>NC_080691.1:53100092-63100092 GCF_030445035.2 Dasypus novemcinctus | reverse complement strand
TAAAGAGGGGGCTTAGATTCCACATGGGTAATGGATGCAATTCTCCTGTTTGCAGGTGTTGGCACTCTTGGGTCTCTGGTGTGATGGTTGACCTTCTTCACCTCCATGTTAGATGAGGGGGGTAAATCCAACAAACCATAATGTAGGAGTTGCAAGTCTGTTGAGGCACAGGGCCTGGCTATCACATGGACAGTCCAGAGATTCAGGTACCCTGGGTATACTTTAAACCCCAGCACCCACAGGTCCAGAAAAAGTAACAGGAGAGGCTTGTGAACAAAGATCACTTCTGAGTCCATCTCCATCACACAGAAACACAAACTTCAAAGTAGGGCCAACTGACATGGCACAGAACTCCATCTGCCATGATCATAGAACCTGTGGATCTCTGTAGCCCTCAGAATACCATTACCTGAGGTTGTATCTACTTTATCTGTCTCTGGGACTCTGCTGAGTTGTGCATGAGGGTGACACCTCTGATAACCTCCTGGCTCTTTTTTGGAGACTCATAGCCATATAAACTCATTTGTCCTTTCCTTTTCCCCTTTTATTCAGGTCAAAAAGCATTTTTAACTCCTGATATTATATGTAGGCTGGGATAATCTGCTGATTTAAGTTGACCCTTTTTCAAGGTCATTTTCTAGTTACATCATCAGCTGGTACTTGGTAGTAATCCCTTGGCACCAGGGAGGCTCATCCCCAGGAGTCATGTCCCATGCTGGGGAGAAGGCAATGCACTTACATGCTGAGTTTAGCTTAGAGACTGGCCATATTTGAGCAACACGGAGGCTCTCAGGAGGTAACTATTAGGGACCCTGCAGCTCTAGGCCTTGTTCTTATTTCAGGTGCACAGACTCATAAGCATTGTCATTACTATCTGTTCGTTCTCCTTAACAGATTGTCCCTTTCACAAAAATGTACTGTCCATCTTTGTCTCTCACAATTGTTTTGCATTTAAAGTCTATTTTGTCTGATATTGATATAGCTACTCCTGCCTTTTTTTGGTTATCGTTTGCTTATAAGATTGTTTTCCAGCCATTCACTTTCAACCTCCTTGAATCCCTGGGTCTAAGATGTGTTTCTTGTAGACAGCATATAGATGGGTCATATTTCCATATCCAATCTTCCAGTCTGAATTTTTTGACAGGTGTGTTTAATCCATTGACATTCAGTGTTATTACTTTCAAGGAATTATTTATGTTAGCCATATTTTCTTTGGGCTTCTGTTTGTCATATTTTGTTTGTTTTTTCTTCTCTTTTTGTCTTTTTTGTTGCTCTTACACTCTCCTCCAACTGTGCCACTCCTGTTTTTTCTTTCTTCCTAAGAACTCCCTTTCATATTTCTTGAAGGGCAGGGTTCTTGTTGGTATACTCTTTTAGTTTCTGTTTATCTGTGAGTATTTTGAACTCTCCATCATTTTTGAATGCTAGCTTGGTTAGATAGAGTGTTCTTGGTTGGAAAATATTTCATTTAGTACCTTGCCTATGTCATAACACTGCCTTCTTGCCTCCATGGTCAGATGAGAGATCTGCACTTAATCTTATGGTGCCTCCTTTGTATGTGATGGTTCTCTTTTCTCTTGCTGCTTTTAGAATTTTCTCTTTTTCTTGAGCATTGGGTAATTTGACAAGTATATGTCTCGGGGTAGGCCTGTTGGGATTTATGGTGTTTGGGGTGCATTGTGCTTCCTGGACATGTACATCATCTCCCTCAGTAGATTTGGGAAGTTTTCAGCCATTATTTCCTCCAACACCCCTTCTGTCTCTTCCCTTCTCTTCTTCTGGGATGCCTATAATGTGTATGTTTGTGCATTTTGCATAGTCATGTAGCTCCCTAAGTCCCAGCTGAATTTTTTCTCTTTTTATTGTTCAGTTCTACTATCTGTTTGATTTCAGATGTACCATCTTCCACATCACTAATTCTCTCCTCTGCCTCTTCTAATCTGCTATTTTCTGAGAGTGTATATTTGATTTCTTTAATTGTGGTGTTCATTACCATCATATCCATTATCTTTTTGTGTATGACTGCAATTTCTTCTGTATTCTCTCCAAGTGTTTTCTTCATATTGTTAATCTCTTCCTTTACTTCATTAAATTGGTCACTAATATATGTTTTGATAGCTTTAATTACTTGTCTGATGTCCTGATTCTCTTCCTGGTTTTTAGTTTGTTCAGTGGATTTGGCCATGTTTTCCTGATTATTGGTTTGGTTTGTAGTTTTTTGTTGCTCTCTGCTCATTTTATCTTGATATGTTTAATCAGTTCCTTAGCTTCTTTTTCTAGGCTTGGGGTTTAATTAGTTGTTGTTTGTGCATAAGTATTATGTTTTCTCTTTGTCACTTTGTTCTTCTTGTTCTATTTTCTTGTTGCTGGCTAAGTTCACTTGAAGGAAAATATTAGGGCCAGGGAAAGCAAAATGAGTAAGAAAAGGAAATGTATAAAAGAGTATTGATAATAAATGTTAACAGAGCAACAATGTGAGATCTAGGAGAGTGGATATTAAACTCATGTATGTTGTGTAGAATTATAGCAGTGAGTAGAGTACCTATAATGAGACAATCATGTGAATATGGGGAGGAATATAGTATGAATTAAAAGGCTAGTTTTTCATGAAAGAGGGGAAGAGAAAAGAAAAAGTATAATATCATGAGTGAATAAAGCATAGAAAACAGAAAAAAGATATTAGAAATAAAAGTCAGGTAATCTGGGGGCCAAACAAAGGGAGGTGGAATGTAAGAGTAACAATTGATGATAGAGGATAGAAAGATTTAGAGGAAAGGGGATAGTGTAAGTGGCCAAAAGAAATACACACAGAAAAGAGGAAATGAAGGATGAGGAAGCACAGCAAATATGAAGTACTCCCTGCATCATTTATTATATAAAGAAAATAAAATGAAAATGAAGAAAAAGAGGAAAGAAGAGACAAAAAGAAAAAAGGGACAAAAGAAGGGGGAAGGAAGCAAGAAAAAGAAAAAGAGAAAAAAAATTGAAGAAAAGAAAAAGGGCCTTTGGGGATAAAATGGGAGAAAAAAACAGGAGACAATGTAGCAATAGTGGTGACCACGACAAAAAAAAAAAAAAAAAAAAAAAAGAACCAAAGTTTCAAGGTAGGACTCTTCTTTGCAGTGAAATCAAACGCTTAGGGATCTGACATTCCTCCTTTCTCTCTTCCTCACTTCTCTCTGTTAGAAAGAAATCTTCTGGAAGAAAATAATGTACACCCAATTGTGGAGAAGAAAAGAATTTATTCTCAATCTTGCAAGAAGGGGCACACAACCAGAAAATGTGGCTGGCGCCCCAAACAAAGAAAAATGACACAATTTATACCACTAAGCCTAGCATGTAAGCCCTTCCTCTGTTTCTCCATAGATGTGGATACTTCAGAAGTTACAGCCTATCTGAGAAGATCTAATTTTCCATGCAAAAGTTTGTGATTAACCACTTTCCCCATCACATTCCAATCATTTTGGGTTTTACCTGCTCCCCTTTGAAAAATAAGGAATGGAATTTAGTGCTGAATTGGTATTAACAGCTTTTTCTTGGGCATCTTTTTATTGCCTGTAGGACTGGCTTAAGCTGCTTTCCTTTGTTGCTGTTTAACCCGGGAGTGGGAGACTGAGGCAGTAGGCTGCCAAGTTACATAATCATTATTTTATTACTTTATGTGAAAACTAAACTAATCTTTGTTTCTTACATCTCTCTCCCAGGGCAGCAGGAAAGCTGCCTGAGAAGTCCGGTAGGAGATTCAAGTTGGTCCTTGTTGAAACAACTCAACACAGAAGACAATAACTCTTTATTTACAGTGTGAGAGCACCTACACCTCATCAGAAACCCCAATTATGCTATTGGAAGCTTGGATAGCATGTCCTACATTCCCTCCCCTTAGGTGTGCTAGGGGAGGTCTAATTGATTTTCTGTCTCCACCTTCTCCCAGACCAAGTTTCCTATTCCAGGACAATTAGGTAAATTGGGCTTTCTCAGCAGATTCGCCTCTCCTTTCTTCCCAGACTCTCTCCAAGTCAGCTGGTATGCTCCTCCAAGTTCAAAGAAGAAGAAGAAGAAAAAAAAAAACAGCAAAAAAGCGGCGGGCTAGAGTAATCACGGACCTCAGAAGGACCTCAGGGCGCGCTGCATTCAAGAGTGGGAAGTCCGGGATATTGCAGACTCAAGATATGTGAGTCTGTGGAGCATGGGCTACTGGGGTTTAGGGGATATGGACCATATGTATGTTGAGGTAATTCACCTTCTTTGGCACTAATAGAAGAACAATAAAATTGTTTGGATGACAAAGGGAAGAAGTAGGATTGTCTATGTGCATGTTGATATAAAATACATCATCCATAAACATAGGATCTATGCACATGCATCTCCATGCCTGTGAGCTATGGAGTTGTAGTATGAGAAACAATGTCAGCAAGAGCAGATGAGTGATGCATGAGGGGATGAACCCAAGTTATACTGAGGGACTACATGGAGCACAGCTCCCTCTTATCTCCAAGAGATGAGAAAGGCAAGAAACCAATGGGGGCAGGGGCACATCTACAAAGGACAGGGTCAGGAGTGCCTGGTCATCTGCTCTCCCTTTTCCTACATGGCAGAATAATCTAATGAGAATCCCACTCACCAGTGAAAGTCACAGGAGTCAGGGTGGTGAACACAAGTCATGTGTGCAGGGGCTTTGGGGCAGAGAGTAAGTTGTGATGATCAAAGAGGTCTATAAGACTGAATACTTTAAAAGTCATCATAGAGAGAAGAGCATATATGACCTTGTAGGAAAAGGTAACAGGCCTTGCATGTCTTGTCTGAGTATACCATTAGAGAAAGGAAAGCAGGAATCCTTGGTGGATTTCCTCATAAATAACTTCTCCCTTTGCACTTTAAATATTGAATGCAAGCAAACACCACCTTGTTTTCCCAGGTGATCCCAAAGGATTATGTAAGTCTGAAGCCTTCTCTGAAGCACTAAACTCAAATACTAATGTGCCTTCCTGGAAAGTATCAGGTATATGTGCATTGTGTGCTGCTCCACCTTGACCTACTCACTATCTCAGAACTGTGCACATTCCTCTGAATATCTGCTGCTCACATCTCTCCATCTAATGCAAAATTCTATATAAAGAAATGGATTTGAGTACAAATAAGAGAAGGTAATTCAAAACAGCATAAGTAAGAAAATTTTTTCCTATAGCTACACACACATGCACAAACACCAAGACTTTTAAAATAGAAGTAGGTGGAGCTTGTTAAACCATGTAACCTCAAGTAGTCCCATCTTTGGATATTTCTGGGCACTCCTTTATCAGAAATTGATGGACTTTCTTTGGCAATCAGTTACCAAATGTCCAAGGCTCTAGGTGCACGATTAGCCCATAATCCCCAATACCCGGGGGGAGAGGGAAATGCACTGGTCTGTCACAGACAGATGTCAACCTCTGTCAGGATCAATCATTAGCAAGTATAAAAAATATATGGAACAGTCATATGAGGGAATATTATTCTAATTCCTCACATTTAAAGAAAATGTCTTTTTGTTCTATATGCTCTGAAATTATCTCATCTTCTGAAGTTTTTACTCAAATTTTCAATTTAAATTCCCAAGTGCATTCTATAGCCTATCTCCACCATCCTTTTACAGAATTCTGTTGTATGCATGGTGTTGAGATCTTTGTTTTGATTATTCTTTATTACTGTTTTCCTGCCATAACCCACTGAATGTACTGGGGGAGAGGGTAAACTATAATGTTAACTATAATCCATGCGGTGCAGTGGTGTTCCAAATTGTAGTCACCAAATGCAGTGAATGAGCCACAATGATGAAAGAGGTTGATGATGTGGAAGGAGTGGGGGGGTGGGAAGTTGGGTATGTGGGAACTTCTTACATTTTTTAATGTAATTTTTTTGTGATCTATGTATCTTTAAAAAGGACAGTTTAATTTAAAAAATAAAAATAAAAAAGTTAAATTTTATATTACTTTTTGTAAGATTTTTATTCCATGCATTCCAGTACTCCTAGTTGATTCCCTATGTAAGCTTTCTTTTTTTTTTTTTTTGCTTATCCTTGTTTTGGTATCCATATTTTGTTCTTCTTATTTCTTCAAACATTGTCATATAGTTTGTGTTTCACAATTAGCAACAAGTCAGAAAGAAATCAATTAGAGAATCTTCACATGTTCTCAAGGTTTTGTGACTTAGCAAGAGATATGGAAGGAAACCACATTTAACCACTGTCTTATTACTTTTTATAAATCCGTATTTGTTAGTTTTAATAGAAATACATTTTATCACTTCCTATAGTGGAAAAAAGAATTAAATGTTCCTGAACACAAAATCAATGTCACCTAGCCCAGGTAAAAAGGAAATTTACATTATACTCTTGGAGGAAAGAAAGAGGTCTCTAACAATTTTCCTCGGGTAGTGAAGGATATTGGGTAATTTAGTTGCAAATAAAAAACATTTTCATAAACCAATTTCTTCAGGATGGACATCAACCTTCCTCAGAACACTCCAGTAGCCACAAATCACATTTCCCTGCAGAGTCAACTCATTTACATAAGGACAATTGGCAGCCCCTGGGTCTGGGAAGCTAATTAATGATGCCATCAACTTAGATCCTGGAGCTGAATTCAGACAGCTCTGGTCTGGAGCTACCTGTCAGAAGTCCTCATTGTGAAAGCAGGGTGGGGAGGGTATGAGGAGCACAGGAGGCCAGTCCTTCTGCCCATATGGACAGAGCTTCTCCATCCATTCAGCCGTGGGTTTGAGGATCCAGTGAATGGTGACAGGCCCTTGTTTTGTGCAGACAAAACAAACACTGTACGGGCAGAGCAGGGTAGTGTGAGGTCTCTGACAGGAGAGACATTGCTTAGGGCTTTCTTCATCCCGCACACATTTGCTCTGTGCCCACTTGTTGATGGAGCTGGCCCTGCCTCCCCTTGAAGTTGCCATTACCCCTGGGATCCTACCATCTGAGAGTGATTTTAACCTGCTTTCTAACCTCCTCTCCAGTCTTGAGCTTTGAATCAGGCTCTTCTCAGTTATAGCTTGTTACTTCATGGCCAGCATCCTAAGGGTTGTAGTACAGATGAATTCATTTTCTTATATTGTGGGGGTAATATACCTCCTAATATTATCCCTTCTTGTTGTTGGAACTCTGGGGAAAGGGTAATCAGTGTCTTGGACTGAGCCAGACACAGTCTTTTTTCTCTACAGACTCTGTGTCTTGCAGCCTTCATACTGCCCTATGGGGTTGGGGCAGCTCTCTCTGCTCAGATGGCAGAACCACCTCCCCGAGTCACAGGTCTAGAGGATGGCAGGGCTGGAGCACTGTACAAGCAGGGCAAGGCTCAAAAGTTCTCCTCTATTCAGCACCATGTCACCAGGAAACAGTGACTGCTACCACCTCAGCCACATATACCCACAAGAAATCCACATGCAAATCACCCTGGGACCTCACAGAAGAAATCCCTATCACAGGTTGGACCTCTGTGATGGGTCTTCATCCTCCAGATGGCCATGCAGATGCTGGGAGCACCCCTGGGTGAGGGTCTTGGAGGTTCAGGAGTTCAAGGGGCTTGGTTTTTGGGTAAGACTGACAATTACTCTCCTTTCCCCCAGGTGTCCTGTCTGTGCTGACCCTGAAGGAGTCAGGTCGAGGGCTGGTGAAGCCCTTGCAGTCCCTCTTCCTCAACTACTGTGTCTCTGGGGGCTCTCTCACTAGCAGTTATGCATGGAGTTTGATCTGCCAGAGTCCTGGAAAGAGGCTGGAGTATACGGGGTACTGGTACAAGACAGGGGGCCCAAACTACAAGCCAGCTTTCCAAGGTCACATCTCCATTGCTTTTGGCACATCCAAGAATGAGTACTATTGGCAGTTGAGCTCCATGAGTGCTGATGACATGGCCATGTATTACTGTGCAAGACACAGTGAGAGGAAGGCACTGTGAGCTCAGCCAAAAACCTTCCCTCAGAAAGTGGACAGACTGTAAGGGATGCTCAGGACCAACAAGAACAGAACTTCATCCCCAGAGCAGATGCTGGGTGGCAAGTGGTTTTCTGTCAGGGTCTAGGGCTTCCTCTACCCTGAGACTATTTCCCTGAGGACTTGCCTTTCCTCTATCTGGGTTCTCCTTCATTTCAGTCCCCTGTTCAATGTTACAGAGATTCAGAACCTGCATTTTTTTCACATCAAGAGGGAAGTGAGGTCACTGCCCCAGCCTCTCACAACCCCTTACTTACATCTTTGACTTAAATCCCAATGTGCTGCACCACATATATAATAGTTTACTCTGTAGTTCACACTCTCCCCCAGTACATTCTGTGAGTAATGGCAGGATATATAAAGTCCAGCATCTGACCCTGCAGTATCATTTAAGACAACTCAAAGTCCCAAAAGTGCCCCCACATCACATCTCTTCTTCCCTCTCTCCCCCCTCAGCAGCTACTGTGGCCACTTTCTCCACCTCAATGAAACAATTTCTTTTATTACTAGACACAATAGTTTTATAGTAGAGTATCAGTAAGTCCACTCTAATCCATATTTTATTCCTCTCTTATGTTTTTTTAATGTTTTTTAATGTAACATTCTTTGTGATCTATTAACTTTAATTTAAAAAGTGTAAAAAAAAAACAAACAAACTGCTACAACCTCTCTCATTAAATTTCTAGTTTATAGGAGGTGGGGCAAAATGGCATCTGAGGAAGTACACCATCATCATCTCTCTTACAAAAGATGGAATCCTACCGGAGCAGGTTGTTTTGGGAACCTGCAGGGCAGGAGGTGTTTGGACATTGATCTAGAGAGACTGCAGCAGAATTGTTGTTTGCTCAAGGTAGAACTGCATGTTTCTAACACTGAATGTAGAATCCATGGGAAGGTAAATCCCTTCCCTCCTAGGACTAAGAGCCACAGCGTTCACTGAGAAATGCAACTCGTGGGGTGGAGTTTCCAAGCCCTGTGTCCCCCAAACACATGAACCCCAAGCCTGTGTCCCCTGAATCCCCATGGCTCACACTAAATACCTCAAATCCACATTCTCCTGGGCCGCTGTTTCCCTAGTCGAGTGCTCCCAGAAATCTTGCATTCCCCTACCCTCCAGACACCAACTAACTCTGGAAGTGGAAGAGTTTAGGTGGGAAGTGCAGAGGGGCCAAGGAGTGCAGGTTCAATTTTCTGCGCCCCCCCCTTTTTATTGAGTTGGAGGAGATATTAGCTGACTTGGGGAGAGCCTAGGAATAGAGAAGAAGCAAATCTGGTGAGAGAGCCCAATTTACCTAAATGTGCTGGGATAGGAAACTTGGTCTGTGAGAAGGCAGAGTCAGAAAATTAACCAGCCCCCTTATAGCACACCTAAGGGAGAGGGACAGTAGGACGTGCTTTACTGGTTTCCAATAGCATATTTAGGTTTCCTGGCAAGGGGTGGGTGCTCTCTCAAGAAATTAAGAGTCATTATTTTCTCAGGTTAGTTGGTTCACCAAGGACCCATTTGAATTTCCTACAGAAGCCCTCACCCAGCCTTCCTGCTGCCTTGGGAGAGAAGGAAGTGAGGAAGGGAGAAAGGGGGAAGGCCAGACTCCTAAGCAGTTTATTCAATTGCAAAGAGGATTCTTTGCCTGGGGCCTTGTCTGGTCTTTTTTGTTGGTCTGTTTCTTGTGTTTTCTTCCTCTTTATACCCCCATCACCTTTTTTTTTCTTTTTCTTTTTTCTCCCTTTTCTCTGCTTTTTTCCCCTTCTCTCTTTCTTTCTCCTCCCCCCCCCCTTTTTTTATATTATTGCTGCAGGCAACATTTTGTATTTGCTGTGCTTCCTCATCCAGGATTTTCTCTTTTCCGTGTGTACTGATTTTGGCTACCAATGCTATCCCCTTTCCATTACATCATTCTCTTTTCCATCACTTATTGTTTCTCTTACATTCCACCTCTCTCTGTTTAACCCCCAATATTTCTGACTTTTTATCTCTAATACCTATAATCTATTGTCTATCATTTATTCAATCTTTATGTTATTGTCTTCTATTTTCTTTTTCCCTCTTTCCTGACCACACTGATGTTTTAATTCATAATATATTCCTCCCCATATTCAGTTTAATATCTCATTATAGGTACTCCACTTTTTTATGATTATAAATATATACAACTTCCATGAGTTCTATATACATTCTCCTAGATCTCACATGGTTCTTCTGCTAACACTCACTATCAATACTACCCTTATATTTTTCTTTTCTTAACCTTTTGCTTTCTCTGGACCTAATATTTTCCTTCAAGGGAACTTAGTCAACAAAAGGAAACAGAATAAGAAGAAAAAAGTGACAAAGAGAAGACTTAACATGCACACAAAAACAACTAATTAAACCACAAGGCTAGAATAAGAAGATAATCAAGAGAATAAACCCAACAAGATAAAATGATGACCAGACAGCAACAAAAAACTACAGGTCATACCAATAATCAGGAAAACATGGCCCAATACAATGAACAAACTAAAAGTCAGGAAGAGAAGTGGAACACCAAACAAGTAATTAAAGTTCTCATAACATGTATCATGGACCAATTCAATGAAGTGAAGTAAGAGATTAAACATATGAAGAAAACACTTAGAGTGCATACAGAAAAAATTGTGATCACACACAAAAAGATCACAGAGATGATGGGGATCAATAATACAATCCAAGAAATCAAAAATACACTCTCAGATAATAACAGCAGATTTGAAGAAGCAGAGGAAATAATTAGTGATGTGGAAGACAGTACATCTGAAATCAAACAAAGAGTAGAATTAATTGATAAAAAGATAGAAAAAATCCAGCAGGGACTTAGGGACCTGAATGAAAATGCAAAACACACAAACATACACATTATAGGCTTCTGAGAGGAAGAGAAGGGAAAGGAGACAGAAGGAGTGTTGGAGGAAATAATGGCTGAAAACTTCCCAAAACTATTGAGGGAGATGGACATACATGTCCAGGAAGCACAACACACCCTGAACAACAAAAACCCAACAGGCCTACACCAAGACATATACTTGTCAAATTATCCAATGCACAAGACAAAGAGAAAATACTAAAAGAAAGAAAGAAAATACAAGAGAAAAGAGAACCATCACATAAAGGGAGGCTCCATAAGATTAAGTGTAGATCTCTCATCTGACCATGGAGGCAAGAAGGCAGTGGTATGACATAGTCAAGTTACTAAAAGAAAAGAATTTCCAGCCAAGAATAATCTATCCAGCCAAGCTAGCATTCAAAAATGATGGAGAGTTCAAAATATTCACAGATAAATAAAAACTAAGAGAATATGCCAGCAAGAAACCTGCCCTTCAAGAAATACTGAAGGGAATTCTCAAGGAGAAAAGAAACAAACAGAAGAGACAGTTGGAGGAGAGTGTAAGAACAACTAAAACTACAAAAAGAGACAAAAAATCAAACAACATAAGAAAAACACAAATCCAAAGTAATATGGCTAATATAAGTAATTCCTTGAAAGTAATAACACTGAATGTCAATGGATTAAACCCACCTTTTAAGAGACATAGATTAGAAGATTGGATAAGGAAATATCACCCATCTATATGTTCTTTACAAGAAACTCATCTTAGATGCAGGGATTCAAGGAGGTTGAAAATGAATGGCTGGAAAACAATCTTACAAGCCAACAATAACCAAAAAGAGCAGGAGTATCTATATTAATATCAGACAAAATAAACTTTAAATCCAAATTATTTGTGAGAGACAAAGATAGACAGTACATTTTAGTGACAGGGATAATCTTTCAAGAAGAACAAACAATCATAAACATTTATGTACCTAACAAGGATGCCTCCAAATACATGAGGCAAACACTGGAAAAAACTAAGTGAAAGAGTGGATGCCTTTACAGTTATAGTGGGGGATTTTAATACACCACTATCAACTTTGGACAGAACATCTCAAAAGAGAATCAATAAAGAAGCAAAAACTTTGAACAGTATATAAAGGACCTGGACCTAATAGACATATACAGAACATTACAACCAAATACACAGGATATACATTTTTCTCAAGTGCACATAGATCATTCTCCAAGAGAGACCATATGTGAGGCCACAAAGAAAGTCTCAATGAATTCAGAAAGAGCAAAATCATACAAAATAATTTCTTTGACAACAATGGAGTGAAGCTGGAAATCTGCAAGGGCCAGAGGTCCAGATTTTGCAACAAGTTATTGAAATTAAACAGCACACCCTTAGAAAAACAGTGGGTCAAGAAGGAAATCTCAAAAGAAATTAATAGCTACCTTGAAACTAAGGAAAATGATAACACAACATACCAAAACCTATGGGATGCAGAAAAAGCAGTACTGAGAGGGAAATTGCCATATTTCAAACATGAAAAAAGAAGAAAGAACTAAAATTGAAGAACCAACTGCACATTGGAGGAATTAGGAAAAATCAACAACAACAAAGTCACCCCAACGGAAGAAGAAAGAAAGAAATAACAAAGATCAGAGCAGAACTAAATGAAATAGAAAATAAGAAAGCACTTAAAAAGATAAACAAAACAAGAGCTGGTTCTTTGAGAAGATCAATAAAATTGACAAACCCTTAGCTAGACTAACAAAGAAAAAAAGAGAGAAGATGCAAATACACAAAATAAGAAATGAGAAAGGAGATATCACCACTACCCCCACAGAAATAAAGACTATCATAAAAGGATACTTTGAAAAAATTATTCCAATGAGAAAGACAATTTAGAGGAAATGGACAAATTCCTAGAAATACATAAGTAGCCTCTATTGACAAAAGAAGAAATTGATGATCTCAATAAACCAATCGCAATTAAAGAGATAGAATCAGTCACTTAAAACCTCCCAACTAAGAAGAGCCCTGGGCCAGATGCCTTCACAGGTGAATTCTACAATCAGTCCAGAAAGAAATAACACCAATCTTGCTTAAACACTTCCAAAAAATTGAAACAGAAGAAACATTGCCTAATTTATTCTATGATGCCAACATTACCCTAGTACCAAAGACAAAGAAAGACATCACAAGAAAGGAAAATTACAAACCAGTTTCTCTAATGCAAAAATCCTCACCAAAATAATTGCTAATTATATTCAACAGCACATGAAATGAATTATACACCATGACCAAGTGGGATTCATTCTGCGTATGCAAGGATGGCTCAACATAAGAAAATCGATCAATGTAATACACCATATAAAGTGATCGAAGGAAAAAAATCACATGATCATATCTATAGACACAGAAAAAGCATTTGACAAAATACAGCATACTTTCTTGATAAAAACACTGCAAAAGATCAGAATACAAGGAAATTTTGTCAACATGACAAAGGGTATATATGAAAAACCCACAGCCAACATCACTTACAATGTTGAAATCCTAAAGTCTTTCCCTCTAAGATCAGGAACAAGATAAGGATGCCCACTATCACCCCTCCTATTTAACATAGTCTTAGAAGTACTTCCTCAATCACTGAGGCAAGAACCAGATATAAAAGGTATTCAAATCGGAAAGGAAGAAGTCAAAATTTCATTATTTGCAGATGACATGATCCTATACATAGAAAACCCTGAGAAACCTACAAGAAAGCTTCTAGAACTTGTAAAGGAGGTCAGTACAGTCGCAGGTTATAAGATCAATGCACAAAAATCTGTAGCATTTCTGTACATCAATAATGAGCAATCTCAGGAGAAATCAAGAAAAAATATCATTTACAATAGTAAATTAAAAAATCAAATACCTAGGAATAAATTTAACCAAAGATGTAGAAGACATACACAGAAAACCGCCCAACACTGTTCAAGGAAATCAAAGAAGACTTAAATAAATGGAAGAATATTCCCTGTTCATTGATAGGAAGACTAAATATTATTAAGATATCCATGTTTAAGCTGATCTACACATTCAGTGTAATCCCAATAAAAATCAACACAGCAACCTTTAATGAATTAGAAAAATTAGTTATGAAATTTATTTGGAAAGGAAAGAGGCCTCTAATAGCCAAAGACATATATTGTAAAAGAAAAATGAAATTAGAGGAATCACACTACCTGACTTCAAAATATACTAAAAAGCCACAGTAGTGAAAACAGCATGGTATTGGCACAAGGTGAGGCACAATGACCAATGGAACAGAATTGAGAATTCTGATATAGATCCTCATATATATAGTCATATAATATTTAATAAGTCTACCAATACCTCTCAACTGGGAGAGAATGGCCTCTTCAATAAATGGTGCCTGTAGAACTGGATATCAATATATAAAAGAGTGAAAGAGGATTACCAACTCACACCATATACAAAAATCAACTCAAGATGGATCAAAAGACCTAAATATAAGATCTAAGACCATAAAGACTTTGGAAAGCAATGTTGGGACCATCTACAGGACCTTGTAATAGGAAATAGCTTCATGAACTTCACACCCAAAGCATGAGTAGCAAAAGAACAAATAGATAAATAGGACTTCCTCAAAATTAAAGGCTTCTGCACCTCAAAGTAGTTTGTCATGAAAGTGAAAAGAGAACCTACACAATGGGAGAAAATATTTGGTAAACGTATATCTGATAGGAGACTTATATCCTGCATATATAAAATCTCCTATATCTTGAAACTAAAAAGACAAATGACCCATTTAAAAAATGGGAAAAAGATTTAAGCAGACACTTCTCCAAAGAAGAAATACAAACAGCTAAAAAGCACATGAAAAAATGCTCCAAATCTCTAGCTATTAGGGAAATGCAAATCAAAACTACAATGTGATACCATCTTACTCCCATATGATTGGTAGCCATAAAAAAAGAACAAAAACAGAAGACTACAAATGCTGGAAAGGATGTGGAGGAATGGGAACACTCATCCACTGCTCATGGGAATGCAGAAGGATCCAGCCATTCTAGAGGACAGTTTGGCAGTTTCTCAAAAACTAACTATAGATTTGCCATATGACCCAGCAATTCCGCTGCTGGTATTTACTCAATAGAACTGAAAACAAGGTCACACACCACTGTTCATAGCAGCACTATTCACTATTGCCAAAAGTTGGAATCAACCCAAATGACCATCAACAGATGAATGGATAAATAAAATGTGGTATATACATACAATGGAATACTCCTCAGTTTTAAGAATGAATACACTACAAACACATGTGATAACATGGATGAATCTTGAGAATCTTATGTTGAGGGAAGCAACCAGGCATTGAAGGACAGATACTACATGACCTCAATGGTATGAATTAAGTAAACCAAGCTGCCCAGAGAGCTAGAGACTGGAAGATAGGCTTAAAGGAATTTGGAGGGTAGAGGAAGGTTGCAAGCTGTCACCTACCTGGGTGAAATCTAGGATAAGCTGGAGGTATGTATTTGTACAGGGAAGGGATAAAATGGGGGCATAGAGATAACTTTGGGTGAGGCTTTGTGAGCTTGATGGGGCCTAGGGATGGGAGGATGGGTAATATGGCCCAAGAAATTGGGGGGAGATTGGGGGACCTGTGAACATAGAAGATTGTCAGGTATGTTGTTGAGAGTGTAATGTTGAGTAAACTTTTTCAAAAATATAATGAGGAAGGCTACCTGTTTAAGGTGCTTAAAGGAGAGAATCTGACACAGCACAGGTTTCTTGGGAGTGTGTGAGTGTGCATTTTGTCATAGTTGGTTATATCATTGGATGGAGTCCCATAAAATTTAAGAGTGAAGGTATACCCACATCTAGGGGAGGACTGACGTTCTCAAATAGAGGGAAATGTATCTCTCAAGAGTAATGGTGGCTCCCAAAGTATTAGGGCAGTCAAGCATGTCAAGCCCTCAACATTGTTGCAAGTATCTCTGAACATGGCCCTTCAAGCAATGAAGAGTGATTGTCACTGTGGGCCCTGAGGGGAGGGGAAAATAATTATTGAATAGGTGGAATCAGTGTGAATGTGGGGAAATGGAAGTGTTCCACAAGATTATGCATGGATGGATACAGGACATGTTAAATTATACCAAAAATGTATAGGGGCCTATAGGCTAAAATGTAAATCATAATGTAAAACATAAGATAACTAAAATGTAGAAAATTGTATAGTCAAAAATATAAACCACAATGTCAACCCAAGTGTTACCTTGTTTGGAAGCTGTTGTCTCAATATCTGTACATCAGTTGCAGTAAATATGTATGAATGTGTAAAAGATTATTGTTGGGGAAGGGACAAAGTGTCTGATGTTGAATATGTGGGAGTACTGTATATTGTATATATGAATTACTGTGGTCTAAACCTTTTGTGAAGACAAGCTTAATAATTAGAAAAAAAAGAATGAAAGGGCATAGACACTGAGGAAGAAATGAAATAAGTTGCCTTTCCAATGTGCATACAGGGCAACACTTATTGCAGTGATGGAAGGCAAAACATCAAAAACAAAGCTTTTTCATTTTTTAAGTTTTGATACCCCAGTTTATTTTTACTTTAATTTTTCTAAATTAGTATGCATTCTATATCTAACTTTTAATCCCGTCACTATATTCCATTTTACTATTAATGGAACCTGGCAATATATTGGGCTTCATTTTCAGGGAAGTTTTGGACCAAAGAGGGTTTTGATGGTAGTGGGAGAGGAATACTGGTGTGGGGTGTTATTGGTGGGGGGTGCATGATGGGGAGGAAGTTCTCCAGGGCATATGTGTGGGGTGCACAAAAATGTTTGGATATTTTCATAGTGATTACAATTGGGAAGGACGGCTGGGGAAGTGCTGAGTTCTTGGCCAAGGGAGCTCTGTGGCATTCCCTAGTGGAACAGCAACAATCTCCCCGAGAGCAATGCTAAGAACAATAGGGAAGGAAAGTCCAACAATTAACCCTTGATGCTAATGACTATGCTTATGAGCTTGTGTGCCTGAAATAAGAACTA
Organism: Dasypus novemcinctus; assembly: GCF_030445035.2. Taxonomy (NCBI): domain Eukaryota; kingdom Metazoa; phylum Chordata; class Mammalia; order Cingulata; family Dasypodidae; genus Dasypus; species Dasypus novemcinctus. The sequence goes on along the minus strand of NC_080691.1, from coordinate 63,083,202 downwards.
GGCCTAGAGCTGTAGGGTGCCTAAGAGTTATCTCCTGGGAGCCTCCATGTTTCTCAAATGTGGCTGGTCTCGAAGCCAAACTCAGCATGTAAATGCATTGTCTTCCCCCCATCATGGGACATGACTCCTGGGGATGAGCCTCCCTGGCACTGAGGGATTACTACCAAGTACCAGCTGATGATGTGCCTGGACAAGGACCTTGAATAAAAGAGTCAACTCAGACCAACAGAACATCTCAACCTATATGTAATGTTGGGAGTTAAAAATGCTTTTTGACCTTGAATAAAAGGAGGAAATGGAAAGGACAAATGAGTTTATATGGCTATCAGTCTCCAAAAAAGAGCTGGGAGGTCATCAGGGGGGTTGCCCTTATGCATACCTCAGCAGAGTTCCAGAGACAGCTAAAGTACATACAACCCTATATACTGGTTCTTCTGAGGGCTACAGAGACCCACAGGTTATATGGTCATGGCAGATGGACTTCAGTGTCACGTCAGTTGGCCCTACTTTGGAGTTTGTGTTCCTGAGTGTGATGTAGTTGGACTCAGATGTGCTCTTTGTTCACAAGCCTTTCCTGCTACTTTTTCTGGACCTGTGGTTGGTGTTGAGGTTTAGTGTATACTCAGGGGACCTGAATCTATGGACTGCCCATGTGATAGCCAGGCCCTGAGCCTCAAAACAGACTTGCAACTCCCACCTTCTGGTTTATTGGACTTACTGCAGCCAGCTAACAGGGAGGTGAAGAAGGTCAACCACCACACTAGGGAGCCAAGAGTGCCTACAACTGCAAACAGGAGAATTGCATCCATCATCCAAGTGAAATCTAAGCACCCTTTCAATACAGAGGTTGAATGGACATAACCATCCCAGGGTCCATGGAAGGAAGGAATAGAGTATGGATTAGAGTGGACTTACTGACACTCTATTCTGGAACTATTGTAATTAGTAATGGAAGTAAATGTAGCATTGAGATGGAGCAAGTGGCCATGGTAGCTGCTGAGGGTGGAGAGTGGGAAGATGAGATGTGCTGTGTGGGCATTTTCAGGACTTGGAGTTGTCCTGGGTGGTACTGCAGGGACAGTTACTGGACACTGTATGTCCTCTCATGGCCCACTAGGTTGACTGGGGGAGAGTGTAAACTATAATGTTGACCATTGACCATGTGGTGCAGTAGTGCTCAGAGATGTATTCACCAAGTATAATGAATGTCCCATGATGCTGGAGGAGGTTGTTGTTATGGGAGGAGTAGGGTGAGGGGATTGGGGGGTATATGGGGACCTCATATTTTTTTAATGTAACATTAAAAAAAATAAAGACAAAGAAATTTAAAGAAAATTAAATTAAAAAATTTCTAGTATATAGAAGTTGAAATTTATTTTAATTTTGGACATGGTGAGTTTAGTAAAGTTCCTAAATACCTCTAAAATTTTTGCTAATTTAATAGTGGTTTCTTGCATGCAATCATGTCATCTGCAATATAAAACCGTGTTCTTTTTCAAAAAAATAAAATAAAATAAATAAATCCCAATGTGAGCTTATGTCACTCATCTCAACAGTAACTCAAGTGTGACCTGCAACTCACAGATATTCCATATCAAATAATTGCTTTCCTTTTCTTTCTTAATATTAAACCCAAGGTAGGGAAAGATGAATTGCTAAACATGCTATTTTTCTTTGTAAATAGACTTTACATATTCAAATATTTAAATTTGAATATATTTTACATATTCAAAGTTTAGATTTACATAAAAACTGAGGCAATATCCAGACTTCCTTAGATCCAACAGCTATTTTCCCCTACTGCTAAACTGCATGTCCATGACAGAGCAACCAAAACTAAGTTACCATTAATAATGATATTAATAAACCACAGAATTTGCATATTTTTAAAAATGTCTCTTGTTTTGTTGCACAAATTTTTCTCATGATTGCACTGGGATAAGAGTTTGGGTAAGAGTGTCACAGAGGTTCAGAGCTTTTCCCCTGTCTCATACTAGGGGACACATGACCTAAACATGGTTCAGCAATGGTGATGTTGAATTCCCTCTCTTGCTTAGGGTGGTGACTTCCACTTTAACTGTACAGTTACTATTCATCTCTTTCCATACTCTATTATTTGGAGTTAAGCCAATGAGTTCATTGCATACTCAACAGGAAGGGAATTAAGCTTCAACACTGTCATCCCTTTTGGTTGGGGGAACCTGCATCTATTATTTGAAATAATGGCATGGATTTTTGGATTTTTATTTTATACTTTGGGTTAAACTAGTAAATTATTTATTTTTATGTTCAAATTGTTCTAGCTCTGGCAAGTAGGAACTCTGTAAGGCTGGTTTATGTATCCCCCTGTGACATGTCCAAATCAGTGTGTATGTGTGTGTGAATGTGTGTATGTAAATGTGGATATGTGTGTGTGTTGTGTTTTGTTGAGTAAGTGTTGTATTTCCATTTGTCCTGCTTGACATACTCTCAGCTTCTTAGATCTGTGGAAGTACTTGACCATTATTTCTTCAAATATTTATTCTTCATTCTCTCTTCCCCTTTTGAGATTCCAGTTACACCTTTATTTCATGATTTGATATTTTCCACACAATTATATGTTATGTATCCCCCTGTGACATGTCCAAATCAGTGTGTATGTGTGTGTGAATGTGTGTATGTAAATGTGGATATGTGTGTGTGTTGTGTTTTGTTGAGTAAGTGTTGTATTTCCATTTGTCCTGCTTGACATACTCTCAGCTTCTTAGATATGTGGAAGTACTTGACCATTATTTCTTCAAATATTTATTCTTCATTCTCTCTTCCCCTTTTGAGATTCCAGTTACACCTTTATTTCATGATTTGATATTTTCCACACAATTATATGTTGTGATTTTTATAATCAATTTGGGTAATTTAATATTCTTGTTTTCAAGTTCAACTTTCTTTTGAAAACTGAGACATAGCTTCTGAGGAGTCTGCTGAACATATTGTCCAATTATTTTACTATTTTGCTTTTTTTATTTCTTGTATTCCATTTGAGTCTTTCTTAAATTTTAACTCTTTCTGCTGAAGTTACCTATCTTAGCCTTCCTTCCCTTTCTCCTTCCTTCCTCCCTCCCCAACAAAAAAATAGAGTATATATCCTTCTCCAGTGCATATGGAACATTCCACAGGATAGATCATATGATAGGTCACAAAATATTCTAAATAAATTCAAAATATGAAAATCATCACTGCATATTCTCAAATGACAAATAGAGTTAGAAATCAATGAGTGGTAGAAATGCAAAACAAACAAAAATGTGGAAATTAAACAACAATCTCTTAAATGGCCAATGGGTTAAAGAAGAAACCCTAAAAGAAAGAAGAGAAACACTCAAAAGTGAATAAAAATGAAAATATAACATAACAGGAATTATCAAATGCAATGAAGGCAGTCTGAGAAATTTGTAGCACTAAATGCTTACATTATAAAGGAAGAAACACATAAAAAGAAAAACCTTATCTCACAGTTGAAGTCAAAAAGAACAAAGAGCACCTAAAATGAACAGAAGTGAGCAAAAAAAAACCCACGACAGATTAAATGGAATAAGTGAAATAGAGAATAAAAAGTAGAATCAACATTTTCAGGACTTGGAGTTGTCCTGGGTGATAACGTAGGGACAGATGCTGGACATTGTATGTCCTGCCATGGCCCACTGGGTGGACTAGGGGAGAGTGTGAACTACAATGTGGTGTAGCAATGCTCCAAAATGCATTCACCAAATGCAGTGAATGTGCCACAATGATGAAAGAGGTTGTTGATGTGGGAGGTGTGGGGTTAGGGAGGTGAGGGGTATATGGGAACCTCATATTTTTTTAACGTAACATTTAAAAAAAATAGAGGAAAAAATACATGTAAACAAAAAAATGGAATCAACAGAAGCAAAATTTCATATTTGAAAAATTCAATGATATTGACAAATATTTAGCAAGAATTATAAAGAAAAGAAAAGAAAAGAAAAGAAAAGAGATGATACAAATAATCGCTATAAGAAATGAAAATGGGAACATTATTACTGGTCCCACTGAAATAAAATGATTGTAAGAAAATACTCAAAATAACTGCACAAAACTTAAATACGTAACCTTGATGAAATGGTCAGATTCTTAGAGATAAACTACATACATTGACTCAAGAAGAATGAGAGGAGAGGGTCGTGTTGGGGTCTCCGTTTCCTGTCTGGGACACTTGGGTCGCTGTGGCGTATGCGGGCCGTGGCTCCAGAAGTGAGGAGAAGAGCGAGGACCAAAGAGCCTCCGCGGACCGTTTTGGGACCAGCACGGGCCCTGCCACCGAGAGCTGCTGCTTTACCTCCTGGGCCGCCGGCTGGTGGGGCCGCCCACAGGCCTGGTTTATGGGTGGACTCGGGCCCGGACAGCGCTGTAGACCGCTCCTCTGGCCTCATGCTCCCAGGGCCCCCGCGATCCTCACCACCCTGGCCTCGCCCCCGCCACGCTTCCCACCCAGGCCCGCGGCACAGGAGAACCAAGAGAGGCTGAGGTGCGGAGCGGTAGCCGGAGGACTCGGGGGACCGGGAGGAGCCCGGGGCACAAGTGCAATGGACTGCCCATTGTCAGTGAAAGATGTAGGAGAAAATCCTGAACAACAAACAGAAACAAACGAAGCTGATAAAGTACCCAGCAGTGCTGAACTGGACAGAATCAAAGTGCCTTCTTGGCCAGAGGACATAGGAAAACAGTGAAAAGTCCTCAAAAATCATCAATTAAAATAAAAGATAACCATCATCAGTTTTCTCTCTATGGCCGGGGACAAAAGGAGACGGGGAGTCAGAGATTGTGCCTCTGCCTCTGTGCTAAGATTCATGGGTGGGCATTAGAGCCAAGAGCAGAAGACAGGTGGAGAAGAGGAACTTGGCTGCCCAGAGGCAATGTCCTCACTCTGTGACTGGAGAAAAACACAAAAGTTCAGTCTTTTTCAGATAACCCATGGGTGACCCAGGTCATGAGATGCTACTTGGCAAGAGCATAAAGAAACAAAAGCAGCTGCTTGGACATCTTCTCTTAAAAAGTGCAAATGAAAGAAAGAAAAAACAACCATTAAAAACAACCATCAAAAATAAACAAAAACAGACAGGGTTTAAGGAACCAACTGATGATGCAAGGCTTTTCTTGGGGGAATTTCCAAATGATTGCCTTTATTAGCCACCTACGTTATCTACCTCAGCAGTAGGGCAGAGAGTTGAAGCCATAGACATTTGAAGATAATTTATGAAGATAATTGCCTAAATCTTTGATATTTTTACAATGATTTTGTTTTAAAACATCTTAATCTTTTAAGATACTGACATCAAATGCCTTTAAATGGCTATAGATACTACCCGTTTCATAATTTTAGGTGGGGTCCATTCTCATCTTGTTCTGGCTAACTACTCAAATCCATAGTCAAAAAGGCCATGCCATCAGTAACATAAGACATTTTCATTGCATTCAGTTTTCTTAGTGAAATAATTAACATCAAGTCAAAAATGAGTTTCAACAGTACTACTGACTCCATGTGTAATAAAAATAAATCATTGCTAATTCCTGAAAAATGAAACCCAAGTTTATATTTCAGTTTAGCACCACTTCAATTTGTAGACCATGGCATTTAAGACTTATCTGGACTGGATAAGGGTGATGTTTTCTCTTTAAATTATCATCCAGACACTTATTATTTAGTGGTTCAAATACATACAAATAAGCAAATGTAATATAGATTTAGAGTAGAAGTGAAGTTTCTTTTGAGTCAAAGATTGACACATTATTTTTCTCTAAATATTGCATGGGTGTTTAGAATACATGGTATGGGGGAATTCATCACTTACTGGAATCTGGCCTCTTACTGTCCACTCTCTAAGGACTTCTTATGGACTTTTGCCTATCACCTAGTGACTGACAGTGGTGCTAAGAATTTACAGTCTGAAGATCATCTGGCCACTGGGGATGTAGAAAGAATATTAAGATATCAGAGATGCTGCCCACCTCCAATTTCTCTGGGTTTTCCTCTACTAAACTTAACAATGACAGTCTTGATGATGTAAAATAATCATGCTTTTGTTTGAAATACATTATTATTTGATTCCTAGACAATACATTACCTATAGAACTTAATGAAGAATGTGGTGTGTGTAGAAGCACAGAAGCAATAATTTAAATGGAATGCTCCTTCTCTTAAGTATGTTTGCTTGAGGGATGGAAAAATTGTATTAAGAAATATTGTTGGGGGGAGGGGCAAGATGGTGTCTGAGTGAGTGCACCTTATAGTCTCTCCTGCAAAGAAGCAGCTGGGCAGCGTTGGAAATTCTTCAGGACCAGGCTGTTTCGGGGTTTTGCAGGGCAGGAGGTGTCTGGACTTCGATTTGGTGGGATGGTGACAGAGAAGATTCATGTAAAATGTAGAATTTAGGCTTTCTTTCACGGAGATCAGGGTTGTGCACAGGACGCTCCCCTCTGGGGCAGGCGTCACGGCAGTGGTGATTCCTGGAGGCTCTCCTGTGCTGAGGAATTCATAAACCCTGAGTGGGCTTTTCGGGGGCTTGCAGGGCAGGAGGTGCTTGGAAACTGATTAGGTGAGACAGAGACGGAGGAGTTTTTGTGAGACGTGGAATTTTGGGTTTCTGTCATGGAGATTAAGGCTTCTGGCTAGAGCCCCGCCCCCTAGGACTGGCTGCCAATCTGTGGTGGTTCTTAAATTGGCTGCAATAAAGAGACGTCACCAGCAGGCTGTTTCGTGGGCTTGCGGGGTGGGAGGTGTCCTGAAGTCAGCTTGGTGAGACAGCAACAGAAGTGACTCTTGTGAGAGGGGGAATTTTGGGTTTCTGACACAGAGCTCAGAGTATGCGGATGTGACCCCTCCCGCCATAGGGCTGGCACCCAGCTGCAGGGATCCCTGAAGGCTGTGTTGCACTGCGGTGCTCCCAGGCTCCCTGTTAACTGGATTTGAAGTTGCCAGGTCTGTGTCCCCTAAACCCTGGTGGCCCACACCCCAGAGACTCACACCAGAGCCCGCAATATCACAGATTTCCCATCCCTGAATCCACCACACCCTGAGATCCATCTGAGGTCCTTCATTGTCCTAGCCCTCAGCGTTTGCGTTTTTTTTTTTCTCTTTCTCTTTCCTTTTTCTCTTTTTTCTTTTTTTTTAATTGTCTTGGTTGCTAATATTGCATTATCTCCTAGTATTTTCTCCTATGTTATCCCCAAAGTCTTTTTTAATTTATTATTTTCTGTTCTTGTTGAGCAAAGTCTTTCCCAGGATCCCTTATGATCTCTTCCTATGTGACTCCCTAATTTCTCTCATCTTAAAATGGTCAGTGTTGAATGGATACTCAATTCATTTTTGAATCCTTCATTATTTAGATTGGTACTATTACTTTCAGAAGATTTTTGATGATTAGAAAATCAAGTAATTTGACTCCAAATTCTAGAGCTGTGCAAAAATGTTTTTTATTTTCTACACTTCTTGGTCATACATAATAAAGTGATCATTTCAACTGATTATTTAGTGTAAACTGGTTTAGTATGTTCCATTCTTGTCTTTTTATCTGCCTTTCATGGACCTGAAGCTTGATTTCAATGGCTTGTGTCCTCCACTCCCCCTTGGCTCCTGGTGTTCTAAGTCTTGTTATTTTTCTCCACCATTCATTCTTTCATCATTGCCAGGGCAGGAAGCATCATCCATGACCATATAATCTTCCTCGTTCTCCATGCAATTAAACATACTTTTACTTTATCTCCTCCTTGTCTTGTGAATCAGTTTGTCTCTTCATTCTCATGCCCCAGGTCAGTTTTTGGTGGCTAACTCCACTCCATAGAATAAACTCACCATCTGCAAGCTATCTTCTCTTTTCTCCCTTTGTTAGGGACCTTCAGAAATGACTCCCCCATCCCACCCACCTCCTTTTCTTTCTTTCCCCTCCCCCTGCTGTTTTTGCTGTCTGTGTCTATTCACTGTGTGATATTCTGTATCTGTTTATCATTTTGTCTTCCCTTCTCATCTTTTCTCCTCTAGGATTCACCAGGATTTGAAACTAGGGACCTCTGATATGGAGAGAGTTTCCCTGTCAGTTGCACCACCCTAGTTCCTAGTATCTGCTGAGCCTCACCTTGACTCTTCCCTTCTTCTCTCTTGTGTTGCATTATCAACTTGCTTCATGACTCACTTTCACAGGCACTGGTTCACTGTGTGGGAACTTGGCTTGCTTTTGGGCACTAAGCTCACCACATGAGCACTTGCACATGGGCACTCAGCTTGCCACATAGGCACACTTTCTCTTCTTTTTCACCACACTTCTTTTTTTTCACACCCATTTTCACAGTGCAGGCACTCACACATGCACTCAGCTCACAGCAGAGGCACTCAGATTACCATACAGGCTCTCAGTTCACCACGCAGGCATGCTTTCTCATCTTCTTTTTCACCAGAAGGCCCCAGGGATCAAACCCAGGTCCTCCCACATGGTAGGCAGAGGCTTTATCACTTGAGCCACTTCCACTTCCTGCACCTCCTTCTGATTGTAGGAGAAGGCCTCTTCTGCTCACCCTACAGATGCATATACACTAAGAAGATCTCTAGTGCTCTAGAAATAGAAAACAAATTCCACACTGTTTCAAAACCTTAGAGTACCACCTGGCACACTGCATGAGTGAATGAATTCTGGGAATCCTAGACTAATTTCAGGCCAATAATTTTGTATTGTCATGTAGTATTCTGTAAAGTGGACAAGTGAATAATTTGTAGTCTGTATTTTTAAAAAAAAATGTGCATCACAATTCCATTTAGAAAATAACCTTTTTTTTTAGAAAATAGCTTTTTAGCATTGGTTAACTGCTCTTATTATTTTTTATGAATACTTAATATGTTAAATCAACCAATAAAATAATACAAATAATAAAAATAAAGATTATTTGTCTCAGTTATTGCACATACTAATATCCTGACAGGAACATTAGTGTTATTAGCATAATTGGAAAAGTAATACAATTTAAAGCCTACACATAAATAACATTTTACATTTATATTATGTATGGCAAGCTTGGCATTTACGTTCTGTTTAAAGGAAATATATTTTAAAATACACTTGTTAGTGTGGATGGGATAGGCATACGAATATACTTTTCAATTCATTGAAAATATACTTTTCAATTCATACATCACACTATAAACACAAGTGATTTCAAATGGATCCGAGTGATAAAGCATTCATTGACTGTGCTTGTGTGTGTTATGTGAGTAGGTAAAAAAGTTATTGAGAAGTTGCATAATATATACCTATCTCTATACATAGAATCTAAATATCTTACATGTAGAAATATTACAGAATGTACAGTAATTGAAAAATCATGGAAATAATTTGAATAGTAATTTTGCAGTGCATAAGGAAATTTAGACATGTAAATTTAATAATGGACTTAATACCAAAATTTGTCAGAAAAAAATGTATCATGTAGTAGAAAAGTTCACTATACAATTTATAGTGTATCAGTAAAAATTCCTAAATACATAATGTACAAATACTCACTGTTTGTCAAGGACATGCTAAGAATAGTAGTACATTTCTCCCATTGTATAAGAGCAAATGAAATAAATGAGTAATAGTACGTCTATCTGTGGAGCTCAGAATTATGTACTTTGAATATATTGATGATGGAATTTATACATGTCACCTTTGTGGTAGTAATCTGACTTGTGTTACAACTTAAATTCATAATTTTGGATGCAGTAATATAATTCCCAGAAATCTATTCCATAATTTATTGATTTTATTTTTTGGTAGTGTTTTTATCTTACCTAAGTTACTAATTTTCAGTTTGTCTAGTTCTCTTGTTGTTATAAGAATAAAAGCATGTTTTTCTCAAATTTCTTTGTGATTAAATGAGCAGTAGCTTTTTCTGTAAAATCTGAAACCTGGAAATTTTCCAAGTACTCATGTACAGGTGATTTGATAAGGACATTGTGTTATGAAAAAACATTGGAAAACTACTTAGCAGCAAACGCATTAATGAAGATCTGTTACACTCTAAAATGTAGCCAATTTCAAATAATTATTGTAAGAGATAGAAACTAAATAAAAGTAAACACTGTTCAATTTAATTTATATGAATTCTGGAAAAGACAGACTAAATAAAAATACAGAAATAATATCAGGAGATGCATTGGGGCAGAGTAGGAGGAGGGAATGATTTGGAGGAAGAAAATAAACATAGATAAGAGGGAATCTTGGAGGCTGATTGATTTGTTCATTATATTGATTGTGGTTAAGATTAATAGGTATAAGCAAATGTCATTACATATTGTATACAGTTTGATATTTTTATGAATTCCAAAAATAGATATTGGATTATGTTTGTAAACTGGTTTGTCCCTCAGGGCATAATGGATTATATTGGATTCAGAGGTTTCACCTTTCCTTTGGGCCACATCAGTAGCACATGGCATCCCCACCCCCTTGGTGGGTGGGGACTCACAAATAAAACAGGGCACAGGGGTTAGTTGGAGTTTCACTGCTGGAGCCTGGAAAGTAAACAACACACAGAGCAGCAGAAAGAAGGCTGGATTAGACATGGAAGAAGCCCTGGGAAGAGAGATGAGCCATTAAGCTGATAGTCTACAGCTGGCCTTGTGGAAGCAGCAGAGCAGCTGAGCCTGGAGAGAGGCAAGCTGGGGGAAAAAGGTACCCAGGAATCCTGAACCCTTGCATACATTGGTAGCCATCTTGCTCCAAACATGGCAATAGATTTTGGTGAGGGAGGTACCATGCTTTTTGGCCTGTTAGCTGTAAGCCAAATAAATATACTTTATAAAAGTCAACCAATTTCTAGTATTTTGCATCAGCACCCCCTTGGCTAAGTAATACACACACCAAACTGGAAACAACAAAAATATGCAGTTTATTACATGTAATTTAAACCTCAGTAAGACTGTTGCAAATAAACAAATGAATATATATGTATAGAAGGAGCAATAGAAAGACATAATGACATGTGAAATACCAGGAACTCCTTCAAATTCATCTGCAGGATCCCTGGAAATCTATATGTTCTTTAAGTAAACAATAGAAAAAACAAAATATACCATTATATAGAGGAGGTTTCTGAAATGTCACTCAGAATGCCACAAGCCATCCTGTTGCTGGCTAAGGGGAACAGTCAGATCCATGGCTGAGGAGCAGAGGCCCAGACACTGGGGCTCTCCCTCACAAGGTATGAGCTCATGGGCACCTCAAACAGTCTCCCTATGTTTCTGTTTGGAGATTGACTTATGTTAAATAGCAATAACAATGCCAACAACTTTAAAAGTTTTGTGGGCTTTTATAAAAGAATGAAACAAACAACAGAAAGCATATCAGCATTTTAATCATGGTGATATTGAGTTCTTTGTTCATATATTTATTTCCAGTGTCTGGATCACATATGAATCTCATTCTAATAGATTGTTAAGGATGCATTCTTGCTCTTTGATTTATCATAAAATTTTTCTTGAAAGCTAAACACGTGTAAGGAGTAGATATTGTTGTGTTATTTTCTTTATTATTATTGCTCTTACAATTCTTTGTTCCCCTGCTCTGATATGCTCATACCTACCTTCTGTGAGGCCTTTATTTGGGGTGTTGTGTGAATCTACTCAGAGCAGACTTGGAGTTTATTGCTGTCATGACTATCTGAGTTGAATTTTTTTCTGGTCTGGGCATTAAAATGTTAGTTTCCCCTAGTGATACCTTGTGTTTTGTGCCTGCTTATATTGGGATATTTTATTTTGCTTTCCCCAGAAATAGTTCCCCGTTTTCTGTTCTCCCAGCTGCATCCTGCCCCCATGTTTGCTTGAAGACTGTCAGAGCACTGGAGGAGGTTGGGCCTAGGGGTGCATTCTCTGATCCTCTGACTTAGACTTACTCTCAGACAGGCCTTGAGAACCTGGCCTGGAGTGTGTCCATCCATGTGTCCTGTCTCGTCTAGTCAGAGGCAATTTAGGGAATAGCATGAATTTCTGTCCCTGAGGGCAGAGTGTAGTTTTTTCCAGCTCTTCCCTCCAGCAACTGGAATTTTTTTCTTTTTTAGAACTTTATTTTTTTTAATTTTAATTTTTTTATATTTCCCTCGGAAATTTATTTTTTTCCTTCTTCTTTATGGAATGTTTTTTTCTATCTCTATCTTCTGCTCCTCATTTTGGTTCCTTCCTGAGGGAAGATAGAAGTGGTTACAGAATGTATGTGGTAGAATCTCTTCCTCCTTCCCAGGTTCTATGAGATTTCACCTGTAGGATACAGGTTGTGATTGTTGTCCCCTTTCAGGTTAATTGTTTCATCTGTAGTGAAGTTAGGAGAGATGGATCTGGGTACTTTCCAGTGGTGGCTGCTATTCCTCTCCCCCAGACAATACCACCATAGGAAGGTGGGTGAATTTTTGTGTATTCTTGGCAACCCTGGAGGAAAATCTTAGAAGAATCCATCTAGGCATGTGATTTTGGGAGCTTCACACTTAAACCTTAAGAAACTGATGACATATGCTGGTTTGATCTTCTATTAATGGAAATCCCACGTGGGGACATCTCCCCCAGGCCAGCTAATGTTTGGGTCCTATTTCTTCCTGCAGTCACCTGCCCCACTCCAGCTATTTTGCTTTTCCTGTGACTTTAATTACCTGATGTGTTGAAACAATTAGTTAAGCTCAAGTTTGTTCATTTTTTTTTTTTTGTTGATTTTGCTGTTTTGGTAGGAATAATAGAGACCATTTTCTCTGAGTATCAGAATTCTTGGGGTGTTTGATATGTACATTTTACTGATTGTAGTACTGGTTGCATGAGGGTGCATGTATGTCACTACTTAAGGAACTGGACACTTAAATATATACAGTTTATCATGTTACATCAATAAATCTGTTTTTAAAAAGTACATATATTGGTAAGGAAAGAGAGATAGAGATATAAACAGTGACACATTATATGTCTGACAGCCCTAAAAATCATTTGCTGAACCTGGGTCCTCTTCACATAATTTAGGTAACACACGACAACACAATCAGAACACAGCAACAACACAATTAGTTCTCATCACACAAAGGGGGCTGTGGAGGATGGAAATGTCACTAGGCTGGTCCCACTCTGTCCTGGAGCTGGTTCAGGGAGGCTTTGGGGTCCAGTGGTGAAGAACACAGGTCTAGACATGGAATCCCACTTACCAGGTGTGCAAGCTCAAGGTCAGGGCACACAATCCCTCTATTCTTCTGCGTGTAGTTTTATAGCTGTGCATTAAAGGTAGCATTCAGTATTACTTCCATGTTTAGAGTGTCTTTGTAAAAATGAAATAAAATGATTATTGTAAGTGTTTGGCCCAGTACAGCCATGTAGTAAAATTTTCCTGAATGCTTCATTGTCATCCAAATCCTCAGGTCACTCATATCTGCTGTGGGCACTGTCCCCTTTGAAGGCATCATACACAAGGCCATGCTCTATGGTAGGAGGAACTGCAAATAGGACCCCTCCCTTTGCTGATATAAACCAGCCCAGCCCTGACCTTCAGCTCTGAGATAGGAGCCCCAGCACCTAGATTCCCAGGGATTCCCATTCAGTGATGGGAACTGTAAAGATGCAACTCAAAATGGAGTTTGATCTAAGCTAGGTTTTTACGGTTGCATTTTTAAAAGGATTACTATGGATAAAAATAAGTATTAAGTATTTGAGTGCAGATGAGTGAGAGAAAGAGTAGATATTGGTGACAGTTTACTGACCAGGATTTCTTAGTGCTTGGATGTGTCCAGTGTGCAGTGCAGATGGTAGAGCCTGGGAGAGACATGGTATGGCCTGAAAGGTCTGCTAAAATCTCCTGGACAACCTTTTGATTTGCCTCCAGTAAATAATGGATGGGCTTGTTCCAAGAGGCTTCCAGGAGTGTCCTGGAATGGCAGAATTAAGACACACTACACAGTTCAACACCTCTGGAGACAATGCCTAGAACATACTGTGTCTGCAATTGGATATTCTGGGAGCCAAGGACACAAGCATGCATTACTGAGAGATAGTGAAGGAAGGCAGTGTGAGCCCAGACTCCAACTTCCCCTGCAGAATGGCCCCCAGAGGACAGGACCACACTGAAACAGGAACATATGCAGACAGAAGCATGGGAGGACATCTATTGTCAAGTAGAGTTTTCTTTAAGAGTCTGTTTCCTCTTCTTTCCCAGTGATCAGTTGTCTGACCAGTAACCAAGGCCCTTGTGGATGCTTTGAGTCCAGCCAGAGAGCAGAGTGAGCAACTTCAGTGCCCACAGGCTCTGTTGGAACCAGAGGAACCTGTCAAGAGGCTGCAGATGCTGGCCAGCTGTAACACCATACTGACTACAGCTGTACCTGAGCCATTCATGGCCAAGATGCCTGCCAAGGACAGTTCCAGTTGCCACCTACATTCAAACAACTTAAATGCTTGAGATCAAAGATTTGTGGGGTGGGACCCACATTTGAGGGGAAAATGTAGGAGCCCAGGCCTACAGCTCTCTACAAGAGCAGTAAGACTGACCTCAGTGCTCTCAGGAATAGTTAGCCAAGGGATGAGGACCTGGGTAGATGCAGGGGGAAGGCCAGAACATACAGTCCCAGGACCAGGTCAAAGAGCAGTTAAGGAAGCTCAAGACCACTGAGCCATAAATTAGATTAAGAACAGGTGGAAGGGGAGCTCAGGATCACTGAGTCCAGAAATGCGAACCAGTGTCAGGTGGGAGAGGTTTGGACCACTAAGACCAGAGACCAGGAACTGGAACCGATGCAAGGGAGCTCAACACTACCAAGTCCAGAGGACAGCAGCTGGGGCAGGTATGGGGAAAGCATGGGACCATGGAGTCTAGCCTCTAGAGGCAATGCTGGTGCAGGGTCACTCAGCAACAAGGGGTAGGAGAAGGGTTGGTGCAGTGATTGATCTGGAACAGCAAGGAAAAGGACAGGATAAGGAGAAGCTCACGATCTTGGAGCCTAAGGGTGAGGGACAGGGGTAGGTGGGAATCAGAAGCACTCATCCCAGGGACCAGATTGAGAGGCAGGTGCAGGGGAGCTCAAGACCACCAAGACCAGGGCCAGAACCAGACACAAGTGCTGGGGCAAAAGGTGTGTGCAGCATAGGGGACTGGGCCAGAAACATGTGCAGGAGGAGTGTAAGGAGCTACCTCTCAGCATCTGGGTTTTCTTCTTAAGACTTCTCTGTTCATCTTATGATAAGGATGAGGGAAACCTGGTCTTGACTCTGGTACATGACTTGACAGAGTTTCAATGAAATTTAACTGAAATACAATATACAGAGAAGTTTATCCATGTGAATAAATGTAACCAAATGCCAAACTCACAAACAATGCACTGAAGAGGATGATGCAGACATATTCAACAACGAAAAGTGCACTTTGACCTTCAGCATGATGTCCTCACAGTGACAAAATTCACTGCACCTGTCATTTCCATTTTCATGCCTATACCTCCCCTAACAACATCTCTAGGCAAGAATGTCTACATATAATACCAGAAGTTAAAAATGCTTTTTGACCTGAATAAAAGGTGGAAATGGAAAGGGCAAATGAGTTTATATGGCTATGAATCTCCAAAAAGAGCTGGGAGGTTATCAGAGGGGTTGCCCTTATGCACACCTAAGTAGAGTCCCACAGACGGATAAAGTAGATACATCCCCAAGTATTGGTTCTTCTGAGGGCTACAGGGACCCACAGGTTCGATGGTCATGGCAGATGGAGTTCGTGCCATCTCAGTTGGCCCTACTTTGGGATTTGTGTTTCTGTTGATGGAGTTGGATTCAGAGGTGATCTTTGTCCACAAGTCTCTCCTGTTACTTTTACCAGAACTGTAGTTGGTGCTGGGGTTTAATGTATACCCAGAGGACCTGAATCTCTGGACTGACCATATGATAGCCAGGCCCTGAGCCTCAACAGACTTGCAACTCCTACACTCTGGTTTATTGGACTTATCCCACTCAGCTAATGTGGAGGTGAAGAAGTTCAACCACCACACCAGGGAGCCAAAGTGCCTACAACTGAAAGCAGGAGAATTGCATCCAGCATCCTTGTGGAATCTAAGCCCCCTCTTGATATAGATGTGGAGTGGGTTGTCTTTTTTAGTTGAAATATAGGTTTTTTTCAGATATGCTGGATATTAGTCTCCTATTAGATATGTGGTTATGAAATATTTTCTTCCACTGATTAGGTTGTTTTTTTAAATTTCTTGACAAACTCCTTTAAATTGCAAAAGGCTTTAAATTTTGAGGAGGTCCCATTTATTTATTTTTTCATTCACTACTTGTGCTGCAGGTTTGAAGTTCATGAAGCCATTTCCTATTACAAGTTCCTGTAGATGCTTACCTACATTATCTTCAAAGTTCTTTATGGTCTTGGCTTTTATATTTAGATCTTTGATCCATCTTTGTTGGAGATTTGGACCCAAAGGGTATCGGGAATGAAACAAAAAGAAAGAGAGAATGAAACAAAGAGAAAGAAAGAGAGAGAGAGTTGGTATCAGGAGGTCTGCGAGTAGAGACTCCTCAGACAACTTTATTTTCTACAGGTGGCATTATTTATACTCAGGCTATCGTGATAACAAGCAGTGTAGCTACATATGAAAAAACTTGTAAATTAAAGAACTTATCTCAGAGTACAACGATTTAGTCTTCCTTTCAAACTGCAAAGTGTGTTTGCTCATATTTCTCCCTGCCCCAGACAGCTTTGTCCTGTCGATCCAAAAGGCTTAATTGCAGCATTCCTATGTTAAAGACATCACCATGGAAACAGCACGTCTCTTCCTGCAAGACCACCGTGCCTTTGTTTCCCACACATCTTAAATTGATTTTTGTGTAAGGTGTGAATTTGTGTTCTTCTCTTTTTCTTTTGCATATGGATATCCAGTTCTCCATGGAGTATTTTTTTTGGAGAGGCAATTCTCTCCCAGTTGATTGGGCTTGGTGGCCTTGTAAAATATCAGATGACTGTATGTGTGAGGATCTATATCAGGGCTCTCAATTCAGTTCCCTTGGTCAGTATGTCTATCCTTGAAATAATGCCATGCAGTTTTGACCACTATAGATTTGTAGCATGTTTTAAAGTCAGGTAATATGAGTCCTCTGATTTGATTTTTTTATTTTTAATATAACTTTGGCTATTCAGGGCCTCTTTACCTTCCAAATAAATATCATAGTTAGTTTTCTTAGTTCAGTAAAAACTGCTGTGTTCATTTTTATTGGATTTACAATAAATCTGTAGATTAGTTTGGATTGAATATACATCTTAATGGAATTTCATCTTCCTATCCATGAACATGGAATATTCCTCAGTTTCTTTAAGTCTTCTTTGATTTCCTTTAAGAGTGTTATGTAGCTTTCTGTGTATACGTCATTTATATTTTTAGGGAAATTTATTCCTAGTTAGTTGATTTTTTATTTACTCTTATAAATCATATTTTTTTCTTGATTTCCACCTCAGATTGCTCCTTTTTGGTTACTGATTTTGAACTTCGATCTTATAACCTATGACATTACCAAACTCATTTATAAACTCTGGAAACTTTGTTTTAGATTTCTCAGGGCATTCTATATATAGGATCATGTCATCTGCAAATAATAAAATTTTGACTTTTCCTTTCCAATTTGGATCCACTTTATACCTTTTCCTTCTCTCAGTGCTTTAGAAAGTATTTCTAACACAATATTAAATAGGAGAGGTGATAGTGGGCATCTTTGTCTTGTTCATGATCTTAGAGGGAAAGATTTTAGGGTTTCACCATTATATATGATGCTACCTGTGTATTTTTCATATACACTCTTTATTGTGTTCAGAAACTTTCCTTCTATTTCTATCTTCTGCAGTGATTTTATCAGAAAATGGTGCTGTACTATATTTTATCAAATACCTTTTTTGCACCTATAGACATAATCATATTTTTTTTTTCTTTATCTGTTTATATGGTGTATTAGATAAATTGATTTTCATACATTGAAACCTTCTTGCATACCAGGGATGAAACCCACTTGGTCATGGTGTATAATTTGTTTGATGTGTTGATGAATACGATTAGCAAGTATTTTGTTGAGGACTTTAGCTTCTAGTTTCATTAAAGAGATTGGTTTGCAATTTTCCTTTCTTGATGCATCTTTGGTTGACTTTGGTATTACGGTAATGTTGGCATCACAAAATTAGTTAGGAAATGTTTCTTCTACTTCAATTTTTTGGAAGAGTTTAAGCAAGATTTGTGTTAGTTCTTTCCAGAATGTTTGGTAGAATTCACCTATGATGCCCTCTGGTTCTGGACTCTTCTTAGTTGGGAGGTTTTTCATGACAAATGTTTCTCTTTACTTGTGGTTGTTCTGTTGTAATCATCAATTTCTTCTAGTGGACTCTTATGAAATGTGTCCATTTCATCTATATTGTCCTTCTTGTTGATATGTAGTTTTCAGGATATCCTCTTATGATTGTTTTTATTTCTGTGGGGTCAGTGGTGATATACACTTCCTCATTTCTTATTTTGTGTATTTGCATTTTCTCTCTTTTTTTTTCTTTGTTAGTCTAGCTAAGGGTTTGTCAACTTTATTGATCTTCTCAAAGATCCAGTATTCTTTACTTTTCTAGTACTTTCTTATTTTCTGTTTCACTTAGTTCTGCTCTGATCTTTGTTAATTTTTTCTTTCTACTTCCTTGGGTATTATTTTGTTGTTTTTTTACTAATTCTTCTGAGTGTGCAGTTAGTTGATTTTAGCTCTTTCTTCTTTTTTTGAAATATGAGTTTATGGCTATGAATTTCCCTATCACTGCAGCTTTCACTGCACCCCATAAGTTTTGAAATATTGTGTTGTCATTTTCATTAATTTTGAAGTATTTAATGATTCCTTTTGTGATTTCTTCCTTGACCCACATTTGTCTAAGTGTGTTCCTTAACTTCCATGTCTTGTGCCTAATCTGGTTCTCTGATCCTTGCAGATTTCCAGCTTCATTCCATTGTTGTCAGAGAAATTACTTGGTGTTATTTCAATCTTTCTGAATTCATTGAGACATTCTCTGTGACCTAGCATGTTGTCTATCTTGGAGAATGATCCATGCACACTTGCAAAGAATGTATATCTTATTGTATTTGTGTGTAGTGTTGTGTATATGCATTTTGGGTCCATACCCTCTAATATATTATTCAAAGTCTTTGTTTCTTTATTGATTCTCTGTTGAGATGTTCTGTCTAATGGTGATAATGGTGTATTAAAACCCCCGCTAAAATTGTAGAGTTATCAATTTCTCCAACTTAGTTTTTCTAGTGTTTGCCTCATGTATTTTGAGGCACACTTGTTGGGTGCATAAATGCTCATGATTGTTCTTTCTTTTTGAAAGATTATCCCTTTTAATAATATATAGTGCCCATCTTTAACTTTCACAGTAGTTTCACATTTAAAGTCTATTTTGTCCAATATTAGTATAGCTACTACTGTCCTTTTTTGGTACTTGTTTCCTTGTAAGACTGTTTCTAGCCACTCACTTTCAACCTCTTTGAATGTCTGGGTCTAAGGTGGGTTTCTTGTAGACCTCATATAGATGGGTCACATTTCCTTATCCATTCTGACAATCTGTGTCTCTTGACAGGTGAGTTGCATCCATTAACCTTCACTGTTATTATTCTTAAGGAATTACTTACATTAGCCATATTTTCTTTGGGTTTATATATGTCATATGTTGTTTTTATTTCTATTTTTCTCTTTTTAGTTGTTTCTAAAGCCTCCTCCAATTCTTTCCTGTTTTTTCCTTTCAACCTGCAGAACTCCCTTTAGTGTTTCATCAAGGGCATGTTTCTTATTGGTATATTCTCTTACTTTCTTTTTATCTGTGAATATTTAGAACTCTCCATCATCTTTGAAGGACAGTGTTGCTGGATAGAGAATTCTTGGCTAGGATATTTTTTTCTTTTAGTACCTTGACTATGTGCCACTGTCTTCTTTCCTCCATGACTTCGGATGAAAAATCAGCACTTGATCTTACTGAGCTTCCCTTATATGTGATGGCAATCTTTTCTCTTGTTGCGTTCAGTATTTTCTCTTTGCCTGGACCATTGGATAATTTGATAAGTATATGTCTTGGAATAGGCCTGTTGTGATTTATACTGTTTGGGCTGCATTGCACTTCCTGGACATGTATTTCCATCTCCATCAATATGGTTGGGAAGTTTTCAGTCATTATTTCCTCCAACACCTCTTCTGTCCCCTTTCCCTTCTCTTCTCCTTCTGGGATGCCAAAATGCATATGTTTGTGTGTTTTGTGTTATCATTCAAATCCCTAAATCCCTGCTGGATTTTTTCTATCTCTTTATCTACCAGTTCTACTATCTGTTTGATTTCAGATATACTGTCTTCTACATCACTAATTCTTTTCTCTGCCTGTCCAAGTCTGCTCTTTATTTAGAGTGTATTTTTTTTATTTCTTGGATTGTGCCATTATTCACCATCATGTCTGTTATCTTTTAATGTATGTTTCCTGTTTCTTCAGTATGCTTTTCCAGTGTTTTCTTAATGTCCTTTATTTCTTCCTTCACTTCGTTAAGTTGGTTTATGATATTTGTTTGGACAGCTTTGATTCATTGTTTAATGTTCTGCTTCTCTTCCTGGTTTTCAGTTGGTTCCTTGGATTGGATTGCATATTCCTGTTTCTTAGTATGGTTTGTAATTTTTTGTTGCTCTCTGGTCATCTTTTTATCTTGATGGGCTTGTTCAGTTGATTAGCTTCTCCCTCTAGTTTCAGGTTTTATTTAGTTGCTGTTTTTATGTGTGTGTTAAGTTTTATCTTTGACCCTTTGTTCTTCTTATTCAATTTCCTTGTTGTCTAAGTTCCTTTGAAGGAAAAAGATTAGATCCAGTGAAAGCAAAATAGGTAAGAAAAGAAAAAAGATGATAGTAATATTGATAATAAAATTTAGCAGAAGAACCATATAAGACCTAGGAAAACGCATATTTAACTCATATAAGCTGTTTAGAGTTTAGGAATAATAAAGTGGAGTACCTACAGTGAAATGGGAAACCAAATATGAAGAGGTATATAGTATGAATTAAAAGGCCAGAGTGATGAGGAAAGAGCAAAAGAGAAAAGAAAGGACAAAAAGAGAGAAAGTTAATAAAAGATAGAAAACAGAATAGAAGAGTTGGAAGTAAAAAGCCAGAAAAATTGGGGGCTAAATAAAGAGATGTGGAATGTAAGAGCAACTACAGAAAGCAGACGATAGAAAGATGTGGGAAGGTAAATGAGGATTGAGAGCCAAAATTGGTACACACAGAAAAGAGGAAATCAAGGAAAAGGAAACCCATCAAAGAAGAGACAAGATGGCAGCACTTAACTGTAATAATAATAATAATAATAAATGGGGAAAGAAGAAAGACAAGACAAAAAAGAAAAACAGACAAACCCACATGTAGGTAGTCAACAAAATATGAAGGAAAACAGACTTCCCTTTTAAGCACCTTGGAGATTCTCAGGCTGCTTATGATTATCAATCAATTGCCCTGCATTTTTCTCAATGCAGATTTTGAAGTGGGTATTAGCAAGTAAATTAAGTTAAATTGTAAAACAAGTCTCCTTTTTTTTAGGAAAAATAAGAGACCCTAGGGAAGCTAATACAAGAATAATGTTTACGTTTTCCCTGTCCTAAATTATTGCACAGATGTTTAATATCCCAGTAGGTCACTACTCTAATATACCCAGGAACTGAACTAGAGACCTTTTATATTCAAGGGAGAAACTCCTCCACTGAGCTAAACTTCCCTGTTGTGCTGATTAGTTCTTCAGAAAGGTCCGAGTCCCTTTCCCTCAGGTAAGACTGACTATTTCCAGTTGCATAATCGGCTGATTAGGAATTTTTCCTTTCCCCTTTTTATTCTAACTGCTTTCTCTCCTAGGGCAGCAGGTCCCAACAACCTGTGTTGAGAGTTTCCTCTTTGAAATTAACATGGGACCTGTAGTGATTTAAGTCACCACAGGAAAAAAAAAAAAAAAAAGACAGTCAGTCCAAGAATACCCATTCCTTGCAGGGAACCCTAAATATGCTCTTGGAAGGTTATAAAACACTTCTGACTATCCCCTTCCCTTAGGGGAGTTACACAAAACTAGCTAATTATATGACTCCACCTTCTCTCAGGCCAATTTTCCCTATCCCAGGGCAGTAAAGTAAATCCATCTGCCTCAGCAGATTTGCCTCTCCCCTCTTCTTGGTTTCTCCTCAAGTCAGCTCAGAAAATGGGATCCAGACAATTGAGCCCACACTTGGTATATCTCTCCCCACTTCATGAGAACCCTCGCACTCTGGGGTATGCCTCCACAAGCTGGGTGAGTGGTAAGAGTCAGGTATCACTGCAACTTCCTGCCCTGAGAGTGGGACTCAGCCATCACACTGCTTCAGCCTCAAGCCCCAGAAACTCATGGTTTTACCTTAAGCAATCAATTTTTTTGTTTTGCTCTGTCCAGATTGATGCCCTAAAGGCTCCCATTTTGTGGGTTCCCAAAACAGCTCACTCAGTCAGGATTTTGCCCCCACTCAGTTGCTCTTTGGCAGCAGAGTCTGCGTGGGCTTAATGGGTCTAGCCATCCACTCTCAATTTTTTGACATGAGTACATTTTGAGAATTTGCAATTTTCCCAGAACTCTTATATTTGTTGTTCATGTAAGAATAAGCACAAGATGGTTCTCTGCTATCTACTTGTCCATAATGACTATTAGATTTCATTGTAATAGCCATAAATTGGAAGCATCAAAGCATCAATCAACAGTTTAAAAGATAAACAAATTTAGATATATGGATATATTGAAATAAAACTTACTATTCATATCCATGGATACTTAGTAGAAAATAACAAAATAATGAATTATAAATATGTGAGCGAAATAATCCAAACAAGTAGAAGTCCCTAAGAGGTGTTTCTTTCCAGGAAGAGCAGGACATACTCAGGTCTCACTCTAACCCAGACACTGGCTCTGAGATTAAGTCCAGAGCTAGTATGATCAAGAGATAGTGCTTCCTTCTTTTGCTCTTCCTCCACTCAGGGGATTGAGATTCAATCTTGGATGTGGCCCCCTGCACATTTCTGTATTTGGCTCATGAGACTGAATCCAAACAAGAAGTGGCAAACCTAGAGGACCTCAATCTGTTCCCTCTTATTTACCAAATACTCGATTCCTAGAGAGGGAGTTTCTTTCACAGGAGCATTCATTGTTTCAGCCTCAGTTTTAGACTTTTGATAAAAGATCTTGACTGGATTCATTCAAAGAGTTGGGAGAGGTTTACACCTCAGAATTTCCTCACCAACAGTGGTCATTGTGGTGAAGGGCATTGGAGGAAGAATGGTGCATCTAATGAAGCACAGTCTACACTGAAGGCCAAATCGTTTACAAGTGAGAATTGGAGGACAAAACAGCTGAAAGGAAACCTCTTGGGGTAGAAGCAACACCAAGCACTGACCTCATAACTAACCCTCAGAAGTGTTCAAAGATTTATTAGATTTGTTTGTAGAAATATTTAGATCTCATCATCTAGTTGTAAAGTTAAAGCAATTGGATAGCTAAGTAAAACAGTCAGGTATGGCCATGGGAATATGAATAGGGAGCTATCAGTAGAGCTCTCATGCCAGGATGATTGTAGGAATAACCAAATCTGCACCTCCCTGAGGACACTATCAGAGACAACTCAAAGGTGCAGAATACTTGACTGAATTAGTTCAGTAAGTCACTAAGTAAGTAAGGAGGTGAAAAAAACAAGCACTGGGGGAAAATTGGTAGGATCTAGACTTGCTGAAATATATTACCCAGACTGTCCAGTAGCAAATGAGAAATCATGAGATATACAAATATGCATAAACATATAATCAATTGCACTGAAAAAATGCATGTAACAGCAACTAGTTTTGGGAAAGATCATATATCACATTTAATAGACAAATATTTCAAATAGTCAATATAAATGTTTTACAAGCAGAAAACTTGAAAAAAGAGGGAAGCAGACTTGGCCCAATGGATAGGGCATCCATCTACCAAACGGGAGGTCCGCGGTTCAAACCCTGCGGCTCCTTGCCCTGTGTGGAGCTGGCCCACATGCAGTGCTGATGTGCACAAGGAGTGTCGTGCCACGCAGGGGTGCCCCCCATGTAGGGGAGCCCCACAAACAAGGAGTGCACCCTATAAGGAGAGCTGCCCAACGCAAAAGAAAGCCTGCCCAGGAATGGCGCCACACACATGGAGAACTGACGCAGGAAGATGATGCAACAAAAAGAGACACAGATTCCTATGCCACTGACAACAACGGAAGCAGACAAAGAACACACAGCAAATGGACACAGAGAACAGACAACTGGCGGGATGGGGGGAAGGGGTGAGAAATAAATAATAAAATTAATCTTAAAAAAAAACTTGAAAAAAGAAGCAAAGGAAAATATATTAGTAACATTATACCAAATAGTTAATATCAATAAAGACACAGAAGAGATAAATATCAAATGGAAATTATGAAGATGAAGAGAATAATAAATGAAATTTTAAATGAAACATATAGCCATGTTCAGCTCTATACTTGAAATTGTAGTGTAACCAGAATTATTACATCTAATAATGAGAGGCTGAAATTTCCAAATTCATAAATGAAATAACAATGATTGAAAGGAAAATTTGAATAAAAATGTCCAAAAAATGTGAAAACTTAATGAAATGGAAAAATTCCTAGAAATATACAATATGATGCAAATGTTTCCAAAATAAATAAATAAAGTCATCTGAATAGACATATAACAAATGAGGAGATATCAGTAATCACAACTACCCACAAAGAAAATTCAAATAGACTAACTTCACAGCTGTATTCTACTTTTCATTCAAAGGGGAATTAATCACAATTTCTTCCCACCTTCTGATATCAATAGCTCTTCTGAACATAGGGACATTATCCTTAAAAAATATTAGATAGATCCAGAAATATATAAAAATAATTACATGTCATAAATAATGTCATGTTTCCCAAGGTTTACAAGACTTATATTGTGTCAGCCAATTAATATAATAAATTAATTCAAAAGATTAAAAAGTAAAACTGCATGAACATCTCGATATACAAGAAAAAATCCCCTTAAAATTCGAGATCCTTTTATGATAAGATCTCTCAATGAGCAAGATATAGAAGATATTTTCTCAAACTATTAGAGGGCATTTACAGAAATGGTCGACTACCATCATTTTTAATGGTAAAAGATTGTATGGATAATATTTCCTATAGATCAGAAACAAGAAAAGAATGTCACTCATGACCACTTTTATTCCACTCTGTTCTAAAGGATATTGCCAGTGCAATTAGGCAAGAGGAATATAATACAGAATGTAAAAGAATTAAGGACCTTGTTTTGAAATTTATATAATCTCATATAGAAAGTTCTCAGGAATCCACAAAAATCTATTATAAATAATGGGTGTGTAACACATTTGTAGGAAACAAGATCATACTTCTTAATTTCAAAATTTACAATGATTCAATAGTATTTTAAAAATTGAGAGTGTGAAATAAAAAGACATATAAATAAATTAAATAGGGTTCAGAGACCAGAAACAAACTTACACATATGTTATTAAATAATTTTGACAATGGTGCTAAAATCATTCAAAGGATAAAAATAAGCTTGTTAACAAATGATTCTGCAAAAATGGGAAAGCCATTATAAAAGAATAAATTTGGAACTTTACATCACACTATACATAAAAATTAATGCAAATTAGCTTTAAATATAAGAACAAAAAACACTACATCTCTTTGAAGAAAGCACAGGGACAAATTTTTATGACTTTGTATTTAGCGAAGTATTCTATGATATTAATTCAAAAGTATGAGCAATAAAATAGCATAGATAAATATGACTTCACCAACTTTAACTTGTGAGTAAAGGGAATCACCATTAAGATTGTGAAGCAACAACTGAGAATGGACATCTTTCACAAAAATAAAAGGATGCAAAGAATAGGTACATATGGTTAATACGACATGAAAAATATGTGACATGATTTGTCATTGGTAAAATTAAATAAATTTACAATGTGATATATTTCATATCCATTAGAATGCTAGAATTAAAAATTATAATTGAAACATGTAATTGACAGGATGTGAAAAAATAGCAAACCTGTTACACTACTTCTCTGTGAAAAGCAGACTTGCAAGTCCTCAAATGATTAAACATTAAATTAACATATGACCCTGCAATTCCACTTTTAGGAATTTATTCCAAAATATTGAAAACTGAGATTCAAACATATCTGTGCACAAAAGTCCTTATCAGCATTTTTACCATTGCCAAGTTATGGAAGCAATTCTGGTGCCAATCAACAGATGATTGGATAAACAAATTGTCATATATACACTCTTTGAAATTTTATTCACTTGTACAAATATAGAAGTTCTGATGCAGGCTACAACACAGATAAATTATGAGATATGTTGAGTTAAACAGGTCAAATGTAATATGTAAAAATTTGATATGATTTCACAGATAAGAAATTTCAGGAAAGCAAATCTATAGCTGAAGCAAGTAATCAGAGGTTATAAGATTCAGGAAGTAATTGGGAGTTAATTCTTAATGAATAATAAATTCTGTTTGAGGTGATTAAAAAACTTATAATAATGTTCAATAGGACTGGTAGCACAAAATTGGGAATTCAATTATTTTCACTCAACTGTATGAATGAAAGTGATTAAAGTGGGAAAATTGGGGTTGAATTTTTATTACAAGGATCATTGATTTTAAAAAATGAATTATTAACAGTTGATATCCCTGGATGAACCTTGAAGAAATTATGGTATGTGAAAGAAGTCTGTCATAATAACTGCATTGGTTGAGAGTCATTTTGCATTGAAGCCAAATATAGGGAAACTAGAGAGTTAAAACAAATTATTTGTCGATTAGGGCTACATGGAAGATGGAAGGATAGGCAGGTGATAATAGAGGGTATGTAGTTTCTTGTGAAGTGATGAAAACTTACAAATATTGACTCGGGTAATGGCATGTAATTATGAAACATAATATAATATTTAATTGTGTTGCTATAACTGGGTGAACTTTATCGTATATGATTTATATACAAATTCACAAAAGATAGGACTTATAGGAGTATCAATGAAAACTAAAAGCAGCTCCTTATATCATTTGAAGTGATGTTTATATGGGTGTACATATATAAAATACTTATCAGATTTCACATTTAAATATGTGAAGATTTTCATATATCAAGTATACTTCAAAAATGCTGCTGCTAAAAGCCAACAAATGGATGTTATTAGGCTGAAGAGATAGAGATAGAGATAATCACCTGTGAAAAGCCAGGAACTCCTTTAAATTCTTCTGAATGGACTCTGGTTCTCTCTGCTTTCTAAATAGAGACGTAAACATGAGTATAAAGCATTACCACAGCATATTCTCATTACATAAAGAGAAGGGTTCCACAAATCCCCCAAGGCATGCCTAACTGCTTTGTAGGTGATTCAGGGGAGCAGCATCCTGGGGCTCACTGTCATCATATATATGACTTTGGGAATGTTGTCCAACACTTCCGTGCTTCTGTTTAAATTTTTACATCTGCAAAATGGAGGTAACACTGATATCCCCTTTGCAAAGTCTCTGTACATATGTATAAATGATAAAAGACCATGGGTCCTATGTGTTTAGTCCAGCAATAGCAAATAATAAGGAAGACATTGTCCCAAATTCCAGGTGTTATCATTGCATCCCAACTACCCTAGGAGACATATATCTTCTCTGGGTTCTTACCCCTCCCAAGGCTCCAACCCCAGAGCTTGCTACATAGAAAGAGAACTGGCAAATTAGGGTCTCTGATTTTGCTTGTCTAACCCAGTCCCTATAGGTCTGGGAGAGGAGCCACAGCTCTGGGACTCCTAGGTGTTCCTATTTGGTCATTGGGAATGAAAACAAAGGAATTGGCATGGAGTTATGGCCAAGCTGCATTTTCTTAATCACTGTTTTATGGGGAACCAGAGTCACTGAGAAAGTGATTTCATGTGAGTGAGAGAAACAGTGGCTATGTGTGGCTGGTTTCCTTACTAGAATGACTTTCCTTGCAGGTATTAAGCTGATGAAGCCTGGGTGAGATTTCATACAGACAGGGAGTCTCTGACACTGTCCTTGGCAGACTCTAGATTCACCTCCTGTAGCTACAACATGAGCTGAGACCTCCAGGCTACAGGGAGGGGCTGGAGAGTGTCTCACACATTAGCAATGCTGCTCCTACCACACACAAGGCAGACCTGGGAAGGGCCAATTCACCATCTCAGGGACTTTGACAGGATCACACTGTGTCTGCAGATGGACAGTCTGAGACCTGAGGACACAGTAGTGTACTGCTGAGTGAGACACAGTGAGGGGAGGCAGTAAGAGTCCAGACTCAATCCCACATTGCTAGGTTGGGTGCTTCGCTGCAGCAGGGGTCAGGAACAACTGAACGTGGGTCTCAGCCACATAAACATGTACAGAGGGAGAGTAAGTGCTGGTTTCCTGTTGGGTCTGGTATTTCCTCCATATGTACATTTTTCCCTTATGAAGCTTTCTATATTTAGGATTGTGTTCTTTCCATTAAAGTGTCTGAATAAGGAAGGTTTCATTGTAGTAAGAGGAAAATTCTTTGAATGCGGACTTTCCCTTATGGAGGCACAAAGTGCTTTGTCAATGGACACAAGAATCAGAACTGAGCCATCTCAGGGCAGTCTGCGAGTATTTTCCAGTTAGAATATGGAAGAGACTCAGTGAGATTCCCTGATTAGGACAGCCTTTATGATTCAGGTTAGAACAAATAGGGAGGCAATGCCAGGGTGCGTATCTTATAAATCATAGCAGATTTCACAGCTGATTCTTCTCCTCACTCAAAAGAGTGCATACCAGACTCAGCTGTGGTCTGGTGGTCTCTTTTCATCCTAATCCATTCTTTCTCCCAGGTTTAACGAGGTTTTCAGCATATCCTTGAGTCAAAATTGCCCATCACATGAGTTCTGCATCTCCCAGGACTTTGTGGGCATTAGTGTTGGTCTCAAGCTTGGACCTTGGTTGAGAGTAGCCCTGAGGTCTCCTGACTTTCTCACAACATGGGGATGAGATCAGAACTGCAGCTGGACCCTTGGAACTTTATGTCCCTGCATGTGGAGGAGCAAGGGGAGCATTCTCAAGGACAACATACTATGTAAACTGATTTAAATACAAGAAAACAGTTTTATTTTATTCTTTTTCATAAGAAGTAAATAGATAACCTGTTTGGATATGCTGGATTCTTGCTCAATATAAGAAAATGCTCCAGGGAGTCTCAAGGGTGTTCTACACACTGGGCTGGTCACCCACTACAGGATGCGGACAGAAATCCCCAAGCTACAGGGAAGGGAGAACAGGGAAGGGCAGGGTGAGGTGAGGGACGTTACTGCCAGGATCTAGGCCTTTCTATCCTAGGTGCATCCCTAGTTTCTTTTCTCATTCTCTGATCTTGTCAGTTTGAGAAGAAACATAATTTATCTATGATATATTGGTGGCAACTAAGCACAAAGTTGTGAGACATCACTTCTGAGCCTGTTCCTTTGGAAAGACCTCTGGACAGTCCAGGCCTGTGTCCCTTTTCTCTGTCCTTAGTATTCATCCCAGTGCTCTCCTCTCCAAGCCCCACTTCAGTGGCTGCACATGGCTACTGCCCCACCCTCTCTGTCACAGCACTGTCTACTTTGGCTCCTGGAAGCACAACAGTCTTGTGTACTGCCTGCCTCTGGTTGCCTGTTGCTCCCTCATAGATCATTAGTCACCTGCACTGGCCCTGTGAGCAGCCTCTTGGCTTTCCCTTGGCCATCGTTCTATTTCCCCAGAATGAGGCTGGCTAATCTGACAGCCCTATTGCCATTATATTAAGATCTGCTTTATAAATGAGCTCTGTGTCTCTAGCTGCTCTCCTGAGTCCATCTCCACTTGCTTACTGGACACCTGCACCTGATGTCTCACAGTAACTCGGACCTGCTTTAACCTCTAGCTTCCCTCATCCTCATCAGAATTTGTATGGTTCCCTGCCATTTTTAACCAAATCTTTCACTACATTAACCAAAATTAGTGCATATTAGTTCCTCAATGTCATAGAAAACATTCCCTCATGTTCAGCTCTATTCAATATGCAGTTGAAGATCAATCAGGAAATGGAAATACAACCTGGTCACTGGCCACAGGGCACAACATGGTCCAAACCCTTTGCTTGTATTCTCAATATCAAGTGGTTTATATATATTCTCAAACTTCTTCATGGTATTTCTCAAAAGAAAATACTTTATGTGTGTGAGTGTGAGTGAGAGGGGGAGAGAGAGAGAGAAAGGGACACTACCTAACTGTGTAGAGGCATCCTGGGATCACAGTTAACACACATATCCAGGCCCTTGATATCAGGGAAGGTCATATGATTGATAACAAAAAATGGAATGTGCACAGCAATAATCTATGCTCCTTGCAGATTACATCCCACCTGGAATTCCAAATACTTTCATCACAAGTTGAGAATGTCATGTTACAAATAGGTGTGAGTCTGTATTTCTGCGTAATTTCTTGAAAGTTTCCACTTCTTAGGAAGACTTCCAATCTTAAAACTTATAAGTAAATGTGAGCAATCCATTTATATATTTTTTATATTTTTATTTCACTGAGATTTGTGATTATTTGTTATAATGCTTAGAGCACAATGATAGATAAAGCTGGACAAATACATGTGAACAATTAGAACTCTGGAGAGTCAGGCTGAAGGTTTACTAAACAAGCTGAAAACCAATCAGTAGGTAAATAACCAGAAACCTTGAAGTCAACATCTGTGCTTTGTCAGAACTGGCAAATGTAGAACCAAAATACTTAATAATTGTTAAATTTGCCCTATCTTGTGGGTGAGTATAATTTAAGTGTTAATTAATTAGTATTTCTTGATTATCGCTGTGTATAACACAAAGGAATTTTTTATGTAAAATCTGTTGCTATTAATATCTTTGGATAAGGCAACTAGGTTTTGGTGAAAATTATCAGGGTCTAGTGGAAAGTTAGGCCTGTGCACATGGAAACTAAATATCCATGAAAGAGAGAGAAAATAAAAATATAGTATTTTTATGTCTACAGATACACACTGGCAGATGAATAAAGAATGAGTATGTGGAGATCTGTCTCTGAGAGACCAGTGGCTGCTGCTTCAGATGTGAGGAGGGGCTGTGGCTGTACAAGGCACATGGGGGCTCCTGGAGGAGATGACCAAGTTCTACTTCCTGACATTGTGAGACATACAACTCTGAACAGGAGGCTGTATAACTATTCGTACATTTGTGCTCAGTCATAGTGAAATGGGTCCAACAAAAAATAAAAGCATAAGAGATTGCAGTATTTGTCAAAGACACATTCACTGACTCTCCCTCCAATCTGTGCTCCAGCCTGTCCATGGTCTAGTCCTGATGCTCTATAAAATTAAGGATTTAAAAATTTCTAAGCAAAGTGGGGAAAAATCCAGCCTTTAAAATTATGCCATAACAAGTGTTAATTTTTCTAATTACTTTAGAAATATCAATGCTAAAAATCAAAATAAAATATGAGGTAGTAATTTGAGACCTGTTTTGTAACTCTCGAAAAGTTCTGTAATTCAACTCTGAATTCATCCCTGAATATTCAAGGACCGAAGGCATCTGCCACAGGCACTCTGCATGGAGAAAGTGGAAGCCATGTGAGCCCTGGAGGAAGGGAGGGCAGAAAGTACCTGCACTACAGGAAGTGCTGTGAACCCTCTGATTACTGGGCCCTTCACCTGACCCAGGGAATCATTCCTTAGGGAAGTCAGTTTCCTTCCAAAAGCCCTCACTTGACTTTATCAGACAAGTGATATCTTTGTTGTTCAAACTTAAAGGGCCTGCTTAGAATATGGTCTTGGGGCACAGCACTCCTAGGTCATTTGTTTCTTTTTTCTCCTCTCTGAACATGTGTGTACAACTTCTTCTGGCTGATATGTATTAATGCTCTGGCGTAGATGAAAAGCAATGGAAACGCTGCGTCATAAACAACATTATACATAAAAATTTGAAGAATTTGGAAATGTCAAATTCCAAGAAGGACAATGGACCCAAAAAAGAATAAATCTGAGTAGATCTACCCTAAGACACCTACTATTCAAAGTGATGAATATCAGAGATATGGAGATGATTACAGACACAGCAAGAGAAGAGCAAGCCAAGCTCACTGTTCTGGGGCTCCCATTCCTTGAGCAGCATTTTTCTGTTCCTGGGAGGGATGCTCTGCACAGGGACATTGTGTCTTCTGAGAACCACTGAGAACATCAATTTGTTGAGCTATAGGTTTGGGGTGTTCTCCTATGCATGTTGAGTGGGTGGGTCCTGACTGCACTAACTGTGCATGGACTAGACTTTAGTTTCTGACCCCTGGCAGGCAGGCCTGGCTCATTTCATGGGACATCTGCAGGGTTCCCAGGCAAACAGGAAAAGTCAAACCCAACATGCAGGCACTTGCTGTGTATCAGGTTATTCATGTTTCATTTTGACCCATTTGCCAAAGGAAGGCAACTAAGCAAGCCTAGGGGCAGTGTGGGAGCTGTATCCAGGAGCTGGACACAGGGATGACTGACAAATTTGGAGTCCAGTGCTGCAAGAATCAGAGAGAGCATGTATATGTGTGCTTATGTGTGTGTATATGTGAAAGTATGTGTATAGGTGTGTATCTGCGGATGTAAATATGTGCGTGCATGCATACCTGTCCCTGAATTACTTGTTAGTGTGAATGTATGTATTATTGGAATAATAAATGTGTGCACAGGAATGTGCATGTGTATTAGTGACAACATGTGTGAGCATGATATAGGTATAGCAGATGTTTGAGTGTGCACATGTAATGTGTGCCTGTGTACATGTGTGTGTTGTGTATGTGCATATGTTATAGGTGTAGTAGATGTGTGTGTGGGCTTTGAACCCCATAGTCTTGTGTGTGCACATGCTCTCTGTTGTAACCTTCAAAACTGAGGAGGGCAAGGGAGATGAAAGACTCTGAATTCAACATGACTGTGACTATATCAAAGCGTCTGACAGACTCCAGGGAAGGGGTCCCTTGTGGTTGCACAGATTCCATACTGAAGAGTATGCTGGCTTGCAAAAGAAAATTCACTATCAAGAGATGGAACCAGGTAGTGATGCAACTAGAAAAATACCTTGAATAAAAGGGGGAAATGGTAAAGACAAATGAGTTTACATGGCTAAGAGACTTCAAAATGAGTCAGGAGGTCACCAGAGGGGTTGCACTTACACATATCTCAGCAGGATCCCAGAGACAGCCAGAGTAGATATAATCCCAGGTACTGGTGCTGCTGAGGGCTACTGAGACATATCGGTTCTACAGTCATGGCAGATGGCTCTGGAGTTCAGTGCCTTTCTAGTGGGCTCTACTTTGGAATTTATGCTCCTGAATGTGATGGAGTTGGACTCAGATGTGACGTTTATACACATGCCTCTTCTATCACTTTTACTGAACCTGTGGTTGGCACTGAGTTGGTGTATACTCAGGAGATTTGAATCTCTGCACTGACCATGTGCCAGCTCAGGCCTGAGCCTCAGCAGAGATGTAATACCTACTTACCAGTGTTTTGGACTTACCCAGGTCAGCTAAAGGGAGGTGAAGATGGTCCCACACCAGGGGACTGAGTATCTAAAACTGTAAGCCAGAGAATCATATCCACCAGCCATGTGGGATCTAAGACCCCTCTCAGTTTAGAGGTTCAGTGAACATCACCACCCCAGGGCCCACAGGGTGGAGGAACAAAATATGGTTTAGAGTGGACTTGCTGGTATCCTACTATAGAACTATTGTATCTCTAGCAATTGAAGAAATTGTGTCATTGATGTGGAGGCAGTGGCCACAGGAGTTGCTGAGGGCAGGGAGAGGGAAGAAGAGATGTGATGTGGGGGCATTTTTGGGACTTTGAGTTGTCCTGAATGATCTGGCAGGGACAGATGCAGGACATTATATATCCTACCATAATCCACTAAATGGATTGGGGAAGAGTGTAAACTACAATGTAAACTATAGTCCATGCAGTGTAGCAGTGCTACACCAAAAGCAATGAATGTGCCACAATGATGAAAGAGGTTGTTGATGTGGGAGGAGTGTGGGGATGGGGGTCAGGGTACACAGGAACCTCATATTTTTAATGTAACATTTTTTGCCATTTATGTATCTTTTTAAAAAAGAAAATTAAATAAAATATATAAAAGAGATGATATCAGGAAGCAGATGTGGCTCAAGATACTGAGTTCCCATTTATCATCTGGGATGCCCCAAGTTCAGTTCCTGATGCCTCCTGAGGAAGGGAGTGAGTATGACATGTTGGGCAGGTGCAATGAGCCAAAGCAACAAGATGATGCATCAGAGAGACACAAAGAGGAAAGACAATGAGAAACCCAACAAAGCAGGGAGGTGAGGTGGCTCAAGTGATTTAGCAACTATTTTCCACATGAGACATCCCAGGTACAGTTCCCAGTGCATCCTAAAGAGAAAACAAGCAGACACAGAGAGCACATAGCAAATGGACACAAACAATGAGGGGGGAGTAAAGGAATAATAAATAAATAAATCTCTCTCTTTTTTTAAAGAGATATTATCGCCAGCATTTGATATCTCTAAAAATCAGTCTGAAGTGAAGGGCACTGCCAGGTAAAACTGGGCAGAGAAGCTGCAAGGAAAATGCTCTGTAAGCCTAACAGGAACCTCTTTGCAAGTTGGGGGCTGGGATTCAGGAGGCACTCAGGACCTACCTAGCACAGGCTCAGCCCTAGGGAGATGCAGGGAGTACCTGAGCATAGCTTTCTTTCAGGTACAGTTTCCTTATTCAATACTCAGTCTAATATTAGAATTTAACCATGAAGGGTCTAATAATATTCTACTCCTTTGGGAGTTTTTGCCTAACTGAAGGAGGCAATGTGAGGTACATACTGGGGGGCAATGGAAGTGTTCTGCATGATCCTGCAATGATGGATACAGACCATGTTAAGTATCACCAAAAATTTATAGAGGTGTATAGTCTAAAATGTAAACCATAATGTAACCAAAAATTTATAAAAGTGTACAGTCTAAAATGTAAACCATAATGCAAACCATTTCTGATCAACTGCTAGTTCCTGCATTTCTCTTGACAGGTCATGCTTCATTTTCATGACTTTAATAATGACACTCCATTATCCTCTAACAGATGATGTCAACTTTCTGTAAGTTCACATTCCATTCATAGTTCATATTCTCTACATTTTACACTGACAATAAAAGCAATCAGATGACACTTTCCCACCTGCTCAGCATGAATTCCACCCACATCTAGTCCTTCTCTCTCTGGTCATGGTGCTGACTTCATCCAGCATCTTTATCCTTGGTAACCTCTGAAAGAATCTCACTTAAATTCACTCTTTATCTTTTCTTTTACAAATTACATATTTCAATTGGTTCTTCTCACTAACATTGACAAAATATCAAGTTTTGGTGCCCAACCACAGCAATGCTTAATATTATCTACAAGTGCCAAAAGCCAATTTCTACATGGTGCCCTAATATATATTTCCTGATGGTGAGCAGTCTCTAGCAATAAATACTCACCTACACAAACATATGCACATCTCTGGGATATTTTTATTTGTTAGCAATAATTTATGCCAGTCTCCCTCCAAGTCCAACAGTCCCCAAAATCAAGGACATACCACATTGCATCTTTGCAACCCTATATGACCACCTCATGTGTAATGGGCACACCTAGTTCTAGATGTTAGATGTCACCACTTCCCCTCCTTTTTCTCACAGCAGGTCACCCCATATTTCTGGCTTTTAATGGACAGGTCCCGATTTGTTATGTGAATCTTTCTCATCCTAATTCTGTTGACTTTTGTATTGCCTACAATCCAGTGTGGAGGTCATTTTTTATGTAATCCTCTTGACAGTATTGCATAGAGAGATTCCAGTATTCTCCATTCATGGCTGTGTTCCTAAAACTTTTTACATAAAGTAGCATGGATCTTTAGAAACAACAGGATTAAATCAGTAATTTACAGTTTGGGTCACTGAAGCAGAGGGCACTGGCAAATCCCAGTCACACAGGTGTGACATGTCAAGGAGAGGGCCAGAGCAGGTGTCCTTTGCATTTGTGGAGGACAGAAGTGATGACTTATGTTGGTTTCCACACATTCTGACACTAAAGTAGTGATGACTACAGGATACGTCTCTGAGTTCCCACTATAAAAGTCGTCAAGTTTCTGCTCTAATTCCCAATTTGCACCTTATCAGACTGAAGCCCATAGGCATGAGGTCATATTCTGAGGGTCACAGGGCAGGAGGGAAGGAGTTTTGCTGTACTCTCTCCACTATTGTCTTCTAGGGTCTCAGTCAAGGTCCCAGATTGACACAGTCCCTAGGAGGGCAGGATTCAGGACACTTTTCAAAGGGCCTGACAATTATACAGGGAGATACCCTTTAGCCATTGTGAGCTCATCCCTTCTGCTATATAGATAAAGTCTGCATGTTATTTCCCCCACATAGGGAAATGATTATCACTGAATTCAAAATTCACTGGCATTGTCTAAAGAAGCAGGATTGGACTTTCTTGGGATCCATGAATAGATCTGTGAATGGATTTCTAAGGCTGCTTTAACAAAGAATCCCAAGTTGGATGGCTTAATGCATTATAAATATATCATATTGCAGTTCTGCAGCCTAACATTCTGATGTCTGTAGGGGAGAACCCTTCCCATCCTCCTCCTAGACTCTTGTATTTGGTCCAAAATCCTGGGCCTTCATGTCTTAATTTAGGCATTGCATGGTGTCCTCTTTGATTCTGACTATCTCAAATTCTTTTCTTCTTACAAGGACAATAATCATGTTGGATTAGGATTCAATATAATCCAGTTTGGCCTTATCATAACTAACAGCATCTTCAAAGAAACTGTTCCCAAATTAGGTCACATTCACAGGACTAGTGTTAGGATTTAAACATGTGTTTTTGGGAGACAAAATTCAACCCACAACACTAATCCAACATATTGTTGTGTTGATGACCATCCACTGACTTTTCAATTTGTCAATAAGAGAAGGGTTGGTGTGCCTTAAAGTTTTACCTAAAGTCCCGAGGTACAGGGTGTTCCTGCAGGCTCAGCTAAGTACAGGGAATAAGCAGGTTTAGGAACCTGCTAGGGATGATAAGAATAAACCGTGTGAGTGACTGTCCTGAGCAATTTCAATTCTACAAAAACTACTGAGTCTATATTGTATAAAAGTCCTCTCCTAAGTAGAAATGTTCACACACATTAAGTCAAACTCATTCTGAATTGTGACATGTTACATTGGACACAGTTTACCTGAATTTATTGGGTTAGTTTCATTTAGCTGATACTTCAAAACTTTAGATTATCAACTAAAAATCAGCTAACAGAGGAAATAAATGGATCCGAAGATTGATTGAGCAGATTACAGTCCCTGTATTTGTTTTGGGTATTTGATTAATATGTATATTCTTTAGACAATATTTCGAAAGACATCCTTTTTCCTTGGCTACCTCCACCTCCCTTACAAGTTCCCTCAGCAAGTTTTCATGGCCTAGAAAAGAAATTCCCATACTTAGGGGAGTAGGACCTGGGAAGTAGACCGTGTTCTCCTAGGGATCAACCAGCATCCTCCTCACAGAGCAACCCCAGAGGCAGGGAACTCCCCTCATCCCTTTGATGAGGGGAGTTTATATAAAAAATTCCTCCCATATACAAATCATCACGGGGGTCAGCTGATGAAAGCACAGAACACATGGACTTAAATCAGGACCCCATAAAACAGGAAAATATTTTATGACAGCTATGAGCATTATACAAAGGAATATGAAACCCTTGTGGTGTTTCTTCTTTCTGGTGGCAGCTCCAGATGTGAGTGTCTCAGGATTCAGACATGAAGAAATAGGGATAATGACTCTGAGTACAGGACTCACTATGGTTCTCCTTGTCCTCAGGTGCCCTGTGCTAGTTGCAGCTGCAGACATCAGGCTCAGGACTGGTGAAGCCTTACCAGACCCTTTTTCTCTCCTGCTATGTCTCTGGATTCTCCATATCAAACAGTAGTTACTGCTGGAATTGGATCCAGCAGACCCCAGGGATGGCACTGCAGTGTTTGTAAATAATATGCTATGATAGTAGGATTAACTACAATCCAGACCTCAAGAACCGACTCTCCAACTCAAGAGACATGTTCAAGAACTAGTTCTCTGTGTAGCTGAGCTCTGTGACTCCTGAGGACACAGCTGTGTATTACTGTGAAAGAGACACATTGAAGGGAAGTCAGACTGAGCTCAGACTAAAAGCTGCCCATGCAGGAGGGGCTGAACTGCAGGGACACTCATGGCCCCCCCATAGCAGATACTCAGTTTCAAGGAAGATTTGTGAAACCACAGGTTCCTGTGAAAATATGGGTATAATCTTCTTGCTTAAAAACACTGAACTCCTAAGGATTCTCTGTCTATTCTAAATAATGTCATTATGTTTCCAAGGTTCACACAGAAATATATTTGCAATGCTATTGTATATAGATAACATTTAAGACACACATGTAAACAAGTTCTCTTGATTTTGCTCTCCTGAGTTAGAATGGAAGTATGAAAAATGCTTTTATTTTTTATTTTTTCCCAAACACTGAAATTTAATCCAACAGATTTAATATTTTTTTTCATTTTTTTAAAAGATATTACATTAAAAAAATATGAGGTCCCCATTCGCCCCCACCACCCTCACTCCACCACTCCCCCCACAGTAACACTCTCCCCCATCATCATGTCACATCCATTGCGTCTGGTGAGTACATCTCCGGGCATCGCTGCACCCCATGGCTTGTGGTCCACACCATAGCCCACACTTTCCCACGTTCCATCCAGTTGGCGATGGGAGGAAATACAACATCTGGCAATTGTCCCTGGGGCACCACCCAGGACAACTCCAAGTCCCGAGAATGCCTCCACATCTCTTCTCTTCTTCCCATTTCCCCCACCCAGCAGCCACCATGGCCACTTTTTCCACACCAATGCCACATTTTCTCAATTATTAACCACAATATTTCATGAATAGAATATCATTAAGTCCACTCTGATCCTTACTGTATTCCTCCTTCCTGTGGACCTTGGCTTGGTTGTGTCCATTCCACATCTATGTCAAGAGGGGGTTTAGATTCCACATGGACATTGGATGTAATCCTCCTGCTTTCAGTTGTAGGCACTCTAGGCTCCATGGTGTGGTGGTTGACATTCTTCAACTCCATCTTAGCT
Organism: Dasypus novemcinctus; assembly: GCF_030445035.2. Taxonomy (NCBI): domain Eukaryota; kingdom Metazoa; phylum Chordata; class Mammalia; order Cingulata; family Dasypodidae; genus Dasypus; species Dasypus novemcinctus. The sequence continues at coordinate 63,043,834 of NC_080691.1, read as the reverse complement.
GAGTGGAATAAGTCCAATAAATCAGAATGTAGGAGCTGAAGTCTGTTGAGGCTCAGGGCCTGGCTATCATATTGTCAGTCCAGAGAGTCAAATCCCTTAGATATATCTTAAGCCCCAGCACCAACTACAATTCCAGTAAAGTAGCATGAAAATCTTGTGAAAAGAGATTCCATCTGAGTCCAGCTCCATCACGCAGAAACACCAGCTCCAAAGAAGGGCCAACTGGCATGGCAGTGAACCCCATCTTCCATGGCCTTAGAACCTGTGGGTCTCTTTAGCCCTCAAAAGGACCAATATCTGGGGTTGTATCTACTTTATCTGTCTCTGAGACTCTGCTCAGGTGTGCATAAGGGCAATCCTTCTGACAATCTCCAGACTCTTTTTTTAGAAACTCATAGCCAAATGAACTCATTTGTCTTTTCCCCCTTAATTTAGGTCCCCCTTACTTTAGGTCAAACAGCATTTTATTTTATTTTATTTTATTTTATTTTATTTTATTTTATTTTATTTTATTTTATTTTATTTTATTTTATTTTATTTTATTATTTTTCCAAATTCTACTCAATTTATTCATTTTTTAAAAAGATATTCCATTAAAAAAATATGAGGTCCCCATTCACCCCCACCGCCCCCACCCCACCACTCCCCCCCCATAACACTCTCCCCCATCATCATGTCACATCCATTGCGTCTGGTGAGCACATCTCTGGGCATCGCTGCACCCCATGTCCCGTGTTCCACACCATAGCCCACACTTTCCTATGACCCATCCAGTCAGGGATATTCTGCTGGTCCATGTTGAACCTTTAATTTAAGGTCATTTTCTAGTTATGTCATCAGCTGGTACTTGGTAGTGATCCCTCGGTGCCAGGGAGGCTCATCCCCAGGTGTCGTGTCCCATGCTGGGGGGAAGGCATTGCATTTACATGCTGAGTTTGGCTTTGAGACTGGCCACATTTGAGTAACACGTAGGCTGTCAGGAGGGAACTCTTAGGTACGGTGCTGCTCTAGGCCTTGTTCTCATTTCAGGTGTATAGGCTCACAAGCATAGTCATTAGTATCAGGGGCTCACTGTTGGATCCTCATTCCTTTCTGGTCCTTACCGTTGCACCCCTAGGGACCACGACAGAGCCCCACCCCCCGGCCAGTAACCCAGTAGCCCCTAGCTGTTGTTTTTAATTGTTTCCAGTATGAGTATATCCAAACATTTCCATGCACCCTGGACGCATGACCTGTATAACTCCCTGTCAACCATATGTCCCCTGTCAATGACATCCCATACTAGTATTCCTCCTCTGCCATTGTTGAACCACTCTGTGATCCAAAACTTCCTGAACAGTGAAGCCCAATATAACGTCAGGTTCCCTTACTAGTAAAATGGAATATAGCGATGAGTTTAAAGGTTAGATGTAGAATACATATTGATTTGGAAAAGCTCTACATCCTATCTTTTTCTTTTCTTTTTTCCTAATTAGTAAGCTTCTTTTCGCAAAAGCCCTAGAAACAGTAATTCATATATACAATATACAGTACTCCCACACATCCACCATAAAACCTTTTCCCTTCCACAGCGATAATCTTATAACTTATTCATATCATACTTACTGAAACTGATGTACAGACTCCAAGACAATAGCTTTCAAACAAGGTGACATCTGTGCTTACATTGTGGTCCATACTTAGGCTATACAGTTTTCTAAACTTTTTAGTTATCCTTTGTTTTAAATTATGGTTTACATTATTAGTCTGTCATCCCCTATATGTTTTTGGTGTAATATTACATGTTTTATATCCACACTTGTGTACTCTCATGAAACTCCCCTCTTGCCCCCATACTTACCTTGGTTCCATCAATTCAACATCCATTTTCCCCTCCCCTTGGGGCCCACAGCGACAGCCAATCTCCATTTCCTGAGGAGCCACATCCAGAGATACTTGCAACAGTGTTCAGGGCCTGACTTGCTCAACTGCCCTAATGCCCTGGGAGCCACCCTTTCTCTTGAGAGATACAGTTCCCTCTATTTGATGGCATTAGTCCTCCCCAGGATGTGGGTCCACCCCCACTCTCACTACTTGGGTCTCTACCCAATGGTACAACCCACCCTGTCAAAATGAGCACTCAGACACTCCCCAGGAGTCTGTCCCACGTTAGACCATCCCCTCCTAGCATCCTAAACAGGTAACCCTCATAATTATGTTTTGATACGTTTTTCTCAGCATTTTACTCTCAACCAACACCTGACAATTTCCTATGTTTATATGTTACCCCTCCCGCCCCCCAATTTTTTGGGCAATATTACCCACCCGCCCATCCCCAGCCCCCCTCAAACCCGCAAAGCCGCACCCAAAGGCAATCCCTTGCCCCCATTTTATCTCTTCTTTGTGCTCATACTTACCACCAGCTCATCATAGATTACACCCCTGCAGACGTCAGCTCACATCCTTCCTCCACCCCCCGACTTCCTGTAAACCTATCTTCCAGTCTCTAGCTCTCTGAGGCAGCTTGCTTATTTCATATCATTGAGGTCATGTAGTATTTGTCCTTCAATGCCTGGGTTGCTTCACTCAGCATAAGGTTCTCAAGATTCATCCATGTTATCATGTGTGTTTGTAGTGTATTTGTTCTTAAAGCTGAGTAGTATTCCATTGTATGTATATACCACATTTTATTGATCCACTCTTCTGTTGATGGGCATTTGGGTTGGTTCCAACTTTTAGCGATAGTGAACAATGCTGCTATGAACATTGGTGTGCATATATCAGTTTGTGTCCTTGTTTTCAGTTCATTCTCTCCCTATTGAGAGGGTTTGGTGGCTTTATTGAATATTATATGGCTATATATATGAGGTTCTATATCAGAACTTTCAATTTGGTTCCATTGGTCTGTGTGTCTCTCCTTATGCCAATACCATGCTGTTTTCACTACTGTAGCTTTGTAGTATGTTTTGAAGTCAGGTAGTATGATTCCTCCAATTTCGTTTTTCTATTTCAATATGTCTTTGGCTATTCGGTGCCTCTTTCCTTTCCAAATAAACTTCATAGTTAGTTTTTCTAGTTCCTTAAAGAAGGCTGTGTTGATTTTTATTGGGATTGCATTGAATGTGTAGATCAGTTTTGGTAGGATAGACATCTTAAAAATATTTAGTCTTCCTATCCATGAACAGGGAATATTCTTCCATTTTTTTTAGGTCTTCTTTGATTTCCTTGAACAGTCTTGTATAGTTCTCAGTGTATAAGTTTTTTACATCTTTAGTTAAATTTATTGCTAAATACTTGATTTTTTAATTTACTATTGTGAATGGTATTTGTTTCTTGATTTCCTCCTGATCTTGTTCATTATTGGTGTACAGAAATGCTACTGATTTTTGCGCATTGATCTTATAACCTGTGACTTTACTAAACTCATTTATGAGTTCTAGAAGCTTTGTTGTAGACCTCTCAGGGTTTTCTATGTATAGGATCATGTCATCTGCAAATAATGAAATTTTGACTTCTTCCTTTCCAATTTGAATACCTTTTATATCTGGTTCTTGCCTCAGTGCTCGAGCAAGTACTTCTAAGGCAATGTTAAATAGGAGCGGAGACAATGGGCATCCTTGTCTTGTTCCTGAGTTTAGAGGAAAGGATTTTAGGATTTCTCCATTGTAAACAATGTTGGCTGTAGGTTTTTCATATATATTCTTTATCATGTTCAGAAAAGTTCCTTGTATTCTGATCTTTTGGAGTGTTTTTCTCGAGAAAGGGTGCTGTATTTTGTCAAATGCTTTTCCTGCATCTATAGATATAATCATGTGATTTTTTTCCTTCAATCTGTTTATATGGTGTATTACATTGATTGATTTTCTTATGTTGAACGATCCTTGCATACCTGGAATGAATCCCACTTGGTCATGGTGTATAATTCATTTAATGTGTTGTTGAATATGATTAGCAAGTATTTTGTTAAGTATTTTTGCATCTAGGTTCTTTAGAGAAATTGGTCTTTAATTTTCCTTTCTTGTGGTGTCTTTATTTGGCTTTGGTACCAGGGTAATATGGGCATCATAGAAGGAGTTAGGCAATGTTCCTTCTGTTTCCATTTTTTGGAATAGTTTCAGCAGGATTGGTGTTAGTTCTTTCCGGAATGTTTTCTAGAATTCACCTGTGAAGCTGTCTGTCCCTGGGCTCTTAGTTGGGAGGTTTTAATGACTGATTCTATCTCTTTACTTGTGATTGGTTTGTTGAGATCATCAATTTCTTCTTTCATCAATATAGGCTGCTTATGTGTTTCTAGGAATTTGTCCATTTCCTCTGAATTGTCATTTTTGTTGGAATATAGTTTTTCAATGTATCCTCTTATGATAGTCTTTATTTCTGTGGGGTCATTGGTGATACCTCCTTTCTCATTTCTTATTTTGTGTATTTGCATCTTCTCTCTCTTTTTTTTGTTAGTCTCGCTAAAGGTTTGTCAATTTTATTGATCTTCTCAAAAAACCAGCTCTTGGTCTTGTTTATCTTTTCAAGTGCTTTCTTATTTTCTATTTCATTTAGTTCTGCTCTTATCTTTGCTATTTCCTTCCTTCTTCTTCCTGTTGGATTACTTTGTTGTTTTTTTTCTAGTTCCTCCAAATGTGCAGTTAGTTCTTCAAGTTTTGCTCTTTCTTCTTTTTTGATATATGAATTTATGGCTATAAATTTCACTCTCAGTACTGCTTTTGCTGCATACCATAAATTTTGGTATGTTGTGTTATCATTATCATTTGTTTCAAGGTAGTCATTGATTTTTTTTGAGATTTCATCTTTGACCCACTGTTTTTCTAACAGTGTGCTGTTTAATTTCCAAATCATGGTGTGAAATCTGGGCCTCTGGCCCTTGAAAATTTCCAGCTTCACTCCACTGTGGTCAGAGATATTATTTGTATGATTTTGATCTTTCTGAATTCATTAAGCCTTTCTTTGTGGCCTAGCATATGGCCTCTCTTGGAGAATGATCCATGTGAACTTGAGAAAAATGTATATCCTGCTGTGTTTGAGTGTAATGATCTGTGATATGTTTATTAGATCCAGCTCTTCTAATATACTGTTCAAATATTTTATTTCTTTAGTGATTCTCTTTTGAGATGTTCTGTCCAGAGTTGATAGTGGTGTATTAAAATCTCCCACTATAACTTAGATGCGTCTATTCTTTCACTTAGTTTTTCTAGTGTTTGCCTCATGTATTTAGAGGCACCCTTGTTAGGAGCATAAATAGTTATGATTGTTCGAACTTCTTGACATATTGTCCCTTTCACTAATATGTTGTATCCTTCTTTGTCTCTCACAATTGTTTTGCTTTAAAGTCTATTTTGTCTGATATTAATATAGCTACTCCTGCCTTTTTTGGTTATTGTTTGCTTTTAAGATTGTTTTCCAACCATTCACTTTCAGCCTCCATGAGTCTCTGGGTCTAAGATGTGTCTCTTCTAGACAGCATATATATGGGTCATATTTCCTTATCCAGTGTCCCAGTCTGAATCTTTTGATAGGTGAATTTAATCCATTGACATTCAGTGTTGTTACTTTCAAGGAATTATTTATGTTAGCCATATTTTGATTGGACTTGTGTTTCTCATATTTTGTTTTTGTTTTTTTTTTTCCCTTCTCTTTTTGTCTTTTTTGTTGCTCTTACACTCTCCTCCAAATCTGCCTGTCCTGTTTTTTCCTTTCTTCCTGCAGAACTCCCTTTAGAATTTCTTGAAGGGGAGGTTTGTTGTTGGCATACTCTATCAATTTCTGTTTATCTGTGAATATTTTGAACTCTCCATTATTTTTGAATGCTAGTTTAGCTGGGTAGAGTATTCTTGGTTGGAAATTTTTTCTTTTAGTACCTTGACTATATCATACCACTGCCTTCTTGCCTCCATGGTTTCAGATGAGAAATCAGCACTTAATCTTATGGAGCTTCCCTTGTATGTGATGGTTTTCTCTTCTCTTGCTGCTTTTAGAATTTTCTCTTTGTCTTGAGTGTGGGATAATTTGACAAGTATATGTCTTGGGGTGGGCCTGTTGGGGTTTATGACGATTGGGGTGTGCTGTGCTTCTTGGATATGTACAACTGTCTCTTTCAGTAGATTTGGGAAGTTTTCAGCCATTATTTCCTGCAACACTCATTCTGACCCTTTTCCTTTCTCTTCTCCTTCTGGGATGCCTGTAATACATATGTTTGAGCTTTTTGCATTGTCATTCAGGTTCCTAAGTCCTAGCTGGATTTTTTTAAATCTTTTTATCAATCAATTCTACTATCTGTTTGATTTCCGATGTACTGTCTTCCACATCAGTAATTCTCTGCTCTGCCTCTTCTAGTCTGCTGATATTTGCTGCAAGTGTATTTTTGATTTCTTGAACTGTGTTGTTCATTCCCATAATATCTGTTATCTTTTTTGCGTATGTCTGCAATTTCCCCTCCAAGTGTTGTCTTCATGTTGTTAACCTCTTCCTTTTCTTCATTAAGTTTGTCAGTGATAAATGTTCTGAGATCTTTAATTACTTGTGCGAAGTTCTGCTCCCCTTCCTGGTTTTTACTTTGTTCATTGGATTCAGCATGTTTTCCTGATTACTGGTTTGGTTTGTAGATTTTTGTTGCTGTCTGGTCATCATTTTATCTTGACGGGTTTAATCAGTTCCTTAGCTTCTTTGTCTAGTCTTGGGGATTAATTAGCTGTTGTTTTTGTGTAAGTGTTATGTCTTCTCTTTGTCATTTTGTTCTTCTTATTCTAATTTCTTATTGCTGGTTTGAGTTCACTTTAAAGGAATGTATTAGGGCCAGGGAAAGGCAATTGTGTAAGCAAGGAAAAAATGTAAAGTAGTATTGGTGATAAATGTTAACAGAGCAACAATATGAGATCTGGGAGGATGGATATTAGATTCATGTAAGTTGTGTAGAGCTATAGCAGTAGGTAGAGTACCTATAATGAGGTAGTTGACTGAATATGGGAGGAATATGGTATGAATTAAAAAGCTAGTGTTTTTGTGAGAGAGGGAAAGAGAAAAAAAGGCAATAGTTTCAAGAGTGGATAAAAGACAGAAAACAAAACAAAGGTATTAGAAATTAAGAGTTAGACAGTTTGTGGATCAAAGAAAGGGAGGTGGAATATAGGAGAGACAGTAGGTGATGGAGGATATCAAGATGTAAGGGAAAGGGGATAGTGTAGGTAGCCAAAATCAATTCATACAGAAATGAGGCAGTGGAGGATGATGAAACCCAGCAAATGTGAGGTGTTCCCTGCAGCACCTATTGTATAATTAAGATAAAATAAAGAAGAAAATGAGTGACAAGAGAGAGAAAAAAAAAGAGAAGAAAGGAAGAAAGAAAAGGGGGATAGGAAAAGGGAGGGGAACAAGTAGGGAAAAGAAAAAAAAAGATATAGAATAACCACAAAAGCAACAACAACAAAAAAACCCTAAATAACTGAAAAAAAAAAAAGACTTTGGGGGATATGCTGGGAGAAATGACTAGGAGATAATGCAATGTTAGCAATCAGGACATTAAAAAATAAAAAATAAAAACAAAACAAAACAAACCAAAGAAGAAAAAATGCAAACTTTGAGGGCTAGGACATTCAAGGACCTCAGATGAACCTCAGGGTGTAATGGATTCAGGGATGGAAAGTCTGAGATTTTGAAGACTCAAGAGATGTGAGTCTCTGGGGTGTGGGCCACCAGGGTTTATGGGACTCAGACCTGGCAACTTCAAATCTGGTTAACAGGGAGCCTGGGAGCACCGCAGTGCAACACAGCCTTCAGGGATCCCCCCAGCTGGGTGCCAGCCCTATGGGAGAGGTCACATCCACAAACTCTAACCTATGTGTCTGAACCCCTCAATTCACTCACTCACTGGGTCTATTCTGTGGCTGTATCACCAATTCATCTTCAGGACCTCCCACCCTGTAAGCCCCCGGAATAGCCACCTGGGGGCGCCTCTACACTGCAGCCATTTTAATGATGCAGATCAGTAGCCAGGCCTGGGGGTGGGGCTCCAGCCGGAAACGCTGATAACAGAGTCCAAAACCAAAATTCCCACCAGGCTTTGCAAAATATTCCCCTAATTGGCCTCCAGACGTCTCCCACTCTGCAGGACCTGAAACAGTCTCCTGGTGATGTCTCTTTATTGTGAATAATTTAAGGCTGTTTCAGATTGGCAGCCAGTCTTGGGGGGGTGGGGCTCTAGGCAGAAATGCCATTATTTGTGTCTGCAATCAAAAATTCCCTGCTTTGCAGTAAAACTCCCGTTTGTCTCCCCAAATTGGTCTGCGAAGGCCTCCTGTTCTGTTAACACCCCAATAGCCTGTTCAGGGCTTATGAATTCCCCAGTACCACAGAGCTTCCAGAAATCGCCACTGCAGCGCTGGTGCCACAGCTCTGCCCACCCCAGGAAGGAGTGTCCCGTGCACTGCTCCCACCTCTGTGTAATAGAGTCTCAATTATATCTTATACACGAATTTTCTCTGTTACCATCCCACCAAATCGTTGTCCAGACACCTCCTGCCCTGCAAAATCCCAAACAGCCTGGACCCGAAGAATTTCCAACGCTGCCCAGCCACTTCTTTGCAGGAGAGAATCTCAAGTGTGCTCACTCAGCCACTATCTTGCCCCGCCCCCCCCAAAATGCTTTTATTTTCAGGTAACATTCTGACACTGTCAGGTTAAATCTCAGGGTCCAGTTCTCTGTCCTTGCTGTGATTTTTACTGGGATTGCATTGAACCCATAAATTAGTTTGGGTCAAATTGACATCTTCATGATATTTAGTCTTCAAATCCATAAACACAGAATGTCCTTCCATTTATTTTAGCCCTTTTTTTGGTTTCTTTTAGTAATGTCTTGTAGTTTTCTGAATACAGGTCTTTATGTCCTTGGTAAAATTTATTCCAAAATATGACTGTTTTGTCTCTATTTATAAATGGAATTTTTTTTTAATTTTTAATTTCCTCCTCAGATTACACATCAGTTATGTATAGAAATGTTATTGATTTTTGTGTATTAATCTCATATCCTGTTACTTTGCTGAACTTGTCTATTAATTCCAATAACTTTGTTGTGGATTTTCCAGGATTTTCTAGATATATGTTCATATCAGTGAATCAGGGTCTCATACATCAACCCTCCAACAAAACCTTGCATTGTCATGAGACGTTTGTTACAAACTATAAAAGAACACTGTCAAAATTTTACTACTAATCATAGTAGCATGTGGCATGTTTTCCGCCCAACCAACCCTATTATTATTTTTTAAATATATTTTTTATGACAGAAGTTGTAAACTTATAAAACAAGTATACACATATGCAGAATTCCCAGACAACACCTCTCCATCAATACACCACAATGTGGTGTGTCATTTGCTACAGATAAAATGATATAATCTGATTATTACCATGTCCACAGTGTACATTTGGCTCACATTTTCCATACTGCCTCAGTATAAGCACAGTATAAGCATAGTACATCTTTGGCACAGATGCAAAAATATTATATGATTACTGCTAACTACAGTCCATAGGACACTCCAGCTGTATTTAACCCATGCTTCTCCACATTCCCAACACACTGCAGTAGTGATATACATTTGCTCTAGCTAACAAAGTACACTCTTTCATCAATACCATAAACCACAATTCTCAACCACCTCTTGGTTCACCATATCATTCAGTTCCTAGATTATTCTCAAGCATTCTGTAAATTGGCATTTACATAACTAGACTACCATTTTCAGTCACATCCCCATTTATAAACTAGCTGTTACTCACTGTGTGTTACCATCCACTCTATACATTTCCACAATTTTACAGTAAAGCTAATTAAAACTTCTACATACATTAAACACCAGTAGTCCACTCAGTTCTTCTCTTCTCTCCTTTAAGAATCCACCACCTACCACCAAGTCTTGAAGATATTTTCCAATAATTTCTTCTAGAAGTTTTTTTGGTTCTTGCTTTTATTTTTAGGTTTTTGATCCATTTTGAGTTAATTTATGGAAAAGCTGTCAGATAGGGGTCCTCTTTCCTTCTTTCAGCTATGGATGCCCAATTCTTTCAGGACCATTTGTTGAATGGATTTTTCTGTCTGAGCTGTGTGAGTTTGACAGGATAGTCAAAAATCACTTGACCATAACTGTGAGGGTCTGATTCTGAGCCATAAATTTGGTTCCGTTGGTCTATTTTTTCTGTCTTTAGGTCAGTACCATGTGGTTTTTACCACTATAGGTAGGTATTATGATTTAAAGTCTGGAGATGAGGGTTCACTTTTCTTTTTTTATGATGTTTCTGACTTTTCAGGACTCCTTACCCTTCCAAATAAATTTAATGACCGTGTTTTCAATTTTTTTTAAATGCTGATAGAATTTTTTTTGGGATTGCATTAAATCTGTTTATCAATTTGAATAGAATTGATATCTTAATGATATTTAGTCTTCCAATCCATGAACATGGAATGTTCCTCCAGTTATGTAGGGCTGTTTTGATTTATTTTAATGATGAGTTGCAGTTTTCTGAATACAAATGCTTTAAATCATTGGTTAAGTTTATTCCTGACTATTTGAGTTTTATCTATCATATTTTATTTTCACCACTCTTTCAACACTTTTAGTTACTTTTATTGGTATAATCATCATGTCTAGACTCTCTTCCAGGCCCCTCTTTCCTGTCTTTTCTTTTCAGGCTCTAGCACACTCTTTAGTATTCCCTGAAATTCTGGTCTCTTGCTTAGAAACTCTGTCAGTTTCTGTTTATCTGTGAATATTCTAATTTCACCTTCATTTTTGAAAGACAATCTTGCTGGAAATAAGATTCTTGGCTGGAAGTTTTTCTCCTGTAATATCTTAAATATATCAGACCACTATCTTCTTGCCTCCATGGTTTCTGGTGAGAAATCAGCACTTAATCTTGTTGGGTATCCTTTATATGTTATGCATTGCTTTTCTCTTGCTGCTCTCAGAATTTTCTCTTTGTCTTTGGCCTTTGACAGTCTGATGAGTATGTGTCTTGGAGTTGGTCTATTTGGATTTTTTTGAATGGGAGTATGTTATGCTTCTTGGGCAGTGATATCTATGTTCTTCAATAGGGTTGGGAAATTTTCTACCATTATTTCTTTAAATATTCCTTCTGCCCCTTTTCCCTTCTCTTCTGCTTCTGGGACACCCATGACACATATGTTTGCATGCCTTTTGCTTTCATTTATTTCCCTGAGACCTAGTTAAATTTTTTCCATTCTTTTCTTCATCTTTTCTTTTGTATGTTCACTTTCAGAGGCCATTTCTTCAAGCTCACAAATCCTTTCTTCTGCCTTCTCAAATCTGCTATTATATGATTCCAATATTCTTTTAATTTCATTGATTGCACCTTTCAAATACTTCTTTGTACTCAACCGATGTCTTCTTAATATCCTTAATCTCTCTAGCCATCTCATTGAATTTATTAAGGAGATTTCTTCGAACATCTATGATTAGTTGTTTCAACTCCTTTATGTCATCTGGAGGCTTTTCTTTTTCTTTTAACGGGATCATAGCTTCCTGTTTCTTGGTGCAGATTGTAATTTTTTGTTGGTGTATTTGCATCTGGCTTACTAAAGTATTTTTTCTGGGTGAAGGTTTTCTTTTTAGTTTAGGGCTTTCTATTGTTTCTCCCTTGCTGGTTATGCAGTAGGAGGAAAGCATGTAGTTGGTGTTGTAAGCTGTGGAGGCTCAAGCTGCCCTCATTGTACCAGGGACCAATGAAGTTTCTTCCAACTTTCTCCTTTGCGAGGGGTAGGGACAGAGTCACAGCTTTATGGAATAATCCACATGCAGGCCTAGACTGTGGTTGTCCAGAGAAACTGATGAAGCTTCACATTCCTTTTTCCCCTGTTTGGGGCATGTATGGAGCTGCAGGTGTGGTCAGCAATCTATGCAGTGCAGGTCCAAGATGACCACAGTTGCCCTGGTAGACTTCTGATTTTCAGTCTATGCCAGTCAAAGTTACCTGCAGTTACATGTATAGGCTGTTGCAGGGCTCTCAGCCTCCTTCCTGCCCGAGGTGGGGCTGAAGCCTAGGTGGGCTGCAGGCTGATCTGTGTGAAAGAAACTGGTTCCTGCCAACACTGAGAGTTTCAGTCAGCCCACATTCCCCTTAGGCGGGGGTAGAGTCAGAATGGCAACTACTGGCCTCTTTCTGACTTGGGCTGGTTCTCACTGCAGCTGTTCCCAGGATTATCTCCTAGCCAGCCAAGTCTCCCATTCATTAGTCAAAGTCGGCAGCCAACCATCTCCTCCTCCCCTGTTTCTGGGAAATGAAGCTTCCAGTTCTTGTCACAGAACTGCTCTCGGGGCAGTTCGTGCCACCAGAGTTGGATGATCATTGGCCTCTGCAGCTTGGTCGGTAATTTCCCAGAGACGCTGGTGCAGGTCCCCGCAGCTTCCTTCCTGCTGGAGGTGGTACTGGGGCCTAGGCTAGACCTGCAATCTGACCTGGATTGAAAGAAGCCAGTCCCCACCAGGGTTGGGATTCTCAGTCCATCCCACTTCCCCTCATGCCAGGTGTGGAGTTAAGATGGCAGCTCCCAGCCTCTTTCTGACTTGAACAGGCTCAAACTTTAGCTATTCTCAGGATTATATTGTAGCCCACTGAATTTCCTTATCATAGCTGAAATCAGTGCCCAACTGTCTCTTCCTCCCCCATTTTGGGGAAGTGGAGCTTTCAATTCAGCTGCAGAATAGCTCCCAAGGTGGTGTGTGCCTCCAGTGGAGGATAGGCACTGGCCTCCATGGTGTGGAGCCTCTACTTACGAGTCTTCTCAGCAGATGGACAGTGTCCTTCTTCCACTCCTTCATGGACATTGCAGGGTGCTCTTCTGGCCTCCTGGAGCCCCCAAATAGGTGCTTCAGCTAGCTCCAGAGAGCTCTGCTTGTTTGCTAACTGCTCTGTAGCAGGAGCTGACTCTAGGAGCTCCTTACTCTGTGACCATCTTGCTGGTTCCCTCATTTGCATTTGCATTTGCTTTTGATAATCAGCCCATCTTCTAAAAACACTCTCTGAGTTACTGAATGACAGAATGCTTGGTACAAAATCTTCAACTATGTCATCCGAAGTCCAGCAATCTGGACTTCCTATTAAGGGATAGGCTAGGAACATGAGATCAGGTCCCAGCCACCTCCATCTTGTAGCATTTCACAGAAGTAGCTGGACCAATAAAACAATAGAAGTTCAAATTAGACTTCCTATAAAGGGGCCCCTGGTAACTTGTATTCATGTTTCTGAATCTAATTATTTTGTATTGCTGAGATCATACAATATTTGCTATTTAACCTGTCCTATTCCACTCAACATGATCTCTTCATGTTTCATCCATTTTGTAGTTTCTATCAGAACCTCATTACATTTTATATCCTAATAATGCTCCACTATATGTGTATATCACATTGCAAATATCTATTCATCTGTTGATGGATTTATGGGTTGTTTCCGCCTTTTGGCAATTGTGAATAATACCACTATGTGCATATATTCATTTAGTCCCCGTTTCAGTTCTATTAGGTAATTACTTAGAAGGGCATTTGCCAGGCTGTATCAACATCTTTTTTGTTGTTTAAAGATACAAATTAAGACACCACAATAGATTTAGCTATCACATCACCTATTCACTTGTGGAGAGTGATAATTTGTATATGATGTTGTATATGGAACAGTGGACTGTTCCATAAATGGCAATTGGATCTAAGTAGTTGAAAATTCTATTCATATTGTACTTGTCTGCTGTTACTGGTTTCCTAATTACTGAACAATTGCTGAGAATGGAATGTTGATGTTTCCAACTCTAATACTCAATTGTCTGTTTCCGTTATCAGTTCCATCGATTGGGATGTGGAGAATAGACTCTGTCATTATTGCAATATCAGTTTTTATTTCTAATAATCTTCATTTGGAGAATTCTAGTATATTCTGAAAGTAATATTGAGACTCTAACTTTCTTTTGGCCCATGTTTTCATGGTATATATTTAACCAAATCATTTTACCCTTTGCTACATTGGAATTAAAAGTGGCTTTCTTTAAACAACATAAAATGAGAATAATTTTCTGATTCAACAAATAGTTTTAATTTTCAGTTTTTCCAGATTTCTTGCTTTCTTGTTTTTTTATATAAGAATAACAGAAAATTTTCTGAGATTCCTATATAATCAAGCTTATCAGTTACTTTTTCTATAAAAGCTGAAAACTGTAAACTTTCCAAGTTTTTAGAGGTGAAGAGGTAAACACATTTTGCTATAAGTAAACATCAGACAATGACTAGCATTGAAATCAATGAATATCTGATACTTATTAAAGAGGGAGCCATCTCAAATAATTATTGTGAGAGATAGGAATTGGACAAAAGTATATACTGTACAATTCTGTTTATATAAATTCTGGAAGATACAGACAAGACAAAAACAATAATATCAACACATACCTTAAGAGAAAGTAGGGGGAGGGAATGGTTTGGAGGAAGGAATTAAAGATTGTAAGAGAAAGCTTTGGAGGCTGATGGATTTGTTCACTATCTTGATTGTGGGAATAATTAATGGGCTCACACATATGACATTACCACACTAGAAACAAGAAATGTGTGCAGGTAATTGCATGGAAATTACACCTGTAGAAGGCTCTCACAAATAAGCATATGAATACATTTTTACAGAAAATACAGTAGAAAAACAGGCAATTAAGTGTGAAATATCAGGGACTCCTACAAATTTATGTGCACAAACACTGGCAAACTATATGTTTTAAAGCAAATCCTAGATTACAAAAGCACACCATAATAGAGATAGGCTTTCTGAAAGCCTTGCTCAGAATGTCACAATCTGTCTCATTTAAGGGGAGCACAGGCGCAGAAACTGAGGTTTACTCTTAGGAGATATGAGGTCTTGGGCACATTATGCAACTTTTCTATGCTTCCATTTGGAAGTTGACATCTACAAAATGGAGATAACATTGCCACCTACTTCACATGATTTGTGGGCTTTTGCTAAAAAAAGGAATATCATATTAATCACTGTGATAATAAATTTTTGTTTATATGTTTTACTTCCAAGATCTGAATCATGTTATGCTGATTCTAATAGTTTGTACTTGAAGACTTCTCTCTTGCTCTTAGATTTACCCTAAAATTTTTGTTGAAAGCTAGACCTGTTGCATGAGACAGTAGACATTGTTGTATTGTTTTATTTCCTTTATTATTGGTTTACTATACTTCATTTTTCCTGCTTTGATATTATCACTCTCTGCCTTCTGTTAAGCCTTTATTACGAGAGTTCCATGAGTGTCACTGTGGCTGACTTGGAATTCCCTGTTGTCATTTCTACTGAAATGGAATTTTTTTTCCTCTGGGCACTGAAATGCTAGTTTTCTCTAGGATACCTTGTTTTACTTTGCCTTTTGGCTTGGAGTCTCTGTTTGCATCCTCTGCAGAGAGAATTCCCATTTTTCTGCTTTTCCAAGTCATCTACTCTTTTATTATTTTTGTAGTTTTACATCTGTGAAATGGATGTAACACTGATACTTATTTCCATGTTGAGCATGCTCTTGTAAAAATGAAATAAAATGTTTGGAATGTGTTTAGCTCAGCACAGTTATATTTTAAGAAATCACATTTTCCTGAATTGTACCACTGCCAGTGTCACCAGCACACTCATATCTTCTCTAGGTACTGTCCCATCTGAAAGCATCCAAACTGAGACATTGCTGTAGGTTGGAGAAAAAGAAAAATGGCCCCAACCGCTGCTGATTAAAACCATCCCAGCCCTGACCCTGCAGCTCTGGGAGAAGAGATCCAGTCCAGGGATACTGAAGTGGTCACATTCCTTGATAGGAACCAAACAGAGATGATTCATCCTGGAGTTAGAAGTTAGATGGATTTTTATTATTACAAGTTTAAAATAAATTTCATGGAAAAAGTAAATATTGAGTATGTGAGCACATATGAGTTAGAGGAAGACTGACGTTGTATGACAATTTCTGACCAGATCTCTTGTGCTGGAGGTGTCCAATGTGGGGTGCGGATGGCAGAATCTGGCGGAGACTTGGGCAATGACTGTGGGGTCTCATATACTCTCCTGGATATTCTAGGGATTCACCTTCAGTAAATGTTGGAGGGGTTGGTTCCAACACAGTCAAAGAAGGGGTCTGGGTGATTGAATGAAGGCATACAATGAGGAATCTATGAAGGGCCAGTTCATCATCTCAAAAAATAATTCCAGAATCATGCTGTTTCTGCAGAAGAACACAGTCTGTGAGCTGAGGGTATATTACTGACTCAGTCAAAGTGAAGAAAAGTAGTATGAGCCCAGACTCAAATCTCCCCTTAAGAGTGGCCTCAAGGGAGCACTCAGGACACTGCTGA
This sequence comes from Dasypus novemcinctus, assembly GCF_030445035.2. NCBI lineage: Eukaryota > Metazoa > Chordata > Mammalia > Cingulata > Dasypodidae > Dasypus > Dasypus novemcinctus. The sequence continues at coordinate 63,027,467 of NC_080691.1, read as the reverse complement.
TCCAGGATCCTGTGCACACAAAGGCAAGTGAAGAAAATTTTTTCATCTGGAGTTTCTTCTAAAGGTCTGTGTGTCCCCTTTGGCCCAGGATCAGTTATTCTGACAAATAATCAATGTCCTTGTGGACAGCTGGAGAGTTCAGCTGCTGAGAACAAAATGAGTAGGTTTGATGGCCATAGGCTCTGTTGGAACCCAGAGACTGCAGATGTTGGCTAGCTACACCAGCCATAGTGACCACAACTGTAGCTCAGCCATCCATGGTCAGGATGCCTGCCAAGGACTGCCCCAGCTGCCACCTACAGCCAACAATCTGAATGTTCAAGAACAAAGATTTGCTGTGTGGAACCCACATATGAGAGTAAAATGTAGGAACCCAGGTCTACAAATTTCTACAGGACCAGGAGGACTGACTGCAGGGGGTTCTCAGGAATTACAAGCCCAGGAGCCAGGGCCAGGGCCAGTGCAGGGGGAAGCTTAGAACATGCAGTCCTGGGACCAGGTAAAGCAACAGGTGAGAGGAAGCACATGATCACTGAGCCAAGATGCAGGTATAGGGCAGGTGCAAGGAGAGCTCAGGATGATTGAGTCCAGGGATTTAACCACAGTCAGATGGAAGGAAAAGACTGGACCACTGAGATCAGAGGCCAGCACCAGGGACAAGTACAGGGGAGCCCAACACTACTAAGTCTAGTGGACAAGACCTGGGGCAAGAGCAGGCAGATCTCAGAACCATGGAGCCTAACCTCCAAAGCCATGGCAGGAGCTGGGGGCACACTGCAACATGGAATCCAGGGGCAAGGACTAAAATCAGTGCAGGGGAAATCAGGATGATTTGGGCCAAGGCCAGATTCTGGAGAAACTCAGGACCATAGCCAAGAGTTCAGGAACAGGGATATGTGGAAGTCAGAAGTACTTGTCCCAGGAACCAGAAAGATGGACAGATGCAGAGGGACTCCAGAACACTAGTCCAGGGCCAAAACTAGGGAAAAGTGCTCAGGGTAAAAGGAGCATGTAGTCTAGGGACTGGATCAGGAACATGTGCATGGGGAATCTATGGGGTTACTTTCAGCATAAAACTTCTCTATTCACCTTATGATAAGGATCAGGTAAACCAGGGTTTGACTCTGCTACAAGGCTTAAGACAGAGGTTCAGAGAAAATTCATTAATGCATTTAAATTTGGGTGGATTCATTGATAAATATAAGCTATAATGTTATGTGAAACAAACAGTATACACAGTTTCATTCACATGAATTGATGTAAACAAATACCAAAATCACAATCAACATAAAAACAGGGAGATATGGAGACATGTCACAGATGGAAAGGCAGTTTGTCATTCAGCAGTGTATTCACAGTTGAACAATTCACTCCACATGTGGATTTAACTTTCCTGCTGGCATTTTCCATCACAGCACCTCCACTTCTTGAACTCTTCATGCACCAGAAACTAACCTTAGAGCATACCTTATGATGTTCTTCTGAATCCACAAATCCTGCCCTAATCATGGTGACTGTAGTGTACTGGCTAAGTTCTTTTCACCACATGTTGCTGCCTCACCAACTTGGAAACAGGCTAGAGTTGAAGATCATACTAAATTTATTATTTGATCATTAATTAATATTATTGAATGGCCACATTGTAATATGCTTCTTTCACGTTCTGTTCATGAGATGATAATTTAGAAAGGCATACTCAGAGATGAGTGAATCAAAGTCCATCAGTGTTCAGGTGAGCCAGTTTGACATGACACACATGACAGGGCAGAACCAAGGCAAACGGTGCCTGAGCAGTCGTGGTAGTTAGAGGTGAGGGTGCACACAGTTCCTTTTGACTCTCAGAGGTGATTATACCACTAATATGAGTAATGATAATATGTAACAGTTCTGAAGATATTCTCAAATTTTAAACATGAAGTTACAACTGAGGAATGACATCAACCAATTGGAGAAAGTGCACCAAATATCCTTCCCTCACCTATAATTCAAAAATAAAATAGAATCCATTATAATCAACATTGCCAGGGAACATACACTTATTACATACATATTATATATTCTATGTATGAAATAGATATGTACAAAAACAGACACACACAAATGCATATATATGATGTCTGGGAGTAGGGGCACAATGAACAAATTTCCAGAGTTATTCTTGAATCTTTGTCCACATCTAACTCCCCATTTAATACATTACCTGCCTGGAAGAAAAGGAACCTGGGTTCCGTGAAGGGCACCAAGGAGAGGATCATATTCTCTGAGGGTTCAGCCAGCGTTTCTTCCCAGGGTTCCCCTAAGGATGAGGACCTCCTCTCAAACACTTTCATTTTACATACAAAGTTGCCTCCCAAACGCAAACCACCACATGGGTGAACAAATTCAAACAGAGCAAACATTTATTTAAATTCAGGTTCCCCCTTAGTCAAGAAAATATTTCCTGGGATTCATGGACCTCATCCACAAGAATATGAAATCCTTTGGGTTCTTCCTCTTTCTGGTGGCAGCTCCCAGAAGTGAGTGTCTCAGGATTCAGATATGAAGGTAATGGGGATGATGCATCTGAGCACAAGACTCACTGTGGTTCTCCTTGTTCTCAGGTGTTCTATCACAGGTGCAGCTGAAGGAGTCAGGACATGACTCGATAAAGCCTTCACAAACCCTGTCACTCACCTACAAAGACTCTGGATTCTCTTTAACTGGCTATATTATGCATTGGATCCCCCAGTCCCCAGAAAAGGGACTGGCATATATTGGTGAGATATATAGTGGTGGAAGCACATACTATAATGCAGTTCTTCAGTCTCAACTTGGCATCACCATGGACACATCCAGAAATGAAGTTTATTTAAAATATGGAAATGTAAGAACAATGACACCACCAAGTATTATTGTTTGAAAGACACAGAGAGGGAAAATCATTGTGAGCCAGACAAAAACCTACCCTGTAGGGCACAGGATGTGGAAAGAATTCAGGGTAAGCTCTAGACCAAAACCAGGAGCTGGTTCAGAAGCAGTGGGAAGGGGTTTCCTACTCTTGCCTTAGGTTTCCTCTTCTTGCTCCTCAACATTTAATTCCCTGAGAACAGCCATGGCATCTTTTCTAAGCAGTGCTATGATGTACCCACAATTCTAACTCAAAACAGTTTCTTTTAATGTTACTATATGTATGTTTAAATACATTCACACATATATAACCGTATAAAACTTTATGTAAATTGTGGAAATTGTTCCTATCTTGTAAATGTGCTTGAAAATGTGAGCAAAACCTACATTTATCATCCATGTGAAGTTATTTCCCTCAATGTAACTCAAAATTCTGAGAATTCCCAGTAAATTAGCCTGTTAATCATGTAGAGTTCCATGTCCTCAAGTGGAAGGAGAAGGATTTGGAAAGCCTGGCCATCTCTAGAAGAAGCATCCAGGTGCCTTAATTTGTTCTTTCTTTCTCATGTGGCATCAAAGTTCAGTTTCCTGTTCCCATATTAAGTATACTACAAAAAATATCATCATTGTATCCTTCACAGATTTCCAATATATCATAAATATACAAGATGAAAAGAACAGGCTCATAATGCAGCTTTTTAAAATTCAAATAGCATTCCTGATACATTAATATTTAATTAAAACCTTTCTTTTAATTTCTTCATGCCTGTCTCAATCAGTCATTTGTCACATAATCTTTTTCCCTAATATCATCAAATGTTTTCTATAAATATAATATTAAGTTCCCTCTAATAGTTTTCTTTGAAGCAGGTGAGGTCAACACAAAGAACTTGTGACGCACTAATCCTTCCCACACATCTACAGTCATCCAAAGAATGTCTGGATGTGGAGGACTGACCTACTCAGATGAATGCTTGACTTCAAGGTCCAGCACATTCTGGGAGGCAGAGCATACATCCAAGTGTCTCCTTCCTGCTCTAGGTTTCCATGTGGGAAACACCTTTCTCATCAGTGTAACATCTGTCAAGGAAAGAGAGTTCCTGTACCCAGTTGGCCAGACCCCAGTATGCCTATAGGACACAAAGCAGAGATAGGGGCCATGCTTTCAGAACATGACAATCTCCTGGAGCATATCAAGCTACTTGTCTGTTGTACTCTCTGAATACAAGTTCTTGGGGAAGAGGCTGGGATATGAGCAGAATGGACAGTGATGGGAAGGAATACCATCCAAAGAGTCCCTGTCTCTCCATCTGAGGCAATGCTTGTCCCATCATGTATTTCTGCCCCTTCCAGAGGTAGAGTGTATATTTTCCCACATAGTGTAGATTAAGCTGCATTGTCTTTAGCTATTACAGAGAACTTCATCTGTGGCTTAAGGATTTTATTCCTTAGTGAAGTTAGGGGTGGTTCTGAACATTAATTCCATGATGAACTCTCTCTCCACTTTATATTGGATCACACCAGGGCCCACTGGACCTTGGTTTTGTACGAATTTCCCATGCAGAATAATTATTCTGTGTTATAATGGAACTAAGGAGGCGAATTGGGGTGCATAGTTTGGGTCTTATTTCTCTTTTTTAGCACCTCTCTGCCTTGAGATTTTAAGATTTTTATAAGCTCTGTGACATAAATTTTTGGGCATGCTAAGTACATTTAAATAATTTGTAGTTTTCCAACAGAAGACTAATATTGTTTGCTTTCCATATGCAGGATAATTCTTTATCCTGCAGTGGAGCTAAGGAGGTAGCTGTGGGTGTATTTCTACAATGGAGGCTCTCCTTTTTGGGGGAGGAGTTTTGTTTGTTTCATGTATATTTTGCGCTGTTTTTTGGGAGGAGTGTAATCCCTAATTCATCAGGAAAAGCATGCAAAACAGTAGCAAACTGTCCTCCAGGAGACTTACTTTAGCAAATTTGCAGAGAGTTAAATTTGACTTTATAAAAATCAACAACGACTGATTAATAGGATTCAAAATTAAGAGTATAGAGGTAGAGCAGGAAGAATGGGAGAAAATATATATAAATCCTCTATTAATGGACTTGTATTTAGAATATGTTAATTGCTTACATCTCAAGAAAAAATGGCACACAAAAGATGCAAAAATCGTTAATAAGTAAATGAAAACAGTGTTGCATGATTTGACATCATGGAGATATGAATCAAATCTACAATAAAATACAATTTCACACCCACAAGGAAGGGTAGAATTGAAAATTAGGATAGCAAGAAGTATTTAAGAGGATACGGAGAAATAGTAACCCTATTACAATACTGGTGGGAATGTTAAATAAACAAAACTCTTTGAAAAACAGACCTAGAAGCCCTCAAATTATTCAGAAAAAAAACTATCATGTGAACCTACAATTCCACTTCTAGATATATACCCCAAAATATGAAAAAACAGGGATTCAAATATATATTTACGTTGGAGATTCGGACCCAAAGGGTATCGGGAATGAAAAAAAGAGTGAAACAAAGAAAGAAAGAAAGAGAGAGCTGGAATCAGGGGGTCTGCAAGTAGTCACTCCTCAGACAACTTTATTTTCTACATGTGGCATTATATATACTCAAACTATCGAGATAACAAGTAGTGTGACTACCCATTAACAAAACTTGTAAATTAAAGAACTTATCTCAAAGTACAAAGATTTAGTATTCCTTTCAAACTACAAATGTGTTTGCTTGTAATTCTCTCTGCCCCAACAGCTCTGTCCTGTTGACTCAAAAGGCTTAATTGCTGCATTCCTATGTTAAAAGCGTAGCCATGGAAACAGCACGTCTCCCTTTGTGAGACCACCATGCCTCAGTTTCCAACATATTTATATAGCAAAATTCATAGCAGCATCATTTACAAAAGCTCAAAATTTTAGGCAATCCAAATTTCCACCAACAGATGAATGGATAAACAAATGACTACACACAATGGAATAAAAGTCACTTGCACAAAGAGAAGACACTTGCTATAACATGGATGAACATTAAAATGTACATTTGAATTAGATAGGTTAAATAAAAAGGGAAAAGTGTATGATTTCACTTACCTGTATTGCCTCGAAAATGAAAATTCATATTTACAAGAAGTAGATTAGGGTTTAGCAGATTAAGGATCAAATTGAGAGTGAACTCTTAATGGCTACAGCTACTTGTTTGATGTGATGAAAAATTTGGCAAAGTTTTTTGGTGATTCTAGCACACAATTGTGAATTCAATGAATAGCGCTCAATTGTACACATATAACTGGTTAAACTTAGAATGTTATCTTGTACAAATGTCACACAAATAATTTGTTTTGTTATAAAATAAAAATGCAGTATTGATACATGCTATCACATGGTTGAACCTTGAAAATAATATGATAACTGAAAGAAGTTGGTCATAAATTATAATTTATTTCCTTTAATATCAATGTGAAGAATAAGAATAAGTATAGAGATAAAGAGTACATTTATTGTTTATTGGGGTTAAATGGGAGGTAGATGAATAGGAGGATATTATGTAGAGTATATTTTTTTCTTTGTGAGTTAATGAAAATATTCTAATATAGACTCTGGTGTCAGTAACATATTTTTGTATAAAATAATAAACATTCAATTATATGCTTTAAATAGATGAAATTTATGGTATATGGTTTTTAAAATTAATAAACCATATGTTAATAAAACTTTCTTATAAAAAAGGAGCTAAACCGTTCCTTGGAGAGAAGGAAATGGGTGGGAGGCAGAAGTTATAGAGTAATGAGTTGAAAACTTTTGGGAGTTCACTATCAGTGTGGTGGTGATGGCTACACATGTGTACATATATGTAAAGACTTAAAATTGTTACACTTAAATATGTGATATTATCATAGGTCAATTATGATTTAATAATGTTGATATAAATAAACCACTGTATAAATGAGTGAGATGGAGAGATAAATCATGACCTGTGAAATGCAAGACAGTACTTTATTATTTTTTTGTTTTGCAGTTTTTTGTCTTTATTTATTTTTTTAATATTACATAAAAATATGAGTTTGAAAGCTATTGTCTCAATATCTGTACATCAGTTTCAGTAAATATGGTATGAATATGTTAAAAGATTATTGCTGTAGAAGGGAAAAGGTTTTATATTGGATATGTGGGAGTACTGTATATGGTATATATGAATTACTGCAATCTATTGCTCTTGTGAAGATAAGCTCAATAATTAGGAAAAAAGAAAAGAAAAAGATAGGATGTAGAGTTTTTCCAAATCAATATGTATTCTATATCTAACCTTTAAACTCATCGCTATATTCCATTTTACTAGTAAGGGAACCTGGCATTATAGTGGGCTTCACTTTTCAGGAAATTTTGGATCACGGAGTGGTTCAACAATGGCAGTGGAGGAATACTGGTATGGGATGTTATTGACAGGGAACACATGGTTGACAGGGATTTATACAGGGCATATATCCGGGGTGCATGGAAATGTTTGGATATACTCATACTGGAAACAATTAAAAACAACAGCTGGGGAGGTACTGGGTTCCTGGCCAGTGGGGGCTCTGTTGTGGTCCCTATGGGAGCAGCAGCAGTCCCCCAGGTGCAACAGCAAGGACCAGGAAGGAATGAGGGTCCAACAGTGAGCCCCTGATACTAATGACTATGCTTGTGAGCCTGTGCACCAGAAATAATAATAAGGTCTAGAGCAGCAGTGTACCTAAGAGTTCCCTCCTGAGAGCCTCTGTGTTGCTCAAATGTGGCCAGTCTTGAAGCCAAACTCAGTATGTAATTGCACTGCCTTCCCCCCAGTGTGGGATGTGACTCCCAGGGATGAGCCTCCCTGGCACCGAGGGATCACTACCAAGTACCAGGTGATGACATAATTAGAAAATGACTTGAATAAAAGGATCAACTCAGGCTAGCAGAATATCCCTGTCTACATATAATAACAGGAGTTTAAAATGCTTTTTGACCTAAATCAGGGGGAAATGGAAAGGACAAATGAGTTTATATGGCTATGAGTCTCTAAAAAAGAGTCTGGAGGGTATCAGAGGGGCTGCCATTATGCACACCTGAGTAGAGCCTCAGAAACAGATAAAGTAGATACAACCCCAGGTATAGGATCTTTTGAGGGCTACAGAGACCCACAGGTTTTATGGTCATGGCAGATGGAGTTCACTGCCATGTCAGTTGGCCCTTCTTTGGAATTGGTGTTTCTGCGTGATGGAGCTGGACTCAGATGTGATCTCTTTTCACAAACTTTTCCTGTTACTTTACCAGAATTGTAGTTGGTGCTGGGGTTTAAGGCTTGGGACTCTGAATCTCTGGACTGACCATATGATAGCCAGGTCCTGAGCGTCAACAGACTTCAGATCCTACACTCTGGTTTATTGGACTTACCCCACTCAGCTAACATGGAGTTGAAGAAAGTCAACCACCACACCATGTAGCCAAGAGTGCCTACAACCGAAAGCAGGAGGATTGCATCCAGCATTCATGTGGAATCTAAGACCCCTCTTGACATAGATGTTGAATGGACACAACCAATCCAACGTCCACAGGATGGAGGAATAGAGTAAGGATTAGAGGGGACTTACTGATATTCTATTCATGAACTATTGTGGTTAGTAATTGAAGAAAATGTGGCAATGGTGTGGAAAAAGTGGCCATGGTGGCTGCCGGATGTGGGGAATGGGAGAAAGAGATGAGATGTGGAGTCGATTTCGGGACTTGGAATTGTCCTGGGTGGTGCTGCAGGGACAATTACTGGAAATTGTAGATCCTCCCATGGCCCGCTGGATGGAACGTGGGAGTGTGGGCTGTGATGTGGACCATTGACCATGAGGTGCAGCATTGCTCAGAGATTTATTCACCAAATGCAATGGATGTGTCATGATGATGGGGGAGAGTTTCGCTGTGGGGGGAGTGAGGGGGTGAGGGTGGTGGGGGGGCGCGTGGGGACCTCATGTTTTGAACGTAATATTTTTAAAAAATGAATAAAAAAATATGATATTAAAAAAAATGAGGTCCCCATATACCCCCTATCCCCCTTGCCCCACTCCTCCCCCCATAACAACAATCTCCTCCATCATCATGAGACATTCATTGTATTTGGTGAATACATCTCTGAGCACTGCTGCACCTCATGGTCAATGGTCTACATCATAGACCACACTCTCCCACAGTCCACCCAGTGGGTCATGGGAGGACATACAATGTCCAGTAACTGTCCCTGCAGCATGACCCAGGACAACTTCAAGACAGTACTTTAAATATATCAGCATTCTCTCTACATTTTTCAGGCAGAGTCTAAGAATGCAACAACAACACGTGATGTTCTCATTACACAAATAGAAATCTGCAAATATATCAAGGCATATCCCACTCTGTCCTCTAGTAGGTTCAGGGGAGCCATGGGATCTAGAGGTGAGGAACACAGTCCAAACACTGGATCTCACAATCAACAGATATAGACTTTGTGTGTTGACCAACCATTCAAACTTTCTGTTCGAAATTTTACATCTGCACATATGTATAAATGAAATGAGATCATGGGTTCGAAGTGTTTATTCCAGCACTATTAAACAATAATATTGTCCCTAATGCTGTCTTTGCCACTCAGCTACCCAAGGACACTCATACCTGCTTTGAGGCACTTCCCTTTTCCAAGGCTCCACCCAAGAGCTATCAGTATAGTAGGAGGTCTTGCAAATAGTTTCCCTCCAGTGGCTGATGTAAACCAGTCCAGTCTTGATCTTGCAACTCTGGGAGAAGACCCTCAGCCCAGGATACCCTGATGTTTTAATTTGTTGATCAGGAATGAGCACAGAAGAATCAACATGGCATTTATTCTGAGCTGGGTTTTCTCATCACTATTTTAAAAGATCAATTTATGGGAACAAGAGACATTGAGTATGTGAGTTGACAGGAGTGAGAGAAACAAGGGATAACTATGGCAAGGATATCTACACCTTCAGGTGTTCTCTTGGTGGAATTGGTGAGAATTCATACAGTAGAGGATGTCTCTGACACACTCTTTGGAAGGTTCTAGATGAACCTCCAATAGCTGCAACATAAACTGCGTCCTGCAGGTTCCAGTGATGGGTTCCAGTGTGTCTCAGACATTAGTAATTCTGCCATTTCCACACACACAATGCAGAACTCTTCAGGGTCAATTGTCCATCCCCAGATGGTTTGCCGTGAACCCTCTGTGTCTGTAGATGTACAGTCAGAGATGAGGACACAGCCATGTATTGCTGAGGGAGACATTGTGAGGGGAAACCCAAACTACCCTACCTTGCAGGGGTTGGGAGGTGGTTAGGATGCAGGGGTAGTCAACATGCACTGAGCACAGTTCTCAGTCCCAGGAACAGAAAAGAGGGAGGTTAAAAGTTGGTTTCCTCTTAGATTTGGAGCTTCCAGTAAATATAATTTTTCCTCCTGGGAACATCTAAATTGTGTGGTTTTCCACTGAATTGTAGGAAAGTTTCACTGCGTTTGGAGAAAACATTCTCACACACAGACTCCTTTTATGGAAGCAGAAATGGTTCTTCTGATGGTCTCCAGGATCAGAATATCTGAGGCAGCTCAAGGTAGAATGGTGAGTTTTTGCCAATCAGACTCAGGAGGAGACCTCAGTAAGATTCTCCAAATAGGACAATCTTTGTAATTCAGTTCAGAACCAAAGGGAGGGTATTCCAGGCTTGATATAATTTTTTTTTGTCTTTATTTATTTTTTTAATATTACATTCAAAAAATATGAGGTCCCCATATATCCCCCACCCCCCTCACCCCACTCCTTCCCCCATAGCAACAATCTCCTCCATCATCATGAGACATTCATTGCATTTGGTGAATACATCTCTGAGCACCGCTGCACCTCATGGTCAATGGTCCACATCATAGCCCACACTTTCCCATGTTCCACCCAGTGGGCCATGGGAGGACATACAATGTCCAGTAACTGTCCCTGCAGTATCACCCAGGACAACTCTAAGTCCCAAAAACCAGACTCAGTATCTTTAATCCATAAGAGAGTTTTCATGTAATACTCCTCTTATACAGAAGTGTGCGTTATCAGACCCAGCACTGGTGGGGTTGTCTCTTTTATCCATAATCCATTTTAATTTTCCCTGTTACAGCAAGGCTTTTTGGGTTTACCCAAACCAAATTGCACATCAAATGAATCTTTTGTCTCTCAGGACCTGTTCAGCCTTAATATGGCTTCCAAGCTTAGTCCTTGGCTCAGAGTGGCCCCCAGTCTCCGATATTTCATACAACCATGGCAATGAGCTCCAATAAGAGCAGCTGGGTTCCCAGGGTTTTATTTCCCTATATGTGGAGTGATGGGAGGTGCATTCTCATGGACAGCACAATATGTACTGCTTTTAATACTAGAAAATATGTCTTAATTTTACTCATTTTGATGACATAGACTCACACCTATGGCTGCAAACAACTTTAATTGACCACATTCAACTAAATTGCATTATTCCTGGATGCTGTGTAGTTGATCATATTCAAGTTAATTGCATTATTCCTTAAGCTGTGCTATAGACTGTTGCTTACATATGTCTTTCTAATTAGGAATTGTTAAATTGTAAATTATTGACATGTTCCCAAATTCATTGATTTCTCTCCGTATACAGAGTTCATAAAATAGAGCAAGACACTCCCTTTCCACACACTATACTCTACTTTCCCATGAGACTAGCAGAGATTTATCTAACAGCTCAGTGTGGGAGATACATGGGACCTGCAATCCTCAGAATCTGCAGATAACACAAGCTGTGGATAAATAAATTCAGGGCATTCCACATGTTGGGAGATCTTGAACTGACCACTCCTTTGAGTGCTGCTCATGTCTGTATAATGAAGTTTTCAGAATCCAGAAACTTTTAAGTCTAACACATCTTAGCTCTTTTTGCAACGCACAATCCTAGGGAATAGAAATTGTAATATAATCTCCATATTTATAACACTGTTTCTCTCTTTTCTTGTGTTTTTCAAGTTTGATTAAAGACAAGTGATAACATTTATTTGGCCTCCTCTATCCTAAGAATTTGCTGAATTTCTAGAGTAAATTCAGCAAAATGTTGATATTTCAATATACTGTAATGTATGAATTTAAGAATGTCAATGGTTGTCTAGAATCCTATTTATGTCAGAAAAATCAGTAGTCATCTAGGTTACCTTCTTTCATGCTCAAACAAGGAAAAGTCAATCCAACATTGCCAGATAGATGAGAATGATTCTTTTGAAAAGAATTTTAGTGCCTTCAATTTTGTTTATATCCCTTGAAGCTTTGTGAATAAATTAATGAGTAGTAGATAGACAACCTATTTTAAAACGCTGGATTAATGTACAATTTAACTAAATATTCTGGGGAAAACTCCTGAATGTTCTGTATACTGAGCCCAGCTCCTACCAGGTGAAGACAAGAAACTACAAGTTACAGGGGAGGGAGGACAGCGAAGAGGGGGACAAGATAAAAAGGGGTTATTGTCAGGATACAGGCCTTCATTTCCTTGGGGCAACACATGTTTCATCACTCTTTCTAGGATACTGTCGGTTTGGAAAAATCCTCTCAATTTATCTTTGATGTATTAATGGGCACTGAGACATAAGACTGTCAGACCTCACTTCTATCCAGCACCTTCAGAATGACCTCTGGAGAATCAAACCCCTGTCCTTTTCTCTCTGTCCTGAGTCTGCCCAGCTGTGTTCCCCTCTCCACTGTGCCATTGCTCTACCCTCCCATCACGGCAACTTCTACTTTGGCTCCTGGAAACCTGACAGTCTTGTGGAGCCTCTGCCTCTGGTCACCAGCTGCTCAATTCACAGGAATTTCATCCCATCCACTGCCCCTGGAAGCAACACCTTATCTCTTCTTGCTCATCTGTCCCTTTCCCCAGAGTCAGACAGGCTATTCCAACAGTCCCATTGCAATCATATTGGGATCTGCTTTATAAATGGGCTCCATATCTTTAGTCACTTTCCTGACTCCATCTCCCCCCTACTTGCTAGACACCTGTACCTGATGACTCAAAGCAATACTGGCCTACCCTAAACTCCAGTCTCCCTCATTTCTATCAGATATTGGATGGATTTGCGTCCTGTCACTTTTCTGTAAACCTTTCAAAACACTGTCCAAAATTAGTGCATTTTAATAACTCAAAGTCAAAAGAAACATTCCCTCAAGCTCTTCTTCACTCAAAATGCATTTGAAGATGATTCAGAAAATGAAAGTTTAGTCTTTGGCTCTCATGGGACAAGACGGAAAATAGTCCAAGTCTGTGCTGCAGTTCCCTGCCTCAGCTGCTGCTGGAGGTGAAGGGCTTAGGAGGTCTCTCCAGAAACAGCTACTCCAGAGCTTCTTCTTCTGCAGTCTTCCTAGAGACAGAGGAAATAGCCAGTGACACCAGGAAAAACATTTACAATTTACTAAGGCCATGGGAGACTCCGCCCATCATGGAAATAAAGAAATGAGCTGTAGAGTAAACCTGAACCATCCAAGGACTCAAAGATCTCATCAAAAAGTTACTTCAACTCGTGGACTCAGAACAGGTGTTTATTTATGTGAATCAGTCCATTGCCCTTTCTCCAGACTTGGAAGTTGAAATGCTTTATTAACATTTTGGCAGTGAAGGTAAGCTGTTTCTAAATTACTGCAAATCTCAGGCATGGGGAGGAACCACTGAGAAAAACAATGTGCATCTTAAAATTAATCTTCACAAAAGAAACAGCAGCTCTGATACATTCTGATGCTTGCAGCAAGAGGTTAAAGGATATGATCTATTCAGCATGTATCTACTAAATTTTATGTTTACATGTAAAAAAGCATCCATAGAAATAGAATGAACTCAGAAAAAATATAACTTGCACTATTAATCAAACCATTATAAAAAAGTGTACCTATTTATGACCTCCATAATACAGATCTACCTCCAAGATATTGATAAAGAGAAGGTATAAAGCTTCATTATCTGATTTTCAAAATCACTGAAATTGTTTATTTATAGTATTCGCACAACTCTGAATTCTTTTTTCACTGTAGAAGTTCACTTACTAAATGCTCATTTTGTCTTATTCAGGGAAGTTCAGTTTCTGAGGAGTGTGGGGTATGCCTTTATATATGTATGTATGTATGTGTGTGTGTGTATCTACAGCTGTATTTTTAAAATACCTACATTTATCTTATTGCAAAACATTTGCTGACTGTATTTCATATATTGACCAGAAGAGGGCAGCATAGCTAGGAGAAGGGTTATGATAATGGGAGAAAAGCTGTTCCTGTTAATTTCTAGCAAGAACCTAGCCAGGAAGCAGCAAGTTGACAAACTGGAAGACAGCGTTGGAGAATATGCATGGTTTTAAATGATTTTTTTTCATTGGGAAAGAAAAGGAATTTTACAAATTTTAGAAAATGGAATAGTAGGTCTTTTCAATCCTATGATTTAATGATCCCTGAACCTCAAAGGTATAACTGCAGTGTTTATCCCTTATTTATGCAGTTTCAAAAGTAGCCCTTGGGTATTACTGATGATATCTTTGTGTGTTTTATATGTATTTTCTAGCTAGAAAGCCTTTGAATAATCACTGAAAAAATAGTTTAGGTGTTATGTGTATTTCATGTAAAGACTAAAAGCATACCATTTTTCTGATGCTATTAGATAGGTAACTGTTTGAAGTTAAACTTCAATTTTTATTCATTCCCTATTGCATATATAATGTATCTTTTTATAAAAGCATTCAAATAATTTAATGGACTGAACAAATGGGTGTATATAGGGTATCCAATAGAAGTGAAAGTACCTATTTTCAAAGATGATGGTGGAGAATATGGTTTTGAATTACACTTATATCCCTGAAATCCATGACTATACCTTACAATTAGTGAGCTGCCACACATTAGTTTTAGGTTGCGCTAAGCAACATTTCAATTTGCAGTGTTGAAATCATTCAATTATCCTTTCCTGCTTGAAAACATGAATTTGAATCCCATAATGTCCCTGTGTAACAATTTCATATAGCCAATAATTAGCACTGGGAAAATATAGGTGAAATGTGCACATTTATCTTATACAGCTAGGTAAGAAATTTGTATATGTGCTGAAAGCTGGAAAATTATTTTGGAGTCAAATAAGTTGGCTGTAGCAAAGATCTGTTCTCTAAATTTGCCCACCTACAGTCAACTTTAGAAGATGCACATTTTTTTTACATATATAATTAAAAAATAGCAAAAATGTTGAATTTATGCATTATATTTACTTTAGATGATAGAATATTTACTAAGTCAACAATCAAAAATACTTGAGTTTTAGATTTGTAACAATGATTTAAATGTTATTTTTATTTAAATGACTTATTAGCTTATTAAATTAAGTTTCGCTTAATAAAATGCAAGGACAATCACATCTGCACTTACCACTGGAGTCACCATCAACCAAAAACCTTGCCTATGCTCTCAATAGCATATATTTGATTTTTTCAAATCCTCTGGTTGGTAGTTTGCAAAAGAAGACAGATAGTGTCTGTGTGTTTACATGTGTGGAAGAGAGAAAACAAGTTATGCATGTAGAGACATCCCATCCACACACACAACTGTCACTCCCCTTCCTCTGGGATCAGTTTCCATATATTTTCAGCTCCTTGCTATCAGGGAGAGTTATATGATTATGCTAAATGGAAAGTACAGAGGTATAACCTATGCAGCTTGCAGATTGGACAAGTAGAATACATCCCACCTGAAATCCCAAATTCTCTCCCATTCCATGCCTAACTTTCTATCTCTAAGTTGAGGATACCACATTACAAATAGGTGCATGTCTGGGTTCTTGAGCAACTTCTTGAATCAGATTCTACTTAGCAAAACTTCCAACCTCATCACCTTATAATAAAATGTGAGCAGGGTATTGACCTTTATTGCTAAACTTTTTGCCACTGATATTTAGTGTGATTGTTAAAAGAGTTTGAGCATTCTTCAAGGAGATCTAGACAAATTGAGATAGATATTTAGACCTCTACAGAGTCAGGCTGGAGCTTTAGGAAACAAGCTTAAAGACAATCAGGAGAAGCAACGCCATAAAACTCTAAGCCAACACCTCTGCTTTGTCTCTCTGGCAGATGCAAAAAGAAGATAGTTATGAATTGGTAAGTTTGCCTTCTCTTGAGGAGAAGTTTGTGTATAAGTTTTAATTAATCATTATTTCATGCATACCACAGTGAATGACCCAGAGGAAATTTTATATAAATCAGCTTTAAATATCTCTAGAAAAGACAACTAGACATTTGTGAGAACAGGCAGGGTATATTAAAAATTTAGGCATATGCACATGGAAAGTAAATATCCCTGAAAGACAGAGAAAATAAAATCTACAGATTTTAGTGTTTACAGATGCACAGTCAGAAAATGAAGTGTAAAGGAATGTGTGGAGATCTGGTCTAAGCACGTGACAAGTAGCTGCTTCTTGAGGGGGGTAAGAGCTGTGATTGTAACAAGGCACATGGGGGACTTTGGGGAGAGAAGGCCAAATTCTATTTCCTGACCTTGTAGGAGACATAAGTTTGAACAATTTATGGTGATTCACAAAGCTGTGAATAATTATTTGTACATTTGTGCTTACTCACAGTAAAATGATAATACAGAAAATAAAATCAGAGCAAAAGAGACTGCAACATTTGTTACTTAGCAACTCACAAACTCTCCCTCTAATCTCTCTAACCCTACCCACGGTACAGCCCAGACATTTTGTTAAATGAAGGACTTAAAAATTTCTAAGCAATGCTGGGGGAAAATCTAACTTTTATTATTCCATGTCATTTTCTGTTAGCTAATTAAGTCTAATCCCTACAGGAAAATAAAACATTAGCTTGAGATGTATTTTGTAACTCCCTGACAGTTCTATAATTACACTCTATTTCAGAACCAGGGGACCTTTTCCTTGAACACGCTCAGAACCCAGGACATTGGTATATGCACTCTGTGCACATCAAGTGAGTGGGAGCTAGGTCAGCCCTGGAGGGAGGGCAGAAGGGGGCTGCAGGGAGAGCTCAGGACCCCCTGAGATCAGGATGTCCCCAGGGGCAGGTACAGAGGGAGGGTGGGAGTGGCCTCCTGTCAGGGTCTGCAGCTTCCTCTCCTTGCCTGAGAACTTGCTCCCAAGGGTAGTCAGTCTTCTTCCAACCACTGAGATGCCCTCACTTACTTGACTTTACCAGACAAGTGATATATTTGATATTCAATCTTGCAGGGCAGACTAAAAAGCCTTCCTTGAACAGGGCCTTGGGCAGGTCTCGAATGTGAGGTAGGGGCTGCATAGAATTCCAAGATCATTTGTTTCATTTCACTTCTGAGTATATAAAAAAATTGAATCTTTAAAATATTTTTAGTGCTTTTCTTACAATTTACAATTTGCATTTTAACTATTCTCAATCCATGTTCAACTTAGTCAAAATAACACTATACAATACAGATGACTGAAAAGGAAGTATTGTTAATTCCTACTTTGCATCCCTTATAACGTCATGGTCATTGATTATCCATATGTTATGATCATGGGGTTCCACATCATCTTTGCATGAACATTATATTTTAGGAAAATTAAAATAAGGAAAGTTAATATTTGATATACTCTCATTTATAATTTATTGTCATATGTTCTTCCTTCTTTGTGGAAATGAAAATTCCTATTGAATTAGTCAGGGTTCTTTAGGGAAACAGAATCAACAAGAGATATCTGTCAATAGTAGGCAATTTTATAAGTCTCTCATGTGACCATGGGGATGCACAAGTCCAGGTTCTGCAGGCAAGTTGCAATCAAGGCCTCCAGTGAAAGTCCAGTCAAGGTTCTTGATGAATTACGGGAGGCATTGACCGTCCCAAGACAAGCTGGGAAATTCTCACTCAATGCTGTAATCACTTCCCCTTTTAAGGTATTCAACTGATTTTGATAAAGTGTCACTCATTGCTGATGGCAATCTCCCTGATTGATGTAATTGTAATCAGCTATCTATGATTTACCACTGCAGTAAAGTCGATAACTATCCTTATATTACATTTAACCCAGTGCTTCCATGACCGAACAACTGGGCACTATTGCCTGACTGAGTTGACACAGTAGCTTAATCATCACACCATTAATGTAATTTCCTTTCTCCTTGAAGATCTTCTTTTAGCATTTCCTTATGGGCAGTTCTGCATTTTTCTTTGTTTGCAGTAGTCATTATTTATCTTTCCTTTTAATGACATTTTCAATAATAAAGAATTTTTTTAAATTACTTTGAACACTTTAAATATTTCAATTCATCTTTTTGCCTGCATTACTTTTGATGATATGTACATGCATTTATTATCCTGTTTATGCTATAAAAAGTTATCTTTGTTTTTCCTTTTATTGTTTGTTTCATCAAACCTTTTCACCAGTTTCACATATGTCTAGGTATTTTATTAAAGCTACTTGGTAATCTCAGAAAATTCACTACATTTTCACCTTATATCACAAAATATACCAGTTACTTCAAGTTGAGTAACACATGATGAGAATGGTAACATGTTCCAGATGATCAACTAGCAACATGCTAGTCATGAGACAGAGCATATCTTGATAGCTGACCCTCATTTATGCAACTGCTGCAAAGGGACACAGAGGTGAAGAGGCTCTAAATGAATGGGTCATCCTGTCACTCAGGCACTCATACACTCATTTATTCCCCCCCCCCCCAAAAAAAAACCCACACCTGAACAAATACATATAATTATGGGCAGGATTTGTGAATTACTCCTAAACAATAGAATATAACAAAAGATAAGGGAGGCCACTCCCTTGGTAATGTTATGATATGTAACACCCCATCTTGCTAGCAGTACCACTCTATATCTCCCTTCATCACTGTGAAGAAAGCCATTAATCCTACCACCTCAAGAGCATGAATTCTGCCAATAGCCTGATCCTCCCCTTTCAAGTCTTGAATGAGAATGGATTGTGGATAACAACTTGATGAAATCTTTTGAAAACTGAACCAATGCCCACAGCAATATCTATGATAAAGTGGAGGCAAGTAGTTGTGCAGTGAAGGAAGAAGATTGGGGCATAGGGATACTATTCGGTTGGGCTTTACAGGCTTGAAGGGTGCTAGAGTTGGGCGTTGGGTCAGATCGTCCATGGAATTGGGGGAGTGTTGGGGGAGGCAGGTGAACATGGGAAATTGTTGGGTGTGTGGTTGAAATTATAATGTTGAGAAAACTCGTTAGAAAATATGAGGAAGGGTTACTGGTTTAAGATGTTTGACAGTGTTATCTGACACAAGGTGCCCATGGGGCAGACTTTTAGGAAGTGTGTGAGTGTTCATCATGTCATAGTGTGTTTTATCAGTAAGTGGAGTGCCAAACAATGAGTGGGAGATATACCCCAACCTGTGGAGGCCTGATATTCTCAGAGGGGAAGAGGTCTGTCGTGAGCATGGGTGGATCCCAATTGAGGAGGGCAGACTAGTGTGTCAAGGCCTCACCATTGTTTCAAGTATCTAGAATCTTGTCCTTCAAGCAGTGAAGCATGATTGTCATGGTGGGACCTGAAGGGAGAGTGTGAGAGAAATAGAATCATTGGAAGAGGGGGTAACTGTCGGGCAATGGAGGTATTCTACATGATCCTGCAATGATGGATACAGGCCATGTCAAACTGCACCAGAGTTTTAAAAAAGTGTATAGTCTACAATGTAAACCATAATGGAACCATGGTTGGTAGCCCTGTTTCAATATCTGGTCATCTGTTGCAGCAAATGTAACATCCACATGTAAAAGGTCTTTGCTGTTGAAGGTGGAAAAGGATTTGATTTGGGGGAAATGGGAACCCCTTGTATTGCATATGTGAAATTACTGTGATTTAATTTTTTTGAAGACATAAAAAAAATTGTTGACACTGAGAAAGAAATGAAAGAAATTGCCTTGCCACTGTACATAGAGGGCAACACCTGTTACAGTGATGAAAGGCAAAACATCAAAACGTATCTTTGTGATATTTTTCATTATTTCTATACTCCAATTTATTTTTTACTTAATTTAGTTTTTCTAAATTATTATGTATTCTATTTCTAATCTTTAAACCTATGATCACTATTTCATTTTCTTATTAATTAAATTCAGCAATTATATTAGACTTCATTTTTGCAGAAGTTTTGGATCACAGAGGGATTCATCTATGGCAGGGGAGGAACACTGAGGGGGTGTCATTGATGGGGTTGCATGGGCAGGAGGAAGTTCTTCAAGGTGTGCACATATGGTGTATAGATATGTTCAGATGTTCTTTGGGTATTGACATAATGGCTAGAGTTTCACTTAACAACTGAAGGACTGCTGAGTTCCCATTCTGGGGAAATCTATTGAACTCTTCAATGGAGCCGCAACAATCTCCCAAGTGCAAAGGCAAAGACCAGTGAAGAAGGACGGTCCAATGATGGGTCCTTGCTGCTGATTACTGTACTTAGAAGACTGTGTGCTGGAAATTTTAACTAGGTCTAGAGTGGCAGGTTGCCTAAGAGTTACCTCCTGAGAGCCTCCATGTTGCTCAAATATGACCACTCCCTAAGCCAAACTCACCATGTAAATGCACTGCTTTCCTCTCAACATGGGACATTACTCCGAGGGATGAGTTTTCCTGGGGCCAAGGGATTTCTACCAAGCACTAGCTGGTGGTGCAACTAGAAAGACATTGAATAAAAGAGGGAAATGGTAAAGACAAATGAATTTATACGGCTAAGAGGCTTCAAAGTGAGTTGGGAGGACATCAGAGGGATTGCACTTAGGCACATCTCAGCAGGATCTCAAAGACAGCCAAAGTAGATACAACCTCAAGTAGTGATGTTCCTGTGGGCTATGGAGACACCCAGGTCCTACAGTCATATCTTTTGGCTCTGAAGTTCAATGCTCTGCCAGTGGGCTCTACTGTGGAAGGTGTGCTCCTGAGTGTGATAGAGTTGGACTCAGATGTGGTATCTCTACACATGCCTCTTCTGACACTTTTACTGTATCTGTGGTTGGCTCTGGAGTTGGTGTATGCTTGGGAGATTCAAATCTCTGGACTGACTGTGTGCTGGGGGAGCCACAAGACTCAGCAGAGTTGGGGCACCTACTCTTCAGTGTGCTGAACATGTCCATGTCAGTTAACAGGGAGGTAGGGATGATTAACAACCACACCAGGGAAATGAGAGGGTCTACAACTACAAGGAGGAGAATTCCGTCCATCAGCCATGTTGGATCTAGGCACCTCTGGACTTAGAGGTGGAGTTGTCATCACCATGCAAGGGTCCTCAGGATGGAAGAATAAAATATGGATTAGAGTGGACTTACTGGTATTCTACTATAGAATTATTGTGACTCTAGCAATGGAAGAAACTGTTTCATTGATGTGGAGATAGTTACCATGGGATTTGCTGAGGGCAGAGAGAGGAAGAGGTGTGATATGGGGGCATTTTCAGTACTTGGAGTTGTCTTGAATGATATTGCAGTGACAGATGTAGACCATCATATATCCTGCCATAACCCACTGCATGGGCTGGGAGAGAGTGTAAACTACAATGTAAACTATATTCCATGCTATGTAGCAGTTCTCCAAATTGTATTCATCAAAAGCAAAGAATGTGCCACAATGATGAAATAGTTTGGTGATGTGGGAGGCATGGGAGAGGTAGGGAGTAGGGGTATATGTGATCCTCATATTTTTAATGTAATATTTTGTATGTTCTATGTAACTAAAAATTTTTTTAAAAAACCTATATATAAAAAAAACTGAGCAGAGGATTAAGCTAAACAATTTCCAGACCCCTCATGAACAGAAAATGAGATAATACATTTGTTGTTTTAAATTTCTAATTTTGTGAGAAATTCACAGACACACACAAAGGCATATATTGTGGAAATCACAATAAACAGGTGCTTCAAAAATATGTTCCCTCTACTATGGCTCCCATTTGAACAAATTTCCCTGTACCAAGAATGTCCTCAATATATACAAATTTTTGAACCCTCAAGTTTTTATTCTGCTCAGTCTTATTTGGAGAGGAATTAAAGTGATTTCATTTTGAACATAGTGGTCTAAGGTGTCATAAAAATCACATGAGGGATGCAAACTCAGTATTATAAACCAGTATCTGCAGGATGACCTCCAGGTGCTGCCTGGGTTCACTGTTCCCTTGATCAGGAGGAGGCATAAATCTGGCACCTCCATGAAACATCATTGGTGGCTTCAACCATGGCCATGTATACCCACTGCAGGACACTTAGGATGGAGAGAAAGGATCTGGAGGTGGCCAGAAGCTGTATTACAGCACCAGGTTGAGGGGTTACTTGGGGTTCTGTGTACTGGCTGCTATCTTCACCACAGAGAGTCCCTTCTTGTCCCCATCATGCCCTCACCAGCACACTCAGCAAAGATCTTTTGTCTTCCCTGGAAAATACTCAGATTTGTAGTAGTTATCCCTATTCAGAATAGAACATGAGTTTATACTGTCTAGGATATAAGCCCAGAGATAGCCTAAGAACCTGAACCAGAAGGTGCAGGGGACCAGGAAAGAGGACTGGAGGAAGAGGAGCATCCATTTTCTGTGTGATGTGCAGCATGGTTGGGAGGAAGCTGGTTGTTCACCAGCTCCAAGATTTCCAGGCAGCACTTTCCTGATATACCACTCAACTCCCTTGAATGCGATCATCCAAGAAATGGAGCTCTTCTGGGTGTCATGTGGAAGCTCACAGGGTCAGACTCAGCTGGACATCCAGCCTAACTTTTGGTTTATTTCACTGTGGAAGCAAAGGAAACAGGTTGTGATTCCCCATTCACGGGGCAGCTGTCATAAGCTCTGACACACAGTTGTTCAGAGACTATATCTCCAGCTCTCTGAAATCAGCTGACGGAGGAACAGAATATGCTTGTTGTCATATGGGACATGTGGATGTTACAAGGAGAGAAATCTGAGCAATAAGGACAGTTTTTTCAGGAGGATGTGAAAGGAGAAAGCATTGCACTGTTTCTAGTACTGAAATGATTTTCATGTTCATAACACCAGAGAAATCCTCACTGACTCTTGTCACAGAGAACTCTGGATGCAATGACAGCAGGGTAAGTGAGTCTTAGGTGCAGGGAGGGAGCTGATGTGCCCTCTGGGGAGAGGACATGCAAATGGGGCCCCTACCTCTGGTCCTGAAATCTAGCCCAGGTACAGACCTTGTAGCTCTGAGAGAGGAATCCCCTCCCCTGTGTCTAAGCTCTCCCTACTCTCTGCTCAGGCCTAAGGAAGAGGAGGCATCATGAAGTGTGTACTGGTCTGGGCTTTGCTTTTCTCAATTTTCCAAGGTAAGATTAACTAAAAATTGGTTTTGCTGCATTGCAAATATGTGTTTGTGTGCATTTGTATTTGTGTGTGTCTGTGTGAGACTATGTGTGACTCAACTTTTAATGTCTGTTTGCAGGTGTTCTGTGTGAAGTTCAGCTGGTGGAGTCTGGAGGTGACTTGAGACCACCAGGAGGATCTCTGCACCTCTCCTGTTCAGCCTCAGGATTCACCTTTAGTAACTATCATATGAGCTGGATCCGCCAGGCTCCGGGGAAAGGGCTGGAGTGGGTCTCAAGTATTATTAATACTGGCGGTAGCACATACTATGCAGACTCAGTGAAGGGCCGATTCACCATCTCCAGGGACAACAACAAGAACCAGCTACATCTGCAAATGAACAACCTGAAAACTGAGGACACGGCCCTCTATTACTGTGCTATATACACAGTGAGGGAAAGGCAATGCTAACCCAGACAAAAACTTCTTCCGTGGGGTTGCCACAAGGGGATGCTCAGGACCCACTGAGCACGAGGAGCAGCTGTAGGAGCAGGTGGAGTGAGGTGAATAAGGACTGGTTTCTTGTCAAGATGTAGTTCTTCTTTTCCAACTGTTTACCCAGGGAACATTTCTAAATTTATCGTCCTATGCCTATCACTGGTATAATAATTTAGAATAGTTCGATGCCATAGGAGGAAATATAATCACATGAAAAATCAGCGAAGTCTTCCTTATGAAAGTAGAAATGGCTCTGCCAATGTTTGCTTGGTTCAGAATTCTGAGTGGTTCATGACAACATGTTGCATCTTTCACAGAGAAACTGAGAATAATGATTCAGTAATATACTTCATTAGGAAAACATCTATGAGTCACATGAGAAGCAAGAGAGAGGCTTTTCCAATGTCTAGATTATACTGAATTTCAAATTTCACTCCTACTTATGCAAAAGTGCTCAGATCAGTCTCAGCATTGACCTGATTGTCTATGTGTCTGATGATCCATTTTCTTTTCCCTGAATCTTTGTTCTCACATTTCCCTTTGTTCTTTATATTCCCCGTAAATGAATATTTGTTTCCTGTAGTCTAAATCCAAGGCTACAACTTCTGTGGCTCCTACATGTCTCTTTGTAAGGGTGAGAGGACTTCATCATATACCGTTGCCTGGCACTTCTCCTCTGTCCCCTGTGGGTGGCGCCATGCAGGAAATACAAATGGTCATTTCTATGTGGGTAATGTTTATTTGGTCAAAATGGGGTTTAAATATCAACTTGAGCTCTAGTGCTGCTTAAACTGTCATGATGTCACCTCCATTTCCTGTGGCTTTGGGGAGAGTTTCTGTTGGGCTCCCACTGTGCTGTGAGCTCTGGAGGACAAGACCAGGTCTCTCTTTGTGAGCTGAGTTCTCATTGTTTAACAAAATGACCACACAACTCAGAAGCAGAATGAGAGCTGTGTGAAGTGACCACTTCCATGTGCCCACCTGTCTAAGAACTCTGGATTTCCTTTCCTACTCTTTCTATGAGTCTCCTCACTCAATTATTTCTCCTTCATTCTAAAATAGAAAAATAATATCATTTTTTCCTCATGCACCAAATTGTGAAGAAGAGGCAATTTTCATGTCTTCCACAAGCTTCAGGTAAAAAGGAAAACTGCTTTACAAAATACTCTTTCCTAAATGAGAGTGTTTAATCATAGGAATTCTGGTAGACAATTTGGAAACTGAGTTGCCTCATTGAGAGATTTCCTTTCTTGCCTAAGTGCTGCATTTACTTGGAGACAAGTGTGTGCTTATTTCATGTAGGAAATACTGGATTAGCTGCTTTCTTCTATGGGAGGCAGATATGATGTCTTCAGGATTGATTGGTTGAGGGTAATGGGAAAATGTTCCTTTTCATTCCTTAGCCAGGACATGAGAGAACCTGTTCAACGTCATATTTAACTAGTGCTTCCTCAGTTTTTTGTTTTGTTTTGTAGGTATATTCACAAACTTTGTCTTTCAAAAAGTTTGTAATGTAAACATTTCTTGTCATATATATAAAGAACACCAACAAATTATTTATTTTCTTAGTCTTGTGAAGCAATCATAAAAAAGTGCCATCACTGTGCAGGAAGCTGGGGGGTCCTGAGGTGAGTAGCATAGAGGGGGCTTTTAGCAAGTGGAGTGGACAGTTTGTCAGATTGTGCAGGTGTCCTGCTCTGGGGGAGAAAACAGGGCTCAGCTTTCATTACTGATTGAGTTATCAAGGGTAGTTGAGTCAGGGTCTATCTATGAAATGGTGTTTTTGCCTGATATGATCTTGTACAAATTGCATGAAAGGAAAAGCTTCAAAAATCATCTTGAAGGTCTCCCATGTGGGGGTTTAGGAGAGAAAGTGTTGTTCCAGGAATCAGTCTCTATATGTTGAGGAGATAGTGGTAGAAACATCCACCTTGTGTAACCTGTTAGAGCAGCACTCAAGTGAACAGAAAAAGAGGATTGCCATAACTAAATGGATGAATAGCACAAATAAATATGTCAATTCATTTTTCATGGGAAAATTAAACCATAAGAAATTGCAGCACAAGTAAACATTGAGTTTCCACTGAATATCATTACAATATTTAACACACAATTTTAATACTTAATATCAAACCTAATTTCTAAGCATGTTTGAGGATAGTTCACAATAAATATATATAATATGATTTTAATCATGTTTGTAGATAAAGCATGCAGAAATTACAAAGTTCTCATATACTCATCCACAATTTAAAATATTAAAAATATGCATTCATGTGCCATTATTGCAATTTATGAAACAATATTATTTTAATCATACTTTTAAACTCTAGTCTGTAGTTTACATTAGGATGCACTGTGTAAAAACATAGAGACCTATGTTTTTAAAATTATTATTCTGAAATCATATATACAAATACTTTTCAAATAATTCATGATTGTTTTGTATTTAAATTTACTGATCCACACAGAGTCTTCTATTCATTAAGGTCATTAGGTTGCAAATGAAGGATCAACGACATGCCAATATAATAAATTACCAAAATCTATATAAGGAATTTTTTTTTTCATTTGTGCAGTGTTAGGAATCAAAAATTACAAATACATTGATTTATGGTTATCATAATGTGTAGAATCACAGCATTATGGTTCTAATTATCCACCTCGAGGGGTATTAATCTCAAATTTAAGAGCAGGTCAGATAGGGTGTATTTTTTTTTTATATTCTTTTTGTCTTTATTTATTTTTCTAATGTTACATTAAAAAAAATATGAGGTTTCCATATGCCCCCACCCCCTTCCCCCCACTCCTCCCCCCATAACAAAACCTCCTCCATCATCAAGAGAAATTCATTGCAATTGGTGAATACATCTCTGAGCACTGCTCCACCTCATGGACAATGGTCCATACCATTGCCCACACTCTCCCACAGTCCACACAGTGGGCCATGGGAGGACATACAATGTCCGGTAACTGTGCCTGCAGCACCACCCAGGACAACTCCAACCCCCAAATATGCTCCCACATCACATCTCTTTGTCCCACTCCCTACCCCCAGCAGCCACCATGGCCACTTTCTCCACAACAATGCCAAATTTTATTTGATTACTAATAACAATAGTTCTTGAATAGACTATCAGTATGTCCACTCTAATCCAAACTCTATTCCTCCATCCTGTAGACTTTTGAATGGTTGTGTCCACTCCACATCTATATCAAGAGGGGGCTTAGATTCCACGTGGCTGCTGGATGCAATTCTCCTGCTTTCAGTTGTAGGCACTCTTGGCTCCCTGGTGTGGTGGTTGAACTTCTTCACCTCCATGTTAGCTGAGTGGGGTAAGTCCAATAAACCAGAGTGTAGGACTTGCAAGTCTGTTGAGGCTCAGGGCCTGGCTATCACATGGTCAGTCCAGAGATTCTGGTCCCCTGAGTATACACAAGACCCCAGCACCAACTACAGTTCCAGGAAAAGTAAGAGGAGAGGCTTGTGGACAAAGACACATCTGAGTCCAGCTCCATCACACAGAAACACAAACTCCAAAGTAGGGCCAACTGACATGACACTGAATTTCATCTGCCACGACCATAGAACCTGTGGATCTCTGTAGCCCTCAGAAGAACCAATACCTGGGGTTGTATCTACTTTTCTGTCTCTGGGACTCTGCTGAGGTGTACATAAGGGCAACACCTCTGATAACCTCCCAGCTCTTTTTGGAGACTCATAGCCATATAAACTCATTTGTCCTTTCCATGTTCCCCTTTTATTCAGGTCAAAAAGCATTTTTAACTCCTGGTATTATATGTAGATTGAGATATTCTGCTGGGCCGAGTTGACCCTTTATTCAAGATCATTTTCTAGTTACATCATCGGCTGGTACTTGGTAGTATTCCCTCGGTGCCAGGGAAGCTCATCACTGTGAGTCATGTCCCATGCTGGGGGGAAGGCAACAGATTTACATGCTGAGTTTGGCTTAGAGATTGGCCACACTTGAGCAACATGGAGGCTCTCAGGAGGTAACACTTAGGCACCTTGCAGCTCTAGGTCTTGTTCTTATTTCAGGTGCACAAGCTTACAAGCATAGTCATTAGTATTAAGGGCTCATTGTTGGACCTTCATTTTTTTGGTCTTTGCCGTTGCACTTGGGGAATTGTTCTGTTCCTTTAGGGACTGTGATATCCCTGGCTAGGAACTCAGCACTCCCTCAATTGTTGTTTTTAATTATAACCACTATGAAAATATCCAAATATTTATATGTACCCTGGATATATGCCCTGGAGAACTCCCTGCCAACCATGTGTCCCTTGTCAATAACATCCCACACAAGTATTCCTTCCCTGCCATTGTTGAACCTCTCTGTGATCTAAATCTTCTTCAAAAATTAAGCCCAATATATTGCCAGGTTCTATTAATAGTAAAATGGAATACAGTGATGAGTTTAAAAGTTAGATATAGAATACACATTAATTTAGAAAAATTAAGGTAAAAATATTGGGGTATCAAAAAATTAAAGATTGAAAAAGCTTTGTTTTTGATGTTTTGCCTTCTGTCCCTGCAATAAGTGTTGCCCTGTATGCAAATTGGCAAGGCAATTTCTTCCATCTTTTCCTCAGTGTCTATGATCATTCTTTTCTTTTTTTTCCTAATCATTAAACTTGTCTTCACAAATGTTTTAGATCACAGTAATTCATCTAAACAATATACAGTACTCCCACATATCCAACATAAAAAACTTTTTCCCTTTCACAGCAGTAATCTTTTTACATATTCATACATTATTTACTGAAACTGATGTACAGATATTGAGACAATAGCTTCCAAACAAGGTAACACTTGGGTTTACATTGTGCTTTATATTTTAGACTATAAAATTTTCTAAATTCTTTGTTATCTTATGTTTTACATTATGATTTACATTTTAGCCTATCAGCCCCTATATATTTTTGGTATAATTTTATATGTCTTATATACATTCTTGCATAATCTTGTGGAACACTTCTATTGCCCACATGGTTACATTGATTTCATCTATTCAATACCTCTTTCCCCCTCCCTTAGGGCCCACAGTGACAGTCAATCTTCATTGCTTGAAGGGCCATGTTCAGAGATACTTCCAACAGTGTTGAGGGCTTGCTCAATTGCCTTAATGCGTTGGGAGCCACCATTTCTCTCCAGAGATACAATTCCCTCTATTTGAGAACATCAGTCCTCCCCAGTATGTGGGTATACCTTCACTCTCATTATATGGGTCTCTATCCAATGATTTAACCCACTATGGCAAAGTGAACACTCACACACTACCTAGAAGCCTGTCCTGCATCAGATTCTCCCCTTTAAGCATCTTAAACAGGTAACCTTCCTTATATTTTTGAAAAAGTTTTCTCAGCATTATATTCTCAACCAAATACCTGACAATCTCCTATGTTTGTATGGTCCTCCACCCTCCCCCCAATTTCTTGGGCAATATTACCCATCCTCCCATCCCTAGCCCCCCTCAAGCCCACAAAGCCCCACCCAAAGGCAACCCTGTGCCCCCATTTTATCTCTTCCTTGTACAAATACTTACCTCCAGCTCATCATAGTTTTCACCCCTATAGGTGTCAGCTTACATCCTTCCTTTACCCCCCAATTTCCTTTAAGCCTATCATCCAGTCTCTAGCTTTCTGAGGCAGCTTTGTTTACTTATTTCATATCATTGAGGTCATGTAGTATTTGTCCTTCAATGCCTGGGTTGCTTCACTCAACATAAGATTTTCAAGATTCATCCATGTTATCATGTGTTTGTAGTTTATTCATTCTTAAAGCTGAGTAGTATTGCAATGTATGTATATACCACATTTTAATTATCCACTCATCTGCTGATGGACATTTGGGTTGATTCCAACTTTTGGCGATAGTGAACAATGCTGCTATGAACATTGGTGTGCATATATGGGTTTGTGTCCTTGTTTTTAGTTCTGCTGGGTATATACCCAGCAGCGGAATTGCTGGGTATATACCCAGCAGTGGAATTGCTGGGTCATATGGCAAAACTATAGCTAGTTTTTTTGAGAAACCACCAAACTCTCCTCCAGAATGGCTGGATCCTTTTGCATTCCCACCAGCAGTGGATGAGTGTTCCCAATCCTCCACATCCTCTCCAGCATTTGTAGTTTTCTATTTTTTCATAGGTGCCAATCTTATGGGAGTAAGATGGTATCTCATTGTAGTTTTGATTTGCATTTCCCTGATAGCTAGAGATTTGGAGCATTTTTTCATGTGCTTTTTAGCCATTTGTATTTCTTCTTTGGAGAAGTGTCTGTTTAAATCTTTTTCCCATTTTTTAAATGGGTTGATTGTCTTTATTTTCAAGATACAGGAGTTCTTTATATATGCAGATTATAAGTCTCCTATCAGATATATGGTTACCAAATATTTTCTCCCATTGTGTATACTATCTTCTCATTTTCTTGACAAACTCCTTTAAGGTGCAGAAGGCTTTAATTTTGAAGAAGTCCCATTTATCTATTTGTTCTTTGCTGTTCATGCTTTGGGTGTAAAGTTCATGAAGCCATTTCCTATTATAATGTCCTGTAGATGCTTCCCTACATTGCTTTCCAAAGTCTTTATGGTCTTGGCTCTTAAGTTTTGGTCTTTGATACATTTTGAGATGGTTTTTGTTTAAGGTGTGAGTTGGTAATCCACTTTCATTTTTTACATATGGATATCCAGTTCTCCAGGCAGCATTTGTTGAATAGGCCATTCTCTCACAGTTGAGAGGGTTTGGTGGCTTTATCAAATATTATATGACTATATATGTGAGGATCTATATCATAGCTCTCAATTCAGTTCCATTAGTCGGTGTGTCTGTCCTTGTGCCAATAACATACTATATTCACTACTGTAGCTTTGTAATATTATTTGAAGTCAGGTAGTGTGATTCCTCCAATTTCATTTTTCTTTTTCAATATATCTTTGGCAATTCAAGGCCTCTTTCCTTTCCAAGTAAATTTCATAACAAGTTTTTCTAGTTCATTAATGAATGCTGTGTTGATTTTTTTGGGGGATTGAATTGAATTTGTAAATCAGTTTTGGTAGGATAGTAATCTTAATAATATTTAGTCTTCCTACATATGAAGAAGGAATATTCTTCCATTTATTTAGATCTTCTTTGACATCCTTGAACAGTGTTGTGTAGTTTTCTGTATAGAAATATTTTACTTCCTTAGTTTAATTTATTCCTAGGTATTTGATTTTTTAATTTACTATTGTAAATGGTATTTGTTTCTTGATTTCATAATGAGCTTGCTCATATTGGTGTACAGAAATGTGAATGATTTTTGCACATTGATCTTATAACCTGCAACTTTCCTAAGCTCATTTATGAGTTCTAGAAGCTTGGTTGTAGGCCTTTTCATATATATAGGTTTTCAATATATAGGATCATGTCATCTGCAAATAATGAAATTTTGACTTCTTCTCTTCCAATTTGAATGCCTTTTATATCTGGTTCTTGCCTCAGTGCTTGAGCAAGTACTTCTAAGACAATATTAAATAGAAGAGGTGATAGTGGGCATCCTTGTCTTTTCCTGATCTTAGAGGGAAAGACTTTAGGATTTCACCATTGTAAATGATGTTGGCTGTGTATTTTTCATATATATTCTTTATCATACTCAGAAAATTTCCTTGTATTCCAATCTTTTGCAATGCTTTTATTAAAAAATTGTGCTATATTTTGTCAAATGCTTTTTCTGCATCTATAGATATAATCATGTGATTTTTCCCTTCAATCCGTTTATATGGTGTACTACATTGAGTGATTTTCTAATTTTGAACCATCCTTGCATACCTGGAATGAATCCCACTTGACCATGGTGTATAATTCGCTTTATGTGTTGTTGAATATGGTTATCAAGTATTTTGTTGAGGATTTTTGCGTCTAGGTTCATTAGAGAAATTGGTCTGTAATTTTCCTTTCTTGTGGTGTCTTTGTTTGACTTTGGTACTAGGGTAATGTTGGCATCATAGAATGAGTTTGGTAATGTTCCTTCTGTTTCAATTTTTTGGAAGTTTCAGCAAGATTGACGTTAGTTCTTTCTGGAATGTTTTGTAAATTCACCTGTGAAGCCATCTGGCCCTGGGCTCTTCTTAATTGTGAGTTTTTAAATGACTGATTCTATCTCTTTACTTGTGATTGGTTTGTTGAGATCATCAATTTCTTATTTCATCAATATAGGTTGCTTCTGTGTTTCTAGGAATTTGTCCATTTCCTCTGAATTATCATTTTTGTTGGAATGTAGTTTTTCAAAGTATCCTCTTATGATAGTCTTTATTTCTGTGGGGTCAGTAGTGATATCTCCTTTATTATTTCTTATTTTATGTATTTGCATCTTCTCTCTTTTTTTCTTTGTCAATCTACATAAGGATTTGTCAATTTTATTGATCTTCTCAAAGAACCAGCTCTTGGTTTTATCTTTTCAAATACTTTCTTATTTTGTATTTCATTTACTTCTGCTCTTATCTTTGTTCTTTCTTTCTTTCTTCTTCCTGTGGGGTTACATTGGTTTTTTTTGTTTGTTTGTTTGTTTGTTTGTTTTTTACTAATTCCTCCAAATTTGCAGTTAGCTCTTCAATTTTTGCTCTTTCTTCTTTTTTGATGTATGAATTTATGGCTATAAATTTCCCTCTCAATACTGCTTTTGCTGCATCCCGTAAGTTTTGGTATGTTGTGTTATCATTTTCATTAGTTTCAAAATAGTTATTAA
This sequence comes from Dasypus novemcinctus, assembly GCF_030445035.2. NCBI lineage: Eukaryota > Metazoa > Chordata > Mammalia > Cingulata > Dasypodidae > Dasypus > Dasypus novemcinctus. The sequence continues at coordinate 62,994,996 of NC_080691.1, read as the reverse complement.
TTTCTTTTCAGATTTCTTCTTTGACCCACTGTTTTTCTATGAGTGTCCTGTTTAATTTCCATATCTTGGCGTGAAATCTGGCCCTCTGGCCCTTACAGATTTCCAGCTTCACTCCACTGTGGTCAGAGATATTATTTTGTATGATTTTGATCTTTATCAATTCATTGAGACTTTCTTTGTGGTCTAGCATATGGTCTACCTTGGAGAATGATCCATGTGCCCTTGAGAAAAATGTATATCCTGCTGTATTTGGGTGTAATGATCTGTATATGTCTATTAGGTCCAGCTCTTCTAATATATGTTCAAAGTTTTTGTTTCTTTATTGATTCTCTTTTGAAATGTTCTGTGCAAAGTTGATAGTGGTGTATTAAAGTCCCCCACTATAATTGTAAAGGCATCTATTCTTTTACTTTATTTTTCCAGTGTTTTCCTCACATATTTGGAAGCGCCCTTGTTAGCAGCATAAATATTTATGATTGTTTGTTCTTCTTGAAATATTATCCCTTTCACAAAAATATACTGTCCATCTTTGCCTCTCACAATTGTTTTGCATTTAAAGTCTATTTTGTCTGATATTAATATAACTACTCCTGCCTTTTTTGGGTTATTGTTTGCTTGTAAAGTTGTTTTCCAGCCATTCACTTTCAACCCGCTTGAATCCATGGATCTAAGATGTGTTTCTTGTAGACAGTATATAGATGGGTCATATTTCCTTATCCAATCTTCCAGTCTGAATCTTTTGACAGGTGAATTTAATTCATTGACATTTAGTGTTATTACTTTCAAGGAATTATTGATGTTAGCCATATTTTATTTGGACTTGTATTTGTCCTTCTCTTTTTGTCTTTTTTGTTGGTCTTACACTGTCCTCCAACTCTGCCTTTCTTTTTATTGAAGTGATCAATAAATAAATCTTTATTTAAAAAGAAAAGAAATAAAACTGTCTCTGTGTAGATGACATGATAGTGTGCATAGAAAAACTTTACATAGTGAGACACATACAAACAATTTGAGATAAACAAATTCATCAAGGTGGCATGAATACAAAAATCAACTGTATTTCTATACACTAGCAATGAACAACCTGAAAATGAAATTGAGATAATAATTCCTTTCATTATATGATCGAAAAGAATAAAATCTTTAGGAGTAAATTTACCCAAGTAAGTGCAATACTTGTACAATGTTACATAACATTGTTGAAGAAAATTAATGTGACCTAAATAAATGGAAATATAGCCCATATTCAAGGGTTGGAAATGTTTATATTATTGAGATGGTAATACTCCTTAAATTGATCTACAGATTCAATGCAATCCCTATCAGAATCCCTTCTTTGCAGAAACTGAGAAGCTGATTCTAAATTTGACCTTCATTTGCCCAAAAAAAAAAAAAAATCCGGAAAAAGAACTAAGTTGAAGGATTCATACTTTCTGATTTTAAAACTTACTACAAATTTACAGTAATTAAGAGAGTGGTTAATGCCATAAGAATAGACATATGGGTCCATGGAATAGAATTGAGAGTCCAGAAACAAATCCATATATCTACAGTCAACTGATTTTATGGTATATACATACAATCTAATATTGTTAAGCAATAAAAAGGAATGTTCTGATATATGTACATAACCTGAATGAATTTTGAAGACATCATGTTGAGTGAAGTAAGCCCGATATAGAAAGACAAATATTGTATGATCTCACTTATATGAAATATTAATAATTAGAATATGCAAATTCATAGAGTCAGAAATTAGATTACTTGGGCAGGTGTGGCAGTGAGGAATAGGGACTTAATGCTTAATTGATCAAAATTTCAAATTAGCATGTCAGTTTACATTAAGGCACACCAGTGCAATGTGTTGTTAATATACAAACATTAAACATTCACTTAATTGAAACTTCCAGTATGCTTTACAGGTTGAACTTTCATCAGTCAGTGAGCAGCCATTGTTCTTTCCCAATAATGTAAACATTACAATTAGACTATTAAAATGTGTAATAATAACATAATAATTGAAACATTAAAATGAAATGCACAATTTAGGATATAGTTTTTTATTACTTGTTCATCCCTTCATCACCCCTTTGCCCCATTCCAGTAGACACGCCCCTACTTTCTGTGGCATGTCTGGAAGTGGGGGCCAACTTTTCCTCCTCTTTGTCTTTTCTCCATTCTGGCAGTTGGACTGGAAGGTATTAGCCTGCCAGAAAAGTCCTTGGGCAGGCAGCCAAGGTTAGCTAGATTCCAGTCACAGGAGAAATGCTCTGGCTTCTATCTTATTTTTTTCTGGTATCAGTAGAGTGGAAATATGAGAGATGTTCTGCTTCTACCCATTCCTATGGACTTTGCCATGGGATTCAGTTCAAGCTCTACCTGCTCCTTCAACATTGCAGGGCTGAGTTAAAGTCACAGATACTAATGAAATGATATTTTGTTTTCCTTTTTTACACTTTGCTATTGTTCCTTCTTCATATATTTCCCTCAGAAACCTCTCAGGAAAGAGGGGTGGGTGCACATAGCCCAGATTTGGAGATTTTTGGGTTTCTGGGCCAAATAATACATTAAAAACTCTTATAAACCATCTCCTTTATCTTTTGTCAATTTCTAATAATCATCAGAATATTCACTTGGAATATAAGAGGTATCTCCACATAACCACATGCTTATATATTCAACAAACTCATTGAAAGAGAAAACATTTCCTGAAAAAAAAAAGTGAACAAAGTTGATGAAATTAGGAATAAATGAAATATATAGGAAAAATTTAGACAGTTACCAATGTATCTTCTCAACAGAATCTGATATTTCTATTGGTGATTTTTATCTAACCCATAAAGAAAAAACAACAACTATAGTACCTTAACTCTTCCAGAATATAGAAAAAGATAGAAAACAGGAGAGAGGGAGGGAGAGGGAGAGGGAGAGGGAGAGGGAGAGGGAGAGGGAGAGGGAGATGGAGAGGGAGAGGGAGAGGGAGAGGGAGAGAGAGAGAGAGAGAGAGAGAGATAGTGATCAGTCAATTGCTAGGATTTAACTTCAATTTCCAAGTTTAGTTCCAATTATTAGCATCAGTCATGGTTCCTTTCCCAAATGGTGTTTTCACCAACATTAACTTGATGGTTCAAAGGTACAAAAGAAAGAATGGTTTTCTTTTGGTTTCTCATGGTCCTTAGAAGAAGGTCTGCAGTGGTTTTTGCTTATAAGGAATAAAGATAGAAGTCTAGGCTCTAGAGAATCAAGAGCTCTCAGCAAGCAGATGTTTTAACCAATAGGTCATTTGTTTCCCAGAGAGCAAGTTGCAGTGCTGAGAGAGGTATAGTCTTGATCTCAGATTCTATCTTTCAGAACATCATATTTAGAGCCATTCTAACTCATAAGGTTTTTCAATCTTTGTAGAATGCTCATATAAATGAGAAATTAATTTACCCAAGAAAGAAATCATATCCCCTCAAGTGAAAGAGCAAGGATGAATTAAGGTGCATGAAAACAAAATGCAGAGAGAGAACCAGAAAATGACAACCTATGTTCAAACGGCACATGTGGGTGCCCTAGCAAGGAAAACCTGTCTCTATGGACTGCTTGGAACCCTGCAGAAGCTTCACTGCAGCCAAATTCCCAGGCAACACTTCTGAGGCTGTGAAAATGTCCAAATCAAGGCATTGAGTGATGTGTACTCCCTGAAGACCACGTGTCCATGATCCTGGACTCCTCTGTGAAATGGAGAGGCAAACACAGCATCTTGGTTCTCCTCCATGCCTCATCACTTCCAGCTGCCAGGTTTCCATGGCTTCCTCTTTCAGCTTCCAGGGGTTTCTCTCTCAGCTTCTGTGGCTTTTCTCTCTCTCTCTCCATATTCATTCATGAAAGAAAAAATAAATAAATTGAACTTCATCAGAATTAAACACTTTTGTTTTTCAAAAGAAACTGTTATTTTAAGGGATGATGGAAATGGTAAGTATCTTGATTGCAAAGATAGTTTCAATGGTGTACACATATCAAAACTCATCAAATTGTGCATTAATCTTGAAGACTTGAGTCACTCTGCTTTGGAAGTCTCACTTGACCCTCAACAAGGTCTTTTCTGAGGTTCCCAATACTGATTTGGAAGAACCACTAACTTCTTTGGCCCCCATGTTGGGTGTCAGATGTTGGAGATTTGGACCCGATGGGTATCAGTAACGAAAGAAAGAGAAAAAGGAGAGTGAAAGAAAGAAAGAAAGAAAGAAAGAAAGAAAGAAAGAAAGAAAGAAAGAAAGAAAGAAAGAAAGAAAGAAAGAAAGAAAGAAAGAAAGAAAGAAAGAAAGAAAGAAAGAGAGAGAGAGAACTGGGATCAGGGGGTCTGTGAGTAAAGACTCATCAGACCTGCCACTCCTGTTTTTTTTTTTCTTCCTGCAGAACTCCCTTTAGTATTTCTTGAGGGGCAGAGTTCTTGTTGGCATACTCTTTTAATTTCTGTTTATCTGTGAATATTTTGAACTCTCCATCACTTTTGAATGCTAGTTTAGCTGGGTAGAGTATTCTTGGTTGGAAATTTTTTCTTTTAGTACCTTGACTATATCATACCACTGCCTTCTTGCCTCCATGGTTTCAGAAATCAGCACTTAATCTTATGGAGCCTCCCTTGTATGTGATGGTTCTCTTTTTGCTTACTGCTTTTAAAATTTTCTCTTTGTCTTGAGCATTGAATAACTTGACAAGTACATGCCTTGGGGTAGGCCTGTTGGGATTTATGGTGTTTGGGGTGTGTTGTGCTTCCTGGACATGTACATCCATCTCTCTCAGTAGATTTGGGAAGTTTTCAGCCATTATTTCCTCCAATACCCCTCTGTCCCCTTTCCCTTCTCTTCTCCTTCTGGGATGCTTATAATACGTATGTTTGTGTGTTTTGCCTTGTCATTCAGGTCCCTAAGTCCCAGCTGTATTTTTCTATCTTTTCCTCAATCAGTTCTACTATCTGTTTGATTTCAGATGTACTGTCTTCCATGTCGCTAATTCTCTTCTCTGCCTCTTTTAATCCACTGCTATTTGCTGAGAGTATATTTTTGATTTCTTGAACTGTGGTGTTCATCACCATCATATCTGTTGTCTTTTTGTTTATGTCTGCAATTTCCTCTCCAAATGTTTTCTTCATATTGTTAATCTCTTCCTTTACTTCATTAAGTTGGTCTCTAATATATGTTTTGAGATCTTTAATTATTTGTCCAATGTTCTGCTCCCCTTCCTGGTTTTTAGTTTGTTCATTGGATTCAGCCATGTTTTTCTGATTATTGGTTTGGTTTGCAGTTTTTTGTTGCTGTCTGGTCATCATTTTATCTTGACAGTTTTAATCATTTCCTTAGCTTCTTTGTCTAGTCTTGGGGATTAATTAGTTGTTGTTCATGCATAAGTGTTATGTCTTCTCTTTGCCACTTTGTTCTTCTTACTCTATTTTCTTGTTGCTGGCTAACTTCACTTTGAAGGAAAATATTAGGGCCAAGGAAAGCAAAATGAGTAAGAAAAGAAAATGTATAAAGTAGTTTTGGTAATAAATGTTAACAGAGTAACAATGAGAGATCTAGGAGAGTGAATATTAGACTCATGTAAGTTATGTAGAGTTATAACAGTAAGTAGAGTACCTATAATGAGACAGTCAACTGAATATGGGGAGGAATATAGTATGAATTAAAAGGCCAGTGTTTTCATGAGAAAGGGAAAGAGAAAAGAAAGGCAATACTATCATCAAGAGTGGGTAAAAGACAGAAAACAAAACAAAAATATTAGAAATAAAATGTCAGACAATTTGGGGGCTAAGGAAAGGGAGGTGGAATGTAAGAGAAAAAGTAGATGATGGAGGATAGAAAGATGTAGGGGAAAGAGGATTGTGTAGGTGGCCAAAATCAATTCACACAGAAAAGAGGAAATGGAGGATTAGGAAACATAGCAAATGTGAAGCGCTCCTACAGCACCTTTTATATAAAGAAAATAAAATAAAAAAGAAGAAAAAGAGAGAAAAAGGAATAAAATGGGAAGAGAAAAACAGGGGCAAAGAAAAGGGGGGGGGGACAAGAAAAGGAAAAAGAGAAAAAAAAGCTAAATAAATAAAAAAGTACCTTGGGGAATAAAATGCAAAAAAAGACAGGAGACAATGCAATAAAAGCAACCATGACCGAAAAAAAAAAGAACCAACGTTTCAAGCTAGGAATCCCCTTTGCAGTTAAATAAAATGCTTAGGGATCTGACCTTCCCCCTTTCTCCCTTCCTCACTTCTCTCTCTCCGAGGGCAGCAGGAAAGCTGCCTGAGAGGTCCAGTAGGACATTCAAGTGGGTCCTTATTGAACCAACTCAACAAGAAGACTATGACTCTTTATTTCCAGTGTGAGAGCACCTACACCTCACCAGAAACCCCAACTATACTATTGGAAGCCTGGATAGCACGTCCTATGGTCCCTTCACCTTAGGTGTGCTAGGGGAGGTCTAATTGATTTTCTGACTCCACCTTCTCCCAGACCAAGTTTCCTATCCCAAGACGTTTAGGTAAATTGGACTTCCTCAGCAGATTTGCCTCTCCTTTCTTCCCAGACTCTCCCCAAGTCAGCTGGTCTACTTCTCCAAGCTCAAGGAGACAAAACAACAACAACAACAACAACAACAACAACAACAACACAAAACAGGGATGGCTAGGTAATCAAGGACCTCAGATGTCCTTCAGGGCATGGTGGATTCAGGAATGGGAAGTCTGTGATATTGCGGACTCAAGGTGTGTGAGTCTCTGGAGCATGAGCTACCAGGGTTTAGGGAATACAGACCTGGGAACCACGCATCTGGTTAACATGGGGTTTGGGAACACTGCAGCACAACAAAGTTTTCAGGGATTGCTGTGGCTGGGCTGCCACCCCTAGGGGGAGGGGTCCCACCCACAACTTCTGACCTCCATGTCAGAAACCCAAAATTCCACCTCTCACAAGAATCTCTTCTGTCACTGTCTCACCAAATTGACATCCAGACACCTCCTGCCCCTCAAGCCCCTGAAACAGCCTGCTCCGGGTTTGGGAACACTGAAGCACAACAATGATTTCAGGGATCACCCCCAGCCAGCTGCCAGGCCTAGGGGGAGGCGTTCTACCTACAACTTCTGACCTCTGTGTCAGAAACCCAAAATTCCACCTTTTGCAGGAATCTCTTCTGTCACTGTCTCACCAAATCAATGTCCAGACACCTCCTGCCTTGCAAGCACCCAAAACAGCCTGGTCCAGCTGGACTCCGACCCTACTCAGCTGCTTCTTTGCAGGAGAGATTATGAGGCACACTCACTCAGACGCCATCTTGCCCCACTCTAATCCAGATAGGGTTTTAAATGGAGAGGGACTGGACATTAAAATCCTTTCTGTATGTCTTATGTGGCAGGTTTCAATCCTTGAATGCCCCATTTTACTATACTTTGGGATGTATTAAGTATTTTAATTGAGGTATTATCCATAGGTCTCATTTTGTCAAGTCAGTTTGCAATGACATAACCTATATAATGTTAATTTATTCATCATTAGTTAGAGCATCTATGGCATTATGAAATATGTCAGGGAAATGGGTGCTATGACATTGGGAATTTATATAACACAAAGGTTCCAAAGTGTGGGTGAGGTATATTTGTTTTTCCTTCTTTTCATATTTGGAAATTCTCATAAGATTACAGGAGACACTCTCTTAGATTGCCATGCTGTTTTAACAAATACCACTTATTGGGCTTCACAAGAGAAATATGTTATCACATATAATTCAGAAGATAGAAATCCAAAATTGAGGCAGAAGCAAGACCACACTATCTCCCCAAAATCTCTAACATTATGTTGTAGACTTACTGCAAACTTAGGGTTCATTAACTTGTACAACTGCCCCATGTTATATTACATTCTTTCCAATTTACGCTGACTTCCAACTTCTCACTCCTCTCTCTGAATTCAATTTCTTCTCTTGCAAAGGTCTTCAGAGAAATTTACTAACCTCATTTAGTTTGCCATATAATAAATAGAATAATAAAACATCCTTTTCGAAAATATGGGTTCACTCCTAAAGTGATAATACATCATCAAAGGGTTCCATTTACAAAGTGTTCATATCCCAGGGAACACAGGTTAATATAAAGATATATGTCTGTTTGGCACTTAAAGAAATCTGCCAATATCTCTCTTCTGGACCACATATGTTCTTCTCACCTGCCAAATGCATTTACCACATAGCAATATCCTAAAACCCTTAAGTCTTTCAGTAACTACTCAGTCTTAGAAGAATCAGTCATAAGTGTGTTCATCCTAAGGAAAATTCCTCCCCATCTGTCAAATTGTGAAAGCAGGAAAACCATTTTTTCATTTCTGAAATATGATGTTTGGACAGGTGTAGGATAGAAATTACCATACTAGAAGGAAGAATTGGAAGACAAACTGAGTTTACATTTCCCAGGCACATCTGAATCTTATCAGGGAAATCTCCACTACATTTTAAGGCCTGAGAGTGAACTGCAGATGGACTAGATTTCTTCCAGTCCAGCTGGAATTGCAGTCAACACTTCCACAGTCTTATGCATCAACCGTGCTCTCCCTGAATGCTAGTGCATAACTCCAACTCTCTCCAAATGCTGTAGTGTAGTATTCACTCTGCAATGCCTTATCCAAGCACCCTACTGTCTTGTCCTAAGGAGAACTCTTCAGTTCTTATATCTGCTTCCATGGTTCTGTTCATTCCATTTCTATTACCATCTAGGCTGGCAGCACTTCAGCTCTTGATAAAGTCTCAAACAAATTGCTGATTTACCATGTAGTTTGAAGGGTCCATGTCATCAGAAAAAAAATTATGTATTTCCAATTCCACCTTCCTCTAGAATGGGTGACTTGATACCTAAGTCCTATGCCTACATTTCATAGAAAAGGGTGATTCAAGTAAGACCAAATTGTAGTCCTGTTCTCTTTGAAATCATCTCAGGGAAGCACACTGTAGGCTGTTGAGAGCCACCTTTGGCCCAAGTCATGGAATAATCTACCTGGATAAGTTGAAAATTTTCAGGCCCTGCCTTCCTTTGGACATTAGTGAACAGTTCTACTGAACTCTCCTCCACTTCATACCAAAGATCACCTTTCTTGCAGTTTGCAATATTATATTCATCATTTCATTGTTGGGTCTCAATGAAACTACCTTCCACATCCACATTTTTATCAAGATTCAGTCCATAATGAACAATATATTCTATATGATGGTAGCAACTTTCTCTTCTTCTTTCAACTGTTTCTGAACCTCTTCAGAAATGATTTTAATATCCATGTCTTTACCAACTTTTCCTTAAAAGAAAACCAATAATTTCCTACCAAGAAACTCCAAATTCTTCCAGTCAATATCTATTAACTATTTCCAAGCCACTTTCCTATTTTTATATTTATGTAATAGCAGCACCCCCTCTTTCTGGTACTAAAAGCTGCCACTGTTTGCAGTCTACTATGCCAAGTGCAGTGCTTCATTTTACTTAACAAAATGATTAAATTAGCTCACAGTTTCAGAGGCTAGATGTCCAAAGTCAAGTCATGAGCAAGATTGTGCTTTTTTCCTGAAATCTGTAATATTTTCTTTCTTACTTGCCACAATTCTTGGGCCCCTTGATTTGCAACTCTGCTTTCTAGTCACATGACATTTTTGCTATCATTATGACTCACTTTCTAGTTTACACTAGTTTTCATATTCTCATTCCTCTTGCCATGCCTGAATTTCCTCTCTTATTAAGCCTCCCCTTATATCAATTAAGAACTTTCATTTTGTCCATGCCTAAGTAAGATCCTAGAAGATCCTATTCTAAAATGATTTCAGACCATAAAGGATAATGCATCTTCAAAGGGTCCTATTTAGAAATGAACTCACACCCACAGAAATGTGGATTAAGATTTAATATTTGTATTCCTGACCTACATGGTTCAATCTACTGGAGATGTCTTTTATAAGTTGTATCTTATCCCTTTTTTTTTTTTTTTTAGTTATGCTAGTAATTTATTCAGACAGGGAGGGAAGAGAAATGGGGGGAAATAATAGATCAGAGGTCCCAGGTAGAGAAGAAGGGGCTGAAGAGTGTTAAAGCAGGCTGACTTACAGGCTATAATTCCCCATTGTAGATTATATATCCCATGGTTTACTTGGATGGCCACATGGCATAGGAAAAATGGTGAGAATTGTTCATGGACGGCAGGAACAGGGGTCAACAAGGGAGAGAGCATCTGAGAGAGAGCTCAGGCCTGTTGTCTGCCTTTTGAACTGTTGATTCTCTCACCACTTTGCTAATGGCCAGGGATGAATTCCAGCTGTTTACCTTTTTTTTTTTTTAAAGATTTATTTATTTATCTCCCCCCACCCCCACCCCGGTTTTCTGTTCCCTTTGTCTATTTGCTGCATCTTGTCTCTTTGTCTGCTTCTGTTGTTGTCAGCAGCACTGGAATCTGTGTCTCTTTTTGTTGTTGTTGTTGCATCATCTTGTGTCAGCTCTCCGTGTGGGTGGTGCCATTCTTAGGCAGGCTGCACTTTCTTTCATGCTGGGCAGCTCTCCTTACGGGGCGCACTCCTTGTGCGTGGGGTTCCCCTATGCAGGGGACACCCCTGCGTGGCATGGCACTCCTTGCGCGTGGGGTTCCCCTATGCAGGGGACACCCCTGCATGGCATGGCACTCCTTGCATGCATCAGCTTTGCACATGGGCCAACTCCACATGGGTCAATGAGGCCCAGGGTTTGAACCATGGACCTCCCATGTGGTAGACAGATGCCCTAACCACTGGGCCAAGTCCATTTCCCTATTTTCCATTTTGATTGATTATTTCTTCCTAGAAATTTGTTTCTGTTTCCTCACGTTTCCCGCCATCTGCTGAGGGCAGGGCAGTGCCTTACACAAATGAATTCCCAAGATTTGGTGCATAGCAATGGGCTCAATGACAGTCTAGTGTTTGCAGGAAATTCCTCTCCCTTCCCTTTACGAAAAGTGAGGTCAGCCACAATCACCCATCAAACAAGGAGTTTCTGACTTGTATCTTGTTAATCTCTGACATCTAAACTCTTTCCTTACCTCTTCTTCATATCAGAGCTCATTCACTCATTCTTTCATTCACTTTCCAATACAATCTTTCATATTTGAACAGTGCCTGTATCTATTCAAATATCATGGAAAATGTTGAAAATAGTGATAGCTTTTTACAAAAATCACTCATGATACCTCTGTGAGGCAGTTAGGATAATTATCTCTATTGTGTAGATAAATAAATTGAATGAGATAGAGGGAGAAAATCTTCCCAAGTCCCAGATGAGTGAAGCCCTGTTACCTGGGCTTGAGGCTATGGTTTTATTCACTTTCTTCCTCTCTATACTGTGGTAGAGGGAAATTGGAAATTCTCATTGAGAGAGAACAGTCATGCTGTCAGTGAAATTCCCAGGAATGATCCCTCCCAATGTGGACTCATTCCAGGTGAACAGTTCCCATAGTGTGAGTTACTCTGTTCCTGGGAACACTTGTGCCTGCAGAAAGAGAAACAAGGGGAAGCAGGATAAGCTATTGATCACAATTTTGTCACTAGAAGTCAACCAGGATCTTTACACAGACCTGGGAACATTCAAAGTCCACTTTGCACAAAGCACAGGGAGAGGAGCAGAGAGAGGCCTTGTGTTAACCACATCCAGGACACATATGGGACATGGTGACAACATGAGCTGTGTACTTTTGAAATTTCCTACTCCATCCCTGATCATGTGTGACACCTGTATTGACTTTCACACTAATAAAACACTAATTTTATGAAGGTACCAGTGGTTGAAAGGCCTAACTAATATGCAAATACTTCTTGATGTCCCTGTCCTAGTCCTTACTGGATTAAATTGGCTATGAGGACCTATGCTATAATCATACAGTGCAATGCAGCCCACCCGTCCCTGCAGTACCTGTTGAGGAGCTTGCCCCATGTCTCTTCCCTTCTTCATTAGCCACCACCATAGTGGCTGCACTATTTGACACTTCTCTCCTCATCACTATCAAAGGTAATGTTTCTCCTTCATTAGGCTCTGTTGTGACTGCTCTACATGGGTTGTTCATTCTATTTTCTCTGTGCCTACATTTGTCAAATGCAAAATACAGCTGGTGGAGTTGGGCACTTATTGGAGATAACCTGGGTGTTCCTCTGAGCATCTCCTGCGATGCCTGATTATATAATGAACTGCTGCTGTCAGTCTTCAGGGAAAAAAGGTGGTAGCATTATTGAGTCAATGAAAGAATATAGTTAAAGTATGCTTCCCTGGAAGAGAGGAACTTAGGGAGCCTGAAACCTCACAGACACCAGGAGCCGTCTGCTCTAACAACTGAAAATAGACTTTGATGAGGAAAGTAACTTATGCTTTATGGCCTGGTATCTATAAGCTCCTACCCCAAATAAATACCCTTTATAAAAAGCAACCAATTTCTGGTGTTTTGCATCAGCACCCCTTTGGCTGATAAATAAAACAACCATGTATTTCTGTGTGAGAGAAACAGAGAGGATGTCAGGGTGAGGCCAGACACAAACTCCCCTGCAGGGCACAGGAGGAGAGATGCAGGGGTCTCTGCATCACCAGGGGACACTCAATGCCCAATGCAAGAACAAGAGGAGACGGAGGCCTAGGTGTTCTCTAGATATTTTTGTTTAGTAAGCCAACTCAATTTAATTGCATTGAAGTGGGAATTTAGTACAAAGAGCAAAGATTCATATTCATGAAATACAGAGGTGAATTTTCAATATTGTCAGTCCACAAACTATTTTTGTCATATAGTGAAGGTTATTATTGTTGGTATAATCCTGAGAAAATGTTTTACTTGAGAAAAAGCATTTCTTATCAATAGATGGGATGTGACATGTAAAAGAGGTTCAATAACTATGCCAAATACATGATAAACACTTCATTAGCATGATCATTCCAGGCACGCATGGCTGCCTTGATTATGCTTCAACCCAAAACTTAACCTACTTCTATTCAGTGTCTTAACAGAGGCCCTTCTACCATCCTCATTGCCTTACCAGACATAAGTCAATGTTGTTGGGCTTGATTTTTCCTTCCAGCTGAAATTTTATCAAAGCTTTTGTCAAATAGCTGCATGTTCCTGTTTTTCCCAGGGGCATGCTGAGGAGTTATAAAAGGAAGTCATGTCATCATGTTTTTCTGCTTCCTTTAGCACACATTCATCTTTTTCAAATTAATGAAATGCTTCTTTCACAAAGTTGTCTATATCTACTGTGTCTTGTAATTCTACCTCAGGATTTCTTTGCAGTACAATGGATACAACCATTAGTAACTCCATGATGATCTGTCTGTATTTTGACTGGTCAATATTTGCAACAAATCTTCAGCAAGGAGAGAGAAATTCATCTCATATGTGGTCATATTTGGGTGGGTTAGTTGCTGTGACAAATGCTTCCCAGCTACAGTGCATTGGACATGCACTCCAGGATCTGTCACACTCATTTATATAACCCAGTGGAAGTTCTATTTAAAGGCCCAGTGATTTTACACCTGTTCAGCCAACATCTTCCATTCCGTTAAGCTAGAGAATATCCAACACACAGAAGATGACTAACTTCAAATAGTGACAGCTAATATAAGTATATGGCTGGCTTCCCTCTGTCATAGATCTTATACTCCATTGCATGGATGATTAATTCAAATTGCATTTATTTATTTTATCTCATTTTATTTTTTATTTTTTTGTCTTTATTCATTTTTTAAATATTACATTAAAAAAAATATGAGGTCCCCATAAATCCTCCACCTCCCTCACCCCATTCCTCCCCCCCATAGCAACATTCTCCTCAATCATCATGAGACATTCATTCCATTTGGTGAATACATCTCTGAGCATCACTGCACCTCATGGTCAATGGTCCACATCATAGCCCACACTCTCCCACGTTCCATCCAGTGGGCCATGGGAGGACCTACAATGTTCGGTAATTGTCCCTGCAGCACCACCCAGGACACCTCCAAGTCCCGAAAATGCCTCCAAATCTCATCTCTTCCTCCCATTCCCCACACACAGCAGCCACCATGGCCACTTTCTCCACACCAATGCCACATTTTCTTTGATTACTAATCACAATAGTTCATGAATAGAATATCAGTAAATCCACTCTAATCCACGTTCTATTCCTCCATCCTGTGGACCTTGGATTGGTTGTGTCCACTCCACATCTGTATCAAGAGGGGGCTTAGATTCCACATGGATGCTGGATGCAATCCTCCTGCTTTCAGTTGTAGGCATTCTTGGCTCCATGGTGTGGTGGTTGACCTTCTTCAACTCCATGTTAGCTGAGTGGGGTAAGTCCAATAAACCAGAGTGTAGGATCTGAAGTCTGTTGAGGCTCAGGGCCTGGCTATCATATAGTCAGTCCAGAGATTCAGATCCCCTGGGTATATATTAAACCCCAGCACCAACTACAATTCTGGTAAAGTAACAGGAAAGGCTTGTGAAAAAAGATCACATCTGAGTCCAGCTCCACCACACAGAAACACAAACCCCAAAGAGAGGCCAACTGACATGGTACTGAACACCATCTGTCATGACCATCGAACCTGTGGGTCTCTGTAGCCCTCAGAAGAACCAATACCTGGGTTTGTATCTACTTTATTTGTCTCTGGGACTCTGCTGAGGTGTGCATAAGGGCAACCCTTCTGATAACCTCCTGGTTCTTTTTTGGAGCCTCATAGCTATATAAACTCATTTGTCTTTTCCATTTCCCCCTTGATTCAGGTCAAAAAGCCTTTTTAACTCCTGTTATTATATATAGACAGAGATATTCTGCTGGTCCGAGTTGAACCTTTTATTCAAGGTCCTTTTCTAGTTACATCATCAGCTGGTACTTGGTAGTAATCCCTCAGCACCAGGGAGGCTCATCCATGGGAGTCATGTCCCACGCTAGGGGGAAGGCAACAGATTTACATGCTGAGTTTGGCTTTGAGACTGGTCACATTTGAGCAACATGGAGCCTCTCAGGAGGTAACTCTTAGGCACCGTGCAGCTCTAAGCCTTGTTCTTATTTCTGGCTCACAGGCTCACAAATATAGTCATTACTATCAGGGGCTCATTGTTGGACCTTCATTCTTTTTTGGTCTTTGCAGTTGCATTTGCAGTTGCACCTGCTGTTCCTTTAGGGACTGTGATAGAGCTCCCCTGGCTAGGAACTCAGCACCCCCTCAGTTGTTGTTTTTAATTGTTTCCACTATGAAAATATTCAAACATTTTTATGTACCCTGGATATATGCCCTGGAGAACTCCCTGCTAACCATGTGTCCCCTGTCAATAATATCCCACACCAGTATTCCTCCACTGCTGTTGTTGAAACTCTCTGTAATCCAAAATTTCCTGAAAAGTGAAGCCCAATATATTGCCAGTTTCCCTTAATAGTAAAATGGAATATAGCAATGATTTTAAAGGTTAGATATAGAATACATATTAATTTGGAAAAGTTCTACATTCTACCTTTTTCTTCAAATTGCATTTAGTTCAGCATACTACTGAATAATTCAGGATATCCCACCAATACAGATGACCAATTTTTGCTGGATGACTACTTCCCTAATTGTCGGAGTCATGCACACAAAGGGTATCAGGAATGAAAGAAAAAGAGAGATTGGGCTCAGGGGATCTGAGAGCATTGAAGCCTCAAGCTCATCAGACAAGTTTATTAATCTCAGGGGTTTCTTTATATACCCCAAGCAATTATGAGAACCAGCAACTATTCTAGCTAACTATTCCCATTACCTCATTCTTGAAAACACAGTGCACAGTGGATAAGATAGTAACCAAAGTTCAAGATGTTCTATTATGTATAGAAACAAATATGCTCATAAATCTTGTTGCTCAGGTTACTTGTACTGTCAAGTCCAGGTTCTGCCGGAATGTTATGTTTCCCTGAGAGATTAGCCACCTGCACGTATATCTCTAGGGACAGCATGAGCTAGTGGTCAGAAAGTAACTTGCTACTATGGAAACAACATGCCTTTGTTTCCCACATCTAATATCATAGGTATTAAACTTATAAAGGTAGTACTTAATCACTCTTGAAAATAAAGGATTCTTATGAAGTCAAGTCACTCTACTGCAGATCCAGATATTATTGTCTGTAACAATGAAAATGAACTTTGACTCCTACAATCATGCTTTTTTTAAAAGTCTGCCATCATATCTAATATGGGGTTGAACCAGCAACCTTTTATATTGTCTTCCTGAGAACAAGGAAAAGTAGATGACCATGAATTTTTCAATACTGCTAATGAACTCGAGGGCATAATTTATGTCATCCATTAGCAATAAAACATCTTGAGACATGTAGAAATCACGTAGGTCAAAGGATGGAATAACAAATCACTGTCCTTCCTAGGATGCAATAGATCTTGGATGTACTGAGGCAGCCGGTGGACCTTTCTGACCTTCAGGAGAGTTCTAACATTTCAATGATGCATAGGTGGAAATAAGCTTTCATGAGCTCATACTGAGGCCATATTTGAATATGTTGTACCTGATAAGGAGATTGAGTTCGAATAACATTTGTGTTGAGAAAAACTTGAAAGTGTTGACTTTCTGCTACAATTGCTACATGAAGTACAAAATCATTTTTCATTGGGCCCTAATTGAAAAACCTGTTGCCAATTGCTAAAATTATACTGGTTTTGTAGTGGGACATATTGGTGGATCAGATCAATGTCTTTGGGACTGATTAATTCATTGACCAAGAGTTTTGAAAGGATATAAAGACTTTGTTGCCAGAGAAAGTGTTTTCTATCATTGCTGCATTTACTAGGAAATCACTTTTGACTTTGCAGCTTTCATTTTTTCATATTCTACAAAGTCAGATTACACATAGTAATACTTTAGTACTACAGGATATCCTTCTGTGTTCTGATGAAGCACTGGAGTCAGAAGATGCTGATATACCTCTACTTGTTTGAGATTATTTCTAAAAATTCCATCATCATTAAAAGGAAAAATATGGGAAAGTCACATTCATTGCCAACAAACAATTTCATCTGGTTTGTAGTAGCATCTGTTTGGATCTTCCAATGATGTGCTATATACCTAGCTCTCAAAAAAACAGTTACATTAATTTTTCTTTTAATTTTCTAATCCCTTTATCAAGTGTGTGGATAAACAAAGCTTTATCATCTAGGACAAATGCAGGATAACTTATGTAGTGGAGCAGGGCAGCATCTGTGTTGGGAGACCTTGATTCTCTGGGTAAAGTTTGTATAATTTCTGTACTTCTGCATTCATTCTCATTAATGAGTGAAAATATAAAATGTAAAACTATGAGGAATTGTAGTATTTGTCAAAGAACTATCTAAAGATTCAGCTCTCTCATTTCTTTCTAGACTTACCCAAGGTTCATCATAGCACTTTTTAAGATTAAGCATTTAAACCTTTCTAAGTGCTGCTGGAAATTTGAGATGTTTAAATTATCTTGTCATTTAACTTAAGTCTAATCCCTACAGGATTTTTCAGTACCATGTGCCAAAAAATAGGAGAAATAACTTTGAAGCTACTCCAAAATTTTATGGAAGTGCTATAATATACACCTGTACTAAAATTTTCATAAACTTAAATCACCAAGGATTGGCTGAGTCAGGGGAACTTGTCGGTGAACATCCTCAGATCTTAGGGCACCTACCACATGGACTCTCTGAAAGCAGCATCTTCACTGGAAGAATGTCAGAATGGGTCTAGCCTCTAGGGAGTGCTCAGGACACTCTGACTACAAGCAGAGGGAAGTTAGGGAGGGCTTCTTGTCAGGGTCTGAGGCTCCCCCCTGGCTCATGAAGCAGCAACCCAGGATAATCATTCTTTTTTTAAAATTATTATTTTAGATGTAATCTTATATTTCCCTACCCCTCCCCATCCCCATCCCCCACCCTGCTGTTTTGTTGTCTGTATCCATTCACTGTGTGATCTTCTGCAACTATTTCTCTTTTTGTATCCTCTTATCTTTCTTTCTAGGATTTCCTGGAATTCGATCCTGGGGACCTCTGATGTGGTAAGAATTTCCCTGTCAATTGTGCCACCTCAGTTCCTGATTTCTGCTGTACTTCACCTTGACTTTCTGCTTCATCTCTCTTTTGTTGCATCATCATCTTGCTTCATGGTTCATTTGCAGGGGCACTGGGTCATTTCATGGGCACTCAAATGAGTACTCAGTTCACTACAAAGTCACATGACTTGCCATGCTGGCACTCAGGTGGGAACTTGGTTCACCACATGGGCACTGTCTCACCATGAAGGCACTCATGTGGGCACTCAACTCACCATGTGGGCACTCGCATAGGAACTCAGCTTACCATGCGGACACTCAACTCACCATGTGGGCACTCGTATGGCACTCAGCTCACTACATGGGCACTTGGCTCACCATGCAGGCACTGGCTCACTGTGCAGGCATGCTTTCTCTTCTTATTTTTCACCAGGAGGCCCCAGGGATCAAAGCAAGTTCCTCCCATATGGTAAGGGGGGGCCTTATCACTTGAAATACTTCAACTTCCCTCTTTTTTCAACTTCTATGATATAAACATATGTTTGATTTTGTGGAGAAAATAATAACTTTGCTACTTAAACTTGCAAGGTAGATACACATGCCTTCCTTTAGAAAGTTAACTTGGAAAAGCTCTCAAATAAGCAGCAATAAAAATTATATAACATTCTATGGATATTTTCCATTACATTTCTCCTACTAACTTACGAATCACAATAATGAAACATAGCAACATATCAACGGCATGTCAGTCACAACAACTAACTCTAAATTGTTTTTAAATGTTGTCTGTGAGTTTATAACACACGTTTTTATTTAATTTGAGATACCTTCTGTATTAGTCATCCAAAGGGGTGCTGTTGCAAAATACTAGAAATCACTTGGTTTTTATAAGGTTATTTATTTGTAGTAGGAGTTTACAGATACCAGGTCATAAAGCATAAGTTACTTCCCTTACCAAAGTATATTTCCATATATTGGAGCAAGATGGCTGCCAACATCTGACAGGGCTCAGGCTTCCTGGGTTCCTCTCTTCCCAAGGATTGCTTCTTTCTGGGCTCAGGGTTCCTCTCTTCCTGGAGCTTGCTTTTCTTTCCTCTGTGTGCTTACTTCAGCATCCAACACCAATATCAAAACTCCAACATTAAGAACCCTCCAACTCACTTTTTTTGCTAAGCCTACTGAGCCCAATATACTCTCATATACCCAGACGAAAAGTCCAGTTTCCAAACATAGGCCAATATTTCTTTTTGGATTTCATCTATGGTATTAAACTGCTACACCTTCACATAATACAATACCACTTTACGTCAACTGCAAGTAATGTATAAGAAAACATACTCAGTGCTTTCCTTCTTTCCCTTGCAAGATTACTGTCATTCGTTTCATATTTCTATATATTAAAATTAAACAGTGAATTATTGTCACTTCTTTACAAAAGAAACTGTTAAAACACTTGAATATGAAAAATGAAATATTTTATTTCATTTTCATTATTCCAACACTAATGCTCTATCTTTCATAAAGAAGATGGAATTTTCTGATCTACTATCATTTTCCTTCTCCCTAAGAAACTTTTAAACATTTATTTTAGGACATGTCAGTTAGCAATAGAACCTTTTTTTTTAAAGAAAATATTTATCCTTCATATTTGAAGTATTCTTTCTTTGAATATAGAATTTTTAATATATAGTGTTTTAATTTTAACAAATACATTGCAAGTAACTGTATCTCTTTGTTAATCTTTTCCTATATTTTTATTCATTTATTTTTATTTATTATTATTCTTCAAAGTTACATTAAAAAATATGAGATCTCCATATGCCCCCATTCCCCTCACCCTACTCCTCCCATAACAACAATCTCTTCATCATCATGGGACATTTATTGTACTTGGTGAATACGTCTCTGAGCACTGCTGCACCACATGGTCAATAGTCTACATTCTAGTTTACACTCTCCCCCAGTCCACCCAGTGTGCCATGGGAGGTCATACAATGTCCAGTAACTGTCCCTGCAGTACCATCCAAGACAACTCCAAGTCCTGAAAATGCCCCTACATCACATTTCTTCTTCCCACTCCCCACCCTCAACAGCTACCATGGCCACTTTCTCCATCTCAATGCTACATTTACTTCCATTACTAATCACAATCATTCCAGAATAGAATATCAGTAAGTTCACTCTAATCCATACTCTATTCCTCCATTCTGTGGACCCTTTAGATTATATATATGTTATATCAAAAGTATAGTGGATTCCTATATACCCCACCTCCTCCTTCTCCCATAATTTTCCCCTATTAACATCTTTCATTAGTATGATACTTTTGTACTATTGAAGAACAAATGTTGAAGCATTGTTACTACACATGGCTAGTTTACATTGTTTTATACTTTCAATGTTTTACACTGTGCAATTTTATATGTTTTGACAAAATAGATAATGGCCTGTATCTGTCTCTGCAATATCATGCAGAAAAATTCCAATGTCCCCCAACACCCCATGCTACACTTATTCTTACCTCTCCCTTACCACACAACCTCTGTTGACCACTGTTTTTATATCAATGTTAAAATTTCTTCCATTACTAGAATACTAAATGTGATAGGCTATTGTGTCAACTCAGCCAGGTGATTGTGCCCAGTTGCTTGTTCAAGCAAGCACAGGGTTAACTTTAATACAAGGGCATTTATGGAATTTATTCACCATTGACTTTACTGCAGTGGTAAATGATTGAGAGCTGGTTATAATTACATAAATCAGGGAGATTTCCATCAGTGATGAATGATGCTTAACCCAATCAGTTGAATCCCTTAAAAGGGGAAGCAACTCCAGCATTGAGTGAGAATTTCCCAGCTCATCTTTGGATGGCCAACATCTCCCAGAACTCATCAAGAATCTTCATTGGACTTTCATCAGAGCTCCTGGTTGTAGCCCATCTGTGGAACCTGGATTTGTGCATTCCCACAGCTGAGTAAGATACTCTAATAAACCTCTTACTAGTGACAGATATCTCCTGTTAATTCTGTT
Source organism: Dasypus novemcinctus (assembly GCF_030445035.2). NCBI lineage: Eukaryota > Metazoa > Chordata > Mammalia > Cingulata > Dasypodidae > Dasypus > Dasypus novemcinctus. Next base: position 62,973,927 of record NC_080691.1, on the reverse strand, counting down.
TCCCTAGAGAACCCTGATTAATACACTAATGAATCTACTTTGGTCCATAGTTGCATTCCATCCTTATGTTTGTTCATTTCTCAATCTTGAGAATTGCGGGTGGTCACGCCCAGTCTGCTTCCAACTGAGAAAGGACTTAGATCCCATGGTGCATATGGATGGAACAGACTTGCTTGCAGTTGGAGATACTCTACTTTTTGGAAGGGCATTGTCCTTGATCATCTTTTCATTAGCTATACTTGGTGAGCCCTATAAAGTCAAGAGTAGGTGTTGCAATTGTGCTGAGATTCATGGTTCAACCGACATAAGAAGAGCCCAAAGTTTTAAATATCTGGGATATATATTTAATGGTTACATTGTTAATTACAGGGTCAAATAAAAGGGACAGAAGAACAACTGTAGGAAAATTATAAATGAGTCTAACTCTGATATATTGAGGGGACAGGTTATCACGTAATCCAAGGGAGGGCCCACTGATTGGGTGACAATTTCCTGGGGTTGTCTCCCCTGCATATAGTGTCTAGATATCTCTGGAGGCATTAAATGCACCCCTGCTTGAGGCACTGTTTACTGTAGCTTTCAGTGAGAACCTCCTGAGAAGTGCATAAGCACAACTTTTGGAATGATCTTCTTATTCACTTTGAAAACTGTTAGCCATAATAAGTCATTTTTATTTAATATTTCTCCCTTTTCCTCAAGGTCTTTTTCCAAATGCATCAAAATAAATAGTTGGTGCTTGGTAATAATCCCTTGGTGCCAGGGAGACCTGTCCCTGGGAGTAATATGCCATGCTAGGTAGAACACATTGAGATTATATGCTGAGTCTGGCTCAAAGAGAGGTCACATATAAGCAACAAGGAATCTTTCAGCAGGTAACTCTTAGGCAATATATATTTCAATGCTAAGTTTCAGCATTACAAGAACCAAGCTCCTAAGTACAAGCATTAACATCCAGGGCCTGGTTATTGGTCTGTCCTCCTTCACTAGGCACTGCTCATATACTCTAAAGATTCTTGCCTCTCTATTAGAGAATGTAGCAGGACACCCCAGAATAGGAATTCAATTTTCCATCAGTTGGTGTGTGGGTCTCCACCCACTGAGATAATTCTCCATGATCACATGAACACATTCATATTCCATAGAGCCATGCTATAAGTGCACTCCTCCCAACACATCCCCATCACCAACATCCTGCCCCAGTGATCCTGCCCTGCCACCATTGCAAACTTTCTACAATGAAAACCTTCACTCCAAATAGCCCAGGTCTGGGCAATGACCCCGGCAGGCGTGCTGGCTTGGGTGACCCTGGGCCAAGATGCAGCGACCCTGTTGCGCTGGGGGCACGGCGGGAGCGGCCGCAGCCTGTGGGGTCCAGGAGCGTGGGCGGCAGGCTCCAGCAGCAGGCGATGGCAGTGGTTCATAGGGGCAACTGGCGTCGCTGGTGAAGGACAAGGCGGTGATCTTCCTCTAGGGAAAGCTTCAGCAGACCCAGTGCAGCTTCAGCAACGCCGTAGGGAATGTCCTGCCGCTGCATGGCCTCCGTGACTACGCAGCCCACAAAGTGCTGGACGACCCTGAGCTCCGGCAAGGCATCAGAGACTATTCTAACTGGCCCACCATCCCTCAGGTGTGCCTCAATGGCCAGTTGGTGGGATACTTGATATTCTTCTACAGATGCACCGGCACGAGGACCTGTTGGAAGAACTGAAAACGCTAGGGATCCATTCCTTCCTTTTAGATGAAGAGAAAAAAACAAGACTTTAAGTGAGGGTGGCACGTGTCCAAGTAGGAATGTCTTACTGTCAGGAAAGGAAGCTGGTGATGTCAAAGACTCACTGCCAGAAAAGCTTTAACAGTTTTGGGTTTTTAGGTGGCAAATGCTTGCACTAATTCTTCAGGTCTGTGAGCAGTTGGGTGATTTTAGTTTGTCTCATGTCTGGACTAAGAATATTCTTCAAAGAATTATAATCACTACATTGTAATAATTCAATGTTCTATGATATTGCTAAAAACAAAATATGCTCTTATATTGACGTTTACTCTTTGCCTGATTCAGGAGTAAAACTAGGGACTTTTGAGTCATTAGCATTCATGGCTCCTCTACAAGTGAATCAATCTGCAAAGATATTATATTCTCCCTCCCCAATTTTGTTAAGTTTTCTGTTAGGAAAATGAGGGGCAAGGAGGAAAATGTTATAACTGGGGTGATGTTTTTTCAAATAAACTGCCAACTCAGGGATACCATGTATGAGTTGTTTATTTTGAATAGCAGTAAACTTGTAAGGATTTTTATGCTTGCAATCATTTGTTTTTCTGAATTAAGAGTGATTGTTATATTCTTCTATTAAAAACAAACAAACACCTTCCCCCTAAATAAACCAAAAGTAAATTATTTCACATTGTAAGATAGGTTGTCTTTTATTATATTACCAATTCCTTCTCTATATTCCTCAAATGTCTTATTTGTGTGTGTGTGTGTGTTTTCAAAGAAGCTTTCGGTTATAGAAAAGTCACATAGAAAATATAGGAGATTTCCATATACTCCAACTCCTCCCCTCTAACATATTCCCTTATCAATAACTTTTTACATGAGTATGACACATACATTAAAATTATTGAATAAGTATTGAAACATTGTTACTAACCATGGTAAATGGCTTTCATTATGGTTTCCATTTTGCACCATACACTTTTATAGGTCATGACAAAATGTATAATGGCCTTTATCCATCATGTCAAAATAAGGCTGAACATTCCCCATGTCCTAAAAATGCTCTATGTTCTACCTCTTCTTGCCTTCCCTCCTACCTATGGTAACCACTAAGTTTCAGTTTTTGAAAATAAGATTCATAGTTGCATGTATTATTATTGAGGACTTGACATACTTGTTTTCTCTCATCAGGTACTGCATGTGTACTCAAGAGATTCTTGCTACTCTGAAAATGTAGCAGGCCTCACCAGCATGGTAGTTTAATATTTTCTTCTGTATTGTTTGTGTGTCTACTAACTGAGCTATCATCCTAATGTCAAGATGAACACATTCATATTCCAAAAAAGCATTTCCCAGGTACACCTTTTTCCACATATTCCTCCATCATGGATACCTTATCCAGTGACACTCCCCTGCCTTATTTGCCAAAAGAACATTCCCTGCATTCATTGTATTTTCAACCACAGCTTTACAAATCCCCAGAGTTTACCTTTTCCTTTCTCCATCTTTCCCTGCAGGTCCATGGATAGCTCAACTCATCTACCCCACTCTGCTTATTCTCACATTCCTGCACCATTGACCCACCCAACTCTCTGCTCCACCATCAACCCCTTACAACTACCAAACTCCCCCTTCCTCCTTATCATAAGTTTTTTCCTCCATTTTGAGCATCAGCTGACCACATTCTACTTCCTTTCTGTCTCCTAAAAACATATCTTAGCTCTGTGAGTCCACTCGATATGCTTAGGTTGTATCAGTGAGATCATGCCGTATTTGTCCTTTAGTGACTAGCTTATTTCACTCCATATAAGGTCTTCAAGATTCATCCCTGTTTTCACATGTCAATATTTGATTCATTCTTACTGCTGAGCAATATTACATTGTACTACATTTTGCATATCCACTCATCTGTTGATGTGCACTTTGTTTCTTTCCAACTTTTGGCAATAGTGAATAATATCACTATGAAGAAAGGTGTGCATATATCTGTTCATGTCCCTGCTTTCATTTCTTCTGGGTATATATCCAGTAGTGCAATGGCTGGATCATATGTCAGTTCTATATTTAGGTTCCTGAGGAACTGCCAAATTATGCTCCTCAATGGCTATACCATTCCACATTCCCACTAGCAGTGGATGAGTGCTCCCTTTCCTCCACATCTTCTCCAATACTTGTAGTTTACTGTTTCTTTAAATAATCACAAGTCAAATAGGTATAAGATGATATATCATTGTAGCCCACACCACCCCCAGGAGTCAGTGTCAGATGATATGGGACAATGCTGGGGAGCTCCCCGAGACTGTTAATAAATGAGTCACTTGTATAGACCTAGTTCAGATTGTGCATTAAATAGTAATGTGCCAAATAATATTGTGGGCAAATTATACAGTCTAAACAGTGAATTCTTTTCCACCCATATGAAAGACATGATTCTGACTACAGCCACTCCAGGTACGTTTTGTTCCTCAGCAGCCTTCTTAGTCCCATACATGGATCATAACATCAATGAAGTAACCATGACCATGGCCAATTAGGGGATATGTAGATCAGAAAGTGGGACCTTGAAGTAAGGCCAATATATCAAAAGATTCCTCCCCCTTCTGGAGCAGCATGAGGAGGGGACCATATGGGGGGTCAATGGATTGGCCCAACTCAGGCCTGGGGGAGCAAGTCCCTGGGGCTGCTAAAAGTGTCTTAACTGCAAATGTGGGCAGGCCTAATTTCTGCTCATGTAGATCCAGATAAGATAGATCAGAAGCAGAATGAGGTGATTTGGTTAATGCTTTTTTCTCTGTAAATACTGCTCCAGAGAGTAAAGAACAATTTGCCTTTACATGAAAAGAATGCCAGTGGACATTTTTGGTGCTTTCTCAAAGTTATATTCATAGCCAATCATCTGTCATGGTTTGATTGCACAGGATCTCTCTCTACTTGGATGCATATATCCTCTGTTCACCTATTTCATTCTGTTGATGATATTACGCTAACATCTGATTTTTTTTCAGATTTAGAAGAGCATCCAAGGACCTGTGAGATAGGCTGACAACATAAAGTTGGTCAGTCAATGAAGCAAAGGTCTAAGGGCCTAGAGTTCTGTCAAATTTTGGGAGTTATTTGGTGGAGTAAAACAAAAGTTATCCCTAAGGCAATAATAGATAAGGTACAAGTGTACACCTGACCTACTACTGTAAAACAGCTACAGACATTTATTGGCCTGTAAGGATATTGGAGGGTGTTCGTACCTCATTTGGCACAGATACTCCACCCCTTGTATGCGCTCCAGAAGAAGAGAAGTATTTAGAATTGAATTGATGCCCATGAACATCCTTTTCAAGCTGTCATGCAGGCAGTTAGTCAGCCTCAGGCCTTACAAGTTATTGATCATTCCCTGTCTTTCCAACTTGATGTCACTTCCCATGACGCTGAGTATGGCTGAAGCATTTGGCAAACCCATGGAAAATGCAGAGTCCAATAGAATTCTGGTCTAAACTATGGAAAGGGGCAGAACCCTTCTATTCTCTCATTGAATGCCAGTTAGTGGCAGGGTATGCCACCCTTCAGGTATGTGAAGTGCTTACAAGACCATAATGAGTCGTAGTATGAACCTCCTTTCCTGTGGCAAGATGGGTACATTCATGGCTAAATACCTCCAGGATAGGATGGCTCAAATGCCCATATTATCCAAATGGAGCATGTATCTGGAACAGTAGGCAATGGTAAATACTAGCCCACTGTCTGCACAGCTGCAGGAAGTATTAGAAATTGTAAAGTTTCAAGTTGGACTGTCAGCCAGAGGACTTTCTTTTCCCTAGGCTTTAGAGCCTAGCCAATACAAGGATGGAATAGGTACTATACCAGCTAATGCCTGGTATACAGATGGGTCCAGCAAAAGCATGGTAATGTCTTGGACAACAGTAAGTAACCAAGGGATACAAAAGATATCTGCTTTGAAACTAGATTTGGTCAAAGCAGCCAGTGCGCTGAACTGAGAGATTTGGCTAGTTATAATACATGAACTTGGCCACCTTACCATGTGTACAGACAGTTGGGCCATGTATAAAAACTAACTTAATGCTGACCCAGTGGCAGCAGCAAGAATGATGATTGGTAAACTCTCTGAGGACAAAATTTGTGGAAGGACTTGTGGACCAAAGAATAAGGACACATCATAACTGTTTATGATGTTGCAGGGCATAAGCCTCTCATACATCCAGTAAATGATGCTGCAAACAGCTTAGCACAAGTAAGAACATTATACCATGTGACAGATGGATGGTGTATATTAGTCAGCCAAAGGGGTACTGATGCAAAATACCAGAAATTGGTTGTTTTTTATAATGGGTATTTATTTGGGGTAGAAGCTTACAGATACCAGGCCATAAAGCATAAATTACTTCCCTCACCAAATTCTATTTGGAGCAAGATGGCTGCCAATGTCTGTGAGGGTTCTGGCTTCCTGGGTTCCTATGTTCCTGGGACTTGCTTTTCTCTGGGTTCAAGGTTCCTTTCTTCCTGGGTCTGGCTTCTCTTTCCACTGCATGCTGACTTTCCAGAGCTCCACCTTAAGCCTTCAGCATCAAACTCCAACATCCAAACCCCAATATCAGAGAACCCTCAACTCTGTTCTTTGCCATGCCTTTTATCCGCGAGTCTCCACCAACCAAGGGGTGGTGACTCAATGCCCTAATCATAACTCAATGATGCCCAGGTGCAGATCAGATTACAAGTATAAACCAATATCTATTTTTGGACTACATAACCATATCAAACTGCTACACTTCACCCTCTGAATTCCAAAGTGACATTACAATATTCAAAAAGCCTTAAATCATTAACAATGCAAGTACTAAATCATATCACAATCAATTTAAATAAATACAGTTTGTCTTGGGGCAAATTTCTGTCTTCTACAGACCTCTAAAACTTACAAGACAATTTATCCATAACCAATACACAAATGGATAGACATAGGATAAACATTTTCATTACAACAGGGAGATATTGGGATGGAAACACGAGTTATAGGTCCTCTACAGTTCAGTAAACCTGCAGGGCATCCTCCATTCAATTTCAAAGTCTAAGAGTCATTCTTAAACAGATGGTTTCTTCTCCTTGGGGCCATATAGGAACCCATTCTTTCTATTGGCTTGCTTAACAGCCATTTTCTTGGTCCCACCCTCATCAAGCATCTAGGAGTTGACCAAGCCCCAGACCTCTCCCTCAGAGACTGTTGGGGTGATTGCCACACCTCATCCAATCTTTGGGTTAGAGTCTTAACCCCCTTAGTACAGTGATATGAAGACCACATTCCCCCTAACCTTTGGCATATAGGCTCAACCCTCTCAGAACAATGAGTTGACCACCTGGCTTCCCTAAACTTTGGGGGACAAGTCCACCCCTCTTAGACTTGTGAGGTGTTGACCTTAACTGCCCTAATCCTTGGGGAATGTTCTCCACCCTCTCTGGCCCCTGGGGTAGCAAAACTCTCCCTGAACATTGAGTGGGAACATCCACCCTCTTCAACTGCTGGGGCAAACTCACCCTCTCTGTACACATGGACTGGGTTCCTCTCTTGGCCCAAGGTGTCCTAATTCAAGATCTCAGCTTCCATGGTTTTGCTCTTAAAGCTCTTTCTCCTTCAATCTCTCCTTTCCACATCCCTTTTATTCCAGGCTGACAGTGGTTTTGTTCATAAATCTTTCTCAAAAAGTCTGTTGGTTTAGCATGCAGGAAGCAGGAGTCCAAGCCATCAGACAGTAAGTCTTTCCACAACTCTTTCCAACATCACTGCATCTACAATCCTGATGTACCAGTTCCAAGTTTAGTTAAGTTCTCCAATGAAGTTCTTTCATCTGGGAACTTGATCTGCAGAGGCTTGGAATTTCCAGAATCAATTTCTGTTTTCTTTGTGCCTGACAGTTTCATCCTCAGCATATCTCTCTCCTCTACATTTTTCTATAAGCTACAAGCAGAAACCAAGATACATTCTCTGGGTTTATTTTGGAAATTTCTTCAGCTAAATGACCAGGCACACCATTTTCAAATTCTGCATTCCATAGAACACCAGGAGTTAATCTTGCTAAATTCTCTGCACCTTTAAAACATGCATCACCTTTCCTACACTTTCCAATAATAGTTTCATCATTTACTTCTAAGGCAACATAGAAAGTCTCTTCGGCATCCATATTGTAATCAACGGTCTCTTGAAAGTGATCTAGCCTTTTACATGAAGTATTTCACAATTACTCCAAACAATACACTTACCCATTGTAAAACCATTCCAACATTTCAGGAATTGCAAAAGCAGTTCCCCACTCCTCAGTACCAAATTCTGTACTAGTCAGCAAAATATCAGAAATTGATTGGTTTTTATAAATGGTATTTATTTGGGGTATGAGCTTACAGATACCAGGTCATAAAGCATAAGTTACTTCCCTCACCAAAGTCTATTTGGAACTAGATGCCTGCAAGGATTCAGGTTTCCTGGGTTCCTGGCTTCCCAGGTTCCTACATCCTGGGGCTTGCTTTTCTCTGGGTTCAAGTTTCCCTTCTTCCTGGGGCTGGATTCTCTTTCCTCTGCGAGCTTACTTCCCAGGGCTCCAACTTAAGTCTTCAGTATCAAACTCTAACATCCAAACTTCAGCATCAGAAAACCCTCAACTCTGTTCTTTGCCATTCCTTTTATCTGTGAGTACCCACTCACCAAGTGGGGGGGGGCGGCTCAATGCCCTAGTCATATAACTCAGTCATGCCCAGGTACAGATCAGATTATAAATATAATCCATTATCTATTTCTGGAATTTGTAACCATATCAAACTTCTACAGATGGCCACCTGGTTACACAGGCACATGAGACATGTGGGGGCTCAAACCCTCCTGCAGATAGCCAGGCAATATGGCATCCCATTAGCAACTGCAGATTCAATGAACATGGTAACAGCCTATGAGCTATGTGCTAAACAATACCCATGCAGACATCAGGTGCCCATGAAAAAGGAGTTGTAAAGCAAGGAGATAAGCCCCTACAGATATGGCAGATAGATTATAGTGGACTCCTGCCCTCTGATAAGGGATATAAGTTTTTATTCACAGCTGTGGGTAGTAATATAAGTTTAGTTTTTGCCCTTTCATTCCAAATAGCTGCCCAATAGAGTGTCATTGTGGCATTGAATATTAAGTGCCCATTTATGGGTATCCCCTTGAACTGTGGAGTGATAGAGGCACCCATTTAATGGATTCCAAAGTGCAAACTTGAGCAAAAAATAAGACATTGATTAGCATTTACATGTTCCATATTAACTGCAGTCTGCAAGTATGATTGTAGAGTATAATAGTTTATTAAATGACAAATTATACATAATGTCTCAAAAGGAGCCAATCTTTTGGGGGTGGACTAACCACCTGCTGTGGGTAATACACACAGGGGGCACATGTGCTTTTATAATATTCTGTGTTGTGTATATATATCTAATTAGTAAAAATCTGTGTTTTCAGTGTTGCAGTAAATGGATCATGAGGTCCTAAACATGCAACACATAAAAAATGACCCTGTAAATGTGTGGTGAAAACATCTGGGACCCACTTAGAAATGGGTTATCTTAGTCAACATTAGTTTTGAAACTTTCTTAATTATATTTTGTTGTGCCTTATATTGTTCTGTGACCTTTGGGCCCAGGGTGCAGCTCTGTAGCAGTGGGCCCTTAAAATACTGGCTGTTTAAATGGTGGAATGTAGGGGGAGCTAGAGCCCAATAAACAGATGAAGTGTCATAGGTACTTCTTGGCTATATCCAGGAAACAGTGACACAGCATAAGTTAGTTCAGGTTCTGGAGGATGGGCTTGGTCCCAGCTGGCACATATACCAGCTAATCAGTATATATATATCGTGATATGCATGCCATTTTAAGAATCAATCATATATTCTGATAGTAGTGACATAAAGCAGCTCCCATGTAAACAGAAGAGTAGACTAGGAGCAGGAGCAGGAGAGGACAGAATGAAAGAGCAAAGGAAAGGGAAAAAGCATGGAATAAACTTAATATTCATAAACTCCCTGCAGCATTGTGTGCCTTTTTCTTCACCAAGGCCCTGATGTCCAAACTCTGGCTGAAGAGCTCAGACCTAACAACCATATTTCTATTTTGGAGTGTTTTTATCAAGAAAGGTTGCTATATTTTGTCAAAGGTCTTTTCTGCATCGAGATTATGTGATTTTTCTTCAAATTATCAATGTGATTTATTACATTAATTGATTTTCTTGTGTTGAACCACACTTGTATACCTGGTCTAAAACTCACATGATCATGGTGTATACATTTTTTAACGTGCTTTTGGATTCAATTTGGAAGTATTTTGTTGAGGACTCTGGCATCTGTACTCATTAGAGATATTGTTTTTAACTTTCTTTTTTTTATATATTTTCTTTATCTGCTTTTGGTATTAGGGTGATAGCTTCATAGAATGAGTTTTTTAACCTCTCCCATTGAAATTCTGGAAGTCATTGAGCAAGATTGGTAATAGATTATCTTTGAATGACTGGCAGAATTCACTTGTGAAACCATCTGGTCCCAGGCTTTTCATCTGTAAGAGGATTTTGGTGACTGTTTCAATCTCTTCACCTGTTATTGGTTTGTTGAGGTCTTCTATTTCTCCTAGGATCAGTGTAGGTTGTGTGTTTATAGGAATTTGTCCATCTCCTCTATATTGCCTAGTATTTTGGCATATAGTTTTTCATAGTATCCTCATATGATCTCTCTGATTTCTGCAAAGTTAGTGGTAATGTACTCCTCTCATTTCTGATTTTATTTATTTGCATCTTCCTTTTTTTTCTTTGTCAGTCTAGCTAATGGTTTCTTGATTATGTTGATCTTCTCAAAGAAACAAATTTTGGTTTTGTTGATTTTCACTTTTTTGTTCTTGATTTCCTTTATTTCTGCTCAGGTCTTTACTATGTCTTTCCTTTGGCTTGGTTTGAGATTAATATGCTGTACTTTTTCTAGTTCCTCCAAGTGTACAGTTAGATCTTCAAGTTTAATTCTTTTTTTCTTTTTAAATGTAGGATTGAGTGCTATAAATTTCCTTCTGAGCACTGCCATATGTTTTGATAGGTTGTCTTCTCATTTTCATTGGTTCCAAGGTATTTGCCGAATTCTCTTGCAATTTCATCTTTCACTCAAGGATTATTTAAGAGTGCATTGTTTAATCTCTCTGTATTTATGAGTTTTCCCTTTTCCCAACCATCATTGATTTCCAGCATCATTTTGTTATGATCAGAGACAGTTTTTCATGTAATTTAAGTCTTTTAAAGTTTACTGAAAATTGTCTTGTGATTCAATATATGGTCTATCTTTGAGAAGGATCCATAAACACTTAAATATATATATATATATATATGTCATATATATATATATATATATGTCAATCATGCTGTTTTGAGGTACAAAAATGTATATCATGCTGTTTTGAGTGCTCTAAAGATATCTGCTAGGTATCATTCATTTATCATATTTTTCAAGCTCTCTGTTTCTTTATTTTTACTCTGTCCAGAGGTTCTATCCAATAGTGAGAGTGGTGTATTATAGTCTTCAATTATTACTATAGAGACTTCTATTTCTCCCTTCTCTTATGCCAGTGTGTGCCTCATGTATCTTGGGGCACTGATGTTAGATACATAAATATTTAGTATAGAAATTTCTTGGAGAAATGCCCCCTTTTATTAATATATAATGGCCTTCTTCATCCCTTATATCAGTTTTGCATTTGAAGCTAATTTTGTCTGATATTAGTATTGCCACTCCAGCTCTTTTTTGGCTACTATTTGCACAGAATATCTCTTTTTAAAACTTTCACTTTTAACCTTATTGTGTCCTTACATCTGATGTGAGGCTATTGTATACAACATACAGAAAGATCATATATTTAATTCATTTCATCAGTCTCTGTCTTTTGAATGGGGAGTTCAAGTCATGAACATTCAATGTTATTACTGTAGTCATTACTTCATCCATTTTGTCCTTCAGCTTTGTCTTGTCATATCATTCTATTGACTGTTTTCTTACTCTTTACATTTTTACTTACTTTTTTACTTTTTACTTTACTTTTTTACTTTTACTTTTTACTTTCCTAATAATCTTCATTTCTACACTCTTCTCCAAATCTCTTGTCTTTCCTTTTTCCATTCAGGCTATAGCACTCCCTTTAGTATCTGTTGTAATTCTGGTCTTTTTGTAACATATTCTATTAGTTTTGTTTGTTTGTTTATTTGTGAAGACACTGAACTCACTTTCTTTTTTAATACAGTTTTATCAGAAACAGAATTCTTAGGTTACAGTTTTTCTCTTTGAATATCTTAAGTACATCATACCATGTTCTCTTCTCCATGTTTTCTGATGAGACATTGGCACTTAATCTTATCTAGTTTCCATTTTATGGGAATCTTTGCTTTTCTCTTGTTGCATTCAGAGTTCTCTCCTTACCTCTGAAATTTGTCATTCTGAATAGTAGGTGTTATGGTACATACATGCTGAGACACATTTAAGAAAAAGAATGAGAAGCACCCAAATTGTTAGGAAGAAATAATGCCTTCACTGTTTGTAGATGACACGATCCTTTACATAGAAATTCTTAAAAAAATCTTTGACAAAGCTGCTGGAGCAGATAAAAAAGAGTCCAGTAAAGTAGTGGGATAATAAGATAATTGCACAAAAATTAGTAGCATTTCTTTACACTAATATTGAACTATCTCAGGAAGAAATAAAAAAATGCATTTACAATAACAACTAAAGAATCAAATATCTAGTAATACACGTAATTAAGCATGTAAAGGACTTGTGTACAGAAAACTACATAGCCTTTCTAAAGAAAGCCAAAGAAAACAAATAAATGGAAGGATACTATGTGTTCATAGATTGAAAGACTAAATATAATTAAGATGCCAATTCTACTGAAATCTATTCATCCCAATAAACATTCCAACAGTCATTTGAAGAGAAGGAAAAGCCACTTATCAATTTTATGTTATAGGAACCATGTTGGACCATCTACATCTTTTTATTGGGGAGGAGCTGCCCTTCAGCAAATTGATGCACACTGCCCCATGAAGGCACTGTATCTTTAAATCAACCACACTTCTATCTCTGATGTTGAGTGGGGTTGATCAGAGGCTAAAGACCAAAGCAGGTTGACAGTGTCACTGTTCTTGGAGCTGGTATCCAGGTATCCAGATTTGCTAATTAATAGCAACAATCTATGTTGAGCCATGCACACTCCTGTTATTAGGAAAGAGGACTTTCTTTTCCAGTCAGGAAGTGGCTACCACGGGACTCTGGCATGCCAGTGAGTCATGGGAACCAGCCTCCACAGTGTGGAGAGAAGAACTAACTGATCTTCACCACAGTTTATCACTCTCGTCATTCTGTCCCTCCCTGGAAGTTGTATATTTTTCTGCTGGCCTCTAGAAGCCACATACATATGTTTCAGACATTTTCTGGCAGTTTACTAGCTGCCCTGGAAAACTGACTCTGTTCTAGACCTCCCTACTCTGCCATCTATTCCCTTGAATCCTATAGCTGCTTTTTAAACGATCAGATTTTTTCTTTCCAATCCTAGAAACAACTACAAATCTCTTTTCATTTAAATCATATTTATGCTACATTTTCTCAGTCACAGAGAAAGCATATCTATTTCCCATCTTTTTAATACACCAGCATAACCAGATACCAATTCTCAGTGATACTCACCCTAAATTCCTATTTCAGAAGACCATTTTGTGAACACTCTCTTCTGCAACCTCAGTTGTTTTTCACTGTAGAAACACCACTCTCATCACAAAAATAGCTGCTATGGATGTATAATTATTCATTGCACTATTATTTCCCTTGTGTGCCTATTCCTAAAGATACCCACTTTTCTACTTGTGGGATCTATTCATCAGAGTGTATGACACCCATCAAATTTTGACTCCATTCTCAGAGTGCCCCATACTTGTCAACACATGGCACCATTCTTACAGAGACTTACAAATGTATTTTCAAGGGCCACATTTCTCAGAAGAATCAACACCTCTCTCAGTATGAGAACCATTTGCCTGGATTTCCCATCCCTTGTACCATGAGACAATCTTTCACATAATGATCAACATCTTTACATATGATACCAGCAACTATGACTGAGTTAAATCATTTCCACTTTGGTTATTTCTTTTCTGTCTGTCTGTATCATGAGTTCTTTCTCCTCTAAAAAGTCCCCAAACTGTTTCTATTTTCTGAACACTATTAAAGGACAATGTTTATTTCCTCAACACTAATAAAGGACATTGTTTTGTATATCTTGCACCAATTTTCCTCCATTCATTATATCCCTGCAGATATTGCCTGCCTGCATGGATACCACAATCTCATTTCTCCCAATAATAGAACAATATAAAATGTCTTTGAAAATACAGCCAGGTAAATTATTACCATTGAGGAAAGTATGTCTTATGGTTACATAAGGTTTGATATATACTGGTAATTCAGTCTTGGCTTAGAAACCTAAAATCATTTAATGTGATAGAGTGATAATAGAATATAAGAATCCAAAGCATGTGATTATCTCACTGGACTCATTTAAAGAATTTTGCAAAGTTAAACAACATGTAATAATAAAATAAATACAGGAAAATAAGGAAATTTCTCTAAATGATGAAAACCATCTATAAAAACAAATTAGACAAAATTTTTACTTTTCATCCTCAATCACAAATGTTTATATGCTTTTCCCAATAGATCATGGAAAATAGAAGGATATCCTTACGATCACTTCTTTACAACATTGTCCTGGAAGTACTAGTGAGCGAAATTAGACAAGAAAAAGAAATTGAAACATCAATATTCAAAATGAATAAGCAAATGTATCTCCATTTACAACTCACATTATTTTGGTCAATAAAAATATTAATAAGTTATCTAAATAGGTAAATGCATTATGACTTCTAAATTTGTTCATTGTGGTGCAAAGTGTAAACTATAGACCATGGTTAGTAGCAATATGTGTTCATCAATTGCAACAAATGTACCACAGTAAAGAAAGATCTTGTTAATGGAGAAAAATGTGAGAAGAGTAAGCATTTGGGCATATGGGAGACCCCTATATTTTTTATGTAACTTTTCTGTAATCTAAAATTTCTTTATACGTAGCGTTTAAGAAAAATAAAAATAACACAAAAAAACCTCCAAGTGGATCATTAATCTAAATGTAAGACCTAAAATTATAAAACTCAGAAGAATATTCAGGTATGCTTTTTCATGACTTTTTGATAGTCAAAGCCTTTTAAAATATTACTATAAAAACACAAGCATCAACAAAAATCAAAAGAACAAAGTTAATTCAACTTTGTAAAATATATTTGTGCTTTAAAAGACTCTGGCAAGAAATTTAAAGGCAACATACACGACTGTGAAAATATTTGAAAAGTACATAACTACTAAATTTCATATAAAGAACAAATGTAAATGAATATAAAATATAAATAAATGACTAATCAAATAAAAATCTATCCAGATAATACAAACGAATGGGGAAACAACTTCATAGAAATATGTGCAATGTCATTTGAAGTTAGGGAAACCACAATAAGAAACCATTGTATATCTGAAAATATTGTTAAAATAGAAAAATAGGAAAACAGTTATTAATGAGGATATTAAGAAATTGGAACCCTTGTACTGATAGTGAGAACATAAATTTTTTCAGAAGCTTTGGGAAAAAATCTGGCCTTTGTTTAAAATATTAAATATATGTTGGTAAATGACATATAAATTAATCTCCTAGGTATGTAGACCAGAAAAATGAACATATGGGTCCATGCAAAAATGTGCACCCTATTGTTCATGATAGCATTATTCCTAATAGCTGTATATAGATAACATAAATGAAAACAAAATATGCTATATACTTGCAGTTGAATATGGCAATGGAAATGAGTAAAGTACAGATACTTTCTACAATGTGGAGGAAACTTGGAAATTTTATGCTAAGTGAAAGAAATCAGAAAAAGTGATACCAAAAAAAGACCTATTTTGGCACCATTCCATTTATATGAAATGTTCACAAGAGTAAAATCTATGGGTATACTAATTTATAGGTTATTGCTTAGGGCAGGACTGAGTGAGGGTAATGTCTACAGATATTTTATGGTTTTGAAAATATTTTATTGTGGTGGTTGTAATACTAATCTATGAATTTATTAAAAACATTGAATTTCATTATTTAAACAGGTAGATGTAATGGTATATGAATTAGTCTTTGAAGAAGCTGTTAAAGAATTTGAATTAACCAAATTCATTCCCTGACTTCTATTAAGTCTGCTTTTAGATTCAAAATATTATAGGAAGTAGATGGGAGAAAAATCCATTCCATAGCAATATTGTCCATATATTCAAGGTAAATTTACTCTAGGAGCCTAACCATGGACGCCTTTCCTCCTGCCTACACAGTTATTGCTTATCTCCTGTCCTGTACTACCTAGCACATTTCACTGTCCAGAAAGTGAGAAAACATAATCATCCTTATTCTAATTGTCCCTGTAGGACCCAGGTCAGAAATCCATTCTCATTGAATGGTCAAATGATGAATAACACACTGCCAGTGACTTCTATCGCCCTCTCTTCCAGGAAGCATAGATAGGAAAGCTACTGCGTAATAATAGTGTGCTCATTTTTCCAACGAAAGTCTATTTGACTTTGAGTATTCAGTGTAGGGCACACGTATAAACCTCAGATCTCATTCTTATTCTATACCCCTTATCAATGTGACTGATAAAATTAATGCTCCTCATAATCTCAATCTGAAATAAGAGGCCATAAAACTTATTACAGATGTCTAAAGAGATGTAGCCTAATAAATCTCCAGTTACAACCCACATGTTGATCCCCAGAAAGAGTAATCTCTTTCTGTATTAATGGATTCATACCACTGCATTTTCCATATTTTTCAGGAAGGGACAAGGTGGACAGTGTAAACTTCATATGGGTTAAAACTTGATTTGGGGCCCAAGATGTGGTCAGGACTAAACAGAATCACATGGACACTTGAGGAGGCTTAGAACTGAGTGCCCATTTGTCAATATGATGAAGTTAGAGTTTTCTTAACTTTATAGAGAACAGTTTGGATATGCAGATTCTTATATACATAAACCACAAGAGATAAACAAAAAGTAAATAAAAAAGGTGCAGAGAAGTCATTATGAAATGGGTAGAAAAACCAACTGGGAAAAAAAAGGAACATTTATAAATAAGAATAAAAATTTCAGACCCCATAAAGTTGAAGACTAATATAAAAAATAGTCATCAAAACCCCTCATTGAAGTCATCATTAATAGCAGTTTGATGTTGATTATGAATTCCAAAGTAGATTTTGGATTATTTGTGAACTCACCTTTTCCACTGGGCATATTAGATTATATTGAATTCAGATGTTTCACTTTTACTTGATTAAATAATGATAAAGGCTTTGATTGGATTATGTCAGTAGGACATTGACCAAGGGGGTGGGAACTAATAGAGAATCTGTACCACAGAGAAGGGAGGTTGGAATTTTAATACTGGAGCCCCAGGAGGTAAACACACAGGAGAGGAACAGAGAGGAGTAGAGACAGCTCCATAGACATGGCGGAGGTCCCAGGAGAAAAAAACACTGATTGTCTACAGCTGACCTTGTGGAAAGAACAAAGCAGCTGAGCCCAGAGAGAAACAAGCCATGGGAAAGAGATGAGACTAATTCCAGCCTACATTTGTATTGGAAGAATCTGGGATCATTGAGTCCTAGAGGAGAGGAGAGGAAGGCTGGGCACTTGCAGATGTTGCAGCCATTTTACTCCAACACATGGCAACTTACTTTGATGAGGGAAGTAATTTATGTTTTTGGCTTGGTCACTGTAAGCTTCTACCCCAAATAAATACCCTTTACAAAACCCAAAATATTTCTGGTATTTTGCCTCAGCACCCCTTTATCTGACTAATGCACTATCTAATTGATAGCATCTAATTATATCATAATATATCTATCATCCCTTAATATTACAAAGGATGGTGTTAGAGGTTTGCAATAATTAATAAGCTGTAGTTCAGTTTCCCCTGATATGCACTGGGGAAAGGCTAACCCCATCCCCCATAAGCCAACCTGTCAAAGGGCATGGCACTTCCCCACAGGTTAAATAAAGAAACCACATAAAGACCGGAGTAAAGGGAAATGGAAACCTTCCCTACCTACACATTGGAGGGAGATAAATTTCCTACAGAATAAAGAAACATCTGCTCCTGCAGAATTCCAAGAAACCATAACTCCCTAATCCACTATCTTCTAGTCATAATCAGTCAAAGTTTTCATCTCTAGAGCTTCCTATTGGTCCCTGCACTTCACTTGAACCCTCAACCCACTCCCACCAATATCATTTCCCCATCTAGAAAAGTTCTGTATAAATCCGAATCCCCCCTTCCAGGGGTGGGCTGAAGCCTTTCTTCAGACCCCCAAAGTCTGTTCTTCAGACCCCCTCCATTGGGAGAGCTTCTCAATAAATCTTTCTTTATCTATAATCATTTCAGTCTCCGTGTCCCAGGAAGCACCGTATTTTCTCCTTTAGATGGCAACCATTTCCTGAAATGTTACAAGAAGTTCCTGCTGATAGAATTAAAATTGGACTCTTTCCTGGGTTCAATGTGTGTTGTACACAGTGAGAGGTAAATCCATGTGTCAAATTGCCCAAGTTATGGTGTCCAGTTTTTGGCCAAGCAATTACTGTTATTGTGCGGATAATTTGTAGATTTTAAACACTAGTTAAGTGATTGCATCTATGATTCATCAAAGTGATCAGCAAATGTGTATTTCTTCAGCAATGAGAGAAGCATCATATATTTAGCTGAATACCTTAAATGGAAAACTTATTGCAGCATTCAGAAATAATTTCTATCTCTAACTCACCTAGCCATTTTCTCCTGGGGAATTCATTAAAACCCTAATCAGAGTTCCTAAACTTATGGCCAGCCCTATGGAATTCAGACTTGCCTACCCCACAATCACGTGAGGTATTTCTTATAATAAAGCTCATATTTACATATATTGTGTATGTTCTGTTCTCCTAGAATACCTTGTCTGGTATAGATTTTGGTACTGAGAGTGGTACATGAGAAAAAATAAAAATTTTTGAGTTGGATCTGGAGTATTTGCAATTGATTCTCTAATCTGTTTAGATTAAAAGTCACCAGTGATGCTCTTTCCAAAGAAGACATTTGCACTGAAAGTTCTTGGCATGAATTGTCAATGGAGATATGCAACATATCACCACTAAATACTGCTGGTAGTTCAAGTGCTCATAAGTGGCAAAGCTCTGGGTGATACGCTATTTGATAACTTAGAAATGTTTTGTGGAGTTAAAAAGGAAAAAAAAAAGGCTGTATGTTCATAAATATACTGGATGTGGTGGTTTAAGAGAAGGATGAGCCCAGGGGTTCAAATTTCCAGATTAAGCACTCTAAGAAGATCATGAATGTTACTATATGTTTTCTATTAGTTCAATATGTTCTCCTACACTTTAGTTTCTCTTTCCCAGCCTACATTTATGTTTTCATAGGGAATTCCCTACAATCATTTGACTTAGGAAGATAAAATTCATGCCTAGTTTACTCATAGTTATGAACAATATATTGGTACCACCCAGAATCGCTAAGTCGCAGCACGATAACACTTTTCTGGGATATCCCTGAAACACAATGATGAAGGGAATTCCTCCCAGTGAGCAGAACTATGGTTAGTTCACCAGCCTGTTCATTTTGCTTAGAATTAGAAATGGCCACATGTCTATTAGTAAGAGATTTTGGACAGTGACCAATCATTTGTCAGGATGGTAAGGATTTCAGAAAGTACATGATTGGAAAATTGGTGACAAATATGTCTGGCAGAGAGGTATGTGGATAAACCTTTCTGAATTGTTGAAAAATATGAAGATATTTGTTTCTCTTATGAATCTTCAACTGGGGGTGATTTCATCAGTGAGGATTTTAATAATTAAGTGGATAGGATGACCTGTTTTGTGAATATCATTTGGCCACTTCTGTCATTGCCTGATGGCCTCATGAATAAAGTGACTATGGTGGTAGAGAAGTAAGTAAAGTAACATAGACTTCCACTCACCAAGGCTGACTTGGCTGAAGTCATTACAGAGTGCCCAATCTGTGAGCATCAGAGACCAACACTCTGTTTCATATAAAGCACCATACATTGAGGTGAACAGTTTTCTAACTGGTGACATTTTGTTTTTACTGAAATATACACAAACACCTTATTGGGGTATGCATTTCTTTCTGCTACAACTACCATCTTTTGACTTACAAAATGCCAAATCCACCACCATAGTATTCCACACAGCATTGCTTCTGATCATGGATGATACTTCACAGTATATGAAGTTCATAAATGGGCAAATGCACATGAAATTCACAGCATTTACCATGTTCTCCATTAGCGTGCTTCAAATAGAACTGCGGAATGGACTTTTGAAAACTTACTTAAGACACCAACTGGATGGTAATACCTTGCAGTTCTGGGGCAATGTTCTTCAGGAGGCTGTTTATGCTCCAGATCAGTGACATTCTATGCTGCTCTTTCTCCAAAAACCATGATTCATGGATTCAGGAATCAGGGGATTAGTACTAATCACATTTACCCCTAGTGATCCACTAGGAAAAAGGTTGCTTCCTGCCCCCATGACCTTATGCTTTCTGTGCAATAGGTTTTCATCCCCAAAGGGGGAGGGATTCTATCAAGATTCATAGCAATCATTCCATTGAAATGAAAGTTAAGACTACCAACTGGCAACCAAAGGCTCAATACAGCTTTTAATCAATAGGCAAGAAAGGGATTTACTGCACTAGCTAGGGTGATTGAACTTGACACTCAAGGGGAATTAGGACTGATACTGCATGGAGATAACATACTATGCAGTAGATCACTTAGGGTGCCTCTTAGTACTATGATGCCCTGGCATTAAAGTCAATGGAAAACTATAATAACCCAGACCAAGCAGTACTAGTAATGGACCAGAAATATCAGGAGTGAAGTTTTCAGTCACCTCACCATGATAAAGAATCACGACCAGCCGAGGTGCTTGCTGAGGGTAAAGGGAATATGCAATGTGCAGCAAACAAAGCTAGTTATGAATACAGGCTATGAACATGTGACCATTTTCAGATATGAGGAATCTAATGGTTATGCCTACATTTTCCTTGTTATTTTATAAATATGTTTAAATTATACACAAATAAATAACTTTGTTTTCTTCTCTATCTTTCCCCCTTATCATATAGGAAAATTTGCATTGATTTTTAGGGTAAGAGTGCATTCCTAATCATACACATTATAGTTGAATTATGGTAGGTAAAATCATGCAACCTATTGTTTTTATGTAGGGATCAATTGTTGCTTCAGGCGTTGTATATGATGCTAAGTTGATAAGCGGTGGGAGTTGATGTTTAAATTCATGTGTCAACTTAGCTAGTTTATAGTGTCCAGTTATTTGAACAAGAAAGCATTTGGGTGATTGTTACCATGAGGATATTTCATGGAATTAGCTCATTAGTTAATCACATCTTTTGCTGATTAAATCTACAATCAACAATTTGGTTGCCTTCAGCACTGCACAGGGTCACACAATCAGTTGATGATCATAATGTGATAACTGGTGATTTCTACACCTGGAAAAATTCGATATCTATTTCAGTCAGCCATCTTTTCCTTGGGAATTTGTCAAAAACTTCATTGGAGTTTGCATTTTGTTGCATGCCCTATGGAATTTGAGTTTGTCAGTCACCATGGACATGTGAGTTAATTCTTACTATAAATCTCATAATACTTGCATACCCACTTAAATCTGTGTCTCTGGAGAACCCTGATTATGTATACATTCTCTGGCTTCCTGCCATTGACCATGTATATGGTGCTCATTAGAGCACTTATAATTCTGGAGTAAAGGTCTCCGTTTATTGCTCCTCAAATATCATCACCTCATTTTTTACAGAAGTGACTTCTGCACATGAGTCACCCAGGATGAGGAAGAGCAATGCTGCAATGACATTCCCAGTGTTTATAGGAAGTCTGTTTTTCTTCCTTTGGTAACATAGGTGTCAGCCTCCATTCAACTGTCCTAAACAGAAATCCCAAATTGTACCAAATCATTTGCCCTTTACCACTGCCCTGGAACTTCATAATTCCTGCTTCACATTCGCATAGGGAGATCATTCATTCAACCATTCATTCATTCTGCAAGACATCCTTTCTGAAGTAGAAGACACTATTCTTGAAATATTGGTGAAAGAATAAGATATAATGATTGATAAAATCCCCTCCTGATGTGTATCCCTGTAGCAGTTATTATGAAGCATCTCCTTGAGAAGTTGAAAATTCTGAGATACAGAGGAGCAGTAAAACTCCCCAAGGTTCCTGGTAACCAAGGAACTGTTACTCTTGGCTAGAGGTATAGTACTTAACCATCACTATACTCATTTTCTCTGTGATTAAATGAAGTTTTTCTCCCTCAGGTACAAAGAACCATCTTGCACTCATTAAAGGGACTCGGGAATGCTCCCCTTACAGAGGGGTTTGCTATACATGGACTGTTCTCAAGTTGCCAGGGGGTCACTATTTCATTGAGATGACTTGACTCCGTAGTAAGAGACATGACTGGCAATAGGATAAAGGCAGGTCACATCTTTGCAACAAGGATTCACTCAAAATCTTTCCCAGATGGAAACATTCATCATCCACCTCTCACAATACACAGGAAACTGTACATAGAAGAACCTTGGCAGGACATGACCATGTGATGTTGGGAGACAATGTGAGAACCTGAACTCAGAACATTTGAAAGTATGTATTTCAGCCCTGGCTGTGTAAGAGACCTGCATTTCATTTCTTTGCATCTTTATAGTATACAAATTACATCATGTCCTACACATGAATTCAGATATCCATTTCTTCTGAATGTTTCTTTTTCAGGTCTTTACTAGATGAAATTGATAATGAAGGTCCATATTTATGGTATCCTGCCAGTGTTCACATGTGAGAAAATTGTGTGAGGGCAGAGTAAACCTGAGTATCAAATCCTAGAAAATCTTTGCCACATGCCCTCCCTGGGATGCAGAGACAGGAGAGGACCATCTTTGCTGGACTGTTCAAGTTTGTTCACATGGAAAAAGAAAAGCAAAAGTGGTCCCTTGCTGTTTTCACCCTATTTTCACTCTATTTTCTCTGTATCTGCCCATGTCTTTTGCAGAGATCAGCTGCTGATGTCAAGGAAATATGAGATACAGGTCCAGGTTTTCCTGAACCTCTCTTGCAAAGCCTTTGAATTCACTTACTCTAATCATAAAATCAGTCAGTTCCTGTTGGCTAGGACTGAGGTTACAGTGGCTGTCAGAATAAATAACCAACTGGAGTGGAGCATTAATACATTTCATTGAAGGAAGATTTACAATCACCAGGGATAATCCTGTAAGCACAATCTCTCTTGAAATAACAAACTTGAAAGCAGAGGATAAGGCTGTGTATTATTGTTCATGAGATACAGGAAATGAAATGTGAGCCCAGATGTAAGCAAGGCACAGGAAGTGGCTGGGATGCAGATAGGGTTCCTGACCACCAAGGGGCGATCAGGGTCTGGCTCAGGAACAAATGCACTGGAGACTGATTTCCCTTTTTTTTTTTTTTTTTTATGATTTACCTTACATTTTAATAGTCTTTTAGTCTTTTTTCTTCTTTTTTTAAAATTAAAGTTAATAGAGCACAAGGAATGTTACACTAAAAACCATATAAAAAATAAAAAACATGAGAGGTTCCCATATTTATACTCTGGGTTTTCCTGTCCTGTCCAGCAGAGTTTTCCTCAGAATTCCTTGTGGTTTCTTCCATTGAAACCCCCAAGAACGGTCTCATTTTACAATTGCCAATGTAGAATGTGTATGATTTCATTATTTAATCCTTCATTTTTCATACTATTTCAGTGGTTTTATGATTAGATAATTATGCATCTTCAAAGAAAACTCTAGCACTATACAAGGATTTTGTTTTCTACACCGTAATCAGTAATAGTAAATTGCTTCTCTTAACAGAATATTAGTATATGCTATAGCATATGGAATTTAGTATTCTCCATAGAGTTTAGGATTTTTTCACATATATTATTTATATATATATGCCAAATTTTTAGATTTGAGAATACCTCTTCAAATAAATATATATAACTATGAAGGCAATGATAAATTTCTTGAAAATGTACTCGATAATTTTTCGTCATTTTTATGGTTGTGTTTTTAACTTTTATAAATTTTTTATTTGTAATAAATTTTAATCTATAAAACTTGAGAGAAAATATTCTGTTGCCTATTGCTTGCATGGTTTTGATGAGAATGTTCCTTAATTAGTTTTCCTCTTCCTCTGTAAGGAAAGCCTCCTTGATTCTCTTTGGTTACCTACAAGGTTTTCTATTTGTCTTCATCATTCCACAGTTCTTACATGTTAGGCATGGGTGTATGCATGTGTGTGCACATGTGCACATAAGTGTTTCATTTCTGGAGTTCTGTGATATTCTTGGATCTGTTATTTGGAGACAGTCAGAAATGTGGAAAAGTTTTGTCCAGCTAACAGTTCCTCAAATATTCCTTCGTTCTGTTCTTTCATTTCCATTGGGGATGACATTACACCTATAGTATGCTGCTTGATACAGTCCTTCAGCCCTTGGAAGTTCTGCTTTCTTTTCATCACATTTTCCATATTAATAGCAGTATCAGTAATTCTAATTCATATATATTGATGAAAATCGGTTTCTTTTGACTATTGCATCAGGTCTGCCGATTAGGCAGTAGACAGCATTATTGATATCTGTTATTATGTTTCTTTTTTTCATTTCTTGTATCTCATTTTCATTTCTATACTTTCTTATGGATTCATCTATATTTGGAGTTACTATTGTGGACCAGAACTCTAGCTACCATTTGTGTAGTATTTTTAAACTACTAATAATTTATTCTAAATTTCAAGCAAAATTTTATAGTTTCAATAACTTCATCACAAATGAATCTTATTCTAATAATTTTTTATGAATGCTGTATTTTCTCATTCTTTGATATGTCCTGAATTTTTATTATGGTGTTTGAATGTGAGACATGCTCTATAAACCAATATATATGTGACTGTATTTTAATTTATTAATTTATTAATAATTTTTTAATTTATTAATTTTTTCTTTTATTTTCCTTGTAAGTGATCACTCTTTTCCTCTCCAAGGCCTTTATTGTGGACTTTTGTGTGATTCCAGTCTGGGCTGCCTTTGAAGTTTTGTTGCTATGGGCAACAAAATTGAAGATTGGTTTTCACAAGGCACCAGAGACTTCAGATTCCTGATATTATATGCTGTTTGTGTCTCCCTTCTTAGCTTTGGGCCATATATCTATTTGGTTGATTTTCTGATAATCTTTGCGGGAAGAAAGGGGTGTCTTGCTCTTCAGACAGACTTAAACTTAGAGAAGAATTTTTTAAAAATTTAATTTAATTTTATAATTATCTTTTTTTAAGTTAAAAGATCACACAAAACATTACATTAAAAAAAAAGAGTTTCCCATATACCCCACTGCCCACACCCCACCCCCAACATTTTTTGACACTAAGTTTCCCAAGAACAAGTATTTCTGTCCCTCCTCTAGGGGCAATGCTGAGCCTTGCACTTGTTCCTGACACCCACATACAGGGGGAGTGTTTGTTTTCCATTCAGTCTCCTCCCTGGATGCAATATTTATTCACCAGTTTCCTCTGTTTTCAATATAGGTGCTCTTCCTTTAAGATTAAGGCTTTTACTCCTCAGGGAAGAAAGGGAAGGTAGGGAACAGAGGTTAGGTGGTAGACTGTGTTTCCCTACCAGTCTCTATCAGGTTCAGCCATTGCCTGTAAGATAATTATTTTGAAGCCATTCACCCTGGCTCCTAGGGCCCTAGGGGAGGTGGGTTTGGGCCACTTGAGCATTGTGATGTTACTCTTCTCTGAAGGAAACCCAGGCTGGTGGGGCAGCTTCTACTTGATTCCCCAAACCTGGAATCATAAACTGCAAGAGAGCAGGAAACTCTTAGGGGTGTGCCTCTTGGGGAATTATACTAATGTCTTCCACATAATTGGCATTTAGAAATTCATTAATTATTTCTCCTTTAATCTGACTGCTAGTTTAAATCTTACTTTGTGTCATCTGACTCAAGTAAGCATAGGTTTGGCTCTGGTATCTTCTTGCTGACACCTTATTTTCTCCCATTCTCAGTAATGTTTTTTAGCCTGTTACTTGCATGCTGAGGAAATTGTACATTTGCAGTTTTCCAAGTATTGCTGTGAAGATTGATGTTTCATTTATCCTGATACCACACTTGTAAACTATTGGCAGAAACGGAAACAACCAAAACCCTGTCAGCATGTGAGTAGATAAAGATATTGGGATAGATGCACAAAGGAATATTCTTCAATGTTAAAATCAATAAGTACCTGATGCATGCAAAATGTGGGTGCATTCCCAAATAATTGGGCTTAGATTTTTAAAAAACTAAAGTATATTACATAATTTCATTTATATAAGTTCTGGCAGATGAGAACTAAAGTAACAGGGAGATTTCAGTGGTTACTTAGGAACAAGGTGCCAGTATAGAATTTAAAAGGAATAACAGGGAACTTCTGGGTGATAGACTTAACTATCTTATTTGTGGTGATGGTTGCCTGGGTGTACATATTTGACTATAAATATCAAATTTCACATTTTATTATGCAGTGTTTCATATATGAATTACACATCACATAAGTTGTTAAAAATACAGAAATGGGGTGCAGGCACATTCCCAAAAGAAGGTGGTAGCTGGAATAGGCTTTCTAAGGTAAGCTGCATGGGCCTTACTACTGCAGAGCCAGTGCCTTCTCACCTGGGAATTATTAGTCCTGCTAGCTTCATCACAAGAAGGTTGCTGATAATTATGAAAATTCTAAAATGTGGGGTCCCTTGACTAGATATCTAAAACTGCTGGACTTGGTGGGGGTTCTAGCTTTTGATATAATGAAATTACAGATTCCAGTGGATGAAAAATGAAAGATCATGTATGCATTGTTTAATATTTGGATATAATTCTTTGATTGCCTTTGACTCATTAGCCACTGAATAGGTGAAAGGGAAAACCATTGATAACATCTTGGCAATGAAAAACACAAATGTCCCAAGTAACTCTGCCTTCCTCCTGTGAAACTACAATCCTCCATGCTGACTGAAGATGCAATCAAGGCTCTCCTAGCTGATTAAAACCTGGAACAAAAATCCAATAAATGAGACAAAGAGAAGCAATGGGCTCTTGGCAAAACCTTTAGCAGGTCACATTGGCTGCTTTCCCACCCACAGTATAGTCACCTGAGGTGCCCAGAAGCCGCTCACACTACAATAAAAGCTATGAGATAAGCCCAACATTTGCTGCTCACATTATTGCTCTAATTAGCAAGTGATAGACACAGTTTAATTGTTCAAATCCTCTGATTTCTTGCAGCCCACTTTTATCAGCTTATCTCATTTAATGTATATTTTGAATGGTGTGTAAGGCCTCAAAACTGAAATTAATAGTGAAAACTCAAGTGTTTGGTAGTTGTTGGAGTGCATACATATTTGCTTATACCTAAATCTGATTTGGGGATGATTTCCAGAATGCCTTGGTTTGATTATTTGATAGAACCAATTATTGTTCATTGTTTATATATCTGTATATGTATACCATAATGTATAAATGACTGTAAGACCAAAAATACACAAATGGATATATTAGTAGGAAAGGACAGATAGTCATATAATGACATGTGAAATCTCAGAAACTCCTGAAAATTCATCTGCCTGAAACCTGGTTCTCCCTACTTTCTGCAAGTTAACCCTTGAATGCAGCAATATCTTGCCATGTTCTCATTACAGGAAGCACGATTCTGCAAACTTCACTCAGCATGCCGATCTCTGCTCTCATTTTTTCCAGGGGAAATATTAGGTCCAGAGGAGTATTAGTGAGCCAAAGGGGTGCTGATGCAAAGTGCTAGAACTCTGTTGGCTTTTATAAAGGGTATTTATTTGGGGTAGAACCTTAGTCACAAGGCCATAAAGAGTCCAACTCAAGGTACCATATGAGGTACTTTCTCACTCAGAGTCATTTGCTATGTATTGAAGCAAGATGGCAGAGAATGTCTGTGAGGGTTCAGCCTTCCTTCTTTTCCTTAGGGCTCTGTGGTCCCAGCTTCTTCTGATCTCAACTGTAAGCTGGCATAAGGCTTGTCTCTTATAGCTTTAGAGCTGCTCTTTCCTCTTCTGCTGCAAACTATGAGGCTTATCTCCCTTCCTGGGGCCTCTGCCATATCAATGGAGCTGTCATTCTTCCTTTATGTTCTTCTCTGTGTATCTGCTTCTTATGTCTCTATTTGATTAAGTGTCTGTGTTTATATAGCCCTCAAAAAGTCAGGGACTTGAGCTGAGTTGCCCTAATGACATGATTGAATCAAAGCCCTAATCTTGATTTAATAAAATAAAAGTGAATCCTCTGAATCTAATAAAATCAAAAGTGTATCATGCCCAGAGAAACAGACCAATTTACAAACATAATCTCTCTTTTTTGGAGTTCATAAATAATTTCAAACTGCCACAAGAGGTGAGGAGCCAAGGCCCAGACACTGGGACTCACCCTTACCAAATATGAGCTCTTGAGCATTTTTCACATCCTTCTCTATTTCTGTCAGTCAGTTTACATCAGTAAAATTAAAATCAACACTTTGTACACATGTTCTCTGTGAATATTTAAAAATGAATTAAGA
Organism: Dasypus novemcinctus; assembly: GCF_030445035.2. Classification (NCBI taxonomy): domain Eukaryota; kingdom Metazoa; phylum Chordata; class Mammalia; order Cingulata; family Dasypodidae; genus Dasypus; species Dasypus novemcinctus. The sequence goes on along the minus strand of NC_080691.1, from coordinate 62,945,336 downwards.
TTACCAGTGTTAACTCTTTAGCCCAGGACAATCTCATAATGAGTAATCATAGATTTCTCGATGCTACCCATCTCCCCATTGCTAGTCCTATCTGCTCTGGGCACAGCCTTTTGGAAGGACTCAAACCCAAGAACCCTCTACATAGGAGGAGAACATGCAAATAGGGTTCCTCCAACTGTTTATAAAAGCCAGCACTGCCCCAACATTGAAGCTCTTGGGAAGGAGACCAAACCCCAAGATTCCTACGTGTTCCTATCCCACGAATCCTCTGATTGGGAGTGAACAAAGAAGAATCACCATGAAATTTGGGCTCAACTGGGTTTTCCTGATTGCTATTTTAAAAGATTAATTTATGGAAATCACAAGAGACTGAGTATGTGAATGGATATGAGTGAAACATTTCACATGAATGCGGTTTTACTGAGCAGTATATTTTTGTACTTGTAGGTGTTAAATGTGAAATCCAACTGGAGGAATCCGAAGATTTGGTCCAGCCTGGGGGATCTCTGAGAATTTCCTGTGCAGCCTCTGGATTCACATTTAGTAGCTACTGGAGGGGTGGATATGTCAAGCTCCAGAGCAGGGGTTGGAGTAGATTGGAGATAGTAACACTGATGGAGGAACTAAGAATTTTGCACCATCTCTGAAAGGATCATTCACCATCCCTAGAGACAATACAAAGAACACACTTTATCTTCAAATGAACAGCCTGAGAACAGGGGACACAGCCACATATTACTGTACTATGTACACAGAGAGGTGAAGGCAGTTTAAATTTAGATAAAAACCTCCCCTGCTGTATAACCCCAAGGAGGGTGCACAGGACCCATTGTGCATAAGATCCAGCCCTGGGCAGATCCATTATGGGCTGGTTTCCTTTCTGAGTATGGGGCTTCCTCTATATTGAATAGTTTCCCAAGGGGGCCTCTATAGATTTATGACTCTGAGTCTTCCAGTGAAGTTACTGAATGAGAAAAAAGGTTCTTTCAAATAAGAGGAAGCAATTTCATACAACCAAAAGCAGAATACCCCTTATAGAAGCAGAAATGACTCTGCCAGTACTCACCAGAATCAAAATTCTGAGGCAGCTCAGGGCAGCCTAGTGAGAATATTCCAATCAGACTCTTGAAAGAGATTTCCTTATTTGGACAATCATTGGAATACAGTTTAGAGCCAAGTGTGCAGCAATGTCACATTTAGTAAACTATAAAGCCCAATGGATACCACATTAGACTTCACTTAATGAAAAAGTTTGAACCTCAGCCTCAGCACTGGTCTGTTTTCTTTTTCTTTTAATCCAGTTTTTATTGCCCTATTTCAGCAAAACTACCTAATTGATAGGTCTTATATGGCTTATATTTGATAATGCTGATGGGCTAATATTTTCTGTAAGTGTTAAAGAGTCTGTGAAAATTTGGGTCCTCAGAGATGAGTAGACAACATGATAGCTCTAAATTTTGGGGATTTCTTTTTTTGAAATGCCTGTCTGAGAGAAGATTTAGAGGGATCCAGAGGAGATTGTAGGTACTGTGAGACCATAATGAAAACCTGATTATATGAGAAAGGGAAATGGACAAACAGAAGATTGGATGGAACTTGCTTAAACTGGGTATTCCAATAAAACTCTAGCGAGGCCATTAGGGAGTCCTTGGGAAAAACTTTCTTAAGAGGAGCCCTTCATCTCTGAGGAACAGAGATGCCTTAGCATCATATGTTGGCATCATATCCCTGGTATACACATCAGTGCCTCCAGAGTCTCTCAAACCCTTCTCCCATTTTATGTGCACCTTGGAGTGCACACTTGGTCATCTATCTACTTTCACCAGTCCTTGGCTGTCCATTCCAATCCAAAACCTCAGTGTTACCAATATGGAGCCTGGTTTATAAATTGTCTCATGCAGCTATACTCACACACAGGATGAGGTCATTTCCATATTTAAATGCATCTAATCTTTCTGTTAACTGCACCAAATGTGCTCTTTTTCTCCCATTTATTTTTTATAAGATATATTCTTATTAGAGATTGTTTATTACAAAACAATCATGCACACTTGTGGAATTTCCATGTAATACTCTTCCATCAACAAACCACATTGTTGTGGAATATTTGCTGCACATTATGAGATAATATTTATCCCTATGGGAGCACAGAAGTGTCTGGACTGAGTGGGCTCAAGACCACCAAAACAGGACAGTCTCAGGAGAAGAGATGAGGAGGAAAGGGAAGGACTTCCTGTCTAGGTCCTGACCTTCTCCCTTCTCACACCATCCCCAGAATTAAGGTACTGGGTCACTGACTCTAAAACTCATGAATAATATTTTTAGAGTAAACATTCATTAGATGTGAGCATAGAGAGTGTCACTGAGGAAAAGAGATGATATTGTGGCTCAGTCTTTGGGCACTGCTTTGTGTCCTGAGATTCCTAGGATGGCTCCCAGTTCCTTTCCTCATTTGAATCAGAAAATATCTTAGGGAGATTACACAGCAGAGTGTTTAATAAAATTCAGGATAGAATGAAGAGAAGTTAAACAAATAAAAATATTGAAGTGATGAAAACATTTTAATATTGACTTTAGTGATGGTGGCATGTATCTGTGGATAGTAACTATTGGATTATACACTTTAAATGTGTAAACTTCATGTCAGATAATTTATAACTAAAAATATAAAAAGAAGATCAAATGTCTGGAGAGACGGGAAGGAGCAAGAGGCAGGAATTAATGATGTATGAGAAAATTTGGGGGAGTTAATTTTGTGGTTTGTAATAATGGTTACATGTATGTAAATATATGTAAATATTTATCAAACTGTACATTTTAATATATGAAATTACTGTCTATTAATTATACTTTAATAAGAGCTAGCCATTAATTTCATTAACATATTCACTAGTAAAGACATAGACTTTTTTAAGATTTATTTTTTATTTATTTCTCTCCCCTTCCCCTCCCTTTTCTGCTCTGTGTCCATTTGTTGTGTGTTCTTCTTCATCCACTTGCATTTTTGTCAGCAGCACCAGGAATCTGTGTCTCTTTTTCTTGTACCATCTTGCTGTGTCAGCTCTGTGTGTGTGTGGACCACTCCTGGGCAGACTGTGTTTTTTTCACACAGGGCAGCTCTTCTTGAGGGGCACACTCCTTGCACAAGGGACTCCCCTACACAGGGGACACCCGTGCGTGGCATGGCACTCCCTGCAAACATTAGCACTGCGCATGGGCCAGCTCACCACATGGATAAGGAGGCCTTGGGTTTGAAAGCCACTTTCCAAGACATAGACTTTGAATACATTTTATGACTTAATTTAGTTCTGACAAATGGAGTTATTCTCTATGGTGAAAATTCTCTTACACTTATGTGAACTCAGGGTTAATTCCAGCAGCCTGGAGTTAGACTGAATTATTTTACTGACATTTCTGTGCATCACTAACATTGATCATATTCAAGGCATGGACATTTTTCCCCCCAAAATTCTGCAAATTCTGGCAACCATGTTTATTCATCAGTCACTTACTATTACCTGACTGTATTTTCCCTGAGGCTTTTTCTTCATTTCCTGTATGTTCACATGATTTATTACCACTTAGGTTATATTTTTGTCTTCTGTCATCCTAATTATTTGTTTTGGGGTTCCATGAACTTCACAGAGCCTCCTCTCATATAGTCTATGGCAGTCTATATTCAACACAGATTTTATTCTTAGCTCCTAGGAGGGACAGTGTTTTATCCACCACTCCATTTCAATAACCAAACAGGTTATATTCTGTTGGCAAACAAAAAAAAAGTTACTTTGTAAAGATTGGTTCAGAGAAAAAAATACATATTGAGGTTATTTTTACTGCAAATATGTATATTTTTTCCAAAAGTCCTGATGAAAGTAAAGATTCAAAATTGTAGTGTTATAATTAGATATTAGATGAAATATTAGCTACAAAATCCCTGCATTAAAATAAGATTGCACAATGTAAGACAGTATAAACACTAATTTGTTGACAATTTCCTAAAGGTAGGATATTACATTCCTTCACAGAAGTACTGCACAATATGACTACATAGTGAAATGACTTATGTTTGTTTCCCAGCTTATTTCCTCAAAACATCTTTATTCTTTCCCATAATTCCTTTTATATTGTGTAGTGAGATTCATACTAAAATCCTAAAATTAGAGGAGGCATTTTGGATTCTAATATAGTATTATAATTCAGAGGGTAAAATAAGGTAATGCAAAGAGAAAAATCCCCTGCCTGGCCAATATTTTAAAGAATGGTTAACAAACAGTTGAAAAGTGAAGGATGCTAATGAAGTGTATATTGTGTTTCTTAACTTCACATACAAGACAAGTTAGAATGGTGAATGTCCTCTTTGATGAACTTAAAATCTCTTATTTATCAAATAGATTGCTTATTTATTATAGCGGCTGTTATGACATCACATTCTTTCCCCTTTTCTGCTCATCCCTAATTTTACATTTCCTGCTGTTCCACCTCTTTCTTCTTCTACTGTTCAGAGGTAGATGGTTCTCCCGAGATGATGGCTCTTCTAAGATCCTGGTTTCTGGGACTTAAGTGTTAGGCCTCAAGGCAGGGATAACCAGAGGTGGCATGAAGAAAACTTCAACATGAGGGTTAGGAAAACTCACATTTATTACATCTGCAGAGGTAAGGATCCAAAGTGACTCAGACCTCACACGCTGTGCTGTGGTTTCACTCTTGCTTAAATACCCAAGTTATTACTTAGCATTTGTTTTGATTATGCATTAGCTTTTATGCATATGGATGAACACACAAAGCTGGTTATATAATTATATGATTAGTACGTTCAGAAAATCATGCTTGCACATACATTGCATGATCAAGAAAGGGGTAAATAGCTCCACCTATGGGTGGGAATTTTATTTTGTTAATTAAGCAAGTTGAAGTGAGGACAGCAAGGGGCTTCCTTACAGGTCCAGCCAAATGGTTGAAGCTGGTTTTCATACTCCATTAATTCAATAGGATATTCTTGACCACCAAAAGTGGAATTTGGCACCAAGAGAGGGTTGCATCTCATTACTTTCTAATTTACACATAACTCTTTCCTTTGTATCATAGCAACAGGGAGAGAAACAAGTTACTCTCAGGTATTTGTTCATCCTACAATCATCAATTCCCTTCTAGTTTTTGGTAATAGTCATATCATAGGAAAATGGAAAAAGCTCAGATCTTCTGTAACTACTTCTTGCTGATACGATGGGCATTGATCCCTCTGGAAACTATAGAAAGAGAGTGCTCTGAGGAGGAAACCTTAGTCTGTTAGAGTTTACAATTGCTTTTTAAATAAAGCATTGCATGGATGATATGCAAAAGGGGTGAAAATACCAAAATAATTAAGATAATAATTGATGAAGGAGGGCAGCCACTTGATGAAGCTTGATGGATTCCAGAAGGAGAAATTATTTTCCCATATTTTGAGGTTATTGGCTTTGTTCTTTATTTTCTTAATGCTCATAGTTCTTTGGAGAGATGGGTGGCTAAGTGGAAAGATGTGGCTGCAGTCCCTGTGAATGCTGTGATTCCTGAAAAGGTAAACAAGGGGATTAACTGCCTTTTTTTTTATTATTTGTGATGTTACATGTTTTGGGGTCTACTTCTACAAGTTTGTTGAGTTTTGTTTAAGTAGGCCACTGCTTTCAAGGTATAGATTAACAGAAGCATTCCACAGTACAACCAGTCCAGACATTACTCGATATTGATTGTGAAAATTTACACTTAATTCTATTGTAAAGGTTTTGGATGATTTGCAAAACAGGTGTGAAGGATGATTAGTGCCTTCCCTCAGAGTTAATTATTGGTAGGTTCTGTAAGAGAAACAACAGAATTAGTGTCTGGTAGACTTTTTTAAATCTTTCTTTCTGAATAGGAAACAGGTTCCCAGCTGGCTCCAATTCATAATTCATTTCAGGTGTGTGTTCTGGTAAAGGACCTCCTTTACTTGCTGGATCTGATAAGTAGTAAAGTTTTGCTCTGGTATTATGGACCCAAGACTTCATTCTCTGTAACTTAAGAGAAGAATGAGAGATTAATAGTAATGTATAAGGTCCCTCCCATTCAGGTTTACACTGATTTTCAGGGTGTTTGTTTTCCCAAACTTTTGAAAGAACCTGTCCCTGACTGAGAAGAGGTGGAGAGGCTGGTCAGTCAGGAATTTTAGGGGCATATTTGCATATGCATGCATGGTGGTGATGATCTCTGTTAACTGCAAGACCTACTTTGGAGGGGTCCTTCTAAGATTATTGGGGAATTATGTTTTCCCCTCAGGGTGCTTAGAAAGGACCTTCTGTACATAAGCTTGAAAGGACTTAACTCAAGTCCTCCTCTGGGGTTCACTCTAACCCCAAAAAGAACTAAGTTAAATGTTTCTGTTCATTTTAACTGTGTTTATTGACACATTTTATTTAAGGTTTTATTTAAAGTACAGTTCATATTTTCCACTTTCCCTGATGACTCAGGTCTTCAGACTGCATGCAATTTTCACTTAATTTTGAGACATTTGTTGACACCTTGCACCACTGCTGAAAAAGTAAAATAGGTTCATTATCTGACTCAGTTGTTTGGGGGCAGTTCAAACCTTGTGATGATTTACTGGATGAGGATCTTAGTTGTCCTGGAATGCTGTTTTGTGCAGTAAAACAGGGGAAAGCTTCCACTCATCCTGAAAAGGTGTTTACAAACAATAAAAGATACTTAAATTTTCTTGTGGTTTTATAATAATGTTTTGAATGACTCCTATTTCCCATGGGTTTAAAGTTACCAACCAGCAAGGCTGCATAGATGTCTTTCCACAAATCTCTCCTCCACAGAGAGCAGTCCATGACAGTCCATTGTTCCTGTTTTGTTTCTAGTATTTGCAATTTACCACTGGATAGGGATGGTAGTTTACAGAATACTGGGTATTATTGGGTTTAGCCCTCTACTTGTGATGGGGCATGGTATATTGTATACAGTTGCTTTTTCAAGGGGATACATCATAACTTGGCACCCTTTCCACAATTGGGACCAAAACCCAAGGGGTATTTGCTTATAATGTTGCCTTTGCCACAAATCTCACCCAAATTTAATATTGGTGTTAGCTACATCCAATTCATAGTGCCAGTAAGGGTCCACTTCCCTTTACTGCTTGATTCTGTGTTGTTACTCTCTTTACTTTTTAAAAACAACTTGTTGTGAGTGTCCTCCATTCCCATGTACAAACTTTACTGATTAGCACACACATATTTGTGAGGGATGAAGGGTTTCCAGTAAACCCAACAACTCCAAAATAACTATTAGTTGTTGTGGAGTTTCAGGACATGATAAGATTAAAGTACAAAAAGGTATTTGGATAAAACAAACTCTCTGCTTTGAATACTAACATACACACATATTTAATTTTTGGACATTTGAATAGAAATCTTTTAAGAATTTTTATTTGTTAATTTAATATTACAATTTCAATGTATAAAAATATACACTGAACAGAGAAACACAAAATAATTAAACAACAACAACAGAAACATAAAGCTTGCTAATTTGACTCAAAATTCTTATTCCTTTGGTATGGTTGTTTCTAAGCTTTTCATTTCACATTTTTGATTGGTATTTCTTTCAATATCTTTGACTGGGGGTAAAAAGAACTGGCATAGTATTAACTCACAACTTTTTAGTTTCTTTATCTTTCCACAACTCAAAGAATATTTGAACATATGGGACTTTTTGCACATTTTCTTTGCTGTTTACAAAACAATTGTAAAATAGCATTAAAATTCAAAGACCCATTTTCTGGCCAAATTTCTCTGTCATCTAATCTATAGCTAACCCAAGTTGTCGTTACAAAAAAATAATTACTTTTCTGTAACCCAGATCACCTAAATTTAGATCAATTTTTCATCCTTGTGGTGAGTGCTTGGGTACTGACACCTCATTCCCCATGGTGACAGAGGGGGCGGGCAGCGAAAACAAAGGTGCAAAAGTATTAGGCTTCCCCTTTAAGGGAGTGAGAGAGTGGGAATCAAACCCACAAACCCTCTCCCACTAACACCAAAACTTCACCTACCTTAGGAAAGGTAAACCAAATGATAACTCACAGTTAGCCAAAGACAAACAGCAGGTTCCTCTTAAAAGAAATGAGGAAGTGGGTATAAAACCCACCAAAACTTCTCCCACTGTAACCAAACTTTTATTACCTTAGCAAAAGTAAACCAAATGCTAACTCACGGTCAGCTAGAAGAAGAACAGAAGTGATTAATAAAGGAACAAACTCACCCAGCAGGTGAGGTCCTCCATCCTAACCTCATGAGCCTTGGTTCCTTTGGTGGCTGCAAAGGTACTCTGCCCTGGACAAACCCCAAATTCTTGGGAAAATCTCAGTCACAAGGATGCCCCAGTGCAGACAATTCATTCTGCAGCTCACCTTACGAAGCATTCTCTGTTTACCATTTTTATTCATTTATTTAGGTCCTAGCAGAGTCACCAATAGTTAGGCCTCAGACAGGGCCTTTATAGATAACCAGAGATGGCATGAAGAAAAATTCAACACAAGATTTAGACCAACTCACATTTATTATATCTGCAGAGGTAAGGAGCCAAGGTCAGTTCAAAGTGACTCAGAACTGACTCACTGTGCTGTAGTTTTACTCTTGCTTAATTACCTAAATTATTACTTAGCATGTGCTTTGATTATGCATTAGCTTTTATGCATATAGATGAACACACACAGCTGGTTATATAATTGTATATGTAGTATGTTCAGGAAATCATGCTTGCACATACATTGCATGATCAAAAAAGAGGCAGATAACTCCACCCCCCACGCCTGGGTGGAAATTTTACTATGTTAATTAAGCACATTGAAGTGATGATAACATGGGACTTCTTCTGCATGGGTCTGGCCAACTGGTAGAAGCCAATTTGCATACTTCATTCCTTCAGCAGGATGTTCTTGACCACCAAAAGCAGAATTTGGCACTGAGATGGTTGCATCTCATTTACTTCTAATTTACATATAATTCTTTCCTTGATATGCCAGTAACAAGGAGAGAAACAAGTTACTTTCAGGTATTCAGTAATCCTACATCCACCACTTCCATTTGCAGTTTTACATCTGCAAGTGGAAGTAATATTTGCATCCACTTCACATGTTTTGTGAGTATACATAAACATATAACAGTGTTATATGTTTAGTGTTTAGTCCTGCTAACTCATATAATAAGAAATCCCATTTTCTCAAGGACTGTTATCACCACACAAATCCCCCAAGATCATCATATCTGCTGTGAGCACTGCCTTACTGAGAGCTGCTATATAGTGGTAGGGCAAGAAAGTAGAGGCAGCCCCTTTTCAAGGTAACAGCCAGCTCACCATGACCTTGTAGTTCTCAGGGAGAAGCCCCAGTTCCTGGATTCTCAGGTGGTCCCATTTGATGAGTGGGTCTGAGTTGAGACCATTCACCAGGGAGTTTAAATTTACACGGCTTTTTCTTTTTGCCATTTTAAATGTTTATTTATGGATAAGACAATATGTTATCTATGTTAATGGATATGAGTGAGGAAAAGAGAGGTATGTGGCAATTTTTCAGAACAGAATATCTTTGAGTATTCAGATGTCCAGTATGAGGTATAAAGCTTGAGTCTGGGTGAAAGTTGGCACAACCTGGGGGTGTCTCTGCCCTGTAGTTGCTAGATTCACCTGCAGCAGTGGTGACATGAAAAGGGTCAATCAGGCACAGGGGAGTGACTGTAGTGGGTCTAATACATTGGTAGTGGTGGTGGTTCAACATAGTTCACAGACGATGTGAAGGGTTAACATGCCATCTCCAGGGACAATGCCCAGAATACACATATCTTCAAATGGACAGTCTGAAGAGCCAAGGACATGGCTGTATATTACTGTTCAAGATACATATTAAAGGGAAGTCAGTGTGAGCTCAGATACAAAACCTCCCATGCCTGAAGGTCCTATCTCTTCTGCCTGGTTACTCAGGACCCACTGAGCAGAGGACCCAGCCACCAAGTATATGCCTATGGGAAACTCACTTCCAGTCAGGGTCTAGTCTTTCTCTCCATCTAATAATTGCCCCCAAAGAACACCTCTAGACTTAGGACAGTACCTACCTCTGATGTCTCTGAATTAGAAAACATTCATTAGAATTGGAGAAAACAATCTCACATCATTGTAAAGGAGAATGTCACATCTGGAGGCAGAAAAAGGCAGAAAGCTCTGCTGGAGACTAGGGTAGCTGTATGTCTATGATACAAGTGTAACCCTGAGTGAAGGAGAGATAGAAGTTGAATGATGATTTCCTCACCTGCTGTGCAGTCCACAGATGGTACAGCTAGGCCCACAGGGCATAATGGAGCCAGAGTTGCCATTCAGTGATTCTAGTACTGCTTAGAAATAGCCTATCTTAGTATTTCTCAGGAGTCGTTCTTTGCCTGGGGGAAGCCCACAGATTGCTTGCCTTTTGCAATGTCTTACTTTGCCAGGTAACACCACAGAGGTTGTTAAGTCAGCAACAAGAATTTTTTTTTTAAATCAAAGCTTTTAAAAGGCAATTCTTTCTCTCATAAGTCTGTAGAATATTAGTGCTTGCTTACTACAATCCTTGGAGTTCCGTGGCTTGTACCCCTGCTTCCTCTCACATTGAAATCCCACTCCTCTATTTTTGTAATTCAAATTTTCTCTGGCTTCCTGCTGCTATTCCTCCCTGCAGCTTTCTCTGACTTCTGGATTCTGGTTTCCTCTGTTAAAATTGCCTTTAATAATTGCAAAAAAGACCCACCCTGATTCCATTTATCCACACCACATCTAAAACAAGCATGTTCAATAGTTCCTTTTTAAAATAAGTTCATATCCAAAGGAACATGGATTAAAATTAAGAATGTGTATTGGAGAGCTACATAATTTAGTCAAAGCACAAAAAACTTCATGGATTTGTGATTGCAGAACGCAGGTACTTGGACAGTATATTCAATTGAGTTGGATGAATGGTTGACTTTTTATGCAAGAAAGTATCATTTATGATTCTCCTTGATGAGGTAAAGAAGCAAACATGTGGGCTGTAGGTAATTACAATTGCCACATTAACTTCAACTACATTAATCCATATTTCTGTGGTCTGACCTGAGGCACAGACATAATTTCTCATTAGAAATTGTTAAATAAAGTACAAGAACACTTATTAATATTTTCTTTGTTTTCTTTCCATCTAAAGAAAATATTTGAAAGAATAAGTTCAGCATTTATCCCATAAACGTTATACATGTTCTTACAGCTCCATTAACTGGATGTTCCCCCATTTCTCTCTCACCTGATTTCCCTATCCTCTGAGATACCTAGGCCAAAAGATAACCATGCAATGTCATCATAATGTCCAAGATAATGGAATTGTCACATACCTCTTACATTAAATGAAAAGCTAGAAATTATTATTCTTAAAGAATAATGTGAAAAGTTGAGATAGGCCAATATCTAGGTCTCTTGTGCCAAACAATCTGTGAATACAACAGAACAATTTTTAGAGAAAATTTAAAGTCCTACTCTAGTGAACACATGAATGATAAGAAAGCCAAACAGCCTTATTACGTATATGGAGAAAGTGATAGTGGTGTGTACAGCAACAATATTCCCTTAAGCCAAAGCCTAACCCAGCCAGAGCAGGCTCTAATTTTCTTCAATTCTATCAAGCATAATAGAGGTGAAGAGGCTGCAGAAGAAAAATTTAAATCTAGCAGAGACTGGTTCATGAGATTTAATGAAAGAAGCCATCTCCATTACATAGAAATTCAAGATACAGCAGCAAATGCTGATTTAAAGCTGCAGCAAGTATTCCAGAATATCTAGCTAAGATAATTGATGAAGGTAGCTATATAAACAATAGATTTTCAATGTAGATGATGCAGTCTTACATTGAAAAAGATGTCACTAAGTATTTTCATAACTAGAGAAATCAAAGTCTGCCTTTAATGACTCAAAGAATAGACCTACTAATTCCTTAGGTATAATGCAGCTGGTGACCTTAAGTTGAAGCCAATGCCCATTTACCATCCCAAAAATCTTAGTGTCTTAACAATTATGCTGAATCTGCTTTGTCTGTCCTCTCTAAAGGGAACAAATCTAGGATGATATCACATCTGCTTACATCAGTATTTACTGAGTATTTTAAGGCCACTCTTGCCTTATACTGACAAAAAAGATTTCGTTCAAAAACACAACTGATTACTGAACTGCACCTCATTATAAAAGAGCTCTCATGGAGATGTACAATGAGATGAATGTTGTTTCATTCCTGCAAACACAATATCCATTCTTCAGCCAATGGATTGAGGAGTAATTTTGACTTTCATTTATTATTATTAAAGAAATACATTTCTTAAGGCTATAGCTATCACAGATAGAGACTCCTCTGATGGATCTGGGCAAAGAAAACTTAAAACTTTCTGGAAAGGATTCCCATTCTAGGTCCCCTTTGGGATATTTGTGATTTGTGAGAGAAAGTCAAAGATCAAGATACCAATATTAACAGAAGTTTGAGATTAGCTGATTTCAAACCTCATAGATGATTTTGAGGGAGTCAAGACTTGGGTGGAGGAGTTATCTTAAAATGTGGTGGAGGGAAACGGACTTTGGCCCAGTGGTTAGGGCATCCGTCTACCACATGGGAGGTCCGCGGTTCAAGCCCCGGGCCTCCTTGACCCGTGTGGAGCTGGCCCATGCGCAGTGCTGATGCGCGCAAGGAGTGCCGTGCTACACAGGGGTGTCCCCCGCGTAGGGGAGCCCCACGCGCAAGGAGTGCACCCATAAGGAGAGCCACCCAGCGCGAAGGAGGGAGCAGCCTGCCGAGGAATGGCGCCGCCCACACTTCCCATGCCGCTGACGACAACAGAAGCGGACAAAGAAACAAGACGCAGCAAAAAGACACAGAAAACAGACAACCGGGGGAGGGGAATTAAATAAATAAAAATAAATCTGAAAAAAAAAATGTGGTGGAAATATCAAGAGAACTAGAATTAGAAATGTAGTTTTTAGATGTGATTGAATTGCTGTAACTCAAGTTAAACTTTAACATTTGAGTTTCTCTTGTCACTGCGCAGAGGAAGTGGTTTCTTGCGATGCAATCTACTCCTGGTGAAGATGCTGTGAAGTGTTGAAATGATTTTAAAAATTTAGAATATTGCATCATCTTTGTTGATATATTAGTGGCAAGGTTTGAAAGAATTGGTACTGTGTGTAAAATTCTATCAAACAACATCAGAATAACATGCTACAGAAAACTATTTTTGGGAAAGGCAGAGTCAATCAATGTGGCAAACTATATTGTTCTCTTATGTTCAGTAAATGTCACAGCCACTCCAACATTTAACAGCAACTAACCTGATCAGACAGCAGTCATCAACTATTGAGTCAAGATGCTTTGCCAACAAAAAGATTATGATGTATAGAATACTTAGAAAATGGTTATTTTTGGTAAGAATTATTTTTATAAAATTATGTATATTGTTTTTACAGGCATAATAACATTGCACACTTAATAGACTATAGTATTGTTTTAAAATAACCTTTATATGCTTTGAGAAACCAGAACATTCATAGGGCTAGCTTTGTTGCAATATTTACTTTATTGCAGTGGTCTGAAATACCTGAATATATCCAATGTTTGTCTGCATGTGTATGAGTTTGAGATTGTATGTTTGTGCTTTTTTTTTTTTTTTTTTTTTTTTTTAGTATCTACACCCCTTTCTAGAATGTATGTGTGAGTCTGGAAGTATTACTCTAAGGTGTTTGTTTGTATATTATTGTGTGTTAATGTGGGTATATCTGTGCAAGTTAATGTGTAGGTAGTCATGTCTGTTACTCTGTGAATGATGATGATATGTATGTGTTTATTACTGTTTGTGTTATTGTGTCTTAATTTGGGTTTATTAGTGCACATACATCTTACCATATGTGTTTGTGTATTTGAGTAATTGTATGTGTTTGTGATAGTACTAATGGTGGTGGCTGTATGTTAGTTTGTGAACATTAGTGATGCTGTTTGTGTGCATTTTTATCTATTTATTTATTAGTTATGATGTATATTTGTTAGTGTTTGTGTTTCTTTTATCCCATTTGTAACAGCAATCTTTTATTAAAGGAACAGAGCATTATGTTTCTTGATGATATTGCCCAATGTTCCTACTAAAAGCTGAGATCCTGAAATTATATGCATGAAAATTATGACCTCTAAATTGATGCCATTTTCCCCATTGTTTTCAAGTTTTCACAGAAGTATAACTCACCTAGAAGACACAAATGTTATGTATAAACACCTACTAGATTTAGCTGAGTGTACACCTCTGTAGCTGATACACAGTTCCATACATAAGGCCATTCATCAGGTTTTGCTCACTCAACACATTCTGTCCCCATTGTGATTCCAGGGGGGATGAGGTGGGTCCTTCCTCTGCCAACTGTACTGATGAAGTACAAGTCTAAGATCCCCCCCCCCTATATTCTCAGGAGGTCACTTTGATTCCCAAAAGAACTTCCTCATCACTATTCTGAAGAGAGGGACTCTGACAACCCTTGACCTCAAGAAGAGGCCTGTGATCCCCCATGTAGTAGATGAAACCACTATTGGGACATAAGACATTCAGTTGATATGCAATATTGAACCTCATCTTCTAGAATTGTTCCTCAATTTTCAGTTCCCAAGTTGCACTGTGAGTGAGAGTTACCTTCAGAATTTGATGGATCTTGAGGACCAATCCATAGAAATCATCCAACTCCCTGATATATGGATGGTCAAGAGAACCATGTGTGATCATGATGGACAGAGAGGGCACACATATATATCAAACCTGTTCCAGCAAAATGAATGCCTAGATTTATATCTTTTAATAAATTATTATGGTATTATTCCAAAGCAAACAATAAAAAAAGTATCCAAAGTAGTGACTCTACCTTCAAGTATGAAATGGAAATCAGAGTTCATGTAGTTTTCTTATTACACACATGACACAACATATGATTTTATAGAAAAGCACACATTCATTTATAAATGGTGATATAAAAATCAGTTCAGATTGTAAATGATTGGGCACAATTTTTACTCTAAAAAAAATGTGTCAGGATCCTTTCTTCATATTAATGAAGGTATTACAAATTATCCAGCAAAAAAAAAAATTGCACTAGCCCAGTAATTGTTACATCTATTAAAGAAATTACTCTTGCCTGGCATTTATTCTATTTTTATAAATATAACAATCATTACAAATAAAACCCTTTTTCCATTATGGAAGAGTCATTAAGAACATATTACAGTTTACATAGCTACCACTGAAGTAGAATTGTTAACAATTTGACATTAATTTTCCTAAATATTTAAAAAATATATTTTAAAAAAATTTCATGAAAACCTTTATCACTAAAGGTAATGTACGAAAAATCAATATGACTCTCCATGTGATAATAGGAAAGTGTAAGCTCTTGATAGTCATACCCTAGTCTTTCTTGCTGACACATCATTTTAATGTATAATTCTGCCTTCATACTAATAGGTTTATGTTTAAAATGGGTTATCTTAAAAATCATATCCACTAACGAGAAGAAATATTTGTGGAGGAATATTCATGATGTACATCATATGGAGATGATGTATCATGACAAATAAGAAGGCCCATGAGTATCTCCCACCGTGATCCATTCTTTGTCTATTATTGGCAAAAAGGAGAAGACAACTCCAGCTTTAAACTGTACCAAATCCAGAGTTTATATTGCATGCAGTATGCTGATGATGTTTAACATACCTTAACATTCAAAGGTACAGCATATTGCCATGGCAACCTCATAGTTAGAAGTTACTGGATATTACTTAAAAATTTGAACTTATGTTTTTTTAAAAGACTTACATAATTTATTTCTCTCCCCTTACAACCTGCTGTATGCTTTCTGTGTCCATTTGCTGTGTGTTCTTTTGTGTCCACTTGCATTATCAGATGGCACTGGGGATCTGCATCTCTTTTTTGTTGCATCAGCTTGCTGTGTCAGTTCTCTGTGTGTGTGGTGCCACTCTTGGGTGGGCTGCACTTTTTTCATGTGGGGTGGCTCTCTTTGTGGGGTGCACACCTTGCATGTGGGGACCCCGTATATGGAAGCACCCCTGCACGGCATGGTGTTCCTTGCATGTGGCAGCACTGCACGTGGGCCAGCTTACCACATGGGTCAGGAGGCCCTGGGCATCGAACCCTGGACCTTCCATATGGTAAATGAATGCTCTATCAGTTGAGCCACATCCACTTTCCTGAACTTAGGTTTTGACTGCTCAATAACTAAATATTGTTTTCCAATTGAAAATGTAACTTTAGAATTTGTTATTTTTGTTATTTTGGTTGTTTTTGTTGTTAACAGATTCAACTGCATTTCCATAGGCATAAGGTTGTTCTTACATTCAGATCGGAGAAACTGCATTGTACTGCTCTATGAATTTCCATGTGGGAGTTATTTGTGTGTATGTGTGGGGGGGGCGGTTGGGGGCATGTGTTGGCACACCATTGGAAGACCAGAATAAGTGAACAGTGATACTTTATTGACACCTATCCTTCCTTCAAATTGGAAAATAACAACTCCATTTCTTCATGAAACTCATTATGTATCAGTGAATAATGTTTACTATGGATATTTAATCAGAGTGTTTCCTTTCCTGTCAATAAAACAAAGCATAATACAACTTAGCCAATATTAATTTTCTAATATTCTGAAATAGTAGTTGAAACAGGAATGTCTGAAAATCAGTTGGAGTTGAACCTTACTAAGAGACATGCTGGAAAGACCCAAGGATGGTGCCTATGACTCATATGCATATTCAACAAACTCACCACCATCCTCAGTCCAGCTTTCTACTGCTGACACTGAGGCTATCAGAAATACAGCCCATGTATAAACTACATTACTTAAAATTAGTCCAGGACTATGTTGACTGTCTTCTCATAACAGCACTATGAGGTGGGCAATGATCTTATTTAATGGAAGCAGTTCAAAATCAGTAACCCCCAAACATCCACACAGTTCAGAAAAATCACTATGGAGAGTAAACACGAAATCAGGGACTACTTCTGCAGTAGATGCAAAACAAGGTTGGTAGAGAACAAGTTGTCAGCCAAATGTTTCCCTGAGAATCCTCCACACCATATACCAGCACCACTACTGGGACATGAAATAAGAAGAGGAAAGACAGATATACCATCATCTGTCTATCAGAACAGCTGACTGGGCAAAATGACAAGGAAGGGCATGTATGGGCTTCCTGCAGCAATGCAAACACTTTTGGGGACATATTCAGGCAAACATGTTGGGGTCTGCATAGTAGGATACTGGTGTCTTTTAATAGAAAATACAAAGAATGTATTAATTTGCCCTATCCCATTTTAAAAGTTTCTTTCCACTTTCTCATTATCAAAGAAAAGGTAGAATATGAGATTATTGAATATCCTTCTAGTCTCCACTCAAGAACACACCATTCTGTCTCTGCAGGCAGAAGAAACCTGTGTCTGCCCTGTTCTCTAGAATCACTTCTCTATAACAGGAATAACAAGGGTGAGGTTACCTGGGGAAAGCATCTAAAAAGAGATACGTGTCTTTGGAATGGGATCCAACAGGAAATCTCTGAGAAATTTGCATCTCAAGAACACTTTTTTTCTGAAATGGATGAGGTGTCAAAATCTGGAGATCATGACATGGAAGCCCAGAACTAATGGCTCAATGTCTCTCCACCATGGAAGTATCCATTACTGTTTCCTGCAATCTGCATCTATAGAGGTCAGAACTGTGTAAGGAATGGAAATCTCCTTAAGCTCTGCCCTTTGTGGTAGTTGAAAAACTGAGTGTTGGGTCTTCATCCATAACTTTCAGGCTCTACCATGTCCAAGTTTATCTCTTGGCTCCTTCTGCTTATCATTCCTTCCTGTGACTGCTCTGGTCTGGGACTCCAAAATGGATAAAAGGACTCCTCATCCTGAACCAACTTCACCTTCTCCTTGTGCTCTCTCTAAAGGGACTCTGTCAAAAGTCACCCTAAAGTAGTCTGGTTTTGAGTTGGTAAAATTCACACAAACCCTTATGCTGACCCACACCTTCTCAGGTTTCTTATTCAGAACTTTCAGAATGGGTGTTGCCTGAAACCATTAGCCACCAAGGAAGGCACTGGAGTGACTTGCAACTACATGGTGTGATGATGATTAGTTATATGCACCATCCATAAAGAACATCTTGCAATCATCAAGGACATCTGAAGAAACCATGTGTTCATAACAATGACCAAAATGAAGCTCATAGACACAGCCACATATTACTGAGAACAGAAAGCAAAAAATCACAACCAAGGGTCATTTTGTACATAAACAAGGACTGGTTCTCAGTAGTGCACTCACCTCTGCAGAAAAGGAGAGTTCAATAGAGAAGACCTTTTCTGTCACTCTCCAGGGTTTCCTGTTCCTATCCAGCATCCTCCAAGCCAATGCTTCTTTTAGCTTCCTTTCTAAGAAGAACCATGCCTTCAGGTAAGTTCATAAAGTAAGGATCCTGTATTATCTTTAATAAAGACTCAACTTGACAGGATCCAATTATATCAGGAAAATGGATCATGCTTATGGTGCATATCCCTGATTTGGAGTCATATCCCTGAAAGTGGAAGAATACAAATAAACACAACTGTGGTGTTTTAGAACTTTATGTACACTAGAAAATAATATTCCTATATCTAATTCATTCCTATAGGTATGGACCCATTTTAAGTAGGATATTTTGGACAGACTACTTTAGTTAAGATGTGACCCACCTAATTCAGAGTGGGTCTTAATCTTCTAAATGCAGTCCTTTATAAGAGATTAAAATTCAGACAGAGAGAGAGAATGCCGTGGATGCAAGAACCTGAAACAACAAAACCTGGAGGAAAAAGACCAGACTATCTGATGCTGCCATGTGCCTTTCCTGTGGACAGAAGATACCAGAATCACTGGGAGCCAGTCTTCAGGAAGAAAGCATCATCTTGATGAAGTCTTGATTTGGATGTTTTCACAGTCTCCAAACTATAAGCTGATAAGCTAATTAACCCCCATTTTTTAAAAGCTGAAATTTTTCATGGTATAGTGTTTTCAGAAGCATAGCAAATGAATGCAGCAATGTATGTATTTATTAAATTATTTGATATAAAGATGGGGAAGCACCAAGAGATGAGAAAAACATGAATAATCTCAGAAATAAAAGTAATAATTTCCTTTATATCCAATAAAGAAAAACATGCTATAAAATTTCAAAAATAAAACATTTATGGAAAAATAAAACAATATTAAATTCTTCTAATCTTGAAATTCTTACAGTGATGGTACGCAAAATGAAGGTTTAGTCTTTTGTTAGCTCTGAGCATTAAATTTTGGGATCAGGAGATAATTATATTCTCATGGTGTCCATACATAACCAATGTAAGAAATATGATCCCTGGGAAGATAGATTACTACATCTGATACCAAGAAAAAAAGCATACTAAATCTGAGGAAGAATAAGGCTAAATCATTACAGCAAGGCATTTCTCTTGAAAGCTTAGTCTCAATTTTGATCATAAAAAAATCATCGAGAATTTTAGGAAAAATCTTCCATGGAAAAGAATGATCACACTGAAAAGTAAACAAATTTTAAAAAAATTATTATTCTAATAAAGTTCAATAAGTGAGCAAACAGACTCTAAGACACCAAGAAAATCTACGTCTTTGGGGAGTTTTCAAAATATAAAACTCTGAAATTCAAACAATAATCATGAAGTAAAAAATTATGGTTGAGAAAGTAATTTTAACAAAAATTATAAATTAGACTTCAACTAATTTAAAAACTTTTGTCTGTCTATGTTTAATTCAAGAAAATTAAATGCCTTGCTATAGAAAAGGAAAACATATTTGAAAACCCCATGTCCACCATTGGAATTTTATTCTGAATTTATAGAGGACTCTCAAAATGCATCAGTAAGAAAACAAACAATGCAATTATAAAACAGGCAAAAATTCAAAGTCTGGTACAGATATTTTACATACAAGTTGTGCAGGTACCATATAAGCACATAGAATGATATCCACCATTTTCTATTAGGGAAATGCAAATGCAGTAGCATGAAGCTATGAATCCTAGCAAAACATGTTCTTAATCTTAGCCCATTTTTGTGGGTGTAAAGTCAGATAATATTGGATATTTTGATGAGGTTACTTCAGTTAAGGTTTGGGCTCACTGAATCAAGATAATACTTCATCTTATTACTAGAATCCTTTATAATCAGAATGAAATATATATTGAGGGAGAGATAGTCACAGGGAGCAGCCAGAAACTAAAAGTCAATGGAAGCTAGAAGAGATGTCAAAAAACAAGAGAGGCTATCATGTGTATTGCCATGTGTCAGAGAGGCCAAGGACCAGGAATCACCAGCAACCAGCCCCAGAATATCACAATATTCTGGGAGAAAGCATGACCTTGGTGATACTTTGGTTTGGGGCTTCTCCTAGCCTCAAAACCATTAGCCAATAAATTCCCATTGGTTAGGCCAACCCACAGCATGATATTTGATTTAAGAGCAAGAAAACTAAAACAATTAAACCACAGTGAGATACCACTTAGCCTACTAAAATGGTTAAAATGTTAAGGGAAATACTGATTGTTTTAGTTTCTTATTCTGTTTAAAACAGATACCATAAAGTGGTATGGCTTAAACAATGAACATTTATTCACTTATGTTTGGAGCCTGTGAAAATGTCCAAAACAAAGCATCAACAAGGTGATGTTTTCTTATTGAAGACCAGCTTCTGTGGACTGTAGGCTTCTCTGCTACATGGAAAGAAACATTGTGTCATCTGCTGGTCTCTCCCTTCTCTTCTGGGTTTCCTTGATTTCAGCTTCTTCATGCCGTGCCATTCTCCCCCTTTCTCTGGATTCATTCTTTTTACAAAGGACTCCAATAATAGTATTAAATTCCATCTTGAATGAAGTGAATGAGGTGGGTCAAACCTTATCTGAAGTAGCCTCATCAAGTGATCAATGAAGGTAGAAAGTATCCATAACTTCCACCCACATGAATAGAATCTAATCCATTTAATCTAATTACTCCCATGTTTTTCTGGGTTACATACAACTTCAAACCACCACACTATCCATATTTAGTGCTAAGATGTATCTGAAGCAGCTGGAATTTCATACATTGCTGGTGGGCACAAAAAATGAAACAGCTGCTCTCGACACAACTTGCCAGTTTCTTATAAAACTAAACTCACATTTACTACATGACCTAGACATTCCATTCCTGAGTGTTTATTCTAGATAAATTGAATTTTATGTTTACACCAAAATTTTTCCTAAAATATTTATAAGCACATTTGTACATGTTATAGAAACTAGAAACAACCAAATGTCTTTCAAATGTGATGGATAATCAATTTGCGGTTTATCTACACAATGGAACTCTATACAGTGATAGATAAAACATGTGGTTGATAGACATAAATAAAGATGACTTTCAAATATATTATGATCAGTGAGAACAGCCATTCTCAAATATTTTGTAGTGTATGAGTCCAATTATTTGATATTTTCATAAGACTAACCTAAAGAGACAATAAAAACACATCAGTGATGGCCAGGGTGAAGAGTGAGAGGATGCTGTTAGTATAAAATCATAGCAAGAGGGAGTTTCCTTTTGATGGAACTGTTCTTTATCCTGATAGTAATGGAAGTTGCATGAATATATTCATGTGTATATTTAATGAATTGTATGGAAATAATGAAAATATGTTGATTTTATACATGATAATTTATACATAGTCAAATTAGAACAACAATTGTAAAAATCAGGAAGCCAAAAGATGAAAAAGGTAAAAATAAGTTACTGTTGAAATAAAAGCATATTATTTAGCTTAAATTAATAAAAGGATAAATCTGGAGCATGAGATACTGGATTAACATGTACAAAAGGGATTTCGCATATCATGTAGCAAACCATGATAAAGTAAATATACAGAGAGACTGAGAATACTAAAGATCAGAAAAATAGAGGATTGAAAAATATATTAACAAATATTAATGTATTTGGCAGAAGAGTAAAGAAAAGCAGTAGGATTGGAAATAATTATCAAGAGGTAATTTTAAAATCCCCAGGTTGAGGGCTTCGTAAACCCACAAACAAAAGAATCATTAGTCTAAGATGTCTAATAGCAAAAAAAAAAAAAAAAAAAAAATACACAAATGTTGGCAAATACAAATGCTAGTAAAATTTCACATTTTCTGTACAAAAATATTTGAAAACTGCTTCTATGCAGATCCTAATGGATTAAGGTAACACATGATTTCAAACATAAAGAGATTCAGTGTTACATAATATTTCTAGACAAAACAAAAAAATGGATATAATATGTCATTTCTAATATCTTTGATACCTTCAGAATACTAAAATTACCTATCATTTAAATGTGAAAAAAGAAGGAAGAGTGTTTTCTAACATCCAGGAACACAAGTGTTCTAAAAAGCCTCAAATCCTCAGGACAATATAAACTAACCAGAAGAAATAGCATGAAGAAAGATTTGTACATCATTCAAAAAGTGGAATTTTATTCCCAGGAAATCATGCCTGTTTAAACATAAGGAAATCTAGCAAGGTAATACATCCTACTAAATGATGGACAAAAGCACATCACCATCTCAATAGGCAAATAAAAAACATTTGGCAAAATCCACCATCCTTCCATGAGAAAAACAATCAACAAAACAGGAATTTAGCAAAGCTCCTCAACCTAATTTATGTTATCTACGAAGAACCAAAAGATAGCATGGTATAAAATGGTGAAAGAAGATAGCTTTTGTACTTGAATCAGGAATAATGCAAACAAGAATAAGAACAACAAAAAAGTTTACTATTGCTACATTGGCTCAACCTTGTTAAGGAGATTCTAGCCAAACCACTAAGGAAATTAAAACAGACATACATAGGTCATGGGAAGGAAGGTATAAAACTATCAGGATCCATTTTCACAAATGACAGTCTTGTAAAGGAAAATCTTAAGGAACATACACATACATACACATGTTAAAAAACTAAGATCAAATGGACAAGTTCAGTAAAAAAGTAGGATACAAAATCAAAATATAAAAGTTAAATGTATTTCTAGAAAGTTTCAAAGAATAACCATGAAATAAAATTTTAAAAAATACAATTTGCTATAGCAACAAAGAATTAAAGAGTTAGGAATATATGTAAGCAAAGATGTGAGGCACTTTTCAATGATGTTTAAATAAATCTATTTAAAGCTTGTTGAAGAAATTAAAGACCTAAATAGTTGGACAGTTATCCAAAGTTCATGGATTGGAAGAGAATATTCTTAAAATGGCATTACCACCCAATTGTTCTACAGATCCAAAACAATTCCTATCAAAATACCAGCTACTTTTTTATTCAGAAATTGACTAACAGAAATTAGTATTGTTAAGATGTGAGCGTCCCAGTGATTTCAGACATGAAGATAATGGAGATGATGTATCCCAGCATGTGACTCACTGCATTTCTAATTTATAAATCTGAGCATATATCTCTGTATTTCTAATTGTTTCAGGTGTCCTTTCCTAGGTCCAACTGCAGGAATTGTGCCCAGCAATAGCGGAGCTCTTGCTGAGCCTCTCCCTCATCTGTATGTCTCTGCTACTCCATTTCCATTGGTTCTAAACAGAATGGAGAGGTTCAGCCTCCAGGGAAGGGGCTAAAATGCCTGGGGTATACTTAGGATAAGTGTTTGTTATAGAATAGAGATAATGATTCTTGTACACTGAGCCACATCTCCATAGCTGCTGACATATCTCAAAACCAGTTCTCCCTGAGGCTGGGCTCTTTGACTTCCAAGAACAAAGCAGTGCCACTGCCTTCCTCTCTGGAAACACAGTGGAAAGCATTTAGAGTCTGGACACAAACCTCCTGGCAGGTTGTCAGTACGGGGCTGACATACCCACCAAGAACAGTTTCTCAGCTCAGGTGCACGTGTAGTGGATGCTGGGGAGGGATTTCATTTCAGAAGCTTGCTTTTCCCCACTCAGGGTCCTACATGCAAAGCTACTCTTTCCTGAGTCAGAACATCAGATATTATATTCATGGAAGTCAATATTGCCTTTCTATTCTTATCTTCTCCAGGAGAGAATGTACAGGATTATTTTTATTCCTTTATTTTTAAACTAGACCGCTTTATTTCAGTGATTGTTTCATCCTAGGCAGGCTGCCAACCTCACCCTTGGAGTATTGTTTCTTGATGGATCCTCTCTTTGTAATATCTATATAATATCATAATCTAATTTAGGAACATTTCAAACTGTAAGTCATATTCCTGGTGAACCTCAATTCTGAACCAAACTTTGAAGGGGCTCTGAGTCTTTTCTGATGTTTCTCCAATTGCGGTTATCTCAAGGCTCTAAATTTTGAGTAACCTAAGAAATTGTGTACATGCCAATAAGGAAGGCCAAAGATTACCAGGGGAATTTTCCCCCACCACAGACATTTGGCAGGGCCTTGGGACATTTTTATTTTCAAGCTGGAGAAATGTACTGTTGGATGCATAGAGTCCAGGGAGGCTGCTAAACCCCCTACAATGCCTAGCATCTCTGCAAAGCAAAATATCTACTGATGTGCAATGTCAACACTGCAGAGGTTGACCATTTCTGTCCAGTTTTTGAAGAAATGTACAATTGTAGAATATCATTTTCTTCTGTAGGTAATTTATTCCTACACACGCTAGCACAAAACCAAATCAGGTCCCATGTGTGCTCCAAGGGCCCTCCTCACTTACATGATATGTGGCATGTGCAAGGTGAGTGTGATCCTCCAGGATCTTGACTTCCCTGGGAACCCAGAAGGAGATTGTCTTGTGGATGCAGCGGAGTGTCCAGTCATCAACTCCTTTCTCTGTGGGGCAAATGTTACCTAGGGTAATGTCAAAGTCAAGCTATTCTGGCTATGACCCAGATATCCAGAGCCTCAATTTCCTGCCTCCTGCATCCAGGAGATGAGAGAAGGAGAAAGTCATCTTCCTTCAGTGCAATGTGGTGACACCAGACCATAAGTCACCAGGGACTTTTCCCAGGACTCCAATCTCAATAGGATGCTAGTCAGCATTACCTTCCATTAAAGAATTCATCAACCATTTACAGTTCTTGATGAGGAGGTGGGAAAGTACTGTACTGTTTCTAGGACTGAAATGATTTTCCATGAACTCAACATCAGAGGAATTCTCAATGACTGTTTTCACAGTAAGCTCTGGATGTAGACAGCAGGACAAGGAAAGAACCACATATTGAGGGAGGGAGCTGAGGTGTCCTATGAGGAGCCTCACATGCAAGTCGGTCCCCTCCCTCTGGTCCTAAAAACAAGCTACTCCTAGTCCTTGCAGCCCTGAGAGAGGAGCACCCACCCTGGTTTTCTGAGTTCCTCCTTTGTGTGCACAGAACAAAGAAGAGGAAGCACCATGAAATGTGTGCTGAGCTGTGCTTTTCTCGTCAATTTACCGTGGTAATATGGAGAAACTGGAGATGCTGCAGTGTGTGAGATTGACTTAATGTTTATGTTGGGTGAGGGGCTGGCTGTGTGTGGCAGTATCTGTCTCTGAGAACTACATTTTACTTTCATTGATTATAAGTGTCCAGTGTGTGGTGCAGCTGATGGAGGCTGGGAGAGAATTGGCCCAGGCTGGGGGTTTTTTGAGACTCTCATGTACAGCGTCTGGGTTCATCTTTAGTAACTCCTGGATGAGCTGGATCCGTTGGGTCCCAGGGAAGAGACTAGAGTGGCTTTCTCACATTAGCAGTGGTACTGGTAGTAAAAAGTACTATGCAGACTCTGTGAAGGGCAGATTCATCACCTCAAGGGACAACACCAAGAATCAGCTCTATCTGCAAATGAAAAACCTGAGAACTGAGGATTCAACCTTGTATTACTGTGCCACAGACACAGTGAAGGGAAGTCATTGTGAGCTCAGACAAAAACTTCCCCATGCAGGGAAGGGGCTGGCCTACTGGGGGTGCTCAAGACTCACATACCATAGGGCTTGGCCCCAGGGACTGGGAAAGGAAGTGGTTACAACTGGTTTCTTACCAGGGTCTGGGACTTCCTCTACTACTTACAGTTTCTCCAGGGAACCTCTCTATATTTAGTATTCTTCGTCCTCTGTAGAATTCTCTGGACTAGAAAAGTTTCATTGAATTCTCTGAATTGGAAAAGTTTCACTCTTACATGCATACAAAGAAAGTGTCCACTTTGGGGATAGAAATGGTTCTACCAGTGATCAGCAGGATCTGATTTCTGAGGAGCTTCAGGGAATGTTAGAGTTGTAATATCTAACACAGATAATAAACCTCTTTGGCTTTCCCTCTTTAGTGTACTCTTGGATAAGATCAAGAGTGACACTGTCAGGTGCAGTATCCTATTAATCTTAATGTATTCCATCTTTTATTTCCTTTCTCACACAGTAGTATGCACATCAGACTCAGAAGTGATCTCTCTATCCATTCCTCTCCTAAACATTTATTCTTCTAGTTCAGCAAGGCCATGAGTATCCTTGTGTCAAAATTGCCCATTAAAGGAGTCTCTTTCTCCTAGACAAGCTTCTATCTTAGTACAGTCTCAAGCTCCATCCTTAATGGGGAGTTGTTATCAACCACGTGCCTTGGACACAAACAATTTGATTTCGAAGAACAGCACTTGGGCCTTGTCCCATTATGTCCATTCAGGTGTAATTATGAGAGACATATTCTCAGGGCCAGCACAAAATATACTGATTTTTTAAAACAAAAATACTTGGTTTTACTAGATTCTCTGACTACATATAGTAGCAAACCTGAGGTCTGAAACCAACTGTAATTATCCACTTCTCCCACTTTCTTAATTATTTAATGTAGGACTGTGTTTTACTTAGAGATGTTTTCTCCTGAGGGAAAGTTCAATATAGAGTAAGATCTCATGTTTCCCTTTTCCCTGGTTACCCTCCATGGACAAAAACATTGAGTGGAACAATTAAGTGCTTTCACCACACTGGCCCTTGCCTCCCTCAAAAGAAGAAAAGAGATTTACATCACTGTTGAGTGAATGGAACAGGCAGAGCTATCCACTCTTCCCATATAATAACCATCAAAGTATGAGAGATTGAGGTGTAGAGAGTCAGGGATATTTTGATCAGGAGAGAGCTTTTGCTGCCCTTATTTTGATAAGTGCTGTTAGGTCCATCTGATTATGGTGTTCAAATTGGGGAAGCCCATTAAGATATCACAGCTCAGTGATATTCTGTAGCCCATAATCATAAGAAATAGAAGGTCCTCTGAAACCACTTTCTCTTTATTTGTTACAAGTTTGGTTAGAGAAAAGTGCTACCATTCATTTGTCTCACTCTAATCTAAGTTTTTGAATTGGTCTAGGACACACCAAAATTGGAAAAAAAAGAGAATTTTCATTTTTATATGCTGTGTATTTAGGGTAATTTAATTGTGCCACCAAACCCCATTTATGTCAAATCTGTATTGCTCCTTTTTGGTGCTGAAAATTGGGAAGTTATTTCAAAAAGGATAGATTGGTGAGTCATCTTTACTTTGGATAATTAAGGTTTTCAAATTTGTTTCCTCTAAAGCTTCATGTCTATCTTTTTTTTCTTTATTTTTTAATGTTACATTTTTAAAAAATGAGGTCCCCATATAGCCCCCACCCCCCTCACCCCACTCCTCCCACATCAACAACAGAATGATAGATAAAAATACGTTGGGAATTACTGGATTCATGTTCATTTTAACTAAATGTGCCATGTAGAAATCCTGAATAGTCTGTGCATTTTTCCTGTCTCCTACTGCAAGAAAAGGTTGATAAAAGGCAAGCTACATGGAATTGAGGACAGACAGTGACAGGGTGATAGTGAGGATGGTTTACTGGTGGGGTCTATTGTTTCCGATCATAGGAGCACCTTACTGCATCTTTCTCACTGTGAGTTCAATCATATTTGATACATTGATAGAATGACAGGCATGTGCTCTAAGAACTTGATTTTTAGCATGGTTCTTACAGAATTAGCAATGGGATCTCCAAATTCATGCTCCTTCCTTTCTCTTCCAACTCTGCACCCCTGCGCTCCCTTCCCTACTAGACCCCTTCCCAATAAATGTCTGGCCACTGCCACTGCCCTCTCCATCACAGTGCTTTCTTTGGCTCCAGGAAGACACAACTGTCTTCTTGACATAATATATCTGGTCTGTATGTCAGTGCTTCAAATACTCTCAGTCCCATTTCTCCATCCATGACCCACTTCCTCAGGGACTACTTTTGGACATCTCTCTTCTCTCCAGAGTTAGGTCATCTATTCAATTGGGCCAAATGTCACCATATTGGAAATTCTTTGAAAATGGTCTTTATGACTCTTATTGCTCCCAAGTACACTTCAACGGCTTATAGAACACCTGAGCTTGATTCAGAAATTTTATATGCTCCAGTCTTACCATCTCCATGATCCTCTTGTCTCATAAACAATACTCACATATAAGATAAGGGAATTTTCAAGTTTAATTGTATCCATTCCTTCCCCTCACTGCACTAAATTGGATTCTTACATATATCTTTTTATTGTTTGTATAGTTTGTGGAAGTAATGAACCTCAGCAATGACTAAACTTTAGAATCAATTATTTGTTTCACCATGGACTACTATCCCCACTCCACATTGACCAGTTATATCAAAGTATTTAGCAATTCCTGGTTGATATTGTTCTATGGGTATTATGACAATGTTGTGTGTATGTGTGTGTATGTGTATATACATATATTATATACAGAAAGAAGGAGAAAGAATTGTTCCCAGGGAGCAGGGTCTCTTTCTGTGTTGTAGTGCAGACTGAGTAAACCCAGAGCTATGAGATCCAGGCCAAGCTCTCAGGTGCTACCTCCTGGGAGAATTCTGAAATCACACAACCAACTGCAGTGTGAGGTGCTTCATCATTAGTCTTATGTACTCTATGGGGCAGTACAAAGCTGACTGATTCTTCCTCAAACTATCTCATGTACCTCATGACCTGTAACAGAAACACCTAAGATTTGAGGACTCAGCATATATAAGAGTGGGAACAAGGCAGTGTGAAATCAGACTATTTTGACCATCAGGGAGCTCAGGAGCATGCTCAGGATCACCAAGTACAGGACCTTCCCAATAGCAGAGACAGGGGGATGTAGCAGACAGGCTTTCTGTCAGAGAATGTGGTTTCTTCTCAATTCTCACACATTTCCATCTTCAAAGATATGGCTTCCTTCTTGATTCTGAAACTCATGAGTGAGATTATTAGAGTAAAATTCCATAGGAGGTTAGCAGAGAATAAAGTACCACTGAGGAAGAGGGAAGAAACCATGAGTTTCCTTCTGGTCACCTATCTGTGTCATGGGACCTCCAGGACTACATCCAGTGTATTTCTCCTCCTGAGGCAGAAGAGAATGAGGGATATAATTTAACACAGTATTGTTATGGGATTCAGGATAGAATGAAGGGAAGTCAGACAAGTGAAAGTGTTGAATGCCCACTCTTTTGAACTTAAAATCTCTCCTTATGCAATAAACAGATTTGTTTTAAGCAGATTTTACCACAGGGAACATATGCTTTTCCCTTATTCTTCTCATCCTAAGTCTTAGGTTTCCTACTGCTCAGGATCCTCCTCTCTCTTCTTCTACTTGTACAGAGCTGGATAGTTTTCAAGTGTTCTGGGTTCTGGGATCTAATCACCAATCATGGGGCCTCTGTAACCAGAGCCCTGCTCAGTACAACCAACTTAATGGGAGGAGATAAAACTAGTTCAGGACCATCTAAAGAGGGGCTCCATGTCATGTTGGACATGGTCAATGCCAATTTAAATCCTATATGGTGTATCATTATGGACAGTCCAAATGAGGCAGGGATGAATGATCATGAAATTCACACCTGTAAGAAAAGTACAACCACTTGCCCAATAGCCACAGAGTGCCTGACTTCCAGATACGATTAGGCCTGGTTTTTGATTCCATGAGAAATGAAGGATGGGCCAGCATAAACCTCAGACCATGTGGCTGGGACACTCAGTGGTGACTGAGAAAGGAGAGAGAGTTTCTGTCTGCATCCTTTCCAAGATAAAATTTAAAAAATAGATTTCATTTTTAAACATTATTGAAGAAATGTAAAATGTTCTAGAGCTTATATAGATAGTTGCATTAACAAATTATGTAAGGCACTGGTGGAGGGATAAAAACCTATATCAGTTGAAGACAATATTTGTGACTTTGGAAAAGCAAATATTTTCCTAGACATGACAAAGAAATACAAAGCATGAAAAAACAATAAATTATATTTCACAAAATAAAAATTAATTTTGATATTTAAGTATTATTTTAAGAAAAAATAGAAGTTTGCATTTTGCAGGAATGTAATTAATATATATACTTTATTGAAAACTTCAAAAATAATATATGAAGAAATTTTGCTACACATAAACCAATGAAATGAAAAAGGAGTTTCAGAAATACACAAAGCAGTCAACTGATTTTGACAAACTTGAAAGGAACATCATTGGAAAGAGTAGAGCATATTTAAGAAATGGTACTGTAATAATTGGGCCTCCCTATAGAATGGAAACAGAGACACAAGGACACACCTGAAAACTTAAAAAATGCAGCTTATAAAGTAACATGGAAATCAATACAAAATATAAAACAGGAAATTAAGAAAAATATAACAAATATATTGTCCCTCTTCAAGTGGTTAATATTTTTTCCCTTTTATAAAGAAATCCATTCACTCTCCCAGGTCCCCCAAATATTTCCTCCCCGCTAAACCTAGGAAGTAGCAGCCCTTGGCATTTGCAGGGTCCTGGGATTAGACATCAGTAGAACCAGTTGGAGCCTTCTTCACTCACTAGCAGAGGGTCTCTCTCCACTCTCAGGGGAGGGCTTGGGCTGGGAGAAGGCAAGACTCCCTCACTCTCTAACTCTGAGCAGCTTCCAGAGTAAGTGCTAGAGCTGACATTACAGCTGACTCTAGAGCTGCCTCTAAACCTTCAACCACAGCTGCCTTTAAACCTTGAGCTGCTTCAAACCAGGGACTGCTTCTGGTTTCAGAGATGGTGCTTGGGAACTCTAGGTCAAGAGCTGCATGCAGGTTTCACTGTGGAGATGGTGCTGGTGCTCCAAGTGCAGAAAAGATCACCCACATGACTGCCATCCTATTATCTTTTCAAAGACAAAATATTCCACTGCCCTTGAGGAATCCAAGCTGAAATACCCCACTCTAGGAAATCCACCCAGACTTCAGTCCACAAGATGAATAGCCTGAAGTTACTCTTTATTTGTTCCTGGCTAACACAAACTTATACAGGCTTTTCTTTGTGCATCCCAGTCACCTCCATCACTTGCTCACAGGCACCAACCCCAGTCCTACTTGCCTTTTGACTTTGCCTGTGTGGAATTTGCCTGCTCTTGTTAGATAAGAAGAACACTGAGGCAGGGAAAGTGCAGGATCTGACAGAAATCCTGAGAATTCATAAAGCTAGGTGCTCAAGATGGAGGAGATGGACCTAGGGGTAGTCAGAGGGAAAAAGTGTCTGAGGACTGGTCTTTCTTTCTACACTGTGCAAATATCTAGATACTTGGTCCCAGTGCCTGACCCCAACCTTCAGCAGGCCAGCTCTACCTCACACATGAACCCCAGTTCCACTCAGGTTGTCCTGATATTACAGGCATGGTCACTGAGCAGAGGGTTAGCAAAGAGTCCTGATTTTCGGAATCTCTCATTCACTAGCATGACCATCCCTGCCCTTCTTCAGGGTAGCATGACATACCTCTCTGTCTGTCTTTCTTGGCCCTTTTCCTCACAGTGATGTCAATTCTACGAGAGCAGGGAGGAGCTGGGTCACTTCTGCTCATTGCACTGTGATCCACAAATATCTGATGGTTGTGAGAACATGTAGAGTCTTTCCTTATGCCTCAGCTCTCCCAGTGTCACTTTTTGCACCTCAACATGTAGCTTTTGCACAATATGCTTCCTTTTACAGTGTGCCGTTTGTGGACCTCTGCTTCCCATTGAGATTATTCTCCTGATAGATGGAGACAAAGCCTTGTCTTGTTTTAATGCAGCTGTGTACCTTCAATAAATACTGGAGGAAATTTGTGAATAGTTACTCACCACACTTCCCTTTCTAGGCCCATGATCATGGAATGGGGAAGGCTGGGTGGGGCAAGAAGAGCTGGGGATGGGCTGTGGTGGAAATGGATTTTTCATGTGACTGGCCCTGAGATCCCAGGCCCTCTTTTCCCCCCTGGGTGCCAAAGTACCCATCCATATCTCTCCCTGATATTGTTCCTCCTACAGGGGAAACCCTTAGGCCTCAATTCTCCAGCAGGAATCATCAGGTGTGTGTGACGCAGGGTTCAGCCCAGGCCTATCCTGATCCACAAACCCCAATTAACATTGTCCTCCACTGTCCTTTGGAAACAAGGGACCCTCCTACTTGACCCAAGTCTACTCACCTTTTCAGTTGTTCCAGGAGTCCATCATCCCTTTCATTACATAGGGCAATGCATCCATATATAGAGGAAGCTAAGTGACATTACCTCTAATGTACTGTGCACACTACCTGCTTTTAATGAGTATTGTTATTGTCTGACTCCCCAACTAGAATGGCAATTGGACAGCCAGGGAGTTTTGTCTCTTTTTCAATGACTTATGATTAATGCTATAAAAGTGCCAGAAAATAGTAGGCACTATATATATATATATTTGTAGAATGTACGGGCCCCAACCAGCACCTTCCAAAATAACTGAGAGTGCCTGGGCCACCTCTGCCAGCACGTAGCAATCCCTGTTCTAGCTGCACCAATTATAGGAAGCCCTTATATGGAAACTCAATTCTTCTTTACAAATGTGCAAATAGCTTTGACCATGGCTATGGTGTCAGAAAGGGCTGAGTCAGAGTGCTTCTTCATAGGAAAGAGGAAAACAACAAATATGAACAACCACATCACCCCAGAAGCCCTTAACCCAGAACCAGGCACTGGTTGAATACTTTTCATGGCTTATCCCATTTAATCCTCACAATAATACTATGAGATTTGTCCTCTCTCTATCCCACTTCACAGAGGAGCCACCTGAGGCCCAAATAGATGAAGCGACTTTCCCAAGACACACTGTTAGTTTATGACAGAGTAAGGGCTCTGGAGAGGTGCTCACCATATGAAGATCAGTTCCAGGACCTGCTGGGTGTGCCAAGGCTCCATAGCTATATAGGAAGCTGATGACGAAAGAGAAGTTCCCACACTGGAAGGCAGGCACCAGTACCTCACCAACTTCTCCAGTCTGCCTGCTTTATCTTTTTCCATCATGCCAATCTTGGCTAAATTCAAAGTTGACCTATTTTTACACTGAGGTTGGGACAAAGGAGGGACGTGTAATACCATTTGCTGTCTGACACAAGACTGACAATTTTTTTTAAAAAAATGATACCCATGGCTGGTAGAATGTAGACTGTGCTGGTGACAATTTAACTAAAACAATGTTTTTAAAATTTTTTCTTGCTCTAGTTATTACAATTTTATTTGTGTACACTCTTCAGTCCAGCAACCCCATTCCTGGGGTTCTATATTCAGTGTATGAAGAGCATTAGGATATTAAAAGACACATATGATGTCCCCTTCAGCACTGTTGAAATGATGACAAAAAGAAATCAAGTCAAGTTCCATCATCACTGAGAGGTTGTCTCTTTGGTAAAAAACCAACCTTCAGATACATTACACAGCCCAGTCACTTGGCCTGGAGGTGTCCCAGTGAAGTGGTCCTCAGCATGGCAGGTTAAAGGGACAGGGTATAGCATTATCAACAAACCCTATTTTGATAAATATATTCCTGTTAAATGTGATGATTAGTAAGGTTGGGGAAATTTGGAAGGACAATAAATCACAGAATACCTTCATTTGGGTAATTAAAACAACAAAAAGAGTAGCAAAATGCAGACATTCATGGTTTAACATGACGTGGAGTGTAAACTACAATGTAAACTATAATCCACGGAGTGCAGCAGTGCTCCAAAATGTATTTACTAAATGCAATAGATATGCCACAATGATGAAAGAGGTTGTTGATGTGGGGGGATTGGGTGAGGGATGGGTATATGGGAACCGCTTATATTTTGTAATGTAACATTTTTTGTTATCTATGTATCTTTAAAGAAAGACAAAAATTTAAAAATATTATAAAAGTCTCTCTTTTGGTATTTCTACAAATATAGGAAAAGTGACTTTGTACCTGGTCAAGACAGGGGCTGGGTTGTGGGAATGGGGAATGATGTCAGTCCAGATACCTTTGGGGGCGGGACCAAGGATGAGGGCCTAGGGAGGTATCACAATGGAGTCTGGGGATTACTCTTTGGCTCTCTTTTGTCCCTTTGTTTAGAGACCACTCTCACCTCAAAGTTGCATTGACCCTTGTTGGCAGTGTGGTGTACCTGCTCCTTACTTGGGGAGGTGCTGTAGATGACTCTGTCATCCAGTTCCTCACCAATTTGTTGGGTGGAGGTCTGAGAAGATAGTGCCCAGCAGCCAAGTCAAGAGGCATCAATGCCCTTACTGGACTCAACCACAGGGTGGATGACACCACTTGATGTTCTGCTACATATATTAGGAAAAAAACCCTGTCTGCACACACTCCAGCCCATGAATATAAGAGATGATAGTTGTGAATTAACATCTAAGCAGATAATCACCCCCAACACTCCTTTTCCTGCCCTGGCAGCTATGATCTGGGTGTGAACACTATAGGGCCACCACTTTTCATCTCCTACTAAACCTGCTCCTGCCCAGGACCTGTCCATACCTCATGCCTTCCCTTGCACACACACATGCTAGGAGTTAGTATTGCTCTGAGGCTGCCCAGAAAGAATCAGAAATACTCACCCCTATCCCAAGAGTCTTGGGAAGTAGGCAATCAAGAAGACATCTTGTTCTCTTGAGGGACTCTGCTCAAGTGAGCTTGGTAGAGGGCTGTCTCTAGATTGTGGGTTCCTGGTTACCAGGATTCCAAGTTGTTTTGGGTTATATCTCCAAGGGAGTAAGGTCACTTCCTGGGATTTCTTTATGTCTGCCCCCTCCTTGGATAAAACCTGACCTAAGACTCGTCGGGATGCTGACTTATCACCCCCCTTCACATGTCATTTATTAACTCTACAGTTAGACAACACAGTCATCCCTGCAAACCCTGATGAATTCATTATTTTCATCGAATTAAATAATACTGAATTAAATTAAGTAGAGATAGTAAGAGAATATAAACTTTCCTTGACATTTATCTTAGATGTATAGCATTCAGTTCTCAGCATTGAGTCTGATAATATCTACATCATTTTTGCAGATGCCCCTTACTATGTTAAGGAAAGTATTACACTATTTCTTGTTCATTACATGTTTTATCATGAATGGATGTCTCCTATTATTGAATGCTCTTTCTATATTTTTTATTTGACTATTTTATTTTTGTAATTTGTTTATATGGTTAATTACACTGGTTTTACTTTACATATTATGAATCTTACTAATTTAGGATTAAGATATATATGGATAAATTTACATGTGCTTTTCTTTTGCAAAATAGCTCTCTTTCTTCTGGCAATACAAACTGGCCTAGAATCAATTTTCTCTGACATAATCATAGCCACACCAGCTTGAATAAGATTAGTGATTCCACATAATAACAGAGCATGTACACTATCCAGCCTACACTGGAGACACTTGGGAAGGTAGAAAAAAAAAAAAGAAGCAAATGACTCAGCTGAATCCTGTTGACATGTTATTTGAACTCCTGATGACATTTACTGTTAGACAGAAAATGGAGACGAACGTCCCTTGGAATGTTTTCAGTAAGATATATTGGAGGGCAACACTTATTGCAGTGATGGAAGGCAAAATATCAGAAACAATGCTTTTTCATTTTTTAATTTTTTGATACCCCAATTTATTTTTACTTTAATTTTTCTAAATTAGTATGTATTCTATATCTAACCTCTAAACCCACCACTATATCCCATTTTACTATTAATGGAAGCTGGCAATATATTGGGCTTCATTTTCAGGGAGGTTTTGGACCACAGAGGGGTTCGATGGTGGTGGGGAAGGAATACTGGTGTGAGGTGTTATTGGTGGGGGCACATGGTTGGGAGGGAGTTCTCAAGGGCATATGTGCGGGGTGCATAAAAATGTTTGGATATTTTCATAATGGTTACCCTTGGGAATGATGGCTGGGGGAGTGCTGAGTTCCTGGCCGGGGGAGCTCTGTCACATTCCCCAATGGAACAGCAACAATCTTCTGAGTGCAATGGCTAAGACCAGTAAGGAAGGATGGTCCAACAATGAGCCCTTGATGCTAATGACTATGCTTGTGGGCTTGTTGGCCTGTGTGCCTGAAATAAGAACTAGGCCTAGAGCTGCAGGGTGCCTAAGAGTTACCTCCTGAGAGCCTCCATTTTGCTCAAATGTGGCCGGACTCCAAGACAAACTCAGCATGTAAATTCCCCCTAGCGTGGGCCATGACTCCTGGCGATGAGCTTCCCTGGCTTTGAGGGATTACTACCAAGTACCAGCTGATGATGTGGCTGGAAAACAACCTTGAATAAAAGGGTGAACTCAGACGAGCAGAATATCTTAGCCTACATGTAATATCAGGAGTTAAAAATGCTTTTTTGACCCTGAATAAAAGGGAGAAATTGAAAGAACAAATGAGTTTATATGGCTATGAGTCTCCAAAAAAGAGCTGGGAGGTCATCAGAGAGGTCACCCTTATGCACACCTCAGTACAGTCCCAGAGACAGCTAAAGTAGATACAACCCCAGGTATTGGTTCTTCTGAGGGCTACAGAGACCCACAGGTTCTATGGTCATGGCAGATGGAGTTCAGTGCCATCTCAGTTGGCCTTACTTTGGAGTTTGTGGTCCTGAGTGTGATGGAGTTGGACTCAGATGTGATCTTTGTTCACAAGCCTCTCCTGTCACTTTTATTGGACCTATGGTTAGCACTGGGGTTTAATATATACCTTGGGGACCTGAATCTCTGGACTGTCCATGTGATAGCCAGGCCCTGAGCCTCAACAGACTTGCAACTCCTAACTCTCTGGTTTATTGGACTTACTCCAGCCACCTAACAGGGAGGTGAAGAAGGTCAACCACCACACCAGGGAGCCAAGAGTGCCTACAACTGCAAACAGGAGAATTGTATCCATCGTCCAAGTGGAGTTGAGGCACCCTCTTGATAGAGGGGTGGAGTGAACATAGCCATCCCAGGGTCCACAGAATGGAGGAAAAGAGTATGGTTTAGAGTGGATTACTGATACTCTATTCTGGAACTAATGTGTTTAGTAGTGGAAGTAAATGTAACACTGAGATGGAGAAAGTGGACAGGGTAGATGCTGAGGGTGGGAATGGGAAGAGGAGATGTGATGTGGAGGCATTTTCAGGACTTGGAGGTGTCCTGGGTGGTACTGCAGGGACAGTTACTGGACACTGTATGTCCTCCCATGGCCCACTGGGTGGACTGGGGGAGAGTGTAAACTGTAATGTGGACCATTGTCCATGAGGTGCAGTGGTGCTCAGAGATGTATTCACCAAGTGCAATGGATGTGGAGGAGGTTATAGTTATGGGAGGAGTGGGGTGAGGAGGGTGGAGGGTATGTGAGGACCTCATTTTTTTTAATGTAACATTAAAAATAAATTAATTAATTTAAAAAAAGAGTGGAAGGGACTTTCTCAGAGACATTTTTTCCACAAGTATTTACCTCAGTTAGAAGGAGAACGCAGGCCTGATGGACCAACTACTGTAGCCCGCCTTTGGGTGAGTTCGACGAAATACAACCGTCTCCTACTGGACATTTGCAAGGATTGTTTTCCTCTTCTTCCCTTGGTCTCAGTTTTCAGTTCAAAGTTCTCAGAGATAAACGCTCTGCTCCTAAAAAAAAAAAAGTTATATTGGAGATTTCGAGTTCACTTATGTAAGTAAACTTTACGTATTTTGAATTGTTCAGTCATGGCCTGAAGGTAACATCATTCTTGGTGATGTAGTTATTATAGGTACACATTTTACATATGTAAAATACAGCACAAATGGTCTCTTTAGCTCTCCTGTGCAGCCTCTGGATTCACCATCCATAGATAATAAATGGCTTAAAGATATCAGGCTCCAGAGAGGATTGACTGAATGGAAAAATTAATGATAACAGCAGTGCTACATATATCAGACTCCATGAAAGCTGATTCACCAACTACAGATAAAACACCATGAACATCCAGTATCTGCAGATAGGCAGTCTGAAAGCTGAAGATTTTGCTTTCTTTCACTGTGGGTGAGACACAATGAGGGTTTGCAAATGTGAGCCCAGATGCAAATCTTCTAAAGGAAGAAAGAGAGTTCTGAGCTTCAGGGGAAGCTTAACATTGAACTCAGCACCTGGAGCAGGTGCAAATTGGAGAGTAAGTGCTGGTTTCCCTTAAGGACTTGCCTTGCTCTCAATATAGCAGATTCCATCAGGGAATCTCACTAAAATTATGATTATGCTTATCACAGTAATCTCTTAACTAAAAATGTTTCATTTGAGGAAAAATTCTCACATGTCCAAAAAGCAGAAATTTAATTATTGAGACAGAAATGATTTTGTCAATATTCACTATGATCACTGTTCTGGGGAAACTCAGAGAAATCTATCGTATTAGTCAGGGTTGTCTAGGGAAACAGAATCAACAGGAGACAGCTGACTATAGTATGTAAGTTTCTAATAGTCTCTCACATGGCTGTGGGAGTGCACAAGTCCACATTCCAGAGGTAGCCTGCAAACCAGGGCTACAGTGAAAGTCCAATGAAGGTCCTTGATGAGTTTCTGGGAGATGTTCCTGTCAAAAGATGAGCTGGGAAATTCTCTCTGAATGCTAAAATCGCTTCCCTTTTTGAGGCATTCAATTGATTGGATAAAGCATCACTTATTGCCAACAGCCATCTCCCTGATTGATGTAGACGTCATCTGCTATCTATGCCGTAAAGTCACTGGTGACTAAAGTCCATAAATGTCCTTGTATTACAATTAGCCCACTGTTTGCCTGACCAAATAACTGGGCATTATTACTTGGCTGAGTTGACAAGTTAGCCTAACCATCACATGTGGTGACAGTTCTCCATTTAGATTCAGGACAAAGACCGCTTTGGGATTCCCCAGTTTGTATAATCTTTGGAATCAGATTAGAAACAAGTTGGTTGCTATGTCAAGGCTAGTAACCTATGAATATAAAGAATTTCACATCTAACCTCTCATCTGCCACTCAAAAGTGTACATATCCAATTCACCAGTATTTTTGGCCTTTTTTTCTGCTTCTCCATTTTCTTTCTCCTCAGTGTTTATTCTTACATCTCCTTTTGCACTGTCTGCTTGTCATCAAGGATTGATGTGGTTTTTATGTTCTGAATCCCAGGTCTCTAGCACTTTCCCTGGAACTCAGATTGTGGCTCAGACTGTGGTTCCTGTAGGTACCAGGAATAAGCTGAGTGGACTTCATCATTCACCAGTGACTGGAAAAACCCCTCCTTTCCTCTGGGTCTGAGCTAATTTTAGAATACAGTTGGTTGGAAGCAGCTGTGGCTCAATTGATTGGGCTCCCATCTACCATATGGGAGGCCCTGGGTTCATGTCCCAGGGTCTCCTTGTGAAGGCAAGCTGGCCAATGCCCATGGAGATCTGATGGCCTGCACACACTGAGAGATGATGGTTCACACCTGTGGAGAGATGATGACTTGTGCCAATGCCCATGGAGAGCTGACGGCCCCTGCCCATGACCACAGAGAGCTGGCACAGCAAGATGATGCAACAAAGGGAGTCAGACACCAAAGAATGCACAGCAAATGGACACAGAGAGCAGATAGCAAGCATGCCACAAGGGGAGGGGTAAATTTTTAAAAAAACCACAATTGGTCATTATAAACAAAAAGATCATGCTTTTTTGATCAAAATGGAATGTGAATATAGAATTGTTCTCTTGTAATGATCATATTGTCCCATCATCTCCTTAGTAAACTGGGATATGAGTTCTGGAAGATGGTGACAAGTTTTCTGTAAGATATGTTCTTGTTTCTCTGACATGATAACATGAATTGCTGAATTGCATGATATGACAAACCCTAGGTGATAATATGTCCATGAACTATCTCTTAGCCCCACCACTCTTCACAGTTCTATTCTTATATTTTCCTCTATCCTCTAAAATGCAACCTAGTTATATTTAGTATTTACATATTTACAGGTCTTGGTGTGTTTTTAATCCACATTATTGAGGTATCTGAGACATAAACACAAATGCATTTCCTTCTACTTCCTACTTTCTCATGCAAAATATAATTTACATACTTCTACATATATTCCAGGAACTGAAAATTGGTGTTAAATTTTTAACAAATATTTACCATTCTTTAACAAATAATTTAACAAATCTTGGAAATCCAAATACCTATGTTCCTTATATTTTAATATTCAAGTGCTAAAACAGAGCATGTTTATCTTCATGAGTCTCAATACTATTTCCTCAGCACATATGTTCCTTCATAAACAGGTAAATTTATTCAGATAATGTAGACATAATTTATTTTCCATTTCCTCTTATGACACTCTTGAATAAAGTGACACTTGTTTGAAGGAAGAGTGTGTGTTACTAGAAGAGTGGAGGTCTTATACTCTTGACTCTCCCAGTGATTCTATCTTATTAATAGTTACTTGGTTCAACACTCACATGATGATTCGAATACATAGTTTGAAACAATCGATGCAGGTAGCCTGACCAGCCATCTTACCATGCCTAAGTCCACACTTTATGCCAGCCTTTTCTTTCCTCCTCTTTCACCTCATCTCCACTTCCTCATCCTCATTTCTAATTTAACGTACTGATTAGAGATGGCAGGAAAAATTGGTGAAACCAATTAATGTAATGTAAAGGATAAAAATAGTATCTTAAATAATTTTAAAATGCACAATAAATTTATATTTATTAATCTTGATATTAAAACATTTTAACATTTTAAATTGCATAAAAATGACAAAATGTAAAATGGAAAGAAATTTGTTGACAATTTTCTTCCAAACATTGCTATTTCTTACACTGCAATCAAGCAACAAGACAGTTTACATAGCTCTCTAGAAAACATACAGTGATTTCAGTAGAGTGTTACCAACAGAAGTAATCACAAGCCCACAAAATAATGTCTCCAATTTATTATCTTTTCCACACTACAAATTTTTCACAAATAAGTCCTCTGCAGTTATTCAAAGTCTAACTACAAAAAAAAAAACCAAACACACACACACACAAGTATCTGAAATCCTTACATCCCCCACCTTAGTTTAAGCTGGTTCATGTTTAAGTCCTTCAATCAGGTTTCAAGTCTTCCATTTGTATAAGGAATCAAGAGCCTTCTCTCTTTAAATTATCTGCATTTTATCATATAACCTGCAATGCAATAAATCATAGTGAAGGCCCTGGGAAAACAAACAACATGATTTTTACAGTAGGACTTGAAACTTTATAATATTCAATGCATTTAAAGAATCCTCCCATAATAAAAGCATGAGTTTTCATTTCCAGAAATCAAGTCAATTACAAATCCTAGGTTCTACTTAAAAACCCATTTTGATCTAAAAGTTAAAACCGTCCCCTATCCATAGTCATTTTATAAACTCTATATAGTTTCACTTGCAGAGATATTTTTTTCCAGTCTGGAAAACAGTAGTGCAATTAATTTTATTTATTTTATGTTTTATGTCCAGGATATAAATAGCTCTGTGGAAAGATAAGAAGATGCTATGGTAAACAAGAAATTTTGCAAGTCCATGCTGGTTTACTTGTCCATTTAAGTTTGTACATACATAGTGGCTTTCAACAAAATATAGAATATATATATATCTAATAACAAAGCAGAAATATATTGGTAGACACAACTGTAAAGTGTCTCATCTCAATGATTTTTCAATAATAACTGGCTTGATGAATTGATTATATAGTCATTTTAAAAAGCAGACAGTAGACATTTGCTCTTCAGGACATTCCATTTTGGCCTTAAAGAACAAACAGGAGTTGAGGGTGGGAGATAAATTTTAAAGATGCCATTTGATTGGAATTCATCAAGTAGCCTGTTCACTTAGATTTCTTCTGAAAAAGACTTTTAATTATGGATGAAGTTTTTCCTTTTCTCTCCATTATGACAAAGTCCTTGTGAGATGCTGCTATCCTGGCAACATCTGGGGCTTCCTGAACTGATTTACTGTCATTGCCAGCTTAGGAGCATGATGTATGGCAAGGTTTAGGCACTCAGATACCACTAGAAAGTTGTTTCATGCTGCAGGATTTCTCCAAGATGCCTTTGTATATTTTGCTTGCAGGACTCAAGATCATACTCATAGTTTCTGTTACACTTGTATAACCAGGAGAGCCCTGAGAGGTAATATGCAGCTATGCATGAATCTCTAGATGAATCCTCTAGGAAGAGTTCCTCTTTTAATATCTTTCAAGGAGACAAGGTTTAGTATATCTCAAGGCTTGAAGGAGGAGACTTTCTTTCCAAAGGAAGAATTTAATGAGTCACATTTTAAAGCTGTGTCTGGCACTTCCTATTGTTTTTCAGCAGAGAAGTAAATGACCCCCTCCTCCTCCTCTGCATTTCAGTAAAGAGAAGGACAGCTTGCAACTAAAAGGATAGCTGTGTAAGGGAAAGGCAATGAGTGCTGCCTGTGCTGGGGATGGTGAGGATGCAGGGCATGTGTTTAGTGAGGGGTATGGGGAGGAAGCTGAGCATGCTGAGATTGTGAAGAGGACAGGGTACTGCTTCTGGCTAATGATCTGGCAGGTTTAGCCATGGTCCTAGGAAACGGTGACACTATTGGGTGTGTATCTTCATCAAAGTCATCCTCTCTTCCTGCAGTCGGATAGGGTGGCATGGAGACTGTGGACATCACCACTCAGCTGTGACCAGAAAAAAAGGAAGAGGTCAGGTTGGGATCCTGAATTATGGACTCTCTGAAAGCCACAGATCTTATCAATCTATTGGCAGTAGAGAAAAGCCATTCTCTTAAACAAGCTGTCAATTCAGAGAGACATTTCTTTGCTTCCAGAATTTTGTGGTCCATCTCATTCAGGGAGGAGTTATGTGCAACATGCAGAGTCCCCAAAACAGTGCTTCTCTATTTAAAAAATATTGTGTCTGACTGAATCAAATATGAACTGGCAACCTCATCCTTAGCAATAGCTAACTGCATTTCACCATTTTGTGTTTTTATGTTGTAGTACTGGACTTCTACTTCATATGTGAAGTGAAGCAATTTTTGAAGTGCATCCGGAACAGACAAGCTGCTTCAGAGTTTAAATTCTTTGTCAGTTTTTTAAGAGCCATTGGACCCTACTCCAGTTGCTGCTCTGCATACTGACATCTACTCAATTCATATTCAGCTCCCTCCCTCAGCTCTTTCAGCCACCAAGCTTCCTCCTTGTAATCGGTTTCATCCATTTTGCACTCTAGATTCCTGTTTCCTTCCTGTGCCTCTAAGTCTTTCATCGTTTCTACCACATGTCCTTTTGATGTCTTATTCTATGTATACACAAACCAGCACTCCTCAACACCAATTTCTATAGAAACTTTGAGGATAAAATCCTTCATCTACTTATGTAGGGGGTATATTACAGTCTTCTTCTGTAAAGCATGGTGAACTCAGGGATATAAGTCTGACATGAGTGCGAGGCTGTCTTCCGCCTGAGGCTGGGCAGGGTGAGAGCTCAGAGGAGGAACGGGGAAGCATGGTGGTACCCAGGCCTCGGGCCACTCATCCGATCAACCCGGCACCAGGCAGGTGACTTCCTCAGCCTCCCCTGCCATCTTGAGTGCCAGCCCAGTAGCCTAGGCCACGGCGGTGGCAGCATTCATTGCATCCGGGTATTTAAAGCAAAATTTGAAAAGTGGGGCAGACCATGCATGACACCCGTGCTGTGGTCGTGGGTAGCCCTGCAGTCTCCTGACTCCTGACATCACTTCAGCACCCATGCCACCGCCCGGCAACCCCCGCCAATTAGGGCCCCTGCTTGTCTAGAACTATGCTCCCCCCAGATGCCTCCATCCTTTCACACACTCCCATATACCAATCTCTTAAATTATTTTAACACGAACGCCAAAGGAACAGTCAGGAAATTGCTCATACTTATTTTGACAATGAATGTTCTCTAAGAAAAAAAAAAAATTTTAAACAAGAATTTCCACTGTATTGAAAACATGAATTGTTATTTTTTTTATTCCATTGTAATAGTTGTTCACATCA
The DNA here is from genome assembly GCF_030445035.2 of Dasypus novemcinctus. Lineage (NCBI taxonomy): Eukaryota > Metazoa > Chordata > Mammalia > Cingulata > Dasypodidae > Dasypus > Dasypus novemcinctus. Next base: position 62,900,938 of record NC_080691.1, on the reverse strand, counting down.
CTCTTCAAAGATATCAAGAGATATCTCTGCAGGAGAGTGGTAGGACTATATAGTCTGGGAATCAAGACCAGGGACAGGTGCAGGGAAGCTCAGGACCTCCCATCTATGGAACCATGTTTAGGGCCAGGCACAGAGGAAGTATAAGGGAGCTTCTTTTCAGCACCTAAGTTTTCTTTGCATGACTCTATTTTTAAGCTTTGTGGGAAGACTCAGATAAGCCTGGCTTCGATTCTGCTACTTGGTTTGGGATAAAGCTTCAATGGAATCTCACTGAAGCACAGCAATTTCATTGACAAATAAAAGCTATGATTTATATGAAACAATATGTATAGAAGTTCAGGGATCTGAATTAATAGGAAATGCCAACTTCACAATGAATTTGTCAAACAGTGAGATATGGAAATATATTACCAAGGAAGAATGCACTTTGATCTTCAGCACAGTTTCCTTGCAGTGACAAAATTTGTTCAACATGTGGATTTGAATTTTCTGCCTGCAAATGCCCCTAGAGAACCTCCCACCATGAATGATTTGAATGCTCATGCATTAACCTTAACCTTAGAACCTACCTTATGATGTTCTATTTAAGCCCCAGATTCTGCCATAATCATTGATTAATTTAGTGTCTAGACCAAGTCTTTGTCACCTCATGTTGCGGTCTCATGATACCAAGCTAGAGATGACTATCTTTCTATATTTATTAATTAATCTTCAAGTAATATTGAATTGATATATTGCAATAGGCATTCAGATGTGAACACTGAGGCTGAATGGTGTCAACGTGCCGCAGTTGCACAGGTGTGGCATGTCAGAGGCAGCACCATGCACTTGTTCCTCAGGCAGTCATGGTGGCCAGAAGTGAGGGCATACTCAGGTCCTTTCTGGCATCCTTGGGGATTAAATCACAAATAGCAGTAATGAAGATATTGAACAGTATTGACCAACTTACTAAGATTACACACATGAAGTTATCACTGAGGAATGAAACCAGCAAAGTTGAAAAGGTAGGGTCAAACACATTTCACATTAGTAATACTTAGAAAAACAACCAGAATCCATTAAAACCAACACTGTCAGGGAATATAAACATTGTATATATTTTATATATGCATCCCATATATGTACAAATACACACACACATAACACATTTATAATCCCTGGGAGTAATAGCACAATGAACATATTCCCCAAAATATACTTTATCCTTGGCCACACGTGGCGCCTGTATCTTCTCATTTAACTCATGCCCTACCTGGAAGTAGGGGAATCCACCCTTGGTGAGAGGGAACCCCAGAAAGAGGACCATGTTCTCAAGGGCTCAACCAGAATGATCCTCCCAGGGCGCCCCTAACACAATGAGCATACCTCATAGCCATTCATTTTACATAACCCAAATGCAAATCACCACATGGGCAGACAGATGAAGCCACAACAAACATTTACTTAATTTCAGGGACCTCCTCAGTCTGTAAAATATTTCAGGGACTTGGTGGACCTCTTCCACAAGAACATGAAGCCATTTTGGGTTTTTTCTTTTTGTGGTGGCAGCTCCCAGATGTGAGCTTTGCAGGGAATCAGACAAGAAACTAAAAGGGATGAAGCATCAGAGTATATGACACAATGTGATTTTCCTTTTCCTCAGATACCCTGTCATATGTGCAGTTAATGGAGTCATGGCATGGTCTGCTGGAGCCCTCATAGATCTTAACCTTCACCTGGACTGCCTCTGGATTCTCTAACCAGAAATGATGTGAACTGGATCCACCAGCCTCCTTGAAAGGAGCTGGAGTGTGTTGGTGAGATAATTAGCAGTCATGTACCCAACCCTTTAGTCTCACTTGACATTACCAAGACCAACTCCAAGAATGAAGCTTATTTAACAACAAGCAGCTTGACTTTCTAGGACACAGTCATGTATTATTGTGTAAGACACATAGTTAAAGGAAGTCAGGTTGAGCCCTGAAACAAACCTCCTCTTCAGGGCACAGGATGGGGTTGGGCTGCAGGGGCTATCACAACCAGCAGGTGGTATGCAGGGGACAAGCCCAGGGACTGGGGCAGGCAGGGGCTGGGAAGGAATTTCTTGGCCTTGCCCAGGGTTCCTTAATTTGCCCTCTAACATAGTCATTCAGGGGTTGTTAAATCCTCAGGGAATGGTCCAAGGAACTGGCCGAGTTCATGCAAATACCAATGTGAACCCAGATCTGTGCTCTCTGGGACACATGTTCAATTTAATATGTTAACCAAAATATTAACTTTGGCTGCACTGAGTCAGATCCAGACCTTGAGAAGCCCTTTTAGATCCAATGCCTCACCTGCACTGCCTATGTGTTCTCCATCAAAATCTTTGGTTCTTGTTAATTTTGAGTCTGCCCGACCCCATGAGGTGTTGCAGTGGTGGTGGAGAATAATCCATCTCTCAAGATCCATCTCTCTGGACTGATTCTCCATCTCTAGATATACATCCAAGAACCTGTTCTCCCTATAGCTGAGCTGTGACTGCTGAGGGCAAAACTGTGTATTACTGGGTAGACGTTTAATAAGAGGACATATTTGTGTAAGCCTAGACATAAACTTCCATGTGCAGAGAGAGGAATGGGCAGCAGGGGGCACTCAGACAACATGGAGCACAGGGCAGGAACCCAGCTTCAGGAGTAGGAGCAGGTGGAGGCTGTGGATGGATTTCTTATAGAGTGGGGTTTTCCTTATTTCTCAACATCTTGATACTTTCCTCTACATTTTATTTTAATGTATTTTTAGTATATTTCCTCTTCAAACAATCCTTTCTCAGGAGATTAAAGAATTTAAATTATATGTATATTTATTAACATTCAATAGTTACTGAGTTGAGACATACATCCAGATGCTTCTTCTGTTTAGTTTTTCTGAACCTACATATCTCTCCTGAGATGGCTTGTTTTGCCTCAGCCTGTGGAGGCCATGGTGGTGCTCAAATCTCAGTAGCCATCATGATACCCTTGGCAGAGTCTCTTTGTGTTACGATTATTCATGGAATAAATTTATGTTCAGATGATTTATGTCTCTTAGTAGCTCAGTTTAAAGATTCCAATTTATTTCGGATTATAATTTTTATATTCATTTTATTTTGAAAAAGTATCTTCAAATATGGTGACATTGCTAAAATGTGCATGCACATTATTTCTAATAATTTTCTTTAGATTTCCGCTGTTTATGTGCTAATAAATTATTTATTACAGCTAAGTTATATTGAGTTACTATGTATTAATACTTAACCAGAGAATTGCCATTATCATTTCTTGCCTGACATAAACATATGGGAATATTGTGCACTGAACTTAACCAATTCACCTATTTTTATTTGACCTTTATTCCATAATTGTGATAAATATTTTCTGGTTTGAGGTCATACAACTAAGAAATAACTCTGAGGTTGCTCAGCATCTAGTCTCCTTAGCCAACATTCATGATAGGAAAATCATAATTTTTGCATAATTTCGGCAAGGCAATTCTGTTCACATGCATGGTTTTCAATTGCACATGAAATGTTTGTGCATACAGCATGCTCTATTTAATTGAACAATTCCCCTACACTCCTGACAATGACTCATGGAGAATGGCTGTCTTTTATTAAAAAGCCATTATGCTGAGCAGGTGCTCCCTAATTATCTACATCCTGAGAGCAGATGAAAATAATTGTATCCACTAATGCACTTTGAATATTACAAAGTATTCCAAATTGTTTCTGTTCTGAAAAATCAGTAATATTTATTTGAAATAAATTATCTTAACATTATCTGAGTGTTTGATTGAATGAAAAATATCTAATAGCTCTTATAATGTTTATCTACACATTTGCTGAATTTAGAGATACTAAAATGCCATAACATCTTCCTTGCCTATTAGAGAATGGTCAAAATGAAGTCATTCTCACTCTCTGTCAATATTTTTTCCTGTCTTTTCTGCTTGTTTCAATAAGGAAAGATTCTTTCTCCTAGGAAATTAAAATAAGAAGCAGAAATATAGCAAATTTTGTCTCATGCATCATACCCAGGCACTTTTCCATGCCACTAATACCGGTTTAAATTTTAAACAAAACTACAAGTAATGGATTAAATAGTGCCTCCTAAAATCCACTAAGAATTTGAACTTATTACGAAATAAGGCCTTTACAGATGTAATTAGTTAATTTAAGGTGAGGTCATACTGGATGTGGGTAGGTCCTAATCAAATGATGTGTGCCCTTATAAGAAGAATAATCAGAGAATCAGAGGGAAGGTGGTCGTTTGAAGAAGGAGAAAGAAATTGGAATTAGGCAGAAAAAAGCCAAAGAGTGTCAAGGATTGCCAGTAGACATCAAAAGCCAGGAGGTTCATGGACCATATTCTCCCTCAGAGAATTCACAGGGAGCATGGACCCGTGCATGCCATTTTTTATTAAATCTAGCTTCTTGTTCTTGAGAGAATAGATTCCTCTTGTTTTGTTCCACCAAGTTGTTGTACTTTGCTAAACAAGCCTCAGAAACTGAGACACAATAGTTCCCAGAACACACCCACCCAGGTAATTCACCTGATATTTTCAGCTTCCTGTTGCTGACAAGGGAAAGTTTATGTATGGAGATGAAACAATGTTTTGGGAGCATGGGATCCTTGAGGAGGTAACAGGTGAAATCCTTAAAGGTAGAAATAGTCTGGGTGCCTCCAATTGCACTAAAAATTCACATCCTTGAATGACTTTCAGAAGTGTTATAAAGAAAGAAAGCAGCCTCATTCAGGACAGGTCCACCCACAGGTCCAGATCAGATCCATGAAAGAAGCAAGTTGTATTATACCTAAATGAAGCCTAGGCCTGAAAGTAATGTTAACATTTTGGTGACAATTTTTCCAATTTCTATCTGTGAGAAGAACATTTAACATAAAAATATTACATCAAGACAAATGCTGTATGACATAAAGTGTAAAGCATAGTGTAAACTACAGAGTTCAATTAATAGTAATATTTTAATATTGGTTCAACTGTAGCAAATATACAACACTAATCTAAAAAGTCAATAATAGGAGTAAATATGTGTGTGGGTATTATATAAGAATTCCCTATACTTCTGGTATAATTTTTCTGTAAATGTAAATTGAAAACTTCTCTAAAAATAAGTGTAAATAATATAACCTCATAAACTAATTTTACATTGTATGCAATAATAGAATAAAATTATATACTTATAAATTCAGTCTCCCTTTATTTAATCTGAACACTGTGAGATAACTTCTTGTGATTAAAAATGTTATGATGTCAAAAAGGAAGAAAGCAAACAAGGCCAATCTGAAACCCAGGCATCAGGACCTAGGACCCAGAACCCTTGCCTGGCAGCTACATGGACTTGAAATTCAGCTTTGAATAAAGCTCACTGTTCCCCAGACAGAATTTCCATCCTGCATGGCCCAGGACATCCATTGCAACTCCATGATCCCAGGAAATACATGGTCTTTATATTGGAAAGTTGAGTCTGTGTGGTCAGAATCATTAACACACTCTCTAAGGAGACAGAGAAACTCCTTTACAACCTGGATCCTCCACTGAAGCTGCAGAGGGAGAGACACCAGTCTCTGACCCTGCAGGTGACTTGAACTGCAGCTTTATTAGACTTTTATGCCATCCTTACCTCTTTGTGGACTCTGAAGTTGCCTTGGAAGTGAGTGAGGATACAGCTCTGACCATTTCAGGCCCACAGGGCTGGTTTGTAGGGGAAAGATTATCTGGACCTTCCGTTGACTCTCCCTAGATTACTCAAACAAGTGCCTTTCCCTGCCCTTATATTATAAACCCTTCCGAGTCTCATCTGGAGGGCAGGAGATAAATATGCAAAGTGGGTGGTAATTTCCATTTAAATCCACTGCTACCCTTGCCCAGGGAAATCTCCTTACCAACTCATTAGGTGTCAGTGCTGTTCCTATCCATCAGTTTTCACAGATGGGGTCTGCCACCATCCTTGCCCTCCTCATGGTTCTTCTTCCAGGTCAAGGATGACCCAGGTCTTGGGGTCACAGAGGAGGGTGGGGAGGATGGAGCCTCTGATGTCTGAATTCTGGATCTCCCATACAGGTGTCAACTCTGAGGAGCAGCTGGTACAGTCTGGAGCAGAGGTTAAAAGGCCTGGGGAGCCTCTGAAGATCTCTTGTAAGGCCTCTGGATACACCTTTACCAACTACTGGATCAGCTGGGTGCGCCAAGAACCAGGGAAGGGCCTGGAGTGGGTTGGACAAATTGATCCTAGTGACTCAGAAACACACTACGGCTCATCCTTCCAAGGCCAAGTCTCCCTCTCTACAGACAACTCTGCCAGCACTGCCTACCTGCAGTGGGCCAGCCTGAAGGCCTCAGACACAGCTGTGTATTACTGTGCAAAAGACACAGTGAAAGAAACCACATCCTGAGAATATCAAAAACCCATATTGAGCCCACAAATTCAGTGTAGAGCTCTCAGAGTCACATCCACCAGGGAGTTCTCAAATACACCCATTAGGGAAATCGTATTCTCGCTGTGTCTTCAGGAATAAAAATGGTAAGGAGCACATCAAAAGGAGACTCACTTTCATATGCTGACAAGACCAGGAACCAGTTCTTGAGGGACATAGTCTTTCTTTTCTGAACTAGGTTACTCTGCTTTGTTCTCTGGCTCACATTGCACTCTCCAGCAAGGTGGCTGCATAAAACATGTTATGTTCATAACATAAAAACACTGTCTTATCCACACATATTATATGTAACTTCTACTTAGTGGAAATTCCACACACTCTATCATTGACTTCCTTCTGTTGTTCTTTCTTCCCTTCCTTCCTTCCTGTCTTCCTCCATTTCTCTCTTTCAGTATTTCTTTAATGTTTTAAGACATAACTTTCCTCCCTTTTTGTTATTCTCATATCAGTGTACATATAATACATAATATCAATTACTTTTGGTTTAAACATATTGGTTAGTTGGTTTTTACGAATAAATTTGAGCATGTTTTTGCATTTATCATCTCTATATGCAGTTACCCATATGTAAATATTCATTTATTTCTTCTCAACTCTAGTCTAGACATCATGTAAGGTCTCCAGTTAAAATGTTCCTGGGAATTGTATACCAAGCTGTTCTGCATGACTTAGGCCAAGGTGGAGGATGGAGTAACAGATTATAACAGAAGCGTATACAAAACTAAAAGGATCCAAGAACATCTGTTAATGGAAGGGAGCTGAAGTCATATCCAGTATCCTTATAAGAGACATTAAGATGTTTGCATATGTATACAAAGTTTTAGGTAGAGTGGATGAGGCAAACATTTAGCAGAAAGATGGATCTGAGTGGACAAAAATTCTGTGTCACCATTTGTGTTAGCCACAGGAAACCATAATTCAAAACCTAAACTACAAAGTAATGTATTTAAAACCCAACAAAGAGCAGAAGAAACAAGGAAATGAATATTCAATATATTTATTTTGGACTGAATTGTGTCCCCCCAAGATATTCTTTGCCTCAGAATGAGAACTTATTTGGAAATATGTATGTAGCAGATTCAATGAGTCCATCTGAAATTAGGTCATACTGGAGTACAGGGGATCCTTAATCCAATATGACTAGAGTGCTTATAAGTAGAGCAAATTTGAACAGAGTCAGTCAGTCAGGATGGGAGAACACTGTTTGACAACCAGAAAGAGACTGAATCCCAAAACTGCTGAACACCACCAAGAGCCAGGAGAGAAGTGTGGAATAGATTCTTCTTACAGGTTTTGGAGGAAAGATGTCTCTCCAAAACATCAATTTCATTCTTCTGGCATTAGGAATTATAATACACTGTATTTCTGTTCTTTTAAGCTATTCTGTCTGTAGTGACTTACTACAGTATTCCTAAGAACCAAAGACAATAGTCTTGAAAGAGAGTAACTTACTGCTACTTTCATCCAGCTGTTCTGTGAGGGAAGGAGGCTCTTCCTTAGATCATACCTCTATCAATTTTTTTAAGATTGGGCATGAGCTGGGGCCATGGATTAGAACACCATAGACCTGCTAGAAACTCTCCAGGCTTTCAGGATGAAGGAGGCTCAAGAGGAGGACCCTCTCAATGATACAGGGAATCCAAAGAGAATAAGGCAGGTGTGAAAATGAGAGAATATGGGAACACCACTAGATGGCACCAGCATAAAGAGAAATAAAATTATTTAAAAACAGTTTCATCTCAGAAGACTGTGGGAGAGTGTGGGCTATGGTGTGGACCATTGACCATGAGGTGCAGCGGTGCTCAGAGATATATTCACCAAATGCAATGAATGTCTCATGATGATGGAGGAGGTTGTTGTTATGGGGGGAGGGGTGGGGTGAGAGGGATGGGGGTATATGGGGACCTCATATTTTTTAATGTAACATTAAAAAACAAAGACAAAAAATTTTTAAAAAATAAACTGTCAAACTATTTTTTAAAAAAAGTGAGTCACCAAAGAAATTTTAATGTCTGAATATGCTGCCTGTTTTCCACATAGGAAAAATAACGTCTTTCCAAGTTCTTGTTTGTATCCACGTGATCATAAAGTATCAAGTGATACAATTGGATGGATTCAGAGCTCCTTTGCAAGGGACAAGAGCTAGTGTTATCTGATCTAAGTGTATAAACATCCAGTCTATACTACTATGTTTAATACAGGCTAATGCCAACTCTTCCATGTGTCTGTTTCTTAGGACAAAGCAGGGGCTCTCAGCATTGGCTCACCAATAACTCATATCACTAAGGAAAATATGTCAGGATCAGAGAGACAGAAGAGGAAACCTACTTGGAAAGCCCTGAATATCGAAGGGTGTGGAATCATCAGTGAGCCAGGCAGTGTCCAGAGTGGAGAAATAGACAGTATTGTACGTGATTTCAGTGTGAAGGAATGTTTATTTAGGGGTGGGTATACACTGCCTTCCTGTGCCCAAACATTAACAGTTTTTCACCCACTTATTATCATCAACCATTAATTTCTGCACAAATGTCTTCTATGGAAAGCATGCACATGTTGTCCCTTATCTTTGCTGATGAAAATTAGCTCATCTTCTGAACCTGTCGCTCCTTGCAGAGTCCAGCCATTTGTCTGTGCTTCTCCCATTCTGACCCAGGACAGAACCAGGATCCTCACAAGGAATCTGAATTGAGACGGGCCTTTCTTTTCATCATTGTATAGAGTAATCTTACGAAAATTAAGAACCATACATTCTCAGGAATGGTGGAGAAAGAGAAGGGATTCCAAATCAAATAATTTCTATTTGTAGGTGTCTACTGTGCAATGCATCTGGTGGCATCTGTTGAAATGTGAGGTATGAGGAAGCCCAGGAGGTATCTGAATCTCCTGTAACCTCTGTATTCACCTCCAGCAATTTCTGTCTGAACTTGCCCCATCAGGATCCAGGAAATGGGCTGGAATGGGTGGCCTGGAAAGCCATGATGGAAACACTAAGATCTGTGCAGACTTAATGAAGGGCTGAGTCACTACTTTCAGAGACAACTCAGAGTACATGTTGTTTTGGCAGATGAGCAGACTGAAAGACAAGAACACAGCCAGGTTTTACAGTGCAAGAGACACAGTGAGGATAAGACAATGGGAGTCCAGATAAATTTTTCCTTGAGAGAGGCTCCAGGAGACTGGGGTGGGGGGCTGTTGGCAGTGGATGCTTCAAACCTCATGATCAAGTTGTCAGCTGTTGGATCAGCTGCAGATTGAAGGAAAGGATTCCTATAGGGCTCTCATTCACTCTTTTTTTTAAAAAAAAATATTTATTTATTATTATTATTTTTTAATTACATTAAAAAAATATATGAGGTCCCATTCAACCCCACCGCCCCCGCCCCCCACTCCCCCCACAGCAACACTCTCTCCCATCATCGTGATACATCCATTGTACCTGGTAAGTTCATCTCTGAGCATCACTGCACCCCATAGTCAGTGGTCCACATCATAGCCCAGACTCTCTCACGTTCCATCCAGTGGGCCCTGGGGGGATCTACAGTGTCCCGTAATTGTCCGTGAAGCACTATCCAGGACAACTCCACAAAGAGTGGAATTGTTAGGGTACCCTATCTTCTTAGTGCTTTTGCTTTGTTCTCATTTTGTCCTGGTCCTCTGTGCCATGCTATACCCTGTACTTGAAAGCATTTTGGGGAAGTATTTCCCCAAAAATAAGCTGAAAGCAAGTTTGCTCTTGTGTACAGAGAGGATACCAGGGTAGAATACGGAACCCAGAGGACATGGGTTAATGAAAGTAATTAGCTATGTGAGAGATAATCAGTAGAGGACAAATAATGGATATGGAAAGGCTAGTGTGCACTCAGAGGGGAGGGTCTCAGAGTTCTGTCAGTAAACACAGTGATACAGAGAAAACCCAGAGGCTAGAAGGAGCTTGAGCTTGAGCTTGAGCACTTAAAGTCTTTCTATAATCACAGCAAAAAGCTGAATGAATGAATGAGTGAAAGAGAGAAGTAATGGGGGTAATTGAAGTTTGTATATTAGAAGAAGATAAGAAGACACTAGGTCTGGGAAAAACTGTCCCTTACTTCTAAATCTCAGTGTGCAGTTGTAGAGCTCACAACTGTCCTACCCTGTATCCAATGAACTTGGTTCAAGCTCTTCTGCATATTACATCTGTATGACTTTGGCTAATGGGAAAGATAGGGATATTTTCACACTCCTAATGTTGCTTAATACCCTGTGGTCAATAACTCATAGTGAGTTCGAGTATATACAGTAAAATATTAATTAATTTATATTAATATTAACAGATAATTTTTATTTGTGAATTTGGAATTGCAGAAAAACTTTCCCATGAAATATGACAAAGGAGATTGAGGAAATATTAAAATTGCTTAAGACCATCAAAATATATGCCTGTAATATTCCTGATTTATCAAAGTGTGCACTCAAGAGAATAATAAATTGGGGTCTTCAGACAAAAGAGAAATGATGACTGAAAAAAGATTTAGCTCACAATAAGGAACAAAATACAGTATTCATAAAAACTGAGTATACATTAAACCCCAGCACCAACTACAGTTCTGGTAAAGTAACAGGAGAGGCTTGTGAACAAAGATCACATCTGAGTCCAGCTCCATCACACAGAAACACAAACTCCAAAATAGGACCAATTGACATGGGGACCTGAATCTCTGGACTGACCATGTGATAGCCGGGCCCTGAGCCTCAATAGATTTCAGCTCCTACAATCTGGTTTATTGGACTTACCCCACTCAGCTAACATGGAGGTGAAGAAGGTCAACTAACACACTATGGAGCCAAGAGTGCCTACAACTGAAAGCAGGAGGATTGCATCCATCATCCATGTGGAATCTAAGCCCCCTCTTGAGATAGATGTGGAGTGGACACAACCATTCCAAGGTCCACAGGATGGAGGAATAGAGTATGGATTAGAGTGGACTTACTGATATTCTATTCATGAACTATTGTGATTAGCAATCGAAGAAAATGTGGCATTGGTGTGGAGAAAGTGGCCATGGTGGCTGCTGGGGATAGGGAGTGGGAGGAAGAGATGAGATGTGGGGGCGTTTTCAGGGCTTGGACTTGTCCTGGGTGGTGCTGTAGGGACAGTTACCGGACATTGTATATCTTCCCATGGCCCACTGGGTGGAACGTGGGAGAGTGTGGGCTATGATGTAGACCATTGACCATGAGGTGCAGTGGTGCTCAGAGATGTATTCACCAAATGCAATGAATGTCTCATGATGATGGAGGAGATTGTTGTTATGGGGGGAGGAAAGGAAGAGGGGGGTGGGGGGTATATGGGAACCTCATTTTTTTAAAATGTAATATTAAAAAAATAAATAAAGACAAAAAAAGCCTGAGTAGTTTGCCAAGAGATAAGAAGGGAAACCAGGGTTAGGGAGTCATTAATGGAAGAAAGCATATAATGTGATTTAGATTTGAATTATTGGTATCTCTGAATAAAAAGACTAATAAATAAAGAAAAATAAATTAGGATTACAAGCTTGCATTGTACAGTTCTATTTTTTCTAATTTTTATTCTAGTAATGTATAAACAACCTATTAGTTCCCCTTTTAACCATATTCATATAATTAATTTATTCCTGTTAATTATGCCAACAGTTTTGTTCTATCATCACCATCATCCAATGTGGAAACATTTCCAATATGAAATAGGAATTCTGACAAATTAAGTATTAATTCCCCAATCACTACCCCCACGCCAGTGCCTGGGAAAATTGTTTATACTATTGAGTGAGCTAAGTCAGACAGAAAAGAACCAATATTGTATGATATAACTAATGTGAATTAATTACAATAAATAAATTCATAGCTAAAATATAATACCAAATTTTAAGGATAAAGATAAATCATACATGCTGCTAGTGGAACTGAGCACTCTCAGTGCACTTATGATACTCAAAATGTTTCAGAGTTGTCATTCAGCAGACTATTAACCCTGAAGATGGAGGAATGGATGAGAAAATGAATGTGTGAGAATTCATGGAGAAGGAGATAAAGGATAAGAAAGAAAGATGTGTGTGTGTGTATGTGTGTGTGTGTATAATACATATATTCAGAATCCAGGATAGGGCATCTTCTCCTGTCTGGCAGATTTTATGATGAGGTAGAGATGAGGGTCCTTCTTAGCCAGGCTGAGGAAAAAAATGTATGAACTGGGGTCCACTCCATCCTCCAATTTCCAGTGTATTAGAGCTAAGAGAACAGAAAGCAGAATTTGGGGATGGAGCATCACCTTGCACCAGGACGAGTTGAGGCTGGAAGGAGCAGTCCTAACTTTTATTTTCCTGAGACCTAAAAAGACTTCGATGAGCTTAACTCACTCTGGGTGAACTCCCCTGAATTTCAACTCCTATTTGGAGTATAAAGGACTAAGCTGTAGTCACACAGAGATAATAGAATATTGACATGTGTATATTCTACACCAACCAGTTGGAAAGGCTCCCATAATTGGAAAAACAAGCTGAAATTTTCTCTTCAGCATGGGGTTTCCCTGTGAGGTGCAATTGTGCAAGTTTATTGTACTCTCCCCACTTGGGGGAGGGACTCCATTGCTAATGGAGTGACCATGATGGTGACTGGCAGGGGAAGGTAGGCTGACAGGCCTTGGGTACTGCCCAATAATGCTGCATGCTCTCAGACCCATGAGTCTGAGAGCATGCACTGGCCACCTGTGCTGCTCCTCATGTCCCACTCATGGCCCATACTTGGCAAGTTATGTTCATGTGGTTACTAGAAAAATGGAAACCCATGAATATCATTGAACAAATCTCCCTCAAAGAACTTTGGGAGATAAATCAATGAGAAGGAGGGCCACGGTCTTAGCAGGGACAATCGGCCACTGCCCTACTCCTTCCAGTAATCCTCAGGTTCATGTGTGGATGGGAAGGCCAAGTTTGCAGATCTCCCACATCCTTTCCACACTGACTGAGGAGTCAGACCTCTAAGAGAATCTAACCTGGTTTGACAGATAAAAATGGCCTAGTTGCAGGGCACTCCCAGATCTTCTATCTCCTCACTGCATTGGCCAGCAATGGCAATATTTCCTCCATTGTGGAGAAAAGGTCATTACTGAACTTATAAAATATTTTCTATCTTCCAGTGTAAAGGGCTCCACTATATCTGCCTATAACTGTCCATTGTGGCCAATGAAAAAGCCAGTGGAGCATAAGAGCTGACTACAGATGATCAGGGCCTAAATGCAGAAGGGTCCCTTTAGCACCTGTGGTTCAGTATTGTGCTATTTGCATATTGGTCATATCTCTGTATCTTCCTGGCAGCCCTATATCAGGTGGGATAGAAAGCAGGGGAACAAGAGGAACAGAAGAAGAGCAGGCCCAGCAAGACATAACAGTGGACATTTCACTTGTCCTGCCTCTGGGAAATTTAGAGACTGAATATCCATTTGAGTTTCAAGTTTCTGCCACCTGAACCCTTACCAACTGATTTCTCTGGCAGAATGAAGGAGCAATAGGAATTCACAGAATTCTTGGCTCCAGGACCAAGAACTTCCCAAATGAAGCCCAGGGTTTCAGCCCCTTGGTAAGGCAATTTCTTGTATTCTATTGGGCTATGATAGAAATTGAAAACATAACTGAGATCTCAGGTTCTTTTGGGACCAGTTTTCCCTGTCATATCCTGGGTCCTGGGTAATCAGAACACTCTTCCAAGCAGTGTCATCAATGGAGCTTCATCAAAGAGAAGTGCTATATTCAGTATCATGCCTTACTGGGATCCCAGGAATTTATGTGCCTGTGTGAGTCCATGACAAAGCCCCCCTAAAAAACAATCCTGTTGTAACACCACATGAGGACCCTTCCCTCTCTGCTTTGGCATCCTGAGAACCCCATCTCAAAAACGTCCCACAAGATGCTCAGCACTGGTTCCCTGATGTTTCAACCATGTTGAAGACACCTGGTATCCACTTTGAAGCAACTGTTGTTTGTATTGCCTCGTTGGAAAATGTACCCAGTGTTCCCCCTAGACCTGGAAAAATCAAACTCAAGCACCCCAATGTACAGTTTGAATTGTGGGCCATCACCAATTGCTTAGCAATCTGATCAGGTTCAAGGAGGATGAAGGATGGGAGATCTAAAGATGCTCCCGTGTGAAGAAGTAACCTTTGGACACAATTAGTAGCAGGGAAAGACACTATTTATCTTACCCATATTGATGCACTTGGCCATGTCTGAAATCATGATTAACATAATTGGAGTAACCTAGCTAATAACAGATGCACAGAGCTGATTTTGGCAGATAATGCTGGTAAAGAGGCAGAGGAGGAAACCTGCCTGGAGGATGAAGAAAAAGAACATACCGTTGATGAGATCCATGAAATAGCTGAATTTCCCATGGATTCTTCTATTGCTTTTGGACTCACCACTGAACTGATCATGTAAATTCTGCCATGATTAAATGATGGAATGAAGAACACAGGGGATATCTTTCACAAAAATGGCCCATCTGCCATTTACCAATATGAAAGATGTCAATTACAAGCCAGAGCCTAATGGGACTTAGGTGTTCTAAGAGAAGATGCACTAGACCACTTAAAGAAACAGACTACATCAACTCTTTCCTGCCATCTCAATTCTTATGCGTTGGTTGCTGTGGACACCTAATTTATGCTATTATCTTACCTTTCAAGTTTGTCATGCACATGAATTACATACATGTTATACCTTGGAAAAGTGACTTTGCCATTTCCAAGGATATCAGATGATATATCATCTGACCAAGGACCACAAGGACCACACTTTGCCACATAATATACTCAATTATAGGCACAGGTTCATTGACTAGATGGACCTTATCTGTAACCAACAAGGCACTGACAGCCCATTTTTTAGAGAACTTTATTGACCACCTAAAGAAGAATTTTGATGTTTACATCTGTACAATTCACTTACTGCTTGGACTGTGCACATTCATCTGGCCCTTTGGGTTTCCTAGAAAGGAAACTCAACCTTATCTTGCATCCTAGTAGGAGGAAGAGACAAATGTGGAGGAGGGACACATCTATACTTATACCCATTAGGATAAAGACTGACCCTAAAAGGGGGAAAAAGGACATACCACCAGGGACTGTCATTTCCATCCACTGTCAGAAGATCATCCTGCTTTTTATCACATTATACCCTCTGTAATCAGATTTTGTTTAGGTTATGACAGTTCTGCAGAAATGAATTTCAAGAACACATCAGGTTAGTCAGGCTAGTAATTTATTAAGGTAGGGAGGGAAGAGAAATGGGAGAAAATAACAGACCATGGATCCCATGTGGAAAGGAAGGGGCTGAAATATGAAAAAAAAAGAGCTGATTTACAGACCGTAGTTTCCCATTATAGATTATAAATCCCCAGGATTACTTGCATAGTGATTAAAGCAGGTGAGGAGGCAGTCAGAATTGGGGTCCAAAAGCAAGAGAGAGAGACTTTATGCTAGCTTTTTTCCTTTTTAAATAAATATATATATTTATTTATTTATTTTTAACAGATACAAAGATTGCACAAAATGTTACATTAAAAAATATAGGAGATTCCCATATGCTCAACTCCCCACACCCCCTACTTTTGTGCTTACTTTTTAAATTATTATTATTATCCACCCCTTGTGGCTTTATGTGTGCTGTCTGCTTCTATGCCCATTCATTGTGCATTCTTCTGTGTCTGTATTTATTTTATTTATTTCCCCTCTCCCCCTTGTGGCTTGCTTGCTGTCTATTCTCTGTGTTCATTTGCTGTGCACTCTTCTGTGTTTTGTTTTGTTTTGCTTATCCCCTTTTTGCTGTGTCACCTTGCTGAGTTGGCTCTCTGCAGCACTTGTGGGTCTGGTGGCACTCTGTGGAGCTTGTGGGCTGGGTAGCACTCCATAGCTCCTGGGCTGGCAGTTCTCTATAGCATGCAGGTGTGCCTGCCTTTCACAAGGAGGCCCCAGGACATGAACCCAGGACCTCCCATATGGTACACAGGAGCCCAACTGATTGAATCACAGCCAATTCCCTGTGCTTGCTTTTAAAACTATTCCACCCCTTTGCTAATGGCAGGGGAGGAGTCCCAGCTGTTGGCTGTTTCGATTGATTACCCTACCCATCAATCCCTTAGAAGGACCCAATAATAAGGCCCCTGGAGAATATACAGGGCTTATCTTGGCTTCCAGAGGAAATCTTGTTCTGAATTGGATTTCTTATGAGAGTCTTCCAGGAGCCATCTTGGGGTTACTGATGTCCATGTGGACTTCTTGCCTGGTTCCAGATCCATCTATTGCTTTCTATATAAGTAGCTGGCTTCACTAACTCCTCAGAGAGTTTAAACCTTTATCCTTAAGGGGTGCTGAAGAGAGATGATCATTGTTCTGTAGCTATTTCCTGTTGTTTAGGGGGCAGTAGGCCTTACCTGACAAATTGTAAAACCCTCTTGCTATTCAATCTCAGTTGAAGGAAGACAGATCTGGCATCCTGGGTGAAGCTGGATGAAGTCCTCAAATGGTTAACAAGATGTTGATTCTGGAAGAAATAAACTTGATTAGAATCTTGAGAATATATGGTCCCTCTCAGGGGATACTGGACCACAAAAGTAGCAAAGGCCAAGTGCCTTCAAAGGCTGCATTTTCCCAAAGTTGTTGGGAAACAGTATGTTTCCTTTAGTAATTTTATGCTGTTGGTTAACTAGGCAGAGACTGCATAGATAACAGGGCATGATATAAATTACCAATCCAGTAGTATGGTAGAGGCATTACCCTTTTGGTTATAATATAGGGTGAAATTACAGAAAGTGAAAACAGACAAGGATTTTAAAGGAGTCCCTGGTTTGCTCTCCCCCTAAAAATAGGCATTTGGGCTAGAGTTATAGGGAACAGCTTACTTTGATACAGACACACCTTAGCTTTGTCTCTTGAAGAGGTATTTCAGGCCATCCAATGATGGGCATTTGTACATCCCTTCAGGAGCTTCTGGTGAACTGGTACTTCCTTGGGCAGCTGACTTCACTCAAGATTAGTGCACCAAGCTGGAAATTCTTTAACTTTAATAGCTTGGAAGTGATCAGAAGTACAGAGTATAGTTCCTTACATTTTGACTATAATTGGGTGAGATTTGTTTTCCTGCAAAGTTTTGATCAGAACCTGGGTTCCAGGTCCTGGGTAAGGAAAGGTTTTCTCCAGACCATCTCAAAGGGGCTTAACTGAAGTGGGTCTTAGCCACCTCTTTTGCCATTTCCCTTCTGCTGGGAAATTCCTAGCCTTGGTAGCATGGCATGTGAGCCTGCCAGTCCTATCCAGGATATGTGTGGTACAGGTTCTGGAATAAGGGCTAGGAGGGAAACCTGGGCTAACCAAGTCTTCCACCTGGTGTGAGATGAAAATGGAGAAGTCACCCCCAAGTCAATTTGGAGACTCTTTAAATTAAAAGATGTGTTGTCCCCCCACAGCTCTCTGGTAAGGTGACCATTCCTTTATCTTATAGGTATATTCATTATCTACTTGGAAAATGAAGTTTACTAGAACATTTTTATTACCCTTTTTTTGGTTCAATATTTCTTTGCATATGATCTAGAATAGAAAATATATCACCATAATCATCAGGTATATATCTAGAATAGGACATATGTATGATACTTAATATTATTTAATGTATTACTCAATGCATACATTTCTCTTTTAGCTGTAATAGATTTAAGTTCAAGGTTTGCAATACCTTACATGTTATCTCTCCATGGTAACAGGCCATAATGCAAATTGTGCTTATGTTCTACTCACAGTACTCTGGTACTTATTTCTCCACTTGGTACGTTCTTCACATTGCCAGAATGCTGCAGCACTGTTGACACAAGACAGAAGCTTGGAAGGTAAGTGTCAGTATTCCACCAATCTGGTGTGTAGCACCCTTCAGCACTATGAAACAGTACCAGTCTGGAGGTGATATTCATTGTACATTTGGCTATATGAAGCCATCATTGGCTGCTGCAGGAGTTTGAAATAGCAGCATAGTCTCTGTCAACTTCAAGAGCACAGAGATATAGTAGATATGTTTATTGTTTTAAGGTTCAGGGACCAACCTGGCCAATAACTCAAATGTAGAGGCAACCTGATGTGTATTGAAGGCCTGGTTTGAATGCACAAGAGAGTTTAACAATGCTGAAGTCTATCACTTGATTGTTATACACTTTTTAAACTCTTCCAATGCAATGTATAGCATATCAAATGAACTTAACTTTTTATTACTTTTTTCTTCTACACTTTTACTGTAAAGATGTTAATTGCAAGTATTTTACTTTGGCAGTACAGGAAAAGTTGCTTTTTCCATTTAAAAAAAATGAAAACTGATGAATCACAATGGAATCAAGATAATTTTTCATTACCACGACTTGATTACGCAGATTGAGGTGACTTCCAGACAGTTTTCACTGCTATGCAGTTACTTTTTGCCATTTAAATACTTCAGTTTGGGAAGCGGACTTGGCCCATTGGTTAGAGCATCCGTCTACCACATGGGAGGCTTGCGGTTCAAACCCCGGGCCTCCTTGACCCATGTGGATCTGGCCCACGCACAGTGCTGATGCGCACAAGGAGTGCTGTGCCACGCAGGGGTGTCCCTGCATAGGGGAGCCCCACGTGCAAGGAGTGTGCCCCATAAGGAGAGCTGCCCAGCATGAAAGAAAGTTCAGCCTGCCCAGGAATGGTGCTGCACACACGGAGAGTTGATACCACAAGATGATGCAACAAGAAGAAACACAGTTTCCCGTGCTGCTGACAACAACAGAAGCGGACAAAGAAGAACACAAAGCAAATAGACACAGAGAACAGACAACTGGGGTGGGTGGGGGGGAAGGGGAGAGAAATAAAATAAATAAATCTTTAAAAAAGTAAATATTTCAGTTTAGAAGATGCTTTTACAAACAGTTTATAAATAACCACAACTACATAGACTGGTTAATTTACCTTATTTTTAAAATTTCTCTCCCCTTCCCCCCACCACCAGTCTGCTTTCTGTGTCCATTCACTATATGTTCTGTGACCTCTTCTATCCTTATCAGCATCACCGGGAATCTGTTTCTTTTTGTTGCATCATCTTGTTGTGTCTGCTCTGTGTGTGTGTGGTGCCATTCTTGGGCAGGCTGCACTTTCTTTCATGCTGGGCACCTCTCCTTATGGGGTGCACTCCTTGGACATGGGCTCCCCTATATGAGGGACACCCCTGCATGGCAGGACACTCCTTGCACTCATCAACATTGTACATGGGCCAGCTCCATATGTGTCAAGGAGGCCCGGGGTCTGAACCACGAACCTCCCATGTGGTAGGCAGATGCCTTATCCATTGGGCCAAGTCCACTTCCCTGGTTAATTTATCTTAGGTTAAAATTAACAAACAATGGAATTTATTTATCCATTTAAAAGAAGGCAGATCTAAATTTCTTTAACTTAATTTCATCAGATATGAACTTAACTTTCATCACCTTAAAGATTTAACAAACATATATTTGGTATTTCATAAACCTAGGGAGATAACACCCAAGCTAAATAAAATTGAAACTGTTATGGTTTATGCAAGAAATGCACACTGGCTGCTAGGTTCTGAAACTGTTCATTTCTAAAGATCTTTCCAAATCTGTAATCAATGAATTTTTCCTGTTGATATTTGGTAATAGGATTATTAATCACCCTTATTTTAAGGCTGTTTGAATGTTTAAATTGAGGAATTATAGGGCAGACTATGATTTTTAATTCCCCAGTTTAGAAGATAGTTTCAATTTGTCATTCTTGCCTTTCTCCCATGGCTCTTGCAAAGAGAAGACCTTGGGAGTTAGGGTATGTTAAAGAGCTTAGGAAACACATTTTCCTTTCTTAAGGTTCTATATTATAAGATTTCTAAATTATCTTTCCATCCAACTCAGCCTAATTTGTGCTCCAGGAATACTTATTCACATGTATAATGGAACACTAGATTTTAAAATTATACACATTTTACAATAGATAGAGCTCATCTAAGAAATTTCACTTGTTAATGTGATATCATCCCAATGTATAAAGTTATATACCGAACAATTAGGCAGACACAAATAGATTTTGATACAGAACTTAGTGTTAAAATTTTCATTCTCTTACAAAATAAGTTTAACTCTAAGATAACACTTAAAAGATGTTTTCTTAAACTCTAATTTGCACTGTGACTATACAGTTTTGAACAGGAATTTCATTCCTTAATTAATGTCTTATAACCAAAAGATCCCCAATACTTTAATACAATTTTCCTTTGCTTCAGAACTTTGTTTATTTTTCACTTTGGCTTTAGCATACCTTGGATTAGCAAGATTAATTCTATATATACTCACTGAAGGTACTGAAGCATCAGTGAAACTGGTTGCTGTCATGAATTTCTGCTTTTAGGAATTCCCAGGTGTCAAGGCAGGAGGCTTCCTTCATTCCCATTCCTCAGAGATAACAGGGCTCTGGCAGACACTGGACTGGAAGAATAGATGTTCAACCCTGAGGCCCAAGAATTCCACCAGACAGCAATTTAATTCATACTTGGAGCCAGAAGGGAAAGCAAGGTCACTAATGTCAGTAGGACAGGAGACAGGGAGGTCTCAAGTTTGCTTTCCATGGAACCATAGGGGCAGAAGCTGTTATGAAATAGCCATAAGCAAAGGTGAAGGGTGAGGCTAGGCTTGAAGTGACCATAAGCAAAGGTAAGGTCAGTTTAGAATTTATACTTATAATAGTAGATTTTGGCTAAATCTACCCAGTTATATTTTCAGTTATTCTTCTTCTACTGTTTTATAATATAAAGGCATGTATAAATGAATTTATCTTTTAGTTACAGTTTCTAGTACTTTTTTTACTTTAAGGTGAATATGGTACCTTTATTAACTAAGCCATAAAAAATTTATTAGTATATCTCTGCAAAGTTTCTCTGCTTTTCTAGCTATTGAATCAATTGCTCTTGTTATTTATACATTAAATCCACTTCCAAGACAGTATTGACATTTAAGGATTCATTTTTAGGTTACTTTTCACCATAATCCAATTTTTAACAGGTGGCCCCCAAATCTGATTTCCTAGTCACAAACAAACTGACAAAGTTAAGTTCAAGTTAAAAAGGAAGGGTAATTTTATACCCTTAGCATTTTTATGAACTCTTTGATCTTAATTGACAGCACATGAGGTTTCTTAATTTCCAGGAGAGGTTTAGTGACATGTTTGGATCTTGATTTCTATTCACAGCTTTTATAAGCACAGTTGAGTTTAAATTGAGAAGGCTGTTTCTAAAAGTGAGTAAAATGAAGTTTGAAGTTTATTTCCTCATTTCTTTAAGAAGGCATGCCAGGAGGATTCTAGTTCTCAAATCTACTTGTCCTCTTTTTTTGTGGTTTAACTGGAATTCATGGTTTCATACAGAGGCTGCTATTGGCTATGCCATGACCATGTAGACTAGCAGTAGGCAGAATTTCCTGATACTTGAGAAGACATTCCTTTGGGGAGTTTACTAGTTGGCTAGAGGCTGCACCCATTATTCTAGGAAGAATGATGAAGCACCTTTTAGTTGATTGATCTGACATCCCAGGGTCCAAGTCTGACTAAAACTTTCAGTAAGCCAAATAATTTGGAGCTGATGCTCTGTTCTCAACATACTGAGAATTCAAATCCCAGAGCTTTGCCTACAGGCTTCCCTGTGGCCAACCTAGATCCTGGAGGATGCCTGAAAATTCCAGAGATTAGACCAAAGCACCCAAGCTGAGCTGGTGGGAGATGTTCTGAACAGATACCCCAAATCAAAGTACCTGAGATAAGCCTCAGGGGATATTTGACTCCTCTCTAAATGGAAGGGCCCAAGGAAAGGAGACCATTCAGAGTTTTCTGCTCTTGTTCTTGGCACTCCTTCCTACATTCCAGGGTCTGAGACTGACTGCGCTGTTACCCAAACAGAAGCTCCTGAGCTAAATCTCAGAGAATGTTTGGCTGCTCTCTGATTCCCACCACCTCAGGAATCACAGAGCCCCTGCTGCCAGGCATTCCTGGGGTTGTTGTAGCTGAAGAGATCTTGGGGTTGAGTAGATTTTGGCTTTCATCTGCCAAGCTGAATATTGCCCCTAACAGAAGGGGCAAAAAGCTTCTCCCTATTTTTACAGAGGTCTTTAAAGCCATCCTCATTATGAGACTTTACTGTCTAGGAGTTTCCGAGTTAGATCAGCCATCAAAAGGTCATCAAGTGATTAGAGATCAATTGTTCTAGCTAACAGGCCTTGGGACCCTGAGGCAATCACTTCCTTGCCAGCAAATACATTTTCACTTACGCAGTTTTTAAAACACTCCAACGCATTTTAACACAAACCTGTAATGAGAAATTCAGTAGTAGGGAGTAGGAAGATAAAACATGGTTAAAGTTTAATTATGCAAGGTTGTCCTTGCCTATGACACCCCTGGAAAAGGGAATTCCCACAACATCCATTTTGGCTCTGCCCACCAACTTCCCACTTCATTCCAGACCAAGTAGTTGGGTGTGGTTTGATAGGAAGGCAGGCCTGCAAAGGTGGACCTGCTGGGAGGGGCAAGCCCCTGGCTCTTTATCATTGCCTTGCTGCCACTGAGGGGAGAGGGTGGGAGAGGCAATGGCAACCAGGCCCAAGAGCAGAGTTGATGACTGCTAAAAGGGCTTGAAAAACCCATTGCAGTGTCTGCCAGGAAACCTCTATTTTGGCAGGACCCTGTTTTGAACTGCTGTCCTGTGCCCAGCCCTCCCCATGGGGTCACATCTCATATGCCTGGGTGTGTAGCATGGACACAGAGTTCTCATGCCCCAGCCTCTTCCCTCCTGAGATTATATCCTGTGGGCGCTCAAAGGTGAACCTGTTTAAAATGGATAACCAAAGCAAGGCATTAAACAAGCTGTAGACCATAGTTTCACTCACCAGTAGCCTACTGGTTGGCATCACCAACTATGTAACCAGATTTTGTCTCAGTTCTTGACTATGCTGCAGAAATGAATTTCAAGAGCATATTGGGAGAGTTAGGCAAGTAATTTATTAAGGTAGGAATGGAAGAGAATTGGAAGAAAATGACAGATCATGGATCCCCGTTAAAAAGGAAGGGGGCTGAAGATTGGTAAAGTGGGCTGATTTACAGACTACCATCTTTCATTATAGATTATAAATGGCCAGATTTTACTTGTGTGGCATCCATGGCTGGGAAATATGGTGAAAGCAGGGTGCAGAAGGCAGCAATATACACATGGACCAGCATCGAAAAAGGCCTTGGGACAGGATGAAGGTAAGAGAGCAATCAGTCTTTGTTCTTGCTTTTTAAACCATTAATTTTTTTTTAATTAAAGAACCAGAAACTGTATTTATGATTTTTCTTATATTTAACTTTGATAATCACTGGTGGCACAAAATTAAGTCATTGTTCTATACAGAAAATATTACAGTAAGTTGAAATTGTGCAAGGTCAATTTTGTGGAGAGCAAAGAAATAATTGGCTGGACTTGCAAAGGACAAGGGTAAGAGTCACTTCAGGCTATGTGATTAAAACAATGAACTAAAATTTTCTGAGGGCAGTATGTAAGAACAGAGCTTTAAAGAACCTAGAGAAAGGACAATTCAATACACCCCTTAGATAATTCCATAAGTGCAATTAAATTTTTTGCTTTGTAAATTAAAACACACTTTACTTTTAGAAGACAAATGAACTAAACCACAGAGCAGAAAAATGTGCTTGTTTCTATTACTAACAGAACTCTTAATGCCACAAGAGTTGGAAGACTCAAGCATCTCCCGCTTTTCATACTTAAAAATCTCCTCCATCTTCCATACATCTCTTCCAACAAAGTATTATACGACAACCTCAACAGTCCCATTTCCACACTCCAGTCAAAAATTTAGCACTAAATGAAAAATACATTATTCAGAAGAGCAGTATACAAATCATATGAGACACTGGTAAGTTAATTATTAGCTACACCTTTAATTAACATAATTGATTGCTATAAACCATTAATTATTACATCCCTTTGCTAATGACTGGGGACTAGTTCCAGCTGTTTGTTGTTTTGATTGATTACCTCACCCATCAATCCCCCAGAAAGGCCCAATTATAAATCCCTTGGGGGGAATATTCAGGACTTTTCCTGGCTTCCAGAGGAAGTCTTTTATCTGAATGGTGAAATCTTGGGGAGGGTTTTCCAGCAGCCAGCCTGGGGGTTATTGATGTTTATGTGGACTCTACCAGGTTCCACACCCATCTATTGATTCCCTAGCTTCCTAAGTGTCTTCACTTGGTTCTGGAATATATTACATTTGTTGAATTTGTTTTAATTATAATTTAGAAAATATATTTTCATACCCTTAAGGACTTTTCCTTTACTTACTAAAATTGGGTAATAGGATTATTAACCACCCTTATTTTAAGGCTGATAAAATTTTTAAATTGGAGAATTATAGGACAAACTATAGGACTTTTCCTTTACTTACTAAAATTGGGTAATAGGATTATTAACCACCCTTATTTTAAGGCTGATAAAATTTTTAAATTGGAGAATTATAGGACAAACTATGATTCTTATTTCTCAAGCCTGGAAAAGTTTTAATCTGTCACACCTAGCCCCTATCTCAGAGCTCTTGTAAAGAGAAAGCCCTGGGGGCTGGGTAGGTCAAAGAGCTCAGGAAAAGCCTTTTCCCTTTCCTAATGAGGTCAACTTGTAAGGTAGGTCCCAGCTTCTTCCAATCTCAGCTGTAGCCTGGTATAAAGCTTCTCTCTCTCACTGGGATTCATTTCTTTCCAGGATCAACTGCTCTGGTCACTTCGCAAGGTCAGTGTAAACTATCAAGCTCATCTCTCTTCCTGGGTCCTCTGCCATGTCTATCAATCTGTCTCTCTTCTTCTGTGTTGTATTGTCTGTGTATCTACTTCCATGTGAGAGTCTATTTTAAAAGCTTACCAAGGCAACTGGGATTCAAACCTGCAAACCCTAATGATGTGGTTAAATCAAAACCCTAATCTTAATTTAATAAAGTAAAAGTGAAACCTCTGAATTTAATACAATGAAAGGGGTATCACACCCAGAAGAACAGATCAATTTACAAGCATAATCAATATATATATTTGGAATTCATGAATAATATCAAACTGCCTCATGGCTGCAAACCACTAAAGTTAAGTGTACACTCCAAAGATGCATAGAATTGAAGTGCAGATCTCTCACACAGACAGGGCTGGAATGTACACTTTCAAATATTCTGAGCTCAGGTTCTCACATTGTCTCACATGCCACAGTCATGTCATACCAAGGTTCTTCTATGGATAGTTCCCTGTGTATTGTGGGAAGTGGGTGATGAGTGTTTCTGTCTGGGAAAGATCATGAGTGAATCTTTGTTCCAAAGATGTGACCTGCCTTTATGCTGTTGCCACTTGTCTCTCTTACTGCAGGGACAAGTCATCTCAATGTTGTGGTGACCCCAGGCTACCTGAGAACGGGTTATCTGGAATAAATCCCAATGTAAGTAGGGATCATTCCTGAGTAACTTTAATGGGTACATGACTGTTATTTGTCCCTGAGGGAGCACGACATCTTGCACAGTGAAAGTGAGAATAGTGGTGGGTAAATACTAAACCTCTAGACAAGAGTAACAGTGTTTCAATTCCTTGTGACCTTGGGAAATTTAAGTGCTCCTCTACATTTCAGAATTTTCATCTTCCTAAAGAGATGCTTCATAATAACTTCTACAGATATACATCATGAGGAGATTTTATCAATGGTTATGTCCTTATTTTTTCTCCAATATTTCATGAATAGTGTCTACCTCAGCAAGGATGTCTTGCAGAATGAATGAATGGATGAATGAATGATCTCCCTAAGTGAATTTGAAGCAAGAATTATGAAGTTTCAAGGCAGTGGTAAGGGACAAATGACAGTGCAAATTGGGATTTCTGTTTAGGACAGGTAATTGGATGTTCAGCCCAATGGTACTGAGGCAAGTTAGTACAGAGGAATGAGGAGAAGGTGAGCCACAACATGACTGGTGTAAACCTGCTGCAAAACCTTGCTGCAACCTTGAGTTTAAACTTGAGGTCCCAGTTTCTCTTTCAGGAACCTCCCATTGGTCCTGGATATTCCAAAGAGGCCTCACCAATTGTGCCCAGCATAGGTGAGGTAATCAATAACAGTTGGGGCACATCCCCTTAACCTTAGCAAAGGGAAGGAATAATTAACAATTTAAAAGGTGACCACATGAGGCAGAGTGCACTCTCTCTGCCTAGAGAAGCCCACACCAAATCTTGGTGTGTGTTTCCATTTCTCAGCAAGCTCTGTTCTTACCCCATTTTCCAAATAAATTCTTTTTATTGACCTAACTAAGTGGACAAGTTTGTATGACCATGAGTGGTCTCTGTATGGGACCCTGAATTCCAGTTGAGCCTGTGTAAAAGAGGAGAAGATAGATGGACCTGGCAGTCAGAAACCAAATGGTCATGTGCCCTTAAAGCAGGAGTACAATTGGTATTTTACCAGATTTTGTCTAGGTTCTTAACTATGCTGAAGAAAAGAATTTCAAGAGCACATTGGGTGAGTTAAGCAAGTAATTTATTTAGGTAAGGTGGGATGAGAAATGGGAGAAAATGACAGACCATGGGTCCCAGGTGAAGAGAAAGAGCCTGAAAATTGATAAAGTGAGCTAATTTATAGACTATAATTTCCCATTATAGATTATAAATCCCCAGCTTTACTTGCCTAGTGATCCAAGTGGGGGGGGGAGGGGCAAGGTGACCAGAGTTGGGGTCCAGTGATGAGAGAGAGAGCATTCAGGCTTTGCATCTGCTTTTTGAACTGTTAATTATTCCATCCCTTTGTTATTATCAGGGGAGGAGTTCCAGCTGTTTGCTGTTTTGATTGATTACCCCACCCATCAATCCCCCATGAGGGTCCAATGATAAAGTCTTGTGAATATCCAGGGCTTCTCTTGGCTTCCAGAGGAAGTCTTTTATCTGAATGGTGGAATCTTGGGGAGGGCCTTCCAGCAGCCATCCTGGGGGTTATTGATGGTTATGTGGACTCTACCAGGTTCCACATCCATCTATTGATTCTCTGTCTTACTAGCTGGCTTCATCTTCCCTTCAGAGAATTTACACCTTTATTCTTAAGTGGGTGCTGAAGGCAGATGATCTTTATTCTGTAGCTACTTTCTCCTGGTTAGGGGCAATAGGCCCTACCTGACAAGGTGTAAAACCCTCTGCTATTCTATGTTGGTTGGAGGAATATGGATCTGGCATCATTGGAGAACTTGGATGAATTCCCCATATGGGAATTAATGAGATGTTGATTCTGGAAGAAATAGACTTGATTAGAATCTTGAGAATATATGGTCCCACTGAGAGGATACTTGACCACAAAAGTAGAACCATAAAGACTGCATTTTCACAAAGTTGATGGGAAAGAGAATTCTTCATTCAGTAGAATGGGAAGAATCATCGCACTTTTTAGTTAAGCTAAAAGAGATGAAAAGAGCAAGATCTTTTAAAGGGGTGTTTGGTTTGCCCTCCCCCTAGCAATAGGCATTTGGGGTAGAATTAGAAGGGAATAGATGACTTAGACATGGACACTACTTAGCTTTTTCTCTTGAGATATTTCAGGCCATCCAATGACTCACATTTGTACATCCTGTCAAGTGCTTCTGGTGAACTGGCACTTTCTTGGGCAAGTGGTTCATTCAGTATTAGTGCACCAAGCTGGATATTCTTTCACTTTAATAGCTGTGAGACAGATCAGAAGTACAGAGGGAAGCTCCTTACATTATGACTTTAATTGAGAATGAGGCTTGTTTTCTTGCGATGCTTTGACCAGAGCCTGGTTTGCAGGTCTTGGGTGATGAAAGATTTTTTATGGACTATCTCAAAGAGGCTAAGTTGAAGTGGTTCTTAGCAGTCTTCTTTTCTGTGTTCCTTCTGGTGGGAAAATGTTTAACCCTGGTAGGATGGCATGTGGGTTTGCCAGTACTCCCCAGGCTATGAATGGGACAGGTTTTGGAATAAAGGCTAGGAAAGAGACCTGGGCTAAGCACTTTCATTAACTTCTTAGAAAATAAAGATTATCAGGACATTTAAAATGTTCAATATCCCTCTGCATATGATTTTGAATAGAAAAACTATCACTATAATTATCAGGCATATATCTAGAATAGGGTATAAGTACAGTAATTATTACTAATTAAGGTACTACCCAATGCATAAGTTTCTCTTTGAGCTGTAATTAATAGATTTAAGTTCCAGGTTTGCAATACACTCAATACCTTACATGTCATCTCTCCATGGGAGCAAGCCATAATGCCAGTTGTGTTTTAAGTTCTACTCATAGTACTCTGGTGATCATTGCTCCACTTGGAATGTTCTTCACACATCAGGCAGCAAGCTGCAACACCATTGACCCTAGAGAGAAGCTAGGAAGTGCATAGCACCCTTTGGCACTATGAAACAGTGCAAGTCTGGAGGTGATATCCATTGTACATTTGGCTATGTCAAGCCATCATTGGCTGCTGCAGGAGTTTGAACTTGCAACATAGTCTCCATTGACTTCAGAGATGAAGTAGATACCCTTAATGTTTTAGGGGTCAGTGACCAACCTAGCCAATAACTCAAATGGAGAGGAAACCTGTAGTGTTTTGAAAGCCTGGTTTGAATGCACAAAAGAGTATGACAGTGCTGAAGTATATCTCTTGATTTTTTTTTGCACCTTTTAGCACTTCCAATGCAATGTATCATATCAAATGAACTTTTTAGTACTTTTCTTTTTACTTTTACACTTTTACCATGAAGACATTAATTGACAGGTATTTTAATTTAGCAGTAGAAGATAAACTACTTCCATTTTTTAAAATGAAAACTGAAGATTCCCAATAGAATCAAAGTAACTTTTCATTACCAGCACTTGAATATGCACATTGAGGTGGCTTCCAGACAGGTTACACTGCTATGAAGTTACTTTTTGAAGAATTTCATGAAGTTTCTCTGCTTTACTAGCACTTGAATTAATTCCACTTGTGATTTACACATTAAATCCACTAACAAGACAGTATTGGCATTTAAAGACTCATTTTTAGGTTACCTTTCACCACTATTCAATTTGTAACAGGTGAACTACAAATCTGATTTCCTAGGCACAAGCAAACTGACAAAGTTAGACATAGATTTCAAAGTTGAACACAAAGTTAAGCACAGATTAAAACTGAAGAATTTTATACCTTTAACATTTCTAGGAACTCTTTGATCTTAATTGATAGGACATGAGGTTTCTTTATCTTGATCACTATTCACACCTCTTATAGGTACAACCAAGTTTCAACTAATGGAAGTTTGAGGTTTATTTCCTCATTTCTTTAAGGAGACATGATATGAGGTTTATGAGCCTGAGATCTATCTGTCCTTTTTTTTTTTACACCAGTTCAACTGGAATTCAGTGTTTCATACAGAGATTGCTCTTGGCTGTACTGTGGCCATGTAAACCAGCAATAGGCAGAGTTTCCTGATTCCTGAGAAAAGGCTCCTGTGGGCAGTTGGTTGTTAATGCTAGAATAATTAGAGTGCTAATTATTCTATGAAGGATGAAGAGGCACTTTTTAGTTGACCAATCTGGCATCCCAGATTCAAGTCTGATGAAAAGGTTCACCATTCCATATATTTTGGAGCTGATACTCTGTTCCTAGCAGCCTGAGAATTTTAATTTTCAGAGACAACCTGGCCTACAGGTGTCCCTGTGAGCAACCTAGGTTTTGGAGGATATCTGTTGATGCTGGTAATCAGATAATTGCACCCAAGCTGAGTTGGTGGGAGATGTTCTGAGCAATAGCCCCAAATCAAAGTGCATGAGATGCCTGTCTCAGGGGATATTTGGCTGCCCTCTGAATGGACACCATTCAGAGTTAACTGCTCTGGTTCTCAGCCCTCCTACATTCCAGGGTTTGAGACTGACTGCACTGTTACCCAAACAGAAATTCCTGATTTAAATCTCAGGAAATGTTTGCCTTCTCTAGGAATCAAAGCACCCAAGCCTTCAAGTCATGGAGGACATCCAGTTACTCCTATGGTTCCTACCACCCTGGGAACCAGAGATCCTTCTGCTGGGCATTTCTAGGGCCATCCTAGATTTGAAGACTGATCAAATAGGTCAGGTACTCTCCATGTTAAATACTGCTCCCTCCTCAGAGAAGGGGCAGAAAGTTTCTTCCTCCTATCCTTCCAGAAGTCTTAGACACAGTCCTAGTTTTATGACTTTAATGTCTGATAGTTTCCCAGTTATAAGAGCCATCAAAAGGCCTTAAATTGATTAGAGATGAGCTGTTCTAGCTAACAGGCCTTGGGGCCCTGAGGCAATAGCTTTATTGGTAGCAATGACACTTTCCCAGTTTCACAGCTTTTAAAATGTACCAAACCATTCTAACACAAACCTGTAAAGAGAGATTCAGTAGCAAAATTAGGAAGTTAAAACATGGAAAAGGTCAACTATGCAAGGTTATTCTGGCCTGTGACACCCCTGGGGAAGGGAACTCCATCTTCCATTTTGGCTCTACCCACCACCTTCCCACTTCATCCCCCAGGTAGCTAGGTGTGATTGATAGAACAGCCACTAGCAAAGGTGTGGACCTGCTGGAAGCATCAAGCCCCCAGCTCTTCACCAATTTGCCTCATCAAGAGTAGGGCTTCTCTAGATCCCTTATCTCTGGTCTATCCTCACCTCTTGCCTTTGCTTATGGTTATTTCATGACAACTTCTGTCCCCTAAGGCTCAGGATAAAAAACTTAAGGCATGCCTGTCGCCTACCTTTCCAGTATTCCAATATCACTGCTTTCTCTCATGACTCCAAGTGTAGCCTAAATTGCTGCCTGGTAGAATTCTTGAACCTCAGGGTTGAACATCACCTTTTCCAGTCAAGCTGCTGGTGAAGTCCTGTTATTTGTGAGTACTGAGAGACAGGCCTCCCAACCTCCAAATGCTGGGATTTCTATGTTGGGGTCCAAATGCTGGGACCATGGAGCCTTAAGAGGAGGAAGGAAGCCTGAACCCTAACAGACATTGGTTACCATCTTGCTTCAACATATGGCAACAGAGTTTACTAAGGAAATAACCATGAGTTGGACTCTTTAGGGCCTTTTGACTGTCAGTTTCTATTCCAAATAAAGACCATTTATAAAAACCAACAGAGGTCTGGTACTTTGCATCAGCATCTCTTAGGCTTATGAATACAATCCATAGGCATGAATTCACATATTACAGTTGGATATTGATTTCATCCAAAAGTTTCTTTTTCAGGTCTTTACTGTATTTAGTTGATAACAAAAGTCCATACTTATAGAATCCTGCCAGTGTTCACATTTGAGGAAATAGTGTGAAGGCAGAATAAACCTGAATGTCAAATCTCAGGAAATCTTTGCCACCTGCCCTGCCTGGGATGCAGAGTCATGAGAAGTTCATCCTTCCTGGGTAATTCAAATTTATTCATAAGAAGAAAGAGATGCTAATGGGGCCCTAGCTGTTCTCAATCTATTTTCTCTGTCTGCAAGTGTCTTATGTAGAAGTCACCTGGTGATGTTAGGGGAATATGAGAGGCAGCCCAAGGCTTTCCTGAACATTTCCTGCAAAGTCTCTAAATTCACATTCAGTTTTTGAAATGAACCAGTTCCTTTTGTCTAGGAATGGGGTTATAGTGGATTTCAGAGTGAATTAACCAACTGGAGTGGAGCATTGATATTTTTCATTGAAGGAAGATTCACAATCACCAGGGACATTCCTATTAACATTGTCTCTCTTGAACTGACCATCTTGAAAGTATAGGATACGGTTGTGAATTATTGTTCAATAGACACAGGAAGGAATTTGCAATCTGCGCCCAGATACAAAACTCCTGTGAGGGGCACAGGAAGAGGCTGAGCTGAAGGGAATGTTCATAACCACCAGGGGGCAAGCAGGGCCACACACAGGAGTAGGTACAGAGTGGACTGAGATTCCTTATAGACTCTGGGCTTTCCTGTCCTGCCCAGCAGTCTTCCCCAGGATGCTTTATAGTTTCTTCTGGTAAAACCCTGAGGGTTTTTCTGATTTTATATTTGGTAAAGTAGAACGTGTATCATTTCATTATTTATCCTTTAACTTTCATAATCTTTCAGTGAATTTATTATGATTAGATAATTATGTATCTTCAATTCAAACTCTAGTGCTGCACAAAGATTTTATTTTTCTACACTGCAATCAGAAATACTACAGTAAAACATTTCTCTTAATGGAATATCAGTTTATGCTTTGGCATACGGAATTTAGCCTTCTCCAAGGAGCTTAAGATTAAGAATTTCATATATATATATATGTAATTTTTAGTAAGTAATAACAATACCTCTTCAAATAAATATCCATAACTATTAAGCTAATGATAAATTTCTTGTAAATGCACATCATAATTTTTCATGATTTTTGTGGTGGTGTTACCTTTTTTTTTAATTAATCAATTTTATTGATACTTATTAATAAAGCACAAAATTCACCCAAAGTGTACAATCAGTGGAATTTCACATAATCACATAGTTGTGGGTTCATCACTTCAATCACTATTAAAGCATTTTCATTATTTCAATAATAATAATAATAATAAAAAACATACAAACAAGGGAATTACTCCCCTCTCAAACTCTCCATTTCCCCTGCTGTACATAGCTGCTATTTCTGGCTATTCTTGCACAATTATTTATTTGTTTATTAAGGAGTTTTATTGAGATATTCATATACCATAGTATCTATCTAAAGTGTATAATCAATGGCTTTTTAAAAATTTATTTATTTTTTATTTTATTTTATTCATTTTTTAAAAAAATATTACATTCAAAAAATATGAGGGCCCCATTCACCCCCACCTTCCCCACACCACCACTCCCCCCACAGTAACACTCTCCCCCATCATCATGACACATCCATTGCATCTGGTGAGTACATCTCTGGGCATCGCTGCACCCCATGGCCTATGGTCCACACCATAGCCCACACTCTCCCATGTTCCATCCAGTGGGCCATGGGAGGACATAGAATGTCTGGCAATTGTCCCTGCAGCACCACTCAGGACAACTCCAAGTCCCAAAAATGCCTCCACATCTCATCTCTTCCTCCCATTCCCCACACCCAGCAGCCACCATGGCCACTTTTTCCACACCAATGCCACATTTTCTCGATTATTAACCACAATAGTTCATGAATAGAATATCATTAAGTCCACTCTAATCCATACTGTATTCCTCCTTCCTGTGGACCTTGGCTTGGTTGTGTCCATTCCACATCTATGTCAAGAGGGGGCTTAGATTCCACATGGATACTGGATGCAATTCTCCTGCTTTCAGTTGTAGGCACTCTAGGCTCCATGGTGTGGTGGTTGACATTCTTCAACTCCATGTTAGCTGAGTGGGAAAAGTCCAATAAATCAGAGTGCAGGAGCTGAAGTCTGTTGAGGCTCAAGGCCTGGCTATCATATTGTCAGTACAGACATTCAAATCCCCTAGATATATCTTAAACCCCAGCACCAAACACAATTCCAGTAAAGTAGCATAAAAGGCTTGTGAAAAGAGATCACATCTGAGTCCAGCTCCACATGCAGAAACACCAGCTCCAAAGAAGGGCCAAGTGACATGGCAGTGAACTCCATCTGCCATGATCATAGAACCTGTGAGTCTCTTCAGCCCTCAAAAGAACCAATACCTGGGGTTATATCTACTTTATCTGTCTCTGGTACTCTGCTCAGGTGTGCATAAGGGCAATCCTTCTGATAACCTCCAGACTCTTTTTTAGAGACTCATAGCCATATAAACTCATTTGTCCTTTCCATTTCCCCCTTTCTTTAGGTCAAACAGCATTTTTAACTCCTGTTATTATATGTAGACAGGGATATTCTGCTGGTCTATGTTGAACCTTTAATTCAAGGTCATTTTCTAGTTATGTCATCACCTGGTACTTGGTAGTGATCCGTCAGTGCCAGGGAGGCTCATCCCCCAGTGTCATGTCCCACATTGGGGGGAAGGCATTGCATTTACATGCTGAGTTTGGCTTTGAGACTGGCCACATTTGAGTAACACGGAGGCTGTTGAGTAACACAGAGGGGAACCCTTAGGCACATTTGAGTCACATGGAGGAGAACCCTTAGGCACAGTGCTGCTCTAGGCCTTGTTCTTATTTCAGGGGTATAGGCTCTCAAGCATAGTCATTAGTATCAGGGGGTCACTGTTGGATCCTCATTCCTTCCTGGTCCTTGCTGTTGCACTTGGGGGACTGCCGATGCTTCCCTAGGGACCATGACAGAGACCCCCCCCCCCACCGACAGGAACCCAGTACCCCCCCCCCCCAGCTGTTGTTTTTAGTTGTTTCCACTATAAGTATATCCAAACATTTCCATGCACCCTGGACAAATGCCCTGTATAACTCCCTGTTAACCATATGTCCCCTGTCAATAACATCCCATACCAGTATTCCTCCACTGCCATTGTTGAACCACTCTGTGATCCAAAACTTCCTGAACAGTGAAGCCCAATATAATGTCAGGTTCCCTTAACAGTAAAATGAAATATAGCGATGAGTTTAAAGGGTAGATATAGAATATATATTGATTTGGAAAAATTCTGCATCTATCATTTTCTTTTCTTTTTCCCCTAATTATTGAGCTTCTCTTCACAAGAGCCTTAGATCACAGTAGTTCAAATATACAATATACAGTAGTCCCACATATCCATTATAAAATCTTTTCCCTTCCACAGATAAAATGTTTTAACTTATTCATATCATATTTACTGAAACTGATGTACAGATATTGAGACAATAGCTTTCCAACAAGGTAACATTTGTGTTTCCATTGTGGTTTATACTCTAGGTTATGCATTTTTCTAAATTTTTTAGTTATCCTATGTTTTACATTATGGTTTACATTATTAGTCTGTCGTTCCCTATATGTTTTTGGTGTAATATTACATGTTTTATATCCATCCTTGTGTACTCTTGTGAAACACTTCCCTTGCCCTCACATTTACTCTGGTTCCATCTATTCAATATCTATTTCCCCCTCCCCTTGGGGCCCACAGTAACAGTCAATCTTTATTTCCTGAGGAGCCACGTTCAGAGATACTTGCAACAGTGCTGAGGGCCTGACCCATTCAACTGCCCTAATGCCCTGGGAGCCATGATTGCTCTTGAGAGATACAGTTCCCTCTATTTGATGGCATTAGTCCTCCCCAGGTTGTGGGTCTATCTTCCTCTCATTATATGGGTCTCTACCCAATGGTATAACCCACTCTGGCAAAATGAGCATTCACATTTTCCCTAGGAGTCTGTCCTGCGTCAGGTTATCCCCTTTGAGTATCTTAAACAGGTAACTTTCCTAATTGTATTTTGAAAAGGTTTTCTCAGCATTATACTCTCAACCAATAGCTGATAATCTCCTATGTTCGTGTGTTGCTCCACCCTCCCCCCAATTTCTTGGGCAATATTACCCATCCGCACATCCCAAGCCCCCCTCAAACCCCCAAAGTCCCACCCAAAGGTAACCCTATGCCCCCATTTTATCCTTTCCTTATACACATACTTACCTCCAGCTTATCATATATTTCACCCATGTACATGTCAGCTTACATTCTTCCTCTACCCCCCAATTTCCTGTAAGCCTATCTTGCAGTCTCTAGCTCTCTGAGGCAGCTTGCTTATTTTATATCATTGAGGTCATGTAGTATTTGTCCTTCAATGCCTGGCTTGCTTCACTCAACATAAGGATCTCAAGATTCATCCATGTTATCACGTGTGTTTGTAGTGTATTTGTTCTTAAAGCCGAGTAGTAGTCCATTGTATGTATATACCACATTTTATTGATCCACTCATCTGTTGATGGGCATTTGGGTCCATTCCAACTTTTGGCGATAGTGAACAAAGCTGCTAGGAACATTGGTGTGCATATATCAGTGTGTGTCCCTGCCTTCAGTTCTGCTGGGTATATACCCAGCAGTGGAATTGCTGGTCATATGGCAAATCTATGGTTAGTTTTTTGAGAAACAGCCAAACTGCCCTCCAGAATGATTGGATCCTTCTGCATTCCCACCAGCAGTGGATGAGTGTTCCCATTTCTTCACATCCTCTCCAGCATTTGTATTCTTCTGTTTTTTTCATAGCTACCATTCTTATGGGAGTAAGATGGTATCTCATTGTAGTTTTGATTTGCATTTCCCTGATAGCTAATGATTTGGAGCATTTTTTCCTGTGCTTTTTAGCCATTTGTATTTCTTCTTTGGAGAAGTATCTGTTTAAATCTTTTTCCCATTTTTTAAATGGGTTGTTTATCTTTTTATTTTCCAGGTATAGGAGTTCTTTATATATGCAAGTTATAAGTTTCTTATCGGATATATGGTTGCCAAATATTTCCTCCCATTTTGTAGGTTCCCTTTTTGGTTTCTTGACAAACTTCTTTGAGGTGCAGAAGGCTTTAATTTTGAGGAAGTTCCATTTATCTATTTGTTCTTTTGCTGCTCGTGCTTTTGGTGTGATATTCATGAAGCGGTTTCCTATTACAAGGTCTTGTAGATGATTCCCTACACTGCTTTCCAAGGTCATCTTTATGGTCTTGGCTCTTATATTTAGGTCTTTGATGCATCTTGAGTTGATCTTTGTATAAGGTGTGAGATGGAAATCCTCTTTCATTCTTCTACATATGGATATCCAGTTCTCCAGGCAGCATTTGTTGAATAGGCCATTCTCTCCCAGTTGAGAGGGTTTGGTGGCTTTATCGAATATTATCTGGCTATATATATGAGGTTCTATATCAGAACTTTCAATTCGATTCCATTGGTCTGTGTGTCTTTCCTTATGCCAATACCATGCTGTTGTCACTACTGTAGCTTTGTAGTATGTTTTGAAGTCTGGTAGTGTAGTTCATCCAATTTCATTTTTCTTTTTCAATATGTCTTTGGCTATTTGGGGCCTCTTTCCTTTCCAAATAAATTTCATAGTTAGTTTTTCTAGTTCCTTAAAGAAGGCTGTGTTGATTTTTATTGGGGCTGCATTGAATGTGTAGATCAGTTTTGGTAGGATGAATATCTTAATAATATTTAATCTTCCTATCCATGAACAGGGAATATTCTTCCATTTATTTAGATCTTCTTTCATTTCCTTGAACAGTCTTGTATAGTTCTCGGTGTATAAGTATTTTACATCTTTAGTTAAATTTATTCCTACATATTTGATTTTTTTATTTACCATTGTGAATGGTATTTCTTTCTTGATTTCCTTCTGCTCTTGCTCATTATTTGTGTACAGAAATGCTACTGATTTTTCCGCATTGATCTTATAACTTGTGACATAACTGAACTCATTTCTGAGTTCTAGAAGCTTTGCTGTAGACCTCGCAGGGATTTCTATGTTTAGGATCATGTCATCTGCAAATAATGAAATTTTGACTTCTTCCTTTCAAATTTGCATGCGTTTTATATCTGGTTCTTGCCTCAGTGCTCGAGCAAGTACTTCTAAGACAATGTTAAATAGAAGGGGAGAGAGTGGGCACCCTTGTCTTGTTCCTGACTTTAGAGGGAAGCATTTTAGGATTTCTCCATTGTAAACAATGTTGGCATGGGTTTTTCATATATACTCTTTATCATGTTCAAAAGATTTCCTTGTATTCCGATATTTTGGGGTTTTCTTATCAGGAAAGTGTGCTGTATTTTGTCAAATGCTTTTTCTCCATCTATAGATATAATCATGTGATTTTTTTCCCTTCAATCTGTTTATATGGTGTATTACTTGATTGCTTTTCTTATGTTGAACCATCCTTGCATACCTGGAATCAATTCTACTTGGTCGAGGCGTATAATTCGTTTAATGTGTTGTTGAATACGAGTAGCCAGTATTTTGTTAAGTATTTTTGCGTCTAGGTTCATTAGAGAAATTGGTCTGTAATTTTCCTTTTTTGTGGTGTCTTTGTTTGGTTTTGGTACTAGGGTAATGTTGGCATCATAGAAGGAGTTAGGCAATGTTCCTTTTAGTTCTTTCCAGAATGTTTTGTAGAATTCACCCATGAAGCCGTCTGGCCCTGGGCTCTTCTTATTTGGGAGGTTTTTAATGACTGATTCTATCTCTTTACTCGTGATTGTTTTGTTGAGATCTTCAATTTCTTCTTTCATCATTATAGGCTGCTTATGTGTTTCTAGGAATTTGTCCATTTCCTCTCAATTGTCATTTTTGTTGGAATATAGTTTTTCAAAGTACCCTCTTATGATAGTCTTTGTTTCTGTGGGGTCAGTGGTGATATCGCCTTTCTCATTTCTTATTTTGTGTATTTGCATCTTCTCTCTTTTTTTCTTGGTTAGTCTCATTAAAGGTTTTTCAATTTTATTGATCTTCTCAAAAAACCAGCTCTTGCTCTTGTTTATCTTTTCAAGTGCTTTCTTATTTTCTATTTCATTTAGTTCTGTCTGCTCTTATCTTTGTTATTTCCTTCCTTCTTCTTCCTGTGGGATTACTTTGTTGTTTTTTTTTCTAATTCCTCCAAATGTGCAGTTAGTTCTTCAATTTTTGCTCTTTCTTCTTTTTTGATGTATGAATTTATGGCTATAAATTTCCCTCTCAGTACCACTTTTGCTGCATCCCATAAATTTTGGTATATTGTGTTATCATTATCATTTATTTCAATGTAGTCATTGATTTCTTTTGAGATTTCCTCTTTGAACCACTGTTTTTTAAGAGTGTGTTGTTTACTTTCCATATCTTTGTGTGAAATCTGGGCCTCTGACCCTTGCAGATTTCCCGCTTCACTCCACTGTGGTCAGAGATATTACTTTGTATGATATCGATCTTTTTGAATCTCTAAACCTTTCTTTTTTGCCTAGCATATGGTCTATCTTGGAGAATGATCCATGTGCACTTGAGAAAAATGTATAACCTGCTGTGTTTGGGTGTAATGATCTGTATATGTCTATTATATTCAGCTCCTCTAATATAGTGTTCAAATATTTTGTTTCTTTATTGATTCTCTTTTTAGATGTTCTGTCCAGAGTTGATAGTGGTGTATTAAAATCCCCCACTATAATTGTAGATGCATCTATTTTTTCACTTAGTTTTTCCAGCATTTGCCTCACGTATTTAGAGGTGCCCTTGTTAGAGCATAAATATTTATGATTATTCATTCTTCTTGAGAGATTGTCCCTTTCACTAATATGCAGTAACCTTCGTTGTCTCTCACAGTTGTTTCGCATTTAAAGTCTATATTGTCTGATATTAATACAGCTACTCATGCCTTTTTTTGGTTATTGTTTGCTTGTAAGATTGTTTTCCAACCATTCACTTTCAGCCTCCATGGGTCTCTGGGTCTAAGATGTGTCTCTTGTAGACAGCATATAGATGGGTCATATTTCCTTATCCAATGTCCCAGTCTGAATCTTTTGATAGGTGAGTTTAATCCGTTTACATTCAGTATTATTACTTTCAAGGAATTATTTATGGTAGCTATATTTTGATTGGATTTGTGTTTGTCATATTTTGTTTGTTTGTTTTTTTTCTTCTTCTCTTTTTGTCTTTTTTGTTGCTCTTACACTCTCCTCCAACTCAGTCTGTCCTGTTTTTTCCTTTCTTCTGCAGAACTCCCTTTAGAATTTCTTGAAGGGGAGGTTTCTTGTTGCAATACTCTTTCAATTTCTGTTTATCTGTGAATATTTTGAACTCTCCATCATTTTTGAATGCTAGTATAGCTGGATAGAGTATTTTTGGTTGGAAATTTTTTTCTTTTACTACCTTGACTATATCATACCACTGCTTTCTTGCCTCCATGGTGTCAGATGAGAAATCAGCACTTAATCTTATGGAGATTCCGTTACATGTGATGGTTTTCTTTTCTTTTGCTGCTTTTAGAATTTTCTCTTTGTCTTGAGCATTGGATAATTTGACAAGTATATGTCTTGGGGTGGGCCTATTGGGGTTTATGATATTTGGGGTGTGTTGTGCTTCTTGGATATGTACATCTGTCTCTTTCAGTAGATTTGGGAAGATTTCAGCCATTATTTCCTGCAACACTCCTTCTGATTCCTTTCCCTTCTCTTCTCCTCCTGGGATGCCTATAATACGTATGTTTGTGGGTTTTGCATTGTCATTCAGGTCCCTAAGTCCTAGCTGGATTTTTTCTATCTTTTTATCGATCAATTCTACTCTCTGTTTGATTTCCGATGTACTGTCTTCCATATCGCTAATTCTCTGCTCTGCCTCTTCTAAACTGCTGTTATTTGCTGCGTGTGTATTTTTGATTTATTGAACTGTGGTGTTATTCCCATGATATCTGTTACCTTTTTGCGTATGTCTGCAATTTCCCCTCCAAGTGTTGTCTTCATATTGTTAACCTCTTCCTTTACTTCATTAAATTAGTCTGTGATATATGTTCTGAGATCTTTAATTACTTGTGCAAAGTTCTGCTCCCCTTCCTGGTTTTTAGTTTGTTCATTGGATTCAGCCATGTTTTCCAAATTACTGGTTTGGTTTATAGATTTTTGTTGCTGACTGGTCATCATTTTATCTTGACGGGTTTAATCAGTTCCTTAGCTTCTTTGTCTAGTTTTGGGGATTAATTAGCTGTTGTTTTTGCGTAAGTGTTATACCTTCTCTTTGTCACTGTATTCTTCTTATTCTAATTTCTAATTGCTGGTTGAGTTCACTTTGAAGGAAAGTATTAGGGCCAGAGAAAGGCAATTGTGTAAGAAAGGAAAATGTGTAAATTAGTATTAGGAATAAATGTTAACAGAGCAACAATATGAGATCTGGGAGGATGGATATTAGATTCATGTAAGTTGTGTAGAGTTATAGCAGTAAGTAGAGTACCTATAATGAGGTAGTCAACTGAATATGGGAGGAATATGGTATGAATTAAAAAGCTAGTGTTTTCATGAGAGAGGGAAAGAGAAAAGAAAGGCAATAGTATCAAGAGTGGATAAAAGACAGAGAACAAAATAAAGGTATTAAAAATTAAGAGTTAGACAATTTGGGGATCAAAGAAAGGGAGGTGGAATATAGGAGAGACCGTAGATGATGGAGGATATCAAGATGTGGGGAAAAGGGGATAACGTCAGTAGCCAGAATCAAGTCACACAGAAATGAGGCAATGGAGGATGAGGAAACCCTGGAAATGTAAGTTGTTCCCTGCAATACCTATTGTATAATTAAGATAAAATTAAATAAGAAGAAAATGAGTGACAAGAGAAATGAGAGAAAAAAAAGAAAAAAGAGAGAAGAAAGAAAGAAAAAGTGGGAGTGAGTAAAGAAAAGGGATGGGAACAAGTAAGGAAAAGCAAAGAAG
This sequence comes from Dasypus novemcinctus, assembly GCF_030445035.2. NCBI lineage: Eukaryota > Metazoa > Chordata > Mammalia > Cingulata > Dasypodidae > Dasypus > Dasypus novemcinctus. The sequence continues at coordinate 62,859,129 of NC_080691.1, read as the reverse complement.
ATATGGAACACCTACTAGAGCAACAATAAAAAAACCCTAAATAAAAGAAAAAAAAAAGACCTTGGGGGATACAATGGGAGATAAAACTAGGAAATAATGCAATATTAGTAACCAGGACAATAAAAAATAAAAATAAATAAATAAATAAATAAATAAAACCGCTAACGTTGAGGGGTAGGACAATCAAGGACCTCAGATGGGCCTCAGGGCGTGGTGGATTCAGGGATGGAAAGTCTGTGATATTGGAGATTCAAGAGGTGTGAGTCTCTGGGGTGTAGGCCACCAGGGTTTAGGGGACAGAGACCTGGCAACCTCAAATCCACTTAACAGGGACGCTGGGAGCACTGCAGTGCAACACAGACTTCAGGGATCCTCGCAGCTGGGTGCAAGCCCTATGGGAGAGGTCACCTCCACAAACTCTGACCTATGTGTCCGAAACCCACAATTCCCCCTCTCTCTAGGGTCTCTTCTGTGGCTGAATCACCAATTCGACTTCAGGACACCTCCCGCCCTGCAAGCCCCCAAAACAGCCAGTTGGGGGTGCCTCTAATTGCAGCCAATTTAAGAATGCTGCAGGTCCACAGCCAGGGCTAGGGGGCAGGGCTGTAGCTGGAAATGCAGGTATCAGTGTCCGAAACCAAAAATCCCAGGCTTTGCGAAAGATTCCCCTAATCGGCTTCCAGACGCCTCCCACCCTGCATTCCCCTGAAATAGCCTCCCGGCCACGTCTCGTTACTGAGAGCGATCCATGGCCACTGCAGATCAGCAGCTGGCCTTGGGGGCGGGGCTCCAGCCAGAAGAGCTATTATTCGTGTCAGAAATCAAAAATTTCCCTGCCTCGCCAAAAACTCCCGACCATCTCACCAAATCGGTTTGCGAAGGCCTCCTGTCCTGTCAGCCCCCTAATAGCTCGCTCAGGGCTCACCGAACTCCCCAGTACCACAGAGCCTCCTGGAATCGCTGCCACAGCGCCAGTGCCGCAGCTCCGCCCACCCCAAGGGGGAGCGTTCCATGCACAGCCCCCAATTCTGTGTAAGAGAGCCCCAATTTTATCCTCCACACGAATTTTCTCTGTTACCTTCCCATGAAATCGATGTCCAGACACCTCTTGCCCTGCAAAATCCTGAAAGAGCCTGGTCCTGAAGAATCTCCAATGCTGTCCAGCCCCTTCTCTGCCAGGGGCTGGTGGGTCCCTGCGCACCGTGTCTATATTTACTTTAGATGGTAGAATATTTACTAAGTCAACAATCAAAAATACTTGAGTTTTAGATTTGTAACAATGATTTAAATGTTATTTTTATTTAAATGACTTATTATTTATTAAAGTTCGCTTAATAAAATGCAAGGACAGTCACATCTGCACTTACCACTGGAGTCACGATCAACCAAAAACCTTGCCTATGCTCTCAATGGCATATATTTGATTTTTTCAAATTCTCTGGTTGGTAGTTTGCAAAAGAAGACAGATAATGTCTGTGTGTTTACATGTGTGGAAGAGAGAAAACAAGTTATGCATGTAGAGACACCCCATCCACACACACAACTGTCACTCCCCTTCCTCTGGGATCAGTTTCCATACATTTTCAGCTCCTTCCTATCAGGGAGAGTTATATGATTATGCTAAATGGAAAGTACAGAGGTATAACCTATGCAGCTTGCAGATTGGACAAGAAGAATACACTCCACCTGAAATCCCAAACTCTCTCCCATTCCACACCTAACTTTCTAACTCTAAGTTGAGGATACCACATTACAAATAGGTACATGTCTGGGTTCTTGAGCAACTTCTTGAATCAGCAAGAAGTTAGCAAACTTAGCAAAACTTCCAACCTCATCACCTTACAATAAAGTGTGAGCAGGCTATTGACCTTTATTACTAACCTTTTTGCCACTGATATTTTGTGTGATTGTTAAAAGAGTTTGAGCATTCTTCAAGGAGATCTGGAAAAATTGAGATAGATATTTAGACCTCCACAGAGTCAGGCTGGAGCTTTAGGAAACAAGCTTAAAGACAATCAGGAGAAGCAACGCCATAAAACTTTAAGCCAACACCTCTTTTTTGTCTCTCTGGCAGATGCAAAAAGAAGATAGTTATGAATTGGTAAGTTTGCCTTCTCTTGAGGAGAAGTTTGTGTATAAGTTTTAATTAATCATTATTTCATGCATACCACAGTGAATGACCCGAAAGAAATTTTATATAAATCAGCTTTAAATATCTCTGGAAAAACAACTGGACATTTGTGAGAACAGGCAGGGTATATTAAAAATTTAGGCCTATGCACATGGAAAGTAAATATCCTTGAAAGACAGAGAAAATAAAAACTACAGATTTTAGTGTTTACAGATGCACAGTCAGAAAATGAAGTGTAAAGGAATGTGTGGAGATCTGGTCTAAGCACGTTACAAGTAGCTGCTTCTTGAGAGGGGGAAGAACTGTGATTGTAACAAGGCACATGGGGAACTTTGGGGAGAGAAGGCCAAATTCTATTTCCTGAACTTGTAGGAGACATAAGTTTGAACAATTTATGGTGATTCACAAAGCTGTGAATAATTATTTGTACATTGTGCTTACTCACAGTAAAATGATAATACAAAAAATAAAATAAGAGCAAAACAGACTGCAACACTTGTTAATTAGCAACTCACAAACTCTCCCTCTAATCTCCTCTCTAACCCTACCCATGGTACAGCCCAGACATTTTGTTAAATGAAGGATTTAAAAATTTCTAAGCAATGCTGGGGGAAAATCTAACTTTTATTATTCCATGTCATTTTCTGTTAGCTAATTAAGTCTAATCCCTACAGAAAAATAAAACATTAGCTTGAGATGCATTTTGTAACTCCCTGACAGTTCTATAATTCCAATTTTGTTTCAGAACCAGGGGACCTTTTCCCTGAACATGCTCAGAACACAGGACATTGGTATATGTACTCTGTGCACATCAAGTGAGTGGGAGCTGGGTCAGCCCTGGAGGGAGGGCAGAAGGGGGCTGCAGGGAGAGCTCAGGACCCTCTGATATCAGGATGTCCCCAGGGGCAGGTACGGAGGGAGGCTGGGAGCGGCCTTCTGTCAGGGTCTGCAGCTTCCTCTCCTTGCCTAAGAACTTGCTCCCAAGGGTAGTCAGTCTTCTTCCAACCACTGAGATGCCCTCACTTACTTGACTTTACCAGACAAGTGATATATTTGATATTCAATCTTGCAGGGCAGACTAAAAAGCCTCCCTTGAACAGGGGCTTGGGCAGGGCTCAAATGTGAGGTAGGGGCTGATAGAATTCCAAGATCATTTGTTTCATTTCTCTTCTGATTATATAAATATTTTTAGTGCTTTTCTTACAATTTACAATTTGCATTTTAACTATTCTGAATCCATTTTCAACTTACTCAGTCAAAATAACACTATACAATACAGATGACTGAAAAGAAAGTATTGTTAATTCCTACTTTGCATCCCTTATAACATCATGGTCATTGATTATCCATATGTTATGATCATGGGGTTCCACATCATCTTTGCATGAACATTATATTTTAGGAAAATTAAAATAAGAAAGTTAATATTTGATATACTCTCATTTATAATTTATTGTCATATGTTCTTCCTTCTTTGTGGAAATGAAAATTCCTATTGCATTAGTCAGGGTTCTTTAGGGAAACAGAATGAACATGAGATATCTGTCAATAGTATGCAATTTTATAAGTCTCTCATGTGACGATGGGGATGCACAAGTCCAGGTTCTGCATGCAAGCTGCAGTCAGGGGCTCCAGTGAAAGTCCAGTCAAGGTTCTTGTTGAGTTATGGGAGGCATTGACCGTCCAAAGACAAGCTGGGAAATTCTCACTCAATGCTGTAATCATTTCCCCTTTTAAGGTATTCAACTGATTTTGATAAAGTGTCACTCATTGCTGATGACAATCTCCCTGATGGATGTAATTGTAATCAGCTATCTATGATTTACCACTGCAGTAAATTCCATAAATATCCTTGTATTACATTTAACCCAGTGCTTGCGTGACCAAACAACTGGCCACTATTGCCTGACTGAGTTGACACAGTAGCCTAACCATCACACCGTTAATGTAATTTCCTTTCTCCTTGAAGAACTTCTTTTAGCATTTCCTTATGGGCAGTTCTGTATTTTTCTTTGTTTGCAGTAGTCATTATTTATCTTTCCTTTTAATGACATTTTCAATAATAAAGAATTTTTTTAAATTACTTTCAACACTTTAAATATTTCAATTCATCTTTTTGCCTGCATTACTTTTGATGATATGAACATGCATTTATTATCTTGTTTATGCTATAAAAAGTTATCTTTGTTTTTCCTTTTATTGTTTGTTTCATCAAACCTTTTCACCAGTTTCACATATGTCTAGGTATTTTATTAAATCTACTTGGTAATCTCAGAAAATTCACTACATTTTCACCTTACATCACAAAATATACCAGTCACTTCAAGTTGAGTAACACATGATGAGAATGGTAACATGTTCCAAATGATCAACTAGCAACATGCTAGTCATGAGACAGAGCATATCTTGATAGTTGACCCTCATTTATGCAACTGCTGCAAAGGGACTCAGAGGTGAAGAGGCTCTAAATGAATGGGTCATCCTGTCACTCAAGCACTCATATACTCATTTATTGCCCCACCCCCCAAAAAAAACACCCACACCTGAACAAACACATATGATTATGGGCAGGACTTGTGAATCACTCCTAAACAATAGAGTATAACAAAAGAGAAGGGAGGCCACTCCCTTGGTAATGTTATGATATGTAACACCCTATCCTGCTAGCAGTACCACTCTATATCTCCCTTCATCACTGTGAAGAAAGCCATTAATCCTACCGCCTCAAGAGCATGAATTCTGCCAATAGCCTGATCCTCCCCTTTCAAGTCTTGAATGAGAATGGATTGTGGATAACAACTTGATGAAATCTTTTGAAAACTGAACCAATGCCCACATGAGCAATATCTATGATAAAGTGGAGGCAAGTAGTTGTGCAGTGAAGGAAGAAGATAGGGGCATAGGGATACTATTGGGTTGGGCTTTACAGGCTTGAGGGGTGCTAGAGTTGGGAGGTTGGGTCAGATCATCCATGGAATTGGGGGAGTGTTGGGGGAGGCAGGTGAACATGGGAAATTGTTGGGTATGTGTTGAAATTATAATGTTGAGAAAACTCGTTAAAAAATATGAGGAAGGTTTACTGGTTTAAGATGTTTGACAGTGTTATCTGACACAAGGTACCCATGGGGCAGACTTTTAGGAAGTGTGTGAGTGCTCATCATGTCATAGTGTGTTATATCAGTAAGTGGAGTGCCAAACAATGAGTGGGAGATATTATACCCCCAACCTGTGGAGGCCTGATATTCTCAGAGGGGAAGAGGTCTGTCGTGAGCATGGGTGGATCCCAATTGAGGAGGGCAGACTAGTGTGTCAAGGCCTCACCATTGTTTCAAGTATCTAGAATCTTGTTCTTCAAGCAGTGAAGCATGGTTGTCATGGTGGGTCCTGAAGGGAGAGGGTGAGAGAAATAGAATCATTGAAGACGGGGTAAATGTCGGGCAATGGAGGTATTCTACATGATCCTGCAATGATGGATACAGGCCATGTCAAACTGCACCAAAGTTTTAAAAAAGTGTATAGTCTACAATGTAAACCATAATGGAACCATGGTTGGTAGCCCTGTTTCAATATCTGGTCATCTGTTACAGCAAATGTAACATCCACATGTAAAAGGTCTTTGCTGTTGAAGGTGGAAAAGGGTTTGATTTGGGGGAAATGGGAACCCCTTGTATTGCATATGTGAAATTAATGTGATTTACTTTTTTTGAAGACATAAAAAAAATTGTTGACGCTGAGGAAGAAATGAAAGAAATTGCCTTGCCACTGTACATAGAGGGCAACACCTGTTACAGTGATGAAAGGCAAAACATCAAAACATATCTTTGTGATATTTTTCATTATTTTTGTACTCCAATTTATTTTTTACTTAATTTAGTTTTTCTAAATAATTATGTATTCTATTTCTAATCTTTAAATCTATGATTACTATTTCATTTTCTTATTAATTAAATTCAGCAATTATATTAGACTTCATTTTTGCAGAAGTTTTGGATCACAGAGGGATTCATCTATGGCAGGGGAGGAACACTGAGGGGGTGTCATTGATGGGGTATGAATGGGCGGGAGGGAGTTCTCAAAGGTGTGCATATAGGGTATGTAGATATGTTCAGATGTTCATTGGGTATTGACATAATGGCTAAAATTTCACTTAACAACTGAGGGAGTGCTGAGTTCCCATTCTGGGGAAATCTGTTGAACTCTTCAATGGAGCCGCAACAATCTCCCAAGTGCAAAGGCAAAGACCAGTGAAGAAGGACGGTCCAATGATGGGTCCTTGCTGCTGATTACTGTGCTCAGAAGACTGCGTGCTGGAAATTTTAACTAGGTCTAGAGTGGCAGGTTACCTAATAGTTACCTCCTGAGAGCCTCCATGTTGCTCAAATATGACCACTCTCTAAGCCAAATTCACCATGTACATGCACTGCTTTCCTCTCAACATGGGACATTACTCCCAGGGATGAGTTTTCCTGGGGCCAAGGGATTTCTACCAAGCACTAGCTGGTGGTGCAACTAGAAAGACATTGAATAAAAGAGGGAAATGGTAAAGACAAATGAATTTATATGGCTAAGAGGCTTCAAAGTGAGTTGGGAGGACATCAGAGGGATTGCACTTAGGCACATCTCAGCAGGATCTCAAAGACAGCCAAAGTAGATACAACCTCAAGTAGTGATGTTCCTGTGGGCTATGGAGACACCCAGGTCCTACAGTCATATCTCTTGGCTCTGGAGCTCAATGCTCTGCCAGTGGGCCCTACTATGGAATGTGTGCTCCTGAGTGTGATAGAGTTGGACTCAGATGTGGTATCTCTACACATGCCTCTTCTGACACTTTTACTGTATCTGTGGTTGGCCCTGGAGTTGGTGTATGCTTGGGAGATTCGAATCTCTGGACTGACTGTGTGCTGGGGGAGCCACAAGACTCAGCAGAGTTGGGGCACCTACTCTTCAGTGTGCTGAACATGTCCATGTCAGTTAACAGGGAGGTAGGGATGATCAACAATCACACCAGGGAAATGAGAGGGTCTACAACTGTAAGCAGGAGAATTCCATCCATCAGCCATGTTGGATCTAGGCACCTCTGGACTTAGAGGTGGAGTTGTCATCACCATGCAAGGGTCCTCAGGATGGAAGAATAAAATATGGATTAGAGTGGACTTACTGGTATTCTACTATAGAATTATTGTGACTCTAGCAATGGAAGAAACTGTTTCATTGATGTGGAGATAGTTACCATGGGATTTGCTGAGGGCAGAGAGAAGAAGAGGTGTGATATGGAGGCATTTTCAGTACTTGGAGTTGTCTTGAATTATATTGCAGTGACAGATGTAGACCATCATATATCCTGCCATAACCCACTGAATGGGCTGGAAGAGAGTGTAAACTACAATGTAAACTATATTCCATGCTATGTAGCAGTTCTCCAAATTGTATTCATCAAAAGTAAAAATGTGCTACAATGGTGAAATAGTTTGGTGATATGGCAGACATGGTGGAGGTGAGGAGTGGGGGTATATGTGATCCTCATATTTTTAATGTAATATTTTGTATGTTCTATGTAATTAAAAATTTTTTTAAACTTATATATAAAAAAAAAAACTGAGCAGAGGATTAAGCTAAGCAATTTCCATACCCCTCATGAACAGAAAATGAGATAATACATTTGTTGTATTAAATTTCTAATTTTCTGAGAAATTCACAGACACACACAAAGGCATATATTGTGGAAATCACAATAAGCAGGTGCTTCAAAAATATATTCCCTCTACTATGGCTCCTATTTGAACAAATTTCCCTGCACCAAGGATGTCCTCAATAAAATACAAATTTTTTGAACCCTCAAGTTTTTATTCTGCTCAGTCTTATTTGGGGAGGAATTAAAGTGATTTCATTTTGAACATAGTGGTCTAAGGTGTCATAAAAATCACATGCGGGATGCAAACTCAGTATTATAAACCAGTATCTGCAGGATGACCACCAGGTGCTGCCTGGGTTCACTGTTCCCTTGATCAGGAGGAGGCATAAATCTGGCACCTCCATGAAACATCATTGGTGGCTTCAACCATGGCCATGTATACCCACTGCAGGACACTCAAGATGGAAAGAAAGGACCTGGAGGTGGCCAGAAGCTGCATTACAGCACCAGCTTGAGGAGGTACTTGGGGTTCTGTGTAGTGGTTGCTATCTTCACCACAGAGAGTCCCTTCTTGTCCCCATCATCCCCTCACCAGCACACTCAGCAAAGATCTTTTGTATTCCCTGGAAAATACTCAGAGTTGTAGTAGTTATCCCTATTCAGAATAGAACATGAGTTTATACTGTCTAGGATATAAACCCAGAGATAGCCTAAGAACCTGAACCAGAAGTTGCAGGGGAGCAGGAAAGAGGACTGGAGGGAGAGGAGCATCCATTTTCTGTGTGATGTGCAACATGTTTGGGAGGAAGCTGGTTGTTCACCAGCTCCAGGATTTCCAGGCAGCACTTCCCTGATATACCACTCAACTCCCTTGAATGAGATCATCCAAGAAATGGAGCTCTTCTGGGTGTCAGGTGGAAGCTCACAGGGTCAGACTCAGCTGGACATCCAGCCTAACTTTTGGTTTATTTCACTGTGGAAGCAAAGGAAACAGGTTGTGATTCCCCATTCATGGGGCAACTGTCATAAGCTCTGACACACAGTTGTTCAGAGACTATATCTCCAGTTCTCTGAAATCAGCTGATGGAGGAACAGAATATGCTTGTTGTCATATTGGCCATATGGATGTTACAAGGAGAGAAATCTGAGCAATAAGGACAGTTTTTTCAGGAGGATGAGGAAGGAGAAATCACTGCACTGTTTCTAGTACTGAAATGATTTTCATGCTCATAACATCAGAGAAATCCTCACTGACTCTTGTCACAGAGAACTCTGGATGCAATGACAGCAGGGCAAGTGCGTCTTAGGTGCAGGGGGAAGCTAATGTGCCCTCTGGAGAGAGGACATGCAAATAGGGCCCCTCCCTCTGGTCCTGAAATCTAGCCCAGGTACAGACCTTGTAGCTCTGAGAGAGGAATCCCCTCCCCTGTGTCTAAGCTCTCCCTACTCTGTGCCCAGGCCTAAGGAAGAGGAGGCATCATGAAGTGTGTGCTGGTCTGGGCTTTGCTTTTCTCAATTTTCCAAGGTAAGATTAACTAAAAATTGGTTTTGCTGCATTGCGAATATGTGTTTGTGTGCATTTGTATTTGTGTGTGTCTGTGTGAGACTATGTGTGGCTTAACTTTTAATGTCTGTTTGCAGGTGTCCTGGGTGAAGTTCAGCTGGTGGAGTCTGGGGGTGACTTGAGACCACCAGGAGGATCTCTGCGCCTCTCCTGTTCAGCCTCCGGATTCACTTTTAGTAGCTATTATATGACCTGGATCCGCCAGGCTCCGGGAAAAGGGCCGGAGTGGGTCTCAGGTATTACTAATACTGGTGGTAGCACATACTATGCAGACTCAGTGAAGGGCCGATTCACCATCTCCAGGGACAACAACAAGAACCAGCTACATCTGCAAATGAACAACCTGAAAACTGAGGACACGGCCCTCTATTACTGTGCTATATACACAGTGAGGGAAAGGCAATGCTGATCCAGACAAAAACTTCTTCTGTGGGGTTGCCACAAGGGGATGCTTAGGACCCACTGAGCACAAGGAGCAGCTGTAGGAGCAGGTGCAGTGAGGTAATTAAGGACTGGTTTCCTGTCAAGATGTAGTTCTTCTTTTCTAGCTGTTTACCCAGGGAACATTTCTAAATTTATTGTCCTATGCCTATCACTGGTATAATAATTTAGAATAGTTTGATGCCATAGGATTAAGTATAATCACCTGAAAAATCAGTGAAGTCTTCCTTATGAAAGTAGAAATGGCTTTGCCAATGTTTGCTTGGTTCAGAATTCTGAGTGGTTCATGACAACATGTTGCATCTTTCACAGAGAGACGGAGGATAATGATTCAGCAATATACCTCATTAGGAAAGCATCTGTGAGTCACATGAGAAGCAAGAGGGAGGCTGTTCCAATGTCTAGATTATACTGAATTTCAAATTTCACTCCTACTTATGCAAAAGTGTTCAGATCAGTCTCAGCATTGACCTGATTGTCTGATGATCCATTTTTTTTCCCTGAATCTTTGTTCTCACATTTCTGTTTGTTCTTTATATTCCCTGTAAATGAATTATTTGTTTCCTGTAGTCTTAATCCAAGGCTACAACTTCTGTGGCTACTACATGTCTCTTTGTAAGGGTGAGGGGACTTCATCATATATTGTTGCCTGGCATCTCTCCTCTGTCCCCTGTGGGTGGCACCATGTGGGAATTACAAATGGTCATTTCTATGTGGGTAATGTTTATTTGGTCAAAATGGGGTTTAAATATCAACTTGAGCTCTGGTGCTGCTTAAACTGTCATGATGTCACCTCCATTTCCTTTGGCTTTGGGCAGAGCTTCTGTTGGGCTCCCACTATGCTGTGAGCTCTGGAGGACAAGACCAGGTCTCTGTGAGCTGAGTTCTCATTGTTTAACAAAATGACCACACAACTCAGAAGCAGAATGAGAGCTGTATGAAGTGACCACTTCCATGTGCCCACCTGTCTAAGAACTCTGGATTTCCTTTCCTATTCTTTCTATGAGTCTCCTCACTCAATTATTTCTCCTTCCTTCTCAAATAGGAAAATAATATCATTTTTCCTCATGCACCAAATTGTGAAGAAGAGGCAATTTTCATGTCTTCCACAAGCTTCAGGTAAAAAGAAAAACTGCTTTACAAAATATTCTTTCCTAAATGAGAGTGTTTCATCATAGGAATTCTGGTAGAAAATTTGGAAACTGAGTTGTCTCATTGAGAGATTAACTTTCTTGCCTAACTGCTGCATTTACTTGGAGACAAGTGTGTGCTTATTTCACATAGGAAATACTGGATTAGCTGCTTTCTTCTATGGGAGGCAGATTTCTTCTATGGGATGCAGAATTGATTGGTTGAGGGTGATGGGAAAATGTTCCTTTTCATTCCTTAGCCAGAGCATGAGAGAACCAGTTGAACATCTTATTTAACTAGTACTTCCTCAGTTTTTTGTTTTGTTATGTAGGCATATTCACAAACTTTGTCTTTCAAAAAGTTTGTAATGCAAAAATTTCTTGTCATATATATAAAGAGCACCAACAAATTATTTCTTTATTCAGAATTGTGAAGCAATCATAAAAAAGTGCCATCACTGTACAGGAAGCAGTGGGGGTCCTGAGGTGAGTATCATAGAGGGGGCTTTTAGAAAGTGGAGTGGACAGTTTGTCAGATTGTGCAGGTGTCCTGCTATGGGGGAGAAAACAGGGCTCAGCTCTCATTACTGATTGAGTTATCAAGGGTAGTTGAATCAAGGTCTATCTATGAAATGGTGTTTTTGCCTGATATGATCTTGTACAAATTGCATGAAAGGAAAAGCTTCAAAAAGCATCTTGAAGGTCTCCCATGTGGGGGGTTAGGAGAGAAAGTGTTGTTCCAGGAATCAGTCCCTATATGTTGAGGAGGTAGTAGTAGAAACATCCACCTTGTGTAACCTGTTAGAGCAGCACTCAAGTGAACAGAAAAAGAGAATTGCCATAACTAAATGGATGAATAGCACATATAAATATAGGTCAATTCATTTTTCATGGGAAAATTAAACCATAAGCAATTGCAGCACAAGTAAACATTGAGTTTCCACTGAATATCATTACAATATTTAACACAATTTTAATGTCTAATATCAACCCTAATTTCTAAGCATGTTTGAGAATAGTTAACAATAAATATATATAATATGATTTTAATCATGTTTGTAGATAAAGCATGCAGAAATTACAAAGTTCTCATACACTCATCCATGATTTAAAATATTAAAAATATACATTCATGTGCTATTATTGCAATTTATGAAACATTAATTTTTTTCAAATTCTACTCAATTTATTCATTTATTAAAAAATACTACATTCAAAAAATATGAGGTCCCCATTCACCTCTGCTGCCCAAACCCCACCACTCCCCGCACAGTAACACTCTCCCCATCATCATGACACATCCATTGCATCTGGTGAGTACATCTCTGGGCATCGCTGCACCCCGTGGCCTGTGGTCCACACCATAGCCCACACTTTCCCACGTTCCATCCAGTGGGCCATGGGAGGACATACAATATCCCTGCAGCACCACTCAGGACAACTCCAAGTCCCGAAAATGCCTCCGTATCTCATCTCTTCCTCCCATTCCCCGCTCCCAGCAGCCACAATGGCCAATTTTCCACACCAATGCCACCTTTTTTCCATTATTAACCACAATAGTTCATGAATAGAATATCATTAAGTCCACTCTAATCCTTACTGTATTCCTCCTTCCTGTGGACCTTGGCTTGGTTGTGTTCATTCCACATCTATATCAAGAGGGGGCTTAGATTCCACATGAGTACTGGCTGCAATCCTCCTGCTATCAGTTGTAGGCACTCTAGGCTCCATGGTGCGGTGGTTGACATTCTTCAACTCCATGTTAGCTGAGTGGGGTAAGTCCAATAAATCAGAGTGTAGGAGCTGAAGTCTGTTGAGGCTCAGGGCCTAGCTATCATATTGTCAGTCCAGACATTCAAATCCCCTAGATATATCTTAAACCCCATCACCAACTACAATTCCAGTAAAGTAGCATGAAAGGCTTGTGAAAAGAGATCACATCTGAGTCCAGCTCCATCACGCAGAAACACCAGCTCCAAAGAAGGGCCAGCTGACATGGCAGTGAACTCCATCTGCCATGAACATAGAATCTGTGGGTGTCTTTAGCCCTCAAAAGAACCAATACCTGGGGTTGTATCTACTTTATTTGTCCCTGAGACTCTGCTTTGGTGTGCATAAGGACAATCCTTCTGACAACCTCCAGGCTCTTTTTCAGAGACTCATAGCCATATAAACTCATTTGTCCTTTCCATTTCCCCCTTACTTTTGGTCAAACAGCATTTTTAACTCCTGTTATTATATGTAGACAGGGATATTCTGCTGATCCGCATTGAATGTTTAATTCAAGATCGTTTCTAGTTATGTCATCAGCTGGTACTTGGTAGTGATCCCTCGGTGCCAGGGAGGTTCATCCCCAGGTGTCATGTCCCATGCTGGGGGGAAGGTATTGCATTTACATGCTGAGTTTGGCTTCGAGACTGGCCACATTTGAGTAACATGGAGGCTGTCAGGAGGGAACTCTTAGGCACAGTGCTGCTCTAGGCCATGTTCTTATTTCAGGTGTATAGGCTCACAAGCATAGTCATTAGTATCAGGGAGTCACTGTTGGACCCTCATTTCTTACTGGTCCTTACCGTTGTACCTGGGGGACTGCCACTGCTCCCCTAGGAACCATAACAAAGCCCCCCCCAGCCAGGAACCCAGTACCCCCCCCAGGTGTTGTTTTAAATTGTTTCCACTATAAATATATCCAAACATTTCCATGCACCCTGGACACATGCCCTGTATAACTCCCTGTCAACCATATGTCCCCTGTCAATAACATCCCATACCAGTATTCCGCCGCTACCATTGTTGAACCACCCTGTGATCCAAAACTTCCTGAAAAGTGAAGCCCAATATAATGTCAGGTTCCCTTACTAGTAATATGGAATATAGCAATGAGTTTAAAGGTTAGATATAGAATACATATTGATTTGGAAAAATTCTACATCCTATCTTTTTCTTTTCTTTTTTCCTAATTATTGAGTGTCTCTTCACAAGAGCCCTAGATCACAGTAATTCGTATATACAATATACAGTACTCCCACATATCCATTATGAAAGCTTTTCCCTTCCACAGCAATAATCTTTTAACTTATTCATATCATATTTACTGAAACTGATGTACAAATATTGAGACAACAGCTTTCAAACAAGGTAACATTTGTGTTTACATTGTGGTTTATACTTTAGGTTATACAGTTTTCTAAATTTTTTAGTTATCCTATGTTTTACATTATGTTTTATATTATTAGTCTGTCATCACCTATATGTTTTTGATGTAATATTACATGTTTTATATCCATCCTTGTGTACTCTTGTGAAACACTTCTTTTGCCCTCACATTTACTTTGGTTCCATCTATTCAATATCTATTTCCCCCTCCCCTTGGGGCCCACAGTGACAGTCAATCTTCATTTCTTGAAGAGCCGTGTTCAGAGATACTTGTAACAGTACTGAGTGCTTGACTTGCTCAACTGCCCTAATGCCCTGGGAGCCACCCTTTCTCTTGAGAGATACAGTTCCCTCTATTTGATGGCATTGGTCCTCCCCAGGATGTGGGTCTACCTTCACTCTCATTATATTGGTCTCTACCCAACGGTATAACCCACTCTGGCAAAATGAGCATTCAGATATTCCATAGGAGTCTGTCCTGCATCAGATTATCCCCTTTGAGTATCTTAAACAGGTAACTTTTCTAATTGTATTTTGAAAAGGTTTTCTCAGCATTATACTCTCAACCAACACCTGACAATCTCCTATGTTCGTATGTTGCCTCATCCTCCCCCCAATTTCTTGGGCAATATTACCCATCCACCCAATCCTATCCTCCCTCAAACCCACAAAGCCCCACCCAAAGGTAACCCTATGCCCCCATTTTATCTCTTCCTTGTACACATACTTACCTCCAGCTTATCATATATTTCACCCATGTAGATGTCAACTTACATCCTTCATCTACCCCCCGATTTCCTGTAAGCCTATCTTCCAGTCTCTAGCTCTCTGAGGCAGCTTGCTTATTTCATATCATTGAGGTCATGTAGTATTTGTCCTTCAATGCCTGGGTTGCTTCACTCAACATAAGGTTCTCAAGATTCATCCATGTTATCACGTGTGTTTGTAGTGTATTTGTTCTTAAAGCCGAGTAGCATTCCATTGTATGTATATACCACATTTTATTGATCCACTTATCTGTTGATGGGCATTTGGGTTGATTCCAAATTTTGGTGATAGTGAACAATGCCGCTATGAACATTGGTTTGCATATGTTGGTTTGTGTCCTTGTTTTCAGTTCTGCTGGGATTGTACCCAGCAATTGTATTGCTAGGTCATACGGCAAATCTATGGTTAGTTTTTTGAGAAACCACCAAACTGTCCTCCAGAATGGTTGAATCGTTCTGCATTCCCACCAGCAATGGATGAGTTCTCCCATTTCTTCACTTCTTCTCCAGCATTTGTATTCTTCTGTTTTTTCATAGCTGCCAATCTTATGGGAGTAAGATGGTATCTCATTGTAGTTTTGATTTGCATTTCCCTGATAGCTAAAGATTTGGAGCATTTTTTCCTGTGCTTTTTAGCCATTTGTATTTCTTCTTTGGAGAACTGTCTGTTTAAAACTTTTTCCCATTTTTTAAATGGGTTGTTTATCTTTTTATTTTCAAGATATAGGATTTCTTTATATATGCAATTATAAGTCTCTTTCGGATATATGGATGCCAAATATTTTCTCCCATTGTGTAGGTTCCCTTTTTGCATTCTTAACAAACTCCTTTGATGTGCAGAAGGCTTTAATTCTGAGGAAGTCCCATTTATCTCTTTGTTTTTTGGTGCTCGTGCTTTTGGTGTGATGTTCATGAAGCGGTTTCCTGTTACAAGGTCTTGTAGATGTTTCCCTACACTGCTTTCCAAAGTAGTCCTTATGGTCTTGGCTCTTATATTTAGGTCTTTGATCCATCTTGAGTTGATCTTTGTATAAGGTGGAGATGGAAATCCTCTTTCATTCTTCTACATATGGATATCCAGTTCTCCAGGCACCATTTGTTGAATAGGCCATTCTCTCCCAGTTGAGAGGGTTTGGTGGCTTTATCGAATATTATCTGGCTATATATATGAGGTTCTATATCAGAACTTTCAATTCAATTCCGTTGGTCTGTGTGTCTCTTCTTATGCCAATACCATGCTCTTGTCACTACTGTAGCTTTGTAGTATGTTTTGAAGTCTGGTACTGTGATTCCTCGAACTTTGTTTTTCTTTTACAATATGTCTTTGACTATTCGGGGCCTCTTTCCTTTCTAAATAAATTTCATAGTTTTTCTAGTTCCTTAAAGAAGGCTGTGTTGATTTTTATTGGGATTGCATTGAATGTGTAGATCAGCTTTGGTAGGATAGACATCTTAATAATATTTAGTCTTCCTATCCATGAACAGGGAATATTCTTCCATTTATTTAGGTCTTCTTTGATTTCCTTGAACAGTCTTGTATAGTTCTTGGTGTATAAGTATTTTACATCTTTAGTTAAATTTATTCCTAAATTTTGAATTTTTTATTTATTATTATGAGTGGTATTTGTTTCTTGATTTCCTCCTGAGCTTGCTCATTATTGGTGTACAGAAATGCTACTGATTTTTGCACATTGATCTTATAACCTGCGACATTACTAAACTCATTTATGAGTTCTAGAAGCTTTGTTGTAGACCTCTCAGGGTTTTCTATGTATAGGATCATGTCACCTGCAAATAATGAAATTTTGACTTCTTCCTTTCCAATTTGAATGCCTTTTATATCTGGTTCTTGCCTCAGTGCTCGAGCAAGTACTTCTAAGACAATGTTAAATAGAAGGGGAGAGAGTGGGCATCCTTGTCTTGTTCCTGACTTTAGAGGAAAGCATTTTAGGGTTTCTCCATTGTAAACGATGTTGGCTGTAGGTTTTTCATATATACTCTTTATCATGTTCAATAAATTTCCTTGTATTCCGATCTTTTGGAGTGTTTTTATCAAGAAAGGGTGCTGTATTTTTGTCAAATGCTTTTTCTGCATCTATAGTTATAATCATGTGATTTTTTGCCTTCAATCTGTTCATATGGTGTATTACATTGATTGATTTTCTTATGTTGAACCATGCTTGCATACTGGAATGAATCCCACTTGGTCGTGGTCTATAATTCGTTTAATGTGTTGTTGAATACAATTAGCAAGTATTTTGTTAAGTATTTTTGAGTCTAGGTTCATTAGAGAAATTGGTCTGTAATTTTCCTTTCTTGTGGTGTCTTTCTTTGGTTTTGGTACTAGGGTAATGTTGGCATCATAGAAGGAGTTAGGGAATGTTTCTTCTGTTTCAATTTTTTGGAATAGTTTCAGCAGGATTAGTGTTAGTTCTTTCTGGAATGTTTTGTAGAATTCACCTGTGAAGCCATCTGACCCTGGGCTCTTCTTAGTTCGGAGGTTTTTAATGACTGATTCTATCTCTTTAATTGTGATTGGTTTGTTGAGATCATCAATTTCTTCTTTCATCAATATAGGCAGCTTATGTGTTTCTAGGAATTTGTCCACTTCTTCAGAATTGTCATTTTTGTTGGAGCCTATTTTTTCAAAGTATCCTCTTATGATAGTCTTTATTTCTGTGGGGTCAGTGTTGATATCTCCTTTCTCATTTCTTCTTTTGTGTATTTGCATCTTCTCTCTTTTTTTCTTTCTTAGTCTCGCTAAAGGTTTGTCAATTTTAGTGATCTCAAAAAACCAGCTCTTGCTCTTGTTTATCTTTTCAAGTGCTTTCTTATTTTCTATTTCATTTAGTTCTGCTCTCATCTTTGTTATTTACTTCCTTCTTCTTCCTGTTGGATTACTTTGTTGTTTTTTTCCTAATTCCTCCAAATGTGCAGTTAGTTCTTCAATTTTTGCTCTTCCTTCTTTTTTGATGTATGAATTTATGGCTATAAATTCCCCTCTCAGTACTGCTTTTGCTGTATCCCATAAATTTTGGTATGTTGTGTTATCATTATCATTTGTTTCAGGGTAGTCATCGATTTCTTTTGAGATTTCTTCTTTGACCCTCTGGTTTAGCTGGATAGAGTATTGTTGCTTGGAAATTTTTTTCTTTTAGTACCTTGACTATATCATACCACTGTCTTCTTGCCTGCATGTTTTCAGATGAGAAATCAGCACTTAATCTTATGGAGCTTCCCTTGTATGTGATGGTTTTCTTTTCTCTTGCTGCTTTTAGAATGTTCTATTTGTCTTGAGCATTAGATAATTTGACAAGTATATGTCTTGGGGTGGGCCTGTTGGGGTTTATGATATTTGGGGTGAGCTGTGCTTCTTGGATATGTACATCTGTGTCTTTTGGTATATTTGGGAAGTTTTCAGCCATTATTTTCTGTAACACTCCTTCTGACCCCTTTCCCTTCTCTTCTCCTTCTGGGATACCTATAATACATATGTTTGTGCGTTTTGCATTGTCATTCAGGTCCCTAAGTCCTAGCTGGATTTTTTCTATCTTTTTATCAATGAATTCTACTATCTGTTTGATTTCTGATGTACTGTCTTCCACATCACTAAATCTCTGCTCTGCCTCTTCTAATCTGCTGTTATTTGCTGCGAGTATATTTTTGATGTCTTGAACTGTGGTGTTCATTCCCATCATATCTGTTATCTTTTTGCATATGTCTGCAATTTCCCCTCCAAGTGTTGTCTTCATATTGTTAACCTCTTCCTTTACTTCATTAAATTAGTCTGTGATATATGTTCTGAGATCTTTAATTACTCGTGTGAAGTTCTGCTCCCCTTCCTGGTTTTTCGTTTGTTTTCATTGGATTCAGCCATGTTTTCTTGATTACTGGTTTGGTTTGTAGTTTTTTGTTGCTGTCTGGTCATCATTTTATCTTGACAGGTTTAATCAGTTCCTTAGCTTCTTTGTCTAGTCTTGGGGATTAATTAGCTGTTGTTTTTGCATAAGTGTTATATCTTCTCTTTGTCACTTTGTTCTTCTTATTCTAATTTCTTATTGCTGGCTGAGTTCACTTTGAAGGAAAGTATTAGGGCCAGGGAAAGGCAATTGTGTAAGAAAGAAAAATGTGTAAATTAGTATTGGTCATAAATGTTAACAGAGCAACAGCATGAGATCTGGGAGGATGGATATTAGATTCATGTAAGTTGTGTAGAGTTATAGCAGCAAGTAGAGTACCTATAATGAGGTAGTTGACTGAATGTGGGAGGAGTATGGTATGAATTAAAAAGCTATTGTTTTCATGAGAGAGGGAAAGAGAAAAGAAAGGCAATAGGTTCAAGAGTAGATAAAAGACAGAAAACAAATCAAAGGTATTAGAAATTAAGAGTTAGACAATTTGGGGATCAAAGAAAGGGAGGTGAAATATAGGAGAGACCGTAGATGATGGAGGATATCAAGATGTGGGGAAAAGGGGATAGTGTAGGTGGCCAAAATTAATTCACACAGAAATGAGGCAATGGAGGATGAGGAAACCCAGCAAATGTGAGGTGTTCCCTGCGGCACCTATTGCATAATTAAGATAAAATAAAATAAGAAGAAAATGAGGGACAGGAGAAAAGAGAGAAAAACAAAAGAAGGAGAGAAGAAAGAAAGAAAAAGGGGGTTGGGTAAAGAAAAGAGAGGGGAACATGTAAGGAAAAGAAGAGGAGATATAGAACAGCAACAACAGCAACAACAGAAAACCCCTAAATAAGTGATAAAAGAAAAAGTCTTTGGGGGATACAATGGGAGAAAAGACTAGGAAATAATGCAATATTAGCAACCAAGACAATTAAAAATTAAAAATTAAAATAAAAAAAATGCAAACGTTGAGGGCTAGGACAATCAAGGACCTCAGATGGGCCTCAGGTCGTGATGGATTCAGGGATGGAAAGTCTGTGATATTGCACACTCAAGAGGTGTGAGTCTCTGGGGTGTGGGCCACCAGGGTTTAAGGAACACAGACCTGGAAACCTCAAATCTGGTTAACAGGGAGCCTGGGAGCACTGCAGTGCAACACAGCCTTCAGGGACCCCCGCAGCTGGATGCCAGCCCTATGGGAGTGGTCACATTCACAAACTCTGACCTATGTTTCCAAAACCCGCAATTCCCCCTTTCACTAGGGTCTCTTCTGTGGCTGTATCACCAATTTGACTTCAGAACACCTCCTGCCCTGCAGGCCCCCCAAACAGCCAGTTGGGGGCACTTCTATATTGCAGCCAATTTAAGGATGCTGTAGATCCACAGCTAGGCTTAGGGGACTGGGCTCTAGCCAGAAGCGCTGTATCAGTGTCCGAAATAAAAAATCCCACATCTTGCAAAAAATTCCCCTAATCAGCTTCCAGCCACTTCCACCCTGCCGTCCCCCGAAATAGCCTCCTGGTGACGTCTCTTTGCTGTGAGCAATTTAAGGCTGCTGCAGATCAGCAGCCAGCCTTGGGTGCAGGGCTCTAGCCGGAAGCGCTATTATATGTGTCCACAATCAAAAATTCCCCGCCTCACAATAAAACTCCCGTCTATCTCCCCAAATCGGTCTGCGAAGGCCTCCTGCCCTGTTAGCCCCCCAATAGCCCACTCAAGGCTTATGAATTCCCCAGTACCACAGAGCCTCCAGGAATCGCAGCTGCAGTGTGGGTGCTGCCGGCTCCACCCACTCCAGGAGGGAGCGTCTGGTGCGCAGCCCCCACCTCCGTGTAAGAGAGCCTCAATTTTATTTTTAACATGAATTTTCTCTATTACCTTCTCATGAAATTGATGTCCAGACACCTCCTGCCCTGCAAAATCCCAAAATAGCCTGGTCCTGAAGAATTTCCAATGCTCAAAAAACTGTTTTTGAGACCAGCAGAGGCAGCAGCTGGAGCAGCCACAGCCTGTGCCCTCTCCCGCCCCCTATCTTATTATCTTTTATAAACTTAATATTTGGAATAATTTTTATTTACAGAAACAAGAGAAAATATTACTCTGTGGCCTACTGCTTGCATGGTTTTGATGAAACTGCTCCTTAATTAGTTTTCCTCTTCCTTTGTAAGGAAAGTCTGCTTGATTCCTTGTGTTTGCCTCAAGCTTCTTATTTAGCTTTGTCTTTACACAGTTTTAGTATGTCATGTGTGTTATGAGTCTGAGCATGTATGTGAATGTGTGTTTCCTTTTGGGAGTCCTCTTATATATTTGGATCTACTTTTTGGACTCAGTAAATGTGGAAAAGTTTTGTTCAGCCAGTCTTCCTCAATATTGCCTCACTTCTGTTCTCACTTTCATTTCCATTGGGATTGACATTATACTTTTAGTATGCTGCTTGATACATTCCCTCAACCCTTGGAAGTTCTTCTTTATTTTCATTCATTTTTTTCTATTGTAATAGCAATTTTGGTAATTTTATCGATAGGTATTCAAATTTATGTTTCTTTTGACTATTGTGTCAGATCTACTGAATAGTCCGTAGATGGTATTATTGATATCCATTATTATATTGTTTCATTTTCATGCCTTGCATTTCATTTTCATTTCTATAAATATGGATGATTCTTCTATCTTTTGGAGTTATTAATCTGGTCCATAACTCTATCTACCATTATCTATAGAGTTTGTAAGTCTATTAATCATTTATTCTAAATTTCATGAATAATTTTATAATTTCAATAACTTTGTCACAAATGAATCTTATTCTCATAATTTTTGCATGAATCATGTATTTTCTTGCTCTTTGACATGCCCTAAATTTTTATGTTGTCTCAGTGGGTGGAGACATACACAATAAAGAAACTTTTAAACGTCCATCCAGAGGAGTCCTACAATCTCAAACAGAGAGTCAAGAATACTTCAAACGCACAGGCAATGCCTAATAAAAGAAAACAGACCAGTATTTCAAGCCCTCAATATTAATGCATGTAACTGAACCTTATTCTTCAAAAATTTAAACTCAGTCATTGACATAGGTTCCAAGGGGAGGGGGAAGAAAGAATTGGTGGAACATAGGACTTTTATGGGGCATTGGAGTTGTTCTGTGTGATCTTGAAATGACAAATACAGGCAATTATACATTCTGCCTGAATCTTTAAAAGTATACATTGCAAAAGATAAACCATAAAGTAAATCAATGACAATGATTGGTAGCAATGTTTTGATATTTGTTCACTGATTTTTAACAAAATGTACAATACCAATATAGGATGTTATTGATAGGGAGGATGTTGGGATTGAGGTAGTGAGGTGTATGTGTATCCTCTGTATTTTTCTGTGACTTTCTGTAACCTAAAACTTCTCAGAAAATAATTAGAAAAAAAATATGACATTGGGGAAGCATACAGAAGAAATTGTCAATATACTTAAAGGACAACAGGTCTTATGGTGATAAAAGACACAAACAAATTTTTTATTTTTTAAATTTTCATTTCATTATTTTGATTTTTGTTGGCTTTGTTTTGTGGAAGGTGTTGGGTTGCAGAGGGGCTGCAGCTGTGGTAGGGGAAGATCATTGGTCCAGGATATCAGTGGTGGGAGATTTTTGTGTGGGGGTGCACCTGGGGCATGGCTTTATGGACTGTGAGTGTGTTCAAGTGGTCATGAGGTATTGTCTTAGTGGTGGAGACCCACAAAGTAATCAACTGAATATTGAATTCCCATTCTGGTGAGTCTTGCTACATTCAGTCATTGAGGGGTAAGAATCTAGCAAAGGAGGGTGAACCAATGCACAAGGCTTTGATATCGATGCTTCTTTGTATGAACCTTGTCCTTGTGAAATTGAAACTTGGTCTGGTAGTATACCACCTAGAAGTCACCTGGTGAAAGTCTCATTCAAGCTCAAATGTGGCCTCTCTCTGAGACAAGCCCAGAACATAAATTCATTGTCTTTCTCAGGCATGATGCAAGAACCTGTAACATTGAGATAAAGACTGGTCACCAGAGGTCCTGGGGGGAGGAAAAGAAAGAGGAGGTACAACACAGGGAATTTTTGAGATATTGGAATTGTTCTGCATGGTATTGCAATGGTACATATTTTTTGTCAAAACCTATAACATTTCGTGGTGAAAAGTGTAAAACATGTTAACTATAGACTATGGTTAGTAACAATGCTTCAGTATGTGTTCATCAATTGTAACCAGTACCACACCACACTAATGGCAGAAGTTAATGTAGAAATTATGGGAGGGGGAGAAGGTGGAGTTTTGGGGATTCGCTATATTTTTATGTAATATTTTTGTAATCTAAAGCACCTTCAAAAATAAAGAAAAAAGAATGGAAAGCAAAAGTTGATTCTGAGAGTCATAAGGATGTTTAGACAACATAGATAAGCCTCAAGAGTTCATGGAACCAATATGCATTCAGTGGGGCCTATCTGGAAATATATGTAATTCTATTTCCTCAAAATAGCATAGTTATACACATTCATAAATTCCCTAATCATGATCCATCTATGCCTTTTATCTGATAGTTTCATTTTCAATTTACCTTTTAAGTATATTTCTCAGAGTTTTAAAATAGTCAAAGTAGTCATGTGCAGATTGAGCCATGAAATACAGCAGATGTGCAGCAATTCATCCTCTCCAAATCTTTGGGTCTGCCCTGAATAATTAACAAAATGATTAGGATTGACAACCCCCACCTAAAAATAAGAAACATCCTAATCAACAGGGAAACCAATTCCATTATTCTGACCCATAAGACATATGTACCATCTTAGAATGATGCAATCATAGCAAACATCATTCCAAACCTCTCAAGATTAAGGAATGAACAAAAAGGGGGAATTGTAACCATTGACCAACTCAGAGTTATTTTTGTCATAGTTATTATCTTTCTTGTGTACTTCAATATGCTATAAACTTGATATTAAATAATAAAAATTTTTGCAGGGAATTTATTTTTTTTAATATTTTTTTATTTTTAAAGACTTAGATTACATAAATGTTACATAAAATATGTAGGGGATTCCCATATGCCACACCCTACCTCCTCCTCCCACACTTTCCTACATTAACAGCATCCTTCATCAGTGTGGTACATTTTTTACAATAGATGAACCCATATTGAAGCATTGCTACTAACCATGGACTACAGTTTACATTACAGTTTACACTTTGTCCCCACAATTTTGTACATTATGACAAAATATACAATGGCATAGATCCTTCACTGCAACGTCATGCAGACAAATCCAATGTACCAAAAATGTCCCCATATTTCACCTATTCTTCCCTTCCCCATCCCTCAGAACTTCTGGTGGCCCCTGCCTTTATATCAATGATAAGAGTACTTCCATTGCTAGAATAATAATAAATCTATAAGTAGAAGTCTACTTTAGTCCATTGTTTATTCCCCAATCTTGAGGATTTGGGAATGGTGATGCCCACTCTGCTTCTAATTGAGAGGTGGCTTATTTCCCATGCACTAGATGGTTGGAGCAATCTTACTTGCAGTTGCAGACATTCTGTTACTTGGAATGGGTGTTGTCCACCATCTTCTTCTTGTTATTTGTCCTGGGTGAGTCCAGTGAATTGTATAATAGGTGTCGCAATGCTGTGTAATTCAAGGCTCAACTGGAAAATGGATGGACCAAAGATTTAAGGCTCTGGGACATATATTTATCAAGTATAGTGCTAATTATGTGTTCAAATGAAAGAGACAGAAGAGCAATGTTTAGAGAACATATACATGAGTCTAATTCTGTTACACTGGAAAGCACAAATTCCAAAGTAAGGCCCACTGACAGGGTGCCAAATTCCTGAGCTGTCCTGCTTATAGTTCCTAGATATCTCTAGATCCCTCAGAAGCTCCATTATTTGAGGCACTGCTTATTGTAGCAGTCAATGAGATCATCCTGAGCCTTGCATAAGTGTAACCTCTACAATGAACTCTGAACCCACTTTGAAATCTCTTAGAAATAAAGACTCATTTGTATTTCCTGTTTCCCCACTTTCATCAAGGTCATTTTCCAGATGAATTGTTAGTTGCTGTTTGGTAATAATCCCTCTTTGCCAGGGAGGATCATCCCCAGGAGTCTTGTCCCAAAACAGGGGTCAGGTAGTATGCTTATATGCTGAGATTGGCTTAGAGAGAGGCTACTGTTGAGCAGCAAAGAGGCTATATTAGTAGCCAAAGGGGTGTTGATGCAAAATACCAGAAATTGGTTGGTTTTTACAAAGGGTATTAATTTGGGGTAGGAGATTACAGATACCAGGCCATAAAGCATAAGTTAACTTCTTTCACCAAAGTCTATTTTCCTGTGTTGGAGGAAGATGGCTGCTGACATCTGAGGGTTCAGGCTTCCTGAGTTCCTCCCTTCCTGGGTTTGCTTCTTATTTCTCTGTGTGCTTACTTCCTGGGTCAATAGCTTAAGACTTCAGGATCAGACTCCAACGTCAAAATTCAAACATCAAAAACACTTAATTCTGTCCTTTGCCATGCCTTTTATCTGTGGGTCCCCACTCATCAAAGGGTGGGGACTCAATGCCCTACTGGCACAAGAGGTTTACATAATTACTTAATCAAGTAAACCTATGAATCCAACATAATCTAATATGCCCAGAGGAGATCAGTTTGCAAACATAATCCAATGTTACTTTTTGGAATTCATCAATAATATCAAACTGCTACACTCTACACTCTGAATTCCAAAAAGGCATTACAATATTCCAAAAAAACCCCAGATTAATCAGTTACATTGTAAGTACTAAATCATATCACAATCAATTTTAAAAATACAGTTTGTTTTGGGGCAAAGCCCCATCTGCTATAGACCTCTGAAACTTACAAAACAATTCATCTATTTTCAATACACAAGTGAACAGACAATGGATAAACATTTTCATTACAATAAAGAGAAATTGGGAGGGAAATATGAGTCACAGTTTCTCTACAGTTTAGTAGACTAGCAGGAGATCCTCTGACAGATTTCAAAGTCCAAAAGTCATTCTTAAGAGATGGTTCTTTCTCCTTGAGGCCATATGGGAACCCACCCTTTCCACCAGCTTGCTCTATGACCATTTTCTTGGTTCCACCCTTATCAAGCATCTGGGTGTTGAACAAGCTCCAAACATATCCCTTCAAGAGTGTTGAGGTGATTGTCACACATTGCCCACACTTTGGGTTGGAGTCTTAACTCCCCTAGTAGAGTGATGTGAAGACAACATTCCCCATATCAATTGGCATAGAAGCTCAACCATCTCAAAGCTATGAGCTGGCCACTTGGCCTTCCCTAACTTTTGGCACAGAGGCTCAACCCTCTCAAAGCAATGGCCTGATCAAATAGAATTCCCTAACCTTTGGGGGAGAGGTCCGCCCATCTTAGAACTGTGGGGTGCTGACCTTAACTGCCCTAATCATTAGGGAATGTGCTCCACATTCTCTGTACCCTGGGGCAGCAAAACTCTCCCAGAATATTCGGACAGGAACATCCACCCTCTTTAAATGCTGGGGCAAACTCACCCTCTCTGTACACATGGGTGGGATTCATTTCTTGGCCCAAGGTGATGTCTTAAGTCCAGATCTCAACTTCCATGCTTTCCCTCTTAAAGCTGTTTCTCCTTCAATATCTCCTTTCCATGTCTTTTGTGTGTGTGTGTATGTGTGTCTCTTCATATTTATTTAATAGAATTTCAATGTTTGGTTTTAAATAATTTCTTTATTAAGCTTTCCTTGTGTCTTACAAAATTAACAGATTTCCCTTTTTCCATTTCCCCACTTTTTCTTTACTTTTTAAAATGTTACATTAAAAAAATATGAGGTCCCCATATACACCCCACCCCCCTCACCCCACTCTTCCCAGATCAACAAACTCTTTCATCATCATGGCTCATTCATTGCATTTGGTGGATACATTTTGGAGCAGTGCTGCACCACATGGATAGTAGTGTAAAACACTGTAGTTTATAGTCTCACCCAGTCCACCCAGTGGGCCATGGCAGGACATACAATGTCCAGCATCTGTCCCTGTACTACCACCCAGGACAACTCCAAGTCCAGAAAATGCCCCCACATCATATCTTTTCTTCCCTCTCCCTACCCTCAGCAGCTACTCTGGCCAATTTTAATCCAAAATGACAGTGGTTTTGTTCATACAGTTCTCTCAAAAACCTTGTTGCTTTAGCACACAGGAAGCAGGGGTCCAAGCCATCAGACAGTAAGATTTTCCACAAGTCTTTCCTAGATAACTTCATCTTCAATCTAGTTCCAAGTTTAGTTAAATCCTCCAATGGGGTACTTTCATCTGGGTAGCTCGAATTCCAGAGACTTGGAAATTCCAGAGTCAGTTTTTGTTTTCTTTGTGCCTGACAGTTCAGTCCTCAGCATATCTCTCTCATCTAGCGTTTTGCTGTAAACTGCAAGCAGAAGCCAAGCTGCATTCTCCTGGTTTACTTTGGAAGTTTCTTCAGCTAAATGCCCAAGCTCACCATTTCCAAATTCTGCCTTCCATAAAACATCAGGAATTAATCTTATTAAGTTCTCTTCAACTTTTAAACATGGATCACCTTCCCTCCAGTTCCAATAACAGCTTCATCATTTAATTCTAAGGTATCATAAAAAGTCTCTTTAGCATCCATATTTCTATCAAAACTCTCTTCAAAGCAATCTAGTCCATTTCCATCAAGCATCTCACAATTCCTCAAAAAATGCCCCTTACCCATTCTTAAAACCATTCCAGCATTTCAGTAATTGCAAAAGAACTTTCCCACTCCTCAGTACCAAATTATGTATTAGTCAGCCAAAGGGGTGCTGATGCAAAATACCAGAAATTGTTTCTTTTATAAAGTGTATTTATTTTGGGTAGGAGTTTATGGACCATAAAGCATAAGTTACTTCCCTCACCAAAGTATATTTTCACATGTTGGAGCAAGATGACTGCCAACTGCTGTGAGGGTTCAGGCTTCCTGGGTTCCTCCCTTCCTGGGGCTTGCTTCTCATTCCTCTGCTTGCTTAATTCCTGGGACTCCAACTTAAGACTTCAGCATCAAACTCCAATATCAAAACTCCAACATCAAAAACCTTTAACTCTGTCCTTTGCCATGCTTTTTATCTATGAGTCCCCACCCTTTGATGGGTGGGGACTCAATGCCCTACTGGCACAAGATGTTTACATAATTACTTAATCAAATAAACTTAGGAATCCAATAAAATCTAATATTCCCAGAGGAGAAGAGTTTGCAAACATAATCCAATATTACTTTTTGGAATTCATCAATAATATCAAACTGGTATAGAGGTTTTCAGGAGGTAACTCATAGGCAATATATCATATTTGGATATGTTTCAATTTCACAAGAAAAGGTTTATAAGTGCAATATACAATGTCAAGGAAATAATATATGGTCTGTCTTCCTTCACAAGACATTGTACTTGCACTCCATGTATTTTTTTTTTCCAGTGAAAAGGTGATTTATTGTGAACACACAAGTAATGAACTGGTATAATCTTCCCCACAGCAGTTCACAGTGAAAATGGGAAGTAGTAATTTTTTAGGCAAAAAAAAAAAAAAAAAAGAGAGACAGAAAAGGGGCAGGTGAGAAGTATCAGTATAAAAGTGATACCAGGTTATTGTGAGGAGGGTACATGCAATTTGTTAGCCCTGAATTGTCTCAAGCACATTCAACTTGTCATTGGTTTCAGTGGCCAATAAACCACAATTTAGATATTGTGCCAACTGTTTAAGGATATCAAGCATTTTTTATTGTTGTTGTTCTTTTTTAAAGTTTTTTTTTTCCCTATTAGAGAATGTAGCAGAACTCCCCAGGATGGGAATTCAGTATTCTTTTGGTAATTGTGTGGGTCTCCACTCACCAAGAAATGTCCTTCAAATACTTGAACATATTATTATATCTTAGAGGCTTGCTCTGGTGAACACCTTCCCATGCATCCTCACTTCACTGACACCCCACAACAAAGATCACTCCCCACCAATTCTGTGACCCTTCTGTGATTTAAAACCTCTCCAAAAATGAAACCAACACATTAACCCAATAAAATTAATAAGAAAATGAAATAATTTTTAAATACCCAATAAAATGAAAAAAAAACACACTATTTGAAATTTAAAAATTTAAAAATATATACATTGTGTCTTTCATCACTATAATTTCTGGAGTCTTGTATGTACAGTGACCCTTTCTTCCATATATTGCCCCAGGGTCTTATTTTTTCATTAAATAAAGAAATTTTAAGTAAAAAAAAGTCAGTCATCTCCCAGACTCCATATGCATTAATATTACTCAAATAAAATTAATGTCAAAAATTCTTTTCAATTGATTTTCTTTCATTTTAAAAAATATATAGATCATAAAAAATGTCACAATAAATAATGTAAGAGGATCCCTTATGCCCCCACTCCCCACTCCCCCACATCACAAAACCCCTATATCAGTGTGGCGCATTCATCACACTTGATGAATATATTTTGGAGCACTGCTATGCAGCATGTAGACTATAGTCTACAGTGTGGTTTACACTCTCTCCCAATCCATTCAGTGGATTATGGCAGGATATATAATATCCTGTATCTGTCCCTGAAATATCACTCAGAACAACTCTGAGTCCTGAAGTTCCCCCATATCATACATTTTCTTCCCTCTCCCTCCCCTCAGCTACTCGTGTGGTCATAGTCTCTACATCAATGATAGTTTCTTTCATTGGTACAGTCATAAAAAATTCTATAGTAGAATACCAGTAAGTCCACTTTAATCCATAATTTATTCCTCCATCATGATGACCCTGGGATAGAGATTTCCACTATGCCTCTAACATGAAAGAGGGCATGGATCCCATATGGCTGATATAGGGAATTCTTCTGCTTGCAGTTGTAGACTCTTTTGGTTCCCTTGTGCAGTGTTTGACCATCCCTACTTCCCTGTTAGCTGAACTGGGTAAGTCCAATGAACAGGAGAGTAGGTGTTATAACTCTACTGAGGCTCAGGCCTCAGCTGTCACACAGTCAGTTCAGAGATTCAAGTCTCCTGAGACCACAACAACCCCAGCAATAACAAAAGTTTCAGTAGAATGTCAGAAGAGGCATGTGTAGAAAGTTCATCTCTGAGTCCAAATCCATCACACTCAGGAGCACAAATTCCAAAGTAGGGTCCACTGACAAGGCACTGATTCTAGAGCCATATGTCATGACCATAGGATCTGGGTGTCTCCATAGCCTTCAGAAGTACCATACTTGAGGTTGTATCTATTTTGGCTGTCTCTGAAATTCTGCTAAGATGTGCATAAGCAAGACCCTCTGATGACCTCCCAATTCACTTTGAAGTCTCTTAGCCATAAAAACTACTTTGATTTTACCAATTCGCCCTTACATTCAATGTCTATTTCCAGTTTCCTCACCAGCTTGAGCTTGGTAGTAATTCCTCAGTGACAGGGAGGCTCATTTCTGGGAGTCATGTTCCATGCCGCAGGAAAGATAATGCATTTATATGATAAGTTTGGCTTAGAGAGTGACCACATTTGAGCAAAAAGGAGGCTCTCAGGGGGTAACTCTTTAGCACTAAGCCTAGTTGAAATTTCAAACACACAGTCTCCTAAGTATAGTAATCAGTATCAAGTGCCCAACATTGTACCATCCTTCATCATTGGTCTTTGCCCTGCACTTGGGGATTGTTGCTGTTCTGTTGGAGATTGCAACAGAGTACCCCAGAATGAAAACTCAGCACTCCCTCAGTTGTTGTGTGAAACTCTTCCCATGTGTCAATATCCAATGACATCTGAATGTATTTGTATATACTACATGCATGCCTGGCTGAAATCCCTCCCACCCATGCATTCCCCATCACTGACACCCTGTCCATTCTCCTTCCTTGCTATAGTTGAGCCCTTCAGTGATCCAGAATTTCTTCAAAATTGAAGTCTAATATATTGACAAATTCAGTTGATAGGTAAATGAAATAGTAATGATAGTTTTAAAGATTAGAAATAAAATACAAAATAATTTAGAAAAACTAAATTAAAAAATAAATTGGTGTTTTAAAAAATGAAAAATGTCATAAAATTTTTTTGATGTTTTGTCTTTCATCACTGTAATAGGTGTTGCCTTGTATGTACAGTGGCAAGGCAATCTCTTCCATTTCTTCCTCAGTGACTACATTGTTCTTTTTTTTTTTCCTGTCTTCAAAAAATGTTTAGGTCACAGTAAAGTCACATATAGAATATAGAGGACTCCTGTATACCCAAACCCTTTTCCCCCTTCCCCACCAATGATTTTTTACATTTGGATATTTGCTACATCTGATGTACAAATATCAAAACATAGTTACTAACCATGGTTCAATTATGGTTTACATTATGGTTTACTGTTAGACTTTACACCTTATAAATTTTTGGTTACATTATGGTTAACATTTTAGACTACACTTTTATAAAATTTTCATGGAGATAGCATGGCCTTATACTTCATTGCAATATCATGTAAAACACTTCCATTGCCCCCATTACTCCCACTTCCAACTATTCTATTCCTCTCAACCCCTCCCCTCATTGTCCACAGTGGCAACCATGCTTCACTGTTTGAAGGACAAGATTCCTAGTTGCTTTCAAAAATGCTGAGAATTTAACACACTAGTCTGTCCTCCCACTTGAGGGCCACCCATGCTCTTGAGAGATACACTCCCTTCTGTTTGAGAATATCAGGTCTCCCCAGAATGGGGGTTTAACACCTTCACAGTCATTTTATGGGTCTCCACCCACGGTATAAAACACTATGACATGATGAGCAGTAATGCACTCCCTAGAAATCTGCCCCATGTGCACACTGTGCCAAATGTTCCATCAAACAACTTAAACAAGTAACCCTTCCTTATTATAATTTCTAAAAGCTTTCTTAACATTATAGTTTCAGCCACATACCCCAGAATCTCCCGTGTTCACCTGCTACATCCCAACACTCTCCCAAGTTCCTTGGACCATTTGACCCATTCTTCCAACCCTAGGACACCTCAAACATGCAAAGCCTAACCCAATATTATCCATATGCCCCCATCTTATCCCTTCACTGCACGACTAGTTGCCTCCACTTTATCATAAATCTCACCCATCTGGGCATTGGCTCACATCCTACATTTCCCCACCCCAATTTCCTGTAATCCTATGTTCCAGTCTCTTTCTCTCTAAGCAAGCTTGATTTGCTTAATTCATATCTGAGAGTTCATATAGTATTTGTCCTATGCCTGGCTTGCTTTGCTCAATGTAAGGTCCTCAAGAATCATTTATGTTACCTATGTGTTAGTATTGTATTCCTTCTTACAGCTGCATAGTACTCTCTTGTATGTATAGACTACATTTTGTTTATCCATTCATCTCTTAATGGGCATTTGGGTTGATTCCAACTTTTGGCAATAGTGAATAATGTGTCATGAATATTGGTGTGCATTTATTTATTTGTGTCCTTGTTTTCAGTTCTTCTGGGCATATACCCAGAAGTGGAATTGCTGGGCCATATGGAAAATCTATAGCTAGTTTTTTGAGGAACAACAAAACTGTCTTTAACAATGACTGAATCCTTCTACATTCGCACCAACAGTGAATGAGGGTCCCCATTCCTCCACATCCTCTCCAACACTTGTAGTCTTTTTTTCTATAAATAGCCACCTGTCTAATGGGTGTAAGATGGTATCTCATTATCATTTTGATTTGCACTTCCCTAATAGCTAGTGATGTTGAGCTTCATTTCATGTGCTTTTTAGCCATTTACATTTCTTCTTTGGAGAAACATCTGTCTAAATCTCTTGACCATTTATTTTAATTTATTTTATTTTTGTCTTTATTTTTTTAATGTTACATTAAAAAAATATGAGGTCCTCATATACCCACCACCCCCCTCACCCTACTCCTGCCCACATAAAAACAACCTCTTCCATCATCATGAGACACTGCACTAGGTGAACACATCTCTGAGCACCGCTGCACCTCATGGTCAATGGTCCACACTATAGCCCACACTCTCCCACAGTCTACCCAGTAGGCCATGGGAGGACATACAATGTCCAGTAACTGTCCCTGCAGCACCACCCAGGAAAACCCCAACTCCCAAAAATGCCCCCACATCACATCTCTTCCTCCCACTCCCTACCCCCAGTGGCCACCATGACCACTTTCTCCACACCAATGCTACATTTTCATTGATTACTAATCACAATAGTTCATAAATAGAATATCAGTAAGTCCACTCCAATCCATACTATAGTCCTCCAATCTGTGGACCTTAGAATGGTTGTATCCACTCCATATCTATATCAAAAGGAGGCTTAGATTCCACATGGATGCTGGATGCAATTCTCCTGCTTTCAGTTGTAGGCACTCTTGGCTCCCTGCTGTAGTGGTTGACCTTCTTTACCTCCATGTTAGCTGAGTGGGGTAAGTCCAATAAACCAGAGTGTAGGAGTTACAAGTCTGTTGAGGCTCAGGGCCTGGCTATCACATGGTCACTCCAGAGATTCAGGTCCCCTGGTATACACTAAACTGCAGCACCAACTACAGTTCTTGTAAAAGTAACAGGAGAGGCTTGTGAACAAAGAACACATCTGAGTCCAGCTCCATCACACAGAAACACAAAATCCAAAGAAGGGCCAACTGACATGGCACTGAAATCCATCTGCCATGACCATAGAACCTGTGGGTCTCTGTAGTCCTCACAAGAACCAATACCTGAGGTTGTATCTACTTTATCTGTCTCTGGGACTCTGCTGAGGTGTGCAGAAGGGTGACTGCTCTGATAACCTCTCAGCTCTTTTTGGAGACTCATAGCCATATAAACTCATTTGTCCTTTCTATTTCCCCCTTTTATTCAGGTTAAAAAGCATTCTTAACTCCTAGTATTATATGTAGACTGAGATATTCTGCTGGGCCGAGTTGACCCTTTTATTCAAGGTCATTTTCTAATTACATCAACAGCTGGTACTTGGTAGTAATCCCTCAGCACCAATGAGGTTCATCCCTGGGAGTCATGTCCCACACTGGGGGGAAGGCAACACATTTACATGCTGAGATTGGCTTTGAGACTGGCCACATTTGAGCAACACAGAGGCTCTCAGGAGGTAACTCTAAGGCACCCTGCAGCTCTAGGCCTTGTTCTTATTTCAGGTGCACAGGCTTATAAGCATAGTCATTAGTATCAAGGGCTCAATGTTGGACCTTCCTTTTTTGGTCTTTGCCATTGCACTTGGGTGATTGTTGCTGTTCCTTTAGGGACTGTGATAGAGCACCCCTGGCTAGGAACTCAGCACTCTCTCAGTTGTTGTTTTTAATTATAACCACTATGAAAATACCCAAACATTTTTATGTACCCTGGATATATGCCCTGTAGAATTCCCTGCCAACCCTGTGTCTCCTGTCAATAACATCCCACACCAGTATTCCTCCCCTGCCATTGCTGAACCTCTCTGTGATCCAAAACTTCTCCAAAAGTGAAGCCCAATATATTACCAGGTTTCATCAATAGTAAAGTGGAATACAGCAGTGAGTTTAAAGGTTAGATATAGAATACATATTAGTTTAGAAAAATTAAGGTAAAAATAAATTGAGGTATCAAAAAATTAAAAAATGCAAAAGCTTTGGTTTTGATGTTTTGCCTTCCATCACTGCAATAAGTGTTTCCCTGTATGCAAATTTGCAAGGCAACTTCTTCCATCATTTCTTCAATGTCTACATCTTTCTTTTTCTTTTTTTCCTAATTATTAAGCTTTTCCTCACAAAAGTTTTAGATCACAGTAATTCATACATAAAATATATATTACGCCCACATATCCAACATAAAACCATTTTCCCTTCCACAGCAATTATCTTTTTACATATTCATACTATATTTACTGAAAATGGTGTACAGATATTGAGACAATAGCTTTCAAACAAGGTAACATTTGGTTTTACATTGTGGTTTATATTTTAGACAATATAATTTTCTAAATTTTTAGTTATCTTATGTTTTACATTATGATTTACATTTTAGCTTATTGGCCCCTATACATTTTTGGTGTAATTTAACGTGTTTTATATCCATCTTTGCATAATCTTGTGGAACACATTTATTGTCCACACAGTTACATTGATTCCATATATTCAGTACCTCTTTCCCCCTCCCCTCAGGGCCCACAATGACAGTCAATCTTTATTGCTTGAAGGGCCAGGTTCAGAGATACTTGCAACATTATTGAGGGCTTGACATGCTCAACTGCCCTAATGCATTGGAAGCCACCATTTCTCTCAAGAGGTACAATTCCCTCTATTTGAGAACATCAGTTCTCCCCAGGATGTGGGTATATCTTCACTCTTATTATATGGGTCTCCATCCAATGATATAACCCACTATGGCAAAATGGGCACTCACACACTCCCTAGAAGCCTTTCCTGCATAAGAGTATCCCCTTTTATGCATCTTAAACAGGTAACCTTCCTTATTATATTTTTGAAAATGTTTCCTTAGCCAAATATTTGACAATCTCCCAAGTTCATATGTTCCCCCATGCTCCCCACAATTTCTTGGGCAATATTACCCATCCTGCCATCCCTAGCCCCATTCAAATCCACAAAGCCCCACCCAAATGTAACCCAAAGCCACCATTTTATCCCTTCCTTGTACAAATACTTACGTCTAGCTTATCATAGATTTTACCATGTAGGTGTCAGCTATATTCTTCCTCTCCCTCCCAATTTCCTTTAAGCCTATCATCCAGTCTCTAGCTCTCTGAGGCAGCTTGGTTTATTTATTTCATATCATTGAGGTCATGTAGTATTTGTCCCTCAATGCCTGGGTTGCTTCCCTCAACATAAGGTTCTCAAGATTCATTCATGTTATCACATGTCTTTGTAATGTATTCATTCTTAAAGTTGAGTAATTTTTCATTGTATGTATATACAATATTTTATTTATTCATTCATCTGTTGATGGGCATTTGGGTCGATTCCAACTTTTGGCAGTAGAGAAAAATGCTGCTATGAACATTGGTGTGCATATATGGGTTTGTGGCCTTGTTTTCAGTTTTACTGGGTATATACCCAGCAGTGGAATTGCTGGGTCATATAGCAAATCTATGTCTAGTTTTTTGAGAATCCACCAAACTGTTCTCCAGAGTGGCTGGATCCTTCTTCATTCCCACTGCATTCTGCAGTGGGTGAGTGTTCCCATTCCTCCACATCCTCTCCAGCATTTGTAGTCTTAGTCTCGTTGACGTTTTGGTTTACATTTCCATAATAGCTAGACATTTGGAGCATTTTTTTCATGTGCTTTTTAGCCATTTGTATTTCTTCTTTGGAGAATTAACTGTTTAAATCTTTTCCCATTTTTTAAATGGGTTGTCTTTTTATTTTCGAGATATAGGAGTCCTTTATATATGCAGATTATAAGTCTCCTATCAGATATATGGTTACCATATATTTTCTCCCATTGTGTAGACTCTCTTTTCACTTTCTTGACAAACTCCTTTGAGGTACAGAAGGCTTTAATTTTGAGGATGTCCCATTTATCTATTTGTTCTTTTGCTGCTCGTGCTTTTGGTGTGAAGTTCATGAAGCAATTTCCTATTACAAGGTCCTGTAGATGCTTCCATACACTGCTTTTCAAAGTCTTTATGGTCTTGGCTCTTATATTTAGGTCTTTGATCTATCTTGAGTTGATTTTTGTATAAGGTGTGAGTTGGTAATCCTCTTTCATTCTTTTACATATGGATATCCAGTTCTACAGGCACTATTTGTTGAAGAGGCCATTCTCTCCCAGTTGAGAGTGTTTAGTCGCTTTATTGAATATTATATGACTATATATATGAGGATCTGTATCAGAACTATCAATTTGGTTTCATTGGTCTGTGTGTCTCTCCTTGTACCAATACCATGCTGTTTTCACTACTGTAGCTTTGTAGAATGTTTTGAAGTCAGGTAGTGTGATTCCTCCAATTTCGTTTTTCTTTTTCAATATGTCTTTGGCTATTCGAGGCCTCTTTCCTTTCCAAATAAATTTCATAGCTAGTTTTTCTAGTTCCTTAAAGAATGCTGTGTTGTTTTTATTGGGATTGAATTGACTGTGTAGATAAGTTTTGGTAGGATAGACATCTTAATAATATTTAGTCTTCCTATCCATGAACAGGGAGTATTCTCCCATTTATTTAGGACTTTTTTGAGTTCCTTGAACAGTGTTGTGTAGTTCTCTGTGTATAAGCTTTTTACCTCTTTAGTTAAATTTATTCCTAGATATTTGATTTTTTATTTTGTACTGTAGATGGTATTTTTTTCTTGATTTCCTCCTGATTTTGCTCATTATTGGTGTACACAAATGTTACTGATTTTGGCGCATTGATCTTATAACCTGTGACATTACTAAACTCATTTATGAGTTCTAGAAGCTTTGTTGTAGACCTCTCAGGGTTTTCTATGTATAGGATCATGTCATCTGCAAATAATGAAATTTTGACTACTTCCTTTCCAATATGAATGCCTTTTATATCCGGTTCTTGCCTTAGTCCTCGAGCAAGTACTTCTAAGACAATGCTAAATAGAAGAGGTGATAGTGGGCATCCTTGTCTTGTTCCTGATCTTAGAGGGAAAGATTTTAGGACTTCACTATTTTAACGATGTTGTCTCTGTGTTTTTCATATATACTCTTTATCATGTTCAGAAAATGTCCTTGTATCCTGATCTTTTAGAATGTTTTTATCAAGAAAGGGTGCTGTATTTTGTCTAATGCCTTTTCTGCATCTACAGATGCAGTCTGTTTATATGGTGTATTACATTGATTGATTTTCTTATATTGAACCATCCCTGCATACTTGGAATGAATCCTACTTGGTCATGGTATATAATTCATTTAATATGTTGTTGAATACAGTTAGCAAGTATTTTGTTCATGATTTCTTAGTACAGGTTCATTAGAGAAATTGGTCTGTAATTTTCCTTTCTTGTGATGTCTTTGTTTGGCTTTAGTACTAGGGTAGTGTTGGCATCATAGAATGAGCTAGGTAATATTCCTTCTGTTTCAATTTTTTTTTAACAGTTTCAGCAAGATTGGCATTAGTTCTTTCTGGACTGTTTTGTAGAATTCACTTGTGAAGCTGTCTGGCCCAGGGCACTTCTTAGTTGGGAGGTTTTTAATGGCTGACTTTATCTCTTTACTTTCGATTGGTTTGTTGAGGTTGTCAATTTCTTCTTTCATCAATATAGGCTGCTTATGTGTTTCTAGGAATTGTGCATTTCCTCTGAATTGTCATTTTTGTTGGAATATTGTTTTTCAAAGTATCCTTTTATGATATTCTTTATTTCTGTGGGGTCAGTGGTGATATCTCCTTTCTCATTTCTTATTTTGTATATTTGAATCTTCTCTCTTTTTTTCTTTGTTACTCTAGCTAGGGGCTTGTCAATTTTAGTGATCTTCTCAACAAACCAGCTCTTGGTTTTGTTTATCTTTTCAAGTGCTTTCTTATTTTCTATTTCATTTAGTTCTACTCTTATAGTTGTTCTTTCTTTCTTCTTCTTGTGGGTTTACTTTGTTGATTTTTTACTAATTTCTCCAAATGTGCGGTTAGTTCTTCAATTTTTGCTATTTCTTCTTTTTTAATGTGTGAATTTATGGCTATACATTTCCCTCTCAGTATTGCTTTTGCTGCATCCCATAAGTTTTGGTTTGTTTTGTTATCATTTTCATTAGTGTCAAGGTAGTTATTAATTTCTTTTGTGATTTCCTCTTTGACCCACTGTTTTTCTAAGAGTGTGCTGTTTAATTTCCATATTTTGGTGTGAAATCTGGGCCTGTGGTCCTTGCAGATTTCCAGCTTCACCCCCCTCTGTTCAGAGATATTATTTTGTATGATTTTGATCTTTCTGAATTCATTGAGCCTTTCTTTGTGGCCTAGCATATGGTCTATCTTGGAAAATGATCCATGTGCACTTGAGAAAAATGTATATCCTGCTGTATTCAGGTGTAATGATCTGTATATGTCTATTAGGTCCAGCTCCTTTAATATACTGTTCAAAGTTTTTGTTTCTTTATTGATTCTCTTTTGAGATGTTCTGTCCAAAGTTGATAGTGGTGTATTAAAGTCCCCCACTATAATTGTAGAGGCATCTATTCTTTCACTTTGTTTTTCCAGTGTTTGGCTCATGTATTTGTAGGTGCCCATTTTAGGAGCATAAATATTTATGATTGTTTGTTCTTCTTGAAAGATGATCCCTTTCACTAATATGTAGTATCTACCTGTGTCTCTCACAATTGTTTTACATTTAAAGTCTATTTTGTCTGATATTAATATAGCTACTCCTGCCTTTTTTTGGTTATTGTGTGCTTGTAAGATTGTTTCCCAGCCATTCACTTTCAACCTCCTTGAATCCCTGGGTCTAAGATGTGTTTCTTGTAGACAGCATATAGATGGGTCATGTTTCCTTATCCAAACTTCCAGTCTGAATCTTTTCATGGGTGAGTTTAATGCATTGACATTCTGCGTTATTACTTTCAAGGAATTATTTATGTTAGCCATATTTTGTTTGGAATTGTGTTTGTCATATATTGTTTGTTTTATTCCTTCTCTTTTTGTCTTATTGTTGCTCTTCCACTGTCCTCCAATTCTGCCTCTCCTGTTTTTTTTTTTTCTTTCTTCCTGCAGATCTCCCTTTAGTATTTATTGAATGACAGGGTTCTTTTGGCATACTCTATTAATTTCTGTTTATCTGTGAAAATTTTGAACTCTCCATTATTTTTTAATGCTAACTTAGCTAGGGAAAGTATTCTTGGTTGGAATTTTTTTTCTTTTAGTACATTGAGTATATCATACCACTGCCTTCTTGCCTCCATGGTTTCAGATGAGAAATCAGCACTTAATCTTATGGAGCCTCCCTTGTATGTGATGGTTCTCTTTTCTCCTGCTGCTTTTAGAATTTTTCTTTGTCTTCAACATTGGATAATTTCACAAGTATATGTCTTGGGGTAGGCCTGTTGGGATTTATGGTGTTTGGTGTGCATCATGCTTCCTGGAAATGTGCACCCATCTTCCTCAGTAGAATTGCAAAGCTTTCAGCCATTATATCCTCCAATGGCCCTTCTGTCCCCTTTCCCTTCTCTTCTCCTTCTGAGATGCCTATAATATATATGTTTGTGTGTTTTGCTTTGTCATTCAGGTCATTAAGTCCCAGCTGGATTTTTTCTATCTTTTTATCCATCAGTTCTACTATCTATTTGATGTCAGATGTACTGTCTTTCACATTGCTAATTCTCTCCTCTGCCTCTTCTAATCTGCTGCTATTTGCTTAGAATGTATTTTTGATTTCTTGAACTGTGGTGTTCATCACCATCATATCTGTCATCTTTTTGCATATGTCTGCATTTTCTTCTGCATTCTCTACAAGTGTTTTCTTCCTATTGTTAATCTTGTCCTTTACTTCATTAAGTTGGTCTCTAATATATGATTTGAGATCTTTAATTACTTATCTGATGTTCTGCTCCTCTTCTTGGTTTTTAGCTTGTTCGTTGGATTCAGCCATGTTTTCTTGATTATTGGTTTGGTTTGTAGTTTTCTGTTGCTGTCTGGTCATTATTTTATCTTGATAGGTTTTATCAGTTCCTTAGCTTTTATGTGTAATCCTGGGGTTTAATTTGTTATTGTTCATGTGTAAGTGTTATGTCTTCTCTTTGTCACTTTGTTCTTCTTATGCTATTTTCTTGTTGCTGGCTAAGTTTATTTGAAGGAAAATATAATGGCCAGGGAAAGCAAAATGAGTAAGAAAAGAAAATGTATAAAGTCATATTGGTAATAAATGTTAACAGAGCTACAATGTGAGATTGAACAGAATGGATATTAGACTCATGTAAGTTGTGTAGAGTTATAGCAGTAAGTAGAGTACCTATAATGAGTCAGTCAACTGAAAATGGGGAGGAATATAGTATGAATTAAATGGCCAATGTTTTCATGAGAAAGGGAAAGAGAAAAGAAAGACAATAATATCAAGAGTAGATAAGAGATAGAAAACAGAACAAAGTATTAGAAATAAAAAGTCACACAATTTGGGGGCCAAGGAAAGGGTGGTGGAATGTAAGAGAAACTGTGGATGATGGAAGATAGAAAGATACAGGGGAAAGGGAATAGTGTAGGTGGCCAAAATCAATACATCCAGAAAAGTGGAAATGGAGGATGAGGAAACACAGCAAGTGTGAAGTGCTCCCTGTAGCACCTATTATATAAAGAAAATAAAATAAAATAAGAAGAAAAAGAGAGAAAACTAAAAAGAGAAGAGAAAGGGGGGAAGAAAAGGGGGGGAAACAAGCAAGAAAAAGTAAAAAGGAAAAAATTTAAATAAATGAAAAAAGACCTTGGGTGATAAAATGGGGGAAAAGACCAGGAGACAATGCAATAGTAGCCACCACCACAACAAAAACAAACAAACAAACAAAAACCAGAAAAAACAACAACCAACATTTCCAACTAGGAATCCTCTTTGCAGTTAAATAAAATGCTTTGGGATCTGACCTTCCCCCTTTTTCCCTTCCTTACTTCTCTCTCTCCTATGGCAGCAGGAAAGCTGCCTGAGAAGTCCAGTAGGAGATTCAAGTGGGTCCTTGTTGAACCAACTCAACACAGAAGACTTTGACTCTTTATTTCCAGTGTGAGAGCACCTACACCTCACCAGAAACCCCAAATATACTATTGGAAGCTTGGATAGCACGTCCTGTAGTCCGTCCCCCTTAGGTGTGCTGGTGGAGGTCTAATTGATTTTCTGACTCCACCTTCTCTTAGACCAAGTTTCCTAGCCCAGGATGTTTAAGTAAATTGGGCTTTCTCAGCAGATTCACCTCTTCTTTCTTCCCAGACTCTCCCCATGTCAGCTGCTACACTCCTCCAAGCTCAAGGAGAAAAAGAAATGTGGAGTGCTAGGGTAATCAAGGATTTCAGACGGATTTCAGGGCATGTTGCTTTTGGGAATCAGAAGTCCGTGATATTGCAGACTCAAGGTGTGTGAGTCTCTGGAGCGTGGGCTACCAGGGTTTAGGGGATACAGACCTGGGATCTATGCATCCAGTAAACATGGGGTTTAGGAACACCACAGCCCAACAAAGTTTTCAGGAATTGCCAGAGCCTGGCCAGCAGCCCTAGGGGGAATGGTCCCGCCCACAGCTTCTGACCTCCATGTAAGAGACCCAAAATTCTACCTCTTGCAAGAATCTCTTCTGTCACTGTCTCACCAAATCGACGTCTAGATACCTCCAGCCCTGCAAGCTCCTGAAAGAGCCTGGTCCAGCAGGACTCTGACCCTACTCCTTGACCACTTATTTTAAATGTGTTGTTTGTATTTTTATTTTAGAGATATCATATTTTTTAAAATATGCTGGATATTAGTCTCCTATCATATATATGCTTACTAAATACTTTTTTTTTCACATTAAATAGTCTGTCTTTTCACTTTCCTCATAAACTCCTTTGAGGTGCAAAAGTCTTTAGTTTTGAGGCAGTCTCATTTATCTATATTTTCTTTCTTTGCTCTTTCTTTGGGTGTGAAATTGATGAAACCATTTCCTATTATATTGTCCTGGAGATTCTTACCTACATTGTCTTCCAATGTCATTATGGTCTTGGTTCTCATATTTATTGCTTTGATCTTTCTTGAGTTGAATTTTATATAAAGTGTGAGATAGTAATCCTTTCTCATTGTTTTGCACATGGATATCCAATTTTCCAAGCACCATTTGTTCAAGAGGCCATTTTCTCCCATTTGAGTGGGCTTGAAGGACATGTGAAATATCTGATTACTGTATATGTAAGGTTCTATATCCAAAATGTCAATTATTTTTCATTTATCTGTATGCCTATCCTTGTGCCAATACCATGCTCCTTTGAACACTATAGCTTTGTAGAATGTTTTAAAGTCAAGTAGAGTGATCTGTCTGATTCCACTTTTTTTCATTATGTCTTTGGCTATTTGTGACCTCTGTCTGTTTCAAAGAAATTTCATAGTTAGTTTTTCCAGTTCAGTAAAAAATGTTTTGTTCATTTTTATTGAGATTGCATTAAATCTGATTTGGTAGGATAGACATCTTAATGTTATTTAGTCTTATTTCCATGAACAGGGTATATTCTTCCTTTTATTTAAGTCTTGTTTGATTTCCTTTAACAGTGTTGTATAGTTTTCTGTATATAAGTCATTTATATCTTTAGTTAAATTTATTCCTAGGTATTTATTTATTTATTTACTATTGTATATGTTTATTTTTCTTGATTTCCTTCTCAGATTGCTCATTATTGGTGTACATTAATGCTACTGATTTTTGTGCATTGATCTTATTACCTGTGAATTTACAGAACTCATTTATAAGTTCTAGAAGCTTTGTTTTAGATTCTTAGGGCTTTCAATACATAAGATCATGTCATCTGCTAATCATGAAATTTTGACTTCTTCCTTTCCAATCTGGGTGCCCTTTATATCTGTTTCTTGCCTCAGTTAGAAGTGCTTGAGCAAGTAATTGTAACTCAATGTTAAATAGAAGGGGTGACAATGAGCATCTTTGTCTTATTCCTGATCTTAGAAGGAAGATTTTAGGATTCACCCTTGTAAATGTTAACTGTGTGTTTTTCATTTATAACTTTAATCATGTTCAGAAAGTTTCCTTCTATTCCCATCTTTTGCAGTGTTTATATCAGGAAAGGTGCTGTATTTTGTCAAATGCTTTTTCTGCATCTATAAATATGGTCATTTGTTTTTTTCATTTGATCTATTTTTGTGGTGTATCATATTGATTGATTTTCTTATGTTGAACAATCCTTGCATTCCAGTGATCAAACCCACTTGGTCATGGTGTAAAGTTTATTTGATGTATTGTTTAACATGACTAAGTATTTTGTTGAGGATATTAGCATCCAGGTTCATTAGAGAGATTGGACTGTACTTTTCCTTTCTTCTTGTGTCCTTGTTTGGCTTAGGTAATAGGGTAATGTTTACATCATAGAATGAGTTAGGCAATGTTCATTTTATTTGTATTTTGTGGAAAGGTTTAACCCTTGGTCTTAGTTCTGTCCAGAACATTTGGTAGATTTCACCTGTAAATCTTTTTGGGCCAGGACTCTTTTTAGATGGGTGGATTTTAATGACTGATTCTATCCCTTTGCTTGTGATTGGTTTGTTGAGATCCTCAATTTCTTCTTTCATCAATGTTGGCA
The DNA here is from genome assembly GCF_030445035.2 of Dasypus novemcinctus. Lineage (NCBI taxonomy): Eukaryota > Metazoa > Chordata > Mammalia > Cingulata > Dasypodidae > Dasypus > Dasypus novemcinctus. The sequence goes on along the minus strand of NC_080691.1, from coordinate 62,815,168 downwards.
ACTTATGTGTTTCTAGGAATTTGTCCATTTCCTCTAAATTGTCCTTCTTGTCAGCATATAATTTTTCAAGGTATCCTTTTATGGTAGATTTTTTCTGTGGGCTAAGTGGTGATATTCTCTTTCTCATTTCTTATTTTATGTATTTGCATCTTCTCTCTTTTTCCTTTGTTAGTCTAGCTATGGCTGTGTCAATTTTATTAATCTTCTCAAAGAACCATCTCTTTGTTTTGTTTACTTTTTCTAGTGCTTTCTTATTTTCTATTCCATTTAGTTCTGCTCTGGTCTTTGTTATTTTTTTTTCATTTTTTTTGTGGTTACTTTATTGATTTTTTCAGGTCTTTGATTTTAGCATTTTCTTCTGTTTTGAAGTATGAACTTATAGCTATGAATTTCCCTCTCTGTACAGCTTTTGTTGCATCCCATAATTTTTGATATGTTGTGTTTTCATTTCTATTGGTTTCAGAGTAGTAAGTGATTTTTTTTTTTAGATTTCCTGCATGACCCACAGTTTGTCTAATGGTGTGTTACTTAACTTGCAACTCATTGTACTTAATCTTGTTCTCTGACCCTTGCATATTTCCAGCTTCATTCCATTGTGGTCAGAGAAATTATTTTGTATGATTTAATCCTTCTGAATTCATTGAGATTTCTCTGTTGCCAGCATATGGTTTATCTCAGAGCATGATCCATGTGCACTTGAGAAGAATGTATGCTCTACTGTATTTGGGTGTAATGTTCTGTTTATGTCTATTAAATTAGATCCTCTAATATATTGTTCAAAGTCTTTGAATCTTTATTGATTATATCTTGAGATGTTCTGTCTGATGGTGATAATGTTGTATTAAAATCCCATACTATAATTTTTTAGGCATCTATTCCTCCACTTATTGTTTCCAGTGTTTGCCTCACATGTCTTGAGATGCCCTCTTTAAGTGCCTAAATGTTTATGATTGTTCTGTCTTCTTCAAAGATTACCCCTTTTCCTTATATTTAGTGTCCATCTATTTCTCTCACAATAGTTTGCTTTTAAAGTCTATTTTGAAGGAGAAAATAGGGAATAGCAGACAGATAAAAATACCAAAACTTTAAATCTTCTTGAAATAGTTCAACAAAAGGGGCAAACCTTTATCTAGGCTCTCTATGGAAAAGATAGAGAGAGAAGATTCAAATTACTACAACAATAATGAAAATGAGACAGTACTTACAATCTTACTACAATTAATAATATTGTACAGAAGATTAACAACTTTTTAAAAAATAATGAAATTGACAATTCCTACAAAAAAAATGCTATTATCATAAATGACCCAAGAAGAAATAGGAAATATGTTCACATATTTAATGTAAATAGTTAATGATTTATTCATCATAAACCTCCCAACAATATCCAGGACCACCTGTTTCCATATGTGACTTCTGCTAAATATTTAGAAAACAAAAATCCTCCAAAAACACTTATAACAGTAGAAGAGAATGGGCTCTTCTTAACATCCTTTAGGGCCAGCATTACACTGATACCAAAGCCAGAAAAAGACTCCACAAGAAAATATATCTACATATTATCATTTATAAAAATAGATGCAAGAATCCTCAATAAAATACTTAGCCAAACCAGTAGCATACTTATACACCATTGCAAGTTGTATGTGTCTTCTGAACACAAGTGTGTTCCAGCATAAAATATAGAAGTAGTGCATGTAGCTCCATAGTTGAGTAATTGCTTCTCACATGCAAGGCCCTGGGTTCAATCCCTGGCACCTCTTCAAAAATATAAATATACATAAGTATATGTAAATATATGAGTATATAATTTAAATATATTAAAAAACCTCAATGCATTATAATGCATCAATAGAATGAACAGAAAATTCATGGTTGTCTCAGTTGGTGGATATCATTTAACAATATCTTAAAGACTATTAAAAATTCACTGAAATGTAGCAATAGTAATAGTGCATTATGATAAAGAGACTATATGAAAAAGTTCAGCTAATATCATATTTAGGGATAAAATATTTAAAGATTTATCCATAAGATAATAAGCAAGACCAGGATTTCTGCTTTCACCACTGCTATCCTCCATTGCACAGAGTATTCTAATCATATCAATGAAGCAAGGAAAAGAAATGAAAGGTATCCAGATTAGGAAGGGAATAACAATGTTATTTCTATTCACTGAAAACATGGTTCTCTATTTAGGTAATCTCAACCAATCATTATAAAAATCTCCTAGTGTTAATAAACAAATTCAGTGTGTAGCAGGTACAAGGAAAACAAAATAAAATCTAATTTGTGGGATGGTGTCCAAGTGAGTGCACCCTTGTCATCTGCCCTGCAAAAGACCAGCTGAGTGGGGATGGAATCCTGCTCAAGCTGGCAGTTTTGGGAACCTACAAAACAGGAGATATCTGGACTTTGATCTGGAAAGACTTCAACAGAAGTTCAAAGTAAAATTGCATGTTTCTAACGCTGAAGCCAGAAACAGTGGGAAGGCAAAACACTTCCCCTAGAGCTGAGGGCTGCAACGTTTCCTGTAAACCACCAGTTGCATGACAGCATTCCTGAGTCCCTTGTTCTACAAACATGAAATCACCAGTGTTCACTGAACCTCATGTACCCCAAATGCCACATTACCCATAGCCCACAACCTCCAGACCCACTTACCCTAAGTCCACATTCCCCTGGGTCTGTGTTCCCAAAGTTCAGCACTCCCTGAGCTCCTGAATTCTCTTATCCCTCTGTCTTGGACCAACTCTGGGAGTGGGAAGGATTTGGTGGGGGTGGAGAGGGGCCTGAGGAGTGCAGGTTCAATTTTCTGGTCCTCTGACTTTTGAGCTTGGAGGAGCATACCAGCTGGCTTGTAGAGAACCTCAGAAGAGAGAAGAGGTGAATGTGCTGAGAGAGTTGGATTTATGTAAATGTCCTGGGATAGGAAACTTGGTCTGGGGAAGGTGAGGTCAGAAAATTAACTAGCCCCCCATAGCACACCTAAGTGAGAGGGACAGTACAACATGCTTTGCAGGCTTGCAATAGCATATTTAGGATTCCTGGCAAAGTGTGGGGGCTCGCTCTCAAAAAAACTAATTATTATTTTCTGTGGTGAGTTGGTTAACCACGGTCCCATATGAACTTGTGAGAGGAGCCCTCAAACAGCCTTCCTGCTGCCCAGGGAGAGATGAAAATGAGAAGGGAGAAAGCATGAAAATCAGACTCCTAAGCAGTTTATTCAATTAAAAATAGGATTCCTTGCTTGAGGCCTTGTCTGGCCTTTTTTCTGGTTTGTTTTCTTGTTTTTCCTTCCTCTTTATCCTCCCAAGGCCCTTTTGCTTTTGCTTTTTTTTCCTTTCTTCCATTTTCTTTTCTTTTTTCCCCCTTTTTATTTTCTTTTTTCTATTTTTCTATTAGGTGCTGCAGGCAGTGTTTCTTATTTGCTGTGCTTCTTCATCCACAATTTCCTCTTTTCTGTCTTTACTGATTTTGGCTACCAATACTATCCCCTTTCCTTTACATCTTTCTATCCTCCATTACCTACTCTTTCTCTTATATTCCACCTTTCTTTGTTTAGTACCCAATTTTTTCTGACTTTTTATTTCTAATACCTGTATTCTGTTTTCTATCTTTTATTCACTCTTTATATTATTGTCCTTTTTTTTATTTTTCCCTCTTTCCTGACCACACTGGCCTTTTAATCCATGCTATATTCTTCCCCATATTCAGTTTACCATCTCATTGTAGGTGCTCCATTTTCTACTCTAATAACTCTACAATGCTTACATGAGTTAAATATCCATTCTCTGAGATCTCACATGGTTATTCTGCTAAGATTTAATATAAATACTAGTACTACACTTTTTCTTTTCTTACCCCTTTTGCTTTCCCTAGCTCTAATATTTTCCTTCAAGGGAACATAGACAGCAACAAGGAAATAGAATAAGAAGAACAAAGTAGCAAAGAGAAGCTTGAATATGCACACAAAAACAACACCTAAATAAACACTGAGACTAAATGGAGAAGCTGATCAATTGAATAAAGCCATCAAGAAAAAATGATAACCAAACAGCAAAAACAAAATTATAAACCATACCAATAATAAGGAAAATAAGCTCAATCCAATGAACAAATTAAAAACCAGGAAGAGGAGCAGAACATCAAACAACTAATCAAAGCCCTCAAAATATATGTCATAAACAAACATAATGAAATGAAGAGAGAGATTAAGGATATTAATAAAACACTCAGAGAGCATACAGAATAAATTAAATCATATGGAAAAAGATAATGGATATGATGTTGATGAACAGCACAATCCAAGAAATCAACAATACACTCTTAGCAAATAACAGCAGACCTGAAGAGGCAGAGGAAAGAATTAGTGATGTGGTAGACTGTACATCTGAAATCAAACAGATAGTAGAGTTGACCAATAAAAAGATGGAAAAAATCCAGCAGGGCTTAGGGAAATAAATGACAACACAGAACACAAAAATATACACATTATAGGCATCCCAGAAGGAGAAGAGAAGGGAAAGAGGACAGAAGGGTTTTTGGAGGAAATAATGAGTGAAAAATTTCAAAACCTATTGAGAGAGATGGATGTCCTTGTCTAGGAAGCACAACACACCCCAAAGAGCATAAATCCCAACAAGCCTATACCAGGATATAAATTTGTCAAATTATCCAATGCTCAAGACAAAGAGAAAATACTAAAAGCAACAAGGGAAAAGAGAACCATCACATAAAAGGGAGGGTCCAAAGATTATGTGTTGATGTCTCACCTGAAACCATGGAGGCAGGAAAACAGTGGTAGGATATAGTTAAGGTACAAAAAAAAAATCCAAGCAAGAATACTCTCTCCAGCAAAGATAACATTCCAAAATGATGGAGAGTTCAAAATATTCACAGATAAACAGAAACTAGGACAGTAAGCCAACAAGAAATTGCCTTCAAAAAATATTAAAGGAAATAATGTAGGAGGAGAGGAAAAAAAAAACAGGAGAGACAGAGTTGGAGGAGATTGTAAGAACAACTAAAAAGACAAAAAGAGAAAAAAAATCAAACAGCATAAGACAAACACAAACCCAAAGAAAATATGACTAATATAAGTAATTCCTTGAAAGTATTAACACTGAATGTCAATGGATCAAACTCACCTGTTAAGAGACACAGATTGGAAGGATGGATAAGAAATATGACCTATCTATATGCTGTGAACAAGAAATCCATCTTAGAAGCAGGGGTTCAAAGAAGTTGAAAATGAATGGCTGGAAAACAATCTTACAGGCAAACAATAACCAGAAAAGGGCAAGAGCAGCTATATTAATATCAGACAAATTAGACTTCAATTGCAAAACTTTTGTGAGAGACAAAGATGGACACTATATATTAGTGAAAGAGATAATCTTTCAAGAAGAAACAACAATCATAAACATTTATGCCTCTAACAAGGTAGCCTACAAATACGTGAGGCAAACACTGGAAAAACTAAGTGAAGGAATAGATGCTTCTCCAATTATAATGGGGAACTTTAATACACCACTATCACCATTGGACAAAACATATTAACAGAGAATCAATGAAGAAACAAAGACTTTGAACAAAGCATTAGAGGAGCTGGACCTAATAAACATATATAGAACATTACACCCAAATAGAGCAGGATAAACATTCTTCTCAAGTGCACATGGATCTTTCTCCAAGATAGACCACATTCTAGGCAACAGAGAAAGTCTCAATGGGTTCAGAAAGATTGGAATCATACAAAATAATTTCTCTGACCACAGTGGAGTGAAGCTGGACATCTGCAAGGGCCAGAGATCCAGATTTGGCACCAAGATATGGAAGATGAAAATTTGATGAAGGAGGAAATCTCAAAAGAAATCAATAACTACCTTGAATAAATGAAAATGGCAACAAAACATATCAAAACTTTGGGATGCAGCAAAAGCTGTACTGAGAGGGAAATTCATAGCCATAAACTCTTACATCAAAAAAGAAGAAAGAGCTAAAAGTGAAGAACTAACTGCACATAGAGGAGTTAGTAAAAAAACAACAAACTAAGTAAGAAGAAAAAAAGAACAAAGATCAGACCAGAACTCAATGAAATAGAAAATAAGAAAGCACTCAAGAAAGTAAACAAAACAATGAGGTGGTTTTTTGAGAAGATTAATAAAATTGACAAACTTTTAGGTAGACTAACAGAAAGAAAGGGATAAAATGCAAATACACAAAATAAGAAATGAGAAAGGAGATATCACCACTGACCCCACAGAAGTAAAGACTATTATAAGTGGATATTTTTAAAAACTATATTCCAACAAGAAGGATAATATAGAGGAAACATATTCCTAGAGACACATAAGAGGCCAAAATTGACAAAAGAAGAAATTGATGATCTCATCAATTGAATCACAAGTAAAGAGATAGAATCAGTCATTAAAAACCTCCCAGCTAAGTAAAGCCCTTGGCCAGACAGCTTCACAGATGAATTCTACCAAACATTCTGGAAAGAACTGGCACCAATCTTGCTTAAACGCTTCCAAAAATTCAAAATAGAAGGAACATTACCTAACTCATTCTATGATGCCAACATTACTCTAACACCAAAGTCCAACAAAGACACCATAAGAAAGGATAATTACAGACCAATCTCTCTAATGAACCTAGATGTGAAAATCCTCAACAAAATACTTGCTAATTGTATTCAACAATACATTAAATGAATTATACATCATGACAAAGTTAGTTTGATTCCTGTTATGAAAGGATGGCTCAACATAAGAAAATCAATTAATCTATTGCACCACATAAACAGAATGAATGAAAGAAAATACACGATCATATCTATAGATGCAGAAAAGGCATTTGACAAAATACAGCACCCTCTCTTGATAAAAACACTGCAAAAAATAAGAATAGAAGGAAACTTTCTGAATATGATCAAGGATATATATGAAAAACCCACAGCTAACATCATTTACAATGGTGAAATCCTAAAATCTTTCCCTCTTGCCATGACCTGTGTGGGTGACGTGAGATTCTGAGGGGAGGTGACAGGAACTGAAGAAAGGCACACAGAGACAAAGACAAGATAAGGGAGGACCAGGTGGGCTAGGGTTAACTGATAGCAAACCCAAGGCCCCAACCTGGAATCACAAGCTTTATTTAAAGCAGTTAACTAGGTCATTGTTCTCAGAGCAGGGGCTATCAGGCATGAAGTTCTTTGAGGGCCATTTTCTTTGAGTTCCTTCTTATCAGGACATCAGCTCCTTTCTGCTTACTTGCAGGTACAGACACGTTTGACCACATCCTCACCTCTCTACACACATTGAAACTCCCTAGCAATGTGGATTGAGTCCTGCACATTACTTTGGGGACTGCTACATGTCTCCCTTTTCTTTTTTGTCTGGACATTGGCTGTGCCTGTCTCAGGTTGGTTTCCTCTGAAGCTCTTACCCATCATTGACTACCAATTGGCTACAGACTATTGTTCATGGAGCACCACAAGTGTGATCAGAGTCCATGCTGAGACTTTTGTGTGAGTTTAAAGTGTGTGGTTTCAGTTTGCAAATGTCAGAGCACTCAGTGAGTTTGCCTGCAAATAGAGAAAACATGCACCACCAATCAAGAACACAAACAATAAGGTCTGCTAAATACCAAAAGCTATGCTGCAACAGGTTCCAAGGATTGAAACCACAAAAAGTATGTAGGAGGTTCTCGGCCAACTGTCTGGGGTCCTTAACCACCAGATGAGCACTTTGGAGAGCTAAGAGCTCATTGTGCAAATATTTTAAATCCACACTAATTTCTGAATGATTCCATACCCCTTGTAGGTGCAGTTTCACTGTTGTCCAATTCCAGGAAGTTTCACTGAATTGGACAGAGATCATGGAAACAAATATGTACTGTGAATGACATTGTAGCCACACATGGTACTGCAATGCCTCCAACTGATCTCATAAAGAAAGGACCAGAAAGCCAAAGACATATTGAAAAAGAAAAATGAAATCAGAGGATCACACTACCTGACTTTAAAACATTCTACAGTCTTCCATTCAAGTACTAACCAATGCCAACCATGCTTAGCTTCTGAGATCAGATGTGATCAGACATGTTCAGGCTTGTATGGTTGTAAACTCTGGGGGCTAATCGAAGAGAGGTGCAATGTGAGAGCAACAGCAAAAGGTGGACGATAGATGTAGGAAGGAATGGAGATGGCATTAGTAGCCAAAATCAGTACAGAGGAAAGGAAACTGAGGATGAGAAATCACAGCAAACAAGAAATGCCGCCTGCAGTAACTAATAAAAAAAAAGAAAGAAAAGAAATGGGTAGGGGAATAAAGAGGAAGGAAAAACAAGAAAACAAAAGAAAAAAACAGAAATGCCCTCAAGCAAGGTGTTCCCTTTTCAATTGCATAAACTGATTAGGATCCTGTCCTTCCTCCTTTCTTCCTTCCTCACTTCTCTTTCTCCCAGGACAGCAGGAAATCCATGTGAGAGTTCCCCTCCAAGATTCAAATGGGACAGGGTGAACCAAATCACCACAGAAAATAGTGACTCTCAGTCTCTTTGAGAAAGAGCACCCACACCAGGCCAGGTACCCTACATATGCTCTTGGAAGCCTACCACACAATTCCTGCTGTCCCCCTCCCTTAGGTGTGTTGCACAGGACTAGTTAATTGCCTGAATCCACCTTCTCCTACACCAATATTTCCTATCCCAGGGTGTTTAGGTAAATTGGACTGCCCCAACGGATTTGCCTCTCAAATCCTCCTAGTCTCTCCTCAAGCCAGCTGGTATGCTCCTGAAAGCTCAAAAAGAGGAATCCAGACAATTGAACCCACACCTCTTGGGCCCCCCTGCACCCTTCACCAGAACCCTCCACTCTCAGAATTTGTCTGAGACAGGCAGGCTTGAGGTTGCTGTGGTTCAGGGAGCACTGAGTTTGGGGAATGTGACCTCTGGGAATGTGGGATCAGGGTCATGGGTTTGGGGAACATGGAGTTTGAGGAATGCTGCCATGTGCCCAGTGGGGTTCATGGAATGCTGAGGCTGCCTGCCCTAAGGGAAAGGCTCAGTCTTCTCACAGAATCACACTCTCTCCAGATCATTGTACAGAAGCCTCCTGCTTTGTGGTTTCCCCAAATAGCTCACTCAGGCAGTATCTTTCCCCCACCCAGCCATTAATTTATAGGAGAGATGATGTAGGTTCACTCACTTTGACATCCTACTTTCATTTTTAATTAATCATCAAGTGGGTCAAAGACAGCCTGAAGCTGAGACAGAAGTTCTGGGAGCTGAAGGCTTGGGCCAATAATTATAGACACATTTTCTTGTAAGATAAGGTCAAAAAAGGACATATTGATTTTTGTGGACAAATAGGATCTAAATAAAGAACTTTCTGATGATGTTTTCTTTCATAACATGATTTAGAGAGCTTCTCAAGCACATATTGGTCATATGTCTTTGGCTGTTCAGGGCTTCTTTCCTTTCCAAGTAACTTTTCAATGTAACATTTTTTGTGATCTATGTATCTTCAAAAGTCAATTAAAAATTAAAAGGATTAAAAAGCACACACTGGCAGGTAGTGGGCAGTCTTTTTCCTCTGTGTATGTTGTAATACTCTATCAGATTGACATGTGGGATGCATGATGTGATGAGAAGTGCTGGAACGCTAACATTCAGGCCCTTGTCACCTCTGGTGGAAAAGTAGAAGCGGGTGTGGCAGGTTTCCCTTCCCTAGCAGTATGGGAAAATTTAGGGTTTAAGGTCTTGCCTTTTGTTCTGTGGTCCCTGGCTCCCTCTCATGTTCTTTTTCCTTGGACTATTGTCACTGGGACTCTTCAGCTTGTTCAGTGAACTTAGAACATGCATCCCTATTTGATGGTACAGAATTGCTGCCAGACACAACTCTTCCTTGCCCTCTTTCTCATTCAGTTGCTACTGTCATAGAACCTGCACACAGGAAAACTACAAGCTGGCTAGAACCACAGGATGTTGTAGTCAAAAGGAACTTAGGTTCTCAAGATTCATCCATGTTATCACATGTGTTTGTAGTGTGTTTGTTCTTACAGCCGAGTAGTATTCCATTGTGTGTATATACCACATTTTATTGATCCACTCGTCTGTTGATGGGCATTTGGGTTGATTCCAACTTTTGGCAATAGTGAACAATGCTGCTATGAACATTGGTGTACATATATTGGTTTGTGTTCTTGTTTTCAGTTCTGCTGGGTATATTCCCAGCAGTGGTATTGCTGGGTCATATGGCAAATCTATGGCTAGTTTTTTGAGAAACCGCCATACTGTTCTCCAGAATGGTTGGATCCTTCTGCATTCCCACCAGCAGTGTATGAGTGTTCCCCTTCCTTCACATCCTCTCCAGCACTTGTATTCTTCTGTTTTTTTCATAGCTGCCAATCTTATGGGTGTAAGATGGTATCTCATTGTGGTTTTGATTTGCATTTCCCTGATAGCTAGAGATTTGGAACATTTTTTCATGTGCTTTCTTGCCATTTGTATTTCTTCTTCGGAGAAGTGGCTGTTTAAGTCTTTTTCCCATTTTTTAAATGGATTGTTTATCTTTTTATTTTCAAGATGTAGGAGTTCTTTATATATGCAAGTTATAAGTTTCTTATCAGATATATGATTGCCAAATATTTTCTCCCACTGTGTGGGAAGGGAAAATGGACGTTAAATGTGTGGAACCAAAGTAAATGGGGGGTAAGAGAGGAGTTTCTTGAGAGTACACAAGGATGGATATAAAACATGTAATATTACACCATAACATATAGGAGATGACAGACTGATAATGTAAACCATAATGTAAAACATAGGATAACTAAAAATGTAAAGAACTGTGTATCCTAAAGTATGCACCATAATGTAAACACAGATGTCACCTTGTTAGAAAGCTAATGTCTCAGACTCTGTACATCACTTTAAGTAAATATGATATGAATAGGGCGTAAGAGTATCACTGTGGAAGGGAAAAGGTTTTCTGGTGGATGTGTGGGAGTGCTGTATATTATATATATACATTGCTGTGGTCTAGGACTCCTGTGAAGAAAAGCTGAATAATTAGGGGGGGGGAAAAAAAAAAAAAAAAAAAAAAAAGAAAAAAATAGGATGTGGAATTTTTTCAAGTCAACATTCTTTATCTAAGTTCTTTATCTAACTTTATCCAAGTTCTTTATCTATCCTTTAAACTCATCGCTATATGCCATTCCCTAGTAAGGGACCATGACATTATATTGGGCTTCAAATTTCGGGGAGTTCGGGATCACAGAGTGTTTCAACAATGGCAATGGAGGGATACTGGTATGGGATACCAATGACAGATGATATATGACTGACAGGGAGCTGTACAGAACATATGTCCAGGGTGCATGGTAATGTTTGGATATACTCATAGTGGCAACAATTAAAAACCACAGTAGGGGGGGTACTGGGTTCCTGGTCAGTGGTGCTCTGTCGTGGTCCCTAGGGGAGCAGCGACAGTCTCCCAGGTACAGTGGTGGGGACCGGGAGGGAGTGAGGGTTCAACAGTGAGCCCCTGATACTAATGACTATGCTTGTGAGCTGATAAACCCAAAATAATAACAAGGCCTAGAGCAACTTTGTGCCTGGGAATTTCCTTCTGTCAGCCTTCATGTTACTCAAATGTGGCCAGTCTCGAAGCCAAACTCAGCATGTAAATGCAATGCCTTCCCCCCAGCGTGGGACATGACACCCGGGGATGAGCCTCCCTGGCAACGAGGGACCACTATCAACTACCAACTGATGATGCAACTGGAAAATGACCTTATACGGAAGGTTCAATGTGGATCAGCAGAATATCCATGTCTACATAAAATACCATGACTTTAAAATGCTGTTTGACCTAAAGTAAGGGGGAAATGGAAAGGAGAAATGAGTTTATATGGCTACGAGTTTCTAAAAAAGAGTCTGGAGGCTGGCAGAAGGTTTGCCCTCATGCACAACTGAGCAGAGTCAGAGAGACAGATAAAGCAGATACAACCCCCAGATATTGGTTCCTTTGAGGGCTAAAGAGACCCATGGGAGTTATGGTCATGGCCGATGGGGTTAACTACCAGGGCAGATGGCCCCTCTTTGGAAATGGTGTTTATGTGTGATGAATCTGGACTCAGATGGGATCTCCCTTCATAAGACTTTCATGCTAATGTGCTGGAGGTGCAGTTAATGTTGGGGTTTAAGATATATTTAGGGGATTTGAATCTCTGGACTGACAATGTGATAGCCAGATCCTGAGCCTCAACAGACTCCAGCACCTACAATCTGATTTATTGGACTTACCACACTCAGCTAAGATGGAGGTGAAGGACAACCACCACACCATGGAGCCTAGAGTGATTACAACTGAAAATGGGAGGATTGCATCCAGCATCCAGGTGGAATCTGAGCCTCCTCTTGACATAAAGGTGCAATGGACACAACCAATCCAGTGTCCACATAGAAGAGGTGGCATTGGATTGGGAAAAGTGGACATAATGGACAAAGGGTATGGGGAAAGGCAGGAAGAGATGAGAGGTGGAGGCGTCTTCGGGACATGGAGCTGCCCTGGATGGTGCTTCAGGGGTAGTCACCGAACATTGTAAGTCCTCACAGGGCCTACATGGTGGAATAGAGGAGAGTATGGGCCATGATGTGAACCAATGTATATGAGGTGCAGAGGTGCCCAGAGATGTACTTACCAAGTCCAGTGGATGTGTCATGATGATGGGAACGAGTGTTGTTGGGGGGGGGGGGAGAGGGGGGGTGGGGGGGTGGGGTTGAATGGGACCTCACATATATATTTTTAATGTAATATTATTACAAAGTCAATAAAAAATAAAAAAATTAAAAAAAAAAACAAAAAAAAAAACAAACAAAAGGAACTTAGGGCCCATAACCCTCTCTCTTTTCCTGAATAACTTTGCGGACTTGGTTATCCATATCCTGGGTTTGAATCCTTCCTCTGATTGGGAGTATCCTGTGGGTTCAGCAGCCCATTCCTTCCTTGCTCTTCCTTGCAGAGAGCGGAGTCTTTTTTGGTGACTCTAAATCAGGTTACTTTATGTTTAGTTGTGTATCTCACAACCTCCCAGTGATTTTTTTCCCTATAGAGTGCATTTTCAAGTATTTGTTTCTTTCCTGACTGAACAATCCCTAGCTACTTCTGCCACTCCATACTTGACAAAATCTGCCACTCTTTCAGCAGACTGACTTTTCCTGTAGGCATGTATGTCTCTTGCACATGGCCCTAGAATATAAACTGGCAGGCCCAGGGTGGGCTAAGAAAAGAGAGGGTGTGGATACTCTTCCATTAATGAAGCCTGCAGTTGGATTGCATGAAGGTTTAAGCAGATATGACATGCTTCTAACTCATATTGGGACATGGCTACCAAAAACGACCATGTCTTATGCACGTGGTTGCTTTCAAGCAAGCTTTTTCTCAGCCTACACATTATAAGTGTGTTGTCCAACTCAGGTCCCATCTTAGTAGTTTTGGAATATTGTATCTCCACTTTAGAATATTCCTTCCCTCCCTCTGTTCTTGCCTTCCACTTGCCTACAAGCCTTGGTCATTGGTATTTTCATCTCCTCCAGAAGTTATGTCATCTGACCAAGACAATGCCTTCAAAAATTATAATAGTAATTTCTCTTTGCAGCCATTGATAGTTTTCAAAACATTTTTCTTGTACATTATTTCCTTTTATTAAGACAATTTAGACTGTCCAAGCCAGACTTCATGGAGTGTGCTGTTGGATTTTCAGCCAGTTAACACACATTTGAGGATGCCAGATACTCTTCAGAGGGACCAGGGTTTGTGATTGCATAGATCTGTGTTTTATCTTCAAGCCATGGCAAAAGATATTGTCAACCCATTCCTGAAAAGAAGACACACAAATTCCTACCAGGGGCCCAGAGAGGGTGGATTTAGGGGGAATGAAGATAGGTCCAGCACACAGCTCATTGGGCTGCCTCCCAATGTCAGTATAACACCTCTCCTGGCAGCACAAATTCTCAGATCATTGAGGTTTTACTCAACATGGTTAAAGAGAAAATCACTTCAATGATCTGAAAGTCTTTTCCCTTGAATATTTGCCCTAATTAACACTGCAGTGTTCTAAGTGACTCCTTGATTATCTAATGTCCACCTCTTCTGTAAAACATCTTCAGATTTTTTGAATAATCAGGGTCAACCAAAATTTCCAAGTTTCATCTCTTTTCCATATTTGAAGTTTGGGAGATTTGTCCATGTCCAATTTTCCATTATTTCTTGGCTCTTCCATGAATTTCCAGATTGCTGACATTTGTCCTGGGAGTACAATTGAGAGAATTGCTTAAATATCCTTTGGAAGTGGTTAGTACTTTTTCTGGGACTCAAGACTAGAAGTTATTTAAAGTAACTAGGATTTAATTAAGATTAAAAGTAATTAGAATATCATTGCAATACCAATATCTTTAAAAATCACCACAGCTCTATTTTTGTCACCTGATAACTTGTTTGCACATTTTAAAAGCTTTCTATGTATAAATGTTTTTACAGTTCCAATTATAGTGCTCTCTGAATGGAAGCTGCTGCATTCTCTTGACACCGTATCAGAAACATTTGTCCAAGTCTTCAGAAGCAATTTCAATGCTTTTCATGGTATTTTTAACTTGATGATTTTCCCAAACTTCTTAAATTATTTTCCTAATACTGAACTGACTACCATTAGGTGGTCCCAGGGGCAACCTTAACTTATTTTCTCTATTATTAATAACACAATAGTGAACATCTATCTATATATATATATATAGTGGTTCCAGGGCTGGAGATTGAATCTGGGATCTCATATATAGGAAGCTGCTGCTCAACTACTGAGCTATATCAGCAACCCTGGGTTGGTATTTTCATTTATATGCTTGTTGTTTGGTTTTTTGGTTTTTTGTTTGTTTGTAGAAGGACCAGCAAATGAAATCAGGCCTTCCACATGGAAAGCAGATGCTCAGCTGCTTGAGCCACATCCACTTACATCATCTCTTTTTCTTTGTCTTTCTTTCTTTCTTTCTTTCTTTCTTTCTTTCTTTCTTTCTTTCTTTCTTTCTTTCTTTCTTTCTTTCTTTCTTTCTTTCTTTCTTTCTTTCTTTCTTTCTTTCTTTCTTTCTTTCTTTCTTTCTTTCTTTCTTTCTTTCTTTTCTTTCTTTCTTTCTTTCTTTCTTTCTTTTCTTTCTTTCTTTCTTTTTCTTTCTTTTTAAAATATTATATTAAGAAAATGTGAGGTCCCCAAATACTCCCCACCCCCCTCACCCCACTTCTTCCACATTAACAAGCTCTTTCATCATCATGGCACATTCACTGCATTTTGGAATACATTTTTTAATATATTTTGGAGCACTGCTGTACCACATGGATAGTGCTTTACATTGTACTTTACACTCTCCCCCTGTCCACACAGTGGGCCATGGCAGGATATACAATGTCCAATATATATCCCTGTAGTACCACCCAGGACAATTCCAAGTCCTGAAAATACCCCCACATCATATCTCTTCTTCCCTCTCCCTACCCTCAGCAGCTACCATGGTCACTTTCTCCACGTCAATACTATAATTTCTTCCATTAGAAATCACAATAGTTCCATAGTAGAATATCAATAAGTCCACTCTAATCCATACTCTAATCCTCCATTCTGTGGACCCTGGGATGGTTATGTTCAGTCCCCCTCTATATCAAAAGGGGTCTTAGATTCCACATGGATAATGGATGCAATTCTCCTGCTTGCAGTTGTAGGCACTTTTGATTCCCTGGTGTGGTGTTTGACCTGCTTCACCTTCCTGTTAGCTGGCCAGGGAAAGTCCAATAAAGAAGACAGTAGGACTTGCAAGTCTGCTGAGGCTCAGGGTCTGATTGTCTCATGGAGAGTCCAGAGATTCAGGTCTCCTGACTATACACCAACCCCAGTGCCAACCGCAGATCTAGTAAAAGTAACAGAAGAGTTATATGTAGAAAGGTCATATCTGAGTCCAAGTCCATCCACTTACATCATCTGTTTTCTTGATAAATATTTCATTGTATTAGAAATTGATTTCCTTCACATAAAAAGAAATTTACCAAAAAATTTTGACTCTCATTCTTTCAATGAGAAGGCTGTTATTGTTTGAATAAAAGAGGAAGAAATCATAGAGTAGTCTTTATATGGAAACACTCTTTTTGACATTCTGTCCATTTTGACCTCTTATTTTGATAACAACACATGAGGGAAAACTCTGGTTGGCAAGAGAATATTGTAGCATATGGATAAGAATACTGGATTTCTCTAGGATTCTTCAAGCTGATACATCTCCATCATTTACTCTGTACTCAAGTCAATGAATTGGGTCATCTTGCTAAGTCTGCATCATCAAGCTGCATATGTGTGTGAGAAAAAGTTTAAAAATCTGCATTCCAGGGAATGAAAGTGGCTCAAGCAGTTGAATAACCATCTTCCACATGGGAGATCCCTGGTTTAGTTCCCAGAGCATCCTAAAGAAGACAAAGAGGGCACCCATCTTGCTTCAACACATGGCAAAAGACTTTGGCATGGAAAGTAACATGCTTTATCATCTAGCAACTGCAATTTTCTACTCCAAACAAATACCCTTTACAAAAACCAACCAATTTCTGATATTTTCCAGCAACACCTCTTTGATTGACTAATACAAACCCATTTTATATCACCCCTCAATTTCTAATCTCATTGTGGAGCAATAAATTCATTTATTCTTTGACCAGTCACTGTCAGAAATGCTCTCCTGTCCATAAATCACAATAAAGCTTATGCCTGTTTAAAAAAAAAAAGGAGACAAAGAGCAGAAAACAAGCAAAAACAACAAGCAGTCAATGAGAAAAACAAGGACTAGACAACAAGCAAAAACAAGTAGACAATGAGAAAAACAAGGAGCAGACAACAAGCAAAAATAACAAGCAGACAATGAGAAAAACAAGGAGCAGACAACAAGAAAAATCATGATCAGACAATGAACAAAAACAAATGAGCAGGGAAGTGACTGTGGCTCAATCAGTTGGGCTCCTGCCTACCATATGGGAGGCCCTGGGATGCAAATTCCTTGTGAATGCAGGCTCACCTGCACACTGTGGAGAGCCAACAGCCTGGGTGCATTGGAATGCCACTGGCCCACAAGGGCCACAGAGTGCTGACCCAGCAAGGTGATGCAACAATAACAAAAAAGGGAGACAAGCAAAAACACAGAAGAGCACACAGCAAATGGACACAGGGAACAGGCAATAAGCAAGCCACAAAGGGGAGGGGGATACAATAAAAATAAATACAGACACAGAAGAATGCACAATGAATAGACACAGAGCAAACAGCAAGCAAAAAACCTCAAGGGAGGGGGGATTTATAAAAATGAACAGGGAAAAGATGTGATTTAAGCAGTTGAGCACCTGCTTCTCAGGTGACAGGTCCCAGGTTGGGTTTCCAGTGCATCCTAAAAAAAAAAAAACAGACAATGAGCAAACAACAAATGCAAAGGATGAACAAAAACGATGAGCAAACAGATGATGGAGTCATCTCAGTTGGGGAAAGTGGAGATGATCATTAAAAAATCCACATTCCAATTTTAACATCAAGCTAGTATAACCTTTAGAAAAAATCTGTTGTGTTTCCAGGTATCTATAAATTTCTGCCTCTTAAGAAACTGATAAGTTTCATCACATTTGAATGGACCCAGAAGAATAGTCTCCTGTGTGGGAAAGATTGTTCATATTTTTTTATTCTCAATCTCCTCTCCCACAGTGACAACTTCAAAAAAAGGCCTCAGGAAGTTTTTTGATGTTGCTTGTTTCAGTCACTTTCAAAATGTCAACCAAAGGGTCTTAAACTGAAAACAAAAATCAAAACAAAACAAAACAAAACCTTACATGCATGTGGTAAAATTTTAAAACCATACATGAATTTTCCCTCTGAAATTATTTTAGGAGGGAATTCCTGTAAATGACTTTATATTCTGCTTCCCTTTCTTAACAAAATCTCTTTGAATGTAATGTGTCAAATCCCTTCTTCTGGAGAAACTTATGACTTCCACAGTATTAGGCAAAACTACTTTTAGGACAATTGGCAGCATTTTTTTTCTTATGTAAGGTAATGTAGAAAGCCATGACTCAGGGTGACCTGTTGAGCAAAGCAGAAAAAGCAAATATGTTGGCAAATATTGAATGCATACCATAGTTCCACAGTTTTGTTGCCCTTAGGAACTTTTCCTTGAAGAAGAAACTACCATTTCTTTTTTGTTTGTTTGTTTTGTTTTTTTGTTGTTTCAACATATTTTCATTTTTAAAAATTACTTAGGTTGCATAAAATATGTAAGGGATTCCCATATGCCCCAATCCCCAAACCTCCCACCCTTCCACACATTAACAACTTCTTTCATTAGTGTGGTACATTTTAATTGATGAACCAATTTTGGAAAATTGCCACTAATCATGTATTATAGTTTACATTGTAGTTTACACTCTCTCCTTCTCAAATCTGTAGGTTATGGCTATTTATACAATGACCCATATCTGTTGTTGCAATGTCACTTAGGACAATCCCCAGTCCTGAAATTGCCCCCATATCATACCTCTTTGTCCCTCTCCCTGACTTCAGCATGTCCAGTGGTCACTGTGTTCACATCAATGATGTAATTTCTTCCATTGCTAGAATCACAATAAGTCTATAGTAGAATACCGATAAGTCCACAGCCCCTCTAGTCCATATTTTATTTCCCAATCCTGAGGATTCTGGGAAGGTGATGCCCTCACCCCCTCTAATTGAGAGGTGGATCCAATCCCATATAGCTAATGGATGGGCCTCTCTTGGTTGTAGTTGCAGACTTTCTTGGTTCTTTGGTGTAGTGGTTATCCAACCTCACCTCTTTGTTAGTTGTCCTGGGTGAGTGCAATGAGCTAGAGAGTAAGTTTGGTAATTCTGCTGAGGCTCTGGGCCCAGCTGGTACATGGACAGTCCAGAGATTCAAATCTCTTGGATGTACAACTACCAACTCCAGCACCAACTATAGGTTCAAATAAAGGGGACAGAGAGTCATGTGTAGATGAGGCCATATCTGAGTCGAACTGTGTCACACTATGGAGCACAAACGTCTAAGTGGAGTTCACTGACAATATACAAAGTTCAGAGATATCTGCCATGACCATAGGACCTGGGCATCTAGAGAGCCCTCAGAAGACCCACTATTTGGGCTAATATGTACTTTGGCTGTCTATGAGATCCTGCCAAGATGTACATAAGTGTTATCTCTGGGATTACCTCCTGATTCATTTTGAAGTCTCTTAGCCACATAAACTCATTTGTCTTTACCTTTTCCCCTTTCCCCTTTTTATTCAAGGTCTTTTTCCAGTTGCATTGCTCATTGGTGTTTGGTAGTAATCCCTTGGTGCCAGGGAAGTTCAGCCCCAGGAGTCATGTCCCACGCTGAAGGGAAGGTAATGCATTTATATCCCAAGTTTGGCTCAGAGAGGGGCAACAGGGAGTCTCTCAGGAGGTAACTCATAGGCATCTTACAATACTAGGCTACTTTACAACTTCAAGAACAAAGGCTCATAAAGATAGTCATAAATATCAAGGGCCCATCAATGGACACCTGTCATTGTCCCTGTACTTGGATTCTTGTTGCTGTTCCATTAGAGAATGTGGCAGAACTCCCCAGAATGGGAATTCAATATTCTTTCAGTTGTGTGAACCTCAACCCACTGTGACAATGCCCCATCAACACTTTAACTCATTTATATACCTTATTTGTAAGCCCAGGTGAACTGCCTCCTACATATCCCCCATCACTGACACTCCACACCATCAATCCTCCACACGATCAATCCTCCCCTGCCATAGTTGTAACCCTTCTGTGATCCAGAACTTCTCCAAAAATGAATCCTAGAATATTGCCAAATATAATTACTAGGAAAATGAAATAATAATGATAGATTTAAACATAGGAAATAAAACACATGGTAATTTAGAAAAAACTAAAACTAAATTAAAGGTAAAAAATTTATATATTATTACAAAATTTAAAATATTTAAACATTTTTTATGTTCTGCCATTCATCACTGTAATATCTGTCATCCTGTATGTACAGTGGAATTTTCTTACATTTTTTCCCCCAGTGTCTTATTTTTTTATTCATCTTGTCTTTAAGGAGTTTTAGGTAACAGTAAAGTCACATACAGAATACAGGGGACTCCCATATACCCAACATCCTCTCCCTTTCCCCCTCTCTTGTTTCAATAACCTTTTTAAATGTGGATTGTACTTTTGCCACAACTGGTATACAAAAATTGATACAGAGCTACCAACTATTTTCAATGTTTCACATTATGGTTTACACTTTAGACCATATAATTTTATGAAATTTTTAAATGAAATTTAACATACCCCATATCCATCATTGCAAGATCATGCAGAACATTTCCATTGCCCTTTAAATACCCCCTCTTCCAACTTTTCTATGCCTCCTTCCCCCTAATAGCTAGTGCACACACCTGGTACAGAAAGCAAACATTAAAAGTGAACTTTCTTGCCTTTTTTTCCTTAACTCCCCCTTTAGGAGCAGCTAGAGCTACCAGTTTCCTCTAAATCCTTCCAACAATATTCTAAGTACATTCATTTCCCACAAATGGTAATATATTATCCATTGTCCTATGCCTTTTCTTCTCCTAATTTATAATGGAGATTGAAAGCTCCTCATTCTTTTTTTCATGTCTATTTAGTATTCCATAGTATAATCGGGCCATACTTTATTTAAAAAATCAACTACTGAGAGGACAATTAAATTGGTTCCAAATTTTGCTTTCTACAAGGTTGTTATGGCATCCTAGTGCTCATGAACTTTTGCATATGTGCCAAAAATTCTTAGAAGTGGGTTGGTCAAGGTAGCTGCATTTTTCTTTTGATAGATGTTGATCAATTTTTATTCACACCAGCTCCATGGACAGTCCTGTTCCCACTCTCCACCCCTCAGGAAATATTACATCATGAAAATTTCTTTCTTTTCTTAATAATTTTTTTATTTTTAAATAAGCTTTAGATTACAAAAATGTTACATAAAAATATAAGGAATAATCATATGCCCCCCTCCTATACTCTTCCACATCAACATTCTTCATTAGTGTGGTATATCTGTCACAATTGATCAACACAAATTGAAGTATGCTACTAACCCTCAAAAACAGTTTGTTTTATAGCTTAAATACTTTCCCACAGATTTTGCAAGTTATGACAAAATATGCACTGGCTTGTATCACCGCAGTGTTATGCAGGACAAATACAATGTCCCAAAAATGCTCCCATATTACATCTATTCTTCCCTCTTCCATTCATCAGAACCTTGGTGACCACTCCCCCACATCAATGATAAGAGTTCTTCCATTGCTAGAATAATAAGTCTATAGTACATTAATAATGTATACTTTAGTCCATTTTTCATTCCCCAATCTTGAGAATTTTGGGATGGTTTTGCCCACTCTGATTCTGAGAGGTAGTTTAGGCTTCATGGGGCAGATGGATGGAATGATCCTGCCTGCAGCTGAAGACAGTTTCTGTTCCTTGGGATAGGCATTGTCTATCATCATCTCCTTGTCAGCTGTCCTGGGTGAGTCGAAAGAACACGAGAGTAGGTGCTACAATTCCACTGAAATTCAGGCCTCAAAGAGCACACAGATGGACCAAAGATTTAAGTCTCTGGGACACACACCCACCAAGTATAGGACTAATTATATATATAATTACATATATATATATTTAATCTTTATAGTTATTCCTACTAATGATACTCTTTTCTATGCTCTCCTCCAACATTCTCTCCCTTGTTCTTTTTTTTCCTTTCCTTTCAAACTGCAGAACACCCTTTAGTATTTCCATAAGCCCAGGTTTCTTTGTGAAAAACTGTTATTTTCTGTTTATCTGTGAATATTTTAAGCTCTCCTTTTTTTCAATGTGAGCTTTGTTGAATACAGAATTCCTGGCTTGCTGTTTGTTTGTTTTTTTTCCTTTAGCAACTAAACTATATCATACCGGCCTTCTTTTTCCAGGGTTTCAGATGAGATATCAGCACTTAATCTTATCAAACTTCCCTTGTTTGTGATGGATTTCTTTTCTCTTGCTGCTTTCAGTATTTCTCTCTTTGCTTTGCATGTTTTACAGTTCGATAAGTATATGTCTAGGGTAGGTCTCATAGGATTTATACTGTTTGGAGTGTGCTGCGCTGCTTGGATATACACATCCCTGTCTCTCAAATGAGTTGGGAAATTTTCACCCATTATTTCCTCCAAAACTCTTTTGCCTCATTTTCCTTCTCTTCTCCCTCTAGGATGATATAATATATATATATATGTTTAATGTCAATAAATTCCTTGAAGATCTGCTGATTTTTTTCATTTTATCTATCTGTTCTATTATCTGTATGAATTCAGATATAATTTCTTCAATATCACTAATTCTTTCCTCAGCATTTTCAAATCTTCTGTTTTGTTCTTCTTACTTATTTTTGGTTTCTTGCATTGTGCCATTTATCACCATCAAATCTGTTATCTTTTTATGTATGCTTACAATTTTTTTCTGTATATTTGACCAGTGAATTTTTAATATCCTTTACTTCTTCCTTCACTTCATTAAGTTGATTTATGATATTTGTTTGGAAATCTTTGATTACTTATTCCATATTCTGTGTTTCCTCCATTTTTAGTATGTTCTTTAGACTGGAACACATCTTCTTACTTAGTAAACTTGTAAATTTTTTCTGACTTCTAGGCATCTGTTACTCTTGATGGGCTTTTTCAGATGATTATCTTCTCTTTCTAATCAAGAGTTTATATTTCATTTTGTGTTAAGCTTCCTCTTGATACTTGGTTCCATTTATTGTATATCCATGTACTTATCCTTGTTTCCATGAAAAAAATATAATGAACATAGAAAAGGAAAGATTGAAGAAGTGAAAAATAATAGTAATAATAAAAAGAAAAGGAACTATAAAAGAGATAGTAAAAATTAAGTCATAAGAGGGAAAACCTTTAGAAATACAAAGGATTAAGAATAAAAATGTGGACTAAAAGAAAATGAAATGAGAAACAATAGAATAAAATAAAAGACTGGAAAGATGAGAAGAAAAGAGAAAAAAAATGAAGACCAAAAAAGGAAAGGTGGAATATTTAAAAAAGCAAAAGAAGAGGGATAAGTGAAAATAAACAAAGGAATAAAGAAACTGAGGACAAAAAATAAGGAAAAGAAAAAAGGAAACAAAGAAAGAAAAAACAAAACACAAAAAATAATCCAAAAAAATTTCCCTCTTAGGCCACTAGGAATAATCTCAGTCTGCCAGTATTCATGAGTAAATTACCCTGCATCCTGCTAAGCTGGTAAGGTACCAGTGTTAGAGAATAATATAAAGAAAAAAAATAAAAATTATAAAATAACAAATAAAAAATCTCCAAATAAGTCCTCAGTCTATAACTTCCTTGTCACAAGGTGTCACCTGTGTGCCTGACAATGGGTTGAGCCACTCTCTGTATCCCTTCTCTTAGGTGGCACCAGGTATTGAACCAGGGCTAATCTCTAAAGGAAAACATGAGGCAACACAGAACACACTTGTAAAATATTTAAAGGTGATTTTTCATAGGTTTGTTTTTGTTAGTTCCTGGCACTTCAGGAAGTATATCTCATGCCCCTAGTGAGTTACTAACTTAAGGAATAGGCAGTTCAGGTTTAAATTCCAGAATTAACCCATTAAAATATAAAATGTGCATTATACAACAAAAGATTACAGGAAAAACAAAGAAACCTGAAATTATGATCTTTCAAAAAGAACAAATTAAAATTCAGAAATCACTAATGAAGAGTGTAGATTTAGGACATACTAGGAAAAGACTATAAAAATTTATCCTCAATATACCGAAGATCAGTGAAAATATGGAGAAAAAACTAAAAGTTATCAAGGAAATATTAAGCAATAATCTCTATAAAGAAATATATATATTTTAAAACAGGAATCAAACAGTATAACAAGAGATGAAGATCACAACTGAAACTTAAAATTACCTAGGGAATTTCAACAGTAGATTGGTGCTGACAGAAAAAGATTCAGTTATCTCAAAGACATGACACTTAAATGATTCAAGCTGAGGGGCATGAACAGATAAGGGTTTGCAATAGGAAACAGAACCTACAAAAATGATCATACATATCAATAAATGTATTATGGGTGTCCCAGAGGGAGGTGAAAGGAATAAATGGACAAAAGGGATATTCAAAGAAATGATGACAGACAACTTGTCAATTTAATGAAACAAAGGAATATAGTAGGCTCACCATCCACTGAAGCTGCATCTGCAGCTGCTGAATCAGAAACAGAAAGGATGATCCTGGGAAATAAAAAGAATGGCATCCAGTGAGACCGCCAGAACCGGAGACCGTGCACTGCTCCCCCAGTTCCAGGTATGGGCGACGGTGGCCGGCAGCCAGAACGCTTGGCCCCGCATGCCGGGGGCCTGTCAGCCCCGCAGTTATGAACTGGCTGGTGCACTATGGCTTCCACGTGTGGTGCCTCTGCATTTGGGATCCCCAGGGAGTGACGATGCTCCAGCCAGAGCTCTAGCAGGCTACAGTTTGGTTCCCGTGGGCGGTGGCCTCCCACTCCAGCCCGAGTTCCAGACACAGTCACCGTCCCCTCAGCAAGACTCTCTGGCCAAGAAATACTGGCTGGCTCCAGAGGAGGATGGACTCGAGAGGAAGAACCAGCTGCATATCTGAACTACAGCTCCATAAACTGTTCTGTCTGATTCAGTGTCTGCTTGACATCGATTCTGTTGGCTCAATGGCAAACCATTGTTTTACCATATTGAAAATCTCACAAATCCTAAACTGTGTCCAAAAACACCACACTGCCTTGATTATCCATGCCCTGTGTTGCTGGTTAGCATGGACTCAGGTGTCAGAATTCTTGCAGGGTACTACAAGGACAACTACAAAAGAGGCACATGGACCAGTCTTAGGGGAGGAACATTCTAGGCCTATGTCACTTGCTGCCTGGTTGTTAGACCTTTGCAGAAGATCTGGAAATGGCAGCTAAAGGTGATGGCACCAGTGTTGATAAGCTGGTGAAGGACATTTACAGAGGAGACAATGAATGATTTGGTATTCAAGGATCTGCTGCAGCATCAAGCTTTGGCGATATGATGAGTAAAGGAAAGAGAGAATCCATCAGTAAGGAAGACATCACCTGGGCCACTTTGATCACCATTACCAACAACATTGGGTGCATTTCTCGGAAGTGTGCATTGGATGAGAATATTGATAGAGTTGTGTTTGTTGGGAATTTTCTCAGAATCAATATGGTCTCTATGAAGCTGCTAGCATATGTCCAAAGGACAGCTAAAATCTGTTCTTGGAACATGAAGGTTATTTTGGAGCTGTTGGGGCACTGCTGGAACGTTTCAAAATGACTGGTAAGCAGTAGTAGAAACAGCTTCTTATGAGAACTAAGAACTGAGACCTGCTGCTGCAGAGGGTGAAAGCCTGTATAGGATGGAAGCTAAACTGTTATGGCAGTTGAACCTGTTGGATTTGTAAATAATTTACGAGTTTTACAGTTGACCTTTTATTCTTGGGTTTTGAGCTTATGATTGAAAATAGGGAACACAAGTATTTTCTGTAACTCTATTTTTTTAAAAAAAGATTTGTCCAGCATGCCCAAAATTACCAATTTTATGCATTAACTTTGAAAAGTTGCCTGATGTTTACGAAGGACCTTAAATATAAATCTTTTTTTTTCTTTTTTTGAATTGAAATGCCTTATGACGAAATGTCCTTGTCCATGCTCACCATATAAATGGCAGCAAATCCTTAAACAGGATTTATTTTATTTTAGAAATCTCTCAGTAGATAACTGTTCACATTAAGGGATTTGGTTGAAATCATGGATTGAGGTGTGGGGTGGTTATAGCTATTTGTTGTGTACACTTATGTACCTAGGAGCTTTGTAACAAGGCATCTCATAAATAACAATGCTAAGGTTTATTTACTGTTAATATTTTAAATTGAAAGTTGTATTTCAATCACAGTTTCTAAATTTTAAAAATTACGATAAAAAATAATATACTCTTCAAGATGACTCCAAATGTGATAAACTCCAAATGAGATAAAGACAAAGGGAACCATACCCAGATATATAGTAGATATATAGTTAGTCCAACTTTCAAATGCAATGGACAGTAGACAATTCTGGAAGCTGCAAGATAAAACAAAATGTGTGTATAAAGGAAAACCAATAAGATCAAATGCCAATATTCACTTGAAAAATGTGGAGTCAAGAAGATAAAGGAACAGAATATTTAAATTGACTGAAGAAAGTGATTGTGAAACAAGATCTTTATATCTAGTAAGGCTGGCTTTCAGAAATGAGGGTGTGATTAAGGTATTTCCAATACAACAAAAGCTGAAGGAGATTTTCTTCAATAGACCTACACTACAAACATTGCTAAGGGAAGTTCCTCAGAGAGAAAGAAATGGACACCAGAGAGTGACCTGAGATGACCTAAAGAGATATAGACTTCTGGTAAAATTACCTGTAGAAGTTTGATATTATTGATGAATTGCAAAAAGAAATATTGAATTATGTTTGTAAACCAGTCTTTCCCCCTGGGCATAATAGATAATATTGGATTCAGAGGTTTGCCTGATTAAGTAATCATGTAAACCTCTTGTGCCAGTTTAAGGCATTGAGCCCCAACCCTTTGGTGGGTGGGGACTCACAGATAAAAGGCCTGCCAAAGAACAGAATTGGGGGCTTTTAATGTCTGAGTTTTAATGTTAGAGTTTGATGCCAAAGTTGGAGGCCCAGGGAGAGAGACAGAGCTGTTTGCCTGACAGTCTATAGCTGACCTTGTGGAGAAATAGAGGAGCTGAGCCCAGAGGTACTCAGGAAGCCTGAACCCTTATAGACATTGGCAGCTGTATTAGTCAGCCAAAAGGGGTACTGGTGCAAAATACTAGAAATGTATTGGTTTTTATAAAGGGTATTTATTTGGGGTAGGAGCTTACACATACCAGGCCATAAAACATAAGTTCCATATATATATATGTATATATATAAATAAGTTCCATATATAAATATATATAAATATAAATATATATATACATATATATACATACATATATATATAAATGCACCCAATTGTAACAGAAGACACAGTTTTTTCTAGTGCACATGGACCATTCTCTATGATAGACCATATGTTAAATAATAATGCAGACTCAATAAATTTAAAAATATTGAGACCATACAAATATCTTTTTGGAGAGACTGTGAGAAAATTATATAAGATCTCACATGAAAATAATGGAATGGAGGCAGAGTCAAAAGGACCTGCCTTGGGGGTCAACAAATGAGGACAGTGCTTCACAACTCCCAGGAGAGTGAGTGACAGAGAGACAAAGAAGTCAAAACAACAAACTGTCAGTTACTAAACCCCCCAGCTATCTGGAAGTGCTTCCCTTCCCCACCCCCAAGATATTCAGTGGTGATAAAACCCTTAGCTCATTTCAGCTGACTGAAAGGGGAGCAGACATCTTCTTCCCTGTCAGCTGTTACAAGTGAAAAGAGAGGGGAAATTGGTGGCTTTTCATCAGGGAATTTGGCCAGTGGACCCTGATTTGAATCTTGGCTCTGGCCAGATGAAAACAAAAGAAAACCAAGAGAGACATCGCCTTGGAAAGGTATGACAAAAATTACCATCTGTTGCCTTGTCTGCAAATTACATGGTCAATAACTGATTTCAGAGCTCTCTTTACCCTACCTCTGGGGGAAAGTCTGTGCCCCATTAGTGAGTCCCTGACATGACTTTCATAACTTAACCTGGGAAATTTTAAAAACTTAAGATAAGCTGAACCAAATATAATATCAAAGAAGAGCTGTGAAAAAATCATAACAATAGATAAGAGAGAAAAACTGGCCATCGGAATAAATGCATGAACATATCAGATGCTTAGACATCACCAAAAATTACAAGCCCTACCAGGAAACAGGAAGAGATGTCCCAGCCAAAGGAACAAACCAAATATCCTGATGCAATTCAGGATTTAAGGTAATTAATCAATGATAATCACAAAACTCTCCTAAATCAATTTAAAGAGTTGAAAGAAAATATGACTAATAAGTTAAAAGATATTAAGAAGACACTGGGGGAGGATAAAGAATAATTTGGAAGTCTGCAAATAAAAGTAACTCAGCTTATGGGAATGAAAGACATGATGGATGAAATTGATAATATATTAGAGACACACAAGAGCAGATTTGAATAACTTGAGTACAGAATTAGTGATTTCAAAGACTGAATATCTGAACTGGAAAAAGCAAGGAAACAGAAAGAGAAGAGAATGGAAAAAATGGAACAGGGTCTCAGGGAATTGAATGATAATGCAAAACACAAAAACATACACATTATAAGTGTCCCAGAAGTAGTAGAAAATGGAAAAGGTACAGAAAGAATATTTGATGAAATAATGACTAAAAACTTCCCTACCCTTATGAAAGACATAAATATCAATATCTAAGAAGGACAAAGCACCCAAAACAGAATAAACATGAATAAACCTACCCTGAGACACTTATTATTTAGAATGACAACTATCAGATATAAAATGATTTTGAAAGCAGGAAGAGAAAAGCAAAGCATCACATGCAAGGGAAACTTGGTAAATTAAGTTCCAGCCTCCCATCAGAAACCATGGAGGATAGTAGAAAGTGGTATGATGTATTTAAGGTATTGAAAGAGAAAACTGCCAGCCAAGACTTCTGTATTGAGCAAAGCTGTCCTTCAAAAATGAAGGGGACTTCAAAGTGTTCACAGAAATATAAAAACTGATAGAATATGATACCAAAAGACCAGAATTATAAGAGATACTAAAGGGAGAGCTGCAGACTGAAAGGAAAAAAAAAAACAAAACAAGAGTAAGAGGGGTTGGATAGGAGTGTATGAATGAAGATTAGAAAGGGTAAAAAAGTCAGATTATAGTACAATATCATAGCAGAAAGAGAAAGGTCAAAATGGATGAAGTAAGCAACACCTTTATTTATAAATTTAAATGTTAATGGTTTGATTTCCCCAATCAAAAGACACAGACTGATAGAATGGATTAAAAAACAATATGAGCCATAGCTATGTAGTCTACAAGAGACTCACCTCAGATATAAGGACCCACAAAAAACTAAAAGGTTGGAAGAAGATTTTCCTCACAAACAGTAACCAAAAATGAGCTTGAGTAGTGATACTAGTATCAGACAAAACAGATTTTAAATGCAAAACTCATATAAAGGATGAAGATGTTCCTTATATATTAATAAAAGGTGCAAATCAACAAGATTAAATAACTGTTTTAAATATTTTAAATATTAAATATTTAAATATTTAAATATGTACCTCAGTGCTGCAAGATACATGAGGCACACAATGGCAGAGCTGAAGGGAGATATAGATGTCTATGCAATAATAATGGAAGAATTCAATATACTACTCTCAGTAATGGATAGAGTATCTTTACAAATGTGCACATAACTTTGACCATGGTGACAGTGTCAGAGAGGGGTGAGCCAGAGTTCTTCTTCTTAGCAAAGAGGAAAACAACAAATATGGACCACCACAGCACCCACAGCAGCCCTTAACCCAGAGCCAGGCACTGGTAGAATACTTTCTATAGCTTATCCCATTTAATCCTCACAATGATGCTATGAGATTTTTTTTTTCATAGGATTATTATGAGGAGCCACTTGAGACTCAGAGAGGTGAAGTGGCTTTCCCAAGACACACTGCTAGTTTGTGACAGTGTCAGAGCTGAGGGAAGGTGAGGTGCTCACCATGTGAAGGTCAGTTTCAGGACTTGCTGTGTGGTGGCCAAGTCTCTGTAGCTGTACAGTAAGTTGGTGATGAAAGAGAAATCCCTACCATGGAAAGCAGACACCACTAACCATTAACTTCTCCAGCCTGCCTGCTTTGACTTTTTCTGCCATGCCAATCTTGGATAAATTCAAAGCTGTCTCTTTTCCACTGAGGTTTGAACAAATGAGGAACATTTGATTCCATTTGCTTCTCTGACACAAGATTGACGAAATTTAAAAGAATGATCAGATCCATGGCTGGAAGAATGTAGAGAAACCCCCACTTTCATAGACTGCAGGTGACAACTTAACTGAAACAGCCTCCTTTTAAAATTTCTCTGGCTCTAATTATTACAATTTTTTGCATTCATACCCTTCAACCCTGCAACCTCATTCCTGGGGTTCTATATTGAGTGTATGAAGAGCATTAGAATATTTGAAGACACATACGATGTCCACATTAACACTGTCAAAATGACAATGGAAAGGAATCAAATCAACTTCCATCAGCAATGAGATGCTGAGTCTCTTTGGGAACAGGCCTTCAGGTACATTACACAGCCCAGTACATGGCTGTGAAGTGGTCCTCAGCGTGGCAGGTTACAGAGACAGGGTATAGTATTGTCCACTCACTCTACCTTGGTAAATATAGTCCTGCTAAGAATGATGATTAATAAGTTAGGGGAAGGTAATGGAAGGACAATCAAGCACAGCATACCTGGGTTTGGATGATTAAAACAACCAAACAGTAGCAAAATGCAAAGACACTCATGGTCTAACATGAAGTAAAAACACTACAAAACCCTCTTTTCTAATATTTCTACAAATACAGGAAAAGTGACTTTGTACCTGGTCAAGGCAGGGGCTGGGCTTGAGAATCAGGCAATGATGTCATCCCAGATATTTTGGGAGTGGGACCATGGATCAATAATCAGGAAAGCCCAGGTAGGGAGCAAGGGGATTTATCAAAGTGGAGTCTGGGGATTAATCATTAGCTGTGCTTGGTCCCTATGTATAGAGACCACTCTCCACCCACTCTCACCTCAAGGCAGCACTGACCTTTTTTGGCAGTGTGGGGCTCCTGCTCCTTGCTTGGGATATAGACATATAGATGACTGTTACACAATTCCTTACCAATTTACTGGGTGGATGTCTGTGGAGACAGTGCCCAACAGGTAAGTTAAGAGGCATCAGGACCCTGCCTGGCAATTGCCACAGGGGGACCACACTATATGTTCTTCTGTTACCCAGAGTGGAAATAGAACACTGCATAAACTTCCAGCTCATGATGAAAGGAGATGCCAGTTCTGAATGAACATCTAAGCAGATAATCACCACTCCTTTTTCTGCCCTGGCAGCAGTAGTTTGTGTGTGAACACTATAGGGCCACCACCTTCCATATTCCCCAAAACCTGCTCCTGTGAATGGTCTGTCCACTCCTCATACCCTCCCCACACACACACTGGGGGTGGGAACTGGTGTGAGGCTGCTCAGAAAGTAACAGAAATATTCACCTTGTATTCATTTCCCTACCCTGTGTCACCCTGTGATATCTTTGGGTATCTTACCTTTGGGTGTCTTCTGATAAATGGCCAGTCTTCTGGAGAAGGATTTAGCCAGAACCTGTAGCATTGGAAATGCTCTCATGTCAGGTTTTTCTGAGGCAAGAGTCTTGGAAAGTAGGCATATGAGAAGACATCTTGTCCTTTCCAGTGACTCCGCTCAAGTGAGCTTGGTAGATGGCTGTCTTTAGATTCTGGTTTCCTGGTTAACAGGGTTCCAAGTTCTGTTGAATTATATCTCCAAGGATGTGAGATCACTTCCTGGGATCTCTTTACCTCTGACCCTCTTGGATAAAACCTGACCTAAGCCTCCTCTGGGATGCTGACTTCTCACTCAGTTAAATAACCCAATCATCCCTGCAGGTCCCGATGTATTTTTTAACTCTAAGTCTTGAATTAAATAGGGATAATAAGAAAATATATCCTTTTCTTGAACTTTATCTTATACAGCATTTGGTTGCTCACAATTAAATATGATAAAATCTATATCATAGACACCACTTACTGTATTAACAGAAGTACTATACTATTTCTAGTTTATTAAATGTTTTATCATGAATGGATGTCTCCTATTATTGAATGCCCATTCTGTATTTCTGTCTTGACAATATTTTACTTTTTGTAATCTGTTAATATGGTAAATTACAGTTTTACTTTACATATTATGAATCTCTCTTACTAATTTAGGATTAACATATTTATTGCTAAATTTACATGCTATTTTTTTCTTTTGCAAAATTCTCTTTCTTCTAACAATACAACTTGGCCTGGAGTCAATTTTCTCTGATATAATTATAGCCACACCAGCTTTAATAAGATTAATGATTTCAAGTGTAACAGAGCATTTGTAAGGTCTCCTACCTACACAGGAGACACTTGGGAAAATAGAAAGGCAAAAGAAACTATGGAACTTTTGTGATTAGTAATGGGGAAATTGTAGTAATTGATAAGGAGAAAGTGGCCACGGTAGCTGCTGAGGGCAGGGAGAGGGAAGAAGAGATTTAATGTGGGGGGATTTTCAGGATTTGGATTTGTCCTGGGTGGTACTGCAAGGATATATGCTGGACATTGTATGTCCTGCCATGGCCCACTGTGTGGATGGTGGGAGAGTATAAACTACAGTGTAAACTACTATCCATGTGGTGCAGCAATGCTCCAAAATGTATTTAAAAATATATTCCAAAATGCAATGAATGTGTTACGATGATGAAAGAGGTTGTTAATGTAGGAGAGGTGGGGTGAGGGGGGTGGGAGTTAAATGTGGACCTCATATTTTTTTAATGTAACATTTAAAAAATAAAGAAAGAAAGAAAAATGTTAAAAAGAAAAAAAAAAAGAAATACATGACCCAGGTAAATCCTGTCAATGTGTTATTTGAACTCCTGTTGACATTTGCTGTCAGAAAATGGAGACAAGTGTCCGTTGGTATGTTTTTAGTAAGATATATTGGAGATTTCTAGTTCAATTATGGTAAGTAAACTTTACATTTTTTAAAATGTTCAGTCATGGCCTGAAGGTAACTTCATCCTTGGGGATGTAATTATTATAGTAACACATTTTTTAATGTATGTAGATACACATCCCAAGGGGTATCTGAAACTCTGCCTTGCAGCCCCTGAATTCACCTTCTATAGCTACTAGATAGGTGAGATTTTCCAGGATCCAGAGCAAAGACTGGACTGGATAGGCAAATTAATGATAATAGCAGTGCTACATATATCAAAGGCTCCATGAAAACCTGATTCACCAACTCCAGATAAAACATTATGAACAGGCAATATCTGCAGATGGACAGTGAAGGCAGAAGATTTGGTCTTCTTTCACTGTGGGAGAGACACTGCGTGATTGTGAATGTGATCCGAGACACATACATAACCTGAAGGAAGCAAGAGGGTTCTGGGCTGCAGGGGACACTTAGCATTTTGCTAAGCACCGGGAGAAGGTGCAAATTGGAAAATAAGTGTGGGCTCCTCTTAAGGTCTTGCCTTGTTCTCAATATAGCAGATTCCCTCAGGGAATCTCACTAGAATTATGATTATATGCCTACTGCAGTCATCTCTTAACTAGAAGTATTTCATTACAGGAAAAATTCTCACATGTCTGAAAACTAGTTTCCTTTATTGAGTCAGGAATGATTTTGTCTTTGTTCACCATGATCACACTTCTGGGGAAACTCATGGAAACCTGATTACAGATCCACTTGTAGATTCTGGACAGTGACCTCTTTGGGATTCCCCAGTTTGTGCAGTCTTTGAATTCAGATTAGAACCAAGTTGGTTGCTACGCCAAGGTTAGTAACCTATAGAACATGAAGAGTTTTGCATCTAACCTCTCTCTGTCACTCGAAAGTGTGCACATCCAACTCACCAATATTATGTTTGTCTCTTTCTGCTAATTCATTTTCTTTCACCTCATTGTTTATTCTTACATCTCTCTTTATACCTTCTTCTACTCATCAAGTTTGGTGTGTTTTCTCTGGTCTAAATTCCAGGTCTCTAGCATTTTACCAGGACTCAGTTTGTGGCTCAAGCTGTGGCTACTGCAGGTACCTGGGAAAGGCTGAGTGGACTTCATCATTCACCATTGACTAGAACCATCCCTTCATTCTTATGGGTCTGGGCTAATTTTCAAAATATAATTGGTCATTAATAGACAAGGAGATCTTGCTCTTCTGATAAAAATGGCATGTGAATATAGCATTGTTCTCTTGTGATGATCATATTGTCCCATCATCACCTTAGTTAACTGTGGCTTTAGGGAAAGGTCCTGATGACCTGCATGGGATATGACCTCTGGAAGATGGTGACTGATCTCTGTTAGATGTGTCCTTGTAGCTCTGATTTAGTGACCAAAACATATTGGCATCTGAATAACTATTGCATAAAGTGACAAACGCCCAGTGATAACTTGAGCATGAACTCACTGTCTCTTACTTCTACCACTTTTCACAGCCCTCCTCTTATATTTTCCTCTATCCTCTTAAATGCAAACTAGTTATATTTAGTATTTATATATTTATAGGCCTTTGTGTTTTTTGAAGACATGCTGTTTGACTGTATCTGATATGTAAACACAAGTGCTTTTCCTCCTACTTCCTACTTTCTCATCCAAAATATTTTTACATACTTCTACATGTATACATTTATCTAAGGAATGGAGAATTGGTGTTATATTTTCATAATATTTATCATTGTTTAACAAATAATTTCATAAATCTTTTCAGAAAGACAAATATCAGTATTCCTTATATTTCAATATTTATATGCTAAAATATACCATGCTTATATTCATGAGTCTCAGTACTATTTCCATACCACAAATATTCTTTCATGAACAGGCAAATTTATTTTGATAACGTAAACTTTTCCATTTCATCTTATGACACTCTTGAATAAAGTGACACTTATTTGAAGGAAGAGTGTGTGCTATTAGGAGAATAGAGGTGTTACACTTGACTCTCCCAGTGATTACATCTTATTAGAAGTTCATTCAACACTCACATGATTTTAACAAATGCTTTGAAATTATGTTTGCAGGTAGCCTGACCAGCCATGTGACAATGCCTGATCCCACATTTGATGCCAGGTTTGTCCTTTCCTCTTCTTCTACCTCCTCTTTATCTCCTCATCCTCATTTCTAGGGTGATATCCAGTTAATGAGTGGCAGGAAAAATTGGTAAAATTAACATATTTTAATGAATAGAAAAATAGTATCTTAAATTATTTTAGCAGAAACACCAAAAGGACAGTTAGTAAATTACTGAATTCCATCCTGACATTGAAAATTCTGAGGAATAAAAACCTCTAAAATAAGAATTTCCATTTTATTGAAAGCATGGTTGTTAATATTTATTCCATTGTAATAGTAGTTGGTATCTCTTTTCAAATATATCAAAAGGACTGAGTGCAGGACCACATAGCCTGGGAATGAGGTCTAAGAGTAAGTGCTGTGGGAGCTCATGACCACCAATCCCAAAAGTTAGGTTTATGGGTAGGTGCAGAGGAAGTAAAAGGAAGCTTCTTTTTGTCATCTGGGTTTTCTTTACATGACTTCTTTTTAAGGTTTGTATGAAGGCTTAGGTAGACCTAATCTTGATCTCTACTTGGCTTGGGATAGAGGTTCAGTGGAAAGTCATTAAATCACATCTACTCATACAATTTCATTGTTAAATAAAAACTATAATTTATATGAAACAAACAATATTAATAGAGGTTCAGGCACCTGAATTAATACAATCAAATGCCATCTTCACAATAAATGTGTCAAACAGGGAAATGTGGAAATATATCAATAAAGAAGAGTGCATTTTGATCTTCAGTACAGTGTCCTCATAGTGACAAAGTTTACTAAAATTCTGGATTTGATTTTTCTGCTTTTGAGTCTTCCCATATCATCTTCTTCCATAGATGATCTAAATGCTTCATGCACTAGGTCTTAACCTTGGAACACACCATATGGTGTATTTAATCCCCAAATTCTGCCTTGAGAATTGGTGAATTCACTGTCCGGGCCAAATATTTTCACCTCACATTGCTGTTTCACCCCTTGGAACCAGGCTAGAGATGATTATTTTACCATTTTTACTATTTAAACTTCAACTAATATAATTGAATTGTTAGGTTGCAGTATGTTCCATTCAAGTTCACTCAATGATTTTATATGCTAGAAATATTTGGAGATGAGCAGATGGGTCACCATTCAAGTGAGGACACCAAGGTTAGATGGTGTTAATAAGCCCCAATTGCACAGGTGTGGCATGTCAGGGAAAGCACCAGGGCACTTTTTCCTCAGGCAATCCTGGAGGTCAGAAGTGAGGGCACAGTCAGGGACTTTCTGGCACTCTGAGGGAAAATACCACTAACAGTAGTAATGAAAATATCTTACAATACTGACAGTTTATTAAAATTATGCACATGAGGTGGCAGACTTGGCCCAGTGGTTAGGGTATCTGTCTA
This sequence comes from Dasypus novemcinctus, assembly GCF_030445035.2. Lineage (NCBI taxonomy): Eukaryota > Metazoa > Chordata > Mammalia > Cingulata > Dasypodidae > Dasypus > Dasypus novemcinctus. The sequence continues at coordinate 62,778,740 of NC_080691.1, read as the reverse complement.
CCACATGGGAGGTCTGTGTTCCAAACCCGGGTCTCCTTGACCTATGTGGAGCTGGCCCATATGCAGTGCTGATGCATGCAAGGAGTGTCCTGCCACGCAGGGGTGTCCCTGCATAGCGGAGCCCCACACATAAGGAGTGCACCCCGTAAGGAGTGCCACCCAGTGCGAAAGAAAGTGCAGCCTGCCCAGGAATGGTGCTGCTGCACACACGGAGAGCTGACACAACAAGATGACGCAACAAAAAGAAACACAGACTCCCGTGCTGCTGACAACAACAGAAGTGGACAAAGAAGACACAGCAAACAGACAGAGAGAGCAGACAACCAGGGTGGGGGGGGGAGGAAAGGGGAGAGAAACAAATAAATAAATAAATCTTTTTAAAAAATTATGCACATGAGTACCAGCAAGATGGAGGCAGAGTAAGGAGCTCTAGAGTCAGCTCCTGCTACAGTTAGTAAACACCCAGAGCTCTCTGTAGGTAGCTGAAGCACCTCTTTGGGGGCTCCAGGAGGCCAGAAAAGCATCCTGTCTCATCCTTGAAAGAATGGAAGAAGGAGACTGGACATCTGCAAAGAAGATGCATAAGTAGAGTGCTCCACACTCTGGAGACCAGTGCCTAACCTCCACTGGAGGCACAGGTTGCTTTGGGAGCTGTTCTGTGGCTAGAATTGAAAGCTCCACTTCCCAAAAATGGGGGGTGGGGATGGGGAGGAGATGGTTGGGAACAAATTTCAGCTACTGATGAGTAAATTCAGTACAGTCCTGAGAACAGCTAAAGTTTGAAACTGTCCAAACTGGAAAGAGGCTGGGAGCTACCATCTTAACTCCACACCTGGCACAAGGGGAAGCAGGGTAGACTGAAAATCACTGTGCTGGTGGGGACCAGCTTCTTTCCATCCAGGTCAGATTGCAGCTCCAGCCTAGGCCCCAGCACCATCTCCAGCAGGGAGGAATCTGCAGGGAACTGCACTAATCTCTCTGGGAAATTACTGGCCAAGCCATCGAGGCTGGTGATTATCCTATTCTGGTGGCATGAACAGCTCCAGGAGCTATTCTGTGGCTGGAATTGGAAGTTCCATTTCCCAAAAACAGGGGAGAAGATGGTTGGCTGCCAATTTTAGCTACTGATTAATAGGATTGGCTGATTAAGATACAACCCTGGGAACAGCTGGGGTGTGAATCAGCCCAAGTTAGAAAGAGGCTGGTGGCCACCATTTTGACTCCACCTCCAGCCTGAGGGGAAAGAGGGCTGACCAAAAATCTCAGTGATGGGAAAACAGATCACCCAGAACAGCCTGCAGCCCTGGCCTAGGCATCAGCCCCATCTCTGGCAGGGAGGAGGCTGGTAGTGTCAGCACCAGCCTATCCAGGTAACTGCAGATAACTTTGACTGGCACAGACTGAAAATAGGAAGTCTACTGGGGCAACTGTTGTCATCTTGGACCCACACTGCACAGATTGATGTCCACATGTGCAGCTTCACCCCTGCCACAGGCAGGAGGGAAAGGGACATGGATCTTCATCAGTCTCTCTGAGCCTGCACTCAGATTATACCACACAGCTGTGACTCTGTCCCTATTCCTGGCAAAGGAGAAAGTTGGAAGAAGCTTCATTGGTCACTGGCAAAAGGAGAGCAGCTTGAGCCTCCACAGCTTATAGCACCAACTACATACTTGGCTCCTCCTGCACAACAGCAAGAGAGAAAGGGCTAAAGCCCTAAACTAAAGAGAAAAACTACATCCAGAATAAATACTCTACAAATCAGATGCCAAGACACCAACAAAAATATACAATCCACAAGGAAGCGATGGCTCAGTTAAAGAAACAAGATAAGCCTCCAGGTGACCTAAAGGAGTGGAGACAACTAATCATAGATTTTCAAACAAATCTCCTTAATAAATTCAATAAGATGGCTAAAGAGATTAAGGATATTAAGCAGACACTGGGTAAGCACAAAGAAGAATTTGAAAGCATACATAGAAAAATAGCAGACCTTATGGAAATGAAAGATGCAATAAATGAAATTTTTAAAAATGTTGGAATGATACAATAGCAGATTTGAGGAGGCAGAAGAAAGGATTGGTGAGCTTGAAGAAATGGCCTCTGAAAGTGAACATACAAAAGAACAGATGAAGAAAAGAATGAAAAAAATTGAACAAGGTCTCAGGGAACTAAATGACAGCAAATGGGTGCAAACGTATGTGTCATGGGTGTCCCAGGAGAAGGGAAGGGAAAAGGGGCAGAAGGAATATTTGAAGAGATAATGGTAGAAAGTTTCCCAACCCTATTGAAGGACAAGGATATCCATATCCAAGAAGCACAACATTCTCCCATCCAAAAAAATCCAAATAGACCAACTCCAAGACACATACTCATCAGGATGTCAAATGCCAAAAACAAGAAATTCTGAGAATCACAAGTAAAAAGCAAAGTATAGCATATAAGGGATACCCAATAAGTTTAAGTGCTGATTTCTCACCAGAAACAATGGAGGCAAGAAGACAGTGGTCTGATATATTTATGATACTAAAAGGAAAAAATAATGGCCAAGAATCTTATATCCAGCAAGATTTTCTTTCAAAAATGAGGGTGAGATTAGAATAGTCACAGATAAACAGAAACTGGCAGAATTTCTAAGCAAGAGACCAGACTTTCAGGAAATACTAAAGGGTGTGCTAGAGCCAGAAAAGAAAAGACAGGAGAGAGGGGCCTGGAAGAGTGTCTAGAAATGAAGATTATGTCAATAAAAGTAAGTAAAATTGTCAAAAGAGTGGTAAAAATAAAATATGACAGTTAAAACTCAAGTAGGAATAAACTTGAGCAACAATGTAAATCTCTTGTATTAAGAAAACTGCAACTCAATGTAAAAAGAAATTTAAAAAAAGAGATATGATGTAGGGCATTTTCAGGACGTGGAACTGTCCTGGGTGGTACTGCAGGGACAGATGCTGGACATTGTATGTCCTGCCATGGCCAACTGGGTGGACTGGGGGTAAGTGTAAAGTACAATGTAAACCACTATCCATGTGGTGCAGCAGTGCTCCAAAATGTATTCAAGAATGTATTCAAAAATGCAATGAATGTGTCATGATAATGAAGGAGGTTGTTAATGTGGAAGAAGTGGGGTGAGGGGGGTGGAGGTATATGGGGACCTCATATTTTTTGAATGTAACATTTAAAAAAATATAAAGAAGAAAAAAATTTAAAAAATTTTTAAATTAAAAAATAAAAAAATATTTTTTTAAAAGGCCTAAATATCTGGTAGGCCTAAATATCTGGTAGAACATTCCATGCCCGTGGATTGGAGGACTACGTTTCATTGGGATATCAAGTCCACTCCAACTGATGTACAGATTCAATCGAATCCTTATAAAAATTCACTCAGCATTAAAAAAATTTGAAAATGTCATCATCTAATTTATTTGGAAGGGTAAGGGGTCCTGAATAGCCAGAAACATCATAAAAAGGAAAAGTAAACCCTCATCTCCAGACTTTAAATCATATTACCTATAGTGGTAAAAATAGCATGGTACTGGCCTAAAGGCAGACACAATAGACCAATAGAATCAAATTTATGGTTTAGAAACAGACTCTCACATATATGGTCAAGTGATTTTTGACTAGCTTGTGAAACTCACATGGCTCAGGAAGAACAATCTATTCAACAAATGGTACTGAAAGAATTGGATATCCATAGCTGAAAGAAGGAAAGAGAACCCCTATCTCACACCTTATCCAAAAACTGACTCAAAATGGATCAAGAACCTGAAGATGAAGGCAAGAATCATGAAACTTCTAGAAGAAATTATAAGAAAATATCTTCAAGACCTGGTGGTGGGTGGTGGATTCTTAAAGGAGATAAGAGAATGACTGAGTGTACTACCAATGTTTAATGTATGTAGGTTTAATTAGTTCTATTGTAAAAGTGTGGAAACATATAGAGTGGATGGTAACACATTATGAATAACAATTTATAAATGGGAATGTGACTGAAAATGGTAGTCTAGGTTTGTAAATGCCAATTGACAGAACGCTAGAGAATAATCTAGGCACTGAATAACACAATAAACCAAGAGGTGGATGAGAATTGTGGTTGATGGTACAGATGCAAAAGTATTCTTTGTGAGCTAGAGCAAATGTATGTCACAACTACAGGGTGCTGGGAATGTGGAGAGGCATGGGAAAAATACAGCTGGAGTGAACAGTGGACTGTGGTTTGCAGTAATAATATAACATTCTTGCATCTATGTGAAAGATGTACTGTGATGATAATGAGGCAGTAGGGAAAATATGAGACAAATGTACGCTATGGACATGGTAACAATCAGATGATATTATGTTATCTATAGCAAATATTCGACCACAGTGTGATATGTTGATGGAGGGGTGTTGTTTGGGAATTATGCACATGTGCATGATTGTTTTATAAGTGTACAACTTCTGTAATAAAATATATATTTTAAAATAATAATAGGGTGGGTTGGGGGGAAACCACACCAAATGTAAGATAGGGACTATGATTAGTAGTAAGAGTTTGACAATATTCTTTCATAATTTGTAACAAACATCTCACAACAATGTAAGGTGTTGGTAGAGGTTTGATGTATGGGACTCCTGTACAATATTATGCATGTTTGCTTTGTAAGTTAATAACTTTTACTGATAACTTAATTGTTTATTATGTTCATATATAAATGATATAAAGATAATAATAATAGGGTTGGTTTGGGGAAAATTCTTAGGTTAGTAGTAATATTTTGACAATACTATTTAATCATTAGTTAAAAAGTTCTAACAACAATGCAAATTATTGGTAGTAGGGTGAATTATGAGAGTCCTGTATGATGTTATATATGTTTAGTCTTGTAAGTTCTCAACTATTTTTACACACTTATTGTTTGTGTATGTTTATGTATGAGTCCTATACTTCAGTAAATTAACTTTAAAAATTATGCACATGGAGTTACTGTTGAGGAATGAAATCAGTAAAGTGGAAAATGTAGAGGTGAATATCCTTCCCTCCAGTGAAACTTTGAAAAACAACCAGAATCTGACAAAACCAATAATGTCAGGGAATATATACATATTATATATTTCCTTTATATATCTCATATTGTACAAACACACACATACATATAATTCCTGGGAGTAGTGGTATAATGAACATATTACCCAAAATGTACTTTATCCTTTACCATAGCTGGCACCCATATCTGCTCATTCGACACCTTCCCTGCCTGGAAGTAAGGGTACCTATATTTGGTAAAGGGGCAAAACAGTGAAACAACTTGTATTCTCCAAGGTCAAAGCCTTCATCCTTTTCCCAGGGTGCCCATAACACAATGGACACACCTCTTTGCCTTTCATTTTACATGCAGTTACCTTCCTAATGCAAATCTTCACATGGGCAGATGAAACCACAAGCATTTACTTAATTTTAGGTACATTCTCAGTCTGGATAATATTTCGTGGGCATGATAGACCTCATCCACAGAAACATGAAGCCATTTTGGTTTTTCCTCTTTGTGGTGGCAGCTCCCAGATATCAGATTCTCAGGGATTCAGATAAGTAAGTAATAGGGTGAAGCATCTGAGCACATGACTCACTGTGGTTCTCCTTGTCCTAAGGTTTCCTGTCATAGGTGCACCTGAAGGAGTAATGGCCTGGCCTCCTGGGCCCTTGTAGATCCTCTCCCTCACCTGGACTGCCTCTGGATTGTTTTTAACCAGAAATGATGTAAGCTGGATAAACCAGCCTTCTTGAAAGGGGATGGAGTGTGTTGGTGAGATAACTAGGAATCAAGTACCCAATTCTTTAGTCCCAACTCTATATCAACAAAACCGCCTCCAAGAATTAATTTTATTTAACACTGAGCAGCTTGACTTTGTAGGACACACCTGTGTGTTACTGTGCAAGACAAACTGTAAAGGGAAGTCAGGTTGAGCCCAGACAAAAAACAAATCTGTTGGGTGCGGTCACCCCTCGGGGGCTGAAGTGTGGTTTGCTGGCCTGGCGGGGGAGCAGCCGCGGCAGGCCAAGTTGCTGCCCCCATAATAGGGTGGCTGGTCGGACTCACCGCCACCCCTGAAGGGAGCTCGGCATGGGCACAGAGTGCCCTCGGGTCTCCCCTTCTTGGCAGCCATGCTTCCGCGGCCGCCCCTCCTCCCGGATGGCGCCACGCGATGCCTTGTGGGGCGGCACCCTTTTTCTTCTTTGTCCCTGCGCAGGCGCAGGGCAGAAAATTCCAGTCTGCCCCTTTCCCCTCCCCCGACAGCAGCAACAGCCAGGCGTGGGCGGAAAAATCCACTCTGCCCTTTTCCCTCCCCCTGACAGCAGCAACAGCCAGGCGTGGGCAGGAAACTCAAGTCTGCCCTCCACCCCAGCAACAGCAGCCACTAATCCCTAAACCCTGCCACTTCCCCCAGCAACAGCAGCCACCAATCCCTAAACCCTGCCCCTTCCCCCAGCAACAGCAACAGCCAATCCCTAATCACCACCCTCCCCCGTCCAGTACCGCCCACTGACCTTTCTCCGGCAACCAATCAGAACAGGGCGTGGCTTCGACCAATCAGCCTTCCCCAGCCCCTATAAAACTGTTGCCTCTCCCTCAATAAAGTGGACCTGCGTGTTTACCTCATCTCCGCAGTAGTTCTTCTGCCGTGCGCCCTCCAGTCCTGAGAGCCCCCGACAAGGGCCTGGCCTCCCTTGTCCCCAGTTCGTCCCCTGCTTCTCCGGGCAACCGCTTCATCGCCGGCTTCTCCGGGCGACCCCGTCAGCCGAACCACGCAACCCCTGTGAGACCGACCCCTCGTCTGCTGCCGGACCAACCCCTCGTCCCAAGTGGGACCGACCCCTCGTCCAGAGCTGGACCGACCCCTCGTCCGCAGCCAGACCCCACCTCTACCGACCGAGCAAACCATCGCAGTTGGGCACAGGAGGGGTTTGAGCTGCAGGGTCTCTCATGAACAGTAGGTGTTGGACAGGGGCAAAATCAGAGGTAGATGCAGAGATGGGCTGGGAAGGAGTTTTTGTGAACAAAGAAGGAACACTGTCTTGCCTAGGTTCCTTCTTCTTTGTTCACAGCAATTAACCCCCAGAGAACTACTGTTGCATCTTTTCTAAGCAGTGTTATGATGTATCAAATATTCAAACATAGAAAAAGCTTTTTGTTTATTTTTGTTGCTAACTACATTTTTAAATAAACAAACACATATTTTGGTAATTTGTCTCTGTCTTCTAAGTATGTTTGAAAATTTGAAAAAACCTTGTATTTGCCATATCTGTCAAGTTAATTATATCAACTTAACTCACTTTTCAGAGAATCCCCTGACTAAGTAGCACTCACCCACCATCAGGTAGCACCCCATGTCCTCAGGGCAAAGGAGGATGAAGCAGGAAAACCTGGCCCTCTCTAGCGGCAGCATCCAAGTGCCTCACTTTGTTCCCTCCCTCTCATGTGGCAACAAAGTTGAGGGCCTGCACTTACATTAAGTTCCTCCAAAATTATTGTCCTATAACATCATGTAGGTTTTCAATATATGTTTATATATATATATAATAACAAGCTCTCAGTTTTTTATTATTTAATCAAAAGAATTCCTGATACCATTTGTATTTAGCTAATACCTTATAATTTTTTTTCTTGGAGTACCCGTAAATCAATTACAAGCATATTTTATTTTTCCAAAAAAGAACAAAATGTTTTATATAAATATATTATTAAACTCCTCATCCTAGTTTTCTGTGAAGCAGGTAAGGTAATCTGAAGCAGCTTGTCAGTCTTCTTCCCTGCATATCCACAGGTTTTGGAAGGCAGAGCTTTTGTGACAGTTCTCACAGTGAGGCCAGGTGTACTAGGACGTGTGCTTGGACCTCAGGTCCCAGGGTATCCCAGGAAGCCAAGTGTGAGTCAAAATGCCTCTGCCCTGCTTTGTCTCTCCTTGTGAGATACAGCTTTCCCATGGGTGCCTCTTGTGTTTTAAGGAATGAATGTTCTTGCCTTTGGTTTTTCAGACCCAAGTGTACCTATTATTTCCAGGTATAGAGCAGGGACACACTTCCAGATCATGACTATCACATAAGAATAGTCATGCTCTACTCTCTGATCCAAGCTATCTGGGGAGAGTCTGGGATATGAGCAGATGGACAGTGCTGTGAAAACAATCTAAATATCCCTGTCCCTTCTCCTGAGACAACATTTGATCTATAAATGCATTCCTGTCCCTTTCTGGGTTAGAGGACATTTTCCCCAGTTGCTTTCAACCCAGGTTCATTAGTTTTTCACCAGTGTCTTCAGCTGCCTATTTCAGTCTTTCATCTGCAGGTTAAGATTTTCATTTCTCAGTGAGGAGAGTGGAGGTGGTACTGGACATAATTTCCATGAGGGATTTTGTTTCCTCCCACCTTCTTTTGGATCCCAGCAGTGCCCATGGGATACTGGTTGTATTTGTTTTCAATATGCAGACTAATTCTCTGTTCTGTAGTGGAGAAAGGGAGGTAGTTGTGGGTGCATTTATCCAATGGATGATTCTCCTCTCAAGCATGTCTCAGGGAAAGAAGTTGTTGTTTTGTATTCATTGCGCAGTTTTGGTTGATGATCAATAAGTATGGAAGAAAATCCTGCAAGAGAGTGGGGAAGGGCCCCTGGGAAATTCACTCTAGCAACTTTGACATACTTAGAGCTAAAAAACGCACCAAAAATATCTCGTTTAATCTTGCTATCATCTATGTGATCTAACAACACCTGCCCTGGGTATGTTTAAATTAGGGTCCTATTTCTCTCTCATCACCTCTCTGTCTGTAGTTTTCAGGACTTTCCTTTTCTCTGGGACTTAAATTCTCTGATTTTTAAAATACATTTCGAGCATTTGCAGGTTTTTCAGGCCTCTTGCTTTTGATTTTATTGTGAGAAAAACTATTTTCTCGCTTATCTATACCTCCAAGCTCAGTAACCAGCATTCCCTGTAATACCAGAAGTTGGAAACTAACTAAATGTGAATCAGAAGGTAAAAGATAATACATTTAGGTCTACGAATATATCGAAATATGACTTAGCATTCAAATCAATGAATGCTTTATACCCAATACTATAGAAGCTAAACAAATAAAAGTTCATAACATATGATTCCATGTTTATACATTCTAGAAAATGAAAATTCATTATAGGTAAAGTAAAGATCAGGCCCAGTATCTTCCTGAGGATTGGTTTCTATAACAACATCATGAGGAACTCTTGTATTTTACTATAATCAAGGCCAACCCAGGCTATAACATTCATGCTTTGCTTGGAAATTTCCTAAGTTAAATATATAAGTTTCTTACTTGAAAGTCTGCCTTCAATCAATTAACAGAACACAATTCTGCAAATTATCTGCCAGTTTATAATGAGGTTGGCCTTTCTCCCAATTACCAACAACAAATTATTTTATCCTAAGTCCTCATCTAGAATAACCTTTTACATGCATATGTCTATATTCAATTGCTGAAAGAATTTTAATATTAAGCACCCTGAAATCATTCTGGATTCTACAAATTACCCATTGTCCAAAGCCATTTCCTTATCACTAGATCTTTTTTTATAGGAGGACCATACTTTCCATACCAAAAATTTCTTCCTTTACCAAGACTTTGATAACCAATACAATAGGATGGTTGACTTGCAAAGAAGAAAGTTATTGTTTTAGAACTTTGGAAACTGGAAGTCCAAATTTAAGATATTGGCAGGATCATGCTTTCTCTAAAATTTGGAGTTAGCTTACTGGTAAAATATAATATAACACCATCTGTTCTCTTCTGACTCTGACTCCTGCCTGAGTCCAAATGTTCCTTGTTAATAAGGATATACTCATGTTGTATTAAGGCCTTCCCTGATGCTCTCTGGCCTCACCTCAACTTAAAATATCTTTAAGGAGATTATTTACACATAGGTTTCCATCCACCATACCAGGAGTTGGGACTTGAAAATGTTTTACTCAATAACAGGAATTAAAGATGTGAGCATCATTCTGAAGCTACTAGACTTAAAAAACCTCTATTAATTAAAAATGGGCTCCTAGATTAATCAACTGATTATTGAAAAAATCAAAAGGAAAATATTAAAATACATCGAGATGAATGGAAATGAAATTCAACAGACCAAAATCATTGATGCAAATAAAGTTGAGCTTATAGAGGGAAATGCAAGGCTTTAAAATCTTCTATTAAAAAAATAAAGGCCTCCAAATAATCACCTAACACTCCTTCTTTAGAAATTTGGAAATATGAGAAAAGTAATTCTAAAATGAAAAGAAGAGAGGGCATACTAAAATTAGAGTGGAAATCAATGAAATAGAAAATACAAATAAGACAATGAAACAAAACTGTTTTTGTGAAAAGATCAAAGTCATTAAAATTGAAGACCTTTTATTAAATTGATGAAGTGAAAAAATGATGGCAAGAATATCCAAATTGACATTAAAAAAGAAACACAGATTCCCGTGCCACTGACAACAGAAATGGACAAAAAGAAGAACATGCAGCAAACGGATACAGAGAACAGACAACTGGGGGTGGGGGGAAAGGGGAGAGAAATAAATAAAATAAAATAAAATAAAAATTACATTAAAAAGGGAGTATAGAAGGGGCATAACTACAGACTTCAAAGAATTTTAAATGATTATGAAGGAATCCTATGAGCAAGAGAATTGCAAAAAAATTATGTAACTTAAGTGAAGTGCTTAAATTCCTAGAAAGATATGAAATGCCAAAATTGACTCAGAGAGAATCAGAGAATCTAAATAAACCTTTAAAAATAAAGTGATTCAATTTAGTAATACCATTAAAAATATATCCACAAAAATATCCAGGTTGATATATTACACCTACAAATGTTAAATATTTTAAATAATTATACCAATGCCATAAACTTCTAAATATTTTGTCCTGAAATCTGATCAAGGATGTACTTCAGTTTTTATTTTTCAGTATACCTTGGTCCTGAGCTAATCTTGGCAATGTACATTTCTAAAGATATTGTAAAATCATTCTGTTAATATGCAAAGTGTCTATTAAGGGATTTATAACTACTGCACTGAGTTTATGGATAATGTAAAGAAGTGGCATTTTGAATTTTTTTCAATATATAAATGTTATGCCCATCTATTAAATTTGATTCTTTTTATTTCACACACACATTACACCCCAGGAATCCTTTTCTACCTGCCTTCTCAGGCATCCAGAGGCAGTATTGGGAGCAGCCCTGCTGGCCAGCTCATAGCCCACAGGGAGAGGGTCATGAAAATGCAGCCCTTCCCCTGCTCATGAAAATGAGTTGTTGAAGAAGATCCCACCTGTGCCTCTGCCCTTCCTCAGGGACCACTACCATGGGGACTGTACTGAGCTGGGCTTTCCTCTTCATCACTCTCAAAGGTAAACTCCATCTTCTATCAGGTTCAGCTGTGACTACTCTACCTGGGACTGTTCTGACTCTGGTTCCTCTTTGTTTGCAGGGTGCCCTGTGTGAAGTTCAGCTAATGGAGTCAGGGGGAGATGTGAGAAAGCCTGAAGATTCACTGAGCCTCTCCTACAAAGCATCTGGTTTCACCTTCACAGAGTTTGCAATGAACCGATTTTGCCAGACTCAAGGGCAGGGACTGAAGAGGGTGGCAGGGGTGAGTAAACCAACTGGAAGTTCTCAGTGGTACTCTCCATCAGTTCAAAGGGGATTCACAATCTCCAGAGAAAACCCTACAGTCACAGTCTCTCTGAAAATGACCAACCTAAAAGAAGAAGACATCATGGTGATAATAATCTAGCTGTGTAGAAAAAAATCAGTGGCTGAAACTCTACTGATGACATTATGTTAACCAGTAATCCTTTTTTTTCAGAATGAAAAGAAACATCAGAGACAATAGTATGTAATCTTAAGAGCCTGAACTAGGCAAACAATTGGGATAGGCTGCGAAGTCCCTGCTACTCTATCAAATTCCTAAATGTGGTTTGGTTGGGTGGGATAAAACTATGCCCTCTGTTGTAGTTAGTGGAGTGCAATGTCTTCTCATGTTAATAGAGTTTGTAATATTGTTGAAGTGCTAAAAATCTTTCATCCCTCATTTAGCTCAAATATTTAAACCATTGTATGTATTAATTGGTAAAAGTCCTTCATGGAAGTAGGAAAACCTCCAGCAAGCTGCTTTAAATAATAAAAGGAAGGTAAATTGTGGACATTAACTTAGCCTATGAATTGGATGTAACAAACACCATTATCGGCTTTGGGTGCAGTTTGTGGCAAAAACAAAATTCTAAACAAGTAACCATTGGGTTTTAATCACAATTCTGGAAGGAGGCCACAAGAAAAATATAAAAAAGCAGTTGTGTGCAGCATGGAAGACCCTGCTAAAAGTGAAAGACTTAACCCAATAGTGTCTGGTCACTCTAAAGACTGCCATCCCTATTCAGAGGTGGATTGCAAATACTAAAAGCAAAACAGAGATGATGGCATTATAGTACCAAAGGACCAATTGGCAAAAGCTTTATTCACTTTAAATTTCCTTAATGTATATGATTCAATAACACCTGCTGAACGGCATTATGCATTGACTAAGAATAAAGAAAAGGTATTGTGTGACTCAGCTGAATATCAGCCAATATATTGGAAAGATGTACTAACTAACACTTGGCAAAAAGGAAAGATTAAAGTATGAGGGCGAGGATATGCTCTTGTCATTACAGAAGATGGGGAACAAATTTGGCTGCCAGTTTGATGGATTAAACCACGTATAGAGGAGAAGAAAGAAAGTTAATGATGACTTCTCCTCTCCTTATCATGTTAATGGTAACTCTGGGTCATGCAGGTGAAAATCATTCTTATTGGGCATATATTCCTAACCCACCTCTAGTACGTGCTCTAATATGGAGAGACCCATCATTTCCTGTATTTTTGAATAAAACACATGTGTTTCCTGGGCCTATAGATGACAGACTACCCTTAAAACCTGATGAAGAAGGGAAGGAAATATATAATCTTATCCTTCCTTTTGATCATAGACCATTATATATTGGAAAAAGTCCCCCTTGCATGCAAACAAAAAACCAGACTATTGTTATCACAAAAAGTAATGGTACAAAATTATTAATAACTTTGTTTCCTTCATATAATTCTTTGGTAACTAAAAAGCAAAATTATAATTGTCCATCCCAAAAACCTGAAAAGAAAGAAGGATGGCAGGAATGCCATATAGAAAGAAGATCTGTCATTTTTAATGATTCCCATGGAATAGTGTGGGAAAGTGCTTCTATGGAGACCCCCAAAGAATATAACTGCAGATTTATATGGTATGGACTTAACAACAAGGGTCAATGAGTTAGTAATATGCAATATCCTTTTTCAGAATCTCTGTTCTTGGGTGAGCAAGTGGTATATGCTAACAATTTTACTATTTAGAAATGTAAAGGAAAATGGTTACCAACCCCTTGGATTAATGACACCTATAATCTTAATATACATAAAAACTTGTGGAAAGTATTTCTTGGAATTTGCCCCTACTTATGAATGGATTGGTAACTACAGTCAAACAGGTCAATATCTACAATTAAATCAAACCCATCAATTGAAAGCCTGTGTCAGGGATCCTTTTGTATTCATTACTGGAAAAATAACTATAAAAGATAATGCCTTGTTTTATAAAAATGGTGCCTTGTATACATGTCTGTCAGAAAGTGTGCTGCAGAATGGAAACACCATCACAATAGCCAGAAGACAATGAGGTGCATAGATTCCTGTCCGAATGAACCGAATATGGCAGTCATCACCTGAAAGTCAGCTATTGCTCCACATGGCACAAGAAATCATGAAATGGACAAAAAGATTTATTGGACTCCTAATAATTATAATAATGGGACTAATTGGAATCATCACAGCTGCTGCAACCACTGCTGTCACTTTGCATGAGACTGTTCAGACTCAGCAATACATGCATGGTTGGCTTAAAAATGCTAGTGATTTGTGGCATAGCCAAGAGAACATTGATGAACAGTTAAATAATTGGGTTAATGATTTAGAATCAGCTGTGTTACATATTGGAGATCAATAGTATAATTTAAACTTGTTAAGGGGATGAAATGTGATTGGAATGAAAGCAACTTTTGTATTACTCCTTGCCTATAATTCATCCAATATAGAATTTTTAAAAAATTAATCATTTGCTAGGCCATAAAAGTAACCTCTCTCTGGAAATAATTGAACTACAAAGGAAAATATTAGAGATGTCTCATAATCAAATTCATGTAGCAAATGATAAGGATATTTTTTCAGACATGATCTCACATATTACAAAGTTTAATCCAGTTAATTGGTGGAAAGCACAGCATTTCCTGTCAGCTTTAGGAATAGGGCTAATCATATTTGTTCTGTTGTTCATGATTCTTGCCTGTGCCAGACAGTGCTTTTGAAGAAAATTGCAAAGCATAATAGCCATGGGACATGAAAAACACTCAAGAATTTCCCCAAGTCAAAGAGCATGGCCAGTAGTCAATGACAGGTAAGACTCTCAGAGGAGGGCAACCTAAGACAGGCACAGTCACCTCAACTAAAACAAAAAGGGGAAGATGTTGGAAACTGAGGCACAGTGGCCTCACAAGGAGAGATGTGCTGTCTCCATGGCTACTAAGGAATGTGATAATTAAGAGTTCCTGGCAGATAGGATGAAACTGTTAAAGGCTGAAAGAGAAGATGAGCACATACCTTTTGTAGTAAATAGAACACTTAGATCTTTGTACCTTGAGATAAGTTTTTTTTTTTTTAATTCCTTACACTATGAGTAATGCTGATAGTTAACTGCATTTTGCTGCTTGTTGTCATGTAGACTGGGGTATATGGAGAGCCCCTTGTAAACAATAAAGTTGTCTGAGGAGTCTCTACTCACAGACCCCCTGATCCCAGCTCTCTCATTCTTTCTTTCTTTTTCTTTCTCTCTTTCACTCTCCTTTTTCTCTTTCTTTCATTCCCGATACCCATCAGGTCCAAATCTGCAACACTGCCTTTCTTGGAGACAAAAATTTCCTAAGACAAAAATGGAAACAGGCCTCTAGAGATATTGTCAGAGTAACTGATACTGCATTCCTATAATGCTCAATTTAAAATAAGACATAAAGCAATAGAGTACAGTGAGTAGAATACTTCTAAGAAAATTCATTATCAGATATATATTGAATTATTAGCAAGAATGTATGCTTCTAATGAATTATTTAGTAATGTTTTCCTGTGGTGTAGCCAAGAGATGTGCACACACATCAATAGTTAGCCTCAAAATGGAAATATGAACACATCTGCATACAATCTTTCTCCTGCGTCTTCTTCTGCCCCTCTACAGCCAATTTGGTGAACAAGTCCTGGTGCTTACTGCTCAGAGGTTGTTTAACAATTCATGTCAAAGGTGCTACTTTTCTATTAATTTAACAAAAATGTATTATAAATCCATTAATTACTAGCTTTATTTACTATTTTATTTTTTAAAAGTTACATAGATCACACCAAATGTTACATTAAAAAATATATGATAATCCCACATACCACACTTCCCACACCACACACTCCTTCCACATCAACAACTTCTTTCATTAGTGTGGTACATTCACTGCATTTGGTGAATACACTTTGGAGCACTGCTACATGGCATGGATTATAGTTTACATAGCTTTACTTTTAATCATAGTTTGTCACCTCAAGATAACTAAAAAGGCTGGATGTGAAGTATAGAATGAAACTTGTCTGCAATAAACACAGGTATTTTATAAAAAATGCACATATGGAGCTATGGTTGTAATCTACAACTGTATTTTCAACATGGAGATATTAGCAAGTAGCCCTTTCCTTTGCCCTTCTTCTTCCTCATCTATCATATCAATCACTAAGTACAGGAATCCATCCAGCTCCAAGAGGTTGATGGACAGAGCCACTCCCAGAAGACAGTCTTTCCTAAAACTAACACAACATTTATATAGTGATTATTTTACTACCTCTATTTTTGACATAGTTTGCACATACTTCTCCTTTAATACATAGCAATAACTAAAATACCTATAAAGAACAATGATCACTATGGGGTGGACCATTGACCATGAGGTGCAGCAGTGCTCAGAGATGTAGTCACCAAGTGCAATGAATGTCTCATGATGATGAAGGAGGTTGTTATTATGGGGGGAGGAGTGGGGTGAGGTGGTAGTGGGGCATATGGGGACCTATGACAAAAAAAGGAATAATGTAAATAAATTTAATTAATCCCCCACCCCCAAAAAAGAACAATGATCAGACCATCAGATCTGTCTCATGATTCGCAGGCAAAAAACCTTCCCTATGTATTTCTTTTCCTGCCCCTACCACCACTTCATCAGCATCATGCTCTAAGATATCTAGATTAACAAGCCCATTTCCCAAATACAGCCATTCCTATGTATTAACAGAAATCATATTTAAAGTTTTGACACTCTCAACTTTAACATATGTTGTATACTTCTAAATATCTAGAAAGACTAGCTGTTTCAAATAAGGAGTTACATTTGTCTACAATACCCATAGTAGCACTGAATAAATGACATACATAACAAAGGATATAATCTGAAAGAATCTTCTAAATAGGAATATCCTGGCCTAGAATTCTTCCCCTTTTCACCTCTATCAACTTGGTGGTTGCACCTGTAAAGTTTAGAGTAGATTTTTAACAATTTTGCTTCTACACACAAAATGCTGTTATTTTCAACAGTCTTTCCTATGAATTTTAAGAAAAGTACAAAATTTATTAGTTTACTGCTGTCATGCACTTGCAACATCTTTAACATCTAGAAAAACTAGGTGATATAAAGCTAGGACTTGTCTGTCCATTATATACACTAAATATACAGCAACGTAAAATCAAATGCACAGAACATATAGAATGAAGTTTTTTCTACCTTAATTACAGACGTTCTTGCTTAGAGTCCTTGCCACTTCCTTCTCGCTCCTCCCTGAAGCAACACAAAAGTTTTATGTACTGCTCTGGAGGTGATTTAGCCATTTCATTTCCAAAAGATATTTCATATGAATTTTAACAAAATCTTTCTACAAAATATGTTATTTGACTACTACTTTTTAAAATTGTTTAGATTTATTTAATTGTCTTTTTGAAAGATACATAGATCACAAAAAAATATTACATTAAAAATATAAAAGCTTCCCATATACCCAACACCCCACCCAACCCCACTCCTCTGACATAAACAATCTCATTCATCATTCTGGCACATTCATTGCATTTGGTGAATACATTTTGGAGCACTACATTTTTTATAGTTTAAATTTTCCCCCAGTCTATTCAGTGAGATATGGCAGGATATATCATGTCCTGAATCTGTCCCTGCAATATCATCCAGGAAAACCAAATCCTGAAAATATCCCCACATAACACCTTTTCTTCCCTCTCCCTGTCCTCAGCAACTCCCATGGTCACTGCGTCCACATCAATGATTCAAATTCTTCCATTGCTAGAGTCACAATAGTTCTATGGTAGAATACTAGTAAGTCCACTCTAACACATTTTTTTTTTCTCTATCCTGTGGGCCCTGGGATGATGATGTACACTTTACCTTTAAATTGATAGGGGGCTTAGATACCACATGGCTAATGTATGTGATTCTCCTGCTTGCAGATGTAAACACTTTTGGTTCCCTGGTGTGGTGGTTGACCATCTCCACCTCCCTGTTAGCTGACCTGGGTAAGTCCAGTGAGTCAGATAGTAGGGGTGGCAACTCTCCTGAGGTTCAGGGACCACCTGGCACATGGCCAGTCCAGAGATTCAAGTCTCCTGAGTATACACCACCCCAGCACCAACAGTAGGTTCAGTAAAAGTATCAGAAGAAGCATTCATAGAAAGGACACATCTGAGTCCAACTCCATCACACTCAGGAGCACAAATATCTAACTAAGGCCCACGGGCAAGGCACTGAACTGCAGAGCCATCTGCTATGACTTTGGAACCTGTGTATCTTCATAACCCTTAGGAGTACCAGTACTTGGGATTGAATTTACTTTGGCTCTCTCTGGTATCCTGCTGAAATGTGCATAAGCATGACCCCTCTGATGACCCTCCTGACTCATTTTGAAGTTTCTTTGACATATAAACCCATTTGTCTTCACCATTTCCCCATTTTATCCAAGTTCTTTTTCTAGTTACATCACCAGCTGGTGATTGGTATTAATCCCTCTGCACCAGGGATGATCATCCCCAGGAGTCATGTCCCATGCTGGGGAGAAAGTGATGCATTTACCGGCTGAGTTTGGCTTAGAGAGCGGCAACATTTGGGCAACATGGAGACTCTCAGGAAGTAACTCTTAGGCACCCAGCAGATCTAGGCCTTGTTTAAAATTCAAGCACACAGGCTCATAAACATAGTTATCAGTGTCAAGGGCGCATCATTGGACTGTCCTTCTTCACTGGTCTTCACTCTTGCACTTGGGGGTTGTTGCTGTTCTATTGGGGAATATGACAGAGCTCCAATGGCTAGGAACTCAGCACTCCCTCAGTTGTCATGTGTAACTCTAACTACTATGGCAATACCCAAGGAATATGCAAACATATATATATGCCCTATATGCATGCCCTGGAGAACTTCCTTTCACCCATGCATTCTCCATCAGTGACACCCTACACCATTGTTCATCCCCTGCCACAGTTGAACCCATCTATGATCCATAGTTTCTTCATAAATCAAGCCTAGGGCAGCAAATGTGCTCAACTGATTTGACTCCTGTCTACCATATGGGAGGTCCAAGGTTTGCATGCCAGGGCCTCCTTGTGAAGACAGGCTGACCTGCACCCACAGAGAGCTGATATCCCACACCTGTAGAAATGTGATGCAGCAAGATGACACCAAAAAGGGAGAGAAGTAAACACAGAAGAACGCACAGTGAATTGGCACAGAGAGCAGACAGCAAGCAAGGGGGAATAAATAAATTAAATAAATCTTTTTAAAAAATGAAGCCTAATTGATTGCCAAATTCAATTGGTAGGAAAATGAAATAGTAATGATAGGTTTAAAGATTATAAATAGAATACATGCTAATTTAGAATAAAATAAAGTCAAGAATAAATTACAGTATTAACAATTGAAAAAAATCAAAAAAACCTTTTTTGGCATTTTGTTTTTCATCACTGTAATAGATGTTGCCCTGTACTTACTATGACAGGGCAATCTCTTCCGTTCCTTCCTCAGTATCAACATCCTTTTTTTAATTTTTAATTTTGTCTTCAAATGTTTTTAGATCAGAGTAAACTCACATATACAATATAGGGACTTCTATATACCCAACATCAAACCCTTTTTGCCCTTCCCCAGCAATGATCTTTTAACATATGGGTGTTATATTTGCTACAACTGATATACAGATATTGAAACACAGCTATCAAACATGGTTCCATTTTGGTTTACCTTATGGTTTATATTTTAGACTATACAATTTTCTAAATTTTTGGTTACATTATGGTTTTCATTATGGTGTCCATTTTAGACTATATACTTTTATAAATGTTTGATGAAATTTAGCATTGCCTATATCTTATCATTTCATGATCTTGTGGAACAATTCCATTGCGCTGCAATTACCCCCTCTTCCATCTCTTCTATTCCTCTCTCCCCCTTCCACTCAAGGCCCACAGTGACAACCAAGCTTCATTGCTTGAAGGGCCAGATTCATAGATACTTGCAGCAATGATGAGAGATTGACACAATAGACTTTCCTCCTCAATTGGGAACCACCAATGCTCTCGAGAGACCCACTTCCCTCTCTTTGAGAACATCAGGCCTCCTCAGGATGGGAGTACAACACATTTCTTCTCATTGTTTGGGTCTCCACCCAATGATATAACACACTATGAAAAGATAAGAATTCACACACTCTCTAGAAGCCTTTCCTGGGTGCACTTGTGCCAGATGTCCCCAAAGACCTTAAATAAGTAACTCTTCCTTAGTATATTTTCTAAAATGTATCAACATTATAGTTTCAAACAGGTACCTGCCAATCATCCAAATTCACCTGCTCCTGTGAAACACCCAATTGTATGCACCATCTGATCCATCCTCCCAACGCTAGCACCCCTCAAGCCTGCAAAGCCTGATGCAATAGTATCCATTTGCCCCTTCTTATCCCTTCCCTGCACAAATAATTACCTCCACTTTATCATAGATTTTGCCAATGTAGGTGCCAGCTAATAACTTTCCTCATCCCCCAATTTCCTGTAAGCCTATCATCCAGTCTAGCTCTCTGGGACAGCTTGATTTGCTTAGTTCATATCAGAGAACTCATGTAGTATTTGTCCTTCAATGCCTGGCTTGCTTCACTCAACATAAGGTCCTCAATTCATCCATGTTATCCCATTTGTTAGTACTGTATTTCTTCTTTCAGCTGAATAGTATTACATTATATATATATATAACACATTTTGTTTTTGTGTGCATATATCATTTTGTGTCCTTATTTTCAGTTCTTCTGAGTATATAACCATCAGGAGAATTGCTGGTTCATATGGCCAATGTATAGATAGTTTTTTTTAGGAATGGCCTAACTGTCCTTCAGAATGTCCTCATCCTTCTGCATTCCCACCAGAAGTGCATAAGGGTTGCCATTCCTCCATATTGTCTTCAACACATGTTTTTTTCATAGCCTCCAGTCTAGTGTCTTTAAGATGATATCTCATTGTAATTTTGATTTGCATTTCCCTAATAGCTAGTGATGTTGAGCATTTTTTCAAGGCTTTTCAGCCATTTTTATTTCTTCTTTGGAGAAGTTTGTTTAAATCTCTTGCCCATCTTTTAAATGTTGCTTGTCTTTTTATTTTCAAGGCATAGGATTTCTTTATATATGCTGAATATTAGTCTCCTATCTGATATATTCTTACCAAATAATTTTTCCCATTGGGTAGGCTGTCTTTTTATTTTTTTGATAAACTCCTTTGAGGTACAAATCCTTTACTTTTGAAGAGGTCACATTTATATATTTGTTATTTCACTGCCCAAGTTTTGGATGTGAATTTCATGAAGCATTTTCCTATTACAAGGTATATGCTTCCCTACATTGTTTTCCAAGGTCCTTGTGGTCTTGACTCTTATATTAGGTATTTGATCCATCTTGCATTGATTTTCATATAAGGTGTGAGATGGTAATCCTCGTTCATTCTTTTGCATATGGATATCCAGTTTTCCAAGCACTAATTGTTGAAGAGGTCATTCTCTTCCAGTTGAGTGGGCTCGGTGGTCTTTTTGAATATCATATTCCTGTGTATGCAAGGATCTATATCAGAACACTCAGTATGCTTCCATTGTTCAGAATGTCTATCCTTGTGTCAATACCATGCCATTTTTAACACATAGCTTTGTAGTATTTTTTTAAAACCAGGTAGTGTGATTCCTGCAATTTCATTTTTCTTTTTCAATATGTCTTTTGCTATTTGGGACCTCTTTCCTTTACAAATAAATTTCATAAATAGTTTTTCTAATTCATTAAAAAATGCTGTTTTGATCTTTATTGCGATTGCATTAAATCTGTAACTTAGTTTGGGTACAATAGACCTCTTAATGATATTTAGTCTTCCTAACCATGAACAGGGAATATTCTTCCATTTATTTAAGTCTTCTGTGATTTCCATTAAGAGTGTTGCTTACTTCTCTGTGTATGTCTTTTACATTTTTACTTGAATTTATTCCTAGGAACTTGATTTTTTATTTATTACTGTAAATTGTATTTGTATCCTGATTTCCTCCTCAGATTG
This sequence comes from Dasypus novemcinctus, assembly GCF_030445035.2. Classification (NCBI taxonomy): domain Eukaryota; kingdom Metazoa; phylum Chordata; class Mammalia; order Cingulata; family Dasypodidae; genus Dasypus; species Dasypus novemcinctus. The sequence goes on along the minus strand of NC_080691.1, from coordinate 62,756,966 downwards.
CTCATTATTGGTGTACAGAAATGCTACTGAATTTTGCACATTGATCTTATAACCTGTGGCTTTACCAAACTCATTTATAAGTTCTAGAAGCTTTGTTGTACATTTCTCAGGGTTTCCTATGTATAGGGGCATGTCATCTGAAAATTGTGAAATTCTGAATTCTCCATTTCCAATTTGGATAACTTTTATATCTGGATCTTGCCACAGTGTTCGCCAAGTACTTCTAACACAATGTTAAACTAGGATGGTTGATAGTGGCCATCCTTGTCTTGTTCCTGATCTTAGAGGGAAAGAATTTAGGATTTCACCATCGTAAATGATGTTAGCTGTGGGTTTTTCATTATACTCTATCATGTTCAGAAAGTTTCCTTCTATTCTGGTCTATTGCAGTGTATTTGTTTTTTGTTGTTTTTATCAAGAAAAGGTGTGGATTTGGTCTTTTTTCTGCATCTATAGATAAGATCATGTGATATTTTCCTTTGATCTCTTTGTTTTCTTATGTTGAAACATCCTTGCATAACAGGGATAAAACCCACTTGGTCATTTTGTATAATTTGTTTTTGGTGTTGTTAAATACAATTAGCAAGTATTTTGCTGAGGATTTTATCATCTAGGTTCATTAGAGACATTGGTCTGTAATTTTCCTGTTTTGTGATGTGTTTGGCCTCGGTATTAGGGTAATTATTGCCATCATAGAATGAGTTAGGCAATGTTCCTTCTATTTCAATTTTTTGAAAGAGTTTAAGCAAAATCGCCATTGGTTCTTTCTGGAATGTCTGGTGGAATTCACCTGAGAATCTATCTGGCCCAGTATTCTTCTTACTTGGCAGGTTTTAAATGACTTATTCTATCTATTTATTATGATTGGTTTGTTGAGATCATCAATTTCTTCCTTCATTAGTGTAGGCTCCTTATGTGTTTCTAGGAATTTGTCCATTTCATCTAAATTGTCCTTGTTGGCATATAGTTTTTCAAAGTATCCTCTTATGATAATCTTATTTCTGTAGAGTCAGGGGTGATATACCCCTTCTCATTTCATATTTTATGTATTTACATCTTCCCTCATTTTTCTTTGTTAATCTTGGTAAGGGCTTGTCAAATTTATTTTTATTCTCAAAAACCAGCTCTTTTTTTGTTGTTTATTTTTTCTAGTGCTTTCTTATTTTCTGTTGCATTTAGTTTTGCTCTGAAATTTGTTGTTTTTTTCTTCTTCCTTCTTGGATAGTATGTTGTTGTTGTTGTTGTTTTACTACTTCCTTCAAGATAGCAATTAGGTCTTCAAATTTCACTCTTTCTTTTTTTTTGATGTATGAATTTATAACTATAATTTTCCCTCTGAGTACAGCTTATGCTGCTTTCCATAACATTTGATGTGTTGTGTGATCATTTTCCTTGATTTCAAGGTAATTACTGGTAACTTTTGAGATTTCCTCCTTGGCCCACTCTTTCTCTAAGACTGTGTGGCTTAAATTCTATAACTTGCTGCCAAATCTGGTTCTCTGGCCCTTGCATATTTCCAGCTTCATTCCACTGTCAAGAGAAATTATTTTGTATGACTTTAAACGTTTTGAATTCATTAAGACTTTCTCTGTGGCCTAACATCGTGGTCTACTTTGGAGATTTATCCATGTGCACTTGAGAAGAATGTATATCATGCTCTATTTGGGTGTAATGTTCTGTATATGTCTACTAGGTCCAGCTTCTCTAATATATTGCACAGTCTTTTCTTCTTTATTCTCTATTGAGATGTTCTGTCCAATGGTGATAGTGGTGTATCAAAGTCCTGCACTATAATGGGAGAGGTATCTCTTCCTTCACTTAGCTTTTTCAGTGTTTGCCTTACATATTTGGAGATGCCCTGGTTAGGAGCATAAATGATTATGATTGTACTTTCTTTTTGAAATATTGCCCATTTAGTAATATGTAGTGTCCATCTTTGTCTCTCACAATAGATTTGAATTTAAAGTCTATTTTCTATGATAATAATATAGCTACTTCTGTCCTTTCTTCATTATTGTTTGCTTGTAAGATTGTTTTCCAGCAGTTTACTTTTAACTTCCTTGAATTCCTGGGTTTAAGATGGGTTTCTTTTAGACAGCATATGGATGGGTCATATTTCCTTATCCATTCTGATAACCTGTGTCTCTTGATAGGTGTGTTTAATCCATTGGCATTCATTGTTATTACTCTCAAGGAATTAATTACATTAACCACAATTTCCTTGAATTTCTGTATGTCATATGTTGTTTTTATTTCCCTTTTTAGTTGTTCTTATACCCTCCTCCAACTGTCTTCCCTGCTTTTTTCTTTCAGCCTGACAAACACTCTTGTATTTCTTGAAAGGGAGGTTTCTTTTTTTTTTTTTTCTTTATTCATTTTTTTAATATTACATTAAAAAAATATGCAGTACCCATATACCCATATACCCCCCACCCCCCTTACCCCACTACTCCCCCCATAGCAACATTCTCCTCCATCATCATGAGACATTCATTGCATTTGGTGAATACATCTCTGAGCATCGCTGCTCCTCATGGTCAATGGTCCACATCATAACCCACACTCTCCCACGTTCCATCCAGTGGGCCATGTGAGGACATACAATGTCTGGTAATTGTCCCTGCAGCACCAACTCCGAGTCCCAAAAACGCATCTGCATCTCATCTCTTCCTCCCATTCCCACACCCAGCAGCCACCATGGCCACTTTATCCACACCAATGCCACATTTTCTTCAATTACTAATCACAATAGTTCATGAATAGAATATCAGTAAGTCCACTCTAATCCATATTCTATTCCTCCATCCTGTGGACCTTGGATTGGTTGTGTCCACTCCACATCTATATCAAGAGGAGGCTTAGATTCCACCTGGATGCTGGATGCAATCCTCCTGCTTTCAGTTGTAGGCACTCTTGGCTCCATGGTGTGGTGATTGACATTCTCCAACTCCATGTTAGCTGAGTGGGTTGGTTGACCTTCTTCAACTCCATGTTAGTTGCATGGGTTAAGTCCAATAAACTAAAGTGTAGGAGCTGAAGTCTGTTGAGGCTCAGGGCCTGGCTATCATATGGTCAGTCCAGAGATTCAGATCCCCTAGGTTTATATTAAACCCCAGCACCAACTACAATTCTGGTAAAGTAACAGGAAAGGCTTGTGAGAAGAGATCACATCTGAGTCCAGCTCCATCACACAGAAATACCAACTTCAAAGAAGGGCCAACTAACATGGCACTCAACTCCATCTGCTATGACCATAAAACCTGTGGGTCTCTGTAGCCCTCAGAAGAACCAATACCTAGGGTTGTATCTACTTTGTCTGTCTCTGGGACTCTGCTCAGGTGTGCATAAGAGCAACCCCTCTGATAACCTCCTGGCTCTCTTTGGAGACTCATAGCCATATAAACTCATTTGCCCTTTCCATTTCCCCTTTGATTTAGGTCAAAAAAACATTTTTAACTCCTGTTATTATATGTAGCCAGAGAAATTCTGCTGGTCCAAGTTGACCCTTTTGTTCAAGGTCATTTTCTAGTTACATCATCAGCTGGTACTTGATAGTAATCCCTCGGTGCCAGGGAGGCTCATCCCCAGGAGTTATGTCCCACACTGGGGGGATGGCAACAAATTTACATGCTGAGTTTGGCTCAAGACTGGCCACATTTGAGCAACATGGAGGCTCTCAGGAGGGAACTCTTAGGCACACTGCTGCCCTAGGCCTTCTTCTTATTTCAGGTGCACAGGCTCACAAGCATAATCATTAGTATCAGGACCTCATTGTTGGACCTTCATTCTTTTTTGGTCTTTGCCATTGCACTTAGGGGATTGTTGCTGTTCCTTTAGGGAGTGTGATAGAGCTCCCCTGGCTAGGAACTCACCACTTTCTCAGTTGTTGTTTTTAATTGTTTCCACTATGAAAATATCCAAACATTTTTATGTACCCTGGATATATGCCCTGTAGAACTCCCTGCCAACCATGTGTCCCCTGTTAATAACATCCCTCACCAGTATTCCTCCACTGCCATTGCTGAACCTCTCTGTGATCCAAAACTTCCTGAAAAGTGAAGCCCAATATATTGCCAGTTTCCCTTAATAGTAAAATGGAATATAGTGATGAGTTTAAAGGTTAGATATAGAATATATATCAATTTGGAAAAATTCTACATCCTATCATTTTCTTTTCTTTTTTCTAATTATTAAGCTTATCTTCACAAGAGTTTTAGATCACAGTAATTCATATATACAATATACAGTACTCCCACATATCCAACATAAATCCTTTTCTCTTCCATGGCAATAATCTTTTAACATATTCATACTATATTTACTGAAACTGATGTACAGATTTTGAGACAATAGCTTTCAAATAAGGTAACACTTGTGCTTACATTGTGGTTTGTATTTTAGACTATACAATTTTCTAAATTTTTAGTTATCTTATGTTTTACATTATGATTTACATTTTAGCCTATCAGCCCCTATATATTTTTGGTGTAATTTTACATGCTTTATATCCATTCTTGCATACTCTTGTGAAACACTTCTATTGCCCACACAGTTACATTGGTTCCATCTATTTAATACCTATTTCCCCCAGGGAGGTTTCTTATTGGCATACTCTCTTAGTTTCTGTTTATCTGTGAGATTGAACTCTGTCATTTTTCAATGTCAGCTGTGATGGTTAGGCTAATGTGTCAAAAGGGTCAGGTAATTGTGCACAGGTGTTTGATGTAGCAAGCCCTGGGCTAACTGTAAGACAAGGGCATTTATGGACTTTAGTCACCATTGACTTTACTGCAGTGCTAAATCATAGATAACTCATTATAATTACATCAGTCAGGGAGATTACTATCAGCAATGAGTGATGCTTTATACAATCAGTTGAATGCCTTAAAAGAGGAAGTGATTCCAGCATTGAGTGAGAATTTCCCAGTTCATCTTTGAACAGCCAACATCTCCCAGAACTCATCAGGTACCTTCATTGGACTTTCATTGGTGCCCCTGACTGCAGCCTGCCTCCAGAACCTGGACTTGTGCATCCTCACAGTCATGTGAGAGACTCTGATAAAATCTCTTACTATTGACAGATAACTTTTGTTGATTCTGTTTCCCTAGAGAACCCTTATTAATACACCATCTTTTTTGGATAGAGTATTCTATCCAGAATTTTTCTTTTAGTACCTTAACTATGGCATACCACTGCCTTCTTGCCTCCATAGTTTCAGATGAAAAATCATCTCTCAATCTTATTGAGATACTCTTGTATGTGATGACTGTCTTTTCTCTTGATACCTTCAGTATTTTCTCTTTGTCTTGAGCATTGGATAATTTGACAAGTGTATGACTTGGGGTAAGGCTGTTGGGATTTATGCTGTTTGTGGTGCATTGTGCTTCCTGAACATGTACATCCATATCTCTCGAAAAGTTTGGGAAGTTTTCAGCCATTATTTCCTCTAGCACTCCTTCTGTCCCCTTTCCCTTCTCTTCTTCTTCTGCAATGTCTATGATGCATATGTTTGTGCTTGTTTGTTGTCTTTCAGATCAGTATTTACCTGCTGTGTTTTTTCTATCTTTTTATTGATCAATTCTACTATCTATTTGATTTCAGATGTACAGTCTTCCACATCATTAATTCTTTTTTCTGCCTCTTCAAATCTGCTGTTATGTGCTGACAGTGTATTTTTGATTTATTGGATTGTGCCATTAATCACCATCATATCCATTATCTTTTTGTATATGCTTACAATTTATTTATTATACTCTCCAAGTGTTTTCTTAATATCCTTAATCTCTTCCTTCACTTCATTAAGTTGGTCAATGATATTTTATTGGAGAATTTTGATTAGATTTTTGAGGTTCTGCTCCTCTTCCTAGTTTTTAGTTTATTCATTTATTTGGACTATGTCTTCATGATTATTGTTGTGGTTTGTCATTTTTTGTTACTGTCTTGTCATTGCTTTATCCTGATGGGTTTGTTCAGTTGATTAGCTTCTCCATCTAGTCTGGGGGTTTATTTACGTGCTGTTGTTCTCTGTGTGTTAAGTCTTCTCTTTTTTTCACTTTTCTTCTCATTGTATTTCCTTATTGTTTTCCAAGTTCCCTTGAAGGAAAATATCAGGGCCAGAAAAGCAAAAGAAGTAAGAAAATAAAAATATATGTATAATAGTAGTATTCATAGTAAATTTTGGCAGAAGAACCATGAAAGACTTAGGGGAATGAATATTAAACTAATGTAAGCTGTGTCAAGATATAACAGTGAAAAAGTGGGGTACATACAATGAGATGCTAAACTGAACATGGAGATGAATATAGTATGAAATACAGGGCCAGTGTAGTCTGGAAAGAGGGAAAGAGAAAAGACAATAACATATTGAGTGATTAAAGGATAGAAAACATAATAGAAGTGTTAGAAATAAAAAGCCAGAAAAATTGGGGGCTAAACAAAGAGAAGGGTAATGTAAGAGCACCAACAGAAGATGGAAGGTAGAAAGATGTAAAGGAAAGGTTATAGCACTGGTAACCAAAATCTGTACACATAGAAAATAGGAAATCAAAGATAAGGAAGCACAACAAGCAAGAAACACTGCCTACATCACCTAATGAAAAAAAGGAAATAAAGGGTGGTGTGGGGATAAAGAGGAAGGATAGACAAGAAAACAAATAAAAAAACATACAAGCCTTCAACAAGGAATATTCTTTGCAATTGAATAAACTGCTTAGGAATCTGTCCTTTCCCCTTTCTCCCTTCCTCACTTCTCTTTCTCCCAGAGCAGCAGTAAGCCCTTGTATGAGCTTCCCTCTGAGATTCAAATGGGATCCTGATGAATCAATTCACCACAGAAAATAATGACTTTCACTTTCTTTGAGTGCTAGTATCCACACCTTGCAGGGAACCCTAAATATGCTATTGGAAGCCTTCAAGCACTTCCTACTGTCCCCCTCCCTTAGGTGTGTTACACAGGACTAAGTAATTGCCTTACTCCAAGTTGTCCCAGACCAATTTTCCCTACCCCAGGGCATTTAGTTAAATCAGGGTGCCTCAGCAAATTCACCTTTCCTCCCTTCCTAGCCTCTCCCCAAGCCAGCTGGCATGCTACTCCAAGCTTAACAAAGGGTAGATCAGATAATTGAACCCACACCCCTTGGGCTTTTCTGCATCTCTCACCAGAACCCTCCCTCTCTCAGAGTTTTTCTGAGACCAGTGGGCATAAAATACAATGCTTTGGGGAGTGCTGAGATCAGAGAACATGCGCTCAGGGAATGTGGGCTCAAGGAATGTGGATTCAGGGTAAAAAGAGTATGGGGAACATAGGTTTGGGGTCATGGGTTTGGGGAACAAGGGACTCAGGAATGCTGCCCTGTGACCAGCAGTGTCCAGGGAATGCAGCAGATATTAGCCCTAGGGGAAGTGTTTGGCCTTCCTACAGCTTTGGGCACAAGTGCCAGAAAACCCAGCACATACTCATTTTGCCAAATTCTCTCCAGATCAATGTCCAGAAACCTCCTGCTTTGTGGATTTCCAAAACAGTTCATTCAGGAAGGATTCTGTTCCCACTCAGCTGTTTTTTTGCAGGAGAGATGACAAGGGAGACCTCACTCAGATGTCATCTTGCCTAAATCCTGTTCTCTTGGGCCCATACATTTTTTTAAAAGTAATTTTAACCTGATATTAGTGATTATAATTTGAACCAAAAATATACTAATTAATTAAATCAAACTAGTTCTAGAAAGTAAGGGTTCTATCATTATTATCCAAGGTGGAAGAAAATAATGTTAGCACAAGACAATTTCTCTAATACCTATAGATTAGGGCTGAATCCTTACTCTATCGGTAGCTGTGTGATCTTAGGCAAGTTTCCTAACCTCTGTGGACTTCTGCTTCCTTATCTTCAAAAGACGGTAATACTATCTTCTTATATTTGCCATTTGAAAGGCAGTTTGCACACAATGACCCCTTGTACTTTCTACAGGTCCCCCTAGAAGTACACACCAACAGTGCTCACAGACTGCCCTTGTGTACAATGGCCTTTCAGCAGCTAAGTCAGTGTCCCCAGGAGTTGTGAGTTTGGGGTCAGCAGAGGTAGTGTCAGGGGGGCCTGCTTTGTGGAAGCTAGTGATTTGGATGAAGATGACACCAATCAGCACATAGACATGTCATCTTCCTTTGTCCACACCTGTGGAGGCATCTCTATCTCAGGGTGCCCCAAGGCAAATGGGGTACAACTGTGAGGCCCTTGGTACCTTTGCATCTTTCCCAGTTATAAGGAGGGACCAAAGAGATTGACTCTTACAGATAGGCAAGATAAGGCACAGGGAAGACAGAAAACCTGCTGAGGGCGGAACAAGGATACAAACTGGAACTGTGTTATTTTTTTCCCCTACCCTGGACTGCCCTGTCATCTGTCCTCAAAACCCCTCACTCCTCCTAGCCTCTCACTGCCAAATGCTCTCTGGAGAAATACACCCTCACCAGGCCAGGTCATGCTTGACTCAAAGAGCAGAAGTCCACAGTAGGCCGAAGACATCATGCACAGTGAGGCTATAAATATTCAACCCATTCCTGCATTGGCTTCACCCACTACCTTCCCATCACAACTGATGGTGACTCCGTTTATTTTCCAGGGGCTCAGACCAAGCACTAGGATCCTTCTTACCTCCTCACTCCCACTCCTACATACAATCTGTCAGGGGACATCAAATTTGCACCCAAATCTACCTGGTCTACAAAAGTCCTATGGTATCTTCTATACCACAGATTACAGCATTTACAAATTTTCAAGAAACAGTACTTCAAAGATCCTAGTGTTTTGTGTTAACATACTATACACTGATATTTGTTTTTCCTCTTGTGGCTTCTTCTGACTGATTGCCCTCTCTTTATAGACCCCATAAACTGCTGCTCTCATCTTTGAAGGCCTTGACATCCATATTGATAGCCCCAGGACACAGTCTACATGTGGCTTAGCATAAGGTACTTACCAAAATTTTATTCAAAGATCTTCTTGTGCACTCACTCACTGCAGCAATGTATCAGCACATACAGCTTGATGTTCAAAATAATTATGTTAGTAATTTTAGCTCCAAATATATAGTTCATTATCTGCCCATTTAGAAAACTGGCATCACAACCCAGCAGGCTTTTATTCATCAGTTATAGGATCACTAAAAAGTTCATTAAAATTGTGCACCTTTGCCTAGTCCCACTTCAACTAAGGAAATTAGTGAAAGCTAGTGCTATTGATTACTCTAGAAAAAATGGAAGACAATGCATGTTAATGTTCATATTTGGAACTGACTATGTTGTTTTGTTTTCAAGTCAAATGTCATGATGTCAAAAGAAGACTAACCTTTAGTAGGTTTAATGTGTATAGTAAAAGACAGGAGAAATATCTGGAATGAAGCATTTTATTGACTTACTATTAAGTGGAATGAGAAAAGACAGATAATTTCTAACAACAATCATTAATTATTGTGATTTAAAAACATAATAAATAACAGGAAATTTTTAACACAGAAAACAAACTGAATCATAAAAATCTATTAAAGAGCAGAAGGAAGCTGATATGGCCTTCACCAGTTAATGATTTTTTTTTTTTTAAATCGTATCTCTTATTTGCTTGGTTGGGATATTGTAAGTAGGGAAGATGGGATGGGGGAAGGGAAAATGTGGACATGGCTTGTGGGAAGAGAGTGGGTAATGTAGAAAACAAAAATAATTAGGAAAAACAACATACAAGCTGCAAAAAAGTAACCGCAACTGTTCCCTTGACCCTGGAAAGAAGGGACCCTTGTCATATGCTGAATCATTTTTTTTTATATCCAGGCTAAGACTAATATAAGGAAGCTAAGACTCTGATGTCCCTCCATACACACATCCTCAACAGCAGACCTCTCTGAAGACTGGAGGTATTCTTATATTGGAAGGTCACATGTCTCTGCTGAAATGGAGGTCACTCAGGTAGGGGCATTTGGCAAATCAATAGAGCAAGAGACAGTTCAGGTGAGCCACCTCAAACTGCTCTTAGCCCTTGGTGAACCTTCCATCCCATCCACATGGAAGGATAAGTAAATGCAGTCTTCAACCATGTTACCAGAATGTTAATAAGCATATATATGTGTGTGTTTGCATATATGTATCAATTATATTTATAAAGGTGCAATCTTTAAGGAAAAAGGGTGGAAAAGCCATTTTGGGTAGAAACATATGTGAATAAAGAGAAGGTAACATCTTTAGTGTTTCAATAGAAAACAACGTAAGAGAAATTAATTTAATAAGGACCTCAAAGTGAGGATAAATTGAATTAAATGCAAGGAGGTTGAAAAATTAAGGAAACACATGCAAGATCAAGAGTGCCATTTCTGCTAGAGGGTGAAATATGTGCTATATAACATAGTGAACCCTGTTGTAGATGATGAATGTGGTTAATAGTACCAATATAAGAATGTTCTTCTAAAAACTAGAACAAATGTATGTCACTATTACAAGGTCTTAAAAGTGGGGAAGTATATGGGGGAAAATACACCTAAGGCTATGGACTATAGTTAACAGTGGTACTTTAATATTCTTTCATCAATTATAACAAAGGTACCACCCATTGCCAACTGTCAATAATAGAGGGGTTTAAAGTGTATAGGGTTTTTTTAAGTTGATTGTGATGAGGAATGTACGAATCTGCATACTGAAAGCCATTGATAGTATGCTTTAGATGGATGACATGGTGTGTGAACAAACCTTTCAAAAGGGAAGTACCATTTCTGAACTATAAAGTATATAGCAGGTAGAATAATAATTACGGTAGACATAGAGGGAATTTTACACATAGGAGAAAATTGACATGACATTGGAGAAAGTAAAGGGAAAATAAATGATTGTAGGAATCAGACAAAATTATAGATAGATAGACAGATAAATAGATAGATAGATAACCTTTTTAGATAGAGGTTAGTATAGTCTGGAAATTTTCACTTATCTTCTTGCACTAAAATTTAAATGGCCTGGTAGTATTTCACCCTTGCAAGGAAATCAGGAGAGTAGACAGATGACATAAGTGTATGGATTTTATGATAAGTGCCAAACCAAATATGGAAATGCTAATGCCTAGAGATATTGTACCAAAGATTTTGACGTGCTCACAGTAGAAGCTTTAACAGAGGACCAGATTTTGTGCATTCATTGTGGTTTATCTCCCAATATTGAAACACTAGATAAAATTCAAACTATTGAATGGAACCAGGAAATTCCTCATAAAGTAACACTTTTTTTTATCTGGTTTGGTCAGATCTTGAAGATATGGATACTTGGGCAGTCAGTTCCCAAGGAGAGGGTTGGCTTTTGGAGCAAGGATCAAAAATGAGTTTGTTCATATCAACAACTTAAAACTCATTTGCAGAACATACTAACTAGTGTACAAAGGCTATAAATCTATGTTTGATGAGAAGCTAGTAAAAGTATGGTCTGCTCCTAACTACTGCTATCATTGTGGAAATAATACTTTGATCTTGGTCTTCAAAGATGTAAATACAAGAGAATGAAAGTTATTTGGGGCAGTTCCCGATTCAGAACATGTTATTCTTTCCAGAACCATGACACTGTATTTCTTTCCAGGCCTTTGCCCAACCTGCTGACCCATTTCTGCATGGTTTTTACCCCAAATTTCATGTATTGGTCTCTACAATGTACTTTTTATAAAGTACTTTGCTGCTGAAGTACTGCCTCTTGCCTTTTTTATTTTAAATTATCTAAATTTATTGTTTGTTATGGTGTCTATAACAATGTTTTTCTAACATTTTCTCCCTCAGCCCTTCCACATCTTGGACTTACTTGAGAAGAAATGAGAAATGTCTTATTAACTACACTGATACATGGAGCTCTTGCTAATTTAGTGGTCTGGGGGGAGACAGAATCCATTTGTTGTTGTTTAAAGTCAATTAGAACAGACTATCCTGAAATACCCCTTTTGAATCATTCAGCTTTGTGTTTTATTTGTTACGTTTCAAGAAATTTCAGCAGCAAAGTTGTTATTCAGTGGACACAATGGACTGTAGCTGTCTTGAGTTATGTATAACTGTACCAGCTATAAATGCCACTGTTCTTCATCGGATATTTTAAATGGATATTAAAAAAATTCATCTAAAGGGCTGCCCTCCTTGTTGTGCTTTTAAATTTTAGTTAAAAACGGTTATAGCTTATGACTTTGTACATTAAATTTGTCGTATTGATCTTTTTTTAGATTCCTTGTATTTTTAAATAAAATAATCTTAAATAAAACCCAGAGAGGATAAATGTTAGAAATTTAGACACCTTACATTGGTAGCTTAAAGTTCTTTTCTTTTTCTTTTTTCCTAATCAGAGTCCTTGGCCCTTTCATTATTGAGTTTAAAATGGTAAAATTTTGTGTGATCTATTAGCTTAAAAAAAGATAATTAAAAAATAAAATGAAATTAAGGGGAAAAAAAGATAGTAGATTTAAAGTTTCCAAGAGCTGGGGAGGGGAAGAAGGAATATTATTACTTAATGATTACAGAAGTCTCTTTGGGGTAAGTAAAATTTTTGTAATATATGAGGATGATGTAGCACTATATTGTGCATGTAATAAATGAGTTATCATTAATGCCATTAAAATGCAAATGTAAAAGGGAAACACCAAATTTATTTAATAAAATAGCTGACATTAAAAAATGAAATTTAATAGTATTTATTTTTAAGGAATCACTAAACTGTGCCTAAAGAACATTCTGCCATATTAATATTTTGGTTTATATCCTTTATAGCAATACTCTAACATTTAATATTTGTACTGCTCATTTGTTCATTTGATACAGTTGAGAAGAATATGATCAATATAGTTTATAATCTTTTATGAATATCACTAATATTTATATATTTTTCAATAGGAATCATTTCTTCTATTGCTATTACACTCAACTTTAACTTATAGAAAGTATTCATATTTTTACTGCAATTGGAAAAATTAAAAAAGTCAGGACTCTTATTTGTGAACTGTAAAATGAAGCAGATTTTTACAAGTGTAGAAAGACACAACTTATACTTTTTCTAAATATCTGTGATACCCTGTTACAGCTTTGTTTAATTTGAATATCCAAAGGATTGTAATGATCAGTTCTTGATATGCAATTATCCACCTAAAAAGGGCAAGTGCTCTAGTATTTCTTATGATTGTGGCCATTAATATTGGAATTTACTGTTTAATACTTGGTATCCTTTTACTATAATTAATTTTTAACCTTCCAGAAAATCTGTGAAACTAGCCAATTAATAAAATGCTTTAGCTTTTTTTCAGGTACTTTTAAAAACTTTTTATTGAAGTGTCTTTTTTTTAAGATACATAGATCACAAAAAATGTTACACAAAAAATATAAGAGGTTCCCACACCCTACTCCCCACTCCTCCCACATCAACAACCTCTTTCATCATTGTGGCACATTCATTGCATTTGGTGAATACATTTTGGAGCACTGCTGCACAACATGGATTATAGTTTACACTGTAGTTTACACTCTCCTTCAGTACATTCAGTGGTTTATGGCAGGATATATAATGATCAGCATTTGTCCCTGCAATATCATATAGGATAACTCCAAGTTCCAAAAATGACCCCACATCTTATCTCTTCTTCCCTCTCCCTGCTCTCAGCAACTACTGTGGCCACTATCTTCACTCATTTCTACAGTTTCTTCCATTACTAGTCACAACAGTTCTATAGTAGAATACCAGTAAGTTCACTCTAATATTTTATTCCCCCATTCTGTGGACCCTGGGATGGTGATGTCCACTCCACCTCTACATCCATAGGGGGCTAAGAGCCCACATGATTGATGGAGGCAATTCTCCTGCTTGGAGTTATAGGCACTCTAGGTTCCCTGCTGTGGTAGCTCACCATCTTCACCTCCCTGTTGGCCAACCTGTGCAAGTCCAACAAACTGGAGAGTTGGAATTGCCACTCTGCTGAGGCTCAGAGCCCAGCTGGCACATGTACAGTCCAGAGATTGAAGTCTCCTGTGTATACACCAACACCAGCACTAACCACAGGTTCAGTAAAAGTGAGAGAAGAGGCATGTGTAGAAAGTTCACATTTGAGTCCAACTCCATCACACTCAGGACACAAATATCAAAGTAGGACCAACTGACAAGGCACTGAACTTCAGAGCCAACTGCCATGATTGCAGAACCTTTGTGTCTCTGTAGCCCTCAGGAGCACCAGTACCTGAGGTTGTATCTACTTTGACTGTCTCTGGGATCCTGCTGAGGTGTGCTTAAGTTTGACTCCTCTGTTGATGTGTTGACTCTTTTTTGAAGACTCTTAGCCATATAAACTCATTTGTCTTTACCATTTCTACCTTTTATTCAAGGTCTTTTTCTAGTTGCATAACCAGTTAGTGATTGATAGTAATCCATCAGTGCCAGGGAGGCTCTTTCCCTTCAGGCTAAGAAGGTTCCAGAGTACCTAAAAATACAATAAAATTCCTTATAATCTAAGCTTCTAGGCACAGAAATTTTCATCAAGATTTTCTTTTATTAAATGAGCATGGTACTATTGTGATTTTATTATTTTCCCTGTCACTCAGCTCCTTTATCAGTTTTAATATTAAAAATAGAGTAAGTAAATATTTTTTTTTGCATTGTGTCTTTCATCACCAGAAGCTCTGTTACCTATTATGCATATTGATGATTTCTTCTGTATGTTACCATGGGTTTAAAATTTTTCATGTTATTTTTCAAGAAGTTTTAGTTTACAGAAAAATCATATAGAAAATATAAGTTTCCCATATAATTCCCCTCCACATAGTCCCATACCAATAATATCCCACATGAGTGTGATACATTTGTTACAATTGATGAACAAATAGTGAAGCATTTCTACTAGCTATTTTCAGTAGTTTACATTATGTTTTTTGTTTTTTTTTTTTTGCACCATACTCTTTTATAAGCTCTGAAAAAATGTATAATGGCCTGTGTCCATCAAAGTAAGGTCATGCAGAAGAATTTCAGTGACTCAATAATGCCCTATATTCCTCCCCTTCTTAATTCCCCTTCCCCTCAGAACCTATGGCAAAAACTAGTTTTCATTGTTTTAAGAATACATTTCCTAGTTACATGCTTTAATAATGAGGGCTTTACATCCTGGTCTGGTTTCTTTTATTAGGCACTGAATATATACTCGAGAGATTCTTACCCCTCTATTTGACAATGTAGCGGGACTCACAAGGATGGGATTTTAATGTTTTCTTCTTCATTGTATGGATTTCCACACACTGAGATGACTTCCTCTAACAACAGGAACACATTATTTCACAGAAACATGCCCCAGCTGTACCTTTTCCCACACATTCCCTCACCACCACCATCCAGCACCAGTGTCCCTCCCTTGCCATACTTGCCAAAAGAACATTTCCATCATTGTAGTTTAAACCATAGAACTACAAATCCCCAAAATTCACATTTTCCTTCCTCTAGCCTTCCCCCAAGTTGACGGATAGTCCAACCCAACCCCTCCATCCTGTTAACCTTCAAATGACAGTACAGTCAACCTCACTTACATCCCTGCACCACCTCCATCCACAGCCAAAGCATCCCCTTGCATCTTATCATGGGTTTGGCTTATATTGAGCATTGGCTCATCACACTCTACTCCTTTTGTCTCCTGATACCATATCTTCCATATTCTATCACTGTCAGTCTATTCAATATGCCTAGATTATATTAGTAAAATATTTATAATACAAAATATTTCCCTTTAAATGACTGGCTTACGTCACTCAACAAAAGTCTTCAAGGTTCATCCATGCTTTCACTTGTGTCAAAACTACATTCCGTCTTACAGATGAATAACATTCCATTTTACCTATTAATATATAACACAATTTATTAACCATTTATCTGTTGATGGAAACTTGAGTTGCTTCCAAATTTAACAATTAGTGAATAATGCCACATGAACATTGGTGTGTGTATATCTGTTGGTGTCCCTGCCTTCAATTCTTCTGGATATATTCCCAGCAGTGGGATTGCTGTATCATGTGGTATTTCTCTAGTTAACTTCCTGAGTAATCAACAAAGTGTCCTCCACAAAGATTGCACTCTTTTATATTACCACCAGGAGTGGATGAGAGTTTGCTTTTCTCCACATCTTCTTCAACACTTGTAGTTCTCTGAATTTTTAATAAGCAACAGTAATAAGTATAAGATGATATCTCATTCTAGTTTTCATCTACATTTACCTAATAATGATGTTGAGCATCTTTTTATGTGTGATTTGCATTTCCTTTTGGGATAGGTGTCTATAAAAATCTCTTGCCCATTTTTAAATTGTGATGTTGGTCTTTTTATTTTTCAAGTGTAGGAGTTGTTTATATATGCTGGATATTAGCTCCATATTGGATATGAGTTTTCCAAATAAATATTTTTCCCATTAAGTAGACTGCCTTTCCACTTTCTTGACAAACTCCTTTGACGCACAATAGTTTTTTGAGGGGGACCCATTTATCTATTTTTTCTTTCATTGCTCATGCTTTGAGCATAAAGTTTGTGAAATCATTTCCTACTACAAAATATTGTAGAAGCTTCCCTACATTATCTTCTAGGAGTTTTATGGTCTTCACTCTTTTATTTATGACTTTGATACATCTTGAGTCAATTTTTATATTGGGAATGAGATGGTGATCCTCTCTCATTTTTAGAATATGGATATCCAATTCCCCTGGTACTATTTGTTGAAGAAACCATTCTCTCCTAGTTAACTGGACTTTGTGGCCTTCTCAAATATCAGTTGACTGTACATGTAAGAATGTATATTAGAACACTCAATTCAGTTTGGTTGTTCAGTATATCTATTATTGTGCCAATATCATGCAATTTTGACCTCTGAAGCTGTGTAATTTAGCTTTGAAGCCAGGCAGTGTGATTACTCCAATTTTATTTCCCATTTTCAATGTGTTTTGGTTATGTGAGACTCTTTGCCTATCCAAGTAAATGTCATAATTGTCTTTTCCAACTCAGTAAAAACTTTTGTTGTAAATTTTATTGGGATTGCATTAAACCTATATATCAATCTGGGTAGGCCAAATATTTTAATTATTTTTTAAAAAATTAATCCAATTTTTTAATTATCTTTTTTTAACATAATAGGTCACATAATTTGTTACATTAAAAAACATAAGAGGTTCCCATATACACAACTCCCCTCCCACCCATCCCTATCATTTTTGTAAAGTGTATTTTTTTGGAAGATACATAGATCACAAGAAATGTTATATTAAAAAATAAAAGAGTTACCCATATACCCCCCCCCCACTCCCCATCTCCCCTCCTCCCATATCTTCATCATTGTGGTACATTCATTGTACTTGGTGAACACATTTTGGAGCACAACCGCACCACTTGGATAATAATTCACACTATAGTTCCCACTCTCCCCTAGTATATTCAGTAGGTTATGGCAGGATATATAATGTCCAGCATCTGTCCCTGTAATATCGTTTAACACAACTCCAAGTCCAAAAAATGCCCCCATATCTCATCTCTTTTCCCTCTCCCTGCCCTCAGCAAAAAAGTGACCACTTTCTCCACATAAATGCTACAATTTCTTCCATTACTAGTCACAATAGTTTTATAGAATATCAGCAAGTCCACTCTAATCCATATTTTATTCCTCCATCCTATGGACCCTGGGACTGTGATGTCCACTCCACGTCTTTAATGAGAGGGGGCTTAGATTCCACATGGATGATGGATGCCATTCTCCTGCTTGCAGTTATAGGCACTCTCATTTCCCTGATGTAGTGGTTGTCCATCTTCACCTTCCCATAACCTGATCTGGGTAAGTCCAATGAACCAGAGAGTAGGAGCTGCAACTCTGCTGAGAATTAGGGCCCAGCTGGCATGCAAAGATTCCAGAGATTCTAGTTTCCTGAGTATACACCAGCCCTAGTACCAACCACAGGTTCAGTAAAAGTGACTGAAGATGCATGTGTAGAAAAGTCACATCTGAATTGAGCTCCATCACACTAAGGAACATAAATTACAAAGTAGGGCCCACTCACATGGCACAGAACTCCAAATCCATTTGCCATGACCATAGAACCTGTGGGGCTCTGTAGCCCTCAAGAGAACCAGTACCTGGGTTGTATCTACTTTGGCTGTCTCTGGGGTCCTGCAGAGGTGTGCAAAAGCATGACCCTTCTGATGACCCCCCCCAACTCTTTTTTGAAGACTCTTAGCCATATAAACTCATTTGTTTTTGTCATTACCCACTTTTATTCAATGTCAAAAGGCAATATTTAATTCATTAACCTACATTTAGGCTGAGATATTCTGCTATCTGTGTTGACCCTTTTATTCAAGTTCTCTTTCTAGTTTCATCACCAGTTAGTGATTGGTAGTAATCCCTCTGCTCCAGGGAGTGTCATCACACGGTGTCATATCCCATGCTGGGGGGAAGGTAATGCATTTGCATGCAGTGTTTGGCTTAGAGAGAGGCCACGTTTGAGCAACATGGAGGCTCTCAGGATGTAACTTCTTAGGCACCCTGCAGTTCTAGGCCTAGTTCATACTTCAGGCACACAGGCTTATAAGCATAGTCATCAGTATCAAGGGCCCATCATTGGACCATCCTTAATTGGTCTTTGCCATTGCACTTGGGGGATTGTTGCTGTTCCATTGTGGAATGTGACAGAGTTCCCATGGGTAGGAAGTCAGCACTCCCTCAGTTGTTGTTTGCAACTGTAACTACTATGTAAACACCCAACATATATCTGAATATTTTAATGTACCCTATATACATGCCCTGGAGAACTCCCTCCCAACCATGTGTCCCATCAATAACACCCCACACCAGTGTAGCTCCCCTGCCATAGTTGAGCCCCTCTGTGGTCCAAAACTTCTTCAATGATGAAGCCTAACATATTGCCAAATTCAATTGATAGGAAAATGAAGTATAGTGATGGGTTTAAAGATTAGAAGTAGAATACATACTAATGTAGGAAAACCATAATAAAGTAAAAATTAACTGGGGTATTAAAAAATAAATATACTATAAACCTTTGTTTTTGAAGTTTTGCCTTTCATCACTGCAATAGGTATTGCCTTGTATGTACAGTTGCAAGGCAATTTCTTTCATTTCTTGCTCTGTGTCTATATCACTTTTTTTTTTCTAGTTTTCAATATTTTTCAAAAAAGTTTTACATCACAGTAATTCACATATACAACATAGGTGACTCCCATATATCCAGCATCAAACCCTTTTCCCCCTTCCCCAGTAATGATCTTTTTACATGTTGATGTTATATTTGTGACAGCTGGTGTACAGATATTTAAACAGAGCTATCAAACACGTTTCCATTTGGTTTACATAATGGTTTATATTTTAGACTGTATAATTTTCTAAATTTTTAGTTACCTAATGTTTTACATTTTAGCTTATAGACTTTTATACATTTTTGGTGTAATTTTACATGTCCTATATCCATCATTGCATGATCTTGTGGAGCAATTCCATTGACACCAGTTACCTTGCTTCCATCTATTCTATACCCCTTTCCCCCTCTCCTCAGGGACCACGGCAGCAATCAATCTTCACTACTTAAAAGACCAGATTCTCAAATACTTGCAATAATGCTGAGCGCTTGATATACCAGACTGCCCTTACCCATTGGGAGCCACTAATTCTCTCGAGAGACACAATACCTGTTTGAGAATATCAGGCTTCCCCAGGATGTGGGTACACCTTCACACTCATTGTATGGGTCTCCACCCAATGATATAACACACTATACAGAATGAGCACTCACACACTCCCTAGAAGACTGCCCCTGTGCCAGATGCCCGCCCTTTAAGCACCTTGAACAGGTAATCCTTCCTTATTATATTTTCTAAAAACTTTTCTCAGCATTATAGTATTAACCACATACCTGAAAATCTCCCATGTTCAACTGTTCCCCCAGCCCTCCCTTCAATTTCTTATGCCAACTGGTCCATCCTCCCAACCCTAGCACCCCTCAAGTGCATAAAGCCACACCCAAAGGTATCCCTATGACCCCATCTTACCTCTTCCCTGTGCAAACACTTTTCTCCAGTTTATCATAGATTTCACCCATGTAGGTATCAGCTCACAACCATCCTCCCCTCCCCAAAATTCCTTTAAGCCTATCTTCCTGTCTCTAGCTCTCTGAGACAGACTGGTTTGCTTATTTCATATCAGAGAGGTCATGTAGTATTTGTCATCCAATAATTGGTTTGCTTCACTTAATATAAGGTCCTCAAGATTCATCCATGTTATCCCATGGATTGTACTATATTCCTTCTTATAGCTGAGTAGCATTCAATTGTATGTATATACCATATTTTATTTAACCATTCATCTATTGATGGACATTTGGATTGATTCCAGCTTTTGGCAACAGTGAATAATGTTGCTATGAACATGGATGTGCATTTATCAGTTTGTGATCTTGTTTTAAGTACTTCTGGGTATATACCCAGGGTTGGATTTCCTGGGTCATAGGGCAAAGCTATAGCTAGTTTTTTAGAAACTGCCAAACTGTCCTTCAGAATGGTAGAATCTTCCTGCATTCCCACCAGTGGTGGATGAGTGTTCCAATTTCTCCACATCTTCTCCAGCATGTGTAGCCTTCTGTTTTAAACACAGCCACCAGTCTAATGGGAGTAAGATGATAATTCACTGTAGTTTTGATTTGCATTTCCATAATAGCTAGTGATTTTGAGCATTTTTTTTCACATGGTTTTTAGCCATTTGTATTTCTTTTTTGGAAAAGTATCTGTTCAAATCTCTTGTCCATTTTTTAAATGGGTTGTTTGTCTTTTTATTTTTGAGGTATAGGAGTTCTTTATATATGCAGGTCATTAGTCTTCTATCAGATATATGCTTACCAAATATCTTCTCCCATTGGGTAGGCTGTCTTTTCACTTTCCTGACAAAATCCTATATGTGCAAAATGCTTTAATTTTGAGGATGTCTGATTTATCTATTTATTCTTGTGCTGCTTGTGTTTGGGAGTAAATTTCATGAAGCCATTTCCTATTACAAGTTCCTGTAGATGCTTCCCAACATTCTTTTCCAAAGTCTTTATGGTCTTGGCCTTATATTTAGGTTTTTGATCCATTTTGAGTTTATTTTTTATAAGGTGTGAGATAGTAATCCTCTTTCATTCTTTTGCATATGGATATCCAGTTCTCCAGGCACCCTTTGTTGAAGAAGCCATTCCCTCCTATTTGAGTGGGCTTGGTGTCCTTGTTGACTATCATATGACTGCATATATGAGGATCTATAATAGAACTCTCAGTTCAGTTCCATTGGTCAGTGTGTCTATCCTTGTGCCATTACCATGCTGTTTTCACTACTGTAACTTTGTAATATGTTTTGAAGTCAGGTAGTGCAATTTCTCCAATTTCTTTTTTCATTTTCAATATGTCTTTGTCTATTCAGGCCTCTTTCCTTTCCAAATAAATTTCATACCTAGTTTTTCTAGTTCATTAAAAAATGCTGGGAAGCAGATTAGGCTCAACTGATAAAGAGTGTCTGCATACTACATAGGAGATCCAGGGTTTAAACCCAGGGAATCCTGAGCTATGTGTTGAGCTGGCCCACACACAGTGCTGATGTGCACAAGGAGTGCTATGCCACACAGGGGTGTCCCCACATAGGGGAGCCCCACACACAAGGAGCATGCCCCATAAGGAGAGTCACCCAATGCAAAAAAAAAGTGCAGCCTGCCCAGGAGTGACACCACACATATGGAGAGCTGACACAGCAAGATGATGTAACAAGAAGAGACACCGATTCCTAGTGCTGCTGACAAGAATACAAGTGGACACAGAAGAACACAGCAAATGGACACAGAGAACAGACAACTGGGGGAGGGGGAAGGGGAGATAAATAAATTTTAAAAAAGAAGTCTTTAAAAAATGCTGTGTTTTATTTTATTGGGATTGCATTGAATCTGTAGATCAGTTTGGGTATGATAGGTATCTTACTAATATTAATATTCCTATCCACGAACAAGGAATATCCTTCCATTTATTTAGGTCTTCTTTGATTTCCTTGAACAGTGTTGTGTATTTTTCTGTGTATAAGCCTTTTACATTTTATATTTATTCTTAGGTATTTGATTTTTTAATTTACTATTATAAATGGTATTTGTTTCCTGATTTCTCCTCAGATTGCTGATTATCAGGGTATAGAAATGCTACTGATTTTTGCAAAATGATTTTATAACCTGCAATGTTACTGAACTCATTTATAAGTTCTAGAAGATTTGTTGTAGACTTCTCAAGACTTCTCAGGGCTTTCTATGTATAGGATCATGTCATCTGTAAATAGTGAAATTTTGAATTCTTCCTTTCCAATTTGGATGTGTTTTATGCCTGGTTCTTGCCTCAGTGCTTGAGCAAGTACTTCTAACACAATGTTAAATAGAATAGGATGATAGTAGTCATCCTTGTCTTGTTCCTGATCTTAGAGGGAAAGATTTTATGATTTCACCATTGTAAATGATGTTACCTGTGGTTTTTTCATATATACCCTTTATCACAGCTCTGGAAAAAGGAGAAAAACTGGGAAAAAGCCTGGTGTTTTTGGTTTGTCTAACTGAATGTTAGAATCTGGTACTGGTCTTATATCCACTGAAGGAGTGGAGGCTTGATTTTAATACGAAGGGCTATTTATAGGTTCGAGGCCTAATGTCCTGGAGAAAAACAGGGGAAAAGCCTGGTGTTTTGGGTTTGTCTTACTGTATGTTGGAATCTGGTACTGGTCATGTATCCACTGAAGGAGTGGAGGCTTGATTATAATAGGAAGGGCTGTTTATAGGTTCGAGTCCTAACATCCTGGAAATTGGTCTGGATTTTTAAAAAACTTGGTTACAAGAAAATTGATCAGCTTGAGCTTGGTCTGGGTGTAAAGTTAAACAGTGACAAAGGTCTAGCTGGAATCTCTTGTTATTGTGCTGAATTGTGAATGAATTGTCTTTATCCCAGATGGTAATGTTAAGTGTTCTCTGTACGGTTTGTGATGGCTGCTGGGGCAGCCATGCTGTAAAAAACATTTATATATAAAGAACTTGTGGGTCAGATTAGTGACCTTTGTCCTTCTGTCTGTGTCAGCTCAATGCTGGTGTTAAAGTTGTGTGATTATGTAAAGTGGCAGAAATTAGTTGAGCTGGAACCCTCCCTTGCCATTGTCAAGGAGGTGAATTGACCATGGGGCAAAACTGCAGAGTCTGCATGTTTGCTGGATGTTTGCACATATGTGCTGTCTCATCTCTGGTCTGCCCCTTTGCTGGGGCTTAGCGGCCATCTGTGTCCATGCCACACACCCAGGTTTGTTGGGGCTGCCCTTTAAGGTGGCTGGGTTCCCAGGAGGGGTGCTGAATTTGAGTAGGTTCTGTCTGCCCATTTTGGCAGAAAGCTGGAAAGGAGGAAGCAGCTTGCCCCTCTCCAGTGAGTCTGCACCTTCTATTGATAAGCCACACTCCTATTTGATTGCTATGCACCCTACTGCCTGGAAGGGGGAAGGTGAAGGGGATGAAAAGCAGAATCAAAATAAATGCAGTAAAGTTCCTTCCCTAAGGTGTCGAAGGCCAAAATACATTTGCACTCTGCCCAGGTTCTTTACTTTTCTGAATCTCTCTCTCTGTAAGACTGTAGAAATACTTTGAAATGTTTTAAAACTGTAAACTTGTCTGAAGAAAGGAGGCTATCACTTGAAACAATAGACCTCTAATCACTTGACAGCCTTTCTATGGTCTGGCTGAGAACTTCAGGGTTGTGAGACTACATAGGAAAAAGAGAAAAAAAAGGAATGAAATGCCACTTTAAAATCTATGTTTGGCTTTTGTCAGTTGCTGGCACCTAAGAATTCATGGTAAAAAAGTAAAAATGTAGTTTGAATCTTTAAATGCCAATACTCTCTTGCTGTTGAATTAAATGCATAACTTGCAGATGAGAATTTGTTCCATCACTTAGAAAATGCAGGAATTCACAGAATTATTATTAATAAAATTCTTGTAGCTTGATTAATAAAGGTATCCAATTTACCTTGAGGTTAAAAAATTAATAAAAACTGTAACTAAGAGTTAAGATCATTTATAGATGCATTTATATTATAAAACAGTGGAAAGATAATAACTGAAATAGCTGGGTGAATTTAGCCTGAAACTATTATTGTAGGTGTAAATTCTAAAGAAAACTTACCTTCGTTTATGGTTACTCCAAGCCTAGCCTCACCCCTTGCCTTTGCCTATGGTTATTTCATAACAGCTTCTGCCCCTATAGTCCAGGGAAGGGTGGACTTGGGGACAGACATCCCTGTTCCCTGTCCTACTTGTACTAGTAACCCTGCTTTTTCTCATGATTCCAACTGTAAACTAATTTGCTGCCTGTTGAAATTCTTAGCCCTTGGGGTTAAATGACCACTGGAGTTTTATTATCTCCAAGGACTGGGGTAAGGGGAAAGGAAGTCTCCTTCCTTGACTGTCAGTTTTCCTAAGAGTAGCAATTCATGAGAGAAACCAGTCTCCCTGAGGCTTCAAATAGCTTTGGTAAATACACATAGAATTAATCTTGTTGCTTATCCAAAATTCTGCTAAATTCAAGGTAAAATATAAGGTCTTGAAACAAAAGAAAATGGTGTTAAAGCTTTGGGAACATTTTGGTTACAAATCATTAGTTAAAAAACAAAATTCTTGTGCAAAACTGCACAGTCACTGTGTAAATTTAAAAAAGGTTTCAGTAGTCTTTTAAATGTTTTGCAGTCACAGTTATTTTGTAAAAAAATGGAAGTTTTATGTAACTAAAGTTGTGTTTTTGTGTCAAACTATTCATGTCTGCCTATTTGCTCAAATTGTTGAGGTTAAATATGCAGTTATATAAGTAATATATATCCCTGGAACCCAAATTAAGCTAAACAGTATATAAAATAATGCAAATATAGGTAACATCAATGAGTTGTGTTTCTGCATCTAACTCTATATGTGTCTGCCCATTTGCTCAGTGTATGTCTTCATACATCAGAATGATAGTATCAAATTAACAAGAGAGAATTCTTAAAAGAGCTCTATTCAAATTGTTAAAAATTAAATATGCAGTTATATATAGGAATAATATTCCTGGATCCCAAATTAGACTAAGCAGGATTGAAAGGTCATATAAAAATCTGATTATAGGAACTATTGGGAAAATCCCTCCTCTTTGTAAGAGCTTTGAGGGCAGGATTAGGTGTGGCAGATTAAACCTTTCTACTAGGCTGGGGAATTCAGAATCAGTTTGCCCTGTAATTTCCCAGTTTAAATCTTTTGACAGTCATAAAATAAATAAGGGTAATTATTGGCTCTGTTAACCAATTTCATTAAGTAAAGATAAGACCATAAACTATGGAGAGAACTTTCCTGGATTATGATTAAACAAATTAGGTAATTGTGTAATATGTTTTGAAACCCGGTAGTCAGTATGCTTTTAAAAATTATTCATTTTCATAACTTAAACAAAGAAAAAAGATTTTAGCTTCATGTAAGAAAAAAAAGAGAACATTCCTTGCATAAACTATAATGGTTTCAATTTTATTTCTCTTGGGTGGACTCTCCCTTAGTTTATAAAATAACCATGAAATAAATTAACATTTATGTACAAAATCTTTAGAGTAATGAAAATTGTAAGTTTATGTTAATGAAATTAACATAAGAAGAAAAACTGAATATAATTACTTTAAATAATTAAAGTAAATTTCTTTGGTTAGTAATTGTAATTTAATAAGTTTATTTAAATGTAAGGTAATTAGTCAATGTGGTTGTAGTCAGTTATAAAGAGTTTGTAAAATATCTTCCAAACTAAAAACATTTAAATAGTTCTAGTTCTAGAAGTCATTGTTAACTAAAAATGTAGACTGGTATTAGTGGCAAAGAATAACTTTGTAATATTAAAACCTGTCTGAAGGCCACCACAAGGTGCATATTTAAGTAAATGGTAATAAAAAGTTATCTTGATTCTATTGGGAATCTTCTGTTTTAATTTTAACAATGAAAAATAGTTTTTGCCCTCTATTACTAAGTAAAATATCTACTATTATCTTAATGGTATAATTGTATATGTATACAGTCATTTAATATGATGTGTTGAACTAAATTGTTTAAAATATATATAAAAACAAAAAATAAACTTTAACACTGTCAAACTCTCTTGTGCATTCAAACCAGGCCTTGAATACATTACAGGTTGCCTTTCCATGTGAGTTATTGCCTAGGCTGGTCACCGACCCCTCAGTTAGAAATACTTGCTATATTAGCCTCTGGTTTTGCTCCTGAAGTCAATGGAAAGTACATTGCAGTTTCAAGCTCCTGCAGCAGCCAATGATGACTCCATACAATGAAGTATTACAATGAATATTGTTTCCAAACTGGCACTGTTCCATAGTGCCAGAGAGCACTATGCACCAAGCTGGTAGAATACTGGAAACTCTCTCTAGGATCAATGATGCTGTGACTTGCTCATTGTGTGAAAAACATGCTAAGTGGAGCCATGATACCAGGATACTGTAAGTAAAACTTAAATATAATTGGCATAATGCCCTGTTCCCATGGAGAGATAACATGTAAAGTATTACAATGCTGAAATATAAAACTATTAATTGCTACTCAGAATCCTTATGCATTAAGTAATATATTAATTAATATTAAACTGCTATACTTTTATCCTGTACTAAATATATACCTAATAATTATAACTTTATCTTTTCTACTTTGGATCAAGAGCAAAAGTATATTAGACATGTTAAATTCCTGATAAATTCATTTTCTAAACAGTTAATAAACATGTCTATAGTATAAGGTGGCAGCCTCAGCCAGACTCAGTCAGCTTACTATTCTACTGTACTTCACCGTGTAGCAAAAATGAGGCTTGCTTGCTAATAATAAGTCACCTATTAAACAGTCAAAATTGCCAGAAATTGTACAATTAAAACCAAAATGTAAAAAAAAAAACCTTTATTCTCTAGTTCTGATTACTCCCACAGTCAAAAACTAAGATAATTTCCAACTTGGTGCACTAATCCTGAATGAAACCAATTGCCCAAAGGGTGCCAGTTCACTAGGAGCATCTGACAGAGTACATGAGTGCCAATCATTAAACAGCCTGAAATGTGTCTTCAAAACAAAGCTAAGTATCTATCACAATTTCTCTCTGAAAATCAATAACTTAAATATATATATACTGTTCCCACCAGCTTTTAAAAAGGGGTGCCATCTTTATAGGCACCTAACCTTGTCTACCTCTGTAATCCAATGACCTCTTTTAAAACCAGATATTCCAAAATTTTAATTAAGTTTGTTTCTTTCAGAATGAACATATTATTAACCATAAGAAAACTTCATCCAACTTCATACAGAATGCCAGATCCATCTTCCTCCAGTTAAAATAAAAGAGAGTTTTACACCTTGTTAGGCAATAACTACAGCCCATGGCCAGCAGGAAGCAGTTACAGAAAAGAGATCATCTCCTTTCAGCACCCCCTTAAGATTAAAGGTGTAAACTGTTTAAGGGTAAAACAAAATTAATAGATGGATCTGGAGCTTAACTGGAAATCCACGTGAGGACTGGGGGTCCCAGGATGACTGCAGGAAGGCCCCCACCCCAGGATTCTGCTGTCCAGAATGAAAACTTCTAAACTTCTAAAAACAAGATCCTGAAAATTGATAAGTAAAGTAATCAATGAAAACAACAAACAGCCATCCACCTCATAGATCCAACAATAATTATGCCAAAGCTTAGAATGTTAAGCTTCAGCATAAGTGTGGAAAATGATGTGGGTTATCGGTGGGAGGCTCTTCATCTCTTCGTAGATAACCTAAGCTATTTGTCCTGACTTGTGGGTGTGGGATGCTAAGAAGCTGCAGTCCTGCCCTAGGTGACCATGGCAATGACTCCAGGCCCGGGAGGTCATTTAGCAATGCAAACTCTATATACATACCAGTCAGTCCAGGGAAACTCTGATGGTGGTGATGTCTAAACTTAAGGGAACTTGGACTTGGCCTTGAATGGAAAATATAATAGAGCCTGTGCATAAATTCAAAATCGTCTAATTCTTTCACATAAGATCTCTTGGGGATGTTATTTTAGTTAAGGTGTGGCCCAGTGGAATGCATTTGGGCCTTGATCTGGACAACTGGAGTTTTTATAAGCATAAGAAATTGAAAAATATACTAATAATATCAAGGATGGAGCCAGAAACCAGAAGTCTGTGAGAACATAGAAAAGCAAAGAAAATGGATATTTCTTTTGTGTGTGATGGGAAATCCACAGAACCCATAGAATATCCAGCTTTACAGAAGGCTACTGACCTTAGAAGGAAGCAAGCATTGTATTCTCCAATATGGTAAGACAATTAATTCCTACTACTTAAGTCAATGCATTGTGTAGTATTGTTGTAGAAGTCAAGAGAGGTTCAATTATTTGCATATAGAAAGGCCAGGACTCAAGAAAGATTTTGAGAAGGAAAAATGGTTTATTGACAGCTGGCCAGACTTGGGAGCTTTCTGTTTCCAACTCAAGCCTTGAAAAAGATTTTCAAATTCATTTTATACAGGGTGGGAAGTCAAATGGTGCTTTTATCAAAGAAAACTACTTTCTTTGTTAAGTCTTTACCTGCATCCCAGAAGGTTTTGAATTAACATGTCGCCCACATATCAGGTGAGCTTGAATTAGCATCTTGCCCACATTCCATCTGGATGCAACCTTGAATACACATTTAGTCATACATCCTTTCTGAACATTCAAAGCCCATATCACTTAACTAGATTTCTAGAGACTAGGCACACTTGGATACAGAATTAGATGATTTTGAATTTATGCACAGGCTCTATTATATTTTCCATTCGAGGTCAAGTCCAAGTTCCCTTCAGTTTCAGCATCCCCACCATCAGAGTTTCCCTGGACTGACTGGTATGTATATAGTTTGCATTGCTAAATGGTCTCCCAGGACTGGCATCATTGCCATGGTCACCAAGGGCAGGACTGCAGCCTCTTACCATCCCAAACCCACAAGTCAGGACATACAGTTTAGGTTACCTCCAAAGAGACAAAGAGCCCCCCACCCACATCATTATTTGTCATACAAGCCTGGACACTAAGAGTTTTGGGTACTGGAAAATGGGGTGCTGCTATTACAAATAACCAAATATGTGGAAAGGGCTTTTGAATTGAGTATTCTTTAGAAGGTGAAGTATTGTGAATTGTTTGATAGAAAAAAATCTAAATTGATTTCAAAAGACTATTCATAGAAACATTGAAATATGAAGACAGAAAAGGAAATGATGAAAGTGTTATTGGAAATTGGGAAGAAATCAGTCCTCATTATAAAGGAGCAGATAATTTGGATTTGCATTGGAACTTGTATGCATTGGCATTGGATATTTATCTGAAGACATCTGCAGATGAAGTATAGAAGGTGAAGTTACTTTCTTATCACAGTTTATAGGATAATGTAAGAGGAAAGCTTTAATCTGATTTAAAATAAAACCTCTTCAGCACAAAGAGACCAACAATTTATGGTTTGAGAATAGCTCAACATATCCAAATATTATTCTGAGACTATGTCCAAAGCAGTTGTATCAAGGACCTCTCTGAAATTATGGGAAGGAGTCAACTGGAGAAATATCTCCATATGAAGTTTTAAGTGAATAACATTTTACTAAAGAGAGTGTGGCTGAAAATGGACCCAGTCAGACATCTTAGAAGATGATAGGATTGGAAATGCAGTTATCCATAAAGGATACGTGGAAAGTAATTTTGTCTGATGGTTTGAATCCCTTTAAAAGCACACAAAACTGATGATGGCTTTGGAAAATTTGAATTAGTAGAAACAATGCCCTCCTTTCTGAGGTTGGGGGCTGACCACTGTTTTCTGGTAAAGTGAGGATGCTATTCCAATGCTTTGCAAGAGTGACATCAAGGCCTTAGCATCCAGAGAGAGGAAAAACACTATGAAAGCATATAAAAAGGGTGAAGATGTTGCATGAGAAGAATCCATCCACAGTGGCTTTCACACACCAGCATTTATTACAGTTTGCCCTGATCAGTTTTGTCTTCTTTGGGATTCAAAGGATCATACCAAATTCCCCTTTTAGTGTGAGAATGTCTATCCAATTGTTATACCACTGTAGTTTTAAAAAGATTTATTTTTTATTTATTTCTCCACCCACAATCGTCTGCTCTCTGTGTCCATTCACTGTGTGTTCTTCTGTGTCTTTGCATTCTTGTCAGTGGCACTGAGAATCCCTGTCTCTTTTTGTTGCACCATCTTGCTGTGTCAGCTCTGTATGTGTGGTGGTACCATTGCAAGGCAGTCTGCACTTTTTTTTGCATGGGATGGCTCTCTTTGTGGGGCACACTTCTTGTGCATGGGGCTCCCCTGTGCAGAGGACATGTCTGCATGGCATGGCACTCCTTGTACACATCAGCACTGTACACAGGGCTGCTCACCACATGGATCAGGAGGCCCTGGGTTTGAACCCAAGTCCTTCCATATGGTAGGTGGATACTCTATCAGTTGAGACAAATCCACTTCCCATACTACTGTATTCTAACAAAAGAAAACTTGTTTTCAAAGTTTCACTGACATAAGGAAGGAAACAAATTTTGCTGCAGGGCAGACCACATCCACAAATTGTTTTAATTAGACTGGTTTTGGATTTGTTCTAAGATGATGAGGTTTTGTGATGTTGTGATGGAATAATTGTATTTTGCATGTGGGATTATGTTTTAGTTTCCTGGCTGCTAAAAAAAATTACCATGAAAGGATCAGCTTTACAAAAAAACTCATTGGCTTACTACAAGCGATCTTTGGATTTCCTTGGCTTTTCTGTAATTTGACCTACACATTGTAGTATCTTTTTTCTTTTCTGGATTCCCTTGATATCCACCTTCTGGCTTTTCCCTGTGACTTCTCCTCCATGTCCAATTACCTTTATTTATAAGGAAATATGCATATTGGATTAAGTTTCAGCTCCATTCAATTTGGGCACACCCTAACTTATAACATCTTTGTAGGTTCTCTTTTAAATACCCCATCCATAGTAACAGGGATAGGGACCTGGGCCTGTCTTTTGACAGGGATATGATTCAATCACCAACAGAATTTCATATCCTGTTTGGGGTCAGGAAAACTGACTGTGGTGGCTTAAGTTATATTCTCCACATTTAGACTTTTTTAAGATTTTATTTATTTATTTGTTTATCTCCCTCCCCTCATTTGTTGTGTCTGTTTCTTGTGTGCTGATCTTCTCTTTTGTTAGGAGGCACTGGGAACTGAAAGTGAGGCCTCCCATGTCAAAGGGAGGAGCCTAATCACTGGAGCCACCTCTGCTCTTTGCTTTGTTGTGTCTCTCATGCTTTCCTCCATGTGTCTCTTATTGTGTCATCATGTTGCAGTCAGTTCACCACACCAGTCTGTTGTGTCAGCTCACTGCCTTGCTCATCTACTTTAGGAGGCACTATGAACCAAAGTTAGTCCTCCCATGTGGTAGATGGGAGCTCAATCTGCTTCCCTAGACTTGTTCTTGATGTTAATGTTCATTCCTGTAAGTGTGAACCTATCATAAAGAGGCTTTTGAGAAAATATTATTTTTAGTTAAGTTGTGGTACAACTGAATGAAAATGAGTTTTAATACAATTATATTAGTCCCTTATGTTCAGAAGGCATTCAGAAATAGAAAGTCTAGGTAGGAAGCTGCAGCCAAAGATAAGCAAGGACTCCAAAGAGGGACTACAAAACCAAGTGATGAAAATGTTAAATACCCCAAGAATTTCCAGCTCTCCAGAATGCCACTGACCCAAGAAGGAAATAAGTCTTCTGGACTCCAAATGCATGAGAAAATAAATTACCATTTTTTAACTAATTGTGTGATATTTATTATGGCATTATGGACACTAAGATATAAAAGTATTTGAATTACTTACATTCATTAAGGTTTCAATGTCTCATGCCATAAGAATGCAGGATTTCACACCCAGGTAGCTCCTGAGCACAAGGAATGCTGAAAGTGAAAGAGGTGCTGGGAGTGTTGGGGCTACTAGTAATATCCTTTAAATACAAGGCAACAGGGAGTTCAGGGTTAGTGGAAAACCTGTTTGTATTTGTGCAGAAAGTAGGAATAGAGCAAATAAATCATCACTGCTCTGTTATGAATAATTATTTTCTGCCCTTGAATATAAACTCTGCCTAATCATCCTGGAAGGATCACAATCCATGTATCTCTCACAACCAGGGTTTGATATTCACCTAGACTCTTCAGAGTTGGTAAATCTCCTCAAGAGTCCCCATGTGGCTCAAATATGACTTCTTTTCTGAGCATAAATTTTATCTCATCTGGACAAAGACCATTAGAATTAGGAAGCTGAAACTATCAGCTGAATTATTGGGTGTGTGGAATCCAATGAACTACCCAAGCTCATGAAAGTCTCAATGGCTTATTTTGAATGTAAATCGATACCTGTGGTGTGTAAAAACCATATTCTATTCAATATTTTCATAAAGATATTCTCTCAGGCCCAGTTGTGTGGTATGTTAGGAGGAAAGCAAGCTATGAGCTCATCATAATTTGGGTTTTACTTACAGTATCCTGGTAATCATGGTTCCACTTAGCATGTTCTTCACACAGTGCACAAGTTGCAGCATCATTGAACTTAAGAGTCTCCAGTATTCTATCAGCCTGGTGCATAGTGCTCTCTGTCACTATGGAACAGTGCCAGTTTGGAAACAATATTCATTGTAATACTTCATTGTACCGAGTCTCATTGACTGCTGCAGGAGCTTGAAACTGCAATGTAGTTTCCCTGACTTCAGGAGCATAACCAGAGGTTGATAGCGCAAATATTTCTAATTGAGGGATCAGTGACCAGCCTAGCCAATAACTCACATGCAGAGGTAACCTGTAGTGTATTCAAGATCTGGGTTGAATGCACAAGAGAGTTCAACAATGTTAAAGCTTATCTCTTGTTTTTATATATATTTTTAAACATTTTAATTCAACACATCATATATCAAATGACTTTGTTTACTTATACAATTTTTTACCATGGTGATAATAGTAGGTATTTTACTTTAGTAATAGAGGAAAAAAACACTATTTTTTATTGTTAAAATGAAAATGGAAGATTCCTAATAGAATCAAGATAACTTTTTATTAGCATTTACTTAAATATGCACTTTGCAGTGGCCTTTAGACAGGTTTTATTATCACAAAGTTCTTCCTTGCTGCCAACATCAATCCAGGTTTTTAGTTAATGATGACTTCTAGAACTAGAACCATTTAAATGTTTAATTTTGGAAGATATTTTTACAAACTCTTTATAATTGAGCAGAACCACATAGACTAGTTAGCTTACATTTAAATAAACTTATTAAATTACAATTACCAACTAAGGAAGTTTACTTTATTTATTTAAGAAAGCATATCTACAATTTTCTTCTTCAGATTAATTTCATTAACATGAACTTACAATTTTCATTACTCCAAAGATTTTGTACATATAATGTTCATTTATTTAATGGGTAATTTATAAACTAAGGGAGATTACACCCAAGCTAAATAATACTGAAACCATTGTAGTCTATGCAAGGAATGCTCTCTCCCTTTTCCCCACAGGAAGCCAAAACCTCTTTTCTTTGTTTAAATTTGGAAACTGAATAATTTTAAAAGCATACTGACTACCAGGTTCTGAAATACCTTACAATCACATTATTTGTTTAATCATAATCCAGGAAAGATCTCTCCATAGCTTTTATGGACTTTTCTTTACTCACTGAAATTTGGCAACAGAACCACTAATCACACTTATTTTAAGACTGTCAAAAGATTTAAACTGGGGAATTACAGGGCAAATTGATTCTTAATTCCCCAGCCTAGTAGACGAAACCTGCCAAAGCTAGTCCTGCTCTCAAATCTCTTGGAAAGAGAAGGCCCTTTTCCAATAATTCCGTCCTGCTTAGTCTAATTTGGGCTCCAGGAATATTTATTCACACATATAACTGAATATTTAACTTTTAGCAATTTGAATAGAGCTCTTTTAAGAATTTTCATTTGTTAGTTTGATATTATCCTGATGTATGAAGATATACACTGAACAAATAGGCAGACATAGTTAGACACAAGAGACACAAGTCATTGATGCTACTTATAATTTGCATTATCTTATACACCATTCAGTTTAATTTCAGTTCAAGAAATATATATATAACTTATATAAATTATATTTAACCAACAATTTGAGCAAATAGGCAAATATGAATAGTTTGATACAGAAACATAACTTAGTTACTTAAAACTTTCATATTTTATAAAACAAGTGTGACTGCAAAGTAGTTGAAGATTTCTAAAAGGTCTTTGCACAAAAATTTTGTTTCTTAACTAATGGCTTGTAACCAAAATGTTCACAATGCTTTAATATAATTTTCCTTTTTTTCAGAACCTTATATTTTACTTTGAATTTTATGAGAGAAAGCAGGGTTACTAATACCAATAGGACAGGAGACAGGGATGTGTCATATCTGCTTTTCCCTGGGCTATAGGGGCAGAAGCTGTTATGAAATAACCATAAACAAAGGCAAGGGGTGAGGCTAGGCTTGAAGTCACCATAAATGAAGGTAAGGTTAGTTTAGAATTTACACTTACAATAACAGGTTCAGGCCAAATTCACCCAGTTGTAATTTCAGTTATTATCCTTCTGCTGTTTTATAATATAAATGCATCTATAAATGATCTTAACTCTTAGTTACAGTTTTCAGTAAGTATTAACCTTAAGATGAATTGGATACCTTTCTTAAGTTACTAGAATTATATTAGTAACAATTCTATGAATTTCTGCCTTTTCTTAGTAATGGAACAAATTCTCATCTGCAAGTTATGCATTTAATTCACCAGCAAGAGAGTACTGGCATTTAAAGATTCATTTTTAAACTACTTTTTATCATGAATTCTTAGGTCCCAGCAACTGACAAAAGCCAAACACAGATTTTAAAGTGGAGGTTTATCCCCACCCTTTTTTTCTCTGTAGTTTCACAACACTGAAGTTCCCAGCCAGACCATTAAAGAGGCCATCAAG
Organism: Dasypus novemcinctus; assembly: GCF_030445035.2. Classification (NCBI taxonomy): domain Eukaryota; kingdom Metazoa; phylum Chordata; class Mammalia; order Cingulata; family Dasypodidae; genus Dasypus; species Dasypus novemcinctus. The sequence goes on along the minus strand of NC_080691.1, from coordinate 62,721,850 downwards.
TAATTAGAGGTCCATTGTTTTCAAGTGATAGACTCCTTCCTTTAGACAAGTTTACAGCTTTAAAACATTTCAAAGCATTTTTACATAGTCTCACAGGACCTGGGCAGAATGCAACTTTATTTTGGCATTTGACACATTAGGGAGGGAACTTTATTGCATTTATTTTGATCCTGCTCTACATCCCCATTCACCTCCCCCCTTCCAGGTAGTTGGATGCACACTTATCAAATAGGAATGCAGCTTATGAATAGAAGGCATGGACTCACTAGAAGGGGGCAAGCCACTCCCCACTTTCCAGCTTTCTGCCAAAATGGGGCCAAAGAACCTACTCAAATTTGGTGCCCCTCCTGGGGACCCAGCCACCCTGACTGGGGCCAGCTCCAACAAACCCAGTTGTGTGGCATGGACACGGATGGCCTCCAAACCTCAGCAAAGGGGTGGACCAGAGATGAGAGAGCAGAGTACGTGCCAACATTGAGACTCCACAGTTTTGCCTTATAATCAATTTACCCCTTTGTCAATGACAAGGGAGAGTTCCAGCTCAACCAAATTCCACCACCTTACATAACCACACAACTTCAACACCAGTATTTAATTGGACCATGTCATTAGGGTATTGAGTCCCCGCCCCTTGGTGAGTGGGGATTCACAGATAAAAGACATGGCAAAGCAGAGTTGAGTGTTTCTGATGTTGGAGTTTTAATGTTGGAGCTTGATGCTGAAGTCTGAAGCTGGAGGCCCAGGGAAAGAGAGAGCTGTTCACCTGACAGTCTACATACAGTTGACCTTGTGGAGGAAACAGAGGAGCTGAGCCCAGAGGAATCCAGAAATCCTGAACCCTCACAGATATCAACAGCCATCTTGCTCCAACATGTGGAAATAGACTTAGTGAGGAAAGTAACTTATGCTTTATGGCCTGGGAACTATAAGCTCCTACCCCAAATAAATACCCTTTATAATGTCCAGCAGATTTCTAGTATTTTGTATCAGCACCCCTGTGGCTAATTAGTACAACTTGTAACTACAATATGTTATTTTCTTATATCTCAACAAAAAAAATGGCACAAAGAAGATGTTTAAATGTTAATAATTAAATGAAAAATAGTGTTGCATGATTTGACATTGTAGAAATATAAATATCATATCTACAGTAATATACCATTTCACACCCCAAAAGGAAGGGTAGAAAAAAAATAGGACAGCAACAAATATTTGAGAGGATATGGATTAATAGTAACCCTATTACAATCCTGGTGGGAATGTTAAATAAGACTCTTTTAAAAACCAACCTAAAGGTCCTCAAATTATTATAGAAAAAACTATCATATGAACCTACAATTCAACTTCTAGATATATGTTCTAAAATACCAAAACATAGGGATTCAAATACATCTTTGTCCAGCAAAATTCATAGTAGCAGCATTTACAAAAGCTGAAAGTGTTGTAGAAGTTGAGAGTGGTTCAATTATTTGCATATAGAAAGGCCAGGACTCAGGAATGATTTTGAGAAGGAAAAATGACTTACTGACAGCCAACTGGATTCAGGAGCTTTCTGTTTCAAACCAGAGCCCTGAACAAGAATTTTCCGTTCCTTTTATACAGAGAGGAAGGGTCAAATTGTTCTTAGTTTCAGTGCTCAATAGGCTTGAATTAGCATATATCTTCCACATCCTACATAAGCTTTTAGCATGGACCTTATACATTCTAGATCAACTTTAGGCACATTTGGTTTGCATTTTCCCTGAATATTTAAAGTTTATAGAGTTTGCATTGCTAAACTATTTCCTGGGACTGGAGTCATTGCCATGGTCACCAAGGGCAAGACTGCAGCCTCATACCATCCCACACCCACAAGTCACAGACAGCTTAGGTTATCTATGAAGAGATGAAGAGCCTCACACCCATAGTGCACATCATTTCCCCACCTTAGGCTGAAGCTTAACTTGCTAAGCTTTGGCATAATTATTGCTGGAGCTATGGGGTTGGTGGCTCTTTGTTGTTTTGATTGATTACTTTACTTATCAATTTTCAGTGTAGCATCCAGGATCCTGTTTTTAGAAGTTTAGAAGTTTTCATTCTGGGCAGCAGAATCCTGGGGTGGAACCCCTCTGCAGTCATCCTGGGGACACCAGTGATCATGTAGATTTCTAGTCAGACTCCAGATCCATCTATCAATTTTATTTTACCTTTAAAGAGGTTACATCTTTAATCTTAAAGGGGTGCTGAAGGGAGATGATCTTTTTTACTGTAACTGCTTCCTCTGGCCATGGGCTATAGTTATTGCCTAACAAGGTGTAAAAGTTTTATTTTAACTGGAGGAAGATGGATCTGGCATTATGTACAAATCTGGATGAAGTTTTCATATGGTTAATGAGAGGTTCATACTAAAGAAACAAACTTAATCAAAATTTTGGAATACCCATTTTAAAAGAGGACATTGGATTACAGAGGTAGACAAGGTTAGGTGCCTGTAAAGATGGCACCTCCTTTTAAACGCTTGTGGGAACAGTATATATATATAACATATATATATATATATGTTATTTATTTTCAGAGAGGGATTGCAACAGATACTTACTTAGCTTTGTTTTGAAGATGCAGTTCAGGCTGTTTAATGATTGGCAATCATGTACTCTGTCAGGTGCTCCTGGTGAACTGGCACCCTTTGGGCAGTTCGTTTCATTCAGGATTAGTGCACCAAGTTGGAAATTTTCTTAGTTTTTAGCTGTGGGAGTGATCAGAACTACAGAAAAATATGTTTTTTATATTCTGCTTTTAATTGCACAATTTTTGGTAATTTTGACTGTTCAATAGGTGACCCATTATTAGTAAGCAAGCCTCATTTTTGCTACACAGTAGAGTACAGTAGAACAGTAAGTTGACTGAGCCTGGCTGAGACCAATACCTTATTCTATAGACATGTTTATTAACTGTTTAGAAAATTAATTTATCAGGAATTTAACATGTCTAATATACTTTTGTACTGATCCAAACTAGAAAAGATAATGTTATAATTATTAGGCATATATTTAGTACAGGATAAAAGTATAGCACTTTAATATTAATTAATGTAGTACTTAATGCATAAGGATTCTAAGTTGCAATTAACAGTTTTAAATTTTAGGATCGTGTTACTTTACATGTTATCTCTCCATGGGAGCAGGCCATAATGCCAATTGTGTTTAAGTTTTACTTACAATATCCTGGTAATTATGGTTCCATTTAGCATGTTTTTCACACAGTGAGCAAGTCACAACATCATTGATCCTAGAGAGAATTTCCAGTATTCTACCAGCCTGGTACATAGTGCTCTCTGGCACTATGGAACAGTGCCAATCTGGAGGCAATATCCATTGTACACGTGGCTGTAGCAAGTCATCATTGGTTGCTGCAGGAGCTTGAAACTGCAACATAGTTTCCCTGACTTCAGAAGCATAGCCAGAGGTTCATATCACAAATATTTCTAATTGAGGGATCAGTGACCAGCCTAGCCAATAACTCACATGCAGAGGCAACCTGTAGTGTATTCAAGGTCTGGTTTGAATGCACAAGAGAGTTTGACAATGTTAAAGTTTATCTCTTGTTTTTATATATATATTTTAAACACTTTAATTCAACACATCATATATCAAGTGACTTTGTTTACTTATACAGTTTTTTACCATGGTGATAATAGTAGGTATTTTACTTTACTAATAGAGGAAAAAAACTATTTTCCATTGTTAAAATGAAAACAGAAGATTCCTAATAGAAGCAAGATAACTTTTCATTAGATTTACTTAAATATGCACTTTGCAATGGCCTTCAGACAGGTTTTATTATCACAAAGTTCTTCCTTGCTACCAACATCAATCCAGGTTTTTAGTTAATGATGACTTCTAGAACTAGAACCATTTAAACGTTTTCAGTTTTGAAAATGTTTTTACAACCTTTTTATAATTGACCACAACCACATAGATTATTTACTTTACATTTAAATAAACTCATGAAATTACAATTCCTAACCAAAAACGTTTACTTTATTTATTTAAGAGAGCATATCTACAATTTTTCCTTAGTTTAATTTCATTAACATGAAATTACAATTTTTATTACTCCAAAGTTTTTTTACATATAATGCTATTCATAATTAATGGATAATTTATAAACTATGGGAAATTACACTCAATCTAAATTAAATTGAAACCATTATAGTTTATGCAGTTCTCTTTCTTTTCTTTACAGGAAGCTAAAACTTCTTTTCTTTGTTTATGTTCTGAAACTGAATAATTTTTAAAAGCATACTGACTACCAGGTTCTAAAATACATTATAATCACATAATCCATGAAAGATTTCTCTATAGCTTTCATGGACTTTTCTTTACTTACTGAAATTTGGCAACAGAACCACTAACCACTCCTTTTAAGGCTGTTGAAAGATTTAAACTGGGAAATTACAGGGCAAACTGATTGATTTTTTATTTCATCTGCCACACCTAGTCCTACCCTCAAAACTCTTGCAAAGAGATGGCTCTTTCCTAATAGTTCCTATAATCAGATTTCTATATGACCTTTCAACATCCTGCTTATCCTGCTTAGTCTAATTTGGGTTTCAGGAATATTTATTCACATATACAACTGCATATTTAATTTTAAACAATTTGAATAGAGCTCTTTTAAGAATTTTCATTTGTTAATTTGATATTATCATCCTGATGTATGAAGACATACACTGAGCAAATGGGCAGACACAAATAGATTTCAACACAGAAACACAACTCTATGATGTTACCTATAATTTGCATTATTTTATACACTGTTTAGCTTAATTTGGGTTCCAGGGATATATATTACTTATATAACTGCATATTTAACCTCAACAATTTGAGCAAATAAGCAGACATGAATAGTTTGACACAAAATCAGTACTTAGCTACTTAAAATTTTTATTTTTACAAAATAAGTGTGACTGTAAAACATTTCCAAGACTCTTGAAATTTTTTCTTAGTTTGCACTATGACCATGCAGTTTTACACAATTTTGTTTCTTAACTAATGGCTTGTAACCAAAATGTTCCCAATGTTTTAACACAATTCTCTTTTGTTTCAGAACTTTATAATTTCAGAACTTGGAATTTCACAGAATTTTGGATGAGCAACAAGACTAATTCTATGTATATTTGTAGAGGCAATTGAAGCCTCAGGGAGACTGATTTTTCTCATGAATTGCCACTCTTAGGAACACTGACAGTCAAGCCAGGGGACTTTTTTATTCCCCCAGTCCTTGGAGATAAATAAAACTCCAGTGATCATTTAACCCCAAGGGCTAAGAATTCCACCAGGCAGCAATTTAGTTTATACTTGGAATCATGAGAGAAAGCAGGGTTACTAATACCAGTAGGACAGGAGACAGGGATGTCCCCAAGTCTGCCTTTCCCTCAAGTATTGGGGGCAGAAGCTGTTATGAAATAACCATAGGCAAAGGCAAGGGGTGAAGCTAGGCTTGAAGTAACCATAAACCAAGGTAAGGTTAGTTCAGAATTCACATTTACAATAACATTTCCATGCTAAATTTACCCAGTTATAATTTGTTATTAATTTTCTGCTGTTTTATAATATAAATGCATCTATGAGTGATCTTAACTCTTTTCACTTTTCATTAAGCTTTACACTTTTCATTAAGCTTTAACCTTAATGTGAATTGGATATCTTTATTAATTAAGCTATAAAAATTTTATTAGTAACAATCCCATGAAGTTCTGCCTTTTCCTAATACCAGAACAAATTCTCATTTGTGAGTTATGCATTTAATTCACCAGCAAAAGTGTATTGGCATTTAAAGATTTATTTTTAAACTACCATTTTACCGTGAATTCTTAGGCGCCAGCAACTGACAAAAGTCAAACACAGATTTTAAAGTGCAGTTTCATTCCCTTTTTTCCTTCTTTCTCTGTAGTTTCTCAACCCTGAAGTTCCCAGTCAGACCATTAAATGGATATCAAGTGATTAGAGGTCTATTGTTTCAAGTGATAGCCTCTTTTCTTCAGACAAGTTTACAATTCTAAAACATTTCAAAGTATTTCTACAGTCTCACAGAGATTCATAAAAATAGAAGAACCTGGGTAGAATGCAAATGTACTTTGGCTTTTGACACCCTAGGGTAGGACATTTGCTGCATTTATTTTGATCTTGCTTTTCATCCCTTTCACCTTCTCACTTCCAGGCAGTCAGGTGCACAACAATCAAATAGGAATGCAGCTTATGAACAGAAGGTATGGACTCATTGGAAGGGGCAAGCTGCTCCCCTCTTTCCAGGTTTCTGCCAAAATGGGAAGACAGAACCTACTCGAATTCACCACCCCTTCCAGGGACTCAGCCATCCTGACTGGGGCAGTCCCAACAACCCCTGGTGTGTGGCATGGACACAGACAGCCTCCAAGCCCCAGCAAAGGGGCAGATCAGAGACAAGGCAGCAGAGCATGCACAAACATCCAGACTCTGCAGTTTTGCCCCATAATCAATTCACCCCCTTGCCAATGGCAAGGGAGTATTCCACATCAACTAAAGTCCACCAGTTTACATAACCATAAAACACCAACATCAGCATTGAGCTGACACAGACAGTTATATATATATATATATATATATATATATATATATATATATATATATATATATATATATTTTTTTTTTATTTTATTTTTCCAGCATGGCTACCCCAGGAGCCATCACAAACCTTAGAGAGAACACTTACCATTAACATCTGGTATAAAGTGAATTCATTTGCAATTCAGCACCATAACAAAAGATTCCAGCTTGACCTTTTTCACTGTTTAACTTCACACCCAGACCAAGCTTCACTAAAAAAGCCAATCCATTTTCCTGTGGCCAAGTTTTTAAAAATCCAGACTAATTTGCAAGACATTAGGACTCAAGCCTATAAACAACCCTTCCTATTACAATCAAGCCTCCACTCCTTCAGTGGATATAAGAACAGTACCAGATTCCAACATGCAGTTAGACAAACTGAAAACACCAGGCTTTTCCCCTGTTTTTCTCTTTTTTCCAGACTTAGAGAGAACAGCTTCCCCCCCAATTTTCTGGGGATACTGGGGTTATCTCGGGAGGTGATCAGCCTCCCTCCCTAGCAATTAAAGCTAGGGTTCTCCAGACTGTGCTCCCCCAGGGAGTCTTACCTTCTTCCATGTTTGGAGTTCTTTTTCATTCCCAGAATCTTTCTCTTCAGACCTTCCATTGCCCTCAGTTTTCATCAGGAAGACTCCAGTGGAGCCTACATCTTTTCTGGATTAAATTTAATCAAGGGGCACCCAGATTTGGGGTTTACCTGAGTCCTCCCAGCTTCCTCGGGGATTTGGAAGGGCAGCAAAATGCTACTGTCTCTGGCCTTCATTTGCAATTCTGGGAGAGCCCCCAAATTGTTGTAGAAGTTGAGAGATGTTCAATTACTTGCGTATAGAAGGGACAGGACTCAGGAATGATTTAGAGAAGGAAAAATGATTTATTGATGTCTGGCCAGCCAGACTCAGGAGATTTCTGTTTTAAAGGAGCCTTGAACAAGATTTTCACGTTCCTTTTATACAGTGTAAGGGCTAAATCATTTTTTGTTTCAGTGCTCAATAGGCTTGAATTAGCATATACCTTCCACATCCTAGGTAAGCTTTTAGCATGGACTTCATATATTCTAGATAAGCTTTTAGCACTTTTGGTTTGCATTTTCCTTCAATATTTGACGTTTATAGAGTTTGCATTGCTAAACTGTTTCTCCAGGACTGGAGTGATTGCCATGTTCACCAAGGGCAGGGAATCTTGTCCATGAACATCATAAGATCCTAGGACTCCTGACGTGTGCATTCCACGGAAAGAGCTTCAACACTGGAGGAAGTCAGGATGGGTTCAGACTGTAGAGGGCACTTAGGAAAATTCTGACCACAGGGCCCAGCCCCTGGGGCAGGGGAAGAGGGAAGCTAGGGAAGGGCTTCATGTCAAGGTTTTGGTTTTCTTCTCCTGCCTGGAGAAATGCACTCACCCCCCAGGGATATCAGTCTTTCTCTGTCCTCTGTGATATCCTCATTTATTTGACTTTCTGAGGAAAACATTTCCTTTGCAATTCAAACTTTCAAGTCAGATTCACATGACTTATCTAGAAGACTGGTTTGTAGCAGGTTTCAGTGATACCTCCATCAGGTCTATGTAGCATTCTTTGGACAATATTTTTTTTCATTTCAATGCTCCTTGTAATATATCAACCATACTACTCTTTAAATTGTCTTTAGTGGTTTCCCAAACCAAAAATATACATATTTAATTAATTTTAACCATCTTTCACAGAACACTATCCCACTTTACATCTACTCTTGGCAAAATATATTTTCAAAAAAATATTTCCAATTCTATCCTTTTGTCACTTATAAGATTACTGCCATTAATTTCACATACACTTATGCTAAAATCAACATATGAATTAGTATTGTCACTGCTTTAAAAATTAACTTTTAGAGTACTTAAGAATAAGAACATAAATATTTTTAAGCTTCATTATTCCAATAGTGGTGCTCTATCTTTAATAAGGAAGATGCTGTTTTCCAAACTATTTCTTTTTCTTTCTCCCTGACATATTTTAATAAACAAGTTTTACTGCTAAATATTAATAAAGCATAAATCCCTGAACATGAATTAATGACCCATATACTCTTAAACTTTGTCCTCTTTCCTCTACCATGGTCCAGAAACATCATATTCCCTGCCTCCTATTAATATAGGGAGATAATTCATTCCATCAGTTATTCACTTTCCAGTACAATTGTGCAATCTTCCAGATTCTGCAAAGACACTATTTAAAAATTATGGAAAATGTTGATAATGCAGATAACTTTGACAAAACACCCTCATAACTCTGTGAGGTATTTAGGAAAATTGACTCTTTTATGCAGATGAAAAAACTAATGTAAAGAATGGCAGGAGGCGGACTTGGCCCAGTGGTTAGGGCATCCGTCTACCACATGGGAGGTCCGTGGTTCAAACCCCGGGCCTCCTTGACCCATGTGGAGCTGGCCTATGTGCAGTGCTGATGCACACAAGGAGTGCTGTGCCATGCAGGGGTGTCCCCGCATAGGGGAACCCCACGCGCAAGGAGTGCACCCCGTAAGGAGAGCCGCCCTGTGCCAAAAAAAGTGCAGCCTGCCTAAGAATGGCACCTCCCACATGGAGAAATGACACAACAAGATGACACAGCAAAAAAGAAACACAGATCCCATGCCACTGACAACAACAGAAGCGGACAAAGAAGACGCAGCAAATAGACACAGAGAAGAGACAATCAGGGTGGGGGGTAAGGGGAGAGAAATAAAAAAATCTTAAAAAAAAAAAAGAATGGCAGGAAAACTATGCATGGTCCCTGAGACAGCAAACCAGATATTCTGGGCTGGAGGTTTTGTTCTTTATCACCTCCTTCCTCTTTACAGTGAAATAGAGGAAAGTTGGAAACCATTATTGATAAAGTGAAGTCCTGCTCTCAGTGAAATTCTCAGCAATGATGCCACAAACTGTTCATTTCAAGTGGCCATTTTTCAGGGTGTCTGGGAGTCTCTCTAATTAAAGAGAATCAATAGGATTTTATAAGAGTCTCTCACATGACTGTAGGGATGCAGAAGTCCAGGTTCTGCAGGCAGGTTGCAAACCAGGGGCTCTGATGAAAGTCCAGTGAAAGTCCTTGATGATATTCTGGGAGATGTTGGCTGTCCAAAGGTGAGCTGGGAAATTCTCCCTGAATGCTGAATCACTTCCCCTTTTATGGCATTCAACTGATTAGATAAAATGTCACCCTTTATTGACAGCAATGTCCCAAATTGATCTCAGATGTAATCGGCCATCTTATGTAGTAAACTCACTGATGACTAAAACACATTAATGTCCTTATATTACAATTAGCTCAGTGCTTGTCTGATCAAAAATTGGGCACAATTACCTGACCAAGTTGACACATTAGCCTAACCATCACCCTCTTTATTCCTGAGAACAATTTCTCAGCAGGAAGAGAGACAAGATGTATTAACATGAATGATAGGACATGATTTTCTCATCAGTAATCAACAAGGTCCTTTATGCAGATCTAAGGAACATTCTTCTCTCACTTCTCATAATAAGACTGGAACACTGAGACACCTTTGGGTGACCACAACCTGAGTTTTAAGTTATCAAAATGTCAACCTGATTTCAGAATACTTGAAATTTCCTACTCCAACCCTGATTAAGTGTGAAAGCTGCTTTTACTTTTGCACTCACTCGACACTGCTTTTGTGGAGGCAGTAGAGGTTAAAAACCTGAACTAATGCTGAGACTACAGTTGGATGTCCCTCTATTGTGTGAAAGCCTCTTTTTCATGCATTTACTGGATTTAATTGTTTTTAGGGTCTATACCAGGGTAACAGAGTGATAGTGCCCATATTTGAGCAAAGAAAAGGTGCAGATTTCCTGAGAATCAAGTTTCAGGAATTGTTTGCCATTAGACATCTTTGCAATCCAGAAGAAGGACAGAGAGGAGACTCCTGGGCTGCTCAGATATGTCCACAGGAAGAGACATGCAAATGTGGCCCTGGCCTCTGCTCATGAAAAGTGGCTCTCCTGTCCTTGCAATTCCTCTTGAAAAGCCCTTCCCCTGCCCATGACCTTCCTCAAGGTCCATTAACATGGGGACTAACTAATCAGTGCTTCCCTATTCATCACTGTGAAATGTACCTTACCTTCTTCACTAGGCTTAGCTTTGATTGTTCTACATAGGCTGATCTCAATCTGTTTTCTCTGTTTCTGCAGGTGTCCAGTGCAAAGTTCTGTTAGTATAGTCCACAGAAGCCAGAAGACATTCAAGGGTCCTCTGAGCATCTCCTGCAAAGACTCTGGACTCAAATTTTCTGTCAGACTCCTGGGTAGGGGAAATGGTGAGTGTTCATAGTGAGTCAATCAACAAGAAATATTCAATCTACTCTCCATCAATTTAAGGGAGAATCATAATCTCTCTTGAAATGACCAATCTGACTGCTGAGGATACAACTTTCACTGCGGGAATGAAGTGAGAGGAAGTCAGAGTGAGCCACTGAGACACAAACCCCTCCTGAAGGACAGCAGGAGAGGCTGTGCTTTATAGGTAGTTCAGCACCACTCTGGGTCTCTCAGGGTCCAACTCATGAGCAGGAGAAGAGGGAGGCCTAGGTTTCCTCTTAGAATCTTGGGTTTCCTGTTACAGTACAGAAACATCTTTCCTACAACTCTGCTTTTGGCTTCTTTAGTAACCTCCAGCTTTCATTCATTTTATTATTGTTAATATAGAAAAGGGATTCCACTCATTTTATAAATTCTTCATTTTTCAGACTGATGTTAGCAATAGTCTCTCAGTAGATTATTGCTACTTAGAAATTGTGTCCTTAATCCAAACTCCAGTGCTATGCAAAGAATTTTTTATTTATTATGTTGTCTCTGCCATGTTGCAGTAAAACAATCTCTCCCAATTCTGTTCTATATTTAATAATTTCCACTTTTATTTTACTATAAACAGTGAGAAGAAATCAACCCACAACCTCCATGCTTTGTTCTGAAAGTTCCTAAGTTAAAATTACCAAGTCATCAATTAAAATTATTGACTTCTATCTAATAAAAGAACACATTCTGCAAATTCCCTTGCCACTTTATAACAAGGATTGCCTTTTTTCCAGTTTCCAATAGTGCTATAATAATTTCATTCTTCAGCCTAAATGGAATCACCTTTAAAGTATATATTTCTAGTAAGAGTTTCTAAAAGACAAACTAGGCTTTACTATTTTTTTAAGATTTATTATTTATTTATTTCTCTCCCCTCCCCCCCAGTTGTCTGCTCTCTGTGTCCATTCGCTGTATGTTCTTCTGTGACCAGTTTTATCCTTATCAGTGGCACCTGGAATCTGTGTTCTTTTTGTTGCATCATCTTATTGTGTCAGCTCTCTGTGTGCATTACCATTCTTGGGCAGGCTGTACTTTCTTTCACGCTGGGTGACTCTCTTTATGGGGCGCACTCCTTGCACATGGGGCTCCCCTATGCAGGGGACACCCCTGCATGGCAGGGCACTCCTTGTGTGCATCAGCACTGTGCATGGACCAGCTCCACATGGGTCAAGGAGGCACAGGATTTGAACCGTGGGCCTCCCATGTGGTAGGCAGACATACTATCCATTGGGCCAAGTCCACTTCCCCAGACTTTACTATTAAGCACCCCCAAATTTTTCCAACCTCTACACATTACTCAGTTTTACAGCCATTTCCACATATTTAGCTAATTGTTAAAGGAGCACCACACTTCCAACTACCAAAAATTATCTTTGTTTTCCAGGACTGCTATACTAAATGCATCAGAATATTTGGCTTGCAAAACTGGAAGTTATTGTCTTAGAATTTTGGAGACTGGAAGTCCAAAGCCAACAAACTAGCTGGAATATGCTTTCTGGGGAAATCTAGAGTTAGCTTTCTGGTAATATATAATACATGTCCCCTTCTGTCTCTGCCTGTTGACTGGACCCAAATACCCTCAGTTGATAAAGACTGCACTCATGAATGATTAAGGCTCCTGACTCAGTTTGGCCTTACCTTAACAACCTCTTTGAAGAGCCAACATGTACATAGAATTACATTCACTAGACCAAAGGTTTGGTTTGACTCCATGACAGAAATTATTGACTTGGGCACCATTACCATTGTTAAAAATCTAGAATTTAGAAGCTGCACTCAACAACAGAATCTACATTCTTTATATGTATACAAGGAATGTTTTATTGGATATAACAAGGAAATAACATAAAATGCATCTAAATGAATGTAAAAGGATATAAATAATATAAAGTATATACTCCAAATATAAAAAATGAAACAAAAATAGAAAACAGAAGAAAATGTTGAAAATTAACAAATATGTAAAAGTTTAAAATGGGCACCTTAATCAATTTATCAAAGAAAAGATCAAAAAGAAAATGAAAAAATACATTGAGGTTAATTAAATTAAAAGAAAACAGAATGAAAGAATGGATGAGGATAGAGTAAACCCTTTTTTAAAATTTTATTTAATTTATTCATTTTTTTAAAAATATTACATTCACAAAATATGAGGTCCCCATTCACCCCCACCACCCCCACCCCACCACTCCCACCACAGTAACACTCTCCCCCATCCTCATGACATATCCATTGCATCTGGTGAGTACATCTCTGGGCATTGCTGTACCCCATGGCCTGTCGTCCACACCATAGCCCACACTCTCCCATGTTCCCTCTAGTGGGCCAGGAAAGGACATATAATGTCCAGCAATTGTCCCTGCAGCATCACTCAGGACATCTCCAAGTCCCAAAAATGCCTCCACATCTCATCTCTTCCTCCCATTCCCCACACCCAGCAGCCACCATGGCCACTATTTCCACACCAATGCCACATTTTCTCAATTATTAACCACAATAGATCATGAATAGAATATCATTAAGTCCACTCTAATCCTTACTGTATTCCTCCTTCCTGTGGACCTTGGCTTGGTTGTGTCCATTCCACATCTATGACAAGAGGGGGCTTAGATCCCACATGGATACTGGATGCAATCCTCCTCTTTCAGTTGTAGGCACTCTAGGCTCCATGGTGTGGTGGTACACATTCTTCAACTCCATGTTAGCTGAGTGGGGTAAGTCCAATAAATCGGAGTGTAGGAGCTGAAGTCTGTTGAGGCTCAGGGCCTGGCTATCATATTATCAGTCCAGACATTCAAATACCCTAGATATATCTTAAGCCCCAGCATCAACTACAATTCCAGTAAAGTAGCAGGAAAGGCTTGTGAAAAGAGATCACATCTGAGTCCAGCTCCATCACACAGAAACACCAGCTCCAAAGAAGGGCCAACTGACATGGCAGTGAACTCCATCTGCCATGACCATAGAACGTGTGGGTGTCTTTAGCCCTCAAAAGAACCAATACCTGGGGTTGTATCTACTTTATCTGTCTCTGAGACTCTGCTCAGGTGTGCATAAGGGCAATCCTTCTGACAACCTCCAGACTCTTTTTTAGAAACTCATAGCCATATAAACTCATTTGTCCTTTCCATTTCCCCCTTACTTTAGGTCAAACAGCATTTTTAACTCCTGTTATTTTAGGTAGACAGGGATATTCTGTTGGTCCGCATTGAACCTTTAATTCAAGGTCATTTTCTAGTTACATCATCAGCTGGTACTTGGTAGTGATCCCTCAGTGCCAGGGAGACTCATCCCTGACTTTCATGTCCCATGCTGGGGGAAGGCATTGCATTTACATGCTGAGTTTGGCTTTGAGACTGGCCACATTTCAGTAACACGGAGGCTATCAGGAGGGAACTCTTAGGCACAGTGCTGCTCTAGGCCTTGTTCTTATTTCAGGTGTATAGGCTCACAAGCATAGTTATTAGTATCAGAGGTTCACTGTTGGAACTTTATTCCTTCCTGGTCCTTGCCGTTGCACCTGGGGGACTGCCACTGTTCCCCTAGGTACCACAACAGAGTCCACCCCACCGGCCAGGAACCCAGCACACCCCCAGCTGTTGTTTTTAATTGTTTCCACTATGAGTACATCCAAACATTTCCATGCACCCTGGACACATGCCCTGTATAACTCCCTGTCAAACATATGTCCCCTGTCAATAACATCCCATACCAGTATTCCTCCACTGCCATTGTTGAACCACTCTGTGACCCAAAACTTCCTGAAAAGTGAAGCCCAATATAATGTTAGGTTCCCTTAATAGTAAAATGGACTATAGCAATGAGTTTAAAGGTTAGATATCGAACACTTATTGATTTGGAAAAATTCTACATCCTATCTTTTTCTTTTCTTTTTTCCCTAATTATTGAGCTTCTCTTTACAAGGGCCTTAGATCACAGTAATTCATTTATACAATATACAGTACTCCCACATTTCCATTATAAAACCTTTTCCCTTCCACACCCATAATCTTTTAACTTATTCATATCGTATTTACTGAAACTGATGTACAGATATTGAGACAATAGCTGTCAAACAAGGTAACATTTGTGTTTACATTGTGGTTTATACTTTAGGCTATACAGTTTTCTAAATTTTTTAGTTATCTTGTGTTTTACATTATGCTTTATATTATTAGTCTGTTGTCCCCTATATGTTTTTGGTGTACTATTACATGTTTTATATCCATCCTTGTGTACTCTTTGAAACACTTCTTTTGCCCTCACATTTACTTTGGTTCTATCTATTCAATATCTATTTCCCCTTCCCTTTGGTGCCCACAGTGACAGTCAATCTTCATTTCTTGAGGAGCCATGTTCAGAGATACTTGCAACAGTGTTGAGGGCTTGACTTGCTCAACTGCCCTAATGCCCTGGGAGCCACCATTTCTCTTGAGAGATACAGTTCCCTCTATTTGATGGCATTAGTCCTCCCCAGGTTGGGGTCTACCTTCACTCTCATTATATGGGTCTCTACCCAATGGTATAACCCACTCTGGCAAAATGAGCATTCAGATATTCCCTAGGAGTCTGTCCTGCGTCAGATTATCCCCTTTGAGTATCTTAAACAGGCAACTTTCCTAATTATATTTTGAAAGGTTTTTCTCAGCATTATACTCTCAACCAACACCTGACAATCTCCTATGTTCATGTGTTGCCCCACCCTTCCCCCAATTTCTTGGGCAATATTACCCATCCACCCATCCCTAAGCCCCCTCAATCCCCCAGAGCCCCACCCAGTTAACCCTATGCCGCCATTTTTCCCTTCCTTGTACACATACTTACCGCCAGCTTATCATAGATCTCACCCATGTAGATGTCAGCTTACATCCTTCCTCTACCCCTCAATTTCCTGTAAGCCTATCTTCCAGTCTCTAGCTCTCTGAGACAGCTTGCTTATTACATATCATTGAGGTCATGTAGTATTTGTCCTTCAAGCCTGGGTTGCTTCACTCAACATAAGGATCTCAAGATTCATCCATGTTATCATGTGTGTTTGTAGCGTATTTCTTCTTAAAGCCTAGTAGTATTCCATTGTATGTATATACTGCATTTTATTGATCCACTCATCTGTTGATGGGCATTTGGGATGATTCCAACTTTTGGCGATAGTGAACAATGCTGCTATGAACATTGGTGTGCATATATTGGTTTGTGTCCCTGCCTTCAGTTCTGCTAGGTATATACCCAGCAGTGGAATTGCTGGGTCATATGGCAAATCTATGGTTAGTTTTTTGAGAAACCGCCAAACTGTCCTCCAGAATGACTGGATCCTTCTGCATTCCCACCAGCAGTGAATGAGTGTTCCCATTTCTTCACATCCTCTCCAGCATTTGTATTCTTCTGTTTTTTTTCATAGATGCCAATCTTACGGGAGTAAGATGGTATCTCATTGTAGTTTTGATTTGCATTTCCCTGATAGCTAGAGATTTGGAGCATTTTTTCATGTGCTTTTTAGCCATTTGTATTTCTTCTTTGGAGAAGTGTCTGTTTAAATCTTTTTCCCATTTTTTAAACGGGTTGTTTATCTTTTTATTTTCAAGATATAGGAGTTCTTTTTTTTAAATTGATTTTGTAAAAATATTACATTAAAAAAATATGAGGTCCCATTCAACCCTACCACCTCCACCCCACCACTCCTTATTGGATATATGATTGCCAAATATTTTCTCCCATTGTGTAGGCTCCCTTTTTACTTTCTTGACAAACTCCTTTGAGGTGCAGAAGGCTTTAATTTTGAGGAAGTCCCATTTATCTATTTGTTCTTTTGCTGCTCGTGCTTTTGGTGTGATGTTCATGAACTCATTTCCTATTACAAGGTCTTGTAGATGTTTCCCTACACTGCTTTCCAAAGTCTTTATGGTCTTGGCTCTTATATTTAGGTCTTTGATCCATCTTGAGTTGATCTTTGTATAAGGTGTGAGATGGTAATCCTCTTTCATTCTTCTACATATGGCTATCCAGTTCCCCAGGCACCATTTGTTGAATAGGCCATTCTCTCCCAGTTGAGAGGGTTTGGTAGCTTTATTGAATATTATATGGCTATATATATGAGGTTCTATATCAGAACTTTCAATTCAATTCCATTGGTCTGTGTGTCTTTCCTTATGCCAATAACATGCTGTTTTCACTACTGTAGCTTTGTAGTGTGTTTTGAAGTCAGATAGTGTGATTCCTCCAATTAAGTTTTTCTTTTTAAATATGTCTTTGGCTATTCGGGGCCTCTTTCCTTTCCAAATGAATTTCATAGTTAGTTTTTTCTAGTTCCTTAAAGAAGGCTGTAATGAATTTTATTGGGATTGCATTGAATGTGTAGATCAGTTTTGGTAGGATAGACATCTTAATAATATTTAGTATTCCTATCCATGAACAGGGAATATTCTTCCATTTATTAGGTCTTCTTTGATTTCCTTGAACAGTCTTGTATAGTTCTCGGTGTATAAGGTTTTTACATCTTAGTTAAATTTATTCATAAATATTTGATGTTTTTATTTACTATTATAAATGATATTTGTTTCTTGATTTCATCCTGATCTTGCTCATTATTGGTGTACAGAAATGCTACTGATTTTTGCACATTGATCTTATAACCTGCGACTTTACTAAACTCATTTATGAGTTCTAGAAGCTTTGTTGTAGACCTCTCAGGGTTTTCTATGTATAGGATCATGTCATCTGCAAATAATGAAATTTTGACTTCTTCCTTTCCAATTTGAATGCATTTTATATCTCGTTCTTGCCTCAGTGCTCAAGGACGTTCTTCTAAGAAAATGTTAAATAGAAGGGGAGAGAGTGGGCATTCTTGTCTAGTTCCTGACTTTAGAGGGAAAGGATTTTAGGATTTCTCCATTGTAAACAATGATGGTTGTGGGTTTTTCATATATACTCTATATCATGTTGAGACAATTTCCTTGTATTCTGATTTTTTGGAGTGTTTTTATCAAGAAAGGGTGCTGTATTTTGTCAAATGCTTTTTCTGCATCTATAGATATAATCATGTGATTTTTTTTCCCTTCATTCTGTTTACATGGTGTAATACACTGATTGATTTTATTATTTTGAACCATCCTTGCATACCTGTAATGAATCTCACTTGGTCGTGGTGTATAATTCGTTTAATGTGTTGTTGAATATGATCAGCAAGTATTTTGTTAAGTATTTTTGCATCTAGATTCATTAGAGAAATTGGTCTGTAATTTTCCTTTCTTGTGGTGTCTTTGTTTGGCTTTGGTACTTGGGGAATGTTGGCATCATTGAATGAGTTAGGCCATGTTCCTTCTGTTTCAATTTTTTTGGAATAGTTTCAGCAGGATTGGTCTTAGTTCTTTCTGGAATGTTTTGTAGAATTTACCTGTGAAGCCGTCTGGCCCGGGGCTCTTCTTAGTTGGGAGGTTTTTAATGACTAATTCTATCTCTTTACTTGCGATTGGTTTGTTGAGATCATCAATTTCCACTTTCATCAATATAGGCTGCTTATGTGTTTCTAGGAATTTGTCCATTTCCTCTGAATTGTCATTTTTGTTGGAATATAGTTTTTCAAACTATCCTCTTATGACAGTCTTTATTTCTGTGAGGTCAGTGGTGATATCTCCTTTCTCATTTCTTATTTTGTGTATTTTTTTCTTTGTTAGTCTTGCTAAAGGTTTGTCAATTTTGTTGATCTTCTCAAAAAAACAGCTCTTGGTCTTCTTTATCTTTTCAAGTGCTTTCTTATTTTCTATTTCATTTAGTTCTGCTCTTATCTTTGTTATTTCCTTCCTTCTTCCTGTGGGATTACTTTGTTGTTGTTTTTTTCTAATTCCTACAAATGTGCACTTAGTTCTTCAATTTTTGCTCTTTCTTCTTTTTTGATGTATGAATTTATGGCTATAAATTTCCCTCTCAGTACGGTTTTTCCTGTATCCCATAAATTTTGGTATGTTGTGTTATCATTATCATTTGTTTCAAGGTAGTCATTGATTTCTTTTGAGATTTCCTCTTTGACCCACTGTTTTTCTAACAGTGTGCTGTTTAATTTCCACATCTTGGTGTGAAATCTGGGCCTCTGGCCCTTGCAGATTTCCAGCTTCACTCCACTGTGGTCAGAGATATTATTTTGTATGATTTCAATCTTTTTGAATTCATTAAGCCATTCTTTGTGGCCTAGCATGTGGTCTATCTTGGAGAATGATCCATGTGCACTTGAGAAAAATGTTTATCCTGCTGTGTTTGGGTGTAATGATCTGTATATGTCTATTAGATCCAGCTCCTCTAATATACTGTTCAAATATTTTTTTTCTTTAGTGATTCTCTTTTGAGATGTTCTGTCCAGAGTTGATTGTGGTCTATTAAAATCCCCCACTATAATTGTGCGTGCATCTATTCTTTTGCTTAGTTTTTCCAGCTTTTGCCTCATGTATTTAGAGGCACCCTTGTAAGGGGTATAAATACTTATGATTGTTCGTTCTTCTTGAGAGATTGTTCCTTTCACTAATATGTAGTATCCTTCTTTGTCTCTCACAATTGTTTTGCATTTAAAGTCTATTTTGTCTGATATTAATATAGCTACTCCTGCCCTTTTTTGGTTATTGTTTGCTTGTAAGATTGTTTTCCAACCATTCACTTTCAGCCTCCATGAATCTCTGGGTCTAAGATGTGTCTCTTGTAGACAGCATATAGATGGGTCATATTTCCTTATCCAATGTCCCAGTCTGAATCTTTTGATAGGTGAGTTTAATCCGTTGACATTCTGTGTTATTACTTTCAAGGAATTATTTCTGTTAGCCATATTTTGATTGGACTTGTGTTTGTCATATTTTCCTTAGTTTTTTTTCCCCTTCTTTTTTTGTCTTTTTTGTTGCTCTTACACTCTCCTCCAACTCTGCCTGTCATGTTTTTATCTTTCTTCCTGCAAAACTCTCTTTAGAATTTCTTGAAGGGGAGGTTTCTTGTTAGCACACTCTTTCAATTTCTGTTTATCTGTGAATATTTTGAACTCTCCATCATTTTTGAATGCTAGTTTAGCTGGATAGAGTATTCTTGGTTGGAAATTGTTTTCTTTTAGTACCTTGATTATATCGTACCACTGCCTTCTTGCCTCCATGGTTCCAGATGAAAAATCGGCACTTAATCTTATGGAGCTTCCCTTGTATGTGATTGTTTTCTTTTCTCTTGCTGCTTTTAGAATTTTCTCTTTGTCTTGAGCATTGGATAATTTGACAAGTATACGTCTTGGGGTGGGCCTGTTGGGGTTTATGATGTTTGGGGTGCGTTGCGCTTCTTGGATATGTACATCTGTCTCTTTAAGTAGATTTGGGAAGTTTTCAGCCATTATTTCCTGCAACACTCCTTCTGATCCCTTTCCCTTCTCTTCTCCTTCTGGGATGCCTGTAATATGTATGTTTGAGTGATTTGCATTGTCATTCAAGTCTCTAAGTCCCAGCTGGATTTTTTTCTATCTTTTTATTGATCAATTCTACTATCTGTTTTATTTCCGATGTACTGTCTTCAACATCACTAATTCTCTGCTCTGCCTCTTCTAATCTGCTGCTATTTGCTGTGAGTGTGTTTTTGATTTCTTGAACTGTGGTGTTCATTCCCATTATATCTGTTATCTTTTTGCATATGTCTGCAATTTCCCCTCCAAATGTTGTCTTCATATTGTTAACCTCTTCCTTTACTTCATTAAATTTGTCTGTGATATATGTTCTGAGATCTTTAATTACTTGTGTGAAGTTCTGCTTCCCTTCCTGGTTTTTAGTTTGTTCATTAGATTCAGCCATGTTTTCCTGATTACTGGTTTGGTTTGTAGATTTTTGTTGCTGTCTGGTCATCATTTTATCTTGATGGGTTTAATCAGTTCCTTAGCTTCTTTGTCTAGTCTTGGGGATTAATTAGCTGTTGTTTTTGCATAAGTGTTATATCTTCGCTTTGTCACTTTGTTCTTCTTATTCTTATTTCTTATTGCTGGCTGAGTTCACTTTGAAGGAAAGTATTAGGGCCAAGGAAAGGCAATTGTTTAAGAAAGGAAAATGTGTAAAGTAGTATTGGTAATAATTGTTAACAGAGCAACAATATGAGATCTGGGAGGATGGATATTAGATTCATTTATGTCATGTAGAGTTATAGCAGTAAGTAGAGTACCTATAATGAGGTAGTCGACTGAATATGGGAGGAATATGGTATGAATTAAGAAGGTAGTATTTTCATGAGACTGGGAAAGAAAACAGAAAGACAATATTTTCAAGAGTGGATAAAAGACATCAGAAAACAAAACAAATGTATTAGAAATTAATAGTTACACACTTTGGGGATCAAAGAAAGGGATGTGGAATATGTGAGAGACAGTAGATGATTTAGGATATCAAGATGTGGGGGAAACGCGATAGTGTAGGTAGCCAAAATCAATTCACACAGACATGAGGCAATCACGGATGAGGAAACCCAGCAAATGTGAGGTGTTCCCTGCAGCACCTATTGTATAATTAAGATAAAATAAAATAAGAAGAAAATGAGGGACAAGAGAAAAGAGAGAAAAAAAGGGAGAAGAAAGAAAGAAAGAAAAAGGGGGTGTGGTTATAGATAAAGGAGGGAACAAGTAAGGAAAAGAAAAGAAGATATAGAATACCAACAACAGCAACAACAAAAATCCCCTAAATAAATGAAAAAAAAAAGGCCTTGGGGGATAAAATGGGAGAAAAAACTAGGAAATAATGCAATATTCTCAACCAGGACAATAAAAAATTAAAATTTAAATTAAAAAAAAATACAAATGTTGAGGGCTAGGACAATCAATGACCTCAGATGGTCCTCTGGGCGTGGTGGATTCAGGGATGGAAAGTCTGTGATATTGCAGACTCAAGAGGTGTGTGTCTCTGGGGTGTGGGCCACCATGCTTTAGGGGATACAGACCTGGTAACCTCAAATCCGGTTAACAGGGAGCCTGGGAGTACTGCAGGGCAAAACAGCCTTCAGGGATCCCCACAGCTGGGTGCCAGCCCTATGGGAGAGGTCGGATCCTCAAACTCTGACCTATGTGTCTGAAACCCGCAATTCCCCCTCTCTCTAGGGTCTCTTCTGTGGCTGTATCACCAATTCGACTTCAGGACACCTCCTGCCCTGCAAGCCCCTGAAACAGCCAGTTGGGGGCGCCTCTATATTGCAGCCAATTAAGGACGCTGCAGATCTGCAGCCAGGCCTAGAGGGTGGGGCTCTAGCCAGAAGGGCTGTATCAGTGTCTGAAACCAAAAATCCCACTTCTCACAAAAGATTCCCCTAATCAGCTTCCAGACGCCTCCCACTCTGCAATCCCCCCAAACAGCTTCCTGGTGACATCTCTTTACTGCAAGCGATTTAAGGCCACTGCAGATCAGCAGCTGGCCTTGGGGTGGGGCTCTAGCCAGAAGTACTGTTATTCGTGTCAGAAATCAAAAATTCCCCGCCTCACAAAAAACTACCGTCTGTCTCACCAAATCAGTTTGTGAAGGCCTCCTGCCCTGTTAGCCCCTTAATAGCCCGCTCAGGGCTTATGAATTCCCCAGTACCGCAGAGCCTCCAGGAATCGCCGCTGCAGTGCCGATGCTGCGGTTCCGCCCACCCCAGGGGCGAGCGTCTGGCGCGCAGCCCCTAACTCTGTGTAAGAGAGCCTCAATTTTATCTTTTACATGAATTTTCTCTGTTACCTTCCCACAAAATCGATGTCTAGACACCTCCTGCCCTGCAAAATCCTGAAACAGCCTGGTCCTGAAGAATTTCTAATGCTGCCCAGCCGCTTCTTTGCAGGAGAGAATATCAGGTGCACTCACTCAACCACCATCTTGTCCTGCCTTCCAGAATAAAACCTTGAAGGAAATTTATGTTTATGAAAGCCTATGTTAAAAATAAAGTTATCAAAAATATTAATCTCATTTTTAGACATTGGAAAAATAAGGGTAAAATAATTTTAAAATGAAGATTAATATGAATATACTAAAAATTAGAGTGGAAAACAATGAAATAGAGAATAGAAACAGTAAAAATAAATCAAGGAAACCAAACAAGATATTGTGAAATATCAAGATCATCAAAATTGGCAAAAATTTCCTTAAATTAACCAAATAAAAAAAGAGAAAAGAGAAAAAAGATATTGCTATAAAAAGGCAAAGCAAAGGAAATATAGGTACTGATTTTACAGAATTTTAAAAATATGATTATAAAGGAATGTTATGAACAAGAAAATTATAAAAAATTATAAAACCTAGTGAAATGGATAAATTTCTATAAAGTTACAAATTACTGAAATTGACTCAGAGAGAAATAAACAATCTGAACAGTTCTTTATCAGTGAAGTTGTTCATTTTAGTAATAATACAAAGCATATTCATAGAAACCCAGGTTGATATTTATAACTACTAATGGTAAATATTTTTATAATTTCACCAATGCCAAACAGTCCTAAACATAGTACACTGATACCTCGTCCAGAATGTGCCCCAGGTATTTTAGTGGCTGTTATTTTTCAGATTACCTTAGTCCTAAACTACTCTTGACAATGTGCATTTCCAAAGATATTGTAAAATCAATTTGATAAAATCCAAACTATATGCTCAGGGAATTATGGCTATTGCTTTGAGTTTCTGGACTAAGAAAGGAAAAGGGCACATTTGAAATATTTTTTCCAATATTAAAATAAGGTGTGTCTACCAATTTAATTTTTCCTCTTTGATTCCTTTTAATATTACTCAGCAGTTTTAAGACGACATATTTAGCCGTGTATTTGGCCTTGATACTTAGGTAATTTTTTTTTTAATGTTTGAAACTTTTGCTAGTCATTATATTTTCCGCTTATTATGTATTTCATTCCTAACAGAAAAGAAATATGGGTGATTTTTTTGTTTCCTTATGAATATTTTATTCAGGGGCCTTAGTTAAATATTTTACTATTTCTTATAGTTTGTCAATGCTTTTTAAATTATTTCTATGAAAACAATCATATTGCTTATGAATAATGAAGGACCTGTTTTTGTTATACCATTCAAGTACTTACTTCACCTCACCGCATGGAAAATATCAAATAGAATTCTTGAGTGCAAGCACGTTGGCTCATTCATGATCTCCAAGACAGGCTTTCATGATGAACCATTTAATTTGAAATTCATTAATGGAAGATATATTTTATTTGATTAGTTATATCTTTTTCTTTTTTTAATTAATTAATCAATTAATTATTTTTTCTTTTAAATGTTACATTCAGAAAATATGAGGACCCCATATATATCACTCAAGCCACCCACACCACCCCTCCCACTAGTTATATCTTTTTAAATGAACATTAAAAATATAATCACTTGAAAATTACATGAAGAAAAAATTTGTTGTAATATATCATATGTCTAATAGAGAATTTTATTTGGTTTACTTAAAATCTTTATTATTTATGCATTTGATTCCAAGAGAGATATAGGTATTCAATTTCTTACTCTTGGGACAAATTTTCCAGTTTTTAAAAAATCAAATTATTATTTGAAATGCACTTTCCCTTCATTGTGGCTCCAACAATGGGCTCAGCTGAAATTCCACCAACTACAGTCATCACTCCATGTGACTTGTTCCAATAATGTAAGGGGATTTTTTGACACAAATTGTCCATAAAGTAAGGAAGAATAGTGGCAGCAGTACAAAGGACATGCCAAAATTTTGATAACAGGAATTATCAGAACATTTTCTAAGACAAAGAATATTCTTGGCCCACTTCCCACAAGGCACAGGGACCAATGCAGAGAGACACCTTGGGATGCCCTGACCTGGTGTCAGGACTTTGGAAAATATTTTCTGTCATCCTGACAATATATAAGACTGCGTTTCCTTTCATTCTCATCAAATACTTTGTATTTGTGTGGAGAACAGTGATTTACAGCTCTATCAAATCCTTAGACTAGAGTAAAATTGATATATCCTCTGAGATAATTTCTTTTTCAGGTCCTTAGTAGATTTAAATGATGATAAGTCCATAGCATAAAAGTATCCAGAGAATGTTAACTTTTGAGAAAAGGAAGGGGTGACAGACTTGGTAATTCTGTGCATCAAGTCCCAGGAATCCTTTTCTACCTGCCTTCCCTGGTATCTAGAGGCAGGGGAGGGAGGAACCCTAATGGGCATCCCATTAGCCCAAAGAGAGAAAGACATGTAAATATGGTCCTTCCCTAGCTCATGAAAATCAGTTCATCTCCTGTCCGTGCAGCTGATGAAGAAGAACCCACCTGTGCATTTGTTCTTCCTCAGGGTCCACCACCATGAGGACTGTGCTGATCTGAGCTGCCCTCCTCATCACTGTCAAAGGTATCCTTCCTCCTGTATCAAGTTCAGCTATGACTACTCTACCCGGGACTGTTCTCACTCTGTTTTCTCTGTTTGCAGGGGTCCTATGTGAAGTTCAGCTGGTTGAGTCAGAGGGAAACATAAGAAAGCCTGGGGAGTCTCTGAGCCTCTCCTGCAAAGCCTCTGGATTTGCCTTCTCTGATTATTCAATGCACTGGCTTCACTAGGCTCCAGGACAGGGGCTGGAGTGGGTGGCAGAAGTGAGTCAACCAACAGGAAAAATCAGTGATACTCTCTATCTGTTCCAGAGAGAGTCACAATCTCCAGGGACAACCTTACAAGCACAGTCTCTCTTAAAATGACCAACCTAAAAGAAGAAGACACAGCTCTGTATTACTGTGTGCGAGACACAGTGAGGGGAAGTCATTGTGAATCCAGACACAAAACTCCCCTGTAAGGCACATGAGGGTGATGGGCTGCTGCAGTTGGCATTTTTGACTGAGAGTGTACATAATGCCCTTCTCACGGGGAGGTACAGTGGGAACTGAGTTGCCTCTTAGACCCTGGAGTTTCCTGTTCCTTTCCAGCTAAGTCACCACAGGATCCCTTGTGGTTTCTTCATATTAAATCCTTGATCTCCCTCATCTTACAATGGTCAATGTCAAATGGGGGAAACAGACTTGGCCCAGTGGTTAGGGCAACTGTTTACCACATGGGAGGTCCGTGGTTCAACCCCCGGGCCTCCTTGACACGTGTGGAGCTGGCCCATGCGCAATGCTGATGCATGCAAGGAGTGTCGTGCCACGCAGGGGTTTCCCCCGTGTAGGGGACCCCCAAATGCAAGGAGTGTGCCCCGTAAGGAGGCTGGGAGAGCCTCCCAGCATGAAAGAAAGTGCAGCCTGCCTAAGAATGGCACCACCCACACGGAGAGCTGACACAAGATGACAGCAACAAAAAGAGACAGAGAATCCGGTACCACTGACAACAACAGAAGCGGACAAAGAAACAAGACACAGCAAATAGATGCAGAGAACAGACAACCGGGTGGGTGGGAGAGGAGAGAAATAAATAAATAAATAAATCTTTTTTTAAAAAGTCAAATGGGATCTCAATTCAATTTTCAACCCTTCATTTTTTTAGATTGATACCATCAGTATCTTTCAGTAGGTTGTTGCTTACTATAGAGTCAAGTAATTTCATTCCAATTTCCAGTACTGTGTAAAAATTTTTATTTTTCTACAGTCTCTCAGTAATGTCTAGTAAAGTGATTCTCTCAACAGACTAATGTACATTAGGAGGGTGTCTTTTATTCTTTTCTTTTTTATTTCTTTTTTGGCTCTAAAATAAGATTTTAATGGCATATATTCTCCACTTATCTTTGTCTCCATGTGTTCTGGTTCTCAGACAGTTTCCCCACCATCCTTTTTTTGTGGTAGGCAGGACAGGAAGTATCATCCATGAACCTATACATTTCCCTATTCTCCATTCGATGAAACTTGTATCTTTACTTTATCTCCTCTGTGTCTCATGAATCAGTTTCTTCTCTTCATTCTCATTCCCCATCTCAGTTTGGGTGGGTAACTCTACTCCATAGAATACATTCACCCACTTGTAAACTACCTGCCCTCTGCCCCTTTTTAGATCCCTTCAGGAATGACTTCCCACCCCATCCACCTCTTCTGGGCCCAAGTAGAAACCTCCTGCTGCTCACCCTGCTGCTGAATACACACTAAGGAGATCCCTAGTGCTCTGAATATAGAGACAAAGTTCCAATGCTGTTGCAAACTCTTAGAACACCACCTGGTACATTACTACTGTGTATGCATCCTGGAGGTCCTACACTAATTCTAGGTCAACATTTTTAAAAAGTCACACAAAATCCTGTAAAGTAGATGATGAATTTCTACACTATATATTTTTAAAAGCATGCAGCACAATTTCAATGAGAAAATAGGTTTTGTAACATTGAGTAATTATTCTTATCATTCTTATGAAGATTTAATACAGTTATTCAACCAATATAGTAATGAAAATTATAATAGTGAAGATGATCTATCCCAGTAGTTATTATATTTATTAATAGATCCATAAGATAAAATGAATGCCATTATCATAATTTGGAAAATAAAATAATATAAAACAAAGTAAAACTTACAAAGAAATAACATTTCACATTACTTATTATTTTATTAATATATTCATAAAGTAAAATGAGTGCTGTTAGCTTAAATGGGACAACAAAGCAATATAAAAGTCACAAGGAAATAACATATTACATGTTACATTTGTTGAAACAGATATAAGTATACAGTAGAAAATCTCATTCTGCAATTTACAGAATATAAATAAAATTTCCTAAATGAATGAACTCATGCTCATTGTTGATCAAGGAAATATTAAGAATAGTAACACTTTTCATCCACTGTATAAGAGCAAATAAATCAGTAATAGCACTAGCTTTTGTGGAGTTCAGAATTATATATTTTGCATTTATTGCTGATGAAAAAATATTTTTGTCAAATTGGTTATAATAACTTGACATAGTCTTAAAATATAAATTTATAACTTTGGGTACAGTAATGGAATTCCTAGAAATCTATTGCATAAATTAATTTGATGTTACTTTTGGTGATAGGGTTTTTCTTTTATAAACTTTTATTTTCTGACTAATTTTAGATTTGCAAGAAAATTTCAAAGAAAATACAGATACACTCAGATACACTGTCCCAGCTTCCTTAATATGAACTTATTACATAAGCATGATATTTTTTAACAAATCGAGAAATAAATATTGATACACTTGTATTTATTCAACTGCAGACATTATTATAATGAAATCATTTTCCATTACTATTTTTTTTTAAATTACTAAAGCATTTATAGGTCCACAGAAAAAAAACTTGCAAATAGTATGTATTTCCCATGTATCCACACACATGCATTTCCCCCCCATTATTAACAATTTGCATTAGTGTGATGAATTTCTTACAATTCGTGAAAATATTATTATAATTTTCCTATTAATTATAGCTCATATTTTACTTTAGGCCTCCCTCTTTGTGTTATAAATTATACATATATATATATATATTTTGTTTTGTTTTTTATCCTGGTGATATATACATGCACAAATTGCATGTTCCTATTTTTCCATTTTCAATTATTCAATTCAGTGGTGTTAATTACATTCACAATTTTGCCATCATCATTACCAAAACTTTTCTATAACTACTAACTACAAACCAAAAAATATTTACAATTAAGCATTAGCTCCCCATTTCCCAATCCCACCCATCCCTGGTAACCTGTATTCTAGTTCTGACATATAAAATATTCTAAATATTCTATATAAGTGAGATCATACAATATTTAGTATTTTGTGTCTGGCTTCTTTCACTAAATATGACCTCTTGAATTTTCATCACATTGTAGCATATATCAAAACTTCTTTCCTTTTAAAAATGTAATAATATCCTATTATATATGTACATCATATTGTGATTGTACATTCATCTGTTTATGGACAAAGGGTTTATTTCCACCATTTGGTAATGTTAATAACACCACTATGAATATTTCTGTGTAAACAGCTGTTTGAGTCACTATTTTCAATTCTAGCATATATATACTTAGAAGTGGGTTTGCCAGGTCATATCAGTAATATGTTCTTTTGGTTGTACAAAGATCCAGTCAAGAATACCTCACTGCATTTAGCTATTATATCTCCTAATCACTTCTAGCCAGGATAGGTCATATATTATATGGAATTTTAGAGGACTATTCAATAAGTGGAAATTGGATCAAGGAGGTTGAAAATTCTATTCTTATTATCCATGTCTGCCCTTATTAATTTCCAAGTTATTAAACAATTACAGAGAGTGAAGTTGTCAAAGTCTCCAACTATAATGCGGATTTGTCTATTTCAGTTATCAGTTTCATCAAATGAGATCTGGAGAATCAGTCCATTTTTCACTATGGAGTTTATATCTCTATTACTAATAATCTTAATTTTGGGAAATCTATTTTGTCCAAAATTATTGTTGAGACATAAACTGCTTTTCCATGTTTTATAGATCTACATATAACTAAATTTTACTTTTTACCCTTTTATGAATTTAAATTTAAAGTGGCTTTCTTGTAAGCAGCAGTTAGAATAATCATCTAATGCACTAAATCAAATACTGGTTTTCAGTTTGCCTAGCTTTCTTGTTGTTCTTATAAGAGCAAAAATTTTTTTTTCAGATTTCTAGATAATCAAGCTGAGAATTAGTTTTCTCTGTAAAAGGTGAAAACTGGAAACGTTCTGAATACTCATGGCACAGGTGGATAAAAAATTTGTTTTATAAATAAACTTTGGAAAACCACTCAGAATCAAAAACAATGCATGCCTGATAGCCACAAAAAGAGGGTACAATCTCAAATATTTAATCTTGAGAGATTGAAACTTACCAAAAATATTTATTGTACAATTCAAATTTATATAGATTCTGGAAGATTCAGACTAAATAAAAACAAACCAAAAATAATATCAGTAGCTATCTTTGGGCAAAGTATGAGGAGGAAATGATTTGGAGGAAGGAATTAAATATGTTTGTTTAATAGGTATGCACATGCACTATTACTTACCAAACTGGAAACAATGAATAAGTGCAGTTTATTGCATGTAATCTATATCTCAATAAGGCTTTTGCAAATAAACAAATGAACACATCTATATAGAATTAGCAATAGAAAGACAGATAATGATGTGAATTATCAGAAATATCAGAGACTCCTACAAAATAATCCACATTAAGCTTGTGCTTGCAGTTCATTTGGCAGAGTCCAGTGTGAATTCATACAGCACAGATTGTCTCTGACACTCTCCTTGGAAGCTTCTGGATACATCTCCAGATGAAATGGGCACTTCAGGCATCAAGGATGGACTAGAGTGTGTCTTCAGCATTAGTAATGCTGTCATTGCCACACACAGTTCAGAACTCTAAAGGGCCAATTCACCATCCCCAGATGGTTTGCCATTAACTCCCTTTGTCTGCAGGTGGACAGTAAAAGCTGAGGACACAGCCGTGTATTACTGAGGCAGACACTGGGAAGGGAGACAGGGAGAGGCCAGACTCAACACTACCCTGCATGTGTCATGAGGTGGTCAGGGTGAAGGGTAATCAGTACACACTGAGCACAGTTCCCACTCCCAGGAACAGGGAATAGGGAAGTTAAGAAATGGCTTCCTCTTAGGTCTGGGTCTTCCACTAAATCTATGTTTTCCTCCTGGTAACCTCTCTAGATTTAACACTGTGCTTTCCACTTTTCACTGAAGTATCTGAAGTAAGAACGTTTCACTGTATTCATAGGAAACATTCTCACACACAGAGACTCCTCATGGAACCTGAAATGGCTCTTCCAGTGTTCTCCAGGATAAGATATCTGAGGTAGTTAAGGGCAGCCTGATTTTCCAGTCAAACTCCAGAGACCTCAGTGGGATTCTTCAAGCAGCACAATCTTTGTAATTCAGGTTGGAACGAAGAGGGGGTCTATTCCAGGGTCACTATCCTATAAACTATAATGGATTTCACATATAATCTTCCTCCTTTCATGAAAGAATATATGCCAGACTAAGCACTGATTTGGTTGTCTCTTTTTTCCCCATAATACATTTATTTTTCCCTGTTTTAGCAAGGCTATTAAGGTTAATTCAAGGCAAAATTGCACATGAATCCTTTTGCCTCCCAGGACCTGATCTGCTTTAGTATTGCTCCCAAGTTTAGTCCTTGGATCAGAGTAGCCCTCCAGTCTCCTGACTTACACACAAATATGGGGATGACCTCAGAGAACAGTGACTGGGCCCTTGGTGCTTTAGTCCTTGCATGTGGAAGAATGAGAGGTGCACTCTCAGGGCCAGCAGAATATATACTGCTTTTAATATAAGAAAACCTCATTTAATTTTATTCTTTTTGACATACAATCAAACATGTGGCTGCACACATTTTAAATTGATCACATTCTACCCAATTTCATTATTATTTGATGCTGTGCTATATGCTGCTGCATACAAATGTATTTTTATAAGAAATTATTAAATCTAAAGTACTGTCAGGTGTTCCAAATTTCACTGTTTTCTCTCCCTGTACAGAGTTCTTGGGATAGAGTAGAGTAACAGAATACGATACTTCTTTCTTCACACTATCCCCTGCCTTCCCATCATAATAACAGTGATTTACCTAAGTGTTAGCGTGTGGGAGACATGGGTCCCGCAAACCTTGTAATTTGCAGAGAGTTTCAGCTCTTTTTTTCTTTTCCTCTTATTCATTTTCTAAAACATACTTAGATTGCAAAAATGTCACATAAAAATCATAGGGGATTCCCATATGCCCTGCACTCACACCCCCCACATTTTCTCACATTGACAACATCCTTCATTAGTGAGGTAATGCAATTGATGAACACATTTTGGAGCATTGCCACTAAGCATGGACTGCAGTTTACATTGTAGTTTGCACTCGCTCCCACACAATTCTGTAGGTAATGGCAAGATATATAATGGTCTGCATCTGTCATTGTGATTTCATTCAGGGCAATTCCCAAGCCCAGAAATGCTCCCATATTACACCTGCTTTTCCCCCTCCCTGCCCTCAGAAACTCCAGTGGCCAGTGCCTCCACATCAACGATATAACCAAGAGAGCCTAAAACTGCAATCAAGAAAGTCCCATCCATTAGCCCCATGGAATCACAGCCCCCTCTCAATTAGAAATGGAGTAGTGGACATTACCGTCCCATAATCCTCAGGATTGGGGAATGAACTATGGACAAAATTAGACTTACTAGTTCTCTACTATAGACTTATTGTGATTCTAACAGTGGAAGAAATTATATCATTGATGTGGAGGCAGTGACCAGCTCTTGATAAATAGATTCAAGGCATTATTCATGTTGGGAGATATCAAACTGCCCTGCCATTGAGTGCTGCTTATGTCTGTGTAATGGAGGCTTCATAGCTAAGAAACTCTTATGACTGTCACACCTTAGCTATTTCTGCAAATTGCAAGCTAGGAAAGCCATTTAGTAATTTAATCCTCATTTTCCTAACACTTGTTTCTCTTTCTTGTTGCAAGTTTGTTTAGAGATAAATACTGAGATTTATTTGGTCCCTTTAATCTCAGAATCTGCTGAAATGATATAGTAAACTCAAGATAGCAATGATTCTTCAATATACTCTAATGTGGCAGTGCCCCGGCCATGGAAAAGCACAGTTGGGAGCAGGCATCTGGTTGCCTAGCAGGCAAACAGGTCTGTGGCAGGTGAGAGTTCAAGGCTGGGCCACAGCTTGGGTGGTGGAGCTGCTAGGTCCTTCAGGGTGAGAAATTTTGGGATGCTTCATTGTCCTCTGTGCAGTCAGTGCTTCAGTCAGTAACAACACAATTATTGGTGTTCCATCACTACATGGAGCTCTTTGGTTCTGGCTGGAATCCATCCTTATATCAATTTTCCTTGCTTTTTGGGTGCTCCCCCTGTTTGTGCTTAGCAAAGTTGTCAATGCCATTTGGTTTCAAGATATAGCATTCGAGGTACCAGGGAGGAAGCCTCATCCTTTCCCTAGTGTCAGCAAAGTAATGCCATTCAATCTTTTGCTGCAGGCTCTTTTCCTTATTCAGTGGATGTTTGTGAGTCTCTTTCCCATTCATCTCATTGGTCCACTGGTTAGTCTCTTGCATATGTCCCTTCTCTACTCACTTTACTGCTTAGAATATTGCTGGTTCAATAAAGGAATTGAAATGCACCAGCAGGTGTCAAATAAGGAAAGAAACTGGTCTTAATAACTTGGATTTGGTTTGCCCTTGGCTTTTCTCACAGCAATGAGAAACATTGTATTATCAGTGGCTGCCTCTTCTCCATCTTCTTTCCTTTATTCATTATTAGCACCAACAAAGAAAAGACCCCTGGCAAAGCATACCCTTTCCAGTTGCATCTCTTCTCTTTGGCAGACTTCTCAAGCAAGACTCTTCCACAAGCCAGTCTACCTTCAGTCTGCCCTGAGCAGTTCAACCTCTGCAGAGAAATTCTCTTCAATACATCCATCACTTGCCAAACCGAAGAATGCAGCAGGCCACTGAATCTCCTGCCCTCTGAAGTGGGTGGTGGGATTGGAAGGCTGTATTAGTTAGTCAAAGTGGTGCTGATGCAAAATAACAGAAATTGGATGGTTTTCATAAAGGGAATTTATTTGGGGTTGGAGCTTACAGATACCAGGCCACAAAGCATGTTACTTTCCTCACCAAAGTCTTTTTGGAGCAAGATGGCTACTGATGTCTGCAAGGGCTCAGGCTTCCTGTGTTCCCATGTTCCTGGGGCTTGCTTTACTCTGGCTTCAAGGTTCCTTCCTTCCTGGGGCTGCCATCTCTTTTCTCTGGGTGCTGACTTCTCAGGGCTCCAGTTTAAGTCTTCAGCATCAAACTCTAAAATTAAAAGGTCCCAACTCTGTTCTTTGCCATGCCTTTTATCTGTGAGTCCCCAAGGGGTGGAGACTCAGCACCCTAATCATAACTCAATAATGTGCAGGTACAGATCAGATTACAAGCATAATGCAGTATTTCTTTTTGGAATTCATCAATAATATCAAACTGCTACACCCCACTCTCTGAATTCCAAAAAGACATTACTATATTCAAAAAAAAACTTTAAATAAGTTACAAAGCAAGTATTAAATTATATCACAATTAATTTAAAGAAATACAGTTTGTCCTGGGGCAAAGTCATGTCTGCTATAGACCTCTGAAATTACAAAACAATTTACCTGTTTCCAATACACAAAGGGATAAAAAAGATAAACATTTTCATTACAATAAGGAGAAATTGGGAGGGAAACGTTAGTTACGGTTTCTTCACAGTTCAATAGACCTGAAGGGAATTCTCTGTTCAATTTCAAAGACTGACAGTCATTCTTAAGAGGATGGTTTCCTCTCCTTGGTGCCATATGCGGACCCATTCTTTCCATAGTTTTGCCTAATGGCCATTTTCTTCATTCTACCCTCATCAAGCATCTGGGTGTTGACCAAACTCCAGACCTCTCCCTCCAAGAGTGTTGGGGTGATTGCCACATCTCATCTAATCTTAGGGTTAGAGTCGTAATCCCCCTAATACAGTGATGTGAAGACAACATTCCACCTAACATTTGGCATACAGGCTTAACCCTTTCAGAACAATGAATTGACTACCTGGCCTTCCCTAAACTTTGGTGTAAAGGCTCAGTCCTCTCAGAGCAATAAGCTGACAACCTAGCCTTCCCTAACCTTTGGGGAATAGGTCTACTCCTCTTAGACTTGTGGGTGCTAAACTTAACTGCCCTAATCCTTGGGGAATGTGCTCCACACTCTCTGTACCCTGGGGCAGCCAACTTCTCCCAGAACATCGGACAGGAACATCCACCCTCTTCAACTGCTGGGGAAAATTCACCCTCTCTGTACACATGGGTGGGGTTCCTCTCTTGGTCAAAGGTGAATTCATTATTCCAGATCTCAGCTTCCATGGTTTTCCTCTTAAAGCTGCTTCTCCTTCAATCTCTTCTTTCCATGTCCTTTTTATTCCAGACTGACAGTGGTGTTATTCATACAGCTCTCTCAAAAAGTCTGTTGGTTTAGCATGCAGGAAGCAGGGGTCCAAGCCATCAGACAGTGAGACTTTCAGCAAGTCTTTCTAGATAATTGCATCTTCAATCTTGATTTACCAATTCCAAATTTAGTCAAGTCCTCAGATAGGGCTCTTTCATTTGGAAGCTTGATTTCCAAAGGCTTGGAATGTCTGGAATCAGTTTCTGTTTTCTTTTTGCCAAACAGTTTAGTCCTTGGCTTATGTCTTTCACCTAGCATTTTGCTATAAGCTGCAAGCAGAAGCCAAGCTGCATTCTCTGGGTTTACTTTGGAAAGTTCTTCAGCTAAACACACAGCCTCACCATTTTCAAAATTTGCCTTCCATGCAGCACCAGAAGTTAATCTTGCTAAATTCTCTACAACTTTAAAACATGGATTGTCCTTCCTCCAGTTTCCAATAACAGTTTCATCATTTATTTCTAAGGCATCATAAAAAGTCTCTTTAGCAGCCATAATGCTATCAACAGTCTCTTCAAAGTTCTGTAGGTTTTTTCTTCTAAGCATCTTACAATTCTTACAAAAATACCCTGTACCCATTTATAAAACCATTCTAGCATTTTCGTAGTTGCAAAAGCACTTCCCTACTCTTCGGTACCAAATTATGTATTAGTCAGCCAAAGGGGTACTGATGCAAAATACCAGAAATTGATTGGTTTTCATAAAGGTTATTTATTTGGGGTGGGAGTTTACATATACCAGGCCCTAAGCTTAATTTATTTCCCTCACCATAGTCTATTTGGAGCAAGATTGCTGCCAACAACTGTGCGGGTTCAGGCTTCCTGGGTTCCTACATTCCTGGGGCTTGCTTTTCTCTTGTTTCAATGTTCCTTTCTTCCAGGGGTTGGCTTCTCCTTCCTCTGCATGCTGACTTTCCAGGGCTGCAGCTTAAGTCTTCAGCATCAAACTACAACATCAAAAATCCAACTTCAGAAACCCCCAACTCTGTTCTTTGCCATGCCTTTTATCTGTGAGTCCCCACCTACCAAGGGGGTGGGGCACTCAATGCCCTAATCAAAACTCAATCATGCCCAAGTACAGAAAAGATTACAAAGAAAATCCAATATTTTTTTTGGAATTCCTAACCATATCAAACGGCTACACTTCACCCTCTGAATTTCAAAGTGACTATTAACTTTGGACTGAACATCTCAAAAGAGAATCAGTAAAGAAACAAAGACTTTGAACAACATATTAGAGGAGCTGGACATAACAGACATATACAGAATATTACGCCCAAACACAGCAGGATGTACATTCTTCTGAAGTGCACATGGATCATTATCCAAGGTAAACCACATACTAGGCCACAAAAAAAAAAATTCAATGAATTCAGAAATATTAAAATCATATAAAATAATTTCTTTGACCACAGTGAAATGAAGCTGGAAGTTTGCAAGGGCCAGAGACCCAGATATGTCAACAAGATATGGAAGTTAAACAATACACTCTTAGAATAACAGTGGGTCAAGGAGGAAATATCAAAAGAAATAAAAAAAACACCTTGAAACTAATGAAAATGATAAAACAACGTATCAAAACTTATGAGATGCAGCAAAAGCAGTACTGAGAGGGAAATTTATAGCCATAAATTCATACATCAAAAAAGAGGAAAGAGCTAAAATTGAAGACCTAAGTGCACACTTGAAGAATTAGTAAAAAAAACCCAGCAAACTAAACCCAAAGGAAGAAGAAAGAAAGAAACAATAAAGATCAAAGCAGAACTAAATGAAATAGAAAGTGTTTGAAAAAAATAAACGAAACCAAGAGCTTGTTCTTTGAGAAGATCAATAAAATTGACAAGCCCTTAGCTAGACTAACAAAGAAAAAAAGAGGGAAGATGCAAATACACAAAATAAGAAATGAGAAAAGGTATATAACCAGTGACCCCATGGAAATAAAGACTATCATAAGAGGATATTTG
Source organism: Dasypus novemcinctus (assembly GCF_030445035.2). NCBI lineage: Eukaryota > Metazoa > Chordata > Mammalia > Cingulata > Dasypodidae > Dasypus > Dasypus novemcinctus. The sequence goes on along the minus strand of NC_080691.1, from coordinate 62,685,004 downwards.
TAAAGCTATATTCCAACAAGAAGGACAATTTAGAGAAAATGGACAAATTCCTAGAAACACATAAGCAGCCTACATTGATGAAAGAAGAAGTTGACGATCTTAACAAACCAAGCATAAGTAAAGAGATAGAATCAGTCATTAAAAACCTCCCAACTAAGAAGAGCCCTGGGATAGATGATTTCACAGGTGAATTCTACCAAATATTTTGGAAAAACTAACATCAAACTTGCTTAAAATCTTCCAAAAATTGAAACAGAAGGAACATTGCCTAACTTATTCTATGATGCCAACATTACACTACTACCAAAGCCAAACAAAAATACCACAAGAAAGGAAATCTCTCTAAAGAACCTAGACATGAAAATCCTCAACAAAGTACTTGCTAATCATATTCAATAACATACTAAAGGAATTATACACCACGATCAAGTGAAATTCATTCCTAGTATGCAAGGATGGTTCAACATAAGAAAATCAAACGTAATATACCATATAAACAGATTGAAGGAAAAAAATCACATGATCATATCTATAGATGCAGAAAAACATTTGACAAAATACAGTACCCCATCTTGATAAAAACACTGCAAAAGATCAGAGTAGAAGGAAACTTTTTGAACATGAAAAAAGATATATATGAAAAACCCACAGCTAACAACATTTACAATGATGAAATCCTAAAATCTTTCTGTCCATGATCTGGAACAAGACAAGGATGCCCACTATCATCCCTTCTATTTAAAATAGTCTTAGAAGTACTTACTCAAGCACTGAGGCAAGAACTAGACATAAAAGGCATCCAAATTGGAAAGGGAGAATTCAAAATTTCGGTATTTGCAGATGACATGATGCTATATATAGAAAACCCTGAAAAGTCTATGACAAAGCTTCTAGAACTTATAAATGGGTTCAGTAAAGTCGCAGGTTATAATATCAATGTGCAAAAATCAGTAGCATTTCTGTACACGAAAAATGAAAAATCTGAGGGGGAAATCAAGAAATAAATACCATTTACAATAGTAAATTAAAAAATCAAATACCTAGAAATAAATTTAAAAAGATGTAAAAGCCTTATACACAGAAAACAACACAACGCTGTTGAAGGAAATCAAAGACTTAAATAAATGGAAGAATATTCACTGTTCATACATAGGAACACTAAATATTATTAAGATGTCTATCCTACCAAAACTGATCTACAGATTAAATGCAATCCCAATAAAAATCAACACAGCATTATTTAATGAACTAGAAAAATTAACTATAAAATTTATTTGGAAAGTAAAGAGGCCCCAGACAGCCAAAGATATATTGAAACAGAAAAACGAAATTGGAGGAATCATGCTGCCTGACTTCAAAATATACTACAAATCTACAGTAGTAATAACAGCATGGTATTGGCACAAAGGTAGACACAATGACCAATGGAACTGAATTGAGATTTCTGATATAGATCCTCATAAATACAGGCATATGATATTCATCAAGGCCACCAAACCCACTCAACTGGGATAGAATGGCCTTTTCAACAAATGGTGCCTGGACAACTGGATATCCATATGTAAAAGAATGAAAGAGGACTACCAATTCACACCTTATAAAAAAAAAACAACTCAAGATGGATAAAAGACCAAAATATAAGAGTAAATACCATAAAGACCTTGGAAAGCAATGTAGGGAAACATCTACAAGTTATTATAATAGGAAATGGCTTTATGAACTTCACACAGAAAGCACGAGCAGCAAAAGAACAAATAGATAACTGGGACTTCCTCAAAATTAAAGCCTTTTGCACCTCAAAGTTGTTTGTCACTAAAGTGAAAAGACGACCTTCCCAATGGGAACAAATATTTCTTAACCATATATCTAATAGGAGAATAATATCCTGCATATATAAAAAACTCCTATATCTTGAAAGTAAAAACAACCCATTTAAAAAGTGAGGAAGAGATTTAAACAGACACTTCTCCAAAGAAAAAATACAAATGGCTAAAAAGCACATGAAAAAATGCTCAAAATCACTAGCTGTTAGGGGAATACAAATCAAAACTACAATGAGATACCATCTTACTCCCAGGAGACTGGCAGCTATTCAAAAAACAGAATACTACAAATGCTGGAGAGGATGTGGGGGAATGGGACTATTCATCCACTGCTGGTGGCAATGCAGAAGGATCCAGTCATTCTGGAGGACAATTTGGTGGTATGTCAAAAAAACTAGCTATAGATTTGCCATATGACCCCGCAATTCCAGTGCTGGGTATATACACAGTAGCACTGAAAACAAGGACACAAACTGATATATGCACACCAATGTTCATAGCAGCACTATTCACTATTGCCAAAAGTTAGAATTAACCCATTTGTCCATCAGCAGATGAATGGATAAATAAAATGTGGTATGTACATACAATGTAATACTACTCAGCTATATGAACAAATACAGTACAAACATATGTGATAACATGGATGAATCTTGAGGACCTTATGTTGAGTGAGCACCCAGGCATTGAAATACTACATGACCTCTCTGATATGAAATAAGTTAACTAAGCTCTGTCAGGGAGCTAAAAACTGGATGACAGGCTTAAATGATGTTGGAGGGCAGAGGAAGCTTGCAAGCTTTCACCTACGTGGGTGAAATCTATTATAAGCTGCAGGTATTTGTACAGGGAAGGGATAAAATGGGGGCATAGGAATATCTTTGGGTGGGCTTTGCAGGCTTGAGGGGGACTAGGGATGGGATGATGGGTCAGATGGCCCAAGAATTTGGGGCAGGGTGGGGGGAACACTTCAACATAGGAGATTGTCAGGTATGTGGTTGAAAGTATAATATTGAGAAAACTCTAGAAAATATAATAAGGAAAGTTACCTGTTGGAGATGCTTAAGGGGGGCATGTGACACAGGGCAGGCTTCAAGGAAGCGTGTGAGTGCTTATTTTGTCATAGTGGGTTATATCACTGGGTGGAGACCCATACAGTGATAGTGAAGATATACCCACATCCTGGGTAGACCTTATGTTCTCAAACAGAGGGAATTGTATCTCTTGAGAGAATTGGGGGCTCCCAATGGGTTAAAGCAGTCAAGTATGTCAAATCCTCAATATTGTTGCAAGTATCTGGGAATATGGTCCTTCAAGTAATGAAGATTGATTGTCACTGTGGCCCTGAGGGGAGGGGGAAAGATGTATTGAATAGATGGAATCAGTGTAACTCTGGGGCAATGGAAGTGTTCCACAAGATCATGCAATGGTGGATAAAGGACATGTTAAATTACACCAAAAATGTATAAAAGTCTATAGGCTAAAATGTAAAACACAACATAAAGCATAAGATAAATAAACATTTAAAAAATTATATAGTCTAAAATATAAACTGTAATATAAAGCCAAAAGGCTAAAAATTGGTAATTTAAACATATATATATATAAAGAAACTGAAAAATGATACTGTATTCTTTATGTGATCATACAAACTGCATCTACTTGCAGAGTGCTGTCTGTTTTTAGGTTTATCACTGTGCCTGAGGAAGAACTTGAATGGAACACTTGACAGGATATGTGGGTGTGTGTTTCATATTTATTTTCTTTTTTTTTTTTAAAGATGTATTTTTATTTATTTAATTCCCCTCCCCTCTCCTGGTTGTCTGTTTTCTGTGTCTTTTTGCTGCGTCTTGTTTCTTTGTCCGCTTCTGTTGTCGTCAGCGGCTCGGGAAGTGTGGGCGGCGCCATTCCTGGGCAGGCTGCTCTTTCCTTCACGCTGGGGCGGCTCTCCTTACGGGCGCACTCCTTGCGCGTGGGGCTCCCCTACACGGGGGACACCCCTGCGTGACACAGCACTCCTTGCGCGCATCAGCACTGCGCATGGGCCAGCTCCACACGGGTCAAGGAGGCCCGGGGTTTGAACCGCGGACCTCCCATGTGGTAGACGGATGCCCTAACCACTGGGCCAAAGTCCGTTTCCCCATATTTATTTTCCAACTAGAAAGACTTCAATGAGTCATTGAAAAAATACTTTAAGTATTATGTGTGTTTCGTACAATGACTAAAAGCCTACGAGTTTTATTATACTATTAGATAGGTAATTGTTTGAAGCTAGATGACTTTTTATTCATTCCTTATTGTGCTTATAAGGCACCATTTTTAAAAAAAGCATTCCAGATAAACAATTCCCAGACTACTCATGAACAGAAAATGAGATAATAAATAGGTGTTGTTTTAATATTCTAATTTTGTGGGGATTTCATGGACTAACACACAAAAGCATATGTTGTGGAACTTACATTATACATGTACTTTAAAAAATGTTCCTTCTACTGTGGCTCCCTTTTGAACAAATTCCCATATCTTGAATCTCCTTAGTATATACACCTCATTAACCCCACAGTTCTCATTCTGCTCAGCCTTATTTGGAGAGGTGTTAAAGTGATTTCATGTAGGACAAGGTGACTTAAGGCATCATAGGAAACCATCTGAGAGAAGCAACCTCAAGGATTTGAGTACGCAGCTGCAGGATGATTACCACATGCTGCCTGGGCTCACTGTTCACTTGATGATGGGCAGGAGGAGGCATAAAACTCTCACATCCAGGGAACATCAGGGACAGCTTCCTCCATGGTGATGTCCACCCACTACAGGACTCGAAGGATGGACACAAAGTTTCTCCATCAATCTCCATCACAGGACTAGGTTGAAGGGGGGATTTGGGGTGTCGTGGAGGTCTTCATCTTCACCTTAGAGAGCCCCTTCTTGTCTCCATCATGCCCTCACCAGCACACTCAGCAGAGATCTCTGGTCTTTGCTGGGAAGTTCTCACAGTTGTAGCAGGTGCCCATGTCAGAGCAGAGCATGAGGTTTTACTGTCTAGGATGGAATTCCACAGGTGGCCTGAAAACCTGAACCAGAAGCTGCAGGAAAGCAGGGAGTAGGAATGGAGGGACGGTTGGATGTCTTGTCTTTGTGATGTGCAGCATGGTTGGGAGGAGTATGATTGTTGCCCCAAATTTCTGAGACTTTCAGGCAGCCCCTTCCTGATATTCCATTCAGCTGCCTTGAAAAGGTGATCCTCCAAGAAATGGACCAGCCTTGAGAATTGAATGGGAGTTCACAGGGTCAGACTCAGCAGGGCATCCAGCTTAGTTTCTGGTTAATTTCTCAGTGGAAGCAAGGGAAACAGGTTGGGATTCCCATTCATGGGGTAGCTGTCATTGGCCTGCCACACAGTTGCTCAGACTAAATATCCAGCTACCTTAAACCAACAGGTAGGAGGAAGAGAATATTTTGCTTATCATATGAGCCATGGGTGTGTTACAAGGATAGAAGCCTGGACAATAAGAACAGTTCTTCAGGAGGAAGTAGAGAGAGACAGAACTGTACTGTTTTTAGTACTGAAATGCTTTTCCATGTACTCAACATCAGAGAAATTCTCACTGACTGTTGTCACAGAGAACTCTGGATGCAGAGACTGCAGTGCAAGAGAGAGCATCACCTGCAGGGAGAGAGCTTATGTGTCCTGTGGGGAAAGGACATGCAAGTGGGGCACTTCCCTCTGCACCTTAAATGCAGCCCAGGACTGACATTGTAGCTCTGAGAGAGGAGTCTCCTCACCTGTGTCTGAGCTCTCCCTACTCTGTAGCCAGGACTGAGGAAGAGAAGGCACCATGAAGTGCGTGCTGATCTGGACTTCCCTTTTATCAATTTTCCATGGTAATATTAACTGGAACCTGTTTTTTTCTCCAGTGTGAATAAGTGCATGTGCATTTGTATTTATGCATGTGTGTGACTCAACTTTTAATGTGTATTTGCAGGTGTCCTGTAAGTTCAGCTGTGGAGTCTGTGGGTGATTTGAGACCACCAGGAGGATCTCTGAGCCTCTCCTGTACAGTCTCAGGATTCACACTTGCTACTTCTGGCATGAGCTGGGTTCGCCAGGCTCCAGGGAAGGGGCTGGAATGGCTCTCAGACATTTACTCTGGTGGTAGCATATACTATGCAGACTCTGTGAAGGGCCGGTTCACCACCTCTAGGGACAACAGCAAGAACCAGCTGTATCTGCAAATGAACAGCCTGAAAACTGAGGACATGGCAACTTATTATTGTGCTACATACACAGTAAGGAAAAGGCAATGTTAAGCCAGACAAAAACCTCTTCTGCGGGGTGGCCACAAGGGGATTCCCAGGACCCACTGAGCACAAGGAGCAGCTGCAGGAGCAGGTTCAGTGAGGTGGTTAAGGACTGGTTTCTTGTCAAAATCTAGAGCTTCCTTTCCAGGTGATTCCCCAGGGAGTGTCTCTAAACTTACCATCCTATGCCTATCACTGATTTAGTAAATTGAATAGTTTTGATGCAATAAGAGGAAGCAAAACCACATGTAAAATCTGCCAACTCTCCCTTATGAAAGCAGAAATGACTCTGCCAATGTTACCTGGTTCAAAGTTCTGAGTAGTTCATAGTCACCTGGTGAATCTTTCACAATGAGACTGAAAGCAGAAGATGCAGTAATATTCCTCATTAGGAAAATTTCTGTGCTTCACATGGTAACCAAGGGAGAGGTTGTTCCATGGTCTAGACTGTATTGGGGTTCAAATTTCACCCCTACTCACAAAAGTGTTCATATCAGATTTAGAATTTTCTCGTTGTCTATTTGTCTGATGATGCATTTTATTTTTCCTGAATCTTTATTTTTCACTTTTCCCTTTGTTCCTTATATTCCCTGTCAATGAATAATATGGTTTCTGTCATCTAAATCTCAAGGCTTAGGCATATTAATTGAGCTTCTGTGGCAATGGTCAATCTAAAAGCTGAGGTTAAGACCATCAATTATGAGAGTGAAGTGAGAGGAAATCAGTGTGAGCCCAGACACAAACCTCTCCTTTAGGATAGCAGAAGGGACTGGGTTTTATGGTGAACTCAGGACCAGGGGTCCCTCAGGGCTCAACTCAGGAGCAGGAGCAGGAGCAGAGGGAAGTCTAGACTGGCTCTTAGAATCTGGGGTTTCCTTACTGTCTAGAAAAATCTTCCCTCATGACTCTGTTTTTGTTCTTCCTAAGAAACTTACTATAATCTCTTGTCAGATAATGGTTCATGTAGAATGGGAGCTCAATGCATTTTAAAAAATATTTATCTATTTATTTCTCCCCATCCCTTTGTTGTTTTTCACTTTCTGTACCTGTTTTCCTGGCTTCTTTAGGAGGCACTAGGAGTTGAATCTGGGACCTCTGATATGGGAGAATTTGCCTAATCACTTGGGCCCCTTCTGCTCCCTGCTCTTTTGTGCCCCTTATTCTGTTATTTCCTCCCCTCATGCCTTGTTGCATCATCTTTTTGCATCATCTCACTGCACCTGCCCATCACATCAGTTCCTTGTGGCACTGGGAACCTCTGCTCCCTTCTTTGTTGTGTCTCTCATGTTTTTAAATTCTTATGTCACTTGCTTGCTTCACCGCCCATCACATCATCTTTCTGTCTTCTTTAGGAGGCACTGATCTAAACCAGTGACCTCCCATGTGGTAAGAAGGAGCCCAGTCACCTGAATCACATTTGCTTCCCCCAAAGCATTTTTTAACTATTTTATTTTTTTATTTTCAAATGATCTTTAGATTAAATAAATGTTACTTCAAAAATATAGAGATTTCCCTTATACTCCACCCTTCACCCTTCCAAACTTTCCCTTATTAACAATGACTTTCATTAATGTGGTACATTTGTTACAGTTGAACTCATATGGAAACATTGCTTCTACCCATGGACCCTAGTTTACATTATAGTTTATGCTTTGCAGAGGACAACTATAGGTTTTGACAAAATGTGTAATGACCTGTATCCATCACTGTAATGTAATTTAGAATGCCATTTTTCCTCTGCATATTTGTTTTTTTAATTGTATTTTTTGAAGATACATAGATCACAGAAAATGTTACATTAAAAATATGAGGTTCCCATATACCTCACACCCTTCCAGCCCCACTCGTCCCACATCAACAACCTTTTTCATCATTGTGGCATATTCATTGCATTTGGTGAATACATTGTGGAGCACTACTGCACCACATGGATAATAGTTTACATTGTAGTTTACATTTTCCCTGGGTCCATTCAGTGGGTTATGGCAGGATACTCTCTGGTTTGTTGTTCTTACCAAGGTCAGCTAATGGTAGATGAAGATGGTCAACTACCACACCAGAGAACCAAGAGTGCCTACAACTGTGAGCAGGAGAGTTGCATACATCAAACATGTGGGATATAAGCCCCCTCTCAATATAGAGGTGGAGTGGACATCACCATCCCAGGGCCCACAAAATGGATGAATAAAATATGAATTAGAGTAAACTTACTGATATTCTACCTTTGAACTATTGTGACTAGTAATAGAAGAAATTGTAACATTGATGTGGAAAAAGTAGCCATGGTAGTTGCTGAAGGCAGGGAGAGGGAAGAAGAGAGGTGATGTGGGGGCATTTTTGGAACTTGGAGTTGTCCTAAATGATATTGCAGGGACAGATGCTGGACATTATATATCTTGCCAACTCATTTTTAATCTTTCAAATTTCAGAGTGCTGTTAGTAATAATCTATCAGTAGATTATTACTGACTGGGAAAGCAAGTGCCCTTCATCCGAACTCCCATGCTTTGCAAGAATTTTTTATTCTCTACACTGCATCAGTTATACCCTAATAAAACACGTATTTCCTGGAATGTCTGATATTAATGTTGGGGTTACTTTTATTCAGTCCATGTAGCTGCCCTGTGTGAAGCTGAGACAATTTTAATGGTTGTCATCCTGCACTTCCCTTTGGATCCTATGTCTGTGCTTCTGAGTGAGTTATTCCGCTACACATTCCTTGCCAACACTAGGGAAGGAAGGATCTTCTGTGACTTTTTAATTGCCCTCATTCTCCCTTCCAGGAGGCATTGACTCCCTTTAATGTATCTCCTCTGCATTGGTGAACCAATGACCTCTCTTCATCCTCACTACTGCCAACTCAGTTCAGCCCATTAGCAACACTCTCTGCAGAATACTCATCCACCTGCAAACCCCATGCCCTCCAGCCCCTTTCCTAGGCTGCGGCAGATGTGCATGGTCCAAACTATCTGCCCCTACTCCATGTGCAGCGGAGAGGTCTCCTGCTGCTTCTCCTGCTCCCATGCACACACTGAGGGCTCCAGTGCTCTGACAATGGAGCCCAAGCCCCAAGGTTCTTGCCCACCCTGAAAACATCCCCTGATAGGCCACAGGTGGCCTGTATTTAACCTTGGATTAAGTTTTATCAATATTGCTGTGGACATCTGCTTTATTTGGGTTTTCTGAAAACTGATAATTTCTACGTTTTGTACTAAAAAACATGCATCACCATTCCATATGGCAAATAAATTTTTTACATTAATCAAAATCTCATATCAATATTACAAAAAAGGAAATTAATCCTACATATCTATATTTACAAAATTAAGTAGTGTTTGTCTTATTATTTATGAAATTTATTATTGTCACCTGTAGTAAAATGTACAGTATTATCATTAGTAGAAAAATAAATGAATATAAAGCCCCAGAATAATACCATTTTACAATCATAATTAAATTGAGGATGAAAGGCATTCTTATTCAGTCACACATAAACATGTATGTAAATATATTTATTAATTTGGGTTGGTATAGACTGGCATGCACAGAGAAGAAAATAATTTTTAACCAGTACCACATACTACAAATACAAGTAAATTCAAATGAATAAAATATTTAGAATAATATGCATGGAATGTGTGTGTCGTATGTGTTAATATTAAATAGTTTTTCATGTGGGCATATGTGTCATTTCAGGGTGTGTGTTTGTGATTTTTTGATGTTTGAACATACAGTATAAACTTATATGAAAACTTAAAATCAAAATGTTTGATGTGATAAACATAATATGAATATATTATGATATTGTAAATGATAATCTTGTAATGCCTAAGGTGGATAAAGTATAATATCTAAACAAAGTAAATATAGTTAATTTTAAAAGTTTCAGAGATAACAAAGTGTCATTGTGCTGTTAGTGGAATAAGAGTACAAATTCACTAAACTACCATATTTCACTGATCACATATGATAAATCAAATAAATGATGAATATGTTTCCCTCTCTTTAACTTAGTCTCAATAACTTGACTTAGATTGCTAGTATAAGCACATACATTTTCCCTTAATCAGATATAGACATGATGATATATCTTTATAGATTATACTTATGAGTAAAGTAATATTACCAGTCCCAGAAATATATTACATTTCTGCTTGTGGTGTTTATATTTGTGCTTAGTGTGTTCATTTTCAACAATTTTTTAAAAGATTTATTTTATTTATTTCTCTCTCCTTATACCCATTGTCTGCTCTCTGTGTCCATTCACTGTGTGTTCTTCTGCATCTGCTTGTATTATCAGGCAGCACTGGGAATCTGTGTCTCTTTTTGTTGTGTCATCTTGCTGTGTCAGCTGTCCATGTGTGTAGCGCCACTCCTGGGTGAGCTGTGCTTTTTTCATGCTAGGTGGCTCTCCTTGAAGGGTGTACTCCTTGCATGTGGGGCACCCCTACACGGGGGGGGGGGGGGGGGGGGGCACCCCTTCATGACACAGCACTCCCTGTGCATGACAGCAATGCCCTTGGGCCAGCTCACCACATGGGTCAGGAGGCCCTAGGGATCAAAACCTGGACCCTCCATATGGTAGACAGATGCTCTATCAGTTTAGCCATGTTCACTTCCCATGAACAATTTTTTAATAAGGAACAGTTTCAGATTTACAGAAGAAAGTGAAGAAGCTACTGAGAATTCCTATATAACCTTCTTCTAATTTTCTATGATGTTACATCTTACATAGCTCTAATACCTTCATTACCACTAAGAAAGTAATATTGGTACAGTTTATTTAATTAACTGCAGACTTTATTAGAATTTCAGATATTTTAAAATAAAATATTTTTGTCTTTTCAAAAATCCAATCCAGGCGGCCCAGGCGCGTCACTCCCTCCGCAGGCGGCTGCGGGAGGCTGTGTCTGCGCCCTCGTGCGTCTGTCCCCTGCGCGGGCCGCGGGCCCGTGGGGCGGCCCCCGGGGGCCCTCGGGAGGCGGAAATGATGTGGGATGTTTTAGGACTCGATGACCTTTGAGGATGTGGCTGTGGACTTCACCTTGGAGGAGTGGGCTCTGCTGGATCCTTCTCAGAGGAACCTGTACAGAGGCGTGATGCTGGAAACCTTCGGGAACCTCTCCTCGATAGATGATGATACTCACTTTAAAACCAGTGGATCAGTTTCTCACCAGGATATTTTTGGGCAAAAGACACGCAAAGAACAGGTTGAAGCAAATTTCACAAGAAATGATCCCGGTGTTTGCCTTTTAGGGAAAAAATGGCAATACCTTAACATTGAAAATCGACGCAAAAATCAGGCAAGACACCACGAAATCATGTGGGGGATGTCGTCTCTGAAAATGAAAGTGGAGAAACCTTGTGCAAGGTTCCAAATCTCCGTCTGCCCAAGAAAACGCCTCCTGGAGCAAATCCGTACCTGTGCAGTTTATGTGGAAAGGCCTTCATGCATCATTCCTCCCTCAAGCGGCACATCAGGTCTATTACTATGCACAAAACACACGAGTATCAGGGGTGCAGGAAGGTCTTCAGACATGCCTCCTCCCTGAGATCCTATGTGATAATTCGCAGTGGAAAGAAACTATATAAATGTAAGGAGTGTGGCAAAGAGTTCATTTATCCCGCATCCTTCAGAAGGCACCTGGTAACACACAGCGGAGAGAAACACTATGAATGTAAGCAGTGTGCCAAAGTGTTCGGCTGTTCCACTTCTTTTCGAAGACATGAACGCGTTCACACCGGAGAGAAACCCTATCATTGTGAACAATGCGGAAAAGCCTTCAGTTACCACCATTCCTTTAGAAGACATGAAAGAACTCACACTGGAGAGAAACCCTATGAATGTCAGTTCTGTGGGAAAGCCTTCAGTTCACATGAATCCTTCCAAGGACACGTGAAAATGCACGCTGGAGAGAAACCTTACGAATGTAATCAATGTGGTAAAGCCCTCAGCTGCCCGAGTTCACTTCGAAGACACGAAAGAATTCATACTGGGGAAAAGCCTTATGAATGTAGGTATTGTGGGAAAGCCTTCCGTTGGCTCCCGTACTTTAAAGGACACGTGAGAATGCACACTGGGGAGAACACCAGTGAATGTAAACAGTGTGGGAAAGCCTTCAGTAGAGCTGCTTCTTGTCGAAGCCACGAAAGGACTCACACTGAAGAAAAGCCCTACGAGTGTAATTACTGTGGGAGAGTCTTCTGTTGGCACACGTCCTTTCAAGTTCATATCAAAACACACACTGGGGAGAAGTTGTATAAATGTGAAAAGTGTGGGAAAGCTTTCAGTTGGTCCACATCTTTAAAAAACCATGATAGAACCCACAGTGAAGAGAAACCTTATCAATGTACTCAGTGTGGGAAAGGCTTCAAGTGGCTATTATCCTTACAAAAACATGTGAAGGTACACACTGGATAGCAACCGTTGAAATGTGAAAGTGTGGGAAAGCTGTCAGTCCTCATCCTTACAGAATATATGAGAACTCATGCCAAAGGGAAACCAAGTGTAAATAATGGGAGAAAGCCTAATGCCAATGAAAATATGTAGAATAGTCCTAAAAATTCATACCATGGCAGAAATAATTTTTCTGTAAAGAGGTGGCCAGTGGAAAATTTTACTTGGTATTCGTTTGGGCTTTTCTAATTGGCCTTGACCAGCAGGAAGCAGATATCATTTACCAGTTATATATATTCTACCATTTCCTCGCTAATAGGCCATTGGCATGTATTTACAAACAGTGTTTATCAAAGAGCATATTCTTACGTGAGTTATTTTCATTTGATGTCCTTTGTTCTTTGTCCTTGTTTCTCACTAGGGTTTCAGGAACAGATTGCCAATTAAGAATTGAGGCCTGCAGTGTGACACAATCTAGAATTGGCGATGTCTCTCCTGGATCGTATTGTGTAACGCACTATGAATGACATGGGGTAGTACATTTTTAAGAATTCATTTCCTTTATGTTTTCACGATTGAGTTAACCAGTACCCTAACTTGCATAAGATTTGGAAGGCAGAAGTGATAGACCTTCTGCCTTCATACTGGAGCAAAGGCAGCTGCGTAGGCTCTTTTCCTGATTTCCCTGCCCATCCCCGGCTCTCATTTCCTTGCCCAGTGAGAGCATCCTCAAAACCTACACCATTTGCTTCACTTCCACTTTCTCAGAGGTGTACTTTTCCCCAAAAATCCCTACTCACGCCACATGAATGGTATATCTGAAGTTGCATTTTCCTGCACACCCTTGTTGTGTCTGGCAGGCCACTGATCCCAGCTGTCACAGTTGGAAATATTCGTTTGTGAACCCTTCTATTTAGATTGTGTTTGTATGGAAAGCACCATATTCTTTTAATACTGCTAGTGGCTATATGTTCTTAATTGAACCAGAAAAAGAAACTGCATTGTGGGGTGACCGCTCTGAGCCAGTCCTTTCATGTGAGAAAAACCACTTTTGTCATATCAGGCAGATTGTGGGTGGTTCCCACTATTTGGTAGAATGTAGTCCCTTAGTATGTGTTCACTCATTATGTTTGACCATATGTTTTAACAAAACAATGTCCATTTTTTTTGTAAAATAAAAGCTACTGTAGATGTTCCTTAGAAGTATACCGTTAATGGTGTTTTCAGATAAGCTCAATACTAACAAATGCTCTTGACTTTAATTTTTTATTTTACTGGGAGCATATGTTAAAATATCTCATTGTGGTTATGGATTGTTGGATCAACTTTGTAATTGTATGAAGTTTCTTAGTCAGTATTACCAGGCAATTAGGGTTCTGACCTTTTTCTTTCAGGTACATTTTATTTTAAAATTTTATATAGAGAATTTTTGTGTTTAAAATTACTTTTTCATTCTTAACAGCAAAAGCTTACGTCATGCTTTTGTCATTGCCCTCTGTTCAAAGACCACCAGGATCCCATGGGTAGTTAAACTGAACTGGGTATTTGAGTTGTAACAATCAGTATGAATTAAATCATAAAGGACTGGGTAGTATGTCTGTCGAGGAGGTGATAATGCTTTGTTATAGGATTTGTGCTTGTGTTAGGTGATTTGGATGAGGATTCAGGGAAGCAAAACTTGGCTCTGTATTGGATACTCTGAGGAAGTGAATGCAATTCTGTGACTGGTTATCATATTTTTTTCTTCTTTACAAGGCAGAAAGAATGCTGTGCAGCCAGAAATAATTGGGATGGAAGGACCAGTCAATCAAATTAGGAAGAATGGAGGAAGTTTGTTTATTTTTGTTGTTTGAACTATGTCTCGTTTCAGCATTTTTATTTTAAAGACAAGAATCCAGAGGACCTCTGTTTTTGTTTTGATATATCAAGGTCACTTGAGTATCCTGGTGTGATAAAGATATCTTGACCTACTGATGAGTGCCACACCAGCTCCCAGGTGTCTGGGCTGCGATTACCTTTCTCACTTATATTTAAACTGAAATGTTTGGGTACTGTTCTCTATAGTGTAACTCAGTTAAATATATAAATGCATTAACTGCTTAGTAAAACTTCTAAGATAAATACTTACAATACCTCCTTTTATGTGTCAGCTCAGTCTTACATGTTTAGGTAATTTGCTAGAGAGCACAAAACTAGTAAGGGAGGAAGAAATGTCACTATTCAAATAAAACTTTTCTAGCTCAAAAAAAAAAAAATGCAATCCAGGACACTACACAGAATTTAGTATTTACCCCCATTTGTCTATTCTGATGAGGAAAAGTTTGTGTCTTAAAATTATAGCTTGGAAAGAGTAATGGCTACAGGTGTATTTTCATATGCTTTCATTAGCTATGGCAAATCATTTAGCTGGAATGTTAGGTACTTGGAAGGAACACTGTTGGGAAGTGATGACAAAGATGTCTGTGAGATAATAATGTAGATAGACATTTAAGAATGTGCAAAATGAAGATAGCGGTGTCTTAAATGGGTGCTCAAGAAAGAGTTCTCTCATCAGAGGAGGATTTTAAAAATTGAATAATCAGTATGATGCATTCTGTAAATACAAGTATGCCTCTTTCCACACACTATCCTTTCATTTCTCTATGGACTCATGAACAAAGTGGACTAGATGACAGTGATGGAGTTTATGCGAGGGATCAACTTGCTGAGGGCAAATGAAATATGGAATTGGTAGTGAGAGAAACTAGTTATAAATAGCAATTACCATATAAGTCAAAGAAATGAGCAATAAAATTGTTTTGAATATTTCTTCCTTAATATGTTCTGAAAACATTTCTGTATATATCTTAGCTTGTTTGCCTGTATCATCATCATCATCATCATCATCGCATAACATAAATTGTATTAACTTTACATCAGAATATTTAAGTTAAAGGACATCAAGGATGTCTTTAGGGAATATCACTCTGCATCTTAAATATTCTTCCTAGGAAAGGGCTAGTAAATTGTGGACTGAGTAGAAGAATGCAGTCATGTAAAAATGAAGTTTGACTTCATTTTCATTCCATTCAGTGTTAGTTGCTTGCCCTTTCATGTGTATAAATGGAGTGCACAAATTAGCCCCTGCTAAGCTGCTTTCTATCTTTATGAATGTGTTAATACTATATTGGATTTATTTGGAAGTTAAGCATATTTTAAGGCAATACATATAGTTTCAGTGTTGCAAGTGTTAGAAAACTTACTAAAATTATGATCATAATGTTACTACTGAAGAATGACATCAGGAAAAAGGCAAAGGTGGCACCAAATACTCTTCCACACACCGACATTTCAAAAATCAACCAGAATCTATTATAGCCAACATTGCCAAGATATGTATACATACTATATTTTCCATTTTTAATCCATACATGTATATACACACCAACATATACATATACAATGGCTGAGGTAGTTGTCTGGTGACCATATTTCCAAAGCCATCCTTGATTTTTGAATGCATCTGAATCCCTGCCAAGCTTATTCAACACATTACCTCACCCTGGAAGTAGGGGAAAATGGACTTGGTGAGCTGGTAACCTGTGGAGAGGCCTGTGTTCTCCAAGGGATCAGCCAGCTTCCTCTTCTCAGGGTGACACTAAGACAAGGACCTCCCCTCATTCTCTTTCACTTTACATACAGAGCTACTTCCCAAATGCAAATCACCACATGGGCAGACAGATGAAACCAGGGCAAAAATTTACTTAAATTTAGGTTCCTTCTATGTCAGGAAATACATTTTCTTGGCATCATGGACCTCATCCACAAGAACATGAAATTCTTATGGTTCTTCCTTTTACTGGTGGTGACTCCCAGATGTGAGTGTTTCGGGTATTCAGACAAGAAGGTAATGGGGATGATGTATCTGAGCCTGTGACTCACTGTGGTTCTCCTTGCCCTCAGGTGTCTTGACCCAGGTTCAGCTGCAGGAGTTGGGACCTGACCTGCTGAAACCCTCACAGACCTTGTCCCTCACCTGCACTGTCTCTGGATTCTCTTTAACTGACTATCATATGACCTGGATCCGTCAAGTTCCAGGAAAGGAGCTAGAGTGGCTTGGTGTCATATGGACAAGTGGAAGCACAAAATATATCCCTACTCTACAGTCCCGACTTATTATCACCAAGGACAACTCCAAGAATGAAGTTTATTTTAAGCTGAACAGCTTGAGTTTCCAGGACACGGCCACATATTACTGTGCCAGATACACAGTGAGGGGAAGTCAGGGTAAGCCCAGGCACAAACCTCCTCTGCAGGTCAGAGGAGAAAGCTGCGCTGCAGGGGTGCTTATGACCACCAGGGGGTGAGAAAGGACCATCAACAGGGACAAGTGCAGAGATGGACTGGGTAGTTTCCTGGCCTTACCCAGGGCTCCCTCTTCTTGCTCCAGAACATTTAACACCTAGAGAACCTGCATTTCTTCTTTTTTATTTATTTCTCTCCCCTTCCCACCCCCAGTTGTCTGCTCTCTGTGTCCATTCGCTGTGTGTTCTTCTGTGACTGCTTACATCCTTATCAGAGGCACTGGGAATCTGTTTCTTTTTGTTGCATCATCTTGTTGTGTCAGCTCTCCATGTGTGCAGCTGCACTTTCTTTCATGCTGGGCAGCTCTCCTTATGGGGTGCACTCCTTGTGTGTGGGGCTCCCCTATGCGGGGGACACCCCTGCATGGCAGGGCACTCCTTGCACACATCAGCACTGCACATGGACCAGCTCCACATGTGTCAAGGAAGCACAGGGTTTGAACCGCGGACCTCCCATGTGTTAGGTGGATGCCCTGTCTATTGGGCCAAATCCGCTTCCCCATTTCTTCTTTTCTAATCAGTGCTACTCTGTATGCAAGAGTAAATCTCAGAACTGTTTTACTTTTTATGATATTATTTGTGTGTGTAAATACAAATCATTTAAAAATACATGTAAGCTGTTGGAATTTGTCCCTGTCTTTTTAGTATGCCCCAAATTATGAACCAATTTTACATGTAATATCACTGTGAGTTTACCTCTCTCAACATAACACATTTCTGAGAATGTCCTGGAAAAATAATAACATTACCCAACCCACCAATATGTAAATTCCAAACTTCTTAGGGAGAAGGAAGTGAAAGGAGGAAGCTTGGCACTCTCTAGCAGTAACATCTTAGTACCTACTCTTCTTCCTCCCTCTCATGAGACACCAAGGATCAGGTCCTTGCTTTTACATTAAGCCCTTTATAAATTATGATTCACTTATGTACAATGCAATCTTTGTATAAGACACCCTGGTTTTCAATGCAAATTAATATGAGAGATATAATAAAATATATATGTATATATTTTAAAATGTATTGAATATATATATTCAGTGCTATAAGAATTCAATAAATAAACATTTGTTTGTGAACACACTTTATTGATAGAATGTTAGTATGATAAAATAATTTAAATGAATAATTTGTGAAATAATAATAATTAAGTGGGATATTTTTGCATGTTACCAGAGATGAACACAATGTTCCAAGGGAGAAGGCAAAGATGGTGGTGTGTTTTATGTCAAGTATGCCAGAA
This sequence comes from Dasypus novemcinctus, assembly GCF_030445035.2. Taxonomy (NCBI): domain Eukaryota; kingdom Metazoa; phylum Chordata; class Mammalia; order Cingulata; family Dasypodidae; genus Dasypus; species Dasypus novemcinctus. Next base: position 62,666,903 of record NC_080691.1, on the reverse strand, counting down.
GATCCACTGTATGACTTTTTATTGAATTCCACTAAAGCATAGAGAACCTTGAAGAGAAGAATGCAATTTCATCTATTAACCATTTTTAACTTATGATCCAAATGTAATTATCTCCTATAATTGCTAAATATTTTAATATTTCTGTGACTTTGGAAACAATTAACAGGAGAAAATCTATGCTGTGTAGATCAATAATCATTTCAGTTATACTCAGTTGTGCCAAATTAGAGACCAGAATCCAGTGTTTCAATGGTAAAAATTCCATAACCTAAATGTAATTACCCCCAGACCTTTACTCATCTATTCACCAAAACTCTGAGGGCCAAATTATCACCTCCAGGGACAATGCCAGGAATTTTATATATCTGCAAATGGACAATCTGAAATCTGAATACACAGTCATGTATTCTGTGCAAAAGACAGAGTGAGGGGATCACCATGTAAACCTAGACAGAAAGACCTCCTGCTGGGTAGCATGGAGGTGTCACTCAGGACTCACTGAGCACAGGGGGAGGTGCAGAGGGACATTGAAGGATGGTTTCCAGCCTGGTTCTGAGGCTTCTTCTCCATCTAACAGTTCGCCCAGGGTACATGTCTGGATTTATGATTCTGTGCATCCAATGAAGTCTCTGAATTAGGAAAGCGTTACTGTAATATGTGGAAAACTTCACTTCTACCCAAAGAAGACTGACTTGAGTGGAGGCAGAAATGCCTTTGCCAGTGGTCTCCAGGTTCTGAGTTCTAGGAAGCTCAGGGTAGGCTGGTGAGCCTTTTCTTATTTAATCTTGCCTCAGTGGGATTCCCCAATTTGAACAAACCTTGGTATTCAGGTTAGTACCCAAAAGGGAGTTTATGTCAGCATCCATCAACTATAAACCCTAATATAATTTCACATCAGCTTCAGCACCTCAAACAAAAGTATGCACCTCATAATCACTACTGGTCTGGATGGTTGTCTCATCTGCTAATCTACAATCTCCCATCCATTTCTGCAAGGCAACGTGGGTGTATTCAATCATTTACCCATCAAACGCAAGTCGTATTTGCTGGGAATCTATCTGCCTTATACTGTTCCCACACTCAGTCATTCTCTGGAATAGCAGTGGTCATACAAGGTGATGCTTTAAGAGAACAGAAGCTGGGCCCTAAGTCTATTATGTCTCTGAATTTGGAAGTATGGAATGTGTAGCTAGAGCAATACATGCTTTCTTGCTTTTTTAAAGAATGCAATTTTATTGACATATATTAATAAAGCATAAATCCATCCAAAGTGTGCAATCAATGATATTCAGTGAAAACACTTCAATCAATCTTAGAGCACTTTCATTATTCCAACAATAATAGCAAAATACCTCATCACCTCTGAATCTCTTTACTCTTTCCTGCTGTTCACAGCTGCTATTCTTTTTCCTTATCTCTAGTATATTTTCTATTTATGTTTTGTAAAAGCAGTTTTATATGTCCAATATCACCCATATTCATGTATTATATGAGGTTTTAGTATATTATACATTCCCATGTTACATTTTATGACTTTCCTTCCAGTAATATACATGACCTTAAACTTTCCCTTTCAGACATTGTGACATACACATATCAGCTCTTCTAGTTTTTTTCATTTGCTTTAACACCATGATAAATATATCAGTGCAGAGAAAAACCTATCACACAAGATAAAAATTATGGAATTTTTAAAAGGAAACATAGGTTTGCTTTTCTTGATATCCTAGTTTTTACATTTGTAAAGAAGTGGGTAAAGCAGCTTAACTATGCTTTATTATTGATGGGATTAAAGAGACAAATATTGCTGACACTCAAACCTCATCCATATGAACTGAAAATAGGTAAGTTTCTGCAGTACAGTAGAGGGTTATTGCAGGATATATAATGTTCTACATCTGTCCCTGCAATATCATTCAGGACAGGTCCAAGTCCCCAAAATGCCCCCACATCAAACCTCTTTTTCCCTCTCCCTGTCCTTTGGCAACTCCAGCAACTCTTTTGGCCACTGTCTCCACATCAATGATACAATCACACATTGAATATTTGTATTCACTACCAAAACAATTTTTACACAGTGCAAGTATTTCTTGTAAGAGGCACATTTATTTTCTGAACCTCTTGAATTAAATATCCTTTATTTTTAAGAAGTTGGTCTGCAGTTGCAGGAGTGGAAGTGTTATATTTACACCACTTGTTGTATTTCACTCTTCTTCATAAGTAACCAAAGTCAGGACTCATGTGATCACACTAATCACTGTTTAAAAGCATCTGTGCAAAAAGTATAGCCAACATTTTACCAATACTGGATCTCATACTGGACATCAGGTTGGTTATCTGCCTCCATATCTGGTTGGTGATCTCATCACCATGTAGTGCAGAGGTCATGGCTGTAGACTGATGTGACCTGGAGCTGGCTCAGGGACATTGTGTCTAGGTCTTTACCATCCTTGTCTCATTTCCAGCCCAAAAGAGGGGAAGGAAAAGGAAGATATTCATTATATACTGGGGGACCAGCTTCATCATGGTCCACCTTGGAAAGTCTGAACTCCACAGAGCCTTCATGGCTGGGACATTTTGACTGACAGCATTTTCTCTCTTCAAGAACAGGTTCATATTTCTTTACTTCTGGACGGTATCACTGTTTCTTCCTCCTTCAACAGGACTTTCTTGTCCTGCAATTATCACTAACTTCCCAGAAAAGGGCAAGATTGAGGGCATGGTCACAGCTGATAGGTTTTCATAACAGGCCTTGACCCTACTGAGAACAACAATGGCACACCATGTCACAGCCAAGGGAATATTCTCAATGTCACCTACAGAGCCAGAATGTCCTGCAGGAAAGTCACTCCATTTGTTGCATCACCTCACCCACACTACTCTGTGCTTCTTATTCATGAAGCCTATACTCCAGACTCTGCCACCATCAACCACATTTATTTGTATTTTCAAGATGGCATTTCCATAATTAATACTCTCCATGTCTCCCTAATCACTTTTTTTCATATTCCTCTCCAGGCCCACAAAATAATATTAGTCCAGCATCTTTCCAGGTAGTTACGTTCTTTTGCTACATATTTCATAAGGAAATGGCAAGATCATTTCAGCATCACCTCTCATATTTACATCAAAGTAGGTATCCTCCACCTTCATAGAGTGTGATATGTGGTCCCTATTTATTTCATGCCTGCACTTTGGCTCTCCAATTTCATCTCAAAACTTCTATACCCGTCTTATATGACTATAATTACCTGGAACAGGGATCCTGACTTCTTTTTAATACTCAAACTCTGCGAATTCCATTGGTGACATCAGAGACCAGGTAGAGTCCTGCTCAACTTATATCACTGCTTCCCCCACTTGTCCTCAGGCTAATGATATATGTTCCTTAACTTGTTTATTTTTTCACCCACTGGACTGATGCTATCAAATAGTATGTTGGAAAATATCTTCAAAATCTTGTGGTAGGCAGTAGTTTCTTAAAACTTACACTCAAAGCATAAGTAAGAAAGAAAAAAATAGATAAATGGGAACCCCTCAAAATTAATCACTTCTGCACCTCAAAAGACTTTGTCAGAAGGATGAAAGACAGGCAACCCAATGGGAGAAAATATTTGGCAATCACATAACTGATAATGGTTTAATATCTATGATATAAAGACATCTTACAATTCAACAATAAAAAGATAAATAACATAATTGAAAAATGGGCAAAAGACTTGAAAAGGGAATTGTCCAAAGAATAAATATAAATGGTAAAGAAACACATGAAAAAATATTCAACATCACTAGTTATTAAGGAAATGCAAATCAAAACTTCAATGAGATATCATTTCACAAATATTATACCAGTGACTATTAAAAAGTCAGAAAACAAATTATTGGAGATGTGGAGAGATAGGAATTCTTATTCACTGTTGGTGGGAATGTAAAATGATATAGCCACTGTGGAGGACTGTTTGACAGTTCTTAATGAAGCTGAATATAGACTTGCCATGTGACCCAGCTATACCATTATTATGCATATATCCAGAAGAACTGAGAGCAGACACATAAAAGATATCTGCACACAGGTGTTCACAATAGCATTATTCATGATTGCTAAAAGTTGGAAACAACCCAGGTGTTCATCAACTACTGAATGGATAAAAAAATTTTGGTGTATACACTCGATGGAATATTATGTGGCAGTAAGAAGATAGGAAGTCATGAAGCATATGAAAACATGGATGAACCTGGAGGACACTATGTTGAGTGAAGCAAGTCAGACACAAAAAGACAAACATAGGATGATTACACTATTATCAACTAAATATATTATATAAACTCATGGACTTAATAATTAGAATACAGGCTACCCCAAAATAGAATGAGTATAGAGAATGGAAAGCTGAGTGTTAATCTGTGCAGAATTTGTAAAATGGTTACTTGCAAATCTTTGGAAATGAATAGAAATAGTGAAAACATGTCATGGTGTATGTAACTAGCAGTGATATTGTATGGGTGTGACTGGTTGAAAAGAAAATTCTAAGGTCATATAATTTACTGGAATGAAAGTTAAAAGCTGTAACATGGGACTGTATAAGATAGAAAAACCTAATCTAAAACATGAATATGGGTGATATTGCTGATGTAAGACTGTTTTCACAAATATAAATACAAATACACGACAGAGAAGGAGAAAGTATAGCAACTATATATGCCAGGTAAGGCAGAGAGAGATTGAGAGGTGATGAGTTTTGTTTGCTTGTTTGTTTGTTGTTTATTATTATTGAAATAATAAAAGTGTTCTGTGAGTGATTGGGTGATGAACCCACAAACATGTGTTTACACCAAATATTGATTGTACTCTTTGGATGGAGTTATGCTTTATTAATGTGTCAATAAAATTGAAAAAAATGCTTAAGAAAATATGAATGTATAAAATAAATTAGAGAGATGGAAATGAAATAGCAGCTACGTATTGGAGGGGAAGCTTAGACAGATTGAGAGGTGAATATTAAGGGGCATAGTTTTTTGTTTATTTGTCTGTTTTTTGGTATTACTATTAATATTGAAAAAATGAAAATACTCTAATAATGATTGAATTGATGAATGCACAACTATGTCATTCCAAATACCATTTGATTACACACTTTGGATAGATTGTATGTTTTATTCATATATCTCAGTAAAACTGATTTAAACATTTTAAAAATTAAAATATAACTGAAAGAAGTCAAAAAAGGAGAAAAGCAAATAAAGTCAGAGTTGAAAAAAAAAGCAAATTCATTTGTTAAAATTAGTGAATGGGTATATCCAGGGCATAATATATTAAGTTAAAATGTACAAAGGGGATTCTCCCATCATGAATAAAACATGATGAAACAGATTAAAAATGCAAAAGATAGACCAATAAAGGACAAAAATTATATCAACAAAAATTAATGAGTTTATCATAAGAAAAGAAAGGAAACCAAGAGGAGGGAAAGTAAGTAAGCCCATGACCTATGCAGTTAGCAGAAATACTAAAACCCAGAGCCAGAGTGAGCATTAATATTGTGCCAGTCAGCATGGACTGGCTTCTGGTACTGCTACCTGAACCAGTTGTAGTGTTATTTTTTCCATACTGAGAAATTGGATAATGTTTTATCTCAAGGCTTTCTCTATGGCTGATGTTTGCCACTGCAGGTGTTATGCCTTATATGGGTAATAGGCATGCATTGCAAGGTGCATGCAGCCATTTTTTATGTGATTGGTATCTACCAGAAGTAGTTTTGATTCACCTATAAAGGTGATACAGTCTTTACACTGTTTGTTTTGGGAGTGATAAAATTCAATCCTGGTATCTCTGTTAGCTATGAGAAGGGGTCATATGTGATTAATGGGGAAAATATATGTGATTAATAGGAAATAACCCTAAGAGATGCCAAAGTTTGGTTTTGGAGCACATGTCACAGCCTTTAGTGAACATATTGGCCAGTGATGAGCATAGAGACAATCCATTTCTCTTTGCCCACTCCATTAGGGCAGAGGAGCCTTTAGACCTGAGGTACTATGGGTCCTGACTGAAAGTTGGTTGCAGAAGTTTTGGAACCTGAGGGGACATTCTCCAAAGTACATAGCAGAGCCACTCTGTAAGAATGAATTTTACACAGTTCATCACTAGTGTCACTGAACAATGATTGCATTGTGAGTCAAGTGTGTGTAGAAATGGTTGAAGTTGCCAGCTGTTGCCAAATGTGGATCACACCATAAGGGCCTTGTATGAGAAAATTACTTTGTTACCATTTACCTGAACCCCCTAAGAACATTTTGGCCACTGCCAAAAATCAGCGAAGTTTGGAAGATTGGGTGACTCTCAGCTTAGAGCATCCTGGAGGGCTTACTGAATGGTTTATAGTTCTGGCATTTGTGCAGAGTCATAATAACCATCTTGGTTAAGATGGTATATGAGGCCAAGTGATATACCATGCCATGTCAGTGAGCTACACTGCATATGATGATATTGCACAATTGGTGAGGTATATTGACTCCATTTCCATGTCAGACAGTTGTTACTGAGGATCTCCCCACAGGCTAATGCTTGTCCGTTTTAAAAGAATATATTTGATGTAATACAGTGGGAGCATATTAATAAAAATAAATAAATAAATCACCGTTGTTTAACATGCTTATTCCAAAGACTTCAAAAGGCATAATCAGAGATAGTCAAGGCATCTAACCTAAAAATCTACCTTTGGGAAAAGAAGCATGTCTTGGTAAGTGGCCTGTTGTGCCAGTATCATGGCACATTTTCTATCTCCAGAAGGAAACAGCAGATGATGTGTGATTTTTGTGTATGGACTGTAATGCAAGTGTAAGGTGTTGGATATGCTATCTCCAGAACACAAATAAACTAGCAGGTGCTGTGCATGTCTTGGTGTCTGAGGAAGGATTGTGTTTAAATATGTTAGGAATTTGTCTCCCTCAGTGGACCAGATGATACAGATGAATTTGACAGTTCGATGGCCCTTGAATTTTATGGGGTATTTTTCCAGTAAATGATGGGTATGGCTATATTCTCTTAGACCCTCTACAGAATCACCCTCTGTTGGATGGCAGTCAAATATTTCCAAGTTAAAATATTTTTGTCTTGTTTTATTTACAACTTAATAAATATATTTTGTTAAGATCTTGGCAATAGTGATTAGAATTATTTTTCCTTTTTAAAAAAATTATTGGTACTAAGCAAAACATGTTAGTCAAGTAGGTCACAATAATGGAATTACCCATGTTCCTGTGTAAATATTTATTAATTAGATAATGGCCACCATGATTTGTTCACTAAGGTTGGTGTAATTAATAATTATTCACTTGTAATTGGTGGAAGCCTTAAGAATAAGCCTAAAAGGTATGTGGTAGGTATAATGACTTCCTTTCTGAGAAGTACTTGGCTAGAACCCTAAAGGCCATTGTTTCAGGCAATCTTACCATTGCCTTGATTGTTGGTGGCAGTTTAATGTGATTCCCATTTGACATGATCTACCAAGGGAATCAAGGGTTTCATTTTATTGCAAGTGGTGGGTTGAAGCACCACTAGGGTTCCAATTGTCACAAATTCCAGGGAAGTTGGGCCTAGGTCTTTGATATGCAGGAGAAGACCAGGCCTACTAGGGAAGGGTCTTGTGCCCTACAGAGGGGTGGCACCATAGGCCAATGAGACAGAATGTGTGACTGATATGAGTCCCACTATTGTCCTACTAATAATAATTATACCACATTTATAACATCATGGATAGTTTGAACTTTGATGACAAGGTTGTGTAAACCTAAATAGTAAGTTGGAGGGTATGGGTTCCCTGTAAGAAAATTTTCAACTGTTTGTTGTAAAATGGAGGCATTTTATAGCATGAAGATGAACTATGTGTCTCTTTTTGCCTGAACACTCAAAAGACTTGTTATGACTATCGTTATCATCTCAATATTTTTAAGTAACAATTGGCCCTCTATAATTGTCTGCCTGTGAACATCTGCCGTGACAATAATAGTAGGAATTACTATTAGAGCGACCGTTAGTTGGATGGCAGGCAATTAGTGCCAATAGCAATTTTTGTTTTGTTTACAGTTTATTAAATTGTGAGATAATACCCTATCATCCCATGAACACTTTCATATTCCACAGAAGCATACCCAGGAGCACCCTTCCCCACAACCCCACCCACGACTGACACCCTATACCCGTGACCTTCCCTTGCCATAATTGTCAAAAAAACACTCTCATAGGGCTAAAGAGACCCATGGGAGTTATGGTCATGGCCGATGGGGTTAACTACCAGGTCAGATGGCCCCTCTTTGGAAATGGTGTTTATGTGTGATGAATCTGGACTCAGATGGGATCTTCCTTCATAAGACTTTCATGCTAATGTGCTGGAGGTGCAGTTAATGTTGGGGTTTAAGATATATTTAGGGGATTTGAATCTCTGGACTGACAATGTGATAGCCAGGTCCTGAGCCTCAACAGACTCCAGCACCTACAATCTGATTTATTGGACTTACCACACTCAGCTAAGATGGAGTTGAAGAAGGACAACCACCACACCATGGGGCCTAGAGTGATTACAACTGAAAGTGGGAGGATTGCATCTAGCATCCATGTGGAATCTGAGCCTCCTCTTGACATAGAGGTGCAATGGACACAACCAATCCAATGTCCACATAGAAGAGGTGACATTGGATTGGGAAAAGTGGACATGGTGGCTGATGGGTATGGGGAAAGGCAGGAAGAGATGAGAGGTGGAGGCGTCTTTGGGACATGATGCTGCCCTGGATGGTGCTTCAGAGGCAATCACCGGACATTGTAAATCCTCACAGGGCCCACTGGATGGAATGGAGGAGAGTATGGGCCATGATGTGGACCATTGACTATGAGGTGCAGAGGTGCCCAAAGATATACTTACCAAATCCAATGGATGTGTCATGATGATGGGAATGAGTGTTGCTGGGGGGGGGGGGGGGAGAGGTGGGGTGGGGGGGTGGGGTTGAATGGGACCTCACATATATATTTTTAATGTAATATTATTACAAAGTCAATAAAAATAAAATAAAATAAATTAAAAAAAAAACACTCTCATAATTGTATCCTCATCCACAATCCTCTACCTCTCCAGAGTTAACTGCTTCCTTCCTCCAGCTCAGTTTCCTCTTGATGGCCTGTATCTTTTTGGCCATATTGTCTTTCATCTTACTGATTTGACCTAAGAGATTTTTTATCTATTTTTAAATTTTATTCAAGTGTATCACTCATACATAAACATACATAAACAATAAGTGTATAATAGTAGTTGTGAACTTACAAAACAAACATATATAACATCATAGAGGACTCTCATAACTCACCCTACCACCAATAACTTGCATTGTTGTTAAAACTTTTAAACTAATGATTAAAGAGCATTGTCAACATATTACTACTAAACAAAGTATTTTTCCCAACAAATTCTATTATTATCTTTATGTCATTTATACATACATGCATAAACAATTAAGTGTATAATAAAAGTTGTGAACTTAAAAAGCAAACATGCATAACATCATACAGAGGTACCATATATCAATCCTTCACCAACACCTTGCATTGTCATGAGAAGTTTGTTACAAATTATGAAAGAATATAGTCAAAATCTTATCACTAATCATGTCCTTATCTAACATTTGGTATGTTTTTTCCCCAACCTACACTATCATTATTTTTTAAATATATTTTTAAAACAGAAATAGTAAACTTATGAAAAATCATGCACACGTGCAGAATTCCCAAACAACACCCCTCCACCAACACACCACAATGTGTTGTGTCATTTGCTACAGATAAAATAATATCATCTGATTGTTACCATGTCCATATTGCACATCTGCCTCACATTTTCCATACTGTCTCAGTATCAAAGCAGTGCCTTTTTCACAGAGATGCAAGAATATTATATTATTACTACTAACCACAATCCATAGGTCACTTCAGCTGTATTTTTCCCATGCTTCTCCACATTCCCAATACCCTGCAGTAGTGATATACATTTGCTCTAGCTAACAAAGTGTTAAAAGAATGGTGAAAATAAAATATGACAGATAAAACTCAAACAGCCAGGAATAAACTCAACCAATGATGTAAAGCACTTGTATTCAAGTATATGATTGTATTTGTTACTTACATGTGTATCATCAACCACAATTCTCACACACCTCTTGGTTTACTGTATTATTCAGGTCCTTGATTATTCTCTAGCATTCCATCAATTGGCATTTACATAATTATGTTACCATTTTCAGTCACATCCCCATTTATAAACTAGCCGATACTGTGTGTTACATCCACTTTATATATTTCCACACATTAACAGTAAAGCTAATTACAACTTCTACATACATTAAATATCAGTAGTCCATTCAGTCCTCGTCTTATCTCCTTTAAGAATCCACCACCTACCACCAGGTCTTGAAGATATTTTCCTATAGTTTATTCTAGAAGTTTTGTGGTTCTTGCCTTTATTTTTAGGTTTTTCATCCATTTTGAGTTAATTTTTGGATAAAGTGTGAGATAGGGGTCCTCTTTCATTCTTTCAGCTGTGAACATTCAATTCTTTCAGCACCATTTGTTGATTGGATTGTTCTGCCTGAGTTGTGTGAGTCTGTCACACAGCTGAGTTGTGTGAGGTTAGTCAAAAATCACTTGACCATACCTGTGAGGATCTGTTTCAGAACCAGCAATTGGGTTCCATTGGTCTATGTATCTGTCTTTAGGCTGGTACCATGATGTTTTTACCACTATAAATAAGTATTATGATTTAAAATCTGGAGAAAGGGTTCACTTTTCCTTTTTATGATGTTTCTGGCTATTCAGGACTCCTTACAATTCCAAATGAATTTAATATCATGTCTTCAATTTTTTCTTTAATGCTGGTGGAATTTTTATGAGGATTGCATTAAATTTGTACATCAATTTGAGTAGAATTGACATCTTAATGATATTTAGTCTTTCAATTCATAAGCATGGAATGTTCTTCCAGTTTTTTAGGACTTTTTTGGTTTGTTTTAACATTGAGTTGAAGTTTGATGAACACAAGTGCTTTACACCATTGGTTAAGGTAACTCCTGACTATTTGAGTTTCATCTGTTGTATTTTATTTTTACCACTCTTTTGACACTTTTAGTTACTTTTATTGATATAACCTTCATTTCTAGACTCTCTTCTAAGTCCCTGTCTCCAGTCTTTTTTTTTTCAGGCTCTAGCACACCCTTTACTCTTTCCTGAGAATCTGTTCTCTTGCTTAGAATTTCTCTCAGTTTCTGTTTATCTGTAAATATTCTAATTTTGCCCTCATTTTTGAAAGACAGTCTAGCTGGATATAAGATTCTTGGCTGGAAGTTTTTCTCTTGTATTATCTTAAATATATCAGACCACTGTCTTCTTGCCTCCATGGTTTCTGGTGAGAAATCAGCACTTAACCTTATTGGATATCCCTTATATGTTATTCATTGTTTTTCTCTTGCTGCTCTCACAATTCTCTCTTTGTCTTTGGCCTTTGACATTCTGATGATTATGTGTCTTGGAATTGGTCTATTTGGATTTTTTCTGATGGGAGTACATTGTGCTTTTTGCACAGGGGTACCTATATCTTTCAGTAGGGTTGGGAAATTTTCTACCATTATTTCTTCAAATATTCCTTCTGCCTCTTTTCCCTTCTCTTTTCCTTCGGGGACACTCATGACATGTAGGTTTGCATGCCTTTTGCTGTCTTTTAGTTCCCTAAGACCTTGTTCAGGTTTTTCCATTCTTTTCTTCCTCTGTTCTTTTGTATGTTCACTTTCAGAGGTCATTTCTTCAAGTCCACCATTCCTTTCTTCTGTTTCCTCAAATCTACTATTATAGGATTCTGATTTTTTTTTTAAATTTCATTTATTGTACCTTTCATTCCCATAAGATCTGCTATTTTTCTATGTATGCTTTCAAATTTTTCTTCATGCTCATCCAGTGTCTTCTTAATATCCTTAATATCTTTAGCCATCTCATTGAATTTATTAAGGAGATTTGTTTGAACATCTATGATTAGTTGTCTCAACTCCTTTACATCATCTGGAGTCTTATCTTTTTCTTTCAACTGGCCCAGAGCTTCCTGTTTCTTGGAGTGGATTGTAATTTTTTGTTGCTGTTTTGGCATCTGACTTACAAGAGTATTTTTTCTGGGTGCAGTTTTTCTCTTTAGTTTAGGGCTTCCTATCCTTTCTCCCTTGGTGGTTGTGCCGTTGGAGCCAAGGATGTAGTTTGTGCTGTAAGCTGTGGAGGCTCAAGCTGCCCTCATTGCCCAAGGGACCATTGAAGCTTCTTCCAACCTTCTCCTTTGCCAGGGGTAGGGACAGAGTCACAGCTGTGTGGAATAATCCAAGTGCAGGCCTAGACTGTAGTTGCCCAGAGAGACTGAGGAAGCCTCACATTCCTTTCTCCCCTGCCTGGTGCGGGGATTGAGCTGCAGGTGTGGTCAGCAATCTATGCAGTGCGGGTCCAAGATTACTGCAGTTGCCCTGATAGACTTCTGATTTTCAGTCTGTGCCAGCCAAAGTTAGCTGTAGTTACCTGTATAGGCTGGTGCAGGACTCCTCAGCTTCCTCACAGATAGTGGCAAGGCCTGAAGCCTATTCTAGGGCTGTAGGCTGAGTTGCGTGAAAGAAACTGGTTCCTGTGGACACTGAGAGTTGCAGCCAGCCCACCTTCCTCTCAGGCTGGGGATGGGTCAAAATGGTGGCAACTGATGTCTTTCTCAATTGGGTTGGTTCACGCCCCAGCTGTTCCAAGGGTTATATCTTAGCCAGCCAAGTTTACCAATCAGTAGCCAAAATCGGCAGCCAACCGTCTCCTCCTCCCCTGTTTCTGGGAAATGGAGCTTCCAATTCCAGCCACAGAATAGCTCCTGTGGTGGCTCATGCTCCCAGAGTAGAATAATCACTGGCCTCCAATGCTTGACTGGTAATTTCCCAGACAGGCTGGTGCAGGTCTATGCAGCTTCCTCCCTTCTGGAGGTGGCACTTGGCCTAGGCTAGAGCTGCAATATGATCTGGATGGAAAAAAGCTGGTCCCCACCAGCACTGTGATTTTCAGTCTGCCCCACTTCCCTTCATGCCAGGCATGGAGTTAAGATGGTGGCTCCCAGTCTCTTTCTGACTAGGATATGCTCAAACTTCAGCTGTTCTCAGGATTATACTGTCACCTGCTGAATTTACTCATCAGTAGCTGAAGTTGGTGCCATTTGTCTCTTCCTTTCCCATTTTGGGGAAGTGGGGCTTTTAATTCCAGCTGCAGAACAGCTCCTGAGACAGCTTGTGCCTCCAGTGGATGATGGGCACTGGCCTCTGGGGCTTGCAGCACTCTACTCACCTGTCTTCTCTGCAGATGGACAGTCTCCTCCTTCCACTCCTTGGATGTTTCAGCATGCTTTTTTGGTCTTCTGGAGCCCCAAAACGGGTGCTTCAGCTAGCCCCACAGAGCTCTGTGTGTTTGTTGACTTCCCTGTAGCAGGAGCTGACTCTGGGAGCTTCTTACTCCACTGCCATCTTGCTGGTTCTCCCCCTTCTGCTTTTTTGACTTAGGACATTTTTATGAACCTCGTTGCTTTGTTGTCTAAAATCCTTTGTAATATCTGGGGCTTTGATATTTCCCTGTGCTTAAATAATATCTTCCTTTTTTCTTACTATGCCTTTGAATATTTTCTGATGTCTAGGCATCTGATTATGTTGATGAGTTTTACTATAATCCTCCTTTACTCTCTCTTGCATAGGATTTAGTAGTGGGAGGGCAGGATATAATTGATGTCCTTTGATTCTTGGTTCAACCTGTTCTAGCTCTTTATAATTTTCCATGTTTATTGCTCAAATCTAGACTATGGACACAATAATGGGTTGTAGTCAAGCTTCCAAGGGCCTTGGGGAGGGAGTCTTTAAATGCCCAAAAAAGTCTCTTTTATTTCATTGCATTTCTCTTGCATACACCTCTTTGATCTTCCAGAAGATGCCACTCGTCTGCAGACCAACAGATCAAATCATGAGAATGTGCTCACTGTAACACCAGCTGCAAAACTGTAACACAGGATCATGCCTCAGTGCTATTTGGAGTCCCACAAATGAAACTATAAAAAACTGTTCTCTTCCCTTTCCCAGCAGCCCCCTGCCTGAAGGGTGTCAGGATAGGGCTGTGATCAAAGGAGCATAAAAGACCCTCTAAGAACAGATTTCTAGCTCAGAAGTATATGTAGTGGAACTAGGAAGTGATTCATCTCAGAAGCAGTTTTTCCTCACTCAGTGTCCTTCATTCAAAGTGACTCTAAGGATCTTTCCTAATTCAAAATATCAGATATTATATATAGGAAGTCAATATTGTCTATCTATCCCTATCTGCCCCAGGATATACAGTATTATTTCTTTTTTTCTCTTATTTTTAACTTATAGCATTTTATTTCAGAGAATGTTTCATCCCAAGTAGGCTGGTAACTTCAGCCTCAACCATAGGATTGCTTCTTAATGTATCTTTTGTCTGTAATTAAGATCACCACATAATATCATATTCTCAAGTTTAAGAACATTTAATGCAGTTATTCATATTCCCTATTTTGAACAAAATCTTAGAGTCTTATCTGACAAGATTTCTCAACTGTGGTTATTTCACATATCTAAATTTTGTATAACCTGAGAAACTGTGTACATACAAATGAGGGAGCTCATAGATTATAAGGGAGATTCTATTCCACAAGAAACATTTAGCAAAGCCTGGGGATACTTTTGGTTTTTCAGAGCTGGAGAAAGTTACTGCCAGTATCTACTGTGGAGAGCCCTGGGAGGCTGTTAAACCTCCTACAATGCACACTTTCTTCACACAACAAATTAGCATCTGGCGGGAAAAGTCAACAGTGAAGTGTTTGATTATTTCTGACATAAAGATTCAATTCGGTACAAAATTAACAGACATGTATGATTATAAAAGATCGTATATTTTCTGTAGATAATTTATCCCTTGGTAAAATGAACAAAACAAACACAAATCTGGTTTCGCATATGTTCTGAGGGTCCTCTTCACTTGTTTGTTATGTGCATTGTGCATGGTAGATGTGATCCTTGAAGATCTTGACCTGTCCTTGCAACCTAGAGGGAGCTCACTGTGTGGAGCCAGCAGTATGTCCATCCATCCAATAGTTGCTTTATCTGTGGGGAAAACAGTGCATAAGGTGATGTCCCCAGGCAAGATGTCCTGAGCCCTGAACCAGATGTCGAGAACCTCAATGTCCTGCCTCCTACATCCAGCAGATGGGAGGAGGGGAAAACACCATCTGCCATCTGTATTATGTGGTGACACCAACACAGAAGTCTGAACAAAATTGCTTCATCTCCCATTGGTCCTGGACCTGGGATTTTCTGAAGAGTGAGGATGGTCATGCTATGGGACCAAAGGACCATGAGTCTACAGGGGTTTTTCCCAGGAATTGTCCTCAATAGGGTGCTAGTCAATATAACATCCTTTAAAGAATACATCCACCATGTATGGTTCTTTATGAGGAGGTGGGAAGGAATCACATCACAACCCAAAGAGTCTCTGAGACGCCTTTGCATACTGGATTCACTTCCAGTAGGTCCATGATGAACTGAGTCTCAAAGGCCCCAGTTTGAAGTGGGTCTCATACACTGGTAGTGGTGGTGTTACAATATACTACACAGACTAGATGAAGTGCACATTCATGACCTCTACGGACAAGGCCAAGAATCAGATGTATCTGCAAATGGAAACCTCATTTCAGAGGACATGGGCTTGTATTACTCTGAGAGAGATACAGTGAAGGGAAGTAAGTGTGAACTCAAACCCAAACTTCCCAAGGTAGGAAGAAGTTTGACCTGCTGGGGACACTCAGGAACCACAGAACGCAGGGCTTAGCCCCAGAGAGAGGTTCAGGGGTAGGTTAAATCTGGTTTACAGTAAAAAAAAGTAGTGTAAGGTTTACTAGACCTTGCTCTACTTCTTACCGTTTTCCCAGGGAACTTCTTTAGATTTAGTATTCTGTGCACTCTGTTGAAATATCAGAATTAGAAAAATTTCACTACAATAGGAGGAAACATTCTCATAGGCAACCAAAGCACAGGGTCAATTATGCCAACAGAAATGGTTCTGCCGGTAGTCAGCAGAATCTGATTTCTCAGGAGCTTCAAGGAATATCCATGATTCTTGTAAACTCTAACACAAAAAAGAAACCTAAGTGGGATTCTCCAATCAGGGCACTCTTTATGATTCAGGGTAAGACAAAGAGCAGGACTATGAAAAAGCAGTAAACTATTAATGTTAATGGATAACATATGTTATTCCCCTCTTCACACAAATGTGTGCACATTAGATTCAGCAATGATCTGTCTGTTTCTTTTCTAAGGTCATCAGGGTTCCATGTGTCAAATTTTCCAATTAAATAGAGTCTGTTATTCTCAGGGAAGTCCCTGTCTTAATTCAGTCCCAATTTCTATCTTTGATGGGGAGTAGCTCTTGGCCACAGTCATTTGAACAAACAGGATGATTTCAAAGAAGAGACCTTAGACAGTTGTTCCATCATTTCCTTGTAGGTGGAAGAATCAGAATCATACTCCCAGGACAATATATATTGCTTTTTGTACAAGAAAACATGGCTTTACTTGATCTTCGTTGGCTACATATAGGAGGAAACGTGGTGTGAAACCAAATTTAATTATTTATTTTCCTCCATTTAAATAATTCCTTAATGAAAGGTGTATTAGATAGGTTTCTCTAGGGAAACAGAATCAAAAAGGGATATCTGGCAATAGTAAAAGATTTATCAGAGTCTTCCACACAACCTTGAGATGCAAAAGTCCAGGTTCCATAGGCAGGTTTCATCTTTTCTCACACAAATACCTTACTAAGTCTAAACTCTTTGCTACTTCTTACTCACTAGGTCATATAATCATAATATCATCAATATAATGGACCAGTGTAATGTCTTGTGGGACAAAGAGATGATCAAGATCCCTGTGGACAATATTTTGGCATAGGGCTAGAGAGTTGATATACCTCTGAGGCAGGACTGTGAAGGTATATTGCTGGACTTACCAGCTGAAAGCAAACTGTTTCTGGTGGTCCTTACTAATAGCAATTGAGAAAAAAGCATTTGCCTAATCAACAGCTGGATCTCAGGTACAAGGGCAGGTGTTGACTTTGTCAAGAAATGATACCACATCTGGGACAGCAGCTGCAATTGGTGTAACCACCTGGTTAAGTTAACCATAATCTACTGTCATCCTCCAAACTCCATCAATTTTCTGTACAGGCAAAGTAGGAGAGTTGAAAGGGGATGTGGTGGGAATCACCACCCTTGCATCCTTCAAATCCTTGATGGTGGCAATAATTTCTGCAACCCCCCCATTAATCTTGTCTTGCTTTTAGTTTAGTATTTTGCTAGGTAGGGGCAGTTTCAGGGGCTTCCACTTGGCCTTTCTAACCATAATAGTCCTCACTCCACAAGTCAGGGATCCAATGTGGGGATTCTGCCGGTTACTGAGGATTCCAATTATGCATTTGGGAACTGGGCAAATAACCACAGAATGTATCCAGGGTCACACTGGACCAACTGTGAGATGGACCTGAGTTAAAATTCGATTAATCACTTGACCTCCATAAGCCTCTACTCTGATTTGTGGACCAGAATGATGTTTTGGGTACCCTGTGCAAAAATCAGTACATTTATGTACACCAATAATGAGCAATTTGAGGAGGAAATCAAGAAACATAGACCATTTAAAATAATAAATTAAAAAATAAAATATGTAGGAATAAATTTAAATAAAGATGAAAAAGATTTATAAACCAGAAAACTGGGATGAAGGAAATCAAAGAAGAGTTAAATAAATTGAAGAATATTCCCTTTTCATGGATAGGAAGAGTAAATACCTTTAAGATGTCTATCTTAACCAAACTGATCTACAGAAGTAATGCAATACCAATAAAAATCAATACAGCATTATTTAATGAACTAGAAAAACTAACTCTGAAATTTAATTGGAAAGGAAATAGGAAATTGAAAAGGACAAATGAAATTTGAGAAATCACACTACCTCACATTAAAATATAGTACAAAGCTACCGTGGTCAAAATGACATGGTATTGGCACAAGGATAGACACACCAATGGAGCTGAATTGAGAGTTCAGATAAAGATCTTTGCATATACTATCATATGATATTCACCAAGGCCACCACGCCCACTCAACTGGGAGAAAATGGCCTCATCAACAAATGGTTTTCCTATAAATGAACTGTGTATTTATATACATTCAGTGTTGTCCTCTTTATTTCTCTTATTTCACAGCAGGTTTTTATTTTTTCTTTCACTATCTGGGATTGAACCCAAGCATCATAATGTGGAAAGCTAGTGCTCAACCACTGAGCTACAGGGGCTCTCCAGAATTGGTTATTCATTTTCCTGTTGTTTCCTTTGTTTTTAATATGTACAGAGGATCCCACCTGGGACCTCATCTTTGGAAAGTCACTCAATCACTATAGATGCATCTCCTCCCTCACAGCAGTTTTAAGAGAAGTTATACAACCATGTGTTTTGCCTTGATACATAGTTATATTATACATTTAAAACTTTTGCAAATGATGGCATTTCCCTCTCATTACCTATTTTGTTCCTAACATAAAAGAAATACAAATATTTTTTTACAAATGTTCCTCTATTTTTTTGTCTTTATTTATTTTTTTAATATTACATTAAAAAAAGAAGTTCCCCATATACTGCCCATCCCCTTCACACCACTACTCCCCCCATAGCAACAATCCCTTCCATCATCATGAGACATTTATTGTATTTGGTGAATACATCTATGAGCATCGCTGCACCTCATGGTCAATGGTCCACATCATAGCTCACACTCTCCACATTCCATCCAGTGGGCCATGGGAGGACATACAGTGTCCAGTAACTGTCCCTGCAGCACCACCCAGGACAATTTCAAGTCCCAAAAACACCTCCACATCTCATCTCTTCCTCCCATTCCCCACACCCAGCAGTCACCATGGCCACTTCCTCCACACCAATGCCACATTGTCTTCAATTACTAATCACAATAGTTCATGAATAGAATATCAGTAAGTCCACTCTAATCCATATTCTATTCCTCCATCCTGTGGAACTTGGAATGGTTGTGTCCACTCCACATCTATGTTAAGAGGGGGCTTGGATTCCACATGGATGTTGGATGCAATCCTCCTGCTTTCAGTTGTAGGCACTCTTGGCTCCATGGTGTAGTGGTTGACCTTCTTCAACTCACTGTTAGCTGAGTGGGGTAAGTCCAATAAACCAGAGTGTAGGAGCTGAAGTGTGTTGAGGTTCAGGGCCTAGCTATCATATGGTCAGTCCAGAGATTCAGATCCCCTGGGTATATATTAAATCCCAGCACAAACTACAGTTCTGGTAAAAGTAACATGAAAGGCTTGTGAAAAAAAGACCACATCTGAGTCCAGCTCCATCACACAGAAACACAAACTCCAAAGAAGGGCCAACAGACATGCCACTGAACTCCATCTGCCATGACCATGGATCTCTGTAGCCCTCAGAAGAACCAATACCTGGGGTTGTATCTACTCTCTTTGTCTCTGGGACTCTGCTGAGGTGTGCATAAGGGCAACCCCTCTGATAACCTCTGGCTGTTTTTGGAGACTCATAGCCATATAAACTCATTTGTCCTTTTCATTTCCCCCTTGATTCAAGTCAAAAAGCATTTTTAACTCCTGGTGTAATATGTGGACTGAGATATTCTGCTGGTCCGAGTTGATGCTTTTATTCAAGGTCATTTTCTAGTTACATCATTGGCTGGTATTTGGTAGTAATCCCTTGTCACCAGGGAGGCTCATCCCCGGGAGTCATGTCCCACACTGGGGGGAAGGCAATGCATTTATATGCTGAGTTTGACTTAGAGACTGGCCACATTTGAGCAACATGGAGGCTCTCAGGAGGTAACTCTTAGGCACCCTGCTACTCTAGGCCTTGTTCTTATTTCAGGTGTACAGGCTCACAGCATAGTCATTATTATAAAGGGCTCATTGTTGGAACTTCATTCTTTTTTGGTCATTGGTGTTGCACTTGAGGGATTGTTGCTGATCCCTTAGGGACTGTGATAGAGCTCCCCTGGCTAGGAACTCAGCACTCCCTCAGTTGTTGTTTTTAATTGTTTCCACTATGAAACTATTCAAACATTTTTATGCACCCTGGATATATGCCCTGTAGAATTCCCTGTCAACCATACATCCCCTGTCAATAACATCCCACAACAGTTTTCCTCCACTGCCATTGTTGAACCACTCTGTGATCCAAAACTTCCTGAAAGGTGAAGCCCAACAGATTGCCAGATTCCCTTAATAGTAAAATGGAATACAGTGATGAGTTTAAAAGTTCAATATAGAATACATATTAATTTGGAAAAATTAAGGTAAAAATAAATTGGGGTATCAAAAAATTTTTTAAAATGCCAAAGCTATATTTTTGATGTTTGCCTTCCATCACTGCAATAAATGTTGCCCTGTATGCAAATTGACAATGCAACCACTTCTGTCTTTTTCTCAGTGTCTACATCCTATCTTTTTCTTTTCTTTTTTCTAATTATTAAGCTTATTTTCACAAGAGTTTTAGATCACAGTAATTCAATATACAATGTCCCACATACCCAACATAAAACCTTTACCCTTCCACAGCAATAATCTTTTTACATATTCATACTATATTTACTGAAACGATGTACAGATATTGAGACAATAGATTTCAAACAAGGTAATATCTGTGCTTACATTGTGGTTTATATTTTAGACTATGAATTTTTTAAATTTTTATTTATTTTATGTTTTACACTATGATTTACATTTTAGTCTATCAGCCCCTCTATATTTTTGGTGTAATTTTACATGTCTTATATCCATCCTTGCATACTCTTGTGAAACAATTCTATTGCCCACACAGTTACATTGGTTCCGTGTATTCAATACCTCTTTCCCCCTCCCCTTAGGGCCCACAGTGACAGTCAATCTTCATTGCTTGAAGGGCCATGTTGAGATACTTGCAACAGTGTTGAGGGCTTCACATGGTGAACAGCCCTAATGCCCTGGGAGCCACCATTTCTCTTGAGAAATACAATTCCTTCTATTTGATGGCATCAGTCCTCCCCAGGATGTGGGTATACCTTCACTCTCATCATATGGGTCTCTATCCTGTGATATAACACACTATGGAAAAATTAGCATTCCCATACTCCCTAGGAGCCTGTCCTGCATCAGATTATTCCCTTTAAGCATCTTAAACAGGTAACTTTCCTTATTATATTTTTGAAAAGGTTTTCTCAGCATTATACTCTCAATCAAATACCTGACAATCTCTTATGTTCATATTTTGCCCCACCCTCCCCCCAATTTCTTGGGTAATATTACCCATCCTCCCATCCGTAGCCCTCCTCAAGCCCACAGAGCCCCACCCAAATGTAACCCTATGCCCACATTTTATCCCTTCCTTACACAAACACTTACTTCCAACTTATCATAGATTTCACCCATGTAGGTGTCCTTCCTCTACCCCCAAATTCCTGTAAGTCTATCATCCAGTCTCTAGCTCTCTGAGGCAGCTTGGTTTACTTATTTCATATCATTGAGGTCATGTAGTATTTGTCCTTCAATGCCTGGGTTGCTTCACTCAACATAAGGTTCTCAAGATTCATCCATGTTATCATGTGTGTTTGTAGTCTATTTGTTCTTAAGGCCAAGTAGTATTCCATTGTATGTATAACCACATTTTAATTATCCATTCATCTGTTGATAGGCATTTGGGTTGATCCAACTTTTTGCAATAGTGAACAATGCTGCTATGAACACTGATGTGTATATATCGGTTTGTGTCCTTGTTTTCAGTTCTTTTGGGTATATACCCAGCAGTATATTGCTGGTTCATATGGCAAATCTATGGCTAGTTTATTGAGAAATTGCCAAACTGTCCTCAAGAATGGTTGGATCCTTCTGCATTCCCACCAGCAGTGGAGATTAGTGTTCCCATTCCTCCACATACTCTCCAGCATTTGTA
Source organism: Dasypus novemcinctus (assembly GCF_030445035.2). Taxonomy (NCBI): domain Eukaryota; kingdom Metazoa; phylum Chordata; class Mammalia; order Cingulata; family Dasypodidae; genus Dasypus; species Dasypus novemcinctus. The sequence continues at coordinate 62,644,792 of NC_080691.1, read as the reverse complement.
GTCTTCTGTGTTTTTCATAGCTGCCAATCTTATGGTAGTAAGATGGTATCTAATTGTAATTTGGATTTGCATTTCCCTGAAAACTAGATATTTGGAGCGTTTTTTCATGTGCTTTTTAGCCATTTGTATTTCTTCTTTGGAGAAGTGTCTGTTTAAATCTTTTTCCCATTTTTTTTAAATGGGTTGTCTGTCTTTTTATTTGTAAGATATGAATTCTTTATATATGCAGGTTATAAGTCTCCTATCAGATATATGGTTACCAAATATTTTCTCCCATTGTGTAGGCTCCCTTTTCACTTTCTTGACAAACTCCTTTGAGGTGCAATTGGCTTTAATCTTGAAGAGGGCCCATTTATCTATTTGTTCTTTTGCTGCTCGTGCTTTGGGTGTGAATTTCATGAAGCCATTTCCTATTACAAGATCCTGTAGATGCTTCCCTACACTGCTTTCCAAAGTCTTTATGGTTTTGGCTCTTATATTTAGGTCTTTGATACATCTTGAGTTGATTTTTGTATAAGGTGTGAGATGGTAATCCTCTTTCATGCTTTTACATATGGATATCCAGTTCTCCAGGCACCATTTGTTGAATAGTAATTCTCTCACAGTTGAGAGGGTTTGGTGGCTTTATTGCATATTATATGACTATATATATGAGGATCTATATCAGAACTCTCAAATTGGTTCCATTGGTCTGTGTGTCTCTCCTTGTGCCAATACTATGCTGTTGTTACTGTTGTAGCTTTGTAGTATGTTTGGAAGTCAGTTAGTGTGATTCCTCCAATTTTGTTTGTTTTTCTTTTTCAATATGTCTTTGGCTATTTGGAGCCTCTTTCCTTTCCAATTAAATTTCATAGCTAATTTTTCTAGTTCCTTAAAGAATGCCATTTTGATTTTTATTGGGATTGCATTGAATATGTAGACCCGTTTTGGTAAGATGACATCTTAATAATATTTAGTCTTCCTATCCATGAATAGGGAATATTCTTCCATTTTTAAGGCTTCTTTGATTTCCTTGAACAGTCTTGGGTAGTTCTCTGTGTATAAGTTTTTTACACATTTAGTTAAATTTATTCCTAGGTATTTGATTTTTTTATTGACTATTGTAAATGGTATTTGTTTCTTGATTTCCTCCTGAGCTTGCTCATTATTGGTGTACAGAAATGCTACTGATTTTTGTGCATCAATCTTATAACCTGCAACTTTACTTAACTCATTTATGATTTCTAGAAGCTTTGTTGTAGACCTCTCAGGGTTTTCTATATATAGGACCATGTCATGTGCAAATAATGAAATTTTGACTCCTTCATTTCCAATTCAAATGTCTTTTATATCTGGTTCCTGTCTCAGTGCTCAAACAAGTACTTCTAAGACAATGTTAAATGGAAGGGGTAAGAGTGGGCATCCTTGACTTGTTCCTGATCTTAGAGGGAAGGATTTTAGGATTTCACTATTGTAAACGATGTTGGCTGTGGGTTTTTTATATATGCACTTTATCATGTTCAAAAAATTTCCTTGTATTCTAATCGTTTGCAGTGTTTTTTTCAAGAAAGGGTGCATTATCTTGTCAAAGGCTTTTTCTGCATCTATAGATACAAGCATGTGATTTTTTTCCTTCAATCTGTTTGTATGGTGTATTACATTGATTGATTTTCTTATGTTGAACCATCCTTGCATACCCAGAATGAATCCCACTTGGTCATGTTGTATAAATCGTTTAATGTGTTGTTGAATACAATTAACAAGTATTTTGTTGTGGATTGTTGCGTCTTGGTTCATTAGAGAAATTGGTCTGTAATTTTTCTTTCTTGTGGTGTCTTTCTTTGGCTTTGGTACTAGGGTAATGTTGGCATCATAGAGTGAGTTAGGTAACGTTCCTTCTATTTTGATTTTTTGGAAGAGTTTCAGCAGGACTTGTGTTAGTTCTTTCCAGAATGTTTTGTAGAATTAATCTGTGAAACCGACTGGCCCTGGGCTCTTCTTAGTTGGGAGGTTTTTGATGACTGATTTTATCTCTTACTTGTGATTGGTTTGTGGATATCATCAATTTCTTCTTTCATCAATATAAGCTGCTTATATGTTTCTAGGAATTTGTCCATTTTCTCTGAATTGTCATTTTTGTTGGAATATAGTTTTTCAAAGTATCCTCTTGTGATAGTCTTTATTTTTGTGGGGTCAGTGGTGATATCTCCTTTCTAAATTCTTATTTTGTCTATTTGCTTCTTCTCTCTTTTTTTCATTGTTAGTCTCACTGAGGGTATGTCAATTTTTTTGATCTTCTCAAAGAACCAGCTCTTGGTTTTGTGTACCTTTTCAAGAGCTTTTTTATTTTCTATTTCATTTAGTTCTGCTCTTATCTTTGGTCTTTCTTCCTTTCTTCTTCCTTTGGGGTCACTTTGTTGTTTTTTCACTAATTCCTCCAAGTGTGCAGTTAGTTCTTCAATTTTTGTTTTTTCTTCTTTTTTGATGTATGAATTTATGGCTATAAATTTTCCTCTCAGTTCTGCTTTTGCTGCATCCCATGAGTTTTGGTATGTTGTGTTATCATTTTCATTAGTTATAAGGTAGTTATTAATTTCTTTTGAGATTTCCTCTTTGACCCCCTGTTTTTCTAAAAGTGTGCTGTTTAATTTCCATATCTTGGTGTGAAATCTGGCCCTCTGGCCCTTGCAGATTTCCAGCTTCACCCCATTGTGGTCAGAGATATTATTTTGTATGATTTCAATCTTTCTGAATTCATTGAGCCTTTCTTTGTTGCCTAGCATATGGTCTATCTTGGAGAATGATCCATGTGCACTTGAGAAAAATGTATATCCTGCTGTGTTCAGGTGTAATGATATATATATATGTCTATTAGATCCAGCTCCTCTAATATACTGTTCAAAGTTTTTGTTTCTTTAGTGATTTTCTTTTGAGATGTTCTGTCCAAAGTTGATAGAGATGTATTAAAATCTCCCACTACAATTGTAGAGGCATCTATTCTTTCACTTAGTTTTTCCAGTGTTTACCTCATGTATTTGGAGGCACCCATGTTAGGAGCATAAATATTAATGTTTGTTCATTCTTCTTGAGAGATTGTCCCTTTCACTAATATGTAGTATCCTTCTTTGTCTCTAACAATTTTTTCACATTTAAAGTCTATTTTGTCTGATATTAATATAGCTACTCCTGTCTTTTTTTGTTTATTGTTTGCTTGTAATATTGTTTTCCACCCATTCACTTTCAACCTCCATGAATCCCTGAGTCTAAGACATGTTTTTTTGTAGACAGCATATAGATGGGTCTTATTTCCTTATCCAATTTGTAAACAGCATTTAGATGGGTCTTATTTCCTTATCCAACCTCCCTGCCTGAATCTTTTGATAGGTGAGTTTAATCCATTGCCATTCAGTATTATTGCTTTCAAGGAATTATTTATGTTAGCCATATTTTGATTAGACTTGTGTTTGCTATGTTTTGTTTTCTTTCCTTCTCTTTTTGTCTTTTTTGTTGCTCTTACACTCTCCTTGAACTCTGCCTCTCCTGTTTTTTCCTTTCTTCTTGCAGAACTCCCTTTCATATTTCTTGAAGGGCAGGGTTCTTGTTGGCATACTCTTTCAATTTCTTTTATCTGTGAATATTTAGAACTCTCTATCATTTTTGAATGCTAGTTTAGCTGGGTAGAGTATTCATGGTTGGAATTTTTTTTCTTTTAGTGCCTTGACTATATCATACCACTGCCTTCTTGTCTCCATGGTTTCAGATGAGAAATAAGCACTTAATCTTATGGAGTCTACCTTGTGTGTGATGGTTTTCTTTTCTCTTGATGCTTTTAGAATTTTCTCTTTGTCTTGAGCATTGGATAATTTGACAAGTATATGTCTTGGGATGGTCCTGTTGGGGTTTATGATGTTTGGGGTGCGTTGTGCTTCCTGGATATGTACATCCATCTCTCTCAGTAGATTTAGGAATTTTTCAGCCATTATTTCCTGCACCACCCCTTCTGTCCCCTTTCCCTTCTCTTCTCCTTCTGGGATACCTATAATACATATTTTTGTGTGTTTTGCATTGTCATTCAGATCCCTAAGTCCTAGCTGGATTTTTTCCTATCTTTTTATTGATCAGTTCTACCATCTGTTTGATTTCAGATGTACTGTCTTCCATTTCGCTAATTTTCTCCTCTGCCTCTTCTAAACTGCTGCTATTTGCTGAGAGTGTATTTTTGATTTCTTGAACTGTGGTGTTCATCCCCATGATGCATGTTATCTTTTTGCATATGTCTGTATTTCCTCTCCAAGTGTTTTCTTCATATTTTTAATCTCTTCCTTTACTTCATTAAGTTGGTCTCTAATATATGTTTTGAGATCTTTAATGATGTGTCCGATGTTCTGCTCCTCTTCCTGGTTTTTAGTTAGTTCATTTGATTCAACCATGTTTTCCTGATTATTGGTTTGATTTATAGTTTTTTGTTGTTGTCTGGCCATCATTTAGTTTTGATGGTTTTAATCATTTCCTTAGCTTCTTTGCTTAGTCTTCGGGATTAATTAGTTGTTGTTCTTGTGTAAGTGTTACATCTTCTCTTTGCCACTTTGTTCTTCTTACTCTATTTTTTTGTTGTTGGCTTTGTTCACTTTGAAGGAAAATATTAGGGCCAGGGAAAGCAAAATGAATAAGAAAAGAAAATGTATAAAGTAGTATTGGTATTAAATGTTAACAGAGATCTGGGAGAACGGATATTAGACTCATGTAGGTTGTGTATAATTATAGCAGTAAGTAGGGTACCTATAATGAGACACTCAACTGAATATGGGGAGGAATATAGTATGAATTAAAAAGCCTGTGTTTTCATGAGAGAGGGAGAGAGAAAAGAAAGACAATAATATCAATAGTGGATAAAATACAGAAAACAGTACAAAGGTATTAAAAATTAAATTCAGACAATTTTGGGGCCAAAGAAAGGGAGGTGGAATGTAAGAAAAACAGTGGATGATGGAGGATAGCAAGATGTGGGGGTAAGGGGATAGTGTAGGTGGCCAAAATCTATTCACACAGAGAAGAGGAAGTGGAGGATGAGGAAATACAGCAAATGTGAAGCGCTCCCTGCAGCACCTATTATATAAATAAAATAAAATAAAATAAGAAGAAAAAGAGAGAAAAGAAAAAAGTGAGAAAAAAGGGGGTGGGCAAAGAAAAGGGAGGAGAACAAGCAAGAAAAAGTAAAGGAGGAAAAAAAACTAAATAAATGAAAAAGGACCTTGGGAGATAAAATGGGAGAAAAGACCAGGAGATAATGCAATATTAACAACAAAGACAAAAGGGAAAAAAAAGAAAGAAAGAAAAAAAAAACACAAACGCTGAGGGCTGGGATTTTCAAAGACCTCTGATGGACTTCAGGGTGCATTGGATTGAGGGATCAGAAATCTGTGATATTGCAGACTCAAGGTGTGTGAGTCTCTGGAACGTGGGTCACCAGGGTTTAGGGGACACAGACCTGGGAACCACACATCTGGTTAACAGGGGGTCTGGGAGCACCACAGCACAACACAGCCTTCAGAGATCCCCACAGCTGGGTGCCAGCCCTAGGGGGAGGGGTACCGCCCGCAAACTCCAATCTCCATGTCAGAAACCCAAAATTCCACCTCTTACAAGAATTGCTTCTGTCACTGTCTCACCAACTCAACATCCAGACACCTCCTGCCCTGCAGGCCCCCGAAACAGCCTTGTGGGGGTGCCACTGCACTACAAAGAGTTCAGAGACCACCGCAGATGGGCTGCCAGCCCTATGTGGAAGGGTTCCTCCTAGAACTTCTGACCTCTGTGTCAGAAACCGAAAGTTCTACCTCTTGAAAGAATCTCTTCTGTCACTGTCTCCCCAAACCGACATCCAGACTCCCCCTGCCCTGCAAGCCTCTGCAACAGCCCACTCAGGGTTTGGGAGCACCCCACACAACAAAGAACCCAGGGATTGCTGCAGCCCAGCCACCAGCCCTAGGGTGAGGCGATCCGACCTCTGATTCAGCAACCCAAATTTTCACCTCTCACAAGAATTTCCTCCATCACTGTCTCACCAAATCAACTTCCAGATACCTCCAGTCCTGCAAGCCTCTGAAACAGCCTGCTCAGGGTTTGGGAACTCCCCAGCACAGCAAAACCTCCAGGAATCACCACCACTGGGCCACCAGCCCAAGGGGAAGGGTCCTGTGCACACCAACCTCCATGAAGGAGACCCAAAATTCTATGTCTTACAAAATCTCCTCTGTCACCGTACCACTAAATGGACGCCCAGACACCTCCTGCCCTGCAAACACCTGAAACAGCCCGGTCCAGCAGGACTCCAATCCTACTCAGCCACTTCTTTGCAGGAGAGATTATAAGGTGCACTCACTCAGATGCCATCTTGCCCTGCCTCTCCTGAAATAAAATTTTTGTTTGTTTATGTATTTTGTATTTTGGGATCTTATTTAAATATTTTACTAATCAATTTGAGTGCTCCTTTTACTTTGAATCTGAGAAAATAATAATGTCACCTAGGAATAATGAAGGATTTTTCCTTATATTCATTCATGTAATTAATTATCTCATCACATTAAAAATATAAAATAGAATCTTTGTCTGCAGTCATACTTGTCTTATTCACAGCATCCAAGGGAGGCTTTTATGTCTGATCAATAAATGTAGCATCGGTTCATTGTAGGCAGAATTCAATAGATGAGTATAATCTATTGTATGAGAGGTTTTTAAAGAATAATTCCTTTAAATGTACATGAAGTGTAAGAAAGAAATCTTCTTCTGGAATAAAATAAGGTTCACCCAATTGTGTAGAAAAAAAATAATTTATTTTCAATCTTCCAAGAAGGGGCGCACAACATGAAAACATGTCTGGTGCCCCAAACAAAGGAAAATGACATAACTTATACCCTAAGCCTATCACATAAGCCCTTCCTTTGTTTCTCCACAGAGTGGATACTTCAGAAATCACAGCCTATCCAAGAGATCTAACTTTCCCTCACATGTCCTCCACTTTAAGATGAACAGTTCCCCCATCACATTCCAACCACTTTGGCTTTTACCTGTCCCTATTGCCACATAAGGAATAGAATTTATAGCTTAATTGGTTTTGAATTAATTCTTTCATATGCATATATTATTTTCTGGCTATGGGACTGGCTTAAGCTTATTTCCTTTGTTCCTGATTAATCCAAGAGTGGGAGACTGAGGCAGTAGGCTGCCAGGTTACATTAATTAATATTGTCTTTCTCCCTGCTTTATATTGCCTTTATGTGAAAGTGATATGGATACCCATCTCTTAAAATTGCCCCTCTTTCTTTTAAACTCCTTTTAGTTTTCACATTTTCATTCTTTAAATTTTCTAAGAGCTGTCTTACATTCTTCATCATAGGGGTCTCCTCCTTTAAGGGGGTACAAATTGTTTTGTCCATCTGTATGTGCATTTGTTTGGTTAGAGTGGTTTCAATAAGCATTTGAACTGGTGCTTGGGAACATGGAATGATGTAACATTCACCTGTGGTAAGCACCCTAGCTGAGATAATGAGGGAAATTAAGATGAACTGTGTGACTCCTTTCCATTTTCTTTTTTTTTTTAAGATTTATTGTTTATTTATTTCTCTCCCTTTACCCCCCTGTCCCTGGTTGCCTGCTCTCTGTGCCCATTCTCTGTGTGTTCTTCTGTGTCCACCTGTATTCTTGTCAGTAGCACCCAGAATCTGTGTCTCTTTTTGTTGCATCTTCTTGCTGCATCAGTTCTCCGTGTGTGCGGGATCACTCCTGAGCAGGCAGCACATTTGTTGCACTAGGTGTCTCTCCTTAAAGGCTGCACTCCTTGCATGTAGGGCTCCCTTGTGTACATCAGCACTGTGTGTGGGCCAGCTCACCACACAGGTCAGGAGCCCTGAGTTTGAACCATGTGGTAGGTGGATGCCCTATTTGTTGGGCCAGATCCACTTTCCCTTTTCCATTTTCAAAACCGATTTTCTAGTCATCCTGTGAGTGAATTGCTAATACCATAATTCTCTGCTAATTCCTCATATAGAGCTTTTAGACCTTGTAAAGCTTTAGTGATAGTTCCAACAGGGGCAGTGTTATTGGGGATGAATGTAAAGCAACTACTTCCAATCATAGCACACACTCCCCCTTTCTCAGCTAGCATCATATTTAAGGCCATTCTATTTTCCCATGCCATTCTGCTGGTAGCTTCTAATTGTCTTGCAGCTCCCTTAACAGCATCCCTAGTGTAATTAATAAATCTCAGTTGATTATAATAAATGTAATTAATCCAATCTACAATTTTGTTAATGGTGACCCACCAGAACAAGAATGACAAACCCAGCTGCTACCTGATTTCTAAACTTAAATTAATCTGGGACTCCTTGGGGAACTACTATACTGTCTAGATAGATCTGCTCATCAAAAGAACAGAGTAGACTTCTTTTTCCCTCCCTGGGATATTATTTTCACTTCTTTTTCAAATGACAAGGAGAATGGGATAGCCAATTGGACCAGAGAATGAATTCTGTCCCACCTTTAGGCAATATTGACCAGATAACACCCTTTCCACTGTACCACCACAGATCTGATTGAGGTATGACCAAACTGGAGAAATTGTAAGTATTATCCTCACTCATGTTCCATACTTGCATACACAAGGCCATGGTCCCAAGTTCCTGGAGTCTTTCCCCCCATCTAGAGAAACAGGCAGATTGACTTTCTAGACCAGACCAAGGCAGGAAGCTGGTACGGCTTCAATGTTTGTCTTTTTGACGGGAGGAAAGAGAGAGGACCATGGACTAAGTTTTCAACAGGAGTAGCATTCTGGAAGAGAAGCACCATGAACTTAAACTCCCTTTCATGCTCCTCCATACCTAGTGGAAAGAGTACGATATAAGCAGTAGGCAAGGCCTGTTGCACAAGCATAACAGTTGCTTTTGTTTAGACTCTGGACTGTATATTCAACCCATCCTACCCAGGCATTTTCATTTCCATACCTTGTCTCTGTTTCTACAGTCTGCTTTAAATCCTCTACCTTAAGCATTCTGGCTGCTTTGGGATTATTCTGCATTGGGGAACTGGCCTTTGGTGGATTTTCACTTGGAATCTCTGAAGGGTTAGCTGGAGGTTATATTGTTGACATCATATCTGCAGGGGGGAGGAAGGACTCAAATATGGAACCTCCCAGAGGAGTTTTACCTGTGATGTCCCCCCATATCCCATAGACTCAGTCAGGGGAAGAATAACAGCTGTTACTGCTGAATTTATCTGGCTTTCTAATGGTTATTATTACCGGATTACACAGAAGGTTTTTGCATTCTACTAGGATATTGTCTTTATAAAAGGCTATCTTGTTCTCTAACAGTTTCAAGTGAGTATGGTCTTCTCTGTTTCCAGTGGCCCATCCCTTGTACTCCGTAGTCCACCACACAAAGCTCCAATCGAGATGGGGGGAGGTTGAGAAACCTCTTGGTGACCCTGGGCATCAATATTTATTTCACCCACTCAGGTGCCACTGCTGTCCTAAATCTCCACACCTTATCACTTGGTAGGTGTCAAACTGAACATCCTGAGACTCTAGGCTTTTGCTTATATTTACTATCAATTTAATGGGACTTGTCATGATCTAAATCTGGAACATCAGAGCCAGAATATTTATTTCCATTTTCAGAAACTTTAAATATTTTATCTGCTAGTCTTTTGAGGCACTAGACAATTTGGATATAGATAATAGCCATCATTCTAAGTGCAGGGATATCTTCCCACAAAGTTCACTGATACAGAGTCTGACCAACCCCCCCCCCCCCCCCGCTTTCTCATATACCTTCCCAACTACTGCTTTCTAAGAATAATCTTTAAGTGTTCTGAAGTTGGAGTTATTACCCAGGACTCGGATGGTGTTGGGTACTTATCCAGCTGAAGTATAGGTCCATTTACTCTAGTGTAATGAGTACAGCCTTTTTCTGCCATTTTGAGAGTCATTTCAGTTGTCAGCAAGACTTGATAAGGTCCTTCCCTGGTAGGTTGGAATTTGGACTTTTTCCACAACTTGATTAGGACCCAGCTGCCAGGTTTGTGTTGGTGGACCGCAAATTCAAGTGGCAGAGTCTAAGTTAGCAAACCCTGATGTCTGAGGGATGACAGAGAAAAAGATAAGGCCAGTATATAATTTTGAGGAAAGAGATCCTTCAACTCAAAGGAGGGTATTTCTTCAGACTTCCCAGGGAAGGACAGACCAAACAGCATTTCATAAGGAGAAATTCCAGTTCCCTCCTCGCGGCAGTCCAGATTTGAAACAGAGCTATAGGTAAATATTTAGCCCATGGTAATTTGGTTTTTAAGATTAACTTAGAGAGTTTTTTTAAGGTTTGGTTCATGCTTTCCAAAGGATGGTGGGTACCATGGTGTATGGAAGTTTCATGTGACACCTAGACTCTGTATAATATTTCACAACTCTTTGGATATAAAGTGACAATCATTGTCTGAATCTATATTTTCTACTAACCCAAATTAGGGAATGGTTTGCTCAAGGGTAATGTTCGAAGTCCCTGATACTGTATCTAAGGCTAGAGGGCATCCTTCTACCCATACTGTCAAGTGATCCACAATAACTAGAACATACTTTAGTCAACTTACAGGGGGCATTTCATTATAATCAATCTGAATACTCTGGAATGGCTGAGGCCAGGTTCCCTCTCCACTGGGACTTGCTTTCTCAAAACATTTTTATTAACTGTCTGACAGACTATGCACTGTTCGCTTATTTGTTACGCTATAGTATAAAGGCCCACAGACTCAAAATGCTTGAGGACAAGGTCACACATGGTTTATAATCCCCAAAGACTCCCTTCATGCGAAACTGCTAATACTTACCTTATTGTTTATTCAATATCTGCCAGTCTCCTGGGGAGAGCCACTTCCCTTGGCTATCTAAAGTTCCACCCAATTGTTCTAGTTCTTTTACTTCCATTGGGAAAATACAGGTATTTCTATTTCTTTGCAGATGGAGGGTATAGCAGTTTGATATGGTTATGAATTCCAAAAATAAGTTTGTATTATGCTTATAATCTGATCTGTACCTGGGCATGATTGAGTTATGATTAGGGCATTGAATCACCATCCCATGGTGGGTGGGGACTCACAGATAAAATACATGGCAAAGAACATAGTTGGGGGCTTTTAATGTTGGAGTTTTGATATTGGAGTTTGATGCTGAAGCTGAAATCCTAGGGAGAGAAACAGAGCCACTTGCCTGATAGTGTACAGCTGACATTGTGGAGAGAGGTAAAGCCTAGAGGGCCTCATAGTATACAGCTGACCTGGTGGAGAAAACAGAGGATCTGAGACTAGAGAATAGCAAGACTTGGGAAAAGACAAATCCAGGAAGACTTAACCCTGGCAGATGTTGGCAGCCATCTTGCTCTAACACTTGGAAATAGACTTTGTTGAGAAAAGTAACAAATGGTTTATGGCCTGGTATCTGTAATTTCCTAACCTAAATAAATACCATTTATAAAACCAACCAATTTCTGGCATTTGGCTAATACAGGAAGGCCATAGGCATCTTTTGGCCTCCCCAAATGTGGGTTAGGACTCCCAATTTTGTCCCCTTATCCAATGTAACAAACAGATAGAAAGGTTTTTTGAGAGAGGGGATTGCACCAATTCCCATTTGAGCCCCTCTAAGGCTTTTATTTCCCCCTCCTTTTACTCTAATTTGTTAGGCTTCTCCTCCAACAGTTTTGGTAAAACTCCTTGATTTGGGATGCATAAGAATCTATCCACAATATACAATATCCCACAAATCCCACAAATCTTCTTTGTTCTCTTTTTGTTGGGGGAAGAGCTAATTCAGTAATGGCCTGAATTCTTTCTGGATTTATCTTCCTCCTTCCCTTGCTAATGAGATGACCCATGCACTTGACTTCCTTTTCTACAAATTGTCGCTTATTTTTTGACAGTCTTAGCCCTTGATCCCCCAGGAAATTCAATAACCTCTTTGTAGTTTGGGCCACCATCTGCTTTTATTCACTCATTATTAGCAGATCATCTACATATTGTAAAAGGGTAATTTCAGACAGGACTTCAAATTTCTCCAAAACTTTTTCCATTTCCTGCCTGAAGAAGCTGGGGGATTCTGTAAAACCTTGGGGTAGAACTGTCCACCTTTATTTCTATTTTCTTTCAGTAGAGGGATTTTCCCACTCAAAGGCAAACAAGTCCCTACCCTCTGGATCAAGGGAACAGGCCCAAACAGGAAAATAAGGCTCACCCTATCGTGAAGAAGAAAATAATTTATTCTCAATCTTGCAAGAAGGGGTGTACAACCCAAAAATATGCCTGGTTCCCCAAACAAAGGAAAATTACACAATTTATACCCCTAAGCCTAGCACACAATCACTTCCTCTGTTTCTCCATAGACTGGATACTTCAGAGGTTACAGTCTATTCAAGAGGTCTAACTTTCCCACACAAAACCCCTCATTTAAGATTAACAGTTCCCCCATCACAACCCAACCATTTTAGTTGGCTTTTACCTGTTCCTTTTGTCACTTAAGGAATGGAATTTAGTGCTGAAATGTTAGGAACTTAGCTCTTTCTTGTGAATCATTTTTTTTTTCTTTTTGTTTATAGGATGATTGGCTTAAGATGGTTTCCCTTGTTCCTGCATGACCTAGGAGTGGGAGTCTGAGGGAGTAGGCTGCCAAGTTATATTAATTAATATTTTCTTCTTTCCTGCTTTATATTACCTTTATATGAAAACTAAACTGACCCTATCTCTTATGGAAGGATAAAAAATATTGTGATATGTCATATCAGTTATAGATAAATGTATTTCATTTACCTAAATTCTTTAATATTTCTTCACCTAATTCCAGGAGAGATAGGTCTATAAATTTTTATTCTTGGGATAAATTTGCCATCAAATTTATACTTGGAAATGCATTTCCCCTTCTTTGTGTCTCTGACAAATGTCTTAACTAAAATAACGTGTTGTCATCACTCCATGTGACCTATTCCCAGAGTGTTAGGCTAGCTCTCTATTCCTGAGTAAATTTTCAATAAATTAAGGGGACCAGGGCAGCAGAATAAGTGGGAGGTCATAAGTTTGACATCAGGAATTATCCAGAACCTTTTGCCCGACATAGAGAATATTCTTCATTCTTTTCCCACAATGCACATGCAGTGATGCAGAGAGGCACATTGTGATGATCTGATTTTGGCTGTTATTAGACAAGGAGAAAATCTGAGCTCAGGAAACCATGTTCTGCTTACCTGACTGTGTATAAGATCTGCATTTCCTGGGCAGTTCCTATTAACCCACAGTGTGGAAGACATGCAAATAACTCCTATCTCTGACTCATGAGATCAGCTCACCTTTTTCCCTGCAGCTGCTGAAGAAAAGCCCACCTGTGCCTCTCCTTCACCAGGGACCACCACCATGGGGACTGCACTGATCTGGGCTTCCCTCCTCATCACTGTCAAAGGTAACCTCCCTCCTGTACCAGGTTCAGCTGTGACTACTCTACCTGGAACTGTTCTTTCACTACTCTGTGTGTGCATATGTGCTGTGTGATGTACAGTTGGTGAAGACTGGGTGACACATCAGAGAGACTAGGGATTCTCTGAACTTCTCTTGCAAAGCCTCTGATTTATATTCACTGGTTACACAATAGCCTGGACTTATCAGTGACCAGGGCAGTGGCTAAAGTGCATGGAAACAGTAACTAAACCATCTGGAAGTTCTCAGTGGTACTCTCCATCAGTTCAAGGGAGAATCACAATGGCCAAGGGCAAGGTTATGAGCATAATCTCACTTAAAATGGTGAACCTGAAAGCAGAGAACACAGTTATGAATTGTTGCGTGGGAGACACAGTGAGGGGAATACAGGGTGAGACCAGACAGGAATCTCCTCTGAAGGGCACAGGATGGGGCTGGGCTGCAGGGGTCACTCAGGGGTCAACCCCAGTGTAGATGCTAAGGGTACTGAGTATTCTCTTAGACTCTGGAGTTTCCTATTCCTGCTCAGTAAATTATTACACAGGATCCCTAACAATTTTTTCCCATATAACTTCCTGGTTTCTTTCATCTTAAAATGCTTTATGTTGAATGGGCACTCAATTCAGATTTGAATCCTGCATTTTAAATACTGGAACTATCAATATATTTCAATAAATTTTTGTTGATTAAGGAATCAATAATTTCACTCCAACCTCTAATCTGTGCAAAAAGGTTTTCTTTTTCCCTCCCTCTACTGTCTCAGTCATTCTAAGTAAAGTGATTATTTCAACAGCCTAATTACTGTACACTGCAGCGTTAGTTTCATTCTTGTCTTTTTATCTGCATTTCATGAATTTGGAAGATAATTTTAATGGCTTGCACTCTCCCCTTCTGTTTGGGGTTCTAATTCTCAGACAGATTCTCCACCATTCTTTTTTGTCACTGCCAGAGCAGCAAATGTCATCCATGATCCTTAAATATTCCTCATTCTCCGTGCAATGAAATATGTATATTTACTTTATCTCTTCCATATCTCATGGATCAGTGTGTCTCTATATTGTCACTCCTCCAACCCAGCTTTGTTAGGTAACTCTGTTCCATAGAATGCATTTACCCACCTACAAACGGTCTACCCTCTTCACCCTTTAATAGGACCTTTCAGAAATGACTCCCAACCTCATACACCTCCTTATGATCACAGAATAAACTCTCCTGCTGCTCAGGCTCCCACTCCATACATACCACATAGGACCCCAATTGCTCTGAAAATAAGAGACCAAACTCCAATGTTGTTGTAAATTCTCAGAACACCACTTGGCACATTGCAGGTGTAGATGAGTCCTGGGAATCCTAGACTAATTTTAAAAGCATAATTTAGAATATTACGCAAAATTCTTTAAAGCTAACAAGGGAAGACTTTCTATAGTTTATAATTTTACAATATGCATATCACAGTTCCATCTTGAAAATAAACTTTCTAACATTGGAAAACTGGTCTTATTCCTTTTTTGAATACAAATTATGTTAATTCAAAAATATAGTAAAGAGGGAATTGTGGGAACGTGGCTTTGGATTAGCAGATAAGGCTCAGCGCTCTCACAAAAACAATGGCGAAAAGGTCTAAACCTGCCAGAGGGAGCTGCTTTTGGGATCAGCAGACCAGGACCGGCCTTCACAACTCCCAGGAGGTTGACAGCGAGATGAAGGAGTCAAAACATATAGAATTACTAAACCTCCCAGCAGCTGGGAAGGTCTTCCCTCCCCCAACACCCAGATATACAGTGGTAATAAAACCCATGAGGCATTGAGGCTGAATGAGAAGGTAGCAAGCACCTTCCTTCCTGCCAGCTTTTACAGGGGAAAAGGAAGGGGTAGTTGGGGGGCTTTTCTTTACTAAATTCACCCAGCGGAGCCCACTTCATATGTGCTCTGACCAGAAGAAAACAAAGGAATACAGAGATACACCTCTGTCGAAATGTACACCAACAAGCGCCATCTGTTGGTCGGTCTGGAAATTATATGGACAGAATTTGCTTTTAGAGCTATCTTTACCTTATCTTGGGAGAAAGTCTGCACTTCACTTCCTGACATCCTTTTTGTTAACTTAAGCTTGGCAATTTTAAAGACTTAAGATAAGTTGAACCAAATATCAAAGATCTGTGAAAAACATAATAGCAATAGGCGAGAAAGAACTTGAACATCAGGATAAATACACCAACATCAGATGCCTAAACATCAGAAAAAAAAAAAATATGAACCATACTAGGAGACAGGAAGAGATGGCTCAGCCAAAGGAACAAAACAAGTATCATGAAGAATTTCAGGATCTGAGAAAATGAATCAATGATTATCATACAACTCTCATCTATTGTTTTAAAGAATTGAAAGAGATTATGACTTAGGAGATAAGGATATTAAGAAGACACTGGGTGTTTTTTATGGTCATAAAGAGCAATTTGAAAGTCTGCAGAAAAAAAGTAACTGACCTAGGGGAATGAAAGACATCATGGATGAGATTAAAAATACATTTTTATATATTTTTTTACATATGAACAGATGTGAGATACTTGAAGACAGAACCAGTGATTTTGAAAACAGAACATCTGAATTGGAAAAGACAGAACTGAAAGAGAAAAGAATGGAAAAAATGGAACAATGTCTCAGGGAATTGAATGTCAATGAGAAATGCAAAAATGTAGGTATTATTTCTATCCCCAGAAAGGGAAGAAAATGGAAAAGAGGCAGAAAGAAAATTTGAGGAAATAATGACTGAAAACTTACCCAGCCTTATGAATGTATGAGAAGGGCAATGCTCCCCAAACAGAAAAAAAAAAAAAAAATAGCCCTACCCTGAGACACCTTCTATTCAGAATGACAAATATCAAAAATAAAGAGTTTGAGAAAAGCAAGAGCAAAACAAAGCATCACATACAAGGGAATCTTGATAACATTGGGCTGACCTCTAATCAGAAACCATTTTAAAAAAAAGATACCATTAAGAAGCGAAGAAAGTGGTATGATGTATTTATGATATTAAAAGAGAAAAACTTTCAGCCAAGAATTTTATACCTGGCAAAGCTGTCCTTCAAAAATGAAGGAGAGTTTGAGGTCTTCACAGGCAAACAAAACTGCTAGAATATGTTAACAAAAATTAGAATTTCAAGATATGTGAAAAGGAGTGCTGTAGCATGAAAGAAAAAAATAAACAAGGGTGAGAGACTTGGAGAAGAGTGTGGTAAAGAAGAATATTAGACAGAGTAAAAATTAGACTACAGTATGATACAACAAGAGAAAGCCAAAATCAAAATGGATGAATTTAATGCCTTTATAGTTAGCAATCCCCAATCAAAACACAGATTGAGAGAATGGATTAAAAAAACATCACCTGTCTACATGTTGTCTACAAGAGACTCACCTCAAAATAAGGACACAACCAGGATAAAAGTGAAAAGTTGTAAAAAGATATTCCATGCAAATAGTAAATAAAAAGTTCTGAAGTAGCAATACTCACATCAGACAAAATAGGTTTTAAATGCAAAGTGTTATATGGGATGAAGAAGGTCATTATATATTAATAAAGGGGCTAACTCACTAAGAAGAATTAACTACTCTAAATGTTTATGTGCCTAACCCCAGTGCCCCAAAATACATGAGGCACACACTGGAAAACCTGAAGGAAGGAATACATGTCTCTACAATAATAGTTGGAGACTGCAATATATTACTCTCACTATTGGATAGAATGTCTGGACAGAATAAAGAAACAGAATTTGAATGATATAAGTGAACTAGACCTAAAAGATATCTATAGAGCATTGAACTTCCAAACAGCAGGATATAAACTCAATTCAAGTGCTAATGGATTCTTCTCCAAGATAGACCTATATTGTGTCACAAGACAAGCCTCAATAATTTTATAAAGATAGAAATTATACAAAACTCTTTCTCCGACTACAATGGAATGAAACTTTAAAATGATAATAGACAGAAAAAGAGAATATTCAAAAATATATGGAGATTAAACAGCACACTACTAAACAACCAGTGAGTCAAAGAAGAAATTGCAGGAGAATTCAGCAAATATCATGAGACAAATGCAAATGAGAACACAACATATCAAAAGCCCTTGCTGCAAAGGCAAAGCTGAGAGGGAAATTTATAACTTTTAATGTTTACATGAAGAAAGAAGAAATAGCTAAAATTGGTTATCTAACTGCAACTGGGAAGAACTAGAAAAAGACTAGCAAATTAATCCAAAACCAAGCTTAAGGAAAGAAAAAAATAAAGATAAGGGCAGAAATCAATGAAATCTAGAAAATAAAATGATAGAATCAACAAAACCAAAAATTGGTTCTTTGAGAAGATCAAAATATTAACAAGCCCTTGTTTAGACTGACAAAGAAAGAAAGAGTAGACACAAATAAAATCAGAAATGAGAGAGGGGACACTACCACTGGCCCCATATAAATAAGAGAGATCATAAGAAAATACTATGAACAACTGGATGCCAAAAAACTAGAAAATGTAGGCAAGGTGGAAAAGTTTCTGGAAACACATGGACTGCCTACAATGACTCTGGAAGGAACAGAAGACCTTAACAAACTATTCACAAGTGAAAAGATTGACATTTTCATCATTAAACCTCTCAAAGATGAAATGCCTCATATCAGATGGCTTCACATTTGATATTTGAATTCTATCAATCATTCAAAGATGAACTAATACCGATCTTGCTCAAGATTTTCCAGAAAATTAAACAGAAAATAATGCTAACAAACTCATTTTATGAAACCAACATCACCCTAGTACCTAAACCAGATAAAGGTACTGCAATAAAGGAGTATTACAGACAAATACCTCTAATGAATATGGATGCAAAAATTCTCAAAAATATACTTGCAAACAGAATCCAAAATCACATTAAAAGACTTACACAACATAATCAATTGAATTTCATTCAAGGTAGCAAGGGTGGCTCAACACAAGAAATCAATTAGCATAATAAACCACGTTGATAAATTGAGAAAGAAATACCTCATGATCCTCTTGATTGATGCAGATAAGGCTTTTGGCAAAATACAACATTCTTTCTTGATAAAGACCAGCCAAAAGACAGGAATAGAAGGAAACTTTCTCAATATGGTAAACTGCATATATAAAAAACCTGCAGCTAGCATTGTACTCAGGGTTGAAAAGCTGAAAGTTTTCCCACTGAGATCAGGAGTAAGACAAGGAAACCCTCTGTCACCATAATTGTTCAGTATTGTGCTAGAAGTTCTAGCTAGAGCAATTAGGCTAGACAAAGAAAAGACACCCAAAAAGTAAAAGAACATGTAAAACTTCCATTATTCACTGACATCTTATATGTAGAAAATCCTGAAAAATCGACAAAAAATCTATTAGAATTAATAAATAAATTCATCAAACTGGCAGGAGAGAAGGTTAATACACAAAAATCAATAGTGTTTCTATACACTGTGGATGTGTAATCAGAGGAGGAAATCAGAAAAAAATCCATTTATAATAATGATTAAAGCAATCAAATATTTAGCAATACACTGAACCAAGGACATAACAGACCTGTATTCAAAAAACTACAAAGCATTGCTAAAAGAAACTGATTGGAACACTAAATATCATTAAGATGTCAATTCTACCAAAACAGATTTACAGATTCAATGCAATCCCAATAAAAATCCCAACAGTCTTTTTTTTTCTTTTGCAGTAATTGAAAAGCCAATAATCAAATTTATTTGGAAGCATAAGGGACCTTGAACAGACAAAAACGTCTTAAAAAAGAAGAATGAAATTGGAGAACTCTCTCTTCCTGACTTTAAAGCATATTATTTAGCTAAAGTGGAAAAACAGCATGTTACTGACATCAGAACAGACAGATTGGCCAATGGAACTGTGTCAAGAACTCAGAAATTGACCCTCACATCTACAGTCAAGTGATTTTTTTTTAATGAAGATGGTAAGTCCACCCAGATGGGCCAGGACAGTCTACTCAACAAATGGTGCTGGGAGAACTGGAAAGCCATATCCAAATGAAAGGAAGAGGACCCCAGTCTCACGCCTTACACAAAAGTGGAACAAGAGCTTAAATATATAAACAACAACCATAAAATTCCTAGAAGAAAATGTAGGAAAACATCTTCAAGATCTTGGGGTATGCAATAGTTTCTTAAAGTTTATGCCCAAAGTACAAGCAACAAAAGAAAAAATAGATAAATGGGACTTCCTCAAAATTCAACACTTTTGGACCTCATAGGTCATTGTCAAAATGGTGAAAAGGCTGCTGGCTCAAGGGAGAAAATATTTGGAAACCACATGTCCGATAAGTGTTTAATATCAATGATATATTAAGATATACAAAAATAAAAAAAAACAAAATATTTGTAACAACTTGATATTGTTTATGAACTCCAAAAATAGTTATTAGATTATGATTGTAAACTCATCTGTTCCTCTGGGCATGACTAAATTGTGATTAGGGCATTGACTGGGCCATGTCAGTAGGATGTTGAGTCCCCACTCCCTTGGTGGGTGGGAACTCACAGAGAAACTACACTGCAGAGAAGGGATGTTGGAGTTTTAAGCTGGAGTAAACACACAGGAGAGAGCAAGCTGCTGTGCCAGTAGAATATCGAGCCCTGGGGAGAAAGATAAATGTGAAGAGGCTAATACTCTACACTTGACCTTGTGGAGAGAACAGAGAAGTTGACCCCAGAGAGAAATAAGCCCTGGGAAAGAGATGAGATGTATCCCAGCCTACAGCTGATATTGGAAGAACCTGGGACCACAGAGCCTTAAGAGGAAGAGGAACTGAACATTGGCAGCCATCTTTCTCTAACATGTGGCAACAGACTTTGGTAAGGGAAGTAACTTATGTTTTATAGGCTGTAACTCTAAGCTGCTACCCCAAATAAATCCCCATTATAAAAGCCAATAGATTTTTGGTATTTTGCATCAGCACCCATTTGGCTGACTAATACAGAATTTGGTACCAAGAGTGGAATAGTGCTTTTGCAATTACATAATTCTGGAACTGTTTTGTAAATGGGTAAGTGGTGTTTTGTTTTGTTTTGTTTTTGAGAACTGTGAGATGCTTGGTGGAAAATGGTTAGATTACTTTGAAGAGACTGTTGTTAGTAATATGGATTATAAAGAGATGTTTTATTAGGTCTTAGTAGTAAATTATGAAACTATTATTGGAAACTGGAGGAAAAGGTGATCTGTGTTTTAAATTGCAGAGACGTTAGCAAGATTGATGTTTTATGGGAGGCAGATTTTTAAAATGGTGAGCCTGGGCACTTAGCTGAAGAACTTTCCAAAGTACACTTGGAGAATGTCATTTGGGTTCTCCTTGCAGCTTATAGTAAATTGTTAGATGAGAGAGATATGCTGAGAATTGAACTATTAGGCATAAAGCAACCAGAAAATGATTCCAGATGTTCCAAGCCTCTGGAAATCAAGTCCCCAGATGATATTGCCACATTTGAGGACTTAACTAAACTTGGAATTTGTAAATTAAGATTGAAGATGCAATTATTTGGGAAACACCTGAGGAAAGTCCTACTGTCTGGTGACTTGGACCCCTGCTTCTTGCATGCTAAACCAGCAAGATTTTTGAGGGAGCTATATGAACAAAAGTTTCAGCATTGACATAAAGGGATATAGAAGGGAGAGACTGAAGGAGAAACAGCTTTATGGGGAAAACCATGGAAGCTGAGATCTAGAATGAAGGCATCTCCTTGGGCCAAGAGAGGAATCCCACCAATGTGTACCTAGAGTGTGAATTTGTCTCAGCAGTTGAAGAGGGTGGATGTTTCTGCCCACTGTTCAGGGAGAGTTTTGCTGCACCAGGATAGAGAGGGTAGAGCACATTCCCCAGGGACTAGGGAGGTTTAGGTTGATATACCCCATAGGTCTGTGAGAGGTAGGTCTGTTGCTTATGGATTAGGGAAGGCCTGGTTGCCAACTCATTGCTCTGAGAGGGATGGGTCTGTATGCCAGAGGTTAGGGAGTGCCTTTACCTCACTATACTATGGGGTTAAAACTCTAACCCAAAGTTTTCATAAACTGTGGCAATCACCCCAATGCTTTTGGAGTTTGAGGCCTGAAGCTTGTTCTACACCCAGATGCTTGATATGGGTGGAACCAAGAAAATAGCTCTTAGGAAAGTCCATGGAAAGGGGGTTCCCCAGAAATTCCCAGGGAAAAGAAACATTTTCTTAAGAATGACTCTCAGATTTGAATTCGAATGGTGAATGCCCTGCAGATTTATTGAACACTAGAGGACCTGAAAGTCATGTTTCCCTCCCAATTTCTCCTTATGATAATACACATATTTATCCTTTTTCTGTCCATTTGTTTATTGGAAGCAGATAAATGGTATTGTAAGCTCCAGACATCTACAGCAGATGGGATCTGGCCCCAGACAAACTGTGTTTTCAAAATTGATTTTGATATGATTTTGTACTTAGTATTGTTACTGCAAAAAAGGTTCCTTAAATATTGTAATGTCTTTTTGGAATTCAGAGGGTGGAGTGTAGCAGTTTGATATTGTTTATAAATTCTCAAAAAAGATACTGGATTATGTTTGTAAACTGGTCTGTTCCTCTGAACATGAGTAAATTATGATTAGGGCTTTGATTGAGCCATGTGAGTAGAATGTGGTCTCAAGGAGGTGGGGACTCACAGAGAAACCATATCACAGAGAAGGGAGGTTGGAGTTTTGAGCTGGGCCCCAGGAATTAAACACATGGGAGAGAGCAGAGCAGCTGAGCCTGGAGATAATTGAGCCCTGGGAAAGAGATAAGACTTATCCTAGCATACAACTGATATTGGACAAAGTTTGGATGAAAATGCCTTAAGAAGAAGAGGAGGAGTGAACATAAGCAGTCATCTTGCCCCAGCACATGGCAACAGACTTTGCTGAGGGAAGTAACTTATACTTTGTGACCTGATAACTGTAAGTTTCTATTTCAAATAAATACCTTTTATAAAAGCCAACAGATATCAGGTATTTTGCAAAAGCACCCCTTTGACTGACTAATACAATATCCAATTTAAAAATGGACAAAAGACTTGAAACAAAAAAACTTTCCAAAGAAAAAATTCAAATGGTGATGATACCCATGAAAAAAAAGTTCAGCATCACTAGCAATTAAGGAAATGCAAATCAAAACTGTAATGAGACATCATTTCAAACCTATTAGACTGACCTCTATTAAAAAGTTGGAAACCTGTAAATATTGCAGAGGATGTGGAGACATAGAAATGCTTATTCACTTTTTGGGGAAGGTAGAATGGTACAGCTACTGTAGAGGACAGTTTGAAAGTTCTTTAATGAAGGTGAATATATACTTGCCATGGGACCTGGAAATATCACTGCTAGGTATATACTTAGAAGAACTGACAGAATTGACACAAATAGACACCTGCACACTGATGTTCATAGAAGCATTATTCACAATAGCCAAAAGTTGGAAACAACCAAGGTGTCCATCAACTGAAGAATGAGTAAACAAATTGTGGAGTATAAACATGATGGAATATTATGCAATGGCAAGAAGAAATGAAGTCATGAAACATATGACAACATGGATGGATCTGGAGGACATTATGTTGTGTGAAGTAAGCCAAACACAAAAGGAAAATTACTGTATGATTTCCCTACTATGAAGTAAATATATTATGTGAAATATAAGTATATAAAAAGAAATATGAATATGGGTAGAATTTCATATATAGGATCATTTTTCCTTGAAGCTGAAGAAATGTAAGTGAATACTACACAAGTTTAATAGACAAAAAAAAACCCATATTATACTAAGTGGATACTAGATACACAATACTAAATACTGTATAATACCATTTATATAAAATATAAGTATAATTCAATTCAGAAAGATGAAAGTTTAGTTGTTATATAGGTCTGAGGAAGGAATAATAAGGGGCTTGGATTCTTTCTTTTTGGAGTAATGAAATTGTTCTAGAATTTTTAAGATGATTAATATGCAACATTGTGATTATTCTAAAAGCCATTGATTATACACTTTGGATAGGATAGCCAAAAACAGCAGCTATGCACAGTGGAAGAAGCATAAAGAGATGGAGGAGTGAAGAATTTTCTATTTTCTTTCTTTGTCTCTTTATTATTATTATTATTGAAATAATGGAAATGTTCTAATAATGATTAAAGTGGTGAATGCACAACTATATGATTATAAAAATACCATTGATTGTACATTTTGGTTGAATTGTATCTTTATTAATATGTATCAATAAAATTGATTAAAAAGGAAAAAGTGTAATAAAAATTATAAATATGAAGATGATTTGTCTCACTAATTATGCTTATTAATAAACCCTAAAGGTAAAAAAAAATATTCTTAGCATAAATGTGGTAATAAAACAATAAAAAACTTACAAAGAAATTACATTTTACATTCATATTGTGTACGGCAAGCTTGCATATATATTCTGTTGAAAAAATATTTTTTAAATATGTTTATATTTAAAATATATTTTTAACAATTTCTTCCATTACTATTCACAATGTGTTCTATAGTAGAAAATCAGTAAGTCCATTCTAATCTGTATTTTATTCCTCCATCCTGTGGACCCTGAGATGGTGATGTCCATTCTACCTCTATATCAAGAGGGGGTTTAGCTTCCACATGATGATGGATGTAATTCTCCTGCTTGCAGCTGTAGGCACTCTTAGTTCCCTGGTATGGTGGTTGACCATTTTCACCTCCCTGTTAGCTGACCTGGGTAAGTCCAATGAACCAAAGAGTAGGAGTTGCAACTCTGCTGAGACTCAGGGCCCAGCTGGCATATGGGCAGTGTCCTGAGATTCCAGTGTCCTGAGTATACACAACCCTAGTGCCAACCACAATTTCAATAAAAGTGACAGAAGAGATATGTGAGGAAAAGTCACATCTGAGTCTAGTTCCATCACATTCAGGAACACAAACTCCAAAGCAGAGCCCACTGACATAGCACTGAAGATCAGAGCCATTTTCCATGACCATAGAACCTGTGGTTCTCTGTAACCCTCAGGAGAACCAGTACCTGGGGTTGTATCTACTTTGGCTGTCTCTGGGGTCCTGCTGAGGCATGCATAAATGCGACCCCTCTGATGACCTCCCAACTCTTTTTGGAAGACTCTTAGCCACATAAACTCATTTGCCTTTGCAATTTCCCCCTTTTAGTCAATGTCAAAAAGCAATTTTTAACACATGATCCTAAATGTAGACTGAGATATTCTGCTTCTCTGAGTTGACCCTTTTATTCAAGGTCTCTTTCTAGTTGCATCACCAGTTAGTGATTGGTAGCGATCCCTTGGTGCCAGAGAGGCTCATCCCTGGGAGTCATGACCCACACTGGGGGGAAGGTAATGCATTTCCATGAGGAATCTGGCTTGGAGGGCAGTTCTCAGGAGGTAGCTATGGTAGTTGCTGAGGGCAGGGAAAGGAAAGAAGAGATGTGATGTGGGGGCAACTTGGAGTTGTCCTAAATGATATTGCAGGGACAGATGATGGACATTATATATCTTTCCCTAACCCACTGAATGCACTGGGGGAGGGTGTCAGCCACAATATAAACCTATTATCCATGTGGTGCAACAGTGCTCCAAAATGAATTCACCAAATGCAATGAATGTACATCATTAAAATTAATTTTTAATTATTAAGGAGGTTGTTGATGTGGGAGGAGTGGGCTGGGGAGTGGGAAGTATATAGGAACCTCATATTTTTTAATGTACCAAATTTTGTGATCTATATATCTTTAAAAAATACAATTACAAGTGATGAGGGTGGGGGTAGTGAGTGGGGTATATGGGCACCTCATGTTTTTTAATGTAACATTTTGTGTGATCTATTAATTTTTAAAAGAGACAATTTTAAAAAGTTAAAAGAATATATTTGTAATTTGAAGATGGAATAGACAGGCATACACACATAAGAGCATAATTTTGGTACACTTTCTCACACTGTAAACATAAATGAATTCAAATTGATCCAGCAGATAGAAAATTCTTTTTCTGGTTGTGTCTGAGTTGTGTGTGTGGGTAGGAGTGTGATTGAGATTATCTAAAATATAAGCCTATCTGACAATATAGAATCTAAATTTTTGAATTTCTAAAATATTATGGAAAGAAAAATAATGGAATACAGAAATAATTTAATAAAATTGCAATGCATAAGGAAACTAGAGATATGGTATTGAAAAAGGACAAAATACCTACATTTGTTGAAAAAAAAGATCTGTGTAGTTGAAAATGTCTCTATGAAATTTAAGGATAGTAGTAAAAAATTCCTAAATACTTCATGAACTCTTACTCACTGTTGGTAAAGGAAATCCAGAGAATATTAACAAATTTCATCTATTGTATAAGATCAATTAAAAAAAAATGAGTAAATAGAGCTTCCATCTGTGGAGTTCAGAATCATGTGTTTTGTAGATATAGCTGATGAAAAAAATGTATTTGTCACCTTTTAGATAGTAATTTGGCAAGACATTTTAAAATAAAATTCAGGGAAGCAGACTTGGCCCAATGGTGAGGACGTCTGTCTACCATATGGAAGGTCTGTGGTTCAAACCCGGGACCTCCTTGACCCGTGTGGCACTGGCCCTCATGCAGTGCTGATGTGCGTAAGGAGTGCCCTGCCATGCAGGGGTTTCGCTGCATAGGGGAGCCCCACATGCAAGGACTGCACCCCGTAAGGAGACTCACCCAGTGCAAAAGAAAGTGCAGCCTGCCCAGGAATGGTGCCACCGCACACATGGAGAGCTGACACAACAAGATGACGCAAAAAAAACCCACACAGATTCCTGTGCCGCTGACAACAACATAAGCAGACAAAGAAGAACATGCAGCAAATAGACACAGAGAACAGACAACTGGGTGGGGGGGGGGAGTGGAGAGAAATAAAAATAAAATAAAACAAAATAAAATACAATAAAATAAAATTCATAATTTGCACTGCAATAATATAATTCCCAGAAATACATTACATAAGTTATTGTGGTTTTATATTTTTTTATGGTAGTGTTTTCATGATATAAGAACTTTTCTAAAATTTGGAATAATTTTAGTTTTATAGGAAAACTTCAAAGAAAATATCTATACCCCATGCATGTTTCCCCCAACATTAACATATTATATAGCCATGATATATAACTACTAATTAAGAAATTAAAATTATTATATTTGTTTTTACTGACCTGAAAATATTATAATTGAAACATTTTCACTAATATATTTTAAATTATTGTTTTATTAATAATTTCTCATATATTTACCAAAAAAAGATAATTGTACATAGTCCCTTATACCATGCCTGCACTCAAACATTTCACCACTGTTAACATTTTGCATAATTGTGGTGAATTTCTTGCAATTGGTGAAATGATATTATTATAATTATACTAGTAAATATGGTATACATTACAGCTCCCTTTTTAGGTTGTATATTTCTATGATTATTTTTTCATTTTTATTTTGGATATATATATACACACACATATATAACCTGAAATTTCCCATTTTTCCATTTTTAATGATTCAGTCTAATGGTGTTAATTTTAATTTCAATATTTTGCCACAGTCCATTCTATCCATTACCACAATGTTTCCATCACCCCAAACAGAAACTTCATGCCAATTAAGCATTATCTCCGCTTTTCCAATGCCCACATGGCCTTTAGGTAACTGTCTTCTAGTCTTTGGATATTGTCATTATTGTTTATAACTGAGACCATAAAATATTTGTTTTTTTGCCTTTATCTTGCCTATTTGACTGAGCATGATGTCTCCAAGGTTCATCCATGTTGCACAATATATTGAAATGATTCATTTTTATAAGCTAAAAATATTTAAATGTATGTTTATATCACATTGTGATTTTCCATTCATCTGCTGACAGAAACTTAGGTTAATTCTACCTTTCAGCAACTGTGAATAAGGCCACTATGAACATCAGAAGGCAAATATTTGAGTCCTTATTTCAATTCTCTTAAAGAACTAAAAGCACAAATTTATGATGGACTTTAGTTAATTTCTGGAAGGTGAAAACTAATTCTAAGTAACAAAGAGAAGATCACTATTTTCCTGGAGTCAGGGGTGGAGAATGGAGGCAAAGGGAGGGAAGAATTACAACGGATCAAAAGAATACTTGTTGGTGCATTCGATTTGCACACTGTCTTAATTGTGGTGCTGGTTTCCTTGATGTATGCATGCAAAAGTATATAAAGAATTGAACTCTTTAAATATATGTAGTTTAACATAAAATAATTTAAACTATAGCAGTTAAAAAATACCCCCAGGAGAGCTGCAACTCCTACTCTCAATTTCATTGGATTTACCCAGGTCACCTAACAAGGAGGTGAAAATGGTCAAACACCACACCAGGGAACCAAGTGTGACTACAATTCCAAGCAGGAGAATTGCATCCATCAACCATGTGGGATCAAAGGCCCCTCTCAGTATACAGGGGAGATGATATCACCATCCCAGGGTCCACAGGTTGGAGGAATAAAATATGGATTAGAGTGGACTTACAGGTATTCTATGATAGAAATATTGTGAGTAGTAATGGAAGAAACTGTAGCATTGATGGGAAGGAAGTGGCCACAGTAGTTGCTGAGGGCAGGCAGAGGTAAGAAGAGATGTGATGTGTGGGCATTCTTGGGACCTGGAGTTATCATAAATGATATTGCAGGGACAGATGCTGAACATTATATACTGCTATAACCTACTAAAAGTATTGGAGGAGAGTGCATCCTACAATGTAGGCTATAATCTATGCAGGGCAGCAGTGCTCCAAAATGTATTCACCAAATGCAATGAATTCACCACAATGATGAAAGAAGTTGTTGATGCGAGAGGACTGGGGGTTAGGGGGTGGGGTATGTGGGAACCCCTCACATTTTAAATGTAACACTTTTTTGTGATCTATGTACCTTCAAAAACAATAAAAAATTTAAAAATGAAGTATAAAATAAAACAATAGATATACTGGTAAGAAAGGAGGGATAGAAGTGAAAATAATGACAATCTGTCAGACTACTGAAAAAACAGCCTGAACCCTGGTTCTCTCCACATTATTTGAGTAAACATTAGAATGCAGCAACAAAACATAAAGGCAGATGTGGAGGGTGTACAACTCTCTAAGCAGCCAGACATTGTTCCTGAGCTAGTTAGGAGCAGCATTTGGATAAAGTGGTGAAAAGTACAGGCCCAGGCACAATCTCACAATTACCAACTAATTGTTCAAGGTCATATTACACAAGCCCTCTATTCCTGTTTGTAGTTTTACAGTTGTGGAATAGAGTTAACATTGATACTTCCATCTTTATTGTGTTTATTACTCAGTGAAAGGGGATGCTGATGCAAAATACCAGAAATTAGTTGGTTTTTATAAAGGGAATTTACTTTGTGTAGGAACTTACAGATTCCAGGCCATAAAGCATAAGTTACTTCCCTATCCACAGCCTATTTTCATGTTTAGGAGCAAGGCGGTTGTGAACAGCTGTGAGGGTTCAGTCTTTCTGGGTTCCTCTGAGCTCAGTTCCTTTGGTTCCTCCACAAGGTCAGCTGTAGATTATCAGGAGAATGGCTCTGTCTCTCTCCCTGGGGCTCCAGCTTCTGCATCAAACTCCAATATCAAAACTCCAACATTAAAAGCCCTCTAACTCTGTCCTTTGCCATGCCTTTTATCTGTGAGTCTCCACCCACCAAGGAGTGGGGACTCAAAGCCCTCCTGGCAAAAGAGGTTTACAAAATTCCTTAATCAAGTAAAGCTATCAATCCAATATAATCTAAAATGCCCAGAGAAGATCAGTTTATAAACATAATCCAATATTTCTTTTTGTAAGTCATCAGTAATATCAAACTGCTACAGTCCACCCTCTGAATTCCAAAAAGAGAATACAATATTAAAAAAACACAAAAACTTAAATCAGTTACAAAGTGAGTACTAAATCATATCACAATCAATTTAAAGAAATAAAGTTTGTCCTGCGGCAAAGTCATACTTGCCAAAGACCTCTGAAATTACAAAACAATTTATCTGCTTTCAATACACAAATGGATAGAAAAAGGATAAACATTTTCATTGCAATAAGGAGGAATTGGGAGGGAAACATAAGTTGCCATTTCGCTGCAGTTCAGTAGACCAGCAGGGTATACTCTATTCAATTTCAAAGTCTGAGAGTCATTCTTAAGATTATGGTTTCTTTACCATGAGGCCTTATGTGAACCTACCTTTTCCACATGCTTGCCCAATGTCATTTTCTTGGCTCCACCCTCATCAAGCATCTGGGTGTCAACCAAGCTCCAGACCTCACCCTCCAAGGGTGTTGGAGTGATTGCCAAATTTACCCAATCTTTGGGTTAGAGTCTTAACCCCCCAGTATAGTGATGTGAGGAAAACATCGCCCCCAAACTTTGGCAAACAGGCTCAACCCTCTCAGAGCAATGGGTTGACCACCTGGTTTTCTCTAACCTTTGAAGGACAGGCCCATCACACTCAGGCCTGTGGGGTGCTGACCTTAACCATCCTAATCTTTGGGGAATGTGCCCCACCCTCTCTGTACCCTGGGGCAAAAAACTCCCCCAGAACATTGGACAGGAACATCCACCCTTTTCAACTCTTGGGGTAAACTCAACCTATCTGTAAAATGGGTGTGGTTCCTCTCTTGGCCCAAGATGATGGTCAAATTCCAGATCTCAGCTTCCATGGTTTTCCTCTTAAAGCTGTTTCTCCTTCAATCTCTCCTTCCCAGGTCCTTTTTATTCCAGACTGACAGTGGTTTTGTTCATACAGCTCTATCAAAAAACCTTGTTGGTTTAGCATGTAGGAAGCAGGGGTCAAAGCCATCAGACAGTAAGACTTTCCACAAGTCTTTCCTGCATAACTGCATCTTCCATCCTGATTTACAAGTTCCAGATTTAGTTTAGTCCTCCAATGGGACACATTCATCTAGGGGTTTGATTTCCAGAGGCTTGGAATTTTCAAAATCAGTTTCTGTTTCCTTTATGCCCAAAGATTCAGTTCTCAGCTTATCTCACTTGTCTAGGATTTTGCTACAAACTGCAAGCAGAAGTCAAGCTTCATTCTCCACATTTGCTTTGGAACATTCTTCAGCTAAATGCCCAGGCTCACCATTTTCAAATACTGCCTTCCATAAAACACCAGGAGTTAATCTTGCTAAGTTCTCTGCAACTTTAAAACATGGATTGCCTTTCTTCCAGTTTCCAATAATAGTTTCATTATTTACTTCTAAGGCATCATAAAATGTCTCTTTAACATTCATATTGCTATCAACAGTCTATTCAAAGTGTTCTAGGACTTTTCTATCAAGTATCTCACAATTCCTCCAATAACTACTCCCTACACATTTGGAAAACAATTCTAGCATTTCAGTGATGGCAAAAGCACATCCCCACTCCTCAGTACTAAATTCTATATTAGTCAGCCAAAGGGGTGCTAATGCAAAATACCAGAAATTGATTGGGTTTTATAAAGGGCATTTATTTGGGGTAGGCACCTTCAGATGCTAGGCAATAAAGCATAAATTACTTCCCTCACCAAAGTCTACTTTCATGTTTTGGAACAAGATGGATGTTGATGACTGTGAAGGTTCAGACTTCCTGGGTTCCTCTGGGCTCAGTACCTCTGTTTCTTCCACAAGGTCAGCTGTAGACTATCAGGAGAATGGCTCTGTCTCTCTTCCTGGGGCTCCAGCTTCAGCTTTAAACTCCAACATCAAAACTCCAACATTCAAAACACTCAATTCTGTTCTTTGCCACACCTTTTATCTGTGAGTTCCCATTCACCAAGGGGTGGAAACTCAACACCCTACTGGCACAAGTGGTTTACAAAATTCCTTAATCAAGTAAAGCTGTGAATCCAATATAATCTAATATGCCCAGAGGAGAAGATTATTAACATAATCAAAATATTTCTTTTTGTAATTCATCAGTAATATCAAACTGCTGCAATGTGCTTTTGAAAAATGAAATAAGTGTACAGGTGTAAGTATTTAGCACAGCAGAATCACAAAAATAAGAATCACATGCTCTTTTTGCTCTCCAACTCCCTCAGGACATTCATATCTGCTCTAGGCACTGCCCCCTCTGGAGGCATCCAACCACCTACCTTGGTATATAGTAAGAGGAAACACAAAGACCTCCTTCTGCTGATAAATACAGCCCAGTCCTGATCCTGCAGCTGTGGAATTGATGTCCAAATCACCGAATTGGCAATTTTTCCCCATCAGTGATTGGGACTAAACAACTTAGCTTCACCATTGAGTCAGAACTGAGAAACAGTAAAGGGAGGTGGTATGGGCCCAGACTCAAACCCTCCACTGCAAAATGGCCTTGAGGGGCCTCAGGACCCAGCAATTCCAGGAGCATGTGCAAGCAATGGCTTTGGGAGAGTCTTTTGTCATCTGGAGTTTTCTCTAAGTGTCTGTGTTTCTCCTTCTCTCCCATTTATCAGTTATTCTGACCAGTAATCAGCATCCCTGTGGGTACCTCTAGACTCCAGCCCCTGAGAGCAGAGTGAGCAACTTTGATGTCCACAGTATTTGTAGGAACCCAGAGGAGACTGTCAAAGAGCTGTAGATGCTGACCTGTTACATCGGCCATACTCAATGGCCAGGACTCTTGCCAAGGACCATTTCAACTGCCACCTACAGCTAATAACCTAAATGCTCAAGACCCATGAATATTTGCTGTGTGAGACCCACATTGCAAGGAAGAAAGTTGGAGCCCAGGATGAGGTAGTTGAAGCACTCCAGTCTTTGGAGCCAAGGGACCAGGAAGTCAGAAACACTCATCCCAGTGACCAGGAAAAGTGTCAGGGGAAGAAGAGCACAGGGCCACCAAGGCCATGGTATAGAATCAGGAAAGTGCAGGAGCATATAGGCTAGGGGACAGGACCATAGGCAAGTAAAGAGTAATATAAAGGAAATCTTTTAGCACCTGCAGTTTCTTCTTTTTTTGATTATTTATTAAATTGTCTTTTTTAACAATACATTGATCACAAAAATGTTACATTAAAAAATATAACAAGTTCCTATATACCCCACACCCCACACCCCCACTTCTCCCACATCAACAACCCCTTTCATCATTGTGGTACATTCATTGCATTTGGTGAATACATTTTTGGAGCACTGCTGCACCACATGGATAATTGTTTACATTGTAGTTTACAATCTCCCCCAGTACATTCAGTGGGTAATGGCAGGATGTATAATGTCCAGCATCTGCCCCTGCAATATCATTTAGAACAACTCCAAGTCCCAAAAATGCCCTCACATTTCATCTCCTCTTCCATCTCCCTGCCCTCAGCAACTACCGTGGCCAGTTTCTCCAGATCAATGCAACAGTTTCTTCCATTATTATTTACAATAGCTCTATAGTAGAATACCAGTAAGCTCTCTCTAATACATATTTTATTCCCCCATCCTGTGAATCCTGGGATGGTGATGTCCACTCCACCTCTATATCAAGAGTCGGCTTAGATTTCCCATGTTTGATGGATGCTATTCTCCTGCTTGATGTTTCTTCTTATAACTTCTCTGTTCATCTTATAGGAGGAATTAGGTAAACCAGGCCTTGACTTTCTTTGCAGCTTAAGATAGAGGTTCAGTGAAATTTCATTAATGCAATTAAATTTTCATAATCTCTATAAAAAATAAAAGCTATAATATTATCTGAAACAAACAATATATGCAGAACTTCATTCATGTGTATATACATAATTAAATGCCAATCTCACAATTAATGCACCAAATAGGAACATGTGGAAATATGACCCATTATAAATTTACTTTAACCTTCATTGCAGTGTTCTCACAGTGACAAAATTTTATACAGCTTGAATTTTCCTGCTTGTACCTCCCCTCACAGCATCTCCATCCATGGAGCTACTGAATGCCTCATTCACCCGACCTACCCTTGGAACATGCCTTATGATAGTCTCCTTAACCCCCACATCCTGCCATAATCATTGATGGCTTCAGCATCGAGGCCAAGTCCTTTTCACTTCACATTCAGCCCCACCCACTTGGAACCAGGCTAAAGATGAATATTTTTATCATACTTATTTAAATTTTAGCAAATATTATTGAGTAGCCAGATAGCAATTTGCAGCTTTCAAGTTCTGTTCATGATTTAAGATAGAAAGCCATATTCAGAGATGAGTAGAGAAAAAACAATTAGTGTTCAGATGAGGATCTTGATGGTGAAGGAGTTGACTTTCCCAATAGCACAGGTGTGGCATGTCAGGGGCAGGACCAGGTGGTCAGAGGTGAAGGCACTAATAGGTCCTTTCTGCAACCCACAAGGGATTATACCAGTAATAAAGCAATGAAAATATATAACAATGGCATATTACCAAAATTTCAGGTGTGAAATTACAACTTAGAACTGACATCAACTGAGTAGGGAAATGGCACCAAATTCTATTTCCTCAACTGATACTTTGAAAACCAACCAGAATTGATTTAAACAGCATTGTCAGGAAATATATACATATTTTATATTATGTACATATTCTATATTATATATATGGAATATATATTTATATACATCCACAAATACATCTATATATTCTCTGGGAGTAGGGGAAAAATGAATATATTCCCAGAGCATTCTGGATCCCTGACCAAATCTGATTCTACATTCAACACTTTTCCTGTCTGAAAGCAAAGAAACCTGGTTTCAGTGAAGGGCACTCCAGGGATTGGACTGTGTTCTCTAAGGACTCAGCCAGCATCCTCCTCCCACAGTGCTCTGAAGACAAGAATTTCCTCTTATCCCCTTTCATTTCACATAAAGAGTTATCTATCAAATGCAAATTACCACGTTGTTAAACAGATGAGACCACAGCAAATAATTATTAAATTCAGGTTATTCCACAACTTGGAAAATATTTCCTGGGGTTTATGGATCTCATCCATATGCCTGTTTCCGGTGGCAGCTCCCAGATGTGAGTGTCTTAGCATTCAGACATGAAGGTCATGGGGACAATGCATCTGAACATGACTCACTGTGGTTCTCCTTGTCCTCAGGTGTCCTGTCCAAGGTGCAGCTGCAGGAGTCAGGACCTGACATGGTAAAGACCTTGCAAACCCTGTCCCTCACCTATACCTTCTCTGCATTCCCTTTAACCAACAATGGTGTGCACTGGATCTGCCAGCCTTCAGGAAAGTGGCTGGAGTGGATCAGTACAATATGGTGTGTTGGCATCATGAGGGGCACCTCCATTTCAAGACAAGGACACAGTCATGTATTATTGTGCAAGAGTCAGAGTGAGAGAAAATCAGGGTGAGCCCATACAGAAACATCTGCTAGGCTCAGGAGAGGGTTGGGCTGCATTGGATTCCCATGACCACCAGGTGGTGCTCAGGGGCCAGCCCCATGGGCAGGTGCAGAGGGTCTGGGGAAGAGTACTCTGGCCTTGAATTGGGCTCCCCCTTCTTACTTCACAAAACTTATCTCCCAGAGAACAGCCATTGCAGCTTCTATAAGCAGTACTATGATGAAACCATTATTCAAACGCAAACAAGTTTTGTTGCTGTTTTTGTTACTAGCTATGCCCTGCTCTTTATGGAATCTTAAATCCTCTATCTTATAATAAGGATGTTTATTCAATTTATATTTGCTGTGATCATTGATTTAATTGAGATCAGGTATACTATTTTGCTATCTCTTTTCTATCTGTTCTTTCTGCCCCTTCTCTTTTTTCCTGCCTTCCTTCAATTGAGTACTTTTATGATTCCTTCATATTTTGTTCACGGGCATTATAGCTGTAATCCTATTCATTTACATGGTAATTTAAGGATTTAAAATATATTTCTTTAACTCATCACACTGTACATTAGTAGACTTCAAACATAAGAAAATTACAATAACATTATTCCATTCTCCTTTCCCAGTTTTTGAGCAAATTATGTTTTTACTTCCATGTTAAGTTCCTTCCATAATTCATTGGTAGTTTTACTTGAAACAATTAACTATTTTTTTATTTTTATATTAAATCACTTTTTAATACATTGTGTATTAATTTTGCTTTAAACAATCGCTTACTAATTTGTTTGTTTTGATTTTGCAGTGCACCACCTGAGGAGCATTCACAATTTCCTTTATTGTGGTAATAATATATATGAATCATAAAATGTCCTACTTTAACCACTTTGAAATACCTAAGTCAGTGGTATTGATTACATTCAAAATATGTGCTACCATCATGTCATTACCCCAAATTTTCCATCACCCAAAAAGAAATTCTGTAACAATTATGCATTACTTCTTCATTCTCCTTCACCTCTCTACCCCTGGTAGCCTGTAATCTAATTTCTGTCTCTATGTACTTGCAAATTTTAGTTATTTCATATAAGTGATATTATACAGTGTTCTGTCTGGTTTATTTTTAAAAATGTGGTATTTTCAAGGCTCATCCATGATACAGCATATAATAGAATTGTATTCTTTTTTATGACAGAATAATATTTCATTTTATCTCTCTCTATATATGAGGATGTGTTAGAGGTTTGCAATAACTAACAAGCTATAGCTCTGTTTTCCCTGATATGCATTAGGGATATGTGTCTGAGGGCATGGCCCTTTCCCACATATTAAACAAAGAAACCCTGTAGAGACAGGAGGAAAGGAGATAGAGATCTTCCCTATCTGCATATCAGAGGGAGATGGAGATCTTTACTACCTCTACTTGCATATCAGAGGGAGATGGAAACCTTCACTATTTACATATGGGAGGGAGATAAAGAAACCCTTTAATCCCTACAGATTAAAAGAAACACCTGCTCCTGCAGCATTTCAAACTCCCTAACCCACTATTCTCTAGTCATTTTCAGGGAAAATTCTCACCTCTAGGGTTTTCTATTGGTCCCTGAACCTCACTCAGACCTTCAAACATCCTCCCACCAACTATCACTTCCTCACCTAGGAAAGTTACTCCTTTCAGGAATGCACTGAAGTTTCTCTTCAGATCCCCACCGTGCTCATGGGGGGACTGAACTCAGTTCTTCACACCCCCTCCATTGGGAGAGCTTCTCAATAAATTCTTTTTCTGCCTGTGGTCAGTCTCTGTGTCCCAGTAAATGCCATTTTTCTTCAATATATGGTGCCAAAACCCGCGTCTGGAGTCATGCTGAGACTGATTGATTAGTGAGGACTCTCCACTCTGCCACAGCTGAATGCCCATCCAACACCAGACATCAAATTTCAGCTACGTAAGTTAAGGATTTCTCCACTGGAGGATACTGCTGTCTCTCTGTCCATCTCCATTGTCCAGGACAACTGACTGGGGAATCCTAGTTCTATGTCAGGATCCTCACCATTCCCCAAGGGCCACAGCAAGCAGTATGCCTGCATCCTTGTAGGAAGAAACCCCTTGGTTCCAGAGATGTCTGGCTCCAAGTAAGGTTTCCCATTTCCTTGGAGATATCAAACTTATTCAGGGACTCCTGTCTCACTCAGAATCTCCCCCATTCTAGAGATCCTTAGTCTCACTCAGGCCACCTGAAATGGGGAATTCAAGTTCAACCCCCAAAAATCATACTTCTGGGCTGTCTCCTTCATAACCTTAAAACTCTGTACCTGGAAGGAGACATCAGACCTAAAAGACTCATTTTTTATTTGACCTCTATGTGGCTGCAATACCAATTGAACAACAAAAATCAACACAATTTTAATTCCCAAGTTCTCCAAGACTTAAAGATCTTTATTTATACCAGTGGCAGTCATGCAAGATTCCTTATGCTTGGGCCTTCTCTCATCTTTCTATCTGCCCCTCCCTCATCAATCCTATTCTTTTATGCAAAACGCTCTTCAAAAGCTTTCTACTTCCTCCTTTCTGGCCCCCAAGTTACCCAAAAACCTTGACTTTGATCTAGCTGATCAGACCCCTCCTGCACTTCTTCCATATATTCCTCAGACATAACATCAACCTCCCACCATCCTCATTCTCTAGCTCCCCTTCTTGCCCCCCTGGTCCTCATTGCCTTCCACCCCAACTTTCTCCCCTCCTCATACAGGTGCAGAAACTGTAGCTTGCTTCCCTTCCCCATCCCTCCTTGCCTTCTGTACACAGAAAACCCTTCTTCCAATTGTAACCCTCCAATCATGCCCCTCCTCCACTGATGTATGCCTCATCAGCACCCCAACTTATTCCATCCTCCTCCAGTAACCCATCATCTCCCTGTAAACCTGATCCCTTCTCCCCACCCATCATCTACTCTCAAGCACAACTCCCCATTCTCCAGGCTCCTTCCCCAGCTCCTGTCATCCCTCTCAAGGAAGCGGTTAAGGCAGAAAACACATCCCCTTCTCAATCTGATCTCTCCCAAATCAAACACCTTCTCAGATCCTATTCCTCTGATCCCTCACAACTTACCAATACCCAGCTGACCCTAATAACCTTCCTTAACCTACAATTGCTCACCTCTTACAAGTAAGCTTTCAGCTGACTCTTAAGTCTAAGTATATTCCTAAAAGGCAATAATCCAAAATACATGCACTAAACCTGTCTATCTAAACTGTTAAAGTTTAATTGCATTTATTGTACTCAAAGATTCCTAACTGTTGCTGATTACTAGGAAAAGTGTTTCCAAAAACAATGCTGCATATTACAAGCACCACTGATTCCAAAAATAAAATCCTTAAGGCAGTAAAATAACCATACCAAAGGAGTATTATAAGTCGAATTAATGAACTTTATGTTTCTCTCTGTGTGCCATAACTCTTTCTGTGTTTGTCTGTTTGTTCAGTGCCAGTGTATATTTTAATACCCCTGGATGTTAATATTAAGTCCTATAAGAGCTCTATTCAAATGGCCAAAAATTAAACAAGTGCTTACATTAGTAAATAGGTATGAGTAATGAAAATTGTAAGTCTTGACTGATAAAATTGCTACAAATCTCTTCATGAAAAAATGGTTCTTGCCTAAATTAAAATGAATTTTATTTTTCTTCACAGAATGAAATATAAGATATTGAAAGAAGTGAAAAGTTTAATAGGACCACTGAGAGAAATTTGATAAGTTTCTTCAAGAAAGTGTGTTTTGTCCTAATAAGATGGCTGGCTTTCATAAGATCAGAATGAAAGTATGTAAGACAAAAGTTGAATGCATATGGCAAGTTGTAGAAGATATTGTGGTAGCTCTGAGTAAGGGAATGTGTTTTGTGATGGCAGAGTTGATCTTGAAATGAAGTAACTATAATTTATGCAGTTATAAATAGTTATAAAAATTTGTAAAGCACTGCTTAAACTGAAATATTCAAGTGGCTATTTACAAAAATTATTATGAAACAGAAACTGAATTGATAATTAAAAGCCACCTTAATCTGCATATTACAGTGGTAATAGAGAAAATAATTTTAATTCCATTGGAAATCTTAAGTTTTCATAAAATAATGAAAAAGTTTTTCCACACTGCTAAAATAAAATATCTGCTAATTAATGTAATCATAATTGTATGTTGTAAATAATTTGCTTTGAAACATTTTCCAAAATCATTTTAGTAACTTATGTATGTAGGGTGTTTAGAATATATTTTACTATTAAAGATCTTAAGAGCCTGAAATAGGCAAACAATTAGGATAAGCTACAAAGCCATGACTGTCTATCAAATTCTTAAATGGTATTTAGTTAATTAAAACAAAAACTGTACTCTCTGTTTTAAATAATGAAATATAATGTTTTCTCATATTGTTGGGATACTGAAAACACTTCATCCATAATATAATAGATATTAAAACCAGTATGTGTGTTAATCAGAAAAAGTTGTTCATGGAAACGAAAACCCCCCAGCCTGCTTTTAAAACAAAAACATAGGATCAAGCAGTAAGGGGGTAGATCTTAACCTACCCTGTGAATTGGATGTAGCCAGTACCAATATTGACTTTGGGTGGAGTTTGTGGCAAAGGCAATTGTTAAACAAGTATCCCTTGGGATTTAGTCACAATTGCAAGAAGAAACCAAAGTGAAAAACAAAAACAATTGCCATGGTAGGCTGCCCACTGTGGAGAAGAGAAATCTGTAGAACATCTGGAATGCCTGCCAACAGTGACAGGTAACTGTCTACCATATCCCTGGCCCCTCCTCTAACACCTCTCTTGAGAATGTTAAGATGGATATTCTTGCTAAAATTCAGAGCCATACCATTGAAACCCAAAAAGCAGCACAGTGACTCCATCATAAAGGAAAACAGCGTGGATACCAGACCTTGTAGTGTCTAGTCCAGCAGTTACAATTGCCTGACAGTTACCAGCAGCTCATGAACATCATCCATGAGGGTCCATCTTGCTCACTCCAATGACTGACAATTACCTTACTGGATAAGACATACTGGCTGAGCACAGACTCCAGTAGCATGATGGCAAGTGGATTACATCAGTCCCCTCCCTCTCTCAGAAGGGGCAAGGTATGCTTTCAGTTCTGCAGACACTGCAACAGAACTCTTATAACCTTGTAACAGAATCCTAACAACAACGGACTAAGTCTAAATTACAAGTTAAAGTGCCAGCTACTCCAAGCCCAAAATCAGAAGTAATAACAATTTATTGTTGCCTATGCTTCAAACTATATAAATTGGGTAAAATGTGGTCATTTTGATCACCATACTGGTCTATGTAGCTCTTCTGATTGGGAGTCTTAAATCCATGAAAAATCATTCAAAAAGTTGTGAAATCACAGTTAATAATGTAAAACCTACTATTCCAGCTAAAACTCTTGGTGTATAAGTCCATCAAATCATGTAATTTCACCATCAATCATTAATGCCATTAATGTTTAATGCTGAATGTATAATCTTATTATTCCTTCGCCTCAGACTCCTGGAAGTGATAATCACAGCCCACCCTAAATTTCCTGGTTAATTCCTATCCTTACCACAATTATAAATCTCAT
Source organism: Dasypus novemcinctus (assembly GCF_030445035.2). Lineage (NCBI taxonomy): Eukaryota > Metazoa > Chordata > Mammalia > Cingulata > Dasypodidae > Dasypus > Dasypus novemcinctus. The sequence goes on along the minus strand of NC_080691.1, from coordinate 62,604,348 downwards.
TTTCATCCTATCAGCAGGTCCACACATCTTCCATGCAATAACTCAGTTTATCCTGGCAGCCATCCAAGATGTCCCTCATGATCATGTATGTGATCTTCTCCTGCTGCAAAAATATAGTGCCAACCACCAATCCAGAAGTCAAAACATTGCAGCAACAAAAGAAAAACAGTAAGTGAATTCCACATCACCTTCCTGCTCTCCCTCTCCACCCAACCATATCAAAGAGAGATGGAAATTTTAGGTCTCCCCTGCCCCAATAACAGATAACCCAAAACCTACACCCATGTCCCTAATCCAGCAGAATGTACTGGACACCTGTGCAATCATAAAAGAAATTTGTTGTTTTTACATTAACAGAACTGGTCAGGTAAAAGAAAATCTTAAAGTCCTAAAAGAAAACATAGAAATTGTTCAGAGAGCCCGAGATAATAACTATGGAAAACAATCATGGCTATTCTCAGTCTTATTTTCTTTCACCCTTATAATCAATCCTTTTACCCGTTATAACACCATTATTGATGATATTGCTGCTGCTTCTTTTTGGTCTTTGTGTCTTACAGCTTTACAGATGTATGTCTGATTCATACATCAAATTGTACAGTCAATAATGCAGGACTATATAAAGGACATCTTTCTGCTACGTGAACAGCAATACCAAGCCCTGCAGGACCTGAAACCACAGCTCACTGTACAGCATGGAAAGGAACTTCTGTTCTTTGCCCCTTGACAGCAGGAAGTAGCCAGAATCAAACCAACACCCCAAATCCCCTCACCCTCCTATCTTGCCCAGGATATATAAACAAAGAGTTTGGAATGTGAGAGGTTTACAATAATTAACAAGCTGTAGCTCAGTTTTCCCTGATAAGTGTTGGGAAACTATAGCTCCCATCCCCAGTTCTCTAGTCATTATCAGGGATAATTTTCACCTCTAGGACTTCCTATTTATCCCTGTGCCTCTCTTGGACCTTCAATCCCCTTCTCACCAACTCTCATTTACCCACCTAGGAAAGTTCTGTATAAATTCAAGTCCCCTTCTTCCAGGAGAGTGCTGAAGTCTCTCTTTGGACCCCCACCATGGTGGTGAGGGGACTGAAGTCTCTTCTTTAGACCCCTCCTTTGGGAGACCTTCTCAATAAATTCTTTTTCTGTCTGTGGTCAATCAGTCTCCATGTCCCAGTGAATGCCGTTTTTCTCCAACATAATGTACATATATTACCACAATTTGTTTATCCATTTGGGTTTCTTCCACCTTTTGGCTTTGGACTTCTGAATCCTCATTTCCACCTGTTTAGGTATATAGATTGAATAGGGATTACTGGGTTATATGACATTAGTGAATTTTCAAGGACATTCTAAACTGTTTTCCTTCCATTTTGCTGCACTATTTTACATTCTCATCATCAGTGTACAAGAGTTCATATTTCTCCCTATGTTGATAAGCACCTGTTACTATCTTTAACTTTTAGTAATAGTTATTCTAATGGCCATGAGATGGTAGCTCATCATGGTTTTATTTGCATTTCCCTAGTGACTAAAGGTGTTTATCAACTTTTCACATGCTTATTGGTCCTTCTTTGGAAAAATATCCACTAAGAGTTTTATGTTAGGTCTTATATTTAGTCTCTTGATCCATACTGAGTGATTTTTGTATATTTTCTTTTGTAGATGTTGGCTTTCATTATTTTGCATATGTACTTGCAGTTTTTCCCAGCATAATTATTGAAGAGATTATTCTTTACCATTGAGTGGACTTGGTCCCCTTAAGAAAAAGTAAATTTGCCATGTTGCATGCCTTAGTGAGGATATTCAAGCCTGAGTCTCAAAACAGAAGCTTTGAAAACCAGTAAATATTGGCAGAAACATTTTTCTTGAAGCTCCAGACAATGAAAGACTTGCAGTAACATAGAAAGGGCTAAATCAAGAAAGATCATCATTAAAAAAATGGCACCATCTCCTTGCACACTGTTTGGTCTCACCCTAACCCCTCACCATTTTAGGACAGAGCAGAGCCATGCTCCCAGTGTGGGTCCTTGGCCTTGGTAAATGCATGGACTAGTGTAACAGTCATTCACCTACTGGAAACATGTATGTCTGTCCAAATCTCTCTACTGGTGGTCTGATGGATTGAAGCAGGATGCTCATCATGGGGAAGCCATCCCAGAACTTGCTTTCCCTGTAGAAGGCAGCTCACAGAGCTCTTCTACAAATTCTGTAGGAAAACATTCAGGCTGCGGATGCCTGATGCAAGAGATTGCCAGCTGTAGGAATACAATGGATTGCTCAGAACTGTGAGGAACCTGTTTCTTGGGGAAGGTAGAACATTTGTATTCTTGTAAACAGGGGCATTGTTAGGACAATGCACACATACCTTGTATTAACTAGCATTCCCTAAAACCCTGTTTTCAAATAAAACCACATTCACAGGGACAAGTTTAGGAATTCAACATGAATTTTGGGGAGATGGAATTCAACCCATAACAATGATCCAATACATTAGTGAGCAATGGAACTTGCACTGGCTGTTTCTATTTGTAGCTTGGGAAAGAGATTATGTTATTTGTGGGAGAAAAATGGCATTCACTGGGACATGGAGACTGATCGTAGGTAGAAAAAGAATTTATTGAGAAGCTCTCCCAACAGAGCAAGTCTGAAGAAGAGACTTCAATCCCCCCACCAGCATGATGGGGGTCTGAAGAGAGATTTCAGCTCTCTCCTGGAAGGGGAGCACTTGAATTTATACAGAACTTTCCTAGGTGGGGAAATGATAGTTAGTGGGAGGGGGTTGGGGGAGTTTATGGTTTCTTGGAATGCTGCAGGAGCAGATGTTTCTTTTCATCTGTAGGGATTAAAGGATATGTAAATAGTGAAGGTTTCCACCTCTGTCTGTCTGATATGCAGATAGAGGTAGTAAAGATCTCCACCTCACTCTGATATGCAGATGGTGAAGATCTCTATCTCCCTTTTTTCCTGTCTCTATGAGGTTTCTTTGTTTAAACTGTGGGAGAGTGTCAAGCCCTCAGACATGGGGGAGGGGTTTGCCTTTTTTCCCAGTGCATATCAGGGGAAACTGAGCTACAGCTTGTTAATCATTGCAAACCTCTAACTAAGTTTTTCCTGAAGCAGTGGATGCTGAGGTGCTCGATATCTCTGCAGACCCAGCTTTGTACCTGGAATAAACAGGTATATATGCTTGATAGAAGTGATTATCATCTAAACCAAAATGTCTACTCTGCTAAAATAAACTGCAAGAGAAATTGACATGAAGAATTTCAACTCTACAGTATATTTTGGGTATTCATTGCACTTTAACACAATGAACATGCAAGAGCTTCAGGTGAAATTTTCACAGAAGGTAAATATGTCAAACAAAGTTATTCTGTATTATGACACATACTGCATTGAATCCAGTTTGTCTTAATTCATTGTGTTCATATATTTAGCTGCTGCCTCAAAACTTTAGAATATTCAAGAAAAATCAGCTAACAGAGAAGATATTGCATCCAGTCTTCCTACCAGCTCCTTCAACAATTTTTCATGGCTTCAAAAATAAAATATTATACTTGGGGAAGTTTGATCCCCAGAAGTGGATTGTGCTTTCCTAGATCTCAGCCATCCTCCTCTTCACAGACGAGTCCCAGAGTCAGGGAACTTCCCTGGCCCATTTGACAATTACGTACAAAGATATTTCCCATGTGCAAATCTCCTCTTAGGCAAGAAGATGAAAGGCATCTTTCATCTTAAATTCAGGATCTTCCTCAACAAGAAAATATACCCTGCAAATCATGGACCTCATCCACAGGAACATGAAAGACTTGTGGTTCTTTTCTCTTTCTAGATGTGTTTCAGGGAATCAGACATCAAGGTAATGAGGACACAGCCTCTGAGCACAGGACTAACTGTAATTCTATCTTTCTCATGTATCTTGTCCCAGGTGCAGTTACAAGAATTAGGTCCAGGATTGGTGAAGCCTTCACAGAACTTGGCCATCATCTGCTTTGTCTCTGAATTTGCCATTGCAACCAGTAGTTACTGCAGGAATTGGATATGGCAACCACTGGGGAAGGGGCCACAGTTGTTGACAAGAATAAGTAATAATAATGGCACTTATTACAACATATCCTTCAAGACCTGACCCTCAGTCTCCAGAGACAAATCCAAAAACCAGTTCTTCTGCTGAGCTCCATGAATGATGAGGACACAGCCATGTATTACTGTGCAAGAGACACAGTGAGAGAAAGTCAGTGTGAACCCAGACACAAACACCTCCATACAGGACTTGGCTTGTCAGTAAGAGACACTCAGGACCCAACAGAGAACAGGGATCAAACCAAGGCTCAGGTTCAAGGAAGATTTTGGAAAGGAGTGGATTCTTGTTATAACATAGGGTTCCTTGTTTCACCTCAAAAGCATTTAATTCCTAGGGATTTTCCAATATATAATGCTAAGTAATGCCATGATATATATATATAGATAGATATACATATCTAACTTCACAGAATTTATATGTAATGATATTATATATAACATTATGTAGTATTGTACAGTTTCATATATCATATCATATTGTATCAATAATATCTTATTATTGTATACACTTATCCACACACCTGTGTAAACTAGTTTTCTTCTGTATTAGACTGGAAATGTGAATAAGTTTTGGCAGCAGAGAGAAGTTGGTGTTCACAGTACTGAAGACCAGGATGCAAGGATTCCCTGAGAAGGAAAATTTATTATGACTGGCTGGATCTGGAAGACTTCTGTCCAAAAACTAAACCATGAGCCAGTCTTGTAGATTGCTTTTATATAGAGAGTATGGGGGAGTTGGAGTTAGGAAGCATTTGACATGAAAGATTAGGTTTGATTTCTCTGGACCTGGGGACTTTCTGGGACTGGGCAGTCTGGACTGGGTGGTGTGGTTATGAGAGGCGGTGCTTCAGTTTTTATTGTTTGCATGTGCACATGGCTTATGCTGGAATGTTGTTTGGTGAGTTTACACACACAGCCCAGGTCATACACATGCAACCCACAAACACAACCCAAATCATTCACATATCTGATGCCTGCTTAACTTGTTAAGCCTTGGCATCACTATTGTTAGAGCCCTAAACCACACCTCACTCAAAACCCACAGCTGGTTCCAAAAAATAAGCCAATCATCCCCAATTCCCTACATTTTTTCATGGGCATTTGCTCTAAACTGCAAATCCTTGACTCCTCCGTCCCACAGGACCCCAATAAAGGCATAAGCTTACATGTTATTCTCACTTTGCTGTGTGCTTCTCACCTTCTGGTTGAGCCACCAAGCTGATCATACTTCCTGTCAAACTTCCATGGCATCCCTCTCTGCCTGGGACCTGTGAGTAACATACTATCTTTTCTTATGCATTAAGGCCTCAGTTTTCTATTGTGCAAATTAAAGCTCATCTTGACTAATTGAAAACACTAATATTATTTATAAAAACTATTCTTTGTTTGAAATATTGATACAACATAGCATTTATTTAAAAATATTTAGTGAGGCTCTCCTAAGACTTAGATATTAAACAAATGTAGGAAGTCCAAGATGATGAAAAAAATTTCCTTCCAGCCAAAAGTTGGAAGCAACCCAAATGTCCCTCATCAGATGAATGGATAAGCAAACTGGAATATACATACAGTATGATATTACTCAGCTGTAAGAAGAAATGCAGTATTTTTTCTCTTTTTTTCTTCTAAATGCTACATTAAAAAATATGAGGTCCCCATATACCCCCCACCCTACCTACCCTACCCCTCCCACATCAACAACCTCTTCCATCATTGCAGCACATCCACTGCACCTGGTGAATACATTCTGGAGAACCACTGCAGTCCATGGACAGTGGTTCACATTATAGTCCACACTCTCCCCCAGTCCACCCTGTGGGCCATGACAGGACACACAATGTCCAGCATCCATTCCTGCAACACCACCTAGGGCAACTCCAAATCCTGAAAATGCCCCCACACCATATCTCTTCTTCCCTCTCCCGACCATCAGCAATCACCGTGGCCACTGTCTCCACATCACTACTATAATTTCTTCCCTTACTAATCACAATAGTTCCCCAGCAGAACACCAGTAAGTCCACTCTAATCAATACTCTATTCCTCCATCTTGTGGACCTGAGATGGTTATGTCCAGTTCCCCTCTACATCAAGAGGCGGTTTAGATTCCACATGGATGATGGATGCAATTCTCCTGCTTGCAGCTGTAGGCACTCTTGGCTCCCTGCTGTGGTGGTTGACCCTCTTCACCTCCCTATCAGCTGGCCAGGGTAAGTCCAACAAACCAAAGGGTAGGAGCCGCAAGTCTGCTGAGGCCCAGGGCCTGGCCGTCACATGGACAGTTCGGAGATTCAGGTCTCCTGAGTATACACCAACCCAAATGTCAACCACAGATCCAGTAAAAGTGACAAAAGAAGCATGTGTAGAAAGGTTATATCTGAGTCCACCTCCATCACACTCAGGAACACAAACGCCAAAGCAGGACCAACTAGCATGGCCCTGAACTCCAGAGTCATCTGCCACAACCGTTTGTGCTGTAATTTCATCTGTCTACCCATGTGGTGATTTGCATTTGGGAGGTAACTCTGTATGTAAAATGAAAGGGAACTAACATGGTCATAGTTCCCATAGTTACAGCACACATTTACTTAAATTTAGGTTACTTATAAGTCAGGAATACATTTTCTGGGCATCCTGGACCTCAACCATAAGAACATGGAAACCTTGTGGTTCTTACTCTTTCTAGTGGCAGCTCCAAAATGTGAGTGTCTCAGGGATTCAGACTAGGAAATAATGGAGATAACACATCTAAGCTTAGGAATCACTCTTGTTCTCCTTGTCCTCAGGTGTCCTGTCCCAGGTGCAGCTGCAGGAGTCAGGACCTGGCCTGGTGAAGCCCTCACAAACTCTCTCTCTCACCTGCACGGTTTCTGGAATCTCTTTAACCACCATTCATTTGAGTTGGATCCGCCAGGTTCCAGGAAAGGGGCTGGAGTGGGTGGGTGAAATACAGTATGGTGGAAGCATATACTCTAACCCAACTTTTCAGTCACGATTTGGCATCACTAGGGACACAAACAAGAATGAAGTTTATTTAAAGCTGAACAGCATGAGAGCTGAAGACACAGCCAGGTATTACTGTGCAAGACTCACAGTGAGAAGAAGTAAGGGTGAACCCAGACACAAACCTCCCCTGCAAGGCACAGGAGGGGCTGGGCTGCAGGAGGTGATTGTGACCAACAGGGGGCTCTCACTGACCAACTCCTGGAGGAGATGCAGCGAGTAGCTGGGAGGAAATTCTTGTTTTTGGCTATGTTTTTCTCTTCTTGCTTCACAACAGGTCTTCTATTAGATGCAGAACCCAGGTGTGTAACTTTTTCCCTCTGTCTTACATGGCATCATTTACCAGGTCCCTCTACTTATTTTAGGTCCCTTACAAATTACCATTATCCTATGTATAATGTCACTGTTTCACACACACTGACTTCCAATACATTTTAACAGAAATATGAGATAAAATTACATTCACAATGTATTTTTTAAAAAAAGAAATAGCAATTCCAGATATCATTTATATTTAAATAATATCTTTCTTTAAGTTTTGTAAGCATGTTCCAATCAATCATTTACAAGCAGATTCTTTTTTCTCTAAAATTATTAATTTTTATATAAATATAATGTAATTTCCCTATTATACTTTTCCTTGAAGCAATTAGAGTCAACAGAAATAACTGTCAAATTGCTTACCTTCTGAACATCTCCACAAATTTCTGAACTCAGATCTTATTTGATAACCTTCACACACATACCAGAGTTTTCATTTGTGTGCTTGGACCTCATATTGCACATCATCCTGGGAAGCCAAGCTTAACCTCCTACGGCTTCATCTCTGATCTGTATATCTGGGTGGGAAATAGATTTCTCATAAGGCCACCTTGTGTTTAAGGAATGAGAGTTCTTTTTCCCAGTTATACAGGCCAAAATGTAACTACAAGATCCCAACACTTCCAGAACAGTCATCACTTAAAGATTACCTGTCTCCTTCTCTGGTACATTCTGATTCCAAGCTTCCTGGGGAGAGGCTAGGATATTAGCAGTTTAGACAATGGTAAAAATACCATCCAAATATTCCTTCCCTCCTCCATGTAATACTTGCCTGATGATGTGTTTGTGACCCTCCCTTTGGGAAAGTGCCTTTATTCCTTGTTTTCTTGAAGGTTGCATTGGTTTTCCACCAATGCCTTTAGCTTCCTATTTTGGAGTCTTTCATCTGCACAGTAAAGCTTTTAATGATTTAAGAGAAGGAGAGGCTTGGGGACTGTGTTTCTTTGTTGGCCTCTGTCACCTCCCAGTCTATTGCATCCCACCTGGGCCCACAGGATATTGTTTTGTTTTACATTACTCATGCAGAGTTCTTTTCTTCTGTTGTGGATTTAGGGCAATATTGTAGATGCATTTCTACAATGGATAGTGTTCTATTCTGCAAGCAACACAGGGGGAGAGATTTTTTTCTTTTCTTTTATTTGTGCATTACCCCTAAATCTGAAATGAAAGAATATGAATGATTTGGAATCTATATACCATGGTGTGTCACCCCAGTATCTTTGTCACACTCAGAGTTTAGAAATTCAATATCTATTTTAATCATCTACTGAACTTATATGCTATCTAGTGTCACCTGACTCAGGTCAGCTAAAACCTGGGTACTATTTCTCTTTGTAGGCAACACTCTCTCCAAAGTTCATGACTTTTCTTTGTTCTATGATTTTCATTCTCTGCTGTGTTGAAAATATTTTAGATTTACACAGATTCCTCTTCACTTGGTATGTACTTGTTTTAAGAATAAGAAGAAGATTAGGTAAAGATTGATCTTTACCTACAAGCTGAGCATCATTTTCCATTGTAATGCTGAGAAATCAGACAAAACCCAAATAACAGTCAACAATAAAAATTTAATTTAGGAATGTGGATATACTGGAATACTATTTAGCATTACAATAATTGTGTGCTTGATACACACATTTGGAGGGGTAGATTACAAAATAATTGACTGAAAGAAGCTAAACAAATAAAATATATAATGTGTGATTCTATTTTTACAAATTCTTCATGAAGAATACTAATTGCAAATAAAATAATAAAAATCAGGCCCTATCACCTTCTGAAGATTAACATCTGTCAAGAAAACATGAAGAAGTCTGCTGACCTGGCCAACAAAACTTTTAAGAAAACTGATGAAAATTATTTTCAGTAAAACAGTTATAGCTTGTGGAGATGTTTCCATGGGAAAACAGCAAAGGATCAAGTACCTACATAAGAATATTTGTTAAAATTGGTAAGAATGGTAAATTGGCAATATTTGAACCAAGATTGCTCTTTTCATCCAATAACCATCCAGGGCATTGGAGAAGAAACTCACTACTGACTGCTGCTCTCAAGCTCACAGGACTCCCTCTTCCAGCTAGAGACCCCAGACTGAGGACTTTCTTCTCTAATGAGCAGGTCATCTTTAGTGTTCATCCTGACACAACAGGTAATAAGCTTTAGTCCAAAGTGATTACACATTTTGGATCGATCATATGGATAAATGCTTCCTTCTTTCACTCAAACCACTCTCACGGAATTAATGATTAAATATTTTGGTGACTCCCTTAAAATGCTTTTGCTACTACATACCTACTTGGCAAATGTTTCCAAGCCAGGGGCAAGTCTAGAGGACATTTATCTGTTCCCCCTACTATGCCAAATACTAAGCCTCTACAGTTGGGTTTTCTCCTGAAGTGACTTTGTTTTTTTCCCATTCCCAGTTATAGAGTTATCATCATAGGTTTTTCCTGTTGTGTGTGGGAAAGATCATTAAAAATTGGTTACAAACCCTTTACATCAAGGACCTGGCTTTATTTGAAGAGATTTGGAGAAGTTTAAAACCAAGAGTCCTTTTGCAAATAGCACACAATAGGGTGACGGGAATAGGAAGAATATTCATGGATCTAATGAATCCTTAGTCTAGACTGCATATCAGATAGTGTACAGATGAGAAATGGAGAATTAGACTGCTGAAGAGTGACCACCGAGGCTAGAAAAAATACTGAGTAATAACCTCAGGATAAAGTCATCAATAGTAATCTCAATTTGATTAGATTAAATTGGAGAGTGATTTCTGCCCCAGTGTATATTTGTAAAGAATTCAGCAATTGGTAAATGATTTTCTATAAGAACAGCTGAATATTACTAGCAAAACTGTGTAATGGAGCCCTACCAGTACAACTCTTATGCTGTGATATTTGTGGGCATAAGAAAGTTTACACCTCTGGGAGAAAATTGGCCAGGTCTACAGGATATCATCATTCAGTTGTCACAAAAATTGAATCTTCGAAAAGGCATACTTCTCATCAGAAACCATAGAGGAGAGAAGGAAGTGTATGAGGCATTTAAGGTACTGAAAGAGAAAACCTATCATTCAAGAATTCTGCATATAACAAAACTGTCTTTCAAAAATGAAAGCTGCGTTAAAAGATTTCACAGGTAAACAAAAACTGATAGAACATATTGCCAAAACACCAGATTTGCAAGAGATACTAAAAGAACTGCTGCAGCCTGAAAGGAAAAAAAACAAGGGTTAGAGATTTAAGGAAGAGTATAGAAATGAAGATTATTAGGAAGGGTAAACTAAAGGATAAGAATGACAAAAAAAGTACATGACAGCGGAGAGCTGAAGGATAAAATGTTTGAAGTAAATAATGCCTTTACAATAATAACATTGCATAATAATGGATTAATGCCCCAATCAAAAGACATAGACTGAGAATGAATAAAAAATTATGACCTGTATCTATGTGTTGTCTACAAGAGACCCACCCAGATTTAAGAACGCAATGAGTTTATTAGTGAAAGTTTGGAAAAACGTATTCCATGCAAAATAGTAATGAAAAAAGAACTGGAGTAGACCAGATAAATGTAAAACATTATAGTATAAGGACAATAGTTACTCAGTGCAACTGGCAAATTGTAACTGTGATCAGTATTCTGTAATTTTTTCATACAAAATAAGCACTTACTTTTAATTGAGAAGGACTGAAAAAGATATAAATTTGGATAATTCGTTTTTCTTTAACTCTTTCCTTTTTTCTTTTTTTTTTAAAGAAATCTTTTTTTTAAAACATTTTAAAAAATTTCTCTCCTCTTCTCCCCCTACTCCCACCCTGGTTGTCTGTTCTCTCTGTCTATTTGCTGCGTCTTCTTTGTCCACTTCTGTTGTCAGCAGCACTGGGATCTGTGTTTCTTTTTGTTGAGTCATCTTGCTGTGTCGGCTCTCCATGTGTGTGGCACCATTCCTGGGCAGACTGCGCTTTCTTTCACGCTGGGTGGCTCTCCTTATGGGGTGCACTCCTTGCACGTGGGGCTCCCCTACGCAGGGGACACTCCTGCTGGTGGCATGGCACTCCTTGCGCGCATCAGCACTGCATGTGGGCCAGCTCCACATGGGTCAAGGAGACCCTGGGTTTGAACTGCAGACCTCCCATGTGGTAGTTGGATGCCCTAACCACTGGGCCAAGTCTGCCGCCAACTCTTTTCTTATTCATACTCTAAAATAATTTATCTGGATCAAAAATAATTTAGTATGACTCCTGTTGAATGAGATTTTGAGTTATTCTGATTCATGAAATTATGAGTAGGCAAATGGTTATCTGCTGTAATTCATTCCAATTAGATGTGAAAAATTCCCATATAGAAATTTGTGATTATCCAGAAAGAATTATGGTCTAAATGGAAATTTTACTAAACCAATAATTTATTTCATTCTTATAGATTATGTCCAACAGTTAGAGCTTTAATATGAAAATTAGAATAATTAATTTCTATTATATTTGAATTATTAACATTTATAAATGTTTGTTGCTTTGCTATTTTTTATAATTGATTATATTAAATCTAACCTGTCCTTGCACTCTGTTTTAAAATTTGTAATTTCTTTCAATCTATTTTACAATTTTAAAATAAAGGACTCTTTAATGGCTAAGAAAGTCATTGACTATACACTTTAGGTAGATCATATGGTATTTGAATATATCTCAATAAAACAGCTTAATAAGACTGGGGGAGAGTGAAAACTACAACATAAATTATAATCCATGAGGTGTAGCAGTGTTCCAAATGAAATGAATGTGCCACACTGATTAAAGAGGTTGTTGATGTGGGAGATGTAAGGAGTTAGGGAGTGGAGTATAAGGAAGCCTCTTATATTTTTTAATGTAACATTTTCTGTGATCCATGCATCTTTAAAATAAAGACAATAAAAATAAATTAATTAATAAAAAAAAATAGCCAGAAATAGCAGCTATGTATAGCAAGGGAAACAGAGATTGAGAATTGAGGAATTTTCTTTGTCAGTTTTATGTTTATTATTATTGAAATAAATGCTTTAATAATGATTGAAATGATGAATGCACAACTATGTAATTATACCAAATTCCATTGATTTTACCCTTTGGAAAAATCATATGCTTTATTAATATGTGTCAATACAATTAATTGTTTAAATAAATTCAGAAAGCTATAACTGTTTGAGAAGAAGGGAAGAGAGAAATATGTATTCACTGTTGGTGAGAATGTAGAGTGGTACAGGCAACTATATAGGACACTTTGACAAGTCCTAAGGAATTTGAATACAGACTTCCCAAGTGACCTGGCAATACCATTACTAAGTATATATCCAGAAGAACTGAGAATATAGACATGAACAGATATCTGTGCACCAATGTTCATAGTGATGTGGGCTATGAGTGGAAGGCTCTTTGTCTCTTCAGAGATAACCTAAGCTAAAGGCTGTGGGTGTGGAACGGTAAGAGGCTGCAGTCCTGCCCTTAGGGACAATGGCAACAGGCTCCAGTCCCAGGAAACAGTTTAACAATGCGAGGGCTATAAACTTTAAGTATTTAGGGGAAATGCAAAAACCAAATATGCTAAAAGCTTATCTAGAATATCTGGAGTCCATGCTAAAAGCTTACCTAAGATGTGGAAGATATATATGCTAATTGAAGCCTATTGAGAACTGAAACAAAGGGACCATTTGGCCTTTTCTCTCTGTATAAAAGACATTTGAAAATCTTGTTCACGGCTTGGGATTCAAACAGAAAGCTCCCGAGTCCAGCCGGCTGTCAATAAACCATTTTTCCTTCTCAAAATCATTCCTGAGTCCTGGCCTCTCTATACTCAAATAATTGAACTTCTCTCAAATTCTACAACAGTAGCAGCATTGTTCTTGATTGCCAAAAGTTGGAAGCATGCAAAGTATCCATCAACTGAATATAAACACATTGTGGTGTATATCCACAATATGCAGCAATAAGAAGAAATGAAGTCATGAATCTTATGACTACATGGATGAAACTGGAAAACATTATGTTGAGTGAAGCAGGCCAGACCAAAAAGGACCAATATTGTGTAGTTGTGCTATTATAAACTAAATATATTATGTAAACTCATGGAATTAAAAATTAGAATATAGGTCACCATAAAATAGAATGAGGGTAAAGAATGGAAAATTGAGGGTTAATCTGTGCAGAATTGGTTAAAAGTCTATTTGTAAGTCTTTGGAAATAAATGGAAATGGTGGAGAACATCATGCTTGTTTGTAGGTCCCCAGTAAATAGAAAGAATGTAGAGAATGGAAAGGTGAGGTTGGTGTCTGGGCTGTGGGGGATTCTCAGAACACACAGTACAGGGCCAAGCTCTGGATCGGTGTAGTGTTGCCTGGGAGGAGCTTGCCCTCAGGTTTTGGGTTTATCTTTTTCACATAAGTGTTTAAAATGAGAATTTATCAAGACCTGTTGATGTGTCTAATTATATTGTACTACTACTTAGGAGCTCAAAAAGGCTGTTAGAGGCACACTTAGAAGGGGGTTTCTATTTCTCCTATCTGTCTTAATAGTGAGGAGCTAGAGGAAAGGGGCAATTTGTTAATTGGGTTGAGAATTTTGGGAGACATGCTGATCACCTGATAATTGCCATGTTTCTCTTTACATTTTATACTTCATTCTTCACAACTTACTTAAGAATGATCATTATCTTCAAATACAAAGACTCAACTTTCTGTAAGTTCAACTTACATTCTTATTTCATATTCTCCACACTTTACAAAGAATATAAAAATCAGACATGAGATAAACCTTCCTCATCTCCTCAACATGAAACCTACCAACACCTTGTTCTTCTTAGTCTGATCATGATGCTGACTTCCTCTAGTGCTTCATGTCTGGTAAATTTAAAATATTTTAATATTTACTTTTATCCTGTCTATTACAAATTATTCATTTCCCTTGATTTTTCACACCACCATTAAAAGACATCTAGTGTTGATGTCCAGACAAAGCTTGGTTTAATAATGTACACAAGTGCCAAAAGCTATTCTTTCAGATTATACAGGTTCAGATGTTCTGGCCTCTGGGAGCTGATGGACTGGAGGATGACAGGTATAAATTCTTACTCACAAAGAAAAAAATCCAATAGGTACACATGTTTCTGTGGGTGAGCAGAAGTTGTAAGGATATGCATCTGTGTAGCCCTATTTGACCACCTGATGAGTAATGGACATACCTGGTTCTGTAGGTAGAATATTATTTGTTCCCCTCTACTTTCTCACAATGAGTCAGTCAATATTTCCTGATCTTAAGCAGTGGGTTCTGATTTGGACTGTTAATCTTTCTAATCCTACATCTGATAGCTTTTCTATTAGCTACTTTCAAGAAGGGAAGTTATTTGTTATGTAATGCACTTGTCTAATATTGAATAAGCAGCTGCAATATGGTGCATTCAAGACTGTGTTCCTGAAATGATAAGATAAAAGGGATTTTAAGAAAAAATAGGATCATATTAGTTAATGTACAGGTAGGGACACAGAAGTTGAGGGCCTTGAATTTCCCCAGTCACATAGGTGTGACATATCAAGGACAGGACAAGAGCAGGTATCTGTTGTGCATTGTGGTGGTCAGAGATGAGGGCTTTCATAGGTTTCTACATTCTGGCTCCCAAGGCAATGATAAAATAACAGTGATAACAGCAAACACCTCTTTGTCCAAACAGTAAAATTCACAAAAAAGTTTCTGCTGTGACCCTCAATTTGCATGTTGTCAGACTGAAACTCATAGGCTAAGGTCACATCCTTTGTGGCACAGGGCAGGAGGAGATGGAGGTGTGCTGGGATATGTCACTTTTGTTCTTGGCAATCTCAGCCATGTTTCAATGACACAGATCCCAAGAGGGCAGTTCTCAGGTGTTTTCAAGAGGTGTGACTCCTAAGAAAGTAGTTTTCCTCCAGCCTTTATAAGCATTTCCCTTCTGCAAACCATTCACTGTGTGGATATGTTGAAAAGGATGTTCATGTTATTTCCCTTGATAAAGAGGAAGCCATTTTCACTGAATCCAAAATTCAATGAAATAGACAAAGAAAGTAGGAAATAGACTTCTCCTTTCTCTTGGAAAAATCCTTGAATGGATTCCTATTCTGTAAGCGAACATCACAACTCAGATGACTTAATACAACACAAACATATTTTCTCAATTCAAATATCTAGTTGAGGAGCCTTTAAATCTGAAGTCTGTCTTCCTCCTAGTCACTGGTGTTTTATCTGAAAGATTTGGGCTTTAATTCTAAATTCAGTCATCACAAGTGTCCTGCTTGAGTTTGTCTTTCTGTATCTACTTCTTCCCTTTGTAAGGATAGCAGTCATGTTGGGATAGGGCCCAATCAAATCCAGTTTGACCTCATCTCTATTAACATCTTTAAAGAAACTATTTCCAAGTAAGACCACATTCAAAAGAGATGTAGGACTTGAACATGTGTTTTGGGAGATAGAATCAACCAGTAACACAATCCAACATATCAATAAACTGAGGACCTTTCACCAGCTGGTGTTTCTTGCTCAGACTAGGGTTTATGTTCCTTAATGTTCTTGAAGGGGAGAGTCCTGAGGTTCAGGTTTAGGAGCCTGCTAGAAGTGATTATCAACTAAGCAGAATGTCTACTTTCTGCTAAAATAAATGGCAAGAGTTAAGTAATTTCAACTGTACAGTAATTTTTAAATATACATTGTATATTAGCCCTTTCAGAAGAAGAAATGCTCACAAAAATTTTGAGTCAAAAATGACATTGCGAATTATGACACATATTAGAATGGGCACAGTTTATCTGAGTTTAATGTATTACTACATTTAGCTACTGCCTTGACACTTCATTATATCCAACAGAAATCAGCTAGCAGAAGAGATAAATGGATCAGAACATTTACTGGGGATATTAGAGGTCCCTGTGTTTTATTGGGCATTTCATAAATAAATATAGCCATGAGAGTAGAGGAACATTGACCATATTCCCACAATAATCTTTGTTCTTTGGCTGCAACTGGCTCATGTATCAGCCTTTCAGCAAGTTCCATGGCCTGGATAAAAATAATTCTGTGTTTAAATGAGTGAGACCCCAGGAAGTTGGCTTTGTTTTAATAGGGCCCAGCCATCCTCCTCCTTCTAGAGTAACCCCATAGAAAGGGGACTCCACTGACCCCTTTGACCTTTACTTCTAAACTAACCCTTCATGCAATTGTCATTTTGACCAACTGATAAAAGCACAGGATAAATGTATTTAAAGGTAGAATTCTTCTCCACCAGAAAAATAGTCTGTAAGTCATGGCTTCACCCACAGGAACGTGAACTCCTTTGAGTTATATTCTTTCTGGTGGCAACTTCCGGATGTGTCTTAGGATTCAGACATGAAAGTAATGGGGATGATGCCTCTGAGAACAGGACTCACTGTTATTTCTCTTTGCCCAGGTGTTCTTTCCTGCATCTAGCTGCATGAGTTGGCCTCAGGACTGAAGGAACCCTCCCAGATCTTTTCTCTCACCTGCTCTGTCTCTGGATTCTTTGTCACACCTATTGGTTTTTTTTTATCATTGGATTGACTAACCCCTGGGAAAAGGGCTGCAGCAGTTGTTAGCAATATGCTATAATGGTAACACATACTATAATCCTTCAAGAGCCAATACAAGAAACTTTTCTCTTTGCACCTGATCTCTGTGATTGCTGAAGATACTGCTGTTTAATACAGTGCAAGAGAAACAGTTAGGGGAAAGAATTGTGAGCTCAGACACAAATTTCCCATTGCAGGAAAGGCCTGCAGTGGTACTCAGGACCATCCAGAGCAGAGTCCAACCCTGGGCTCATGTTCAAAAGTGATTCAGGGGTGTATATGATTCCTTTAATGAGTAAGGTTTCCTCTTATTGCTTGAATGCATTTAATCCCTGGAGATTCTCCATTACATCTATTCTAAGTAATAGCATGATGTTTCCAAGTTTCAAATGCAGAAAATGTATTTGTAATGTTATTATATATATTAATACTATATAATAATTTATATAATATTGTATTTATTATTATTTACACAGACACATGTATAAAATAGTTTTCTTCATATAGTTCTTCTGGATTAGTCTGGAAGTATGAGCAAACTTTCATTCAACTGACACTTTAACAATGTTTAGTTAATCCTCTGAAATTATTTCTCGGTCCAGACTGTGCCCAAAGTAAAATAAAAATAATAAAATAATAATAG
This sequence comes from Dasypus novemcinctus, assembly GCF_030445035.2. NCBI lineage: Eukaryota > Metazoa > Chordata > Mammalia > Cingulata > Dasypodidae > Dasypus > Dasypus novemcinctus. Next base: position 62,586,715 of record NC_080691.1, on the reverse strand, counting down.
TAATAAAATGAATTGTTTAGTCTCCATTAGATAATTATATGGCAGGATAATAATATAAAAGTGGAAAACTAAAGCTCCCACTTTCTTTACCCACAGTTTGAACTGTATATCCCTCCTATCCCAGGCCATTCAGAATTCTTGGTCACCAGACTTAGTTTCCCAACACCATATAGAGCCCCATTTACTCGAGTCAGAAGCAGAACGAGGAGATAATCTGCAGGTCCTTAGGAGTTTCCTCACCTTGTTCTCTCCATCATGGTTATGGATCCTGCACCTTTTTAGGCTATAGATGTTCCAAATGCCCAACTGGCTGATCTGACAGCCCACTAGGAGCAGAGGCTTCCTAGTGTGATCAGAACCTCTTTTGTCATCAGGAACTCTTGGATTTTATCTGAACTTTCAGCTCTGGGAAAAGTGTTTAATTTTCCAGAGAAAAAGAGAAGATAATTGTGGGACATGGCTGGTCTTAAACTTGGTTTCTGCACTGACAAGATGGTCTCTGTCCCAGGAGGGTCTCAGGCTCACCTGTTTCACTTGACTCATGGAGCTGGACTTTGACTGAAAGCTGCACCTATGCAGTATAGTTGTGGGGCCTAATAGCTCTGAGCTACAGGATGACACAAAGGCAGGAGTTAGGTGGAGAAACAATAAACAGAAGGGAATGGGGCTGTTTGTCGGGCTCCAGTGTCTTCCATTCCTGGATTGAAGAGACCTGATGTCTTTTTCATTGATTGAGCTTTGGAAATCACAAGATGTCCCTTAGATAGATGGTCTCCAAGGAGTTATTGCAGGTTCTTTTGTATTGTAATTTTTTAACTTTTATTTTATTTTATTTTTATTTATTTCTCCTCCCTCCCCCCCCCCCACCCGTTGTCTGTTCTCTGTGTCTTTTTTGCTACATCTTCTTTGTCCACTTCTGTTGTCAGCCACATGGGAATCTGTGTTTCTTTTTGTTGCATCATCTTGTTATGTCAGCTCTCCATGTGTGTGGTGCCATTCCTGGGCAGGCTGAACTTTCTTTTGCACTAGGTGGCTCTTCTTACAGGGCGCACTCCTTGCGCATGGGGTTCCCCTATGCAGGGACACTCCTGCATGGGATGGCACTCCTTCACGCAACAGCATTGCACATGGGCCAGCTCCACATGGGTCAAGGATGTCTGGGGTTTGAACTGCAGACTTCCCATGTGGTAGACAGATGCCCTATCCACTGGGCCAAGTCCACTTCCCTGTATTGTATTTCTATATTTAGACACCTGAATATCAAAATGTACAAGAGAGAATTGTAGAAAGATGGTGTCAGATTAGGCAGACTAGGTTCAGCTCTCCCACAAAAAAAACAAAGGAGAAAGAGTCAAAAATTGCCCAAGGATCTGCTTTGGGGGTCAGCAGACCAGAAGAGTGCTTTGCAATTAATAGGAAGGTGAGGGACAGAGAGATGAAGAACCCAAAACATCAAACTGTCAGTTACTAAACCTCCTGGCTGCTGGAAAGGGCTCCCCTCACCCACCTCCAAGGCATTAAGCTGGGGTAAAACTCATAGCTCATTGCAGCTGATTGAGAGGAGAGCAATCTCTCTTCTTTGCTGTCAGCTGTTACAAGGAAAAAGGAAGGGGGAGACAGGGGCATTCCTTTAATGAATTCAGCCAGTGGAACCCTCTTTGAATCTCAGATCAGGCCAGACCAAAATAAAGAAAAACTGAGAGGTACCTTGGTGGAAAGGTGTGTCAATGAGTGCCAATCTACTGGCCAGTCTGGAAATTGCATGGACAAAAACTTCACTTAGGTCACTCTGCTCTTTAACATCTGGGAGAAAATCAGTGCCCCCAAATGAGTCTCTGGTATAACTCTGATAACTTTACCTGGGCAATTTTAAAGACTTAGAATAAGTTAAAACAAATATCAAATAGCTGTGAAAAAATAGTGATATGCAAAAGAGAGAAATTAGCCATCAGAGTAAATTCACCAACTTATTCAGATGCCTAGAAGTGAGGAAAAAATTACAAGACATACTAGGAAACAGAACAGGAAGAGATGGCTCAACCAAAGTAACAAACCAAATATCCTGAAGATATACAAGATTTGGGCAATTAATCTATTAAAATCATAAAATTCTCTTAAGTCAATTTAAGAATTGAAAGAAAATATTACTAAAGAGATAAGGGGTATTAAGAAGACACTGGGTGAACATAAAGAACAATTTGAAAGTCTGCAAAGAAAAGTAACAGACCTTTAGGGAATGAAAGGCATGATGGATAAAATTAAAAATATGTTAGAAGCACCTAAGAGCAGATTTGAATTGCACAAAAACAGAAATAAGGATTTCAAAGACAAAACATCTGAACTGGAAAACAAAACAGGAGAACAGAAAGAGAAGAGAATGGAAATTCCCTCAGAATAGGTTCTTAGAAAATTGAATGGCAATACAAAATGAAAAACATATGCATTATTGGTGTACCAGGAGTAGAAGAAAATGAAAAAGGGGCAGAAGGAATATTTGAGGAAATAATGACTAAAAATTTCCCTACCTTTATGAAAGATATAAATATCATTTTCCAAGAAGGACAATGTACCCCAAACAGAATAAATCTGAATAGACTACTCCAAGGCAGCTACTATTTAGAATGACAAATATCAGAGATAATGAGAAGATTCAAAAAGCAGCAACAGAAAACAAAGGCATCACTTACAAGGGCAACTTGATGAGATTAAGTGCTGACCATTCATTAGAACCCATGGAAGAGAGAAAAATATGGTATGGTGTATTTAGTGTTTTGAAAGACCAAAACTGCCAGCCAAGAATTCTGTTTCTGACAGCTGTCCTTAAACAAATGAAAGGGAGTGCAATATGTTCACAGACATACAAAAACTGATAGAATATGTTCCCAAAAGACCAGAAATAAAGGAAATACCAAAGGGAATGCTGCAGTCTGAAAGGAAAAAAAAATAAGGGAAAGAGATTTGGAAAAGAGTATAGAAATGAAGATCATCAGAAGGATAAATTAAAGGATAAAATGATAGACAATAGTATAATATGTCAACAGAAAGGCAAAGCTCAAAATGAATAAAGCAAGCAATGCCTGTAAAATAATAATATTGAATGTTAATAGCTTGAACTCCACAATCAAAAGACATAGGCTGATAGAATGGGTACAAAAATATGAGCTATTGATATATCATCATGAGATATCAGATGTAAAGATAAAATTAGTTTAAAAATGAAAGGTTGGAAAAAATATTACACAGAAATAGTAACCAAAACAGAGCAGAAGTAGCAATTACTAATATCAGACAAAATAGATTTTAAATACAAAACTGCTATAAGGGATGAAGAAGGTCATTACATATTGATAAAAGGGGGAAATTCAGCAAGAAGAAATAAGTACTAAATATTCATGCACCTAAACTCTTTGCACCAAAATTCATAAGGAACACACTGGCAAAGCAGAAGCAGAAATAGATGTTCTACAATAGTAGTTGGAGACTTCAATACACCACTCTCAGTATTGGATAGACCATCTGGACAGTGGGTACATAAACAGAGAGTTTCAATAATATTACAAATAAACTAGACCTAACAGATATCTACAGAGCATTGAACCACAATACAGAATGATGCGTTCTTTTGAAGTTCTTATGGGCCCTTCTCCAAGATAGGCCATATGTTGGGTCACAAGATGTCTCAATAAATTTTTAAAAGAATGAAATTATACAAAACACTGTCTCTGATTATAACAGAATGAAGCTATAAATAAAAAAATGGATGGAAAAAGGGAAAATTCATAAATCTATGAGATTTTAAAATGCACGCAAATAATCAGTGGGTCAAAGAAGAAATTTCAAGAGAATTTAGCAAATATATTGAGATAAATGAAAATAAGAAAACAACACATCAAAACCCATTGGTCATCACAAAGGCAGTGCAGAGAGGGAAATTTATACCTCTCAATGCTTACATTAAAAAAGAAGAAAGAAGTAAAATTGAAGCCCTAACTGCAACCTGAAGGAAATAGAAAAAGAAAAGCAAACTAATCACAAACCAAGCCAAAGGAAAGAACTTGTAAAGAGCAGAGCTGAAATAAATGAAACTGAAAACAAAAAGCAAGAGAATAAACAAAAACAAAAGTTGTATCTTTGAGATCAACAAAATCAACAAACAGCTAGACTGACAAAGAGGGGAAAAAAAAAAAATGAGAGAGGGGACATTACCTTGACCCTGTAGAAATAAGAGAGATAATAAAAAATGTTATGAACAATGTATGTCAATAAACTAGGCATTGTTGACAAGATGGACAAATTCCTAGAAACAAATGAACCACCTACACAGACCCTAGAAGAAAGAGAAGACCTCAACAAGCCAATCACAAGTGAAGAGATTGAAACAGTCATCAAAAACTTCATAAAGATGAAAAGGCCAGGACCACATAGCTTCAGTGTTGAATTCTACCAGTCATTCAAAGATAACCTAATACAATTCTTGCTCAAGCTCTTCCAAATATTGAACAAGAAAGAATGCTATCAAACTCATTCTATGAAGCCAACATCACCCTAATACCAAAACCAGATGGAGATACTAGGAACAAAATTACAGACCAATACTTCTAAAGAATATAGATGCAAAAGTCTTCAAGAAAATACTTGCAAACCAATCCAAAAGCACATTAAAAAATAATACATCACAAGAAGTGGGTTTCATCCCTTGTATTCAGGGGTGATTCAAAATAACAAAATCAATTAGTGTAAGAAATCACCTGGATAAATTGAAGAAGAAAAATCATATGATACTCTCCAGTGATGCAGAAAAGGCATTTGATAAAAAACAGAACTCCTTCTTGACTAACTCTCCAGAAGTTAGGAATAGAAGGAAGTTTTCTCAATTGGTAGAGTGCATATATGAAAAACTTACTTCTTGATTTTAAATATATTACTTATCTACAATGATAAAAACAACCTCAGCCTGGCATAAGGACGGACAGATTGACCAATGGAACCCAATTGAGAACTCAGAGATTGACCCTCACATCTATAGTAAAGTGATATTTGACAAGTCTGTTAAACCCATTCAACTGAGACAGAACAGTTAACTCAAAAAATGGTGTGGGGAGACAGGACAGCCATATCTAAAAGAAAGAAAAAAAGACCCTTATCTCACACCTTATATAAAAATTAACTCAAAATGAATCAAGGACCTCAATATAAAAACAGCAACCATAAAACTCCTAGAAGAAAATGCAGGAAAACATCCTCAAGAACTTGTGGTAGGCAGTAGTTTCTTAAACCTTGCACCCAAAGCATGAACAACAAAAGAAAAAATATATAAAGAGCACCTCCTCAAAATTTAACACTTTTTCACCTCAAAGGACATTGCCAAAAGCTAACTCAATCAGAGAAAATATTTGGCAACTACATATTTGAAAAGGGTTTAATAGCAATGATATATAAGGAACTCATACAACTCAATAAAACAGCAAAGTCTCTGATTAAAAAATGAGCACATGACTTGAAAAGAAACCTGTTCAAAGAAGAAATACAAATGGTGAAGAAGTGCATGAAAAAAAAGTTCAAAATCACTAGGGATTAGGGAAATGTAAATCAAAACTACAATGAGATAACATTAAGTTTCATGTCTATTAGACTGGCTGCCACTAAAAAGTCAGTAAACTGTAAACGTTGGAGAGGATGTGGAGAGATACAAAGGCTTACTCATGTTTGTAGAAAGCTAGAATGGTACAGCCATTGTGGAGAATTGTCTGGCAGTTCCTAAGGATGTTGAATATAGACTGGCCATGGGACTTTGCAATACCATTGCTAGGTATATATCCAGAAGAACTGAGAGCAGTGACACAAACAGACATCTACACACTGATGTTCATAGAAGTATTAGTCACAATGGCCAAAAATTGGAAAAACCCAGGTGTCTGTCAACTGATGAAAGGGTAAACAAATTGTAGAGTATAAAAAGATGGAATATTATGCAGTGGTAAGAAGAAATGAAGTTGTGAAACATATGACAACATGGATGAACATGTAGGATATTATGATGAGTGAAGCAAGCTTTACACAAAAGGAAAAATACTATATGGTTACCCAATTATTAACTAATTATGTGAAATATAAACATGTGAAATATGAATATTGCTAAAATAGCATAAAAATGTTTTTTTACAGTGAATATATATATGTTAATCCTGAAAAATGTTAATATCAGACAAAAAATCACATTATACTAAGTGACAGGGAAGAGACAGAAGTACTACATATTGTATGACTCCATTTATATAAAATTTAAATATAAATCAGTTTAAAAGATAAATTTAGATTAGTGATTATGGAATTCTGAGGAAGAAATGCTAAGGGTTGTGGTGTCTTCTGTTTTGGAGTCATGAAATGTCCTAAACAGTTTTGATATGATGAATGTATAACATTGTGATTATACTAAAAGCTTTTGATTATACATTCTGAATAGATCATATGGTATGTGAACATAACTTAATAAAATTGCTTAATAAACAAATAAATTATTGTGCAATAAAAGCCTGAAATAGCAGCTATGTACAGCAGGTGAATTGTAGAGAGATTGAGAGGTGAGGAATTTTCTTGTTTGTCTGTTTCTTTGTTTATTATGATAATTGAAATAATGGAAATATTCTAATAATGTTTGGAGGAATGAATGCACAACCATGTGATTGTACCAAATTCCACTGATTTTACACTTTGAATGAATTGTATATTTTATTAATATGTATCAATGAAATTGATTTATTTGAAAAATAAAAAACAAAATCATTAAAAATGTGTGCTTTGATTTAAAAGTAAAGTAGCAGACATAAGACTATAATAATATGACCACTGGGAAGCTTAAATGGAGTTTTCGGAATGTTGGTATATTCAGTCCAGTCCTCATTCAATTTCTTTTTTTTTTAAATTAATTTTAATAGACCACAAGGAACGTTATATTAAAAAACATAAAAAACAAAAAAAATAAGAGGTTCCCATACAACCCACTCCCCAACCCCCACCACATCATTTGTGTAAATTGTATATTTTTGAAGATATATATATCACAAAAAAGTTACACTAAAAAATACGAGGTTCCTGTATCCCCCACTATGACCCCACCCTACTGCTCCCACACCAACAACCTCCCTTATCATTGCGGCACACTCATCGTACTTAGTGAACACATTTTGGGGTACTGCTGCACTACATAGATAATAGTTTACCCTGTAGTTCGCACTCTCCTCCAGTATATTAAATGGGTTATGGCAGGATATATAAAGTCCTGCACTATCATTAAGGACTATTCAAAATCCCAAAAATTTCCCCACATCACATCTCTTCTACCCTCTCCATGCCCTCAGCAACTATTGTGGCCACTTTCTCCACCATGATGCTAAAATTTCTTCTATTATTCATCAAAATAATTTTATAGTAAAATATCAGTAAGTTCACTCTAGTCCATATTTTACTCCTCCATTCTGTGGACACTGGGATGGTGATGTCCTTTCCACCTCTAGATCAAGTGGGGCCTTAGATCCCACATGGATGATGGATGCAATTCCTCTGCTTACTGTTGTAAGCACTCTTGATTCCCTGGTGTGGTGGTTCACCATCTTCACCTCCCTGTTAGCTGACCTGGGTAAGACCAATGAACCAGAGAGTAGGAGTCGTGATGCTATTGAGGCTCAGGGCCCAACTGGCACATGAGCAGTCCAGAGATTCGAGTCTCCTGAGTATGGATTATCCCTAGCACCAAACAGTTTCAGTAAAAGTGACAGAACAGGCATGTGTAGAAAAGTCACATCTGAGTCTAACTCCATCACACTCAGGAGCACAAATTCCAAAGTAGGGTTCTCTGACATGGCACAGAGCTCCAAATCCATCTGCCATGACTATGTATCCTGTGGATCTCTGTAGCCTTCAGAAGAACTAGTACCTAGGGTTGTATCTACTTTGCTTTTTTCTGGATCCTGCTGAGATGTGCATAAGCATGACCCCTCTGATGACCTCCCAAATCTTTTTGGAAGACTCTTAGCCATATCAACTCATTTGTTTTTGCCATTTCCCCCTTTTATTCAAGGTCACAGAGCAGTTTTTAACACTTGATCCAACATGTAGGCTAAGATATTCTGCTGGTTTGAGTTAACACTTTTATTTGAGGTCTCTTCTAGTTGCTTCTCCAGTTAGTGATTGGTAGTAAGCCCTCGGTGCCAGGGACCCTCATCCCCAGGAGTCATGTCCCACATTGGGGGAAAGTAATGCATTTACCTACTGAGCTTAGAGAGTAGCTGCATTTGACCAACATGGAGGCTCTCAGGAGGTAACTCTTAGGCACCCTACAGCTCTAGATCTAGTTCATATTTCAGGCACACAAGCTCCTAAATACACTCATCAGTCTCAAGGGCTCATTATTGGACCATCCTTCCTTGTTGATCTTTGCCATTGCACTTTGGGGATTATTGTTGCTCCATTGGGGAATGTGACAAAGCTCCCCTGTGTGGGAACTCAGCACTCCATCAGTTGACATTTGTAACTGTAACTACTCTAAAATACCCAACATATATCCTAACATATTTATGTTCCCTATATAAATGCCCTGGAGAACTCCCTCCACCCACGTGCCCCCATCAATAACATCCCATACCAAAGTTCCTCCCTTGCCATAGTTGAACCTCTCTGTGGTCCAAAACTTCAACAATGAATCCTAAAATATTACCAAATAGAATAGGAGATTGAAATACAGTGATGGGTTTAAAGTTTAGAAATAGAATACCTAGTAATTTAGAAATACTAAAATAAATAAAAATAAATTGGTGGATTAATAAAATGAAAAATATTATAAAGCTTTGTTTTTAACGTTTTGCCTTTCATCAGTGTAATGGGTTTTGCCCTGTATGTACAGTGGCAAGGCACTTTCATTTCTTCCTCAGAGTCTACATCCTTTCTTTTTGTTATTCTAATTTTTAATTTTGTCCTCAAAAAAGTTTTAGATCACAATAATTCACATACACAATAAAGGGGACTCCCAGATAGCCAACATCAAATCCTTTCCCCCTTTCCCCAGCAGTGATCTCTTTACATGTTCATGTTATATTTGCTACAGCTGATGTACAGATATTGAAACATAGCTATCATACATGGTTCCATTTTGGTCAACGTTATTGTTTATATTTTAGACTGTACAAATTTCTAAATTTTTAGTTTCCTTATTTTTTGCATTATAGTTTACATTTTTGTTTATAGAATTTATACACTTTAGATGTTAGTTGACATGTCCATCATTGCTTGATCTGGAGCACTTCCATTTCCCCCCAGTTGCCCTCCTTCCATCCATGCTATACCTCTCTCCCCCTCTCCTCAGGGCACACCATGACACTCAATCTTCACTACTTGAAGAACCAGATTTACAGATACTGCAACAATGCTGAGTGCTTGACCTACTAGACTGCCTTAACCAATTGGGAGACAGTGATCCTCTCGAGAGACACAATCTCCCTCTTTTGGGGAACGTCAGGTCTCCAAGGATGTGGTACACCTTCACACTCATTGTATGTGTTTCCACAAAATGATATAGCACACTATGACAAAATGAGCACTCACATACTACTTGGAGCTTGTCCCTGTATCAGATGGCCCCATCTTAAGCACTTTAAACATGTGATCCTTCCTTATTATAGTTTCTAAAGAGTTTTCTCAACAGTAAAGTTTCAAACATATACCTGACATTCTCCCATATTCAAAGATTCCCTGAGCCCTCCCCCCAATTCCTTGCCCATCCTCCCAACCCTAGCCTCCCTCGAGTCCACAAAGCCCCACCCAAAACTATTCCTATGCCCCCATCTTATCCCTTCCCTGTACAAATACTTAACTACACCTTATCATAGAATTCACCCAAGTAAGCATTAGCTCACAACCTTCCTCTCTCCCCCAAATTCCTTTAAGCCTATCTTCCAGTCTTTAGGTCTCTGAGACAGCTCAGTTTGCTTGTTTCATATTACAAAGATCATGTAGTATTGTTCTTCAATGCCTGGCTTGCTTCACTCAACATAAGGTCCTCAAGATTCATCCATGTGTTTGTACTGTATTCCTTGTTATAGCTGCATAGTATTTTCCATTGTACATATGTACCGCATTTTAATTATTCATTCATTCATTGATGGGCATTTAGGTTGATTTCACCTTTTGGCAATAGTGTATAATACTGTTATGAACATTAGTGTACATATATCAGTTTGTGTCCTTATTTTCAGATTGTCTGGGTATATACCCAGCTGTGGAAGTGCTGGGTCATATGGTAAATCTACCGATAACTTTTTGAGAAACCACCAAACAGTCCTCCGAAATGGCTCGATCCTTCTGCATTCCCACCCACAGTGGATGAGGATTCCCATTACTCCACATCCTCTCCGGCACTTATAGTCTTCAGTTTTTTTGATAGTTGCCAGTCTTATGGGAGTAAGATGATATCTCATTGTAGCTTTGATTTGCATTTCCCTAATAGCTAGTAGATTTTAAGCATTTTTTTATGTGCTTTTTAGCCATTTGTATTTCTTCTTTGGAGAAGCATCTGTTCAAATCTTTTTTCCCATTTTATAAGTGGGTTGTTTGTTTTTTTTTTATTTTCAAGATGTAGGAGTTCTTTATATATGCAAGATATAAGTATGCTATCAGATACATGGTTACCAAATATTTTCTCCCATTGTGTAGGCTCTCTTTCACTTTAATGACAAACTCCTTTGAGGTGCAAAAGGCTTTAATTTTGAGGAAGTCCCATTTATCTATTTGTTCTTTTGCTGCTCATGCTTTGGGTGTGAAATTCATGAAGCCATTTTCTATTACAAGGTCCTGTAGATGCTTCCCTACATTGTTTTCCTAGGTCTTTATGGTCTTGACTGTTACATGTAGGTCTTTGATCCATCTCGAGTTGATTTTTGTATCAGGTGTGAGATGGTAATCCTCTTTCCTTCTTTTGCATATGGATATCCAATTCTCTAGACACCATTTGTTGAAAAAGGCCATTCTCTTTCAGTTGAGTGGTAAAGGATCAGATAAATGTCTGTATGAGGATCTATATCAGAACTCTCGATTCGGTTCGATTGGTCAGTGTGTCTGTCCTTGTGCCAATACCATGCTGTTTTCTCCATTGTAGCTTTGTAGTATGTTTTGAATACCAGTAGTGTGATTCCTCCAGTTTCATTTTTCTTTTTCAATATGTCTTTGGCTATTTGGGGCCTCTTTCCTTTCCAAATAAATTTCAGAGTGTTTCTAGTTCATTAACAAAAGGTGCATTGATTTTTGTTGGGATTGCATTGAATCTGTAGATCAGTTTTTGTAGGATAGGTATCTTAATAATATTTATTCTTCCTATCCATGAACAGGGAATATTCTTCCATTTGTTTAGGTCTTCTTTGATTTCCTTGAATAGTTTTGTGTAGTTTTCTGTGTATAAGTCTTTTACGTCTTTGCTTAAATTTATTCCTAGGTATTTGTTTTTTTAATTTACTATTGTAAATGGTTTTTGCTTCTTGATTTCCACCTCAGATTGCTCATCATTGGTGTACAGAAATGCTACTGATTTTTGTGCATTGATCACATACCCTTTGATATTACTAAACTCATTTATAAGTTTTGGAAGCTTTGTTGTAGACTTCTCAGGGCTTTCTATGTATAGGATCATGTCATCTACAAATAGTGAAATTTTGACTTCTTCCTTTGATATTTGTATTCATTTTATATCTGGGTCTTGCCTCGGTGCTCGAGTAAGTACTTCTAACACAATGTTAAGTAGAAGGGGTGATAGTGGGCATCCTTGTCTTGTTCCTGATCTTAGAAGGAAAGATTTTAGGATTTCACCATTGTAAATGATGTTAGCTATGGGTTTTTCATATGTACCCTTTATCTTGTTCAGAAAGTTTCTTTCTATTCCAATCTTTTGCAGTGTTATCAAGAAAGGGAGCTGTATTTTTCTATAAATATTTATTTTTATTTATTTCTCTCCCCTCCCCCCCAGTTGTCTGTTCTGTGTCCAATTGCTGCATGTTCTTATTTGTCCACTTCTGTTGTTGTCAGTGGCATGGGAACCTGTGTCTCTTTTTGTTGTGTCATCTTGCTACATCAGCTCTCCGTGTGTGCAGCGCCATCTTGGGCAGGATGAACTTTCTTTCATGCTGGGTGACTCTCCTTAAAGGGTACACTCCTTGTGCATGGGGCTCCCCTATGCCAGGGACACCCCTTTGTGGCATGGCACACCTTGCGTGCATCAGCACTGCACCTGGGCCAACTCCATATGGGTCAAGGAGACCCGGGGTTTGAACCGCGGACCTCCCATGTGGTAGACAGATGCCCTAACCACTGGGCCAAGTCTGCTTCCCAGGGAGCTGTATTTTGTCAAATGCTTTTTCTGCATCTATAGATATGATCATGTGATTTTTTTCCTTCAGTGCTTTTATGTGGTGTATTACATTAATTGATTTTCTTATGTTGAACCGTTCTTGCATACAAGGAATTAAGCCCACATGTTCATGGTGTATAATTTGTTTAATATGTTGTTGAAAATGATTAGCAAGTATTTTGTTGAGGAATTGCACATCTAGGTCCATTAGAGAGATTGGTCTGTAATTTTCCTTTCTTGTTGTGTCTTTGTTTGGTATTAGGGTAATGTTGGCATCATATAATGAATTAGGCAATGTTTCTTCTATTTCACTTTTTTAAAAAGACTTTAAGCAAAATTGGCTTTATTTCTGTCCAGAATGTTTGATAGAATTCACCTCTGAAGCCATCTGGTCTAGGGCTCTTCTTAGTTGGAAGATTTTTAATGACTGATTCTATCTCTTAATTGTGATTGGTTTGTTGAGACCATCAATTCTTCTTTTGTCCATATAGTCTGCTTATGTGTTTCTAGACATTTGTCCATTTCCTCTAAATAGTCTTTCTTGTTGGCATAAAGTTTTTTAAAGTAGCCTCTTTTGATAGTCTTTATTTCAGTGAGGTCAGTGGTGATATCACCCTTCTTATTTCTTATTTTGTGTATTTGCATCTTCTCTCTTTTTATCTTTGTTTGTCTAGCTAAGGGCTTGTCAATTTTATTGATATTCTGGAAGAATTGGCTTTTTTTTTTTCTGAGTGCTTTCTTATTTTTTATTTCATTTAGTTCTTTTTTTTTTCAAATTCTACTCAATTTATTCATTTTTGAAAATATATTACATTAAAAAAATATGAGGTCCCCATTCCCCCCAACGCCCCCACTCCACCTCTCCCCCCACAGTAACACTCTCCCTCATCATCATGACACATCCATTGCATCTGGTGAGTACATCTCTGGGCATCGCTGCACCCCATGGCCTGTGGTCCACACCATAGCCCACACTCTCCCACATTCCATCCAGTGGGCCATGGGAGGACATACAATGTCCAGCAATTGTCCCTGGAGCACAACCCAGGACAAATCCAAGTCCCGAAAATGCCTCCACATCTCATCTCTTCCCCCATTCCCCACACCCGTGGCCACTTTTTCCACACCAATGTCACATTTTTGTCAATTACTAGTCACAATAGTTCATGAATAGAATATCATTAAGTCCACTCTAATCCTTACTGTATTCCTCCTTCCTGTGGACCTTGGCTTGGTTGTGTCCATTCCACATCTATGTCAAGAGGGGACTTAGATTGCACATGGATACTGGATGCAATCCTCCTGTTTTCAGTTGTAGGCACTCTAGATTCCATGGTGTGGTGGTTGACATACTTCAACTCCATGTTAGCTGAGTGGAGTAAGTCCAATAAATCAGAGTGTAGGAGCTGAAGTCTGTTGAGGCTCAGGGCCTGGCTATCATATTGTCAGTCCAGAGTTTCAAATCCCCTAGATATATCTGAAACCCCAGCACCAACTACAATTCCAGTAAAGTAGCAGGAAAGGCTTGTGAAAAGAGATCATATCTGAGTCCAGCTCCATTATGCAGAAACACCAGCTCCAAAGAAGGGCCAACTGACATGGCAGTGAACCCCATCTGCCATGACCATAGAACCTGTGGGTCTCTTTAGCCCTCAAAGGACCAATACCTGGGGTTGTATCTACTTTATCTGTCTCAGAGACTTTGCTCAGGTGTGCATAAGGGCAATCCTTCTGACAACCTCCAGACTCTTTTTTAGAAACTCATAGCCATATAAACTCATTTGTCCTTTCCATTTCCCCCTTACTTTAGATAAAACAGCATTTTTAACTCCTGTTATTATATGTAGACAGGGATATTCTGCTGGTCCACACTGAACCTTTAATTCAAGGTCATTTTCTAGTTACATCATCAGCTGGTACTTGGTAGTGATCCCTTGGTGCCAGAGAGGCTCATCCCCGGGTGTCATGTCCCACGCTGGGGAGAAGGTATTGTATTTACATGCTGAGTTTGGCTTCGAGACTGGCCACATTTGAGTAACATGAAGGTTGTCAGGAGGGAACTCTTAGGCACAGTGCTGCTCTAGGCCTTGTTCTTATTTCAGGTGTTTAGGCTCACAAGCATAGTCATTAGTATCAGGGGCTCACTGTTGGACCCTCATTCCTTCCTGGTCCTTACCGTTGCAACTGGGGGACTGCCGCTGCTCTCCTAGGGACCACGACAGAGCCCCCCCCCCCCCCCCAGCCAGCAACCCAGTATCCCCCACCAGCTGTTGTTTTTAATTGTTTCCACTATGAGTATATCCAAACATTTCCATGCACCCTGGACACATGTCCTGTATAACTCCCCATCAACCATATATTGCCTGTCAATAACATCCCATTCCATGTATTCCTCCACTGCCATTGTTGAATGACTCTGTGATCCAAAACTTCCTGAAAAGTGAAGCCCAATATAATGTCAGGTTCCCTTCCTAGTAAAATGGAATATAGCAATGAGTTTAAAGGTTAGATATAAAATACACACTGATTTGGAAAAATTCTACATCCTATCAGTTTCAGTAAATATGATATGAATAAGTTAAAAGATTATCGCTGTGGAAGGGAAAAGGTTCTATAATGGATATGTGGGAGTACTGTATATTGTATATATGAATTACTGTGATCTAAGGCTCTTGTGAAGAGAAGCTCAATAATATTTCATTTAGTTCTGCTCTGATCTTTCTTATTTCTTTCTTTCTATATTCTTTGGGATTATTATTAATTTTTTTTGCAAATTCCTCCAATTGTGCAGTTAGTTCTTCAATTTTGGCTCCTTTTGTGATGTATGAATTTATAGCTATGCATTTCCCTCTCAGTACATTTTTCCTGCATCCCATAAATTTTGATATGTTGTGTTATCATTTTCATTAATTTCAAGGTAGTTATTGATTTCTGTTGAGTTTTCCTCCTTGACCCACTGAGTGTGTTGTTTAACTACCATATCTTGTTGCCATATCTGGGCCTCTGGCCCTTGCAGATTTTCAGCTTCACTCCACTGTGGTCAGAGAAATTATTTTGTATGATTTTGATCTTTCTGAATTCATTGCGACTTTCTTTGTGACCTAGCATGTGGTCTATCTTGGAGAATGATCCATGTGCACTTGAGAAAAATGTATATGCTGCTGTATTTGGGTGTAATGTTCTGTATATGTCTATTAGGTCCAGATCCTCTAATATATTGCTCAAAGTCTTTGTTTCTTTATTGATTCTCTTTTGATATGTTCTGTACAATGGTGATAGTGGTCTGTTAAAGTCCCCCACTATGATTGCAGAGGCATCTATTCCTTTACTTATTATTTCCAGTTTTTGCCTCATGTTTTGGAGGCACCTTTATCAGGGGTATCAATGTTTATGATTGTTCTTTCTTCTTGAAATATTATCCCTTTCAATAATAGGTAGTGTCCATCTTTGTCTCTCACAACAGTTTTGCATTTAAAGTCTATTTTGACTGATATTAATATAGCTACACCTGCCCTTTTTTGGTTATTGTTTGCCTGTAAGATTGTTTTCCAGCAATTCATTTTCAATCTCCTTGAAACCCTGGGTCTAAGATGAGTTTCTTGTAGACAACGTAGAGATGGGTCATATTTCCTTATCCAATCTTTCGATCTGTGTCTCTTAACAGGTGAGTTCAATCCATTGACAATTAGTGTTAATACTTTCAAGAAAGTACTTAGATTAACCGTATTTTCTTTGGATTTGTGTTTGTCCTATGTTGTTTGATTTTTTTCTCTTTTTGTCATTTTAGTTGATATTTTACTCCCTCCAACTCTGTCATTCCTGTTTTTTTCTTTCTTCCTGCATACTTGCCTTTAGTATTTCTTGAAGGCCAGTTTTCTTGTTGGCATACTCTCTTAGTTTCTGTTTATCTGTGAATATTTTGAACTCTCCATCATTTTTTTATGCTAGCTTTGCTGGATAGAGTATTCTTGGTTGGAAATGCTTTTCCTTTAGTGCCTTGATTATGTTATACTACTGCCTTCTTACCTCCATGATTTCACATGAGAGATAAGCACATTATTATTAGTAAATGCCTATTCCCTTGACTTGGTTTTATTTCTGTAAAGTCCATTGTTAATTTTTAAAAATGGGCAGTTCCTGTGTGTTGGATGCCAGGTGGGGTGTAGGGACCTTGGGAGGGGTTGTTTTTAGCACAGGTTTGGCATCAGCTGCTAATGGTGGTACAGATTGAGGATCTGGGAAATTTAGTAATATTTCCTGAGCAGGGCTCCTAAAGCAGTCTTCCCCCGGTGGTTGAGCTCGTGGTATTGTTGAACAAGGGTGTAAACAACCCCGTTTGGGATGAAGGCTCAGCCATCTGGGAGTAGCCAGTTTCCCTCTTGGGTCTGATGGTCTCCTTCTCTCTTTGCCCACTTCTGTTCCTCCTGGGTATAGCTAAGTTTTTCAATGTGTTACCCTAAAAGGGACAGGTGAGGCACAGGTGACAGGGTTTGCCGTTTGAGGACTTTCTTAGCTGCCTGTTGAGCTGTTCCACTGGCTAGTGTATTTCCTTTAGTAACTGTATTCATTCCCTTCTGATATCCCTGACAGTGGATGACAGTGACTCTGCTCGACCCAGATTGCCTCCAATAGTTGGAGGATTTCTTCTTTATTTCTTTTCCCACTGCAGTTAGGAGTCACCTCTCCTTATACATTGCTCCATAGATATGTACAGTAGCAAATGCATATTTAGAGTCAGTATAACATTACTGGTGACCAATCGTAGGGCTCAATTTAACACCCAGAATTCTGCTCACTGTGCAGACCACCCTTTTGGTAGGGAAGCTGCTTCTACTCCTTTTTCAGCTGAGGTGACTGCATATCCAGCAAGTCTCTTTCCATCTCTGATAAAGCTGGTGCTGTCTGTGAATGGGGTTTGATCTGGTCAAGGAAGTGGCCTGTCATGAAGGTTGGGGTGACTGGCACACACTTCTTTGATACCTCTGCACAATTGTGTTCAGGAGTTCCTTTTCCTGTCAGCAGGAAAGTGGCAGGATTCAGGGTGCACATGGTTTCTACTATTATCCTGGGGTTTTCCAAAGCATACCTTGATAATGAATAAGCCTGGGGTTGGAAAGCCAAAGGTGACCATGTGAGTTCATTAAAGTGGTGTTGGCATGTGGTACCATGACATGAATGCCTTGTCCAAAAGTGAGCTTGTCAGCTACTTTGACAAGAGCTACTGTTGCTGCTAAAGCCTTCAGGCAGGGAGGACACCTGGCAGCTACAGGATCTAACTGTTTTGATAGATAGGCAAAAGGTCTCTACTAGGGGCCAACTGTTTGAGTGAGGACTCCTAGGGCTACCTTGTTTTTCTTGCACATAGAGAGGTTATAGTCCCAAGATACATCCAGAAGTCTTAGGGCAGGGGCCCGGCTGAGCTGTTTTTTAATTTCTTTGAAGCCTTTCGGTTGTACTATACTCCAGATGAAGGGTTCTTTTTCCAGGCCCATGAGGATTTAGCCATAGCTGAAAAATCAGGGATTCAGATGGAACAGAATCCTGCTGCCCCCAGAAAATCACGGAGCTTTCTTTTATTGGTAGGTATTGGGAAAGTGCAAATTACCATTTTTCATTCCAGTCCAAGTGTTTGGTGCCCTTTTGAGATAATGAACCCTAGACACCTAACTTGTTGCTAGCAATCCGAGCCTTTTTCTAAGACACCTTTTAGCCAGTTTGCATTAGAATTTGTAGAAGGACCCGAGTTCCTTCCTAGCATTTTTTTTCCTGTCTCACTAGCCAGTAAGAGGTCATTTACATACTAAAAGAAAGTATAATTTAAGTTTTCCCATGGATATGAAGCCAGATCCACCACCAGGGCTTCTTTGAAAAGGTTGGGGGAGATTTGGAAGCCCTGTGGGAGCAGAGTCCAAGTTAATTGAGTTTTTTGTTGAGTGCTGGGATTCTCCCATTCAAAAGCAAATAGAGATTGGCTCTGTGGATCCACCTGCAGGCAGAAAAATGTGTTCTTTAAATCCAGACAAGTAAACCAGACTGCCCCAGATGGTAGTTGCCCCATTAAGGTGTAAGTGCTAGGAAAACTGGGTGCAGGGTGATTGTAGCATTGTTCACGGCCTGCAAGGGATCGGGTATTGCCTTTGTTGGACTGGGGTGGACAAAGGTTTTGTCTATGATGAGAAGGGCATGGTTCCGGACCATTTCTGGTGAGTTTCTTCCAGCCCAGACCTCAGGGTACAGTTCTAATAGCCTCTCCAGATTTTGACTTGAAGTTTCCTCTTCATTCAGTCTCCATTCCTCTCTCCAGGGAATGGTGACAAAGATGGTGAGGCCCGGGAAACGGACTTGGCCCAGTGGTTAGGGCGTCCGTCTACCACATGGGAGGGAGGTCAGCGGTTCAAACCCCCGGCCTCCTGACCCATGTGGAGCTGGCCCGTGCGCAGTGCTGATGTGAGCAAGGAGTGCCCTGCCATGCAGGGGTGTCCCCCGCATAGGGGAGCCCCCGTGCAAGGAGTGCGTCCCGTAAGGAGAGCCACTCAGCGCGAAAGAAAGTGAAGCCTGCCCAGGAATGGTGCCGCCCACACTTCCAGTGCCACTGACAACAACAGAAGCGGACAAAGAAACAAGACGCAGCAACGAGACACGGAGAACAGACAACAGACAACCGGGGGAGGAGGGGGGATTAAATAAATAAATAATTCTAAAAAAAAAAAAAAAGGATGGTGAGGCCAGTCCCAAGGTTTAAACTCATTGATCCTCAAGTCTAAAGGTGATCTGGGCTCCCGGTTGAGTTAAAAGGTCCCTGCCCAGCATGGGAGCTGGGCATTTAGGTAGATACAGAAATTCATAGGTTACTTCATGGCCACCCAACTGGAAGGTTCTTGGCTGGCAGAAAGGGTTCTTATTGGACTGATTTCCAGTTGCCCTTATGATGTTAGCCATTTTCCCACTAAAGGGGGCAATGGTATGGTTCTTATTGAATATTTGGCTCCAGTATCTACCATGAAAGTTATTGGTTGGCCCCTAACGTTTACTTTGACCATGAGCTCATGGGGACTGAGTTCTAGTGAGACCAGTTGCCCTTATTTGGAATTGAGTCCCACTAGCCCAATCAGGTGATCTTGGAGTTCAGGCCATTATTGTTCTCTGGGTTCATTTCCCTTGTTAGTCCAGACTTTTTTTGGACATTCATTTTTCCAGTGTCCAGTTTTTTTTACAATAGGCACATTGATCTCTCACCAGGGGTGCTCTTTCGTAGATAGTCCCCCTTTTGGGGATTGCCCTCCTCAATTGGTTGGGTCAGGGTTTCTTAAGCCTGTTGCTAACAGGGAGACCTGCTGTTTCATTTGCTTTTTTGCTTCCTTTTCAGCAATTTCATCCCAATTAATGAATTTTTTGTGACTTTGAGAAGCTAGGAGATGTTTGTTCCCATAAGCCTGTCTAGATTCTGAAGTTGCCATCTGATGTCTGGTGCCACCTGGGTGAAGAAAGCTGCATTCACCATACTCTGGCTTTCCAGAGCCTCTGGGTTGAAGAGGGTATCAATTCTGGAGACCTCGTAGAGTCGCTTATAGAAATCTCCCAGAGGTTCTTCAGGATACTGAGTGATGGAGGACATTTTGGATATGATTGTGGGCCACCTCGCTCCTTCCCATATCCCTCTGAGGAGAACATCTTGAAACTGCTGAAGAGGAGCCAGTCTCTGATCTGTATTAATGTCCCAGGCCAGTTTACTCTCTGGTGCCACCTTTCAGGCCCATTCCTCTGGCTCTGAGACACATGTGGGGGCCTATTCTTGCAACCACTTTCTGGCTTCCATGAGGATCCAGCGTCTCTCTTCTGTATTGAACAGGATCAGGAGGGTATTGAACAGGGTCAGGAGGAGTTGGTGGAAGTCATCCCAAATGGGGTAGTGGGTTTGGAAAATGGACTCTGTGGAGTCAATAAGAGCCTGGGGCTTTTCTGAAAATGATGGAGTGTGGTGCTTCCAGTTTAAGAGATCTATAGTTGTGAAGGGCTGATAAAACAGGATTGGCCTCCCGGGTTGGACCATCCTGTATGCACTGATCTTGGCTGGACCCTGTGTTTCACAGAGGGGCATCTGGAGGGTAGGCTGCATTGAGTGAAATCTTCTCACCAAATGGGTCTCAGGATCCCCTCAGGGGGCCTGATGGACCTGGGGAGACTGAAGGTGGAGGAGTCTCTGAGACATTTACTTGTGGAGGCTCCAGGGCAGGGAGATGTCCTGGAATGGCTGGAACATATGGTGGGGGCACAGTGTTTTCCTCTAGAGGTCCTTGTAGAATAATAGGTTTTCAAGTTCTGGTCATTTGAGCTTCTAGGACCCTACTTTGACCCAAAACAGAATTGGACCTAATTGGTCAGGGTTTGGGCAATTTCTAACCAAGAATCAATGTAAGGAAACTGATCAGGTTGGCTAGGGGTTCCAGTGACAAAGCTTGGTTATATCTAGTGTTCCTTTTTAGGGTGAGTCAACACCAAACATGGGCCACTGCAACTTGCACAAGATCTGGAGACAGCATAATCCCCAGAAAAGCATTTCTTGAAGTTTTTTAACATACAGCCTAAGACTGTGAGTTTGGATTGTGATGATCCCATCCCTGAACCATTGCCACAGAACAACAAAGGGAGGGTGCCTCTCATGAGGCCACTCAGATGCCCACCTGTCCATCTCCTATGAGAAATGAGGCTCATCTTAGCTAAGGCATCCATGTAGATTCCAAATTAACCATCATGCCATATGACATAGCCACAGAGTGCAGGTTGGGATCCACTCAGACTCTGTAGCACAGGCTGTGGAGTCACAAACTGAATCAACAGAGGCAAGCCTTTGTAGTCCACATACATTCATTCAATCACCTACAGGTTACACAGTCCCTTCACATATAATCTAAGACTGGGAGATTGGATTGTGGTGATCCCATACCTGAACCAATGTCACAGGACAAACAAAGGAGGGGTGTCTCTCATCAGGATAATCAGATGCCCGCCTGTCTGAATCTCATGCAAGAACTTAGGCTTGTTTTAGCTAAGGCATCCATGTAGAGTCTGGATTAGCCATTATGCCATATGACATAGCCACAGAGTGCTGGTTTGGGCCCACTTGGACTCCATAGCACAGGCCATGGAGCCACAAACTAGATCAGCAGAGGCAACTTTCTGCAGTCCCCATTCATTCACTCAATCACTCAGAGGTTACAGAGTTCCACCCAAGGGACTACCTAATCCTGGAATCTCAAACCTTGAGATTTTGGGAGGTGATCAGTCTCCTCTTCTGTCCAGAGATGGACCTGACTGGGGTTCAGAACTCCAGGGTCTTACCTTTCTTGTGTCTTTTTATGTTGTTCAATCCACCTCACCACTGAGTCAGTCTGGTCAAAGGACGTGGCCCACAGGGATGTTTTCCTGAAGGAGGCCCTGTCAAGGGGACAGGTGGTACCACCTTGTTCGTGTGTGGAGATCTCCACCAGCCACACCCACCAATCCCAAATTGGAGGCTCAAAGGGCTTGCTCAGTTGGGTTTCCCTGTCAGGGAACCAAATGTTGCAGCAAAGCCAGGAGTTCTGAGTGGCAGAAAATAAAACAACTGGCACTTATAGAGGTAGAGGATCAGATTTATAACATGCAAGCCCAGAGCAGAATCAATCTCCAAATTCCGAGCCCCTTTTTCTCAGTTCTTGTAGGTTTATATAGGATTTTATGTGTGACTAGCTTGTCTCTTGCTCATTGGCTAAATGAGAAGCAAAACTTTGCAAGCGGGGTTACAGAAGCAGCAGGCAGTTGCAAAGTCATGCTTTGTGGGCTGATTTACAGAAGTGGGAGGCAGGAGTGGTTCATTGGATTACAGAAGTGGGGAGGAGGAGTCATTCATTTGCTATTCTCCCACAAGGCCATGTTTTCATGGGCTGATTTACAGAAGCAGGAATGGCTGTGTTAAATTTTTTTTTTTTTCTGCTAGGTTATGCTTTTATTTCTGAACATCATTACTTAGCATTTTTTTTCTTGAAGAGGGATTTCAGGCCATCCAATGACTGGCTGTCATGCATTCTGTTGGATGCTTTTGGTGAGCTGGCATTTTCTTGGGCAGCTGGCTTCACTTGAGTTAAGTGCACCAAGCTGGGGATTCCATTAACTTTCATAGCTGTGAGAGTGATTAGTACCATAGAGTAAGTTTCTTTCTCTTTTGGCTATAATTGAGACTGAGGCTTGTTTTCTTGCCAAGTTTTGATCAGAACCTGGTTTCCAGGTCATGGGAAAAGAAAGGTTGACCATGCACCATCTAAATGAGGCCACAGTGAAGGGGGTTCTAGCCCCATTGTTTGCTGTATCCCTTCTGGTAGGAAACACTTAGCCTTAATAGGATGTTTGCCAGTCCTTCCCAGGATATGAGTGCCACTGGTTCAATAATAAAGTCTAGGAGGGAGACCTGGTTTAAGCATGTTTTTCATCTGGTGTGGAATGAAGACTGAGAGGTCACCCACAAGTTCATTCGGTGGCTTTTTTAGACCAACAGTAAGCAGAATTTCCTGATTTCTGAGAAGACATTCCTATGGGGATCATGCCCATTATTCTAGGAAGAATGAAGAGGTACTTTTTAGCATTCTGGAATGTCAACAGACCTGACATTCCAGAGTCCAAGTCTCACTAAAATGTTTATCACTCCAAATAATTTGGAGCTTAGCTTGGTCTCAGCATCCCAAGAATTTAATCCAGAGCCCTGCTGATGGGCATTCCCATGGCTGACCTAGGTCTTGGGGGATGTCTGAAAACTCTGAAGTTCAGATCAAAGCACCCAAGAAGGATTGGCGGGAGACAGATGGAGCAGTTACCCAAATTGAAGCATCTGAATGAGATCTCAGGGGACATCTGGCTCTCCTCTTAGCAGAAGGGCCAAAAGCATAGTTTACTGCTGTGGTTTTTCACACCATTACATTCCATGTTCTATGACTTACTGCTCTCTTACCCAAACAGAAGTGCCTGAGCTAAATCTCAGGGGACGTATGACTGCTCTCTGAATTGAAGCACTCAAGATTTAAATTCTTGGGGGACATTCAGAGTTACTTCTCTGGTTCCTGCTACCACAGGAATCAGAGAGACCTTGCCACCAGGCATTTCCAGGGACATTCTAGACTTGGAAGACAGGTCAAATAGATCAGATGTCTTCTGGGCTACTTATTGCCTCTTCTTGGAGAAGGGACCAAAAAACTTCCTCCTATTCTTACAGAGGTTTTAAAAGCACTCCCAGTTTTATGACTTTACTTTGTAGGAGTTTCCCAATTAGACCAGCCATCAAAAGGCCATTAAGTGATTAGAGATTAATTGTTCTAGCTAAGAGGTCTTGTGGCCCTGAGGAAATATCTTCCTCACTAGCAAAGGCATTTTCAGTTTTACAGATTGTAAGACATTCCAAAACATTTTAACATAAACCAGTAATGAGAGTAGTAGGAAGATTAAACATGGGTAAAGGTTAATTATGAAAGGGAGTCCAGGTCTGTTACCCCCCTGGGGGAGGGAAATCCCATGGAATCCATCTTTGGCCCTCCATACCGCTGCTTTTCCACTCCATCCCAGACAAGGTAGTCAGGTATGGTCAATAGGAAGGTGGACCTGCAAAAGTATGGACCCACAAGGAAGTTCAAGCTTGCAGCTCTATGTCGTTGCCATGCTGCCACCAAGGTGAAAGGGTTGGAGAAGGCAATAGCATCCAGACCAAAGGGCAAAGCCAGCATCTGCTAAAAATTGCTTGAAAAAGCAGCTTTACAGCACCTGGTGTTTGGCCAGGGAAACTGTCTTGGCAGGGCCCTCCTTTGGGACACTACCCTGCACTCCTGACCTCCCCGCTGGGGTTAGGCCGGGTGTGCAGCACAGATGTAGAGAGTTCCCATGCCCTGGGGTCTTCCATCCCAAGATTACATCCTGTGGGGACTCATAGGCAATCCCATTTAAAATGGATAACCAAAAGAAGGCATTAAATAGGCTGTAGGCCATAGTTTCACTCACCAATAACCTCTTGGATGGCAGTGTCAAAGTATGTTATCAGATTTTGTTTAGGTTCCTGATGAAACTTCAAGAAATGAATTTCAAGAGCAAGTCATTTTGATTAGGCCAGTAATTTATTAAGGTGGGAGAAAATAACAGATCATGGGCCCCATGTAGAGAGGAAGGGGTGAAAAGTTATAAAGAATTATAAAGAGGCCTGATTTTCAGGCTACAACTGCCACTCTAGATTATAACTGCCCAGGTTTTACATCTATATAGATCCAGGTGGGGGTAATAAAAGGACATGGACAGGTACCAGGTCAGGGTGATGGCAAGAGGGCTGATTGTGGCTTTCTGCTTGCTTTTTTTTTAAGGATTTATTTTTTATTTATTTCTCTCCCCTTCTTGCCCCTGCTTCCCAGTTGTCTGCTCTCTGTGTCCATTCACTGTGTGTTCTTCTGTGACCACTTGTATCCTTATCAGTGGCACCAGGAATCTGTTTCTTTTTGTTGCATCATCTTGTTGTGTCAGCTCTTTGTGTGTGCCATGCCATTCTTGGGCAGGCTGCACTTTCTTTTGTGTTGGGCAGCTCTCCTTATGGGGCACACTCCTTGCACATTGAGTTCCCCTATGCATGGGACACCCCTGCATGGCAGGGCATTCCTTGCATGCATCAGCACTGCACATGGGCCAGGTCCACACGGGTCAAGGAAGACTGGGGTTTGAACTGCAGACCTTGCATGTGGTAGGTGATACCCTATCCATTGGACCAGGTCTGCTTCCCTCTGCTTGCTTTTTAAACCATTATTATGCCTCTTTGCTAATGGCATGAGAGGAGTCCCAGCTGTTTGTTGCTTTGTTTAATTACTCCACCCATCAATCCCCCAGGAGGATCCAATCATAAGCTTCTTGGAGAATATCCATCACTTTTCCTGGCTTCTGGAGAAAGTTGTGTTCTGATAAGAGTTCTTGAGAGTGTCTTCCAGCAGCCATCTTGGGGGTACTAAAGAACAATTGTTAAGGATGGCAGTTTCTCTGCCAGATTCCAGATCTGTCTAATGATTCCCTATCTAACCTGCTTCACCAACACCTGGAACTGCTGAACTTGGAGTGATCCCTTTAGCTCTGGTTGTACATTCTTCTTCTGTGTCTTATTGAGAAACAATTCTAGATGCAGCAAAACTGGCCAATTGCACAGTCAACTTTCCAGCTTGTGCACCGGTGAATAATTGACATACAATCTGTCAACCATACTGGCTGGCATTGCTGAGATCATAGCATTAGCCCCACAGAACAAATAAAATTCTTGAGATTTTTCTAGCTTAAGCAGTGTGTGGTAATTGCATTGCATTGGAATTCCTCCTAACTCATCAAGGAGGTAGGTGTGCTATTGTTAACACTTCTTGCCATAGGTTGGCTAATACCTTAGAGGAGATGGAACAAGAAGTGATTGAAATTCAGTGACAAGCTCACCTAGAGTGAGGTGCAAGTCAAATACTTCTTTAGCTATCCACCAGGGGTAGGGAAGTCTGTATGCAAAATTACTTAAAACAGGTCTGATCACCCTGCTTGGAGTAATGTAGGCATAGGTGAAGGCCTTCTAATATGCAGGAGTTGCTGGTGTTCCCAAATCTTTGCTGCCAGCATTATTGAGAGCCACAGTCTAGCAGGCCTGAACTGTGTCCACTTTCTTGTCTTATAGGAGAACTTTCATTATAGAAGATAAGTCATTTGAGTAGGCTAGACCTAGTTGAGAATCCAAGAAGTAGAACATGAATAGGCCTAATAGGTGTTGCTGGGTTATAGTGTCTAAGGGAGACTTGTGTTTGTAAGTGTTAGGAATCTCTTTTCTCTTAGAGGACTGGATACAATGTCCATATATTTGACAGAATAATACATCACAAAAAGTGGGTTTGACAGAATTTGATGGCCCTTGTATTTTATGTGGTTTACTATTGCCCAAACTTGTCCTGTAAATGGTGAATGAGTGTGAGTTACTAAGTCTTTCAGTGAAATTCTTCAGAGACATCTGGTTGTCATTTGGCATTTATATATAAAGTGCCAGCATCAAGTAATATCAAGCATTTTTTACAGTGTGTTAAAGACACTTTGTTCAGGTTTTGGCAGTATCAGTTAGGATTTTTTAATTTACTTTATTTTATTTTTGTTACTGTTGCTCAGTAAATCAGGTTGGCCAAACAAATCTCAGTAAAATGATTTCCCATAGTCTTGTGTGTGTTTATATAGATTATTAATTAGATGATGGCAGGAATAAGAGCTTATATGGCAATGATTTGTAAATTAAGGTTGGTATAATTGATGGTTAACTACTCTTCATTGGTAGAAGATTTAAGAAATGGATAAATAGCAACACTGTGTGGGAGGTCATAGGTATAGTGATTTCTTTTTTGAGGACATAATCTTGGATTACAGACCAGAGCCCCACTTTATTTCATGCAATAGTGCAGTTTTATTGCCTTGACTGGTACAAAGCAGTTTCATGGGTATTCCATTTAATGTGGAGCCAAGAATTTGATCTTGTTGCAGGTGACCGTGATGTTTTTAAAACTCCTCTAGGGGTAGCTGTTCAATAAGATTTGTTCCAATTGTCTCATGGGCTGGGTACTGGGTTCTTGATATGCAGAAGGAGAGCAAGTCCTCCAGTGGAGGGGCTAAGTGCTTTGCTGTAGGGTGGCACCTTGACCTGATACACAAGGATCTGTGACTCTGATGTGATACCACTGATGTCATGCCAATGACTCAACTCTGTCTATAACCTCATAGATACTTTGAGCCTTGCCAAAAAGGTTAAACAATTCTCCCCAAGAAGTTGAAGGGTAAAAACATTTTCCACTGTTCATTGCAAGGAAGAGACTCCTCAGCTTGAAAGATGAAATTTTGACTGAATGCTCAAAGAAGTGTTATACACCTTGCATCATCTCAATCTTTTTGAGTAACAAGTGGCCCTCAATAATTGCTTGTCAGTGCATATCTGCTTTGGGAGGTATATTCACTATGGACAGGTGGGTCTTATTTTCTTTTTTATGTTATCAATATTTAAGTCAAGAGGAAGGGGTCATATAGAAGGAAGAACGATAAAACTTCTGGAAGAAATTACAGAAAAATATCTTCAAGACGTGGTAGTAGGTGGTGGATTCTTAAAAGAGGTAAGAGCAGTGCTGAGGTGTACTACTGATGTTTAATGTATATAGAAGTTTTAATTAACTTTACTGGGGGGTGGGGAAAGATGGCACCCAAATAAGTACACCTTTGTCATCTCTTCTGCAAACAACTGACTGTGTGGTGATGGAATTTTGGTGGAGTGGGCAGGAGGTGTCTGGAAGTTGATCTGGAGAGATTGCAGCAGAATTAGTGCTTGCTCAAGGTAGAACTATGGGTTTCTCACACTGAACTCAGAAGCCATGGGAAGGTAAATGCCTTCCCCCAAGGACTGAGGATGTAGCACTCCTGGAGAGCTGCCCATCATGGAGCAGCATTCCCAAGCTCCGTGTTCCCCAAACATGTGAACCCCAAACCTGTGTCCCCTGAACTCTTACAACCTACATTTCACAGACCTACATACCCTGAATCCACATTCTCCCGAGGCTCTGTTTCTCAAGTACAGCATTCCTGGAAATCAGGCATTGCCCTACCTCTCTGGTCATGGACTAACTCCTGGAGTAGGAGAGTTTAGGTGGGAGGTGCAGAGGGGCCCAAGCAGTGCAGGTTCAATTTTCTCTTCATCCCCCTTTTACTGAGTTTGGAGGAGAATTTCAGCTGACTTGCAGAGAGCCTAGGAAGAGAGGTGAGGTGAATCTCCTGAGAGAGCTCAAATTAGCTAAACCTAATAGGAAACTTCATCTGGAAAAATCTGGAGTCAGACAAATAACTAGCCCCTTGTAACACACCTAAGGGAGAGGGACAGTAGGAGGTGTTTGCAGGCTTACAATAGCATATTTAGGGTCCCTAGCAAGAGGTGGGTGCTCTCTCTCAAGAAATGAAGAGACATTATTTTCTGAGGAGATTTGGTTCACCAGGGACCCATTTGAATTTCCTACATGTGCCCTCATGCAGCCTTCTTGCTGCCCTGAGTGAGAGGGAAGTGAAGAAGGCAGAACAGGGAAAGGTCAGACTCCTAAGCAGATTATTCAATTGCAAAGAAGATTCCTTGCCTGAGGTCTTATCTGGTCTTTTGTGTTGGTTTGTTTTCTTGATTCTTTTTCTTCTTTATCCCCCACATGTCTTTTTTTCCCCTTTTATACCATTCTCTGTTTCTTTCTTGCTTTTTTAAATGTTTTCTTTTTCCTTGTTTTTCTTTATTATTATTTTTTTATATTACATGCTGCTGGCAACATTTCTTATTTGCTGTGGTTCCTCATACTCAATTCTCTCTTTTCTGTGTGTCCTGATTTTGGCTACCAATGCTATCTCCTTTCCTTTACATCATTCCATCCTCCATCATTTATTGTTTCTCTTACATTCCACCTCTCTTGGTTTAGCCCAAAATATTTCTAACTTTTCCTCTCTAATACCTCTAAACAGTTTTCTATCTTTTATTCACTCTTTATATTACTGTCCTTTATTTTCTCTTTTCCACTCTCCTGACCACACTGGCCTTTTAATTCATACTATATTTATTCTCATATTCAGGTTAGTATCTCATTATAGGTACTCCACTAGTTCAATATCCATTCTCCTGGATCTCACATGGTTCTTCTACTAACATTCACTATAAATACTACTATTACATTTTTTATTCTTACCCTTTCTGCTTTGTCTGGCCCTAATATTTTCCTTCAAGGGAACTTAGCCAACAACAAAGAAACAGAATAAGAAGAACAAAGTGAAAAAGAGAAGACTTAATGTGCACACAAAAACAATAACTAACTAAAACCTGAGATGAAGAAGCTAATCAACTGAATAAATCCAACAAGATAAAATGATGACCAGACAGCAACAAAAAACTACAGACCACACCAATAATCAGAAAAACACAGCCCAATCCAATTAACAAACTAAAAATCAGGAAGAGAGATGGAACACCAAATAAATAAATAAATAAATAAATAAAGCTCTCAAAACATGTATCATGGACCAATTTAATGAAGTAAAAGAAGAGATTAAGCATATTAAGAAAACACTTGGAGAACATACTGAATAAATTGTAATCATGCACAAAAAGAGGACAGATATGATGGGTATCAACAGCACAATCCCAGAAATAAAAAAATACACACTCAGCAAATAACAGCAGATTCAAAGAGGCAAAAGAAAGAATTAGGTATGTGGAAGACAGTACATCTGAAAACAAACAGCAGAATTGATCCATAAAAAGATGGAAAAAATCCAGGAGGTAGTTAGGCACCTGAAAGACAATTCAAAACAAACATAAGCATCAAAGGCATCCCAGAAGGAGAGGAGAAGGCAAAGGGGACAGAGGTGTGTTGGAGGAAATAGTGGCTGAGAACTTCCTAAAATTATGGAGGGAGATGGATGTACATGTCCAGGAAGCACAATGCACCCCAAACAGCATAAATCCCAACAGGCCAACCCCAAGACATATACTTGCCATATTAAACAATGTACAAGACAAAGAGAAAATACTAAAAGCAGGAAGAGAAAAGGACCATCACATACAAGGGAGGATCCATAAGATTAAGTGCTGATTTCTCATCTGAAACCATGGAGGCAAGAAGGCAGTAGTATGACATAGTCAAGGTACTAAAAGAGAAGAATTTCCAACCAAGAATACTATATCCAGCAAAGCTAGCATTCAAAAATGATGGAGAGTTCAAGATATTCACAGATAAACAAAAACTATGAGTGTATGCCAACAAGAAACCTACCCTTCAGGAAATAGTAAAGGGAGTTCTGAAGGAAGAAAGGGAAAAAAAAGGAAAGGCAGAGTTGGACGAGAGTGTAATATCAACTAAAATGACAAAAAGAGAAAAAAATCAAATAACATATGACAAACACAAATCCAAAGAAAATATGGCTAATATAAGTAATTCCTGGAAAGTAATAACACTGAATATCAATGGATTACATTCACCTGTTAAGAGCCTCAGATTTAAATATTGGATAAGGAAATATGACCCATCTATATGCTGTCTACAGGAAACACATCTTAGACTCAGGGATTAAAGGAGACTGAAAGTGAATGGCTGGAAAACAATGTTACAGGCAAACAATAACCAAAAAAAAAAAAGCATGTGTAGTTATATTAATATCAGACCAAATAGACTTTAAATGCAAAAGTGTTGTGAGATACAAAGATGGACACTACATATTAGTGAAAGGGATAATCTTTCAAAAAGAAAGAAGAATCATAGACATTTATGCCCTTAACAATGTCAACTCCATATACATGAGGCAAACACTGGAGAAACTAAGTAAAGGAATAGATGCCTCTACAATTATAGTCAGGGACTTTAACACACCACTATCACAATTGCACAGAACATCTCAAAAGAGAATCAATAACGAAAAAAAGACTTTGAACAATATGTTAGAGGATCTGAACCTATTAGACACATAAAGAACATTACAACCAAATATAGCAGTATAAACATTCTTTTCAAGTGCACATGGATCATTCTCCAAGACAGATCAGAAGCTAGGCCACAAAGAAAGTCTCAATAAATTCAGAAAAACTAAAATCATACACAATAATTTATCTTACCATAGTGGAATGAAACTGTAAATCTGCAAGGGACAGAATGCAGATTTGGCACCAAAATATGGAAGCTAAGCAACACACTCTTAGAAAAATGGTGGGCCAGGGAGGAAATCACAAGAGAAATCAATAACTACCTTGAAACTAATGAAAATGATAGCACAGCTTATCAAAATTTATGGGATGCAGCAAAAGCTGTACTGAGAGGAAAATTCATACCCATAAATTCATACATCAAAAAAGCAGAAAGAGCTAAAATTTAAGAACTAATTGCACAATTGGAGGAATTAGAAGAAAAAAAAAAGAGAACAAACTAACTCCAAATAAAGAATAAAGAAATAACAAAGATCAGAGAACTAAGTGTAAAGGAAAATAAGAAAGCACTCCAAAAATAAAGCAAAAATCTAATTCTTTGAGAAGATCAATAAAATAGACAAACCCTTATGTAGACTAACAAAGAAAAAAGAGAAAAGATGCAAATACACAAAATATGAGAAAGAGAATATCACTACCAACCCCACTAAAATAAAGACTATCATAAGAGCATACTTTGAAAAACTTTATTCCAACAGGACAGACAATTTAGAGGAAACAGACAAATTTCTAAAAACATATAAGCTGCTTAAATTGAGGAAAGAAGAAAATGATGTCCTCAACAAAGAAATCACAAGTAAAGAGATAGACTCAGTCCTTATAAACCTCCCAAATAAGAAGAACCCTGGGCCAGATAGCTTCACAAGTGAATTCTACCAAACATTCTAGAAATAACTAACATGAACCTTGCTTAAACTTCCAAAAAAGAGAAATAGAAGCAACCTTGCCTAATGCATTTTATGATGCCAAATTTACACTAATACCAAAGCCAAACAAAGACACCACAAGAAAGAAGAACTACAGACCAATCTCTCTAATGAATCTAGATGCAAAAATCCTCAATAAAATACTTGCTTATAGTTTTCAACAGCACATTAAATGAATTATACATCACAACCAAATGGGTTACATTCCTGGTATGTAAGGTTGGTTCAACACAAGAAAATCAATTAAATGTAATACATCACATAAACAGATTGAAGGAAGAAAATCACACGATCATATTTATAGATGCAGAAAAAGCATCTGACAGAATACAGCACACATTCTTGATAAAAACACTGCAAAAGAGAGGAATAGAAAGAATCTTTCTTAACATGATAAAGGGTATATATGAAAAATCCACAGCTAACATCATTTACAATTGTGAAATCCTAAAATCTTTCCCTCTAAAATCAGGAACAAGACAAGGATTCCCAATATCTCCCCTTCTACTTAACATTGTGTTAGAAGTTCTTTCTTGAGCACTGAGGCAAGAACCAGGGATAAAAGGGATCCAAATAGGAAAGGAAGAAGTAAAAATTTCTCTATTTGCAGATGACATGATCCTATACATTGAAAGCCCTGAGTAGTCTGCAACAAAGTTTCTAGAATATATAAATGTATTCAGTAAAATTGCAGGGTATAAATAAGATCAATGCACTAAAATCAGTAGCATTCCAGTACACTGATGGAGAGCAATCTGAGGAGGAAATCAAGAAACAAATACCATTCACAATAGTAAATAAAAAAATCAAATACCTAAGAATAAATTTAACTAAAGATGTAAAAGACTTATACACAGAAAACTATAAAACACTTTTCAAGGAAATCAAAGACCTAAGTAAATGGAAGAATATTCCCCCATCATGGATAGGAAAACTAAATATTATTAAGATTTCTTTCCTACCAAAACTGATCTACAGACTCAAAACCATCTCAACAAAAATCAACACAGCATTTTTTAATGAATTACAGAAATGCACATGAAATTTATTTGGAAAGGAAAGAGACCCTGAATAGCCAAAGACATATTGAAAAAGACAAATGAAACTGGAGGAATCACACTACCAGACTTCAAAACGTACTATAAAGATACAGTAGTGAAAATGGCATGGTTTTGGTACAGAAATAGACACACTGACCAATGGAAGTGAATTGAGAGTTTGGATATAGATCTTCATATATATAGTCTTCTGATATGCAACAAGGCCACTAAGCTCCTCAACTAGGAGAGAGTGGCTTTTTCAACAAATGGTGCCTGGAGAATTGGATATCCATATGCAAAAGAAGGAAAGAGGATTACCATCTCACACCTTATACAAAAATCAACTCAAGATGGATCAAAGACCTACATGTAGCAGCCAAAACCATAAAGACCTTGGAAAACAATATAGAGAAGCATATACAGGATCTTGTAATAGGAAATGTCTTCATAACGTTCATACACAAAGCAGGAGGAGCAAAAGAACAAATAGATAAATGGGAGTTCCACAAAATTAAAGCCTTTTGCATCTCAAAGGAGTTTGTCAAGAAATTGAAAAGAGAGCCTACACAATGGGAGAAAATATTTGGTAACAATGTATCTGATAGTAGACTTATATCCTGCATATATAAAGAACTCCCATATCTTGAAAATAAAGAGACAAACAACCCATTTAACAAAAGGGAGAAAGATTTGAAAAGACACTTCTCCAAAGAAGAAATACAAATGGTGATAAATCACATGAAGAAATGCTCAAAATCAGTAGCTATTAGGGAAATGCAAATTAAAACTACAATGAGATACCATCTTACTCCCATAAGACTGGCAGCTATCAAAAAAACAGAGGACTACAAGTGCTGGAGAGGATGTGGAGGAATGGCAACAGTCATCCACTGCTGGTGAGAATGCAGAAGTATTCAGTCATTCTGGAAGACAGTTTGGAGTTTTCTGAAAAATTTAGCTATAGATTTGCCACATGACCCAGAAATTCCACTGCTGGGTATATACCCAGAAGAACTGAAGATAAGGACATAAACCACTATATGCACACCCATGTTCATAGCAGTGTTATTCACTATTGCCAGAAATTGGAATCAACCCAAATGCCCATCAACAGATGAGTGGATAAATAAAATGTGGAATGTACATACAATGGAATATTCAGCTATTTGAAGGAATACAGTACAAACACATGTGATAACATGGATGAATCTTGAGGACATTATTTTGAGTGAAGCAAGCCAGACATTGAAGGACAAATACTACATGAACTCTCTGATATCAAACAAGCAGACCAAGCTGTCTCAGAGAGCTATAAACTGGAACATAGGCTTAAAGGTATTTGAGAGGGAGAGGAAG
Organism: Dasypus novemcinctus; assembly: GCF_030445035.2. Taxonomy (NCBI): domain Eukaryota; kingdom Metazoa; phylum Chordata; class Mammalia; order Cingulata; family Dasypodidae; genus Dasypus; species Dasypus novemcinctus. Next base: position 62,552,458 of record NC_080691.1, on the reverse strand, counting down.
GTTGCAAGTTGATGCCTACATGGGTGAAGCTTATGCTAAGTTGGAAGTAAGTATTTGTACAGGGAAGGGATAAGATGACAGTATGGGGACACATTTGGGTGGGAATTTGTGGGCATGAGGGGAGCTAGGTTTGGGAGAATGGGTCAGATGGGGAGGCCTGGGGGGAGTTGTTGAATATGGGAGAATGTCAGGTATATGTTTGAAGCTATAATGTTGAGAAAACTCTTTAGAAAACATATTAAGGAATGGTTACATGTTTAAGGTGCTTTTAGGTAGTGTGTGAATGTTCATTTTGTCATAGTGTGTTATATCATTGGGTGGAGACCCAATCAATGAGTGAAGGTGTACCCACATCCTGGGAGTCTTGATGTTCCCAAATAGAGGAAATTGTGTCTCTCGAAAGAATCGGTGGCTCCCAATTAGTTAGGAGGGCAGTCTAGTATGTCAAGCCCTCAGCATCGTTGCAGTATCTGTAAATCTGGTCCCTCAAGTAGTGAAGATTGTCACTGTAGGCCCTGAGGGAAGGGGGAGAGGGATATAGAATAAAAGGAAGAAAGGCACCTGGGGGGCAATGGAAGTGCTCCAACAGATCATGCAATAATGGATATAGGACATGTTAATTTACACCAAGAATATATAAAAGTCTATAATCTAAATTGAAAACCATAATGTAAAACATAAGGAAGATAAAAACTTAGAAATTTGTACAGTCTAAAATATAAACCATAAAGTAAACCAAAATGGAACCATGTTTGATAGCTCTGTTTCAAAATCTGTACATCAGCTGCAGCAAATTAACATGAACATGTAAAAAGATCATTGCTGTGGAAAGGAGAAAAGGCTTTGATGTTGGATATATGGGAGTTCCCTAAAATGTGTATGTGAGTTACTGTGATCTAAAACTTTTTGGAAGACAAAATTTAAAAATTAGGGAAAAAAAAGGATGTAAACACTGAGGAAGAAATGAAAGAAAGTGCCTTGCCACTGTACATACAGGACAATACTTATTACAGTGATGAAAGGCAAAATGTTTGAAACAAAACTTTATAATATTTTTCATTTTATTAATACACCAATTTATTTTTACTTTATTTTGTATTTCTAAATTATGTATTCTATTTCTCAACTTTAAACCCATTACTATATATCAATTTCCTCTTAATTGAATTTGGCAATATATTAGGCCTCATTGTTGAAGAAGTTTTGAATCACAGACAGGTACAACTGTGGCAGGAGATGAACAATGGTGTGGGGTATTATTGATGGGGGGCACATGAGTGAGGGGGAATTCCCCAGGGCAAGTATACAGGGGACATAAAAATGTTCTGGTATATGTTGGATATTTTTATAGTAGGTTACATTTACAAACGTCAACTGAGGGAATGTTGAGTTCCTACCCAGTGGAGCTCTGTCACACTCCCCAATGGAAGAACAATAATCCCCCAAGTGCAATGGCAAAGACCAACAAAAGAGGATGGTCCAATAATGAGCCCTTGATACTGATGACTATGCTTAGGAGCCTGTGTGCCTGAAATATAAACTAGGCCTAGAGCTGCAGTGTGCCTAAGAGTTACCTCCAGAAGCCTCCACTTGCTCAAATGTTCCCTCTCTCTAAGCCAAACTCAGTATGTAAATGCACTACCTACCCCCAAATGTTGGACATGACTCCCAGAGATGAGCCTCCTTTGTGCTGAGGCATTACTACCGATCACTAACTGGTGATGCAACTAGAAAGAGTCCTTGAATAAAAGGGTCAACTCAGACCAGCAGAATATCTCAGCCTACATGTTGGATCAGATGTTAAAAACTGCTTTTTGACTTTGAATAAAAGGGGAAACAGTAAAGATGAATTTGTTTATATGGCTAAGAATCTTCCAAAAAGAAGTCGGGAGGTCATCAGAGGTGTCATCCTTGTGCACACCTCAGCAGGAGCCCAGAGAAAGACAAAGTAGATACAACCCTAGGTGCTGGTTCTCCTGAAGTCTACAGAGATCCACAGGGTATATGGTCATGGCAGGTGGATTTGGAGTTCTGTGCCTTGTCTTAGGGCCCTACTTTGGAATTTGTGCTCCTGAGTTTGATGGAGTTGGACTCAAATGTGACCTTCCTACACATGCCTCTTCTATCACTTTCACTGAACCAGTGGTTGGTGCTAGTGATGGTGCATACTCAGGGGTCTTGAATCTGTACTGCCCATGTGCCAGATGGGCCCTTAGCCTCAGCAGTATTGTGACTCCTACTCTGGTCATTGGACTTACCAAAGTCAGCTAACAGAGAGGTGAATATAGTCAACCACCACAAGAGTGAACCAAGAGTGCCAAAAACTGCAAGCAGAGGAATTGTATCCATCACCCATGTGGAATCTAAGCCCCCTCTTGATCTAAAGGTAGAGAGGACATCACTATCCCAGGGTCCACAGAATGGAGGAATAAAATATGGATTAGATTGGGTTTACTGACATTCTTCTATAAAACTATTGTGACTTGTAATAGAAGAAATTGTAGCATTGAGGTGGAGAAATTGGCCACAGCAGTTTCTGAGAGCAGGAGCGAGAAGAAGAGATGCTATGTGGGGGCATTCTGGGGACTTTGAGTTGTCCTAAATGATATTGCAGGGTCAGAAGCTGGACTTTATATATCCTACCATAACCCACCTAATGTTCAGTAGGGAGTGTGAACTACAGGGTAAACTATTATCTATGTAGTGCAGCAGTGTTCCAAAATGTGTTCACCAGGCGTGATGAGTTTGCCACAATGATGCAGTAGGTTATTGGTGTGGGAGGACTGGGGTGGGGGTGAGGGGTAGACAGGAACTTTTTATGTTTTTTAATACAACATTTTTTGTGATGTATATATCTTCAGAAAAATACAATTTACAAAAATGATGGGTGGGGGGCCGGGAGTGGGGTAAATGGAAACTTATGTTTATATGTTTTTTTAATGTTTTTTAATGTAACGTTCTTTGTGATCTATTAACTTTAATTTAAAAAGTATAAAAAATTAATTAACCTCACAGCAAATGTGTGGGAATTTATAAAGCTGATGTAACACATTACAGTAACAGTTGGTTTATAAATGGGAATGTGGCTGAAATGGTAGTCTAGGGATGTAAATGCCAATTGGCAGAGTGCTAGAGAATAATCTAGGAACTGAATAGCAGAGTAAACCAAGAGGTGGATGAGAATTGTGGTGATGGTACCAATGCTAGAGTTTCCTTTGTGAGGTAGAGCAAATGTACATCACTTCTGCAGGGTGCTGGGAATGTGGAGAGGTTTGAGAAAAATTGAGTGAACTATGGACTGTAGTTAGCAATAATAATATAATATGCTTGCATCTATGCCAAAGTGTACTGTGTTGACAATGGGGCAGTATGGAGAACATGTGCCAAATGTACACTATTGAAGTGGTAGCAATCAAATGATATTATTTTATCTGTAAAAAAGTTCCACCACAGTGTGGTGTACTGATAGATGGATGTTGTTTGGGAATTCTGCACATGTGCATGATTGTTTTATAAAGTTTACAATTTCTGTCATAAAATATATATTTAAAAAATAATAATAGGGTGGGTTGGGGGAAAAAAACACCAAATGTGAGCTAAGGACTATGATTAGTAATAATATTTTGACAATGTTTTTCATAATCTGTAACAAATGCCTCAAGACAATGTAAGGTGTTGGTGGAGGGTTAATGTATGGGACCCTTGTATAATGTTATACATGTTTGCTTTGTAAGTTCACAACTTTTACTATTCACTTATTGTTTATGTGTGTTCATACATAAGTGATATAATGATAATAATAATAATAGGATGGGTTGGGGAAAATACTTTGGTTAGTAGTAATATTTGGACAATGCTCTTTAATCATTAGTTTAAAATGGTTAACAACAATGCGAGCTATTGGTGATAGGGTGAGTTATGAGAGTCCTGTATGATGCTATATATGTTTGTTTTGTAAGTTTGCAACTATTATTATACACTTACTTATGTATGTTTATGTATGAATGATATACTTCAATAAATTAATTTAAAAATACTAGAAGCTTATATTAAAAAATATAGGCCTGTGCACATAACTTCCTTGAGAGAGATCCCAGGGCCAGGGCTACACGGCCACCTGCACACCCATGCTGTTCTCTTTGCTCCCTGAGGTGATGGCCAGGTATACACACGGAAAGTAAATATCCCTGAAAGACAAAAAAAATAAAATCTACTGATTTTAGTGTCTACAGATGCAAATTCAAGAAATGAAGTATAGAGGAAAGTGTGGAGATCTACTCTAAGCACCAGGCAAGTAGCTGCTTCTTGAGAGAGGGAGGGGCTGTGATTGTTACAAGGCACATGGGGGACTCTTGGGAGAAAAGACCAGGTTCTATTTCCTGACCTTGTAAGAGACATAAGTTTCAATAATTTATTGTGATTCACTAAGTTGTGTAATTATTTGTGCATTTGTGCTCATTCACAGTAAAAGGATAATAAAAAAAGGAGTAGATACTGCAACACTTTTTGAAGAGTGACCCACCAACTCTCCATCCCATCTCCTCTCTAACCCCACCCAAGGTTTAGCCAAGACATTTTGTTGAAAGAAGGATTTAAAAGTTTCTATGCAATGCTGGGGAAAAATCCACCTTTTATTGTTATTTCATTACAATGACAATTGTTAGTTAATTGCCCAATTCCTACAGGAAAATAAAACATCAAGAATTAGTTTAAGATCTATTTTGTAACTCCCTGACAGTTCTATAATTCCACTCTCTGTCAGAGACAGGGGACCTTTTCTCTGAACATGCTCAGAGACCAGGACATTGTCACATGCACTCTGTGCCCATCAAGAGAGTGGGAACTGGGTCAGCCCTGGAGGGAAGGCAGAAGAGGGCTGCAGGGAAGGCTCAGGACTCTCTGGGCTTAAGTGCAGAGGGAGGTTGTGGTGTGGCCTCCTGTCAGGGTCTGCAGCTTCCTCTCCTTTTCTAAGAAATGGTTCCCAAGGGTAATAAGTCTTCTTCCAATCACTGAGATGCCCTCATTTATTTGACTTTTCCAAACAAGTGATGTATTTGATATTCAATCTTGTGGTACAGACTAAAAAGCCTGCCTGGAACAGGGGCTTTGTCAGTTTTCAATGTGAGGTAGGGGTTGCATAGAATTTCTAGGTCATTTGTCATTTCTCTTCTAAGTAGACAAGATAATTTAATCTTTAAAATGTTTTTAGTGCTTTTCTTACAATTTACAATATGAGTTTTAGCTATTCTGAATCCACATTCAATTAACTCAGTCAAAATAACACTATTGTATAATACAGGTAACTGAAAAGAAAGTGTTCTTAATTCCTACATCACATCCCTTATAACATCATGGTCATTTATTATCCATATGTTATTATCATGGGATATCACACCATCACTGCTTAAACAATTATAATTTAGGTCAATGAAAATAAGGAAAGTTAATATTTGATTTACCCTATTTTTAAAATTTATTATCATATATTTCCTTCTTAATGGAAATACAATTTCTCATTTATGTAATTTCCTTTCTCCCTGAAGAATTTCTTTTAGCATTTCTCTATGGGCAGTTCTGATAGCTATGGAATCTGCCTTTTTCTTTGTCTGCAGTAGCCATTATTTCTCTTTCCTTCTAAAATATATTTTCAATAGAGAATTTTTGTTGTTTTGTTTTTAATTACTTTCAACATTTCATATATTTCAATTCATTCTCTATTTGCCTGATGACACTTGATGGTATGTGCATGAATTTCTTATCCTATTTATGCTATAAAAAGTTATCTTTGTTTTTCCTTTTATTGCTTGTTTTGTCAAGGTTTTTCTCCAGTTTCACATGATATATCTATGTTTTTTTAAAAATCTACTTGTAGTCTCTGAAAATTAACACTGTATTCACCTTACATCACAAAATATACCAGACACTTCAAGTTGAGTAATGCAGTGAAGAAGATGGTGACAGGTTCAAGATGCTCAACTAGCAACATACTAATTATGAGGCAGAGCATATCTGGGCAGTTGACACTCTTTGGGCAACTGCTGGAGAGGGATACAGAGGTGGAAAGGCTCTAAGTGAAGTGGTCATCCTGGCATCCAGGTACTCATACTCTCATTTTTCCCCCCACAAAAACCCACACCTGCACAAACTCATGTAATTATGGGCAGGACTTGTGAATCATTCCTAATTAGTAGAATATGGCAACAGTGAAGGGAGGCCACTTTCTTAATAATGTTATGTTATGTAATACCCCATCCTGCTAGCCATATGACTCTATATCTCCCTCCATCATTGGCTTGGAAGAAACAAGCAGCCATTAATCCTACAGCCTCAACAGCATGAATTGTGACAATAGTCTAATCCTCCCCATTCAAGTCTTCAATGGGAATGCAGCCTGGATAAAAACTTGATGAAACTTTGTGAAAACTGAGTAGAGGATCAAGCTAAACAATCCCCAGACTCCTCAAGAACAAAATAATGAGATAATAAATTGATGTTGTTTTAAGTTTCTCATTTTGTGGGAATTTCACAGACACATAAAAAGGCATATATTGTGGAAATAATCACATTACACATGTGCTTCAAAAATATCTTCCTTCTATTGTGGCTCCCATTTGAAAAAAAATTTCCTGTATCATGCATCTCCACACTATATACAAATCATTCAACTCTCCAGTTCTTATTCTCTTCAACCTTATTGGCAAAGGAGTTAAAGTGATTTCATTTTGGACAAAGTGGCATAAGGCATTATGAGAAACCACATGAAGGATGCAACCTCAAGGCTATAAACCAGCAGCTGCAGGATGACCACCAGGTGCTGCCAGGGCTCACTGTTCCTTTTCCTTTTTCTTATTTCTTTCCCCCTTCATTGTCTGCTCTCTCTGTCCATTCACTGCGTTCTTCTGTGTCTGTTGTATTCTCATTAGGCAACTTCAGGAACCCATCATGGGACCTCTGGAGTGGGAAAGGGGTGATCATTCTCTCACTCCATCTCAGGTCCCTAGTTCATTGCATCTCATAGTGTCTCTTCTCTGTGTCTCATTTTTGTTGCATCATCTTTCTGCATCAGCTCTCCATGTGTGCAACATCACTCCTGATCAGTCTGTTTTCCTGCATGGGGCTGCACTCGATTGTGTGGGGGTCACTTCTTGCACTGGGGGCAATCCTATGGGGGTCAATATTCCTTGTGAGTGGCAGCACTCCACATGGACCAGCCTGCCCACTGAACCCTGGATATCCTACATGATAGGTGAAAGCTCTATCTGTTGAGCCATATTCGCTTCCCTTACTGTTCCCTTGATGATGAGCAGGAGGAGGCATAAATCTGGCCCCTCCTTGGAGCATCAGTGATGGCTTTCACCATTGCAATATCCACCCACTGCAAGACACTGTGGATGGAGTCATATGAAGTGGAAGGTGGCCAGAAGCTGCATTACAGCACCAGGTTGAAGGGGGATTTGGGATACTGTGAAGAGGGTTCTAACTTCACCACAGAGGGGAAGTGGACTTGGCCCAGTGGTTAGGGCATTCGCCTACCACATGGGAGGTCCACGGTTCAAACCCTGGGCTTCCTTGACCCATGTGGAGCTGGCCCATATGCAGTGCTGATGCACGTAAGGAGTGCTGTGCCACGCAGGGATGTCCCCCGCATAGGGGCCCATGCACAAGGAGTGCGCCCCGCATAAGGAGAACTACCCAGTGCACAAGAAAGTGCAGCCTGCCCAAGAATGGTACTGCCCACACGGAGAGCTGACACAACAAGATGATGCAACCAAAAAGAAACAGATTCCCATGCCTCTGACAACAACAGAAGTGGACAAAGAAGAATACGCAGCAAATAGACTCACAGAACAGACAACTGGGGTGGGGGAAAAGGAGAGAAATAAATAAATAAATAAATCTTAAAAAAAAAATTTCACCATAGAGAGCCCCTTCTTGTCCCTATCAGGACCTCACCAGCACACTCAGCAGAGATCTCTGGTCTGCTCTGGAAAGTTCTGAGTTGTAGCAGTTACCCCTGTTCAGAGTAGAACATCAGTTTATACTGTCTATGATGGAAGACAAAACATAGCCTGAGACCCTGAACCAGAAGTTGCAGGAGAGCAGGGAGGAGGACTGGAGGAAGAGAAACATTCATTGTCTGTGTGGTGTGCAAAATGGTTGGGAGGAAGCTGGTTGCTGCCCCACCTCCAAGACTTCCACGCAGCACCTCCCTGATAAGCCACTCAACTCCTTTGAATGGAAGATCATCCAAGAAATGGACATGACATGGGTGTCAGGCGGAAGCTCACAGAGTCAGACCTAGCAAGTCATCCAGCCTGACCTCTGGTTTATTTCTCTGTGGAAGCAAAGGAAACATGTTGTGATTCCCCATTTATGAGGCAGCTGTCATAAGATCTTACACACAGTTGTTCAGAGACTCAATCTCCAGCTCCCTGAACTCAGCTGATGGAGGAAGAGATATGCTTGCTGTCATGTGAGCCATATGAGTGTTACAAGAAGAGAAACATGGGCAATATGAACAGTTCTTCAGGAGAAGGTGGAAGGAGAAAGCACTGCACTGTTTCTAGTACTAAAATGCTTTTCCATACTCTCAACATCAGAGAAATCCTCACTTAATGTCACAGACAGTTCTGGATGCAGAGACCACAGGGGAAGTGAGAGCCTCAGGTGAAGGGAGGATCTGATGTGCCCTCAGGGGAGAGAACATGCAAATTGGGCTCCTTCCTCTGGTACTGAAATCCAGCCCAGGCCCAGACCTTGTAGCTCTGAGAGAGGAATCCCCTACTCTATGTCTGAGTTCTTCCTAATCTGTGCCCAGAACTGAGGAAGAGGAGGCATCATGAAGTGTGTGCTGGTCTGGACTTTACTTTCCTCAATTTTCCAAGGTAAGATTAACTAGAAATTGGTTTTGCTGCAGTTTGAATGTGTGTGTGTGTGCATTTGTATTTGTGTGTATCTGTGTGAGACTATGCGTGACTCAACTGCTAATATCTGTTCACAGGTGTCCTGTGTGAAGTTCAGTTGGTGGAGTCTGGGGGTAACTTGAGACCACCAGGAGGATCACTGCGCCTCTCCTTTTCAGCATCAGGATTCACATTTGATGACTATTACATGAGCTGGGTCCGCCAGGCTCCAGGGAAGGGACTGGAGTGGGTCTCATACATTAGTGATGGTGGTGGTAGTACAAGCTATGCGGACTCTGTGAAGGGCCGATTCACCATCTCCAGGGACAACAAGAAGAACCAGCTGTATCTGCAAATGAACAGCCTGAAACCTGAGGACACAGCTCTGTATTATTGCGCTGCAGATACAGTGAGGCAAAGGCAATGGTGATGCAGGCAAAAACCTCTTCTGTACAGTAGTCACAAGGGGATGCTCAGAATCCACTGAGCATAAGGAGAAGTTGCAGGAGATGGTACAGTGAGGTGGTTAAAGACTTGTTTCCTGTCAGGATCTAGAGCTTCCTTTCCAGCTGTTTCCCCGAGAATCATATCTAAGTTTATCGTCCTGTACCGATCACTGATGTAATAATTTACAATAGTTTGTATGCCATAGGAGGAAGAATAATCTCATGCAAAATCAGCAAACTCTCCCTTATGAAAGCAGAAATGGCTCTGCCAATATTTGCCTGGTTCAGAATTCTGAGTGGTTCAAGGCAACCTGTGAGTCTTTCACAGTGAGACTGAAGGCAGATGACTCAGTAACATACCTCATTAGGAAAACATCTGTGCTTCATATGAGAACCAAGAGAGGCTATTCCAGTGTCTAGATTGTACTGGATTTCAAATTGCACTCCTTCTCATGCAAAAATGTTGACACCAGACTCAGTATTGACCTGATTGTCTATTTGTCTGATGATCCATTTTATTTTCCCTTAATCTTTTTTATTCTCATATTTCCCTTTGTTCCTTATATTCTCTATCCATGAATTACGTGTTTCCTGTGGTCTAAATCCCAAGGCTCAAGCATATTACCTAGAGCTTCTGTGGCTCCTATATATGCCTGGGAAAGGGTGAGGGGACTTCATCATGCACCATTGCATGAGACTCTGCTACGTGGGAGGCATGATGTGGGTAATTCAAATGGCCATTTCTCTCCATGTGGATAATTGTTGCTTGGTTAAAATGGGGTTCAAATATCAAGTTGAAATTGTGCTGCTTAAAATGTCTTGTTGTCACCTCCATTTCCTGTGGCTTTGGGGAGAGGTCTTCACATGCTATGACCTCTGGAGGACAAAACTGGGCCTCTCTTTGTGAGCTGAGTCCTTGTTTTTCCACATGATAACCACGAAACTCAGAAAGAAGAATGAGAGGTGCATGAAGTTACCTCTTCCAGGTGCCATCTGTCTAAGAACTGTGGATTTCCTTCCCTAACCTTTCTATGACTATCCTCACTCATTTACTTTCCCCCATTCTCTAAATGGGAAAATAACACATTTTTTCCTCTTGCACAGAACTGTGAAGAAGAGGCAATTTTCATGTCTTCAACAATGCTTCAGGTAAAAAGAAACTGTGCTTTACAAAATATTCTTTCCTAAATTTGAGTGTTTAATCATAAGAATTCTGGTAGAGAATTTGGAAATTGAGTTGCCTCATTGAGAGATTTCCATTCTTGCCTAACTGCTGCATTTACTTGGAGATAAATGTGTGTTCATTTCATGTAGGAAATACTGGATTAGCTGCTTTCTTCTATGGGGATGCAGATGTGATGTCTTCAGTATTGATTGGTTGAGGGTAATAAGAAAATGTTCATTATCATCCCTTAGCCAGGACAGGAGAGGGCCAGTTAAGCATCATATTTAACTAGTGCTTCTTCAGGTTTTGTTTTGTTTTGTAGGTATGTTCACAAACTTTGTTTTTCAAAAATTTTGCAATGTAAAAATTTCTTGTCATATATAGAGAGCACCATCAAGTTATTTCATTTTTTGGTCTTATTAAGCAACCATAAAGAAAAGCCATCACTGTGCAAGAGGCTGTGGGGTCCTAAGGTGAGTAACATACAGGGGGATTTTAGCAAGTGAAGTGAACAGTTTGTCAGATTGTGCAGGTGTCCTGTTCTGGGGGAGAAAACAAGGCTCAGCTCTCATTCCTGATTGAGTTGTCAAGGGTAGGTGGATCAGGGTCTGTCCATGAAATGGTGTTTTTGCCTGATATGATCTCGTACAATTTGCATGAAAGGAAAAGCTTCAGAAATCACCTTGATTGTCCCCTATGTGGGGGTTTCAAGAGAAAATGTTATTCCATTAATCAGTCCCTTTTACATATGGAGGAGATGGAGATAGAATCATCCACCTTATGGACCCTGTTAGAACAGCAATCAAGTGAACAGGAAAAGAACACTGCCATGACTAAATTGATGAATAACACAAGTAAATTTTGATCTATCAGTTTACCATGGGAAAGTAAAACCATAAGCAGTTTCAGCAAAGTATACATTAAATTTCCTCTGAATACCCAATATTTAATATACAATTTTAAAGTCTAATATCATTCCCTAATTTCTAAGCACGTTTGAACATGGATAATGGTAAATATAAATATATATATGTGATTTTAATCATATATTTATAGATAAAGCATGCAGAAAGTAAAAAGTTCTCATATACTCCTCCACAATTTTACCTATTAACACTATGCATTCATGTTTTATTTTGTTGAAACTTATGAAACAATATTATGGTGATTATATTTTTAACTGTAGTCTACATTTAGGATTCACTATGCTGTAAAGATTTATGTTTCTAAAATTTTGATTCTGATGGCATATATACAAATATTTTTCAACTAATTCATGAATATTTTGTATTTTATATTTGCTGATACATATAAGATCTTCTATTCAATAAGTTCATTAGATTACAAACAAAGGGTCATTGAAATATCAATAAATATAGTGAATTACCAAAATTTATATTGGCAAAAATTTTTTGGTTGTGCTATGAATAGAATCAGTAGTTACAATTAAGTTTGAGCATGGGTATCATAATATGTAGTATCACAGCACTATGGTTGTAATAATCCATTACAAGGTATTAATCTTTTCAAATTTAAGGGTATGTCAGATAAGGCTGTTAAATGGAGAATCACTGGGCATTAAAATCCTTTTCATAAGTCTACATTTGGGAGTATTAAGTATTTTAACTAGGGTATTATCCATGGGTATCATTTGGTCAATTCAATTTGTAATGGCCTACAATATCCATAGCATTATAGAATATTTCTGGGAAATGGGGACTATGACCATTGGGAATTTATGTAAGACAAATTTTCCAAATTAAGGTGAGGCATATCTGTTTTTCCTTTCTTTCACATTTGGAAATTCTCATAAGAATATATGGGGAACTCTCTTAGATTTGCATGCTGTTATAAAAAAAAAATACCACTTATTGGTTGGCTTGACAAGCGGAATATGTTATCACACACATTTCAGAAGTTAGAAATCCAAAACTGAGACACAAGCAAGACCACACTGTCTGCCTAAATCTCTAGCATTATGTGGTAGACTTACCTTAAACTTAGGGTTCATTAACTTGTGTAACTGCCCACTTTTATATTACATTCTTTCCAATTTCCACCGACTTCCAACTTCCCACCCCTCTTATTGAGTCCAATTTTCTTCTCTTACAAAAGCTTTCATAGAAATTGACTAATTTCATTCAGTTTGCCTCATAATAAATAGAATAGTAGAAGGTACTTTTCTAAAATATGAGTTCACATCTAAAGTGATACCACATCAACAAAGATGTTGTTTACAAAGGGTTCATACCATGAGGAATACCAATTTATATAAAGATATATCTTTTTCAAAGATATCTGCCGAAGTCAGCCTTCTGGATCTCATAGATACATTCTTCCCACTTGCAAAATGCATTTACCATGTAGCAATAGCCTAAAACCCTTAATTCTTTCAGTAACTAATCAATCATAGAAAGGTCAGGCATGAGTGTGTTTATTATAAGGAAAATTCCTCTCCATCTGTCAAATCGTGAAAGCTGGAAAACCACTTACTCATTTCCAAAATATGATGGTGGGACAGGTACAGCGTCAAAATTGCTACTCTAGTAGGGAAAAATTGGAAGAGAAACTGAGTTTACAGTTCCCAAGCTTATCTGAAATTCATCAGGGGAATCTCCACTAGATTTTTTTCACCTTTTTTATTTTTTAAAGTTTACTTCAATTACATAAATGTTACAGAGAATATATTGGGGATTCCCTTATGCCCCTCTCCCATATTTTTCCATACTAGCAACATCTTTCATTAGTGCAGTGCATTCATTGCAATTGATAAACACATTTTGGAACATTGCCACTGAGCATGGATTATAGCTTACATTGAAGTGTTTGTTTGTTTTTTTTTTTGGTCTTTATTTATTTTTTTACATTGAAGCTTATGTTCTCTCCCATTTGAATCTGTAGGTTATGGCTGAATATATAATGGCCTTTGTCTGTCAATGTAATGTCATTAAGGATGATCCCCAAGTCCAAAATATGCCCCCCTATAACACCTGTTTTTCCCTCTCCCTAACCCAGAAAATCCATGGGGTACTTCCTCCACAACCATGATATTTCTTCCATTACTACAATCACAATAAGTCTTTAATAGACTACTAATAAGTTTATTTTAGTCCATAGTTTGTTTCCCAATCCGAAGACCCTGGGATGGTGCTGACTCCACCACTAATTGAGGGGAGCATTGATCCCATACATCCAATGGATGGGACTCTCCTGCTTGAAGTGATAGACACTCTCAGTTCTGCAGTATGTTGTTTGTCTACCATCTGCTCCCTGTTAGTTGTCCTGGGTGCGTCCATTGAACTGGAGTGTAGGTATTGCAACTCCATTGAATTTCAGGGCTCAGCTTGCATACAGACAGCCCAAAGATTTGAGTCTCTTGGACATACATCTATCAACTCTAGTACTAATTATATGTTCAATAGAAGGACAGAAGAGATATGCATAGGGAAATTACTGCTGAGTCTAACTCTGTCACATGAGGGAGCATAAATATCAGATTAGGGTCCACTGGCAAGGGGCCAAATTCATGACCTATATGCCCTGATTATAGTGTCTAAATGTCTCCATATTCTTGAGGAGCTTTGCTGCTTGGAATAGTATCTGTTTTGGCTGTCATGTGATGCTGGTGAGAAGTGCATAAGTGCTACCTCTGAGATGTTCTTCCAACTCACTTTCAAATCTACTAAATTTTAAGGTCTGAAAGTCAAATACAGATACACTAGATTTCTTCCAGTCCTGCTGGAAATGCAGTCAACACTTCCACAGCCTTGTGCAGAGGCCATGCTCTCCCTGAATGCTGGTGTATAACCCCAACACTCTCCTAACACTGTAGTGTATTCATACTGCAATGTTTCATCCAAGCACCTTTTTTGTCTTGTCCCAATTAGAAATCTTCAGTTCTTCTACTCCCATGGTTCTGTCCATTCTGGATCTACTTTCATCCACGCTGACAGTACTTCAGCTCTTGCAAAATTCTCAAAAACATTGTTGATTTATCAGGTAGTTTGAAGGGGCTCTTGTCATCAGAAAAAAAATGATATATTTTCAATTCTAACTTCCTCTGGAATTGGTGACTGGATACATAAGTCCTATGCCTACTTGCCATAGAAAAGCATGTTTCAGGTAAGCCCCAAAGTGGAGCCCTGCTCTCTTTGAAGTCAACTTGGGGAAGCATACTGCAGGCTATTGAGAACCACCTCTGGCCTGAGTCTCAATATAGTTTATCTGGGTAAGTTGAGAATTTTCAGGTACTGCCGTCTTTTGGACACTTGTACACACTTCTACTGAGCTCAATGCCTCTTCATACCAAGGATCACTTTTCTTTTAGTTTCCAATATTATATTAATCATTTCATTCTAGGGCCTAACTGGTTTCAGCATCCATATTTTTACCAACATTCTGGCTATAATAAGTTATGTATTCTATATAATGGTAGCAAATTTCTCTTTGTCTTTCACCTGTTTCTGACTGGCTACAGAAATGTCTTTAATAGCCATATCTTTATCAAAATTTCCTTCAATCACTCCAAGCATTTCCTACCAAGAAACTTCACATTTTCCAGCCAATATTCATTAATCATTTCCAAACAACTTTCACATTTTTAGGCTTATGTAATAGTAGCACCCCACTTTCTGGTACTAAAACCTGCCACTGATTTCAGACTACTATGATAAATGCTGCACTCTGCTTTGCTTAATAAAAGGACTTTATTAGCTCATAGTTTGAATCTTTAACCAATGTAGATTTGTGGTATGATTTAAAGTTAGGCAGTGTGATTTATCTAACTTAAATTTTAAATTTTAAATTATATTTTTGATTATTCAGTGCCCTCTGACCTTCCAAATAATTTTGTGTAGACTTATCCAGTCCAGTAAAAAATGCTGTTGTAATTTTTATGGAGATTGCATTGAATCTGCAAATCAGTTTGGATAGGGTAGTCATTTTAATGATGTTTAGTCTATCAATCCATGGTTGTGGAACATTATTCCATTTACTTAGGTTATCCTCAGTTTCTTTAAAAATGTTGTGTATTTTTCTGTGTACAAGTCCTTTAGATCCTTAGTTAAGTTTATTCCTAGATATTTTAATCTTTTTGTTGTTATTGTGAAGGGAATATTTTTCTTGATTTCCTTCTCAGATTTCTCATTATTGGTACACAGAAATGCTACTGATTTTTTTGCATTGATCTTAAAACCTGCAACTTAACTCATTTATAAGCTCTAAAAGCTTTCTTGTAGATTTCTCAGGCCTTTCTATGTATTGGATCATGTCAATTGCAAATACAGAAATTTTTACTTCTTCCTTTCCAATTTGGGTGCCTTTATTCTTTTTCTTGACTAAATACTCTAATACTTTAAAAATGATGTTAGAGTAGTGACAGTGGACATTCCTATCTTGTTGCAGATCTTAGAGGGAAATTCTTTAGCATGGCTTTTCCATGTATACCCTTTGTCATGTTGAGGAAGTTTCCTTCTATTTCTATCTTTTGAAATTTGTTATATTTCAAAAGATAAAATTTGCTATATTTCATCAAATGCTTTTTTCTACATCAATAAAGATGATAATGTGGTTTTATTTTCAATGTTTTAATGTGGTGTATTACATTGATTTTCTGATTTTAAACACCAGAGATAAAACCCACTTGATCATGGTGCATAATTCATTTGATGTGTTTATTTTAGTAAGATTAGCATGTATTTTGTTGAGAATTTTAGCATCCAGGCTCATCAGAGAGACTGGTTTGTAGTTTTCTTGTGGCATCTATATGTGACTCTGGTATTAGTGTGATTTGGGCATCATAAAATGATTTATGTAATGCTTCTCCACTTCTATTTTTTTAAACCTTTAAGCAGGTTTAATATTAGTAATTTTTCTGGAATGATTGGTGGTATTAACCCTTGAAGCCATCAGGTCCTGTGGGGTGGGGCGTATATGGGAACTTCTTAAGTTTTTCTTTTTTAATGTAACATTTTTTTGTGATGTATGTTTCTTCAAAAAATACAATTTACAAAAATAATGGAGGTGGGGGGTGGGGGTGGGGAGTGGCCTATATGGAAACTTATTATATTTTTATAATGTAACATTCTGTGTGATCTACTAACTTAAATTTTTTTAAAAAGTATCACCTTATTATACTCTTTATTTCTGTGTGCTTGGGTGATATTATCAGTTGTTTCTTTATTTTATTATATTTACATTTCCTCCATTTTCTTTGTTTGTCTGGCTAAGGGTGCATCAACTATATTAGTCTTACCTAATAAGCAGCCTTTTATTTATTTCTACATTTATTTTATTTTCAATTCCAATTAGTTTTGCTCTAATCTTTGTTCTTTTCTTCTTTCTTCTTGCATAGCAATTAGTTTGTTTTTTATTTTTTATTGTATTTTTTGAAGATATGTAGATCACAAAAAAAGTTACATTGCAAAATATGAGGTTCCCATATACCCCACCCCCACCCCCTCACACTTCCCACTTTCATCATTGTGGCACATTCATTGCATTTGGTGAATGCATTTTGGAGCACTGTTGCACCGCATGGATAATAGTTTACACTGTAGTTTACATTATCTCCCAATACATTCAGTGGGTAATGACATGATATAAATGCCCAGCATCTGTCCCTGCAATATCATTTAGGACAACTCCAAGTCCGGAAAATGCTTTCACATCACATCTCTTTTTCCCTCTGACTGCCCTCAGCAACTACCATGGCCTCTTATTCCACATCAATGATACAATTTCTTCCATTACTAGCAACAATAGTTCTATAGTAGAATATCAGTTAGTCCACTCTAATCCATATATTATTCCCCCATTATGTGGACCCTGGGATGGCAATGTCCACTTCACCTCTATATCAAAAGGGGGCTTAAATCCCACATAGTTGATGGTTATGATTCTCTTGCTTGCTGTTGTAGGCACTCTTGGTTCCCTGGTGTGGTGGTTGACCATCTTCTCCTCCCTGTTAGCTGACATGGGTAAGTCCAATGAATCAGAGAGAAGGAGTTGCAACTCTTCTAAGACTCATGGCCTACCTGGCACATGGCCAATCCAGAGATGCAAGTCTCCTTAGTATACACCAACACCAGCACCAACCAGAGGTTCAGTTAAAGTGACCAAAGTGACATATGTAGAAAGGTCACATCTGAGTCCAACTCCTTCACACTCAGGAACACAAATTCCAAAGTACAGCCTACTGACAAGGCACTGAACTCAAGAGCCATCTTCCATGATTGTAGAACCTCTGTGTCTCCGTAGGCCTCAGGAACACCAGTACCTTGGAGACAGACTTTGACTGTCTCTGGGATCCTGCTGAGATGTGTGTAAGCTTGACCCCTCTGATGACTTCCAGACTCTTTTTTGAAGACTCTCAGCCATATAAACTCATTTTTTTTTTACCTTTTCCCCCTTTTATTTGAGGTCTTTTTCAAGTTGCATCACCAGTTAGTGATTGGTAGCAATCCCTCAGTGCCAGGCGGCTCATCCCCAGGAGTCATGTCCCATGCTGGGAGGAAGGTAATGCATTTACATGCTGAGTTTGGCTTCTAGTTCCTCCAAGTGTGCAGTTAGGATTTTGATTTTAGCTCTTTTATTCTTTTTTAATAAAATCATTTATGGCTATAAATTTCATTCTCAACACTCCTTTTGCTGCATCCCAAGGGTTTGATATGTTTTGTTCTAATTTCCATTCATTTCAAGATAGTTACTTATTTCTTTTACAAAATTCCTTCTTGACCCACTGACTGTTTAAGAGTGTTGTTTAAGTTCCATATCTTTGTGCATAGTCTGGTCCTTGGCCCTTTATTAATTTTCCAGTTTCATTCCATTGTGGTCATATAAATCACTTTGTATAACTTCAGTCTAACTTCACTCAGACTTGTTTTGTGACCTATCATGTGGTCTATCCTGGGGAATGATCCATGTATATTGCAAATATCTATCTTCATTCCATGGTTTCTCAAGATTTTTTCATAATTGTTTTTCTATAAGCAATGTTTTTTATTTACATTTTAATCTGACTTCTTTCAAGACTAATAATTAATATATAATTTACCTATATATTTTTAAAATCTTGTTTGTTTCCTTAATCCGGGTTTTATTGTACTTATTATTTTTCCTGTATTGTCTTCTGTGAGCTTCCTGGAACCTTGGGATATAGAGTCTCCAATTAATTTTGGAAAATTCTGTCTTATTCTTGCTTCCCATATTTCTTCTCTTCTTATTTGTATTCTTCCGACTTCAATTAAACATGTCACATAATTTGAAATCGTCCAATGTTCTCATCAACTGAACATTTTTCATTCCTTTCTTGCTTTTCATTTCATTTTGGGAAATTTGTATTGACCTATACTCAGGCTCAGTGGCTCTTTTCTCATCCATTTCCATAATATTGATGAGCTCATCACAGATATTCATCATGTTTATTAGTGCATTTTTCTTTTTTATTGTTTCCTTTCAATTTTTTGTTTCCTGCTTATATTACCCATCTACTCTTTCACATTGCCTATTAGTTCCATTAGTGCCCTTAACATACAAAACATGATTTTTTTTCTAAATCCCCGTATGACAACTCCAAAATGTGAATCATTTCTGTGTAGATCTAATGCTTGCTTTTTCTATAAAAACTGTGATTTTCCTTTCCTTTTAGTATGTCATATTATATTTTTTTGAAAGCTTAACATGATGCATTTGCTAATAGGAACTGAGGTAAAGAGGCTTTGTCCTCAGAATTTGTTAATATGACAGGAACTGAGTTAAATTTGGTGCATATTATAATAAGTACCGGAGACTTATTTTATTGGCCTTGTTCTAATCTGAAATTCCCTCCTCATCTGAAAGTCTATGTCTTGCCATTTTTTCAGCTCTAGTCCAAATATATTCATAAACTGTGATTAGTGTAGTTCACCGTAGGTGCTTTTGTGAGGTTGGGGGAGAGCATGTTTTATAAAGTCTTATGATGAAATCTCAAATGTTTTGAGCCTAGCAGCCGCCGCGCCGCGCCACCGGCTTAAGCGCAATGCCGGCCGCGGCCTGGGGCGGTGGCAGAGAGAGCCTCGCCACGCTCCAGCCCCTTTTCCCTCCATGGTTGCTCTTGGCTTCAGCAAGTAACTTGGCTCGGGGGGGGGGTCCGCTTGTCCACCTGCCGACGCCACCGCTCGAAGCACCCTACCAAAGAACTCCGCCACGCAGGCCGAGATGACTCTCCCCACTCCGCCCCCGCCCTGTAAAGTTAAGTTTGAAGGGGAAGGAGGAGCAATGGACATGAAGAGGAGGATCCACCTGGAACTGAGGAACCAGACCTCGGCGGCAGTTCAATAACTTGCCCTGGACAATTGCAAATCAAATGATGGGAAAATTGAGGGCTTTAAATAGCTGAATTTATGAACTTGGAATTCCTCAGCTTAATAAATGTAGACTTGATTTCTTTCAGTTTCAAATCTCCCAAAACTACCCAAATTGAAAAAGCTTGAGCTTCCCAATCTCACACATTTAAACTTAAGTGGAAATAAACTGAAAGATACCAGCACCTTGGAACCTTTGAAAAAGTTGTATTGTCTGAAGAGTCTCGATCTGTTTAACTGTGAGGTCACCAACCTGAATGATTACCCCGAGAGCGTCTTCAGGCTCCTGCCCTAGTTGACCTACCTGGATGGCTATGACCAAGAGAACGTGGGAAGCCCCCAACTCAGATGCTGAGTGGACGGTGTGAACGAGGAGGAGGAGGATGAAGAAGGAAAAGATGAGGAGGATGAGAAGGATGGTGAAGATGAAGAGTTCGAGGAAGAAGAGGATGAAATTGAAGAGGAAGATGTGGAAGGGGAGGAAGATGAAGAAATCAGTGGGGAAGAAGAGGAGTTTGGACACAATGGAGAAGATGAAGATGGAGACGACCAGGTTGAGGATGAGGAGGAAGAGGAGGAAGAAAGTGGGAAAGCCAAAAAGAGGAAGAGAGAAAAAGACAATGAAGGAGAAGATGATTAAGATCCCAAATAACCTGCAAAAAGGAACTGTTCAGTATTGGTTGGACTGCTCCTTTGGATTCCGTAGCTGTTTAAAAAAAAACAAACC
Source organism: Dasypus novemcinctus (assembly GCF_030445035.2). Taxonomy (NCBI): domain Eukaryota; kingdom Metazoa; phylum Chordata; class Mammalia; order Cingulata; family Dasypodidae; genus Dasypus; species Dasypus novemcinctus. The sequence goes on along the minus strand of NC_080691.1, from coordinate 62,531,876 downwards.
TGTAGCTGTGATACAAGCCATGAACCCACCCAGACAAAGAGCCAAAGAATAGTACCTGTGACATTCTGCCTTCCTCCATTTAGTCCCTCTGGGAAATCTACCACCAAGCTTGGGGACCTCATCCCATCAAAATTGTAAATGTTGTTAGGTTTTCCTGTAAGACTTGCTGTAGTGTGGCAAGCTGTGAGGGGGATTCCTAACAACACGTGGCTACCAGCTACACTGAGGTTGTAACAGCATTTTAATTTCTGTATAACAAAAGAAGCTTTGTAAATAAAATCTTAACATTAAAAAAAAAACTCAGTGTTTCACTGTGTCTGTCTTGGGTCTGTGAACATCACAAATGTTTCCCAGTTTTATATATCCCCCTTGTACCTTATTCCCTTGTCAGATTGCAGAGTTCCCTATCAATTTCCTTGATGAACTTATCCCTTTTTATTATTCTTAGTAGACACAGGAAGCCAAAGGGAGGCCTTGAGCAGGGAAGGTTTTCACCCCAATCTGGAATATGTGTTTGGAAAAACCCTTACCCTGGAGAGTGACTTTATTTATAAGAAGGATTTGAATCTATTTCACAGTGCTTATTCTTCTGCAACCCCTTTGAGAACTAGAAGAGTACCTTTTGGTTCTGCAACTTAATAACCCGGTGAATTTCTGTAAAGAAATCCTACAAAATTTTGAGACCTCCTTAAGATAGTGGCTCCCAGGAATTCCTTGCTCACAAGCTTGCCTATACTTCTCTTCCATCCCTCCAACAAAATTGCCTCTGATTCTTCTTACCAGTTTTTGGCTCTGCTCAGGCTTCTGTGCCAAGTAAACAAGATCTCAGCTATGTCTACATCATATTAGTGGTTTGTTCATTGAATTCAGTTCACTGATGTGTCTGTGAAAAAAGTAATATTTTTCTTTTTCTTTCAGCCTATGGCTAACTTTTTAGTTTTGAATATTTGGAAATGATCTCCAGAATTTTTTTCACAAATTAAATATAGGCTTATTTTAAATTTTATCTTTTTTAACTTTAAAAGTACTGATATTTGTTTGAATTGCTTGCATAAATCCATTCCATCTTTTTTAAAAGATTTATTTATTTATTTCTCCCCCCTTCCCTTCCCCCACCCCAGTTGTCTGTTCTCTGAGTCTATTTGCCATGTGTTCTTCTTTGTTCGCTTCTGTTGTTGTCAGTGGCATGGGAATCTGTGTTTCTTTTTGTTGCATCATTTTGTTGCATCAGCTCTCCGTGTGTGTGGCGCTATTCCTGGGCAGGCTGAACTTTTTTCACGCTGGGTGGCTGGGTGGTCCTTGTGCATGGTGCACCCCTATGCAGGGATACCCCTGCGTGGCACAGCACTCCTAGCTCTCATCAGCACTGCATGTGGGTCAGCTCCACACGGGTCAAGGAGGCCTGGGGTTTGAACTGCAGACCTCCCATGTGGTAGACAGATGCCCTATCCACTGGACCAAGTCTGCTTTTCTCCATTCTGTCCTAAAAAGGAAACATAATATGCTTCTAGCAGTGCAAACAAAGTTGACATGACATATTAAAAAATCTTCCACCACAGTCAAAAAAAAAATTCAAATGTGGTTAAAACATGAACTGGATGCTTTTATTCTTAGGACCACAAGAGATTTTCAAAATCACTTTGATTTTTAAAACTAATCAAATATCAAAAACAGCAGGGAAGACCAATTAGCTGATTTTTGATATGTATCAAAGAACATAATTTATAATAAATGCTTAATGGCATAATGAAGACCTTGAGTTAGAGCCTCTTCAGGAGTAATGTAAGACCACTTGTGCAGGAATAACCTGGCTCTCCCCAGAAGAGTCATGTACTATAGAGTTCCTCTATTGCTTATTCCTCATAATGATAATCAGACCTGAGAGCTGAGAGGATGATGCATATACTTGCCTAGGGTTTTTACAGGAGATTAGAGAAGAAGGTATTTTGCAGTACTAATTTTTGAGATACAATCTAAATTCTAAGTATGGCAATAAGATCTTGAGCCTATTTATATTGCCTTTGATTTACTAAAGTTTTGTATTCTATTTCTCCTGGGATACTTTGAGGATAAATTAGATAAATTATGGGACAGCCTAGTCCAGTGTCTGTGTATCCTGTAAAAATATATTCATTTTCTCCTCCTCCCCATCCTAAAGCAAATGAAATTAGTTCTTGAATTTTGGAAGTACTTTATAAATGAAAAGATTTTCTTTTCTATCAGCACCCTTGTCAGCATGATACCGAATTTCTTCCAAGAGTATATTTTCTTCCATAAAATAAACACTTTATACTGTTTGAAGTACACATGAGGTTTGATTTTTGTTCACTGGTCCTTGCTTTCCATTGGGAAAAGTTATTTCTGAGGAATGAAACCCCGGAAGATATCCACAACAAAAACACATTCAATGTTTTTTGAAAATAATGATTCAAAGGAATGTGTGAGGAGATGTCATATTTAGTAGACAGATGAAGGCCAATGGAGCCTTGAGGGAATTGTTCTCATTATTACTTTAAAAGGTAAAGTTACAGAATCACATTCAAGGGCATAAGATAAAGCACTACTTTAAAATGAGAATGACTGGAAGAACCAGCAAAATCATGGCAGAGTAAGGAGCTCCTAGAGTCAGCTCCTGCTCCAGGGCAGTTAGTAAACACCCAGAGCTCTCTAGAGCTAGCTGAAGCACCTGTTTGGGGGCTCCAGGAGGCCAGAAAAGCATCCTGCCACATCTTTGAAGGACTGAAAGGAGAATATCCATCTTCAGAGAAGACTTGTAAGTAGAATGCTCCACACCATGGAGGCCAGTGCCCATCCTCCTTCGGAAGCACAAGCTGCCTTGGCAGCTGTTCCGCAGCTGGAATTGAAAGCTCCACTTCCCAAAAACAGGGGAGGAAGAGATGATTGGGCACCAATTTCAACTACTGATGAGTAAATTTAGTGGGCTAAAGTACAATCCTGAGAACAGATGAAGTTTGAGCCTGTCCAATTCAGAAAAAGGCTGGGAGCCAACATCATAACACTGCACATGGCACAAGGGAAGCAGGGAAGACTGAAAAGCACGGTGCTAGTGGGGACTGGCTTCTTTCCATCCAGATCTGATTGCAGCTCCAGCCTAGCCCCCAATACCACCTCCAGCCGGGAGGAAGCTGTGAGGACCTGCACCAGACTCTCCAGGAAATTACCTGCCAAGCCGTGGACACCAGTGATTATTCTATTCTGATAGCATGAGCCACCCCAGGAACTATTCTGTGGCTGGAATAGGAAGCTCCATTTCCCAAAAACAGGGGAGAACATGGTAGGCTGCAGATTTCAGCGATTGATTGGTAGACTTGGATAGCTTAGATATAACCCTGGAAACAGCATAAGTGTGAATCAGCCCAGGTTGGAAAGAGGCCAGTGGCCCTCATTTTGAATTTATCCTCAGTCTGGGGGGAAAGCAGGGTTGACCAAAAATCTCAGTGATTGGAAGAACCACTTTCTCTCACCCAGATCAACCTGCAACCCTAACCTAGGCATCAGCCCCACCTCAGGCAGGTAGGAGGTTGGCAGGCCCTGCACCCAGCCTATCCAAGTAACTGCAGATAACTATGACTGGCACAGACTGAAAATTGGAAGTCTACTGAGACAACTGGAGTCATCTTGGACCCACACTGCATAGATTTCTACCACACCTGCAGCTCTACCCCCACTGCAGGCAGAGAGAAAGGGGCCTGAAGCTTCATCAGTCACTCTGGGCAACTACAGTCTAGGCCTGCACTTGGATTATTCCATGCAGCTGTGAATCTGTCCCTACCTCTGGCAAAGGAGAAAGTTGGAAGAAGCTTCATTGGTCCCTGATACAATGAGGGCACCTTGAGCCTCCACTCTTTACAGCACCAACTTCATCCTTTGTTTCTTTTTTTAAAAAATTTTTATTAAAGTTAATAGATCACATAGAATGTTACATTAAAAAATAAGAGGTTCCCATATAAAGCACACCCCACCACCCCAACTCCATCATTTTTGTAAGTTGTATTTCTTTGAAGATACAAACATCACAAAAAAAGTTTCCCATATACTCCATCCCCCACCCCACTCCTCCCACACTAGCAACCTCCCCCATCATTGTGGCTCAGCACACTCAGCAAACACAGTTTGGAGTACTGCTGCACCATGTGGCTAATAGTTTACTCTATAGTTGACACTCTCCCCCAGTACATTCAGTGGGTTATGGAAGGATATATAATGTCCAGTATCTGACCCTGCAATATCATTTAGGACAACTCCAAAGTCCCAAAAATGCCACTTCATCATATCTCTTCTTTCCTCTCCCTGCCTTCAGCAACTACTGTGGTCACTTTGTTGCCATCAATGATACAATTTCTTCTATTATCAGTTACAAAAAGTTTATAGTAGAATATCAGTAAGTCCACTCTAATCCATATTTTATTCCTCAGTTCTAAGGGTCCTGGGATGATGATGTTCACTCCACCTCTATATTGAGTGTGGGCTTAGATTCCACGTGGATAATGCATGCAATCCTCCTGCTTGCAGTTGTAGGCACTCTCAGTACCCTGGTTTGGTGATTGACCTCCTTCACCTCCCTGTTAGCTGATCTGCATAAGTCCAATGAACTAGAGTAGGAGTTGCAACTCTGCTGAGGCACAGGGCCCAGCTGGCACATGGACAGTCCAGAGACTTAAGTCTCCTGAGTATACACCAATGCTAGCACCAACCAAAGGTTCAGTAAAAGTGACAGAAGAGGCATGTGTAGAGAAGTCACATCTGAGTCCAACTCCATCACACTCAGGGACACAAATTCCAAAGTAGGGCCCAATGACATGGTACTGAGCTCCAGAATTATCTGCCATGACCATATCCCTGAGGGCCTCCAGAACCCTGAGGAGAACCAGTACCTGGGGTTGTATTCACTTTGGCAGTTTCTGGGGTCCTCCTGAGGAGTGAGTAAATGTAACCCCTTGGAAGACCTCCCAACTCTTTTTTCAAAGACTCATAGCCATATAAACTCTTTTGTCTTTGCCATTTCCCCTTTTATTCAAGGTCAAAAAGTAGTTTTTAACAAATGATCCTACATGTGGGCTGAGATATTCTGCTGGTCTGAGTTTACCCTTTTATTCAAGGTGTTTTTCAATTTATATCACCAGCTGGTGCTTGGTAGTAATCCCTCTGCACCAGGGAGACTCATCCCTGAGAGTCATGTCCCATGCTGGGGGTAATGTAATGCATTCACATGCTGAGATTGGCTTAGGGAGTGACACATTTGAGCAACATGGAGGCTCTCAGGAGGTAACTTTTAGGCACCCTGAAGCTCTAGGCCTTGTTCATATTTCAGACACAGACTCATAAGCATGGTCATTGGTATCAAGGACTCATTGTTGGAAAAGTCTTCTTTGTTGGTCTTTGCTGATGTGCTTAGGGGATTGTTCCTGTTCCATTGGGGAATGTGATAGAGCTCCCCTTGCTAGGAACTTGTCACTTGAAACTGTTATCCAAACATTTTTATGTCCCCTATATACATGCCCTGAAGAACTCCCTCCCAACCATGTGCCTCCCCATCAATAACATGTCACACCACTGTTCCTCCCCTGCAATAGTTGAACCTCTCTGTGGTCCAAACCTTCTTCAGCAATGAAGGCCAATATATTACCAAATTCAATTAATAGAAAAATGAAATATAGTGATGGATTTGAAGATAAGAAGTATACATACTAATTTAGAAATACCAAGATAAAATAAAAATAACTTGGTGTATTAATAAAAATGAACAATATTATAAAGATTTGTTTTTAACATTTTGCCTGTCATCACTGTAAAAAGTGTTGCCCTGTATATACAGTGTCAAAGCACTTTCTTTCATTTCATCCTCAGTGTCTATATCCATTCCTTTAATAAAAAATTTTTTCTAATTTTTAATTTTGTCTTCAAGAAGATTTAGATCACATAATTCACATATGCCGTATAGGGGACTGACATACATCCAAGATGAAATCCTTTTCCCCTTCCCCATCAAAGATCATTTTACATGCCACTATTACAAGATTGTTTTCCAGCCATTAACTTTCAAGCTTCTTGAATCCCCGGGTCTAAGATGTGTTTCTTGTAGACAGCATATAGATGGTTCTTAATTCCTTATCCAATCTTCCAATCTGAGTCTCTTGACATTAGAGTTTAATCCATTGACATTCAGTGTTATTACTTTCAATCAATTACTTATATTAACCATATTTTCTTTGGATTTGTGTGTGTCATATTTTGTTTGTTTTATTCTTTTTGTCTTTTTTGTTGCTCTTACACTCTCCTCCAACTCTGTCTCTCCTGTTTGTTTCTTTCTTTCTGCAGAACTTCCGTTAGTATTTCTTGAAGGGCAGGATACTTGCTGACATACTTTCTTAGTTTATGTTTATCTGTGAATATTTTGAACTCTCCATCATTTTTCAGTGCCAGTTTAGCTGGATAGAGTATTGTTGGTTGGAAATTTTTTCTTTTAGTACCTTGACTAAGTCAGACCACTGCCTTCTTGCCTCCATGATTTCAGATGAGAAATCAGCACTTCATCTTATGGAGCCTCCTTTGTATATGATGGTTGTCTTTTCTCTTGCTGCTTTTAATATTTTCTCTCTGTCTTTAGCAATGGATAATTTGACAAGTATATGTCTTGGGGTAGGCCTGTTGGGATTTACAATGTTTGGGGTGCATTGCACTTCCTGGACATGTACCTCCATCTCCCTCAATACGTTTGGAAGTTTTCAGCCATTGTTTTCTCCAATACACCCTCTGTCCCCGTTCCCTTCTCTTCTCCTTTTGGGATGCCTATAAAGCATATGTTTGTGTGTTTTACATTGTCATCCAGGTCCCTAAGTTCCTGCTGGCTTTTTTGTATCCTTTTATCAATCAGTTCTGTTTGATTTCAGATATACTGCCTTCCACATCACGAATTCTTTTCTCTGCCTCTTCAAATCTGCTGTTATTTGCTAAGAGTGTATTTCTGATTTCTTGAATTGTACTATTTATCACCATCATACCTGTTACCTTTTTATGTATGATTGCAATTTCTTCTGCATTCTCTCAAGTGTTTTCTTCATATTCTTAATCTCTTCCTTCACTTCATCAAATTGGTCCCTAATATATGTTTTGAGAGCTTTAATTACTTGTTCAATAATCTGCTCCTCTTCCTGGTTTTTAGTTTGTTCATTGGATTGTGCCATGTTTTCCTGATTATTGGTTTGGTTTGTGGTTTTTTTTTAAGATTTATTTTTTATTTATTTCTCTCCCCATCCCCCTTCCCCCCCCCCCCCCCGTTGTCTGCTCTCTGTGTTCATTTGCTGTGTGTTCTTCTGTGACCGCTTCTATCCTTATCAGCAGCACCGGAAATCTGTGTTTCTTTTTGTTGTGTCATCTTGTTGTGTCAGCTCTCTGTGTGTGTGGCACCATTCTTGGGCAGGCTGCACTTTCTTTCATGCTGGGTGGCTCTCCTTATGGGGTGCACTCCTTGCACGTGGGGCTCCCCTATGCGGCACCCCTGTGTGGCACAGCACTCCTTTTGTGCATCAGCACTGCACATGGGCCAGCTCCACATGGGTCAAGGAGGTCTGGTGTTTGAACCATGGACCTCCCATGTGGTAGGCAGGTGCCCTATCCATTGGGCCAAGTCTTCTTCCCTGGTTTGTAGTCTTTTGTAGCTTTCTGGTCATTTTATATTTATGGGTTTAATCAGTTGCTTAGCTTCTTCATCTAGTCTTGGAGTTTAATCAGTTGTTTCTGCATGTATGTTAGTCTTCTCTCTGTCACTTTGTTCTTCTTATTCTATTTCCTTGTTGTTGACTAATTTCACTTGAAGGAAAATATTAGGTCCAGAGAAAGCAAAAGGAGTAAGGAAAGAAAATGTATAATAGTAGTATTGATAGTAAATTTTAACAGAGGAACCATGTGAGATCTAGGAGAATGGTCATTATACTCGTGTAAGCTGTGTAGAGTTATAACAGTAAGAAAGTAGAGTGCCTATATTTAGATAGTAAACTGTATATAGGGAGGACTATAATATAAATTAAATTAAAAGGCCAGTGTGGTCAGGAAAGAAGGGAAGAGAAAATAAAGGACAATAATATAAAGAGTGAATAAAAGACAGAAAACAGAACAAAAGTTTTAGAAATAAAATGTCAGAAAAAGTGGGGCCAAAAAAAGAGAATGGAATGGAATGTAAGAGAAACAATAAATGATGGAGGATAGAAAAATGTAGATGAAAGAGGATAGTGTTGGTGACCAAAATCAATACACACAGAAAAGAGGAAATGGAGGTAGAGGAAACACAGCAAATGTGAAGCACTCCCTGCAGCACCTAATATAAAATAAAAAAAGAAGAGAAATAAAGAAAAAAAGGGTACAAAGGGGGGAAGCAAGTGAGAAAAAGAAAAAGGAAAAGAAAAGGAATGGAAAAGAAAGAAAAGAAAGGAAAAAAAAGGAAAGGAAAAGAAAGAAAAGAAAAGAAAAGAAAAGAAAAGAAAAGAAAAGAAAAGAAAAGAAAAGAAAAGAAAAGAAAAGAAAAGAAAAGAAAAGGGAAAAAAAAGGACCTTGGGCTGGGTAAAGAGGAAAGAAAAACAAGACAAGAAGCTAACAAAAAAGACCAGCCAAAATTTCAAGCAAGGAATAATTTTTGCAATTAAATAAAACATTTAGGAATCTGACATTCTCCTTTTCTGCCTTCCTCACTTCAATCTCACCCAGGGCAACAGGAAAGCTGTGTGAGGGTTCAGGTAAGAGATTCAGGTGGGTCCTTGGTGAACCAGCTCAACACAGAAAACAATGACTCTTTATTTCCAGAGAGAGAGCACCCACACCTTACCAGAAAACCCAAATACATTATTGGGAGCTTGGAAAGCATGTCCTACAGTCCCTCTCCCTTAGTTGTGCTACAGGAGGACTAGTTGATTTTCTGACTTCACCTTCTCTTAGACCAAGTTTCCTATCCCAGGGTATTTAGGTAAATTGAGCTTTCTCAGCAGATTTGCCTCTCCTTTCTTCCCAGGTTCTCCCCATGCCAGCTGGTATGCTCCTCCAAGCTCAGAAAAAAACATAAAGCAGGGGACAAGAAAACTGAACCCGCACTCATTTGGCCCCTCTGCACCTCCCACCAAATCCCTTGCAGTCATCGAGTCAGTCCAAAACTGGAGGGCTAGTGTAATCCCAGACCTCAGGGAGTGCTGGATTTGGGAAAGGGAATTCTGGGATAGTGCAGACTCAAGGTAAGTGGGTCTGTGGAACGTGGGTTATGGGGGCTTAGGGGACACGGATGAGGGGACCACACATCTGGGGAACAAGGGGCTTGGGAACACCACTGTACAACTGACAGTTTTGAGGGAACACTGTGGCCATCAGCCATAGGGGTAAGGGTCCCCACAACTTCTGACCTCTGTGCTAAAATCCTGCAATTCTACCTTTAGCAAGCACTACTTCTGTCACAGTCTCTCCAAATTGACGTCCAGACTCCTCCTGCCTTGCAAGCCCCTGAAACAGCCCACTCCAGCAAGATTCCAACCCTATTCAGCTGCTTCCCTGCAGGAAAGATTATGAGGTGCACTCACTCAGATGCCATCTTGCCCCACCTCCTGTGGCTGTTTCTAAGGAAGTTGAAAATAGAATTGCCATGGAACCCAGCAATACAATTGTTAGATATATACCCAGAACTGAGAGCAGTGACATGAATAGAGATCTTCATAGTGATGTTAATAGCATTATTCATGATAGCCAAAAGTTGGAAACAAGCCAACATTCTATCACCTGATGAATGAATTAAGAAATTTTGGAAGATACACATGATGTAATATTATGTAGTGATAAAAAAGAAATAAAGCTGTGAAACATATGACAACATGGATGAACCTTGGTGATATTATGTTGAGTGAAGCAAGCCAGACATAAAAGGACAAATAGTGTATGACAGCCCTGTTATGAACTAAATATATTATGTGAGATATAAATGTACTATGTGAGATATAAATATATTAGATGAAATATGAATATGGGTAAAATTGCAGAAATAAGACCATTTTTCTTTGAAATTGAACAAGTGCAGGTTAATACTTCAAAATGTTAATATCAGAACCAAAAATAGCCATTTTACTAAGTGAAGGGGACTAGACACAGTGTACTATATAATGTATGATTCCATTTATATAAAATGTAAATATAAATCAATTTTTAAAGATGAAATTTGATTAGTGGTTTTGAAGGTCTGTGGAAGGAATGCTAAGGGGCGTGGAGGCTTTCTTTTTAGAATAATGAAATTATTATAAAATTTTGGAGATAATGAATGTACAACATTCTCATTATACTAAAAGCCTTTAATTATATGCTTTGGATAGATCATATGGTATGTGAATATATCTTAATAGAACTGCATAATATACTCAGAACTAATAGTGCAGGAATAATCAGAAACAGAAGCTAGTACAGGAGAAAAAGAGAGAGATTGAGAGATTGAATTTTCGTGTTTGCCAGGTTTTATTATTATTATTATTATTATACTATTGAAGTAATGGTAAGACTTTAATAATGATTGATGTGAAGAACATACAACTATGTGATTATACCAAATACTATTGATTGTACATTTTGGATGAATTGTATGATTTATTAATATGTATCAATAAATTTTAATTTATTTTTTAAAGTCAATTAACCATAATATGAAAAATATGACAATATTTTATCCTGAACTGTAACAAATATATCATACTAATATAGCATTTTTAATGGGGTGGGTTGAGGGAAAACTACACCAAATAAGGTATTGGTTATAATTAGTAGTAATATCTTGATGGTGCTCTTCCATAGTTTGTAACAAATACTTCACAATAATTGAAGTTATTGGTGGTAGGGAGATGTATGGGAGCCTTGTAGGATGATATGCATGATTGTTTTGACATTTATAAATTTTACTATGCATTTATTATTTATGAATGTTCTTGTATGAATTACGTACTTCAAGAAAATTTTATTTAAAAAATATGAATTCCTGAATTACCTTGAGATAGTTAATTTAATCCATGTGTCCTACACATAATCTCTTAACAAATGTTTGATTAGCCACACTCTCACCCTCATATCCATGGAATGCTACCTGGAAAGACTGATATTTTCCAAGTCAATTCATGATGGATTCTTTTTGCTTAATATCTCAGTCTTCAATTAATGTTTTCTGCTTGATTTGCTTAGAAATTTGCTAAGTTAAAATCCTAATTCATTAGTTAAAAACTCTGCCATCTGTTAACAGAACACATTCTGTAAATTTCCTTGCCATTTTTGACCAAGGATTGACTTTCTTCCAGTTTACATCAACACTAATAAATTCATTCTAAGGTCTAACTGAAACATCTTATACATTTTTCTAATGACAGTTTCTAAGTGGTAATCTTGGCCTTTATATTAAGCATCCCAGAATTCTTCCAACCTTTATATATTACCCCATTTTATAGCCATTTCCACATATTTAACTAAATGGTACAGGAGTCCACCACTTCCAACTACCAGCAATTATCTTTGTTTTCCAAAGCTGCTGTAACAAATGCATCAGGATGTTTTGCTTGCCAAACTGGAAGTTATTGTCTTAGAATTTTGGAGACCAGAAGTCCAAAATAAACACATCAGTAGGAACATGCTTTCTGGGGAAAACTGGAGTTACCTTGCTGGTAGTATGTAATATAATGTTTCCTTCTGTCTCTGTTGCCTGGACCCTAATGTCCTCAGCTAATAGACTACACTCATGTTTGATTTGGGTTGACCCTGACTCAGTTTGTCCTCACCTTAGCTAACATCCTCTTCAGAGATCCAGTTTACACATAGATTTGCATTCACCAGACCAGGGGTTAGGGATTCAAAATGTTTTACTCCATAACAGCAATTATTGACTTGGGCTTCATTATTAAATATCCAGACTTTACAGACATCTATAGAAACTGCACTCAAGAATGAATGAACATTTGTCATATGCACACAAGGAATGTTTTATTGGCTATAACAAGGATATATCATAAAATACAACTCATTAATTTTAAAGGCTGTAAATAATATAAAGTATATACACTAAATACAAAGGAATGAAATTAAATATAAATAATAGAAAAAAATTGGAAAATTCACAAATATGTAAAATTTTAAAATGAATTCCTTGACTAATCCATTCATCAAAGAATAAATCAAAAGGAAAATAATACACATTGAGACAAATTAAAATTAAAATACAAGATATCAAAAGATTGCTTGAGTTTAAAGTAGAAACTAGAGGGAAATTTATGTATGTAAATGTCTATGTTAAAAGAAAAGTTATCAAAAATAATAATCTAGCCCTTATTTTTAGACACTGGAAATACAAGAGCTAACTAAATTTAAAATGAACAGAAGGCTGGAGCAAGATGGCCTCAGAGTATGAGCACCCATATCATCACTCCTACAAAAAAAAAGGATGAGTGGGGACACAATTCTGCCTGACTGAGCTGTTTTGGGAACCCACAATGCAGGAGGCCCCTGGACATTGATTCAGAGAAAGCATGACAAGAAGAGAGGTAGCTCAAGATAAAACCACAGGTTTCTGCCCATCTCCCAGGGCATGAAGCTAGGGCTTTCCCTGAAACTTGCTGGTCACACAGCTGGAGGAGAAAAACTGAGAGTAGGAGGGTTCTGGTGACAGGTGTTGAGGGGTCCTGCAAGTGCAGGTTTAATTGTCTGGACCCCCCTTTTTGAGCTTTGAGGAGAATATCAGTTGCTTTGAGGAGAAACCAGGAAGAAGGGAGAGGTGACTCTGCTGAGGCAGCCTGATTTACCTAACCTCTGGGTTACATCTGGGAGAAAGAGGAGCCAGGCAATTAAGTAATCCTGGTGCATCACACCTAAGGGAAGGGAACAATAGGAAGTGCTTGGTTGGCTTCCAAGAATATATTTAGGGTTCCTGGCAAGGTGTGGGTGCTCTCTCAAAAAGACTGAGAGTCATTATTTTCCATGGTGATTTGGATCACCAGGGTCCCATTTGAATTTCAGAGAGGAGGTCTCATATGGGCTTCCTGCTGTCTGGGAGAAAGGGAAGTGAGAAAGGGAGAAAGCGGGAAGGGCAGATTCCTAATCAATTTACTCAATTGCAAAGAGTCTGTCCTGCCCCTAGAAGTGGACTCATTTCAGCATCAGGTTGATACTGAAGGAGCGATTGGCTCAGTGGAGGAGTTTCAGCCTTGAATGTGCAAGATCTCTGTTTCAGTTCACAGTTCCTCTAATCCACTGGAATATTATCTAGTACTATGAGACAGGGGAAACATAGATAATATCCTTGTATTAGCTTCTCCTGGGTCCTTATTTTCCCTAAATAAGAGCTTAAGAGAGAAGTCTGTTTTGTTTAGTTTTTATATTGTTTAGTTGACTGCTTGCTTGCGAGCTTGTGGTTTTTTTTGTTATCTTTTCTTTCTTCCTCTTTATCCCCCAAGCTTTTTACATTCTTTCTTTTCTTTTTTTTTTTTTTCTCCTTTTTTCAAATAGATGCTTGTTTATTGTTTTGTTTTGGATTTTTTTGTGCTTCCTAATCCTCAAATTCCTCTTTACAGTGTGTACAGATTCTGGCTACCAATGCTACCTCTTTTGCTTCCTACATCTTTCTATATACCACCTTCTGTTGTTGCTCTTATATTCCCTCTCTTTGATTAGCCCCCAATTTTTCTGGCTTTTTATTTCTAACATTTCTATTTTGTGTTCAATCTTTTATTACCTTTTTACCTTATTGCACTTTCTTTTCTCTTTTCCTCTCTCCTGATCATGGTAGCTTTTTAATTCATACTATATTCTTCTCCATATTCAGTGTCCCATCTCATTGTAGGTACTCCACTTTCTTATTCCTATAAATATACACTGTGTATATGAGTTTAATATTTATTGTCCTAGGTCTTATACAGTTCTTCAGCTAAAATTTACTACCAATACTATTATACTTTTTCTTTTCTTGCCTCTTTTGTTTTCTTTGGCACTAATCTTTTTCCTTGAAGGTAAATTAGACAAAAACAAGGTAACAAAATAAGAACAACAGTGTCAAAGAGAAAAATTAATACTCACACAAAAACAGCACCTAAAAATCCTGAGACCAGGGGGAGAAGCTAATCAACTGAATGAACCCATCAAGAGACACATTGGCAGAATGGATAAGGAAATATAACCCATCTATATACTGTCTACAAGAAACCCACCTTAGACCCAGGGATTCAAGGAGTTAGAAAGTGAAAAGCTGGGAAACAATCTTACAAGCAAACAATAAACTAATGATGACCAGACAGCACAAAAAAAATTACCAATCAAACCAATAATCAGGAAGACACAGCCCAGACCAATGAAAAAATTAAAAACTAGGAAGAGGACAATATCAAACAACAAATCAAAGCTCTCCAATCAAATATCACCAACTTAATGAAATAAAGGAGGGGATTAAGGGTATTAAGAAAACACCTGAAGAGCATACTGAAGAAATTGTACACATGCACAAAAAGATAACAGACATGATGGTCATGATTGGTGACATTCAAGAAATAAAAAATATGCAGAAATTACAGCAGATATGAAGAAGCAGAGGAAAGAATTACTGATGTGGAAGACAATACATCTGATATCAAACAGAGTGTAGAACTGATAGACAAAAAGAGAGAAAAATCCAGCAGGGACATATGGATTTGAATGACAACACAAAATGTGTAAACATAAGCATTATAGGCATCCCAGAAGGAGAAGAGAGGAGTAAAGGGACAGAAGAGGTGTTGGAAGGAATAATAGCTGAAAAGTTCCCAAACCTATTGAAGAAGGTGGATACACATGTCCAGGAAGTGCAACTCACCCCAAAAAGTATAAATCTCAACAAGCCTATCTCAAGACATATACTTGTCAAATTATCCAATGCTCAAGACAAAAAAAAAATACTGAAGGAAGCAAGAGAAAAAAGAACTATCACATATAAGGGAATCTCAATAAGATTAAGTGCTGGTTTCTCATCTGAAACTATGGAGGTAAGAAGGCAAGAAGGCAGTGGTATAACATAGTCAACGTACTGAAAGAAAAAAAAAATTCCAACCAAGAATACTCTATTCATCAAAGCTGGCATTCAAAAATGACAGAGAGTTAAAAATATTCACAGAGAAACCAAAACTTAGAGAGCATTCCAATAAGAGCCTGCTTTTCAAGAAATACCAACGGGAGTTCTACAGAACTGTAGCAGTTTGATATTATTGGTGAATTCCAAAAAAGAAATATTGGATTGTATTTGTAAACAGATCTTTTCCTCTGGGCTTATTAGATTATATTGGAATCAAGTGTTTACTGGATTAAGTGATTATGTAAACCTCTTATGCCAGTAAGGTTTTGATTCTCCACCCTTTGGTGGGTGCAGACTCACAGATAAAATGAATGGCAAAGGACAGAGTTAAGGGATTTTAATGTTGGAGTTTTGATTTTGGAGTTTGATGATGAAACTGGAGCCCCAGGGACAGAGACAGAGCCATTCACCTGATAGTCTACAGCTGACCTTGTGGAGAGAGGAAATGCCTAGAGAGCCCTATAATCTGTTTACAGCTGACTTTGTGGAGAAAACAGGAGCTGAGGCCAGAGTAATCCAGGAAGCCTCAACCCTTGTAGACATCTTACTTCAACAAGAGAATATAGACTTTGGTGAGGGAAGTAAATTATGCTTTATGGTCTGGTATCTATAAGCTCCTACCCCATACAAATACCTTTTATAAAAACAAACCAATTTCTGGTATTTTGCATCAGCACCCATTTGGCTGATTATTCCAAGGAGGAAAGAAAAAAAAAAAAAAAAAAAAAAAACAGGAGAGACAGAGTTATAGGAGAGTGTAAGAAGAACCAAAAAGAGAAAAAAAGAAATAAAAACAACATATGACAAATAAATACAAAGAAAATATTGCTAATGTATATAATTCCTCAATAGTAATAACTCTGAATGGTAATGGCTTAAATTCACCTGTCAAGAGACACATTGGCAGAATAGATAAGGAAATATGACCCATCTATATGCTGTCTCAAAAAACCCATCTTAGACCCAGGGATTCAAGGAGGTTGAAAGTGAAGAGCTGGAAGATGGTGGCTGAGTGAGCTTGCCTTGCCGTCTCTCCTGGGAAGAGGCAGCTGGGCGCCACTGGAGGTTCTCCGGGACCAGGCTTTTTCGGGATTTTTTCAGGGCAGGAAGTGTCTGGACATCGATTTGGTGGGAAGGTAACGGAAAGGACTGGTCTATAAGATATAATTTGGGACTTTTCAGGAGGGGGAGGCAAGATGGCGGCTGAGTGAACTTCCCGGTTACTAGCTCCTGGGGGGAATCGGCTGGGAGGCGTCGGAGACTCTTTGGGACCGGCTGTTTCGGGATTTTTCCTGGTCCGGAGGTGTCTGGACATCGATTTGGAGGGAAGATAACAGAGAGGATCCATCTGTGAAATATACACGGAGATCCCAGCTACGTGTGGAGGACTCCCTCCTTGGGTAGGCGGAGCCGAGGCAGCCAGCACCGCGGCGGGTGGCGGGCGGGAGAGCCGAGCCGCGCTGCGCCGCGGCGGCGGGCGCTGGGCAGGGAAGCCGGGTCCGGCCGAGCCCGGCTGAGCCATGGCGGGCGGGGGGGCTGAGACCAGCTGAGCTCGGCCGAGCCCAGCCACGCCGTGCCGGGTGGCGAGTGGGAGAGCGGAGCCACGCTGCGCCGCGCCGGGCAGCGGGCGGAAAAGCCGGGCCCAGCCAAGCCCAGCCGAGCCACGGCGGAAGGGGAAGCCAAGCCCAGCCGAGCCCAGCCAAGCCCAGCCAAGCCGCGGCGGGTGGCGGGCAGGGGACCAAAGCCCAGCTGAGCCCAGCTGAGCCTGGTGGCGGGGTTTCTGTTCTTTGGTTTTTTTATTTTTTTTTATTTCTTGTTGTTGTTGTTGTTCTTGTTGTTCTTTTTTTTTTTTCTTTTTTTCAATCCTCTCTTTCTTGTCCCCAATATTCTTCTTATACTATTTTACCTTAACAATACAATAGGTCCTACAGGAAATACCTCACATTTGCT
Organism: Dasypus novemcinctus; assembly: GCF_030445035.2. Classification (NCBI taxonomy): domain Eukaryota; kingdom Metazoa; phylum Chordata; class Mammalia; order Cingulata; family Dasypodidae; genus Dasypus; species Dasypus novemcinctus. The sequence goes on along the minus strand of NC_080691.1, from coordinate 62,514,817 downwards.
GGGTTTCCTCACCCTCCACTGCCTCATTTCTCTGTGAATAGATTTAGCCTATCTACACTATCCCCTTTCCCCTACAACTTGATATCCTCCACCATCTGCTATCTCTCCTATATTCCATCTCCCTTTCTTTGATCCACAAAGTGTCTAACTCTTAATTTCTAATACCTTTGTTTAGTTTTCCATCTGGTATTCATCCCTGAAACTATTACCTTTCTTTTCTCTTTCCCTCTCTCACGAAAACAATAGCCTCTTAGTACGTACCACATTCCTCCCATATTCAGTCGTCTACCTCATTATAGGTACTTTCCTACTACTATAACTCTACACAATTTACGTGATCTAACCTCCATCCTCCCAGAACTCATATTGTTGCTTTGTAAACATATATCACCAATACTACTTCACACTTTTTCCTTCCTTACACAATTGACTTTCCCCAGCACTAATACTTTCCTTTAAAGTGAGCTTAACTAGCAATAAGAAATTGGAATAAGAAGAACAAAGTGACAAAGAGAAGATATAACACTTACGCAAAAACAACAGCTAATTAATCTCCAAGACTAGACAAAGAAGCTAAGGAACTGATTAAACACGTCAAGAAAAAATGTTGACAAGACAGCAACAAAAATTTACAAACCAAACCAGTAATCAGGAAAACATGGCTGAATCCAATCAACAAACTGAAAATCAGGAAGGGGGGCAGGACTTCGCACAAGCAATGAAAGATCTCAGAACATTTATCACCGACAAATTTGATGAAGTAATGAAAGAGGTTAACAGCGTGAAGACAGCACTTGGAGGGGAAATTGCAGACATGCGCAAAAAAATAACAGATATGATGGAAATGAACACCACAATTCAAGAAATCAAAAATACACTTGCAGCAAATATCAGCAGACTAGAAGAGGCAGAGCAGAGAATTAGTGATGTGGAAGACAGTGCATTGGAAATCAAACAGATAGTAGAAGTGGTCAATAAAAAGGTAGAAAAAATCCAGATAGGACTTAGGGACCTGAATGATAACGCAAAACGCTCAAACATACGTATTATAGGCATTCCAGAAGGAGAAGAGAAGGGAAAGGGGTCAGAAGGAGTGTTGCAGGAAATAATGAATGAAAACTTCCCAAATCTACTGAAAGAGACAGATGTACATATCCAAGAAGCACAGCGCACTCCACTGGTCATAAACCCCAACAGGCCCACCCCAAGACATATACTTGTCAAATTATCCAATGCTCAAGACAAAGAAAAAATTCTAAAAGCAGCAAGAGAAAAGAAAACAATCACATACAAGGGAAACTCCATAAGATTAAATGCTGATTTCTCATCTGAAACGATGGAGGCAAGAAGGCAGTGGTATGATATAGTCAAGGTACTAAAGGAAAAAAATCTCCAACCAAGAATACTCTATCCAGCTAAACTAGCATTCAAAAATGATGGAGAGTTCAAAATATTCACAGACAAACAGAAACTGAAAGAGTATATCAACAAGAAACCTCCCCTTCAAGAAATTCTTAAGGGAATTCTGCAGGAAGAAAGGAAAAAACAGGACAGTCAGAGATGGAGGAGAGTGTAAAAGCAACAAGAAAGACAAAAATGGAAGGGGAAAATAAAATAATACAAACAAAATATAACAAACACAAATCCAACAAAATATGGCTACCATAAATAACTCTCTAAACGTAATAACACTGAATGTCAACGGATTAAACTCACCTATCAAAAGATTCAGACTGGGACACTGGATAAGGAAATACGACCCATCTATATGCTGCCTACAAGAGACACATCTTAGACCCAGAGACTCATGGAGGTTGAAAGTGAATGGCTGAAAAACAATCATACAAGCAAACAACAACCAAAAAAAGGCAGGAGTAGCTATATTAATATCAGACAAAATAGACTTTAAATGCGAAACAATTGTGAGAGACAAAGAAGGATACTATATTTTAGTGAAAGGGACAATTTGTCAAGAAGATCGAACAATCATAAATATTTATGCTCCTAACAAGGGCGCCTCTAAATATGTGAGGCAAACACTGGAAAAACTAAGTGAAAGAATAGATGCATCTACAATTATAGTGGGGGATTTTAATACACCACTATCAACTCTGGACAGAACATCTCAAAAGAGAATCACTAAAGAAACAAAACATTTGAACAGTATATTAGAAGAGCTGGATCTAATAGACATATATAGATCATTACACCCAAACACAGCAGGATATACATTTTTCTCAAGCGCACATGGAACATTCTCCAAGATTGACCATATGCTAGGCCACAAAGAAAGGCTTAATGAATTCAGAAAGATCGAAATCATACAAAACATTATCTCTGACCACAGTGGAGTCAAGCTGGAAATTTGCAAGGGACAGAGACCCAGACTTCACACGACAATTTGGAAATTAAATAGCACACTCTTAGAAAAACAGTGGGTCAAAGAGGAAATCACAAAAGAAATCAATGACTACCTTGAAACAAATGATAATGATAACACAACATACCAAAATTTATGGGATGCAGCAAAAGCGGTACTGAGAGGGAAATTTATAGCCATAAATTCATATATCAAAAAAGAAGAAAGAACAGAAATTGAAGAATTAACTGCACATTTGAAGGAATTAGAAAAACAACAACAAAGTAACCCAACAGGAAGAAGAAGGAAGGAAATAACAAAGATAAGAGCAGAACTAAAGGAAATAGAAAATAAGAAAGCACTTGAAAAAATAAACAAGACCAAGAGCTGCTTTTGAGAAGATCAACAAAATTGACAAACCTTTAGCGAGACTAAGAAAGAAAAAAAGAGAAAAGATGCAAATACACAAAATAAGAAATGAGAAAGGTGATATCACCACTGACCCCACAGAAATAAAGACTATCATAAGAGGATACTTTGAAAAACTATATTCCAACAAAAATGACAATTTAGAGGAAATGGACAAATTCCTAGAAATACATAAGCAGACCATACTGACGAAAGAAGAAATTGATGATCTTAACAAACCAATCACAAGCAAAGAGATAGAATCAGTCATTAAAAATCTCCCAACTAAGAAGAGCCCAGGGCCAGACGGCTTCACAGGTGAATTCTACAAAACATTCCGGAAAGAACTAACACCAATCCTGTTGAAACTATTCCAAAAAATCGAAACAGAAGCAACATTGCCTAATTCCTTCTATGATGCCAACATTACCCTAGTACCAAAGCCAAACAAAGACACCACAAGAAAGGAAAATTACAGAGCAATTTCTCTAATGAACCTAGACACAAAAATACTTAACAAAATACTTGCTAATCGTATTCAACAACACATTAAATGAATTATACACCATGACCAAGTGGGATTTATCCCAGGTATGCAAGGATGGTTCAACATAAGAAAATCAATCAATGTAATACACCATATAAACAGATTGAGAGAAAAAAACCACATGATTATATCTATAGATGCAGAAAAGGCATTTGACAAAATACAGCACCCCTTCCTGATAAAAACACTCCAAAAGATCGGAATACAAGGAAACTTTTTGAACATGATAAAGAGTATATATGAAAAACCTAAAGCCAACATTGTTTACAATGGCGAAATCCTGAAACCCTTCCCTCTAAAATCAGGAACAAGACAAGGATGCCCATTGTCTCCGCTCCTATTTAACATTGTCTTGGAAGTACTGGCTCGAGCACTGAGACAAGAACCAGATATAAAAGGCATTCAAATTGGAAGGGAAGAATTAAAAATTTCATTATTTGCAGATGACATGATCCTATATATAGAAAACCCTGAGAGATCTTCAACAAAGCTCCTAGAACTCATAACTGAGTTTAGCAAAGTCACAGGTTATAAGATCAATGGGCAAAAATCAGTAGCATTTCTATACACTAATAATGAGCAAGATCAGGAGGAAATCAAGAAACAAATACCATTCACAATAGTAAATAAAAAAATCAAATACTTAGGAATAAATTTAACTAAAGAGGTAAAAAACTTATACATCGAGAACTATACAAGATTGTTCAAGGAAATCAAAGAAGACATAAATAAATGGAAGAATATTCCCTGTTCATGGATTGGAAGACTGAATATTATTAAGATGTCTATCCTACCAAAACTGATCTACACATTCAATGCAATCCCAATAAAAATCAACACAGCCTTCTTTAAGGAACTAGAAAAACTAACTATGAAATTTATTTGGAATAAAAAGAGGCCCCGAATAGCCAAAGACATATTGAAAAAGAAAAACGAAATAGGAGGAATCACACTTCCTGACTTCAAAACATACTACAAAGCTACAGTAGTGAAAACAGCATGGTACTGGCATAAGGAGAGACACACAGACCAATGGAATCGAATTGAAAGTTCAGATATAGAACCTCATGTATATAGCCATATAATATTCGATAAAGCCACCAAACCCTCTCAACTGGGAGAGAATGGCCTATTCAACAAATGGTGCCTGGAGAACTGGATAGCCATATGTAGAAGAATGAAAGAGGATTACCATCTCACACCTTATACAAAGATCAATTCAAGATGGATCAAAGACCTAAATATAAGAGCCAAGACCATAAAGACCTTAAAAGCAGTGTAGGGAAACATCTACAGGACTTTGTAATAGGAAATGGCTTCATGAATATCACACCAAAAGCACGAGCAGCAAAAGAACAAATAGATAAATGGGACTACCTCAAAATTAAAGCCTTCTGCACCTCAAAGGAGTTTGTCAAGAAAGTAAAAAGGGAACCCACACAATGGGAGAAAATATTTGGCAACCATATATCTGATAAGAGACTTATAACTTGCATATATAAAGAACTCATATATCTTGAAAACAAAAAGATAAACAACCCATTTAAAAAATGGGAAAAAGATTTAAACAGACACTTCTCCAAAGAAGAAATACAAATGGCTAAAAAGCACATGAAAAAATGCTCCAAATCCCTAGCTATCAGGGAAATGCAAATCAAAACTACAATGAGATACCATCTTACTCCCATAAGATTGGCAGCCATGAAAAAAACAGTAGAATACAAATGCTGGAGAGGATGTGAAGAAAGGGGAACACTCATCCATTGCTGGTGGGAATGCAGAAGGATCCAACCATTCTGGAGGACAGTTTGGCAGTTTCTCAAAAAATTATCCATAGATTTGCCATATGACCCAGCAATACCACTGCTGGGTATATACCCATCAGATCTGAAAACAAGGACACAAACCGATATATGTACACCAATGTTCATAGCAGCATTGTTCTCCATCGCCAAAAGTTGGAATCAATCCAAAAGTCCATCAACAGATGAGTGGATCAATAAAATGTGGTATATACACACAATGGAATACTACTCAGCTGTAAGAACCAATACACTACAATCGCACGTGATAACATGGATGAACCTTGAGAATCTTATGTTAAGTGAAGCAACCCAGGCATTGAAGGACAAATACTATATGACCTCAATGATATGAAATAAGTTAACTGCCTCAGAAAGCTAGAGTCTGGAAAACTGGCTTACTGGAAATCGGGGGGTGGAGGAAGGATGTGAGTTAATGTCTGTAGGGGTGGAATCTGTGATGAGCTGGGGGTAAGTATGAGCACAAAGAAGGGACAAAATGGGGACAAGGGGTTACCTTCGGGTGGGGTTTTCTGGATTTGAGGGGGGCTGGGGATGGGAAGAGTGGTAATATGGTCCAAGAAATAGGTGGGGGGGAGGGGCAACATACAAACATGGGAGAGTGCCAGAAGTTCATTGAGAACTAAATGCTGAGTAAAACGTATCAAAGTATAAGTAGGAGGGTCACCTGGTTAGGACGCTCAGGGGGTATGGTCTGATGCGGGACGGACTCCGGAGGGAATAGCTGAAGGCTCATTTTGCCAAGGTGGGTTCTACCATTGGGTGGGGTGGACCCATATCCTGGGGAAGACTAATGCCGTCGAATAGAGAGAACTGTATCTCTCGTGAGAAAGGACGGCTCCCAGGGCATTAGATTGGCAGGCGTTGTGGGCCCTAAGGGGAGGGGAAAATGGACGTGCAATGGATAGAACAAAGGTAAATAAGGGGGCAAAAGAGGAGTTATGTGAGAGTACACGAGGATGAATATAAAACAGCTAATATTACACCAAAAACATATAGGGGACGACAGACTAATAATGAAAACCATAAGACAAAACATAGGATAACTAAAAAATTTAGAAACCTGTACAACCTAAAGTATGGACCACATAGTAAGCACAAATGTTACCTTGTTTGAAAACTATAGTTTCGGAATCTGTACATCAGTTTCAGGAAATATGATATGAATAAGTTAAAAGATTATTGCTGTGGAAGGGAAAAGGTTTTATGGTGGATCTGGGGAAATACTGTATATTGTATATATGAATTTTGGTGATCTAAGACTCTTCTGAAGCTGACATTATGTTGGGATTCACTTTACGGGAAGTTTTGGATCACAGAGTGGTTCAACAATGGCAGCGGAGGAATACTGATATGGGATGTTATTGACAGGATATATATGGTTGACAGGGAGTTATACAGGGCATATGCCCAGGGTATATGGTAATGTCTATATATACTCATAGTGGAAACAATTAAAAACAACAGCTGGGGGGGTACTGGGCTCCTGGCCGGGGGGTCACTGTTGTGGGCCCTGGGAGAGCAGCGGCAATCCTCCAGGTGCAACGGCAAGAACCAGGAAGGAAGGAGGGCCCAACAGTGGGCTCTTGATACTAATAGCTACACTTTTGAGCCTATGCACCTGCAATAAGAACAAGGCCTAGAGTAGCATTGTGCCTGGGGGTTTCCTCCTGACAGCCTTCATGTTACTCAAATGTGGCCACTCTCACAGCCAAACTCAGCGTGTAGATGTGATGCATTCCCCCCAGCGTGGGACACGACACCCGGGGATGAGCCTCCCTGGCACCGAGGGATCACTACCACATACCAGCTGAAGAAGCAACTAGAAAATGACCTTGAATTAAAGATTCAATGCAGAACAGCAGAATATACCTGTCTACATATAATAACATGACTTCGGGAAGCGGTTTGACCTAATGTAAGGGGGAAATGGAAAGGAGAAATGAGATTATAAGGCTGTGAGTCTCTAAAAAAGAGTCTGGAGGTTGTCAGAAAGAATACCCCTATGTACAACTGAACAGAGTCTAAGAGACAGATAAGGTAGATACAACCCCAAGTATTGGTTCTTTTGAGGGATAAAGAGACCCACGGGTTCTATGGTCATGGCAGAAGGGGTTCACTGCCATGACAGATGGCCCTTCTTTGGAGCTGGTGTTTCTGCGTGATGGAAATGGACTCAGAGGGGATCTCTTTTCACAAGACTTGCATGCTACTTTATTGAAATTGTAGTTGGTGCTGAGTTTAAGATATATGTAGGGGATTTGAATCTCTGGACTGATAATATGACACCCAGGCCCAGAGCCTCAACAGACTTCAGCTCCTACACTTTGACTTATTGGACTTACTCCACTCAGCTAACATGGAGTTGAAGAAGGTCAACCACCACAACATGGAGCCTAGAGTGTCTACAACTAGAAGCGGGAAGAGTGCATCCAGTACCCATGTGGAATCTAAGCCCTCACTTGACATAGGTGTGCAATAGACACAACCAATCCAATGTCCACAGAGAAAATGTGGAATGGGTGTGGGAACGGTAGCCATGGGGGCTGCTGGGTGTGGGGAACGGGAGGAAGAGATGAGATGTGGAGGTGTTTTCGGGACGTGGAGTTGTCCTGGATAGTGCTCCATGGACAATTACGGGACACTGTAGATCCCCCCAGGGCCCACTGGATGGAACGTGAGAGAGTCTGGGCTATGATGTGGACCATTGACTATGGGGTGCAGTGATGCTCAGAGATGAACTTACCAGGTGCAATGGATGTATCATGATGATTGGAGAGAGTGTCGCTGTGGGGGGAGTGGGGGGTGGGGGTGGTGGTGTTGAATGGGACCTCATATATATTTTTTAATGTAATTAAAAAATAATAATAATAAATAAATATTAAAAAAAAAAGAAAGTGAAGAGCTGGAAAACAATCTCACAAACAAACAATAAGCAAAAAGGGCAAGAGTAGCTGTATTAATATCAGAAAACATAGACTTTGAATGCAAAACTATTTTGAAAGACAAAGTTGGACATGACATATTAGTAAACAGGGTAAACTTTCAAGAAGAAAGAACAATCATAAACATTTATGCACCTAAGCAGCGCACCTCAAAATACACGAGGCAAACACTGGAAAACCGAAATGGACAAATATATGTCTTGACTATTATTGTGGGAGACTTTAAGACACAATTATCATCATTAGAACATCTCAACAGAGAATCAATAAAGAAACAAGGACTTTGAATAATAAATTAGAGGTTCTGGACCTAATAGAATTATACAGAACACTACACCCAAATACAGCAGGATATACATTCTTCTCAATTGCACATGGATCATTTTCAAGATAAACCACAAGCTAGGCCACAGAGAAAGTCTAAGTGAATTAGGAAGGGTGATATCATACAAAATAATTTCTCTGACTACAGTGGAATGTAACTGGAAATTTGCAAGGACCAGAGACCCAATTTAGTCACCAAGATATAGAAGGTAAGCAACACATTCTTAGACAAACAGTGGATCAAGGAATAAATCTCAAAGAAATCAGTAACTGCTGTGAAACAAATGAAAATAACAATACATTTCAATACTTATGGGATGCAGCATAAGCTGTAATGAGATGGAAATCCATAGCCATGAATTCATACATCAAAAAATGAGAAAGAACTAAAATCAAAGACCTAACTGCACACTTGTTTGAATTAGAGAAAAACAAGCAAACAAATAATATACTAACCCCAAAAGAAGAAAGAAAGAAATTACAAAGTTCAGAGAAGAAGTAAATGAAACAGAAAATGGGAAAGCAAAAGAAAAATAATCAAAGAGCTGTTTCTTTTTTTTAGAAGATCAATAAAATTGGCAAACCCTTAGCTAGAATAATAAAGAAAAAAGAGAGATGAAGCAAATACACAAAATAAGAAATGAGAAAGGGGATATCACCATTTACCCCACAGAAATAAAGACTACCATAAGAGGATAATTTGGAAAACTATATGCCAACAAGGAAAATTTAGAGGAAATGGACAAATTACTAAAAAGACATAAGCAGCCTACATTGATGAAAGAAGAAATTGATGATCTCAACAAACCAATCACAATAGATAGAATCAGTTATTAAAAACCTCCCAACTAAGAAGAGTCCTGGGCCAGATGGTTTCACAGGTGAATTCTACCAAACATACCAGAAAGAACACCAATCTTTCTTAAACTTTTCCAAAGTATCAAAATAGAAGGAACATTGTGTAACTCATTCTATGATGCCAGCATTACCCTAAACCAAAGTCAAACAAAGACTCCATGAAAGGAAAATTACAGAGCAATCTCTCTTATTAACCTAGATGTTTAAAATCCTCAAAAGAAAACCACATGCTGATCATATTCAACAATACATTAAACAAATTATACACCATGACCAAGTGGGTTTCATCACCAGTGTGCAAGAATGATTCAACGTAAGAAAATCAATCAATATAATACAACACATAAACAGATCAAAAGAATAAAAATCAGGGGAGAGGCAGGGCAAGATGGTGGCTGAGTGAGCTTACCTGATAATATCTCCTGCAAAGAAGCAGCTGGGCAGCATTGGAGGTTCTTCGGGACCAGGCTGTTTCTGGATTTTTCAGGACAGGAGGTGTCTATACATCAATTTGGTGGGAAGGTAACAGAGAAAATACGTCTATAAAATATAATCAAGACTCTTTACACAGAGATCTGGGCTGCATGCGAAACACTCCCTCCTAGGGTGGGTGGAGCCCTGGCACCAGGCACTGCTGTGGCATTTTTTTTTGTTTTTTTCTTGGAGGCACTGCACTGCTGGGGAATTCATAAGCCCTGAGCAGCCTATTGGGGGTTAATAGGACAGGAGGCGCTTGCAGACCGATTTGGGGAGACAAACGGGAGTTTTATTGTGAAGCAGGGGAATTTTTAATTGCAGACACAAACAATAGCGCTTCCGCCTAGAGCCCCGCCCCCCCCAAGCCTGGCTGCTGATCTAGAGTGGACTTAAATTGATAGCAATAAAGAGACGCCACCAGGGTCTGACAGGGTGGGAGACGTTTGGAAGCCGATTAGGGGAATATTTTGTGAAGCGTGGGAATTTCAGGTTTGGACTCTGCTACTAGCATTTCTGGCTGGAGCCTGACCCCTGGGCCTGGCTATTGATCTGCGTCATTAAATTGGCTGCAGTGTAGAGGCGCCCCCAGGTGGCTGTTCCAGGGGATCACAGGGTGGGAGGAGTCCTGAAGTAGAATTGGTGATACATCCACAGAATAGACCCCACTGCGTGAGTGAATTGTGGGGTACAAACACACAGGATAGAGCTTGCGGATGTGACCTCACCCATAGGGCTGGCACCCAGCTGTGGGGATCCCTAAAGGCTGTGATGCACTGTGGTGCTCCCAGGCTCCCTGTTAACTGGACTTGAGGTTGCCAGGTCTGAGTCCCATAAACCCTGGTGGCCCACACCCCAGAGACTCACACCTCTTGAGTCTTCAATATCTCAGACTTTCCATCCCTGAATCCATCATGCCCTGATGTCCATCTGAGGTCATTGAATGTCCTAGTCCTCAACATTTGCATTTTTTCTTTTTTGTTTTATTTTGTTTTGTTTTTAGTCTTATTCTATTTTATTTTTTATTTTTTTTAAATGTCCTGATTGCCAACATTGCATTATCCCCTAGTCTTTTCTCCCACGATATCCCTCAAAGCCTTTTTCTTCAGTTATTTAGGGTTTTTTAAAATTTTATTATTATTTTGGCTGTTGTGGTAGGTGTATATCTTTTTTCTCTTTTCCCTACCTGTTCCCTGCCCTTTACCCACCCCCTTTTTCTTTCTTCCCTTCTTCTCTTTATTTTTTCTTTTCTCTCTCTCGTCCCTCATTTTCTTCTTATTTTATTTTATCTTAACTATACAATAGGTGCTGCAGGGAACACCTCACATTTGCTGGGTTTCCTCATCCTCCACTGCCTCATTTCTGTGTGAATAGATTTTGGCTACCTACACTATCCCTTTTCCCCTACATCTTGATATCCTCCATCATCTACAGTCTCTCCTATATTCCAACTCCCTTTCTTTGATCCACAAAGTGTCTAACTCTTAATTTCTAATAACTTTGTTTTGTTTTCTGTCTGTTATCCACTCTTGAAACTAATGCCTTTCTTTTCTCTTTCCCTCTCTCATGAAAACAATAGCTTTTTAATTCATACCATATTCCTCCTATATTCAGTTGACTACCTCATTATAGGTACTCTACCTACTGCTATAACTCTACACAATTTACATGAATCTAACCTCGATCCTCCCAGATCTCATATTGTTGCTCTGTTAACATATATCACCAATACTACTTTACACTTTTTCCTTGCTTACACAATTACCTTTCCCCAGCACTAATATTTTCCTTTAAAGTGAACTCAACCAGCAATAAGAAATTAGAATAAGAAGAACAAAGTGACAAAGAGAAGATATAACACTTAGGCAAAAACAACAGCTAATTAATTTCCAACACTAGACAAAGAAGCTAAGGAACTGATTAAACCCGTCAAGATAAAATGATGACCAGACAGCAAGAAAAATCTACAAACCAAACCAATAATCAGGAAAACATGGCTGAATCCAATCAACTAAAAATCAGGAAGGGGAGCAGAACTTCACACAAGTAATGAAAGATCTCAGAACATTTATCACCGACAAATTTAATGAAGTAAAGGAAGAGGTTACCAATAGGAAGACAACACTTGGAGGGGAAATTGCAGACATACGCAAAAAGATAACAGATATGATGGGAATGAACACCACAGTTCAAGAAATCAAAAATACACTTGCAGCAAATATCAGCAGACTAGAAGAGGCAGAGCAGAGAATTAGTGATGTGGAAGACAGTACATCTGAAGTCAAACAGATAGTAGACTTGGTCAATAAAAAGACAGAAAAAATCCAGCTAGGAATTAGGGACCTGAATGATAATGCAAAATGCTCAAACATACGTATTATAGGCATTCCAGAAGGAGAAGAGAAGGGAAAGGGGTCAGAAGGAGTGTTGCAGGAAATAATGGCTGAAAACTTCCCAAATCTACTGAAAGAGAAAGATGTACATATTGAAGAAGCAAGGCACACCCCACTGGTCATAAACCCCAACAGGCCCACCCCAAGACATATACTTGTCAAATTATCCAATGCTCAAGACAAAGAGAAAATTCTAAAAGCAGCAAGAGAGAAGAAAAACATCACATACAAGGAAAGCTCCATAAGATTAAGTGCTGATTTCTCATCTGAAACCATGGAGGCAAGAAGGCAGTGGTATGATATAGTCAAGGTACTAAAGGAAAAAAATTTCCAACCAAGAATACTCTATCCAGCTACACTAACATTCAAAAATGATGGAGAGATCTAAATATTCGCAGATAAACAGAAACTGAAAGAGTATGCCAACAAGAAACCTCCTGTTCAAGAAATTCTAAAGGGAGTTCTGCAGGAAGAAAGGAAAAAACAGGACAGGCAGAGTTGGAGGAGAGTGTAAGAGCAACAAAAAAGACAAAAAGAGAAGGAAAAAATGCAAACAAAAAATGACAAACACAAATCGAATCAAAATATGGTTAACACAAATAATTCCTTGAAAGTAATAACACTCAATGTCAATGGATTAAACTCACATATCAAAAGATTCAGACTGGGACATTGGATAAGGAAATATGACCCATCTATATGCTGTCTACAAGAGACACATCTTAGACCCAGAGACTCATGGAGGTTGAAAGTGAATGGCTGGAAAACAATCATACAAGCAAACAATAACCAAAAAAAGGCAGGATTAGCTATATTAATATCAGACAAAATAGACTTTAAATGCAAAACAATTGTGAGAGAAAAAGAAGGATACCACATTTTAGTGAAAGGGACAATCTGTCAAGAATATCGAACAATCATAAATATTTATGCTCCTAACAAGGGTGCCTCTAAATACGTGAGGCAAATGCTGGAAAAACTAAGTGAAAGAATAGATGCATCTACAATTATAGTGGGGGATTTTAATACACCACTATCAACTCTGGACAGAACATCTCAAAAGAGAATCACTAAAGAAACAAAACATTTGAACAGTATATTAGAGGAGCTGGATCTAATAGACATATATAAATCCTTACACCCAAACACAGCAGGATATACATTTTTCTCAAGTGCACATGGATCATTCTCCAAGATAGACCATATGCTAGGCCACAAAGAAAGGCTTAATGAATTCAGAAAGATCGAAATCATACAAAGCAATATCTCTGACCACAGTGGAGTGAAGCTGGAAATCTGCAGCAGGTGGAGGCGCAGATTTCAAACCATGATTTGGAAATAAAACAGCACACTCTTAGAGAAATAGTGGGTCAAAGAGGAAATCTCAAAAGAAATCAATGTCTACCTTGAAACAAATGATAATGATAACAAAACATACCAAAATTTATGGGATGCAGCAAAAGCAGTACTGAGAGGGAAATGTATAGCCATAAATTCATATATCAAAAAAGAAGAAAGAGCAAAAATTGAAGAACTAACTGCACATTTGAAGGAACTAGAAAAGAAAAAAGCAAAGTAATCCAACAAGAAGAAAAAGGAAGGAAATAACAAAGATAAGAGCAGAACTAAATGAAATAGAAAATAAGAAAGCACTTGAAAAGATAAATACGATGAAGAGCTGGTTTTTTGAGAAGATCAACAAAATTGACAAACCTTTACTGAGACTAACAAAGAAAAAAAGAGAAAAGATGCAAATACACAAAATAAGAAATGAGAAAGGCGATATCACCACTGACCCCACAGAAATAAAGACTATCACAAGAAGATACTTTGAAAGCAATATTCCAACAAAAACGACAATTCAGAGGAAATGGACAAATTCCTAGAAACTCATAAGCAGCCCATATTGACAAAAGAACAAATTGATGATCTTAACAAACCAATCACAAATAAAGAGATAGAATCAGTCATTAAAAACCTCCCAAATAAGAAGAGCCCAGGGCCAGACGGCTTCACAGGTGAATTCTACAAAACATTCCAGAAAGAACTAACACCAATCCTGCTGAAACTATTCCAAAAAATCGAAACAGAATGAACATTGCCTAACTCCTTCTATGATGCCAACATTACCCTAGTACCAAAGGCAAACAAAAACACCACAAGAAAGGAAAATTACAGACCAATATCTCTAATGAACCTAGACACAAAAATACTTAACAAAATACTTGCTAATCGTATTCAACAACACATTAAACGAATTATACACCACGACCAAGTGGGATTTATTCCAGGTATGCGAGGATGGTTCAACATGAGAAAATCTATCAATGTAATATACCATATAAACAGATTGAAGGAAAAAAATCACATGATTATATCAATAGATGCATAAAAAGCATTTGACAAAATACAGCACCCTTTCTTGATAAAAACTCTCCAAAAGGTTGGAATACAAGGAAATTTTTTGAACATGATAAAGAGTATATATGAAAAACCTACAGCCAACATTGTTTACATTGGAGAAATCCTAAAATCCTTCCCTCTAAAATCAGGAACAAGATAAGGATGCCCATTGTTTCCCCTTCTATTTAACATTGCCTTAGAAGTACTTGCTCGAGCACTGAGGGAAGAACCAGATATAAAAGGCATTCAAATTGGAAAGGAAGAAGTCAAAATTTCATTATTTGCTGATGATATGATCCTATACATAGAAAACCCTGAGAGATCTACAACAAAGCTTCTAGAACTCATAAATGAGTTTAGTAAAGTCGCAGGTTATAAGATCAATGTGCAAAAATCAGTAGCATTTCTGTACACCAATAATGACCAAGCTTGGGAGGAAATCAAGAAACAAATACCATTCACAATAGTAAATTAAAAAAATCAAATACATAGGAACAAATTTAACTAAAGATGTAAAAACGTATACACTGAGAACTATACAAGACTGTTCAAGGAAATCTAAGAAGACCTAAATAAATGGAAGAATATTCGTTGTTCATGGATAGGAAGACTAAATATTATTAAGATGTCAACCCTACCAAATCTGATCTACACATTCAATGCAATCCCAATAAAAATCAACTCAGCCTTCTTTAAGGAACTAGAAAAACTAACTATGAAATTTATTTGGAAAGGAAAGAGGCCTCAAATAGCCAAAGAAATATTGAAAAAGAAAAAACGAAATTGGAGGAATCACACTTCCTGACTTCAAAACATACTACAAAGCTACAGTAGTGAAAACAGCATGGTATTGGCATAAGGGGAGACACACAGACCAATGGAATCGAATTGAAAGTTCTGATATAGAACCTCATATATATAGCCATATAATATTCGATAAAGCCACCAAACCCTCTCAACTGGGAGAGAATGGCCTATTCAACAAATGGTGCCTGGAGAACTGGATATCCATATGTAGAAGAATGAAAGAGGATTACCATCTCACACCTTATACAAAGATCAATTCAAGATGGATCAAAGACCTAAATATAAGAGCCAAGACCATAAAGACCTTGGAAAGCAGCGTATGGAAACATCTACAGGAACTTGTAATAGGAAATGACTTCATGAATATCACACCAAAAGCACGAGCAGCAAAAGAACAAATAGATAAATGAGACTTCCTCAAAATTAAAGCCTTCTGCACCTCAAACGAGTTTGTCAAGAAAGGAAAAAGGGAACCCACACAATGGGAGAAAATATTTGGTAACCGTATATCTTATAAGAGACTTATAACTTGCATATATAAAGAACTCATATATCTTGAAAACAAAAAGACAAACAACCCATTTAAAAAATGGGAAAAAGATTTAAACAGACACTTCTCCAAAGAAGAAATACAAATGGCTAAAAAGTACATGAAAAAATGCTCCAAATCTCTAGCTATCAGGGAAATGCAAATCAAAACTACAATGAGATACCATCTTACACCCATAAGATTGGCAGCTATGAAAAAAACAGAATACAAATGCTGGAGAGGATGTGAAGAAAGGGGAACACTCATCCACTGCTAGTGGGAATGCAGAAGGATCCAACCATTCTGGAGGACAGTTTGGCGGTTTCTCAAGAAACTACCCATAGATTTACCATATGACCCAGCAATACCACTGCTGGGTATATACCCAGCAGAACTGAAAACAAGGACACAAACTGATATATGTACACCAATGTTCATAGAACATTGTTCACTATTGCCAAAAGTTGGAATCACCCCAAATGCCCATCAACAGATGAGTGGATGAATAAAATGTGTATATACACACAAGGGAATACTACTCCGCTGTAAGAACAAATACACTACAAGCACACATGATAACATGGATGAATCTTGAGAACCTTATGTTGAGTGAAGCAACCCAGGCATTGAAGGACAAATACTACATGACCTCAATGATATGAACTAAGCAAGCTGCCTCAGAGAGCTAGAGACTAGAAAATAGGCTTACAGGAAATCCGGGGGTGGAGGAAGGATGTGAGCTGACGTCTGCAGGGGTGGAATCTATGATGACCTGGTGGTAAGTATGAGCACAAAGAAGAGATAAAATGGGGGCAAGGGGTTGCCTTCGGGTGGGGCTTTGTGGGTTTGAGGGGGGCTGGGGATGGGCAGATGGGTAATATTGCCCAAAAAATTGGGGGGAGGGAGGGGCAACATACGAACATAGGAGAGTGTCAGGTGTTGGTTGAGAGTAAAATGCTGAGAAAATCATATCAAAATATAATTAGGAGGGTTACCTGTTCAGGATGCTCAGAGAGGATGGTCTGATGCGGGACAGACTCCTGGGTAATGTCCGAATGCTCATTTTGCCAGGGTGGGTTGTACCATTGGGTAGAGACCCAAGTAGTGAGAGTTGGGGTGGATCCACATCCTGGGGAGGCTAATGCCATCAAATACAGGGAACTGTATCTCTCGAGAGAAAGGGTGGCTGCCAGGGCATTAGGGCAGTTGAGCAAGTCAGGCCCTGAACACTGTTGCAAGTATCTCTGGACATGGCTCCTTGGGAAATGGAGATTGGTTGTCGCTGTGGGACCCAAGGGGAGGGGAAAATGGATGTTGAATGGATGGAACCAAGGTAAATGTGGGGGCAAGAGAGGAGTTTCATGAGAGTGCACAAGGATGAATATAAAACATGTAATATTACACCAGAAACATATAGGGGGCGACAGACTAATAATGTAAACCATAATGTTAAAACATAGGATAACTAAAACTTTAGAAAACTGTATATCCTAAAGTATGGGCCACAATGTAAGTACAGATGTCACCTTGTTGAAAGCTATTGTCTCAGAGTCTGTACATCAGTTTCAGTAAATATGATATGAGTAAGTTAAAAGATTATCGCTGTAGAAGGGAAAAGGTTTTATGGTGGATGTATGGGAGTACTGTATATTGTATATATGAATTACTGTGATCTAAGACTCTTGTGAAGAGAAGCTCAATAATTATGAAAAAAGAAAAGAAAAAGAGAGGATGTCGAATTTTTCCGAATCAATACGTATTCTAGATCTAACCTTTAAATTCATTGCTATATTCCATTTTACTAGTAAGGGAACCTGACATTATATTGGGCTTTGCTTTTCAGGAAGTTTTGGATCACAGAGTGGTTCAACAATGGCGGCAGAGGAATACTGGTATGGGATGTTATTGACAGACAATATATGGTTGACAGGGAGTTATACAGGGCATATGTCCAGGGTGCATGGTAATGTTTGGATATACTCATAGTGGAAACAATTAAAACAACAGCTGGGGGGGTACTGGGTTCCTGGCTGGGGGTGCTCTGTCGTGCTCCCTAGGGGAGCAGCGGCCGTCCCCCAGGTGCAATGGTAAGAACCAGGAAGGAATGAGGGTCCAACAGTGGGCCCCTGATACTAATGACTATGCTTGTGAGCCTATACGCCTGAAATAAGAACAAGGCCTAGAGCAGCACTGTGCCTGGGAGTTTCCTCCTGACAGCCTTCATGTTACTCAAATGTGGCCAGTCTCAAAGCCAAACTCAGCATGTAGATGCAGTGCATTCCCCCCAGCATGGGACATGACACCCGGGTATGAGCCTCCCTGGCACCGAGGGATCACTACCAAATACCAGCTGATGATGCAACTAGAAAATGACCTTGAATTAAAGGTTCAACACGGATCAGCAGAATATCCCTGTCTACATATAATAACAGGACTTTAAAATGCTGTTTGACCTAATGTAAGGGGGAAATGGAAAGGAGAAATGAGTTTATATGGCTATGAGTCTCTATAAAAGAGTCTGGAGGTTATCAGAAGGATTGCCCTTATGCACACCTGAGCAGAGTCTCAGAGACTCATAAAGTAGATACAACCCTAGGTATTGGTTCTTTTGAGGGCTAAAGAGACCCACAGGTTCTATGGTCATGGCAGATGGAGTTCACTGCCATGTCAGTTGGCCCTTTTTTGGAGCTGGTGTTTCTGCGTGATGGAGCTGGACTCAGATGGGATCTCTTTTCACAAGCCTTTCATGCTACTTTCCTGGAATTGTAGTTGGTGCTGGGGTTTAAGATATATCCAGGGGATTTGAATCTCTGGACTGACAATATGATAGCCATGCCCTGAACCTCAGCAAACTTCAACGCCTACACTGTGATTTATTGGACTTACCCCACTCCGCTAACATGGAGTTGAAGAATGTCAACCACCACACCATGGAGCCTAGAGTGCCTACAACTGATAGCAGGAGGATTGTATCCAGTATCCATGTGGAATCTAAGCCCCCTCTTGACATAGATGTGCAATGGACACAACCAATCCATGTCCACAGAGAAAATGTGGCGTTGGTGTGGGAAGGGTGGCCAGGGTGGCTGCTGATTGCGGGGAATGGGAGGAAGAGATGAGATGTGGAGGTGTTTTTGGGACTTGGAGTTGTCCTGGGTGGGGCTTCACGGACAATTACGGGACATTGTAGATCCCCCCAGGGCCCACTGGATGGAACGTGGGAGAGTGTGGGCTATGATGTGGACCATTGACCATGAGGTGCAGCGATGCCCAGAGATGTACTTACCAAATGCAATGGATGTGTCATGATGATGGGAGAGAGTGTTGCTGTGGGGGGAGTGGGGGGTGGGGGTGGTGGGGTTGAATGGGACTTCATATTTTTTGAATGTAATATTTTTTAAAAAATGAATTAAAAAAAAGAAAAAAAATCACATGGTCGTATCAATAGATGAAGAAACCACATTTGACAAAATACAGCACACTTTCCTGATAAAAATACAGCAAAAGATCAGAATTAGAAGGAAACTTTGCAAATATGATCAAGGGTATATATGAAAAACACATAGCTAACATCATTTACAGTGGTAAAATCCTAAAATCCTTCCCTCTATGATCAGGAACAAGACAAGGATGCCCACTATCACAGTTCCTATTAACAATGTGTTAGAAGTACTTGCTCAAGGAAAGAAACAGATATGAAATCCACCCAAATTGGAAAGGAAGAGGTCAAATGTGCCCTATTTGCAGATGAAGTGATCCTATACATAGAAAGCCACAAGAAATCTAAAACAAAGCTTGTAGAACTTATGAATTAGTTCAGTAAAGTCAGAGTATAAGAACAATGCACTAAAATCAGTAGCATTTCTGTACACCATAATTAGTAATCTGAGGATGAAATCAAGAAAAAATACCATTTACAATTGTAAATTTAAAAAATAAAATACGTAGGAATGATTTTAATTAAAGATTTAAAGACTTATATACAAAAAACTAGACAACACTGTTAAAGGAAGTCAAAGAAAACTTGAATAAGTTAAAGAATATTCCCTGTTCGTGGATAGGAAGACTAAATTTAATTAAGATGTCTATCCTACCAAAAATGATCTACAGTTTTAATGCAATTCCAATAAAAATCAACCCAGCATTTTTTAATGAACTGGAAAAACTAAGTATGAAATTTATTTGGAAGGTAAGGAGGCCTTCAATAGTCAAAGACATATGGAAAAAGAAAAATGAAATCAGAAGACTCACACAACCTGACTTTAAAACATATTACAAAGTTATAATGTTTTAAATGGCACAGAATTTACACAAAAATAGACACATTGACCAATGGAACCAAATTGAAACTTCAGATATAGATCCTGGCATATACAGTCATCTGATACTTGATAAGGCCAGAAAAGCCCCTCCACTTGGAGAGAATTGCCTCTGCAACAAATGATGCTAGGAGAACTGGATATCCAAATGCAAAAGAAGAGAGGGTTACCATCTCACACCTTACACAAAAATCAATTCAAGATGGATCAACGAATAAATATAAGAGTCAAGACCATATAGACCTTGGAAGACAATATATGGAAGCATCTACTGGAACTTGTAATAAGATATGGCTTCATGAACTTCATACCCAAAGCACAAGCTGTGAAAGAAAAAAAAAATAGATAAATGGGACATCCTCAAATTAAATTCTTTCACATCTTAAAAGAATTTATCAAAATGTGAAAAGACAGCCTACCCAATGGGAGAAAATATTTGGTAAACACATATCTGATAGGAGCCTAATGTCCAGCATATATAAAAAATTGCTATTATCTCAAAAATAGAAAGACAAACAACTTATTCAAAAAATGGACATGAGATTTGAACAGATGCTACTCCAAAGAAGAAATACAAATAGTTAAAAAGCACATGAAACAAAGCTCAACATCAATAGCTAATAGGAAAATACAAATCAAAACTACAATGAGATACCATCTTACACCCATTTGACTGGCAGCTACTAAAAAAAATGAGTACTACAAGTGTTGGTGAGCATGCAGAGGAATGGGAACACTCATCCACTGCTGGTGGGAATGCAGAATGATCCAGGCATCCAGGAGGATAGTTTGGTGATTCTTGATTTCTCTCATCTTATAATGATCAATGTTAAATAAATGGGGCCTCAATTCAATTTTCTACACTTTGGTTTTTTAGATTGGTACTATAATTATTATTCAGTACATTGTTGTTGATTAGCGAGTCAAGTAATTTCATTCCAAATTCAAATGCTGTACAAAAGTTTTTGTTTTCTCTACACTCTTTTCGTCATGCCCAATAAAGTGATTATCTCAGACCAATATACATTAGTATATTAGGATGGTATGCTTCATTGTTCTCTTTTGATCTTTTATGGATCTGAAATAAGATTTTAATGTTATGTATCCTCCACTTATGTTTGACTCATGACTAAATCTGAGGTAGTTTCTCCACCACTCATTTTTGTGGGGGCCAGGACAGACAGTATCATTCATGCACTTTTAATTTTCCTCATTCTCTATACCATGAACCATGTACATTTACTTTATTTCCTTTGTGCCTCATGAAACAGTTTCTTCTTTACATTCTCACTCACACAACTCAGTTTGCTTATGTACCTCCACTCCATAAAATACATTCACCCACATACAAACTACCTACCCTCTCACCTTTTATTAGGACCCTTCATAAATGACTCCCCCATGCCATAAACCTACATCTGGGTCACAGCAGAAAGCCTCCACTGCGCACCATTCTACTGTATACACACTAAGGAAGACCCCTGGTGCTCTGAAAATAGAGACCAAACTCCAGTGTTGCAAAATCATAGAACATGACCTGGCATACTACCACTGTATGTACACCCTGGGAATCCTAGACTAATTTCAAGTCAATATTTTCGGATCGTTACACAAAATTTGTGAAGTGGATGAGTAATTTCTATAGTGTGTATTTAAAATAAATGCATCGTCTATAAAATACAGTTTGTAACCTTGGATAACTGTTCTTATTTTTACAGAAACTTGATAGATTAATTAAACCAAACTATTAATGAAAATTATAAAAGTCAAGATATAGTGAGTTCTGCTACATTCTCTATGTGGACAGCAAGAACCCCCCAGTACAATGGCACTGCCTATTGAAGGAAGACAGACCACTGCACCAGGCCCTTGATATTGATGATTGTACTTATGAGCCATTTCTTGTGAATTAGAACTTAGCCTAGTATTGTACATTGCCTAAGAGTTAACCCCTGAAGACTCCTTGTTTTTTAGATTTATCAGTTTTATTCCACCCTCATGTTTACTTGATAGCTGTCATGTACTGGAGGATGTTGGATCTAGGGGTATATTCTCTCATCTTCTGACTGAGCCTTACTCTTAGGCAGGCCTTGTGAACCTGGGTCTGGGATGTGGCTGTCCTAGTGTCACAGTTCCTCCTAATCAGAGGTAGTTTATGGACTAGCATGGATTCCTGCTCCAGAGAGTACAGTATAGTTTGGCCCATCTCTTCCCACCACCAACTATAATAGTTTTCCTTCCATCAGTGCTTACTAATACACATTTTGATCCCCTCTGTGGAGATAAGGCTTTTATTCCTGAGGAAATTTCAATGAGGTGGTGAGGTTTAGGTGGTAGAATCAATCAATGCCCTTCCCAGATTCTATGGGATTGCACCTGTAGGATAGAGATCTTGAATTGTTGTGTACTTTCTGATTAATTATTTCTTCTGTAGTGGAGGTGGGTCTGGGTTCTTTTCAGCAATGGCTACTGTTCTATTCTCCCAAGCAGCACCAACACAGGAAGATGGGGAACTTTGTCTGAATTCTCAACAATCCTGGAGGAAAATCCTGGAGAATTCCACCTAGGCATGTGGTGATTGGGAGGTTCACATGCTTATGCCTTGACCTCACCAAATCTTAAGAAATTGATTACATATGCTGATTTGATCTTCTATTAGTGTAAATCCCAACTGGTGGCATCTCCCCCAAACTAACTAATGTTTGGATCCTATTTCTCTCTGCAGGCATTTGTCTCTCTCCAGCTTTTATTTTTTTAAAAAATTTTAAAAATTTATTGAAGTATATCACTCATACTTAAACATACATAAACAATAAGTGTATAATAATAATTGTGAATTACAAAACAAACATATATAACATCATTGAGGACTCACATATCTCACCCTATCATACATACCTTGCATTGTTCTTAAACATTTTTAACTAATGATTAAAGCATATTGTGGGGAAGTGTACTTGGCCCAGTTGTTAGGGCGTCCATCTACCACATAGGAGGCCCACGGTTCAAACCCCGGGTGCGGTCACCCCTCGGGCTGAAGTGTGGTTTGCTGGCCTGGTGGGGGAGCAGCTGCGGCAGGCCAAGCCGCTGCTCCCTTAATGGGGTGGCTGGTCGGACTCACCGCCACCCCCGAAGGGAGCTTGGCATGGGCGCAGAGTGCCCTCGGGTCTCCCCTTCTCGGCAGCCATGCTTCTGTGGCCGCCCCTCCTCCTGGATGGCGCCGCGCAGTGCCTGTGGGGCGGCACCCTTCTTCTTCTTTCTCCCTGCGCAGGCACAGGGTGGAGGATTCCAGTCTGCCCTTTTCCCCTCCCCCAACAGCAGCAACAGCCAGGCATGGGCGGAAAAATCAAGTCTGCCCTCCACCCCAGCAACAGCAGCCACCAATCCCTAAACCCTGCCCCTTCCCCCAGCAACAGTGACAGCCAATCCCTAACCACCACCCCTCCCCTGTCCAGTACCACCCACTGACCTTTCGCCGGCAACCAATCAGAACAGGGCATGGCTTCGACCAATCAGCCTTCCCCAGCCCCTATAAAACTGTTGCCTCTCCCTCAATAAAGTGGATTTGCATGTTTACCTTGTCTCCGCGGTAGTTCTTCTGCCATGCGCCCTCCAGTCCTGAGAGCCCCCGACAAGGGCCTGGCCTCCCTTGTCCCCAGTTCGTCGCCTGCTTCTCCGGGCGACCCCTTCGTCACCGGCTTCGTCGGGCGACCCCGTCAGCCGAACCGTGCAACCCCTTGTGAGACCGATCCCTCATCTGCTGCCAGACCAACCCCTCATCCCAAGTGGGACCGACCCCTCATCCCAAGTGGGACCGACCCCTCGTCCAAAGCTGGACCGACCCCTCGTCCGCAGCCAGACCCCACCTCTACCGACCGAGCAAGCTGCCGCAGTTGGCGCCCAACGTGGGGCAAGGCAACCCCACCACAGCACAACGTGGGGCAAAGCAACTCCACCACAGCCTCACTCCATAACCTGGCGGCCCCCCCCCCTCTCTTCTCACCTTGGGACTTCTCTCATGCAACATTGCTGCTACCTGAGCCTTGGCTACCTCATACGATCCACGGCGGTCTGGGGGAATCGCTGGATGGCTTTCTCCTTCCATGTCGGGGGCTTATACCGACCCGCTATAATTAAGAGGAGCCTTGGATTTCTCGGGAGTGCGCGTTTGCACGTCTGAAGTAACCCTACCATAGCCCTACGCTCTCCTCTCTTCTCACCCCTATCTTTTCACTCTGCATTGCTGCTCCTGAACCTTGGTGACCTCATATGATCCACGGCGGTCTGGGAGAATCGCTGGATGGCTTTCTCCTTCCATGTCGGGGGCTTATACCGACCCGCTATGATTAAGAGGTGCCAATAAAACTCTCAGGAGCGCGTGCCTGAGCACCTCCACCCCTGCCTTCACCTTTGCCTCCTCCCCTCCACGCTTGCTCCCATTTGCCTTGCTCCACTGCTCGTCGTTCCGCCCTCCCCTCGTCGGGGCCTTCTCTTGGCCCGCGACCACCGTCGGAGCCCCACCGGCTCCTACCCCTTGTCTCACCGCGCACCTCGGCTCCCATCGCCGCGCTCTCAAGGTAAGGGCCCCTTTTCTTATCGGCTCCAAAAGGCCATTAGCAATGGGTAACATCCTATCTGCTAAGCAAGCCCCGCAAGTTCGGGCTCTCGCCGGTCTCCTAGACACTCACCGGTGTAAGATCTCTTTCAAACAGCTTCAAGTATATTGGGACCTTCTTCTCCCCTTTAATCCGTGGCTTACCACGTGTCAGCTTTGGGACCCGGACAACTACACTCGCCTTATAGATAGGGTCACTTTTGCTGTGGAGCAGGAAGGTAAAAGATTCCCTCCTGGCTTATTACAGGCAACATGAAGTCCAGAAGAAATCTTGAAGGGTATAATCTATGATATGCTATATAAAAAAGGATTTAAAAGCAGCTATACCAAGAAAGTAAGAATTATGAGTCAACTGTAAATAAATTATATATTTCTGTTAATGTGTTGTAATTGTTCTGTGTTTGTCTGTCTGTTCGTTCAATGTCAACGTATATTGTGATACCTCTGGATGGTAAATATAAATTACTAGAAATCTTTAAAAGAGCTCTATTCAAATGGCCAAAAATTAAATAAGCGCTTATATTAATACTTAAGTTTATTATATTAATACATAAGTTTAAATGTTAATAAGGTATCTACAATTAAAAAAAATTGTAAGTCTTAGTTAACAAAATTAACTGTACATCTTCATAAAAAGTTGTTCTTGCCTAGATTAAAATGAATAACTTATTTTTCTTCACAGGATAATATAAAGAATGTAAGACTTATATGAATATTAAAAAGGTTAAAAGTTTGTAAAAATGCTAACGGAAATGTAATAAGTTTTGCAAAAAGACGTATTTTGTCCTAAAGTAGGATGGCTAATTTTTCATAAACTCTTGAAACTTAATTTGCATGTGGAAGTGTAAAAGGTATTGTGATAACTTTACGTAAGGGAATGTGTTCTGTAAAGATAAAATTTATCTTCAATAGTTTACATTAAGGTATTAAATGGCTAATTCCAAAAGGTCATTCTTAAATATATATATATAAAACTGAATTGATGATAATAACAATAAAAGGTAATTTTATAACAGGAAAGATTAACAGCAACCAAGCTCCCCTGCCAACTTGCTTTTAGGAAATGGTTTCTAATATTGCATGCTACTAAGTATTTAAAGAAAAGTTATTCTTAAGGAAACAGAAGATGATTTTGTCTTTGCAGCCATTGTCTATTTAGCAACACCCCTCGCTATCGGCCTAGCCAGTGTTGCGCCGGACGATTGGAACCTTAAACAAAGACTCCTCCTCACTGTCATCTTCCTATCTATCGTTACTATATTTACTGCCCTCATTCTCCTTCGTTTATAAAGCAGTCTCCTACAAACCACAAAGCTTCTGTCTTAAACATAACATTCTCAACCCTATCCTCTAAATGATCTTCTAACTTCCCCCACAGCCTTTAATACTTTATTTCTTCCTCATAACCTTTGCTTTCTTGATAATATTTTCTGCCATCTGTCTAGCCGCTACCACCCCAGAAGATTGGAAACTCGGCCAACGAATTCTA
Source organism: Dasypus novemcinctus (assembly GCF_030445035.2). Taxonomy (NCBI): domain Eukaryota; kingdom Metazoa; phylum Chordata; class Mammalia; order Cingulata; family Dasypodidae; genus Dasypus; species Dasypus novemcinctus. The sequence continues at coordinate 62,488,524 of NC_080691.1, read as the reverse complement.
CTCTCCATCGCCTTTCTGTTTATTATCCTCTTTTATGCTTTACTCCTTATCTTCCTCCCATAATGAATTCACCAAGCCTCCTCTTGTCCAAAACCGTCACCCTTCTTTTCCTCACACTCCCCATTGCACTCACCAACCCCAGCCATCAGCCTTTTAATTCGACAGTAAGCCTCTGGCAGGAAAAAGTAATCCTCTACTACAATGTCTTCACTGCCAAGGAGAGATCAACTACCTGCAACGCGCTGTCATCCTGGACTTCTAACAGCAGATGGATCTTATAGCCACCGAGATCAACAAGAATTGGACATTGGCCACCCTTGCTTGCAACGGCAAGATACCGCCCCCTAAATTGTACATTTATATCCCCGTCATACTCACCTCCCTCTTCAGCCTCTTCACTTCCCTCGTTGCTTGCTGCCTCTTGGGCCTTGGCTACTTGTTACTGCTGCCATCCTGGCCCTTATTTGAAAAGAAGGGGGAAATGCGGTCACCCCTCGGGCTGAAGTGTGGTTTGCTGGCCTGGCGGGGGAGCAGCCGCGGCAGGCCAAGCCGCTGCCCCCTTAATGGGGTGGCTGGTCAGACTCACCGCCACCCCCGAAGGGAGCTCGGTATGGGCGCAGAGTGCCCTCGGGTCTCCCCTTCTCAGCAGCCATGCTTCCGTGGCCGCCCCTCCTCCCGGATGGCGCCACGTGGTGCCTGTGGGGCGGCACCCTTCTTCTTCTTTCTCCCTGCGCAGGCGCAGGGCGGAGGATTCCAGTCTGCCCTTTTCCCCTCCCCCGACAGCAGCAACAGCCAGGCATGGGCAGAAAAATCAAGTCTGCCCTCCACCCCAGCAACAGCAGCCACCAATCCCTAAACCCTGCCCCTTCCCCCAGCAACAGCGACAGCCAATCCCTAACCACCACCCCTCCCCCATCCAGTACCGCCCACTGACCTTTCACCGGCAACCAATCAGAACAGGGCGCGGCTTCGACCAATCAGCCTTCCCCAGCCCCTATAAAACTGTTGTCTCTCCCTCAATAAAGTGGACTTGCGTGTTTACCTTGTCTCCGTGGTAGTTCTTCTGCCATGCGCCCTCCAGTCCTGAGAGCCCCCAACAAGGGCCTGGCCTCCCTTGTCCCCAGTTCGTCGCCTGCTTCTCCGGGTGACCCCTTCGTCGCCGGCTTTGCCGGGCGACCCCTTCGTCGCTGGCTTCGCCGGGCGACCCCGTCAGCCGAACCGCGCAACCCCTGTGAGACCGATCCCTGGTCTGCTGCCGGACTGACCCCTCATCCCAAGTGGGACCAATCCCTCGTCCCAAGCGGGACCGACCCCTCGTCCAAAGCTGGACTGACCCCTCGTCCGCAGCCAGACCCCACCTCTACTGACCGAGCAAGCCGCCGCACCCAGGCCTCCTTGACCCATGTGCAGCTGGCCCACACACAGTGCTGATGCATGTAAGGAATGCTGTGCCACACAGGGGTGTCCTCCGCATAGGGGAGCCCCATGCTCTAGGAGTGTGCCTTCTAAGGGGAACCGCCCAGCGTGAAAAAAATTGCAGCCTGCCCAAGAATGATGCCACACACATGGAGAGCTGACACAACAAGATGATGCAACAAAAAGAAACACAGATTCCCGGGCTACTGACAACAACAGAAGTGGAAAAAGAAGATGCAGCAAATAGACACAGAGAACAGACAATGGGGGTGGGCGGGGGGAAGGGGAGAGAAATAAATAAATAAATCTTTTTTAAAAAGCATTGTCAAAATATTAGCTAACCAAAGTACTTTTCCCCAACCCATCCTATTATTATTATTATCTTTATATCATTTATATATGAACATATATAAACAATAAGTGTATAGTAAAAGTGGTGAATTTACAAAGCAAACATGCATAATATCATACAGAGGTCCCATATATAAGCCCTTTACTAACACCTTGCATTGTCTTGAGACATTAGTTACAAATTATGAAAGAATATATTACATTAGGGGTATTTTCCCACAATCCACCCTATTATTATTTTGAAATATATTTTTATGACAAAAGTTGTAAACTTATAAAACAATCATGCACATGTGCAGAATTCCCAAACAACACCCCTCTATAAACACACCACTCTGTGGTAGAACATTGGTTACAGATAAGATATGATCTGATAGTTACCATGTCCACAATATACATTTGGCACACATTTTCCATACTGCCCAATTATCAACACAGTACATCTTTGGCAAAGATGAAAGCATATTATATAATTACTGCTAACCACAGACAATAGGTCACTCCAGTGGTATTTTTCCCTTGGTTTTTCATATTCCCACCACCATGAAGTAGTGATGTACATTTACTCTAGCTCACAAAGGACACACATGCATTTACACTCTCAATCACAGTTCTCATCCACCTCTTGCTATTCAGTTCCTAGACTATTCTCTTGTAATATGTTACTTGGTATTTGCATACATAGGCTACTGTTTTCAGGCATGTACCCATTTATAAATTATCTGTTACTATTTGTTATCATCCACTCAACCCATTTCCACATTTTTACAGTAAAGCTAATTAAAACTTCTATATACATTAAACATCAGTAGTCCATCTTAGTCCTCCTCTTATCTACTTTAAGAATCCACCACCTACCACCAGATCTTGAAGGTATTTTCTTACAATTTCTCCTAGAAGCCTTAGAGTTCTTGTTTTTAATTTCAGTTTTTTGACAATTTTGAGGTAATTTTTGGTTAAGGTGTGAGATAGGGGTCCTCTTTCCTCCTTTTGTCTCTGGATATCCAGTTATTTCAGCATCATTTGTTGAAAGTAGTGTTCTGCCTGTGTTGTGTAGGCTTGACAGACTAGTCAAAAATCACTTAACCATATATGTGAGGATCTATTTCTGAGCCATGAATTTGGTTCCATTGGTCTAGGTGTCTGTCTCTATGCCAGTACAATGCTGTTTTTTTGCCACTATAATTAAGTAATGTGATTTAAAATTTTAAGATGAGGGTTTTCTTTTCCTTTTTAAGATGTTTCTGGCTTTTCAGGACTGCTTCCTCTTCCAAATAAATTTGATAATCATGTTTTCACTTAAAAAATTGCTCGTGGGATTTTTATCAGGATTGCATTGTATCTGTATATCCATTTGAGTAGAAGTGACACCTTAATGGTATTTAGTCTTCCAACCCATGAGCATGAAACGTTATTCTACTTTATTTAGGGTTTTTTTTTTTTAAGTTCTTTTAACATTGACTTGCAGTTTTCTGAGTACAGGTGCTTTACATCATTGGTTAAGTCTATTACTGACTGAGTTTTATCTGTCATATTCTATTTTCACCATTCTTTTGACACTTCATTACTTTTATTGATATAACCTTCATTTCTAGACTCTCTACCAGGTCACTCTCTCCTGTCTTTTCTTTTCAGTCTTGAGCATACTCTATTATTTCCTGAAAATCTGGTCTCTTCATTAGAAATTCTCTCAGTTTCTGTTTATCTGTGAATATTCTAATCTTGCCCTCATTTTGAAAGACAATCTTGCCGTATTCTTGGCTAGAAGTTTTTTTCTTGTAGTATCTTAACTATTTCATAGCACTGTCTTCACTCTCCATGGTTTCTGGTGAGAAATCAGCATTTAATCTTATTTGTATCCCTTATATGTTATGCATTACTTTTCTCATGCTGTTCTTATAATTCTATCTTTGTCTTCGGTATCTGACATTCTTATTAGGATGTGTCTTGGATTTGGTGTATTCAGATTTCTTTCAGATGAGAGTATACAGTGATTCTTGGACCTGAATATCTATGTCCTTCAATAGGTTTGGGAAATTTTCTACCATTATTTCTTCAAATATTCCTTCTGCCCCTTTTCCCTCCTTTTTTCCTTCTGGGATACACATGACATTGTACATCTTTTGCTCCCATTTGTTTCCCTGAAACCGTGTTCAAATTTTTCCATTATTTTCTTCATCTGTTTTATTGTATGTTTACTTTTGAGAGGCCATTTCTTCAAGCTCACCAACACTTCTCCTCCTCAAATCTGCTGCTATATGATTCCAAAGTTTTTGTTGCTTTTTTATCCCCCCACCCCTTGTGGCTTCTTTGCTTACTGTCTGCACTCTGTGTCCATTTGCTGTGCCTTTGTCTATGTCTCTATTTATTTTTTTTATTCATTCCCTCCCTCATGGCTTGCTTGTTGTCTGTCTCTGTGCCCATTCACTGCATGCTATTCTGTGTTTTGCTTGTCTCCCTTTTTTGTTGCACCACCTTGCTGAGTCAGCTGTCTGTGGCACTTGTGGGTGGGTGGCACTCGACAGTGCTTACAGGCCAGCATCACTCCATGGTGCCCAGGCCAGTGGCTCTCCACAGCATTCGGGCAAACCTGCCTTTACAAGGAGGCCCTGGGACGTGAACCCAGGACCTCCCATATAGTAGATGGGAGCCCAACTGATTGAGCCAGTCGATTCCTAAATACCAGTGTTTTTAAAATTTCATTTATTGTGCCTTTTATTCCCAAAAGGCCTGCTATTTTTCTATATATACTTTCAAATTCTTCTTTGAGCTCATCCAGTGTCTTCTTAATATCCTTAATCTCTTTAGCCATTTCATTGAATTTATTAAGTAGATTTGTTTCAACATCTATAATTAGGTGTCTCTACTCCTTTACATCATTTGGAGTCTTATCTCTTTCCTTTAAGTGAGCCATATTTTCCTATTTCTTTCTGTGGATTATAACTTTTTTGGTGTTTTGGCATCTGCCTTACAAGAGTATTTATTCTGGGTGCAGTTTTTCTCTTTAGTTTAGGGCTTCCTGCCCTTTCTCCTTTGTTGGTTGTGTAGTAGGAGCCAAGGATGTAGTTGATGCTATAGGCTGTGGAGGCTCAAGTTGCCCTCATTGCTCCAGGAACCAATGAATCACCTCCCAACTTTCTCCTTTGCCAGGGGTATGGACAGAGTGACAGCTATGTGGAATAATCCAAGTAATGCAGACCTAGAATATAGTTGCCCAGAAAGACTGATGAAACTTCACATTGGCCTTTTTCTGACTTGGACAGATTCACACCCTGTCTGTTCCTAAGGTTATACCTTGGCCAGTTGAGTCTGCTAATCAGTCGCTGAAATTATTGCCCAACCACTTCCTCACCCCCTGATTTTTGGGAAATATACCTTCTAATTCATGCCACAGAATAGCTCCTAAGGTAGCTTGCACTGCCAAAGTAGGGTAATCACTGGCCTTCATTGCTTGCCCAGTAATTTACCAGAGTCTGGGGCAAGTACCCCCAGCTGCCTTCCTGCAAGAGAGGGGCTGGTGGAGCTATAATTCCAGTGGTGGAAAAGCTCCCAAGGCAGCTTGTGCCTCCAGTGGAGGATGGGCATCAGACTCTGGCATGGAGCATTCTACTTATGAATCTTCTCTGCAAATCGTCAGTCTCTTCCTTCCATTTCTTCAAGGATATTGTAGGATGTTCTTCCGGTCTCCTAAAGCCCCCAAACAGGTGTTTCACCTAGCTCCAGGCAGCTTTGAGTGCTTACTAACTAACCTTTAACAGGAGCTGACTCTAGGAGCTTCTAACTCCACCACTATCTTGCTGGTCCTCTCCAGGTTTTTTGCTTTCCCTCAGACTTCAGTTACCTGATGTGTTGAAGTCAAGTATTTAATTTGCAGTTTTTTCAGTTTCTATTGTTGATTTTGTTCTTCTTGTAGTAGTAATAAAGACTTTTTTCTCTATCTGACTTATTTCTAATATCAAGAAACCACAAGTAGCCCTAATATACATTAGCAGGTAGATAAATACATTAAGGATTATGTATACTTTGGAATACTAGAATGCAAATCAGCGTTAGAATAAGGAATGCTCAGGAGTCACAACAACATGGGTGCATTACCGAAAAATATACTAAGTGATAGAAGGTCCAGAACCTGGATAGGTGTATAAGGAAGTCAGGACATGCAGCCTAGAGACAAGGATAAGTGAGAGGTGAGGGGAAGCTCAAGACCACCAAGCCAGTATAAATGCACTATGGAGTCTAGTCTCCAGAGTCAAGGTAGATTTAAGGGGCATTCAGCAACATGTAGCCCAGAGACTAGGACTGGATCAGTGCAGGGGGAGATCAGGAAGAGCAAGGCCAAGATCAGGTTCAGGAGAAACTCATGATCATGGAGCCAAGAGGTGAGGAATAGGGGTAGGTGGAAGCCAGAAGCACTCATCCCAGGGACCAGGATGAGAGGCAAGTGCAGGGGAGCTCAGGACCACCAAGCCCAGGGCCAAAACTAAGGACAAGTGCTGGGGCACCCAGAGTGCATAGCCTAGGGAACTGTACCAGGAACTGGTACTGGGGGGTATAAAGGAGAAACATTTCAGCATCTGGGATTTCTTTTAGGACTTCTCTAATAAATTATGAGAAGGATCAGGTAAACCTGATCATGTCTCTGCTACATGGCTTAAGAAAGAGTTTCAGTGAAATTTCATTAATGCATATTTAGGTAATTTCATTGATAAATAAATGCTATACTACTATACAAAACACAATATATGTAGAAGTTTATCCATGTGAATAAATGTAATCAAACACCAACCTCACAACCAATGCATCAAAGAAGATGTGGAAAAATGTCATCAATGAAAAATGCATTTTGGCCTTCAGCACAAGTCCTTGCAATGACAAAATTCACTCTACATGGGGACTTCATTTTCTTCCCTGTACCTACCCTGAAAACACCTCAAGGTATTGACTTTTTGAAAGCCTCATGTACCACCATATCCTGAGCTTGGAATTTCCTTATATTCAGATCCCCCAAATCCTGCCATAATCATTGGTGAATTTATTGTCCAGGCCAACTTCTTTTCACCTCACATTGCTGACTCACCAACTTGGAAACAGGTTAGAGATGGAGGACTTATTAATTATTATTTAATCTTTGACTAATATTATTGAATAGCTAGGTTACAATATGTTCCTTTCATGTTCTGTTCATTATATAAAGTTGAAAGACATATGCAGAGATGAGTAGACCAATGTCAGTCAACGTTCATGTGAGAAGCCTGATGCTGAGTGGTGTTGACCTGTTCCAGTAGCACAGGAGTGATATATCAGGGTCAGGACCAGGGCAAGTGGTGTTTGGGAAGTCATGGTGGTCAGAGGGGAGAGCACACAAATGTGCTTTCTGGTTCACAGAGGAGATTATACCACTAATAATAGTGATGAACATGTATAACAACTCTGACAACTTATTTAAATATCACATTTCATACATGAAGTTACAGGTGAGGAATAACATCAACAAACTGAAGAAAGTACTACTAAACATCATTTTCTTCTACTGGTAATTCAAAAATCACCAGAATCACCTATTATAATCAACCTTGCCAGGGTGTGCATGTGTGTGTATATATTCCATATATATTCTATTACATAGTCCATATATATGAAATATATATATATGTAAACAGACACAAATACATACATATATATGAATATATATATACATAATCGCTGGAAGTAGGGGCACAATGAACATTTATTTACCCAGAGCCATTCTTAAACTTTGGTCACATCTGATTCACCATTCAACACATCACATGCTTGCAAGTAAGGAAACCTGGTTTGGGTGAAGGGATCACAAGGAAACTGTGTTTTTTTTTTTCAAAGGGCTCAGCCAGCATCCTTCTCCTATTGTGACCCTAAGGCAAGGACTTCACCTCATCCCCTTTCATTTTACATACAGAGTTGCCTCCCAAGTGTAAATAACTACCATGGGCAATCAGAGCAAATGTTTACTTAAATTCAGGTTCCTCCTCAATCTGGAAACTAGTTTCTGGGACTCATGGACCTCATCCACAAGAACATGAAAGTCTCATATTTCCTACTCTTTCTGGTGGCATCTCCCACATGTGAGTGTCCCAGGATTCATACATGAAGATAATAGGGATGATGCATCTGAGCACAGGATTTAAATTTAAATCCTGTGGTTCTTCATATCCTCATGTGTCCTGTCCCAGATCCCACTGAAAGAGTTGGGACCTGGCTTGGTGAAGTCCTCACAGACTCTGTCACTCACCTACAAACCCTTTGGATTCTCTTCAACTTGCTATTATTTGCATTGTATCCACCAGGCACCAGGAAAGGGACTGGAGTAGGTCAGCAGTATAGTTTTGGAAACCCATACGATCACCCAAGTCTTCAGTCTTGACTCAATATTACCAGGGACTCCTCAAAAAAAATGAAATTTATTTGAAACTGAGAAGCTTGAGAACCAAAGACACCACCCAATATTATTGTGCAAGAGACACAGTGAGGGGAAATTGTGAGTCATGACAAAAACCTCTCCTGCAGGGCACAGGGGACTGGAATGTCAGGTAAGTTTGTGACCACCAGAGGCCAATGAGGGTCCAATACAAGGAGCTATTTCAGAATGGGTGGGGAGGTGTTACCTATCCTTGTCTTAGGTTCCCTCTTGCTTCTCAATATGTAACCTCCAGAGAAGAGCCAGGGACTTTACTAAGCAGTGCTGTGATGTACCCAAGACTCAAACTCAGAACAGTTTATTTTAATGTTACATGTATGCTTAAGTATATTAATACATATAGAAAATTTTATCTATGTTATGGGAATGAATCCTGTCATGTAAATATGCTTGAGAATATGAGCAAAACAATTTATCAATTCTGTGAAGTTATATTCAACATAACTCAAATTTCTGAGAATTGCCAGGCAAATTAACCACCCACCCTCTATCATGTAGTGTCCCTTGTCCTCAAATGAAAGAAGGAATTGGAAAGACTGACCCTCTCTAGGAGAAGCATCCATGTGCCATATTTTGTCCTTTCCATCTCATGTGGCATCAAAGACAATTTCCCTGTTCTCATATTAAGTCCCTTTTAAATTAAGATTATATTACATAAAATGCCATCATTGTATCATTCAAACAGCTTTTCAATATATAATAGATACATAAGATAAAAAGAACAGGTTCACAGTTCAACTTTTTTTTAAACCCAAATAGCATTCCTGATACATTTGTATTTAATTCAAGACTTTCTTTCATTTTTTTCATGCTGCACTAATTAATCATTTGTCACCTATTCTTTTACCATAACATCACCAAATGTTTTCTATAAATATAATATTAAGCACTCTTTAACACTTTTCTGTGAAGCAGGTCAGGATATCAGAAAGAACTTGTAACACTCTAATCCTCCCCACAATTCCACAGGCTTTCAAAGGCACAGCTGATCTGAGGGTCCTGACATGGGGGACTGACAATCAAATGCATGCTTGAACTCATGTTGTGGCACATTCTGGGAAACAGAGCATGCCTTCAAGTATCTTCTCCCTTCTCTACATCTCCATGTGGAAAACTTTCTCATCAGTGTTAAAGAAAAAGAGTTCCTGTTCCCAAGTCTGCAGGCAAAAGTATGCCAGTTCAGGATCAGGGACAGCCTTTCAGAATATGACAAGCTCCTGAAGCCTACCTGGCTACTTGTATGTTGTACTCTCTGAATAGAAGATTCCAGGGGATATGCATAGAAATTAGCTGAATGGATAGTGATGGGAATATTATCTAAGTGTCCCTGTCCTTCCTTATGAGACAACACTTGGCCTGTCATGTATTACTGCCCTTGTAAAATGCCCTAGAGTGTGCATTTTCCCAAATATTGCAACTAAGCTGCATTGTCTTTAGCTGTCTATTTCAGAGAAATTCATTTGTGGATTAAGGCTCTTATTCTTCAATGAAGAGAATGGTTTTGTTCTGAACATGGGTTCTGTGATGAACTCTGTGACCATAGGATATTGGCTTCATTTGCTTTTCCCATGCAGAATAATTGCTTTGTTTTATAATGGAACTAAGGAGGTAATTGTGGGTGTATTTCTACAATAGTTTCTGTCCTTCTCCAAAACACCACTGGGGAGCAATCCATATTTGATTTGTTCTGTTTTATTTTGTTCTGTGTAGTTTTGGTGTATTTCCTTATTTGGGGGAAAAAGTCTGCAGGAAAGTATATTAGATTCACTCTAGCAACTTTATCACACTCAGAGTTTAGAAATTTATTTACACTTAATAGTTTCATCTTCTTACTAAATTATTAGTGTTCTGTCAATACTGGACTCAAGTAGGTTTTAGTCTTATTTCTCTTTTTTTTGAGCATCTCTTTATCCTGAGATTTTAAGATTTTTCTTAGCTCTGTGACATCAATTTTTGTACATGTTGAGTACTTTTTGATAATTTGCAGTTTTCAACAGAAGACTAGTTTTGTTTGCTTTCCACATGCAGGTTAATTCTTTGTTCTCTAATGGAGCTAGGGAGATTGCTGTGGGTGTATTTTGATCTTGGATGCTCTCCCTCTTGGGGAGAGGAATTTTGCATATTTTGTGCTATTTTGGGGGGGTGGCTGTTCTCCCTAATTCTGCAAGAAGAGCATGCAATACAGTATTGATCTGTCTCCTGTAAGACTCACTTTAGCACATTTGCAAATAGTTAAATTTGACCTTATCAAAATTAATAACAAATTAAATACGGGAATAAGCATTAAGAGTGTAAAGTAAGAATCAATATAATGGGAGAAAACATTTATAAAACATAGATCTATTAATGGACTTTTATCTAGAATATGGTAATTATTTATACCTTAACAAAAAATGGCACAAAGGAGATGTACAATTGGTTAAAAAATAAATTAAAAAAGTGTTGCATGATTTGACATCATGGAAGTATAAATCAAATCTAAGTAAAATACCATTTCACACCCACAAGGAAGGGTAAAATAAAAAAATAAGATGGCAGCAAGTATTTGAGAGGATATAGGAAAAAAGTAACCAAGTATAATGCTGATGGGAGTGTTAAATAATCAAGAATTTTTGACAAACAGACCTGAACATCCTCAAATTATTTTTAAAAAATCATATGAACCTACAGTTCTAATTCTAGATATATGCCCCAAAATAACTAAAACAGGGATTTACATATATATATATATATATATTTGTGCAGAAAACTTCATTGCAGCCTCATTTACAAGAGCTAAAAGTTTCAGGCAATCCAAATTTCCATCAATGGTGAGTGGTTAAACAAATGGATACAGACAATGAAATATCAGGTACTTGCATAAAGGAAAGACACACACTATAACATAGACAAACATTGAAATGTTCATTTCAGTTAAATAGATGAAACAAAAAGGAAAACTCATTGTATGAATTCACTTATTTTGAATGTCCAGAAAATGAAAATTCATAGGTACAAGAAATAGATTAGAGGTTACCAGATTCAGGATCAAATGAGGACTGAATTCTTAATGGGTGAAGATACTCTGTTTGATGTAATGAAAAATTTGTAATGTTTATTGTTGATTCTAGCATAAAATTGTGAATAGAAAATTAATTGTTTATTGTGTCAGTCTCCACCCACTGAGATAACACACTGTGACAAGATGAACATTTTCATATTCCAGAGAAGCATACCTCAGGTTCACCCTATCTCACATTTCCCCCGACCCTGATGCCCTTCACCAGTACCCCGCCCCTGCCATATTTCCCAGAAGAACATTCCCAACATTGCAGTTTAGAGTTTGGTACTCTGGCATCCTCTCTTGGTAAAAAGTCTCTGAAAAGTAGTGATAGAAGGAAACTTTCTCTCCATGATAAAGGGCATATGTGAACAAGCCACAGCAAACATTGTACTTAAGTACAAAGACTGAAAGCTTTTCCACTGAGATCAAGAACAGGAAAAGCATGCTCACTGTAACTGCTGTTGATCAATATTGTGCTAAAGGCTATAGCTAGGGAAATCAGGCAAGAGAAAAAAATTGCATCCATATTGGAAAGGAAGAAGTAAAATTTTGGTATTCACAAATGATATGATCTTATACCAAGAAAGCTCCAAAAAACCTGCAACAATCTACTAAAACATGTATCTGATTTCAGTAAAGTGGCATCATACAAGATAATACAAAAAATCAGTAATGTTTCTATACACTAGTAATGAGAAATATGAGGAAGGAGTCAGGAAAAAAATCATTTATAATAGCAACAAAAAGAATCAAATACTTAGGAATAAATTTAATTAAAGATGTAAAAAATTGTACACAGAAAACTACAAAACATTGCAAAAAGAAATTAAAGATGACCTAAATAAATGGAACATATTCCATGCTCATGGGTTGGAAGACTAATAGCCTTAACATGTGAATTCTACCCAAATTGATTTAGAGATTCAATGAAAGTCTGGTAAAAACTCCAAAAGCTCCTTTTACAGAAATGAAAAGCCAGTTAAGGAAGGTTACCTGTATAAGATGCTTAATGGGGGGAGCGGGGGGAGCATCTGACAAAGGGCAGGCTTCTATGGAGCGTGTGAGTCCTCATTATGTCACAGTGGGTTAGATCATTGGGTGGAGACCCATACAATGACAGTGAAGGTATACCCATATCCTGGGGAGGACTGATGTTCTCAAACAGAGAGAATTGGTGGTTTCCAATGGGTAGGACAGTTGAGTATGTCAAGCCCTCAACATTGTTGCAAGTATCTCTGAATATGGTCCTTCAAATAATGAAGACTGATTGTCACTGTGGGTCCTGAGGGTAGGGGGAAAGAGGCAATGAATAGATGGAATCTGTGTAAATGATGGGCAATGGAAGTGTTCCACAAGATCATGCAATGGTGGATATAGGACATATTAATTTACACCAAAAATGTATAAAAATCTATAGGCTAAAATGTAAACCGTAATGTAAAACATAAGATAACTAAAAATTTAGAAAATTGTGTAGTCTAAAATATAAACAATAATGTAAACATGAATGGAACCATGTTTGAAAGCTATTGTTTCAATATTGGTACCTCAGCTGCAGCAAATATAACATGAACATGTAAAAAGATCATTGTTTGGGAAAGGACAAAGGGTTTGACGTTGGATATGTGGGAGTACTGTTTATTGTATATATGAATTACTGTGATCTAAAACTTATGTGAAGGCAAACTTAATAATTAGAAAAAAGAAAAGAAAGGATGTAGACATTGAGGAATAAATGAAAGAAATTGCCTTGCCAATGTACATACAGGGCAACAACTACAGCAGTGATGAAAGGCAAAACATCAAAAACAAAGTTTTTTTCATTTTTTCATACCCCAGTTTATTTTCCCTTTATGTAATTTTTCTAAATTAGTGTATATTCTATATCTAACCTTCAAACCCATCACTATATTCCATTTTACTATTAATGGAACCTGGCAATATATTAGGCTCCATTTTTAAAGAAATTTTGGACTATAGAAAGGTTCAACTATGGCAGGGGAGGAATGCTGCTGTGGGGTGTTACTGATGGGGGCACATGGTTGGGAAGGAGTTCTCCAGGGCATGGACACACGGTACATAAAAATGTTCGGATATTTCATAGTGGTTTCAGTTAAAAATGACATCTGAGGGAGTTCTGAGTTCCTAGTCAAGGGAACTCTAACACATTCCCCAATGGAACAGCAACAATCCCCCAAGTGGAATCGCAAAGACCAGTAAAGATGGATGGCCCAACAATGAGCCCTTGATATTGATGGCTATGATTATGAGCCTGGGTGCCTGAAATATTAACTAGGCCTAGAGTTGCAATGTGCCTAAGAGTTATCTCCTGAGAGCCTCCATGTTGCTTGAATGTGGCCATTCTCTAAGCAAAACTCAGCATGTAAATGCATTACCTTCCCCCAGCATGGGACAAGATTCTCAGGGATGAACTCCCTGGCGCTGAGGGATTACTACCAACCACCAGCTGATGATGTAACTAGAAAAAGACCTTGAATAAAAGGGTCAACTCAAACCAGCAGAATATCACAGCCTACATGTAATATCAGGTGTTAAAAACTGCTTTTTGACTTGGAAAAAAGGGGGAAATGGAAAGGATAAATGAGTTTATATGGCTATGAATCTCCAAAAAAGTGTCAGGATGTCATCAGAGGGGTCACACTTACACACGCATCAGCAGGGTACCAGAAACAGCCAAAGTTGAAAGAAACCCAGGTACTGATTCCCTGAGGGCTACAGAGACCCACAGGTTCTACAGTCATGGCAGATGACTCTGGAGTTCAGTGCCATGTCAGTTGGCCCTACTTTGGAGTTTGTGCTATTGGGTGTGATGAAGTTGGACTCAGATGTGACCTTTCTACACATGCATTTTCTCTTATTTTTACTGGACCTGTGGTTGGCCCTGGGGTTGGTGTATATTCAGGAGAACTGAATCTCTGGACTGTCCATGTGACAGCCATGCCCTGAGCCTCAATAGACTAGACTTGCAACTCTTAGCATCTGGTTTATTTAACTTACCCTGACCAGCAAACAAGGAGGAGAAGAAGGTCATCCACCACACCAGGGAGACAAGAGTGCCAACAATTGCAAGTAAGAGAATTGCATCCATCATCCATGTGGAATCTAAACCCCCTCTTGATGTAGTGGGGGACCAGACATAACCATCCCCAGGCAACAGGATGGAGGAATAGAGTATGGATTCCTCCACCAGTGGACTAACTGGTGTTCTGCTGTGGAACTATTGTGATTAGTAATGGAAGAAATTGTAATATTGATGTGGAGAAAGTGGCCATGGTAGCTGCTGCAGTTAGGAAGAGGGAAGAAGAGATATGATTTGGAGGCATTTTCAGGATTTGGAGTTGTCCTGGGTTGTGCTGCAGGGACAGATGCTGGACATTGTGTATCCTGCCATGGCCACTGAGTGGACTGGGGAAGAGTGTAGACTACTATGTGGACCACTGTCCATGTGGTGCAGCAGTGCTCCAAAATGTATTCCCCAAGTGCAGTGAAAGTGCCATGATGATAGAAGGTGTTGTTGATGTGGGACGAGTGGGGTGAGGGGTGTGAAGGATATGTGGGGACTTCAGATATTTTGAGTGTAACATTTAAAAAGAAAATAAAGAAGAAAAAATAAAATAAAATGAGGAGCAGATAGCAACAAAAAATTACAAAAAAATACCAATAGTCAGGAAGACATGGACCAACCCAATGAACAAGCTAAGATCCAGGAAGAGGCATAGAACAACAAACAACTAATCAAAGCTTTCCAAACAAATATCATGGACCAAATTAATGAAGAGAAGAGATTGGGGACATCAAGAGAACTCTTGGAGAGCATACTGAAGAATTTGTAAATATATACTTAAAGATAATTGATATGATGGTGAAGAATGGCACAATCCAAGAAATCAAGAATGCACTCTCAGAAAATAAGAGCAGATTTGAAGGGGCAGAGGAAAGTATTAGTGAAGTAGAAGACAGTGCATCTGAAATCAAATGAAGAGTAAAATAAATAGGTAAAAAGATAGAAAAAATCTAGCCGGGACCTGGTGATTTGAATGACAACACAAAATGCACAAACATATGCATTATTGGCATCCCAGAAGGAGAAGAGAAGGGAAAGGGGACAAAAGGGGTGTTGGAGGAATAATGGCTGAAAAGATCTCAAACCTACTGAGCAGGAAGTATGTACATGTCTAGGAAGCACAATGCACCTCAAACAATATAAATCCCAAAGGCTTACCCGAAGACATATACTTGTCAAATTATCCACTCAAAAAGAAAATACTGAAGGCAGCAAGAGAAAAGAGAACCATTTTATACAATGTAAGCTGAAGAATATTAAGTGCTGATTTTCCATCTATATCCCATGAAGCCAAGAGGACAGAGGTGTGACATAGTCAAGATACTAAAAGAAAAGAAATTCCAGCCAAAAATTGCTTTATTCAGCAAAGCTGGCATTCAAAAATGAAAAAGCGTTAAAAATATTCACAGATAAAAAGAAACCAAAAGAGTATGCCAATAAGAAACCTCTCCTTCAAGAAATACCAAAGGGAGTTCTGCAGGAGGAAAGAAAAAACAGGAGAGACAGAGCTGGAGGAGAGTGTAAGAACAACTAAAGGAAAAAAGAGAAATAAAAACAATGTATGACATACACAAATCCAAAGAAAATATGGCTAATATAAGTAATTCCTTGAGAGTAATAACACTGAATGTCAATGGATTAAACTCATCCATCAAGAGAAAAAGACTGGAAGAATGTATAAGGAAATATGACCCATCTATATGCTGTCTACAAAAAAAACCCACCTTTGATCCTGGGATTCAAGGAGGTTGAAAGGGAATGGCTGGAAAACAATCTTATAAGCAAACAATAACCAAAAAAGGGCATGAGTTGCTATACTAATAGGGTAAAAAATAGACTGTAAATGCAAAACTACTGTGAGAGACAAAGATGGAAATTACATATTAGTAAAAGGGGCAATCATTCAAGAAGAAAGAACAATCATAAACATTTATGCAACTAACCAGGGTTCCTCAAAATACATGAGGCAAACACTGGAAAAAATAAGTGGAGAAATAGATGCCTCTACAGTTACACTGGGGGACTTAAATACACCATTACCACCATTAGACAGATCATATCAACATATTAGCAAAACAGAAAACAAAGGTTTTGAAAAATATATTAGAGGATCTGGACCTATTAGAAATATACAGAACAAAAAACCCAAATATATCAGGATATACATTCTGCTCAGGCATACACAGATCATTCTCCAAGATAAATCACATGCTACAACACAAAGTCTTGATGAATTCAGAAAGATTGAAAACTTATAAAATAATTTCTCTGACCACAGTGGAATTAAGCTGGAAATCTACAAGGGCCAGAGAACCAGATTAGGCACAAAATTATGGAAGTAAAACAACACACTCTTAGAAAAACAGTGGGTCAAGGAGAAAAATCTCAAAAGAAATCAGTAATTACCTTGAAACCAATGAAAATGACAACATATCAAAACTAATGGGATGTAGTAAAAAGCTGTACTGAGAGGGAAATTCATAGCCATAAATTCATACATCAGAAAAGAAGAAAGAGCTAAAATCAGAAACCTAACTGCACACTTGGATGAATTAGTAAAAAACAGCAAAGAAACCCCAAAGGAAGATTAAATAAATAAATAAATAACAAAGATCAGAGCAGAACTAAATGAAATAGAAAATAAGAAAGCACTATAAAAATAAATAAAACAAAGAGCTGGTTCTTTATGAAGATAAATAAAATTGACAAACCCTTAGGTAGAATAACAAAGAAAAAAGAGAGAAGAAGCAAATACACAAAATAAGAAATTAGAAAGGGTATATCACCACTGAACCCAGAGAAATAAAGAGTATCATAAGAGGATACTTTGAAACACTATATGCCAACAAGAAAAAACATTTAGAGGAAATGGACAAATTCCTAGAAACATATAAACAGCCTACAAGGATGAAAGAAGAAATTGATCTCAACAAACCAATCACAAGTAAAGAGATAGAATCAGTCATTACAAACCTCCCAATTAAGAAGAGCCCTGGGTCAGAGAGTTTCACAGGTGAATTCTTGAAAACATTCTGGAAAGAAATAACACCTATCTTGCTCAATCATATTCAAGAACACATCAAATGAATTATACACTATGACCAAGTGGGTTTCATCCCTTGTATGCAAAGATAGTTCAACATAAGAAAATCAATCAAGGTAATACATCACATAAAGAGATCAAAGGGAAAAAAATCACATGATTATACTTATAGATGAAGGAAAAACACTTGATAAAATATAGCACATTTTCCTTATAAAAACATTTCAAAAGATAGGAATAGAAAGAAACTTTCTGAACATGATAGAGCATATATATGAAAAACCCAGAGCTAACATAATCATAATGGTGATCTTAAAATATCTCCCTCTATTATCAGGAACAAGACAAGGATGGCCACTATCACCCCTCCAATTTAACATTGTGTTAGAAGTACTTCTTTGGACACTGAGGCAAGAACCAGATATAAAAGGCATCCAAATTGGAAAGGAAGAAGTCAAAATATCACCCTTAGAAATCTACAACAAAATTTCTAGAACTTATAAATGCTTTCCATAAAATCACAGGTTATAAGATCAGTGCACAAAAATCAGTAGCATTTCTGTACAACAATAATGAGCAAATGAGCAGGAAGTCAAGAAAAAAATACCATTTCCAATAATAAATAAAAAATCAAATATCTAGGAATAAATTTAATTAAAGATGTAAAAGATTAAACACAGAAAACTGCACAACACTGTTGAAGGAAATCAAAGAAGACTTAAATAAATGGAAGAATATTCCCTGTTCATGAATAGGAAGATTAAATATGATTAAGATATCTATCCTACCCCAACTGATCTACAGATTTAATGCAGTCACAATAAATATCAACACATTTTTTAATCAACAAGAAAAAATAAATATGAAATTTATTGGGAAGGGAAAGAGGTCCCAAATAGCCAAAGACATATTGAGAAAGACAAATGAAATTGGAGGAATCACACTACCTGATTTTAAAACATACTGCAAAGTCATAGTGGACAAAACAGCATGGTATTGGTACAAAGATAGACGTACAGACCAATGGAACCGAATTGAAAAATCTGATATATATCTTTGCATATATACTTATCTGTTATTCAACAAGGCACCAAACCACTCAACTGGGAGAGAATGTCCTCTTCAACATATGGTGTTTGGAGAACTGGATGTCCATGTGCAAGAGACTCTGAGGGGAGGGAGAGGGAAAAACATGCAATTTGGGGGCATTTTTGGGACTTGGGAATTGTCCTGAATGAAACTGCAATGATAGATACAGGACACTATATATTTTGACATAATGTACAATATTGTGTAGGGGAGAGTTTAAACTACAATATAAACTATAATTCATGCATATTGGCAATGCTCTAAATATATTCACCAATTGTAACAAATGTAACACACTAATATAGGATTTTGTTAATGTGGAAAAATGTGGGAGGGATAGGGAGAGGGGCATAGGGAATCTCCTATGTTTTTTTATGTAACATTTATGTAATCAACATTTCTTTAAAATTAACTAATTAATTTTAAAAAGAATGTGAGAGAACTACCATCTCACACCTTACACAAAAAGCAAGCCAAGATGAATCAAAGGTCTAAATATAAGAATCAATACCACAAAGACCTTCGAAGATAATGTAGGGAAGCATCTACAAGACCTTGCAATATGAAATGATTTCATGAATTCACAACAATGCATAGATAAATGGAATATCCTCAAAATTAAAGACTTTTGCACCTCAAAGGAGTTTATTAAAGTGAAAAGAAAGCCTACCCAATGGGAGAAAATGTTTGGTAAACTTATATCTGATAGGAGCTTAATATACAGAAATCCTTTAATATAAAGTATCCTTTAATATAAAGAAATCCTATACCTGAAAAATTAAAAGACAAACATACTATTTTAAAAATGGGCAAGAGATATGAACAGATGCTGCTCCAATAAGAAATGCAAATGTCATATGAAAAGATGCTCAATGTCACTAGCTATTTTGGAAATGCAAATCAAAACTATAATGAGATACCATCTTATGTCCACCGGACTGGTGGCTATTAAAAAAAAGAGAGAGGACTACAAGTGTTGGAGAGAATGTGGAGGTGTGGAACACTCATCCAATGCTGATGGGAATGTAGAAGGATCAATCCATTGTGGAGGACAATTTTGCCATTCCTCATAAAACTAGCTATAGATTTTCCAAATGACCCAGCAATTCCACTGATATACCCAGAAGAACTGAAAACAAGGACATGAAATGATATATGCACACCAATGTTCATAGGGGCATTATTCACTATTGCTAAAAGTTGGAATCAACCCAAATAAATATCAAGAGATAAATGGATAAACAAAATGTGGAATATACTTGTAATGGAATACTACTCAACTGTAAGATTGAATACAGTCCTGCAACATGGGATAACATGGATGAATCTTGAGGACCTTATGTTGAGTGAAGCAAGCCAGGCATTGAAGGGCAAATGTTACATTTCCTCTCTGATGTGTATTAAGCAAGTCAAGCTGTCTCAGAGAGCTGGAGACTGGAAGATACGCTTAGAGTAAATAGGGGGAAAAGAAAGGCTGTGAGCCAATGCCCACATGGGTGAAGTCTATGATAAAGTGGAGGCTAGTAATTGTGCAGTGAAGAGATAAGATGGGGGCATTGGGATATTATTGGGTTGGGCTTTGCAGGCTTGAAGGGGGCTAGTGTTGGGAGGATGGGTCAATTGATCCAAGGAATTGGGGGGAGGGTTGGGGTGAATAAGTGAACACAGGAGGTTGTCGAGTATGTGGCTCAAACTATAATGTTGAGAAAACTCTTTCAAAATATAAGGAAGGGCTGGTGATATAAGTTGTTTGATGGGGGGCATCTAGCACAAGGTGCTCCTGGGGAAGGCGTTTGGGAAGTGTGTGAGTGCTCATCATGTCATAGTGTGTTATATAAGTGACTTGTGACCCACACAGTGGGCTGGAAGGTATTATGACCCCTTCCTTGGAATGTTTGATGTTCTCAAACAGAAGGGAGGGTGTCTCTCAAGAACATGAGTGGCTCCCAATATGGGAGGACACACTAGTGTGTCAATTCTCAGCATTGTTGCAAGTATCTATGAATCTTGTCCTTTAAGCAGTGATGCTTGGTGTCACTGTGGTACCTGAAGGGAAGGGAAAGAGGATTAGAATAGTGGAAGAGGAGATAACTGGGAGACAGTGGAAAAGTTCTGCATTATCATGCAATGATGGATATAGGCCATGTTAAATATCACCAAAATTTATATAAAGTGTATAGCTTAAAATAGAAACCATAATGTAATAAAAAAATCTGTAAGATGTAAAGTCTAAATTGTAAACTATAATGTAAACCATATGGAACCATGGTTAGTAGCTATGTTTCAATATATGTAAATCTGTTGCAGCAAGAGTAATAACCACATGTAATAAGGTCATTCTTGGGAAAGGGGAAAAAGGGTTTGATGTTGGGTATATGGGAGTTGCCTATATTCTATATGTGACTTTACTGTGACCTAAATCTTCTTTGAAGACTTATTTAAAAAAAAAACAATGTATACATTGAGGAAAAAGAGGAAGAGATTGCCTTGCTACTGTACATACAGGGCAACACCTATCACAGTGATTAAAGGCAAAATTTCAAAAATTTTTCTTTTATTTAATTGCATTTTTAAGAGACATAGCTCAAAAATATTACATTAAGAAATATAAGAAGTTCCCCTATACCTCATACCCCATACCCCACCCCACTCCTCCCACATCCAAAACCTCTTTCATCATTGTGGCACATTCACTGCATTTGATGAATACATTTTGGGGCACTGCTGCACTGCATAGATTATAGTTTACACTGTAGTTTGCAATCTCCCCCATTCCATTCAGTGTGTTATGACAGGATATATAATGTCTAGCATCTGTCACAGCAATATCACTTAGGACAACTCCAAGTCTCAAAAATGCCACCACATCACATCTCTTCTTCCAGCTCTCTGCCTTCAGCAACCACCATGGCCACTGTCTCCACATCAATAATACACTTTCTTCAATTGCCAGAGTTACAAAAGTTCTATAGTAGAATACCAGGAAGTCCACTCTAATCCATATTTTATTCCTCCATCCTGTGGATCCTTGGATGGTGATGTCCACTGCGCCTCCAAATTGAGAGGGGGCTTAGATCCCACATGGTTGATTGGTGTGATTCTCCTGCTTGCAGTTGGCACTCTTGGTTCCCTGGTGTGGTGGTTGACCTTCTTCACCTCCCTGTTAGCTGGACAGGGTAAGTCCAATAAACAAGAGGGTAGGAGTTGCAAGTCTGCTGAGGCAGATGATATAATCTTATCTGTAACAAATGTTCCACCACAGTGTGGTGTGTTGATAGAGGTGTGTTGTTTGGGAATTATGCATATGTGCATGATTGTTTTATAAGTTCATAACTTCTGTTATAAAAATATTTTTAAAAAATAATAGAGTTGTTTGGGGGAAAATACACCAAATGTAAGATAAGAACTATAATTAGTTGTAAGATTTTGGCAATATTCTTTCATAATTTGTAACAAATGTCTCACAACAATGCCTATTGGTGGAAGACTGATGTACAGGACTTCAGTATGATGTTATGCGTGTTTGCTTTGCAAGTTCATAACTTTTATTATAAATTTATTGTTATATATGCTCATATATAAATGACATAAAGATAATAATAATAGGGTGGTTTGGGGGAAAATACTTTGGTTAGTAGTAATATTTTTACAATTCTCTTTCATCTTTAGTTAAAAATGTTTAACAATAATGCAAGGTATTGGTGGTAGGGTGACATGTGAGAAGTCCTGTATGATGTTACATATGTTGGTTTTATAAGTTCATAACTATTACTATACACTTATTGTTTATGCATGTTTATGTATGAGTGAAATCAATATATATATATTTTTAATTCACAGAATCCATTATTTGCCTTGGGTAAATCTTATATACCATTTGGAATGGAATTGCTTCTGTGGACTTTGATGTCATAAACACATGTGTGTACAGAGAAATCTCATGTAACCTTGATTCTGAGAGATAAAAAGCATTCTTGATCATTAAAGTCATTCCAGAAATGTTTATTCCTAGAAGTTTCATATATCATCTCCTAATCAAATACCGTTTCTCCTTTCCACATTCCTCTTTTCTCCAATCCACAAAATTCATTTTGCTCCATACAGCAATGCAGAAATATATCAAAAGGTAGTAACGCCAAATTTGTGGCACATAAAGATGTTTGTTGGTATTTTAGTAACAAAACAGGAAACACCACATTATTAATAGGACTTTCAGTTTGATATATTTTGCAATAAAGCATATGGGCTTTGTGTAAATCTTCCAAAATAACTTTTAACATTATTTCAAATTCAAAAAATAAAATCACAGGCAAAAGAACACTTAAGTTATGGAACCATTACATCAATAAATTATGTCTAGGCACTCTTATCCATGAATCCGAAAACCAAGCTCAAATATCTCCCCAGTGTTTAGGAAAATGCACAGATGAACATAGATTAAATGACATAATCAAGGTCTTCTTGTTAATGAATAAAATGAAGAAAAGAAAAAATGCATAATCATATTGATATCTTATAAAACTAAACACGACATTATTTTTTAGCTTTAGCTTTAATATGATACTTTCTTTGCTTTTCCAAAAAACATGTTACATTATTGTTTTTGACTATAGTCTATAAGTTACATTAGTTATATATTTCTTTTTTTCTTTTCTTTATTTTTTTAATGTTATATTAAAAAATATATGAGGTCCCCATATACCCCCACCCTCCTCACCCCACTCCTCCCCCCATAACAACAACCTCCTCCATCATCATGAGACATTCATTGTGCTTGGTGAATACATCTCTGAGCAGCACTGCACCTCATGGTCAATGTTCCATACCATAGCCCACACTCTCCCACAGTCTGCCTATTGGGCCATGGGAGGACATACAATGTCTGGTAACTGTCCCTGCAGCACCACCCAGGAAACTCTAACCCCTGAAAATGCCTCCACATCACATCTCTTCCTCCCACTCACTAACCCCAGCAGCGACCATGGTCACTTTCTCCACACCAATGCCACATTTTCTTCAATTATTAATCACAATAGCTCATGAATAGAATATCAGTAAATCCAATCTAATCCATACTCTATTCCTCCATCCTGTGGATCTTGGAATGGTTGTGTCCACTCCACTTCTATATCAAGAGAGGGCTTAGATTCCACATGGATGCTGGATGCAATTCTCCTGCTTTCAGCTATAGGCACTCTTGGCTCCCAGGTGTGGTGGTTGACCTTCTTCACCTCCATGTTAGCTGAGTGGGGTAAGTCCAATACACCAGACTGTAGGAGTTGCAAGTCTCTTGAGGCTCAGGGCCTGGCAATCACATGGTCAGTCCAGAGATTCAGGTCCTCTGGGTATACACTAAACCACAACACCAAATACAGATCTGGTAAAAGTAAAAGGACAGGCTTGTGGACAAAGAACACATCTGAGTCCAGCTCCATCACACAGAAACACAAACTCCAAAGTAGGGTCAACTGACATGGCACTGAACTCCATCTGCTATGACCCTAGAAAATGTGTGTCTCTGTAGCCCTCAGAAGAACGAATACCTGGGATTGTATCTACTTTACCTGTCTCTGGGACTCTGCTGAGGTGTGAATAAGGGTGACTCCTCTGATCTACTCCCAGCTCTTTTTGGAGACTCATAGCCATATAAACTCATTTACCCTTTCCATTTTCCCATTTTATTCAGGTCAAAAAGCATTTTTAACTCCTGGTATTATATGTAGACTGAGATATTCTGCTGTTTGGAGTTGACCCTTTTATTCAAGGTCATTTTCTAGTTATATCATCAGCTGGTATATTTGGTAGTAATCCCTCAGTGCCAGGGAGGCTCATCCCTGGGAGAAATGTCTCGTGCTGGGCGGAAGGCAACACATTTACATGCTGAGTTTAGCTTTGAGACTGGTCACATTTGAGCAACATAGAGGCTCTCAGGAGGTAACTATTAGGCACACTGAAGCTCTAGGCCTTGTTCTTATTTCAGGTTCACAGGCATACAAGCATAGTCATTAGTATCAAGGGCTCATTGTTGAACTTTCCTTCTTTTTTGGTCTTTGCTGTTGCACTTGGGGGATTGTTGCTCTTCCGTTAGGGACTGTCACAGAACTCCCCTGGCTAGGAACTCAGCACTCCCTTCAGTTGCTATTTTTAATTGTAACCACTATGAAAATATCCAAACATTTTTATGTATCCTGGATATATGCCCTGGAGAACTCCCTGCCAACCATGTGTCCCCTGTCAGTATTATCCCACACCAGTATTCCTCCCCTGCCATTGTTGAACCTCTCTGTGATACAAAACTTCTTAAAAAATGAAGCCCAATATATTGCCAGGTTCCATTAATAATAAAAAGGAATATAGTGATGAGTTTAAAGGTTAAATAAAGAATACATATGAATTTAGAAAAATTAAGGTAAAAATAAATTAGGGTATCAAAAAATTTAAAAAATACAAAAGCTTTGTTTTTGATGTTTTGCCTTCCATCACTGCAATAAGTATTGTCCTGTATGCAAATTGGCAAGGCAACTTGTTCCATCTTTTCCTCAGTGTCTACGCCCTTTCTTTTCCTTTTTTCCCCCTAATTATTGAGCTTGTCTTCACAAAAGTTTTAGATCACAGTGATTCATATATACAATATACAGTACTCCCAATATCCAACATAAAACCCTTTTCCTTTCCACAGCAATAATCTTTTTAAAAGTTCATACTACATTTACTGAAACTGATGTACAGATATTGAGACAATAGTTTTCAAACAAGGTAACATTTGGGTTTACATAGTGGTTTATGTTTTAGACTACACAATTTTCTAAATTTTTAGTTATCTTATGTTTTACATTTTGATTTACATTTTAACCTATCAGCTCCTATACATTTTTGGTGTAATTTAACATGCCTTATATCCATCCTTGGGTAATCTTGTGGAACACTTCTATTGCCCACACAGTTACATTGATTCCATGTATTCAATACCTCTTTCCCCCTCCACACAGGGGCCACAGTGACAAACAATCTTCATGGCTTGAAGGGCCATGTTCAGAGATACTTGTAACATTGTTGAGGGCTTGACATGATCAACTGCCCCAATGCTTTGGGAGACACCATTTCTCTCGAGAGATACAATTCCCTCTATTTGAGAACATCAGTCCTCCCCAGGATGTGGGTATACCTTCACTCTCATTATATGCATCTCTATATAATGTTATAATCCACTATGGCAAAATGAGCACTCATACACTTCCTAGGAGCCTGTCCTGAGTCGGATTATCCCCTTTAAGCACCTTTTTGTTTAAAGATTTATTTATTTATTGATTGATTGATTTATATCCTCTTTTCCCCCTTCCCTGGTTGACTGTTCTCTGTGTGTATTTGCTGAGTCTTATTTGTCCACTTCTGTTGTTGTCAGTGGCACGGGAATCTGTGTTTCTTTTTGTTGTGTCATCTTGTTCTGTCAGCTCTCAGTGTGTGCGGCACCATTCCTGGGCAGGCGGCACTTTCTTTCACACTCAGCGGCTCTCCTTATGGGGTGTACTCCTTGAGCAGGGGGTTCCCCTATGCGGGGACACCCATGCGTGGCACGGCACGCCTTGTGCGCATTGGCACTGGGCATGGGCCAGCTGTACACAGGTCAAGGAGGCCTGGGGTTTGAACCGTGGACCTCCCAAGTGGTATATGGACGCCCTAACCACTGGACCAAGTCTGCTGCCAATTTAAGCATCTTAAACATGTAGCCTTCCTTGTTATATTTTTGAAAATGTTGTCTCAGGATTATACTCTCAACCAAATACCTGACAATCTCCTATGTTCATATGTTCCCCCACCCTCCCCCTAATTTTTTGGGCAATATTACACATTCTCGCATCCCTAGTCCCCCTCAAGCCCACAAAACCCCACCCAAAGGTAACCCTATGCCCCCATTTTATCCCTTCCTTGTACAAATACTTACCTCCTGCTTATCAGAGATTTCACTCATGTAGGTGTCAGCTTACATCCTTCCTCTACCCCCCTCTTAAGCCTATCATCCAGTCTCTAGTTCTCTGAGGCAGGTTGGTTTGCTTATTTCATATAATTGAGGTCATGTAGTATTTGTCCTTCAATGACTGGGTTGCTTCACTCAACATAAGGTTCTCAAGACTCATCCATGTTATCACATGTGTTTGTAGTGTATTCATTCTTAAAGCTGAGTAGTATTCTATTGTATGTATATACCACATTTTATTTATCCATTCATCTATTGATGGGTATTTGGGTTGATTCCAACTTTTCGCAATAGTGAACAGTGCTGCTATGAACATTGGTGTGCATATATCAGTTTGTGTCCTTGTTTTCAGTTCTACTGGGTATATAACAGCAGTGGAATTGCTGGGTGATATGGCAATTCTATGGTTAGTTTTTTGAGAAACTGCCAAACTGTCCTCCAGAATGGCTGGATCCTTCTGCATTCCCACTAGCAGTGGATGAGTGTTCACATTCCCCCACATCCTCTCCAGAATTTGTAGCATTCTGTTTTTTTCATAGCTGCCAATCTTATGGAAGATGGTATCTCATTGTAGTTTTGATTTTCATTTCCCTAATAGCTAGAGATTTGGAGCATTTTTCATGTGCTTTTTGGCCATTTTTATTTCTTCTTTGGAGAAATGTCTGTTTAAATCTTTTTCCTATTTTTTAAATGAGTTGTTTGTCCTTTATTTTTGAGATATAGGAGTTCTTTGTATACACAGTTTAAAAGTCTCCTATCACATATATAGTTACCATATATTTTCTCCCATTGCATAGGTTCTCTTTTCACTTTCTTGATGAACTCCTTTGAGGTGCAGAAGGCTTTAATTTTGAGGAAGTCCCATTTATCTATTTGTTCTTTTGCTGCTCGTGCTTTTGGTGGGAAGTTCATGAAGCCATTTCCTAATATGTGGTCCTGTAGATACTTTCCTACACTGCTTTCCAAAGTCTTTATGGTCTTGGCTCTGACATTTAGGTCTTTGATACATCTTGAGTTGATTTTTTGTATAAGGTGTGAGTTGGTAATTCTCTTTCATTCTTTTACATATGTATATCCAGTTTTCTAGGCACCATTTGTTGAATAAGCCATTCTCTCAAAGTTGAGAGGGTTTGGAGGCTTTACCAAATATTATATGACTATATATATGGGAATCTATATCACAACTTTCATTTCAGGTCCATTGATCTGTGTGTCTCTCCTTGTACCAATACCATGCTGTTTTCACTACTATAGCTTTGTAGTATTTTGAAGTCAGGTAGTGTGATTCCTCCAATTTCATTTTTCTTTTTCAACATGTCTTTGGCTATTTGGGGCCTCTTTCCTTTCCAAATAAATTCCATAGTTAGTTTTTCTAGTTCCTTAAAGAAGGCTGTGTTGATTTTCATTGGGATTGCATTGAATGTGTAGATCAGTTTTGGTAGGATAGACATCTTAATAATATTTAGTCTTCTATCTATGAACAGGGAATATTCTTCCATTTATTAAGGTCTTCTTTGATTTCCTTGAACAGTCTTGTGTAGTTCTCGGTGTATAAGTTTTTTACATCTTTAGTTAAATTTATTCCTAAATATTTGATTTTTTATTGACTATTTAAAATGGTATTTGTT
The DNA here is from genome assembly GCF_030445035.2 of Dasypus novemcinctus. Lineage (NCBI taxonomy): Eukaryota > Metazoa > Chordata > Mammalia > Cingulata > Dasypodidae > Dasypus > Dasypus novemcinctus. Next base: position 62,460,440 of record NC_080691.1, on the reverse strand, counting down.
TCTTGATTTCCTCCTAAAGCTTACTCATTATTGGTGTACAGAAATGCTACTGATTTTTGCACATTGATCTTATAACCTGCGACTTCACTAAACTCATTTATGACTTCTAGAAGCTTTGTTGTAGACCACTCAGGTTTTTCTATGTATAGGATCATGTCATCTGCAAATAATGAAATTTCGACTTCTTCCTCTCCAATTTGAATACATTTTCTATCTGGTTCTTGCCTCAGTGCTCGAGCAAGTACTTCTAAGACAATGTTAAATAGAAGGGGTGAGAGTGGGCATCCTTGTCTTGTTCCTGATCTTAAAGGGGAAAGATTTTAGGATTTCACCATTTTAAATGATGTTGACTGTGGGTTTTTATGTATACTCTTTATCATGGTAAGAAAATTTCCTTGTATTCCAATCTTTTGCAGTGTTTTTATCAAGAAAGCATGGTGTATTTTGTTAAATGCTTTTTCTGCATTATAGGTATAATCATTTGGTATAGGTATAATCATTTGATTTTTTTTCCTTCAATCTGTTTATATGGTGTATTACATTGATTGATTTTCTTATGTTGAACCATCCTTGCATACCCGGAATGAATCCCACTTGGTCATGGTGTATAATTTGTTTAATGTGTTGTTGAATACTGTTAGCAAGTATTTTGTTGAGGATTTTTGTGTCTTGGTTCATTAGAGAAATTGGTCTGTAATTTTCCTTTCTTGTGGTGTCTTTTTTTGGCTTTGGTACTAGGGTAATGTGGGCATCATAGAAGGAGTTAGGCAATGTTCCTTCTGTTTTGATTTTTTTGAACGCTTTCAGCAAGATTGACGTGAGTTATTTCCAGAATGTTTTGTAGAATTCACCTGCAAAGCCTTCTAATCCTGGGCTCTTCATAGGTGAGATGTTTTTAATGACTGATTATATCTCTTTATTGTGATTGGTTTGTTGAGATCATAAATTTCTTCCTTTGTCAATAGAGGGTGCTTATGTGTTACTAGGAATTTGTCCATTTCTTCTGAATTGTCATTTCTGTTGGAATATAGTTTTTCAAAGTATCCTCTTATGATTGTCTTTATTTCTGTGGGGTCAGTGGTGATATCTCCTTTCTCATTTCTTATTTTGTGTATTTGCATCTTCTCTCTTTTTTTCTTCATTAGTCTAGTTAAGGGTTTGTCAATTTTATTGATCTTCTCAAAGAACCAGCTCTTGGTTTTGTTTATCTTTTCAAGTGCTTTCTTACTTTCTATTCCATTTAATTTTGTTCTTATCTTTGTTCTTTCTTTCTTTTTCCTGTGGGGTTACTTTTTTTTTTTTTTTTTTTTACTAATTCCTCCAAATGTGCAGTTAGTTCTTCAATCTTTACTCTTTCTTCTTTATTGATGTATGAATTTATGGCTATAAATTTCCCTCTCAGTAATGCTTTTGCTGCATCCCATAAGTTTTGGTATGTTGTGTTATCATTTTCATTAGTTTCAAGGTAGTTATTAATTTCTTTTGAGATTTCCTCTTTGACCCACCGTTTTTCTAAGAGTGTGCTGTTTAATTTCCATATCTTGGTGTGAAATCTGGGCCTCTGGCCCTTGCAGATTTCCAGCCTCACTCCACTGTGGTCAGAGATATTACTTGTATGATTTTGATCTTTCTGAATTCATTGAGGCTTTCTTTGGTCTAGCAAATGGTCTATCTTGGAGAATGATCCATATGCACTTGAGAAAAATGTATATCCTGCTGTATTCAGGTGTAATGATTTGTATATGCCTATTGCATCCAGCTCCTCTAATATACTGTTCAAAGTTTTTGTTTCTTTATTGATTCTCTTTTGAGATGTTCTGTCCAAAGTTGATAGTGGTGTATTAAAGTCTCCTAATATAATTGTAGAGGCATCTATTCTTTCACTTAGTTTTTCCAGTGTTTGCTTCACATATTTGGAGGTGCCCTTGTTAGGAGCATAAATACTTATGATTGTTCATTCTTCTTGAAAGATTATCCCTTTCACGAATATGTAGTATCCGTCTTTGTCTCTCAGAATTGTTTCACATTTAAAGTCTATTTTGTCTGATATTAATATAGCTACTCCTGCCTTTTTTTGGTTATTGTTTGCTTGTAAGATTGTTTTCCAGGCATTCACTTTCAACCTCCTTGAATCCCTGGGTCTAAAATGTGTTTCTTGTAGACAGCATATAGATGGATCATATTTCCTTATCCATTATTCCAGTCTGAATATTTGACAGGTGAGTTTAATCCATTGACATTCAGTGTTATAACTTTCAAGGAATTATTTATGTTAGCCATATGTTGTTTGGAATTGTGTTTGTCATATTTTGTTTGTTTTTTCCTTCTCTTTTTGTCTTTTTTCTTGCTCTCACACTCTCCTCCATGTCTGCCTCTCCTGTTTTTTTCTTTCTTCCTGCAGAACTCCCTTTACTATTTCTTGAAGGGCAGTGTTCTTGTTGGCATACTCTTTTGATTTCTGTTTATCTGTGCATATTTTGAACTCCCCATCATTTTTGAATGCTAGTTTAGCTGGGTAGAGTATTCTTGGTTGGAAATTTTTTTCTTTCAGTACCTTGACTATATCATACCACTGCCTTCTTGCCTCCATGGTTTCAGATGAGAAATCAGCACTTAATCTTACAGAGCCTCCCTTTTATGTGATGGTTCTCTTTTCTCTTTCAGCTTTAGTATTTTCTCTTTGTCTTGAGCATTGGATAATTTGACAAGTACATGTCTTGGGGTCAGCCTGTTGGGTTTTATGGTGTTTGGGGTGCATTGGGCTTCCTGGACATGTACATCCATCTCCATCAGTAGATTTGGGAAGTTTTCAACCACTATCTCCCCCAACAGCCCTTCTTTCCCCTTTCCCTTCTCTTCTTCTGGGATGCCTATAATATGTATGTTTGTATGTTTTGCATTGTTGTTCAGGTCCCTAAGTCCCAGCTGGACTTTTTCTATCTTTTTATCAATCAGTTCTTCTGTTTGATTTTAGATGTACTGTCTTCCACGTCACTAATTCTCTCCTCTGCCTCTTCTAATCTGCTGCTATTTGCTGAGAGTGTATTTTTGATTTCTTGAACTGTTGTTTTCATTCCCATCATTTCTGTTATCTTTTTGTGTATGTCTGCAATTTCGTCTGTATTCTCTCCAAGTGTTTTCTTCATATGGTTAATCTCTTCCTTTACTTCATTAAGTTGCTCTTTAATATATGTTTTGAGATCTTTAATTACTTGTCCAATGTTCTGCTCCTCTTCTTGGTTTTTAGTTTGTTCACTGGATTTGGCCATGTTTTTCTGATAATTGGTTTGGTTTGCAGTTTTTGTTGCTCTCTGTTCATCATTTTATCTTGATGGGTTTAATCAGTTCCTTAGCTTCTTTGTCTAGTCTTGGGGATTAATTAGTTGTTTTTTGTTCATTAAGTATTATGTCTTCTTTTGTCACTTTGTTCTTCTTACTCTATGTTCTTGTTACTGCCTAAGTTCACTTTGAAGGAAAATATTAGGGCTGAGGAACACAAAATGAGTAAGAAAAGAAAATGTATAAAGTAGTATTGGTGATAAATGTTAACAGAGCAACAATGTGAGATCTAGGAGAATGGATATTAGACTCATGTAATTTGTGTAGCGTTATAGCAGTAAGTAGAGTATCTATAATGAGACAGTGAACTGAATATGGGGAGGGGCATAGTATGAATTAAAAGGCCAGTTTTTTCATGAGAGAAGGAAAGAGAAAAAAAGACAATAATATCAAGAGTGGATAAAAGACAGAAAAGAGAACAAAGGCATTAGAAATAAAAAGTCAGGCAATTTGGGGCCAAAGAAAGGGTGGTGGAATGTAAGAGAAACAGAAGATGATGGAGGATAGGAAGATGTAGGGGGAAGGGGATAGTGTAGGTGGCCAAAATCAGTACAAATAGAAAAGTGGAAATGGAGGATGAGGAAACACAGCAAATGTGAATTGTTCCCTGCAGCACTTATTATATAAAGAAAATAAAATAAAAGAAAGGAAAATAGAGAAAAGAAAAGAGAATAAAAAAAGACGGTGCAAAGTAAAGGGCAGGAAACGAGCAAGAAGAAGAAAAAGAGAAAGAAAAATAAATGATAAAGGACCTTGGGGGATACAATGGGAGAAAAGACCAGGAGACAATGCAATATGAGCAACCACAACAAAAGAAAGAAAGCAAGAAAGAAAAGAACCAACGTTTCCAGCTAGGAATCCTCTTTGCAGTTAAATAAATTGCTTAGGGATCTGACCTTCCCCCTTTCTCCTTTCCTCACTTCTCTCTCTCCCAGGGCAGCAGGAAAGCTGTCTGAGAGGTCCAGTAGGAGATTCAAGTGGTTCCTTGTTGAACCAACTCAACACAGAAGACTATGACTCTTTATTTTCAGTGTGAGAGCACCTACACCTCACCAGAAACCCCAAATATGCTATTGGAAGCTTGCATAACACTTCCTACAGTCCCTCCCCTTTACATGTGCTAGGGGAGATCTAACTGATTTTCTGACTCCACCTTCTCCCAGACCATGTTTCCTATCCCAGGATGTTTAGGTAAATTTGGCTTCCTCAGCAGATTAGCCTCTATTTTCTTCCTGGAGTCTCCCCAGGTCAGCTGGTATACTCCTCCAAGCTCAAGGAGAAAAAAAAAAAAAAAAAAAAACCAAACACAAAATGTGGAGGGCTGGGGTAATCAAGCATCTCAGATGAACTACAGGGAGCAGTGGATTCAGGAATGGGAAGCCTGTGATATAGCAGACTCAAGGTGTGTGAGTCTCTGGAGTGTGGGCTCCCAGGGTTTAGGGGATACAGACCTGGGAACCACATATCCAGTTAACACTGGGTTTGAGAACACCACAGCAAAACAAAGTTTTCAGGGATCACTGTGTCTGTACCTCCAGCCTTAGGGGGGAAGGATCCTGCCCACAACTTCTGACCTTCATGTCAGAAACCCAAAATTCCACCTCTCACAAGAATCTCTTCTGTCACTGTCTCACCAAATCAACATCCAGACACCTCCTGCCCTGCAAGCACCTGAAACAGCCCGGTCCAGCAGGGCTCTGACCCTACTCAGTTGCTTCTTTGCAGGAGAGATTATGAGGTGCACTCACTCAGATGTCATCTTGCTCTGCCTCTCCTATATATTTCCTATAATCTCCATTCTTAACACCTTGTAGTAGAACATTCCTGTATTTATTTTATTAACCCAATCATTATCTACTGCTCAAATCACTGTTATGCATTCCCTATATTATGCTCTAGCTGTCTTCCACTAGTATTAACCTCCCTGAAATTCCAAACTTTTATTACCAGGATTTGAAGATTCACCAATTGTGTTATTTCCAAGAAATCAGGCTCATGCAACATTTCCAAAGTGGCATTAGGTGACTCTATCCCCTGTAATCTAATTTCAGTCCTCAGATCCTCAGGAAAACCATGTTCATCATTTTGTTTCTCATAGATGAACTTCTATTTCACACTTCTGCATGTTCTGGCAGTTAATGTCAAAACTCTTTAGCTAACAATACCTGAACCAAAATGTAAATTCAATGAGCTGTCATAAAAAAATACAAATCTAAAATACAAAATACTTATCCTGGTTACTGGGCAATAACTTTCTATCCAGGTAGGTTTGTCTCTTTTTGAATTCCAATTATCTTATGAAGTTTTCTAGATAATGGTAGAATTTGACTAAGCAATATTGTTTAAGTTCTCAAGTAGCTTTAGCACAAAACTTCCTTTTAACATAGATGTGTACCTGTCAGGCAGACTGTCCTTAGTTTTTGTAAAAAAAACAATCAGAGAGGGAAGTGGGTGTGACTCAACCAATTCGGTTCCAATCTACCATATGCAAAGCCCTGGGTTCACTTCCCGGGGCCTCTTTTTGGAGGCAAGTTGGCCCATGCCCATTGAGAGATGACAGTCTACACCCACAGATAGCTGAAGCAGCAAGATTACACAACGAAAGGAGACAAGCAGAAACAGAAAAATATGCAGTGACTGGACACAGAGAGGAGACAGCAAGCAAGCAGCAAGGGGGGGATAAATAAAATTAATCTTTTTAAAAAATCAGAGAACTGGTTCCCTGAACAAATATTGTGTCAAATATCTAGTGAAAAATTTTGCCTGCTTGACTTATTCTGCTCTGTGATCGCTTCCCTTATTTCTTTCTTTGGATGGATTACAACGTTATATTTTATTGTACTCTAAAGTCTTTTCCTTTTTTTGATCAACTGTTGCATATTTCATTATATACTATCTCATCCATAAAATGTCAATTTTTAAAATATAAATCTCACAATATTATAAAATTGCCATTGATTCACCAACCAAAAATTTGGGCAGTGTCCAATGACAAATTATCAAAAAAAAAAGTCTTTAAAACTTAATATTGTGAGTGACTAATGACCAAGATGATGAACAAAATTTATTAAATATTAAAATATATTGAAAAATATTATGACTTAATTAAATAAACAGGTTTATTTTAAGCAAACATCCTAATAAGAACAAAAAATATGAGTTTTCCCACTATACAATTTCAAAAGGAAGATGAAGGGACATATTACACACATAGCCAAGTTTCAATTAGGGGCTTTTTAATCTGATATTTATGGTTTTTTGAGATCATAAGTTTCTGGGGGTGACTTGGAGCTGAATTTGAGCAAAAAGATATATACCAGATTTAATATTGTCAGAAATGCATTGTTAACAAAACCGATCAGTCATCAATCAGAAAGAAGTTATTAGACTTGGTTAAGAAATGTGGATAAGAAACCCTATACCAGAAATGCACAAGGTGGGAAGTAAAGCTTTAGATGTAACAGGATCTGGCTGAGAAGCTTCAATTGAGAGCATAGCAGAAAGAAGACTTGGGCTCCCAATCTTGTAGCACTTGATATACTGTTACTTTGTGACTTTGTCTCAGAATTAACTAGGTTTCTGTGTTCTTTTCTCATTTTTCCTACTTCCCCAACAATCCTACTGTAAGAGGATTTTATCGTATATATCAGGATGGCATATTTTTTTCTTTTTTATCAATCAAATTTTTTAAAACACAGAATACACAGGTGGAGACTTCCTTTATGCTGTCTCTACTCATATTTTCCTGCACCACCTTTTCATAGCATTTTTAATTTCTGAAATTCTCCAAGTGTAAATCTGGGTGTTGAGCAAAGGTCCCAATAGTGCAAAGCATGGCCACCACCTGTCCACTGGAAATATGGTTGGAAGGTGTGTGTATATGAATATATGAGGAATGAAATTTAAGATGACCAGGATAATGTGGGGGGTGCAGGTGGAAAAAGCTTTCTTTCTTCCTTCTGCACTCTGGTTACTCAGAGAATGTAAGATTAAAATATGAGATGATCAGGATTATGAAACTCACCATGAATATGGCCCTACTGTTAAATAATATGAGTATACTTATGAAATAAGTATTCATGCTGGCAAGTTTCAACAATGGCTGCATATCACAGAGATTGTGATCAATATCATTAGGGCCACAGAAGGGTAATTTCAAAGCACAGATAAACTGTGATGAAGAATGGATACAAGATCCCATGCAGGCCAGTTTTACCAGTGTACCAGACATCTATGCTCATGATGGTTGTGTATAGCAGTGGTATACAAACAGCCACATAGTGATCAAAGGACATGAGTATGAGAACTAAAATCTCCATGCACCCAAAGAAATGACCTGCAAAGAACTGGACCATGCCTTCATTATAGGAATTAATTTTCTTCTCTGTCAGCATCTATAATCAACCTGGGTGCTGTGGTTGTAGAAATACAAGTATCAGCAAAGGATAAGTAGAAAAGGAAGAAGTACATGGGGCTCCCAAGCATCCAACTGTATTTGATGGTCACCACAATAAGTAAATTCTCCAACAGATTTGCAAGGTAGAGAAACAAAAAGACCACAGACACTATTCCCTCCCTAAGACCAACCTGAGTTAACCCAAGCAGAATGAACTTATTGACACTGCAATTCATGTCCATGGTTGGTGTAGATAAAGAAAGGATGAAGCTCAGAAATAGTTCATCTCCAAAAAAATAATTGAGATAGTTGTGATTTGACAAGAGCATTGAACTTGGACTGTTTATATCTCCAAATTTTTGTTTATGGTAGTCATAATTTTACCTCCAATATAAGTCAGGATAGTGATTGTGAGATGATGGTGAGATGCTTAAATATATCACTGGGGCTGGGATTAAAAGGGAAATTACAATGCACATGAAATCTTCTATTTTGCATGATATTCAGTTTCACTTCTTACTAATCCATGCTGGTGTTCCACTACTTACATCTACATAACCTGAATTATGTGTTTATTCACATGATTCCCCTTAATATATCTGCCACAGATTTTGTTTTCTTTTAATACTTTTTTCTATTTAAACAAAATTGAAAAATGTATAGTTGAATTTCCGCCCAGTTAGTATCCATTGTTTTAATCTATTTTTATACTTATAGATGCATATCTATATAAATGCAACCATTCAGTATTTATATGTACATATTAATTTTCATTTTATTTATAAAATCCTTTTTACATGTAACAAAGGAAAATCAATAACACAATTATCCATTTTAGCAGTTGTAAATTAACATGCAAACACTTCCTACAATCATTTTACCATTTATTCATTTAATCTGTTTTCAAATTTTCACTTATAAATATTTTGAAATGAATTTCTTCTCATTTACATAATTTACCTTAATTTTTAAAAATTCATGAAAATTAATTTCCATGGAATTACTGAGGCAAAAGATATGAATAATTGTATAATTAAAACTATTGACAGCCTTCCAAATTGCTTATATCAATAGTATTTATAATATTTATAAGATATATTTCAATTATATGAATTAATGTATTTCCACAATAAATTAAAATTTACTGTAAGCCACACAATGAAAATTAAATGTGTCCTTTCAAATGTTATAATTTCTCAATCACAATCTACAATGCTACTACTAGTTGCCAACATGGTGCTCTAGAATTTTAGTGTTGTATAGATGTATGAATAAATTGCATTATTATTTTTGTTGATGCTAAAATTATAAAAATAGAGATTTCTAATAAAATTCAAACTTGCAACATTACCTCCTTTTTATATAAAATTATCATATTCATTTTTTTGTGTGGATGATAGTATAGTATATTTGCTGTTTTTTATTTCTAATATTTTGTATGTTTTGAATTATGCATATGTTTTGTCAGTTATTTTTTATATCATAGATTTGAGCTCTTGCTCCCTGACTTTTTCAATTTTTATACAAATTACAAAGAAAAATTTTCCCTTTGCTGGTTAGATTACAATTAAGATTGTTAAAATCTTCATTCTTTCCTTTATACTCTCTATGTATTTAACATTAATCTTTGTCGGAGTCACAGACCTGAAGGGTATCAGGAATGAAAGACAAAGAGAAACTGGGATCAGGAGATCTGAGAGCATTGAAGCCTCAAGCTCATCAGACAAATTTATTAGTCTCTGGGTCTTGCTTATATACCCCAATAGGTCGAGAGAAGCAGGAACTATTCTAGATAACTATTACCATTACCTCATTCTTACTAACACAGTGAATTAGATAGTTACCAAAGTTCATAATGTTCTACTGTATTATTGAAACAAATATACTCATTAATCTTGTTGCTCAGATTGTTCTGTTTTAGAAAGTCCTTGTTCCACTGATGTAGGCTATGGGTGGGAGACTCTTTGTCTCTTCAGAGATAACCTAAACTATCTGCGACTTGTGGGTGTGGGATGATAAAAGGCTGCAGTCCTGCCGGTGGTGAGCAGGAAACAGTTTAACAATGCAAGGTCTATAAACTTTAAGTATTCAGGGGAAATGCAAACCAAATATGCTAAAAGCTTATGGAATGCCTGAGGTTCATGCTAAAAGCTTACCTAAGATGTGGAAATATATGTTAATTCAAGCCTATTGAGAACTGAAAGAAAAGGACCATTTGGCCTTTCCTCTCTGTATAAAAGAGACTGAAAAATCTTATTTGGGGCTAGGGATTGAAACATAAAGTTCCCGAGTCCAGCCAGGCCAGCCGTCAATAAACCATTTTTCCTTCTCAAAATCATTCCTGAGTCCTGGCCTCTCTATACGCAAATAAGTGAACCTCTCTCAAATTCTACACCACCACCAGAATGTTACATCTCCCTGATTGCTTTGTGACCTGCACATATATTTCCAAGGACAGCATGACTCAGTGGTTAAGGAGGTAACTTGCTATTATGGAAACAACATGCCTTTGTTTCCCACAAATCTTAACTGATTTAGGGTATCTTATAGGAAGAATTTTGACATACTCTCCATTTTTAACTAAACTCCAATCTATCAATTAATCAATAGCACCATCAATTCAGTTATCATGTATATAGTAAGAGTCTAATCACATCTTCAGTAGCTGTAGTGAAAAGTTGTTCACAAGCTCCTTACATTTGAATAGGAGGAATGAAAAACCTCTAGTAAAATCAGTAGTTGCACAAGAATTACACTTGACTATGTAAGATCATAGAAAATTAATTGTTTTCAGAAAGCAGAGAGATTCTGAGAGAAATAATTGAATGGACAGAGAAGAGTGAAAAATGAGAAGAAGTGGAATTATTATGGTTTTAAATGTGTGAACTGAAGTTTACAACTAGATTTCTTGGAACTCAGGTACACAATAAGCTTAAAGGATGTCTTCCTGGCAAGAATATTTAAAAATCAGTAACAAAATTTCCATTTACTCTAATAAAACCACATAATCTATACAAATATGAATATTATTTTCCAGTTCAGCTAAAAGCAATTGCAGATTGGTTTAATCACACCAGCTTTTATTATAACTAACTTCTCTATTAATTATATTTGATAAAAAAAGAGGAAATTAATTAAATATAACTTCATTTCAATATATATTTTACATTGTTGATGGAGGAAAAACCAAAACAGGGTGTCCTTGGCTGTGGAGAAATGTACACTGAGGTAGGAAATGTGAGGAAAACATTGTAAAAAGGGAAGAAGCACACATTATTTCAGTTAAATATAGAGATGATCTCCATTAAAATTGCATGACCATTATATCAGAATTTTAAGAGATAAATTCATGGGCAGATAATGGACAGCCAATGAATCCATGTCATGCAAAATTATTTAGATTTGTCGTAAATAACCAAAGAGAAGATTTAAGGATATGAAGATAGGAAAGGAGCACTTGAACAACTTGGATGTCTTGGCTTACACTGTCATCTCAGAGTTTTATTTTTTAATTCAGCCATGATTTCTGCACATTCATGGACTACCCTATCTCTCTGATTTTGGGGGCATCCCTGTATTAGAAGTTGTCATTTTCTCTTCTTTAAAATCCTTAAGTTTTACTAGTTGAAATTTCAGCCATTTTAAATTTTATCTGGTCCCCAAAGTCTGTGTCTAGTCCCAGTGTATTCTTTCCTTCCTAACTAAAATTCTAGTTCAATCTACTGTGAGCTTAATTAACTATGATCTGATTTGAACAAGAACACCTTCAATGATATATATTCTTATACATGTGAATTTATTATATAGACAGGTTTTCACTTTTGTCATTTCATTTAGTATACTTTCAAATCTCATCCATTCACGTAATTTGCACCCGTCAAAAAAAAGAGAATCTGAGGGGCAGCATAGAAGGATGCCAACTGACATTTAATTTTCCTATCCTTTTCCCAAAACCAATTTAGATAAAGTTCTTGGTGGAACAAATATCCAAGCAGATAATTAGATATATAATGAGTAATTGTTAAGGGAGGAAAAGGAACAGAATCAGTGAAGTCAGAAGAGGAGAGAGTAGAATGATGTCAGCAGACACCAGGCAAGGCAAGAGTCAAGGTATAGGAAACAGAAAAACATACAAAGGGAAGGTGGATAAAAGTGTCAGTGTGGGTCTTTTGATGAAGAATTCATCACAGGGTTCTGGTTCTTTCCACCTGACACTCTGCTCTATCACTTACCACCCAAACAAGAGAAGGCATATGGTTTTGGGCCATGAACAGTGCCTTGAAAGCCCAGGACAACAAATAAGATTAGTAGCTATTTTTAGACCATGTCCCAGAAACATTGCCACCAACCTTAAACTCTTCAAATGATGGACCTCCCATGAATAGAAACATCTGAAAGGGGTGCCTCAAATGCTGGTGTTTTTACTCTCCCCTTCTGTGAATAGAGGCTTTAAAAAACATTTTAGCATTACAATCCTTCATTGTGGAAATAATATCCAGGTGAACCATCTTCTTTTATGAGGCAAATTGGTTAAGCAGTCCATCAGATCTTCTGGAAACAATGTAAAGAAATTATTTCAAATTGACTGAAAAACTTACTCTAAGGTAAATAAATGACTTCCAATAAAGTATATGTTTCACATCTGAAACATTAATTTACTGAGAAGCTGAATCTTATGAACTCTGGATAAACCATACAAACTAAACCTCATTGATATTGATTTAGGCTCAGGATCACAGAAGTTTAAGAGGAATGGGAAGTTCAGGGAGAGAAGAGACTCTTGCTGTTTCCAGTCTCACAAGGTTCTTTCTGAAGCAATGCATTAGACACAATGCCAAGGTCCATGGGATGGGAGATGCTGTTGCTTTAAGCTCTCAGTTGAACTGACCTTGAGTGTTCATTAATTGTTCATTGTAGATTTAATGACTGGATTTTCTAAATTGAATCCCAGTTTTGCTAAAGCAATTTTGGGGTTTTATTAAATGCAGGTTACTTTGGTTCTTCAATCTTGGAAACTATAGAAATGGGAATATATGATAGCCAAGGTTTGTACCATTTTGGGTTTTGTCAATGTCTTTCTTACATACAAATTTAAAATGAACCAAAGCCCTATATTAGACTCCATCCATGTAAAATTTTACCTTACTAAAATGAAGTTTCCAATGAATGTCCATAAATTATGGCCAGATTGAAACAGTTAAGGTTGTTAGTGGTGTGTGTACATAAATGTTCATGGACAAAAATATATGAGGGCCACAATAAAATGGAAGATTCAGGTGAGGAAAGCTTTTGGTCTACATATTACACTGTTGTTTCTTAAAGAATATTTTAAAGAGACGTATAAAGTACACCATGCATATGGCCCCATTATTGCATGCATCTAGTAAATCTATCACACATATGTCTGAACATGTATGTTGCTACAAGGACTGCAAGTCATAGAAATAGTGATCAATCACATTGGGGCCAGTCAAAGACAATGTCAAAGACAAGGATAACTATACTCAGGAACAGATATAAAATCTTACTGAAGTCAGAATCACCAAAGCACCACAAACACTCCAGCATATGATGGCCATGAATTTCAGGGGCTTACAGATAGCCATATAAAAGCCATGAGCATCAGCACAAAGATCTCCATGGACCCCAATAAATAGGCATCCAAGACCTGAGTTATGCAATTATTGTAGGAAGTGGTATTCTTCTGAGCAAGGGAATCCACAATCAGCCTAGGAATCATGCTTGCAGGGAAGAAGATATTAGCAAAGAACTGGTAGAATAGAAAGAAATTTATAGGACTCTTATGAGCTTGCTTTGTGTTAATCGTCACTATGATGATAACATCCCCCAAGAGAGTCCCTAAAGACTTGGAGTTGTCCTGGGTGGTGCTTCACGGATAATTACGGGACATTGTAGATCCCCCCAGGGCCCACTAGATGGAACATGGGAGAGTATGGGCTATGATGTGGACCATTGACCATGAGGTGCAGCGATGCCCAGAGATGTACTTAGCAAATGCAATGGATGTGCCATGATGATGGGAGAGAGTGTTGCTGTGGGGGGAGTGGGGGGTGGGGGCGGTGGGGTTGAATGGGACTTCATATTTTTTGAATGTAATATTTTTTAAAAAATGAAAAAAAAAAAAAGAGAGTCCCTAAGTAAAGCATCAGGAAGATCCCAAAGATTGCTTCTGCCTCCCAACATCATGTGTCGACACCATCAAAATGAATTTATTCAGTCTTGTTTATTGACATGGCAGCTGTGGGTCGAATGCAGTTGACAGAGCTTTAATTGGCAATGAGAAGAGAAGAAGTGAAACCATTGGATGGTCAGTGGACTGAATTCTGAATTCCTTGGTTCTATTTAATACTCTTGTTACTTTAAACTGCCTTTGGTATTTATCAGAACCTGCTGGGAATCTCTGTAAATCTGCAACTGCCCATTTCTCTTCTAGATTATCTATTGATGAGGAAACTCATTTCATTGGACCAAATCATTTCCATTTTGGAAAAAATAAGTTATCTTTCAGAAAGTTTGTATCCTACAAAGATTACAAAAGTCAGGGCTTTTCCTAAGACCTTGACCACATGATTTAACTGCATTGAAACATGACTTTCACACAAAAACTTGAGTATATATATCCACCGTACCTCATCCTCTGTTGTTAGAAGAATTCAAAAATGATTTTTACTCCCACTTTACACACAGATTTATACATATGTATTTATTCCATTTGCTATAAAATCTGAAAGACATTATTTCAATATAAATAAGCACTAATATTTTAAAGCAGGCCTTCTGAAGAAATTATGCATATTTACCAGTTTCAGTGGTAGGCATGATAAATAAACAAACAAGAACAACAAAAATCACAAAAACTCCGTGTAACATTTTGAGGGCTGCATAATGGTAAGTAGCTATTCTTTACCTACTCCAGAAGTTATTCCATTGCTCAATTTAAAAATAGTGCTGTGCTTCCCTGCCTCTGTATTCAGGCTGGTACAATATATGTACAATTTTCTTCTGCCATGTTATATACTTATATATATGTCATTCTATATCCAGAATTACCTAGAGAATTTTTGAACTTACAAAACAATCATGCATAAAATATGGTATTTATGTATACCAGCCCACCATCAACACTTTGCATTGGTGTGGAACTTTGTTACTATTGATGATAGCACTTTTTAAAGAACGTGTACTATTTTTAACAGTAATTACCTCTGTTACATTTGAAAGATTTCTAAAATAATTCTATCATCCATTATTTACATTGGGTGAATTTTTTCCCATTTACCACCTTATTAATCCCACCTTGTATTAGTATCATATATGTGCTATAATTCATGCAAGAAAATTCTTATACATGTCCTATTATCTATAGCCCATCCTGTACAAAAGGGTTTACTGTGATACAGTCTTATTTATTTTTAATTTTTTATTGTAGTAATAAATACACCCTATAGGAAAGGGTTATGTTTATTTATTTATTTTTTAAATTATTTATTTATTTTTAAAAATTACATTAAAAAAATATGAGGTCCCATTCAACCCCACCGCCCCCACCCCCCACTCCCCCGACAGCAACACTCTCTCCCATCATTGTGACACATCCATTGCACCTGGTAAGTACATCTCTGAGCATCACTGCACCCCATAATCAATGGTCCACATCATAGCCCACACTCTCCCACGTTCCATCCAGTGGGCCCTGGGGGGATCTACAATGTCCCGTAATTGTCCGTGAAGCACCACCCAGGACAGCTCCACGTCCCAAAAACACCTCCACATCTCAACTCTTCCTCCCATTCCCCAAAACCAGCAGCCACCATGGCTACCCTTCCCACACCCATTCCACATTGTCTCTGTGGACATTGGATTGGTTGTGTCCATTGCACATCTATGTCAAGTGGGGGCTTAGATTCCACATGGATACTGGATGCACTCCTCCTGCTTTCAGTTGTAGACACTCTAGGCTCCATGGTGTGGTGGTTGACCTTCTTCAACTCGATGTTAGCTGAGTGGGGTAAGTCCAATAAATCAAAGTGTAGGAGCTGAAGTCTGTTGAGGCTCTGGGCCTGGGTGTCATATTATCACTCTAGAGATTCAAATCCCCTAAATATATCTAAAACCCCAGCACCAACTACAATTCCAATAAAGTAGCATGCAAGTCTTGTGAAAAGAGATCCCCTCTGAGTCCAATTTCCATCACGCAGAAACACCAGCTCCAAAGAAGGGCCCTCTGCCATGGCAGTGAACCCCATCTGCCATGACCATAGAACCTGTGGGTCTTTTTATTCCTCAAAAGAACCAATACCTGTGGTTGTATCTACTTTATCTGTCTCTTAGACTCTGCTCAGTTGTGCATAATGGCATTCCTTCTGACAACCTCCAGACTCTTTTTTAGAGACTCATAGCCTTATATTCTCATTTCTCCTTTCCATTTCCCCCTTACATTAGGTCAAACAGCATTTTGAAGTCATGTTATTATATGCAGACAGGGATATTCTGCTGATCCATATTGAACCTTTAATTCAAGGTCATTTTCTAGTTGCATCTTCAGCTGGTATGTGGTAGTGATCCCTCGGTGCCAGGGAGGCTCATCCCCGGGTGTCATGTCCCATGCTGGGGGGAATGCACTGCATCTACATGCTGAGTTTGGCTGTGAGAGTGGCCACATTTGAGTAACATGAACTGTCAGGAGGAAACTCCCAGGCACAGTGCTACTCTAGGCCTTATTCTTATTGCAGGTGTATAAGCTCAAAAGCATAGCCATTAGTATCAGGAGCCCACTGTTGGGCCCTCCTTCCTTCCTGGTTCTTGCTGTTGCACCTGGGGGACTGCCACTGCTCCCCCAGGGTCCACGACAGTGACCCCCCGGCCAGGGGCCCAGTACCCCCCCAGCTGTTGTTTTTAATTGTTTCCACTATGAGTATATCTAGACATTACTATATACCCTGGGCATTTGCCCTATATAACTCCCCGTCAACCATATATATCCTGTCAATAACATCCTATATCAGTATTCCTCCGCTGCCATCGTTGAACCACTCTGTGATCCAAAACTTCCTATAAAGTGAATCCCAACATAATGTCAGCTTCACAAGAGTCTTAGATCACCGAAATTCATATATACAATATACAGTACTTCCCCAGATTCACCATAAAACCTTTTCCCTTCCACAGCGATAATCTTTTAACTTATTCATGTCATATTTCCTGAAACTGATGTACAGATTCTGAGACAATAGTTTTCAAACAAGATGACATCTGTGCTTACTATGTGGTCCATACTTTAGGTTGTGCAGTTTTCTAAATTTTTTAGTTATCCTATGTTTTGCCTTATGGTTTACATTATTAGTCTGTCATCCCCTATATGTTTTTGGTGTAATATTACATGTTTTATATTCATCTTCATGTACTCTCACAAAACTCCTCTCTTGCCCCCATATTTACCTTGGTTCCATCCATTCCACATCCATTTTCCCATCCCCTTGGGGCCCACAACGCCAGCGAATCTCCATTTCCCGAGAAACCATGTCCAGAGATACTTGCAGCAATATTCAGGGCCTGACTTTCTCAACTGCCCTAATGCCCTGGGAGACATCCTTTCTCACGAGAGATACAGTTCTCTCTATTTGACGGCATTAGTGCTCCCCAGGATGTGGGTCCACCCCAACTCTCACTTCTTGGGTCTCTTCCCAATGGTACAACCCACCTTGGCAAAATGAGCCTTCAGCTATACGCCCAGAGTCCGTCCCGCATCAGACCATACCCCCTGAGCATCCTAAACAGGTAACCCTCCTACTTATACTTTGATAGTATTTTCTCAACATTTTGTTCTCAACAAACACCTGACACTCTCCCATGTTCGTATGTTGCCCCTCCCCTCCCCCCAATTTTTGGACAATATTACCCCTCTGCCCGTCCCCAGCCCCCCTCAAGCCCACAAAGACCCACCCAAAGGCAAGCCCTTGCCCCCATTTTGTCCCTTCTTTGTGCTCATACTTACCGCCAGCTCATCACAGATTCCACCACCCCTGCAGACGTTAACTCACATCCTTCCTCCACCCCCCGATTTCCTGTAAGCCTCTTTTCTGGACTCTAGCTCTCTGAGGCAGTTTGCTTATTTCATATCATTGAGGTCATGTAGTATTTGTCCTTCAATGCCTGGGTTGCTTCACTCAACATAAGATTCTCAAGGTTCATCCATGTTATCACATGTGATTGTAGTGTATTTGTTCTAACAGCCGAGTAGTATTCCATTGTGTGTATATACCACATTTTATTGATCCACTCGTCTGTTGATGGACATTTGGATTGATTCCAACTTTTGGCAATTGTAAACAATGCTGCTATGAACATTGGTGTACATATATCTGTTTGTGTCCTTGTTTTCAGTTCTGATGGGTATGTACCCAGCAGTGGTATTGCTGGGTCATATGGCAAATCTATGGTTAGTTTTTTGAGAAACCACCAAACTGTCCTGCAGAATGGTTGAATCGTTCTGCATTCCCACCAGCTGTGGATGAGTGTTCCCCTTTCTTCACATCCTCTCCAGCATTTGTATTCTTCTGTTTTTTTTCATAGCTGCAATCTTATGGGAGTAAGATGGTATCTCATTGTAGTTTTGATTTGCATTTTCCTTATAGCTAGAGATTTGGAGCATTTTTTCATGTGCTTTTTAGCCATTTGTATTTCTTCTTTGGAGAAGTGTCTGTTTAAATCTTTTTCCCATTTTTTAAATGGGTTGTTTATCTTTTTGTTTTCAAGATTTATGACTTCTTTATATATGCAAGTTATAAGTCTCTTATCAGATATATGGTTGCCAAATATTTTCTCCCATTGTGTGGGTTCCCTTTTTACTTTCTTGACAAACTCCTTTGAGGTGCAGAAGGCTTTAATTTTGAGGAAGTCCCATTTATCTATTTGTTCTTTTGCTGCTCGTGCTTTTGGTGTGATATTCATGAAGCCATTTCCTATTACGAGGTCCTGTAGATGTTTCCCTACACTGCTTTCCAAGATCTTTATGGTATTGGCTCTTATATTTAGGACTTTGATCCATCTTGAGTTGATCTTTGTATAAGGTATGAGATGGTAATCCTCTTTCATTCTTCTACATATGGCTATCCAGTTCTCCAGGCACCATTTGTTGAATAGGCCATTCTCTCCCACTTGAGAGGGTTTCATGACTTTATCAAATATAATATGGTTATATACATGAGGTTCTATATCAGAACTTTCAATTCGATTCCATTGGTCTGTGTCTCTCCTTATGCCAATACCATGCTGTTTTCACTACTGTAGCTTTGTATTATGTTTTGAAGTCAGGAAGTGTGATTCCTCTTATTTCGTTTTTCTTTTTCAATATGTCTTTGGCTATTCGGGGCCTCTTTCCTTTCCAAATAAATTTCATAGTTAGCTTTTCTAGTTCCTTAAAGAAGGCTGTATTGATTTTTATTGGGATTGCATTGAATGTGTAGATCAGTTTTGGTAGGATAGACATCTTACTAATATTCAGTCTTCCTATCCATGAACAAGGAATATTCTTCCATTTATTTAGGTCTTCTTTGATTTCCTTGAACAGTCTTGTATAGTTCTCAGTGTATAAGTTTTTTACCTCTTTAGTTAAATTTATTCCTAAGTATTTGATTTTTTTATTTACTATTGTGAATGGTATTTGTTTCTTGATTTCCTCCTGATCTTGCTCATTATTGGTGTACAGAAATGCTACTGATTTTTGCACATTGATCTTATAACCTGCGACTTTGCTGAACTCATTTATGAGTTCTAGAAGCTTTGTTGTAGATCCCTCAGGATTTTCTAGGTATAGGATCATGTCATCTGCAAATAATGAAATTTTGACTTCTTCCCTTCCAATTTGACTGCCTTTTATATCTGTTTCTTGCCTCAGTGCTCGTGCAAATACTTCCAAGACAATGTTAAATAGGAGCGGAGACAATGGGCATCCTTGTCTTGTTCCTGATTTTAGAGGAAAGGATTTCAGGATTTCGCCATTGTAAACAATGTTGGCTGTAGGTTTTTCATATATACTCTTTATCATGTTCAAAAAGTTTTCTTGTATTCTGATCTTTTGAAGTGTTTTTATCAAAAAGTGGTGCTGTATTTTGTCAAATGCCTTTTCTGCATCCATAGATATAATCATGTGATTTTTTTCCTTCAATCTGTTTATATGGTGTATCACATTAATTGATTTTCTTATGTTGAACCATCCTTGCATACCTGGAATAAATCCCATTTTGTTATGGTGTATAATTCGTTTAATGTGTTGTTGAATACTATTAGTAAATATTTTTTTAAGTATTTTTGCGTCTAGGTTCATTAGAGAAATTGGTCTGTAATTTTCCTTTCTTGTGGTGTCTTTGTTTGGCTTTGGTACTAGGATAATGTTGGCCTCATAGAAGGAGTTCGGCAATGTTCCTTCCGTTTCGATTTTTTGGAATAGTTTCAACAGGATTGGTGTTAGTTCTTTCCAGAACGTTTTGTAGAATTCACCTGTGAAGCCATCTGGCCCTAGGCTCTTCTTAGTTGGGAGATTTTTAATGACTGATCCTATATCTTTGCTTGTGATTGGTTTGTTAAGATCCTCAATTTCTTCTTTCGTCAATATGGGCTGCTTATGTGTTTCTAGGAATTTGTCCATTTCCTCTAAATTGTCATTTTTGTTGGAATATAGTTTTTCAAAGTATCCTCTTATGATAGTCTTTATTTCTGTGGGGTCAGTGGTGATATCACCTTTCTCATTTCTTATTTTGTGTATTTGCATCTTTCCTTTTTTTTTTTCTTTTTTAGTCTTGCTAAAGGTTTGTCAATTTTGTTGATCTTCTCAGAAAACCAGCTCTTGTTCTTGTTTATTTTTTCAAGTGCTTTCTTATTTTCTATTTCACTTTGTTCTGCTCTTATTTTTGTTATTTCCTTCCTTCTTCTTCCTGTTGGGTTACTTTGTTGTTGTTTTTCTAATTCTGTCAAAAGTGCAGTTAGTTCCTCAATTTTTGCTCTTTCTTCTTTTTTGACATGTGAATTTATGGCTATAAATTTCCCTCTAAGTACTGCTTTTGCTGCATCCCATAAATTTTGGTATGTTGTGTTATCATTATCATTTGATTCAAGGTAGTCATTGATTTCTTTTGAGATTTCCTCTTTGACCCACTGTTTTTCTAAGACTGTGCTGTTTAATTTCCAAATTGTGGTGTGAATTCTGGGCCTCCGTTCCTTGCAAATTTCCAGCTTCACTCCACTGTGATCAGAGATATTGTTTTGTATGATTTTGATCTTTCTGAATTCATTAAGCCTTTCTTTGTGGCCTAGCATAAGGTCTATCTTGGAGAATGTTCCATGTGCACTTGAGAAAAATGTATATCCTGCTGTGTTTGGGTGTAATGATCTATATATGTCTATTAGATCCAGCTCTTCTAATACACTGTTCAAATGTTTTGTGTCTTTAGTGATTCTCTTTTGAGATGTTCTGTCCAGAGTTGATAGTGGTGTATTAAAATCCCCCACTATAATTGTAGATATATCTATTTTTTCACTTAGTTTTTCCAGCGTTTGTCTCACGTATTTAGAGGCACCCTTGTTAGGAGCATAAATATTTATGATCGTTCGATCTTCTTGACTGATTGTCCCTTTCACTAAAATGTAGTATCCTTCTTTGTCTCTCACAATTGTTTCGCATTTAAAGTCTATTTTGTCTGATATTAATATAGCTACTCCTGCCTTTTTTTGGTTGTTGTTTGCTTGTATGATTATTTTCCAGCCATTCAATTTCAACCTCCATGAGTCTCTGGGTCTAAGATGTGTCTCTTGTAGACAGCATATAGATGGGTCATATTTCCTTATCCAGTGTCCCAGTCTGAATCTTTTGATAGGTGAGTTTAATCCATTGCCATTCAGTGTTATTACGTTCAAAGAATTATTTGTTGTAGCCATATTTTGGTTGGATTTGTGTTTGTTATATTTTGTTTGTAATATTTTATTTTCCCCTTCTATTTTTGTCTTTTTTGTTGCTCTTACACTCTCCTCCATCTCTGACTGTCCTGTTTTTTCCTTTCTTCCTGCAGAACTCCCTTAAGAATTTCTTGAAGGGGAGGTTTCTTGTTGATATACTCTTTCAGTTTCTGTTTATCTGCGAATATTTTGAACTCTCCATCATGTTTGAATGCTAGTTTAGCTGGATAGAGTATTCTTGGTTGGAAATTTTTTTTCCTTTAGTACCTTGACTATATCATACCACTGCCTTCTTGCCTCCATCGTTTCAGATGAGAAATCAGCACTTAATCTTATGGAGCTTCCCTTGTATGTGATGGTTTTCTCTTGCTGCTTTTAGAATTTTCTCTTTGTCTTGAGCGTTGAATAATTTGACAAGTATATGTCTTGGGGTGGGCCTGTTGGGGTTTATGACCAGTGGAGTGCACTGTGCTTCTTGGATATGTACATCTGTCTCTTTCAGTAGATTTGTGAAGTTTTCATTCATTATTTCCTGCAACACTCCTTCTGACCCCTTTCCCTTCTCTTCTCCTTCTGGAATGCCTATAATACGTATGTTTGAGCATTTTGCATTATCATTCAGGTCTGTAAGTCCTATCTGGATTTTTTCTACCTTTTTATTGACCACTTCTACTATCTGTTTGATTTACAATGTACTGTCTTCCACATCACTAATTCTCTGCTCTGCCTCTTCTAGTCTGCTGATATTTGCTGCAAGGGTATTTTTGATTTCTTGAATTGTGGTGTTCATTTCCATCATATCTGTTATTTTTTTGTGCATGTCTGCAATTTCCCCTCCAAGTGTTGTCTTCATGTTGTTAACCTCTTTCATTACTTCATCAAATTTGTCGGTGATAAATGTTCTGAGATCTTTCATTGCTTGTGCAAAGATCTGCTCGCCTTCCTGATTTTTAGTTTGTTGATTGGATTCAGCCATGTTTTCCTGATTACTAGTTTGGTTTGTAGATTTTTGTTGCTGTCTTGTCATCATTTTTTCTTGACGGGTTTAATCAGTTCCTTAGCTTCTTTGTCTAGTCTTGGAGATTAATTAGCTGTTGTTTTTGCGTAAGTGTTATATCTTCTCTTTGTCACTTTGTTCTTCTTATTCCAATTTCTTATTGCTGGCTAAGTTCACTTTAAAGGAAAGTATTAGTGCTGGGGAAAGGCAATTGTGTAAGGAAGGAAAAAGTGTAAAGTAGTATTGGTGATATATGTTTACAAAGCAACAATATGAGTTCTGGGAGGATGGAGGTTAGATTGTGTAAATTGTGTAGTGTTATAATACTAGGAAAGTACCTATAATGAGGTAGATGACTAAATATGGGAGGAATATGGTACATACTAAGAAGCTGTTGTTTTCGTAAGAGAGGGAAAGAGAAAAGAGGGGTAATAGTTTCAAGGGTGGATACCAGATGGAAAACTAAACAAAGGTATTAGAAATTAAGAGTTAGACACTTTGTGGGTCAAAGAAAGGGATGTGGAATATAGGTGAGATAGCAGATGGTGGAGGATATCAAGTTGTAGGGGAAACGGGATAGTGTAGATAGCCTAAATCTATTCACAGAGAAATGAGGCAGTGAAGGATGAGGAAACCCAGCAACTGTGAGTTGTTTCCTGCAGGACCTATTGTATTGTTAAGATAAAATAGAATAAGAAGAAGATCGGGGACAAGAAAGAGAGGATTAAAAAAAAAAGAATAAGAGACTTTGGGGGATACACTGGGAGAAAAGACTAGGGGATAATGCAATGCCAGGAATCCGAACATTAAAAAACTAGAATAAAAAATAGAAATAGAATAAAAATTAAAACAAAACAAAATAAAACAAAGAAGAAAAAATGCAAACATTGAGGGCTAGGACATTCAAGGGCCTCAGATGAACCTCAGGGTGTGGTGGATTCAGGGATGGACAGTCTGAGGTATTGAGGCTTCAAGAGGTGTGAGTCTCTGGCATGTGGGCCGCCAGAGTCTGGGGAACTCAGACCTGGCAACCTCAAGTCCAGTTAACAGGAAGCCTGGGAGCACCACAGTGCATCACTGCCTTCAGGGATCCCCGCAGCTGGGTGCCAGCCCTATGGGTGAGATCTCATCCACAAGCTCTATCCTGTGTTCTGTGTTCTACAATTCACTTACTTACTAGGGTCTATTGTGTGGATATATCACCAATTGACTTCAGGAACCCTCCCACCCTGTGGTCCCCGGGAACGTCCACCTGGGACCTGGGGGCTCCTCTAGGCTGCAGCCAATTTAATGACTCAGATCAATATCCAGATCCGGGGGAGGGGCTCCAGTCAGAAACGCTAATAACAGAGTCAAAAACCCGAAATTCCCACGCTTCACAAAATATTCCCCTAATCAGCTTCCAAACGTCTGCCACCCCATGAGACCCTGGTAGCATCTCTTTGTTGCTATCACTTTGAGACTGCTATAGGGCAGCAGCCGGGCTTGGGGGGGGGACGTGGCTCTAGGCGGAAACGCTATTGTTTGTGTCCACAATCAAAAATTGCCCCCACTTTGCCCTAAAATCCCCGTCTGTCTGCCCAAATGGGTCTGCAAGCACCTCCCTTCCCACCAACCCCCAATAGGCCGCCCAGGGCCCACGAACTCCCCAGTACTGCAGAGCCTCCAAAAAAAAAAAAAAACAAAGAACAGAAACCCTGCCGCCGGGCACGGCCCGGCTCCCCCGGCCGCCACCGCTCGGCGCTCTGCCCGGCTTCCCCAGCCGCCACGGTGCTAGATGCCTCGGCTCTGCCTACCCAAGGAGGGATTCCTCCACACGTAGCTGGGATGTCTGTATATATTTCACAGATGGATCCTCTCTGTTACCTTCCCTCCAAATCGATGTCCACACACCTCCGGACCAGCGAAAATCCCGAAACAGCCCAGTCCCAAAGAGTCTCCAACGCCGCCCAGCCGATTCCCTGCAGGAGCTAGTAACAGGGAAGTTCACTCAGCCACCATCTTGCCCCAACCCCCTCTATTTGGGTTATGTTTAATTTTCACATAAAGGGGAAGCCAGAGCCAGCTCTGCCATTTGAGGATGGAGGGAAAGAAATTCTAGCATCTTTGGCACACCAAAATTTTGAAAAGTGGCACCAAAGTGAGGGGGACCAATGATGAGAAGTGAGGGTGCGGCCAAAGGGAGGCAGGGCAATGGTGAGAAGTGAGGATGGGGCCCTTAGTGAAACCAGCACCAAATCTGAAAAGCAGCACCAGGAGTAAAAGTGGCACTGAGCCCACCCCACTCGCTGGAATGTAGGAAACACTAGAGTGTGGAACTCAGAGCAGGAACCATGGAAGTTTGTTAGACCTGTCAAATAGGCTGTAACCCCTGAAGTACCCAATCAGTGGCAAACAGAGCATGTTAGATTTAGGTTATAAATATCACTGTTTTCTGTTGTTTGGTGCACTGGTCATTTTATCCATGTGGCATGCCCATTCTTGCAAGATTGTTAATCAAATTCGTTTCTCTTCCACATTTGGGTGAGGTTTTGTTCTCTTACAATCCCAGAAGTTCCTCTTTTAACCACATTCACCTATACAGTTCAGTGTGGTGGATTACACTCACAGTAATGTGCTACCATTGTCAATAACCAATTCCAAACCTTTATGTTCAGCCTAAATAGAAATTCTGTACAAGCTGAGCCTCAACTCCCCATTATCTCAACCCTATCTATCTCTTAGCAACCTATATTTTAGATTCCAACTCTATGCGTTTGCTTACTATAATTAGATCATAACAGTGAAGTTATATGATATTTGTTGTGGGAAACAAAGGCATGGTGGTCTTACAGGAAGAGATGTGCTGTTTCCATGGCTACGCTTTTAACATAGGAATGCATCAATCAAGCCTTTGGGATCAACAGGACTGAAGCTGTCTGGGGTAGGGAGAAATACGAGCAAACACACTTTGCAGTTTGAAAGGAATACTAAATCTTTGTACTCTGAGACAAGTTCTTTAATTTACGAGTGTTGTTAATGTGTAGCTACACTGCTTGTTATCTCTATAGCTTGAGTATATATAATGCCACTTGTAGAAAATAAAGTTGTCTGAGGAGTCTCTACTCACAGATCCCCCGATTCCAGCACTCTCTCTCTTTCTTTTCTTTCTTTCCTTCTCTCTCTTTGTTTCATTCCTGATATCCTTCAGGCCCAAATCTCCAACAATTTTTCCCTTTTTTATCTGGCTTATTGTACTCAACATAATATCTCAAGGTTCATCCATGTTGTTGCATTGTATCAGGAGTTCATTCTTTTTTACAGCTGAATAATATTCCACCATATATATAATATATACATATTTTATATATATGTATATATTTTTATATATATGTTATATATAATATATGCATATTTTATATATTTATGTATACATTTTATATATATGTATATATTATATATATAATATATATACGCACCACATTTTGTTTTTCTACTTATCAGGTGAAGATACTTCAGTTGCTTCCATCTTTTGGTAATTGTGAATAATGCCACTACAAACATTGATGTGCAAATATCTGTTTGAGTTATGCTTTTAGTAGCAGGATTGTCCAATCATATGGTAATTCTATAGTTACCTTCCTGAGGAAATGTCAAACTCATCCATAGCAGCAGTACCATTTTACATTCCCACTATCAATGAATGAGTGCTCCAATTTCTCTATATTCTCTCCTAACTCTACTGTTTTCTGTTTTGTTTTTCTAATAGTTACCATTCCAGTAAGTGTGAAATGGTATTTATTCTTAATACATGATTTGAAAATATATACAGTGCAGCATACAATTGTATGATTTTTTTCTACTTTATGTATTTGTTCATGTATATGTCTAGTTGACATTACTTAAATAATCATATAACACCATTTTCTATTCTGATGGTCATTTAGAATTATTTTAAGCCCTCAGCATAATATTGTTTCTATTTTAAGTTATAAATTTCATGTTGCACAAAAGCATTATTTTTTATGAGGCATCTATTGGACCATTTTATCATTGGGACATTTCTTTTGGTTACATTTTCCCTCCTTAAATAATAATTTTATAAACAACTTTACAGTAATTTTTGGAATGCAATATTGTATCATCAAGTGCTAGGATTTCATTATTATGAATAATAAGGTAGAAATGTATTTTTCTATGTTGTTGAAACTTTCATTATCTGTATTTTATTGTGGAATTATTAGTGATCATGATAAAGTATTCAAGATAAGCAGAACAATGAGAGAAGTAAAATATAAAATATTTCTCCCATTTACTGAGTCAAGAATCCTTCTCTCCTGACATAACACATTTATTTCTTGATATACTTCCATATTTGCATAAATGTATCTGTCTTCTGTCTTTTATGTTAGAGTATGGTAGGTAGCTCGATGTTGACGATTGTGCAGAGAAAAATGATTCACTTATAGATAATATGCTCCTTTGTGATACTTTTTCATATCTCATTTTGTTAGCAAGGATACAATAATATATTTGTCACTTTCATTAAACAAGTCTTAAGAACAAAATTTAAATTTATGGATTTGTTGTCCAAAGATACATTCTTGTGAGAATCGTTCATCATTTGTCTGTTCATTGTTTTGAATCTTATTATTTTACCTAAGATGGATATTAATCTAAAAAATATTATTTCATATCTTAGTAAGAATTCAGTCACTGGAGCCGGGTGATCTGGATTAAAATTCAAGCTTCATTATTTACTAGATGTTATTTTGATTATTAGACAAAATACAGGTACTAAGTAATTAAATTATTGTTGTGTAACACAATATAAATCTCTGCCTCTGCTTTTATAACTATTATTTGGTTATTTCTATGTGCATTTTATTTTATTTTATGTCTCACTGTGCTGTTTTATTTATTTTATTAAATTGTCCCTTTTTATAAAGATACATAGATCACAAAAAATGTTACATTAAAATATATAAAAGGTTCTCACCTACCCTACAACCCACTAGTCCACTTCTCCCACATCAAAAACTTCTTTCATCTTTGTGTCACATTCACTGCATTTGGTGAATACATTTTGAAACACTGCTACACTGCATGGATTAGAATTTATATTGTAATTTATACTCTCCCCAAGTCCATTCAGTGGGTTTTGATAAGATATATAATGTCCAACATATGTCCCTGCAATATCATTTAGGACACCTCCAAGTCCCAAAAATGTCTCCACATCATACCTCTTCTTCCCTCTCCTGCCCTCAGCAACTACTGTGGCCACTGTCTCTGCATCAATAATACAATTTCTTTAATTGCTAGAGTCACAATAATTCTATAGTAGGATAACACTAAGTTCACTCTAATCCATATTTTATTCTTCCATCCTGTGGACCCTGGGTTGGTGATGTCTGCTCCACCTCTATATTGAAAGGGAGCTTAGATCCCACATGTTTGATGGATGTAACTTTCCTGCTTGGAGATATAGGTATTCTCAGTTTCCTGGTGTGGTGGTTGACCATCTTCACCCTCCTGTTAGCAACCCTGTGCAAGTCCAAGAAACCAGAGAGTAGGAGTTGCAACTCTGCTGAGGCTCAGGGCCCAGCTGGCACATGGCCAGTCCAGAGATTGAAGACTCCTGGAGATGCAGCAAACCAAGCACCAACCACAGGTTTAGTAAAAGTGATAGAAGTATGTGTAGAAATTTCACACCTGAGTCCAACTCCATCACACTCAGGAGCACAAATTCCAAAGTATGGTTCACTGTCAAGGCTCTGAACTCCAGAGCCATCTGCCATGACCATAGAACCTGTGTGTCTCCATAGCCCTCAGGAGCACTAGTACCTAGGTTTGTATCTACTTTGGCTGTGTCTGGGATCCTGCTGAGGCATGTGTAAGCTTTACCCCTCTGAGGACCTCCTGACTCTTTTATTTTAAATTTCTGTTCTCCCATGAACTTTTTTTTTTTATTTTATAGTGTCTAATCAGGCAATTTTAATTTTTAATCTTTTTTTCCAAAATAGTGAAAATATCCTAGTTATAATGTTGTCATATACTTCTATAATCATTTTTGTCTCACATATTGAATCAAAAGAAGCCTCACTTATTATTATGAAGGATGGAGAAAATGTCCATCTGTTATTCACATCTTAATATGGGTTTTAAAGAAAATGTAGATAAGGAAATTAAAAATGTAAGGCATCATGTGAGAAGTAGTATAAGAGAGGAATAAAAATTCCTAATGTACAGATTATCAGTGAATAGTTAAAATTTTTCTAGGAGATGAGGTATAACTTTAACTGGACAATATCTTGTTCCAAGGCAGGTTCTCTGAGATGCAAATATTCCAAAACTTCATTTTTCAAAATTGTGAGTCCAGTGATCAAAGCCTAAAGTGTGAATCCACACTTCATAAATTCAAGCCCAACCCACTGCCCAAAAGTGCTGTGACATTTAACAAACTCCTTGATATCCTTGTGCTTTTAAATTCATCTGAACACAGAAATTATAAAGCAACCACCCTCTAAGGGCTGCTACATAAATAAACACATAATGTATATAAAACATACATAAGATACAGGTACCCTGTACTTGCAATAAGAAAGGTTACTTCTGCTTCCAAGATTTTCTTTCAAATTTTGAAAAATGATCATTCTTCATGCCCATTTACCCATAAGAAAACTGCACAAGTGGATTGAAAGATTAAGTTCCTGTCTGAGTGGCTGAAAATATAGGAGCACTAAGGATGACATGGACTATTTCATGATGAGCAGAGGCTTCAATGGATGGTTGTAAACAACATCAATAAATACAAAAGACATAAAGGTATAAAAAAGCTTAATAGCAAAGCATCATGTTGAACAGAAAGTAAATAAAATATGTCCTTGCTTCTGAAAAGTTTGAGATATAGAAATCTGAAAAGCAGAGGGATGAGTGTATTTGGGTGAGAAAAAAAATGAAATCAAAGCTTTATGAAAAGAATATTGCACATGACATATCAGAAAAATAGAAAGATCAATATGAAACCTCTGTTTTTACCATTTCAGAAAGTCATGTTAGAAAAGCTTGGAAAAATAAGTTGTCTTCAAAAATAAAGGCCAAATAAGACAGGTTATAAAATTTTGTTATTTTCTATTGACAAAGTAGAAAAATGAAGTGCAGATATATGAGAACATAATTGTGTGGGGCAAAATGTAAACTATAATCCATTGTTAGTACAATGCTTCAATATGTGCCTATCAATTACAAGTAATGTACCACACTAATGAAAGATGTTGTTTAAGAGTGAAAGTGTGGGAGGGAGTGTAGATGTTGTATAAGGGAATTGTCTTTTTTTTATGTAACATTTCTGAAATCTAAAACTTCTTTTAAAAATAAAAATAAACAAAAATAAAAGATTTATCCAATACATTAAACCAAAAAGCACTCAGAGTTGTGTAATGTTAGCTTTAAAAGAGTTTTGTACAACTGGAACTTGAAATTATCTGTATTCATGGGGCTATTTCCCTTAAGATATCAGGAATCCAGAGAGGACATTTTTCTTTCTGCTCCCAGTACTTTGAAATTTGGTGGATTCTTTCTGGCTTGAAAAAAAAATAAACTGCCCTGCCATGATCCCAATATGACTCATCAGTTTTTCAAACTAGTCATTTCCTTTCTTGTTTTTCTTTTGTTTGTTTTTGTGTTTATTGCAAGTATATATTAAAAAAATCCTCAAGAAAATACAGTTACCATAATATTCACCCCTCACCCTGTTATTAGCATTTGCTTTAGTTTAGAATATTTGTTACAACTGGTAAAAGAAAATTATTCTAATTGCATTAGGAATTGTGCAGTTGAAAACTATGGTTTTTAATAGATTAGTTGCTTTCTTTTTTCCCATTTATTTATTTATCCCATATAACCCATTAAAAAATATGAGGCTCCTGTATACCTTCCACCCCCCACCCCACTCCTTCCACACCAACAACCTCCCCCATCATTGTGGCACACTCATTGCATTCACTGAACACATTTTGGGGCACTGCTGCACTACATAGATAATAGTTTACCTTGGTACTGGGGGAGAGTGCAAACTTTCTTTTTCTTCTTCATTCTTTTTTCTTTTAAATGTTACACTAAAAAAATGAGGCCCCCATATACCCCCACCCCACCCACCCCAATCCCTCCCACATCAACAACCTCTTCCATCATTGTGGCACATCTACTGCACCTGGTGAATACATTCTGGAGGACCGCTGCACCACATGGACAGTGATCCACATTGTAGTCCACTCTCCCCCAGTCCTAATGAAGGATCAGACAAGTGCTGCCTCTGAATCTCCACTGGGGTACATCAAAATGTTAGGAGTCCAAACTTGGATTATAGGGTAAGATGTCTCTTGATCATGTGAGGTTATATCAATACTTTAGAATCACTACTGAAAATATAGGTCTTAAATACTAAATCTTGCCTCTGCTTGACAGTATCACTTTTGTGTTCCTCACATACAATATCATAACTCATTTCACATATTTTCAGTACTTACTGAATTTTAAATAAAATATTTCGCAATTTTAGTGGAAGAAAAATAATACTTTGTGTGAGATACTTCTGTGAATTCTCTTTTTGAGAAATATTAACTCAAACATATAAGAAATTCACAAACTTCATCAATGCCAATGTCACAAAACACTAAATCTAGAATTCTTTTGTGGATCCTCATAGGTCTTTATTGAGAAAACCAAATTCAGTGATTTCCTCTTCTCACTCATTCTTTCTTCTTCACTCTGCTTTAAACCGTCATGTTGTGCTTTTTTTTACCCTGCCCCCCTTCGTGGCTTGCTTGCTGTCTGCTTTCTGTGTCCATTCGCTGTGTGTTCTTCTGTGCTGTATTTATTTATTTATCAGCCCCCTCCTTTGGTTTGCTTGTTGTCTGCTCTCTGTGTCCATTCACTGTCCACTGTTCTGTGTGTGTGTGTGTGTGTTTTACTTATCTCCGTTTTATTGTTGTGTTACCTTGCTGAGTCGACTCTCCATGCACTTGCAGGCCAGTGGCACTTCATGGTGCTTGCAGGCTGGCAGCACTCTGTGGTGCTTGCAGGCCAGTGGCACTCCACAGCATGTAGGTGAGCCTGCCTTCACAAGGAGGCCCAGGATGCTAACCCAGGGCTTCCCATATGGTAGACAGGAGCCCAACTGATTGGGCCACAGCCGCTTCTCCTCATGCTATACTTTTAAAAGAAAATGTGAGCATTTGAAAATTATGTCATAAATATAATAAGTTTGTTACTTGGGTTTTAAAATTCAATAGTTGAGATACTCACTTGAGTTTCAAGAACTCTATCGCTGCACTATTATTTTGCTTTTCACTTTTCCTACTGAAACTTCTACCAATGCAGCTGTAACTCATAAATACACCCAAGCTCATTCCCTAATTTTTTCATACTTCTTAGCAGCTGAAAGCTCTTTCCTCTGTTAAAACTTCCATTCTCCATTCCTCCAGGTGGAGATAGTATCCACTGAAAAGAGCATCTTCTCAAAAAACCTCTCAATAGTTTCCAGTAGAGTAACACTCTTTCTACCAGCATTTTATAGTTCAATTACAAACACATACACTCACACACTCATGTGCACACATGTTTAATTAAATGATACAATCTGAATTATAACCTCTCATTTCTGCTTTAACATCTTTCTGTTCACTTGATCAGATTGTACAATATATCTTAAAGTCAGCAAGACAAGTTCTGGTTGTTAAATTTTTGCACTTCATGCCAAGTCAAGTGGGAGAGTTTGGCAGAGAGTAGTCAGGGACTTTTCAGAACCAGAACCCAGACCTTTATGCTCCATGATAATTTCCTGCTAATATCTACCCAAAACTGACATGGAAATCCCCAAACCAGCCATGTAAGAATTGGTGCAAAAAGACAGGAAGTGGAATCAAGTGTTGGAGAAAAATAAAGTTCTCAGAAGAAAACTAGTGTGTGTGTGTGTGTATATATATATATATATGTATCTATACAAGACATTTTTTATATATGTATATATATAAGACATTTTATATATGTGTGTATATATACATACACATATATATACATATTTATATATGTGTATATACAAATGTCTTAGCAGCACTATAGTTAAAATTTAAGCATGGGCTTATTGGTCTCCAAAATCATATGCATCCTTCATGCTTTATGTTATTTAGAAAGAAAATGAGGCTGTTCAGAGCTTTAAGGGATTGAAAAGAAAAACTTAAGACAATTCTCAATAAAAAATAAACAAAAACTAAGCAATTTATTTTTATAAACATTTATTCAATTTCTACAAATTCTATGAACTCACAGTAACCATGGGTAGCTGCTGAGAATTTTGAAATAGAATAATACATTAGAATGGGAGACCTGAACAAAGATTTTATTATTTTTTAGGCTATCTAAATGATACTTGAAACATAATGAGGAATCA
This sequence comes from Dasypus novemcinctus, assembly GCF_030445035.2. Taxonomy (NCBI): domain Eukaryota; kingdom Metazoa; phylum Chordata; class Mammalia; order Cingulata; family Dasypodidae; genus Dasypus; species Dasypus novemcinctus. The sequence goes on along the minus strand of NC_080691.1, from coordinate 62,427,305 downwards.
ATAAGTATTTGTCAAATTGAATCAAATTTTGAATAAAAAGTGATTTTAATAGTGTTCCTCATTCTAGGTGCCTTTGTCATGCGTGCATATCCATGGAAACGTACACCTCTCCTTGACAGTATAACAGAGAACCACATGGGTTTGTGATCTTCAAAATTCCATGATCTGAGGTTACATGGTCAATGCAAAACCATATCTTCAAAAGAATAAAATATTAAAAACATACTTGCTATTAGACTTCTAGCAGCCTCTGACACAGACAACTAGCACCAGGAATGTCCACAGACAAAGGATCCCTAGTATCCTTTGGCAGTTATATGCAGTTTTGTGACTAGTTCATGTCAATTGGCTAGGGTGGTGTATACTTTCCAGGCTAAAATCTAAAATGTTGAATGTGTACTCCTCCATATTTATTTCTTCTTCTTTCCACCTGAAACCAGGCTGGTAGTGTCACAATTGTAGACAACAGGGCCCTAAGGGAATATGTTACAAATGGTATACATACGGTAGCCTGGTGTTAAAATTGAAATTATGATTCATTAGTTCTGGGTTAGAGCCCAGAGTTCTGCCTTTTCTAACAAACTCCCAGATGGTACCAATAATAGTAGCATATGGATCACATGTTGAATATGAAAGCATTAGGGAGCACAAGGAAAAGCAAGAAAGGAACCTGAATCCATGAAAGAAAAAGAAGGGATGCAATTTCTTGTCATTCTGGACCATATACATAAGTCTGTCACATCAGAAAGAATAAACTTCCTGTATATTAACAACTGAATCATTGGGTCTTTCTTTTATAGAAGCTTACTATTACTCCACAAATGATATTAATAGATAACACAAACACATATGACACCATTATTCTCTTTATGCAATAATACTATATTCCTAAGAGAGTACTTGGATTTCTATTATTATATGACACATACAAAATGAAATTCCTTCCTGAACATTTTGTATATTTCCCACAAATGATATAGTTTCATATTGAGAAAAATAACACTAGATAGTGCTCTAGTTCATCCCACAGGAAGGTCTTCCAAATCACCTTTTATATATCATCTTCAAAGCATTCCTGATTCTCTTATTTTACTTTATTTTACATTGAAATACAATGTATCACCTTCTAACATACCTGTTAATTTACATATATATTTTCTTTTTCTATCCTGTCCTCACCAGAATGTAAAATCCAACAGAGAAGGTATCTTTGTCTTTTTTATACAGGAATATACCCCCCTAATTTGTAGAGTTATAGCATAGCATTAACTCATTAAGTATTTGTGGTGGTTGTAATGATTGAGTACTCACAATTGGAAGGATAAACCACAGATATTAACATGTTGGTTTTATAAGAATGCTTAATTAGTGTTTATATTTGATAAGTATAAAAATACAACGAGGTTCATTGTGCATCATCTGATATCTAACTGACATCAGATATAACCACCTAATTTCATGACAAAAATGATTGCTATTAAGGCAACACCAACCATCACTAGGCTATGTTGGGAGTTTAAGTAAGCAGATATGAACTTGGTAAGTGAGGAAAGCACTTGGTAAGTGAGTGGATGACAAATGACTGTGGTGTGAACCACAATATTTCACAGTAGTTTCATTTGAGAAAATTCCTACTAATACTGAAACTCAAAATTAGCTTTGCCACATCTCTGTATAATATTCATATGTGTAAATTTAATTATAACATAACCTGGTCATTGGACAATAGCTTCCTTTCCAAGATGGAAGATCTCTATAAAAAAACAGATTTACCATATGAAGGTTCCTAGACAGCAGAAGAATTTAACCAATAATTATTGGTTGTGGTGTCAAGTAGCCATAACTCACACATTCCCCTCAACACAAAATTGTACCTGCCAGGCAGACTGGTCTGAGAATCGAACATATTATTCAATGAATCATATCCTTACATTAAGATTATGCTCAATACCTTGTGAAAAATTTTGCCTCCTTGCTATAATCTGTCCTGTGTTCATTTCCCACACCATCTTTATCTGTATAGATTATAATGGTATCTTATATTATATTGCAAAGCTCTTTTTCTGTTTCATGTGTCTTACATGTTATCTCATTTATGTAGTGTTGAGTTTTGTGATACATTTCACAATGTAATAAAATTGTCACTGATTCACCAACCAATATGTTTGTTTAGTGTTACTTCACATATTACAAAAAAGATCTATAAGACTTAATATAGAATAATGGCTAACAAGAAGACCAAAATATATTAAAGTTCATTGACAAAGATTATGACTCAATTTAGCAAATATATTTATTATAACTAAAATTATCCTTATTTGAAAAAAAAAAGTTATATTTTCTTTCTATAGGTTTTCAAGAAGAGGATGAAAAGAGCACATTACAGGTGTCACCAAAAGGGCCCAAGTTACAAATTACCTGATATTTATGGTGCTTTCGGATCATAAGGTTCCTGGAGTGACTTTGGTCTCGATTTGAGCCAAGAGATATGATCTAGATACAGTAGTGTTAGAAATGATTTGTCAATACAACAGATCAGTCATAAATCAGAAACAAATTATTAGACTTGGATCAGAAACATGGAGAATAGAAACCCAAATTCATATAATGTACAAGAGAAGGGTAAAACTTAAGAAGCAACAGGAACACTCTCATAACCTACAATTCAGAGTAAAGAAATAAGGAGTTGATTTGGGCTCCCACAAATCTTGCTAACTTTATGCACTGTTATCTATGTGATTTTGTCTTAAATTTTTAATGGTTGTCTGTGCTCTGTGGTCATTTTACCTACTTCCCCAAATTCCTACTGAGAGAGGATTATATTTTCTTCATGAGAATGAGTTTATGTTCTCTTCTCTGTTAATAAATTTTGGTAAAGCACTGATTTTTTTTTCAATTGGATTTTTCACTCTGTTTTCTCAACTCAGTTTTGTGCACCATAACTTTCTCATGGCATTTTTAATTTCTGCATTCCTCAGAGTGTAAATCAAAGGATTGAGCAAGGGTGTCCCAATAGTATAAAACACGGCCACAATCTTGTCCACTCGATACACAGTTAGGGGGCGAGCATATGTGTATATACAAGGAACAAAGAATAAAATGACCACAATTATGTGGGAGGTACAAGTGGAGAGGGCTTTCTTTCTTCCTTCTGCACTCTGGTAACTCAGAGAATGTAAGATTAAAATATAGGAGATTATGAGGATTATGAAACTCACTGTACATATGGCCCCACTATTAAAGACTATGAGTAGATTTATGACATAGGTGTCCATGCAGGCAAGTTTCAACAATGGTTGCATATCACAAAAGAAGTGGTCAATAACATTAGGGCCACAGAAGGGTAATTTCAAAGCCAAGATAACCTGTGCTGAAGAATGGATAAAAGACCCCACCCAGGCCAGTTTCACCAGTGCACCACAGAGGTGTTGGCTCATGATGTCTGTGTACCGCAGTGGCTTACAAATGGCCACATAACGATCAAATGACATAAGGATGAGGACAAAAATCTCCATGCATCCAAAAAAGTGAAATGCAAAGATCTGGATCATGCATTCATTATAGGAAATGACCTTCTTCTCAGATACAGCAGTTATAATCAACCTGGGAGCTGTGCTTGTGGAGAAACATGCATCAGCAAAAGATAAGTAGAAAAGGAAGAAATACATGGGGCTCCCAATCATCCGACTGAATCTGATAGTCATCACAGTAAGTAAATTTGCAAAAAGAGTTACAACGTAGAGCAAGAGAAAGATTACAAACACTATTTCCTCCTTTAGAACGTCCTTTGTTAAACCAAGGAGAATGAATTCCTTCACACTGATATTCAGGTACATAGTTAAGGTATATGTAGATAAATCACAGCTGATAATCTGCAAAGAGAAGAAAGATGTGATTGAGCAAGAATGGCAGACTTGGAATCTTCCTTGCTACTCATGTTCTAATTCTATGAATACACTAATTCAATGGTTCCCTAAGATTTCCACATGTCTTAATCATGTGGAATCTTTGTCTTGAAAATGCTAATTTTACTGCTTTATATAAAGTCTTCCTTTGTGGAAACTAGATTTTTTTTTTTAAACAAAAACACACATGTAGTTGATTCTGCTCTCTGACAAGGATGGAGAAGTGCTGAATTTTCTTTATGACCTTGAATAAGTCACTGTAATTGTTTAAACTTTTTAAATTTACATGAAAATTAGAGATCCCAAAGGATACTTTATGAAGTGCATGCATATGTATATACAGCCTACATGTGCATAGAATTTTCATCTCAATAACTGAAAAACAACATTCTTATGTTATTCAAAATATTTAAATTTGGAGATTCTTTTTCCAGAAAAATATTTCTTGATATGGACATTAATTTGCATTAATTAATACTGATCTCATAAATAGGGTTAGGGTATAAGAAGAAAATATTTCTCTACTTTTGTCTCACAATGGCCTTAATTTTACCTTTCTTGTCAGTGAAGTCACATGAGATGTTTGAATAAATCATAGAGCCTAGCATTATTAAGAAAATTATTATGTGTGTGCAATATCCATTTCTCATGCTAGATGTATTGTATTCAGTTCACCATACTATAGGTCCAACGTGATGTACAACTTCTTAATATGTACAAAATCTGAATATTTTTTCTCACATAAGGCTCTGCTACCACTATCTATCAGAGATTTTGTTTTCTTCTGATATTTGTTTCTGTCTAAATATTATTTTAAAATATATTTTAGTTTTTCATACAGATATAGCCCTTGTTCTACTCTATAACATGCATTTCTATAAAAATGTATACACATACATTTGCTTATATGCATATATTTCTATGTAAATGCTTTCATCCTGTAATATTAATATTTATCTAATTTTAACATTGGATTGTAAAAGAATTTTCAATTCAACAAAAGGGGATACATAACACAATTATCCATTTTAGAAGTAGTAATACAAAATGTACAAATTTCACTATCATTTAAAACTCTGGAGATATTTTAGTTCCCTGGGATACTCAATCAGATGCCATGAAAGGGATCAGCTTAAATAATAAGAAAATTCATTTGCTCATGGTTGTGAGGCTAAAAGAAATTCCCAATCATGGTGTAATTAGGACAATGCTGTCTTCCCAAAAACTGGTGTCTGTAGGTTTGTGCCTGACATCAAGCACAGCAATGGTGCCAGCCTCCTGTCTCTCCTCCAGGCCTCTTCATTTTCTCCTGGGTTCTTTCACTGTTCAGCTCCTTGCTTCCTGTGGCTTTCTCCCTCTCTGTCTGAACTTTATTGTTGACAAAGGATTCCAGTAATAGGATAAGACCCACCCTGACTGAAGTGAAGGATGCCTTAACTGAAGTCATCTCATCAAATAGTCATACTTCCAATTGGTTCACACACACAGGAATGGATTAAATTTAAGAACATGTTTTTTTTCTGGGGTACAAACAAATTTTAAACTACCACAGGAATTAAGTTAGCTTCTTCTATAATATGCTGGTTTTCATGGTCATAACGCTATAGTGATTAGTTCATGTACCCTTTATGTACATATAGGATCACTAAATTCCACTGTTTCTAAAAATATGAGAGATGGCAGAGATTTCTCAGAAAGATAAAATTGTTACAGTTTCTACTTTGCTTGGTTAATAGAATTAATATCATGGTATGCATTTATTTGATTACCTGTGATAGCATAATTGATAGCATAATATTTTTGTAGATTTTTAATTAATATATCTTATCTGCTCTGAATTATGTAAAATTGGTCAATTAATTTTTCACTACCTTTTTTGTTTTGAGCTGTTCCCTTTTTTCATTCTTATACAGTTAACTCTGTCAAAAAATGTTTCCCTTGCTGTGTAGTTTATTACTTCCATTGTGGAAGTTATAATCTTAACACAGATTTGTATTTTCTTTATATTTAACTATTGATCTCAAATGATCTGGAGTTTGTTTTAGTATGGAGTTTATTTGAGATATTCTCTTAATTCTGAATAACCACTAATCTATCAATAATTCAATAACTTGATTAAATTAGTTATCATTTATGACAAGAATCTGCTCAGATCTGTGGTAGATCTAGAGGAAAGATGTCCTCAACATCTTTAACAATTGAATTAGAAGGATAACCTACATCTAGTGAACAACATTAATTATACAATAATTACATGCAACTGTATGTAATAATATAAAAAAACCTATGGATTCAAAAATAATATTTCCTAGAAAATAAAATAGCTGATCAGTGAAGGTTTAAAACTGAGGGGGGAAGTGGAATTTTGGTTTTAAATGAGTGAAACACATGTATCCAACTAGATTCTGTGGAGCTCAGGTATTCAGTATATTTATAAGAGTTTGGTCAGATAAGACTATTTCAAAATTAGTAAATGAACATGTCCAAAAACTGTAATAAATGTATATAATCTAAATAAAACATGAATGCTATTGTGGTCTAACTGAAATAATATTATTTTGATGTTATAACTAACTATATTATATTACAACTATAAACTTTGAGTGATAGTTTCAATAATCTCTGGTAAGTATAAAAGAGAAAATAAATTAGTTACTACTTAAATTAAAAATGTTAGATTCTTAACAGAAGCTAAAGACAAAGAAGATGTCCTTGGGGATGAGGAAAAGAGCAAGGGGTTAAGAAATCTGACTAAAAGATTGTAAGAAGGGGAGAAAGACATACTCCTGCAGAAAAACATAGAGATGACCTAAATGAAAACTAAACTTTTATTAACTAGGAAAGTTTTGAGACAAAATTTGTGGGAAGATAATGTAGTCATGGGAATCACTTCATGATATAGCCAGCAATACCATACCGTCTTGCTTTAAATAAACAAAGAGAAGATTTAAGGATATGAAGTTAGGAAAGCAGTGGTTAAAAAAATCAGTGCCTTGCCTCAGATCAACCCAACCTCAGAATTTTATTATTTTTTTCAGCCATTATTTCCTAACACTTCTGAACTATCCTTTTTTGGGGGGTAAGGGGGTAAGGGTGGGTAGGTCATTGACTATTGCTATTTTCTCTTCTTTAGCATTCTTAATTTTTTAACATGTTGGTATTTGAATCACTTTTAAAATGATATCTGGTCCCAGATGCTTGTAACTAGCCCCAAATATTTTCTTCCAGATAAAGAAATATCTACCTCTACCCCCATGTGCATACATTATCTTAAGATTTATTACTTATATACTGAATTGAACAAGGTAATCCTAAAATCCTAAATTAGTTATTATTCCTGTTCTAAGATCTTAAATTTTAAACATGTTATACATTTGCTATTTAATTTCTCCTGATAATTTTTTGAAAGGCTAGTGTAGCCATTTCCCTTTTTCTCTTTTATGACCATAAATTGACCTATGATACAGAGAGTTATGCCCAGAAAAGTTGGTCTAAAACTAGGACAGAATGTTTTTCTGTAGCTTCTCTTTCTAGCATCTATCTTATAAATTACATAAATATTAATACCAACAATCTGTACAAAATGCTTCCTAGAAAAGAGAATTCATTAGCCAGCAGAGAGGAAGATGAAATGACATCTTAAGTTCCTACCTTTATCCCAAAATCAAGCATTGTAAATATCAATAGGTAACAATGAAGGAAGGAAAGAGCAAAGACTCATGAAGCCAGAGAAGGAACAGATAGAAAGAGAGTGAGCAGACATCAGGAAAGGAAGAAGAGCCAGAGAATAAGATTCAGAAAGATATGTAGAGTGGAGGTGAGAAAAGCATATTATCTAGAATCATTTGCCCAAAGATTCATCAGAGTCCAGCTTCTGTCTGCAATTCCCCAGCATGATAACCTGCCCTCAAACTAGAGAGAGTATGTCATTGTACATCATGAGCAAGGATCACCATGGGTCTTGAAAACTCAGGACAATGGTGTAGAAGCAAAGTCTTACTTATACCCGGTCCCAGAAACATCACCATAAATCTTAAACTCTTCAAAATAAGTTTAAGTTTTAAAACCTTAAACTCCCTAGAATAGAAACTTCTGGGTGGGCTTCAAGGTGTAGTTAACAAGGTTTAGTTACCTTCCTCTTCTTTGTCCAGAGAGGCTCTTAAGAGGAAATGTACATTTGCCTGGAGGCCAGGAAAGGTTTAAGATACGTGGCCCACAATTAACCTTTAGTTTAGAAATACTCTCTGGAAGGTCCAATTGTTTTTCAGGAGACAAACTGATTATAGATTCCATCAGATCAGTTTTCAGGAGGTGATAGGAAGAAAATATATTGGACTGATTATAAATCTTACCTTTTATGAGCTAAGTTGAGCAAATTGATGACAGTCAATGAAGTATGTTTTCATATCTTCAACTGTAATTTTCTTAGAAGGTGACTCACATGAAGTTCAGATAAAGCCTGCAAACAATACTTCTTTGTGATTTATTGATGCAGTCAATCACAGGAGGTTATGGAGAGTCAGGAGTTTATGGAGAAAAGGGAATTCCCTCTTGCTAACTTCATGTTTTCTCCTAAGAGGTAGCAGGTTATACAGAACCATGGTCTGTGGCACAGAAGGATGTTTGTGAAAAAATAAATGGGACAGTCTCAATTCAGTTCCTGAAAATTCCTTTATTAAAGAAAATATTCCTGTGCTATGAGAGAGAAATACCTCTGAGGTCAGCTCAATTCCCACAAGTTCTCGTTTGGAAAAGCATGAGTTTAAATTTCTCCTTTTACTGCACTGGATAATTACAATGTTTTTGAGAGAAATGTTTAAAAATTTCTAAGGAAACTTTCAGCCTCAGTAACTCCTAGGAAACTCTTATTTCTAACACAGTCCTGAAGGATTATCCAATGAGCCACTCAACTCAGACAATCCAAGGGTAAAAGCAAACAGTGGGGCCAATTAGTTGAAATCCAATTCACTCTGAATTGTAGGCTAGGAAATACCATCCCCTTCTCCATATAATTTGTTTACACCCATATTTTCTAGAGCAGGGGTTCTTAAACTTTTTTGCTCCATGCACCCCTTTGCCAGTCAGAGGAAATGAATACTACTGTAATTTACTTACTGCATATGTTCATAAAGGAAGGACATGCCAGATTGCAGTTAGAGGCCATGGAAAATAAAGATAATAAGTTTATTTTTTTCAATTCCAGTTCATGGATCTCCTGAAATCTTTTCCATGGACCCTTTGAGGGTCTATGGCCCCCTCTTCTAGAGACATGAATGTCTTTGAAGTCAGTTAAAGGAACACAAGTGGAATATGTGTGACAGACATGAGCCCTGGCCCCCAAACATATCCACTGTATTAACTAAAGCAAATTTTTAAATCTCTTTAATTTTCAAGTTCCCCCTTAAAATACACCTAGTAATGATAATTATTTACTTATTTTAACATTATTAATATTATCATTCCATTTCTTATTCCATCTTTGCTTTATGTCAGTGTAGGAAGGATTATAGATGAGTGAAATAAAAGATAAATGAATTATTGAATAATCATTTTTGTATATTATTTAATTTTTAAGGATATGTCTGAGAGTATATTTTCTTCTACTCTCAGGGAACAAAGTTTGAGTTATGCTTTTGTTTGTGGTTTCAAGCTATTAAAGATGGGAGGGTTCACATTATGAAATTACTTTCCTAAATGGGAGAACAAATTACTACCCACAGGTTTGACCCTAGAATTTAGCTTCTTGGCAGGACACACCTGCTAGGTACCTTCAATGAGGACAAATTGACAGGTTGCACTGGTGATAGAGAGTGAGAGATAGAAGACAGGATATGGGAGAACATCATGACTAAATTGTACCATGCTTTGCATTTTTACTGAAAGGCTTAATGGCAACCAGTAGATTCAAGTGCACAGAGAAACATCTTCAGTAAAATCACGCCCTAACACCTACCTTTATTGTTAAGAAAAGGTTTCAAAGACTCTTGAGGTACATTTTCTATAATTTACTTAAAGGCTTAGAACTCCAGCTTCCTTATTAATTACATAAGAATAAGAAAACTTAGTTTTCAAAATTATTTGCAAAGATAGAAATAAAAAATATATGAAAGGAAAGTTTCCCTGCCTCAAAGAAAGTACAGAAGTGTTTGCATGCTTTAACCTTCCTTAACTATGTGAAATTGAGGCCAAGGGAAGGAAAATACTTCACTCAAGTTCACAAAGCTAATTAATAACACAAGTAATCTTAGAATCTAAGTCTCTTCTTGATATGTCTAAAGCACTTTTCTTTTACTAAGATAGGGTACTAATACAATAAGCTTCCTTAACCTGGTAAATAAGAGCAGCCAATGAATGAGCCCTTGCATCAAACTTCACACTCAAAAGAGCCTAAACAAGCTCCCAGTTCTGAGGGAATATTCAAGCTTCTCAGTTCTGATGGGAAAATTTTGCAGAAATTCCAAAGGTGATCAATTAACAGCCTATGAACAAGAAACTGAGTCAATGATCCTCCCCAATTACTTCGAGCTCTGAGGTGAACTAACTGTGAGTTCTCATTAAATAATCATTGTAGACTGAATGACTGAACTATCTAACTAGACTTCAGGTTTCAAGAAAGCAATGCTGGAATTTTATTGAAACAGCTACAGTAAATGCAGAAAGAGGAATAGATGACAAATGAGGTTGGTGCTATCTGGGGTTTTGATTCACTTCTATCTTATGTATAATTGTGGGGTAAATTAGTGTCCAGTAAGATTGTTGTCTCTGACATGAGATTTACAGGGAATAATTAAGAAATACTGACCTGATTCACTTAGAAATGTGGCTAACGGACATTTTATATAAACGTCCAGGGACCAAACAATGTGACCACCACAGTAAAGTGGGAGGTACAGGTAGAGAGTTTTTTTCCTTTTTTATATACAGTTGTTTCTCAGAGAGTATAAAATATCTACATAGAAGATCAACAGAATTACAATACACTTCATATGTATAACCCCGCTATTGGACACAAATGGCAAATTTATCACATTAGCAGTAGGTTTCAACAAGGGCTGCAAGCAACAAAAATAGGGCTTAAATTTACTGTGGCCACAGAAAGGCAATCTCAAAGTCAGGTAAATATGTGCTGAAGGACATCCCCACAATTGCTAACAAAATATTAAGCTTCACCCAGGAGAAACCCTGCTACCTTCTCAAATAAAATGCAAAAATCCCTGGAGTATATAAGCCATCCTAATAAAAGAAAAGAGACCTAATATGTCAAGCCCTCAGTATTAATCCTTGTACTTATGGACCTTATTCCTGTAAAAATGAAGCAGCCTAATTATAATTAATGCCTAAAAGTTACTTCCAGAAAACCTCTGTATTACTCAAATGTGGCTTCTTTCTAAGCCAAACTCAGCAAATAAGCTCACTACCTTCTCCCCTGTATGGGACATGACTCCCAAGGATGAAGAATTGTTAGCAAGTGTTAACCAGTGATATATTCTAAAAAAATCCTGACTAAAAGGGGGAACTGTTAAATAAAAAATAGCTTTTATGGCTAAGAAATTTCAAAGCAGGTCAGGAGTTCATTACAGATGTTATACTTGCTCAAATCTCAGGAAGATTTCACTGACTGCCACAATAAACAAATCCTCAAAAAAAAAATTGTTCCTGCAGGCTCTTGGGACATCTGGACACCACAGGCAAGGCATACAGCCTCATGAAATCAACACACCCTATCATTCATTGGTCCTCAATTTGGAATATATAATCTATTTCCCCAATAAAGCATATGTATATTCATTTATAATTCCCCAATCATGATTTTTCCAGTTTAAAAAAAAACTTGAACCTGTAATTTTTAATGTAACTTTTAAATATATCTCTCAGAGACTTAAATTTTCAGATTGTTCATATACTAGTTGAGTGTGAAACCCAGCAGAGTATGGCCAACTCCTACTTTCTAGTTGTTTAGGCTTGCTCTGGACAACTACCAAAATTATGGACCAGTGCCATCTTAAAAAACAAGGAGTATCTACAACTGCAAGCAAAAAAAACTTCTTCCTTCTGCCCCAGAATAAGTTCCCTTTCAGCCAGAAGAAATCAGAGTGAACAACATTCCTAATCCCTAAAGATTAAGGAATTAGCAAACATAAAGTGTGAGTGTAACCACAGATCAAAGTAGATTTAGTGTAATTGTAGTTAAGATTATGTGTTTATGTAAGAACTTTTAACATCAATGGAAACATTTGTCATGGGTTCAGAAGGGAGGGTGAAGGATAAATAAGTGTAACACAGGGCATTTTTATGCCAGTGAACCTCTTCTGCTATGATGCTGAGATGATGGAGACATGACTTTATACATGTAATAAGTCTATAAAATTATACAGCACAAAATATAAACTACAATTTAAACCATAGACTTTGATGAGTAGCAATGCTTTAATATTGGTTTATCATTTTTAACAAATGGACTGCACTAATGTAATATGTTAATAACAGGGGAAACTATTTGTGTGTGGCGGAGGGTGACATATGGGAATTCCCTGTCCTTTTGATGTATTTTTATGTAAATCTAAAAGTTCTTCAAAAGTAAAGTTAATATTATTAAAAAAAAAAAAAAAAAGTAAGGACTGGATACAAGATCCCTCCCAAGATAGAATCACTCAAGTACCCATACATGGCCAGCTCATGATGGGCATGTTCTCAGAGGCTTACCAACAGCCATGTGATGATCAAAGGCCTTGAGGATGAGCATAAGCTCATCATTCCTTGGCACTGCTTGATGGGTTTTTTTTAATACACATTTTTCTATTATTTTTAAGGAAGCTTTAGATTATATAAATGTTACATTAAAAATATAGGGGATTCCTATATACCTCACCCCCTGCACATTAACAACATCTTTCTTTAGTGTGACACATTTGTTACAATTGATGAACACATATTGAAGTATTGTTTCTATGCTCTGTAGTTTGATATTATGGTTTACACTTTGTACTGCAGAACTTTAAAGGTTTTGACAAAATGTATAAAAACCTGTATTTATCATTGTGATATCGTGCAGAACAATTCCATTTTCAGCAAAATGCCCCATGGTACACCTATTTCTGCATTGTCCCCCGCCCCCCCCCCCCCCCACCAGACCCTATGGTGGTCACTGCCTTTATATCAATGTTTCAAGTACTTACATTAATAAAAAAATAAGTTTACTTTAGTTCACAGTTGCATTTCCACCTTATGTGTGTTAATGCTACAATCTTAAGGATTTGGGGATAGTGATATCTACTGTGCTTCTGACTAAGAGAAGGCTTGGATCCCAAGGGGCAGGTGAGTGGAATTGTCTTGCTTGTAGTTTGTAAATACTCTCTTTTTTATCCGATGTGTGTTGTCCATCATCATCTTTTCGGCAGTTCTCCTGAATGAGTCCAATGATTTGGAGATTCGGTATTGACTGCAAATCTGCAGAGCCCTGAGTTTCAGGGCTCAAATGGAATATGAGGAAGCAAAAGATTTAAGTCTCTGGAGCATATATTTAATGTGCATAGTGTTAATTATAGGTTCAAATAAAAGGTGCATAAAAACTATATATAGGAAAATTATAAATGAATCTGACTCCAGTACTTTAGGGGGATAGGTTATTGTATATTCCAGAGTAAGGCCCATTTATATAATGCTTAATTCTTGAGGTTGTCTTGTCCTATCTATAGTCTTTATAAGTGTCTAGAACTCTCAAGAGCACCCCTGCTTAAGGCACTGTTTACAGCAGCAGTCAGTGAGATCCTTCTAAGACGTGCATGAGCATAACCTCTGGAATGAGCTCCCATCTCACTTTGAAATCTCTTACCCATAAAAACTCATTTATATTTAATATTTCCCCCTTTTTCTCAAGTACTTTCTCCAAATGCATAACCAGTTGGTGCTTAGTAATAATCCATAAGTACCAAGGAAGGCTTATCCCCGGAAGTCATGTTTTGTGTTTATGTGCTGAGTTTGGCCTAGGGAAAGGCCACATTAATGGAACAAGAATCATTTGAGGAGGTAACTCTTAGGCTGTATATAATAATAGACTAAGTTGTAATTTCACAAGAACAAGGTACATAAGTACAATCAAAGCTATCAAGGTTCTTGGATATTTATCTCTCATTCTTTGCTAGGCACTGCCCATGTACTCTAGGGATTCTTGCCACTCTATTAGAGAATGTAGCAGGATACCAATAGTGGTTTGATATTATTGATGAATTCCAAAAAGAAATATTGGATGAAGTTTGTAAACTGATCTTCTCCTCTGAGCATATTAGATTATACTGGATTATTAGGTTTATTTGATTAAATAATTTTGTAAGCCACTTGTGCCAGTAGGGTGTTGAGTCCCCACCCTTTGGTGGGTGAGGACTCACAGATAAAAGTTATTGCAAAAGACATAGTTAGAGGGTTTCTGATGTTGGAGTTTGATGCTGAAGCCTTCAGCTGGAGCCCCAGGAAGTAATTCCACAGAGGAAAGAGAAGCAAGGCCCAGGAAGGGAGGAATCCAAGAAGCCTGAACCCTCACAGATGTCAGCAGCCATCTTGCTCCAACACATGAAAATAGACTTTAGTGAGGGAAGTAACTCATGCTTCATGGTTTGGTACCTGTAAGCTCCTACTCCAAATAAATACTCTTTATAAAAACAACTAATTTATAGTATTTTGCATCAGAACACCATTGGCTGACTAACACAGAATTTGGTACAGAGGAGTGGGGAAGTGCTTTTGCAATTGCTGAAATGCTGGAATGGTTTTATAAATGGTAAAGGGGTATTTTTTGGAGGAATTGTGAACTGCTTGATGGAAAAGGCCTAAATCCTTTGAAGAGACTGTTGATAGCAACATGAATGCCGAAGAGACTTTTTATGATGTCTTATATGTTAATGGTGGAACTATTATTGGAAACTGTAAGTAGGATGATCCATGCTTTAAAGGATTGAAGATGCAGTTATTTCAGAAGGACATGTGGAAAGTCTTACTGTCTGGTGGCTTGGACCCCTGCTTCTTGCATGCTAAACCAACAGATTTTTTGTTCATACAGTTCATACAGAACTGTATGAACAAAACCACTGTCAACTTGGAATAAAAGGAACATGGAAAGGAGGGATTGAAGGGAGAATGACTTCAAGAGGAAAACCATGGAAGCTGAGATCTGGAATTAGGACATCATCTTGAGCCAAGAGAGAAACCCTACCCATGCTTACAGAGATGGAGAGTTTGTCCCAGCAGTTGAAGAGGGTGAATATTCCTGTCCAATATTCTGAGTTTTGCTGCCCCTGGGTACGAATAGAGTGGAGCACATTCCCCAACAATTAGGGTTATTAACGTCAGCATCCCAAAGGGCTGAGAGAGGGAAGACCTATCCCCCAAATGTTAGAGAAGGCCAGGTGGTCAATCCATTGCTCAGAGAGGGTTGAAGGGGAACGTTGTCTTCACATCACTGTTCTAGAGGAGTTAAGACTCTAACCCAAAGATTGGGTAAGGTATGACCATCACCCCAGCACTCTTGGAGGGTGAGTTCTGGAGCTTGATTGACAACCAGATGCTTGATGAGGGTGGAACCAAGAAAATGGCCATTGGGCAAGCCTGTGGAAAGGGAAGGCTCCCATAAGGCCCCAAGGAGAAGAAACCGTCGCCATAAGTGAAGGAAGTAATGACTTGTTGTCTGAAGAAAATAAGACATGGTGTAACCGAGGAAACAGAACAAGAAAAGAATGTTCTTTGTTGAGACTCCCTTGGTCAACAGGACAAGAATGTCTCTGGTTAATATCTATTAGGACAACAGGCCAGATTAGTAGAAGGAAAAAAGTTGCTTTAAAGAGTTAAAATATAAACAGCCTGTCCTTGTTTCTAATGATGAGATAACAACAACAAACCTCTCTCTGTTTAATGGGCTTTTTGTAATGCAAGCTTTCCCTATAAATAGGTAAGTAAATGGAAATAAACTTGTCTGTGGGCATTGACTTGTAGATCCCCTGATCCCTTCTCTCTTGTTATTCATTTCCCCATATGCTTCAGGCTGACACAACAATAACAATGACTCTCAGACTCTGAAATTGAATGGAGATGCCCTGCAAGTTTACTGAACTCCTCTGGACCCTAACTCCTGTTTCCCTCCCAATTTCTCCTTATCCTAATGAAAATTTTTATTCTTTGTCTTCCCTTTTGTGTAATAGAAGTAGATGAATTGTTTTGTAAGTTTCAGAGGTATATAGCAGACAGGACTTTGGCCTAGTACAAACTATATTTCTTTAAATTGATTGTGATATGATTTAGTACTTGCATTGTAATTGATTTAAAGTTGTTTTTTTTTTAAATATTGTAATGTCTTTTTGGAATTCAGAGGGTGGAGTATAGCAGTTTGATATTATTGATTAATTCCAAAAAGAAATAATGGATTATGTTGTAAACTGATCTTCTCCTCTGGGTATATTAGGTTATATCGGATTATTAGGTTTATTTGATTAAGTAATTCTGTAAACCACTTGTGCCCATAGGGCATTGAGTCCCCACACTTTGGTGGGTAAGGAATCACAGATAAAAGGCATCACAAAAGACAGAGTTAAAGGGTTTCTGATGTTGCAGTTTTGATGTTGTATTTTGATGCTGAAGCCTTCAGCTGAAGCCCCAGGAAGTAAGCCCACAGAGGAAGAGAAGCAAGCCCAAGGAAAGGAGGAACCCAGGAAGCTTGAACCCTCACAGACATCAGCAGCCAAGAGTACTCTATTCAGCAAAGCTAGCATTCAGAAATGTTGGAGAGTTCAAAATACTCACAAACAGAAACTAAGAGAGAAGACCAAAAAGTAACCTGCCCTTCAAGAAATACTGAAAGAAGTTATGAAGGCGGAAAGACAACAACAGGAGACAGAGTTGGAGGAGAGTGTAAGAACAGCTAAAAAGAAAAAAAAGGAGAAAAAATAATCAAATGAAATATGACAAACACAAATACAAAGAAATTATAGCTAATATAAGCAATTCCTTGAAAGTAATAACACTGAATGTCAGTGGAATAAACTCACCTGTTAAGAGATGCAGATTGAAGATTGGATAAGGAAATAAAACTCATCTATATGCTGTCTGCAAGAAACCTTTCCTAGACCCAGGGATTCAAGGAGATTGAAAGAGAATGGCTGGAAAACAATCTTATAGGCAAACAATAATCAAAAAAGGGCAGGAGTAGTTATATTAATATCTGATAAAATAGACTTTAAATGCAAACATATTGTGATAGACAAAGATGGACACTACATATTAGTGAAAGGGAAAATCTTCAAGAAGAAAAAACAATCATAATAAGTTATGAACCCAACAAGGGTGCATCCAAATATATGAGTTAAACACTAGAAAAACTAAGTGAAAGAATTCATGCCTCTACAATTATAGTGGGGGACTTTAATACACCACTATCACCACTGGACAGAACATCTAAAAAGAAAATCAATAAAGAAACAAAGAATTTGAACAATATATTTGAGGATCTGAACCTAAAAAACATACAGAACAATACACCCAATACAGCAGGACATGCATTCTTCTCCAGTGCACGCTGATCATTCTCCAAGATAGACCACATGCTAGGTCATAAAGAATCAATGAATTCAAAAAGTTTAAAAGCATATGAAATAATTTCTCTGACCACAATGGAATGAAGCTGGAAAGCTGAAAAGGCCAGGGATCCAGATTTGGCAACAAGAAATGGAAGTTAAACAACACAGTCTTACACAAACAGTGGGTCAAGGAGGAAATCTCAAAAGAAATTAGTAACTACCTTGAAACTAATGAAAATGATAACACAACATATAGGATGCAGAAAAAGCTGGACTGAGAGGGAACTTCATAGCCATAAATTCATACATCAAAAAAGAAGATTTAAAATTGAAGAATTAACTTCAAACTTGGGGGAATTTAAAAAAACAACAACAAACTAACCCAAAAGGAAGAAGAAAGAAAGAAAGAACAATGATTAGAGCTGAACTAAAGGAAATAGAAAATAAGAAAATGCTCAAAAAAATTAACAAAACCAAGAGCTGGTTCTTTGAGAAGTTCAATAAAGTTGACAAACCCTTAGCTAGACTAACAAAGAAAAAAGAGAGAAGATGCAAATACACAAACAAGGAATGAGAAAGGGGATATCACCACTGACACCACAGAAATAGACTATCATAAGAGGATTCTTTGAAAAACAATATTCTAACAAGAATAACAATGTAGAGGAAATGGACAAATGCCTTGAAACAGATGCAGCCTACACTGACCAAAAAAAAAAAAAAAAGAAATCAATGATCTCAACAAACTAATCACATTAAAGAGATAGACTCAGTGATTATAAACCTCCCAACTAAGAAGAGCCCTGGGTCAGATGGCTTCACAGGTGAACTCTACCAAATATTCCAGAAAGAAGTAACAAAAATCTTGCTTAAACTCTTCCAAAAAATTGAAATGAAGGAACATTGTCTAACTCATTCTATGATGCCAACATTACCCTAACACCAAACCCAAACAAAGACACCACAAGACAGGGACATTAAAGACCAATCTCCCTAATGAAACTAGATGCAAAAATCCTCAAGAAATAACTTGCTAATCATATTCAAGAACACATTAAAAGAGTTCTACACCATGACCAAGTGGGTTTCATTCATGGTATGCAAGGATTTAAGAAAATCAATTAACATAATACACCACATAAACAGATTGATGGAAAAAATTACAATCTATAGATGCAGAAAAAGCATTTGACAAAATATAGCACCCCTTCTTGATAAAAAGACTGCAAAAGATAACAATAGAAGAAAACTTTCTGAATATGATAAAGGATATGTATGAAAAACACACAGTTAACATTATTTACAAAGTTGAAATCATAAAATCTTTCCCTCTAAGATCAGGAACAAGACAAGGATACCCACTATCACAAATTCAATTTAAAATTATGTTAGAAGTACTTGCTGGAGAACTGAGGCAAGAACTTGATATAAAAGTTATCCAATGTGGAAAAGATGTAGTCAAACTTTCACTATTTCCAGATGATATGATCCTGTACATAGAAAGCTTGAGAAGTCTACAAGAAAGCTTCTAGAACTGATAAAAGACTTCAGTAAAGTCACGGGTTATTAGATCAATGCACAAAAATTAGTAGCATTTCTGTACACTGGTAATGAGCAATTTGAGGAGGAAATCAAGAAACAAATACCATTTACCATAGTAAATAAAAATCCAAATGCCTAGGAATAAATTTAGCTAAAGATGTAAAGGACTTATACACAGAAACTACACAACACTGTTCAAGGAAATCAAAGAAGACCTAAATAAATGGAAGAATATTCCCTGTTCATGGATAGGAAGTATAAATATATTTAAGATGTCTATACTACCAAAACTGATCTACAGATTCAATGCAATCCCAATAAAATTCAACACAGAATTTTTTAATGAACTAGCAAAATTAACTATGCAGTTTATTTGGAAAGGAAAGTGGCCCTGAATAGTTAAAATCATATTGAAAAAGAAAAATGAAATTGGAGGAATCACACTACCTGACTTCAAAACATACTACAAATCTACAGTAGTGAAAACAGCATGTTATAGGCACAATGATAGAACACACTGACTAATGGAATCAAATTGAGAGTTATGATATAGATCCTCATATATACAGTCATCTGATATTTGACAAGGTCTCCAAGCCCACTCAACTGGGAGACAATGGCCTCTTTAACAAATGGTGCCTGAAGAATTGGATACCCATATGCAAAAGAATGAAGGGGGATTACCATTGTAAACCCCATACAAAAACCAACTCAAGATGGATCAAAGACCTAAATATAAGAACCAAGACCATAAAGACCTTGGAAAACAATGTAGGGAAACATCTGCCAGGACTTGTAATAGGAAATGGCTTCATGAACTTCACACTGAAAGCATAAATCAAAAACGAACAAATAGATAAATGGGACTTCCTCACAATTAAGGCCCTTTCCCCTCAAAAGAATTTGCCAAGAAAGTGAAAAGATGGTCTACCCAATATGAGAAAATATTGGGTAACAACATATGTGATAGAAGACTCATATCCTGCATGTATAAAGTACTCCTATACTTGAAAATAAAAAGACAAGCAACCCATTTACAAAATGGGCAAGAGATTTGAACAGACACTTCTTCAAAGAAGAAATACAAAGGATAAAAAGTGCATGAAAAAAATGCTCAAAATCACTAGCTCTTAGGGAAATGCAAATCAAAACTACAATGATATACCATCTTACTTCCAAAAGACTGGTGGCTATAAAAAAAAAAAAACAGAAGACTACAAGTGCTGAAGAGAATGTGTAATGTGAAGGAATGTGGAATGGGAACACTCATCCACTGCTGGTAGGAATGCAAAAGGATCCAGCCATTCTGGAGGACAGTTTGGCAATTTGTCAAAAAACGTGCTATAGCTTTGTCATATGACCCAGCAGTTCCACTTTATGGTATATATATCCAGAAGAACTGAAAACAAGGACACAAACCAAAATAGGCACACCAATGTTCATAGAAGTATTATTCACTATTGTCAAAAGTTGAAATCAACCCAAATGCCCATCAACAGATGAAAGGATAAATAAAATGTGCTATATACATACAGTGAATACTACTCAGCTATAAGAAATAATACAGTAACAAACATGGGAGAACATGGATGAATCTTGAGGACAATATGCTGAGTGAAGCAAGCCAGGCATTGAAGAACAAATACTACATGAACTCTCTGATATGAAATAAACAAACCAAGGTGTATCTTGGAAGATAGGTTTAAAGGAAGTAGGGGGGGGAGAGGAAGGTTGTGAGCTGATGCCTACATGGGCAAAATCGATGATAAGCTGGAAGTATTTGTACAGGAAAGGGATAAGATAGGGGCATAGAGATACATTTGGGTGGGTCTGTATGGGCTTGAGGGGGACTTGGGTTGGGAGGATGGGTCAGACAGTCCAAGGGATTGGGGGAAGGGCTGGGGGAACAATTGAACATGGGAGTTTGTCAGGTATGTGGTTGAAATTATAATGTTGAGAAATCTCTTTCGAAAATATAATAAGGAAGGATTACATGTTTAAGGTGCTTGAAGTGGGCATCTGGCATGGGGTCAGGCTTCAAGGGAATTCATGAGTGCTCATTTTCTCATAGTCTCTTATATGATTGGGTGGAGACCCGTAAAAGGAGGGTGAAGGTATACCCACATTCTAGGGAGACCCAAAGTTCTCAAAGAGAGGGAATTGTCTCTCGAGAGAGAATTGGTGGCTCCCATTGGGTTAGGGCAGTCTACTATGTCAAGCCCTCAGCATTGTTGCAAGTACCTGTGAATCTGCCCTTCATGTAGTGAAGATTGATTGTCATTGTGGGCCCTAAGGGAAAGGGGAGAGAGTTATAGAATACATGGAAGCAGGGTAACTTGGGAGCAATGGAAGTATTCTACAAGATCAAGCAATAATGGATATAGGGCATGTTAAATTATACCAAAAATGTATAAAAGTATCGAAGCAAAAATATAAACCATAATGTAAAACATAAGGCAACTAAAATTTTAGAAAATTGTACAGTCTAAAATATAAATTGCAATGGAACCATGTTTGATAGTGATGTTTCAATATCTGTATATCAGCTGAAGCAAATATAACATGAACACATAAAAAGATCACTGCTGGGAAAAGGGGGAAAAGGTTTGATGTTGGATATATAGGAGTCCCCTATATTGTATATCTGAATTACTGTGATATAAATTTTTGAAGACAAAATTAAAAATTAGAAAACAATGATGTTGACACTGAGAAAGAAATGAAAGAAATTGCCTTACCACCGTACATACAGGGCAGCACCTATTACAGTGATGAAAGACAAAACATCAAAAACAAAGTTTTATAATATTTTTCATTTTTAATACCCCAATTTATTTTTACTTTATTTTAGTTTTTCTAAATTAGTATGTATTCTATATCTAATCTTTAATCCCATCACTATATTTCATTTTCCTATTAATTGAATTTGCAAAATATTAGTCTTCATTTTGAAGAAGTTTTGGACCACAGAGAGGTTTAACTATGGCAGGGGAGTAACACTGGTGTGGGGTATTATTGATGGTGGGGACATGGCTGAGAAGGAGTTCTCCAGGATATGTATATAAGGTACATAAAAATTTTTCAATTTATGTTTTGTATTTTCATAGTAGTTACAGTTAAAAATGACAACTGAGGGAGAGCTGAGTTCCTATCCTGGGGAGCACAGTCATATTCCCCAATGGAACAGCAACAATCCCCCAAGTGCAACAGTAAAGATGAACAAAGGACTGTGCCAATGATGAGCCCTAGATATTGATGACTATGCTTATGAGCATGTGTGCTTGAAATGTGAACTAAGCCTGGAGTTGCAGGATGCCTGAGTTACCTCCTGAGAGCCTCCTTGTTTGTTCAACTGTGGCCACTCTCTGAGCCAAACTCAACATGTAAATTCATTACCTTCCCCCCAGCATGGGACATGATTTCCAGGGATGAGCCTCCCTGGTACCGAGGGATTACTACCAATCACTAACTGGTGATGCAACTAGAAATATTCCTTGAATATAAAGGTCAACTCGGACCAGCAGAATATCTCAGCCTACATGCAGGATCATGTGTTAAAAACTGCTTTTTGACCATAAATTAAAGGGAGAGATGGCAAAAACAAATGAGTTTATATGGCTAAGAGTCTTCCAAAAAGAGTTGGTAGGTCATCAGAGGGGTCATGCTTATGCACACCTGAGGAGGACCCCAGAATCAGCCATAGTAGATACAAACCCAGGTACTGCCTCTCCTGAGGGCTATGGAGATCCACAGGTTCTATGATCATGGCAGTTAGCTTTGGATCTCTGTGCTTTGTCAAAGGGCCATACTTTGGAATTTGTGTTCTGAGTGTGATGGATCTGGCTGTTGTAAACATTCTACACATGCCTCTTCTGTCACTTTTACTGAATGGGGGGCTTGGTGCTAGGATAGGTATATACTCAGGGGACTTGTATCTATGGACTATCTATGTGCCAGCTGGACCCTGAGCATCAGCAGAGTTGCAACCCCTACTCTCTCTTTCATTGGACTTACCCAAGTCAGATAACAGGGAGATGAAGATGGTCAACCACCACATTAGGAGACTGCCTACAATGGCAAGCAGGAGAATTGTATCCATCATCCATGTGGAATCTAAACCCCCTCTTGATGTAGAGATGGAGTGGATATCACCATCCCAGGGACCACTGGATGGAGGAGTGAAATATAGATTAGAGTGGACTTACTGATATTTTACTATAAAATTATTGTGACTGGTAATGGAAGAAATTGTAGTATTGAAGTGGAGAGAGTGACCATGGTAATTTCTGAGGGCAGGGAGAGGGAAGAGCAGATGTGATGTGGGTGCATTATTGGGTCTTGGAGTTGTTCTGGATGATATTGCAGGGACAGATGCTGAACATTATACATCTTGCCATAAGCCCCCTGGATATACTGGGGGAGAGTGTGAACTACAGTGTTAACTATTATCCATGTGATGCAGTAGTGCTCCAGGGTATGCTAACCAATTGCGGTGAATGTGCCACAATGATGACAGTGGTTGTTGATGTAGGAGGAGTGGGGTGGGGGTATATGGGAACCTCATTTTTTTCTCTTTATTTTTTTAAAATGTTAGTTCAAAAAATATGAGGTCCCTGTATACCCCCCATCCCCCCTCACACCATTCCTCACTCATCAACAACCTCTCATCATGGTGGAACATTCATTTCATTTGGTGAATACATTTTGGAGCACTATTGCACGACATGGATAGTGGTTTACATTGTAGTTTACACTCTCCCCCAGTCCACCCAGTGAGCCATAGCAGGACATACAATGTCCAGCATCTGTCCCTGCAGTATCACCCAGGACAACTCCAAGTCCTGAAAATGGCCCCACATCATATCTCTTCTTCCCTCCCCCTACTCTTGGCAACTACTGTAGCCACTTTCTCCCCATCAATGCTACAATTTCTTCCACTACTAATCACAATAGTTCCATAATATAATATCAGTAAGTCCACTCTAATTCATACTCTATTCCTCCATCCTGTGGACCCTGGGATGGTTATGTCCACTCCACCTCTATATCAAGAGGGGGGCTTAGATTCCACATGGATGATGGATGTAATTCTCCTGCTTGCAGTTGTAGGCACTCTTGACTCCTTTTTGTGATCTATGTATCTTTAAAAAATAATTAAAAGCATGATGGAATTTGGGGATGGGGAGTGTTGTATATGGGAACCTCTTATGTTTTTTAATGTATGATCTTGTGTGATCTCTTAACTTTAAAAAAAGATAATTAAATTTTTTTAAAAAGATAAAGGAATTATTGAATACTAGTCTTTTGTATTTTCTTCTAGTTTTTAAGGATTTTTCTGGAAGTATATCCTTTTTTACTGTCATGGAATAAAGTTTGATTTTTGCTTGTAACATGGTTCCAAGCAATTAAATGTAGGACATGAAATTATAAAATTTCTTTCTTACCTGGGAGACCAAATTCCTACCTAGAACTCTGATTAACCCATCAACTGTTTGGTGTGCCATTTCCTGCTTGGTACATGTAATGATGAATTATAAGGTCAGAGTGAGGGTGGGGAAGAGAGGTGGGAGATAAAAATGCAGACGGAATACTGGCATGAATACATAACACCATGCTTTGCAAATTTGATGATGGGCTTAGTGACAATGAATAGTCATAGAGAAACTTCTTGGAGAAAATCATGTTAAAATCTGAAATTTTGCATTAAAAATGAATGGTAGAATTTTGAGAAAGATGTATGCAAGTCACAAAATTTATAAGGCTCAATTTCCTATCAATTAAATGGGAATACAGTAGCTTACCTTTAGAAACTCTCTATAGAGACTGAAAATAATTACATATAAGAAAAAAGATTCCCTGGCTCAGAGAAAGTGATGAAAAATCTTTCTATGTTCTTATTCATCCTCCTGTACTATGTAGAAATGAGGAAAAGAGAAGGAAAATACCTCGCTGAAGCACACACAGCTGATTAGTAATACAAGTGAGCTTAGAATCCAAATATCTTAATGACAAGCTTAAAGCTATTTTCCTTTAAAAACAGAGTATAGTAATGCCATAAGCAACTTTGGTCTCGGAAATAACAGCAGATGAAAGAGATCCTGCATCAAACTCCCAGTGAGAAGACTCTGAACTAACTCCTAGCTCTGAGGCACTGATCAAGCTTCCCAAGAAGCTGGGGAAATTTTTCAGTGTAGTTTTCAAGGAGTTCATTGAACTGCCCAAAGGTAAGAGGCTGAGTAAATGATACTTTGAGATTCCTTCAAGCTCTGAGGTGAGTTGACTGTGAAATCTTACTAAATATTTATTGTACACTGAATGACTGGTTTATCTACTGAACTCCAGATTCTACCAAAACACTGTCAATGTTTTACTGAAACATTTAAGCTTTATCATTCAATGATGGAAACTTTAGAACTGGGAATAGATGAAAACTGGGGTTTGAATTATTTTGGATTTTAATCTATCTTTTTCTCACATCTAATTTTATGATAAATTAGAGCTCTGCTTTAAACTCTGACCATTAAAATTGCATCTTACTGAGATGAGATCACCAAGAATAATTCAAAACCTCTGGACAAATTCAAATCCAGTTAATAAAATGGAAAACTGTGATAATAGACTATTTTATTGGTATCAAAAATTACTTCAGAATAAAAGTCAGATCGCTGAGAGTAACATCATTTTTTTTACAGCAGCAGCAGGTGGGAGAAAGAATGTAGAATGGGAAGTGAAAAGAAGAATGGAGAAAGAACAATTGCTTTACTTACTATTTTAATTTTTAGTATACTTGGGAATACTAAATAGAATTTATTTGAAATATCTCCTCTGTCCTATGTCAAAGTATGAATTGTAGATATTATCATGATCTGGGTCTAATCTCAACAATAAATATATTAATTTGGCTAAATTTAATATTGTATGAGGTCAATTTTAAAGATATATTTAAATTTGAATATGGGAATAAATTCATTTAACCATTTTTTCAACAAATACTTATTGATTTCCCACTGCTAGCTGTTCTACATCTTAGTGAAACATCAGTGAACCAAAAAGGAAAAAAAAAATTCTCTTAGCTTACAGTCTATTAGAGAAAGAAGACAAAAATACAATAAAGAAAAGTTATATAACAGAAGATTTTAAGGGATATCAAAAATAAAGAGTTGAGGGAGGGGCATGAATAGGATTCAGTAGGAAGGAGAGGGGCAATTTAGCTATGAAATCTGGAAGAAGGATGCTAAGTCAAGGGGAACACATGAAGTGATTGAGACAGGAGATAGTTTGTTGTGTTCAGAGAAGTGTAAGGAGCCCAGTGTGACTAGAACTGAGGGAGCAGGAGGAATAAAGGTCAAGAAAGTCACAGTAACCCAGAACAGGTAAAATCTTGGAGGTAACTCTAAGGACTTTGGCTTTTCCTCTAATGAAATAGAGAACCATTGCAAGATTTTAGAATAAAGTTTAATTTGATCTGATTTATGATTTATTGAATTTTTGTTGCTTTAATTTAAAAATCAAATTTCTACCATCTTCTTTCAGATATCCAGATGCATTTATCAAAATCACCACTTCTCTAGTAGGTAATTTTCCGAAAATTCTTTGAATAAGTACAGAAAGCTCACTTAGTGTCAGCAAAATTACTGAAGAGCTTATTAAAGTAGAATAATTTCACTAGGAATTGCACTAGGAAAAGTCTACATGGAAAGTAAAATGGAAATTTGAAGCAATAACTGATGAGAAAATTTTGCAAAATTCTATTCTATGAACTTTTTTTGAATTGCAAAAATTTAGGTGGAAGTCATTCAGTATTACATATTCATGAAGCCATTGAGCCAAAGATTGGATCATGATATCTCTAACTGGTTTTTAGGAGCAAATGAACTATTTAACAATAAGAACCTCCCTATTAATGGGAAAGGCCCATTATAAAGTTAGCCTTCTGTGACCACAGACAGACGATGGGAAAAAATTGAAAAGTAAAAAAAAAAAACAAACAAAAAACTCATTAAAATGTGTAAGCCTTTGCACAAACTTGGTCTACTGTAGCACCCAGTTTGTTGAGATGATGTTTTAGAGTCTAATCTTTATCCCTCATGGAACTTCTCATGAGAGATCACCCTAAAAAAGAAAACTCTATGGAAGATTAAGAAAAATAAAAATGAAAGATTATTTAGTATTTTTCCACAATATTGAATTAATAGCATTTCATTATTGTGTGCTAGGGAAAATTGAAAATTGAAATAGTAAAGGCATGCCCTGAAACCACCTGATATTGAGATCAATGAATCTTAATTATGAGAATAATATATAAGATATGTCTGAATTTGAATAATCTCTTCATTAATTATAATTCAAATGGAATTGTTTTTTGGGTAGACAAAGTCAACAAAATTCAAATCAACAAGTAAATTGAAATGTAAACCTCTTTTGAAATATAGTTTTTATTCACATCTGATTATGGTTTCTATTCCCCTTATAGTTGATTCACTACACCCCTAGCTTTGGTACTGGTTTTGCTAATACAATGCCCCCACAAGAGTCCTAACTGATTCTGCTTAAATGAGAATCAGGCATCACACAAGGAAGTAATTCTCTTTTATGGAATCTGACCATTATTCTTTCACAGCTGATTGGCATGGAGTGGTTGTCACCTGACACAAGAGGAACAAATCCATAGGCAAGACTGAGCCAATCAGGTTTTATATGAAATTCAGTGGATGACTCAGATTCTGTAGCAGATGTTAATGGACTCTTATTAAGCAATGGAGTCATGTGGTACAGGATTACCTGTGTAGTACTAGAAAAGCCCAGTTTAGCTCAAATATTAAGGCATTTTACTGCACATTATATTAGAAAAATTCTATGTAACTTTTGCTCATATGTCAGGAGACACACAGGGCTACAGATTTAATAGTAACCAGATTTAGTTCCACCAAAAACAGGTAACTATACACTCCATCACTCAGTAACTGTACTCCCTCCAGTCCATCCTATACCTACACATCTATAGCATGCCCCATCCTTATCACCCCAAGAGTAAAATAAAGAGATTGAATTAGTCATCAAAAACCTCCCAACTAAGAAAAGAACATGACTAAATGGCTTCAGAGGTGACTTCTACCAATCATTCAAGAAAAAAGAAACACCAACCTTGCTTCCACTCTTCCAAAAAATGCAAGTGGAGGGAACATTGCCTAACTCAATCTATGATGCCACCATCACCCTAATACCAAAGCCATATAAAGATGCCACAAGAAAAGAAAACTACAGACTAATCTCTCTAATGAAACTGGATGCTAAAATACTTGACAAAATAATTGCTAATCATCTTCAACAACACATCAAATCAATTATAAACAATGACCATTTGGTTTTCATCCCTGGTATGCAAGGATGGCTCACCATAAGAAAATCAATCAATGTAATACACCACATTAACACACAAAGAAAAAATCACATGGTGATTGATATAGAAAAAAATATTTAACAAAATACAGCATTCTATCTTGATAAAAAACACTTCAAAAGACAGGAATAGAAGGAAACTTTCCCAACATGATAAAGGGTATATATGAAAACCCTACTGCTAATATCATGTAGTGAAATGCTAAAGGCTTTACTTCTAACATCTGGAACAAGGTAGGAATGCCCACTGTTTCTGCTCTATTTAACACTGTGCTAAAAATTCTTGCTCAAGCTCTCAGGCAAGAAAAATAAATAAATGTCAAAATTGTAAAGAAAGAATAAAAATATCACTATTTGCAGATGACAGGATTGTATATCTAGAAAGTCCTGAGGATTCTACAGCAAAGCTTCTAGAACTTATAAATGAGATCAAGAAAGTGGCAGTATATAAGATCAACATGCAAAAATTAGTAAGATTTCTGTGTACAAATAATGAGCAATATGAGAAAGAAATCAAGAAAAAAATTTCATTTAAAATAGCAACTAAAAGAATAAAATATCTAGGAATAAACTTATCTAAAGATGTAAAGGATTTGTACACAGAAATCTAAAAAACACTTAATGGAAATCAAAGAAGACAAAAATAAATGGAAGGATATTCCACGTTAATGGATTGGAAGACTAAACGTCATTAAAATGTCTGACCTATCCTAATTAATTTACAGATACAATGCAATTACAATAAAAATTACAACAACATTTTTCCTGAATTGTAAAAAACAATTATGAAATTTATTTGGAAGGGCAAGGGGCCCAGAAAAGACAAAAACATATTGAAAAAATTAAATAAAATTGAGGGAATCATGTTACATTGTTTAAAAGAATACTACAATGATACAGTGGTCAAAAGTGCATGATATTAGCACACAGTCATATTGACCAATGGAACTGAATTGAGAGTTCTGATTTAGATTTTCACATAAAGGGTCAACTGATATTTTACAAGACCTCCAAGCCCACTTTAGGACAGAATGGCCTCTTCAATAAATTATGCTGGGAAAACTGGATATCCATATTCAAAAAATGTGAGAGAATCACCATCTCACATCCAATATAAAAACTCTAAGTCAAGATGTATCACAGATCTAAATATTAAAGCCAAAACCATAAATCTCCTAAAATGTAATTTAGGGAAATATGTATAAGCTCTTGTAGTAGGAAATGTTTTTATGAACTTTACACCAAAGAAAAGCAATTAAAGAAAAAATAGATAAATGGACATTCCTCAAACTTCAAAAAAAAAATTTGCTTCACAGGAATTTGTTAAGAAAGTGAAAAGGCAGCTAACTCAATGGGAGAAAATATTTCATAACCTTTTGTCTGATTAGAGCATAATACCCAGCATATATTACATCTTGAAAATAAAAAAAGACAAACCCCTTGTATTAGTCAGCCAAAAGGGTGCTGATGCAAAGTATCAAAAATCTGTTGGTTTTTATGAAGGGTATTTATTTGGAGTAGGAGCTTGCAGATACCAAAGTCTATTTCCATGTGTTGGAACAAGATGGCTGCTGAAGTCTGTGAGAGTTCAGGTTTCCTGCATTCCTCTGGTCTCAGCTCCTCTGTTTTCTCCATAAGGTCAGCTGTAGACTATCAGGTGAATGGCTCTGTCTCTCTCCCTGGGGTTTCTGCTGTGTCTAAGGAGCCATCTCTATTTCTCCATATTTTTATACTGGCTCAGGGTTCCTCTCTTTTCAGGGTTTACTTCTCTTTCCTCTGTGTGCTTACTTCCTGGGACTCCATCTTAAAGCTTCAGCATCAAACTCCAACATCAAAACTCCAACATCAAAAACCCTCAACTCTGTCCTTTGCCATGCCTTTTTTCTGTGAGTTGCCAAATCTTGCCCTAATAATGTGGCCTAATCAAAGCCTAATCATAACTTAATCATTCCCAGGTACAGACAAGATTAAAAAACTAATCCAATATATATTTTGGAATTCATAACCATATCAAACTTCTAAACTCCTATTTTTAAAATGGGCAAGAGGTTTGAATAGACACTTTTCCAAAGATGAATTACAAATCACTAAAAACCACATGAAAATATGGTCAACATCACTAGCTCTTAGGGAAACACAAGTCGAAACTACAATGTGATATCATCTTACACCTATTAGACTGGTGACTTTAAAAAAAAAAGGGAATTGCATGAATGTAGTATGGTGTGGCCATTGTAAAGAATGGTTTGACAGTTCCTCAGTAAGCTAATTATAGATATGCCATATGATCCAGTGGTCCCACTGCTGGGTTGAATTCTTCTTTCAACCCAGAAGAACTGAAAGCCAGGACACAAACAAATATACGCACACTAATGTTCATAGCAGTATATCCACTATTGCCAAAAGTTTGAAACAACAAAAGTGTTCATCAACAGATGAATTTATAAGCAAATTGCTGTATATACATACAATGGATATTACACAGCTGTAAGGTGTGAAGTATTGACTCATAAGACAACATGGATGAATGTTGAAATCCTTGTGTTGAGTGAAGTAAGCCAGTCACTAAAGAACCGATATTACCTGACCTCACCAATGTGACCTATGCAAATCAAGATGATTTGCAGAGCTAGAGTTTGGAAAATAGGTTATCAGGAAACAGAAGAGAGTAGTGCCAATGATCAATATGGGTAAAAACCTATGATAAGATGGAAGGGATGGGTAGGATGGGTATGGTAGTGGATGGGGGAGACAGTGGTACAAAGGTGTGAGTGGGGTGGATGGTGCTGGAATGTGAGTGTGAGCCAGGTTGTTGGTATGGATTGGACTATATTTCCTGGAGAAAGGAAAAGGTGAACTCATGGTATTTATAGGTGTGTGGTTAAAAAGGCAATAGTGGGAATGTTCTTTTAACAAATAAGGCAGGGGTGGGTTATTGGTGCAGGATGTTGGGAGTGGGGGAATATATGGCAAAGGGCAAGATTTTGGCAAGTTTCTATGGAATACGGAAGTGTACATCTTGCCATAAGGTGTTACCTCAGTGGGTAGAGACCCACACAATAAGCTAGAAAATATTAACTCCCATTGTGAGTACTATTGCTATGTTTTCAAATAGAGGGTCAAGAGTCTCTCGAGTAAACAGGCAGTGCCTAATAAAAAAAGATGGACCAATATGTGAGGCCCTCAATATTAATGCATGTAACCATGAACATTTTTCTTAGAAAATTGCAACACTGTGTTTTTCATGGTTTCTGAGGGGAGGGAGAGGGAAAAATGGATGGAGCATGGGGCATTTTTAGGGCATTGTAATTGTTCAACAAGATCTTGTAATAATAGATACAGGTCATTATGCAATGCATTAGGAGCTATAAAAGTGTATGGTACAGAATGTGAACCATAATGTAAACTATTTCCCATAGTTAGTGGTAATGTGTCAATATTTGTTCATCAATTATAACAAATGTGTCATCCCATGTAAGATGTTGTTAATATGGGAAAATGTGAAAGGAGAAGTGAATGAGGTATATAGAATCCCATATATTTTCTATGTGACTTTTCCATAACCTAAAGCTTCTTTGAAAATAAAGTGAAAAAGTAAGACACTGGGGAACATACAGAAGAAATTGTCACTGTGACAAAAATGATAACAGATCTTACAGTGATGAAAGACACAATGCAAATAATATTTTAATTGTTATTTTTTATTATTTAATTATTTATTATTTATTTTGTCTTTGCCTTTGGATTGCAGAAGAGTTGCAACTGTGACCTGGAAGAATTACTCATGCAGGGTGTCAATGGTGGAGTGATGTGTGAGGAGGGGTGCAGCAATGGGATGCCGCTATGGACTATGAATGTGTTAAAATGCTCATGGGGTATTGTCTCCATAGCTCGTGACCACACAATAACTGAAAGAGTATTGAATTACCATCCTTGGGAGTCATTCTATATTCTCAAACAGGGTGGCAAGAGTCCCTAGTGTACATAGTCCTAACAAAGGAGGACAGACCAATACACCAGAACCTTGCTATCAATTCTTGTATTCATGAACCTTGTTCTTGTGAAATTGAAATTTAACCTAGTATTATCTATTGCCTAAGAATTGCCTCCTGAAAGATTCCTTGTTATTCAAATGTGGCCTTTCTCTAAGCCAAACTCAGCATATAAACTCACTACCTTCCCCTTGTTGTGGGACATAACTCCAAAGTATGAGCCTCCCTGGCACCATGGGATTATTAATAAGCACCAACTAGTGATGCTTTAGGAAAAAGACCTAATAAAAGGGGAAATATTAAATTCAAGTGAGATTTTTTTTCACTAAGAGAATTCAAAGTGAGTCAAATGACCATTCTAGAGGTTACACTTATGCACATCTTAAGAGGATCTCACTGACTTCTGCAGTAAACAATGCCTCAAGCAGGGGGCTCCTGAGGGCTCTAGAAACATCTGGACACTATAGACAGGGAATATAACCCCAGGAATTCAGCACCATGTCAGTGGAACTTCCCTTAGAATTTATGGTAATCTATCCCCCCAAAGTATTATAGGTGGACTCATTTATAATTATCCTAAACATAGTTCTTATGCCTCTTTTATATGAACCTATAATTAGCATTAAGCCCATTAAATATATGTCCCACAGACTTAAATATTTGGTCTGCTGTTACGCTGGTTGAGTCCTGAGTCTCCACAAATTTGCAGCAAACACCTATACTCCAGTTCATCAGATTCATCTAGGACAACTGATAGAAGATGATGCTGGACAATGCCTATCACAAAAAGAACAGAGTATCTACAATTGCTAGGAAAACAGTTCCATCCATATGCCTCTTGTGATCTAATTCTTTTCTCAGTCAGAAACAGAATAAACACCACCATTCCAAAATCCATTGAGGGATGAGCCAACATAACAGGGGAATGTAACTATGAACTAAAGTAGACTTATTATTATTTTAGTAATGTAAGAATTTGTAACATTTGTATAAAGACAGTAGTCACCAAAGGTTCTGAGGGGAGGAGGAAGGAAGAATAGGTGTAACATGGGGCATTTTGGGGACATTGAAATTGTTTTGCATGATATTGCAAGGATGGATACAGGCCATTATACATTTTGTCAATACATGAAATTGTGCATTGCAAAATATAAATGATAATGCAAACTATAGATCATTATGTGTTCATCACTTGTAACAAGAGTACCATGCTCATGAGGAGGTGGGGTATGTGGGAATCACTTATATTTTTATGTAACATTTATGTAATTTAAGCTTTAGCAACAGACAGTACAGTGTCTCCATGACTATGATTAAACAATTAATGATTTGAAGTTATTATAAAAGTAAGTGTCATATATGTTGTCCTAGATGGGCACCAATAAGTGAGAAAATGGCAAAAGTGGAAAAACTAGTGATATATGAATAAAGTCTGGAGTTTAGTCAACTGTAATGTATTAATATTCATTTCATAACTTTGATGGATATACCCATGGTGATCTAAGATGTTAATTTCAGGGGAAACTTGAGGAATATAAAAGAAAACTAGATAAAGTCTTGCTACTTTTCAGTAAGTATAAAATTACACAAAAAATTAAAGGTTATCAAAAAGAAAAATGAAGATTGCATATCAGTTTCTGCTATCAAAATGATAGCAATATGGATTTTGGGATGGTGGTAGAGTAGGGAGTTCCAGGAATCTGTCATTCCCCCAGAACTAATTTAAAATGGCAAGAACTGTCTAAAAACTATTTTGAAACTCCGGCAGTCAGAAGAACACCGTACCTCAAACAGGGAAGAGCAGGAGGAAGCTGCTGATGAATTGGGGTAGAGAAGAGAAAATTGCTCTCTCTTAATGACAGCTACCTTCAGCTGGACTGACAAAGAAAAAAAAGGAGAGGATACCAATAACAAAAATCAGATATTAAAAAGGGGGCATTACTACCAAATTGCTGAAATAAAAAGAAGTATAGTAGGATACTATGAACAACACTACACCAATAAATTAGCTGGCCTAGATGAAATGGGCAGATTCTTAGCAACACACAGACTAATTACATGGACTCAAGAAAAATAGATCTCAATAATCCAATTACAAGTAAAGCAATTGAATTAGTAAGAAAAACCTCCCAACAAACAAATGCCCAGAAACAAATGCACAGTGGAATTATGCCAAACATTCCAAGATGACTTAACTCTAGTTCTGCTCAGAATCTCTGAAAAAAAAGAGGGTAGACTACTCCCCAATTCATTCCTAAGCCAACATACCCTCATACCAATGACCAGATAAAAGTACTTCAGAGTTTGAGGAATTAACAAACATAAGGGGAAATGCAATTGCAGATCAAAGTCGAATTATTGTTACTGTAGGAAAATAATGACATTAATATAAAGATAGTGTTTATCAGAGGTACTGAGGGGAGGAGGAAAGAAAAATAGGTGGCACACAGGACATTTCTAGAACATTGGAAATGTTCTGCATGATATTACAAAGGCATATACAGACCATTTTACATTTTCTCAGAACCTATAAAACTATAGTGAAAAGTGTAACCATAATATAATATTGCTTAATAGCAATGCTTCAATATTGGTTCATCAACTGTAACAAATGAAACACATTAATATAAGATGTCATTAATAGGGGAAAATGTTGGAGGGGAATGGGGTGGATTATATGGGAATCCACTATACTTTTGCTGTAGCTTTTCTGTTAATCTACAATTTCTCTAAAAATAAAATATATTATTAAAAATGCTACCACAAGTTAAGAAAATTACAATTATCTTTGATGAATATAGATGTAAATTCCTCAATAAAATGCTAGCAATCTGAAAGAAAATTTTCATTAAAAGAATTATACACCAAGGTCAAATGGGATTTTCCCCTGGTAATTTTTAAAATATATCAAAAAATAAATTAATGTAATACCCCACTTTAGCACAGTGAAGATAGAAAAACATATGGTCATCTCAAATGATGCAGAAAAAATTTGGTGAGGTCCACCACCGCTTCTTGATAAAAGTGTTTAAAACATTAAGAATAGAAGGAAACCTCCTCATGTGATTAAAGGGTATATATGAAAAGATCACAGGTAACATCTTACATAATGGGCAAGACTGAAACCTTTCCCTCTAAGACCAGCAACAATACAAGGATGCCCACTGTCACCACTGCTATCCAACATTGTACTGGAATTTTAGCCAAAGCAATTAAACAATAAAAAGAAATAAAAGTGTTCAAATTGGAAAGGAAGAATTAAAACTTTCATTATTTGCAGAAGATTTTATACTATATACAGAAAATATTGATAAATCTGAAATAAATTTCCTAGAGCTAATAAATGAATTCAGCAATGTAGCAGGGTACAAAATCAACACCCATAAGTCAGTAGTGTTAATATATGCAAGCATTGAACAAGCAGAATAAGAAATCAAGACAAAAATCCCATTCAAAATAGAAATGAAGATTAAAATATTTAAGAATAAATTTAGGCAGGGATATAAAGGATTGTACTGTGAAAACTATAAAACATTGCTTAAATAATTCAAAGAAGACAAAAGTAAATGGAAGGGCATTCCATGTTCATGGATAGAAGATTAAATATTGTTAAGATGTCAATTTTTCCTAAATTGACCTATATATTCAATGCAACCCCATAAAATTTCCAAAAGCCTATTTGGAGAAATGTAGAAGCCAATTATTCTATTTTCTTGGAAGGCTTATAGGCCCTGGATAACCAAAAGGTTTTTAAAAAGTTTAATGAGTTTGGAAAATTCAAACTTCGGGACTTTAAAGCATATTACCAAGCTACAGTAATAAAATATGGTTGTTCCATATAGATAGAATATTAGAGAGATACAGGACTCATTTCTCTCCCAGAAACAGAAGACAGGGAGTAATGAAGCAATGACCTCAAAAAAATATTTTTAGGGCTTAGGGCACTAGGAGAAGCCTGGATACAACCCATGAGAGGAGTAACAGAAAAGAAAAATAATCTTGATAGAAAATCTCAGAGTAAATGCTAAAGCTGTACCTGCTGGTGCCTAACCTCCACCTCAGAATGTACAGCCTTGAGTTATCTGATTTCTGGCAGGAAGCTAGCAACAAAGAGACTGCTGAGGTCTACATTCCTTGGAAAGGGAAAGAGAGGGATGCAACCTAAGACTGATGCAAATTTTGGCAAACAAATTTGGTCTGCAATATCCCACAAGCCCTTCCATACTGAATGAGGCTACACCATTTTTTACCTTGAAGCCAGCAGGGAAATAAAAAAATCTTCCATCCCTTTCAAAACCCCGCTTACTGACGAGGGCTGGTTGTTGAATTTGCGGAGTGGAATGGAATTATTTCCTACCTGGGAAAAGTAAAATGCATGCCAGAAAAGTGAGGAGAAATGCTTCTGAGAAAGTTTGATTTGTGAGGCCGTGAATAGCCATGAGACAGGATCTTCTGTCACATTGTTCATGTCAGGGTTACAGTAAACATATTCTGACCAGGGTTTGAGTTAAGAGGTCTTTTGAAGAATGCCATCTTCTTCAAGAACAAGGAAGTATATGTAAAGAAAATAAAGGTAAATAAAAAAGAAACATTTTTGTGCATTTATAGCTTCCCTTCCTAAAACCCATGGAAGTGAGTCTGCAACAAATTACCAGGACCATCACTCAGATATGAACAACCAAACAGGGCAATTTTAAAGAGCTACAATAGGTTGAACTCAGAATCAAAGAATAACAGTAACATAGTCTCCCACTGCTAAATCCCTAAGCAAAAGGGAGAAATTGAGCATCAGTGTAAGCTCACTATCATAATCAGATGCCTAGACATCAGGAAAAAAGAAAATATGTCTCAAGCAAAGGAAAATATAAAAGCCCAAGGTGAAACAGAGAATTTGATACACCTAATCAGTGAAGTTCATACAATTTCCTAAATCAAATCAATGAGTTGAAAGACAGTATGGCTAAAGAGATAAAGAACATCAAGAAGATATTGGGCAAGTGCAATGAAGAAATTGAAAACCTAAATTAAAAAATAACATAGATTATGGGAATGAAGGAAGCAGTAGGGGCACTTAAAAACACACAAGAGGCATTCAACAGTAGACTCAAAAATCATTGAAAACAAAAAGTGGTTTGAAGACAGAAAAGCTGAAGTTGGAGAAAGAGAAACAGTGAAAGAAAGAAAAAATGGAAAAAAATGAGCAGGGGCTCAGGAATTGAATAATAAAACAAAACACAGCAAAATATATGCCATGGAATTTCCAGGAGAAAAAGAGAAGGGAAAGGGGGAAGAAAGAGTATTTGATGAAATAATGGCTAAACATTTCCCAATCCTCATGAAAGAAATGAATTTACATGTCCAAGAAGTACAGCTTACTTCAATCAGGATAAATATGAATAGATCCACTCCAAGACAAACACTACTATCAATGTCAAATGCCAAAGATAGAGGGAAAATCTGAAAGCATCAAGGGAGAAGCAAACCATCATATAGAAGGGATGCCCAGTTAGTCTTAGTATGGATTTCTCATTTGAAACCATGGAGGCAGAAGTGACAGTCACCTTTACTGAACCTGTGGTTGGTGCTAGGTTTGGTTTATACTCAGACTTGAATCTCTGGACTCTCCATGTGCCAGCTGGGCTCTGAGCCTCAAGAGAGTTGCAATTCCTACACTCTGGTTTGTTGAACTTACGCAGGTCAGCTAACAGTGAGGTGAAGATGGTCAATCACGACACCAGGGAACCGAGAGTGTCTACAACTGCAAACAGGAGAATTGCACCCATCATCCATGTGCAATCTAAATCCCCTCTTGATATAGAGGTGGAGTGGACATCATCATCCCAGGGTCCACGGGATGGGGGAATAAGATATAAATAGAGTGGACTTACTGATATTTTACTATAGAACTATTGTGAATAGTAATGGAAAAATTGTTGTACTGATGTGGAGTAAGTGGCCACAGTAGTTGCTGAGGGCAGGGAGAGGCAAGAAGAGATGTGAGGTGGGGGCACTTTCAGGATTTGGAGTTATCCTAAATGATCTTGCAGGGACAGATGCCGGAAATTATATATCCTACCATAACCCACTGAATGGACCAGGGGACAGTGTAAACTACAATGTAAACTATTATGCATGAGGTGCAGCCATACTTAAAAATGTATGTATTCACCAAATGTAATGAATGTGCCATAATGATGAAAGATGTTGTTGATGTGGGAGGAATGGGGTAAGGCAGTGTGGGGTATATGGGAACCTCAAATTTTTTAAGGAAACATTTTTTGGTGATCTATGTAAGTTCAAAAAATATAAATAAAAATGATGGCGGTAGGGGAATGAGGAGTGGGGTATATGGGAACCTCAAGATTTTTAATGTAACATTTTGTGTGATCAATTAACTTCTATAGAAAGATAATTAAAAACTAAAATTAAATTTAAAAAATAAATGTAACCATGGAGGCAAGAAGACAGTGCTATGAAATAATTGGGATACAGCAAGATGTCTTTATTCAACAAAATTTTCTTTTAAATATAAAGGTGAGTTAAAATATTCAAAAATAGAAAGAAATTAAGAGAGTTTGTGAAAGAATTTGGGTTTTCAAGAACTAAAGGGAGCCCTGGTACCTGGAAGGTAATGACAGGAGAGTGAGGCTTAGAGGAGAGTGTAGAAGGGAATATTATCAGAGAGGACAACAAAAACGTCAAAATGTCAGATGAAAATAAGATATGACATATGAAGGCCAAGAATAAATGGTGGAAGTAAATAATGCATTTACAGTAATGTCATTGAATATGAATGGATTAAACTCCCTAATGTAAAAGATATAGCATGACAGAATGGATAAAAAATAATGAGCCATTCATGTGCTGTTTAAAATGGACTCACCTTAGATCCAGGGATACAAATTAGATGAAAATGAAAGATTGGAAAAAGATATTCCATGCAAACAGTATTCAAAATATAGCTAGGGTAGCTACACTAGTATTGGGCAAAACAAACTTCAAATGCAAAAAAAAGTATGAGATGCAGTAAGCCATTATATATTAATAAAAGGGACAATCCACCAGGAAAAAATAAAAGTCATAAATAACTATGCATATAATCAGCATGCTCCAAAATGCATGAGACAATG
Organism: Dasypus novemcinctus; assembly: GCF_030445035.2. NCBI lineage: Eukaryota > Metazoa > Chordata > Mammalia > Cingulata > Dasypodidae > Dasypus > Dasypus novemcinctus. Next base: position 62,387,778 of record NC_080691.1, on the reverse strand, counting down.
GCAAAAATGAAGGGAGAAACAGATATCTCTACAGTATTTGGAAACATCAATTATGACAATCACAAGGGTATTGTGAAAACCTTTATGACAAGAAATTTAACAACATAGATGGAAAAAACAAATTTCTTGAAATACAGAAACTACCTTGATGCTACAACAAATACAGGGACTCAACAAACCAATCACAAGCAACGAGAATGAATTAGTCATCAAATATCTGCCAACAAAGAAAAACCCAGGACGAGATGACTTGACAGGTGAATTCTATCAAGCATTTTAAAAATCAATACCCATCCTGTTTAAACTCTTCAGAAAATTGAAGAGGAGGGAAAATTACCAAACACATTTTATTAAGCAAACATCACCCTAGCACCATACTAGATAAAGGTTTTATAAGAAAAGAAAATTACAGACCAGTCTTTATAAGTAACATCAAGCAGAAAGCCTCATCAAAATACTTACAAATCAAATCCAACAGCATATTAAAATGATTGTATGTCATGATCAAGTGATATTCATCCTTGTTTTTTTCTGGGTGGTTCAAGACAAGAAAATAGTTAATGTAATACACCACATTAACAACTTGAAGGGAAAATACCACATGCTTATGCCAATTGATGAAAAGGCATTTGACAAAATCCAGCATCCTTTTTTTTTTTTTTGATAAAAACGCTTCAAAAAATAGAAATAGAAGGAAGGTTCATCAATATAAAGGACATATATGAAAAAGCCACAGTCAACATCTGACTCATTGGACAAAGGCTGAAAGCTTTTCCTCTAAAATTAGGAACAAGACAAGGATGCCACTGTAAACATTGTTATTCAGCATTGTTCTAGAACTTGTAGCTAGAACAGTTAGACAAGAAAAAAAAGTAAAGGCATCGAAATAGGAAAAGAGTAGTAAAATTCTTGCTATTTGCAGAGGCATGATTCTATTTTTAGAAAATTCTGAAATGTTTTGGTCAAAAGCTACCTGACCTAATAACCAAGTTCAACATGTGGCAGGATACGAGATCAACATGTACAAATTAGTAATGTTTCTGTACACTATTATTGAACAATTTAATGAAAAATAAAGGCAAAAATCCCTTTTATAATAGCAACAAAAAGACTCAAGTTTCTAGGAGTCAATTTAACTAAAGATGTAAAGTATCTGGATTCATAAAACATAAAAAACTATGAAAAGACATCAAAGAAGACCTAATCAAATGGAAAGGCATTCCATGTTCATGGATTGGAAGGCTAAATATCATGAAGATGTCAATCCTACCCAAACTGATTTATAGATTTAATACAATACCTATCAAAATTCCAACTGCCTACTATAAAGAAATAGAAAAGGCAATTACCAAATTTATATGGCAGGACAGAAATAGGCAAAAATATCCTAAAAAAGAAGAATGATGTGAGAGGACTTTCATTGTCTGACCTTGGAACATACTTCAAAGCTACAAACCAGCATGGCATGAACATAAAATTAGAGAAATTGATCAATGGAATAGAATTGAGAGTCCAGAAATAGACCCTCACATTTATGGTTAGCTAGTTTTTGAAAAACCTTCGCCATCCACATTACTGGGACCAAACAGTCTGTTTGAAAAGTGATTCTGGAAGAACTGCATATTCATAACCAAAGCAATGAAAGAGGACCCCTATCTCACTCCCTATAAAAGAATCCATTAAAAATGGATCAAAGATGTAATATAAAAGCCATGACCATAAAACTACTAGAAGAAAATGTAGGGAAACATCTTAAAGAACTGGTGGTACATAGAAGTGACTGAAATCTTATACACAAAGCAAGAGCAAAAAAAGAAATAGTTAAATGGGACCTCCTCAAAATGAAACACTTTTATACTTCAAAGGACTTTGTCAAAAGTGTGAAAACAGAGGTGACTCAATGGAAGAAATTATTAAATTTGAAAATCACACATTTGAAAATGGTTTAATATCCATGATATATAAAGATACCTAAAAATTCAACTATAAAAAAGAAAAATTAATCAATATAAAATATGGGGAAAATAATTGAAAATACAACAGTCCAAAAAAGAAATACAAATGGTGAAAAAGTATGAAAAAATGTTTAACATATTAGTCATTAGGGAAATGCAAATCAAATCCACAATGAGGTATCATTTCTCAGCTATTATAATGCCCACTATTAAGAAGACAAAAAAAAAACTACAAATATTGGAAAGGAGGTAGAGTTTTATAAGAATGCTTATTCAGTTTTGTTGGGTAAGTAGAAAGGTACTGCCAATGTGGAAGAGCTGAAAACAATGCCACAACCAGACATCTGCACACCAATGTTCCTACTTCCATATTTTGGCAACATTCACTATTGACAAAATATGGAAGTAATCCAAGTGCCAATCAAACAATGAATAGATAAATGAAAAGTGTTATGTATTCATAGAATGGGATATTATTGAGCTGTGAAAATAAATGAAGTCCTGACACATCCGACCACATGGATCAAACTTGAAGACATCATTTAGAGTTGAAATAAGCCAGAAACAAAAAGACAAATATTGTATGATCTGAAATAATTAAAATAATCAAACTCAAAAATCAGAATATAGTTACCAGGGTATGGGGGATAGGGATAGGGAATGGGAAGCAAAAGCTTAAAATATAGAGGTTCCTGTTTGGGGTGTGATGGAAATTTTTGGTAATGAATGGTGTTGATCATAGCACAACATTGAGAATGTAATTCAAAGTACTGAAATATGTATCTGAATATGATTGAAAACAGAAATTTTTGATTGTATATATGAAAACAGAATGAAAAGTTTTAAAACCATACTTGGAACTACATTATACAAACAGTGAATCCTTCATTAAGTCAGAAAATGATTAGTAGTGCAGTTATAAAAATGGGCTATCAGCAATTATAACATATGTTCCATACCAATGCAAGTTGTTGTTGGGGTAGTTAAATGGAATCTCTACTTTATGCATGGTTGCTCTGCTAACCTTTAACTTCTTTAAAAAAGACAAACAAATTTAAAAAATGAAAAATAAAAAGTAAGTGAAAGAGAAGAGGTAAGAAAAGAACACCTACTTCCCAAACAACAGAATATCATAAATATTCAAAATTGTGGAGTCAAATACATAAAAAAGCTCCTTTGCAATCTGCATTTCAGGGTTGAATCAGAAACCAACTAACTTAAATATACACATGAATTTAAATAAAAATTAAAATGAAGATTCTTGACAAGAAAAAATATTAAAAGACAAATCCCTTTTGGTATATACCAAAAATAATTGAAAGTAGAGACTCAAGCTGATATTTATACTCAAACATTTTTAGCGGCATTATTCAGAAATAGCCAAAATGTGGAAGCAACCCAAATATGCATCAACATATTAATAGATTTTTAAAATGCACTATATACACATAATGGATTATTATACAGCTATAAAAATGAATGAGGTTCTGAATGAAATTCTCATACATGCCACATCAATAAACCTTGATGACACCATGTTGAGTGAAATAGTCTACATACAAAAAGAAATATTAGATATAGAGGACCATGATGGAGGTGTAACAATTTCCAAAGTTCTGTTCTTCCATAAAATCTTTGAATGACTAACAAAAACTGCAGAGACATCTTCCTCAAAACTCCAAATAAAGATGAAAGGGGTGCAATAGTTAGATGAATGCCAAATCAAGAAAATATAGCTTTAAAAATGGTAGGATAAACTCACAATACTCTTGCTGGCCAATCCCCTAATGCTTTCACATTGGGATGTGGAGCCAGCTTGCATTCCCACTGTGGGCCCTTATCCCTGGTACCAAGGGAGCAGAATAAACCCTATGTGCATGGGGGGACTTTATGTGTGTGACAATCTACCAGGTCCCAGTCTGAAAGACTGAATCAAGAAAGTTTTTCTGGTTGGCTCTAGCACAACTTGCCACAGAGGCAAAATCAGCTTGTGCAAAGCTAAAGCAGTGTACAAAATGATTAAGTCAAAGTGGCCTGGGGCAAAGGATTACTGAAATTTAGTTCCTAATAAACAACAAAATTCTCAAGGTCATATCAATTAAAGGCCAGCACAAGGCATTTAGAAAAGAGACCCTGCACTTCACTTTTACCTTGATTCTTGGTAGGTTGACTAAACTCTGGAGGAGAATAACAGCCAAAGCAGAGCCATATTTAAAAGACCATAAAGAAGTCTTTATTTGTTTTGGTTTGTTTGTTTTGTTAGCTCCTGGCATTCAAGGAAATCTCTGTCTTTAGCTAGCTGGATATAAACTTAAGGAGCTAACATATTAGAATATGAAAATGTACAGTGTTCAACAAAAATTACAAGACTATAACAACTACAAAAACCCACCAAAAACAAAAACAAAGAAACAAAGCCCCATAGATAGGAACAATATGAAAATTAAGAAAACATCAAAGAAGATCAGACTTTGGACATAATGGTCTTCAATGGGCTCAAAAAGATAAAGAAAAACACAAGTAAAAAGTTAAAGGGGGGAAGGTAATGCATTTACATGTTGAGTTTGGCTTAGAGAGTGGTCAGATTTGAGCAACATGGAGGCTCTCAGAAGGTAACTCTTAGATGCCACTCTCTAAGCCAAACTCAGCATGTAAATGCACTACCTACCCCCAGTATGGGACATGACTCCTGGGAATGAGCCTTCCTGGTACTGAAGGATATTACCAATCACTAACTGATGATGAAACTAGAAAGAGACCTTGAATTAAAGGGGGAAATAGTAAAGACAAATTCGTTTATATGGCTAAAAGTCTTCAAAAAAGAGTCAGGAGGTCATCAGATGGGCCTCGCTTATGTACACCTCACAGGATCCCAGAGAAAGGCAAAGTAGATACGATCCCAGGTACTGGTGCTCCTGAAGGCTATGGAGATGCACATGTTTTATAAATATGTCATTTGACTCTGGAGATCATTGCCTTGCCAGTGGGCCCTACTTTGGAATTTTTGCTCCTGAGTGTGATGGAGCTTGACTCATATGTGACCTTTCCACACATGCCTCTTCTGTCCATTTTACTGAACCTGTGGTTGGCGCTAGGGATGGTGCATATTCAGAGGACTAGAATCTCTAGACTGCCCATGTGCCAACTGGGCCCTTAGCCTCAGCAGAGTTGTCACTCCTACTCTCTGGTTCATTGGACTTACCCAGGTCAGCTAAAAGAAGTGAAGATTGTCAACCACCACACCAGGGAATTCAGAATGCCTACGACTGCAAGCAGAGGAATTGCATCCATCATCCATGTGGAATCTAAGTCCCCTCTTGATATAGAAGTGGGCAGGGCATCACCATCCCAGGGTACACAGAATTGAGGAATAGAATATGGATTAGAATGGACTTACTGATTTTCTACTATAAAACTATTGTGACTAGTTAGGGAAGAAATTGTAGCATTGAGGTGGAGAAAGTGGTCACAGTAGTTGCTGAGGGCAGGGAGAGGAAAGAAGAGATATTTTGTGGGGGCATTTTTGGGATTTTGGGTTGTCCTGAGTGATATTGCAGAGTCAGATGCTGGGCATTGCATATCCTGCCATACCCACTGAATGTACTGGGAGGGAGTGTAAACTACAGTGTAAACTATTATCCATGTGTTGTAGCAGTGCTCCAAAATGTGTTCACCGAGCACAATGAGCATGTCACAATGATGGGGGAGGTTGTTGGTGTGGGAGGAGTGGGTTGGGGAGTTAGGGGGTATATGGAAACCTCTTATGTTTTTTCAATCTAACATTTTTTTGTGATGTACATATCTTCAAAAAATACAATTTACAAAAATGATGGGGTGGGGGTGGAGAGAGGGTTATATGGGAACCTCATGGTTTTTATGTTTTTTAATGTTTTTTAATGTAGTGTTCTTTGTGATCTATTAACTTTAATTAAGAAAGTGTAAAAAAATAAAAAATAAAAATAAAAAAACAACAAAAAAGAACCTAGAATATGTTAGTTGAAAGCCTACAAGATAGAAATGTCATATAACAAGGGTTCTCCACTTATTAACAACTTTACTCTTTCCATCTACATATCTTCATTCTCAAATTGGTTTATTATTATTACTATACAATTATTACATAGTAATAATAATAGTAATTACATAGTAATACATAATAGTATTAATAAGCCAGTCTCAGGCAGTGAATCACCCATGCAATAATTTCCTTATTTTATAAAATAAAGAAGTTAAGAGGAGTAAAAAATGACTGATTTCAAATCCACCTTTTCAGCATGCTCAATATGTGTGAAACGCTGTGCTTCATGATATAATTTTCATAGCAATCCAGTGAGGTAGATTTATTCTTCCTCTGCTCATTTCATTCAATAAGACAATTGTGCAATTTGAACATACATTTCTAGCATGTTCTAATTATGTATAAGAACAATCTAATCCGAAAACTAGAAATCACAATCATTGACTTTCTTTCAAATATTTGTAATAAACATTTTCCAGATATGCCCCTGATTACAGAAACAAAAACCTTTTTTCCCTCTATTCTTGGAACGCCCAGATCCACAACTGAACTGATACCATATCTGCACATGAACCTGTATCAGTGCAAATTGTCCCTTTCACTCTTCCTTATGAATTAGTGTTTCCAGATGGAACAAAGGATTCCAAAGGATAATAAAAATCCAGGAAAACAGCTCATTTTTTTTCCATTCAGTATGTACCAGCAATGTGGCTACTCAGTCATATGTATTAATTATTTTTCATATCACCCAAGGTGGTTACTACTACAAAATCCACCCAGGAGATGAGGGAACTGAGACTTTTGAGACATTCAACCTCTCTTCTAAGGTGAGTAGGGATAATTAATCCAGGTAGTTTCATTTTGAAGCACACATTCACAACTATTATACTGTACACTGAATAAATGACAACAGCCTCTAGCAGCTATATGCAATAGCTACTGTAGCCAAGAACAAATTGTTTGGTAAAAAAAGATCAGTTTCAGTAAGTATAAAACTTCTTTTTACCAAAGGTATTTAATTAGAGACTGTCCTTCTTTTGAAATATATAAGATGACTTTTTTTAAAATGGGGATATAAATTACACATTCTCTAAGACTCATCTAATTACTCAAAGGCCCGTTCTTAATATCCTTCTGCATGCTAAACAAAGTATACCACTTCTAGAAGCTCTTTGCAAGTCTGGACTAAACCCAGACACTCCCATCTTGAGTCTGAGAACTTCAATAGTTCTTGAAGGGTCCTCATAAAGTAGAAGGAATACATTCTTGGAAACCAGGATAGCTGAATTTATTCAAGATTGTCACTCTACCTCCTTAGGATACCTTGTTTCACTGCTTGTCACTGTGTGCTTTTGTTCCCTCATTGGAAATATGAGGTAGTTGTAGTTGATGAGTGGAATATCAGAGGCTCAAAGAAGGCACCTCGGATGCTGTTGCTTTCAAACTTAGGAGCTCAGCTTTTATCCACATTGACTGATTACACTTCCAGGTAATATTTCCTTGGAGTCGTCTCATGATGAAATATTTTTGAACAACACGCAGAATAGATATAAGATTCCTTCATCTTAAAATCAATGACTATATCATTCTTCCCTTTTGACTATTAGTACACATCTAAACTTCTCAGCCTGACTTTTGAAATGCTCCCCAATACAATCAACCTCACCTTTTGTATTTCTCCCTCCCACTACAGACAGACCCATCTCTTATGCCAAAGGACGCACCTCAGCCTGTTTTATACAGTTGCAAAGGCCAAGAAACAGAGTGAGCAGATTTAGCTTCTCATCCTAGTCAGACTACTTTTTAGCTACATATTGTCCTATCCCTCAAATCCTGCAAAAAAAAAAAATGCAATAATAAAGTCCTGATTTTGTCTTTTAATTACCATGAAACAATATGAAGTAGGAAAAATATTTTTTATTTTTTATTTAATTTTATTTTAAGTATCTTCTTTAAAATTAATAGATCACACAAAACATTACATTAAAAACATAAGCGGTTCCCACATACTCCACTCACCAGCGCCCACCCCCATCATTTTTAATTGTATTTTTTGAAGATACATAGATGACAAAAAAGTTACATTAAAAAACACAAGAGTTTCCCATATAGCCCCCATACCCCACTCCTCCAACATCAACAACCTCTTTCATCATTGTGGCACATTCATTATATTTGGTGAATACATTTTGGAGCATGCTGCACCACATGGATAAGAGTTTACATTGTAGTTTATACTCTCTCCCAGTACATTCAGTGGGTTATGGCAGGGTATATTGTTGGAAACTAAGGCACATGGTTCTCACAAGGAGAGATGTGCTGTTTCCATAGCTATGCTTGCAACCTAAGGAATGTGGCAATTAAGAGTTTTGAGCAAACAGGATGAAGCTGTTAAAGGCTGAAAGAAAAGATGAGCGCATATGCTTTGTAATTAGAACACTTAGACTTTGTACATTGAGATAAAATTTTTTGAATTCCTTAGATCATGACTAATGCTAGTAGTTAACTGCATGTTGCTGCTTGTTCTCACATAGAGTGGGGTATCTAAAGAGCCCCTTGTAAACAATAAAGTTGTCTGATGAGTCTCTACTCACAGAACCCCCTGAACCCAGCTCTCTCTCTTGTTTTCTCTTTGTTCCATTCTCTTTTTCTCTTTATCTTCATTCCCAATACCCTTTGGGCCCAAATCTTCAACATCTGGCCCCCAACATGGGGCTTGAAGAAGGGTTAGTGTCTTCCAGAACAGTATCAGGTGGGAAGCAGACTTGGCCCAGTGGTTAGGGTATCTGTCTACCACGTGGGAGGTCCATGGTTCAAACCCTGGGCCTCCTTGACCCATGTGGAACTGATCCATGCACAGTGCTGATGCATGCAAGGAGTGCCACCCACACAGGGGTGTCCTCTGCATAGGGGAGTCCCACATACAAGGAGTGTGCCCCATAAGGAAAGCCACCCAGCACACAAAAAAAGTGCAGCCTGCCCAGGAATGGCACCGCACACATGGAGAACTGATGCAGCAAGATGATGCAACAAAAAGAGACATAGATTCCCATGCTGCTGACAACAACAGAAGCAGACAAAAGAAGAGCATTAAGCAAAATGGATGCAGAGAACAGACAACTGGGGGGGGCTGGGAGGGAGGGGGGGAAACAAGTAAAATTAATCTTAAAAAAAAACACAAAAAAACAGTATCAGGAACCACGGAAAGGACTCCTATGAGGGTAATGAATGATGTCGAAAGAAGACTGACTTGAGTTTTTTTGGTATGTAACATTAACATTTCCACGGATCATCAGGGTAATGGGTAATCAAACAGGATATGTGGAAGAATATTTGCAAGTGTTGAAAACTTTATTTAAAGCTACTGGGGTACCTGTAAAAAATTCTGAATTACTAGAATTGTTTGCTTTAATATAAAAGCATTGTTGCTGGTTTCAGCCCCAGTGGCATAATGTTTTAAATTTGAAACAGTGGAGACATGTAATGAAAGCTTTATGAAGAGCATTTCAAAAAAGGGAATTCATTCCGTTATCAGTATGGGCCTTATTCCAGCAGATAGCAGCAGCTTTAGATCCTTTACAGTCTGAAGAAGGATAGAAAGATGAATTACAATATTTTCTAAGCCCATAAGTAAATTTGAAATAAAAGAAAGTAAATTGGAACAAGAACAGGAGCTTGAGGCGAATGGGGAACCATCGTTTTTTCCCCCTCATCCTGATACTAACCCTTTCATCAACAAACACTCAATGAAGTGTCCTAATGAAGTATCTTCTATGTATCCAGAGCAACCCTCTACATGTACTAAATTACCTTCTGTTACTAAGGCTAAATTAGAAATGTTTTCAGATGTTGCTGATGTTTTGCCTTATATTAATAATATAAGATTGTTGTTCCTAATCCAACTCCACAAACACCCTTGATGTGATGTTTATTGCAGGGATCTAGACAGGGGGATCCTGAAGCTATGCAATTATTATCTGCTTTCCCGGTAACATTACATGTGATACCATCAGATATTGTCAAGGGTTGTCAAGTTTTATCATGAACCAATACCTTTTAAACTATTGAAAGATTTAAAACAGGCAGAAGTGCTAAATAAGTACCTCATCAGTGAAATCAAGCTTGTAAGAAAACTCTCTGTTAAAATGTTAACTAAGATAAGGAAATTATTCTGGCAGCAACTCTGTAAACCCCTGCTGCCTACATAAAAATGTAGCTGTGGGGTGGTGGACTTGGTCCAGTGGTTAGGGTGTCTGTCTACCACATGGGAGGCCTGCAGTTTAAGCTCCAGGCCTCCTTGACCCATGTGGAGTTGGACCATGTGCAGTGCTGATGCACGCAGGAGTGCCGTGCCATGCAGGGGTGTCCCCTGTGTAGGGGAGCCCCATGCACAAAGAGTGCATCCCATTAGGAGAGCTGCCCAGCATGGAAGAAAGTGCAGCCTGCCCAGGAATGGTGCTGCACACATGGAGAGCTGACACAACAAGATGACACAACAAAAAGAGAAAACACAGATTCCTGTGCAGCTGACAACAACAGAAGTGGACAAAAAAGAAGACTCAGCAGATAGACACAGAGAACAGACAACCAGGGTGGGGGGGGGGGGAAGGGGAGAGAAATAAATAAATAAATAAATAAATAAATAAATAAATAAATAAATAAATAAATAAATCTTTTTAAAAATGTAGATGTGGGCTAGTGTGGGTTAATAGAATTATACTCCTGGAAAAGGAGAAAAACATGGCAACATTGGCATTCTGTTTTGTTTCCATGCTAATTCTGATTTGGCCTACTTAACCAAAATAATAAAATTAGTACAAAATTTTATCAAGGTGTTAAAAGGAATTTTCAGTTTTAAGTCAGAAATTTACTCCTGAACTTCAAGTCTCAGTGTAATCTTAAAAGTAGTAATCTAAAAAATTTGTGTTAATGGTCTGTCTAAACTGCTAAATAAGAGCTTAACTACATTTATGTTGCTCAAGTTATATTATCTGATTGTTGATAACTAATTAAAAACGTTTCCAAGAAGAAGCTAGCATGTTACAGGCAACATGGATTCCAGAAGAAATCTTAAAAAAAGGTAAAATCTAAGATGTGAAATAATGGGGAACTTAAAAACAGTTATACCAAAAAAGTAAGAAAGTAAGAATTTTGAGTCAATTGCAAACTGTATGTTTCTATTGGTGTGTTTTAATTGTTTTGTGTTTGTTTGTTCAATGTCAGTGTATATTTTGATACATCTGGATGGTGATATAAATTAATAAATAAAAATGTTTTAAAAGAGCTCTATTCAAATGGCCAAATTTTAAATAAGTGCTTATATTAATATGTAAGTTTAAATGTTAATAAGATCTCAACAATGATAAAAATTGTAAGCCTTGATTAACGAAATTAGTATAAGTCTTTTCATAAAAAATAGTTCTTGCCTAGATTGAAATGAATAGTTTATTTTTCTTCACAGGATAAAATGAAAGATGAAAAATTAAATGAATATTAAAGAAGGTTAAAAGTTTGTGGGAATGCTGAATGAAATTTAATAAGTTTTTTCAAAAAGGTGTGTTTTGTCCTAAAATAGGATGGCTCATTTTCATAAACTCATGGAACTTAAATGCATGCAGCAAGTTGTAGAAGTTATTGTGGTAACTTTAAGTAAGGGAATGTGTTCTGTGAAGGTAAAAATTGTCTTAAAATAATATAATTATAGTCTATAAATTACAAAAAGTCATTATTTCACAAAACCTGAATTGATAATAATAATAGTAAAAGGTAATTTTATAACAGGAAACTTGTCATGGCCAGCCTCCCCTGACAAATTGCTTCTAGGGGACTATTTCTGGTATTGTATGCTGCTGAGTATTTAGAGTGAAGAAAAGTTCATTATTTTAACAAGCTTGTTTAGTGTTGATGGTAATTATATGTTGTAAGAATTTTGCCTGGTAACTTAGGTATGTGGGATGTATGCAATGTATTTTCATTGTTAAGGAAACAGGAGATGATTTTGTCCTAAGATAAAATGATTGATTATTGGGAGGGACTATAGTGTGGGACAAAACCTAGGTGAATATTGAAGGTGTAGAAGGTCCGTGGAAAAGAAATTTTTGTGGTTAAAGTTGAGTAAGATTTGATGGATCTATCTACAAAGTTTTAAAAACTTTATATCAAATAGTATATTGACTTGAAAAAATTTTGTTCTTTCTCAAAGTCTCTCAAATCATTACTCAGTTTTGGTAAAAGTTCATGAAAAGTTTTTATCATGAATAATCAGTATACAAAGAAAGTCTGTTTTATCAAAATAGCTTCTTTTGCTTTAACTCATCATTTCCTCGGTGTTCCAAGAAGAAAAGGTCTTATCTCTTTTAAAGGAACATAACATTCAAACCTGCTTTCTCAAAATCAAATCCTGAAAAGTAGACTTTCATTTCAAACTAATTACAAGAGATTTGCTATTTTACCTTGAAGAATAAATTAAAGTAATAATTGAGTTCCTTTAATATGTTATAACTTGAATGGAAGGTGTTTAAAAGTGTTATAAAATTAACAGTTTTTTTAACCCTCTGTTAATTAAAGTTGTATGAGTAAAAGGTTCATATGAATGCTTAAGAGTGTATAAATTGACCAATATTTCAACATAATATTAAACAAAAGTACAATATGGCTAATTATGGTTTTAATTATTATAAAAAGGTGTGTGTCACAGAAACAACCTCTTATCATAAATTAAAGTAACAACATTGTAGTATGCAGCAGCCCCAAATATTGCTAGGTTGTTGCAAAAAAGTAATATCCAACTATGTCACTATCACTTTGTTTTAAAATATGCTAAGACTTCCTTTAATATTTCCTTAGGCAAGTCAAGCTAGCCTGCATTCTCCTACCTGTAGAAAAGTCTATAATAGAATTTTGCAGTGCCTCCCCAAGGCTGTGTGTAACCATCTGCCCTGGTCTTGAGGCAAAGAATCTGGCTGTGTAGAAGAAATCTGTGGCTAAAACCCTATGTTATTATGTTAACCAGTAATCCTTTTATCAGAATTAAAAGAAACATCAGAAATAATAGTATCTTATCTTAAAAGCCTGAACAAGACAAACAATTGGGACACGCTGCAAAGTCCCTACTACTCTATCAAATTCTTAAATGTTGTTTGGTTGGGCAAGACAAAACTATACCCTTTGTTGTAATTAATAAAGTAGAATGTTTTCTCCTCTTAATAGAGTTTGTAATATTGTTAAAATACTAAAAATCTTTCACTCCTCATTTAGCTCAAATATTAAAACCATTGTATGTATTAATTGGGAAAGGTTCTTCATGGAAGTAGGAATACCTCCAGCAAGCTGCTTTAAATGACAATAAAAGGGAGAGAAATTGTGAACATTAACTTAGCCTGTGAATTGGATGTGGCAAGCACCAATATTGGCTCTGTATGGAGTTTGTGGCAAAGACAAAATTCTAAGCAAGTACCCCTTGGATTTTAATCACAATTCTGGAAGGATGCCAAAAGCAAAATATAAAAAAAGCAATTGTGTGCAGCAATGGAGGCCCTGCTAAAAGTGAAAGACTTAACCCAATAGTGTCTAGACACTCTGAAGACTGCCATTCCAATCCAGGGGCAAATTGCAAATACTAAAAGCAAGTCTGAAATAATGGACTGAAATAAATCACCCTCAGATCCATGAAAAAGCATCTGGATACCTGCTAGTAGTAACAGGTGACTGTCATGTCCCTGCCCGCTTCACTAACATTCCTTTTAGTACTGTTGATTCAGATGTCTTTGTGGAGATCCAGGGTCCTACCACTGAAACCTGAGAAAAGGGCAGAGTGGATCTGCCAGAAAGGAGAACATCATGAGTACCAGACCTTGTGGTGCCTAGCCCAGCAGTTCCAGCTTCCTGTTCCTTGCCAACAGCTCATAGACTTCACATGTCCATCGTGCTCACTTCAGTGACTGGGACATTGGTCCCCTCCTGTTCTTGGGAGGGATGAGGTATGCTTTCACTGCTGTAGACACTGCATTGGGACTCTTATAACAAGACAGTTAATATTTTCAGCATGAAAATTGTTTGCATGTGGAGACATTTGAACTTTGTTATGGCCTACACCCTAGCATTGCCAGTGCTACAGCTCTAATAACAAGCAACCTTGAAAATTAACATAGATAACTACTGCTTTGTATTTTGCTAATAAATACAATGTGGAGATATGGCCAGAGGTTAAACTACTTCCCTGAGATCTGTAGCAATTGCTGCCATGCATCACATTAGCTTTACAAATCCTAGAACTGTGAACTTGCAGCTTGTGTCTGCCTATGGACTTTGGGCCAGTGTGCCCACTCCTTATGCTATTGTGGCAGGAACCATTAACATTACAAAGGAAAATGGATACCAGCCCCTTGGGCTAATGGCAGTCATAGTCATAACCTACAAAAGAATCTGTGGGAAATATTTCTTGGAATTGCCCCTACATATGAATGGCTGGGAAATAAAATAGGATAGTATTTGAGTGTCAATCAGATGTATCATTTTAAAGTCTGTGTTTGAGATCCATTTGTTTTCATAACTGGTAAGATAACTATTAAGAATGACTCATTGTTTTATGAAAATGGTGCCTTGTATACTTGTCTATCACAAAGTGTGTTGCAAGATGGAAAAACAATAATGATGGCAAGAAGAAGAAGAGGCATTTGGATACCTGTAAGAATGACACAGTTTTGGCAGATCCTCCCCTGAAAGCCAATTGCTGCTTTACTTGGCACAAGAATTCCTTAAGCAAACAAGATGCTTTATTGGACTGCTTATTATAAGCATTTTGGGACTAATTGGAATCATTACAGCTGCTGCTACTGCTGCAGTAGCTTTACATGAAACAGTACAAACACAGCAATATGTATATGATTGGCACAAAAATGCTAGTGATTTGTGGCATAGCCAAGAACACATTGATGAACAGTTAAATAATTGGGTAAATGATTTAGAATCAGCTGTTTTGCATGTTGGAGATCAATTGTATAATTTAAACTCGTTAAGAGGATTGAAATGTGATTGGAATGAAAGCAACTTTTGTATTACTCCTCTTGCCTATAATTCATCAGATATAGTATGGAAAAAATCAAGAATCATTTATTAGGCCATAAAAGTAATATCTTTCTGGAAATAATTGAATTACAAAGAAAAATATTAGAAATGTCTCATAATCAAATTCAGGTATCCAGTGATAAGGATATTTTTTCAGACATGATTTCACATATTACAAAGTTTAATCCAGTTAACTGGTGGAAATCACAGCATTTCCTGTCAGCTTTAGGAATAGGGCTAATTATATTTGTTATGTTGCACATGATTTTCACCTGTGCTAGACAGTGCTTTAGAAGAAAATTGCAAAGTGTAGCATCTATGGGACATATGTGTAATTGCAAAGTGTAGCATCTATGGGACATCAATGGGACATCTCTTGCTAGCAAAAGCATTTCAACTATTTCCCCAACTCGAAGAGCTTGGCTGGTAGTCAATGATGGGTAAGACACTTGAGAAGAAGACAACCTAAGACAGGCACAGTTACCTCAACTAAAACAAAAAGGGGTAAATGTTGGAAACTAAGGCACAGTGGTCTTGCAAGAAGAGATGTGCTGTTTCCATGGCTATGCTTGCAACCTAAGGAATGTGGCAATTAAGAATTTTGAGCAAACAGGATGATGCTGTTAAAGGCTGAAAAAAAAGATGAGCACATATGCTTTGTAGTTAGATAGAACACTTAGACTTTGTACCTTGAGATAAGATTTTTTGAATTCCTTAGATCATGAGTAATGCTAATTGTTAACTGCATGTTGCTGCTTGTTCTCAAAGACTGGGGTATATAAAGAGTCCTTTGTAAATAATAAAGTTGTCTGATGAGTCTCTACTCACAGAAGCCTCTGATCACAGCTCTCTCTTTCTCTTTGTTTCATTCTCTCTTTCTCTTTGTCTTCATTCCCAATATCCTTGAGGCCCATATCTCCAACAGTATATAATATCCAGCTTCTGTCCATACAATACCATTTAGGACCACACCAAGTCCTGAAAAAGCCCCCAAATCACATCTCTTCTTCCCTTTCCCTGCCTTCAGCAACTACAGTGGCCACTTTCTCCACATCAATGCTACTATTTCTTCCATTACTAGTCACAATAGTTCTATAGAAGAATATCAGTAAGTCCACTCTAATTCATATTTTATTCCTCCATCCTGTGGACCCCAGGATGGTGATGTCCACTCCACCTCTATATTTAGATGGAGTGTAGATCCCACATGGATTATGGATATGATTCTCCTCCTTGCAGTTGTAGGTACTCTTGGTTTCCTGGTGTGGTGGTTGACCATATTCACCTCCCTGTTAGCAGACCTAGGTAAGTCCAATGAAACAGAGAGTAGGAGTGGCAACTCTGCTGAGGCTCAGGGACAAGCTGACACATTGACAGTGTCAGAGATTCAAATCTCCTGAGTATATACCAACCCTAGCACTAATCACAGGTTCAGTAAAAGTAACAGAAGAGGCATGTGTAGAAAGGTCACATCTGAGACCAACTCCATCACACTCAGGAACACATATTCCAAAGTAGAATGCACTGACATGGAACTGAACTCCAGAGCCATCTGCCATAACCATAGCATATGTGGGACTCTGTAGCCCTCAGGAGAACCAGTACCTGAGGTTTTATCTATTTTGTCTGTCTCGGGGGTCCTGCTGATGTGTGCATAAGTGTGACCCCTGTGATGACCTCTAGACTCTTTTTTGAAGACTCTTAGCCACATAAATTTATTTGTCTTTGCCATTTCCCCTCTTATTCAAGGTCAAAAAGCAGTTTTTAACACATGACCCTAAATGTAGGCTGAGATATTCTGGCTGATCTGAGTTCACCCTTTTATTCAACGTCTCTTCCTAGTTGCATCACCATTTAGTAATTGGTAGTAATCCATCAGTGTCAGGGAGGCTCATTGCTGGGAGTCATGTCCCATGCTTGGGGGAAGATAATGTACTTATATGCTGAGTTGATCTTAAAGAGTGGCCACTTTTGAGAAACATGGAGACTCTCAGGAGGTAATTCTTAGGCACTCTGCAGCTCAAGACCTAGTTCATATTTCAGGCATACAGGCTCATAAGCATAGTCATCAGTATAATGGGCTCATCATTGGACCATCCTTTTTCATTGGTTTTTGCTGTTGCACTTGGGGGATTGTTGCTCTTCCTTTGGGGAATTTGACAGAACTCCCCTGGGTAGCAAGTCAGCATAACCTCAGTTGTCATTTGTAATTGTAACTACTATGAAAATAGAAAACACATATCCTAACATTTTTATGTACCCTATATACATGCCCTGGAGAACTCCCTCCTAAGAATGTGCCCCCCATCAGTAACACCCCACACTAGTGTTCCCTGCCATAGTTGAACCTCTCTGTGGTCCAAAACTTCTTCAGAAATAAAGCCTAATATATTACCAAATTCAATTAATAGGAAAATGAAATATAACTGTGGGTTTAAATATTAGAAATAGAATAAATTCTAATTTAGAGAAACTAAAATGAAGTACAAATAATTTGTGGTGTTAAAATTGAAAAAATTAAAAAGCTTTGTTTTTGACATTTTGTCTTCCATCACTGCAATAGGTATTGCCCTGTATGTACAGTGCCAATGCAATCTCTTTCATTTCTTCCTTAGGGCCTTCATTCTTTCTTTTTTCTTCATAATTTCTATAACTCTCATCCACTACATCAGATAAACAGCATCAAAATATTTCCTACCTGACAAGTAGGAAATTATGAAACTTGGTTAAAGTCTTTTAGCAGGTTCATGCTGCTAACCACCATCTTCTGTTTCCCCTCCAAGATTTTTACACTCTGCATCATAGCATTATTGTGAAGATCAAAGTTGGTAAGAACAATGAGAGTGTTTGGAGAACACTATTGAAATATTCATCATGATTATTTTTGATCCTTATAAGCTGCTGACTTCCTGCTGCCTCTAACCATGCTCTTTGTTATCAAACAAATCCATCACCATTCACGTTATTTCCTCCCAGTGCTCCCTCTGTCCACTGTAACCTTGTGGATTTGTTACATGCACTTGTATAGGTTTGTACTGTGTTGGCATAATTAAATTATCTTCTCAGCTCAATTTTTATATCAATATAGAATAGCTAATTTATTCTCATTGTGCTAAGTTCTTAATGCTGTGCTGTATACACACTAGTCATTTAATTAAATCCATCCATGAAATTGAATTCATACCAAAAAAAAAAAACTGTATTTGCATTGAACTATGGGTCTCCACCCACTATGGTGTAAGCCCCTGCCTCCCTAAATGAGCTTGCTACTGTGAAAATCTAGCTGCACTTCCATTGTCCTCTAGGCTCAAAGATCCAAATTATCGTCATTATCATTTACAATCATAGACATGCATTAACCAAACCCATCTGCTATCTTGGACTTCCAGTTCAGGGTTGAATCATTGCTATCACATACTTACTATATCTTTGTCTTTTTCTTTCTGTAGTGTGCCTCAGTGAAGGAACATCCTTCAGAGTACTGTTCAAATGAAGAAGTGGAAAATTACATTTCCTTCAATTGTCTATTGCCTAGACAGTAAATATTTCTAAAGTTCAATAATATGGCAGACAATTTGGGGGATACAAGGAAATATCCCATCCTTAAAGATAGAAACATAATAAGCATAAATGAAACAATGTGCAAACAATATAAGTTCCAGAATTGAAAGATATCAGTGTGACCTATCCATTTTAAAGAAGATGAAAGGGTTAGGCTTTGATATGAGAATTTAGAAAATTGAAAGGAAAGTTAACAATAAGGGCAACAGCATAACAAAGCATGAAAAGAGAAAGGACAAATGTGGTGTGCATAGCCAACTTTGACGTCACATAAACCTGACCTCACTATGGAACTTCCAGGGATGGAACCGACTAGTTAATGTGGGCCTATCATAAAATTTAGTCACATCCACTCCTCGGTGCAGGGCACCTTGAGTAGATGTGCCCAGCTTACCCTCAGTTCATTTGGGAAAATGTAGTGAGAAATTTAGTTTTTACTAAATCTATGTAAAATTCCTGATTCTTCCTTCTGAGTACCTATTGTTTGTCTGACAAGCTCTCTGTGCCTCATTTTTTTCTTTATAAGATGGGAAAATAATATTCTTTTTCTGAAATTGTGGTTGCAAATATTAAATGACTTTTTTAATTACTTGAATTCTTGGAATACCATCCTTTTCTTTTACCAGGATGAGAAGAATGATATAGATAACCATTTAAAACAGATCCTCTGTCTTTAGATTTCCAACAAATATGTGTCTCCTTCAATTAAATGCTCAATTGACTAACTGGATATCATGATTCCTCAACACCTATCAGGATGCAAGATTTGCATTTACTTTAAAAGTCTAACGTTCAAAAATCATTTTCTAAAATAACCTGTAGTTCTAGCAAAGAAGGATTCTTTTGAATAACACTGAAGGTTTTTTAATTGATATTTTTATAAAAGTAAAAGATCATCCTTGGAATGGTAGAGTAATTGAAAGCGAAAAGTCAAAGGACTACTTCCAACCATAAGCACTCATTCAACCCTGTATTAGCAGTTTAGTGCATGATCTTCAGATGCACATTTTTATGTAGCTGCCTTAATATGTACATTCATTTATATAGTTACACTGTATAAAATTATGTAAGAATATTATAATGCATGTTGTATTATTATTTGAATATTTTAATTTAATAATTTACATGGAAATTATTTTATTTCCATATTTATTCACTTTCCATTTTAATTGCTACATGCATTTCCATTTTATGATTGCACCATAATTCACATGACCAGTCCCTTTTTGCTTGACATTTATAATATTTCTAATTACTCTGCTTTTATACATGTTGTAATGAATATCACTTTACAGACATCTTTACCTACTGGGTTTGAATATTTCTGTTGGAGAAATTCCTAGAAACATTATTACCATGTCAGGATATGCATATTTAAACTTTAACATTTTTTGTAACATTGCTGTGACAAAATTATGTACCAAATTTTCTACCAATAATGGTGTATTAAAGAATTATTTTCCCTAAAATGTTACTAACACTAAATATTATAAGTCTTGGTTATGTTCACCAAACAATAAAGTAAAAAGTGGTATTTCATTGTAATTTGGTTTCATTCAGTCATTCTTTCATATAATTTCAATGAGGACATAAAAGTGAAATAAGCAAAAAACTATTATTGCTCTACAGATAAAACCAAATTAAATAAAATGTAATATCTAGATAGAGATATACTATCTATACACAGATATCCTAATCAAAGTAATGTAAGAACAAGAAATTGCTAACACTTGCTATGAGGAACATTGTATGGCTTAGAAAGAGGAAAATAATTAATTTCCTCAAGACCATTCAGTTAATAAGTAACAGAGCCTAGATGTGAATACAGGAAATTACTTTACAGTTGATGTTTGTTTCCTGCACCTTGATTTCTTATTGAGATAAATAATTTCTCCAATAAAATCCTGGCTAATAAGTGGTTCTAACAATTGTTTCATGTGTGCCTTGGATTATCATCAATGAACCATCAGTGGTCCTGTGTCCTTTGGAGGGTCTAGTCCCTGACTATTTTTATGCAGCATCAATAGTACATGTCTCTAATTAAAGCCTTTAAATAGGCTATTTCTGTTGATAATTCTCCATAATTTACTTTGCTTTTCTTGAAATAGGAGAGCTAGTTAGTGGAAATGAAATTATCTACAATAGCAATTTTATAGAATGGAAATTATTATACCATCTTAAGTACAGAAATTAATGTTGTCTACTCTCTGTGTCCATTTCCTGTGTGTTCTTCTTTGTCTGCTTGTATTCTCACTGGGTGACTCTGGGAACCAATCCTGGGACCTTCTGGAGT
Source organism: Dasypus novemcinctus (assembly GCF_030445035.2). Taxonomy (NCBI): domain Eukaryota; kingdom Metazoa; phylum Chordata; class Mammalia; order Cingulata; family Dasypodidae; genus Dasypus; species Dasypus novemcinctus. Next base: position 62,366,885 of record NC_080691.1, on the reverse strand, counting down.
GGGAAAGAGGTGATCATTCTTTTGTACCACCTCATCTCCCCATTATGCTATGTCTCTTATTGTCACTCCTCTGTGTTTCTTGTTACATCTTCTTGCTGCACCAGCTCTCCGTGTCAGCTGGCACTGCCACATGGGGTGGAATTCCCACACAGGGTGGCATTCCCACATGGCCTAGCACTCCCACCATGTGGGCCAGCTTGCCCTCAAAGGGAGGACCTGGGCATTGAAGCATGGACCTCCTACATGGTAAACAGGAGCCCAACTGCTTGAGTCACCTCTGTTGCTTGCTGTGAAGGTCTTTTAATTAAAATGAAACCTTACTTTCAAAGTTTTAAAAAGTATAAGTTGAACCTGGAGAACAGAAAGAAGTTTTTAAAGTTAGTTAGATATATAGTTTATAGATGACTAAAATACTATATATTTATATATACATACACACATATACACACAAACACACATTTATAAAATCTACCCATTACTTACATGTTCACTAATCCAACAATCATTTATTGGACTCTTACTATGCATATAATTTATATATTTGTCTGCATAGTCACAGAACATCCTTGTTAAAAATTTTGAAACTTCCTCTCCACTACCAATATTTTATTGCCAAACAACAATGGTTCAAACATACATAAGATGAATGATCTTTCTAAGTGTTTTATGTTTTTGCTATATGTACTTTCATCCATTTCTCTTTCCATTCTCTCATAATATCCATCATCCATCACTGGTTAAAGGGTATCACATTATTTCTCAAATGGGAGAAACATCCTATTTTGGGAACATAAATTACCCAAAGGAAAATTAGAGAAAAAAATTGAATAAAATTCATTCTGCAAAATATATTTATTTCCCTTAGAAAAGTAAAGATAAAAGCACTTTGGTTTTAATTAGCTAAGATGAAAATTTACGCACATGTGAAAAGTGATGCTGCTTCTTTGAATTCTCTTGTACTAGGTTGACTCCCCCAAATATCTGAAAAATGGTATGGTGTTAAAAAAGTAGAAAAAAGATATTATTTACAAAATTATTTAGAAATAACTATGGAGAAACATAAATAACTGTCTTTTTTTTTTCTTTGAATCAATAATATTCATTCTAGGAATAGATTATAAAGGAAATTATTTTAAAAGGGAAAATCAATATTGACAATATGTTCTACAAAATTATTAGTTGTGAAAAGTTAGAAAATGTATGGACTGCCCAATATTAGAAAAATGGTTAAGGAAAAATAGAGTGCATCACTTCCAACAGTGTGTAGATTTTGAAAGAAATGTTTTTAATGTTTGTGTAATGTTGTAGGAAAAGTCTTATCTTATAAAGCAGGAAAACCTGGATGTAATTTTGAGAACATAACAATTAAGTTAAAGACATATCAATTGGGAAAAAAGATAAGAGATCCCAAGATGTTACTTGTAAAACATCGAGATTAGGATGACACTCTTTTCCTTGATACTTGCATACTGAAGGTAATTAAACTTCAAACTGTTGGGGCTGTAGTGAGTTACAGTATGAGTACACTATTTTTAAGGTCCATTTAAATCTGGAATTTATCTATAATCTTATAATTTCTGGAAATAAAATTCTCTCCTGTGAACTTGACTCAGTTCCATGCCATGGTCCCAGGCAGCTATTAGTTAACAGAGAAAGGAACAAATCTATAAGATTTAAAATGCCAACCAGCTCAGCTGAAAGAAGTCTCTTTGTTGATTTATAAATGGTACCTGTGGATAATATCTCTTTTGAGTCTGAAAAGTGCTACCACATATCCTGTTTTAAGTGAAGTTCCTTAGCTGTGGCTAATGAGACCTCAGGGATATTTCACCATTATTAGTAGAATTTGTCAACCATCCAATTATTTCACATTACTTAACTGTACATCAGGGGAGAACTGTTATAGCATTTCATCTTTAACTTTCAAATCCACCCTTAAATCTGCCTGAAGACAAATCAAAATATGATAACAAAATTAGTCAAACACTTACAAATGAACTAAATGACACTGATTTTGGATATTTAACATACGAGGCTAGTTTAAAGATTCTGGATAATTTGCATTGTAAACCACATAGGTAATTATCTGATTTTTAAAATTTTCACCATAATATTATGTTTTGTTAACAAGCCATCCTTTACATTGATCACAATTTTTAGATATTGTATTGAAGTATGCAGACAGAATGGTTATAAACCCTACTATAATAATAGAACTTCATACCAGAGGAAATGTTCAGTACTTCCTCAAGGCAATTGCTTATCGTTCTGATTATAGAAAAATTAATATGATAATGATGAAAATAATTTCACTTACTAAATTATGTGCATAGGGTAAAATGTATTTCTTGCGGCAATTCAAATTTAACCTCACAATACACCTATGGAATAAGGAAAGATAACTCCTGGATTGACTCAAGAGGGTGTGATCACTGAGCAATGTGTCATGATAGAAGAACAGCTCAAGAAAATTGTCTGAAGTCATGTAACTAAATTTAGTTTGTTGAGACCATTTGACTAATATAGTGCTGGTCATGATAATCTTTGTGATAGCAAGTGCCAAAGAAAACTTGAATGGGATTTGAAACTATCCAAAGTACTTTAAGGGATATAAATGCTCATCTGTGAAAAAGTCTTCAATTTGTCTTTCATGTCTTAAATGAAATAGATTCAGTTCATAGAATTATCATGTACTTACAAGGTTAATCTGCCCATCTTCATAAAAGATTGAAATCCATTCAGTGGATGACCCATTAAATGGTCATCTAGCTTCTACTTATATAGATAAAATGGTGGTGAGAAATTTTTTTGTTTTTGTGTTTTTTTTTTAATCCCTACATTTGGGGACCTTCCCAGGGCCTAAAATCCAATGGAATGGAGAAAGAGCAGCATCTACAATGTTAAGTCTGTAATTAGTCTCAGTTTTCTATGAAAGAAATATTGCAAATTTCAGTTCCTGAAGCTATACCAGGGAAGTTTGTTTCCAGAATACAAGTCCAAAGAGAAAGTGAGAAAAACATTGGAAAGACAGTAACACATTTTCAAACTAGAAGAGTAAATCAGATGAAAGAAGAAGAAATGAAACTTGAATCAGATCACAGTTGGTTAGAAAGCAGTTGACATATACTTTGATGTTTGACAGTTTCAGGAAGTAATTCTGAAACAATTGGGGGCCTGCCAGTGTTCTTATGGATAACTTCGTGCATTTCAATAGACACAAATTCCTATTCTCAAGGCAACAAAACACTCAACAGCAGAGTTCATATCTTCAAATACTTAGTCCAATCCAAAGATCCTTCCACCCCAGAAGGACATTTTGTAAGGTATTTACCAGAAATGGGAAAGCTTAGGGTGGTGGACTGTGGTCAATTGTTGACCTCTATGTATAATCAGTCATAACTCTTTAATATTACTTGTTAAACTTGGAGTAGAAGCAGATATATTTATAAATATATTAACAATATTTAGGGTAATAAAAATGACATTAACAGAATAAAAAAACTTGGAAACACCTTCTGAATGAAATAAATTGCCTTTGTAAGTGGCCAGACAGTTTAAGCTCATGGAATGAGATAGTGGCACAATGAGAGATAAAACTCATATGTCTTGATTCTAAAGCCTCTATTCTTATTTTCCTTGTTTCTACAATCATAATACGCTTGCTAAACATCATTACATCATGATGTCCATTAATTTCTTTGATAAAACACACAGTACCCATGACATGGGAGGCTGGATTTGTCAAAATGAAAAAAGTAGCTATAAAGATATTTGTAACATACGTTTGTCTTTGGGTGTTACACTTCATTTTTTTAAAAGAGCCAAAAAATATTCATAATATGAATAGGTCATAATACTTACGGTTTAAGTAAGTTTAATTAAGAAATACTTCTTTTGCTCAACTGTGGAATAATGATTCCTATTTTCTTCCATACCTTATAAACTATTTTGGAAAGCTGTTTGCAAATAAGGTACTAAGAAATGTTCTTATAAGGCCAGAGTCAAGTAACTAAGCAGCTGATTTTTTAAAAAGATTTATTTTTTTATTTATTACTCTCCCCTTCTCCCTCCCCCAGTTGTCTGCTCTCTGTGTCCATTCACTGTGTGTTCTTCTGTGTCCGCTTGTACTCTTGTCAGCAGCACCAGGAATCTGTGTCTCATTTTTTTTTTTTTTTTGCATCTTCTTGCTGCTTCAGCTCTCCATGTGTGTGGCACCACTCCTGAGCAGGCTGCACATTTTTGCACTGGGCGGCTCTCCTTATGGGGTGCACTCCTTGTGCATGGGGCTCCCCTACACGGGGAACACCCCTGCGTGGCACAGCACTCTCTTGTGTGCATCAGCACTGCACATGGGCCAGCTCATCACACGGGTCAGGAGGCCCTGGGTTTGAACCTTGGATCTCCCATGTGGTGGGCGGAAGCCCTATTAGTTGGACCAAATCCGCTTCCCGCAGCTGATTTTTAACAGTGGAAAATGTTTCATGGATGTATATTTCTATGTCCTTTGTATAAAATATGCATTTAGTTTCTTCTAATGATTTTGAATCTAATAAATTATCACTTCCTATGTCATATAATCAAAAATATTTTATTATATCAAACCATAACCAAACACTAACACTTAAGGAATTGTATATAATTAAAAGTTCTCAGGAAATAGACTAAGAATTTTGGGGTTCAAAGCTGACTTACATATTCTATGATCTAATTATTTAACATTTATTATCCTCTATTTTTTCTGTAAAATAAGAACACTAGATTTTAATTTTATAGATTGAGCATATAAAGGCACTTACAAGTTTTCATTTTGATTTAAATGAAAAAACTTTAATATTAATCACATCTTACTCAGCAAAACAAGAGCCCAATATAATTTTAAACATTAGGATATGGAATGTATTCCAATAAAGTAATATTAAGTAATATTAATCTTCTTTTTTAATTGTATTACATATTCTCCTTTTTACCAGTAGGCAATATAGATTTGTGAGTACTATCTGCTTTTATATTAGTTATGTTAAGCAATTCTGTAATTAGAAAGAAAAGAGCTTTTGTCAAACATTTTATCTTGGTAACATATACAGTTAAAAATCTCTCATTTTTACCGTTATTTTGCTATAAGAAATTATCTGATACTCTTGAAAATGATGGAAAGAGCTTGGAATTTGGAATTAGACAAATGTAGACCCAAGTTTTTATCTGTTTCTGATTTTGGTTTTCTCATTTAATCTTTTTGAGTACATTTTTCTCCATCTGTAAAATAGGAATAATCATGATAATAATATCTATCATAGAAAAAATTCTGTAAGTGTTGAGTGAGAGGTGGGGTAAAAAGATTTTAAAGTAATTTAAAAAAACCAAAGTTTTTGATAAAATATAATCTTTGTATTGGATCATTTTCTCTCTGAAATTACATTGTCGTTTAATAAAATTCTAATAGTTTTTTTTTTTTTACCTCTGTGTTCTTTACTGAATAGATGATAGGATTTCATGTGGCAATGACAAGGTTATAGAATATTGCAATGATTTTATCCATGGAGAAGATGACTACTGAACATAGATCCATACAAATATGGTCACAATAACAAGAGAACTGTGATGTGGGAGCTACAAATAGAGAGGGCCTTTTCCTCCATGAAGATCTGTGAGTCTTCAAGGGGTACAAGATGACAACATAGGATATCAACCATATTAAAGTTGATCACAGGGTTTAGTCCACAATTGGCAGCTACCAAGGGACCAATGTTGAAAGTGTCATTCCAGGCACATTGTTTCAGGATGGAATGTCACACATGAAATGTTTCATCATGTTTGGTCCACAGAATGGGAGCCAGAAGGTGACTAGACCTGTTCTATAATATAGAAAGCCCACTTTCTAAAACATCCCCACCAGGAGGCAGCATGTGCAGTGGTTCATGAAGCTCATTTAGTGCAGACATCTACAGATGTCAATATAGCCATCACAGGCCATGAGCATGAGAAAAACAACCTCAGAATGTCCAGAATGTTCAATGAAGAACTGTGCCATGCAGCCATTGAAGGAGATGCCTTTGGTCTGAGAGAGCACATCATCTAGAATTTTAGGAATTATTGAAGAGAAATAGCAGGCATCTATCAAAGACAAGAAGGAAGACATATATTGTTGACTCCAAAGTCTGACTGCAGATTATGGTAAACAAAATAATTAGGTTCTCCCTGATAGTGATAATGTAGTGATAAATGAGACCCTTTATAGAATTCTCTGCACCTGAGAATTCTGCATAAGTCCTTTCAGAATGATTTCAATAATGTATATCCTGTCTTCTTTATTTCCAATGATGATGCAGTACTCAAAGTGAGGCATTCATATTCTTTATAGCAAGATAATGGATGTTTTATATTTTGGATTTTCAGAGAAACCTAAAGAAGTTTAATAATACAAATAGTTTTATTTCATGCTGTGCCAGAAGAGAAGAAACACACTACTTTTTCAATTTTACAAAACGAGATGAGAATGAACCTTTGAAGGTGCCTAATTCAGTTTCTTAAATGAAGGCTGAAATCCCTTCTACCACACATTCTGAAAAGCCACTGGGTCTTTGCTGTGGAATATCTAGGCATAGAGAGTCACCTTCAATTCAAAATTCCTTTTAAAAACCCACAGAAAAGAAGGGATGCATCTGTCTTAGTCACCTCTTTAGTCTAAGTGCTAACTTCAGCCTCTGACCCATAGTGGTATTTGTAGTATTCAATGACTATTGACTGAGTAAAAATAAAAAAGTTGGAAGACTCTTATGTATGAATGCAAATGAATACGCTACGGGAACACAGACTAGAAATATTCCTGTCACTCCTTCTCTGAGGTAGGAAGCTGCCCATGTTTTGCTTCCATGTCTTGCTTCAATGAAGCTATATTTTACTCTGGCCCTCAGGAAATGTGAGCTAAATATTAAAGAGCATGGTAGGAAGGTAAAGCTATCAGGGTGCTTATTCTGCTGGTTCCTTCCTGTGGTTTGTCAACAGCTGGATACATTTAAGTAAGGTATATACCACATTTCTTTTGGATTACTGTAATCACCTCCATCCCTGAATCTCTCAGGCCAGGTTTCCACCCTTGCTATCCCTGGGATACTTTTTCATCCCTTATTAGTTTCCCTTAGCTCTTTCCATACCTGGATAAACAATCTTTATAAACTCTTTAAATCTCCCCTTTGAGTATGCTGTTTCTTATCAGGATCACTAAGGATATAGAAAGTTTGCAGTTTGTACTTTCATTTTGTAAAATAAAAAAAAAAATATTATAATACATGGGAAAAGAGTTTTCACTTTCATAAACTTATTTTATTTTAAAAATCATCTGTACTTTATTTGAATAATGTTGTTATACAATTTTATCTTCTGTTAGGGAAAAAACTGTGAAAGACTGAAATGTAACAAAACTTTTACTAGATATTTTCAATGAAAACTTATGTTACTTAGACCACTCTCATTGAGGTTACATGGTTCTATGAGTTTTTGACTTTCACTGCCTTTGAGGTATTTTGGTTTGAGTTCTTTAAATCACAGAAAACTGTTAATAATGCAAATAATTCTCATACATAGAAATACAAATCCTGTCTGCTGGAGGTTCAATGGATTTTCCTCAACCATATGGCAACCATATGGCAAGCAAGCATCTATTTATAAATTCATTACACTTTCTCTGAAATGTGATACATCGCATTCTCCTTGAAACTGATTATAATGTCAAACTGTTTCTTTTACTAATTAATGGGCTAAATACAATCTTTGCATGTTTCATTTTATAGTTACACGAGTCAGAGTTTACCTTTTCTTTGAAAATTATTTTATCTGTGAATATGGCAATTAATAAGAGAGATAAGCTAAAAGGCTCACAAAAATCCAGATCCTATTTCTCTCTGTTAATTCACCATGAGTTTTACCACTTTATTTTATTTGGGATTTGTTTTTATTTATTCCATATAAACATTTCCTTCCAAACTTGCATTGAAGTCAAAAGAAAAAAAAATGATGCTAAAGAATAATTTTATCCTCCCAATTTCACTTCCATCTGGATTTATAATCTATTAAAAATGCACACATACACATGTACACACACCATGCAATATATCATAGTATACCACACCACACCAGATTTATTGGTTAATGTTGGCATTGGGAAGACAAAGGCAAAAGTTGTCACCTATGATGAGAATTTTAACATCAATATCACTTGTAATTTTCTGGCATCAAGAAATAGGCCAATGAGGAAGATAATGATGGACTAACAGGTAGAGTTGAATGCCATCACAAAAATAATGGAGAAAGAGCCAAAAGCTGTCTGAGGGAACTGCTTTGGGGGTCAGTAGACAAGGATAGTGCCACACAACTCCTGGGAAGGTGAGGGACAGAGAGATGAAGAAGCTGAAATTACAAATGTGAGTTATTAAGCCCCTGTGGCAGCCAGGAGGGGCTCCCCTCTCCCACCCCCAAGTTAAGCTAGGTAAAACCCCTGGCTCACTGAAACCAACTGAGAGGGAAACAGACACATTCCTTTGTGTCAGCTGTTTCAAGGATAAAGGGAGGGAGTTTGGGGTGATTTTCTTCAATGAATTTGGCCAGCAGAGCCCACTTTGAATCTATGATCTGAAAATTCAACACAGGATACAGGAAAGCAGAGACTGAAACACCTCTGTGAAAACATGTACTGAATAGCATCATCTGCTGGCAGGTCTCAAAACTGCATGGAAAACCCTGTTCAAGCTCTCTGTATCCATAACCTAGGAGAAAATCTGTGCCACACCAGTGAGTCCCTGGCCCAATTTTCAAAACTTAAGCAGGGCAGTTTTAACAAATAAGAATAAGTTGAACCAAATATCAAAGAAAAGCTGTGAAAAGAAAAGGCAAAAAAGATATAGGCCATCAGAGTAAATTCACCAACATATTCAGATGCCTAGACATCAGCAAAAATATTACAGCTTGTATGAGGAAGCAGGAGGAGCTGACCCAAACAAAAAACAAAACAAATTATCATGAAGAGATGTAGGATTTAATAAAATTATTCAGTAATAATCACACAGCTCTCCTGAATCAAATAACTTATAAAAAACATGACTAAAGAAGTAAAGGATATTAAGAAGTCACTGGGAGAGCATAAAGAACAATATGAAAGCCTGCAAAGAAAAGTAACACAACTTTCAGGAATGAAAGACATGATGGATAAGATTAAAAATATATTTAAGGCAAAAGGAAGCTGTTTTGAATTGCTTGAAGAAGAATTAGTGAATTCACAGGCAGAACATATGAACTGGAAAAAATAGGAGAAGAGAATGCAAAATTTTCATTCTCTTTTGAGGGAACTGAATGGCAAAGCAAAATGCACAAATATTTGCATTATTTTTTTTCCTAGAAGGAGAAGAGAATGGAAAAGGGGCAGAATATTTGAGGAAATAATGACTGAAAACTTCCCCATTCCTTATGAAGGACATAAATACCCATATCCAAGAAGGGCAACACACCCAAAATAGAATAAATCTGAATAGACCTACCTGGAGATACCTATTATTCATAATGACAAATATCAGAGCTAAAAGGAGGATTCTGAAAGTAGCATGTGAAAAGCAACACATCACATACAAGAAAAACTCGATAAGATTAAGTGCAGACCTCACATCAGAAACCATGGAGGAGAGAAGAAAATGGTATGATGTATTTAAGGTACTGAAAGAGAAAAACTATAAGCCAAAAATGAGAGTGAAGAAAATGTTATTAGAAGAGAGTGGAAATTTTAAAAACACTATTGTCTTTAGAACATGGAAATAGAGTATGTGCCTGATGAACTGGATGGTCTAAGTAGATTTCTAGTTAAAGTGTTGAAAGTGTTTCTCAGCTTATTCCATTTGCCTTTAGTAAAATTCGAGGGGAGATAGTCATTCTAAAGAAAGAGCTACTAAATATTAATGAACCAGGACTTGGTGAATTTGAAAATAAAACTGTTTCTTACTCACAGTCTCTTTCTGTGGATGTGGCTTTTTATCTTTTGTAGCAAATTCCAATCATATTCATGGGCGACTTACAAAAAATTATAGAAATTTTATTACTTTGGACAAAATGGAACAGTCAAGTTAAAATCAATTTTGGACCTCTATAATTCTATAGATAAAATGTAGCCTGAGAAAAATACTAGTCTACAAACACAGTTTTATATTATGGAAAATAATAGGTAATTAAAATGCAGATCAAAGGTTTAAAGGGAAGAATTTAAAGTCACGGAAAATCACTCCCAAAATTATGATTTGGCAATAACCAAGGCACTTGCAACAATATGTGTCTGGCTGGCTTTCAGAATTTCTATAGAACACTCACTTCTGTGTACTTTGTGCCTTCTGTTTTTCCCTATTTTTAACACTTGTCTATAAATGTTTTACTACATACATTATAGGTAGATTTCTCAATGGGAAAAAAGTAAGGCCAGAATCATAAAAACTGATCCTGATGTGGGCTATGGGTGGAAGGCTCTTTGTCTCTTCAGAGATAACCTAAACTGTCTGACTTGTGGGTGTGGAATGGTAAGAGGCTGCAGTCCTGCCCTTAGTGGCAATCCCAAGGACTCCAGTCTCAGGAAACAGTTTAACAATGCAAGGGCTATAAACTTTAAGTATTTAGGGGAAATGCAAACCAAATATGCTAAAAGCTTATCTAAAATGTCTGGAGTCCATGCTAAAAGCTTACCTAAGATGTGGTAGACAGATATGCTAATTCAAGCCTATTGAGAACTGAAACAAAGGGACCATTTGGCCTTTCCTCTCTGTATAAAAGACATTTGAAAATCTTGTTCAGGGCTCAGGATTCAAACAGAAAGCTCCTGAGTCCCACCAGCTGTCAATAAATCATTTTTCCTTCTCAAAATCATTCCTGAGTCCTGGTCTCTCTATACACAAATAATTGAGCCTCTCTCAAATTCTACAACAATCCTTTAATACAAATTACATCTGCAAAAATGCTACAGTGCAATTATAAATGGGAAGATACCTTTGATTTATCATTTAATTCAATGTGTACATATCATTTAATTTATAAGGAATCAGAAAGTCATTTGTTGTGTAAAAGAGAAGACAATCTATTCCCATATATTTTTTATTCCCCCCTTCCCTGTAGATTTTTTTGTGTGCTGTCTGCTCTCTGTGGCCATTCGCTGTGCATTCTTCTGTATCTGTATTTATTTTATTTCCCCTCTCCCTTGCGGCTTGCTTGATGTTTACTCTCTGTGTCCATTCACTGCATGCTCTCTTATGTTCCTGCTTGTCTCCCTTTTTTGCTGCATCACAGTGCTGAGTCAGCTCTCCGTGGCACTTGTGGACAGGGTGGTGCTTGTGGGCAACAAAGCACTCTGCAGCATGTGGGCAAGCCTGCCTCCACAAGGTGGCCTGGGACACAAAACCAGGGCCTCCCACATGGTAGATGGGAGCTCATTTGATTGAGCCACAGCCATTTCCCTGTTCCCTTATTTTTAATCATGAGTCTGTTTTAAAATGTGTACCCAGAGAGTTTAAAGTAATGCAGGCATATTCTAGTGCTCTTCTATGACATGAACGAATTAAATATGTATTTCAATTATTGGAGGAAGATAATTTATCTAGATGTGTATAATGGGGTTGAATATCTTGTCCAAAGGACAGTCATAATACATTCACAAAATTAACGTATGGTATCTGCTTATTTTCACTCCATCATATATTTTTAAAAGTTTGCATGTAGCATGTCATAAGGCTTTTTAACAAAGTTCATTTCTCATGGGTATATCCTCAACCATTATCACATGCTATGAGACTTTAATTTGACCAAGACAATAAGTTTTACTATTTTAGAATAAGTTTTTAGCAATCAGAATTTTAAACCACAGTCATGGATTTATCAATGGGAAAGGTGGAATTGAACCTTGCATAGAGAAAGATACAGGGAACAAAGAATAAAATAACCACAGCAATATGGGACACACAGGTGTAGAATGTTTTGTGCTTTCCTTCCAAACCATGTGTCTTCAAGGAGTATAAGATGACTCCAAAGAGGACCAGGAAGATGAAGAAGATGACAGTACAAATTGTACCTCCATTGGCTGTCATGGAAAGTCCTAGGAGGTAGGTATTTGTACAAGAAAGTTTGAATAAGGGGTACATATCACACACAAAGTTGTCAGTGACATTGGGTCCACAGAAAGGGAGCTTACAGATAAAGAGAAATTGGACCAATGAGTGCAGAAAGTCTCCAACCCAGGCCACCATTAGCAAAAGAACACACACTAGCGAATTCACGATGACCAAATAATGCAGGGGTTTACAGGTGGTCATAGACCATCGTCACCAGAAGAATGACTTCAGTATCAGCAAATAAATGATCTATAAAGACTTGAATCATACAAGCCTACAAAGAAATGATTTACTCCTCTTGTAGCATCTACGATCATTTTGGGAGCAACAGCAGTAGAATAGACAGCATCTAACAATGATAAATAGGCTAGAAAAAAGTGCATGGGAGAACCCGGAGTCCAGCTGGCCATGACTATCACTATGATGAGCAAGTTGCCCACTATTGTCACAAAGTAGATGAGTAAGAACATGACAAAAAGAAGTTTTTGCCCCTCAGGATTCTGTGTGAGCCCCAGCAGGATGAACTCAGACACATTTTTCCTGTTCTCCATGTGTTCTTCTAAAGGGGTCAGAGCCTGCAAGCAAAAGGGCCACTAATGAATTTGTGAACATTGCAAGTTCTATGTAAAAATCCCATGTTTTACTCAACAGCGTTTCCTCTACAGGGCCTCACACATAGTAGTTTTTTTTAGAAAATGAATGCTTGAATTCTCCTCCCACAATTGCCCATTCTCTTTCACAGATTTCTTGCTTCAGCTTCAACGATGAGACTTCAGCATTTTTAACTGGATGACATATGGGAATAGGGACATCTGTGAGATGATCTACTGAAGAAGAAAGCTACTTCCTTCAGAATGTCTCTCACAAAGACTGCATATTTGACATTATATCTTATTTCTTTTTTCTTGAAGCCTTTTTGGTATTCTGGGGTCCACCATCAAAATAATTTCATCTCGTGTGACTTTTTAAAATATAGTTAAGTAAGATTGGAGTCAGTGCATGGAGCATAAAATTATATATTTAGATGTGCTTTTCTGAGCTACATTATTATGAGTTCCTAGAATATAGGAATATATCACCTGCAGACATAAAGGGCAACCAGGCACTTTATGAGTGCTTATTAAACTTCATTTAATTAAAATGGGTTGCAAAAATCATTAGAGAGCAATTTAGTAGAGACAAAAATATTAAATTCTTCCCAGTCAAGAAAGTCCACTAAAAGGGTTTTGATTGGAAATATACACAAAGATACACACATATAAACCAAAATGACATTTATTGCAGCATATTTTATTTGAGGAAAGAAATGCATAATAAAAATCAAGGAGAATGGGCACTGCATAGACTTTTTCTCTAATTTTCAATATAATTTAGAATACCATATCTAACAAACCCAGAGTCAATTCAGAGTATTAAAATGAAACATTTAGAGGGAAGCAGATTTGGCTCAATGGATAGAGTATCTGCCTACCACATGGGAAGTCCAGGGTTCAAACCCAGGACCTCCTGACCCATGTGATGAGCTGGCCTACAAGCAGTGCTGATGTACACAAGGAGTGCCATGCCACACAGGGGTGTCCCCCACTTAGGGGAGCACCAGGTACAAAAAGTGTGCCCCATAAGGAGAGCTACCCAGCACAAAAAAAGTGCAGCCTGCCCAGGGTGGTTCTGCACACACAGAGAGCTGACACATCAAGATGACACAACAAAAAGAGAGATTCCCACTGCTGCTGACAAGAATACAAACAGACACAGAATAATACACAGAAAATGGACACAGAGAGCAGACAACTCGGGTGGGGGGGTGGTGGAAGGGGAAAGAAATTTAAAAATAAATAAGTCTTAAAAAATTTTAGACAGAATCACGGCTTCATAAAAAGAACTCTATAATACAAATCTGGGAATACATATTTAATTTTTATCCCAGTCATCTTGGAAAATCTTGTTGGGAGCGGTCAATACGAGTATACACTGAGTTCAGCAATGCTGGCAACATGGCCACCAGAGCAGAGCCCACTTCCTTGTTCTTCTCCCTCCCTGCTCCTTTGTTCTCCATTTCCCGCCACTGCCCAGACTGATAAGACAGTGCGCAGGCGCAAGATGTGAAACTGAAGTCCGCCTTCTACCTCAGCAACAGAAATAGCCAATCCCTAGCTTCCACCTCCACCCACCGCCCTTCCCCTTCCCAAGAGTATATATGCTCAGTCCCCTCAATAAAATGTTGCAGCTTGATCAGAACCCTGTCTTGCTGTTGTTCTTCGTGTCTCTTGTCCCACCATTCTTTCTCGGCAGGTTTCGAGCCCTCATTGCCGTCCCGCGGGCCAGGGCAAAATCTTATCTCAACTTATATTGTTTTTGGAAATTTTATGATCTTCTGTCTAGATACATGGGTCTCTGATTCCTTGTTTTTGAAATTCTGTCCTAAACCACATAACACTTTCACTGCTAGAATATTTTTTATATTAATCAGGGTGAACTAGAATGTGCCATGTATTGTTTATTAAATTAATCAACAAATACAACCATCATTTTGTTCATATTATTAGTTTTGGGTATCAAAATCTGTGCTTAATATAAGACACTTTTGCTGGATTTAAGATAGTAAATGAACTGTTGGACTTTTAAGATATGAACAGGTCAAATTGCATGTGCAAATATATTTTTTATGACATAATGTGGGTGGAATTATTCAAAATGCTATTATAATGTCTACATTTTTAGATGGTGATTTTTAAATGGCAGGTTATTATCCTATATTTAGTACTTCTAAGCAAGATAATCTGTGTTTAAGTATCATAGGGAGAATAAAAGTATGGATAGAAAGACAATGAATAAATAAACTGAATAAAATATGCCTTGAATTTAAGTTAAAAAGTTCCGTTTTGGGGGTCTGATTGAGTTTAGGATAGAGGAATTTCATTTCCTGAGCTGCCAATCAGGAGGTGAATGGAGGATAGTAGCATCAGTACCTGTACTTGCCTCTCAGAATCTTTATACTTCTGGGCTAAGGAAAAATGAGAAAATCTGATTCTAAACTTTAGGGTGCATCAGTAGAAGAAATGAGCTGCCTAGAGAGCTTGTCCTAATTGCATAATATAATTAAATGGCCTCACATACAATTATGAAGCTATACCTGCATAATCAATTGCAAGTAGATCCTCACAATTCAAAGAAGCTGACTGAGTATTTAAGAGATAATTTTGGGACACAGACTTGCCCCAGTGGTTAGGGCATTCATCTACCACATGGGAGGTCCAAGGTTCAAACCCCAGGCCTCCTTGACCCATGTGGAGCTGGCCCATGCACAGTGTTGATGCATGCAAGGATGCCATGCCACACAGGGGTGTCCCCCACATAGGGGAGCCGCATGCACTAGGAGTGCACCCTATAAGGAGAGCCACCTAGCGAGAAAGAAAGTGCAGCTTGCCTAAGAATGGCGTAGCCCACGTGGAGAGCTGACACAACAATATGACACAACAAAAAGAAACACAGATTCCTGTGCCACTGACAACAGAAGCAGACAAAGATGATGATGCAGCAAATAGACACAGAGAACAGACAACTGGGGTGGGGGGAAGGGGAGAGAAATAAATAAATATATCTTTTTTAAAAAGGAGGTAATTTCCATTAGGAGGACCTCACCTCTTGATTTACTGAGTATGTACAACACTTTTTGAATTATTTGTTTATACCTAATTCTTCCATTATAATCTGTAGTCTCTATTCAGATAGCAAACATATCTTATTAATAATTGTATCTCCAGAATCTCTAGTAAATATTTGATTATTAACAAAGTTTTAGGAGCATAATTATTACTCTAAGCTATTGAAAACTATTTGACTCTTTGAATGATGCAAAATTATATACTTTATTAATATTATATTTATGATAAAACAAATATATCTAAAGTAAACATTTACCAGATGCTTCAAATATCTTAGCATATTCAATGAGAACAAGTAAGCCATTAAGGAACAATCCAAAAATGTGAATCTTTTGGTAAGCATCCCACAATGACAATTAAAATAAGATCAATTAAGCAGCTCAACAATATACCAAAATCAACAGCATAAGGGTAAAAAAACAAGCTACTATTATGGAAGTTTGGCAAGGTGTAAAATTCTGGGAAACACTTTTAGTCAGCATGGGTTTAGAAATTATAGGTTACAATTTTGGGTTTTAATCCACATCATTTTGAAACATATAATCAGAATCCATGCCTAAATGTGTCTCTATTTAATTCTCCTTATAGTAAAAAAATTGTTTCCTATGAAAGCAATAGGATTCTGTTAGATTGTGCAGTGAGCACAGAAATATCATCCTAAAATTTTTGAGATCTTAATAAACACCTAGTCAGGATATTGTTTAAAAAATAAAAGATGAATTCATAAAAAATACCACAATTTCCAGGTCAAGTTCCTCAAGTAAAGAAAAATTGCTACCTCTCAATCCTGCAGGCAATTGATTGGACTCTTGAGACAAATATAGAAGCAATAATCAGAGAGGGTGGATTGCCTCTCTTTCATATAATCTTTGCCAGTTTTTTTTTTTGTTCTGTTTTGTTTTGTTTATTTTGTTTTGTTTTGTTTGCAAGGCTGGGTAAGGATTTCTACATAGTAAATTATTGATACCTCAGGTTCTAAATTCTGATTTGGAATCAGAAACTCAGAATCCATGTATACCAACTGTGTTACTTCAGGTAATGTACTCAATAACATCTGAACAATGAGAATTAAAATAGCACCTTCAACTTAAGGTGGTTTTAAGAATTAAGCAGGAAAATAAAAATACAAGTTTTAGGAAATTGTCAAATAAAATGGAATAAGTAAACGTGAGATATTGTTTACTATTATGTGTTTCCCCTGTAACATCAGTGCTACATCTCTGCAGTTAGTCTTACATGAATTTCCCCAAATTCTACTCTCCTCCTTAATTATACAAAAGAGCATTCCATGTGGGATTGATGGGTTGACTGTCTTATTACTAAATGCAATTGTGGAATCTGGTTTTTATTTTACCATTTACAATAGTGGGGAGAAATCTTTTTGGCTGCCTTTTTCTATACCTCATTTCATATTTTTGAATTTGTCATTAAAACTAAACAAATCTATTTGTGGTAATAAAAAAGCTTTTGCCATGGTGGTGATGGCAACACAACATTGTGAACTTAAAAAAAAAATTTAAGTGAGGGATTTTTTAATATAAATTGATCAAAGTAAGAGATTAACTAAGTACATGAGGTGATATTTTTAGTTTCATTCACAATATTTTTAAGACCATGAAAATAAGAAAATTCCCATGCAATTAGCCCAGATCTTGCATCTATGAAATTTATTTCTATTTCTAAAGACACTTAAATCCCTTTTCTGAAAATATATAACTCAGGTTCATAACTTTAGATAGTAACTAAATTTCCACATTTGCACTAAGGAGCTACTAATTTACACACAAAAAATGTTAATTTGAAGACCATATACATGATATTTTATATTGTTATATTATAATTTTATGTTATGATATGGTACATTATGCTATATGTTTCTTTTATTTCAGTGTGAATGTAAATAACAAAGAAAACTATTTCCATTGCATTTATTTCAATATTATTCTATTAAACAGAAAAAATGCATGTGCTTTCTTATGCTCAGAATTTCATGTATTAAAAACTTTTATATCAAATGATAAAACCTGCTTTTTTCTCTCTTTATTTTTTTAAATGTTACATTAAAAAAATGTAAGAGTTTCCCATATACACCCCCTCATCACATTCCTCCCACATCAACAATCTCTCTCATCAATCACGGCACATTCATTGCATTTGGTGAATACATTTTGGAACACTGCTGCACCACATGGATAATGGTTTACATTGTAGCTTACTCTATCCCCCAGTCCATACAGTGGGCCACGGGAGGACATACAATGTCCAGCATCTGTCCCAGCAGCACCACCCAGGACACCAAGTCCTGAAAATGCCCCCATATCATATCTCTTCTTTCCTCTCCCTACCCTCAGCAGCTACCGTGGCCACTTTCTCCACATCATCACTACAGTTTCTTCCATTACTAATCACAATAGTTCCATAGTAGAATATCAGTGAAGAAGGTTAACCACCACACCAGGGAGCCAAGAGTGCCTGCAACTGCAAAGGAGAATTTTATCCATCATCCATGTGAAATCTAAGCCCCCTCTTGATATAGTGGTGGAGTGGATATAACCATCCCAGGGTCCACAGGATGGAGGAATAGAATATGGATTAGAGTGAACTTACTGAAAACCTGCTTCTTAAGATAGACGTAGACTTCATTCCTAGTCTGTGTTGACCTATCATCAAAACAGTGCAGAGTTTCGTAAATAACTTACCTGGGTTTTCTTTTTCTCCCTCAGTCACTGTTCCAAGTCCAGCCTTCCTCAGTTTTATCTTTGGTCCTGAAAGATGATTGGCTTATTATTTTTTTGAGCTTCCCATAAAATGAAGATTGCCTCCATAATGATCCAGATGTAACTATAGAGAAAAGAAAACAACCACTCTCTGAATTTGGAAATTCTTTGCCACACACAGTTATATTTCTCTATGCCTAAAGAAAACATGGCCATCTCCTCCAATTTTTATAAACAAGTTCATTTATATAAAAAACTTGCATTAATGATTTATCCAGATTTGATTCCAAGGATGGAATCAACACTATTGCTTCCAGAGGATGGTATTACATGTAAAGAGACTACTTTGGAACACTATCTGTCCAATTCATTTTTTAAAGTTGATCCCCAAAATAAACTGTTGATATGTTTCAAAAATCTTCAAATTTGAAAACTGTTTTTGAAAATACTTATTAAGAATCCAAAAATATAAAATGTCATTACTTTTAACTGACCAAACCAATTAAATTAACTTTTTTTAAAGATTTATTTATTTATTTCTCCCCTTTTCCTTCCCCCCTTGCACCAGTTGTCTGTTCTCTGTGTCTATTTGCTGTGTGTTCTTCTTTTTGTCTGCTTCTATTGTCAGCAGCAAGGGAATCTGAGTTTCTTTTTGTTACATCATCTTGCTGTGTCAGCTCTCTGTGTGTGTGGTGCCATTCCTGGGCAGGCTGCACTTTCTTTCACACTGGGTGGCTCTCCTTATGGGGTGCAGTCCTTGCGGGTGGGGCTCCCCTAAACGGGGGACACCCCTGTGTGGCAGGGCACTCCTTGCATGCATCAGCACTGTGCATGGGCCAGCTCCATATAAGTCAAGTAGGCCTGGGGTTTGAACATGGACCTCCCATGTGGTAGATGGATGCCCTATCCACTGGGCCAAATCCGCTTCCCTAAACAAACTTTTAATGGCATTTTTAGTCAATAGTGCAATGAGCCAGATAATAAAATAAATGCATTTTGTTTACTTTTTAAAGCTTTCATATGACTGCTATAAAATGGTTCATATAGTAATACAGTGGCTTTTATTTACATCTAGACAATAACATAATGCCCTAGGAGAAAGATATGAGTGGGTACTTATTCAGTATTGAATTTAAAACTGTTCCCAAGGCTACTTGTTCCTAGTTAAATTCACTGAGGAATCATCACCTAGAGAACTGAAACCTTCCCCTCGATAGTCAAATGAATTTTATATTTTCAAAATCTTCCCCTGGCCAGTCACTGTAGGAGAATTAAGTGCAAAAACAGCAATCTAACAACAAAGAAAAAACGACATTGAGACCAAAGACTTAAGGTTGCATGACAAAGAACATTTTATTTTCAATTAATCAACATATATTTGAAATTCTCAAAACCAAGAGGGCACAAAAGTGAACAGAAAGGCTTAAGGCTTTATACATGAGCAAAGCACTTAATAGGGAAGTATGGGACAGGATCATTGCTAAACAACTTCCAAAATGTTTCAGTCCAACTCAGATGATATCCATATACCAAATTCCAACAAAGAAGGTTTGTGAGAAGGAGAAGAAATTTCTTAAAATAAAATACATAAATAAGCATTTTGACTTAAAATTTGAGAGAGAAAATCACCTGCAATATGAGGAAAAAAACGTAATATAAATCCAGAAATATTTGGTACTTAATTTCAGATTCCTTTCATATAACAATGGCAGGTCCTTAAATCTGAATCTCTTCATTCATCCTCCAAAATCCATACTGTTCAACACTACAGGCACATAAAATCACACATAACTAATAAATTTAGCATAACTAAGACCCCAAGAATACTAGGAATTTCAAATGATCTCTAAATAGAGAAAAAAATCAACAAAAACCCCCACCAAATCCCAGCAGATATCTTTGGAGCTTATAGTATTTGCCTGAAGGAGTAGTAAAGGAAACCTGAAGAGACTGTGGAGAAGAGGAGAGGGAAGCAGAAAGCTCAAGGGAAATAAACACAACCAGAATCACCTATAGAAGAATAAGCCACACTAATTTTTAGATCACTATAAAGAAAGGTCTGTCTGAAATCTGGTAAATCAGAGAATTAATACAAGAAAATAGTTTGAAATTATGTAGGACCTAAGATGGCATGGAAATAAAAAATAACATTACTTCTTGGGGAGGTGAGTATGAATAGAAAAAGAAAGGTACTTTGGGGAGATTTGGTGGTAGAAGAAAAGAAGCAAGTCAGGCAAATATGGATAATGTAAACCTAGTAAGTGAGTTACCATAAAGTTCAGATGGAGATAAATTCAACAAAGTAAATATTTTAATGTAGCAAAAGCCAAAGAAGACCTGAACAGTGGCTCGAGGTTAAAATACAATAAAGAGACACAGCAATTAAATGCAATGTATGATTATAGATTTTATCCTGAGCCAGAAAAATATATTACATCATACATTATATGAACAGTTGGTGAAATATGAATATGGTCTTATATTGGGTAAAAGTCATATGAATATTTCTAAATGCGATAATTCTACCTCTTTATGCAAAAAAAAAAAATGTCTCTGATCTTAGGATATACCCACTCAAGTTAGTGTAATGATTTCTGATTCAAGGGAATCAGAATAGCCAAAATATCTTTAAAAATAACACCCTATTTTTTATCTTAGTACAAACTATAGTAATCAAGACAGTTTGATACTAGTATAAGGCTAGACATATCAGTGGGTTATGCTGCAGAGTCTGGAAATATACCCTTGCATTTATCATCAATAAATATTTGACAGAGGTACAAGAAAAGTCAATTGGGGAAAGAATAGAATTGTCAACAAGAAATACTAGAAAAAAATGGATACCCACATTTATAAAAAATAAAGTTGAATTCCTCCTTCATATCATACAGAAAAATTAATCCAAATGGAGCAAAGACTTACATGTGAGAGTTCAACCTATAAAACACTAAGGATAAAATATAGGGGTAAAACTACAACCATAACCCCATACACAGAGCCACAAAACACCATTTATTTATTGCCATGAAATCCCACCCAACATTGCCTCTGTCTAAGAAACTCATTTTAGAGCAAAGAAATGGATTCATGGTCATGAATTTAACTACTCTTCCCATGTTCCCCTTTACCTAGAAGCATCTTATATGATAAAATGATGGGATGGGCCCTATAACAGTGCTGCCTGGGAGATAAGAGACAAGGCAAAACAACACTGGTTTTCTACCCTACAGTATGTGGTGTATACTTAAAACAAGAGCTATACTTAAACCAAGAAGAGCTCTCCTGTGTTCAGAATAAAAAAAAAAAAAGCCAAATGTGATCTTTTTCAATACGACACTTAATATTATGATAACTCACTTAAGGTATTTTTATTTGTGTTTTCAAAACTTGAAACATGGTATGTGTGGAAGCCTTGGGGCTCATAGAAGAAATTCTTCTACAAATGAATACAGTCATTGTTCTTTTAAATTAAAAAAAAAAACACACACAGCAAAATAAAACAAACAAACTCTCCCCTGATTATTTGGGTTACCCCATACTGATGAGACTATTGTACTAAATTGGGTACTCCATCCTAAATAACAAAGGGAAACTGGATTGCTTCATACAAATGAAGGCATAGGAATAACTTGGTCTGAAATCTCATATAAGTCCTCTGCAATAGTAGAGGACAATGAAAAACCGAGGAAAACTAACTTTATGAAAAAGAACCAAAATTGGTTTGAAATCTGTTTAATTCAATGGGAATGAAGATTTGCATTACCCAACTGAGTAAAATACACTGACCAGCAAAGGAACTGGCAGAAAGTAAAAGGAACAAGAAATGAATGGCTGGTAACCAAAGATGATTAACAACTTAGATGATATAAAAAGGAATAAAAAATAGTTAATGGGAAGTGAACTTGGCCCAGTGGTTAGGGCATCCATCTACCATAGGGGAGGTCTGCAGTTCAAACCCCGGGCCTCCTTGACCCATGTGCAGCTGGCCCATGTGCAGTGCTGACGCATGCAAGGAGTGCCGTGCCATGCAGGGCTCTCCCTGCATAGGGAGCCCCACACACAAGGAGTGCACCCTGTAAGGAGAGCCACCCAGCACAAAAGAAAGTGCAGCCTTCCCAGTAATGGCACTGTACACATGGAGAGCTGACACAACAAGATGATGCAACAAAAAGAAACACAGATTCCCATGCTGCTGACACCAGCAGAAGCGGACAAAGTAAAAGATGCAGCAAATAGACACAGAGAACAGACAACTGGGGTGGGGGGTGGGAAAGGGGAGAGAAATAAAATAAATAAATCATTTAAAAAAATAGTTACTGGCAGCGGACTTGGCCCAGTTGTTAGGATGCCGTCTACCACATGGGAGGTCTGTGGTTCAAACCCCGGGCCTCCTTGACCTGTGTGGAGCGGGCCATGCACAGTGCTGATGCACAGAGGGAGTACCATGCCACACAGGGTGTCCCCCGCGTAGGGGAGCCCCACGTGCAAGGAGTGCATCCCATAAGGAGAGGCACCCAGTGTGAAAGAAAGTTCAGCCTGCCCAGGAATGGTGCCGCACACACGGAGAGCTGACACAAGATGATGCAACAAAAAAGAAACAGAGATTCCCATGCCACTGACAACAACAGAAGTGAACAAAGATGCAGCAAAATAGACACAGAGAACAGACAACTGGTGGGGAGGGGGGAGGGGAGAGAAATAAATAAATAAATCTTCAAAAAAAAAAAGTTACCAAGGCTAAGAGATATAAAATGGAGTCAGAAGGTCATTCTGGTGGTTAATCTCATGCAAATATCAGCCAGATATCACAAACTGCCAAAGTATGCATAGCCATAACAAACAATGTTCCTCAAAACCATAAGGACATCTGAAAACCAGAAACAAACCACATGATAAGAACTCAGTAAACTCTAATCTGAAGGACATTTGGAGCATTCCAAATACCTACCAGTCACAAACTGGTAATATTTTCCTTTTTCTTTAAAAATCTTTTCCTGGAAACACCAAATTGGGAGATGATTTGGGTTGATATCTGAGTCTATGCTCCAAAATTGCAATTTAAGATCAATAAAAATCTTTGATGTTTTGTAGCTTTGTTATTTCTCAGTTGCCATTCTGAAGATAAGCTTTAGTAGCTTTGCCTCAGCATGTATTTTATTTTAGGTAATCACTTATTTACTCCTCCCTCTTCTCTTTCTCCTGCTACTTCAAATGAAGAGTATCGATAGATAGGTCATATTTCAGTTTAAATTTGAATTGGAAGTATGTCTAATTTGAAATCAAATGATATTATGGAAACTGAAGATACATTGTATGTTTCCTATATGGGGGCAGAGTTTTGCATCCTAGACAAAAGTAAAAATGGATGATAAAAGTAAAAAGGGCAAAGATTTTTTACATAATATGTGGGCATATATGTTTCCTCTACAGATCCAACTTGAATCTGTTCCACCCCATCCTGAACCCTAGAGAACTGACCCTTACAAATTGCATTAACCAAGAAAACTTGCCCTCTGGATTAGGACAATGGGAGGAAATAACAGAATATCAGAGACTGGAAAAAAAGACATCAAAATATTTATTCACCTGGAAGCCTCCTTCATGAACCAGTTTTGGAAATAGCTTTGTCCTCCTACCATACCACAGCTTTTCTCAAGTGACCACCTCATATTCAGCTATAGCTATTAGCATATTCTGGAAAACAATCTCCCTTTGTCCCCTCCAACCTGTGGATCATAATGATTTACCATTATTGCTAGTCTTCAGGTACTTCTCCAGTTTTTTAATTCCTTAATCCTGCAGAACTCTTGGTAGTACCTGTGCTGAGTACCTTTGCCATATGTCCATGCACCACCAATATTGCCTTTTCTGGAAATCTTGCTCAATGCTATGATATTTCACTATTAGAGGTTCATTCCTTCCTATCTCAAAGATTATTCAATTTTCATAAATCTACTAAATTTCAAGAATTTTTATTTTGAAATATACCAAATAACTACAAAATTAGGTAGTACATAACAAGGCTTCCAGTAAATAATTCATACAGAACTTAAATGACTCATAACTATCACCACCTAGTAAATTAATAGCTAGTATTTTTCCAAAAACACTTGGGATATTCTATGTGTTAGGGGGATGATAATAGGCAATAAAAGAGAGAGGAAAATGGGACTATTTTATTTATAATGCTTCATAAGCATTTAGAGTGCCCAAAACATATGTTCAAAACTATATTCTGAAATGCAGCAGGGATATATTAAAGCTCAATATAAGTAGTTATGGGTTTCAGCCATTTTCTAAATTTAATTACAAGTCTGTGTTTCCACTGGAAAATAGATTAAATTA
Organism: Dasypus novemcinctus; assembly: GCF_030445035.2. Classification (NCBI taxonomy): domain Eukaryota; kingdom Metazoa; phylum Chordata; class Mammalia; order Cingulata; family Dasypodidae; genus Dasypus; species Dasypus novemcinctus. The sequence goes on along the minus strand of NC_080691.1, from coordinate 62,342,033 downwards.
GACAATTTCAGAATCTTTTCTAATCCTACTATGTAAATTATCTATACTATACTGCTAGTCATTGGCAAGTGAGATTGATACAGTGACCAAATAATGATTTCAAGGTCCTCATTTCTTTTTTTTTTTTTTGGTTAAGATTTATTTATTTATTAATTTCTCTCCCTTCCCTCCCCACCCCTGTTTTCTGTTCTCTGTGTCTATTTGCTGCATTTTCTTTGTCAGCTTCTGTTGTTGTCAGCGGCATGGGAATCTGTGTTTCTTTTCGTTGCATCATATTGTATCAGCTCTCTGTGTGTGTGACACCATTCCTCGGCTGCTGCACTTTCTTTCACGCTGGGCGGCTCTTCTTATGGGGTGCACTCCCTGCACGTGGGGCTCCCCTACGCGAGTGACACCCCTTCATGGCAGGGGCATGCCTTGCATGCATCAGCACTGTGCATGGGCCAGCTGCATATGGGTCAAGGAGGCCCAGGGTTTGAACCACGGACATCCCGTGTGGTAGACGGATGCCCTAACCACTGGGCCAAGTCCGCCACTCATTTCTTGTGTAAGACCCAGGATGTCTCTAGAAGGAGAACATTGGATAGTGTTGAATAATGTAGACTCAGAAGTCACACTACTAGTGCTGGAATCCCAAATTTACCACTAACTATGTGATCTTCGGAAAATTAATAGAACTCTCTGCAACTTAGTTTGATCATTTGTAAAATAGGAATGCTAATCCTCTTAGAATTGTTTTCTTACACACAAAGTGCCTAGAATGCTGCTCATTGTATTATTATTTTTCTTGAACGTTTCACTATAATATTGAATCAGAACAAATCATCTGGATCCTTTTCAATTTTGTAAGAATTATAGACATGGTCCAGGATAAAAAAAATTACACCTATAAATCAAGAACTCAAGAACCCCTTTTTGGACATAGGATAAAATTGTATGTTTTAGGGAATTTCTATTTTATAGTATATGAGAAGTAATCTTTTACTGTGATGGGTGGTGTCCTGACTAGAAGCAAGCAGAAGTACAGGAAAAAATTTGTCCCAGACATCAGAAGTAGAGCTGAAAATCAGAAAATGAAAGAAAGGAAGGCTCAAAGCTAGAAAAGGAGTAATTTTATTAAAGAACTGAATACCCATATATAATAAGAATATAAAGGTGCTTAAGCAAAGCTATTATTATTGAAAAAAAAAAAACTTCAGTAAAATTTCCTTTACTGAAGAAGGGCTGAAGCCTAACCACCTGAGGCATCCTGGGCCTAACCAGGGGGCTTCTTTGGGAGCCACAGCAAATAAACTAGAGTACATACTAAAATATAAAAGAAAATCCAAAAGAAAAAAAGGTACTGCTGTTTCTTGGTCTGATAGTTAAGGACAAACTTAAACAACAGAGAAAAATGATAAAAAAAACAGTTTCCTGTTGAGGAAAACACAAAATTACTGAACCTCCAAAATAAACACATTTATACCATTCACAAAGTTTTGTTGGTGAGGGAGTACATGTGCAGAAGAATTTTGAGCTTTCTTTAGAAGCCACCCATGATTAATATTCTATATGTCTCATTCACACATTGCATCCAGTTGATTCAGGAATTCGGCCACTGTTGATGCTATAGACCAAAAAAAGGCACACCTGTTGAATAATGTAGGGGTATAAAGGAGGCTATATCCATTTTTTTATTATAAGATTTTACTCCTTACTTTCTGCAGGATCTAGTGCCCTTACTCTTATTAATCATCAATGTTATATTTCAACAGAATTAATCTTCTATTGGTCAGTTAAATTATTACTTGTAAAAACTTTGTAAACTAAATTATCCTCTAGAGTTTCAATGATCAAAATGGTGATACTATAAAAATTAAATGGTAGTTTTACTAGACTTTTAACTTAAACAGTTTAATAATTCTCTGGAAAATTAACGTAAGTTTCTTAAGAACATGGCTTTTAAAATAAAATAAAAATCCTCTAGTAACACAAAAAAAATACCCTCTATAGTACAATACAATTACAATATAATGAATGTCTCTGACAGTAGGAAAGATATTTCCATGTTCACTAGTTTCTTTATGTATATATACTAAGATGATTCCTGTGAAAGTTTTAAAAGATGTACAGATAAAAGTCCATATCCAGCTTCCACAACATCATAGGAAGTTGTTCTTTTACAACCTAACACACTTTACATGGCATACACTTTAAAATTTCCTAACTCAACTATATCTAAAATAATTATTAATACTTACCAACATATCATGTAATATATAAAATCCCATGAACCAGACTATGATTCCATTGACTTATTAGTAATACATAACATGCTTCTTTCGTTATATGTAAAAATGAAGAAAAAAGCCCACATCTTTCAGATTGTAAATACTTAATACATACATGTTGATTTTCATGTTTTGCTAACTTAGTTTTCCCAATTATGACTTCCTCTAAAGAAAATATATGTAAGAAACTAGTTATATTTCAATTCATCACATAAATTTTCAATGAATATCCTCTGCTAGTGCTTTTCAATAACTCATTCTTGGCTCCTGTCCTTCATCCTGAAAAGCTCTTCTTTCTCTGAGGGTAATTGTAGACACCTCCTATATCTAGCTATCTGTGACAATAAAACACATGAAATTATTTGGCTGATTAGTGGATCTAAAATAGTTCCAAGTGATTATACTTTCCATATTTCCTCTAAGACTTCCCACTATCTCAGTCTTTCAGATAAATATGAGTTATAAAAGTATCCAGAGTGGATGCCTAGAATATAAAGAAATTAAATAAAACATCAATATTTGTTGTGTAATGATAGCCAAACAGTCTCATCTGCTGGGAATATGTGTTCAAGGTAAAACAAAGATGATATATTTGCATGGAAATGTAAAATCTGGCCTTATTAGTGTAAATTAATTGGCCAAGTTTATTGGTGGCACAAGAAAATTCAAAAACACTGACTTTAGTTATTAAATCTGCCTCTTCTCAGTTCAATTTTGATGTAGCAACCAAAAATTTGCTTGCACATTTAGAACAGCATTCATGAACCTAGCCATTAAGATTTCACCCAACAAGGCAAATGCTGGAATTTAACTTTCTGGAAAAGTCAATGCTAGTGCTTTCTTGCTAGTAAGAGTAGAACTCTTTTGCCATTTAGTCACTTAAGCAGCATATCCCTATGGCTGCTTCTTTTCTAATTAAAAGCATGATCTTCTATCTTCCCAACCTCATCCCAGGAAACTGACACCTTCCACAAATTCCTATGAGCAATGAGAAAATATACATGCCAGAGAAAATATAAAAAGAAAATATCTAGATGACTAGATAACAATAGAATACAAAATCCAAACTATGCAGATATGCTAGTTGTCAGCAATCTCTTAGGTCATTCTATAGATTAGTTTATTAGAATATTTGGATTAATTCAAATGGATTAAACTCTCCAAGACAGTTTTCTCCCCTTCAGAAATCCCTAGATATAAAAGCCTTAGGTCTTGCCAAGAAAATTAGCAAAGAACAAAGTGTTATTTAAAAAGCCATCAACCCTGTAATGTTAAAAGAAAATCTTAAAGTGGAAATTATTTTTAATCATCATATAAGAAAATATACTGGTAACGGAAATATTTCATCCAAATGAAGAGAGAACCAACTTGAAGTTCCCTTATCCAACCACATCACCACATGACAGTCTTATACTAGCTGTTAAGAGGCATAGAGGCAGAGAGCAAAAGGACTGGGAATAATACTGAAATTTACATGCTGTTTCAGTTTTCTAGGTCACCAAAAGCAGTACCATGAAATGGACTTTGTTGAAACAATGTGAATTTATTTATGATTAGAATCTGGGAAGAGTGCCCAAGTAAAGTCATCATCAAAGTGATGCTTTCTCTCCAAAGACCATCTATTGAAAATCCTCCCTCCCTCTCCCTCCCACTCTCTCCCTTTCCCTCCCTCTCTCTCCCTCTCCCTCCCTCTTCCCTCTCTCTACCCCCTCTCTCTACCCCCTCTCTATTGCTATCCCTATTTCTATCTCTACCTCTACCTCTATATTCAATTAACTTATAGAGGACTCCAATAAGAGGATTCAGACCCATTCTGAAAGAGGTGTTTCACATGTTATCTGGAGTAGCCTCATAAAAAAATGTCCTACTAACAATGGGTTTTCATCCATAGGAATGGATTAAATTTAAGAACATGATTTTCTGGTGGTATATAGAGCTTCAAATCACCATGTGCCATTTCTTGAAAAGACAGGTAATAGTAGCTTAGTAGTTCTGAGTTGAGGTGCAAATTTTTCATCAAAGTCTTCATCTGAATGAGCTGGAGCCATGAAGATCTTCTATTTTGAAACACACATGACAATTGTTTCCATGAGCAGCCACAACATGTTCATTTGTATTTTGATCTCATATATGGGTATGTCTTAATTTAATCAATTAATCAATTAATTCTCAGTTGGATCAAAACTCAACTTAGATAGAAGTTCAAACTGACTCTTCAACTTTGTAAGTTTCCTCACTAAATACATAAATGAGGTTGAATATATCTGAGTGTCCACCTAACCTGGGAATTCAAATAACTTGTCCTCTTTGTGGATACATTTCAAATAATCTAACTCCTATTTTAACCTTTCAATTACTTCCATACTCTTTTGTTTGATTCACTTGTATATGTTTCTTGTGCTGAGACAGTGTTTCCATTAATAGATAAGCTATATAGATTATAGCTACATAGCTCAATAGATAGATCACAAATGAAATAAATTATATATAGAAATCATTATCACCATTATTGCAACTGGCTGTAGGGCCAAAGTTGGTATTTATGAATTATTTTCTCTACTATTTTTCTGTGTTAACATTCCTTCAATTTCAGTCCAGTATCAATTAAGTAATTGTTTCTACAGGAAAGGAATTGCTGCTTTTCCAATAGGGGACTTTTCTATATCAAATAGCTAAGGACTTTCTCTGTTATTTCATAACATGGCCTACCATAGTCCCATTTGATCATCTTAATCTCCACATATATTGAATTTAATAAGGAATCTTCTGTGCCATTAGTGAAATAGACAAAATAGACACATAAATGTCCATCTGAACTAGCTTAAGATCTTTATCACATGAAAAACCCCACTAAAAGTTAGAAGTTTTCACCTTATCTTATAAGTGTATTAAATCCTACAGACATAAAAGTACTATGCATTAATCATAAAATTCAAGGAGTATATGTAAACAATATGCCTTTTGTATTGGTAAGTGAAAAATATGTAGCAAAATTTCCTTGATTTGAAGAGCAATGCCTAAAAGTCCCTGATTGCAAGACTTTCAAAAATTTTAATGAAGAAGCAGTTCATTTTCATGAAATTTCTTTCACATAATGCATTTGATACTTCATTTTCATGTTATTCAGATTTCACTAACATGATGTTATCAGTGTTTGGACCAAACCATCATCCTTTGGGATGGCTGATAACATCAAGTTTTCTGTGGACTAAATTATGACTCAGATCTAGAAAACAAATATAAACATAAGGCATATGTCTCTATGTTGCTTTCACATGGATGCAAAAATTCCTGATGCTTTCTGCTTTTCTGAATTAGGTATAAGTATTTATTTGATCAAATAATGCCCTTAACAGACACAAAACTGAAATTAAATGCTCCAATAAGAATAATTTGAAAACTGCATCTCATGTATTTATTGCTTCAAAATATGCAATGATGCATAGAAAATTTCTCTTACCATCATCTATTGCTAATCTAGAAAAATAAATATAGATATTATATTTATCTCCTGGAAAACCAAGATTGGCTTGTTTTGCAACAGATCTCCCAATAAAAACAACAAGAAGACTGAAAAAATGTAAAATGAATGTGCTTAAAAGCATTATATAAATAACAAGTAATCAAAGGTGTCTGGGGCTGATATTTTGTAGAGAAGGGAAACCAGAGAGCTAAACCCTGCACTGGGGTCTCTTTTCTTTAAAGATATGTGGTAATTCCACATATGACACGAATGCCTGAAAATCTGAATGGAACTTTCTACAAACTGCTTACTCTGGGAAACAACAAATAGAATTCATTTTCTAACAAGGAGAAGCCTTTTAAAAAAAAAAAAAACCAGGTTTTGTTTTGTGACCACATAGGGCTTTACTTTAAGTAAGGGTAAAAACATAAGTAGTACTCAAGGGAATTCAAACACAGCTTGAATAATCTAATTCCTTGTGTGAATTGAAGTATTTGGGATATTTATTTCCTCAAAGCTAGCTGCCAGTGAAAAACAATTAAAATCATAAAGAGGAAGAAATGATTAAAAATATTAAATTAGATCTACAAGCTTTAAAATATAAAATCTGGCAACTAAACAAAACTAACAAAGCATAGAAGAAGATAAGTTCTGATTAAAAAGCAAGAGCAATAGAAACATATACATAGATGATTAAATAATGAAAAAACAACCACTATTTAAAACAAGTGTATGTGTTTCAAGAATTGCATTACAAAAATGGCTAAGAACTTTACTGAAAGAAATTTGAAAATTAAAATACAAAATGGCTGAAATTAAAGAAACTGTTGGGTTTAACAGCACATTGACACAGTTAAAGAGAAGCTTAGCAAATTGGAAGACAGTTTAAAAGAAAATATGCAGACCTCAGCAGAGAGATGGGGGAGGAGTGAGGGGGCTGTGGTGCAGGGCATGTTGGAATCTCATATATTTTAATGTAACATTTTTTGTGATATATGTATCTTCAAAAAATACAATAAAAATAAATACTCATTTTTAAAAGATGGACAATATAGAATATAATATAAGATGACTTAAAGGGCACAGTGCAAATCTATAATATACAGTTAATTTACTTATAATTCCATAAGGAGAAGATAAAGATAAAATATAGTGCAAATATTTAGAAAGATAATGGAAGAAACATTTTTCCAAATTTTGAAAGAAATCAAGCTGTAATTTCATGGAGTGTTTTAAATATTATGAAGCATAAAATAGAAAAGGATGGAATTTTCAAATAGGGTAACTTAAATTAAAAATATATAGCATAATAAAACTGCAAAAAAGACAAAGATCTTTGTTTAAGGGCATATTGTACAAAAAGAAATAAACTAGATAAGCAATTAAAACAGAAGATAAAAGTATGATATATTCACAGTGTAAAATGAATATAATTTCCAGTTTTATATATATGTCAGTGAAACATCATTTATAATTGCAAGGCAAATATAAAGATATTTTATGACTAAAAAAAATTGAGAGAATTTGTCACCAACAGACTTATACTATAGGAATCTCTAAAGGCTGATCTTTAAGAAGAAGAAAAATTTGTTCAATTGAACACAAAGAAATACAGGAAAGAATCAAGAATATTGGGAAGAGGAAATATGTGCATGAACCTAAATGAATATTAATTCTATAAAATAATAATAAATATAAACTAATAGGAGATGCTAGATTTAAATACAAATACAACATGAGAATATTTTAATATGAATGAATTCATTAGTCCTATTTTAAAAGGAACTCAATGTTATGAGCCTTATAAGAGAAACATCATAAATAGTACTAAAAGTGAAAATAAAATAATGGAAAATATGAAGCATAAATTCTAACCAAAAGAATATTTTCACTCTACAATAATATATTATATAAAAATATAATCAAGGCAAGAAGTATTTCCAGAGATAAAATTATTACAATGGTAAAAAAAATCAATGTGACAGAAATATGTAGCTTTTGTGAATTGAATACATCTAAAAACCTAGCCTCAAAATATTTTTTAAATCCTTGACCTACCATTTCAAATCAACAATAATAATGGGAGGTTTAGCAAAACTCTCAGTACCTGCAAGAATATGCACATAAAATATTCATAAGGCTTTAGAATATTTAAAGATCATTAGCAAACTTGACTTATTGAAATAAGAGAATGCACACAACAGCTACATTCTTTTCAAATGCACATAGATTTTCTAACACTGATCATATTCTAGGCCTTAAAGAAATTCTCAACAAATATCAGAGAATTACAATCATAAAGCAAGTCTCAGAACAGCATTAATGTTATCTAGAAAATAAAAACAAAAAATAAAAAATTCCCAAATGTTTGAAAATTTAAAATGTTATAGACTAGCGATAGTGACCAGACTCAGACTCTGAATAAAGTTCCAATTGAGAGCTTTATTAGCTACCCAGCAACTGCCTCATCCCATGCAGAGGAGAGAGCAGCCCTGAGTCATGGGGGAGGGGGGTGGAGTTTGCTTATATAGGCCTTTAGGTTCAGGGCAGGGTGCAATAGCTCAGCAAGCAAGCTTGTGCAGAAGCAGGTGTTTGCGGTTAATCAAGCACTGGGAATTCTATCAGGGGAGATAAGCGGTTGGGGAGTTTTTGTTATTTACAAGGGTCTGAGTCAGGTTGGCCTTTTGGCAGGGGCTGAGGAGACTTTCTACAGGAGGAGGCCTTGAGATAAGGTTTTACAGTCGAGCAAGCTTGTTACAGAAGTGAGATATATGTGATTAGGGTGCTGTGGAATTTTTCTCTCAGGTGGGGGTGGTTACAGGCTCCTACTTCTCCACATTCCCTACTTCTCTTTTGGGGAGATTCAAATCTTTGAATTTGAGTACTCTCCAGTGTTCTGCATAGGTAAGCTTTGGTATGGGGTGTTCAGGATTAAGACCTTAGCAGTTTGCACTCTCTCTCACATAAATTGAACTAAATGATTGACTATTAGTGGGCCGCAGGTTAACAGCAATAATAGGAGGAGTAAGGGGCTTGAAAGGGCAGTGATAAGGGTTGTAAGCCATGGGGACTAATTAAATAAACTTTTATACTAATTTTTGGTGGCTGACTGAGCCTTTTCTCTTTCTAGTCATTTCTAGATTAAGTTTAAGCTTTTTTTTAAAAATGATGCCGGAGTGGTTAGCATAAAAGCAACAAGTTTTTCTTAAAGCTAAGCAGAGGCCTCCTTGTTTGAGGAATAGTAAGTGCAGTCCCCGCCAGTTCTGGAGGACTACCTTGGCTAAGGAATTAAGTGCCTCTTTTAAATGTGAAATTTGATACTCAAGGTTCTTGAGGTCCTGGGTAACTAGGGTTGACAATTGGTTGACATCAGAGTGGCTTTTTAATGAGAGCTGCTGATCTTAGTATGGTTAACCCAGCAATGCTCAGCCCAATTAGAAGGGGAACTAGGACTGGGGCGCTCTTGTACCGGTGGTGCTCAAGACTTGATGTTTCAAGATATTCTCTCTCAGTTTTTTCAGAGAAGTAATGTATGGGCTACTATGCCTCAGTTTTTAACATTTCTCCCTTTTTGTTTTAGTCGAGGTGACCGTGCCTGTCTTAGGTTGCCCTCCTTTGAGAGTCTTACCCATCATTGGCTACTGGCCAAGCTCTTCGACTTGGGGAAGTTATGGAAGTGCTTTTGCCAGCACCAGATCACTTACATGTCCCACGGCTGTTATCCTTTGAAATTTCTTCCAAAAACACCATCCAGCACAGGTGAAAATTATGAGCAACAGAGCAAACATGATTAGCCCTATTCTCAAAGCTGACAGGAAATGCCGTGACTTGCACTAATTGACTGGGTTAAATTTTGTAATATATGAAATCATGTTGGCCGCTGCTGCGGCACTGCAGGCGGGTCACTGCAGGCGAGTCGCTGCCGGGGATCGGGCCTACGCCACGGCCGGACCGGGGCGGCAGCGGGCGGCTCAAGGCTTGGGGGACGCGTGGTTCGATGAAAGAAAAACCACGGAGACGGGGTCTATGCGCAGGTCTGACTTTATTCGGGAAGTACATGAGGTTTTATAGTGTCATGGAGGCGGGGAGGTTGTGGGAGGGGCATGTCCGCGGGGCAGCCGAGGATTGGCTGCAGAGGCAAGGGCGGACCTACGGTTTATGATGTAAGCCATTGATGGCAGAGGGGGGTTGTTTCCGAGGTTGTGCCGGGGCGGACCCAGGATGAGGGCGATTGGAATGAGGCGGGGAGAACAGCGATCGGCTGGGAGGGGGAAGATAACAGTGGCTGGGAGGAGGGGCGGAGGGAGGCAGCAGCACAAACTGCTGCTGAGAAGGGCCACAATACAGAGGGGTTACGAGGAACAGGCGGGCAAAGTGTAAGGAAGCGAAAGGCAGGGTGGGAGCAGGGGACAATTGTTCCCTCTTTCGAAAATAAGAACGCACAGGTTTTGCGGGATTGACATTTTGTGGGGAGGAAAGATGAGGGGGGGTGAGAGGAGGGGAAATAGGAGAGAAAGGAATGAGGAGGGGCTATCGGCAGGGGGCGTGGGGGCACGAGGGGGGCGTGAGCAGAGGGGAGGGCGGCTGAAATGCCCGATTCCCCATGCGGAGGGCAGGGAACCCATGCCCGCAGCTCGAGGCGACCACGATGGGCCCTATCGATGGCCGCCTCCTGCCACCTGGGCGTGCCGGGCCTCCTCGGGAAGGGGATGGCTTTGGGAGAGGACTAGGACAGCTGTGGCCAAGAGCCTTTGCCGCTCTTGGTGCTGGCGAACGGACTTGCGGATACAGCAGGCGAGGCCTAGGAGGAGGAGGAGAAGGAGGAAAAGGAAGGCATAGAGGAGGAGGCTGGAGGGTTGGAAAAGGGAGAGGAATTTTTGGAGCACGTCTCTAAGGAGGGAAGCTGAGAGGGTTGGGGGCTTGATGGATTCGAGGGTGAGGATGTGTTGCTGGAGGGAGTGGGTGTAGTTGAGGAAGGAGGTGTTGTAAGAGGAAAACATCCATTGGCGTAGTGCAAGGCGGGCGGTCACCGACGAGTTGACGGGGTGGGGGGTTAAGCAGAAGCTAGAGAGGGGCCAACGGGCATCACAGGTGGTGGTGGCTATGTCGTAGAGGGCGGCAACGTCAGCGGCGAGCAGGTCGATTTGCTGCTGTAGGTTGAATAAGGCTTGGTGGTGAAGGTAGTTGATGTTGCTTTGGTCGCCGAGGGCAAGGGCTGCTGCTGTGGATGCGTTGATGAAGGCGGAGGCAGTGCCAGAAGAGACGGCAAGGGCCGCCGCCGCGGTGGTGGCAGCTGCGAGGGATGCGAGGACGGCAGCAGTAATGGCGGCTGTGATGCCAAAATCTCGGGGGTGGCGAGAAAGGGGGAAATCTACCAGCTGGGGGGCAACCCAGTCGGGGGAGTCAACGGGGAGCCACACAACGCGGGGCTGCATCACCAGAAAGGCGGAAGGGAAGGAAGAGTTCCAGTGGTTTGCGAGGCTGCAGTTGGTGAGGGTGGATTCGGACGGAGGGGGGCATAAAAGGAAATAGTAAGGGTGTCGAACGAACGGGGTGGAGGTGAAGGTGACGTTGGGGGGAGGGGTTGCAGGCAAGGAGACAGTATGGGTGATAACCGAGACGTTGGCGTGGGAGACAAGGCAATTGGGGTGGCAGGTAAGGGCGCGGAGATCGAAGCAGGTGTGGGGGTTGCACAGGGACATGACGCTAAACGTGCGGGGGACCAGGGGGGAAACTTGGAAGGGGTTTGCATAGCAGGGGGTAAGGTTGTGGGGGTCGGAGATGTTGCAGGGGGCTCCGTGGAAGAGGCCACCAATGCGAGGCGTGGGGTAGAGGCAGGGGGTCCAAGGGAAGGTGGGAAGGCGGGCCGGCAGGGTGTCGGCGTGGCAGGGCTGGACGAGGGGCCGCATGAAGGGGTGGGAACTGGGCATGGGGGCGGAGTTGGTGGGGAAAAGCCAGGGACATGTGACATTGAGAGCGGAGGCGTTGAAGGAGGAGTTGACGTTGAGGGGGGAGGTGGGGGAGAGGTCAAGAAGAGTGGCATTGGTGAGAAAAAGGCAGGAGTTATTGCGGGGGTTTACGCACAGGGAAAGGTTGGTGACGAACTGCAAGGCGTCGAGGGGAATAGGGATGGAGACATTTGGCAACGACGAGGAGACAGGAAGGGCGAGGGGGTCGCAGCTTTCTGGGAGGAAGTCGCAGTTGGGGGAATACATGGTGGGGAAGGTGGGGGAGTGAGGGGAGAGAAAGAGGAAACCAGGCGGTTGGAGAAGGGCAGCCCAAAGGGGTGTGGCCTGGGCTGAGGAGGCTAAGGAGAGCATAATGATGAGAAGGTGTAGGAGGCAGGGGGTGGTAGGAGGGCGCCGGGCAGGGGAGGCGCGAGCACGACGGAGAAGCTGGAGAATTTGCTGCTCGATGGAGGCATCTTCAAGGGAGAAATGGCTCAAGCGGCGGACAAGAAGACGACGTCGACGTCGCTCGCGGCGGGAGAGAGCTGGCGTGGTCCCTGCGGGTGATGGCGCAGGAGGGGCAGACTCAGGTGGGCTCGACTGGGCAACTGGAGGTGTCATCTGCAACGACAAGAGGAGAAAGACCTCACGGGGGGGGGGTGAGATGCGGAGAAGGGCCATCATTACGGCGGGGGGGGTCATCAGGGGGAAGGGGGTCGGGAGGTGGAAGGTCGGCAGGGCCGTGTGGGGTGAAGGGCTTGACAAGACGAGCAGGGATCCAGACAGGCTGGGGTGCGGATTCCGGGAAGACGCAGGCAAATCCTCGCCCTTGGGTGAGAAGGGGCACTGGTCCAGTCCACTTGCTAGTGAGAGGGTCGCGCCAGAGGACGATAGGGGCTGGAGTGGGCCGGTAAGAGGGCCCCCAGTGCTTGTGGACGGGCGAAAGCCCCTCAGAGTCAAAGGTCATCAGGTTGTGCTGGATGAGCACTTGCGTGACTGTTTCACGTGGGGTGAAGCGGGGTTGAGTCTCTCTAGTCTTCTGGACGAGGATCTTGAGGGTTTGGTGAATTCTTTCAACAAGTCCTTGGCCTTGCGGGTTGTATGCGATGCCGAAGTGGTGGGTGATGTAGAGCTTCACAAACTCGGCAAAGGCGGCGCTGCGGTAGGCGGGGCCATTATCTGTCTTTATGTCCCAAGGGACTCCCATGAAGAGGATGGCTTCCCGGAGCGCTTGAGTGGCATACTTGGCAGACTCTCCCGGGAGGGCGACGGCGTAGCAGAGGTGCGAAAACGTATCGATGGCAACATGAAGGAACTTCCATCGGCCAAAGGAAGCGACATGTGTGACATCTAATTGCCATCTAGAGTTGGGCCGCAATCCGCGCGGGTTGACACCCTGGGGCTGGAGTGGCCCCAGGGGCAGCAAAGGTGCGCAGGAGCGGCACGCACGCACCAGATGTTTGCATGTCTCGATGGGAAGTTCTGGGAGGAGTCGATGGAGGGCGGGTGCACCAAGATGGAAGCGCGCATGCAAGGTCTTTGCCTGGTTGATAATGTCTCCTACGGCAGCTGCGGGGCTGAGGGCATTGATGGAAGCACCTTGGGCGGCCTGGTCAGCGAGATGGTTGCCGTGAGCCAAGGGGCCTGGGAGGCCTGAGTGGCTCCTAATATGGGCAATGAACCAGGGTTGTCGCCGCCTCTCTAAGAGGAGTTGAAGGTCAGCTAAGGCTAGGTTGATGTCCCGGTTGCCGATGCTAGCAGGCGGCAGGAAGGCCGCAAAGGCAAGGATACGAGAGACCTGCAGGCAGTAGAGACTGTCCGTGAAGATATTTACTGGCTGGTCCTGGAGATATCGGAGAGCCAGAGTGACGGCTTTCAATTCGGCCACTTGGACAGAGCTGCTATGTCGGCGGGCGTGGCAGAGGGGTTGTGTGGAGTTGGGCTTGTAGAGGACTACAGCAAAGCAGTGCTTGGAGGCATCAGTGAAGGCGATGGCGGCGTTGGGGAGTGGCTTGGAGGACGGGAACGGGAAATGGTCAGGAGCTGCGACGGGGAGCGTGCTGAGGCCTTGTATGAGGCGGTGCTGGGGGAAGTGATTATCGAATGGGCTGGAGAATAGGAGGAACAGTGCCTGCATATCTATGGAGTCCTTTAGCAAGTGAGTGACCTGCTGAGTTGTAAGGGGCCAAATGATGACATCTGGATGACGCCCGTAATGGTGGGTGGAGGGCTCAACAAGGGCGATGGCGAGCTGCGCGAACAGGATGGATTGGGGGGTGATTCTGCGAAGCTTGCTTTTAGCTAAATGGACCCACAGGAGCGGACCGTCCTGCCAGATGAGGCCAGTGGGGGTCCCACGGGTGGGAAGGACGAGTCCTGCAAATGGCTTGTCTGGGTCTATTCGCTGGAGCAAGCAGTCCATTAGGGCAGAGTTGACACAGCTCAGGGCGCATTCTGCTTCATACGACAGGGTGACCCTCTTTGTGGGTGCCTGTGATGGTGGGCCAGTGGTCTGAAGAAGCTGAAACAGAGGCTGTGGCTGATGTGTGGTGACTGGCAGCGACGGGCGCAGCCAATTGAGCTGGCCACAAAGCTGTTGGAGATCATGGAGCGTCACGGTTTTGGGGACGTTTATAAGCGGCGCCATGGGCGTGACCGTTTCCGAGATTTCAAAGCCCAAGAATTGAAACGGTGGGTGGAAAACGGCTTTCTCTATGTTGATCTGAAGACCGATATCTTTCAGATTGGAGAGAAGACTGGCAACTATAGCTTGTAGTTTTGGCTCGCTCGGATGGGCTAAAAGGATGTCATCCATGTAATGCACGATAGTGGCCTCGGAGGTTAAGGGCTCAATAGCAGTAGCCACAAACAGCTGGCAGATGGCAGGGCTGTTCTTCATGCCTTGGGGGAGGACTTTCCACTGATATCGTTTGGCAGGCCGGTGGTGGTTGGGCTGGGGAACAGTAAAGGCGAACCATGGGCGGTCATCCGGATGCAGGGGGATAGAGAAGAAGCAGTCCTTGATGTCGAGGACTGCCACATACCAATCTCGCGGGAAGGCTGACGGGTGAGGCATGCCGGGCTGAGGAGAGCCCATGGGTTTGATGTGCTTGTTAACCTCTCGCAGGTCGTGGAGGAGGCGTGGCTTGCCAGATTTTTTTATGATGAAAAAAATGGGAGTATTGTATGGACTGGTGGAGGGCTCAACATGGCCAGCACGGAGCTGCTCTTCCACGAGGTCCTGAAGAATAGCTAGTTTCGGGGCAGTCATAGGCCATTGCTCCACCCAAATGGGTTCCTCTGTGTCCCATTGCAGAGGAACGGGTGCTGGAGGTCGAACGCGAGCAACGGCCAAAACTATTGGGGGGGCAGCAATGGCTGCGAAGTAAAAAGAACGGCGCCTGACTGGTGAAGAATGTCGCGCCCCCAAAGGACTTGCTTGATATCCCTGAGAACCAGGGGACGGAAGAACCCTGACTGTCCATCAGTGTCATGCCAGGTAAGATCTTCAGCCGCCTGTTGCGAGGAGGACTGGCCTGTGGCGCCTATGATGACGGGTCCGGCTGTGAGTGGGAAGTCACGAGCTTGGGAAAGTGGGATGCAGGAGATTTCGGCGCCGGTGTCAAGAAGGCCGTCCATCCACTTTCCATTGACCTTGATGGTGAGGCGCGGCTGCGAAGCGGGCGACATGGGAACGGACCAGTGGATGCCTACGGGCGGGGCTGGCGCGGGGTGATTGGAGCCTCTTGGTGGCGGGGCTGAGGCTTGCCCCGCTGCCCTTTAAAGGCTGTCTCGGAACACGGCAATCGCGAGCCCAATGATACCCTTTTCCACAGCGCGGGCAGGGGGTGGAGGGCGGCCGGGCGGCAGGAACAGGGCGCGGTGGTGGCACCATAGGCTGGACTACGGGTTGCGGCGGAGCCGGAAGGTTGGGGCACTCACGAGCGAAGTGGCCCAATTCGCCGCAGCGGAAGCAGGTGTTGGTTGTTTGAACTGCCGCGACAATAGCCGCTGCAAGCGCAGATGCTTGCCCAGAAACTCCGGAGCATGTGAGGACCCAGTCTTGGAGTGGCTTGTCACGAAGGGGACGAATGATGGCTTTGCAAGCTGGGTTAGCCCCCTCTTGCAGGATGTCCTTAACGAAGGACTCGCGGGCTGCGTTGCCGACAACTCGCCTCTCTGCAGCGGCCTGCACACGAGCTACGAACTCGTTAAACGGCTCCTCGGGTTTTTGGAAAAGCTTCACGAGGGGCTCTGGGGCGGCCGCGGTGCACGAACGGAAGGCTCGGAAAACACAGTCACGGAGCTGGATGAAAAACCCAGGCGGGGTGGCAGTGTAGGCGCTGGGATCGCCGTAAGGGCCGAACCCGAGAAATGCGTCTGCAGGGTAATGCACACCCTGACGAGCATTGTCGGCAATCTGACTGTCGATCAGGACACCGAGATGGGCTCGCCAGTCAATGAATTGCCCCGGGGAGAGAACCGCTCGGGCTAGAGAGATCCAGTCGTAAGGGATGCAGCGAGGGATGGTCATACGCTCGAGAATGTCTTGGGCATGAGGGCTGGCAAGGCCATCCTCTTTGATCGCGTTGCGGAGCATTTGGATGTCTTTGGGAGAGAAGGGGACCCACGCTTGTGGGTTCTGCGGAGTGCGAGCGGGATTGAGGGGGAACATCTGAGCCAGAGGCGGAGTGGGGGAGGTGAGAAAGGCGGTGTCGTACGCTGGTGGAGGAGGATTCCCGATGCTCCCGCTATTGCTGGAGCAGGCGGGAGGTGAAGCGGGCCATGAAGGTGAGGCATTGGTGGTGCCACCGGGCGCCGGCCAGGAGGGCGCGGCAGCAACGGTGCTTCTGATTGGCCAAGATGGCGGCACGGTGACGTCACGCCTGACATCACTTCTGGCCTCGGGCCAAGATGGCGGAGTGGCCACGTCATTTCCAGGTACAGGCCAAGATGGCACCGGAGGCTCTGCCGGTTTAGCCGAAAATGGCGATCGGCAGGCATCCGGGACGGGACCGGATGGCGACGAGACAGGAAGAGGTGGGTAAAGGCGGGAAGAGGGCGCCGAGGAAGAAGAAGGAGGAGGTGCACCATGTTGGCATTGTTTGCAGGACGCGGTGGGGGGGGAAGAAGGCGGGGGGTCGCCATGTTGGTTGGGATTCGGATCGGAGGCTGTGGGGGGATCCAGTTCGAGCGCGGCCTCTAGCTGGGCGGACAGAGAACGAGTATCGTCGTCTCCATCAGGATCGCAGGTGAGAGGGTGGCTAGGCTCACAGGCGAGAGCAGAGGCAGGGGAGGGCACACCTTGGAGACAGGCGCGGATAGCGACGAGGGTCGGGATAAGGCCGGGGGGAAACTGCTTGCGATCGTGCTCCATAGCGGACGTCACCCGCTGAATTAGACGTTCATAGGTCTCTGGGCTCCAGAGAGCACAGGTGGTGAGCCAAGGATTAAGGGGTAGGAGAAGGTCCCAGTACCGCTGTAGCTGACGGAGAGAGACCTTCACGTGGTGAGTCTCTAAAAGGGCCGCGAGCAAGCGGACTTGAGGAACCTGACGGGATGAGAGGGAGGCCCCCATCGCGGCAAAGGGCTCAGGAGGGGGGTGAAGGGAGCAACGCCGGAGAGTCCCTACCTTGAGCGGCGGCACGGGAGGACGGCGATGGGTCCCGTGCGAGGTTCAGCAGCGGGCTGGCCAGACGAGGGGCCGTAGCTGGGGTCCCTGTTCGGGCGCCAACTGTTGGCCGCCGCTGCGGCACTGCAGGCGGGTCACTGCAGGCGAGTCGCTGCCGGGAATCGGGCCTACGCCACGGCCGGACCGGGGCGGCAGCGGGCGGCTCAAGGCTTGGGGGACGCGTGGTTCGATGAAAGAAAAACCACGGAGACGGGGTCTATGCGCAGGTCTGACTTTATTCGGGAAGTACATGAGGTTTTATAGTGTCATGGAGGCGGGGAGGTTGTGGGAGGGGCATGTCCGCGGGGCAGCCGAGGATTGGCTGCAGAGGCAAGGGCGGACCTACGGTTTATGACGTAAGCCATTGATGGCAGAGGGGGGTTGTTTCCGAGGTTGTGCCGGGGCGGACCCAGGATGAGGGCGATTGGAATGAGGCGGGGAGAACAGCGATCGGCTGGGAGGGGGAAGATAACAGTGGCTGGGAGGAGGGGCGGAGGGAGGCAGCAGCACAAACTGCTGCTGAGAAGGGCCACAATACAGAGGGGTTACGAGGAACAGGCGGGCAAAGTGTAAGGAAGCGAAAGGCAGGGTGGGAGCAGGGGACAAAATCATATCTGAGTAAATATTCTTATTATTGGCTACATGAATTTGATTTTGAGACATTTCTAATATTTTTTTAATTCAATTATCTCCAGAGAGATATTACTTTTATGGCTTAGCAAATGATTCTTAATTTTTTTCTATTCTATATCAGATGAATTATAGGCAAGAGGAGTAATTTAAAAGTTGCTTTCATTTCAATCACATTACAATCTCCTTAACAAGTTTATATTATACAATTGATTTTCAATATGTAGAACAGCCAATTCTAGTTCATTAACTCAATTATTTAACTGTTTATTAATGTGATCTTGGCTATGCCGTAAATCACTAGCATTTTATGCTAATCATGCCATGTGTTGTGGAGTCTGTACTTTTATGTAAAATTACCATAGCAGTAGCAGCAGCTGTAATGATTCCAATCAGTCTCAAAATGCTTATAATAAGCAATTCAATAAAGCATTTAGTCAGTTTCAAGAATTCTTGTACCATATGTAGCAATAACTGCCTTTCAGGAGATGACTGCCAAATCCGCATCATTCTCACAGGTATCCAGATGCCTTTTCTTCTTCTGGCCATCGCTATTGTTTTTTCATCCTGTAACACACTTTCTGGTAGACATGTATACAAGGCACCATTTTCATAAAACAATGAGTTATTCTTAATAGTTACTTTATGAGTCATGAAAACACATGGATCTTTAACATAGGCTTTAAAATGATATGTTTAAGGGTTAAATACTGTCCTGTTTTATTTATATTTCTCAGCCACTCACACAGAGGGGCAATTCCAAGAAATATTTTCTACAAACTCTTTTGCAGGTCATGACTATGAGTGCTATTAGTTCAAGGGCTAGTATTCACTTTTCTTGGCAATGTTAACAGTTCCTGCTACAATAGCATAAGAAGAGAGCACACAGGCCCAAAGCCCACAGGCAGACACAAGCTGCAAGCTCACAGTTCCAGAATCTGCAAAGCCAATGTGATGCATGGCAGCAATTGCCACAGGTTATCTGAGGGCTCATTCTTCTCAAGAGCAGGAGGGACTCGACATTAGTTATTGGCATTGGCGAGTAACAGGCAGCTAGAACTGCCGGGCTAGGTACCACAAGGTTTGGTACTCACAATGCCTGTTTTTTACAGTGGAGCCACTGTCTTTTTTCAGGTTTTAGTGGTAGGGTCCTGGATCTTCACAAAGGCATCTGTGTTAACAGTTTTAAAAGGGATGTTAGTGGGGTGGGCAGGGACATGACAGACAGTCACCTGTTACTACTAGCACATATTCCGGATGCTTTTTCATAGATTTCAGGGTGATTTACAATAGTCCATCATTTCTGTTTTGCTTTTAGTATTTGCAACCCACCCCTGGATAGGGATGGCGGTTTTCAGAGTGACCAGACACTATTGGGTTAAATCTTTCACTTTTAGCAGGACCTCTTAAGCTGCACATAATTGCTTTTTTATATTGTACTTTTGGCTTCTTTCCAGAATTGTGATTAAAACCTAAGGGGTACTTGTTTAGAATTTTGCCATTGTCACAAACTCTACTCAAACCAAATATTGTTGCTTGCTACATTTAATTCATAGGCTAAGTTAATGTCCACAATTTACTTTTTTTCTATCATTTAAAGCAGTTTGCTGGAGGCTTTCCCACTTTTATGAAGGATTTTTTTTTAATTAATTCACAATGGCTTCAATATTTGAGCTAAATGAGGGACGAAAGATTTTTAGTATTTTAATAATATTACAAATTCTATTAACATGAGAAATATTGTACTTTATCAATTACAGCAGAAAGTATAGTTTTATCTTACTCAACTAAACAACACTTAAGAATTTGATAGAGCAGCAGGGACTTTGCAGCCTGTTCTAATTGTTTGCATAGTTCAGAATCTTAAGATAAGATACTACTGTCTCTGATGTTTCTTTTAATTTTGAAAAAAGGATTACTGGTTAGTAACATTATCAGTATGGTCTTAGGCACAGATTTCTTCTACACAGCCAAACCACCATCACCATGCCAGGAGAGATGGTTGGGCTATGCACATAGCCCTGAAAAGCACTGCAAAAGTCCATTGTTGGTTTTTTCACAGATGGAGGAATGCAGGCTGGCCTGACCTGTTCAAGAAGACACTAAAGAAAGTCTTAGCAAGTTTTAAAACAAAGTGATAGCGACATAACTGAACATTAACTTTTTGCAACAAACTAACAATATTTGGACTGCTGCATACTACAGTGTTGTTATTTTAATTTACGATAAGAGGTTGTTTCTGTGACACATACTTTTTTATAATAATTAAAACCATAATTAACTACATTGTACTTCTGTTTAATATTATGCTGAAGTATTGGTAAATTTATACACTCAAGTATTCATTTGAACCTTTTATTCATACAACTTTAACTAATAGAGGGTTAAAGAAAAAACCTGTGAATTTTATAACACTTTTAAATGCTTTGCATTAATTTATAACATATTAAATGAACTCAACTATTACTTTAATTTTTTTTTTCAAGGTAAAAGAACAAATCTTTTGCAATTAGGCTGAAATAAAAAGCTACTTTTCAGGATTTGATTCTGAGAAAGCAGCCTTGAGCATTATGTTCTTTTAAAAGAGATAAAACCTTTTCTTCTTCAAACACTGAGGAAATAGCACAAGAAGCTATTTTGATAAAACAGACTTTTTTTTTTGTATACTGATTATTCAGGAAACTTTTACCACAACAGACTAATGACTTGAGAGATTTTGAGAAAGAACAAAATTTCCAACCTTGCATCAGTATACTACCCGATACCAAACTCTTCAAAACTCTACGGACAGACCCACCAAATTTCACTCAACCTTAATCACAAAAATGTCCCCTTCACAAACCTTCTACACTTTCTGCATTCACTCAGGCTTCATCCCACACTCTACTGTTCCCAATAATTAATCATTTTACCTCAGGACAAAATCTTCTCCTGTTTCCTTAACACATTCCATACATCCCACATACATAAGTTACCAGGCAAACTTCTTATAACATATAATTACCATTAACATTAAACTTTTCTTCACTTTAAACTCAGTAGCATGCAATACCAAAAACAGTCTCCCAGAAGCAAGTTGGCAGGGGAGGCTGGTCGCCGACAAGCCTTCCTGTTATAAAATTACCTTTTATTATTATTATTATCAATTCAGTTTTTGTTTAATAGTGACTTTCTGGATTTGGCTATTTAAAAACTTTAATTTAAACAATGCTTCGTTAAACTTTTTATAATTATTTATAACTATATAGACTATAATAATACTACTTTTGTTGTAGAATTTGAGAGAGGTTCAATCATTTGTGTATAGAAAGGTCAGGACTCAGGAATGATTTTGAGAATGAAAAATGGTTTATTGACTGCCAGCCAGACTCGGGTGCTTTCTGTTTCAAACCTGAGTTCTGAACAAGATTTTCAAGCTCCTTCTATATAGGGTGGGGAGTCAAATGGTGCTTTTATCAAAGAAAACTACTTTCTTGGTTAGTTAAGTCTTTGCCTGAACACCAGGTAGGTTTTGAATTAACATATCGCTCACACCTCAGATGAGCTTGAATTAGCATCTGCCCACATTTCATCTGGATGCAACTTTGAATACACATTCAGTCTTAATCCTTTCTGAACATTCAAAGCCTTTATTACTTAACTGGATTTCTAGAGACTAGGCACACTTGGATATAGAATTAGATGATTTTGAATTTATGCACAGGCTATATTATATTTTTTATTTGAGGCCAAGTCCAAGTTCCCTTAAGTTTTGGCATTACCCCTATCAGAGTTTCCCTGGGCTGACTGGTATGTATAGAGTTTGCATTGCTAAATTGCCTCCTGAGACTGAAGTCATTGCCGTGGTCACCAAGAGCAGGACTGCAGCCTCCCACCATTTTATAGTCATAAGTCAGGACAGACAGTCTAGGTTAAGGTTTTCTCTAAAGAGACAAAGAGCCTCCCACCCATAGCCCACATCACTTTAAGACAAATTTTATTTTCACAGAACACATTCTCTTACTTAAAATTACAACAATATCTTCTACAATTCACCACATGCATTTACATTTCATGAGTTTATGAAAATTAGCCATCCTATTTTAGGGTAAAACACACCTTTTTGAAAAACGTATTAAATTTCACTTAGCATTTCCACAAATTTTTAACTTTCTTTAATATTCATTTTTTTACATCCTTCATTTTATTCCATGAGGAAAAATGAACTATTTATTTTAATTTAGGCAAGAACTATTTTTTTAATGAAAAGACAGTAATTTTGTTAAGACTTACAATTTTTGTCATTGTAGAAATCCCATTAACATTCAAACTTATGTATTAATATAATCACTTATTTAATATTTAGCTATTTCAATAGAGCTCTTTTAAAAATATTTATTAATTTATATCACCATCTGGAGGTATCAAAATACACACTTATATTGAACAAACAGACAAATACAAAACAATTACAACACATTAGCAGAAACATACAGTTTACAATTGACTCATAATTCTTCACAAATTACAGAGTACAGAAATACAAAAAGACAAACAAGACAGACTAAGAGACAAACCAGACAAACTGAAACGGAGTCAAGAGCAACGTCTCGCTCTGACTGGTGGGTGGGATCTATTCGCTGCATCCAGCAGATCCACTTCCCCACAATCCAGACTCTGCAGAGGTTTTCCAGAAAACAAAATCACCTAGGGTCATCCCATTTGCTGATCCTGGGCCCAGGAACTCCTGACGCTCCCCAGATAGAATTTAGGTGGAGATAAGTTCTAGAGCCAGGCGGAATCCAGGGTGGAGGAACATCTCTCCGAGGCCTTCCCCTAGACCACAGATCTGTCCCCAAAATGTACCCATTTTCCTGAGTCTGAGGAGATCAACCCCACTGGAGTGGGGGATCTTGTTGATCTATCTCGCTGGGGCCTCCTAATGTTATAGACTAGCGATATTGACCAGACTCAGACTCTGAATAAAGTTCCAATTGAGAGCTTTATTAGCCATGTGGCAACTGCCTCATCCTATGCAGAGAGAGCAGCCCCGAATCACCAGGGGAGTTTGCTTATATAGGCCTTTAGGTTCAGGGCATGGTGCAATAGCTCAGCAAGCAAGCATGTGCAGAAGCAGGTGTTTGTGGTTAATCAAGCGCTGGGAATTCTATCAGGGGAGATAAGCGGTTGGGGAGTTTTTGTTATTTACAAGGGTCTGAGTTAGGTTGGTCTTTTGGCAGGGGCTGAGGAGACTTTCTACAGGAGGAGGCCTTGAGATAAGGTTTTACAGTCAAGCAAGCTTGCTACAGAAGCGAGATATATGTGGTTAGGGGGCTGTGGAATTTTCCTCTCAGGTGGGGGTGGTTACAGGCTCCTACTTTTCCACAAAAATACATTCCTACATAAATCATAGGTAAAGAAAGAGAAATCAAAAATGATTTTGAGCTTAATGATAATGAAATTGCAATATATCCCATCTTTTGAAATCAGCGAAAAGCTTGTGAATGTCAGCCTAATCCTTACTTTGATGTATTAGAAAATAATAAAGTTTGAAAAATCAATGCACTAAATATTCATTCAGGGAGTTACTACAATGACAGAAATGTTAAATCAAAGTAAGTACTGGGATGGAGGAAATAAATTTAAGAACAAGCCTGGTTTATGAATTAATCTGCATTATATGTATAATGGTTAATTTCATGTATCAACTTGGCTGGGTTTTGGTCTCCAGTAGTTTGATCAAACAAGCACTGGCCTGATTGTTATTAGTAGGGTATTTTGTGTACTTAAATCATTATCCATTTCATTGCATCTAGGCTAATTACACCTTTAATCAGTAAAGGAGATTGCCTTTAGTAATGAGAGAATTGTCATCCAACTAGTTGAAGGACTTAAAGGGGTAACTGATGATTTCAGCAGTCAGAAACAGTTTCTATATCTAATTCAGTCAGCCAGCTTCTACTGCAAAATAAATCAAAACCTTCATCAAAGCCCTAATTTGCTGAAATCAGATTTCTCAAGCCCCACGATCATGTGAACCAAATCTTATATTAAATATATTTTGTTGTTTCTGCTTCTCTGGAGAACTCTAATACAGTGTACCAGCAACAACCAAAAGTAGACAATTGCTAAAATGTTATCTCACACAAAGGTGGCAGTTAAAGATTGAGGGGAAGAAAAATCATCCCAGTGGGCATTATTTTGAGCAATATATCAGATTTTCAACTTCATATGCAATTAGCCTGAGTTATAGGTCACTCATAGACTCATAGACTCATGGGGTATATTAAATAAACTTGATAAGCATTAAATGATTTGGAGAGAAAAAATGGGAAAAAACATGGCAAAGCAATCTGAAGGAGTGGTATGTGGATGGATTTCTCCAAATGAGCACTGAATACAACAGTGATTGTTTTCCCTGTAAATACAAGAGAAATCACAGCATAACAGGCTCCCAAAATCTCAACAGAAAGATGTCCTTTGGCTATTGGTCAGCTTTATTCACCAACCACATTTGTGCACCTATTTACCAAATGGCCATACTTGCAGACACATGGGTTCAAAGAATCCATACATGGGCTCAATGAAGACCATAATCGACCTTTCGCCAAGACTGGTCTGTCTACTCTCACTTCTGAATATCCAAAATGCTGGAACCCCTAATATTGCATCATTATATCAGAAAACTACACAATTACCTATGGAAGCTTATTTCATTGAATTCCCTCAATTTGGAGTTGACAGCACCTTGTTTCCTTATATACTGGGTATGTATTTGTCTTCTCTTTCTGAAATCCATTGTCCATTGCCCATCACATCCCAGTCATGATCAACTGTGATCAGGGGACACATTTTATGGTAAATAAAATAAAGCAAATGACAAACTTCCATAGAATTCACTAGTATAACCATAGTCCATATCACCTAGAAACAATTGACTGGATTTGATGTAATGGTAAATATTGATAGCCAAATAGGACTGATCAGTATAGCAAAACTACAAAGTCTTAACCAATCAATCAAGTTTCTGTGAATAACCATTAGGAAAATTGGGTAATGACCATTAGAGATATTCCAGAAATAATACTAAATAAATTACTGTCCTTTCTATATTCTAGTTATTTAGAGATGGCATGGTTATAAGAGATGTAATTGGGGAATATCCTATGCAGTGCCACTGGAAGCCCATGATCCTAATATTCAGATGATTTCTGAATTGTTTGCAATATAAACATATGCACACACCATGGAGCCTAGAGTGCCTACAATTGAAAGCAGGAGGATTGCATCCAGTATCCATGTGCAATCTAAGCCCCCTATTGAAATAGATGTGGAGTGGACACAACCAAGCCAAGGTCCACAGGAAGGAGGAATACAGTAAGGATTAGAGTGGACTTAATGATATTCTATTCATGAACTATTGTGGTTAATAATTGAGAAAATGTGGCATTGGTGTGGAAAGTGGCCATGGTGGCTGCTGGGTGCGGGGAATGGGAGGAAGAGATGAGATGTGGAGGCATTTTTGGGACTTGGAGTTGTCCTGAGTGGTGCTGCAGGGATAATTTCCAGACATTGTATGTCCTCCCATGGCCCACTGGATGGAACGTGAGAGAGTGTGGGCTATGGTGTGGACCACAGGCCATGGGGTGCAGCGATGCCCAGAGATGTACTCACCAGATGCAATGAATGTGTCATGATGATGGGAGAGAGTGTTACTGTGGGGGGAGTGGTGGGTGGGGGCGGTGGGGGTGAATGGGGACCTCATTTTTTTGAATGTAATATATTTTTTAAATGAATAAATAAAATAAAAAAAATAAACATATGCAAAATGGAGATTCTGGCAAAAGATGGATCCTGCCACCCAGTGATAAATACTGGGATTGGGTATTCAAGGAGTCACCAAGACACTGAAATGGTATCATATGAATCATAACTACTCGCAGGTCAATGAACTTTTATAGACACATGACTCAATGGCATCGCAAGTGCTCTTTATGCCAAGGATGATATCAGAGAGTCATATACAAAATGATGGAGCAACATTACAAAACTGCTTAATAAAATGGGAAGAGTATTACAGAATATCTATTGGAGGTGACTTTGAAAAAGTATAGTATATTTACATGCATACTATGCAGAACAGAATATATCTTCTGGCAGAGTTTTCTGCACCTGTTGTTAAGTGAAATGAATCAATTATTGATTTATTTCTAAAGAAAAACAAGATACCTGATTTCCCTATGGAAGATCCCAAATTGAAGGATGTGTTTCAATATGGAAATCTGTTGAATTTCACCCTATGGATGGTAAAAACTACGTCAAAGAAGGTAATATTAAATCCACTCAAAAGCCAGATGTATGAGCAGTATAATTAGCAGGGCAGGGAACAGTCGGTTCTCAACTTCAGAGCAATGTTTGTATATTTATAGATTCATGCATTGTGGCTCACAGCCTCATTACTTGGTCAGGCAAACAAGTCATACTAAATGGACAGTCAAATATAGCAAAAGAGAATGTTGTTATAGAAAGGTTTTATTTTAAGTATAAATTAAAGATCATGTGGATACCACCAAATACCCAAATATTGGCTTAATAAAGGAATAGGATAGTTTTGGCCTGGTCACTGGATATGATTTCTAGGATATAAAAGATTAATGAAATACAATGATGGGCAGAATACTGTGTTCCTCTAAGCCAACCAAAGCTATTAATGTAGCAGGCCCTGCTGACTAACAATAGCAGAAAGCTGCTTAAAATAACTTTAATTGGGATTCCACAAGGCAGGACCAAAAGGGAGTGTATTTAGATATAAAAAGAACAATTAGCCACAATTCATGGTGGCTTCTAATGGATTTATCATAAAACAGACTTTATTTTTTTTATATTCCTAAGATGCATTTATTTATTTATATATTTATTTATTTTTATTCATTTTTAAAAAAATATTACATTAAAAAAATATGAAGTCCCATTCAACCCCACTGCCCCCATCCCCCACTCCCCCCACAGCAACACTCTCTCCCATCATCATGACACATCCATTGCATTTGGTAAGTCCATCTCTGGGCATCACTGCACCTCATAGTTAATGGCCCACATCATAGCCCACACTCTCCCACGTTCCATCCAGTGGGCCCTGGCGGGATCTACAATGTCCTGTAACCACCTGGGTGGTCCCGTAACCACCCAGGACAACTCCAAGTCCCAAAAACGCCTCCAGATCTCATCTCTTCCTCCCATTCCCCACACCCAGCAGCCACCATGGCCACCCTTCCCACACCAATGCCACATTTTCTCTGTGGACATTGGATTGGTTGTGTCCATTGCACATCTATGTCAAGAGGGGGCTTAGATTCCACATGGATACTGGATGCAATCCTCCTGCTTTCGGTTGTAGGCACTCTAGGCTCCATGGTGTGGTGGTTGACATTCTTCAACTCCATGTTAGCAGAGTGGGGTAAGTCCAATAAATCAGAGTGTAGGAGTTGAAGTCTGTTGAGGTTCAGGGCATGGCTATCATATTGTCAGTCCAGAGATTCAAATCCCCTAGGTATATCTTAAACCCCAACACCAACTACAATTCCAGTAAAGTAGCATGAAAGTCTTGTGAAAAGAGATCCCATCTGAGTCCAGTTCCATCACGCAGAAACACCGGCTCCAAAGAAGGGCCAACTGACATGGCAGTGAACCCCATCTGCCATGACCATAGAACCCATGGGTCTCTTTAGCCCTCAAAAGAACCAATACCTGGGGTTGTATCTACTTTATCTGTCTGTGAGACTCTGCTCAGGTGTGCATAAGGGCAATCCTACCGACAACCTCCAGACTCTTTTATAGAGACTCATAGCCATATAAGCTCATTTCTCCTTTCCATTTCCCCCTTACATTAGGTCAAACAGCATTTTAAAGTCATGTTATTATATGTAGACAGGGATATTCTGCTGATTCGCGTTGAACCTTTAATTCAAGGTCATTTTCTAGTTGCATCATCAGCTGGTATTTGGTAGTGATCCCTCGGTGCCAGGGAGGCTCATCCCCGGGTGTCATGTCCCACGCTGGGGGGAATGCACTGCATCTACATGCTGAGTTTGGCTCCGAGACTGGTCACATTTGAGTAACATGAAGGCTGTCAGGAGGAAACTCCCAGGCACAGTGCTGCTCTAGGCCTTGTTCTTATTTCAGGCATATAGGCTCACAAGCATAGTCATTAGTATCAGGAGCCCACTGTTGGACCCTCATTCCTTCCTGGTTCTTACCGTTGCACCTGGGGGATTGCTACTGCTCCCCTAGGGACCATGGCAGAGCACCCCCGGCCAGGAACCCAGTACCCCCCCAGCTGTTGTTTTTAATTGTTTCCACTATGAGTATATCCAAACATTACCATGCACCATGGACATATGCCCTGTATAACTCCCTGTCAACCATATATAGCCTATGAAACAGACTTTAATTCCACTTTAGCCTTATTTCTTCTGTTACTCATGCCAGAAAACAAAGCATTATTAGGCAGGTGGAATAATATATTGTATACTAATGTGCTCCTCTATATTATTTGTCTATTCCTTAAGGGCACTATATGATGAAGAAGGTTCTATGGGAAATAGAGTTTAAGCAAAATAAAAAGAAATCTTAATGGGTTGAGAAGTTAAGAATCAGACAAAAGTTGACATAGAAGTTAGAAATAGAGAGAGGAATACCAGATATGAACAGTTCTCAGAAGAGAAGTTTTGAAATATGCATCAAAACTCCATTCAAATACTTAGCTGATTACTGAATTGCACATGGGTGGGGTGGGACTACAAGTAGCTCAGGAAAAAAATTCTGGAAAGCTGAAAGAGGTGAGCATAAATTTCAGCAGCTTCTTAGTGCAGATGTAGATAAGAAAAAGACTGAAGTTCAAATTCTGTCAGATTGCAGTGGCTTATTAATGCTTCAGAATTTCCACTGCAGTCCAAGAAAGTCACATGACTCAAAATTAAGGTCTGCATCTAAGAATTAAGGACTGTGTTATAAAGACTTACATCAAAACTACGTTAAACTCACCCCAATATCCTATATTTCAAATCTCTGAGGGATATCAAGAAGTAATTTAACTGTCTGCCAGAATAAAACTCAATATACTGAGAATACAACAGAATACAAAGTCTAAAATGTATGGTTCCAAATACCCAGTATAGTCTTAAAAATTCATTACACATTCAAATAAGGGAGAAAAATGTGACCTGTAATCAAGAAAGAAATGTCAATAGAATGAGACTGAGAGATTACTCAGATATTAGAATAAGTAGATGAGTTCTTAAAAATAACTATGAAAATTGCTTTTAAAAATCTAGAGGCAGAAGGTAAATATAATAAATGAAAAGATTAAGATTATTGGAAATTCTGAAGAAGAAACAAATTTAAGTTTATAACTAAAAAATCACATTCTGAAATAAAAATTTCATTGGCTAGAAGTAGCAGCAGAGTGAACATTATGAAAGAAAGGATCAGTGAGTTTGAGGACCAGTTAATAGAAATTCTTCTGAATAAAGTAGAGAGAAAAATATTTTAAATGAACAAATTCTCAATGACTTGTGAAATAGTATCAATCATTCTAAAATTAATTTGTGAGTTCCAGAAGGTAAGGAAATTGATATAGGAGCAGAAAATATATTTGAAGCTAGATTGGCTTCCAATTTTTCCATATTTCATCAAAAATTTTAAGTTCATAGTCCCCAAAATCTCAGCAAACACCAAAGAGGATATATACAAATAAATCACACCTAGACACATCTTAGTCAATCTGATAACCTCAAAGATAAGGACAAAACTTTAAAATTAGGCCAGAGGTGATAAAAACACATTACATTCAAAGAAACAGTGATAAAATATTGGAGTGGCTTCATTGTTATGCTGAAAAAAGTATCAACATAGAAATAGCAGAAGTCATTCTTTCACAATGAAGACAAAATAAAGACTTTTACAGAAAAATTATAGCCGGAAGAAGTCAAAGCCAACAGAGCTACAAGAAATACAAAATGAAATTCTTGAGGTTGAAGGGAAACAATATAATTCTGAAATTAAGATTTACATGAAAAATGAAGAAAATGGAAGTTATAGATATATGGTAAATAGAAGCTATTTTCTTTCCTAAATAATTTTAGAAAAAACTACTGTTTTAAGCAAAATTAACATTATATTCAGGGGTTATAGCATATGTAGCAGTAAAACATGTAAAAAATTTATAAAGGGTAATGAGGTATAATAGTAATTATAATTTCAATATATTTTAAATTTATAAGTGATAAACTATTAATTTTAAAATATTGTTAGATTAAGAATGTATAATGTAGTCTGTTATGTTAAGGATGTATAATGTACCATAATGTGCCAATTTTACTAGCTTATTGTGTCCAGTTATTTGGTCAATAAGCACTGTCCTGTTAGTTACTGTGAGGGCATTTTTCATTTGGATTTGGGTGTGTAACCCATTGACTGTTATCTATTACTTATGGTATCTACTACCAAAAAAGGAGATTGCCCTCAGCAATGTGGAGATTATCTTCTTAAATCAGCTGGAGGCCTTAAAAGCCAGAATGGAGGATTTTAGAATTAGGAAAAAAATAATTTCTGCCTCAACTGCAGTCAGTCAGCTTCCGTGGGAATTTCAGACTCAGCTTCAACATCACATTTGATGGTTTCAAGTTTTCAGCCTGCCCTGTGGAGTTTGTACTTGCAGGTCTTCAGAATCACTCTAATTGGAGTTTCCAGTTTTTGGTCCACCTAATACAATTTGGACTTGCCAGCCCCCAGAATAAAAGTGGGTCATTAAAATAATATCACAAAAGAATATAAAATAAATACTAATAAAAGTCATATAATGAGATTTTTTAAAAACTGCATTGAATGAAAAGATGTTAGGGAAGTAGATATTAAAAATATGAAACACTGATGAGAAAATTTTTTTAAAAATCAACAAAATGATAAAACCCAGTGATATCAATAATAACGTGAAATATAAAGGGACTAGACATTCCCATTAAAAGGCAGATATTGTAAACTTGTTTAAAACACAGGACTTTACCTGCTGTTAACAAGAAAAAAGTTTTATTTATAAAATTAGGAAGTTTGAAAGTAATAGAATGAAAAATATATACCGTATAACCACTAAGAAAAATAAAAATGAAATGGATGTATTAATAATAAATAAGAAGGCTTCAACTTGAAGAGTATTATCATGTAAAGGTAAATCTGTTTTCTAAAAGGATATAATAATTCTAAATGTGTAGGTATTCAATAACTGAGTTTCAATAAACATGAAACAAAATTGAGACTACAATAAGCAAAAATAGTCAAATTCACAATCATGGTTGGTGATTTTTGTGGCCCTCTCTGGAACTGATAGAACAAATAGGTGAAATAAATAATTATAAAATATATTTGAAGAAAACTCTCATCCAAGATGACCTTATTAACATTTACAGAATGCTACAACCATCAAAAACAGAATATACATTCCCTCCAATTGCATGTTGAACAGTTATAATAGACCATATGGTAGGCTAAGAAACAAGACTTAATTAATTTCAAATAATAGAGTATGTCCTCTTACTACTATCAAATTAAATTGCAAATCAGTGACAATAAGATATCATGGTAGGCAAGTTTAAAGATAACTTTGAGTGATGCCAAACTCCTGGCATTCATGTCTTTGTGTGATCCCCTATCCTTGAGAGTGAGTTGGACCTAGTTACTTGTTAGTAATTAGTAGAATATGGATAAAATATTGGGATGTCAATTCTGTGATTAAATTATAAAAGACTATGATTTCTTTCTCATTATCTTTCACACCCTGGCTGTCCTTCCATGGTTTTTGTGATGAAGCAATAATAATGTTACATGCAAAATCTCAACAAAACCAGTAAGGAAGATGGTCCATTCTGGGCAAATACAATGGTAGGATAAAGAGAGGATATACATTTTGTGGCAATTTGAGATTATGTATGTATATCAAAAGGAGAGATTGTGTTCATAAAATGGTCTTTTCCTCTGGGCATGAAACCTTTTGTATTAGATTCAGTTGAGATGTGTTTGATTAAATTAAGATTAGGGTTTTGATTTGACCACATCAGTAGGGTGTAACTTAGGTTATTCCCCATCCCCTTGGTGGGCTATATAAATGTACACTCACTCAAGAAGACATACAGAAGAAGACAGAGAGGAAAGAATAGAAAGTACCTTACACAAGACAGAGGAAACAGCTTTGACCTGGGGCCGTGGAGAGAGCTGAGCCATTTGCCTGAGAGTTACAATAGAACTTGTGAAGAGAACAGAGCAGCTGAACCTGAAATGAAATTAGCCCTATACAAGCCTACAGCTGAGATTGGAAGAAGCCTGGACCCTAGAGCCTTAGGAGTTAGAAGGAAGGCCAAACCCTCACAGAGATCAGTAAGCATCTTGGTGAGAAAGTACCTCTTACTGTACCTTGAGTCAAACTATTTAGGCTCTTGTAACTGTAAGAGTCTAGCCCAAATAAATACCCATTATGAAATCCAACATATTTCTGGTACTTTGCATCATCACCTCTTTGGTTGATGGATACAGAATTTGGTACCAGAAGTTTGGTGGTGCTTTTTCAATTACTAAAAATACTGGGATGATACTATAAATGGGTAAGGGATGTTTTTTGGAGAATTGTGAAATGCTTGATGGAAAAGGCCGAGATTTCTTTGAAGAGACTGTTGTAGGAATATGGAATCTAAAGTTATTTCTGGTAAGGCCTTAAAAGGAAATGGAGCAATTACTGGAAACTGGAGGAAAGGTGATCCATGTTTTAAAGTTGCAGAGAACTTAACAAGATTGACTCCTGATATTATGTGAAAGGTGGAATTTGAAAATCATCAACTTGGACATTTATAAAATGAGATTTCAAAATTTAAGGTGGAAGAATGTCTCATGATGATGGAGGAGGTTGTTGTTATGGGGGGAGGAGTGGGGTGAGGGGATGGGGGTATATGGGGACCTCATATTTTTTTAATGTAACATTAAGAAAATAAAGACAAAAAAATAAAAATAAATAAAAATAAATAAAAAATTTAATGTGGAAAATGCAACCTGGCTTACCCTTGCAGATTATAGCAAAATGTTAGAGGAAAGATATATGATAACTTAATTACTGGGCACAAAGAAAGCAGAAAATGATTCCAGAAATTCTCAGCCTCTAGAAATCAAGTCACCAGGTGATAGTGTCCCATTGAGAAATTTAAATTTTGAATTTGTAATCCAGAATTAAAAATTCAGTCATCCAGGAAAGACTTGTGGAATGTATTAGAGTTGATGGCTTGGAACCCTGCTTCCTGCCTGATAAACCAACAAGCTTTTTTGTGAGAGCTGTATGAACAAAACCACTGTTAGTCTGGACTAAAAGGGAACTGGAGGAGAGAGATGGAAGGGAAAACAGATTAAAGAGGAAAACCATGGAAGATGAGATCTGGAACTGAGACATCCCCTTGAACCAAAAACAGGACCCCACCCATGTGGGTAGAGAAGGCAAGTTTGCCGGCATTTGAAGAAGGTGAATAATACAGCCTGCTGTTCAGGGAGAGTTTTGCCACCCCAGGCTACAAAGAGGATGGATCACATTCCCCAAGGATTGGGGAGAGTGAGATTGATACCCCAGTGGTCTGAGAGGGGCAAACCTAGTCCTGATAGGTTGGAGAAAGTGAAATAAACACCCCATTGTTCTAAGAGTGTGGGTCTGTCCCCCAGAGATTACGGAAGGCCAGGTCACCAACTCGCCGTTCTGAGAGGGTTGGACCTTTGTGCCAGAGATAAGGGAGAATGTTGCTGCTACCTCAGTGTACTAAGGGAGCTAAGACCATACAATCAGAGTTTGGGGAAAGAGTGGCCATCTCCCCATTGTTCTTGGAGGATGAAGTCTGGAGCTCAGTCACCAATCAGATGCCTGGTGAGGGTGAAACCAAGGACAGAGCTGTTGGGAAAATCTGTAGATCAGTATCAGTATATTTTGTTCATATGAAGCATGTGTACTTTTGTTGCTAGAGGGAGAAATGTGACAGATGGTATTTTCTAAAGTTGGATACAAAAGCATCTCCATTTATGTTATTTTCATGTCACTCTCCTACATCTCAATCAAGATATGCAGTCAATTTCTCCACCTTTTGAATCTGGGCAAGTCTATGATTGTTTTATTTAATAAAATATGATATTGTGATGCTGGGTGAGTTCTAGGTGTGTCTATTAACTGGTCTGACAGTGTTTGCCTCCTCCATCTGAATCCTGAGCTGCCATTCTGAAAATCTGACAAACTTGCTAGAAAGACCTCACCTACATGCCCTACATCTTCATGGAGAGGAAGAGGGACCTAACGGAACCCAGCCTTCTAAAAATCTCTGACGAGGTACTAACTCTTCAGATGAATAAACTTTTCTTGGACCTTTCATAAAACCCCATCCATTACCTGAAGACAGAGAGCTCATGCCAAATGGAGAAAAAAAAAAAAACCCTGTTCAGTAAAGTTCTATGTAAATTTCTAACTCAAAGAAATCATGAGATCTAATACAATACTTTTTGTTTGAGTCACTAAGTTATAGAATTATTTGTTACACATGTATATATAACTGAAAAGGAGAAATGAGCAAGCAGATTCTAAAATTATATTAAAATGAGATTCCTACAACTAACATAATATGAAAAGAAGGTTTTAGGGTCAGATCACAAGATTTTAATGTTTACTGTACAGCTACATTAAACAAGATTTTGTGGTACTAATGTAAGTTGAGACAAATAGATGAGTGAAATAGAATACAGATTCTACAAATAGATCCATGTCTATATGTTAATCTACTTTCAACAAAGTTTCCAATATTTTTAAATAGGGAAAGAAAAGACTTCTAAAATACAGTGCTGGAATAACAGGATATTCATATGGAAAAAAGTGACACACCCTATAGTATACAAGAAATAATTCAAGAATAATCATAGACAGGATGGGTGTAGCTCAGTAGTTGAGTGCCTGCTTAGTGTGTATGAGGTCCTGTGTTCAATCCCCAGTACCTCCTTTTAAAAAAAAAAAAAGAATGATCATGGGCATTAAAGTAAAAACTAATGCTATAAAACTTCTGGAAGAAAACATAGAAAAATACTCTTGTAAGCTTAAGTTTACAAACATTTCCCTGTAATCAAATACTAAAAATTCATAAATTTTACTTCATCAAAGTAAAAACTTTTGACTTATCAAAGCTAACTGTTAATGATATGAAAAGGCAAGTCATAGATTGGGGAAATATTTGCAATAAAAGACCTAAAAAAAAAAAGACTTGTATAAAGAATAAAGAATTCTTACAAATCAAAACAATCTATTTATTTGTTTTGAGTGATCTGAAAATTTTAAACAGGCAAACCAAGAATAACCAAGAAACACATAGATATGAAGTGCTCATATGTTTAGTTTTCTGGGAAATGTTAATTAAAACCATGATGTGATATACCTCACAAACGCTAGCATAGATAAAATTAAAATCAGATAATCCAAATGTTAATGAGGATGTGAAGCAACTAGAATTCTCATATGCATTTTGTGGGAGTGTAAATTTTTATAATAATGAGTAAGGTCAGATAAAGATGAATGTGTGGCTGGATATAGACTCATAGGTGATCAGATACAGAACGTGTGTTAAAATGATGATTACAAATTTGTACTGAGATTATAAACCAAGGCTTTCCAACACATCTCATTCCAGAAGGGAAAACTAGACATTGCTACATGCCATTTTCCTCAAAATCCATATGTACAGTAGTAAAATTCTAAATAAGATTTTTTGGAAATATATAAAGCTTTAAAAAAATGACCCTAAAATTTATCGGAAAAAATCAACATTTAAGAAATACAAGAAAAATGTTGAAAATGATGAGTAATCCAGGGAGATGATCTAGTCCTAATAAGCATAAAAACACATTAAAAATCCAAAGAATTCAGGTCTTCTTTTTTTTTTTAAGATTTATTTATTTATTTAATCCCCCCATTTCTGTTCTCTGTGTCTATTTGCTGCATCTTCTTGTCTTGTTTCTTTGCCAGCTTCTGCTGTTGTTAGTGGCACAGGAAGTGTGGGCGGTGCCATTCCTGGGCAGGCTGCACTTTCTTTCACTCTGGGCGGCTCTCCTTACAGGGTGCACTCCTTGAGCATGGGGCTCGCCTACTCGGGGACACCCCTGTGTGGTGCGGCACTCCTTGCGGGTATCAGCACTGCGCATGAGCCAGCTCCACACGGGTCAAGGAGGCCCGGGGTTTGGACCGCGGACCTCCCATGTGGTAGACAGATGCCCTAACCACTTGGCCAAGTCCGTTTCCCCAATTCAGGTCTTCTGAGTGCACACCAACCCCAACACCAACCAAAGGACCAGTAAAAGTAACAGAAGAGGCATGTGTAGAAAGGTCATATCTGAGTCCAACTCTATCACACTCAGGAACACAAACTCCAAAGTAAGGCCAACTGATATGGCCCTGAACTCCAGAGCCATCTGCCATGACTGTAGAACCTATGGGTCTGTAGCCCTCAGGAGAACCAGTACCTGGGCTTCTAACTACTTTGGCTGTGCCTGGGACCCTGCTGAGGCATGGGTAAGCATTACCCCTTTGATGACCTCCCAACTCTTTTTTGGAGACTCATAGTTATATAAACTCATTTGTCCTTTACATTCCTGCCTTTTATCCAAAGTCATAAAGCAGTTTTTAACACCTGATATTACATGTAGACTGAGATATTCTGCTGGTCTGAGTTGGCCCTTTTATTCAAAGTCTTTTTCTAGTTACATCATCAGGTGGTGCTTGGTAGCAATCCCTTGGTGCCAGGGAGAATCATCCCTGGGAGTCATGTCCCATGCTGGGGGAGAGGAGAGGCAATGCATTTACATGCTGAGTTTGACTTAGAGAGTGGCCACATTTGAGCAAGATGGAGGCTCTCAGGACATAACTCTTAAGCATCCTGCAGCTCTAAACCTAGTTCATATTTCAGGCACACAGGCTCATAATCATAGCCATCAGTATCAAGGGCTCAATGTTGGACAATCCACTTTTATTGGTCTTTGCCATTGCATTGAGTGGATTGTTGCTGTTCCATTGGGGAATGTGATAGAGCTCCCCTTTCTAGGAACTCAGCACTCCCACAGTTCGTTTTTATACTGAAACCATTATGAAAATATCCAAACAGTTTTATGTACTTTGTATACATGTCATGGAAAACTCCCTCCCAACCATGCGCCCCCTATCAATAACACCCCACACCAGTGTTCCTCCCCTGCCATAGTTGAAGCACTCTGTGGTCCAAAACTTCTTTAAAAATGAAACCTAATATATAGCCAGGTTCCATTAATAGTAAAATGGAATATAGTGATAGATTTAAAGGTTAGATATAGAATACATAGTAACATAGAAAAATCAACTACATAAAAATAAATTGGGGTATCAAAAAATAAAAAAAATAAAAACACTTTGTTTTTGACATTTTGCCTTTCATCTCTGCTATAGGAATTGCCCTGCATATACAGTGGCAAGGCAGTTTCTTCCTTTTATTCCCTAGTGTCTACATCCCTTTTTTTTTTTCCTACTTATTAAATTTGTCTTCACAAAAGTTTTAGACCACAGTAATTCACATATACAATATATGGTACTCACACATATCCAACATCAAGCCCTTTGTCCCTTCCCCAGCAATGATTTTTTTACATGTTCATATTATGTTTGCTGCAGCTGAAGTACAGATATTGAAGCAATAGCTTTCAAACATGCTTCCATTTGGGTTTACATTATGGTTTATATTTTAGACTATACAATTTTCTAAGATTTTAGTTATCTTATGTTTAACATTATGGTTTATGAATAGAGTATGGATTAGATTGGACTTACTGGTATTCTGCTGGGGAACTATTGTGATAAGTAGTGGAAGAAATTGTAGCATTGATGTGGAGACAGTGGCCATGGTAACTGCTGAGTGTAGGGAGAGGGAAGACGAGATATGATGTGGGGGCATTTTCAGGACTTGGAGTTGTCCTGGGTGGTATTGCAGGGACAGATGCTGGACATTGTATGTCCTGCCAAGGTCCACTGGGTGGACTAGGGGAGAGTGTAAACTACAATGTTAACCACCAGTATCCTTGTGGTGCAGCAGTGCTCCCAAATATAGTCACCAAATGCAATGAATGTGCCACGATGATGAAAGAGGTTGTTGATGAGGGAGGAGTGGGATGAGTGGGGTGGGGGTACAAGGGGACCTCATATTTTTTAATCTAACATTAAAAAAATAAAGGAGGAAAAAAAAATTAATTTTAATGAAAATAATGACATGTGGGTAATAGAGAAATAACCCCCCCTAAAATGTAATAAAACAAAAGAAATTGTTGAATCTTCTAGATATATAGAACATGACACACTAAAAATAAAAAACATAACTAATAATTAGTAAATTATGCCAATACTTGATCTAGTTGGGGAAAATAGACAAATATTTCCTCAACACAAACAAAAATAAATTCTATATGGTTTGAAA
Source organism: Dasypus novemcinctus (assembly GCF_030445035.2). Lineage (NCBI taxonomy): Eukaryota > Metazoa > Chordata > Mammalia > Cingulata > Dasypodidae > Dasypus > Dasypus novemcinctus. Next base: position 62,303,529 of record NC_080691.1, on the reverse strand, counting down.
ATAATTTTTTGAAAAGTTATTAGAAAAAAAGAGGACAAAATGTACAAAATCACTAAGGGAAATGGAACTTTCCAAGTGTACTATGATAGAAGAAATAAATTTGTAAAAGAATGTTAAAATATAACATCTCTGTATAAAAGACTCATGGTTATAACATAAATAACATAAAGTAAATGTTTATAGCAAATATCAAAGTAGAGTGTTATATGTCTTTAATAAAAGGAGTTCATAAAATTCATCAGGAAAAGTTCTGACTCCAAATGAGCAAGAAAGGATACAAGTAATTGACAAAATTTATGGAGCAGATTTTATATTCAAGGCATTGTGTAAGGAACAGAGAGCACAAAGAGTATTAAATCATTTCCCCTACCTTCAAGCAACTTACAGCCAAAAGAACACTAGATATTACATTGTAAATTTGAAAACTAACTAAATATCCTAAAGTGGAATAGTAATTTTATTAACTTTGTTATAACCATACTCTTGATATTACTTCATGAATAATGTTATGATTAGGCAGAATTTGAGATCATAAAGCAATAGATGTTTAATAATAATAGGGATAAAAATTAGAATACAAAGTTATTGATCGAAAATTTTTACTAGTAGAGAGCATTCATTCTTCTAGATCTAGACCCTCGTGAAATCAGACTAAACAGAATGGGCAGGAATTATGAATTTGTTTGACTACATATTTCCTAACAGATTAGGGGCAGATAATATTTTATTTGAAGCCTGATTTGAAGAAAGACGTTGTCACAAAGATTTTATGGTGTTTTTATCAAATAAACCAATGTATTTTGGCTTCTTTATTACCAGATAACCTGCATTACATTGATGAGGCAGGTGAGAAAAGAAACAGCATGTATTGTCAACATCCTTCTTGAGAATGATATCATTCAAAATTACCTAACATCAATTTCTGCATTCTATATTGAAGCTCATATATTATGGATTGCACTAATTTTACATATGAAAGGTATGGCCTCAGGACCACATGGTTTAATGGGTGAATTCTACTAATCACTCTGGAAAAATCTAATACCAAGCCTACTTAAACTCTTCCAAAAAATCCAAGTGAAGGAAACATTGTTTAACTCATTCTAGATGCCAACATCACATAATACCAAAGCCACATAAATATGCCACAAGAAAAGAAAACTACAAACCAATCACTCTAATGAACCTAATGCTAAAATCATCAACAAAATACTTGCTAATCAGATTCAACAACACATCAAATGAATTATACACCCTAATCAAATGGGTTTTATCCCTGATATGCAAGGATGGTTCAACATAAGAAAATCAATCAAGAAAGGGCCTGGACCTCTATTAGAAGGACAGTAAGCATGATAAGTAAAAAGAAGAGAATGGCATTGAAATTCAGCAGAGGAATTATCAGATATTTTAAACTATCTGGGAAGATTAATAGATCATTTTATTAAAATATAGCAGAAAACAAAACTGACCCACTTGAGATAATATGATTTCCCAGTTGGAGAAAATAAGTAAAATTTCGTCATTTTGCTGCATCTCTGCCTAGTGCACTAAAATCGTTTTTGTATATTTAGCTTCCTTCTGATTAATATCATATCTAGGTGGCAGACTTGGCCCAGTGGTTAGGGCATCTGTCTACCACATGGGAGGTCCACGGTTCAAACCCTGGACCTCCTTAACCCGTGTGCAGCTGGCCCACGCGCAGTGCTGATGAGCGAAAGGAGTGCCATGCCATGCAGGGGTGTCTCAGCTAAGGGGAGCCCCACGTGCAAGGAGTGCGCCCCGTAAGGAGAGCTGCCTAGTGTGAAAGAAAGTGCAGCCTGCCTAGGAATGGTGCTGCACACACGGAGAGCTAACACAAGATGACACAACAAAAGAAACACAGATTCCTGTGCTGCTGACAACAGAAGCTGACAAAGAAGATGCAACAAATAGACACAGAGAACAGACAACCAGGGTAGGGAGGAAGGGGAGAGAAATAAATAAATAAATAAATAAATAAATAAATAAATAAATAAATAAATAAATAAATAAAATATCATATCTAGAATGCCGCATTCCTCTTCACCTTTGCCTGCTATACAATAAGAACAAAACTGTATATTTAAAGTATCTTGACCTGTTTGTTATTGTAAATGTTACACCTGTTAAATGTAGCAGTTGTTAGATGTTGCAGTTGTTCCCTGTTCTTATAAATGATGTTGCAGTTCAGATAGCAAACAGCTGCTTGGTAGTTTCCCAATAAATGCGATGGGACAACTAGGGTTGAGGCTCTTAGTTCCAGAAGTTGTGAGTCCCCTGGTCCCAGGTTTGTCTCCCCGCCCCCCCTCAAATAAAGTATCTTGCATATACAAAAATAAGAATGTCAATAATTGTCTTTGTATGATGTGGAGTGAAGATCATTTTTCTCTTTTATTTATTTCTTTATCTTTCCAAAATGTATAATGATCACTATTACTTCAGAAAAAAATGATTAACTTTATTTTAAGAAAAAGACATAAGAACATCTTCTATTAACTGAAATGAATTTACAGTATTAGTTACAACATAACTCATCATTTAGAACATAAACCTACAGAGCAATTTCACCTAAAAAATGAACACATATTTCCCTAAGAATTCTTGAAAATACAAAAACTATATTTTAAACAAAACTTATCACTGGAATTGTTCACATATAATGAATGTTTTTATCACGCACAATATCTCAAACCTGAAGAAAACGTTAGTAGTTATATAATCACACATGGATATCTGGAAAGAGCAACTCTTCTTTGAAAACAGGTGATGCCACCTCATTTTTTTTCCATTCCAGAGTTTCTTCATGGCATTTTTCATCCCCGCATTTCTCAGGGTATAATTTAAGTGGTTCAACATAGGATAATAACAGTCAAGTGTTTATACATGGGTAAAGTGGAAGGAAATTTCACATACATAAAAATGCAGGGGACAAAAGATAGGACCACTATATTGATGTGGGAACCACAGGTGGATAAGGCTTTTTGCCTCCCATCCTGATGAAGTTTCTTCAGGGAATGTAGAATAATTCAGTAGGAGACAGGTAAGAGCATGAAGACACAGATTGCCCCGTCATTGGCAACCACGGAGAGACCAATGATGTAGCTGTCAGTGCAAGTTTTAATAATGGGAGCATGTCACAGATGAAGTGGTTGATGATATTAGGGCCATAGAAGGGAAGGTTGTAAACCAAGAGAAGCTTATAATGTACATAATGTACAAAATCAAGCCAGCAGGGGCAGTAGAACACACATCCATTCGGTCATGGTTTTCATATAATGCAGAGGTTTTCAGAAGACCATGTAGTGGTCATATGCCATGACCACCAAAACAAAAATCTCAGCACTGTCAGATAAATTTCCTATAAAATCCTGGGGCATAGCAGCTTGGAAGGAAATGGTTTTCTTCTCATAGAGTAAGTTTATAAACTTATTTGGGGTAACTGCTGCAGAATAAAGAGCATCTAGGAATGATAAGTAGCCAAGAAAGAAGTACATGGAGGAATCCAAGTTGAGCTGAGCACTACAGTCACAGCAGTGAGTAGGTTGCCCACCACTGTCATAATGTAGATGAACAAGAACACAACGAGCAATATTTTCTGACCCTAGAGGCTCCAAGTTAGACCCAAGAGAACAAACTCAGTCACATTGTTCCTTTGTTCCATATGTCATTCTGTATTAACCTTATTTTACAAGTCAGGGACAAATTTGCCTAAAATAATTCTATGAAATTTTAAGATAATTTGCTTATTCACATAATAAATAATAGTGAATATTATTGATGGTAACAGTACAAGCTGATATTAAAAAAAAGACCCCTAACATCAGTAATTTTATAGACATTAGACACACACACTGACACACATGTAAGTAATTAGACATATGTGGGAAATGTACAGATTATTAAATAAATGGGATTCCTAAAACTGTGCCCCGGCCCGCGGGACGGCAACGGAGACCCGAAACCTGCCGAGAAAGAATGGTGGGACAAGAGACACAAAGAATGACAGCAAGACAGGGTTCTGATCAAACTGCAACTTTATTAAAGGGGGCAAAGTATATATGCCCTCGGGTGGGGGAGGAGCAGGGAGTGAGGTAGTAGAGGCTAAGGGTTGGTTGTTGCTGTCGCTGGGGTGGGAGGCAGACCTTAGTTTCACGCCTTGCGCCTGAGCACTATCTTATCAGTCTGGGCAGTGGTGGGGAAACGGAGAACAAAGGAGCAGGGAGGGAGAAGAACAAGGAAGTGGGCTCTGCTCTGGTGGCCATGTTGCCGGCATTGCTGAACTCAGTGTATACTCGTATTGACCGCTCCCAACAAAACTGTATTCCATCTAGAAGAAAATAAAATTATATGTATAGATAATACCATATGCAAAAATGAAATAAAAATGATTTAAACATTAATATAAAAATAAAGCAATGTTTACTTTATATTTACTGTCAGGTTAAAAAGAAGGTCAGACTCCTACGTGGTTTATTTAACTGCAAAGAGGATTCCTTGCTTGAAGCCTTGTCTAGTCTTTTTTGTTGGTATTTCTCATTTTTCCTTCCTCTTTATCCCCCCATGACCTTTTGTCCTTTTTTTTTTTTTTTGCTTCGTTTTTTCTTTTTTTCTTCTTCTTCTTTTTTCTTTTTTTCATATTAGGTGCTGCAGGGAGTGTTTCTTATTTGTTGTGCTTCCTCATTCTTGGATTCCTATTTTCTGTGTGTACTGATTTTGGCTACCACCACTATCCCCTTTCCTTTACATCTTTCTATCCTCCATCATTTACTGTTTCTCTTACATTCCACCTCTCTTTGTCTACACCCCCTAATTTTTCTGACTTTTTATTTCTATTACCTCTATTCTGTTTCCTATCTTTTATTCACTCTTTATATTATAGTCCTTTCTTTCCTCTTTCCCTCTCTTCTGACCATACCAGCCTTTTAATTCATGCTATATTCCTCTCCATATTCAGTTTACTATCTCATTTTTCTTAACGTTATAACTCCACTTTTCTTAATGTTATAACTCTACACAGCTTACATGAGTCTAATATCCATTCTCCTAGATCTCACATAGTCCTTCTGCTAACATTAATATCAATACTACTATGATACTTATTCTTTTCTAACCCCTTTTGCTTTCTCAACCCTAATATTTTCCCTCAAGGGAACTTAACTAACAAGGAAATAGAATAAGAAGAAAAAAAAGTGACAAAAAGAAGACTTAACATGCACACAAAAACAAGTAATTAAACCCCGAGATTAGATGAAGAAGCTAATCAACTAAATACACCTATCAAAATAACATGATGACCAGACAGCAACAAAAAAATTACAAACCAAACCAATAATCAGGAAAACATGGCCATATCCAATGAACAAACTAAAAACCAGGAAGAGGAGCAGAACATCGAACAACTTATCAAAGCTCTCAAAACATGTATCATAGACCAATTTAAGGAAGTAAAAGAAGAGATTAAGCCTATGAAGAAAACACATGGAGAGCATACAGAAGAAATTGTAATATACACAAAAAGATAACAGACATGATAGTGATGAACAGCATGATTCCACATTTCAAAAATACACTGTCAGCAAATGACAGCAGATTTAAAAGGAGAGAAAGAATTAGTGATGTGGAAGACAGTACATCTGAAATCAAACAGATAGTAAAACTGATCAATAAAAAGCTAGAAAAAATCCAGCAGGGACTTAGGGACCTGAATGACAAAACAAAATGTGCAAACATATGCATTATAGGCATCCCAGAAGGAGAAGAGAAGGGAACAGGGACAGAAGGGGTGTTGGAGAAAATAATGGCTGAAAACTTCCGAAACGAATTGAGGGAGATAGCTGTACATGTCCAGGAAGCACAATGCACCCCAAAAAGAATAAATCCCAACAGGCCTACCTCAAGACATATACTTGTGAAATTATCCAGTGCTCAAGACAAAGAGAAAATATTGAAGGCAGCAAGAGAAAAGAGAACCATCACATACAAAGAAGGTTCCATAAGATTAAGTATTGATTTCTCATCTGAAAACATGGAGGCAAGAAGGCAGTGATACGACATAGTCAAGGTATTAAAAAAAAAAAAGTCCATCCAGAAATACTCTATCCAGCAAAACTAGCATTCAAAAATGATTAAGAGTTCAAAATATTCACAGATAAACAGAAACTAAGTATGCAATAAGAAACCTGCCTTCTAGAAATTACTAAAGGGAGTGCTGCAAAGGAAAGAAAAAAACAGGAGAGACAGAGTTGGAGGAGAGTGTAAGAACAACTAAAAACACAAAAAGAGAAAAACAACAATATATGACACACACAAATCCAAAGAAAATATGGCTAATGTAAGTAATTCCTTGAGAGTAATAACACTGAATGTCAATGGATTAATCTCACCTGTCAAGAGATACAGCTTGGAAGAATGGATAAAGAAATATGATCCTTCTATATGCTGTCTACAGGAAACACATCTTAGACCCAGGGATTCAAGAAGGTTGGAAATAAATGGCAGGGAAACTATCTTACAGGCAAACAATAAACAAAAGAGGGCAGGAGTAGCTATATTAATACCAGACAAAATAGACTTTAAATGTAAAACTATTGTGAGAGACAAAGATGGACGCTACATATGAGTAAAAGGGATAATATTTTAAGAAGAAAGAACAATCATAATCATTTATGCTCCTAACAAGGGTGCCTCCAAATACGTGAGGCAAATACTGGAAAAACTAAGTGAAGGAATAGATGCCTGTACAATTATAGAGGGGTTGGAAATAAATGGCAGGGAAACTATTTTACAGGCAAACAATAAACAAAAGAGGGCAGGAGTAGCTATATTAATACCAGACAAAATAGACTTTAAATGCAAAACTATTGTGAGAGACAAAGATAGACCCTACATATGAGTAAAAGGGGTAATATTTTAAGAAGAAAGAACAATCATAATCATTTATGCTCCTAACAAGGGCACTTCCAAATACGTGAGGCAAATACTGGAAAAACTAAGTGAAGGAATAGATGCCTGTACAATTATAGAGGGGGATTTCAAAATGCCACTTTTGCCATTGGACAGAACATCTCAACAGAGAATCAATAAAGAAACAAAGACTTTGAGCAATATGTTAGAAGAGCTAGACCTAATAGACATATACAGAACATTGCACCCAAATACAGCAGGGTATGCATTCTTCCCAAGTGCACATGTATCATTCTCCAAGATAGACCACAGAATAGGCCACAGAGAAATTCTCAATGAATTCAGAAACATTAAAATTATACAAAATAATTTCTCTGATCACATTGCAATGAAGCTGGAAATCTGCAAGGACCAAAGATCCAGATTAGACACCAAGATATAAAACTTAAACAACACACTCTTAGACAAACAGTGGGCCAAGGAGAAAATCTCAGAAGAAATCAGTAACTGCCTTGAAACAACTGAAAATGATGACACAACCACTCAAAACTTACGGAATGTAGCAAAAAATGTACTGAGAGGTAAATTCTTAGCCATAAATTCACACACAAAAAAGAAAAAACTAAAATTGAAGATCTAACTGCTCACTTGGAGGAATTAATAATAAAATAGTAAACTAATTCCAAAGGAAAAAGAAAGTAAGAAAGAAGAAAAATCAGAGCAGAACTAAATGAAATAAAAACTAAGAAAGCACTAGAAAAAATAAAGAAACCAAAAGGTAGTTCTTTGAGAAGATCAATAAAATTGACAAACCCTTCACTAGACTAACAAAGCAAAAAGAAAGAAGATGCAAGTACAAAAAATAAGAAATGAGAAGGGAGATATTACCAGTGACACCACAGAAATAAAGACTATCATGAGAGGATACTTTGAAAAACTATATTCCAACAAAAAGGACACTTTATAGAATGGACAAATTCCTAGAAACACATAAGCAGCATACATTGACAAATGAGGAAATTGATAATCTCAACAAACCAATCACAATTAAAGAGAAAAAGTTAGTCATTAAAAACCTCTCAACTAAGAAGAGCCCTGGGCTTCACAGGTGAGTTCTAGTAAACATTCTGGAAAGAACACCAATCTTGCTTAAATTCTTTCAAAAAATCAAAATAGAAGGAACATTACCTAAATCATTCTAAGATGTCACCATTACCCTAATACCAAAGCATAACAAAGACACCTCAAGAAAGGTAAATTACAGACAAGTCACTCTAATGGACCTAGATGCTACAATCCTCAACAAAATACTTGCTAATCATATGCAACAGCACATTAAATGAATTATACACCATGACTAAGTGGGTTTCATTCCTGGTATGCAAGGATGGTTCAACATAAGAAAATCAATTAATGTAATACACCACATAAACAAACTAAAGGAAAAAATCACATGATCATAACTATAGATGCAACTATCTAGATATTTGACAAAATAAAGTCCCACTTCATGAAAGAAAAACTGCAAAATATAGGATTAGAAGGAAACTTTCTTAATATGATAAAGGGTATATATGAAATACCCACAGCTACCGTCATATACAATGGTGAAATCATAAAAGCTTTCCCTCTAAAACCAAGAACAAGACAATGATGCCCACTGTCACCCTTCTATTTAATATTGTGTTAGAAGTGCTTGCATGAACACTGAAGCAAGAAGCAGATATAAAGGCCATCCAAATTGGAAAGAAAGAAGTCAAATACCACTATTTCCAGATGACATGATCCTATTCATAGAAAGCCCTGAGAAAGCTACAACAAAGCTTCTAGAACTTATAAATGATTTCAGTAACGTTGCCGGTTATAATATTAATGCATAAAAAACAGTAGCCTTTCTGTACAACAATAATGAGCAATCTGAGGAGGAAATCAAGAAAAAAAATACCATTTAAAATAGTAAATAAAAAATCAAATACCTAAGAATAAATTTAATTAAAGGTATGAAAGACATATACACAGAAAACTACACAACAGTCTTCAAGGAAATCAAAGCAGATTTTAATAAATGGAAGAATATTCCCTGTTCATGGATAAGAAGACTAAATACCATTAAGATGTCTATTCTACTGTAACAGATTTAGACTTAATGCAATCCCAATAAAAATCAACACAACATTTTTAATGAACTAGGAAAATGAACTATGAAATTTATTTGCAAAGGAAAGAGGCCCTGAATAGCCAAAGAAATATTGAAAAAGAAAAATGAAATTAGAGGAATCACACTAACTGATTCCAAAACATACTGCAAAGCTACAGTGGTGAAAATGGCATGGAATTGGCACAGGGATAGACACACTGATCAGTGGAACTGAATTGAGAGTTCTGTTACAGATCTTCACATATACAGTCATCTGATATTTGACAAGGCTACCAAGCCCACTCAACTGGGAGAGAATGGCCTCTTCAACAAATGGTGCTTGCAGAACTGGATATCCATATGTAAAAGAATGAGAGAGGAACACCATCTCACATTTTATAAAAAAAATCAACTCAAGATCAATCAATGACTTAAATATAAGAGCCAAAGCCATGAAAACTTGAAAAACAAGGTAGGGAAGGATCTACCTGACCTTGCATTAGGATGTGGTTCATGAACTTCACACCCAAAGCATCAACAGCAAAAGAAAAAATAGATAAATGTGACCTCCTCAAAACTGAAGCCTTTTCACCTCAAAGGATTTGTCAAGAAAGTGTACAGGCTACCCAAAGGGAGAAATTATTTGGTATTCATATATCTGATAGGAGACTTACATCCTGAATAAAGAAAATGTATATCTCTAAAATAAAAAAGACAAAGAACCCATTTAAAAAATGGGCAAGAGATTTGAACAGACCCTTATCCAAAAAAGAAACACAAGTGGCTGAAAAGCACAGGAAAAGATGCTCAAAATCACTAGCAATTAGGGATTCGCAAATTAAAACAACAATGAGATACCATCTTACAACCATTAGATGGGCGACTATTAAAAATCAGAAGACTACGAGTGTTGGAGATATTGTGGAGGAATGGGAACACTCATCAACTGCTGGTGGGAATGCAGAAGGATTGAGCCATTCTGGAGGACAGTTTGGCAGTTTCTCAAAAAACTAGCTATAGATTTGCCATATGACCCAGCAATTCCACTGCTAGGTATATACCCGGAAGAATTGAAAACAAGGACACAGATTTATGCACACCAATGTTCATAATGGCATTATTCATTATTGCCAAAAGTTGGAATCAACCCAAATCCCCATCAACAGAAGAATGGTTGAATAAAATATGGTATATAAATGCAATGGAATACTACTCAGTTATAAGGAATACAGCAGGAACACATAGAATAACATGGAAGAATCTTAAGGACCTTATGCTGAGTGAAGCAAGCCAGGCAATGAAGGACAAATACTACATGACCTCTCTGATCTGAAATAAGCTAAACTGTCTCAGAGAGCTAGATTATGGATGGTACGCTTACATAAATTGGGGGGAGGGGGAGGTTGTGAGTCGATACCTACATTGGTGAAATCTATGATAAACTGGAAGTATTTGTACAGGGAAGGGATAAGACAGGGGCATAGTTATACTATTGAGTGGGGCTTCGCAGTCTTGGGAGGGGGGGCTTGTGTAGGAAGGATGGTTTAGATGGCCCAAGGAATTGGGGGCAGATTTGGGGGAAACAGGGGAACACTGGAGATTCCTGGGTGTGTGTTTTAAACTATAACGTTGAGAAAACTCTTTAGAAAATATAATAAGGAAGAGATATCTGTTTAAGGTGCTTAATGGGGGACACCTGGCACAGGGGCAGTCTTCTAGGGAGTGTGTGAGTGCTTATTTTTCATAGGGTGTTATATCTTTGGGTGGAGACCCATACAATGAGTGGGAAGGTGTACCCCCATCCTGGGGAGGCCTGATGTTCTCAAAGATGGAGAATTGTTTCTCTCAAGAAAATTGGTGGCTCCCAATGGGAGAGCACAACCTAGTGTGTCAAGCCCTCAGTATTGTTACAAGTATCTGTGAATTTGGTCCTTCATATAATGAAGCTTGATTGTCACTGTGGGCCCTGAGGGGAGGCTGAGAGATGAATAGAATCAATGGAAGGAGGGTAAGTGGGGAGCAATGGAAATGTTCCACAGGATCTTGCAATGTTGGATATAGGACATGTTAAATTACGCCAAAAATGTATAAAAGTCTATGGGTTAAAATGTAAACCATAATGTAACTAAAAACTTAGAAAAGTGTACAGTATAATATATAAACAATAATGTAAGCCAAAGTGGAACCATGTTTGTTAGCTATGTTTCAATAGCTGCACATCAACTACAGCAAATATAACATGAACATGTAAGTAGATCGTTGCTGGGGAAGGTGGGAAAGAGTTCGATGGTGGATATATGGGAGTCCCCTATATTGTATAAGTGACTTTAGTGTGATCTAAAACTTTTTTGAAGACAAAATTAAAAATTTTTTTAATGGATGTAGATATTGAGGATGGAATGAAAGAAAGTGCCTTGCCACTGTACATACATGCACAGCAACTCCTATTACTGTGATGAAAGGCAAAATATCTAAAACAAAGTTTTATGATATCTTTCATTTTTTAATTCCCCCTTTATTTTTTACTTTATTTTTGTTTTTCTAAATTAGAATGTATTTTATTTCTAATTTTTATGCCTATCTATACTATATCATTTTCCTACTAATTGAATTTGACAATATATTAGGTTTCATTTTTGAACCACAGAGTGGTTCAATTATGGCAGGGTAAGAACACATGTGTGGGGTGTTATTGATAAGTACACATGTTTGGGAGGGAGTTCTCCAGGGTTTGTATACAAGGTACATAAAAATCTTTGGATATTGTTCAGTATTTTCATAAGAGTTACAGTTACAAATGACAACTGAGGGAATGCTGACTTCCTAGCCAGGAGAGCTCTGTGACATTCCCCAATGGAACAGCAACAATTCCCCGAGTGCAATGACAAAGACTAGTGAAGAAGGATGGTCCAATGAAGATCCACTGATTCTGATGAACATGTATATAAGCCTCTCTGTCTGAAATTTCAAATAGGCCTAGAGATACAGGGTGCCTAAGATTTACCTCAAGAAAGCTTCCATGGTCCTCAAATGTGTCCATTTGTCTAAATGTGTCTAAGCCAAACTCAGCATATAAGAGCTTTACCTTCTCCCCAGTGTGGGACATGATTCCATGGGATGAGGTTCTCTGGTGCTGACAGATTACTACAAATCGCCAACCGGTAATGCATCTAGAAAAAGACTTTGAATGAAAGGGAAATGGTAAAGACAAATGATTTTATATGGCTAAGAGTCTTCAATAAAGTGTTGGGAGGTCATCAGAGGGGTCACACTTATGCACGTTTCAGCAAGATCCCAGTGACAGCCAAAGTAGATACAACCGCAGCTACTGGTGCTCCTGAGGGCTGAAACACACAAGTTCTATGGTCACAGCAGATGGCTCTGGAGTTCAGTGCATTGTCAGTGGGCCCTACTTTGGAATTTATGTTCCTGAGTGTGATAGAGTTGGAATCAGATGTGACCATTCTACACATGCCTCTTCTGAGACTTTTACTGAATCTGTGGTTGGTGATGGGGTTAGTGTATACCCAGGAGACTTGAATTTCTGGGCTGGTCATGTGCCAGCTGGGCCCTGAGCCTCAGAACAGTTGCAACTTCTACTGCCCAGTTTGGTGGACTTACCCAGGTCAGCTAACAGGGAGGTGAATATGGCCAACCACCACACCAGGGAACTGAGAGTGCCTACAACTGCAACTAGGAGAATCACATCCATGCCCATGTGGGATCCAAGCCCCCTCTCAATTTATAGGTGAATAGTCATTACTATCCCAGAGCCCACAGGATGGGGGAATAAAATATAGATTAGAGTGGATTTACCACTTTTCTACTATAGAAATATTGTGATTCTCAATGGAAGAAATTATAACATTGATATGAAGAAATTGGCCATGGAGGTTGCTGAGATTAGGGAGAGGGAAGAAGAGATGTGATGTAGGGGCATTTTCTGGACTTGGATTTGTCCTCAATGACATTGGAGGGACAGATGCTGTATATTATATATCCTGCCATAATCCACTGAATGTACAATGTACAATGTAAACTATAATCCATGAGGTGCAGCAGTGCTCCAAAAAATATTCACCAATGCAATGAATGTGACACAATGATAAAAGAGATTGTTGATGAGGGAGGAATGGGAAGTGGGGGGTGGGGTATATGGGAACCTCTTATATTTTTAATGTAATTTTTTGTGATCCATGTATCTTTTTAAAAAGACAAATAAATAATTGAAAAAGACAAAAAATTATAGTCATGAAAATATACAAAAGTTTATCCCATTTTCAGGAAAACAAAGACTATATAGAAACTACTCCTGAGGAAGCCCAAGTATTAATATATCTAGTAAAAGATTTTAAAACAACTGTTTTATAGAATTTCAAAGAATAACATGAAACTGTGGACTTACTTACTAAGAAGTAAGGGGAATGTTGGGGTTTAAGATATATTTAGGGGATTTGAATCTCTGGACTGACAATGTGATAGCCAGATCCTGAGCCTCAACAGACTCCAGCACCTACAATCTGATTTATTGGACTTACCACACTCAGCTAAGATGGAGTTGAAGAAGGACAACCACCACACCATGGAGCCTAGAGTGATTACAACTGAAAATGGGAGGATTGCATCCAGCATCCAGGTGGAATCTGAGCCTCCTCTTGACATAGAGGTGCAATGGACACAACCAATCCAATGTCCACATAGAAGAGGTGGCATTGGATTGGGAAAAGTGGACATAATGGACAAAGGGTATGGGGAAAGGCAGGAAGAGATGAGAGGTGGAGGCGTCTTCGGGACATGGAGCTGCCCTGGATGGTGCTTCAGAGGTAATCACCGGACATTGTAAATCCTCACAGGGCCCACTTGATGGAATAGAGGAGAGTATGGGCCATGATGTGAACCAATGTATATGAGGTGCAGAGGTGCCCAAAGATGTACTTACCAAATCCAATGGATGTGTCATGATGATGGGAACGAGTGTTGGTGGGGGGGAGGAGGGGGGGGTGGGGGGGTGGGGTTGAATGGGACCTCACATATATATTTTTAATGTAATATTATTAAAAGTCAATAAAAAAAAAATTAAAAAAAAAAAAAAGAAGTAAGGGGAACCAAGAGAATTATATCCCCAAAATAGGGAATAATAGTAAAGTTGTAAAAATTAAAAACAAAGTTAATAGAAATTCTGGGGTGGATGATACAATACTGATATGAAAAATTCACTAAAGGGATTAAACAGATTTTAGGAAGCAGAGGAAAGAATCAAAGAACTTAAAAAAATGATCAAGTTAGATTTTATCTTTGGGAAGCAGAGATAAAACAAAATGCAGAAAAATCAACAAATTCTATGAGATTAGTTGACATCATTAAGTGTTCCAACATGTATTGGGAAAAAAATTAGTGAGTATCGTTCAAACCCAAAAGTGAAACATTATCAGGAAGCTTGCTAATCAGCACACGAATGGCTTATTGGTCAGCACTTTTCATACTTCAGGAGGAGTCATGAGAACTGAAACAGTGGGCCCATTAGGGATATTTTGTAACAAATAATTATATATCCTGCCATAACACACTGAATGTACTGGGTGAGAGTGTAAACTACAATGTAAATTATAATGCATAAGGTATAGCAGTGCTACAAAATGTATTCACCAAATGCAATGACTGTGCCACAATGATGAAAGAGGTTGTTGATGTGGGAGGACTGGGGTGGCAGTGTGTGTGGTATATGGGAACCTTTTATAATTTTAATGTAACATTTCTTGTAATCTAGGTATCTTCAAAAAAATACAATAAAAAAAAAAAAAAAAAGAACAAGTAGGGCACATTCCAGCAAGTATTGTCCTCCCTGGGAAGGCTTGCCACTTTCTCAGGAATTGACACATAGAACTTGGAAAGTACTGTCCAGGGAGTGTTGTATTCCTTCTTGGGGAGACTAGCTACTTCCTCTGGACTGATGCAGTACTCACAAGTTGGCAACTACAGTATCAAGTTCATTGATTATGAGAGCAATAAAAGGGACAGTCCCTGATCAGGCCAGCTGAAGTCCCACCCTGGTAGAGGGTGCTCAGCACAAGTGTTTTCAATCAAGACTCTGATATCGGCTGCTGACTCAGGACTTCCCAGCCCTGTGCTAGATGTTGGTGAGTTTGTATGTAAGACTGTTCTATTTCTCTGTTATTTTGTGACTCTGATCAATATCAATTTACTCTTTTGTAAATTGATTATTCTTATTTCTCACTCTAATGTCAGGATAGACTTATTAAACTAGATATGCATATCCAGATTTATTTTGCATCCAATAAGGACTCTGGCCAGATTTGGGTCAGATATGGTATGTCCACCAGTTTGGTGAGCTTGTGAATGTATGTATACATATCATGAGGGATTGGGATATAGCAATTGGACCCCTGTTTATAGACAAGCCTTTGTTTATTTTATATTCTCCCAATTATTAACAGAAGTTTAATAAAATAAATATATGTCTGTATACTGCTTTCTTATGCTTGAGTTAACTGAGTTATATTTCTCTCTCAATATATAGCAAAGCATTAGCAAGCATTTTTATCTAGCAGAACACAACATATGCATAATGGGAGTCACAGACAGGAAAGAAAGTAGGGGACAAAAAGTATATTTAAAGAAATAATGATGAAAAAGTTCCTAAATCATAGAATTTAAAACTAAAGATTAATACAATTTGAATACATTACAGATATCTTTAAAAAAATACTAGTAAACCCAATCCAGCATTATATTTAGATATTTTTCAACATGATTACTTGGAATTCATCACAGTCAGGAAAGGGTGGTTCAAAATTGAAAAACAATCTGTGCAGTACACCACTTTAATTGAGTGAAAGAAAATATACATCTCTATCAATTCATTTATTTGCAACACCATTTGACAATATCTAACCCCTTTTTCTTATTTACAAAAATTCAACCCATTTGAAAATAAGGAAATTTCTTCAATGTAATAAAAAGAATCTATGAAAACCTCAAAATTAACAATATATTTAATAGTGAAAGACTGAAGAATTTACTAATAAAATCAGGTACAATATAGGATGTTTGTTCTCACCAGTAATTAGCCAGCATTTTACTGGAAGTGCTAAACCAAGGCATTAGTGAAGAAAAGGAAATAAAAAGCATCCAAATATAAAAGGAAGAAGTTAATGTATCTCTATGTACAGATGACATGATCTCATATACTACAAATCCTGTAGAATCCATACATTAAATTCACACACAAACATAAATATAAGCATGCAAACACATTCATATTTGTAAGAGATAACTTCAGCAATATTACAGGATATAAGGTCAACATACAAATATCAGCTGCATTTTTATACACTAGCAAAAAAAATACAAAAATGGAATTAACAAAATGGTTCCACTTACAGTAGCACCAAAAAGAATAAAGTTCTCCAGCATAAATTTAACCATGGAAGACAGCAATTTCACACTGAAAACTACAAAAAATTGCTTGAAAAGATTAAAAACCTAAGAATGATAAAATCCTGTGTTAATGGATTTTAGACAATATAATAAAGATGACAATACTACCCCCACAAAATCTAAATTTTCTACTGCCCATGTCAAAATCCCAACTGTCATTTTTGAAGAAATGGAAAAGCTGATCCTAAATTCACAGGGAATTGCTTATTACCTTGAATAACTAGAATAATCTCAAAAAAGAAGACAAAGTTGAAGGATACAAAACTCTTGATATCAAAACTTACTACGAAGCTTCAAAAGTGTGGTACTGACATAAGTGTAGGCATATAAATAGATGAAATAAAATTGAAATTCCAGAAATAAATCCATTTATGTATGGTCAAATAAATTAACCTGGGTGCCAAGACTATTCAATGGGTAAAAAATAGTATGCTCAACTAATGTTTCTGAGACAATTGGATATTCAAGAAAACTATCTAGCACAATATACAAAAATTAACTCGAAATGGACTAAAGACACAATGTAAGAGATTAAACCAGAAAAATTATTGAGGAAAACACAAGGGAAAATCATCAATACATTTTATTTGCCAATGGATTTTAAGATATGGAACCAAAATCTCCAGTAACAAAAGAAGAAGTACTAAAGAAGAAAATGATACAACTGCTACATAAACTATTTCAGAAAATAGAGAGCATTTCATAACTCACTGTATGAAGTCAGCATTGCCTAAATACCAAATCACATTTAAAAATGATAAATACCCTTAAAAACATAATTACAAAAACATTTAATGAAATATTAGGATATCAAAACAGCAATAGATTTTTAAAAAGTACTAATCCACTGTGACCATTTGGAATTTACTAAATTATCAGAATAAAGAAGAATCATATGACTATTTTAATAGATACTTAGAATTTTTATTATAAAACTCAACCCAGAAATAAGACTTATTTAAAAAGTTAACAAATGAGGACTAGAAAGGAATTTGCTCAAACTGATGAAATGCCTCAATTTAAGACTTTCAACTAACATCACACATAATGGTGAATATTTTCCCTGTAGGATTTATATCAGGATGAGAATGTGCACTCTCAATATTTCTCTTCAGCATTGTATCAGACATTCTGGCCATTACAATAAGGCAAAGGAAATAAATAAATAGACTTTGGAATGGAAGATTAAAGTTGTAAAATACATTTTGTTTGCAAGTAGCATGATTGTGTTGGGAGAAAATCTTCTGATCCAGTGATCCAAGTATTCCTCCTTACACAAAACAGGAAGAGACACTGAGTGAATGTAACAAGGTCATATGTAGTAAAAAAAAAGCCAATGTAGTAAAATAAATTGTATTGCTACAAGAGAAACATTACAAATGAAATTTAAAAGCAAACTGCTATATATGGTACTGATAGAAAACATGATATATTAGGGGTAATTTTTGCAAAATATATATTCAAGTATTGTATATGAAAATTAGAAAACACTTGAGAGAAATTAAATATATAACTAAATGGAGAAATATATCATGTTGATGGATTAGAATACTGATTATTTCCCTGTCAATTTTATAGACTCAATGAAATCCTAATTAAAAACTAGCAGAATTTTTGGAGAAATATACCAGCATATTATGAAATTTATACAGAAATGTAAAAGAACTTAGAGTAGCAAATCACTCTTCAATAAAACAAAAGTATTCCATCCCAGAACCTAATTTCAAGACTTCCTATAAAACTCCACCAATAATAAAGACTGTGTGGCATTGGCATAAGATTACTATAGAAATCAGTAGAATAGAATAGACAGTCCAAAAGCAGACTTGAATATATGAATATTTTTTACAAAAATGCCAAAGTAACTCAATAGGGAAAGAATAAATTTTGCAATAAATTTTGGAAACTTCCCAAGAATCAAATGGCTATCCATATGAAAAAATATGACTCTTAAACGTTATCTCGTCACATAACACAAAAATCAACACAAAGTGGAAACCTTTGTATTAAAGCTAAATGTATAGAAATTCTAGAAGAAATGTTTATGACATGAAGTAGACTAATATTTCTTATATGGCATGTTCTTTATTCTAGTGGCTATCAATTCAATATATCAAAAATGTGTTGGCTTTTATAATGGGAATTTACTAGTTTAAAAATTTACCGTTCTGAGACTGTGAGAGTGTCCAATCAAGGCATCATCAAGAGATGCTGCCCACCAAGTTGCAGCTGTGAGCAATCAGGCATATGGCAGGGCATAAGAAGCCCCTGCTCACCTCTGGTTCTCTCTGATTTTTATTCTTGTGTCTCTGTGAGGCTTATTCCTCTTTAATACAGGACTCCAGCAAGAGGTCTAAGACCCAACCTGGGTCATGCCTCACTGAAATAATCCAATCAACAGGTCTCACATCCCCAGGAAAGGACCACCTCCAAGAACATGCTATTTTCTGGGATCCACAAAAAGCTTCAAACTGTTACATGGTATAATAAGAATAAAATGTAAGAAAAAGATAAAGAACACTCACAATTCATTAATAGGGATCCTAGATTCTCTGAAGAAAATTCATAAATGAAGATATAGAAATAGCCAATCAGAAGATAAAAAAATCAGGATAATTAACTGCTGCATACCCACAATTATGTTAAAAAAGAAAATAAAGAAATACTAATATACCAAGTGACAAGGATTTAGAACAACTAGAACTCTATTGTTGTGGTGTAGCTACCTCTCTACATATTTAATGCTGCCAGAGCCATGGACATCAGTGCTAAATTGAACCTGAAACATTCTGGTATTTCTAGATACTCCTAAATCCCTCTGGTAAAATGTGAAAAACAACATTAGGAAGCAAGTACTTTAAAACGGCTACATTATTTTTATGCCCCTATGTCTAGTTCTCAAAGTAATCAATAATGGGCTTCCAGAAAAGTTTTAAGATTAATAAACAGATGCTCCGTCTGTGACATGATTCGACAGGGAAACTGCATCAAAGATTCATACACTGGAATGATTTCACCCTGCTATTCACATGCCATTCAGCCTTCTCTATAACAGAGGTTCAGACAGAGATTGAGGACTCTCATCTGGTTACGTTTTCAAGTGCAGGGAATGCAATTCCTGTTAATGAACAGGTGTTTCTTAAATATGGTTTTCCAAAATACTTATTTCTAAGACACTGTCTTTCCATCAAAGGAGATAATTAATTCCTGGGAGAGCAAGCAGCAGCTACAAGAACAGGTCTCTGAACTTTTATGGAAATCTTTAAATATCTATGCTGTGCAAAGTGAAAAGGGTTTTCTGCAGTTCACATCTCTAGAGCAAGATCATGGACAGAATGACACAGTTAAATATGTCTCTTCCACACTTTCCACCTCTTGCCCTGCAGAAACAGAGCCATCCATACATAGGTGAACAATTCTCCATAGTGTTTCAAGTGAGTCTATTCTAAGTTAAAATTGCAGATTTTCTGGATAAAGGTTTTCAAGGATTTAGCCTAAGAGGAAATATTTAGACTCTTATGAGCTCTCTCTTAACTGGTGATTTAGTTAACCAAATAGTTTCTTTCCAAGTGTGTGACATTTTCTTATCAAGTTATTTATTCCAAGAGAAGGTCAGTTTGAAGATGGGATTGTTTGTGAATATCCTAAAACATCATGAAGATCGTCTATAAAGACTATAAAGGTAATTTTTTCAAGACCACTGACTTTTATTAAATATTATTGTTTTCCATATTCTAAATCATAATTTTCAAGACTTTTCAAATGTCATAAAATATGTTTTCCCCATTCTAATCATCAAATGTTATTAAATGTCATTACCGTCAATTAACAGTTAAAAATTTTGAGCGTCATAGAGGTTGAGCAATTTCCAGGACTTTAACTGAGATCTCTGACTTCTGCCACCATTCTTTAATCTTGAGAACATCTCCTTTAATGATCAACACTAATCATAAGGATTGAACAACATCTAAATACACTCAACATACAGAAATATGAATAGGGAGTGACATAAAAACCCAACTAATAAATTTAGTACAAGCATGAATATGAAGACTTCTTCATGGGCTAGACTGCTACTATGATTTGGATAGTATGAATAGCTGTAGTCCTTTTAAGATAAATTTAGGGATGGCTCTCCTTGATATTAATACATGGTTAAATGTACCTCTGTATTATTTCTCTAAGTGTTAGTTCTTCTGATCTCCATGTGCTTACATAGTCATAAAATGGAATATGTGAAAGCCTATGTGTGTCCAGCCCTGTGCTGGATAGGTTCATATATCCTGTCTCAATTCACAGAACAATCTGTGAGGAAGATGTTATTACTCAGATGTACAGGATTTATGATACAGGGAAAGTACCTCATATAAAAGAATTTTCAAGTAGAAGAATCACAAGCATTGTTAGAAGTAAATGAGATCACATGAACAAAGCTCTTACTTACATGCTGTATACATAGCAAAGAATCATTGAAATATATAATTAGCTATTATAAAGTTAATTCTATTCAGATTAAAAACATTATGAATGCTTTACAGTAGCTTTTTTTTATTCTTTCTTTCATTACCATCACCAATATCCTGTTATTTCTTATGTTAACACTACAAATCATTCCCTCACTTGTTTCTCTGTCTCTGATATCCACCTTCTTTCTGAATCATAGGCTATTTTTTCCTTCAAGACACAGAAAGATCTTCACAATATCCCAATAACCCAATATTCCTTTTTCCAGATTCCTCTAAATTCTTATACACATATGCTCAATGTATTCCATGGTTTTCCATTTTCTACAAAATGAAGAGCAAATTCCTTAGTTGTACATCCACAGACTTACATCTTCTACTGTCCTTTTCAAGGTTACCTGCAAATACATATATTAGCCATTAGTTCTAAATTAGGCATCAGTGAACACAGAAAATTTTTGCCCTATGTGATTACAAAATTTCTTCTTATCTATAATTTTAACATAATTTAATCTGGCATACAGTTTTAGTAAGCTTGAAGATTTCATAACCTTTTTCTCCCACCTCAAAAAAAAAAACACATAAGAACTGATAAATCTATAGAAACCTGCCATTATTTTTCATAATGGGGAAGTTTAAAATATTCAAGGATATATTAATAACAATTTTTCTTTTCAGAAAATGTAAATAGGCCACATGAAATTCATGATGAATAGAAACAACGTGACAGAATTTGTTCTACTGGGGCTTACAGAGAATACAAAAATGCAGAAAATCATATTTGTGGTGTTTTTTGTCATCTACATCATCACCGTGGTAGGAAATGTGATCATTGTGATCACCATTATTGCCAGTCCACTGATAGGTTCCCCCATGTACTATTTTCTGGCCTATCTCTCCTTTATAGATGCCTGTTACTCCTCTGTCAATAATCCAAAACTGATTGTAGATTCACTCCATGAAAAGAAGACCATCCTATTCAATGGATGTATGACTCAAGTCTTTGGGGAACATTTCTTTGGGGGTTCTGAAGTCATCCTGCTTACTGTGATGGCCTATGACCGCTATGTGGCCATTTGTAAGCCTTTGCACTACACAACGATCATGAGCCGGCGGGTGTGTGGTCTGCTAGTGGGAGTGTCATGGATGGGAGGTTTACTACATGCAACCATACAGATCCTTTTCACATTCCGATTACCCTTCTGTGGCCCAAACATCATAGATCACTTCATGTGTGATCTGAACCCTTTGCTCACTCTTGCCTGCACTGACACACACACACTAGGCCTCTTTGTCGCTGCTAACAGTGGGTTTCTTTGCCTGTTAAACTTCCTCCTCTTGCTGGTCTCCTATGTGGTCATTTTGCATTCCTTAAGAAACCACAGCTTAGAAGGGAGGCGCAAAGCCCTTTCCACCTGTGCATCCCATATCACTGTGGTCATCTTATTCTTTGTGCCTTGCATATTTGTGTATATGAGACCTGCAACTACTTTACCCATTGATAAAGCAGTTACTGTATTCTATACCCTCATAACTCCCATGTTAAATCCCTTAATTTATACTTTAAGAAATGACCAGATGAAAAATGCTATGAGGAAACTGTGCAGTAGGAAAGCTAATCCAGATGACATTTAAACACCTCTGGACTCCAGCAACATTTCAACTGAGGAAAGGATAAAAGGATGTTTGGAATGAGCCCAACAGGAAATAGTTGAGGGAGACTGAAAAACTGATCATTAAAATGCCTTGAAAGAAGGAGAAATAAGTACAAGGAATGGATAAAAACCTAAGTGAGGGCAGTTTGTTCTTCCTATTCGTAAAATTCTGCTAGTTTGGGGCTTAGCTTTATTAGTTTCATTCATGCACATGAATTTCTAGACTTTCCTCAAATAAAGTGAAAAGAATTAATAAAATCTATTGTGAATGAGAAAAAATATCTATAGTAATCCAAGGAGTTAGGCATTGTTATTATTTCCATTTTACTAGTGAAAAAACTACAAAAAAAGGAAACAAACAAAACATACGATTTTGGACTGATTTCACAATCATGCTTCTAACTGTTTTTAGACACTGCCAGACAACAATGACAGAAATGTCAATTATAATCACAACATTTTATTGAGCCAAAGACTCTGTTGAAAGCATTTTATATATTAATTCATTATCTTGAGATACAAATTTTTAAAAATTCCATTAATAACTACTTATTTTTACATATCAAATTCATTGTCACCTGCAACATCATTGGAATTAACTGTGATTCAGGGCTATAAAAACAATTGTTATTTTGTCTCTGAGACATAATGTGATTATTCTATGCTTCCGACATTCCTTGTAGGATTTAGAACAAATTTGTATTGATCACAAAACACAACTTATAATCCAAAATATAGAATAATAGCTAAAATAAAATAATATTTGAATTTTAGTCAAACATTTCTATTTGTTAAATTTGCAGTCATACTCAGTGTAATACCTGACAATGAGACAGTGAGATGCAATTATTTTGCAAGGTAACACAATGGGTGGTACACAATAAGACCTGGATGAATGTACACCAGTATAATTTACATTAATAAATGTGATAAAATATACAGAATGAAAATATTATGGAAGGTGCTCACTTTGGCAGCACTTACACTAAAACTGGAACAATGCAGAGAAGACCAGCATGGACTTGCAAGTTTGTGAAGTATTCCATATTTTTTGGAATGATGGAAATGTTTTGGTTATAGATTAATAACACTGAAATGTATATCTGAAAGTGATTAAAAATGGAAAGTTTTGATTGTATATAAGGTAACAGAATATATATATTTTAAAAATCCATGGAACTACACTAAACAGTGCACTCTAAATTAAACTATAGACTATAGTTAAAAGTACAATTATAAAAATGTGCTCTCTCCAATTATAAAAGAAAATTCCATACCAATACGAAATGTTAATGATAGGGTGCTATATGGGAAACCTGTAATTTATGTATGATTGTTCTGTAAACACACAACTTTTCTAACAAAGAACAACTTCAGTATAGAATAATTGGAATTGTTTCCTAAATTTATCTGATCCAGATTCTAAGGAAAATTTTTACTAGATATCATGGGGAAACAAGTTTTTAACTAGATGTAATGGAGAAACAAGTTTTTATCTACCCTTGCTTAAACTCAGGAATGAAATAAACTGAAACAAAGAATTCCAGCATATGAGAAAATGGTGTAACTTTGTATATACTCTGCTGCCAGCAATGTTTCATTGTCTTGAGAGTGTGGGCTATTTATATATATTTCATGGTTAGTTTTTGGTAATATTTCATTATTAAATGTTTTAATTAAATATGTGACACTGTACATAAACCAATTTTAAGGTGACTATTTCCTAATTCTTATTTCATTCCTTCATTAAGCCATATATTTGAGCCCAATCAAGGTATAACCTGATACCCAGGTGTCAGGTGATAGTGCTGGGATATGGTGGTGAAAAAAAAAAGATCTCTAGGTCCTGCCATACTACAGAACTTCAGAGCTTATGATTCTTTGGGAAACCCCCAGAGAGCAGAAATCACAATAGCATGGGGTTCTATTAAAGCACATTGGAGACATAAGTAGCAAAGTGAAGAAAACACAAGGAAAGACATCCTGGATAAAATACATAAAGCATGGGGCTTCAAGTCTGAAAAGTTGTACATAGGGTGAATAGGCATATGATTGTGATGAGACCATCCCTAGAAGAGGGAATATATTAAAAAAATATATTTATTGAATTCCTATTTTGTAATCCACTGTATTCAACACTAAGAAGGTAAATGGACAACTAACAAGACATGACCTTAGAAGGACAAGAATGGGGAATATCAAAGAGAGACTTAGTCATATTAAGGCTTGATGCTAAGGACAGTGTGAAAAATATAGAGAGGTCTCAAACTAATAGGTGATGAAGTGAATAAAGAATTTTAGAATGATAACTCTAGGTATATTGTGGGTAAAAGATTGAAGCAGGGGAGGAGTAAGAAGGTTATACCAATGATTTAGTTGTATAAGTAAGGAAACCTGAAGAGTGTTGTGCCAGTGGGGATTCACATATAGTGGACATTGTTTTGTTGAGCATTAATATTCTCCACTAGATCAGTGCCCCCATGTCCCAGCTGATTTAAGTCTGAGTTTCTAAAAGCTTAACCACTATCCTTCTCTGGGCATTTGTACCAGATAAAATAAAAGCTGCCTCACCTGGGTGCTATCCCCACTTCTTGAGGGCCCACCAGTGCCAAATGAATTAGTGGCAGAGGAATAAAAGTACTAGGCACCTTGACTGATGCTGACCCACTCTATATTGGAATATATTTCCCAGAGTTCCACTGGTTCCATGCTAAAGCCAGACTCTGATTGAGACCACACCTATTTTTCTCCCCTATAACATGTTTAGTTCAATCCATTCTCCTCTAAGTCTCTTTTTTAAAAATCTCTATGTCAGAAATTTTATCTAGGAATATAAGCTCTCAGGGAGAGACAGATAAAAAAGGTTTCAAGAAATTTTTGAGTTTTATAAACAAATGAAAATTAAGTAGTATAAATTAGAGTGAGAAGAAACATGGATGAAATCAAGGTTCTGGTTTATCATTGAATGAAATAGGAAACTCAAGATGGAACACAGAGAAGATGAATGCTGTTTAGAATATGCTGGTTGAGATTCAATGGAAGACATTCAAATAGCAATGTACGGTAGTAAGTTGAATATATGACACTTATCCTAATGAAAAAATATCTGGGCTGGAGAAATTAAGATTCTTGAGCATCAGACGACAATTAAAGTCATAAAAGCAAGACACATCACTTAGGAAGAGTGTGTAATATGAGAAAGGAGGAGGGAATAAAATTTCTCAATGTTATTTAGTAAACCATGGGTGATACTCAATGGCCTATCAAATGATCAATAGAGTTTTTCATATTTTTAGAAAAAAAAACAAAATAAATTTATTCTAACCTAAAACTTTGTTTAGAAAACCAATTTGCATATTATTACAGATTCAATAGAACAGCAAATCCAAAATTAAAAGCAGCTTACTAATATAGAAAAACATTCATAAAACATGGAAGAGTTATTATTAAATGAAAATGATTACTAATATGGAATATCAGTTAAATAAAATTAATAATTCATTTTAAAGTGTTTAAAATTTAAGCTGCTAACTTTAATGTGTTGCTAAAAGTATCAATAGAAAATACATGAGAGGAATTCTTATTAAAGGAAACATAAATGTCAAAGTATGCCTATTTAGATTCCCATAAGGAGAGAAAGAAAAAGTGAATGTTCTAGAGATGAAGATAGACAAAAGTGTTTATAATGAAAAGGTCTATAAAGTCAATCAATGTGAATTTAAAGGTACCTACTTCAGACTCACCTCCTTATCCAAAGATACTATGGGAATATAAATTTTTTCAGAGAAATGAAAAAAGTGAGCCTAAAGGAGTAAGAGTCATACTGGCATCAGATCTTTCATCTGAAGCACTAGAAATTGAGTGTGTGAAACAAGTTCTTGGATGATGTCATGGAAGAATACATAACTTTTAATTCTATATCACCCAATTTTCATTCAAATATGAGAGTTAAATATGTTTTCACTTAAGAAAGGACTCAGAAATTTTACTGATCAAACACCATGAATAAGGTATCTAATAATATATGCTATTTAATCAAAACAAAACAAAAAATACTATAAATATTATAAGAAATTAAAGAAAATGAGAAACAATTTTAGTATGAAAACTGAGATTTAAACCACAATTTTAATAATGCTGGTTCCTTTTTTTTCCTATGGAACTAATTACCCTGCATTGTTTGTCTGTGAAAAATAATTTTTGCATAACCATTATAATATAATTCATAACTTGAGATTCAATTTTTTAAAATCATTCTACATGCAAAGCAGGTATTATTCAATTATAACAACAAATATAAACACAATAAAACTTGCTGTATTAAAGATAAAAACATACAAAATCAAAGGTGAAATTGATCAGTCAGTACACTAAATTTCTCATCTTTAATTACAAGGCATTAATTATGTGCAAATTTGAGAAATCAAAAAATAAAAGAATGTTGATATCAGAATAATTTAAAAACAAGGAAAAATTAGCAGAATGAATTTTCTTAGAAACTCTGAAAATCAGTCAAAATGTTAAAATAACTAAGCAAAAATACTGAGTCAAGAAAATACAAGAACAAATGGCAGTGAAACCTCATGGCACCTTTACCAGACACCCTAATCCCCCTCACTTCCATGTGCACCAATACTTTCTTCTAGTATGGGTCTCTTTCCCTGGTTCTGCTGAAGGATTAATGCAAGACACTCATTTATGCCTCATCTGACCTAGAAATTACAATGGACATGGAAGAGGCTGACAAATACACTAAAACACTGAAAGAGAACAACTGAAACACCACTGCAAGTGACAAAGGATAACAACCTGGAACATAAATATGAAACCCAGGTCTATGAGAAAAGATGCAGTTTTCTGGGGGTAATGGAGCATTGAAATGTCTTTGCATGCATGCAATTTCCCACCTTGGGACATGACTCCCAGCTATGAGCCACCCTGGTGCCAAGGGGTTACTACCAATCACTAACTGGTGATGCAACTAGAAAAAGACCTCAAATAAAAAAGAGAAATGTTAAAGACAAAAGAGTTTATATGACTAAAAGTCTTCAAAAAAGAGTCAGAAGGTTATCAGAAGGGTAGCACTTATGCCTGCCTCTGCAGGATTCCAGAGAGAGCCAAAGTTGTTACAACCTGAGGTACCAGTGCTCCTGAGGACTATGGAGACACACAGGTTCTACGGTCATGGCAGTTCGCCCTGGACTTCAGTGCCTTGTCAGTGCATTGAACTTTGGAATTTGTGTTCCTGATTGCAATGGAGTTGGACTCAGATGTGAAATTTCTACACATGCCTCTTCTGTCACTATTACTGAAGCTGTGGTTGGTTCTGGGGTTTGTATATACCCAGGAGACTTCAACCTTTGGACTGGCCATGTGCCAGCTGGGCCTTGACCCTCAGTAGAGTTGCAGTTCCTATGCTCCGGTTTGTTGGACTTGCACAAGTCAGCTAACAGGGAGGTGAAGATGGTCAATCACCACACCAAGGAACTGAGAGTGCCTACAACTCCAAGCAGGAGAATCACGTTGATCAATCATGTGGTATCTAAGTGCCCTCTCAATATAGAGGTGGAGTGGATATCTTCAACCCAGGGTCCAAAAGATGGAGGAATAAAAAATTGATTAGAATGAACTTACTGTTATTCTACTATAGAACTATTATGACTAGTAATGGAAGAAAGTGTAGCATTGATATGGAGAAAATGGCCATGGTAGTTGCTAAGAACAAGGAGAGGGAAGAAGAGGTGAGATGTGGGGACATTTTCAGGACTTGGAGTTGTCCTAAATGATATTGCATGGACAGATGCTGGACATTATATATCCTGCCATAACCCACTGAATGTAGTGGGGGATAGTGTAAACTACAATGTAAACTATAATCCATGTGGTGTAGCATTGCTCCAAAATGTGTTCACCAAATGTAATGAATGTGCCACAATGATGAAAGAGATTGTTGATACGGGAGGAGTGGGGGGCAATAGGGTGTATGGTATGTGGGAACCTCTTATATTTTTTAATGTAACAATTTTTGTGATCTATGTATCTTTAAAAAAGTCAATTTAATAAAACCATTGAAAATAAACAAACAAGAAAGGTAATACATACCAGCACTAGGAAAGACTCATGCAGAAAAAAATATTTGAGAGGGCCCTACATCTTCACATCAGGCTGTGGAATGCTGGTTAAATGGTGAAAGAGACCAATTAAGTTTTTCTGTCAGCTTTTCCTTTGTTACTTTCTGGCATTCATGAAATTAACACCATAATACTAGTGTATGAAAACTAAAACAATAGAGATTTATTAACTATACCCATTAAGGTATACAGCCTTTGCATAGTGTGAAAATTCAGTATGTTAACAGAATACAATAGCAATTAGCAACTAAAAAGGGGGAAATTAACAGACCCCGCAGGAATGGGAGATTCTGATTCCCTTTGAGAGCAAATTAAAATATTCAAAAGTTCATGTTTGAACAAAAAAAAATCACACATTGTGCAAAAAGACATAAGGAAAAAAAAAAAGAACAGAAACAGAACAACAACAACAAACAAGAGCAGGAAAAGAATGAATAAAACTGAACAGAGCTAAAGGGATCTGTGGGAAACACCAAGTGTACCAATATTCAGATTATAAGGGCTTCCAGAAGAAGAAAGAGTGACAAGGGAATGAAAACATTTGAAAAAATCATGACTGGAAAGTTCCCAAATTTGAGAAAAGATATAAATATACATACCCAATAATCTTAATGAACTACAAATAGGATAAATTCAAAGTGACCCAAAAGGAGGCACATAATAAAACTGTTGGATATCAATAACAATGAAAGAATTGTGAAAAAAGCAAAACAGAAATGACACATCACGTATCAGGAATCCTCACTATTAAGTGTGAATTTCTGTTCAGATGCCATGGAAGTTAGAAAACAACAGATGACATTTTCAATGTTCTGCAAGAAAATAAATGCCAACTAAGAATTTTGTATCAGTAAAACTAACTTCAAAAAAGCAAGAGATATAGAAATTTCAACATAAACAAAAGCGTAAGGAGCCCTAAAGGAAATGCTAAACGGGTGTCTTTCAGATTTAAATGAAAAGAAATCAGATCACAGCCTAAACTATAACAAAAAAAAATCTTTGGCAAAAGTCATTAGATGGATAAATATAAATGCCAGGTTATGATATTATGCTTTGTAACAACACTTTTTAAAAAAGATTTATTTATTTATTTCTCTCCCCTTCCCCTAGACCCCCCACCAAAGTTGTCTGTTCTCTGTGTCTATTTGCTGTGTTTTCTTTGTCCGCTTCTGTTGTCAGCGGCTTGGGAATCTGTTTCTTTTTGTTCCATCATCTTGTTGTCAGCTCTCCATGTGGGTGGTGCCATTCTTAGGCAGGCTGCACTTTCTTTCGTACTGGGTGGCTCTCCTTATGGGGCGCACTCCTTGTGCATACACGGGGGACACCCCTGTGTGGAACGGCACTTCTTGCGTATATCAGCACTGTGCGTGGGCCAACTCCACATGGGTCAAGGAGGCCCAGGATTTGAACCGCAGACCTCCCATGTGGTATATGGATGCCCTAATCACTGGGCCAAATCCGCTTCCCATAACAACACTTTTTATTTCCTACATAATCTGTTGTGGAAGCAGAGAGATTCGATGATTGCATATTGAAGGCCAGGACTCAGTAATAATTTGGAGAAGGAAAATTTATTTATGACCAGCTGGACTTGGCAGACTCTTGTCCTAATAAAAACCAAGCCCTGAATAGGATTATTGGGTTTCTATCACACATGGATGTAGGAGTGCAGAGTCAAATGGTGGTGCTTGCATGCAAAAGTACTTTCTGTTAGTTTCTTAGAGTTTCAAGTGCTTTATCTGAGTATCAGATAGGTTTTCAATTAACACATACTCTCTAGGTAAGCTCGAATTAACACAAACCGTCCACACATATCTTCCACATTCCAAGTAAACTTGAATTAACATATTTTAGTTTGCATCCTTTCTGACTATTCAAAGTCTATAAAGCCTGTATCACTTAATTGGCTTTCCAGAACTGGAGTGGTTGGCATCGTTATGAAAGGTGAGGCAGCAATTCTTACTCTTTGACACTGTCCAGGTTATTTATAAAGAAACATACAGCCCCACACACATACGGCTCATATCAAATTGAAAATTAAAAAATGCATATATATTAATTAAATGTGTGATTTGGGACACATGATGAAAACACACAATGCATAACAAGAAATATAAAGCAGAGGGCTGGAAAACAATAGAATAATAGATTGAATATGCTACTGAAGTTAAAAATAAAATAAATCAAGCAAAACTGTTACAGAATTAAAATGTTAAAATATATACACAAAAGGAAATGAGTGTTAGTTCTAAATGTTTCACTTTAAAAAGATAAACTAACCACAAAAATAGGGAATATTAAATGAGGGACAAAATGTTATAAAATTTACAGAAAATAATTTCAAAATGTTAGAATTAATTCTGGCATTATTAGTAATTATTTTAAATGTAAATGCATTAAATTATCTGATTAGAATAAGATATTAGAGTAATAGAGAAGAAAGCATGAGCACATATTTATTGTTTATGAGGTTTGCCTTAAATACAAATAAGAAATTATTGACAAGTTAAAATATGGAAAATATCCCATGCAAATAACAAGCAAAAGAGACCTGGGGTAGATAAAACAATATAAAAAAAACAGATTTTTAGCCAAAAACTGTTACAAAGGGCAAAATAAGGACACTATATATTGAAAAATGTATCAATTTAGCAAAATGATTTCAGGAATGATAAACTTATTTGCAACTAACAAGAGGACTGCATTATGTGATGTGATTATTTACAAAATTTGAGGGAGAAATGGATGGTTTTCAATTTATAGCAAAACGCTTTAATGAACTGCATTCAAGATAAGCCAAGGACCAGATGACTTCCCCATTGAATTTTACCAAACATTTCATAAAGAATTAACACAAGTTGAGGTCAAACTCTTCCAAAAATTGAAGAGAAGGGAACACTTCCTTATTCATTCTCTGATGCCAACAACACATTAATTCAAAGAAAAATAAAACTGCAAGATAAGAAAATCACAGTTTTGTATACCTGATGAACATGGAATTAAAAAACTCAGCTAAACAATAACAAATCAATTTCAACAGATTATTTAAAATGTGTGTGTGTGTGTGTGTGTATATATATACCATGATCAAGTGGAAATTATTTCAGGTATGCAAGAGTGAATAAACACAAGAACCTAAAATATTGCTGATTTTGATTAATTCAATGAAGAAAAAAATCATCTCACTTGATGAAGAAATGATGTTTGACAAAATCTAGCACCTCTCCTTCCTAAAAATGGTTAGCAAGTTTGAAATATAAGAAAATTTCCTCAACATGAGAAAAGGCATATATGAGAGACCCAAAGTTAATACCATAACAATGGTGAGAGATGATATCATCCCCTCTAAGGTTATGTAAAAGGCAGGATTCCCCCTGTCACCGATGCTATTCAACA
Organism: Dasypus novemcinctus; assembly: GCF_030445035.2. Classification (NCBI taxonomy): domain Eukaryota; kingdom Metazoa; phylum Chordata; class Mammalia; order Cingulata; family Dasypodidae; genus Dasypus; species Dasypus novemcinctus. Next base: position 62,271,365 of record NC_080691.1, on the reverse strand, counting down.
TTTTACTGGAAGTGTTAGAAATTATGCAAAGAAATTAGGAAAGAACAATAAATAAAAAATCTTTGAAGTTGAAAACTAATAAGAGAAACTTTTTGTATTTGTTGGTAGCATATTGTATAGAGAAAACCCTAAAAATTCCATAACAAAGATATTCAAAGTAAAAAAAAATTAAAGAAACAAAATGGTATGGTGAACAAGGAACATTAATGATTTACAGGAAGATGGCAACTGAGTACACAGGCAGGGTTCAACTCTCTCACAAAAGCAATGGAAAAATAGCAAAAAGCTGTCAAAGGAACCTGCTTTGAGGGGTCAAAAAACAGGACACTGCTATGCAACTCCCAGGAAGTTGAGGGACAGAGAGACAGAGAACCCAAAACAACAAATGCAAGTTACCAAACACCCATAGCAGGTGGGAAGGGATTCCCATCCCTAGCCCCAAGATATCAAGCTGAGCTAAAACCCCTGCCTCACTGCTAACAACTCAGAGGGAAGAGCAAAGGTCTTCCTGTAAGCTGTTACAAGGGAAAAAGGAAGGGGAGTTGGCAAGTTTCTCTTCAGTGAATTTGGCCAGCTGATCCTCCTTTGAATTCCAGCTCTGGCAAAACCAAAACAAAAGAAAGTAGTGATTGAAATACCTCCTTGGACAGGTGTGCCAATGAGCTCCATCTTCTGGCTGGCCAAGAAGTTGCATAGACAAAAACAGCTTTTGGATTTCTCTGTACCTTAACTCCTGGGAGAAAATCTAACCCTATTAGAGACTCCCTGGCCTGATTTTGTTATCTTAAACTGGGTAAATTTAAATCCTTAGTACAAGTTGAATCAAATATCAAAGAATAACCCTGCAAAAAAATAATAAATTGTCAAGAGAGAGAAATTGGCCAAAAGAGTAAATTCACCAAAATATTAAAATACCTAGACATCAGAAAAACATTACAAGCCATACTAGAACACAGGAAGAGACTGTCCAGCCAATGAAACAAATCAAATAACCTAAAGAGATATAGGATTTAAGGCAATTAATAAATGATAATCACACAGCTCTCATATATCAATTCAAAGAATTGAAAGAAATTATGACTAAAGAGATAAAGATATTAAGAAGACACTGGATGAGAATAAAGAACAATTTGAAAGCCTGCAAAGAAAATTAGCAATTATAGGAATGAAAGATATGGTAGGTGAGTTTAAAATTATATTAGAGGCACGTAAGAGCAGATTTGAATAGTTGACAGAATTTGTAATTTAAAAGACAGAATATCTGAACAAGAAAATACAGTAGAACATAAAGAGAAGAGAAGAGAAAAACTGCAACACTTTCAGGGACTTGACTGTCAATGTAAAACACCAACATGCACAATATCAGTATCCCAGAAGGAATAGAGAAAGGAAAAGGGGCAGAAAGAATATTTGAAGAAATAATAAAAATTTCCCAGCTCTTAAAAAAAGACATAAATATCAATACCCAAGAAGGAAAACACATTTTGAACCAAATAAATCCAAATAGAATTGACCTTCCCTGAGAGACCTTCTATAAAGAATGATGAATATCAGAGATTGAGAGAGGATGATCACTTTTACTGAACCTGTGGTTGACACTGGGGTTTGTGTATACTCAGGAGACTTGAATCTCTGGACTGGACATGTGCCAGCTGAGCCCTGAGCCTCAGCAGAGTTGCCACTCCTACACTCCAGTTCACTGGACTTACCCAGGTTGGCTAACAGGGAGGTGAAGATGGTCAGTGCCACACTGGGGAACTGAGTGTGCCTAAAACTGCAAGCAAATGAATTGCATCCATCATCCATATGGTATCTAAGCCCCTTCTCGATATAGAGTTGGAGTGGACATCACCAACCCAGGGTCTGCAGGACGGAGGAATAAAATATGGATTAAAGTGGACTTACTGATATTCTACTGTAGAACTATTATGACTAGTAATGGGAGAAATTGTAGCTTTGATGTGGCCATGGTAGTTGCTGAGGACAGGGAGTAGGAATAACAGATTGATGTGGGGGCATTTTCAGGACTTGGAGTTGTCCCAAATGATATTGCAGGGACAGATGCTGGACATTATATATCCTGCCACTACACACTGAATGTACTGGGGGAGAGTGTAAACTACAATGTAAGCTATTATCCATGGAGTGCAGCAGTGCTCCAAAATGTATTCACCAAATGCAATGAATGTGCCATAATGATGAAAGAGGTTGTTGATGTGGGTGAAGTGGCATGTGGTTGGGATGTGGGGTATATGATATTTTTTAATGAAATGTATGTTGTAATCTATGTAACCTAAAAAAATACAGTTAAAAAATAAAGATAATAAAAGCAACAACAGAAACACAAAGCATTACGTAAAATAGAACCTCAGCAAGATTAAGTACTCTCATCATAAAACATGGTGTGAGATGAAATTTATATGATATATTTTAGGTACTGAAGAGGAAAAACTACTAGCCAAGAATACTGTACCTGACAAAGCTGACTTTCAAAAAAGAGGGCGAGTTCAAAGTCTTCAAAGACAAACAGAAACTGATAGAATATGTAACCAAATGACCAGAGTTACAAGAGATACTAAAGGGAGTGCTGAAAGGAAATAAACAAGAGTGGGATACTTGGAGAAGATTGTAGAAATGAAGGTTATAACCACTTGCAAAAATGTGCAGGAGAGAGTGTAAACTCCAATGTAAATCATAATCATTGTTTAGTGGCAATTCTCCAAGATGTGTTCAATAATTGTGACAAATGTACCACACTAATGAAGGATGTTGCTGATGTGGGAAAATATGGAAGGGCTAGGGAACAGGGCATATGAGAATCTCCTATATTTTTTGTTTAATATTTATGTAATCTAGTTTTTTTAAAAAATATTAAATAAAAATTATACTAAAAAAGAAAAAAAGTGCAAATTAAAGTGTAAAAAGACAGTAGTATATGAAAACAGAAACCCAAAGACAAGTGGATGAAGTAAATAATACCTTTACAGTAATAAAATTGAATGTTAATGCCTTGATTTCCCAAATCAAAAGACACAGAATTACAGAATGGCTAAAATAGATGAGTCATTCCTTTTGTTGTCTGCAAGAGACTCAGTTAAGATGTAAGGACAAGATGGCATCTGAATGAGTGCACCTCACAGTCTTTCCAGCAAAGAAGTGTCTGAGCGGGGTTGGAGACCTGCTGGAGCAGGCTGTTTCAGGGGATTGCAAGGCAGGAGGTGTATGAACGTTGATTTGGAGAGACTGTGACAGAAGTAGTGCTTGATAAAGGTTGAACTATGGGTTACAAGCACAGAGGTCGGAAGCTGTGGGGAGGCAGGTCCCTTCCTCCTAGAGCTGGTGACCACAATGTTCCCTGAGAACTGTCAGTTGTGTAGTGGTGTTCCTGGATTCTATGATCCCCAGATACATGTGTCGCAGGTCCCTTTCCCCTAAGACCCTGTACCTCACATTCCACAGACCTACATATCCTGAGTCTGCAGTGTTCTGGACTTCCATTTCCCAAGTCCAGCCCTCCCAGAGGTCCAGGATTGCCCTATCCTCCAGTTTTGGACTAACTCCATGAGTGGGAGAGATTCAGTGGGAGGTGCAGCAGAGGGGCTGGGTGAGTGCAGGTTCAATTTTTTGGTCCTTCCCTTTGTTTTTGTTTTTGTTTTTTATTTGTTTTGTTTTGTTTGCCCTTGGAGGAGCATACCAGCTGGCTTGAGCCTGGGAAGAAAAGAGTAGTGAATCTGCTGAGAAAGCAAAAATTACCTATATACCCTGGGATAGGAAACGTGGTCTGGGAGAAGTTGGAGTCAGAAAATCAACTAGCCCTCCAGTAGCACATCTAAGGGAGAGGGACTGTGGGAGCTGCTTTCCAAGATTCCAATAGCATACTTGGGGCTCCTGGTGAGGAGTGGGTGCCTCTCTCTGGAAATTAAGAGTCACTGTTTTCTGTGTTGAGTTGGTTAAACAAGGATCCACTGAAATCTCCTACTGGACCTCTGAAGCAGCTTTCCTGATGCCCTGGGAGAGAGGGAAGTGAGGAAGGGAGAAAGGGGGAATGTCAGATTCCTAGGAATTTTATTTAACTGCAAGGAGGATTCCTTGTTTGAAACTTTGTCTGGTATTCTATTGGTTTATCTTCTTGTTTTTCCTTCCTCTTTATCCCCTCAAGGCCATTTTTCTTTTTTTTTTTTTTTTCTCTTTTCCTTTTTCTTGCTTGCATCACCCCCCTTTGTCCCTTTGTTTTTTCTTTCTTTCTTTCTCTTCTTTTTCTTGTATATTAGGTATGGCAGGGAGGAATTCACATTTGCTGTATTTTCACTATCCTCTTTCCTCTACATCTTTCTATCCTCCATCATTTATTGTTTCTCTTACATTACACCTCTCTTTGTTTGCCCCCCTATTTTTCTGACTTTTTAGTTCTAATAGCTTTGGTCTGTTGTCAGTCTTATATTCATTCTATATATTATTGTCCTTTCTTTTCTCTTTCCCCCTCTCCTGAACACACTGACCAATAAATTCACACTATATTCCTCCCCATATTCAGATTACTGTCTCATTATATGTACTCTACTTTTCTTACTGTTGTAACTCTACATACCTTACATGAGTCTAACATTCATTCTCCTAGATCTTACATGGTTCCTCTGTCAATATTTACTATCAATCCTACTATTATTCATTTTCTTTTCTTACTCCTTTTGCCTTTTCTGCCCTAATGTATTCATTCAACTGAACTTAGCCAATAAAAAGGAAATAGAGTAAGAACAAAGTGACAAAGAGAAGACCTAACAGGCACGCAAAAACAACTAATTAAGCCCCAAACTAGACAAAGAAGATAAGTAACTGATTAAACCTGTCAAGATAAAATGATGATCAGACAACAGCAAAAAACTACAAATCAAACCAATAATCAGGAAAACAAGACCCAATCAAATGAACAAACTGAAAACCAGGAAGAGGAGCAGAATATCAAATGAGTAATTAAAGTTCTCAAAACATAAATTAGAGACCAATTTCATGAAGTGAAGGAAGAGATTAAGAATATGAAGAAAACACTTGGAGAGAATACAGAAGAAATAGCAATCATGTACAAAAAGATAACAGATATGATGGTGATGAACTGCACAATTCAAGAAATCAAAAATACATTCTCAGCAAATAACAGCAGACTCGAAGAGAAAGAGAAAAGAGTAAGTGATGTGGAAGACAGTACATCTGAAATCAAACAGATAGTAGAAATGATCGATAAAAGATAGAAAAAATCCAGCAGGGACGTAGGTACATGAATGTTAGTGCAAAATGCACAAACATACACATTACAAGCATCCCAGAAAGAGAAGAGAAGGGAAAGGGGACAGAAGGGATGTTGGAGGAAATATTGGCTGAAAACTTCCCAAATATATTGAAGGGGATGGATTGTCATGTCCGGGAAGCACAATGCACCCCAACAGCAAAAATCCCAACAGGCCTAACCAAAACTGTATATTTGTCAAATTATCCAGTGTTCAAAACAAAGAGAAAATACTAAAAGCAGAAAGAGAAAAGAGAACCATCACATACAAAGGAGGCTCCATGAGATTAAGTGCTGATTTCTCATCTGAAACCATGGAGGCAAGAAGACAGTGGTATGACATAGTCAAGGTACTAAAAGAAAACAATTTCCAACCAAGAATACTTGAGAGTTCAAAATATTCAGATAAACAGAAGCTAAGAGAGAATGCCAACAAGCATCCTGCCCCTCAAGAAATACTAAAGAGGTGGCGGACTTGGCCCAGTGGTTAGGGCATCCATCTACCACGTGGGAGGTCTGCGGTTCAAACCCCAGGCCTCCTTGACCCATGTGGAGTTGGCCCATGCACAGTGCTGATGTGCAAGGAGTGCCGTGCCACGCAGGGGTGTCCCCCATGTAGGGGAGCCCTACACACAAGGAGTGTATCCTGTAAGGTGAGCTGCCCAGGGCGAAAGAAAGTACAGCCTGCCCAGAAATGGCACTGCCCACACGGAGAGCTGACACAAGATGATGCAGCAAAAAGAAACAGATTCCCGTGCCACTGACAACAACAGAAGTGGACAAAGAAGACACAGCAAATAGACACAGAGAACAGACAATGGGGGGGGAGGGGAGAGAAATATATAAATAAATAAATCTTTAAAAAAAAGAAATACTAAAGAGAGTTATGCAGGAAGGAAAAAAAAAGAGAGACATAGTTGAAGGAGAGTGTAGGAGCAACTAAAAAGACAAAATATAATCAAACAAAATATGATAAACAAAAATCCAAAAAAATATGACTAATATAAGTAATTACTTGAAAGTAATAACACTGAATGTCAATGGATTAAACTCACCTGTCAAGAGGCTCAGACTGGAAGATTGGATAAGGGAATATGACCCATCTATATGTTGTATAAAAGAAACACATCTTAGGCCCAGTAATTCAAGGAGGTTAAAAGTGAATGGCTAGAAAACAATCTTACAAGCAAGCAATAATCAAAAAAGGGCAGGAGTAACTATATTAATATCAGCCAAAATAGACTTTAAGTGCAAAACAATTGTGAGAGACAAAGATGGACACTACATATTAATGAAAGGGATAATCTTTCAAGAAGAAAGAACACTCATAAACATTTATGCTCCTAACAAGGATGCCTCCAACTATGTGAGGCAAACACTGGAAAAACTAAGTGAAGGAATAGATTCCTCTACAATTATAGTAGGGGACTTTTTTCACACACCTCTCCTGTTATGTTTACCAGAACTGTAGTTGGTTCTGCGGTTTAAAAACATACCCAGAGGATCTGAATCTCTGGACTAACCATATGATAGCCAGGCTCTGAGCCTCAACAGACTTCAGCTCCTACACTCTGGTTTATTGGGCTTACCCCACTCAGCCAACATAGAGTTGAAGAAGGTCAACCACCACACTATGGAGCCAAGAGTGCCTACAACTGAAAGCAGGAGGATTGCATCCAGCATCCATGTGGAATTTAAGCCCCCTCTTGACATAGATGTGGAGTGGACACAACCAATCCAAGGTCCACAGGATGGAGGAATAGAATATGGATTAGAGTGGACTTACTGATATTCTATTCATGAACTATTGTGATTAGTAATCAAAGAAAATGTGGCATTGGTATGGAGAAAGTGGCCATGGTGGCTGCTGGGTGTGGGGAATGGGAGGAAGAGATGAGACATGGAGGCATTTTCGGGACTTGGAGTTGTCTTGGGTGGTGCTGAAGGGACAATCACCGGACATTGTATGTCCTCCCATGGCCCACTGGATGGAACGTGGGAGAGTGTGGGCTATGATGTGGACCGTTGACCATGAGGTGCAGCGGTGCTCAGAGATGTATTCACGAAGTGCAATGAATGTCTCATGATGATGGAGGAGATTGTTGCTATGAGGGGAGAAGTGGGGTGATGGGGGTGGAGGGTATATGGGGACCTCATATTTTCTGAATGTAGTAAAATAAATAAACTTAAAATGAACAAAAAAAAAAACTTTTAGAAAAACAGTGGATCAAGGAGGAAATCCCAAAAGAAATTAATAACTACCTTGAAATGAATGAAAATGATAACACAACATATTCAAACATATTGGATGCTGCAAAAGCAGTACTGAGAGGGAAATTTATAGTCATAAATTCATACATCCACAAAGAAGAAAGAGCTAAAATTGAAGAATTAAGTGCACACTTGGAGGAATTATTTTTTAAAAAACAGCAAAATAAATGGAAAGGAAGAAAAAAGAAAGAAAGAACAAAGATCAAAGCAGAACTAAATGAAACAGAAAATAAGAAAGCACATGAAAAAATAAACAAAACCAGGAGCTGGTTATTTGAGAAGATCAAAAAAATTGATGAACCCTTAGCTAGACTAACAAAGAAAAAAAGAGAGAAGATGCAAATACACAAAATAAGAAATGAGAAAGTTGATATCACCACTGACCTCACAGAAATAAAGTCTATCATAAGAAGATACTTTGAAAAACTATATTCCAATGAGAAGGAAAAATTAGAAGAAATTGGCAAATTTCTGGAAACACATAAGCAGCCTACATTGATAAAAAAAGAAATTGATGATCTCAACAAACCAATCACAATTAAAGAGATAGAATCAGTCCTTAAAAACCTCCCAACTAAGAAGAGCCCTGGGCCAGATGGCTTCACAGGTGAAATCTTCCTAACATTCTGGAAAGAACTAACTAACACCAATCTATCAATCTTGCTTAAACTCTTCCAAAAAATCAAAACAGAAGGAACAATGCCTAACTCATTCTATGATGCCAATATTACTCTAGTACCAAAGCCAAACAAAGATAGCACAAGAAAGAAAAATTACAGACCAATCCCTTTACAGAACCTAGACATGAAAATCCTCAACAAAATACTTGCTAATCATATTCAACAGCACATTAAACAAATCATACACCATGACCAAGTGGAATTCATTCTGGGTATACAAGGATGGTTCAACATAAGAAAATCAATCAATGTAGTACACCATATAAACAGATTGAAACATGATCACATTGATAGATGCAGAAAAAGCATTTGACAAAATAAAGCACCCTTTCTTGATAAAGACATTGCAAAAATTTGGAATAGAAGGAAACTTTCTGAACATGATAAAGAGTACATATTAAAAACTCATAGCTAACATAATTTACAATGGAAATATCCTAAAATCTTTCCCTCTAAGATCAGGAACAAGACAAGGATACCCACTATCACTCCTATTTAACATAGTCTTAGAAGTACTTGCTCGAGCACTGAGGCAAGAACCTGACATAGAAAGCATCCAAATTGGAAAGGAAGAAGTCAAAATTTTCACTATTTGCAGATGATATGATCCTGTAAACAGAAAACCTTGAGAAGTCTACCACAAAGCTCCTAGAACTTATAAATGAGTTTGGAAAAGTCATGGGTTACAAGACCAATGCGCAAAAATCAGTAGCATTTTTGTACACTAAAAAAGAGCAATGAGGAGGAAATCAAGAAACAAATACCATTTACAATAGTAAATTTAAAAATCAAATACCTAGGAATAAATTTAACTAAAGATATAAAAGATGTGTAGACAGAAACCTACACAACACTGTTCAAGGAAATGAAAGAAGACCTAATTAAATGGAAGAATATTCCCTGTTCATGGATAGGAAGATTATTATTATTAAGATGTCTATCCTACCAAAACTGATCTATAGATTCAATGCAATCCCAGTAGAAAGCAACACAGCATTCTTCAATGAACTAGAAAAACTATGAAATTTATTTCGAAAGGAAAGAGGTCCCAAATAGCCAAAGACATATTGAAAAAGAAAAATTAATTTGGAGAAATCATACTACTTGACTTCAAAACATACTACAAAGCTACAGTAGTGAAAATGGCATGGTATTGGCACAAGGATAGACATTCTGACCAACGGAACTGAATTGAGAGTTCTGATATAGATCCTCATATATACAATTGTGTGGTATTCAAAAAGGCCACTAAACACTCTCAATTGGGAGAGAATGGCCTCTTCAACAAATGGTGACAGGAGAACTGAATATCCATATGTAAAAGAATGAAAGAATATTACTAACCCACACTTTATACAAATATCAACTCAAGATGGATCAAAAACCTAAATATAAGAGCCAAGACCATAAAGACCTTGGAAAGCAATGAAGGGAAGCATCTACAGGACTTCATTATTAGAAACACCTTCATGAACTTCACACCCAAAACATGAGCAGCAAAAGAACAAATAGATAAATGGGACTTCATCAAAATTAAAGCCTCTGCACCTCAAAGGAGTTTGTCAAGAAAGTGAAATGAGAGCCCTCACAATGGGTGAAAATATTTGGTAACCATATATCTGATAGGAGACATATTCTGCATATATAAAGAACTCCTATATCTCGAGAAAAAAAAAGACAAACATCCAATTTTAAAAATGAGAAAAAGAGTTGAACAGACACTTTTCCAAAGAAGATATACAAATAGGTGAAAAGCACATGAAAAATGCTCAAAATCACTAGCTATTAGGAAAATGCAAATCAAAACAACAATGAGATACCATCTTACTCCCATAAGACTGGCAGCTATCAAAAAATCAGAAGACTGCAAGTGCCAGAGAGGATGTGGAGGAATGGGAACACTCATTCACTGCTGATGGGAAAGGAGAAGGATCCAGCCATTCTGGAGGACAGTTTGGCATTTTCTAAAAATAATAATAATAATAAAATAGCTATAGATTTGCCATAAGACCCAGCAATTGTACTGCTGGGTATATAACTAGTAGAACTGTTATATGCACACCAATGTTCACAGCAGCACTATTCACTATTGCCAAAAGTTGGAATCAACCCAAATACCCATCAACAGATGAATGGATAAATAAAATGCTATATACACATACAATGGAATACTACTCAGCTATAAGAACCAATAGAGTACAAACACATGTCATAATATGGATGAATCTTGAGAACCTTATGTTGAGTGAAGCAACCCAGGCATTGAAGGACAAATACTACATGACCTCTCTGATATGAAATAAGTAAACCAAGCTGTCTCAGAGAGCTACAGACTGGATGATAGGCATAAAGGAAGATTGCGAGCTGACACCTACGTGGGTGAAATCTATGATAAGATGCAGGTAAGTATTTGTGCAGGGAAGGGATAAAAAGGGGGCATAGGGATACCTATGGGTGGGGCTTTGTGGGCCTGAAGGGAGCTAAGGATGGGAGGATGGGTCAGATGGCCAAAGAAATTGGGGGAAGTGTGGGGCGAACATTTGAACATAGGAGATTGTCAGGTTTGTGGTTGAAATTATAATGTAGAGAAAACTTTTTAGAAAGTTTAATAAGGAAGGTTACCTGTTTAGGATGCTTAAGGGGGCATCTGACACAGGACAAGCTTCTAGGGAGTGTGTGAGTGCTCATTTTGTCATAGCGGGTTATATCATTGGGTGGAGAACCATAAAATGAGAGTGAACCTACATCCTAGGGAGGACTGATGTTCTCAAACAGAGGGAATTGTATCTCTCAAGAGAATTGGTGGTTCCCAATGGGTTACGACAGTCAAGTATGTTAAGCCTTCAACATTGTTGCAAGCATCTCTTAATATGGTCCTTCAAGTAATGAAGATTGATTGTCATGGTGGGCACTGATGAGAGGAGGAAAGAGGTATTGAATACATGGAATCGGTGTAACAGTGGGGCAATGGAAGTGTTCCACAATTTCATGCAATGATAGATATAGGACATGTTAAATTACACCAAAAATGTATATAAGTCTATAGGCTAAAATGCGAACTATAATGTAAAACAAGATAAATAAATATTTAGAAATTGTATAGTCTAAAATATAAACGATAATCCAAATGGAACCATGTTTGAAAGCTATTGTTTCAATATCTGTACATCAGCTACAGCAAATATAATACAAACATGTAAAAAGACCATTGTCTGGGAAGGGACAAAGGGTTTGATGTTGCATATATGGGAAGACCATATATTGTATACGTGAATTACTGTGATCTAAAACTTATGTGAAGGCAATTTTATTTATTAGAAAGGAAAAAAAGGAGAAAGGTTGTAGACACTAGGGAAAAAATGGAATAAATTGCCTTGCCACTGTAAATACAGGGCAACACCTATAGCAGTGATGAAAGGCAAAACATCAAAAACAAAGCTTTTTCATTTTTTTAAATTTTTTGATACCTCAATTTATTTTTACTTTAGTTAATTTTTCTAAATTACTATGTATTCTATATCTAACCTTTAAACCCATCAGTATATTCCATTTTGCTATTAATGGAACCTGACAATATATTAGGCTTCATTTTTAAAGAAGTTTTGGATGAGAGAGAAGTTCAGGTATGGCAGGGGAGGAACACTGGTGTGGGGTGTGATTGATAGGTGGTATATCGTTCAGAGGGAGTTCTCCAAGGCATGTATACAGGTATATAAAAATGTTTGGATATTTTCATAGTGGTTTCAGTTAAAACAACAACTGAGGGAGTGCTGAGTTCTAGCCAGGTGAGTTCTATCACATTCCCCAATGGAACAGCAACAATCCACCAAGTGCAATGGCAATGACCAATAAGGACAAATGGTCTAACAGTGAGCCCTTAACACTGATTGCTATGATTATGAGTCTGTGCCCCTGAAATATGAACTAGGCCTAGAGCTGCAGGGTGCCTAAGAGTTACCTCCTGAGAGCCTCCATGTTGCTCAAATGTGGCCACTCTCTAAGCAAAACTCAGCATGGAAATGCATCACCTTCCCCCCAGTCTGGGACATGACTCCCGGGAATGAGCCTCCCTAGCTCTGAGGGATTACTACCAAGCACCAGCTGATGATTTAACTCAAAAAGGACCTTGAATAAAAAGACCAGCAGAATATCTCAGCCTACACTAATGTCAGGTGTTAAACTGCTTTGTGAATTTGGATAAAAGGGGGAAATGGAAAGGACAAATGAGTTTACATGGCTATGAGTCTCCACAAAAGAGTCAGGAGGTCATCAGAGGGTTAATGCGTACACTCCCCTCAGCGGAGTACCAGAGACAGCAAAAGTAGATAGAAATCCAAGTACTGATTCTCCTAAGGGCTACAGAGACCCACAGGTTATATGGTCATGGCAGATGATTCTAGAGTTCAGTGCCATGTCAGTTGGCCCTACTTTGGAGTTTGTGTTCCTGAGTGCAATGGAGTTGGACTCCAATGCGTACTTTCTACATATGCCTCTTCTGTCACTTTTACTGAACCTGTTGTTGGCACTGGGGTTCGTGTATACTCAGGAAACCTGAATCTCTGGGCTGTCTATGTGACAGCCAGGCCTTGAGCCTCAACATACTTGGAACTCCTACCCTCTGGTTTACTGGAATTACCCTGGCCACCTAACAGGGAGGTGAAGGTCAACCACCATACCAGGGAGATAAGAGTTCCTAAAAGTGCAAGCAGGAGAATTGCATCCATCATCCATGTGAAATCTAAGCCCCCTCTCGATCTACAGTGGGACTGGACATAATCATCCCAGGGTCCACAGCCTGGAGGAATAGTATATGGATGAGAATAGACTTACTGGTGTTCTGCTGTGGAACTACTGTGATTAGTAATGGAAGAAATTGTAGCATTGATGTGGAGAAAGTGGCCATGGCAGCTTCTGAGGGTAGGGAGAGGGAAGAACAGATATAATGTGGGCCATTTTCAGGACTGGGAGATGTCCTGGGTGGTGCTGCAGGGACAGATGCTGGACATTGTGTGTCCTGCAATAGCCCATTGGGTGGACTGGGGGAGTGTAGACTACAATGTAGACCACTGTTCATGTGGTGCAGCAGAGCTCTGAAATGTATTCGCCAAGTGCAGTGAATGTGCCACGATGATGGAAGAAGTTCTTGACGTGGGAGGAGTGGGTGAGGGTGGTGGGGGTGTATGGGGACCTCATGTTTTGAATGTAACATTTGAAAGAAAATAAAGAAGAAAAAACATTGGTGGGGGAGCGGATGTAGTGTAAATATTTGGGCACCTGCTTCGCACATGGGAGGTCCCCTTGAAGATGTTACAATTAGTTTATGTAGGGACTCATTTAAGTATATGTTCTGCAGAGATTCTATTTACATGAGATCAAATTAAATCAGATTGGGCTTTAATCAATAATTCTGGGTTCTTAATAAGCAAATATAACACATAGAGAGTAATTTGAAGTTAGAAATAAGAAGACAGAGATGGGGCAGATGGCCATGTGACAGAGGTGGTGCTGCAAGCCATGCAGCCTTAAAGACTGTGGCAAGCCAGCATCAGAATGCCGCAGGATCTGGGAGGAAACATTTTCTACAGAGACTAGGATTTTGGACTTTTAGCTTCCAAAGCTGAGGCAGAAAACTTCTTATTGTTTAAGCCAACCAGCCTGTGATTTCCATCATAGCAAATTGGCAAGTTAAAATACCACATTCTCAAAAAAAAAAAAAAAAAAAAAGATGTAAGGACACAACCAGGTTACAAAGTGAAAGGTTGGAAAAAGATATTACATGCAAATAGAAACCAAAAAAAGAGCTGGACTAGTGACACATATCTGAAAAAATAGATAGTGCAAAACTGTTATAAAGGATGAAGGTCATTATATATTAATAAAAGGGCCCATTTATCAAGAAGATATAACTATACCAAATATTTATGTGTCTGACTTGATTATCCCAAGGTACATGAGACATGTGTTAGCAAAACTGAAGGGAGAAAGAGATGTTTCCACAATAATTGTTGGAGATTTCAATACACACTCTCAGTATAGGATAGAACATCTGGACAGAGGATAAATAGAGAGCTTGACTAATATGAAAATTGAACTAAACTTAACAGACAGCTATAAAAAATTGTACCCCAAAAACATGAGGACATAATTCTTTTCAATTACTCATGGATCCTTCTCCCAGATAGACCATATGTTGGATCACAAAATAAGCCTCAAAAATTTTTAAACATATAAAATTATACAAAAATTTTGTCTGATCATAATGGTATAAAGCTGGAAAACAATAATGGGTGGAAAAAGGGAAAATTAATAAATATATGGAGATTAAACAACCTACTCTTTAAAAATCATTGGATAAAAGAAGAAACTGCAAAAGAATTCAGCAACTATCTTGAAATGAATGGAAATGAGAAAACTTATCAAAATCTATGGGTGAAAGAGTGAAGCCAAAATGGCAGCAGAGTAAGGAGCTCCTGAAGTCAGCTCCTGCTATAGGGCAGTTAATAATCACCCAGACCTATCTAAAGCAACTGTTTGGGGACCCCAGGAGTCCAGAAGAGTATCCTGCACTTCCTTGAAAGTATGGAATGTCCCGGCCCGTGGGACGGCAATGGAGACCTGAAACCTGCCGAGAAAGAATGGTGGGACAAGAGACACAAAGAACGACAGCAAGACAGGGTTCTGATCAAACTGCAACTTTATTAAAGGGGACAAAGTATATATACCCTCGGGAGGGGGAGGAGTGGGGAGTGAGGTGGTGGAGGCTAAGGATTGGTTGTTGCTGTTGCCGGGGTGGGAGGCAGACTTTAGTTTCGCGTCTTGCACCTGTGCACTATCTTATCAGTCTGGGCAGTGGCGGGAAGACGGAGAACAAAGGAGCAGGGAGGGAGAAGAACAAGGAAGTGGGCTCTGCTCTGGTGGCCATGTTGCCGGCATTGCTGAACTCAGTGTATACTCGTATTGACCGCTCCCAACAATGGAAGGAGTAGACTGCCCACCTACAGAGAGGATTCATGAGTACAGTCCTCTCTGCCTTGGAAGTTGGTGCCCATGGTGCAAGTCACCTCAGGAGCTATTCTGTGGTGGCTGGAGTTGGAAGCTCCATTTCCCTAAAAACAGGGGAGGAAGACATGGTGTGGGACTGACTTCACTACTGATTATTAAGTTTGGTTGGTTATAATCGTAGGGACAGCTAAACTTTGAGCCTTTCCAGGTCAGAAGGATTCCTTTAACCAATATTTTGATTCCACCCCCAGCATGAGGTGAAGCAGGACTGATTGAAAATCATGGTGTTGGTAGGAATCAGCTTCTTTGCACCCAGGTCAAATTCAGGTCTATCCTAAACACCAGCCCCAGCTCTGGCAGGAAGGAAGCTGGGCACATCACCTCTCTAGGAAACTGCAAGCCATGCTGTAGAGGTCGGTGCCCATCCTACTCTAGGAATACAAGCTGCCTCAGAAGCTATTCTGTGGCTGGAGTTAGAAGCTCCATTTCCCATAAGTGATGATGGAAGAAACAGCTGTCCACTGATTAATGGACTCAGATGGATAAAGTATAATCCTAGAAACAGCTAATGTCTGAACCTGTCCAAGTTGTAAAGAGTCTGGTAGCTGCAATTTTGACCCCACCCCCAGCATGAGGGGAAGCCTAGCTGACAGAAAGTCCAGTGAAGTTAGGGACTGGATTTTTTCCACCAACATTGGACTGCAGCCTTAGCCTCGGCTCCAGCCCCACCTCCAGCAGAGAGGAAGGTGGTGGGACCTGCACCAGGCTCTCCAGGACCTGCTCTCTGCTGGCACAGATGGAATAATTGGTCATCTGGGGCTGCATCTGTGCATCCAATAGGATAGGAGAGGTGCTGGGTGTCCTTGGCCTCTTCAGGTAATAGCTGGAGTTTTCAGTCCACACAAACTAGTTTGTTCAGTGCCTTCAAGTCCATCTGCACCTGTTACTTGATAGGACAGGAGGTGGCTGGTGTTCTCTCAGTCTCTCAGGGCAACTTCAGGCACTTTGGGTCTGCACAAACCTGTCTGTTGGTCAACTGTGGCTCCATCCCCATCCCAAACTGGAAAAGAGATGGATTGTGTTTGCCCACCTTCTCTGGGTAACTGGGTGCTTTTGGCCCATACAGCCTGGACTGGACTGGGGGTACTTGTGGATCCACCCTTACCCCCAATAGGAAAGGTGGGCTTGGTGTTTCCATAGCCTTTCCAGGCAGCAGACCCTTTTCTAATGCATGGACTGGACTTGGATACCTATGGATTCACCCCCACCACAAATAAGATAGGAGGGATCTAGTGTGTCCATAGCCTCTCCAGACAATGGCAGGCACTTTCTGCTTACAGGTAGTGAATTGTTGGGTGCCTGTGGATCCAACCCCAAGAAATAATAAGATTGGAGTGGACTAGTGTTTCCTCAGGCTCTTTGAACAATGGCAGATATTCTTGGCCTAAAGAGACTGAGCTGTTGGGCACCCATAGAACCACTCCCACCACCCAATAGGATGTGAGGGGGCTGGCACTTCCTCAGCTTCCCTGGGCAGTGGTGGGTACTTTCAGCCTACAGAGACTGAACTGTTGGGCATTGGTGGTTCAGTTCCCACCCCTAAAGTGCAGAAGGGACAATAATCCCTCAACCTCTCAAGGCAACTGCAGGCACATTTGGCCCACACAGATTGGATTGTTAGGCACTCCAGGGGTTCATTCCTACTCTGGGTAGGGAGGGATTCTGGTGCTACCACAGTTTACCTAGGCAACTGTGGTCATTTTGGACACACATGGCACAGATTGTTGCCCAAAACTATAGCTCCATCCCCACCCAAGTTAGAGGAGGAAGGGGTGAGAAATTACATCAGTATTTCTGGGAAACTACAGACAGTCTTGTCCTGCCCAACTTGGATTATTATAGATGGTTGCAGCTCTGCCCCTACCCCTGACAGAGGAGGAAAGTGGGAGAAGATTCTTCATTTCCTGGGGAATTGTGGGCAGCTTTAACCTCCATAGCTTACAACACCAGTTACATCCCTGGCTCCTACCACACAACCAGCAAGGGAGAAAAAACAAGAAAGCCATAAGCTGAAGGGAGAAACTGGACCCAGAGAAAATACATCTAGCAATTCTGATGTGAAAACACCAATGAAAAATTACAATGCATACCAAGAAACAGAAAGATATGGCCTAGTTAAAGGAATAAGATAAACCTGCAGATGACATAAAGGAATTGAAACAACTAATTATAGATGTTCAAGCAAATCTTAATAAGTTGAATGAACTGGTTAAAGAGAGAAAGGAGAGTAAGAAGACACTGGGGGAGTACAATGAAGAATTTGAAAGCATACATAGAAAAACAGCAGAACTTATGGGAATGATAGGTGCAATAAATGAAATTAAATATACACTGGAGGCATATAACAGATTTGAGGAAGCAGAATAAAGGATTAGTGAGCTCAAAGACATGGCCTCTGAAAGCAAACATTCAAAAGAATAGATGAAGAAAAGAATGGAAAAAATTGAACAGTGTCTCAGGGAACTAAATGACAGCAAGATATGTGCAAACATACATGTATTGGGCATCCCAGAAGGAGAAGAGAAGGGAAAGGGGACAGTAGGAATATATGAAGAAATAAAGGTGGAAAAGTTCCCAAATCTATTGAAGGACATAGATATACATAATCAAGAAGCACAATATACTCCCACTCAAATAAATTAGACTAGAACAACTCTGAGATATATACTAATCAAAATGTCAAATGTCAAAGATGAAGAGAGAATTCTGAGAGCAGCAAGAAAAAAGCAATGCATAACATATAAGGGATACCTAATAAGATTAAATGCCAATTTCTCATCAGAAACCAGGGCGGAAGGAAGGCAGTGGAATGATATATTTAAGATACTGCAAGGAAAAAACTGCCAGCCAAGAATTTTATATCCAACAGGATTTTATTTCAAAAATTAGGGCAAGATTAAAATCTTCACAGATAAACAGTAACTAAGTGTTTACAACAAAAAGACCAGCTTTCCAAGAAATAGTAAAGTGATTGTTACTGACTGAAAAGAAGACAAAAGAGAGAGGCTTGAAAGAGAGTCTGGAAATGAGGATCGTATCAGTAATAGTTACAAAAAATGTCAAAAATAAGATGACTCAGAGGTGGGGCAAGATGGCATCTGAGTGAGTGCACCTTATATTATCTCCTGCAAAGAAGCGGCTGAGTAGGGTCAGAGTCCCACTGGACTGGGCTGTTTTGGGTACTTGCAGGGCAGGAGGTGTCTGGATGTCGATTTGGTGAGACAGTGACAGAAGAGATTCTTGCAAGAGGTGGAATTTTGGGTTTCTGACACGAAGGTCAGTAGTTGTAGGTGGAACCCCTCCCCCTAGGGCTGGCAGCCCAGCTGCAGCAATCCCTGAAATCTCTGTTGTGCTTTGGTGTTCCCAAACACTGAGCAGGCAGTTTCAGGGGCTTGCAGGGCAGGAGGTGACTGGATGTCGATTTGGTGAGACAGTGACAGAAGAGATTATTGTGAGAGGTGGAATTTTGGGTTTCTGACTTGGAGGTCAGAAATTGTGGGCAGGACCCCTCCCTCTAGGGCTGGCAGCCAGCAGCAGTGATCCCTGTAAACTTTGTTGTGCTGTGGTGTTCCCAAACCCTGTATTAACCAGATGCATCGTTCCCAGGACTGTATCTCCTAAACTCTGGTAACCCATGCTCCAGAGACTCACACACCTTGAGTCTGCAGTATCACGGACTTCCCATTCCCAAATCCACCATGCCCTGAAGTCCACCTGCGGTCTTTGATTACCCTAGCCCACCGAATTTTGTATGTTGTTTTTTTCTCTCTCTCTCTCCTTGAGCATGGAGGATTGTACCAGCTGACTTGGGGAGAGTCTGGGAAGAAAGGAGATGTGAATCTGCTGAGGAATCCCAATTTACCTAAATGTCTTGGGATAGGAAACTTGGTCTGGGAGAAGGCGGAATCAGAAAATTAATTAGACCTCCCCTAGCACAGGTAAGGGAGAGGGACTGTAGGATGTGCTATCCAAGCTTCCAATAGCATATTTGGGGTTTCTGGTAAGGTGTAGGTGCTCTCATGCTGGAAATAAAGAGTCATAGACTTCTGTGTTGTTGGTTCAACAAGGACTCACTTGAATCTCCTACTGGACTTTTCAGGCAGCTTTTCTGCTGCCCTGGGAGAGAGAGAAGTGAGGAAGGGAGAAAGGGGGAAGGTTGGATCCCTAAGTGTTTTATTTAACTGCAAAGAGGATTCCTAGCTTGAAACGTTGGTTTTTTTTTTTTTTTTTTTTTTTTTTAGCGTGGTTGCTACTATTGCATTGTCTCCTGGTCTTTTCTCCCATTTTATCCCACAATATCCCACAGGGTCCTTTTTCATTTATTTAATTTTTTTTTCTCTTTTGCTTTTTCTTGCTAGTTTCTCCCCTTTTTTTGCCCCGACTTTTTCTCTTCTCTTTTTCTTTCTTTTTCTTCTTTTTTATTTTATTTTCTTTATATAATTGGTGCTGTAGGGAAATCTTCACATTTGCTGTATTTCCTCATCCTCCATTTCCTCTTTTCTTGCTATCCTCCATCACCTACTGTTTCTCTTACATTCCACCTCCTTTTCTTTGGCCCCCAAATTGTCTGAGTTTTTATTTCTAATACCTTTGTTCTGTTTTCTGTCTTTTATCCACTTTTAATATTATTGTCTTTCTTTTCTTTTTCCCTCTCTCATGAAAACATTGGCCTTTTAATTCATACTATATTCCTCCCCATATTCAGTTGACTGTCTCATTATAGGTACTCTACTTACTGATATAACACTACGCAACTTACATGAGCCTAATATCCATTCTACTAGATCGCATATTGTTGCTGTGTTAACATTTATTACCAATACTATTTTATACATTTTCTTTTCTTACTCATTTTGCTTTCCCTGGCCCTAATATTTTCCTTTGTATTTAACTTAGCCAGCAACAAGAAAATAGAGTAAGAAGAACTAAGTGACAAAGAGAAGATATAACTTACACATGAACAAAAACGAATTAATCCCCAAGACTAGACAAAGAAGCTAAGGAACCTGTCAAGATAAAATTATGACCAGACAGCAACTACAAATCAAACCAATAATCAGGAAAACATGGCCAAATCCAACGAACAAACTAAAAACCAAGAAGAGGAGCAGAACACTGGACAATAATTAAAGATCTCAAAACATATATTAGAGACCAACTTAATGAAGTAAATGATGAGATTAAAAATATGAAGAAAACTCTTAGAGAGGAAACGGCAGACATACATAAAAAGATAACAGATATGATGGTAATGAACAATACAGTTCAAGAAATCAAAAATACACTCTCAGCAAATAGCATCACATTAGAAGAGGCAGAGGAGAGAATTAGTGACTTGTAAGAAAATACATCTGAAATCAAACAGATAGTAGAAATGATCAATAAAAAGATAGAAAAAATCCAGCTGGGACTTAGGGACCTGAATGACAATGCAAAATACACAAAAACATATGTATTATAGGCATCCCAGAAGGAGAAGAGAAGGGAAAGGGGACAGAAAGCGTGTTGGAGGAAATAATGGCTAAAAACTTCCCAAATCTATTGAGATGGATGTACATGTCCAGGAAGCACAACACACCCCAAACACCATAAATCCCAACAGGCCTACCCAAAGACATATACTTGTCAAATTATCCAATGGTCAAGACAAAGAGAAAATTCTAAAAGCAGCAAGAGAAAAGAGAACCATCACATACAAGGGAGGGACCATAAGATTAACTGCTGATGTCTCATCTGAAACCATGGTGGCAAGAAGGCAGTGGTATGATATAGTCAAGGTACTAAAAGAAAAAAAATTCCAACCAAGAATACTCTACCCAGCTAAGCTAGCATTCAGAAATGACAGGGAGTTGAAAATATTCACAGAAAAACAGAAATTAAAAGAGTATGCCAACAAGAACCCTGCCCTTAAAGAAATACTAAAGGGAGTTCTTCAGGAAGAAAGAAAAAAAAAAAACAGGAGAAGCTGAGATGGAGGAAAGTGTAAGAGCAACAAAAAAGACAAAAAGGAAAGAAAAAACAAACAAAATATGACAAACACAAGTCCAAACAAAATATGGCTAACATAAATAATTCCTTAAAAATAATAACACTGAACATCAATGGATTAAACTCACCTGTTGAAAGATTCAGACTGGAAGATTGGATAAGGAAATATGACTCATCTGTATGCTATCTACAAGAAACACATGTTATGCCCAGGGACTCAAGGAGGTTGAAAGTGAATGACTGGAAAACAATCTTAAAAGCAAACAATAACCAAAAAAAAGGCACAAGTAGCTATATTAATATCAGACAAAATAGACTTTAAATGCGAAACAAGTGTGAGAGACAAAGATGGATACTACATGTTAGTGAAAGGGATAATCTTCCAAGAAGAATGAACAATCATAAATATTTATGCTCCTAACAAAGGCATATCCAAATACATGAGGCAAACACTGGAAAAACTAAGTGAAAGAATAGATACTTCTACAATTATACTGGGAGATTTTAATACACCACTATCAACTTTGGACAGATAATCTCAAAAAAGAATCAATAAAGAAATAAAAAATTTGAACAGTGAATTAGAGGAGCTGGACCTAATAGACATATACAGATCATTACACCTGAATACAGCAGGATATACATTTTTCTCAAGTGTACATAGATCGTTCTCCAAGATAGACCATATGCTAGGCCACAAAGAAAGGCTGAATGAATTCAGAAAGATCAAAATTATACAAAATAATGTTTCTGAACACAGTGGAGTGAAGCTGGAAATCTGCAGCAGCCAGAGGCCCAGATTTCACACCAAGACATGGAAATTAAACAGCACACTCTTAGTAAAACAGTGGGTCAAAGAGGAAATCTCAAAAGAAATCAATGACTACCTTGAAATAAATGATAAAGATAACACAACATACCAAAATTTATGGGATGCAGCAAAAGCAGTACTGAGAGGGAAATTTATAGCTGTAAATTCATATATCAAAAAAGAAGAAAGAGCAAAAATTGAAGAACTAACTGCACATTTGGAGGAATTAGGAAAAAAGCAACAAAGTAATCCAACAGGAAGAAGAAGGAAGGAAATAACAAAGATAAGAGCAGAACTAAATGAAATAGAAAATAAGAAAGCGCTTGAAAAGATAAACAAAACCAAGAGCTTGTTCTTTGAGAAGATCAATGAAATTGACAAACCCTTAGCTAGACTAACAAAGGAAAAAAGAGAGAAGATGCAAATACACAAAATAAGAATGAGAAAGGCGATATCACCACTGACCCCACAGAAATAAAGACTATCATAAGAGGATACTTTGAAAAACTATATTTCAACAAAAATGACAATTCAGAGGAAATGGACAAATTCCTAGAAACACGTAAGCAACTTTTATTGATGAAAGAAGAAATTGATGATCTCAACAAACTTAATCACAAGTAAAGAGATAGAATCAGTCATTAAAAACCTCCCAACTAAGAAGCACCCCAGGCCAGATGGCTTCACAGGTGATTTCTACAAAACATTCCAGAAAAAGCTAATGCTAATCTTGCTGAAACTCTTCCAAAAAAATCGAATCAGAAGGAACATTACCTAATTAATTCTATGATGCCAACATTACTCTAGTACCAAAGCCAAATAAAGACACCCCAAGAAAGGAAAATTACAGACCAATCTCTCTAATGAAACGATGTGAAAATCCTCAAGAAAATACTTGCTAATCGTATTCAACAACACATTAAACGAATTATACACCATGACCAAGTGGGATTTATTCCATGTATTCAAGGATGGTTCAACATAAGAAAATCAATCAATGTAATACACCATATAAACAGATTGAAGGAAAAAAATCACATGATTATATCTATAGATGCAGAAAAAGTATTTGACAAAATACACAATACTTTCTTGGTAAAAACACTGCAAAAGATCAGAATACAAGGAAGTTTTCTGAACCTGATAAAGAGTATATATGAAAAACCCACAACCAACATCGTTTACAATGGTGAAATCCTAAAATCTTTCTCTCTAAGATCAGGAACAAGACAAGGATGCCCACTATCACCTCTTCTATTTAACATTGTCTTAGAAGTACTTGCTCGAGCACTGAGGCAAGAACCAGATATAAAACACATTCAAATTGGAAAGGAAGAAGTAAAAATTTCATTATTTGCAGATGACATGATCCTATACATAGAAAACTCTGAGAGGTCTACAACAAAGCTCCTAGAACTCATAAATGAGTTTAGTAAAGTCGCAGGTTATAAGATCAATGTGCAGAAATCAGTAGCATTTCTGTACACCAATAATGAACAAACTCAGGAGGAAATCAAGTAACAAATACCATTTACAATAGTAAATAAAAAAATCAAATACCTAGGAATAAATTTAACTAAAGATGTAAAAAACTTATACACAGAGAACTACACAAGACTGTTCATGGAAATCAAAGAAGACCTAAATAAGTGGAAGAATATTCCCTGTTCATGGATAGAAAGACAAAATATTATTAAGATGTCTATCCTACCAAAACTGACCTACACATTCAATGCAATCCCAATAAAAATCAACACAGCATTCTTTAAGGAATTAGAAAAACTAGCTATGAAATTTATGTGGAAAGAGGCCCTGAATAGCCAAAGAGATACTGAAAAAGAAAAACGAAATTGGAGGAATCACACTACCTGACTTCAAAACATACTACAAAGCTACAGTAGTGAAAACACCACGGTATTGGCACAAGGAGAGAGACAGGGATAAATGGAACCGACTTAAGAGTTCTGATATAGATCCTCACATGTATAGTCATATAATATTTGATAAAGTCACCAAACCCTTTTAACTGGGAAAGAATGGCCTATTCAACAAATGGTGCCTAGAGAACTGGATATCCATACGTAAAATAATGAAAAAGGATTACCAACTCACACCTTACACAAAAATCAATTCAAGATGGATCAAAGACCTAAATATAAGAGCCAAGGCCATAAAGACTTTGGAAAGCAGTGCAGGAAAGCATCTATAGGACCTTGTAATAGGAAATGGCTTCATGACCTTCACACCGAAAGCACAAGCAGCAAAAGAACAAATAGATAAATGGGACTTACTCAATATTAAAGCCTTCTGAACCTGAAAGAAGTTTGTCAAGAAAGTGAAAAGAGAGCCTACACAATGAATAGAAAATATTTGATAGTCATATATCTGATAGGAGACTTATAACCTGCATATTCAAAGAACTCCTAGATCTCAAAAATAAAAGGACAAAAAACCCATTTAAAAAATGGGCAAGAGAATCAAACAGACACTTCTCCAAAGATGAAAAATGAATGGCCAAAAAGCACTTGAAAAAATGCTCCGAATCTCTAGCTATTAGGGAAATGCAAATCAAAACTACAATGAGATACCATCTTAATTCCATAAGATTGGCAGCTATGAAAAAAACAGAAGACAACAAATGCTGGAGAGGATGTGGAGGAATGAAAACACTAATCCACTGCTGGTGGGAATGCAGAAGGATCCAGCCATTCTGGAGGACAGTTTGGGGGTTTCTCAAAAAACTAGCTCTAGATTTGCCATATGACCCAGCAATTCCACTGCTGGGTATATACCCAGTAGAACTGAAAACAAGGACACAAACCCATATATGCACACCACTGTTCATAGCAGTATTGTTCACTATTGCCAAAAGTTGGAATCAACCCAAATGCCCATCAACAGATGAGTGGATAAAATGTGGTATATACATACAATGGAATACTACTCAGCTTTAAGAATGAATGCACTACAAACACATGTGATAACATGGATGAATCTTGAGAACCTTATGTTGAATGAAGCAACCCAGCCACTGAAGGACAAGTACTACATGACCTCAATGATATGAAGTAAGTAAACCAAGCTGCCTCAGAGAGCTAGAGACTGGATGATAGAAATTGGGAGGTAGAGGGAAGATGTAAGCTGACACCTACATGAGTGAAATCTATGATAAGCTGGAGGTATTTGTACAAAGAAGGGATAAAATGGGGTCATAGGGTTACCTTTGAGTGGGGCTTTGTGGGCTGCAGGGAGGCTAGGGATGGGAGGATGGGTAATATTTCCCAAAAAATTGGGGGGAGGGTGGGAGAACATACAAACATAGGAGATTGTCAGGTATTTGGTTGAGAGTATAATGCTGAGAAAACTTTTTCAAAAATATATTAAGAAGGTTACCAGTTTTAGGCACTTAAAGGGGATAATCTGATGCAGGACAGGTTTCTAGGGAGTGTGTGAGTGCTCATGTTGCCATAGTGGGTCATATCATTGGAAAGAGACCCATATAATGAGAATGAAGGCATACCCACATCCTGGGGAGGACTGATGTTCTCAAATAGATGAAATTGTATCTGTCAATAGAAATGGTGGCTCCCAATGCATTAGGGCAGTTGAGCATGTCAAGCCCTTAAGACAGTTGCAAGTATCTCTGAAAATGGCCCTTCAAGCAATGAAGATTGATTGTCACTGTGGGCCCTGAGGGGAGGGGGAAAGAGGTATTGAATAGATGGAATTGATGTAAATGTGTGGGCAATAGAAGTGTTCCACAAGATTACGCAAGGATGGATATAAGTACATGTTAAATTACACAAAAATGTATAGGGGCAGATAGGCTAAAATGTAAATCATAATGTAAAACATAAGATAACTAAAAATTTAGAAAATTGTATAGTCTAAAATATAAAGCACAATGTAAACCCAAATGTTATGTTTGAAAGCTATTGTCTCAATATCTGTATATCAGTTTCAGTAAATATAATATGAATATGTAAAAAGATTATTGCTGTGGAAGGGAAAAGGGTTTTATGTTGGATATCTGGGAGTACTGTATATTGTATATATGAATTACTGTAATCTAAAACTTTTGTGAAGATAAGCTTAATAATTTGGAAAAAAGAAAAGAAAAAGAAAGGACGTTGACACTGAGGAAAAGATGGAAGAAGTTGCCTTGTCAATTTGCATACAAGGCGACACTTATTGCAGTGATGGAAGGCAAAACATCAAAAACAAAGCTTTTGCATTTTTAAATTTTTTGATACCCAAATTTATTTTTACCTTTATTTTTCTAAATTAATATGTATTCTATATTTAACCTTTAAACTCATCACTATATTCCATTTTACTATTAATGGAACCTGGCAATATATTTGGCTTCATTTTTTAAGAAGGTTTGGATCACAGAGAGGTTCAACAATGGCAGGGGAGGAATACTGGTGTGGGATGTTACTTACAAGGAACACAAGGTTGGCAGGGAGTTCTCCAGGGTATATATCCAGGGTACATAAAAATGTTTGGATATTTTCATAGTGGTTGCAATTAAAAACAACAACTGAGGGAGTGCTGAGTTCCTAGCCAGGAGAGTTCTATCACAGTCCCTAAAGGAACAGCAAAAATACCCCAAGTACAATGGCAAGGAGCAAAAAAGAAGGAAGATCCAACAACGAACCCCTGATACTAATGGCTATGCTTGTGAGCCTGTGCACCTGAAATAAGAACAAGGCCTGGAGCTGCTGGGTGCCTAAGAGTTACCTTCTCAGAGCCTCCATGTTGCTCAAATATGGCCAGACTTGAAGCAAAACTCAGCATATAAATGTTCTGCCTTCCTCCCAGTGTGGGACATAACTCCTGGGGATGAGCCTCCCTGGTGTTGATGGATTACTACCAAGTACCAGCCGATAATGTAACTGAAAATGACCTTGAATAAAAGGGTCAACTTGGATCAGCAGAATATCTCAGTCTACATATAATACGAGGAGTTAAAAATGCTCTTTGACCTGAATAAAAGGGGGAAATGGAAAGGACAAATGAGTCTCCAAAAAGAGTCGAGAGGTTATCAGAGGGGTTGCCCTTATGCACACCTGAGCAGAGTCCCAGAGACAAAGTAGATACAACTCCAGGTATTGGTTCTTCTGAGGGCTACCATGACCCACAGGTTCTATGGTCATGGCAGATGGAGTTCAGTGCCATGTCAAGTGGCCCTACTTTGGGAGTTTGTGTTTCTGTGTGATGGAGCTGGACTCAGATGTGATCTTTGTTCACAAGCCTCTCCTGTTACTTTTACTGGATCTGTGGTTGGTGCTGGAATTTAGTGTATACCCAGGGGACATGAATCTCTGGACTGACCATGTGATAGGCAGGCCCTGAGCCTCAACAGACTTGTAACTCCTACCCTCTGGTTTATTGGACTTACCCGACTCAGCCAACATGGAGGTGAAGAAGGTCAACCACCACACAGGAGCCAAGAATTTCTACAACTGAAAGCAGAATTGCATCCAGCATCCATGTGGAATCTAAGCCCCCTCTTGATATAGATGTGGAGTGGACACAACCATTCTAAGGTCCACAGGATGGAGGAACAGAGTATGGATTAGAGTGGACTTACTGATATTCTATTCATGAACTATTGTGATTAGTAATCAAAGAAAATGTGACATTGGTGTGGAGAAAGTGGCCATGGTGGCTGCTGGGGGTAGGGAATGGGAGGAAAAGAGGTGATGTGGGAGCATTTTCGGGACTTGCAATTGTCCTGGCTGGTGCTGCAGGGACAGTTACCAGACATTGTATGTCCTCCCATGGCCCACTGGGTGGACTGTGGGAAAGTGTGGGCTATGGTGTGGACCATTGACCATGAGGTGCAGCGGTGCTCAGAGATGTATTCACGAAGTGCAATGAATGTCTCATGATGATGAAGGAGGTTGTTGTCATGGGGGGAGGAATGGGGTGAGGGGGGTGAGGGTATATGGGGACCTCATATTTTTTTAATGTAACATTAAAAAATTAAAGACAAAAAATTTAAAAAATTTAAAAACTAATCATTTTTAATTAATTTATTGAAGTATATCACTCATACATAAACATTCATAAATAATAGCTTTATAATAATAGCTTTGAACTTAACAAACAAACATATATAACATCATACAGGACTTTCATAACTCAGTCTTCCAACAATAATGTGCATTGTTGTCAAAACCTTTTAACTAATGATTAAAGAGCATTGTCAAAATACTACTACTGAACAAAGTTTTTTCCCCCAATCCTCCCTATTAACTTGATATCATTTATATATGAACACAGATAAACATTTAAGTGTATAGCAAAATTTGTGAATTACGAAGCAAACATGCATAACATTATACAGGGTTCTCATACATCAGCCCTCCACTAACATCTTGCATTGTCGTAAGACATTTGTTAAAAGTTATGAAAGATTGTCAAAATCTTACTACTAATCATAGTCTTTATCTTACATTTGGTGTGTTTTCCCCCAACCCACCCTATTATTATTTTTTAAATATATTTTTTATGACAGACATTTTAAACTTATGAAACAATCATGTACATGTGCAGAATTCACAAAGAAAACCCCTCCATTAACACACTACACTGTGGTGGATCATTTGTGACAGATAAGATAATATCATCTGATTGTTACCATGTCAAAAGGGTACATTTGTCTTATATTTTCCATACTGCCTCATTATCAACACAGTACATCTTTGGCATAGATGCAAGAATATTATATTATTACTGCTAACCACATACCATAGGTCATACCAGTTGTATATTTCCCATGTTCCTCCACATTCCTGACACCCTGCAGTAGTGACATACCTTTGCTCTAGCTCACAAAGGATATGTTTGCATCTGTACCATCAACCACAATTCTCATTCTCCTCTTGGTTTACTGTGCTATTCAGTTCCTAAATTATTCTCTAGCATTCTATCAATTAGCATTTACATACCTAGACTACCATTTTCAGTCACATTCCCATTTATAAACTAGCTGTTACTCACTGTGTTACCATCCTCTCTATACATTTCCACATTTTTACAGTAAATCTAATTAAAACTTCTGCACACATTAAACATCAATCGTCCATTCAGTCCTTCTCTTATCTCCTTTAAGAATCCACCATCTACCACCATGTCTTGAAGATATTTTCCAACAATATCTTCTATAAGTTTTATGGTTCTTGCTTTTATTTTCAGGTTTTTGATCCATTTTGAGTTAGTTTTTGGATAAGGTGTCAGATAAGGGTCCTCTTTCCTTCTTTTGGCTACAGATATCCAATTCTTTCAGCACCATTTGTTGAATGGATTGTTCTGCCCCAGCTGTGTGAGTTTGACAGGATAGTCAAAAATCACTTGACCATATATCTGAGGGACTGTTTCTGAACCATCAGTTTGGAACCATTGGTCTATTATGTCTGTTGTTAGGCCA
This sequence comes from Dasypus novemcinctus, assembly GCF_030445035.2. Lineage (NCBI taxonomy): Eukaryota > Metazoa > Chordata > Mammalia > Cingulata > Dasypodidae > Dasypus > Dasypus novemcinctus. The sequence continues at coordinate 62,241,834 of NC_080691.1, read as the reverse complement.
GTATCATGCTGTTTTTACCACTATAGCTAGGTAATATGATTTAAAGTATGGAGATGAGGGTTTGCTTTTTCTTTTTATGGTGTTGCTTGCTATTCAGGACCCCTTATCCTTCCAAGTAAATTTGATGATCGCATTTACAACTTTTTCTTTAATGTTGGTGGAACTTTTATTGGGATTGCATTGAATCTGTGTATCAGTTTGAGTGGATTTGACATCTTAATGATATTTAGTCTTCTAATACATGAGCATGGAATTGCCTTCCAGTTATTTAGGCCTTTTTAAAATTTATTTTAAAATTAAGTTGCAGTTTTCTGATTAAAAGTTCTTTACATTGTTGCTTAAGTTTATTCCAGACTATTTGAGTTTTATCTGTCATATTTTATTGTCACCACCCTTTTGACAATTTTACTTACTTTTATTGGTATAATCTTAATTTCTAGACTCTTCCAGGCCCCTTGAGGTGCCCCTGGCTTTGAGCGCTGTTTATGTCTATATAATGAAGTGTTCCGAATACAGAAACTCTTAAGACTGACACATCTTAGCTCTTTCTGCTACTCATACAGCTTAGGAAATAGGTGCTGCAATGTAATCTCCATCTTCATAGCACCTCTCTCTTTCTTGTGTGTCGTGAGTTTAAGTAGAAAGAAGTGCTAACATTTATTTGGCTTCCTCTATCCTAAGAATCTGCTGAATGTTTATAGTGAACAAAACACTGATTTTTCAATATACTGTAATGTGTAAATTTGCAAATGTCAATGATTGTCTAGAACCCTATTTATATTAGAAAAATCAGTAATCATCTTGGTTACCTTCTTTCAAGAGGAACGAGGAAAAGTCATTCCATCACTGGCAGATACATGAGAATGATTCTTTTGAAAAGAATTTTAGTGCCTTCAATTTTGTTTATATCCCTTGAAGCACTGTGAATAAATTCATGAGAAGTAGATAGATAAACTATTTTCAAATGCTGGATTAATGAACAGTTTAACTAAATATTCTGGGGGAAACTCCTGAGTGTTCTGTGTACTGAGCCCAGCTCCCATTGGGTGAAGACAAGAAACTACAAGCTATGGGAGAGGGAGGGCAGGGAATAGCAGGGCAAGGTAAGGAGGGGTTACTGTCAGGATACAGGCCTTCCTCTTCTTGGGGTAGCCCATGTGTCTTTTCTCTTTCTAGGATACTGTTGGTTTGGGGGAAAAAACCTCTCAGTTTATCTTTAATGTATTGACTGAACTGATAGGTGAGGTTGTGAGACCTAGCTTCTTAGGCTGCCCCTTCAAAATGACCTCTGGAGAGTCAATCCCCTGTCCTTTTCTCTCTGTCCTGAGTCTGCAAACCCTGTGCTCTTCTCCTCACTGTGCTTCTTCTCTCCTTTCCCTATCATGGCAACTTTTGCTTTGGCTCCTGGAAACCAGATGGTCTTCTGGAGGCCCTGCCTCTGGTCACCTGCTTCTCCCCCTCCACAGGCATTTCATCCCCTCCACTGTCCCAAGAAGCACTCCTTGTTCTATGCTTGATCATCTTCCCCCTTTCCCAGAGTCAGGCAGGCTATTCCAACAGTCCCATTGCCATCATACTGGAATCTTCTTTAAAAATGGTCTCCTCATCTTTAGCTGATCTCCTGGCTCCATCTCCCCCTGCTTGCTGGACATCTGCTCCTGATGCCTCACAGCAATTCTGACCTGCCCTAACCTCCAGCCTTCCTCATTCCTGTCAGATTTTAAATGGGTTTTTGACCTGCCACTTTTATGCAAACCTTTCAAAACATAGTCCAAAATTAGAGTGCATTTTAATAGCTTAATGTCAAAAGACACATTCCCTTAAGGTGTTCTTCACTCAAAATGCATTTGAAGATGATTCAGAAAATGAGAGGATGGCCCTTGGCTCCTACAGAACAGGATGGCAGAAGAGTGTGAGTGTGTGCTGCAGTTCCTGCCTGAGCTGCTGCTGGAGGTGAAGGACTTAGGGGGAATCTCCTGAAACAGCTACTCTGGAGCGTCTTCTGCTGTGGTCTCCACAGAGAGAGAGGAACCTGCCAGTGAAACCAAGGAAAACACTGACATTTTGCTAAAGGCCATTGGAGACATCCCCATCATGATACAAAGAAGACAGCTATAGAACAAACCTGAAACATCCAAGGACTCATCAAACTCTTTAAAATGTTCCTTAAACTTGTGGACTCAGAACAGGTATGTGTTTATGTGAATCAGGTGTCCTTTCTCCAGACCTGGAAGTTAGAATGCTCTATTAACATTTTGGCAGTGATGGTAAGCTTTTCCTAAATTACTGCAAATTTCAGGCATGGGGGATGAACCACTGAGGAAAACAACCTGCACGCTAAAATTAATCTGCACACACAAAATTTGTAGCTCTGATACATTTTGATGCTTGCAGCAAGAGATTTAAGATATGATCTACTCAGCATGTATCTACTATGATTTATGTTTTCATATAAGAAAGCATCCATAGATTGAACTCATAAAAATATAACTTGCATTAATATACAAATTATAAAAGATAGAGTATCCCCATTTCTGTGCTCCATAATCCAGATTTACCTCCAAGATACTGAAAAAAGACTGTATAAAGCTTCATTACCTGGTTCTCAAAATGACTGAAATTATTTATTTGTAGAATTAGCACAAATCTGATATTTTTTCACTGTATAAGTTCACTTACTAAATGTTAATTTTGTCTTATTTAGGGATGTTCAGCTTGTCAGGAGTGTGGGGTATACCTCTGTGTGTGTGTGTGTGTGTTTCTGTTTGTGTGTGCGTGTATACATACACACAGTTGTATTTTTAAAGTATCTAGTTATCTTTTTTCTCTATTTTTTAAAATGTTACATAAAAAAATCTAAGGTCCCCATATACCCACTACCCTGCCTCACCCTACTCCTGCCACATCAACAACCTCTTTTATCATCGTGGAACATTCACTGCATTTGGTAAATACAATTTGGAGCACTGCTGCACCACATGGTTAATACTTTACAATGTATTTTACACTCTCCCCCAGTCCACCCCCTGGGCCATGGCAAGACTTGTAAAACATCCGCTGGCTGTATTACTTATATTGACCAAAAGAGGGCAGCATAGCTGGCAGAAAGGTTAGCAGTTTAGTTTAACTTCTTTGCCAGGTAATAACCTGGGAAAATCTGTTCCTGCTAATTTCTAGCAAGCACCCATCCAGCAAAGCAAACAAATTGACAAACTGGAAGACAGCATTGGAGACTATATATAGTTTAAAATGATTTTTTTTTCATTGGGAACAAGAAGGAATTTTACAAATTTTAGATGATGGAATGAATAGCGAGTCTTTTCAATTCTATCATTCAATGATTCCTGAACCCCAGTGGTATAACTGCAATGTTTATCTTTTATTTATGCAATTTCAAAAGCAGCTGTTGGGTATTCCTGGAAATATCTTTGTGTGTTTCATATCTAATTCCAAACAAGAAAACCTTTGAAGAATCATTGAAAAATACTTCAAGTATTATGTGTATTTCATGCAATGACTAGAAGCAAATCATTTTTCTGATGCTACTAGATTGGTAACTCCTTGAAGTTAGAATTCACTTTTTATTCATTCCATATTGTGCTTATAATGTATCTTTTCTTAAAAAAGCATTACAATAAATTCAATGGAATGTCCAAAATGAGTGTTATATATAGAGTATCTACTAGAAGTGAAAGCATCTATTTTCAAAGATAATAGTGGAGAACCCGATTTTGAATTACATTTATATCCCTTGAACCTTGAATATCTTATGATTAGTGAGCTGCCATACATTAGCTTTAGGTCATGCTATGTAACATTTCAGTCTACTGTGTTGAAATCATTCAATTCTCATTTTCTGCTCCAAAACATGAATTTTGAATCCCATTATACCAGTGTCTGTGTTAACAATTTAATATAGCCAATAACTAGCCCTGGGAAAACATAGGTTGAAATGTACAAATTTATCTTATACAGCTAGATAAGAAATTTTTACATGTGCTGCAAGCAGGAAAATTATTTTGGAGTCAAATAAGTTGGATGTAGTAAAGATTCATTCTCTAAATTTGCCCACCTACAGTTAACTTTAGAAGATGCATATATTTACATATAAAATAGCAAAAATGTTGAATTTATGTATTAAGTTTCCCTTTGAGGTTTTAAATAATAGAATATTTACTAAGTCAACAATCAAAAATACTTGAGTGTTAGATTTGTAACAATGATTTAAATATTCTTTTAATTTTAATGACTTATTAGTTTATTAAATTAAGGTTGGCTAAAAAAAGGAAGGGACAATCACCCTGCACTTACCTCTGGATTCACCATTGACCAAACACCTTGCCTATGCTCACAATACATATACTTGATTTTTTCAAATCCTCTGGTTGATAGTTTGCAAAAGAAGACATAGTGTCTGTGTGTGTGTATGTGTGTGTAAGAGAGAGAAAAAAGTTGTGCGTGTAGAGACATCCTGTCCACACACACAACTGTCACTCCTGTTCCCCTGGGATCATAGTATGCATACATTTCCAGCCCCTTCATATCAGGGATGGTTATATGATTAATTATGCAAAATAGAAAGTATACCGCTATAACCTATGCAGCTTGCAGATTGGACAAGTAGAATACACCACACCTGAAATCCTAAATTCTCTCCCATTCCACACTTAAATTTCTATACATGAGTTGAGGATACATGTTACAAGTAGGTGCATGTCTGGGTTCTTGAGCAATTTCTTGAATCAGATTCCGCTCCTTAGCAAGACTTCCAACCTTATCACTTTATAAATAAATATGAGCAAGCTATTGACCTTTCTTGTTAGACTTTTTTCCACTGATATTTGGGTGTGATTTTTAAAAGAGTCTGAGCACTCTGAAAGGAGACCTGGACAAATTGAGGTGGACAATTAGATCTCCACAGAGTCAGGCTCAAGCTGTAGGAAACAAGGTGAAAGCCAATCAGGAGGATCAACTTCATAAACCTTTTTTTTTTAAGTTCCATAAACCTTTACGCCAACACCTGTGCTTTGTCTCACTGGCAGATGTAAAAAGAAGATAGTTAGGAATTGGTAAATTTGCCATCTCTTGAGGATAATTCTGTATAAGTTTTAATTAATTATTATTTAATGCTTACCACACTGTATGTTCCAGAAGAAATTTTACATAAATCAGTTGCTTTAAATATCTCTGGAAAAGACAACTAGACATTTGTGAAAACTGGAAGCTTATATACCAATCCAATGTCCACATAGAAGAGGTGGCATTGGATTGGGAAAAGTGGACATGGTGGACGATGGGTATGGGGAAAGGCAGGAAGAGATGAGAGGTGGAGGCATCTTTGGGACATGGAGCTGCCCTGGATGGTGCCTCAGAGGTAATCACCGGACATTGTAAATCCTCACAGGGCCCACTGGATGGAATGGAGGAGAGTGTGGGCCATGCTGTGGACCATTGTCTATGAGGTGCAGAGGTGCACATGTGGACATTGGATTGGTTGTGTCCATTGCACCTCTATGTCAAGAGGAGGCTCAGATTCCACATGGATGCTGGATGCAATCCTCCCATTTTCAGTTGTAATCACTCTAGGCTCCATGGTGTGGTGATTGTCCTTCTTCAACTCCATCTTAGCTGAGTGTGGTAAGTCCAATAAATCAGATTGTAGGTGCTGGAGTCTGTTGAGGCTCAGGACCTGGCTATCACATTGTCAGTCCAGAGATTCAAATCCCCTAAATATATCTTAAACCCCAACATTAACTGCACCTCCAGCACATTAGCATGAAAGTCTTATGAATGGAGATCCCATCTGAGTCCAGATTCATCACACATAAACACCATTTCCAAAGAGGGGCCATCTGCCCTGGTAGTTAACCCCATCGGCCATGACCATAACTCTCATGGATCTCTTTAGCCTTCAAAGGAACCAATATCTGGGGGTTGTATCTGCTTTATCTGTCTCTCTGACTCTGCTCAGTTGTGCATGAGGGCAATCCTTCCGCCAGCCTCCAGACTCTTTTTTAGAAACTCGTAGCCATATAAACTCATTTCTCCTTTCCATTTCCCCCTTACTTTAGGTCAAACAGCATTTTAAAGTCATGTTATTTTATGTAGACATGGATATTCTGCTGATCCGCATTGAACCTTCCGTATAAGGTCCTTTTCCAGTTGCATCATCAGTTGGTAGTTGATAGTGGTCCCTCGTTGCCAGGGAGGCTCATCCCCAGGTGTCATGTCCCACGCTGGAGGGAAGGCATTGCATTTACATGCTGAGTTTGGCTTCGAGACTGGCCACATTTGAGTAACATGAAGGCTGACAGGAGGAAATTCCCAGGCACAATGTTGCTCTAGGCCTTGTTCTTATTTTAGGTTTATCAGCTCACAAGCATAGTCATTAGCATCAGGGGCTCACTGTTGAACCCTCACTCCCTCCTGGTCCCCGCCGCTGTACCTGGGAGACTGTCGCTGCTCCCCTAGGGACCACGACAGAGCACCACTGGCCAGGAACCCAGTACCCCCCCTGCTGTGGTTTTTAATTGTTGCCACTATGAGTATATCCAATCATTACCATGCACCCTGGACATATGTTCTGTACAGCTCCCTGTCAGCCATATATCACCTGTCATTGGTATCCCATACCAGTATCCCTCCATTGCCATTGTTGAAACACTGTGTGATCCAGAACTCCCCGAAATTTGAAGCCCAATATAATGTCATGGTCCCTTACTAGGGAATGGCATATAGCGATGGGTTTAAAGGATAGATAAAGAACTTGGATAAAGTTAGATAAAGAACTTAGATAAAGAATGTTGATTTGAAAAAATTCCACATCCTATCCTTTTTTTTTTTTCCCCCCCTAATTATTCAGCATTTCTTCACAGGAGTCCTAGACCACAGCAATGCATATATATAATATACAGCACTCCCACACATCCACCAGAAAACCTTTTCCCTTCCACAGTGATACTCTTACGCCCTATTCATATCATATTTACTTAAGGTGATGTACAGAGTCTGAGATATTAGCTTTCTAACAAGGTAATATCTGTGCTTACATTATGGTGCATACTTTAGGATACACAGTTCTTTACATTTTTAGTTATCCTATGTTTTACATTATGGTTTACATTATCAGTCTGTCATCTCTTATATGCTCTGGTGTAATATTACATGTTTTATATCCATCCTTGTGTACTCTCAAGAAACTCCTCTCTTGCCCCCCATTTACTTTGGTTCCACACATTTAACGTCCGTTTTCCCTTCCACCTTGGTGCCTACAGTGACAGCCAACCTCCATTTCCTGAGGAGCCACTTCCAGAGATAGATGGAATAGTGTTCAGGGCCTAACTTGCTCAACTGCCCCAATGCCCTGGGAGCCACCCTTTCTCTCGAGGGATACAGTTCCCTCTATTTGATGGCATTAGTCCTCCCCAGGATGTGGGTCCACCCCCACTCTCACTACTTGGGGTTCCACCCCATGGTGTCACCCACTCTGGCAGAATGAGCATTTAGACATTCCCCAGGAGCCCGTCCTGCATCAGACCCTCCCCTCCGAGCATTCTAAACAGGTAACCCTCTTTATTATATTTTGATATGATTTTTTCGGCATTTTACTGTCCATCACCTCCTGACCCTCTCCTGTGTTCGTAGGCTACCCCTCCCTCCCCCCACTTTTGGGCAACGTTACCCATCCGTCCCTCCCCAGCCACCCTTAAACCCATAAAGCCTCAACCAAAGGCAACCCCTTGCCCCCCTTTTATCTCTTCTTTGTGTTCATACTTACCACCATCTCGTCTTAAATTCCACCCCTGCAGACATCGGCTCATATCCTTCCTCCACCCTCCGATTTCCTGTAAACCTATCGTTCAGTCTCTTGCTATCTAGGGCAGCTTGTTTATTTCATATCATTGAGGTCATGTAGTATTTGTCCTTCAATGTCTGGGTTGCTTCACTCAACATAAGGTTCTCAAGATTCATCCATGTTATCACATGTGTTTGTAGTGTGTTTGTTCTTATAGCCGAGTAGTATTCCATTGTGTGTATATACCACATTTTATTGATCCACTCATCTGTTGATGGGCATTTGGGTTGATTCCAACTTTTGTCAATAGTGAACAATGCTGCTATGAACATTGGTGTACATATATCAGTTTGTGTCCTTGTTTTCAGTTCTGCTGGGTATATACCCAGCAGTGGTATTGCTGGGTCATATGGCAAATCTATGGCTAGTTTCTTGAGAAACCGCCATACTGTCCTCCAGAATGGTTGGATCCTTCTGCATTCCCACCAGCAGTGGATGAGTGTTCCCCTTCCTTCACATCCTCTCCAGCACTTGTATTCTTCTGTTTTTTTCATAGCTGCCAATCTTATGGGTGTAAGATGGTATCTCATTGTAGTTTTGATTTGCATTTCCCTGATAGCTAGAGATTTGGAACATTTTTTCATGTGCTTTCTTGCCATTTGTATTTCTTCTTCAGAGAAGTGTCTGTTTAAGTCTTTTTCCCATTTTTTAAATGGGTTGTTTATCTTTTTATTTTCAAGATATAGGAGTTCTTTATATATGCAAGTTATAAGTTTCTTATCAGATATATGATTGCCAAATATTTTCTCCCACTGTGTGGGCTCCCTTTTTACTTTCTTGACAAACTCCTTTGAGGTGCAGAAGGCTTTAATTTTGAGGAAGTCCCATTTATCTATTAGTTCTTTTGCTGCTCGTGCTTTTGGTGAGATATTCATAAATCCATTTCCTATTACAAGGTCCTGTAGATGTTTCCCTACACTGCTTTCTAAGGTTTTTATGGTCTTGGCTCTTATATTTAGGTCTTTGATCCATCTTGAGTTGATCTTTGTATAAGGTGTGAGATGGTAATCCTCTTTCATTCTTCTACATATGGCTATCCAGTTCTCCAGACACGGTTTGTTGAATAGGCCACTCTCTCCCAATTGAGAGGGTTTGGTGGCTTTATCGAATATTATGTGGCTGTATATGTGAGGTTCTATATCAGAGCTTTCAATTCGATTCCATTGGTCTATGTGTCTCTCCTTATGCCAATACCATGCTGTTTTCACCACCGTAGCTTTATAGTATGTTTTGAAGTCAGGTAGTGTGATTCCTCCAATTTCGTTTTTCTTTTTCAGTATGTCTTTGGCTATTCAGGGCCTCTTTCCTTTCCAAATGAATTTCATAGTTAGTTTTTTCTAGTTCCTTAAAGAAGGCTGTAATGAATTTTATTGGGATTGCATTGAATGTGTAGATCAGTTTTGGTAGGATAGACATCTTAATAATGTTCAGTCTTCCTATCCATGAACAAGGAATAGTCTTCCATTTATTTAGGTCTTCTTTGATTTCCTTGAACAATCTTGTATAGTTCTCGTTGTATAAGTTCTTTACCTCTTTAGTTAAATTTATTCCTAAGTATTTGATTTTTTTATTTACTATTGTGAATGGTATTTGTTTCTTGATTTCCTCCTGATCTTGCTCATTATTGGTGTACAGAAATGCTACTGATTTTTGCGCATTGATCTTATAACCTGCGACTTTACTAAACTCATTTATGAGTTCTAGAATCTTCGTTGTAGATCTCTCAGGGTTTTCTATGTATAGGATCATGTCATCTGCAAATAATGAAATTTTGACTTCTTCCTTTCCAATTTGAATGCCTTTTATTTCTGGTTCTTGCCTCAGTGCTTGTGCAAGTACTTCTAAGACAATGTTAAATAGGAGCGGAGACAGTGGGCATCCTTGTCTTGTTCCTGAGTTTAGAGGGAAGGAGTCTAGGATTTCTCCATTGTAAACAATATTGGCTTTAGGTTTTTCATATATACTCTTTATCATGTTCAAAAAATTCCCTTGTATTCCAATCTTTTGGAGTGTTTTTATCAAGAAAGGGTGCTGTATTTTGTCAAATGCTTTTTCTGCATCAATAGATATAATCATGTGATTTTTTTCCTTCAATCTGTTTATATGGTGTATTACGTTGATTGATTTTCTTATGTTGAACCATCCTTGCATACCTGGGATGAATCCCACTTGGTCGTGGTGTATAATACGTTTAATGTGTTGTTGAATACGATTAGCAAGTATTTTGTTAAGTATTTTTGCGTCTAGGTTCATTAGAGAAATTGGTCTGTAATTTTCCTTTCTTGTGATGTCTTTGTTTGGCTTTGGTACTAGGGTAATGTTGGCATCATAGAAGGAGTTAGGTAATGTTCTTTCTGTTTCAATGTTTTGGAATAGTTTCAGCAGGATTGGTGTCAGTTCTTTCCGGAATGTTTTGTAGAATTCACCTGTGAAGCCATCTGGCCCTGGGCTCTTCTTAGTTGGGAGATTTTTGATAACTGATTCTATCTCTCTGCTTGTGATTGGTTTGTTAAGATCATCAATTTCTTCTTTCGTCAATATGGGCTGCTTATGTGTTTCTAGGAATTTGTCCATTTCCTCTAGATTGTCATTTTTGTTGGAATATAGTTTTTCAAAATATCCTCTTATGATAGTCTTTATTTCTGTGGGGTCAGTGGTGATATCGCCTTTCTCATTTCTTATTTTGTGTATTTGCATCTTCTCTCTTTTTTTCTTTGTTAGTGTTGCTAAAGGTTTGTCAATTTTGTTAATCTTCTCAAAAAACCAGCTCTTGGTCTTGTTTATCTGTTCAAGTGCTTTCTTATTTTCTATTTCATTTAGTTCTGCTCTTATCTTTGTTATTTCCTTCCTTCTTCTTCCTGTTGGGTTACTTTGTTGTTGTTTTTCTAATTCCTGCAAATGTGCAGTTAGTTCTTCAATTTTTGCTCTTTCTTCTTTTTTGATATATGAATTTATTGCTATAAACTTCCCTCTCAGTACTGCTTTTGCTGCATCCCATAAATTTTGGTATGTTGTGTTATCATTATCATTTGTTTCAAGGTAGTCATTGATTTCTTTTGAGATTTCCTCTTTGACCCACTGTTTTTCTAAGAGTGTGCTGTTTAATTTCCAAATCGTGGTGTGAAATCTGGGCTTCTGTCCCTTGCAAATCTCCAGCTTGACTCCACTGTGGTCAGAGATAATGTTTTGTATGATTTCAATCTTTCTGAATTCGTTCAGCCTTTCTTTGTGGCCTAGCATATGATCTATCTTGGAGAATGATCCATGTGCGCTTGAGAAAAATGTGTATCCTGCTGTGTTTGGGTGTAGCGATCTATATATGTCTATTAGATCGAGCTCCTCTAATATACTATTCAGATGTTTTGTTTCTTTGGTGATTCTCTTTTGAGATGTTCTGTCCAGAGTTGATAGTGGTGTATTAAAATCCCCCACTATAATTGTAGATGTATCTATTCTTTCACTTAGTTTTTCCAGCGTTTGCCTGACGTATTTAGAGGCACCCTTGTTAGGGGCATAGATATTTATGATTGTTCGATCTTCTTGACAGATTTTCCCTTTCACTAAAATGTAGTATCCTTCTTTGTCTCTCAATTGTTTCACATTTAAAGTCTATTTTGTCTGATATTAATATAGCTACTCCTGCCTTTTTTTGGTTATTGTTAGCTTGTATGATTGTTTTCCAGCCATTCACTTTCAATCTCCATGCGTCTCTGGGTCTAAGATGTGTCTCTTGTAGACAGCATATGGATGGGTCATATTTCCTTATCCAATGTCCCAGTCTGAATCTTTTGATAGGTGAGTTTAATCCGTTGACATTCAGTGTTATTACTATCAAGGAATTATTTGTGTTAGCCATATTTTGATTGGATTTGTGTTTGTCATATTTTGTTTGTTTATTTTTTTGTCTTTTTTGTTGTTGTTGTTGGTCTTATACTCTCCTCCAACTTTGCCTTTCCTGTTTTTTCCTTTCTTCCTGCAGAACTCCCTTTAGAATTTCTTGAAGGGGAGGTTTCTTTTTGGTATACTCTTTCAGTTTCTGTTTGTCTGTGAATATTTTGAACTCTCCATCATGTTTGAATGCTAGTTTAGCTGGATAGAGTATTCTTGGTTGGAAGTTTTTTTCCTTTAGTACCTTGACTATATCATACCACTGTCTTCTTGCCTCCATGGTTTCAGAAGAGAAATCAGCACTTAATCTAATTGAGCTTCCCTTGTATGTGATGGTTTTCTTTTCTCTTGCTGCTTTTAGGATTTTCTCTTTGTCTTGAGCCTTGGATAATTTGATAAGTATATGTCTTGGGGTGGGCCTGTTGGGGTTTATGACTTGTGGAGTGCGCTGTGCTTCTTGGATATGTACCTCTGTCTCTTTCAGTAGATTTGGGAAGTTTTCAGCCATTATTTCCTGCAACACTCCTTCTGACCCCTTTCCCTTCTCTTCACCTTCTGGAATGCCTATAATACGTATGTTTGAGCGTTTTGCATTGTCATTCAGGTCCCTAAATCCTAATTGGATTTTTTCTATCTTCTTATTGACCCCTTCTACTATCTGTTTGATTTCTGATGTACTGTCTTCCACATCACTAATTCTCTGCTCTGTCTCTTCTAGCCTGCTGATATTTGCTGCAAGTGTATTTTTGATTTCTTGAACTGTGGTGTTCATTCCCATCATATCTGTTATGTTTTTGCGTATGTCTGCAATTTCCCCTCCAAGTGATGTCTTCATGTTGTTAACCTCTTTCATTACTGCATCAAATCTGTCGGTGATAAATGTTCTGAGTTCTTTCATTGCTTGTGCCAAGTTTTGCTCCCCTTCGTGATTATTGGTTTGTTGATTGGATTCAGTCATGTTTTCCTGATTATTGGTTTGGTTTGTAGATTTTTGTTGCTTTCTGGTCATCTCTTTATTTTGACGAATTTAATCAGTTCCTTAGCTTCTTTGTCTGCTTTTGGAGGTTAATTAGTTGTTATTTTTGCATAGGTGTTATATCTTCTCTTTGTCACTTTTTTCTTCTTATTCTAGTTACTTGTTGTTGGTTAAGTTCACTTTAGAGGAAAGTATTAGTGTTGGGGAAAGGCAATTGTGTAAGCAAGGGAAAAGTGTAAAGTAGTATTGGTAATGTATGTTAACAAAGCAAGAATATGAGATCTGGGAGGATGGAGGTTAGATTCATGTAGATTGTATAGAGTTATAGCTGTAGGTAGAGTACCTTTTATGAAGTAGATGACTGAATATGGTGGAATATGGTATGAACTACAAAGCTATTGTTTTCATGAGAGAGGGAAAAAGAAAAGAAAGGTAATAGTTTCAAGAGTGGATAACAGACAGAAAACAGAACAAAGGTATTAGGAATTAAGAGTTAGACACTTTGTGGATCAAAGAACGGGAGGTGGGGGGTGGAATATAGGAGAGACAGTAGATGATAGTGGATATCAAGATGCAGGGGAAGGGGGATAGTGTAGGTAGCCTAAATCAGTTCACACAGAAATGAGGCAGTGGAGGATGGGAAAACCCAGCAAATGTGAGGTGTTCCCTGTAGCACCTATTGTGTACTTGAATTAGAATAAAGTAAGTGGAAAATGAGGGACAAGAGGGAAAGAGAAAACCGAGAAAAAAACTAATTATAATAAAGAAAAAAAGAAAGACAAGAAGAAAGGAAGAAAGAAAAAGAGGATAGGCAAACGGTGGGGAACAGATAGGGGGAAGAGAGAGACAGGTATACACATGTCACAATTGCAACACTATCTAAAACAACAACCAAAAAAACCCCCTAAATAACTGTATTAAAAAAAAAAGGACTTTGGGGGACACGCTAGGAGAAAAGACTAGGGGATAATGCAATATTAGCAATCAGGGCGTCAAAAAGAGTGAAAAATAAGATAAAGTGAAAATAAAAACAAAACATTATGAACCAATAAAGATAAAACGCAAACGTTAAGGTCCAGGGCACTCATGGACCCCAGGTAGACCCCAGGGCGTGATGGATTCAGGGGTGGATAGTCTGAGACACTGAAGACTCAAGAGGTGTGAGTCTGGGGTGTGGATCGCCAGAGTCCAGGGGACCCAGACCTGGCAACCTCAAATCTGGTCCACAGAAAGCTTAGGAGCCCCGCAGTGCAACACAGCCCTCAGGGATCCCCGTAGCTGGGTGCCAGCCCCGTGGGGGAAGCCAGACCCGCGAATTCTATATTGAATGTCTGATCCCTGCAATTCACCTACTCCTCAGGGTTTCAGCCTTTGGACAGCTCCTTCCCTGTGCTCCCACGCAACGGCCACTTGAGGGCGCCTCTACACCACGGCCAGTTCAATGACCCAGATCCCAAGCCCCGCCGGGTGGGGTGGGCTTCAGCTGGAAACTCCGAAAACAGACTCTAAGATCCGAAATCCCAAACTTCGCAAAATATTCCCCAATCAGCTTCCAGACGTGTCCTCCTCCCTCACTGCACCCTACAACAGTCTCCCAATTGTGTCCCCTTTTTGCCCTAAATCCAATTCCGTTGCAGATCGGCAGCCGGACCTGTGGGGATGGGGCTCCAGGCAGAAGCGCAACCCCCCCTGTCCGGCGACCAAAAGGTCCCCCGCTTCACAACAAAGCACCATCTGTCTCCCCAAATCGATCTGCAAAGGAGTCTTGTCCCAACAATCCCTCACCAGCCAGCCCAGTATCCGCGAATTTCTCAGCACCGCAAAGCCTCCAGAAAAAGGAAAAAAAAAACAAAAACCCTGGCTGCCGCGGCTCCGGAGCTTCAGGAGCGCCCGCTACCGCGGCTCCGCCCACCCAAGGAGGGAACTTCCCGAGCCCAGCTGGGAACTCCGTTTATATATTATAGACGTATCCTCTCTGTTACCTTCCCACCGAATTGACGTCCAGACACCTTCCAACCAGCAAAAATCCCCGAAACAGCGCGGTCCCAAAGAGCCTTCAACGCTGCCCAGCCGCCCCCTGCAGAGACATTACCAGGCAAGCTCACGCAGCCACCATCTTGCCTCCAAAACCTCTGAAGAATTTCTTTTACCATTTCTTTATGGGCAGCTCTGATAGCTATTGAGTCTGCCTTTTTCTTTGTCTGCAGCCATTATTTCTCTTTCCTTTTGAATGATATTTTCAATATAGAATTTTTGGTGTTTTGTTTTTAATTACTTTCAACATTTTATATATTTCAATTCACTCTCTTTTTGCCTGAATGACACTTGATGGTATGTGCATGAGTTTCTTATTCTATTTATCCTATAAAAAGTTACCTTTTTCATTTTATTGCTTGTTTTGTCAAGGTTTTTCTATAGTTTCACAATATGTCTATGTATTTTATTATATCTACTTGGTAGTCTCTGAAAATTCACTGTATTCACTTTATATCACAAAATATCCCGGGCAATTCAAGTTGGGTAACACAGTGAAGAGGATGGTGACATGACCAAGATGATCAACCAGCAACAAGCTAGTCATGAGGCAGAGCACATTTGGGTAGTTGACCCTCATTTGCGCAACTGCTGGAGAGGGACACAGAGGTGAAGGGGCTCTAAGTGAACTGGTCATACTGGCATCCAGGTACTCATACTCTCACTTATCACCCCCAACAAAATCCCACATCTGCACAAACTCATGTGATTATGGGCAGGACTTGTGAATCACTCCTAATTAGTAGAATATGGCAACAGTGAAGGTAGGTTACTTCCTTGATAATGTTATGCTATATAATGCCCCATCCTGCTAACAATATCACTCTGTATCTCCCTTCATCACTGGCTTGGAAGAAACAAGCAGCCTCAAGAGCATGAATTCTGCCAATAGTCTGATCCTGGGATGCTGGATAACAACTTGATGAAACTGTGAAAACTGAGCAGAGGATAAAGCTAAACAAACCCCAGACTCCTCAGGAACAGAAAATGAGATAATAAATTAATATTGTTTTAAGGTTCTAATTTTGTGGGAATTTCACAGACACACACAAAGACATATATTGTGGAAATAATCACATTATACATGTGCTTCAAAATTATCTTCCCTCTACTCTGGCTCCCATTTGAACAAATTTCCTTGTATCATGCATCTCCACACTACATGCAAATCATTCAACCCTCCAATTCTTATTCTCCTTAGCCTTATTGGGAAAGGAGTTAAAGTGATTTCATTTTGGACAAAGTGGCCTAAGGCATCATGAGTAAATACATGAGGGATGCAACCTCAAGGTTATAAACCAGTAGTTGCATCATGATCACTAGTTACAGCCTGGGCTCACTGTACCTTTTTTTTTTCCCTTTCTTATTCCCCCTCCCCCCAATCTGTGCCCACTCCACTCACTATGTGTTCTTCTGCATCTCTTGTATTCTCATTAGGCAGCTCCAGGAACCCATCCTGGGACCTTCTGGAGTGGAGGAGGGGTGATCATTCTATTGCTCCATCTCTGGTCCTTAGTTCATTGCATCTCATATGTCTCTTCTCTGTGTCTCTTTTTTTGTTGCATCATCTTGCTGCATCACCTCTCTCTGTGAGTGGCACCACTCCTGATCAGTATGCTTTCCTGTGCAGGGCTGCACTCCACTGCATGGGGGCCACTCCTTGTGTGTGGCAGCATTCCACATGGGCCAGTCTGCCACACAGGCCAGGAAGCCCTGGTTATTGAACCCTAAACCTCCTATATGGTAGGCAGAAGCTCTATCTGTTGAGCCATATTCTCTTCCCTCACTTTTCCCTTGATGAGCAGGAGGAGGCATAAATCTGGCTCCATCACTGATTGATGGCTTCCACCATGGCCATGCCCGTCCACTGCAGGACACTCTGGATGGAGACAAAGGAACTGGAGGGTGATCAGAAGCTTCATTACAGCACCAGGTTGAGGGGAATTTGGGATGCTGTGAAGAGGCTTCTAACGTCACCACAGTGAGCCCCTTCTTGTCCCTATCAGGCGCTCACTAGCACACTCAGCAGAGATCTTTGGTCTGCTCTATAAAGGTCTCAGAGTTGTAGCAGTTACCCCTACTCAGAGTAGAACATCAGTTTATAATCTCTAGAGTGGAAATCCACACATAGCCTGAGACCTTGAACCAGAAGTTGCAGGAGAGCAGGGAGGAGGACTGGAGGGTGAGGAACATCCATTGTCTGTGTGATATGCAACATGGTTGGGAGGAAGCTGGTTGCTGCCCCACCTCCAAGACTTCCAGGCAGCACCTCCCTGATAAACCACTCAACTCCTTTGAATGGAAGACCATCCAAGAAATATATGTGACCTGGGTGTCAGGTGGAAACTCACAGGGTCAGACCTAGCAGGTCATTCAGCTTAGCCTCTGGTTTATTTCCCTGTGGAAGCAAAGGAAATATGCTGATTCCCCATTCATGGGGCAGCTGTCATAAGCTCTGACACACAGTTGTTCAAACTCTGTCTCCAGCTCCCTGAAATCAGCTGATGGAGGATAGAATATGCTTGATGTTACGTGAGCCATGTGGATGTTACAAGAGGAGAAACATGGACAGTATGGACAGTTCTTCAGGAGAAGGTGGAAGGAGAAAGCACTGTACTGTTTCTAGTACTGAAATGCTTTTCCATGCTCTCAACATCAGAGAAATCTTTACTTATTGTCACAGACAGCTCTGGATACAGAGACTGCAGGGCAAGAGCGAGCCTCAGGTGCAGGGAGGGAGCTGATGTGCCCTCTGGGGAGAGGACATGCAAATGGGGCCCCTCCCTCTGGTCCTGAAATCCAGCCCAGGCCCAGACCTTATAGCTCTGAGAGAGGAGCCCCCTACCCTGTGTCTGAGCTCTCCCTAATCTGTGCTCAGGACTGAGGACAAGGAGGCACCATGAAGTGTGTACTGGTCTGGACTTTGCTTTTCTCAATTTTCCAAGGTAATATTAACGAGAAATTGGTTTTGTGTGTGTGAATTTGTATTTGTGTGTGTCTGTGTGAGACTATGCATGACTCAACTTCTAATATCTGTTCACAGGTGTCCTGTGTGAAGTTCAGTTGGTGGAGTCTGGAGGTGACTTGAGACCACCAGGAGGATCTCTGCGCCTCTCCTGTTCAGCCTCAGAATCCACATTTGAATACTACTACATGCACTGGATCCGCCAGGCTCCAGGGAAGGGGCTGGAGTGGATCTCAGACATTAGTGATGATGGTGGTAGCACTAGCTATGCAGACTCTGTCAAGGGCCGATTCACCATCTCCAGGGACAACAACAAGAACGAGCTGTATCTGCAAATGAACAGCCTGAAACCTGAGGACACGGCCCTCTATTACTGTGCTACAGACACAGTGAGGGAAAGGCAATGGTGATCCGGACAAAAACCTCTTCTGTGTGGTGGCCACAAGGGGATGCTCAGGAACCACTGAGCATAAGGAGCAGTTGCAGGAGTTGGTGTAGCAAGGTGATTAAGAAATAGTTTCCCAATCCAATGTCCACATAGAAGAGGTGGCATTGGATTGGGAAAAGTGGACATGGTGGCTGATGGGTATGGGGAAAGGCAGGAAGAGATGAGAGGTGGAGGCGTCTTTGGGACATGGAGCTGCCCTGGATGGTGCTTCAGAGGCAATCACCGGACATTGTAAATCCTCACAGGGCCCACTGGATGGAATGGAGGAGAGTATGGGCCATGATGTGGACCATTGTCTATGAGGTGCAGAGGTGCCCAAAGATGTACTTACCAAATCCAATGGATGTGTCATGATGATGGGAATGAGTGTTGCTGGGGGGGGGGAGAGGTGGGGTGGGGGGGTGGGGTTGAATGGGACCTCACATATATATTTTTAATGTAATATTATTACAAAGTCAATAAAATAAATAAATAAATTAAAAAAAAAAAAAGAAATAGTTTCCTGTCAGGATCTAGAGTTCCTCTTCAGCTGTTGCACCAGGAAGCATCTCTAAGTTTATCATCCTGTGTCTATCACTGATGCAATAATTTAAAATAGTTTTATTCCATAGGAGCAAGCATAATGTCATGCAAAATCAGCAAACTCTCCCTTATGAAAGCAGAAATGGCTCTGCCAATGTTTGCCTGGTTCAGAATTCTGAGTGGTTCATGGCAACCTAGTGATTCAGTAATATACCTCATTAGGAACAACAGTGCTTCACATGAGAACCAAGAGAGAGGTTGTTCCAGTGTCTAGATTGTACTAGATTTCAAATTGCACTCCTACACATGCAAGGTGTTAACATCAGACTCAGCATTGACCTGATTATCTATTTGTCTGTTGATCCATTTTATTATCCCTGAATCTTCTTTTGTTCTCACATTTCCCTTTGCTCCTTATATTCCCTATTGATGTATTAGGTGTTTCATGTGCTCTAAATTCCAAGGATCAGGCATATTACCTAGAGCTTCTGTGGCTCCTACATATCTCTGTGAAAGGGTGAGGGAACTTCATAATATACCATTGTCTGAGACTCTCCTCTGTCCTGTATGCATGGCATCATGTGGGAAATACAAATGGCCAATTCTCTCCATGTGGATAATGGTTGTTTGGTCAAAATGAGATTTTAATATCAAGTTGATATCTTGTGCTGCTTAAACTGTCATGCTGTCACCTCCATTTTCTCTGGCACTGGGAAGAGCTGCTGAGTCCTACTGTGCTGTGAGTTCTGGAGGACAAGATCAGGTCTCTCTTTGTGAGTTGAGTCCTTGGTTTTTCCACACGATGACGACACAACTCAGGAAGCAGAATGAGAGCTGCATGAAGTGACCACTTCCAGGTGGCCATCTAAGAATTACAGCTTTCCTTCCCTAACTTTCTATGACTATCCTCACTCATTTATTTTCCCTCCATTCTCTAATGGAAAAATAACACAACTTTTTGGCATGCACAGAACAGTGAACAGGAGGCAATTTTCATGTCTTCCACAATGTTTCAGGTAAAAAGAAAAACTATGCTTTACAAAATATACTTTCCTAAATGAGAGTGTTTAGTCATAGGAATTCTGGCAGAAAATTTGGAAATTGAGTTGCCTCATTGAGAGATTTCCATTCTTGTCTAATTGCTGCATTTACTTGTAGATAAGTGTGTGATCATTTCATCTAGGAATTACAGGATTAGCTGCTTTCTTCTATGGGGATGTAGATGTGATGTCTTCAGTACTGAATGGTTGAGGGTAATGGGAAAATATTCATTATCATCCCTTAGCCAGGACAGGAGAGGGCCCCTTCAGCATCATATTTAACTAGTGCTCCTTCAGGTTTTGTTTTGTTTTGTAGGTTTATTCACAAACTCTGTCTTTCAAAAATTTTGCAAGGTAAAAACGTCTTGTCATATATAAAGAGCACCACCAAGTTATTTCCTTTCTTTGTCTTGTAAAGCAATCATAAAGAAAAGTCATCACTGTGCAGGATGCTGTGGGGTACTGAAGTGAGTAGCATAGAGGGGGCTTTTAGCTTGTGGAGTGGACAGTTTGTCAGATTGTGCAGGTGTCCTGCTCTGGGGGAGAAAATAGGGCTCAGCTCACATTGCTGATTGAATTGTCAAGGGTAGGTGGATCAGGGTCTTCCATGAAATGGTGTTTTGCCTGATATGATCGTGAAGAATTTGCATGAAAGGAAAAGCTTCAGAAATCACCCTGATTATCTCCCATGTGGGGGTTTCAGAAGAGAAAGTGCTCTTCCATGAATCAGTCCTTCTTACAAATAGAGGAGATGGAGGCAGAATCATCCACCTGTGGACCCTGTTAGAGCAGCACTCAAGTGAACAGAAAAAGAGCACTGCCATGACTAAACTGATGAATAACACAAATGTGGGTCTATCAGTTTATATTGGAAAATAAAACCACAATCAGTTTCATTAAAGTATACATTGAATTTCCTCTGAATATCATCACAATATTTAATACACAATTTTAAGATCTAATATAATCCCTAATTTCTAAGCATGTTTGAACACGGATAATTATATATATATATATATATATATATATATATATTTAAATCATATATAGATACAGCATGCAAAGTTCTCACATATTCCTCCACAATTTTACCTATTAATACTATGCATTCATGTCTTATTTTGTTGCAGCTTATGAAACAATATTATAAATGTACTTTTAAGTCTATTGTTTAGGATTTACTGTGTTGTAAAGATTTATGTTTCTAAAATTTTTATTCTGATAGCATCTATACAAATATTTTTCGAGTAATTCATAAACATTTTGTATTTTATATTTGCTTATACATGATCTTCTATTCAATAAGTTTATTAGGTTGCAACAGAAGGGTCACTGAAATGCCAATAAATATAATGAATTACCAAAATCTATATTGGCAAAAATTTTTTGGTTGTGCTGTGATTGGAATCAGTAATTATAAATACATTTTCATATAGGTATCATAACGTGTAGAATCACAGCACTATGGCTGTAATAATCCACCATTAGGGGGTATTAATCTTTTCAAATTTAAGAGCATGTCAGATAAGGCTGTTAAATGGAGCATCACTGGGCATTAAAATCCTTTTCATGAGTCTTATACAGATGGTTTCTATCCATGGGTATCATTTTGTTAAGTCAATTTGCAATGGCATAAAGTATATAATGATAATTTTTAGTCATTGGTCAGAGCATCCATAGCATTACGGAATATTTCTGGGAAATAGGGGCTATGACCCTATTTATGTAAGAATTTATGTAAGACATTGGGAATTTATGTAAGACAAAGTTTCCAAATTAAGGTGAGTCATATCTGTTTTTCCTTCCCTTCATATTTGGAAATTCTCATAAGAATATACGGGGCACTGTCTTAGATTGACATGCTGCTATAAAAAATACCACTTATTGGTCACACATATTACAGAAGCTAGAAATCCAAAACTGAGGCACAAGCAAGACTGTACTATCTTCCCAAATCTCTAGCATTTTGTGGTAAACTTACCCCAAACTTAGGGTTCATTAACTTGTATATCTGCCCACTGTTATATTACCACTGACTTTCAAATTCTCATCCCTCTCATTGAGTCCAATTTTCTTCTCTTACAAAGGCTTTCATAGAAATCGACTAACCTCATTCAGTTTACCACATAATAAATAGAATAATAGATCTATTTCAAAAATATAGGTTCACTCATGAAGTGATATTACATCATCAAAGATGTCATTTATGAAGGGTTCATACCATGAGGAACAACAATTAATACAAAGATATGTCCTTCTTTGGTACTGCCAAAGTCAGCCTTCTGGACCTCATAAATATGTTCTTCCCACTTGCAAAATGCATTTACCACATAGCAATAGCCTAAAACCCTTAAGTCTTTCAGTAACTACTCAGTCATAGAAAGATCAGCCATTAGTGTGTTCATCCTAAGGAAAATTCCTGCCAATCTGTCAAATTGTGAAAGCTGGACAACCACTTACTCATTTCCAAAATATGATGGCGGGACAGGTATAGTGCCAAAATTGCCTCTCTAGTAGGAAGAAACTGGAACATAAACTGAGTTTACAGTTTCCAGGCATATCTGAACTTCATCAAGGCAATCTTCATTAGGTTTTTTTTTTTTTTGGCCTTATTTTTTTAAAGTTACTTCAATTACATAAATGTTACAGAGACTATATAGGGGATTCCCATATGCCCCACTCCCCACACCTACCACATTTTTCCATATTAGCAACATCTTTCATCAGTGTGGTACATTCCTTGCAATTGATAAACACATTTTGGAGCATTGACACTGAGCATAGATTATAGCTTACATTGTAGTTTACACTCTATCCTATTTGACTCTGTAGGTTATGGCCAGATATATAATCACCTGTATCTATCATTCTAATGTCACTCAGGATGATCCCTAAGTCCAAAATATGTCCTCTATTATACCTGTTTTTCCCTCTCCCTAATGCCAGAACTTCCATGGGGTACTTCCTCCAAAACAATGGAATTTATTCCATTGCTAGAATCACAATAAGTCTATAACAGGACACTAGTAAGTTTACCTTAGTCCATAGCTTGCTTCCCAATCCTGAAGACCCCAGGATGGTGCTGCCCACTCCACCACTAATTTAGGGGAACATTGATCATATACATCCAATAGATGGGACTCTCCTGCTTGCAGTGATAGGCACTCTCCATTATGCGGTATGTTGTTTATCCATCATCTCCTCCCTGTTAGTTGTCCTGGGTGAGTCCATTGAACTGGAGAGTAGGTGCTGCAACTCCATTGAGATTCAGGACACAGCTGGCACACGGACAGCCCAAAGATTCAAGTCTCTTGGACAAATACCTACCAACTCTAGTACTAATTATATGTTCAATAGAAGGACAGAAGAGGCATGCATAGGGAAACCACTGCTGAGTCTAACACTGTCAAACAGGGAGCATAAATATCAGATTAGGGTCCGCTGACAAGGGGTCAAATTCATACTATTTGCCCTTGAGGAGCTTTGTTATTTGAAGTAGTATCTATTTCGGCTGTCAATGTGATGCTGGTGAGATGTGCATAAGTGCTACAGCTGGGAGGGCCTCCCAACTCACTTTGAAATTTACTAAATTTTAATGTCTGAAAGTAAACTTCTGATACACTAGATTTCTTCCAATCCTGCTGGAATTGCAGCCAACATTTCCACAGCCTTGTGCAGAGGCCATGCTCTCCCTGAACGCTGGTGCATAACCCCAACTCTCTCCAAACACTGGAGTGTTTAATTCATACTGCGATGTCTCATTCAATCACCGTTTTATCTTGTCCCAATTAGAAATCCTCAGTTCTTACTTCTGCTCCCATGATTCTGTCCATTTCATCTCTATTTTTATCCAGGCTGACAGTACTTCAGCTCTTGCAAAATTCTCAAAAACATTGTTGATTTACAACGTAGTTTGAAGGGGTCCACGTCATCAGAAAGGAAAAAAAAAAAGAAAAGATCTTTTCCAATTCTAGCTTCCTCTGGAATTGGTGACTGGATACATAAGTTCTATCTATGCCTACTCTCCATAGAAAAGCAAGTTTCAGGTAAGCCCAAAAGTGCAGCCCTGTTCTCTTTGAAGTCATCTTGGGGAAGCATACTGCAGGCTATTGAGAACCACCTCTGGCTTGAGTCTCAGAATAGTCTACCTGGGTAAGTTGAGAATTTTCAGGTACTGTCTTCCTTTGGACACTAGCACACACTTCTACTGACCTCAATGTCTCTTCATACCAAGGATCTCTTTTCTTTCAGTTTCCATTATTATATTCATCGTTTCATTCTAGGGCTTCACTGGAACTGGCTTCAGCATCCATATTTTTACCAACTTTCTGGCCATAATAAGTTACATATTCTATATAATGGTAGCAACTTTCTCTTCTTCTTTCACCTGTTTCTGAACTGCTACAGAAATATCTTTAATATCCATACCTTTCCCAACATTTCCTTCAAAGCAATCAAAGCATTTCCTACCAAGGAACTCCAAATTTTTCCAGTCAATATTCATTAACCATTTCCAAGCCATTTCCATATTTTTAGGTTTATGTAATAGTAGCACCCCACATTCTGGTAGTAAAAGCTCCACTGATTTCAGACTACTATGACAAATGCTACACTTTGCTTTGCTTAACAAAAGGACTTTATTAGTTCATAAAGTTTGAGTCTTTAACCAATGAAAATTTGTAGCATGATTTAAAGTCAGGCAGTGTGATTTATCCAGTTCAAATTTTATTTTTCAATATATTTTTTATTTTTCAGTGCCCTCTGGCCTTCCAAATAATTTCCTAATAGACTTATCCAGTTCAGTAAAAAATGGAGTTGTAATTTTTATGAAGATTGCATTGAATCTGTAAATCAATCTGGATAGGGTAGACATTTTAATGATATTTAGTCTTCCAATCCACGATCATGGAACATTATTCCATTATTTAGGTCATCCTTAATTCCTTTAACAAAGTTGTGTATTTTTCTGTGTGTAAGTCCTTTACATTCTTAGTTAAGTTTATTCCTAGATACTTTAATCTTTTTGTTGCTATTTTAAAGGGAATACTTTTCTTGATTTCCTCAGATCATTCATTATTGATGCACAGAAATGCTACTGATTTTTGTGCATTGATCATAAAACCTGTGACTTAACTCATTTATAAGCTCTAAAAGCTTTCTTGTAGACTTCTCAAGACTTTCTATGTATTGGATCATGTCATCTGCAAATACTGAAATTTTTACTTCTTCCAGTCCAATTTGGAAGCCTTTATTCTTTTTCTTGCCTAAGTGTTATAGCTAGTACTTCTAAAATGATATTAGATTAGTGACATTGGGCATCCTTATCTTGTCACGGATCTTAAGAGGGAAATTCTTTAGCATTTCACCATTAAGTATGATGTTACCTGTGGCTTTTCCATATATACCCTTTGTCATGTTGAGGAAGTTTATTTCTATCTTTTGAAGTGTTTTTATCAAGAAAGGATGCCATACTTCATCAAATGCTTTTTCTGCATCAATAAATATGATAATGTGTTTTTTTTTCAAGTTTTAATGTGGTGTATTACATTGACTTTCTTATGTTGAACACCAGAGATAAAACCCACTTGATCATGTTGTATAATTCATTTGATAAGTCGTTGAATATGATTAGCATGCATTTTGTTGAGGATTGTAGCATCCAGGTTCATTAGAGAGAGTGGTCTGTAGTTTTCTTGTAGCATCTTTATGTGACTTTGGTATTAGGGTGATTTTGGCATCATACAGTGAATTACGTAATGTTCCCTCCACTTGTATTTTTTTTTTAAGCATTTAAGCAGGTTTAATGTTAGTTTTTTTGTTTGTTTATTTGTTTTTCTGGAATGATTGGTAGTATATACCCAAGAAGCCATCTGGTCCTAGACTTTTCTTGGTTTGGAGGTTTCTAATGACTAATTCAATCTCTTAGTTGTAATTGATCTGAGATCAACTTCTTTTCTCAATGTAAGTTATTTGCGTGTTTCTATAAGTGTTCCCATTTCAACTGTTATATTCTTGGCATGCAATTTTTCAAAGAATCATTTTATGATACTCTTTATTTCAATGTGCTCAGGGGTAATATCACCACTCTTGTTTCTTTCTATTTTTATTTATTTACATTTCCTCCATTTTCTATGTTAGTCTGGCTAAGGGTGCATCAATTATAGTAGTCTTACCTAACAAGCAGCCTTTTTATATTTCTAGGGTTATTTTATATTCAATTCCACTTAGTTTTGCTCTAATCTTTATTTCCTTATTTTTGCTTGCTTAGTAATTAGTTTGTATTTTTTAATTTTTATTTGTAATTGTATTTTTTGAAGATATCTTATAGATCACAAAAATGTTACAATAGAAAAGATAAGATGTTCCCATATACCCCCCATCCCACCCCCACTCCTCCCACATCAACAACTTCTTTCATCATTGAGGTTTATTCATTGCATTTGGTGAATACATTTTGGAGCACTGCTGTATCACATGGATAATAGTTTACATTGTAGTTTACACTCTCCCCCAGTACATTCAGTGGGTTATGGCAGGATATATCATGTCCAGCATCTGTCCCTGAAATATCATTCAGGACAAGTACAAGTCCCAAAATGCCCCAACATCACATCTCTTCTTTCCTCTCCCTGCCCTCGACAAAAACCATGGCCACTTTCTTCACATCAATACTATAATTTCTTCCATTACTAGTCACAATAGTTCTATAGTAGAATGCCAGTAAGTCCACTCTAATCCATATATTATTCCTCCGGCCTGTGAACCCTGGGATGGTGATGTCCACTCCACCTCTATATCAATAGAGGGCTTAGATTCCACATGGTTGATGAATGCAATTCTCCTGCTTGCTATTATATGCACTCTCAGTTCCCATGTGTGGTGGTTGACCATCTTCACCTCCCTGTTAGTCGACATGGGTAAGTCCAACGAACCAGAAAGTAGGAGTTACAACTGTGCTGAGGCTCGAGTCCCAGCTGGCACATGGACAGTCCAGAGATTCAAGTCTCCTGAGTATACACCAACCACAGATTCAGTAAATGTGACAGAAGCAGCATGTGTGAAAAGGTCAACTCCATTACACTCAGGAACACAAATTCAAAGTAGGGCCCACTGACATGGCACAGAACTCCAAAGCCATCTGCCATGACCAGAGAACCTGTGGGTCTCTGTAACCCTCAGGAGGACCAATAGCTGGGGTTGTATCTACTTTGGTTGTCTCTGTGGTCCTGCTGAGGTGTGCATAAGTGCGACCCCTCTGATGACCTCCTGACTCTTTTTTGAAGACTCTTAGCTATAGGAACTCATTTGTCTATGCCATTTCCTCCTTTTATTCAAGGTCAAAAAGGAGTTTATAACATACGATCCTACATGTAGGCTGAGATATTCTCCTGGTCTGAGTTGACCCTTTTACTTAAGGTCTCTTTCTAGCTTCATCACCAGTTAGTGATTGGTAGTAATCCCTCAGTTCCAGGGAGGCTCATTACTGGGAGTCATGTCCCACACTGGGGGCAAGGTAATGTATTTACATGCTGAATTTGGCTTCTAGTTTTGCCAAATGTGCAGTTAGGTCTTTGATTTTAGCTCTTTTATTCTTTTTTAATAAAATCATTTCTTGCTCTAAATTTCACTCTCAGCACTCCTTTTGCTGCATCCCATAGGTTTGAAATGTTTTGTTCTAATTTCCATTCATTTCAAGATAGTTACATATTTCTTTTGCAGTTTCCTTCTTGACTCACTGTTTGAGTGTGTTGTTTAAATTCCATATCTTTGTGCATACTCTAGTTCTCTGCCCTTTATTAATTTCTAGTTTTGTTCCATTGTGGTCAGATAAATTACTTTGTATAATTTCAATCTTTCTGACTTCATTCAGACTTGTTCTGAGACCTACCATGTGGTCAATCCTGGGGAATGATCCATATATATTGCAAGTATCAATCTTCATTCCATGGTTTCTTAGAATTTTTTTCATAATTTTCCATAAGCAATCTCTTTTGTTTACTTTTTAACCTGACTTCTTTCAAGAGTAATAGAGTTAATATATAATTTACCTAGATATATATATTTTTTTATTTTGATGTTTCCCTAATTTTGGTTTTGTAGTATTTGTTATTTTTCCTATATTGTGTTCTGTGAGCTTCCTGGAATCTTGGGGTATACAGTTTCCAATTAATTTTGGAAAATTCTCTCATTCTTGATTCAAATATTTCTTTCTCCTCTCTTATTCTTCTGACTATGTAATTAAACATGTCACATAATTTGAAATTGTCCAGTGTTCTCAGTGACTGAATATTTTTCATTCTTTTCTTGCTTTTCATTTCATTTTGGGAAATTTCTATTTACCTATACTCAGAATCAGTGGCTCTTTCCTCATCCATTTCCACACTATTGATGAACTCACCACAGATATTCATCATTTATATTAGAGCATTTTTTGTTTCGGTTTTTCAATTTTTTGTTTCCTGCTTATATAACCCATCTACTCTTTTACGTTGTCTATTAGTTCCATTAGTGCCCTTAAAATACAAAACATGATTTTTTTCTAAATCCCTGTATGACAATTCCAAAAGGTGAATCTTTCTTTGTGTAGATCTAATGCTTAATATTTCTATAAACACTGATTTTCCTTTCCTTTTAGTATGTCACATATTTTTTGAAAGCTTAACATGATGAATTTGCTAATAGGAACTGAGGTAAAAAGGCGTTGTCCTCCGAATTTGTTAATTAGACAGGAACTGGGTTAAATCTTGTGTAAGTTATAATAATAAGTACCAGAGACTTAGTTATTTTATTGGTCTTGTTCTGTCACTCCTTTTGACTATGGGCTACATTAAAATTCGCTCCTCATCTGAAAGCGTGTGACTAGCCATTTTTTCAGCTTTAGTCTAAATTTATTCATAAACTGTGATTAGTATAGTCCACTGTAGGTGCTGTTGTGAGGTTGGAAGAGAAAGCATGTTTTATACAGTCTTATTAAATCTCAATGCTTTGAGCCGAACAGCCGCTGCGCCGCGTCGCCAGCTTAAGTGCAGTGCGGGTCGCGGCCGGGGGCGGCGGTAGAGAGAGCCTCGCCGGGCTCCCGCGCCTTTTCCCTCCATGGTTGCCCTAGGCTTCTACTAGTAACTTGGCTCTGGGGGCTGCGCTTGCCGCCCGCTGGCCTGCTCGGGCCCGCGCTGCCACCACCAAGAGCACCCTCCCTGAGGGCTCCGCTGCGCAGGCTGGGTTGCCTCTACCCACACCGTCCCCGCCGCAGAAAGTTAAGTTTGAAGATGGTGGCAAAGAGGGAGCCATGGACCTGAAGAGGAGGCTCCACCTGGAGCTGAGGATCTGGACCCTGGCAGCGGTTCCAGAACTTGTCCTAGACAATTGCAAATCAAATGATGGGAAAATTGAGGGCTTAACAGCTGAATTTGTGAACTTAAGAGTTTCTCAGCTTAATATATGTAGACTTGATTTTAGTTTCAAAGCTCCCCAAACTACCTAAATTGAAAAAGCTTGAGCTCAGTGACAACAGAATCTTTGGAGGTCTGGACATCGTAACTGAAAAACTTCTGAATCTCACACATTTAAACGTAAATGGAAATAAACTGAAAGATATCAGCACCTTGGAACCTTTGAAAAAGTTGGATTTTCTGAAGAGCCTGTATCTGTTTAATTATGAGGTCACCAAACTGAATGACTACCGCAAGAGCATCTTCAGGGTTCTGCCGCAGCTGACCTACTTGGATGGCGAAAACCAAGAGGACCGGGAAGCCGCCCCCCTACTTCAGTGCGGAAGTGGACTGTGTGGACGAGGAGGAGGAGGAGGATGAAGATGAAGAGTTTGAGGATGAAGAGGATGAAAATGAAGACGAAGATGTGGAAGGGGAGGAAGGTGAAGATGAAGTCAGTGGGGAGGAAGAGGAGTTTGGACATGATGGTGAAGATGAAGACAAAGATGACCAGGATGACGATGAGGATGCAGAGGAGAAAGAAAGCAGGAAAGGCAAAAAGAGGAAGAGAGAAACAAAAAAATGAAGGAAAAGATGATTAAGACGCCAAATAACCTGCAAAAAAACTGTTCAGTATTAGTTCGACTGCTCCTTTGGATTCGGTAGCTATTTACAAAACAAAACAAAACAAAACAAAACAAAAAACCTGTAGCTGTGATATAAGCCCCAGGAAACCCACTCAAAAAACCAAAGAATAGTTCCTGTGACATTCCACCTTCCTCCATTTAGTCCCTCTGGGAAATCTACCACCAAGCTTGGGGACCTCACCCCAACAAAATTGTAAGCATTGTTATGTTTTCATGTAAGACTTGCTGTAGCATGGCTAGCTGTGATGGTGATTCCTAACAACACGTGGCTACCGGCTACAACGAGGTTGTAACAGCATTTTTACTTTCTATACAAAAGAAGCTTTGTAAATAAAATCTTAACAAAAAAAAAAAACAAAAAACAAAAAACTCAATGTTTCAGTGTGTCTGTGAATTTCAGGAATGTTTCCCAGTTGTATATATCCCCTTGTACCTTACACCCTTGTCAGATTGCAGAGTTCACTATCTATTTCCTTGATTAATATACCCCTTTTTATTACTTTTAGTAGACATAAGAAGCCAAAGGGAGGTCTATAACAGGGAAGGTTTTTGGCCCCAATCTGAAATATGTGTTTGGAAAAACCCTTACCCTCGAGAGTGGCTTTATTTATAAGAAGGATTTGAGTCAATTTCACAGTGACTGATTTTCTGCAACCCCTTTGAGAACTAGAAGAGTACCTTTTAGTTCCACACCTTGATAATCTGGTGAATTTCTGTAAAGAAATCCTACAAAATTTTGAGACCTCCTTAAGATAGTGGCACCCAGGAGTTCCTTGCTCTCAAGCTTGCCTATACTCCTCTTCCATCCCTCCAAGGAAATTGCATTTGAGTCTTCTTACCAGTTTATGGCTCTGCTGGCTTCTATGCCAGGTAAATAGATTGCAGTTGTGTCTACATCATATGAGTGGTTTGCTCATTGAACTCAGTTCACTGATGGTTCTGCGAAAAAATATTTTTCTTTTTTTAGACTATGGCTAACTGTTTAGTTTTGTATATTCGGAAATGATCATCAGACTTTTTTTTTTCACAAGTTAAATGTAGACTTATTTCAAATTTTATCTTATTTAACTTTTAAAGTACAGATATTTGTTTGTTCACATAAATCCATTCATTCCATCTTAAAAAGGAAACATAATACACTTCTAGCAGTGCAAACAAAGTTGGCATACCTATCCAAAGATCTTCCACCAGTGTGAAAAAAAAAATTCAAATGTAGTTAAAACATGAACTGGATGCTTTTATCCTTAGGACCACAAGAGATTTTCAAAATCACTTCGATTTTTAAAACTAATCAAATATCATTCACAGCAGGGAAGATGACTTAGCTGATTACTGATATGTTATCAAAGAACATAATTTATAATAAATGCTTAATGGCATAATGAAGGCCTTGGGTTAGAGCCTCTTCAGGAGGAACATAAGACCACTTGTGCAGAAATAACCTGGCTCTCCCCAGGAGAGTCATGTGCTATAGAGTTCCTCCATTGCTTATTCCTCACCATGATAATCAGGCCTGAGAGCTGAGAGGATGGTGCTTATGCTTGCCTAGAGTTTTTATAGGAGATTAGAGAAGGTATACATGACAATAAGATCTTGAGCCTATTTATATTGACTTTCATTTACTAAAGTTACATATTCTAGTCTTTCTCATGGGATAGTTTTGAGGATAAATTAGATAAAATATGTGTCTAGTCCAGTATGTGTCCAGTAAAAAAATATTCTCTTCCTCCTCCTCCCCATCCTAAAACAAATGAAATTAGTCCTTGAACTTTGGAAGTACTTTATAAATTAAAGTAAGTTTTTACTATCAGCACCCTTGTCAGCATGATTCTGAACTGATCCCAAGAGTACCTTTTCTTCTGTAAAAATAACAGTTTATAGTGTTTGAAGTACACATGAGGTTTCATTTTTGTTCAGTGTTCCTTGATTTCCATTGGGAAAAGTTATTTCTGAGGTATGAAACCCCAGAAGATATCCGCAACAAAAACACATTAAATGTTTTTTGAAAATGATGATTCAAAGGAAGGCTTGAGGAGATGTCATATTTAGCAGACAGATGAAGGCCAATGGAGCCTTGAGGGAATTGTTCTAGTTATTACTCTAAAAGGTAAAGTTACAGTATCACATTCAAGGGCTTAAGATAAAACACTACTTTAAAATGAGAATGACTGAACATCTAGGTGATACAGGAAAAGGAAATGGACTTCAGAATAATTTGAATTGGGAAAATGACCCATCAGTGCTAAATGCTTTTGTTACATGAACATCTTGAATCACAGTTTCCTTTCTTTTACTACTATGTCTTCATTGAAATCACAAAGAAGTCTTCTCACAGAACTAAGTAATAGTTATCATTTTGTGAGGATTCAAAATTTCAATCCAAGAGCTATCAGCATCTTGAGTAAACGCCAGGCCTTTCATGTTACCATCATCTGGTTTCTTCACAAATTTGACTCCCAGTTCTTCAGAACTTTTACAAGTACATCAGGAAAAGCAATTCCAATATGACCAAATCTCCCGGGTCTGAAATGACACTATGGTAACTCAGAGTTGCATCTTTTTCTGTGCCCCAAATGTGTATCAGCTCAAAGATTGTTTATTTGGAGAATACTCATGCTACTCTTCCATTTTTACTTTTGGGAATGTCATTTTTATCCTCATAAGTAAAGAAACAGGGTGGAAATTTCAGTGAGAAAATCTAACTTTTCAGTTAAGTGTCATTCCAAGAATTCTATCATAAATATCCAATGACTTCTTAGGATTCTTAATTCGTAGCACAGTCTGCTGCAATAGGAAATCCTAGGTCCTGGGGTCCACATCAGAGCAACAACTGAGGGCTGGCTTGTCCTTAAGGCCAGCAGACATGGGCAGTGGTTCTGCCATAGCTGCACTGCTGAATCTCGAGTGATGTGCCACAGGAACCAAGGAGACACTGACACCCCTCCTGATCCCTCGGATCATCAAACTTTAAACTGCCATACCATTATTTTATACACAGTAAAAATTTAGAAGCAAGTATAAATAACTGCAATAGCACATATAAATATAAAGATGAATATGATTATGAACATGAATATGAATATAAAAACCACTTTCAGAATAAAAAACAGAATTAAGTGAAACAAATATTTTGCTTGTGTTTCCTTTTTGATAGCTATTCTCATGTCATATATGATATCAGTTACCTTTTAGCCATATCCAAATTATCTATAAATAATTTCTCTTAATTTAGTCATCTGGCTCTTAGCTTTCTCTTAAATCATCCATTATCACTGATTTCAACATAGCATTTACAATCTCACTGATGCCACAGTGCCTTTAGCATGACTGATATTCATCTCTAAGTCAACACTAAATTATCTCTTAACCAACTGAATTAACTACATTCCCTAAAGATAAGCCTCATGACACCACCTTTGAAAATCCCTCTTAATTCACCTTTTTTTAAATTCATTTTTTAAAAAATATTACATTCAAAAAATATTAAGTTACATTCAACCCCACTGCCCCTACCCCCCACACCCCCCACAGCAACACTCTCTCCCATCATCATGACACATCCATTGCATTTGGTAAGTACATCTCTGGGCATCGCTGCATCTCCTGGTCAATGGTCCACATCATAGCCCACACTGTCCCACGTTCCATCCAGTGGGCCCTGGGGGGATCTACAATGTTCCGTAATTGTCCGTGAAGCCCCACCCAGGACAACTCCAAGTCCCAAAAACGCCTCCACATCTCATCTCTTCACTTCTATTCCTTATTCTTCCCTTTTCACTGAATCCTTTCCAGGACTCTTTCCTTACTCTGTTCCCCTTCTTCTCTTTGTATGACTGCAAAAAACATTCTCAAATATGCCAATCGATTTAATACTCCCAATGAATCTCTATCCTTATTCTGTTAGCTCTCAATAATCTCATTCTTTCTTGAATATGTTAGTTTATGTTCAGTTTTTGCAATCTCACTATCACTGCCCCATTCTGTTAATAAAAGTCATCTTTCTAAAATCAATAAATTCTCAATCACCCATCTTCTCCAAACCCTTTCAATTACTCTATTACCTCTCTCGTCTCCATTTTCTATCATTACTCTATTATCAATTTATTTTCTTTCCCAAACTCAGTATCATTCATATCTCTTAATTTTCTCAATATTTTCCTTCCCCACCTATCACCATCATATTTTAAAATCCTGCAGTATACCTTGGTAACAAAAATCCCTATCATCTCTCAGTTAGCAGCTTCTCTACATTCCCAATAACATCTGTGTACTCTATAAAAATGTCAAATCTTTATTGCTATTTCAGACTAGTTTTTGGGTCAGTGTTAGATCAGTCAAATCCTTAACCATCCTCTCAGGCCTCTCATTTATGACTCAGCACTTTTACCTATATCACTTTAAATTGAATCTCCTCCATAGGCTGCACCTCCAGCTGACTATGGCTTTTGTATACATGTCAAACATCTCTGGAACGCCTATCTCGATCTTTCCATAAACTTTTTTCAACTCATCTTCAACATCATCTATTGCCTTTCAAAGATTTATTTCAAAATAAGCAATCTCTTTTTATCCACTCTCAAGTTCCTCTCAACCTTCTTTAAATCACCTTTCCATCATCCCCCTCGACCAATTCTCCAGTCCATCTCTCATTGCTCCCTCTCTTTCATCACTTCACAACTCCATTACTTCTCAACCAACACTTGATATCTCAGTAACATCCATAAAAATCAGAAAATATCCAGCATGCATCATGCAAAATAAAATAATGTCCCTAAGGGGGTGGTATCTTGAGATGCAAAGAATTTTATATTTTCAGAGTGGAAAGGGATATTTGTATTTGGATGGGCAATGATTTCCTCAATTGAAATTCAAAATTTTAAGGGAAATCTGATAGAAATAAGTGTAAGAACTTTCCTGACCTCAGGAGAACAGGTGCAAACAATGTGATGGCAGGAGGCCAAAACAATGCCCAGAGGCCGGAGTAGAGGTTGTGTGGTAGGACTGTGGAGACAAAGTCCAAATATTAACATGGACAAAACACAGGACTTAGAGGCCACAGCATTGCATGGCTTTGGAGATGAGAGTGAAAAACTCTTCAGGGCTGTCAGCACAGGTGTGAAAAAGGTATATATATATGAAATGAATTGTTCTGTTTGCTCTGTTGAAAATTACATAAATTGAAGCAAGGACAGAACTTAAACATTTTTTGAAGCATACATCACAGTGATACAAATAAAGGACAGTGGTGTCTTGCAACATGATAAAAATGAGTGTGAAAATACTATACTGTCAATCTGGGATATGTTTTGAAAATAGA
This sequence comes from Dasypus novemcinctus, assembly GCF_030445035.2. NCBI lineage: Eukaryota > Metazoa > Chordata > Mammalia > Cingulata > Dasypodidae > Dasypus > Dasypus novemcinctus. The sequence continues at coordinate 62,206,714 of NC_080691.1, read as the reverse complement.
TGTGATATAACTGGGGATTTAAATTGGTTCTGAGTAATTGGGATGGGTAAATTTGCAATAATTGAAACAGCAAGTCTTAGGTAGAAGACTAGCTAAGAAATGATCTAAAATAAATAAGATTAAGCTTTATATATACCATAATATAATTAAACATATAGAGATGGTTAATTTACATGTCAGATTGGCTGGATTATAGTGTTAGTTGTTTGGCCAAACAATGACCAAGATATTGCTATGAAGGTATTTTTAATATACCAATAACATAAACAATCAGTTGTCTTAAAACAGATTACCAATTCCGGATATCAAGGGCTTGAAGAGATGGTGATTCCCATCAAATCCCCATTCATTTCACTTATTTGACCTGTCGGTAAACAAATGTCAGCTTTCTATCTCACAAGATCAAGTAAAGCAGTATGTTCTATCACTAGCCAACTTACAGATGGTACTAAACCATTTCCAACAAGAGGAAAAAGCAATGTATTCTGCTGAACTAGAAAAGCAAAATAAGCTCATCTATAAATGGAAGACAAAGGCAGAAAATCTGGAAGGAAATCTTGCATCATTACAGGAACATTTGGATGAAGCAAATGCTGTGTTGGACTCAGCATTGTGACCTACACAACAGTTAGATCAGAAGGAAGAAGAAACTGAAAAACTTGAAAAACAAAATGAGCTCCAACAAGAAATGCTTGATTATTTACTAAAGAAATTTATTAATTTAGTAAACAACAAAGAAGGAAAAGTAGACAAAGTCCTAATGAGAAACCTCTTCATTAAATATTTTCACACTCCAAAAAACAAGCATGATAGGTATTAAGATTAATGGGGAGCAGCCTGGGAATCAAAAAGGAGGAAATGGTAGAGCTGTTCACTGAAGATCAGGGTGGAGTTACTAGATAGTGAGTGGGTGGCTAATCTCATCCATCTGTCCCACCACCAAAGCTTCATGTTCTCGATAAGAAACTTGAGATTTACCAGGAAGGACAAAATTAGGCACAAATGTACCATCATGTTTCAAAGATACAGCAGGGTCGAGAACCAGTAAAAGAGCAGGTGGGAATCCATTCTTAGCTCCCCACTCTGTAGCTGTGCCTCTTATCGGCCTTGCTGGACTTGGAAATGGTGAACCTGGGAATATTTTGAAGCCCATTTCAGATGTGTTGCCCACATTTACATCTTTGCCGTGTTACCTGACAACAGCACTGGAGATGTATTGAAGAAATTTTTAAAACAACAGGTGATTCTCAAAACAGAAAAAAACTTCCCACTTTAAAACAGTTAAACCAACCTTGAACATTATATATTTTATCAAAATACAGCCTTTTGGAAGAGTCATGTGTTTGTTTGTAATTGTAATTTTCCTGTATTTAATAAAAATATCTTTAACACTTTTAGAAATTGCAGATGTCATAGACAAAGTATGCTATATAACATGTTTTTTCCTCTGATTTGAACAAATTTAAACTAAATCATGTATCCTTTATCATAATTTACAAAAAGAAAAAGAAAGAAATGCAAAAAGCCATAGATCAGTTCTTTATTTCCTTCTCTGATTATGTGAGAAACAAGCCCTATGGTTAGTAGTCCACAGTGGAGCTCCAGGAGACAGTAAGTTCTGGAGGGGAAGGCAGGGATCTCAGCAGAAATAGGCAGCCATCTTTGCCATGTGGCAGGACCTGAAGATCACCAGTGCTGACACTGTTGAGAAAGCATCTCTGCTGGTGTACTGATTTGGACATTACACAGCCTCAGCAATGTGAGTTTCTATGCTAAATAAATCTCTATTATGATTTACTCAATTTATCTAAATTTGTCAGGAAGAATTTGAGGATTCTATACATTAGGCCTGACTCCCAGGGCAGGACAGGGGTGGTGACATCCAAGCTACAGGTCAGGGAGGAGAGATGAAGAGTATGAAGGTAAGGAGGGATGACTTGCTGGTTCCAGTGTTCCCTTTCGTAGGAACACTCAAAATCACGTTTCTCACTCTAATTCAGTACCTTGATGGAAGCCCATGCAAAAGGATGTAAGAATCTGCTCCTTCCAGAATTAACACTGGGATCCCCAAGCCCATGGCCCTTCCTCTCTGTCCTGACTCTGCACTCCTGTTAACCCACTTCCCCTGGGTCACCTCCCAGTGACTGCATGGCCACTGTCACCACCCTCTCCATCACGACACCTTCTGCTTTGGCACCAGGAAGATACGACAGTCTTGTTGACATCATATCTCTTGTCTGCACACCGGCACATCCCTAGCCTCTTGATCCCCTCCCCCCATTCCATGTGCCACCCCCTTGAAGTCCACTCATGGTCATCTCATCCATTTCCCCATATCCAGAAAATCCATTCCAAGAGCACATAGCTAGCTCACTATAACCTGCTTTATAAATTGGCTTTATGATTCAAGCAGTTCCTGTCTCCACCCCATCTGCTTGTGGGAACCCTATGCCTGAGTCAAAAGTTTCAGCTCACCCAACTTCATAGCTGCTAAGACTTTCCTGTCTTACATAGTGATACTCACATGCAAAATGATGGGATTGACATATTTAAACTACTCCATTCCTTCCCTTCACTGCACCAAGTGAGTTTCTCTCATTTATTATTAATATTTTATTATTTGTGTAAGTAATAATTCTAAATGATGACAACACTAAAGTAAATTATGAGTTTTACCATGGAGTAGTATCACTGACCTACAATGACCAATTAATCTGAATGGTTTGAAATTTCTGGCTGGTATTGATCTATAGCTCTACTGACCATATTTTTTATATGTATATACATGGAGAAATATAGAGATAGAGAATGTGTCCTAGGGACCAGTGTCTGTGCATGTGCAGGAATGCAGACAAAATGAGTTCCTCTCTCTTGGAAAATGCTGAAATCACAAACAACTGCAGCACAAAGTGCTTCATCCAGAGTCACATGTACTTCATAGAACAGTGAAAAGCTGTGTCCTTTCCAAGAAAATCTTGTGAAGCTGATGCCCTGGAATAGAAACACCTATGATCTGAGGACTCGCTAGTTATAAGGATAGAAGGCAAAGGCAATGAGTGTGGAAGTGTGAGACCAGAACCAGGTCTGCCCTTCAGGGGGCTCAGGATGGGAATGGGCTGAGTGGGATCAGGACCAACAAGCACAAGCTCATCCCAGGAGCAGGGACAGGGGAGGCAAGGGAGGGGCTTCCTGCCAGGGTCCTGGGCTTCCTCTCTCACCTCACCTCCCCAGCTTCAAGTTTCTGGCTCCTTCCCTGACTCTGAAAATCACAAGTTATATTTTTAGAGAAAATGTCCATCAGATGTGGGCAGAGCCTAGATTGTCACTGAGGAAGAGGGAAGAGGCCATGACTTTCACTTTTGCCATTGTTATGTGCCCTGGGGGTCCCAGCATAGCCCCCAAGTGCCTTTCCTCGTCTGACTCAGAAGAGATCTGAGGGAGATGATTTAACAGAGCTTAATGAGATTAAGGAGAGAAGAAAGGGAAGTCATATAAATTAAAACAAAAAAGTGATAAAAACTTTCTAGTATCGACTGTGATGGTGATGCCTATCAGTGAATAAAATGAATACCTCTGAATTTTACACTTGAAATGTTTGACATTTACGGTATAACTCAACAACCCTATTTAGAACGGTAGATCAAACATTGCCTGGAGAAATGGGAAGGGCTGGATTTATGAATTATAGATGGAAAAGAGAAAAATTTAGGGTGTTCATTATCTACTTTGTAGTAATGGTCATATATGTTCATGTATATGTAATACTGTTCTTTTTTATTGCAATAAAGTATTCTCTAGAACAGGAATGGATTTTAAATAATTTTCTATGCTAGTTTAGTTCTGACAAAGGGAAGGGTTGGTTAGAAGGTGAAAGCTCTCTTGCAACTGTGGTATTCTCAGGGTTAATTCCAACATACTGGAGCTAGCTTGAGCAATTTAACTGAAGTTTCTGTGTGATACTGACTCTGGCCAATGCGTGAACATTTTTTTCCAAAAATCAGTTAGGTCTATGAGGTTTATTAATTATTTTTGTTTATCCGGTGATGTTTTACCTGAAATTGTCTTCGCATTTTCCACATTTTCTCTATTACCTCTTAAGTACAGTTTTTCTCTTTTTTCATGAAAAGTATGCATTGTGGGGTTCCACTGACTCCTCCTATCCTACAGACTCTGACACTACATCTTCAGCACCTAAATTTCATACAGAAAACCTGGGAAGGAACCTGTTTCATCCAACTCTACACTTCCAGAAGCAAGCACATTGCACTCTGCTGTCATACAACCCAAACTTATTTTGCAATGTTTGGTCCTGAGAATGAAAACATACCCAGGTTATATGTCAGTGTAAATAACTCAGTAAAGTTTTGAAGAAGGTAAAGATTTAAAATTGAAGTAAAACAATGCAGAAAAGACTAAGTATCGGTGACACAATCCTAGCCGTCAAATACAATGGCACTGTATTTAAAAAGAAAATTATTTTTTTCCAACAATTTCTTCAAGGTAGAAACACGGAATACCTTAACACAATCAGTGGCAAAATGACTAAATGAAAAAATGACTTTTATGCATTATCACTGATGACTGCCTCAAAACTTCTTCAATTGGGTATTATTGCTGGTTCAAGTCCTATAAAATATTAACAATCTTGCCATAAATATTTACACATTCGTTTAAAGAATGGTGGTTTGATATCACTTTTCCATTTGCTATAGTGGCATTTTTCACACCCTTAAACTTCCCAATGCTACAATTTTAATAAAAGTGAAGGCATCTTTTAATGGACCAATAGCTGCTGTAAGGAATTTTCAGGTGTTAGACAACGTACTCATGGTTGTGACTCAGTGGAGGACAGTGGAGTTATTCTTGTGGGATGAGGAAGACTTAAAGCATGAAGATCAACTCAGAAAATTATTTCTGTCCACCTGACTTCTAGGAAATCCCTCATTGGTAAATCTTCTGCATTGAGGGACAATAAATCATTGACAAAGTACACACACCCTAGGGTGCTGAATAAAATAGTACTTGGGCTGGTATAGGGACATCATGATTAGAAATGTCCCATCCATATCTAATTTCTCAATTTGAAAGGAAAAGTTAGATGTGCATTAAATACTGAATGAATAGCACCATTAAGGTTCACCTTGAAGGTGCCTGTCTCTCTGGAGCTTCCTTTTCTGGCACATGTTGGATGAAAATACAAATTTCTATCTCAAAGAAAAGAATCATGTTCCTAGATTTTGCATAAAATCACTGCTTCTCTCTCTCCCTAACCAGGGATTTCTGGACCTGTGATTGACATTGACTTAGAGTGGAGGGCATGAATTTAGCTAATGGAGAGCCCTGGTCTCAGCTTGTAGGTCTTTATAATAAGCCTTAACTCTATGGGCAGTTTTGATTACACAGGACTCCACAACTGAGTATCTATTCCCATAGCAAACTAGTGAGTCAGCACATCCTCCAAGGGCACACTTCCCAGACCTGCCATCCTCTCTCAGTGTCCTGTGTTTTGTCCTCCCCAAGGTAATTCTGTATACCAGTGATCTCCCACTAATAACAGAATATATTTGTAATTCTAGAAACCACTTCCATGAATAAGAATTTTCATATATCCTTCACATCATTAGTCAGATATTAGTCCACTTCCTCCAAGAAAATTAGGTTCTCATGTCCCAAGCTACAGAATGAATTGGTAGAGTTCATTATCTCATGCTTTTTTGAGGGAACTGCGAAATATTTATACAATAGCCCCACAGTCTAGTGTAAATTCCTGGATTACCCCATGCAGCTATTCCCCTCTGTCACTCACCTATCTCACAACCTTCTCTTCCCACCTTGCATGATTATCATCTGCTTCCAGAGACTATTCTCAATTCCCAAACTCTGCTCTCAAAGTGGGAGAGACTTCTATCTCCCAACATATTAGCTCTACATCTTTTTCCTTTTAATTTGATTATTATTTAATAAACACCTTGCAATATTCTACATTCCAGTTCATCAGTTCTAGGTATGCTGTTATTCCCTCTGTGTGAACGTACATATATATATATATATTCTCACATATATTATAAAATGGTATAGATATAATGTGGGATTTTTTTCTCTTTCTCAATGTGCCTGTGTGAACAGAACTTACATTTACCATTTCTTTTTTTTTTTTTTTTTAATTTTTTTATTTTTTATTGACTTTGTAATAATATTACATTAAAAATATATATGTGAGGTCCCATTCAACCCCACCCCCCCACCCCCCCTCTCCCCCCCCCCCAACAACACTCGTTCCCATCATCATGACACATCCATTGGATTTGGTAAGTACATCTTTGGGCACCTCTGCACCTCATATACATTGGTTCACATCATGGCCCATACTCTCCTCTATTCCATCATGTAGGCCCTGTGAGGATTTACAATGTCTGGTGATTACCTCTGAAGCACCATCCAGGACAGCTCCATGTCCCGAAGACGCCTCCACCTCTCATCTCTTCCTGCCTTTCCCCATACCCTTTGTCCATTATGTCCACTTTTCCCAATCCAATGCCACCTCTTCTATGTGGACACTGGATTGGTTGTGTCCATTGCACCTTTATGTCAAGAGGAGGCTCAGATTCCACCTGGATGCTGGATGCAATCCTCCCATTTTCAGTTGTAATCACTCTAGGCTCCATGGTGTGGTGGTTGTCCTTCTTCACCTCCATCTTAGCTGAGTGTGGTAAGTCCAATAAATCAGATTGTAGGTGCTGGAGTCTGTTGAGGCTCAGGATCTGGCTATCACATTGTCAGTCCAGAGATTCAAATCCCCTAAATATATCTTAAACCCCAACATTGACTGCACCTCCAGCACATTAGCATGAAAGTCTTATGAAGGGAGATCCCATCTGAGTCCAGATTCATCACACATAAACACCATTTCCAAAGAGGGGCCATCTGCCCTGGTAGTTAACCCCATCGGCCATGACCATAACTCCCATGGGTCTCTTTAGCCCTCAAAGGAACCAATATCTGGGGGTTGTATCTGCTTTATCTGTCTCTCTGACTCTGCTCAGTTGTGCCTGAGGGCAAACCTTCTGCCAGCCTCCAGACTCTTTTTTAGAAACTCGTAGCCATATAAACTCATTTCTCCTTTCCATTTCCCCCTTACTTTAGGTCAAACAGCATTTTAAAATCATGATATTTTATGTAGACATGGATATTCTGCTGATCCGCATTGAACCTTCCGTATAAGGTCATTTTCCAGTTGCATCATCAGTTGGTAGTTGATAGTGGTCCCTCATTGCCAGGGAGGCTCATCCCTGGGTGTCATGTCCCACGCTGGGGGGAAGGCATTGCATTTACATGCTGAGTTTGGCTTCGAGACTGGCCACATTTGAGTAACATGAAGGCTGACAGAAGGAAATTCCCAGGCACAAAGTTGCTCTAGGCCTTGTTCTTATTTTGGGTTTATCAGCTCACAAGCATAGTCATTAGTATCAGGGGCTCACTGTTGAACCCTCACTCCCTCCCGGTCCCCACCACTGTACCTGGGAGACTGTCGCTGCTCCCCTAGGGACCACGACAGAGCACCACTGGCCAGGAACCCAGTACCCCCCCTACTGTGGTTTTTAATTGTTGCCACTATGAGTATATCCAAACATTACCATGCACCCTGGACATATGTTCTGTACAGCTCCCTGTCAGTCATATATCACCTGTCATTGGTATCCCATACCAGTATCCCTCCATTGCCATTGTTGAAACACTCTGTGATCCAGAACTCCCCGAAATTTGAAGCCCAATATAATGTCATGGTCCCTTACTAGGGAATGGCATATAGTGATGAGTTTAAAGGATAGATAAAGAACTTGGATAAAGTTAGATAAAGAACTTAGATAAAGAATGTTGACTTGAAAAAATTCCACATCCTATTTTTTTCTTTTTTTTTTTCTTCCCCCCCCCCCCTAATTATTCAGCTTTTCTTCACAGGAGTCCTAGACCACAGCAATGTATATATATAATATACAGCACTCCCACACATCCACCAGAAAACCTTTTCCCTTCCACAGTGATACTCTTACGCCCTATTCATATCATATTTACTTAAAGTGATGTACAGAGTCTGAGATATTAGCTTTCTAACAAGGTGACATCTGTGCTTACATTATGGTGCATACTTTAGGATACACAGTTCTTTACATTTTTAGTTATCCTATGTTTTACATTATGGTTTACATTATCAGTCTGTCATCTCCTATATGTTATGGTGTAATATTACATGTTTTATATCCATCCTTGTGTACTCTCAAGAAACTCCTCTCTTACCCCCCATTTACTTTGGTTCCACACATTTAACGTCCATTTTCCCTTCCACCTTGGTGCCCTCAGTGATAGCCAACCTCCGTTTCCTGAGGAGCCACTTCCAGAGATAGATGGAATAGTCTTCAGGGTCTAACTTGCTCAACTGCCCCAATACCCTGGGAGCCACCCTTTCTTTCGAGGGATACAGTTCCCTCTATTTGATGGCATTAGTCCTCCCCAGGATGTGGGTCCACCCCCACTCTCACTACTTGGGTTTCTACCCCATGGTGTCACCCACTCTGGCAGAATGAGCATTTAGACATTCCCCAGGAGCCCGTCCTGCATCAGACCCTCCCCTCCGAGCATTCTAAACAGGTAACCCTCTTTATTATATTTTGATATGATTTTCTCGGCATTTTACTCTCCACCAACACCTGACCCTCTCCTGGTTCGTATGCTACCCCTCCCTCCCCCCACTTTTGGGCAACGTTACCCACCCGTCCCTCCCCAGCCACCCTCAAACCCGCAAAGCCCCAAGCAAAGGCAACCCCTTGCCCCCCTTTTATCTCTTCTTTGTGTTCATACTTACCACCATCTCGTCTTAAATTCCACCCCTGCAGACATCGGCTCATATCCTTCTTCCACCCTCCGATTTCCTGCAAGCCTATCATTCAGTCTCTTGCTATCTAGGGCAGCTTGTTTATTTCATATCATTGAGGTCATGTAGTATTTGTCCTTCAATGTCTGGGTTGCTTCACTCAACATAAGGTTCTCAAGATTCATCCATGTTATCACATGTGTTTGCAGTGTGTTTGTTCTTACAGCCGAGTAGTATTCCATTGTGTGTATATACCACATTTTATTGATCCACTCGTCTGTTGATGGGCATTTGGGTTGATTCCAACTTTTGGCAATAGTGAACAATGCTGCTATGAACATTGGTGTACATATATTGGTTTGTGTTCTTGTTTTCAGTTCTGCTGGGTATATTCCCAGCAGTGGTATTGCTGGGTCATATGGCAAATCTATGGCTAGTTTTTTGAGAAACCGCCATACTGTTCTCCAGAATGGTTGGATCCTTCTGCATTCCCACCAGCAGTGGATGAGTGTTCCCCTTCCTTCACATCCTCTCCAGCACTTGTATTCTTCTGTTTTTTTCATAGCTGCCAATCTTATGGGTGTAAGATGGTATCTCATTGTGGTTTTGATTTGCATTTCCCTAATAGCTAGAGATTTGGAACATTTTTTCATGTGCTTTCTTGCCATTTGTATTTCTTCTTCGGAGAAGTGTCTGTTTAAGTCTTTTTCCCATTTTTTAAATGGATTGTTTATCTTTTTATTTTCAAGATGTAGGAGTTCTTTATATATGCAAGTTATAAGTTTCTTATCAGATATATGATTGCCAAATATTTTCTCCCACTGTGTGGGCTCCCTTTTTACTTTCTTGACAAACTCCTTTGAGGTGCAGAAGGCTTTAATTTTGAGGAAGTCCCATTTATCTATTAGTTCTTTTGCTGCTCGTGCTTTTGGTGAGATATTCATAAATCCATTACCTATTACAAGGTCCTGTAGATATTTCCCTACACTGCTTTCTAAGGTTTTTATGGTCTTGGCTCTTATATTTAGGTCTTTGATCCATCTTGAGTTGATCTTTGTAAAAGGTGTGAGATGGTAATCCTCTTTCATTCTTCTACATATGGCTATCCAGTTCTCCAGACACCATTTGTTGAATAGGCCACTCTCTCCCAGTTGAGAGGGTTTGGTGGCTTTATCGAATATTATGTGGTTGTATATGTGAGGTTCTATATCAGAGCTTTCAATTCGATTCCATTGGTCTATATGTCTCTCCTTATGCCAATACCATGCTGTTTTCACCACCGTAGCTTTATAGTATGTTTTGAAGTCAGGTAGTGTGATTCCTCCAATTTCGTTTTTCTTTTTCAGTATGTCTTTGGCTATTCGGGGTCTCTTTCCTTTCCAAATAAATTTCATAGTTAGTTTTTCTAGTTCCTTAAAGAAGGCTGCATTGATTTTTATTGGGATTGCATTGAATGTGTAGATCAATTTTGGTAGGATAGACATCTTAATAATGTTCAGTCTTCCTATCCATGAACAAGGAATAGTCTTCCATTTATTTAGGTCTTCTTTGATTTCCTTGAACAATCTTGTATAGTTCTCAGTGTATAAGTTCTTTACCTCTTTAGTTAAATTTATTCCTAAGTATTTGATTTTTTTATTTACTATTGTGAATGGTATTTGTTTCTTGATTTCCTCCTGATCTTGCTCATTATTGGTGTACAGAAATGCTACTGATTTTTGCGCATTGATCTTATAACCTGCGACTTTACTAAACTCATTTATGAGTTCTAGAATCTTCGTTGTAGATCTCTCAGGGTTTTCTATGTATAGGATCATGTCATCTGCAAATAATGAAATTTTGACTTCTTCCTTTCCAATTTGAATGCCTTTTATTTCTGGTTCTTGCCTCAGTGCTCGAGCAAGTACTTCTAAGACAATGTTAAATAGGAGCGGCGACAGTGGGCATCCTTGTCTTGTTCCTGAGTTTAGAGGGAAGGAGTCTAGGATTTCTCCATTGTAAACAATATTGGCTTTAGGTTTTTCATATATACTCTTTATCATGTTCAAAAAATTTCCTTGTATTCCAATCATTTGGAGTGTTTTTATCAAGAAAGGGTGCTGTATTTTGTCAAATGCTTTTTCTGCATCAATAGATATAATCATGTGATTTTTTTCCTTCAATCTGTTTATATGGTGTATTACGTTGATTGATTTTCTTATGTTGAACCATCCTTGCATACCTGGGATGAATCCCACTTGGTCGTGGTGTATAATTCGTTTAATGTGTTGTTGAATACGATTAGCAAGTATTTTGTTAAGTATTTTTGCATCTAGGTTCATTAGAGAAATTGGTCTGTAATTTTCCTTTCTTGTGATGTCTTTGTTTGGTTTTGGTACTAGGGTAATGTTGGCATCATAGAAGGAGTTGGGTAATGTTCTTTCTGTTTCGATGGTTTGGAATAGTTTCAGCAGGATTGGTGTCAGTTCTTTCCGGAATGTTTTATAGAATTCACCTGTGAAGCCATCTGGCCCTGGGCTCTTCTTAGTTGGGAGATTTTTAATAACTGATTCTATCTCTCTGCTTGTGATTGGTTTGTTAAGATCATCAATTTCTTCTTTTGTCAATATGGGCTGTTTATGTGTTTCTAGGAATTTGTCCATTTCCTCTAGATTGTCATTTTTGTTGGAATATAGTTTTTCAAAATATCCTCTTATGATAGTCTTTATTTCTGTGGGGTCAGTGGTGATATCGCCTTTCTCATTTCTTATTTTGTGTATTTGCATCTTCTCTCTTTTTTTCTTTGTTAGTGTTGCTAAAGGTTTGTCAATTTTGTTAATTTTCTCAAAAAACCAGCTCTTGGTCTTGTTTATCTGTTCAAGTGCTTTCTTATTTTCTATTTCATTTAGTTCTGCTCTTATCTTTGTTATTTCCTTCCTTCTTCTTCCTGTTGGGTTACTTTGTTGTTGTTTTTCTAATTCCTTCAAATGTGCAGTTAGTTCTTCAATTTTTGCTCTTTCTTCTTTTTTGATATATGAATTTATGGCTATAAACTTCCCTCTCAGTACTGCTTTTGCTGCATCCCATAAATTACCAAAGTACTTTTTATTCTCAACCTCTCTAAGACACTCAAGGAATCATTTCAATGGAAGGATCAAATCCAGGGTTACAGCTCTAAGATACATATTTAATACCACAGAAAACAGTAAGAAAATGTGCTTTGTATTTCAAGTACATGGATAACATGTTTTTCCACTAATATATATTATCTTTTTGAATGCTCTAGAGAATATCATACAAAGACTGGGAGGAATCCTATGGAAAGGGCTTTACTTTCCAGATTTGTGGCTAAGGTTCTGGTAACATACAGGGCATCCCATTGAGAGTCATACAAAATCTACAAAGATTGTAAGATAATTACAGTAGAAAAACTGTGATTCAAGTTAGACTTTTGTTAAACAAGTTAGTTTTTTGTTCCTACCAGAACTCATTGCCTTAACAGATCATGTAAGAATATCAAAGACTGCACATCTGTTTTACTTGGAGGTGCCCCATGATGTAACAGTCAATAGCTTGGGTCTCAGCAAGTGAGAATATTCCCATGGCTGCTTTAAATCTGTGGTTCATTATGCTATCCACAACCACCTTGTATTAGGCAATTAGGTGATACACTTTGCTTCTGCTAGCTAGGATTCTGATTATTCCCATTTTGTTTAAAGATCTGATTTCAATGACAGCAGTCCCCATTATAATAGCTGACATGCAGAGATGATCAATAACAGATCTCTTCTGGGATGATGGGCTTAATAAAAATTAACAAACAGAACCCTTTCTAACCCCTTGAGTTATGAAACTAAATCCAGAATCTCTGATTAGTGGGCCCATATCAATAACTTCATCCTGATCCAACTTCATATTCCTTTCACCATTACTTCATATCCTTAATATGCATTTTTACACATATGTCCCTGATATCTGCCTATAGCACGCCAATTACCTCAGGGTATTCCTTTGCAGTTTCATCTGGTGAAATAGGATTTATCTTTTCATGTGTGGTTTAATGGCAGACTCCCCAGGGAAGAGAGGAATTTGTGTGATGATTTCCACAGGACAGGAAGGAGGTCAAGACTCCTTGGGGCAGGCTAGACTTTGGCTGATACATTTTTGACATTGGTTGGTCCTCTCCTCAGTGTGGGGAAGGAGTCAGGAGTCCCTAGCTTAGCATACAGCTTGAGTGGCCCAAGTTTACCATTGGGTGATCTCCTCAGGGTGGATCAATACATGTTTATTTGGCAAATTCTCAGAATTTCGAATTTAATTGTCCCCACTGCCATAATTATCAACACGAATATCTCCATCCCAATCCTCAAGATTCTACAACTTTCCAATCAATGCTCTCACTTGACAGCAGATACCTGGCAAAGTTGGGATTTTAGTTTCCACTGTAACTCTGCTACTCATATAATGATACTCTGAGTCTTGTTTTCAGAGACCTCAAGTCTGTACCTTCAGGAATAAAATTTTCTTTCTCCACAAAACTCTGGTAAGGTGTTAAAAACACTCTCATTCAGATCCTTTCATCTTATGAATATGGAAGTAACCATATCATGTGTTTTGCATATCTCTATTGCGAACTCATGCTATGAACTTACACGGCCATCTCGATTATCACAAACAGTCCTTAGTGTCCCTGAATATAATCACAGTAGAGAACCAATTTTAAAACTCCCAGAACCAATTCAGAAATCCCATTTTTAAGATTTAGTTTCTCAAGACATACACTAGTCTTGGTTCTAAGGTATATTAGTCAGGGATCCCTAGGAAAACAGAAATGACAAGAGATATACGTGACTATTATAAGATTTTATAAAAATGTCTCATGACCATGGAGATGCCCAAGTCTAAATTCCATAAGGCAGGCTGCAAGTCAGAGATTCAGATGAAGGTTCTCACTGAATTCCCTGGGAGAATTTAGCTATCTTAAATAGAGATAGGAATTCTCTTTCTGAAAGATGAGATTAGTTCTCCTTTTAAGGCTTTCAAATGATAGGAGGAGTCATCACTCATTGCTGATGGCAATCTCCTCATTTGATTGTAGATGTAATCTGCCATCTTTGCAATCAACTCACTGATGATTAAAGTCCACAGGATGCCCTAGTATTGCAATTAGCCCAGTGCTTTCTTGAACAAACAACTGCATAGCATTACCTGCTTGAGATGACAAAGTCTAACCATTACACCAATTGAAAATGGGCAGAGTTAGAGTTAAATCTTTGGTCTTTTCATATGCTGGTTGAGCCCTGAATCTCCGCAGAGGTTAAGAACACCTACTCTCCCAGAGCATCTAACAAAAGGATGTCAAAAGTCAAGGAGTATCTACAAATGCAAGCAAAATATTTCCTTCCATCTGCCCCATAAGATCTAACCTCCTTGCTGTCTGAAGTATGGCAGGCATCACTATTCCACATTCCTCAAGACTGAGGAAAGAACAATCATGATGGGGGATGCAACCATGGACCAAAGTAGACCTTCTATTATTCAAATAAAGGAAAACCTTTTAACACTGATTTAAAGGTAGTGAGTACCAGACTTTCTCAGGGGAGGAGAAGGGAAGAGTAGTTAAGAAATCAGGATATTTTCAGGGCAATGGAATTGTTCTGCATGACATTGCAATGATGCTTATGGGCTATATTAGTCAGGGTTTTCTATGGAAACAGAATCAACAAGAGATATCTGTCAAGAGTATATGATATTATACTGCTGGTGGGAATGCAGAAGGATCTAACCATTCTGGAGGACAGTATGGCGGTTTCTCAAAAAACTAGCCATAGATTTGCCATATGACCCAGCAATACCACTGCTGGGTATATACACAGCAGAACTGAAAACAAGGACGCAAACCGATATATGTACACCATTGTTCATAGCAGCATTGTTCACTATTGCCAAAAGTTGGAATCAACCCAAATGCCCATCAACAGATGAGTGGATCAATAAAGTGTGGTATATACACACAATGGAATACTACTCGGCTGTAAGAACAAACACACTACAAACACATGTGATAACATGGATGAATCTTGAGAACCTTATGTTGAGTGAAGCAACCCAGACATTAAAGGACAAATACTACATGACCTCAATGATTTGAAATAACCAAGCTGCCCTAGATAGCAAGAGACTGAACGATAGGCTTACAGGAAATCGGAGGGTGGAGGAAGGATGTGAGCCGATGTCTACAGGGGTGGAATTTAAGACGAGATGGTGGTAAGTATGAACACAAAGAAGAGATAAAAGGGGGGCAGGGGTTGCCTTTGGTTGGGGCTTTGCGGGTTTGAGGGAGGCTGGGGATGGGCGGATGGGTAACATTGCCCAAAAGTGGGGGGAGGGAGGGGTAGCATACGAACACAGGAGAGGGTCAGGTGTTGGTGGAGAGTAAAATGCCGAGAAAATCATATCAAAATATAATAAAGAGGGTTACCTGTTTAGAATGCTCGGAGGGGAGGGTCTGATGCAGGACGGGCTCCTGGGGAATGTCTAAATGCTCATTCTGCCAGAGTGGGTGACACCATGGGGTAGAAACCCAAGTAGTGAGAGTGGGGGTGGACCCACATCCTGGGGAGGACTAATGCCATCAAATAGAGGGAACTGTATCCCTCGAAAGAAAGGGTGGCTCCCAGGGTATTGGGGCAGTTGAGCAAGTTAGACCCTGAAGACTATTCCATCTATATCTGGAAGTGGCTCCTCGGGAAACGGAGGCTGGCTGTCACTGTGGGCACCAAGGTGGAAGGGAAAATGGACGTTAAATGTGTGTAACCAAGGTATATGGGGGATAAGAGAGGAGTTTCGTGAGAGTACACAAGGATGGATATAAAACATGTAATATTACAGCATAACATATAGGAGATGACAGACTGATAATGTAAACCATAATGTAAAACATAGGATAACTAAGAATGTAAAAAACTGTGTATCCTAAAGTATGCACCACAATGTAAGCACAAATGTCACCTTGTTTGAAAGCTATTGTCTCAGACTCTGTACATTACGTTAAGTAAATATGATGTGAATAGGGTGTAAGAGTATCGCTGTGGAAGGGAAAGGTTTTGTTGTGGATGTATGGGAGTGCTGTATACTATATATATGCATTGCTGTGGTCTAGGGCTCCTGTGAAGAGAAGCTCAATAATTAGGGGGGGGGGGAAAGATAGGATGTAGAATTTTTTCCAAGTCAACACGTATTCTTTATATAACCTTTAAACCCATCGCTATATGCCATTTCCTAGTAAGGGACCCTGACATTATATTGGGCTTCAAATTTCAGGGAGTTCTGGATCACAGAGTGGTTCAACAAAGGCAATGGAGGAATACTGGTATGGGATACCATTGACAGGGGATATATGGCTGACAGGGAGCTGTACAGAACATATGTCCAGGGTGCATGGCAATGTTTGGATATACTCATAGTGGCAACAATTAAAAACCACAGCAGGGGGAGTACTGGGTTCCTGGCCAGGGGTGCTCTGTTGTGGTCCCTAGGGGAGCAGCGACAGTCTCCCAGGTGCAGCGGCGGGGACCGGGAGGGAGTGAGGGTTCAACAGTGAGCCCCTGACGCTAATGACTATGCTTGTGAGCTGATAAGCCTAAAATAAGAACAAGGCCTAGAGCAGCATTGTGCCTGGGAATTTCCTCCTGCCAGCCTTCATGTTACTCAAATGTGGCCAGTCTCGAAGCCAAACTCAGCATGTAAATGCAATGCCTTCCCCCCCAGCGTGGGACATGACACCCGGGGATGAGCCTCCCTGGCACCGAGGGACCACTATCAACTACCAACTGATGATGCAACTGGAAAATGACCTCATATGGAAGGTTCAACACGGATCAGCGGAATATCCGTGTCTACATAAAATAACATGACTTTAAAATGCTGTTTGACCTAATGTAAGGGGGAAATGGAAAGGAGAAATGAGTTTATATGGCTACGAGTCTCTAAAAAAGAGTCTGGAGGCTGTCAGAAGGATTGCCCTTATGCACAACTGAGCAGAGTCTGAGAGACAGATAAAGCAGATACAACCCCCAGGTATCGATTCCTTCGAGGGCTAAAGAGACCCATGGGAGTTATGGTCATGGCCGATGGGGTTAACTACCAGGTCAGATGGCCCCTCTTTGGAACTGGTGTTTATGTGTGACGAATCTGGACTCAGATGGGATCTCTCTTCATAAGACTTTCATGCTAATGTGCTAGAGGTGCAGTTAGTGTTGGGGTTTAAGATATATTTAGGGGATTTGAATCTCTGGACTGACAATGTGATAGCCAGGTCCTGAGCCTCAACAGACTCAAGCACCTACAATCTGATTTATTGGGCTCACCACACTCAGCTAAGATGGAGTTGAAGAAGGACAACCACCACACCATGGAGCCTAGAGTGATTACAACTGAAAGTGGGAGGATTGCATCCAGCATCCATGTGGAATCTGAGCCTCCTCTTGACATAGAGGTGCAATGGACACAACCAATCCAATGTCCACATAGAAAAGGTGGCATTGGATTGAGAAAAGTGGACATGATGGCTGATGGGTATGGGGAAAGGCAGGAAGATATGAGAGGTGGAGGCGTCTTTGGGACATGGAGCTGCCCTGGATGGTGCTTCAGGGGCAATCACCGGACATTGTAAATCCTCGCAGGGCCCCTGGATGGAATGGGGGAGAGTGTGGGCCATGGTGTGAACTGTTGACCATGGGGTGCGGGGGTGCCCAGAGATGTACTTGCCAAATGCAATGGCTGTGTCATGATGATGGGAGGGAGTGTTGCTGGGGGGGGGAGAGGTGGGGTGGGGGTGGGAGGGTTCAATGGGACCTCATATATATATATATTTTTAATGTAATATTATTACAAAGTCAATAAAAAAATAATTAAAAAAAAAATAAAACGTAGGATAACTAAAAATTTAGAAAATTATATAGCCTAAAGTATTAACCAGAATGTAAACACAAATGTTACATTGTTTGAAAGCTACTTTCTCAATATCTGTACATAAGTTTCAATAAATTTGGTATGAATATAAAAAAAAAAGAGTATATGATATTATAAATCTCTCACACAGCCATGGGCCTGCACAAATCCAGGTTCTGCAGGCAGGCTGCAACCAGGGGCTTCAATGAAAGCACAATGAAGGTTCTTGATGAGTTCTGGAGATGCTGGGTATCCAAAGATGAGCTGGAAATTTCTCCCTCAATGCTGGAATCACTTCCCCTTTTAAGGCATTCAACTGATTGAATTAAGCATCACTCATTGCTGATGGCAATCTCCCTGATTGATGTAATCAGCCATCTGTAATATTATCACTGCAGTAAAGTCAATGGTGACTAAAGTCCATAAATACCCTTGTATTAAAGTTAGCCCAGTGCTTGCTTGAACAAACAATTGGGCACAATTACCTGGCCAAGTTGACACAATAGTTTAACCATCCCATTGGCCATTTTACCTTTTGCCAATACCTATACAATTACATGGTAAAAAATGTAAACCGTAATGTAAACTACAGTGCATGGTAAGTAGCAATGCTTCAATATTCACCAGGTGTAACAAATGTAACACACTGATGGAAGAAACTATTAAAAGTGGAATTTTGAGAGGCAGATAGTTGGGGTATACTCAGTCCCCAACTCCTTGGTGAGCTGATATAATTGGCCTCTTACTTAAGAAAACACATGGAAGAGGAGAGAGCACTGTTATGTTTGATCCTGGGGCCCTGGGGAGAGTTGAATCATTCACTTGACATTTTGTAACTGAAAAGATCAGGTGAACATCCCCAGAAAGAAATGAGTCTTAAGTGAGAGACTGATATAGGAAGCCCTGAGAACCAGGCAGAGACTTCCTGCCCTTTTGCTTCAACACATGGCAAATGACTTTGGGAGAAAACAGCCTTCAGTCAGACTCTTGAGAGTCTTGTATCTGTACATGATTATCCCAAAAAAATAGTTTTTTAAAGAGCTAACAGATTTCTGATGCCTTGCATCAGCCCCCTTTGGCAGACTAATACAGAATTTAGTACAAGGAATGGGGTCATGCTTTTGCATTATCAAAAATGTTGGAAAAGTTGTATGAATGAGTAAGGGATATTACTGGATGAATTTTAAGATACTTGATAGAAAAGTCTAGATCACTGTGAAGAGAATGTTGGTAGGAATATGGCTGCTAAACAGACTTCAGATGAGGACTTAGAAGTAAATAATAAAACTTTTATTGGAAAGTGGAAGAAAGGTGATCTGTGTTTTAAAGTTTTGGAGAATTTAGCAAAATTGACTCCTAATTTTACATGGAAGGCAGAATTTGAAAAATTACAAGCTTGGATATGTGGTCAAGGAGATTTCCAAACTAAATGTAGAAAATGCAGCTTGGCTTCTTTTTACAACTTATAATAAAATGCTAGAAGAAACAGATAAGCTGAGAAATGAATTGGTCAGAAAGAAACCAGAAACTGAGTACAGAAATAACAAGCCTCTGGAAATCAAGCCCTCAGATGATAGAAACTCATTTGAGGAATTAACTTGAAACTTTTAAGTCAGGATTGAAAGTGCAGTTATATAGGAAAGACTTGTCAAAAATGTTAGTGTCTGATAGCTAGTACACTTACTTCCTGCATGCAAAACCAACAAACTTTTCAGAAGATCTGTATGAACAAAACCACTGTCAGCATGGACTAAAAGAGACAAATAGGGAAGAAACAGAAGGAAAAACAGCTTTAAGAGGAAAGAGATGGAAGCTGAGGTCTGGAATTAAGGCATCTCCTTAGGCCAAGAGAGGATCCCCACCCATATATACAGAGGAGGTGAGTTTGCCCCAGCATTTGAAGAGGGTGGATGTTCCACCCAGCTGTTCAGGGAGAGTTTTGTTGCCCAGGCTACAGGGAGGGTGGAGCACATACTCCAATGTTTGGGGAGACTGAGGTAAAGTCCCAGTGCTCTCAGAGGGGCAGGCATTTTCACAGGTGGGGAAAGTGAAATTTGACACCTCAGTGCTCTGAGAGGGATGGGGCCTGTTACACATAGATTAGAGAAGGCCAGTCACCACCTCATTTTTCTCAGAAGACTAGGCCTATATTGCAGAGATTAGAAAGAATGTTGCCACCATCACACTGTACTAAGGGGTGTGAAACTCTACCCAAGATACTGGGTAAATTGTGGCCATCACCCCAAAATTCTTCAAGGGTGAGGTCTGGAGTGTGGTCATCACCCAGATGCTTGATGAGGACCAAGAAAATGACCATTGGGAAAGGCTTTGGAAAGAGTGGGTCCCCATGAGGCCAGTGGGAGAAGAAATCATCTTAAGAACGACTCTCAAACTTTGAAATCTAAGGTTTTTGGAAGTTTTTGAGACCAGTGATACAAGTTTTCCTCCCAAATTCTCCTTGGGGTAATGCAAATATTTATCCTATGTCTGTCCATTTCTATATCGAAAGCAAATAAATTATTTTTGTCTAATATATTACTATTTTAATTCTTTTATTTTTTATCTTTTTCTTCTAAAGATACATGGATCACACAAAATGTTACACTAAAAAATAGAAAAGGTTCCCATATAACCCACTCTCCACACTCTCCACTCCTCCCACATCGACAACTTCTTTCATTAGTGTGGTACATTCATTCCGTTTGATAGGTACGTTTTGGAGCATTGCTACACAGCATGGTTTATAGCTTATATTTAGTTTACACTCTTTCCTAGTCCATTCAGTGGGTCATGGTGCCATATATAGTGTCAGCATCTGTCCCTGCAATATCATTGAGGAAAACTCCAAGTCCTGAAAATGCCCTAATAGCACACCTTTTTCCCTCTCCCTACCTTCAGCAACTCCTGTAACTACTATTTCCACATCAGTGATATAATTTCTTCCACTGCTAGAGTCACAGTATTTCTATAGTAGAATACCAGTAAGTCCACTCTAATCCAAATTTTATTCCTCCATCTCAAAGACACTGGAATGGTAATGTCCACTCCACCTCTAAATGGAGAGGGGACCTAGATCCCACATGGCTGATAGATGGAATTCTCCTGCTTGCAGCTGTAGATTCTCTCAATTCCCTGGTGAAGTGGCTAACCTTCCTCACCTCCCTGTTAGCTGACCTGGATAAGACCGATGAACTGAAGAGTAGATGTTGCAATATTGATGAGGCTCAGGGCCAGTTGGAACACAGACAGTCCAAAGATTCAAGTCTCCTAAGCACACACCAACCACAGCACCAACCACAGGTTCAGTAAAAGTGACAGAAGAGGCATGTGTAGAGAGGTCACATCTGGGTCCCACTCCTTCACACTCAGGAGCACAAATTCCAAAGTAGGGCCCACTAGCAAGGCACTAAACTCCATAGCCATCTGTCATGACCGTATGGCCTGGGTGTCTCCGTAGCCCTCGGGAGCACCACTACTTGGGGTTGTATCTACTTTGACCATCTCTGAGACCCTGCTGAGATATGCATAACTGTGATCCCTGTGATGGCGTTCCCGCTCATTTCAAAGCTTCCTAGCCATATAAAGTCATTTGTCTTTACCATTTGCCCCTTTTATTCAAGGTCTTTTTCTAGTTGCATCACCAGCTAGTGATTGCTAGTAATCATTCGGCGCCAGGGAGACTCATCACCGGGAATTCTGACCCATGCTGGGGGGAAGATAATGCATATACATGCTGATTTTGGTTTAGAGATTGGTCACATTTGAACGACATGTAAGCTCTCAGGAGGTAACTCTTAAGCAACCTACAACTCTATGCCTGGTTGAAATTTCAAGCACACAGGCTCATCAGCATAGTCATCAGTATCAAGGACCCATCATTGGACCTTCTTTCTTCACTGGTCTTTGTCCTTGTACTTGGAAGATTGTTTCTGCTCCATTGGGGAGTGTGACAGTGTTTCCCAGAATGGGAAACATAATGGTTACATTACATTTTATATTATGATCTACATTTTAGACTATACACCTTTCTAAGTTTTTGCTGATATTTAGCATGGCCTGAATCCGTCACTGGGGGATCATACAGAACACTTTCATTTTTCCCCAGTTGCTCCCTCTTCCACCTATTCTATTCCTCTCTCCCCCTTCATTCAGGGCCCACAGTTACAACCACATTGCGCCACATGAAGGACTAGTATCATAGATACTTGCAACAATGCTGAGGGTTTCAAACACTAGACTGTTCTCTGCTTTTGAGAACCACCCATGCTCTCAAGAGACATACTCCCCTGTTTGAGAACATCAGCCCTCCCCAGGATAGGAGCATAACTCTTTCCTGCTCATTGTATGGGAATGTCATGACATGATGAGCACTCACACACTCCATAGAAGCCTGCCCCAGATGCACCCAGTGATAGATGGCCCCATCAAACACCTTAAAACAGTAATCATTCCTTATTATCTAAAGAGTTTTCTTTTGATTTCCACTTTATTTTTTCAATGCTTCGAATACATAAATGTCACAGAGAACATATGGGGAATTCTCATTTGCTCCACTCCCCACACCTCCCACATTTCCCACACTAGCCACATCTTTCATCAATGTGGCACATTCATTGCAATTGATATACACATTTTAGACCACTGCCACTAAGCATAGATTATAATTTACATTGTAGTTTACAGTCTCCCATTCAACTCTATAGGTTATGGCCATATATATAATGTCATTGTATATGTCACTGTAATGTCATTCTGCATGATTCTCAAGTCCCAAAAATGCCACGCTATTACACCTCTTTCCCCCTCTCCCTAACCACAGAATATTCATGGTCACTGTCTCCACAACAATGGTATTTCTTCCATTGCTAGAATCACAATAAATCTATAGTAAAATAATAGTAAGTTTATTTGAGTCCATAGCTCATTTTCTAATCCTGAACACTCTGAGATGGTGATTCCCACTCCACCATTCATTGAGGGGGGGCTTCAATCCCATACACCCAATTGATGGGACTCTTTTGCTCACAATTGTAGTCACTCTTGGTTCCCTGGTATGTTAACTTTTCATCATTTGCTCCCTGCTAGTTTTCCTGGGTGAGTCTGTGGCACTGGAGAATAGGTGTTGCAACCCTGCTGAGATTCAGGGCTTAGCTGGCACATAGATATCCCAAAGATTTAGGTCTTTTGGATGGACACCTGCCAAATCTAGTACGGATTATAGGTTCAAATAGAAAGACAGAAGAGTCATGCATACGGAAATCACTGCTGAGCCTAACTCTGTCACACTGGGGAATATAAATACCAGTTTAGAGCCCACTGGCGAAGGCCAAATTCTTGAGCTATCTACCCTGACTATAGTGTCTGGATGTCTCCATATCCTACAGGAGCTTCACTATTTGGGGTAGGATATATTTTGGTTGTCAATGAGATTCTGGGCATAAGTGCTCCCTCTGGGATGGCTTCCCAACTCACTTTGAAGTCTCTTAGTCATACAAACTCATTTGTCTTTAGCTTTTTCCCCTTTGGGTCAAGGTCTTTTTTTTCTAGGTACACTACATGTTGGTACTTGATAGTAATCCCTTGGTGTCAAGGAGGCTCATCCCC
The DNA here is from genome assembly GCF_030445035.2 of Dasypus novemcinctus. Lineage (NCBI taxonomy): Eukaryota > Metazoa > Chordata > Mammalia > Cingulata > Dasypodidae > Dasypus > Dasypus novemcinctus. The sequence goes on along the minus strand of NC_080691.1, from coordinate 62,183,310 downwards.
GGGTGTCATTTCCCACACTGGGGGGTAGTTATTGTTTTTATATGCAGAGTGCAGCTTAGAGAGAGGCCACACTTGAGCAACAAGAAGGTTCCCAGCTGGCAGCTTGATTCATTTTTTAATTTTTTAAATTTTTTATAGAAGCTTTAGATTACAAAAAAGTTACATAAAAAATATAGGAGATTGCTATATGCCCCACCCCCTCACACACTTTCCATGTGAACAATATCTTTCATTAGTGTGGGACATTTGTTACAATTCATGAACACATACTGAAGCACTGGTACTAACTGTGGACTACAGTTTACATTTAGTTTACACTCTGCCCCTCATAATTTTATAGGTTTTAACAAAATGTATAATGTCATGCATCTGTCATTGCAATGTCATGCAGGACAATTCCAATGTCCCAAAAATGCTCCCTATTACTCCTATTGTTCCTTCTCCCGCCCCTCGGAACCTCCAATGACCACTGCCTTTATATCCCTTATAAATGTTCTTCCATTGCTAGAATAAAAGTAAGTTTATAATATTAATAAATAGTAATGTTGACTTTAGTCTATTGTTCATTTCCCAATATAGACGATTTGGGGATGCTGATGCCTTTTGCTTCTAATTGAGAAGGGGCTTAGATTCCATTGGGCAGATGGATGTTAAAAACTATGCCACTTATTCCATATTTCCTGCTTCTGAATTTCATCCACTCTTAAGTATGGGTCTTTATACTATGTATCTCCATTGGACCTGTCCTTCTCCAGTTTGTTTCTCCATCTGATTATTGTCCCTTATATAAACTCTTATTTTGGAAGGGAATAACTACCATCTTGTCTAGACATTATCTTTAAATGTGCATATATTTTCAGAATTAATTATCTTCAAAAGTATTTTCAACTACATGTCTTCAAATGCATTTTATCTCTGGATTTAAGCTTATATTTATGAGTATTTTCTTATGATTAAAATTTAGTTTCTTACTGTATTTTAGTGCTACATTTTCATTGACTTTTATCATTCATATGAGGCATTTGATTTCAGAGTTATTTTATTTTTATTTAGTTTTTAAGAATTTGGTTTTAGTGGTGGCATTTACTTATAAGTGTGCAGTTTTTTTAATTGCCTTTTTTTAAAGATACATAGATCACACAAAATGTTACATTAAAAAATATAAGAGGTTCCCATATACCCACTCCCCACCCTCCTCACAAATGAACAACCTCTTTCATTAGTGTAGCACATTCACAGCATTTGATGAATACATTTTGGAGCACCGCTACTCTGCAGAGATTATAGTTTACATTGTACTTTACACTCTCCCCCAGTCTGTTCAGTGGGTTATTGCAGGATATATAATGTCCTGCATCTGTCCTTGCAACAATCATTATATAGGAACCTCCTATATTTTTTATGTAACATTTTGTGTGATCTATGTATCTTTTATAAATAAATTTTAAAAATATAAAAAAGGATTTATTGGTCTATCTATAAAGTTTTAAAAGCTGTAATTTCAAATAATATACTGATGCAAAGTTAAAATTTTCTTTCTCTATTAAAATAACAAAATCTCTTAAACTATTAATGTTTTAGCAAAAGTTTATAAAGAGATTTTCTCCTAAATAATCAGTATAAAAAGAAAAAAGTATGTTTTATCAAAATAACTTTCTGTACTTTAAACTTATCATTTCCTTGGCTGTTAAAAAAAAGTCTTATCACTGGAAAAAAAAATGTTCAAACCTGCTTGCTCAAAGTCAAATCCTGAAAAGTATCTTTTATTTAAAATTATTGCAGAAGATTTCTTCTTTCACCTTGAAAAAAGTGAAGTATTAAAATAGTTGGGTTCATTTAATATAAGTTGAATGAAAAGTGCATAAAACGGTTATAAAATTATGCCACAGTGATCAAAGAGGTTGTTGATGTGGGAGCAGTAGTGGTAGGGTCATGGGAAGTGGGGTATATGGGAACCTCTTATACTTTTCATGTAACATTTTGTGTGATCTATGTATCTTTTTTTAAAAAAATAAAAAACATTATATATTTAAGAAGAATTCTTTAACTATCTGTTAATCAAAGTTGTATGAGTAACCTGTTCATATGAATACTTAAGAGTGTATACAAATTCCTAAAAAATTAACAATGTTTCAACATATTACATAAAATTATACTGTTGTTAATCATGGATTTAATTATATTTAAAAATGGTATGAGTCACAGAAATAACCTCTCTGCCTAGAAATCAAGAGGTGAATGCTTTAACTTGTGTTCATCAGATTTACCTCACCTCTGCTGAAGAAGCAGCTCTAGGGCTGCAATAAGGAAGACTCCATTGAAGGCTGCCAGGGGTGGTACATAACAATAGACAATTTTAAGCAACACCACTGCTGTATGCAGCAGTTCCAAATACTGTTAGTGTGTTGCAAGAAATTAATATCATGATGTCACTATCACTTTGTTTTAAAACTTGCTAAGGCTTTCTTTAGTATCTCCTTATCCAAGTTAAGACAGCTGGCATTAACCTTCATGTAAAGAAACCAACAGTGGATTTTGAAGTGCCACCCAATGCTGTGTGCACAGCCCAACCATCTGTCCTGGCCTGATGGCAAAAAAATAAGGCTGCATGGAAAAAACAAAAAACAAAAAAACCTGTGGCAGTAACCCTATTTTGTTATATTGATAGTACTATGTTAACCAGTAATTTCTTTTTCACAATTAAGCATCAGAGACTGGTAGCTTATCTTAAGAGCTGAGCTGAGTAAAGAATTGAAACAAGCTGCAAGGTCTCTGCTGCTCTGTCAAACACTTAAGTGTTCTGTGGCCCACTGGATGGACTGGGAGAGAGTGTGGACTACAATGTGGACCACTGTCCATGTGGTGCAGCATGCTCCAGAATGTATTCACCAGGTGTAGTAGATGTGCTGCAATGATGGAAGAGGCTGTTGATGTGGGAGGGTTGGGGTGGGTGGGGTGGCGGGTATATGGGGACCTCATATTTTTTTAATGTAACATTTAAAAGAAAATAAAGAAGAAAAAGAACTCTTAAGTGTTGTTAAAGCATGTTTTCTCACACCACAAACTCCAAAATAATTAATGGCCTTTCTGAAGTTGTTGGGGTACTGAAAATCCTTCATCCCGCATTTAGTTCAGATATTAAAATCACCGTATACCTTAATAAAAAAAAAAGGTGTGCACAGAAATAAGAAACCATTCCCCACCCAAGCAAGCTGCTTTTAAAACAATAACATAGACTCTATCAGTAAAGGGGGTGGACTAATAACTTACCCTGAAAATTAAATGTAGCTAGCATCAACATTAAATTTAAGTAAAGTTTGTGGCATAGGCGATGTTCTAAACAAATACCCCTTGGGTTGTAACCACAACTGTAAAGGGGCCAAATTACAATATAGCCCCTTAATCAAAAACAACAACAACAACTACTGTGTATAGCATACCATGCCCTGTGGCAAGTAAAACCTTAACCCACTAGTGTCTGGTCATTCTGAAAACTATCATCTCTATGCAGAGGTGAACTGCAGATACTAGAAACAAGAACAATGAACTGTCATGAGCTACCCTCTGTGGAGAAGAGATCTGTGAAAAAACATCTGAAATGCCTACCAGCAGCAGCAGGTAACTAACTGTCATAACCCTGCCTGTTCCTCTAATACCCCTCTTGGGACTGTTGAGGCAGATGCCCTCATGAAGATCCAGAGCCATGCCATTGTGCTGGAAAACTACCAATAAATTAAGATTAGTCTTAGAGGTGTTACTTTTATTCATAAGTAGCATAATTTCTATTTCTGAATTATTACCTTTCCATTCCCAAACACTTAAAAAATACATAAGCCATTTTATACTGTGAAACAATAAAAAACACATGGAAGAAAGTAAAGTTCTAGATTTTTGCTCTGGGTCTCCTGCTTACTAGCTGAAGGATGCATCCTCACTGAAAGATGGAGACAATGTTTGCCTACCTAACCATAGTTATTTTAAGGATACAAATTTTCTTTAAATATTATGAGAGTGCTTGGTAAATTTTAAATGTGCAACATTATTGTTAACATTATTACCTTCTGGTAAACACTGCCATATAGAGTCTGAGAAATGTAAATCCAGGCTGAGGTTCTAGATTAATAAAAAGCTTCTTCATTTAATATATGTATACAATACTACCGTACTTTCTCCCATGTTACAAATTTTACATTGTATTAAGTATTTTTTGTCAAGTATTTGTTCAGTCTCAGTTTACGATCCTACTCAGCTACAAATTCACTGAAGACATAATTGTTTCTTTACTCTTCATATCCCCAGTAGTGCAATCCCTCCACTATCTTCTAAAAGCCTTTTTCCATTTGAACAATGACTTCATTACGAGTAAGTATGAGATATGTATTGACTTATGTGTAGTCAATTATTCTAACTGAAGGTTATAAAATAGAACTTAACATAATAAAAGTTTAAAACTAGACACTAGCTATTAATTATTCATTTAAATTTGACATAGAAAGAGTGTAAATCTCTGAAGAGGGAAGAATACTACCCTAAGCAACTGTAAAAAAGACATTAGAAAAGTTTATACTGGAGAATGTCTTCTTCACTGATGAGGGCTGTGGTAGACAGAATCCAGAGATGATCCCCCAAAACCCATGCCCTGTATACTTCCTCATCTGTGGGTGGAAAACTGTGGATATGATGAAATATTACTCCCCTGATTACAATATGTTATATGGCAAAAGGGATATTGATAGATTCCTAATCAGGTGACATAGAATTCATCAAAAAAAAGGTTGTCCAGGGTGGTCAGTCTTTATCAGAGGCCATCCTTGAGGTCAGAGACAGTCTCCTGCTGGTCTTGAAGAAGTAACCTGCCATGTTGTGACAGGGCCTAGTGGAGGGGGACCCTAATTGCTGGTTGTCAGCAAGAAAAAGAATTCAGACACTGAATTCTTCCAACAAACACATGAGTTTGGAGGAGGACCCTAACCTCCAGAAAAAAGGCAGCATGACTGATATCATGATAGCAATCTTGGGGTACCCTAAATAGAGGACCCCTCTAAACCATGCTGGACCCCTAGCCCATGCAAACAGTGAGGCAATGAATGTGTACATTGTTTCTAAGCACCTAAATTTGTGGTAATTTCTTACACAGCATTGAAAATTTATACAAGACCAAATATAAGACAAAAAACAAAAAGCCCCTTGCTTGAAACTATTTCTTGTTCCCTTACTGTCACTTTGCTCCATCATAAGCAAGTATCCCTTACCCTAGAATGTGTAAAAGATATTCTCACCCTGATTTAATTTTGTTACATTTATCCAAAAAACTTTATATTAATTTGATTGCATGATTACCTAAAACATGTTCCAATTTCTATGCTAGAAATACAAATTGCCCCAACTAGATCTGCATTTTGTAGTTAAATCAGCAAACAAAAAGCCTCTAATCAGAAGCTTCAGATTTTGAGCTAACTCAATATCTATCATTCATTCTTTTTACACATACTATGTGCTATGTACTTTATTAGCACTGTGTATTGATGATCACAAAAGAATTATGATTCTTGCCTTTAGGAAGCTACCAATTTATAATCTGAAAATATATAATGATAAATTGCAGGAAGTCCTATGAAGAAACAGAACGGGAGCTAAGGGAATTGCTGTTGCCTCGTTTAAAACCTATCTAGTAAATGCTAGCTATAGCCAGTTTCTTTCTATGTATTTCCTGATTTGTTTTGGCAAATGTACCCTAGAAGCTAGGTACAACGTTAAATACCATAGCCTAGATCTATATACCATGCTGCTTTCCAATTTCCACTATAGAGAAATGATCTGCTAGAACACTGGCGAGAGAACTGAGAGTAGTTCTAAGGAGAGCGATCATTTCTCCTCCAGCATAGAGAAAGCTTCAATAAATTTTTAATATTCAATAATGAATTATCATAAAAATAAACCAGGGGTAAGTGGATTTGGCCCAATGGATAGGGCATCCACCTACCACATGGGAGGTCCAAGGTTCAAACCCAGTGCCTCCTGACCGGTGTAATGAGCTGGCCCACACGCAAGGCTGATGCACACAAGGAGTGCCATGCCACGCAGGGGTGTCCCCCACATAGCGGAGCACCAAGCCATAAGGAATGCACCCTGTAAGGAAAGCCACCCAGTAGGAAAAAAGTGCAGCCTGCCCAGGAATGGAGGCACACACACGGAGAACTGACTCAGCAAGATGATGCAACAATGAGAAAGTTAATCCTTGTGCAATGAATAGTTCTCAACAAAGAAATATAAACGACAAAAAGATGTAAAAGGAAACTTTAGAGCTAGACATAAAATATCCAAAATTCAAGGACAACCAGCAAGATAGCAGGAGAGTAAGAATCAGCTCCTGCTACAATGCCCTGGTAATCATGTGGGGGAGGGGTAGTAGGGGGGAGGACGGACTTCTGGGGGGTTGGAGGGACTGTGGGAGCTGAGGAGGGACTGTTGGGGTAAGAGGGACCTAGGGGGTCAGGAGGGATCATGGGTGGTTAAGAGGGACCATTGGGGGCACAGGAGTAACTATTGGAGGTTGAGGAGGGACCTTGGCAGGAGGGAGAGTGGGGGGCTGGAGGAACCAGAACCATGGAAGGAGGGACTGTGGGCAGGGGTGACTGTGGGGTGGGGAGACACAGCAGGGGTGGAGGAGGGACTTTGGGGGGTTGGGGGAGGGAACATAGGGGATAGGATGGGCCATGGGGGGAGGAGGGACCATGGGGGTAGAAGGGACTGTGGAAGGGCAGAGGTGACAATGGGGAGATAGGAGGGTCCATTGGGGGTGAGGCACTGTGGAGGGGTCAAGGAACTTTGGGGGAGTAGGAGTGACAGTAGGAACCATGAGGGAGAGGGGCAGTTGGGGGACCTCAGAGACCATGAGGGGCCTGGAGGGACCGTGGGGCACCAGAGGGACCATGGGGGAAGGGCAGGCCACCCTTACCGTCGGTACCGGGACCCTTATTCTGACATAGGGACCCACACCACAGGCCAGCAGGGCTGGGCCAGGACCCCTAACAGGACCCTGCACCCCCCACTCAGCCCCTTGCTGTCCACAGAGGCAGCACCCCCAGCCAGGAGTATCCCTGCCCCACCCCCACCCATCCCTGAGAGGCGGAGGACTGTCGACAGCGGCGCCGCTGCACATAATTTTCGAGGACCCCCACGCACCAGCCCCTGCCGACAGGCAAGCCAGCAGTAACTTTAAGGGGCACAGGATGGGAGCCCCCTCAATGCAGCAAGGGGAGGCTCACTTGCCCACTTCTCCAAGCCTATGGGGGTCCCTGCCAGGCCTGCGCCCTACCCCGACACCAAGTCGGGTCCCAACTTACCACTACCGCAGGACAGGGGACACAGGTGGGGTTCCCAAGGCACAGGGCCAAGTGCTCTCCACAGCCTGCCCACACCGCGGGCCATACACCAAGTCCCTCGTGCCCTCCTGGGTCCCATGGGCACAGCTGGAGCCCATGCAGCAGGTCTTCGGAATGCTCCCCAAACACCCAGAGCTTTTCAAGACGCCACCACATGGAGTGGGCAGGACTTGAGGGAGGGGGTGTCTGCCTGCGACCACGGCCAATGAGGTCTCGCTCAGCTCGAGGATTCCACCCTGCAAAGGGCATAGCCCAATCCATGACAGACAGCAATGAGCAGCCAATCAACATGTTGTCCAGCTTGTGCCTGGGATACCGCCAGTGCAAAAATCAGTTAACACTTCTGTACTCCAAGAATAAGCAATCTGAGGACGAAATCAAGAAAAAAATACCATTTACAACAGTAATTGGAAAAATGAAATACCTAGGAATAACTAAAAATGTACATGACTTATACACAGTTAACTATACAACACTATTGAAGGAAATAAAAGATGACATAAATAAATGGAAGAATATTCCCTGTTCATGGATAGGAAGACTAAATATCATTAAGATGTCTATCCTACCCAAAATAATCTACAGATTTCAAGCAATCCCAATAAAAATCAACACAGCCTTTTTTTTTTACTGAATTGGAAAACCTACCTATGAAATTTATTTGAAAGTGTAAGAGGTGCTGAATCGTCGAAGACATAAAGAAAAAGGAAATCAGAGGAATCACACTACCTGACTTTACAACATACTACAAAGCTACAGTGGTCAAAAATGCATGGTATTGGGACAAGGAAAGACATACTGATGAATGGAAGTGAATTGAGAGTTTTGATCTAGATCCTCACATATAGAGTCACCTGATATTCAAAAAGGCCACCAAGCCCTTTTTGGCTCCAAGGCTCTCTCCACTGGGAGAGAATGTCCTCTTCAAAAATGGTGCTTGGAGAACTGGATATCCATATCCAAAAGAATGAGAGAGGAACACCACTTCACACCTTACACAAAAATCAACTCAAGATGGAATCAAAGATCTACATATAAGAGCCAAGACTGTTGAAGAATAAAAAGCATAACCTTGCAAAATATCTAACAAGTCACTCCTACCCCTGCTTCTGTGGATCAGCCTATAAGGGCATGGCATTGCAGGAGACTATCAAATACCTACTGCCCCTGTTTCTGTAAATCAGCCTGTGAAAACACGGCCTAGTACAAAGATATCATGAGTGACTTCATCCTCTGCTTCTGTAAACCAGCCTACAACCTTGTAGCTGCATTCTGCCTCTGTAACCCTCTGCTTGCAAAATTTCACCTAGCAACACGTTAGCCAATGAACAAAAGTTATGCTGATCCCATCTGAAATCCTATATAAACCTATGAAAATTGAGAAACGGGGCTCGAAATTTGCAGATTACTTCTCCGCTGGGCCCACGCATAATAAAACTGTTCATCCACCTTTCTGGAGTGCCAGTTGTGAATTTCTATGGTTCAGAACTCCTGGCTTTGCTACAACATTTGGTTCCCTGACCAGGAAAGCCAACCATGCTGGCCCTTTGAGCCTCTGGTTTGGGACTGGTAGGTGCGGCCTGCATAGATCTCCACACAAACAAGGCCGTGCCACCTGTCCCCTTGATGGGGCCTTTTTTGGGGAAGGGATCCATGTGGGCCGTGTCCTCAAACCTGGCCTGACTCAGTGGAGAAGTGGATTAAACAACAACAGAAGACGTCGGAAAGGTAAAGCCCCAGGGTTCTGAGTCCAAGTCAGATCTGTCTCTGGATGGAAGGGGAGACTGATCACCTCCCAAAATCACAAGATTTGAGATTCCAGGATAGGGCAGTCCCATGGGTGGGACTGTATAACCTCTGAGTGATTGAGTGAAAGAATAGGACTGAAGAGGCTTGCCTCTGCTGACCCAATTTGTGGCTCAACGACCTATACTATGGAGTCCAAGTGGGCCCCAACCTGCACTCCATGGCTACAAATCACAGTAATTAACATATACAATATATGGTACTCCCACATACCCAACATCAAACACTTTGTCTCTTTTTACATGTTAATATAATATTTGCTATAGTTGATGTTCAGATATTTAAAAAATAGCTCTCAAACATGGTTCTATTTGGGTTTAAATTATGTTTTACATTTTAGCCTATAGACTTTTATACATTTTTGGTGTGATTTAACATGTCCTATATCCATCATTGCATGATCTTGTGGAACACTTCCATTACCCCACAGTTACACTGATTCCATCTATTCAATATCTCTTCCTCCCTCCCCTCAGTGCCCACAATGGCAATCAATCTTCATTATTTGAAGGACCATATTCAGAGATACTTGAAACAATGTTGAGGGCTTGACACACTTGACTGCCTTAACCCATTGGAAGCCACCAATTCTCTTGAGAAATACAATTCCCTCTGTTTGAGAACATCAGTCCTCCCCAGTATATGAGTATACCTTCACTCTCATTGTATGGGTCTCTACCTAATGATATAACCCACTATGATAAAAAGAGCACTCACACTCCCTAGAGCCTGCCCATTGTCAGATGCAACCCCTTAAGCATCTTAAACAGGTTACTTCCCTTACTATATTTTCTAAAGAGTTTTCTCAACATTATGGTTTCAACCACATACCTGATAATCTCCTATGTTGAAATGTTCCCCTGACCCTCCCCCAATTTCTTGGGCCATCTGACCCACCCTCCCAACCCTAGTCCCCCTCAAGCCTGGAAAGCTCAACCCAAAGTTATCCCTATGCCCCCATTTTATCCCTTCCCTGTACAAATACTTACCTCCAGCATATAAAAGATTTTACTCAGGTAGTGTCAGTTTATAACCTTCCTCTACCCTCCAACTTCCTTTAAGCCTATCACCTAGTCTCTGACTCTCTAAGACAGCTTGATTTATTTATTTCATATCAGAGATGTCATGTATCAACAACTATAGAAATGATCCCTGAAAGTATAGTCTTATGTAGTATTTGTCCTTCAATGCCTGGGTTGCTTCACTCAACTTAAGGCACTCAAGATTCATCCATGTTATGACATGTGTTTGCACTATATTCATTCTTATAGCTGAGTAATATTCCATTGTATGTATATACACATTTTATTTATCCATTCATCTGTTGATGGGCATTTGGGTTGATTCCAACTTTTGGCAATAATGAATACTGCTGCTATAAACATTGGTGTGCATATATCTGTTTGTGTCCTTGTTTTCATTTGTACTCTATATACCCAGCAGTGGAGTTGCTGGGTCATATGGCAAATCTATAGCTAGATTTTTAAAAAATATTTTTGTCTTTATTTATTTGTTTAATGTTACATTAAAAAAATATGAGGTCCCCATATATCTCCCACCCCTCTCACTCCACTCCTCCCCCCATAACAACAACCTCCTCCACCGTCATGAGACATTCATTGCATTTGGTGAATACATCTCTGAGCACTGCCGTACCTCATGGTCAATGGTCCACATCATAGCCCACACTCTCCCACAGTCCACCCAGTGGGCTACGGGAGGACATACAATGTCTGGTAACTGTTCCTGCAGCATCACCCAGGACAACTCCAAGTCCCAAAAACGCCCCCACATCACATCTCTTCCTCCCACTCCCTACCCCCAGCAGCCACCATGGCCACTTTCTCCACACCAATGCCACATTTTCTTTGATTACTAATCACAATAGTTCATGAATAGAATATCAGTAAGTCCACTCTAATCCATACTCTGTTCCTCCATCCTGTGGACCTTAGAATGGTTGTGTCCACTCCACATCTATATCAAGAGGGTACTTAGCTTCCACATGGATGCTGGATGCAATTCTTCTGCTTTCAGTTGTAGGCACTCTTGGCTCCCTGGTGTGGTGGTTGACCTTCTTCACCTCCATGTTAGCTGAGTGGGGTAAGTCCAATAAACCAGAGTGCAGGAGCTGAAGTCTGTTGATGCTCAGGGCCTGGCTATCGCACAGTCAGTCCAGAGATTCAGGTCCCCTGGGTATACATTAAACCCCAGCACCAACTATAGTTCTGGTAAAAGTAACAAGAAAGACTTGTGGACAAAGATCACGTCTAAGTCCAGCTCCATCACCCAGAAACACAAATATAGCTAGATTTTTGAGAAACCATCAAGCTATCTTCCAGAATGGCTGGATTCTTCTGCATTCCCACCAGCAGTGGATGAGTGTTCCCATTTCTCCACATCCTCTTCAGCACTTGTTGTCTTCTGTTTTGTTTTGTTTTTTAATAGCTGCCTGTCTTATGGGAGTAAGATAGTATCTTGTAGTTTTGATATGCATTTCCCTAATAGCTACTGATTTTGAGTATTTTTCCATGTGCTTTTTAGTCATTTGTATTTCTTCTTTGGACAAGCATCCGTTGAGATCTTTTTCCCATTTTTTAAATGGGTTGTGTTTTTATTTTTGAGATATAGGAGTTATTAACATATGCAGGATATAAGTCTTCTATCAGATATATGGTTACCAAATATTTTCTCCCATTGTGTAGACTCTCTTTTTTTTTAAAGAGTTATTAATTATTTATTTATTTATCTCCCCCTCCCGCCCCAGTTGTTTTTTCTCTGTGTCTATTTGCTGCATCATCTTCTTTGCCCGCTTCTGTTGTTGTCAGCGGCACTGGAATCTGTGTTTCTTTTTGTGGCGTCATATTGTGTCAGCTCTCCATGTATGTGGCGCCATTCCTGGGCAGGCTGCACTTTCTTTCACGCTAAGCAGCTCTCCTTACATGGCACACTCCTTGCGCATTGGGCTCCCCTATGCGGGGGACACCCCTGCGTGGCCGGGCACTCCTTGCACGCATCAGCACTGTGCATGGGCCAGCTCCACACGGGTCAAGCAGGCCCGGGATTTGAACCACGGACCTCCCATGTGGTAGATGGATGCCCTAACCACTGGGCCAAGTCTGCTTCCCCACATGTATTCTTAAAATTGTGAATGATATTTCTCAAAAGAAGAGAGTTTGTGTGTGTATGGGTGTGTGTATGAGTGTGTGTGTCAGAGAGAGCTAGACAGAGATGACACAGGCTTACTGTTTTGAGACATCCTGCCCCTATACACCTATTGTTCCCATTCCTCCTGGGATCACAGTTAACACACATTTCCATCCCCTTGATATCAGGAAAGTTTTTATGATTTTTTACAGAAAGTGGAATGTGCACAGTTATAATCTATACTGCTTGCAGGCCTGGACAATTAGAATACACCACACCTGGAATTCCAAATTCTCTTACATCCTGCATCTAACTTTCTATCCACCACTTGAGGATGCCATGTTACAAATGTTACAAATTAATGTATGTCTGAAATCCTGAGTAATTTCTTGAAACAGATTCCACTCCTTAGCAAGACTTAAACCTGAACAACTTCTAAACAAAAGTGAACAATCCATTTATCTTTCTTGTTATATTTATATTCCAGTGAGATTTGTGGTTATTTGTTATAATAGAGCACATTGATAGATAGAGCTGGACAAATACAAATTAACAATTAGAACTCTGTAGAGTCAGGCTGAAGGTTTAGTAAATAAGCTGAAAACCAGTCAGGAGGTAAATATTCAAAAACCTGGATGTCAGCACCTGTGCTTTGTGAGAACCTGGAAATTTTGAGACTAAATACTTAGTAATTATTAAATTTGTGATCTCCTGAACTTAATTAATTAATGTTTATTTCCTCATTACCACAGTATCCAACATAGAGGAATTTTTATATAAAATCTGTTGCTATTAATATCTCTAGATAAGACAATTAGGCATTTGTGTAAATTGGTAGGGTATAACGAAAAGTAAGGCCTGTGTACATGGAGATTAAATATCCGTGAATGGTAGAGAAAACAAAAATACAGAATTTTGGTGTCTACAAATTCACAGCGGGGGATGAGTCAAGAATGAGTGTGTGCAGCGAATGGACACAGAGCATACAACTGGGGTGGGGGGTGGGAAGGGGAGAGAAATAAATAAAATAAAATAAAATCTTTAAAAAAAAAAAAGAATGAGTGTGTGAAGGTCTGTATCTAATTGCAAGGCCAGTGGCCATTACTCCAAGGGGGTAGAGAGGGACTGTGACTTTACAAGGAATGTAAGGGGCTTCTGGGGGGATGGGAAAGTTCTGTTTCCTGAGTTGTGGGAGATGCAACTCTGAACAGGTAGCTGTATAACTATTAGTACATTTGTGCTCATTCACAGTAAAATGGGTACAAAAATAAGAGCATAATAGATTGCAGCTTTTGTCAAAGATTCTCTCTCCCATCAATGCTCTAGCCTGCCCATGGCCCAGCCCAGACACTGTAAAATGAAGCTTTTAAACATTTCTAAGCAATGTGGGGAAAAATCCAGCATTTAAAATTATGTCATATCAAGTATTCATTTTTCAAATTACTCCAGAAATATCAATGCTTTAAATCCAAATAAAATATGAAGTAATAACCTAAGACTTATTTTTTAAACTCCCTGTAAGTTCTATAATTTAACTATGAATTCATCCCTGAACATTCCAGAACCCAGAGCACTCACCCTATGCCCTCTGCTTGGAGAAAGTGGAAGCCATGTCAGTCCTGGAGGGAGGGCAGAAGGGGCCTGCACTGCAGGAAGTGCTGTGGGTCCTCTGATCACTGGGACCCTCTACTGGCCTGGAGTACCATTCCCCAGGGAAGTCTGTTTCTTCCAAAAGCCTCACTAATTTGAGTTTATCAGACAAGTGATATCTTCGCTATTCCAATTTCAAGGACAGATTTAAAAGTCTACTTAGACATTGGACTTGGGGCATAGCATTCTTAGGTTATTTATTTCTTCTATGAACATTTGTGTAAAACTTCTCCAGGTTCATATATGATATCAGTTCTCTAGTGTAGTGTATTTATTTCTTCTATGAACATTTGTGTAAAACTTCTCCAGGTTCATATATGATATCAGTTCTCTAGTGTAGATGAAAAGTGTAGAAAGAGAAATGCTTGGTCACAGGCAACATATACATAAAAATTTGAAGAATTTGGAAATATCAATTTCCAAGATGGACAATGTACCCACAAAAGAATAAACTCAAAAAGTTCTACCACAAGAAACCTACTATTGAGAATGACAAGTATCAGTTATAAAGAGAGGATTCTGGAAACAGCAAGAGGAAAGCAAACCAAGCTCACTGTTCTGGGCCCTCATTCCTTGTCCAGCATTTGTTTCTGCTCCTTGGAGGGATGTTCTGCACAGGGATTCTGTGTCTTCTGAGAACCACTGAGATCATCAAATTTGGGCTATGTGTCTAGTGGGTCCTCTCATGCATGTGGGGTGGGTGAGTGCTTGGTAGTAACAGTGCATGGACCAGCCATGTGCTCCTGACCCCTGAAAGGCAGGCAAGGCTCATCTCATGGGGCATCTGCAGGGCTCCCAGGAAAAGCAGGGAAGACAAGCCCAACAAGCAGGCACTTGCGAAGTGTGAGGTTTTTCATGCTTGATTTTGCTTATTTGCCAAAGGAAGGCACCCATGCAAGCCTCGGGTCAGCATGGGAGGCTATATCCGTGTGCTGAACACAGGGATTAATGACAGATTTGGAGCCCAGTGTTGCAAGAATCAAAGAGAGCATGTGTATGTGTGCTTATGTGGGTGTACATGTGGAGGTATGCCTATGTGTGTGTATCTGTTAATGTAAATGTGTGTGCACACACTTATCCCTGAATGTAATTGTGAGTAGATATATTATTGTAATAGTAAATGTATGTGCACAGAAATGTGCATGTGTGTGAGTGTTAGCATGGTGTGTATATGAAGGTATAGCAGATGTTTGAGTGTGCTCATGTATCATATGTCCCTGTACATGCATCTGTGTGTTTTCTGTGTGTGTGTGCATGTGCTATGGGTATAATAGATCTGTTTGTGGGCTTTGAATCCCATCGTCCTGCATGTGCACATATTCTCTGTTGTAACCTTCAAACTGAGGAGGATGAGGGAGATGAGAGACCACCTGAAAGCCTCTGGATTCACCATGACTGTGACTGTGTCAAAATATCTGTCCAGCGCTGGGGATCGGCCCCCTTGTGGTTGTACAGATTCCTGTGTTTTGTCTACCTGATGATTATGCTGGTTTGCTGAGAAAAATTCATTATGTCAAGATATGGTATCACAAACATTTTGTGTCGCTAAAGATTAGTCTGAAATGAAGAGCACAGTACAACCAGGTGACACTGGGCAGAGAAACTGCAAGAAAAACTGTGTGCCCAAAAAGAACTTCCCTGAAGAGTGGGGACTGGCCTGCAGGGGTTGATCAGGACCCACTAAGCACAGAACCCAGCCCCTGAGCAAGTGCTGGGGGTTCCTGGGTAGGGCTTCCTTTCAGGGATACAGTTCTCCTTTTTCATAACAGTCTAAAATAAGAATTTAACCATGACTGTTGATGGATCTAATAATACTCTACTCCTTTGGGAGTTTATGCCTAACTGAAAAAGACAATTGGAGACATACTTAAAAGGGGGGTTCTAGGATTAACTGATGCCTTAGGAATGAGAAGCTAGAGGACAGGGGTGATTTTTAATTCAGTGGGTCCAGGATTTGGGGAGACACAATGATCATCTGATAGTTCCTGCATTTCTCTTGACAGGTCATGCTTCATTTTTCATGACTTTAATAATGACATTCCACTATCTTCTAACATATGAACTCAACTTTCTGTAAGTTCACATTCTATTCTTAGTTCATATTCTCTATATTTTACAGTGAAAATAAAAGCAATCAAATGACACTTTCTCATCTTCTCAGCCTGAGTATCTACCCACATCTTGTCCTTCTCTCTCTGATCATGGTGCTTACTTCATTCAGCATCTTTATCACTGGTAACCTCCAAATGAATCTCACTTAAATATTTACCACTTTAACTCTTCTATTACAAATTAGTTATTTTGATTGGTCCTTCTCACTAACATTGGCAAAAAATGTGATGTTGTCCAAGAACAGCAGTATTTAATATCCACAATACCAAAAGCCAATTTTGACATGGTGGCCTAATATATATTTCCTAAGTATAAGCAGTCTCTGCAACAGCTACTTACCTACAGAAACATATGCACACCTCTGAGACTTTTTTTTTTTTTTTTGCTATAAGCAACAATTCTGGTCTCCCTTCCAGTGCATCAACCCCCAAAGGCCAGGACACACAATTATGCATCTTTACTTCTCTATGTGACCACCTGGTGAGTAATGGGCACATTTGGTTCTGGATGTTGGGCATCATCCCTTCCCCTCCCCTTTCCCACAGCAGGTCAGCCCACATTTCCAGCACTTAATGATCAGGCCCTGATTTGTCCTGTTAATTCCTCTCATCCTACATCTGTTGACATTCTTATGGCCTACATTCAGTCACAGAGGTTATTTTTTATGCAATTCACTGGACAATATTGAATACACACTCTGCAATAGGCTGCAATCAAGGCTGTTTTCCTGAAACTTTTTACATAAGGTAAAACGAATCTTTAGAAATAGCAGAATTAAATTGGCAAATGTACAAATTGGGTCCCTGAGGCAGAGTGTGTTGACCTACCAAAGTCACACAGGTGTGACATGTCAAGGACAGGACCAGAGCAGGCGTCCCTTAAGCAATTGTGGAGGTCAGAGGTGAGGGCTCTCATAGGTTTCCCCTTCTTACCCCCAGGGTGGTGATAACACTAATAACAGTGATGATAACAGGAAATATCTCTGAGTCCCTACCATAAAATTCAAGAAGTTCTGCTGTGATCCCCAATTTGTGCTTTATCAGACTGAAGCCCATAAAGGTGAGGCCACATCCTGAGGTCACAGGGCAGGGGGAGGGAGCTCTGCTATGCTCTCTGCACTAGTAACTCCTGGAATCTCAGCCATTATCCTAGTTTCAGTTACACAGGCCTCAGGAGGGCAACATTCAGGTCCTAATGGACCTGAGAATCATGCAGGGACCTACCCTTTAGCCGTTGTGAGCCCATCCTTCTGCAAACCATTCACTGTACTGGTATACTGATAAGGATCTGTATGTTATTCCCCCCATGTATGGAAACCACTGTCCCTGAATTCAAAATTCGCTGGCATTGTCAAAGAAAGTAGGAACTGGGTTTTCCTAGCATTCATGAATTGATCCCTGAATGGATTTCTAGGACTGTTTTAACAAACAATTCTGAATTGGATGGCTTAATTCAACATAAATATAACATACTGTAACTCTGCAACCTAAAAATCTGGTGCCTGTATGGGAGAATGTATCCAGTACCTCTCCTAGTCTCTGGTATTTTGCCCCAAATCCTGGGTCTTCAGGTCCTAATTCAATCATCACAAAGTGTCCTCTGTAAGTCTCTCTGTGTGTCTCCAAATCTGTCCTTCTTACAAGGACATGAAACATGTTGGATTAGGGCTCAATATAGTCCAGGTTGGCCTCATCATAACTAACAGCACCTTTAAAGAAGTTATTTCCAAATAAGGTCACATTCACAGGACTAATGTTGGGACTTGACCATGTGTTTTGGGAGACAAAATTCGACCTATGACACTGATCCAACATATTGGTGTGTTGATGACCCTTCACTGACTGCCTCTATTTCTAAATCAGAGATGGGTTTATGTTTCTGAACATTTTACCTAAGAAGAGAGTCCTGACATGCTGGGTGATTTTGCAGATTCAGCTAAGCACAGGGAATAAACAGGTTTAGGAACCTGCTAGGAGTGATAAGAATAAAATACATGTGAGATTGTCTTAAGCAAATTCAGTTCTACAATAATTATTGAGTATGCATTTTATAAAAGACCTATCCTAAAAAGAAATGTTTACACACTTTGAATGAAAGTCATTCAAAATGTTGGCATATATAGGACTGGACATAGTTTGTCTGAATTCAGTGTGTTAGATACATGTACATGCAGCTTCAAACTTTAGAGTATCCAGTAAAATCAGCTAACAGGAGATAAAGAGATTAGAAGATTTATTGAGCAGATTATGGGCCATGTGTTTGGATTGAGTATTTGATATTACGCATATCCATTGGATTGGAGGCAAACTAACTATATTTCTAAAGCCATCTTTGTTCCTTGACTGCACCCACCTCTCTTACAATTTCCTTCAGGATATTTCCATGACCTGCATAAAGAAATCTCTGTATTTAGTGAAGTGGGACCCAGAAAATGGACTGTGTTCTACTAGGGATCAACCAGCATCCTCCTTCCAGAGGAGCCCCAGACACTGGGAACTCTCCTGGCTCCTTTCACCTTTACATCCAAAAGTACCTTCCACATGCAAATTACCACTTTGTTCAACTAATAAAGGCACAGCACACATGGACATAAATTTAACACTCTGTGAACTGGAAAATATTGTCTGCAAGACACACACTCCCTAGAATCCTGTCCTGTGTCAGATTATCCCCTTTAAGCATCTTAAACAGGTAACCTTCCTTATTATATTTTTGAAAAAGTTTTCTCAGCATTATACTCTCAACCAAATACCTGACAATCTCCTATGTTCGTATGTTCCCCCCTCCCCCCAATTTCTTGGGCAATATTACCCATCCTCCCATCCCTAGCTCCCACCAAGCCTACAAAGCCCCACCCAAAGGTAACCCTATGTCCCCATTTTATCCCTTCCTTGTACAAATGCTTACCTCCTGCTTATCATAGATTTCACCCATGTAGGTATCAGCTTACATCCTTCCTCTACCCCCCAATTTC
The DNA here is from genome assembly GCF_030445035.2 of Dasypus novemcinctus. Lineage (NCBI taxonomy): Eukaryota > Metazoa > Chordata > Mammalia > Cingulata > Dasypodidae > Dasypus > Dasypus novemcinctus. Next base: position 62,164,236 of record NC_080691.1, on the reverse strand, counting down.
CTTTAAGCCTATCATCCAGTCTCTAGCTCTCTGAGACAGCTTGGTTTACTTATTTCATATCATTGAGATCATGTAGTATTTGTCCTTCAATGCCTGGGTTGCTTCACTCAACATAAGGTTCTCAAGATTCATCCATGTTATCACATGTGTTTGTAGTGTATTCATTCTTAAAGCTGAGTAGTATTCCATTGTATGTATATACCACATTTTTTCCCCATTCATCTGTTGATGGGCATTTGGGTTGATTCCAGCTTTTGGCAATAGTGAACAATGCCACTGTAAACGTTGATGTGCATATATCAGTTTGTGTCCTTTTTTTTCAGTTCTACTGGGTATATACCCAGCAGTTATTTTATTTTTTAATTTTAAAAATTTTAATATGTATGTTTAGTGTCTATTTCTAAAGGATACATAGATCACACAAAATAATACAATAAAAAATTTAAGAGATTTCCATATACCCTATTCCCAGTGCCTCCCAATCCTCCCACAGCAAACAACCACTTTCATCAGTGTGATACATTTATTGTATTTGATGAATACATTTTGGAGCACTGTAACACTACATTTACATTGCAAATTAAACTGTTCCCCACCTATTCAGTGGTTTATGGCAGTATATATAATATCCTGCATCTGTCCCTGCAATATCACTCAGGACAAATCCAAGTCCCAAAGATGCCTCATTATCACAGCTCTTCCTTCTCCCTAGCCTCAACAACTCCCAGGGCCATTGTCTCCACACCAATGATGCAATTTCTTCCATTGTTAGAGTCACACTAATTCTATAGTAGAATATAAGTAAATCTACTATGATCCATATTTAATTCCTCCATCCTGAGTATCCTGGGATGGAGATGTCTACTCCACTTCTAAATTAAGAGGTGGCTTAGTTCCCACATGGCTGATGAATGGGATTCTCCTGCTTGCAGTTGTAGACACTCTCAGATCCCTGGTGTGATGTTTGACCATTCTCATCTCCCTGTTAGCTGACCTGGGTAAGTCCAATGATCAGAAGAGTAAGTGTTGCAACACTGAGGTTCAGAGCCTAGCTGACAAATGGCCAATCCAGAGATTCAAGTCTCCTGGTCATACAGCACCCCAGTGCCAGGCACAGGTTCAGTAAAAGTGACAGAAGCGGCATGTGTAGAGAGGTCATATCTGAGTCCAACTCCATCACACTCAGGAGCACAAATTCCAAAGTAGGGCCCACTAGCATGGCATTGAGCTCCAGAGCCTTCTGCCATTACTGTAGGACCAGAGTGTCTCCATAGCCCTCAGGAGCACCAGTACCTGGGGTTGTATCTACTTTGGTTGCCTCTGGGATCCCACTGAGATGTATGTAATTGCAACCCTCTGATGGCCTCCCAACTCATTTTGACATCTCTTAACCATATAAACTCATTTACCTTACCATTTCCCCCTTTTATTCAAGGTATTTTTCTGGTTGCATCATGAGCTGGTGCTTGGTAGCAATCCCTTGGTGCCAGGGAGATTCATGTCTGGGAGTCATGTAATGCATTTATATGCTGAGTTTGGCTTAGGAGTGACCACATTTAAGCAACATGAAGGCTCTCAAGAGGAAACTCAGGCACCCTGAAACTCTAGGCCTAGTTGAAATTTCAGGCATACAGGCTCATAAGCATATTCATCAGTATCAAGGGCTAATCATTAGACAATCCTTCAATGGTTTTTGCCCTTGTACTTTGGGGATTGTTGCTGTTCTATTGGGGAGTGTGACAGAGGTCCCTGGAATGAGAGCTCAGCACTCCTTCAGTTGTTGTTTGTAAGTCTACCCAGTATGATGATACCCAATGAACATCTAAACATATATATATACACCCTGTATGTATGCTTTGGAGAACTCCTTCAGGTTGTCCATGGAATTGGTGAGAGGGTTGTGGAGGAGGAGGTGAACACAGAATATTGTAAAGTATGTGTTTGAAACTATAATGTTGAGAAAACTCTTTAGGAAATATAATAAGGATGTGTTACTCATTTAAGGTGTTTGATAGGGGCATCTGGCACAGAGTGTATGTGGGACAGGCTTCTAAGGAGTGTATGAATGCACATAATATCATAGTGTATTATATTGTGGATATAACATTGTATGGGTAAAGACCCATACAAGGAGTGGGAAGTTGTACCTCATCCTGGAGAGGTCTGATGTTCTCAAACAGGGTGAAGAGTGTCTCTCAAGAACATGGATGGCTCCCAGTGGGAGAGGGCAAACTAGTATGTCAAGTCCTCAGTATTGTTATAAGTATCTATGAATACTTTCCCTTCAAGGAGTGAAGCTTGGTTGTCACTATGGCTCCCAATGGGAGGGGAAGAGAGGAATAGAATAAATGGTAGAAGTGGTAACTGGAGGTCAATCAAGTGTTCCACAAAACTGTGTAGTGATGGATACAGGCCATGTTAAATTTCATGAAAAATATATAAAAGTGTATAGTCTAAAATGTAAACCATAATGAAAAACCATAATATCACCAAAATTTTATAAAAGTGTACAATCTAAAATAGAAACCATAATGTAAACTATAGTGGAACCATGGTTAGTAGCTATGTTTCAATATCTGTATATCAGTTATGGCAAATAGAATATACACATGTGAAAAGATCATTGCTGGGGAAAGGGAGAAATGGCTTGATGTCAGGTATACAGGAGTCCCCTATATTCTATGGGTGACTTTACTTTGAATGAAAACGTTTTTGAAGACATAATAATTTTTTTTTAAAAAAGGATGTAGACAATGAGTAAAAAATGGAAGAGATTGCTTGCCACTGTACTTACAGGGAAATGCCTATAACAGTGATGAAAGTAAAAACATCAATTTATGATTCTTTTCATTTTTAATAAACCAATTTATTTTTTGTTTTATTTTAGTTTATCTAAATTATTATGTTTTCTTTCTTTTTTCCCCACTCTAATTCATATTTTATTCCTCCATCCTCTGGATCATGAGTTGGTGATGTCTGCTCCACCTCTATATCAAGAGGGTGCCAAATCCATGGTTGATGGATGTGATTCTCCTGTTTGGAGTTGGAGGCACTCTCAGTTCCCTGGTGTGATGGATGAACATCTTCACATTCCTGTTGGCTGACCTGTGCAAGTTCAACAAACCAGAGTGTAGGAGCAGCAACTCTACTGAGGCTCAGAGCCCAGCTGGCATGTGACCAGTCCAGAGATTCATGTCTCCTAGGTCTACACCAACCCCAGCAACAACCACATATTCCATAAAAATGGTAGAAGAGGCATGTGTAAAAACATCATATCTTAGTCCAAATCCATCACACTTCCAGGTAGGGCCCACTGACAATGCACTGAACTCCAGAGCCAACTGCCATGATAGTATAACCTGTGTGTCTCTGTAGCCCTCAGGAGTACCAGTACTTAGGATTGTATCTACTTTGGCTATCTCTGGTATCCTGCTGAGGCATGTATTAGAGTGACACCTCTGATGACCTCCTGACTCTTTTTTGTTGACTTTTAGCCATATAAACTCATTAGTCTTTATCATCTCCCCCTTTCATTCAAGGTCTCTTTCTATTTGCATCACTAGTTAATGATTGGTAGTAATCCTTCAGTGTCAGGGAGGCTCATCCCTGGGAGTCATGTCCCATGCTGGGGGGAAGGTAATGCATTTACATGTTGAGTTTGGCTTAGAGAGTGAACACATTTGAACAACATGGAGGCTTACAGGAGATAACTCTTAGACACTCTGAAGCTCTAGGCCTAGTTCAAATTTCAGGCACACAGGCTCATAAGCATAGTCATCAGTATCAAGGGCTCAACATTGGACCATCTGCCTTCACTGGTCTTTGGTGTTGCACTTGGTGGATTGTTGCTATTCCATTGGGAATGTGACAGAGCTCCTCTGGCTAGGAACTCAGCACTCCCTCACTTATTATTTGTAACTGTAGCTAGTATGAAAATAGTAAACGTTTATCTGAACATTTTTATGTACCATATACTCATGCCCTGGAGAACCCCCTGCAATCATGTGACCCCATGAATAACATGCTACACCAGTGTTTTTCCCCTGCCATAGCTGAACCCCTCTGTGGTCCAAAATTTCTTCAAAAATGAAGCCTAATATATTGCCAAATTCAATTAATAGGAAAATGAAATAGTAGTAAAAGGTTTAAAGAATAGAAATAGAATACATACTAATTTAGAAAAACTAAAATAAAGTAAAAATAAATTGGGGAATTGAGAACTGAAAAAATTATAATAGTTTGTTTTTGACATTTTGCCTTTCACGATTGTAGTAGGTGTTGCCTGTCCTGCAATGGCAAGACAATTTCTTTCATTTCTTCCTCAGTGTCTATATCCCTTCTTTTTTATTCTAATTTTTTATTTTGTCTTCAAAAAAGTTTTAGACCACAGTAAAGACACATACAAAAACAAGGGATTCCCATATATCCAACATCAAACCCTTTTCCTACTTCCCCAGCAATGATCTTTTTACATGTTCATGCTATATTTTCTGTAGCTGATATACAGATATTGAAACATAGCTATCAAACTTGATTCCGTTATGGTTTATATTTTAGAATATACTATTTGCTAAATTTTTAGGTACATTATGTTTTACAATATGATATACATTTTAGCATATAAGCTTTTATACATTTTTGGTGTAATTTAACATATTCTATATCCATCATTGCACTGTCTTGTGGAACACTTCCTTGGCACCCATTTACCTTTCTACCATCTATTCTATTCCTCTCTTCCACTCCTCTCAGTGCACGCAGTGACAATCTTCACTACTTGAAGGACCAGATTTACAGATACTTATAACAATGCCAAGGGCTTCACATATTGGACTTCCTCTCCACACTGGGAGTCACCAATTCTCTTCAGAGGCACTATTCCCTCTGTTTGAGAGCATCAGCCCTCCTCAGGATATGGGTACACCTTCCCACTCGTTATATGGGTCTCAACCCAATAATATAATACACTATGACAGGATGAGCACTCACACACTCCCTAGAAACATGACCTTTGCCAGATGTCCCCCCTTAAGCACCTTAAACAGGTAATCCTTTCCTGTAATATTTTCTAAAGAGTTTTCTCAACATTATAGCTTCAATCACATACCCTACAATCTCTTACGTTCAACTGTTCCCCCCAGCCCTCGCCCCAATTCTTCAGGCCACCTGGACCATCTTCCCAACCGTAGACACCCTCAAGCCTGCAAAGCCCCACTCAAAGGTACTTGCTCAAGCAAATATAAAAGGCATCCAAATTGGAAAAGAAGAATTAAAATTTCACTTTATCCAGACGACATGATCCTATACATAGAAAGCCCTGAGATGTATACCACAAAGTATCTAGAACTTATAAATGAGTTCAGTAAAGGCCAGGTTGTAATATCAATGCACAAAAATCAGTAGCATTTCTGGACACCAATAATGAGCAATCAAGGAGGAAATTAAGGAATAATACCATTTACAGTAGTAAATATAAAAATCAAATACCTAGGAATAACTTCAAAAAGGTGAAAGATTTATACACAAAAAATTACACAGCACTATTCAAGGAAATCAAAGAAGACCTAAATAAATGAAAGTATATTCCCTGTTCAAGGGTAGGACAAGTAAATATTATTAAGATGTCTATTCTACCTAAACTGATTTACAGATTCAATGCAATACCAATAAAAATCAATGCAGCATTTTAAAAATGAACTAGAAAAACTAACTATGAAATTTAATTGGAAAGGTAAGAAGCCACAAATAGCCAAAGACATACTGAAAAAGAAAAATAAATTAGGAGGAATCACACTACCTGACTTCAAAACATACTACAAAGCTACAGTAGTGAAAACAGCATGGTATTAGCACAATGACACCCTGACCAATGGAACTGAATTGAGAGTTCTGATATAGATTCAAATATATATAGTCATCTGACCTTCTACCAGGCCACCAACCCCACTCAACTGGGTGGGACAGAACAACCTCTTCAACAAAAGATGCCTGGAGAATTTGATATCCATATGCAAAAGAATGAAAGAAGATTACCATCTCACACCTATTACAAAAATCAACTCAAGATGGATCAAAGACTTAAATATAAGAGCCAAGACCATAAAGATTGGAAAACAATGTAGGGAAGCACCTACAGGACATTGTAATAGGAAATGGATTCATGAACTTTACACCCAAAGCATGAGCAGCAAAAGAACAAACAGATAAATGGCTCTTCCTCAAAATTAAAGCCTTTTGCACCTCAAAGGAGTTTGTCAAGAAAGTCAAAAGAAAGCATATCCAATGGGAGAAAATATTGGGTAACCATATATCTGATAGGAAACTAATATCATGCATATATAAAGAACTCTTACATCTCGAAAACAAAAAGACAAACAACACTTTTAAAAATGGGCAGGAGATTTGAACTAGACAATTCTCCGAAGAAGATACAAAAATGGCTAAAAAACACATGACAAGATCTCAAAATCACTAGCTATTAGGGAAGTGCACATCAAAACTACAATGAGATACCATTTTACTTCCATAAGACTGGTGGCTATCAAAAAACAGAAGACTACAGTGTTGGAAAGGATGTGGAAGAATGGGAGCAATCATCCACTGCTGGTGGGAATGCAGAAGGATGCAGCAATTCTGGAGGACAGTTTGGTGCTTTCTCAAAAAGCTAGCTGTAGATTTGCCATATGATTCAGCAATTCCACTGCTGGGTATACACCCAGTAGAACTGAAAACAAGGACACAAACTGATACATGCTCACCAATGTTCATAGCAACATTATTCCTTATTGCCAAAAGTTGAAATCAACCTAAATTCCTGTAAACAGATGAATGGATAATAAAATGTGGTATATACATGCAATGGAATACTACTCTGCTATAAGAAGGGATATGGTACAAACACATGTGATAACATGGATGAATCTTTTTTAAATAAATAAATAAATTTATTTCAATTAAATAAATAAATAAATTTAAATAAGTAAATAAATTTATTTCTCTCCCCTTCCCTCTCACCCTATTGTCTGCTTTCTGTGTCCATTCACTGTGTGTGTTCTTCTGTGTCCACTTGGATTCTTGTCAGAGGCACTAGGAATCTGTTTCTCTTTTTTTGTTGCATCATCTTGCTGCATCAGTTTTCCATGTGTGTGGCACCACTCCTGGCTGAGCTGCACTTTTTTTCACATGGCGCAGCTCTCCGTATGGGGTGCACTCCTTGCACATGGGGCTCCCATATACAAGGGACATCCATGTGTGGCATGGCACTCCTTGTACACATCATCACTGCCTGTGGGCTGGCTCACCTCATGGGTCAGGAGGTCCTAGGATTCTACCCTGGAACTCCCATGTGGTAGGCAGATGCTCTATCAGTTGAGCCAAATCTGCTTCCCAGTGGATGAATCTTGAGGACCTTATGTTGAGTGAAGCAAGCCAGGCATTGAAGGACAAATACTACATGACTTCTATGATATGAAATAAACAAATCAAGCTGTCTCAGAGACCTGGAGACTGGATGATATGCTTACAGGAAATTGGTGGGGAGAGGAAGGTTGTGAGCTGACATGTACATGGATGAAATCTATGATAAGCTGGAGGTAAGTATTTGTACAGGGAAGGGATAAGATGGGGTCATAGGGATACCTTATTTTGTTTTTTATTCATAATCTTTATATCTGTCATTACTATTTCATTTTCCCCCTAATTGAATTTTGCCATATATTGGGTTTCATTTTTGAAGAAGTTTTGGATCACAGAGGAGTTCAGCTGTAGAGGGATGGAGTATTGGTGTGAGGTGTCATTGAGCTTTAATTTTAATTCTTCAATGCCATTGGAAAATTCCCTCATGTTCATCTCCACTCAATATGCATTTGAAGAAAAATAAGGAAGTAGTTCATGTGTGTGAGAGAGAGAGAGAGAATGGGAGAGGTGACACAGGGTTAGTGTGTAGAGACATCCTGCCCACACACACCTATTATACCCCTTCTTCCTGGGATTACAGTTAACACACATTACCAACCCTGTGATATCAGGGAATTTCATATGATTGATAACAAAAAATGGAATGTGCACAGCTATAATCTATGCTGTTTGCTGGCCTAGACAATTAGAATACACCCCACCTGGAATTCCAAAGTATCTTTCTTCATGCATCTAACTTCCCGTCCACCAGTTGAGTATGCCTTGTTACAAATTGGTGTGATTCTGAACTCCTGAGTAATTTCTTGACACAGAGTCCACTTCTTAGCAACACCTCCAATCTGAATACCTTATAAACAAATGTAAGAAATCCACTTAGCTTTCTTGTTATATTTTTATTCCACTGACATTTGTGATTATTTCTTATGATACTTAGAACACATTGATAGTGCTGAACACATTGATGTGAACAATTAGAACTCTGGGGAGTCTGGGTGAAGGTTTAGTAAACCAGTTGAAAACAATCAAGAGGAAAATATCCAAAAACTTTAATGTCAACACCTGTGCTTTGTGAAAAACAGCAAATGTAGAGACAAAATATTTACTAATTTTAAAATTTGCACATTCTTGTGGGTGAGTATGCATTTAAGTGTTAATTAATTATTTCCTGCTTACCACAATGTGTGACACAGAGGACATTTAATATAAAATCTGTTGCTATTAATATCTTTGAATAAGACACTTAGGCATTTGTGAAAATTGGGGGTGTACTGGAAAGTTAAGCCCATGCACATGGAAATTAAATATACTTGAAAGAGAGAGAAAATAAAAATAATGAAGTTTGGTGTCTACAGATGCACAGTGGGGGGTGAATCAAGAATGAACGTGTGCATCTCTGTCTTAACTGAGAGACCAGTTACTGCTGCTCCAGGGGTGAGTGTGGGGCTGTGACTGACACACGGGAGGCTCCTGGGGGAGATGGCCAGTTCTACTTCTTGACTTTGTGGGAGATGCAGCTCTGAATAGGAAATTGTATAACTAATACATTTGTGCTCACTTACAGTAAAATTGGTACAATAAAAAATAAAAGCACAGGAGACTGTATCATTTGTCAGACATTTCCACTGGTTTTCCCTCCCATCTGTGCTCCAGCCTTTGCATGGTCCATCCCAGACACTCTGTAAAATAAAGGATTTAAAAACCTCTAAGCAGTGCTGGAGACAATCCAGTTTTTAAAATTATTACATATCAACGGTTAATTTTTATAATTACTCTAGAATTATCAATGCTATACATCAAAATAAAATATAAAGTAGTAATTTGAGACCTGTTTTGTAACTTCCTGAAAGTTCTGTAATCTGAATTCATCCTTGAACATTCCAGAGCCCAGGACACCCATCATATGCACTCTGCATGGAGAAAGTGGAAGCCATGTCAGACCTGGAAGGAGGGCAGAAGGGGTCCACGTTGGAGGAAGTGCTGTGGATCTTCTGATCACTGGGTCCTTCTCCTAGCTTAGGGAATCATTCCTTAGGGAAGTCAACTTTTTTCAAAAAGCCCTCACTTATTTGACTGTATCAGACAAGTGATATCTTTGCTCTTCTAATTTACAGGAAAGATTTAAATCCTGCCTAGAATGTGGGCTTTAGGCATAGCATTCCTGTGTCATTTATTTCTTTATTTTCTCCACTCTGAACATTTGTGTACATCTTCTTCTGGCTGATATATGATATCAATCCTCTGGTGTAGATGAATAGCAATAGAAATGCTGGGTCGTGGGCAATATTATACATAAAAATTTGAAGAATTTGGAAATATCAGTTTCCAAGAAGGACAATGCACAACAAAACAGATAAATCCAAATTGATTTACCCCCAAGACATCTACTATTCAGAATGACAAATATCAGAGATAAAGAGAGGGTTCTGGGAATAGCGAGAGAAAAGCAAGCCAAGCTCACTGTTCTGAGCCCCCCATTCTTTGTCCAGGATTTGTTTCTGCTCCTGGGAGGGATGCTCTGCACAGGGATTTTGCATCTTCTGTGACCCACTAAGAACATCAATTTGTTGGGCTCTGTGTCCAGGGGATCCTCCTATGCATGTGGGGTGAGTGGGTCCTGGCTGTACTGACTGCATGGACAGCAATGTGTTCCTAACCCCTGGCAGGCACTCCTGGCTCATCTCATGGGGTGTCTGCAGGGCTCCCAGGCAAAGCAGGGAAAGACAAACTCAACACACAGACCCTTGCCAAGTATCAGATTATTCATGCTCAGTTCTGGCCAATTTGCCAAAGGATGGCACAAAACAAGTCTAGGGGTCATCCTGGGGGACTGTATCCATATGTTGGACACAGGGATGAATAAAAAATTTGGAGTTCAGTGCTGCAAGAATCAGAGAGCTCATGTGTGCTCATGTGGTTGTACATGTGACGGTATGTGTATATGTGTGTATCTGTGAATGTAAATGTGGGTCCCTGAGTGTACTTGTGAGTGAATGTATTTTTGGAATAATAAATGCACATGCACAGGAATGTGCCTGTATGTTAGTGACAGCACATGTGTGCATGATACAGGTATAGCAGATGTTTGAGTGTGCACATGTAATGTGTGTCTGTGTGTGTGCATGTATGCATTTTGTGGGTATGTGTGCAAGTGCTATGGGTATAGTAGATATGTGTGGCCTTTGAGACCCATGGATCTGTGTGTGTATGCATCCTCTGTTGTCACCTTCAAAATTAAGGGGAAAAGGGAGATGAGAGATGCCTTGAAAGCCTCCAGATTCACCATGACTGTGACTGTGTCAAACCAACTGGCAGGCTCCAGGGAAGGGTCCCCTTGCAGTTACACAGATTGCTGTGTTTTGTCTACATGAAGAGTATGCTTGGTTGCTAAGGAAATTTCACTATTCAGAGATGGTATCAGGAAGCAGATGTGGCTGAAACTATTAGCTCCCACCTACCAGAAGGGAGGTCCTGAGTTCAGTTCTTCATGTGTCCAGAAGAAGACAGTGAGCATGGAATGACGGGTAGGTGCAATGAGCTGATACAGCAAGATGAAGCAACAAAGAGACAAAAAGAGGAAAGACAATGAGAGACCCAACAAAGCAGGGGTGGCTAAAGCAATTGAGTAACTCTCTCCCACATGAGAAGTCCCAGGTTCATTTACCAGTACCTTCTATAGAGAAGACAAGTAGGCACAGAGAGCACACCAAGTGGACACAAACAAGGAGGGAGACATAAATTAAAAATAAATCATTTTTTGAAAAAACAGGTGGAATCATCTGCATGTGGTGTCTCTAAAAATCAGCCTGAAGTGAAGAGCACAGACAGATGACCCTGGGCAGAGAAGCTGCAAGGAAAATGCCTACAAACCCAACAGGACCCTCCTTGTAGGGTGGAGACTGGCCTGCAAGGGACACTCAGGACCTACCAAGCATAGGGTCCAGACCCAGGGCAGGAACAAGGGGTGCCTGGGAAGGGCTTCCTCTCAGGGACAGAGTCTTCCTTTTCCAAAACACATTCTAAAATAAAAATTTAGCCAAGATTCTTCAGTGGTCTAATAATATTCTACTCCTTTGGGATTTTTTCCTAACTGAAGAAGACAATGAGAAGCGCATATAAAAGGGGGTTTCTAGGATTTACTGAAGCCTTAGTAATGAGGAGCTGGAAGACAGGGATAGTTTAGTAGTAATTCAGTGGGGCCAGGATTTGGGGGGAGACACTGATCAGCTGCTAGTTCCTGCATTTCTCTTGACAGGTCATGCTTCATTTTTCATGACTTTAATAATGACACTCTACGATCCTCTAATATATATAGTCAGCTTTCTGTAAGTTCACATTCCATTCTTGGTTCATATTCTCTACATTTTACTTTGAAAATAAAAGCAATCAGATAGCACTTTCACATCTGCTCAGCATGAATTCCATCCACATCTTGTACTTCTCTCTCTGGTCATGGTGGTTAACTTCATCCAGCATCTTCCTCACAGGTAACCTACAAAAGAATCTCATTTAAATATCACTCTTATCTTTCCTTTTACAAATTAATCATTTCAGTTGGTTCTTCTCACTAATATTGACAAAAAATTATGTTGGTGTCCAATCACAGTAATGCTTAATAATATATACACGTGACAAAAATGAATTTCTACATGGTGGTCTAATGTATATTTCCTGAGTGTGAGCAGTACCTAGCAAACTATACTCAACTACAGAAACATATGCACTTTTTAATTTGTTGGCAAGAATATACCAATCTCCCTCCAAAACCAACAGACTCCAAAGTCAAGGACACACCATTCTGCATACATCTGTGCAACCCTATGTGACCACCTCATGAACAATGGGCACACCTGGTTCTAGATGTTGGATGTCATCTCTTCCCCTCCTCTTTCCAATAGCAGGTCATCCCACATTTCTAGCTTTTAATGGACAGATTCTGCTTTGTCCTGTTAATCTTTCTCATCCTAATTCTGTTTATTTTTGTATTGTCTGCATTCCAGTGTGGAGGTCATTTTTTATGTAATCTACTTGACAATACTGGATAGATAAGATTCCAATATGCTATATTCAAGGCTGTGTTCCTAAAACTTTTTACATAAGATACCATGGATATTTAGAACCAACAGGATTAAATCAGTAAATTTACAGGTTGGGTCACTGAGGCAGAGTGTTGACTCGCCCCAGTCACACAAGTGTGATATGTCAAGGACAGAACCAGAGCAAGTGCCCTTGGGCATTTCTGGAGGACAGAGTTGAGGGCTTATGTAGGTTTCCACACATTCTTACACTAATAACAGTGATGATAACAGGAAACAACTTTGAGTCCCTACTACGAGGTCACAATATTTCTGCTGTGATTGCCAATTTGTGCCTTATTAGACTGAAGCCCATATGGGTGAGGTCACATCCTGAGGGTCTCAAGGCAGAAGGGGAAGGAGCTTTGCTGCTTTCTCTGCCCTATGACTTCTAGGATCTCAGTCAAGTTCGAGATTCAGTGACACAGTCCTCACGAGGGTCACATTCAGGTCATTTTTCAAAGGACCTGATAATTGTACAGGGAGATACCATTTAGCTATTGTGATCTCATCCTTTGTGCTTTATTGATAAGGATCTGTATGTTATCTCCCCCTCAAAGGGAAACCATTGTCACTGAATTCAAAATTTACTGGCATTGTCAAAGAAAGCAGGTATTGGCCACTCTTGCGACCCATGAATGGATCTGTGAATGTATTCCTAAGGATGCTTCAACAAAAATCACATGTTGGTTGACTTAATGCCATATAAATAGATCATATCGGATGTCTGCAGCCTAAAACTCTGATGCCTATAAGGGAGAACCCTTTTTTTTTTTTTAAGATTTTATTTATTTATTTATTTCTCTTCCCTTCCCCCCCACCCCAGTTGTCTGTTCTCTGTGTCTATTCTTTGTCCTCTTCTGTTGTTGTCAGCGGCACAGGAATCTGTGTTTCTTTTTGCTGTGTCATCTTGTGTCATTTCTCTGTGTCGGCAGTGCAGTTCTTAGGCAGGCTGCACTTTCTTTGGTGCTGGGCAGCTCTCCCTACCCTACCGGGCGCACTCCTTGCACGTGGTGCTCCCCTACGCGGGGACACCCCTGCGTGTCAGGGCACTCCTTGCATGCATCAACACTGCGCATGGGCCAGCTCCACACGGGTCAAGGAGGCCCAGGGTTTGAACCGCAAACCTCCCATGTGGTAGACAGATGCCCTACCACTGGGCCAAGTCTGCTTCCCAAGGGAGAACCCTTCTGATCATCCTCCTAGACCCTGGCATTTTGCCCAAAACCTTGGACCTTCACTTCCTAACTCAGTTATTACATGGTGTCCTCTTTGAGTCTGTCTCCAGTACTTTTCTTCTTACAAGGACAGTAGTTATGATGGATTAGGGTCCAATAAAATCCAGTTTGGCCTCATCATAATTAACAATATCTTCAAAGATGCTATTTCCAAATAAGGTCACAGTGACAGGACTACTGTTAGGACTTGAATGTGTGTTTCTGGGATACAAAATTCAACCCACCAAACAGATCCAACATATTGGTGTGTTGATGTCCCTCCACTGACTTTTCTATTTGTAAAGCAGAGGAGGATTTATATTCCTTAAAGTGTTACCCATGGAGAGAGTCCTGGGGTGCAGGGTGTCCCTGCAGACTGAGCTAAGTACAGGGAATAAGCAGGTTTAGGAACCTGCTAGGGGTGATAAGAATAAACTGCATAAGAGATTGTCCTGATCAATTTCAATTCTACAATAATGGCACATGTTAGATTGGACACAGTTTATCTGAATTCATTAGGTTACTTTCATTTAGCTGCTACTTCAAAACTTAAGAATGTTGACTTAAAAATTATCTAACAGAGGAGATAAATGGATCGGAAGATTTATTGAGCAGCTTATATTCCCTTTATTTGCTTTGGGTATTTGATAAATATGAATATACTTTCGACAATATTTCCAAAGACATTCTTGTTCCTTGGCTGTCTCCATCTCCTTTACCAGCTCCTTCGGTGAGTTTCCATGGCCTAGGAAATAAATATCCATGCTTAGGGAAGTGGGAACCAGGAAGTGGACTGTGTTCTCCTAGGGATCAACCAGCAACATCCTCACTGAGGAACCCCAGATACAGGGACATCCCCTGGTTCCTTTGACCTTTACATAAAAATGTTCCTCACACATGCAAATCATCACTGAGGTCAAGGGAAGAAAGCACAGAACACATGGACTTAAATTAAGGATCCCGTAAAACAGGAAAATAATGTATGATAGCTGCGAGCATCATACAAAGGAATATGAAACCATTGTGGTTCTTCCTCTTTGTGAAGCAGCTCCCAGATGCGAGTGTCTCAGAATTAAGACAGGAAGGTAATTGGGATGCTGCCTCTGAGCACAGGAAAAGGCTATGACGGTAGCACTATCTATAATCCATCCCTCAAGAGCTGACTTGCCAGCTCCAGAGACACATCCAAGAACCAGTTCCCTGTGCAGCTGAGTTCCAGGACTGCTGAAGACACAGCTGTTTGTGCAAGAGACAAAGTGAAGAAAAGTCAGTGTGACCTCATACAAAAACTTCCTCTGTAGGAGGGAGCTGACAACATTGGGTGCTCATTGTTCACGCACAGCAGACTCAGTTTAAAGGAAGATTTGTGAAACCACAGGTTCCTGTGATAGGATAGGTTTAACCTTTTGCTTAAAAAGACTGAACCCCCAGCGATTTCCTACTATGTCTGTTCTAAATAATGCCACCATGTTTCCAACTTTCAAACAGAAAATATATTTGCAATGCTATTTTATATTAGATGACATTTATTATTTTTTGGTCTCTCATTATTTTTCTTTTTATTTAAATTGTCCTATTTTAAAGATATGAAAATCACAAAAAATGTTACATTAAAACATATAAGTGGTTTCCATATACCCCACACTGCACCCACCACTCCTCCTACATCAACAATCTCTTTCATCATTGTGGCACATTCATTGCATTTGGTGAAAACATTTTGGAGCACTGTTGCTTCACATGGATTATAGTTTAGATTGGAGTTTGCATTCTCCCCCAGTACATTCATTGGGTTATGGCAGGATATATAATGTCCAGCATCTGTGCCTCCAATATCATTTAGGACAACTCTGAGTCCCCAAAATGCCCCCATATCTCATCTCTACTTCCCTCTCCCTTCCCTCAGCAACTACCTTGGCCACTTTCTCCAGATCAATGCTTCAGTTTCTTCCATTACTAATCACAATAGTTCTATAGTAGAATACCAGTAAGTCCACTCTAATCCATATTTTATTCCTCCATACTGTGGACCCTGGGTTGGTGATGTCCACTCCACCTCTATATTGACAGGGGGTTTAGATTCCACATGGTCGATGGATGCAATTCTCCTGCTTTAAGTTGTAGGCATTCTCAGTTCCCTGGTGTGGTGGTTGACCAACTTCACCTCCCTGTTAACCAACCTGTGCAAGTCCAACAAACTGGAGTAGGAACTGCAACTCTGCTGAGGCTCAGGGCCCAGCTGGCACATGGACAGTCCAGAGATTCGAATCTCCTGGGCTTACACCAATCCCAGCACCAACACCAAGGCCAGTAAAAGCAATAAAAGAGAAATGTGTAGAAAGGTCACATCTGAGTCCAACTACATCACACTCAGGAGCACAAATTCCAAGTAGGGGCAACTGACAAGACACTGAACTGCAGAGCCAGCCACGATGATTGTAAAACCTGTGTCTCTGTAGTCCTCAGGAGCACCAGTACTTGGGATTGTATCTACTTTTGCTGTCTCTGAGACAGCCAAGGTATGAAAAATGCTTTTATTTTCAACTAACACTTTAACACTGTAAGGTTAAATCTCAGGATCAATTCCCTGTCCTGGCTGTGCCTAGGAAAAATATATTATTAATGATGATGATGATGATGATGAAGATGATGTTGAATTTACATGATTGTTTTGTCAACATTGGGACAGGTTAATTTATGGTAGAATGATTTTGTCTGAATTGAAAATTAAAGACTCCACTTTTATTTCCCTGAGTGTAAGCATATATATCTGTCTTCTCCCAGGCTATTTAGTATTTTTGTTTTCCAGGCTTAGCT
This sequence comes from Dasypus novemcinctus, assembly GCF_030445035.2. NCBI lineage: Eukaryota > Metazoa > Chordata > Mammalia > Cingulata > Dasypodidae > Dasypus > Dasypus novemcinctus. Next base: position 62,147,714 of record NC_080691.1, on the reverse strand, counting down.
CCCCACCACCATGTAGAGCCCCAGGACTACAGTGAAAAGGAGAAGAATGAGGAGACAGCCTGGTATGGTCCTAGGTACAATATCCAGAATCCTAATCTTATTTACTCCACCATAACAGGTCTTTCTCAGGCTGCACATGATCAAAATGCCCAGCATCCTGACCCCAAATGGTCAGCTTGCCTGATGGATATGAAAAAACCACCCACTTTTCACTGGTGATAGATGCTTCACGGAGTCAGTGCCTTGTCTGTTGTCAGGAAAGCTGTGGGGAAGTTGCTGAACTCCCCTGAGAGAAACTAGGAAAAAGAAATATGGAAGATGGTGCATTTGAAACCTTGTATCTATGCTGATAGGCTGGCCTCTGCCTCAGGAGAGCTCAGGCTCACTTGACTCATTTATTCCCTGAACCTGGAGTCTGAATCAAAGACGCACTTATGCAGTCCCTTGTGGAGTACTGTGGCTTTACAGTGGACTCAGAGATACCAGCCCTGCAGAATGACTCCTGGACAGGAATTAGGAAAGACAGCAAAATACAGGAGAGGAGGGGCCTCTGATCAGTGGCCAGAGACCTCCATTCCTGTACAGAAGGGACCTGATATCCTTTTGATTGAGTGTGCTTCAGGATGTACATCAGGTGGATGGTTTCCAAGGAGGTACTGTAGGTTATTCTGGATTGTATTAGGGGATGTGGAGACATGAATATAAAAATGTGATAGATGTGAGAGTATAATAATAAGATATCTGAGGAGTCATCATAGAGTTTTCAGAAAGATTGATAGTCAGTGCTCTCTTTACTGAGTGTGAACTCTGACCTTAGTAAACCTTTACATTGTAAAGTCCAAGGATGTGACTTTCAGACACACCGTGACACAGAAAACAGTCACACGACTGTTGTTAATAAGTGTACCGTGCATTCCTTTCATCAGGCTGAAATTTTTTTATTTTTTATTTAAAATTTTTTTAAAAATCAATGTTATTAATGCATATTAATAAGGCAAAAATCCACCCAAAGTATACAATCACTGGTATTAAAAATAATCACATAGTTGTGCATTCATTGCTTCAAACATTTTTAGAATATTTTCATCCCAGTAATAATAATACTATTAAAAAACAAAAACCAAATGAAACTCATCACCTCTCAATTCCTCTATGCTTCCCCTGTGAAACATTACTATTCTGTTTCCTTCTCTCTATTTTATTTTTATTTATATTTTATAAAAACAGCCTTATATGTGTAATTACTTTGTTTTTTATTATAGAAATTATGAGCTTACAAAACAGTCATGTGTAATGTGCAGAATTTCCATACATCACCCCTCTACCAACAATTGACATAGTGGGGCATTTTTTACAAATTTTGTAATAACGTCATCAGATTATTACCACTATCTAGGTTAATAGCTGTTCACATTCCTTTTAGTGTGGTCTCCTTCCCTATGGTTTTCACTGACAGTTGTTTTAATTTGATTATTTAAACTTCAGAGCCCTAGTGCCCACAAGGATGTGTGATTTAAGAACCACATGCAAAGTGAGCAATAGGAATCCTGTAGCTGGAGTAGGTGCCAAGAGAGTTAAGGATCTTCAAGTTCTCTTCTAATTTCCAGATTCCAGAGAAGATATGCATGCATGAACAAGATGCCCAGATCTCACAGGAAATAGGAAAATATATGAAAATAAACTTTCTTCACAGTTAGGAATGATGATTTACCATCACACCAAAAAAAACCAAACAAACAAAAAACTACAAATTATGCTGTGAGCTTCATCATCCTATTGTGTTCCTTTATGGCAATGTGGTGATAATCACACTGACATAACAGTGTGAAAACACAGAAAAAGGTCCAGTGAAAAATCCATGCAGGTTCCAAGGGCTGAGCCTGAATATTGACCCAAATGAGAACTCTATGGGACCCCATATTCTGTACATGTGCTGCCCAATGTCCTCTCATCTTGTTCAGAGTAGGATGTTAGGATGAAGAAATTTGTAAGCTCCTCAAAGAACATGCTACTTTGACAAGAGAAAAAAGGGGAAGACAGGTGTTTCCCTATCAATGTGTATTCTTTTGTCTTCAGAGATTAATTTGTACTTCCAAGGCTCCCTCTCTGTGGACTGGCAGCTTCTATCAACTGGAGTGGCCCCAGGACCACCATTGCATTTTTGGAACAGAACACTTGCTTTCTAGTTTCCGAGGTGTACTTATGGAAAGATATATCATCTCAGAATAAATCATCCCCAAAATGTCACCCACACATAATAAGATGAGTTAGATGTTGAGATTGGTAACTTTTGTTCAGATGATACTTAGATGGAACTTTGGAAGTGAGTTGATGCTGTACTGAAGTGAGAATTAAGAGAATGTTGAAAAGAGCTGAATTTATTTTGCTTGTGAGATGTACATATTAAATGCACCCTGGAGGAAGTGATTAATTTAAGGGTATTGACATATCCTAAATTATCCAGTTGGACCTTCAATGTAATCACAATTTCCCCTATGAGGAGGGAGCAGGGGAAGACACACTTTCAGAAAAAAAGGCAAGTTGATAACTACAGCAATATCTTATCTTACTGGGTGTGAAAATGGAGAAAGAGAACATGAACCAAGGAATGGATTTTTGGATGTAGCCAAGGACAACAAAAATGATTTTCCCTGGTAGACTCCAGAGAGAATAAAATTCCCCATGGGCCACTTGTTTTTGTCATAGTATAACTACTTTAGAATTCTGCATGTGGAAAAAATGAGAATAAATGTGTGTTGTATATTATTTTGCTTATATGTTTCAGCAGTCATAAAATTAATACACAGTATTTTATTGAATGTCAATATATGCTGATTCCCAACCTGCTCTCTTACCATATTAGAAGATTGCTGATGGAAAGTAAATCACTTCATTCATGAAAATCTTGACCCCTCTATACCAACAGAGCTGGAAGTGTTCATGTACATGTCTGGAAAGTTAAAATAACCTCCATGCTGACTCCATTGCATGCTGCTGGCACATGACAACTGAAAATCACAATGGATCACACATGAAAAAAGCCTTTATCAGTGAATTTTCAACACATGCCATATAAATTCACTGCATCTCAATATCCCCAAAATATCAAATAATCACACCATCAACTCAGATCTCAAATGTCATCTAAATCTCATCCCTGGGATGAGTGGCCATACCATTTTTGGAGATTCCACAATGATAATATGTCTCTATGTCAAGCCAGAATTATTTCCATATTTCCAACTATTTTAATAGTGAGAGATATACCTCTGTATTCCTAATCTGACAGTTCTTCAATTAGAGGTGGAGTGGCCATCACCATTCCAGAATCCTCAGGACTGGGGAAAGAGCTATGGACTAGAGTAGACATACTGGTATTCTACTATAGTTATTGTGATTCTAGCAATGAAAGTAATTATATCATGGATAGGGAGACAATTGCCACTGGAGGTTCTGAGGGCAGGGAGAGGGAAAAACAGGTATTTGGGGGCATATTCAGGATGTGGGAATCGTTCTGAATGGCATTGCAATGACAATTGCAGACCATTATATATCTTACAATAATCTACAGAATTGGGTGGGAGAGAGTGTAAACTACAATGTAAGCTTAAATCCATACTTAGTAGCAATGCTCCGAAATGTGTTCATCAATTGCAGTGAATGTACCACACTGAAGAAAGATGTTAATGTGGGAAAATGTGGGAGGTGTTTGAAGCAAAGCATATGGGAATCCCCTATGTTTTTATGTGACATTTGTGTAATCTAAACATCTCAAAAAAATAAAAAAACTTAACAGTAAAAAAATGTATATTAACCAAATAATAGTGCTTTGATGTACAAAAAGAAATCAACTTAGAGTGTTACAAGAGTTATTCAAATGTGCAAATAGAGTTAAACTTTTCATCAATTTTCCTTCTGTATTCAATAGAAAATAGCAGAAAAATCAATAAGAATACAATAGACTTGAAATTTTATTGTCTTTATTTAATTTTTTTTATTGTTACATTTAAAAAATATGAGGTCCCCATATACCCCCCCACCCCCCTCACCCCATTCCTCACCCCATAACAAAAACCTCCTCCACCATCATGAGACATTCATTGCATTTGGTGAATACATCTCTGAGCAGCGCTGCACCTCATGGTCAATGGTCCACATCATAGCCCATACTTTCCCACAGTCCACCCAGTGGGACATGGGAGGGCATACAATGTCTGGTAACTGTCCCTGCAGCACCACTCAGGACAACTCCAAGTCCCAAAAATGCCCCCATGCCACATCTCTTCCTCCCACTCCCTACTCCCAGCAGGCACCATGGCCACTTTCTCCACACCAATGCCACATTTTCTTTGATTACTAAGCACAATAGTTCATGAATAGAATATCATTAAGTCCACTCTAATCCATACTCTATTCCTTCATCCTGTGGACCTTAGAATGGTTGTGTCCAGTCCACATGTATATCAAGAGGGTGCTTAGATTCCACATGGATGCTGGATGCAATTCTCCTGCTTTCTGTTGTAGGCAATCTTGGCTCCCTGGTGTGGTGGTTGAGCTTCTTCACCTCCATGTTAGCTGAGTGGGGTAAGTCCAATAAACCAGAGTGTAGGAGTTGCAAGTCTGTTGAGGCTCAGGGCCTGGCTATCACATAGTCAGTCCAGAGATTCAGGTCCTCTGGGTATACACTAAACTCCAGCACCAGCTAAAGATCCAGTAAAAGTAACATGAGAGACTTGTGGACAAAGATCACATTTGAGTCCAGCTCCATCACACAGAAACACAAACTCCAAAGTAGGCCCAACTGGCATGGCACTGAACTCCATCTGCCATGACCGTAGAACCTGTGGGTCTCTGTAGCCCTCAGAAGAACCAATACCTGGGGTTGTATCTATTTTATCTGTCTCTGGGACTCTGCTGAGGTGTGCCTCTGATAAACTACCAGCTCCTTTTGGGGACTCAACCATATAAACTCATTTGTCCTTTCCATTTACTCCTTTTATTCAGGTCAAAAAGCATTTTTAACTCCTGGTATTTTATGTAGATTGAGATATTCTGCTGGTTTGACTTGAACCTTTTATTCAAGGTCATTTTCTAGTTATGTCATCAGCTGGTACTTGGTAGTAATCCCTTGGCGCCAGAGAGGCTCAACCCCAGGAGTCATGTCCCATGCTGGGGGGAAGGCAACACATTTACATGCTGAGTTTGGCTTCAAGATTGGCCACATTTGAGCAAGACAGAGGCTCTCAGGAGGTAACTCAGGCACCTGCAGCTCTAGGTCTTGTTCTTATTTCAGGTGCACAGGCTCACAAGCATAGTCATTGGTAACAAGGGCTCATTGTTGGACCTTCCTTCTTTTTTGGTCTTTGCCATTGCACTTGGGGGATTGTTGCTGTTCCTTTAGGGACTGTGATAGAGTTCCCCAGCTAGGAACTCAGCACTCCCTCTGTTGTTTTTAATTGTAACCACTATGAAAATATCCAAACATTGTTATGTACCCTGGATATATGCCCTGGAGAACTCCCTTCCAGCCATGTGTCCCCTGTCAATAACATCCCACACCAGTATTCCTCCCCTGCCATTGTTGAACCTCTCTGTGATCCAAAACTTCTTCAAAAGTGAAGCCCAATATATTGCCATGTTCCATTAATAGTAAAATGGAATATAGTGATGAGTTTAAAGGTTAGATATAGAATACATAAAATTTAGAAAAATTAAGGTAAAAATAAATTGGGGTATCAAAACATTTAAAAATGCATTTTTGATGTTTTGCCTTCCATCACTGCAATAAGTGTTGCCCTTTATGCAAATTGGCAAGGCAACTACTTCCTAGACTTGAAAATTATTAACCAACTTGATCTCCCTAAAGCCCTCCAATAAGACAACCACAGCTAAAACATTTATTCCTTGCTTATTTCTTTTTATTGAAAATCAAATACCTCCTCTATTTGATGTATTTTTCTTAAATTCATATTTCCCTCTGAATGTCATGAATATTTAATACATGAATACATTGCCATGGAAAATGTACACTGAGCGAAGGAACACATCATAACATTACAATGTACCTCAACTGTGGAACTGCTTATGATATCTCTCCACCCGGTTTATTGGACCACTTGCTTGCATGGGGACTGGCAACTTCCTCACCCTGGATCACTGCTCAAAGCTAAGCCACTTATTTGGTCAGGCAAACATATTTCACTTCACCTGTTAATCTGTACGATTTTCTAGGATAAGAGCCATGCCACATTCATTTCCATGCCCAATATTTTCATGAAGCTGTGAATGACCCTTCCAGACAATTATGAACTTCTGAGAGTAAGCGGGCTTGTCATTCTTATACATTGCTGACAGCTGAGAAATTGGAAGTTCCTGGCAAAAGAAGCCTCCAAAACTACTTATAAACTGTAATATCATTTCAAAGTAACTTGCTTGAGATTCAAAAATTATTAGATTTCTCCAGGTAGAAATCAGCACTGATATTATTGATATTATTCAAGAATTATTATCTATTAAATTATATAAAGCTTTCAACAGAATCTATTTTTATGGTAACAGCTGAGGTCTCGGTCCCCCAAAAAGAATATTTGGCTACATCAGGTTTCTTTTTTTTTTTTTCTTAACAAATCAATTTTATTGATACATATAAATAAAGTATAAATCCATCCAAAGTGTACAATCAGTGGTATTTGGTGTAATCACATATTTGTGCATTCATCACTTCAATCATTCTTAAAGCACTTTCATTATTCTAATAATAATAAACAGGAAACAAACAAACAAAACTCATCACCTCTCAATTTCTCTATGCTTTCCCTGCCGGATATAGCTCCTACTCTTTTAACTTCTCTCTGTATATTTGTATTTATATTCTGATAAACAGTCTTATATATGCAATATCACCCATATACATGTTTTACATGAGGATTCACTGTGTTTTAGAATTCTGTGTTCGAGTTTTTAGCTTTCCCTCTTCTAAGACTAGACCTTAGACTTTCCCTTTCAACCGTTGTCATAATCATACAATAGCACTGCTAGTGACAAACACCAGGATATGCTTTAAGCATTTCTATTCATTTCCAAAGATTTACAAGCAACCTTTTACCAATTCTGCACAGATTAACCCTTAGCTTTCTAATCTCTACCCTCCTTCTATTTTCTCATTAATAATTCTATGAGTTTACACAATATATTTAGTTCATAATAGTGCAATCATATAGTATTTGTCCTTTTGTGCCCGGCTTGCATCACTCAACATAACATCCTCCAGGTTCATCCACTTTGTCATGTGTTTCACGACTTTATTTCTTCTTAATGCTGCATAATATTCCATCGTGTGTAAGCACCACAACTTGTTTATCCACTCATCGATGGACACTAGGTTGTTTCCAACTTTTGGTAACTGTGATTAATGCCACTATGAACATCATTGTATGGCTGCCTGTTCATGTCATTGCTCTCAGTTCTTCTGGGTATATACCTAATAATGGTATTGTGGGTCACATGGCAAGTCTATATTCAACTTCCTTAGAAACTGCAAACAGTCCTCCGCAGTAACTGTACCATTCTACGACATTCCCACCAATGGCGAATAGGCATTCCTATCTCTCCAATTCCTTTCCAACATTTAGAGTTTTCCGACTTTTTAACAGCAACCAGTCTAATAGGCGTGAAATGAGACGTCTCAATATAATTTTGATTTGCATTAAAGAGAAAACTTTTAAAATTAATGTGAAGGGTATCTCCCAAGCCTGAGAGCTGCCAGTCAAGCCAAATACAGGACTAGAGCTAGAACTGGAAAGCACAAGCAGCAATTCCTCTTCCTTCTTCTCTCCCTCTTCCTCTTTATCGTATCGCATGATCTCGTCTCTGCTTCTTAAGAATGTGCACATCTCTGCCTTTAGTGGATTGGCTCCTCCTCCATCAGGTGTCCACCTTGGCCCAATCATTTATGTTAGGAAGGGGTGAAATAACGTAGTACTAAAAGAGCGGATGGGGTCCAAGCCTGTGGGTTAGAGAAGAGAAATGTGGTCTGGATAGACACTCCCAGGGCATCTGCCAGTGTTCCCTCGACCAGAGACCTCGGCAAGTTCCTCCTCTTCATGACACACTTTCACTAAACAGGCAGAAAAGAAGGACCTCTTTCAGCAACTTAAACCCTCACATACCACAGGTATTGTGGTAAAACTTCCAATGACACCACAACCCAAGTTTCCCGGACAGCCAACTCATTTTCAATACTGTATTGCTAACCTACAAGGGAAGTAGGGTCATATCCTTATCCACTCTCCTCCAAACTTTAAGTCCTGCAATGAGGAGTCAGAGGTTACCCATCTGGAGGGCAAAATCTTTATTGTTTCACTTTTTCATCCATTCACTCATTTAACAAACATTTGATGCTTTGCTGCCATATGTCAGGGCCTGTGCTCACTGCTGTGAGCAGAGATGAGACATTGTCCTTATTCACAGGATTCACAATGCACTGAGAGGCTCAAAGAGATAAAAGAATTATTATGTCACAATGTGGCATGAGCTACAACAGAAATATATACAAAGTGCACACTGAATGCACTGAACCTCTTTGGGAAAATCAAGAAAAGTCAAAAGGGAGAGTATATTCCATTTGGACCCTGAAAGAAAAGAGAGTCCCCTGATGGAGATAAAAGGAAAGATTCCAAGCTAAATAATAACAATAATAAATAGATACCATTTACCTAGTATTTCCCATATATAGATACTCTGCCAAATGCCTAAAACAGATGATCTTATTTATTTATTTATTTATTTTTATTGATTTTGTAAAAATATTACATTAAAAAAATATGAGGTCCCATTCAACCCTACCACCCCCACCCCACCACTCCCGCCTCCAGCAACCCTCACTCCCATCATCATGACACATCCATTGCACCTGGTAAGTACATCTCTGGGCATCTCTGCACCCCATGGTCAATGGTCCACATCATGGCCCATACTCTCCCACATTCCATCCAGTGGGCCCTGGGAGGATTTACAATGCCCGGTGATTGCCCCTGAAGCACCATCCAGGGCAACTCTAAGTCAGAAAGGTGCCTCCACCTCTCATCTCTTCCTGCCATTCCGCATACCCATCAGCCACCATGTCCACTTTTCCGACTACAATGCCACCTTTTCTCTGTGGACCTTGGATTGGTTGTGTCCATTGCACCTCTATGTCAAGAGGAGGCTCAGATTCCACATGGATACTGGATGCAATCCTCTTGCTTTCAGTTGTAGGCCCTCTAGACTCCATGGTGTGGTGGTTGTCCTTCTTCAACTCCATCTTAGCTGAATGAGGTGAGTCCAATAAATCAGATTGTAGGAGCTGAAGTCTGTTGGGGCTCAGGGCCTGGCTATCATATTGTCAGTCCAGAGATTCAAATCCCCTAAATATATCTTAAACCCCAACACCAACTACAATTCCAGTAAAGTAGCATGAAAGTCTTGTGCAAAGAGATCCCATCTGAGTCCAGCTCCATCATGCAGAACCACCAGCTCCAAAGAAGGGCCATCTGATATGGCAGTAAACCCCATCTGCCATGACCATAGAACCCGTGGGTCTTTTTAGCCCTCAAAGAAATGAATACCTGGGGTTGTATCTACTTTATCTGTCTCTTAGACTCTGCTCAGTTGTGCTTAAGGGCAATCCTTCTGAAAGCCTCCAGACTCTTTTTTAGAGACTCGTAGCCATATAAACTCATTTCTCCTTTCCATTTCCCCCTTACATTAAGTCAAACAGCATTTTAAAGTCATGTTATTATATGTAGACAGGGATATTCTGCTGATCCACATTGAACCTTCAATTCAAGGTCATTTTCCAGTTGCATCATCAGTTGGTACTTGGTAGTGATCCCTCGGTGCCAGGGAGGCTCATCCCCGGGTGTCATGTCCCACGCTGGGGGGAAGTCATTGCATTTACATACTGAGTTTGGCTTCAAGACTGGCTACATTTGAGTAACATGAAGGCTGTCAGGAGGAAATTCCCAGACACAGTGCTGCTCAAGGCCTTGTTCTTATTTCAGGCATATAGGCTTACAAGCATAGTCATTAGTATCATGCTCTCACTGTTGGACCCTCATTCCTTCCTCGTCCTTACCGTTGCACCTGGGGAACTGCCGCTGCTCCCCTAGGGACCACGACAGAGCACCCCCTGGCCAGGAACCCAGTACCCCCCTAGCTTTAGTTTTTAATTGTTGCCACTATGAGTATATCCAAACATTACCATGCACCCTGGACTTATGCCCTGTATAGCTCCCTGTCAGCCCTATATCACCTGCCAATAGTGTCCCATACCAGTATTCCTCCTCCGCCACTGCTGAACCACTCTGTGATCCAAAACCTCCCGAAAATTGAAGCCCAATATAATGTCAGGATCCCTTACTAGCAAAATGGAATAAGGTGATGGGTATAAAGGTCAGATACAGAATACGTGTTGACTTGGAAAAATTCTACATTTTATCTTTTTCTTTTTTTTTTTCCCCTAATTATTGAACTTCTCTTCACAAGAGCCCTAGACCACAGCAATTCATATATACAATATACAGTACTCCCACACATCCACCATATAACTTTTCCCTTCCACAGTGATACATCAGGTTTCTTAATCAGAGATCTATGGACCCGGGAAAGATTTCAGAAGGTCCATGAGCTTGAATTGAAAAAAATTAACTTACCTTTATTTTTTTTAACTCTAAATGAAATCTAGCATTACCGTCACTTCTGATTGAATGCATTACATTACAGTAATATTTATTTCATATTTTAAAAATGAAAATTTTAACTTTCCTTTACTTTTGATGTATTGGATTATTATTTAACGTGTTAAAAGAGAAGCTCATATGTGTAGTATTATGTCATATTACTTTTATTAATTTTAGTAACTATTTCAATATATGTAACTGATTTCCTTTTGTTATTTTATTTTAAGCATTTAAAAACATTCTTGTAGGGATATGGTGTATGTCTGATATATTCAAAACACACAGTATAATGAGGACTATCATGATTTTTATTTTGATGTAGCATTTTCTATGTTCAATGTTTAACTGCTTGCCAAAGTTTGGTAAGGATGTGGAGGTGGTTTTGTGATGTCGTGGGGAAACTCGACTTTCTAAATGTTTGTGAAAAATTACCATTTGAACAGATATGGAAATGTGTTAGGTTATTAGGTATTGAGATAATGGGGAAGTTGTAAAACATAATTTTGTATAACCCTAAAATTTAATTCAAAGACATGCTGATGCTGAGTGTCACAAAACTTCCTATCAATATCTCTGAGAAAGAGTCTATAGTTTTCAACTGACTGGCAAAGGGGTCTGTGGAAGAAAAATGGTTAAAAACCCCTGGTTTAAATCATAGTGGACTATGATAGTGACTACTTGCTGGGTAAGAGGATCTCCCCACATTCACTCCCAAGAAGGGTACCCTCATGCAGGCAGTTTTGACTGAGGCCAGATGAATGTACTCTTAGGAAGAATTCTGTTTTTCCAAGTGCTGTAGCAGGAAGAATGAAGGAGTTAATGACTATGGAGCCAAAATAAAATATGAGAGTTTCCTGTTTGAAGTTTATTTCTTGGTGCCACATTCCAGGTGCACACTACATTGATGCAGGTTGTAAATTCTGTCTTGATTCCCTCACAAGTTGATTTCAGGGATACCCTGAGTGTTAGCATAGTTACTATCACATGGTGTACTGATGTCCTCCAAGGGCCCATCTCTTTTGTGCACACCTTACCAGTAATTCCTTGGATCAATCAAAAATAAATTCCTGGTTCTTAAATTCTTGCCTCAATTTATGCCTCTGGGGCATGCAACAGCACAAAAGAGTGCTATTGGTTGTATTGTGTCCCCCAAAATTGATAAGCTGAATTCCCACCCCAGCAAAACAATATGTGATATTTGAAACTAACCCAATATTTCTGACACCCAATACCTCAGTTCCACCATCTGGATCTAGAGCTTATGGAAAGTCACGATCCCATCCCTGACAATGATCTGAAACTCCTCACTCTTTCCACAGGCTTCTTTCTCTTTCCATCAGTTTCAATTTCTCCTTCTCCCCTCATACACAGTCACCCACCCAACTAATGCTGCAAACACAACTCCACTCTTTGATTTGCATTTACATTCAATGCTGTCATGCCTGTCCCTTCCCTGGGTTACATGTTGCATTTAATGTAATGACAGCATCTTCTACCGTGACAGTGGTCTTTCTATGCCAGAACAGAATCTCCTCCTCCTAAAGAACTTTGGTCTACTTTGTCCTCCTGTCATGTGTACTTCTGAGACTTCTTCACTTGTATCTGGCTCTTCAAATCCTTAACCTTCTCACCAAAATTGTCCTCCAATCATATGCTCTGTCCAGTAAGAATTGTGAGGTTTACAGGAAATAAGTCTTTATTACAATTTACTAAATTTAGCTGAATTGTTCAGGAAGAATTCCTGAGTATTCTATGCATTGGGCCTGGCTCCCACTACACCACAAAGATGATGACATCCAAGCTATAGGTCAGGAAGGAGAGTTGGGGAGAGTATGATGGTAAGGAGGATTTGATTTCAGAGCCTAGTATTTCTTCTCCTAGGAACACCCCACATCACCTTTTTCACTCTGATCAATATATATTCAGTGTCTTGATTGAAGCCCAGGCAAGAGACTGTAGGAATCTGCATTTGAAACTGCTCCTTCTAGAATTAGTACTGGAATCCACAAGCCCATGGTCCTTCCCTCCTGTCTTGACTCTGCACTCCTGTGCTTCCCTCCCACTGGGCCCCATACCAGTGACTGCATGTCTACTGCCACCATGCTCTCTATTACAATAACTATGGCTTTTGCTCCAGAAAGAAATGAATGTCTTATTGACATAATATCCTTTGTCTGCACATCAGTGCCTCCATAGCCTCTCAACATCTTCCCACATTCCATGTGCCACCACCTTGAGGTCCACCATCTTTATCTCACCCCCCTCCCCATACCCAGAAAATCCATTCTAATAGCCCATGGCCAACACAATAGAACCTGCATTAAAACTTTCTTTATGGCTCAAACTGTTCTTCTTTCTCCACTCCATCTTCTTGTGGGAAACTTATGCCTGACTCAAGTGGTTCAGATCACTGTTCATACCTCTAAGAACTTCCTCTGTCACACAGTGATACAAGCAAGAGGGTGGGATTGACATATTTAAACTACTCCATTCTTTCCCTTCACTGCTCCAATGTGTTTCTCTCATTTATTATTAATATTTTAATTGTTATTGTAAGTAGTGATTCTAAGTAATGACTTAACATTAAAATAAATTATGAGTTTTAGCATGGAATAATATCACTGACCTACAATCACTAATTAAATCTGAATGGTTTGGAATTTCTGACTGGTATTGATCTATGGCTCTTCCAACCACATTTTATATGTGTACACAGAGAACTACAGAGATAAAAATGGGTCCCAGGGTCCAGTGACAATGCATGTGAATGTGTGCAGAACAAGTGAGTTCCTCTTTCTTGGGAAAAAGCTGGATTAACATAAAGAACTGTGGCACAAAGTGCTACATCAAGAGTCATTGGTACTCCATGGGATGGATAAAAACTGAGTGCCCTTCCCAAGAAAATCTCATGAACCCGATGCCCTGAAACAGGAACACCTGAGGACTTAGTAGTTATAAAGATAGAAGGAATTGGAAGAGCTAGGGCAAGATGGCATCCAGATGAATGCATCCTCATCATTTCTCCTGCAAAAAACTGACTGAGTGGGGACAAAACCCTGCCTGAGCAGACAGTTTTGGGAACCTACAAAGCAGGCGGTGTCTGGACATCTATCTGGAGAGACTAAGACCAAGGAAGTACATGCTCAAGGTAAAACTTTGGGTTTCTAACACTGAAGCCAGAAGCTGTGGGAAGACAAAACCCTTCCCTGAGGGCTGAGAGCCACAGCATTCCCTAAACACCACTTGTTCCATGGTGGCATTCCCAAGATTCATGTTCCCTGAATCTAGTGTTTCCCAAATGCCACATTCTCCTTTATTCACATTCCCAAAACCTGCATACCCTGAGCCTGCTTCCTCCCAGGCCCACATCCAAAAAACCCAGCACTCCCTGGACTCTGGATTCCCCTAACCCTCAGGTCTCACACAAACTCCAGGAGTGAGAGGGTTTTGGTGAACGGTACAAAGGGGCCCAAGGAGTACATGTTCAATTATCTGGTCCCCACTTTTTTTGAGTTTGGAGGAGCATACCAGCTGGCTTGTGGAGAGGTTAGGAAGAGAGAAGAAGTGAATCTGCTGAGAGAGCCCAATTTACCTAAATTCCCTGGGATAGGGAAACTTGATCTGGGAGAAGTTGGAGTCAGAAAATTAATGAGTCCCCACAACACCTAAGAGAGGGGGAGCAGCAGGATATGATTCATAGGTTTCCAATAGCATATTTAGGGTTCCTGGCAAGGTGTGGGTGCTCTCACTCAAGAAACTAAGTCATTATTTTCTGTGGTGAGCTGGTTCACCAGGGTCCCATTTGAATCTCTGAGGGAGGCACTCACACATCCTTCCTGCTGCCCTGGGAGAGAGGGAAATGAGGAAGAGAGAAAGGGAGAAGGTCAGATTCCTAAACAGTTTATTCAATTGCAAAGAGGATTCCTTGCTTGAGGACTAGTCTGGTCTTTTTTGTTGTTTTGTTTTCTTGTTTTTACTTCATTTTTATCCTCCACAACTCTTTTATTTTCTAGCTTGCTTTTTTTCCCTTTTCCCCACTTTTTTTCTTTTCTTCTTTTTTCTTTCTTTCAATAAGGTGCTGCATGCAGTGTTTCTTTTTTTATTTTTTATTAAAATTATTTATTTTTACAAATTACATTAAAAAAATACGAGGTCCCAATCAACCCCACCGCCCCCACCCCCCACTCCCGCACAGCAACACTCTCTCCCATCATCGTGAGACATCCATTGCACCCAGTAAGTACATCTCTGAACATCACTGCACCCCGTAGTCAATGGTCCACATCATAGCCCACACTCTCCCACGTTCCATCCAGTGGGCCCTGGGGGGATCTACAATGTCCTGTAATTGTCCGTGAAGCACCACCCAGGACAACTCCACGTCCCGAAAACGCCTCCACATCTCATCTCTTCCTCGCATTCTCCAAACCCAGCAGCCACCATGGCTACCCTTCCCACACCCATTCCACATTTTCTCGGTGGACATTGGATTGATTGTGTCCATTGCACATCTATGTCAAGTGGGGGCTTATTTGCTGTGCTTCCTCATCCTCAATTTCCATTTTACTGTGTGTGCTGACTTTGGCTACTAAGGATAGGCCCTTTCCTTTACATGTTTCTAACCTCTGTTGTCTATTGTTTCTCTTACATTCCACCTCACTTTGCTTAGCCCTCAATTTTTCTGACTTTTTATTTCTAACACCTCTATTCTGTTTTCTATCATTTATTTGCTTTTTATGTTATTGTCCTTTCTTTTTTCTTCCCTCTCTCCTGACCACACTGGCCATTTAATTCATACTCTATTCTTCTCCATAATCAGTTTACCACCTCATTGTAGGTACTCCATTTTTTTTTACTGTTGTAACTCTACACAGCATACATGAGTTTAATATTCATTCTCCTAGATCTCACATGGTCCTTCTGCTAACATTTACTATCAGTACACTATTATCCTTTTTCTTTTCTTACCCCTTTTGCTTTCTCTGGTCCTAATATTTTCCTTCGAGGGAACTTTGACAACAACAAGGAAATAGAACAAGAGGAAAAAGTGTCAAAGAGAAGATTTAACATGCACACAAAAACAACACTTAAATAAAACATGAGACTAGACAGAGAAGCTAATTAACTGAATAAAACCATCAAGATAAATTGATGACCAGAGAGCAACAAAAACTTACAAACCAAACTAATAATCAGGAAGACATGGCTCAATTCAATAAACAAACTGAAAACCAAGAAGTGGAGCAGAACATCAAGCAACTAATCAAAGCTCTCAAAACATATAGCATAGACCAATTCAATGACGTGAGGAAGAGATTAAGAATATTAAGAAAACACTTGGAGAACATACAGAAGAAAGTGTAAATATAGACAAAAAGATAATAGGTATGATGGTGATGAACAGCACAATCCAAGAATTCAAAAATATACTCTAGCAAATAACAGCAGATTTGGAGAGGCAGAGAAAAGAATTAATGATTGGTAGACAGTGCATCTGAAATCAGATAGTAGAACTGATTGATAAAAAGATAGAAAAGTCCAGCAGGGACTTAGGGACATGAATGGCAACACAAAATATACTAACATACACATTATAGGCATCCCAGAAGAAGAAGAGAAAGGAAAGTTGACAGAAGGAGTGTTGTAGGAAACAATGGCTAGAAACTTCCCAAACCTATTGAGGGAGATGGATTTACATGTCCAGGAAGAACAATATATACCAAACAGAATAAATTCCATTAGGCCTACCATAAGAAATATACTTGTCAAATTATCCAATGCTCAAGACAAAGAGAAAATACTAAAACTGCAAGAGAAAAGAGAACTATTATTTACAAGGGAGGTTCCATAAGACAAAGTGCTGATCTAAAAACATGGAGGCAAGAAGGTAGTCGTATGACATAGTCAAGGTACTAAAAGAAAAAAAAAATCCAACCAAGAATACTCTAACCAGCAAAGCTAGCATTAAAAAATGATGGAAAGTTCAAAATATTCACAGATAAACAGAAACCAGGAGAGAATGAAATCAAGAAACTGCTCTTTAAGAAATACTAAAGGAAGTTCTGCAGAAAGAAAGAAAAAAACAGGAGAGACTGACTTGGAGGAGAGTGTAAGAACAACTAAAAAGACAAAAAGAGAAAAAAATCAAACAAAATATGACAAGCATAACTCCACGGAAAATATGACTAATATAAGTAATTCCTTGAAAGTAATAACATTGAATGTCAATGGATTAAAGTTGCTTTTTAAGAGTCACAGATTGGAAAAATGGATAAGGAACTATGACCCATCTATATGCTGTCTACAGGAAACACACCTTAGACACAGGGATTCAAACAGGTTGAAAGTGAATGTCTGGAAAGCAATCTTACAGGAAAACAATAACCAAAAAAGGGAAGGAGTAGCTATATTAATATCAGACAAAATAGACTTTAAATGCAGCACTATTGTGTGAGACAAAGATGGACACTACATATTATTGAAAGGGATAATGTTTCAAGAAGAAAGAATAATCATAAACATTTATGCTCCTAATGAATTCAACTCCAAATAGGCGAGGCAAACACTGGAAAAACCAAGGGAATGAACAGATGACTTTACAATTATAGTGGGGAACTTAAATACACCACTATCACCATTGGACAGAGCATCTCAACAGAGAGTCAGTAAAGAAACAAAGACCCTGAAGAATATATTAGAAGATCTGGACCTAATAGACATATACAGAACATTACACCCAAATACAACAGGATATACATTCTTCTCAAGTACACACAAATCATTCTCCTAGATAGAACACATGTTAGGTGACAGAGAAATCTGAATGAATTCAGAAAGATTGAAATCTTACTGAATAATTACTCTGAACACTATGGAATGAAGCTGGAATTCTGCAAGGGCTAGAGACCCAGATTTGGCACCAAGATATGGAAGTTAATCAATACACTCTTAGAAAAAAATGGATCAAAGAGGAAATCTCAAAAGAAACCAGTAACTACCTTGAAACTAATGAAAATGATAACAAAACATATCAAAACTTATGAGATGTAGCCAAAATAGTATTGAAAGAGAAAGTTATAGCCATAAATTCATACATCAAAAATTAAAAAGAGCTAAAATTTAAGACCTAACTACACACTTGGAGGAACTAGTACAGAAACAACAAACTAACCTCAAAGGAAGAAGAAAGAAATGACAAAGATCAGAGCAGAACTAAATGAAATATAAAAAATAAGAAAGCACTAGAAAAAATAAAACAGAGAGCTGGTTCTTTGAGAATTTCAGTAAAATTGACAAACTCTTAGCTAGACTAACAAAGAAAAAAAGGGAGAAGATACAAATACACAAAATAAGAAATGAGAAAGTGGATATCACCCCTGATCCCACAGAAATAAAGACTATCAAAAGAGAATACTTTGAAAAACTATATTCCAACAAGAAGGACAATTTAGAGGAAATGGACAAATTCCTAGAAACATATTAGCAGCCTACATTGACTAAAGAAGAAATTGACCATCTCTACAAACCAATCACAAGTAAAGAGATAGAATGAGTCATTAAAATCTGCCAAATAAGAAGAGTCCTGGGCCAGATGGCTTCACAGGGGAATTCTTCCAAACATTTCAGAAGTAACTAAAATCAACCTTGCTTAAACTCTTTCAAAAAATGGAAATAGAAGGAACATTGCCTAATTCATTCTATGATGCCAAAATGACCCTAATACCAAAGCCAAAGACAGCACAAGAAAGGAAAATTATAGACCACTCTCTCTAATAAATCTAAATGTGAAAATCCTCAAAAAAATAATTGCTAATCATATTCAACAGCAGATTAAATGAATTATACACCATGTCCAAGTGGGTTTCATTCCTAGTATGCAAGGACAGTTTAATATAAGAAAATCAATTGATGTAATACACCAAATAAACACATTGAAGGAAAAAAATCACATGATCTAATTTATGGATGCAGAAAAAGCACTTGACAAAATGATAAAAACACTGCAAATAGAGGAATAGAAGGAAACTTTCTGAACATGATAAAGGGAATATATGAAAAATCAACAGCTAACATCATTTACAAAGGTGAAATCCTAAAACCTTTCCCTCTAAGATCAGGAACAAGGCAAGGATGCCCACTAACTCCCCTTCTATTTAATATTTTGTTAGAATTACTTGCTTGAGCACTGTGGCAAGAGTCAGATATAAAAGGCATTCAAATAAGAAAGGAAGGAGTCAAAATTTCACTATTTGCAGATGACATGATCCTATACATATAAAGCCCTTAGAGGTCTACAACAAAATTTCTAGAACATACTTGAGTTCAATAAAGTTGCAGGTTATAAGATCAATGCACAAAAATCAGTAGCATTTTGTTAAACCAATAATGAGCAATCTGTGGAGGAAATCAAGAAACAAATACCTTTTACAATAGAAAATATTTAAAAATCAAATGCCTAGGAATAAATTTAACTAAAGATGTAAAAGACTTGTACATAGAAAAGTAAGCAACACTGTTAATGGAAATCAAAGAAAACTTAAATACATGAAAGAATATTTCCTGTTCATGGATAGGAAGACTAAATGTCATTTAGATGTCTATGCTACCAAAATTGTTCTACAGTTTCAATGCAATCCCAATAAAAATCAACATGGCATTTTTTAATGAATAGAAAAACTAATTAGGAAATTTATTTGGAAAGGAAAGAGGCCCTGAATAGCCAAAGACATACTGAAAAAGGAAAATGAAATTGGAGGAATCACACTACCTGACTTCAAAACATACTACAAAGCTACAATAGTTAAAACAGCATATTATTGGCACAAGGATAGATGCACTGACCAATGGAACTGAATTGAGAGTTCTTTATAGTATATAGACTGTATATACTTCATATATACAGTCATCTGATATTTGACAAGGCCACCAAGCACATTCATCTAGGAGTGAATGGTCTCTTCAACAAATGGTGCTTGGAGAATTAGGTATTCATATGCAAAAGAATGAAAGAGGATTACCATCTCACACTTTGTACAAAAAAAACTGAATATGGATCAAAAACCTAAGTATAAGAGCCAAGACCATAAAGACCTTGGAAAACAATGTAGGGAAGCATCCACAGGAACTTGTAATAGGAAATAGTTTCACGATCTTCACACCCAATGCATGATCAGCAAAAGAATAAATAGATAAATGGGACCTCCTCAAAATTAAAGCCTTTTGCAACCCAAAGGAGTTTGTCAAGAAAGCGAAAAGACAGGTGACCCAATAGGAGAAATATTTGATAACCATATATCTGATAGGAGGCTAATACCCTCCATATATAAAGAACACCTGTAACTCAAAAATAAAAAAAAAGTAAAACTAATTTTAGAAATTGGCAAGATATTTATTTGAACAGACTGTTCTCCAAAGAAGAAATACAAATGGTTAAAAAGCACATGAAAAGAGGCTCGAAATCACTAGCTATTATGGATTTAAAAATCAAAACTATAACGAGATATCATATTATTTCCATAAGAATGGAGGCTATCAAAAACAAAAAGACTACAAGTGTTGGACAGGATGTGGAGGAATGGGAACAATCATCCACTGCTGGTGGGAGTGCAGAAGGATCCAGCCATTCTGGAGGACATTTTGGTGGTTTCTCTAAAAACTAGCTATAGATTTGCCATATGACCCAGCAATCCCACTGTATGGTGTATACCTAGAAGAACAGAAAACAAGGACACAATCTGATATATGTACACAAATGTTCATAGCAGCATTCTTCATTACTGTCCAAAGTTGGAATCAACCCAAATGCCCATCAAAAGATTAATGGATAACAAATTGTGGTATATAAATACAATAGATTACTACTGTTATAAGAAGGAATACAATACAAACACATGGGATAGCATGAATGAATCTTGGGGACCTTACGTTGAGTGAAGAAAGCCAAGCATTGAAGAACAAATACTACATGACCTCTCTGATATGAAATAAGCAAACCAAACTGTCAGTGAGCTAGAGACTGAAGAATAGTCTTACAGAAAATTGGGTGGGAGAGGAAGGGTTTGAGCTAAGGCCTACATGGGTGAAATCTATGATAAATAGGAGGTAAGTATTTGTACAGAGAAGTGATAAGATGGGGATATAGGAGTACTTTTGGGTGGGGCTTTGCAGGCTTGAGCAGGGCTAAGATTGGGAGTATGGGTCAGATGGCCCAAAGAATTGAGGGGAGTACTGGGGGGAAAGAAATGAACATGGGAGATTTTCTGGTATGTTGTTGAAACTATAACATTGAGAAAACTCTTTAGAAAATATTATAAGGAAAAACTACCTGCTTAAGGTGCTAAAGGGGGGGACATCTGACACAGGGGGAAGATACTAGGGAGTGTATTAGTGCTCATTTTGTCATAGTGTGCTATATCATTGGGTGAAGAACCACACAATGAGTAGGAAGATGTACCCCCATCCTGAGAATGCCAGATGTTCTGAAATAGAGGGAATTCTCTCTCTCAAGAGAATTGGTGGCTTCCATTTGGGGAGGAAAGTCTAGTGTGCAAAGCAAGATTCCCAGAGGCCTGCAAAGCAGGCGCCAAGGTTCACAGAAAGAATATGGATAAAGAAGAAAGTGCACGTGGAGAGACTGGAAATAAAGAAGAAGGCGCCCCTGGGTAAAGTTATGTGTTGATCAAAGCTATGTTGATTATGGATAATGAAGTCTAGGAAAACTGTTATCAGAAGGCTAATAAAAACAAAGAATTACTTGTAGTGACAAGAGCTTCCTGTAAGAACAGCTGTATGTACTGTTTTACTAAGGGTATAAAATAAACTGCATAATTAAGCTGGGTGTGTGTGATAGCTGTTGCACTCCTGCAGCTACTCACAGCCCAACTGATCCCCGCTTTTTTGTGTCTTTCATTTCTCCATCCCCTCACCTCTCCCTCTTCGGGACTGCACAGACGCTGTTCGATTGTGACTACACTGTGCAGGTCCCAACAGTCTAGTATATCAAGCCTTCAGCATTGTTATAAGTATCTGTGAATCTGGTCCTTCAAGCAGTGAAGACTGATTGTCACTGTGGACCCACATTGATGGTGGGCAATGAGGGGAGGTAGAGAGAAGAATAGAATAGATGGATGCAGGATGACTGGGGGCAATGGATGTGTTCCAGAAGATCGTGCAATGATGCATATAGAACATGTTAAATTACAACAAAAATGTAGAAATCATATAGGTTAAAATGTAAACCATAATGTAAAACATAAGGTAACTAAATTTTTTTTTTAACTGTACAGTCCAAAATATAAATCATAATGTAAACCAAAATGGAATCATGTTTGATAGCTATATTTCATTATCTGGTCATCAGTGGCAGGAAATATAATATGAACATGTAAAAAGATCATTGCTGTGGAAGGGGGAAAAGGGTTTGATGTTGGATATATGGGAGTCCCTGATATTGTATATATGACTTTAATGTGATCTAAAACTTTTTTGAAGACAAAATTAGAAACTAGAAAAAAAAAAAGATGTAGACACTGAGGAAGAAATGAAAGAAATTGGCCACTGTACATACAGGGCAACACCTATTACAGTGTTGAAAGGTAAAACATCAAAAACAAAGTTTAATGATGTTTTTCATTTTTTAATACCCCAATTTATTTTACTTTATTATAGTTTTTCTAAATTAGTATGTATTCTATTTCTAATCTTTAAACCTATTACTGCTATTTCATTTTCCTGCTAATTAAATTTGGCAATAGATTAGGCTTCATTTTTTAAGAAGTTTTGGATCACAAAGGTGTTCAACTATGGTAGGAGATGGATGCTGGTGTGGGGTGTTACTGATGGGAGACTCATGGTTGGGAGGGAGTTTTCCAGGGCATGTATATAGGGTATATACAAATGTTCAGATATATGTTGGGTATTTTCATACAGTTACAAATGGCAACTGAGGGAGTGCTGAGTTCCCAGCCAGGGGAGCTCTGCCACATTCCCCAATGGAACAGCAACAATTCCCCAAGTGCAAGGGCAATGACCAGTGAAGAAGGATGCTCCAATGATGAACCCTTGATACTGATGACTATGCTTATGAGCCTGTGTGCCTGAATTTTGAAATAGACCTAGAGCTGAAGGGTGCCTAAGAGTTACCTCCTGAGAACCTCCAAGTTGTTCAAATATGGCCATTCTCTAAACCAAACTCAACATATAAATGCCCTACCTTCCCCCCACCTTAGGACATCATTCCCAGGGATGAGCCTCCCTGGTTCCAAGGGATTACTACCAATCTCTAACTGGTGATGCAACTAGATAAAGTCCTTGAATAAAAGGGGGAATGGTAAAGAAAACTGAGTATATATGGTTAAAAATCAGGAAAAAGGAGCCAGGATGTCATCAGAGAGGTTGTGCTTATGCATGCCTCAGCAGGATCCCAGAGACCATCAAAGTTGATACAATCCCTGTTACTGGTGATCCTGTGGGTTATGGAGACACACAGGTTCTATGATCATGGCAGTTGACTCTAGAGTTCAGTGCCTTGTCAGTGGGCCCTAGTTTGAAATTTGTGTTCCTGAGTGTGATTGAGCTGAACTCAGATGTGAACTTGCTACACCTGCCTCTTCTTTAATGTTTACTGAACCTGTTGTTGGTGCTGGGGTTGGTGTATACCTAGGATACTTCAATCTCTGCACTGGCTATGTGCCAGCTGGGCTCTGAGCATCAGCAGAGTTGCAGGTCCTACTTTCTGGTTTGTTGGACTTGCACAGGTCAGCTAACAAGGAGGTGAAGATGGTCAACCATCACACCAGGGAACTGAGAGTGCCTACAACTCCAAGAAGGAGAATTATACCCCTCACCCACTCGAAAACTAAGTCCCCTCCTGATATAGTGGTGGAATGAACATCACCAAATGAGGGTCCACAGGATGGAGGAATAAAATATGGATTAGAGTGAACGTACTGGTATTCTACTATAGAAATATTGTGACTAGTAGGGAGAAACTGTAGCATTGATGTGGAGAAAGTGGCCACAGTAGTAGCTGAGGGTAGGGAGAATGAAGGAGAAATGAGATGTGGGGGCATTTTTTGGAGTTGGAGTTGTCCAAAATGATATTCCAGGGACAGATGCTGGACATTATATATCCTGACATAACCCATTGAAGATGCTGTGGGACAGTGTAAACTACAATGCAAACTATAATCCATGTGGCTCCAAAATGTATTCACCAAATGCAGTGAATGTGCCACAATGATGAAAGAGGTTGTTAAGGTGGCAGGAGTGGGGATTGGGGTGTGGGGTTTGTGAGAACCTCATATTTTTTAATGTAACATTTTTTTGTGATCTACGTATCTTTAAAGAAAGACAATTTAATAATAAAATATGTAAATAAATAAATGAAAAGAAGAAATAAGCAATAAGAGGGGACATGTGAGACTAGATCCAGGTCTGCCTTTCACAGAAGTCAGGAGGGGGTTGGAATGACAGGGATCAGGACAAACAAGAATAAGCTTTTCCCAGGAGCAGGGACTAGGGGAGGCAAGGAAGGGGTTTCCTGCCAGAGTCTTGAGATTCCTCTCTCATCTCACTTCCTGAGCTCCAAATATCTGGCTCCTTCCCTGACTCTGAAAATCACACTATACTATTAGAGAAAATGTGCATCAGATGTGTGCAGAGCCTAGATTGTCACTGAGGAAGAATGAAGAGGCCGTGACTTTCCCTTTGGCCAATATTCTGTATGTGGGTGCCCCAGCATGGCCCCCAGTGCCCTTTCCTCATCTGACTCAGAAGAAACCTGAAGGAGATGATTTATCAAAAAGCTTAATAGGATTCAGAAAAGAATGAAGAGAAGTTTATACAAGTTACAATAGTGAAGTGATGAATATTTTCTAATTTTGACTCTGTAAGGGTGAAACATATCAGTGAATAAAATGAATACTTTGGAATTATACATTTTAAGTGCTTGATCTTTAAGGTTAACAAAAAAAACTTTTTCAAAAGAGATCAAATGATGCTTGGAGAAAAGGGAATGTCTGGAGGCATGAATTATAGAGGGAGAAGAGAAAAATTGGAGGTGTTCACTATCTGGTTTGTAGTAATGGTTACATGTATTCACACAAAAAAATACATAATTCCTTTTTTATTTCCCATAAAATACTAACTAGAAAAGGAATAGATTTTAAATAATTTTATACTCTAGTTTAGTTCTGATAAAAGGAGGCATTAGCTAAGTGAAAACTCTCTTGCACTTCTGATATTCTCAGGATTAATTCCAACATCTTGGAGTTAGCTTGAGCCTTTTACCTGAGGTTTCCAGGTGGCACTGACCCTGGTCAAGGTGGTGACATTTTTCTAATACATGAATATGCTATGTTACCTATTTACTTACAACTCCAGTGATATCCTGCACTATATATTTCAGTCTTAGGAGGAGATTTTAAAATATGGTATTTTTTCCCCTAGGTATTTGATATTTTTGGAGTGTTTACTAGTTCTGTGCCTTTGTTAAAAATTATATATATTTGTTGCTCATATATAGATAAGCAATTGATTTTTATTGATTTAACCTTGCATTCAAGATTAGTAACAAGGCTTATTAACCTTGTATTCTTACTGAATTGTCTTATAATTCTTCTGTTTTTCTGTGTTTGAATTTCTTCCTGCAAACAAAATCATGTCACATGCTTGTCACTTTCATGACTTCTAAGGGATGCTTTAATCATCATTTGATGTATAAACTTGATTTGTAAATAGTTTTTATTTTTATTAAATAAATATTATCCTTTATTCCTATTTTAGTTGATTACATAATTCTCTAAATTAGACAGATTGGTTTTGTTGAAGTTTGAGTGCCAAAGTATTATGATATCTAAATAAATAATTCTTCGTGAAATATTATCATTTTATAGATAATGTATTTGTTTTGTGAACATTTTCTTAGAGTTTTGTAATCTAATTCTGAGGGAGACAAAAGTCTGTAATCCCCTATTCTTAAGATGATTTTTCCAGTTTTTTGGATCAAAGTTATGTTGACCCCATGAATATATATATATTTTCTATAGAAATTTCCTATGAGCTCTGTGACACAACAAGTGTTTAAGGTCTTATTAAGTTGTAAGAGGCATATGTAAAATGCAGATATCCAGAGGGTAATAATGCTTAATGAATATTTATAAACTGAGCACACCTCTGTGACCAGAATGCAGAACAAGTAGCGTGCTCTTATCAGCTCCTAGAGGTGACCTCCTTCACCTACAGTCAAGGCTCTTCAGTGTGTTTCTTAAAGCCCTGTGTTGTTTTCTGTGGCATTAGTCACTTTGTGCCCTTTCCTGTCAATTTTTCCAGTTTGTAAATATGCCAGAAAATCAACTGACACATGGTAATTGAAATTTGCATTTATCTGCAATGTAAATTTTGACCCATACCTTTTTTCATAAATATATGAATAGTGCCAGAGATATGAATTGGTACTTTCATTTTACTAGATATTTTCTGCCAGCATTTCATTACAGAAAACCACAGCACCACTCCCCTGAGCCCAGGTAATTCCACGACAATGAGGGGATGGCAGGGGATGAGCTATTGGAATGTTCCCTTCCCTAGTCCTTGCCTGCACACTTTGAACAGCTGTGTTCTGCTTCTGGACTGTTGACCTATTATACTAAGTTTGTGCTCTAATGACTACAGTAGATTAAATTCTCCACATTTTAAGGCAGATATCCAGAGGTGATTCCCAGCATATTGCTGTGAGAACATTTCAGATTCTCTGTGTCTATGAAGAGGGAGTCAAGAGGATGGAAAGAGTAGTTTCTGTCCTACTCTGTCACAGACTGTTCTGCATTTCATGACTGCTGGCTCTTCACATGAAGAACCATGATGAGTTTTATAGGACATCCATTCCACAAGTAATAACAATAAGGGTGCAAAGGAGTTTCCAGAACAGAGTCCTTGTTTACTTTGTCAGGAGAAACCATCTGCTTCATTAGGGTCATATGACAACCTCAATTTTATTATCTCTTCAGTCCTAAATTTCCTTTCTTCTTCATAGAGGAAAATGATTTTTTGGAAACTTATTTGGAAGTTTCCCTCTACCAAAATCCTCCAGTCCACAGAAAAGAAACAGACTCCAGGACGAAGCAGGGCTCTGCAGTCCAGAGTGGACCCTAGAGGGCACAGTCAGTTATACAATCCTGTACCAGAGCACTTCCTGAGTTATTTCATTCCAATCCACCCTGGAGTAACTTCTTGAATAGTACTGCATCCCATCTCCCTTCCAGATATAACCTGTGAGCAACTAAAAAAACTGCTGTGATCAGTATGATAAGTATTCTTGCTTTCAATACAAACCAATCCTCTTCATATCTCATTTTTTAACAGCTCCTTTATTCTGAAATATCACTTAATAGGAGCTTAACCGCTTCTTAGTTGTCACAGAGCTCACAGGAACTTTCCATAGGAAATAAAATGAAATAATATTTTTTCTTTGAATAATCTCTTCATCTATCCTGGTTTGCTTTGCATAATTCTATCAATTCTTTGAAAATTTCTTCCACATCCAGCTTATAAGTAAACATACTACAGTTTATAGGACATAATCTAGTTTAAAATGTAACAATCTTCAACATTGTAAAGTTCAAGGAAATGCATTCATACTTAATCTAAGCAATCCCCCTAAGCTAGGGAAAGCCATTCTGATGGTCCAGAGAGTCCAGGGAAGTCAGTGTTGAATGAATATATGGTCTACCCAATATTTCACTACCAGGGCTGGTGCCTACTATTTTCACATCCAAGATTCCTCTAGCTTATACAATGGAGTGTGAGCAGGGCTGCCTCCCACCAAGCCTGAGTTAGGTTTTCCCATTGAGTGTATGAACTGAAAGAACACCTGGTCACCATGACCTCACTGTGTCAGTTTAGCTACAAGTTTCTTACTGGCAAGGCAATTACTTCAAACCACATGTATCCTTATTAGAACTGATGCCTATTTATACCTGTATTGGCTTTTGATAAAAAGCCCAACTTCTAAAAACACTCTCCAAGCTAATGAATGACAGATTGTTTGATACAAAATCTTCAACTATGGCATCTGAAGTCCAGCAATCTGGTTGCTGTTGAGGGATTGGACCAGGAACATGAGAACAGGTCCCAGCCACCTCCATCTTGCAGCATTTCACAGAAGCAGCTGGACAAATAGAACAATAGAAGTCCAAATTAGACTTCCTATAAAGGGGTCCCTGGTAAGTTGTTTTTATGTTTCTGACTCTAATTATTTCATATAACTGAGAACCTACAATATTTGCTATTTTCACCTGTCCTATTTCACTCAACATGATCTCTTCATGTTTCATCCATTTTGCAGATTGTATCAGAACCTCATTACATTTTATATCCTATTAATACTGCACTCTATGTGTCTATCACATTGCAATTACCTACTCATCTGTTGATGCATTTATGGGTTGTTTCCACCTTTGGGCAATTGTGAATAATACCACTATGTGCATATATCCATTTAGTCCTTGTTTCAGTTCTATTAGGTAATTACCTAGAAGGGTATTTGCCAGGTCATATCAATATCTTTTTTGTTGTACAAAGATTCAATGTAAGACACCACAATGATTTAGCTACCACATCTCCTATTCACTTGTGGACAGTGATAATTTGTATATGATGTTGTTTTCCAGTGGACTATTCCATAAATGGCAATTGGATCAATGTGGTTGAAAATTCTATTCATATTATCCGTGTCTGCCATTACCAGCTTCCTAGGTATTGAACAATTGCTGAGAATGGAATGTTGATGTCTCCAACTCTAATATGCAATTGTCCATTTCAATTATCAGTTCTATCAATTGGGACATGGACAATAGACTTTGTCATGACTATGAAATATCAATTTTTATTTCTAATAATCTTCATTTGGGGAGCTCTAGTATATCCTGAAAGTAACACTGTAACTCTAAATTTCTTTTGGTCCATGTTTTCATGGTATATATTTAACCAAATCATTTTACCCTTTGCTGCATTGGAATTTAAAGTGATTTCCTTTAAACAACATAAAATGAGAATAATTTTCTGATGCAAAAAATAGTTTTAATTTTCAGTTTCTCTAGATCTTTCTTTCTTGTTTTTTAATAAGAATAAGAGAAAATTTTCTGAGATTCCTATGTAATCAATCTTAGCAGTTACTTTTTCAATAAAAGTTGAAAACTGGAAACTTTCCAAGTATCTATAGGTGAAGAGATAAACACATTTTGCTATAAGTAAACATTGGAAAAAGACTAACATCAAAATCAATGAATATCTGATACCCATTGAAGAGAGTGCCACCTCAAATAATTATTCTGAGAGATAGGAATTGGACAAAAGTATACACTGTACAATTCTGTTTATATAAATTCTGGAAGATACAGACAAGACTAAAACAAAACTGCCAGCACATACCTTTAGAGACAGTAGGAGGAGGGAATGGCTTGGGGGAAGGAATTAAAGATTGTAAGAAAGGGCTAAAAAGCACATGAAAAAATGCTCCAAATCTCTAGCTATCAGGGAAATGCAAATCAAAACTACAATGAGATACCATCTTACTCCCATAAGATTGGCAGCTATGAAAAAAAAACAGAAGAATACAAATGCTGGAGAGGATGTGGAGGAATGGGAACACTCATCCACTACTGGTGGGAATGCAGAAGGATCCAACCATTCTGGAGGACAGTTTGGCGGTTTCTCAAAAAACTAGCTATAGATTTGCCATATGACCCAGCAATACCACTGCTGAGTATATACCCAGCAGAACTGAAAACAAGGACACAAACCGATACATGTACACCAATGTTCATAGCAGCATTGTTCACTATCGCCAAAAGTTGGAATCAACCCAAATGCCCATCAACAGATGAGTGGATCAGTAAAATGTGGTATATACATACAATTGAATACTACTCGGCTTTAAGAACAAATACACTACAAACACACGTGATAACATGGATGAATCTTGAGAACCTTATGTTGAGTGAAGCAACCCAGGCATTGAAGGACAAATACTACATGACCTTAATGATATGAAATAAGCAAGCTGCCTCAGAGAGCTAGAGACTGGAAGATAGGCTTATAGGAAATCGGGGGGTGGAGGAAGGATGTGAGCTGACATCTGCAGGGGTGGAATCTATGATGAGCTGGCGGTAAGTATGACCACAAAGAAGAGATAAAATGGGGGCAAGTGGTTGCCTTTGGGTGGGGCTTTGCGGGTTTGAGGGTGGCTGGGGATGGGCGGATGGGTAATATTGCCCCAAAAATTGGGGGGAGGGAGGGGCAACATATGAACATAGGAGAGTGTCAGGTGTTGGTTGAGAGTAAAATGCTGAGAAAACCATATCAAAATTTAATTACGAGGGTTACCTGTTTAGGATGCTCGGAGGGGATGGTCTGACGCGGGACGGACTCCTGGGGAATGTCTGAATGCTCATTTTGCCAGGGTGGGTTGTACCATTGGATAGAGACACAAGTAGTGAGAGTGGGGGTGGACCCACATCCTCAGGAGGGCTAATGCCATCAAAAAAGTGGGAACTGAATCTCTCGAGAGAAAGGGTGGCTCCCAGGGCATTAGGGCAGTTGAGCCAGTCAGGCCCTGAACACTGTTGCAAGTATCTCTGGACATGGCTCCTCGGGAAATGGAGATTGGCTGTCACTGTGGGCCCAAGGGGAGGGGAAAATGGATGTTGAATGGATGGAACCAAGGTAAATGTGGGGGTAAGAGAGGAGTTTCGCGAGAGTATGCAAGAATGGATACAAAACATGTAATATTACACCACAAACATATAGGGGACGTCAGACTAATAATGTAAACGATAATGTAAAACACAGGGTAACTAAAAAATTTAGAAAACTGTATATCCTAAAGTATGGACCACAATGTAAGCACAGATGTCACCTTGTTTGAAAGCTATTGTCTCGGAGTCTGTACATCAGTTTCAGTAAATATGATATGAATAAGTTAAAAGATTATCGTTGTGGAAGAGAAAAGGTTTTATGGTGGATGTGTGGGAGTACTGTATATTGTATATATGAATTACTGTGATCTAGGGTTCTTGTGAAAAGAAGCTCAATAATTAGGAAAAAAGAAAAGAAAAAGATAGGATGTAGAATTTTTACAAATCAATTTATGCTCCTGATTGTGATGGAGTTGGATGCAAATGTGACCTCTCTACACTTGCCTCTTCTGTCACTTTTTCTGAACCTGTGATTAGTGCTGTGTTTTGTGTTTGCTCAGGAGAATTGAATCTCTGGGATGTCCATGTGCCAACTGGGCCCTGAGCCGGAGCAGAGTTGTAACACGTACTCTTCGGTTGTTGGATTTACCCAGGCCAGCTTACAGGCAGGTGAAAATGGTCAACCACCACACCAAGGAACTGAATGTTTACACACGCAAGCAAGAGAATCACATCCATAAGTCATGTGGGATATAAGCCCCATCTCGATTTAGAGGTGTAGTGGACATCACCATCCCAGGGTCCACAGGGTGGAGGGATATTATGGATTGGTATTCTACTATATAACTGTTGTGACTCTAGCAATGGAAGAAATGGTATCATTGACGGGGGAACAGTGGCCATGGGCATTGCTGAGGGCAGGGAGAGGAAGAGGAGGTGTGATATTGAACATTTTCAGGACTTGGAATTGTCCTGAAGATAATTTAGGGACAGATGCAGGACACTGTATACCCTGCCATAACCCACTGAATGGACTGGGAAAGAGTGAGAACTACAGTGTAAACTATGGTCCATGCAGGGTGGCAGGGCTCCAAGATGTATTCACCAAATGCAATGAATGTGCCTTACTGATGAAAGGGGATTTTGATGTGGGAGGAGCAGGGGGTGTATGGGTATATGGGAACTACTTGTGTTTTTTAATGTAATATTTTGTGTGATCTATTTACCTTTAAAAAAACAATTAAAAAATAAGCATATCCTAGATAATGAAAAAAATATGTATTCTATATCTAACCTTTAAACTCATCGCTATATTCCATTTTACTAGTAAGGGAACCTGACATTATATTGGGCTTCACTTTTCAGCAAGTTTTGGATCACAGAGTGGTTCAACAATGGCAGCGGAGGAATATTGGTATGGGATGTTATTGACAGGCAATATATGGTTGACAGGGAGTTATACAGGGCACGTGTCCAGGGTGCATGGAAATGTTTGGATATACTCATAGTGGAAATAATTAAAAAAGACAGCTGGGGGGGAGGTACTGGGTTACTGTCCGGGCAGGGCTCTGTCGTGTTCCCTAGGGGAGCAGCATTAGTCCCCCAGGTGCAACGGTAAGGATCAGGAAGGAATGAGGGTCCAACAGTGAGCCCCTGATACATATGACTATGCTTGTGAGCCTATATTGGGGTTTAAGATATATTTAGGGGATTGAATCTTTTTACTGACAATATGATAGCCAGGCCCTGAGCCTCAACAGACTCCAGCTCCTACAATCTGAATTATTGGACTTACCTCACTCAGCTAAGATGGAGTTGAAGAAGGACAACCACCACACCATGGAGCCTAGAGTGCCTACAACTGAAAGCAGGAGGATTGCATCCAGTAACCATGTGGAATCTGAGCCTCCCCTTGACATAGAGGTGCAACAGACACAACCAATCCAAGGACCTCAGAGAAAAGGTGTCAATGGAGTGGGAAAGGTGGACATGGTGGCTGATGGGTATGGGGAATGGCAGGAGGAGATGAGATGTGGAGGCGCCTTTGGGACTTGGAGCTGCCCTGGATGGTGCTTCAGGGGCAATCACTGGACATTGTAAATCCTCCCAGGGCTCACTGGATGGAATGGGGGAGAGTGTGGGCCATGATGTGGACCAATGACCATGAGGTGCAGAGATACCCAGAGATGTACTTGCCAGGTGCAATGGATGTGTCATGATGATGCGAGTGAGTGTTGCTGGGGGGGGGGAAGGGGTGCGGTGGGGGTGGTGGGGTCGAATGGGACCTCATATTTTTTTAATGTAATATTTTTACAAAATCAATAAAAAAAAAACAGAAGTTAAAAAAAAAAAAAAAGAACAAGGCCTAGAGCAGCACTGTGCCTAAGAATTCCCTCCTGACAGCCTCCGTGTTACTCAAATGTGGCCAGTCTCGAAGCCAAACTCAGTATGTAAATGCAGTGCCTTCCCCCCAGGGTGGGACATGACACCCGGGGATGAGCCTCCCTGGCACTGAGGGATAACTACCAAGTACCAGCTGATGACATAACTAGAAAATGACCTTGAATTAAATGTTCAACATGGACCAGCAGAATATCCCTGTCTACATATAATAACAGAAGCTAAAAATGCTGTTTGACCTAAAGTAAGGGGAAAATGGAAAGGACAAATGAGTTTACATGGCTATGAGTCTTTAAAAAAGAGTCTGGAGGTTGTCAGAAGGGATTTCCCTTATGCACACCTGAGCAGAGTCTCACAGACAGATAAAGTAGATACAACCCCAGGTATTGGTCCTTTTGAGGGCTAAAGAGACCCACAGGTTCTATGATCATGGCAGAAGGGGTTCACTGCCATGTCAGTTGGCCCTTCTATGGAGCTGGTGTTTCTGCATGATGGAGCTGGACTTAGATGGGATCTCTTTTCACAAGCCTTTCATGCTACTTTAGTGGAATTGTAGTTGGTGCTGGGGTTTAAGATATATCTAGGGGATTTGAATCTCTGGACTGACAATATGATAGCCAGGTCCTGACCTCAACAGACTTCAGCTCCTACACTCTGATTTATTGGACTTACTCCACTCAGCTAACATGGAGTTGAAGAATGTCAACCACCACACCATGGAGCCAAGAGGGCCTACAACTGAAAGCAGGAGGATTGCATCCAATATGCATGTGGAATCTAAACCCCTCTTGACATAGATGTGGAATGGACACAATCAAGCCAAGGTCCACAGGAAGGAGGAATACAGTAAGGATCAGAGTGGACTTAGTGATATTCTATTCATGAACTATTGTGTTTAATAATCAAGAAAATGTGGCATTGGTGTGGAAAAAGTGGCCATGGTGGCTGCTGGGTGCGGGGAAGGGGAGGAAGAGAAGAGATGTGGAGGCATTCTCAGGACTTGGAGTTGTCCTGGGTGGTGCCCCAGGGACAATTGCCGGATGTTGTATGTCCTCCCATGGCCCACTGGATGGAACGTGGGAAAGTGTGGGCTATGGTGTGGAACACGGGGTGCATCGATGCCTGGAGATGTACTCACCAGACGCAATGGATGTGACATGATGATGGGGGAGAGTGTTTTTGTGGGGGGAATGGTGGGGTGGGGGCGGTGGAGGCGAATGGGGACCTCATATTTTTTTAATGCAATATCTTTTTTAAAAATGAATAAATTGAGGAGAATTTGAAAAAAAAATAAAGTGACATAAATGTCAAAAAAATAAAAAAATAAAGATTGTAAGAGAAAACTTTGGAGGCTGATGGATTTGTTCACTATCTTGATTGTGGGTATAATTAATGGGTTCACACATATATCATTACTTACCACACTGGAAACAAGAAATGTATGTAAATTATTGCATGAAAATAAGGGTCTTGCAAATAAGTATATGAGTATATTTTCTGTAAAAATATATTTTTACAGAAAATGCAATAGAAAAACAGGCAATTATATGTGAAATATCAGGGAGCTCCTACAAATCCATGTGCATGAGCACTGGCAAGTTATGTTTTTAAGCAAATCCTGGACTACAAAAGCACATCATAATAGCGATAGGCTTTCTGAAAACCTTGCTCAGAATGTCACAATCTGTCCCATTTTAAGGGAAGCACAGGCCCAGAAACTGGGGTTCTCTCTCAGGGGATATGAGGTCTTGGTCACATTATACAACTCTTCTATGCTTCTGTTTGCAGGTTGACATCTACAAAATGGAGGTAATGTTGCCACCTACTTCACATGATTTGTGGGCTTTTGCTAAAAATGTATATTGTATTAATCATTGTGATAATAAATTTTTGTTTATGTTTTACTTCCAAGATCTAAATCACATGTTATGCTGATTCTAATAGTTTGTACTTGAAGAACTGCTCTCTTGCTCTTAGATTTACCCTAAAATTTTTGTTAAAAGCTAGACCTGTTGCATGAGACAGTAGATCTTGTTATATTATTTTATTTCCTTTATTATTAGTTTTTTATTATACTTCATTTTTCCTGCTTTGATATTATCACACTCTACCTTCTGCTACACCTTTATTATGGGGATTCCATGAGTGTAACTGTGGCTGACTTAGAGTTCCCTGTTGCTATCTCTACCTGAATGGAATTTTTTCCTCTGGGCACCAAAATGTTAGTTTCCTCTAGGATACTTTGCTTTTCTTTATCTATTTGGCTTGGAATCACTATTTGTGTTATATGCAGAGAGAATTCCCATTTTTCTGCTTTTCCAAGTCAACTGCTCCTTTATTCTTTTTGTAGTTTTATATCTGTGAAGTGAATCTAACATTGATACTTATTCCATGTTTAGCATGCTTTTGTGAAAATGAAATAAAATGTTTGGAATGTGTTTAGCTTAGCTCAGCCATATAATAAGAAATCACATTTTCCTGAATTCTACCACTACCAATGCCACCAGCACACTCATATCTTCTCTAGAAACTGTCCCCTCTGAGAGCATCCCAACTGAGACATAGCTCTATGTTGGGGGAAAAAAATGGCCCCGACTACAACTGATTAAAACAATCCCAGCCCTGATCCTGAAGCTCTGGGAGATGAGTTCCAGTCCAGCGATTCTGGGGTGTTCATATTCATTGATTGGAACCAAACGGAGATGATTCACCTTGTGTTAGAAGATATCAGGGTTTTTATTACTGTAAGTTTAAAAGGAATTTAATTAAAAAAAATAAATATTGAGTATGTGAGTATATATGAGTTAGAAGAAGATTGACATTGTGTGACAATTTTCTGACCAGATTTCTTGTGCCTGGATGTGTTCAATGTGGGGTGCAGATGGTGGAATCTGGGGGAGACTTGACCAATGATTGTGGGGTCTCGGAGACTCTCTTGACATTCTAGGCATTCACCTTCAGTAACTATTGGAGGGGTTGGTTCCAACACTGTCAAAGAAGTGGTCTGGATGATTGAATTAAGGCATACTATGAGGAATCTATGAAGTTCCAGTTCATCATCTCAAAAAATAATTCCTGGAGCATGCTGTTTCTGCAGATGGACAGGCAGTGAGCTAAGGATATGGCTGCATATTACTGACTCAGTCAAAATCAAGGAAGGTAGTGAGAACCCAGTCTCAAATTTCCCCTGAAGAGTGGTCTCCAGGAGGCACTCAGGACACTGCAGCTCCAGGAGCCTGTGCACACAAAGGCAAGTGTGGGAAACTTTTTTCATCTGGAGGTTCCTCTAAGGGTTTGTGTGTCCCCTTCTGTCCCAGGATCAGTTATTCTGACCAATAATCAATGTCCTTGTGGACACCTGGAGAGTCCAGTTGCTGAGAGCAAAGTGAGCAGGTTTGATGATCATAAAGCTCTGTTGGAACCCAGAGATGTTTAACTAGAGATGCAGATGCTGGCTAGATACACCAGCCATAGTGACCACAACTATAGCTCAGCCATCTATGGTCAGGATGCCTGCTAAGGACAGGTCCAACTGCCACCAACAGTCAACAACCTGAATGCTCAAGATCAAATATTTGCTGTGTGGAACCCACATGTTTGAGGGAAGAAAGTAGGAACTTAGTTCTACAACTTGCTACAGGACCAGCAGGACTAACTGCATGGGCCTCTCAGGAATTAGAAGCCCAGGGGCAAGCACAAGGGTTGGTACTTAGAAAGTGCAGCCCTGGGACCCAGGTCAAGGGGCAGGTAAGGGGAAGCCCATGGTCACTGAGTCAAG
The DNA here is from genome assembly GCF_030445035.2 of Dasypus novemcinctus. Classification (NCBI taxonomy): domain Eukaryota; kingdom Metazoa; phylum Chordata; class Mammalia; order Cingulata; family Dasypodidae; genus Dasypus; species Dasypus novemcinctus. Next base: position 62,111,124 of record NC_080691.1, on the reverse strand, counting down.
ATGCAGGTATAGGGCAGGTGCAAGGAGAGCTCAGGATGATTAAGTCTGGGGATTTTAATCACAGTCAAATGGAGGGAAAAGACTGGACCACTGAGACCAGAGGACAGGACCAGGGACAGGTACAGGGGAGCACAATACTACTGAGTCTAGTGGACAGGACCTGGGGCAGGAGTAGGGAGAGTTCAGAACCATGGAGCTTAGCCTCCAGAACCATGGTAGGAGCTGGGGACCCACTGTAACATGGAATTCAGGGGCAAGGACTAAATTCAGTGCAGGGGGAGATCAGGATCACTGGGTTCAAGGCCAGATGCTAGAGAAACTCAGGGCCATGGAGCCAAGGGGCCAAGAACAGGGGTATGTGGAAGTCAGAAACACTCATCCCAGGAACCAGGACAATGGGCAGGTGCAGGAGAACTCCAGACCAATAGTCCAAGGCCAGAACTAGGGAAAAGTAATCAGGGTAAAAGAAGCATGTAGGCTAGGGGACTGGATCAGGATCATGTGCATGAGGAGTCTATGGGGCTAACTTTCAGTGTAAGACTTCTCTATTCATCTAATGAGAAGGATCAGGTAAATCTGAGTTTGTCTCTGCTACATGGCATAAGACAGGTTTAGAGAAATTTCATTAATGCATTTAAATTTAGGTAGTTTCACTGATAAATATAAGCTATAATGTTTTGTGAAACAAACAATATACAAATAATTTCATTCACGTCAATTGAAGTAAGCAAATGCCAACCTCACAATCAATGCAAAATCAGGGAGATATGGAAATACGTCACAGATGAAATGAAGTTTGTTATTCAACAGTGTCCTCACAGTTTAAAAATTCACTCCACACGTGGATTTAACTTTCCTGCTGGCACTTCCCCTCACAGCACCTCCATCCATGAACTTCTTGAATTCCTCATGCACTAGATCCTAACCTTGAAATGTGTCTTATGATGTTCTGAATCCACAAATCCTGCCCTAATCATGGTGACTGTAGTGTACTAGCTAAGTTCTTTTCACCTCATGTTGCTCCCTCGCCAACTTGGAACCAGCCTAGAGTTGAAGGTCATACTAAAATTATCATTTAATCATTAACTAATATTATTGAATAGCCAGGTTGTAATATACTTCTTTCATGTTCTGTTCATGAGATGATAATTCTGAAAGACACACTCAGGGATGAGTGGATGAGGGTCTATCAATGTTCAGGTGAGTCAGGTCGACCTGTACCAGTATCATAGAAGTGACAGGGACACACATGACAGGGCAGGACAAAGACAAATGGTGCCTGAACAATCATGGTCATTAGAGGTGAGGGTGCATACGGGTCCCTTCTGACTCCCATAGGTGATTATACCACTAATATGAGTAATGATAATATATAACAGCTCTGAATACTTTCTCAAATTTTATACATGAAGTTACAACTGGGGAATGACATCAACAAATTGGAGAAAGTGGCACCAAATATCCTTTCCTCCACTGATAATTCAAAAATAAAATAAAATCCATTATAAACAACACTTCCAGGGAATATACACATATTATATATTCTATATATGAAATAGATATGTACATAAACAGACAAACACAAATACATATATCAAATCTCTGGGGGTAGAGGCACAACGAACACAAGAGGCACAAGCCACCACATGGGTGAACAAATAAAAATAAAGAAAACATTTATTTAAATTCAGTTTCCCCCTCAGTCAGGAGAATATTCACTGGGACTCAAGGACCTCAACCATAAGAACATGAAATCCTTTGGGTTCTTTCTCTTTCTGGCGGCAGCTCCCAAAAGTGAGTGTCTCAGAATTCAGATATGAAGATAGTGGGGATGATGCATCTGAGCAAAAGACTCACTGCGGTTCTCCTTGTCCTCAGGTGTCCTATCCCAAGTGCAGCTGAAGGAGTCAGGACCTGACTTGGTGAAGCCTTCACAGACCCTGTCACTCACTTGCAAAGACTCTGGATTCTCTTTAACTGGCTATGTTATGCACTGGATCCACCAGTCTCCAGAAAAGGGACTGGGATGGGCTGGTGAGATATATAGTGGTGGAAGCACATACTATAATGCAATTCTTCAGTCTCAATTTTGCATTACCATGGACACATCCAGAAATAAAGTTTATTTAAAATATAGCAGTGAAAGAAACAAGGACACCACCAAGTATTATTGTTTGACAGATACAATGAGGAAAAATCACTGAGTCCATACAAAAACCTCCCCTTCAGGGCACACGAGGTGGCTGGATTTAGGGTAAGCCCTAAACTACAACTGCAAGCAGAATTGCATCCATCATCCATGTGGAATCTAAGCCCCTTCTCGATATAGAGGGGAAGTGGACATCAACATCCCAGGGTCCACAGGATGGAGGAATAGAGTATGGATAAGAGTGGATTTACTGATATTCTAATCTGGAAATACTGTGTTTAGTAATGGAAGAAAATGTGGCATTGATGTGGAGAAAGTGGCCATGGTAGCTGCTGAGGGTAGGGAGAGGGAAGAAGCGATATGATGTGGGGGCATTTTCAGGACTTGAAGTTGTTCTGGGTGGTACTGCAGGGACATTTGTTGGACATTGTACATCTTGCCATAGCCCAGTGGATGGACTGGGGGAGAGTGTAAACTACAATGTAAACCACTATCCATGTGGTGCAGCAGAACTCCAAAATGTATTCACCAAATGCAATGAATGTGCCACAATGATGAAAGAGGTTGTTGATGTGGGAGGAGTGGGGTGAGGAGGGTGGGGGCTATATGGGAACCTCATATTTTTTTAATGTAACATTTAAAAAAAACTAAACCACCAGGGGGTGATGAGAGTCCAAAACCAGGAGCTGGTTCAGAAGGGGTGGGAAGGAGTTTCCTCTTCTTGCCTTAGGTTCCCTCTTCTTACTTCTCAACATGTAACCCTCAGAGAACAACATGGCATCTTTTCTAAGCAGTGCTATGATGTACCCACAATTCTAACTCAAAACAATTTCCTTTAACATTACTATATGTATGTTTAAATACATTCATACATCTATAACCAAATAAAATTTTATGTAAATTGTGAAAATTGTTCCTATCTTGTGAATATGCTTGAAAATGTGAGCAAAACATATTTATCATACCTGTGAAGTTATTTTCCCCAATGTAACTCAAAATTTTGAGAATTCCCAGCAAATTAACCCCCACCCTTGATCATGTTTAGTCCCATGTCCTCAAGTGGAAGGAGAAGGAATTGGAAAGCCTGTCCATCCCCAGGAGAAGCATCCAAGTGCCTTAACTTGTTCTTTCCTTTTCATGTGACATCAAAGACCAGTTCCCTGCTTCCATATTAAGTATACTACATAAAATGCCATCATTGTAGCCTTCACAGTTTTCACATATATAGTAAATATACAAGATAAAAAAATAGGTTCACAATGTAGCTTTTTAAAATCCAAATTGTATTCCTGATACACTTATATTTAATTAAAGCCTTTCTCATGCCTGTTCCAATCAGTCATTTGTCACATATTCTTTCCCACTAACATCATCAAATATTTTCTATAAATATAATATTAAGTTCCCTCTAATAGTTTTCTTTGAAGAAGTTAAGGTCCAGAAAGATCTTTTGGCACACTAATCCTCCCCACACATTTGCAGTCATCCAAAGAGTGTCCCGATGTGGAGGACTGACCTACTCAGATGAATGATTGACCTCAAGATCCAGCATATTCTGAGAGGCAGAGCATAGATCCAAGAGTCTTCTTCGTGCTGTGGGTCTCCATGTGGGAAACAGCTTTCTCATCAGTGTGACTTGAATCAAGGAAAGAGAGTTCCTGTTCCCAGTTGGTCAGACCCCAGTATGCCTATAGGACACCGTGCAGGGACAGGGTCATGCTTTCAGAACATGACAATCTCCTGGAGCATACCTAGCTACTTGACTGTTGTACTCTTTTAATAGAAGCTCTTGGAGAAGAGGTTGGGATATGAGCAGAATGGACAGTGATGGGAATACCATCCAAAGTGCCCCTGTCCCTCCATCTGAGGCAATGCTTGTCCCATCAGGTATTTCTGCTCCTTCCTGGGGTAGAGTGTATATTTTCCCACATAGTGTAGATTAAGCTGCATTGTCTTTAGCTGCTTATTCCAGAGAACTTCTTCTGTGGCTTAAGGATTTTATTCTTTAAGGAAGCTAGGAGTGGTTCTGAACATTAACTCTGTGTTGAATTATCTCTCTTTCCACTTTCTATTGGATCCCACCAATGCCCATTGGATATTCATTTCATTTGAATTTTCCATGCAGAATAATTGTTCTGTTTTGTAATGGAACAAAAGAGGTGAATGTGGGTGCATAGTTTGGAACCTATTTCACTTTTTTAGCACCTCTCTGCCTTGAGATTTTAAGATTTTTCTAAGCTCTGTGACATAAATTTTTGGGCTTGCTGAGTACATTTTGATAATTTGCAGTTTTCCAATGGAAGACTGCTTTTATTTGCTTTCCACATGCAGGATAATTCTTTGTTCTGCAGTGGAGCTATGGAGGTAGCTGTGGGTGTATTTCTACAATGGAAGCTCTCTCTCTTGGGGGGAGGAGTTTTGTTTCTTTGATGCATATTTTGTGCTTTTTTTTGAGGGGAGTGTTCTCCCTAATTCTGCAGGAAAAGCATGCAGTACAGTAGCATACTGTTCTCCAGGAGACTTACTTTAGCAAATTTGCAAAGAGTTAAATTTGACTTTATCAAAATCAACTAGTGACTAAAAGGGATTCAAAATTAAGAGTATAAAGATAGAGCAGATAAAATGGGAGAAAACATACATAAATCCAATATTAATGGACTTGTACTTATAATATGTTAATTACTTACATCTTAATGTACAGGTGGTTAATAAGTAAATGAAAATAGTGTTGCATGATTTAACATCATGGAGATATGAATTAAACCTACAATAAAATACCATTTCACATCCACAAGGAAGGATAGAATAAAAAATTAGGATAGCAACAAGTATTCAAGTGGATATGGAGAAATAGTAACACAATTACAATTCTGTGGGAATGTTAAATAATCAAAACTCTTTGATAAACAGACCTGAAAGCCCTCAAATTACTAAAGAAAAAAAAACTAACAAGTGAACCTACAATTCCACTTCTAGATATATACCCCAAAATATGAAAAACAGGGATTCAAATATATATTTGTACAGCAAAATTCAGAGCAGCATCATTTACAAAAGCTCAAAATTTTAGGCAATCCAAATTTCCTTCAACAAATCAATGGATAAACAAATGGCTAAACACAATGGAATAAAAGTCACTTGCACAAAGACAAGATACTTGCTATAACATGGATGAACATCAAAATGTACATTTGAATTATATAGATGAAATAAAAAGGGAAATGTGTGTGATTTCACTTACATGTAATACCTAGAAAATGAAAATTCATATTTACAAGAAGTAATTAGAGGTTACCAGATTAAGGATCAAATTGAGAGTGAACTCTTAATGGGTACAGACACTTTGATGTGATGAAAAATTTGGCAATGTTTGTTGGTGATTCTAACACACAATTGTGAATTCAATGAATTGTACACATGTAAGTGTAAATTGTACACATGTAAGTAGTTAAATTTAGAATCTTGTATCATACAAATGTCAAGCAAATAATTTATTTTATTATAAAATAGAAATGCAGTATTGATACATGCTATCACATGGATGAAAGTTGAAAACAATATGATAACTAAAAGAAGCTGGTCATGAATTATAATTTATTGCCTTTAATATCAATGCCAAGAATAAGAATAAGTATAGAGATCAAAAGTAGATTTATTGTTTATTGGGGCTAAATGGGAGGTAGAAGAATAGGAGGATATTATGTAAAGTGTATTTTTTTCTTTGTGAGTTGATTGATGAAAATATTCTAATACAGATTCTGGTGTTGATAACACATATTTTTGTATAAAATAATAACCTTTCAATTTTATGCTTTAAATAGATGAACTTTATGGTATGTGATTTATATTTTAATAAAACTTTCCTATAAAAAAAGAAGCTAAATTGTTCCTTGGAGAGAAGGGAATAGGTGGGAGTTAGAAATTATAGAGTAGTGAGTGATAACTTTTGGGAGTTCAATGTCAGTGTGGTGGTGATGGTTACACATGTGTACATATATGTAAAGACAACAATTCTTACACTTAAATATGTGATGTTATCATAGGTTAATTATACTTCAATAATGTTGATACAAATAACGCAATGTATAAATGAGTAGGATGGAGAGATAAATCATGACCTGTGTCTTTTATAATTTCAAAATATAGGAGTTCTTTATATATGCAGGTTATAAGTCTCCAATCAGGTATATGCTTACCAAATATTTTCTCCCATTGTGTAGGCTCTCTTTTCACTTTCTTGACAAACTCCTTTGAGGGGTAGAAGGCTTTAATTTTGAGGAAGTCCCATTTATCTATTTGTTCTTTTGCTGCTCGTGCTTTTGGTGTGAAGTTCATGAAGCCATTTCCTATTACAAGGTCTTGTATATGCTTCCCTACACTGCTTTCCAAAGTATTTAAGATCTTGGCTCTTATATTTAGGTCTTTGATCCATTTTGAGATGATTTTTGTAGAAGGTATGAGATGGTAATCCTCTTTCATTTTTTTACATATTGATATCCAGTTTCCAGGCACCATTTGTTGAATAGGCCATTCTCTCCCAGTTGAGAGGCTTTGGTGATTTTATTGAATATTATATGACTATATATTTGAGGATCTATATCAGAACTCTCAATTCGGTTCCATTGGTTTGTGTATCTCTCCTTGTGCCAATACCAAGCAGTTTCACTACTGTAGCTTTGTAGTATGTTTTGAAGTCACGCAGTGTGATTCCTCCAATTTTGTTTTTCTTTTTCAATATGTCTTTGGCTATTCGGGGCCTCTTTCCTTTCCAAATAAATTTCATAGTTAGTTTTTCTGGTTCCTTAAAGAATGCTGTGGTGATTTTTATTGGGATTGCATTTAATCTGTAGATCAGTTTTGGTAGGATAGAATCTTAATAATACTTAGCCTTCCTATCCATGAACAGGGAATATTCTTCCATTTATTTAGGTCTTCTTTGATTTCCTTGAATTATGTAGTTCTCTGTGAATAAGGTTTTTACATCTTTAGTCAAATTTATTCCTAGGTATTTGATTTTTTTTATTGACTATTGTAAATGGTATTTGTTTCTTGATTTCTTCCTGAGCTTGCTCATTATTGGTATACAGAAATGCTACTGATTTTTGTGCATTGATCTTATAGCCTGCGACTTTACTAAACTCATTTATGAGTTCTAGAAGCTTTGTTGTAGACCTCTCAGAGTTTTCAATGTATAAGATCATGTCATCTGCAAATAATGAAATTTTGACTTCTTCCTTTCCAATTTGAGTGCCTTTTATATATGGTTCTTGCCTCAGTGCTCAAGCAAGTACTTCTAAGACAATGTTAAATAGAAGAGGTGATAGTGGGCATCTGTGTCTTGTTCCTGATCTTAGAGGGAAAGCTTTTAGGATTTCACCATTGTAAACAATGTTGCCTGTGGGTTTTTTTATATATACTCTTTATCATGTTCAGAAAATTTCCTTTTATTCCATCATTTGCATGGTTTTTATCAAGAAAGTGTGCTGTATTTTGTCAAATGCTTTTTCTGCATCTATAGATATAATCATGTGTTTTTTTTCTTCTTCAATCTCTTTAAATGGTGTATTACATTGATTGATTTTCTTATGCTGAACCATCCTTGCATACGTGGAATGAATCCCACTTGGTCATGGTGTATAATTCGTATAATGTGTTGTTGAATACAGTTAGCAAGTATTTTGTTGAGGATTTTTGCATCTAGGTTCATTAAAGTAATTGGTCTGTAATTTGCCTTTCTTGTGGTGTCTTTGTTTGGCTTTGTTACTAAGGTAATGTTGGCAGCATAGAATGAGTTAGGCAATGTTCCTTCTGTTTTGATTTTTTGGAAGAATTTCAGCAAGACTGGTGGTAGTTCTTTCTGTAATGTTTTGTAGAATTCACCTGTGAAGCCATCTGGCCCTGGGCTCTTCTTAGTTGGGAGGTTTTTAATGACTGAATATTTCTCTTTAATTGTGATTGGTTTGTTAAGATCATCAATTTCACCTTTCATCAATATAGGCTATGTGTTTCTAGGAATTTGTCCATTTCCTTTGAATTGTCATTTTTGTTGGAATATAGTTTTTCAAAGTATCCTCTTATGATGGTCTTTATTTCTGTGGGGTCAGTGGTGATATCTCCTATCTCATTTCTTATTTTGTGTATTTGCATCATTTCCCCTTTTTTTTTTTTTTTTTTTTGATAGTCCAGCTAAGGGTTTGTCAATTTTATTGATCTTCTCAGAGAACTAGCTCTTGGTTTTGTTTATCTTTTAAGTGCTTTCTTATTTTCTATTTCATTTAGTTCTACTCTTATCTTTGTTCTTTCTTTCTTTCTTCTTCCTGTGAGGTTACTTTGTTGTTGTTGTTTTTTTACTAATTCCTCCAAATGTGTACTTATTTTTCAATTTTTCCTTTTTCTTCTTTTTTGATGTATGAATTTATGGCTATAAATTTCCCTCTCAGTACTGCTTTTGCTGCATCCCATAAGTTTTGGTATGTTGTGTAATCATTTTAATTAGTTTCAATGTAGTTATTTATTTCTTTTGAGATTTCCTCTTTGGCGCACTGTTTTTCTAAGAGTGTGCTGTTTAATTTCCATATCTTGGTGTGTAATCTGTCCCTCTGTCCCTTGCAGATTTCCTGCTTCACTCCACTGTGGTCAGAGATATTTTTTGTATGATTTCAATCTTTCTGAATTCATTGAGCCTTTCTTTGTGTCCTATCATATGGTCTATCTTGGAGAATGATCCATCTGCACTTGAGAAAAATGTATACCCTGCTGTATTCGGGGGTAATGATCTGTATATGTCTATTAGGTCCATCTCCTCTAAAATACTGTTAAGAGTTTTTGTTTCTTTATTGATTCTCTTTTTAGATGTTCTGTCCAAAGTTAATAGTGGTGTATTAAATTCTCCCACTATAATTGCAGAGGCATCTATTCTTTCACTTAGTTTCTCCAGTGTTTGCCTCATGTATTTGGAGGTGCCCTTGTTAGGAGCATAAATATTTATGATTGTTCATTCTTCTTGAAAGATTATCCCTTTCACTAATATGTAGTATCCATCTTTGTCTCTTACAATTGTTTTGCATTTAAAGTCTATTTTTCTGATATTGATATAGCTACTCCTGCCTTTTTTTGGATATTGTTTGCCTGTAAGATTGTTTTCCAGCCATTCACTTTCAATCTCCATGAATTCCTGGGTCTATTGTGTGTTTCTTTCAGACAGCATATAGATGGGTCATATTTCCTTATCCAATCTTCCAGTTTGAATCTTTTGACAGGTGAGTTTAATTCATTTTCATTCAGTGTTATTACTTTCAAGGAATTACTTATGTTAGCCATATTTTGTTTGGACTTGTGTTTGTCATATTTTGTTTGTTTTTTTCTTTTTCTTTTTGTCTTTTTTGTTGCTCTTGCAATCTCCTCCAACTCTGCCTCTCCTATTTTCTTTCTTTATTCCTGCAGAATTCCCTTTACTATTTCTTTAAGGGCAGGGTTCTTGTTGGTATACTCTTTTAATTTCTGTTTATATGTGAATATTTTGAACTCTTCATCATTACTGAATGCTAGTTTAGCTGGGTAGAGTATTCTTGGTTGGAATTGTTTTTCTTTTCATGCCTTAACTATCTCATACCACGCCTTCTTGCCTCCATGGTTTCAGATGAGAAATCAGCACTTAGTCTTATGGAGCCTCCCTACTATGTGATGGTTCTCTTTTCTCTTGCTGCTTTTAGAATTTTCTCTCTGTCTTGAGCATTGGATAATTTGACAAGTATATGTCTTGGGGTCAGCCTGTTGGGGTTTATGGTGTTTTTGGATGTGTTGTGCTTCCTGGACATGTACATCCATCTCTCTCAGTAGATTTGGGATGGTTTAAGCCATTATTACCTCCAACACCCCTATGTCCCCTTTCCCTTCTCTTCTCCTTCTGGGATGCCTGTAATGTGTATGTTTGTGTGTTTTGCATTGTCATTCAGGTCCCTAAGTCCTAGCTGGATTTTTTCTATCTTTTTATCGATCAGTTCTACTATATGTTTGATTTCAGATGTACTGTCTTCCACGTCACTAATTCTCTCCTTTGCCCCTTCTAATCTGCTGCTATTTGGTGAGAGTGTATTTTTTATTTCTTGACCTGTGGTGTTCATCACCATCATATCTGTTATCTTTTTGCATATGTCTGCAATTTCCTCTCCAAGTGTTTTCTTCATATTGTTAATCTCTTCCTTCACTTCATTAAGTTGGTCTCTAATATATGTTTTGAGATCTTCAATTACTTGTCCAATGTTCTGCTCCCCTTCCTGGTTTTTAATTTGTTCATTGAATTTGGCCATGTTTTCCTGATTATTTGTTTGGTCTGTAGTTTGTGTTGCTGTCTGGTCATCATCTTATTTTGACAGGTTTAACCCTTTCCTTAGCTTCCTTGTCTACTCTTGGGGATTAATTAGTTGTTGTTTGTGCATAAGTTTTATGTCTTCTCTTTATCACTTTGTTCTTCTTACTCTATTTTCTTGTTGCTGGTTAAGTTCACTTTGAAGGAAAATATTAGGGCCAGGGAAAGCAAAATGAGTAAGAAAAGAAAATATATAAAGTAGTATTGGTAATAAGTGTTAACAGAGCAACAATGTGAGATCTGGGAGAATGGATATTAGACTCATGTAAGTTGTGTAGAGTTGTTGCAGTAAGTAGAGTACCTATAATGAGACAGTCAACTGAATAAGGGGAGGAATATAGTATGAATTAAAAGGCCAGTGTTTTCATGAGAGAGGGAAAGAGAAAAGAAGGACAATAATATCAAAAGTGGATAAAAGACAGAAAAAAGAACAGTGGTATTAGAGATAAAATGTCAGGCAATTTGGGTGCCAAAGAAAGGAGGTGGAATATAAAAGAAACAGTAGGTGATGGAGGATAGAAAGATGTGGGGGGAAAGGGGATAGTGTAGGTGGCCAAATTCAATATACACAGAAAAGAGGAAATGGAGGATGAGGAAACACAGCAAGTGTGAAGTGCTCCCTGGAACACCTATTATATAAAGAAAATAAAATAAAAAAGAAGAAAAAGAGAGAGAAAAAAAGAGAAGAGAAAAAGGGGGCAAAGAAAAGGAGGGAGGATAAGCAAGAGAAAAAAATTAAATAAATTAAAAAGGACCTTGGGTTGTGCTAGGAGAGGTCTAATTGATTTTCTGACTCCACCTTCTCCCAGACCAAGTTTTCTATCCCAGGATGTTTAGGTAAATTGGGCTTTCTCAGCAGATTCGCCTCTCCTTTCTTCCCAGACTCTCTGCAAGTCAGCTGGTACACTCCTCCATGTTCAAGGAGAGAGAAAGAGGAAAAACAACAACAACAACACAAAACGCCGAGGGCTTGGGTAATCAAGGACCTCAGACAGACCTCAGGGTGCAGTGGATTTGGGGATGGGAAGCCCGTTATATTGCCGTCTCAAGGTGTGTGAGTTTCTGGAGCATGGGCCACCAGGGTTTAGGGAACACAGACCTGGGACCCATGCATCTGGTTAACACAGGGCCTGGGAACACAGCAGCACAACAAAGCCTTCAGAGATCACTGTGGCCAGGCCGCCAGCCCTAGGAGGAGGGTTCCCACCCACAAATTCTGACCTCTGTGTCAGAAACCCAAAATTCCACCTCTTGAAAGACTCTCTTCTGTCACTGTCTCACCAAATCAACATCCAGACACTTCCTGCCCTGCAAGCCCCTGAAACAGCCTGCTCAGTGCTTGGGAACACCCCAGCACAACAAAGTCTTCAGGAATCACCACAGTCAGGCTGCTAGCCCCAGGGGGAAGTGTTCCACCCACAACCTCTGACCTCCGTGCAAGAGACCCAAAATTCTACCTCTATCACCTCTATCTCCTCTATCACCTCTATCACCATCTATCTCCTCTATCACCATCGCATCAAATCGACGTCCAGACACCTTCTGTCCTGCAAACACCTGAAACAGCCCAGTTCAGCAGAACTCCACCCTTCTCAGTTTCTTCTTTGCAGGAGAGATTATGAGGTGCACTCACTCAGATGCCATCTTGCCCCGCCTACCAATCATGACCTGTGAAATGCCAGACAGTACTTAATATACATCTGCATTCTCTCTATATTTTTCAGGTAGATTCTAAGTGTGCAGCAACAACACACAATGTTCTCATTACATAAAGAAGGATCTTCAAATATATCAAGGCATGCCTGACTCTGTCCTCTAGTAGGTTCAGAGGAGCCATGGGTTCTAGTTGTGAGGAACACAGTCCAAACACTGGAGCTTACAATCAACAGATACAGACTTTGTGTATTGACCAACCATTCATACTTTCTGTTTGAAATTTTACATCTGCACATATGCATAAATGAGATAAGATCATGGGTTCAATGTACTTATTCCTGCACTATCAAACAATAATATTGTCCCAAATGCTGTCATTACCACTCAGCTACCCAACATCAATCATACCTGCTCTGGGGCACTTCCCTTTTCTAAGGTTCCACCCAAGAGTTATCAATATAGTAGGAGGACTTGCAAATAGTTTCCCTCCAGTGGCTGATGTAAACCAGCTCAGCCTTGATTCTGCAACTCTGGGAAAAGAGCCTTAGCCCAGGGATACCCAGATTTTCCAATTTTTTGATCAGAAATGAAAACAAATGAATTGCATAACATTAGTTCTGAGCTGGGTTTTCTCATCACTATTTTAAAAGATCAATTTATGGGAAAAAAAGACATTGAGTATGTGAGTTGATATGAGTGAGAGAAGCAAAGGATACCTACGGCCATTTTCCTGACAGGATGTCTACACTTTCAGGTGTTCTGTTGGTGGAGTTGGTGAAAATTCATACAGTAGAAGATGTCTCTGACATACTCTTTGGAAGCTTCTAGATGAACCTCCAATAGCTGCAACATGAACTGGGTCCTGCAGCTCCAAGGATGGGCTCCAGTGTGTCTCAGACACTGGAAATTCTGACATTTCCACACACAATGCAGAACTCTGCAGAGTCAATTCTCTCTCCCCAGATGGTTTCCCATGAACACTCCATGTCTGCAGATGGACAATAAGAGATAAGGATTCAGCCATGTATTGCGGAGGGAGACACTGTGAGGGGAGGCATGGGGAGCCCAACTTAACCCTACCTTGCAGGGATTCGGAGGTGGTTAGGATGCAGGGGTAGTCAGCACCCACTGAGCACAGTTCCCACTCCCAGGAACAGAGAAGAGGAAGATTAATGAATGGTTTCCTCTTAGATCTGGGGCTTCCACTAAATATAATTTTTCCTCCTGGGAACCTCTCTAGATTGTGTGGTTTTCCACTGAATTGTCTGAAGTAGGATACTTTCATTGCATTTGGAGGAAACATTCTCACACACAGACTCCCCTTATGGAAGCAGAAATGGCTCTGCCAATGGTCTCTAGGATCAGAATATCTGAGGCAGGTCAGTGCAGCCTGGTGAGTCTTTTCCAATCAGACTCAGGAGAAGACCTTAGTGAGGTTCTCCAAATTGGACAATCTTTGTAATTCAGTTCAGAACCGAGAGAGGGTATGCCAGGCTCAATGTATTTAAACCATAATGTATTTTTCATGTATTACTCCTCTGCACACAAAAGTGTGCATGTCAGACTCAGCATTGGTCTGGTTGTCTCTTTTATCCATAACCCACTTAAATTTTCCCTGTTATAGCAAGGCTTTTTGGGTTTACCCACACCAAATTTCACATCAGATGAATCTTTTGTCTATCAGGACCTGTTTGGCCTTAGTATGGCTTCCAAGCTTAGTCCTTGGCTCAGAGTGGCCCTCAGGTCTCCTGTCTTTCTCACAATGATGGTGATGAGCTCCAGTAAGAGAAGTTTGGCCATTTGTGCTTTATTTCCCTATATGGGGAGTAATGGGAGGTGAATTCTCATGACCGGCACACTATGTACTGCTTTTAGTACTAGAAAACATGTTTTAGTTTTACTCATTTTGAGGACATAAACTCACAACCGTGGCTGCAAACAACTTTAATTAACCAGTTCAACCCAATTTCATTATTTCTGGACGCTGTGTAGTTGATCATATTCAAGTTAATTGCATTGCTCCTTAAGCTGTGCTATAGGCTGTTGCTTACATATGGCTTTCTCATTAATTGTTAAATGTAAAGTATTGACTTGTTCCCAGTTTCTTTGATTTCTCTCCATGGAATAGATTAAGATACTCCCTTTCCACATACTATCCCCTACCTCCCCATCAGAATAGCAGAGATTTACCTAACAGCTCAGTGTGGGAGATACATGGGACCTGCAATCCTAAGAATCTGCAGAGAACACTAGTTGTGGATAGATAGATTCAGGGCATTACACATGTTGGGAGATTTTGAGCTGACCATTCCTTTGAGTGTTGCTCATGTCTATATAATGAAGGTTTCAGAATCCAAAAACTCTTAAGTATAATATATCTTAGCTCTTTTTGCAACTCACAATCCTAGGAAATAGAAGCAGTAATATAATCTCCAACTTTATAACACCTGTTTCTCTCTTTTCTTGTTTTGCAAGTTTGATTAGAGACAAGTGCTAACATTTATTTGGCCTCTTCTATCCCAAGAATCTGCTGAATTTTTATAGTAAACTCAACAAAACATTGATATTTCAATATACTGTAATATATGAATTTACAAATATCAGTGACTGTTTAGGATCCTATTTATGTCGGAAAAATCAGTAGTCATCTTGGTTACCTTCTTTCCTGCTGAAACAAGGAAAAGTCAATCCAACACTGGCATATAGATGAGAATGATTCTTTTGAAAAGAATTTTAGTGTCTTCAATTTTGTTTGTATCCCTTAAAGCTTAGTGGGTAAATTCATGAGAAGTAGATAGATAACCTATTTCAAAATGCTGGATTAATGCACAGCATTATTCTGTGAGAAACTCCTAAATGTTCTGTATACTGAGCTCAGCTTCCACTGAGTGAAGACAAGAAACTATGAGCTACAGGGGAGGTAGGACAGGGATGAGCAGGGCAAGATAAGGAGGGGTTACTGTCAGGATACAGGCCTTCCTCTCCTTGGGGCAGCCCATGTCTCTTCTCTCTTTCTAGGATGATGTTGGTATGGGAAAGAACTTTCAATTTATCTTTGACGTATTGATGAACACTAAGACATGAAGTTGTCAGACCTCACTTCTTACCCTGCACCTTCAAAATGACCTCTGGAGAGTCAAACCCCTGTCCTTTTCTCTCTGTTCTGAGTGTGCACCCCTGTGCTCCCCTCTCCACTGTGCCATTGCTCCACCCTCCCATGATGGCAATTTCTGCTTTGGCTCCTGGAAACCTGATGGTCTTGTGGAGCCCCTGCCTCTGGTCACTTGCTGCTCAATCCACAGGCATTTCATCCCATCCACTGCCCCAGGAACCATCCCTTCATCTATCTTTGCTCATCTGTCCCTTTCCCTAGAGTCAGGCAAGCTATTTCAACAGTTCCATTGCCATCATATTGAATCTGATTTATAAATGGGCTCCATATCTTTAGTTGCTCTCCTGACTCCATCTCCCCCTGCTTGCTGGACACCTGCGCCTGATGCCTCACAGCCACACTGACTTGCCCTAACATCCAGCCTCCCTCATTTGCATCAGATTTTGAATGGATTTGTGGCCTGTCAGTTTTATGCAAACCTTTCAAAACATTGTCCAAAATTAGTTCATTTTAATACATCAATGTCAAAAGAAACATTCCTTCAAGCTCTTCTTCACTCAAAATGCATTTGAAGATGATTCAGAAAATGGAAGTTTGGCCCTTGGTTCCCATGGAACAAGATGGAGAATAGTCCAAGACAGTGCTGCAGTTTCTTGCCTCAGTTGCTGCTGGAGGTGAAGGACTCAGGAGGTCTCTCCAGATACAGCTACTCCAGAGCATCTTCTGCTGCAGTCTCCCCAGAGACAGAGGAACTTGCCAGTGATACCAAGAAAAACACTGACATTTTGCTAAAGGCCATGGGAGACTCCTCCATCATGAAAACAAAGATACGAGCTGTAGAGCAAACCTGAACCATCCAAGGACTCAATGACCTCATCTAAAAGTTCCTTCAACTTTTGGACTTGAAACGGTTGTTTATTTATATGAATCAGTCCATTGCCCTTTCCCCAGACCTGGAAGTTGAAATGCTTTATTAGCATTTTGACAGTGCAGGTAAGCTGTTTCTAAAGTACTACAAATCTCAGGCATGGAGATGAACCACTGAGGAAAGCAATGTGCACCTCAAAATAATCTTCACAACAGAAACTGCAGCTCTGACACATTTTTATGCTTACAGCAAGAGGTTTAAGGATACGATCTACTCAGCATGTATCTACTATAATTTATGTTTACATATAAGAAAGCATCCAGAGAAACAGAGTGAACTCACAAAAAATATAGCTTGCATTATAACCCAAATCATTATAAAAGATAGAGTATACCCATTTCTGGTCAACATAATCCAGATCTACCTCCAAGATACTAAAAAAGAAAGTGTATAAAGCTTCATTGCCTGATTCTCAAAATGACAAATTGTTTATTTGTAGAATTTGCACAACTGAGTTTTTTTTTCATTGTAGTAGCTCACTTACTAAATGTTCATTTTGTCTTATTCAAAGAAGTTCAATTTCTCAGGAGTGTGGGGTATGCCTATAATTATATGTGTGTGTGTGTGTGTGTGTATATATGTGTTATCTTATTGCAAAACATTTGCTGACTGCATTTCTTATATTGACCAGAAGAGGGCAGCATAATTAGCAGAAGGGTAAACTGTGTAGTTTCACTTCTTTGCCTGCTAATTTCTAGCAAGAATTAGCTAATTTCTAGCAAGAATTTAGCCAGGAAAGCAAGCAAGTTGACAAACTGGAAGCAGCGTTAGAGAATATGCATAGTTTTAAATTAATTTTTTCATTGCGAAAGAAGTTATTTTACAAATTTTAGAAATGGAATAGTAGGTCTTTTCAATCCTATGATTTAATGATTCCTGAACGTCAGCAGTATAACTGCAGTGTTTATCCCTTATTATGTAATTTCAAAAGTCAAAGTGTTTTCAAAGATAATGGTGGAGAATATGGTTTTGAATTACACTTATATCTCTGAAATCCATAATAATCCTTGTGATTAGTGAGTTGCCATACATTAGCTTTAGGTTGTACTATGCAACATTTCAGTTTGCAGAGTTGAAATCATTCAATTCTCCTTTTCTGCTCGAAACCATGCATTTTTACATCCTGTTATACCAGTGTCCCAGTGTAACAATTTAATATAGTCAAAAATTAGCACTGGAAAAATATAGGTGAAATGTGCAAATTTATCTTATACAACTAGGTAAGAAATTTGTGTATGTGCTGAAAGCTGGAAAATTATTTTGGAGTCAAATAAGTTGGATGTAGCAAAGATCTGTTCTCTAACTTTGCCCACCTACAGCTATCTTTAGAAGATGCATATATTTATTTACATATATAATTAATAAATAGCAAAAAATGTTGAATTTATGGATTATGTTTGCTTTCCAGGTTTTAGATGAAATAATATTTACTAAGTCAACAATCAAAAATATTTGAGTTTTAGATTTATAACAATGATTTAAATTTTTTTTATTTAAATGACTTCTTAGTTTATTAAATTAAGGTTAGCTTTTAAAAAATGCAAGGAGAATCACCCCTGCACAGACCACTGGATTCACCATCAACCAAACATCTTGTGTTTGTTCACAATACTATATATTCATTTTTTTCAAATCCTCTGGTTGTTAGTTTACAAAAGAAAACAGTGTCTGTGTCTGTTTATGTGCATGGAAGAGAGAAAACAAGTTGTACATGTAGAGACATTTCATCCACACACACAACTGTCACTCCCTTTCTTCTAGGATCAGTTTCCATACATCCTCAACCCCTTCATATTAGGGAGAGTTATATGATTATGTTAAATGGAAAGTATACAGCTATAACCTATGCAGCTTGCAGATTGGACAAGTAGAATACACCACATCTGAAATCCCAAATTCTCTCCCATTCCATGCCTAACTTTCTATCTTTAAGTTGAGGATACCACATTACAAATAGGTGCATGTCTGGGTTCTTTAGCAACTTCTTGAATCAGATTCCACTGCTTAGCAAGACTTCCAACCTCATCACCTTACAATAAAATGTGAGCAAGCTATTAACCTTTATTGTTAAACTTCTTTCCACTAATCTTTGGAGTGATTGTGAAAAGAGTTTGAGTATTCTGCAAGGAGACCTGGACAAATTTAGATAGACATTTAGACGTCCACAGAGTCAGGCTGAAGCTTTAGGAAACAAGCTGAAACAATCAGGAGGAGCAACTCCATAAACCTTTAAGCCAACCCCTGTGCTTTGTCTCACTGGCAGATGCAAAAAGAAGATACTTACAAATTGGTAAGTTTGCCATCTCTGGAGAAGTTTGTGTATAAGTTTTAATTAATCATTATTTCATGCTTGCCACAGTGAATGGTCCAGAGGAGATTTTACATAAATCAGCTTTAAATATCTCTGGAAAAGACAACTAGACATTTGTGAGAACAGGCAGGGTATATTAAAAATTTAGGCTTATTAAAAATTTAGGCTTATGCACATGTATAGTAAATATCCCTGAAAGACAGAGAAAATAAAAACTACAGACTTTAGTGTTTACAGCTGCACAGTCAGAAAAAAGTGTAAAGAAATGTGGAGATCTGGTCTAAGCATGCCACAAGTCACTGCTTCTTGAGGGAGGGAGGGCCTGTGATTGTGACAGGGATTCTGGGGATAGAAGGCCAAGTTCTATTTCCTGACCTTGTAGGAGACATAAGTTTGAACAATTTATTGTGATTCACTAAGCTGTGAATAATTATTCATACATTATTCATTCTCATTCACAATAAATTGATAATACAAAAAATAAATAAAATAAAAGCAAAAGAGACTGCAATACTTGTTAATGAGCAACCCACCAACTCTCCCTTCAATCTCCTCTCTAACCCCACTTAAGGTACAGCCCAGACATTTTGTTAAATGAAGGATTTAAAAATTTCTAAGCAATGCTGGGGAAAAAATCTGTCTTTTATTATTCCATGTCATTTTCTGTTAGCTAATTAAGTCTAATTCCTACAGGAAAATAAAACATCAAGAATTAGCTTGAGATTTATTTTGTAACTCCCTGATAGTTCTATAATTCCACTCTGTTTCAGAGCCAGGGGACCTTTTCCCTGTACATGCTCAAAGCCCAGGACATTGCCATATGCATTCTGTGCACATTAAGTGAGTGGAAGCTTGGTAAGCTCTGAAGGGAGGGCAGAAGGGGGCTGCAGGGCAAGCTCAGGACCCTCTGGGCTCAGGGTCCCCCCAGGGGCAGGTGCAGAGAGAGGCTGGGGAGGGGCCTCCTGTCAGGGTCTGTAGCTTCCTCTCCTTGCCTAAGAAATGGCTCCCAAGTGTAGTCAGTCTTCTTCCAACCCCTGAGATGCCCTCACTTACTTGACTTTCCCAGATAAGTGATATATTTGCTATTCAATCTTGCAGGGCAGACTAAAAAGCCTGCCTGGAACAGGGGCGTGGGCAGGTCTCAAATGTGATATAGGGGCTGCATAGAATTCTTAGGTCATTTGTTTCATTTCTCTTCTGAGTATATAAAATAATTGAATATTTAAAAGGTTTTTAGTGCTTTTCTTAAAATTTACAATACACATTTTAACTATTCTCAATCCATGTTCAAGTGACTCAATCGAGATAACACTATACAATACAGGTGAATGAAAAGAAAATATTCTTAATTCCTACCTTGCATCCCTTATAACATCATGGTCATTGATTATCCATATGCTATGATCATGGGATACCACACCATCTTTGCTTAAACAGTTATATTTTAGGTCAATTACAATAAGGAAAGTTAATAACTGATATACCCTCATTTTTTTGTTTTGTTTTGTTTTTTGTTTTTTTAATTTATTTTTTATTGATTTTGTAAAATATTACATTAAAAAAAATATATGAGGTCCCATTCATCCCCACCACCCCCACCCCACCACTCCCCCCGCTCCCCCCCCCCAGCAACATTCACTCCCATCATCATGACACATCCATTGCATTTGGTAAGTACATCTCTGGGCATCTCTGCACCTCATGGTCAATGGTCCACATCATGATATACCCTCATTTTTAATTTATTATCATATGTTCTTCCTTCTTTGTGGAAAAGAAAATTCCCATTTGTATTTATCAGGGTTCTTTAGGGAAACAGAATCAACAAGATATATCTGTCAATAGTATGCAATTTTATAAGAGTCTCTCATGTGACCATGGGGATGCACAAGTCCAGGTTCTGCAGGTATGCTCAAATAGGGGCCCCAATGAAAGTCCAGAGAAGGTTCTTGATGAATTCTGGAAGACATTAGCTGTCCAAAGACAAGCTGGGGAATTCTCACTCAATGCTGTAATCACTTCTCCTTTTAAAGCATTCAACTGATTGGATAAAGTGTCACTCATTGCTGATGGCAATCTCCCTGATTGATGTAATTATAATAAGTTATCTATGATTTACCACTGCAGTAAAGTCACTGGTGACTGAAGTCCATAAATGTCCTTGTATTACATTTAGCCCAGTGCTTACCTGATCAAACAACTGGCCACAATTACCTGACTGAGCTGACACAATAGCCTAACCATAACACCATTTCTGTAATTCCCTTTCTCCCTGAAGAACTTTTAGCATTTCCTAATGGGCAGTTCTGATAGCTACGGAGTCTGCATTTTTCTTTGTTTGCAGTAGTCATTATTTATCTTTCCTTTTGAATGATATTTTCGATAATAAAGAATTTTTTGGCCAGTGTTTTTTTCTTAATTACTTTCAGCATTTTAAATATTTCAATTCACCTTTTTGCCTGCATTACTTTTGATGGTATGTGCTTGCATTTATTATCCTATTTATGCTATAAAAAGTTATCTTTGTTGTTCCATTGATTGCTTGTTTCATCAGTTTTCCCTCCAGTTTCACGTGATATGTCTAGGTATTTTATTAAATCTACTTGGTAATCTCTGAAAATTCACTCCATATTCACTTTACATCACAAAATATACCAGTCACTTCAAGTTAAATAACACAGTGATGAGGATGGTGACATGTTCCAAATGCTCAACTAGAAACATGCTAGTCATGAGGCAGAGCACATCTGGGTAGTTGATCTTCATTTATGCAACTGCTGCAGAGGGACACAGAGGTGAAGAGACTCTAAATGACCTGGTCATCCTGTCATTCAGGCACTCATACTCTCATTTATCCCCCCCAGAAAAACCCATACCTGCACAAACACATGTGATTATGGGCAGAACTTGTGAATCACTCCTAACCAGTAGAATATGACAACAGTGAAGGGAGGCCACTCCCTTGATAATGTTATGATATATAACAGCTGATCCTGCTGGCAGTACTACTTTCTATCTCCCTTCATCACTGGCTTGAAGAAGGCCATTAATCCTACAGCCTCAAGAGCATGAGCTCTGCCAATAGTCTGATCCTTCCCTTTCAAGTCTTGAATAAGAATGGAGCCTGGACAATAACTTGATGAAATCTTGTGAAAACTGAACCAATGCCCACATGGGCAAAATCTGTGATAAAGTGGAGGCAAGTAGTTGTGCAGTGAAGAGAGAAGACTGGCACATAGGGATGTTATTGGGTTGGGCTTCACAGGCTTGAGGGGTGATAGAGTTGGGAGGTTGGGTCAGATGGTCCATGGAATTGGGGGGAGTGTCCCAACAGGTGAACATGGGAGATTGCTGGGCATGTGGTTGAAATTATAATGTTGAGAAAACTCTTCAGAAAAGATGAGAAAGAGTTGCTCGTTTAAGATGTTTGATGCGGTCATCCAGCACAGGGTGACTTCTAGGGAGTGTGTGAATGCTCATAATGTCATAGTGCGTTATATCAGGGGGGTGGAACCCCAAACAATGAGAGGGAAGGTGTTACACCCCCAACCTGTGGAGGCCTAATACTCTCAAACAGAGGGGAGGAGGTCTGTTGAGAGCATGAGTGGCTCCCAATCAAGGAGAGCAGACTAGTATGCCAAGCCTTCAGCAATTTTTTTATACTTTTTAAAATTAAAGTTAATAGATCACAAAGAACATTACATTAAAAAAACATAAAAATGCACAAGAGGTTCACATATACTCCACTCCCCACCCCATCATTTTTGTAAATTGTATTTTTGAAGATATATATATCACAAAAATGTTACATTAAAAAATATAAGAGGTTCCCATATACCCGCCACCCCCCCCACCCCACTTCTTCCATAACAACAACCTCCTCCTTCATTGTGGCACACTCATCACACTTGGTGAACACATTTTGGAGCACTGCTGCACCACATAGATAATCATTTATCCTGCAGTTCACACTCTCCCCCAGTACCTTCAGTGGGTTATGGCAGGATATATAAAGTCAAGCATCTGACTCTACAATATCATTTAAGACAACTCAAAGCCCCCAAAATGACCCACATCACATCTCTTCTTCCCTCTCCCTGCCCTCTTGATGCAAATATCTAGCAATTCTTGTCCCTTAAGCAGTGAAGCATGGTTGTCATGGTGGGACATGAAGGGAGGGAGTGAGAGAAATAGAATAGTTGGAAGAGAGGATAACTGGAAGGCAATGGAGGTATTCTACATGATCCTGCAATGACGGATACAGCCCATGTCAAACTACACCAAAAATTTATAAAAGTGTATAGTCTACAATGTAAACCATAATGTAAACCACAATGGAACCATGGTTCATAGCTCTGTTTCAATATCTGGTCCTCTGTTGCAGCAAAAGTAATATCCACATGTAAAAGGTCATTGCTGTTGAAGGTGGAAAGGGTTTGATGTTCAGTGTATGGTAGTCCCCTATATTGCATATGTGAATTTACTGTGATCTAAAACTTCTTTGAAGACACAAAAATAGAATGTAGACACTGAGGAAGAAAGGGAAGACATTGCCTTGCCACTGTACATAGAGGGCAACACTTATTACAGTGATGAAAGGCAAAACATCAAAACATTTTTTATGATATTTTTCATTATTTTTATACACCAATTTATTTTTTACTTTGCTTTAGTTTTTCTAAATTATTATGTATTCTATTTCTTATCTTTAAACCTATCATTATTATTTCATTTTCCTATTAATTAAATTTGGCTATATATTAGACTTCATTTTTGCAGAAGTTTTGGATCACAGAAGGATTCATCTATGGCAGGGGAGGAGCAGTGAAGGGAGTGTCATTGACAGGGTATGCATGGGTGGCAGGGAGTTCTCCAAGGGCATGCATATTATAGGATATATAGGTATGTTCAGACGTTCACTGGGTATTGACATAATGGGTAGGATTTCACATGACAACTGAGGGCGTGTTGAGTTCCCATTCTGGGGAACTCTGTTGCACTCTCCAATGGAGCAACAATGATCTCTCAAGTGCAAGGGCAAAGACCAGTGAAGAAGGATGGTCCAGTGATGGGTCTTTGCTACTGATGACTGTGCTTAAAACTGTGCTGGAAATTTCAACTAGGTCTAGAGCTGTAAATTGCCTAAGAGTTACCTCCTGAGTCCCTCCATGTTACTCAACAATTGGCCACTGTCTAAGCCAAACTCAGCATGTAAATGTACTACCTTCCTCCCAATGTGGAATATTACTCCCAGGGATGAGCTTCCCTGGGGCCAAAGGATTTCTACCAAGCATCAGCTGGTGGTGCAACTAGAGAAGTACATTGAATAAAAGAGGGAAACTGCAAAGATAAATGAGTTTATATGGCTAAGTGAGTCAGGAGGTCATCAGCAGGGACACATTTAGACACATCTCAGTAGGATCTCAAAGACAGCCAAAGTAGATCAGCCTCAAGTAGTGGTGCTCCTGAGGGCTACAGAGACACCCAGATCCTTCAGTCATGTCATTTGGCTCTGCAGTTCAGTGCCTTGCAGGGGGCCCTACTGTGGTATTTGTGCCCCTGAGTGTGATTGAGTTGGACTCAGATGTGACATCACTACACATGCCTCTTTTGTCACTTTTACTGTACCTATTTTTGAGACTGGGATTGGTGTATGCTTGGGAGACTTGAATCTCTGGACTGACTGTGTGCTGAGGAGGCCACAAGCCTCAGCAGAGTGGGACCACCTACTCTCCACTTTGCTTGACATGCCCATGTCAGTAAACAGGGAGGTAGGGATGGTCAACCACCACACCAGAGTCTACAACTGTAAGCAGGAGAATTCCATCCCTCAGCCATGTTGGATCTAGGCGCCTCTGGACTTAGAGGTGGAGTTGTCATCACCATCCAAGGGTCCTCAGGATGGAAGAATAAAATATGAATCAGAGTGGACTTACTGGTATTCTACCATAGAATTATTGTGACTCTAGCAATGGAAGAAACTGTTTCATTGATGTGGAGACAGTTACCATGGGAGTTGCTGAGGGCAGAGAGAAGAAGAGGTGTGGTAAAGGGCCATTTTCAATACTTGGTGTTGTCTTGATGTGGAGACAGTTACCATGGGAGTTGCTGAGGGCAGAGAGAAGAAGAGGTGTGGTATGGGGGCATTTTCAATACTTGGAATTGTCTTGAATGATATTGAAGTTACAGATGCAGGACATCATATATCCTGCCATAACCCACTTAATGGGCTGGGAGAACGTGTAAACTACAATGTAAACTATAATCCATGCTATGTAACAGTTTTCCAAGATGCATTCATCAAAACCAAAGAATGTGCCACACGGATGAAAAAATTTGGTAATGTGGGAGACAGGGGGAGGTAGGGAGTGGAGGAATATGGGATCCTCTTGTATGTTTTAATTTAATATTTTGTATGATCTATGTATCTTTAAAATTGTTTTAAATCTATATAAAAAAACTGAGCAGAGAATCAAACTAAGCAGTTTCCAGATTCCTCATGGACAGAAAATAAGATAATACATGTGTTGTTTTAGGTTTCTAATTTTGTGAGAAATTCACAGACATACACAAAGTCATATAATGTGGAAATCACAATATGCATGTACTTCAAAAATATGTTCCCTCCACTATGGATCCTATTTGAACAAATTTCCCTGTCTCAAGAAAGTCCTCAATATATACAAATTTTTCAACCTTCAAGTTCTTATTCTGATCAGTCTTATTTGGAGGGGAGTTAAAGTGATTTCATTTTGGACAAAGTATCTAAGGTGTCATAGGAAACCACATGAGGGATGCAAACTCAATATTATAAACCAGTACCTGCAGGATGACCACAGGTGCTGCTTGGGCTCACTGTTCCCTTGATGATGAGCAGGAGGAGGTATAATTCTGACACCTCCATGGAACATCAGTGGTGGTTTCCACCATGGACATGTCCACCCACTGCAGAACAAAGGACCTGGAGGTGGCCAGAAGCTGCATTACAACACCAAGTTGAGGGGGGATTTGGGGTTCTGTGTAGTGGCTGCCAAATTCACCACAGAGAGTCCCTTCTTGTCCCTATCATGCCCTCACCAGCATACTCAGCAGAGATCTTTTGTCTCTCTGATCTTTTATCAGATTTGTAGCAGTTACCCTTATTTTGAATAGAACATTAGTTTATACTGTCTAGGATGTAAATCCAGAGATTGTCTGAGAACCTGAACCAGAAGCTGCAGGAGAACAAAGAGGAGGACTGGAGGGAGAGGAGTATCCATTGTATGCATGATTGGGAGGAAGCTGGTTGTCACCCCAGCTCCAAGATTTCCAGGCAGCCCTTCCCTGATATACCACTCAAGTATCTTGAATGAAAGATCACCCCAGAAATGGAACTGATCTGGGTGTCAGGTGGAAGCTTACAGGGCCAGACCCAGCTGGACATCCAGCCTAACTTTTGGTTTATTTCTCTGTGGAAGCAATGGAAACAGGTTGTGATTCCCCATTCATGGGGCAGCTGTCATAAGCTCTGACACACAGTTGTTCAGAGACTGTATCTCCAGCTCCCTGAAATCAGCTGATGGAGGAAGAAAATATGCTTACTGTCATATGGGCCATGTGCATGTTACAAGGAGAGAAACCTGGACAAAAAGGACAGTTTTTCAGGAGGAGGTGGAAGGAGAAAGCACTGCACCATTTCTAGTACTGAAATGCTTTTTTATGCTCACAACATCAGAGAAAACCTCACTGACTCTGGTCACAGAGAACTCTGGATGCAGAGACTGCAGGGCAAGGGAGAGCCTCAGGTGCAGGGAGGGAGCTGATGTGCCTTCTGGGGAGAGGACATGCAAATTGGTTTTGCTGCATTGTGAATATGTGTTTGTGTGCATTTGTATTTGTGTGTGTCTGTGTGAGACTATGGGTGACTCAAATTCTAATATCTGTTTGCAGGTGTCTTGTGTGAAGTTCAGCTGGTGGAGTCTGGGGGTGACTTGAATCCACCAGGAGGATCTCTGCGCCTCTCCTGTTCAACCTCAGGATTCACCTTTAGTGACTATTACATTAGCTGGTTCTGCCAGGCTCCAGCGAAGGGGCTGGAGTGGATCTCAGGAATTAGTAGTACAGACTATGGTGGTAGCGCACACTATGCAGACTCTGTGAAGGGTCGATTCACCATCTCCAGGGACGACAACAAGAACCAGCTGTATCACAAATGAACAGCCTGAAAACTGAGGACACGGCCCTGTATTACTGTGCTAAAGACACAGTGAAGGGAAGGCAATGGTAACCCAGACAAAATCCTCTTCTGTGGGGTGGCCACAAGGGGATGCTCAGGACCCACTGAGCATGAGCAGCACCTGCAGGAGCAGGTGCAGTGAGGTGAATAAGGACTGGTTTCCTGTCAAGATCTACTTCCTTTCCAGCTGTTTACCCAGGGAGCATTTCTAAATTTATCATCCTGTGCCTATCACTGATGTAATAATTTAGAATAGTTTGATGCCATAGGAGGAAGCATAAAAATCAAAGTTTTGTTGAGTTTACTATAAAAATTCAGCATATTCTTGGGATAGAAGAGGCCAAATAAATGATAATATTTCTTTCTTATCAAACTTGCAATGCACAAGAAAGAGAAACAGGTGTTATTAAGATGGAGATTACATTACAACTTCTGTTTCCTAGGAGTATGAGTAGCAGAAAGAGCTAAGATGTGTCAGACTTAAGAGTTTCTGGATTCTGAACCCTTCATTACATGAACATAAGCAGCACTCAAAGCCAGGGGCACCTCAAGGTCTTCCAACACCAGGAATGCCCTGAATCTATTTATCCACAGCTGATGTTCTCTGCAGACATTGAAGATTGCAGGACCCATGTCTCCTCCACAGTGAGCTGTTAGGTAAATTTGTGCTATTCTGATGGGAATGTAGGGGACAGTGTGTGGAAAGGGATTATATTACTCTATTTCATGAACTCTTTTTATGGAGAAAAATCAATGAAATTGGGACCACATGTCAATACTTTATATTTAATAATTCCTAATGAGAAAGACATGTAAGCAACAGCATATAGCACAACTTCCAGGAATAATGCAATTAAGTTGAAAATGATTAATCACACAGCACGCAGGAATAATGCAATTGGACTGAATGTGATTGATTAAAGTTTTTGTGGTCACAGGTGTGAGGCTATATCATCAAAATGAGTAAAATTTAAAAATATTTTCTAGTATTAATAGCAGTACATAATGGCCTGGCTATGAAAATGGCCCTCCCATTCCTCCACATAGAGGGATAAAAGGAGTGAGGGTTCAGCTCCTCTTACTGGAGTTCATCACCATGGTCGTGTGAAAGACAGGAGACCTGAGGACCACTCTGAGCCAAGGACTAAGCTTGGAAGCCATACTAAGGCAAAACAGACACTGGGAGTCAAAGATTCATTTGGTGTGCAGTTTTGGTTTGGGTATACCCAAATAGCCTTTTTTATTAACTCACAAAGAAAAAATACACTCAGTAAAGTATCCCTTATGAAAGTCGAAATGGCTCTGCCAATGTTTGCTTGATTCAGAATTCTGACTGGTTCATGGCAACATGCTGAATCTTTCACAGTGAGACTAAAGGCACATCATTCAGTAATATAGCTCATTAGGAAAACATCTGTGATTCACATGAGAACCAAGAGATAGGATGTTCCAATGTCTAGATTGTACTTGATTTCAAATTGTACTCCTACTCATTCAAAAGTGTTCATATCAGTCTCAGCATTGATGCGATTGCTATATGTCTGATGCTCCATTTTCTTTTCCCTGTCAATGAATTATTTGTTTCTTGTAGTCTAAATCCAAGGCTCAGGCATATTACCTAGAACTTCTGTGGCTCCTACAGGTCTCTGTGAAAGGGTCCCATGCCTGTGACCTCTCCTCTGTCCCCTGTGGGTGGCACCATGTGGGAAATACAAACGGTTACTTCTATCCATGTGGACAATATTTATTTAGTCAAAATCAGGTTTAAATATCAAGTTGAACTCTTGTGCTGTTTAAACTGTCATGCTGTCACCTCCATTTCCTGTGGTTTTGGGGAGAGTTTCTGTTGGGTTCCCACTGTGCGGTGAGCTCTGCAGGACAAGACCATGGCTCTCTTTGTGAACTGAGTCCTTGTTGTTCAACACAATTACCACACAACTCAGGAAGCAGAATGAGAGCTCCATGAAGTGACAACTTCCAGGTGCCCACATGTCCAAGAACTCTGAAATTCCTTCCTACCCTTTCTATAACTATCCACATTCAATTATTTCCCCTCCATTCTCAAATAGGAAAATAATGTTTCTCCTCATGCACAGAATTGTGAGGAAAGGGCAATTATCATGTCTTCTGCAATGCTTCAGGTAAAAAGAAAAACTGCTTTACAAAATTTTTTTTTTCAGAAACTCTTAAGTCTGACACATCTTAGCTCTTTCTGCTACTCATACTCCTAGGAAATAGAAGTTGTAATGTAATCTCCATCTTAATAACACCTGTTTCTCTTTCTTGTGCATTGCAAGTTTGATTAGAAAGAAATGTTATCATTTATTTGGCCTCTTCTATCCCAAGAATATGCTGAATTTTTATAGTAAACTCAACAAAACTTTGATTTTTCAATATAATATAATGTGTGAATTTGCAAATGTCAATTGTTGTCTAGAATCCTATTTATGTCAGAAAAATCAGTAATCTCTTGCTTACCTTCTTTCATCAGGAAGTGAGGAAAAGTCATTCCAACACTGGCAGATACATGAGAATGATTCTTTTGAAAATAATTTTAGTGCCTTAAATTTTGTTTATATCGCTTGAAGCTTAGTGAATAAATTCATGAGTAGACAAACTATTTTAAAATGTTGGATTAATGAACAATTTAACTAAATATTCTGGAGGAAATTCCTGAGTATTCTGTGTGTTGAGCTCAGCTCCCACTGGGTGAGGACAAGAAACTACAAGCTACAGGGGTTGGAGGACAGGGAAGAGCAGGGCAAGGTAAGGAGGGGTTACTGTCAGAATACAGGCCTTCCTCTCCTTGGAGCAGCCCATGTCTCTATTCTCTTTCTAGGACACTGTTGGTTTGGGGAAAAAAACTTCTCAATTTTTCTTTAATGTATTGAGATTGACACTGAGACTTCAGGTTGTGAGACCTAGCTTCTTAGGCTGCCCCTTCAGAATGACCTGTGGAGAATCAATCCCCTGTCCTTTCTCTCTGTCCTGAGTCTGCAAACCCTGTGCTCCTCTCCCCCCTGTGCCTCTTCCCTCCCCTCCCCATCATGGCAACTTCTGCTTTGGCTCTTGTAAATCTAATGGTCTTCTGGAGCCTCTGCCTCTGGTTACCTGCTTCCCACCCCCCACACACACACGCATTTCATCCCCTCCACTGTCCCAAGAAGCATCCGTTGTTCTATCTTTGCTCATGTCCCCCCTTCCCCAGAATCAGGCAGGCTATTCCAACAGTCCCATTGCCATCATACCGGAATCTTTTTAAAAATGGTTTCCATATCTTTAGCAGATCTTCTGACTCCATCTCCTCCTGCTTGCTGGACATCTGCACCTGATGCCTCACAGCAATTCTGACCTGCCCTAAAGTCCAGCCTCCGTCCTTCCTGTCAGATTTTGAATGGGTTTGTGACCTGCCACTTTTAAGTAAACCTTTCAAAACGTAGTCCCAAATTAGAGTGTATTTTAATACCTCAATGTCAAAAGAAACATTCCCTCAAGGTGTTCTTCACTCAAAATGCATTTGAAGATCATTCAGAAAATGGAAGGACAGACTTTGGCTCCCACAGAACAAGATGGCAGAGGAGTCTGAGTCTGTGCTGTAGTTCCCTGCCTCAGTTGCTGCCGGAGGAAAAAGACTTAGGTTGACTCTCCAAAAATAGCTACTCTGGAGCTTCTTCTGTTGCAGTCTCCCCAGAGAGAGAGGAACCTGCCAGTGAAACCAAGGAAAACACTGGCATTTTGCTAAAGGCCACTGAATATACTCCCATCCTGAAACAAAGAAGATGGCTATAGAACAAACCTGAAACATCCAAGAACTCATCAACCTCTTTAAAAAGTTCCTTAAACTTGTGGATTCAGGACAGGTATATATTTAAGTAAATCAGGTGCCCTTTCTTCAGACCTGGAAGTTGGAATGCTTTATTAGCATTTTGGCAGTGACGGTAGGTTGTTCCTAAATTACTGCAAATTTCTGGCATAGGGGAGGAACCACTGAGGAAAACCACCTGCACCTTAAAATTAAT
This sequence comes from Dasypus novemcinctus, assembly GCF_030445035.2. NCBI lineage: Eukaryota > Metazoa > Chordata > Mammalia > Cingulata > Dasypodidae > Dasypus > Dasypus novemcinctus. The sequence goes on along the minus strand of NC_080691.1, from coordinate 62,080,366 downwards.
CTTCACACACAAAAACTGCAGCTTTGATACATTTTGATGCTTGCAGCAAGAGATTTAAGGATATGATCTACTCAGCATGATTTATGTTTACATATAAGAAAGCATCCATAGATTGAACTCATAAAAATATAACTTGCATTAATACACAAATTATAAAAGATAGCATATCCCCATTTATGCTCTCCATAGTCCAGATTTACCTCCAAGATACTGAAAAAGAGACTGTATAAAGCTTCATTACCTGGTTCTCAAAATTACTGAAATTGTTTATTGGTAGAATTAGCACAAATCTAATGTTTTTTCAGTGTAGAACTTCACTTACTAAAAGTTAATTTTGCCTTATTCAGGGAAGTTCAGCTTGTCAGGAGTGTGGGGTATCTCTCTCTCTCTCTGTCTCTCTCTCTCTCTCTCTCTCTCTCTCTCTCTATATATATATATATATATATAGTTATAATTTTTAAAAAATATTTATTTCTCTCCTCTTCTCCCCCACCCTGGTTGTCTGTTCTGTGTCTATTTGCTGCGTCTTCTTTATCTGCTTCTGTTGTTGTGAGTGGCACGGGAATCTGTTTTCTTTTTGTTGTGTCATCTTGTTATGTCAGTTCTCCGTGTGTGTGGCACCATTCTTGGGCAGGCTGCTCTTTCTTTTGCCCTGGGTGGCTCTCCTTATGGGGCTCACTCCTTGAGCGTGGGGCTCCCCTACGCGGGGGACACCCCTGCATGGCATGGCACTCCTTGCATGCATCAGCAGTGTGCATGGGCCAGCTCCACACGTGTCAAGGAGGCCCGGGGTTTGAATCGCAGACCTCCCATGTGGTAGATAGACGCCCTAACTACTGGGCCAAGTCCGCCACCCAGTTATAATTTTAAAGTATCTAGTTATCTTTTTCTCTTTATTTTTTTTAAATGTTACATTTAAAAAATATAAGATCCCCATATAGCTCCCACCCCCCTCACCCCACTCCTCCCACATCAACAACCTCTTTAATCATCGTGGGACATTCACTGCATTTGGTGAATACATTTTGGAGCACTGCTGCACCACATGGATAATATTTTACATTGTAGCTTATACTCTCCCCCAGTCCACCCAGTGGGCCATGGCAGGACTTACTGTAAAACATCTGGTGGCTGTATTTCCTATATTGACCAGAAGAGGGCAGCATAGCTAGCAGAAAGGTTAGCAGTGTGGTTTAACTTCTTTGCCAGGTGATGATGGAGGAAAAGCTGTTCCTGCTAATTTCTAGCAAGCACCCAGCCAGGAAAGCAAACAAGTTGACAACTGGAGGACAGCGTTAGAGTCTATGCATAGTTTAAAATGATTTTTTTTTCATTGGGAATGAGAAAGAATTTTACAAATTTTAGACAATGGAAAAGTAGGTCTTTTCAATCCTGTCATTCAATGATTCCTGTACCCCAGTGATATAACTGTAGTGTTTATCTTTTTTTCACATAATTTCAGAAGCACCTGTTGAGTATTCCTGGCAATATCTTTGTGTGTTTCATATGTATTTTCCAACAAGAAAGCCTTTGAAGAATCATTGAAAAATACTTTAAGTATTATGTGTATTTCATGCAATGACTAAAAGCAAATCATTTTTCTGATGCTACTAGATAGGTAACTCGTTGAAGTTAGAATTCACTTTTTATTCATTCCATATTGTGTTTATAATGTATCTTTTTACAATAAAAGCATTACAATAAATTCAATGGAAAGTCCAAAATGAGTGTATATAGAGTATCTACTAGAAGTGAAAGCATCTATTTTCAAAGATAATGGTGGAGAATATGATTTTGAATTACACTTATATCCCTTAGATCCACGATTATCTTATGATTAGTGAGCTGCCATATATTAGCTTTAGGTCATGCTATGTAACAATTCAGTTCACTGTGTTAAAATCATTCAATTCTCATTTTCTGCTCCAAAACATGAATTTTTGAATCCCATTATACCAGTGTCCCTGTGTAACAATTTCATATAGCCAGTAATTAGTACTGGGAAAACAGGTTGAAATGTGCAAAATTTATCTTGTACAGGTAGGTAAGAAATTTGCACATGTTCTGAAAGAAGGAAAATTATTTTGGAGTCAAATAAGTTGGATGTAGCAAAGATCTGTTCTCTAACTTTGCTCACCTACAGTTAACTTTAGAAGATGCATATATTTATTTACATATATAATTAATAAATAGCAAACATGTTGAATTTATGCATTATGATTACCTTTGAGGTTTTAGATGATAGAATATTTACTAAGTCAACAATCAGAAATACTTAAGTTTTAGATGTGTAACAATTATTTAAATGTTCTTTTAATGACTTATTAGTTTATTAAATTAAGGTTAGCTAAAAAAAAATGCAGGGACAATTATCCGTGCACTTACCTCTGGATTTACCATCAATAAAACACTTTGCCTTTGCTCACAATACATATATTCGATTTTTTCAAATCCTCTGGTTGGTAATTTGCAAAAGAAGACAGATAGGGTCTGTGTGTGTCTGTGTGTGTAAGAGAGAGGGAAAAAGTTGTGCATGTAGAGATACCTTGTCCACACACACAACTGTCACTCCCTTTCCCCTGAGATCATAGTTTCCATACATTTCCAGCCTCTTCATATCAGGGATGATTATATGATTAATTATGCAAAATGGAAAGTACACTGCTATAACCTATGCAACTTGCAAATTGGACAAGTAGAATACACCACACTTGAAATCCCAAATTCTCTCCCATTCTACACTTATTATCCATGAGTTGAGGATACATGTTTCAAGTAGGTTCATGTCTGGGTTCTTGAGCAATATCTTTTTTTGGGGAGAGAGGGAGGATTTTTTTTAATTAAAAAAATATTACATTAAAAAAATGAGGTCCCCATATAGCCCCCACCCCCTCACCCCACTCCTCCCACATCAACAACCTCTTTCATCATCGTGGTATATTGATTGCATTTGGTGAATACACTTTGGAGCACTGCTGCACCACATGGATAGTGGTTTACATTACAGTTTACACTCTCCTCCAGTCCACCCAGTGGGCCATGGCAGGACATACAATGTCCAGCATCTGTCCCTGCAGTATCACCCAGGACAACTCCAAGTCCTGAAAATGCCCCCTTCTTCCTTCATATCTCTTCTTCCTTCTCCCTATACCCAACAGCTACCATGGCCACTTTCTCAACATCAATGCTACAATTTCTTCCATTACTAATCACAATAGTTCCAGAATAGAATATCACTAAGTCCACTTGAATCCATACTCTATTCCTCCATCCTGTGGACCCTGGGATGGTTATGTCCACTCTACCTCTATATTGAGAGGGGGCTTAGAGTCCAAATGGATGATGGATGCAATTCTCCTGCTTGCAGTTGTAGGCACTCTTGGCTCCCTGGTGTGGTGGTTAACCTTCTTCACCTCTCTGTTTGCTGGCTGGGGTAAGGCCAATAAACCAGAGGATAGGAGTTGCAGGTCTTTTGAGGCTCAGGGCCTGTTCTCACATGGACAGTCAAGAAATTCAAGTCCCCTGAGCATACACCAAACCCCAGCACCAACCACAGGTCTGGTAAAAATAACAGGAGAGGCTTGTGAACAAAGATGACATCTGAGTTCAAATCCATCACATTCAGGAACAAAAACGCCAAAGTAGGGCCAACTGATATGACACTGAGCTCCATCTGCCATGACCATAGTACCTGTGGGTCTCTGTAGTCTTCAGAAGAATGAATACCTGGGCTTGTATTTACTTTGGCTGTCTCTGGGACCCTGCTGAGGTGTGCATATGACTGACCCCTCTGATGACCTCCTAACTTTTTTGGAGACTCATAGCCATATAAACTCATTTGTCCTTTCTATTTCCCCCTTTAATTCAAGGCCAGAAAGCATGGTTAACACCTGATATTACAGGTAGGCTGAGATAGTCTGCTGGTGTGAGTTGACCCTTTTATTAGAGGTCATTCTCCAGCCACATCAACAGCTGGTACTTGGTAGTAATCCCCCAGTGCCAGGGATGCTCATCCCTGGGAGTCATGTCCCACACTGGGGGGAAGGTAATGCATTTATATGCTGAGTTTGACTTCAAGAGTGGCCACATTTGAGCAACATGGAGCCTCTCAGGAGGTAAGTCTTAGGCTTGAATCAGATTCCACTCCTTAGCAAGACTTCCAACCATATCACTTTATAATTAAATGTGAGCAAGCTGTTGACTTTTCTTGTTAGACTTTTTTCCAATGATATTTGGGTGTGATTGTTAAAAGAGTTTGAGTGCTCTGAAAGGAGACATGGACAAATTGAGGTGGACAATTAGACCTCCACTGAGTCAGGCTCATGCTTTAGGGAACAAGCCAAAAGCCAGTAAGGAGGAGCAACTCCATAAACCTTTAAGCCAACAACTGTGCTTTGTCTCTGGGAGACGTAAAAAGAAGATACTTAGGAATTGTTAAATTTGCCATCTCTTGAGGATAATTATGTGTATAAGTTTTAATTATTCATTATTTCAGGGAAGCAGATTTGTATCAAAGGATAGAGCATACGCCTACCACATGGAAGGTCCAAGGTTCAAACCCAGAGCCTCCTGACCCATGTGATGAGCTGGCCCATGCACAGTGCTGATGCATACAAGGAGTGCCCTGACACACAGGGGTGTTCCCTGGTGTAGGGGAACATCACACACAAGGTGTGCACCCCCTAAGGAGAGCCGCCCCATATGAAAAAAACTGCAGCCTGCCCAGGAGAGGTGTCGCACACAGAGAGCTAACACAGCAAGATGACACAACAAAAAGAGACACAGATACCTGGTGCCACTAACAAGAATCCAAGTGGACACTGAAGAACACATAGCAAATGGACACAGAGAGCAGATAACTGGGGGAGGAGGTTGGGGAAGGGGAGATAAAAAATAAATAAATCTTTAAAAAAATCATTATTTCATGCTTACAACCCTGTGTGTGCCAAAAGAAATTTTACATAAATCAGTTGCTTTAAGTATCTCTGAAAAAGACAACTAGACATTTGTGAAAATCTGAAGGTTATATTAAAAATGCAAGCATGTGCATATGGAAAATAAATATCCCTGAAAGAGAAAATAATGTCTACAGATGCAAATTCAGGAAATGAAGTGTAAAGGAAAGTGTGGAGATCTGCTTTAAGCACCAGGCAAGTAAGTAGCTGCTTCTTGAAGGAGGGGCTCTGATTGTGACAAGGCACATGGGGGACTCCGGGGAGAAAAGGCCAGGTTCTATTTCCTGACCTTGTAGGAGACATAAGTTTGAACAATTTATTGTGATTTGCTAAGCTGTATAATTATTTGTACATTTGTGCTCATTCACAGAAAAAGGTTAATACAAAAACAAAAGCAAAAGTGACTGCAACACTTGTTCAAGAGTTACTCACCAACTCTCCCTCCCATCTCCTCTCCAACCCCACCCAAGGTACAGCCTAGACATTTTGTTGAATGAAGGATTTAAAAGTTTATAAGCAATACTGGAAAAAAAAATCTATCTTTTATTGTTATTCCATATCATTGTCTAATTGTCTAATTCCTACAGGAAAATAAAACATCAAGAATTAGTTTGAGATCTACTTTGTAACTCCCTGACAGTTCCATAATTCCACTCTGTGTCAGAACTAGGGAACCTTTTTCCTGAACATGCTCAGAGCCCAGGACATTGCCATATGAACTCTGTACACATCAAGTTAATGGTAGCAGGGTCAACCCTGGAGAGAGGGCAGAAGGGGGCTGCAGGGAAAGCTCAGGACCCTCTGGGCTGAGGGTCCTCCCAGGGGCAGGAGCAGAGGGAGGCTGGGGAGAGGCCTCCTGTCAGGGCCTGCAGTTTCTTCTCTTTGTCTAAGAAATGGTTCCCAAGGGTAGTCAGTCTTCTTCCAGACACTGAGATGCCCTCATTTATTTGACTTTTCCAGACAAGTGATATATTTGCTATTCAATCTTGTAGTGCAGACTAAAAAGCCTGCCTGGAACAGGGGTTTTGTCAGGTCTCAATGTGAGGTAGGGGCTGCATAGAATTCCTAGGTCTTTTGTTTCATTTCACTTTTGAGTATATAAAATAATTGAATCTTTAGAATGTTTTTAGTGCTTTTCTTACAATTTACAATATGCATTTTAACTATTCTGAATCCACATACAAGTAACTCAATCAAAATAACACTAAATGCAGGTAACTGAAAAGAAAGTATTCTTAATTCCTACCTCACATCCCTTATAACATCATGGTCATTGATTATCCATATGTTATTTATTTATTTATTTTTAAAGATTTATTTATTTATTTAATTCCCCCCTCTCCTCCAGTTGTCTGTTCTCTGTGTCTATTTGCTGCGTCTTGTTTCTTTTTCCGCTTCTGTTGTCGTCAGCAGCATGGGAAGTGTGGGCGATGCCATTCCTGGGCAGGCTGCACTTTCTTTCACGCTGGGCGGCTCTCCTTACGGGTGCACTCCTTACGCGTGGGGCTCCCCTACGCGAGGGACACCCCTGAGTGGCGCCGCACTCCTTGCGCGCATCAGCACTGCGCATGGGCCAGCTCCACACAGGTCAAGGAGGCCCGGGGTTTGAACCTCGGACCTCCCATGTGGTAGACTGATGCCCTAACCACTCGGCCAAGTCCGTTTCCCATCCATATGTTATTATCATGGGATATCATACCATCACTGCTTAAACAATTATATTTTAGGTCAATTAAAATAAGAAAAGCTAATATTTTATTTACCCTCATTTTTTATTTATTATCATGTGTTTCCTTCTTTGTGGAAATGAAAATTCCTTTCTCCCTGAATTCCTTTGTACCTGAAGAATTTCTTTTAGCATTTCTTTATGGACAGCTCTGATAGCTATTGAGTGTGTCTTTTTCTTTGTCTGCAGTAGACATTATTTCTCTTTCCATTTGAATGATATTTTAAATATAGAGTTTTTGGTGTTTTGTTTTTAATTACTTTCAACATTTTATATATTTTAATTCATTCTCTTATTGCATGCATGGCACTTGAGGGTATGTGCATGAATTTCTTATTCTATTTATGCTATAAAACGTTATCTTTTTCCTTCAATTGCTTGTTTTGTCAAGGTTTTTCTCCAGTTTCACATGATATGTCTATGTATTTTATTAAATCTACTTGGTAGTCTCTGGAAATTCACTCTGTATTCACTTTACATCACAAAATATACTGGACACTTCAAGTTGAGTAATACAGTGAAGAGGATGGTGACATGATCAAGATGCTCAACTAGCAACAAGCTAGTCATGAGGCAGAGCACATCTGGGTAGTTGACCCTCATTTGTGCAACTGATGGAGAGGGACACAGAGGTGAAGAGGCTCCAAACTGGTCATCCTGGCATCCAGGTACTCATACTCTCATTTATCCCCCCATGAAAAACCCACACTCACAAACTCATGTGATTATGGGAAGGACTTGTGAATCACTCCTAATTACTAGAATATGGCAACAGTGAAGGTAGGCCACTTCCTTGATAATGTTATGTTACATAATACCTCATCCTCCTAGTGGTATTACTCTATATCTCCATCACTGACTTGGAAGAAACATTAATCCTACAGCCTCAACGGCATGAATTCTGCCAATAATCTGATCCTCCTCATTCAAGTCTTGGATGAGAATTCAGCCTGGATAACAACTTGATGAAACTTCATGAAAATGGACCAGAGGATCAAGCTAAACAATCCCCAGACTCCTCAGGAACAGAAAATGAGATAAGAAATTGATGTTTAAGGTTCTAATTTTGTGGAAATTTCACAGACACATACAAAGGCATATATTGTGGAAATAATCACATTATACATGTGCTTCAAAATTATCTTCCCTCTATTCTGGCTACCATTTGAACAAATTTCCCTGTATCATGCATTTCCACACTATATACAAATCATTCAACCCTCCAGTTCTCATTCTCCTAAGCCTTATTGGGAAAGGAGTTAAAGTGATTTCATTTTGGACAAAATGGCCTAAGGCATCATGAAAAACCATGTGAGGGATGCAACCTCAAGGTTATAAACCAGTAGCTGCAGGATGATCACCAGGTACAGCCTGGGTTCACTGTTTCCTTTTTTTTTCCTTTCTTATTTCAACCCCACCCCCCAAGTCTGCTCTCTGTGTTCATTCAGTATGTGTTCTTCTTTATCTGTTGTATTCTCATTAGGCAGCTCCAGGAACCCTTCCTGGGGCCTTCTGGAGTAGGAGAGGGGTGATAATTCCATTGCTCCATCTCAGGTCCCTAGTTCATTGCATCTCATATTGTCTCTTCTTTGTGTCTTTTTTTTGTTGTTGCATCACCTTGCTGCATCAGCTCTCCATGTGTGTGGCACCACTCCTGGGCAGTCTGCTTTCCTGTGTGGGGCTGCACTCCATTACATGGGGGCCACTCCTTGCACTGGGGGCACCCCTTGTTTGGGTTGACACTCCTTGTGTGTGGCAGCACTCCACATGAGCCAGTCTGCCACACAAGCCATGAAGCCCTGGTTATTGTACCCTAAAACTCCTATATGGTAGGGAGAAGCTCTACTGTTGAACCATATCCACTTCCTTCACTGTTCCCTGATGATGAGCAGAAGGCATAAATCTGGCTCCTCCATGGGGCATCAGTGATGGCTTCCACCATGGCCATGTCCACCCATGCAGGACACTGGGGATGGAGACAAAGGAACTGGAGGGTGGCCAGGAGCTGCATTACAGCACCAGGTTGAGCTGGGATTTGGGATGCTGTGGAGAGGCTTCTAACTTCACTACAGCGAGCCCCTTCTTGTCCCTATCAGGCCCTCACCAGCACACTCAGCAGAGATCTCTGGTCTGCTCTGGAAAGGTCTCAGAGTTGTAGCAGTTACCACTATTCAGAGTAGAGCATCAGTTTATACTGTCTAGGGTGGAAGTCCACTCATAGCTTGAGACCCTGAACCAGAAGTTGCAGGAGAGCAGGGAGGAGGACTGGAGGAAGAGAAACATCCATTGTCTGTGTGATATGCAACATGGTTGGGAGGGAGCTGGTTCCTGCCCCATCTCCAAGACTTCCAGGCAGCACTTCCCTGATAGAAATCCCTTGAATAGAAGATCATCCAAGAAATGAATATGACCTGGGTATCAGGTGGAAGCTCACAGGGTCAGACATAGCAAGCCATCCTGCTTAGACTCTGGCTTATTTCTCTGCGGAAGCAAAGGAAATATACTGTGATTCCCCATTCATGGGGCAGCTGTCATAAGCTTGACACACAGTTGTTCAGAGACTCTATCTCCAGCTCCCTGAAATCAGCTGATGGAGGAATAGAATATGCTTGCTGTCATGTGAGACATGTGGGTGTTACAAGGGGAGAAACATGGACAATATGGACAGTGCTTCAGGAGAAGGTGGAAGAAGAAAGCACTGCACTGTTTCTAGTACTGAAATGCTTTTCCATGCTCTCAACATCAGAGAAATCCTCACTTTTGTCCACAGACAGCTCTGGATGCAGACACTGCAGGGCAAGTGAGAGCCTTGGTGCAGGGAGGGAGCTGATGTGCTCTCTGAGGAAAGGACATGCAAATGGACCCCTCCCTCTGGTCTTGAAATCCAGCCAAGGCCCAGACCTTGTAGCTCTGAGAGAGGAGCTCCCTACCTTGTGTCTGAGTTCTCCCTACTCTGTGCCCGGACTGAGGAAGAGGAGGCACCATGAAGTTTGTGCTGGTCTGGACTTTGCTTTTTTCAGTTTTCCAAGGTAATATTAACTAGAAATTGGTTTTGCTGCAGTTTGAATGTGTGTGTGTGTGTGTGTGTGTGTATGTGTGTGAGACTATGCATGACTATGCATGACTCACCTTCTAATATCTGTTTGCAGGTGTCTTGTGTGAAGTTCAGTTGGTGGAGTCTGGGGGTGACTTGAGACCTCCAGGAGGATCACTGCGCCTCTCCTGTTCTACCTCAGGATTCACCTTTAGTGACTATCATATGAGCTGGGTCCGCCAGGCTCCAGGGAAGGGGCTGGAGTGGGTCTCATGGATTAATTACAATGGTGGTAGCACATACTATGCAGACTCCGTGAAGGGCCGATTCACCATCTCCAAGGACAACAGCAAGAACCAGCTGAATCTGCAAATGAACAACCTGAAACCTGAGGACACAGCCCTCTATTACTGTGCTAGAGACACAGTGAGGGAAAGGCAATGGCGATCCAGATAAAAACCTCTTCTGTGTGGTGGCCACAAGGGGATGCTCAGGACCAACTGAGCATGAGGAGCAGTTGCAGGAGCAGGTGCAGTGATGTGGTTAAGGACTGGTTTTCTGTCAGGATCTAGAGCTTCCTTTCCAGCTGTTTCCCCAGGAAGTATCTCTAAGTTTATCATCCTGTGCCTATCACTGAAGTAATCATTTATAATAGTTTTTATGCCATAGGAGGAAGCATAATCTCATGCAAAGTCAGCAAACTCCCTTATGCCTGGATCAGAATTCTGAGTGGTTCAAGGCAACAAGGTGAATCTTTCACAGTGAGACTGAAAGCAGATTACTCAGTAATAAACCTCATTGTGAAAACATCTGTGCTTCACATGAGAACCAAGAGGGAGGCTGTTCCAGTCTCTAGATAGTACAAATAGCATTCCTACTCATGCAAAAGTGTTGACGTCAGACTCAGTATTGACCTGATTGTCTATTTGTCTGATGATCAATTTTATTTAACTTGAATTTATTTTTTGTTCTTGCATTTCCCTTTGTTCCTTATATTCCCTATCCATATATTATGTGTTTACTGTGGTCTAAATCCCAAGACTCAGGCATATTACCTAGAGCTTCTGTGGCTCCTACATATCCCTGTGAGTGAGGAGACTTTATATGTCATTGCATGAGCCTCTCCTCTGTCCTGTGTGGGTGGCATCATGTGAGAAATACAAATTGCCATTTCTATCCATGTGGATAGTGGCTGTTTGGTCAAAATAGAGTTTAAATATCTACTTGAAATCTTGTGCTGCTTGAAGTGTCATGGTGTCACTTCCATTTCCTGTGGCTTTTGGGAGAGCTGCTGATGAGATCCCAGGATGCTGTGAGCTCTGGAGGACAAGACCAGGTCTCTCTTTGTGAGCTGAGTCCTTTTTTTTCCACACGATGATAACACAACTCAGGAAGCAGAATGAGCTACAAGAAGTTACCACTTCCAGGTGGCCATGTGTCTAAGAACTGTGGATTCCCTTCCCGAACCGTTCTATGACTATCCTCACTCATTTGTTTTCCCTCCATTCTCTAATGGAAAAATAACACAATTTTTCCTCATGCACAGAACTGTGAAGAAGAGGCAATTTTCATGTCTTCCACAATACTTCAGGTAAAAAGAAAAACTGTGCTTTACAAAATATTATTTCATAAATGAGAGTGTTTAATTAGGAATTCTTGTAGAAAATTTGGAAATGGAGTTGTTTCATTGAGAGATTTCCATTCTTTTCTAACTGCTGCCTTTACTTTAAGTGTGTGTTCATTTCAAGTAGGAAAAACTGGATTAGCTGCCTTCTTCTATGGAGATGCAGATATGACGTCTGATTGGTTGAGGGTAATGGGAAAATGTTTATCATCATCCCTTAGATAGGACAGGAGAGGGCCAGTTCAGCATCATATTTAACTAGAGCTCATTCAGATTTTGTTTTGTTTTGTAGGTATATTCACAAACTTTGTCTTTCAAAAATTTTGCAATGTAAACATTTCTTGTCACATATAAAGAGCACCACCAAGATATTTCCTTTCTTGGCCTAGTTAAGCAATCATAAAGAAAAGCCATCACTGTGGAGGATGCTGTGGGGTCCTGAGGTGAATCGCATAGAGGAGGCTTTTCACAAGTGGCATTAACAGTTTGTCAGATTGTGCAGGTGTCCTGCTCTGGGGGAGAAAACAGAACTCAGCTCTCATCCCTGATTGAATTGTCAAGGGTATGTGGATCAGGGTCATCCATGAAATGGTGTTTTGCCTGATATGATCTTGCACAATTTGCATGCAAGGAAAAGCTTCAGAAATCACGCTGATTGTCTCCCATGTGGGGAATTTCAGGAGAAAAAGTGTTGTTCCATGAATCAGTCCTTCTTACATATGGAGATGGAGAGAGAATCATCCACCTTGTGGACTCTGTTAGAGCAACATTCAAATGAACACAAAAAGAGCACTCCCATGACTAAATTGATGAATAACACAAATAAGTGCTGGTCTATCAGTTTATCATGGGAAAATAAAACCATAAGCAGTTTCAGCTAAGTACACATTGAATTTCCTCTGAATATCACAGTATTTAATATACAATTTTAAGGTCTAATATCATCCCTAATTTCTAGACATTTTTGAACATGGATAATGATAAATACAAATATATATAAGACTTTAATCATATATTTATAGATAAAGCATGCAGAAAGTGCAAAGTTCTCATGTACTCCTCCACAATTTTACTGATTAACACTATGCATTCACATGTTATTTTGTTGCAACTTATGAAACAATATTATTATAATTGTACCTTTAACTCTAGTCTATGTTTGGGATTCATCGTGTTGTAAAGATTTATATTTATAAAATTTTTATTTTGATGGCATATAAACAAATATTTTTCACGTAATTCATGAACATTTTGTATTTTATATTTGCTGATACATAGAGGATCTTCTATTCAATAAATTCATTAAGTTGCAACTGATCATTGAAATACCAATAAATAAAATGAATTACCAAAATCTATATTGGCAAAAATTTTTTGGTTGTGCTGTGATTGGAGTCGGTAATTACAAATAAGTTTGAGTATGGGTATCTTAATGTATAGAATCACAGCACTATGGTTGTAATAATTCATCATTTGAGGGTACTGGTCTTTTAAAATTTAAGAACATGCCAGATAAAGCTGTTAAATGAAGAACCACTGGGCATTAAGTCCTTTTCATAAGTCCTACATAGATGGTTTCAATCCTTGAATGCCCCCCATTTTATTATACTTTGGGATGAATTAAGTATTTTAACTGAGGTATTATCCATGGGTATCATTTTGTCAGGTCAATTTGCAATGGCATAAAGTATCCATAGCATTATGGAGTATTTTTGGGAAATGAGGACTATGACCATTGGGAATTTATGTAAGACAAAGTTTCCAAATTAAGGTGAGGCATATCTGTTTTTCCTTCCTTTCATATTGGAAAATTTTCATAAGAATATATGGAGAACTCTCTTAGATTGACATGATGTTATAAAAAATACCACTTATTGGTTGGCTTGAAAAGAGGAGTATATTATCACACATATTTCAGAAGCTAAAAATCCAAAACTGAAGCACAAGCAAGACCACACTATCTCCCCAAATCTCTAGCATTATGTAGTAGACTTACCCCAAACTTAGGGTTCATTAATGTGTATATCTGCCCACTGTTATATTACATTCTCTCCAATTTCCACTGACTTTCAACTTCTCACCACACTCATTGAGTCCAATTTTCTTCTCTTATGGATTTCATAAATTGACTAACCTAATTCAGTTTGTCAAATAATAAATATAACAATAGAAGATCCTCACAGAGAGGTTCAACAATGGCAGGGGAGGAATACTGGTGTGGGATGTTATTGACAGGGGATATTTGGTTGCCAGGGAGTTGTCCAGGGCATATATCCAGGGTAGATTAAAATGTTTGGATATTTTCATAGTGGTTACAATTAAAAACAACAGAGGGAGTGCTGAGTTCCTAGCCAGGGGAGTTCTATCACAGTCCCTAAAGGAACAGCAACAATCCCCCAAGTGCAATGGCAAAGACCCAAAAAGAAGGAAGGTCCAACAATGAGCCCTTGATACTAATGACTATGCTTGTGAGCCTATGCACCTGAAATAAAAACAAGACCTAGAGCTGCAGGGTGCCTAAGAGTTACCTCCTGAGAGCCTCCATATTGCTCAAATGTGGCCAGTCTTGAAGCAAAACTCAACATGTAAATGTGTTGCCTTCCCCCCAGCGTGGGGCATGACTCCCAGGGATGAGCCTCCCTTGTGCCAAGGGATTACTACCAAGTACCAGCTGATGATGTAATTAGAAAATGACCTTGAATAAATGGGTCAACTCGAACCAGCAGAATATCTCAATCTATATATAATACCAGGAGTTAAAAATGCTTTTTGACCTTAATAAAAAGGGTAAATGGAAAGGACAAATGAGTTTGTATGGCTATGAGTCTCCAAAAAGGGCTGGGAGGTTATCTGAGGTGTTGCCCTTTTGCATTCCTGAGCAGAGTCCCAGAGACAGGTAAAGTAGATACAACCCCAGGTACTGGTTCTTCTGAGGGCTACAGAGACACACAGGTTCTATGGTCATGGCAGATGGAGTTCAGTGCCATCTCAGTTGGCTCTACTTTGGAGTTTATGTTTCTGTGTGATGAAGCTGGGCTTAGATGTGATCTTTGTCCACAAGTTTCTCCTGTTACTTTTACCGGAACTGTACTTGTTGCTGGGGTTTAAAGTATACCCAAGGGACCTGAATCTCTGGACTGTCCATGTGATAGCCAGGCCCTGAGCCTCAACAGACTTGCAACTCCTACACTCTCTTTTATTGGACTTACCCCACTCAGCTAACATGGAGGTGAAGAAGGTCAGCCACCACACCAAGGAGCCAAGAGTGCCTGCAACTGAAAGCAGAATTGCATCCAGCATCCATGTGGAATCTAAGCCACCTCCTGATATAGATGTGGAGTGGATACAACCATTCTAAGGTCTACAGGATGCAGGAATAGAGTATGGATTAGAGTGGACCTACTGATATTCTATTCATGAACTATTGTGATTAGTAATTGAAGAAAATGAGGCCTTGGTGTAGAGAAAGTGGCCATGGTGGCTGCTGGGTGTAGGGATTGGGAGGAAGAGATGTGATGTGGGGAATTTTCCAGACTTGAAGTTGTCCTGGGTGGTGCTGCAGGGACAGTTACCAGACATTGTATGTCCTCCCATGGCCCACTGGTTGGACTGTGGGAGAGTGTAGGCTATGATGTGAACTATTGATCATGAGGTGCAGCGGTGCACAGAGATGTATTCACCAAATGCAATGAATGTCTCATGATGGTGGAGGAGGTTGTTGTTATGGGGGGAGGAGTTGGGTGAGTGGGTTGGGGGTATATGGGGACCTCATATTTTTTTAATGTAACATTAAAAAAATAAAGAAAAAAAGGCAAAAAATAATAATAGAAGATCCTTTCTAAAATATGGGTTCACCCTTAAAGTGATAATACATCATTAAAGATGTCATTTATGAAGGTTTTATACCACAAGGAATAACAATTAATATAAAGATATATCTTTCTTTGGTACTTAAATCTGCCAAAGTCAGCCTTCTGGTCCTCATAGATATGTTATTCCTACTTGCAAAATGCATTTACCACATAGCAATAGCCTAAAACCCTTAAGTCTTTCAGTAATGACTCAGTCATAGAAAGATCAGCCATGAGTGTGTTCATCTTAAGGATAATTCCTCTCCATCTGTCAAATTGTGAAAGCTGGAAAACCACTTATTCATTTCCAAAATACAATGGTGGGACAGGTGTAATATCAAATTTGCCACTCTAGTAGGGAGACATGGAAAGGCCAACTGAATTTACAGTTCCCCAGCATATCTGAAATTCACCAGGGGAATCTCCACTAGATTTTTTTTTCATGTTTTTATTTTTTAAAAGTTACTTTGATTACACAAATGTTACAGAAAATATATCAGAGATTCCCATATGCCCCACTTCCCAAACCTCCCACATTTTTCCATATTAGCAACATCTTTCATTAGTGTGGTAGATTCATTGCAAGTGATAAACACGTTTTGGAGCATTGCCACTGAGCATGGATTATAGCTTATATTGTAGTTTACATTCTCTCCCATTTGACTCTGACGGTTATGGCCAGATACACAATGGCCTGTATCTGTCAGTGTAATGTCATTCAGGATGATCCCCAAGTCCAAAATATGCCGCCTTACTACACCTGTTTTCCCCTCTCCTTAACCCCAGAATATCCATGGGATAATTTCTCTACAACAATGGTATTTCTTCCATTGCTAGAATTATAATAAGTCTATAATAAAATAATATTAAGTTTATTTTAGTCCATAGTTTGTTTCCCAAATGTGAGGGCCCTGGGATGGTGATGCCATCTCCACCACTAATCAAGGGGAGCACTGATCCCATACATCCAATGGATGGGACTCTCCTGTTTGCCGTGATAGACACTCTTAATTCTGCAGTATGTTCTTTGTCCACCATCTGCTTCCTGTTAGTTTTCCTGGGTGAATCCATTGAACTGGATAATAGGTGTTGCAACTCTATTGAGATTCATGACTCAGCTGGCACATGGACAGCCCAAAGATCAAGTCTCTTGGACACACAATTACCAACTCTATTACCAATTATATGTTCAATAGAATGACAGAAGAGGAGAGCAGGAGGAAGTGTGAGAGCAGGACCAAAGTCAGGCAGTTAGTGCCCACCTTTTGGAGTCTGTATTCATGCCTGTCTTCAGGGGCAGTGAGGGGACTCTGCTGTTTACTGTGAGGCAGGCTGCTAGGAGCAGGGACCTCCACTCTGCAGTCCCCTTACCATCCCAGGAGCAAGAGTTCAAGCTGGATGCAGGGCTCATCAAGTTCCTGCCAGCTGAGTAAAAAGCATTTGCACAGCTCTCTGCCAAAGACCCACATGGACTCCAGGGTTAGCAGAATAGAGACAGAATCCTGCAGGAGCAGGCTGTTTTGGGACCTACTAAGCAGGAGGTGTCTGGTCGTCAATCTGAGGAGAATGTACCAAAATTAGTGCTTGCTTAAGGTAAAACTGTGGGTTTCTAACACTGTATTTGTAAGCATAGGGAAGGCAAATTCCTTCCCCCAGGGCTAAGGGCCACAGCACTCCCTGAGAACTACAAGTCACGGGGCAGCGACCCCAAGCCCCAGGTTCCCTAAATGTGTGAACCCCATGCCCGTGTTCCCTGAACCCCTACAACCCACATTTCACAGACCCAAGTACCTTGAGTCGACATTCTACTGGGCCTCTGTTTCCTGAGGCCAGCACTCCCAGAAACCTGCATTTACCTAGCTCTCCAGTCTCAGACTAACTCCGGGAGTGGGAGGGTATAGATGGGAGGGAAAGAGGGGCCCAAGGAGTGCCAGTTGAATTGTCTGGTTCCCATCTTTTTTACTGATTTTGGAGGAGCATATCAGCTGACTTGGGGAGAGCCTAGGAAGAGAGGAGAGGTGAATCTGCTAAGAAAGCCAAATTTACCTAAATACCCTGGGATAGGAAACTTTGTCTGGGAGAAGGTGGAGTCAGAAAATTAACTAGCCCCCAAGTAGCACACCACAGGAAGAGAGACAGTAGGACGTGCTTTGCAGGTGTCCAATAACATATTTAGGGTTCCTGGCAATGGGATGGTGCTCTCTATGAAGAAATTAAGAGACATTATTTTCTGAGGTGACTTGGCTTACCAGGGACCCATTTGAATCTCCTACTGAAGCCATCACACAGCCCTCCTTACTGCACTGGGGGAGAGGAAAGTGAGGAAGGGAGAAAGGGGGAAGATCAAACTCCAAAGCATTTTATTCAATTGCAAACAGGGTTCCTTGCCTGAGGCCTTGTCTGGTCTTTTTTCTTGGTTTGTTTTCTTATTTCTTTCTTCCTCTTTATGCCCCCACAGTCCTTTTTTTCTTTTTTCCCTTTCTCTTTTTCTTGCTTGCTTTTTTTCCCTCTTTCTTTTCCCTCTTTTTTCCTTCTTTTTTCTTTTTATATTAGGAGCTGCAGGCAACATTTATTTTTTGCTGTGCTTCCTTGTCCTCAATTTACTCTTTCCTGTGTGTACTGATTTTGACTAACAACACTATTCATTTTCATTTACCTCTTTCTATCCCCCATCACTTTTTGTTTCTTATATTGCACCTCTCTTTTTTTAACCCCCAATATTTCTTTTTATCTCTAATACATCTATTCTGATTTCTATCTTTTATTCACTTTTTATATTACTGCCCTTTCTTTTCTCTTTCTTTCTCTCTGGACCACACTGACCTTTTAATTCATACTATATTCCTCCTATATTCAGTTTACTATCTCGTTATTGGTACTGCATGTTTATACTGTTATAACTCTACACAGCTTACATGAGTTCAACATCCATTCTGCTATATCTCACATGGTTCTTCTGATAATTTTTACTATTAATATTACTATTAAACTTTTTTTTTTTCTTACCTCTTTTGCTTTTTCTGGCCCTAATATTATCCTTCAAGGGAACTTAGCCAACAAGGAAATAGAATAAAAAGAACAAAGTGACAAAGAGAAGACGTAACATGCACATAAAAACAACTAACTAAACCCTGAGACCAAAAAGCTGATTAACCAAGAAGCTGCATAAACCCAACATGATAAAATGATGACCAGACAGCAATAAAAAATTGCAGAACATATCAATAATCAGGAAAACATAGCCCAATCTATTGAACAAACTAAATACCAGGAAGAGGAGTGGCACATTGAACAACTAATTAAAGCTCTCAAAACATGTACCATGGGCCAATTCAATAAAGTGAAGGAAGAGATTAAGCATGTTAAGAAAACACTTGGAGAGCATACAGAAGATATTGTAATTGTACACAAAAAGATAATGGATATGATGGGGATGAACAGCACAATCAAAGAAATAAAAAAAACACTAAGCAAATAGCGGTAGATTTGAAGAGGCAGAGGAAAGAATTAGTGATGTAGAAGACAGTACAACTGAAATCAAACAGATAGTACAATTGATCAATAAAAAGATAGAAGAGATGAAACCAATGTAACTGTGTGGGCAATTTTTTTTAAATTTTTTATTCATTTTTTTAAAATATTACATTCAAAAAATATGAGGTCCCATTCAACCCCACCACCCCCACCCCACCACTCCAACCACAGCAACACTCTATCCCATCATCATGACATATCCATTGCATTTGGTAAGTATATCTCTGGGCATCGCTGCACCTCACGGTCAGTGGTCCATATCATAGCCCATACTCTCCCATGTTCCATCCAGTGGGCCCTGGGAGGATCTACAATGTCTGGTAATTGTCCCTGAAGCACCACCCAGGACAACTCCAAGTCCTGAAAATGCCTCCACATCTCATCTCTTCCTCCCATTCCCTGCACCCATCAGTCACCATGGCCACTTTTCCCACACCAATGCCACATTTTCTCTGTGGACCTTTGATTGGTTGTGTCCATTGCACATCTCTGTCAAGAGGAGGCTTAGATTCCACATGGATACTGGATGCAATCCTCCTGCTTTCAGTTGTAGGCACTCTAGTCTCCATGGTGTGGTGGTTGACATTCTTCAACTCCATGTTAGCTGAATGGGGTAAGTCCAACAAATCAGAGTGTAGGAGTTGAAGTCTGTTGAGGCTCAGGGCCTGGCTATCATATTGTCAGTCCAGAGATTCAAATCCCCTAGATATATCTTAAACCCCAGCACCAACTACAATTCCACTAAAGTAGCATGAAAGCCTTGTGAAAAGAGATCCCATCTGAGTCCAGTCCAGCTCCATCACTCAGAAACACCAGCTCCAAAGAAGGGCCAACTGGCATGGCAGTGAACCCCATCTGCCATGACCATAGAACCTGTGGGTCTCTTTAGCCCTCAAAAGAACCAATACCTGGGGTTGTATCTACTTCATCTGTTTCTGAGACTCTGCTCAGGTGTGCATAAGGGCAATCCTTCTGACATCATCCAGACTCTTTTTTAGAGACTCATAGCCATATAAACTCATTTCTCCTTTTCATTTCCCCCTTACATTAGGTCAAACAGCATTTTAAACTGTTATAATATGTAGACAAGGATATTCTGCTGGTCCACATTGAACCTTTAATTCAAGGTCATTTTCTAGTTGCATCATCAGCTGGTACTTGGTAGTGATCCCTCGGTGCCAGGGAGGCTCATCCCTGGGTGTCATGTCCCACACTGGGGGGAATGTGTTGCACTTACATGCTGAGTTTGGCTTCAAGACTGGCCACATTTGAGTAACACGGAGGCTGTCAGGAGGAAACTCCTAGGCACAGGGCTGCTTTAGGCCTTGTTTTTATTTCAGGCATATAGGCTCACAAGCATAGTCATTAGTATCACTGTTGGACCCTCATTCCTTCCTGGTCCTTACCGTTGCACCTGGCGGACTGCTACTGCTCCCCTAGGGGCCACGACAGAGCACCCCCAGCCAGGAACCCAGTACCGCCCCAGCTCTTGTTTTTAGTTGTTGCCACTATGAGTATATCCAAACATTACCATACACCCTGGACATATGCCCTGTAAAACTCACTCCCTGTCAACCATATATCACCTGTCAATAACACCCTATGCCAGTATTCCTCTGCTGCCATTGTTGAACCACTCTGTGAACCAAACTTCCTGAAAAGTGAAGCCCAATATAATGTCAGGATCCCTTACTAGTAAAATGGAATATAACGATGGATTTAAAGGTTAGATATAGAATACGTATTGATTTGGAAAAATTTTACACACTTTTTCTTTTCTTTTTTCCTAATTACAGAGCTTCTCTTCACAAGAACCCTAGATCACAGTAATTCATATATACGATATAGAGTACTCCCACACATCCTCCATAAAACCTTTTCCCTTCCACAGTGATATTCTTATAACTTATTCATATCATATTTACTTAAACTGATGTACAGACTCTGAGACAATAGCTTTCAAACAAGGTGACATCTGTGCTTACATTGTGGGCCATACTTTAGGATACACAGTTTTCTAAATTTTTAGTTATCCTATGTTTTACATTATGGTTTACATTATTAGTCTGTCATCCCCTATATGTTTATGGTGTAATATTACATGTTTTATATCCATCCTTGTGTACTCTCGCAAAACTACTCTCTTACCCCCACATTTACCTTGGTTCCATCCATTCAAAATCCATTTTCCCCTCCCCTTGGGGCCCACAGTGACAGCCAATCTCCATTTCCTGAGGAGCCACGTCCAGAGATACTTGCAACAGTGTTCAAGGCCTGACTTGCTCAACTGCCTAAATGGCCTGGAAGCCACCCTTTCTCTCGAGAGATACAGTTCCCGCTATTTGATGACATTAGTCCTCCCCAGGATGTGGATCCACCCCCACTCTCACTACTTGGGTCTCTACCCAATGGTACAACCCACCCTGGCAAAATGAGCATTCAGACGTTCCCCAGGTGTCTGTCCCGCATCAGACAATCCCCTCTGAGCATCCTAAACAGGTAAACCTAATTATATTTTGATACGATTTTCTCAGCATTTTACTCTCAAACAACACCTGACACTCTCCTATGTTCGTATGTTGCCCCTCCCTCCCCCTAATTTTTGGGTAATATTACCCATCCACCCATCCCCAGCCACCCTCAAACCCGCAAAGCCCCACCCAAAGGCAACCCCTTGCCCCCATTTTATCTCTTCTTTGTGCTCATACTTACCGCCAGCTCATCATAGATTCCACCCCTGCAGACGTCAGCTCACATCCTTCCTCCACCCCCGATTTCCTGTAAGCCTATCTCTCTGAGGCAGCTTGCTTATTTCATATCATTGAGGTCATGTAGTATTTGTCCTTCAATGCCTGGGTTGCTTCACTCAACATAAGGTTCTCAAGATTCATCCATGTTATCACATGTGTTTGTAGTGTATTTGTTCTTACAGCCGAGTAGTATTCCATTGTATGTATATACCACATTTTATTGATCCTATTGATCCACTCATCTGCTGATGGGCATTTGGGTTGATTCCAACTTTTGGTGATAGTGAACAATGCTGCTATGAACATTGGTGTACATATATCGGTTTGTGTCCTTCTTTTCAGTTCTGCTGGGTATATACCCAGCAGTGGTATTACTGGGTCATATGGCAAATCTATGGTTAGTTTTTTGAGAAACCGCCAAACTGTCCTCCAGAATGGTTCTGCATTCCCACCAGCAATGGATGAGTGTTCCCCTTTCTTCACATCCTCTCCAGCATTTGTATTCTTCTTTTTTTTTCTTAGCTGCTGATCTTATGTGAGTAAGATGGTATCTCATTGTAGTTTTGATTTGCATTTCTCTGATAGCTAGAGATATGGAGCATTTTTTCATGTGCTTTTTAGCCATTTGTATTTCTTCTTTTATTTTAATTTATTTTTTATTATTGATTCTGTAAAAATATTACTTAAAAAAAATATATGAGGACCCATTCAACCCCACCATCCCCACCCCACCATGCCCCCCCCCCCCCAGCAACACTCATTCCCTTCATCATGACACATCCATTGCATTTGGTAAGTACATCTCTGGGCACCTCTGCACCTCATGGTCAATGGTCCACATCATGGCCCATACTCTCCCCCATTCCATCCAGTGGGCCCTGTGAGGATTTACAATGTCCAGTGATTGCCAATGAAGCATCATCCAGGACAGCTCCAAGTCCCAAAGACGCCTCCACATCTCGTCTCTTCCTGCCATTCCCCATACCCATTAGCCACCATGTCCACTTTTCCCAATCCAATGCCACCTTTTCTCTGTGGACATTGGATTGGTTGTGTCCATTGCACCTCTATGTCAAGAGGAGGCTCAGATTCCACATGGATACTGGATGCAATCCTCCCGCTTTCAGTTGTAGGCACTCTAGGCTCCATGGTGTGGTGGTTGTCCTTCTTCAACTCCATCTTAGCTGAGTGAGATGAGTCCAATAAATCAGATTGTAGGTGCTGGAGTCTGTTGAGGCTCAGGGCCTGGCTATCACATTGTCAGTCCAGAGATTCAGATCCCCTAAATATATCTTAAACCTTCAACACCAACTACAACTCCAGCACAGTAGCATGAAAGTCTTATGAAGAGAGATCCCATCTGAGTCCAGATTCATCATGCATAAATACCAGCTCCAAAGAAGGGCCATCTGACATTGCAGTTAACCCCATCTGCCATGACCATAGCACCTATGGATCTCTTTAGCCCTCAAAGGAACCAATACCTGGGGGTTGTATCTACTTTATCTGTCTCTTAGACTCTGCTCAGTTGTGCATAAGGGCAATCCTTCTGAAAGCCTCTACACTCTTTTTTTTTAGAGACTCATAGCCATATAAACTCATTTCCCCTTTCCATTTCCCCCTTACATTAGGTCAAACAGCATTTTAAAGTCATGTTATTTTATGTAGACAGGGATATTCTGCAGATCCGCATTGAACCTTCCTTTCCAGGTCATTTTCCAGTTGCATCATCAGTTGGTAGTTGATAGTGATCCCTCGGTGCCAGGGAGGCTCATCCCCGGGTGTCATGTCCCACGCTGGGGGGAAGGCATTGCATTTACATGCTGAGTTTGGCTTCGAGACTGGCCACATTTGAGTAACATGAAGGCTGTCAGGAGGAAATTCCCAGGCACAATGCTGCTCGAGGCCTTGTTCTTATTTCAGGCATATCAGCTCACAAGCATAGTCATGAGTGTCAGGGGCTCACTGTTGGACCCTCATTCCTTCCCAGTCCTTGCTGCTGCACCTGGGAGACTGTCACTGCTCCCCTAGGGACCACGACAGAGCACCACTGGCCAGGAACCCAGTACCCCCCCAGCTGTAGTTTTTAATTGTTGCCACTATGAGTATATCCAAACATTACCATGCACCCTGGACATATGTCCTGTATAGCTCCCTGTCAGCCATATATCACCTGTCAATAGTATCCTATACCAGTATTCCTCCATTGTCATTGTTGAACCACTCTGTGATCCAGAACTTCCTGAAAATTGAAGCCCAATATAATGTCAGGTTCCCTTACTAGCTAAATGGCATATAGCGATGGGTTTAAAGGTTAGATATAGAATATGTGTTGACTTGGAAAAATTCTACATCCTATCTTTTTCTTTTTTTTTCCCCCTAATTATTGAACTTCTCTTAACAAGAGCCCTAGACCACAACAATTCATATATATAATATACAGCACTCCCACACATCCGTCACAAAACCTTTTCCCTTCCACAGTGATACTCTTACACCCTATTCACATCATATTTACTTAAATTGATGTACAGAGTCTGAAACAATAGCTTTCAAACAAGGTGACATCTGTGCTTACATTGTGGTGCATACTTTAGGATACACAGTTTTCTAATTTTTTAGTTATCCTATGTTTTACATTGTGGTTTACATTATCAGTCTGTTGTCTCCTATATGTTATGGTGTAATATTACATGTTTTATATCCATCCTTGTGTACTCTCGTGAAACTCCTCTCTTACCCCCCATTTACCTTGGTTCCACACATTTAACATCCATTTTCCCATCTACCTTGGTGCGCACGGTGACAGCCAACCTCCGTTTCCTGAGGAGCCACGTCCAGAGATAGTTGGAATAGTGTTCAGGGCCTAACTTGCTCAACTGCCCCAATGCCCTGGGAGCCACCCTTTCTCTTGAGAGATACAGTCCCCTCTATTTGATGGCATTAGTCTTCCCCAGGATGTGGGTCCACCCCCACTCTCACTACTTGGGTCTCTACCCAATGGTGCCACCCACTCTGGCAAAATGAGCATTCAGACGTTCCCCAGGAGCCCGTCCTGCATTGGACCATCCCCTCCGAGCATTCTAAACAGGTAACCCTCTTAATTATATTTTGGTATGATTTTCTCGGCATTTTACTCTCCACCAACACCTGACACTCTCCTATGTTCGTATGCTACCCCTCCCTCCCCCCACTTTTGGGCAATATTACCCATCCGCCCATCCCCAGCCACCCTCAAACCTGCAAAGCCCCTTCCAGGAGAAGTGTCTGTTTAAATCTTTTTCCCATTTTTTAAATGGGTTGTTTGTCTTTTTATTTTCAAGATATAGGAGTTCTTTATGTATGCAAGTTATAAGTCTCTTATCAGATACTTGTTTGCCATATATTTTCTCCCATTGTGTGGGTTCCCTTTCTACTTTCTTGACAAACTCCTTTGAGGTGCAGAAGGCTTTAATTTTGAAGAAGTCCCATTTATCTATTAGTTCTTTTGCTGCTCGTGCTTTTGGTGTGATATTCATGAAGCCATTTCCTATTACATGGTCCTGTAGATGTTTCCCTACACTGCTTTCCAAGGTCTTTATGGTCTTGGCTCTTATATTTAGATCTTTGATCCATCTTGAGTTGATCTTTGTATAAGGTGTGAGATGGTAATCCTCTTTCATTCTTCTACATATGGATATCCAGTTCTCCAGGCACCATTTGTTGAATAGGCCATTCTCTCCCAGTTGAGAGGGTTTGGTGGCTTTATCGAATATTATATGGCTATTTATATGAGGTTCTATGTCAGAACTTTCAATTCGATTCCATTGGTCTGTGTGTCTCTCCTTATGCCATTACCATGCTGTTTTCACTACTGTAGCATTGTAGTATGTTTTGAAGTCAGGTAGTGTGATTTCTCCAATTTCATTTTTCCTTTTCAATATATCTTTGGATATTCGGGGCCTCTTTCCTTTCCAAATAAATTTCATAGTTAGTTTTTCTGGTTCCTTAAGGAAGGTTTTGTTGATTTTTATTGGGATTGCATTGAACGTGTAGATCAGTTTTGGTAGGATAGACATCTTAATAACATTTAGTCTTCCTATCCATGAACAAGGAATATTCTTCCATTTATTTAGGTTTTCTTTGATTTCCTTGAACAGTCTTGTGTAATTCTCAGTGTATAATTTTTTTACATTTTTATTTAAATTTATTCCCAAATACTTGATTTTTTAATTTACTATTGTAAATGGTATTTTTTTCTTGATTTCCTCCTGATCTTGCTCATTATTGGTGTACAAAAATGCTACTGATTTTTGCGCATTGATCTTATAACTTGCAACTTTACTAAAGTCATTTATGAGTTCTAGAAGCTTTGTTGTAGATCTCTCAGTGTTTTCTATGTATAGGATCATGTCATCTGCAAATAATGAAATTTTGACTTCTTCCTTTCCAATATGAATGCCTTTTATATCTGGTTCTTGCCTCAGTGCTCGAGCAAGTACTTCTAAGACAATGTTAAATAGAAGGGGAGACAATGGGCATCCTTGTCTTGTTCCTGACTTTAAAGGGAAGGATTTTAGTATTTCTCCATTGTAAACAATGTTGGCTGTAGGTTTTTCATATATACTTTTTATCATGTTCAAAAATTTCCTTGTATTCTGATCTTTTGGAGTGTTTTTATCAAGAAAGGGTGCTGTATTTTGTCAAATGCTTTTTCTGCATTTATAGATAGAATCATGTTATTTTTTTCCTTCAATCTGTTTATATGGTGTGTTACATTGATTAATTTTCTTATGTTGAACCATCCTTGCATACCTGGAATGAATCCCACTTGGTCGTGGTGTGTAATTCATTTAATGTGTTATTGAATACAATTAGCAAGTATTTTGTTAAATATTTTTGCATCTAGGCTCATTAGAGAAATTGGTCTGTAATTTTCCTTTCTTGTGGTGTCTGTGTTTAGCTTTGGTACTACGGTAATATTGGCATCATAGAAGGAGTTAGGCAATGTTCATTCTGTTTTATTTTTTGGAAGAGTTTCAGCAGGATTGGTGTTAGTTCTTTCCAGAATGTAGAAGTGTCCCACAAGAGTATGCAATGATGGATGTAAGACATGTAAAATTACACCAAAAATATATAGGGGCCAATAGGCTAAAATGTAAATCATTATGTAAAATGTAAGATAACTAAAAATTTAGAAAAGTGTAGTCTAAAATATTAACCACAACATAAACACAAATGTTACCTTGTTTGAAAACTATTGTCTCAATATCTGTACATCAGTTTCAGTAAATATAGTATAAATATGTAAAAAGATTATTGCTGTGGAAGGGAAAAGGGTTTTATATTGGATGTGTGGGAATACTGTTTATTGTATATATGAAGTACTGTGATCTAAAACTTTTGTGAAGATAAGCTTAGTAATTAGAAAAAAGAAAAGAAAAAGATAGGACATAGACACTGAGGAAAAGATGGAAGAAGTTGCCTTGCCAATTTGCATACAGGGCAACACTTAGTGCAGTGATGGAAGGCAAAACATCAAAAACACAGCTTTTGCATTTTTAAATTTTTTGATACCCCAAATTATTTTTACCTTAATTTTTCTAAATTAATATGTATTCTATATCTAACCTTTAAACTCATTACTATATTCCATTTTACTTTTAATGGAACCTAGCAATATATTGGGCTTCACTTTTCAAGAAGTTTTGGATCACAGAGAGGTTCAACAATGGCAGGGGAGGAATACTGGTGTGGGATGTTATTGACAGGGGACACTTGGTTGGCAGGGAGTTCTACAGGGCATATATCCAGGGTACATAAAAATGTTTGGATATTTTCATAGTGATTACAATTAAAAACAACAATGAAGGAGTGGGGAGTTCCTAGCCAGGGGAGCTCTATCACAGTCCATAAAGGAACAGCAATGATCCCCCAAGTGCAATGGCAAAGACCAAAAAAGAAGGAAGGTTCAACAATGAGCCCTTGATACTAATGACTATGCTTGTGAGCCTGTGCACCTGAAATAAAACAAGGCCTAGAGCTGCAGGGTGCCTAAGAGTTATCTCCTTGGAGCCTCTGTGTTGCTCAAATGTGTCCAGTCTCAAAGCCAAACTCAATATGTAAATACATTGCCATCCCCCCAGCATGGGATATGACTCCCAGGGATGAGCCTCCCTAGTGCTGAGGGATTACTACCAAGTACCAGCTGATGATGTATCTAGAAAATGACCTTGAATAAAAGGGTCAACTCGAACCAGAATATCTCAATCCACATATAATACCATGAGTTAAAAATTACTTTAGACCTGAATAAAAGGGGTAAATGGAAAGGACAAATGAGTTTATATGGCTATGAGTCTCCAAAAAGGGCTGGGAGATTATCTGAGGTGTTGCCCTTATGCACACCTCAGCAGAGTCCCAGAGACAGCTAAAGTAGATACAACCCCAGGTATTGGTTCTTCCTAGGGCTACAGAGACCCACAGGTTCTATGGTCATGGCAGGTGGCTTTCAGTGCCATGTCAGTTGGCCCTACTTTGGAGTTTGTTTTTCTGTGGGATGGAGCTGGACTCAGATGTTATCTTTGTTCACAAGCCTCTCCTGTTACTTTTACTGGAAATTGTAGTTGGTGCTGGGGTTTAATGTATACCCAAGGGACCTGAATCTCTGGACTGACCATGTGATAGCCAGGTCCTGAGCATCAACAGACTTTGGCTCCTACACTCTGGTTTATTGGACTTACCCCAGTCAACTAACATGGAGGTGAAGAAGGTCAACCACCACACCATGGAACCAAGAGTGCCTACAACTGAAAGCATGAGGATTGCATCAAGCATCCATGTGGAATTTAAGCCCCCTCTTGATATAGATGTGGAGTGGACACAAACAATCCAAGGTCCACAGGATGAAGAAATAGAGTGCGGATTAGAGTGGACTTACTGATATTCTATTCATGAACTATTGTGAATAGTAATTGATGAAAATGTGGCATTGGTGTGGAGAAAGTGGCCATGTGGCTGCTGGGTGTAGGGAGTGGGAGGAAGAGATGAGATGTGGGGCCATTTTTGTGACTTAGAGTTGTCCTGGGTGGTGCTGCAGGGACAGTTACTGGACATTGTATGTCCTCCCATGGCCCACTGGTTGGACTGTGGGAGAGTGTGGGCTATAATGTAGACCATTGGCCATGAGGAGCAGTGGTGCTCAGAGATGTATTCACCAAATGCAATGACTGTCTCAAGATGATGGAGGAGATTGTTGTTATGGGGGAGGAGTGGGGTGAGGGGGGGTGGGGTGTATATGGGGCCTCATATTTTTTAATGTAATTTTTAAAAAAATAAATAAAGACAAAACAGAAGAAATACAGTAGGTACATAGGGAGCTGAATGACAATGCAAAAGGCACAAACATAAGCATTATAGGCAGAAGGAGCATTCTCCCAGAAGGAGAAGAGAAGGGAATGGGGCCAGAAGGGGTGTTGGAGGAAATAATGGCTGAAAACGTCACAAGCATATTGAGGGAGATGCATGTCCATGTAACAGAAGCACAACACACCCCATACAGCATAAATCCCAATAGGCCTATCCCAAGACATATACTTGCCAAATTATCCACAGCTCAAGACAAAGAGAATATACTAAAAGCAGCTGAGAAAAGAGAAACATCACATACAAAGGAGGCTCCATAAGATAAAGTGCTGATTTCTCATCTGAAACTATGGAGGCAAAGAAGGCAGTGGTATAACAATAGTCAAGGTACTAAAACCTAAAAAATTCCAACCAAGAATCCTATATCCAGCTAAGCTGGCATTCAAAAATGATGAAGAGTTCAAAATATTCACAGATAAACAGAAACTCAGAGTATGCCAACAAGAAATCTGCCCTAAAAGAAAAATTAAAGGGAGATCTGCAGCAGAAAAAAAAAAAAAAAAACAGGAGAGAGTTAGAGGAGTGTGTAAGAGCAATGAAAAAGCAAAAAGAAAAAATTGAACAAAATATGACAAACACAAATCCAAAGAAAATATGGCTAATATAATTCCTTGAAAGTAATAATGCTAAATGTCAATGGATTAAACTAACCTGTTAAAACACAGATTGGAAGATTGGATATGGAAATATGACCCATCTATATGCTGTCTATTAGAAACACATCTTAGACCCAGGGATTCAAGAAGATTGAAAGGGAATTAATGGAAAAAATATTACAGGAAATAATAATGAAAAAAGGGCAGAAGTAGCTATATTAATATCAGATAAAATAGACTTTAAATGCAAAACTATTGTGAGAGACAAAGATAGACACTACTTATTAGTGAAAGGGATAATCTTTCAAGAAGAAAGAACAAGCATAAAAATTTATGACCCTAACAAGGGCACCTTCAAATATGTGAGGCAAACACTGGAGAAACTAACAGAAGAAATAGATGCCTCTACAATTATAGTGGGACATTTTAACACACAACTCTTACCAAGGAACAGAAGATCTCAAAAGAAAATTAATAAAGAAACAAAGACCTTGAAAAATATATTAGAGTATCTGGACCTAATATACTTATACAGAATTTTATATGGAAATACAGCAGGATATACTTTCTTCTCAAGTGCACATGGATCATTCTCCAAGATAGACCACATGCTAGGCCACAAAGAAAGTCTCAATGAATTCAGAAAGGTTGAAATCATACAAAAATTTCTCTGACCACACTGGAATGAAGCTGGAAATCTGCAAGTGCCAGAGACCCAGAATTGGCACCAAGATATGGAAATTAGGCAACACACTCAAGAGAAATCAATAATTAATTTAAACTAATGAAAATGATAACACAACATATAAAACTTATGGGCTGCAGCAAAAGATGTACTGAGAGGAAAATTCATAGCCATAAATTCATACATCAAAAAAGAAGAGCTAAAAGTGAAGAACTAAGTGCACAATTGGAGGAATTAATAAAAAACAACAAAATAACCCCAAAGAAAGAAGAAAGAAAGAAAAAAGCTCAGAGCAGAACTAAATGAAATAGAAAATAAGAAATCATTCAAAAAATAAAAAAATAAAGAGCTTGTTCTTTGAGAAAATCAATAAAATTGACAAACCCTTAGCTATACTAAATATAAAAAAAAGAGAGAACAGGCAAATACACAAAATAGGAAATGAGAAAGGGCGTATCACCTAACCCCACTGAAATAAAAACTATCATAAGAGCATAATTTTAAAAACTGTATTTCAACAAGAAAGACAATTAGAGGACATGGAAAATTCCTAGAAACACATAAGCAGCCTACATTGACAAAAGAAGAAATTGATCTCAACAAATCAATCACAAGTAAAGAGATAGACTCAGTCATTAAAAATCTCCCAACTGAAAATTATGTTGAGTGAAGCAACCAGGCATTGAAGGACAAATACTACATGATCTCTCTAATGTGAAATAAATAAACCAAACTGTCTTAGAGAGCTAGAGACTGGATGATAAATTTAAAGGAATTTGGGGTGTAGAGGAAGGGTGTGAGCTGACACTTACATGGTTGAAATCTATGATACACTGGAGGTACATATTTGTACAGGGAAGGGATAAAAAGTGGGTATACAGATACCTTTGGGTGGTCCTTTGTGGGCTTGAGGGGTGCTAAAGATGGGAGGATGGGTCAGATGGCCCAAGAAATTGGGGGGAAGATGGGGGAACATTTGAACATAGGAGATTGTAAGGAATGTGGTTGAAATTATAATGTAGAGAAAACTCTTTAGAAAATATAATATGGAAGGTTACTTGTTTGAGATGCTTAAGGGGGGGCATCTGACACAGGGCAAGTTTCTAGGGAGTGTGTAAGTGCTCATTTTGTCATAGTGGGTTATATCTGGTTGGAGACCAATACAATAAGAGTGAAGGCATACCCACATCCTGGAGAGGACTGATGTTCTCAGAGGGAATTGTATCTCTTGAGAGAATTGATGGCCCCCAGTGGATTAGAGCAGTCGAGGATGTCAAGTCCTCAACATTGTTGCAAGTATCTCTGAATATGTTCCCTCAAGTAATGAAGATTGATTGTTACGGTGGGCCCTGAGGGGAGGGGAAAAGAGGTGCTGAATACATGGAATCAATGTAACTGTGGGGCAATGGAAGTGTTCCACAAGATCATGTAATGATCGATATAGGACATGTCAAATTACACCAAAACTGTATAAAAGTTCATAGGCTAAAATGTAAACCATAATG
Source organism: Dasypus novemcinctus (assembly GCF_030445035.2). NCBI lineage: Eukaryota > Metazoa > Chordata > Mammalia > Cingulata > Dasypodidae > Dasypus > Dasypus novemcinctus. The sequence goes on along the minus strand of NC_080691.1, from coordinate 62,048,702 downwards.
TAAAATATAAGGTAACTAAAATTTTAAAAATGTGAACAGTCTAAAATATAAAAGATAATGTAAACAAAGATGGAACCATGTTTGATAGCTATGTTTCACTATCTGTACATCAGCTGTAGCAAATATAACGAACACGTAAAAAGATCATTGCTGGGGAAAGAGGGAAAGCTTTTGATATTGGATATATGGTAGTCCCCTATGTTGTATGTGTGAATTATTGTGACATAAAACTTTTTTGAATGCAAAATTAAGAATGAGGAAAAAAAAAAGGATGTAGACACTGAGGAAGAAATGAAACAGAATGTGTCTTGCCACTGTACATACGGGGCAACACCTATTACAGTGATGAAAGACAAAACATTAAAAAAACTTTATAATATTTTCCATTTTTTAATACACTAACTTATTTTTACTTTATTTTAGTATTTGAAAATTATTATGTATTCTATTGCTAAACTTTAAACCCATCACTATATTTCAATTATCTATTAATTGAATTTGGCATTCTATTAGGCTTCATTATTGAAGTTTTGGACCACAGTGAGGTTCAACTATGGCAGGAAAGGAACACTGGTGTGGGGTGTTATTGATTGGGGGTATATGGGTGGGAGGGAATTCTCCAGGGCATGTGTATACAGGATGTAAAAATGTTCTGATATATGTTGGGAATTTTCATAGTAGTTACAGTTATAAATGTCAATTGAGGAAGTGTTGAATTACTACCAAGAGGAGTTGTTACATTCCCCAATAGAACAGTAATACTCCTGCAAGTGCAACGGCAAAGACCAACCATGAAGGGTGGTCCAATAATGAGCACTTGATATTGATGTCTAAGCTTATGAGCCTGTGTGCCTGAAATATGTACTAGGCCTAGAGCTGCAGGGTACCTAAGAGTGACCTGCTGAGAGCCTCCATGTTGCTCAAATGTGGCCACTCTCTAAGCCAAACCAGCATGTAAATGCATTACTTCCCCCCAACATGGGACATGACTCCTGGGTATGAACCTCCCTGGAACTGAGGGATTACTACCAATCACTAACTGCTGAAGCATCTAGAAAGAGACCTTGAATAAAAGGGCCAACTCAGGTCAGCAGGACATCTCAGCTTACATTTAGGATCATGTGTTAAAAACTTCTTTTTGACCTTGAATAAAAGAGGGAAATGGCAAAGAGAAATGAGTTTATATGGCTAAGAGGCTTTTAAAAAGTCAGGAGGTCATCAGAGGGGTTGTGATTATGCATGCCTTAGCAGGACCCCAGAAAAAGCCAAAGTAGATACAACCCTAGTTACTGATTCTCCTGAAGGCTAATGAGACCCACAGGGTATATGGTTATGGAAGATGGATTTGGAGTTCTGTTCCATGACTGAGGGCTCTACTTTGGAATTTGTGCTCCTGAGTGTGCTGGAGCTAGACTCAGGTGTGACCTTTCTACACATGCTTCTTCTGTCACTTTCACTGAACCCGTGGTTGGTGCAAGGGATGGTGTATACTCAAGGGATTGAATGTCTGGGTTGCCCATGTGCCAACTGGGCCCTGAGCCTCAGCAGAGTTGCAACTCTTACTCTCTGGTTTATTGGACTTAACCAGGTCAGCTAACAGGGAGGTGATGTTGGTCCATTAACACACCAGGGAATAAAGTGTGCCTACAACTGCAAGCAGAAGAATTGCATCCATCATCCATGTGGAATCTAAGCCCCTCCTTGATAAGGAGGTGGAGTGGACATCATCATTTCAGGGTCCACAGAATGGAGGAATAAAATATGGATTAGAGCAGACTTACTGATATTCTACTATAAAACTAGTGTGACTAGTAATAGAAGAAATTGTAGCATTGAGTTGGAGAAGGTGGCCACAGTATTTGCTGAGGGCAGGGAGAGGGAAGAAGAGATTTGATGTGGGGACATTTTTGGGACTTTGAGTTGTCCTAAATGATATTGCAGGGTCAGATGCCGGACTTTATATATCCTGCCATAACCCACTGAATGTACTGGGGAAGAATGAACTACAGGGTAAACTATTATCCATGTGGTGCAGCAGTGCTCCAAAATATGCTCCCAAATGTGATGAGTGTGCCACAATGATGGGGTAGGTTGTTCGTGTGGTAGGAGTGGGGTGGGGAGGTGGGGCTATACAGGAACCTCTTATGTTTTTTAATGTAACATTTTTTGAGATGTCTGTATCTACAAAAATACAATTTACAAAAAGGATGGGGTGGGGGCAGGGAATGGGTTATATGGGAACCTCTTATGTTTTTTAATTTAACATTCTTTGTGATCTATTAACTTTAATTTAAAAAGTGTTAAATAAAAAAATAGAAGGACAGAAGAGGCATGCATATGGTCTAACTCTGTCATATGGGGGACATAAATACCAGATTAGGGTCCACTGGCAAGGGTTCATAGGAGCTTTGCTACTTGGAGTAGTATCTATTTTGGCTGCCAATGTGGTGCTGGTGAAAAGTGCATAAGTGTTCCTTCTGGGAAGGCCTCTCAACTCACTCTGAAATCTACTAAATTTTAAAGTCTGAAAGTCAACTACAGATACACTAGATTTCTTCCAGTCCTGCTGGAATTGCAGCCAACACTTCCACAGCAAAGGCCATGCTCTCCCTGACTGCTGGTGCATATCCCCAACTCTCTACAAACACTGTAATGTGTTCATCCTGCAATGTCTCATCCAAGTACCCCTTTGTCTTGTCCCAGTTAGAAATCTTCAGTTCTTCTGCTCCTATGGTTCTGTCCATTCCAGCTCTACTTTTATCCAGGCTGACAATACTTCAGCTCTTGCAAATTTTACAAAAATATTATTGATTTACCAAGTAGTTTGAAGGGGTCCATGCCATCAGGAAAAAAAAAAAAAAAAGATATCTTTCCAATTCTAGCTTCTTCTGGAATTGGTGACCGGATACATAAGTCCTATGTCTACTGTCCATAGAAAAGCATGTTTCAGGTAAGCACAAAAGTGGAGCCCTGTTCTCTTTGAAGCCATCTTGGGGAAGCATACTGCTGGCTACTGAGAACCACCTCTGGCCTGAGTCTAAGAATAGTCAATCTGGGTAAGTTGAGAATTTTCGGGTACTGCCTTCCTTTGGACACTGGCACACATTTCTACTCAGCTCAGTGCCTCTTCATACCAAGGATCAATTTTCTTCCAGTTTGCAATATTATAGTTATCATTTCATTCTAGGGAACTGGCTTCAGTATTCATATTTTTACCAACATTCTGGCCATAATAAGTTATGTATTCTATATAATGGTAGCAACTTTCTTTTCTTCTTTCACCTGTTTCTGAACTGCTACAGATGTCTTTAATATCCATATCTTTACCAACATTTCCTTCAAAGCAATCCAGGCATTTCCTACCAAGAAACTCCATTTTTTTCCAGCCAATATTCATTAACCATTTTCAAGCCACTTCCATATTTTTAAGTTTATGTAATAGTAGCACCCCACTTTCTGGTACTAAAAGCTGCCACTAATTTCAGACTACTATGACAAATGCTGTACTCTGTCTTGCTTAACAAAAGGACTTTATTAGCTCACAGTTTGAATCTTTAACCAATGTAGATTTGTAGTGTGATTTAAAGTCAGGCAATGTGATTTATCCAATTTAAATTTTATTTTCCAGTATATTTTTGATTATTTAGTGCCCTCTGGCCTTGCAAATAATTTCATAATAGACTTATCCAGTTCAGTAAAAAATGCAGTTGTAATATTTATGGAGATTGCATTGAATCTGTAAATAAATTTGGACAGGGTAGACATTTTAATATTTAGTCTTCCAATCCATGATCATGGAACATTATTCCATTTAGTTAGGTCACTCTTAATTCCTTTAACAATGTTGTGTATTTTTCTGTGTACAAGTCCTTTACATCCTTAGTTAAGTTCATTCCTAGATATTTTAATCTTTTTGTTGACATTGTAAAGGTAATATTTTTCTTGATTTCCTCCTCAGATTGCTCATTATTGGTGCACACAACTGCTACTGATTTTTTTGCATTGATCTTAAAGCTTGTGACTTAACTCATTTATAAGCTCGAAATGCTTTGTTTTAGATTTCTCAGACTTTTCTATGTATTGGATCATGTCATCTGCAAATATGGAAATTTTTACTTCCTCCTTCCCAATTGGATGCGTTTATTTTTTTTCTTGTTTAAATGCTCTAGTTAGTACTTCTAAAACGATGTCAGAGTAGAGACAGTGGGCATCATTATCTGGTTACAGATATTAGAGGGTAATTCTTTAGCATTCCACCATTGAGTATGATGTTACCTGTGGCTTTTCCATATATACTCTTTGTCATGTTGAGGAAGTTTCCTTCTATTTCTATCTTTTGAAGTGGTTTTATCAATAAAGGATGCTGTATTTCATCAATTGTTTTTTCTACATCAGTAAAGATGATCATGTGTTGTTGTTGTTTTTCAATGTTTTAATGTGGTACAGTACATTGATTTTCTGATTTTAAACATCTGGGATAAAACCCACTTGATCACAGGGTATAATTCATTTGCTGTGTTGTTGAATATGATTAGCACGTATCTTGTTGAGGATTTTAGCATCCAGGGTTTTTAGAGAAACTGGGCTGTAGTTTTCTTGTGGCATCTATATGTGACTTTGGTATTAGGGTGATTTGGGCATCATACAATGATTTATGTAATGTTCCCACCACTTCTATATTTTTGAAGCATTTAAGCAAGTTTAATGTTATTTTTCTGGAATGATTGGTGGTATTTACCCATGAAGCCACCTGGTCCTGGACTTTTCTTGGTTTGGAGGTTTCTAAAGACTAATTCAATCTCTTAGTTGTGATTGGTCTGAGATCATCAAATTGTCTTGTCAGGCTAGGTTATTTATGTGTTTCTATAAATTTTCCAGTTTCATCTGTTATCTATCTTGTTGGCATACAATTTTTCAAAGTATCATCTTAAGATACTTTCTATTTCTGTGTGTCCCGGTGATATCACAGCTCTTGTTTCTTTTTTAAATTTTATTTATTTACATTTCCTCCATTTTCTTTGTTAGTCTGGCTAAAGATGCATCAATTGTACTAGTCTTACCTAACAAGCATTCTTTTTTTTATTTCTAGAGTTATTTTATTTTCAATTCCACTCTGTTTTGCTCTAATCACTTTTATTTTCTTATTTTTGCTTGCTTAGTAATTGGTTTGTGTTTTTATATTTTTAACTGTATTTTTGAAGATACACAGATCACAAAAAATCTTACATTACAAAATATGAGGTTCCCATATACACTGCCCCCCACCCCCCTACAGTCCTCTCAAATCAATATCCTCTTTCATCATTGTATCACATTCATTGCATTTGGTGAATACATTTTGGAGCACTGCTGTACCACATGGATAGTAGTTAACATTGTAGTTTACACTGTCCCTGAGTACATTCAGTGGGTTATGGCAGGACATATGTCTAACATAAGTCCCTGCAATATCACTTAGAACAACTCCAAGTCCCAAAGATGCTTGCACATCACATCTCTTCTTCCCTCTCCCTTTCCCTCAGCAACTACCATGGCCATTTTCTCCACATCAATGCTATAATTTCTTCCATTGCTAGTCACAATAGTTCTATAGTAGAATATCAGTAAGTCCGTTCTACTCCATATTTTATTCTTCCATTATGTGGACCCTGGGATGGTAATGTCCACTCCACCTCTATATCAAGAGGGGGCTTAGATCCCACATGGTTGATGGATGCAATTCTACTGCTTGCAAATGTAGGCTCTCTCATTTCCTGGTGTGGTGGTTGGCCATCTTCACCTTCCTATTAGCTGACATGGGTAAGTTCAATGAACCAGATAGTAGGAGTTGTAACTCTTCTGAGGCTCAGGCCACAGCTGGCACAGAGATTCAAGTCTTCTGAGTATACATCAACCCCAGCACTAACCAGAGGTTCATTTAAAGTGACAGAAGCAACATGCATAGAAAAGTCACATCTGAGTCCAACTCCATCACACTCAGGAATACAAATCCCAAAGTATGGCCCACTGACAAGGCACTGAACTCCACAGCCATCTGCCATAACTGTAGAACCTGTGTGTCTCTGTAGCGCTCAGGGGAACCAATATCTGGGTTTGTATCTACTCTGGCTATCTCTGGGATCCCGCTGAGGCATGCATAAGCATGACCCCTCTGATGACCTCCCAACTTTTTTTAAAGACTCTTAGCCATATAAACTCATTTATCTTTACCATTTCCCCCTTTTATTCAAGGTCTTTTTTCTAGTTGCATCACCAGTTAGTGATTGGGAGTAATCCCTTGGTCCCAGGGAGGTTCATCCCTAGGAGTCATGTCCCACCCTGGGGGGAAGATAATGAGTTTACATGCTGAGTTTGGCTTCTAGTTTCTCCAAGTGTGCAGTTAGGTCTTTGATTATAGCTATTTTATTATTTTTAAATAAAATCATTTGTGGCTATAAATTTCACTCTCAGCATTCCTTTTGTTGCATCCCATAGGTTTGATATGTTTTGTTCTAATTTCCATTCATGTCAAGATAATTACTTATTTCTTTTGCAAAATTCCTTCTTGACCCACTGATTGTTTAAGAGTGTTGTTTAAGTTCCATATCTTTGTGTGCATACTCTGGTTCTCTGACCTTTATTAATTTCCAGTTTCATTCCATTGTGGTCAGATAAATTATATATATTCTTTTGATCTAAATTCATTCAGACTTGTTCTGTGACCTAGTGTGTGGTCTATCCTGTTTAAAGATTGATGTTTATTGCAAGTATCTGTCTTCATTCCATGGTTTCTCAAGATTTTTTCATAATTGTTTTTCTATAAGCAATCCTTTTTATTTACTTTTTAATCTGACTTCTTTCAAGATTAATAGATTTAATATATAATTTTCCTTTATTTTTTTTATTTTGTTTGTTTCCTTAATCCTGGTTTTGTTGTACTTGTTATTTTTCCTTTATTGTCTTCTGTGAGCTTCCTGGAATCTTGGAGTATAGAGTCTCCAATTAATTTCGGAAAATTCTCTCTTCTTTTTGCTTCAAATATTTCTTCTTATTCTTATTCTTCTGACTATTCAATTAAACATGTCACATAATTTGAAATAGTCCAATGTTCTTTGAGACTGAACATTTTTCATTCTTTTCTTGTTTTTCAATTCATTTTGGAAAATTTCTCTTGACCTATTCTCAGGCTCAGAGGCTCTTTCCTCATCCATTTCCATACTATTGATGAGCTCATCACAGATATTTATCATTTATATTAAAGCATTTTTATTTATTGTTTCTTTTTATTTTGTTTCCTGCTTACATTACCAATCTACTGTTTCACATTGCCTGTTAGTTCCATTAATGTCCTTAACATACAAAACATGATTTTCTAAATCCCTGTATGACAACTCCAAAATGTGAATCATTTCTGTGTAGATCTAATGCTTGATTTTTCTATAAAAACTATAATTTTCCTTTCCTTTCAGTACATCACATTACATTTTTTGAAAACTTAACATGATGAATTTGCTAACAGGAACTGACATAAAAAAGCTTTGTCCTCAGAATTCGCTAATTTGACAGAACTGGGTTAAATTAGGTGTAAATGATTGTAATAAGTACTGGAGACTTATTTTATTGGCCTTGTTCTTTCACTCCTTTTGACTATAGGCTACACTAAATTCCCCTCCTCATATGAGAGACTGTGTCTTGCTATTTTTTCAGCTTTAGTCCAAATTCATTCATAAACTGTGATTAGTGTAGTCCACTGTAGGTGCTTTTGTGAGGTTGGAGCAGAGAGCATGTTTTATAGTCTTATGATTAAATCTCAATGTTTTGAGGCAAATGCTGCCAGCTTAAGCACAGTGCAGGCCGTGGCCGGCTGGGGGTGGCAGTAGAGAGAGCCTCGCAGAGCTCCAGCCCCTTTTCCCTCCAGGGTTGCTCTCAGCTCCCACGAGTAAACTTGGCTCTGCGTTCTGCTGGGCCGCGCCACCGCCCGGGCAGCAGGGAGCACTCTCTCCAAAGGCTCCGCCACGCGGGCCAAGACCCTCTCCCACTACACTCCCACCAAGGACAGTTAAGTTTGAAGAGGGGGATCCACCTGAAGCTGAGGAACCAGACCCCTAAGGTGGTTCGAGAACTTGTCTTGGGCAATTATAAATCAAATGATGGGAAAATTGAGGGCTTAATAGCTGAATTTGCGAATTTAAGAGTTCCTCAGCTTAATACATGTTGGCTTGATTTCAGTTTCAAATCTCTCCAAACTACCTAAGGTGAAAAAGCTTAAGCTCAGTGGCAATAGAATCTTTGGAGGTCTGCACATGTTAGCAGAAAAACTTCCAAATCTCACACATCTAAACTTAAGTGCAAATAAACAGCACCTTAGAACCTTTGAAAAAGTTGGATTGTCTGAAGAGCCTGGATCTGTTTAACTGTGAGGTCACCAACCTGAATGACTACCACGAGAGTGTGTTCAGGCTCCTGCCCCAGCTGACCAACCTGGATGGCTATGACTGAGAGGATAGGGAAGCCCCCGACTCCAATGCCGAGGTGGATGTTGTGGACGAGGATGAAGGAGAAGATGAGGAGAATGAGGATGATGAAGAAAAGTTTGACGATGAAGAGGATGAAGATGAAGAGGAAGATGTGAAAGGGGAAGAAGATGAAGATGAAGTTAGTGAGGAGGAAAAGGAGTTTGGACACAATGGAGAGGTTGATGAAGATGAAGATGATGAGGATGAGAAGGAGGAGGAAGAAAAGGAAAAAAGGAAAAGAGGAGGAGAGAAACAGACAAGATGATTAAGACCCCAAATAACCTGTGAAAAAGAACTGTTCAATATTGGTTGGACTGCTCCTCTGGATTCGGTAGCTTGTTTAAAAAATCAAAAACAAACAAAAAAATGAAACGGTAGCTGTGATACAAGCCCCAGGAAACCCACCCAGCCAAAGAGTCAAAGAACAGGTCCTGCCACATTCCGCCTTCCTCCATTTAGTCCCTCTGAGAAATCTACCGCCAAGCTTGGGGACCTCATCCCAACAAAACTGAAGCATTGTTAGGTTTTCGCGTAAGAAAACCTTGTTCTAGCATGGCTAGGTATGACGGTGATTCTTAACCACCCATGGCTACCACTACACTGAGGTTGTAACAGCATTTTTACTTTCTGTACAACAAAAAAAGCTTTGTAAATAAAATCTTAACATTATAAAAACCTCAATGTTCCAGTATGTCTGTCTTGGGTCTGTGAACTTCACAAATGTTTCCCAGTTGTATATATTCCCCTTGTACCTTACACCCTTGTCAGATTGCAGAGCTTCCTATTTTCTTGATGAACTTACCTCTTTTTATTATTTGTAGTAGACACAGGAAGCCAAAGGGAAGTATAGAGCAGGGAAGGTTTTCATCCTGTCTGGAATATGTGTTTGGAAAAACCCTTACCCTGGAGAATGACTTTATTTATAAGAAGGATTTGAGTCTATTTCATGGTGATTGTTCTTCTGCAACTACGTTGAGAACTAGAAGAGTACTTTTGGTTCCTCACCTTGATAACCTTGTGAATTTCTAGAGAGAAATCCTACAAAATTTTGAGACCCCCTTAAGATAGTGGCACCCAGGAGTTCCTTACTCTGAAGTTTGACTATACTCCTCTTCCATCCCTCCAACAAAATTGAATCTGATTCTTCTTACCACTTTAAGGCTCTGCCGGTTTCTGTGCGAGGTAAACACATCTCAGCTGTGTCTACATCATATTAAAGGTTTGCTCATTGAACTCAGTTCAATGATGGGCCTAAGAAAATTTTATATTTTTCTTTTTTTTAGCCTATGGCTAACTGTTTAGTTTTGTATATTTGGAAATGATCGCCAGACTTTTTTTTTTCAAAAATAAAAATAGACTTATTTAAAATTTTATCTTATTTAACTTTAAAAGTACTGATATACTTTAATAACTGCTTAATGGCATAATGAAGACCTTGGGTTAGAGCCTCTTCAGGAGTAACATAAGACCACTTGTGCAGAAATAACCTGGCTCTCCCCAGGAGAGTCATGTGCTATAGAGTTCCTCCATTGCTTATTCCTCACCATGATAATCAGGCCTGAGAGCTAAGAGGATGATGCGGATACTTGCCTAGAGTTTTTACAGGAGATTAGAGAAGGTATTGTGAAGTACTAATTTTTGGGCTACAATCTAAATAGAAAACATGACAATAAGATATCGATCCTATTTATATTGCCTTCAATTTACTAAAGTTATATATTCTAGTCTTTCTCATGGGATAGTTGTGAGGTTAAATTAGATAAAATATGTGACAGCCTAGTCCAGTGTCTGTGTATCCAGTAAAAAAATATTCTCTTCCTCCCCATCCTAAAACAAATGCATTCAGTCCTTGAACTTTGGAAGTACTTTATAAATGAAAAGACAGTTTTTTTTTCTATCAGCACCCTTGTCAGCATGATTCTGAATTGCTCCCAAGAGTACCTTTTCTTCTATAAAATTGGCACTTTATACTGTTCGAAGTACACATGAGGTTTCATTTTTGTTCAGTGTTCCTTGCTTTCCACTGGAAAAAGTTATTTCTGAGGAATGAAGCCCCAGAACATATCCACAACAAAAACACATTAAATGATTTTTGAAAATGATGATTCAAAGGGAGGCTTGAGGAGATGTCATATTTAGCAGACAGATGAAGGTCAATGGAAACTTGAGGGAATTGTTCTAGTTATTACTTTAAAACATAAAGTTATAGAATCACATTCAAGGACATAAAATAAAGCACTACTTTAAAATAAGAATGAAAACATTTAGGTGATACAGGAAAAGGAAATGGACTTCAGAATAATTTGAATTGGGAAAATGATCCATTGGTGCTAAATGCTTCTGTTACATGAATATCCTGAATCATACTGTTTCCTTTCTTTCACTACTATGTCTTCCATTGAAAGCACAAAGAAGTCTTCTCACCAAACTAAATAATAGTTACCATTTTGTTAGGATTCAAAATTTCAATCCAACAGCTATCAGCATCTCGAATAAATTCCAGGCCTTTCATATTACCATCATCTGGTTTCCTCACAAATTTGACTCACAGTTCTTCAAATCTTTTACAAGCACATCAGGAAGAGCAATTCCAATATAACCAAATACCCAAGGGTCTGAATTGACAGTGTGGTAACTTAGAGTTGCATCTTCTTTTGTGCCTCAATTGTATGTCAGCTCAAAGGTTGTTTTTTTTGGAGGATACCCATGGTACTCTTCCATTTTTACGTTTGGGGGTGTCATTTTTATCCTCATAAGCCAAGATATAGAGTGGAAATTTCATAGTGAGAAAATCTAATTTTTCATTTAGCATCATTCCAAGAATTCTATCAAAAAAATCAAATGATTTCTTAAGATCTTTAATTTGTAGCACAGTCTGCTTCAGTAGGAAATCCTGGGTCCTAGGGTCTGCATCAGAGCAACAACTGGGGGCAATAAATATGAATATTAATATGAACATGAATATGAGTATAAATAAAAATAATTTCACTCTTAAAATTAGATTTTTTGGTCTCCTGTGTTGTATTTTTCATCAGGTAAACTATCTTCAAGCAAACATGGCTTCTGATTGCTTAGTAATTCCAAAATATTTGTATTATCTCTAAAAGAATCTATATATGGATTCTGTATTAAAAACATACTTCTATGAAACCACTCTGCAATTTCAAATTGTTATTGCCTGTATTCAACAAGCATGTTTTTGGTTTCTTTTTTTTTTTTTTAATTCTTTCCCCCCTTGTGGCTTGCTTGCTGTCTGCTCTATGTTCCATTTGCTGTGTGTTCTTCTATGTCTGTATTTTTTATATCATCCCCCTGCTGGCTTGCTTGATGTCTGCTCTCTGTGTCCATTCACTGCATGTTCTTGTGTGTTTTTACTTGTCTCCCTTTTTTTGCTGCATTACCTTGCTGAGTCAGCTTTCCATGGCACTTACAGGCTGGGGGCACTCCATGGTGCCCAGACCAGTGGCTCTCTGCAGCATGCAGGTGAGCCTGCCTTCACAAATAGGCCCCTGGAGTTGAACCCAGGGCCTCCCATATGGTAGATGGGAGCCCAACTGATCGAGCTATAGTCACTTCCCTAAACATGTTTTTTACTTTAAACTCTTTCAAAAAAAAACAAGTGAAAAAATATTTTGTTGGTTTCCCAACTTTTTGATAGTTATTTTCATGTCATATATAAGATATCAGTTAACTTTTAGCCATATTCAAATTATCTATAAATAATTTCTCTTAATTTAGGCATTTGGCTCTTAGTCTTCTCTTAAATTATTCACTATCATTGATTTCAAAATAGCATTTACAATCTCATTGATGTCACAGTGGCTTTAGCATGACTGATCATTAACCTTTAAATCAGCACTAAATTATCTCTCAACCAACCAAATTAGATACCTTCCCTAAAGATAAGCCTCATGAGACCACCTTTGAATATCCCTCTTAAACTTTCAATGACTATTCTTCATTTCTCTTCCTTATTCTTCTCTTTTCACCAAATCCTTCCCAGGGTTGGCTCTATCTGTACTCTGTTCCCTTTCTTCACTCTGTATGACTCCACAAAGCATTCTCAAATCTGCCAATTCATTTAATACTTGCAATCCATTTAATATCTCTATCATTAATCTGTTAGCTCTCAATATTCTCTATTCTTTCTTTTTTTTTAGTCGGATTGTTTTTTAATTCAATAATAATTTGATAATATTCTTATCTTAATTTTATTTGGACACAGTGTAGTTATATTTATTACACTTACTGCTGTATTTGAATCTAACTCTACCATCTTATATTGTGGTTTCTATGTGTCCATTGTTTTTTTTCCCCCTTTTTTTGACTTTATTTTTTTAATGTTACATTAAAAAAATATGAGGTCCCCATATACTCCCCAACCCCTTCACCCTACTCCTCCCCCCATAACAACAAACTCCTCCATCATTATGAGACATTCATTACACTTGGTGAGTACATCTCTGAGCACCACTGTACCTCATGGTCAATGGTCCACACCATAGCCCACACTCTAGCACAGTCCACCCAGTGGGCCATTGGAGAACATACAATGTCTGGTAACTGGACCCACAGTACCACCCAGGACAACTCCAACTCCCAAAAACACCCCCACATCACATCTCTTCCTCCAACTCCCTACCCACAGCAGCCACTGTGGCCACTTTCTCCACACCTATGCCATATTTTCTTTGATTACTAATCACAAAAATTCATGAATAGAATATCAGTAAGTCCTGTCTAATACATACACTATTCCCCCATCCTGTGGGCCTTGGAATGGTTGTGTCCACTCCACATCTATATCAAGAGGGGGCTTAGATTCCACATGGATGCTGGAAGCAATTCTTCTGCTTTCAGTTGTAGGCACTCTTGGCTCCCTGTTGTGGTGGTTGATCTTCTTCACCTCCATGTTAGCTGAGTGAGGTAAGTCCAATAAATCAGAGTGTAGGAGCTGCAAGTCTGTTGAGGCTCAGGGCCTGGCTATCACATGGTCAATTCTAGAGATTCAGGTCTCCTGGATATACACTAAACCACAGAACCAACTACAGATCCCTTAAAAGTAACAGGAGAGGCTTGTGAACAAAGATCACATCTGAATTCACCTCCATCACACAAAAACCAAATCCGAAAGTAGGGCCAACTGACATGGCACTGAACTGCATCTGCCATGACCATAGAACCTGTGGGTCTCTATAGCCCTCACAAAAACCAATATCTGAGGTTGTATCTACTTTATCTGTTTCTAGGACTCTGCTGAGGTGTTCATAAGGGTGACCCATTGCGGTCACCCCTCAGGCTGAAGTGTGGTTTGCTGGCCTGGCGGGGGAGCAGCCGCGGCAGGCCAAGCTGCTGTCCCCATAATAGGGTGGCTGGTCGGACTCACCGCCACCCCTGAAGGGAGCTCGGCATGGGCGCAGAGTGCCCTCAGGTCTCCCCTTCTCGGCAGCCATGCTTCCGCGGCCGCCCCTTCTCCTGGATGGCGTCACACGATGCCTGTGGGGCGGCACCCTTCTTCTTCTTTCTCCCTGCACAGGCACAGGGTGGAAAATTCCAGTCTGCCCTTTTCCCCTCCCCCGACAGCAGCAACAGCCAGGCGTGGGCAGAAAAATCCAGTCTGCCCTTTTCCCTTCCCCCGACAGCAGCAACAGCCAGGCGTGGGTGGGAAACTCAAGTCTGCCCTCCACCCCAGCAACAGCAGCCACCAATCCCTAAACCCTGCCCCTTCCCCCAGCAACAGCAACAGCCAATCCCTAATCACCACCCCTCCCCCATCCAGTACCGCCCACTGACCTTTCTCCGGCAACCAATCAGAAGAGGGTGTGACTTCGACCAATCAGCCTTCCCCAGCCCCTATAAAACTGTTGCCTCTCCCTCAATAAAGTGGACTTGTGTGTTTACCTTGTCTCCGCGGTAGTTCTTCTGCCATGTGCCCTCCAGTCCTGAGAGCCCCCAACAAGGGCCTGGCCTCCCTTGTCCCCAGTTTGTCGCCTGCTTCTCCGGACGACCCCTTCATCGCCGGCTTCTCCGGGCGACCCCTTCATCGCCGGCTTCGCCGGGCGACCCCTTCGTTGCCGGCTTCGCCGGGCGACCCCGTCAGCCGAACCACGCAACCCCTGTGAGACCGATCCCTCGTCTGCTGCCGGACTGACCCCTCGTCCCAAGTGGGACCGACCCCTCGTCCCAAGCGGAACCGACCCCTCGTCCAAAGCTGGACCGACCCCTCGTCCGCAGCCAGACCCCACCTCTACCGACTGAGCAAGCCACCGCAGTTGGCGCCCAACGTGGGGCAAAGCAACCCCACCACAGCACAACGTGGGGCAAAGCAACCCCACCACAGCACAACGTGGGGCAAGGCAACTCCACCACAGCCTCACTCCATAACCTGGCGCCCCCCTCTCCTCTCTTCTCACCTTGGGACTTCTCTCGTGCAACATTGCTGCTACCTGAGCCTTGGCTACCTCATATGATCCATGGCAGTCTGGGAGAATCGCTGGATGGCTTTCTCCTTCCATGTCGGGGGCTTATACCGACCCGCTATGATTAAGAGGAGCCTTGGATTTCTCGGGAGCGTGCGCTTGCACGTCTGAAGTAACCCTACCACAGCCCTACACCCTCCTCTCTTCTTACCCCTATCTTTTCGCTCTGCATTGCTGCTCCTGAACCTTGGTGACCTCATATGATCCACGGCGGTCTGGGAGAATCGCTGGATGGCTTTCTCCTTCCATGTCGGGGGCTTATACTGACCCACTATGATTAAGAGGCACCAATAAAACTCTCAGGAGCGCATGCCTGAGCAGCTCCACCCCTGCCTTCACCTCTGCCTCCTCCTCTCCATGCTTGCTCCCCTTTGCCTTGCTCCACTGCTCGTCGTTCTGCCCTCCCCTCGTTGGGGCCTTCTCTTGGCCCGCGACCACCGTCAGAGCCCCACCGGCTCCGACCCCTCGTCTCACCGCGCACCTCAGCTCCCATCGCCGTGCTCTCAAGGTAAGGGCCCCTTTTCTTATTGGCTCCAAAAGGCCATTAGCAATGGGTAACATCCTATCTGCTAAGCAAGCCCCACAAGTTCGGGCCCTCACCAGTCTCCTAGACACTCACCAGTGTAAGATCTCTTTCAAACAGCTTCAAGTATATTGGGACCTTCTTCTCCCCTTTAATCCGTGGCTTACCACGTGTCAGCTTTGGGACCCGGACACCTATACTCACCTTATAGATAGGGTCACTTCTGCTGTGGAGCAGGAAGGTAAAAGATTCCCTCCTGGCTTATTACAGGCAACATGAAGTCCAGAAGAAATCTTGAAGGGTATAATCTATGATATGCTATATAAAAAAGGATTTAAAAGCAGCTATACCAAGAAAGTAAGAATTATGAGTCAACTGTAAATAAATTATATATTTCTGTTAATGTGTTGTAATTGTTCTGTGTTTGTCTGTCTGTTCGTTCAATGTCAACGTATATTGTGATACCTCTGGATGGTAAATATAAATTACTAGAAATCTTTAAAAGAGCTCTATTCAAATGGCCAAAAATTAAATAAGTGCTTATATTAATACTTAAGTTTATTATATTAATACATAAGTTTAAATGTTAATAAGATATCTACAATTAAAAAAAATTGTAAGTCTTAATTAACAAAATTAACACTACGTCTTCATAAAAAGTTGTTCTTGCCTAGATTAAAATGAATAACTTATTTTTCTTCACAGGATAATATAAAGAATGTAAAACTTATATGAATATTAAAAAGGTTAAAAGTTTGTAAAAATGCTAACGGAAATGTAATAAGTTTTGCAAAAAGATGTATTTTGACCTAAAGTAGGATGGCTAATTTTTCATAAACTCTTGAAACTTAATTTGCATGCGGCAAGTGTAAAAGGTATTGTGATAACTTTACGTAAGGGAATGTGTTCTGTAAAGATAAAATTTATCTTCAATAGTTTACATTAAGGTATTAAATGGCTAATTCCAAAAGGTCATTCTTAAATATATATATATATAACTGAATTGATGATAATAATAATAAAAGGTAATTTTATAACAGGAAAGATTAACAGCAACCAAGCTCCCCTGCCAACTTGCTTTTAGGAAACGGTTTCTAATATTGCATGCTACTAAGTATTTAAAGAAAAGTTATTCTTAAGGAAACAGAAGATGATTTTGTCTTTGCAGCCATTGTCTATTTAGCAACACCCCTCGCTATCAGCCTAGGCACTGTTGCGCCGGACGATTGGAACCTTAAACAAAGACTCCTCCTCACTGTCATCTTCCTATCTATCGTTACTATATTTACTGCCCTCATTCTCCTTCATTTATAAAGCAGTCTCCTACAAACCACAAAGCTTCTGTCTTAAACATACCATTCTCAACCCTATCCTCTAAATGATCTTCTCACTTCCCCCACAGCCTTTAATACTTTATTTCTTCCTCATAACCTTTGCTTTCTTGATAATATTTTCCGCCAACTGTCTAGCCGCTACCACCCCAGAAGATTGGAACCTCAGCCAACGAATTCTACTCTCCATCGCCTTTCTGTTTATTATCCTCTTTTATGCTTTACTCCTTATCATCCTCCCATAATGACTTCACCAAGCCTCCTCTTGTCCAAAACCGTCACCCTTCTTTTCCTCACACTCCCCATTGCACTCACCAACCCCAGCCATCAGCCTTTTAATTGGACAGTAAGCCTCTGGCAGGAAAAAGTAATCCTCTCCTACAATGTCTTCGCTGCCAAGGAGAGATCAACTACCTGTAACGGGCTGTCATCCTGGACTTTTAACAGCAGATGGACCTTATAGCCACCGAGATCAACGAGAATTGGACATTGGCCACCCTTGCTTGCAACGGCAAGGTACCGCCCCCTAAATTGTACATGTATATCCCCGTCATACTCACCTCCCTCATCAGCCCCGCTTCCCTCATTGCTTACTGTCTCTTGGGCCTCAGCTACTTGTTGCTGCTGCCATCCTGGCCCTTATTTGAAAAGAAGGGGGAAATGTGGTCACCCCTCAGGCTGAAGTGTGGTTTGCTGGCCTGGTGGGGGAGCAGCTGTGGCAGGCCAAGCCGCTGCCCCCATAATAGGGTGGCTGGTCGGACTCACCGCCACCCCTGAAGGGAGCTCGGCATGGGCGTAGAGTGCCCTCGGGTCTCCCCTTCTTGGCAGCCATGCTTCTGTGGCCGCCCCTCCTCCCGGATGGCGCCACATGATGCCTGTGGGGTGGCACCCTTCTTCTTCTTTCTCCCTGCACAAGCGCAGGGCGGAAAATTCCAGTCTGCCCTTTTCCTCTCCCCCGACAGCAGCAACAGCCAGGCGTGGGCAGAAAAATCCAGTCTGCCCTTTTCCCTTCCCCGGACAGCAGCAACAGCCAGGTGTGGGTGGGAAACTCAAGTCTGCCCTCCACCCCAGCAACAGCAGCCACCAATCCCTAAACCCTGCCCCTTCCCCCAGCAACAGCAACAGCCAATCCCTAATCACCACCCCTCCCCCATCCAGTACCGCCCACTGACCTTTCTCCGGCAACCAATCAGAAGAGGGTGTGACTTCGACCAATCAGCCTTCCCCAGCCCCTATAAAACTGTTGCCTCTCCCTCAATAAAGTGGACTTTCGTGTTTACCTTGTCTCTGCGGTAGTTCTTCTGCCGTGCGCCCTCCAGTCCTGAGAGCCCCCGACAAGGGCCTGGCCTCCCTTGTCCCCAGTTCGTCGCCAGCTTCGCCGGGCGACCCCGTCAGCCAAACCGCGCAACCCCTGTGAGACCGATCCCTCGTCTGCTGCCGGACCGACCCCTCATCCCAAGTGGGACCGACCCCTCATCCCAAGCGGGACCGACCCCTCGTCCAAAGCTGGACTGACCCCTCGTCCGCAGCCAGACCCCACCTCTACCGACCGAGCAAGCCGCCGCAACCCATTTGATAACCTCCTGGCTCTTTTTGGAGACTCATAGCCATATAAACTCATTTGTCCTTTCCATTTCCCCCTTTTATTCAGGTCAAAAAGCATTTTTAACTCCTGGTATTATATGTAGACTGAGATATTCTGCTGGTTTGATTTACCCTTATATTCATGGTCATTTTCTAGTTACATCATCACCTGGTACTTGGTAGTAATCCCTCAGTGCCAGGGAGGCTCATCCCTGGGACTCATGTCCCATGCTGGGGGGATGGCAATGCATTTACATGCTGAGTTTGGCTTTGAGACAGGCCATATTTGAGCAACACAGAGGCTCTCAGGAAGTAACTCTTAGGCACCATGCAGCTCTAGGTCTTGTTCTTATTTCAGGTGTACAGACTCACAGGCATAGTCATTAGTATCAAGGGCTCAATATTGGACATCCTTTTTTTTGGTCTTTGCCATTGCACTTGGGGGATCATTGCTGTTCCTTTAGGGACTGTGCTAGAGCTCCCCTGGCTAGGACCTCAGCACTCCCTCAGTTGTTGTTTATAATTGTAACCACTATGAAAATATCCAAATATTTTTATGTACCCTAGATATACGCCCTGGAGAACTCCCTGCCAACCATGTGTTCCCTATCATTAATATCCCACACCAGTATTCCTCCCCTGCCATTGTTGAGCCTCTCTGTGATCCAAAACTTCTTCAAAAATGAAGCCCAATATATGCCAGGTTCCATTAATAGTAAAATGGAATGTCGTAATGAGTTTAAAGGTTAGATATAGACTGCATATTAATTTAGAAAAATTAAGAAAAAAATAAATTGGGGTATCAAAAAAATTAAAAATGCAAAAGCTGTGCTTTTGATGTTTTGCCTTCCATCACTGCAATAAGTGTCACCCTGTATGCAAATTGGCAAGGCAAGTTCTTCCATCTTTTCCTCAGTGTCTACATTCTTTTTTTGCCCTTTTTTTCCTAATTATTAAACTTGTCTTCACAAAAGTTTTAGATCACAGTAATTCATATATACCATATACAGTACTCCCACATATGCAACATAAAACCCTTTTCCCTTCCACAGCAATAATTTTTTTACATATTCATACTATATTTACTGAAACTGATGTAGAGATATTGAGACAAAAATAGCTTTCAAACAAGGTAACACCTGTGTTTACATTATGGTTAATATTTTAGACTATACAATTTTCTAAATTTTTAGTTATCTTATGTTTTACATAATGATTTACATTTTAGCCTATTGGCCTATATACATATTTTGGTATAATTTAACATGTCTTATATCCATCCTTGCATAATCTTGTGGAACACTTCTATTGCCCACACAGTTACATTGATTCCATCTATTCAATACCTCTTTCCCCCTCCCCTCAGGGACCACAGTAACAGTCGATCTTCATTGCTTAAAGGGCCATGTTCAGAGATACTTGCAACAGTGTTGAGGGCTTGACATGCTCAACTGCCCTAACGCATTGGGAGCCACGATTTCTCTCAAGAGATACAATTCCCTCTATTGGAGAACATCAGTCCTTCCCAGGATATGTGTAAAACTGCACTCTCATTGTATGGGTCTCCATCAATGATATAACCCACTATGACAAAATGAGAACTCACACACTCCCTAGAAGCCTGTCCTGCATCAGAATATCCCCTTTAAGCATCTTAAATAGGTAACCTTCCATATTATATTTTTGAAAAGTTTTCTCAGCATTGTACACTCAACCAAATACCTGACAATCTCCTATGTTCATATGTTCACCCCCTCCCCCCAATTTCTTGGGCAATATTACCCATCCTTCCATCCCTAGCCCCCCTCAAGCCCACAAAGCCCCACCAAAACGTAAGCCTATGTCCCCATTTTATTCCTTCCTTGTACAAATACTTACCTCCAGCTTATCATAGATTTCAGCCACGTAGGTGTTGGCTTACATCCTTCCTCTACCCCCCAATTTACTTTAAGCCTATCATCCAGTCTCTAGCTCTTTGAGGCAGCTTGGTTTACTTATTTCATATCATTGAGGTCATGTAGTATTTGTCGTTCAATTCCCGGATGTCCTTCAATGTCCTTCACTCAACATAAGGTTCACAGGATTCATCCATGTTATCACATGTGTTTGTAGTGTATTCATTCTTAAAGCTGAGTAGCATTCCATTGTATGTACATACCACATTTTATTTATCCATTTATCTGTTGATGGGCATTTGGGTTGATTCCAACTTTTGGCAATAGTGAACAATACTGCTATGAACATTGGTGTGCGTATATCGGTATGTGTCCTTGTTTTCAGTTCTACTGGGTATATAACCAGCAGTGGAATTGCTGGGTCATATGGCAGATCTATAGCCAGATTTTTGAGAAACTGCCAAACTGCCCTCCAGAAAAGTTGGATTCTTCTGCATTCCCACCAGCAGTGGATGAGTGTTCCCATTCTACCACATTCTCTCCAGCACTTGTAGTCTTTTTTTTACCATAGTTGCTAATCTTATGGAAGTAAGATGGTAACTCATTGTAATTCTGATGAGCATTTCCCTAATAGCTAGAGATTTGGAGCACATTTCCATGTGCATTTTAGCCATTTGTATTTCTTCTTTAGAGAGGTGTCTGTTTAAATCTTTTTCCCATTTTTTAAATGGGTTGTCCTTTTATTTTCAAGATATAGGAATTCTTTATATATTCAGGTTATAAGTCTCCTATCAGATATATGGTTACCAGATATTTTCTCACATTGTGTAGGCTTTCTTTTCACTTTCTTGACAAACTCCTTTGAGGTGCAGAAGGCTTTAATTTTGAGGAAGTCCCATTTATCTTTTTGTTCTTTTGCTGCTCGTGTTTTTGGTGTGAAGTTCATGAAGCTATTTTCTATTACAAGGGCCTGTATATGCTTCCCTACACTGCTTTCCAAGGTCTTTATGGTCTTGGCTTTTATATTTAGGTCTTTGATCCATCTTGACCTGATTTTTGTATAAGGCATGTGTTGGTAATCCTCTTTCATTCTTTTACAAATGGATATCCAGTTCTCCAGGCACCATTTGTTGAATAGGCCATTCTCTCCGAGTTGAGAGGGTATGGTGACTTTATTGAATATGATATGACTATATATATGAGGATCTATATCAGAACTCTCAAATCGGTTCCATTAATCTGTGTGTCTCTACTTGTGCCAAAACCATGCTGTTTTAACTACTGTAGCTTTGTTGTATGTTTTGAAGTCAGGTAGTGTGATTCCTCCAATTTCATTTTTGTTTTTCAATATTTCTTTGGCAATTTGGGGCCTCTTTCCTTTCCAAATAAATTTCATAGATAGCTTTTGTAGTTCCTGAAAGAATGCTGTGTTGATTTTTTAAGGGATTGCATTGAATGTGTAGATCAGTTTTGGTAGGATAGACATCTTAATAATATTTAGTCTTCCTATCCATGAACAGGGAATATTCTTCCATTTATTTAGGTCTTTGATTTCCTTGAACAGTGTTATATAGTTCTCAGTGTATAAGTTTTTTACATTTAGTTAAATTTATTCCTTGGTTTTTCATTTTTTTATTGACTATTGTAAATGGTATTTGTTTTTTGATTTCCCCCTGAGCTTGCTCATGATTGGTGTAAAGAATTGCTAGTGATTTTTGCACATTGATCATATAACCTGCAACTTTACTAAACTCATTCATGGGTTCTAGAAGCTTTATTGTAGACTTCTCAGGGTTTTGTATGTATAGGATAATGTCATCTGCAAATAATGAAATTTTAACTTCTTCCTTTCCAATTTAAATCCTTTTTATATCTGGTTCTTGTCTCAGTGCTCAAGCAAGTACTTCTAAGACAATGTTAAATAGAAGAGGTGATAGTGGGCATCCTTGTCTTGTTCCTGATCTTAGAGGGAAAGATTTTAGGATTTCATCATTGTAAATGATGTTGGCTGCGGGTTTTTCATATATATTATTCATCATGTTCAGAAAATTTCCTTATATTCTGATCTTTTGAACTGTTTCTATCAAGAAAGGGTGCTGTATTTTGTCAAATGCTTTTTATGCATCTATAGATATAATAATATGATTTTTTCCTTCAATCTGTTTATGTGGTATATTACATTGATTGATTTTCTTATGTTGAAACATCCTTGCTTATGCGGAAAGAATCCCAGTTGGTCATGGTGTATAATTCATTCAATGTGTTGTTGAATATAGTTAGCAAGTATCTTATTGAGGATTTTTGCATCTAGGTTCATTAGAGAAATTGGCCTGTAATTTTCCTTCTTGTGGTGTCTTTGTTTGGCTTGGGTACTAGAGGA
Organism: Dasypus novemcinctus; assembly: GCF_030445035.2. NCBI lineage: Eukaryota > Metazoa > Chordata > Mammalia > Cingulata > Dasypodidae > Dasypus > Dasypus novemcinctus. The sequence continues at coordinate 62,026,015 of NC_080691.1, read as the reverse complement.
ACATTGGCATCATAGAATGAGTTATATAATGTTCCTTCCATTTCAATGTTTTGGAAGAGTTTCAGCAAGATATGCATAACTTCTTTCCAGAATGTTTTGTAGAATTCACCTGTGAAGCTGTCTGGCCCAGGGATCTTCTTAGTTGGAAGGTATTTAATGACTGATTCTATCTCTTTACTTGTGATTGATTTGGTGAGACTGTCAATTTCTTCTTTCATCTACATAGGCATCTATATATTTCATCTATATATGTTTCTAGGAATTTGTCCATTTCCTCTGAATTGTCATTTTTGTTGGAATATAACTTTTCAAAGTATACTTTTATGATAGTCTTTATTTCTGTGGGTTCAGTGGTGATATTTCCTTTCTCATTTCTTATTTTGTGTATTTGCATCTTCTCCCTTTTTTTCTTTGTTAGTCTCACTAAAGGTTTGTCAATTTTATTGGTCATCTCAAAGAACCAGCACTTGGTTTTATCTTTTCAAGTGCTTTCTTATTTTCTATTCCATTTAGTCCTGCTCTTACCTTTGTTCTTTCTTTCTTTCTTCTTCCTGTGGGGTTACTTTGTGTTATTTTACTAATGCCTCCAAATGAGCAGTTAGTTCTTCAATTTTTGCTCTTTCTTCTTTTTTGATGTATGAATTTATGGCTATAAATTTCCCTCTCATTTCTGCTTTTGCTGCATCCCATAAGTTTTGGTATGTTGTTTTATCATTATCATTTTTTTCAAGGTAGTTATTAATTTCTTTTGAGATTTTCTCTTTGACCCACTGTTTTTCTAAAAATGTGCTGTTTAATTTCCATATCTTGGTGTGAAATCTGGGCCTCTGACCCTTGCAGAATTCCAGCTTCACTCCACTGTGGTCAGAGATATTATTTTGTATGATTTCGATCTATCTGAGTTCATTGAGCCTTTCTTTGTGGCCCAGGATATGGTCTATCTTGGAGAATGATCCATGAGCACTTGAGAAAAATGTATATCCTGCTGTAATCAGGTGTAATGATCTGTATATGTCAATTAGGTCCATCTGCTCTAAATTACTGTTCAAAGTTTTTGTTTCCTTATTGATGCTCTTTTGAGATGTTCTGTCCAAAGTTGATAGTGGTGTATTAATGTCTCCCTCTATAATTGTAGACGCACCTATTCTTTCACTTAGTTTTTCCAGTGTTTGCCTGACATATGTGGAGGTGCCCTTGTTAGGAGCATAAATATTTATAATTGTTCATTCTTCTTGAAAGATTATCCCTTTCACTAATATGTAGTATCCATCTTTGTCTCTCACAATTGTGTTGCATTTAAAGTATATTTTGTCTGATATTAATATAGCTACTCCTGTCTTTTTTTTTTTTTTTTGGTTATTGTTTGCTTGTAAGATTGTTTTCCAGCCATTCACTTTCAATGTCCTTGAATCCATAGTCAAAGACGTGTTTCTTGTAGAGAGCATATAGATGTGTCATATTTCCTTATCCAATCTTCCAGTCTGAATTTTCTGACAGTTAAATTTAATCAATTGACATTCAGTGTTATTACTTTCTTGGAATTATTTATGTCAGCCATATTTTCTTTGGACTTGTGTTTGTCATATTTTATTTGTTTGTTTTCTTCTTTTTGTCTTTTTTGTTGCTCTTACTCTCTCCTCCATCTCAGCCTCTCCTGTTTTTTTTTTCTTTCTTCCTGAAGAACTCCCTTTAATATTTCTTGAAGAGTAGGGTTCTTGTTGGCATACTCTTTTAATTTCTGTTTATCAGTGAAAATTTTGTACTCTCCATCATTTTTGAATGCTAGCTTAGCTGGGTAGAGTATTCTTGGTTGGAAATTTTTTTCTTTTAGTACCTTGACTGTATCATACCACTGCCTTCTTGCCTCCATGGTTTTAGATGAGAAATCAGCACTTAATCTTATGGAGCCTCCCTTGTATGTGATGGTTCTCTTTTCTCTTGCTGTTTTTAGAATTTTCTCTTTGTCTTGAGCATTGGATAATTTGACAAGTATATGTCTTGGTCTAGGCCTGTTGGGATTTATGGTGTTTGGGGTGCACTGTGCTTCCTGGACATGTACATCCATCTCCATCAGTAGGTTTGGGATGTTTTCAGCCATTATTTCCTCCAACATCCCTTCTGCCTCCTTTCCCTTCTCTTCTTCTTCTCAGATGCCTATAGTATGTATGTTTGTGCATTTTGCATTGTCATTTGGGTCCTGAAATCCCAGCTGGATTTTTTCTATCTTTTTATAAATCAGTTTTACTATCTGTTTGATTTCCGATGTGCTGTCTTCCATGTCATTAATTCTCTCCTCTGCCTCTTCCAGTCTGCTGCTATTTGCTGAGAGTGTATTTTTGATATCTTGAACTGTGGTGTTCATCACCATCTACCTGTTATCTTTTTGTGTATGTCTTCAATTTTCTCTCCAAGTGTTCTCTTCATATTGTTAATCTCTTCCTTTACTTCATTAAGTTGGTCTCTATTATATATTTTGAGAGCTTTAATTACTTGCCCGATGTTCTGCTCCTCTTCCTGGTTTTTAGTTTGTTCATTGGATTTAGCCATATTTTCCTGATATTGGTTTGGTGTAGTTTTTTGTTGCTGTCTGGTCATAATTTTATCTTGACCGGTTTAATCAGTTCCTTAGCTTCTTTGTCTAGTCTTGGAATTAATTAGTTGCTGGTCACATGTGTTATGTCTTCTCTTTGTCCCTTTGCTCTTCTTACTCTATTTTCTTGTTGCTGGTTAAGTTCACCTTGAAGGAAAATATTAGGGCCAGGGAAAGCAAAATGAGTAAGAAATGAAAATGTATAAAGTAATGTCATAATAAATTTTAACAGAGCAACAATGTGAGATCTAGAAGAATGGATATTAGACTCATGTAAATTGTGTTGTGAAAAAACAGTAAGTAGATACCTATGATGAGACAGTCAACTGAATATGGGGATGAATATAGTATGAATTAAAAGGTCAGTGTTTTCATGAGAGAGAAAGAGAAAAGAAAGACAATAATATCAAGAGTAGATAAAAGAAAACAGAACAAAGATATTAGAAATAAAAATCAGACAATTTGGGGGCCAAACAAAGGGAGGTGTAATATAAGAGAAACAGTAGATCACGGAGGATAGCAAGATGTAGAGGAAAGGGAATAGTGTAGGTGGCCAAAATCAATTCATACAGAAAAGAGGAAATGGAGGATGAAAATGGACCTTGGGGGATAAAGCAGTAGAAAAGACCAGGGGACAATGCAACAGTAGCAACCATGACAAATAAAAGAACCAACATTTGAAGCTAGGAATCCTCTTTGCAGTTATATAAAATGCTTAGGAATCTGACATTCCCCCTTTCTCCCTTCCTCACTGCTCTCTCTCCCAGTGCAGCAGAAAAGCTGCCTGAGAGGTCCAGTAGGAGATTCAAGTGGGTCCTTGTTAAACCAACTCAAAACAGAAGACAATAACTCTTTATTTCCAGCATGAGAGCGCATATACCTCACCAGAAACCCCAAATATGCTACTGGAAGCTTGGATAGCACATCCTACAGTCCCTCCCCCTTAGGTGTGCTAGGGGAGGTCTAGTTGATTTCCTGACTTCACCTTCTCCTATACCAAGTTTTCTATCCCAAGACATTTAGGTAAATTGGACTTTCTCAGCAGATTCACCTCTCCTTTCTTCCCAGACTCTCCCCAAGTCAGCTGCTACACTCCTCCAAGTTCGAGGAGAAAAAAAAGACAAAAAATGCATAGAGCTGGGGTAATCAAGGACCTCAGATGGATCTCAGGACAAGGTGGATTCAGGAATGGGATAGCCATGATTTTGCAGACTCAAGGTATGTGCTACCAGGGTTTAGGGGATATGGACCTGTGACCCACACATCTGGTAAACACGGGGTTTGGCAACACGGCAGCACAACAAAGTTTTGAGGGATTGTCATAGCCAGGCCACCAGCCCTAGGGGTAAGTTTCCCATCCACAACTTCTGACCTTTGTGTCAGAAACCCAAAATTCCATCTCTCACAAGAATCTCTTCTGTCACTGTCTCACCAAATTGACATCCAGACACCTCCAGCCCTGCAAGCCCCAGAAATAGCCCACTCAGGATTTGGGAACATCACAGCACCAAGAAGTTTTCAGGGATCACTGCAGCCAGGTCACCAGCCCTAGGGGGAAGGGTCCTGCCCGCAACTTCTGACCTTCGTGTCAGAAACCCAAAATTCTACCTCATGCAAAATTCTCTTCTATCACTGTCTCACCAAATCAATGTCCAGACACCTCCTGCCCTGCAAGTTCCCAAAACAGCCCAGTCCAGCAGGACTCTGACACTAATCAGTTGTTTCTTTGCAGGAGAGATTATGAGGTGCAGTCACTCAGATACCATCTTGCCCTGCCTCCCTCTATTCTTTCTTGAATATGTTAGCTTATGTTGATAGTTTTTTGCAATCTCACTACCATTGCCCCATTCTGTTAATAACAGTCATCTTTCTGTAATCAATAAACCTTCAATCATCCATCTTCTCCAAACCCTTTCAATTACTACATCTATCTTGTCTCCATTTTCTACCATTGCTCTTTATCAATTTATTTTCTTTCCCAATCACAGTATCATTCATATCTCCTAATTTTCTCAGTATTTTCCTTTCCCATCTATCACCATCATATTTTAAAATCCTGCAGTATACCTTGGTAATAAAAATCCCCATCATCTCTCAGTTAGCCACTTCTCTACATTCCCAGTAACGTCTGTGTACTCTATATCAATGTCATATCTTTATCAGCTATTTCAGAGTAGTTTTTGGGTCAGTTTCAGATCACTCAAATCCTTAACCATCCTCTAAGGCCTCTCATTTCTTACTCAGCACTTTTACCTATATCATTTTAAAATGAATCCCCTCCATATCTGATACCTCCAGCTCACTATGTTTTTTGTATACATGTCAAACATCCCTGGAACTCATATCTCTATCTTTCCACAATCTTTTCTCAACTCATCTTCAACATCATCTATTGCCTTTCAAAGACTTATTTCAAAATAAGCAATCTCTTTTATCCACTCTCAGGCATCTCTCAACCTTCTTTAAAATACCTTTCCATCATCTTCCTCAACCAATTCTCCAGTCCATCTCTCATTGCTTCCTCTCTTTCATCACTTCACAACTCATTACTTCTGGACCAACACTTGATATCTCAGTAACATCCATAAAAATAAGAAAATATCCAGCATGCATCATGCAAAATATGATAATGTCCCTAAGCTGGACATTTTGAGATGAAAAGGGGTATTTTGAGATGAAAAGTTTCATATTTTCAGAGTGGAAAGGGATATTTCTATTTGGATGGGCAATGATTTCCTCAATTGAAATTCTAATTTTTAAGGGAAATTTGATAGAAATGAGGAAGCCCACCATGCAAGTGTAAGAACTTTTCTGACATCAGGAGAACAGGTGCAAACAACATGATGGCAGGAGGCCAAAACAGTGCCTAGAGGTCAAAATAGAGGTTGTGTGTTAGGGCAATGGAGACAAAGTCCAAAGTTAACATGGACAAAACACAGGACTCAGAGGCCATAGCATTACATGGCTTTGAGAATGAGAGTGAAAAACTTTTCAGAGCTGTCACTATAGGTTTGAAAGTGTATATATCAGATGAATTGTTCTGTTTGTTTTGTTGAAAATTATATAAATTGGTGCAAGGACAGAGCTTAAGCATTTTTTGAAGCATACATCACAGTGATATAAATGAAAGACAGTTGTGTCTTGCAACATAATAAAAATGATTGTGAAAATATTATACTGTCAATATGGGATATATTTTGAAAACATATGTGATACAACTGGGGATTTAAATGGGTTTTGAGTAACTGGGAGGGGTAAGTTTGCAACAGTTGAAACAGCAAGTCTTAGATAGAAGACTACATAAGACATGATCTAAAATTAATCAGATTGGAGGCGGGGTAAGATGACATCTGAGTGAGTGCACCTTATAATCTCTCCTGCAAAGAAGCGGCTGAGTAGTGTTGGCATTTTGCTGGAATGGGCTGTTTTGGGTGTTTGCAGGGCAGGAGGTGTTTGGACATCGATTTAGTGGGATGGTGACAGAGAAGATTCTTGTAAAAGGTAGAATTTTGGGTCTCTTTCACAGAGATCAGGGCTGCACACAGGATGCTTCTCCCTTGGGCTGGCGGACCAGCAGTGGTGATTCCTGGAGGCTTTGCTGTGCTGCAGAGTTCCCATGCCATGAGCGGGATTGCAGGGTGGGAGGTGTCTGGAAGTCAATTTCGTGAGACAGAGATAGAGGCAATTATTGCGAGACGTGGAATTTTGGGTTCTGACACAGAGATCAGAGCTTCTGGCTCTAGCCCTGCCCTCTAGGGCAGACAGCCCACCTGCAGTGGTCCCTGAACAGTTTGTAGTACAGCAGTGCCCCCAGCAGGCTGTTTTGGGGGCTTGCAGGGTGGGAGGAGTCTGGAAGTCGATTTGGTGAGACAGATGGAGGAGATTTTTGGGAGACATGGAATTTTGGTTTTCTGACACAGAGATCAGAGTTTCTGGCTACAGCCCCTCCCACTAGGGCTGGAGCCCAGCTGCGGGGATCCCTGAAAGCTGTGTTGTGCAGTGGTGCTCCCAGGTACCCTGTTAACAGGATGCCTGGTTCCCAGGTCTGTGTCCCCTAAACCCTGGTGGCCCACACCCCAGAGACTCACACCTCTTGAGTCTGCAATCTCACAGACTTCCCATCCCTGAATCCACCATGCCCTGAGGTCCATCTGAGGTCCTTGATTGTCCTAGCCCTCAGCATTTGTAATTTTTTTTTCCTTTTTCTCTTTTTTCTTTTTATAATCATCTTGGTTGTTGATATTGCATTATCTCCTGGACTTTTCTCCCATTGTATCCCCCAAGGTCCTTTTTTGTTTATTTAGGTTTTTTTTTCTTTCTTGTTTTTTTCTTGTGTGTTTCCCTCCCATTTCATTGACCACCCCCTTTTTTGCTTCTCTTTTTCTTCTTATTTTATTTATACAAAGGTGCTGCAGAGAGCGCCTCACATATGCTGTGTTTCCTCATCCTCCATTTCCTTGTTCCTCTGTGAATTGATTTTGGCCACCTAAACTATCCACATTCCCCCACATCCTGCTATCCTCCATCATCTACTGTCTCTCTTACATAGCACCTCCTGTTTGTAGGTCCCCAAATTGTCTAACATTTAATTTCTAAACCTTTGTTCTGTTTTCTGTCTTTTATCCATTCTTGATATTATTGTCTTTATTTTCTCTTTACCTCTCTCATTAAAACACTGGCTTTTTAATTCCTACTATACTCCTCCCCATACTCAGTTGACTATCTCATTATAGGTACTCTACTTATTGCTACAACTCTACACAACTTACATTAGTCTAATATCCATTCTCCCAGATCTCACATTGTTTCTCTGTTAACATTTATTACCAATACTACTTTACACATTTTCTTTTCTTAAACATTTTCCTTTCCCTGGCCCTAATATTTTCCTTCAAAGTGAACTCAGCCAGCAAGAAGAAATTAGAATAAGAAGAACAAAGTGACAAAGAGAAGACATAACACATATGCAAGAACAAAAGCTAATTAATCCCCAAGACTAGACAAAGAAGCTAAGGAACTGAATAAACCTGTCAAGATAAAATGATGAACAGACAGCAACAAAAAACTGCAAACCAAACCAATAATCAGGAAAACATGGCAGAATCCAATTAACAAACTAAAAACCAGGAAGAGGAGCAGAACATAGGACAAGTAATTAAAGATCTCAGAACATATATTAGATGAGGGCGCACGGCAGACAGCGGGCGGTGTCAAGGACGCACAGCGGTGCGAAGAATGCTGCAGAGATGGAGAGTGGTGGCAACGCGTCTGCTTTATTGAGGAAGACAAGCGTTTATATAGGCTAGGGTGCTGGCGGTAGCAAGGCTAAGCCAAATAAGGCAATGTATGTGAGGGGAGGCCGCTAATTGGCTGGGGGATGGTTGGGGGTGAGGTACGAGGGTAAGGGGTGACATGTGGGGTGCGGATTGGCTTAAGCTGAAGGTGACCTCTGATTGGTTGTTGGAGGCTGTTGCTAGGTAAAGGGGCAGAGGTGAGGTTATCATTCTGGTGGGGGGTATATGGGGGCTGGGGCAGAAGATAAGGGGAAGTTGTGGGTTGGGTTCTGGTGAGGCACGGGAGAGGCAGGCCGATTACCCTAGGGCGGCCCCTATGGAGACCGGATGCTGGGTGGAGATAGAGGAGGCAGCCGTTACAGGCAAGAGTAGCAGGGGGGCGACAATCTACCCATGCCAAGCACTCACCCAGCAGGAGACGAGGCCTCATCTCAATGTGCTGGGCCTGCCCAACGATGGTAGCATGCTTGTTACCTCAATTAGAGACCAACTTAATGAAGTAAATGAAGAGTTTAACAATATGAAGAAGGTGAATGAGATAGCAGTTATGAGGAAATTGCAGACATACGCAAAAAGGTAACAGATATGATGGGAATGAACACCACAGTTCAAAAAATCAAAAATACACTCTCAGCAAATAGCAGCAGATTAGAAGAGGCAGAGGAGAGAATTAGCGATGTGGAAGACAGTGCATCGGAAATCAAACAGATAGTAGAACTGATCGATAAAAAGATAGAAAAAAATCCAGCTAGGACTTAGGGACTTGAATGACAATGCAAAATGCACAAACATACGTATTATAGGCATACCAGAGGAAGAAGAGAAGGGAAAGGGGACAGAAGGGGTGTTGCAAGAAATAATGGCTGAAAACTTCCCAAATCTATTGAGAGAGATGGATGTACATATCCAGGAAGCACAACACACCCTAAACATCAAAAACCGCAACAGGCCGACCCCAAGACATATACTGGTCCAATTACCAATGCTCTAGACAAAGAGAAAATTCTAAAAGCAGAAGAGAAAAGACAACCATCACATACAAGGGAGGCTCCATAGGATTATTGATGATTTCTCATCTGAACCCAATGGAGGCAAGAAGGCAGTGGTATGATATAGTCAAGGTACTCAAAGAAAAAAATTTCCAATCAAGAATATTCTACCCAGCTAAGCTAGCATTCAAAAATGATGGAGAGTTCAAAATATTCACAGATAAACAGAAAATGAAAGAGTATGCCAACAAGAAACCTCCCCTTCAAGAAAAACTAAAGGGAATTCTGCAGGAAGAAAGGAAAAAACAGGAGAGGAAGAGTTGGAGGAGAGTGCAAGAGCAACAAAAAAGACAAAAAGAGAAGGAAAAAAAAACAAATTATGACAAACACAAGTCCAATCAAAATATGACTACCATAAATAATTCCTTGAAAGTAATAACATAGTGTCAGTGGATTAAACTCACCTATCAAAAGATTCAGACTGGGGCATTGGATAAGGAAATATGACCCACCTATATGTTGTCTACAAGAAACACATTTTAGACCCAGGGATTCATGGACGCTGAAATTGAATGGTTGGAAAATATTCTTACAAGTAAACAATAACCAAAAAAAGGCAGGAGTAGCTATATTAATATCAGACAAAATGGACTTTAAATGCAAAACAATAATGAGAGACAAAGAAGGATACTACATATTAGTGAAAGGGACAATCTCTCAAGAAGAAAAAACAATCATAAATATTTATGCTCCTAACAAGGGTGCCTCCAAATATGTGAGGTAAACACTGGAAAAACTAAGTGAAAGAATAGATGCCTCTACAATATACTGGGAGATTTTAATACACCACTATCAACTTTGGACAGAACATCTCAAAAGAGAATCACTAAAGAAATAAAATGTTTGAACAGTATATAAGAGGAGCTGAATCTAATAGATATATACATATCATTACACCCGAATACAGCAGAATTTACATTTTTCTCAAGTGCTCATGGATCATTTTCCAAGATGGACCATATGTTAGGCAAAAAAGAAAGGCTCAATGAATTCAGAAATATCGAAATCATACAAAATAATATCTCTGACCACAGTGGAGTGAAGCTGGAATTCTGCAAGGGCCAGAGGCCCAGATTTCACACCAAGATAGGGAAATTAAACAGCACATTCTTAGAAAAACAGTGGGTCAAAGAGGAAATATGAAAAGAAATTAATAACTACCTTGAAACAAATGATAATGATAACACAACATACCAAAACTTATGGGATGCAGCAAAAGCAGTACGGAGAGGGAAATTTATAGCCATAAATTCATGCATCGTAAAAGAAGAAAGATCAAAAATTGAAGAACTAACTGCACATTTGGAAGCATTAGTAAAATAACACAAAGTAAGCCCACAGGAAGAAGAAAGAAAGAAATAACAAAGATAAGAACAGAACTAAATGAAATAGAAAATAAGAAAGCACTTGAGAAGATAAACAAGACCAAGAGCTGGTTCTCTGAGATGATCAATAAAATTGACAAACCCTTAGTGAGACTAACAAAGAAAAAAAGAGAGAAGATGCAAATACACAAAATAAGAAATGAGAAAGGAAATATCATCCCTGGCCCCACAGAAATAAAGACTATCATAAGAGGACACTTTGAAAAACCATATTCCAACAAAATGACAATTCAGAAACACATACGCAGCCTGTATTGATGAAAGAAGAAATTGATGATCCCAACAAACCAATCACAAGTCAAGAGATAGAATTAGTCATAAAAACCTCCCAACTAAGAAGTGCCCAGGGACAGATGGCTTCACAGGTGAATTATACAAAATACTGTGGAAAGAACTAATACCAATCCTGCTGAAACTCTCCCAAGAAATCGAAAGAGAAAGAACATTACAGAACTCATTCTATGAGGCCAACATTACCGTAGTGCCAAAGCCAAACAAAGACACCACAAGAAGGGAAAATTACAGACCAATTTCTCTAATGACCCAAGATGCAAAAATCCTCAACAAAATACTTGCTAACCATATTCAACAACACATAAAACAAATTATACACCATGACCAAGTAGGATTCTTTCCAGGTATGCAAGGATGGTTCAACATAAGAAAATCAATCAAGGTAAAATACCATATAAACAGATTAAAGGGAAAAAATCACATGATTATATCTATAGATGCAGAAAAGTATTTGACAAAATACAGCACTCTTTCTTGATAAAAACACTCCAAAAGATTGGAATACAAGGAAATTTTTTGAACATGATAAAGAGGATATATGAAAAACCCACAGCCAACATCTTTTACAATGATGAAATCCTAAAATCCTTCCCTCTATGATCAGGAACAAGACAAGGACACCCACTCTCTCCCCTTCTATTTAACATTCTCTTAGAAGTACTTGCTTGAGCACTGAGGCAATAATCAGATATAAAAGGCATTCAAATTGGAAAGGAAGAAGTCAAAATATCATTATTTGCAGATAACATGATCCTATACATAGAAAACCCAGAGAAGTCTACAAAAAAGCTTCCAGAACTCATAAATGAATTTAGTAAAGTTGCAGGTTATTAGATCAATGCACAAAAATCAGTAGCATTTCTGGACACCAATAATGAGCAAGACCAGGAGGAAATCAAGAAACAAATACCATTTATAATAGTAAATAAAAAAATCAAATACTAGGAATAAATTTAACTAAAGATGTAAAAAACATATACACTGAGAACTACACAAGACTTTTCAAGGAAATCAAAGAAGACCTAAATAAATGGAAGATTATTCCCTGTTCATGGATAGGAAGACTAAATATTACTAAGATGTCTATCCTACCAAAACTGATCTACAGATTAAATGCAATCCCAATAAAAATCAACACAGCATTCTTTAAGGAACTAGCAAAACTAGCTATGAAATTTATTTGGAAAGGAAAGATGCCCCAAAGTCATATTGAAAAAGAAAATTGAAATTGGATGAGTCACACTACCTGACTTCACAACATACTACAAAGCTACAGTATTAAAGAGACACATAGACCAATGGAACCAGATTGAGAGTTCTGATATAGATCCTCATTACATAGCCATATAATATTCGATAAAGCCGCCAAACCCTCTCAACTGTGAGAGAATGGCCTATTCAACAAATGGTGCCTGGAGAACTGGATATCCATATATAAAAGAATGAAGGAGGATTACCATCTTACACATTGTACAAAAATCAACTCAAGATGGATCAAAGACCTAAATATAAGAGCCAAGACCATAAAGACTTTGGAAAGCAGTGTAGGGAAGCATATACAACAACTTGTAATAGAAAATGGCTTCATGAACTTCACACCAAAAACACGAGCACCAAAAGAACAAATAGATAAATGGGACTTCCTCAAAATTAAAGCCTTCTGCAATTCAAAGGAGTTTGTCAAGAAAGTGAAAAGAGAGCCTACACAATGGCAGAAAATACTTGGTAACCATATATCGGATAGGAGACTTATAACTTGCATATATAAGGACTCCTATATGTTGAAAATAAAAAGATAAACAACCCATTTTTTAAAAAATGGGAAAATGATTTAAACAAACACTACTCCAAAGAAGAAATACGAATGGCTAAAATCACATGAAAAAAAAGCTCCAAATCTCTAGCTATCAGGGAAATACAAATCAAAAGTATAATGAGATACCATATTACTCCCACAAGATTGGCAGCTATGAAAAAAACAGAAGAATACAAATGCTGGAGACGATGTGGAGAAATGGGAACACTCATCCACTGCTGGTGGGAATATAGAAGGATCCAACCATTCTGGAGGACAGTTTGGTGGTTTCTCAAAAAACCAGCCATAGATTTGCCATATGACCCAGCAATTCCACTGCTGGGTATAAACCAGTAGAACTGAAAACAAGGACACAAACCAATATATGCACACCAATGTTCATAGCAGCATTGTTCACTATCACCAAAAGTTGGAATCAACCCAAATGCCCATCAACAGAAGAATGGATAAATAAAATGTGGTATATACATACAGTGGAATTCTACTCAGCTTTAAGAACAAATACACTACAAACATATGATAACATGGATGAATCTTGAGAACCTTATTTTGAGTAAAGCAACCCAGGCATTGAAGGGCAAATACTACATGACTTCAATGATATGAAATAAGTAAACCAAGCTGTCTCAGAGAGCTAGAGACTGGAGGATAGGCTTACAGGAAATCGGAGGGGTGGAGGAAGGACATAAGCTGACACTGACTTGGGTGAAATCTATGTTAAGCTGGAGGTAAGTATTTGTACAAAGAAGGGATAAAACAGGTGCAAAGGGTTAACTTTGGGTGGGACTTCATGGGCTTGAGGAGGGCTAGGGATGGGAGAATGGGTAATATTGCCCAAGTAATTGGGGGGAAGGTCAGGCAACATACGATCATAGAGATTGTCAGGTATTTGGTTGAGAGTATAATGCTGAGGAAATCCTTTCAAAAATATAATAAGGAAAGTTACCTGTTTAAGATGCTTAAAGGGGATAATCTGATATAGGATAGGCTCCTAGTGAATATGTGAATGCTCATTTTTACATAGTGGGTTATATCGTTGAATAGAGACCCATATAATGAGAGTGACGGTATATCCACATCCTGAGGACTGATGCCCTCAAATAGAGGGAATTGTATCTCTCAAGAAAAATGGTGGCTCCCAGTGCATTAGGGCAGATGAGCATGTCAAGCCCTCAACACTGTTGCAAGTATCTCTGAACATGGCCTTTCAAGCAATGAAGATTGACTGTCACAGTGGGCCCTAAGGGGAGGGGGAAAGAGGTATTGAATAGATGGAACCAATGTAACTCTGTGGGCAATAGAAGTGTTCCACAAGAGTATGCAAGGATGGATATAAGACATGTAAAATCACACCAAAAATATATAGGGGCTGATAGGTAAAATGTAAATCATAATGTGAAACATAAGATAACTAAAAATTTAGAAAATTGTATAGTCCAAAATATATCACAATGTAAACACAAATGTTACCTTCTTTGAAAGCTATTGTCTCAATGTCTGTACATCAGTTTCAGTAATTATAGTATGAATATGTAAAAATTATTGCTGTGGAAGGGAAAAGGTTTTATGTTGGATATGTGGGAGTACTGTATATTGTATATATGATTTACTGTGATCTAAAACTCTTGTGAATATAAGTTTAATAATTAGAAAAATAAAAGAAAAAGATAGGACATAGACACTGAGAAAAAGACGGAAGTAGTTGCCTTGCCAATTTGCATACAGGACAACACTTATTGCAGTGATGGAAGGCAAAACATCAAAAACAAAGCTTTGGCATTTTAAAATTTTTTGATACCCCAATTTATTTTTACCTTAATTTTTCCAAGTTAATATGTATTCGATATCTAACCTTTAAACTCATTGCTATATTCCATTTTACTAATAAGGGAACCTGGCAATATATTGGGCTTCATTTTTCAGGAAGTTTTGTATCACAGAGACATTCAGCCATGGTGGCAGAGGAATACTGGTGTGGGATGTTATTGACAGGAGACACATGGTTGGCAGGGAGTTCTATAGGGCATTTATCTAGGTTACATAAAAATGTAAGGATATTTTCATAGTGGATACAATTAAAAACAGCTGAGGGAGTGCTGAGTTCCTAGCCAGGGAGCTCTATAACAGTCCTTAAAGGAACAGCAACAATCCCCCAAGTACAACGGCAAAGACCAAAAAAGAAGGAAGGTCCTAAACAACGAGTCCTTGATACTAATGAATATGCTTGTGAGCCTGTGGACCTGAAAAAAGAACAAGGCCTAGAGCTGCAGGGTGCCTAAGAGTTACCTCCTGGGAACCTCTGTGTTGTTCAAAAATGGCCAGTCTTGAAGCCAAACTCAGCATGTAAATGCATTGCATTCCCCCCAGTGTGGGATATGACTCCCGGGGATGAGCCTCCCTGGTGCTGAGGGATTACTACCAAGTACCAGCTGATGATGTAACTAGAAAATGACCTTGAATACAAGGGTCAACTTGGACCAGCAGAATATCTCAGTCTGCATATAATACCAGGAGTTAAAAATGCTTTTCAACCTGAATCAAGGGGGAAATGGAAACGACAAATGAGTTTATGTGGGTATGAATCTCTAAAAAAGAGCCAGGATGTTATCAGAGGCGTTGCCCTTATGCACACCTGAGCAGAGTCCCAGAGACAAATAAAGTAGATACAACCCCAGGTATTGGTTCTTCTGAGGGCTACAGAGACCCACAGGTTCTATGATCATGGCAGATGGAGTTCAGTGCTATGTCAGTTGTCTCTTTTTTGGAGTTGGTGTTTCTGTGTGATGGAGCTGGACTCAGATGTGATCTTTTTTCACAAGCCTCTCCTGTTACGTTTACCAGAACTGTGGTTGATGCTGGGGTAATATACACCCAGAGGATCTGAATCTCTGGACTGACCATATGATAGCCAGACCCTGAGCCTCAACAGACTTCAGCTCCTACACTCTGGTTTATTGGACTTACCACACTCAGCCAACTTGGAGTTGAAGAAAGTCAACCACTACACCATGGAGCCAAGAGTGCCTACCACTGAAAGCAGGAGAACTGCATCCAGCACCCATGTGGACTCTAAGCCCCCTCTTGATATAGTTGTGGAGTGGACACAACCAATCCAAGGTCCACAGGATGGAGGAATAGAATATGGATTAGAGTGGACTTACTGATATTCTTTCCATGAACTATTGTGATTAGTAATCAAAGAAAATGGGGCATTGGTGTGGAGAAAGTGGCCATGGTGGCTGCTGGGTGTGGGGAATGGGAGGAAGAGATGAGATGTGGAGGCATTTTCCGGACATGGAGTTGTCCTGGGTGGTGCTGCAGGGACAATTATCAGACTCTGTATGCCCTCCCCTGGCCTACTGGAAGGAACGTGGGAGAGTGTAGGCTACGATGTGGACCATTGACCATGACATGCAATGGTGCTCAGAGATGTATTCACCAAATGCAATGAATGTCTCATGATGATGGAGGAGATTGTTGCTATTAGGGGGAGTAGTGGGGTGAGGGGGTGGGGGGTATATGGGAACCTCATATTTTCTGAATGTAATAAAAAATTAAATAAATAAATACATACATACATAAATAAAGTAAATAATGGGGACAGAAGGAGCTCAGTGGTTGAGCACCTGCTTCCCATGTATAAGGTCATATGTCCAATCCCCACCACCTCCTAAAAACATATATATACACCCACACATATTCACACACACATATATATAGTAAATAAAATGAGTATTTGTTAAATGAAATAACAAAACAAAAAAGTACAAACATATATGTTACAACTGGTATACATGTAACATAATATGAAAAATAGCTGTTTTTGGAATAATAGATTGATAATTATTCATTCTCTCTAACAGAAAAATCACTGAAATACCTCTCTACATAGCTGGATTCTTTATATAAATAAGTACATACATAAATGTGTGTACACTGCATTATTTTATATATGACACCACTGGACTCATTAATACTAACTCAAATCCTTTTGGAAAATTTGGAGAGAAGGGGTTTAGTGAAAACTCTGTATTTTCTGCATGATTTTTCTGTAAATCTACAAATGCACCAATAAAATTTAATTGATTAAGCTTTTGGAAGTATATATTTTTACTTCCAAAAGTATATATGGTGTGTGTGTGTGTGTATATATATAAATGCCATATATATATATATACACTATACATATGCTATATATTTCCATATATAAATATATAATGAGAATTCTGAATTTATTTTGTGTTTCATTAGCAATAGACTGATTGTTATAAAAAATTCTACAATTGAATGTAAATAATAAAACTAACACTGAGATTTTTTGTCCCAAAGAAAGAATATTGTTTCTTTTGGACACTTTTCTGACAGACTTTCAATTTTTCCATTTCCTTTGATATTCATTGAATGAAAATTTGGTTTTTGCCTCAAAGGTCTACAACTTTTATTCCTTTAAATAATTATGAAATATATCATATCTACAAAATGGATTATAAAACATATATATGCGAGTTTTTAAAAAGTATAGTAAAATTCATTGCAGAATCTAAGTAGTGGGTATATGGGTTTCCCTGAAAAATGTATTCAACTTTTCCATTTGTGAAAAATTTGGTGATAAAATGATGAGAAGAAACATGGAAAAATCTATATGTACGCTATTATGGAAAAACATTCAAGCACCCATGCACTTATCTCACAGCTTGAGAAAGAAAATGTCATCCATGAATTCACCTTCCCCACTGTTATAAAAGACATGTTCAAGTGTCTTGGTTCTGTGAATGAGATTCTACTTGGAAAGAGGAACTGTGAAGAAGTGACTAGTTAAGATGAGGCCAAAATGATCAGAGCAGGGCCTAATCCAATAGACTGGAGTCACTCAGTAGACTGGTATACCTATAAAGGAAAGGAGATATCTATAAAGGAAAGGAGATTTGGACACAGCAGGATACAGAGAGAGGGCAGCCACAAGCCAGAGGCAGAAATGGAGCTGCCTCATGGACTACCAGAAGTCACCACCAGAACCTGAAGTTTCCAGAAGTGTAAGGAAAGGGTTAAGTTTAATTTTCACAAAAAGGTGGAGCCAAAGTCAGCTTTGCAGTTTGAGGAGAGAGGGAAAGTGGTTCTGGCAACTTTTGCCCCAAGAATTTGAAAAGCAAGGGCAGCCAATGGTGAGAAGTGAGGGCAGGGTCAACAGTGAAAGTGGCTCCAAATTTGAAAAGCAGTGCCAGGAGTGAAAGCGGCACTGAGCCCACCCAGTTCGCAGGAATGTAGGGAATCGGGAAGTGAGAACAGGTAACTTACTTAGACCTCTGGATAAGCTGTAGCCCCTGAAATACCCAGTCAATGGGGCTCAGGGGAGGGTCCTGTGCATTAGGTTTAGGGTATAAATGCCAGTGTTTCTTGTTGTTTGTCATGCCAGCCATTTTATCCAGGTAATGGGCCCTTTCTTGCAAGATGGTTAATAAAATTTTCTCCTCCACAATCGGGTGAGCTTTTATTCTCTTACAGGTGCAGCTTTCTTTCTAGCAGAAGGAATGTGGCCTTGCAAATTGCCACGATTCAGGATTATTGTCTCCACCACTGTCAGAGCATCATCAATTGTTGCCTTAAACCATTCAGCTGGAGGTACTTTATCACAGCAGCCCTGGCTACCAGCAGCCCTAGGTAGCAAGATACCCACCTAGGGAATCAGTCTCTGAATTTTGTTAAATATTTCCTTGCTTTTCTTTTTAGTGTTTTCACCTACAGATTTTTCTCTAAACAACATTTTGTTTGGTTTTGCTTACTAATGAATTTTATGCAAAGGGAATTCTCTTTGCATTTTTGTCTGAATCCTTCATTTAACATTATGTTACTGCAATTGATCCATTTTGATGCACGGAGTGGAAATGATTGGTTCATTCTCACTACTGATTAGTATTCATCTGTACAGATTCACACATTCCACTTACCCATTCTACAGCCCCTGGACATTTCAGTTCTTTCCCTTTTGGAATGATTACAAACAAAGCTTTCAGGAGCATTATCACATGTGTTTTGGCACACAAATACCACAACATCTCTAGAATATATTGTTCAGTCACAGGGTATGCACATATGACCCTTTTTCAGATAAAGCAAATGGTTTTCAAATGGCTACATCAAGTCACACTTCTATCCAAAGCAGAAGAGAATGCCCTTTGGTCTGTTAACAGATATATCAATTTAATTTCTGACAATCTGATGAGTGTGATAATAATTCAGAGTGGTTTCATCTGCACCACTGTGAGATGAGCATATTTTTTCATGTTTATGGGTACTCCTTGCCTTCCTTTATCCCACTGATACCAAAAAGCTCTCTTTTCTTAATGAAAATATTGATCAATGTGGCCTATAAATACACTATCATATAACACTCCTGCAAGCATTAACAGGAAAGATGTCCCACTAATAAATTTTCAGACAATCTTCAATTTAAGATTTATCTTCAAATTGTATCAAAATCATTACAAGCACCTAAATATTGGTTTCAAATTATTATTTTCCCCTAAATGACACCTGAATCCTTGGAGAAGTGGCTGATTCCAGGCCTGGATAAAGAAATATACAAGAAGAACATTTTGTTCCAGGAAGTACGGAAGTGTTAAAATAGTTAAAATGGCAAATTTCATGTTATTTGTTATCACAATTTTTTTAAAAAGGAAGGAAGGAAGGGAGGGAGGCAGGGAGAGAGAAAAGAAGGTCTCCAAAAGCGATAGGGATATGTTATGAGAATACCAAGGGTGCCTTACCAGTCAATTAACAGATAATTTGAGCATCAAAACAAATATAGCCTGGGTGGGGAGGGAGGTGGACACAGCACCTAACTGGCAAGGGGCAAAGAAAAGTTTTTGGGGTGATGGAAACATATGCCTTATAGGCAATGGGGGTTACATGGGTGTATTTGTTAAAATTCAGCTGTCACACTTATTGACCAATTAACAAACTAAAGAAGAAAAAAAATTCACATGATCACCTAAAAAATACAGAAATATCATTTGACAAAATTCAACATTCATTCATGATAAATACTCTAAAAAACCTAGAAGGGAGCTTCCTTAACCTGACAAAGGACATCTATAAAATCAACAGTTAACATCATACTTAAGTGTAAAAGACTGAACGCTTTCCCACCAAGACCAGGAACAAGGCAAGTATATCTGTTCTCACTGTTCCTTCTCAAGATCACAGCAAAAGTCCTTGCAAGTGCAGTAAGGCAAGAAAAGGAAATAAAAGGCATAAATATCAGGAAAAAAACAAAACAAAATCCTGTTCTGTTTGCAGACAACATGGTATCTATGTAGAAAATCTCATAGAAATAAAAAAGCTACTAAAACTAATAAATGAGTTTAGCAATGTTGCAGAATACAAGTTCAAATAATTTTATTTCTATATACTTGTAGTGAACAAATGAAAGCCAAAATTTTAAAATAAGAATACCATTTACAATATTACACAAAAAATGGAGTATTTAAGTAAAAATCTAATAAAATATGTATAGGATTGGTATGCTGAAAATTACAAACATTGATGAAATAAACCAAAGATAACCTAAATAAATGGAGAGATGTACTATATTCATGACTGAAAGGCTCAATATTGTTAGAACATTAATTCTCCCAACTGGTCAACAGATACAATACAATACCAATCAAATTCCCAGTAGGATATTTGATAGATGTCAACAAGTTGATTCTAAAATTTATAAGAAGAGGGAAAGGAACTCGAATGACTAAAATAATTTTTAAAAAGTTGGAGAACTCATATCACCTGATTTCAAGGCTTGTTATTAAGCTACTGTAATCAAGACAATGAGGAATTGGTAAAAAAAAAAAAAAAAAAAAGGATATATACATCAACGGAAGAGAACAGATAGCCCAGAAGTAGACCCAAACGACTAGGATGAAAGGATTTTTGACAAAGATGCAATGTCAATTCAGTAAAGAAAGAACAGGGGAAGTGGACTTAGCCCAATGGATAGGGCATCTGCCTACCACATGGGAGGTCTGTGGTTCAAGCCCCAGGCTTCCTTGACCCATGTGGAGCTGGCCCATGCACAGTGCTGATGCGCACAAGGAATGCCATGCCACGTAGGGGTGTCCCCTACATAGGGGAGCCCTATGCGCAAGGAGTGCACCCTGTAAGAAGAGCCGCCCAGCAGAAAATAAAGTGCAGCCTGCCCAAGAATGATGTTGCACACATGGAGAGCTGACACAAGATGATGCAACAAAAAGAAACACAGATTCCTGGTGCCACTGATAAAGGATAGAAGCGGTCACAGAAGAAGACACAGCAAATGGACGCAGAGACCAGAAAACTGGGAGGAAGGGGGAGGAGAGGGGAGAGAAATAAATAAAAAAATAAAATCTTAAAAAAAAAGAAAGAACAGTCTTCAAGGAACTGTGCTGGAACAACTGGCTACACACACACACACACATAAAGAACTTCTACCTATTTCTCCCCATTACATAAAAATTTACTCAAAATGGATCATAGATCTAATTATAAACAAGAAACTATAAAACTTCTAGAAGAAAACAGAAAATCTTAGTGACCTTGAGTTAAAATATGAAATCAAAAGCACAATCCATAAAAGAAAAAACTGATAAAATGGACTTCATCAGTATTTAAAACTTTTGCTTGAAAAAATATAGTGTTAGGAAAATAAAAAGAGAGGTGGGGCAAGATGGTATCTGAGTGAGTGCACCTCATAATCTCTCCTGCAAAGAAGTAGCTGATTAGGGTTAGAATCTTCCTAGAGTGGGCTGTTTTGGGGAATTGCAGGGCAGGAGGTGTCTGTATGTCAATTTTCAGAGACTGTGAGAGAATTAGTGCTTGCTAAAGGTAGAATTGTGGGTTTCTAGCACAGAATTTGGAAGTTGTGGAGAGGCAGGACCTTTCCGCCTAGGGCTGGCAGCCGCAGTGTTCCCTGAAAACTGTCCATAGTGTTCCCAAGACCCGTGTTTCCCAGATGCTTGGTCCCCAGGTCCGTGTCCCCTAAATCCCTGTAGTCTACATTCCATAGACCCACATACCTCGAGTCTACAATATCCTGGACTTCCCTTTCCCAAATCCAATGCTCACTGAAGTACAGTATTAACCTAACCCTCTGGTTTTGGACTGACTCCTTGAGTGAGAGGGATTTGCTGGGAAGTGCAGAGGGGCCAAATGAGTGCAGGTTCAATTTAATGCCCCTCCCCTTTTCTTTGAGCTTGGAGGAGCATGTCAACTGACTTGGGGAGAGCCTGGGAAGGAGAGGCAAATCTGCTGAGAAAGCCCAATTTATCTAAATGTTCTGGGATAGGAAACTTTGGGAGAAGGTAGAGTCAGAAAATGAACAAGCCCCTCCTGTAGCACATCTAAGGGAGAGGGACTATAGGACATGCTTTCCAAGCTTCCAAATAGCATATTTGGAGTTCCAGGTGAGGTGTGGGTGCTCTCTATCTCAAAATAAATAGTCATTAATTTCTGTGACAAGCTGGTTCATCAAGAACCCACTTGAATCACCTACTAGACCCCTGATGCAGCCTTCCTGCTGCCCCTGGGATAGAGGGAAGTGAAGAAAGGAGAAAGAGGGAATGTCAGATTCCTAAGCATTTTATTTAACTGCAAAGAGGATTCCTTGCTTGAAACTTTGCCTCATCTTTTTCATTGGTTTGTCTTTTTGTTTTTCATTCCTCTTTATACCCTCAAGGCCCTTTTTCCTTTTCTTTTCTTTTCTCTTTCTTGCTTTCTTTCCCCCCTTTTGTCCCCTTTTTTTGCATTCTTTCTCTTCTTTTTTATTTTTATTTTTTTATATTATGTACTGTAGGGAGTGCATCACATTTTCTGTGTTACCTCTTCCTCCAATCCTCTTTTCTGTGTGTTTTGATTTTGGCCACCAACATTATCCACTTTCCTCTACATCTTTCTATTCTCCATCACTTATTGTTTCTTTTACATTCTACCTCTCTTTGTTTGACCCCCAATTTTTCAGACATTTTATTTCCAATACCTTAGTTCTGTTTTCTGTCCTTTATTCACTCTTTATATTATGGTTCTTTCTTTTCTCATTCCCTCTCTCCTGAACACACTGGTCTTGTAATTCATACTATATTCCTCCTCATATTCATTTTACTCTCTCATTATAGGTACTCTATTTTACTGAATGTTATAACTCAAAACAGCTTACATGAGTCTAATATCCATTCTCCTGGATCCCACATGGTTCTTCTGTTAACATTTACTATCAATACAGCTATTATACATTTTCTTTTCTTATTCTTTTGATTTCTCTGGACCTAATATTTTCCTTCAAATGAACTTTGCCAACAACAAGGAAAGAGAATAAGAACAAAGTGACAAAGAGAAGACTTAACACACACACAAAAACAACAACTAATTAAACCCCAAGGCTAAACAAAGAAGCTTAGGAACTGATTAAACCACCAAGATAAAATAATGACCAGACAGCAACAAAAAACTGCAAACCAAACCAATAATCAGGAAAATTTGGCAGAATCCAATGAACAAACTAAAAACCAGAAAGAGGAGCAGAACATCGAACAAGAAATTACAGCTCTCAAAACATATATTAGGGACCAATTTGATGAAGTGAAGGAAAAGATTAAGAATACGAAGAAAATACTTGACAGAATACAGAAGAAATTGTAATCATATGCAAAAAGACAACAGATATGATGATGATGAACAGCACAATTCAAGAAATCAAAAATACACACTCAGCAAATATCAGCAGACTAAAAGAGGCAGAGGAAAGAATTAGTGATGTGGAAGACAGTACAACTGAAATCAAACAGACAGTATAATTGATCAATAAAAAGATAGAAGAAATACAGCAGGTACATAGGGAGCTGAATCACAATGAAAAAGGAAAAAATATAAGCATTATAGACATCCAAGAAGGAGAAGAGAAGGGAAAGGGGATAGAAGGAGTGTTGGCAGAAATAATGGCTGAAAACTTCCCAAATCTATTGAGGGAGATGGATGTACATATCCCAACATAAAGAGCATAAATCCCAACAGGCCTACCCCAAGATATATACTTGACAAATTATCCAATGCTCAAGACAAAGAGAACATATTAAAAGCAAGAGAAAAGAGAACCATCACACAGAAAAGAGGATCCACAAGATAAAATGATGATTTCTCATCTGAAACCATGGAGGCAAGAAGACAGTGGTATGACATAGTCAAGGTACTAAAAGAAAAATTTTCCAACCACGAATACTCTATCCAGCTAAGCTGGCATTCAAAAATGATGGAGAGTTCAAAATATTCACAGATAAACAGAGTATGCCAACAAGAATCTTGCCCTTCAAGAAATACTAAAGGGACTTGTGCAGGAAGAAAGAAAACACAGGAGAGCCAGAGACAGAGGAGAGTGTAAGAACAACTAAAAATACAAAAAAAGAAAAAAGTCAAACAACATATGAAAAATACAAATCCAAAGAAAATATGCCTAATATAAGTAATTCCTTGAAAGCAATAACACTGAGTGTCAATGGATTAAACTCACCTGTCAAGAGACTCAGACTGGAAGACTAGATAAAGAAATACAACCCATCTATATGCTGTCTAAAAGAAACACATCTTAGACCCAAGGATTCAAGGAGGCTGAAAGTGAATGGCTGGAAAACAATCTTACAAGCAAACAATACCCAAAAAAAGGACAGGAGTAGCTATATTAATATCAGACAAAATAGACTTTAAATGCAAAACAATTTTGAGAGAAAAAGATAGATACTATATATTAGTAAAAGGGTTAATCTTTCAAGAAGAAAGAACAATCTCAAACATTTATGCTCCTAACAAGTGCAACTCCAAGTACGTGAGGCAAACACTGGAAAAACTAAGTGAAAGAATAGATGCCTCTACAGTTATAGTGGGGGACTCTAATATACCACTATCAACTTTGGACAGAACATTTCAAAGGAGAACCAATAAAGAAACAAAAAATTTGAACAATATATTAGAGGAGCTGAACCTAATCGACATATATGGAACATTACACCCAAATAGAGCAGGATATACATTTTTCTGAAAAGCACAAAGTTCATTTTCCAAGACAGACCACATGCTAGGTCACAGGAAAATGCCTCAATGAATTCAGAAAGAACAAAATCATAGAAAATAATTTCTCTTACCACTGTGGAACGAAGCTGGAAATCTGCAAGGACTAGAGATCCAGATTTGGCACCAAGATTTGGAAGTTAAACAACAAACTCTTAGAAAAACAGTGGGTCCAGGAGGAAATCTCAAAAAAATCAATAACTACCTTGAAACTAATGAAAATGACAACACAACATATCCAAACTTATGGGTTGCAGCAAAAGATGTACTGAGAGGAAAATTTATACCCATAAATTCATACATCAAAAAATAAGAAAGTGCTAAAATTGAAGAACTAACTACATAATCAAGGAATTATTTAAAAACAACAACAACAACAAATTAAACCAAAGGAAGAAGAAAGAAAGAAATAACAAAGATCAGCACAGAACTAAATGAAATAGAAAATAAGAAAGCACTTGAAAAAGTAAATGAAACCAACAGCTGTTTCTTTAAGAAGATCAATAAAATCCACAGACCCTTAGATAGACTAACAAAGCAAAAGAGAGAATGCAAATACACAAAATAAATGAGAAAGGAGATATCACCATTGACCCCACAGAAATGAAGACTATCGTAAGAGGATACTTTGAAAAACTGTATTCCAACAAGGACAGTTTATACCAAATGGACAAATTCCTAGAAACACATAAACAGCCTACATTTACAAAAGAAAAAAACTAACAATCTCAACAAACCAATCACAAGTAAAGAGAATCAGTCATTAAAAACCTCACAACTAAGAAGCCGGATGGCTTCACAGGTAAAATTTACCAAAAATTCTAGAAAGAACTAATACCAATCTTGCTTAAACTCTTCTGAAAAATCAAAACAGAAGGAACATTGACTAACTCATTCTATGATGCCAACATTACCCTAATACCAAAGCCTAACAAAGACACCACAAGAAAGTAAAATTAGAGACCAATCTCTCTAATAACCCTAGACAAATCCTCAACAAAACAGTTGCTAATTGTATTCAACAACACATTAAACAAATTATAAACCATGATCAAGTGGTTTTCATTCCTCATATGCAAGGATGGTTCAACATAAGAAAATCATTTAATGTAATATACCATATAAATAGACTGAAGGAAAAAAAACCACATTGTTATATCATCCATAAATGAAGAAAAAACATTTGACAAAATACAGCACCCTTTCCTGATAAAAACACTGCAGAGATCAAATAGAAGGAAACTTTCTGAATATGATAAAGAGTATATAAGAAAAAAACACAGCCAACATCATTTACAATGGTGAAATTCTAAAATCTTTCCCTCTAAGAGCAGGAACAAGCCAAGGATGCCCACTTTCACCCCTTCTATATAACATTGTCTTAAAAGTACTTACTCGAGCACTGAGGCAAGAACCAGATATAAAGGTATCCAAATTGGAAAGGAAGATGTCAAAATTTCACTATTTGCAGATGACATGACCCTATACATAGAAAACCCTGAGAAGGCTGCAACAAAGCTTCTAGAACTTATAAATGAGTACAGCAAAGCTTCAGTTATAAGATCAATGTGCAAAACAGTAGCATTTCTGTACACCAATAATGAGCAAGCTCAGGAGGAAATCAAGAAACAAATACCATTTACAATAGTAAATAAAAAATCAAGTACCTGGGAATAAATTTAACTAAAGATGTAAAAAACCTATACACAGAAAACTACACAACACTGTTCAAGGAAATCAAAGAAAACATAATTAAATGGAAGAATATTCCCTGTTCATAGATAGGAAGAGTAAATATTATTAAGATGTCTATCCTACCAAAACTGATCTACAGATTAAATGCAATCCCAATAAAAACCTACATAACATTCTTTAATGAACTAGAAAACCTGACTATGAATATTATTTGGAAAGGAAAGAGGCCCTGAATAGAAAAAGAAATATTGAAAAAGAAAACGAAATTGGAGGAATCACACTACCCGACATCAAAACATACTACCAACCTACAGTAGTGAAAACAGCATGGTATTAGCATAAGGATAGACACACTGACCACTGGAACCTAACTGACAGTTCTAATATAGATCCTCACATATACGGTAATATGATATTCAATAAAGCCACCAAACCCACTCATCTGGGAGAGAATGGCCTCTTCAACAAATGGTGCCTGGAGAAGAGGATATCCATATGTAAAAGAATGAAAGAGGATCACCAACTCGCCCCTTATACAAAAGTCAACTCAAGATGGATCAAAGACCTAATTTAAGAGCCAAGACCATAAAGTCCTTAGAAAGAAATGTAGGGAAGCATCTATAGTACCTCATAATAGGGAATGTCTTCATGAAATTCACACCCAAAGCACTAGCAGCAAAAGAACAAATAGATAAATGGGACTTCCTCAAAATTAAAGCCTTCTGCACCTCAAAGGTATTTGTCTGGAAAGTGAAAAGAGAGCCTACACAATGAGAGAAAATATTTGGTAACCATATATCTGATAGGAGACTTATATACTGCATATATAAAG
The DNA here is from genome assembly GCF_030445035.2 of Dasypus novemcinctus. Lineage (NCBI taxonomy): Eukaryota > Metazoa > Chordata > Mammalia > Cingulata > Dasypodidae > Dasypus > Dasypus novemcinctus. The sequence continues at coordinate 61,998,976 of NC_080691.1, read as the reverse complement.
AATTCCTATATATCGAAAATAAAAGACAACCTATTTAAAAAGTGGGAAGAAGAAATACAAATGGTTAAAAGGCACATAAAAAATGCTCCAAATCCCTAGCTATCAGGGAAATGCAAATCAAAACTACAATGAGATACCATCTTACTCCCATAAGACTGGCAGCTATGAAAAAAACAGAAGACTACAAGTGCTAGAGAAGATGCAGAGGAATGGGAACACTCATCCGCTGCTGGTGGGAATGCAGAAGGATCCAGTCATTCTGGAGGACACTTTGGTGGTTTCTCAAAAAACTAGCTATAGATTTGCCATATGACCCGGCAATTGCACTGCTGGGTATTTACCCAGAACTGAAAACAAGGACACAAACTGATATATGCACACCAATGTTCATAGCAGCACTACTCACTATTGCCAAAAGCTGGAATCAACCCAAATGGCCAACAATGGAAGAATGGATAAATAAAATGTGGTGTACATACAATGGAATACTACTAAGCTATAAGAACAAATACAGTACAAAGACATGACTTAACATGGATGAATCTTGAGAACCTTATATTGAGTGAAGCAACCCTGGCATTGAAGGACAAATACTACATGACCTCTTTAATATGAAATCTGTAAAACAAGCTGTCTCAGAGAGCTAGAGACTGGATGATAGGCTTAAAGGAATTTGGGGGTAGAGGAAGGTTGCGAACTGACACCTACATGGTTGAAATCTATGATAAGCTGGAGGCAGGTATTTCTACAGGGAAGGGATAAAATGGTGGCATAGCTTTGAGTGGTGCTTTGAGGGCTTCAGGAGGGCTAGGGATGAGAGAATGGGTCAGATGTCCCAAGAAATTGGGAGGAAGGGTGGGCAGAACATTTGAACATAGGAAATTGTCAGTTAGGTAGTTGAAACTATAATGTTAAGAAACTTTTTAGAAAATATATTAAGGAAGGTTACCTGTTTAAGATGCTTAAGTTGGGGAGGGGGGCATCTGACAGAGGGCAGGCTTCTAGGGAGCATGTGAGTGTTCATTTTGTCATAATGGGTTAAATCATTGGTTGGAGACCCATACAATGAGAGTGAAGGTATACCCACATCCTGGGGAGGACTGATGTTCTCAAATAGAGGGAAAGGTATCTCTCGACAGAACTAGTGGTTTGCAATGGGTTAAGGCAGTTGAGTGTGTCAAGCCCTCAACATTGATGCAAGTATCTCTGAATATGGTACTTCTAGTAATGAATGATTGTCACTGTGGATCCTGAGTGGGGGGAAGGGAGAAGAGGTATTGAATAGATGGAATCATTGTAACTGTGGGGCAATGGAAATGTTTCACAAGATCATGCAAAGATGGATATAGGACTTCTTAAATTACACCAAAAATGTATAAAAGTCTATAGACTAAAATGTAAACCGTAATGTAAAGTATAAAATAACTAAAAATTTAGAAAATTATATAGTCTAAAATATAAACCATAATGTAAACCCAAGTGGAATCATGTTTGAAAGCAATTGTTTCGATATCTGTACATCAGCTGCAGCAAATATAATATGAACATGTAAAAAAATTATTGCTGGGGAAGGGACAAAGTGTTTGATGTTGGATATGTGGGAGTACCATATATTGTATATATGAATTACTGTGGTCTAAACTTTAGTGAAGACAAAATTAATAATTAGGAAAAAAAAAGATAAAGCAAGGATGTAGACACTGAGGAAGAAATTGCCTTGCCACTGTACATACAGGGCAATACTTACTACAGTGATGAAAGGGAAAACATCAAAAACAAAGATTTTTCATATTTTTATTTTTTGATACTCCAATTTTTTACTTTAATTTTTCTAAATTAGCATGTATTCTATATCTAACCTTTAAACTCAACACTAAATTCCATTTAACTATTAATGTAACCTGGCAATATATTAGGCTTCATTTTTGAAGAAGTGGACCACAGAGAGGTTCAACTATGGCAGGGGAGGAACACTGGTGTACAGTGTTATTGATAGGGGGCATATGGTTGGGAGAGAGTTCTCCAGGGCATGTATACAGGGCACATAAAAAAGTTTGGATATTTTCATAGTAGTTACAGATAAAAGTGACAACTGAGGAAGTGCTGAGTTCATAGCCAGGGGAGCTCTATCACATTCCCCAATGGAACAGCCACAATCCCCCAAGTGCAATGGCAAAGGCCAATAAAAAAGCTGATCCAACAATGAGCCCTTGATACTGATGATTATGTTTATGACTCTGTGTGCCTGAAATATGAACTAGGCCTAGAGCTACAGGGTGCCTAAGAGTTACTTCCTGAGAGCCTCAATGTTTCAAATGTGGCCACACTCTAACCAAACTAAGCATGTAAATGCATTATCTTCCCTCCAATGTGGGACACGACTCCTGGGATAAGGCTCCCTGATGCTGAGGAATGACTACCAAGCACCAGCTGATGATGTAACTAGAAAAAGACCTAGAACAAAAGGGTCAACTCAGACCAACAGAATATCTCAGCCTACATGTAATAGTAGTGTTAAAAACTGCTTTTTGACCTTGAATAAAAGGTGAAAATGGAAAGGAAAACTTAGTTTACATGGCCATAAGTCTCCAAAAAAGAGTCAGGAAGTCATCAGAGGGGTCACACTTATGTATGCCCCAGCAGGGTCCCAAAGATAGTCAAAGTAGATACAAGCCCAGGTACTGGTTCTCCTGAGGACTACAGAGACTCAGAGGTTCTATGGTCATGGCCAATGGCTCTGAAGTTCAGCACCAGGTCAGTTGGCCCTACCTTGGAGTTTGTGTTTCTGAGTGTGATGGAGAGGGACTCAGATGTGACCTTTCTACGCATGCCTCTCCTGTTACTTTTACCAGACTTGTGGTTGGCACTGGGGTTGGTGTATACTCAGGACACCTGAATCTCTGGACTGTCTATATAATAGCCAGGCCCTGAGCCTCAGCAGAATTGCAACTCCTACCCTCTGTTTTATTGGACTTACTGTGGCCAGCTAACAGGGAGGTGAAAAAGGTCAACCACAACACCAGGGAACCAAGAGTGCCTACAATTACAAGCAGGAAAATTATATCCATCATCCATGTGGAATCTAAGTCCCCTCTCAATATAGAGGTGGAGTGGACATATCCATCCCAGGCTCACAGGATGGAGGAATAAAGTATGGATTAGAGTGAACTTACTGATGTTCTACTATACAACTATTGTGATTAGTAATGGAAGAAATTGTAGCATTGATGTGGACAAAGTGGCCACGGTAGCTGCTGAGGGTAGGGAGAGGGAAAAAGAGATATGATGTGGGGATATTTTCAGGACTTGGTGTTATCCTAGGTTGTATTGGAAGGACAAATGCTGGACATTTTATGGCAGCATGGCCCACTGGGTAGACTGGGGTAGAGTGTAAACCATTGTCCATGTGGTGCAGCAGTGCTCCAAAATGTATTCAGCAAATGCAGTCGATTTCCCATGATGATGGAGGAGGTTGTTTATGTGGGAGAAGTGGGGTGAGAGGGGTGGGTGGTATATGTGGACCTCATATTTTTTGAATGTAACATTTTTTAAAATAGAGAAAAATAAATAAATAAAGTGAGGTGATGCATGTGAAGCAAAAAAAAAAAAAAAGAAATAGAAAATAAAAAGACAAGGCACATTTTGGAGAAAATATTTTCAAATCACATCACACAAAGGACTTCCATCAAGAGTATATAATTAACTCTCAAAATGCAATAATAAGAAAATAAACAATCTAGGAAAAAGTGGGCAAAAGACATCAGCAGATACTTCACCTAAGAAGATGTACAAATGGGAAATAAGTTCATAAAAAGATATTCAATATCATTAGTCTTTAGGGATACTCAAATTAAAACCACTACATACTTACTAGTATGACTTTTTATAAATGACAATACCAAATGCTAGGGAGTATTGCAGAGAAACTGGAATTCTCATATAGCCTCTTTAGAAAAATTTGGCAGTTTCCTACAAAGTTAAACATACAATGCAACCCAATCTGACCCCAAAGTATTTGAACAAATTAAATGAATATCTATGTTCATGCTAAAAACTGTATGTGAACACTTATAGCAGCCTTATTTATAATTGACAAAAACTGGAAAGACACTGTGGTGATATGAAGCAGTATGTACCACATAAATTATGTTCTTAAAGGTAATCCATTCCTGTGGATGGGAACTCATTTTAAGTAGGAGTTTTTGGTCAGGCTGCTCTATTTAAGGTATGATCCACTTCAGTCAGAATGGGACTTAACCCTATTCCTGTAGTCCTTTATGAAAAGAATGATATTCAGACAGAGAGAGAGAAAAGCCACAGAAGCAAGAAGCTGAAATCAGGAAAACCCAGAAGAGAAGAGAGAAACCAGCAGGTGCTGCCATGTGCCCTGCCATGGCAGGATGAGCCTAGGATCGCTGACAGCTGGTCTTTGGAAAGAAAGCATTGTCTTGATGAGAACTTGGTTTGGACATTCTCATGAGGTCAAACTTTAAGCTAATAAATTTCCACTGTTTAAGTCTATGCATTTTATGTTATCTGCTTTAAGCAGCCTGGGAAACTAAAATAAACCCAAATGTCCTTCAAAGTGTGAGTGGTTAAATAAACTGTCATCCATCCATATCTTGGAATATTACACAGGAATAAAAAGAAATAAACTATTGGTACTGCAACATGAATGCATCTCAGATGCATTTCTCTACGTGCAAGAAGCCAAACAGATAAGGCAACATAGGTTATGATTCTATTTAAATGACATTCTGGGGAAAAAGGCAAAATCATGTGAAAAACAAAATTGAAGGTATGGGATGGTTTGATTACAAAGAGGTAGCATGAGGAAATTTTCTGGGGGTTGAAGAAACTGTTCTTTTCCCAGACTGTAGTGATAATTACACAACTCAATACATTTGTCAAAACTCATAGAACCACACACCAAAAAAATGAATTGTACTGAATTAAATAAATTTAAAGAAACAAAAACAAACACCAACAGTGATATGCCATATAACCCACAGATTAAAATAATTCATTTATGAATAAGGACATAAATGGAGGCAAAGGGACAATTCTTCATTAGAGTAGATGCCAACTACTAAAGGAAGAAGGAATCATGGATTAGAAAATCCATTTTGCAACCTTTAAAGTAACAATTGACTCAGGAAAGACTCAAAAGATACCAAAGGTGGTGGGAGAAAGTTTAAAGGGTAGAGGATAAACACACAGTCTCAAAGTGTCTCCCAAAATTGCTTTTTTACAGAAGGAAAACAAGTGAGTCTGCAGTGGAAAGGTCTAATGAACACCACCTTAACCAAGGGATCAAATTTAATAGCAGGCAGGGGACAAATGGGCATTATGGCCTCCACTGCTATGGACACATCATCATTTCTAAGGTATTCTCCTCAAAAATGCATGACCCAGGGAAGCAGCTGTGGCTCAATTGATTGGGCTCCTGTCTGCCACATGGGAGGCCCTGGGTTGATGTCTCAGGGCCTCCTTGTGAAGGCAAGCTGGTCCATGCCCATGGCGAGCTGACAGCCCCTGCCCATGGCCACAGAGAGCTGGCACAGCAAGATGATGCAACAAAGGGAGACAAGCAGACAAGCAGAAGAATGTGCAGTGAATGGAAACAGAGCAGAGAGTAAGCAAGCTGCAAGGGGCAGGGTAAATTAAATAAATAAATAAATAAATGAATAAATAAATAAATAAATATTTTTTTAAAGTGTAAGTCTCAAATCTAACCAATAAACATGAGGGAACCTACACTGAAGGAGGTGCTACAAAATAACTGCTCTCTACTCTTCGAAAATGTCATGAAAGACTGATGAAAGGCCAAAGAGGAAAGACAACTAAACACAATGTGTGTCCCTGGATGGGGAGCAGAGCTTCAAAAAGCATCACAGGATAGCTGACAGAGTTTGGATATGAACTGTGGCATGGACAACAGTCTTGCATTACTGTGAGTTATCCTTATTTTGATCATTACACTGTGGTTAGGGAAGAGTATCCTTACCTAGTGCAGACTTCTTTGCAAATGGCTGGGGCTAGGGGCACACAGACAAGGACATGTCTATGAGTGGGCAAGGGGGAGGGAGAAAGGGAATAAGGCAAAGGGGGTAAAAAAAACAAAAATTGGCAATAACATAAAACATGTCAAACAAAAATCAAACTACTTTCAGAATGTATCCTAGAACAATCTATGCCAAAATTATTAGAACTTGACCTTCACTTCCAAGTTCTTAACATTACTATGTAATACCTGATGGTTTTCCAAAAATTAAAAATCATCAAATTGTTTTCAATTAACATCCATTTAGAAGCCTATGGTCCTGAGACTTTTAGGGGGCTTTCACTTCAGTATTTCTTCTATCTACAGAAAATACCAAGTTGTCATCCATTTAGATCTTTTTTTCTTGTTCAGTTCTGCATTGTTTTCAAAAATACAGAAAAAAAGACACAAGAAAGAAACAGCATTTAAAACATAGTCCACAAGAGACCTGAGCAAACACTGTATGGGACTTAGTATTAGAGGAAATACATGCTAGATGTTACTACTGCAATATAGGTCATCAAGGAAAAAAATAATGTATTACAGTCTGTGTCAACATTTACTTATGCAAATTAATTTGATTATTTATATGGAGGAAGTTTTTTTCTTTTTGAAAAATAAGGAATGAGCTCTGGAAAAATGCTGAAGAGCAAATGGTAAATGAAGGGTAAAACATCTGGATGAAGGGAAATTGGGGATGAGACTACATTTTTAGAACCATTGAAAAGTAGCTGAAGTGACTGCTGCTGGGATGAAAAAGCAGCAGAACATTTGGAGGAAGCTGGGTTGCTACAGCAATGGGAGTACCAGTCTGCCCATTGTTTCCTGTCACAGCCTTTACCTGGGAGAAAAGTTTTTGAGGATAAAAGGTAACATAATTTTTAAGACTGCTCAAAATTTTGTTAGAATTTTACTGCTGACAGCTCACTCATGTCCAGTGTTCATGACTAAAAGGTTTTTATATCAAATCCTACAAAAGGACACAGAACTGGCAGCCATGACAACTGAATTCAACAGCAGACCTTGCAGCAGTGCCAATTTAAGTCACGAGAAAAAGATCCTTAAATTCTGTACCTTCACATTTTAAAAACAAGAACAAGTCTTGGGGACTTTGTGTCAACTTCCCCAAACACAGACCCTAAGAGCTCACAGGTGATTCACACAGGAGTCTCTCTCCCATGTACCTCTGTAGGGTCAGCATGGCAAAGTTGTGTGTCAGCAGGAAGTTATAAAAAGGGACTTTCTTTTTCATTATATGCACAGGTAAAAAGGGACTGCGTTTACCTACAACATAGGTGTACAAGCTTTTATAAGTGAAGTCCTCAAAATCATGTAAAATTTTGGAAAATAAAACGGTTCCTGAAAAGGATGTTAAAGAGAACACAAAATGGCTAAGCCACACAGAAACATTCGTAAGTATCAATGCAGACACCTTAAGTAAAGAGATGAGCTTTTGTTCCCCAAAGGCTGATTTCTTCACAGGATAAAGGCTGACAGGGATGCAACCCCTTTTAGCTATCTCACTGAACTACAAAGCCCCCAGCTCCCCAGCACAGCACCCAGCAAGGACCCTGAGCCATATCAGAGTGCAACCCATGCTGCAACAACATGCTGCAACAACATGCTGCAGGAAGCTGGGGCTTTTCAGGAAGTATAGATACAAGGATCTTAGGACCCATTACAGTACTGACAATTCTCAGGGGATTTGTTAAGCACCTATCCCAGATATCCAAAAAGGATCTTAAATAGCACTCCATAGGTATTTGCAAAAGTATGAGCTTAAAACAGGACTTAAGACCTAAGGCCATATCTAAAAATTGAAGAAACTCTCAAACATAATTTTTTTGCCACATTTAAGTTATATAATAACTGTCCTTTAATCTTTAAGATAATACATTTGTATGTTTAGTGATTTGTTATTATGGCTGGTATATTACAAAAAAAAATCCCTTCACAATATTTTTATGGCAGACCCACAGAAGTGAAATATGAAACCTGGAAAAACCAGCCAAAAGGCATTAAAGCTAGAAAAAATCTCTGCTCAACATCCCCTTGCACAGGCCAAAGGTAGAGAGCTTACAACAGCTGTCAAACCCTTTCAGCCAATAACCACGACCTAGACTCAAGGGGAGAGAACTGGATCACACCAGATTAGCTGTCTGAACCAAGATGAATTTTTGCTTCCAAATGAAAATGTTTGAGTTTTTCATGACCATTAACAACAGCCCTGTTATTTATCTTCCTCCCAAAACAGTGCTGCACCAAAAATAACTCTCCCTTTCCATGAAGGAAATATGCAAAATACATTCCACAATTTACTAACACATCAAATCCGGATGACACCAAGATAGCCAGGCTTACATAAATTATATTCTCATTTACTGTTGCATAGACTCATGTTTGCTTAACACAAGCCCTGTAGATTAATGAACTACTGAACTTCTTGCCTCATCAATAACCTCAGATTTTCCTTTCTCCTCCTTCTCCTCCTCCTTCAGATGCAAATCATTCTGCCTAAAATATGTTTGTAATGAGGCATAATGCTTCTTCTTGAAAGCTAAGAAATCCATCATATTCCCTTGAAGAGCCCACAATAAAAACAGTTCAATCAAAGATTCTTTAAAGATTTCCTTTAGCTCTTCCATTTCTTTGTAGTGATACTATAAGCACTGCATCCTCATTGGAGCCATTTCTTGGGTCACCAGAGGAATCTTCTCTAACTTCTTGGGTGCCCTCTTCCCTTCTGGAGTTGCTGCAGAATTGAAAGAGAATGGAGAGGCCAGGGGCACTGTGGTTCCAGAAGGGCTTGTAGGCCGGGATGGGGTGGTTGGGCCCAAGCCACTGTAATAGTCAGCCCAAGGGGTGGTGATGCAAAATACCAGAAATTGGTTGGTTTTTAGAAAGGGTATTTATACCAGTTTCTCTGGGCTCAGCTCTTCCATAAGGTCAGCTATAGACTATCAGGCAAATAGCTTTGTCTCTTTCCCCAGGGCTCCAGCTTAAGACTTCAGTATCAAACTCCAAAATCAAACTTCAACATTAAGAACGCTCAACTCTGTCCTTTGCCATGCCTTTCATCTGTGAGTCCCCACCCACCAAGGGGTGGGGATCCAATGCCCTAATGATATGGTCCAGTCAAAGCCCTAATCATAACTTAATCATGCCCAGGTATAGATCAGATTACAAACATAATCCAATATCTATTTTTGGAATTCATCACCATATCAAACCGCTGCAGCCACCAACCTGCCCACCCCAGGAAGAGCATACTAGAGGCTCTCTCAAACCCCAGGGTCCTACTCAGTGACTGGATTTGGGAATGGCAAAGGGACCAGTGTGATCTGCTGGTTTCCTCCAACCACTGGACCAATGTTCTGAAGGTGATACTCTTTTTGAGCCATGCCATGGGGCTCCTGTCCATTGGCTGCTATAGATGGTACCCAGGGGATTGGGGTGTCAACAGGCTCAAGGATGGAGTGATGGGTACGGTGAAGGACTGGGGTAGATTTGAATGGGACTGCAGCTCCTGGACAACTGCAGCTGATGCTAGACATTCTAAGAACTGCTGCCATGGTGCACTACAGTTCCCCTTTTTATCCAATTTAATGTTACGCTAAAAAATCAAAATTAAAGTAAAGGTACTTAAAGGCAAATATAATTGCCTGATTAAATTTATTAAGATTACTATCCAACAGCACTGAAAGGATACTTGGAAAGTGTATTTCCACTGGTGTAAGGTTCAAAACCACAGTGCTATCAATTCACATCAAGTGAGTACACTGAGATGCCTTCTGAGCCTCTGCCCAGGGCAGGTGGGTGGCTCCCACAGGTGCCACCATGTGCCACTAACATCACTGGCAGGGACAGCCTCTCTACCAAGTCCTTGGCATGGGATGTCACACTGCCTGCTCAACCCTTGGGGGAACTATTCCCCTTAGAGGCATAATAAAATTCTTAAACTGCTCAAAGCCAAGCTGCAAGTTAAGTAGAAGAGCAAGAATTTGAACATCAGCAATCAGACCTGATGCTCTGACTAACCCATTTCTCCTAGAATCAGAGGTCACTGCCTGGGTCCTAACTTCCTACAGTACCCACATTAACATTTCTCACTCTGTTTGGGTAGTTGCTCAGCCTGCCTGCCTCTCCCCCAACCCACTGTCTGCTCCTGCAATGGGAACTGATTACTGGGCACTGGTGCAGTGTCTGCCACCCAGGAGGCCTTTGTCAGAGACTACCCCTGAATGAATGAATGCAGGCTGACATGGGTTCTATGGCACAATTACTACATCACTGAAATGAAACACATGATTCCCTCATTAGCCAGCAAGTTCTTATCAATGTGTAGGCTGTATTCACTGCAAAACACACTCCCTGGGAATTCAGATCAATAACAGTGAGTTAGGGTAAACCATAGCAAATTAAATATGGGAATTGCCTAAGACCTCAGAGCTCCATGAGGGCACACAAAAAGGGGACAATTTACACACAAAAATTATAAATGGAGGTTGGTAAGGGCCTGGATCAGGGCTCTTAACCCTAGGGTGAGTCTTGCTTTGGGGGCTCTGCAAACTCTCTGGGAGATGACCTCACAGTCCCCATGGAGCTCATAGACCAAACAACACTCTGTGCACCCTGACTCCAGGAAGGAGTAGGAAAGCAGAGGCTGCACTGGGAGGGCACCTTTCAGCAGAGGAGAAGAGGAGAGGACTGGGCTGGAAGAGAGTGAAAGGGAGAAGGCCTGTGATCTTCTCCTACGTCAGACCAGGGCTACACCCTCAGGTGCCTACAGGGGACAGGAAGAGAACTGAAAGCACAACACCTGTACCAGGGAATGGGATGACACTGGCAGTCCTCTCTGTCTTTCCATTTCCTCCCATGGACAGAGTCATGGGCACAGAAACATGTTTCCCCCAAGAAAACTGTACAAATGCAAGGACAAACTGCAACAGCCATCGAGCTCAGTGTCAAGCTTCAGACAGGAGAGGTGGGGGCACTGTCCCACATAAAGGGGCTGCTCCCATCCAGCTGACTTTACCACAAAGGAATGCAAGCCAATGTGGCCCTGCCCTTCAATTATGTAAGAGAAGCAGATGGAGAAAAACCAAATCCTGATGGCAGAAGTTAGCACAGATTCACTACGTCTGAAGCCAACACACCCTGGCCTTTTTTGTCAACACAGTCCAGCTGTTTAAGCCTATGTGACATGGCCTCTCATCACTAACAGATACCCCTAGTTTCCAGCCCCCTTTGGGTTCCTTCTGCCTGCCCCATGGAGCCTGGCTGAACCATGATCAGCCACCTCTCTGCTCCCCCACTTGCGTACCATACCCCAAGACAAGCAGGAGCCCCTTTTTATCTGAAGGGAAATACTGCTTATCTCCATGAGAAAATGGATAGAAGATGAAAAACAATCTACCTGAAGCAGTAATGAAGCTTATATAGTTTTACTGTCCCAGGTCACTATATGAAGTATGTATGTGTCTACAAATAAGAACCACAGCTACACAGCTTATGGATGCACAGGCATGTTCTAGCAAACATATTTTAAATAGGAGGATATTCTTAGAGGAATGACAATCCCTGAAGTTGGGGTCAGATGATAACAGACAAGCTTCACTAAACACACCTGGATGGAAAAAAAAAAAAAAAAGAAGACCACAAGGTAGTGCCTTAAGTTCAAAACCTGCCAAGCAGAGAGCCTGGCAGAGCTGGTGATCTGCCGGAATGTCATCAGCTCTGTGGGCACAAGAGAAGGGGATGTTAGCCACATGTATGACTTTAGAGAGTTTGCTCCTGTCCTTTTCAAACAAGCATTTTGAAGATAGACTAGTGTGTAAATGGCAGAAGAATAAAATAAGTAAATAAATCTAGGGCATACTTAGGAATGATTTCTTTAGACTCCATTCCCAGATTGTAAAAGAGGGAAGAAGGGGCCCAGAAAGAAACTCTCACATATAATAATTTGTAAATCCAGGAGAAAGTAATCACCAGGGACATAAATATATGTATGTAAATTCATACACACACACACACATATACACATACATATATATATATATAAATATACAGGCACATACATATTATAAAAACTGATTGACACATACAATGCAGTTTAAATTCCCACCAAAAATCATATATCAAAGTATGAATTAATTTTTAACAATTGCCAAAAAGTGGAAGAAACCCAAGTGTCCATCAATAGTAGCACATTGTGCTACACACAGCAGAACACTAATCAGCCACAAAATGCAATGAAGTTCTGATATACACTTAAAACATACATGAGCCTTGAATATAACATGCTAAATGAAATAAGCCAGGCACACACAAAAAAACATTGTATGCTCTCAATTATATGGAATAAGTAGAATATGCAAATTGCAAATTCATAAAATCAAAAATTATAGTAGCAGAGATTGAGAAAGGATAGAGAATAGGGAGTTAATGCTAACTGGTAAAGAGTTCCCACTTGAGGTGATGGAAAAAGTTTTGGCAATAGATGATGATGACAAAACAACTTTATGATTATAATTAACACCACAACAGACTATATATTTGAAACTGGATAACATAAGAAATTATAGGTTTAATATGTTACTGGGGAGGGGGGTGAACCATAGATCTATACAAAACAAAGGGTGAACCCCAATGTAAACTACAGCTTAGAGTTAAAAGTACAATTAAAATATTGTTACATCAATTATGACAAAGGTACACACTCAAGCAAAATATTAATAATAGGGAAAACTGTGTGAGGGGGTGTATGAGAACTCTACCTTTCTGCATGATTTTCTGCACTGAGTTGGAAGGAGTTGCTCACAGAACCAAGTAAGGTCAGTAAAGCAGAGGCATAAGCAACCCACTGAGGTGGTAAGTCATAATGAGCAGAGGCTTCACAGGGTTGACTGTGTCACTGGTGGTCTGTGGTCAAGCCCCAGGCCAGGCCTTTGTGTTTCTGGGCAGAGTCAGGCAGTTCGTGGGTGCTCCTGATGCTGGTGTTGCCTAGCAACCCCTAACTGTGTTAAGGAATTCTGAATGTTTACATTCAGACTAGTTCAGTCAAGGCAGCAGTTCAGGACACTTGGTGGGTTCTTCTGATGATGTTGGACACTTTTCTCTGAGTGGATCATGTAGTTCTTTGACTCACAGTGATGTCATCCTGGCTTGGTAGCCTTGGCTCTAGTTTGGGCCAATCTCTGAGTCAAGTGAGGGACAACCTGTTTTCCCTCACTGGACAAATATCAAACTTTCCAAAGGGTAAGCTGATGGAAGGCATGGAGGATGTGGAAGCAGCTTTACCTAACTCTAGAAGAAAGATGTCATCCTGGCTTGGTAGCCTTGGATTCAGTTTGGGCCAATCTCTGAGTCAAGTGAGGGGCAACCTGTTTTCCCTCACTGGACAAATGTCAAACTTTCCAAAGGGTAAGCTGATGGAAGGCATGGAGTATGTGGAAGGAGCTTTACCTAACTCTAGAAGAAAGGAAGTTGAAACCAATCATTCAATCTTAAGACCAGAAAATAAGAGACTTAAATATTGTACAGATCTAGAAAAGAAGCTTGAACCATGAGAGTTTCAAGTAAAGCAGCAACCTAAAAGTTACCAAAATCAATTACAACTGAAAGAGGTAGAGATCAGCCATCTTAAACAGGACAGACTGTGCTATAGAATCAGGTGCAGAATATGCAGTCAGCCAGTCAGCCAGTATACTCAGAAGCTGGCAGTATATCAGCAACCACTGTATCACCTTCATTTGGTTATGGTATTAGTCATCATGTTTCAGCTTTCCACAGAGATGACATGGACTTTGGTAAAATTTGGTTACAACAAGAAATAAACAGATTGTCAAATTAAGTTTTGGGACTTGAGTTTGAAGTTGGTCATTGGAGACATATTGCTCAGACACAAGGAACAAATAGCTCTGATCAAGATGAAATCTGCAAACTGCAAAATACTATCAAGGAGCTTAAAGAGAACCTAAGTCAGGACATTGATGACCATCAATATTAAATGTCAAAGCTCCAGGAGGAATTAGATAATGAATTCATACCTTAAGGAAAAATGAAATTTTGCAACAAACAATAGAGGACAAAGACAGAAGTCTTGCATCCGTGAAAGAAGAAAACAATCTGAAAGAAGAACTGGAGCAACTCAGGGAACAGTGGAGTCAAGCTGCACCTGTGGTTGAGACCAAAACTCTAGATACTATTGAACTGGAATCTGAGGTATCTCAACTGAATATAACAAAGGGTGATCTTGAAGAGGAAATAAAGCATCATCAAAACCAGACTAGGAAGCAACTACTTCAATTTTGCAGGAGCAGAAAAAGGAAAGGGATGTGGTTAAATACCAGCATGAGCAAATAAATGCCACACAAAATGAACTTTTGAGAAAGGCAGTGATAAACCAGAAGGAGAGAATATTAATTTTAGAAATGGGCATTTGTAAACTAAAAGAAGATAAGGAAAAAATAGTAGAAACACCAGGGTAAAGGAAACAGAATATCAAGCACTGCAAGTGACTAATATAATGATTTCTATAACCCTCCAAGAAAGGGAGTTTGAATGCCAGGCAATGAAGGAGAAGGCTCTTCTTTTTGAGCAACTATTGAAAGAAAAAGAGCAGAGCAAGAATAGGGAGTTAAATGAGCTTTTAAATGCAGCGAAGTCCATGCAGGAGAAGGCAGGTGTATTTCTACAGGAAAGAGACCAAGTCATGTAGGCCCTGGAACAGAAACAAATGGAAAACAGTGCCCCACAAAATGAGGTACAATATTTACATAACAAAGAATTATTCTTAAACCAGGAGCTAGAGAGATTATATAATTATGTTTTAGAATCAGAAGACTCTTACACTCCTGAAGCTTTGGCTGCAGAAGATAGGGAGACTAGCCTAAGAAAGAAAGTCACAGTATTGGAAGAGAAGTTACTTTCATCCTCTAATGCAATGATAAATTCAAGTCATCAAGTCAGTTTGCAGGTAGCATCATTGCAGGTCCAGTTGAATACAGTCTCCACACAGAGGGATGAAACTGCTCATCAGCTTTCCACCTCACAAGTAAAGCAGTATGCTCTATCACTATCCAACTGATGGTACTAGACCATTTCCAACAAAAGGAAAAAGCAATGTATTCTGCTGAACTATAAAAGCAAAATAAGCTCAAATATAAATGGAAGACAAAGGCAGAAAATCTGGAAGGCAATCTTGCATCATTACAGGAACACTTGGATGAAGTGAATGCCATGTTGGACTCACCATCTAGACTTACAGAACAGTCAGATCAGAAGGAAGAAGAAATTGAAAATCTTAAAAAACAAAATGAGCCCCAACAAGAAATGCTCGATTATTTACAAAATAAATTTATTAATTTAGTAAACAACAAAGAAGGAAGAGTAGAAAAGGTCCTAATGCGAAACCTCCTCACTAAATATTTCACATTCCCAAAAACAAGCATCATGAGGTATTAAGATTAATGGGAAGCAGACTGGGAATCAAAAAGGAGGAAATGGAAGAGTTGTTCACTGAAGATCAGGGTGGAGTTACTAGACGGATGAGTGGGTGGCTTGGAGGAGGTTCAAAGAGTGTTCCCACCACACCTGCAAACCTGAGGCAACAACCTGTGCTTAACAGTTCTTTTTCAGAACATTTTGTTAAATTTCTAGAAACAGAATCTCAGCCATCTGTCCTACCATCAAAGCTTCCTGTTCATGTTATGAAACTTGGAGATTTACCAGGAAGGACAAAACTAGTCACAAAATGTACCACCATGTTTCAAAGGTACAGCAGGGTCCACAACCAGTAGAAGAGCAGATGGGAATCCATTCTTAGCTCCCTGCTCTGCAGCTGTGCCTCTCATCAGCCTTGCTAGACTTGGAAATGGTGAGTCTGGGAATCTTCTTTTGAAGCCCATTTCAGATGTGTTGCCCACATTTACACCTTTGTTTTGTTACCTGACAACAGTGCTGGTGATGTATTGAAAGACTTTTTAAAACAACAGGTGATTCTCAAAACAGAATAAAACTTCCCACTTTAAAACAGGCAAACCAAAGTTGAACTTATTTTCTATATTTTTTTAATCAAAATGCAGCCTTTTGGAGGAGTCAGGTGTTTGTTTGTAGTTGTAATTTCCCTGTATTTAATAAAAATATCTTTAACACTTTTAGAAATTGCAGATGTCATAGAAAAAGTGTGCTATATAACCTGCTTTTTCCTGATTTGAACAAATTTAAACTAAATCATGTATCTTTTATCATAATTTACAAAAAGAAAAAGAAATGCAAATAGCCATATATCAGTTCTTTATTTTCTTTTCTGATTTTATAAGAAACAAGCCCTATGACTAGCTGCCAACAGCTGAGCTCCAGGAGACAGTAGTTCTAGAGGGGAAGTCACTGGTCTCAGCAGAAATAGGCAGCCATCTTTGCCATGTGGCAGAACTGGAAGATCACCGGTGCTGATACCGGTGAGAAATCATCTCTGCTGGTGCATTGATTTGGACATTTCACAACCTCAGCAATGTAAGTTTCTATGCTAAATAAATCTCTATTATGATTTACTCAATTTATCTAAATGTGTCAGGAAGAATTTCTGAGGAGTCTGTACATTGGGCATGGCTCCCAAGGCAGGACAAAAGTGATGACATCCAACCTACAGGTCAGGGAGGAGAGATGAGGAGTGTGATGGTAAGGAGGGATGACTTGCTGGCTCCAGTGTTTCCTCTCCTAGGAAGAGTCCACATCACATTTCTCACTCTAATTGATATATATTTAGTACCGTGATGGAAGCCCATGTAAAAGGTGTAAAAATCTGCTCTTTCCAGAATTAACACTGGGATCCCCAAGCCCATGGCCCTTCCTCTCTGTCCTGACTCTGCATTCCTGTTCCCCCACTTTCTCTGGGCCACCTCCCAGTGATTGCATGGCCACTCCCGCCTCCCTCTCCATCACCACACCTTCTGCTTTGGCTCCAGGATGACATGACAGTCTTGTTGACATCATATCTCTTGTCTGCACATCAGTGTCTCCACAGCCTCTTGATCCCCTCCCCCCATTCCATGTGTGACCCTCTTGAAGTCCACTCATGGTCATCTCATCCATTTTCCCATATCCAGAAAATCCATTCCAAGAGCACATAGCTAACTCACTAGAACCTGCTTTATAAATTGGTGTTATGACTCAAGCAGTTCCTCTGTCTCCACCCCATCTGCTTGTGGGTACCCTATGCCTGAGTCAAAAGTTTCAGCTCACTAACTTCACAGCTTCCAAGACTTTCCTGTCTTAACATAGTGATACTCACATGCAAAATGATGGGATTGATATATTTAAACTACTCCATTCCTTCCCTTCACTGCACCAAGTGAGTTTCTCTCATTTATTATTAATATTTTATTATTTGTATAAGTAGTAATTCTAAATGATGATAACATTAAAATCAATTGTGAGTTTTACCGTGGAGTAATATCACTGAACTACAATGACCAATTAATCTGAATGGTTTGGAATTTCTGGCTGGTATTGATCTACAGCTCTTCTGACCACATTTTATATGTATACACAGACAGATATAGAGATAGAGAATGTGTCCCAGGGACCAGTGTCTGTGCATGTACAGGTATGCAGACAAAGTGAGTTCCTCTCTCTTGGAAAATGCTGAAATCACAAACAACTGCAGCACAAAGTGCTTCATCAAGAATCACATGTACTCCAAAGGACAGTGAAAAGCTGTGTCCTTCCCAAGAAAATCTCATGAAGCTGATACCCTGGAATAGAAACACCTAAGATCTGAGGACTCGCTAGTTATAATGATAAAAGGCAAAGGAAATGAGTATGGAAGTGTGAGACCAGAAACAGGTCTGCCCTTCAAGGGGCCCAGGAATGGAATGGGCTGTGTGGGATCAGGACCAACAAGCATAAACTCATCCAAGAAGCAGGGACAGCGGAAGCAAGGGAGGGGCTTCCTAACAGGGTCCTGGGCTTCCTCTCTCACCTCACCTCCCAGCTTCAAGTTTCTGGCTTCTTCCCTGACTCTGAAAACCACAAGCTATATTTTTAGAGAAAATGCCCATCAGATGTGGGCAGAGCCTAGATTGTCACTGAGGAAGAGGGAAGAGGCCATGACTTTCACTTTTGCCATTGTCATGTGCCCTGGGAGCCCCAGTCCAGCCCCAAGTGTCTTTCCTCATCTGACTCAGAAGAGATCTGAGGTAGATAATTTAACAGAGCTTAATGAGATTAAGGAGAGAAGGAAGGAAAGTTATATAAATTAAAACAAAAAAGTGATACTTTCCAATATTGACTGTGATGGTGATGCCTATCAGTGAATAAAATGAATACCTTTAAGTTTTACACTTAAAATATTTGACATTTAAGGTATAAATCAACAAGCCTATTTAAAAAGGGAGATCAAACATTGCCTGGAGAGAAGGGAAGAGGCTGTATTTATGAATTATAGAGGGAAAAGAGAAAAATTTAGGGTGTTCCCTATCTACTTTGTAGTAAGGGTTATACATATTCATATATATGTAACTTCTTTTTTATTGCAATAAAATATTCTCTAGAACAGGAATGGATTTTAAATAATTTTCTATGCTAGTTTAGTTCTAACAAATGGAGGGGTTGGTTAGAAGGTGAAAGCTCTCTTGAACTTCTGGTGTTCTCAGAGTTAATTCCAACATACTGGAGTTAGCTTAAGCAATTTAAATGAAGTTTCTGTGTGATACTGACCCTGGTCAATGTGTGGACATTTTTTTCCAAAAATAAATTAGGTCTATGACGTTTATTAATCATTTTCTATTATCTGATGCATTATTTTACCTGAAATTGTCTTTGCATTCTCCACATTTTCTCTACTACCTCTTAAGTACAATTTTTCTCTTTTTTCATACAAAGTATATGTTGTGGAGTTCCACTGACTCCTCCTATCAGATAGACTATGTCACTACATCTTTAGCACCTAAATTTGATATGGAGAACTTGGGAAGGAATGTGTTTTACCCCACTCTACACTTCGGGTAGGGGATATATGGTGACCTCATATTTTTTAATGTAACATTAAAATGAAAATAAAGGCAAAAAAAAAAACTAAAAAAAAATAGGCCCATCCCTGACCCTTCAATTATGGGAAAGGAGTCCCAGATTTCAGATTCTGAGGTTTTCATGTTCATTGATAGGAATCAAACAGAGATGATTCATCTTAGAGTTAGAGCTTAGCTGGGCTTATATTATTGCAATATTAAAAGGAATTTCATGGAAAAATAACTATTGGCTATTGAGTGCATATGAGAGAGAGGAAGATTGACATTGTGTGACAATTTTCTGGCCAGATGTCTTGTGACTGGAGGTGTCCAATGTGTGGTGCAGATGGTAAAACCTGGGGAAGACTTGGATAATGACTGTGGGACCTCAGAGACTCTTTTGGACATTCTAGGGATTCACCTTTAGTAGCTGTTGGATAGGTTATTCCAGCAGAGTCAAAGGAGGGGTCGTATGATGGAATTAAGACATACTATGAGGAATTTATGAAGGGTCAGATCATCATATCAAAAAATAACACATTGAGCATTCTGTGTCTGCTGATGGACAGTCTGTGAGTTGAGGACATGGCTGTGTGTTACTGAGTCAGTTGAAGTGAAGGAAACTAGTATGAGCCAGATTCAAATCTCCCCTGAAGAGTGGCCCCCAGGGGGCATTCAGGACCCCACAGCTCCAGGATCATATGCAAAGGCAAGGGAGGGTGATTTTTCTCATCTGGAATTTCCTCTAATGGTCTTTGTGTCCCCTTTGGTCACAGGGATCAGTTGTTCTGACCAGTAATCAAAGTCCCTCTGGATGCCTGGAAAGTCCAGCTGCTGAGAGCAGAGTGAGCAGCTTTGATGCCCCCAGGCCCTTTTGGAAATTAGAGTAGCTAAGTAAGGGACTGCAGATGCTGGCCAGCTACAAAACCATACTGACTACAACTGAGGCTCAGTCATCAATGTCCATGATGCCTACCAAGGACAATTTCAGATGCCACCTACATCCAAGAACCTGAATGCTCAAGATCAAAGATTTGCTGTGTGGGACACACATTTGAGGGAACAACATAGAAGCCCAAGTCTACACCTTCTACAGGTCTAGAGGCCAGGACCCGTGTAGATATGTGTGGGGAACCCAGAACATGCAGGGAACTCTCAGGAATACTGAGCCCAGTGACCAAGACCAGGATAGGTGCTGAGAGAAGTCAGGAACATTCAACCCCTTAGCCAGGTCAAGAGGCAGGAGAGGGGAAAGTCATGCCCCCTGTGCCAAGAGGCAGGTACAATACAGGAGAAATGGGAGCTCAAGGTCATTGAGTGCATGGATGTTAACCATGGTTAGGTGGAGGGATACTTCTACACCACTGAGAACAGAGAGCAAGATAAGTAACATTTACAGGGGAGCTCAACACTTCTGAGACTAAAGGTTAGGACCTGGGGCAAAGCAGGGAGAGTTTAGAACCATGGAACCTAGTCTCCAGAGCCAAGCAAGTGCAGGGGGCACTCAGCAATTGGGAACCCACAACAAAGGGCTAAAATCAGTACAGGTTGAGGTCAGGATCACTGAATCAAAGGTCAGATGCAGGAAAATCTCAGGACCATGGAGCCAAGGGGTCAGGAACAGGAGTAGCCAGAAGTCGTAAGCACTCACACCAGGGCTCAAGATGAGCAGCAGATACAGGGAAGCTCAGGACCAATAGTCCAGGGCCGGAACTAGTGACAAGCACTCAGGATAAAAGGAGCATGAAGCCTGGGTATCTGGATCAGGAGCATGTGCAGGGGTTTCTAAGGGAGCAACATTTGAGCAAAAAATTTCTCTATTCATCTAATAATAAGGATCAGGGAAACCTGCTTTTAACTGTGCTACATGGCTAAGGACAGAAGTTCAGTGAAATTTCATTAATGAATTTAAATTTGGATAACCTCTTTGAAAAATAAAAGCTATAATGTTATGTGAAACAATATACACAGAAGTTCATCCATGTGAGTTGATGTAAACAAATGTCAACCTCACAAGAAATACAACAAACAGGGAGATGTAGAAGTACACAACCCATGAAACATTCACTTTGATGTTCAGCACAGGGTCCTCACAGTTACAAAATTCATTCCCATGTGGTTTTTGTTATCCTGATGGCTCCTCCCCTCATAGCACCTCCATGCATGAACTTTCTGAATTCCTCATGCACCAGATCCTAACCTGGGAGCATGCCTTTTGATGTTCTTCTGAATTCATGTATCCTGCCATAATCATGGTGACTTTAGTGTATTGGCTAATTTCTTTTCACCTAATGTTATTGCCTCAACAACTTAGAACCAGGCTAGAAGTGAAGGTTACACTAAATTTATTATTTAACCATTAAATAATTTTATTGGATTGCCAGGTTGTATTATGCTTCTTTCTTGTTCTGTTCATGTTAGGATAATTTAGAAATACATACTCTGGAATGAGTGGATCAAAGTTATTCAATAGGATGAGTGGGGTTGACCTATACCAGTAACACAGTATTGACATTGACACATCTGATGGACCAAAATAAATGGTGCTTAAGCAATCATGGTAGTCAGCAGTGGGAGTGCATAAAGGCTCTTTATGGCTTCCAGAGAGGATTATACAACTAATATGAATAATGAAAATATATAAGTGCTCTGGCAACTTTCTTAAATTTTATACACGAAGTTACAACTGAGGAATGGCATCAACAAATTGGGGAAAGTGGCACCAAGTATCCTTGAATTATCCTCCACTGATAATTAAAAAATCAAATAGAAGCCATTATAATCAACATAGTCAGGGAATATAAACATATTACATATCCTATATATGAAATAGGTATGTGTGTAAACAGATATATAAAAATGTATATAATCCCTGTGAGTAGGGGCACAATGAACACATTCCCAGAGACATTTTTGATTCTTTGGCCACTTCTGATTCCCCATTCAACACATTATCTGCCTGGAAGTAAGTAAAGGAACCTAGGTTTGGTGAGGGGTACCCCAGGGAGGGATCAGCCAGCATCTTCCTCCCAGGGTGCCCCTAAGAAAAGGACCTCCCCTCATTCCTTTTCATTTTACATACAAAGATGCCTCCCAAATGCAAATCACCACATGGGTGAACAGGCAACAGCAGAACAAACATGTATTTAAATTCAGGGTCCTCAGTCAGGAAACTATTTCCTCAGCACCATGGACCTCATCTGCAAGAACATGAATGTCTTGTGGTTCATCCTCTTTCTGGTGGCAACTCCCACATGTGTCTCAGGGATTCAGACATGAAGGTAATGGGGATGATGCAACTGAGTACAGGACTCACTGTTTTTCTCATTGTCCTCAGGTGTCCTCTCGCAGATGCAGCTGCAGGAACCAGGCCCAGGACTGGTGAAGCCCTCAGAGACACTGTCACTCACCTGCAAAGTCTCTAGAGGCTCTTTAAATGGTTGTAATATGAATTGGGTCCGCCAGCCTCCAGGAAAGGGGCTGGAGTGGGTAGGCAGTATATATAGTAGTGGAAGCCCAGAATATATAACCCAACTCTTCAATCACGACTTGGCATCACCATGGACACATCCAAAAATGAAGTTTATTTAAAACTGAGCAGCATGAGAACAGAGGACACCGCCACGTATTATTGTACTAGAGACACAATGGGGAGAAATCATTGTAAACCCAGATAAAAACCTCAGCTGTAGGGCACAGGAGGTAGTTGGGCTGCAGGGGGAGGCTTTTGAACACCAGGTGGCAATGAGGGTCCAACATGGAACTGGTTCAAAGGGTTGGGAAGGAGTTTCTTATCCTTGCCTTGGGTTCCCTCTTCTTGCTTCTCAACATGTAACCACCAGAGAACACTCATGACATCTTTTCTAAGTACTATGACGTACCCAAGATTCAAACTCAGAATGTTAATAAGTACATGTTTAAATACATTCATACATATATTATCATATAATATTTTATGTAAATTGTGCAAATTGGTCCTGTCTTGTAAATATGCTTGAAAATGTGAACAAAACTTACATTTAGCATCCCTGTCAAGTTATTTTCCTCAATGTAACTCAAAATTCTGAGAATTCCCAGCAAATTAAACCTACTCTGCAACATGTAGAGTTCCACGCCATCAACTGAAAGAAGGAATTGGAAAGCCTGGTCCTCTCTAAGAGCAGCATCCAAGTGCCTTATTTGTTCTTTCCTTCTCATGTGGCATCAAAGACTAGTTCCCTACACTCATATTAAGCCCCTTACAGATTATGATTCTACTACATGAAATAATATCATTGTATCACTCATACAGGTTTTCAATATCTAATTGATATGTAAGATAAAAAGAACAGGTTCACAATGCATCAGTTTTTAATCCAAATAGCAATTCTGATACATTTATATTTAATTAAAGCCTTCCTGTTTATTTTTTTCATGCCTGTACCAATCACTCATTTGTCAATATTCTGTTTTCCTAACATCATCAAAGATTCCCTATAAATATAATATTAATCTCCTGCTAATTATTTTATGTGAAGCAGGTAAGGTCATCCAAAAGAACTTGTGACACTCAAATCTTCCCCACACATTCACAAGCTTCTGATGGCAAAATTTACCAGAGGGTCCTGACAGGGAGGCCAGATCTAATCATATGTGTGCTTGACCTCATGTTCTGGTGCATTCTGGGAAGCAGAGCATACCTCCAAGTGCCTCCTTCCTGCTCTGCATCTCCATGTGGAAAACAGCTTTCTCATCAGTGTGACTTGTGTTAAAGAAAGAGAGTTTCTGTTCCCAGCTGTGCATACAGAAGTATGCATATAGGAAAGAGTGCAGGAGGAGGGACAACTTTTCAGAATATGATAATCACCTGAAGCCTACCTGGCTATGTGTCTTTTGTAATCTCTGAATACAAGATGTCAGGGGAAAGGCTGGAATATGAGCAGGATGGACAGGGATGGGAATATCAGTAGGTTATCCTGTCCCTCCTTATGAGGCAAAATTAGACCTGTCATATATTATGGTCTCTCTGTGGGGTAGAGTATGCATTTTCTCAGGTATTTCTGACTAAGCTGTATTGTCCTTAGCTGACTATTTCAGAAAACTTTATCTGTGGATTAAGGCTTTTATACCTTTGTGAAAGGGGGAGGTTTCTGTACATACATTCTGTAATGAACTGTTTCCTTCCACTTTCTATTGGGGACCACTAATGCCCATAGGATATTTCATATGTTTTTCCTGCACAAAATAATTGTTTTATTTTGTAGTGGAACTAGGAAGGTGATGCTAGGTGCATTTCTGTAATAGATGTTGTCCCAAAACACCACTGAGGAATAATATTTTATTTGTGGTGTTTGTTTTGCTCTGGGTGCCTTTTTGGTGTCTTCCCCTAATTTTGGAGAAAGATCCTACAAGACATAATGGGTATGGCTCCTGTTAGAGTCACTCTAGCAACTTTATCACACTCTGAGTTTAGAAATTTATTAACAATTCCTAGTTTTAACTTCTCACTATCTTAAATGTGATCTGGTGATACTGGCCCCAACTAGGTTTTAGTTTGGGTCCATTTCTATTTTTAAGCACAGCTCTGTCTCAAGATTTTAAGCTTTTTCTTAGTTCTGTTACAACAATTTTGTACTTATTGAGCATATTTTGATAATTTGCAGTTTTTATAGATCTCTTCTTTGTTCTGGTAAGGATGAGAGCAAAATTTTCTCAGACACCTATGTGTCCACAATGAATACTACATTTCATTGTGATACCCCTAAAGTGTGTGTGTGGGCGGGGAGCACCAATCAATACGTTAAAATAAACATATTTAGGCATATGGATATGCTGAAATGCAGTGTAGGATTCCTTCCCCAGTGCAGTGCTGAATCTGATTTCACCTCATGGTCTTATCACAAACAAGCAGTGCTGAAGGTGATAAAAAACGTAGATGACTAGTCATTCAGTCATCACATTAGATTTGTATTATTCATAAAGGAAATGATTGGGGAGTTTCTAATTTAGTGGCCTGGAGAGAACTGACTGATACTGAGAAATGATTTATAGATGATGACAAAGTTACTTTTGAAGTCTTTGTACAGTCTAATGCAACCTAAGGAGTTGTGTGGATTCAAAGGAGCACAGTCAGTTTAAAGAATCAGGGAGCCACTTGTTACATGAACAGCCTGCTGCAGACATTTTTCACAAACCCTTATAAAAAGCTGTGTGCATGATGCCAACAGAGGGTGATGATCTAAAACCATTCCTTTAGCAATACAAAGAGTGTTCTTATCTGTGATAAGCCTATAGGAAGATAAAAGCTAAAAAGTCATTCTAGTAGGAAACACTTGACAGCTTTATGCAACAAGATATTCAGGAACTATGTTGAGTGTTCCATGGTAATGTTGAAAGTGAGATGAAAGGCATGTGTGTAGAAGACACCATACCTAAATTATTCAGAGGCAAATTGTGCCCTACTTCCAGTGTACAGAAATAGACTATTGTTCTGATCCAAGAGAAGATTATTATGATATTCAGATAAGTATGAAAGGAAAGAAAAATATATTTGAATCATTTGTTTAAGTGGCCGTAGAACAATTGGACAGTGATGGTAATTATGACGAAGGGGAATATGGCTTGTGGGAAGCAGAAAGGGGAGTGAAATTCCTAAAATTGACATCAGTGTTACAACTGATGAGATTTATATACAAAACTCAGATGGGCCAAATGGCAAGATTAATGATAGGCTTGAGTTCTCTGAACAGTTGCCACTTGATGAATTTTTACAAAAAACAGATCCTAAAGATGCTGCAAATTATATTCTCCATGCAGTCCTGGTTCACAGTGGAGATAATCACAGTGGACACTATGTGTTCTACCTGAACTCCAGAAGATATGGCAAGTAGTGTAAATTTGGTGACAATGTGGTGTCAGGGTATATTAAAGAAGAAGCAAATGAACATGATTGTTGGGGTCACAATGAAGACCTGACACTGAACAAGTGCATCTATGTTATCAGGAAGTCAAAGCTGAGTGAAAATTTACAAGCTTTCACAGACAATGATATTCTACAGCAGTTGGGGGATTGACTGCAAGAAGAGAAAATGGTGAAGTCTCAGAAGCTGAAGGAGCAGCAGGAAGCCCATCTCTTTTCGCAAGTGAGATAGCTGCAGAGGACCAGTTCTGTGGACACCAAGGCAATGATATGTATGATGAAAAAACACTGAAACACACTGTATTCAAAGTGCTGAAAAACTCCTCTCTGGCAGAGTTCATCCAGAACCTCTCCTAGATCGTGGGATTTCAACAAGAACAAATTGGACTATGGCCCATGCAAGCAAGGAGTAATGGAACAAAAAGGCCAGTATCATTAGATAATGAAGCAGATGACAATAAAACAGTAAATATTGTTGATGGTAGCATCTCTCACTTGGAACTATGGAAGACATTTTGCTCACCACAGTTAGCATGATTAATTTACCCTTTGATTCAGTTAATAAGAATTGGACATTATCTTCAGTACTAAAGTATAATTTTCACTCTGTTACCTAAGCTATTAAATATCTTCTAAAATTTGCATTTCTTTTGGAAATAGATGATCAAATTCAGTGATAACAAATACTTTGGATGATATTCTTGGAAACAGCTGGTACTAAGCTGACCACTAGTAATACAATATTACCTAAGTATGATAAATATTATGATGTAATGTTATTTTTGAGGATGTATGATCCAAAAACATGGAGACTGAATACTACTGCAGGCATATTCAAGCCCAGGTAATCCTCTTAGACATAACTGTGAAGGTACGTTAACAGATCTTTAACAATTCTTCAAGCTTAGACAACATAAGAAACTTAATATGAGCACCTTAAAATGAAAATCACAGACTTTGAAAATAGGTAAAGTTTAAGTGTATATGGTAAACAACCAATTTAGGAAAGAGGAAATACTCTATCCAGACAAGCACAGGTGTGTCTGGGACCTGCTAGAGGCATGTAAAAATGTTATAGATTTTGGTGAGAAAGCATCAAGACAACTTAGTCTGCTAGAAATTGTAAGTTACAAATTTATTGGTGTGCATCAAGAAGATGAACTATAAGAATGTTAATCTCCTGCAATGACTTGAACATTTTGAATAGAGATACACTTGGACCAGGTATACATAGACAAGAAAAATCAGATGCTAATCATGGTGGCACATTTCCACAAGGAGGTGTTTGGGACATTTGTAATAATTCTCTTTTAGCTGAGGATACACCAGTACAAGAATCTCAGAGAAGTAATGAAGCTAATTCAGAGTCTGCTAGACATCTGGGAAAAGGAATTTGAAAAGTTTAAATGTGTGGTTGTAATGATGAGCCAACACCAGTATATAAATGAAGGTGAGTATGACATAAACTTGAAAGACTCTGAGTCTCAGCCTGGTAACATGTCCCATCCTTGGCCTTGGCTAGGGCATGGCCACTTCAATAAAACCCCAAAGAGGAGACACTACACTTACATTGAAAAGGCTGAGATCCAAACTAATCATCTACCTGGTATGTACAAAGTGAGGGACAGTGTGAGGGTGTGTGTCCCTTTTACCAGCCCTAGGACTTTGGTATGTATACTTTCTATCCCAAATCTTCAGCAAGTGTATTTGCTGCTGGTGTTAATTTCATTTTGTTAAGGCTGTTCGGTTTGGCTTCTCTATCTATTAGCCTCATTTTTTTATCAAAATGAAGAAGTTTTTATAACTCTTGGATGCCAATGAGAGATTTTATGGTAACCACAATGCGAGACAACCATCAGCATAATGGGGAAGAGTTTAGTGGAAGAGTTTAGCTGACAGAAGTTCCCTAGACTGTTTCTAGGTGGCATGAGCTGACTGAATTCCTTCCCATGTCCCCTTCACTAGCCCTGCAGTGAGAAAACCTTATGTGTGGGTTCAGCAGATATTTCCAATGACCTTTTTTTTTTCATCTATAAAGGAAAATCAGAGATAACTACAACTTAATAAATAGCAATCTCTCCTTCATAGTGTGCAGTTGGTTCTTCCTTGGGTGCAACGGTTTGCTCGGTCGGTAGAGGTGGGGTCTGGCTGCGGACGAGGGGTCGGTTCAGCTCAGGACGAGGGGTCGGTCCCGCTTGAGACGAGGGGTCGGTCCCACTTGGGATGAGGGGTCGGTCCGGCAGCAGATGAGGGGTCGGTCTCACAGGGGTGGCCCGGTTCGGCTGACGGGGTTGCCCGACGAAGCCGGCGATGAAGGGGTGGCCCAGAGAAGCAGGCGACGAACTGGGGACAAGGGAGGCCAGGCCCTTGTCGGGGGCTCTCAGGACTGGAGGGCGCACGGCAGAAGAACTACCGCGGAGACAAGGTAAACACGCAAGTCCACTTTATTGAGGGAGAGGCAACAGTTTTATAGGGGCTGGGGAAGGCTGATTGGTCGAAGCCATGCCCTGTTCTGATTGGTTGCTGGCGAAAGGTCAGTGGGCAGTACTGGACGGGGGAGGGGTGGTGATTAGGGATTGGCTGTCGCTGTTGCTGGGGGAAGTGGCAGGGTTTAGTGATTGGTGGCTGCTGTTGCTGGGGTAGAGGGCAGATTTGAGTTTCCCGCCCAAGCCTGGCTGTTGCTGCTGTCGGGGGGAGGGAAAAGGGCAGACTGGATTTTTCCGCCCACGCCTGGCTGTTGCTGCTGTCGGGGGAGGGGAAAAGGGCAGACTGGAATTTTCCGCCCTGTGCCTGCGCAGGGAGAAAGAAGAAGAAGGGTGCCGCCCCATAGGCATCATGTGGCACCATCCGGGAGGAGGGGCGGCCGCAGAAGCATGGCTGCCGAGAAGGGGAGACCCAAGGGCACTCTTCGCCCATGCCGAGCTTCCTTCAGGGGTGGCGGTGAGTCCGACCAACCACCCTATTATGGGGGCACCAGTTTGGAATAGGCCTACCACGGCCGCCGCCCCTTGCCCGGCCAGCAAACCACACTTCAGCCCGAGGGGTGACCGCACTTGGGCTCATGTCCTCTCGCTGTCTGAGGTTTGGATCAAACACTGTTCTGCAGCCCATTTGCAAAGTGGATGCACTGAGCACAGTCCTGACAGACATTTGGGGTCTTTTTTATTAAACTGCAAACATTGTAAAATACAATTAAGGTATAATATGTTGCATCTTGGTGAACTTGATATATTGAGTTTATAAAGAGGTGAAAGAATTATAAATCAAATTTTATTCAACTGTACAGATGGAACAAAGGAAAGCCTTTTTAGCAAAGAGGGAGGGCTCAGTAGTGAGTGAGATTTCATGAAGAGAGAAGATCTCTAGTATTATCCTTGGCAGACCATAGATTCACTTCCAGTAGCTACAACTGACCTGAGACCCCCAAGCTACAGGGACACGCTGGGGCATGTCTTGTACATTATCAATATTGCTTCCACAACACACAAGGCAGAACTGGGAAGGGCCAATTCACCATCTCTGGGACTTTGACAGGAACATGCTGTGTTTGCAGATGGACAGTCTGAGAACTGAGGACACAGCAGCGCATTACTGAGTAAGACACAGTGAGGGAGGCAGTGTGAGTCCAGACTCAATCCCACCTTGCAGGGCACCTGGAGGGTGCTGGGCTGCAGGGGTGTTCAGGAACCACTGGACATGGGTCTCAGTCAAAGGACCAGGTTCAGAGGAAGGGGAAGGACCGGTTCCCTGTTAGGTCTGGGGTTTCCTCAATGCATTCTTTTTTCCCTTAGGAGCTCTCACTGTTTAGGATTGTGTCCCTTCCAATGAAGTGTCTGAAATAGGAAAGTTTCACTGTAGTAAGAGGGAAATTCTCACATGCAGAATGTCCTCTATGGAGTCACAAAGGGCTCTGTCAAGAGTAACCAGGATCAGAACTGAGTCATCCCAAGACAGTCTGATGAGTCTTTTCCAGGAAGGCTAATGAAGAAACTCAGTGGGATTCCCAGATTAGGACAGTCTTTGTGATTCAGGTTAGAATAAAGCCACTGTCAGCTTGAACAAAAAAGGATATGGAGGGAAGCAGACTTGGCCCAGCAGTTCGGGCGTCCATCTACCACATGGGAGGTCGGCAGTTCAAACCCCAGGCCTCCTTGACCTGTGTGGAGCTGGCCCATGCGCAGTGCTGATGTGTGCAAGGAGTGCCATGCCACGCAGAGGTGCCCCCGTGTAGGGGAGCCCCACGTGCAAGGAGTGCGCCTCTTAAGGAGAGCTACCCAGCACTAAAGAAAGTGCAGCCTGCCTAAGAATGGCGCTGACCACATGGAGAAATGACACAACAAGATGACGCAGCAAAAAGAAACACAGATTCTCGTGCCACTGACAACAGCAGAAGCAGACAAAGAAGACGACGCAGCAAATAGACCCAGAGAACAGACAACTGGGGTGGGGGGAAGGGGAGAGAAATAAATAAATAAATAAATCTTTTTAAAAAAATAAAAAATAAGGGGACATGGAAATGAATGATTGAAGGAGAAACACTTTTAAGAGGAAAACCATGGAAACTGAGACCTGGAATTAAGACATCACCCTGGGCCAAGACAGGAACACCATCCATGTGTACAGAGAAGGTGAGTTTTCACCAGCAGTTGAAGAGGGTGGATGTTCCCAGCAGGTGTTCTGGGAGTTTTGCTGTCCCAAGGTGCAGAGTGTGGAGCACATTCTCCAAGGATGATGGATGTTAAGGTCAGCTCGCCAAAGGTCTGAGAGGGGTGGACTTGTCCTCCATGGATTAGGGAAAGGCAGGTGGTCAATTCATTGCTCTGAGAGGGTTGAGCCTGCATGCCATATGTTAGGGAAGGCCAGATGGTCAACTCATTGCTCTGAGTGGGTTAATCCTGTTTGTCAAAAGTTATGGGGAATGTGGTATTCATGTCACTGTACTGGGGGGGTTAAGACTCTTACACAAAGATTGGATAAGGTGTGGCAATGACCCCAACACTCTTGGATGGTAAGGTCTAGAGCTTGGTCAAAACCCAGGTACTTGATGAGGGTGGATGCAAGAAAAGGTTCACTTGGCAAGCATGTGGAAAGGGTGGGTTCCTATAGCATGCCAAGGAGAAGAAACCATCATCTTAAGAATGAGTGTCAGACTAGGACATCTAATGAAATATGTCCTGCAGTTTTACTGAACTGCAGAGGATCCATGACTCATGTTTCCCTCCCAGTTTCTCCTTATGATAATGAAAATGTTTATCCTTTGTCTCTCTATTTGTGTATTTGAAACAGATAAATTGTTTTGTACATTTCAGAGGTCTGCAGCAGATGGGACTTTGCTCCAAGGCAAACTATATATCTTTAAAATGATTGTGATATGATTTAATAATTGCATTGTTACTGATTTAAGTTTATTTTCAAATATTATAATGTCTTTTTGGGATTGGATGTGATTGGGTTATGATTAGGGCTTTGATTGGGTCATGTAATTAGGGCACTGAGTCCCCACCCCTTAGTGGGTGGGAATTCATAGACAAAAGACATGGCAAAGGACAGAGTTGAGGTTTTTTGATGTTAGAGTTTGATGCTGAAGCCTTAAGCTGGAGCCCCGGGAAGTAAGCTCACAGAGGAAATAGAAACAAGCCCCAGGAAGAAATGAACCCGAAGGCATGGAAGCAAGTCCTGGAAATAGAGGAATCTGAACCCAGAAAGAAGCAAGACCCTAGAGGAGAGGAAACCAGAAAGCCTGAACCCTCACAGACATTGGCAGCCATCTTGCTCCAACACATGAAAATGAACTTTGGTGAAAGAAGTAACTTATGCTTATGGTCTGGTATCTGTAAGCTCCTACCCAAAATAAATACCCTTTATAAAAGCCAACCAATTTCCTATATTTTGCATCAATATCCCTTTGACTAACAGCTGTCTTTCCCTTTCCCCAGAACCAGGTTGACTGATCTGATAGTCCTGTTGTCATCATATTGGGATCTGCCTCATAAATGGTCTCTGTGTCTTTAACTGCTCTCCAACTCCATCTCCACTGGCTTGCTGGGCACCTGTATGTGATGTCCTACAGTAACTCTGACCTGTTCTAACCTCCAGCCTCCCTTACTATTATCAGATTTTGGATGGTTCCCTGCCTTTTTCACAAAAACCTTTCAATACATTAAACACAATCAGTTCATTTTAATTTCTCAATGTCATAGGAAACATTCCATCTTGTTCATTTGCATTAAATATGCAGTTGAAGATGAATCAGAACTCCAGAGCCATCTGCCAAGACCATAGAACCAGTGTGTCTCCATAGCTCTCAGGAGAACCAGTACCTGGGGTTGTACCTACTTTGGCTGTCTCTGGTGTCCCGCTGAGGTGTGCATAAGCATGACCGCTCTGATGATCTCCTGACTCTTTCTGAAGACTCTTAGTTATATAAACACATTTGTCTTTGCCATTTCCCCGTTTTATTCAAGGTAAAAAAGCAGTTTTAAACACATGATCCTACATGTAGGCTGAGATATTTTGCTGGTCTTAGTTGGCTCTTTTATTCAAGGTCTTTTTCTAGTTGCATCACCAGTTAGTGATTGTTATTAATCCCTCAGTGTCAGGTCGTTCAGTACCACATCAGTGGGCCCTACTTTGGAATTTGTGTTCCTGGGTGTGATGGAGTTGGACTCAGATGTGAACTTTCTATACATGCCTCTTCTTTCACTTTGACTGAACCTGTGTTTGGTGCTAGAGTTGGTGTATACTCCGGAAACTTGAATCTCTGGATTGTCAATGTGCCAGCTGGGCCCTGAGCCTCAGCAGTGTTGCAACTCCTACCCTCTGGTTCATTGAACTTACCCAGATCGGCTAATAGTGAGGTGAAGATAGTTAGCCACCACACCAGGGAACTGAGAGTGCCTACAACTGCAAGCAGGAGAATTGCATCCATCATCCAGGTGGAATCTACGCTCCCTCTAGATATAGAGGTGAAGTGGACATCACCATTCCAGGGTCCACAGGATGCAGGAATAAATTATGGATTAGAGTGGGTTTACTGATATTCTACTATGGAACTATTGTGACTGGTAATGGAAGAAATTGTAGCATTGATAAGGAGAAAGTGGCCACGGTATTTGCTAAGGGCAGGGAGAGGGAAGAAGAGATGAATGTGGGGTCATTTTCAGGACTTGGAGTTGTCCTAAATGATATTACAAGGACAGATGCTGGACATTATATATCCTGCCAAAACCCACTCAGTGTATTGGGGGAGACTGTAAGCTACAATGTAAACTATTATCCATGTGGTGCAGCAGTGCTCCAAAATGTATTCGCCAAATGCAATGAATGTGCCACAATGATGAAAGAGGCTGTTGATATGGGAGTTATATGGGAACATCTTATATTTTTCTGAATGCAACATTTTTTGTAATATATGTATCTGCAAACAAATACAATAAAAAAATTGATGGAGTGGGGGTTGGGAGTGGGGTATATGGGAACCTCTTATGCTTTTTTAATGTAACATTTTGTGTGAACTATTAAGTTTAAAAAAAGATAATTTTTAAAAAAGCTGAATCAGAAAATAGAAAAACAACCCCATCACTGAATACTGGGAACACTGACCAAACCTCTTGCTGTTATCAACAGCATCAAATATATTATGTATATTCTCAAATTTATGGATGGTATTTCTCAAAAGAAAATAATCCACGTGAAAGAAAGAGAGGGAGAGGTGACAATGCCTTACTGTGTAGAGATATCCTGTCCACACACACCTATTTTTTCCCTCCATCCTGAGATTACAGTTAATACACATTTCTTTCCCCCTTGATATCAGGGAACATCATATGGTCGATAATAAAATCTGGAACATGGCGGCGGACTTGGCCCAGTGGTTAGGGCATCCGTCTACTACATGGGAGGTCCACAGTTCAAACCCTGGGCCTCCTCGACCTGTGTGCAGCTGGCCCATGCGCAATGCTGAAGCACGCAAGAAGTGCCGTGCCACGCAGGGGTGTCCCCCGCGTAGGGCAGCCCTACACGCAACGAGTGAACTCCATAAAGTAGAGCCACCCAGCGCGAAAGAAAGTGCAGCCTGCCCAGGAATGGCGCCGCACACACAGAGAGCTGACACAAGATGACGCAACAAAAAGAAACATAGATTCCTGTGCCGCTGACAACAACAGAAGTGGACAAAGAAGACACAGCAAATAGACATAGAGAACAGACAAACAGGCTGGGGGGGAAGGGGAGAGAAATAAATAAATAATAAATAAATCTTTTAAAAAACTATGGAACATGCACAGGTATAATCTATGCTGCTTGCAAGCCTGGACAATTTGAATACATCCCCCCTGGAATTCTAAATTCTTTTTCATTCTGCATCTAATTTTTGGTCTACCAAGTGAGGATGCCAGGTTATGAATTGGTGTGTGTCTGTGTTTCTCAGTAATTTCTTGAAATAGATTTCACTCCTTAGCAAGACTTCCAACCTGAACACCTTATAAACAAATGTGAGCAATCCATTTATCGTTCTTGTTATATTTTTATTCCACTGAGATTTGTGATTATTTGTTATGATACTTAGAGCACATTGATAGATAGAGCTGGAAAAATACATATGAACAATTAGAACTCTGGAGAGTCAGGCTGAAGATTTAGTAAACAAGCTGAAAACCAATCAGGAGGTAAATAGTCAAAAACTTTGATGTCAACTCCTGTGCTTGGTCAGAACCAGCAAATGTAGAAACAAATATACTTAGTAATTGTTAAATTTGCCCTATCGTGTGCGTGAGCATACATTTAAGTGTTAATTAATTATTATTTCTTGCTTACCACAGTGTCTGACACACAGTATATTTTTTTTATAAAATCCATTGCTATTAATATGTCTGGATAAGACACTTAGACATTTGTGAAAATTGGCAGGGTGCAATGGAAAGTAAGGCCCGTGTGCCTGGAAATTAAAGGAGTGTGCTTAGATCTGTCTCTAACTGAGATTCCAGTGGCTGCTGCTCCAGGGGTGCAGGGAGAGGACTATGACTTTCCATGGCACATGGGGGCTCCTGGGGAAGGCAGCCAGGTTCTACTGCCTGACCTTGTTGTAGATACAGCTCTGAACAGTAAGCTGTATAACTAGTATATTTGTGTTTATTTACAGTAACATGTGTACAACAAAAAATAAAAGCAGAGGAGACTGCAGCATTTGCCAAAGACATATCCACTGATTTTCCCTCCCATCTCTGCTCCAGCCTGTCCATGGTCCAGCCCAGACATTTCATAAAATGAAGGTTTAAAAATTTTCAAAGCAATGTGGGGAACAATCCAGCATTTAAAATTATGCCGTATCATTAAGTGTCAATTTTTCTAATTACTCTAGAAATATCAATGCTGAAAATCAAAATAAAATATTATATAATTTGAGACCTATTTTGTAGCTCTCTTAAAGTTCTATAATTCAACTCTTAATTCATCTCTGAACATTCCAGAGCCCAGGGCACCCACCATATGCCCTCCCAATGGAGAAAGTGGAAGCGTGGAGGGAGGGTAAAAGAGGCCTGCATTGCAGGAAGTGTTGTGGACCCTCTGATCACTGGGCCTTCTCCTGGCCTAGGGAACCATTCCCTAGAAGTCAGCTTTTTTTTCAAAAGTCCTCACTTATTTGGCTTTATCAGGCAAGTGATACCTTTACTCTTCAAACTTACAGAGCAGTTTTAAAAGCCTGCCTAGTACATGGGCTTGGGGCACAGCACTCCTAGGTCTTTTTTTTTTTTCTTTCTCTTCTCTGAACATTTGTGTACAACTTCTTCTGGTTGATATATGATATCAATTATCTGGCATAGATGAAAAGTAATAGAAATGCTGGGTCATAGGCAACATTATACATAAATATTTGCAGAATTTGGAAATATCAATTTCCAAGAAAGACAATGCACCACAAAAAGTATAAATCCAAATTTACTTACCCCCAAGACACTTACTATTCAGAATGACAAATATCAGATATAGAGAGAAAATTCTGGAAATAACAAGAGAAAAGCAAGCCAAGCTTACTGTTCTGGGTGCCTCATTTCTTGTCCAGCATTTGTTTCTGCTCCTGGGATTTTGCATCTTGCAGGAACCACTGAGAACATCCATTTGTTGGGCTGCATATCCAGGGGTCCTCATATGCATGTGGAGTGGGTGGGTCCTGGCTGTACTGACTGTGCCTGACCAGCCATGTGCTCCTGACCCCTGCCAGGCAGGCCTTCTTATGGGGCATCTGCTGGGCTCCTAGGTAAACAGGAAAAGGTAAACCTAAAGTGCAATCACTTGCCAAGAATCAGATTATTCATTCTAGATTTTGGCCTATTTGCCAAAGGAAGGCACAAAAACAAGCATAGAGTTCAGCCTGGGGTGGGGGTGGGGCTATATCCACATGCTGGACACAAGGATGAATGACAAATTTCGAGTCCAGTGCTACAAGAAGCAGAGAGATAGCATATTTGTGTGTGCTCATGTGTTTGTACATGGGAAAGTATGTGTATAGGTGTGTATCCATGAATGTAAATGTGTGTGCACACACCAGTCCCTGAATGTAGTTGTGAGTGGATGTATTAATGGACTAGTATATGTGCATACACAGGAATGTGCATGTATGTTAGTGACAGCATGATATAGGTATTGCAGATGTTTGAGTATGCATATGTAATGTGTGTCTGTGTGCATGCATGTGTGTGTTTTGTGTGTGCATACATGTGCTATGGGTATGATAGATGTGTGTAGGCTTTGAGCCCCATGGTCTAGTGTGTGCATGTGTTCTCTGTTGTAACCTTCAAAACTCAGGAGGACAAGGGAGATGAGAAATCCCCTGAAAACCTGTGGATTCACCATGATGTGACTGTGTCAAAGCATCTGGCAGGCTCCAGGGAAGGGCCCCCTTCTGGTTGTACAGATTCCTGTGTTTTGTCTACCTGAAAAGTATACTGGGTTATAAAAATTCACTCTCAAGAGATGGGATCAGGTAGCAGATGTGGCTCAAGCTATTGAGCTACCATGTACCACAAGGGAGGTCCTGAGTTCAGTTCCTCATGTTTCCTGGAGAAGACAGTGAGGATGGCATAACAGGCAGGTGCAATGAGCTGATAAAACAAGATAATGTAACAATGAGACATAAAGAGGAAAGGCAATGAGAAACCCAACAAAGCAGGGAGCCAAGTTGGCTCAAGCAATTGAGCAACTCTTTCCCACAGGAAAGGTCCCAGTTTCAGTTCCCAGTACCTCCTATAGAGAAGACAAGCAGACACAGACAGCACACAGCAAATGGACACAAACAATGATGGGGAATAGATAAATACAAAATAAATATATTTTTAAATGAGATGATATCACTTGCATGTGGTGTCTCTAAAGATCAGTCTGAAGTGAAGGGGCACAGCCAGGTTACCCTGGGCAGAGAAGTTGCAAAGAAAATGCCCTGTGAGTCCAATAAGAACCTTCCTGTTGGGTGGGGTCTGGTTTGGAGGGGACATTCAGGGCCCACTAAGCACAGGGCCCATACCCAGGGCAGGTGCATGGGGAGCCTGGGAAGTCTTCCTTTCAGGGACAGAATTCTCCGTTTACAAAACACTGTCTAAAATAAGTATTTAACCATGACTATTGATGGGCCTAATAATATTCAACTCCTTTGGTAGTTTTTGACTAACTGAAGAAGACAATGAGAGAAATACTTAAAAGAGAGTTTCCAGGATTTACTGGAGCCTTAGAAATGAGAATGGAAGACAGAGATGGCTTAGTAGAAATTCTGTGGGCCCAGGATTTGAGGAATGACACTAATCAGCTGCTAGTTCCTGCATTTCTCTTTACAGATCTTGCTTCCTTTATCATGACTTTAATAATGAAACACCACTATCCTCTAACATATGTAGTCAACTTTCTGTAAGTTCACATTCCATTCTTAGTTCATATTCTCTACATTTTGCATTGAAATGAAAGGCAATCAAATGGCACTTTCCCATCTTCTCAGTGTGAATTCCACCCACATCTTGTCTTCTCTCTCTGATCATGTTGCTGACTTCATCCAGCATCTTCATCACTTGTAACCTTCAGAAGAATCTCATTTAAATCTCACTCTTTACCTTTTTTATTACAAATTAGTCATTTCAGTCAGTTCTTCTCACTAACTTTGACAAAAAATCATATTGGTGTCCAACCACAGCAATGTTTAATAATATACACAAGAACCAAAAGCCAATTTCTACATGGTTGCCTAATATATATTTCCTGAGTGTGAGCTATCTCTAGTAACCTATACTCAACTAAAGACACATATGCACATCTTTGGGACATTTTTCTTGGTTAGCAGGTATTTATACCAGTCTCCCTCCAAGTCCAACAGCCTCCAAAGTCAAGGACAAACCATTCTGTATCTGTGCAACCCTATGTGACCACCTCATAAGTAATGGACATACCTTGTTCTAGATGCTGAATTTCATTCCTTCCCCTTCTCTTTCCCACAGCATGTACCCCCACATTTCTAGCTCTTAATGGACAGGTCCTGATTTGCCCTACTAACAGTTCTCATCTGAATTCTGTTTATTTTTGTATTACAGGCATTCCAGTGTGGAGGTCATTTTTTATGTAATCCACTTGATAATATTGCATAGACAGACTCCAACATGCTACATTCAAGGCTGTGTTCCTAAAACTTATTACATGAGCTAACATGAGTCTTTAGAAACAACAGGATTAAATCAATAAATTTAAAGGTTGGGTCACTGTGACAGAGGGATTTGTCCTCCTCAGTCACACAGGTATGACATGTCAAGGAGAGGGACAAAGGAGGTATGCTTGTGCACTTGTGGAGGACAAAGTTTAAGGCTTAGGCAGATTTCCACACATTCATACAGTAATAATAGTGATGATAATAGGAAACATCTCTTAGTCCCTACTATAAAAGTCACAGTTTCTGCTGTGATTGCCAATTTTTGCCTTATTAGACTGAAACCCATAGTGGTGAGGTCACATCCTGAGTGTCACAGGACAAGAGGAGAGGGAGCTTTGCTGATCTCTCTGCACTACTAACTTCAAGGATCTCAGTCAAGTTCCCAGATTCAATGACACAGTCCTCAGGAGGGCAGCATTCAGGTCCTTTTCCAAAGGACCTGATATTTGTACAGGGAGATACTATTTAGTCATTGTGAGCTCACCCCTTCTGATATATTGATAGGGATCTGCATGTTATTTCCCCCACATAGGGAAACCATTGTGACCGAATTCAAAATTTACTGGCATTGTCAAAGAAAGCAGGAACTCGCTTTTTGGGATCCATGAATGGATCTCTGAATGAATTTCTAAGGTTCCTTTAAAAAAAGTCACAAGGAGGATGGCTTAATGCAATATAAATATATATCATATTGCAGTTCTTCAGCCTAAAATTCTTATGCCTATAGGGGACAACCCTTCCCATCATCCTCCTAGACTCTAGTATTTTACCCCAAACCCTCGGCCTTCACTTCCTAACTCAATCATTATATGTTCTCTTCTTTGAATCTGTCTCCAAATATTTTCTTCTTACAAGGATAACAATCATGTTGGATTCAGGCCCAGTATAACCCAGTTTGGCTTCATCATAACTAACAGCATATTCAAAGAAACTTTTTTCCAAATAAGTTTACATTCACAGGACTAGCATTAGGACTTGGCCATGTGTTTTGGGAGACAAAATACAACCCACCGAACTGATCCAAATATTGGTGTGTTGATGAAACTCCACTGACAGTCTCTATATGTGAATCAGAGGAGGGTTTGTGCTTCTTAAAGTTTTACCTGTGGAGAGAGCCTTGAGATGTAGGGTGTTCATGCTGACTCAGCTAAATACAGGGAATAAACAGGTCAAGAAAACTGCTAGGGGTGATGAGAGTAAACTGCATGAAGGATTGTCTTGTGCAATTTCAATTCTACAATAATTACTAAGTGTACATTGTACAAAAGTCCATTCCTAAAAAGAAATGCTCACACACATTAAGTAAAACAAACTCATTCTGAGTTGTGGCACATGTTAGATTGGACACAGTTTATCTGAATTCACTGTGCTATTTTCATTTAGCTGCTACTTCAAAACTTTAGAATATCCACTAAAATCACCAAATAGAGGAGATAAATGTATTGGAAGATTTTTGAGCAGATTACAGGCTATGTTTTTTTTTTTTTATATTTGATAATATGCATATCATTTAGATTAAGGGCACATTGACAATATTTCCAAAGGCATCCCTGTTCCTTGGCTGCTTCCACCTCTCTTACCAGCTCCTTCAGCAAGTTTCTATGGCCTCGGTAAAGAAATCCCCAAACTTAGGGGAGTGGGACCCTCCTAGGAAGAGGACTTTGTTCTCCTACAGTAAACCAGCACCTTCCTCACAGAGGAGCCCTAGAGACAGGGAACTCCCCTGGTTCCCTTGACCTTTACATAAAAAAGTTCCTCCCACATGGAAATCCTCACTGGGGTCAAAGGATGAAAGCACAGAAAACATGGACTTAAATTCAGGACCCCATAAAGCAGGAAAATATTGCATGTCAGCTGTAAGCTTAATACAAAGGAGCATGAAACCCTTGTGGTTCTTCCTCTTTGTGGTGTCAGCTCCCAGATGTAAGTATCTCAGGATTAAGCCATGAAGGCAATGGGAATGCTACATCTGAGCACAGGACTTACTGTGGTTCTCTTTGTCCACAGATGTCATGTCTCAAGTGCAGCTGCAGGAAAGGGGACCTGGCCTGATGAAGCCCTCACAGACACTTTATCTCACATGCTCTGTCTCTGGATACTCCGTGTCCACCAGTTTCCTGCTGCTGGCTTTGGATCTATCAGCCCCCAGGGATGGGGTTGCAGTGGTTGTCAGCAATATGCTATGAAGGTAGTCCTTACTACAATCTACCCTTCAAGAGCCGACTCTCCACCTCAAGAGACATATCCAAGAACCAGTTCTCTGTGCAACTGAGCTCCAGGACTGCTGACGACACTGCTATGTGTTACTGTGCAAGAGACAGTGAGGAGAAGTCAGGGTGAGCTCAGGCAAAAACCTCCCCATGCAGGAGAGAGCTGACAGCAGGGGGTACTCATGTCCCACCCAGAGCAGAGATTCAGTTTCAAGGAAATTTGTGGAAATGGCAGCTTCCAGTAACAATATAAGTTTTCTCTTTCTCCCTTAAAAAAATATTGAATCTCTAGGAATTATCCACTACATCTGTTCTAAATAATGCCATTACGTTTCCAAGTTTCAAATAAAAAATACTTCTACAAAGCTATGGTATATTAGATAATATTTAATGCACATGTAAAGAAGTTCTCTTGACTTTGTTCTATTAGATTAGACAGGAAGTATGAAAAAAGCTTTTTCTAATCAACTAACAATCTGACACTGTGTAATTAATTCTCAGAATTTAATTCCCTGTCCTGGCTGTGCCCAGGCAAAATACATTAATGATCACGTTGATGATGTTGATTTTGTATGATTGTTTAATCTGCATTGGGACAGATTATTTTATAATAGAATGATTTTGTCTGAATTGAGAATTAAAGACCCCACTCTCTTTTCCCTGAATGTAAGCATGTTTTTCTGCCCTCTCCCAGGTTATTCAGTATTTTTGGTTCCCAGGCTTCACTCCCCACCAACTTGTAGAGCTCCAGGACCACAGTGAAAAGGAGCAAAAAGAGAAGCCAACCTGGCTTGGTCCTAGGTTCAACATCCAGGAGTGTCATCTTGTTTTCTCCATCATGGGCAATGCTTTCTAAGGCTATACATGATCCTAGTGCCCAGGAGCCTGACCCCAAATGGTCAGCTTACCTTACGGACATGGAAAAACTACCCACTTCTCATTGGTGGCAGATGCCTCATGGAGTCAGAGCCTTGTCTGTGTCAGAAACCCTATGGGGAAGATGCTGAACTCTCCTGAGAGAAATTAGAAAAAAGAAATGTGGGACATGATGCATCTGAAGCCTTGTTTCTTTGCTGACAGGCTGGCCTCTGCCTCAGGAGGGCTCAGGTTCACTTGCCTCACTTGTTCCCTGTAGCTGGACTCTGGATCAAAGCTGTGCTTACGCAGTCCCCTGTGGGGAGCACTGTGGCTCTAAGGTAGACTGAGACCTAGGAGATACCAGGTCTGTGGGAGGACACCTGGACAGGAATTAAGTAAGACAGCAATAGACAGGAGAGGAGAGGCCTGTGATCAGTCTCCAGTGTCCTCCATTCCTGTACTGAAGGGAACTGGTAACCTTTCCACTGGGTGAGCTCCAGGATATACATCAGGTGGATGGTTTCCAAGGAGGCATTGTGGGTCATTCTGGATTGTATTAGGGATTGTGGAGACATGAATATAAAAATATGACCGACATGAGTGTATAACAATAAGATCTATGAAGAGTCATCAAAGAATTTTCAGAAACATTGATAGATTCAGCTCTTTCCTCACTGAGTTTCAACACTGACATTAGTATACCTTTACATTGCAAAGTCCAAGGATGTGATTTTCAGACACTCTGTGACACAGAAAACAGACACACAATGGTGTGTACATTCCTTTTTTCCAGGTGAATTCTTTTTAAATTTTCTTTATTTTTAACTTTTTAAAATTTTTAAAAATCAATTTTATTAATGCTTATTAATAAAGCATAAATCCATCCAAAGTATACAATCAATGGTATTCCATATAATCACATAGTTGTGCATTCATCACTTCAAACACTTTTAGAACATTTTCTTTCCAATAATTATAATATTTTAAAAAATCCAAACAAATAAAACTCATCCCCTCTCAATCTCTCTATGCTTCCCCACCATACATAGCTGCTATTCTGTTTCTTTCTCTCTAGT
This sequence comes from Dasypus novemcinctus, assembly GCF_030445035.2. Taxonomy (NCBI): domain Eukaryota; kingdom Metazoa; phylum Chordata; class Mammalia; order Cingulata; family Dasypodidae; genus Dasypus; species Dasypus novemcinctus. Next base: position 61,956,199 of record NC_080691.1, on the reverse strand, counting down.
TTATTTTTATTTATATTTTATAAAAACAGTCTTATATATGTAATTTCTTTGTTTTTTATTAAAGAGAATATGAGGTTACAAAACAATCATATGTAATGTGCAAAATCTCATACATCACCCCTCTACCAAAAATTGACATTGTGGAGAATTTTTGCAGATTATGAAAGAACACCCTCAGATTATTACCACTAACTAGGTTCATAGCTGTGCATATTCCTTTTAATGTGGTCTCCTTCCCTATGGCTTTCACTGACATTGTTTTAATTTGATTATTTATGCTTCAGAGCCCCTATGCCCACAAGAATATGTGATTTAAAAACCACATGCAAAGTGAGCAATGGGAATCCTTCAAGTGGAAGAAGTGCCAGGAGAGTTAAGGACCCTCAAGACATCCTCTAAATTCCAGATTTCAGAGAAGATATAGCTGCATGAAGAAGATGCCCAGATTTCACTGGAAGCAGGAAAATATATGAAAAGAAACTTTCTTCACAGTTAGGAATGATGATTTACCATCACAGCAAAAAAAACAAACAAACGAAAAACTGTACAAATTATGCTGTGAGCTTCATCATCCTATTGTGTTCCTTAATGGCAATATGGTGATAATCACATAGACATAATAGTGTGAAAATGACTTGGAAAAGGCCCAGAGAGAAATCCATGCAAGTCCCAGGGGTAGAGCCTGAATATTGACCCAGATGAGAACTCTATGGGACCCCATGCTCTGTTCATGTACTGCCCAATGACATCTCATCATGTTCAGAGCAGGATGTTAGGATGAAGAAATGTGTAAGATCCTCAAAGAACATGTTCATTTGAGAGGAGTGAGAAGGAGAAACAACTGTGTAGGTGTTTTCTATCAATGTGGATAATCATGTCTTCAGAGATTAATTTTTACCATCAAGTCTCCCTCTCTGTAGACTGGCAGCTTCTCTGAACTGGAGTGGTCCCTAGGTCAACATTGTATTTTTGGAATAGAATACTTGCTTTCTAGTTTCTGAGGTATACATGGAAGGATATTTCATCTCAGGATAAGTCATTCCCAGAATGCCACCCACACATGATAAGATGCCTTAGATCTTGAAATTGGTAACTTTTAGTCAGATGATACTTGACATAGGGGAGATTATCCTAAATTATCCAGTTGGATCTTTAATGTAATCACAATTTCTCCTATGAGGAGGGAGCAGGGGAAGACACACTTTCACAAGAAAAGGCAAGTTGATGACTAAAGCAATATCCTAACTTACTAGGTGTGAAAATGGAGAAAGAGAACATAAACCAAAGAATGGATTTCTGGAAATGACCAAGGACAAGAAGAGAGATTTGCACCTGGAGATTCCATAGAAAATAAGACTACATATGGACTACTTTGTTTTTGCCACAGTGTAAGTACTTTAGAATTCTGAGTGTGAGGAAAATGAGAATAAATGTGTTGAATATTATTGTGCTTATATGGTTCAGCAGTCATAAAATTAATATACAGTATTTTATTATATGTCAATACATGCTGATTCCTAACCTGCTGTCTCACCATATTAAAAGATTGCATGATGGAAATGAAATGACTTCCTTTATTAAAATCTTGACCCCTCTATATCAGCAGAGCTGGAAGTGTTGGTGTCCATATCTGGGAAAATTAAAACAACCTCAGTGCTGACGCCATAGAATGCTGCTGGCACATGACAACTGGAAACCACAGTGGATCAGACATGAAAATAGCCTTCCTCAGTGAAAATTTTATGAAATCCGTCAACACAAGCCATATAAATTCATCTCATCTCAACATCCTCAGAATATCAAATAGTCACACCATCGACTCAGATCTCAAATCTCATTTAAATCTCATCACTGGGATGAATGACAATACAATTTTGGAGACACCAGCATGATGACATCTCTCTATGTCAAGCCAGAATTATCTCCATATTTCCCAGATATTACAATAGTGAGAGATATACCTCTCAATTCCTAATCTGACAATTTCTCAATTAGAGGTGTAGTGGACATCAACATCCCAGAATCCTCAGGATTGGGGAATGAACTATGGACTAAAGTAGACAGATTGGCATTTTACTATAAACTTATTATGATTCTAGCAATGGGAGAAATTATACCATGAATGTGGAGGCAATGGCCCCTGGAGGTTCTGAGGGCAAGGAGAGGGAAAAACGGGTATAATTTGGGGGCATTTTGGGGACTTTGGAGTTGTACTGAAAGACATTGTAATGACGGTTGCAGACCATGATATATCTTGCCATAACCTACAAAATTGGGTGGGAGATATTGTAAACTACAATGTAAACTTTAATCAATGCTTAGTGGCAATGCTTCAAAATGTTTTCATCAATTACAATGAATGCACCAAACTAATGAAGGGTATTGTTAATGTAGGAAAATGTGGGAGGTGTGGGGAGCAGGGCATAAGGGAATCCCCTATATTTTTATATGACATTTGTGTAATTTAAGTATCTTCAAAAAATAAAAAAAGCCATGACAGTAAAAAATGTGTATTAACCAAATAATGGTGCTTTGATGTATAGAAAGTAATCAATTTACAATGGTTCAAGAGTTATTCAAATCTGCAAGTAGAGTTAAACATTTCATCAATTTTCCCTCTGTGTACAGTAGAAAATAGCAGAAAATCAATAAGAATAGAATAGACTTGAATATTATTAACCAACCTGACCTTCGTAAAACCCTCCAACAAGACAACTACAGCTAAAACATTTATTCCTTTTATTCTTGCTTATTTATTTTTATTTTAGGTGAAATGTCTCCTCTAATTTGGTGTGTTTTTCTTAAAATTAAATTCATGTTTCCCTCTGAATGTCATGAATATTTAATACATGAATACATTGTCATGGAAAATGTACACTGAGCTGAGTAACACACCACAACACTACAGTGCACCTCAACTGTGGAACTGCTAATGACATCTCTCCACCAGATTTATTGGACCACTTGCAGGCATGGGAACTGGCATTTTCCTTACCCTGAGTCACGGCTCAAAGCTCAGTCACTTGTTTGGTCAGGCAAACAGATCTCACTTCACATGTTCATCCCTATGATTTTCTAGGGTAAGAGCCATACCACATTCACTTCCATGCCCCAATATTTTCATGCGGCTGTGAATGTCTCTTTCCAGACAACTGTGAACTTTTGAGAGCAAGCAGGCTTGTCATTCCTATACACTGCTAACAACTCAGCAATTTAGAGAAGCCTCTAAAAATATTTATGAACTGTAATATCATCTCAAAGTAATTTCCTTGAGATTCAAAGAGAGATATCAGATGTCTCCAGGTACAAGTCACCTCTGATATTATTTCAGAATTATTGCCAGTTAAGTCATGCAAAGCTTTCAACAAAATCTAGTCTGATGGTAACAGCCAAGGACTGAGGCCTCCAAAAAGAATCTTTGCTTACATCAGGGGTTCTTTTTTTTTTAATTTTCATTTTTTTATTATTACTTTTTTTAAAAAAGATACATAAATCACACAAAATGTCACATTAAAAATATAAGAGGTTCCCATATACCCCACTCCACACACCTCCTCACTCTTCCCACATCAACAACCTCTTTCATCAGTATGGTACATTCATTGCATTTGATGAATACATTTTGGAGCCCTGCTACAGCATGGATTATAGTTCACATTGTAGTTTACACTCTCTCCCATTCCATTCAGTGGGCTATAAAAGTATATATAATGTCCTGCATCTGTCCCTGTAATATCATTCAGGGCAACACCAAGTCCAAAAATGCTACATCAAGGGTTCTTAAACAGGAGTCTATGGACCAAGGAAATATTTAAGAGGGTCGATGAGCTTGAATTGAAAAAAAATCAAATTATCTTTATTTTTTTCTGACTGAGAAAACTGAAGTCTAGCATTTCCTTCACTTTTGAATTTGTGCACTAAATTACAGTAATATTCATTTCTCATTTAAAAAATGAAACTTAACGTTAACTTAACTTTAACTTTCCTATATTTTTGATGTATTGGATTATTATTTAATGTGTTAAGAGAGAAGCACATATGTGCAGAATTATATCATATGATTTTTACTAATTTCAGTAACTGTATTTCAATATATGTAAATGACTTCCTTTGTTATTTTATTTTATGCATTCAAAAACATTATTCTTGTGGGGACATGGTGTGGGTGTGATGTAGCTATTAAATAGCACACAGTATAGTGAGGACTACTATGATTTTTTCTTGATGTAGCATTTTCAGAGTGCAGTGGTTAACGGCTTGCCAGAATTTTGGTAAGGATGCTGGAAATGGTTTTATGATGCTGTGGGAAAACCTGAATTTCTAAATGTATGCCAAAAATTATCATTTTAATAGATGTGGAACCATGTTAGGTTATCAGGTATTAAAATTATGGGAAGATTACAAAATGTAATTTTATATAACCCTAAAATTTAATTTAAACACATGTTGATGCTTAGTGTCATAAAACTATCTGCCAATACATTCTGAGAAAGAGTCCATGGTTTATACCTGACTGGCAAATTGGTCCATGGAACAAAAAAGATTAAGAACTCCTGGCTTAAATCATAGTGGACTCCACTAAGCACTAACTACCCATCTCCCCTGCCAATGATCCTGGTTCTTTAATCTACTTTCTGTCTTTATGAATTTGCTTATCTAACTATCGCATAAAATTGGAGTCATACAAAAAAAAAATATCAGGGAATCAGATTTGGCTCAACGGATAGAGTTCTGCCTACCACATGGGAGGTCCAAGGTTCAAACCCAGGGTCTCCTGACCAATGTAATGAGTTGCCCACACGCAGTGCTAACGCATGCAAGGAGTGCTGTGCCACGCAGGGGTGTCCCCCATGTAAAGGAGTCCCACACACAAGGAGTGTACCCCATAGGAAAGCCACCCAGAGCAAAAAAAAAAGTGCAGCCTGCCTAGGGTGATGCTGCACACACAGAGAGCTGATGCAACAAGATGACACAACAGAAAGAGACAGATTCCTGGTGCCATGGACAAGAATTTAAAAAAATCATAGCAGACTATGACAATGACCACATGCTGGATCAGAGAATCTCCTCACATTCACTCCTAGTAAGTGCTCCCTCATGCAGGCAGTTTTGCCTGGGCCCAGAATAAAGTACTCTTAGGCAGAAGTATGTGTTTCCCATGTGCTGTAGCAGGCAGAATGAAGGTATTATTGAGTGTGGAGCTAAAATCAAGGAGAGACTCATATTTGAGGTCTATTTCTTGGTTCCCCATTCCTAGTGAACAGTACATTGATGCAGGTTATAAATCATCTCTTGAATCCCCTCGCAAGTTGATTTCAGGAATGCTCTAAGTGTTAGCATATGTATTATCACATGGTGAACTGTCATCCTCCAAGGGCTCATCTCTTTTGTATGTACCTTACCAGTAACTCCTTGGATCAATAAAAAATAAATTATTGGTTCTTAAATTCTTGCCTCACTGTACACCTCTGGGGCATGCAACAACATAAAAGAGTGCTATTGGTTGTATTGTGTCACCCAAACTTGAAATGTTGACTTCGCATACCAAAGGTAGCAGTATGTGATGTTTGAACATAGGCCAAGTTTTCTTACCAGCCCTGAGACCTATATTCCTCCATCTGAATCTAGAGCACATGGAAAACCACTGTCCTATCCCTGACAATGTTCTGAATCTCCTCACTCTCTTTCCACAGGCTTTCTCTTTCTGTTTCCATGAGTTTCAGTTTCTCCTTCTCCCCTCATAAACAATCATCCAGCCAACCAATGCCACAAACACAGCTCCATTCCTTGATTTGCCTCTACATTCACTGACATTCCTCATTATATGAGGATCATAAACCATAAGGATATTACACACAGGACTCTGTCACCCTGAAAACTCCCATAGAGCCAGCTGAGCATTTCTAAAATGAACAACTTAGGAGATGCTTTCACGCCTGTCCCTTCCCTGGGTTGCATGGTGCCTTCAATGTAATGACAACATCTACCTTGACTGTGGTCTTTCTATGCCAGCACAGATACTGCTCCTCCTAAAGAACTTTGGTCATCCTCATCTTCCTGTCATTTTTAATCCTGAGACTTCTCCATTCATATCTGGCTCTTCAAAGCCTCAGCTTTCTCAGTGTCCTCCAATCATTTGCATTCTCAAATAAGAATTGTGAGTTTTTACAGGAAATAAATCTCTATTATGATTTACCCAATTTAACTGAATTGGTCAGGAAGAATTCCTGAGTATCTATGCATTGGGCCTGGCTCCCATTGCAGTACAAGGGTGTTGACATCTTAAGCTACATGTCAGGGAGGATAGATGGGGAAAGTGTGATGGTAGGCAGGAATTGCTTTCAGGGTCCAGTGTTTCCTCTCCTAGGAACACTCTACATCACTATCTCACTCTGACTGATATATGTTCAGTGCCTTGATGGAAACCCAGACAAGAGGCTGTAGGAATCTGATTCTGAAACTGCTCCTTCCAGAATTAGCACTGGGATTCCCAAGCCCATGGTCCTTCTCTGTCCTGAATCTGCTCTCCTGTGCTCCCATCCTACTGAGTCCCATCTCAGTAACTGCATGGTGACTGCCACCACCTTCTCCATTTTGACACCTTCTGCTTTGGCTCCAGAAAGAAATTAATTACTTATTGACATAATAGCCCTTGTCTTCACATCTGTGCCTCAATTGTCTATCAATCACCTTCCCAGTTTCCATTTGCCTCCACCTTCAGGTCCACCATGTTCACCTCACCCACATCCCCATACCCAGAAAATCCATTCTAACAGTCAATTGCCCACACAATAGAACCTGCAGATGAGGGGAAGCTCATGATCACTGAGCCAATAAGCAGATGCAGAGCAGGTGCAAGGAAAACTCAGGATCATTTTTTTAAAGATTTATTTTATTTATTTATCTTCCCTTCTCCCCCTTTTCTGCTCTCTGTGTCTATTCACTGTGTCTTCTTCTGCATCTGCTTGCATTATCTGGTGGCACTGGGAAACTGCATCTCTTTTTTGTTGCATCATCTTGCTGCGTCAGCTCTCCCTGTGTGCAGCAGCACTCCTGAGTGGGCTGTGCTTTTTTTCACATGGGGTGGCTCTCCTTGCAATGTGCATTCCTCACATGTGGGGCACCCCCACACATGTAGGGCACCTATGTGGCATGGCACTCCTTGTGTACAGTAGCACTGCAGGTGGGCCAGCTAACCGCATGGGTCAAGAAGCCCTAGGGATCGAACCCTGGGCCCTCCATATGGTAGACAGATGCTCTATCAGTTGAGCCACATCCACTTTCCTGAAGCTCAGGATCATTGTTTCCAGGGATGTTAACCACAGTCAGGTGGGGGGAAATGTCTGGACCATTGAGACCAGAGGCCTGGATAAGGGACAGTACAGGGGAGCCCAACACTACTGAGTCTAGAGGTCTATACCTGGGGCAGGTGCAGGGAGAGCTCAGGACAATGGATCTTAGCCTCCAGAACAAAGACAAATGCAGGGGGCACTCAGCAACATGCGGCCAAGGGACAAGGACTAAAATCAGTGCAGTGGGAGATAAGAATCACTGAGGCCAAGGACAGATGGAGGAAAAACTCAGGGCCATGGAGCCAAGGAGTAGGTGGAAGTCAGAAGCACTCATCCCAGGGACCAAGATGAGGGACAGGTGCAGGGGAGCTGAGGACCACTAGTCCAGGAGCAGAACAAGGGACAAGTGCTTGGGATAAAAGGAGCATGTAGCCTAGGTGACCAGACCTGGAGCATGTATAGGAGGAACCTGTGGAGCTACCTTTCAGGATAAGACTTCTTTATTCATCTTAAGGATTGGGTAAACCTGGTTTTCACTCTGCTACATGGGCTAAGACAGAGATTTAGTGAAATTTCATTACTACATTTAAATTTGGGTAATTTCATTGTTAAATAATAGCTATAATATTATGTGAAACAAACAATATACACAGAAATACATCCACATTAATTGATGTAAACAAATACCAACCTCATAATCCATGCAAAAAACAGGGAGATGTGGAAATATGTCATCCATGAAAAATGCAGTTTGATATTCAGCACAGTGTCCTCACAGTGACAAAATCACTCCACATATGGATTTCATTTTCCTGCTGGCCTCTGCCCTCAGAGCACCTCCATGCATGAACTATGAACTTCCAAAATTCCTCATGCACCAGATTCTAACCTTGGAACATGCCTTATGATGTTCTTCCGAATCTGCAAACCCTGCCATAATTATGGTGACTGTAGTATACTGGCTAAGTTCTTTTCAGCTCATGTTACTGCCTCACAAACTTGGAACCCGGCTGGAGCTGAAGGTCATACTAAATTTATCATTTAATAATTAACTAATATTATTGAGTAGCCAGGTTATAATATTCTTCTTTCATGTTCTGTTCTGAGACGATAATTTACAAAGATATATTTACAAATTAGTGGATCAAAGTTGATCAATGATCACGTGAGTGGGGTTGACCTGCAACAATAGTAAAGCTGTGACATTTACACATTTGACAGGGCAGGGTCAAGGCAAACAGTGCTTGAACAATCATGGTGGTCAGAGGTGAGGGTGCATATAGGTGCTTTCTGAATCCTAGAGGGAATTATACCACTAATATGAGTAATGAAAATATATAAGAGCTCTGACGAATTTCTTAAATTTTACACATGAAGTTACAACTGAGGAATGTCATCAACAAATTGGAGAAAGAGACACCAAATATCCTTTCCCCCATTGATAATTCAAAAATAAAATAAGAATCCATTATAATCAGCATTATCAGGGAAAATATACACATTATATTTTATATACATATTATATATGCTATATGGGAAGTAGATATGTACATAAACAGACCCACACAAATACATATATATAATCCCTTGGAGTAGGGGTACAAGGAACTCATTCCCTGAGCCATTCTTTGACCACATCTGACTCCCCATTCCACACAATATCTGGCTGGATGTAAAGGAACATGATTTTAGTGAGGGGCACCCACAAGAAGGAACGATATTCTCTGAGGGTTCAGCCAGCACCTTCCTCCCAAAGTTCTACTAAGACAAGGACTTCCCCTTGTCCCTTTTCATTTTACATACAAAGTTGTCTCCCAAATGCAAGTCACCACATGGGTGAACCGATGAAAACTGAGCAAACATTTATTAAGTTTAGATTCCTTCTCAGTCAGGAAAATATTTCCTGGGAATCAAGGACCTTATGCACAAGAACATGAAATCCTTTGTGTTCTTCCTCTTTCTGGTGGCACCTCCTGGATGTGTCTCGGGATTCAGACATGAATATAATGGGGATGATGCATCTGAGCACAAGAATTACTATGGTTCTCCTTGTCCTCAGGTGTCCTGTCCCAGGTGGGGCTGAAGGTGTCAGGAACTGCCTTGATTAAGCCCTCAAAGACCCTCTCACTCCCCTGCAAATTCTCTGGATTCTCTTTAACTGGCTATTATATGTATTGAATCCACCAGGCTCCAGGACAGGGGCTAGAGTGGGTCAGCAGGATATATAGTGATGGAAGCACACACTATAACCCAACTCTTCAGTCTCAACTCAGCATCACCATGAACACATCCAAAAATGAAGTTTATTTAAAACTGAGTAGCCTGAGAACAGAGGACATTGTCAAGTATTGTTGTGCAAGGTTTTTCTGTTATGATGAACACAGACGAAATTCTTCCCTGCATTGCACTGGTGGCTGGAATGTAGGGGAAGTTCTTGACCACTAGGGGATGATGAAAGTACAAAATCAGGAGCTGGTTCAGAACATGTAACCCCCAGATAAAAGCCATTGCATCTTTTCTATACATTGCTGTGATGTACCCACAATTCAAATTCAGAACAGTTTCTTTTAATATTTCTACTTGTCTGCTTAAATGCATTCATACATATATAACCATATAAAATTCTATGTAAATTTGTGGAGCTTACACTTGCAGGGATGGCAAAACTCACATTTACCATCTCTGTGAAGTTATTAAATGCCCTCATATCACACCTCCTTCCCACTCCCTGCTTTCGGCAACTCCCATGACCACTGTCTCCACATCAATGATATAATTTCTTCCATTGCTAGAGTCACAATAATTCTATAGTAGAACACCAGTAAGTCCAATCTAATCTATATTTCATTCCTCCATCCTGAGGACCTTAGATGGTGATGTCCACTCCACCTCTATATCGAGAAGGGGGTCTAGATCTTACATGGCTGATGGAAGGGATTGGAGCTCATCACCATGGTTGCATGGAAGACAGGAGATCTAGGGCCACTCTGAGCCAAGAACTAACCTTGGAAGCCATACTAAGGCAAAACAGGGGACAAAAGATTCATTTGATGTGCAATTTTACCTTGGTAACCCCAAAGAGCCTTAATATAACAAGGAAAATTAAAATGGATTATGGAAAAAAGAGACAACCAGACCAGTGCTGAGTCTGACATGTACATTTCTGTGTGAGGAGGTGACTTAGATGTGAAATCCATTATGGTTTAAAGATTCCAACACTGGCATAGGCTTTCTCTTGGTTCCAGCCTGCATAAAAATTGCCCTGCTTACAGAATCCCACTGTGGTCTTTTCCTGAGTCTGATTGGAAAAGACTCACCAGGCTGCCCTGAAGGGCCCCAGATGTCTGATCCTGGAGACTGCTTGGCAGAGTCATTTCTGCTTTCTTTTTCTTTTAATTTTCTCTCATTAATTTATTTTAAATGTTACATTAAAAAATTTCTGCTTTTCTTTGCCTGTGTGTGAGAATGTTTCCTTAGAATACAATACAACTTTCCTACTTCTGACTCCTTAGTGGAAAGCACATAGTCTTAAATATAAAGAGGTTACCAGGTGGAAAATTTTGATTTAGTGTAAGTCCCAGATCTAATATGAAACCAGCTTTAATCTTCCTCTTTCCATATTCTTGTGAGAGGAACTGTGCTCAATGGGTGTGACTACCCCTGAATCCTGACCACCTCCAGACCACTGCACTTTAGGATTGAGTCTGGGGTCCCTTGCCTCCCCTAACAGTGTCTTGCTCAGCAATACATGGCTTTGTCCTCACCTCTGAATTTCCATCTGTAGACACAGAGTATTCACACACTGGAGCCCATTCATGAAGCTTGTGGGACCTGGTTTATGTTGCAGATACTGGAGGTTCATCTAGAAGCTTCCATGGAGAGTGACAGAGGCATGCAGTGCTGTATGAATTCTCACCCAGACTCCATCACCAGACCACCTGCAAACAGAGACATCCTGGTCAGGAAAATGGCCACACATACCCACTGATTCTCTCATATCAACCACATACTCAATATATCTCTTGTTCCCCATAAATTGATCTTGTAAAATAATGATTAGAAAACCCAGCTCAGAACTAATGCCATGTTGACTCATCTGTGTTAAATCTTGATCAACAAATTGGAACTCCTGGGTACCCCTGGGCTGGAGCTCCTCTCCCAGAGCTGCAGTTTCAGGGCTGTGGTGGTTTACATCAGCAACTGAAGTGAAATTATTTGCAAGTCCTCCTACTATGCTGATAGCTCTTGGATGGAGCCTTGGAAAAGGGAAGTACCCAGAGCAGGTGTGAGTGTCCTGGGGTAGTTGAGTGGCAACGACAGCATTTGGGACAATATTATTATTTGATAGTGCTGTAATAAACACTTTAAACTATGATCTACTACATGATTTTCCTGCAGAATTAGAGAGACTCTCTCAAAAAAAAAAACTGCAAAGAACTTGCAAAACAAACACTCCTTTCCCTAAGTGGTGCTTAGGGAGAAGGAGAGCATCCCTGGAAGAAATACTCCCTCAGCAAACACCCTAACTCCATCACAGAATGAAGAATTAACCTGCATATGGAAAGCAAAAAATATCCAGTCTTCTATTAGAAAACTGCAAATTATCAAAATATTCTCAATAGGTGCCACAGAACTAAGAAAAAACTTAAATTCTTGAGACAAAGTTGTTAATAAAGAGAAATAGGACCCGAACTAAAAACTATTTGGGCCAATTTTGTCAGATCACACATAAGTTAGTAAGAAGATGAAACTAGTAATAGTTAATAAGTTTCTGAATTCTGAGTGTGATAAAGTTCCTAGAGTGAATCACACAGGGGCCATATCCATACTGTCTTGTAGGCTTTTTCTCCAAAGTTAAGGGAATTTCCAAAAAGCTACACTGAACAAAACAAAACAAAACAAAGCAAAACAAAACAAATGATAGTTTATTTCCCAGTGGTGTCTGGGGAGAGGAACGGCAATTATTGTAGAAATGGACCCACAACCATCTCCTTAGTTCCACTACAAAATAAAACAATTATTCTGCATGGGAAATGCAATGAAACCAATAACCTACGGGCACTGGTGGGATCCAATAGAAAGTGGAAGGAGACAGAGTTCATCATGGAAATTATGTCCAGAATCCTCTCCACTTAACTGTGGAACAAAAGCCTTAAACTGCAGATGAAGTTCTCTGTAATAGGCAGCTAAGAACAATGCAGCTTAGTCAGCAATATCTGAGAAAATGCACACTCTACCCCAGGGAGGGGCTGTAGTACATGGCAGGCCAAGTGTTGCCTTATAAGGAGGGACAGGGGCACCTCAATGATATTCACATCCCTGACCATCCTGCTTTCTTTTATCCTCTCCCCTGGCATCTTCTATTCAGTGTTTACAACAGACAAGTATCCAGGCAGGCTTTAGGAACTTGTCATGTTCTGAAAAGGTTGTCTCTGTCCCTGCACTGGGTGCTGTAGGCATACTTTGCTTGCACACCTGGGAACAGGCACTCTCTTTTACACAAATCAGAGTGATGTGAAAACTCTTCCCCACAAAGAGATTCAGAGTAGGATGGAGGCACTTGGAGGCATGCTCTGCTTCCCAGGATGTGCTGGACCGTGAAGCTGAGCACAAGATTGATAATGCCTGGCCTCCCTGTCAGGACCCTCATGTAAGCTCTGCCCAAACACCACTGGGGAATAAACTATCATTTGTTTTGTTTTGTTTTCTTTTCTTTTGTTTTGTTCAGTGTAGCTTTTTGGAAAAATCATTCCAACACTGGCAGATAGGTGAGAGTTTTTCTTTTGAAAAGAATTTAGTGCCTTCAATTTTATTTATATCCTTTAAATCTTTGCAAGTAAATTCATGAGAAATAAATTCATGAGAAGTAGTACTGTTTTAAATTGCTGGATTAATGCATAATTTAACTAAACATACTGGGGGAAACTCCTGATTGTTCTGTGCACTGGACTCAGCCCCCACAGGAGGATGAGGACAGGATTTTCCAAGATACAGGAGAGGGAGGATAGGGAGGGGCAGAGGGGGATAAAGAGGGATTAGTGTCTGGATCCAGGCCTTTGCCTCCTAGGACAGTCCATGTCTCTTTTCTCATTCTAGGATACTATTATTTTAGGAAGAACCTCTCAGGTTATCTTTGAGGTTTTGATGGACACCCAGTAATGAGGTTCTGAGACCTCACTTCTTAGCTTGCACCTTCTGAATGACCTCTGGAGAGTCAAACCCCTGCCCCTTACTCTCTGTCCTGAGTCTGCACCCCTGTGTTCCCCTCCCCACCGTGCCTCTGCCCTCCCCTCCTCATAATGGTAACTTCTGCTTTGGCTCCTGGAAAACTGATGGTTTTGTGGAGCCCCTGCCTCTGGTCACCTGCTGCTACTCCCACAAGCATTTCATCTCCTCCACTGCCCCCAGGAAGCACCCCTTTCTTCTCTCCTTGATCATCTGTCCCTTTCCCCAGAGGCAGGCAAGCTATTCCAACAGTTTCATTGCCATTATATTGGGGTCTGCTTTACAAATAGGCTCCATATCTTTAGGTCTTCTCCCAACTTCATCTTGTCCTGCTTGCTGGACACCTGCAATCAGCGGGAGATGTTACTATGATGCCTCACAGTAACACTGATCTACCCAAACCTCCAGCCTCCCTAATACCTGTCAGATTTTGGGTGGATTTGTGACCTGCCACTTTTATGCAAAGTTTTGAAAACTTTGGCCAAAATTAGTGCATTTTAATACCTCTCTGTCAAAAGAAACACTTCCTCATGTTCTTCTTCACTCAAAATGCATTTGAAGATGATTCAGAAAATGGAAGGACAGCCCTTGTCTCCCACAGACCAACATGGCAGAAGAGTCTGGGTCTGTGCTGCAGTTCCCTGCCTCAGTTGCTGCTGGAGGTAAAGGGCTTAGGAGGTCTTTCCAGAAACAGCTACTACAGAGCTCCCTTCTTCTGCAACAGTCTCGCCGGAGACTGAGTTAACCTCCAGGTGGATCCAAGAAAAAAAAATTAACATTTTGCTAAAAGCCATGGGAGCCACCTTCATCATGAAAACAATGAAGTGGACTGTAGAGTGAACCGAAACCATCCAGGGACACATAGACCACATCAAAATGTTCCTTAAACCTGTGGGCTCAGAACAATTGTTTATTTATACAAATCAGTCCTTTGCCCTTTCCCCCAGACCACAAAGTTGAAACATTCTTTGAGTGTTTTGGCAGTTATGGTAGAGTGGTCCTACATTACTGCAAATCCCAGCCATAGGGATGAACAATAGAGAAAAACAACATGCAACTTAATTAAAAAAAAAAAAAGATTTTATTTTTTTATTTATTTCTCTCCCCTCCCCCCCCCCCATTGTCTGCTCTCTGTATCCACTTGTTGTGTGTTCTTCTGTGTCCACTTGCACCCTCAGTGGCACCCTTGGTACTTTATTTCCCTATATGGGCATGGGAGGTGCATTCTCATGGCCAGCACACTATGTACTGCTTTTAGCACTAGAAAATATGTTTTAACTTTACTCATTTTGATGAGTAACTTTACTCATTTTGATACACCTCAATGATGAATCTCTCTTTTGCTATGTCATCTTGCTGCATCAGCTCTTTGTGTGTGCAGTGCCACTCCTAGGCTGGCTGCACTTTTTTCACACGGGATGGCTCTCCTTGCAGGACACACTCCTTGGGGGCACCCCTGTGTGACATGGCACTCCTTGCATGCTGCAGCTCTGCACGTGGGCCAGCTCAACACATGGGTCGGGAAGCCCTGGGTATTGAACCCCGGATACTCCCATATGGTAAGCAGATGTTCTATCAGTTGAGCCACATCCTCTTCCCCAACTTAAAATTAATGTTCACAAAGGAAACAGAAGCTCAGATACATTTTGATTCTTGTGGCAAGATATTTCAGGATATGATCTATTTAGCATGTATACTATGATTTGTGTTTATGTATAAGAAAACATCCATAGGTATAGATTTAATTCACAAAAAATATAATGCATTAATACATTAATCATTAAAAAAGAGAATATGCTGCTCCTACTATTCATAATCCAGATCTGCCTCCAAGATATTGAAAAAGTGACTATAAAGCTTTATTACCTTATTCTCAAAATGTGTCAAATTGTTTACTTGTAGAATTAGCACTCCACTGATATTTTTCACTGTAAAAGTTCACTTACTAAAGTATTCATTTTTGTTTCATTTAAGGAAGTTCAATTTGTCAGGGGAATAAAGTATGTTTTTTTTTTTTTTAACGTTTATGTCTGCAATTATTTTACAATATCGACCTGCTGTCTGTATTTCTTACATTGACCAGAAGAGGGCAACATGGCTAACAGAAAGTTTAGTGATTTGGTTTACTTTCTTTGCCAGGTGATAATGGGGGAAAATCTGCTCCTGCCAGGAAACCAAACCTATTGACAAACTGGAAGACAGTGTTAGAGAATATGCATAGTTTAAAATTAATTACTTGATTGAGAAACAGAGAGAATTTTATAAATTTTAGAAGATTGAATAGTAGTGTCTGTTCATTCCTATCATTTAATGATTTCTGAATTGCAGTGGTATAACCACAGTGTTTATCTCTTACTTATGTAATTCCAGGTAACTTATGGGTATCTCTGGCAATATCTTTGTGTGTTTCATATGTATTTTCCAACTAGAAAGATTTCAGAAATAATTGAAAAAATACCTTTAGATATTATGTGTATGTCATGCCATGACTAAAAGCATACCATTTTTCTTATGCTATTGGATAAGTAATTGCTTGAAGTTAGACCTCACTTTTTATTCATTCAACAATGTGTTTATAATGCATCATTTAAAAAGAAATCATTCCAACTAAGCAATTCCCAGGCCCCTCATGAACAGAAAATGAGATAATAAATGGGTATTGTTTTAAGGTTCTGATTTTGAGGTAATTTCACTGATATACACAAAAAAAGCATATGTTGTGAAAATTTCTTTACACATGTGCTTTAAAAATATGCTCCCTCTACCATGGCTCCCATTTGAACAATAATCTCCAATTATCCATCTCGTCAGTATGTATATCTTGTTCAACCATGAACTTCTTATTCATCTCAGTCTTATTTTGGAGAGGAGTTAAACTAACTTTATATTAGACATGGTGGTCTAAGGCATCATGAGAAGCCACCTGAGAGAAGCAACCTCAAGGATTTGAGCCAGTACCTGCAGGATGACCACTAGGTTCTGGCTGTGCTCACTCTGCCCTCAGTGTTGAGCAGGAGGAAGCATAACGTTGGCATCCCCATGGAGCATGAGTGATGGCTTCCTCCATTGCCATGTTCACTCACTACAGGACTCTGGGGATGGAGACAAATGTTCTGGAGGTGGCCACAAACTCCATTACCACACCAGGTTGAGGAGGGATTTTGGGTGCTATGAAGGGACTTCTAAACATCCACAGAGAGCCCCTTCTAGTCCCCATCAGGCCCTCAGCAGCACACTCAACAGAGATCTCTGTTCTGCCCTGGGAAGTTCTCACAGTTGTATTGTTGTGGAAGCAGAGAGATTTAATGATCATATATTGAAGGCCAGGATTTAGGAATATTCTTGAGAAGGAAAATTTATTAACGACAGGCTGGGCTTGGGGACTCCTGTCCAAAAACCTGAGCCCAGAATAGGATTTCTGCGTTCCTTTTATACAGAGGATGTAGGTGTGGGGAGTCAAATGGTACTTTTAGGGAAAAAAAGACTTTTGTTAGTTTCTTAGAGTTTTTAGTGTTTGTCTGTGTAGCAGATAGGTTTTGAATTAAAATATCTCCCACATTCCAGGTAAACTTGAATTAACGTATCACCCACCTTCCTTCTGGATGTGACTTTGAATACATATTCCATCTACATCCTCTCTGAAAATTAAAGACTATTGTGTCTATATTACTTAACTGGCTTTTTAGTAAGTAGGCACACTTGGATACAGAATTAGATAAGTTTGACCTCATGCACAGGCTATATTAGTATCAGGAACCCATTTCAGAGCAGAGCATGAGGTTTTACTGTCTAGATGGAAGTCCACAGGTAACCTGAGAACCTGAACCAGAAGCTTCAGGAGAGAAAGGAGGAGGACTGGAAGGAGAGGAGGATCTCTTGTCTGTGTAATGTGCTGTGTCTTTGGAGGAAGCTGGTTGATGCCCCAAGCTTCCAAGACCTTCAGGCAGCATCCCCTTGGTATTCAATTCAGCTCCTTTGAATGACTGATCCTCCAAGAATTGGACATGCTCTGGGTATCATGTAGGAGCTCATAAGGTCAGACCAGCTGATCATCCAGCCTACCTTCTGCCTTATTTCTCTAAGGAATCAAAGCAAACAACTTGTGATTCCCCATTCTTGGGGCACCCGGCATTGACCCTGACACACAATTGTTCAGAGACTCAGTCTCTACTTGAATGCAACTAGCAGATGGGAAGAAGAGAACATGCTGACTGTCATATCAACCATGTGGGTATTACAAGGAGAGAAACCTGGAGAATAAGGAGGAGGTGAAAGGAGAAAGCACTGAACTGTTTCTAGGACTGAAATGCTTTTCCAAGCACACATCATAGAAATTCTCACTGACTGTTGTCACAGAGAACTCTGGATATAGAGACAACAGGGCAAAAGAGAGCCTCAGGTGCAGGAGTGAGTTGATGTACCCTATGGGGAAAGACATGCAAATAGGGCCTCTCTCCCTAGGCCTGAAATCCAGCCCAGGCCCAGACCTTGCAGCTGAGAGAAGAGACCCTTTCCTGTGTCTGAGCTCTCCCTACTCTGAGCCCAGGACTGAGAAAGAGGAGACACCATGAAGTGTGTGCTGATCTGGACTTTGCTTTAGTCAATTCTTCATGGTAATATTACCTAGAAATTGGTTTTGCTGCACTATAAATGTGTTTGTGTGCAATTGCACGTGTGTGTGTGTGAATATGTGTGACTATCGGTGACTCAGCTTCTAATGTCTGTTTGCAGGTGTCCTCTCTGAAGTTCAGCTGGTGGAGTCTGGGGGCGACTTGAGACAGTCAGGAGGATCTCTGCGCCTCTCCTGTTCAGCCTCAGGATTCACTTTTAAGGACTATGCAATGCATTGGGTCCACCAGGCTCCAGGGAAGGGGCTGGAGTGGGTGTCAAGTATTGGTAGTGGTGGTGGCATATACTATGCAGACTCTGTGAAGGGCCGATTCACCATCTCCAGGGACAACAACAAGAACCAGCTGTATCTGCAAATGAATGGCCTGAAAACTGAAGACACAGCCCTTTATTACTGTGCTAAAGACACAGTGAGGGGAAGGCAATGCTGACCCAGACAAAAACTTCTTCTATGAGGTGGCCATGAGGGTATGCTCAGAACTCACTGAGCACAAGGAGCAGCTGCAGGAGCAGGTACAGGGAGGTGATTAAAGACTAGTTTCCTATCAGGAGCTAGAGATTTCCTCTCCAGCTGTTTCCCCAGGGAGCATTTCTAAATTTATCATCCTGTGCCTATCACTGATGTAGTAAGTGAGGATAGTATTGACTCAATAGGAGGAAATCAGGCAACTTTCCTTATGAAAGCCGAAATGGCTCTGCCAATATCTGCCTGGTTCATAATTCTGAGTAGTTCATGGCAACCTGGTGAATCTTCCACAATGAGACTGAAGGCCAATGACTCAGTAATATTATTAGAAAAATCACTGTGATTCACATGAGAACCAAGAGTAAGGCTGTTCCATTGTATTAGATTGGATTTCAAATTGCACTCCTACTCACACCAAAGGGATCACATCAGACTCAACATTGACCTGATTGTCTATTTGTCTGATGATCCACTTTATTTTCCTTGAAACTTTTTTCTTACATTTCCCTGTGTTCCTTATATTCTTTGTCAATGAATTATGTGTTTCCTTTGGTCTAAATCCCAAGGGTCAGACATATTACCTAGAGCTTCTGTGACTCCTGCAGGTTTCTGTGAAAGGCAGAGGGAACTTCTTCACACATCATTGCCTGGGACCTCTCCTCTGTTCTCTGTGTGTGTAATTATGTGGGAAATAAAAATGGTCATTTCTATCCATGCAGGTAATCTTTCTTTGGTCAAAATGGGATTTAAATACCAAAATGATCTCTTGTGCTGCTTAAACTGTCATGCTCTCACCTACATTTCCTATGACAATGGGGAGAACTGCAAGTAAGAGCAGCATGAAGTGACAGCTTCCAGGAAGCCACCTGTCTAAGAACTCTGAATTTCCTTCAGTACCCTTTTTATGACTATCCTCACTAGTTTATTTCCCCTCCATTCGCTAATGTGAAAATAATACCATGCACAGATATGGGAGAAAGAAGTTACTTTTATACCTTCCACAATACTTCAGCTAAAAAAAAACCACAGTGCTTTACAAAATATTATTTCCTCAATAAGAGGTCTTAATCATGTGGCTTAAGAAAATTTGGAAATTAAATTGCCTCCTTGAGAGATGTCCATTCTTGCCTAACTGCTGCATTTACTTGTATTGTAGAAGTTGACAGAGGTTCAATTATTTGCGTATAGAAAGGCTAGGACTCAGAAATGATTTTGAGAAGGAAAAATGATTTATTGATGACCAGCTGGACTCGGGAGCTTTCTGTTTCAAATCTGAGCCTCTAACAAGATTTTCAAGTTTCTTTTGTACAGGGTCAGGGTTAAATCATTCTTTGTTTCAGTGTTCAATAGGTTTGAATTAGCATATATCTTCCACATCCTAGGTAAGCTTTTACCTGAATATTTAGAGTTTATAGAGTTTGTATTGCTAAACTGTTTTTCTGGGACTGGAGTCATTGCCATGCTTACTAAGGGCAGGACTGCAGCCTCTTACCATCCCACACCCACAAGTCAGGACACAGACTGCTTAGGTTATCTATGAAGGGGCGAACAGCCTCACACCCATAGCCCACATCATTTCCCCCCTTATACCGAAGTTTAACTTGATAAGCTTTGGCATAATTATTGTTGGAGCTCTGAGGTGGGTGGCTGTTTGTTGTTTTGATTGATTACTTTATGTATCAATTTTCAGTGTAGCATCCAGGATCCTGTTTTTAGGAGTTTAGAAGTTTTCATTCTGGACAGCAGAATCCTGGGATGGGTACCTCTGCAGTCATCTTGGGATCACTGGCACTCATGCAGATTTCCAGTCAGGTTCTAGATCCATCTATTAATTTTATTTTGCCCTTAAAGAGTTTACACCTTTAATCTGAAAGGGATGCTGAAGGGAGATGATCTCTTTTCTGTAACTGCTTCTTGCTGGCCATGGGCTGTAGTCATTGCCTAATAAGGTGTAAAACTTTGATTTTAACTGGAGGAAAATGGATCTGGCATTCTGTATGAAGCTGGGTGAAGTTTTCGTATGGTTAATGAGATGTTTATTTTTGTTTTGAAGATGCATTTCAGGCTGTTTAATGATTGGCACTCATGTGCCCTGTCAGATGCTCCTGGTGAACTGGCACCCTTTGGGCAGTTGTTTCATTCAGGATTAGTGCACCAAGTTGGAAGTTTTCTTAGTTTTTAGCTGTGGGAGTGATTAGAGCTATAGAAAAAAGGTTTTTTACATTTTGGTTTTAATTGTACAATTTCTGGTAATTTTGACTGCTTAATAGGTGACCCATTATTAGCAAGCAAGCCTCATTTTTTCTACACAGTAGAGTACAGTAGAATAGGAACCTGACTGAGCCTGGCTGATTTGTAGAAGTTGAGAGAGGTTCAATTATTTATGTATAGAAAGGCCAGGACTCAAGAATGATTTTGAGAAGGAAAAATGATTTACTGATGGCCGGCCTGACTTGGGAGCTTTCCCTGTCAAACCCGAGCCCTGAACAAGATTTTCAAGTTCTTTTTATACAGGGTGGGGAGCCAAATGGTGCTTTTATCAGAGAAAACTACTTTCTTTGTTAGTTAAGTGTTTACCTGAGTACTAGGTAGGTTTTGAATTAACATATCACCCACAAGTCAGGTGAACTTGAATTAGCATCTTGCCCACATTCCATCTGGATGCAACCTTGAATACACATTCAGTCTTACATCCTTTCTGAACATTCAAAGCTCATATCACTTAACTGGATTTCTAGAGACTAGGCACACTAATATACAGAATTAGATGATTTCAGATTTATGCATAGGCTATATTATATTTCCCATTCAAGGCCAAGTCCAGTTTCCCTTAAGCTTCTGCATCACCACCATTAGTTTTCCTGGACTGACTATTACATATATAGAATTTGCACTGCTAAATTGCCTCCCAGGACTGGAGTCATTGCCATGGTCACCAAGAGCAGGACTGCAGCCTCTTACCATCCCACACCCACAAGTCAGGACACAGGCCTCTTAGGTTATCTACAAAGGGATGAACAGCCTCCCCCTACCCATAGCCCACATCACTGAGACCACCACTTTATTCTATAGACATGTTTGTTAACTGTTTAGAAAATGATTTTACCAGGAACTTAACATGTTTAATATACTTTTGGACTTGATGTAAAATAGAATAGATAATGTTACAATTATTAGGCATATATTTAGTACAGGATAAAAGTATAACACTTAATATTAATTAACGTATTACTTAATGCATAAGGATTCAGAGTTGAAATTAATAGTTTTAAGTTTCAGGTTTTAGTGTTGTAGAAGTTGAGAGAGGCTCAATTATTTGCATATAGAAAGGCCAGGACTCAGGAATGATTTTGAGAAGGAAAAATGATTTATTGATGGCCAAAGGGACTCAGGAGCTTTCTGTTTTAACCCAAGCCTCAAACAAAATTTTCAAGTTCCTTTTATACAGGGTAAGGGCTAAATTGTTTTTGTTTCAGTGCTTAATAGGTTTGAATTAGCATGTATCTTCCACATCCTAGGTAAGCTTTTAGCATGGACTTCATACATTCTAGATAAGCTTTTAGCACATTTGGTTTGCATTTTCCGTGAATATTTAAAGTTTATAGAGTTTGCATTGCTAAACTGTTTCTCCAGGACTGGAGTCATTGTCATGTTCACCAAGGGCAGGACTGCAGCCTCTTACCATCCCACACTCACAAGTCTGGACGCAGACTGCTTAGGTTATCTATAAAGGGATGAACAGCCTCCCACCCACAGCCCACATCAGTAATATTTTACATGTTATCTCTCCATGGGAGCAGGCCATAATGCCAATTGCATTTAAGTTTTAGGTACAGTATCCTGGTAATCATGGCTCCACTTTGTATGTTTTTCATACAGTGAGCAAGTCACAGCATCGTTGATCCTAGAGAGAGTTTCCAGTATTCTACTAGCCTGGTGCATAGTGCTCTCTGGCACTATGGAACAGTGCCAGTCTGGAGGTGATATCCATTGTACTCTTGGCTGTACCGAGTTATCATTGGCTGCTACAGGAGCTTGAAACTGTAACATAGTTTCTATCAACTTCAGGAGCATAACCAGAGGCTGATATTGTTGTAGAAGTTGAGAGAGGTTCAATTATTTGTGTATAGAAAGGCCAGGACTCAGGAATGATTTTGAGAAGGAAAAATGATTTATTGATGGCCGGTCAGATTCAGGAATTTTCAGTTTCAAACCTGAGCCTTGAACAAGATTTTCAAGTTCCTTTCATACAGGGTGGGGAGTCAAATGGTGCTTTTATTAAAGAAAACTACTTTTTTTGTTAGTTAAGTCTTTGCCTGAGTACCAGATAGGTTTTGAGTTAGCATATCATCCACATTTCAGGGAGTTTGAATTAGCATCTTGCCCACATTCTGTCTGGATGCAACCTTGAATACACATTTAGTCTTACATATTTTCTGTACATTCAAAGTCCATATCACTTAACTGGATTTCTAGAGACTAGGCACACTTGGATACAGAATTAGATGATTTTGAATTTATACACAGGCTATATTGTATTTTTCATTCAAGGTCAAGTCCAAGTTCCCTTAAGTTTCAGCATCACCACCATCAGAGTTTCCCTGGACTGACTGGTATGTATATAGAGTTTGCATTGCTAAATGACCTCCCAGGACTGGAGTCATTGCCATGGTCACCAAGGTCAGGACTGCAGCCTGTCAGTAATCCACATCCACAAGTCAGGACAGACAGCTTAGGTTAAGGTTTTCTCCAAAGAGACAAAGAGTCTCCCACCCACAGCCCACATCATTTTCCCCATTTATGCTGAAGCTTAACTTGCTTAGCTTTGGCATAATTATTGTTGGAGCAATGAGGTGGGTGGCTATTTGTTATTTTGACTGATTATTTTACTTATCAATTTTCAGTGTAGCATCCAGGATCCTGTTTTTAGAAGTTTAGAAGTTTTCATTCTGGATAGCAGAATCCTGGGGCGGGGGCCCTCCTGCAGTCATCTTGGGGCCACCGGTGCTCACATGGATTTCCAGTTAGGCTCCAGATCCATCTATTATTATTTTTTTTACCCTTAAAGAGTTTACACCTTTAATCTTAAATGGGTGCTGAAGGAAGATGATCTCTTTTCTATAACTGCTTCCTGCTGGCCATGGGCTGTAGTCATTGTCTAACAAAGTGTAAAACTCTATTTTATTTTAACTGGAGAAAGATGGATCTGGCATTCTGTATGAAGTTGGATGAAGTTTTCATATGGTTAATAAGATGCTCATTTTGAAAGAAACAAACAATTAAAATTTTTGAATACCCAGTTTTAAAAGAGGATATTGGATTATAGAGGTAGACAAGGTTAGGTGCCTATAAAGATGGCACCCCTTTTAAAAAGCTGGTGGGAAGAGTATATATATATAAATTTTTAAGTTATTTATTTTCAGAGAGAAATTGTGATACTTAGCTTTGTTTCTTAACTAATGGCTTGTAACCAAAATGTTCTCAATGCTTTAGCACCATTTTCTTTTGTTTTAAAACCTTATATTTTACTTTGAATTTAGCAGAATTTTGGATAAGCAACAAGATTAATTCTATGTATATTTACCGAGGCTATTTGAGCCTCAGGGAGACTGGTTTATCTCAAGAATTGCCACTTTTAGGAACACTGACAGTCAAGGCAGGAGATTTCCTCCCCCCCCCCCCGCCTCCGCCCCAGTCCTTGGAGATAATAAAACTGCAGTGGTTGTTTAACTCCAAGGGCTAAGAATTTCACCAGGCAGCAATTTAGTTTACACTTGGATTCATGAGAGAAAGCAGGGTTACTAATACCAGTAGAACAGGAGACAGGGATGTTCCCAAGTCCAACTTTCCCTGGACTATATGGGCAGAAGCTGTTATGAAATAACCATAGGCAAAGACAGGGGGTGAGGCTAGGCTTGAAGTGACCATAAATGAAGGTAATGTTAGTTTAGAATTTACACTTACAATAATAGGTTCAGGCTAAATTCACCCAGTTATTTCAGTTATTATTTTTCTGCTGTTTTATAATATAAATATATTTATAAATTATCTTAACTCTTAGTTACAGTTTTTATTAATTTTTTAACCTTAAGGTGAATTGGATACCTTTTTTAATTAAGGTACAAGAATTTTATTAGTAATAATTCTGTGAAGTCCTGCCTTTTCTTAGTAATGGAACAAATTCTCACCTGCAACTTATGCATTTAATTCAATAGCAAAAGAGCATTGGCATTTAAACTACATTTTTACCTTTTTACCATGAATTATTAGGTGCCAGCAACTGACAAAAGCCAAAGATAGATTTTAAAGTGGCATTTTATTCCTTTTTTCCTTTTTTCTCTGTAGTCTCACAACCCTGAAGTTACCAGCTAGACCATTAAAAAGGCTATTAAGTGATTAGAGGTCTATTGTTTCAAGGGATAGCCTCCTTTCTTCAGGCAAGTTTACAGTTTTAAAACATTTAAAAGTATTTTTACAGTTTTACAGAGAGAGAGATTTAAAAAAAGTAAAGAACCTTGGCAGAATGCAAATGTATTTTGGCCTTTGACACTCTAGGGAGGGAACTTTACTGCATTTATTTTGATTCTGCATTTCATTCCCTTCACCTTCCCCCCTCCAGGGAATCGGGTGCACAGTGATCAAACAGGAATGCGACTTATGAATAGAAGGTGCAGATTCACTGGAAAGGGGCAAGCTGCTCCCCCCTTTCCAGCTTTCTGCCAAAATGGGCAGACAGAACCTACTCAAATTTGGCACCCCTCCTGGGGACCCAGTCACCCTGACTGGGGGAGCCCCAGTAAACCCAGGTGTGTGGCATGGTCACAGATGGCTACTAAGCCCCAGCAAAGGGGTGGACCAGAGATGAGACAGCAGAGCATGTGCAAACATCCAGAATCCACAGTTTTGTCCCATAATCAATTCACCCCCTTGCCAATGGCAAGGGAGGTTTCCAGCTCAACTAAATTCCACTTTACATAACCACACAACTCCAGCACCAGCATTGAGCTGACACAGACAGAAGCACAAAGGTCACTAATCTGACCTACAAGTTCTTCATATACATATTTTAGCACAGCTGTCACAAACCTTAGAGAGAACACTTAACATTAACATCTGGCATAAAACAAATTCATTTGCAATTCAGCACCATAACAAAAGATTCCAATTAGACCTTTTTCACTGTTTAACTGTACACCTAGACCAAGCTTCACTAGAAAAGCCAATCCATTTTCTCATAACCAAGTTTTTTAAAGTCCAGACCAATTTCCAGGACATTAAGACTCGAACCTATAAACATCCCTTCCTATTATAATCAAGCCTCCACTCTTTCAATGAATATAAGACCAGTACCAGATTCCAACATGCAGTTAGACAAATCCAAAACACCAGTTTTTTTCCCTGTTTTACTCCTTTTTCCAGACTTAGAGAGAATGGCTTCCCCCCAATTTTCTGGAGTTACTGGGGTTCTCTTAGGAGGTGATCAGCCTCCCTCCCTAACAATTAAAGCTAGAGTTCTCCAGACTGTGCTCACCCAGGGAGTCTTACCTTCTCCTTTTTGGAGTTCTTTTTCATTCCCAGAATATTTCTCTTCAGACCTTCCATTGCCCTTGATTTTCATTGGGAAGATTCTAGTGGAGCCCACATCTTTTCTAGATTAAATTTAATCCAAGGGCTCCCAGATTTGGGGTTCACCTGAAACCTCCTGGCTTCATAGGGGATTTGGAAGGGGCAGCAAAATGCTAACGTCTCTGGCCTTTGTTTCCAATTCTGGATGAGCCCCCAAAAATGTTGTAGACTTTGAGAGAGGTTCAATTATTTGTGTATAGAAAGGCCAGGACTCAGGAATGATTTTGTGAAGGAAAAATGATTTGACGAACAGCTGGACTCGGGAGCTTTCTCTTTCAAACCTGAGCCTCGAACAAGATTTTCAAGTTCCTTTTATACAGGGTAAGGTCTAAATTGTTCTTTGTTTCAGTGCTCATTAGGTTTGAGTTAGCAGTTGGAGGCAAGTGTGTGCTCATTTCATGTAGGAAATGCCAGATTAACTGCTGTCTTCTATGGGGAGGAAGATGTGATATCCTCAGAATTTGTTGGTCAAGTGTTATGGGAAAATGTTGTTTTCATCCTTTAACCAAGTCAGGAGAGAGCTAGTTCTGTGTCATATTTAACTATTGTTCCCTCAGTTTTATGTTTTATTTTGTAGGTATATTCACAAAATTTTTCTTTCAAAAATTTTGCAATGTAAAAATTTCTTGTCATATATAAAGAGCAAAACCAAATTATTTATTTCCTTTGTCTTGTTAAGCAGCGTTAAAGAAGAGCCATCATTGTGCAGGATGCTGTGGGGTCCTGAGGTGAGTAGCATATAGAAGGCCTTTAGCAAGAGGAGTGGACAGTTTGTCAGATTGTGCAGGTGTCCTGCTCTGGAGGAGAAAACAGGGCTCAGCTCTCATTACTGATTGAATTTTCATGTGTAGGTAGATCAGGGTCTGTCCATGAAATGGTGTTTTGCCTGATATGACCTTGCTGAGTTTGCATTAAAGGAAAAGCTGAAGAAATCATCCTGATTGTCTCCCATATGGGACTTCAGGAAAGAAAGTGTTCCATGGGTCTGTTCTTTATACATGTGGAGGAGATGGAGGTAGAAACATTCACCATGTGGAGGTTGTTAGAGCAACACTTGAGTGAACAGAAAAAGAACAGTTGCCATGACTAAATGGATAAATAACACAAATAAATGTGGATCTATCAGTTTATCATGGGAAAATAAAACCACAAGCATTTGCAGCACAAGTAAACATTGAAATACTTCTGTATATATTTGTATATATTTAATATACAATTTATAGATCTAAGAGCATCCCTAATTTCTAGGCATGTTTGTACAATGATAATGATAAATTTATAAATATATATATGGTTTTAATCATATATTTATAGATAAAGCATGCAGAAGTACTAAGTTCCCATATACACCCCACAATTTTACATATTACTATATACATTCATGTGTTATTATTGTAATTTATGAAACAATATTATTATAACTATACTTTTAACTTTGGTCTATAGTTTACATTAGAACTCACTGTGTTGTAGAGATTCATGTCTCTAAAATTTTTATTCTGATAGCATACATACAAATTTTTTCAGTTAATTCATGATAATTTTGTATTTTATATTTCCTGATACATATGGGATCTTCTATTCCAAAAGTTCTTTAGGTCACAACTGAAGGGCCATTGAAATGCTAATAAATAAAATGTATTACCAAAATCTATATCAGCAAAATATTTTTTCAGTTGTACAATGTGAATAAACTTGTGAATGGGTATCGTAAAGCATTATGGTTATAATAATCCACAATGAAGGGGTTTAATCTTTTCAAAGTTATGAGCAGATCAGATAGGGCTGTTAAACAGAGAAGCACTGAGCATTAAAATCCTTTTTGTAAGTCTTATATATCAGACTTTAATCCTTGGATGCCCCATTTTATTATACGTTGAGATGTATTAAGAATTTTAACTGAGGTAATGACCATGAGTCTCCTTTTGTCAAGACAATTTGCAATGCCAAAGCAATGTAATGTTAATTTATTAATCATTGATCCAAACATCCATGGCATTATGAAATATTTAAGGGAAATGGATTCTATGGCCATTGGAAATTTATGCAATACAAAGGTTCCAGTGTATGGGTGAGGCATACATGTTTTTCCTTTTTTTTCATATTTGGAAATTCTCATAAGATTTAGGGGAAAATTTCTCAGATTGCCAAATTATTATAAGTGCCACTCACTGTTTGACTTGAAAAGAAGAATTTTTAGCATAGATATTTCAAAGTCTAGAAATCCAAAATTGAGGCATAAGCAAGACTATGCTATGCTCTCAAAATCCCTAGCATTATATTGTTGACTTGCATCTAACTTGGGGTTCATTAACTTGTATATCTGCCCCCTGTTATATTACATTCTCTCCAATTTGCACTGACTTCCAACTTCTCACTCCTCTCATTGAGTCCAATTTTCTTTTCTTACAAAGTCTTTCATTGAAATTGGCTAATCTCATTCCGTTTGCCACATAATAAATAGAATAATAGAAGATCCTTTTCTAAAATATGGGTTCACTCCTAAAGTGAGAATACATCATCAAAGGGTGCCATTCACAAAAATTTCATACTGCAAGGACCACTGATTAATTTAAAGATGTTTCTTTCATTGGTACTCAAAGAAATCTATCAAAGTCTGCCTTCTCAGCCCCATAGATATGTTTTCCCCTTGCAAAATGCACTTACCATATAGCAATATCTTAAAACCAATATGTCTTTCAACCTACTCAGGCTTAGCAAGATAGGCCATGTGTATGTTCAACCTAAGGAAAATTTCTTTCCATCTGTTCAAACTGTGAAATCAGGAAAACCATTTATTCATTTCTGAAATATGATGGTGGGGCAGGCATAGTACAGAAACTGACATTCTAGTAGAGAGAAATTGGAAGAAAAACTGATTTACAGTTCCCAGGCATATGTGAAACTCATCATGGGAATCTCCACTATATTTTAAGGTCTGAAAGTCAACTAGAAATACAGTAGTTTTATTTCAGACCTGCTGGAATTGCAGCCAATACGTCCAGAGTCTTATGCAGTAACCATGCTCTCTCTGAATGCTGGTGCATAACTCCAACTCTCTCCAAACCCAAGAATGTTGTATTCACTCTGCAACACCTCATCCAAGGAAACATTTCTCTTGTCCCAAGGAGATCTCTTACTTCTGCTCCCATGGTTCTGTCCATTCCATCTCTATTTTCATCTAGGCTGTCAGTACTTCAGCTCTTGCAAAATTCTCAAAAACACTGTTGATTTACAAGGTAGTTTGAAGGGGTCCATGTCATAAAAAAATGACATATTTCCAATTCTAGCTTCCTCTGGAATGGGTGACTAGGTACCTAAGTCCTATGCCCACTGTCCATACAAAATGGTGGTTGAAGTATGCCCAAGGTTGGAGCCCTGTTCTCTTTGAAATCATTTCACAAAAGCATATTGCAGGGTGTTGAAAGTCTGAGTTTCAGAATAGATTATCTGGATAAGTTGAGAATTTTCAAGTCCTGTCTTCCTTCGGACATTAGTACACTAATTCTACCAGGCTTTCTTCACCTTCATATGAAGGAACACCTTTCTTCCAGTTTCCAATATTACATTCATCATTTGATTCCAGAGCCTCACTGGAACTATCGTTAGCATCCATATTTTTGCCAACATTCTGGCCATAATGAATTATGTATTCTATATGATGATAGCAACTTTCTCTTCCTCTTTCAGCTCTTTCTGAACCTCTACAGAAATGACTTTGATATCTATATCACTTCCAAAATTCCTTTCAAAGCAATCCAAACATTTCCTACTACAAAACTCCAAATTCTTCCAGTCAATACCCATTAACAATTTCCAAGCCACTTCCATATTTTTTGGTTTATGTAAGAGCAGACCCCCAATTTCTGGTACTAAAAGCTGACACTGCTTTGAGACCATTATGACAAATGCTGTGTTCTGCTTTGCTTAACAAAAGGACTTTATTAGTTCACAGTTCCAGAGGCTTTGACCAGTATAGCTTTGTAACATGATTTAAAGTCAGGTTGTGTGATCCCTTCACATTCAATTTTTTTTTTCAATATATTTTTATTATTCAGTGCCCCTTGACCTTCCAAATATATTTCATAAATGGCTTTTCCAGTTCAGTAAAAAATACTGTTGTAATTTTTATGGAGATTGTATTAAAACTGTAAATCAATTGGGGTAGGATATACAGCTTAATGTTATTTAGTCTTCCAATCTATGATCATGGAATATTATTCCATTTATTTAGGTCATCCTTGAGTCCTTAAACATTGCTGCATATTTTTCTATGTAAAAGTCCTTTACAAGCTTAGTTAAGTTTATTCCTAGATAGTTTAATATTTTATTTGATATTGTAAATGGAATTTCTTTCTTGATTTCCTACTCAGATTGCTCATTATTAGTGTACAGAAATGCTACTGAGCTACTGATTTTTGCTTGCTGAACTTTTACCCTGCAACTTTACTGAACTCAGTTATTAGCTTTAGAATCTTTGTGGTAAACTTTCCAGGGCTTTCTATGTGTAAGATCATGTCATTTGGCAAATAGTGAAATTTTTCCTTCCTCTTTTCCAATTGTGATGACCTTTATTATTTTTCTTGCTTATATGCTTGAGTTAGTAGTTCTCAAATTATGTTAAATAAGAGCAGTGACAACGGGCATCCTTATCTTGTTACAGATCTTACAGGGAAAGTCTTCAACATTTTGCCTTTGAGTATGATGTTACCTTCAGCTTTTTATATATACCCCTTACCGTGTTGAGAATGTTTCCTTCTATTTACATCTTTTGAAGTGTTTTATTTTTGTGTGTATTACATTTTTTATATTCTTATGTTTGATATTCTTATCTAAAAAGCAGGTTTTGTTTTTGTTTTAATTTTTAGTGCTATTTTATTTACAATTTCACTTAGTTCTCCTCTAATCTTTGTAATTTCTTTTTATTTCTGTTTGCTTTGCCATTAGTTTATTCTTTTTCTAGTTCCTCCTGTTGTGCAGGTAGGTCTTTCTTATTTTTTTCATGTAGTCATTTATGGCTATAAATTTCTGTCTTTGTACTCCTGCATCCCAGAGGATTGATATGTTTTGTTCTAATTTTCATACATTTGGAAATAATTATTTAATTTACAATTTCATTCTTGTCCACCTGATTGTTTATGTGTGTGTTGTTTAAATTGCATATCTTTTTGCTGGCTCTGGTTCTCTGACACTTATTAATTTCTAGCTTCATTCCACTGAGCTCAGATAAATTACTTTGCATAATTTCAAACTTTCTAAATTTATTCAGACTTATTCTGTTACATAACATGTGGTCTGTCCTGAGGAATAAATCATGTACATTGTAAGTATCTTTCTGTAAAAGACGTATACACAGAAAACTAAACAACACTGTTTAAGGAAATCAATGGAAGAATATTTCCTGTTCATGGAAAGGAAGACTAAATATTATTAAGATATCTATCCTACCAAAACTGTTCTACAGATTCCATGCAATCCCAATAAAAAACAACACAGCATTTTTTAATGAACTAGAAAAACTAACTATGAAATTTATTTGGAAAGGAAAGAGGCTCTGAATAGCCAAAGACATACTGAAAAAGAAAAATGAAACTGGAGGGATCACACACCAGACTCCAAAACATACTACAAAGCTACAGCAGTGAAAATGGCATAGTATTGGTACAAGGATGGACACACTGACAAATGGAACTGATTTGAGAGTTCTGATATAGATCCTCATATGTATAGTCATCTGATATTCGACAAAGCTACCAAGCCCACTCAATTGGGAGAAAATGGCCTCTTCAACAAATGCTGTCTAGAGAATTGGATATCCATATACAAAAGAAGGAAAGAGGATTACCATCTCTCACCTTATACAAAAATCAACTCAAGATGGATCAAAGACCTAAATATAAGAGCAAAGACCATAAAGACCTTGGAAAAAATTGTAGGAAAGCATCTACAGCACCTCATAATAGGAAATGGCTTCAGAACTTCATACCCAAAGCATGAGCAGCAAAAGAACAAATAGATAAATGGGACTTCCTCAAAATTAAAACCTTTTGCACCTCAAAGAAATTTTTCATGAAAGTGAAAAGAGAACCTACCCAATTGGAGAAAATATTTGGTAACTATATATCTGGTAGAAGACATATCCTGCATATGTAAAACACTCCTATATCTTGAAAATAAAAAGAAAAACAACCCATTTTAAAAATGGGAAAAAGACTTGAACAGATGCTTCTCCAAAGAACAAATACAAATGGCTAAAAAGGACATATAAAATGTTCAAAATCACTAGCTATTAGGGAAAGGCAAATCAAAACTACGATGAGATACCAGCTTACTCCCATAAGACTGGCAGCTTTCAAAAAAACAAGACTACAAGTGCCGGAGAGGATTTGGAGGAATGGGAACACTCATCCACTGCTGGTGGAAATGCAGAAGGATCCAGCCATTCTGGAGGACAGTTTGGTGTTTTTTTCCAAAATTTAGCTATAGATTTGCCATATGACCCAGCAATTCCACTGCTGGGTATATACCCAGAAGATCTGAAAATAAGGACACAAACTGATATATGGACACCAATGTTCATAGCAGCATTATACTCTACTGGCAAAAGTTGGAATCAACCCAAATGCCCATCAATGGATGAATGGATAAATAAAATGTGGTATATACATACAATGGAATACTACTCAGCTATAAGAAGGAATACAATACAAACACATATGATAACATGGATGAATATTGAGGACTTTATGTTGAGTGAGGCAAGCCAAGCACTAAAGGACAAATACTCCTTGACCTCTGTGATATGAAACAAGCACACCAAGCTGTCTCAAAGAACTAAAGACTGGAAGATAGGCTTAAAGCAATTTGGGGGGGAAAGGAAGGATGCAAACTGATGCCTACATAGGTGAAGTCTGTGCCAGAGGTATTTGTACAGGGAAGGGACAAGATAGGGGCATAGGGATACCTTTGGGTGGGGCTTTGCAGGCTTGAGGGGGGCTAGGGCTGGGAAGATGGATCAGATGACACAAGGAATTGGGGGGAGAACTTGGGGGAAACTGTTGAATATGGGAGAATGTCAGGTATGTGGCTGAAAATATACTGTTGAGAAAACTCTTTAGAAATTATAATAAGGAAGGATCACATTTTTAAGGTGCTTAAGTGGGGTGTATCTGGTACAGGGGCAATCTTCTAGGGAGTTATGTGAGTGCTCATGGTTTCATAGTGTGTTATAACCTTGGGTGGAGACCCATACAATAAGTGTAAAGGTGTACTCACATCTTGGGGAGACCTGATGTTCCCAAATAGAGGGAATTGTGTCTCTCGAGAGAATCACTGGCTCCCAATTAGTTAGGGCAGTCTAGTATGTCAAGCCCTCAGCATTGTTGCAGTATCTGTAAATCTGGTCCCTCAAGTATTGAAGATTGATTGTCACAGTGTGCCCTGTGGGGAGGGAGAGAGAGGTATAGAATGGATGGAAGTAGGGCAACTGGGGGGTAATGGAATTGCTCCACAAGATCATGCAATGATGGATATAGGACATATTAACTTACATCTAAAATGTATAAAAGTCTATAAACTAAAATGCAAACCATAATGTAAAACATAATAAAACTAAAAATTTAGAAATTTGTATAGTCTAAAATATGAACAATAATGTAAACCAAAATTGAACCATGTTTAATAGCTATGTTTCAAAATATTTACCATCAGCTGCAGCAAATATAACATGAACATGTGAAAAGATCATTGCTGGGGAAAGGGGGAAAGGGTTTGATGTTGTATATCTGGGAGTCCCCTATATTCTGTATGTGAATTACTGTGATCTAAAACTTTTTTGAAGACAAAATTAAAAATTAGAAAAAAAAGGGATGTAGACAATGAGGAAAAAATGAAAGTGCCTTGCTACTGTACATACAAGGCAACACCTATTACAGTGATGAAAGGCAAAATGTTAGAAAAAAGTTTTATATTTTTCATTTTATTAATACACCAATTTATTTTTACTTTATTTTTTAATTAATTAATTTATTTTTTATCATTACATTAAAAAAATGAGGTCCCAAATACCCCCCACCCCCCTCACCCAACTCCTTCCATAACGACAACCTCCTCCATCATCATGGGACATTCATTGCACTTAGTGAATACATCTCTGAGCACTGCTGCACCTCATGGTCAATGGTCCACATTATAGTTTACATTCTCTCCCTGTCCACCCAGGAGGCCATGGGAGGACATACAATGTAACTGTCTCTGCAGTACCACCCAGGACAACTCCAAGTCCTGAAAATGTCCCCACATCACATCTCTTCTTCCCACTCCCCACTCTCAGCAGCTTCCATGGCCACTTTCTCCATCGCAATGCTACATTTACTTCAATTACTAATCACATTAGTTCCAGAATAGAGTATCATTTAGTCCACTCTAATCCATACTCTTTTCCTCCAATCTGTGGACCCTGGGATGGTTATGTCCACTCCATCTCTGTATCGAGAGGGTGCTTAGATTCCACTTGGATGACGGATGCAATTCTCTTGTTTGCAGTTGTAGGCACTCTTGGCTCCCTGGTGTGGTGGTTGATCTTCTTCACCTCCCTGTTAGCTGGCTGGAGTAAGTCCAGATAACCAGAGGGCAGGAGTTGCAAGTCTCTTGAGGCTCAGCACCTGGCTATCACATGGACAGTCCAGAGATTCAGGTCCCCTGAGTATACAATAAACCCCAATTCCAACCACAGGTCCAGTAAAAGTGACAGGAGAGGCTTGTGAACAAAGACCACACCTGAGTCTAACTCCACCACACTCAGGAACGCAAACTCCAAAGTAGGGCCAACTGACATTGCACTGAAGTCCATCTGCCATGACCATAGAACCTGTGGGTCTCTGTAGCCCTCAGAAGAACCTATACCTGGGTTGTATCTACTTTAGCTGTCTCTGGGACTCTGCTAAGGTGTGCATAAGAGTGACCTCTCTGATGACCTCCCGGCTCTTTTTTGGACTCATAGCCATATAAACTCAATTGTCCTTTCCATTTCCTCCTTCTATTCAAGGTCAAAAAGCATTTTTAACTCCTGATATTGCATGTAGACTGAGATATTCTGCTGGTCTGAGCTGACACTTTTATTCAAGGTCATTCTCCAGCCACATGATCAGCTGGTAGTTGGTAGTAATCCCTTGGTGCCAAGGAAGCTCATCCCCAGGAGTCATGTCCCATGCTGGGGGGAAGGCAATGCATTTACATGCATAGTTTGGCTTTGAGACTGGCCACATTTAAGCAACATGGAAGCTCTCAGGAGGTAACTCTTGGGTACCCTGCAGCTCTAGGAGTAGTTCTTATTTCAGGCCCACAGGCCCACAAGCACAGTGATTAGAATCAAGGTCTCATTGTTGGACGATTCTTCCTTATTGGTCTTAGCCATTGCACTCAGGGTATTGTTGCTCTTCCATTAGGGAATGCAACAGATCTCCCCTGGCCAGGAACTCAGCATTCCCCCAGCCATCGTTCCCAACTGTAACCACTATGAAAATATCCAAATGTTTTTATGCATCCTGCACATATGCCCTGGAGAACTCCCTCACAACCATGCACCCCCCACCATAACACCCCACAACAGTATTCCTCCCCCACCACCATTGAACACTTCTGTGGTCCAAAACCTCCCCCAAAATGAAGCCCAAATATATTGCCAGGTTCCAATAATAGTAAAATGGAATATAGTGATGGGTTTAGAGATTTGATATAGAATACATACTAATTTAGGGAAGTTAAAGTAAAAATAAATTGGGGTATAAAAAATTAAAAAATGGAAAAGCTTTGTTTTTGATATTTTGCCTTCCATCACTGCAATAAGTGTTGCACATTGGCAAGGCAACTTCTTCCACCTATTCCTCAGTGTCTACATCCTTTTTTTTTCTTTTTTCTTTTCTAATTATTAAGCTTGTCTTCACAAAATTTTAGACCACAGTAATTTATATATTCAATATACAGTACTCCCACATATTCAAATCAGACACTTTGTCCCTTCACCAGCAATAATCTTTGTACATGTTCATACTATATTTACTGCAAATGATGTACAAATATTGGGACAATAGCTTTCAAGCAAGGTTATTCTTGGGTTTACATTATGGTTTATATTTTAGAGTATACAATTTTCTGAATTTTTAGTTATATGATGCTTTACATTATGATTTACATTTTAGCCTATAGGCCCCTATAAATTTTTGGTATAATTTAAAATGTCTTATATCCATCTTTGCATAATCTTGTGGAAAACTTCCTTTGCCCCACAGTTACACTGATTCCACCTATTCAATACCTCTTCCCCCCTCCCCTCAGGGCCCACAGTGACAATCACTCTTCATTGCTTGAAGGGCCATGTTCAGAGATACTTGCAACAGTGTTGATGGCTTGACATGCTCAAATGCCCTAATGCATTGGGAGCCAGCATTTCTCTCGAGAGATATAATTCTCTCTATTTGAGAACATCAGTCCTTCCCGGATGTAGGTATAACTTAACTCTCATTGTACGGGTCTCCATCCAATGATATAACCCACTATGACAAAATGAGCACTCACATACTCCCTAGAAGCCTGTCCTATGTCAGATTCTCCCCTTAAAGTATCTTAAACAGTATCTTATTATATTTTTGAAAAAGTTTTCTCAACAATATACTCTCAACCACATACCTGGCAATTTCCTATGTTCACATGTTCCTCCACCCTCCCCCCAATTTCTTGGACCACATTACCCATCCTCCCTTCCTTACCCCCTCAAGCCTGCAAAACCCCACCCAAAGGAAACCCTATGCCCCAATCTTATCCCTTCCTTGTACAAATAATTACCTCAAGCTTATCATAGATTACACCCAGGTAGGTGACAACTCACATCCTTCCTCTACCACCCAAATTCCTGTAAGTCTGTTATACAGTCTCTAGTTCTCTGAGGCAGCTTGGTTTACTTATTTCATATCATTGAGGTCATGTAGTATTTGTCCTTCAATGCCTGGGTTGCTTCACTCAACATAAGGTTCTCAAGATTCATCCATGTTATCACATATGTTTGTATTGTATTTGTTCTTAAATTGTATTCCATTGTATGTATATGCTACATTTTATTTATCCATTCATCCATTGATGAGCATTTGGGTTGATTCCAACTTTTGCCAGTAGTGCATAATGCTGCTATGAACATTGGTGTGCATATATCAGGTTGTTCTTCAGTTCTACTGGGTATATGAGATACTCAGGAGTGGAATTGCTGGGTCATATGGCATGTCTATAGCTAGTTTTTTGAGAAACCATGAAACTGTCCAACCGAAAGGCTGGATCCTTCTGCATTCCTACCAGCAGTGAATGAGTGTTCCCTTTACTCCACATCCTCTCCAGCATTTGTAGTCTTCTCTTTTTTTCATAGCTGCCAATTGTATGGGAGTAAGATAGTATCTCATTGTAGTTTTGATTTGCATTTCCCTAATAGCAAGGATCTGGAGCATTTTTGCATGTGCTTTTTAGCTATTTGTATTTCTTCTTTGGAGAATTGTCTTTAAATCTTTTTCCCATTTTTAAATGGGTTGTTTGTCTTTTTGTTTTCAAGATATATGGGCTCTTTATATATGCAGGATATGTCTCCTATTCGATAAATGGTTACCAAATATTTTTTCCCATTGTGTAGGTTCTCTTTTCACTTTTGTGACAAACTCCTTTGAGTTGCAGAAGGCTTTAATTTTGAGGAAGTCCCATTTATCTATTTGTTCTTTTGATGCTCGTGCTTTGGGTTTGAAGTTCATGAATCCATTTCCTATTACAAGGTGCTGTAGATGGTTCCCAACATTGCTTTTCATTGTCTTTATGGTCTTAGCTCTTATATTTAGGTCTTTGATCCATCTTGAGTTGATTTTTGTATAAGGTGTGAGTTGGTGATCCTCTTTCATTCTTTTACATATGAATATCCAGTTCTCCAGGTACCGTTTGTTGAGGAGGCTGTTCTCTCCCAGTTGAGAGGGTTTGGTGGCCTTATTGAATATTATATGACTGTATATATAAGGATCTGTATCAGAACTCTCAGTTTGGTTCCATTGGTCAGTGTGTCTATCCTTGTGTAAATATCATGCTGTTTTCACTACTGTAGCTTTGTAGTATGCTTTGAAGTCAGGTAGTATGATTCCTCCAATTTCATTTTTCTTTTTCAATATGTCTTTGGTTATTCAGGGCCTCTTTCCTTTCCAAATAAATTTCATAGCTAGTTTTTCTAGTTCATTAATGAATGCTGTATTGATTTTTATTGGAATTGCATTGAATGTGTAGATCAGTTTTGGTATGATAGACATCTTAATAATATTTAGTCTTCTTATCCATGAACAGGGAATATTTTTACACTTACTAAAGTCTTCTTTGAAATCCTAGAACAGTGTTGTGTAGTTTTCTGTGTATAAGTTTTTTACATCTTTAGTTAAATTTATTTCTAGGTATTTGATTTTTTTAAATTTACTATTGTAAGTGGTATTTGTTTCTTGATTTCCACCTGAGATTGCTCATTATTGGTGTACAGAATTGCTACTGATTTTTGTGCATTGATCTTATAACCTGCAACTCTCCTGAACTCATTTATGAGTTCTAGAAGCTTTCTTGTAGACTTCTCAGTGTTTTCTATGTATAGGATCATGTCATCTGCAAATAATGAAATTTTGACTTCTTCCTTTCCAATCTAAATGCCTTTTATATTTGGCTCTTCCCTCAGTGCTCAAGCAAGTACTTCTAAGACAATGTTAAATAGAAGGCATGATAGTGGGCATCCTTGTTTTGTTCCTGATCTTAGAAAGAAAGATTTTAGGATTATACCATTGTAAATGATGTTGGCTGTTGGTTTTTCACATATACCCCTTATTATTCCTTGTATTCTGATCTTCTGCCATGTTTTTATCAAAAAAGGATGCTGTATTTTGTCAAATGCTTTTTCTGCATCTATGGATATGATCATGGGATTTTTTCCTTCTATCTATTTTTATGGTGTATTACATTGATTGATTTTCTTATGTTGTACCATCCTTGCATACCCAGAATGAATCCCACTTGGTCATGGTGTATAATTTGTTTAATGTGTTGTTGAATACAATTAGCAAGTATTTTGTTAAGTATTTTTGCATCTAGGTTCATTAGAGAAATTGGTCTGCAATTTTCCTTTCTTGTGGTGTCTTTGTTTGGCTTTGGTACTAGGGTAATGTTGGCATCATAGAATGAGTTAGGCAATGTTCCTTCTGTTTCAATTTTTTTGGAAGAGTTTCAGAAAGATTGGTGTTAGTTCTTTCTGGAATGTTTTGTATCTGGCCCTGGGCTCTTCTTAGTTGGGAAGTATTTAATGACTCTCTCTCTATCTTTATTTGTGGTTTGGTTTGCAGTGATGATATCTCCTTTATCATTTCTTATTTTCTATAATTGCATCTTCTCTCTTTTTTTCTTTGTTAGTCTAGTTAAGGGTTTGTCAATTTTATTGAGCTTCTCAAAGAACAAATTCTTGGTTTTGTTTATCTTTTCAAGTGCTTTCTTTTTTTTCTATTTCACTTAGTTCTGCTCTTATCTTTTTTATTTCTTTCTTTCTTCTTCCTTTGGGTTTCCTTTATTTTTTATTTTTTACTAATTCCGCCAAGTGTGCAGGTAGTTCTTTTCAATTTTAGCTCTTTCTTCTTTTTTGATGTATGGATTTATGGCTATGAATTTCCCTCTCAGTACTGCTTTTGCTGCATCCCATAAGTTTTGGTATGTTGTGTTATCATTTTCATTAGTCTCAAGGTAGTTATTAATTTCTTTTGAGTTTTCCTCTTTGATCCACTTTTTTCTAAGAGTGTGCTGTTTAATTTCCATATCTTGTTGCAAAATCTGGGCTACTGGCCCTTGAAGATTTCCAGCTTCACTCCACTGTGGTCAGAAAATAATTTTGTATGAATTCAATCTTTCTTAATTCATTGAGACTTTCTTTGTGGCCTAGCATATGGTCTATCTTGGAGAATGATTCATGTGCACTTGAGAAATATGTATATCCTGCTGTATTGGGGTGTAATGTTCTGTATATGTCTATTAGGTCCAGCTCCTCTAATATACTGTTCAAGGTTTTTGTTTCTTTATTCATTTTCTTTTGAAATGTTCTGTCCAAAGTTGATAGTGGTGTATTAAAGTCCCCCACTACAATTGTAGAGGCATCTATTCATTCACTTAGTTTTTCCAGTGTTTGTCTCACATATTTGGAGGCACCTTTGTTAGGAGCATAAATGTTTATGATTGTTCATTCTTCTTGAAAGATTATCCCTTCCACTAATATGTAGTGTCCATCTTTGCCTCACAATTGCTTTGCATTTAAAATCTATTTTGTCTAATATTAATATAGCTACTCCTGCCCTTTTGTGGTTGTTTGCTTGTAAGATTGTTTTCCAGCCATTTGGTTTCAACATCCTTGAATCCCTGGGCCTAAGTTGAGTTTCTTGTAGACAGCATATAGATGGGTCATATTTCCTTATCCAATCTTCCAATCTGTGTCCTTTAATAGGTGAGTTTTGTCCATTGACATTCAGTGTTATTACTTTCAAGGAATTACTTATATTAGTCATATTTTATTTGGATTTGTGTTTATGTTCTTCAATTTTTTTTCTCTTTATGTAGTTATAATTTTTCTTACAGTCTCCTCCAACTCTGTCTGTCCTGTTTTTTTTTTATTTCTTCCTCAGGAACTCCATTTAGTGTTTCTTGAAGGGCAGGTTTCTTGTTGGCATGGTCCCTTAGTTTCTGTTTATCTGTCAACATTTTGAACTCTCCATCATTTCTGAATGCTAGCTTCACTAGATACAGTATTCTTGGTTGGAAATTCTTTTCTTTTAGTACCTTGACTATGTCATACCACTGTCTTCTTGCTTCCATGGTTTTAGATGAGAGATCAGCATTTAATCTTATGGAGCCTGACTTCGATGTGATGGTTCTCTTTTCTCTTGCCGCTTTTAGTATTTTCTCTTTGTCTTGTGCATTGGATAATTTGACAAGTATATGTCTTGGGGTTGACCTGTTGGGATTTATGTTGTCTGGTGTGCAATGTGCTTCCTGGACATGTACATCCACCTCCCTCAATAGGTTTTGCAAGTTTTCAGCCATTATTTCCTCCAGCACCTCTTCTGTCCCCTTTCCCTTCTCTTCTCCTTCTGGGATGCCTATGATACATATGTTTGTGTGTTTTGCATTGTCATTCTGGTCCCTCAGTGCCTGCTGGATTTTTTCTATCTTTTTATCAGTTAATTCTATTTGTTCAATTTCAGATGTACTGTCTTCCACATCACTAATTCTTCCCTCTACCTCTTCAAATCTGCTGTTATTCGATGCGAGTGTATTTTTTATTTCTTGGATTGTGCTATTGATCCCCATCATCTCTGTGATCTTTTGTTCATTACCACAATTTCTTCTGTATGCTCTCCAAGTATTTTCTTAATATGCTTTATCTCTTCCTTCACTTCATTGAATTGATCCATGATTCATGTTTTGAGAGCTTTAATTACTTGTTCAGTGTTCCACTTCTCTTCCTGGATTTTAGTTTGTTCATTGTATTGGGTCATGTTTTCCTAATTATTGGTGTGGTCCTTAGTTTTTTGTTGCTGTCTGGTCATCATTTTATCTTGTTGGGTTTATTCTCTTGACTATCATCTTATTCTTGCCATGGGGTTTAATTAGTTGTTGTTTTTTTTGTGCATGTTAAATCTTCTATTTGTCACTTTTTTCTTCTTATTCTATTTCCTTGTTGTTGGCTAAGTTCCTTCAAGGGGAAATATTAGGTCCAGAGCAAGCAAAAGGGATAAGACAAGAAAAATATAATAGTAGTATTGATAGTGAGTGTTAGCAGAAGAATCCTGTAAGATCTAGGAGAATGTATATAGAACTCATGGAAGCTGTGTATAGTTATAACTGTGAAAATTGGAGCACCTATAATGAGATATTAAACTGAATATGGGGAGGAATATACTATGAATTAAAAGGTCAGTGTGATCAGGAGAGATGGAAAAAGAAAAGAGAAGACATTTGCATAAAA
Source organism: Dasypus novemcinctus (assembly GCF_030445035.2). Lineage (NCBI taxonomy): Eukaryota > Metazoa > Chordata > Mammalia > Cingulata > Dasypodidae > Dasypus > Dasypus novemcinctus. Next base: position 61,913,904 of record NC_080691.1, on the reverse strand, counting down.
AGTGAATAAATGACAGAAAACAGATTAGAGGTATTAGAGATAAAAAGTCAGAAATATTGGTGACTAAACAGAGAAAGGTGGAATGTAAGAGAAACAATAAATGATGGAGTAGATAATGATGTAAAGGAAAGGGGATAGTGTTGGAAGTCAAAATCAGTATACAGAAAAGAGAAAATTGAGGATGAGGAAGCACAGCAAATAAGAAATGTAGCCTGCACCACTAATATAAAAAAACTAAAATGGGGAAGAAAAAAAAAGGAGAAGAAAGAAAGAAGGAAAAAAGCAGAGAGATGGGAGAAAAAAGAAAAAGAAAAAAGGGTGGTGGGGGGTTAAAGAGGAAGAAAAAACAATTAAACAGACCAACATAAAAGACCAGACAAGGCCTCAGGCAAAGAATCCTTTTTGCACTTGAATAAACTGCTTAGGAGTCTGACCTTCCCTCTTTCTCCCTTTCTCACTTCCTTCTCTCCTAAGGCAGTATGAAGGCTGTCTGAAGGCTCCTATAGGAAATTCAAATGGGTCCCTGGTGAACCAACTTATCTGAGAAAATAATGACTCTTAATTTCTTGAGAGACCACCCACCCCTTGCCAGAAACCCTAACTATGTTATTGGAAGCCTGTAAAGCACTTCCTACTGTCTCCCTCACTTAGGTGTGCTACAAGGAGGCTGGTTAATTTTCTGACTCCACCTTCTCCCAGACCAAGTTTCCTATCCCAGTGCGATTAGGTAAATTGGGCTCTCTCACCAAATTTGCCTCTTCTCTATTCCTAGGCTCTCCCCAAGTCAGCTAATGTCTTTTCCAAACTCATTAAAAAAGTGGGGACCAGAAAACTGAACCTGCACTCCTTGGGCCTTCTGCCCCTCCCACCTAAACTCTCCCACTTCTGGAGTTAGTCCACATTGGGAGGGGCAGGGGAATGCTGGATTTATGGGATTGCTGGGCTTGGGAATCAGTGGCCTGGGTGAATGTGGACTCGGGGTATTTCGCGTAAGCCGCAGGAGTTCAGGGGACACAGTCTTGGGGTTCATGTGTTTGGGGGACATGGAGCTTGGAAACTCCACCCCATGACCAGCAGTTCTCAGTGAACACCGCGGCTCTTAGCACTAAGGGGGGAGGGGTTTACCTTCCCATGGCTTCTGCATTCAGTGTTAGAAACCCACAGTTCTATCTTGAGCAAACACCAATTCTGTTGCAGTCTCTCCAGATCGATGTCCAGACACCTCCCACCCTGCAGGTTCCCAAAACAGCCTGCTTTGGTAGGACTCCATCACCACACGGTCAGTCTTTTGAAAGAGAGATTACAAAGGTGTACTTACTCAGATGCCATCTTGCCCTGCCTCCACACAGCTATTAAATATATGAGATATATAAGATAAAAAGAACAGTTTCACAATGCATTATTTTTTGAACATTTTTATTATCTTTTAAAAAGATATATAGATCACAAAAATGTTACATTAAAAATATAAGAGGGGGTGGCAGACTTGGCCCAGTGGTTAGGGCATCCGTCTACCACATGGGAGGTCCACGGTTCAAATCCTGGGCCTCCTTGACCTGTGTGGAGCTGGCCCATGTGCAGTGCTGATGCACGCAAGGAGTGTCCTGCCACGCAGGAGTGTCCGCCACATAGGGGAGTCCCACGTGCAAGGAGTGCACCCCATAAAGAGAGGCCCTCCCAGCGCAAAAGAAAGTGCAGCCTGTCCAGGAATGGTGCTGCACACACAGAGAGCTGACACAAGGTGATGCAACAAAAAGAAACATAGATTCCCATGCCGCTGACAACAACAGAAGTGGACAAAGAAGATGCAGCAAATAGACACATAGAACAGACAACCAGGGTGGGGGGGAGAGAAATAAATAAATAAATCTTTCAAAATAAAATATATAAGAGGTTCCCATATACCCTCACTCTCCACACCCCCACTGTTCTCACATCACCAATTTCTTTCATCAGTGTGGCACATTCATTTCATTTGATGAATACACTTTGGAACACGGAACACTGCTACACAGCATGGGTTATAGTTTACATTGTAATCTACACTCTCTCCCAGTCCATCCAGTAGGTTATGGCAGGATATATAATATCCTGCATCTGTCCCTGCAATATCATTCAGGAAAACTTCAAGTTCTGAAAATGTTCCCTTGTCACACATATTCCTCCCTCTTCCTACCCTCACTAACTCCCATGGCAACTGTCTCCACATCAATGATACAGTTTCTTCCATTGCTATATTTTAAAAATACAAATAGCATTTCTTCTACATTTATATTTAAGTGAATATTTCTTTTAAAATTTTCATGCCTTCCAATCACTAATTTGTCACATATTCTTTTTCCCTAATATCATCAAGTGTTTTTTTATAAATATAATATTTATATCCCTCTAATTGTTTTCTGTAAATCAGGTAAATCCATCAAAAAGAACTTGTGACACTCTAATCCTCCCTGCACATCCACAGGCTTCCAAAGGCAGAACTTACCTAAGGGTCCTGACAAGAAGGTCAGACCTTATCAGTTTTGTGCTCAACTTTTTCCAACACATCCTGGGTAGCAGAGCCTGTCTCCAAATGCCTCTTCCCTGCTCTGCATCTCGTTGTGGGAAATGGCTTTCTCATCACTCGGATTTGTGCAAAAGAAAGAGTTCCTGTTTTCAGTTGTGCAGAGTAAAGTATGCTTATAGGACCCAGTGCAAGGGAAAGAACAGCCTTTCAGAACACCACAATTTCCTTTAGCATACCTGATTACTTGTCGGTTTTAAACACTGGATAGAAGATGCCAGAGGAGACGCTGGGAGATAAGTAGGATGGGCAGTGATGGGAATATCATCAATGAGCCCCTTTCCCTACTTATGAAGCAACACTTGGCCTGTCTTGTACTACAGCCCCTCCTTTGGGTGGAGTGTACCTTTTCCCAGATATTTCTGAGTAAGTTGCATTGGCCATAGATGCCTATTTGAGAGAATTTAATCTGCAGGTTAAGGCTTTTAATGCACAGTGAAGGGAAGTAGGTTCTGGACATATGTTCCATGATGAACTCTGTCTCCTTTCACTTTCTATGGGATCCCACCAGTGCCCATAGGATATTGGTTTTATTTGCATTTCCCATGCAGAATAATTGTTTTGTTTGGTAGTGGAACTAAGGAAGTGGTTGTGAGTGCATTTCTACAATAATTGCTGTCCCTCTCCAAATCACAACTGGGGAATAAACTATCATTTTTGTTTTGCTTTGCTTTGTTTTGTTTTGTTCTGTGTAGCTTTTTGGAAATTCCCTTAAGTTTAGAGAAAAAGCCTGCAAGACAGTATGGATATGGTCCCTTTGAGATTCACTCTAGAAACTTCATCACACTCCAATTTTAGAAGCTTATTAACTATTAACTAGTTTCATCTTCTTACTAACTTATGTGTGATCTGACAATACTGGCCCCAAATAGATTTTAGTTTGGGTCTTATTTCTCTTTATTAGCACCACTTTTTATCAAGAATTTAAGTTTTTCCTCAGTTCTTTGATATCAGTTTTTGGATGTATTGAGAACATTTTGATAATTTGCAGGTTTCCAACAGAAGACCACTTTATTTATTTATTTATTTTGCTTTCCATGTGCAGGTTATTTCTTTGTTCTGTAGTGGAGCTAGAAGGTTGCTGTGGGAATATTTCTACCATGGATGCTCTCCTTTCCCCAAGTGGGAGTATTTGTTTTGCAAGTTTTGTGCTGATTTTTTTGGGGGGGTTGTTCTTTCTAATTCTTCAGGAAAAGCATGCAGTACAGCAGCGTTCTTTCCCTTGGTAGGCTCAATTTAGCAAATTACAAACAGCTAAATTTGACTTTATCAAAATTATATAAGTACTGGTTTAAGGGAATAAACATTAAGAGCATAAAGTTAGAATTGAGAGAATGGGAGAAAACATTAAAAAGCATGCATCTATTAATGGGCTTATATCTAGAATTATGTTAATTACTTACATTTCTACAAAAAAAAATGCCACAATGTTTTACAAACTGTTAAAGTAGTGCTGCATGACTTGGCATCATGGAAATATAAATAAAATCTGCAATGAAATACCATTTCCCCCTACAATGAAGGGTAGAATAAAAAAATTAGTATAGCAGCAAGTATATAAGAACATATAGATTAATAGTAACCCTATTACAATGCTGGGGGAATGGTGAATAATCAATTCTCTTTGAAAAACAGATCTGAAGGTCCTCAAACTACTATAGAAAAAACATCATGTGAACCTACAAATCCACTTCTAGGTATATACCCCAAAGTATCAAAAAACAGGAATTCAAAATATATATTTGTACAACAAAGTTCATAGCTGTATCATTTATAAAAGCTAAAAGTTGTAGGCAATCCAAATTTCCAACACCAGATGACTGGATAAGTAAATGGATACACACAATGGAAAACCAATTCCTTGTACAAAGGGAAGACACATGCTATAACATGGATGAACACGGAAATGTGCGTTTGAATTAAATACATCAAATACTAAGGGAAAAATATTGTATGATTTCACTTAATGGAATGGCTCGAAAATGAAAATTCAGGGGTACAAGTAGATTAGATGTTATCAGGTTTAGGATCAAATGGGGAGTGAATTATTATTATTAGTGGATTACAAATACTCTTTTTGATGTGATGAAAATTTGGTAATATTTGTTGGTGATTCTAGCATAAAATTGTGAATTCAATGAACAGCTTTCAATTGTACTCATGAAAGTGGTTAGAGTTAGAATGTTGTATTGTATGAATGTTACACGAATAATTACTTTAGTTATAAAATAGAAATGAAATATTCATTCTTGTTATCACATCGATGAACCTTGAAAACAATATGTGAACTGAAAGAATGCCAGTCATGAATTATAATATAATTTATTTCCTTTCATATCAATTCCAAGAATAAGAATACCTATAGAAGTATAAAGTAGATTTACTTTTTATTGGGACTAAAGGGGAGGTAGAAGTAAAGGAGGATGTTAAATAGCATGTGTGCTTTTTCTCTATGAGTTAATGAAAATATTCTCGTATAGAAACGTGTTGGTAACATTTCTGCATAAAAATAACAATTCAATTATAAGCTTTAAATAGATTAAATTTATGGTATATGGCTTATATCTTAATAAAACTTTCTTTGTGAAAAAAAAAGAAGACAAATTGTTCCTTGGAGAGAAGGGAATGGGTGGGAGGCAGAAATTAAAGAATAATGAGTGAAAGCCTTTGTGAGTTCACTATCAAGGTGATAGTGATGGTTACACATGTGTGCATATCTGTAAAGGCTTACCCAATGTTACACTTAAATATGTGATGATCAATGTATGTCCATTATATTTCAATAATGTTGATGCAAATAAACAAATGGATAGATGAATAGGATGGAGAATTAGATAAATCATAACCTGTAAATGCCAAACAGGACTTTAAATGCATCTGCTTTCTCCTTACATTTTTAAGGTAGAGTCAAACTATGCAACAACATCACACAATGTTCTCATTACATAAAGAGGGATCTACAAATCTCTCTAGGCATGCCCCAAACTGACCTCTAGTAGGTTCAGGGGAGTCATCAAGTCTAGTGGTGAGGAACACAGGCCTGACACTGGGGCTCACTATTAACAGACATAGACTTTGGGCACTGGCCAACCATTCTAACTTTCTGTTTGAAATTTTACATTTGCACATATGTATGAATGAAGTAAGATCATGGCTTCAAAATGTTTTTTCCAGCACTATCGAACAATGAAATTGTCCCAAATGCTGTCATTGCCAGTCAACTACTTTGGAACACTAATGCCTGTTCTGGGGCACGCGCCTTTTCCAAGGCTCTACTCTGAGAGCTAGCAGCATGGTAGGAGAATTTGCAAATAGTTTCCTTCCATCTGCTGATGTAAACTAGCCCAGTTCTGATCCTGTGACTCTGGGATAGGGGCCTCAGCCCAGGGATACCCAGGAGTTTCAATTTATTGATCAAGATTTAACACAGATGAGCCAATGTGGCATTAGTTCTGAGATGAGTTTTCTTGTCACTATTTTAGAAGATCAATTTATGGGGAACAAAATACATTGAATATGTGGTTGTTATGAGTGAAAGAATTAGTGGATATGTGTGGCCATTTTCCTGACCAGGTAGTCTGGGCTTGCAGGTGTTCTGTTGGTGGAGACTGGGTGAGAATTCATACAGCACTGGGTATCTGTCACTCTTCTTGTAAGCTTCTGCACAGTGCAGAACTCTGAAGGGCCAATTCACCATCCTGAGATGGTTTACCATGAGCACTCTGTGACTGTAGATGGACAGTCAGAATTGAGGACACAGCTGTGTATCACTGAAGCAGACACAGTGAGAGGAGGCAGTGTGAGTCCAGACTCCATCTTACCTTGCGGGGTCTCTGGAGGTGGTCAGGATGCAGGGCTATTCAGGACCCATTGAGCACAGTTCCTACTCACAAGAACATGGAAAGGAGATTAAATCTGGTTTCTCATTAGGTCTAGGGTTTCCATTAAATCTAATTTTTCCTCCTGGTAGCCTCTTTAGATTTAAGACTGTGTGCATTCCATCAAAAAGGCAGAAGTAGGAAAGTTTCACTGTATTCTAAGGAAACATTTCCACACACTGGCTGACCTTAAGAAAACAGAAATGACTCTGCCACAGGTCTCCAGGATCAGATATCTGAGGATGTTCAGGGCAGTCTTTTCCAGTCAGACTCAGAAAGAGATGACAGTAGGATTCTGTAAGCAGGGCAATTTTTATAATTCATGCTGGAACCAGGAGAAAGACTATGCTAGACTCAGCATCTTCAAATCATAATGTTTTTTACATCTAAGTCTCCTAATCACACAGAAATGTACATGTCAGATGCAGCACTAGTCTGGATGTCTTTTTTAGTCCATAATCCACTTTAATTTTCCATGTTATAGTAAGGCTATTTGGGTTACCCAGGCCAAAACTGCACATTAAATGAATCCTTTGCCTCCCAGGACCTGTTCTGCTTTAGTATGGCTCCCAAGCTTAGTCCCTGGATCAGAGTGGCCCATGGGTCTCCTGTATTTCACACAACCATGGTGATGGACTCCAATCCCATCCATTAGGCCATGTGGGATCTAAATTCCCTCTTAATTTAGAGGAGGTGTGGGCATTGCCACCCCAGGGACCTCAGGATGGAGGAATAAAATATGGATTAGAATGGACTTGCTTGTATTCTACTATAGAAATACTGTGACTCTAGCAATGGAAGAAATTATGTCATTGATGTGGAGACAGTGGCCATGGGAGTTGCTGTGGCAGAGAGAGGGACTTGCAGTTGTCTTGAATGATATAGCAAGGATACATGTGGGACATTATATATCCTGCCATAACCCACTTAATGGACTGGGGGAGAGTGTAAACTACAATGTAAACTATAATCCATGTTGTGCAGCAATGCTCCAAAATGTATTCATCATATGCAATGAATGTAAAACACTGATGAAAGAAGTTGCTGATATGGGAAAAATGGGGGTGTGTGGGGAGTAGGGTGTATGGGAACCTCATATTTTTTTAATGTAACATTTTGTATGGCCTATGTATCTTTAAAATAAATAAAAGATAATAATCAAAAAAGAGCAGCTGGGTCTTTGATGCTTTACTTCCCTACATTTGGAGGGGTAGGAAGTATATTCTCATTGTCAACACAATATGGACTGCTTTTAATGTGAGAAAATATGTTTTATTTTATTTTATTTTAGCTTAATATTAGATTTAATAATTATTTTGGGCTTCTGACAATAAAATCTAGCATGTTCCCTGTTTTTTTTTCTCTTTTTTTTTTTAAATATCACATTGAAAAAATACTAGGTCCCCATATATCCTGCAAGCCCTCACCCTACTCCTCCCAAATCAACAACCACTTTCATTATCATGGGGCATTCAATGCATTTGGTGAATACATTTTGGAGCACTGCTGCACCACATGGATAATGGTTTACATTAAAGTTCACACTTTCCACCAGTCCAACCAGTGGGCCACAGCAGGACATACAATGCCCAACAACTGTCCCTACAGCACCACCGAGGACAACTACAAGGGCTGAATATGCCCCCACATCATGTCTCTTCTTCCCTCTCCCAAGCATCAGCAGCCACTGTGGCCACCCTCTCCACATCACTACTACAATTTCTTCCCTTACTAATCTCAATAGTTCCCCAGCAGAACACGAGTAAATCCACTCTAATCCATACTCTATTCCTCCATCTTGTGGACCTGGGATGGCTATGTTCAGCCCCCCTCTACATCAAGAGGGGGTTTAGATTCCACATGGATGATGGATGCAATTCCCATGCTTGCAGCTGTAGGCACTCTTGGCTCCCTGGTGTGGTGGCTGAACCTCTTCACCTTCCTGTCAGCTGACCAGGGTAAGATAAAGGAACTGGAGGGTAGGAGCTGCAAGACTGCTAAGGCCCAGGGCCTGCCCATCACGTGGACAGTTCAGAGATCCAAGTCTCCTGAGCATACACCAACCCAAATGCCAACCACAGGTCAGGTAAAAGTGGCAGAAGAGGCATATGTAGAAAGCTTATAGCAGAGTCCAACTCCATCACACTCAAGAACACAAACTCCAAAATAGGGCCAACTGACATGGCTCTGAATTCCAGATCCATCTGTCTTGACCATAGAACCTGTGGGTCACTGCAGCCCTCAGGAGAACCAGCACCTGGATTTCCATCTACCTTGGCTGTCTCTGGTACCCTGCTGAGGCTTGCATAAGCATCACCCCCTAATGACCTCCCGACTCTTTTTTGAGACTCATAGCCATATAAACTCATTTGTTCTTTCCATTTCCCCATTTTATTGGAGGTCAAAATGCAGTTTTTAATACCTGATATTACATGTAAGCTGAGATATTCTGCCAGCTGAGTTGACCCCTTTGTTCATGGTCTTTTTGTAGTTACATCATCAGCTGGTGCTTGGTAGTAATCCCTCGGTGCCAGGGAGGCTCATCCCTGGGAATCATGTCCCATGCTGGGGGGAAGGCACTACGTCTACATGTTGAGTTTGACTTAGAGAGTGGCCAATATTGAACCACATGGAGGCTCTCAGGAGGTAACTCTTAGGTACCCCACAGCTATAGGCTTAGTTCATATTTCAGGTACACAGGCTCATAATCAGAGCCATCAGTATCAAGATCTCATCATTGGACTATCCATCTTTATTGGTCTTTGCCATTGCACTTGGGGAATTGTTGTTGTTCTCTTGGGGAATGTGATAAAGCTCCCCTGGTCAGGAATTCAGCACTCTCTCATCTGTCATTTCCAACTGAAACCATTATGAAAATATCCAAAGTTTTCTATGAACCCTGTATACATGCCCTGGAGAACTTCCAACCATGTGCCACTGACTAATGACACTCCACACAAGTGCTCCTCCCCCACCATAGTTGAACCTCTCTGTAGTCCAAAAGTTCTTCAAAAAGGAAACCCAGTATATTACCAGGTTCCTTTAATAGAAAAATGAAATATAATAATGGGTTTAAAGGTTAGATATAGAATACATAGAAAAATTAAATTAAGGAAAAATAAATTGGGGTATCAAAGAAATGAAAAAATGAAAAAGCTTTATTTTTGACATTTTGCCTTTCATCACTGCTACAGGTGTTGCCCTGTATGTACATTGGCAAAGCAATTTCTTCCATTTCTTCCTCAGTGTCTACCTCCTTTCTTTCTTTTTTTATTCCTGATTATTAAGTTTCTCTTGTCACAGTAATTCACATATACAATATATGGTACTCACACATATCCAACATCAAACTCTTTGTCCCTTCCCCAACAGTGATCTTTTTACATGTTCATATTATATTTGCTGCAGCTAATGTACAGGTACTGAAATGATAGCTTTCAAACATGGTTCCATTTAGGTTTACATTATGGTTTATAGTTTAGACTATACAATTTTCTAAATTTTTAGTCATCTTATGTTTACACTATGGTTGACATTTTAGCCTATAGAATTTTATACATTTTTGGCATAATTTAACATGACCTATATCCATCACGGCATGATCTTGTGGAACACTTTCATTGCCCCACAGTTACCCTGATTCCATGTATTCAACACCTCTTTCCCCCTCCCCTCAGGGACCACCATGAAAATCAATCTTCATTACTTGAAGGACCATATTCAGAAATACTTGCAACAATGTTGAGGGCTTCACATACTTGACTGCCCTAACCCATTGGGAGCCACCAATTCTCTCAAGAGATACAATTCCCTCTGTTTGAGAACATCAGTCCTCCCCAGGATATGGGTATACCTTCACTCTCATTGTATGCATCTCCACCCAATGATATAATCCACTATGACAAAATGAACACCCACACACTCCCCAGAAGTTTCCCTGTGTCAGATGCCCACCTCTTAAGCATCTCAAACAGGGAATCTTCCATATTACATTCTCTGAAGAGTTTTCTCTGCACCACAATTTCAACCACATACCTGACAATCTCCTATGATCAAATGTTCCCCTCACCCTCTCCCCAATTAATTGGGCAATCTGACTCATCCTCCCATCCCTAGCACCCCTAAAGCCCATGTAGCCCCACCCCAAATTATCCCTTTACCCCTATTTTATGCCTTCCCTGTACAAATACTTACCTCCCTTTTATCATAGATTTCACCCAAGTAGCTATCAGCTCACACCCTTCCTCTTGTTGGCATACTCTCTTAGTTTCTGTTTATCTGTGAATATTTTGAAATCATCATCATTTTTGAATACTAACTTTGCTGGATAGAGTTCTCAGTTGGAAGTTTTTTTCTTTTAGTACCTTGACTATGTCATGTCACTGTCTTCTTCCCTCCATGATTTCAGATGAGAAATCAGCACTTAATCTTATGGAGCCTCCTTTGTATGTGATGGTTCTCTTTTCTCTTGCTACTTTTAGTATTTTCTCTTTGTCTTGAGCATTGGATAACTTGGCAAGTATATTTCTTGGGGTAGGCCTGTTGGGATTTATGCTGTTTAGGGTGTGTTGAGCTTCCTGGACATGTACATCCATCTCCCTCAATAGGTTTGGGAAGTTTTCAGCCATTATTTCCTCCAACACCCCTTCTGTCCCCTTTCTCTTCTCTTCTCCTTTGGGATGCCTATAATATGCACGTTTGCATGCTTTGCATTTTCATTCAGGTCCCTAAGCCCTTGCTGGACTTTTTCTATGATTTTTTCGACCAGTTCTACTCTCTGTTTGATTTCAGATGTACTGTCTTCCACATCACTTAATTTCTGCTCTGCCTCTTTGAGTCTGCTGTTATTTGCTGAGAGTGTATTTTTGATTTCTTGAATTGTGCTGTTCTTCACCATCATATCCGTTATATTTTTGTGTATGATTGCAATTTCTTCTGTATTCTCTCCAATTGTTTTCTTCATATTCTTTATCTCTTCCTTCACCTCATCAAATTGGTCCCTAATATATGTTTTCAGATCTTTAATTACTTGTTCGATGTTCTGCTTCTGTTCCTGGTTTTTAGTTTGTTCATTGGATTAGGGCATGTTTTCCTGACTATTGATTTGGTTTGTAGTTTTTTGTTGCTGTCTGGTCATCATTTTATCTTGACATGTTTAGTCAGTTGCTTAGCTTCTTTGTCTAGTTTGGAGTTTAATTAGATGTTTTTGCATGTGTGTTCAGTCTTCTCTTTGTCACTTTGCTCTTCTTATTCATTTCCTTGTTGGCTAAGTTCATTTGAAAGAAAATAATAGGGGCAGAGAAAGCAAAAGGAGTAAGAAAAGAAAATGAATAATAGTATTGATAGTAAATATTATCAGAGGAACCATGTGAGATATAGGAGAATGGATATTAGACTCATGTAAGGTATGTAGAGTTATAACACTAAGAAAGTAGAGTACACAAAAATCTGAATATGTGGAGGAATACAGTGTGAATTAAAAGGCCTGTGTGTTCAGGAGAGAGGGAAAAAGAAAAGAGAGAACAATAATATAAAGAGTGAATATAAGGCAGAAAACAGAACAAAGGTATTAGCAATAAAAAGTAAAAAAAAAAAAAATATGGGGCCAAACAAATAGAGGTGTAATGTAAGAGAAACAATCAATGATGGAGGATAGAAAGATGTAGAGGAAAGGGAATAGTGTTGGTGGCCAAAATCAATACACAGAGAAAAGAGTAAATGAAGGATGGGGAAATACAGCAAATGTGAAGCTCTCCCTGCAGCACCTAATATAAGAGAATAAGAAAGCAGAGAAAGAAAGAAAGAGGAAAAAAAGGGACTAAAGGGAGGGGGGAAGTAAATAGGGAAAGGAAAAAGAGAAAGAAAGAAAAAAGAAAGAAAACAGGGCCTTGGGGGGATAAAGAGGAAGGAAAACAAGGAAAAACCAACCAAATACTAGGGAAAGTTTCAAATGAGGAATCCTGTTTGTAGTTGAATAAAATGCTTAGGGATCTGATGTTCCCCATTTTCTCCCTTCCTCGCTACCCTCTCTCCCAGGCTGCAGGAAAGCTGCCTGAGAGGTCTGGTAGGAGATTCAAGTGGGTCCTTGTTGAATCAGCTCTGCACAGAAAACAATGCTCTTAATTCAGAGAGAGAGCACCCACACCTCACCTGGAATCCCAAATATGCTATTGGAGGCTTGGAAAGCACTCCTACAGTCTCTCTCCTTTAGGTATGCTATGAGAGGTCTAGTTGATTTTCTGACTCCACCTTCTCCCCAACAAAGTTTCCTACCCCAGGGTATCTAGGTGAATTGAGCTTTCTCAGCAGATTCACCACTCCTCTCTTCCCAGACTCTCCCCAAGCCAGCTGGTATTCTCCTCCAAGCCCCCCCCCTCCAAAAGAAAAAAGCGGGGAGAACACCAGAAAATTGAACCCACACTAGCCAGGCCCGCTTTTTGCACCCCCCACCAAATCCCTCCTACCCACGGAGTCAGTCCCAAACCTGAGGGCTAGGGCAATCCTGGACCTCCAGAAGTGTTGGACTTGGGAAAGGGAAGTCCAGGACTCTGCAGACCCAGGTCACATAGGTCCAAGAAACACAGGCTATGGGGACTCAGGGGACATGGGCCTGGGGATCACACACATGGGGACCACAAGGCCCAGGAATGACACCACACAACTGACAAATCTCAGGAAATATAGTGGCTGCCAGCCCCAGGGGGAAGGGTTCTGCCAGTCCACAGCTTCTGACCTCTGTACTTGTAAGCCTCAATTCTACCTTTAGCAAGCACCACCTCCACCACTCTCTCTCCAAATTGATGTCCACACACCCTCTGCTCTGCAAGGCCCCAAGACAACCCACACTGACAAGACTCCAACCCACTTGATTGCCTCTTTGCTGGATAGACTGTAAGGTGCAGTCACTTAGATACCATCTTGCCCTGCCTCCAAAATAGACTTTAAATGAAAAACTATTTTGAGAGACAAAGAAGGACACTAGATATTAGTAAAAAGGGTAATCTTTCAAGAATAAAGAACAATCATAAACATTTATACATCTAACCAGGGTGCTCAAAATACATGAGGAAAACAATGGACAAACTAAGTGGAGCTAGACATGCCGGTACAATTATAGTGGGGTATTTTAATACACAATTATCAGCATTAGACAGAGCATCTCCATAGAGACTCAATAAATAAACAAAAACTTTGAACATTATATTAGAGGATCTGGACCTAATAGACATATACAGAAAATTACACCCAAATACAGCAAGATACACATTCTTCTCAAGTGCACATGGATCATTCTCAAAGACAGATCAAATGCTAGACTACAGAGAAAGTCTCAATGAATTCAGAAAGATAGAGATCATACAAAATCATTTCTCTGACAATAGTGGAACGAAGCTAGAAATCTGCAAGGGCCAGAGACACAGATTAGGCAGCAAGACACTCTTAAATGTCTTTAAGCAACACACTCTTAGAGAAACAGTGGGTGAAGAAGGAAATCTCAAAAGAAATCAGTAACTAACTTGAAACTAATGAAAATTACAACACAACACATCAAAACTTATGGCATGCTACAAAAGCTGTAGTGAGAGGGAAATTCACAGCAATAAATTCACACATGAAAAAAGAAGAAAGAGATAAAATTTAAGACCTAATTGCACCCTTGGATGAATTAATAAATAAACAACAAACTAACACCAAAGGAAGAAGCAATGAATAAATAATAAAGATCAGAGCAGAATTAAATGAAATAGAAAATAAGAACAAGAAAAAATAACAAAACAAAGACCAGATTCTTTGAGAATATCAATAAAATTGACAAACCCTTAGCTACACTAACAGAGAAAAAAAATAAAGATGATACAAATTCACAAAATAAGAAATTATAAAGGGTATATAACCACTGATCTCACAGAAATAAAATCTACCATAAGAGGATATTTTGAAAGACTATATGTCATCAAGAAGAACAATTTAGAGGAAATGGACAAATTCCTAGAAACACATAAGCAGCCAACATTAATGAAAGAAGAAATTCATGATCTCAACTAACCAATTACAAGTAAAGAGATAGAAACAGTTATTAAAATCCTCCAAACTAAGAAGCACCCTAGGTCAGACAGATTCACAGGCGAATTCTACCAAACATTCCAGAAAGAACTAGCACCAATTTTGCTTAAACTCTTCTACAAAATTAAAATAGAAGAAACATTAGCTAATCCATTCTATGATGGCAATATTGCCCTAATACCAAAGCCAAAAAAAGAGAACACAAGAAAGGAAAATTACAGACTATTCTCTCTAATGAACCCAGATGCTAAAATCCTCAACAAAATACTTCCTAATCATATTCAACAACACATCAAATGAATTATACACCATGGCCAAGTAAGTTGCAATTCTGGTATGCAAGGATGGTTCAACATAAGAAAACCAATCAATGTAATTCAGCACATAAATAGATTGAAAGAAAAAAATCACATGTTCATATCTATAGATGCAGAAAAAACATTTGACAAAATACAGCACACTTTCCTGATTAAATACCTGAAAAAGATAGTAGTATAAAGAAACTTCTGAGAGGTGGGGCAAGATGGTGGCTGAGTGAGCTTACCTGATAATATCTCCTGCAAAGAAGCAGCCGGGCAGCGTTGGAGGTTTTTCGGGAACAGGCTGTTTCAGGATTTTTGCAGGTCAGGAGGTATCTGGACATCGATTTGGTGGGAAGGTAAAAGAGAAAATATGTCTATAAAATATACACGGAGTTCCCGGCTGTGTGCGGAAAGCTCCCTCCTTGGGTGGGCGGTTTTTTTTTTTTTTTTTTGGAGGCTCTGCAATACTGGGGAATTCATAAGCCCTGAGTGGCCTATTGGGGGGTTAATAGGACAGGAGGCGCTTGCAGACTGATTTGGGGAGACAAACGGGAGTTTTATGGCAAAGCGGGGGGAATTTTTGATTGCAGACACAAACAATTGCACTTCCGCCTAGAGCCACGCCCCCCCCAAACCCGGCTGCTGATCTACAGTGGACTTAAAGTGATAGTAATAAAGAGACGCCACCAGGGTTTGGCAGGGTGGGAGACGTTTGGAAGCTGATTAGGGGAATATTTTACGAAGCATGGGAATTTCAGGTTTGGACTCTGTTATTAGTATTTCTGGCTGGAGCCCCACACCTGGACCTGGCTATTAATCTGTTTCATTAAATTGGCTGCAGCCTAGAGGTGCCCCCAGGTGGCCTTTCTGGGGGATCACAGGGTGGGAGGGGTCCTGAAGTCAATTGGTGATTCATCCACAGAATAGACCCCAGCGAGTGAGTGAATTGTGGGGTACAGAACACAGGATAGAGCTTGTGGATGTGACCTCACCCATAGGGCTGGCACCAAGCTGCAGGGATCCCTGAAGGCTGTGATGCACTGTGGTGCTCCCAGGCTTCCTGTTAACCGGATTTGAGGTTGCCAGGTCTGAGTCCCCTAAACCATGGTGGCCCACACCCCAGAGAATCACACCTCTTGAGTCTTCAATATCTCAGACTTTCCATCCCTGAATCCATCATGCTGTGAGGTCCACCCGAGGTCCTTGAATGTCCTAGCCCTCAATGTTTGTGTTTTTTCTTTTTTGTTTTGTTTTGTTTTTATTTTTATTCTATTTTATTTTTTATTTTATTTTTTTAATGTTCTGATTGCTAACATTGCATTATCCCCTAGTCTTTTCTCCCAGCATATCCCCCAAAGTCTTTTTTTTTTTTTCAGTTATTTAAGGTTTTTTTTTTTTTATTGGTATTGTGGCTGTGGTGGTTGGTGTATATCTTTTTTCTCTTTTCCCTATCTGTTCCCAGCCCTTTACTCACCCTCTTTTTCTTTCTTCCTTTCTTCTCTCTTTTTTTTTTTGTTATCTCTCTCTTGTCCCCCATCTTCATCTTATTCTATCTTATCTTAACTATAAAATAGGTGCTGCAGGGAACACCTCACATTTGCTGGGTTTCCTCATCCTCCACTGCCTCATTTTTGTGTGAATAGATTTTGGCTATCTACACTCTCCCCTTTCCCCTACATCTTGATATCATCCATCATCTACTGTCTCTCCTACATTCCACCTCCCTTTCTTTGATCCACAAAGTGTATAACTCTTAATTTCTAATACCTTTGCTTTGTTTTCTGTCTGTTATCCACTCTTGAAACTATTGCCTTTCTTTTCTCTTTCCATCTCTCACGAAAACAATAGCTTTTTAGTTCACACCATACTCCTCCCATATTCAGTCGTCTACCTCATTATAGGTACTCTACCTACTGCTATAACTCTACACATTTTACATGAATCTAACCTCCATCCTCCCAGAGCTCATTTTGTTGCTTTGTTAACATATATCACCAATACTACTTTACACTTTTTCCTTGCTTACACAATTGCCGTTCCCTGGCACAAACACTTTCCTTTAAAGTGAACTCAACCAGCAATAAGAAATTAGAATAAGAACAACAAAGGGGCAAAGATAAGATACAACACTTACACAAAAACAACAGCTAATTAATCTCCAAGACTAGAAAAAGAAGCTAAGGAAATGATTAAACCCGTCAAGATAAAACGATGACCAGACAGCAACAAAAATCTACAAACCAAACCAGTAATCAGAAAAACATGGCTGAATCCAATCAACAAACTAAAAATCAGGAAAGGGAACAGAACTTCACGCAAGCAATGAAAGATCTCAGAACATTTATCACCGACAAATTTGATGAAGTAAAGGAAGACGTTAACAACATGAAGACAACACTTGGAGGGGAAATTGCAGACATATGCAAAAAGATAACAGATATGATGGAAATGAACACCACAGTTCAAGAAATCAAAAATAAACTTGCAGCAAATATCAGCAGACTAGAAGAGGCAAAGCAGAGAATTAGTGATGTGGAAGACAGTACATCGGAAATCAAACAGATAGTAGAATTGATCGATAAAAAGATAGAAAAAATCCAGGTAGGACTTAGGGAACTGAATGATAATGCAAAATGCTCAAACCTACATATTATAGGCATTCCAGAAGGAGAAGAGAAGGGAAAGGGTTCAGAGGGAGTGTTGCAGGAAATAATGGATGAAAACTTCCCAAATCTACTGAAAGAGACAGATGTACATATCCAAGAAGCACAGCACACTCCACTGGTTATAAACCCCAACAGGCCCACCCCAAGGCATATACTTGTCAAATTATCCAATGCTCAAGACAAAGAGAAAATTCTAAAAGCAGCAAGAGAAAAGAAAACCATCACATACAAGGGAAGCTCCATAAGATTAAGTGCTGATTTCTCATCTGAAACCATGGAGGCAAGAAGGCAGTGGTATGATATAGTCAAGGTACTAAAAGGAAAAAATTTCCAACCAAGAATACTCTATCCAGCTAAACTAGCATTCAAACATGATGGAGAGTTCAAAATATTCACAGATAATCAGAAACTGAAAGAGTATGCCAACAAGAAACCTCCCCTTCAAGAAATTCTAAAGGGAGTTCTGCAGGAAGAAAGGAAAAAACAGGACAGGCAGAGTTGGAGGAGAGTGCAAGAGCAACAAAAAAGGCAAAAAGAGAAGGAAAAAAATGGAAACAAAATATGACAAACACAAGTCCAATCAAAATATGGCTAACACAAATAATTCCTTGAAAATAATAACACTGAATGTCAAAGAATTAAACTCACATATCAAAAGATTCAAACTGGGACATTGGATAAGGAAATATGACGCATCTATATGCTGTCTCCAAGAGACATACCTTAGACCCAGAGACTCATGGAGGTTGAAAGTGAATGGATGGAAAACCATTATACAAGCAAACAATAACCAAACAAAGGCAGGAGTAGCTATATTAATATCAGACAAAATAGACTTTAAATGTGAAACAACATTGAGAGACAAAGAAGGATACTACATTTTAGTGAAAGGGACAATCTGTCAAGAAGATCGAACAATCATAAATATTTATGCTCCTAACAAGGGTGCCTCTAAATACATGAGGCAAACGCTGGAAAAACTAAGTGAAAAAATAGATGCATCTACAATTATAGTGGGGGATTTTAATACACCACTATCAACTCTGGACAGAACATCTCAAAAGAGAATCACTAAAGAAAAAAAATTTTGAACAGTATATTAGAGGTGCTGGATCTAATAGACATATACAGATCATTACACCCAAACACAGCAGGATATACATTTTTCTCAAGCACACATGGATCATTCTCCAAGATAGACCATACACTAGGCCACAAAGAAAGGCTTAATGAATTCAGAAAGATCAAAATCATACAAAACAATATCTCTGACCACAGTGGAGTGAACCTGGAAATTTGCAAGGAACAGAGGCCCAGATTTCACACCACGATTTGGAAATTAAACAGCACAATCTTAGAAAAACAGTGTGTCAAAGAGGAAATCTCAAAAGAAATCAATGACTACCTTGAAACAAATGATAATGATAGTACAACATACCAAAATTTATGGGATGCAGCAAAAGCAGTACTGAGAGGGAAATTTATAGCCATAAATTCATATATCAAAAAGGAAGAAAGAGCAAAAATTGAAGAACTAACTGCACATTTGAAGGAATTAGGAAAATAACAATGAAGTAACCCAACAGGAAGAAGAAGGAAGGAAATAATAATGATAAGAGCAGAACTAAAGAAATTGAATATAAGAAAGCACTTGAAATGATATACAAGACCAAGAGCTGATTTTCTGAGAAGATCAACAAAATTGACAAACCTTTAGTGAGACTAACAAAGAAAAAAAGAGATAAGATATAAATACACAAAATAAGAAATGAGAAAGGTGATATCACCACTGACCCTACAGAAATAAAGACTATCATAAGAGGATACTTTGAAAAACTATATTCCAACAAAAATGACAATTTAGAGGAAATGGACATATTCCTAGAAACACATAAGCAGCCTATATTGATGAAAGAAGAAATTGATGATCTTAATAAACCAATCACAAGCAAAGAGATAAAATCAGTCATTAAAAATCTCCCAACTAAGAAGAGCCCAGGGCCAGAATGCTTCACAATGTTTTGAATTCTACAAAACATTCTGGAAAGAACTAACACCAATCCTGCTGAAACTCTTCCAAAAAATCAAAACAGAAGGAACATTTCCTAACTCCTTCTATGATGCCAACATTACCCTAGTACCAAAGCCAAACAAAGACACCACAAGAAAAGAAAAGTACAGACCAAATTCTCTAATGAACCTAGATGCAAAAATACTTACCAAAGTACTTGCTAATCGTATTCAACAACACATTAAACAAATTATACACCACGACCAATTGGGATTTATTCCAGTATGCAAGGATGGTTCAACATAAGAAAATCAATCAATGTAATACACCATATAAACAGATTGAAGGGAAAAAAATCACATGATTATATCTATAGATGCAGAAAAAGCATTTGACAAAATACAGCACCATTTCTTGCTAAAAACACTCCAAAAGATCAGAATACAAGGAAATTTTTTGAACATGATAAAGAGTATATATGAATAACCTACAGCCAACATGGTTTACAATGGAGAAATCCTAAAATCTGTCCCTCTAAACTCAGGAACAAAACAAGGCTGTCCATTGTCTCCGCTCCTATTTAACATTGTCTTAGAAGTACTTGCTTGAGCACTGAGGCAAGAACCAGATATAAAAGGCATTCAAATTGGAAAGGAAGAAGTCAAAATTTCATTATTTGCAATTGACATGATCCTATACATAGAAAACCCTGAGAGATCTACAACAAAGCTGCTAGAACTCATAAATGAGTTCAGCAAAGTCACAGGTTATAAGATCAATGCGCAAAAATCAGTAGCATTTCTGTACATGAATAATGAGCAAGATCAGGAGGAAATCAAGAAACAAATACCGTTCACAATAGTAAATAAAAAAGTCAAATACATAGGAATAAATTTAACTAAAGAGGTAGAAAACTTATACACTGAGAACTATACAAGACTGTTCAAGGAAATTAAAGAAGACCTAAATAAATGGAAGAATATCCCTTGTTCATGGATAGGAAGACTGAATATTATTAAGATGTCTATCCTACCAAAACTGATCTACACATTCAATGCAATCCCAATAAAAATCAACACAGCCTTCTTTAAGGAACTAGAAAAACTAACTATGAAATTTTTTTGGAAAGGAAAGAGGCCCCGAATAGCCAAAGACATATTGAAAAAGAAAAATGAAATTGGAGGAATCACACTTCCTAACTTCAAAACATACTACAAAGCTACAGTAGTGAAAACAGCATGGTATTGGCATAAGGAGAGACACACAGACCAAAGGAATCGAAGTGAAAGTTCTGATATAGAACCTCATATATATAGCCATATAATATTCGATAAAGCCACCAAACCCTCTCAACTGGGAGAGAATGGCCTATTCAAAAATGGTGCCTGGAGAACTGGATAGCCATATCTAGAAGAATGAAAGAGAATTACCATTGCACACCTTATACAAAGATCAACTCAAGATGGATCAAAGACCTAAATATAAGAGCCAAGACCATAAAAATCTTGGAAAGCAGCATAGGGAAACATTTATAAGACCTTGTAATAGGAAATGGCTTCATGAATATCACACCAAAAACACGAGGAGCAAAAGAACAAATAGATAAATGGGACTTCCACAAAATTAAAGCCTTCTGTACCTCAAAGGAGTTTGTCAAGAAAATAAAAAGGGAACCCATACAATGGGAGAAAATATTGGGCAATCATATATCTGATAAGAGACTTATAACTTGCATATATAAAGAACTCATATATTTTGAAAATAAAAAGATAAACAGCCCATTTAAACAATGGGGAAAAGATTTAAACAGACACTTCTCCAAAGAAGAAATACAAATGGTTAAAAAGCACATGAAAAAATGCTCCATATTTCTAGCTATCAGGGAAATGCAAATCAAAACTACAATGAGATACCATCTTACTCCCATAAGATTGGCAGCTATGAAAAAACACAAGAATACAAATGCTGGAGAGGATGTGAAGAAAGGGGAACACTCATCCACTGCTGGTGGGAATGCAGAAGGATCCAACCATTCTGGAGGACAGTTTGGCGGTTTCTCAAAAAACTAACCATAGTTTTGCCATATGACCCAGCAATACTACTGCTGGGTATATACCCAGCAGAACTGAAAACAAGGACACAAACCGATATATGTACACCAATGTTCATAGCAGCATTGTTCACTATCGCCAAAAGTTGGAATCAACCCAAATGCCCATCAACAGATGAGTGGATCAATAAAATGTGGTATATACACACAATGGAATACTACTCGGCTGTACGAACAAATATACTGCAAACACACTTGATAACATGGATGAATCTTGAGAACCATATGTTGAGTGAAGCAACCCAGGCATTGAAGGACAAATATTACATGACCTCAATGATATGAAATAAACAAGCTTCCTCAGAGAGGTAGAGACTGTAAGATAGGCTTAGAGGAAATTTGGGGGTGGAGGAAGGATGTGAGCCGACGTCTGCAGGGGTGGGATCTATGATGAGCTGGTGGTAAGTATGAGCACAAAGAAGAGATAAAATGGGGGCAAGGGGTTGCCTTTGGGTGGGGCTTTGTGGGTTTGAGGGGGGCTTGGGATGGGCAGATGGGTAATATTGCCCACAAAATTGGGGGGAGGGAGGGGCAACATATGAACATAGGAGAGTGTTCAGGTGTTGGCTAAGAGTAAAATGCTGAGAAAATCATATCAAAATATAATTAGGAGGGTTACCTGTTTAGGACGCTCAGAGGTAAAGGTCTGATGCGGGACAGACTCCTGGGGAATGTCTGAATGCTCATTTTGCCAGGGTGGGTTGTGCCATTGGGTAGAGACCCAAGAAGTGAGAGTTGGGGTGGACCCACATCCTGGGGAGGACTAATGCCATCAAATAGCGAGAACTGTATCTCTCGAGAGAAAGGGTGGCTCCCAGGGCATTAGGGCAGTTGAGCAAGTCAGGCCCTGAACACTGTTGCAAGTATCTCTGGACATGGCTCCTCAGGAAACGGAGATTGGCTGTTGCTGTGGGCACCAAGGGGAGGGGAAAATGGACGTTGAATGGATGGAACCAAGGTAAATGTGGGGCAAGAGAGGAGTTTCATGAGAATACATGAGGATGAATATAAAACATGTAATATTACACCAAAAAAATATAGGGGACGACAGACTAATAATGTAAACCATAATGTAAAACATAGGATAACTAAAAAATTTAGAAAACTGTATATCCTAAAGTATGGACCACATTGTAAGCACAGATGTCATTTTGTTTGAAAACTATTGTTTCCGAGTCTGTAATCAGTTTCAGTAAATATGACATGAATAAGTTAAAAGATTATCGCTGTGGAAGAAAAAGGTTTTATGGTGGATGTGTGGGAATACTGTATATTGCATATATGAATTAATGTGATCTAAGACTCTTGTGAAGAGAAGCTCAATAATTAGGAAAAAAGAAAAGAAAAAGATAGGATGTAGAAATTTTTCCAAATCAATATGTACTCTAGATCTAACCTTTAAACTCATTGCTATATTCCATTTTACTAGTAAGGGAACCTGACATTATATTGGGATTCACTTTACAGGAAGTTTTTGATCACAGAGTGGTTCAACAATGGCGGTGGAGGAATACTGGTATGGGATGTTATTGACAGGCGATATATGGTTGACAGGGAGTTATACAGGGCATATGTCCAGGGTGCATGGTAATGTTTGGATATACTCATAGTGTCAACAATTAAAAACAACAGCCAGGGGGGTACTGGGTTCCTGGCTGGGGGTGCTCTGTCATGGTCCCTAGGGGAGCAGTGGCAGTCCCCCAGGAGCAACGGTAAGAACCAGGAAGGAATGAGGGTCCAACAGTGAGCCCCTGATACTAAAGACTATGCTTGTGAGCCTATATGCCTGAAATAAAAACAAGGCCTAGAGCAGCACTGTGCCTGGGAGTTTCCTCCTGACAGCCTTCATGTTACTCAAATGTGGCCAGTCTCGAAGTCAAACTCAGCATGTAGATGCAGTGCATTCCCCCCAGCGTGGGACATGACACCTGGGGATGAGCCTCCCTGGCACCGAGGGATCACTACCAAATACCAGCTGATGATGCAACTAGAAAATGACCTTGAATTAAAGGTTCAACGTGCATCAGCAGAATATCCCTATCTACATATAATAACAGGACTTTAAAATGCTGTTTGACCTAATGTAAGGGGGAAATGGAAAGGAGAACTGAGTTTATATTGTTGTGAGTCTCTAAACAAGAGTCTGGAGGTTGTTAGAAGGATTGCCCTTATGCACACCTGAGCAGAGTCTCAGAGACAGATAAAGTAGATACAACCCCAGGTATTGGTTCTTTTGAGGGCTAAAGAGACCCACAGGTTCTATGGTCATGGCAGATGGGGTTCACTGCCATGTCAGTTGGCCCTTCTTTGGAGCTGGTGTTTCTGCGTGATGGAACTGGTCTCAAATGGGGTCTCTTTTCACAAGACTTTCATGCTACTTTACTGGAATTGTAGTTGGTGTTGGGGTTTAAGATATATTTAGGGGATTTAAATCTCTGGACTGACAGTATGATAGCCAGGCCCTGAGCCTCAACAGACTTCACCTCCTACACTCTAATTTATTGGACTTACTCCACTCAGCTAACATGGAATTGAAGAAGGTCAACCACCACACCATGGAGCCTAGTGTGCCTACAACTGAAAGCAGGAGGATTGCATCCAGTATCCATGTGGAATCTAAGCCCTCACTTAACATAGATGTGCAATGGACACAACCAATCCAATGTCCACAGAGAAAATGTGGCATTGGTGTGGGAAGTGTGGCCATGGTGGTTGCTGGATGCGGGGAGTGGGAGGAAGAGATGAGATGGGGAGGCATTTTCGGGACTTGGAGTTGTCCTGGGTGGTGCTTCACGGACAACTATGGGACATTGTAGATCCCCCCACGGCCCACTGGATGGAACATGGGAGAGTGGGCTATGATGTGGACCATTGACTATGGGGTGCAGTGATGCCCAGAGATGTACTTACCAGGTGCAATGGATGTGTCATGATGATGGGAGAGAGTGTTGCTGTGGGTCGGAGTGGGAGGTGGGGGCAGTGGGATTGAATGGGACCTCATTTTTTTTATTGTAATATTTTTTTTAAAAATGAATTAAAAAATAAAAAATAAAAAAAAAACATAAAAGTAAGTAATGGAATAACCAACACATAATTTAGGTTGGTTATTTTGAATTTCAGGAATGGAAAGTCAGGGTACAGAAAAATCACAGATAAACTAAAATGTTGATTCAAAGATGGACTCTATATTTACGACAAAAATGGATTTTTTAACAATGAAATTTTTTGAGGTACTGGGGCCGGGAATAATCTGGGCCTTCATATGCAAGATGCTGGCACTCAAACCCTGAGCCATTTAGGTTCTTCTGAGTTGGTTTTTAAATTGTTTGCTTGCTTGTTTGTTTTTTCATTTGTTTGTTTTTCAGTAGGCACTGGGAACTTAATAAAGGACCTCCCATGTGGGGAAAAAAAAAGAAAAGAAAAGAAATAATAGGAAATTAGCACACAATGGTCATATATGAAAACCCTTCAACTAACATTCTATTCAGGGGCAAACAAGATTATCCAGTCTCAACCAAGTGAACAAATGAATTCCTGCTGCAGATGCCAAATTGATTCATAGTATTTGATTTAGCAGCCAGTAAACTAAGACAAATTCCTAGAGGAAAATAAAGGTAAACCTCTGTAGGACCTTGTGTTAGACAATGTTCACTTAGCATCTATCCCAAAAACCTTGAATGGGAGAAAAAATATAGATAAATGGGTCTTCATTAAAATTAAAAACTTTTGTGCATCAAAGTACTTTATCATGAAAGTAGCAAAGGCTACAGAATATACAGAATAGTAGAATATATTTGGAAATTATGTATCAGATAAGGGTTTATTATCCAGAAATATAAGGAAATTCTATAACTTGCCAACAAAAAGACAACAACCTAAATAAAGAAGGGATAAAATTTTAATAAATGTATTTCTAAAGAAATTAGATAAGCAGTCAATAAGCACATGAAAGTACCTCAGGGAAATTCAAAAGGAGAATGAGATCCATTTCACACCCACTAGAATATCTACCATGATGTAAACATTGCCTAATAAAATAAAACAGGCCAATAAGGCAAACCCATGACTTTAATGCTGATGCTATTGAATCTTATTCCTGTAACAATGAAATTAAGCCTAATTATAAGTAAAGCCTAAGAGTTACCTCTTGAAAACTTGCTCATTACTCAAATATGGTCTCTCTCTAAGCCAAGCTCTGCAAATGAAATCACTAGCTTCCCAAGATGTGGGACATGACTTCCAAGGATCAGCATCCCTGTTACCATTGTATTATTATTAAGCATTAATCAGTAATGCATTAGGAAAAAGATCTTGGCCAAAAGGGGAAAATATTAAGTAAAACAAAGTTTTCATGGCTAATCAATTTCAAAGTGAGTCAGGAGTTCATTTCAGAGATTATTCTTATGTAGGTCTCAGCAAGACTTCACAAACGTCCATAGTAGTCTCAAACAAAATATCTCTTGAGTTTCCTAAGGTTATCTGGACACTATAGGCAAGGCACTAGGTCTAAAAAAATCAACACCTCATCAGTGGGCCCTATCTGTGAAGATATGAAAATCTATTTCCCAAATATAACATAGTTATATGCATTTATGAATTGCCTAATCATAATTCCTCTACTCCTCTTATTTGAATGTACAATTTTCTATTTATCTGTTAAGAATATTTCTCAAAGACTTATATCTTAGTATTGTTCATATGCCAGTTGAGTTCTGAAACCCAACAAAGTTGTGACCAACTCCTTCTCTCCAGTTCTTCAGGTTTGTCTTGCATAATTAACAAAATTATGAACCAGTTCCATCCCAATATCAAGGAGTATCTTCAACTGCAAGCAAAATAATTCCTTTTCTCTGCCACATAATATATACATTCCTTTTCTGCTTGAAGAAGTCAGAGTGCACATAATCACAAATCCCTCAGCATTGAGGAGTGAACAAGAATAAGGGTGGAGTGTAACCACAGCAATGCAAATTCATTATTAACCTAGTTATCATCTTGTGTTAAAGGGGTAACTTGTAACACTGATTTATATTTTAAAAAAAATACAATGAGATACCTTTTCACACTCACTGGAATACCTACTATGAAAAACAGAGATGATGTGGAGAAATGGGAACATTTGTTCATTGTTAGTTCAAATATAAAATGATGCTTATACAGATACTTTGAAAACCTGGTTGGATGTTCTTCAGAAGGTTTAGAATAGAATTACCATACAACCTGGCAATTGAACAGCCAAAATAATATTTCTGTGGGAAAGGAATAGTTGAGCTGTGGGAGCAAGAATATACTAACATGTGCTGAAAAATATCTGTACTAAAATGCATTCAAAATATAAGACAAAAATAGATGTCAAATAAAAATCCATAGAATTCCACTACCTCATTCTCTTTTTATGTAAAAGTAGAATTCAGATGTTGAGAACTACAGTTCTACCATGATTTTCTCTCTTAAAGACCAATATCAAGGTATAATATATTTAATTCTCAAGTTAATAACTTTCCAGTGTTCATAGCTCAACCAGGAATTTGTTGATTTCTTTTGCACTATGGAACCTTCCTTTAGTATCAAAGTAATAATTTAATATTTCCTATTGTATTTGGTTAATATCTAGATCAACCAATGCATTGACACTGTAATTTTCATAAACAAAAAAAAGTTGCATTTGTTTGTTGAAACAATTGTAACCCTAAGACTTAACATAATACCTTGAACACAGTTTACTCAAAAGATATTTTTTAAAAAATATTAAATTATGGAATAAATAATAGAAGCAATAAATAGCACTTATTTACAGCTTTGTATTTACTTGACATTATATAAATGAATTGTATATACTAAGTTATTTATCCTCATAACAACTCCAAGAGGTGGTTCTATTAATACCTATAATCACATTTGAAGAAACAAGGCACATAAACTCTAAGGAATATTTTCAAGTCCACATAACTCTTAAGCATGTTATAAGGATTCAAACCTAAATATTGGGCTATAGATTTCTTGTATTTAAGAACTTTAGTACTTCAGTAGAATGAAGTACTTTAGAACTTTAGTAGAATGAAGTAACATACTCATCTTTCTACTTTGTTAAATGCATTAACAGACCTGCAGAAAATATCATCTGAAGCACTGAAAGTCTTCATTTTGAAATGGCAGAAATAAGAGAGAAAAACAAAATCTGAAAGAAGTCCACTATCAAAACTTGATTCCATTATTTTTCACAGATTATTCAATTGTTTGATAAATGATGTAAAATTTATTTTTGTATCTGAGCAATTAAAAGCAATCATTTAAAGAGGAAGAAAAATAAGTAGAATTACTATTATTTTATTATTTTTAGAAGTATTAGAGTGAAAATAAGGAGGAGAAGAAAGAGGAGGAGGAGGAGACAGAGCAGGATGGGAGATAGGACAATTATAAAAGTAAATGGATGAGATGAGTTGTACCTACCGTAATTCTGAGGTGCCATCACATTTTCAAGGTACAATATTACATTGTATTTGCAGATATGAGTTTCCATAAAGGAAATATTTGAAGTCACAGCAGTTGATAAGATTTAAAAGTATATATAGTAATGCTACTTCTACCAAGGATATAGAAATCTAAAAAGATCAATATTTCAATGCTGACAATTTTAAGAAGTTATTAATCTGCAAAATCCTAACTTTTCTTTACCCCACCAGAAAGAAGAGGTTGGAAACATCTAAGAAATCAAATTCAAAGAAGGGAGAAATCCATCAACGTGGAGATGGGATAAATGAACTGTTTCACCTTTGACAAAGGGTGGGAGAAAATGTGACTACTCTATAAGCAGATAGGAAGAATACATATGTATTTTTCAGAATTATTAATGACAAATGTGAGTTACAGTGCTAATTGGGAAAAAAAGTGAGCCCTAGATTCAAGGGCTTTGCCTTAACTTTCAGTACTTTCTTTGCAGATCCATATCATGTGCTCATGGGATAGACTAAGGGCAGGTTGGGAGACCTTCAGACAAGGTCACTGCTTAATACCAAAACATGAAATATCCCTCTCCTCCTTCTTTACTATTCATCAATTATACTTCATCAATTATAGCTTTATACCTACTTTAGTCTGCATAACAATGTATGAAATGTATTGATAATCATTGAATTGCTCCTGTATTCTGACCACATCCAAATGAAAAACAAACCATTGCTTACTTATAACCTTTTCCTGGTAATGCAATCAAATCTTAAATCTTCTAATGTGTTCTTCCATAAAAATGAGGAAAGGATCAGTGAATTGATTATATGTCAATAGGATTTAACAAACAGAAAATAAAGAAAAATTAAAACTTTTGGAAAAATTAATATAAGCTATGATAACATATATAATATGTGAATATAGATAAAGTATTATAACAAGAATAGAAAGGGAGTGCATCACATTACCTAATAAATCTTTCTTTGCTCTATATTTTTTTCTGTAAATAAGGTGTAGTAGTTTGATATGGTTATGAATTCCAAAAATAGATATTTGATTATGTTTGTAATCTGGACTGTAACTGGGTACAATTAAGTTATGATTAGGGCTTTGATTGGGCCACATTGTTAGGGCACCAAGGGGTGGGGACTCACAGATAAAAGGCACAGCAAAGGACAGAGTTGGGGTTTTTTGGATTTTGGAGTTTTGACGTTGAACTTTGATGGTGAAGCCTTAAGTTGGAGCCCTGAGATGTAAGCTCACAGAGAAAACAGAAACAAGTCCCAGGAAGAGAGAAACCCTGAGCCCAGGAAGAAGCAAACCCTAGGAAGAAAGAACCCTGAACCCAGAGAGAAGCAAGACCCTGGAGGAGAGGAACCCAGAAAGCCTGCACCCTCACAGACACTGGCAGCCATCTTACTCCAACACATGAAAATAGACTTTGGTGAGGGAGGTAATTTATGCTTATGGCCTGGTATCTGTAAGATCCTACCCTAAATAATACCCTTTATAAAAACCAACCAATTTCTGGTATTTTGCATCAGCACCCCTTTGGGCTGACTAATACTTCTGTACTAAGTATTAGCATATTACTTTGGTACTAAGGAGTGGGGAAGTACTTTTGTAGCTACCAAAATACTGGAACAGTTTTATAAATAGGTAAGTGGTGTTTTTTGGAAGAATTGTGAGATGCTGGATGGAAAAGGCCTAGATTGCTTTGAAGAAACTGTTGATAGCAATATGGATGCTAAAGAGACATTTTATGATGCCTCAGAAGTAAATGATGAAACTCTTATTTGAAAATGGAGGAAAGGCAATCCATGTTTTAAGGTTACAAAGAACTTAGCAAGATTAATTCCTGGTGTTTCATGGAAGGCAGAATTTGAAAATGATAAACTTCAGCATTTAGCTGATGAAATTTTCAAGGTAAACCTGGAGAATGTGGCTTGGGTTCTGCTTTCAGCTTATCGAAAAATGCAAGATGAGAAAAATATGCTGAGAACTGAGATGTTGGGTACAAAGAAAACAGAAACTGATTTCAGAAATTACAAGCCTCTGGAAATCAAGCTCCCAGATGAAAGTGCCCCATTTAAGGACTTAACTAAACTTGGAACTTGTAAATCAGGATTGAAGATGCATTTATCTTGGAAAGACTAATGGAAAGGCTTACTGTCTGATGGCTTGGACCCCTGCTTCTTACATGTTAAGCCAACAAGGTTTTAAGAGAACTGGATGAACAAAATCACTGTCAGCTTGGACTAAAAGGACATGTAATGGAGAGATTGAAGGAGAAACATCTTTAAGAGGAAAACCATGGAAGCTGAGTTCTTGAATTAAGACATCACCTTGGGTCAAGAGAGGAACCCTACACAGGTGTACAGAGAGGGTGTTTGCCCCAGCAGCTGAAGAGGCAGGATGTTCCCACACAATGCTGTGGAAGAGTTTTGCAACCCTAGGTTATAGAGAGAGTGGAGCACATTCCCCAAGGATTATGGCAGTTAAGGTCAGCATCCCACAGATCTGAGAGGGGTGGACCTATTCCCCATGATTTTAGAAGGCCATGTGGTTAACTCACTGCCCTGAGAGGGTTGAGCCTGTATGCCCAAGGTTAGGGAAGGCCAGGTGATCAACACATTGCTCTGAGAGGGTTGAGCCTAGATACCAAAGATTAGGGAAGACCAGGTGGTCAACTCCTTGCTCTGTATGCCAAGAGTTAGGGGGGATGTTCACTGTACTAGGGGGTTAAGAATCTACTCCAAAGGTTGACATTTCATCTGAATGCAACCTTGAATACATACATTCAGTCTTACATCCTATCTGAACATTCAATGACTGTATGGCCTATATTACTTATTTGGATTTATAGAGACTAGGTACACTTGGAAACAATTTTGAATTTATGCACAGGCTATATTATATTCCTTTCTTTGAGGCCAAGCTTAAGTTATTAAGCTTCAGCATCACTATTGTCAGTCTCTCTGGACTGACTGGTATGTATATAGAGCCATGAGATGGGCAGCTGTTTGCCTTTTTACTACACCATTTATTAGGGTGCGCATTCTGCTCATGATGAAAGGTAGGAGGCATGGAAGGATGGTGCATGCTCCTATGAAGAGGGCAACTATTCCCAAGCTTGAAATTGTTTACTATTGACTGCCAGCTTCCAAAGGGGTTATTTATATTCCAGCCATTCCAGGTTTGCACTGGGACATGAGCAATTTTTACTATATTGCTTGTAATTTCATCAATAACCTTTCCAGTGTTATCTAATTCAAGGCAGCAGTTAGAGAGATTGAATTTTCCACAAACTCCCCTTTCAGCTGCCAAGAGATAGTCTAGGGCAAGACGGTTTTGATAGATAGCATTCCTGAATTTAGTTTGCTCTTGGGCTAGTAAGTTCAGTGCATGGGCAGTTTCATTAGTTATTATTTCTACCACCGCTTGTAGGCGGATGATTCGGTTTAGCATATAGATAGGGGTTCGGTAACCCCACATGCCATCCTCTGCCCAAGTTGCTGGCCCATAGTATTGGATTATACGCTCAGGGGGCCATTCTTCACCTCCCCAGGTAATGACAGCCCTTTTTTCCTATATGTTTTGATACACTGGCTGGCTTAGCTCTTTCCCTTCTGTTAGGGGAATGAGGAAGAAGGAGGGTTTTATTGTACCAAGCATACAAGTTCCACACCAGTTTCGTGGCAGTTCTCGGAATGCAACTTTCCCACAAATCCAGTACAAACCATTTGGGGCAGTAAAGGGGCCCTTTGCAGTGGAGTTCCACACTGTGATTAAATTGGGGAAAGTACGATTTATGAGAACGAGGTCTGATTCGTTCCATGTTCCCCAAGGTTCTGTTGTATTTGTGGTATAATTTTGGAATTTTCCCCCTGTACATGTTAGATTTCCAACAGCTATAGAGGAGCTTAGGCAGGCCCTTGAAGCACAATATTTTCCTATGACAGAAGTTTGTAAGGGCCACATACTATCTCGGGGGGCAGCCGGGAGGCCAGTTGCATTATATGGTTGGCTGTAATTGTATTCCCTGGTCTCCCATGGCCATTGGTCTCCCATATTAGTACCGCCACATACATAACATGAGGAGACATTTAAGGCTGCGCCCACCACTTCAGCCAGGCTTATAAAGAGGTTTGTTGCTGCTTGTGGGATGGAAAAGGGCTTTTCCATTTCTTCATAAAAGGAGTGGAACACAGAATGGGCTTTACTTGTGAGTGGGTATTCTCGATACCCAACCCAGATGTAGGCTCCTGGGTCTATTCCTTTACCTTCAATGTGGAGGCCCATTCGGACTCCCTGAGTCTGCCAGGATTCAGGTTTAAGGATGGTGAGATTTAAAGGGTTACATTGACCACGTGGACAGTTAGCCGGGGCCATACCCTTGGTGAGGATAGCTGTCTGTTTAGCTATGTTTGTTTTCCAGGTGGCCCAGGTGACACAAGACCAATAGGGGCAGTAGTATGTACCTATGTATTTGCACCAAAAGCTCCCCCCTTGGGCTGCACCTCTCATCTCTGGAGCGCACATGTACTTATTGCTATGAGTATACGTCCGCTCCCAGCCGAGCCCTCCACAATCTGTGTTCCATGGTGTCCCAGAGTCTATAACCTGACATGTGTCAAATAGGAGGGACACTTGTTCATTCTGGCTCATGACTGGGGTGGAGGAAAGCAACCCCCCATTTTGATTAAGCACTCTTATTTCCCATTTATGGGAGACTGTTGGGGGTCTAGGATCATAGCAGGTTATTTGGCCAGATGCATTACAGACACTATAGGAGGTTCCCTGAAACTGACAGGTGGTTACCTGGCCCTTGCAGGTGTAATGACTATGATATATTAATGTGGTGTTGACATGGGCCCCTGTACGCACCTTTTGAATACATGGCTCACATTCTGTGGTGTCGACCTGGGACCAGGGGAGGTTTAGGGTTAGAAGTAGGAAAAATAGGCAAAGGGACATTGCAACAGATTAAACCTGATTCCTAATCTTCGGCTGTGCGTAGACCAATCAGCTTCCGGGTGTGATTGGAGCAGAGCTCGGTGTTCCCTCCTCAATCTTCGGCCGTGCGTAGACCAGTCAGCTTCCGGGGTGTGACTGGAGCAGGATGAGTTCCCCTTTTTCGCAGGATGAGTTTGGTTGGGCTGTGGGTATCTGGAACACAGGTCCAGGACTCTGAGGTAGCTCGCTTGACTCGGCTATGGTGAATCCACGGGATGATTTCAGCCACCTTAACTGCAGTGGGGGTGGATAAAATGACAAGATAGGGCCCTCGCCATCGAGGAGTTAGTGGAGCTGACTTCCAGTCCTTGACCCAGACTGCATCTCCTGGCTTGTACGGGTGTACAGAGCTGCTTAAGCTAATGGGGGCCCTTTCTTGGACCCAGCGATGCAGGTTATGTAGGGTTTTTCCTAAGCTTATCATCTGCTGAGCTATTGATAAGTTCCCTCTTTCTCTAAGATCCCCCTCTATATTTCTAATTAAGGGAGGAGGCCTCCCAAAGAGGATTTCATAAGGAGTTAGGCTTAGTTTTCGGCTTGGGCTGGCTCGAATTTGGAGGAGAGCACCTGGAAGTACTTGCACCCATGTTAGCCCAGTTTCTTGGCAAATCTTGGCAATATAAGTCTTTATTGTATGATTCATTCGCTCTACCTTTCCTGAGCTCTGAGGATGGTAAGCGGTGTGCAGTTTCCATTGGATGCGCAGTGCCTTTGCAATCTTTTGAGTGATTTCAGAGACAAAGGCTGGTCCATTGTCAGAGCCAATTGAGAGCGGTAGCCCATAGCGAGGAATAATTTCCCTAAGGAGAACCTTGGCTACTTCTTCAGCTTTTTCTGTTCGAGTGGGGAAGGCTTCCACCCAGCCAGAAAATGTGCAAACAAGGACTAGGAGATATTTATAGCCTCCAGATCGTGGCATTTCAGTGAAATCAACTACTAGATCTTCGAGGGGCATACTACCAATTCTCTGGACCCCTGGGGCTGTTGTGGGCCCCTGGCGAGGGTTATTCTTTGCACATGTCACACATCGTTGGCATACAGCATGGGTGATAGTGACTAGTCTTGGGATGTAAAAGAATCTTTCTAACACTTCCTTAAGATGAGTTTTTCCCAAGTGTGTGTTCTCATGGTAGTCTTGAACTACGGCTGCTGCTAATATTTGCGGCACAACTATTCTGTGATCAGGCAATGTCCACCATCCATTTTCCCCTTGTGTCCCGCCCTCAGATAGTATCCACTCTCTCTCAGCTTGAGTATATTGTGGCTCTTGGTGACTCAGAGGCTGCGGGGCAAGAACAGGCAGTGTATACTGGATGTTCTGATAATTAAGGGGTTGAGGAATGAGAGCAGTGGCCAGGTTTTCAGATAGGGATCCCTCCCGTGCCACTCTTTTTGCTTCAGCGTCTGCCCTCCGATTTCCCTGGGCAATGGGGCTGTGGCTGGTCTGGTGTCCTTTACAGTGCATTACAGCCACTTTGGCAGGCTCCCAAACTGCATCTAGTAGCTCCAGAATCTGTGTGCCGTATTTAATGCTCTTGCCTCCCGAGTTAATGAGTCCCTTTTGTTTATATAAGGCTCCATGCGCATGCAGGGTAAGAAAGGCATATTTGGAGTCTGTGTAGATGTTAACCTTGGCTCCGGCTGCAAGTTGCAAGGCTCGGGTGAGGGCAATGAGTTCAGCTTTTTGTGCTGATGTGTTATTTGGGAGGCGCTGTGCCTCTACTGTGGTCTCAGATGTTACTACAGCATATCCTGCTCGTCGATTGCTGCCCTGCATAAAGCTACTCCCATCTGTAAAAAGCTCCATGTCGGGATTTGCCAATGGCTGGTCTTGAAGGTCTGGCCTGCTGGAATATACTTCTTGCAATGTTTCCAGGCAGTTATGGGCTGGAACCCCTGGCTCTACGGGTAGCAGGGTGGCTGGATTTAGGGTTTTTACAAGTTCCAGCTGGATGGATGGGTTTTCACATAATAGAGTCTGATATTTAACCAGGCGGCTGTTAGTAAGCCAATGTGTTCCTTTGGCTTCTAAGATTGTGACTACTGCATGTGGAACCCGGACAATAATAGGCTGCCCAAGAGTCAATTTTATAGCTTCTACTGTAAGCACGGCTGCAGCCGCTACAGCTTGCAAACATGAAGGCCATCCCTGGGCTACAGTGTCCAGTTGTTTAGATAAATACGCTACAGGTCTTTGCCAGGAACCGAGGTATTGAGTGAGTACTCCTACTGCTATGCTTTGGCGGTTGTGAACACAGAGGTAGAATGGCTTACTGAGGTCCAGAAGTCCGAGACTCGGTGCTTCCATTAGAGCTTGTTTGAGAGCAGTGAAAGCATTTTTCTGTGGGCTTTCCCAGAGCAGGGGATCCCTATCTCCCCCCTTTGTGGCTTCATATAAAGGGCGCATGAGAACCCCAAAATTGGGGATCCAATTGCGGCAGAATCCAGCTGCCCCAAGGAACTCTCGCAGCTTCCGGTGAGAATTGGGCTCAGGCAGACTACAGATCGCTTCCTTTCTCTCAAGTCCTAATTCACGGCGCCCCTGTGTTATTTTATAACCTAGGTATTTGACCTGAGGTAGGCAGATTTGGGCCTTTTTCTTAGACACCCGATAGCCCTTCTGCTGTAGATGTTTTAAAAGAGCATGGGTTCCACCAGCACAGTCCTGATAGGTGGAACTTCCGAGAATGAGGTCATCTACATACTGGAGAAGAAAACAGTTATGGCTTTCCGCCTTAAAGGATTTGAGATCACTGGCCAGGGCTTGTCCAAAAATAGTGGGTGCATTTTTAAATCCCTGAGGCAATCGCGTCCATGTCAGCTGCTGCCTTTCACCTGAATTTGGATTTTCCCATGTAAAGGCAAAAATCAGCTGACTCCTTGGTGCTACCCTAATGCAGAAGAAAGCATCCTTAAGATCTAGGCATGAAAAATAGATTGCCGATGCTGGTATTAAGCTGAGCAGAGTACAAGGATTTGAAACTGCAGAATGAAGGGCTACTACTGCCAAATTAACTGCTCGTAAGTCCTGGACTGGGCGGTAATCTCCATCTGGCTTTTTAACTGGGAAGAGAGGGGTGTTCCACGGAGACTGGCACGGCTTCAATATGCCCTCACTCAGCAATCTCTGAATATGTAGCTGGACCCTTTCTTGCGCTTCGCGTGGAACTGGATACTGCCTTATGCTTACTGGACTGGCTGTAGGCTTTATTTCAATAATAACTGGAGGAATGTCATGTGCCATCCCCATCGGGTTCCCCTCTGCCCATACTTCAGGCACATCTTCAAAGGGGAGCTGTGTGGCCATGGATTGGCCAGTCTCACTGAGGCAAAATAGTCTCCATTCCTCCTGCAGAGGAAGGGTTAGCGCTACCTTCGGAGGGTCTTGTGGCCCCAAGATCAGTGTGGATTGCCCTGTGGCACTAAAGGTAATTTGAGCCTGTAGTTTTGACAGCAGGTCTCGACCCAGGAGGGGGACTGGGCACTCCGGAAGATAGAGGAATTCGTGAGTGACTTCCCTTCCCCCAATGTTGCAGGTCCTGGCTTGAAGGAAAGGCCGTTGGGCACTTTTGCCAGTTGCCCCTACGATAGTGGCTTGTCTTTTTGATAGAGGCCCAACTGGCTTGGTCATTACAGAATGTTGAGCCCCAGTGTCAACCATCATCTGTATGGTGCGGCCCCCAATTTGAACTCCGACCATAGGCTCCTCGGGGCCAAGGGAATAGGAGCCCGGTCTGTCCTAATAATCTCTATCAGAGTCCTCCATTCCTGCCAGCCCAATGATCTGATTTGCAGGTTTCTTCTCTGAACCTTTATGGTCCCAGCGTTTGGGTTGTGATACCCCACTGGCCTTTCTGGCTAATGCTTTGGCTGCAGAGGCCGGGTCAAGTGGCCAGCTAGGACACTCTCGCTTCCAATGTCCATCCTCCTTGCAGTATGCACACTGATTTCGCCCTAGACGTGGGCCTTTCCCTCTCCTTGGGGCTGGGGCTTGCCAAGTTACCTTCCTTGTTACAGGAATGGACTTTTCCACTATGGCTGCGGCCAGAAAATCTGCCTTTTTCCTCATCTTCCTAATTTCCTCCCTTTTTGTTTCTTCATCACGGTTGACATAAACCTTAGTAGCTACTTCCATGAGCTGAGAGATATTCATTCCAGCAAACCCATCTAATTTCTGCAGCTTTCTCCGAATGTCAGCCTGTGACTGAGCAACAAATGCTGCATTTACCATTGTTTGGCTCTCAGGAGCATCTGGGTTAAAGGGCGTGTATACACGGAACGCCTCACACAGTCTCTCATAGAATTGAGCAGGACTCTCATCTAGAGCCTGTAGAATTTGACTGGTCTTTGCCATATTCACTGCCTTTCGGCTCCCCACCTTGAATCCTTCAACTAATGCCCTATGGAATGTCTCTAGTCGGTTGAGCCCTACGGCGCTATTTGGATCCCACAGGGGGTCCTCTTCTGGGAACTGCAAGCGGGCATATTGATCACTGTCCAAAGTTCCCTCAGGTGGGTGCTCTCTAAGCCAGGCTAGCGCTCCCTGTGTGACCCGCATTCTCTCCTCAAAGTTCAATAAAGTCATTATAAGTTGTTTACAATCAGCCCAGGTGGGTCTGTGGGTCTGTATGATGGACTGGAAAAGGTCTGTCATGGCCTGAGGCTTCTCTGAAAATGGTGGGGTGTGGCTTTTCCAGTTAAAGAAATCTGTTGTTGTAAAGGGCTGATAGATAAATGTCTGGCTTCCTCCCTGAACCTGGCCATCTGCATCGTAAAAGATTGGGGCCCGGGTTTCACCGAGCGGGAACTGGAAAGCAGCCTTTTCCCCTGCTCCCTCTGCCCCCGGGGCTCCCTGTGGTTTGAGCTGTAATCTCTTAGCGTCTCCTCCCTGACTGACACGCAGTGCTGCAGCGGCATTGCCAGAGGCAACTGGCTGTAAAAGCAGCTGGTCTGCATTTTTCCTTGCCGAAGGTGCCAAAGACCGCTGCGGAGACGGTGAAAGCTGCTGTGGGGATGGCGTAGGGCTCTCAGGTGCAGATGGTGATAAAGGCAACTGCGGGGATAGTATAAGTGCCCTCTCTGATGGTGACAAAAGCAGAGGCGGGGGTGGTGACAAAAGCAGCGGCGGGGATGGTGAGGATATTGCACTTCCCTGTGCGGATGACGACTGTGGGTCACTGCTTAGGGAGACTAGCTCATTTTCATTCCTTAGTACCGCCGAGGCGGGAGTCATCGCATAAGGCGGTGGAAATTCAAATTCATCTGGCCCTTCCAAAACAGGCAGATTAGCACTGGACTTGGGACGCACTTTCTCTGTGCCCTTTGCACGGTGATTGTTTGGTCTGGTCCCTGGGACGGCACTCCTCGGTTTCTGCATTAAGCAAATTCTAGCTTCCTTAGCCATGCACTTCCTTAACCAAGGCGGGTTTTGGCTCACAGCGTTCTCCCAAGCATCAATGTAGGGGAATTGGTCCGGATGCCCTGGATTTCCAGTCACTGCCTCGTGGACTTTACGGATGATCCGGGGATCCAAAGTGCCCTCCTGGGGCCAGCCCATGCCGAAAGTTGGCCATTCTAACTCACAAAGCATCCTAAGCTTTCCTGGCTGAAACCTTATGCCGTACATCTCTCCCTGGAATGCACGGGGGAAGTTTTCTAGCATACATCCTAACGGGGTTTTACTGTGTGTGTTTCCCATTTCCACCCTGTGCCGGCGGTGTACAACAGTCACTCAAGCCTTTCGCTTCGTCCGTCTCTGGCCGCGTCCCTCGCGGGAACTTTCAGGCGCCTCTTAATCTTAGCAGATCGGTATAAGCCCCCGATATGGAAGATGGTCCCTTTGCAGGGACCCCCCAGACCGCCCTTGATCATATGAGGTCGCCACGGAACCGCGGATCGGGACTCCGCACTCGCGCCGCAGAAGCAATTTTCCGCGTCTCACTCAGTCGCCACAAGCACACGCACACTACCACCCCCCTTTCCTTTCCTCGGACCTGGAGAGGAGACGGCTTCCTCCTGTATTCTCAGGAGTACTAGGGCCTCCTCTTTGAGAGTTGATCAGACTCCCTCCTAATTTCAGAATTAGGCCTTCCCTGCACTATGCCCCCGGGGGTCTTACCAATCCGACGTGTGGAGCTCCTTGCTTCGTTCTCAGGGTCTCTCAAACCTCCCGGTGTCCCCGGCTCCTCCGGAAGGGCTCCAGCGAAAACCGCAACCTCTTTCTGGACTCAAATGGGGTGTCCAGGGGCGCCCAGGGCTGGGTTTCGCCCAGGCCCTCCCGGCCTCCCCGGAGACGTCCGGTAGGGGCAAACAACTGTTGCCACCTCTGACCTTCTCAGCGCCTCCTGGCTGGCTCACCAGAAATGTAGTGGAGAAATTCGGATAGGCGCGGTTTCGAAGGCCAGGACACGAGAATACCGAGAAGGAAGTTGGTTTATTTCGACCGGCCGGGCTCGGCGGACTCTTGTCCTAATAAAAACCGAGCCCCGAACAGCCTTTTCCAGACCCTTTTATACAGAGGATATAGGATTAGGAAGACTAACAGTGATGGTAAACAGACCTTTGGTTAGGTTCTTCAGATCTTAGTATCAGATAGGTTATTTCCTCCCGGTGAGTTACATATTCTCCAAATCCAAGCCAGTTTGGATTAGCATATCTTCCACATCGTCTGGAGGCAGCCCTGAATACACATTCAGTCTCACATCCCTTCTGAACATTCAAAGACTGCAGGGCCTATATTGCTTATTTGGCCATCTTGGAGACTAGGTACTCTTGGAAATAATTTTGATTTTAATGCACAGGCTATATCAATAAAACTAATTTTATGGTTACATTTCTAAATTTGTTTTCTGAATTTTTTTGCTATATTTCTGAATTTCTGGGATTCCAAAATACCATCTGTAGTAGTATAGTAATTTTGGTAGAAGAACAGAACTGAGAAACAGAGAGGATACATGACTTCTTTGGGCAACATTTTTTAAAATAAGAATTTTACTCCTGAAAATTATTCAGTATCATTATTTTCTTAAAATGCTATTCCTCCTTTTAGAGAAATAAGGTAGAGATTATAATAACAACTGCTGTATCAACAAAGCTGCTCCTACATAGATAATCAGTATTGCTTGTAAAAATGCCCTTTTAAGCAGTAAAGTGACAAAACATATCAGGAATGGCTGCTTGGAATAGAAGGTGACAACTGGGGTTATAATTTTTGGAAGGACTTCAAATTATATAGAGTAATAACTCTGTTTGAGAGAAGGAAATAAGTTTTATAGTACTTGATGGAAATGTAGGAAAAAAATGAAGGCTGTGAAAGAGATGAGTAGGGAGAGACATAATACAGTGAAATGTTATAAATCCAGGGATTACAAAGAGAAGGCAAGTCAGGAGTTATTTTGTGATGGCATTGCTATATTACTTTTAGAATAAGTAAGCCTGGTATGAATATATAAACTTTTAATTTGCTTAGAGTCTTATGTCAGTGTTAGATATCTGAAGTTGTGATATGTCAAATTCCAGTGAGTGGGATATGCTGCTTACACCAAACAGATACAGAAATTAAGAGACGAGAAATCTCCATTTTGGAATTTTAAATTCCTTCCCTGAATTTGTTTATACAGTCATTGATATAGGCTATTGGTGGGGGTCATTCATCTCTTTGCAGATAACCTGAGCTGTGTGTATCCAAATGGTGAAAGCTGCAGCCTTGCCCTTGGTAACCATGGGAACAGCTCTAGTCCCAGAAGAACAATTAAGCAATGTAAACTCTATAAACTTTAAATATTCAGGGGAAATGCAAACCAAATGTGTTAAAAGCTTACATGAAATGTAT
This sequence comes from Dasypus novemcinctus, assembly GCF_030445035.2. Classification (NCBI taxonomy): domain Eukaryota; kingdom Metazoa; phylum Chordata; class Mammalia; order Cingulata; family Dasypodidae; genus Dasypus; species Dasypus novemcinctus. The sequence goes on along the minus strand of NC_080691.1, from coordinate 61,873,016 downwards.
GAAGTTCATGCTAAAAGCTTACCTTGAATGTATAAATTTCATGCTAAAAGCATACCTAAAATGTGTGGGTTATGTGTTAATTCAAACTTACTATAAGAGCACTGCAACAAAGGACCATTTAATTCTTCCTCTGTATAAAAGGAACTCGAAAATCTTATTCGGAGCTCGGGTTTTGAATAGAAAGGTCCTGAGCCAAGCCGGTCATAAATAAATTCTCTTTTCCTTCCCAAAATTATTACTGAGTCCTGGCCTTTCCATATGCAAATAATTGAATCTCTCTAAACATCTACAACATCATGGCAATAGCTATGTACTTTTTGTAACATTTTGATTCAGCATAAAAGTCTTTTCTCTCAGAGAGTAAATGCATACATCATTTTATTGTGCTGTCAGACTTTTTTTTTTTATAAATTGAAAGCTTGTAGCAACAAGAACCCTGCATTAATAATGTTTATTGGTACCATTTTTCCAACTTCATGTGCTCACATCATGTCTCTGTGACACATTTTAGTTAAGGTATACACTTTTTAAAAAACATAATGTTATTGCACACAATAAATACAGTGTAGTGCAAATATAATTTTTATATGTACAGGCAAACCAAAAAATTTTTATGACTAACCTTTATTGCAATATTTGATTTATTATGGTGGTTAGGAACAGAACATGCAATATCTCCAAGGTATACCTGTATTGAAATGCCTATAAAATATTGAGGTTTAAAAATCACAATTTTTCAAATTCCAATGAATTATTCAATGATTTTTTAGGAAAATGTCTTGGGCTTTCATTCACTTAAATTTGGTAGATTAGGCTTTAAATTTACAAAATGACACTTACTATACTTCTAAATTTGGGAAATTATTACCTTTTCTTAATTGCATGTTCTTGAAGGGATTCTATAAGTGCCCCACCCAAGATTTACACACACTTGCAATACTTTCTATCCAGGGCTCCCCTAAATTATGAATTTGGGTCAAAGCTACCTCTGTTCGACCTACAAAATGAGAATGCTCTGTGGTTGCTAGTTTTCATACATGTGCCCAGACAGTCCTTTCTCATGACTTCTTTGCCTCTCTTATTCCCCTAACTATTGCCAGGACTTTTCTATCATTGTTTAGACACAAGATGTTATAGAACTTTCTGGAAATCTGGATCTGCCCAATTTGAAAATGCCAGGGATTAATATCCCATGTGTGTTACTTGGACCAGAATGAGATTTACAGTTGGCAGATAAATCATTTTTTTCCTATTTTATTTCCCTGGAAACTTGTGTTTTGCTGATGTGCCTGCTTGTTTTTTTTAAATATTTTTATTGAAATATATCATTCATACATGAACATACATAAACAATAAGTATAAAGTGAAAGTTGTGAACTTACAAAATAAATTTGCATAACATCATACAGGAGTCCCATACATCACCTTTCCACAAACACCTTGCATTGTCTGGAAAAACTTGTTACAAATTATGCAAGAACATTGTCAAAATATTACTACTAAATATAGCCCATATCTTTCATTTGGTTTATTTTCACCCAAAACAACTCTATTATTTTTTTAATATATATTTTTTGCAGCAGGTGTAAACTTAGAAAAAAAATCATGCACATATTTAGAATTAACATACAATGTCACTTCACCAACAAACTACACTGTGGTGGAATATTTGCTACAGATTATGAGATAATATAATCAAACTATTACCACCAATCATGGGCCATAGCATACATTTGGCATGCTTTTCCCCAAACCCCCTTTATTATCACAGTACATCTTTGGCATTGATGCAAGAGTATTACAGTATTGTTCTTAACACAGTCCATAGGTCACACAAACTGTATTTTTCTTATGCTCCTCCATATTCTCAGCATCTTGCAGTAGAGAGGTACATCTGCTCTAGTTCAAAGAATGATCCTCTTGCATCTGTACCATCAACCACAAATCTTATCCACTTCTGGGTTCACTGTGATACTCAGTCCCTAGATTATTCCCTAGCTTTTTTTCAGTTAACATTAATATCCTTAGAGTATCCGTTTCAACCACAATCTCATTTATAAAACAGCTACTTCTCACTATGATGTGTTATCATCAACTCTATCCATTTCCACACTTTTACAGTCAAGTTAATTAAAATGTCTTCATATTTTAAGTATCAGTAATTATTCTCAACCCTCCTTTTATCTCCTAATAGCCTATGCTTTAGGTTTTAACTCCATTCATTTATTTTTCATCTTTAATTCATATTAATGAGATCATTCAATATTTGTTCTTTTAGGTCTGGTTTACTTCACTTAGCATAGTTTTTTCAAGATTTACCCATGTTATCACTTGTGTCCTGATTTCCTTTATTCTTACTGTAGCATAGTATTCCATCATATCTATACACCACATTTTGTTTATCCATTTGTTGGATGTTGACACCTGGGTTGTTTTCATCTGTTGGCAATTGTTTATAATGATGCAATGTGTATCAGTATGCTGATGGGTATTCATATTGTTCTAGAAATAGGTATAACTCCATTCAATTTTGCCAGTTTGTCAGTGTTTGCCACATGTATCATGGAGCATCCTGGTTAGGTGCATATACATTTATATTTACTTTTTACTGGTGAATTACCCTTTTTTGTCCATATAATGCCCATTCATTTCTTAATATGGATTTGCTTTTAAAGTCTATTTTATTTAATGTAAGTATAACTACTTTAACTTTTTTTGTTGTTGTTATTGAATGCATGGAATATCTTTTCCCAACCTTTCACTTTCAATCTATTTATATCCTTGGGTCTAAGCTGAACTTCTAGTAGAGATCACATAAATGGCTTATATTTTCTTATCCATTCTTCCAGTCTGTCTTCTGATTGGGAAGTTTAATCCATTAACGGTCAGTTTCATTACTGTAAAGGCAGTTCTTATTTCGCCCATTTTGACCTATGTGTTTTGTCATATTTTATGTTGACCCGTCTTTTTTTACACTTTAATTACTGTTACTGATACAATCTTCATTTCTAATCTCTCTTCCAATACTCTCCTGTCTTTTCTTTTAAGGCTGTAATTCTTCCATTAGTATTTCCTGAAAAGCTCGTCTCTTTTCTGTTTATCTTTGAATATTCTAAATATTGAGTATTCTAAACTCACCCTCATTTTTGAACGACAATCTTGCCAGATAAAAGATAGCTGGTGGGTAGTTGTTCTCTTTCAGTTTCTTAAATATATCATACCATTGCCTTCTTGTCTCCATGGTTTCTGTTGAGAAACTGGCTCTTATATCCCTTATATGTTATGCATCACTTTTCTCTTGCTGCTCTCAGAATTCTCTTTGTCTTTGGCATTTGACATTCTGATTAGTATGTGTCTCAGAATTAGCCTGTTTGGATTTTTTTTTTTTTTTATGGGAGTATGATGTACTTCTTGGACACGGATATCTATGTCCTTCAATAGGGTTGAGAAATTTTCTACCATTATTTCTTCAAATATTCCTTCTTTCCCTATTCCCTTCTCTTCTCCTTTTGGAACATCCATGACATGGATGTTTGCAAGTCTCTAGCTATCATTTAGCAGTGTGAGACTCTGTTCAGTTTTTTCCATTCTTTTTTTTTAATCAGTTGCTTGTATGTTCACTTTTGGAAGCCATGTCTTCAAGCTCACAGATCCTTTCTTCTGTCTCCTCTTTCCTGCTGTTATATGCCTCCATTGTATTTGTAATTTCATTTATTAGATCTTTCATTCCCAAAAGATCTTCTATTTTCTATGTATCCTTTTAAACTTCTTTGTGCTCATTCAGTGTCTTCTTAATATCCTTGATTTCTTTAGCCATCTCACTGAATTTATTAAAGAGATATGTTTGGACATATATGATTAATTGGCTCAACTCCTTTATATCATCTGGAGGTTTATATTGTTCTTTAACTTGGCCATGTCTTCCTGTTTCTTGGTATGGATTGTGATTTTTTTCTTGGTGTCAGCATCTAGCTTCTTACAAGATGTATTTATTCTGGGTGTTGTTTCTCTCTCTAATTTAAGCTTTTCTTATGTTTTCTCCCTTGCTGGCTATGTAGGGAGAGCCAAGTATGTAGTTGGTGCTGTAAGCAGTGGAGGCTGAAGGTGCCTCAGAAATTCATGAAACTTCTTCCACCTTTCTTCTCTGCCAGGGATAGGGATAGAGCCACAGCTGTATATAATAATCCAAGTGGTGCCGGAAAAAACTATAGTTGCCCAGAGAGACTGATGAAGCTTCACACCCCTTTCTTCTCTACTGCAGGTAGGGATGGAGCTGCAGGTATGTCAGCAATCTATTTTGTGTGGTTCCAAAATGACCAGATTTTCCCAGAAAGACTGATATGACACCGGTCACTCCCTCCCTGTCAAGAGTGGGGATGGACCATCTGGAGTGCCCAACAATCCACTTTACATAGGCCTAATATGCCACCAATTGCCCCGATAGCTGAGAGAGTACTGTCCCTTCTGCTGTTTAGAAGGTGGGAATAGAACAGCCACTGCCCAACATTTCAGGCCATGTTGGCTGAAAGTGCCAGCCATTGCCCATACAGACTAAGAAAACCAGCTGCTCCTATCCTATTTGGTGATGGGGATGGATTCACAGGTGCCCAACACTTCAGTCTGAGTGGCCAAAAATGCCTGCTATTGTCCTGAAGGCCTGAGGAAGCCCAGCTTCCCTCCTATCATAGTTGGGGTGGTGCTAGAGCTACAAATGTCCAACTATTCAGTTTGTGTGTGCCAAGAGCACCTGCATTTACCAGGGATGCTGAGACACAGCCCTTCTATTGTCCTTTTGGATGTGGCTGTAGAGCCACATGTCCCCAACAGTCAAGTTTGTGTAGGACAAAAGTGTTCTCATTTGCCTTGAGAGGCTAAGGAAACACCAGCCCTCTCCCATCCTATGGGGGGACAGAATTGGAGATGGAACTGAAGGAATTCAACAAACCAGTTTCTGTGGAAACTGCACTTGCAACTGCACTTGCCAGGAGTGGCTAAGGAAACACAGCTACTCTCCTACCCCTTTTTGGTTATGCTGATGGAGTCCCAGGTGTCCAACTATTTAGTCTGTGCTGGTTGGAAACATTTGAAGTTACCAAGGGGCTGGTGCAGGTGCCCTAGCTGCCTTCCTGCTGGAGGTGAAGCTGGAGCCTAAACTAAGACTGAAATCTGATATGAGTGGAAACAAAGTGGAAAATCACTGTGATTTTCAGTAAGTGCCACTTGCCCTCATGCCATGGACAGTTGGCTCTTTCCAACTTGGACAGGATCAAACTTAGGCCATTTGGATTATACTTTAGCCAGTCAAGTTTTCTAATCATTACTTGAAATTAGTTGCCAACCTTCACTTCTTACCTGTTTTTGGGAAACGGAGCTTCCAACTTCAGTCACAGAACAGATTCTAAGACAGCTTGTGCTACCAGTGGAGTATGGGCACAAGCCCCCTGGCATGGAGTGCTCTTGTCATTAATCTTCTGTGAAATTGGATAGACTCCTCCTTCCATATTTTTAAAGGTATTGCAGGATGCTCTTTTCATCTCCTGTGGCCTGCAAACAAGTGTTTAGATATCTCTACATGATTTCTAACTGCCCTGTAGGACAAGTTGACACTTGAAGCTCCTTATTTTGCCATCATCTTTGCTTATTTTTTCCCTGTTTTTTAATGAATTGGTTCATCTCTTCTCATTGAAATTGTAGTAAGTGATATGTGAGTGAGTGTATCAAACCTTTAAGACAAGTCCGTTTTTGCTTCTCTTTTATTTAATGAGGATTCCACATAGAGTTTGAATAGAACAAATATTGTAGCTGATAATGTAGAATAAGAATATAATATATAAACTTTGGTGCAGTTATTTTATTAACACTAGTAAATGAGAGGAGGGCAAGATTTCAGATTGGTCATTTCCAAAAATATGCCAACAAAGAAAAGGTAGAGAGAAGAATGTCTGCCCACCCAGATCTGTCCAAGATCTAATTCCCAGAACCTGTGACTCTCTGGCCTTTAATGGAAAAACAGGCATTGCTGTTGGAAATAGTTAAGTGTATTGAGATGGGTTGATAATCTTGCATTATCTGCACATGCATAATGCAATCAACAAGGAAGTTACAAAGGAAATAAGGAGGCATGGGTGTCAGAAGCAAAGGAGATGTGAAGACAGAGGCAGCTTGGATTGATGTGTTGGTTGGCATGAAGGGATCCATAAGTCAAGGCATATGAACATCCTATAGAAGTTGGAAAAGGCAAGGAATGGACCCTGCTAACACATTGAGCGTTAGAGTTATGTTCTCCAGATATGTGAGATAATAACTTTTTTTTGGAATAAAATACTAAATTTGTGTTAATTTGTTTCAGCAGCAATAAACAACAAATGCATAAGACAGAATACTTTCAGAAAATTAATATGTGAAGACCAAATTAAAAGAAAAAATGCTGCAGTTTTCTTCCTTGACCTTAATTCACTTAACAAATCATACACTATTGTTAATATTGCAAGGTGAGTTTAGCACTATTGCTCCAAATCTATTCACCAAGCCAGAGGCAAGGAGAATCTTTTTAAGACTGGAAAATATAGTTTTCTAATTACAAGTGTATTGACTAGTGAAACCAAACATGCTCCTAATAAATTAAAATGAAACAATGAATCATAAAAATTAAATAGCATAAAAACCTTATAAGCTAATTTAATCAAATTATTGCTAATTTTGTATCTTGAGACCAGAAAAAACTATCTTATATTGTATCTTATATTCTGCTCTACCTCTTCTATTTATTCTTTATCATAAATAGAAATTCACTTACAGTTATTGATTTATATCAGTTATTGGTTTTGGTTTGTTTCTCACCTGACCAGAAATATTAAAAATGTAGTTAGTTACTAAACTCCATCTTCACTTTGCACATCATGCCTACTTCTTCCCAATTCATCTCATGTTGAAAGCATTTTACATGTACATAGACATTTTACATGACCATGAGGTCCTTGAAATATGATGGCACCTTTAGGAAAATTATTTTTTTTCTTTTTTAAAATTTTCATATCTGAGCATACTGATAAAAATGCCAGGAGAAGTATATTTGAATTAATGATTTCATAACAAAGGCAATTCTATACAATAGCATCTAGCATAATGATATTATATGGGAAAATTTCAATTCTATGCCATATTTAAATGAGCATAAACATTTTGCTTGAATAGAATAAAACTAATGAAATGGAGAATTCTTTTACATTTTCTCTCAGAATATTGTACCATATCTATTTCCATATGTTTGAATCATTCTTGTGCTTAGTTTCTATGTTTCAACAGAATTTTATTTGTCTGTGATATAAACTGACCTGAAAGAGCACAATAATAGGCCCATTAAAGATTGTGAAATAGATGTAAAAAGAGATGTAATAAAAATAAAATATTAAGAAAATAATAAATCCTTAATTGTTTAAAATTAAACAAATATTAGGAATGGTGTGGCAGTTTGATATTATTTATGAATTCCAAAAATAGATATTGGATTAAGTTTGTAAACTGTTCTATTCCCCTTGACATATTAAACTGTACTGGATTCAAAGGCTTAACTTTTGATTAATTAAATTATGTTTAAGGCTTTGATTGGGCCACATCAGTAGGATGATGAGTCCCTGCCTTCTTGGTGAGTGGGGATTCACAGAGAAAATGACATGGTGGAGGAGACAGTTGGAGTTTTTTTAATCTGGAGCCTTAGGAAGTAAACACAGAAGAATAGAAAGGAATAGAGATTGCTCCCTAGGCATGGCAGAGGCCCGTGGAAAAGAAAGATCCTGATATTCTACAGCTGAGTTTTGGAGAGACCAGAGCAGCTGAGCCCAGAGAGAAATGAGATTTGAGAGAGTTATGAGACTTATCCCAGCCTGTAGCTGATATTGGGAGAAGCTGGGACCACAGAGACTTAAGAGGAAGTGAAGGCTTGCAGGCATCAGCAGATAATTTTTCCAACATGTGGCAAGAGACATTGTTCAGGGAAGTAACTTATGATTTATGGTCTGGTAACTGTAAGCTTCTATCCCAAGTAAATACCATTTATAAAACTCAACAGATTTCTGGTATTTTGCATGAGCACCCCTTTGGCTCACTAAAGCAAATGGCCAAAATGATGATTTTGTTACTTCTTCCTTGTTTGGAAATTAAAATTTATTTTATTGTATTTACTTAATTTTAAACTATTATTTATTCTACATGTTTTTTTTTTAATTTTATAATTAATATATTTTTATACCTGGAACTATTGCTTGGATATTTTGGGTTGGAATATAGTTCTTTAAGATTTCTTCAATTAAAATGAAATTAAAGTAATGTAACCATTTATTACCTCTTCATTCAATAGCTGAATTTTTTTCAAGGGAACAAAGACAACAGCAAGTAAATAGAATAAAACTATGGAGTAGAAAGTTAACCAAATTAACAAGCCCATTATGATAAACAGATGCTTAGATGTCAACAAAAACATATACACCTTATTAAGAAATAGGAAGATATGGCCCAATCTAATGAGCAAACTAAAAAAATGGAAGAAGAGACAAAATGTGGAACATCTAATCAGAGATGTCCAAACAAATACCATAAATCAACCTAATAAAGTGAAGGAAGAGATTAAGGATATTAAGAAGAAACTGGAAAAACATACTGAAGAAATTATAATTATAAATAAACAGATAATGGATATGATGGTGATGAATGGCACAGTGCAAGAAATCTAAAATACACTGGAAGCACACATCAGCAGTTTTGAAAAGACAGAGGAAAGAATCAGCAATGTGCAGGACAATACATCTGAAATCAGACATAATAGAACAGATAGAAAAAAAGAAAAAAATCCAAAGAGGGATTTAGGGATTTGAATGGCAACATGAAATGCACAAATGTTCGCCATATAGGCCTCTGTTTATGTCTATAAAGAGAAGGGAATGAAGGCAGAAGAAGTTTATAGGCATCTGTTTAAAGAGTTTATTGACATTTGTTTATGCCTATACAGAGAAGGGAAAGAAGGCAGGAGTTTTGGAGGAAATAATGTCTGAAAATTTCCCAAATCTTTCAAAGGACATAGACATACATGTCCAGAAAATGCAGCACACTCCAAACAGTATAGATACTAACAGGCATATCCCAAGATATCTACTTTTCAAATTGTTAATGCTCAAGATATAGAATACTGAAAGCAGCAAGAAAAAGAGATCCATCACATACAAGGGAAGCCTGATAAAAATAACTGCTGATTTCTCATATGAAATCAAGGAAGCAAGAAGGCAGTGTGATGATGTAGTTAAGGTGCCAAAAGAAAAAAACAAAACAAAACTGTCAGCCAAGAATTCTGGAACCAAAAATGAGGGAGAGTTCAAAATATTCATAGATAGAAATTAAGAGCTTGTCAATAAGAAACTGTCTTTTCAAGAAATAATAAAGGGAGTATATTTCTGTTTATATTAAATATATATACAGGGTGAAAGGAAAAAAACAGGAAAGAGGTTTGCAGGAGTGTGTAGAAAATAAAACAATTGGTAAGGGTACCTAAAAATAAAAATAAAAAGAGAAATACAAACATTATATGGCCATTTTATTAGTCAGGGTTCTCTAGGGAAACAGAATCAACAGGAGATATCTGTAAATAGTATGAGAATTGATAAGATTCTTTCACATGACTGTGCAAATGAGGGACTCTGGTGAAAGTTCAATGAAAGCCCTTGATGAGTTTCTAGGAGGTATTGTCTGTCCAAAAGCTAGCCAAGAAATTCTCTCTCAATGCAGAAAACACTTCCTTTTTTAAAGCATTCAAATGATTGGATAAAACATCACTCATTGCTGATGGCAATCTCGCTGGTTGATCATAGATGTAATCAGTGATCTATGCAATAAACTCTCTGGTAACTAAAACCCATAAATGTCCTTGTATTACAATTATCCCAGGACTTTCTTTACCAAACAAGTGGGCACAATTACCTGGCTGATCACCCTGGGCAATGGTGCCTTATGGGGCTGAGTGTGGGTCTCTGTGCTGGCAGATTGGCCACTCAGTGGCTGTAGTCAAGTTAGCCTTGGTGAGGGGAAGTCCATGTTGCTGAGCCCATGCATAATCTCCATCCCTAACTCCATGTCCACTTTGTTCATGAGCCTACTGGTCAATGACAGTAGTGGTGGTGTACAAAGGCTGAACATTAGCCACAGAGTAGATCATCTCAAACACTTGATGATTAAAATATTCCTTTACTGAAGTCACCCTCTGGTGAGCTGTCTCTTGGTACACAAATATTTCATGTTGTTGTTTTTTTCCACTGAGAAAGGTTTATACACATACCTCTTCCCCAGAACTCTTTGCCACAAATTTTCCAATCATTTTCTTCCCAAATCCCTTATCATCCAGTCAAACAATTGGCAACAACCCATGAATCAGTACAATTGCACTTCTAGCCATTTCTTCTTCCAAGCAAAATGACCAACCAGATGCATTGCTCAAAGATCTGCTCACTCGGGTGATTTGTTCTCACCACTGTCCTTCAGGGATATCCCAGTAAAGGGCTGCAGTGCTGCAACTGTCCCACTTTCAGGTGGTACCTAAATATCATGAAAAACAATCTCTAAACCAGGCCTGAGTTTTCTTTCCTCCATCAATTGATTGTAAGGGGTTCCCCAAGAGGCCAAAGCTATGGTCTAGAAAAGAGAGCATAATATGGCAGGGGTGGGTATTTGGGTATTTGGGCTATGCCCTCATGTAACTTACTTCAGCCTTAAGGATCTCCCTGAGCCCTATCTTGTATATACCACTTTTGCTTTATTATGGAGTGCTGCTCTGCATGCCCAACTTTATGGTTTTGTGGGTTAGACAATACCGAGCTTATGATAGGTAACTCAGGTCTCATGGTAACTTTATGGCCCATGGTTAAGCAGTCAGTCTCTACCAACGCCCAGTAGTAGGACAAAAGCTCTTTCTTAAAAGGGGAGTAGTTACCTGCAGAGCATGGGAGAGCTTTTCCCTTAGCGTTTCTAAGGGTCTCCATTGTGATTCTCCTATAGGAGCCTGCCAAAGGCTCCAGACAGCATTTATATTTGCCAATGAAACTTCCAGCACCATTGAATCTGCTGAGTCATATGGCCCAAGTGATAGTGCAGCTTGTACATCAGCCTGGGCATGTCACAGAGACTCTTTTTGTTCTTTTCCCCAACCAAAACTAACACCTTCTCAGGTCACTCTGTAAATGGACTGGATTAGCACACACAAATGAGGAATGTGTTCCTCTTTTTTTTTGGTCATAGGTAAGGCCTGATGCAATAGCTTATCTTTCACTTTAGAAGGGATATCTTGCCATGGGCCAAACCACTGGACTCCTAGAAATTTCACCAAAGAGGAAGGCCCCTGTAGTTTTTGGATTTATCTCCCATCCTCTCTAATGCAAATGCTTTACCAATAAGTCTAGAATCTTTGCAACTTTTTGCTCACTAGACCTTATCAGCATAATATTATCAATATAATGGACCATTGTGATGTTTTGTGAGAGGGTGAGATGATCAAGGTCCCTGCAGACAAAATTATGACATATCACTGGAGAGTTGATATACTACTAAGGCAGCACAGTGAAAGTATACTGCTGTCCTTGCCAGCTGAAAGCAAACTGTTTCTGGTGATCCTTACTAATGAGAATTGAGAAAAAAAGCATTTGCCTGATCAATAGCTGCATACCCATTACAGGGGATGTGGTGATTTGCTCAAGCAATGATACCACATCTGGGACAGCAGGTGCAATTGAAATCATCACTTTGTTAAGTTTATGACAATCTACTGTCACCATTCAAGATCAATCTATTTTCTGCACAGGCCAAATAATAGAGTTGAATGGGAGTGTGCTTGGAATCACCACCCATGCATCCTTCAGATCACTGATGGTGGCACTAATCACTGAAATTACTCCAGGAATCTGGTATTGTTTTTGACGTATTATTTTGGTAGGCAGAGGTAATTCTAGTGGCATCCACTTGGCCTTGGCTACCATAAAGCCCTCACTCCAGAAGTCAGGGATTCAGTGTGGAGATTCTGCCAGTTACTTAATATGTCTATTCTAATTATGTATTCTGGAACTGGGGAAATATTCACAGGGTGGGTCTGAGGACCCACTGGGCCCATCTTGAGATAGACCTGAGCTAAAACTCCATCAATCCCTGACCTCTATAAACCCCTACTCACAGTGATGTTCTGCATCTCCTGGAATTAATGTCACTTCTGAACCAGAGTCTAATAATTCCCAAAATGTCTGATCGTTTCCTCTCCCCTAATGCACATTTACTCTGGTGAAAGGCTGTAGGTCTCCTTGCAGAAAGATGAGAAGAATTTTAACAGTATAAGTTTTCAGAAATTTAACAGGATCCTTCTGCAAGGAGACCTGGCCTTCTCCTCAATCAAGGGTCTCTGGGTTGGCAAACTGTCTCAAGTCTGGGAATTGATTTAAGGGCTGTGACTCTCTATGTCTGTAAATTGAGTTAAGGTAGAGTTCTCTCAACATAGAACTTTTCTGCTTATACAGATACAGAAGAAATTTAGTAGACTGCCCATCTATTTCACTTCTAGGTATCCCATGATCTATTAACCAACATCACAAATCCATGAGACTCAGATTATTTTGAGTGCTGCTTTAATCTACTTTTCACTTCAGTAGTCACATTCACCTTGTCTTTTCAATTAACTGCTGATACATGACATTTACCTGACCAAGATCTGATTATTCCCATAATGTCTAAGGATTCTAATTCTATTACAACACTCCCTACAGTAATATTTGGACTACAAAAAAAGAGCAAGCACAGAATTCTTCAAGGAAAATGGAGATAGTCTTACAGATTTATCCTCCCAGTCTGGTTAAAGGTATGTCCTCTTGACATTCCTAGGGGGTGAGCAGATCTTACATGGTAAATCCATCGTAGCATTGCAATCACTCTAAGACTTGAATTCCTTCTTCAACACTATACCAAGGCAAATTAGGGATCTCAACCTCAGACATGGTAGGATATCCTTTGGTCCATGTTTCTGTCAGCCACCCAAACAACCTATTAGAACCCTTTCTAACTCCTTGAGTTACAACTTTGAGTCCATAATTTCTGCTTAGTGGGCCCATATCAATAAATTCAGTGTGATCCAATTTTATATTCCTTCCACCATTTTCCAATACCCTTAGTATCCATTCCCACTCATATTCCTCTGAATTCTTCTTTTATAAGTTGGAAAACCCATGCAGTTCTTTCTAACTATAGCATACTACCTTATGAGTCACACTTTGCATTTCACTTTTAGGAGTTGGCTGTGATTTTAGTCTAGTAATAGGACTCAAAGAAAAGAGGGGTGATGGGGGTGGGTAAAGAGAAAGACCCTTAAAAGCCTTGCAAGCAACTGACCTCAGTGCAATATTTTGCATTTTCTTCTGGTAAAACAGGAGTAATCTCTTCAGGCAGTGATTATAAGGTTATTTATTCAGGGTAGGGTGAAGATTGGGCAGTGCATGCTGGACTTGGTCTGGTACATAACTCAGGGATGGAAGAAGGTCTGGACTTCCTGGGGCAGTCAAGAGGCTGTGTGATACAAGGTTGACAAATTGTGTCCTCTACAGGGCATGAAAATCATAAGGTTATCTGGTAAACTCTCAGCAGAATTTAGGGTTCCAATATCCCTGCCAATATTATCATCATTCCATGTCTCCATCCCATTCCTTGGGTTCCACTAGTTTCCAATAAATAACTTCATTTTAACCACAGATACCTTGCAGAGTTGTGATTTTAGTTTCTTTTGTAACTCTCCTACTCTTACAATGATACCCTTTGTCTGGTTTTCAGATATCTCAAGCCTGTGGCTGAAGGAGACAATATTTTCTTTCAGAGCACACATAGAAACATTTACATCATTCATGTGACATTTAAGTTTTAAATTTGAAGTCTTTGGTTCATCTCTTTCTTTTGTAACTATATCCAGAGTATTTAGGAGGAACCAGCCAACATCATCATACCTTTTGACTCCACAAAACTCTGTTAAGGTGTTGAAAACACTGTCACCCAGATCTTTGCCTCTTATAAGTATGGAAGTAGGGGAATCCAATTATGATATTTTGTGTATCTCCATTCCCAACTTATGCCATGGACTGTTAGTGGTCTCTTCATTATTATAAAGGAAGTTATCATTACCCTTGAATCCAATTAGAGTAGAGAACCAATTGAAAAACTACAAGTACCACCTCAGACATCACATCTTTAAGATTCTGTTTCTCAAGAACCACTCCTGGTACCAAGCTGTACTAGGCAGGGTTCTCTAGGGAAACAGAATCAATGGGAGATATCTGTAAACAGTAAGAGATTTTATAAGAATCTCTCACTTGACTGTGGGAATGAACAAGTCCAGATTACATAGGCAGGCTGAAAATTAGGGGCTTTGATGAAAGTTCAGTGAAGGTCCTTGATGAATTGCTGGTAGATGTTATCTGTCCAAAGGCAAGCTTGGAAATTCTCTCTGAATGCTGAAATCACTTCCCCTTTTAAGGCACTCAAATAATTGGCTAAAGTGTCACTCATTGCTGATGGTAATCTCACTGGTTGATCATAACTGTAATCAGCCCTCTATGCAGTAAACTCACTGGTGACTAAAGCCCATAAATGTCCTTGTATTGCAATTAGCCCAGGACTTGTTTGACCAAACAATTGGGCACAATTATCTGGCCAAGTTGATACATTAGCTTAACCATCACAGGATACATAAACCTAAAGTAAATATATCTAGTGTGAGTAATTCCTTGAGAGTGATAACATGAAATGTTAATGGATTAAATTCGCCAATCAAAAGACACAGATTGACAGAATGGATAACGAAATATGACCCCATCTATAACCTGTCTAAAAGAAACTCACCTTAGACACTGAGATGCAAGGAAGTTTAAAGTGAATGGTTGGAAAACAATTTTACTAGCAAACAACAAAAGAAAGACAGGAGTATCTATATTAATAATGGATAAAATAGACTTTAAATGCAAAACTACTATATGACACAAAGAAGAATACTATATATTAATAAAAAGGATAATCTATCATGAAGAAAGAACAACCATAAACATTTATGAACCAACCAATGTGCTTCAAAATACATGAGGCAAACATTGGAAAAACTAAGTGAAAAAAGAGATGTCTTTACAGTTTCAAAAGGAGACTTTAACTCAAGATCATTATAATTAGACAGAACATCTCAACAGAGGAATTACAAAACAGAGATCTTGAAAAATATATTAGAAGATATGGAAGTAATAGAAATTTACAGAACAATTCACCAAATACTGCAGGATATACCTTCTTTTTTAGAGCAAATAATTCATTTTCTAGGATAGACCACATGCTAGGCCAAATACCAACGCTTGATGAATTCAGAAAGATTGAAATTATATAAAGTAATTTCTCAGACCACAATGTAATAAAGCTGGAAATCAGTAAGTGGTAAAGAAGCAGATTAGATGCAAAAATATGGAAATTAAACAAAATGCTCTTAGATAATCAGTGGGTCAAGTAGGAAATTGCAAAAGAAATAAATAACTACCTTGAAATGAACAAAAATGACAACTAAACATATCAAAATTGGATGCAGGAAAAGTAGATTTGAGAGGGAAATTCAGAGCCATAAATGCCTATAATAAAAAAAAAAAGAAAGACCTAAAATACAAGACCAAACTGTGCAGCTGGAGAAATCAGTAAAAGAACCACAATCTAATCCAAAAGCCAGTAGAAAGAAGGAAACAACAAAGTTTAGAGCAGAGCTAAATGAAATTGAAAATAAGAAAGCAAAGAAAAATGAAACCAAAAGCTGATTCTGTGAGGTTAATAAAATTAACTATCCCTTAGGAAGACTAACAAAGGAAAAAATAAAAAGAGAATATACACACGTATAAAATAAGAAACAAGGAAGGAAATTTCACCACTGATCCCTTAGAAATAAAGAGTATCATAAGAGAATACTTTGAAAAAAATGTTTGACAAAAAGGTGGATAACTTACAGGAAATAGACTAATGCCTAGAGACATACAAGCAACCTACATTGATGAAACAAGAAACTGATGACCAATCACAAGGAAAAGGATGTTATTAGATACCAAAACCTCCCAACTAAGAAGAACTTAGGGCTAGATAGCTTCACAGGTGAATTCTCCCAAACATTCCAGAAAGAACTAGCACCAACCCTGCTTAAACGCTTCCAAAACATAGGAGTGGAGGGAACATTGCCCAGCTCATTCTGTGATGCCAACATCACCCAAATTACAAAGACAGACAAGATGCCACAAAAAAGTAAAATAATACATTGATCTCTCTAATGACCCTAGATGATGAAATTCTAAATAAATACTAGCTATTCATATTTCAACAACATATCAAAGGAATTATACACCATGATCAAGTGGGTTTTATCCTTCATGTGCAAGGATGGTTCAACATAAGAGAATCAATGTACATCACATTAGCAGGTCAAAAGAAAAACTCACATTATCATCTCTATAAATGCAGAAAAAGCATTTGATAAAATACAGCATCTTTCCTGATGAAAACACTTCAAAAGACAGTCATAGAAAGAAACTTCCTCAACATGATAATGGGTATATATGAAAATCCCACAGCTAAGATCAATGGTGAAGTCCTAAAAGCTTTCCCTCTAAGATCTGGAACAAGACAAGGATGCCACTTTCACTGCTGTTATTTAACATTGTGGTAGAAGTACTTGCTGGAGCACTTAGAGAAGAAAAAGACATAAAAGGCATTCAAATGGGAAAGGAAGAAGTAAAAATTTCACTATTTGCAAATGACATAATCCTATATATACAGAAATCCCTGAGAAATCTACAATAAAGGTTCTAGAACTTACAATAGCATTCAATAAATGCTCTTTATAAATTATATAAGATTAAGTTGCAAAATTTAGTGACATTTCTGTACATCAATAATGAGCAATCTAAGGAGGAAATCAAGAAAAAATTCCACTTGCAGTAGCAATTAAAAGAGTTGTCCTAAATGATATTACAGGATCAGATTCCACACATTATATTTCCTGCCATAACCCACAGAATGAATGGGGGAGAGTGTAAACTACAATGTAAACTATAATCTATGCAGTGCAGCAATGCTCCAAAATGTATTCAGCAAGTGCAATGCATTTGCCACAATGATGAAAGAGGTTGCTGATGTGGGAGGAATGGGGGGATGGAGTGTGGGGTATATGGAAATCTCTTATATTTTAAATACAACATTTTTGTGATCTTTTTATCTTCAAACAAATACAATTAAAAAAATGTAAGCCTGGATGATTCCAACTCTCAACCACACCCTAACACCCCAACACCCAGGAAAGGATCAGGGAGAGTTTCCAAGTACTGAGGAGGTTTTAAAGATGGCCTAGCAACAGACTGAGCCTTTCTCCTTGATATAAAACAGAATTGATGTATTACTGATGTGGAGACAGTGGCCACAGTAGTTGCTGAGGGCAGGGAAAGGGAAGAAGAGATGAGAAGTGGGAGCATTTCTGGGACTTGGAGTTGTCCTAAATGATATTGTAGGGATAGATGCTGGACATCATATATATTCTGTCATAAACCACTGAGTGGACTGGGAGAGAGTGTAAACTACAATGCAAACTATAATTCATGTGGTGTGGCAGTGCTTCAAAATGTATTCACCAAATGCAATGCATGTGCCACAGTGATGAAAGAGGTTGCTGATACAGGAGGAATTGGGGGTGTGGGGTGTGGGGTATATGAGAACCTCTTATATTATTAATGTAACATTTTTTGTGATCTATGTATTTTTTTTAAAAAGACAATAAATTTTTAAAAATAAAAATAAGAAATCCCTCTGGCTACTAACACTAAAAAAAAAAAAAGGAAAAATACTAGGAATAAATTTAACTAATGATGTAAAGGATTTGTATGCCAAAAAACTACACAACATTGTCAAAGGAAATTAAAGATCTAAATAAGTGGAAGAATATTTCCTGTTTATGGAAATGAAGACTAAACATCATTAAGATATCAACCTTACCAAAAATAATTTACAGATTATTGCAATTCCAATAAATATTACCACAGCATATGTTTTTACTCAATTAGAGAAGCTAGCTATCAATTTTATTTTGACAGGCAAGGGGCTCTGAAGAGCCAAAGATATATTGTAAAAAATGAAATTGCAGGAATCACACAGCCTGTCTTTTAAAAACACTACAAATCTTCAATGGTCACAACTGTATGGTATTGACACAAAGATTGACATACAGACCAATGGAACAGAAATGAGAGTTCTGATATAGATTGACATATATACGGTCAACTGACATTTGATAAGGCCACCAAACCCATGAAACTGTGAGAGAATGGCCTATTCAGCAAATATTGCATGGAGAACTGGATATGCATATCCAAAAGAATGATAGTGGAAGCCATCTCACATCATGTACAAAAATGATCTCAAATTAGATCAGAGATCTAAATGTAAGAGCCAAGACCACAAAGACCTTAGAAGATATTGTAGGGAAGCATCTAAAAAATTTTATAATAGGAACTGTGTTCATGAATTTTACATACCAAAGTATGAGCAATAAAAGAGAAAAAGATAAGTGGGAGCACGTCAAAATTTTTTTAAAAATTGTATCTCAAAGTAGTTTGTCAGGAAAGTGAAAAGGCAGCTGAGTCAATGGGAGAAAATATTTGGTAACCATTATCCAATAGGGGCCTAATATTCAGTATATATAAATATAAGTGGCCACTAGGCATATGAAATGAAGCTCAATATCACTAGCTTTAGGCAAATGTACATGAAAACGACAATGTGATATCATCTTACACCAATCACACTGGTGGCTACTAAAAAAAAAAAAAAAGAGGACTAAAAGTGTTGAAAAGGATGTGGGGAAAAGGGAACATTTATCCCCTGCTGGTGGGAATGAAGAGTGATGCAGCCATTCTGGAAGATGCTTTGGCCAGTTCCTTTGGAAGCTAACTATAGAACTGTCATATGATCCCAGAATCCCACTGCTGAGTATATATACAGAAAAACTGAAAGCAGGAACACAAACAGATATATGATCATCAATGATCATATTGGCATTATTCACTCTTGCCAAAAGTTGGAAACAACCCAAATGTCCATCAATAGATGAATGGGTAAGCAAATGGTGGAATATATATATGATAGGATATTACTCAGCTGTTAAGAAGGAATGCATTATTAACATATGGGATAACATGGATGAATCTTGAAGATCTTATGTTGAGTGAAGCAAGCCCAGCACCAAAGGACAATATTAAATGACCTCACTGACATGAATTAAGCAAATTGGGCAGGCTCACAGGAGATAGAGTCTGGAAGACAGTTTTATGGAAGACAGAAAGAGAGTACTGGGTTCTGAGCTAATGTCCATATGGACTTAATCTATGATAAGGTGGAAGGGTGTAGTTAAGCAGTGAATGGGCATGTCAGTGGTGCAGTGATGCTATTGGATTTGGCAGTGCAAATTTGTGAGGGGGTAGAGTGGAGGAGCTGGGGTGGACTATCCAAGGAACTGGAGAGAGGGTCAGGGGAAGAAGCAGGTGAACTCTGGAGATTTGCTGTTCTGTGGTTAAAACTACAATATTGGGAATGGTCTTATGACAAATATGGCAGTGGAAGGTTATTGGTGTAGAGTATTAGATGAGGGAGGTATACAGGACAGATCACACTTGGGGCAGGCTTCTTTGGAAAATAAATGTGTCATCTTGTCATAAAGTGTTATCTCAGTGGGTGGAGACCCACACAATAAACATGAAAATATTAACCTCCCATCCTAGGGTGTTCTGCTATGTTCTCAATAGAGGGGCAAGAGTCTCTTGAGAATGTAGGCTGTACCTAATAAAATTAAAGAGACCAGTATATCCAGCCCTCAATATTATTGCAAGTAATTATGAATCTTATTCCTTAGAAGTGAAACTTAGCGGTAACCATTGGTCCTGAGGTGAGGAGAGGTAAGGATAGAATAGATGGAGCATAGGACATTTTAAGGCATTAGAAGTATTCTGCATGATCTTGCAAAAATGGATACAGGCCATTTTAAATTTCACCAAAATTTATAAAAGTGTATGGTCCAAAATGTAAACCTGGATGTAAATCATTGACCAAGATTAGTAGTAATGCTTTATTATTTATACATTAATTTTAACAAATGTATGATCTGCATGTAAAATGTTATTAAGAGAGGAGAGGGGTAAAGTGGGAGGATGTGGCATATAGGGGAATCCTCTATATTCTGTACCTGACTTTTCTGTAACCTAAAGCTTCTTTGAATTAAAATGGAAAAAAAATAAAGCAGTTAGGACTATATAGAAGAAAATGTCACTGTACATACAAGAGAAAAAATCTTACAGTGATGAAAGATAAAATGTCAAAAATATTTTTTAATTATTTAATTTTTTTCAATTTTTTGTATTTAATTTGTTTTTTTAAAAAGCTATCATTATTTCATTTTCTTATTAATTTTGTTTATTTTGTTGGTTTCATTTTCAAAGAAGTGTTGTATAAAAGAAGTGTCACAACTGTGGCAGGGGAAGATCATTGGTACAGGGTAACAGTAATGAGGAAGCTTTGTGAGAAGGTTCACTTGAGGCATACTTCTAAGACATATGAATGTGTTCAAGTGTTCATGGGGCATTTTCACAGTGGGTGGAAATCCACACAATAACTGAAAGAATATCAAATTACCATCCTGTGGAGCTCTGCCACATTCTCTAATGGGCCAGCAAGTTTTCTGATTATAGGCACAATGCCTAGTGAAGGAGGATGGAATATTGTGACAGGCCCTTGATATTGATTACAGTACTTAACCTTTTCTTTAGAAATTGAAACTTAGCCTAGTATTATATGCTGCCTAAGAGTTACCTAATGAGGTCCTCCTTGTTGCTCAAATGTGGTCTTTCTCTATGGCAAACTCAGCATATAAATTCATTACCTTTCCCCCAGTGTGGGACATGACTGTTGGAGATGACCCTCCCTGGTGCTAAGGGATTATGCCCAGGTACCAACTAGCAATTCACCTAGAAAAACACCTTGGTCAAAAGGGGGAATTTTTAAATACAAATGAGTTTTCATTGCTAAGAGATTTCAAAGTGGATTAGGAGGTCAATCCAGAGGAAACACTTAGGCATGTGTCAGCAGGATCTCATTGACTGCCAGAGTAAATATTGCCTCATGTAGCAGGGTTCCTGAGGGCCTTATAGACATTCAGACACTATAGGCAGGACAGACAGCTCAGGAATATGGCACCCTGCCAGTGGGGCCCTACTTTGTTATTTATGCTCCCCAGTGTGATAAAGTTGGATTCATTTGTGGTTTCCCTGCACATAGCTCTTCTACCACTTCTATTTGAACCTCTAATTAGTTTTAGCTTGATAGGTGTATTCCCCAGAGACTTAAATTTTGGGTTGGCCATGTGCCAGTTGGAGTAAATCTCAGCAGTGTTACAACACCTACTCTCCAGTTCATTGGTCTCACCCAGGACAACTAACAAAGAGATGATGATGGACAACACCCAACCCAAGAAGCAGAGAGATTCTGCATCTGCAAGCAAGATAATTCTATCCATCTGCCCCATGGTATCTAAGTCCTTTCTCAATTAGAGGCAAAATGGGTATCACCACCCCAGAATCCTCATTATTGGGCAATGGTCACTGGACTAGAGTAGACTTCCTATATTTGTACTGTAGACTTATCATTATTCTAGCAATGGAAGAATTTTAATCATTGATGTGGAGGAAGTGCCCTCCCCTCAGAGGTTCTGTGAGGAGGGAGAGGGAAAAACACTTGCAATATGGGCGCATTTTGGGGACAGTGGGATTATCCTGAATGACATTTCAGTGATGGATACAAGCCATTATATATTTTGTCATAACTTACAAAATTATGTGGTACAGAGTGTAACCTATAATATAAACTGTAATCCACACTTGGTGGCAGTGCTCCAATATGTGTTCATTTGTAACAAATGTACCACACTAATGAAGGATATTGTTAATGTGTGAAAGTGTGGGAGGGGTAGGGAGTGGAGCATGTGGGAATTGCCTGTACTTTTATGTAACATTTATGTAAAGTATTTGTTAATTTTAAAAAGTATTTAAAATTAAATTAATTTGGCCATTTATTACCTCTTCATTCAGTAGCAGGATTTTCAGAAATAAATTTAAATGTTTAAAAAAAGGTTGTATTTTTAAATCTGCATTAGTTTGAAAAAGTAGCAAGTGTTATTTAGGAATCTCTTCAATGACATCTTTTTCTTGGTAAATTAGAGGACTCAGCATTGCTATCAATAAGATGTAAAATACCCAGTCTTTATTATCAGCATCTAATGAGGGATTGGCCCTTAGTTGCAAATCCATGAACAAAAGTTTACCATAGAACACAGCAAAAGTAATCATTTTAAAGCACAGGTAGAATGGATTTTTGTGCCCCTTCTGAACATATGTTTGAGGAACATATCCTCAAACAGATGAAGACAATGTAGAAGTATTATATAAGAGCAATGATCGTGGAAAACAACAAATTAATCCTTCAAAATTAAGCATTGCTGTTTCTGGAATGAAGATATCAGAACAAGGTGATGTTAACAAAAGGAAACTATCACAATAAAAATGGTTGATTATAGTGGAAAATCAATATAATACAGAGAATACACAATAGGAGACAATCATTGCAGTGGTCAGACTGTACAGGTATGTGATGAATACTATCAGAAGGCAGATTTAATGGGGCATCATTACCATGTGGACGGGGATTTTTAATAATGACATAGCAGTCATAAGCCATTGCAGTCAAAATGAAAACTACGAATCCACCCAGTGGGGCTGCATAACTATAAACAGGAGATGGTTTTCTTATTAACCAGTAAGTTGACCAACATTTTTGAGAAAATGGCAATAAAATTGGCAAGATTAATGATAGACAAGTGTTCTAGGAAAAAGTTCATGAGGGCTTGAATTCAATAATTAACCATGATAAGCATGATAATGCCCTATTCCCAGCCAAATTTAGACCACAGGCCACAAGGAAAATAAAGAAATGAGGATTCTTTAGCTCTGGTATGTTCAGGACTCTCATGAGAACAAATTCAGTCACCCTGTCGATGTTACCTGGGGTCATTTATTTGGTTAATTAATTGATGGTAAAATTTCCATTATGCTGTAATAGAGTTTCTTTTTGCTAAATAATTTCATTTACATAGTTAATTTTTGATTGTGAACACTGGAAAGCTTCAGATCTTAAATATTTTTCTTGTCTCCTTTTCACAAAGCTCAGAAATACAAACTCATAAGAACCCCATTGAAGTTCTTTGAATTGTATGACAGAGCTATTATATTATTTCCTCACTGTTAAATATATTTTAAATATTGGATAAATATATAGAGATAGATGTTATGTATATTGTTTTATAATGACAATGTTTTCCAGTGATAAAAGAGAACTGCTTTAGGAAATTCATGAGCTAAACGTTATCTCCAGCTATCTTTTTTCTAGCTGCCATAGACCTCTTTTCTAGCCCCTATTTATCATCATCCTTGGATGCATAAATGTATCAGTGGATACAATACCAATACCCTGGCATTCTCTTTATGACTTCTAGCATACCACTTTGATATAACTAACATAAAACTTATATGTCAATACTGTGCTTTCTAAAGTGTGACACTGAACTACCCTTACTTAATCTTGAATTTTTACTTCTGCCAAGTAAATGAGTCTTATTCTATGACTGTGACTTCTAATTGCTCAAATTCTTCTCATTATTTTTCTCTGAAAAAATCTATTTTTATATTTCTTATTACTTGCAATTCTGGTTCATTAAATTTCAAATAATTTGTTTAAGTTGTTTAGAGAAATGAGAGAGTGCACCATGTTTTTTAAAAATTTCTAATGGTACTCAGAACCATGCTAAAAGTTTTGACATGATTAATCTCATTATTCTGCAGGAGAGTCTTAAGCTATATAATTATTTTAATATTTGTTGAAGGGCTTGTACTCCAAAAATTATGACACTGATAAAAGAAATTAAAGAAAGCCAACATAAGTGGCAAGACCTCCATTTGTCATGGAAAGAAAAACATCATATTGTTAAGGTGTCAATAACACACAAAGGAATCTATAGATTCAGTGCAAGTACTCTTAAAAGACTGAAGCCATTTTTGTAGAAATGGAAAAGCCAATCCTTGAATTCCAAAGGAATTGCATGTTGCCTTGAATAGTCAAATCAATATTGAGAAAAAAAAGAAGTAAGTTAGAGATCTCACACATGCTATCAGGCTGCCATAAAAATTACCACACAATTGGTTCACTCAAACAGCAAGAAAATACTGGCTTAGGGTTTCAGAAGCTAGAAGTCATAAATAAAGGCACTGACAAGACAATGCCATGTCCCAAAGTCTGTAGCATCCTGGTGATATCTTGCCTAGAATTCTTGGTGTTTTTTTACTTACATCCCTGCCTCCTGTAACCTCATCATCTATCTTTCCTTGTCTCTGTTTTCTGGTTTCAACAAAGCTTTACCTTTGGACTACTCCTTGTGGCTTTCCCTAACTGCCTATAAAATTCTTCTACTGACTCCAGAACTACGGATGGAGGCCTACTCTGATGCAATTTGGCCACCTTAACTATAAAGTATTTTTAAAGTTCCTATTTACACAAGTTAACAAATTAAGGTCAATTTAAAACATATCCTTCATTTTTGTATATATTTAAGCCTATAAAGTTACTACATTTAAAGGTAATTAGAAAGCTAATGTAATAAAAACAGGTAATGACATAAAGTTAGTCAAATAAAATTGAGATTTAAAAAATAAACCCACACATCTGACTACGTGATTTTTTACAACTGTGCTAAGTATACTAACTGGGGATAGATCCTGCTCTTCAATAAGTGATGCTGGGAAAACTGTATATGCACATGCAAAGGAATGATGTTTAAACTCTACCTCATACCATATACAAAAATCAACTAAAAATTGATTGATGCCTTAAATATGAGCTAAAACCATGAAATCAATAGAAGAAAACATGAGAAACAATCTTCATAACATGAAATTCGGTAGTGATTTCTTAGATGTGACAATGAAAACAAGAACAACAAAAGAAAAAATCGATCAGATGGATTTCATTAAAATTTTTAAAAATTGTATATCAAAAGACACTATCAAAAAATGAAATGAAAATTACACAATGAAAGAAAACATTTGCTATGTATCTGATCAAATTTTAATATCAAGAATATATAAAGAACTACTACAATTCAATAACAAAAAACCCAATTTAAAAATGGATGCATGATTCAATAGACAATCCTTCAAAGATATACCAGTGGCCAAAAAGCTGAAAAATAAATGCTCAACATCACTGGTCATCAAAGAAATGCAAACAAAAACCACAATGAAATACATCACACCCAAAAGTGTGGATATTATTTAAAAATAGAAAATTAGAAGGGCTGTCAAAAGTTGCAGAGAGGGGAAACGGACTTTGGCCCAGTGGTTAGGGCGTCCGTCTACCACATGGGAGGCCCACGGTTCAAACCCTGGGCCTCCTTGACCCGTGTGAAGCTGGCCCATGCGCAGTGCTGATGCGCGCAAGGAGTGCCGTGCCACACAGGGGTGTCCCCCATGTAGGGGAGCCCCACGCGCAAGGAGTGCACCCATAAGGAGAGCCGCCCAGCGTGAAGGAGGGAGCAGCCTGCCGAGGAATGGTGCCGCCCACACTTCCCGTGCCGCTGACGACAACAGAAGCGTACAAAGAAACAAGACGCAGCAACAAGACACAGAAAACAGACAACCGGGGGAGGGGAGGGGAATTAAATAAATAAAAAAAATAAATCTTTAAAAAAAAAAAAAAGTTGCAGAGAATTTGGAACTCTTATATATTACCGGTGTGATTATAAATGGTACAAGCACTGTGGAAAAGTGTTTAGCAGTTCCTTAGAATGTTGAGCATAGAATTATCACATAACCCAAACATTTAATTTCTTGGTATTTATCCAAAGAATTGAAAGATAGAATTTAAATAGATACATGTATACCAGTGTTCATTGCAGCATTATTCACAATAGCTAAAAGGTGGAAGCAATCTAATTGACCATCAACAAATGAAAGATTAAACAAAATGTAAAACATTCAATGAAATACTGTTCAGTCACGAAAAAGAATGAATTTTTGATACAAGTCTTTACTGGTTATTAACCTAAAATACAACATGTTGAGTGAAATAAGTCAGATACAAATAGATGAATATCATATGATCTCACTTGTATGAAATACATACAACAGACAAATTCATAGAGATATATAGTAGACTGCAGTTTACCAGGGACTTGACGTATGAGAGTAATAGGGAATTACTGATATTTTGTTACAGGGTTCCTGTTTGAGGAGATGAAATATTTGGGGTAATGGATATTGGTGATGGTGCTAAAATATTGTCAGTGTAATTAATACCAATGAACTGTGCACTTGAAAGTTGCTAAAATGGGAAATTCTGAGTTGTATATAAGTTATTACAATAAAAGTACTAAATATTATGTATATATTAAATGCCAGTAACATTTGTTTTACTTTGTTGCATTTTCTATTCTTACTTATAAGAGAAATGGATATGTTAGAATAGTTAATCTTTGTATAATCAGGATTTCAAAATAATACCCAGGATAGATAGACATACCAAAAATATTTATTTAAACTAACCATGAAGTAATGAATGAAAGGATGAATAATTACTTAAATATCTATCCAAAAAATTTGAAAATCAGTTGTTTTTGTCAGTGTTTTAATCAAACCTTAATGTTATTTTAACTTTGATAATGAAATAAGGACAATTAAATTCTCAAATATATTCACTACTTTAAGTCTTGAATTATCATTTACTGCCTTGTCTTGATTTTTTTGAAATGTAATATGGGCTGTACATTCTAGACTCCTAAATAACACAAAATAAAATAATGAAGTAAAAGAAAAATTGTGGAAAACAAAGAAGACATTATTGCCAATATCAGGAGAAAATATTTTCATAGTATTAGTGGAAAGAATAAAGGTACAGAAAAATAGACATGCTCAAATGAGATCTCAGAGAAAGCATATTTAGGCTGAAGTCTATATATTAGAAATAAAATGTGAGGAAAATTAAATTAGTACTCTCAAATCACCTATTCTAAATTGTTAAATATTTTGAGTGGACATAACACTATAAAGTACTTTCAAAATTTTCATTTAATTAAAAACTATTTTGGGAAGTGGATTTGGCTCAATTGATAGAGTGTCCAAGTACCATATGGGAGGTCCAGTGTTCAAACCCAGGGCCTCCTGACCCATGTGGTGAGCTAGCCCATGCACAGTACTGATGTGCACAAGGAGTGTTGTGCCATGCAAGAGTGTCCCCCACATAGGGGACCCCCATGTGCAAGGAGAGTGCTTCACAAGGAGAGCCACCCATCATGAAAAAAGCGCAGCCTGTCCAGAAGTGGCACTGCACATATGGAGGGCTGACACAGCAAGATGATGCAACAAAAAGAGACATAGATTCCCAGTGCCATTGACAAGTATGCAAGTGGACACAGAAGAACACACAGTGAATGGACACAGAGAGCAGACAATGGGGGGAGGTGAGGGAAGGGGAGAAAAAATAAATAAACAGAAAAACTATATCAATAACTTCATTGGAAAACCCTCAAATATTTTTTTTCTTATTATAAAATTACCTTTGAGGAATGGTTTGACATGAAAATTAACTAAAGGGAGGTTGAGACAAAAGTGTCTATACCGTAGATGTAAGAGCAGAATTGAATGAAGTAAAATATATTACATGGTAAAGGGTGAAACACATAACTTAAAGCTCTGGTCAAATATAATGTTCAAGGATTTGGTAGTAACTAACTTTGTGAGTCAATATTTACTAATTTTCAAAAATAAATACATTTGATGACAAAAATTATATTGTGTCTCGTTAATATTCAAAATTTAAATACTGAGAGAAAATTCTTTATCATGCCTAGCTTTTATTCAATGAGCTGAGACATAAATGTATAAATACATCCTTTTTAGATTTGAAACCCTACAGTACATATGTTGTAATGTTGTGACCTCAGGAACTTCATTGAGCTGATGACAAATACTGCATTAAGTGTATTTTAGTTTTCTAAGGCTACTGATGCAAAAAGCAGAAATGGTTTGGCTTTTTTTAAGGGGAATTTATTAGGGCAACAGTTTACAATTCCAAGGCTTCAATAATGTCCAAATCAAAGCATCATCAGAAATGCTTTCTCACCAAATGTCAGCTACTAGTAGGTCCTGGAGTCCTGACACCTAGTGAGGTAGGATGGTAGATCTGCCAGTCTCTTTACATTCACCAGGACCTCTACTCTGGGAAATCAGGCATATACCTCTGCCCACATCTCTTCAGTTGTGTAGAGATTCTCTGTCTTTCTGCAACTATAGGTGAGCCTTGAGACTCCTCTTTCTCATGGCAGGGTCAAAATCACAGAGCTCCCTTTCTGTGTTTCTTTCTCTATTTATAAATGGTTCCAGGAAGAAGGCAGAGAACCAATCTAGGCTATGGCTCATTAATGTAGTCCAGTCAAAAGTCCTAATGTATTCTAACCAGGTGTTAAAGTTGCCTTAGCAGAATTTAATGCAAATTAATTTACCACAAGAATGGAATAGTTCAAAAACATAATCTTTTCTAGGATTCACAAAATTCAAGCTGTGATAGATCTTTTTAGGAGGCAGCAGAGTAAATCCTAAGAGCATAATGGAGTCGTATTGTATTGGTTCCAAAATATACAGTGGCAGCCTGAAAGCATGACCCAGAAGCACCATTTTCTTGCTCTTCTTAGAAGATGCCCTATAGGCTGACACAATTTTTAGACAGTTAAAAGGTGTAAGAAGCAATTGATTCAAAATGGGCAGGGGCAAATGTTTCTAAGCTTTAGAATATAAGTAAGGCATCCTGAAAGGGTGAAATTCTACTTCATAGGGATAGGAAAAGTATACCAGTTCTTGCAAACAGGAAAATTTATGAGGCTGCAAACAAGCCCGTGACAAGACACAGGCTCAGATAAATAGATGAACCAAGACCTTGAAATCTACTGATCTTGATCAAAGAGTAAAACTCTAAAGGTGGGCACCGGACAACACAGAGCCAATTTTCAAAGCCACTGAAAGCTATTTTTTGCATTGACTTTTTTCTTAATTCCTGTCAGTCAATGATATATCTTTCATATGACTAGCTCTATACAAACTTAGTAAAAACAGAGCTCAGGGACTAAATCCCAAAGATAAAACATTAAAATATTAAAATGTACTTCATGAAACAAAAGTCTATAGACAAAAATGTAAGAAATTATAGCCTATTGAAAAGAAAGATATAAACATCAAAGAATAAAACCAGAAGTTGGATATATTGTAGAAAGAATCAGTGAAATCAAATATAGCACATTTTAAATAATTCAGGCTGAAGAGGAGAAAGAAAATAAAGAGAAAAAGTTAACACAGCCTAAGAGACATGTGAGACAACCTCACAAATACCAATATAGTCCTAGCAGAAGTCCAAGAAGACAAAAGATAGAAAGGGGCAGGAGGAATATCCAAAGTAGAAAATTTCACTAATTTAATGAATTAAAGACAAGTACTTACAATCAAGGAAACCAGGAACAACACACCAAATAAATTTGAAGAGCACTATGGCCAGACAGTGGCAAATCTGTAGAATGCAAGAGAGAGTTCTGGAATCTGCAAGATTATAGCAACATGTTATGTAAAAGGCAGTCTCCATAAAATTAACTGATTTCTCAGCAAAAAATATGGAGGCATAAATTCAGAGTGATGAAATATTTAAGTGCTGAAAGAAAATAATTTCAAGAGAGAATTTTACACATGGCAAGGCTGTTTTATAAATGAGAAAAAAAGTAACACATTGTCAGATTAACAAAAGCTGTGAGACATAATCACCACTTAGGGTGTCCAATAAAACATTGTTACAGGGAGTTGTTTAAATATAAAAGGAAGGATACTAGATGGTAGATCAAAGCAGCATAAAGAAATAAAGATTTCGTTAAGTAACTATATTGGTAATTATAATCCCAGTATTATATTGTATTGCATTTATTAATGTAACTAAACTTTTTATCTGTACTGATTTTTAAAAGCACATTCTTGAAAAGTAATTGCAATTTAATATTTAATGGATTGAATGTGTGAATATATAAGTTGCGATAATTAAAACCACAGTGAGAGATAGTGGGATACAACAACATTTGTGTGTGTTGTTGAATTTAAGTTAATATCAAATCAAATGAGATTATCATTGATTTAGGATGTTGTACTTAAACTCAATAATAACCACAAGTAAAATGTCTTAAAACTTACCAGAAGTAAATGAAGAGGGATTAAAAATACTACAAAACAAAATATCAAAAGAAATGACATTAGACATTAAGTGAAGAATTGCGAGACAAAAAATAAAAAACTAATAAAGTGCAAATTGCAAAATGATAGGACAAAATACTATATTACTATTGACTACTTTAAATGAAAATGGACTAAACTCTCCATTAAAAGGCAGAGAGTGGCATAATGATTAAAACTATATGCTTCATACAAGATACTAAACCTTAATTCAAATAAAGAAATTAGTTGAATATGAAAAGTTAGAAAAATATTCCATGCAAATAGCAACCAAAAGAAAACTGTAGTAGCCATACTAATATCAGATAAAATAGTCATCAAGTACAAACCATTATATAGGACAAAGGGGAGTGTAATATATACTCATATAGTAGGCAAGTCAACAGGATGACATAACAGTTGTAAATATGTTCTGAAACAGCAAAGAAACAAAATAATGAAGAAAATATTGAACTTTTGAAAAGAGAAAGAGATGGTTTTATCACCTAGTAATAAATATCAATACACAGACTTTAATAATATATAGAACATTTAAAGAGAGGATTGAGGAGAAAATGGAAGACCTGAGTGATACTATGTGCAGTCCAGAGCTAGGAAATTTATGTTTTACACTTCACCCAATAAGATCAGAATACACATTCTTCTCTAGTTCATATGGCTCTTTCTATAAAGTAAACCTTATGCTAGAACACATTACAAGACTGGTAGATTTAATAAGATTGTATCATACAATGAATGTTCTCTGACAAAACTGTAATGATGCTAGAAATCAATAAAAGAAGGATAATTGGAAAACTCACTGATATGTAGAAGTTAAAAAGTACACTCAAACAACCAATATGTCAAAGAGGAAATCACTAAGGCAATTAGGAAATATCTTGATGTGAACAAACAAGAACAAAACATACCAAATATTATGGATGGATCAAAGGCAGATATGAGAGGGAAATTTTTAGCTCTAAATTCTAACAAAAAATGAGAAAAATCTCAAATATGAGAAATAAGCTCACAGTATCATGTACTAGAAAGAAAAGAGCACAATAAATTCAAAGGGAACAATTAGAATGAAATTAAAAGGATCATAATATAGATAAATACAATAGAGAAAAAACAATAGAGAAGTTCAATAAAATCAAAAGCTTTTTTTGGTAAAGATCAATAAAATTAACAACTTTATTTTGACAAAGACAATAAAAAGAGAGGGCAGAAATAAGTAAAATGAGTAATGAAAGGAGAGACATTACCATCCACCCCACAGTAATAAAGCAAAATATAAAAAAAAGTTATGAAGAGTTGTGTCCCAACAAATTAGATAATCTAGATGAAATGAATGAATTCCTTGAAATATACAAACTGCCTACACTCAAAAAGAAATAGAAGATAGCAAAAGACCTGAATTGATTAAAGAGATCAAATCAGTAATCAAACCCTCCCAAAAAAAGAAAATCACAGGATGAGTTGGGTGCACAGGAAAATTTCACCATATTTTCAAAAACACCTATCCTAGTGATATTCCTCCAAAAATTGAACTGAAGTGAATAACTCCTGTTTTAGTTTGCTGAAAGCTGCAAAGGCAATATACAAGAAATGAATTGTCTTTTAAAATGGGAATTCATGAATTTAAAGCTTGTAGTTTCAAGGCTGAGAAAAACGCCCAAATTAAGCCTTCACCAGGAGACTGACCTTCAGCAAACCTGAAATCCACCTTCATAGAGTAAAGCACATGGAGGCATCTTCTGGGGCTATCCTTTCTTTTCTGGGTCTCTTTGCTTTCAAGTCTTTGCTTCCTCCAATTTTCTCTATGCTACTGTCACCTCTCTACTCCTACGGTTTTCTCTCCCCTGGTTTCCATTGATTTCAACTTCCAGCATCCAAGAATTTTTCTGTCAGCTGTAGGATGTTTCTTCCTGTCTCTGTGGCCCCATCTCTCCATATTCATTCTCTTTATAAAGGACATCACTAAGAGAATTAATATCTACTCTGGGCTATACCTTACTGAAGCAAACTAATAAAAGTTTTTCATTGAAACTAATCTGAAGGTCCCACCTAAAATAGTTTCACACCCACAGGAATGGATTACCTCTAAAGCATCATCTTTTCTTGGTACATAGAGTCTCAAATTACTACAATTCCTTACCTATTTTATGGGGTAAGCATCAGCCTAATATTAAAGCTAGATAAAGATACCACAGTAAAATTATGAACCAATATCACTTATAAATATTGATGCAAAGACACTAAACAATATTTTGGCAAACAGAATCCAACTGCACAATAAAAGAATTATACACCATAGTCAAGTGAGATTTATCTAATATGCATGTTGGTTCAACATAAAATCAATTAATATTCTCCATATTAATAAATGAAGAAAAAAGTGAAAAAAAAAAACAAAGTAATAACATGATCATCTAAATTGTTGCAGATAAGTCATTTGGCAAAATCCAGCACAATTTTTATAAAAACACTCACAAAAAAAACTAGGAATAGTAGGAAATTTAACTCAAAATGATAAAGGTCTTATAGGAAAATCCCACAAGTAATATCATATTCAAGTTCAAAACAAGGATTCCCACTAATACCAACATTATAAAACGTTGTTATGTTAGCTTTAACCAGAGTAGTAACGCAAAAAAAAAGAAATAAAAGTAAAAAAACTTAGGAGGAAAACTTTCCCTCTTCAGCTGATAACATGATCCTATTTGTAGCAGTTTGATGTAACTATGAATTCCAAAAATAGATATTGGATTATGTTTGTAATCTAGTCTGTACCTGGGTGTGATTAAGTTATGATTAGGGCTTTGATTGGGTCACATCATTAGGGCATTGATTCCCCACCCCTTGGTGGGTAGGGGCTCACAGTTAAAAGACAAGGCAAAGGACAGAGTTAGAGGGTTCTTAATGTTGGAGTTTTGATGTTGGAGTTTAATGCTGAAGTCTTAAGCTGGCACCCCAGGAAGTAAGCAAACAGAGGAAAGAGAAGCAAACCCCAGGAAGAAAGGAATCTTGAACCCGGAGAGAAGCAAGATGGTGGAAGGGAGGCACCCAGGAAGCCTGAACCTTCATAGATGTTGGCAACCATCTTGCTCCACCATGTGAAAATAGACTTTGATCAGGTAAGTAACTTATGCTTTATGGCCTGGTATCTGTAAGCCAAATATATACCCTTTATAAAAACCAACCCATTTCTGATATTTTGCATCAGCACCCCTTTGGCTGACTCATACACTATTATATGGAGGTGTTTCATAAAGCTACAACATAGATAAGAGCTATTAACTAATTCAGCAAAGTTCAGGGAAAAATATCAACACAAAAATCATTCTATAAATTAGTAATTTAAAATTTTAAGAGGAAATCAAGTATATAATTCCTTAAACTTGAACAAATATAAAAAATCACACAACTAATATTAAATTTACCAAAGGCTATAAAGGCCTTACACAAGATAATTCAAAATATTGCTGATAGTATGCAAATAAATAAATAAATAAATAAATAAATAAATAAATAAAGGGATATTTTGTGCTCAAGAATTTGAACACTAAATATTGCTAAGGTGTCAATTCTACCTGAAGTGATTTACAGGGAAGTGGATTTGGCTCAATAGATAGAGTGTCCACCTATTACATGGGAGGTCCAGGGCTCAAGCCCAGGGCCTCCTGACCCATGTGATGAGCTGGCCCATGCACAGTGCTGATGCACACAAGGAGTGCTATGCCATGCAAGGCTGTCCCCCATATAGGGAGGCCCCACAAGCAAGGAGTGCACCCTCTAAGGCGGGCCATCCAGTGCAAAAAAAGTGCAACCAGCCCAGGAGTGGAGCTGCACACATGGAAAGCTGACACAGTAAGATGAAGCAACAGAAGGAGACACAGATTCCTGGTGCCACTGACAAGAATATAAGTGGACACAGAAAAACACAGAGAAAATGGACACAGAGAGCAGACAACTGTGGTTGTGGGGAAGGGGAGAGAAATAAATAAAAAATATATCTTAAATTAAAAAATAAAGTGATTTACAGATTCAATGTAATCAATGAAAATTCTAAAGATCATGTTAGCAGAAATGGAAAAGACAAGCAACAAATTTACATGGAAATGTAAAGCAACAAATAGCAGAAAAATCCTTTAAAAAGTAGGATATTGGAACTCTAACATTTACTGATTTAAAAAATGTTAACCACATGACACTGGCACAAAGACAGACATAGAGATCAATGTAACCAAAATGGGAGTTCAGGGTAAAACCTTGTCTATGGACAACTGATTTTTAGAAAGGATGCTAAGTCCTCTCAATGGGGAAACAACACTCCCTTCAAAATATGGTTTGGGAGATAACTGGATTGGTTTATACAAAAGAATGAATCTGGACCCCCTACCTCTCACCATATACAAAAAGTTAACTGAAAATGAATCAAATACTTAATATAAGAACCAAAACTATAAAATCTTTTGGTGATTGAATTATGTATCCAAAATGCATGTTTTTAACCATAATCTATTCCTATGGGAATGGCAAAGCAACAGGATATAGTGTGATCAGGGTAACCTTAGTGGAATTTGTGATTTGATCAAAGACTTGAAACCAGATGATTAAGTCATATGTTTTCATGGGAGGAAATTGTCACAATTAGGGGAACACCAGTGCAGAGGGCCTGTGCATGTGGTGAGCTATGCTGTTTCAGAAAAGAGTGACATTCACTTGTAAGGTGTGGGGGGTAATGATCAACCAAGTACATGCATGAGGATGGTGATAATTGCAATGGAAGAAAAATTAAGTGGAGGGATTCCAAGGACAAAGTAGAGTTTTCTCTCTTGATAATTAAGTAATAGAATTTTTTTTCAAGGAAAAAAGCCACATTAGAGCAACCTTAACAAAGTAGAGAGTCATAGAATTGCCTGAAATAAGTGAGGCTAAGACAAATGGAATCATAAAAGCTGGATTCAGTAATCTTAATTACTTTTTATACTTTTATCTCAATGCCTTTGATCATTTTCTTTTAATAAAAATTGTGTAACACATATAACATATTGGATTTTTGAATTATGACTGTCTGATATACTTTGACTTTTTAGAGGACTTTTTCTACATAATACATGCAACATTAAAATTTTCTCAAATTATATTATGTTCACTTTACTTTTCAAAATACATTCTCATTTCTTGTACCCTATTTGTTAATTATTGTCTTTAGATATTTTAAAATAGTTGTTCTTTTGCCCTCACATCTCTTTTAAATTTTGAAGGGCAAATATCCTACAAAAAAACTGAACCTATTCTATGACATGTTCTCCAAATATTCACAAAATATTCACTTCATTTTTTAATGGATTTTTTAATCTTTCTGTATAGATATGAGTGACTTTAAATATACATGATATTAAAGTATCACTTCATTCCTTAATTGTATTTTTATTAAATACCTTGGCTTTTAAAGAATTCCTGAGGAGGAGGCGGGGCAAAATGGTGTCTGAGTGAGTGGAATTTATAATCTCTCCTGCAAAGAAGCTGCTGAGTAGGGTTGGAGTCCTGCTGGACTGAGTGGTTTTCAGTGTTTGCAGGGCAGGAGGTGTCTGGACATCAATTTAGTGGGACAGTGGCAGAGCAGATTCTTGTAAGTGGTAGAATTTTGTGTCTCTTTCACAGCGATGGGGCTGCGTGCGGGGCCCTGCTCTCTAGGGCTGGCAGCCCAGCGGTGGTGATTCCTGGAGGCTTTGCTGTGCTGGGGAGTTCCCAAGCCCTGAGTGGGCTGCTTCAGGGGCTTGCAGGGTGGGAGGTGTCTGGAAGTTGATTTGGTGAGACAGTGACGGAGGAGATACTTGCGAGACATGGAATTTTGGGTTTCTACCTTGAGGTCAGAGCTTCTGGCTGGAGCCCCTCCCTCTAAGGCTGGCAGCCAATCTGCGGTGGTCCCTGAAATGTTTGTAGTACAGTGGCACCCCCAGCAGGTTGTTTCGGGGGCTTGCAGGGTGGGAGGTGTCTGAAAGTCAATTTGGTGAGACAGTGACAGAAGAGATTCTTGCAAGATGTAGAATTTTGGGTTTCTGACACAGGGGTCAGAGTTTGTGGGCATAACCCCTCCACCTAGGGCTGGCACCCAGCTGTGGGAATCCCTGAAGGCTGTATTGCAATGCAGTGCTCCCAGGGTCCCTGTTAACTGGATGCATGGTTTCCAGGTCTGTGTCCCCTAAACCCTGGTGGCTCACACTCCAGAGATTCATACCTCTTGAGTCTACAATATCACAGACATCCCATCCCTGAATCGACAGCACCCTGAGGTCCATCTACATCCTTGATAATCCTAACCCTCAGCGTTTGTGTGTTTTTTTCTCTCTTTTTTTTCTTTTTTTTATTATCTTGGTTGCTAATATTGCATTATCTCCTGGTCTTACTCCCATTTTATCCCACAAGGTCCTTTTTCATTTATTTAGGGTTTTTTCTTCTTTTCTTTTTCTTTCTTGTTTCCCTCCCTTTTCTTGCCCACCCCCTTTTTTTCTTCTCTATTTTTTCTTTTCTCTTTTTTTCTTCTTATTTTATTTTATTTATATAATAGGTCCTGCAGGGAGCGCTTCATATTTGCTGTGTTTCCTCACCCTCCCTTTCCTCTTTTCTGTGTGAATTGATTTTGGCCACCTACACTACCTCCTTTCCCCCACATCTTGCTATCCTCCATCATCTACTGTCTCTCTTACATTCCACCTCCCTTTCTTTGGTCCCCAAATTGTCTAATATTTAATTTCTAATACCTTTGTTCTGTTTTCTGTCTTTTATACACTCCTGATATTATTGTCTTTCCTTTCTCTTTCCCTCTCTCATGAAAACAAAGGCTTTTTAATTCATAATATATTCCTCCCCATATTGAGTTGACTATCTTGTTATAGGTACTCTACGTACTGGTATAACACTACACAGCTTACGTGAGTCTAATATCCATTCTCCCAGATTTCACATTGTTGCCCTGTTAACATTTATTACCAATACTACTTTATACATTTTCTTTTAGTACACAATTTCCTTTCCCTGGCCCTAATATTTTCCTTCAAAGTGAACATAGGCAGCAACAAGAAATTAGAGTAAGAAGAACAAAGTGAAAAAGAGAAGACATAACACTTATGCAAAAACAAAAACTAATTAATCCCCAAGACTAGACAAAGAAGTGAAGGAACTGATTAAACCCATCAAGATAAAATGATGACCAGACAGCAACAAAAAACTACAAATGATACCAATAAACAGGAAAACATGGCTGAATCCAATGAACAAACAGAAAACCAGGAAGGGGAGGAGAACTTTGCACAAGTAATTAAAGATCCAAAAACATATATTAGAGACCAAATTAATGAAGTAAAGGAAAAGTTTAACAATATGAAGAAAACACTTGGAGAGGAAATTCAGGCATACACAAAAAGATAACAGATATAATGGAAATGAACACCACAGTTCAAGAAATCAAAAATACACTCTCAGCAAATAGCAGCAGATTAGAAGAGACAGAGCAGAGAATTAGCAATGTGGAAGACAGTACATCTGAATTCAAACAGATAGTAGAAGTGATCGATAAAAAGAAAAAATCCAGCTAGGACTTAGGGACCTGAATGACAATGCAAAACACACGAACATAGGTATTATAGGCATCCCAGAAGGAGAAGAGAAGAGAAAGGGGACAGGAGGGGTGTTGCAGGAAATAATGGCTGTAAAATTCCCAAATCTACTGAGACAGATGGATGTACATGTCCAGGAAGCACAATGCACCACAAACATCATAAACCCCAAGAGGCCCACCCCAAGATATATACTTGTCAAATTATCCAATGCTCAAGACAAAGAGAAAATTCTAAAAGCAGCAAGAGAAAAGAAAACCATCACATACAAGGGAGGCTCCATAAGTTTAAATGCTGATTTCTCATCTGAAACCATGGAGGCAAGAAGGCAGTGGTATGATATAGTCAAGGTACTAAAAGAAAAAAATTCCAACCAAGAATACTCTATCCAGCTAAACTAGCATTCAAAAATGATGGAGAGTTCAAAATATTCACAGATAATCAGAAATTGAAAGACAATGCCAACAAGAAACCTCCCGTTCAAGAAATACTAAAGGGAGTTCTGCAGGAAGAAAGGAAAAATCAGGAGAGGCAGAATTGGAGGAGAGTGTAAGAGCAACAAAAAAGACAAAAAGTGAAGGAAAAAAACAAACAAAATACGACAAACACAAGTCCAAAAAAAATATGGCTAAAATAAATAATTCCTTGAAAGTAATAACACTGAATGTCAATGGATTAAACTCATCTATCAAAAAATTCAGACTGGGACATTGGATAAGGAAATATGACCCATCTATATACTGCTACAAGAAACACATCTTAGACCCAGGGATTCATGGAGGCTGAAAGTGAACAGTTGGAAAACAATCTTACAAGCAAACAATGACCAAAAAAAGGCAAGAGTAGCTATATTAATATCAGTCAAAATAGACTTTAAATGTGAAACCATGGTGAGAGACAAAGAAGGATACTACATATTAGTGAAGGGGACAATCTCTCAAGAGAAATGAACAATCATACATATTTATGCTCCTAACAAGGGCACCACCAAATACATGAGGCAAACACTGGAAAAGCTAAGTGAAAGAATAGATGCCTCTACAATTATAGTGGGAGATTTTAATAAACCACTGTCAATGTTGGACAGTACATCTCAAAAGAGAATCACTAAAAAAACAAAATATTTGAAAAGTGTATTAGAGGACCTGGATCTAATAGACATACACAGGTCATTACACCCGAATACAGCAGGATATACATTTCTCTCAAGTGCACATGGATCATTCTCCAAGAAAGACCATATACTAGGCTATAAAGAAAGGCTCAATGAATTCAGAAAGATTGAAATCATACAAAATAATATCTCTGATGACAGTGGAGTGAAGCTGGAAATCTGCAAGGGCCAGAGGCCCAGATTTCACACCAAGATATGGAAATAAAATAGCACACTCTTAGAAAAACAGTGAGTCAAAGAGGAAATCTCAAAGGAAATTAATAACTATCTTGAAACTAATGATAGTGGTAAGATAACATATCAAAGCTCATGGGATGCAGCAAAAGCAGTACTGAGAGGGAAATTTATAGCCATAAATTCATACATCAAAAAAGAAAAAAGAGCAAAAATTGAAGAACTAACTGCACATTTGGAGGAATTAGCAAAAAAAAAAAAATCCCACAGGAAGAAGAAAGAAAGAAATAACAAAGATAAGAGTAGAACTAAATGAAATAGAATATAAGAAAGCACTAGAAAAGATAAACAAGACCAAGAGCTGGTTCTTTGAGAAGATAAATGAAATTGACAAACCTTTAGTGAGACTATAAAAGAAAAAACGAGAGAAGATGCAAATACACAAAATAAGAAATGAGAAAGGAGATATCACCACTGACCCCACAGAAATAAAGACTATCATAAGAGGATACTTTGAAAAACTATATTCTAACAAAAATGACAATTCAGAGGAAATGGACAATTCCTAGAAACATGTAAGCAACCTATATTGACAAAAGAAGAAATTGATGATCTCAACAAACCCATCACAAGCAAAGAGATAGAATCAGTCATTAAAAACCTCGCAACTAAGTAGAGCCCAGGGTCAGATGGCTTCATAGGTGAACTCTACAAAACATTCTGGAAAGAACTAACACCAATCCTGCTGAAACTCTTCCAAAAAATTGAAACAGAAGGATCATTATCAAACTTCTATGATGCCAGCATTACCCTAGTATCAAAGACAAATAAAGACACCACAAGAAAGGAAAATTAAAAACCAATTTCTCTAATGAAGCTAGATACAAAAATCTTCAAGAAAATACTTGCTAACCATAATCAACAACACATTAAATGAATTATACACCATGACCAAGTGGGATTCATTCCAGGTATGCAAGAATGGTTCAACATAAGAAAATTAATCAATGTAATACACCATATAAACAGATTAAAGGGAAAAGTCACATGATTATATCTATAGATGCAGAAAAAGCATTTGAGAAAATACAGCACCCTTTCTTGATAAAAACACAGCAAAAGATTGGAATACGAGGAAATTTTTTGAACATGATAAAGAGTATATATGAAAAACCCACAGCCAACGTTGTTTACAATGGTGAAATCGTAAAATCATTCACTCTAAGTTCAAGAACAAGACAAGGATGCCCACTCTCTCCCCTTCTATTGAACATTGTCTTAGAAGCACTTGCTCAAGCACTAAGGCAAGAACCAGATATAAAAGGCATTCAAATTGCAGATGACATGATCGTATACATAGAAAACCCTGAGAGGTCTACAACAAAGCTTCTAGAACTCATAAATTAGTTTAGTAAAGTCACAGGTTATAAGATCAATGCCCAAAAATCAATAGCATTTCTGTATACCAATAAAGAGCAAGCTCAGGAGGAAGTCAAGAAACAAATACCATTTACAATAGTAAATTTAAAAAAATCAAATACCTAGGAATAAATTTAACTAAAGATGTAAAAAACTTATATCCAGAAAACCACACAAGTATGTTCAAGGAAATCAAAAAACCTAAATAAATGGAAGAAGATTCCCTGTTCATGGATAGGAAGACTCAATATTATTAAGATGTCTATCCTACAAAAATGGATCTATGTAATCCCAATAAAAATCAACACAGTATTCTTTAAGGAACAAGAAAAACTAACTGTGAAATTTATTTGGAAAGGAAAGAGGCCCCCAATAGCCAAAACATATTGAAAAAGAAAAATGAAATTGGAGGAATCACACTACCTGACTTCAAAACATACTACAAAGCTACAGTAGTGAAAACAGCATGGTATTGGCATAAGGAGAGACACACAGATGAATGGAATTGAATTGAGAGTTCTGATATAGATACTCATATATATAGCTATGTAATATTCAATAAAGCCACCAAACCCTCTCAACTGGGAGAGAATGGCCTATTCAACAAATGGTGTCTGGAGAACTGGATATCCATATGTAGAAGAATGAAAGAAGATTAACATCTCACACCTTATACAAAAGTCAACTCAAGATGGATCAAATACCTAAATACAAGAGCCGAGACCATAAAGACTTTGGAAAGCAGTGTAGGAAAGCATATACAAGACCATGTAATAAGAAATGGCTTCATGAATTTCACAGCAAAAGCACAAGCAGCAAAAGAACAAATAGATAAATGGGACCTCCTCAAAATTAAAGCCTTCTGTACCTCAAAGGAGTCTGTCAAGAATGTGAAAAGGGAGCCTACACAATGGGAGAAAATATTTGGTAACCACATATCAGATAGGAGACTTATAACTTGCATATATAAAGAACTCCTATATCTTGAAAATAAAAAGATAAACAACCCATTTAATAAATGGGAGAAAGATTTAAACAGACACTTTTCCAAAGAAGAAATACAAATGACTAAATAGCACATGAAAAAATGCTCCAAATCTCTAGCTATCAGGGAAATGCAAATCAAAACTACAATGAGATACCATCTTACTCCCATAAGATTGGCAGCTATGAAAAAAACAGAAGACTACAAATGCTGGAAAGGATGTGGAGGAATGGGAATACTCATCCACTCCTGGTGGGAATGCAGAAGGATCCAGCCCTTCTGGATGACAGTTTGGCGGTTTCTCAAAAAACTAACCATAGATTTGCCATATGACCCATCCATTCCACTGCTGGGTATATATCCAGCAGAACTGAAAACAAGGACACAAACCAATATATGCACACCAATGTTCATAGCAGCATTGTTCACTCTTGCCAAAAGATGGAATCAACCCAAATGGCCATCAACAGATGAATCAATAAAAAAATGTGGTATATACATACAGTGGAATACTACTTGGCTTTAAGAACAAATACACAACAAACACACGTGATAACGTGGCTGAATCTTGAGAACCTTATGTTGAGTGAAGCAACCCAGGTATTGAAGACTAAATACTACATGACCTCAATGAAATGAAATAAGTAAACCAAGCTGCCTCAGAGTGCTAGAGACTGGATGATAGGCTTACAGGAAATGGGAGGTTAGAGAAAGGATGTAAGCTGACATCTACATGGGTTAAATCTATGATAAGCTGGAGGTAAGTATGTGTACCAGGAATGGATAAAATGGGGGCACAGTGGGGCTTTGTGGGCTTGAGGGGGGCTAGGGATGGGAGGATGGGTAACATTGCCAAATAAATTGGGAGGAGGGTGGGGCAACATATGAGCATAGGCAATTGTCAGGTGTTTGTTGAGAGTATAATGCTGAGAAAACCTTTTCAAAAATATAAAAGAAAGTTACCTGTTTAAGATACTTAAAGGGGATAATCTGACACAGGACAGACTCCTAGGAAATATGTGAATGCTCATTTTGCCAGAGTGGGTTATACCATTGTGTAGAGACCCATATAGTGAGAGTGAAGATATACCCACATCCCAGGGAGGACTGATGCCCTCAAATACAGGGAACTGTATCCCTCAAGAGAAATGGTGGCTCCCAGGGTATTAGGGCAGTTGAGCATGTCAAGCCCTCAACACTGTGGCAAGTGTCTGTGAACATGGCTCTTCAAGAAATGAAGATTGACTGTCACTGTGGGCCCTAAGGAGAGGGGGAAATAGATATTGAACAGATGGAACCAATGTAACTGTGTGGGCAATAGAAGTGTTTCTCATGAGTACACAAGGATGGATATAAGACATGTAAAATTACACCAAAAATATATAGGGGCTGATAGGCTAAAATGTAAATCATAATGTAAAACATAATTAAAAATTTAGAAAATTGTATAGTCTAAAGTATAAACCACAATGTAAACACAAATGTTACCTTGTTTGAAAGCTATTGTCTCAATATCTGTACATGAGTTTCAGTAAATATGGTATGATTATGTTAAAAGATTATTGCTGTGGAAGGAAAAGGTTTTATAATGGATATGTGGGAGTACTGTATATTGTATATATGAATTATTGTGATCTAAAACTCTTGTGAAGATAAGCTTAATAATTAGAAAAAAAAGATAGGATGTAGAATTTTTCCAAATTAATATGTATTCTCTATCTAACCTTTAAACTCATCGCTATATTCCATTTTACTAGTAAGGGAACCTGGCATTATATTGGGCTTCACTTCTCAGGAAGTTTTGGATCACAGAGAGGTTCAACAATGGCAGCAGAGGAATACTGGTGTGGGATGTTATTGACAGGGGCCATATGGTTGACAGGGAGTTATACAGGGCATGTGTCCAGGGTGCATGGAAATGTTTGGATATACTCATAGTGGAAACAGTTAAAAACAACAGCTGGGGGAGTGCTGAGTTCCTAGTCAGTGGACCTCTATCACAGTCCCTAAAGGAACATCAACAATACCCAAGTGCAACAGCAAAGACCAAAAAAGAATGAATGTCCAACAATGAGCCCTTGATACTAATGAATATGCTTGTAAGCCTGTGCACCTGAAGTAAGGACAAGTCCTAGAGCTTCAGGGTGCCTAAGAGTTACCTCCTGAGAGCCTCTGTGTTGCTTAAATGTGGCCAGGCTTGAAGCCAAACTCAGCATGTAAACGTGTTGCCTTCCCCCCAGCATGGGACATGACTCCTGGGGATGAGCCTCCCTGGTGCCGAGGGATTACTATCAAGTACCACCTGATGATGTAACCAGAAAATGACCTTGAATAAAAGGTTCAACTCAGACCAGCTGAATATCCCTGTCTACATATAATAACAGGAGTTAAAAATGCTTTTTGACCTAAATCAAGGGGCAAATGGAAAGGACAAATGAGTTTATATGGCTATGAGTCTCTAAAAAAGAGCCAGAAGGTTATCAGAGGGGTTGCCCTTATGCACACCTGAACAGAGTCCGAGAGGCAGATAAAATAGATACAATCCCAGGTATTGGTTCTTCTGAGGGCTACAGAGACCCACAGGTTTTATGGTCATGGCAGATGGAGTTCACTGCCATGTCAGTTGGCCCTTCTTTGGAGTTGGTGTTTCTGTGTGATGGAGCTGGACTCAGATGTGATCTCTTTTCACAAGCCTTTCCTGTTACTTTACCAGAATTGTTGTTGCTGGGGTTTAATATATTCCCAGGGGATTTGCATCTCTGGACTGACCATATGATAGCCAGGACCTGAGACTCAACAGACTTCAGCTCCTACACTCTGGTTTATTGGACTTACCCCACTCAGCTAACATGG
The DNA here is from genome assembly GCF_030445035.2 of Dasypus novemcinctus. Taxonomy (NCBI): domain Eukaryota; kingdom Metazoa; phylum Chordata; class Mammalia; order Cingulata; family Dasypodidae; genus Dasypus; species Dasypus novemcinctus. Next base: position 61,828,334 of record NC_080691.1, on the reverse strand, counting down.
GTTGAAGAATGTCAACCGCCACACCATGGAGCCAAGAGTGCCTACAACTGAAAGCAGGAGGATTGCATCCAGCATCCAGGTGGAATCTAAGCTCCCTCTTGGCAATGATGTGGATTGGACACAACCAATCCAAGGTCCACAGCATGGAGGAATAGAATATGGATTAGCGTGGACTTACTGATATTCTATTCATGAACTATTGTGATTAGTAATCGAAGAAAATGTGGCATTGGTGTGGAGAAAGTGGCCATGGTGGCTGCTGGGTGTGGGGAATGGGAGGAAGAAATGAGATGTGGACCCATTTTCGGGACTTGGAGTTGTCCTGCGTGGTGCTGCAGAGACAATTACTGGACATTGTAGGTCCTCCCATGGCACTGGTTGGAACGTGGGAGAGTGTGGCCTATGATGTGGACCAATGACCATGGGGTGCAGTGATGCTCAGAGATGTGTTCACCAGGTGCAGTGGGTGTCTCATGATGATGGGGGGGAGTGTAGCTGTGGGGGGAGTGGTGGGGTGGGGGGGTGGGGGGTGTATGGGGACCTCATTTTTTTTAATGTAATATTAAAAAAATGAATAAAAACATAGAAAAAATAAGCATTGTCAAAATATTACTATTAGCCAAAGTATTTTCCTGCAACCAACCCTATTATTATTATCTTTGTATCATTTATATATGAACATACATAAACAATTACATGTATGGTAAAAGTTGTGAACTTACAAACAAACATGCATAGCATCATACATGGCTCCCATATATCAACCCTCCACCAACACCTTGCATTGTCATGAGAGGTCTGCTGCAAATTATGAAAGAACATTGTCAAAATCTTACTACTAATCATAGTCCTTATCTTACATTTGGTGTGTTTTTTCCCCAACCCACCCTATTATTATTTGTTAACTATATTTTTTATGACAGAAGTTATAAACTTATAAAATAATCATACATTGAATTTTGACATAACACCATGAACAAAATGATTTTGTCTTAAAAATACCTCAGACCACATCTTACATAAAATATGGCATGCAATTCTAAAAAGGGGAAATAGAGGAAAAAGTATATACTCTAGTGGATTAAGCATTCCCCAATGGTTATATGACATTTATTTAATAATATCATGAATATAGGTGGTGGACTTGGCTCACCCAGTGGTTAAGGCATCCGTCTACCAAATGGGAGGTCCATGGTTCAAACCTGGGGCCTCGTTGACCCGTGTGGAGCTGGCCCATGCACAGTTCTGATGTGTACAAGGAGTGCCGTGCCACACAGGGGTGTCCCCCGAATAGGGGAGCCCCTATGGCGCAAGGAGTGTGCCCCATAAGGAGAGCTGCCCAGCATGAAAGAAAGTGCAGCCTGCCCAGGAATAGTGCTGCACACATGGAGAGCTGACACAACAAGATGATGCAACAAAAAGAAACACAGATTCCCATGCCACTGACAACAACAGAAGTGGACAAAGAAGATGCAGCAAATAGACACAGAGAACAGACAACCAGGGTGGAAGGGGAGGGTAAAGAAAATAAATAAATAAAACTTTTAAAAAAATCATGACTATATTCTAAAATATGTTACAGGAGAACAGGATAGCCTTAATTTAATTAAAAGATAAGCAATTCCTGATTTTATTTCTGTCCAAAAATTAGAGAAAGTTTTGAACATCATTGCAAAAATAAGCCAGCAGGATATGTTTTCTGAATCATAGAATTGTGCATAAAGGAAAGCAAGGTCGGCATAGTCCATATAAATGTCAAGGAATTATAAAGGGCTTATAAATATCAGAACACACACAATAAATGATCAAGATGAGAGATTTGTGGAAAAGGAATAGTTTAAAAAAATAAATGTTTATCAAAGACATAGCTATAGGCTAAGGAAACAAAAAAGAATAGCAATAAATATAAATTATAGACCACATAGAGTTCAGAGGAAAATTAAATATTAATACAGTAATGTATATGGTTATTATGTAAGATAAGTGAAAATTGTTTATGAATTAAGGATGTAAAGAAAAATGTTGCAAAATTTAATTAATGAATAAATTAATTAGCAGTGATAATAATTCAGTCTTTATTTAAATTTTAATCCTAAAATACAGATTGACTTTAATCTTTCAAAAACCACTTAAGAAATTTAATAAGTATAAATCTACAAAGAATATGTCAATATAAATTAAGGACCACAAATCACTGTAAGGAAAAAATATAGCTTATAAATATTGTTTAAGTTTAAATACAAATTATTAAATACAGGAAAATAAGAAAAAGTATTTTTCTTATATATAATTGTAGAGAAAATTAAAATTGCCCTTCTGAATTTCATAGAGACATTTTAAAAGGTAATATTAGCAACCTACCTAACCAAACTTTATAGATATCACACAATGTGTAGGCATTATCAATTCTTTGCTTTGCAAATTTTCTTTATTAAAATTCATATAGCAAATGAACAAAAATTTAACTAAAAATTGTATATCTTTATAAAGATGATAAACCAATAGAAACCAGGAAAAAAGGGAATAAGTTTTTTAATCATAAGAAAATTAAACAAAAAATTGTAATTACTGTAACTTATTGAGGCACCACAAAATATTAGGGTTTTCAAATGGTTAGCAGGTACATGCAAAAGAATTATGACAGAAAGCAAATACTTAACCACAAGAATGTAGAAAACATCAGGTCTTAAAACACTGCAAGATGTGCTTATTGATTTAACTACTGTGCCAAGAAAATATTCATCTCCTAAGTTTAAATGTCAAAGGAGTTACCAAAGGTTATAGAGATGAGTACAAAACAAAAGCTGCAATATAGAAATAGAGTACAACAAATATTAATATATATAATATGTACAAAGTATACCAGAAACAAAACTCTCGAGAATGGCTATATTTCTGTCTTCTTTAATGACATAAATATTTTCGAAATTTTCTTCAATGTTCACATAACCAATTCCTATGACTAATTCTATCACGATATTTTACTTTGCTCTAAGACAAAATATTGAAGTGCTCTTTTTCCTATTTAGCTGTTTGTTTATGCATAACATTAGCCCAAAGTATTAAAACCAGTGAATATTTCATATCAAATGCAATTGTTAATACAAAATTTGCAAGAAAGTATGTATTCTGATTATTGAGGTTAAAATTAATTAGTACTGCATTAATTTTTGCACTCATCTTATGAATTAATCTGTAAATTAGCACTATGGACTTAGAATCACTCGATTTTTAAAAATGAAGAAACTAGACTAAAATTTTCAGTGACTAAGCAAAAAATACAGTTGAAAAGCTAGCTTTCTAGCATCTCAACTTTAGAATTTCTAGTCAAAAGTAGAATTCTGTAAAAGCTGAGCTGTATTTCTTCTCTTTGGAATAATTGGAATGACCTCTTAAAGAAGTCTCCATGATGAAATTCTCTGAAATTTAATAGGAATTGGAATTACTGTGATGCAATTTTAATATAATGCCACATTTTCAAAAATTTTTACTCATTGGTTGCCCTTAAAAAACACATATTTTGAAACCACAGGAATAACACATACTTCATGACTTTCATATATTATGTAGATTTCTAAAAACATATTATTGGAAATCTTTCAAATCTTCTATGCTGAAATTGAGGCTGGGTTCCACAGAAATGCAAACAATTTTAAGGATGCTACTGTAATTAGAACCAAGTAAATTCTTAAGTAGGAAAGAAAGATTCACTTAAATGTTTAACATCACTGTCACTTCCATTGCCTGGAGCCTTCCCTCTTATGTATGACTCTAAGGAGAGCACATTTCACCTCTTTATTCCTAAGACTATAAATGAATGGATTCAGTGTGGGGACCACGACAGTGTAAAACACCGAGGCCACTTGATACTTTCCCAAAGAATAGGACTTTTTTGGTTTTAAATAAGCAAAACTCGTAGTGCTAAAATAGATGGTGACCCCCAGGAGGTGGGCGGCACAAGTAGAGAAGGCTTTGCACTTTCCTGAAGTGGAATTAATTTTCAGGATAGTAGACAGAATGGACCCATAAGACACAGAGATTGTGATAAGAGACACCATTACATTTAAACTACCGAGAATGAATATCAAGATTTCAGTGTCATGAATGTCAGTGCAGGACAAGGCTAAAATTGGGGGTATATCACAGAAAAAGTGATAGATTACATTGGATTTGCACAAATGCAAACTCTTTATGTAAAGAACAATGACTAACGATTCAGTAAATCCAATCATGTAGGAGCCAGTGATGAGGGCGCAGCAGAGTCTTGTGGACATAACAACACGATAATGAAGAGGTTTGCAGATAGCTACATAGCGGTCATAGGCCATTGATGATAGAAGGAAAAATTCAGTGATGGCCAAGAAGAAAAAGAAATACATCTGAGTGAAGCAGCCTATGAATGAAATGTATTTGTTGAAAGTCAGTAAGTTCTCTAAGGTTTTAGGAGTGATGGAAGTTGAGTAACCCAGGTCAATGAGTGACAGGTGACTGAGGAAAAAATACATGGGAGTGTGAAGCTGGAGATCCAAGTGAATTAAGAGTATCATCCCTGCATTCCCGAACAGGGCAGTCAGGTATATCAGGAGAAACAGCATAAAGAGGACCCACCGGATCTCCTCAGAATCTGTCAATCCCGTAAGGATGAAGTCAGGCACATTTGTGTTATTCCTATTTCCAAGCATCCAACTCTCGTAAACTGTTGAGAAATCAAAGAAGATCCTGAGCATGAATGACCCCAAAACAGTTTTGTTTGTAAGAATGGTCATTTTTGTAAGCTAGTTTAGTGATTCTAGACATTCATAGTAGAGAGGAGTTTTCAAATGTGACTGAAAAAAATCTTAATTTGATTGCCAAAGACAAATTAGGTATAAATGAGGATTTTATATATAGTAACTTTTATGTCTATTGCACAATTAGAATGAACACTACACTTGTATAAATAGTTTCCTTCATTGACATATCTGTCCATTTTAAAATATTATACTTAAATATACATATTTCTTAAAATTGCACACATCAGGTTAGCTAAAGAGCAAAGAAAGTTAAGTAACTTACCCAGATTCTCAACCATTAAGTATTGTTTGCTCGGCGATTTCCAAGACTGGGTGAGTCAAGAGCTCAAGGTATAGCACTATATTCCTACTTAGGTTTAATTTCAACAAAACAAACAAAAAAGCTAGTTATGTACTAAACAATGATAAGGAGTTTTAATGCATCATTTACTTGCTTTTATACCAAATAATTTTACCATTATTGGATAAAAAATGAAAACCATGGGAATTTCCCTTAATGACATTGCAATGATAGATACAGATCATTCTATCTTATGCCATATCCTACAGAATTAGGTGGGAGAACGTAAACTGAAATGTAAACCTTAATCCATTCTTGGTGTCAATGCTCCAAAATGTGTTAATCAATTGCAAAGAATGTTCCACACTAATAAAGGGAGTTGTTAATGTGGGAAAATGCAGAAGGTGTAGGGAGCGGGACATATGGAAATCACCTCTATTTTTTTATGTAACATTTATGCAACCTAAATATCTTAAAATACATATATATAGGTATACCATGGTGGGATTTTCAGGACATTGGAGTTGTCTTGAATGATGTTTCAATGATGGATACAGGCTATTATATATCTTGTCATAGGTTACAAAAATGTGTAGGAGAGGGTTTAAACTATAATGTAAACTCTAATCCACACTTAGTGGCAATGCTCCAAAATTTGTTAATCAACTGTAACAAATGTACCACACTAATGAAGAATGTTGTTAATTTAGGAGAGTGTGGGAGAGGAGAAGTAGTGGGGCATATGGGAATCCCCTACATATTTTATGTAACATTTAGGTAATCTAAGTATCTATAAAAAATAAAAATAACAGAGACAAAACAAAATCTATTCCAGCAGCCAAAGGGCGGAAAGACAGTGTAAAATTCTGGCACCTCTGTTAATTAAAAGAAAAGAAAAGAAAAGAAAACCTTAGTTTTATTAATATTTTACATGACACATTTTTATTAATTTTAAGAAAATATATTTTAACATTGTTTGATCAAACTTTTTCAAATATTTTATTTTAAATATATATGTATAACTTGATGACTTTGATTCCATCAATTATATATTTCCATTTCACAAATCCTGACATTACTTAGGCAAAGCCTACATGATATGTGTGTGTGTGTGTCTGTCATATCATTCTAATAATATCCCCATTTATTCAGCTGAACTAAAATGATCTAACTTTGAGAGTAATACTTACCAAGAGGCAAAGTTGGTAAAAAACTTCCTCCAGCATCATCTGACTAGAAAGTTTTCAAACTAAAGTTTTCTGTACAAATAAAATATGTAAATGATGACTCTGAAATTTCTGCAATACATTAATTGTTTCCTTTGAGATAAAATTGAGCTTAATTTTGAGGTTTTATTTTCATGTGTGAGGTACAAAAAATTCAACCTAAATAGGAAGTTCACCTGTAAATTATGTCTCACATGTATACCTACGCTGAACACAGAGGAGAATATCCTTTGCCTGTGGCCCTGATAATTCCATGGCATCTCTTATTTTGAGAATTGCTGATAATGCAACATTTGATCATCTCTGGGACCAATTTCCAAAGAAGATTTCTTGGCATGTTGTCAAGGGTAAAAGTTCAAGGACTAATGCATCCTCATTAGGTTTGAAACAGAGAGTGCCCTCCCCCTGTCCCTTAGCAGCCACATAATATTGAGCAGCATGTTTTTTATCTCTTTTTTGATGTTCTATTTTATTACTGTGCATAGAAGAGTTAACTTATTATTTAGAGAAATAGTTCATTAATCTTTGGCTGAAAGTGCAGATGTTTAACCACCGAGGATAGAATGGCATTTTTTTCAACAAGTGACACTCTGATAGGATTGAACCTAGTTCATGATACAAATTATTTTATTAAAAACAATATGCAGAAAAAAGTGAAGATAGCTCATAAATATTGTTATTCTTTAGATATATTTTCCAGTATTCTCCTTTAGCCAAATAAAGCTTATTTAAATTATACTTTTGTGTTTATATAAATTTATCACCTTTAACGATTTTCAGTAATATCCTGATTTTAATGTTAAATATTTACAATACATGGACACCTATGATATAATAGATCTTTGTAAACACCACAATTCCATGTAATTTATATTGCCTGGAGCAGCATAACTAAGTTATTTTCTAGGGATGATTACCACCTAATGAATAGGTGCTTTTGAGATATCACAAGGAAAACATGGTGTAAGTTTTCCAGTCAGGGTTGGAAGTGTAAATGAATTCATAAACAGAGCATATGTACTGCTGTATTCATCCACAGTGTTTGCTGTATTAGTTTTATTTTTTAGTGTGCTGGCTTTTATTGTTACATATATATAAATATATAAATCCACAACTTTTACAAACATTGTTGTGACTGAATACAACAGCATTGCTGTGTTGAAAAGTTGACATTTCCAAGACTGACTGGAAAATTTCCACTATATTTTATCTGTGATACCTCAAAACACCCATTCATAAGCTAGTGCACAGTCTTAGAAAGAAATTTGTAAAACTTATTTTATTATTTAGTGTATTGGCTTTTATTATATTAAAAGAAACATGAGAGTAGAAACTAATAATCAGTGCTGAGATGAAATGAATCAAATATTCTGCTTATATGAATGGGCAAAAACATTCTTCCTCTATATACAACCAGGTAAAATGCATTCTTATGAATCTTTCAATAATTAATGATAATGAAGTCAATTTTCATGTAGATTTAGAACAACTACAAGAAAAACTGTTTATACTGCAGTTTGTAGAGAATTTGATGGCATTGATCAAGGAATTAGGACGTATATTATAAATTTGATGAAATATAAAGGTACAATTCTTAATTCTTCAATTCATCAATAATTCAATGATACTGAGAAAAGTTTATTTGGAGATAAAGAGGATAGCACTGTTTTATTTCACAATATGTGACCTTGAGGTTTAATAGTTTCTGTCATTTTCACCTCAATGGTCTGCTTATTTTTTGCAAAATCACCATGAGGTAGGTTTTCTTCCTAACAACAAAATCAATTATCTTTAGTCTTTAAGTGTACTTTCAAATAATATTAAGATTTAAAGAAAGAATTGCTTATGGAGAGAAGGGACCAGGTGGTAGCAGAGTAAGGACTCCCAAGATTCAGCTCATTCTACAAGGCAGTTAGTAATCACCCAGATATATCTAAAGCACCTGACTGGGGCCACCAGGAGACCAGAAGAACATCCTGCAACATCCTTGAAAAAATGGAAGAGTGACACTGTCCATCTACAATGAGGATTCATGAGTAGAGTACTACACACTGGGGAAGGCCAGTAATTCATCCTCCACTGGCAATGTAAGTTGTCTTGAGAGCTATTCTGCAGCTGAAGTTGGAAGATTCATTTCCCAAAAATGAGGAAGGAAGACAGTTGGGCACCAACCTCAGGTACCATTTAGTAAATTCAGCTGGCTAAACATAATCCTAAGAACAACTAAAATCTGAAACTGTCCAAGTCAGAAAGAGGCATTCAGCTGCCATTTTAACTCTGCCACTGGCATGAAGGGAAGTGGGGCTGTTTGAAAATCGCAGTGACAGTAGGGACTTGCTTCCTTCCACCTAGATCGGATTGCAACTCTACCTTAAGCTCCAGTCCACCTCTGGCAGGGAGGAAGCTGGGGGAAACTGCACCTGCCTCTGGGAGCAATTGCAGGAATTTTGGAGAGCACAAACTAAATAGTCAGACACCTGTAGCTCTATCCTACTCCTAATAGAAGAGGAGAATATTTGTAATTCCTTAATCTCTCTGGGAAACTGCTTTCAGCCTGCCCTAGATTCCATCCCTGCCCCCACACCATGGAGGCATCCACACCACCCATCCTATGGAGGAAAAGAGAGGGCTGGTGTTTCTTCACTCTCTCTGTGCAACTGCAGGCACTTTCAGGTTGCAAAGACTGGGCTGTTGGGTGCCTGTGGCTCCATCCCCATCCCCAATATGATAGGAGGGAAGCTGTGTTTCCTCAGCCTCTCCTGGCAACAGGGACAAAAATAAGTCATAATATGATAATTTATATAATATGTATAAGTTAAAATTTACATAGAAATTCAGGATTTAGAGAAAGGTAAAGCACATTATATTTATTTCAATTAATTGATAACAGTGACAAATTTGTGAAAAGTTGTTAAATATTTAAACCATAAAACAGAGCTTGAATATTATTTTATTCAAAACAACTTTGAAAATATCTAAACGTGATCTACAAAGAAAATCTTAATAAAATTTAAAAAAATATACACTATTTCAATGCAAAAAATATATATAATAACAATTGTAAAAGTTTAAATAAAATAATCCAACACTTGGAAGAAGAATAAAACAAACTTCCTTAAATATAACTTGAATAGCAGAAAATGTAAAACTTCAACTCAAAATTACATAGAGGAATTTTTAATTGAAATCTTATTAAACTACCTAAACTTTATGGTATGTTATAAAATTTGGATGCATTATCCACTTTTAATTTTCTCTAATAATTTTTTTAGTGTGTAATGAATTTACCTCTTGAATTTATTTCTCTGTAAAGACTAAAACAAAATTTTAGGACTCAGGAAAAAAGTAAGTTTTATAAAATTGTTCTAAAATTAATCAAAGAAATACTACTTCCTAAATCATGTTGACACATCACAGAATGACAGGGTTTTCAGTTGTTTAGTAGGTAGACAGAAAATATATTTTACTGCATGCAGCTCAGTAGCCTCATGAGTTTATGAAACTTCAGGTCTTAAAGCATTGCAAAAAGAGATTCTTGATTTCACTTATTTTTTTAAGAAAACGTTCATCTCACAAATTTAAATAACAAAGGATTTATCAAATATTGTAAGGATCAGTAGAAACTAAAAGCTGGAAAAAAGAAATAGAAAATAATCATTTTGCATGAATATTCAGTATATACATACACATACAAAATTGTTAGAAAATCATATATAAAATATCAGAAATGGTTAGGATATTTTTTTATATGAACATTTGAAAATATTTTCCAATTTATCTTCAGTGTTCACATACATTTTTTCTATAACTTAATTCTGTCACTAAATTTTACTTTGCTCTAGGACCAAATATTGAAATATAATTTTCTATTGTAGCTGTTTTTGTGCTTATGAATATGATAAAGTGAATTATTTATAAAACACCAGCAAATATTATCATAACCAAAGATACTGGGTATTCAAAATTTTACATGAATATAAACATTTATTAATACTGGATTAAATTTTCATATTCAACATCAGTTTTAATCTTTATAAAAATTTGGGAAAATTACAATTGGTGTGACCTATAGACTGTGGTTAACAGCAATATTATAATATTCTTGAATCAATGCCAGTGCTCTACTGTGTTGATAATGGGGGCGTATGGAAAAAGTCTGCCAAATGTTATGATATGGACCATGAATTGGTGGTAATTTTCTGATAATATTGTCTCATAATCTGTAAAAAATGTTCCATCAGGTTGTGGAGTTGTATGGGAAATCTACACATCTGTATGATTGTTTTGCAGGTCCAGAATACCTGTAACACAAATATATTTTTAAAAATAGTATGGGTTGAAGAAAAAACACAACAAATATAAAATAAAGACTATAGTTGGTAGTAATATTCTGATGATGCGCTTGCATAATTTATAACAAATGTTTCACAACAATGCAAAGAGTTGGTAGAGGGGTGATGTTTGAGACCCCTGTCTATGATGTTATGTATGTTTATTTTTTAAGTTCACAATCTTTACTATACACTTGTTGTTTATGCGTATTCATGTATGAATGACATACTTCAATAAAATTTAAAAATTAAAAAAAAACAAAAATATTCTTTTGATTTATAATTATCCATAGAGGTATTTAAACACTGACTTATTAAAAAAACGTAAACTACAGGTATTAAACATATTTCATGCCTTTCAATTATTACGTAGATTTTTAAAAAGATATTCATGGAAATATTTCAGGGAATGTGTGAGCAAATACAAGATGGGCCAACAAAAATGCAAACTAATTATAGGATGTTATTGTATTTAGAAAGAGATCAAGTAAATACAAAATAGGAAAGAAAGAAAAGATGATATCAAATATTCAGTATCATTATTTCATTTACCTGATGTCCTCTCTCTTCTGTATGACTCTAATGAAAATATTTTTCACTTTGTTCCTAAGACTTTAAGTGAGTGGATTCGACATGTGGATCCTTTCCTTGGGAAAGGATCAAATGGTGAGATGTCTGAGGTGGGAGGTGCAAGCAGAAAAGGCTTTGCACTTTCCTGAAGTGGAATTAATTTTCAGGATAGTAGACAGCATACAAATGTAGGAAGCAGAGTTGTGATGACGTAACATTACATTTGAGTCAATGAGAATATTATGGTGATTTCAATGTCAAGAGCATCAGTGTAAGACAGGGCTAAAATTCGGGATGTGTCACAGAAAAAGTGATAGATTACACGAGGAAAAAAAAGGAAAAAAGATTACATTGGAGTTGCAGAAAAGAAACTGCAAAGTTTATGCAAACAATATTGACCAAGGAGTCAATAAATTCAATCAAGTAGAACCCAGGGAAGAAGGCGTGATAGAGTCTTTTGGACATAACAGCTTGGTAATGTAGAGAATTGTAGATAACTACGTAGCAGTTATAGGCCATTGAAGACAGTATGGAATATTCAGTGGCACTCAAGAAGACAAAATATACATCTGGTGAAGCAACCTGTAAATGGAACATACTAAGTGGAAATCCATAAATTCTTTAAGGTTTTTTATATATATACATAATTTTATTTTTTTAATTCATTTTTAAAAAATACTACATTTTAAAAATATGAGGTCCCCATTCACCCCCCACCACCCCCACCCCACCACTCTCACCACAGCAACAATCTCCTCCATCATCATGACACATCCATTGCATTTGGTGAGTACATCTCTGGGTATGGCTGCACCTCATGGTCAATGGTCCACATCATAGCCCATACTCTCCCACATTCCATCCACTGGGTCATGGGAGAATCTACAATGTCTGGTAATTGTCCCTGCGGCACCACCCAGGAAAACTCCAAGTTCAGAAAATGCCTCCACATCTCATCTCTTCCTCCCATTCCCCACACCCAGCAGGTACCATGGCCACTTTTTCCACACCAATGCCACATTTTCTTGATTACTAACCACAATAGTTCATGAATAGAATATCAGTAAGTCCACTCTAATTCTTACTGTATTCCTCCATCCTGTGGACCTTGGATTGGTCGTGTCCATTCCACATCTATGTCAAGAGGGGGCTTAGATTCCTCATGGATACTGGATGCAATCCTCCTGCTTTCTGTTGTAGGCACTCTTGGCTCCATGGTGTGGTGGTTGACATTCTTCAATTGGGGTAAGTCCAATAAATCAGGGTGTAGGAGCTGAAGTCTGTTGAGGCTCAGGGCCTGGCTATCATATTGTCAGTCCAGAGATTCAGATCCCCTAGATATATCTTAAACCCCAGCACCAACTACAATTCTGGTAAAGTAACAGGAAAGGCTTGTGAAAAGAGATCACATCTGAGTCCAGCTCCATCACACAGAAACACCAACTCCAAAGAAGGGTCAACTGACATGGCAGTGAGCTCCATCTGCCATGACCATAAAACCTGTGGGTCTCTGTATCCCTCAGAAGAACCAGTACCTGGGGGTGTATCTACTTTATCTGTCTCTGAGAATCTGCTCAGGTGCACATAAGGGCAATCCTTCTGATAAATTCCAGACTCTTTTTTAGAGACTCATAGCCACATAAACTGATTTGTCCTTTCCATTTCCCCCTTACTTTAGGTCAAAAAGCATTTTTAACCCCTGTTATTATATGTAGACAGGGATATTCAGCTGCTCCGAGTTGAACCTTTTATTCAAGGTCATTTTCTAGTTACGTCATAAGTTGGTACTTGGTAGTGATCACTTGGTGCCAGTGAGGCTCATACCCGGGTGTCATGTCCCATGCTGGGGTGAAGGCAGTGCATTTACATGCTGAGTTTGGCTTCCAGACTGGCCATATTTGAGTAACACGGAGACTGTCAGGAGGAAACTCCTGTGCTGCACAATGCTGCTCTAGGCCTTGTTCTTATTTCAGGTGTATAGGCTCACAAGCATAGTCGTTAGTATCGGGGGCTCACTGTTGGACCCTCATTCCTTCCTGGTCCTTGCCGTTGCACCCAGGGGACCACTGCTGCTCCGCTCAGGACCACGACAGAGTCCCCCCCCACCCCGGCCAGAAACCTAGCACCAACCGAGTTGTTTTTATTTGTTTCCACTATGAATATATCCAAACATTTCCTTGCACCCCGGCAACATGCCCTGTATTACGCCCTGTCAACCATATGTCCCCTGTCAATAACATCCATACCAGTATTCCTCTGCTGCCATTGTTGAACCACTCTGTGACCCAAAACTTCTTAAAAAGTGAAGCCCAATATAATGCCAGGTTCCATTAATATTAAAATGGAATATAGCAATGAGTTTAAAGGCTACACATAGAATACATATTAATTTGGAAAAATTCTACATCCTATCTTTTTCTTTTCTTTTTTCCTAATTATGAAGCTTCTCTTCACAAGATCACAGTAATTCATATATAAAATATACAATACTCCCACATATCCAATATAAAACCTTTTCTCTTCCACAGCAATAATCTTTTAACATGTTCATACCATATTTACTGAAACTGATGTACAGATATTGAGACAATAGTTTTCAAACAAGGTAACATTTGTATTTACATTGTTGTTCATACTTTAGGCGGTACAATTTTCTAAATTTTTAGTTATCCTATGTTTTACATTATGATTTAGATTATTAGTCTGTCAGCCCCTATATGATTTTGGTGTAATATTACATGTTTTATATCCATCCTTGCATACTCTTGTGAAACACTTCTATAGCCCTCACAGTTAAGTTGATTCCATCTATTCAATATCTATTTCCCCCTCCCCTTGGGGCCCACAGTGACAATTAATCTTCATTTCTAGAGGAGCCATGTTCAGAGATACTTGCAACAGTGTTGAGGGCTTGACATGCTCAACTGCCCTAATGCCCTGGGAGACACCATTTCTCTTGAGAGATACAGTTCCCTCTATTTGAAGGCATTAGTCCTCCCCAGGATGTGGATATACCTTCACTCTCATTATATGGATCTCTACCCAATGATATAACCCACTCTGGAAAAATGAGCATTCACATATTCCCTAGGAGTCTGTCCTACATCAGATTATCCCCTTTAAATATCTTACACAGGTAACTTTCCTAATTATATTTTGAAAAGGTTTTCTCAGCATTATACTCTCAACCAACACCTGACAATCTCCTATGTTCGTATATTGCCCCACCCTCCCTCCATTTTCTTGGGCAATATTACCCATCCGCCCATCCCTAGCCCCCCTCAAGCCCACAAAGCCCCACCCAAGGTAACTCTTGCCCCCATTTTATCCCTTCCTTGTACACATACTTACCTCCAGCTTATCATAGATTTAACCCATGTAGATGTCAGCTTACATTCTTCCTCTGCTCCCTGATTTCCTGTAAGCCTATCATCCAGTCTGGAGTTCTCTGAGGCAGCTTGGTTTACTTATTTCATATCATCGAGGTCATGTAGTATTTGTCCTTCAATGCCTGGGTTGCTTCATTCAACATTAGGTTCTCAAGATTCATCCATGTTATCACGTGTGTTTGTTGTGTATTTGTTCTTAAAGCCAAGTAGTATTCCATTGTATGTATATACCACATTTTCATATCCATTCATCTGTTAATGGGCATTTGGGGTGATTCCAACTTTTGGCAATAGTGAACAATGCTGCTATGAACATTGGTGTGCATATATCAGTTTGTGTCCTTGTTTTCAGTTCTGCTGGGTATATATCCAGCAGTGGAATTGCTGGGTCATATGGCAAATATATGGTAAGATTTTTGAGAAACCACCAAACTGTCCTCCAGAATGGTTGGATACTTCTGCATTCCCACCAGCAGTGGATGAGTGTTCCCATTTCTCCACATCCTCTCCAGCATTTGCATTCTTCTGTTTTTTTCATAGCTCCCAATCTTATGGGTGTAAGATGGTATCTCATTGTAGTTTTGATTTGCATTTCCCTGATAGCTAAAGATTTGGAGCATTTTTTCATGTGCTTTTTAGCCATTTGTATTTCTTCTTTGGAGAAGTGTCTGTTTAAATCTTTTCCCCATTTTTTAAATATGTTGTTTATCTTTTTATTTTCAAGATATAGGAGTTCTTTATATATGCAAGTTATAAGTCTCTTATCAGATATATGGTTACTAAATATTTTCTCCCTTTGTGCAGACTCCCTTTTTACTTTATTGGCAAACTCCTTCAAGGTGCAGAAGGCTTTAATTCTGAGGGAGTCCCATTTGTCTATTTGTTCTTTTGCTGCTCGTGCTTTTGGTGTGATGTTTATGAAGCCATTTCCTATCACAAGGTCTTGTAGATGTTTCCCTACACTGCTTTCCAAAGTCTTTACAGTCTTGGCTCTTATATTTAGGTCTTTGATCCATCTTGAGTTGATCCTTGTATAAGGTGTGAGATGGTAGTCCTCATTCATTCTTCTACATATGGATATCGAGTTCTCCAGGCACCATTTGTTGAACAGGCCATTTTCTCCCAGTTGAGAGGGTTTGGTGGCTTTATCGAAAATTATATGGGTACATATATGAGGTTCTATATCAGAATTTTCAAACCGATTGCATTAGTTTGTGTGTCTCTCCTTATGCCAATGCTGTTTTCACTACTGTAGCTTTGTAGTATGTTTTGAAGTCAGGTAGTGTGATTCCTCCAATTTCGTTTTTCTTTTTCAATATGTCTTTGGTTATTTGAGGCCTCTTTCCTTTCCAAATAAATTTCATAGTTAGTTTTTCTAGTTCCTTAAAGAAGGCTGTGTTGATTTTTTTTGGGATTGCATTGAATGTGTAGATCAGTTTTGGTAGGATAGATATCTTAATAATATTTAGTCTTCCTATCCATGAACAGGGAATCTTCATCCATTTATTTAGGTCTTCTTTGATTTCCTTGAGCAGGGTTGTGTAGTTCGCTGTGTATACATTTTTTACATCTTTAGTTAAATTTATTCCTAGGTATTTGAATTTTTTATTTACTATTGAAAATGGTATTTGTTTCTTGATTTCCTTCTGGTCTTGCTCATTATTGGTGTACAGAAATGTACTGATTTTTGTGCATTGATCTTATAACCTGCAACTTTACTAAACTAATTTATGAGTTCTACAAGCTTTATTGTAGACCTCTCAGGGTTTTCTATGTATAGGATCATGATCATGTCATCTGCAAATAATGAAATTTTGACTTGTTCCTTTCCAATTTGAATGCCTTTTATATCTGGTTATTGCCTCAGTGCTCGAGCAAGTACTTCTAAGACAATGTTAAATAGAAGGAGAGAGAGTGGGCATCCTTGTCTTGTTCCTGAATTTAAAGGGAAGGATTTTAGGATTTCTCCTTTGTAAACAATGTTGGCTCTGGGTTTTTCGTATATACCCTTTATCTTGTTCAAAAAATTCCCTTTTAGTCCTATCTTTTGGAGTGTTTTTATCAAGAAAGGGTGCTGTATTTTTTCAAATGCTTTTTCTGCATCTATAAATATAATGATGGGATTTTTTTCTTTAATCTGTTTATATGGTGTATTGCATTGATTGATTTTCTTATGTTGAACCATCCTTGCATACCTGTTGGAATCCTACTTGGTCGTGGTGTATAATTCATTTAATCTGTTGTTGAATATGATTAGCAAGTATTTTGTTAAATATTTTTGCATCTAGGTTCATTAGAGAAATTGGTCTGTAATTTTCCTTTCTTGTGGTGTCTTCATTTGGCTTTGGTACTAGGGTAATCTTGGCATCATAAATGAGTTAGGCAATGTTCCTTCTGTTTCAAATTTTGGAAGAGTTTCAGCAGGATTGGTGTTAGTTCTTTCTCGAATGTTTTGTAGCATTCACCTGTGAAGCCGTCTGGCCCTGGGCTCTTCTTAGTTGGGCGGTTTTTAATGACTGATTCTATCTCTTTCCTTGTGGTTCATTTGTTGAGATCATCAATTTCTTCTTTTGTCAATATAGGCTGCTTATGTGTTTCTAGGAATTTGTCCATTTCCTCTGAATTGCCATTTTTGTTGGAATATAGCTTTTCAAAGTATCCTCTTATGATAGTCTTTATTTCTGTGGGGTCAGTGTGATATCTCCTTTCTCATTTCTTATTTTGTGTATTTGCATCTTCTCTCTTTTTTTCTTTGTTAGTCTCACTAAAGGTTTGTCAATTTTATTGATCTTCTCAAAAAACCAGCTCTTGGTCTTGTTTATCTTTTCAAGTGCTTTCTTATTTTCTATTTCATTTAGTTCTGCTCTTATCTTTGTTATTTCTTTTATTCTTTCTTCTTCCTGTGGGATTACTTTGTTGTTTTTTAGTAAATCCTCCAAATGTGCAGTTAGTTCTTCAATATTTGCTCTTTCTTCTTTTTTGATGTATGAATTTATGGCTATAAATTTCCCTCTCCGTACTGCTTTTGCTGCATCCTATAAGTTTTGGTATGTTGTGTTATCATTATCATTTGTTTCAAGGCAGTTATTGATTTCTTTTGAGATTTCCTCTTTGACCCACTGTTTTACCAAGAATGGGCTGTTTAATTTCCATATCGTGGGGTGAAATCTGGGCCTCTGGCCCTTGCAGATTTCCAGCTTCACTCCACTCTGGTCAGAGATATTATTTTTTATGATTCAATCTTTCTGAATTCATTAAGCCTTTCCTTGTGGCCTATCATATGGTCTATCTTGAAGAATGATCCATGTGCACTTGAGAAAAATGTATATCCTGCTGTATTCAGGTGTAATGATCTGTATATGTCTATTAGATCCAACTCCTCTAATATACTGTTCAAATATTTTGTTTCTTTAGTAATTCTCTTTTGAGGTATTCTGTCCAGAGTTGATAGTGGTGTATTAAAATCCCCCACTATAATTGTAGATGCATCTCTTCTTTCACTTAGTTTTTCCAGTATTTGCCTCACGTATTTGGAGGCACCCTTGTTAGGAGCATAAATATTTATGATTGGTCATTCTTCTTGACAGATTGTCCCTTTCACTAATATGTAGTATCCTTCTTTATCTCTCACAATTGTTTCGCATTAAAGTCTATTTTGTCTGATATTAATTTAGCTACTCCTGCCTTTTTTTGGTTATTGTTTGCTTGTAAGATTGTTTTCCAACCACTCACTTTCAGCCTCCATGAATCTCTGGGTCTAAGATGTGTCTCTTGTAGAAAGAATATAGATGAGTCACATTTCCTTGTCCAATGTCCCAGTCTGATTCTTTTGATAGGTGAGTTTAATCCATTGACATTCAGTGTTATTTCTTTCAGGGAACTATTTATGTTAGCCATATTTTGATTGGACTTGTGTTTGTCATATTTTGTTTGTTTGTTTTTCCTTCTCTTTTTGTCTTTTTTGTTGCTCTTACACTCTCCTCCAACTCTGCCTGTCCTGTTTTTTCCTTTCTTCCTGCAGAACTCCATTTAGTATTTCTTGAAGTGGAGGTTTCTTGTTGGCATACTCTTTCAATTTCTGATTATCTGTGAATATTTTGAACTCTCCATTATTTTTGAATGCTAGTTTAGCTGGGTAGAGTATTCTTGGTTGGAAATTTTTTTTCTTTTAGTACCTTGACTATATCATACCACTGCCTTCTTGCCTCCATGGTTTCAGATGAGGAATCAGCACTTAAACTTATGGAGCCTCCCTCGTATGTGATGGTTTTCTTTTCTCTTGCTGCTTTTAGAATTTTCTCTTTGTCTTGAGCATTGGATAATTTGACATGTATATGTCTTGGGGTGGGTCTGTTGGGCTTTATGATGTTTGGTGTGCCTTGTGCTTCTTGGATATGTACATCTGTGTCTCTCAGTAGATTTGGGAAGTTTTCAGCCATTATTTTCTGCAACACCCCTTCTGATACCTTTCCCTTCTCTTCTCCTTCTGGGATGCCTATAATATGTATGTTTGTGCGTTTTGCATTGTCATTCAGGTCCCTAAGTCCTAGCTGGATTTTTTCTATCTTTGTATCCATCAATTCTACTATCTGTTTGAATTCCGATGTACTGTCTTCCACATCGCTAATTCTTTCCTCTGCCTCTTCTAATCTGATGCTATTTGCTGCGAGTGTATTTTTGATTTCTTGAACTGTGGTGTTCATTCCCATCATATCTGTTATCTTTTTGCATATGTCTGCAATTTCCTCTCCAAGTGTTTTCTTCCTATTGTTAAACTCTTCCTTTACTTCTTTAAGTTTGTCTCTGATGTATGTTCTGAGATCTTTAATTACTTGTCCACAGTTCTGCTCCCGTTCCTGGTTTTTAGTTTGTTCATTGTATTAAGCCATGTTTTCCTAATTACTGGTTTGATTTGTAGTTTTTTGTTGCTTTCTGGTCATCATTTTATCTTGACAGGTTTAATCAGCTCCTTAGCTTCTTTGTCTAGTCTTGGGGATTAATTAGCTGTTGTTCTTTTTTTTTTTTTTTTAAGATTTATTTTTATTTATTTAATTCCCCTCTCCTCCCCCGGTTGTCTGTTTTCTGTGTCTTTTTGCTGGGTCTTGTTTCTTTGTCCGCTTCTGTTGTCGTCAGCAGCACGGGAAGTGTGGGCGGCGCCATTCTTCCACAGGCTGCTCCCTCCTTCGCGCTGGGCAGCTCTCCTTATGGGTGCACTCCTTGCGCATGGGGCTCCCCTACGCGGGGGACACCCCTGTGTGGCAGGGCACTCCTTGCGCGCATCAGCACTGCGCATGGGCCAGCTCCACACGGGTCAAGGAGGCCCGGGGCTTGAACTGCGGGCCTCCCATGTGGTAGACCCCCTAACCACTGGGCCAAAGTCCGTTTCCCATAGCTGTTGTTCTTGTGTAAGTGTTATATCTTCTCTTTGTCACTTTGTTCTTCTTATTCTAATTTCTTGTTGCTGGCTGAGTTCACTTTGAAGGAAAATATTAGGTCCAGTGAAAGGCAATTGTGTAAAAAAGGAAAATGTGTAAAGTAGTATTGGTAATAAATGTTAACAGAGCAACAATATGAGATCTGGGAGGATGGATATTAGATTCATGTAAGTTGTGTCACCATCCCACCAAATCGATGTCCAGACACCTCCTGCCCTGCAAAACCCTGAAACAGCCTGGTCCTGAAGAATTTCCAATGCTGCCCAGCTGCTTCTTTGCAGGAGAGACTATAACGTGCACTCACTCAGACACCATCTTGCCCTGCCTCTTCTTTAAAGTTTTAAATGTGACAAACATTGAGTAACTGAGGTCAAGGAATGACAGGTGACTGAAAAAATTATGTAGGGATGTGAATCTGGAGATCCAGGTGAGTTACTGGTATCATCCCTCCATTCCCAAACAATGTAATCAGGCATATGAAGAGAAACAGCATAAAAGGGTCCTGCCAGATCCCTTCAGAGCCTGCCAAACCCATAAGGACGGAGTTTGGCCCATTTGTGTTATTCTTACTTTTCACAACATTCATCTGTTGTAAGCTGTTGAGAAATCAAAGGTGATGCTTAGCATGAATAACTTCCAAATTGTTTTGGTTTATATGAATGATCTGGCATCTAATTTACTCATTCTAGAAATTTACAATAAAAAGTAGTTTGCAAGATATGAGTGAAAATAAAACTTTAACTGTCAAATAAATATTAGATATAAATCATCATTTGTATATTATAGAATAGAAAAATCATACATATTGCATAATTAGAATTTACTTGATACTATTATTATTTTAGAGTAGCCAAGAGATTAAATAATTATTAAGAAACAAGCAAAGAAAAACTGTATTAAACTCCAGAAATGATTGTGGGTGTGCTGCAGTGTGAAACATACCTGTGGAGTCCCAGGTTAGGCCTTTTTAAGATGTTCCCTCTTCCCCTTTCCTAATATAGGGGAGGGACCCCAGCTGTTTTCTCTTCTGATTGGTGGCCCCACCTGTTATCTCTCAGGGGGCCAATGTTCTTTAGAGTTATCTGAGGCTTCCCCTTGACCCTTGACACTATTATTAATACTTCTCTTTATTAACACACTTATTCAGATAAAATATTATGAATATTATACTTATTACAATTTCACATATTGTTTAGATGAAGAAAATAGCACAGAAAATTATGTAACTTACAACAGATTCTCACCATTAATTTTTAGCCCTGTGATTCCACCAAGATTGGTTGACTCCAGATATCATGCTTATAACACTATATTCCTACATAAAAATAATTTAAGAAAAACAGAAAATAACTGCTAGATATATAAGAAATGATAGTTTTAGTGCATCATTTATTGTGATTTTATATACAATTATTGTCTAATAAAGGTGCCAGAGCAGAAATTGAAACCTTAAAACCACTTAATAGGGGTGTATTATAGATCACATATTACTATTAATATTTAGAAGATACTTTATAAGTGATTATATAAATCAAATTTATTCTAAAATTATATTTTCATTGTATGTAAATTGTTGATTCATCAATTTCATATTCACATTTCTACAACCAGTCATGATTAGATAAGAACCAAATGTTATGTGTATATATATATGACTGTTCTTTTCAAAATATCCCCATATTTTGATAGAAACTAAAACATTCTGAGAACAGTACTTTTTATACCATCATTATCTCTCTATAAATTTGTCATGCTCAAGATTTTATCACAAATAAAATATTTAAACCATTTAAGGAGCTTTAAATTTCTGTGATCTATTTGTTTCCTTGAAGTTACTTATGCTTAATTTTTGTGCATGCATTTTTTGTTTTGTTCGGAGGTAAAATAAATCAAATAAAATTTTTTCAGGTCCTGTTCAAATGGAGATTTCACCTTGCACGTATACCATGAAGCTACTGTGATCACATAAAGAGCAGGAGAATTCCTTTCTGTTCACTTGATAAGGCCCCAGAATCTCTTACAGTGAGGATTGCTGATAATGTATCATTCCATTATCCCAGATCTAATTTCCAAGAAAGATTGTTTGGCATTTTCTAAGAACTAATGTATCCATGTTAAGCTTGTGCCAGAGAGTTCCTCATCTTTTAGAAACCACATAATTTTGTACACACTTTTTTGGTATTCCTTTGTGATGCTCTAATTGATTACTGGTTAAAAGAGATGGTATTTCACAGAAATAGTTAACCTGTGGCTTACAGGTCAGAAAATTAACCACCAAGGATGGAATAGCACATTTTTAACAATGGAACATTGAACATTTGGAGCCTCAAATTGTGGTGATTTGAGGATTTTAGAATCATCTAGACACTATAGGCAAGGCACACAATCCCTTGAAATCAGCACCGTGTTGGTGGGCATAACCTTGGAATATATGACAAACTATTTCCCCACTGTAACAGAGTTAGAGTCTTTTATAACTTCCCTACACATGATTCTTCTACCCCTTTTATTCAAGTCTACATTTAACACTATGCCATTAAATATATGTCTCAGAGACTTAAAGCTTATGTCTGTTCATATGCTGGTTGAGCTCTGAATCTCAGAAGAGTTGTGGCCAACATCTACTCACCAGTTCATTGGACTCACCCAGGACAACCAACAAATTATAATCATGGACAACCCCATCCTCCAAAAACAGGGGTATCGCCAACTGCAAGTAAAACAGTTCTTTCCATCTGCCCCATAATATTTGGGTCCCTTCTTACTCTGAGGCAGAGTGGGCATCATTATCCCCAAATCCTCAAGACTGAGTAATGAACAAATATAAGAGGGGAATGCAACCATGGATAAAGTAAACTTACCAATATCATAGTAATGGAAGTACATGTAACATTGATATAGAGGTAGTGGTCTGAGGGGAAGGGGAATGAATAATAGGTGGAACACTGAGCATTTTTGAGCATTGAAATTAAGTGTAAACTATGATTAAACTAAAGATCTTGCTTAGTAGCAATGCTTCAATATTTATTCATCAATTGTAACAAATTTACCACACAACTGTAAGATGCTATTAATAGGTGAAAATGTAGGCGGGGAGAGGGTGGGGTAACTGGGAAACCCTTATACTTTCAATGTAACTTTCCTGTAACCAAAAACTTTCAAAATATAGTTTATTATATTAAATAAAGCAAAAACTGTGTTCATGGAAAAATATTTCATTACATCAAAGACTTGAAGGAAAAAGAGTTAGTCACATAGGCACATGGGAAAAAGAGTATTAGAACAGGGGGAACATCAGTGTAAAAGCCCTGTGAAGAGGGTGGGGGGCATACAGTCTTAGAAACAACAGGAGGCCTATTGAACAAGAATGTCATTCTGTGTGAATCAGCCAAGTTCATGTATGTTGATGTGATAAGTGCTATGAAGCAAAAAATTGAAGGGGCTCTATGGTGCCATGTGGCCTCACTCTTAAAAGGATTTTCATGACAGTCTTTAAGTGCAAGGTCACATTTGAACAACCTGAAAGACTTGACTATGAATACGTGGAGGAAATGAGGTTCAGGCTAATGGAAGTGTAAAAAAATTCTTCAGATTTATGACTTTTTATATTAACCTTTTTCATCACTATATTTTATGAAAAGTTTTGTAAAAATGGAATATCTTGGATTTATTATTTTAATTCACACTGATAATCCTTTTCTTTTTGAAAAGAATTTATTCTGCATAATAAATATAAAATTAATATTTTAATATTATTTGAGATTTCATTATATTACTATTTCTAATTTCCTTTTTATATATATTTTCTTTTTTCTGCTCTCTTTTTTATTTGTTGTCTTTAGATATTTGTATATATTTCCTCTACTGTCTCCCACCACCTCTATATTTTTAAGGGAAATATCCCACCATACCTAATCTATTCTGCGTTCTCCAAATATCCACAAAATTCTTGACTACATTTCTGAATGAACCTCCAATTTTCATGTGTGGCTTTAAGAATCAGTTTGAATCTACATGGTACCAAGTGTCAATTTCCGCCCATTGAATACCTCACTTCAGTTTTTCAAGAATGCCTAATATACTTCTTCACATAATATTAGTTAAGGAAAAAATATATTTTTTGTTGATATAAGTATCTTAGAGGTAGCAAAATAAATAATAAATGCAAGGAAAGCAAATGGTTAACAGAAACATTGCCAGGGCACCCAAGACTTAACAGAATGAAAAAAAAAAAAAAAATAAGTATCATTACTGGGAAGCCTGATAAATATATAACATATTTAAATTGAGTGGTTTTTTTTAATCAGAATATTTAAAAGGAAATGTATTTGGCAAATTCCAAACTAAGGAGTTGATCACATAAGGAATAGAATAAGAGCATCTGGCAATTCAGGCAGAGAGAAAGAGTGCAGAAGAGGTAAGAAATGCATGGTTCATTTTAGAAAGTTCAGTATTACAGTGGAGCTCTAGGGGAGGTCCATAAAGGGAGGTTAAAAAAGGAAAGGGGGTAGCAGATTTGGCTCAAGCATTTGAGCTCCTGCTTTCCACATGGGAGGTCCTGGGTTCAGTTCCAAGTACCTCCTAAAAACAAACAAACAAAACACAAGCAAACAAACAGAAGGGCCAGCTCTGGGGAGCTTATGTGGCTCAGTGGCTGAGCACCAGCTTTCCACATATATATGGTCCTGAGTTTGATCCCTGGCCCCAGTACCTTGAGAGATAGATAAATAAATAAATAAATAAATAAATAAATAAATGAAATAATGGGATATTCTAGTACCAAATATGAAACACACAATGAGTATAATTAACAATGGTTTTTAAATATCATTTTATGCAAATAAAATATATTACTGCTTCTTATGATCAATTGGCAAGGAAAGTGCACCATGAATTTGCTCCTATTAATTTTCCATGAATAGCTGGAAAATATTATACTAATAATTTAAAAAGAAAAATTAGCTAATGCTTTAAAATATTAAGTAAATAAGTGTACAAGATAATTAAAATGTTTATATAAAAATAAATATTCAGGGCAATTGCAACAAAAAATGTAGTACATACAAATTAGAACCAAGATGAATAAAAATAAGGAGTGAAAACACTATATTTCTCAAAATTATTAAAAACCTTGCATGGTATTTAGAATAAAAGAATGAAAACCTTCAGTGAAAATACAAATGAATAAATAATAAGCAGCTTAATAATTCTCAATAATGAGGAGGAAAAATTTTCAGGGCAACCAGCTTTAATCAGATTCTGTGATTGGAATAAAAAATCTTATATAATCTAAATAAAGAGTGAGTTAATAGACAGTAACCTCAATATATCCCTACAATAATGCATTATAAAGTTTTTGTTTTTCCTTTTATATAATTCACAAATATATATTATTATATTGTAAAGTGATGTGTACAGCAGTCCTATTCATATAAAATAGATACAAAAAGAAAATAAAACCTAAAAGCAAATGGAAAATATATGTACATATATGTACATACACAACAATCTCTCATTTGAGCCATCTTCAATCACTCCAAGACTGAAGATTGATTGTCCTGTATAGATTTCCAATGAGATGAATTCTGTCTTCATGACTACTAACCATCCTTTCTTTATCACATGGAATAAGCAGTTGATTACATAAAAAAGAATTGCAAATATCAAAGAAATGCAAATCTCAAACCCAATTTAAATAGGAGTTCCTAAGGAAACCCTAAGCAAATGGGGCAAAAGCAAGGACACCAAAACAATCTTTGTCCAATGAAACTTGCAGCTACAGAAAAGAGTAAACTCAGCCAACCTCTGAACCAAATAAACCCTAAGATTTTGCACTAATTTTGATTTACTTCAGTTTCTTTTATCTGATACAGCATGCCTAGTTTCAACAATAAATCACAAAGCAAAATAAAAGGAAAACACAGTCTAAAGATGAGGATAAGTGTCAGAACCTGAAGCAGATATGACAGAGACGCTAGAATTATCATGCAAATAATTTAAAGAGCCTATGACTGATATGCTAAGGACTGATAGAATATGAAAGCAATCACTTAATTTGAAGCACACTTATTGATTGCTACAAAGATTGTCTTTAAATTTTATTTTTTATGTTGTTTTCCAAAAAATGTGAAGTATCAAATCTTATGTAAAACTGATTGTTTATATCTAGTTGTCTATGCAGTACATAAGGACTCAAGGGTTTAGTACCAGGGATTTCATAGCATACTTGAACTAGGATTTTACTTTCTATATCCTAAAATAGTATGCAAATTATCTGAAAATTCTGCTTACTTGTGGAACAGTAAAATCTTATGTAATTTATACTATGAATAGGTCCATTTGGCTATTTATAGATTGTGGATAAACAATATCCACTTTGCTGTTATCATCCACAGTAGAGTCCCCAAGGGGCATATATGCCAATTATCTTCTGGTTCAAAACAACAATAAGATGATTTTATTAATAATAAAGTATATGTTACTGAAATAATACACTACATGCTGACATTCTTTCAATGAATACAGTTTTTAGCTCACTCACTTAAAATATCTTGTAAAATACATACAGACATGTTTTAATGTTATATAAGAAATCTAATGATATGAGATAGAAGTGTCTATGATAAACTCTGTCATGGGTTAGCACATAGTTTATTTGAGGCCCAGTTTCTCATCCTGGCAGTGTTACTTATATTATATTGCACCAAAATAGGAAATACAATGAACTGTAATAATGTTACACCACAGTATGATTCATGCAGATTCTAGAAAATACATTTACAGTATTACAAATTTATTATTTTTCACCTTTTTTAAATTATGAAGGGCTAGGTTTGCAGTGCTTAAGCTATACCTTTTGAGCTTACTCGAGGACTATTGTTCCAAATGAAAACAAAACTGCAAAAATTTTATAGGCATGTGGACATGAGGACATCAAAAGTACAAAGGATTAGAGTCTTGTAATCTTGTGAATTCAGAATAATACTATATAGTTACACAGAAGAATTAGTAAACACACAGGCTCACACACACATACAAACATACAGGCCTCAAATACAGACATTTAAAATTGATAGACAAGAGAGCCTACACAATTATTTTTTTCTTTTTTAAATCTCTGAAAGCTCCTGGTAGGCTATTGTTCCTTAATATTTTGAGGACTTATTTGTAGGCATGTAACACAACAAATAAAAATGTTGTGGAGTAGAAATACCATCAGGAAAAGCAAAGCAGAGAAAAGGTAAAAAATTGCTTTGAAGTGTTGGATGTCATCTATTTCAGAGAATGTGAAGTGGGCCTCCATGATGAGATGACATTGGAACCAAAATCTGAAAGAAGAGATGAAACATGATACTAAGAATTCCTTCTTTCAGTGACCCATTTTTAAAGATGAGCAGACAGTAAAGATAACTGAGTAAACACTGTATTTGAAAAAGAAAGAAAAAGAAACAAATATTAAAAAGAAAATTGAATGAAACTGAGAAAGTAGGGAGAAGAAAACTGATAAGAGCAGAAACACTGGAAGGAAAGATTCAAATAAGGGAGAGACTTCTGGAAGCTACAGGTCTCAAAGTACTGTTACAGCAACATACGGTATCTACTGTGCAGCAAAGCATGTAGGAAGGCAAGACTTGTGAGGGAAACAAAGGCACAGTTGTGCTGTTTCTATGGTTACACTGTTAACACAGGAATGCAGAAAGTAAACCAGACCGAAGCTGTCCAGGACTGGGAGAAATATGAGAAAACACACTTTGTAGTCTGAGATCACAAGGATTTTGTACTCTGAGATAAGATTTTAGTCCTGCAGCTTGTGTGCAGCTGCATGCTATTGTTTGTGCTTACAGTAGCTAGAGTATATGTAATGCTATTTGGAAATAATAAAGTCATCAGATGAACTTAAGGATTCAATGCTCTCAGAACCTCTGATCCCAATCTCTTTGCCTTTCATTCCTGATACCCTTTGGGCTGACATTCTGACAAGTGGTGCCCAATGTGGGGCCTGAAGAAGTGAGTGAGTCTTCCATAATCATATTGGGAACCCATGGAAGAGACCTCATTGAGGGTCAAGTGAGACGTCCAAAGCAGAGCAACTCAAGTCTTCAAGATTAAGTAAGTGGATGGTGCTTCAGGGGCAGTCACCGGACATTGTAAATCCTCACAGGGCCCACTGGATGGAATGGGGGAGAGTATGGGCCATGATGTGGACCATTGACCATGAGGTGCAGAAGTGCCCAGGGATGTGCTTACCAAGTGCAATGGATGTGTCATGATGATGGGAATGAGTGTTGCTGGGGGGGGAGAGGTGGGGTGGGGGTAGCGGGGTTGAATGGGACCTCATATATATATATATATTTTTTAATGTAATATTATTACAAAGTCAATAAAAAATAAAATAAAATAAAAAAATAAAATAAAAAATAAAAAAATAAAAAAAATAAAATAAAATAAAACGCCTTACTTCCGAGGCGAAGCGAAAAAAAAAAAAAACCCTACCATAATCCTTCTATGAAGCCAACATCATCTTAACACCAAACCAAATAAAGATACTATAAAAGAAAAAAAAAAAAGAAAAAAAAAGTAAGTAAATAATATTTCTGCGAAGTCATCAGGGTATAAGTAATCAACCAGGATTTCTGGAAGAATATTCTCAAGTGTTAAAAACTTTATTAAATACTACAGGGGTGCCAGTTAGAGTAACAGATTTGTTAGAACTCTTTGCTTTAGTTCGAAAACATTGTTACTGGTTTCAACCACAAAGTAAAAACCTTTTAAATTTGAAACAGTGGAAACAAGTAATGAAGGCTTTATGAAGAGCATATCAAAAAGGAGAATCTATTCCATTGTCAGTCTGGGTTTTAGGACAGCAAATAGCAGCCACTTTAGATCCTTTACAGTCTGAAGAAGAAGAGAAAGATGAAATTACTATATTTTCTAAGCCCATAAGTAAATTTGAAATAAAAGAAATTAATAGGAACAGGAACAGGAACTTGAGGTGAATGGGGAACTGTCAGGTTTTTCCCCTCTTTCTGATATTACCACTTTCATCAATAAAAGCTCAATGAAGTGTCCTAATGAAATATCTTCTATGTATCCAGTACAACCCTCTGTACCTACTGAATTGCCTTCTGTTACTAAGCCTAATTTAGAAATGTTTTCAGATGTTGCAGATGCTTTGCCTTATGCTAATAAGATTGTTGTTCCTGGGAAGTGGACTTGGCCCAGTTGTTAAGGCATCCAGCTACCACATGGAAAGTTCATGGTTCAAACCCTGGGTCTCCTTGACCCATGTGGAGCTGGCCTATGTGCAGTGCTGATGCATGCAAGGAGTGCCGTGCCATGCAGGGGTGTCCCCCGCATAGGGGAGCCCCATTCACAAGGAGTGCACCCCATAAGGAGAGCTGCCCAGTGTGAAAGAAAATGCAGCCTGCCCAAGAATGGTGCTGCAAACACGGAGAGCTGACACAACAAGATGACACAACAAAAAGAAACACAGATTCTTGTGCACTGACAACAACAGAAGCAGACAAAGAAGAAGATGCAGCAAATAGACACAGAGAACAGACAACTGGGGTGGGGGGGAGGGAAGAAAAATAAATAAATAAATAAATCTTTGGGGAAAAAAAAGATGAGAAATGATGGATAATTTAAAAACAGCTATACCCAAAAAGTAAGAATTATGAGTCAAAATGTAAACTTCATGTTTCTGTTGGTATGTTATAATTGTTTTGTGTTTGTCTGTTTGTTCAGTGTCAGTGTATATTTTAATACCTCTGGATGGTATTATTAAACAGAAACTGAATTGATAATAACAAAAAGTAATTTATAACAGGAAAAGTTGTTGGCAGCCAGCCTCCTCTGCCAACTTGTTTCTAAAGACTGTTTCTAGTATTGCATGCTACTAGGTATTTAAAATAAAGATTTTTTTTGCATATAACCAAACTAAATCATTATTTAAAATTTTGTTTAGTGTTAATGGTAATTGTATATTGTAAGAAGTTTGATTGGAGACAGTTTCCAAAATCACTTTGGTAACTTATGTACATAGGATGTATAGAATGTGTTATTATTATTAAAGAAACAGAAAATAATTTTGTCCTAAGATAAAATGATTGATTATTAAGAAAGAGCAAAATGTGGGACAAAACCTGAATGAATACTGAAAGTGCAGAATGTTCATGAAAAAGGAATTTTTATGGTTAATGTTGAGTAAGATTTGATGGGTCTGGCTATAAAGTTTAAAAAGTTTTAGTATCAATTAGTATACTAATGCAAAGTTAAAATTTTGTTCTCTCTCAAAGTCTCTCAAGTCATTAGTCTGTTCGAATAAAAGTTTATAAAGAGTTTTTCTCCTGAATAACCAGTATACAAAGAAAGTCTGTTTTATCAAAATAACCTCTTGTGCTTTAACCTTATCATTTTCAGAGGAACACAATGTTTAAACCTGCTTTCTCAAGGTCAACTCCTGAAAAGTATCTTTTTATTTCAAACTCTTGCAAAAGATTTATTCTTTTACCTTGCAAAAAGGAAAGTAATAAAATAGCTTAGTTCCTTTAATATGTTATAAGTTGAATGGAAAGTGTTTAAAAGTATTATAAAATTAAATGGAATTCTTTAGTCCTCTGTTAATTAAAGTTGTATGAGTAAAAAGTTCATATGAATACTTAAAGTGTATAAAATTCCTGAAAATTTACCATTGTTTCAGCATAATATTAAACAAAAGTACTAAATTATGGCAAAACAATTTATTATGGCAGGCTGCTCTTTCTAATTTTATTGGAATACTTAATACACATTTACCATCAAATAAATTTCTGACATTTTTTCAAAACATATCTTTTGTTATCAATATAATAGTACAGGCCCAATCTATAAAAAATGCTAGTATATATTTTACAGATGGAAATGGAAAAGGAAAAGCTGGATATTATGGACCCACTAAAAAATTATTGATAATAAACAAGCTTCACCACAAAAAGTAGAAGTGTAAGCTGTTATTTAATTACTTTCTGATGTACATGAACTGATTATATAGTAGCTGATTCTTCCTATATTTGCTATACTGTTAACCATATGGAAACTGCTCATCTTTCTCAAAATATGGAGACTGATTTATTTTGGCAGACTAGCATACATCCATGTAACTCTAAATACTTACAATGGATTTACTTAGACTTCTGCTATGACAGGAGAAACTGCAAAACATGCTATTCATCATTGTCTTGCTACTATGGTTATTATGGGTGTGCCTAATTAGATTAAAACTGACAATAGCCCTACATGTATTAGTAAATCATTTTCTAATTTCTATAAATCATGGAATATCAACATAATTCTGAAATCCCCTATAATCTCTGAGGGCTTGCATCAAATCAGATCTGGCTGATGAATGTCACACATGTTCCAACTTTTGATAAATTGCAATATGTTCATGTGTGTATTAAAACTTATTCTCACTTTTCCTGGGCTACAGCACATAGTGGGGAAAAATTTTGTCATGTTCATTCACATTTGTGGTCTGCCTTTGCAGTCATCGGATGCCCTGCACAAATCAATACTGATAAAGGTCCGGCTTATTCTGGCAAACAATTTGCAACATTTTACGCTAAATACCTCATTGCTCATTTCACAGAAATTCCTTATAATCCTACAGGTCAAGCTATAGTTGACCTGTAGCATTATAATGTCTCATAATCAGATTTATGTAGCTGATGATAAGGATATCTTTATGATCTGATCTTACATGTTAATAAGTTTAAGGGTCACATCATACCTTAGCAAATGTTATTAAAACAAAAAGGGGGAGATGATGGCATTATATTACCGAAGGATCAATTGGCAAAAGCTTTATTTACTTTTAAATTTTCTTAATGTATATGATTCAATAACACCCACTGAATGGTGTTATGCTTTGAATAAGAATAAAGAAAAGATATAGTGTGACTCAGCTGAATATCAGCCAATATATTGGAAAAATGTACTAACTGACACTTGGAAAAAGGAAAGGGTAAAAGTGTAGGGGAGAGGATGTGCTCTTGTCATTTCAGAAAATGGGGAACAGATTTGGCTATCTACAAGGAGGATTAAACTGAGAACTGAAGGGAAGAAGCAGAGAAGTGGAATGCATTCTTCTGATCATGATGATGGTAATCATGAGTAAAGGTGAAGAGTATGAAAATCATACACATTGGGCTTATATACCTAACCCTCCATTAATATGAGCTTTAACCTGGAGGGATCCATCTTTTCCTATATTCTTGAATAAAACTTATATATTTCCTGGACCCATTGATAATAGGTTGCCATCAAAACCTAAAGAGAAAGAAAAGAAAGCATACAATCTAATATTTTCTTTTGATTATAGACCATTGTGTACTGGAAAAAGTCCCCCTTGTGTGCAGATAAAAAAATATAACTATGGTAATTATGAAATCTAAGGGTACCAAGTTATTAGTAACTTTGTTCCTTTCACATAATTCGGTTGTGACTAAAAGGCAAACTTACAATTGTCCACCCCAAGGTTATGGCATCAAAGAAGGATGGCAAGACTGTCATATAGGAAGAGGATCTGTCATTTTTAATGATTCCTATGGAATTGTGTGGGAAAGTGCCCCTTTGGAGGCTCCCAAAGAACATAGCAGCAGATTTATATGGTATGGTCTTAATAGTAGAGGTCAACAGGTCAGTAACATGCGATATCCCTTTTCAGAACCTCTGTATGTTAATGAACAAATGGTATACAGCAAGAATTATAGTATAGGGAGATATAGAGGGAAATGGATACCCACCACATGGATAAACGATACTTACAATCTAAATATACATAAAAATGTATGGAAAGAATTTCTGGGAATTCTGCCCCTATTTGTGAATGGATTGGTAATTATAGTCAAACTGGCCAATATTTACAATGAAATCAAGCCTATCAATTAAGACCATGTGTTAGAGATCCATATGTGTTTATCACTTTATAGTTTATAACTATAAAGGACAATGTTTTGTTTTACAAAAGTGGTGACTTGTATACATGTCTGTCAGAAAATGTATTGCAGGATGGAGATAACCATTACAATGGCCAGAAAATGACTAAGTATATGGATTCCTGCCCAAACGAATTGAATTTGTCAGCCTTCACCTGAAAGTCAGTTGCTGCTTCATATGGCCTAAGAGATGCTGAAGCAGACAAAAATATTTGTTGCACTCTTAATAATTAGCATAATGGCTGAAATTATTACATCTGCTGCAGCTGCTGCTGTAGATTTTCATGAGACTGTCCAGACTGAACAGCACATGCATGAATGTCATAAGAATGCTAGTGATTTATGTTGCACTCTTAATAATTAGCATAATGGCTGAAATTATTACATCTGCTGCAGCTGCTGCTGTAGATTTTCATGAGACTGTCCAGACTGAACAGCACATGCATGATTGTCATAAGAATGCTAGTGATTTATGCCATAGTCAAGAACATATTGATGAACAATTAAATAACAGAGTTGATTTAGAATCAGCAATTTTGCATCTTAGAGACCAAGTGTATAAATTAAATCTGCTTAGAGGACTGAAATGTGACTGGAATGAGAGTAATTTTTGTATTACCCTGCTTGCTTACAATGCTTCTATGATTGAATGGGAAAAGATTAAAAATCATCTAATAGGTCATAAAACTAACATATCCTTAGAAATAGTAGAACTTAGAAAAAGATATTAGAAATGTCTCATAATCAGCTGTATATAGCCAATGATAAGGATATCTTTGATGATCTGATTTCACATGTTAATAAGTTTAATCTGGTGAATTGGTGGAAGTCTCAACATTTTTTATCAACACTAGAAATGGGAGTCAGTGTGGTGGTCTTGTTGCTCATTGTTATTGCTTGCCTGGGACAATGTGTTCAGAGAAGACAGTACAGTGTGGATGCTATACGGCAAGCCAATAATTTGGTGCTTGCTAAAACCTTGCGAAGAAGATACCCATGGTCAGAGCACTTGGCTGGTAGTCAATGATGGGTAAGACTCTCAGAGGAGGGCAACCTAAGACAGGCACATCCACCCTGACTAAAACAAAAAGGGGGACATGTGGGAAACAAAGGCATGGTGGTGCTGTTTCCATGGTTACACTGTTAACACAGGAATGCAGAATTTAAACAGGACTGAAGCTGTCCAGGACTGGGAAAAATATGAGAAAACACACTTTGTAGTCTGAAAGCACTATGATTTGTACTCTGAGATAAGATTTCAGTCCTGCAGCTTGTGAGAATTTTTTGTGTGCAGCTGCATGCTATTGTTTGTGCTTACAGTAGCTTGCATATAGATAATGCTAATTGGAAATAATAAAGTCATCTGATGAGCTTAAGGATTGAATGCTCTCAGAACCCCTGATCCCAATCTTTCTTTGTCTTTCATTCCCAATACCCTCCGGGCCAACATTCTGACAGACTTGTATAGCTGTGGGATTCAAAGAACTCAGGATAGAAAATGCTCATGAATCAAGCATAAGGCTGAGGGTTAAAGTAGCTCAAAATAAAGTAATATTTTAAGGCTATCAAAAGAAACACAAGAATGTTTCCTGAGCAAGAAACTGGATAAACCACTTTGACCAATCCTAAGTTACATCTGCACATCTTCCTGAGTCAAATGCCTATCACTTTTAACATGGGGGAATTGAACAATTACAATTGATTCCATACTGTGATGTTAATGTGAAAATGATGACAAGAAGAAATAATATTCCTAAAGTTACAAGCATTTAAGCATAAAATAAGACCTTATGGCAGGCAAATGAATACACTCATTTATTATATTAAAATAGTATAAGAAACTGACAGCTTCATGAAAATTATATTTATCTGATATGATACGGATACATCTTGTGGATTTGAAAACATGACTCAAAGAACTGAGAAACCAACTTAAAATAAAAAGAAAAATATCATTAAAATACTGGAGTGTTTATCACCATACCAAGCACTGTTAAGGAACAAAAAAATGCAGAGGACTGATAGGAAGAAAACAATTTGAAATAAGAAAGAATAATTTGAAAATAATTGACAAACTTAAAAGTACTAACCCATAATTTTCAAAATGTGAAAAAGCTGACTAATACAAATATGAAATGAATACATGGAGAAAATTCATTCACTATCTCATTAATAGAAGAACCAGTAAGATGGTAAGATGGATTCGAAGAACACTTAAGCAAAAGGATTTATGGTATTTCGATAGAAAAGGAGCAACAATAAGCATTTCTCTACTTTTAATTTTTTATAGTGTCCCAAAATAACTAAAAACTACTTGTATAGCAATGTCCATCTGAGCATTAAAAACAACAGCCAAAAGGCAAAAGCAACAAAGTGCCCATCAGCAGATGAATGGATCAACCCAATGTGGTCTATACACACCATGGAATATTATTGAGCCATAAAAAGAATTGAAGCACTGATACATGCTACAAGATGGATGAATCTTGAAGATATCATGTTGGGTGAAATAAGTCAGAAAAAAAGGATAAATATTGTGTGATTTCTTTTATAGTAAATACTTAAAATAAGCAAATTCATAGGGAAAGAAAGCAGAATAGTTGTTACCAAGGGCGAGGGCAGATTGGAATGGGGTATTGTTGCTAAATGAATAGGATTTCTGGTTTAGAGTAATTAAAATAGTCTGGAAATAGATTTTGGTGACAGTTTTGCAGTATTGCCAAAGTATTTAGTGTCAATGAATTACCCACTTAAAATGGTTAGAATGGTTTTTATATTACATATATTTCACCACAACTAACAATAAATATATATTTTTAAAAGAGTGTATTTGATGTGACAAAATATTATTGTGAATCATAAGCACATATACAGGTACAGATATCATTAGCATAAAGCTTAATGAATTTTCATGACCTGAACATACCTTTGTAAACAAGACCAAGTCTACAAAGCAGAACATTGCCTACACCACAGAACACTCCTTTATGTTGTCTTTGGTCACTATCTTTCCTTTACAGCTTATTCCCCTTCTGTAGCAAAGGTTAGTTTATGTGTAGGTATTATTAAATTTGGATTATTTTAATATATATATATACACATAAAATCCACCATTTCCATATGTTAGTTATATGAATTGTACCAACATCTACAATTGAATAATCACAAAAAGTTACAAATTTCAAAATTGGCCTGCATATTTTTACTTCCTTAATTGTGTTATGTAAAATTTGTAACCTAGATTACAAATCAGGATGAATGCTTCCCTTAATGCTTTTAGGTATATTATGAGAGGGTAAAGGGGAGACCCAATCCCAGACCTATGGAGTGTTTAAGGCTTGGCAAGGTCACCAATTTGAAAATTAGCATATACTCACTTGACATAATTTAACTAAAGACTGGCTTTCCCTGATGCTTTAATTCTGCTGATATTAAACTCAGTTTGATCCTCATTAGAAATATATTCTAGGCCCTTCTGAGTCTTGAACTTCACTATCCATATGGAAACAAGTGCTAATTTATTACAAAAATAGGAAGTTCTTAGGCATTCTATTACTACATGCCGATGAATATATTAGCCTAAACCTAAATATTTGCTATTTTATCTGGACTTTTTAATTTTTATTTGTTAAAGATTTATTATTTATTTATTTCTCTTCCCTTCCCCCCCATTGTCTGCTCTCTGTGTCAATTCACTGTGTGTTCTGTGTCCACGTATATTCTTGTCAGCAGCACTGAGACACTGTGTCTCTTTTAGTTGCATTATCTTGCTGCATCAGCTCTCCGTGTGTATGGCACCACCCCTGGATAGGCTGCATTTTTTTCACACAGGGCAGCTCTCCTTATAGGGTGCATTCCTTGCACATGGCTCTGCCCTACAAGGGGGACACCCTTGCATGGCATGGCACTCCTTACTATGACAAATATCACTGTTACAGAAATATTGGGTCTCTCCATTCCCTATCATATTGTACCCCTTCTGATGTGGTCTGCAGTTGTGTCCAAGCTGCAGCTTCACTGACTTTCCTTGGAACAATTCCAAGGAGATATCTGCAGGACACATCAAAGCATTTCAAGATATTAAGCCTTACTTAACAGTATTAACTTGTTTATTATTGCACACATAGTTAGAATTTTCTTTTCTCCCTTCCCTATCTTACTGTTCCCATTTCCTCATTTATGCCTACTGGAATTATCTACCAATTAGCACCTTATACCCAAGAAAGAATGAATTTAATAAATGGGAATAGTTACAGATTACAGCAATTTAATAATATTACTATAATATTAGTAGAGAAGAGAGGGCAGTAGAGAATTGGTAAATATGTAATAACATTTATGGATCTCAAAAATGTAGCTGAATAAAAACCTTAGATATTAAAGTGAAATCTGTAACAACAAATGCACATTCTTTAAAACATACATTATATATGTCTTATGAAGATATATGCCTTTTTAAGGATACATGCCATCCTCATAAGGGGTGGTCTGTACATAAAGGAGGATTGAAATGGAAGAAAGATTGAGGAATGATGATAATTATGGGATAAGGAATTAAGCTAGGATGAGCTCGGTTCAGTTGTGAAGAGTAAAAGAAAGAAAAAATGAGTAACATATATTAATAATTTATATTCTCATTGGCTCTTTTAAATACTCTAGGGATTGTTATAAAACTTCCTTTATCCTCAGACATAAAACATGGAGGGAGCCACAGTGGAAAATACTGATTAGTGAAATTTTTCAGAGATTAAAATATACAACTAATAATATATGTAAGTCAAGGCATTTGAGAAGGGGTAACACAAAAATAACACAAGAAAACAAGAAAATTGCATATAAAAGAATGATTCTCAATAGGGAAATCAAAGGTGTCCTGGATAATTAACAAAGACCCAGTGGCAATGTTTCTTGGTCTCAGATGATTTGGGAATAATAACTAATTGCATTCAAACTTCCAATGTTATATCTCATAAAGAAAAGATATTAATTGTACTTATTTCATTGTGGTTGAGAACCACATGGAGGAATAACACATCCCTCATTTGAAGTAAATGGAGAGCCCCAACCTCCATGATTAGCAAATTAGCTCCAATAACAATTAACAATTCTTTTTTTTTAAAGATTTTTTAAAATGATTTATTTCTCCCCCCCCAAGTTGTCTGCTCTCTGTGTCCATTCGCTGCGTGCCCTTCTGTGACTGCTCCCATCCCTATCAGCAGCACCAGGAATCTGTGTTTCCTTTTGCTGCATCATCTTGCTGTGTCAGCACTCCTTGTGTGTGGCACCATTCTTGGGCAGGCTGCACTTTCTTTTGTGCTGGGCTGCTCTCCTTATGGGGATACTCCTTGTGCGTGGGACTCACCTATGCAGGGGACACCCCTGAGTGGCATTGCACTCTTTGTGTGCATCAGCACTGCACATGGGTCAGCTCCACATGGGTCAAGGATACCCCGGGGTTTGAACTGCAGACCTCCCATGTGGTAGGTAGATGCCCTAACCATTGGGCCAAATCCACTTCCCCAGTAACAATTCTTGATTCATGGTTTCAACTTAAATTACATTAATGACAGTAATATTGAC
Organism: Dasypus novemcinctus; assembly: GCF_030445035.2. Classification (NCBI taxonomy): domain Eukaryota; kingdom Metazoa; phylum Chordata; class Mammalia; order Cingulata; family Dasypodidae; genus Dasypus; species Dasypus novemcinctus. Next base: position 61,789,753 of record NC_080691.1, on the reverse strand, counting down.
AGACTCAGCATATTATATCATGCATATTTATATTTTAATTTCAAAACAATGGTTTCTGGAGTAACTTGGCATTTTTAGAAACATTATTATGTTCTTTAAAGAAAGTGAGGAATGTTTCTATTTTTTATGATTTCTATATTGAAACTGAAAATTTAATCAATGAAAATTCTGAAGGAAAGGAGAAAAAAATGTTTGAAAGATTGATCTAGAATGTGGTCTTAGGGAAGACTGTGACGATCAGGTCAGGCTTACTGATGTTGAGTAAGGATTTGTGTTTCAAATACTAATCATTTTTGATAAAAGCTTCCTGATTTTTTTAGAAAGCTGATATTAGTATTATTATTGCATCTACAGAGTTTCATTTGTGCCATGGATATCTGTGTTTCATTTTACCATTGCTGTACAAGAGATGATAATTATCACAGTTTAAATTCCCTCTTGAGCAGATTCTTTAACAAGAACTTTGGTATATGGTGTTTGTTGTTAGGTAGTTCCAGAAAGCATAAATGAGGAAATGGGAAAAGTGAGACATGGAAGGGAGAGAAGAAAAAAAGCTAACTATATATGCAATAGAGAAGTTACTGCTGTAAATAAGACTCAATATTATGAAATGTTTTGATGAATCTGGCAGAAATAACCTTGGAATTGTCCCAAGGAAAGTCATAACTGCAGACCATATGGTAAGACAAAAAGGTATACAGATTGGGGACATTCAACATTTCTGACAATATTTCTGAATGAATGTAACAAGTGATATGTCAATGTGTGTGTGAAGTCTTTGAGCTCAATCATTTCTTATACTTATTTTATTTAATGAGGGTTCCATGTACAGTTTGCATTTGTTTAAGCCACTAAATGTGTCATAGTTTCAGCATTGGTAAGAAACTAATAAATGAGAGTGAATAATTCATTTTAGGAAATTCATGTGTGCAAACAAAATTAAAAGGAAAAATAGGCTACAGGTTTCATTCTTGATCTTAATTCACTCAACAAAACTCAGGGAGTTTATACCTGTTGCTCTAATCTGGTCACCTGAACAGAAGCAAAGATAATTGATTTTTACTGGGAAATATTATTTTCTATTTTAAAATATATTGGCTGGTGAAGCCAAACATAATTGTAATAAAATCAAGCAAACATATAATAACATAAAAGTCTTAAAAAGCTAATGTAATCAAATTAATGCTAATTTTGTATCTTGAGACCAGAAATATCCATGTTATATTTTGACTTTCTGCTTTCAACTCATGTACCTGAGACTCACAATTTCTAGGTTTTGGCTCATTGCTGACTTGCCTGCAAATGTCATAACTATATTTTATTACTAGAGACTGTCTTCATTACTCTCCCTCAGTGCATGCAATGTTGGAAGCATTTTACATATACATAGATTTTTCACATGAGGGGCCTTGATAAATCATTTTCTTTTTCCTAACAATATTTTCTCCACTGATCCCATCAATTTAAAATGCCAAAAGAAGTTATTTGATATTATGGTTTTATAACAAAAGAAACTTTATATAACAGTTTCTAGCATAAGAACATCATATGGGAAAAATTTAATTGCATGCCTTATTTAGATGAACATTTTGCTTTGTGTATATGACTGAATGACAAGGTTAAAAGGAAGCATCATTTTATTTATATTTCAGAACATTGTGTCATGTATCCTATTTCCATGTGTTTTGAAGCATTCTTGCATTGAGTTTTTATTTTCCCTTAACTTTTTATTTTTCTGTGATATAAATTGACTTTAAGTTGAAAGATAAAAATGGTCCTATAGATTGTGAAATTGGTAGAACAATATGATATAATTAAAAGGAAAAATGGTAATAAAATCTTTAACCATTGAACAAAGGATGTAGTTGGCAAAGAAGATGATCTGATTCACAAGTACCTACTAGGAAATGATTATTGGACACCTCTACCACCATCTGGATACTTCTTCATTTTTTAGAAATTACACACTTTATGAACTTGGAAGTTGTATTAGTCAGGGTTCTCTAGGGAAAGAGAATCAACAAAGAAATATCTGTCAATAGAGATTTTATGTGTCTCTCACATGCTTGTGGAGATGCACAAGTCCAGATCCTGCAGGCAGGCTACAACTGGGGGTGCCAATAAAAGTCCAACAAACGTCCTTGAGGAGTTCTGGGAAAAGGTGGCTGTCCAAAGATGAGCTGGGAAATTCTCCCTCAATGCTGGAATCACTTCTCCTTTTTAGGCATTCAACTGGTTGGATAAAGCATCACTCATTGCTGATGGCAATCTCCTTGATTGATGTAATTGTAATCAGCTATCTATGATTTATCACTGCAGGAAGTCAATAGTGAATAAAGTTCATAAGTGCCCTTGTAATACAATTAGCCCAGTGCTTGGTTAACAAAACAACTGTGCACAGTTACCTGGCTAAATTGACACATTAGCATAACCATCACAGTTGACCATTTTTCAACTCAGCATCCATAAACATTACCTTAAATCATGCTTAGTCTCTAAGTATAACAATAAGAGACATGTATATTTATATATATTTCTGCCTAACAATGTTCAACTCTCCTGTGTACAACCAGAAATGCATTAATTCCCTACAGAATAAGGTGCAAGCTTTTGGGTAATATTCACTCTCAAACTTAACGTCCTCAAATATTATGACATGAAACTGATAAACCTGTTATATGATAAGGGAAAAGATTGGGGAAGAAGACAAAGAAATTCCTTTTGTGTACATATACAGTCATAATCATAGTGAAACAAGGAAGAAAGATTCATGACAACTGCAGTTCTCATTTCTGTAATTGGTCACATGATCAAAGTTCATATTTATTGCTACCTTCTTCCACTACCCATTCCAAGTTTCCATTGCCCTCAGCAAGCACTTCAACTGCCTGTGGTTCTTAGTCTGGTGGGGCGACCCTAAGTTTCACACCTGAAGATTCTGTGCCATTGTTAGTCTTTTCTTGGATTGGGTTGTTGCAATTTTCCATTGACTTTAACCATAGGGCACGGCAGTAGTAGGAGACACCCTGGAGGATCTCCTGTATTCCAGGCAAACTTTTCTTTACCCCCATTACATAGATGCAGTCCTATTTCCCTTTAATAGGATGAATCATCCCAACCAATACAGTAATTCCCTTCTTTGACTGTTGATTCAGAGATAAGAGGAGCGCAAAGTGGCCAGTTTGCAGTCTTAACTTCCATTTCAATGGAATCATCGTCATGTTCCCTGGTGGCATCACTACTCCTTTTGAGACTAAAAGCTGTAGACCAGCAGAGTTTAAGGTTGAAAAGACAGGAAACAAAAAAATGTCCTAGTGGGTCACTAGAGGTAATAGTGAGTGGTGTCCCTTCCATTTCTACCTCGATCCTGCTTATGGGAGAAACAACACCGTAGAGTGGATGCTGATTTAGAGCATATACAACCTCCTGGAGAACACTGCCCAGCCCTGCAATGTATTGCCACCTGATTGGCACCGTAAGTGAGTTTTCAAAAGGCCATTCCACTGTTCTATCACTCCAGCTGCTTCAGGGTGATGGGGAACATGGTAAAACAAGTGAGTTCCTATGGCATGTGTCAATTTCCTCACATCGTTTGCTGTGAAATGGGTTCCTTGACTCCCTAATAGGCCAAATCTCTGGGCTAGGAAAGAGAAGATAACATGGAAGGGTAAGGGATCATGAGCATTTGGGCTAATTCTTCATGTAACTTACTCGTGACTTCAGGACCTGCTCAAGCCCTATCTTGTATATACCACTTCCACTTTATTATGGAGTGCTGCTGTGCACACCAAACTTTATGGTTTTGTGGGTCAGACAATACCCATGTCATGAGAGGTTTCATGGTAACTTGATGGCCCATGGTTAAGCATTCAGTCTCTACTAAGGCCCAGGAGCAGACCAAAAGCTATTTCTCAAAGGGAGAGTAGTTATTTGCAGAGGATGACAGGGCTTTGTGCCAAAATCCTAAGTACCTGTGTTGTAATTCTCCTAATAGTGGCCTTCAAAAGGCTCCAGATATCACCTCTATTTACTCCTGAAACTTCCAGCATTATTGGATCTGCTGGACCATATGGCCCAAGTGGTAGTGCAGCTTGTAGAGCAGCCTGAACTTGTAACAGAGCATCCTCTATTTTGAAAGCCCAATCAAAACTAGCAGTTTTTCTGGTCACCTTATAAGTGGCCTGGAGTAGCACACCCAAATGAGGAATGTATTATCTTCAAAATCCAAAGAGACCAAATAAGCATTGTGCCTTTTTTTGTTCTTGGAAGGGACCACATGCACCAGCTTATCCTTCACTTTAGAAGGGATATCTCAATATGCTCACACCACTGGACTCCTAGAAATTTCACTGAGGTAGAAGAACCCTGTATTTTAGTTGAATTTATCTCCTATCCTCTCTCACACAAATGCCTTATTAATAAGTCTAGAGACTTTGCTTCTTCTTCTCATTAGGTCCCATCAACATGATATCGCCAATATAATGTTTGAGTGTAATCTCTTGTAGGAGGTAGAGATGATAAAGTTCCCTGTAGACAATATTATGGCATAGGACTGGAGAGTTGATATACCCATGAGGCAGGACAGTGAAGGTATACTGCTTTCCTTGTCACCTGAAAGAAAACTGTTCCTGATGGCCCTTACTAATGGGAATTGAGAGAAAAAAAAAAAAAAAAGAAAGAAAAAAAAATTTGCCAAATCAAGATATGCAAATCAGGTACCAGGACATGTGTTAATTTGCTCAAACAATAATACCATATCTGGGACAGAAGCTGCAATTGGAGTCATCACCTGGTTAAGTTTTTGATAATCTACTGTCATCCTCCAAGATCCATCTCTTTTCTGTAGAGGCCAAATAAGAGAGATGGATGGGAATATGGTAGGAATCACTGCCTGTGCATCCTTCAAATTCTTGATGATGGCACTATTTCTGCAATCCTTCCAGGAATCCAGTATTTGCTACATAGGGGCACTCTAGTGGCTTCCACTTGGCCTTTCCAAACATAATAAGCCCTCACTCTACAAGTCACAGATCCAATGTGGGGATTCTGCCTGTTACTGAGTATGTCTATTCCAATTATGCTTTCTGGAACTATGGAAATAACCACAGGATGGGTCCAGGACACACTGAACCAACTGTGAGAAGGACCTGAGTTAAAACTCCATTAATCACCTGACCTCCATAAGCCCCTACTCTGAGTGGTGGACCACAGTGATTTTTTGTGTCTCCTGGAGTTAATGTCACTTCTGAGCCAGTGTCTAATCCTGAAATGTATGATCATTTCCTTTTCACCAATGTACAGTTACTCTGGTAAAAGGCCATAGGTTTCCTTGGGGAAAGATGAGAGGAAGATTAACAGTACTAACTTTCAGCAGTTTAACAGTACCCTTCCCCAAGGAGACCTGACCTTCTCCTCATTCAAGGGGCTCTGTGTCAGTAAACTGTCTCAAGTCTGGGAATTGATTAAGGGGCCATGATTCTCTGTGTCTGTAATTTGAGTTAAGATTTTGTTCACTCAACCTAGAACACTTCTGTTTATACAGATCCAGAAAAAAATTTGTAGACTGCCCCTCTACTTCCTTCTAGATATCCCATGATGTGTTTGCCAATGCCATATCTATATGTTACTTAGACTATTTTGAGTGCTTTTTTGAACCCACCTTTCATTGCAGTAGCCAAACCCACCTTGTGTTTGGTGATTACCACCAATACTTCACTTTTACTGGGCCAACATCCTATCAGCCCCATAATGTTTAAGGATTCTAATTCCATTACAGCCCTTCCTACACTAATATCTTGACTACAGAGAAGAGCAAACACAAAGCTCTTCAGAGAAGATGGAGTTAGTCTTACAAATGTATTCCTCACAGTCCTGGCTAAAAGTGTGTCCTGTGGGCATTCCTGGTGTTGATGGGCAGCTCTTAAATGGTAAATAAATTTTACCATTCCAATCTCTCTAAGGCTTTGAATTCCCTCTTCTACTGTGTACCCAGGAAAATTAGGCATCTCAACCTCAGACATGCTAGACCATCTTTTGGTCCATGTTTCAGTCAGCCACCCAAACAAACTGTTAGAGCCCTTTCTAACCCCTTGAGCTACAGTGTTGAATCCAGAATTTCTGCTTAGTGGGCCCATATCAATGAATTTAGCCTGATACAACTTTATATTCCTTCCACTATTATCCCATACCCTTAGTATCCATTCCCACTCATATTTCCCCAATTTTTGTCTATATGAATTGGAAAATATGCTGTTCTTTCTGAGTATACCTTACTTCCTCTTGGATCACACTTTGTATTTCCCTTTGGGGGCTTGTTGTGATTTTAGTCTAGTAATAGCTCTAGAAGATGAGGTGTTTCCCATATATCCTATGCTCTCCTTCTTCCCCCTCCCTTATTAATAACTTTTTACATGTGGTTGGTACATTTGTTACAGCTAGTGTATATTTGGAAGATCATTCCAGAGGTTACATTTATGCATATTTCAGCAGGATATCATTGACTGCCACACTAAACTGAGGGTTCTAAATATATCCCAAAACTATAGGCAGGGCAGACAGCTCAGGAATTCCATACCCTGTCAGTGGGCTTTACTTTGGAATTTATGCTCTCTAATGTAACATAGTTAGACTCATTTACAAGTTCTCTACACATTGCTCTTCTGACACTTTTACTTGAACCCATAGTTAGTGTTGTACTTGATAAATATATGTATCAGAGACTTAAACATTGGTTCATTCATGTACCAGTTGAGCCCTGAATTTCAGGAGATTTAAAGCACATACTCTCCAGTTCATTGGACCCACCCAAGACACGAACAAGGACATGATGATGGACAATGCTCATTCCAAGGAAAAGAGATAGTCTGTAACTGCAAGTGAGATAGATACACCCATCTGCCTCATGGGATCTAAGTTCCCTCTCATTTAGAAGCAGAGTGGACGTCAACATCCAAAAATCCTCAAGTTTGGGGAATGAACAAAGAAATGAAATAGACTTATTCTACTATAGACTTATTGTTATTCCAGCAATGAAATAAATCTTATCTGATTATAAGGCAGTGGCCACCAGAGTTTCTTTGGCATAGCAGAGGGAAAAATAAGTATAATATGGGCACAGTTTTGTGATATTGGATTTCTCCTGCATGACATTGCTGTGACAGATACAGGTCATTATATATTTGTCAAAATTTATAAAATTCTGTGCAACAAAGTATAAACTAAAATGTAAACAGTAGTCTGTGGTTAATAGCAATGCTTTAATATGTGTTCACTAGTTTCAACAAATATACCACACTAGTAAAGGATGTTGTTAATGTAGGAAAGTGTGATGGGGGAGGGAGTGGGACATATGGGAGTCCCTTATATTTCTTATATAATATTTATGTAATCAAAAACTTCTTTAAAAATAAAGAAATGAAAAGAGTTATTGTTACAAATGATTTTTGTTTCAAGTCACTCAAACCCCTCAATTCCAATCTACAAACACCATAGATCCTTATGAATTTCTTGTTTTTTTCCCAAAACTTTTAAAATTCATTTTATTGTATGTACTTGGAAACATAAACTAGATAGATGTATTTTCCCTAGTTATGTAGTTTTATAATTTGCTTTAGTATATTTCTAAAATTTGTGTCACTTCATGTTTGTTTTTACTTGCTTTCTTCCCAGCAGTAAAAGTTTGAGATAACTTCTTCTCTCTTTTTAGTTTAAAAACAATGTCATTTTATTTTTCATGGAATATGGTCATTTGTTCAATTGAAAGCATTGAACATGAGAACAGTTATTCTGACAAAGACATCAATAAAGACATAGTGTACACTTAAAATTATAAATTCATATAAAGAAGTTAGAGAAAGGGAAATTAAAGTGGACTGTATATATATATGTATGTATGTTTGTATACTGCAAACTGAGCTCAATTCAGTTGTCCTTTCCTACAGAATGCAAAGAAGATACCCACAAGGCAACCTTACTGCTGTTCAGCCACAAATTACTAGATTATTAAAAATAGTTTCCTCTAGGAGAATGCAAATATTTTGAAGTCAATAGCACACTTACCATGTAACTAGAGTTAGGGGAGTTATTTTTTGGTAGGCACAGTCTGTTTCCCTCTCAACTGTGGAAATAAAAGAAATTCCATCTTACAACCCTCACCTGGAGAGGAAAAATTCATTGGTGTAGGCTGTTGGTATGGAGGCCATCCAACAGCCAATATCCAGCAGGGGCCCTTTGTTGAAAATCTCCACAAGAAGTATCTAGTCTAGAGAGTAGAAAGTTTTCCTTTTAATCACAATCAACAAGAGATTCAGGTGCTAGAAAAGGGGACTGCCACTCCTGCAGGCCAGAAGGACAAAGCATTGACCCATAGATGACTCTCAGACCTTGAAATTAATAGAATTTTTGAGCTGGATTACAAACTTACTTGATACACTTGAACTCTTTTTCCTTCCAATTCCTTTCTTGTGGAAAGATAATGTCTATTTTATGCCTGCCCCATACTATATTTTGGAATCAGATAACTTGTTTTCTAATTTTCATAGTACCAATAACTAGAGAGAATTTTTTTCCCAGGATGGACCACACTCCCAACTGATTTGATGAGAATTTAGACTTAAGAGTTTGGGGATAATAGGATGTATAAATGTGTTTTATACATGCGAAGAATGTGTTTTTATGTTCCAGAGGGCAGAATATTATAGATTTCATATGTGCTCCTATGCACATGTTCCTTATATTAATCCTCATACCTTTGGGAGTAAACATTTTTGAAAATTGAACCTCTTGAATATATTATTTTTATTTAATTTGTGGTCCAAATGAATTCGGATTTGTCAATCAATATTATTGGGGGCTTTATGAAGAAAAGAAACTGGAAGCCAAAGGCTAGAGAAGGCCTCACAGGAAGAAGCTGGAAAGCAGAGAAGACAGAGCAGACACAAGGACAGAGAGATTTCCATGTGACAGGAAGCAGAGATACAATTCCAGGAAGTCCAAGAACTACAGCAAGCCAGCACCTGAATGCTACAGAATTTGGGTAGAGAGTAGGTCTTTCTGATAGCTTGAATGTGGATCTCTAGCTTGAAAAATTGGTGCTCTTAAGCTAACTTATTTTATGGCATTTGTCATAGAAATCTGGTAAACTGAGAGTGTTTTTGACATAAATGACATAATAAACATTAAAATACTTGTTATAGAAGTTGGATCACAACCTGGCTATGGGGGTTGCCAAGGCTGGACTCTGCAGGGAAGGCTGTGAGTTGGAAACTCTCATGATGGTGAAGTTGAATTTCCCAGTAGAAGTTGTTGGACTGACATAGAAGCAGAAATTCTTCTTTCTGTTTGCTGATACTCCTATTTCTATCATTTAAGACCTCCATCTAATTGGATGCAGAGACTACCCACATTGCTTCAGAAATCTCCTAAGCTGAGTGTGGATAAAATGAGCTGTAGAAATGTGATAGCCAGATCCTGAGCCTCAACAGACTCCAGCACCTACAATCTGATTTATTGGACTTACCACACTCAGCTAAGATGGAGTTGAAGAAGGACAACCACCACACCATGGAGCCTAGAGTGATTACAACTGAAAATGGGAGGATTGCATCCAGCATCCAGGTGGAATCTGAGCCTCCTCTTGACATAAAGGTGCAATGGACACAACCAATCCAGTGTCCACATAGAAGAGGTGGCATTGGATTGGGAAAAGTGGACATAATGGACAAAGGGTATGGGGAAAGGCAGGAAGAGATGAGAGGTGGAGGCTTCTTCGGGACATGGAGCTGCCCTGGATGGTGCTTCAGAGGTAATCACCGGACATTGTAAATCCTCACAGGGCCCACTTGATGGAATAGAGGAGAGTATGGGCCATGATGTGAACCAATGTATATGAGGTGCAGAGGTGCCCAAAGATGTACTTACCAAATCCAATGGATGTGTCATGATGATGGGAACGAGTGTTGTTGGGGGGGGGGAGAGGGGAGGTGGGGGGGTGGGGTTGAATGGGACCTCACATATATATTTTTAATGTAATATTATTACAAAGTCAATAAAAAATAAAAAAATTAAAAAAAAAAAAAAAAAGAGTCCATCCAACCCAAGTGAATGGAAAAAACAAAATGTGTATATGTATACACACATACACAATGGAATATTATTCCACCATAAACTCTGGGTTTTTGAGTCCAAATCAGTACTCTAAGACTAGTCAATTCTTTTTTCTACAGGATAAATTAATTCTCTAAGTGCTCTTCATAACAAAACTCTCTGAAACTGAAATATGCATGGGGATTTCTATGATACAGTTTGAGGGATAACAGTACATTTTTGTTTTTGGTTTTGCACATTAGTTGCACTTAAAAACACTAGAGGGAGCAGATGGAGCTTATGGTTGAGAGTGTCTGCTTTCCAGTTCAAGGTACCAGGTTCAAAAAAAAAAAAAAAAACACATACATTTAAAACACAGGTCTAACTCACATTTGATGACTTCCAATTATGTGTGGATTTCTAAAAACATATTCTTCAAAATGTTCCAGAACATTTACTATCAAATAGAGAATGGCTTCACAGAAATTCAAGCTAATTAAAGGATGCTACTGGATTTAGAGAATGAATACCCAAAGAGGAAAGAATGAAAAAATACACTTAAATGCTTACCATTATGGCTATTTCAAACCTGGAGATGTCTCTCTTCTGGATGACTCTAATAAAGGCATTTTTCCCCTCTATGTTCCCAAGACTATAAATGAGTGGGTTCAGCATAGGGATCATCATAGTATAAAACAGAAAAGTCACCTGATCCTTTCCCAAGGAGTAGGAGTTCTTGGATTTTAAATAAGTAAAAATCATCATTCTGTAAAACACTGTGACTCTCAGGAGTTGGGAGGCACACAAGTAGAGAAGGCTTTGTGCTTTCCTGAAGAGAAATTAAGTTTCAGGATAGTAAACAAAATGGACACATAAAACAGAGATTGTGATGAGAGACACTATTACATTTAAAATAGCAAAAATGAATATCCTGATTTCAGTGTCATGAGTGTCAGTGCAGGACGGGGCTAAAATTGGTGTTATGTTGTTGTAGATGTCAAGAAATGTTCAAATATTTGTATATGAAAAGGCCAGGACTAAGTAGTAATTTTGGGAAGGAAAAAGGAATTTATTTATGGCCAACTGGGCTCAGAGCTTCTCATTCAATATCTGAGCCCCAAATAAGATTTTCAAGTTCCTTTTATACAGAAGAAGAGTTAAATGGTCTTTTGCTTCAGTGCTCAATAAGTTTGAATTAACACATATCTCCTACATCCTAGGTATGCTGTTACCATGGACTTCATACATTCTAGGTAAGCTTTTAGCACATTTGGTTTGCATTTTCCCTGAATATTTAAATTTCATAGAGTTTGCATTGCTAACTTGTTTTTTCTGGGACTGGAATTGTTGCCATGGTTACCAAGGGCAGGTCTGCAGCTCTGTCCCACATGCACAGCTCAGGACACATTCAGCTCAGGTTATCTATGAAGATATGAACATCCCCCCACCCACAGCCTATATCATTCCCCCCTTTATGCCAACTTAATTTGCTAAGCTTTGGCATAATTATCATTGGATTTATGAGGCGGGTGGCTGTTTTGATTATTCCACTTATTAATTTTTTTCAGTGAGGACTTTAAGACAATGTTTCTGGGTAACATCCAGGCTTATCCTGTTTTCAGAAGATGTTCTCACTTTGCACAGTAGAATCTGGGGGTGGGGCCCCCTAGCAGTCATCCTGGGGATTACTGGAGCTTATGTGGATTTCTTGACAGGCTTCAGATCAATTTACTGATTTTATTTTACCCTTAGTGAGTTTACATATTTAATTTTAAAGGGGTGTTGAAGGGGGATGATCTTTTTTTGTAACTACTTCCTGCTGGCCATGGGTTGTAGTTCTTACCTAATAAGGTGTAAAAACTTTATTTTATTTTGACTGGAGGAAGATGGATCTAACATTTTGTATGAAGCTGGATGAAGTTTTTACATGGTTAAAAACATGTTTATTCTGAAGGAAACAGGCATAATTAGAATTTTGGAATACCTGTTTTTAAAAGAGAACATTGGATTATAGAGGTAGACGAGGTTAGGTGACTGTAAGGATGGTTGCTTTTTTAAAAGTTGGTGGGGAACAGTATACACACACACACACACACACACATATATATGTTATTTTCTTTTCAGAAAGAAATTGTAATAATTAGCAGTATTAAGTACTTAGCTTTGTTGATTTGTTTTGAAGACACATTTCAGGCTGTTTAATGATTGGCACTCATGCTTTTTCAGGTGCTTCTGGTGAACTGGCATCTTTTGGGCAGTTGGTTTCATTTAGGATTAGTACACCAAGTTGAAAATTTTTTTAGTTTTTAGCTGTGGGAGTGATCATAACTACAGAACAAAGTGTTTTTTTGTGTGTTTTTTTGCATTTTGGTTTTAATTGTACAATTCCTGGTAATTTTGACTGTTCAAGAGGTGACCCATCACTTAGCAAACAAGTCTCATTTTGCTACACAGCAAAGTACAGTAGAGCAGTAGGGTGGCTGAGTCTAGCACTAATTAACTGGCTACCTGCAAGCCACTGGTGACCCCATTGTTTTTAGCTAAGATTGCTACCTTATTTTATAGACATGTTTGTTAACTATTTAGAAAATGAATTTTACCAGGAATTTAACATGTTTAATATACTTTTGTATATGAGTTAGAATAGAAAAGATAATATTATAATTATCTTACATAATTATCTATATATATATCTTATATAACTATCTTATATAATTATAGAACAGGATAAAGATACAGAACTTAATTAATGTACTGCTTAATACATAAGGATTGAGTTGCAATTAATAGTTTTAAATTTTAGGTTTGCAATACTTTACATGTTATTTCTCCATGGGAGCAGGCCATAATGACAATAAGCATTTAAGTTTTACTTATGGTACTCTGATGATTATGGCTCCACTTGGTATGTTCTTCATGCAGTGAGCAAGCCGCAGCATCATTGAACCTAGAGAGAAGCTAAGAAGATAGATTCCAGTAGTTTACAGGCCTGGGACGTAGTGTTCTCTGGCACTATGGAACTGTGCCAGTCTGGAGGCAATATCCATTGTACTTTTGGCTGAACTGACATCATTAGCTGCTGCAGGAGTTTGAAATGCAATGTAGTTGTGCCTCAGGAGCACAACCAGAAGTGTGATGTAATAAATATTTTTATTGTTTGGTGTGTCAGTGACCAATCTAGGCAATGACATATATGGAGAAGCAACTTGTAATGTATTTAAGGCCTGGTTTGAATGCACAAGAGAGTTTGAAAACATTGAAGTTTATCTTTCGAATTTTATGTACCTTTTAAACATTTTCAATTTTCAATGCAATGTGTTACGTATTAAATGGCTTTGCTTACTTTTATAATTTTACCATGAAGATATTAGTAGGTATTTTACCTTAGTAGTAAAAGAAAAAACAATTTTTCATTGTTAAAATGAAAATGGAAGGTTTTTAACAGAATGAAGGTAACCTTTTTATTACCATTTACTTAAATATGCACCTTGCAGTGATTTTTAGACAGGTTTCACTATCACAAAGTTATTTCTTGCTATCAGTATCATTCTAGGTTTTTAGTTAACAATGACTTCTAGAACTAGAACCATTTAAATGCTTCAGTTTGGAAGATGTTTTTACAAACTTTTTACAATTGACCACAATTATAGACTGCCAAATTTACTCCAGATTACAACTAGTAACTAATGGAATTTACCCTATGCATTTAAGAGAGAGCAGTTTTACACTTAATTTAATGTCATTAAATGAGCTTATAGTAACTTTTATTTTAAAGATTCACTGCAGACAATGCTAACTTATTAACTCAGTATTTTATAAACTCATGAGATAATCGTTAGGCTGAACAAGTTGAAATTGTTATTGATTAGACAAAGAATGCTGTTTTCCTTTTTACAGGGGCTTAAAACCTTTTGTTTTTGGTAATTTTTAAACTGTGAATAATTTTAGAAGCAAACTAACTTTTAGACTTTGGAATATAAAGCAATTATTTAGCTTGTTTTAATTATAATTTAATGAGGATTTCTTAGCTTTTTAACAGTACTGTATATTTAGATTTTACATGACCTTTTATATCATTTAGTGTAATTTTTATTTTAGAAATATATATTACTTATATAACTGCATATTTAACTTTAATAAATTGAGCAAATAGGCAGACATGAGTAGTTTCATACAAAAACACCATTTAGTTATTTATAACCTCCTTTTCCTTTGCAGTTAAATTCAAAATATAGTTCCCTCACTGACTTTCCTAGTTACATTGCTATTTGGAGGGAACTTGGCAAGCATTTGGGCTTCTGTTTAGACTAGAAGAAACCAGGCAGCTTTTACTTGTTTTTTTTTTAAGATTTATTTATTTTATTTATTTTTCTCCCCTTACCCCCTCCTGCCCCAGTTGTCTGTTCTCTGTGTCTTTGCTGCGTTTTCTTCTTTGCCCACTTCTGTTGTTGTCTGTGGCATGGGAATCTGTGTTTCTTTTTGTTGCATCATCTTTTGTCAGCTCTCCATGTGTGTGGCACCATTCCTGGTCAGGCTGCACTTTCTTTTGCACTGGGTGGCTCTCCTTACAGGGCACACTCCTTGCACGTGGGGCTCCCCTACACAGGGGACACCCCTGCATGGCATGGCACTCATTGTGTGCATCAGCACTGTGCATGGGCCAGCTCCACAAGGGTCAAGGAGGCCCAGGGTTTGAACCCTGGATGTCCCATGTGGTAGACGGATGCCCTAACCACTGGGCCAAGTCTCTTCCCTCATTTTTTTTGAGACAGCCTGAACAATGAGGGCTGCTTAGTAAGGTCTGGGGCAATGAGAATAGTATTGTTTACTCTTGAAAAACCTGGCAACTGTTATTTCTGATTTCTGGTGGAAATGCCAATCAGAATTAATTTATATTATTTTAAAGGTCAAGGAAAAGGACAATTTTTCCTTTAAAAGGGTAAAGAGGAAATGAGAAGATTAAAAATATTTAGAATGGCACAAAAGTAATATGCATAAACCCCACTTTTTAATTTAAGTTTTAAAGTTTGTTTATTATGTTGGTTTGTTAAGGGGTGGGCTAGACCTGTAGAAACTGTAAGTAAAGGCAAATGCAAATGCAGTTTATAATTACCATCACAATAGTTGAAGACCAGGGGTAAAATTAGTTGTAAAATAACTATTGAATAAATTTAAGTAATAATTACCACCATCACTGTAAGCATTAGATAAAACTGAAGTAGCCATAAACAGAGGCAAATCAATTCAATATTACCATTACAATAGTTGAAATCCAGGCCACATTTACTCCATTGTAATAGCATTAGTTATAAATTTATATATATACACACACACACACACACACACATAAAGGTACTTATACAATGATTTTAATTTTTAGCTACAGATTTTAGTATGTTTTACTTTAAGATGAATTGGATACCTTTATTAATTAAGTTACAAGAATCTTATTAGTAACAACCATGTGAAATTTTCCTGTTTTTTTCTAGTAACTGAACAGCTCTCATTGGCAGGTTATGCATTTAATTCACCAGCAAGACAGTATTGGCAATTAAAGATTCATTTTAAGTTATCTTTTAACCATTATTTCTTAGGTGCAAGCAAACTGACAAAATCCAAACACAGATTTTAAAGATAAATACAAAGTTAAGCACAGATCAAAACAGAATTCCATATCGTAGCATTGTAAGGAACTCCCTGACCCTAATTGATGGCACATGAGGTCTTATTTTGATTACTATTTACACTTTTATAGACACAATTGAGTTTGAACTGAGAAGTTTGAGGTATATTTTTTTTTAATTTTTAAGGAGACATGTTATGAGGACTCTGGGTTTTCAGATTTATCTGTGTTTTTTTTTTTCCTACAGTTTTTATGACCCTTACTGATGACTCTTCCCAGCCAGACCATTAAAAGGACTATCAAGTGATTAGAGGTTTATTGTTTTCAAGAAATAGCCTCCTTCCTTTAGACTAAGGTATTTTACCAGTTTACAGCTTTAAAACATTTCAAAGCATTTCTTCATAGACTCACAAAGAAAGAGATTCAGAAAAGCAGAACCTTGGCAGAAGTCAATTATGCAAATTTATTTTGGCCTTTGACATTTTTAGGGAAGGAATTTTATTGCATTTTTTCTGATCCTGCTCTGCATCCCCTTCACCTCCCCCCATTTCCAGGCTTTCCACTTTCGCTATCCATTCTCCTAAAGGGAGGAGGGGAGAGAAGGTGATGGTAGCAAGTTTCAGACTGCTAAAATGGCTTGAAAGAACTTTTCAAATTTGGCACCTTTCCTGGGAACCCCCCACCCTGGCAGGGCTATGATTTAAGTTATTTATTTCACCAGCCATTCTGACTGGGGTTAGTTTCAATAAACTTGGGTGTGCAGCATGGACAAAGATAGCCCGCAAGTCCCATTAAAGGAAGTGAACCCAGAGATACAAGACAGCAGAGCATCCACACATATTTAGATTCTTCACTTTTGCTTTATAAACTATAATCATCTCACTCCTTTGCCAATTGCAATGGAGGGTTCCAGCTTAACCAAATTCACCACTTTATATAATTACAAAATTTAACACCAGCATTTAGCAGACACAGACAGAAGCACAAAACTTTTCAACCTGACTTAAAATTTTTATATATTTTATTTGGCATGACTGCCCCACAGCCATTACAAACTTTAGAAAGATAAAACACTTAACATTAATATGTGAACAGGATCTCCTGCTTATGCTTGCTGTTTATAAAGTGAATTTATCTGCAATTCAACACCATAACAAAAGATTCCAGCTAGACCTTCTCACTGTTCAACTTTACACCCAGAGCAAGGTTCACTAGAAAGCCAATTCATTTTCCTGTAACCAAGTTTTTCAATATTCAGACCAATTTCCAGGATGTTAGGACTCAAACCTATAAACATCCTTTCTTATTATAATCAAGCCTTCACTACCTCAGTAGAGACAAGACCAGAACCAGATGCTAACATGCAGTTAGACAAACCCAAACATCAGGCTTTTTCCCTTTTTTCCCTCTTTATTTCAGACCTGGAGGAGATGGCTTTCCCTTGAATTTCTGGAGGTAATGGGGTCTCCGGGGAGGTGATCAGGCTCCCTTTCCTAGCAATTAAAGCTAGGATTTTTCCTGACACTCTGCTCCCCAGGGAGTCTTACCTTTTTCTGTGTTTGGAGTCTTTAATTTCCAGAATTTATTTTTCAGGCCTTCTGTTGTCCTCAGTTTTCATCAGGAAGACTCTGGTGGAGCCCACATCTTTTCTGGACTTGTAGTCCAGGGGTGCCCAGATTTGGGATTCACCAGGGTCCTCTTGGCTTCCTCAGGGATCCAGAAGGTGTACGGAAATGCGACCTTCTCTGGTCTTCATTTGCAAATCCTGGACAAGCCCCCCCGATGCTGTAGATGTTGAGAGAGGTTCAATTATTGGCATATGAAAAGGCCAGGAGTAAGAAATAATTTTGGGAAGGAAAAAGGAATTTATTTACAGCCAGCTGGGCTCAGAGCTTCTCATTTAATATCTGAGTACAAAACAAGAATTTCGAGTTCCTTTTATACAGAGAAAGAGTTAAATGGTCTTTTGTTTCAGTGCTCAATAAGTTTGAACGAACACATATCTCTCACATCCTAGGTAGCTTTTAGCATGGACTTCATACATTCTAGGTAAGCTTTTAGCACATTTGGTTTGCATTTTCCCTGAATATTTAAATTTTATAGAGTTTGCATTGTTAAATTGTTATTTCTGGGACTGGAGTTGTTGCCATGGTTACCAAGGGCAGGCCTGCAGCTCTCACTGTCCCACATGCACAGCTCACAGCTCAGGACACATACTGCTCAGGTTATCTATGAAGATATGAATATCCCCCCCCCCCATAGCCTATATCAAAGTCACAGGAAAAGTGAGAGATCACATTGGAATTGCAGAAATGCAAGCTGTTCATTTAAAGAACAATAACTAATGATTCAGTAAAACCAATCATGTAAGACCCAGTGATGAGGGTACTGCAGAGTCTCATGGACATAAGGGTAATGAAGAGGCTTGCAGATAGCTTCACAGAGGTCATAGGCCATTGAGCAGAGAAAGTAAAATTCAGTGACAACCAAGAAAGAAAAATATACATCTGGGTGAAGCAGTCTATGAATGAAATATAGTTGGTAGAAGTCAGTAAGTTCTCTAAGGTTTTAGGTGTGATGACAATTGAGTAACAGAGGTCAAGAAATGACAGGTGACTGAGGAAAAAGTACATGGGGGTTTGAAGCTGCAGATCCAGGTGAATTACCACTATCTTCCCTGCATTCCCCAGAAGTGTAGCAAGATACATCAGGAGAAATAACATAAAGAAGATCTGCTGGATCTCTTCAGAATATGTCAAGCCCATCAGGATGAAGTAAGGCACATTTGTATTATTCCTTCTTCCCATAGAATCCAAGTGTTGTAAACTGTTGACAAATCAATGTGATAATCAGCATGAATGACTTCAAAACAGTTTTTGTATATATAAATGTTCTGGTCATTTTCCTGAAAAATAAATTAGGTTAGTAATTCTAGAAATATATTATAAAGAACAGTTTGCCAAATATGAATGAAAAAAAAATCTTAGTTTGACTGCCAAATATAAATTTGGTATAAGTCAACATTTAGATTTTATGTGGAAATTTATTTTGTTACATAATAGAATGAATGAAATAGTATTACAATACTTCTCTTTTTAACACATTTTTTCCAGATTAAAACACTATACCATACTTATTATTGTACACATTTCTTAGAGAGAAAAAACGGCACAGAACATTGTCACTTATCCAGAGTCACAACCATTAGGTATTGTTGATTCTGATTCCACCTAGATTGATTGAGTCCAGAGGTCATACTCATAATACAGTATTATTACTAATATTTAATATCAGAAAAACAAAAGAACTATTTACATAATATACAACAATAGTTTTAATGCATTATTTACTGACTTTTGTATCCAATATTACATAATACAAATGACAGATCAGAAATTAAAAACATAGATGCATTTATATTATAGACAACACATTACTATTAATTTCCTGAAGACAGATTATATAATCAAATTTCTTCAAAAATTTATATTCTCAATTAATGTTCATGGCTTAATGACTCTGATTCCATCAATTCTATACTTCCACTTGAACAAATTCTGTTATCACTTAGGTACAGCCTACATGATATGTTCATATATATGCTTACTCTTCTAATAATATTCCCAGTTTCTGAGATAAACTAAAAAGCTCTAATTTTGAGATTAGTACTTACCAAGAGTCAAAATGGGTGAAAAACTTCTTCAAGGGTTATATGTCCAGAAATTTGTCAGCCTCAATGTTTTCTCCCATATAAAATGTGTAAACCATATAAGAAGCCTGAAATTTGTGAGATATAAAATTTGTTTCTTTTGAGATAACTTATGTCAAATATTTTGTACATATATATTTTATTTTTTGTTTCTTTTTAAGTAAAATAAAGAATGTAATAATTTTGTTCAGGTCCTAGTCAAGTAGAAATCTCACCTGGAAAATATGTCTCACATGTAATCAGGGAACTACTTTGAATAGAATCAGAGTAGAGTATCCTTTGCCTTTTGCCTTGATGATGCCAGGGAACCTCTTATATTAAGATTGCTGATGAAATGAAATATTTGTTTTCTCTGGGACCAATTTCCAATGAAGATTGCCTAGCATGATGCCAAGGATAAAGGCTCAAGGACAGATGGATCCCTATTAGGTTAGTAACAGAGAGTTTCTTTCCCCTTTGTGTCACATAATGATGAAGAACATTTTTTGGAAATATTTTTTTATACTCACTTTTATGACTGTGTAAAATAATAGGTATTCCTAAAGAAATATTTAATTGCTTCATGACTGAAAGGGCAGATCATTAACCACCAAGGATGGAATAGCATATTTTTCCCAATGAAACTTTTTTATATTAAAAAGTATGACCCAACTTTTGACAATAGTGAATAGTGCTGTTATGAACATTGGTGTGCATGTATTGGTTTGTGTCCTGGTTTTCACTTCTACTGGGTATATACCTAGGAACGGGATTGCTGGATCATATGGCAAATCTATTGCTATTTTTTTGAGAACCCACCAAACTCTCCTCCAGAATGGCTGGATCTTTCTGCATTCCCACCAGCAGTGGATAAGTGTTCCAATTCCTTCACATCCTCTTGTAGTCCTCTGTTTTTTTCATAGCTGCCAATCTTATGGGAGTAAGATGGTATTTCATTGTAGTTTTGATTTGCATTTCCCTAAGAGCTAGTGGTTTTCAGTATTTATTCATGTACTGTTTAGTCATTTGTATTTCTCCTTTGGAGAAGTGTCTGTTCAAATCTTTTTCCAATTTTTTAAATGGGTTGTTTGTCTTTTTATTTTCCAGTAATAGGAATACTTATATATGCCGGATATATCTCCTATCAAATATATGGTTACCAAATAATTTCTACCTTTCTGTAGGCACTCTTTTCACTTTCTTGAGAAACTCCTGTGAGGTGCAGAAGGCTTTAATTCTGAGGAAGTCCCATTTATCTATTTGTTCTTTTGCTGCTCGTGCTTTGGGTGTGAAGTTTATAAAGCTGTTTCCTATTACAAGGTCCTATAGATGCTGCCCTATATGGCTTTCCAAAGTATTTATGGTCTTGGAACTTATATTTAGGTCTCTGATCCATCTTGAGTTGATTATTGTATAAGGTGTGCATTGGTAATCCTCTTTCATTCTTTTATGTATGGATATCCAGTTCTTCAGGTGCCATTTGTTGAATAGGCCATTCTCTCTCAGTTGAGTGGTTTTGGTGGCTTTGTCAAATGTTACATGACTGAATATATGAGGATCTATATCAGAATTCTCAATTCACTTCCATTGTTCTGTGTGTCTATCTCATGCCAATATCATGCTGTTTACACTACCGTAGCTTTGTAGTATGTTTTGAAGTCAGGTAGTGTGATTCCTCCAATTTCATTTTTTTTTCAATATGTCTTTGGCTATTCGGGTCTCTTTCCTTTCCAAATAAATTTCATATTTAGTTTTTCTAGTTCATTAAATTTGCTCTGTTGATTTTTATTGGGATTGCACTAAATGTGTAGATCAGGTTTGGTACCATAGACATCTTAATAATATTTAGCCTTCTTTTCCATGAACAGGGAATATTCTTCCATTTATTTAAGTCTTATTTGATTTCCTTGAACAGTGTTGTGTAGTTCTCTGTGTATAACTGTTTTACATCTTTGGTTAAATTTATTCCTAGGTATTTGATATTTTTATTTACTATTGTAAAAGGTATTTGTTTCTTGATTTCCTCCTGAGATTGCTCATTATTGGTGTACAGAAGTCCTCATTTTTGCACATTGGTCTTATAACCTACAAATTTACTGAACTCATTCATGATTTCTAGGAGCTTTCTTGTAGACTTCTCAGGGTTTTCTGTATATAGGATCATGTCATCTACAAATAATGAAATTTTGACTTCTTCCTTTTCAATTTGGATGCCTTTTATATCTGGTTCTTGCCTCAGTGCTCAAGAAAGTACTTCTAAGACAATGATAAATAGAAGGGGTTATAGTGGGCATCCTTGTCTTGTTCCTAAACTTAGAGGGAAAGATTTTAGGATTTCACCAATGTAAATGATGTTAGCTGTGGGTTTTTCATCATATATACTCTTTATCATGTTCAGAAAATTTCCTTCTATTCCAATCTTTTGCGGTTATTTTTTTATCAAGAAAGGGTGCTGTATTCTGTCAAATGCTTTATCTGCATCTATAGATATGATCACATGATTTTTTCCCTTCAATCTGTTTATATGGTGGATTACATTAATGGATTTTCTTATGTTGAACCATACATACATACCAGGGATGAATCCCACTTGATCATGGTGAGTAATTCACTTAATGTGTTGTTGAATATGATTAGCAAGTATTTTATTGAGGATTTTCGTCTCTAGGTTCCTTAGAGAGATTGGTCTGTAGTTTTTCTTTCTTGTGCTGTCTTTGACTTTGATACTAGGGTAATTTGGCATAGAATGACTTAGGTAATGTTCCTTCTGTTTCAACTTTTGGAAGATTTTCAGCAAGACTGTTGTTAGTTCTTTCTGGAATGTTTTGTAGAATTCACCTGTGAAGCCATCTGTCCCAGCACTCTTCTTAGTTGGGAGATTTTTAATGACTGATTCTATCTCTTTACTTGTGATGGGTTTGTTGAGATCATAAATTTCTTCTTTCATTAATGTAGGCTGCTTATGTGTTTCTAGGAATTAGTTCATTTCCTCTAAATTGTTCTTCCTGTTGGAATATAGTATTTCAAAGTCTCCTCTTATGATAGTCTTTATTTCTGTGGGGTCAGTGGTGATATGTCCTTTCTCATTTCTTTTTTTTTTTTTTTTGTGCATTTGCTTCTTTCTTTTTCTTTGTTAGTCTAGCTAAGGGTTTGTCAATTTTATTGGTCTTCTCAGAAAACCAACTCTTGGTTTTGTTTCTTTTTTCAAGTGTTTTCTTATTTTCTATTTCATTTAGTTCTGCTCTGATCTTTTTTTTTTCTTTTTTCTTTTTCATTTGGGGTTACTTTGTTGTTTTTTTACTAATTCCTCCAAGTGTGCAGTTAGATCTTCAATTTTAGCTCTTTCTTCTTTTTTGATGTATGAATTTATGGCTATAAATTTCCTTCTCAGTACTGCTTTTGCTGCACCCCATAAGTTTTGATATGTTGTGTTATCATTTTCATTAGTTTCAAGGTAGTTGTTGATTTCTTTGAGATTTTCTCCTTGACCCACTCTAAGAATATGTTGTTTAATTTCCATATCTTGGTGTGAAATCTGGGCTTCTGGCCCTTGCATATTTCCAGCTTCACTCCACTGTGGTCAGACAAATTATTGTGTATGATTTTGATCTTTCTGAATTCATTGAGACTTTCTTTCTGGTCTAGCATATGGTCTATCTTGGAGAATGGTCCATGTGCACTTGACCTATCTTCCAAGCTCTAACTCTCTGAGATGGCTCAATTTGCTTAATTCATATTAATATAGCCAGTGCATGAATTCAAAATTATCTAATTCTGAATCCAAGTGTGCCTAGTTTCTAAAAAGTCAATTAAGTAATAGACCCTATAGGTTTTAATTTTCAGAAAGGATGTAGATTGAACATGCATTCCAAATTAAATCCAGACAGAATGTGGGTGATACATTAATTCAAGCTTACATATGTTAAATCAAGCTTACCTGGAATGTGGGCTATATGTTCATTTAAAACCTATCTTGTACTCCAACACACATTTAAAACTCTAAGAAACTAACAAAGA
The DNA here is from genome assembly GCF_030445035.2 of Dasypus novemcinctus. NCBI lineage: Eukaryota > Metazoa > Chordata > Mammalia > Cingulata > Dasypodidae > Dasypus > Dasypus novemcinctus. The sequence goes on along the minus strand of NC_080691.1, from coordinate 61,766,342 downwards.
AAAGTTCTTTTTTCATAAAAGCACCTACATCCTCTCTATGAAAGGGATCCAGAAACCCTATTTAGGGCTCAGATTTTTTGGACAAGAGTCCCCAGGCTCAGCCAGTCATTAATAATTTTTTCCCTCTCAAGAACATTCCTGAGTCCTTGCCTTCATTACACAATCATTGAATCTCTCTGCTTCCACAACATTTCCTGGGGGTTTATCTGAGATTGAAACAAAGACCAGAGGTGGCAACATTTCACTGCCCTTTTCAGACACCTCTGAGGAAACTGAGAGGGCCCAGGTGAATCCCCAATCCAGGCCAACCCTTTTAGTCCAGAAAGAGGTTGTGGGATCCACCAGAGCCCTCCCTCCCAGGAAAAAAAAAATCAGATACAATGAAGGGTTTAAAAGGAAATCCTGAGAACAAAAAAATCTCAGGCCAGACAGGTAAGAAGCCCCAGGGGGCATAGTGTCAAGAAAGTGTAATTTTAAACATTAGAAGGAGGGCTGATCATCTCCTAAAGAGGATACTAGTACCTCCAAAAGTTCAGGGGCAAGCTATCTTCTCCAGGTCTGAAAAGAAAAGGAAAAAACCCTGATGTTTTGTTTTAGCTAACTGTGGGTTGGCATCTGGTTGTGCCTTCACTAGATAGTGAAGGTTTGGTTACAGTGGGAGAGGAGTTGATGGGTTTAAGTCCTGCTTGCTACCTCACTAAAAAAAAAAAAAAAAGGAAAAACAACCTGCTGCCACTTGTGAATTTATTTTGGCTTCTCTCTCTCTCTCTCTCTCCATAGAAAATAAAGCATCAGTATCCAAGTGCTTTCCAGTGGAATGCATCCTGAAAAATTGGTCTGGATTTGAAAAATCTTGGTTATAGAAAAGTCAATTGGTTTTTGTAATAAAGCTTGGTCTCAATATAAGTTGAGCAATGAAAAAGTTTGGCCATAAAAAGGTCTTTGTTTTCATGCTGGATTGCAAATGAGCTTATTTTGTAAACAGCAAGGGTAGGCAAAGAACCCTGTTAGAAGTTCCCCCTCACTAAGGTTGTGATAGTTAACAAGCTGTAGCTCAAAAATGGCCATACTGGAGAAATGGAAATTATGAGTCAAATTGATGGGCTTTGCATTTCTGTCTGTGTGCAACAGTGCTTTAGTGTTTATCAGTTTATTTGATGCCAGTATATGATTTCATGCCTCCAGATGGTGGTATTCAATTGTGTGAAATGGTGAACTTTGGTTAGACTGGAACTCTGGAAGGCCAGTTCAGTTGACTATTAGAGTGTCTCTTCATTCTTTCTAGAATGATAAGTATGGCCTCTGGCATGCAAGCAGGCTCCTCATGGGAATCTCTTCTCAGGAATTGGGAAGTTCTGCCTGCTGCTGGTCCACATAGCCAAAAATCAGCCTCCATTTTTAACCCTAAAATCCAGTTAAACTGGTGTAAAAAAGGGAAAAAAAGGGGGAAGTAGTAGATGTGAAACCTAGAAACCTCATGTCATGTCTCCTAAAAAATTAGGAAATAAACCTCAAACTTCTCAGTTTAAACTCAGTCATGCCTATAAAAGGTGTGATTGGTGATCAAAAAATAAATTAACCTCATGTGCCATCAATTAAGATCAAAGATTTCCTAGAAATGTTAAATATAAAATTCTTCTGTTTTAATCTGTGCATAACCTTGTGTTCAACTTTGAAATCTGTATTTAACTGTGTCAGTGTGCTTGTGCCTAGGAAATCAGATTTGAGGTTCACCTGTTACAAGTTGGATAATGGTGAAAGTTAACCTAAAAATAAATCTTTAAATGCCAATACTGTTTTACAAGTGGATTTAATGCTTACCTCATGAATGAAATTTATTTAATTGTTGGAAAGGTGGAAGAATTGTTTTAATTATATAGTTAATAAATAAAGGTGCCTGAATTAATTTTAGTAAAAGCTTTCTAAAAACTAAGAGTTGAAATCACTGTATCAGTAATTTTGTATATATACATATATGTATATATATATATACATGCAATTTGTAAATGAAATTATTACAGCAGAGTATATTTAGCCTAGATTTCAGTTATTGTAATGAGAATCTTAAACTAATTTACCTTTGTTTATGGCTACTTCAAGTCTATCCAGTGCTTACTATAATATTGGTAACTATAACTTTAACTTACCTGTAATTATGGTTATTTTATATAATTATATATATTATATATTTTATATAATTATAAACTGAATTTGCTTTTGCTTATGGTTACTGAAAGTCTGGCCCACCCCTTGGCTCTGCTTATGTTTCTAAAACAAAGAAAAATTGTATCATAGCATTGGAAATATTTTGGTTCTAAGCCATTAATTAAGAAAGCCACAAAGGGGGGAAACCACAAACCCCTAGTCCAGAGAATCCAGCAAAATAAAGTCTTCAGGGAGATCTTTCAAGTGTTATTTTAGGGTTAAATTTGTTTTGTAGAAAAGAAAAGTTTTAAGTAGCTAAGTTGTGTTTCTGTGAAAAACTATTCAGGTCTGCCTGTTTGCTAAACATATATCTACATATATCAGGATGGTGATATCAAATTAACAAACCATTATTTAATTTTTTTTCCTGAGCTCTTTAACCTGCTCAGTCCCCAGGGTCCTCTCTTTGCAAGAAATCAGAGGGAGGGATTAGTTTTGGTAGTTTAAAACTCTGTCTTCTAGGCTTGGGAATGCAGTCAGATTTTCCTGAAGTTCTCCATTTTAAACTTTTTAACAGCCTTAAATAACGATAATTATTAATCCTATTACCAAATTTCAGCAAGTAAAGGAAAAGTCCTTAAAAGCTGTGAAAAAATCACTACAAAATTATAATTAAAGCAAATTAAATAATTATATTATATTCCAGATCCTAGAAGTCAGTATGGTTTTAAGAATATTCACAGTTTTAAAATTTTATCAAAGACAAGGGATTTTAAGCCCTGTAAAGAAAAGAGAGAGAGAAAAAAAGAAAACAACATTCTTTATTTAAACAAACACAGTTTTAACTTATTTGGCTTGGGTGTTATCTCTTTGGTTTATGGGATACCAGGTTAATATGTTAATATTATATGTATTGGATATTTAAAATGATAAAAACTGTTGGTTCATTTTTAATGAAATTGAGTTTTTAAAATTGTAAATCTGCCCTCTCCTAAATGTGTAAAGCAAAATCCATTGGTTGTGAATTGTAATCTAAGGTAAATTAACCACTCTATTAAGTATAAAAATATTGTAGGAGCATCTTCCAAATTAAAGCATTTGAATGGCTAGTTCTAAAAAGCCATTATTAAATAAAAATCTAAATCAATATTAATGGCAAAGAGTAACTTCATAACAGTAAGACCTGTCTGTAACTCCCCTCAATGTTCATACTCAAGTGGTGGTAATGAAAAATTACCTTGATTCCATTGTGAATCTTCAGTTTTCATTTTAAAAATAGGAAAAATGGTTTTTCCTCTTCTGCTAAAACAAAATACCTGTGTAATTAATGTATATATGATAAAAGTGTAAAAGCAAAAAGCAAAGTACTAAAAGTTCATTTAATATATATCACATTGCATTAAAAATGTTTAAAAGATATATAAAAATCAAGAGATAAACTTCAACATTGTCGAACTCTCTTGTGCATTCAAACCAGGCATCCAATACACTGCAGGGTACTTCTCCGTGTGACTTATTGACTAGATTGGTCACTGACCACTAAAACAATAAAAGTATCTATCACATCTCCAGTCATGCTCCTGAAGTGGATGGGAACTACTTTGCAGTTTCAAACTTCTGCAGCAGCCAACAGTGGTTCAGTCAGCCAAATGTACAGTGGGTGTCATCTCCAGCATGGCACTGTTTTGTAGTGTCAGAGAGTGCTATGCACCAGGCCAGTAAAATCTACTCCCTAGTTTCTCTCTAGGGTCAACATTGCTGCAACTCCAGTGAAGAACATACAAAGTGAAGCAAATAAATTGGCACTATAGCTTGCTCCCATGGAAAAATAATCTGTATGTTATTGCAAACCTGAAGTTTAAAGCTATTAATTGTAGTTCAAGAAAAGACTTATGCATTGAGTAGTACATTAATTAGTATTGAGTACTGTACCATATCCTATTCTAGATATATGTCTGATGACTATCATAATACTTTTAGTAAATCATATGCAAAAGGACATTGAAAATGTGTTAAAAGTCCTGATCAATTTCATTTTCTGAGTAGTTAATGATCATGTCTATAAGATAAAAATGACCACTCTGCCTAAAATAAGTGAGGGCAACAGGTTTTTTAATTGAAAAAGCCACCAAATTAACTTGGGGGCAACATCTCAGTCTTCACTCCACACCAGGTAAAGAATGTGCTTGAGCCCAGGACCCCCAGTGGCTTACAGATAGTTGGTTAATTAATATCAGGATCAATTACTGGAAAACCCTGAGGTGCAAATAAATATGCATCAAATTCTCAACCCAGGTTTTCCTCCTACCACTTATTCCAGCACCTGTACTAGTACCTAAGGTTCCACAATGTACACAAGGTAAATAAACCAGGGCAGCTAGCTTGGTGTTCACCCTTGAAATTGATGGGTGGCTTGTTGGAAATACTCAGGTCTATCTGCCAGGAACAATGCACTGAAAAGTCCTTAATGAACTTCACCAAGGCATTCATCTGGGAAGGAATGCCTTAACCAGCTTAGCCAAACATGTTTTCAAAAGACAAAGCCTGATAAAAACAGTCAAAAAATTTATCAGCTGTTGCTCAATTAAGGACAAAATATAAAAACTTTACCCTGTAGTTCTGATCACTTCCACAGCTATTAAAGCTAAAAGAATATCCAGCTTGGTGTACTAATCCTGAGTAAAGTCAGCTACCCAAGAGTGCCAGCTCAGCAGAAGCACCTGATGAAACACATGAGTGTCAGTCATTGGACAGCCTGAGATACCTCTTCAAAAGACAAAGCTAAGTAGTGTCTATATAAAAATCAACTGTTTCCTTTACTCTAACCCAAATGCCTATTGCTAGAAAAAAATGCAAACCAGACTTCCCTTTAAAGACCTTGCCTCTTTTCATCTCCTTTATGTTAACTGAAAAAAGAAATGCCTCACCTCATTCCTCTCCTGTAGTATAAAAACTAATATTGACATTTTATCCCTAACCACATTGTCTCTTACAATTTTTGTCTGAAGTTAACATATATATATTATTTCCCACCAACTTTAGGAAAATGCTGCATTTGCAGCCACCTAACCTGTCTACTTTTGTGGTCCAGTATCCTCTTGTGAGATCATATATTCTCAAAAATCTAATGAAGTTTATTTCTTCCAAAATCAACATCTTGTTAGCCATATGAAAACTTCATCCAGCTTCATGAGAATGTCAGATGCATCTTCCTCCAATCAAAATAGAATAACAGGGGGGTGGGGCAAGATGGTGGCTGAGTGAGTGCACCTGATAATCTCTCCTGCAAAGCTGCTGGGCAGCGTTGGAAATTCTTTGGGACCAGGCTGTTTCAGGATTTTGCAGGGCAGGAGGTGTCTGGACATCAATTTGGTGGGAAGCTAACATGGAGTTGAAGAATGTCAACCACCACACCCTGGACCCTAGAGTGCCTACAACTGAAAGCAGGAGGTTTGCATCCAGTATCCATGTGGAATCTAAGCCCCCTCTTGACATAGATGTGGAATGGACACAACCAAGCCAAGGTCCACAGGAAGGAGGAATACAGTAAGGATTAGAGTGGACTTAATGATATTCTATTCATGAACTATTGTGGTTAATAATCGAGAAAATGTGCCATTGGTGTGGAAAAAGTGGTCATGGTGGCTGCTGGGTACAGGGAATGGGAGGAAGAGATGAGATGTGGAGGCATTTTCAGGACTTGGAGTTGTCCTGGGTGGTGCTCCAGGGATAATTGCTGGGCATTGTATGTCCTCCCATGGCCCACTGGGTGGAACATGGGAGAGTGTGGGCTATGGAGTGGACCACAGGCCATGGGGTGCAGCAATGTCCAGAGATGTACTCACCAGATGCAATGGATGTGTCATGATGATGGGGGAGAGTGTTACTGTGGGAGGAGTGGTGGGGTGGGGGTGGTGGAGGTGAATGGTGACCTCATATTTTTTTATTGTAATATTTTTTAAAAAATGAATAAATTGAGTAGAATTGAAAAAAAAAAAAAAATAAAATAAAATATATTCTTTAAGAAAACAAAAACAAAAACAAAGTAGAATAACAGTTTTTTTTTTTTACATCTTGCCAGGTAGGGACTATAGACCATAAACAGAAGGAAGTAGCTACAGAAGAAAGATCATCTCCCTTCAGCACCCCTTTAAGATTAAAGGTGTAAACTCTCTGAGGGGGGAATAAAGTAGGCTAGTAAGATAGGGAATTAACAGGCAGATCTGAAACCTGGCAGAAAGTCCATGTGGACATCAGTAAACTCCAAGATGGCTGTTGGAAAACCCCCACCCACAGGATTCTGTTAATCCAGAACAAAGACTTATTCTGAGACAAAATGAAAGCCCCAAATATTCCCCAAAGACTTTATCATTGGGCCCTCACTGGGGGATTGATAGGTGGGGTAATCATTCAAAACAGCAAACAGCTGAAACTCCTCCCATACTCTCATCATACTTCCCTGCTTCCTCTCCTTAATAATAACTAGAGTATGTGCTTTAATAAATAATGCAGAAAAAATACAGACTGTGGCCTACCTCATAACTCCAGAAATAGTGATGCCAAACATTAATAAACTTAAGTTTGGCCTCAAAGGGAGGAATATAATATAGTGTGTTCATGAATTCAAAATTATCTAATTCTGTGTCCAAGTATGCCTGGTTTCTAAAAAAAACAATTAAATAATATAGACCCTATATGCTTTAATTTTAAGAAAGGCTGTAGACTGATTGTGTGTTCAAAGTTAAATCCAGACAGAATGTGGATGGTATGTTAATTCAAGCTCACCTGGAGGATAGGTGATATGTTAATTCAAGTTTACCTGGAATGTGGGTGATATGTTAATTTAAGACCTATCTGGTAATCCAACAAACACTTAAAACTCTAGGAAACTAACAAAGAAAAGTTCTTTTTTCATAAAAGTACCTACATCCTCTGTATAAAAGTGGCCCAAAAATCCTATTCAGGGCTCAGCTTTTTTGGACTGGAGCCCCTGGGCCCAGCCAGTCATTAATAAATTTTTCCTTCTCAAGAATATTCCTGAGTCCTTGCCTTCATTACATGATCACTGAATCTCTCTGCTTCCACAACAATATCAGAAAGGTCATGTAGTATTTTTCCTTCAGTGCTTAGGCTGCTTAAGATTCATCCATCTTATCCCATGTGTTAGCACTTTATTCCTTCTTACAGCTGAGTGTTCCATTGTATGTATATACCACATTTTGTTTATCCATTCAACTGTTGATGGGCATTTGAGTTGAATCCAACTTTTGGCAATAGTGAATAATGCTGCTATGAACATTGCTCTGCACATAGCTGTTCATGTCATTGTTTTCAGTATTCTTGTTATATGCACAGCAGTGGAATTCATGGGTCATATGGCAGATCTATACTTAATTTTTTGAGGAACCACCAAACTGTCCTCAAAAGCTGGACCATTCTACATTCCCACCAGAAGTTGATGAATGTTCCCATTCCTCCACATCCTCTCCAACACTTGTAGTCCTCTCTATTTTTAATAGCCACCAGTCTAATTGTCTGGAAGATGATATCTCATTGTAGTTTTCATTTGCATTTCTCTAATAGCTAGTGATGTTGAGCACCTTTTCGTGTGCTTTTGAGGTATTTGAATTTCTTCTTTGGAGATGTGCCTGTTCAAATCACTAGCCTATTTTTTAAAATGGGTTGTTCTTAAAATTTTTGAGATATAGAATTCATTTTCATGCTGGATATTTGATTCCTATCATATATATGGTTTCCAAATACTTTCTCCAATTGTGTAAGCTGTCTTTTTTACTTTCTGGACAAACTCCTTTGAACTGCAAAAGGTTTTAATTTTGGGGAGGTCCCATGTTTTTTTTTTTTTTTTCTTTCACTGCTCATGCTTTGGGTGTGAAGTTCATGAAGACATTTCCTATTGCATGGTCCTATAGATGTTTTCCTACATTATCTTCCAAGGTCTTTATGGTCTTGGCACACATATTTGTTGAATTTAGTTGATCCAATTTGAGTTGGCTTCTATATAAGTTGTGAGATGGTGTTCCTCTCTCATTCTTTTTGATATGGATATCAAGTTCTCCAAGCACCATTTGTTGAAGAGACCATTCTCTCCCAGTTCAGTGGGCTTGGTGGCCTTGCTGAATATCAGAGGACTATATATGCAAGGATCTATATCAGAACTCTCAGTTCAGTTCCATTGGGCAGTATGTCTATCCTTGTGCCCATACCATTCTCTTTTGTCCATGGTAGATTTGTAATATGTTTTCAAGTCAGGTGGTATGATGCATCTCATTTACTTTTTCTTTTTCAATATGTCTTTGGCTATTTGGGACCTCTTGTCCTTCCAAATAAATTTCATAATTAGATTTTCCAATTTAGTAGAAAATGCTGTCTTGATTTTTATTGGTATTGCATTAAATCTGTAGATTAGTTTTGGTTGGATAGACATCATAATGATGTTTATTTTTCATATCCATAAACAGGGAATTTTCTTCCATTTATTGAAGTCTTCTTTGGTATCCTTTAACAGTGTTGTGTAGTTTTCTATGTATGTCTTTTACATTTTAGATAAATTTATTCCTAGGTATTTCATTTTTTTTAGTTACTATTGTAAATGGTGTTTTTTCTTGATTTCCTCCTCAGATTGCCCATTAATGGTGTCCAGAAATGCTATGCATTTTTGCACATTGATCTTATAACCTGCAACTTTACTGACCTCATTTATCTTTCTTGAAGCTTCATTGTAGAGATCTCAGGGCTTTCTATGTACAGGATTATGTCATCTAAAATTTTGAAATTTTGATTTCTTCCTTTCCAATTTCATGAAATGTTATATCTTTTTTTTTTGCACCAGTGTAGAAGAATGTCCTAATACACTCCTAAATAGGAAAGGTGATAGTGGGCATCCTTGTCTTGTTCCTGATCTTAGATAGAAAACTTTTAGGATTTTGCCATTTGTATATGATTTTAGCTGTGGGTTTTTCCTATATGCCCTTCATCATATCAGAAAGTTTCCTTCTATTCTTACTTTTGCAGTGTTTTTATCAGGAAAGGGTGCTGTATTTGTTAAATGCTTTTTATGCATCTATAGAAATGATCATGTGATTTTTTCTTTCAAACTTTTTATGTGATGCATTACATTGATTGATTTTATGTTGAACCATCCTTGCACACCCAGGATTAAACCCAATTTGTCATGGTGTATAATTAAATTGATGTGTTTTTAAATATAATTAGTTTGCATTATTGGAGGAATTTAGCATCTAGATTCATTAGAGAGATTGTTCTGTAATTTTCCTTGTGGCATCTTTGTTTGGCTTTGTTATTAGTGTGTTTTTAACATCATATAATGAGTTAGGCAATGTTCCTTCTCTTCAAATTTTTCTAGCAAGATTGGTGTTAGTTCTTTCTGGAATGTTTGGTAGAATTCACCCATGAATCCATCTGGTCCTGATACATTCTTCATTGGGAGATTTGTAATAACTGATTCTATTATCTCATGATTGGTCTATAGAAATCATCTATTTCTTCTTTCCTTAAGGTAGACTGCTTATGTGTTCCTAGGAATATGTTCACTTCCTCTAAATTGTCCTTCTTGTTGTAATATAACTTTTCTTTCTTTTTATTTTACTTTTTTGGTTTACATTGTGGTTTATATTTTAGACTTACACATTTTTAAATTTTTTTGTTTCCTTATGTTTTACATTATGGTTTGCATGTTAGCTTATAGACTTTTATACACTTTTCATGTAAGTCAATATGTCCTATATCCATCATTACATTATTTGGTGGAGCAATTCCATTGCCTCCAAGTTGCCCTGACTCCATCTATTCTACACTTCTCTCCCCTCGCCCCTCAGGGCCCACAGTGACAATCAATATTCACAACTTGAGGAGCCAGATTTACAGATACTTGCAACAATGCTGAGGGCTTGACATACCAGATTGCCCTAACCCATTGGGAGCCACCAATTTTGTAAAGAGACACAATTCCCTCTGTTTGAGAATATCAGGTATCCCCAAGATGTGGGTACACATTCATACTCATTGTATGGGTCTCCACCCAATGATATAACACACTGTGACAAAATGAGCACTCATACACTCCCTAGAAGCCTGCATGCTCCCCTTAAGCACTTTAAACAATTAATCCTCCCTTATTGTATAGGCTGAAGACTTTTATCAACATTATAGTTTCAACCATATACCTGATGGTCTACCATATTCAACTATTCCTACCAGCCCTTCCCCCAATTCCTTGGACAATCTGACCCATGCTCCTGACCCTAGGCCCCTCAAGCCCACAAAGCCCCAAGCAAAGGTATCCCTATGCCCCTATCTTATCCCTTCCCTGTACAAATATTACCTTGAGCTTAATACAGACTTCACCCATGTAGGCGTCAGCTAACAACCTTCCTCTCCACCCCCCAAATAACTTTAAGCCTATCTTCCAGTCTCTAGTTCTCTGACACAGCTTGGTTTGCTTGTTTCATATCAGAGAGGTCATGTAGTATTTGTCATTCAGTGCCTGGCTTACTCCACTCAACATAAGGTCGCCAAGATTCATCCATGATATCACATGTGTTTGTACTGTATTTCTTCGTATAGCTGAGTAGTATTCATTTGTAGGTTTACAACACATTTTATTTATCCATTCATCTGTTGATGGGCATTTGGGTTGATTTTAATGTTTGGCAATAGTGAATAATGCTGCTATGAACATTGGTGTGCATATATCAGTTTGTATCCTTGTTTTCAGTTCTTCTGGGCATATACCCAGCAGTGGAATTGCTGGGCCATATGGCAAACTATAGCTAACTTTTTGAGAAACTGTCAAACTCTCCTCTAGAATGGCTGGATCCTTCTGCATTTCCACCAACAAGTGATGAGTGTTCCCATTCTTCCACAACCTCTCCAGCACTTGTAGTCTTCAGATTTATTTATAGTGGCCAGTCTTATGGGAGTAAGATGGTATCTCATTGTAGTTTTGATTTGCATTTCCCTAAGAGCTAGTGATTTTGAGCATTTTTTCATGTGCTTTTTAGCCATTTGCATTTTAGAGAAGTGTCTGTTCAAATCTTTTTCCCATTTTAAAAATGGGTTTTGGTGACGGACTGGGCCCAGTGGTTAGTGCGTCCGTCCGCCACATGGGAGGTCCACGGTTCAAACCCTGGGCCTCCTTGACCGGTGTGGAGCTGCCCCATGTGCAGCGCTGATGCACACAATGAGTGCCCTGCCACGCAGGGATGTCCCCCACATAGGGGAGCCCCACACGCAAGGAGTGCGCCCCATAAGGAGAGCCGCCCAGCGCAAAAGAAAGTGCACCCTGCTTAAGAATGGCGCCACCCACACAGAGAGCTGACACAAGATGACGCAGCAAAAAGAAACATGGATTCCTGTGCCGCTGACAACAGAAATGGACAAAGAAACAAGATGCAGCAAATAGACACAGAGAACAGACATCCAGGGTTGGGGAGGGCAGGGAAGGGGAGAGAAATAAATAAATAAATCTTTTTAAAAAATAAAAATGGGTTTTGTCCTTTTATTTTTGAGATATAGGAGTTCTTTATATATGCAAGCTATAAGTCTCCTATCAGATATATGGTTAGCAAATATTTTCTCCCATTGGGTAGGCTTTCTTTTCACTTTCTTGACAAACTCCTTTGTGGTGCAAAAGGTTTTAATTGTGAGGAAATCTCATTTATCTACTTGTTCATTTGCTCCTTGTGCTTTAAGTGTGAAATTTATGAAGCCATTTCCTATTTCAAGTTCCTGTGGATACTTCCCTACATTGTTTTCCAAGGTCTTTATGGTCTTGGCTCTTACATTTAGATCTTTGATCCATTTTGAATTGATTTTTACATAAGGTATGAGATGGTAATACACTTTCCTTCTTTTGCATATGGAATTCCAATTCTCTAGGCACTATTTTGTTGAAGAGGCCATTTCCTCCCAACTGAGTGTGCTTGCTGGCCTTGTTGAATGCCAGGTGAGTGCATATATGAGGATCTAAATCAGAAATCTCAATTTGGTTCCATTAGTCAGTGTGTCTATCCTTGTGCCAATATCATTCTGTTTTCACTACTATAGCTCTATAGTATGTTTTGAAGTCAGGTAGTGTGAGTCCTCCAATTTAATTTTTCTTTTTCCATATATCTTTCACTATCTGGGGCCTCTTTCCTTTCCAAACAAATTTCATAGTTTTTCTAATTCATTAAAAAATGCTATGTTGATTTTTATTGGAATTGCATTGAATCTGTAGATCAGTTTTGGTATGATAGATATCTTAATAATATTTAATCTTCCTATCCATGAACAAGGTATATTCTCCCATTTATTTAGGTCTTCTTTGATTTCCTTGAACAGTGTTGTGTTGTTTTCTGCGTATAAGTCTTTTACATCTTTAGTTAAATTATTCCTATGTATTTGATTTTTTAATTTACTATTGTAAGTGGTATTTGTTTCTTGATTTCCTCCTCAAATTTCTCATCATAGGTATACAGAAATGTTACTGATTTTTGTGCAATGATCTTATAACCTGTTACTTTACTGAACTCATTTATAAGTTCTAGAAGCTTTGTTGTAGACTTCTCTGGGCTTTCTATGTATAGGATCATGTCATCTGCAAATAGTGAAATTTTTACTTCTTCCTTTCCTATTTTGATCTCTTTTATGTCTGGTTTGTGCCTCAGTGCTCAAGCAAGTACTTCTGACACAGTTAAATAGAAGGGGTGATAGTGGGCATCCTTGTCTTGTTTCTGATCTTTGAGGGAAAGATTTTAGGATTTCAGCATTGTAAATGATGTTAGCTGTAACATGTTAGGGTTTTTCATATATACTCTTGTTCATGTTCAGAAAGTTTCTTTCTATTCCTATCTTTTGGAGTGCTTTTATCAAGAAAGGTGCTGTATTTTGTCAACTGCCTTTTCTGCATCTAGAGATATGATCCTGTGATTTTTTTTCTTCAATCTGTTTATTGGTGTATTATATTAATTGATTTTTTATGTTGAACCATCCTTTCATACCAGGAATGAAATGCACTTGGTCATAGAAATGTGTTGTTGAATATGATTAGCAAGTATTTTGTTGAGGATTTTCACAACTATGTTCATTAGAGAGATTGGTCTGTAATTTTCATTCTTGTGGTGCCTTCATTTGGCTTTAGTATTAGGGTATTGTTGGCATCATAAAGTGAGTTAGGCACTGTTCCTTCTCTTCCAATTTTTTGGAAGAGTTTAAGCAAGATTGGTGTTAGTACTTTCTGGGATATTTGGTAGAATTCACCTGTGAACCTGTCTGGCCCAGGTCTCTTCTTATTTGGGTTTTTTAAAATGACTGATTCTATCTCTTTACTTGTGATTGGTTTGTTCAAGATCATCAATTTCTTCTTTTTTAAATGTAGGCTGTTTATGTGTTTCTAGGAATTTGTCCATATCCTCTAAATTGTCTTTCATGTTTGAATAAAGTTTTTCAAAGTATCCTCTTATGATAGTCTGTATTTCAGTGGGGTCAGTGGTGATATTCCCTTTCTCATTTCTCATTTCATATATTTGCATTTCTCTCTCTTTTTTCTTTGTTAGTCTAAGGGTTCCTCAATTTTATTTTCTCAAAGAACACAACTCTTTGTTTTGTTTATTTTTTCAGTGTTTTCTTATCTTCTATTTCATTTGTTCTGCTCTGATTTTTTGTTATTTCTTTCTTTTTTTTTTTTTGGATTAATTTGTTGTTTTTTTTTTAACTAATTCATCCAACTGTGCAGTTAGTTCTTCAATTTTAGCTCTTTCTTCTTTTTTGATGTATGAGTTTATGACTATGAATTTCCTTCTCAGCATAGTTTTGCTGCATCCCATAAGGATGATGTGATATATTATCATTTTCATTAGTTTCAAGGTATTTATTGATTTCTGTTGAGATTGCCTCCTTGACCCACTGTTTTTCTAAGAGTATTTTGTTTGCCTTCCATATATTGGTGCCAAATATGGGTCTCTGTCCCTTGCAGATTTCCACTTTCATTCCACTATGATCAGAGAAATTTTTTCATATGTTGTCAATCTTTCTGAATTCATCGAGACTTTCTTTGTGGCCTAGCATGTGGTCTATGTTGGAGAAGGATATATGTGCACTTGAGAAGAATGTATATCCTGCTGTATTTGGGTGTAATATTCTGTATATGTCTCTTAGATCCAGATCCTCTAACATATTGCTCAAAGTCTTTGTTTCTTTATTGATTATCTTTTGAGATGCTCTGTCCAATGGTGATAGTGGCATGTTAAAGACCCACACTATAACTATATAGGCATCTATTCCTTCCCCTTAGTTTGCCCAGTGTTTGCCTCACATATTTGGAGGTGCCCTTCTTAGTGGCATACATATTTATGATTGTTCTTTCTTCTTGAAATATTATCCTTTTCACTAATAAGTAGTGTCCATCTTTGTCTTTCACAATAGTTTTGCATTTAAAGTCTGTTTTTTCATATATTACTATAGCTACTTCTGCCATTTTTTGTTTTTTGTTTGCCTATGTGATTGTTTTCCAGCCAATCACTTTCAATCTCCTTGAATCCCTGAGTGTAAGATGTGTTTCCTGTAGACGTATATAGATGGATCATATTTCCTTATCCAATCATCCAGTGTGTCCTTAACTGGTGAGTTTAATCCATTGACATTCAGCGTTATTACTTTCAAGGAATTACTTATATTAGCCATATTTTCTTTGGATTTGTGTTTGTCATATATTGTTTTATTTATTTTTTTCTCTTTTTGTCATTTTAGCCTTTCTTACACTCTACTCCAACTTGTCTCTCCTGTTTTTTTTTTTTCTTTCCTGCTGTAGAACTCCCTTTAGTACTTATTGAAGTGTTATTCTTGTTGGCATACTCTCTTAGTTTCTGTTTATCTGTGAATATTTTGAACTCTCCCTCATTTCTGAATGCTAGCTTTTCTGGAAAATTTTTTCTTCTAGTACCTTGATTACATCATACCACTGCCTTCTTTCCTTCATGGTTTCAGATGAGAAATCAGCACTTAATCGCATGGAGCCTCACTTTTACATGATAACTCTCTTTTCTCTTGGTGTTTTTAGTATTTTCTCTTTGCCTTGTGCATTGGATAATGGGACACAGATATGTCTTGGGGTAGGCCTGTTGGGATTTATGCTGTTTGTGGTGCATTGTTCTTCCTGGACATGTACCTGCATCTCCCTCAACAGGTTTGGGAAGTTTTCAGCCATTACTTCCTCCAACATCCCTTCTGTCCCCTTTCCCTTCTCTTCTCCTTCTTGGAAGCCTGTGATGTGTATGTTTGTTCATTTTGCATTGTCATTCAAGTCTCTACGTCCCTGCTGGATTTCTTCTATCTTTTTATCAATCAAGTCTACTATCTCTTTGATTTCAGATGTACTGTCTTCCGCATCATTAATTCTTTCATCTGCATCTTCAAATCTGCTGTTATTTGCTGAGAGTGTATTTTAGATTTCTTGGATTGTGCTGTTGATTCTCATCATATCCATTTTCTTTTTGTGTATGATTACAATTTCTTCCATATGCTCTTCAAGCATTTTCTTAATATGCTTAATCTCTTCCTTCACTTCATTAAATTGGTCCATGGTACATGTTTTAAGAGCTTTCATTAGTTGTTTGATGTTCCACTCCTCTTCCTGGTTTTTATTTTGTTCATTGGATTAGGTCATGTTTTCCTGATTATTGGTATGATACGTAGTTTGTTGTTGCTGTCTGGCCATCATTTTATCTTGTTGGCTTATTCAGTTGATTAGATTCTTCATCTCTGGGTTTAATTAGTTTTTATCTTTGTGTGCATGTTAAGTCTTCTCTCTGTCACTTTGTCCTTATTCTATTTTCTTGTTCTTGGCTAAGTTCCCTTGAGCAAGCACTAATTTTGTTGCAATCTCTCCAGATTGATGTCCAGACAGCTACTGCTTTGTAGGTTCCTGAAACAGCCTATTCTGGCAGGATTCCATCACCACTCAGCTGGGCCTTTGCAGGAGAGATGATTATGGTGTACTTACTTGGACACCATCTTGCCCCACCCCCAAAACATCCCCTTATAAACTCTTTATTTCTGTGGCATCCATGGTAATATCCCCTTCTTCATTTCATATTTTGTGTATTTGCATCTTCCCCCTTTCTTCTTTGTTAGTATAACTAAGGGTTTCACAGTTATATTGAACTTCTCAAAGAAACAGCTTTTGTTTTTCTTTATTGTTTTTTCTAGTGCTTTCTTATTTTCTTTTTCATTTAGTTCTGCTGTGATCTTTGTTATTTCTTTATTTCTGCTTTCTTCGGGATTATATTGATTTTCTTTTTCTAACACCTCCAAGTGTGTGGTTAGGCCTTTGATTTGATCTCTTTCTTCTATTTTAATATGTGAATTGATGGCTATGAATTTCACTCTCCATACACCATTAGCTGCATCCCATAAGTTTTTATATGGTTTTTTGTGTGTGTGTGTGTGATTTTCTTTTATTTCAATGTAGTTCAAGTGCCCTTTTTAGGTTATTGTTTGCTACTAAATTTTTTTCCAGCCATTCACTTTTTTTTTTAAGATTTATTTATTTTATTTATTTCTCTCCCCTCCCCCCCACCCCAGTTGTCTGTTCTGTGTGTCTATTTGCTGTGTCTTGTTTCTTTGTCTGTTTCTGTTGTTGTCAGCGGCATGGGAATCTGTGTCTCTTTTTGTTGCATTATCTTGTGTCAACTCTCCGTGTGGGTATCGCCATTATTAGGTAGGCTGCACTTTCTTTCATGATGGGTGGCTCTCCTTATGGGGCACACTTCTTGCATGTGGGGTTCCCCTACATGGGGGACACCCCTGCATGGCATGGCACTCCTTGTGTGCATCAGCACTCAACATGGGCCAGCTCCACACGGGTCAAGGAGGCCCGGTGTTTGATCCATGGACCTCTCATGTGGTAGATGGATGCCCTAACCACTGGGCCAAATCTGTTTCCCTAAGCCATTCACTTTCAACATCATTGAACCCCTGCATCTAATGTGGGTTTCTTGTAGACAGTATCTATTTGGGTCATATTTCCTTATTCATTCTGCCAGTCTGTGTCTCTTTACTGGTGAGTTTAATCCATTAACATTCAGTTTTATTACTTTCAAGCAATTACTTACATTAGCCATATTTTCTTTCAGTTTATGTATGTCATTTTTTCAAATTCTTTTTGTCTTTTTATTTGTTCATACTATCTCCAACTCTCTGTCCTATTTTTTTCTTTTCAACCTGCTGACCTCCCTTTAGTATTTCTTGAAGGGCAGGTTTCTTATTGGCATACTCTTAATTTCTGTTTATCTTGAATATTTTGGACTATCCATCATAATTGAATAAGATCCAGTGGAAGCACACACTATAAAACTACTCTTCACTCCTGAGTCAGCATCACTAAGGGCATCTCCAAGAGTGAAATGCATTCAAAGCTTAACAGCATGACATCTGAGGACACAGTTAAGTATTAGTTTGCAAGAAACATGGTGAGGGGAAGTCAGGGTCAGTCCAGAAACAGACCTCCCCTGCATAGCACATGAAGTGACTAAGCTGCTGGTGTGCATGTGATCATGATGGGTACACAAGAATCAACCCCAGGGGCAGGTGTAGAGAGGGCCTGATGAAGTTTCCTGGTCTTGCCTAGGTTTCTTTCTTCTTACTTCATAGCATATAACCACCAGAAAACCACAATTCCTTCTTTTCAAACAGTGCTATGATGAATTCGATATTAAAACACAGAATGTATTTTTATTGATATTCCCATTGTGTGTTCATGAATGCCGGTATATATATGAAAATGGTGGCATTTTTTTCACCTTCCTCTGAATTTGCATGAAAGTCTGCACAAAACTTGCCTTTATCATCTTGTGAAGTTCTCTCTACTTAAATTACTTTTCTGAGAAAGACCAAGTTAAATACTGACTCCCATCAAAACTACAGGCAAAATGTGGGCCCCATGCCTTCAGTGAAGGAAGGGTGTTCTGAAAATTCTGACCCTCTCTTAGGTGAAGAAAGCATGTTCATCACATTTATCCATCTGCCTTATGTAGCATCATTGTCCAAGCCCTCTCCATATTCTAGGTCCCCTGAAATTATGAAACTATTATGTCAAAATGTCAACATTGTATCATATACACTAGATGTCACTATATTTCAACAGAAATATAAAATAAACTTAGGAGGCTTATAATGCACTACTTAAAAAGAACATGCCCAACAATATGTATATTTAATTAATAAATTTTAGATTTCCATGTTTTTACCAATCTCAGCATATTCTTTTTTCCCTAAATTCATAAATGCTTTTAGATAAATGTCATGTAATTATCACAATTATTTTCTTTTAAGGAGTGAGGGTCAGCTCAAATAACTAGGTCACATTACTTATCCTATGCACACATCCCCCCAATTTTAATATAAGCTTTTGTGATGGCCCTCAAAGAGAGACCAGAGCTTTTCAGATGTCTGCTTGGACCTCACATGCTAGCACAAACTTGGAAGCCAGGCATACCTCCAGCTGCCTCTATTCTGCTCTCCATATCCTACTGGAAACAGCTTTTTCTCTGGTGTATTTTGTGTTTAAGGAATGAGAGATATTGTTCTCAGTGGTACAGGCCCAAGTTCACCTAGAGGATCCAGCCCAGGTGCAAAGATACCCTGTATTAGTCAGCCAAAGGGGTGCTGATGCAAAATACCAGAAATTGGTTGGTTTTTATAAAGGGTATTTATTTGGGGTAGGAACTTACAGACACCAGGCCATAAAGCATAAGTTACTTCCCTCACCAAAGTCTATTTTCATGTTTTGGAGCAGGATGGCTGTCAACATCTGCATGGGTTCATGCTTCCTGGATTCCTCCCAACCAGGGCCTTGCTTCTTTCTGGATTCAGGGTTCCTCTCTTCACAGGCTTGCTTCTTCTGGGGCTCAAGGTAGCTCTCTTTCTAGGGGTTGCTTCACTTTTCTCCTTACATTGCTTTCCTTACATTACTTCCTGGTGCTCCTGCATAAGGCTTCAGCATCAAAGTCCAACATCAAAATTCCAACATCAAAACCCCTCAACTCTTTCCTTTGCCATGCCTTTTATCTCTGAGTCCCCACCACCAAGTGGTGGGGATTTAATTCCCTAATAACATGGCCTAATGAAAGACCTAATCATAACTCAATCACACCTAGGTACAGATCAGATTACAAACATAATTCAATATTTATTTTTGGAATTTATATTCATATCAAACTGCTAGACACCCTTCCAGAACCCAAATATCATTTGAATATTAACTGGATTCTTGCCCATGGTGCTTTCAGAATCCATGATTCCTTGAGAGAACCTGGCATGTGAGCAGTTTCAACAGTGGAAGGAATACCATCCAAGTGCCCCTCTCCCTCTGCCAAGGTAATGTTTGGCCTATGATGTATTTCTGATCCTTCCCAGTTGTAGATTGATTTTTTTCCTAATTGTTTCAACCCCAAGCTGCATTGGTTTTCTTCCAGGGTTCTTTAGCTTTGTGTTTTGTTGTCCTACATTTGCAGCATAAAGCTTTAACTACTGAGTGAAGAGAAAGGAGGTGGTTTGGTATTGAGATTCATTGTTGGTCTCTCATCTCCCAGTCTCTATTGCATCCCACCAGTGTCCAAATACACTGGCTTTGTTTATTTCTCCATAATTCTTATGTTCTGTAGTAGAACTAAGAAGGTAGTTTGGACTGCATATCTACAATGGATGGTGTCTTTTCCCCCAAACATTACTGGAGAAGAATTATTTTTCATGGTTTGTGTGTGTGTGTGTGTGTATTAACTCTAGTTCTGAAGGAAAAGCCTGCAAGTATCTAGGGATCTCTTTATGATGTCCAGGAAAACCAGTGCATTGATTACACTCAGAGTTTAGAAATTCATTAATGATATATACTGTAATATTTAACTAACTTATATGCCATCTTCTGTGACCTGTCTCAGGTAATATAAAGATTGGGTCCTATTTCTCTTTGTAGGCACCTCTCTCTTCAAGTTTCATGATTTTTACTTGCTATGTGACTATCATTTTCTGATATGATGAAGAAAATTTGTAAACTACAGTTTATCCTCCTCCCTTGGATCATAGTTTTAATAAGAAGAACAAAACTTTTCTGACTGATCTACATTTCCAAGCTGTGTAATATATTTCATTGTGAAGCCCAGAAATTGGACATAACGCAAATAAAAACCAATAAGGAAAAGCTAAACAAATCTAGGAATGTGGATATATTGGAATAGTGTTTGGTATTAAAATAAATGGTGAGAAAAAGGGGCAAATGGCAGCAGAGTAGCATATTCCTAGACACAGTTTGTTTTTTGTGCAATTAGTAATCAGTCAGAGCTTTCTAAGTCACCTTTTGGGGGGCCCAGGAGAACATAACTGCATCATGCAACATTCTTGGAAGAATAGGAGGAGATTGGCCATCTGCAGTAAAGATTTGTAAGTAGAGGTCATCACACCATGGAGGCCAGTGCCCATCTCCTCCAACAATAAGACAGGAAGCAGATCTTATGGTAATGAAAAGCAAAATAAATGAAATTTAAAATATACTGGAGGCATAAAACAGCAGACTTGAAGAAGCAGAAGATAAGATCAATAAGCTTGAAGATAGTACCTCCTAAAACACACATACAAAAGCAAAAATAGAGAAAAGAATGGAAAAAATTGAATAGGGTCTCAGGGAACTTAGGGATAGTAAGAGAAGGGGAAACAAGTGCCCTCAATGTCCCAGAAGTGGAATGCAAGTAAAAAGGGTCAAAAGGAACATTTGTAGGAATAATGGTAGAAAATGTCCCAATGCTATTCAACAACACAAATATACATGTCCAAGAAGCACAAATACTCCCATCTGAATAAATCCCAATAGACCTACTCTAAGACAAATTAATCAGAATGCCAAATATTAAAGATAAAGAGAATATCCTAAGAGTAGAAATAAAAAAGCAATTCATTATATACAAGGATGTCCAATATGATTAAGTGCTGATTACTCATCAGATACCAGAGGCAAGAAGGCAGTGCTATGATATCTTTAAGATACTGAAAGAGAAAAATGGCCAGACAAGATCTTATATCTGGAAAGATTGTCTTTTAAAAATTATTCCCAATTAACAGAAATTGAGAGTGTTTGTAAACAAGAACACAGCTTTGAAGGAAAAACTAAAAGGAGTGCTACAGCCTGAAAAGAAACTAACAGGAGGGAAAGGCTTAGAAAAGATTTTAGAAATGAAGATTATATCAGTACATGTAACTAAAAGTGCAAAAAGAGGTAAAAATAAGATTTGACAGATAAATCACTAAGGTCAAAAGGGGTGAGCTTAGAACTGCCTTTACATTAATAATATTTAATATTAGTGGATTGATCTCCTCAATCAAAAGACACAGACTAGCAGAAATGATAAGAAAGTATGAGTCATCTATATGCTGTCTACAAAAGGTTCAACTTAGACCCAAGGGTACAAATAGAGTGAAAGAGAAAGCCTGGGAATATATATTCAATGCATGCAATAACAACAACAAAAAAGCTGAAACAGTTATGTTCATATTGGATTCAAAATCAAACCTGTTATTAGAGACAAGGAAAGTCATACATAAAATAGAAAATGCATTGGGAAAAAGTAACAATAAGCCTAATAGACACATACTAAGTGCTCCATCCTGAAGCAACAAGAATTACATTCTTCTCAAGTGGTCATGGATCTTTCTCCAGAACATACCATCTGTTGAGTTCCAAAGAACATCTCAGTAAATTTAAAATATCAAAATTATTCAAGACCCTTTATCTATGTATTAGTGCTGTGTGAAATACTATATTCTTTAGGCTGTGATTGTTACCCCCACTGAGTGATTGTTAGTTTGTGACTATGTTAGTATAGTAGTGAGCATATGTTATGTTATAGTCAATATTGTCTATGTTCTTATGTGTATTTGAGTGTACATTGGTGCATGTGTAAAAGTTATTGTGGTTTTGTGCCTTTTCTCCCATTTATAATAAGATGATTTTATTAAAGGAGGACTATATATTTCTTCATTATAGTTATTTTGTTAACATTTACTTTTTATTTATCCCATCCCCCACTGTCTGCTCTCTGTGTCCATTCACTGTGCGTTCTTCTGCGACCTCTTCTATCCTCATCAGCAGCACTGGGAATCTGTCTCCCTTTGTTGTGTCATCTTGTTGTGTCAGCTCTCCATGTGTGGGGCCATTCTTAGGCAGGCTGCACTTTCTTTTGCACTGGACAGCTCTCCTTACAGGGTGCACTCCTTGCATGTGTGGCTCCCCTACATGACAGGGCACTCCTTGCATGCATCAGCATTGCACACGGGCCAGCACTCCTTGTGTGTGTGACTCCTCTAAGAGGGGGACACCCCTTTATGGCAGGGCATTCCTTGTTCACATCAGCACTGTGCATGGGTCAGCTCCACATGGGTCAAGGAGGCCCAGGGTTTGAACTATGGACCTCCCATGTTGTAGGCAGATGTCCTATCTATTGGGCCAAGTCCACTTCCCCATAATAGTTCTTAACTTTTCAATAAAAACTCAGGTACTGGTAAAGAATACTTGAAAACTTCAAGTTCTAAATGGATGCCATCTCCTCAATTGATTTTCAACATTTTTGTAGAGGAACAACTCATCTTGAGTGCACAAGTATATGAGTAAGCTTTGACTTAATTTACCTATATGTCCACCTCTGTGGGTGCCACACATTTCAACAAACAGGACCTTCATCAGTCTTTGCTAACCTAATGTCCTCTCTCCCAATTTTGACAAAAGGAAGGATGAAGCAGGTCTACCTTCAGATTACTGTTTGGATCAAGCTCAAGACTGGTGGGTCTCACCACATTTTCTCTGGGGTCTGAATTAATTCCTTTAAGAACCACCAGAAAGCACTCTAAAGGGAGGGATTCTGACCACACTTGGCCTCAGAAAATGCCCTGGGGCCCTACATGAAGTAGTCTTAGCAAAACTAATGAGGTATTTGACATTGAGTAGATATGCAATACTGAAATTCATCTTCCAGGATTTTTTCTTGGTTGTCAGTTCTCAAGCTGCATTATGGGTAAGATTTATTGGTAGGACTTGGATTCTGAGGACTGGCTCACAAAATTTTTCAAAATGATATAACACACTATGAGAAGATGAGCACTCACACACTACCTAGCAGCATGCCCCTGTGCCAGAGGTACTCCATTAAGCACTTTAAACAGGTAACTGTTACTATATTTTCTAAAAAGTTTTCTCAACATTATAGTTTCAACCACATATCCAACAATCTTCCATATTCATCTGTTCCCCCCACCACTCCCCCTAATTTCTAGGGCCATCTGACCCATCCTCCCAACACTAGCCATCCTCAAGCCTGCAAAGCCCCACCCAGTAGTGTCAATATGACCCCATCCTATCTCTTCCCTGTACAACTGCTTACCTATAATTTATCACACATTTCACCCATGAAGAGTGGAGACCCATACAATGTGAGTGAAGGTGTAACCCCACCCTGGGGAGGACTGATGATCTCAAATATAGGGAATTGTTTCTCTCAAAAGAATTGGTGCCTCCCAATTGGGGAGGACAGTCTAGTGTGTCAAGCCCTCAGCATTTGTTGCAAGTATCTGTGAATTTGGTCGTTCAAGCATTAAAGTGTGGTTGTCATTGTGGGTCTTGAGAGGAGGGAGAGAGAGGAATAGAATATATGACAGCAGGGTAACTGGGGGGCAATGGAAGTGTTCCACAAGATCATACAATGATGGATATAGGACGTGATACATTTCACCAAAAATGTATAAGTCTATAAGCTAAAATGTAATCCATAATGTAAACCATAATGTAACTAAAAATTTAGAAAATTGTACAGTCTAAAATATAAACCATAATGTAAACCAAAATGAAGCCATTTTTTTGGTAGCTATGTTTCAATATCTGTACATAAGCTACAGAAAATATAACATGAACATGTAAAAAGATCATTGCTGGGGAAAGGGGAAAATAGTTTGATGTTGGATATATGGGAGTCCCCTATATTGTATATGTGACTTTACTGTGATCTAAAACTTTTTTAAAGATAAAATTAAAAATAAAAAAAGGATGTAGACACTGAGGTAGGAATGAAAGAAATTGCCTTGCCACTGTACATACAGGGCAACACCTATTTCAGTGATGAAAAGCAAAATGTCAAAAACAAAGTTTTAGGATATTTTTCATTTTTAAATACCCCAAGTCATTTTTTAATTTATTTTAGTTTTTCTAAATTAGTATGCATTCTATTTCTAATTTTTAAACCTATCATTACTGTTTTATTTTCCTAACAATTATATTTGGCAATATATTAGGTTTCCTTTTTGAAGAATTTTTGGGCCACAGAAAGTTTCAAATATGGCAGGGGAGGAACACTGGCGTGGGGTGTTATTGTTGGGGGACACATGGGTAGGAGGGAGTTTTCCAGGGCATGTATATAGGGTATATAAAAATATTTGGATATTTCTTGGGTATTTTCATAGAAGTTACAGTTACAAAAGACAACTGAAGAAGTGCTGAGTTCCTAGCCAGGGAAGCTCTGTCACATTCCTCAATGGAACAGCAACAATCCCCCAAGTACAAGGGCAAAGACCAGTGAAGAAGGATGGTTCAATGATGAGCCTTTCATACTGATGATTATGCTTATGTGTGTGTGTGTCTGAAATTTCAACTAGGCTTAGAGCTGCAGGATGTCTAAGAATTACCTCTTGATAGTGACCATGTTACTCAAATGTGGCCACTCTCTAAGGCAAACTCAGCATGTAAATGCATTATCTCCTTCCAGCATGGGACATGACTCCCAGGGATGAGCCTCCCTGGCACCAAGGGATTACTACCAATTAATAGATGGTGATGCAAATAGAAGAAGAGCTTGAATAAAAGGGGGAAATGGTATAGACAAATGAGTTTACATGGCTAAGAGTCTTCTAAAAAGAATTGAGTGGTCATCAGAGGGATTGTGCTTATGCATGCCTCAGCAGGATCACAGAGACAGCCAAAGTAGATACAACACCAGGTACTGGTGCTCCTGAGGGCTACAGAGACACACAGGTTCTATCATCATTGCAGATGGATCTGGAGATCAATGTCTTACCTGTGGGCCCTACTTTGGAATTAGTGTTCCTGAGTGTGATGGATTTGGACTCAGATGTGACCTTTATATACCTGTCTCTTCCGTCACCTTTACTGAACTTGTGGTTGCTGCTGGGGGTTAGTGTATACTCAGAATACTTGAATCTCTGGACTGGCCATGTGCCAGCTGGGCTCTGTGCACCAGCAGAGATGCAGCTCCTATTCTCCAGTTTGTTGGTCTTACCCAGGTCAGCTAAAAGGGAGGTGAAGATGATAAACCATCACACCAGGGAACCAAAAGTGCCTAAAATCACAAGTAGAAGAATCACACCCATACCACGTGGGATCTGTGCCCCCTCTCAATATGGACTCATCACCATCCCAGATTCCACAAGATGGAGGAATAAAATATGTATTAGAGTGGACTTCCTGGCATTCTACTATAGAACTATTGTGACTAGTAATGGAAGAAATTGCATCACTGATGTGGAGAAAGTGCCCACAGTAGTTGCGGAGGGCAGGGAGTGGGAAGAAGAGATGGGATGTGGGGGCATTTTTGGGACTTGGAGTTGTCCTAAATGATACTTAAGGGGCAGATGCTGGACATTATATACACTGCCATAGCCCACTGAATGGACTGGGAGAGAGTGCAAACTCCAAAGTAAACTATTATCCATTCAGTGAAGCAGTGCTCCAAAATGTATTCACCAAATGCAATGAATGTGCCACATGATGTAAAGGTTGTTGATGTGGGAGGAGTGGGGTGGGTTGGGTGTGGGTATATGGGAACCTCTTATGTTTTTTAATGTAAAATTTTTTTGATCTTTGTGTCTTTCAAAAAATACAATTAAAATACTCTTCAAACCCTCCTGACATGGATATTCAGTAAGAATCATGGGTGATCATGATGGTCAGAGAGGCAACACATATTTATAAAATATCTTTCAAAACAATGAATGCCTGTATTTATATAGTTAAATAAAATCTCATTATTAGACATGTTCAGAAGCAAAGAACAGCAAAAAAAAAAAAAAATGTTTACTATGTAATGACTATACCTGCAGGTATAAATGGAAAGCAGATTTCATGTTGATCTCTAATCTCACACTTGGTCCACACATGATTTTACACAAATACACATATATAAATATAGTGGTGATATAAAAATTAGTTCAAACTGCCAATGATATTGCACAATTTTTCCTCTAAAGAAAGCTTCAGGCATTGCTACAAACCACACAGACTTTTAAAAAGATCATAAATTTATACCATGAGAAGTGTACGATAACAAATTAGGAAAATAGGTGAAAATGGAAAAATTCCTAGAAACACCTGAAAGCCATACACTGACTCTAGAAGAAATAGAAATTCTCAATAAGCAAATTACATAGGTATAGATAAATTCAGTCACTAAAAAATTCCCGAAAAGGACAATCTAAGGACTGGGTGGCTTCGCAGGAGAATGCAACTAATCATTACAAAAATAAATGCCAATCCTACAAAAGCTCTTCAAAAATTGTGAACAGGATGGAACATTACCTAACATGCCACAACATGGTTAAAACTTGAAGAAATTATGCTGAGTGAAATAGACCATACACAAAAGGAGAAATGTATGATTTCACTGATAGGAAATGTCTAGTATAGGCAAACTCAGAGTTAAAATCTAGAATATACATTCTTAGGGGCTGGGTTGGAGGTAGAGAATGGGCAGTTATTCCTTAATTTGTACAGAATTTCTATTTACAATTATATACATCATTCAATTTGGAAATGCATAGTCATTATACTACCAGTTTATTGATAGTGTAGTTAGCAGCACTGAATGATATATGTGACTGTGTTTAAAGGTAAAATAGTAGATAATGGGTATTTTACTAGCATAAAAACTAAGACTGAAGATATCACCACGGACCCCACAGAAATAAAGACTATCATAAGAGGATACTTTGAAAAACTATATTCCAACAAAAATGACAATTCAGAGGAAATGGACAAATTCCTAGAAACATATAAGCAGCCTATATTGATGAAAGAAGAAATTGATGATCTCAACAAACCAATTACAAGTAAAGAGATAGAATCAGTCATTAAAAACCTCTCAACTAAGAAGAGCACAGGGCCAGACAGCTTCACAGGTGAATTCTGCAAAACATTCCGGAAAGAACTAACACCAATCCTGCTGAAACTCTTCCAAAAAATTGAAACAGAAGGAACATTACCAAACTCATTCTATGATGCCAACATTACCCTAGTACCAAAGCCAAACAAAGACACCACAAGAAAGGAAATTACAGACCAATTTCTCTAATGAACCTAGACGCAAAAATACTCAACAAAATACTTGCTAACTGTATTCAACAACACATTAAATGAATTATACACCATGACCAAGTGGGATTCATTCCAGTTATGCAAGGATGGTTCAACATAAGAAAATCAATCAATGTAATGCACCATATAAACAGATTGAAGGAAAAAAATCACATGATTATATCTACAGATGCAGAAAAAGTATTTGACAAAATACAGCACCCTTTCTTGATAAAAACACTCCAAAAGATTGGAATACAAGGAAATTATCTGAACATGATAAAGAGTATATATGAAAAACCCACAGCCAACATCATTTACAATGGTGAAATCCTAAAATCCTTCCCTCTAAGATCAGGAACAAGACAAGGATGCCCACTCTCTCCCGTTCTATTTAATATTGTCTTAGAAGTACTTGCCTGAGCACTGAGGAAAGAACCAGATATAAAAGGCATTCAAACTGGAAAGGAAGAAGTCAAAATTTCATTATTTGCAGATGACATGATCCTATACAGAGAAAACCCTGAGAGGTCTACAGCGAAGCTTCTAGAACTCATAAATGAGTTTAGTAAAGTCACAGGTTACAAGAGAAATGTGCAAAAATCAGTAGCATTTCTGTACACCAATAATGAGCAAGATCAGGAGAAAATCAAGAAACAAATACCATTTATAATACCATTTACAATAGTAAATACAAAAATCAAATACCTAAGAATAAATTTAACTAAAGAGGTAAAGAACTTATACACAGAGAACTACACAAGACGGTTCAAGGAAATCAAAGAAGACCTAAATAAATGGAAGAAGATTCCCCGTTCATGGACAGGAAGACTAAATATTATTAAGATGTCTATCCTACCAAAACCAATCTACACATTCAATGCAATCCCAATAATCAACACAGCATTCTTTAAGGAACTAGAAAAACTAACTATGCAAATTATTTGGAAAGGAAAGAGGTCCCAAATAGCCAAAGACATATTGAAAAAGAAAAATGAAATTGGAGGAATCACATTGCCGGACTTCAAAACATACTACAAAGCTACAGTAGTAAAAACAGCACGGTATTGGCATAAGGAGAGACACACAGACCAATGGAACCAAATTGAAAGTTTTGATATAGAGCCTCATATATATAGCCATATAATATTCAATAAAGCCATCAAACCCTCACAACTGGGAGAGAATGGCCTATTCAACAAATGGTGCCTGGAGAAATGGATATCCATATGAAAAAGAATGAAAGAGTATTACCATCTCACACCTTGCACAAAGATCAACCCAAGATGGATCAAAGACCTAAATATAAGAGCCAAGACCATAAAGACTTTGGAAAGCAGTGTAGGGAAGCATATATAAGACCTTGTAATAGGAAATGGCTTCATGAAATTCACACCAAAAGCACAAGCAGCAAAAGAACAAATAGATAAATGGGACCTCCTCAAAATTAAAGCCTTCTGCACCTCAAAGGAGTTTCTCAAGAAAGTGAAAAGGGAGCCTACACAATGGGAGAAAATATTTGGTAACCATATATTGGATAGGAGACTTATAACTTGCATATACAAAGAAATCTTATATCTTGAAAATAAAAAGATAAACAACCCATTTTAAAAATGGGAAAAATATTTAAACAGACACACATGAAAAAATGCTCCAAATCTCTAGCTATCAGGGAAATGCAAATCAAAACTACAGTGAGATACCATCTTACTCCCATAAAATTGGCAGCTATGAAAAAAACTGAAGAATACAAATGCTGGAGAGGATGTGGAGGAATGGGAACACTCATTCACTCCTGGTGGGAATGCAGAAGGATCCACCATTCTGGAGGACAGTTTGGCAGTTTCTCAAAAAACTAACCATATATTTGCCATATGACCCAGCAATACCACTGCTGGGTATATACCCACAGAATTGAAAACAAGGACATTAATCGATATATGCACACCAATGTTCATAGCAGCATTGTACATTATCGCCAAAAGTTGGAATCAACCCAATGCCCATCAACAGATGAATGGATAAATAAAATGTGGTATATACATACAATGGAATACTACTCAGCTTTAAGAACAAATACACTGCAAACACACGTGGTAACGGATGAATCTTGAGAACCTTATGTTGAGTGAAGCAACCCAGGCATTGAAGGACAAATACTACATGACCTCAATGATATGAAATAAGCAAACCAAGCTGCCTCAGAGAGCTAGAGACTGGATGATAGGCTTACAGGAAATTAGGGGGTAGAGGAAGGATGTAAGCTGTCATCTACATGGGTGAAATCTATGATAAGCTGGAGGTAAGTATGTCTACAAGGAAGGGATAAAATGGGGGCATAGGGTTACGTTTGGGTCAGCCTTTGCGGGCTTGAGGGGGGCTAGGAATGGGCAGATGGGTAATATTGCCCAAGAAATTGGGGGAAGGGTGGGGCAACATATGAACATGGGAGATTGTTAGGTGTTCATTGAGAGTACAATGCTGAGAAAACCTTTTCAAAAATATAATAAGGAAAGTTACCCATTTAAGTACTTAAAGGGGATAATCTAATGCAGGTCAGACTCCTAGGGAATATGTGAATGCTCATTTTGCCAGAGTGGGTTATATCATTGGGTAGAGACCCAGATAATGAGCGTGAAGGTATACCCACATCCTGGGGAGGATTGATGCCATCAAATAGAGGGAACTGCATCTCTCAAGAGAAATGGTGGCTCCCAGTGCATTAGGGCAGTTGAGCATGTCAAGCCCTCAACACTGTTGCAAGTATCTCTAAACAAGGCTCTTCAAAAAATGAAGATTGACTGTCACTGTATGCCCTAAGGGGAGGGGGAAATAGGTATTGAATAGATGGAACCAACGTAACTGAGGGCAATAGAAGTGTTTCACAAGAGTACACAAGGATGGGTATAAAACATGTAAAATTACACCAAAAATATATAGGGGCTGATAGGCTAAAATGTAAATCACAATGTAAAACACAGGATAACTAAAAATTTAGAAAATTGTGTAGCCTAAAGTATAAACCACAATGTAAACACAAATGTTACCTTGTTTGAAAGCTATTGTCTCAATACCTGTACATCACTTTCAGTAAATATGGTATGAATATGTTAAAAGATTATTGATGTGGAAGGGAAAAGATTTTATGTTGGATATGTGGGAGTACTGTATATTGTATATATGAATTACTGTGATCTAAAACTCTTGTGAAGAGAAGCTTAATAATTAGAAAAAAGAAAAGAAAAAGATAGGATGTAGAATTTTTCCAAATTAATATGTATTCTATATCTAACCTTTAAACTCATCGCTATATTCCATTTTACTAGTAAGGGAACCTGGCATTATATTGGGCTTTACTTTTCAGGAAATTTTGGATCACAGAGTGGTTCAACAATGACAGCAGAGGAATACTGGTGTGGGATGTTATTGACAGGGGCCATATGGTTGACAGGGAGTCCTACAGGGCATATATCCAGGGTACATAAAAATGTTTGGATATTTTCATAGTGGAAACAATTAAAAACAACAACTGAGGGAGCGCTGAGTTCCTAGCCAGGGGAGCGCTATCACAGTCCTTAAAGGAATAGCAACAATCCCCCCAGTGCAACAACAAAGACCAAAAAGGAATGAAGGTCCAACAATGAGCCCCTGAGACTAATGAGTATGCTTGTGAGCCTGTGCACCTGAAATAAGAACAAGGCCTAGAGCAGCAGTGTGCCTAAGAGTTCCCTCCTGATAGCCTCCGTTTTGCTCAAATGTGGCCAGTCTCAAAGGCAAACTCAGCATGTAAATACATTGCCTTCCCCCCAGCGTGGGACATGACTCTCAGGGATGAGCCTACCAGCACCGAGGAATCACTACCAAGTACCAGCTGATGACATAACTAGAAAATGACCTTGAATGAAAGGTTCAACTCAGACCAGCAGAATATCCCTGTCTACATATAATTACAGCAGTTAAAAATGCTTTTTGACCTAGATCAAGGGGGAAATGGAAAGGACAAATGAGTTTATACGTCTGTGAATCTCTAAAAGAGAGTCTGGAGGTTATCAGAGGGGTTGCTCTTATGCAGACCTGAGCAGTCTCAGAGACAAAGTAGATAAAACCCTGGGTATTGGTTCTTCTGAGGGTTACAGAGACCCACAGGTTTTATGGTCATGGCAGATGGAGATCAGTGCCACATCAGTTGGCCCTTCTTTGGAGTTGGTGTTTCTGCGTGATGGAGCTGGACTCAGATGTGATCGCTTTTCACAAGCCTTTCCTGTTACTTTACCAGAATTTTAGTTGGTGCTGGGGTTTAAGATATATCTAGACTGATCATATGATAGCCAGGTCCTGAGCCTCAACAGACTTCAATTCCTACACTCTGGTTTATTGGACTTACCCCACTCAGCTAACATGGAGTTGAATAATGTCAACCACCATACCATGGAGCCAAGAGTGCCTACAACTGAAAGCAGGAGGATTGCATCCAGCATCCAGGTGGAATCTAAGCCCCCTTTTGACATAGATGTGGAATGGACACAACCAATCCAAGGTCCACAGGATGGAGGAATAGAGTAAGGATTAGAGTGGACTTACTGATATTCTATTCATGAACTATTGTGGTTAGCAATCAAAGAAAATGTGGCATTGGTGTGGAGAAAGTGGCCATGGTGGCTGCTGGGTGTGGGGAATGGGAGGAAGAGATGAGATGTGGAGGCATTTTCAGGACTTGGAGTTGTCCTGGGTGGTGCTGCAGGAACAATTACTGGACATTGTAGATCCTCCCATGGCCCACTGGATGGAGCGTTGGAGAGTGTGGGCTATGATGTGGACCATTGACCATGAGGTGCAGCAATGCTCAGAGATGTATTCACCAAATGCAATGAATATGTAATGTTGATGGAGGAGAATGTTGCTATGGGGGTAGTAGTGGGGTGAGGGGGGTGGAGGGTACATGGGGACCTCATATTTTTTTAATGTAACATTTTTTAAAAATGAATTAAAAAGTAAATATAAAAAACCTAAAAGACAAAAATAAGACTGTATAATACAGACAACCTATTGTAAACCATGAACTACAGTTAATAGTACATGAATAAAATAATCTTTTATGAATTAAATAAATATACCACAGTAATATACAGTGTTAAAAATATGTATATGTATGGGAAAAATCACTGAAAATAAACTAGAGCACAATTTTAGTATTCTTTTATTCATTGCAACACACCTACAATACTAATGCATTGTCAACAATGGAGTGGTATAGTTGAACACTGAACTTTTTAAGCTTTTTTTCTGTAAACCTACTACTCCAATTAAAAGAAGAAGAAAATGTCAAGTTTGTTTCCTTATTTTAATGAAAAATATACAAAATATCCAAGACAAAATCGTCTCAGCTATAATTTCTATAACATCTAATTAAGAAATGACTTCTGTCTGACATTTTCTCTGTCCTACAGAGTATTCTTTACCTACAGTAATAGTCATCATTATAAATACCATTCTGTAAATCATGGAGGAATCTTTAAGAGCCTATAACATGATTTAAAATAACAAAGGTGAAATTGACAACTCTATTGGCATTTTTCCTTCAATATTTGAAAATAGTTTTACAACAAATTGTACATGAAAAAGGTTTTGCACTAAAGATAATAGTACAACCATCATCATGACTCTATATGTAATATTAAAATAGAATAAATTCTTAATTTTCAGGCCCCATTCACAGTTGCTGAGTCATTTTAATGTAGAACTTTGTATTTCCTACTAAAATATTTCTGCTTAATCAGAAGAAGATTTTAAAAGAACTGCACCATTATTAAGGAGAAAATGTTGTGGGGGAACATCCAGTATACAACTCTAATGTATATAATTTGTGTGAGCATCATCTGACACATCTGGAAGGCTCTGAGTATTTCCCTCCATGATCCATTACTTGCACATTTCCAAATGAAAGACAAATCACGCTTACTAATAGCTAAACCCAGCATTTATTTTACGTGTTGTGTACTAATGGAATCTTTGAAACTAAGTCCATGTTTTACATAATTGTGCCATGACAAACTTGTTACTGGATTATCATTTAAATTTTGTGAACTTATATTGTGGATAAATAACTAAATGTAGTTTTCCTTTGCAATAGTTTGAATGATTTTTAAAGAATTTTTGTTTGTTTTTCATTATTTTGTTGTTGTTTTTTGCAGTTAATAAATCAGCTACATTTCTTAGATACAATTTTACTTTTACATGCAGATTTTAGAAATGTGTATTGTGTAGCTCTGGGCATATACATGTTTTTATGTATTTGCATGTAGCTGTGTGAGTTGAGCTTTCCTGAGAGCGGTGGTGACATTTTAGTGATGTTATATATGACCCATTTGACTACTCAATAAAACTTTTATCATATTTAGTAATGTTTTCCTGCCCCTGGCAATGAAAATCAACATAAAAAGGCCCAGAGTATAAACCATATTCCTGAAAATTATTAAAGATCTATGGTTTCCCAACACTTCAAGATTGGCAAAGATCATATTTGATGGAAGCCGTTCAAAATGTTTAACCTCCATAATGTCACAGAACTCATAAAGATAGGCATAGGGGAGCATAAACAAGTCCAGGAACCATCTCTGGGGCAGCCACAAAGTGAGTCTGGGAGAAAACTTCCTATCAGCCAGCTGTTCCCCTGAGAATTCTCCATGCCAGCTATCCAGCACCTCTATTCTTTCATAGAATGAGAAGAAGAAAGGCACACATGCAATCATATTTCTCAGAAAGGCTAACTCAGCACAATGACAAGGATGGGAATGCATGAACTCACCTTCCAGATTGGAAATGTGTGTTCACACATACTCAGACTGAGCGGATTCATACTGGCTTTCTCAAACAGTGAAGAAAAATGATTTATGAATTGATCCTATCTTATTTAAACAGTTCCCTCCCATTAACTCCTTATCAAAGAAAGGGTAGAATGGAGCACACTAGATTGTATCCTTGTCTGCACACAAGAACACACCTCTCTGTCTCTGAAGGCAGGAGTAAGACTTTTATGTCTTGTTCTCTAACCACACTACTCAGTGACTGTAATGCCAAGTGTTAGGATACCTGGGAAGAATGTGCAATTAGAGGATCCTGTCTCTTGGAATTGGAGCCTCACAGGCTTGTCCTCTCCAATCCATAGACCATTCCAAGAATTTTGGTATCAAGAGTCCTTCTTTGGAAATGGAGGGGGTGACCACCCTTTTAATCAGGACATAGGAGTCCAGAAGTAAGGGTTCAAGGAAACTTTACCATATATGTGGTTCTTTACTGTGTCCTACATTCTGAGCCCATAGAGGTCAGGACTATATACAGAGATTGCAAATCTCCCCAACTCTATATTACCCCAGGTTGATTTTGAAAAGCTTGATCACTGGTCCTGTGCCCATGACTCCTGGGCTCCACCATGGGCAGCCTTTGTTCAATTCTCCTGCTGCTGATTCTCCCTTCCTGTGAGTTCTATGGACAGAGAATCCCACAGGGATGGAAGAACTCCCCATCTCATGCTGAACCACCTTCACCTTCTTCTGCTTCCTCCACAGGGAAAACTGCCCAGGTCACACTGAAGGATTCTGGTCCTAGCATGCAGAAACCCAACCAGACCCTTATGCTGACCTGTACCTTCTCTGAGTTCTCACTCAGAACTTCTGGAATGAATATTGCTCATATCCACCAAACCACAATGAAGGCACTGGAGGTCTTTCAACTATGTATTGGGATGATGATAAGCATTATGCTCCATTTCTTAAGATCCAGCTTGGAATCTCCAAGGACACCACCAGAAAAAAGGTGTTCCTAGAAATGACCAACACGGATCCTGTAGAAATAGCAACATACTATAGTTCATGGAAAGCACAGAGGCTCAACCTTAGGGTCCTTTTGTACAAGAACCAGGACAGATTTTCTGCTGTGCCCACACCTCCACAGAAAAGAAGTTCAGTGTGGATGTTATTTTCTGTTATTCTCTTGGGTTTCCTGTTCCCATCCATCAGGCCTCAGGCCTAGGCTTCCTTTCTCTTCCCTACTGAGAAAAATCATTCCCTTTGTAAGTTCTTACAAGCAAGATGCTCTATTTCCTTTTATAAAGATTCACCCTGACAGGGTTAAATTACATCAGTAAAATGGATTGCAGCCTGTTGCATGAACTCATATTCCTCCAAGTGTACAATGCAAATAAAGACAATATATGTTTTTATTAAATTGTTGAAAGTAAGGATGGAGAAGCATCAACAGGTAATAAAGGATGAATAGCTGCAGAAATGCAAATATTAACTTATTCTGTATTGAAGAAGAAGGAACATATTCAAAATTTGCAAAATTAATATCAGATATATGAAATGATACAACAAAATTAATTGACTTCCAATCTTAGAGTATCTGGTTGTGTTGGTGCAAAAATGAAGTTTTAGGTCTTTTACATGTCAGTTGTGAGTTTTAACCTCAGGTCCAGGAAATAAATACATTCCCTGGTTATCCATATGTACAATGATAAGAAGCCTAACACCTGAGAAAGTACACACAATATTTACACCAAGGAACAAATCTTATTAAATCAAATAAACTATGTGATACTATTTCACAAGAAATCTAAATTTCAAGTTTGTTCAGAAAAATCACAATTCTCCTAATTTTTCAGAAATTCTTCCCATGAAACATAATGATCACAGTAAAAAGTAAAGGAACAAAAGATCACCATTGATCTAACAGATATCAATGAGTGAGGAGATACCATTTTTACAAAACAAGAAAATCAACATCTTTGGGGAGCTTTCAACATTTAAAACACTGAAAATTGAAGAATAATCATGAAAAGATATAGTTGAGAAACGAATATTCCTAAAATAAAAAAGTGATGAATTAGACCTTACCATACACAAACATTTGTCTGTCTATAATACATTCAAGAAATTGAAGAGTCTAATTACAGACAAGGACATATATTTGCAAATCCCATTTCCATCTTTTAATTAAAATCTGAATATAAAAAGATCACTTAAAGCATAATAATAGAAAAAGAAAAGTTTCAATTATTAATTAGGTACAAATTCAAAGACCAGATATAGATTAAAAGATAAGCAGATGGAAACTATGCACATAGAAATATAATCAACTTAATTTTCCATTATAGAAAGGTAAGTGTGGTGGCTCAGAGCTATGAAGCAAAGTAAAATATGTTCATTGTCTTAATCTATTCCTGTGGGTTTAAAGCATTTTAATTAGGTGTTGTGATGAAATTACTTCATTAAAAGTATGGCCCAATTGAATCAGGATAGGTCCTATTCCTATTACAGAAGTCTTTATATTCAGAATAAATTAGACACAGAGAGAAAACAAGAGGAAACAGCCAGAAACTGGAAGTCAAATGGAACTCAGAAAAAGTGAGAGGCTAGCAATGGTTGAAATGTACATTGTTATTTATCTTAAAAGCCAAGGACATATTAGACTTCATTTTTAAAAAATTTTCAGACCACAGAGAGATTCAACTATGGCAGGGGAGGCACACTGGTGTGGGGTGTTATTGATAGGGGGCACAGGTTTGAAAGTTCTCCAGGGCATGTATACAGCATACATAAAAATATTTGGATATTTTCACAGTGGTTCCAGCTAAAAATGACAACTGAGAGAGTGCTGAGTTCCTAGCCAGGGGACCTCTATCAGATTCCCCAATGGACCAGCAACAAGCCCCCAAGTGCAATGGCAAAGAGCAGTAAAGATAGATGGACCAACAATGAGCCCTTGATACTAATGGCTACAATTATGAACCTGTGCCCCTGAAACATGAACTAGGCCTAGAGCTGCAGGGTGCCTAAGAGTTACCTCCTCAGAGCCTCCATGTTGCTCAAATGTGGTCAGTCTTGAAGCCAAACTCAGCATGTAAATGCATTACCTTCCCTCCCATGTGGGACATGACCCCTGGGGCTGAGTCTCCTGGCACCAAGGGATTACTACCAAGCACCTGCTGATGATTTAACTAGAAAAAGACCTTGAATAAAAGGGTCAACTCAGACTAGTAGAATATCTCAGCCTACATGTAATATCAGGTGTTAAAAACTGCTTTATGACTTTGGATAAAAAGGGGAAATGGAAATAACAAATGAGTTTATATGGCTATGAGTCTCCAAAAAAGAGTTGGGAGGTCCTCAGAGGGGTAATGTTTTACACACACCTCAGCAGGGTCCCAGAGACAGCCAAAGTAGATAGAAGTCCAAGTACTGGTTCTCCTGAGGGCTAGAGAAATATAGTTTCTATGGTCATGGCAGATGGGCTCTGGAATTCAGTGCCATGTCAGTTGGCCCTACTTTGGAATTTGTGTTCCTGAGAGTGATAGAGTTGGACTCAGATATGACCTTTCTACATATGCCTCTTCTGTTACTTTTACCAGACCTGTGGTTGATGCTGGGGTTTCTGTATACTCAGGAGACCTGAATCTCTGGACTGTCCATGTGATACCCAGGCCCTGAGCCTCAGCAGACATGCAGCTCTTACCATCTGGTTTATTGGACTTACCCTGGCCAGCTAATGGGGGAGGTGAAGAAGGTAAATAACCACACCAGGGAGCCAGGAGTGCCTAAAACTGCAAGGAAGAGAATTGCATCCATCATCCATGTGGAATCTAAGTCCCCTCTTGATATAGAGGTGGAGTGGACATAATCATCCCAGGGTCCACAGGATGGAGGAATAGAGTAGGGATTATAGTGGACTTACTGATATTCTACTATGGAACTACTGTGCTTAGTAATGGAAGAAATTGTAGCACTGATGTAGAGAAAGTGGCCATGGTAGCTGCTGAGGGTAGGGAGAGGGAAGAAGAGATATAATGTGGGGACATTTTCAGGACTTGGTGTTGTCCTGGGTGGTACTGCAGGGACAGATGCTGGACATTTTATGTCCTACCATGACCCACTAGATGGACTGGGGGAGAATGTAAACTACAGCATAAACCACTATCCATGTGGTGCAGCAGTGTTCCAAAATGTATTCACCAAATGCAATGAATGTGTCACAATGAAAAATAAAATAAAATAAAATAAAATCCTGTCCAAAAAAAAAGATAACCATTTTCACAGTTTAGTAGTTCATATAAATGAAATTATCTGTGCTTCTTCTTTTTGTCTCTCCTGTCACAGAATGTTATGTTGGTGCTATTTCTTTTATTTATCATAATTGTATTTAATTTGTGCTAATTTCTGTATTTTATTTCATCCTGTGGAAGTTCCACAATGCATTTGTCAATTTTAGGTTTGGTGATGTCTGAGTAGTTTTTGTATGTCTGTTTGTTTTGTTTTGTTTCAAATATAGGGCAAATATAAATGACTACTTATTTTTGTTAAAAAAAAAAGGGGGGGGGGATCAGTCAGCAGCTTGCCCCAGAATTCCATATATTCTTAAAGAATGCATCACCTTGATGACACCTTTGTTTGGAACTTCTACTGCCTTAGTATTTTGAGCCAATAAATTTCCTTTGTTGAAGCCAACCCATTGTCTGATATTTGATTTAATAGGCAGGTAATAAAAACAACAATTTAAAACACAGTGAGATTCCATTATTAGAAGGAACACTGATCAGTGATGATATGCATGCCAAGCACCTAGAATTTCATGCATAACTGATAAGAAATTGAAACAGTTATGCTGGAAAACAATTTGGGATTTTCTTTTAAAGTTAAATGTGCACTTACCACAGGACCTAGCAATCCCATTCATGACTATTAATTCTAGAACTCTGAAATCTTATATCTACACTAAAATGTGTCCAAAATATTTATTACATCTATTTCATGTTGTTGGTAGAAGCTGGAAAGAACCAAAATGTCCCTCAATGGTGTATGCATTAACGATATGGTGGTATACCCACACAAAAAAAAAACACTATACAACAGTGAAAAAGGAAAAGTATTGGTTCACACATAAATCCATAGGGATCTCAGACATCATACTCCTTGAAAGAACCCAGTCATAAAGATTATGCATTGTATAATAGTAATTATATGATATTTTCAAAAGATTAACCAATAGAGATAAAAGCAGATGAGTGGTTTCCAGAGTGAGGAGTGTGCGGATGCTGTGACCATAAATGCATACCAAAAGGGAGTTTTCCTTCAACAGAACTTTTCTTCATTCTGATAATAAGGAGAGATCCAAGAATATACACATCTGTTAAATTTAATGAATTTTATGTAAAATGAAAATAATTTAATTTTTAAAACATTGATCTAAATGTAAAATCAAATTAAAATTATATATTAACATCCAAGAAGCCATAAAAATAAAGAAGGCCAAATAACATTATTGTTGAAATAGCAGCAAATTAATTTGGTTAAATTAACGAATGGAAAAATCTGGAGCATGATATATTGACCAAAAGCTATAAAATTGATTTATCCCTTCATGTAGAAAACATGATGAAATAAATAAGCTGAAAGAGTAAGAAGAGTAAAGTGTAGAGTAATAGTGGAAAGAAAATATGTCAAAATATGAATGGGTTTGCCAGGAGAAAAGAAAGAAAAGCTAGGGAGGGTATAATTATAATCAGAGAAAAAATATTCCAGTATTGTTGAGGAATTCACATCTTTAAACTGAAGAATCATGAAGGTTAAGAAGTAAAAAATATCATGACAGAAAATTTCTGGTAAAATTTCAAAATTTAAGAAACTAGATAATCTATAAATATGATGAGATTCAGTGTGACATCACATGAGCCTACAAAACAAAACAAAACCAAAAAACATGATACCATAGACAATTTCTAATAACTTCAAATATTTTAGAATGATAAAGAATGACTTACATATGAAAGATAGTACAATAATTAAAACTGTAAAATTCTTAAGACAATATAAATTAGCCATAAGAAGCAACATGCATAAAGGATCATACAGTATGATCAAGTGCAACTTTCCCTGAAACTGAGGGTTGGTTCACCATACAGAAACTAAGCAAGATAATATATCATATTAAGTAATGAAGGGAAAAACCACATGAGTATCTAAAAACCATTTGTCCAACACCCTTCCATGAGAAAAGTAATCAGCATGCTATGAATTAAAGAGAAATTACTGAACCTGCCATATATCATCTTTGAAAAATCCACATATAACCTGATTCATAATGGAAAGACAGATTGCCATTCCATTAAGATCAGGAATAGCACAAACAAGAAAAACAACAAATGATGTCTGCTCATTCCACCTACAGAATATAGAAATACACTCTAGCCAAAACACTTAGGGAAAAAAAGGTATAGGACAAAGAATGGTAGGTGTAAAACTCTCTCTTCTCACAGAGACAAAAAAAAAAAAAATCTGTCCTTGTGTCAGCTGGGCCCTGAGCCTAAGCAGAGTTGCAACAATTACTCTCCAGTTTGTTGAACTTAAACCCAGGTCAGCTAACAAGGAGGGACACCACACAAAGGAACCAAGAGAGTTTACAACTGCAAGCAGGAGAATCCCATCCATTGACCATGTGAGATATAAGGCCCCTCTCAATTGAGAGGTGCAGTGGGCATTGCCATCCCAGGGTCCTCAGGATGGAGGAATAAAATATGGATTAGAGTGGACTTACTTGTATTCTACTACAGAATTATTGTGACTGTAGCAATGGAAGAAATTATATCATTGATGTGGAGAGAGTGGACCACAGGTGTTGTTGAAGGCAGGGAGAGGGAAATAGGTGTGAAATGGGAACATTTTTGGAGGTGTCTAGAATGATATTGCAGGGACAGATGCAGGACATATTATATCCTGCCATAGCCCACTGAATATATTTTTAATGTAACATTTTGTGTGATCTATGTATCTTTAAAAAAGAAACAAAATGCTGAAAATAGAAAAAAAAACAAAAAAGCAAACAAAGAAAAACTTGTAAATGAACACCTTAAGGAACATAAACAAGCACACGCATTAAAAAACAACTAAGCAAATTGCAGGATATGACATAAAAATATGAACTCAAATGTTACAAATAACACTTGAAATTAAATTTAAAACAAAACTTACTCTAGCAATATTAAGAATAAAATAGATAAGAATATATTTGACAAAAATGCAACACTTTATGACATTACAAAATAAAGCTATCATAAAGTTTGTTGAATGTAATTAAAAGGGACCTAAAAAGCTGGATAGTTATCCAGTATTCATGGATTGAAAGAATAATGTTAAAATGACAAAAACAATCAATTATTCTACAGTTTCAACACAATCCCTACCAAAACACCAAGTACAGTATTTTTTTCAAAATCTATCAAACTGATCCTTAAATTTATATAGTATTTGTATTAGTTAGCCAATGGGGTGCTGATGCAAAATAACAGATTTGGTTGGTTTTTATAAAGGGTATTTATTTGGGGTAGGAGCTTACAGATCCCAGGCTACAAAGCATAAGTTACTTCCCTCACCAAAGACTATTTTCATGTGTTGGAGCAAGATGGCTGCCAACAGCTGTGAGGGTTCAGACTTCCTGGTTTCCTCTGGGCTCTGGTCTTCTGTTTTCTCCACAAGATCAGCTGTAGACTATACGGTGAACACCTCTTTCCCTCTCTCCCAGGGTTTCTGCCATGTCTGAGGAACTGTCTCTATTCCTCTGTATCCTTCTCCTGGCTCAGGTCCTTTCTTCCTGGGGCTGACTTCTCTTTCCTGTTAGCTTCCCAGGCCTCCAGCTTCAGGCTTCAGCATCAAATTCTAGCAGCAAAACTACAGCATCAAAAACCCTCAACTCTGCCCTTTGCCATGCCTTTTATCTGTGAATCCCCATCCACCAAGGAGGGGACTCAACACCCTTATTATGTGGGCCAATCAAAGCCCTAATCATAACTTCATCATGCCCAGGTCCAGACCAGATTACAAACATAATCCAATATCTATTTTTGGTATTCATAACCATATCAAACTGCTATACTCCACCCTCTGAATTCCAAAAAGACATTACAATATTTTTAAAAATCCTTAAATCAGTAATAATGTAAATGCTAAATCATGTCAAAATTAATTTAAAGAAATACGGTTTGGCTTGGGGCAAAGTCCTGTCTGCTCTAGACCTCTGGAACTTATAAAAAAATTCATCTACTTCCAGTATGCAAATGAACAGGAAAAGGGTAAACATTTTCATTACAATGAAGAGAAATTTGTAGGGAAACATGAATCACAGGTCTTTCATAGTTCAGTAAACCTACAGTGCTGTTATTAATCCCGCCCAGTTGGGGCAGGCTGCCTGTCCATGAGGTAAGTGACGACGGAGCCCCGGTATCACACAGCCGGGTTAAACACACAGTAACCACTCCGGAGACGCAGGC
This sequence comes from Dasypus novemcinctus, assembly GCF_030445035.2. Lineage (NCBI taxonomy): Eukaryota > Metazoa > Chordata > Mammalia > Cingulata > Dasypodidae > Dasypus > Dasypus novemcinctus. Next base: position 61,723,470 of record NC_080691.1, on the reverse strand, counting down.
TCGTGGCGCAGGTCTAGTTTATTGGGGAAGTGGTACAGCTTATATAGGCAGGGGTGGGGGCTTGAGGTGACGTGTTAATTATGGATAGGCTAGGGGGGTTGGGGTAATTTGAAATGGCTACTGATTGGATGAGGCAGGTTTGAAGTTGGCGCACATGGGCTTCTCTGGTGGGAAAATGGCGAGGAAGAAGGGCGGTGCTGTTTGTGATAGACATTATGTATGCTTAGTGGCCATTTTGGCTAGATGTTACTTGCTAGCGAGCTCACCAACACTACAGGGCATCCTGCATTTGATTTCAAAATCTGGAAGTCATTCTTAAGCTGATGGTTTCTTCTCCTTGGTGCCTTATGGGAACCCACCATTTCCACATGTTTGCCAATGGCCATTTTCTTGGTTCCACCCTCACAAAGCATCTGGAAGTCAACCAAGATCCAGACTTCTCCCTCCAAGAGTGTTGGGGTGATGGCCACAACTTACCCAATCTTGGGGTTAGAGTCTTAACTCCCTAGTACAGTAACATGAAGACAACATTCCCCCTAAACTTTGGCCAACAGGTTTAACCCACTTAGACCAATGAATTGACTACCCGCTCTTCACTAATCTTCGGCAAGCAAGCTCAACTATCTTAGAGCAATGAGTTGACCACCTGGCCATCCCTAATTCATGGGGGACAGGTCCACCCCTCTCAGACATGTGGGGTGCTTACCTTAACCACCATAATCATTCAGGGATGTGCTTCAACCTCTCTATACCCTGGGGCAGCAAAACTCTCCCAGAACATTAGGTGGGAACATCCACCCTCTTCAACTGCTAATGCAAGCTCACCCTCTCTGTACACATGGGTGGGGTTCCTCTCTTGGCCCAAAGTGATGTCTTAATTCCAGAGCTCACTTTCCATGGTTTTCCTCTTAAAGTTTTTTCTCCTTCGATCTCTCCTTTCCATGTCCCTTTTCGTCCAAGGTGACAGTGGTTTTGTTCATACAGTTCTCTCAAAAACCTTATAGATTTAGCATTCAAAAAGCAGGGGTCCAAACCATCACACAGTAAGACTTTCCACAATTCTTTCTGAGATAATTGCATCTTCCAACCTGATTTAAAGTTCCAAGTTTAGTTAAGTCCTCCAGGGGGCCCTTTTTCTGTGAGCTTTAATTCCAAAGGCTTGGAATTTCCAGAATTAGTTTCTGTTTACTTTGTGCCTGACAGTTCAGTCCTCAATATATCTCTCTCATCTAGCATCTTGCTATAAGCTGCAACCAAAAGCCAAGCCACATTCTCTAAGTTTACCTTGGAAATTTCTTCAGCCAAGTGCCCAGGCTCATCATTTTCAAAGTCTGCCTTCCATACAACACCAAGAGTTAATTTTGCTAAGTTCTCTGCAATTTTAAAACACAGATCACGTTTTCTCCAGTTTCCAATAATAGTTTCATCATTTACTTCTATGGCATCATAAAAAGTCTCTTTAGCATCCATATTGCTACCAACAGTCTCTTCAAAGTGATCTAGGCCTTTTCCATCAAACATCTCATAATTCCTCCAAAAAATACCCCCTACCCATTTATAAAATCATTCCAGTATTATGGTAATTGCAAAAGCACTTCCCCACTCCTTGGTACTAAATTCTGTATTAGTCAGACAAAGAGATGCTGGTGCAAAATACCAGAAATTTGTTTGGTTTTTATAAAGGGTATTTGTTTGGAGTAGGAGCTTACAGATACCAGGCCATAAAGCATAAGTTACTTCCCTCACCAAGGTCTATTTTCATGTGTTGGAGCAAGATGGCTGCCAACAGCTGTGAGGTTCAGGCTTCTTGGGTTCCTCTGGGCTCAAGTATTCTATTTTCTCCACAAGGTGTTCTGTAGATAATCAGGTGAACACCTCTTTCTCTCTCCCCCAGGATTTCTGCCATGTCTAAGGAGTCAACTCTATTTCACTGTGTTCTTCTGGTTCAGGCCTCTCTTCCTGGGGCTGGCTTTTCTTTCCTCTGTTAGCTTCCCAGGGCTCCAGCTTAAGGCTTTAGCATCAAACTCCAACATCAAAACTCTAACATCAAAAACCCTCAACTCTGTCCTTTGTCATGCTTTTTACCTGTGAATCCCCACCCAATCAGGGGTGAGGAGTCAATGCCCTAATGATGCGGGTCAATCAAAATACTAATCACAACTTAAACGTGACCAGGTACAGACCAGATTACAAACATAATCGAATATTTATCTTTGAAATTCATAACAAAATATCAAACTGCTATACTATTTCAAGATGAATTTCAAACATGAAGGTAATAGGGGTATCTGAGCACATGATTCACTGACTCAGTTTAATCCTGTTGTCCTTTACCAGAAACATGATCCTCTTCTGAGCAGATGGAACCCAACAGGGCCAACTTAAACTCTGTGCCAAGCTGCGGATTACTCCTGATCATTTACCAAGGTCATTTTTATGTGTGGGCCACAGTGAGACTGTGTGTGCACCAGTGTTTGCTTCTGTATGATTCACCTTGTACACTGTGCCTCTGTCCTTAGAGGCATCCAGTATGAGGTGCAGCTGGTGGAGACTATGCATGATTCTGAGACAGCCTGGGTGTCTCTGAGACTGTCCTGTGAAGCCTCTGGATTTGCCTTCTGCAACTACTGGATGAACTAGGCCTACCAGGCTGCTGGGAAGTGGCTAGAGTTGGTGAGTTTAATAAGACACCCGTCTGGCTTCCTCATTAGGGAATATTCTGCCTCTGTGAAAGACAATTACCTTATTTCTAGGAATGATTAAAAAACACACACACTGTATTTGCAAATGGACAACCTGAGAGTCAAGGGCTTGACCATGCATTGCTCTGTGAGAGACAGCATCTTTAGGTGAGCCCAACCAACCCTCTCCAACAGGGTCCAAGGAACCTAGGACATAAATCTGGGGCAAGTGCAGGTGGTGGCTAGTAGGGACTTACATTCAGAGTTTGTTTTCTCTTCTCATTTAAGAAAATGACAAGATGAAGAAAAATCCTTAAGGGACCCTATTTACATTGCTGCCTGTGACAGATAATTTCTTAGCTTTAGGTATAAAAGAGCAGTTTTTCTTAAATATATTGGCATGCATAGAAAGGAGGCCACAGTGTTTATGATGGACAAGCCAAATTTTGAAATTATTTCACCATTCAATATTTCTGTAGTGAGTAAAGGAAATCCTCCTGGTTTTTGTTTTTGTTTTTATTTTTGTTTTTAATTCTCATTCTTTCATCATTCTTATTGTTTTATCCCAAAATCATGTTTAACCCTGGGACAATGGGGAGGAAAGGGTGAGGAGATGTCTCTGCTCTCTGAGTTCCCTCTGGTTGAGCTACCACAGCACTGGTCAAGCCTGACATGAGGAAGACACAGCACACTCTTGGCTAGGAATGAGGTGAAAAAGCACGAAGAGGAACACTCTTGCTAAGAATTAATCAATTGGGAGGGAAATGTAGACTGTGTCTTTGTTACAAGGTTTAAATCATTCTCTTGGAGCTAAAGGTCACCCAGAGACCCATAGAGACATTGGATCATCTTCTTTCTTCCCCTACCTCAATCAGATTAGCTTTATCTGTAGTGTAGAGAGACTTTCATACAGTTGAGCTAAGGATAAATATTAAGATTCTTTGCAAATTATCTAACAATACTTTAGAAATTTGTTATTTAACCACAGGCTATTGAGTTTTTTTAAGTTCTCCTGGTTTCATACCATTTATCTCTAGTAAGAAACTCTATCAGTAGGACTCATTCATTCAGGAAAATATTATTTATTGCTAGAAGAATGGATATCAGTGAGAAAAATATACCAATTTCCAAACAATACCAAGATAGGCTTCAAAACATACAGTTAAATGATGACTTCACTTCCACTGAGGCTTGCATGTATGATAAATTATGCTACCTTGCCATAAACTGAGATCATACAACAGAGAAGAATATAAAAATAGGTCAAAGGAAGAAGGTTTGAGAAGAGGTGGGTGTAAAATCTTTTATAAAAAATGTTTGGTAGCAGAAGAGAGACATTTCTCCAATGTCAACACTGCAGTAAACCCTCACCTCTATGGGCAACCTGTTTTTGACAAGCCTACCAAATCCACTTTACTGGGGCAAATGAGTCTCTTCAAGAAATGGTACTGGGAGAACAGGATATCCATAACCAAAAGAATGAAAAATGACCCCTACCTCACTTCCTACACACAAATCAAGTCAGAATAGATAAAATAACTAAATACAAAAGCCAGGCTCATAAATCTCCTGAAAAACAATGAAGGGAAATATCTTAAATATCTTTTGGTAGGTGGGGGTGTCTTAAACCTTACACCCAAAGAACAAGCAATAAAAAAATAGATAAATGAGGCCTCTTCAAAATTAAACACTTTAGCACCTTCGTAAAAAGGTTGAAAAGGCAGCCAAGTCAATTGGAGAAAATATTTGGAAATGACACTTCTGATAATGTTTAATATCATGATAATCATGATATATAAAGAGATCTTACAAGTCAACAATTAAAAGACAACCCGATTTTAAAATGGGCCAAAAACTTGAATAGGTATTTGTCCAAAGAATAAATACAAATGTCAAAAGGCAAATGAAAAAATGCTCAACATCACTAGCAGTTAGGGAAATGCACATCAAAGTTACAATGAAATATAATTTCACACCTACTACAATGGCCATTATCAAAAAGAAGGAAAATTACAAGTGCTGGAGATGATGTGGAGAGATAGGATTATTGATGTGATTTTAGAATTTTGAATGTTACCACTACTATGTAAGATTCTTTGAGAGTTCCTAAGGAAATTAAATATAGATTTGCCAGGTGATCCAGCTATACCACTTCCAGTTTATACCCAGAAGAACTGAGGGCAGTGACAAAAACAAACATCTGCAGACCAATATTCATAGTAGTGTTATTCACAATTACCAAAAGATGGAAACAATCCAGGTGTCTATCACTGATGAATGGATAAACAAACTGAAGTATATACATATTATTCACCTGTATGAAGAAATGAAGTATATGATGACCTGGATGAGCCTGGAGGACATAACGTTGAGTGAAGCAAGCCATACACAAAAGAAAAAATATTGTATGATTTTGCTATTATGAACTAAATATATTGAGCACATTCATGGAGTTAATAACTAGAATAGAGGTCACCAGAAATTAGGATTGGTTATGGAATGGAATGTTGCAGTTAAATCCATTCAGAATCTCCATAAATGTTGTTCATTAATCTTTGGAAATGAAGAGAAATAGTGAAAGAACATCACAGTGTTTGTAACTAGAAGTGCTAATATATGAGTATGATGGTGGTTGAAAGTGAAAGTCTAAGTTCTGGCATATCACTAGAAGAAAAGCTAAAAAAAAATGTACTAAAAAAAATGTACCATAGGACTGTATACATAGTGAATCTTCATGTGAAAAATGAGTATGTGTAACATTATACATATAAGACTGTGTCTCTTTGAAACAGAATAAATGTATGTTAGTGTTACAAGATGTTAATATCAGGGTAATATTGGGTAATATCATTTTACCCAAATGATATATGGGTAAAAATATGACCAAAGCAAACTATGGACAGTAGCTTATAGGAATACATTAATATTTTTCCATGCTCAGTAGAAAATGGCTAAGTGAAAGAAATTAGACACAATGTACTACAAATTAACAACATCTATTCAAAAAATAAATTCAAATAAATTAGAGAGACAAAATTGAATAGCAGTTATATATGTCAGGGGAAGGTTAGAGAGATTGAGAGATGAACAAAGGATAGAGCTTTTTGTTTGTTTTTACACTTTGGATGAATTGTATGCTTTAATAAAAATGTATCAAAATAGTATCAATAAAATTAATTCATTTAAAAAAAATCCAACGAAGGACAGAGTTTGGGAATCATCTCCTAATTCCACAGCTTCGGGAAAGAGCAAGTCTCTGGAGATGAACAACCATCTCAGCTGCCACATGGCTCCTCTTGACATAGAGGTGCAATGGACACAACCAAACCAATGTCCACAGAGAAAAGGTGGCATTGGAGTGGGAAAAGTGGACAGGTGGCTAATGGGTATGGGGAATGGCAGGAAGAGACGAGATGTGGAGGCTTCTTAGGGACTTGGAGCTGCCCTGGATGGTGCTTCAGGGGCAATCACCGGACATTGTAAATCCTCACAGGGCCCACTGGATGGAATGGGGGAGAGTATGGGCCATGATATGGACCATTGACCATGAGGTGCAGAGGTGCCCAGAGATGTACTTACCAAATGCAATGGATGTGTCATGATGATGGGAATGAGTGTTGCTGGGGGTGGAGTGGTGGGGTGGGGGTGGTGGGGTTGAAGGGGTCCTCATATATATTTTTTTAATGTAATATTTTTACAAAATCAATTAAAAAATAAAATAAAATAAAATAAAAAGCAAAAAAAAAAAGTGAACTTTCAACTGGAGGACTGTTTATGGCTGAACTACAATGCCTCAGTCCAATGTCACAGGTTGAGAAGAACCTGCAAGCTCATCTGAGCGCCCGTGTACCAGCCCCCAGCCCCAGCTCTGTAGTAGGCTCTGCTGTCCCTGATTTCCTAGGTGAGGAGGCAGAGTGCAAAAGTGGTCAGGATCAGCAGATCCTTGTGCCATGCCTGGAGCCACTCCACCACCTCCACCTTGGGCACACCAGGCCCAGCAGACAAGCACAGTAGGGTCACAGGACGTGGGGCCCGGGCAAAGGGGTGAGAGAAGTCCACCTGGGGATGCTGGCCAGGGCTAGGCCTGGGGGACCACAGCGTGGGGTAGGTGTTGGCACTGTGCCAAAGGTATGCCTCTGCCGCCGCGGCCTGGAGTCTCTGGCCTACTAACACCACCCCCTTGTCCCTGAGGTGTTCTCCTCTGGGGCCCAGGGTTATTCAAGTAGCTACTCCTTTGCCTACTGCCATCAAGTAAAGGCACATAGAAACATCAAATGTTAGCCTTTGACGGTTGACAATCCCTAACATTTCTTAGAACAAAGTCCTCTGCTCTGTTTGCTAGAGAAGTAAAACCCACGGGCCTTCGGAGCACTCTGCAGGAGGCCCCCCGGCACCTACGGCACCTCTGGTTTCTTGGCAGATTCAGGACCCCTGCTTCCCACCTGCAGCCCATGAGACGCTTCCGGGCAGACGGAAGCGCACGGACCCAGCCCTCGGTGCGTGAAAAGCACCCCTGGGGACGCCCACGGAGACGGGGCCCACGCGCCACTTTCTCGCCAGGCCCTCTGCGGAGCCGCGGCGACCCCCCCCAGACACCCGGCGGGCTGCGGTGACCTCCTTCCGTCCTCGCCGGGGTCGTTATCCGCAGGCGCGCAGCGGAGGCTAGGGCACCTCCCTCGGGCCTCCCAACCCACCAGTGCGCAGCCTTCCTGCCCCTACCCACCGACCAACCATGCCTGACGCCAGGGCCTCACTGAGGAGGAAGCGAGCGCCCCAGTCCCCAGGCCCGGCACAGGAGACCCGCGCCGCCAAGGCGACGTTTCCCACCCTGGCCTGGTGCCGCACTCACCACACCCACAGGGTGTGGTGTGTCCCAACCCCGGTTCCCCACCGGCTCCTCCCAGCGGCCACTGCAGGGCCTGTTTCTTTTTTGTTTGTTTTTGTTTTTTAAATTACTTTTCGGAGTAATGAAAATACTTTAATATTGATTGAATTGATGAATGCACAGCTATGTGGTTAAACCAATTATCAACTTAGTCTATCTTCTTTATATTGCCTAGGCTACTGTTGTCCCTTTCCACTCTCCTGAACATTTGACAATTGTTTGTGAATATTGACAACAGGAACTTTTCACGGGGACCACATTAAAATTACTCTTACTTTGTGGGAAATATCCTGTTACACTATTTGGTCTCCTAATCCATGAACCTCTAAAGAAAAAAAAAGATCACCTCTTAGTTATTATTCAAGAAAAAAAATTAGGGCAACATTGCTCATGACTCTAGATGCAAATTTTCAATAACCATATATAATATCAAATGCATAATATATCATGACCTAAATAGCCAATTGAGCTTTTATTTCAAGAATGAAAGTTTAGTATATTGTTAAACAAGAAATTAGTGTAATTTAGCACATTAATAGAACTGGGAAGATGAAATATATGAACAACTCAATAGATGCAGAAAAAATTAAGTTGAGAACATTTTCATGCTCCCTCTTCATTAAACAATTTTAGAGATTATGTTACTGTATTGATGTGGGCGATGGGTGGGAGGCTGTTGTCTCTTCATTGATAACAAGCCGTGTCCTGACTCCTGTGGGTGTGGGATTGTAAGAGGCTGCAATTCTGTCCTTGGTGACCATGGAAACGACTCCAGTCCCAGGAAACAGTTTAACAATGCAAACTCTATAAACTTTATCCAGGAAAAATGCAAACCAAATGTGCTAAAAGCTTATCTAGAATGTATAAAGTCCATGCTAAAAGCTTACAAAGGATGTGGAAGATTATGCTAATTCAAGCCTATTGAGCACTGAAACAAAAAAACGATTTGACCTTTGCTCTCTGTATAAAAAGAACTCAAAGTTCTTGCTGGGGGCCTGGGTTTGAAACAGAAAACTTCTGAGTCTGGCTTGCCATCAATAAATCATTTTTTCCTTCTCAAAATCATTCCTGAGTCCTGGCATTTGTATACGCAAATAATTGAACCTTTCTCTCGACTTCTACAACAGTTAAAACTTTATTACTCAGTAAAATGTCATTTGCATAGACTTTGTAAAAACAGAAAGGGGGAAATGTGGGAAACTGGCTTACCTGTTTGTTATTGTAGATGTTACACCTGTTAAATGTAGCAGTTGTTAGATGTTGCAGTTGTTCCCCTTTATTGTAAATGATGTTGCAGTTCAGATAGCAAACAGCTGCTTGTAGTTTCCCAATAAATGCAATGGGAAAACTAGGATTGAGGCTGTCAGTTCCAAAAGCTGTGAGTCTCCCGGTCCCTGGTTTGTCTCCCCTCTTGCCTCTTCCACATTGCCTTCCTGTCAAGCAACCTATTGTGAGCTGAATGAAGCATGCTTTAACTGTGAAAACATCCAAAGGCAGACCACAGATCTCTACTGAGTGTCCTGGTGAGGACCTGAGGGTGACAAGAAGGGGCTCTCTGTAGAGAATTTAACAGCCAAAATCCCCCCTCAAGTCTGCTGCTGGGATGGAATTCATGGCCAAACTCAAGAATCTTTGTCTCTATCCACACAGACCTGACATGGGTATGATCTGGGCTATGGGTGAGTGGCTGTTTATCCCTTTGTGTCCTGACTTGGGGGTGTGCGACAGTGAAAGGCTGCAGTCCTGCCCTTGGTGAGCATGGCCACTCCTGTCCTGGAAGGCAATTTAGCAATGCAAACTCTATATACATACCAGTCAGTCCAGGGAAACTCTGATGGTGATGATGCCAAAGCTTAAGGGAACTTAAATTTGAATGGGAAATATAATATAGCCTGTGCACAAATTCAAAATCATCTAGTTCTGTATCCAAGTGTGCCTAGTCTCTAGAAATCCAGTTAAGTGAAAGGGGTTTAAATGTTCAGAAAAGATGTAAGACTGAATGTGTATTCAAAGTTGCATCCAGATGGAATGTGGGCAAAATGGTAATTCAAGCTCACCTGAAATGTGGGTGATATGTTAATTCAAAACCTATCTGGTACTCAGGCAAACACTTAACTAACAAAGAAAGTAGTTTTCTTTGATAAAAGCACCATTTAACTCCCCACCTTGTATAAAAGGAACTTGAAAATCTTGCCCAAGGCTCGGGTTTGAAACAGAACTCGAGTCCCACCAGCCATCAATAAATCATTTTTCCTTCTCAAAATCATTCCTCAGTCCCGGCCTTTCTATATACAAATAATTGAATCTCTCTCAACTTCTACAACAGGTGAACATGGCCATGCTGGAAGCCATCCCTGATGCTCCTCTGGTGCCAGCTTTCTGCCTCTTCCTGCTCTTTACAGGGAAAAATGAGTCCAGGCAGCACCTGGTGGTCATCCTCCATGTAATTGTTCATGTCCACAAAGATGAAACTTTCAGTTGGATGCTGCCTACCTCAGTTTCCTTGGTGCATTGGCTCATCAAGTTCAAAGTGAAATCACTTTAACTCCACCCAAGCTAAAGCTGAGTAAAATAAGGTCTTGAGAGTTGGGTGTGTTATATGTAACCAGGAATATGAGGGAAATGTTTAAATGTGTACCATGGAATAAAGAAGATATTTTGAAGCACTGTTATAATGTAATTTACTTATAATGTAATTATCCACAACATGTATTATTTGTGTATGTTTGTGTGTGCAAGTTGCTGCATGCAAATGCCCACAAAATTTGAATCTTAAAACAATACCCATTTATTATTTCAGTTTCTTTTGATCAGAAGTCTAGGAATGGATAGCTTGTGCTCTGCTCAGTTTTCACAAGGCTTTATCTAGGTGTCATCTCATTTTCATTACAGAGTTATTAATATCCAGAATATATAAATAACCACTACAACTCAAAAATGAAAGACAAATATCCCAATTAAAACTGGTCAAATTGTACAATTCTGTAGTATTAAATTTAAGCTGTATACATACTACACCAATAAAAATTTTAATAATAAGGTCAAAGGCTTGAATAGACATTTCCCCAAAGATGTTATACAAATGGCCAATAAGTACATGTGTTGTGGAATTTAAGAGAAGTTCAATTATTTGAGTATAGAGAGGCCAGGACTCAGCAATGATTTTGAGAAAGAAAAATGGTTTATTGACGGCCGGCCGGACTCGGGAGCTTTCAGTTTGAATCCCGAGCCCCGAACAAGATTTTCAAACGTCTTTTATACAGAGAGGAAAGGCCAAATGGTCCCTTTGTTTCAGTTCTCAATAGGCTTCAATTAGCATATATCTCTTTCACATCTTAGGTAAGCTTTTAGCAAGGACTCCAGACATTTTAGATAAGCCTTGGTTTTTGCATTTCCCCTAAATACTTAAAGTTTATAGCCCTTGCTTTGTTAAACATTTCCTGGGACTGGAGCCTGCTGGTCCCTAAGAGCAGGACTGCAGCCTCTTACCGTTTCACACCCACAAGTCAAACAACTTAGTTATCTCTGAAGAGACAAAGAGCCTTCCACCCATAGCCCACATCATTCCCCCCTTTCTGCCAAAGATTAACTTGCTAAGCTTTGGCATAATTATTGTTGTAGCTATGAGGTGGATGACTGTTTGTTGTCTTGACTGATTATTTATCAGTCTTTAGTACAGCATCAAGGACCGTTTTTAGAAGTTTAGAACTTTTCATTCTGGACAGCAGAATCTTGGGCAGGGGCCTCCCGCAGTTATTCTGCTGCCACTGGCACTCACGTGGATTTCCAGTCAGGTTCCAGATCCATCTATTACTTTTATTTTACTCTTAAAGAGTTTACACCTTTAATTTAAAAGGGGTGCTGAAGGGAGACGATCTCTTTTCTGTAACTGCTTCCTGCTGGCCATGGGCTGTAGTCATTGCCTAATAAGGTGTAAAACTCTTTAATTTATTCTAACTGGAGGAAGATGGATCTGGCATTCTGTACGAAGTTGGATGAAGTTTTCATATGGTTAATAAGATGTTCACTCTGAAAGAAACAAACTTAATTAAAATTTTGGAATACCTGTTTTTAAAAGAGGACACATTGGATTACAGAGGTAGACAAGGTTAGGTGCCTATAAAGATGGCATTCCTTAAAAGCTGGTGGGAACAGCATATATGTTCTTTTTTAAGTTATCCATCTTTAGAGAGAAATTGCAACAGACACTTAGCTTTGTCTGAAGACACATTCCAAGCTGTTCAATGATTGACACTCATTCGCTTTGTCAGATGCTCCTGGTGAACTGGCACTCCTTGGGCAACTGGCTTCACTCAGGATTAGAACACTAATTTGGAAATATTCTTAGTTTTCACCTGTGGGAGTGATCAGAACTACAGAATAAAGATTTTTACACCTTGGTTTTCATTGTACAATTTCTAGCAATTTTGACTTGTTCAATAGGTGACTCACCATCAGCAAGCAAGCCTCACTTTTGCTAACTGAGACTGGCTGAGACTGCCACCTTATTCTATAGACATGTTATTAACTGTTTAGAAAATGATTTTACCAGGAATTTAACATGTCTAATATACTTCTGCACTTGATCCAAAATAGAAAAGATAACATTACAATTATTAGGCATATATTTAGTACAGGATAAAAGTACAGCACTTAATATTAACTAATGTATTACTTAATGCATAAGGATTCAGAGTTGCCATTATTAGTTTTGAGTTTCAGGTTTGTAATACTTTACATGTTATCTCTCCATGAGAGCAGGCCATAATGCCAATTGTGTTTAAGTTTTACTTACAGTCTCCTGGTATCATGGCTCCACTTAGCATGTTCTTCAACGCAGTGAGCAAGTTGCAGCATCCTTCCAGTATTCCAGAGATTTTCCAGTATTCTACTAGCCTGGTGCATAGTGCTCTCTGGCACCATGGAACAGTGCCAGTCTGGAGGCGATATCCATTGTACACTTGGCTGTACCGAGTCATTATTGCTTGCAGGAGCTTGAAACTACAATATAGTTTCCATCGACTTCAGGAGCAGAACCAGAGACTGATATAGCACATATTTTTAATTGAGGGGTCAGTGACCAGCCTAGCCAATAACTCACATGGAGAGGCCACCTGTAATGTATACAAGGCCTGGTTCGAATGCACAAGAGTTTGACAATGTTAAAGTTTATTCCTTGCTTTATATATATTTTAAACAACTTAATGCAATACATATATCAAATGACTATTTACTTACACAATTTTACTATGAAGATAATAGTAGGTACTTTACTTTAGTAATAGAGGAAAAATATTATTTTTCATTGTTAGAATGAAAACAGAATATTTCCAATAGAATCAAGACAACTTTTTATTACCATTTACTTAAATGTGTATTTTGCAGTGGCCTTCAGACAGGTTTATTATCATGAAGTTATTTCTGCTACCAATACCAATCTAAGTTTCTTTAGTTAACAATGACTTCTACAACTAGAACTATTTAAACATTTTCAGTTTGGAAGATGTTTTACAAACTCTTTATAATTGACTATAACCACATTGACTAGCCACCTCATGTTTAAATAAACTTACTAAATTACAATTACCAATGAAAGAAATTTACTCTTTATTTAAGAGAGCATATCTACAATCTTTTTCCTTCAGCCTAATTTCACTCACTAAAGATTTCGTACATAATGTTAATTTAGTTTATAAATTAACTATGGGAGATTACACTCAAAAATAAAATTGAAACCATAATAGTTTATGCAAGGAATGTTCTCTTTTTCCCTTACAGGAAGCTAAAAACTTCTTTTCTTTAAGTTATGAAAATTATTAATTTAAAAGCATAACTGACTACCAGGTTTTAAAACACATGCATACTGACTACCAGGTTTCAAAACACATTACACAATTACTTAATTTTTTTAAAATCATAACCCAGGAAAGATCTCTCCATAGTTTTTATGGACTTTCCTTTACTTACTGAAATTTGTTAATAGAGCCACTAATTACCTTATTTTGTTGGAAAGAAATCTTCTGGAAGAAAATAAGGCTCACCAGATTGTGGAGAAGAAAATACTTTATTCTCAATCTTGCAAGAAGGGGCGCAGAGCCAGATATGGCTGGTGCCCCGAACAAAGAAAAATGACACAATTTATACCCCTAAGCCTAGCATGCAAGCTCTTCCTGTTTTTCCATAGATTGGATACTTCAGAAGTTACAGCTTATCTGAGATTTAACTTTCCCATGCAAAAGTTTGATTTAACTGCTTCTTCTATCACATTCCAACCATTTTAGTTTTTACCTGCTCCCCCCTTTGTCAAATAAGGAATAGAATTTACTGCTGAAATGGCACCGACTTAGTTAGCTCCTTCTTGGGCATCCTTCCACTGCCCATAGGACTGGCCTAAACTGGTCTCCTCCACTGCTGTCCAACCCGGGAGTGGGAGACTGAGGCAGCAGGCCGCCGGGTTACATCAACATTTTTCTTCTGTGAAAATTAACCTAATCTTTGTTTTGTTTTTTTTTTTTTTTCCAATTTATGGCTGACAAAGGTTTAAACTGGGAAATTACCTGGCAAACTGATTCTTAATTCCCTAGCCTAGTAGATAGGTTTAATCTGCCACACCTAGTCTTGCCTTAAAAGCTCTTGCAAAGAGGAGGCCCTTTCCCAATTGTTTCCATAATCAGATTTCTATGACTTTTTCATCCTGCTTAGTTCAATTTGGGCTTTAAGAATATTTATAAATATAACTGCATATTTAATTTTTAACAATTTGAGCAAATAGGCAGATATGAATAGTTTGACACAACAACATGACTTTAGTTACTTTAAACTTTTCAAAGACTTTTGAAACTCTTCTTAATTTGCACTATGACCATGCAGTTTACCACAAGAATTTTCTTTCTTACTTAATGGATTGTAATAACCAAAATGTTCTCAATGCCTTAGCACCATTTTGTTTTAGAACTTCATATTTTACCTTGAAATTAGCAGAATTTTGGATAAGCAACAAGATTAATTTTATATATATTTACTGAGGCTATTTGAAGCCTCAGGGAGACAGACTGCTTTCTCTCATGAATTGCCACTCTTAGGAACACTGACCGTCAAGGCAGGAGACTTCTCCCCCTCCACCCCCCTTTTTGTTTTTGGAGATAATAAAACTCCAGTGGCCATTTAACCTTATTCTATCAGGCAGCAATTTAGTTAGTTTACACTTGAATTCATGAGAGAAAGGGTTACTAATACCAGGAGAGGAGACAGTGATGTCCCAGCTCTTCTCAATTATGAAATAACCATAGGCAAAGGCAAAGGGTGAGGTTAGGCTTGAAGTAACCATAAACAAAGGAAAGGTTAGTGTAGAATTTACACTTAAATAATAGTTTCAGGCTAAATTCACCCAGCTATAATCTTAGTTATTGTCTTTCCACTGTTTTATAATATAAATGCATTTATAAATGATTTTAACTCTTAGTTACAGTTTTTATTAATTTTTTTAAAACCTATTAATTTTATAACACCTTTAAATACCTTTCATTCAACTTATAACATATTAAATGAACTTAACCATTACTTTAATTTTTCCTTTAAAGTGAAAGAATAAATCTCTTGCAGTTAGTTTGAAATAAAAGGCTACTTTTCAGGATTTGATTTCTAGAACATAAAATGTTCTTTTAAAAGAGGTAAGACTCTTCTTCAAACATTGAGGATATGATGAGGTTAAAGCACAAGAAGCTATTGATAAAATATTTTCTTTGTATATTGATCTTACTCAATTTAATCATAAAAATTTCCCTTCCACAAACCTTCTACACTTTCAGTATTCATTCAGGTTCTGTCCCACACTCTACTCTTTCCAATAATCAATCATTTTATCTTAGGACAAAATCACCTTCTGTTACCTTAACAATAAAAACACACTCCATATATCCCACATACTAAGTTACCAGGCAAACTTCTTACAACATATAATTGCCATTAATACTAAACAAGTTTGTTAAAATAATGAACTTTTCTTCACTTTAAATACTTAGTAGCATGTAATACCAGAAACAGTTTTTTTTGGAAGCAAGTTGGCAGGGGAGATTGGCTGCCGAATAAGTTTGTTATAAAATTGCCTTTTATTATTATTATCAATTCAGTTTTGTTAAATAATGACTTTCTGCAATTAGCCACTTAAATACCTTAAACAATGCTTTGTAAAACTTTTATAATTATTTATACCCTTAATACAAAGTTTACCTTCACAGAACACATTCTCTTACTTAAGGTTACTACAATACCTTCTAAGAACCTGAGCAGAATGCAAACGTATTTTGGCTTTGACACCCTAAGGAGGGAACTTTACTGCATTTATTCTGATTCTGCTTTTCACCTCCTTCACTTCCCCCCCTTCCAGGCAGTCGGGTGCACAACAAACAGGAATGCGGCTTATGAATAGAAGGGTGGACTCACTGGAAAGGGGCAAGCCGCTCCCCCCTTTCCAGCTTTCAGCCAAAATGGGCAGACAGAACCTACTCAAATTTGGCAACTCTCCCAGGAACCCAGCCGCCCTGACTGGGACATTCCCAACAGACTTGGGTGCTTGGCGCGGACACAGATGGCCTCCAAGCCCCGGCAAAGGGCCAGACCAGAGACAAGACACCAGAACATGCACAAACATCTAGACTCCTCAGCTTTTGCCCCAGAATCATTTCACCCCCTTGCCAATGGCAAGGGAGGGCTCCAGCTCAGCTGTAATTCTACTTCATGTAAGGACACAACTCCAACACTAACATTGAGCTGACACAGACAGAAGCACAAAGGTCACTAATCTGACTCACAAGTTTATATATTTATTTTCACCACGGCTGCCCCCACAGCCATCACAAACCTCAGAACACTTAACATTTGGTATAAAGCAAATTCATTCACAAATTAGCACCATAACAAAAGATTCCAGCTAGACTTTTCCACTGTTTAAACTTTACACCCAGACCAAGCTCCACCAGAAAAGCCGATCCATTTTCCTGTAACCAAGTTTTGTTTTCCTTAATCTAGACCAATTTCCAGGATATTAGGACTCGAACCTATAAATACCCTTCCTATTAAAATCGAGACTCCACTCCTTTAGTGCATATAAGACCAGTACCAGATTCTAACATGCAGTTAGACAAACCCAAAACACCAGGGCTTTTCCCCGGTTTTCCTCCTTTTCCCAAGCCTAGAGAGAACGGCTTCCCCCCAGCCTTCTTGGGCTACTAGGGTTCTCTCGGGAGGTGATCAGCCTCCCCTTCCTAGCAATTAAAGCTAGGGCCTTCCAGACTCTGCTCACCCGGGGAGTCTTACCTTCTTCCATGTTCGGAGTTCTTTTTCGTTCCCAGAATCTTTCTCTTCAGACCTTCCATTGCCCTCGATTTTTGTCGGGAAGATTCTGGTGGAGCCCACATCTTTTCTGGATTAAATTTAATCCAGGGGCGCCCAGATTTGGGGTTCACCCGAGTCCTCCCGGCTTCCTCGGGGATTTGGAAGGGGCAGCAAAATGCTACCGTCTCTGGCCTTCATTTATTGTCCCTTCGTGGTCGCCATTAATGTTGTGGAATTTAAGAGAAGTTCAATTATTTGAGTATAGAGAGGCCAGGACTCAGCAATGATTTTGAGAAGGAAAAATGGTTTATTGACGGCCGGCCGGACTCGGGAGCTTTCAGTTTGAATCCCGAGCCCCGAACAAGATTTTCAAACGTCTTTTATACAGAGAGGAAAGGCCAAATGGTCCCTTTGTTTCAGTTCTCAATAGGCTTCAATTAGCATATATCTCTTTCACATCTTAGGTAAGCTTTTAGCAAGGACTCCAGACATTTTAGATAAGCCTTGGTTTTTGCATTTCCCCTAAATACTTAAAGTTTATAGCCCTTGCTTTGTTAAACATTTCCTGGGACTGGAGCCTGCTGGTCCCTAAGAGCAGGACTGCAGCCTCTTACCGTTTCACACCCACAAGTCAAACAACTTAGTTATCTCTGAAGAGACAAAGAGCCTTCCACCCATAGCCCACATCACATGGATATCTATTCTTTTCCTTTGATTCACTTTTGCGGAGTTCTTTACTTTCTCTCATAGTCACAAGCCCCAAGCAAGTGAAGACAGTTGATGTACAAATAATTAGTTTCATTCAAGTGGCTTTCCCAAGTTTACTTATTAAATTTTTGTACATTCCTTTAGAATTTCTGTAAGCATAATCATGTTATTTAGTATATAAGAAGAGTTTCACTTTTTCCTTTGCAAACTTTATGACTACTTCCAGAACAATATTGACATTAGGGGAAATCTTTCTATATTTTAACATTAACATACAATGTTAAAATGAAGACAGCTATAATAGTTTACATATATTTTACAGATACTGTTGTAGAAGTTGAGAGAGAGGTTCAACTATTTGTGTATAGAAATGCCAGGACTCAGGAATAATTTAGAGATGGAAAAAATGATTTCTTGATGGCAGGCCAGACTCAAAAGTTTTCTGTTTCAAACCCAAGCCCCCAACAAGAATTTTGAGTTCTTTTTATACAGAGAGCAAGGGCCAAATCGTTCTTTTGTTTCAGTGCTCAATAGGCTTGAATTAGCATAATCTTCCACATTCTAGGTAAGCTTTTAGCATGGACTTTATACATTCTAGATAAACTTTTAACACATTTGGTTTGCATTTTTCCTGGATATTTAAAGTTTACAGAGTTTGCATTGCTAAACTGTTTCCTGGGACTGGAGTCGTTTCCATGGTCATCAAGGGCAGAACTGCAGCCTTTTACAGTCCCACACTCACAGGAGTCAGGACACAGCTTGTGATTGATGAAGAGACAACAGCCTCCCACCCATAGCCCACATCATAACAACAAACAATAAGACTTCCAACTAGCAGAATAGACTTTCATTTCTCATGGCCTTAAAATTTCCAACAGGCAAGGCTATATAAGTCAGTACTCAATATTCATGTTGGCCACATCCAATTTACAGGCTAAATTAATACACACTCTTACCCAGCCGAACAGCGCTTAATAATTTGATAGAGTAGCAGGGACCTTACAGCATGTCCCAATTGTTTGCCTTTTTCAGGCCCTTAATATCCACAGGTTTCTTCTGATGTTTCTTAGGGTGACTGCCACAGGTTTCTTCTTTTCAGCCAGATTCATTGCCATCAGGCCAGGCTAGAAAACCTTGAGGAACTGCAAAAGTCCTTTGTTGACCTTTTCACAAAGTTTTTGCACTTTTTGTATTTATTCAGGCTTGTTTTACTTTTACAAAATACATTATCTTACTGAATGCTACCACAATACATTTACAACTTGCTATATGCATACTAGTTCTGTCCCACATATCGCCATATTAACCATTTTATTTTAGGACAAAATATACCTTATTAAATTTCAATTAGCATCCCCTCAAACTTTTTACCTTTTTCAATATTCATTTAACTTCTACATCTTTCCTTTTATCCTATGAAACAATTTAAGCAAGAATTCTATTAATTAAGAAACGTAAATAATATAAGTGCTATATGCATACTAGTTCTGTCCCACATATCTCCATATTAACCATTTTATTTTAGGACAAAATATACCTTACTAAATTTCAATTAGCATCCCCTCAAACTTTTTACCTTTTTCAATATTCATTTAACTTCTACATCTTTCCTTTTATCCTATGAAACAATTTAAGCAAGAATTCTATTAATTAAGAAACGTAAATAATATAAGTGCTTATTTAATTTTTGGCCAATTGAATAGAGCTCTTTTAGATCACATTATATAAAAATATAACAAAAACCATTACTACACACATTGAAAAATTACAACATACACTGACATTGAACAAACACTTTTCTGGGCTCCTGCCCTCTTGGGGCACCTGACCTTTTTTTTTTTCTTCACATACACTAACATTGCACAAACACCCTTTGGGCCTCTTAGGACCCTGGGCTCTCGTCTTCTTGGGACACCTGCCTTTCTCTCTCTCTCTCTTTTTTAAAAATATTTATTTCCCTCCCTTTCTCCCCGCCTGTTGTCTGCTCTCTGTGTCCATTCACTGTGTGTTATTCTGTGACTGCTTCTCTTCTTATTAGCGGCACCGGGAATCTGTGTTTCTTTTTGTTGCTTCATCTTGTGTCAGCTCTCCGTGTGTTCAGCACCATTCTTGGGCAGGCTGTACTGTCTTTCATGCTGAGTAGCTGTCCTTATGGGGTGCACCCCTTGTGCGTGGTGCTCCCCTATGTGGGGGACACCCCTGCATGGCACGACACTCCTTGTGTGCATCAGCACAGTGCATGGGCCAGATCCACATGGGTCAAGGAGGCCCAGGGTTTGAGCCATGGATCTCCCATGTGGTAGGCAGATGCCCTATCCATTGGGCCAAGTCGGCTTCCCCCTTCTCTTTTTTTACACACACTAACATTGAACAAACACCCTTTTTCACTAATATTGAACAACCATACAAACACAAAAGCAGTTTTAAATTTACTAATCTAGAATTTCTTCATTGCTTCAACATTTCTTTTCCAGTTCTCTTCCTCTCAATTTCTTTCTAAGTCTCTTTCTGTCCCCAAGTCATATTTGCTTTATGATGCCATGCTTGAACAAGTTCTGTAGTTTAGATACTTAGAGGTAGAGCCATTCTAGTCTTCACAATGAGACACAGCCATGCAATTTCCAGCATCAATCTCTCCCTCTGCATGACCGGAGATTCTGGGTCCCACAGGAACTTTTGTCGTTTCTTGGCATTCATGGCATTCATGGTATGGTTTTATCCAATGAGCTGGTACCTACACAGAATGTTCTTTCATTTCTCAAAACAGCCCTGGAAGTCCTTTTCATAGCATTTCTGCACAGAAATGCTCCCAAGCTGCAGCATGCATGCCAGGCGGCCCCGCAGCCTCCCCACAGCTGCTGGTCTGGAAAGATTGTCCCCACAGTCCCACAGCCGCTGCCACTGGTCTGGAAGGTGTAGATTTTGCTCTCTGTCTCCTGGCGAAATACAAGAAACCCTCAAGGACTTCGAAGCTCTTTCCAAACTGCTGTAGAAGTTGAGAGAGGTTCAATTGCTTGTGTATAGAAAGACCAGGATTCAGGAATGATTTTGAGAAGGAAAAATGTTTTATTGATGGCTGGCCAGACTCAGGAGCTTTCTGTTTCAAATTCATGCCTCAAACAAGATTTTCAAGTTCCTTTTACACAGGGTGGGGAGTCAAATGGTGCTTTTATCAAAGAAAACTACTTTCTTTGTTAGTTAAGTTTTTGAGTACCAGATAGGTTTTGAATTAACATATCGCCCACATTTCAGGTGAGCTTGAGTTAGCATCTTGCCCACATTCCATCTGGATGCAACTTTGAATACACATTCAGTCTTACATCCTTTCTGAACATTCAAAGCCCATATCACTCAACTGGATTTCTAGAGACTAGGCACACTTGGATACAGAATTAGATGGTTTTGAATTTATGCACAGGCTATATTATATTTCCCATTCAAGGCCAAGTCCAAGTTCCCTTAAGTTTCCACATCACCACCATCAGAGTTTCCCTGGACTGGCTGGTATATATATAGTTTTCACTGCTAAATTGCCTCCCAGGACTGGAGTCATTGCTATGGTTACCAAGGGCAGGACAGCAACCTCTTACTGTTCCACACCCACAAGTCAGGATAGACAGCTTAGGTTATCTCCAAAGAGGCAAAGAACCTCCCACCCATAGCCCACATCAAAACCATTCAAGTCTTTGCACTTTTACACAAACTTTAGTTTCACTCAAGGCAATCCTTTTTGTGTCCCTGGTCTGGCACCACTTGCTGTGGACCTTCTTTCCCTTGAGCCCCATGTTGGGTGCCACTTGCTGCATTCAGCTCACAATAGGTTGGCTCAAAGGGAAGGCAATGAAGAAATAAAGGTAGAGACACAAGAGGGGAGACAAATCTGGGACCAGGGGACTCACAGCTTCTGGAACTGAGAGCCTCAATCCTAGTTTTCCCATCACATTTACTGGAAACTTCCAAGCAGCTGTTTGCTATCTGAACTGCAACATCATTTACAATAACAGGGAACAACTGCAACATGTAATAACTGCTACAACTAACAGGTGTAACATTTATAATAACAAACAGGTAAGCCAGTTTCCCACAACAAAAGCAAGTGCCCCTCTTCAGAGCAGAACATCAGGTTATACTGTCTAGGATGAAAGTTTCCAGGTAGCATGAGAACCTGAAACAGAAACTTCAGGGGACATGGAGGAGGACTGGAGGGGGAGGAGAGTCTATTGTGTGTGAGATATGCATCATGGTTGGGAGAAAGCTTGTCACTGCCACAGCTCCTAGACTTCAGGTGACACTTCCCTGATAATCCATTTAGCTGCCTTGAATGACTGATCCTCCAAGTAATGGACCTGCCTTGGGAATTGAGAAGAATCTCACAGGGTCAAACACAGCTGGGTCTTCATCCTGTCCTCTGTTTGCCTTCTAAATGGGGGCAAAGGAAACAATTTATGATTCCCCATTCATAAGGCAGCTGTTGGCCCTGAAACACTGATGTGCTGTGAAATAGAAGGAAACATTTTTGCCTGCACACAAAGAAGAGTGTCCCTTATAGAGACAGAATTTACTCTGCCAGTGGTCAGCAATGTCAAATTTTGAGGAACCATATGAATGTGAGTGTTTTAAAATCAAACACAGAAACAGGACCTCAGCTGGGGTAAGCAAGTGAAGACTGGCTTTGGGATTCATGTTAGGACCATGAATAAAGTTATGCCATGGTTAGTAACCATAAATCCTCATGAATTCCACATTTTATTTTATTTTCTTCTTCACACAAATATGTGCATATCATTCTCAGCAATGGCCTGTCTGTCCATTTCTCTCCTTTTTTTCTCTCCTAATTTAGCTAGGTCCTCAGGATGTCCTGGTGTCATAGTTGTCCATCAAAGGAATCCCCTCTCTCTTAGGAAGGGTCCTGCTTATGTATAGTCCCAAACTTGATGGCAATAGCTCTTGGTCCCATGTCCTATGCACAGACAAGTTGATATTCTTAGAGAAGAGCAGCTGGGTCAATGTTCCAGTATGTCCTTGTAGGTGAAAATAATGGGAGGCATAGTCTCAGGCCTCAGTACATTATATACTTCTTTTTATATGAGAAAACATGTTTTACCTTGATATTTTTATTACATTTTTAACTTGATATTTTTTTGATTACATATTAGAGAAGACATGGGATGTGAAAACAAATTTGTGAGAGTTTTAATTTCATGAATCTCAAAAAAAGCAAGATTGTGTTTTTGAACTAATCTACCCCTGTAGGTGTGAGATCCTTATTTTTTCAATTTTTATTTATTTCTTTCCCCATTCCCCCAGTTGTCTGCTCTGTGTCCATTTGCTGCATGTTTTTCTGTGTCCGCTTGTATTCTTGTCAGCGGCACTGGGAATCTGTGTCTCTTTTTGTTGTTTCATCTTGCTGCATGAGCTCTCCATGTGTGCAGCACCACTCCTGGACAGGCTGCACTCTTCTTGCATGGGGCAGCTCTCCTTTTGGGGGGCACTCCTTGCATATGGGGCTCCCCTGTGCAGGGGACACCCCTGCATGGCACAGCACTCCTTGCATACATCAGCACTGCACATGGGCCAGCTCACCCCACTGGTCAGGAGGCCCTAGGTTTGAACCCTGGACCTCCCATGTGGTAGGCAGATGCTCTATCAGTTGGGCAAAATCTGCTTCCCTTGACTGGACTAAATCCATGGGGTGTGACTCAGGATGTGTTTCTGCCCTGCTGCTAGAACTCAGAAAAACAGGAGCACACACAGAGAAACAGGAAATGAAGAGCACTACCAATGGTTTTTAGCTTTTAAAAAGACCTTTATTGTAAAATTATAAAATAAATAGAAAAATAGTTTGAAAGAAATTTCAAATTTTAAAAGAGAGTGCAAGGCCTGGTTAGATTGAATATAATCAATGATAAGAAATAGTAACAATCAGATATAAGTGTAATGTAAGTCTTCATTCTAATATAATAGATATTTTCTTATAACATAATTTTAATTTTCGTATTACAGCTCTATTGACAAAATCTTAAGAATGAAATACATTATTGGTTTAGTTATTTAATATCCATTTAGACCATAATTCTTTCTGGATAATCACGTTCCTATTTAAAATCCTTCACATCTTAGGGGAATGAATTACAGCAGATAACAATATGCCAACTCAATATAAAGCAAGTGTTTATTTTGCATGAAGAAACATACAGGATCCTGATTACATGAACAACTTGTTATTTGCACTGAGTAATTATTGTTCATATACTATAAACTTTGTTATTTTGCAATTATCTAACTCATAATTTTATGAGGCAGAAAAATTCAAAATCTCTTTCAACAATGTCATTCTAAATCATTATTGACCCAAATGTATTATTTTAATTAATGAGTATGCATAAGAAGGGGTTAAAGAAAAATGAAGTATCAAAAAAAATTTCTTCTACAGTCCTCCTCAATATAAAACAAGTGTCTATTTTGTAAGAAGAAACATACAGAATGCTGATTACATGAACAACTTGCTGGTTGCACTGAGTAATTATTATTCATATACTATAATCTTGTTATTTTACAATTATCTAGTCTACTTCAGCTCATTTTTGGTTATTATTTGCATGGAATACCTTTTTCCAACCTTTCATTTTAACCTGGTTGTGTATTTATGCCTGAGTTGAATCTCTTGTAGGCAACATATTTTTTGTATGTCTCTTGTAGACAACATATGAGTGGTTCATATTTTTTAATCCATTTTATCAATCGATGTCTTTTGATTGGGGAGTTCAATCCATTAATGATCAGTGTTATTACAGTAAAGGCATTACTTCATTCATTTTATCCGTCAGTTCTCTATCATACCATTCTATTGCATGTCTTACACTTTAATCTTCCTAATGATCTTCATTTCTAAACTCTTCTCCAAATCTCTCACACTTGTTTTTTTTTTTTCAAGCTGCAGCACCCCTTAATATCTCTTGTAAATCTGGTCTTTTAGTAACATATTCTATCAGTTTATATTTTTCTGTGAAGACTTGAATTTACTCTCATTTTTGAAGGACACCTTTACGAGATACATAACTTTTGCTGGAAGATTTTCCCTTTCATTACCTTAAATGCAATATGCCACTTTCTTCTCTCTGACATGCTTTCTGGTAACAGGTTGGCACTTAATATTTTGAGTTTCCTTTGTATGTGGTACTTTGTTTTTCTCTTGCTTCTTTCAGAATCCTGTTTATCTCTGATATTTGTCATTCAGAAAAGTAGGTGTCTTAGGGTAGGTCTATTTAGATTTATCCAGTTTCAGATGTGTTGTCCTTGGATATTGATATTTATGTCCTTCATAATTGTTGGGAAATTTCAGTCATTTCCTCAAATATACTTTCTGCCCCTTTTCTGTTCTTTTCTCCTTCTGGGACACAGATAATGCAAATGTTTGTGTGTTTCATATTGTCATTCAATTCCCTGAGATTCTGTTCCATTTTTTTCCATTCTTTTCTCTTTCTTTTATCCTGTGTTATCCAGTTCAGATGTTCTGTCTTTTAAGTCACTAATTCTGTCTTCAAGCAATTTAAATCTGATCCTATGTGCCTCTACTGTATTTTTTCTTCTCTACTTTTTTAATTGCTACATTAAAAAATATGAGGTGCCCATATACTCCCACCACCCTCACCGCACTCCTCCCACATCAATAACCTCTTTCATCATCATGGCACATTCACTGCATTTGGTAAATACATTTTGAAGCACTGCTGCACCACATAGATAATAGTTTACATTGCAGTTTACACTCTCCCCCAGTCTAACCAGTAGGCCATGGCAAGACATAGAAAGTGCAGCATCTGTCCCTGTAGTACCATCCAGAAAACTCCAAGTCCTGAAAATGCCCCAACATAATATCTCCTCTTCCCTCTCCCTACCCTCAGCAGCTACTGTGGCCACTTTCTCCAAAACAATGCTACAATTTTTCCCATTACTAACCACAATTGTTCCATAGTAGAATAACAGTAAGTCCACTCTAATGCATACTCTATTCTCCATCCCGTGGACCCTGGGATGGTTATGTCCACTCCACCTCTATTTCGAGAAGGGGCTTAGATTCCACATGGATGATGGATGCAATTCTCCTGCTTGCAGTTTTAGGCACACTTGGCTCCCTGGTGTGGTTATTTATCTTCTTCACCTCCCTGTTAGTTGGCCAGGGTAAGTCCAATAAACCAGATGGTAGGAGTTGCAAGTGTGCTGAGGCTCAGGGCCTGGCTGTCACATTTACAGTCCAGAGATTTGGGTCTCCTGAGTATATGCAAACCCCAGTGCCAACCACGGGTCTGGTAAAAGTAACAGAAGAGGCATGTGTAGAAAGGCCATATCCGAGTCCAACTCCATTACACTCAGGGAGACAAACTCCAAAGTAGGGCCAACTGACATGACACTGAAATCCAGAGCCATATGCCATGACCATAGAACATGGGTCTCTGTAACCCTCAGGAAAACCAGTACCTGGGGTTGTATTTACTTTGGCTGTCACTGGGGCACTGGTAAGGCATGCGTAAGTGTGACCCCTCTGAAAATCTCCCAACTCTTTTGTGGAGACTCATAGCTCTAAAAACTCATTTGTCCTTTCCACTTCCCCCTTTTATCCAAAGTCATAAAGCAGTTTTTAACAGCAGATATTACATGTAGGCTGAGATATCCTGCTGGTCTGAGTTGACCCTTTTATTCAAGGTCTTTTTCTAGTTACATCATCAGCTGGTGCTTGGTAGTAATTCCTCGGCACCAGGGAGGCTCATCCCCAGGAGTGATGTTCCATGCTGGGGGAGAGGGAAGTTTACCTGTTTAAGATGCTTAAGTGAGGACATCTGACACAGGGCAAGCTTCTAGGGAGTATGTGAATGCTCATCTTATCATAGTGGATTATATCATTGGGTGGAGACCCATGCAATGAGAGTGAAGTTATACCCACACCCTGGGGAGGACTGATGTTCTCAAACAGAGAGAATTGTATCTCTCAAGAGAACTGGTGGCTCCTAATGGATTAGGGCAATCAAGTATGTCAAGCCCTCAATATTGTTGCAAGTATCTCTGAATATGGTCCTTTAAGTAATGAAGATTGATTGTCACTGTGAGCCTTGAGGGAAGGGGGAAAGAGGTATTGAATAGATGGAATCAGTCTAACTGTGGGGCAATGGAAGTGTTCCACAAGATCATGCAATGATGGATATAGGACATGTTAAATTACACCAATAATGTATAAAAATCTATAGGCTAAAATGTAAACCATAATGTAAAACATGCAATAACTAAAAACTTAAAAATTGTATAGTCTAAAATATAAACCATAATGTAAACCCAAATGCAACCATGTTTGAAAGTTATTGTTTCAATATCTGTACATCGGCTGCAGCAAATATAATATGAGCATGTAAAACAATCATTGCTGGTGAAGGGACAAAGTGTTTGATATTGGATATGTGGGAGTACTCTATACTGTATATGTGAATTACTGTGATCTAAAACTTTTGTGGAAAGCAGACTTGGCACAATGTATGGGGCAAACACCTACCACATGGGAAGTCCGCGGTTCCAACCCCAGACCTCCTGACCCTTGTGGAACTGGCCCATGCACAGTGCTGATGCATGCAAGGAGTGCTATGCCATGCAGGGGTGTCCCCCATGTAGGGAAGCCCTACATTCAGGGAGTGCTCCCTGTAAGGAGAGCTGCCCAGCACAAAATAAAGTGCAGCCTGCACAGGAATGGTGCTGCACACACAGAGAGCTGACAAAACAAAAAGAAACACAGATTTCCGGTGCTGCGGATAAGGATAGAAGTGGTCACAGAAGAACACAAAGCAAATTGACACAGAGAGCATACAACTGGGGGGGTAAGGGGAGAAAAATAAATGAATAAATAAATCTTTAAAAAAATAAAACTTTTGTGAAGACAAACTTAATAAGTAGAAAAAAATAGAAAGAATGCAGACACTGAGGAATGAATGGAAGAAATTGCCTTGCCACTGTACATGCAGAGCAACACCTATAGCAGTGATGAAAAGCAAAATGTCAAAAACAAAGCTTTTTCATTTTTTCATTTTTGATACCCCAATTTATTTTTACTTTATTTTTTCTAAATTACTATATATTCTATATCTAACGTTTAAACCCATCATTATATTCCATTTTACTATTAATGGAACCTGATAATATATTAGGCTTCATTTTTAAAGAAGTTTTGGACCACAGAGAGGTTCAACTATGGCAGGGGAGGAACACTGGTGTGGGGTGTTATTGATAGGGGGCAAATGGTTGGGAGGGAGTTCTCCAGGGCATGAATACAGGGTACATAAAAATGTTTGGATATTTTCATAGTGGTTTCAGTTAAAAATGACAACAGAGGGAGTGCTGAGTTCCTAGCCAGGGAAGCTATATCACATTCCCCAATGGAACAGCAATAATCCCCCAAGTGCAATGGCAAAGATCAATAAAGACAGATGGTCCAACAATGAGCCCTTGATACTGATGGCTACGATTATGAGCCTGTGCACCTGAAATATGAACTAGGCCTAGAGATGCAGGGTGCCTAACAGTTACCTTCTGAGAGCTTCCATGTTGCTCAAATGTGGCCACTCTAATGTGTTTTTAATCTCATCCATTGTGTCTTTCATTCCCATAAGGTCTGTTACTATTCTTTACAGACTTTCAAATTGTTCCTTATGCTCTCCTTGTGTCTTCTTAATATCCTTTACTTTTTAGTCATATTTTCTATAAATTCTTTGAGTGATTTAGGAGAGTTGTGTGATTATCACTGGTTGTTATAAATCCTGTATCTCTTCAGGATATTTGGTTTCTTCATTTTGCTTTGTTCTTATGATTTTTTGCTGATATCTAACCATCTGAATATGTTGATGAATTTACTCTGATGACCACTTCCTCTCTCTCACCCATTTTTTTCTCATAGCTTTTCTTTGATACTTGATTCAACTTATTCTCAGTCTTTAAATTTTCTGAATTTAAGTTTTCAAAATTCAGTCAGGGACTCACTAGTAGGGTGCAGATTTTCTCCCAAGGGTTCAACACAGAGAACATGAACAGTTTTTATCCACAAAATTTCCAGGCTGGCCAGCTGATGGTTCTAGTTAGTGCACCTTTCCACTGAGGTATTTAAGTCTCAGCCTACCTGTGTTCCTATGTTGAATCTTCACAGTGGAGATTCAAAGTGGGCTCTGCTTGCTGAATTCACTGAAGTAAAGCACTCTGACCTCCCCTCCCATTTCCCTTGAAATAGCTGACAAGAAGGAAGATGTCTGTTCCCATTAGTCAGCTGCAGCAAGCCCACATTTTTATTCCAGCTTAATAATCTTGGTGGTAGGGGAAGGGAGTCCTCCCTGGCTGCCACAGTGGCTTGGTAACTCACAGTTGTCATTTCAGCTTTTTTGTCTCTCAGTCCCTCACCCTCCTGGGAGTTATGTAGCACTGTTCTGATCTGTTCTTTTTCTCTATTATATCATTCAGCTCTGCTTGTTGGCCCATCAGCATCTTCACCACTGCCTTTTTTTTATCCAGCTATGAGAGAGACGACTCCAGGATTTCTCACAGCTAAAGCTTAAGTATGAAGCCCGCAAGAGGCTCTGCTTACAGAGCAGTGAAGTCTGAGAGAGGAGGACCAAAAAGAGACAAGGTCTATAACTGTTGCCCACAGCTGAGATATGAGAAACAGTAGATTCTGGAGGAGAAGGCAAGGACCTGAGCAGAGATTAGCAGCCATCCTCACCTGTGGTAAACTCCAGCCTCAGCAGTAGCTGATTTTGGTGAGAAAGTATCTCTGCTAATGCTTTGATTTGGACATTTCACACTCTCAGAACTGTAAGTTTTTACCTGAAATAAGTCCCGATTAAAAAAGCCAAAACCTTTCTGGTAGTTTGCATCAGTAATCCTTTGTAAAACTGAGGCATTATCTATCTTCCACAATGCACTTTCTTCCTTTATGCTGGGTTATGCCATGGTACTTAAAGATGTCTTTCTCCTTAGCAAATGTTCCTTGTAGAATAGGACTTTGAATAGGATTATGTGTTCCCATTTTCACTTGTTTTTCTCCATGGACAGATATACTGAGTAGAACAATCCAGCCCTTTCCCCCACACTATCCTTTACTTTCCCCAGGGTAGGAGCAGAAAGTAACCTAAGCACAGGATGTGAGGGAAAGGCTGATCCAGACCCTCTGCACACATAATAGCTCCACTAGAAAGTGGAGTTTTATAGAGTCATGGGAAGATCTTGAACTGCCCTGCTGGCAAATGAGTGCTGCCTAGACTCATCTTATTGTGGAATTATCATTGGGAAAAAACCTTTAAAATATCACAGCTCAGCTATGTTCTTACCATCATCAGAAAGAGAGGTAATGATTTGATCTATAAGCCCTGAAGACTCTTACTCTTTGTTATTTATTATAACTTTGTTTAGAGAATAGTGTCACTATTAATTTGCTCCAATCTAACCTAAGAATCTACTAAATTGATCTAGGAAACTCAAATATTGGACAGTGGGCTCTACAATTTTCTACAATGTATATATGGGGGAATTTTTACACATACATAGTATGTAACATAAGTAGTGGGAAGAACTACAAATATCTAAACATTTGGTCAATATATTTTATGTGTATCAATGTAAATAGCCCTAAAGATTGTATGCTGAAATCTGCTCAAGCAACCTTATAGGCTCCCATATTTTATTTTAATTAATTTTAATTTTAAATCACCAAGTTTTTTCCTTGACCCTGAGCATTTCCAAAAACATTTTTAAATCCCTTTGATAATTTTCCAGAAATGCATGTTGTTAACTGAGATGTAAATTTTAAAGATGATGAAATTTTAATTAATTATTTTCCAATAAGTGAATATGCTATATTTTTCATTTACTTACATCTCCATTGATATCCTGCAGTATGCTTTACAGTCTTATGAGGGGATTTTTAAATATGTTACTTTTTTATTCCTAAGCATTAGATATTTTTGGAATATTTGTTATTTGTGGGGCCTTTGTTTTGAAATTAAATGTATTTGTTGCTGATATATAGATATACATTGATTTTTAATTGATTTAACCTGATTATTAACAAGGCTTATTAATATGTGAGATTACTGAATTACTTTATTAATTTTTTTCCTTTTGCTGTATGTTTTCATGCCTTATGCTTGTTCCATTCATTACTTCTAAGGAATGCTCTAATTATTTATCACTTAATGTATGATCTTGATTGCAGATTTTTTTTATTAAATGAAGATTATCATCTACTCCAGTTGATGATTACATCATATTTCTCTTAGACTAATTGTTTTTGTTGAGTTTTGAATGTTAAAGCTCTGTAATATTAACTAAATAAATAATTTTTATGGTATTATCATTTTATAGGTAGTACATTTGGTTTGTGAACATTTCCTTAGGGTTTCTGAATCTACAACCGAGACACATAGGTCTGTAATTGTCTATTCCCATGATAAGTTTCCTGTTTCTTTGATCGGTGAGTATCCTTTTATTTTCTATTCTAAGGAAAGTTTTTGTGAGCTCTGATACGACTAACTTATTAAGTTGTATTAGGTAATAAAATATAGACATTTTGAAGATATTAATGCCCAATGAATATTTAAAAACTGAACTTAGCATGTGACCAGGATGCATAACAAGTAGCATGCTCTTATGAGATACTAGAGAGACCTCATCCACCTATATTCAGGGCTCTTCAGTGTGTTTCCTAAGGCCCCTTGTTGTTTTCTGTGGTACTGATGTGGGCTATGGGTGGGAGGCTCTTTTTTTCTTCAGAGATAACCTTAACCTAACTGTCTGTTCTGACTTCTGGGTGTGGGATGGTAAGAGGCTGCAGCCCTGCCCTCGGTAACCATGGCAATGACTCCAGTCCCAGGAAACAGTTTATCAATGCAAACCAAATGTGCTAAAAGCTTATCCAGAATGTACAAGGTCCATGCTAAAAGCTTACCTAGGATTTGGACGAGATATGCTAATTCAAGCCTAATGAGCAGTGAAACAAAGAACAATTTGACCCTTCCTCTCTGAATAAAAGGAACTCAAAATTCTTGTTCGTGGCTCAGGTTTCAAACAGAAAGCTCCTGAGTCTGGCCGGCCATCAATAAACCATTTTTCCTTCTCAAAATCATTCCTGAGTTCTGGCCTTTCTATATGCAAATAACTGAACCTCTCTCAACTGCTACAACAGTATTAGTCCCTTTGTGCCCCTTTCTGCCAAACTTTCCAGTTTGTAACTATGCCAGAAAATCAACTGATGCAAGTTAATTGAAATTTGCATGTATCTCTAATGTAAAGTTTTATACATACATTGTTCATAAAAATATGAGTAGTATCCAGAGGCTATGTAGTGGTGGCTTCATTTTATTAGATATTTTCTGCCAGCATTTCATGAAGAAAAACCATAGCACATTTCCCCTGAGCCCAGGTAACTCCATGGCAATGAGTGGGTGGGCAGGGGATGGGCTACTGGACTGTCTCTTCCCTGGTCCTTGCTCGTCCACTTCGAGCAGCTAAATGTGCTCTTTGAGCAGCTAATTGAGGCAATGATATAATGATTACTCTTTGAAGCAGATATCCAGAATTGATTTCCACTCTATTGCAGAAGTAATATTTCACATTCTCTGTGACTACAAAGAAGGAGTTAAGGGGATGGAAACTAGTTTCTGTCTATCACACTGTTCTACATTTCATGATTCCTGGTTCATTTCATATTCCTGGTTCTTCAGAAGAAAATAGACAATTGGTTGAAGAGTTGTTGAGGACATTCAATTCACAAGTAGTGGCAATTCAGGCTGCACAGAACTTTAAAGACAGAGTCCATGTTTACTTTAGCAAGAGAATCCTTGTGCTTCATTAGGGTCATATGTTAACCTCAAATTTCTCATCTTTTGTGTACTCATGTTCCTCTCCTCTTCAGAGAGAAAAGTAATTATTTTTTGGAAGTTTATTTGAAAGTTTTCTTCACCCAAACCCTTGAGTTCACAATAAAGTAATGAAGACCCCAGCTCTAAGCAGCGTTCATGGCCCGAACAAACTCTAGAGGTCACTTACACAATTTTGTACCAGAGCATCTCATGAGTTATTTCATTAGCAACCCACCTGGAGAAACTTCCTGAAAATTAGTGTGTTCCATCTTCCTTCCAGATATAGTTTGTATATTTCTATTCACAGGAAAAATGAAAGA
Organism: Dasypus novemcinctus; assembly: GCF_030445035.2. Lineage (NCBI taxonomy): Eukaryota > Metazoa > Chordata > Mammalia > Cingulata > Dasypodidae > Dasypus > Dasypus novemcinctus. The sequence continues at coordinate 61,690,661 of NC_080691.1, read as the reverse complement.
GTTAAGTACAGTCCATATCTGCTGGTCAATCAAGTTTGATTTTCTCTTTAACTCATTATAACTTTTGGTGTCCTGAACTGCTATGGTGAGTTTGACAAGCATTCTTCCTGTCAAAACAAATTAATCTTCTTCATGTTTCATTTTTCACAACTTTCTTTAGCTTGAAATGCCATTGACTTCTTTCTATTTCTTGAAATAATATCTTCTCTTGCTTTATTCTGGCTTGGCTTTGTATAATTCTACCAATTCTTTGAAAAATTATTCCACATCACACAGAGAGGTAAATGTTATAATTAATTTCTAGGGCATTATCTCTTATAAAAGGTTGATAACAAGCTAGAAAATGTAACATTGTAAAGTTAAAGGAAATGTATTTGTATTAAAACTAAGCAACCCCCTTCAAGCTAGGGAAAGCCGTGCTGATGGTCTAGAGAGTCCAGGGAAGTCAGAGTTGAATGATCACATGGTCCATCTAGTATTTCACTACTAGTGCTGGTGCCCACTATGTTCATATCTAGGATTCCTCCAGCTTGTACAATGGAGTGTGAGTAGGGCTGCCTCCCACCAAGCCTGAGTTAGTTCCTCCCATTGAGTGTATGAGCTGAAAGAATGTCTGTCACCATGACTGCATTGTATTAGTTTACCCTCCAGGCTTAGACTGACAAGTCAATTACTTCAGACCACATGTATCCTTATTTGAACTGATGCCTATTTGTATCTGGCTTTGCTTTGATAATCAGCCCATCTTCTGAAAATACTCTCCAAGCTATTGAAGACTGATTTCCTAATAGGAAATCTTCAACTATGTCATCTGAAGTCTAACAATCTGGTTGCTGTTGAGGGATCAGACTGGGGAACATGATAACAGTTCCCAGTCACCATCATCATATTACACAAAAGCAGCTGGACCAATAGAATAGACAGGCATACATATTGAAGGACATAATTTTAGAACACTCTTACAGTATAAACACAGGTGATTTCAAACAAATCTAAAATAGAGATAATTAACTGACAGTGTGTGTGTTATGTGTGTGTATGAGTGTGATTGAAAAGATTAAAAATATAAACTTATTTCACTTCATAGAATCTAAATTTTGATATGCTAAAAGATCACATAATGCAAAGTAAATGAAAAATCATGGAAATATTTTTAATTGGTGATATTGTAAGGCCTAGGGAAGTTAGACATATGACAGTAATAATTGGCATAGTGCCTAAATCTGTTGGGAATATTGTGCAGTAGAAAATGTAGTTTACAGATAAGTAGTAAAAAATACTAAATTCATAATCACTCATGCTCACTATTGGTCAATAAAATTCTAAGAAGAGAAATATTTCACACATTGCATAAAAGAAAGGAAAATAAATAAGTAAATAGCACTTCCATCTGTGGAGTTCAGAATTATGTGTTTTACATATATTGCTGATGAAAAAATGTACTTGTCATCTTTGTGATAATAATTTTTAAATATGTATAAAACTTAAGTTAATAATATTGGATGCAATATAATTCCAAGAAATCTATTCCATAATTAAAGTGATTTTCATTCTGATGGTAGTGTTTTTATCTTATAGAAAATTTTTATGTCAACTGATGTTAGATTTACATGAAAATTTCAAAGAAAAAATATATAAAACTATTCCAGTTTTACCTAATTTTAACATATTACATACTATGGTACACTTCTCCTAATTAAGGAATTAGGATTGGTACATTTGTGTTTACTAAACTTGTGATATTTAGTAAATATTATTTACTAAATGATATTTGAATCATTTCAATAATTGAATGATTTGAATCATTTTCCTTTAACAAATCATTTTGGAAATTGAATTATTTTCATTAATATAATTTATAAAATTTTTATTAAAACAGTTGTAGTTTTACTGAAAAAAGTGCAAATAATACATAGTTCCCATATGCCCCCTCACACACACATTTTCCCCATTATTAGCATTTTGCATTAGTGTAGTGACTTTCTTACAATTGATTAAACATTATTATAATTATATTATTAACTATATTCCAGAGTTTACATATATATACATATATAGAGGTTAACTTTTCCATTTTTCCATTTTCAATTATTCCATTCAATGGTGTTTATTACATTCACAATATATTATGACTATAAAAACATCCATTTCCAAAACTTTTCCATCTCCCCAAACAGGAACTCCATTATAATTAAGCATTACCTTCCCATTTCCACCCCCACCCAGCCTCTGGTATCCTGTATTCTAGATTATGACTTCATCAATTTGGAGAGTGTAATTATTTCATATATTTGCTATTTTTTGTCTGGCCTATTTCACACAAAATGATTCCTTTGAGTTTCATACATGTTGTAGCATGTATCAGAACTTCATTCCTTTTTATAGCCTAATAATATTCCATAGTATGTGTGTATCACATCGTGATTACACATTCATCTGTTGATAAGTATGTGGATTTTTTCCAACTTTTGGCAATTGTGAATAATACCATATGTACACAAATGTGAGAATGTCTGTTTGAGTTCTTGCTTTAAATTTTTTTAGGTAATTACCTAAAAGGGGGTATGCTAGGTCATATCAATGATACCGTTTTTTGTTGTTGTTGTGGAAAGATTGAATGTAGGACACCACAATAGATTTAACTATCATATCTCCTAATCACTTTCACTTTTGGTCACTGATAGTTTGTATATTATATTGTTTTTCAGTGGATTAATATATACGTGGAAATTGGATCAAGGAGGTTTAAAATACTGTTCATATTATCCATGCATGCCATTGTTAGCATCCTAGTTATTGAATAATTGCAGAGAGTGGAATGTTGATGTTTCAAACTATGATGTGCATTTGTTTATTTCAATTACCAATTCCATCATTTGGGATTTGGAAAATCAATCCCTTCATGTCTACGTAATAGCAATACTTAATACTAATAATCTTCATTTGGGGATCTCTGTCCAAAAGCAATACTGAGACTCAAATTTTCTTTTGGTCCATGATTTCATGGTATATATTTTCCAAATAAATTTTTAACCTTTGAGATATTTAAATTTAAAGTGATTTTCTTGCATTTGCTGAGGGGGGAGGCGAGCGGGGAGCAGCCCACGGCGTGGGGGTTTCTGCGCTCAGTCAAAACTTAGGTTGACAGCAGCTCCACGGTTTCTCGAAAAGCGTTATCCTCCGAGCTCAAGATCTAGGACACGTGGCACACGCCGCTAAAGCAAAAGGATGATGCTGTCAGTATAGAAAGTGGTACAAACACTGAACGTCCTGATACTCCTACAAATACTCCAAATGCACCTGGAAGGAAAAGTTGGGGGAAGGGAAAATGGAAGTCAAAGAAATGCAAATATTCTTTCAAGTGTGTGAATAGTCTCAAGGAAGATCATAACCAACCATTGTTTGGTGTTCAGTTTAACTGGCACAGTAAAGAAGGAGATCCTTTGGTATTTGCAACTGTCGGAAGCAACAGAGTTACCTTATACGAATGTCACTCACAAGGAGAAGTCCGGTTGTTGCAATCCTATGTGGATGCTGATGCTGATGAAAACTTTTATACTTGTGCATGGACATATGATAGCAATACCAGCCATCCTCTGCTGGCTGTGGCTGGATCCAGAGGCATAATTAGGATCATTAATCCCATAACAATGCAGTGCATAAAGCACTATGTTGGCCATGGAAATGCTATCAATGAGCTGAAATTCCACCCCAGAGACCCTAATCTTCTGTCTGTAAGTAAAGATCATGCTTTACGATTATGGAATATCCAAACAGACACTCTGGTGGCAATATTTGGAGGTGTAGAAGGGCACAGAGATGAAGTTCTGAGTGCTGATTATGATCTTTTGGGTGAAAAAATAATGTCCTGTGGTATGGATCACTCTCTTAAACTTTGGAGGATCAATTCAAAGAGAATGATAAATGCAATTAAGGAATCTTACGATTATAACCCAAATAAAACTAACAGGCCATTTATTTCTCAGAAAATTCACTTTCCTGACTTTTCTACCAGAGACATACATAGGAATTATGTTGATTGTGTGCGATGGTTAGGCGATTTGATACTATCCAAGTCTTGTGAAAATGCCATTGTGTGCTGGAAACCTGGCAAAATGGAAGATGATATAGATAAAATTAAACCCAGTGAGTCTAATGTGACTATTCTTGGGCGATTTGATTACAGCCAGTGTGACATTTGGTACATGAGGTTTTCTATGGATTTCTGGCAAAAGATGCTTGCATTGGGCAATCAGGTTGGCAAACTTTATGTTTGGGATTTAGAAGTAGAAGATCCTCATAAAGCCAAGTGCACGACACTGACGCATCAGAAGTGTGTTGCTGCTATCCGACAGACCAGCTTTAGCAGGGACAGCAGCATCCTCATAGCTGTCTGTGATGATGCCAGTATTTGGCGCTGGGATCGGCTTCGATAAACTACTTTTTCCTTTTCAGAATTAGAGATAGTTGTATGTGTATAATAGACTCTTTTTGATGTATCTTGTTAGTAAGCGCACATAGAGCATTTAGAGTTGTCTTTAAGCATTCAATCAGGCTGAGCTGAATGTAGTGATGTTTACATTGTTTACATTCTTTGTACTGTCTTCCTGCTCAGACTCTACTGCTTTTAATAAAAATTTATTTTTATTAAAAAAAAATAAATAAATAAAGTGATTTTCTTGTAAGTAGGTAGAAAACATGTCTATTACAACAAAGAATTTTTTTTTTAAATTTTTGGTTTGTCCAGCTTTTTGATGTTGTTATAAAAATAAGAGAAAACTTCTCAGATTTCTATGTAATCCAGCTGAGCAGTAATTTATTTTCTGTAAAAGTTGAAAACTGGAATCTTTCCAAGTTTCTCAAGGTGAATAGATATATTGTGCTTTAAGTATCAGCATCAAAATCAGTCAGTGACAGATACCCACTAAAAATGGTGCGATCTAAAAAATTGTTTTGAGAGTTAGAAAGTAAAGTATATACTGTACAATTTAATTTATATAAATTCTAAAAGATGTAGATTAAATAAAAAATAATATCAGTATATACCTTCAGAGTAGTAGTAGGGAAAAGTTTGGAGGAAGGACTTAAAGGATATAAAATGAAACTTTGGAGGCTGATGGACTTGTTCAATCTCTGGATTGTGGCTATGATTAATGGGTATAGACATATGTTATTACTTACAAACTGGAAACATTACATCTATACAGTTTATTACATTTAAATTATACCTCAATAAGTGTGTTGCAAAACAAGCACATAAATTTATTTTCACAGGAAAAGCAATAGAGAGAGGTAATGTCATTTGAAATATCAAGGACTCCTGAAAATTCATCTTTGTGAAATCTGCTTGAATCTAAGTAAATACTAGAATACAAAATACATCATAATCAAGATAGGCTTTCTGAAAACCTCACTCAGAATGTCACAATCTGTCCTCTTGCTTTTTCAGGGAAGTAGTCATGTCCAAAGGCGAGGGGCACAGACCCAGACCCTGGCTCTCTCTCTCTTCAGGTGTGAGCTCTTGGGCATATCAATACCACACCTGCATGTTCCTGTTTGGAGATTGACATCTAGGAAATGAAGGTAACATTGCCAACTATATTACATGATTTGTGGGCTTTCATAAAAAAATATAGAAAAGGAATATCATCATATTAATTATCATGATGTTAAATTCTTTGTACGTTTTACTTTCAGGATCTGGATCACATATTATGTTCATTCTAATAGCTTGTATATTAAGACTGTTTTCTTGCTTTTTGATTTACCCTAAAATTTTTGTTGAAAGCTAAACCTGTTGCCTAAGATAGTAGATATTATTGTATCATTCTATTTTCTTTATTTTTTTATTATATTCATATTTTCCTGCTTTGATGAGATCATACCCTATCTTTTGCTAGGCCTTAATTGTGAGGTTTCCATGAGTGAAGTCATAGTTGATTTAGAGTTTACTTTCACCGTGTCTACCAGAGTTGAATTTTTTTCTGCCTTGGGTAGCAATTTTTTGTTTCCTCTAGTGATACTTTGTTTCTCCTTGCCAGTTTGTCTTGGCATCTTACATCTCTGTAGACAGAATGCTCCCCTTTCAGCTCCTCTATCTGAATTCCACCCTCCTCTTTACTTGATGGTTGTCACGTGGTGGAGGAAGGAGGGCCTAGGGGTGAATTTTCTGACCTTGTGACTGAACATTGCTCTTAGACCTTGTGAACCTGGGTCAGGGGTGTGGTTGTTCATACGTACCTGACCCTCCTGTTCAGAGGCAGTTTAGGGATTAGCATGGATTCCTGCTCCTGAGGGTAGAGTGTAGTTTTTCCCATCTCTTCTTTTCAGCAGATGGAATGGCTTTCCCTCCAACAATGCCTTATGCTCCTCATTTTTGTCCCTCCCTGGAGGCAAGGCTTTTATTTCTGAGTGAAGACACAGGCCATGCTTAGAGTGCTTTGGTGGGAGAACCTATTCCTTTCCCATGTCCTATAGGATTTCATCTGTTGGATACATTTTGTAATGGTTTCCCTTTTTTGATCAGTTATTTCATCTGTAGAGGAGCTAGGGCAGGTGAATGTCAGTGCATTTTAGCAGTAGTTAAAGGTGGGAAGATCGGAATCCTTTTGTAGATTTTCCTTAAACCTGGAGGAAAGTTCTGCAAAACTGTAGGAATCCATTTATGCTTGTGGGCATTGGGAGCCCCACGCTCTTATGCCTTGACCACACCCTGTTTTAGGAAATTGATTGCATATTCTAGTTTGAACTTTTAGTAAAGTAAATCACCACCTGTGGGCATCTGCCCCAGGTAGGATAAGGTTTGGGTCCTGTTTCTCCCTGCAGGCATCTGCCTCTCTACAGCTTACAGGTCTGTTGTTTGTCCAGTGACTTCAGATAACTGACGTGTTGAGGTCAGTTAGTTAATTTGCAGGTGGTCTAGTTTTTGTTGTTGTAAGAATAATAGAGACTTTTTTATTCTGAGTATCAGATTTCTAACAGCTAGAACTACAAACAATCTTAATATGTATCAGCAGGTGAGCATATAAACGCCTAGGGGTATATGCATACATTGAAACATTAGGAATACTACTCTGCATATAAAATAATGAATGCATGACTTTTTGGAACTCACAACCATATGGATGGATTACCAAAATTACACTTAGTGAAAGAAGGTAGAGAAATAAAAGCACATGCTATATGATTCATTTTATATAAATTCTGGAAAATGTAGATGAATCTAATGTAACATAAAGAAGATCAGTAGTTACCTGGTGTCATGTAGAAGAAGTGGAAAGCAGGAATTACAAAAGGACAACAGAAAATTTGTAGGGTTGTTGGATTTGTGCACTATCCTGATTGTGGTGCTGTTTACATGGGTGTACACATATGAAAGTACATACTGTAACATTTTTTTGTGATCTGTGTATCTTGAAAAAAAGAAAAAAATGAAAAAAAGTATATAGTGAATTGAACACTTTAAGTATATGCAGTTAATCAAATATCTATGATACTTAATAATCTATTTTAAAAATTAAATATATTGGTAAGGAAGGAGAGATGGAATCATAAATAATAACATGAACAGGGTCAGAGCATCCTGAAAAATAATCCATTAACTCTGGTTCTCTCTACATTATTCAGGTGAACACTGCAAAGCAGCCAGCACACAATAGTTCTCATTACACAAAGACAGGTGTGGAGGGATAAACTAGGCTTGTCAAACTCTGCCCTGGAGCTGGTTCAGGGAGGCATTTGGATTGAGTGGTCTGTAGCCCAGGTGTAGACATGGGCTCAAATTTTCCAGATGTGCTCACAGGCACATCTGGAACTCAACTCATCTTTTCTTCTGTTTGTAGTTTTTTATCTGTGTAATGGAGGTAATATTGATACTTATTTTCATGCTTTTGTAAAAAATGAAATAAAATTATTGGTATAAGAGTTTAGATCCACAAGACCATACAATAAAAATCACAGTTTCCTGAATGTTATCATTAACACCCAACTCCGCCAGGACACCTCATATCTGCTCTGGGCACTGTCCCCTCTGAAGGCATCCCACCCCAGTCCTTGATATATGGAGGAAGGAAATGAAAACTGGTTCCATGCTTAGCTGATTCAAACCAGTCCAGCCCTAACCCTGATGCTTTGGGAGAGGAGTCCCAGCCCTGGCATTGCCAGGTAATCTTGTTCAGGGATAGGAACTGAATAGAGAGGATTCACCATATATTTTGAGCTTAGCTGGGGTTTTATTACTGCAGGTTTAAAAGGAATTTTATGGATAAAAATAAATATTGAGTATGGGAAAGGATATGAGTGGGAGGAAGATTGACATTTTGTGTAGTTTCCTGGCCAGGATGTGTTGTGCCTGGAGGTGTTCAATGTGGGTGCAGATGGTGTCTAGGGGGGAACTGGGTAATGCCTGGGAGGTCTCTGAAATTCTCCTAGACAACCTAGGGATTAACCATCAGTTGTCACCAGGTGGTTGTTTCAGTTGAGTTCCCAGGAGTGGTCTGGAGTGATGGAATTAAATGGACTCTGAGGAATCTTTGAAGGATCAGTTCATCATCTCAAAGAATAATGCCTAGAGCATGCTGCATCTGCAGATGGACAATCTGTGCGCCTAGGACATGGCCTTGTGTTACTAAGTAAGTCAAAGTAAAGGAAGGTAATGTGAGGCCGAGACTCAAATTTCCCCTGCACCAGCCTTCAGGGGGTACTCAGGACCCCTCAGCTCCAGGACTGCATGCAAAGGCAGTGGAGGGTAACTTTTGTCATCTGGAACTTCCTCTAAGGGTCTGTGTGTCCCCTTCTCTCCCTGTGATAAGTTGTTCTGACCAGTAAACAGTGTTTCTGTGGTCACCTGGAAAGTCCAGCTTCTGAGGGCAGAGTAAGCAGTTTTAATGCCCTTGGGCTCTGTTGGGAACCCCTGGTAAGGGGCTGTAGATACTGGTCAGCTATAATGGCCATACTTACCACAACTGTAGCTTAGTAATCAATGGCTGGGATGCCCTTAAGGACATTTCCAGCTGCCATCAACATCCAACAACCTGAATGATCAAGAACAAAGGATATATGCTTTGTGGGACCCACGTTTGAGGGAAGAATGTAGGAGCACATCCCCACAGCTTTCTACAAGACAGGTAGGACTGACTGCAGGTAGCTATAGGTAATACAGAGACCTGGGGTTAGGATCAGGGTAGGCACAGAGGAAGTCACAATCATTTGGACCAGAGTCTAGTTCAAGGGACTGGTGAGGGGAAACCCAAGACCACCAAGCTAATAGCAGTTACAGGGGAGATGGAAGGGGAGCTCAAGATCATTGAACCTATGGATATGAACCAGGGTCAGGTGAAGGGAGAGGTCTGGATCATGAAGAACAGGAGCCAGGGTCAGGGATAAGGGCAGTGGAGCACAACACTACCAGTGCCAAAGACAGAACTTAGAGCAGGTGGAGGGACAGCTCAGGACAATGGAGCCCAGCTTCCAGAGCCAAAGCAGGTGCAGAAGCACTCAGTAACATGGAGCCCCAGGGGCCAAGATTGGAGTGGTGCAAAAAGAGGTCAGGAATATCAAGATCAAGGCCAGAAGCAGGAGAATTTCAGAACCATTGGTACAAATGGTCAGGGCCAGGGCCAGATAGAGGGTTGCTCAGGACTATCAACATAAGGGTTAGAACGAGGAACAAGTATTGTGGGCAACAGGAACATATATCTTATAGGACTGTACCAGGAGCATGTGCAGGGGGAGTGTGAGAGCTACCTTACAGTATATGTGTTTTCTTCTTATGATTTCTATACCTTTTGAGAAGGATCAGGTAAATCTGGTCTTTAATCTGCTTCATGGCTTAAGACAGAAGTTCAGTGAAATTCCTGTAATGCACTTAAATTTGCTTAATTTAATTAATAAAACCTATAAAGTTGTGTTGCATAAACTGTACACACAAGTTCATCCATATGAATAAACATAATCAAATGTCAATCTCACAGTCTGCACCAAACAGGGAGATGTGGAAATATGTCCCCCCTGAAGTATACACTTTAAACGTCAAGGCAGTGTCCTCACAGTGACATAACTCATACCACATATGAATTCCATTTTCATGCCTACACCTCCCTTCAAAGCACTTCCATCCATGGTCTTTCTGAAAGCCTCATGCACCAAGTCCACTTCAAGGCAGTGTCCTCACAGTGCCATAACTCACACCACATGTGAATTCCATTTTCATGCCTACACCTCCCTTCAAATCACTTCCATCCATGGTCTTTCTGAAAGCCTCATGCACCAAGTCCATATGCACCAGGTCCTAACTATGGAACATGTCATGTGATGTTCTCTATCACAAATCCTGCCATAATCATTGGTGACATTAGCATGCAGGCCAAGTCCTTTTCACCTCACATTGAGCCTCAACCACTCAGAAGGGCTAGAGATGAATGTCTGAACTACACATTATTCAAACTTTAATATTATTTAGTAACCATGAGGCAATATGCTGCTTTCAAGTTCTGTTAATGATACAATAAGTTTAGAGACACATTTTCAGAGATGAGTGGAGCAAAACCCATCAATATTCATATGAGGAACCTGAAGATGAATGAAGCTGACCTACCCACAGTACCACAGGTGTGACATATCAGGGCAGGACCAGGGCTAGTGGTGGTTGTGCAGTTATGGTGGACAGAGGGGAGGACACACACTAGGCTTTGCTGGCTCTCACAGGGGATTATACCATTAATAATATAATGAAAATAAGTAAAAACAATGACAACTTGATAAAATTTTACACATGAAATCAAAACTGAGAAATGACATGAACAAAGAAGAGAAAATGACACTAAATGCCCTTTTCTCTAAGTATACTTCAAAATTCAACCAGCTATGTGGGATCTAAGCCTCCTCTTGATTTAGAGATGGAGTGGACATTGCCATCCCAGGGCCCTCAGGATGGAGGAATAAAATGTGGATTAGAATGGATTTACTGGTATTCTACTATAGAATAATTGTGACTCTAGCAAAGGAAGAAATTATATCATTGATGCGGAGACAGTGCCCATGGGTATTGCTGAGGGCAGGGAGAAGGAAGAAGAGGTGTCATAAGGGGGTTTTTCAGAACTTGAAGTTGTCTTGAATGATATTGCAGGGACAGATGCAGGATATTATAAATCCTGCCATAACCACTGAATGGAGTGATAGAAAGTGTAAGCTACAATGTAATCTATAATCCATGCTCTCTAGCAGTGTTCTAAAATATATTCATCAAATGCAGTGAATGTGCCAGATGAAAGAGGTTGTTGATGTGGGAGGAGTGGGAGGTTGGGAAGTGGGGGTATGTGGTAACCTCATATATTTTTTAATGTAACATTTTGTGTGATCTATGTATCTTTTTAAAAAAGAAAATAATAAATAAATAATCAACCAGAAATGTCAATCAACCAGTGAGTGGATAAACAAAATGTGGTATGTATAAACAGTGGAATGCGGTGGCGGACTTGGCCCAGTGGTTAGGGTGTCCATCTACCACATGGGAGGTCCGCAGTTCAAACCCCGGGCCTCCTTGACTCGTGTGGAGCTGGCCCATGTGCAGTGCTGATGCGCACAAGGAGTGCCCTGCCACACAGGGGTGTCCCCCGCTTAGGGGAGCCCAACGCGCAAGGAGTGTGCCCCTTAAGGAGAGCTGCCAAGCGTGAAAGAAAGTGCAGCCTGCCCAAGAATGACACTGCACACATGGAGAGCTGACACAGCAAGATGACGCAACAAATGAGACACAGATTCCCATGCCACTGATGACAACAGAAGCAGACAAAGAAAAAGATGCAGCAAATAGACAGAGAACAGACAACTGGGGTGGGGGGGAAGGGGGGAGAAATAAATAAATCTTGAAAAAAAACAGTGGAATGCTTGCAGCTGTGAGAAGCAATAAATCAAGATGCATATGACAACATGGATGAACCTTCAGGACATTATGTTGAGTGAGATACCAGACACAAAAGGACAAATATTTTGTGGTCTCACTAATATGAATGAAATGAGTACACTCATGGAGGTAAAGTCTATACTATAGGTTACTATGAAATAAAATATGGATTGAGATTGGAAGCTAATGCTTAGCGTATGTAGAATTTTTAGTTGAGTTTATTGTAATTATACCCCCTTTTATCTCCAAAGGAAATGGAATGTGGGTTGATAATCATCCTGATATTTAATGTATGTAGAATTGTTAATTAGGTTTATTGTAAATGTGTGGAAATGAATAGAGTTGATATTAATATATTATAGTGTGTATAATGAACATTGCTGATTTATAAATGGGATCGTGGCTCTGAAGGGTAGTCTGTAGATGTAATATTTCAATTGAAAGGAAGCCAGAGAATAATCTAGGGAATGTAAAAATAACAGAGATTTCAATGGTGGGTGAAGATTGTGGCTAACAGTATAAGTGTAAAAATTTTCTTCTTTTAGAAAATATTAAAAATACATTGATACATTGGAAAATTTAAACTAATGTAACTTATGGATATAGTTAATAATATCCTAATATCTTAGGAGCAAAGGTAAATAAAATATATCAATTCTAAGGGATAAGAATGGGGGATATAAGGTGGTATTGGATTTTTCTTTTTTGTAATTATGAAATGTTCTAAAATTGACTCAGGTGATGATAGCACCACTTGTTGATGAATATGAAAGCCCCTGAGTATACATTTTGAATGGCTTGTACAAAACATGGGACTGTATAACAGTGAATCCTGTGGTGGTAGGTGGACTGTGGTTAACAGAACAAATATGAAAATGTTCTTTCATGAAATACAACAAATATATAATACTGATACAAGATCTTAATAACTAGGTGGGTTGTGGAAGAACACACCAAATATAAGATATTGGCTATAGTTAGTAGAAATATTTTGATGATACTCCTTCATAGTTTGTATCAATTTTTTTCACACAATGTGAGGTGATGGTGGTGGGATAATGTGCCAGAGCCCTGTATAATGACATGCATATTTGTTTTGTGTGATCACAACATTTCTATAAACTTATTTTTTATATATGATCATGTATGAATAATATATTTCAAAGAAAAAGGTTTTAAAAATCAAACAGAATACGTTATAACAAACATTGTCAGGAAATATATACATATGATATATGCATATTATTTATTCTACATATATGGAATATATATGTATATAAACACATGGACAAATATATCTATATAATCCCAGGGAATAGGGGAATTATGACCATATTTCCAGAGCCATTCTGGATCCTGACCACATCTGATTCCATATTCAAAACATTTCCTGCCTAAAAACAAAGAAACCTGAGTTGAGTGAGGGACACCACAGTGATTGGCCTGTATTCTCCAAGGGCTCAGCCAGCATCTTCTCGCCAGAGTGCTCCTAAGACAAGGACTTCAGCTCACCTCCTTTCATTTTACATAAAATGTTACCTCCCAAATGCAAATTGCCACATGGGCAAACAGATGAGACCACAGCAAACATTTCCTTAAATTCAGGTTCCTCCTCTGTGGTTGCCTGGATAAAGAATTTATAATTGCTAATATCAGTGAGCTGAAAACAGCCATGGATGCCTTTGTTTGCTACAACTTGTGCAAAAGTCCTTGAGCTGAAAGCAATTCCATCTGCTTTACCCCTTCCCTTAATCATAAATAGCAGGCGTAAAAACTGACAGAGTAGCAAGGATTTGTGTTTCTTCTTTGTTCAGGCATTCACATCCAGCAGAAACAGTTTAGGCAGTCTTGCTCCCCTGCCTCCAAACATTGCCTCCAGACACTGTGATAAGAAATACAAAATTCTAAAGTCTAACCCAAAATTTCTTGGGCAAATGCCCAACCCCCAAAATTATATATATTACTACATCTTGGAATAAGAAGGAGTTAAATAACTTAAAAATCCCTGTCATTTATCTGTGTTTAAGTGTAGTTTCCTCATGCTGTCTCTAAAGTGCTGGAGAAGTTAGTAATCCAAACACTACCCCAAGTGGTGCTCCCTCTGATATTAAGACCCTCATGCTCTACTGACTGAGCTAGCTGGGCTACATTTTCATCCCAAGGTAAGGGATAGCAGTATCCTCTGGAGGGAATAACTTCCCATGTGTTTAGGATCAACAAAGCATTATGGGAAATATTCTTCCAAAGAAATGAAATTCTCTTTCCAAAAAACAATTGGTATATCTGCATACTTTGCAACAATTTTTTAAAGCTGCAAACTGTCAAATTAAGGAAAGTCAGTTGGTACAATTATTACAAACCATTTCTGTGTTCTGTCCTTATTTCCCAGAAGAGGGTACTCTAGATTTAGAGCTATGGGAGCAGATAAGATGTCAGCTTAAGAGGAAATATGAGCAGGGGTAGAAAGTGCCAATGTCCACTCTGCTGACTTGGAGTGTGGTACATACAGCCTTATATCCCCTCCATACCCCTTTCATGAGGCAGAGGGTTTCAGCTCCCTGCAGTACCCTTTTGCTCCTCTATAGCAGAATCTGAAGCCTGTCCTAAAATCATCAATGTCACTGCCACCTCTGGCACCTTCCCCAGAGGATATGGGGGATAATAACATTCTGGATGACTTACCTCCTCTGGCCCAACTCCATTAAATGCTACCCTTTCAAATATCCCAACAGAATTTCCACCACTCCTTGATATTCTCACTCTTTTCTGCATAGAAGAATGTCTTAAAGAAGCAGTAAAAAAGGGAGAGATTATTGCTTTTCCAGCAGTAGTAGTTGCTGGACAACAACTTTTGAGCCCCTGTCTTATGAAGTATATCAGTGAGCGCCATTGTAGCATCTGTGAGAATGGACCATATAGTAATTTCACCATGGGTATCTTGGACAATGTTGCCTTAGGGTATCAGATGTGCCCATGGGATTGGAAACAGCTTGTAAAAAGTGTTGCTATCCCCACTCAATATGCAGTATCTATGACTGAATTTCAGGACACAAGCATGCAACTGGCAATGCAAAAACTCCAAAATCAAGACCCTATTGGCTTAGAACAATTAATAGAGACTGGTGTTTATACCACCATGCAAGCTCAAGTGGCAATTCAATACCCTATGGTATAAGAGCAAGTGGCAGGAAGCGGACTTGGCCCAATGGATAGGGCATCCACCTACCACATGGGAGGTCTGTGGTTCAAACCCCGGGCCTCCTTGACCCATGTGGACCTGGCCCATGTGCAGTGCTGATGCACACAAGCAGTGCTGTGCCATGCAGGGGTGTCCCCCCACGTAGGGGAGCCCCACACACAAGAAATGTGTGCCCCATAAGGAGAGCTGCCCGGTGCAAAAGAATATGCCGCCTGCCCAAGAATGGTGCTGCACACACGGAAAGCTGACACAACAAGATAATGCAACAAAAAGAAACACAGATTCCTAGTGCCACTGAGAAGGATAGAAGCTGTCACATAAGAACACACAGTGAGGGACACAGAGAACAGACAAATGGGGGAGGGAGGAAAGGGGAGAGAAATAAAATAAAAAATAAATCTTAAAAAGAAAGAGCAAGTGGCAATAGCTGCTCGAAATGCTTGGACAAAAATGTCAGACTCTCACAGAGCTCAGAGCTCTTTTGCCTCCATTTAACGGAAGCCTGATAAGCCAATGATGCTTGTAAGTAAACTATCTGTTAAAGTGTTAACTAAGATAAGAAAAACATTCCAGCAACAACTCTACAAATTCCCTACTGCCTACATGATAATGTGTCAGTGGTTTGGTACGGGCTGATAAAATTAATCCATTGTAAGAGTAGGAAAACTTGGGAACATTGGTGTTCTGTTTTGTTTCCATACTGATTCTAATTAGGCCTGTATAAATAAGTTGATGAAATTAGTGCAGAATTTTTATCAAAGTGTTAAAAGGAACTTTTGATTTTGAATCAATAGCTTACTCCTGAACTTCATGTCTCAATGTAGTCTTAAAGAGTAGTAATCTAAAAAATACATGTTAAATGTCCATATAAACTGCTAAATAAGAGCTTAACTGCATTTATGCTGCTCAGGTCATCCTAACTGATTGCTGATTACTAATAAAAATATTTCCAAGAACAAGCTTGCATATTATAGGCAACACAGATTCCAGAAGAAATCTAAGAGTAGTAAAATTAAAGATGTGAAATGATGGAGGCTTAAAGTAGTCATACTGAAAGAGTAAGAATTATGAGTCAAACTGTAAACTTAATGTTTCTGTTGGTGTGTTATAATTGTTTTTGGGTTTGTCTGTTTGCTCAGTATCAGTGTTTATTTTAATACCTACTGTTGGTAATATTAAATAAATAAAAATTCCTAAAAGAGTTCTATTCAGATGGCCAAAAATTAAATAAGCACTTATATTAGTATATAAATATGCATATGAAAAGTTATAAAAGGTATTGTGCTAGCATTAAGGGAATGTGTTCTGTGAAGGTAAAATATTTCTAATATTACATGCTATTAAGAGTTTGAAATAAAGAAATTTTATATTTGCATGTAACAAAGTTAAATCATTATTCTGAAAAGTTTGTTTAGTGTTGATGGTAAATGCAAGTTGTAAAAGGATTGCTTGGTGACAGTTTCCAAAATCATTTTGATAACTTATGTATGTGGGGAATAAAGAATGTATTTTTCTTATTAAGGACACAGAAAATAATTTTATCCTAAGATAAAATGATTGGTTATTAAGAAAATGTAAAATTTGGAACAAAACCTGAATGAATACAGAAAGTGCAGAAAGTGTGCAGAAAAACAATTTTTATGGTTAAATTTGAATAAGATTTGATGGGTCTATCTGTAGAGTTTTAAAAAGTTTAGTATCAAATAGTATACTGTTGTAAAGTCAAATTTTGTTCTTTCTCAAGGTTTCTTAAGTCATTATTCTGTTTTATTGAAAGTTTATATAGGGTTTTTCTCACGAATAAATGGAATACAAAGAAAGTCTCTTTTATCAAAACACTTTCTTGTACTTTACCCTTATTGTTAAAAAGAAGCAAGTCTTATCATTTTTAAAGGCACATAATTTTTCAAACCTGCTTTCTCAGTCAGATTCTGAAAAGTATCTTTTATTTCAGACAGTTGCAAAGGATTTGTTCTTTTACCTTGAAAGAAGTGAAGTAGTAAAATAATTGAGTTCATTTAATATAAGTTGAATGAACAATATTTTAAAATGTTATACAATTAAAAAGAGATTAGTTAACCCTGTTAATTGAAGTTGCGTGTTTATAAGTTTAATATGAATACTAAAAGTGTGCACAAAATTTCTAGAAATTTAACAATGTTCCAACTTATTATTAAATAAAAATATAATGTTAATTAAAGTTGTAAATATTATTAAAAATAGCATGTATCACAAAAACAACCTTTCTCCCTGGCAATCAAAATGCTTTAAACCATACTCATCTGATTTCCACTGAAAGCTGCCACAGGACAAATACTTTAACTCATACTTGTCCAATTCACATTAAAAGCTGCCATGGGGTGATATATAACAGTAAGCTAACATAAATCAAGTAACACCACAGCTATGTGCAGTAACCTTAAAAATTGTTTATTTATTACAGAACTTAATAACCATCTGTTCACTATCAGTTTGTTTTAAAACTTGTTAAGACTTTCTCTGATATCTCCTTAAGCAAGTCAA
Organism: Dasypus novemcinctus; assembly: GCF_030445035.2. Classification (NCBI taxonomy): domain Eukaryota; kingdom Metazoa; phylum Chordata; class Mammalia; order Cingulata; family Dasypodidae; genus Dasypus; species Dasypus novemcinctus. The sequence continues at coordinate 61,673,040 of NC_080691.1, read as the reverse complement.
GTCAGGTCACATTCATATTTGAACAAGCCAATGGTAAATTTTATAGTGCTTTCCCAAAGCTGTGTGTATAACCCAATCGTCTACCCTAACCTAATAAAAAATTCTAACTGTATAAAAACCTGTAGCTTTAATCCTATTTCATTTTATTAGTAATATTACGTTAACCAATGATGCTTTTTACAAAATAATCTCACTCCACCTTAAAACTCTTAGATAAGCAAAAAAGGGGGAATATGGGTACGCTCCCACAAACTGGGCCACAAGGTTTGATAGTCATTGCTCTATATATTTTGATATTTTTAAAGTCATGGCTCTGAAATTTGTAAAGCAGCAGAGAAACACTTCAAAATGGGAATAGGCTTAAACAATGCCCACCCTAAAGTTCTCTATAGAGACCTTCAGAATTCCAATGGATGAGAAGGAACCACAAACTTGTTGACATAGGGACAAGGGTATGCTTATATTTTATTGCCTAAAAGACCCAAGAGCCTGCCTGTACACCTAATAAATGCTTACCATGAGCTGGAAAGAGAGCAAACCAAATATCCCTTAAGATCCTTGTCTGTTTTCTTCTCCTGTACTGTATTAGTCAGTCAAAGAGGTGCTGATGCAAAATACCAGAAATTGGTTGGTTTTTATAAAGGGTATTTATTTGGAGTAGGAGCTTACAGATACCAGGTCATAAAGCATAAGTTACTTCCCTCACCAAAGTCTATTTTCACATGTTAGAGCAGGATGGTTGCCAATGTCTGTGAGGGTTCAGGCTTCCTGGGTTCCTCCCTTTCAGGGTCTTGCTTCTCTTTCCTCTGTACGCTTACTTCCTAGGGCTCCAGACTAAGGCTTCAGCATCAAACTCCAACATCAAAAACCCTCAACTCTGTCCTTTGCCATGACTTTTATCTGTGAGTCCCTACCACCAAAGAGTTGGGACTCAACATCCTAATGGCACAAGAGGTTTACATAATTATTTAATCAAGTAACCTATTAATCACATATAATTTAATATCCCAGAGTAAAGGATCAGTTTAAAAACATAATCCAAAATTTCTTTTTGGAATTCATCAATAATGTCAAACCAGTACATGTATCTTAACTAAAAAGGGTGGTGCCTCTTCTTCTTCTCTTCTACCATAAGAACTGAGATCAATGATTTATATCTAACCCCATTATCTACTACATTCTCTCCCTAGAGCTAACCAATAGCATAAAATAACCAAAAGAAAAATACTGTTTTTCACCAACTTTGGGAAAATGCAGCCTTTATAGTTCTACTCTTGTGGTCCATTATCCTCTTTGTGTGACCATATATATCAAGATTCTAATCAAGTTTATTTCTTTTAGAAATCAACATCTTATTCACCATATGGGAACTTCACCCAGCTTTGCCCAAAATGCCAGATCCATCTTCCTCCAACTGAGATAGAATAGCAGGAGTGTTTTACACCTTGTTAGGTAGGGCCTACTACCCATAACCTGCAGGAAGTAGTTACAGAAGAGATCATCTCCCTTCAGCACCCCTTTAAGAATAATGATATAAACTCTCTGAGAGAAGAATGAAGCAATCTAGTAAGATAAGGAATCAGTAAATGGATCTGAAACCTGGCAAAAGTCTACCTGGACATCAATAACCCCAAAATGGCTGCTGGAAGACCCTCCCCAAGATTCTGCCATTAAAAACAAGACTTTCTCTTGATGTCAGAAGAAGTCCTGCACATTCCTAAAGGACTTTATCATGGAGCATCGATAAGGGATTAATGGGTGGTGTGATCAATCAAAACAGCTTTGTAATCAATCAAAACAGCTTCTGCCCCAAGGCTCAGGGGAAAGCCAATTTGAGTCACCCTGACTCCTGTCCTACTATATTAATGATTCCATAGTAATCCTGCTTTCTATCATGGTTCTGAGTTTGAACTAAATTGCTGCCTGGTGGAATTCTTGGTCCTCGAGGTTAAACATCCACTATTCCAGTCTAGTGGCCATTGGAGTCTTTTTATTGCTGAGGACTGGGAAGAGAAGGAGGCCTTCTGCCTTGATTTTTGGGGTTCCTGAAAACAGTAATTTATGAGAGAAACCAGTTTTCTTGAGGCTTTGATAGTCTCAATAAGTATACATAAAATTAGTCTTGTTCAACTAAAGTCTGCTAAAGTCAAAGTAAAAAATAAAGTTCTAAAACAAAGGAAAATTGCATCAAAGCATTGAGAACATTTTGGATATAAAACATTGATTAAGGAAAAAATTCTGGTGCAAATCTGCATAGTCACAGTAAAATTAAAATAGTTTATGAAGCTATATCTACAAAAATAATTACGTGATTGGCAACTTACCAGTATCTGTATAATGCCACTCTCTTAGAACTGCATCCAGCATGAATAGGATTATATAAAAAACTCAATTACAAAGTGCATTTTCATCACATTTGTAATCAAATATCTTGATTCTTCTAAAGCGATTGGAGTAACAATTAGTTAATCTAAAAAACCAAACAAAATAATCTGTGTTTGATGTCCTGCCTAAAAATCTCCAGGGACTAAACACCTCTCAAATGTTTTCTGGCCTCAATTTACATGTATGAATTATTACAATTATTAGCTTAATCTTTCTTATTATTTATATTTCAGTCATACAATTCATTGATTCATCTGGAAGTCCGTCCCTCAGCAGCCTATACTGAACCAGTCAATATTTGGTGGCGGCTTCCTTCCACTCCCATGTTCCAATTTCCAACCCAAACAAAGAAGCAGGAAATGTGTTTGCCTGGATAAAGAATTTATGATTGCTGCTAACATCAGTCAGCTGAAAAGAACCACAAATGCTTTTGTTTGTTTTCACTTGTGCTAAAGTCCTTGAGCTGAAAAACAGCTCTGTCTGCTTTACCCCTTGCCTTTAATCATAAATAGTAGAGTAAAAACTAACAGAGGATGAGGATTTGTGTATGTTCTTTATTCAGACATCAACATTCAGCAGAAACAGCTTGTGCTTTCAAGCTCCCCTGCCTTTGGACATTGCTTCCAGACAGTGTGATAGTGTGGTAGGAAATACAAAGTTTTAAAATCTAACCCAAAAATTCTTGGGCAAAAAGGCCAACCTCCCAAATTATATATACTAGTACATCTCAGAATGAGGAGGAATAAATTAATTAAAAAGCTCTGCCACTTAACTGTGTTTAAGTGGATTTTCTCATCCTGTCTCTAACTTGCTGGACAAGTTAGTAATCCAACCACTGTCACATATTATATTGTTAAATAAAGTTAACTGACCATGAACAAGCTATGAAAACTCTCTGTGCCCCAGTGTCAACATCTGTAAATTTAGTCCCTCAAATATGATTATTGGTGCACTCTTCTAGCTGTTGGGGATATAGAATTGAACATAATTTGCAAAAATATGTGCTCACTGAGGTTTCAATGTGGGGAAAACAGAGTAAAAAAAGGTGTAATAAAGAATATAAAATGTCAGAAAGGGATAATTGCTATGGAAAACAAGTGTAGTGCTGATAAGGGATGAGTTATGTGTGATTCTAAACAGGGTGGTATGGAATGGTCTTATGAGCAAGATAATGAGAAAAGACCTACGCCATTAAATGGAGAAAGGGAATTTCAAGAAGAAGAAATAAATGCAAGTATTCCAGGCCACATCACTTTTAATTGGAGTAAGGAATGCTGAGGTCAGTTTAGCTGCTCCATATAGATGCAATGGTAAAGGATGATTTCGTAGATGAAAGGAGTATGAATAAAATCATGTTGGACCTAGAGGCCCTGAAAAAATTTGGATTTTTACTCTTGATGTAAGGGGAAGTCTTATAGATTTTGTGAAGAAAAGTGACATGAAATAACCTATGTTTCAAGAGTATTACTGGTCTATATTTTGAGACTAAGTTAAAGGGGTGTAAATCAGAGTGAAGTGAGACAATCTAGATGGTTGTGGTAATAATTTAAAGATGGAAATGATCTTTATTATTATTTTTTTAGAATATGCATTTTATTTTATTGTCTTTATTTTTTTATATTACATTAAAAAAATATGAGGTCCCCATATACCCCCCATCCCCCTAAATGATGGTCTTTAGATGAGGATTGTAGCAAAGGATTTGTTGAGAAATAGTCTTGTTCCAAATATATTCTGTACAGAGAATCAATATGATATGTTTCTGGGCAAGATGTTAGGTGTGAACAGAGAAAATTAAGGATGATACTTATGTCTTTGCCTGGAAAAGTAGTAAAATAGCTTTTCATTACCTGAGATTAAATTTCAGATATTGCAAATATCTATCAGAGTGTAAACTTATGAAAGTAAATAATCTATGTTATTTATATAACTAAAGTCTTTGAATATTGCCTGGCATTTATTAGGTGCTCTTTAAATATAATATTTATTTTGATATTATTATACAACATCAATAATTTGCAAACAAATTATTATTAATGTTTCATCATGCTCTATTCAGTTTTATTTTCTTTATCATTTTTAAATAGTTCAGCTCTTACCATACATTGAATTTTAACATACTGTCATGAACAAAATGATTTGTCTTAAAATCACCTCAGATTACACCTTACATAAAATATGACATTCAATGATATAAAGGGGAAATAGAAGAAAATGTAAATATTCTAGTGGATTAAAAAATTCCCCAAAGGTTATATGATATTTATTTAATATCATAAATGAATTTTATAATATGTTACAGAAGGACAGGATAGTCTGAATGTAATTAAAAGATAAGTAATTCCTGAACTTACTACTGTCTGAAAAATTAGAGACATTGTTGACCATCATTGCAAAGTAAAACCAACAGTGTATATTTTCTAAATAATAGAATTATACTTAAAGGAAAGCAAGGATAGCACAGATCATACAAAAGTTAACAAAAGGTAATTGCCTATAAATATAAGAAAATACACAATGAATGTGCAAGATGAGATATTAGTTAAAAAGAAATAGTTAAAAATAAATGTTTATAAAAGACATCACTATAGGCAAAGGAAAAAGGAATGGCTATAAATGTAAATTATAGACAGCATAGAGTTCAAAGCAAAAATAAATGCTGAAACAGTAATTTATATGGATATCATGTATGACAAGCCAAAATTTTTATAAAAATTATGGCTGTAGATGAAATCAATGCATATTTTAATAACTGAATAAATTAATTAGCAGCAATGAACTTTGGAGAATTTATTAAAATTTTAATCCTAAGGTAGAGGTTGAACTTTATTTTAATTTTTCAAAAATATTTAAGAAAATGAATAAATATAGTTCTACAAAGAAAACCTTAATATAAATTAAAAGACCACAAATCATTTTAAGGAAGAATGTAGCTTATAACCATTGCTTCAGTTTAAATATGAATTATCAAATACAGGAAAATGAGAAAAAATATTTTCCTGTATATATACTGAATAGAAGAGAAATTAAAACTGCACTTCTGGATTGCAGAGAAACATTTTTTAAAAGGAATTATTAGCAACCTACCTGACCAAAATTTATGGATATTATATAATTTGGATTAATTATCAATTCTTAGCTTTGCAACTTTTCTCTATTAAAATTCTTAAAACAGATGAACAAAGAATTTTACTAAAAAATTTATATCTTTATAAAGAACATAAATAAGTACCGGGAAAAAGGAAATACAATTTTTAATGATGAGAAAATTAAACAGAAATTAGTAATTACTAAAACTTGTTGATGCATCACAAAATGGTAGGGTTTTCAATTGTTTAGCAAGTAGACACAAAAGAGTTAGAAAGCAAATATTTAGCCTCATGAATTTAGAAAACATTAGGTCTTAAAGCATTGCAAAATATTTCTTGATTTCACTCTTGCATGAAAAAACTATTCATTTCCCAAGTTTAAATGCCAAAGGAATTACCAAATATTATAGTTTTGAGTGCAAAACAAAAGCTGCAATATAGAAATAGATAATGACAAATATCTCTCTATATACAATATACGCATACATATGCATAAGTATGACATGAACAAAACTCTCAAAATGATTAGGACATTTCTGTATTCTTTAATGATGTGAATAGTTTCAAAATTTTCTTCTATATTCACATATTGTTTTTCTATAACCTCTATAACAATACTCTACTTTGCTCTAGACAAAATATTGAAGTGCTCTTTTTCCTTTTTAGCTGTTTGCTTGTGAACGAGATTAGTCAAAAGTTTTAAAACCAGTGAACACTGAATAATAAATGCTATTGTGAATTAAAATTCACAAGAATGTATGTTTTCTGATTATTGTGGTCAAAATTTCTTAGTACTGCATTAGCTTTTCCCCATCAAGTTTTGAATTAATCTATAAAATTACCCCATGGTCTTAGAACTGTGTGTTTTTTACAGTTGAGGAAACTAGACTTAAATTTTCAGTGACTTACTAAGCAAAAAATATGTGAAAAAGTTGGCATTTCTAGGATCTAAACCCTAGTTTTTCTATTCTAAAACAGAATTCTGTAAAACTGAGTTATATTTCTTATTTTAGAGTAATAGGAATGACCTCTGAGAAAGGTCTCCATGAAAAAATTATCTGAAATTTTATATGTATGGGAATTTTTGATACAATTTCTATATATCACCATGTATTTAAATTTTTTACTCATTAGTTTCCTTTAAAATATATATATTAAAAATACAGGATTGACACATATTTCATGCTTTTCATATACTATCCAGATTTCTAAAAACATTCTTGGAAAATTTCCAGATCTTGTATGGTCAAATAGAGAATGAGCTCCACAGAAATGCAAACAACTTAAAGGATATTACTGTATTTAGAGAGGCACCAAATAAATTCTTAAATAGTGAAGAAAGAAAGATGAACATCAGTGTTGCTCATCACTGTTACTGCCATTGCCTGGAGCCTTCCCTCTTATGTATGACTCTAAGGAGAGCACTTTTCACCTCTTTGTTCCTAAGACTATAAATAAATGGATTCAGTGTGGGGACCACCATAGTATAAAACACCGATGCCACCTGATCCTTTCCCAAGGAGTAGGACTGTTTTGGTTTTAAATAAGTAAAACTCGTAGTGCTAATAAAGATAGTGACTCCCAGGAGGTGGGATGCACAGGTAGAGAAGGCTTTGCACTTTCCTGAAGTGGAATTAATTTTCAGAATAGTAGACAGAATGGACCCATAGGACATGGAGATTGTGATAAAAGACACCATTACATTTAAACTACCAAGAATGAATATCAAGATTTCAGTGTCATGAATGTCAGTGCAGGACAGGGCTAAAATTGGAGTTATGTCACAGAAAAAGTGATAGATTACATTGGATTTGCACAAATGCAAACTGTTCATATAAAGAACAATGACTAAGGATTCAGTAAATCCAATCACATAGGACCCAGTGATGAGGGTATGGCAGACTCTCGCGGACATAACAATTCGGTAATGAAGAGGCTTGCAGATAGCTACATAGCGGTCATAGGCCATTGACGAGAGTAGGAAAAATTCAGTGATAACCAAGAAGAAAAAGAAATACATCTGGGTGAAGCAGCCTATGAATGAAATATATTTGTTGAAAGTCAGTAAGTCCTCTAAGGTTTTAGGCGTGATAGAAGTTGAGTAACCCAAGTCAATGAATGACAGGTGACTGAGGAAAAAATACATGGGAGTGTGAAGCTGCAGATCCAGGTGAATTATGAGTATCATCCCTGCATTCCCGAACAGGGTAGTCAGGTATATCAGGAGAAACAGCATAAAGAGGATCCATCGGATCTCTTCAGAGTCTGTCAATCCCACAAGGATGAAGTCAGTCATATTTATGTTATTCCTACTTTCCTGCATCCAACTTGTAAACTGTTGAGAAATCAAAGCAGATAGTGAACAGGAATGACCCCAAAACTGTTTTGTTTATAAGAATGAACTTTCATCTTTTAAACTAATTTAGTGATTCTAGAAATTCATGATAATGAACAGCTTGCAAAATAGGAGTAAAAAAACTTGACTGCCAAAGACAAATTAGGTAAATCAACTTTAGAATGTTATTAGAAGGAATACACTTGTATACATAATTCCCTTCATTAACATATCTATCCATTTTTAAATATTTTCCATATTTCTTAAAATTACACACATTCATTAGATAAGTTAGAGTCCAGAAAGTTAAGTAACTTACCCAGATTATTAACCATTAGATATTGTTTGCTCTGTGATCTTACCAAGACTGGTTCAGTCAAGAAATCATGGTCATTGCACTATATTCCTACTAATATTTAATATCAGCAAAACAAAAAAATAAGTGCTAGCTATGTATTAAACAATGATAGAAAGTTTTCATTCATCATTTACCTGCTTTTGTATCCAATTGTAATTAATTTCAATTGCAGCTAAAAATTTAAAACCTTAGTTGTATTAATATTATGACCATTTATTAATTTTAACAAGACATGGTTTTAACAGATTATTTAGTCAAATTTCTTCAAAATATTTAATTTTCAGTATATATACATTGCTTGATGATTCTGATTCCATAAATTATATATTTCTATTTCACTAATCCTGTCATTTTTTAGGTAAGATCAACAAGAAATGTATATATTTGTTTAGCATATATTCTAATAATATCCCCATTTTTTAAAATAAAATTAATAAAACCAACTTTAAGATTAATACTTACAAGGAGTCAAAGTTGTTGAAAAACTTCCTCTAGCATCATTTAACTAGAAAATTTTCAACCACAAGTTTTCTGTACAAATAAAATATGTAAATAATTTAAGAAGTCTGAAATTTCTGCAATACAATAATTGTTTACTTTGAGATAACTTAAGTTTAATTTTTGAGGATTTATTTTTATTTGTAAGGTATGAAAAATCAAGCTCAATATTTTGTTCAGGTTCTGGTCAAATAGAAATTTCACCTAGATATTATTTCTCATGAGTATACATACGCTGAACCCGAACAGAGGAGAGTATCCTTTGCCTTTCACCCGGGTAATTCTTATATGGAGGAGTGTTTGGTAATGCAACATTTGGTCATCTCTGGGACCAATTTCCAAGGAAGTTTTCTTGGCATGAGGTCAAAGATAAAAGGTCATGGACTAATATATGCTTGTTAGGTTTGAAACAGAGTCCACCGCCCCCACACTTAGCAGCCACGTAATGTTGAGCATCAAGTTTGTTTGGTATTCTTTTGAAATGATATATTTTATGACTGGGTATAGAAGCTCTGGCTGAAAGGACAAATCTTAAACTAGCAAGGATAGAATAGCCTATTTTTCACAATGTGACACTATCACAGGAATAAACAAATTATTTTACCAAAAAATGAGTAGAAGAAAGAGAAAATAGTTCATAAATGTCATTATTCTTTAGATATATTTTCTTCCAGTATTTCCCTTTAGCCATATAAAACATTTATTTGTTTAATTATGTGTTTATATAATTTTATCACACTGAATAATTCTCAGTAATATTCTGATTTTATTATTAAATAATTACAATACAGCAACTCCTATGTTATAATAGATTTTTGTAAAATGTACAGTTTCATATATTTTGTGTTGACTGTTGCAGCATAACTAAGTTTTTTCCAGGGTGCAAACTAGCCGATGAATAGGCATTTTAAGGTATCACAAGGAAAACATGGTGAAATTTTCTAGGCAAGTTTGGAAGTGTAAGCTAATATATCAACAAAGAACATGTACTTGTATTCAGCCACAATATTTGTTGAATTTATTTTATTGTTTAGTGTTTTGGCCTTTATTATAGTTAAAAAAAAAAACACAGGTTTTACGAACTTTGTGACAATACAAGAGTACAGCTCTGTTGAATAAGTTGACACTTCCAAAACTAACTGGAAAAATTCTACCATATTTTTGCTGTAATAACTCATAAATTTCCATTCATCAGCTGGCAGGCAGTCCTAGAAAGAAGTTTGTAAAACCCATTTTATTATTTTGTATATTGGCTTTTATTGTATTAAAAGAAACATGAGAGAAGAAACTAATAATCAGTGCTGAGATGAGTGATGTTTTTGATTATGTGACTGGTCAAAAGCTTACTTCCTCTCTTTATAATTAAGTGAAATGCATTCTTGTGAATCTTTCACTAATTAATGATAATTATTTCCACATATATTTAGAACAACTACTACAAGAAAAACTATTTATTCTGCAGAGTTTGTAGAGAATTTGATGGTATAAATCAAGGAATTAGTAATAAAGTTTATATTTGATGAAATTTTAATGCATAATTCTTCCATTCATCAAAAATTCAATGATACTGGAAAAACTTATTGGGAGGTTAAATGTACAGCATTAATTTATTCCAGAATATGTGACCTTGGGGTTTACTATTTTGTATGTGATTGCCACCTCAATAATCTGCTTATCCCTTTAAAAATCACCATGAGGCATGTTTTCTTCCAAGCATTGAAATCAGTCTTTATAGTCATTAAGTATACTTCCAAATAATATTATTTTAAAGTAGGGGTTCTTAATCTGTTTTGTTCCATGGACCCTTTTGCCTGTCAGGTGAAAACCACAGATTCCTTCTGAGAATGTTGCAGCAGATAGTTTTATGATACTAGTGTTGGGTCTAACAACTACTGAATATCAAAGTATGGAGAGCATAAGCAATATTTTTGAGATATGTAACAACTGTAATGATATGAAATGAATACTACTGTAAATTATTGCATACATTCATAAGTGAAGGAAATGCTAGATTTCATTGGAAGTTAGAGAAAATAAAAATAAGTTGATTTTTTTTTCCAATTCATTGGACCCCTTGGACTCTGTGGGAAACAAAGGTATGTTGTTTCCATGGAAGCAAGTTACTTCCTTGACCACTGAGACATGCTGTTGTAAGGGTAAGGCCACATTGGGAAAATAGGAATAGGACTACATTAGGAAATAGGAATTGCAAGTGCCTTCAGATAAATAAGTAACTTAGGACTGCTCATAAGAAGAGTGTAAACAACTTAGGGCTGCACCTAAAAAGAGTGTAAATAACTCAGGGCAACCTCCAAGAAGAGTGCCAATAAATAACATGGGACTGCTCACAAGAAGGGGTTTGTCAAAAAGAAAAAATAGATACGCTATTTTCAGCTAACCACAGAGTTCCGCTTCTGTGCCTGCTTGCTAGTAACCCCCCGTTCCTGAAAGGCTATAAAAACACCACTTCCCTTAAACTTGGGTCTGTTCTCTCCTCTGCATAGGATGAGGCAGTCGCCACATGGCTAATAAAGCTCTCAATTGGAACTCTATTCAAAGTCTGAGTCTGGTTGATATCGCTGGTCTATAACATTTGGAGGCCCCAGCAAGATTGATCAAGGAGATCCCCCACTCCAGCAGGGTGGACTGGGTGAGAATGTAAACTACAAAGTAAACCACTCTCCTTGTGGGGCAGCAGTCCCTCAAAATATATTCACCAAATGCAATGAATGTGCCATGATGATGAAAAAGGTTGATGTAGGAGGAGTGGGGTGAGGGGGTGTGTGGTATATGGGCACTTCATATTTTTTGAATGTAACATTTAAAAAAAAAAAAGAAGGAAAAATAAATAAATTTTAAAAATACCAGATAGAAACATCATTCAAGTCAGATTGAGGGTGACAGGAAGCACTGGAGTCTGAGGATTGAGAGAAGGGATAGAATAGCCACAGGGTTGGGATGCAGAGTGCAAATCAAATGTCCATTGGAGCAGGGTCCAGAGAGGCTTGTGGAGGAAAAGGTGAGGGTGAATGTCAGCCACATGGTCCTGCTTGTCTCCCAATCCTGTTGCTTTTATCAAGAGAGCTTGTGATTTGGGGATCACCCTCTCCCTCTCATGTCCCATTATTCTGCTCTCCTGGGCACTGTCCAGTCAGTGGTTCCATTGGCACCACATTAGGGATTCCCCTGCCCCTGGGGGACCTCATCCTGTTGCAACCACAAGACATGCATCCACTGTGGTTTGTGAGATAGAGCCGGGTTCCCCAGCAGAGTGCCTTGACACTCTCAGTTCTCAGTGTCCTTCTCTCTCTGTCTCTCCCCACATGACCCCCAGCCTTGGCAGTATTGTTTATCTTCTCTCCATTTCCTACACCACCAACAGTAAACTCTCATCTGGAATGTGCGAGACCCTCCATAGCCCTTTCAAACTACAATTAGGAATGTAAAATCAGGATTTGTGCTGTTTAAAATCCCTTGGAGCAATTTTTTTGGGGGAAAGAAAATGTAAGAAAGAGGCTTTATAGGCTCAGATTGATCACAGGGAAGAGGAGATCCTTGAGCTTAGGCCCAGAAAGACAACTTAGAAACATAGGCCAGAGGATGGTGTGCCCCTGTCTGCTTTGAATTTGGGGAGTGTTTTTTGAGATGAAATTTCCCTCTTTTTATGATGAAGCAGTTGGGAAGACTTTATCATTTCTGGAAATCCACAAGGAATGGGCTGACCTGCCTGGTCTGTTGTTCAGGTGCTTGCCTTTCAGGCCCTCCCTCCCCAACTCTGCAGCCTGAAGAGTAATGACAGGCCCAGGGCTCTGCAGGGATTTCCTGTGGGGGAGGATGAAATCCAGAGGCTACAGTGGGCCTGAGTCACCAGGTAGCCCCCACCTGCATGTCTGCTGGTTCACTGCTGGGACCTGGACTCTATTCTGGGTACATGCTCTGGGGTTCACACTGGGCAGGTCAGTGAGTCCTGCATACAAAGAAACTGCACAGTCCCCTGCCAGAAGGAAGAAGTAGAGACCCTTCAGACTGACCAGGACCTGAAAGCAGAGAGGCAGGTTGCAACATGGATGTTGAGGGTGCATGGCCTTTGGACCCAGCCACCTATTCCCAGGGCCTCAGCATCTCTGAGAATGGCTTGGTCACACAAGAAACTTCCACTGCTTTTCTGCTGTGTCTTTGCTTCAAGAGACCAAAGCAAATTCTGTTTTTGCTGTCTTCAAATTCTGCTTTGTCACAGGTATGATTAAGGAAAATTCCAGACCTCATACCTCTCCTGGTCCCAGGAAATAAAGAGTAGATTCCTCACCCCCACCTTCATCCTCATCAGCCATAAAAAATGTGTGGCACAGGACACTAGAGTTTCCTTTGTGACTGCTTTCTTATGTGGCTAGGCCACCTGCCCTTTGCCCTTTTCATTTCACCTGTGATGTAGGCTTTACCTCTTCCTTTTATACTTGCAACTTAGGTTTTAACTAACCTCACTGAGGATTAAGTTGTGACTACCTTACCTTGACCTCTCAACTTCCTCTCCAATTAAAAGGTTTTGCAGAGTATCTTTCATTTGTAAACCCAAGTTGCCATGGATTTTAGCACTTCTGGGTGGAGAGAAACTTAGGAGAAGAGCTAGTTGAGATTCTAGGATCTTTTCTACCTTGAGTCTACAAGGTTTTAAGGAAAAAAAATGTTCACCACTCAACATAATTTGGAGCTGATGCTCTGTTCTCAGTGTCCTGAGAATTATAATTTTCAGAGTCTGGCCTATAGGCATCCATGCAGGTGACCTAGACCCTGGGAGTTGTCTGGTTAAATTCCAGAGATCAGAACAATGTGCCCAAGCTGGGTTGGTGAGATACATTCTGAGTAGTTATCCCAAAAGAAAGCATCTTAGATAGGCCTCAGCAGATATTTGGCTGTCCTTTTGATGTGGGCTATGGGTGGGTGGCTCTTTGTCTCTTTGGAGATAACCTTAACCTAAGCTGTCTGTCCTGACTTGTGGGTGTGGGATGATGAGAGACTGCAGTCCTGCCCTTGGTGACCATGGCAATGACTCCAGTCCCAGGAAACAGTTTATTAATGCAAACCCTATAAACTTTAAATATTCAGGGGAAATGCAAACCAAATGTGCTAAAAGCTTACCTAGGATATGGAAGATATATGCTAATTCAAGCCTATTGAGAACTGAAACAAAAGAACCATTTGGCCTTTCCTCTCTGTATAAAAGGGACTCAAAAATCTTGTTCAGCGCTCGGGATTGAAACAGAAAGCTCCTGAGTCCGGCCGGCTGTCAATAAACCATTTTTCCTTCTCAAAATCATTCCTGAGTCCTTGCCTCTCTATACGCAAATAATTGAACCTCTCTCAAATTCTACAACACTTTGAATGGAAGGGCCCAAGCAATGGGGGCCATTCAGAGTTTACTGCTCTGGTTCAGCACCCCTACATTCCAGGGTCTGTGACTGACTGCATGGTTACTTAACAGATGTTTCTGAGTTAAATCTCATGAAACATTTGCCTGCTCTCTGATTCCCACCACCATGGGAATCACAAAACCCCTGCTGCTGGGCATTTCTCAGGCTGTTCTGGACTTGGGAGACAGGCCAAATAGACCTCAGGTAGAATAGATTTAAACCTGAAGCTACCAAGCTGAATATTTTTCCTCTTGGAGAAGGGGCAAAATGATTCTTCCTCCTATTTTTACAGAGGACTCAGATCCAGTCCTAGATTTATGACTTTACTGTGTGATAGCTATGGATGTAGGATGACTAAATACCTGAAAGTGGTTTGTTTCTCTCTCTGTTCCTAGAATACTAAGAAAAGAATTGTGTGTAAATTAGAACGTAATGATATGCAACCCTCTCTTTTGGCCAAATTCCACTTTTGGTTGTCAAGAATATCCTGTTGAAGCAATGAAATATGAAAACCAGCCTCAACCAGTTGGCCAGACCTGCACAGAAGCAGCCCCTTGCTCTCCTCACTTCAACTTGCTTAATTAACATAGTAAAATTCCTACCCAGAGGTGGAGTTATCCACCCCTTTCTCGATCATGCAATGTATGTGCAAGCATGATTTCCTGAACATACTATTCATACAATTATATAACCAGCTATGTGTGTTCATCCATATGGATTAACACTAATGAATACTTAAAGCAAATGCTAAGTAGTAATTTGGGTATTTAAACAAGAGTGGAACTGCAGCATGGGGAGTCAGGTCTGAGTCACTTTGGACTAACATTGGCTCCTTACCACTGCAGACATAATAAATGTGAGTTTGCCTAACTCTCGTATTGAAATTTTCTTCATGCCATCTCTGGTTATCCATAAGGGCCTTGCTCTGAGGCCTAACAATAGTTTTCCAGTTAGATCAGCCTTCAAAAGGCCATTAAGTGATTAGAGATCAATTGTTCTAACTAACAGGTCTTAGGACCCCATGGCAATCAGTTCCTTGTTAGCAAAGGCATTTTAACTTTTACAGGCTTTAAGACATTCCAAAGCGTTTTAACACAAACATATAATGAGAGATTCAGTAACAAAAAGTAGGAAGCTAAAAACATGGGTAAAAGTTAATTATACAAGGGTATCCTGGCCTGTGACCCCTGGGGAAGGGAACTCTCACAGCATCCATCTCTAGCCCTGCCCACCTTCCTTCTATGTCCTAGACAAGGTAGACAGTTGTGGTTGATAAAAAGGCAGTAGAAAGGTGGGCCTACAAAGGGAAAGACCTGTGAAGTCCCTGGGTCTCTGGCTCTCTGTCACTGAGAGGCAACCCCTAGGGGAGGGGGTGGGAGAAGTCAATGCCACTGGCCCCATGGGCAGAGCTAATGGCTGATAAAAGGGATTGAAAGAGCAGAAAGAGCAGCTGCAGGGCAGTGAGCCCCTGTCCTTTGCCCCACACCTCTCAGCTATGGTAGGATTTCACTGGCCTGGGTGTGCTACACAGATGCAGAGAGTTTCCACACCCTGGCCCATTCCCTCCCAGGATTACATCCTGTGGGGGCTCATTGATGAATCTGCTTAAAATGGGACACCAAAGGAAGGCATTAAACCAGTTATAGGCCATAGTTTCACTCATCAATAAGCTCCTGCCTGGCTCACCAAATATATTACTGTATTTTGTCTAGGTTATTGACTATGCTGCAGAAATGAATTTCAAGAGCATATCAGATGAGTTAAACCAGTAATTTATTAAGGTAGGGAGGGAAGAGAAATGGGAGAAAATAACAGTCCATGGGTCCCAGTAGAGAGGAAGAGCTGAAAATGATACAGTAGGCTGGTTTACAGACTACAATTTCTAATTATAGGTTATAAATGCTCAGGTTTTACTAGTAAGTCCATCATGGCAGAAGAAAAACAGTAAGAGCAGGGCACAGAGGGCCAGAAAGAGCACATAAACTTGTAAAGCTAAGGCCACATTGGGAAAATAGGAATAGAACTACATTAAAAAATAAGAATTGCAAGTGCCTTCAGATAAATAAAAAACTTAGAATAGTGCCAATAAATAACATGGGGCTGCTCATAAGAAAAAACTTTTAAAAAAGAAAAAAAAATAGATATGCTATCTTCGGCTAACTGCAGTGTTCCACTTCTGTGCTTGCTTGCTTGCTTGATTACTAGTAGACCCCCCCCTTCCTAAAAAGCTATAAAACCACCCCTTCCCTTAGACTCAGGGATGCTCTCTTCCCTGCATAGGATGAGGCAGTCACTGCATGGCTAATAAAGCTCTCAATTGGAACTTTATTCAAAGTCTGAGTCTGACCAATATTGCCGGTCTATAACAAACCGACACTGGGATTAGCATCAGAACATGGTGAAGGCAAGAGCAGAAGACCAAAGGTGAGAGAGTGAATTCAGGCCTTGTCCCTGCTTTTTGAACTGTTAATTATTCCACCCCTTTGCTAATGGGAGGGGAGGAGTTCCAGCTGTTTGCTGTTTTGATGGATTATGCCACCCATCAATCCCCTAGGAAGGTCTAATGATAAAGATCTTGGGAAATATCTAGGGTTTCTCCTGGTTTCTGGAGAAAATCTTGTTCTGAATGGCAGAATCTTGTGGGTGGGGGTCCTTCTGTTAGGCCTCAAGGCAGCACCCATATGGATAACCAGAGAAAGCATGAAGAAAACTTTAACATGAGAGTCAGACAAAGTCACCTTTATTATGTCTGCAGAAGTGAAGAGCCGAATGACTCAGGCCTGACTCCCTTTGCTGCAGTTTCATTCTTGTTTAAATACCCAAGTTCCTACTTAGCATTTGCTTTGATTATGCATGAGTTTTTATGCATATGGATAAACACAAATATCTGATTATGTAATTGTATGATTAGTATGTTCAGGAAATCACACTTGCACATACATTGCATGATCAAGAAAGGAGTGGATAACTCCAGCCTTGGGTGGGAATTTTACTATGTTAATTATATATGTTGAAGTGAGGGCAGCAAGGGGATTCTGTGCAGGTTCAGCCAACAGGTCAAAGCCAGTTTTCATACTGCATTGCTTCAACCAGATGATCTTGACCACCAAAGGCAGAATTTGACACCAAGACAGGGTTGAATCTCATTACCTTCAAATTTACATACAATTCTTTCCATTGTTTCCTAGCAACAGGGACAGAAACAAGTTACTTTCAGGTATTTGGTCATCCTATATCCATTAATTCCCTCATTCTAGTTTTTGGTGGTATTCCTTTTACAGGGGAAAGGGATGAATCTCAGATCTTCTTTAACTAATTTTTGCTGACAGTATGGGCATTGATCTCTTAGAAAACTGTAGTAAGAGGATGGTTAGAGGTGGAAAAGTTAGTCTTTTAGAGTTTGCAATTGCTTTTAACTAAAGCACTGAATGCATGGTATGAATATAGGTGCAATCGCCAAAAGAATTAAGATAATAATGAAGGGTGGCAGCCACTTGGTGAAACTGGATGGATTCCAGGAGGAAAAAGTATTTCCCTGTATTATGAGGTTACTGGCTTTGTTTTTCAGTTTCTTAATGCTCTTACTTCTTTGTAGAAGTTGGTGGCTAAGTACAAGGAAGTGGCTGCAGTTCCGGTTAATGTTATGATTCCTAAAAAGGTAAACAAGGGGATTAATTGGCTTTTTCAAAATTATTTGTGTTGCTACATGTATTGGTGTCTGCTTTTACAAAAGCCTGTTGAATATTATTTAAGTAAGCTATTCTAGTCACTGCTTTCAAGGTATAGATTAACTGAAACATTTCACAGTAAGCTGGTCCAGGTATTACTTGATAATGATTGTGCAAATTTATACAGTACAAACACTTGGTTCTATTGTAGAGGTTTTGGGTGATTTGCAAAGCAGGTGTGAAGGATGATTAGTATCTTTCCCCTGGGATAGTATTGGTAGATTCTGTAAGAGAAAGAACAGAATTAGTATGTGGTAGAGGTTTTTTTTTTTTTTTTCTTTTTCTTTTTTTTTTTTTTTTTCATTTCTGAATAGGAAACATAAGTTCCCAACTTGTTCCACTCTATATTTTACCTCTGGTATAGTCTCTGGTATAGAGCCTCCTTTATTTAATAGACCTGATAAGTAGTAAGTTTTTGCTCTGGCATGATGGGGTCACGACTTGATTTGCTGTAACTTCAGAGAAGAATGAGAGGTTAATAGTATTGTGTAAGGTCCCTCCCATTTAAGTGTAAGCTGATTTTCAGGGTGTTTTGTTTTTCCCAAACTTTTAAAAGAACCTGATTCCCTACTGAGAAGGGGTGGAGAAGTGGATTAGTGGAGTATTTTAGGTGCATATTTGCACAATGCATGGATGGTGGTAAGGAGCTTTCCTAACTGCAAGGCCCACTTGTAGAGGGCTTTCATTAATATTATTGGTAAATTGGGTTTTCCCTCAGGTTACTTAGAAAAAGCTTTCCATACATAAGCTTAAAAGGACTTAAGTCAAGTCCTCTTCTAGGGGCCACTGTAGCCTGAAGGAGAGCTAGGTTAAGTGCTTCTGTCCATTTCAACTGGTTCTTGACAAATTTTACATAAGATTTTCTTTAAAGTATACTTCATTCTTACCACTTTTCCTGATGACTCAGGTACCCCAGCTGCATGCAATTTTCACTCAATTCTGAGACATTGGTTGACATATTGTTCCACAGATGAAATAAAAGCAAGTCAATTATCTGACTGAGTTGTGTGGGAAAATCCAAACCTTGGGATGATTTTGTGGAGAGGAACTTAGTTACTATTGAATGCTACTTTGTGCAGAAGTGAAAAGCTTCCACTCATCCTGGAAAGGTGTTTACAAATGCTAAAATATAATTAAATTTTCTTGTGTTTTTATAATAATGTTTTGGTGACTACTCTTTCCTTTGGGAAGGCTGCATAGGCCACCACCATGGCCATGTGATCTCATTTTCCCAGTTTGTATGGTTTGAGGCATAGGTAACAACAGATTATTATTATTTTCCCTTTTGGGCTGTAGGGCTACTGGTTCTTTAATTCATATTCTCAATGACTGCATTGGTCTTACTATTTCAATTGCAGCAGGAGCAGCAAACTGAGGTACTGAATTTAAACAGATTAAGTTTGGAGACAGTTTCTTAATTCATTGTTGTGAAGATCCCTTATTGCTTTCTATTTGCACCTTTCAAAGGCTATTCATTTTTTCTGTAAGAACTGCACCAGTGGGGTTATAAGGCAGATGGAAAGTTTAAACAATATTTTGATTCATAGCTTAAGACTTTATGAGGTGACCAGTGCATAAATTCAAATAGCCTGTGCATAAATTGAAAATTGTTTCCAAGTGTACTTAGTCTCTAGAAATCCAAATAATATAGGCCATACAGTCTTTAATGTTCAGAAAGGATGTAAGACTGAAAGTGTATTCAAGGTTGCATCCAGACGAAATGTGGAGGATATGCTAAATTCAAGCTGGCATGGAATGTGGGGAATATGTGGTAAATCAAGCTTACCTGGAGGAAATAACCTATCTAATACTCAGATAAAACACTTGAAGAAACTAACAAAAAGTCTTTTTGCATACAAGCACCATTTGTCTCCCTACTATTATTTCCTCTGTATAAAAGGGACCAAAAAATTCTATTTGGGACTTGGTTTTTATTAGGACAGAAGTCCGCTGAGTCCAGCCAGTCAAAATAAATCAACTTCCTTCTCAAGAGTTCTCATGTCCTAGCCTTCGATACTATGTACGCCCAACTTCTCTACAACATTTCTGGGGGCTCGTGTGGGATTGCACTGAGAAGGTCAGAGGCAACAACAGTTGTTTGTCCCCCCTGGACATCTCCAAGGAGGCTGGGAGGGTCTGGGTTAAACCCAGCCCTGGATACCCCTGGACACCCCATTTGAGTCCAGAAAGTGGTTGTGGTCTGCACTGGAGCCCTCCCGGACAAACCAGAGGCAGTGGTGGTTTTGAGAGACCCTGAGAATGAAGCAAGGAGCTCCACACATCAGATTGGTAAGACCCCCATGGGCATAGTGCAGAAAAAGCCTAATTCTAAAATTAGGAGGGAGCCTGATCCGCTCTCTAAAAGGGGAGGCCCCAGTACTCCTGTGAATACAGGAGGAAGCCGTCTCCTCTCCAGGTCCAAGGAAAGGAAAGGGTGGTGGTTGTGTGCATGTGCTTGTGGCAACTGAGTGAAATGCAGAAAATCACTTCTGCGGGGTGAGCGTGGAGTCCTGATCCATGGTTCTGTGGTGACCTCATATGATCAAGGGCAGTCTGGGGGATACCTGCAAAGGGACCCTCTTCCAAACTGGGGGCTTATACTGATCCGCTAAGGTTAAGAGGTGCCAAAAGCTCCTGCGAGGGACACGGCTGGAGATGGATGAAGCGTAAGGCTTGAGTGACTGCTGTGCACTGTCGGCACGGGGTGGAAATGGGAAACACACACAGTAGAACCCCATTAGGTTGTATTCTGAAAAACTTCCCCCATGCATTCCAGGAAGATGTGTACGGCATAAGGTTCCAGCCAGGAAAGCTTAAGATGCTTTGTGAATTAGAATGGCCAACTTTTGGCGTGAGGTGGCACCAGGAGGGCACTTTAGATCCCTGGATCATCCGTAAAGTCCACAATGCAGTAACTGGAAATCGAGGACATCCAGACCAATTCCCCTACATTGATGCTTGGGAAAACGCTATGAACCAAAATCCACCTTCGTTAGGGAAGTGCATGACTAAGGAAGCTAGAATTTGCCTAATACAGAAAATGAGGAGTGCCAACCCAGGGACCAGACCAAACAGTCACCATGCAAAGGGCCCAGAGAAAGTGCACCCCAAGTCCAGTGCCAATCCACCCATTTTAGAAGGGCCACACGAACATGAATTTCTGCCACCTTATGTGATGACTCCCACCCCGGCAGTACTAAGGAATGAAAATGAGCTAGTCTGCCTAAGCAGTGCCCCGTTGTCATCTTCTATGCAGGGAAGCATGACACCCACACCATCCCCACTGCTGCTTTTATTGCCATCAGAGAGAGCACCTATACCATCCCCGCAGTTGCCTTTATCGCCATCTGCACCAGAGAACCCTACACCATCTCTGTAGCAGCTTTTACCATCTCCACAGCAGTCTTTGACACATTCTGCAATGGAAAATGCAGATCAGCTGCTTGTATAGCTGGTTGCCCCTGGCATCACTGCTGCAGTGCTGCCCATCAGTCAGGAGGGAGATGCTGAGAGGCAGCAACTCAAACCATGGGAAGCCCCAGGGGCAGAGGGAGCAGAGAAAAAGGCTGCCTTCCAGCTACCTCTCTGTGAAGCCTAGATCTTGATTTTTTATGATGCAAATGGCCAGGTTCAGGGGGAGAACTGGACATTCATCTATCAGCCATTTATGACAATGAATCTATTTAAATGGAAAAGCCACACACCACAATTCTCATAGAAGCCTCAGGCCATAACAGACCTTTTCCAGTGCATCATACAGACCCACAAACCCACCTGGGCTGATTGTAAACAACTTATAATGACTTCATTAAACTTCAAAGAAAGAATGTGTGTCATGCAGGGAGCTCTAACCTGGCTTAGGGAGCACTCACCTGAGGGAATTTTGGACAGTGATCAATATGCTTGCTTGCAGTTCCCAGAGGAGGACCACCTGTGGGATTCAAATAATGTCACCAGGCTCAACTGACTAGAAACATTCCATAGGGCCTTAGTTGAAGGATTCAGTGTGGGGAGCCACAAGGCAGTGAATATAGCAAAGACCAGTCAAATTCTACAGGCTCTGGATGGGAGTCTGGCTCAATTCTATGAGAGACTGTGTGAAGTGTTTTGTGTATACACGCCCTTTAACCCAGATGCTCCTGAGAGCCAAACAATGGCCAATGTAGCATTTGTTGCCCAATCACAGACTGACATCTGAAGAAAGCTGCAGAAGTTGGATGGGTTTGCTGGAATGAATATCTCTCAGCTCATGGAAGTAGCTACTAAGGTCTATCTCAACCATGATGTAGAAACAAGAAGGGAAGAAAATCAGAAGATGAGGAAAAAGACAGCTCTTCTGGCAGTGGTAATCATGGAAAAATCCATTCCTATGTCAAGGAGAGTAACCTGGCAAGCCCCAACCTCAAGAAGAGGGAAGGGCCCACATCTAGGGTGAAATCAGTGTGCATACTGCAAAGAGGATGGGCATTGGAAGCAAAAGTGTCCCAGCTGGCCACTTGACCCAGGCTCTGTGGGGGTTCCACATGCAGTAATCACAATCTTAGAAGCCAAAGGAACACATCGGCTTACTAACAGCTGCCTGGTTAAATATCAAACCCTATTATGTGAAAATGTATCCATCCAGCTGGAACTCATAAAAACCCTAAACCTGCCACCCTGCTACCTGTGGAGCCAGAGATTCCAGCCCATAACTGCCTGGAAACATTGCAAGAAGTATATTCCAGCCTGCCAGACCTCCAAGACCAGCCACTGGCAAATCCTGACATGGAGTTCTTCACAGATAGGAGTAGCTTTATGCTGGGCAGCAATCGGTGAGCAGGACGTACTGCTAGTAACATCCAAGACCACAGTAGAGGCTCAGTGCCTCCCAGATAACACATCAGCACAGAAAGCTGAACTCATTGCCCTCACCCGAGCCCTGTAACTTGCAGCTGGAGCCAGTTAACATCTACACAGACTCCAAATATGCCTTCCTTACCCTGCATGGAGCCTTATACAAACAAAAGGGACTCATTAACTAGGGAGGGAAGAGCATTAAATATGGCACAGAGATTCTGGAGCTACTAGAAGCAGTTTGGGAGCTTGTCAAAGTGGCTGTAATGCACTGTAAGGGACACCAGACAAGCCACAACCCCATTGCTCAGGGAAACTGGAGGGCAGATACCAAAGCAAAAAGAGTGACATGGGAAGGATCCCTATCTGAAAACCTGGCCACCGCTCTCATTTCTCAACCTCTTCACTATGAACCTCCAGTATACACTGCCTTCTCTTGTCCCACAGCCTCTGAGTCACCGAGAGCTGCAATATACTCAAGCTGAGAGAGAGTGGATACTCTCTGAGGGTGGGACACAAGGAGAAAATGGATGGTGAACATTGTCTGATCACAGAATAGTTGTGCCACAAATATTAGCAGCAACTGTAGTTCAAGACTACCATGAGAACACACTTGGGAAAAACCTTTCTTAAGGAAGTGTTAGAAAGATTCTTCTACATCCCAAGACTAGTCACTATCTCCCATGCTGTATGCCAGTGGTATGTGGCATGTGCAAAAAATAACCCTCACCAGGGGCCCACAGGAGCCCCAGGAGTCCAGAGAATTGGCAGCATGCCTCTTGAAGATCTAGTAGTTGATTTCACTCAAATGCCGTGATCCAGAAGCTATAAATATCTCCTAGTCCTTGTTTGCACTTTTTCTGGCTGGGTGGAAGCCTTTCCCACTCGAACAGAGAAAGCTGAAGAAGTAGCCAAGATTCTCCTCAGGAAAATCATTCCTTGCTATGGGCTACCCCTCTCGATTGTCTCTGACAACAGTCCTGCTTTTGTCTTCGAAATCACTCAAAAGATTGCAAAGGCACTGTGCATCCAATGGAAACTGCACACAGCTTAACATCCTCAGAGCTCAGGAAAAGTAGAGGAAATGAACCATACAATAAAGACTTATATTCCCAAAATTTGCCAAGAAACTGGGCTAACATGGGTACAAGTACTTCCAAGTGCTCTCCTACAAGTTTGAGCCAGCCCAAGCCAAAAACTATGCCTAATCCCTTATGAAATCCTCTTTGGGAGGCCCCCTCCCTTACTCAGAAATATAGAAGGAGATCTCAGAGAAAGAGGAAACTTATCAATAGCTCAACAGATGATCAGCTTAGGAAAAACCCTGCAGAACCTGCATCACTGAGTCCAAGAAAGGGTCCCCATTAGCTTAAACAGCTATGTACACCAGTACAAGCCAGGAGATCCAGTTTGGGTCAAGAACTGGAAGTCAGCTCCACTAACCCCTCAATGGTGAGGACCCTATCTTGTCATTTTATCCACCCCCACTGCATTTAAGGTAGCTGAAATCACCCCGTGGATACACCATAGCTGAGTCAAGCAAGCTGCCCCAGAGTCCTGGACCTGTATTCCAGATACTCACAGCTCAACCAAACTCATCTTTTGAAAAAACAGAAGACCAAGCCCTGTTCCAGGCACACCCCAGAAGCTGACTGGCCCACACACAGCTGAAGACTGAAGATGGAACACCGAGCTCTGCTCCGATCACACCCTGGAAGCTGATTGGTCTATGCACAGCCGAAAAATAGAAATCCGGTTTAATCCATT
The DNA here is from genome assembly GCF_030445035.2 of Dasypus novemcinctus. Classification (NCBI taxonomy): domain Eukaryota; kingdom Metazoa; phylum Chordata; class Mammalia; order Cingulata; family Dasypodidae; genus Dasypus; species Dasypus novemcinctus. The sequence goes on along the minus strand of NC_080691.1, from coordinate 61,648,639 downwards.
GCAATTCCCCTTCAGCTATTTTTCTTACTTCCAGCCCTGACCCTCCCCTGGTCCCAGGTTGACACCAAAGAATGTAAGCCTTGTATTCAAAAGGTGCATACAGGGATCCATGTCAATACCACATTAATATATCATAGTCATTGCACCTGCAAGGGCCAGATAACCACCTGACAGTTTCAGGGAATCTCCTGTAGTGTCTGTAATGCATCTGGCCAAATAACCTGATATGACCCTAGACCCCCAACAGTCTCCCATAAATGGAAAATAAGAATGCTTGACCAAAATGGAGAGCTAATTTTCTCTACCTCAGTCACTAGCCAGAATGAAGGAGTGTCCCTCCTATTTGATGCATGTCAAGTTATAGACTCTGGGATACCATGGAACACAGATTGTAGAGGGCTCAGCTGGGAGCAGATGTATACTTATAACAATAAGTATACATGTGCTCCAGAAATGAAAAGTGCAGCCCAAGGTGGGGGCTTTTGGTTTAAATACATAGGTGCAAACTACTGCCCCTACTGCTCCTGTGTCACCTGGGCCACCTGGAGCACAGACACAGCTAAACAAACAACCATCCTCACCAAGGGTATGGCCCTGGCTAACTGTCCACATGGTCAGTGTAACCCCTTAAACCTCACCATCCTTAAACCTGAAACCTAGCATGTTGTAGCAGTTGTGAGAGGTTCAATTATTTGTGTATAGAAAGGCCAGGACTTAGGAATGATTTTGAGAAGGAAGGAAAAATGGTTTATTGATGGCCAGCCAGACTCGGGAGCTTACTGTTTCAAACCTGAGCCCCAAACAAGATTTTTGAGTTCTTTTTATAGAGAGAGGAAAGGCCAAATGGTTCATTTGTTTCAGTTCTCAATAGGCTTGAATTAGCATGTATCTTCCACATCCTAGGTAAGCTTTTAGCATGGACTTCATACATTCTAGATAAGCTTTTAGCACATTTGGTTTGCATTTTCTCTGAATATTTAAAGTTTATAGAGTTTGCATTGATAACCTTTTTCCTGGGACTGGAGTTGTTGCCATGGTTACCAAGGGCAGGGCTGCAGCCTCTCACCATTCCACACCCACAAGTCAGGACAGATAGCTTAGGTTAAGGTTATCTCCGAAGAGACAAAGAGCCTCCCACCCATGGCCCACATCAAGCAGACTCAGGGAGGCCAAATGGGCCTCCACATTGATGGTAAAGAAATAGACCGAGGAGCCTACATCTGGGTTGGGTATCAGGAATACCCACTCACAAGTAAAGCCCATTCTGCATTCCATTCCTTCTATGAAGAAATGGAAAAGACCCTTTCCATCCCACAAGCAACAAGAAAACTCTTTATAAGCCTGGCTGAAGTGATAGGGGCAGCCTTAAATGTCTCCTCATGCTATGTATGTGGAGGTACTAATATGGAAGGCCAATGGCCCTGGAAAACCAGGGAATACAATAACAACCAACCATATAATGCAACTGGCCTCCTGGCTGCTCTCAGAGATAGTATGTGGCCCTTGCAAACTTCTGTCATAGGAAAATATTGTGCTTCAAGGGCCTGCCTAAGCTCCTCTATAGCTGTTGGAAACCTAACATGTACAGGGGGAAAATTCCAAAATTATACCACAAATACAACACAGCCTTGGGGAAAATAGAATGAATCTGACCTTGTTCTCATAAATTGTATCTTCCCCAAATTAATCACAGTGTAGAACTTCACCACAAAGGGCCCCTTACTGCCCCAAATGGTTTGTACTGGATTTGTGGGAAGGTTGCATTCTGAAAACTTCTGCAAAACTGGTGTGGTACTTGTATGCTTGGTACAATAAAACCCTCCTTCTTCCTCATTCCCTTGACAGAAGGGAAAGAGCTAAGCCAGCCAGCATATCAAAACATAAGAGGAAAAAGGGGCTGTCACTACCTGGGGAGATGAAGAATGGCCCCCTGAGTGTATAATCCAATACTATGGGCCAGCAATTTTAGCAGAGGATAGCATGTGGGGTTATCGAACCCCTATCTATATGCTAAACCAAATCATCCACCTACAAGCTGTGGTAGAAATTATAACTAATAAAACTGCCCATGCAGTAAACTTACTAGCCCAACAGCAAACAATTCAGAAATGCTATCTATCAAAACTGTCTTGCCCTAAACAATCTCTTGGCAGCTGAAGGGGGAGTTTGTGGAAAATTCAATCTCTCTAACTGCTGCCTTGAATTAGATAGCACTGGAAAAGTTATTGATGAAATTACAAGCAAAATAGTAAAAATTGCTCATGTTCCAGTGCAAATTTGGAACGGTTGGAATTTAAATGATCCCTTTGGAAGCTGGCAGTCAATAGTAAACAATTTCAAACTTACTGAGAATAATTGCCTTCCTCATAGGAGCATGCACCATCCTTCCTTGCCTCCTTCCTTTCATCATAAACAGAATGCATACCCTAATAAATGGTATAGTAAAAAGGCAGACAGCTGCCCATCTCATGGCTCTATATACATACCAGTCAGTCCAGAGAGACTGACAATAGTGATGCTGAAGCTTAATAACTTAAGCTTGGCCTCAAAGAAAGGAATATAATATAGCCTGTGCATAAATTCAAAATTGTTTCCAAGTGTACCTAGTCTCTATAAATCCAAATAAGTAATATAGGCCATACAGTCATTGAATGTTCAGATAGGATGTAAGACTGAATGTATGTATTCAAGGTTGCATTCAGATGAAATGTGGAGGATATGCTAAATTCAAGCTGGCATGGAATGTGGGGAATATGTGTTAAATCAAGCTTACCTGGAGGAAATAACCTATCTAATACTCAGATAAAACACTTGAAGAAACTAACAAAAAGTCTTTTTGCATACAAGCACCATTTGTCTCCCTACTCTTATTTCCTCTGTATAAAAGGGACTGAAAAATTCTATTTGGGGCTTGGTTTTTATTAGGACAGAAGTCCACTGAGTCTGGCCAGGTCAAAATAAATCAACTTCCTTCTCAGAGTTCTCATGTCCTAGCCTTCGATAAACCCGACTTCTCTACAACACGGTAATTGGAGTTTCTTTAATTGTAGCTTTCTGGTTGCAAGAGTTCTATGGCATTGTCTATGATAATGAAAGCATACCTTGCCCCTTCTGAGAGTAGGAGGGGACCAATGTAATCCACTTGCCCTTTTCTACTGGAATTTGTGCTTGGCCAGTAAGTTCAAACCACTGAGGTAGTTGTTACAGTTGGAGTGAGCATGATGGACACTCATGGAAGATGTCCCCAAGCTGCTGGTGTGAAATAGGTAGCTGGATCTCTGCTTTTTCTTGTGGAGTTGCTCTGCTGTTTCTTGAGTTTCTATGGCACAGTTTTCAGGTCTTCAAGAGGATATCTGCTTTGACATTCCTGAGAGGGGTGTTAGAGTTGTGGATAGGAACATGTTAGACAGCTACCTGTCATTGCTGGCAGGTATTTCAAATGTCTTTCCACAGATTTCTACCCAACAGAGGGCAACCCACAACAGTCTATTGTTCCTGTTTTGTTTCTAGTATTTACAATTCATCCCTGGATAGTAATGGTAGTTTTCAGAGTGATGGGATATTATTGGGTTAAGCCCTCATTTGCAATGAAGCATGGTATGTTGTACACAGTTGCTTTGTTTTGTTTTTTCCCAAGGTGCTACATCATAATTTTGTCTCCATTCCAAAATTGGGACCAAAACTCAAGGGGTATTTGCTTAAAATGTTGCCTTTGCCACAAATCCCATCCAAAGTTAATATTGGTGCTGGTAACATCCAATTCACTGGATCAGTTAGGGTCCACCCCCTTTAGTGCTTGAGTCTGTGCTATTACTTTCTTTACTTTTTTTTAAAAAAGCAGCTTGCTGGGGTATCCTCCATTCCCATGAACAACCTTTTGGATTAACACCTACATATTTGAGCTAGGTGAGGGATGAAGGGTTTCCAGTAACTCCAACAACCACAAAATGGATGTTAATTGTTGTAGAGCTTCAGGACCCAGTAAGATTAAAGCACAAAAAGCTATTTTGATAAAACTGACAATGCTTTGTATACTAACAATCAATTATTTAAATTTTTCTTTGATCATTTGAGTAGAGGTGTTTTAAGAATTTTTATTTGCTAATTTAATATTACCATCTGAAGGCATGAAAATATACACTGAAGAAACAGACAAAAGATTTAAAATACAACAGAAACAAAGTTTGCTAATTTGACTCATGGTTCTTACTGCTTTGGTGTGGTTATTTCCAAGCTTTCCATCATTCCACATCTTTGGTTTATATCACCTTTAAGATCTTTGTCTGAGACTAAAGGGGACTCACACAGCATTAACTCACAACTTTTTTGTTTCTTTACCCTTCCACAACACACAGAAAATTTGAACATATGGGACTTTTTGCCCATTTTTCTTGCTGTTTACAAAATAAGTGTAATTGCAATGTAGTATTAAAATTCAAAGACCCTTTTTCTGGCCAAATTTTTCTGTCATCTAATCTATATCTAGGCCAAGCTTCATTACAAAAAAAATAATTATTTTTCTGTAACCCAGATCCTCTAAATTTAGACCTTTTTTCAGGATGCATCCTAGTGTGGAGCACTCTGGAAGCAACATTTCATTTCCCATGGCAGCAGAAAAAGAAAGAGAGAGAATAACCAAAATAAAGGCAGAAAAGGCAGCAGACTTCCCCTTAATGGGAGCAAGGGAGTGGGACTCAAACCCACAAAACCTCTCCCACTACCATCAAACCTTCACTACTTTAGTGAAGGTAAACAATATGCTAAAATGTGGCCAGCTAGAAGAAAAAAGTAATGAGTAAAGGAAAGAATTCACCCACCAGGGGAAGGAGATGACCTGATCCTCCATCCTAACCTCATGAACCTTGGTTCCTTTGGTGGCTGAAAAGGGGCTCTGCCCAGGAGACCCAAGTCCTCAGGAAAATCCTAAGGAGCCACTGGAGTCAGGGATGCTGTGGTGCAGACAGCCTCCTCTGCAGTTCACCTTGGAAGCATTCCCTGGTTACTATTTTTATTTATTTATTTTAGTCCCAGCAGAGTCACCAGTTTGTTATGCCTCAAGGCATTGTCTTTATGGATAACCAGAGATGGCATGAAGAAAACTTCAAAACATGAGATTTAGGCAAACTTACATTTATTACATCTGCAGAGGTAAAGGGCCAAGTGATTCAGACCCAACTCCCTGTGCTGAGGTTTCACTCTTGCTTAAATACCCAAGTTACTACTTGGCATTTGCTTTGACTCTGCAATAGTTTTTATGCATACAGATGCACACACATAGCCGGTTAAATTTTTATGATTAGTATTTTCAGGAAATCACCCTTGCACACACATTGCACAATGAAGAAAGGGGCAGATAAAATTCCCACATCTGGGTGGGAATTTTACTATGTTAATTAAGTAAGTTGGAGTGAGGGCAGCCAGGGGCTTCTTCTGCACAGGTCTGGTCAACCAGTCAAAGCTGGTTTTTATACTTCATTGCTTCAACCAGATGTTCTTGACCACCAAAAGTGAAGTTTGGAACCAAGAGACAGTTGAATCTCCTTACCTTCTAATTTATATGCAATTCTCTCCTTTATATCCTAGCAACAGGGACAGATATTTGGTCAACCTACATCCATCACTTCCAGCAGGCATCTTGGGGTTTTTGATATCCACATAGACATCTTGTCAAGTTCCAGATCCATCTATTGATTCCCTATCTTACTAGCTGTTATCATTGAGGGATAAAGGGCATCAGAATCAGGCCTGGGCTGCATAAAAGAATGAATATGACTCTGCCCATGTCTCAGAACTGAGGGGTATATTTATAATAAAGACCAACCAGGAACAGCTGAGCTAGTTGGAGACATTAGCTTCTGCTTCCTTGACTTCACTTTCCCTTCACTTGTGCTCACTGGACTCAGCTATTCATAGTCTTGGGTTGGCAGCTGCCTCTCTGATAGAAGCATTATCCCAACAAGTTTTAGGGGAGAGAAGCTCAAGCTGAACCCACTAGACAAATCTCTTCATTAGCCCTCTGACCCTCCAGAAGTCACTTCTGCCTATATTCCCAAACCCCTACTCTAGTCCAGAGCTGGCTTGGTTGCAAGGTAGAAAAGATGACTCAGACCTATGTCCTGCAAGACTAAGCAGGGCTGGAATACTAAGTGCCTCTTTCAACCCCTGGACTCTTTCTACCTGATGGACAGATAAAAGACCTATGTGGGGTCCCTGTTCCTTTCCAGAGCAAATTGGACCTGAATGGCTCCCCATGTCCTATAAATGGAAGATCAAGGAAATCAAATGAATTCTTTGATTAGCCTGACCACAAGGGATGGTTTTGGAGCTACAAGTTGTCCAGCACAGAGCCACAACCCTCAGCCTGGTGATGTTTTTGTTTTTCTGGATTAGACTGGAAGTATGTTTTTCTGGATTAGACTGGAAATATGAACAAACTGATTCAATAGATACTCTGCCAGAGTGCACTTAATTCTCTGGTACAAGCTGTAACAAGGCAAAATATATTAATAATAATAATGACAAACAAAAAAATGCATGATTGTTTAGTCACCATAAGGACAGATTATTCCATGGCAGGATAATTTTATCTGGATTGAAAATTAAGGACCCCATCTTCTTTTCCATCATTATGAACATGTGTATCTTTCCTCTACCAGGCTATTCAAGATTCTTGGTTCCAGGCTTAGGTACCCCCACCCTATAGAGTCCCATAACTCAGGAGAGGGAGCAGAGAGAGCAGACAGATCAACATGACCTTAGGTGCATAAAGTGCTTCATCTTCTTATTCCTATTATGGATGTGGCTACTTCACTTCTTAAGGCTATACATGATCCAAATACACAACAAGCTGCTTCTGATGAGGACAGCTAGGCTGATGGACTTGAAAAGCCACCCAATTCTCACTGGGAGCCTCATGCTGTGGTCAGAGTCTAATCTGATATCAGGAATCTTGAGAGTACTTCCTGAGATATCAACTCTGGGGAAGGGACTCTATTGTAAATTGAGAAGTGAGAATAAGAAATATGTGACATGATAGATCTGAGAATGTTTCCTCAAAGACAGACTGGCCTCTGCCTTAAGAGAGGTTTGTGCTCACCTACTTTACTGGTTCCCAGGAGCTTTTCTTTGACTGAACTGTACCTATGCGGTAACCTGATGGAACCTGTGATGCTGAACTGGCCCAGACCAGGGCCCAGAGCTGTGAAAGCCCAGTTCTGTAGGATAACACCTACATGGGACATAGATGAAGCAGAAATCAACAGGAATGGAGGGGGATGTGGTCAGAGTCCAGTCTCCTCTTCTCAACTAAATGAGTGAGCTCTGGGAATCCCAGGGTATTCATGAGGTGGACAATTATACAAAGAGTATTGGAGGTCCTTCCAGAATGTTATTTTGGGACATTGAGACATTAATATCCAACTATAAAAGACATGCAACTACACTAATATGTGAGGACACATAATTAGACTTTTCAGAATGATTGAGTCAGCCCTCTTGTGGAACAAGGGTTATACTCATAGGAAAGACCAAGAAGATCTGTCTCTGATTAGCAAAATAGTAGATCAAAAGCAACACCATGTTCCTGGAGGGGTGGCAGAGATTAGTGCCAACATCAAGTACTTGAATGAGTTAGAGGTCATTAGCCTTCACACATGAATTTCAAATTGGTTCATAAGTAATGCCCTTCAGTACAAAACCTGTGTTTTACCTCACTGGATGCTAAGAGGGACCAAACCCCTTTTAGCTAAAAGAGGAAACTAACATTACTCAGGGAAGGTCACTGTGTGCCCTCGCCTCTTCTTAGTCAGGTTGGTGGATTCTGAACTTTGGTCCTTATTAAAAACTATTTGCAGTGTGTCTGTCATGCAGACCATGTACTCAGCATCACACTTTCACCCCTACACCACATCCTTGCCCTGCCTCTGACCTGGTTCAACCTCTGAACTGGTTTGTTGCAAGATGCCTAGTGAAGGAGCTCTTCGGCCTCCAGAGAAGAAATGGAGGCAGCACCTTGAGCAACCAATTCCATGCCCCCTCAGGTCACTTTGAGCTCCCCCCACATCAGCCCCATTCCTTCCAGGCTTCACGACCACAGACAGCACAATGCAGGGACCACCAGGGGCAGAAAGGTCGGAGCTTGGTGTAAGGCCGGAGGGAATGGTGCCCCACCCTCCCTCCCGCTTTGGCGCAGTCTGGCCATGTTCACTTCCATCTCTCTAAGCCTCAGAGTGCTGTCCAGGTGGGAGCCTGGGGCTCTGCCTCCAACTCCTCCAACCACCATGCCTGGTCCCTCCTCCACCTTCTGTTGATAAGGCTATAGGTGCAGAGCCTGAGCAGAACCAGCCAGGGCCTTAGCCCAAGGCGAGAGGGCAGGGCGGGCTGTGGGCTTTCAGTCAGGCCAGGGTGGCCATAACAGGACCTGGCTGAGGTCCCGCTCCTGGAGTCAGGAGCCTGCCGCCCTGGCAACCGAAGGGGGAGGCAGCATGCGGAGAGTGAGGAGCTGGAGGCTTCGAGGGAGAGGACCAGAGCACCTCCATGAGCTCAGGCGCCAGCCGCCCTACCCAGCTGCTATGGAGACCACCAGTGCAGCGCGTTGTGCCTACTCGAGGTTGCCCAAGAGTAGGTGCTGGGCAGGAGACATAGTACCAAACCTTCAAATCCTCTCTGGGTTCGGGGCACAGACTTGGTCTCAGTCTTGCACTTGCCTCAGAGGCCTGACATCGACTCCCACACCCCTTCTTCCTTGCAGGGTTCTAGTTGCTCTTCTGCCAGCGTTGAGGACTCCGTCCCTGGCCTTAGCCAGCTCCCTCCCCCATGCCTCCCTAATAGGTTTGTTTCATTTGGCGACTTGGTGATGCATGGAACCTGAAATCAACTCCCGCTGTTCCTGGGGTACTAAAAGTCTTAGCAACTTGTGGAATGTTTTTGCTGCAAAACATCTACCGGCCCCCACCTCTTCCCACAGAAGGTCCTTGTCCTTCTCAGCATCTACCGTGAGGACTGGGTAATCTTTCCTCCCCAGGACCTAAAAAAGTGCAGGGCAGATGGTAGACAACCAACAAATACTTGTGGAATGAGGAATGTAACCTCCATGCAATGGGGTACCCCAGATCTGACCACAAAACCTCCAGTTTATACTGCAGTTTTGATTCCTCCTAATTAACCTAATTAAATCCCAGCACATTGATTGGAGCTGCCCAATTTGTATCCAGATCAATTTTATTGATTACATATTAATAAAGCATAAATCCCTCCGAAGTGTACAATCATATTCAGTATAATCACATAGCTGTGCATTCATCAATCCAATCATTTTTAGAGCATTTTCCTTTTTCTTGCAATAATAATATTATTAAGAAACAAAACCAACTAAACAAGAAAACTCATCACTTCTCTATCTTTCTATGCTTCCTCTGCTGTAGATAGTTGCAATTGTTTCCTTCTATTTTATTTGTAGCTTTATTTTGCAAAACTGTTATATATGCAATATCACCCATATTAATATTTTTCATGAAGTTTCACTATGTCATACAGTCTTAGTACATTTTTAAGCTTACCCTGTAGTAATATAAAGTCCTTAGGATTTCCTTTCAACCACTGTTATACACAATTTATAGCTTTGCTAGTCATAAACAGCATGATGTTTTCTCATTTCCATTCATTTCCAAAGATTTAAAAAATTCTTTTAAACAATTCTGTACCTGTTAACCATTAGCTTTCAATTCTCTACACTTACTCTTTTTTTTGGTGACTTACATTCTAATTATTAATTCCAGGAGTTTCCATAATATATTTAGTTCATAATAGCACTTATCCTTTTGTGTCTCTGGTTTTCTTCACTCAACATAATGCCTTCCAAGTTCATCCATGTTGTTATATGCTTCTTTATTTCATTTTATCTTGCTGTTGCTTAACATTCCATCTTGTGCATACACTTCAATTTGTTGAATCATTCATCAGTTGATGGAAACCTAGGTTGTTTCCAACATTTTTGTTTGTTTGTTTCATTTTCTAATTTTTATATATATTTCTGTAAGGAAATTCCTCTAAATTTACATTTTAATTATTTTTTTAAAGATACAATCAGACAAAATGTTACAATAAAAAATATGAGGTTGCCATATACCCCATTCCCCACATCCCCCACTCTTCCCACATTGACAGCTTATTTCATTCATGTGGTACATTGATTGTATCTGATAAGTACATTTTGGAGCACTTCTACACAGAATGGATTGTAATTTAAATTGTAGTTTACACTCTTTCCCAGTCCATTCAGTGGGTAATGGCAGAATATATAATGTCCTACATCTGTCCCTGCAATATCATTCCGGACAACAAGTCCAAAAATGCCTCCATATCACGCCTCTTTGTCCATTTCCCTGCCTTCAGCAATTTCCATGGCCACAGTCTCCACATCAATGATATAATTTCTTCCACTGCTAGAGTCACAGCAATTCTATAGTAGAATACCAGTAAATCCATGTTAATTCATATTTTATTCCTCAATGCTGAGGACCTTGGGATGGTGATGACCACTCTACCACTAAACTGAGAGGGGCCTTAGTTCCCAAATGGCTGATAGATGGAATTCTCCTGTTTGCAGCTGTAGACCCTCTTGGTTCCCTGGTGTGGTGGTTGACTATCATCACTTCCTTGTTAGCTGACCTGGGATAGTTCAACAAAATGGAGAGTATGTGTTGCAACTCTGCTGAGGCTCATGGCCCAGCTGGCACATAGACAGTCCAGAGACTGAAATCTCCTGAGCATACACCAACCCCAGCACCAACCACACATTCAATTAGTGACAGAAGATGCATGTGTAGAGAGGTCATAACTAAGTCCAATTCCATCATACTCAAGAGCACAAATTCCAAAGTAGGGCCCACTGGAAAGGCACTGAACTCCAGAGCCATCTGCCATGACCATAGTGACTGGGTGTCTCCGTAGCCCTCAGGAGCACCACTACCAGGGGTTGTATCTACTTTGGCTGTCTCTGAGAACCTGCTGGGATGTGTGTAAGCATGACACATCTGATGATCTTCTGACTCATTCTGAAGTCTCTTAGACATATGTACTCATTTGTCTTTACCTTTGCCCCTTTTATTCAAGGTATTTTTCTAGGTGCATCACCAGCTGATGCTTGGTCGTAACCTCTCAGCACAAGGGAGGCTTATTCCTGGGAGTCATGTCCCACTCTGGGGAGAAGGTAATTCTTTTACATGCTGAGTTTGACTTAGAGAGTGGCCACATTTGTGCAACATGGAGGTTTTCAGGAGGTAAATCTTAGGCACCCTGTAGCTCTAGCCCTAGTTGAAATTTCAAGGAAACAGGCTCATAAACATAGTCATCAAAATCAAGAGCCTATCTTTCTTCTGTGGTCTTAGTTCTTGTACTTAGGGGATTGTTGCTACTCCATTGGGTAGTGTGACAGAGTTTCCCTGAACAGGAACTCAGAACTTGTCATGTGAAATTCTACCCTCTATTTCAATACCCAATGAACATGTGAACATATCCGTATACTCTATATGCATGTCCTGGAGAACTCCCTCCCACCCATACTTTCCCATCAATGAAACCCCACATTAAGTCTTCTTCCCTGCCATAGTTAAACCACTCTGTGATCCAAAACATGTTAAAAAATGAAGTCTAACATATTGCCATATTCAATTAATAGGAAAATGAGATAGTAATGATAGGTATAAAGATTAGAAAAAGAATAAAATAATTTGGGAAAACTAAAATAAAGTAAAAATAAATTGGGTATTTAAAAAATGAAAAATATCATAAAATTTTTTTGATGGTTTGCCTTTCATCACTGTAAAAGGTGTTGCCCTGTTTGTACAATGTCAAGGGACTCTCTTCAATTAATTCCTCAGTATCTGTATTTTTTAATGTCTTCAAAAAAGTGTAGGTCACTATAAAGTCACACATTGAATACAGGGAACTCCCACATACCAAACATCATACTTTTCTCCTCAATCCCCATCAATTATCTTTTTACATGTGGATGTTACATTTGCTGCAACTGATATGCACATATTGAAACATAGCTACTAACCATGGTTCCATTATGGTTTACATTTTAGATTGTATATATTTTTATAACATTTTTGGTTATATTATGGTTTACATTATGCTTTACATTTTAGACTATACACCCTTATAAATTTTTGTTGATATTTAACATGGCCTGTATCCATCATTGCAGGATCATGAAGAACACTTCCATTGATCCCCAATTACTCCCTCTTCCAACAATTCTATTCCTCTCTCTCCTCCCCTCAGGGCCCACAGTGAAAACAAATCTTCAATGCTTGAAGGATATATTTATAGACACTTGCAACAATAGTGAGGGCTTGACACACTAGTCTGTCCTACCCCATTGGGAGACACCCATGCTCTTGAGAGACACCCTCCACTCTGTTTGAGAATATCAGGCCTCCCCAGGATGAGGGCATATGTTCCTGCTCATTGTATGGGTCTCCATTCATTGATATAACATAATATGACATGATGAGTACTCACACACACCCTAGAAGCCTTCCCCACTTGCACACTGCAAAAGATGCCCCCAGTCAAACACCATAAATAGGTAATCCTCCCTTATTATATTTTATAAAGAGTTTTCTAAATGTTACATTTTCAATCACATAACCAACAATATACCATGTTTATCTGCTCCCCCAAACTTCCTCCCAATTCCTGGAGTATCTGACCCATCCTCCAAACCCTGGCCCTCTTCAAGCCCATAAAGCCCAACCCAGCAGTATCCCTATTCCCCCATCTTATCCCTTCACTGTACAACAACTTACCTGCACTTTGTCATAGATTTTGCCCATGTGGGCATTGGCTCACAAACTTTCTCTACCCCCTATTTCCTGTAAGCCTATCTTCCAGCCTCTAACTCTGTGAGACAGCTTGATTTGCTTAATTTATATCAGAGAGCTCATGTAGTATTTGACTTTCAATGTCTGGTTTGCTTCACTCATCATAAGGTCCTGAAGATTCATCCATATAATCCCATGTGTTAGTACTGTATTGTTTCTTGCAGCTGAGTAGTATTCCATTGTATGTATATACCACATTTTGTTTACCCATTCTTCTGTTAATGGGCATTTGGTTTGATTCCAGCTTTTGGCAATAGTGAATAATATCACTATAAACATTTATGTACATGTATTGGTTTACATCCTTGTTTTCAGTTCTTCTGGGTATATATCCTGCAGTGGAATTGCTGGATCTTATGGAAAAACTATAGTTACTTTTTTTTAACACACTGTTGTTGTTTTTTATGCCCCCCACCCACCCCAGTTGTCTGTTCTCTGTGTCTATTTGCTGTGTATTCTTCTTTGTTCGCTTCTGTTGTTGTCAGCGGCATGGGAATCTGTGTTTCTTTTTGTTGTGTCATCTTGTTGTGTCAGCTCTCCGTGTGTGCAGTGCCATTTCTGGGCAGGCTGTACTTTCTTTCATGCTGGGCTGCTCTCCTTATGGGGTATAGTTGCTTTTTGAGTAACTGCCAACATGTCCTCCAGAATGGCTGCGTTCTTCTACATTCCCACCAGCAGTGGATGTAGTGGATGCATGAATTTATGGGTATAAATTCCCCTCTTAGCACAGCTTTTGCAGCATCCCATAAGTTTTGATATGTTGTACTGTCATTTTCATCAGTTTCAAGGTAGTTACTGATTTTCTTTGACATTTTCTCCTTGACACACTGTTTTCTAAGAGTGCATTGCTTAACTTCCATATCTTTGTGCCTATTCAAGTTCTCAGGCCCTTGCAGATTTCCAGCTTTATTCCACTGTGGTCTGAGAAATTTTATTCTATGATTTCAATCTTTTTTAATTCATAGAGGCTTTCTCTGTAGCCTAGCAGTCTATTTGGTCAATGATCCATGTGCACTTGAGAAGAATGTATATCCTGCAGTATTTGGATGTAATATTCTGTATATGTGTATTAGGTCCAGATCCTCTAATATATTATTCAAAATCTTTTTTTCTTTATTCATTGTCTTTTAAGATGTTCTGTCTAATGGTGAAAATGATCTATTAAAGTCCCCCACTATAACTGTAGAGGCATCTATTCCTGAATTTAGTTTTTCCAGTGTTTGTCTCAGGTATTTTGAAGCACCCTGTTTAGGTGCATAAATGTTTATGACTGTTCTTTCTTCTTGAAAGATTACCCCTTTTACTAATATGTAGTGTCCATCTTTGTCTCTCACAGTAGCTTTGAATTTAATGTCTATTTTGCCAGATATTAATATAGCTACTCCTGCCATTTTTTTGGTGTAAAATTGTTCTTTTCCATCCTATCACTTTCAACCTCCTTAAATTCCTGGTTTTAAAGTGGGTTTCTTGTAGACAGTATATAGATGGGTGATATTTCCTATCAATTCTTCCAATATGCGTCTCTTGAAAGGTGAGTTCAATTCATTAACATTCAGTGTTATTACTCTCAAGGAGTTACTTATATTAGCCCCATTTTCTTTAGAGTTTTTCATGTCATATTTTGTTTTTATTTCTCTTTTTGTCTTTTTAGTCGATCCTACACTCTCCTCTACCCCTGTCTCTCCTGTTTATTTCTTTCCTCCTGCAGAACTCCCTTTAATATTCCTTGGAGGGGAGGTTTGTCATTGTTATACTCTTAGTTTATCTGTGAATATTTGGAACTCTCCTTCATTTTTGAATGCCAGCTTTGCTGAATAGAGCATTCTTGGTTGTCATTTTTCTTTCTTGTAATCCTTGGCTATGTCATACCACTGCCTTCTTGCATCCATGGTTTCAAATGAGAAATCAGCACTTAATCTTATTGAGCTTCCCTTTTATGTGTTGTTTCTTTTTTTCTCTTGATGCTTCTGTACTTTCTCTTTTTCTTAAGCATTGGATAACTTGACAAGTATATGTCCTGGGGTAGGACTGTTGGGATTTATACTATTTGATGTGCACTGCACTTCCTGGACATGTACATCCATCTCCCTCAATAGGTTTGGGAAGTTTTCAGCCATTATTTCCTCCAACACCCCTTCTGTCTTTTCCCATCTTTTCTTCTCAGATGCTTATAATGTGTATGTTTGTGTGTTTTGTATTGTCATTCATATCTCTAAGTCCTTGCTGTATTTTTTCTATAATTGTATCTATGAATTCTACTATTTATTTATTTCACATATACTGCCTTCCACATGACTAATTCTTTCCTCTGACTGTTCACTTCTGCTGTTATTTGCAGAGATTGCATTTTTTATTTCTTGGATTGTGCCATCATCACCATCATAGCCATCATTTTTTTGTTCATGCTTACAATTTCTTCAGTATGCTCTCCAAGTGTTTTTTGTTTGTTTGTTTGTTTGTTTTTGTTTTTGTTTTAAGATCCTAGACTTTTCATTCACTTCATTGAGTTAGTCTAAGATATTTTTTGGAGAGATTTGATTAGTTGTTCAATGTCCTAATCCTCTTCCTTGTTGTTTGTTTGTTTGTTGGATTGGGCCATGTCTTCCTGATTATTGTTATGGCTTGTAAATTTTTGCTGTCTGGTCATCATTTTATCTTGATGGGATTGTTTAGTTGATTAACTTCTCTGTTTAGTCTTGGGTTTTAATTAAGTGTTATTTGTGTGTTTGTGTTAAGTCTTCTCTTTGAAACTTTGTTCTTATTCTGTTTCCTTTCTGTTGTCTAAGTTCCCTTTAAAGAAAAAAGATTAGGTCCAGGGAAAGCAAAAGAGGTAAGAAAAGATAAAGTGTAACAGTAGTATTAATAGTACGTTTTAGCAAAAGAACCTTATATGACATAGGAAAATGAATATTAAACTCATGTAACCTGTGCAGAGTTAAAGGAATAAAAAAGTGGAGTACCTACAATGAGATGGGAAACTGAATATGGAGAAGAATAAATAGAGTATGAATTAAAAGGCTACCATGTTCAGGAGAGAGGGAAAGAGAAAAGAAAGGATAATAACTTAGAGTTAAAAGAGAGAAAGCAGAATAGAAAGGATAGAAATAAAAAGCCATAGTAATTGGGTGCTAAGTAATGAGAGGTGGAATTTAAGAGCAACAACAAAAGGTGGAAGATAGGAACATGTAGGAAGGGAAACAGATAGCATTGGTAGCCAAAATCAGTACATACAGAAAAGAGAAAACTGAGGATGAAGAAGCCCAGCAAATGAGAAACACACCAGAAACACCTAATAGCAAAAAAGAAAAAAAAAAAATTGGGGGAGATAAAGAGGAAGGAAACACAAGAAAACAAAAACAGAACAAAACAAAAAAGCCCTCAAACAAATAATCCTCTCTGCAATTGAATAAACTGATTGGGAAGCTTTCCTTCTCTTTTTGTTCCTTACTCACTTCCATCTCTCCCAGTGCAATAGGAAGTCCATGTGAGAGTTCCCATGTGAGTTTCAGGTGAGACTGTGTTGAGCCTACTCAGACAGAAAATAATGACTCTCAGTCTCTTGGATAGACTGCACAACACTTTGCCAGGAAACATAGATATGCTCTTGGAAACCTGCTAAGCACTTCTTAACATCTGCCTCCCTTAGGTGTATTGCACATGAGTAGTTAATTGACTGACTCCACCTTCTCTCAGAAAAAATTTCCCTATCCCAGGGCATTTAGATTAATCAGGCTGCCTCAGCAGATTCAACTCCTACCTCTTCCTAGTTTATCCTCAAGCCATCTGGTATGCTCCTAAAAGATCAAAAAGGGGAGTCCAGACAACTGAACCCACGCTTGTCACAACCCCCTGCACCCTTCACCAGAACCCTCTGGCTCTTGGGTTTTTTCCAAAACTGGTGGGTTTGGGGAACACAAGGGTTCAGGGTTCATGGAGCACTAGGATCAGGGAATGTGAGTTCAGGGAACACAGGCTCAGGGAACTTGGGTGTCAGGGAACACGTGTTCTGGGATCATGGATTTGGGGAATGAGGGGTTTGGGAACACTGCTGTGTGACCAGTGGGGTTCTGGGAATGTTGCAGATACCTGCCCTAAGGGAGGGAGTTAGCCTTCTCACAGTTTCAGCCACAACTGCTAGAAACCCATGCTTTACCTGGAATAATTAATCTCTCCAGATTGACGTCCAGAAGCCTCCTGTTTTGTGGGTTCCCAAAACAGCTCATTCAGGTGGGATTTTGTCCCCACTCAGCCATTTTTTTTGTAGGAGAGATTATGTGAGTGCACTTCTTCTAATACCATCTTGCTTCACTCTCCTGTTTCCAACTTTTGATATTCATGAATAACACTACTAGTACATGGGTGTGCAAATGTCTACTCGTGCTACTGCTCTAAGTTCTTCTCGATGTATATTTACCAGTAGTGTGGATGGGTCACATAGCAAAGATATATTCAAATGCCATAGAAACTTCCACACAGTTCTCCACAGTGGCTGTACAATTCTACTGTGTAGAAGCATTCCTCATTCACAACATCTCAGCATCCTCTCCAAAACTTAAAGTTTTCCTACTTTTGAATAACAGCCAATCTAATAATTGTGAAATGATTTCTCATTGTAGTTTTGATTTGTATTTACCTAAATTATGCTAGACAAAGAAATAAAAGGCATTCAAATAGGAAAGGAAGAAGTAAAACTTTCACTATTCCTTGATGACATGATCCTGTACCTAGAAAATCCTGAAAAATCTACAACAAAGCTACTAGAACTAAGATGAGTTTGGCAAAGAGACAGGATAGAATATTAATACACAAAAATAATTAACATTTCTATGCAATACTGATGTGCAATCTGAGGAGGAAATCAGAAAATATCCATTTATTATAGTGACTGAAAAATCAAATATTTAGGAATAAATTTAAACAAGGACATAAAAGACCTGTAATCAGAAAAGTACAAAGCATTGCTAAAAGAAAGCAAAGTAGACTTAAATTAATGGAAGGATATTTATGTTCATGGATTGGAAAACTAAATATCATTAAGACATCAAGTCAACTGAAACTGATTTACAGATTCAGTGCAATCCCAATAAAATCCCACCAGTCTTTCTTTTTTTATAAACTAAAAGCTGATGACCAAATTTGTTTTGAAGGGTAAATGTCCCCAAATAGCATACAAAAAATGCATTTAAAAAGAACAAATTTGGAGAACTCTCACTTCATCTTTAAAGTATATTACTTAGTTACAGTGGCCAAAAAAATTCAAAGAAATAAAATATCCAGCATGTCATTGGCATAAAGACAGACAAATTAACTAATAAAACCAAATTAAGAACTCAGATATTGACCCTCATATCTACAGTGAAGTCATTTTTAACAAGGCAGTCCAGTCCTCCCAGGTGGGCTAGAACAGTTTAATCAACAAGTGGTGCTGGAAGAACTGGATATCTATATCCAAAAGGAAGAAATAAGACTCTTATCTCACACCTTATACAAAAATTAACTCAAAATGGATCAAGGACCTAAATATAAAAGCAACAACCATAAAAACCCTAGAATAAAAAGAAAGAAAACATCTCCATGATCTTGTGGTAGACAGTAGTTTCTTAAACCTTACACCCAAGCATGAGCAACAAAATAAAAAATAGACAAATGGGACCACCTCAAAATTAAATACTTTTGCACCTCAAAGAATTTTATCAAAAGGGTGAAAAGGTAGCTGACTCAATGAGAGAAAATATTTGGCAATCACATATCTGATGAGAGTTTAATATTCATGATATATAAGGAGATCATAAAACTCAACAATAAAAAGACAAACTATCTGAATAAAAAATGGGTAAGTGATTTGATAAGACAACTGTCCAAGGAAGAAATACAAATGGTGAAGAATCACATGAAAAAATGTTCAACAACACTAGCAATTAGGAAAATGTATATCAAAACTATAATGAGATATCATTGCACACTTATTAGACTGGCCACTATTAAAAAGTCAGAAAACTGTAAATGTGGGAGAGGATGTGACTGTTTCTAAGGAAGCTGAAAATAGAACTGCCATGGGGCCCAGCAGTACCATTGCTAGGTAGATACCCAGAACTGAGAGCAGTGACATGAATAGAGATCTTCATACTGATGTTAATAGCATTATTCATGATAGCCAAAAGTTGGAAACAAGCCAGGATTCCATCAACAGATGAATGGATAAACAAATTTGGAAAATACACATGATTATGTATTATGTAGTGGTAAAAAAGAAATGAAACTGTGAAACATATGATCACATGGATGAAACTTGATGATATTACGTTGAGTGAAGCAAGCCAGACACAAAAGGACAAATACTATATGATAGCCCCGTTGTGAACTAAATATATTATGTGAGATATAAATATATTATGTGAAATATGAATATGGGTAAAATTTCAGAAATAAGATCATTTTTCTTTGAAACTGGACAAGTGTAGGTTAATACTTCAAAATGTTAATATCAGACCCAAAAATAGCCATTTTACTAAGTGAAGGAGAAGAGACACAGTGTACTATATAATGTATGAATCCATTTATATAAAATGTAAATTTAAATCAATTTATGAATATGAAATTAGATGAATGGTTATGTAGGCCTGAGAAAGGAATGCTAAGTGTTATGGAGGCTTTCTTTTTGGAACAGTGAAATTAAAAATTTTGGAGATAATGAGTGTACAACATTATCATTATACTAAAAGCCATTGATTATACACTTTGGATAGCTCATATGGTATGTGAATATATCTTTTTTTTTATTGACTTTGTAATAATATTACATTAAAATATATATATATATATATGAGGTCCCATTCAACTCCACCACCCCCACCCCACCTCCCCCCCCCCCCCCCCAGCAACACTCATTCCCATCATCATGACACATCCATTGCATTTGGTTAGTACATCTTTGGGCACCTCTGCACCTCATGGTCAATGGTCCACATCATGGCCCATACTCTCCCCCATTCCATCCAGTGGGCCCTGTGAGGATTTACAATGTCCGGTGATTGCCCCTCAAGCACCATCCAGGGCAGCTCCATGTCTCAAAGACGCCTCCACCTCTCATCTCTTCCTGCCTTTCCCCATACCCATCAGCCACCATGACCACTTTTCCCAATCCAATGCCACCTTTTCTATGTGGACATTGGATTGGTTGTGTCCATTGCACCTCTATGTCAAGAGGAGGCTCAGATTCCACATGGATGCTGGATGCAATCCTCCCACTTTCAGTTGTAATCACTCTAGGCTCCATGGTGTGGTGGTTGTCCTTCTTCAACTCCATCTTAGCTGAGTGTGGTGAGTCCAATGAATCAGATTGTAGGTGCTGGAGTCTGTTGAGGCTCAGGACCTGGCTATCACATTGTCAGTCCAGAGATTCAAGTCCCCTAAATATATCTTAAACCCCAACACTAACTGCACCTCCAGCACATTAGCATGAAAGTCTTATGAAGAGAGATCTCATCTGAGTCCAGATTCATCACACATAAACACCATTTCCAAAGAGGGGCCATCTGACCTGGTAGTTAACCCCATCGGCCATGACCATAACTCCCATGGGTCTCTTTAGCCCTCAAAGGAACCAATACCTGGGGGTTGTATCTGCTTAATCTGTCTCTCAGACTCTGCTCAGTTGTGCATAAGGGCAATCCTTCTGCCAGCCTCCAGACTCTTTTTTAGAGAATCGTAGCCATATAAACTCATTTCTCCTTTCCATTTCCCCATTACATTAGGTCGAACAGCATTTTAAAGTCATGTTATTTTATGTAGACAGGGATATTCTGCTGATCCGCATTGAACCTTCCGTATAAGGTCATTTTCCAGTTGCATCATCAGTTGGTAGTTGATAGTGGTCCCTCGGTGCCAGGGAGGCTCATCCCCGGGCATCATGTCCCACGCTGGGAGGAAGGCGTTGCATTTACATGCTGAGTTTGGCTTTGAGACTGGCCACATTTGAGTAACATGAAGGCTGACAGGAGGAAATTCCCAGGCACAATGCTGCTCTAGGCCTTGTTCTTATTTTAGGCTTATCAGCTCACAAGCATAGTCATTAGCGTCAGGGGCTCACTGTTGAACCCTCCCTCCCTCCCCATCCCCACCGCTGCACCTGGGAGACTGTCGCTGCTCCCCTAGGGACCACAACAGAGCACCACTGGCCAGGAACCCAGTACCCCCCCCCCCCGCTGTGGTTTTTAATTGTTGCCACTATGAGTATATCCAAACATTATCATGCACCCTGGACATATGTTCTGTACAGCTCCCTGTCAGCCATATATCACCTGTCAATGGTATCCTATACCAGTATCCCTCCATTGCCATTGTTGAACCACTCTGTGATCCAGAACTCCCTGAAATTTGAAGCCCAATATAATGTCAGGGTCCCTTACTAGGAAATGGCACATAGCGATGGGTTTAAAGGACAGATAAAGAACACGTGTTGACTTGGAAAAAATTCTACATCCTATCTTTTTCTTTTTTTTTTTTTCCCCCTAATTATTGAGCTTCTCTTCACAGGAGCCCTAGACCACAGCAATGTATATATATAATATACAGCACTCCCATACATCCACCACAAAACATTTTCCCTTCCACAGCGATACCCTTACACCCTATTCACATCATATTTACTTAACGTGATGTACAGAGTCTGAGACAATAGCTTTCTAACAAGGTGACATCTGTGCTTACATTGTGGTGCATACTTTAGGATACACAGTTTTTTACATTCTTAGTTATCCTATGTTTTACATTATGGTTTACATTATCAGTCTGTCATCTCCTATATGTTATGGTGTAATATTACATGTTTTATATCCATCCTTGTGTACTCTCACGAAACTCCTCTCTTACCCCCCATTTACCTTGGTTCCACACATTTAACGTCCATTTTCCCTTCCACCTTGGTGCCCACAGTGACAGCCAACCTCTGTTTCCCGAGAAGCCACGTCCAGAGATAGTTGGAATAATGTTCAGGGCCTAACTTGCTCAACTGCCCCAATGCCCTGGAAGCCACCCTTTCTCTCGAGAGATACAGTTCCCTCTATTTGATGGCATTAGTCCTCCCCAGGATGTGGGTCCACCCCCACACTCACTACTTGGGTTTCTACCCCATGGTGTCACCCACTCTGGCAGAATGAGCATTTAGACATTCCCCAGGAGCCCGTCCTGCATCAGACCCTCCCCTCCGAGCATTCTAAACAGGTAACCCTCTTTATTATATTTTGATATGATTTTCTCGGCATTTTACTCTCCACCAACACCCGACCCTCTCCTGTGTTCGTATGCTACCCCTCCCTCCCCACACTTTTGGGCAATGTTACCCATCCATCCCTCCCCAGCCACCCTCAAACCCGCAAAGCCCCAACTAAAGGCAACCCCTTGCCCCCCTTTTATCTCTTCTTTGTGTTCATACTTACCACCATCTCGTCTTAAATTTCACCCCTGCAGACATCGGCTCATATCCTTCCTCCACCCTCTGATATTAATAGCTATATTAATAACCTTTTTTTGGTTATTGTTAGCTATATTAATATTATATTAATAATTCTATTTTGTCTGATATTAATATAACGTTAATATAGATAGCAAGTTCACTCAGCGACCATCTTCCCAAAAAGCGTGAATATATCTTAATAAATCTGCAAAATATACTCAGAAATAATAGAGCAAGAATAGTCAGAAACAGCATCTATGCACTGCAGGAGAAATAGAGAGAGATTGAGAGGTGAGGAATTGTCATGATTGCCAGGTTTTATTATTATTATTATTATTGAAGTAATGATAAGGCTTTAATAATGATTGAAATGAAGAACAAACAACTGTGTAATTATACCAAATACTATTGATTGTACACTTTGGATGAACTGTATGATTTATTAATATGTATCAATAAAATTAATATGTTTTTTAAAAGCCAATTAACCATAACAGGAAAAATATGAGAATATTTTATCCTGAACCATAACAAATATATCATACTAATATAGGGCTTTTAATTGGGTGAGTTGGGGGAAAACTACACCAAATAAGATATTGGCAATAATTAGTAGTAATATCTTGATGGTGCTCTTCCATAATTTGTAGCAAATATTTCACAATAATTGAAGGTATTAGTGGTAGGGAGATGTATGGGAGCCTTGTATGATGATATGCATGATTTTTATGATATTCATAAATTTCACTTTGCTTTTATTATTTATGAATGTTCTTGTATGAATTACATACTTGAAGAAAATTTTATTTTTAAAAAATATGAATTCCTGACTTACCTTGAGACAATTAATTTAATCCATGTGTCCTACACATAATCTCTTTTTTAAGATTAAGTTTTTATTTATTTCTCTACCCTCCCCCCCCAGTTGTCTGATCTCTGTGTCCACTCGCTGTGTGTTCTTCTGTGATCACTTCTATCCTTATCAGCAGCACCTGGAATCTTGTTTCTTTTTTGTTGTTGCTGTTGTGTCATCTTGTTGTGTCAGCTCTCTGTGTGTGTGGTGCCATTCCTGGGCAGGCTGCACTTTCTTTCATGCTGGGCTGCTCTTCTTATGGGGTGCACTCCTTGCGCATGAGGCTCCCCTATGTGGGGAACACCCCTGTGTGGCACAGCACTCCTTGAGCGCATCAGCACTGCACATGGGCCAGCTCCACACATGTCAAGGAGGCCTGGGGTTTGAACCGCAGACCTCCATGTGGTGGGTGGATGCCCAATACACTGGGCCAATTCCGCTTCCCCTACACATAATCTCTTAGCAAATGTAGGATCAGCCACACTCTCACCCTAGTATCCATGGAATGCTACCTGGAAAGACTGATATTTTCCAAATCAATTCATGATGGATCTTTTTCACTTACTATCTCAGTCCTCAATTAATGTTTTCTGCTTGTATTTTATGATAATCAGCAAGGAAAACCCAAGTACAACTTCCATGCTTTGCTTGGAAATTTCCCAACTTAAAATTCCCAATTCATTAGTTAAAATCTCTGTTATCTGTTAACGGAACACATTCTTCACATTGCCTTGCCATTTTTACCAAGGATTGCCTTCCTTCCAGTTTCCATCAACACTAATAAATACACTCTAAGGTCTAACTGAAACATCTTATACATTTTTCTAATGACAGTTTCTAAATGGCAATCTTGGCCTTCATGTTAAGCATCCCAGAATTCTATCCAACCTTTACATATTACCCCATTTTATAGCCATTTCCACATATTTAGCTAAATGGTACAGGAGTCCACCATTTCCAACTACCAACAATTATCTTTACTTTCCAGGGCTGCTACACCAAATGCATTAGAAAGTTTTGCTTACCAAACTGGAAGTTATTATCTTAAAATTTTGGGGACTGGAAGTCTAAAATTAGCACATCAGTAGGAATACTTTCTGGGGAAAACTGGAGTTACCTTGATTGTAGTATGTAATATAATGTCTCCTTCTGTCTCTGTTGGTTGGACCCAAATGACCTCAGTTAATAAAGACTATAGTCGTGTTTGGTTAGGGCTGACCCTGACTCAGTTTAGCCTTCCCTTAACTAATAACCTCTTCAGAGAGCCAATCTATACATAGATTTGCATTCACTAGATCAGGGGTTAGGACTTCAACATGTTTTACTCCATAACAGCAAATATTGACTGGGCATCGTTTTTAAAGTATCTAGACTTTAGTGGCATTTGTAGAAACTGCACTCAAGAATGGAATGTACCTTTGTCATAGGGAGACAAGGAATGTTTTATTGGCTATAACAATGATATATCATAAAATATGTCTAAATTAATTTTAAAGGTTATAAATAATATAAAATATATACACCAAATATAAAGGAATAAAATTAAATATAAATAATAGAAAAAAATTGAAAAATTTACAAATGAACTCCTTGATTAATCCACTTATCAAAGAAAAACCAAAAGGAAAATAATACACATTGAGGTAAATTAACATTAAAATATAATAGATCAAAAGATTGGTTGAGGATAAAGTAGAGCCTAGAGGGAAATTTATGTATGAATGTCTTCGTTAAAAGTAATAAAAAATAATATCATAACTCATTTTTAGACATTAGAAATATAAGAGCTAACTAAATTTAAAATGAAGAGTAGGATGGGGCAAGAAGGCCTCAGAGCATGAGCACCCATATCATTGCTCCTTTAAAACAAATGGCTGAGTGGGGACAAATCCTGCCTGAGTGAGCTTTTTTTGGAACCCACAATGCAGGAGGCCCCTGGACACTGATCCAGAAAGAGCATGACAGAAAGAGAAATAGTTCAAGGTAAATCCACAGGTTTCTGCCCCTGTCCCAGGGCATGAAGCTATGGCTTTCCCTGAACTTTGCTGGTCACACAGCTGGAGGAGAAAAACTCTGAGAGTAGGAGGGTTCTGGTGAAGGGTGTAGAGGGGTCCTATGAGTGTGGGTTCAATTGTCTGGAATCCCCTCCCCCTTTTTGAGCTTTGAAGAGAAAACCAGCTGTCTTCAGGAGAAACCAGGAAGAAGGGAAAGGTGAATCTGCTGATACAGCCTGATTTACCTAACCTCTGTGGATTACATCTGGGATAAGGTGGAACCAGGCAATTAACTAATACTGTGCAACACACCTAAGGGAGGGAGACAGTAGGAAGTGCTTGGTAGGCTTCTAAGAGCATATTTAGGGTTCCTGGCAAGGTGTGGGTGCTCTCTCTCAAAGAGGCTGAGAGTCATTATTTGCCATGGTAATTTGTTTCACCAGAGTCCCACTTGAATTTCAGAGAGAAGTTCTCACAAGGGCTTCCTTCTGCCCTTGGAGAGAGGGAAGTGTGAAAGGGAGAAATGGGGAAGGGCAGAGTCCTAATTAGTTTAGTCAATTGCAAAGAGTATCCTTCCCCTAGAATGGGACTTATTTGAGGAGCATGTTGATACTGAAGGAGAGTTTGGCTCAGTAGAGGAGTTTCATCCTTGAATGTGCAAGATCTATGGTTCAGTTCACAGCTCCTCTTAGAGTAGTGACCCACTGGCATATTAGCTGATACTTTGAGACAGGGAAAACATAGATAATAACCTTGTATTATCTTCCCTTGGGTATCGTATATTCCCTAAATATGAGCTTAAGAGGGAAGTCAGGTATTTTGTTTGTTTGTTTCTTTAGTTGACTCCTTGCTTGAGAGCTTGTGGTTTTTTTTTTCTTGTTACTTGTCTTTCCTTCCTCTTTATCTCCCCACCTTTTTTTTTCTTTCTTTTCTTCATTTTTTTTTCCTTTTTTCAATTAGGTGCTTGTTTATTGTTTTATGTGTTTCTTAATCTTCAAACTCCTCTTTTCTGTGTGTACAGATTTTAGCTACCAATGTTATCTCTTTTCTTCCTATATCTTTCTATAGTGCACCTTCTGTTGTAGCTCTTAAATTCCCTCTCTTTAATTAGCTTTTTCTCTGGCTTTTTATTTCTAATATTTCTATTCTGTTTTCTATCTTTTAGTAACTTTTTATCTTATTGAACTTTCTTTTCTCTTTCCCTCTCTCCTGATCATGCAAGATTTTAATTCATACTCTTCTTTTCCATATTCAGTGTCCCATCTCATTATAGGTACTCCATTTTCTTATTCTTATAAATAAACACTGCATACATGAGTTTAATATTCATTTTCCTAGGTCTTATACAGTTCTTCAGATAAAATTTACTTAACAATACTACTATTATACTTTTTCTTTTCTTGCCTCTTTGGCTTTCCCTGGCACTAATTGTTTTTCCTTGAAGGTAACTTAGACAACAAGGTAACAGAATAAGAAGTACAAAGTGTCAAAGAGAAAAAATTAAAACACACACACAAAAACAGCAGCTAAAATACCTGAGAAACCAGAGGAAGAAGCTAATCAATTGAATGAACCCAACAAGATAAAATGATGACCAGACAGCACAAAAAAATTTACAAATCAAACTAAAAATCAGGAAGACATGGCCCAGACCAATGACAAAATTAAAAATGTGGAAGAGAAGTAGAACATCAAACAACTAATCAAAGCTCTCCAATCAGATATCACCAACTTAATGAAGTGATGGAAGGGATTAAGGATATTAAGAAAACACATGGAGAGCATACTGAAGAAATTTTACACATACACAAAAAATAACAGAAATGATGGTCATGATTGGTGACATTCAAGACATCAAAAATACACTAAAAATTTGAAGAAGCAGAGGAAAGAATTACTTGTGTGGAAGACAATACATCTGAAATCAAATAGATTGTAGAATTGATGAAAAGAGATAAAAAATCCAGCAGGGATGTAGGGATTTGAATGATAGCATGAAATGTACAAACATAAACATTATAGGCATGCCAGAAGGAGAAGAGAAGTATAAAGGGACAGAAGGGGTGTTGGAGAGAATAATGGCTGAAAACTTCCCAACCCTATTAAAGAACATGGATGTACATTTCCAGGAAGTGCAGCACACCACAAACAGTATAAACGCCAACAGGCCCACCCCAAGACATATACTTTTCAAATTATCCAATGCTCAAGACAAAGAGAAAATACTGAAGGCAGCAAGAGAAAACAGAACCATCACATACAAAGGAGGCTCCATAAGAATAAGTGCTGATTTCTCATCTGAAACCATGGATGCACAAAGGCAGTGGTATGGCATAGTCAAGGCACTAAGAGAAAAAAAAAATTCCAGCCAAGAATACTTTACCCAGCAAAGATGGCATTCAAAAAATGAAGGAAAGTTCAAAATATTCACAGATAAACAAAAACTAAGAGAGTATGCCAATAAGAAGCCTGTCTTTCAAGAAATACTAATGGGTGTTCTACAGGAGTATGGAAATTTGATATGAGAAATTTGGAATTGCAAAATTCCAAAAAGAAATATTGGATTATGTTTGTAAACTTATCTTTTCCTCTGGGCATATTAGATTACATTGGATTCAAGGGTTTATTGAATTAAGTAATTATGTAATCCTTTTATGCCACCCTTGGTGGGTGGGGACTCACAGATAAAATTCCTGGCAAAGGATAGAATTAAGGGATTTTAATGTTGGCATTTTGATGCCAAGCTGGAGCCTTGGGGAGAGAGAGCCATTCACCTGATAGTCTACAGTTGACCTTGTGGAGAGAGGCAAGGCCTAGAGAGCCCCATAGCCTATAGCTGACTTTGTGGAGAAAACAGAGCGTGGGCCCAGAGGAACCCAGGAAGCCTGAACCCTTGCAGATGTCTCACTCCAACACATGAAAATAGATAATGGTGAGGGAAGTAACTTATGCTTTATGGCCTGGTATCTGTAAACTCCTACACCAAATAAATACCTTTATAAAAACCAAGAAATTTCTCATATCCTGCATAACTGTGGGAGAAGGGGTACCCAGCTTGCCTCAGTGGCAAACAGTGTGGCAAGAGGTGACACCGCCTCTGCCCACTGGGCCTAGACAAGGTGACCATGCCTGACTAGACCTTTGCTGCTAACGGCTAGCCAGCACCGCCCTCCCCCTTCCTATCTCCTGCCTAGCCCAGCTCTCACTTCCCCTCCCCCCTCCCTTAAACCTAATCTCTTAGTACGCTGTTTGCCCAGCAACAGCTTACAACCACCTATCAGCTTAGTAACAGTGTCAGCCTATCAAGAGTTAGCACATACTCTACTGGCCAATCACTAGCCCAATGCCAGAACATTGCCTTATATGGAAACAGCATTTGCCCTAGCCAATCAGAACCCACCACACCACTCCCCAATCCTATAAATCTGCATCCCCTTCCGCAATAAACCAGACTTGTGCCATCAGCCTGTCTCTACGACTCCTTCCTGGGTCGTGCACCCTCCACGCCTTCGGAGCCCCCGAGGGAAGCCTCAGCGGCCATATGAGGCTTTCTTCCCCATGCCAGGGACCCCTCTCATCCCACAACAGGACCCCACTCATCCCTTAACAGGGACCCCACTCGTCCCGCAACAGGGACCCTGCTTGTCCCTTAATAGGGACCCCGTTTCCTCCCTCACATAACCACCCCTTAAACTGAATAATACAAGGAGGAAAGGAAAAAAAAACAGGAGAGACAGAGTTGTAGGAGAGTGTAAAAACAACCAAAAAGAGAAAAAGAGAAATAAAAACAACCTATGACACACAAATACAAAGAAAATATTACTAATGTATGTAATTCCTCAATAGTAATAACACTGAAAGTTAATAGATTAAACTCACCATTCAAGAGACACATATTGGCAGAATAGATAAAGAAATATGACCCATCTGTATGCTGTCTACAAGAAACCAACCTTAGACCCAGGGATTCAAAGAGGTTGAAAGTGAAGAGCTGGAAAACAATCTTACAAGCAAACAAAAGCCAATAAAGGGCAGGAGTAACTATACTAATATCAGACAACATAGACTTTGAATGCAAAACTATTTTGAGAGACAAAGATGGACACTACATTTTTAGTAAAAGGGGTAATCTTTCAAGAAGAAAGAACAATCATAAACATTTATACACCAAATCAGGGCACATCAAAATTCATGAGGCAAACACTGGAAAAATTAAGTGGACAATAGATGCCTTTACAATTATTTTGTGGGACTTTAATACACAATTATGATCCTTAGAAAGAACATCTCAATAGAGAATCAATAAAGGAACTAAGGAATTTGAATAATAAATTAGAGGTTCTGGGCCTAATAGACTTATACAGAACACTATACTCAAATACAGCAGGATAAGCATTCTTCTCAAGTGCACATGGATCATTGTCCAAGATAAACCACATGCTAGGCCACAGGGAAAATCTCAATGATTTAGGAAGGGTGAAATCATACAAAATAATTTCTCTGACTACAGTGGAAGTGGAAGTTAAGCAACACACTGTTAGACAAAGAGTGGGTCCAGGAGGAAATCTCAAAAGAAATCAGTAATTACCTTGAAACAAATGAAAATCACAATAGAACATTTCAATACTTATGGGATGCAGCATAAACTGTAATGAGATGGAAACTCATAGCCATGAATTCATACATGAAAAAGGAAGAAAAAGCTAAAATTGAAGACCTAACTGCATAGTTGGAGGAATTAGTAAAAAAACAAAACAAAACAAAAATTAACCCCAAAAGAAGAAAGAATTTTAACTAAAGATACTTGGTTGGATCTCTAATGTAGAGAAAACTCTTTAGAAAATTTAATAAGGAAGGGTTATTATTTAAGGTGTTTGATAGGGGGCATCTGGCATAGGGTGCAGCTGGGGCAGGCTTCTAGCAGTGTGTGAGTGCCCATCTTATCATATTGTGCTATATATCAGTGGATGGAGAAACATACAGTGAGCAGGAAAGTGCTGTACCCCCATCCTGGGGAAGCCTGATATTCCCAAGCAGGAGAGGTGTCACTCGAGAACATGGGTGGCTCCCAATTGGGGAGGACAGGCAAGAATGTCAAGAACTCAGCATTGGAATTACCTAGAAATCATGTCCTTCAAGAAGTGAAGCTTGGTTGTCACTGTGGACCCTGATGGGAGTGGGAGAGCTTAACAGATTAGATGGAAGAGGGGGTAACTGGGGGGAAATTGAAGTGTCCCACAAGATTGTGCAACAGTGGATATAAGTCATGTTAAATTTCACCAAAAATTTAGTAAAGTGTACAGTCTAAAACATAAACCATAATGTAAGCCTTTATGAAACCATGGTTAGCATCTATGTTTCAATATCTGTACAGCAGCTGTAGCAAACGTAATATCCACATGTAAAAAGATCATTGCTGGGGAAGGGAGAAAAGGATTTAATGTTGTGTATATGGAAGTCTGCTATATTTTATATTTGATTTTACTGTGATCTAAAACTTTTTATAAAATTGAAGATTAAATTTAAAAAGGATGTAGACAGTGAGGAAGGAATGGAAGAGATTGCCTTGCCACTGTACATGCAGGGAAACACCTATTAATGTGATGAAAGGAAAAATGTCAAAAAGAAAATTTTATGACATATTTCATTTTTTAATACCCCAATTTATTTTTAACTTTATTTTATTTTTTTATAAATTATTATGTATTCATTCCTAATCTTTAAACCTCTCAATACTATTTCATTTTCCAACTAATTGAATTTTGTAATATATTAGGCTTCATTTTTTAAGAAGTTTTGAATCACAGAGGGGTTCTATTATGGCAGGGGAGGAGCATGATATGGAGTGTCATTGATGGGGATGTATGGGTGGGAAGGAGTTCTCCAGGGCATACATATAGGGTATATAGTTATGTTCAGATGTTCATTAGGTATTGTCATAGTGGAGTGGATAGAGTTATACACAAAACCTGAGGGAGTGCTGACTTCCTATCCTGGGTAGCTCTGTTGCATTCCCAATGTAACAGCAAGAATCCCCCAAGTGGAAGGACTAAGACCAGTGAAGAATGGTCCAATGATGGGCCCTTGATACTGATGACTATGCTTACAATCCTGTGTGCTCAAAATTTCAACTAGGCCTAGAACTTCAGGGAGCCAAAGAGTTACATCCTGAGAGCATCTATGTTGCTCAGATGTCACCATTCTAAGCCAAGCTAACCGTGTAAATGCATTACCTTTCCCCAGTCTGGGACATGATTCCTGGGGATTAACCTCCCTGCTCCCTGGAACTGATGGAATACTACCATCACCAAGTGGTAATGCAACTAGAAACTGAACCTGAATAAAATGGGGAAATGATAAAGACTAGTGAGTTTATGGCTAAGAGACTTCAAAATGAGTCAGGAGGCCATCAGAAGACCCCACTTAAGACATATCTCAGCAGGATACCAGAGACAGCCATAGTAGATACAACCCCAGATGTTGGTTCTCCTTAGGGCTACCAAGATACACAGATTCTGTGATCATGACAGATGACTCTGGAGCCCATTGTCTTGCCAACAGGGCCTACTTTGGAATTTGTGCTCCTGAGTGTGATGGAGTTGTACTCAGATATGACCTTTCTACACATGGCTCTTCATCATGTTTACTGAACCTGTGATTGCCACTTGGGTTTGTGTATGCTCAGGAGACTTGAATCTCTGAACTGTCCATGTGCCAGCTGGGTCCTGAGCATCAGCAGAGTTGCAACACATACTCTCCACGTCTTTGAACTTACCCAAATCTGCTGATGGGGAGGTGAAAATGGTCAACCACAATACCAGGGAACTGAGAGTGTCTACAACTGCAAGCAGGAGAATTGCATCCATCAGCCATGTGGGATCTAATCCATCTCTTGATTTAGAGGTGGAGTGAACCTCACCATCCCAGAATCCACAGGATGGTGCAATATGATATGGATTGGAGTGGACCTGCTGGTAGTCTACTATAGAATGTTTGTGACTCTTGCAATGCAAAAATTTGTATCATTGTTGTGGAGATGGTGGCCATGGAAGTTGCTGAGGGCAGGGAGAGGGAGAAAGAGGTGTAATATTGGGCATTTTATGGATTTGGAATTGTCCTGAATGATATTGCAGGGACAGATGCAGGACTTTGTGTATCCTGCTATAACCCACTGGATGGAGTGGGGGAGAGTGTTAACTACAATACAAACTATGATCCATGTTGTGTGGCAGTGCTCCAGGGTATATTCATCAAATACAATGAATGTGCCTTACTGATGAAAGGGGATGTTGATGTTCGAGGAGCAGGGGTGTGAGAGTGGGGTATATGGGAACCTCTTATGTTTTTTAATGTAACATTTTGTGTGATCTATACATCTTTAAAAATGGCAATAAAAAAGAAATAAATGAACAGTGCGGTCACCCCTCGGGCTGAAGTGTGGTTTGCTGGCCTGGCAGGGGAGCAGCCGCAGCAGGCCAAGCCGCTGCCCCCATAATAGGGTGGCTGGTCGGACGCACCGCCACCCCTGAAGGAAGCTCGGCATGGGTGCAGAGTGCCCTCGGGTCTCCCCTTCTTGGCAGCCATGCTTCCGCAGCCGCCCCTCCTCCCGGATGGCGCCACACGATGCCTGTGGGGCGGCACCCTTCTTCTTCCAGTCTGCCCTTTTCTCCTCCCCCGACAGCAGCAACAGCCAGGCGTGGGCGGGAAACTCCAGTCTGCCCTCTACCCCAGCAACAGCAGCCACCAATCCCTAAACCCTGCCCCTTCTCCCAGCAACAGTAACAGCCAATCCCTAACCACCACCCCTCCCCCGTCCAGTACCGCCCACTGACCTTTCGCCGGCAACCAATCAGAACAGGGCATGGCTTTGACCAATCAGCCTTCCCCAGCCCCTATAAAACTGTTGCCTCTCCCTCAATAAAGTTGGACTTGCGTGCTTACCTTGTCTCCGTGGTAGTTCTTCTGCCATGCGCCCTCCAGTCCTGAGAGCCCCCGACAAGGGCCTGGCCTCCCTTGTCCCCAGTTCGTCGCCTGCTTCTCCGGGCAACCCCTGCGTTGCGGGCTTCGTCGGGCGACCCCGTCAGCCGAACCACGCAACCCCTGTGAGACCGACCCCTCGTCTGCTGCCGGACCGACCGCTCGTCCCAAGTGGGACCAACCCCTCATCCCAAGTGGGACCGACCCCTCGTCCTAAGCTGGACCGACCCCTCGTCCTCAGCCAGACCCCACCTCTACCGACCGAGCAAGCCGCCGCAAACAGTAGGAGGGATATACTAAAATTTAGAGTGGAAAATTATTAAATAGAGAATAGATACACAACAGATAGATAAATGAAACCAAAATAGATACTGTGAAAAGATAAAGATAATCATCCTTAAATTGATGCAGGATAAAAAGTGAGAGAAGAAAGAATTTGTTAGAAAAAGGCAGAGAAAATGAGGCATAACTACTGAATTTATAGAATTTTAAAAATGGGATTATGAAGAATATTATGAAAAAGAAAATTATAATAAATTATACAACTTAGGTGAAGTGGATAAATACTTAGAAAGTTAAAAACTACCAAAACTGACTCAGAAATACATAAATAATCTGCATAGGCTTTTATCTATAAAGAGATTCAATTTAGTAATAATAAAGAAAGTTATCCATAGCAAACATAGGTAAATAATTATAACTGCAAATGGTATTTTTTTAAAATAATTTTTACAATGCCACACAATTCTAAATGTTATATCCCAAAACCTGGTCCAGAAAGTGCTCCTGGATTTTGGTTATTGTAATTTTTCAGTTAACCTTGATCCTAAGCTATTGTTGATAATGTGCATTTCCAAAGATATTGTAAAATCAATTTGATAATATACAAACTATATCTTCAAGGATTTATGGCTATTGTTTGAGTTCCTGAACTAAATAAGGAAGAAGAGACATTTTGCAATATTTTTCCAATATATAAATATAGTATGTCCATCATTTTAATTTTATCCTTTTTGATTCCTTTAAAAAATATTCATCAGTTTTAAGAGGAAATATTTAACCATATTCTTGGCCTTGATTCCTCAATAATTTTCATGTTTGAAATTTTTGCAAGTGATGGTATTTGCTTTTCATTATTTATTTAGTTTCTAACAGAAAAGAAATAAGAGTAAATTTTTTGTTTGCTTATAAATATTCTATTCAGGGGCCTAAAATCCCTCCAACTGCAGTCATCATTCCAGGTGACATTACAATAGTGTCAGGGGATCTCCTTCCTAGATATAAATGGTGATGGTCCTCAGCATAAAAGCACCCACACAAGGTCCATGCTTAAAAAAAGGAAAGGGTGACATATTAGTCTTATGCATCAAGTCTCAGGAATCCTTTTTACCTTCCTTCCCTGGGATATAGAGTCAGGAGCGGGAGTAGCCCAAAGAATGAAAGACATGCAAATGCAGCCCCTCCTCTTCTCATGAAAATCAGCTCATCTCCTGTCCTTGCTGAAAAAGATCCCACCTGTGTGTTTGTCCTTTGGGGACTACAACCATGGGGACTGTGCTAATCTGGGGTTCCTTTCTTATCACTCTCAAAGGTAACCTTCCTCTTGTATCACGTTCAATTGTGGCTACTCTTACCTGGGACTGTTCTCACTCTGTTTTCTTTGTGTGTACAGGTGTTCTGTGTGAAGTTCAGCTGGTGGAGTTTGGCAGACACCTGAGAAAGCCTGGGAGTTTTCTGAGCCTCTCTTGCAAAGCCCCTGGATGCATCTTTATAGACTTTTTTTCTATATTATTTTTTTAATTAAAGTTAATAGATCACAAAGAATGTTACATTAAAAAACATAAAAAAATAGGAGGTTCCCATACAACCCACTCCTGACACCCCCACCTCATCATTTCTGTAGATTGTATTTTTTGAAGATAAGTACATCACAAAAAAATGTTACATTAAAAAATATGAGGATCCTGTATACCCCCCACCCTCCCACCCCCCTCCTCCCACACCAACAACCTCCCTCATCATTGTGGCGTACTCATCGCACTTGGTGAACACATTTTGGGGCACTGCTGCCCTACATAGATAATAGTTTACCCTGTAGTTGATATTCTCCCCCAGTATATTCAGTGGGTTATGGCAGGATATATAAAGTCCAGCATCTGACCCTGAAATATCATTTAGAACCTTCACTGACTTTGATATGCACTGAGTTCATCAGATTCCAGGGCAGGGCCTGGAGTGGGTGGCAGAAGTGAGCCAGCCAACTGGAATGGGTTGCAGAAGTGAACCAACCAACAGTTCTCAGTGGAACTCTCCATCAGTTCAAAGAAGATGCACAACCTCCAGAGACAGCCCTACAAACACATCTCCCTTAAAATTTCCAACCTGAAACAAGAAGACATGGCTTTGTGTTACTGTGTTAGAAACAATGAGGGGGAAGTCAGGGTGAGCCCAGACAAAAGCCTCCTTCGTAGGGCACTTGAGAGTACTGGCCTGCAGGGGATGATTATGACTACCAGAATATGCTCAGTGGCAGGTGCATAGGGAAATGAGATGCCTCTTAGACCCTGGGGCTTCCTCTAACTGCCCAGGAAAGTCTCCCTGAGGATCCATTGTGGTTTCTTCCTACTTAGCATCCTGATTTCTCTCATCTTATAATAGTCAGTTTAAATGGCATCTCAATTCAATTTTCAACACTTTGTTTTTTAGATTGGTACTATCAGTATCATTCAATACATTGTTGCTAATTAGTGAGTCAAGTACTTTCATTCCAAACTCAAGTGCTGTACAAAAGTTTTGTTTTCTCTACACTCTTTCAGTCATGCTTAATAAAGTGATTATCTCAGACCAATGTACATTCATATATTAGGATAATATGCTTTGTTCTTCTCTTTCAATCTGTCTTTTATGGATCTGAAATAAGATTTTAATGTTATGTATCCTCCATTTATGTTTGACTCATGGCTAATTTTGAGACAGTTTCTCCACCATTCATTTCTTGTGGTGGCCAGGACAGGAAGTATCATTCATGAACTTTTAATTTTCCTCATTCTCTATGACATGAACCATGTATCTTTACTTTGTCTCCCCTGTGCCTCATGAATCAGATTCTGCTTTACATTCTCACTCACATGGCTCAGTTTGCTTAGGTACCTTCACACCATAAAATACATTCACCCACATGCAAACTACATACCCTCTCTCCCTTTGTTAGAACTCTTCATAAATGACTCCCCCATGCCATACATCTACATCTGGGTCACAGCAGAAAACCTCTTGTTGCTCACCGTGCTGCTGTATACGCACTAAGGAGGACCCCTAGTGCTCTGAAAATAGAGACCAAGCTCCAATATTGCAAAATCTTAGAATATGACCTGGCATGCCACCACTGTATATACACCCTGGGACTCCTAGACTATTTCCAGTTCAACATTGTTGGCATGTTATGCAAAATTCTGTGAAATGGATGAGAAATTTCTATAGTGAGTATTTTAAAAACATACATCAAAATTCATCTAGAAAATAAAAGTTGTAACATTAGATAACTCTTATTTTTATGAAAATGTGATATGTTAGTCAAACCAATATATTAATAAAAATTATAAAATTGAAGATATAGTGAGCTCTGCTACAGTCTCTATGTGAACAGCAAGAACCCCCCAGTACAAGGGTAGTGCCTAGTGAAGGAAGACAGACCATTGCACCAGGCCCTTGATATTGATGATTATACTTATGAACAATTTCTGAAGAAATTGAAAGTTAGCCTAGTATTGTATATTGCCTGAGTTACCCCTTGAAGACTCCTTGTCTTTTTAGATTTATCAGTTTCATTCCACCCTCATGTTTACTTGATGGCTGTCATATACTGGAGGATAGTGGGTCTAGAGGTGCATTCTCTTATCTTCTGACTGAGCCTTACACTTATTCAGGACTTGTGAACATGAGTCTGGGATGTGGCTGTCCTTGTGTCACTGTCCCTCATAGAGGCAGTTTAGGGACTAATAAGGATTCTTGCTCCAGAGGGTACAGTGTAGTTTTCCCCATTTCTTCACACCAATAACTGTAACGGTTTTCCTTCCATCTGGGCCTTCTACTACTCATTTGGATCCCTTCTGTGGAGAAAAGGTTTTTATTCCTGAGGGAAGTTCTAGGACGTGCTGAGATGGTTTAGGTGTTAGAATAAATGTCCTTCATGGATTCTATGGGATTTCACCTGTAGGATAGAAGTTTTGATGGTTGTGCACTTTCTGATTAATCATTTCTTCTGTAGTGGAGCTAGGGGAGCTGTATCTGGGCTCTTTTTCAGCAATGGCTACTGCTCCTCTCCCCCAAGAAGCAACAAAACAGGAAGGTGGGGAAATTTGTCTGGATTCTCACCAATCCTGGAGGAAAATCCTGGAAGATCCCATCTAGTCATGTGGTAATTGGGAGATTCACATGCTTATGGCTTGACCTCACCAAAGCTTAAGAAATTGATTACATATGCTGATTTGATCTTCTATTAGTGTAAATCCCAACTGGTGGCATCTCCCCCAAACTAATGTTTGTATCCTATTTCTCTCTGCAGGCATTTGCCTCTCTCAAGCTTTTATTTTTTTAAAAAAAGGCTTTTTTTAAAAAATTTATTGAAGCATATCACTCATACATAATCATACATAAACAATAAATTTATAGCAATAGTTGTGAACTTACAAAAAAAAAACATATAAAACATCATACAGGACTCACATATCTCACTCTACCACATATACCTTGCATTGTTGTTGAACATTTTTAACTAATGTTTAAAGAGCATTGTCAAACAATTACTGCTAACCAAAGTATTTTCCCCAACCCATCCTATTATTATTATATTTATGTCATTTGTATATGAACATATATAAAACATAAATGTATAGTAAAAGTGGTGAGCTTAAAAGCAAACATGCATAATATCATACAGAGGTCCCATACATAAACCCTTTACCAACACCTTCCATTGTCTTGAGACATAAATTACAAATTATGAAAGAATATTGTCAAAATCTTACTACTAATTATAGTTCTTATATTATATTTGGTGGATTTTCCCCCAACTGACCCTATTATTATTTTTAAATATGTTTTTTATGACAAGTTTTAAACTTATTAAACAATCATGCACATGTGTAGAATTCCCAAACAACATCCCTCTATCAATACACCACCCTGTGGTGGAACATTGTTTACAGATAAGTTATGATCTGATTTTTACCATGTTCACAGTGTACATTTGGCACACATTTTCCATACTGCTCCATTATCAACACTACATCTTTGGCAAAGATGCAAACATATTATATTATTACTGCTAACCACAGACAATAGTTCACTCCAGTTGTATTTTTCCCTTGGTTCTTCTCATTCCCATCACCATGCAGTAATGATGTATATTTATTCTAGCTCACACAGGACACACTTGCATCTGTACCCTCAACCACAGTTCTCATCTACCTCTTGGTTTACTGTGCTACTCAGTTCCTAGATTATTCTCTAATATTCTGTCAGTTGGAAATTACATACATAGACTAACTTTACAGCCACATACCCATTTAAAAATTAGCTGTTATTCACTATTTGTTACCATCGACTCTACATATTTCCACATTTTTACAGTAAAGCTAAAATTAAAACTTCTACATATATTAACATCAGTAGTCCATCTCAGTCCTCTTATCTCCTTTAAGAATTCTATTCATGAATTATTGTGATTAGTAATTGAAGAAAATGTAGCATTGATGTGGAGAAAGTGGCCATGGGGGCTGCTGAGGGTAGGGAGTGGGAAGAAGAGATGTGATGTGGGGGCATTTTCAGGACTTGGAGTTGTCCTGGGTGGTACTGCAGGGACAGTTACTGGACATTGTATGTCCTCCCAAGGACCTCTGGGTGGACTGGGGGAGAGTGTAAACTATAATGTGGACCATTGACCATGTGGTGCAGCAGTGCTCAGAGATGTATTCACCAAGTGCAATGAATGTCCAGTGATGATGGAGGAGGTTGTTGTTATGGGAAGAGTGGGGTGAGAGGGGTGGGGGATACATGGGGACCTCATATTTTTTAATGTAACATTAAAAAAAAAAGACAAAAAAAAAAAAAAAGAATCCACTATCTACCACCACATCTTGAAGATATTTTCCTACAAATTCTTCTAGAAGATTTATTTCTTGCTTTTATTTTTAGGTTTTTGATCTATTTTTTGGTAATTATTGGATAAGGTGTGAGAGAAGGGTCCTTTTTCCTTCTTTAGTCTATGGATATCCAGTTCTTTCAGCACCATTTGTTGAAATGACTATTAGCCTGTGTTGTGTGGGTTTGACAGACTAGTCAAAAATCACTCGACAATAAACATGAGGGTCTGTTTCTGAGCCATCAATTTGGTTCCATTGGTCTAGGTGTCTGTCTTTATGCCAGTATGATGCTGTTTTTGACCACTATAACTAGGCAATATTGTTTAAAGTTTGGAGATGAGGGTTTTCTTTTTCTTTTTAAGATGTTTCTGGCTATTCAGGACTGTTTACTCTTCCAAATAAATTTGATATTCATGTTTTCACTTAAAAAATTGCTCACATAATTTTTATCAAGATTGCATTGAATCTGTATATCAATATGAGTAGAATTGTCACCTTAATGATATTTGGTCTTCCAACCCATGAGCATGGAATGTTATTCCACTTTATTTAGGGCTTTTTTTGAGTTCTATTAACATTGACTTGCAGTTTTCTGAATACAAGTGCTTTACATCATTGGTTAAGTTTATTCCTGACTACTTGAGTTTTATCTTTTATTTTCACCATCTTTTAACACTTCATTACTTTTATTGATATAATCTTCCCTTCCAGACTTTCTTCCAGGTCACTCTCTCCTATCTTTTCTTTTCAGTCTTGAGTACACCCTTTAGAATTTGCTGAAAATCTGGTCTCTTGATTAGAAATTCTCTCAGTTTCTTTTTATCTGTGAATATTTTAATCTTGCCCTCATTTTTGAAAGACAATAATGCCTGGTATAAGATTCTTGGCTAGACATTTTTCTCTTGTAGTATCTTAAATATTTCATACCACTGTCTTCACCTTCCATGATTTCTGGTGAGAAATCAGCATTTAATCTTATTGGGTATCCCTTATACGCTATGCATTGCTTTTCTCTTGTTGTTCTCATAATTCTCTCTTTGTCTTTGGTATTTGGCTTTCTGCTTAGAATATGTCTTGGAGTTGGTGTATTCAAGTATCTTTCAGATGGGAGTATGCTGTGCTTCTTGGACATGGATAGCGAGAGATTTTCTAACATTATTTCTTCAAATATTCTGTCTGCCACTTTTCCCTTCTTTTCTCCTTCTAGAACACACATGACATGTTTGTTTGCACATCTTTTCATGCCATTCGGTTCCCTGAGATCTTGTTCAATTTTTTCCATTCTTTTCTTCATCTGTTCTTTTGTATGCTTACTTTTGAGAGGCCATTTCCTTCAAGCTCACCAATATTTCTGCCTCCTCATATATGCTGCTACATGATTCCAATGTTTATTTGTTTTCCTAATCTCCTCTTGCTGCTTTTTTGCTAGCTGTCTGCCCTCTGTGTCCATTCACTGTGCGTTCTTCTGTGCCTGTATTTTTTAAATTTATCGCACCCGCCCCCCACCCCCCCGTGGTTTGCTTGTTGTCTGCTCTTTGTGTCCATTCACTCTGTGCTCTTCTGTGTTTTTGCCTGTCTCCCTTTTTTGTTGCATCACCTTGCTGAGTCACCTCTCTGTGGTGCTTGCAGGCCAGCAGCGATCCGTGGTGCCTGGCCCAGCTGCTCTCCACAGCATTCAGGCAGGCTGCCTTCACAAGGAGGCCCCAGGATATGAACCCAGGGCCTCCCAAATGGTAGAAAGGAGCCCAACTGATTGAGCCACAGCTGCTTCCCAGATTCCAGTGCTTTTAAAATTTCATTTATTGTGCCTTTTATTCCCATAAGTTCTGCTATTTTTCTACATAAGTTTTCAAATTCTTCTTTGTGCTGATCCAATGTCTTCTTAATATCCTTAATCTCTCTAGCCATGTCATTGAATTAATTAAGGATATTTGTTTGAACATTTATAATTGGTTGTCTCAACTCCTTTACATCATTTGGAGGATTATGTTTTCCCTTTAAGTGGGCCATATCTTCTTGTTTCTTTGC
Source organism: Dasypus novemcinctus (assembly GCF_030445035.2). NCBI lineage: Eukaryota > Metazoa > Chordata > Mammalia > Cingulata > Dasypodidae > Dasypus > Dasypus novemcinctus. Next base: position 61,607,300 of record NC_080691.1, on the reverse strand, counting down.
GTGGATTATAACTTCTTTTTTTTTTTTTTTTTTTGGTGGTCTTTTGGCATCTGCCTTACAAGAATATTTATTCTGGGTGCAGTTTTTCTCTTTAGTTTAGGGCACTCTTCCCTTTCTCCTTTGCTGGTTGAGTAGTAGGAGCCAAGAATGTAGTTGGTCTTATAAGCTGTGGAGGCTCAAGCTGTCCTCATTGCCCCAAGGACCAACAAAGCTTCTCTCAACTTTCTCCTTTGCCAGGGGTATGGACAGAGTCACAGCTATGTGGAATAATCCAAGTAATTCAGGCTTAGAATACAGTTGCCCAGAGACTGATTAAACTTCACACTGGCCTCTTTCTGACTTGGACAGTTTCACCCCCTATCTGTTCCTGGGGTTATACTTTGGCCAGCCAAGTCTACTGATCAGTAGCTGAAATTGGTGGTCAACCATTTCCTCCTTCCCTGTTTTTGGGGAAATGGAACTTCCAATTCCAGCCACAGATTAGCTCCTGGGGCAGCTTGCACTGCCAAAGTAGGATAGTCACTGGCCTTCATGCTTGACCAGTAATTTACCAGAGAGTCTGGTGCAAGTTCCCCCAACTTCCTTCCTGCAAGAGAGCAGCTGGTGTAAGTATAATTCCAGCTGGGGAACAGCTCCCAAGGTAGCTTGTGCCTCCAGTGGAAGATGGACACCAGCTTCTGGCATGGAGCACTCTACTTATGAATTTTCTCTGCAAATCGGCAGTCTCCTCCTTCCATTCCTTCAAGGATATTGTAGGATGCTCTTCTGATCTACTGGAGCTGCCAAATAGGTGCTTCACCTAGCTCCAGATAGCTCTGGGTGTTTACTATCTACCCTTTTGCAGGAGCTGACTCTAGTTGCTCCTTACTCTACCACCATCTTGCTGGACCTTTCTAGTTTTTTGTTTTCTCTCTGACTTCAGTTACCTGATGTGTTGAAGTCAATTATTTAATTTACAGTTTTTCTCAGTTTCTATTGTTGATTTTGTTCTTTTTTTGTGGGAGTAATAAGACTTTTCTCTATCTGACTTATTTCTAATATCAAGAAACCAGAAATAGCCATAATATATATTAGAAAATAAATAAATACATTGAGGTCTTTGCATACTTTGGAATACTAGAATGCAACTCAACATTAGAATAAGGAATGCTTGGGAGTCACAACAATATGGATGCATTACTGAAAAATATACTAAGTGATAGAAGGTCAAGAACCTGGGTAGGTGCAGGTGGAAATCAGGACGTGCAGCCTAGGGACAAGGATAAATAAGAGATGAGTGGAAGCTCAAGACCACCACACCAATATAAATGTGCTATGGAGTCTAGACTCCAGAGTCAAGGCAGATTCAGGGGGCTATCAGTAACATGTAGCCCAGAGGCTAGGATTGGATCAGTGCAGGGGCAGATCAGGCAGGAAGAGCAAGGCCAAGATCGGGTTTAGAGGAAACTTATGGTCATGGAGGCAAGTGGTGAGAAACAGGGGTAGGTGGAAGCCAGAAGCACTCATTCCAGGGACCAGGATGAGAGACAGGTGCAGGGGAGCTCAGGACCACGAAGTCCAGTCCAGGTGGAGAACTAAGGACAAGTGCTAGGTACCAAGAGTGTGGAGCTTAGGGAACTGTACCAGGAGCATGTACTAGGGGTATAAAGGGCAACATTTCAGCATCTGGGTTTTCTTTTAGGACTTCTCTATTAAATTATGAGAAGGATCAGGTAAACCTTGTCATGTCTCTGCTACATGGCTTAAGACAGAGGTTCAGTGAAATTTCATTAATACATTTAAATTTGGGAATTTCATTGATAAATAAATTTTATAATATTATATGAAACACAGTATATGTAGAAGTTCATCCATATGAATGAATGTAAACAAACACCAACCTCACAACAAATGCATCAAAAAAGATGTCGAAAAATGCAACCAATGAAAAATGCACCTTGACCTTTAGCGTAAGTCCTCACAATGACAAAATTCACTCTACATGGGGATTTCATTGTCTTGCCTGTACCTCCCCTGAAAACACCTCGAGGTGTTGACTTTTTGAAAGCCTCATGTACCAGATCCTAAGCTTGGAATTTCCTTATATTCAGATCCCCCAAACCCTGCCATAATCATTGGTGAATTTATTGTCCAGTCCAACTACTTTTCACCTCAGATTGCTGACTCACCAACTTGGAAACACGTTAGAAGTGGAGGTCTTACTAAATTATTAATCTTTAACTAATATTGTTGAATAGCCAGGTTGCAATATTTTGCTTTCATGTTCTGTTCATTATATAAAGTTGAAAGACATATGCAGAGATGAGTGGACCAAAGTCAGTTAATGCTCATTTGAGAAGCCTGATGGTGAGTGGTATTGACCTGCCACAGTAGCACAGGTATGATATGTCAAGGGCAGGACCAGGGCAAGTGGTGTTTGGATAGTCATGGTGGTCAGAGGGGAGGGCACACACCAGTGCTTTCTGGCTCATAGAAGAGATTATACCACTAATAATAGTAATGAACATGTATAACAACTCTGACAAATTATTTAAAATTCACATTTCACACATGAAGTTACAATTGAGGAATGATATCAACAAACTGAAGAAAGGTGTACTAAACACACTTTCTTCTACTGATAACACAAAAATCAACCAAAATCAGCATTATCATCAAACCTGCCAGGGGGTATATGTATGTGTGTGTGTGTGTGTGTATTACATATATATTCTATTATATAGTCCATATATATGAAATAGATAAATACATAAACGGACACAAATACATACATATATATGAATATATATATACATAATCCCTGGAAGTAGGGACACAATGCACATTTTCCCAGAGCCATTCTTTATTTTTCTTCTTTATTTTTTTTAAGTGCTACATTTAAAAAAATATGAGGTCCCCATATACCCCCCACCCCACTCACCCCAACCCTCTCACATCAACAACCTCTTCCATTATTGTGGCACATCCACTGCACCTGGCAAATACATTCTGGAGCACTATTGCACTACATGGACAGTGGTCCACATTGTAGTTCACACTCTCCCCCAGTTCACCCAGTGGGCCATGACAGGACACACAATGTCCAGCATCCATCCCTGCAGCACCACCTAGGACAACTCCAAATCCTGAAAATGCCCCCACACCATATCTCTTCTTCCATCTCCCTACCATCAGCAGCCACCATAGCCACCCTCTCCATAGCACTATTAAAATTCCTTAGCCATTCTTAATCTTTGGTCACATCTGATTCATCATTCAACACATCACATGCTTGCAAGTAAAGGAACTGGTTTGGGTGATAGGATCATAAGGGAAATGTTTTTTTCCCCCAAAGGCTCAGCCAGCATCCTCCTCCTATTGTGACCCTAAGACAAGGACCTCTGCTCATCCCCTTTCATTTTACATACAGAGTTGCCTCCCAAGTACAAATAAGAGCATGGGTGATCAGAGTAAATGTTTATTTAAATTCAGGTTCCTCCTCAGCCTGGAAACTATTTTCTGGGACTCATGGACCTCATCCACAAGAACATGAAAGCCTCACATTTCTTCCTTTTTCTGGCAGCAGCTCCCAGATGTGAGTGTCTCAGGATTCAGATATGAAGGCAATGTGGATAATGCATCTGAGCACAGTATTCACTGTTGTTCTTTATATCCGCAGGTGCCCTCTGCCTGGTGTCACTTAAGGAGTTGGGACCTGGCTTGGTGAAGTCATCACAGACTCTGTAACTCATCTACAAACCCTCTGGATTCTCTTTAACTGGCTATGATATGCATTGGATCTGCCAGGCACCAGGAAAGGGACTGGAGTGGGTCAGCAATATCCACTTTTGGAAGCCCATACTATAACCTAAGTTTTCAGTCTTAACTCAGTATTACCAGGGACACATCCAAGAATGAAGTTTATTTAAAACTGAGGATCCTGAGAACCAAAGATACTACCCAATATTATTGTGCAGGAGACACAGTGAGGGGAAATTGTGAGCCAAGACCTCTCCTGCAGGGCACAGGTGGCTGGAATGTCAGATAAGTTTGTGACCAGCAGGGGCAATGACGGTCCAATACCAGGAGCTATTTCAGAAGGGTGGGGAGGTGTTTCCTATCCTTGTCTTAGGTTCCCTCTTGACTCTCAATGTATAACTTCCAGAGAAGAGCCATGGCACCTTTTCTAAGCAGTGTTGTAATGTATCCAAGACTCAAACTCAGAACACTTTATTTTAATGTTACTATGTGCATGTTTAAATACATAAATACATATATAACATTTTATGTAAATTATTGGAATTGATCCTGTCATGTGAATATGTTTGAGAATATGAGCAAAACATACCTTTAACATCTGTGGAGTTATATTCTTCAACATAACTCAAATTTCTGAGAATTACCAGGCAAATTACCAACTCCCTCCATCATGTAGAGTCCCATGTCCTCAAATGGAAGGAGAAGGAATTGGAAAACCTGGCCTTCTCTAGGAGAAGCATCCAAGTGCTTTATTTTGTCCTTTCCATCTCATGTGGCATCAAAGACAAGTTCCCTGTTCTCATATTAAGTCCCTTTTAAATTAAGATTATATTACATGTGTACATATTTGTAATGACTTACCAAATATTGCATTTAAATATGTGATGATTATCACACATCACTTATGCTTCCATAATATTGATACAAATAAGCAAATGGATAGATGAATAGGATAGAGACAAATCATGACCTGTGAAGTACCAGACACTACTTTAAATACATCTACATTATCTTTACATTTTTGGGTAGACACTAAGGAAGCAGCATCACCAAACAATGGTGTCATTACACAAATGTGGATGCTAAAAATCTATCTAAGTATACCCCTTTAAGACCTGTAGTTGGTTCAGGAAAACCATGCAGTCTAGTGGTGAGGAACACAGGGCAGACACTGGGGCTCACAATCAACAGACAAAGATTTGGGGCATTGGCCAACCATTCTAACTTTATGTTTGAAATTTTACATCTGAACATATGTATAAATGAAATACGATCATGGTTTCAAAGTGTTTATTCCAGCACTACAAATAATATTGTCTCAAATGCTGTCATTGCCGCCCAACAGCACCAGAACACTCTTACTGCTCTGGGGCACTTCTTTTTCCAATGCTCCAACCTGAGAGCTAACATTGTAGTAGGAGAACTTGCAAATAGTTCCCCTCCAATTGCTGATGTAAACCAGCCAAACCCTGATCCTGCAGCTCTGGGAGAGGAGCCCCAGCCCAGTGTTACACAGGTGTTCCAATTAGTTGATCAGGAAAGATCACAGGTGAATCAACATGGCATTAGTTCTGAACTAGGTTTTCTCATAACTATTTTAAAAGATCAATTATGGAGAACAAGCAACACTGAGTATTTGAGTTGATATGAGTAAGAGAAACAAGGAGTAAGTATGGCCATTTTCCTGACCAGGATGTCTGTGCTTGCAGGTGTTCTGTTGGTAGAGTTTAGGTGAGAATTCATATAGCAGAGGATGGTTCTGACACTCTGTTTGGAAGAATCTAGATGCATTTCTAGTAGCTGCAACATGAACTGTGTCCTGCAGGCTCCAGAGGTGGGCTCCAATGTGTCTTAGACATTAGTAATTCTGCCATTTCCACACACAATGCAGAACTCTAAAGGGCCAATTCACCATTCCCAGATGGTTTGCCATGAACACTCTGTGTCAGCAGATGGACAGTCAGAGCCAAGGACACAGACTTGTATTGCTGAGGCAGTGGGATCCAAGACTCAATCCTACCTTGCAGGGAGTCTCAATGTGGTCAGGATGGGAATAAGGAAGAGGGAGGTTAAGGCTGGATTCCTGTAAGGTCTGAGCCTTCCACTAAATCAAATTTTTCATCCTTGAAACCTGTCTAGATTTAAGACTGTGTGCTTTGCACTGAGGAGTCAGAAGTAGGAAAATTTCATTTTATCCTGAGGACACATTCCCACACACAGACATTCCTTATGAAAGCAGAAATATCTCTGCCAGTGATCTCCATGATTAGATATCTGAGGCAGTTCAGGGCAGCTTGGTGTGTCTTTTCCAATCAGACTCAGGAATAGACATCAGTGGGCTTCTACAAGCAGGATAATCTCTGAATTCAGGCCAGAACAAAGAAAGAGGTTATGCCAGGGTCAGTATCTTTAAACCATAATGGATTTCACATCTATTTCTTCTCCTCACACAAATGTGTACAAGTCAGACTCAGCATTGGCCTGGTGTCTCTTTTATCTATAATCCATTTTAATTTTCCCTATTATAGCAAGGCTATTTGGGTTTACCCAAGCCAAAATTGCACATCAAATGAATCTCTTTTTCTCCCAGGACCTGTTCTGCCTTAGTATGGCTTCCAAGCTTAGTCCTTGGCTCAGAGTGGCCCTCAGGTCTCCTGTCTTTCACACAACCATGGTGATGAGCTCCAGGAAGAGCAGCTGGGCCCTCAGTGCTTTATTTCCCTATATGTGGAGGGATGGGAGGTGCATTACCATGACCAGTACACTATGTATTGCTTTTAATAATAGAAACATGTTTTAATTTTATTCATTTTGATGAGATAAAATCACACCTGTGGTTGCAAACAACTATAATTGACCACATTCAACTCAATTGCATTATTCCTGGGTGCTGTGTGATTGATCATGTTCAACTTAATTGCATTATTCCTGGAAGCTGTGTTATATGTAGTTGCTGGCATATGTCTTTCACATTAAGAATTGTTAATTGTAAGATATTGACATGTGTTCCCAATTTCATTGCTTTCACTCCATATACAGAGATCATGGAACAGGGTAAGACAGTCCCTTTACACATTGTCCCCTACTTTCCCAATAGAATAGTAGAGATTTACCTAATAGCTCAGTGTGGAGGAGACAAGGTCCTGAAATCCTTGGTGTCTGTGGAGAACATATGCCGTTGATAAATAGATTCAGGGAATTTCTCATGTTGGGAGAACTTGAACTGCCCCTTCATTTCAGTGCTGCTTATGTCTATCTAATAATGTATTTAGAATTCAGAAACTCTTAAGTCTGACAAATCTTAGCTCTTTCTGCAACTCATAATCCTAGGAAATAGATGTTGTAATGCAATCTCCATCTTCATAAAAACAGTTTATCTTTTTTGTTTGCTGCAAGTTTATTTAGAAACAAGTGTTAACATTTATTTGGCTCCCTCTATCCTAAGATCTACTGAAATTTTATAGTGAACTCAACAAAACAGTGATTTTTCAATATACAACAATATATGAACTTGAGAATTTCAATGTTTGTCTGAAAGCACATTTATGTCAACATAATCAGCAATCATGTTTGTTACCATCTTTCTTATTGAAACAAGAAAAGTCATTCCAACACCTATCCAACAGATAGGTGAGAATTTCTCTTTTGAAAAGAATGTGTCTTCAATTTTATTTATTTCATTTAAAGCTTTGCAAAAAAATTCATGAGAAGTAAATAGATAAACTATTTTAAAATACTGAATTAATGCACATTTAACTACGTGTTCTGGGGGAATCTCCTGAGTGTTCTGTGCCCTGGGCCTAGCCCCCACTGTAGGGTGAGGACAGAAATGATCAAGCTACAGGGGAGGGAGGAGAGGAAGGGACAAGTTAAGATGAGCAGAAGCTACTATCAAGATACAGGCCTTCCTACCCTAGGGGCAGCCCATGATACTTTTTTCTTTCTAGGATACCTTCAGTTTTGAAAGAACTTCTCATCAAAGATGATTTGGTGGATGCCCAAACATGAGGTTGTGAGACCTTGCTTCTTAGTCTGCACCTTCAGAATGATCTCTGGAGAGTCACACCCCTGTCCTTTTCCCTCTTTCTGGGTCTGTACCCTTGTGCTGCCCTTCCCAATGTACTTCTGCCCTCCACTCCCCATCATGGTATCTTCTGCTTTGGCTCCTAGAACCATGAATATCTTGTGGAGTCCCTGCCTCTGGTCACCTACTGCTCCCCTAACAGGCATTTTGTTCTCTCCACTGCCCCAGAAAGCACACCTTGGTCTACCCATGATCATCTTCCCCTTTTCTCAGATTCAGCAGGCTATTCCAACAGTCCCTTTACCATCATATTGAGGTCTGCTTTATAAATGGTCTTCATATCTTTAGCTGCACCTCTGACTCCATCTCCCCCTACTGCTGAACACCTGCACCTAATACCTCACAGTAACACTGACCTACCCTAATCTCCAGTCTCCCTCATTCCTGTCATATTTTGGATGGATTGAGGACCTGCCACTTATGAAAGTTTTCAATATATTGGTGAAAATTAGTGCATTTTAATATCTCAATGTCCTTGGAAACATTTCCTCAAGGTTTTTACTCAAAACACATTTGAAGATGATTCAGAAAATGGAGGGACAGCCCTCAGCTCCCACAGAGCAAGATGGCAGAAGAGTCGGAGTCTGTGCTGTAGTTCCCTACATCAGCTACTGCTGTAGGTGAAGGGGTAGGAGGATGCTCCACAGCTACCCCAGCATCTCATTCTTATGCTGCAGTCTCCCTGGGTCAGAGGAATCTCCCAGTGGATCCAAAGGAAAACTGACATTTTGTTAAAGGCTGTGGGAGACACCTCCATCATGAAAACATAGAAGTGGGCTGTAGCGTGAACCCAAACTATCCAAGGACTCATTGACCTTATCACAAACTTTCTTAAACATGTGGCCACAGAATAGTTGTTTATTTATGTGAATCAGTTCTATGTCCCTTCCCCAGATCAGGAAGTTGGAATGTTCTGTGTGTGTTTTGGCAGTGATGGTAAACTGGTCTTACATTATGTCAAATTTCAGGCATGGGGATGAACTAAAAAAAGAAAACACAACTCAAAACTTAAAATTATCCTCACAAAGGAAACAGAAACTCTGATAAATTTTGGTGCTTTTGGAAAGATATTTAAGGATATGATCTACTCAGCATGTATCTGCTATGATTTATGTTTATGTACAAGAAAACACCCATAGATATAGAATGAACTCACAAAAATATAATTTGCTTTAATATACAAATCATTATAAGTGATAGAGTATTTTTCTCCAACTATCTATGAGCCTGATCTGCCTCCAAGATACTGAAAAATAAACTATAAAGCTTCATTACCTGGTTCACAAAATGACTGAAATTATTTACATGAGGAATTAGCATAGCACTGAATTTTAACTACAGATTTTCACCTAATAAGGTGTTCTTTTTGTCTTATTCGGGGAAGTTAAATATATCAGGGGTGTGGGGTATGCCTTTTTAAACATTTATATCTACATTTATTAATATCTTCTTATGAAACTTTGACCTACTAGTTGTATTTCTTAAATTGACCCGAGGAGGGCAGCCTAGCTGGCAGAAAGGTAAGTAGTTTGGTTTAACTTTTTTACCAAGTGACAATGGGGTAAAAGCTATTCCTGCTAATTTTTAGCAAGCACCTAGCCAGGAAAGTAAGCATATTGAAAAACTGGAAGACAGTTTTAGAGAACATGCATAGTTTAAAATGAATTATTTCATTGGGAAACAAGGAATTTTACAAATTTTAGAAAATTGCATAGCAGTGTCTTTTCATTCCTGTCATTTATTTTTTCCTGAAACCCAGTGGTATAACTGCAGTGTTTATCTCTTATCTATGTAATTGCAGGTAGCTGATGCTTATTCCTGGCACTATCACTGTGTTTTTCATATTTATTTTCCAAGTGGAAAGCCTTCAAAGAGACATTGAAAAAATACTTTAGGTATTATATGTATTTCATGCACTGACCATAAATATACCATTTTATTATGCTATTTAGATAGGTAATTGCTTGAAGTTAGACTCCACTTTTTATTCATTCTATATTCATTGTAATACATTAATTTTTTAAAAAAGCATTCCAGATAATACCTCATGAACAGAAAATGAGATAATACATAGTTATTGTCTTTAATTTCTAATTCTGTGGGAATTTCACAGGCTTACACACAAAAGCATATGTTGTGGAACTTACATTACACATGTCCTTTAAAAATATGTTCCCACTACTATGGTTCTCATTTGAACAAATTCCCATATCATGCATCTCCACAGTATATACAAATTGTTCACCCCTCAAGTTCTTCTGCTCAACCTTAATTGGAAAGGATTTAAAGTAGCTTCATATTGGACAAGGTGGCCTAAGCCATCATGACAAACCACCTGAGGGATGAAATCTCAAGGATTTGAGCCCATAGGTGCAGGATGACCACTAGGTGCTGTGTGGACTCATTGTGTCCCCAGTGATGAGTAGGAGGAGGCATAAGGCTAGCACCTCCATGGAGCATCAGTGATGGCTTCCACCATGGCCATGACCCCTCACTACAGGACTCCAGGTATGCAGGCAAAGGTCCTGGAGATGCTCCATCACAGCCTTGGTTTGAGGGGGGATTTTGGGTGCTGTGGAGGGGCTTCAGCTTCACCACAGAGATCTCCTTCATGTCTTCATCTGACCCTCACCAGCACAGTCAGCAGACATCTCTGGTCTGCCCTGGGAAGTTCTCACAATTGAAGTAGATGCCCATTTCAGAGCACAGCATGAGGTTTTACTGGGTAGAATGTAAGTCAACAGGTAGCCTGAGAACCTGAACCAGAAGCTGAAGGAAAGCAGGGAGGAGGACTGAAGGGAGTGGAGGATCTCTGGTCTGTATGATGTGCAGCATGGTTGGGAAGAATATGATTGTTGCCCAAACTTTCCAAGACTTTCAGGCAGCACCTCTCTGATAATCCATTAAAGGCTGGTCCTCAAAAAGTGGACCCGCCCTAGGAATGGAGTGGGAGCTTAAAGTTTCAGACCCAACTGGTGATCCAGCTTAGGTTCTGGATAATTTTTCTGTGGAGGGAAGGGAAACAACTTGCAATTCCCATTCATGGGGCAGCTCTCATTGGCCCGGACACACAGTTGCTCAGAGTCCCAATCTCCAGCTCCCTGAAACCAGCAAGATAGGAGAAAGAGAATATGCTGACTATCATATGAGCCATATGTGTGTTACAAGGAGAAAGTCTGGACAATAAGTACAGTTCTTCCAGATGAAGTGGAGAGACAAAGCACTGCACTGTTTCTAGGAATGGAATGTCTTTCCATGCTCTCAACATCAGAGAAATTCTAACCGACTGTCACTGAGAACTCTGGATGAAGAGACTGCTGGGCCAGGAGAGAGCCTCAGATGCAGGGAGGGAGCTCATGTGCCCTCTGGGGAAAGGGCATGCAAATGGGGTGTCTCCCTCTGGTTCTGAAAAACAGCCCAGGACAACACCCTGCAGTTCTGAGAGAGGAGCTCCCTCCCCTGTGTCTGAACTCTCCCTATTCTGTGCCCAGGACTGAGGAAGAGGAGGCACCATGAAGTGTGTTCTGTTCTGGACTTTCCTTTTGTCAATGTTCCAAGGTAATATTGACTAGAAATTTGTTTTGTGTAGTGTAAATATGTAGGTAGGCATTTGTATTTGTGTGTGTGTGACTATATGTGACTCAACTTCTAATGTCTGTTTGCAGGTGTCCTGTGTGAAGTTCAGCTGGTGGAATCTGGGGGTGACTTGCGACAGCCAGGAGGGTCTCTGCGCCTCTCCTGCTCAGGCTCGGGATTCAACTTTGGTGGAAATAGTATGAACTGGGTCCGCCAGGCTCCAGGAAAGGGGCTGGAGTGGGTCTCATACATTAGTTACAATGGTGGTAGCACAAACTACGCAGACTCTGTGAAGGGCCGATTCACCATCTCCAGGGACAACAATAAGAACCAGCTGTATCTGCAAATGAACAACCTGAAACCTGAAGACACGGCCCTTTATTACTGTACTAGTGACACACTGAGGGAAAGGCAAGGCTAACCAAGACAAAAACCTCTTCTGTGGGGTGGCCACAAGGGGATACTCAGGAGCCACTGAGCACAAGAAGCAGCTGCAGGAGCAGGTGCAGGGGGTGGTTAAGGACAGGTCTCCTGCCAGGGTCTGGGGTTTCTTCTCCAGCTAGCTGCTTCCCCAGGGATCATGTCTAAATTGATGTTCCTGTGCCTATCACTGATGTAGCTAATTAAAATAGTTTTTGATGTAATAGGAGGAAACACAATCACATGCAAAACAGTAAACTCTCCTTTGTGAAAGCAGCAATGACTGCCAATGATTGCCTAGTTCAGAAACCTGGGGAATCTTTCACAATGAGACTGAAAGCAGAATCTGCAGTAACGTTCCTCTTTAAGAAAATCTCTGTGCTTCACATGAGAAGCAAGGGAAAGGCAGTACCAGGCACTAGATTATATTGGATTTCAAATTGCCCTCCTAATCATATATAAGTGTTCATATCAGGCTCAGAATTCATCTAATTGTCTATTTGTCTGGTGATTCATTTTATTTTCCCTGAACCTTTCTTTTCACCCTTTCCTTTTTCTTTATATTCACTGTCAATGAATAATCTCTTTCCTGTGGTCTAATTCTCAAATCTCAGTCATATACATTGCACTTTCTGTGGCAATGGCCAATCTGAAATCTGAGGACAAGATCCTCATTGTGAGAGTGAAGTGAGAGGAAGCCAGTGTGAGCCCAGACACAAACCTCTCCTGTTGGACAGCAGGAGGGGCTGGGCTTCATGGTGAACTCAGGACCAGGGATCCCTCAGGGTCTAACTCATGAGCAGGAGCAGAGGGAGGTCTAGATTTGCTTTTAGAATCTGGTGTTTCCTGTTACAGTCCAGGAAAATATTCTCTCACAATTCTGCTTTAATTCTTCCTTGACAACTCCCTGAACTCTCTCATCTCATAATGGTTAATGTACAATGGGAAATCAGTGCACTTTAAAAATAATTTTATTTTTAATTTTTAAAGGACCTTTAGTGTACATAAATGTTACATAAAAAATATATCACATTCCCATTTACCACACCCCTTCCCCTTTCACACTTTCTCCCATTAACATCTTTCATTAGTTTGGTCATTTGTTATAATTGATGAAGACATATTGAAGCATTGCTACTAATCATGGACTATAGTTTACATTATAGGTTGCACTTTGCATCACAAAACTTTATAGGTTTTGAACATATGTGTAATGGTTGGCACCCATCATTGTATTATCATGCAGAATGTCAACTCTTTTTAATCATTCAAAGTTCAGATTCACAGATACTTGTAACAGTGTTGAGGGCTTGATATAATAGACTGTCCTCCCCTATTGGGAGCCACCAGGTCTCTCGAGAGACACGATTACTTCTGTTTGAGAACATCAGGCCTCCCCAGGATGGGGGTACAACTTCCCCCTCATTTTAGGGACCTCCACCCAATGATATAACATACTATGACAAGATGAGCACTTACACAGTCTCTAGAAGCCTGCCCCTGTGCCAGATGCCCCCCCCCTTAAGCACCTTAAACAGGTATTTCTTCCTTATTATATTTTCTAAAGTGTTTTCTAAATATCATAGTTTCAAACACATATGTGACAATCTCCCATGTTCAATTGTTCCCCCCAACCCTCCCACCAATTCCTTGGGTCATCTGATTCATTTTCCCAACCCTAGCCCTCTCAAGTCTGGAAAGCCCCATCTAATAATATTCCTATGCCCCTGTCTTATCCCTTCCCAATGAAAATACTTACCGGCATTTTATCATAGATTTCACCCATGTAGGTGTCGGCTCACAACTTCGTCTCCCCCCCATTTTTCTGTAAGCCTATCATCCAGATCTAGTTCTCTGAGACAGCTTGGTTTGCTTATTTAATATCAGAGAGTTCACTTAGTATTTGTCCATCAACGCCTGACTTGCTTCACTCAACATAATGTCCTCAAGATTCATCCGTGTTATCCTGTGTTTCTACTGTATTCCTTCTTATAGCTGTGAAATATTCCACTTTATGTATATGAAACATTTTGTTTATCCATTCTTCTATTGATGGGCATTTGGATTGATTCCAATTTTTGGTAATAGTAAGTAACACCTCATGAACATTAATGTGCGTATATCAGGCTTTTTTCTTCTTTTCATTTCTTCTGGGTATACACCCAGCAGTGGAATTGCTGCTACATATGGCAAATCTATAGGCAGTTTTTAAAATTAATTAGTTAATTAATTTATTTTAATGTTACATTAAAAAATATGAGGTCCACATATAGCCCACACCCTGCTCACCCCACTCTTCCCACATCAACAACCTCTTTCATCATCATAACACATTCATTGCATTTAATGAATACATTTTGGAGTACTGCTGCACCACATGGATAGTGGTTTACATTGTAGTTTACACTCTTCCTCAGTCCACCCAGTGGGTCATGGCAGAACACACACTGTCCAGAAACTGTCCCTGCAGTACCACCCAGGACAACTCCAAGTCCTGAAAATGCCCCCACATCATATCTCTTCTTCCCTCTCCCTACCCTCAGCAGCTACCGTGGCCACTTTCTCCACATTAATGCAACATTTTCTTCCATTACTAATCACAATAGTTCCAGAATAGAATATCAATAAATCCACTCTAATCCATGCTCTATTCCTCAATCCTGTGGACCCTGAGATGGTTATGACCACTCCACCTCTATATTGAGAGGGGGCTTAGATTCCACATGGATGATGGATGCAATTCTCCTGCTTACAGTTGTAGGCACTCTTGGCTCCCTGGTTGCATGTGGTGTGTGGTTGACCTTCTTCATCTCCCTGTTAGTTGGCTGGAGTAAGTTCATTAAACCAGAGAATAGGATTTGCAGGTCTGTTGAGGCTCAGGGCCTGGCTATCATATGGACAATCCAGAGATTCAGGTCCCCTGAGCATACACCACACCCCAGTACCAACCACAAGTCTGGTAAAAGTCACAAGAGAGGCTTGTGAACAAAGATCACATCTGAGTTCCACTCCATCACACTCAGGAACACAAACTCCAAATTAGGGCCAACTGACATAGCACTGAACTCCATCTGCAATGACCATAGACTCTGGGGGTCTCTGTATCCCTCAGAATACCTGGGGTTGTATCTACTTTGGCTGTCTCTGTGACCCTGCTGAGGCATGCATAAGACTGACCCTTCTGATTGAAAACCACCAACTGTTGTCCAGAAAGATTGGATCTTCTGGATTCCCACCAGCAGTGGATGAGTGTTCCATTCCTCCACATCCTCTCCAATACTTGTAGTTATCTGGTTTTTGATAGCTGTCATTCTTATGGGAATAAGGTGATATCTCATTGTAGTTTTGACTTGCATTTCCCCAATTAGTAGTAATTTTGAGAATGTTTTTCATGTGCTTTTTAACCATTTGTATTTCTTCTTTGGAGAAACGGCTGTTTAAATCTCTTGCTCATTTTTAAAATGGGTTGTTTGTCTTTTTATTTTTGAGTTATAGAGGTTCTTTATATATGTGGGATATTAGCCTCCTCTCAGATATATGGTTACCAAAGATTTTCTCCCATTCGGTAGACTTTCTTTTTACTTTCTTGACAAACTAGTTTGAGGTAAAAAAAAAAAAAAAAAAAAAGCTTTAATTTTGAGGAGGTTCCACTTATCTATTTGTTCTTTTGCTGCTCATGCTTTGGGTGTGAAATTCATGAAGCCATTTCCTGTTACAAGGTCCTGTAGATGCTTCCCTACCTTGTTTTCCAAGGTCTTTATGTTCTTGGTTCTTATAGTTAGATCTTTGATTCATCTTGAGTTGATTTTTGTACAAGGTGTAAGATGATAATCCTCTTTCATTTTTTTGCATAGGGATATCCAGTTCTCCAAGCACCATTTGTTGAAGAGGTCATTCTCTCCAAGAAGAGTGGTCTTGGTGGCCCTGTTGAATATCATATGGCTGTATATATAAGGATCTATATCAGAACACTCACTTCAGTTCCATTAGTCAGTGTGTCTATCCTTGTGCTCAAACCATGCCATTTTCTCAACTGCAGCTTTGTAGTATGTTTTGAAATCAGGTAGTGTGACTCCTCCATTTAAATTTTTCTATTTTAATATGTCTTTGGCTATTCAGAGCCTCTTTCCTTTCCATAATTTCATAGTTAGCTTTTCTTGTTAATTAAAAAATGCTGTGTTGATTTTTATTGGGTTTGCATTGAATCTGTAGATCAGTTTGGGTAGGATAAACAGTTTCATGACATTTAGTCTTCCTATCCATAAACAGGGAATATTCTTGCATTTAAGTCTTCCTTGATTGCCTTGAATAGTATTGTGTAGTTTTTCTGTGTATAAGTCTTTAACATCTTTAGTTAAACTTACTCCTAGGTATTTGTTTTCTTTTTTATTCAATATTGTGAATGGTTTTTTTCTCTTGATTTCCTTCTCTGATTGCTCATTATTGGTGCACAGAAATGCTACTGATTTTTACTCATTGGTCTTATAATGTGCCACTTTACTGAACTCATTTATAAATTCTAGATGCTTTCTTGTAGACTTCTCAGGGCTTTCTATGTATTGGATCATGTCGTCTGCAAATAGTTCAATTTTGTCTTCTTCCTTTCCAGTTTTGATGACTTTTATATCTGGTTTTGCCTCAGTGATTGAGCAAGTAATTCTAATACAATGATAAATAAAAGGGGTGATGGTGGGCATCTTTGTTTTATTCCTGATATTTGAGGGAAAGATTTTAGGATTTCATCTTTGAAAATGATGTTAGCTCTGTGTTTTTCATATATACTATTTATCATTTTCAGAAAGTTTCCTTCTATTCCTATTTTTACAGTGTTTTTATCAAGAAAGGGTGCTGTTTTGTCAAATGCTTCTTCTGCACGTATAGATATGATCATGTGAGTTTTTTTCCTTGAATCTGTTTATGTGGTTTATTACATTAATTGATTTTATGTTAAGCCATCCTTGCATACCAAGGATGAACCCCACTTTTTCATGTTGTACAATTCATTTAATGTGTTGTTGAATATGTTTAGCAATTATTTTTTTGAGGATTTTGGCATCTAGGTTCATTAATGGGGTTGGTCTATAATTTTACTTTCCTGTGGTGTCTTCATTTGGCTTTGGTATTAGGGCAATGTTGGCATCCTAGAATGACTTAGGAAATGTTCCTTCTGTTTTGATTTTTTTGGAGGAGTTTAAGCAAGATTGGTGTTAGTTCTTTCCAGAATATTTGATAGAATTCACATGTGAATCCATCTGGCACAGGGATCTTCTTGTTTGGGGGGGTTTTAATGACTTTTTTATTTGTGATTGGTTTGTTGAAATCATCATTTTCTTCTTTCATCAATGTAGGATGCCTATGGGTTTCTAGTAATTTGTCCATTTCCTCTAAATTTTCCTTCTTGTTGGAATTTAGTTTATCATAGTATATTCTTATGATAGTCTTTATTTCTTTGGGGTCAGTGGGGATATCCCCTTTCTCATTTCTTATTTTGTGTATTTTCATCTTCTCTTTTTTTTCTTTGTTAGTCTAGCTAAAGGTTTGTCAATTTTATTGATGTTCTCAAAGTATCAGATCTTTATTTTTTCTAGCACCTTCTTATTTTTCTATTTCATTTAGTTCTGTTCTAATCTTTGTTACTTCTTCCTTTGGGGTTAGTTTCTTGTTTTTTACTAATTCCTCCAAGATGCAGTTAATTGTTCAATTCTAGAGCTTTCTTTTTTTTTAATGTTTGAATTTATGGCTATGAAGTTCCCTCTCAGTACAGCTTTTGCTGCATCCCATTAGGTTTGATATGTTGTGTTAACATTTCCATTAGATTCAAGGTTGTTTTTGATTTCTTTGAGACTTCCTCCTGGACCCATTGTTTTTCCAAAAGTGTGTTGTTTAACTTCCATATCTTGGTGCCAAATCTGGCCCTTGCAGATTACCAGCTTCATTCCACTGTGGTCATAGAATTATTTTGTATGATTTCAATCTTTCCTAATTCATTGAGTCTTTGTGGTCTAGCATATTGTCTATCTTGGAGAATGATCCATGTGCACTTAAGAAGAATGTATATCTTGCTTTATCTGGGTGGAATGTTCTGTATATGTCTATTTGGTCCATGTCTTCTAATAAATAGTTCAAAATCTTTGTTTCTTTATTGATTCTCTGTTGAGATGTTCTGTCAAATGGTGAGAGTGTATTAAAGACTCCCACTATAATTGTAGAAGCATCTATTCCTTCACTTAGTGTTTCCAGTGTTTGCCTCAAATATTTGGAGGCTCCCTTTTCCAGGGCATGAATGTTTATGAATGTTCATTTTCTTGAATGATTATCCCTTTCACCAATACATAGTATCCATTGTTTTCTCTTACAATAGTTTTACATTTAATGCCTATTTTGTCTGATATTAATATAGCTACTTCTGTCCTTCTCTGGTTATTGATTGCCTGTAAGATTGTTTTCTAGCCATTCACTTTCAGCCTCCTTGAATCCCTGGGTCTAAGGTTGGTTTCTTGTAGACAGCATATAGATGGGTCATATTTCCTTATCCAATCTTCCAATCTGTGTCTCTTAACAGGTAACTTTAATCCATTAACATTCAGTGCTATTTCTTTCAAGGAATTACTTTTATTAGCCATATTTTCTTTGGATCTATTTTTGTCATATGTTCTTTGATTTTTTTCCTCTCTCTTCTTAGTTGTGCTTACGCTCTCCTCCAACTCTGTCTCTACTGCTTTTTTCTTTCATTCTGGATAACTTCTTTAGTGTTTCTTGAAGGGCAGGTTTCTTGTTGGCATACTCTCATAGTTTCTGTTTATCTGTGAGTATTTTGAACTCTCCATCATTTTTAAATGCTAGTTTTGCTGGATAGAGTGTTCTTGGTTGGAAATTTTTTTCTTATAGTACTTTGACTATGTCATACCACTGCCTTCTTTCCTCCATGGTTTCAGATGAGAAATCAGCAGTTAATTTTATGAAGCCCCCCCTGTATGTGATGGTTCTCTTTTCTCTTGCTGTTTTTAGTATTTTCTCTTTTTCTTGGATAATTTGACAAGCATAAGTTTTTGGGTATGCCTGTTGGGATTTATGCTGTTTGGGATGTGTTGTGCTTCCTGGACATGTACATGCATCTCCCTTAATAGTTTTGGGAAGTTTCAGCCTTTATTTCGTCCAACACCCCTTCTGTTTCCTTTCCCTTCTCTTCTTCTTCTGAATAGTTTTGGGAAGTTTCAGCCTTTATTTCGTCCAACACCCCTTCTGTTTCCTTTCCCTTCTCTTCTTCTTCTGGAATGCCTATAATGTGTATGTTTTGTGTTGTGTTGTCATTCAGGACCCTAAGTCTCTGCTAGATTTTTTCTATCTTTTTATCAGTCAACTCTACTATCTGTATGATTTCAGATATACATGTTTTCCATATCACTAATTCTTTCCTCTGCCTCTTCAAATCTGCTGTTATTTGCTGAGTGTATTTTTTATTTCTTTTATTGTGCTGTTCATCATCATCCTATCCGTTATCTTTCTGTGTATGATTACAGTTTTTTCTTTATGCTCTCCAAGTGTTTTCCTAATATCCTTAATCTCTTAATCTCTTCCTACACTTCACTAAATTGCTCTGTGATATATGTTTTTATTTCCTTCATTAGCTGTTCGAGGTTCTGCTCCTCTTCCTGTTTGTTGTTGTTGTTGTTGTTGTTTGTTTGTTCATTGGATTGGGCCATGTTTTCTTGATTATTGGTATGGTTTGTATATTTTGTTGTGGTTGCTGTCTGGTCATTTTATCTTGATAGGTTTATTCTGTTTTTAACTTCTCCCTCTAGTCTTAGGGTTTATTTAGTGGTTGCATTTGTGTGGGTGTTAAGTCTTCTCTTTGACACTTTGTTCTTCTTACTCTATTTCCTTGTTTTTATCTGTGTTTCCTTGAAGGAAAATATTAGGATAAAGTAAGCAAAAGAGGTAAGGAAAGAAAATGCATAATGGTAGTATTGATAGTAAATGTTAGCAGAATAACCATGTGAGACCTAGGAGAATGGATATTAAACTCATGTAAGCTTTGTAGAGTTATAACAGTAAAAAACTGGCATACATGCAATGATATGGTAAACTGAATATGAGGGAGAATATAGTATGATTTGAAAGGTCAGTGTGGTCAGGAGAGTGGGAAAGAGAAAAGAAAGGACAATAACATAAAGAGTGAATAAAAGATAGAAAACAGAATATAGCTATTAGAAATAAAAAGTCAGAAAAATTTGGGTCTAAACAAAGAGAGGTGGAATATGAGAGAAAAAATAGATGTTTGTCAATAGAAAGATGTAAAACAAAGGGGATAGGGTTCAGATCCAAAAGCAGTACACACAGATATGAGGAAATTGTGGATGAGGAAGCACAAGTAATAAGAAAACCTGCTTGCAGCACACAATATTAAAAAAGAAAACAGAAGAAATTAAAAAGGGGGAAAAGAAGAAAAAAAGCAAGCAAGAGAAAAAAAAGAAAAAGGAAAAAGGGCCATGGGGTGATAAAGAGGAAGAAAAAACAAGAAAACAAACCAACAAAAAAGACCAGACAAGGCCTCAAGCAAGGAATCCTCTTTGTAACTGAATAAATTACTTATGAGTCTGACCTCCCCCCTTTCTCCCTTCCTCAATTTCCTCTCCTCCAGGGCAACAGGAAGGCTATGTTAGGGCTCCCCTAGGAAATTAAAATGGGACCCTGGTGTATCTACTTTTGTTTTCTCTTGGATCCTGCAGAGGCATTCATAATCACGACCCCTCTAATGACCTCCTGACTCTTTTTGAAGACTCTTAGACACATCAACTGATTTGTCTTTTCCATTTCCACCTGTTATTCAATGCTTTTTTTTTTTTCTAGTTGCATCATCATTTAGTGATTGATAGTAAGCCCTCAGTGCCAGGGTGGCTCATCCCTGTAGTCATGTCCCAGGTTGCAGGTAAGGAAATGCATTTATATGTTGAGTTTGGCTTAGAGAGTGGCCACATTTGAGCAACATGGAGACTCTCAGGAGATACCTCAGGCACCCAGCAGCTGTAAGAGTAGTTCAAATTTGATGCAAATAGGCTCATAAGCATTGGAGCATCCTTCACTGGTCTTTGACCTTCCACTTGTAGGATTGTTGCTGTTCCATTGTGGAATGTGAAGGAGCTCCCCTGGCTAGGAACTCAGTACTCCCTCAGCTGTTGTTTGTACCTGTAACAAGCATGAAAATATCCAACATATATTCAAACATTTTTATGTACCCCCCAATTATATTTCCCCCATCAATAACACCCCACACCAGCATTCCTCCTCTGTCATAGTTGAACCCATCCGTGATCCAAAACTTCTTAAAAAATTAAGTCTAATATAGCAAAAAATTCAATAAAAGGAAAAATGGAATAGTAATGATAGGGTTAAAGATAAGAAATATAATACATACTAATTTAGAATCACCAAAATAAAGTAAAAATAAATTGGGGTATTAAAAAATAAAAAATTAAAATTTTGTTTTTGACATTTAGCCTCTCATCCTATAATAGGTATTGCCCTGTATGTACAGTGGCAATGCAATTTCTTTCATTTCTTCCTCAGTGTTTACAACCTTTTTTCCCCCTAATTTAAAAATTTGCCTTCAAAAAAGTTTTGGATCACAGTAAAGTCACATATAACATATAGGGGACCCCATATATCCAACATCAAACCAATTTCCCCCTTCCCCAGCATGAACTTTTTGCATGTTCATGTTATATTTGCTGCAGTTCATGTTCAGATATTGAAACATAGCTATCAAACATGTTTCCATTTTGGTTGACATAATGGTTAATATTTTAGACTGAACAATTTTCCAAATTTTTAGTTACCTTATGTTTTACATTAGGGTTTACATTTTAGCTTACAGACATTTTTTTCATTTTTGGTGTAATTTAATGTGTCCTTTATCCATTATTGCATGATCTTGTGGAACACTTCCATTGTCCCCCATTTACCCTGCTACTATATATTTTATTCCTCTCTTCACCTACTCTCAGGACAAACAATGACAATCAACA
This sequence comes from Dasypus novemcinctus, assembly GCF_030445035.2. Taxonomy (NCBI): domain Eukaryota; kingdom Metazoa; phylum Chordata; class Mammalia; order Cingulata; family Dasypodidae; genus Dasypus; species Dasypus novemcinctus. Next base: position 61,585,457 of record NC_080691.1, on the reverse strand, counting down.
TTCACTGCTTGAGGGACCAGATTCACAGATACTTACAACAATGCTGAAGGCTTGATATAATAGACTATCTTCCCCCATTGGTAGCCACCAATTCTCTCAAGAGACACAATTCCTTCTGTTTGACAACATCAGGCCTCTCCAGAATGTGTGTACATATTCTTACTCATTGTATGGGTCTCCACACAATGTTACAACATACTATGACAAGATGACCACAAACACACTCCCTAGAAGCCTGCCCCCTGTCCCAGATACCCCTCTCCCCCTTTAGCTCCTCATACAGGTAACCTTTCCTTATTATACTTTCTAAAGAGTTTTCTTAACATAGTTTCAACCACATACCCAACAATCTCCCACGTTCAACTGTTCCTGCCAGTCCTCCCCCCAATTTCTTGGGTCATCTGATGTTTCCTTCCAACCCTACCCCCCCTCAAGCATGCAAAGCCCCAACCAAAGTTATTCCAATGCCCCATCTATTCCCTTCCTTGTAAAAATAGTTACCTGAAATTTATCATAGATTTCACCCATGTAGGTGTCAGCTCACAACCTTCCTTGCCCCTGAGAGTTCCTGTAAGCCTATTATCCAATCTCTAGCTCTCTGAGACAACTTGGTTTGCTTATATAATATCAGAGAGTTCATGTAGTATTTATCCTTCAATGCCTGGCTTGCTTCACCCAATGTAAAGTCCTCAAGATTCATCCATGTTATACATGTGTTTGTACTGTATTCCTTCTTATAGCTGAGTGTTGTAGAATTTGAGAGAGGTTCAATTATTTGAGTATAAAGAGGCCAGGACTCAGGAATGATTTTGAGAAGGAAAAATGGTTTATTGATGGCCGGCGGGACTAGGGAGCTTTCTGTTTCAATCCGGAACAAGATGAGTCCCTTTTATACAGAGGAAAGGCCAAATGGTCCCTTTGTTTCAGTTCTCAATAGGCTTGAATTAGCATATCTATCTTCCACATCTTAGGTAAGCTTTTAGCATGGACCACAGGCATTCTAGATAAGCTTTTAGCATATTTTGTTTGCATTTCCCCTCAATACTTAAAGTTTATAGACCTTGCATTGTTAAACTGTGTCCTGGGACTGGAGTCATTGCCATGGTCACCAAGGGCAGGACTGCAGCCTTATCACCCCACACCCACAAATCACAGATAGTTTAGGTTATCTCTGAAGAGACAAAGAGCCTCCCACCCATAGCCCACATCATGAGTAGTATTCCTTTGTATGTATCTACCAAATTTTGTTTTACCATTCAACTGTTGATGGGCAATTGGGCTGATTCCAACTTTTGGCAATAGTGAATAATGCCACTATGAATGTTGGTGTGCATATATCTGTTTGTGTCCCTTCTTTCAGTTCTTCTGGGAATATACCCCTCAGGAGAATTGCTGGGACATATGGCAAATCTATAGCAAAGTTTTTGAGAAACTGCCAAACTGTCCTGCAGAATGACTGGATCCTTCTGCATTCACACCAGCAGTGCACGAGTGTTCCCATTTCTCCAAATCTTCTCCAACACTTGAAGTTTACTTTTTTTCTGATAGTCACCAGTCTTATATAGTAAGATGGTATCTCACTGTAGTTTTGATCTACATTTCCCTAATAGCTTGTGATTTTGAGATTTTCTCTTTTTTTTTTTTTTGCCATTTGTATTTCTTCCTTGGAGAAGCATCTGTTTAAATCTCTTGCCCATTTTTTAAGATGGGTTACTTGTCTATTTATTTCTTTATATATGAAAGATATTAGTCTCCTATCAGATATATGGTTAACAAATATTTTCTCTCATTGGGTAGACTGTCTTTTAATTTCCTTGACAAACACCTTTGAGGTTCAAAAGGCTTTAATTTTGAGGAGGTCCCAGTTATCAATTTGTTCTTTTGCTGCTCATCCTTTGGGTGTGAAATTCTTGAAGCCATTTCCTATTACAATGTCCTGTAGATGCTTCCCTACATTGTTTTCCAAGGTCTTTATGGTCTTGACACTTATATTTCGGTCTTTGGTTCACCTTGAGTTTGTTTTCTGTATAAGATGTGAGATAGTAACCTTCTTTCATTCTTTTGCATATGGATATCCAATTCTTCAGGCACCATTTGTAGAAGAGGCCATCCTTTCCCAGTAGACTGGGTCTTGTCAAATATCAGTTGATTGTAAATATGAGGATCTATATCAGAACTCTCACTTCTGTTCTATTTGTCAGTGTGTCTATTCTTGTGCCAATATAATGCCATTTTCACTATTGTAGCTTTGTAGTATGTTTTGAAGTCAGCTAGTGGGATTCCTCTAATTTTATTTCTCTTTTTCAATATGTTTTTGGCTATTTGGGGCCTCGTTCCTTCCCAAATTAATTCCATAGTTAGCTTTTCTAGTTCATTAAAAAATGCTGCATTGATTTTTATGGGGATTGCATTGAAATTGTAGATCAGTTTTGGTAGGATAGACATCTTAATAATATTTAGTATTCCTATCCATGAACAAGGACTATTCTTCCATTTATTTAGGTCTGCTTTGATTTCCTTGAACAGTGTTTTGTAGTTTTCTGTTTATAAGTCCTTTACATCTTTAGTTAAATTTATTTCTAAATATTTGATTTTTTTATGTACTATTGTTAATGGCATTTATTTCTTGATTTCCTTCTCTGATTGCTCAGTATTTGTTTACAGAAATGCTACTGATTTTTGCACATTGGTCTTATAACCTGCAACTACTGAACTCGTTTATAAGTTCTAGAAGCATTGCTGTAGACTTCTTAAGGCTTTCTATATATAGGATCATGTTGTCAGTAAATGGTGAAAATCTGACTTCTTCCTTTCCAATCTGGATGCATTTTATATCTGGTTCTTGCTTCAGCGCTCAAGCAAGTTCTTCTAACACAATATTAAATAGAATGGATGATAGTGGGCATACTTGTCTTGTTCCTGATCTTAGAGGGAAAGATTTTAAGATTTCACCATTGTAAATGATGTTAGCTGTGTGTTTTTCTTATATACCCTTTATCATGTTCAAAAAGTTTCCTTCTATTCCTATCTTTTGCAGTGTTTTTATCAAGAAAGGGTGCTGTATTTTGTCAAATGCTTTTTCTGCATCTATAGATATAATCATGTGATTTTTTTCTTTTAATCTGTTTATGTGCTGTATTACATTAATTGATTTTCTCATGTTGAACCACCCTTGCATGCTGAGAATGAAACCCACTTGGTCATGCTGTATAATTTTTTTAATGTGCTGTTGAATACTATTAGCAAGTTTTTGTGTGTGTGTTTTTTTTTTAGGATTTTGGCATCTAAGTTCATTAGAGGGATTTCTCTGTAATTTTCCTTTCTTGTGTCTTTGCTTGACTTTGGTATTATGGTAATATTGGCATCATGAGTTAGGCAATGTTCCTTCTATTTCAATTTTTTGGAAGTTTAATCAAGATTGGTATTAGTTCTTTCCAGAATATTTGGTAGAATTCACCTGTGAATCCAGCTAGCCCAGGACTCTTCTTAGTTGGGAGGTTTTTCTTTCTTTTTTAAAAAATTTGTTTTATTTATTTCCCCCACATACTCCTTGCTGCTTGTTCTCACTATCTGCTCTCTGTTTCCATTTGCTGTGTGGTCTTCTGTGTCTGCTTGTCTTCTCTTCTTACTTCTCTTTAGGATGCACTGGGAACCAATACCAGGACCTTCTGACGTGGGAGAGAGGCACTCAATCACTTAAGCCACCTCAGCTCCCTGGTTTGTTGTGTCTCACATTGTTCTTCCTCTGTGTCTCTTTCTGTTGTTGTTCCATTATTTTGTTGCATCATAGCCAGTTGATTTATTTAAATTAATTTATTGAAGTTTATCATTCATGCATAAATATATATAAACCATAATTGTATAATAGTTGTGAGCTTACAAAACAAACATATACAGCATCATACAGAATTCATAACTCACCCTACCACCAATAACTTGCATTGTTGTTAACCTTTTAACCAATGATTAAAGAGCATTGCAAAATATTACTAATAAACCAAGTATTTCCCCCAACCAACCCTATTATTATTGTCCTTTTATCATTTATATGTGAACATACATAAACAATTAATTGTATAGTTAAAGTTGTGAACTTAGAAACAAATATGCATAACATCATACAGAGGTCCCATACATCAACCCTCCACCAACACCTTGCATTGTCATGAGATATTTGTTACAAATCATGAAAGAATATTTCAAAATCTTACCACTAATCATAGACCTTGTCTTACATTTGGTGTGCTTTTCCCCCAAACAACCATATTCTTTTATTAAATATATTTTTTATGGTGGAAGTTGTAAACTTATAAAACAATCATGTACATGTGCAGAATTCCCAAACAACACTCCTCCATCAATGCACCAAAGTGTGGTGGAACAATTTCTATAGATAAGATAATATCATTTGATTGTTACCATGTCTATAGTGTACATTTGGCTCACGTTTTCCATAATACCTCATTATCAACACAGTACATCTTTTGCATAGATGCAAGAATATTATATTATTACTACTAACCACATTTTATACGTCACTCCAGCTGTATTTTTCCCATGCTTCCTCACATTCCCAACACCCTGAAGTAGTGATATACATTTGCCCTAGTTCACAAAGGACACCCTTTCACCTGTACCATCAATCACAATTCTCATCCTCTTCTTGGTTAACTGAGTTACTCAGATCCAAGAATATTCACTGTCACTCTGTTAAGTGGCATTTAAATATATGGACTACAATTTTCAGTCATTACCTCATTTATAAACTAGCTGTTACTATGGTTACCACCTACTCTACACATTTCCACACTTTTACCATTAAGCTAATTAAAACGTCTACATATATTAGCCATCAATAGTCCATCTAAGTCCTCCTCTTACCTCCTTTATGAATCTACCACCTACTACCAGGTCTTGAAGATATTTTCCTACAATTTCTTCTAGAAGTTTTATGGTTCTGGTTTTTATTGTTAGTTTTTTGTTTTTTTTTTTTTTTTAATCCTTTTTGAGTTAATTTTTGGATAAGGTGTGTGTTAGGGGTTCTCTTTCCTTCTTTTGGCTATGGGTATCCAATTTTTTTCAGCACCATTTGTTGAATGGGTTTTTCTGCCTGAGCTGTGTGAGTTTGACAGGCAAGTCAAAAATCACATGATCGTACATGTGAGGGTCTGTTTCTGGACCATAAATTTGGTTCCACTGGCCTATGTGTCTGTCTTTAGGCCAGTACCATGTTGTTTTTTCCCACTATAGCTTGGTAATATGTTTTCAAGTCTGGAGATGAGGGTTTGTGTCTCCTTTTTATGCTGTTTCTAGCTATTCAGATCCCTTATTCTTCCAAATAAATTTGGTGATTATGTTTTCAATTTTTACTTTAATTCTCATGGAATTTTTTGGGATTGCAATGAATCTTTATATCAATTTGAGTAGAATTGACATCTTAATGATATTTAGTCTTCCACTCTATGAGCATGGAATGCTCTTCCAGTTATTCAGGACTTTTTTATTTCTTTTAATATTGAGTTGCAATTTTCTGAATAGAAATGCTTCACATCATTGGTTTATTCCTGACTATTTGAGTTTTATCTGTCATATTTTATTTTCACCACTCTTTTGACACTTTTAGTTACTCTTATTGATATAATCTTTATTTCGTAACTCTTCCAAGCCCCTGTCTCCTATCTTTTCTTTTCAGGCTCTAGCAAACCTTTCAGTATTTCCTGAAAATTAGGTCTCTTTCTTAGAAAGTCTCTCAGTTTCTGTGTATCTGTAAATAATCTAATCTTGCTCTCATTTTTGGAAGACAGTCTTGCTGGATATAAAATTCTTGGCTGAAAGTTTTTCTCTTGTAGTATTGTTAGGCCTCAAAGCAGTTAGGCAAATTTACATTTATTACATCTGCAGAGGTAAGGAGCCAAGGTCAGTCCAAAGTGACTCAGACCTGACTCTGACTCTATGTTCAGGAAATCATGCTTGCACATACATTGCATGATCAAGAAAGGGGCGCATAACTCCACCTCTGGGTGGGAATTTTACTATGTTAATTAAGCAAGTTGAAGTGAGGACAGCAAGGGGCTGCTTCTGTGAAGGTCCAGCCAACTGGTTGAAGCTGGTTTTCATACTTCATTACTTCAACAAGATGTTCTTGACCACCAAAAGCAGAATTTGGCCCAAAGAGAGGGTTGCATTTCATTACGTTCTGAATTACATACAATTCTTTCTTTGAATCCTAGCAACAGGGAGAGAAACAAGTTACTTTCAAGTATTCAGTCATCCTACATCCATCAGCATCTTAAATATTTCTGACCACTGTCTTCTTGCCTCCACGGTTTCTGGTGAGAAATCAGCACTTAATCTTATTGGGTATCCCTTATATGTTATGCATTGCTTTTTGCTTGCTATTGTCAGAATTCTCTCTTTGTTTTTGACATTTGACATTCTGATGAGTATGTGTCTCGGTGTTGGTCTATTTGGATTTTTTCCTATGGGAGAATGTTGTGCTTCTTGGATATGGATATCTATGTCCTTCAATAGAGTTGGGAAATTCTCTACCATTATTTCTTCAAATATTCCTTCTCTCCCTTTTCCCTTCTCTTCTCCTTCTGGGACACCCATGACACATATGTTTGCATACTTTTTGCTGTCATTTAGTTCCCTGAGACCTTGTTCAATTTTTTCTGTTCTTTTCTTCACCTGTTCTTTTGTATGTTCACTTTCAGAGGCTATTTCCTCAAGCTCATCAATCCTTTTTTCTGCCTCCTCAAATCTGCTATTATATGATTCCAACGTTCTTTTAATTTCATTTATTGCACCTTTCATTCCCATGAGATCTGCTATTTTTCTATGTATGCTTTCAAATTCTTCTTTGTGCTCATCCAGTGTCTTCTTAATACCCTTAATCTCTTTAACTATCTCATTAAATTTATTAAGGGGATTTGTTTGAACATCCATGTTTAGTTGTCTCAACTCCTTTATGTCATCTGGAGGTTTGCTTGTTCCTTTAACTGGGACATAGCTTCCTGCTTCTTGGTGTGGATTGTAATTTCTGTTGGTGTCTTGACATCAGGCTTAGTCAAATATTTATTCTGGGTGCAGCTTTTGTCTTTAATTTAAGGCTTCCTGCCCTTTCTCCCTTGCTGGTTGTGCAGTAGGAGCCAAGCATGTAGTTGATGCTGTAAGCTGTGGAGTCTCAAGCTGCCCTCTTCACATGAGTGAAGCTTCTTTCAATTTTCTCCTTTGCTTGAGGTAGGGACAGAATCACAGTTGTGTGGAATAATCCAAGTTGTGCAGGCCTGGACTGTAGTTTCCAATAGAGACTGATGAAGTTTCATGCCCCTTTCTCCCCTGCCTGGGGTGGGAATAGAGCTGCAGGTGTGGCCAGCAATCTGTGCAGTGCAGATCCAAGATGACTGCAGTTGCCCCAATAGACTTCCAATTTTCAATCTGTGCTAGCCAAATTTACCTGTACTTACCTGAATAGGCTGGTGCAGGGTCCACCAGCCTCCTCTCTGTCAGAGGTGGGGCCAACACCTAGGTTAGCTATACAGGTCATTCTGGGTGAAAGAAATAATTTCTTCATTTCTTACCATCACTGTGATTTTTGGTTAACCGGGTTTCTCCTCAGACTCAGGGCAGAGTAAAAATGGCAGCCACTGGCCTCTTTCCAACTTGGGCTGATTCACACCCCAGCTGTTCCCAGGGTTATATCTTATCTAGCTTAGACTACCAATCAGTAGCCAAAATTGGCAGCCAACCATCTTCTCCTCCCCTGTTGTTGGGAAATGGAGCTTCCAATTCCAACCCCAGAATATCTCCTGGGGCAGCTTGTTTGGCCAGAGTAGGACAGTCACCAGCCTCTGCAGTTTGGCCAGTAATTTCCCAGGGAGGCTGGCAAGGTCCCCGCAGCTTCCTCCCTGTTGGAAGGTAGGCTGGCACAGGTCCCCACAGCTTCTTCCCTGCTAGAAGGTAGGCTGGGGCCTAGGCTAGAGCTGCAATCTGACATGGATGGAAAAAAGCCAGTCCCCTCTGGCACTGTGATTTTCAGTCCACCCTGCTTCAATTTATGCCAGGCATGGAGTTAAGAGAGCAGCTCCCAGCCTTTTTCTGACTTGGACAGGTTAAAACTTTATCTGTTCCCAGGATTATACTTTAGCCCACTGAATTTACTTATCAGTAGCTGAAATTGGTGACCATCCATCTCTGCCTCCCCCTTTTTTGGGAAGTGGAGCTTTCAATTCCAGCCATGGAAGAGTTCCTGCAGAGGCTTCTGCCTCCAGTGGAGGATGGGCTCTGGCCTCCATGGCATGGAGTGCTCTATTTATGAGTCTTCTCTCAGGTGGAGAGTGTACTTATTTCATTCCTTCAAGCATGCTGCAGGATGCTTCTGGCCTCCTGGAGCTCCAAAACACGTGCTTCAGCTAGCTCCAAAGAACTCTGGGTCTTTATTATCTGCCCTGTTACAGGAGCTGACTCTAGGGGTTCCTTACTCCACTGCCATCTTGCTGGTTTTCTCAGTTGGGAGGTTTTCAATGACGGATTCTCTTTTTTTGTGAATGGTTTGTTAAGATCATCAATTTCTTCTTTCATCATTTTAGGCTGCTCATGTTGTTCTAGGAATTTGTCCATTTCTTCTAAATGGTCTAATGGATCATGAGAAATTTGGTGTTCAGGGAATGAGATGTCCAGGGAACACAGGCCTGGTGATAATATGCCTGCAAGACACGGGGCTTGGGAATGCCCCTGATCACTGGCAGTGTTCAGGGAAAGCTGTGGCTCTCAGTCCTAGGGGAAGGGCTTTCCCCCACACAGCTTCCACTTTAGTGTCAAAAATACCAAGTTTTACCTTGAGTAAGCACTACTTCTGTAGCAGTCTCTCCAGATGTCCAGATGTCCAGACACTCCCTGCTGTTTAGTTTCCCAAAACTGCTCATTTGGGCAGGATTCTGTCCACACTCAGCTGGTTTGTTGTAGGAGAGATGATGAGGGTGCCCTCACTCAGACACCACCTTGCCCCACCTCCATCATTTTATCTTAATGGGTTTATTCATTTGATTATCTTCTCCATTTAGTCTCAGGGTTCATTCAGGTGTTGTTTTTGTGCGTATGTTAAGTCTTCTCTTTGACACCTTTTTCTTCTTATTCTATTTTCTTGTTGTTGTCTAAGTTCCCTTGAAGGAAAATATTATGGCCATGTAAAGCAAAAGAAGGAAGAAAAGAAAAAGTATAATAGTAGTATTGATAGTAAATGTTAGCAGAAGAACCATCTGGGATCTAGGAGAATGGATATTAAACTCAAGTAAGCTGTGTAGAGTTATAACAGTAAAAAAGTGGAGTACCTATAATGAGATGGTAAACTGAATATAGTATGTATTAAAAGGCCAGTATTGTCAAGAGAGAAGCAAAGAGAAAAGAAAGGACAATAACATAAAGAGTGAATAAAAGTAGAAAACAGAAGAGATGTGTTAGAAATAAAAAGTCATAAAAATTGGGGGTAAACAAATAGAGGTGGAATGTAAGAGAAATAATAGATGATGGAAGATAGAAAGATGTAAAGGGAAGAGGATAGCATTGGTAGCCAAAATCAGTACACAAAGAAAAAAGGAATCAAGGATGAGGAAGCACAGCAAATAAGAAACACTGCTTGCAAAACCTATCACTTGGAAAAAAAAAAGGATAAAAAAGGGAAAAAAGAAAGAAAAAAGGGGAAAAGAGGAAAAAAAGCAAGCCAGGAAGGAAAAAAAAAAAAGGGCCATGGGAGATAAAGAAGGAAAGACAAGAAAACAAACAAACAAAAAAGTCCAGACAAGGCCTCAATCAAGGAATCCTCTTTGCAATTTAATAAACTGCTTAGGAGTCTATCCTTCCCCCTTTCTTCCTTCCTCACTTCCCTCTCTCTCAGGGTAGCAGGAAGCTGTACGGGCAGGTCCACTTTGGAGATTCAAATGGGACCCTGGTGAACCAGCTCAACACAGAAAATAATGACTCTAGTTTTTTTGAGAGAGAGCACCCACGCCTTTCCATGAACCCTAAATATGTTAATGGAAGCGTACAAAGCATGTCCTACTGTTACCCTCTCTCAGGTGTCCTATGGAGGACTAATAAATTTTCTGACTCCACCTTCTCCCAGACCAAGTTTCCCTATCCCAGGACTTTTAGGTAAATTGGGCTCTCTTAGCAGATTCACCTCTCCTCTCTACCTAGCCTCTCCCCAACCAGCTGGTATGCTCTTCCAAGCTCAAAAAAAGGGGGGACCAAAAAATTGAACCTGCACTCCTTGGCCCCCTCTGCACCCTCACTAAAACCCTCCCACTCTCAGAGTTTGTCTGAGACAAGAGGGCTAGGGAAATGCCTGAGTTTAGGAAATGCTGGGTTTGGGGAACTTGGGCTTGGGAGAATGCAGGCTTAGGGTACATGGGTTTGGGGAATGTGGTTTACGGGGAATGTGGGTTCAGGAAACACAGGTTCAGGAATCATGTGGCTTGGAAACACAGGGCTTAGGAACACCACCATGCAACTGGTGTTGTTCAGGGAATGCTGTGGCTATCAGCCCTATAGGAAGGGTTTTGCCTTCCCACAGCTTCAGGCTGCAGTGTCAGAAACCCATGGTTTTACCTTGAGCAAACATTCCTTTTGTAGTAGTCTCTCCAGTGTGATATCCAGATACCTTCTGCTTTGTAGGTTACTAAAACTGCTCACTTGGGCAGGATTCTGTCCCCACTCTGCCCATTTTTTGCAGGAGAGAAGATGATGGTACACTCACTCACACACCATCTTGCCCTGCCTCTTAAAATAATTATATTGAGGATGAAAAACATTTATATTCAGTCTCTCATAAGAATGTATATAAATATGTTTGTTTATTTGGATTGGTATAAATAGATATATGCATAAAAGATAATTTTGAACCAGGGCCACATACTACAAATACAAGTAAATTCAAATGAATAAAATATTTAGAATAATATCCATAGAATGTGTATATCATGCATGTCAGTATTACATAGTTTTTCACTTGAGCATATATGTGTCATTGAGTGGTATGTGTGTGTTGTTATGTGGTTATAATGTTTGAATATACTTTATAAACATATGACAAGTTAAAATCTAAAATTTGAGGAGCTAAAAATGATAGGAATACCATTGAGATATTTTAAATGGTAGTGTAATGCCTAAGGTGGATAAAATGTACTATCTAAATTTAAAAATCTTTTTCTTCTCATCAAATATATTTTCACAACACATACATTCAATAAAAGGACTTGTATTCAGAATAGGCATTTTTTTAAAAACCAACAAATCGATAGGAAAAAGAATTTAACAAAAAATGGGCAGAAATTTAAAGAGGTATTTCATAAGAGGATACTCAAAAGCTAATAAGTGTATGAAAAGTGCACATGCATGTTAATCATCATTGAAATGAAAACTAAAACCACAATAAGTTACCACTATATGCCCTCCAGAGTGACTAAATTGAAAAAGACTGACACTTTTAACTACTGGTGAGCAAATGAAGCAATGGAACTTTAAAAATGTGTTTGGCACTATCTGGCAAAGCTGAACCTAGGGTGAACTAAAATTTATGTACTAGAGGTATTTGGAGAAGTATTATTAATAATAGTTTACAAAGTGAAAATGAACCAAATATCCTTTGGATGAGTAAACTGTGCTTTTTCACACAATGGAATTCAATTCAGACATGAAAATCAACCATGTACAAATACATGCAACAAAAATCTCACAAACACAATGTTGAGCAAAAAACCAGATACAAACAATACATATGGTTTGAATATATTCATATAATGTCCCAAACAGACAAGACTAAACAAGACAAAACAAGACAAGACTAAGCTATTGCATAGTGGTTATCCTTGGGGAGGTGATAACTAAAAGGGAGTATGACAGGAGCTTCTGGAATCTGGTAATATTTTTTCTTGATCTGAGTTCTGATTATGTATTACATTTGTGAACATTCACTGACTTCCTTGCGTTATACTTCCATGAAGTTTCTGAACCAAATTGCTGAAACTCCAATAATTGCTAGGGATGTGGTGTCATCCTACACTGAAACCAATGGGCCAAGTCACAGGTATTTTGGTACCCTGGATCTGGCCATTAATCTGAGACCACTTTAGTAACTCATTAATGAAAACCCAACCATACAAAGCCTTAGGCCAACAACAAAAAGTCAGTTCATGAACAAGGCAAAATTAAAGGAAGTTTAATGACTAGAATATTCACATTGGCATTTTCTGCCTGGTAAATGATCTACACAAGAAGCCAAGTCTATCAGAATAGTACATAAATACCTATCAAAATCATAATGGCAGAATAAAATTTGGATTGGAGTGAACTTACTGGTATTCTACTATAGAACTATTGTGACTAGAAATGGAAGAAACTGTGGCATTGGTCTGGAAAAAGTGACCTTGGTAGTTGCAGAGAGCAGGGAGAGCAAAGAGGAAATGAGATTTGGATACATTTTCGGGATTTGGAGTTGTCCTAAATATTGCAGGGACAGATGCTGGACATTATATATCCTGCCATAATCTACTGAATGGACTAGGGGAGAGTGTAAATGACAATGTACACTGTAATCCATGCAATGCAGCAGTGCTCCAAAATGTATTCACTAAATGCAGTGATGTGCCACAATGATGAAAGAGGTTGTAGACCTGGGAGTAGTGGGGAGTGGGGTGCTATGGGGTATGTGGGAGCCTCATATTTTTTAATGTCACATTTTTTGTGATCTATATATCTTTGAAAAATACAATTTAATAAAATAAAAATAAATAAAATCATAACGGCAATAAGCCAAGTCAAGATGAAGAGGAAATCCCCAAAAGAACTAAAGGGATTGGAAATACAAGACATGTACTGGCTCACATCCCTTTTCTGCTTTTCTCCTGCACACAAGTTTGCACCCTACCTGGAAGCCAGTCTTACTATGTACATCTCTGCTCTGATCATCTATGAACTATATTACCATTTGAATTCAGACAGCAATCTTATCTCTTTATTCCTAAGTTAGCATTAGGGGAAGAAAATTAATTGTTGTGATAATCTGCATTTCAGGGTTATTACATGATTAATTAACATAAATCCAAGTCTCTAATCAATGCCTTCTTTCCCTGAAGGAAATTTTATTTGGGAAGTAATCTGAGCCAGAATTGCTTGGTAGCACCCTGCCATCTGTCAATACTGGCAGACTGTACCCATCACAGGTAATGACAACTCTCCCTTGGATGCAACTGGAAGAACAGCCAGGTTCTCTCCCTGAACACTGGGGCCACATAGTCCCCTTTTAGTATGATCTAGGCCCAAAGAATTCAGTTTCATTTTACTTATCCAGTCATGACCACGGGTCTTTCCTCCCAATCTTAGTCTGTGTCATTTCTTCAAATGGCTAAAGTCAATCCTTATTTCTAATTTCCTCCTTGGAAGATAAAATGAATGGTAATTCTGGGAATGGCCTGCTATCATTTCCACTAAATGTCTGGATTACTGAGCTAGTAAAAGGCATTCCTTCTGGCCCTACAAGAGTAACTGTAATGGATTTTAAAAGTCCCAGGGAGAAGAAAATGTCACTGTATTGTTAATGAAATAACAGTACAAATTCACTAAAGACATAATGCATTCATGTCTCCTATTTTTAAAGGAAATGCTAATTAAATACTGCATTTCACCTATCATATAGGATAAATCAAATAAATTGTAAATATACCTCGCTCTCCAGAGTGTAGTCTTAAGAACTTGACTTAAATTGCTGATATAAACACATACATTTTCACTTAATCAGGTAAGGATATAATATATAGTTAAAATTATAATTATGAATACAATAATAGTACTAATCCCAGAAATCTATTAATATATCATGATCTTTATATTTGTGCTTAGTGTGTATATTTTTAAACAATTTTTAATTTGGAATAATTTTGGATTTACAGAAGTAAACAAAGAAGCTATTGAGAGTTCCTATATAAACTTCTTCTGATTTTCTATGATGTTACATCTTATATAAAACTGATACCTTTACCACCACAAGGAAATAATATTGGTATAGTTTAATTACTTAAGAACAGTCTATATTGGAATTTCACCCATTTATAATAAAATTATCTTTTTATTTTAAGATCCAAGCCAAGACACCACATTTAATCTTGAATTCATGTCCTTTAGTCTATTCTGGTGAGTGGAAGTTTGTGTTTTCTGTTGTATTTCAGAGGAATGTTCTGTAGATGGGAATGTGTCAATAATTTGATAGTGCTATATCAGTTCATCTATATATGTACTTAATTCCTTCCATCTTTTCTGTCAGTCACTGTGCCTAGAGTGATGAAGTCTGCAACTATAATTTTGGCTTGCCTCTTGTTCTAGTTTTCCATCAGATAGGATTTTTGTGTCTTTTGCAGAAGTTACAATATTATCAGTAAGCATTTTCCTTCTTTATCAGCAAAAATTTTGCTTTTTTTGAAGTCTACTTGTCTGAAACTCATATTGTATTTCCATTGCATATATTAACCCATCCCTCACTATTTAAAATTCTGTTTATATTTCAAGTGACTTTTTTGGGGGCAATTACACTTGCATTGTGATTATTTTATCCAATATAACTACTATTGTTTTAACTGGTGTATTAGGATCATTCACATTTGTAGCCTTTGTTTTTAGGCCAATTAAAATCTAATACCCTGCAAGGTGTTTATGTGTGGTGGGTAGTAGTGGTGGGGAAGAATTGTGAGAGTTAAGAAACTTGCAGTGATTGATGTCTTCACTAACTTGGTGTTTATCATCCAGTTTTACACAAACTGAAACATGTATTCATTTACACATATTAACTAAGTACAGCTTATCATGTGAAATTATATCTAAATTAATCTGTTAAATAGAACAATTGATATATTAATATTTGTTTGGAAGGAGGAATAGAGAAATGAATAAAATGTCAGAGATTACTTAAAATTCACTTGCATTGACCCTGGCTATCACTACATTCTTTAATCCTAGAATGCAACAAAAGTGCACAATGCTCTCATGAGAGGAAGGGTGATCATGAAATCTCACATGGCATGACCATCTTCATCCTGTACTTGAGGGGAATTGTGGTGTCCAGTGTGGAGGAGCACAGGCCCAGACACTGGGGCTCTCTCACCAGGTATGAGCTCTTGGAAACATTACATACCACTCTTTGCTTCCATTTGTAGTTTTTCATCTGTAAGTGGAGGTAATATTGACACCTACTGCACATGTTTTGTGAGCACATGCATACATGAAAAAGAGGAGCAGAGCTATGTGTTTAGCCAAGCTCACTCACATAATAAGAAATCCCATTTTCCCAATGGCTATTAATCCCCAAGACCATCATATTTGCTGTGAGCACTGCCTTTTCTGAAAATATCCTACCCCAGAGCTGCTATATAGTGATAGGACAAGAAAATATAGGTCCTTCATTCTTGTGGTTAAAGCTGGTTCACCATGACCTAGCAGGTCTCAGAGAGAAGCCCAGGCCCTGAATGCTCAGGTCATTCCCATTGATGTTTAGCCCTGAGCTGAGGCTATTCACCAGGGAGTTTAGGCTTAGATGGGTTTTTCTTTCTGCCATTTCATAAGGTTATTTATGGATAGCACAATATGTTGTATACACTAATGGATGTGAGAGAGGAAAAGAATGGTATGTGGCAGTTTTCCAGACCAGAATATCTTTTGGTAGATAGGTGTCCAGTATGATATATAGAAGTTTGAGTCTGGGTGAAACTTGGCACAACCTTGGGGGCCTCTGTGACTCTCCCCTATAGTCAGTAGATCTACCTGCAGTAGTCGTGACCTGCAGTAGTTGTGACATGAAAAGGGTCAGCCAGAACACAGGGGAGTGGCCATAGATGATCTCATAAATTGGTAGTGGTGGTGGTTATACATAGTTCGCAGACTATGCGATGGGTTGACTTGCCATCTCCAGGGACAATGCACAGAATACACTGTATGTTCAAATAGGCAGCCTGAGAGCCAAGGATATAGCTTTTTGTTACTGTTCAAAATATGTATTAAGGGCAAGTCAGTGTGAGCCATGAAAGAAACCTCCTATGACTGGAAGACCTGGTTGTTCATCTGGGTTTGTCAGGACCCACTAAGCCAGCTGACAAGCAGGTGTCAATGGGAGACTCTTTTCCTGTAAGGGTCTGGGTCTTATTAGCCATCTAATAATTCACCAAAGGACATCTCTAGCCTTAGGATTTTATATGTACTGATGTCTCTGAATTAGGAGTTATTCATAGTAAATAGAGGAAGCAATCTCACATCATTAAAAAGGTAAATGCCAATTTTGCAGACAGAAAAAAGACAGGTTTCTGCTAGAGACAGGGGGATTTATCAGTCTATGATGCAAGCGTGACCCTGGATGGAGTTAGGAAATCTGAGTGATATTTTCCTCACCCACTGGGCAGTTCATGGATGATACAGCTAGGCCCATGGAGCATCATGGAGCCAAAGGTGGCAGTCAGTGATTCCAGTGCCTCTTAGAAATGGCCTGTCTCAGTATTCCCCAGGTGTCAGTCATTGCCTGGGGAAGCCCACAGATTACTTGTCTTTTGCACTGTCTTACTTTGCCAGGCAGACAGAATATATACCACAAAGGGTGTTAAATCAGCAACAAGAATTTTTTGGAAAGTTACAAAAGGCATTAGAGAGGCAAATCTTTCTCTCATGAGTGTGTAGAGTAGTGGTGCTTGCTTGCTACAATCCTTGAAGTTCCATGGCTGGTACCCTTGCCTCCTGTCACATTGAGACCCCAATCCCCTTGTTTTTGTAATTCAGATTTCCTCTGGCTTCCTGCTGCTATTCCTCCCTGAAGCTTTCTCTGGCTTCTGACTTCTGGGTACCTCTATTTATATTGTTTCTAAAAATAGAAACTAAGATCCATCCTGATTCAATTTGGCCACCATAACTAAAAACAGCATATTCGAATTTTCCTTTTAAAAATAAGTTCACATTAAAAGAATATGGATTTAAATTAAGAATGCGTTTTGAAGACCTACATAACTTAGTAAAACAGCACGCAAAATCTCCTGGGTTTGAAATTGCAGAACATAGGTCATTGGGCAGTATGTTCAGTGGAGTTAGAAAAAAGGCAGACTTTTTATGCAAGAAAATATGGTTAATTTGAATCTCCTTCATGAGGTAAAGAAGCAAACATGTGGACTATAAATAACTGCGGGTACAAAATTTACTTCAATTGCATCTATCCATATTTCTGTGGTATGTCCTGTGGCCCAGACATGACTTTCCCATTAGAAATTGTTAAATATACTGCAAGAACCCTTATTACTATTTTCTCTCCATCAACAAAAAATATTTGAAAAGAATAAGTTTAGACTTTTCCCTGTAAATGTTTTCTGTGTTCTGACTACTCCACTGACTAGACATTCCTCCCATTTTTCTCTTTCATCAGATTTCCATATTCTCAGAGTTTAGAAGAAAAACAGTGCTCACTGGGATGTGGAGACCAATGATTGCAGGGAGAAAATTTATTGGGAAGCTCTCCCAATAGAAGGAGTCTGCAGAATAGACCAGCTCCCCTGCCAGCATGGTGGGGGTCTAAAGAGAGACTTCAGCCCTCCCCTGGCAGAGGCAGTCATAAATTTATACAGTACATCTACAGGCAGGAAAATGCTTAGTCAGTGGGAGAGGGCTGGGGTTGGGGTTTGGGGAAGATCTGAGGGACAATAGGGAACTGTAAAAGTGAAGTTTTCCCCTTGTATGACAATCTGGTGGTGGGCTAGGGGTAGTGAAGTCTAGGAATATAGGAAGGTTTGGTGGTGCCATGTGGTGATTTGGTCTATTATTGTGAGGAAATGAGCTGTATCTGAGCACATAGACTCTGGATGGGAGTGTCCTATGTCATGGAAATGTGTCACTGTTTTTTCAAATATATTTTTATTTATTTTTAAAAGATACATCCAGTCTGCCCTTTTCCCTCCCCCCGACAGCAGCAACAGCCAGGCGTGGGCGGGAAACTCAAGTCTGCCCTCCACCCCAGCAACAGCAGCCACCAATCCCTAAACCCTGCCCCTTCCCCCAGCAACAGCGACAGCCAATCCCTAACCACCACCCCTCCCCCGTCCAGTACCGCCCACTGACCTTTCGCCGGCAACCAATCAGAACAGGGCGTGGCTTCGACCAATCAGCCTTCCCCAGCCCCTATAAAACTGTTGCCTCTCCCTCAGTAAAGTGGACTTGCGTGTTTACCTTGTCTCCGCGGTGGTTCTTCTGCCGTGCGCCCTCCAGTCCTGAGAGCCCCCGACAAGGGCCTGGCCTCCCTTGTCCCCAGTTCGTCGCCTGCTTCTCCGGGCGACCCCTTCGTCGCCTGCTTCTCCGGGCGACCCCTTCGTCGCCGGCTTCGCCGGGCGACCCCGTCAGCCGAACCACGCAACCCCTTGTGAGACCGATCCCTCGTCTGCTGCCGGACCGACCCCTCGTCCCAAGTGGGACCGACCCCTCGTCCCAAGTGGGACCGACCCCTCGTCCCAAGCGGGACCGACCCCTCGTCCAGAGCTGGACCGACCCCTCGTCCGCAGCCAGACCCCACCTCTACCGACCGAGCAAGCCGCCGCAGATACATAGATCACACAATATATTACATTAAAAATACAGGAGGAAAGCCACTGTTAGCCATTGTAAATCTTGTGATCTGTTAATCATTATAAACATTGTAAGGGAGAAACCTTTAACATTTCTAACATATATATATATATATGGCAAGGGACCTAAGTAGGGGTGAAAGGTACTGGGCTAGATAGAAGGGTGAGAGGATTGGGGGCATTGGATTCATCTAATTACTTCCTGCTCTCAAGGTGGGGTTTCCTTTCCATTCTGCTCTGGTTGTTCTGATCCCTGGTTCTGAAGAGGCTGATATAGGCATTCATGCTGCAGAAATATGCTGTTCATATATTTCTGAGTTATTGATTGTATAATTTGATATATGAATTGGATGAGGAGCTGTACGAGACAAGGCCTAAAGAGAAAAAGAGGCACTAATATCAGTAGTGGTGTTACGAGTGGTAAAATGATTGATTTCAGGGATGAGGAGAAATAAGAAGAGAAATGAGGATAGCCATGATTGAATGGGTTTTATACCTTGTTAGGCACTACTGGAAAGGGGATAATGAGGAATGCTTCTGAAAGAGGGTTTAAGATTATTATAACAGGTTGGTGCTGTGTCATGACTAAAGGGGAACTGGTGTCCCATACATGGGTACTTATTTCTGTCTGCAATGTGAGAAGGATATCAGAAGGAAATGGGGAAGGTATGAGTTTGGTGGACATAAGAAGAAGGATTTTGGTTTGCAACAATGGGAGGGTAAAGGAGATAGAGGAGTGTAGTTGGACAATATGTCACAACCTTGAAGAGGTGAAGGACAAGTAGGGATTATAAGGAACTGATGAAAAAATGTGAAATTCTCTAATGGGCATATAACTGATTTGGTGATTAAAGGAGAAGAGGCGATGCCATCAAACCCACAATAGAGATTAAGGAAGTGGATAAAAGTTCTGAATATTTTAGGAAGACTGAATATCTGGCCCTCATATTAACTACAAGGGAGATTGCCTAACCTCCACCCTTGATGCTTAACTTCGGTTTGGACTTGTTGATGGAGATGTAGGACCATAGCAAACCAGGGAATCATCAGTCATTTGTTATTAATTCACGGAGGTATGGAAAGGAGGATGCCAGACCCAGGTCAGTAGGGCATGCTAGAGGAACTTTCCTGGAAACAGAGTTTTCAGGACATTCAAACTTCCAAAGACTTTTATGACAATATACTGGTCAAGGCCCAAGTATATGCCTGGGGTTAGGACAGGAGTGTATTCAGTGCCCTTCCTTTCTGCACTTAAAACAGAGTCCCATAGGTGGCCAAAGAGAGGAGGGGGAATTAGGTTTCTGAGATTGGACCTGAGGGCAGCAGTTATGAGGGAAGCTTTAGCCTGATTCCATTTATGTTTTTATAATTTGGCTTCCTCTTCTCTGTTGTTAAAAACCTTAAAAAGTTGCTTTAATCAGGTAATTCTGAGGGGTTTGAAGGCTTTCTTCCTAATTTCTATAACTTTTTCTAATGTCTGAATAAGATTGTGTGATAAAGCGGGTGTGTAGATATAGCTGACTAGAGTCTGACTTAGAATTTAAACTGGTGTATTTAAGGAGGGACTCAGTTATTCTATTCATAAAAGCAGCTGGATTGTCATCAAGACTTGGTGAAGCATCTTTAATTTTATCATAATTAAGTTTCATAAGAGCAGTGTTTCTCATTCCTTTTATTATCCAGTTTAAAAAGTTGGCCAACTTCCTCCCCTCAGCTCTCTGCTGTGCTGTTTTCTGCCCATCCTTTCACTCCTTCTCACATTCATTTACACTAATTTACATCCTCCCCCACATCCATAAACACAAAATTAACCCCTCTCCACCTCTTAATTCTATGCAAACATCAATAACCCTCTTACTTTTCAGAGAAGTAGCAGAAGCTGAAGGAAGAGTTAAGGTGCATGTTACCTTCTCACTCTCAGATTTAAGTCTTATAGAAAACCAGTTATTCTCATTCTCTAAAAGTCCTGCCACATACATTAAAGAATTCCAAAACCTCACCCACTCACATGATCTCAAATATCAGAACATATATATGATCCTTACCTCTTCAACTACACCCGAGAATAAACTGCACTTGAGGGTCTGCTACTGCTTTTGCAGATTCCATGCACTTCACACTCAAAACCCCAATAAACACTCAGCAAACCCCACTACAGTTTCAAACAATAACCAACCCTGGGACTGTCAGCTAGCATCTGCTGACCTCCCCACATGGCCCACTTTTTAACCTGTATAATAGAAGACTTGAAAAATGCTGCCCTTAAGGCAGTTAATTATGATAAAATTAAAGAGATTTCATAAAGGCTTGATGAAAATCCAGCTGTTCTTATGAACAGATTAACTGAGTTTCTCCTTCAATACACCAATTTAGATCCCCAGTTAGACTTGTTAGCTATACCTACCCACTTTAGCACACAGTCTAATTCAGACATTAGAAAAATGACAGAAATTAGAAAAAAAAAACACTCAAACACCTCATAAAAATCTGAGAAAAGTCACTTTTAAGGTCTTTAACAATAAAGAAGAACTCAAATTACAAAAACACCAATGAGATCAGGCTAAATCCTCCCTTCTAGCTGATGCCCTCAGGTCCAATTCACAGAAACCTAATCCCCCTTTTTCCCTTCAGCCAGCTCTAGGACCCTGTTTCAACTGTGGAAAGGAAGAACACTGAATACAAACCTGTCCAAGTCTCAGATATACATAGGTGCCTTAACAAGTATGTTATTATAAATGTCATTGGAAGTCTGACTGTCCTGAAAATCCTGTTTCCAGAAAACTTCTTCCAGTGCACCCTACAGATCTGGAGCCAAAATCTTCCTTTCCAGACCTTCTTGGCCTAACTAAAGACAACTGACAGTTCCCAGGTTTCAGCACCAAATGTAGAAAAGAAACAGTGCTCACTGGGATGTAGGGACTGATGATTGTTGGGAGAAAAAATATTGGGAAGCCCTACCATTGGAGTGAGGCTGAAGTCTCTCTTCAGATCCCTGCTATGCTGGTGTGGGCCTGAAGTCTTTTCTTCAGACACCCACTATTGGGAAAGCTTCTCAATAAACTTTCTTCCTGTAATCATTAGTCTTTCCATCCCAGTGAGCACCACTTTTCTCCTACACAGTGATACCAAATATTGAAATTAGGCCAATAGATACCCACACAATGTAATCTTAATGTACAAGAGAATGGAAGGGTCACACTTCTCTCTAAATGAAAATCTAGAAATGATTACTCTTAATGAGGAATTAATGTGAAAGGCTGAGATAGGCCAACATTTAGGCCTCTTTTGCCAAACAGTCAACTTGTGAATACAAAGGAACAATTTTTGCAGGAAATTAAAAATGCTGCTCCAGTGAACACATGAATTATAAAAAAGCTAAACAGCCTTATTACTTATATGGAGAAAGTTATAGTGGTATTTATAGACAATCAATACAGCCACAACATTCCCTTGAGCCAAAGCCTAATTCAGAGCAAGACTCTAAATTTTTTAAAGTTTTATCTAGTCTGATAGAGGTGAAAGAGATGCAGAAGAAAATTTTAAAGTTAAAAGTGTTTGTTTTACGAGGTTTAAAGAAAGAAGCCATCTCCATAACATTGAAATGCAAGACACAGCAGCAAGTGGCAGCAAGTATTCCAGAAGATATAGCTATGATAACTGACGAAGGTAGCTATGGTAAATAAAAGATTTTCAATGTAGACGACACAGACTTATATTGGAAAAGATGTCATTAAGTTTTTTTTGTGCCTAGAGGAGAAGTCAATGCCTGCCTTCAGTGACTCAAAGAATGAACAGAATCAAATGCAGGTCTAATCAGCTGGTGACTTTAAGTTGAAGTCAATGCTCATTTACCATTTCAAAAACTTTAGTGTCTTAATATTTATGATATGGACATGGTGGCTGATGGGTATGGGGAATGGCAGGAAGAGATGAGATGTGGAGGCGCCTTTGGGACTTGGAGTCACCGGACATTGTAAATCCTCCCAGGGCCCACTGGATGGAACGGGGGAGAATATGGGCCATGATGTGGACCAGTGACCATGAGGTGCAGAGATGCCCAGAGATGTACTTACCAAATGCAATGGATGTGTCATGATGATGGGAGTGAATGTTGCTGGGGGGGAAGTGGTGGGGTGGGGGTGGTGGGGTTGAATGGGACCTCATATTTTTTTTAATGTAATATTTTTACAAAATCAATGAAAAAATAAAAAATAAAATGTGGTATATACATAAAAAAAAATTTATGATAAATCTACTTTACCTGTCCTCTATAAAAGGAACAACAAATCCAGTATGACAGCACATTTGCTTACATCAGTGTTTACTGAATATTTTAAGGTCGCTGTGGCAATATACTGATAAAAATTATTCCTTTCAAAAAAGAATGGTTTGCTGAAATTGCACCTCATCATTAAAGAGCTCTGATGGCTGCAGACTTGGCCCAGTGGTTAGGAAATCCATCTACCACATGGGAGGTCCGCGGTTCAAACCCTGGGCCTTCTTGTCCTGTGTGGAGCTGGCCCATGTGCAGTGCTGATGCGCGCAAGGAGTGCCGTGCCATGCAGGGGTGTCCCCCGCATAGGGGAGCCCCATATGCAAAGGAGTGTGCCCCATAAGGAGAGCTGCCCAGCGTGGAAGAAAGCGCAGCCTGCCTAAGAATGGCGCCGCCCACACGGAGAGCTGACACAAGATTACACAATGAAAAGAAACACAGATTCCCATGCTACTAACGACAACAGAAGTGAACAAAGAAGAAGACACAGCAAATAGACACAGAGAACAGACAACCGGGGTTTGGAGGGGAGGGAAGAAAGAAAGAAAGAAAGAAATCTTAAAAAATAAATAAAGAGCTCTGATGGAGATGTACAATGAGATGAATATTGTTTCATTCCTGCTAACACCACATCCATTCTGCAGCCCATGAATCAAGGAGTAATTTTTCATTTATTATTACTAAAGAAATAAACTTCTTAAAGCTATAACTATCATAAATATTCCTCTAGGAGATCAGGCAAAGAAAATTGGAAACTTTCTGGAGAGGATTCCCCATTCTAGGTGCCATTAAGGATATTTATGATTCATGGGAGGAGGGCAAAGATCAAAATATCAGTATTAACAGGAGTTTGGGATGACTTGATTCCATCACTAATTGATGACATTAAAGAATTCAAGACATCAGAGAAAGGATCTTCAAATGTGGTGGTAATAGCAAGAGAACTAGATTTAGCAATGTAGTTTTAAGATGCGACTGAATTGCTGCATCTTAAGTTAAAACTTTAACAAATGAAGAATTTCTACTTATAACTGTGCAAAGAAACTGGTTTCTTCTAATGGAATCTACTCCTGGTAATGATGCTGTGAATATTATTGAAATGATTTAAAAAAAGAATTTAGAATATTATATTAACTTAGTTGATATATCAGTTGAAGGGTTTATGAGGATTGACTCCAATTTTGAAAGAAGTTGTACTGTGTGTAAAATTCTATCAAAATATATCAGAATAGCATGCTACAGAGAACTATTTTGGGAAAGGCAGTGTCAATCTATGAGGGAGAACTGGGCTAAGAACATTTACAAGTAACCTGCGAACCAAGTAAACTGTCAAAGTTAAACACAGATTTCAAAGCTAAACAGAAGGGAGACTTTTATGCCTTTAGCATTTCAAGGAACTCTTTGACCCTAATTGATGGCACATGAAGTTTCTTTTATTTTGATCACTAGTCACATCTTTTATAGGCACAACTGAGTTTAAACTGAGAAGTTTCATGTTTATTTCCTCATTTCTTTAAGGAGACACAATATGAGGTTTCTGGGCCTCAGATTTATTTGTTTTCTTTTCTTACAAAGGTTTAAATAGAATTCAGGGTTCTATGCAGAGGCTGGTCTTGGCTATACTGTGGCCATGTGGACAAGAAGTAGGCAGAATTTCCTGATTTCCTAAGAGACTCCTTTGGGAAGTTTGCTGGTAGGCTAGAGACCACACCCATTATTTTAGGAAGAATGAAGACACACCCTTTAGTTGACTGTTCAGGCATCCCAGAGACTATTCTGACTAAGTTCACTGCTCCACACAATTTGGAGCTGAAGCCCTGTCTCAGGGTCCTGAATATTTATTTTCAGGGTGTAATTGGCTCACAAGCATCCTTGTGGGCAGTTCTTGAGATTATCTGATTCTGGATATCAGATAAATGAGTCCAAGCTGACTGGGAGGCCTGAGCAGTGGCCCCCAAATCAAAGCACCTGAGATATTTGTCCCAGGAAATATTTGGCTACTTTCTGAATGGATGGGCCCAAGGAATTGGGGCCATTCAGTTTCCTGCCTTGGTTCTTGGCACCCCTACTTTCCAGGGTCCAAGGCTGACCCAAACAGAAGTTCCTGAGTTAAATTTCAGGAAATGTTTGGCTGCTTCTTGATTTCTGCCACCCCAGGAAATCAGAAAGGCCCTGTCACTTGGTATTCCCAGAGCAGGTGGGACTTGGGAGACAGGCAGAATTGATTTTCAACCTGAAGCTTCCAAGCCAAATTGTGCTTCTTCCTCCTATCCTTCCAGAATTATTAAATGGAGTCTTAGTTCTGACTTTAATGTCTGAGAGTTTTCCAGTTAAACCAATTACTAAAAGGCCATTAAGTGATTAGAGGTTAATTGTATAAAGTTAACAGACTCTAGGGTTTTAAGGCAACAATAGCTTCCTTGCTAAACAAAGGCACCTTCCATAAGAACTTTATTTTCACAGTTTTTAAAAAACAGACCAAAGCATAAACTTACAAAGAGAGATTCAGCAAAAATGTAAAACATTGTTAAAGATTAGAAATTGCAAGGGTATTCTGGTCACGTGGCCTCCCTGAGGAAGGGAGTCTCCCACGGTATGGATATTGGCTCTGAGGCACTTCCCATTCATCCCCCAGGGAACTGGGTGTGGTCAGACAGGAACTCCAATTGAAGAGGCATGGATCCAGTGGGAATGGTAAACTCTCAGGCTTTCCATTACCACCACATTCGCATTCCCTCTAAAGAGGGTGGGAAAAGGCAGTGGTCACCCACCCCACAGGCAGAGCCTCCTGCTGCTTAAACAGCTTGAAAGACCAGGAGCACAGTGAAATTCAGTTCTGTGATACAGTCCTCCTGACTACTGCTGCACACAGGGCAGGGTGTGTGGCAAGGATGCAAAGAATTCTGGAGCCTCAACCCCTTCCCTTCTGGGATTACAATCTGCAGGGGTTCATACCCAAACCCAATTAAAATAGAGAACCAAAGGAAGGCACTAAGCAGGCTGTAGGCCATAATTTCACTCACCAATAAACTCCTGGACTAGCTCACAAATATGTTACCATATTCTATTTGGTTCTTAGCTATGATGCAGAAATGAATTTCAAAAGAATGCTGGGTGAGTTATACCAGTAATTTATTCAGGTAGGGAGGGAAGAGAAATGTGAGAAAATAATAGAAAATAACAGAGTGGGGGCCCCATGTAGTGAGGAAGAGGATGAAAAGAGATGAAGAGGGCTGATTTACAAGCTACAATTCCCCATTATTGATTATAAATCCCCAGGTTTACTAGCATGACCATGTGGTGGAGGAAAAATGGCAACAGCATTGCAGAAAGGGAAGGATGGGTCCAGAGATGAGAGAGCAGGGTGAGAGTAATGCTAAATGTTTAACAGGAATTTTTGCCTACCCTTGCTGCCCACAAAATAAGCTCATTTGCAATCTGGCACTGAAACAAAGACTTATTTCTGGCTAAATCTTTCCACGGTTTAACTCATATTTAGTCCAAGCTTGATTATAAAAACCAACCCACATTTCTGTAACCAAGAGTTTCCAAGTCCAGACAAATTTTTCAGGTGCATTAGGACTTAAAGCCATCAAAGTCCTTTTCCACTATAATCAAACCTTCACTATCTTAGTGGAGGCAGAACCAAAACCAGATGCTAACACACAGTTAGCTAAACTTAAATATCAGGCTTTTATTCCTTGTCTTTCAGACCTGGAGAAGATAGCTTCCTCCTGAATTTTTGGAGGTACTGGGGTCTTCTTTGGGAGCTGGTCAGGCTCATTTTCTAACATTTAAAATTAGGTCCCCCTGGGGTCTTACCTTTATTTTTCTTCATTCTCAGGGTCTCTTTTCAACTCTCCAGTGCCTCTGGATTTTCTAGGAGGGCCCTGGTGGAGTCCACAACCTTTTTCTGGACTAAGGGAGTCCATGAGCAGTCAGGACTGGGGTGCACCCAAGCCCTCCCAGCTTCCCCAGAGACATTCAGGAGGGGAAATCAGCCACTGCTGTCTCTGGCCCTCTCAGCATGTCCAGATGAGCCCCCAAATGTTGTGGAGAGAGAGAAGTTTGGTGTACATGGTACTGAAGTCCAGGACATGTGAAGCTGAGAAGGAAGATTTATTACAACTGGCTGGACTCAGCAGACTACTATCCTAATGAAAACTGAGCCCCAAATAGGATTTTTTGGGTTCCTTTTATACAGAGGATATAGGAGTGGGGAGGAAAACAGTGCTTATATGCAAAAGGACTTTTTGCTAGTTTCTTAGAGTTCCGAGATGTTTTATCTGAGCATTAGATAGGTTTTATTTTATTTTTTTATTTCTTTTATTTCTTTTTTTAAAATTAAAGTTAATAGATCACAAGGAATGTTACATTAAAAAACATTTAAAAAAACAAGAAACATAAGAGGTTCCCATATAATCCACTCCCCACCCTCCACCACATCATTTTTGTAAATTGTATTTTTTAAAAAATGTCTACATCACAAAAAAAAGTTAAACTAAAAAATATAAGAGGTTCCTGTATACTCTCCACCCCACACACACAGTCCTCCCACACCAGTAACCTCCCTCACCATGCAGCACATACTCATCACACGTGGTAAACACATTTTGGGGCATTGCTGCACTACACAGATAATAGTTCACCCTGTAGTTTGCACTCTCCCCCAGTACATTCAGTGGGTTATGGCAGGATATATAAGGCCAGCATCTGACCCTGCAATATCATTAAGGACAACTCAAAATCCCAAAAATGCCCCCACATCACATCTCTTCTAACATACTCTGCAGGTAAGCTTGAATTAACACAGACCCGCCACATTCCAGATAACCTTGAATTAACACATTTAGCTTACACACACAGCCTAGCTTATTTATGAAGAAATACACAGCCCCTGCTCACAGCCCATATCAAACATAGTTTGTCCTCATTGTGATTCCAGGGGAGATGAGGTGTGTCCTCCTTCCACCGAATATAGTGCTGAAGAATAAGTCTGATAAGATTCCCCCAAATTCTCCAGAGATCACACTGATTCCCAAAAGAACTTCCATATCAATATTCTGAAGAGAGGGACTCTGACAACATGGCCTCAGGAGGAGACATGTGATCCCCCATATAATAGACAACACCACAATTGGGACATATGACATTGAATGGATATGCAACACTGAAGTTCATCTTCCACAATTTTCCCTCAGTTATCAGTTCCCAAGTTGCATACTAAGAATTACTTTCAGGGAAGTGGACTTGGCCCAAGAGATAGGGCACCTGCCTACCACATGGGAGGTCTGTGGTTCAAACCCTGGGCCTCCTTGACTCATGTGGAGCTGACCCACATGCAGTGCTGATGTTGTGCAAGGAGTGCCTTGCCACACAGGGGTGTCCCCTGCATAGGGGAGCCCCCCGTGCAAGGAGTGCACCCCATAAGGAGAGCCTCCCAGCACAAAAGAAAGTTCAGCCTGCCCAGGAGTGGTGGCCACACACACAGAGAGCTGATGCAGGAAGATGATGCAGCAAGAATAGACACAGATTCCTGGTGCCACTGACAACAATACAACAGTGGAAGCAGACACGGAAGAACACGCAGTGAATAGACACAGAGAACTGACAACTGTGGGGGAGGGGAGAGAAATAAAAAAAAAATTACTTTCAGGATTTCTTGGATCTTGAGGACCAACCCATAGAAACTTTCCTGCTCCTGGGAGCTGGATTCTTCAAAAGAACCATGTGTGATTATGATAACCAGAGAGGGCATAAATATTTAATAAATCTTAGCCTACAAAATGAATGCCTATATCTATATATTGAAATAAAATATTTATTGTATTTTTCCAAAGCAAACAATATATTAATAAAATGTATACTAAGGGAAGCAGACTTGGCCCAGTGGTTAGGGCTTCTGTCTACCATATGGGAGGTCTGTGGTTCAAACCCCGGGTCTCCCTGACCCATGTGGAGCTGGCCCACATGCAGTGCTGATGCATGCAAGTGTTCTGCCACACAGGGCTGTCCCCCGTGCAGGGGAGCCCCACGCACAAGGAGTGTGCCCAGTAAGGAGAGCCACCCAAAATGAAAGAAAGTGCAGCCTGCCCAGGAATGGTGCCACACACACGGAGAGCTGACACACAAGATGATGCAACAAAAAGAAACACAGATTCCTGTGCCACTGACAACAACAGAAGTGGATAAAGAACACACAGCAAATAGACACAGAGAAAGACAACTGGGACAGGGGGGAGAAGGGAAATAAATAAATAAATAAATTATAAAAAAGAAAATTTAAAAATGTATACTAAGTAGCAACTATAGTTTCAGATATAAATGGAAATCCGATTTCATGTTGTTTTCTTATTACACACATGACACACAAATGGTTTTACAGAAATACATACATTCACATGTAGGTGGTGATATAAATTCATTTGAGACTATATAGAATATGGCATAATTTTACCTCTTAAGAAAATACCAGGATACTTCCTTCATATTAATGAAAATCTTACAAAATACCCAGCACAAAATTGCACTACCACAAGTAATTAATGCAGTATTAAATGTATCATTTTTACCTGGTGTTTGTTTTATTTTTATAATAATAACAATAAATAAATGCAATTTGAAATTAAATTGTCTTTTTTAAAGGTACATAGATCACAAAAAAATGTTACATTAAAAAATACAAGAGGTACCCATATACCCCAACCCCATTCCCCACTCCTCCCACATCAACAACCTGTTTTGTCATTGTGGCAAACTCATTGCATTGGTGAATAAATTTTGAAGCACTGATGCACTGCAAGGAATATAGTTTACACTGTTGTTTCCACTCTCTCCCAGCCCATTCAGTGGGTTATGGCAGGATATATAATGCCCAGCATTCATCCCTGCAATATCATTTAGGACAACTCCAAACCCCCACATCTCATCTCCTCTTCCCTCTCCTATTATGTAAGAGTCACTGAGAACATATTACAGTTTAGTTAACCACAGAAGTGAAATCGTTAGCAATTTTAACGTTATTTTCCTGAATATGTTAAAATAACGTCAACAAAAATGTACAAGAAAGCTTCTACCACTAAAGATAATGGTATTAGGTTGGTACAAAAGTAATTGCTGAATTGCATTTTGAAATTTGCCACTTGATATTGGATATATTCTTAAATTTATATGGCCATATTATTCATGATTTTAATGTGCATTTCTCACTTTAGGTTTTTTGATAATGATTTATTACATGTTATTTGTTTTATATTTATTTTAGACTATGAAAATGATGTTAGACAAAAAGCAATTTTGAGAGATTTTCTTATTTGAGTTCAAAATGGGTCATAAACCAGTGGAGACAACTCACAATATCAAGAACGTGTTTGGCCAGAAACTGCTAATGAACATACTGTACAGTAGTGGTTCAAGGAGTTTTGCAAAGATGAGAGCCTTGAAGATGAGAAGCATAGTGGTTGGCCATCGGAAGTTTACAATGACCAATTTAGAGCAATCATTGGGGCTGTTCCTCTTATGACTACATGAGAAGTTTCCAAAGAACTCAATGTCAACCATTCTATAGAAATTTGGAATTTGAAGAAAATCGGAAAGATGCAAATGCCCAAGAAGTGTATACCTCATGAGTTGACCAAAAATTTTTTTAAAAAAATCATTTTGAAGTGTCATCTTCTCTTATTCTATGCAACAACAACAAACCATATCTCAATCATGTTGTGACATATGATGAAAAGTGGATTTTATACAACTAGAGATGACCAGTTCAGTGGTCGGACTAAGAAGGAGCTTCAAAGCACTTCCCAAAGTGAAACATGCACCAAAACAAGGTCATGGTCACTGTTTGTTGGTCTGCTGCTAGCCTAATCCAACACAGTCCTATGAATCCTGGCAAAACCATTACACCTGAGAAGTATGTTCAGCAAATCAATGAGATACACTGAAAACTGCAGGGCTTGCAGCTGACATTGGTCAAAAGAAAGGGAACAATTCTTCTCCATAACAACAACTAACTGCACATCACATTGCACATCCAATCCTTCAAAAGTTGAACGAATAGAGCTATAAAGATTTCCCTCACTTGCCAAGTTCACCTGACCTCTCACCAGATGACCACCACTTCTTCAAAGCATCTCAACAACTTTTTGCAGTGAAAAAACTTCCACAAACAGTAGGATGCCGAAAATGCTTTCCAAGAGCTTATAAAATCCCAAAGCATGGCTTTCTTATGCTATAGAAATAAACAACTTATTTCTCTTTGGCATAAATGTGTTGATTGTATGGTTCCTATTTTAATTAATAAAGATGAGCCTAGTTAAAATGATTTGAAATTTATAATCTGAAACCTCAATTACTTTTGCACCAACCTAGTACAAATATCACCATGACTTTCTAAGTGATAATAGGAAAATGCAAGTTCATGAAATTCATACCTTCATCTTGCTTACTGAAACATTATTTTAATGTATAACTCTAACTTTCTACTAATAGAACTATGTTTAAAAAGGGTCATTATAAATTTATAAACCAATCATAAAATGAAATATTGCTGGAGGAATATTCATTATCTAAGTCACATGAAGGTGATGTGTGTGAATATAATGTAACACATAAGGAGGCCCATGAGTATCTCCTTATATGATCCATTATTTGTCTATTATTGGCAAAAAAAAGAGAAGGTAAACCAAGGTTTAACAATAGCTAAACCCAGAATTTATATTGCATACAGTGTGCTCTTGGTATTTGACATACCATTAAGTACAAAGGTACAGTATATTGCAATGGCAACCACAAAGTTAGAGGTTACTGGGTGTAGCAGTTTGATAGTATTGATTAATTCCAAAAAGAATTATTAGATCATGTCTGTAAACTAGTCTTTTCTCCTGGTCATGTTAGATTATATTGGATTCAGAGGCTTAAGTAATCAAGAAAACCTCTTTGCCAATATGGTCTTGAGTCCTCGCACATGGTGGGTGGGGACTCACAGATAAAAGTCATGCCAAAGGAGATAATATGAAGATTTTTGTTTTGTTTTGTTTTAATTAATTTCTGGAAATATATAACCCACACACAAGCATACATAAACAATAAGTGTATAGTAATAGTTGTGAATTTACAAAACAAACGTATATAAGAACATGCAGGACTCTCATAACTCACCCTGCCACCAGCACCTTACATTCTTGTTAAACCTTTTTAACTAATGATTAAAGAGCATTGTCAAAATATTACTACTAACCAAAGTTTTCCCCCCAATCCTCCCTATTATTAACTTTATACCACTTATATATGAACACAGATAAACAATTAAGTGTATAGTAAAAGTTGTGAATTACAAAGCAAACATGCATAACATCATACAGGGGTCCCATACATAAATCCTCCACCCACACCTTGCATTGTCATAAGACATTTGTTAAAAATTATGAAAGATTATTGTCAAAATCTTACTACCAATCATAGTCATTATCTTGCATTTGGTGTGTTTTCCCCCAACCCGCCCTACTATAATTTTTTAAATATACTTTTTATGACAGAAGTTTTAAACTTATAAAACAATCATGCATACGTGCAGAATTCCCAAAGAAAACCCCTCCATCAACACACCACACTGTGGTGGAACATTTGTGACAGATAGAATAATATCATCTGATTTTTACCATATCAATAGGATACATTTGTCTCATATTTTCCACACTGCCTCTTTATCAACACAGTACATCTTTGGCATCAATGCAAGAATATTATATTATAACTGCTAACCACATAGCATAGGTCATACCAGTTGTATATTTCCCATGCTTCTCCACATTCCCAACACCCTGCAGTAGTGACAAACATTTGCTCTAGCTCACAAAGGATATTCTTGCATCTGTATCCTCAACCACAATTCTCATTCTCCTCTTGGTTTACTGTGCTATTCAGTTTCTCAATTATTCTCTAGCATTGTCAATTAGCATTTACATACCTATACTACCATTTTCAGTCACATCCCCATTTATAAACTAGCTGTTCCTCACTGTGTGTTAGCATCCACTCTATACGTTTCCACACTTTTACAGTAAATCTAATTAAAACTTCTACACACATTAAACATCAATCGTCCAGTCAGTCCTCCTCTTATCTCCTTTAAGAATCCACCACCTACCACCATGTCTTGAAGATATTTTCCTACAATATCTTATACAAGTTTTATGGTTCTTGCTTTTATTTTTAGGTTTTTGATCCATTTTGAGTTAATTTTTGGATAAGGTGTCAGATAGGGTCCTCTTTCCTTCTTTTGGCTATGGATATCCAATTCTTTCAGCACCATTTATTAAATGGATTGTTCTGCCCCAGCTGTGTGAATTTGACAGGCTAGTCAAAAATCACTTGACCATATATGTTAGGGACTGTTTCTGAACCATCAATTTGGTACCATTGGTCTATTATGTCTGTCGTTAGGCCAGTATCATGCTGTTTTTACCACTATAGCTAGGTAATACGATTTAAAGTCTGAAGATGAGGGTTTGCTTTTTCTTTTTATGGCATTTCTCGCTATTCAGGACCCCTTACCCTTCCAAGTAAATTTGATGATTGCATTTTCAATTTTTTCTTTAATGCTGGTGGAATTTTTATTGGAATTGCATTGAATCTGTATATCAATTTGAGTGAATTTGGCATCTTAACGATATTTAGTCTTCCAATCCATGAGCATGGAATTGCCTTCTAGTTATTTATGCCTTTTTTTAATTTCTTTTAACATTAAGTTGCAGTTTTCTGAATACAAGTGCTTTACATTTTTGCTTAAGTTTATTCCAGACTATTTGAGTTTTATCTGTCATATTTTATTGTCACCACTCTTTTGACACTTTTACTTACCTTTATTGGTATAATCTTCATTTCTAGACTCTTCCAGGCCACTCTCTCCTATCTTTTCTTTTCAGGCTCTAGCACACCCTTTAGTATTGCCTGAAAATCTGGTCTCTTGCTTAGAAATTCTCTCAGTTTCTGTTTATCTGTGAATATTCTAATCTTGCCCTCATTTGTGAAAGAGAATCTTGCTGGATATAAGAATATTGGCTGAAAGTTTTTCTCTTGTAGTATCTTAAATATATCAGACAACTGTCTTCTGCCTCCATGGTTTCTGGTGAGAAATCAGCACTCAATCTTATTTGGTATCCCTTACGTATCAGGCTTTGCTTTTTGCTTGCTGTTCTCAGAATTCTCTGTCTTTGATATTTGACATTCTGATGAGTATGTGTCTTGGAGTTGGTCTATTTGGAATTTTTCAGATGGGAGTATGTTGTGCTTCTTGAACATAGATATCTATGTCCTTCAATAAGATTGGGAAATTTTCTACCATTATCTCTTCAAATATTCCTTCTGCCCCTTGGAACCTTCTTTTCTCCTTCTGGGACATCCATGACATGTATGTTTGCATGCCTTTCACTTCATTCAGTTCCCTGAAACTTTGTTCAATTTTTTTCCATTCTTTTCTTCATCTGTTCTTTTGTACGTTCACTTTCAGAGGCTATTTCTTCAAGCTTCCCAATCCTTTCTTCTGCCTCCTCAAATCTGCTATTATATGATTCCAAAATTTTAAAAATTTCATTTATTGCTCCTTTCATTCCCATAAAGTCTGCTATTTTTTAACGTATGCTTTCAAATTCTTCTTTTTACTCATCCAATGTCTTCTTAATATCCTTAATATCCTTAGCCATCTCATTGAATTTATTAAGAAGACTTGTTTGAACATCTATGATTAGTTGTCTCCACTCCTTTATGTCATCTGGAGGCTTATCTTGCTCCTTTAACTGGGCCATAGCTTCCTCTTTCTTGGTGTGGATTGTAATTTTTGTTGGTGTCTTGGCATCTGTCTTCACATTTATTCTGGCTGAGGTTTTTCTCTTTTGTTTAAGGCTTCCTTTTTCCCTTGCTGGTTGTGAGGTAGGAGCCAAGCATATCGTTGGTGCTGTAAGCTGTGGAGGCTTATGCTGTACTCATTGTGCCAGAAACCAATGTAGCTTCTTCCAACTTTCTCCTCTGCAGGGGCAGGGACAGAATCACAGCTGTGTGGAATAATCCAAGTTGCCCAGAAAGACTGATGAAGCTTCATGCCCCTTTCTCCCCTGCCTATGGTGGGGGTAGAGATGCAGGTGTGGGCAGCAATCTATGCAGTGTGGATCCAAGATGACTGCAGTTGCCCTGGTAGACTTCCAATTTTCAATCTGTGCCAGCCAAAGTTAAGTGAGTTACCTGGATAGGTTGGTGCAGGGCCCTCCAGCATCATCCCTGCCAGAGGTGTGGTTGAAACCTAGCTAGGGCTGCAGGATGATCTGGGTGAGAGAAACTGGTTCCTCCTGTCACTGAGATTTTCAGTCAATCCAGCTTGCCCTCAGACTGGGGGTGGAGTCAAAATGGTGACCACTAGCCTCATTCAGACTTGGACTGGTTCACACCCCAGTGGTTCCCAGGGTTATACCTTAGCCAGCCAAGCCTACCAATCAGTAGCCAAAATTGGCAGCCAACCATCTTCTGTTTTTGGGAAATGGAGCTTCCAATTCTGGCCACAGAATAGCTCCTGGTTGCTTATACCCCCAGAGTAGGATAATCACTGGCCTCCACAGCTTGGCCAGTAATTTTCCGAAGAGCCTGGCACAGGTCCCCGCAGCTTCCTCCCTGCTGTATATGGCACTGGGCCTAGGATAGAGCTGCAATCTGACCTGGATAGAAAGAAGCCAGTCACCACCAGCACTGTGATTTTCAGTCTGCCCTGCTTCCCCTGTGTCAGGTGTGGAGTTAAGATGGGCAGCTGTCAGCCTCTTTCTGGCTTGGACAGGCTCAAACTTTAGCTATTTTCAGGATTATACTTTAGCCTGCTGAATTTACTCATCAGTAGCTGAAATTGGTACCCAAATGTCTCTTCCTCCCCTGTTTTTGTTTCAATTCCAGCTATGGTACAGCTCCGGAGGTGGCTTGTGCCTACAGTGGAGGATGGACATTGGCCTCCAGGGTGTGGAGCCTCTACTTACAAGTCTTCTCTGCAGATGGGCAGTCTCCTCCTTCCATTCCTTCAAGGATGTGGCAGGATGACCTTCTGACCTCCTGAAGTCCCCAAACAGGTGCTTCAGCTAGCTCCAGAGAGCTCTGGTTGTTTACTAACTGCCCTGTAGCAGAAGTTGACTCTAGGAGCTCCTTTTTCCATTGCCATCTTGCTGGTTCTCCACTAACCATTTTATTTTAAGGCAAAATACACCTTAATACATTTCAGTTAGCATTCCCACAAACTTTTTACCTTTTTCAATATTCACTTAACTTTTACATCTTTCATTTTATCCTGTGATGAAAAATAAATTATTCATTTCAACTTAAGCAAGAACTATTTTTATGAAGAGACTTATAGTAATTCTATTAATCAAGACTTACAACTATAGAGATCTCACTACCATTTTAAACTTAGGTAATAATATAAGTGCTTATTTAATTTTTTGGCCATTTGAATAGTACTCTTTCAGAACCTTCTATTTATCAAATTATATCACCATCTGGAGGTATCAAAATATACACTAATTATTTCTTTATTTCCTTTTCTTTTTTCCTTCCTTTCTCTTTTTCTTTCTTTTTTGAACAATCACACACACTGACACAATTACAACACACACACTGACATTGAACAAACACAAAAGCAGTTCCAAATCTATTCTAGAATTTCTTCATTGCTTCCTTTTTTAATTCAATATTTCTTTTCTCCCTCTCAATTTCCTTCTAAATTTCTTTCTGTCCCCAGCCATACTTGCTTTATGATGCCATCCTTGAACAAGTTCT
This sequence comes from Dasypus novemcinctus, assembly GCF_030445035.2. Lineage (NCBI taxonomy): Eukaryota > Metazoa > Chordata > Mammalia > Cingulata > Dasypodidae > Dasypus > Dasypus novemcinctus. Next base: position 61,548,746 of record NC_080691.1, on the reverse strand, counting down.
GTAGTTTAGATAAGTTGATGTAATGCCATTGTTGTCTTTGGAATGAGACCCAGCCATGCAGTTTCCAGTGTCTGTCTCTCCATCTGCATGACCGGAGGTTCTGAGTTCCACAGGAACTTTTGTTATCTCTTGCTGTCCATGACAGGATTCCATCCATTGAACTGGCACCCACACAGGATGTTCTCCATCTCCTGGGGAAATACAGGCAAAGACTTAGAAGACTTTCCAAACCACTCAGGCCTCTGCCCTGTCACAACCTCTTTAGTTTTGCTTGAAGTGATCCTTCTTCACTTTGGATCCCTGTTCAGGTGTCAGTTGCTCTGAGCCTTCTTCCCTTTGAGCCACACATTAGGTACCATTTGCTGAGCTTCCCTTCAGGCCCCACATTGGGCACTAGTTTCTGAGCTTCCCTTTGGGTCCCAAGTTTGGGTGTCAGCTGCTGGGATCAGCTCAATGATAGGTTGGCTCAAAGGGAAGGTAACACAGAACTTTATGAAATAAAGGACAGAGAGAAAGACACAAGAGAGGAGAAAAAGATGGGACCAGGTGACTCACAACTTCTGGAACCGAGAGCCTCAACCCTAGTTTCCATATTGTATTTATTGGAAACTACCAAGAAGCTGTTTTCTATCAGAACTACAACATCATCTACAAAAATAGGGAATAACTGGAACATCTACAATAAGGAACAACTGCAACATCTACAATAAGGACCAGAACATACAAAGTTCAAATACAATTTAAACTCTTTTTCCCACAGCCATTCAATGAAGGGAACCAAAGATACAATTCACCATGGGGTTTGACTTAAGCTGAGTTTTTATTGTTGCATTTTTAAAAGGACCTTTATGGATAAAAATAAATATTAAGTATATGAGTGTATATAAGTGAGTGAAATAATGAGTATTTGTGACAGTTTTCTGACTAAGATTTCTTAGTGCCTGGAGGTGCCAAATGTGGAGTGCAGATGGTAGAGTTCGGGAGAGACTTGTTGTGGACTGAGGGGGACTCTGATACTCTCCTGGACATCCTTTGGATTCACCTTCAATAACACTTGATGGGCTTGTACCAAGAGGGTCCCAGGAGTGGTCTGGAGTGATGGAAGTATGTGTCACACTATGCAGATTCTATAAAGGGGCAGTTCATCATCTCAGGACCAAAGGCCTAGAGCATGCTGTGTCTGCAAATGGATAGACTGAAAGCCAAGGACACTGCTGTGCATTAATGAGTGAGACCCAGTGAAGGGAGTTAGTGTGAACCCAGACTCAAACCTCTCCTGCAAAGTAGTCTCCAGGGGACTCAGGACCCCATAGATCTAAGATCATGTGGAGACAGAGGCATGAGGTGGCATTTTTGTCATCTGAAGATTTCTCTATGGGTCTGTGTTTCTTCTTCTCTCCCAGTGATCAGTTCTGATCAATAATCAGGGTCCCTATGGATACATTAAGAGGTCAGCCACTGAAAGCAGAGTAAGTTCAGTACCCACAGGGTCTTTGGGAACCCAGAGGAGCCTGCAGATCCTGGGCATCTACAACAGCACTACTGAGCACAACTGTAGTTCAGTCATCAGTGGCCAGGGCTCTTACCAAGGACAGTTCTAGGCACCACCTACAGAGAACCTGAGTGCTAAAGATGAAAGATTTGCTGTGTGGGACCTACTTTGCACAGAAGAATATAGGAGCCCAGGCCTACAGCTCCCTATTGGACCCACAGAACTGAGTGCAGGGGGAAGTCAGGAACATGAAACCCAGGGACAAGGACAAGGGGCAAGGGAGGGGAAGCTTAGTATCACTTAGCCAAAAAGAAGGTACAGTGGAGTTACAAGGGGAGCTCCAGATCATGGGGTCCAGGGACCTAGATGGGCATTAGGTGGAGGGAGAGTTATGGACCAGTGAGTCCAGGGGCCATGAATATTGACAGGTTCAAGGGAACTCAGCACTACTGAATCCAAAGGGCAGGACCTGGAGCAGTTGTAGGGAGAGCTTGGGACCATGAGCCCTAGTATCCAGGGCCAAGGCAGGGGCAGAAGGTGTTGGGCCTTAAAGCAAGTGTTCATAGTTAAACACAGACTGTAAAAAGAAAACCTCAATATGAGAATTACATAAAACTAACATTTATTATGTCTGCAAACAGGAGACAGGGTCAATCTAAAGTGAATCAGACCCAACTCCCTGTGCTGTGGTTTCACTCTTGCTTAAAAACCTGTTACTACTTAGCATTTGCTTTGATTATGCAGTACCTTTTTTGCATACAAATGAATATACATAGCTAGTGATAAAATTGTATGATTAGTGTGTTCAGGAAATCATGCTTGCACATACATTCCATGGTCAAATTCTGGGGTGGGAATTTTACTCTGTTAATTAAGGAAATTGAAGTCACAGCCAGGGGCTTCTTCTACACAGGTCCAGCCAAATGTTTGAAGCTGGTATTTCAAAATTCATTGCTTCAACAGGATTCTTGACCACAAGTAATGGAATCCATCATGAAAGGAGGTTTACATCTCATCACCTTCTAATTTACATAAAATTATGTCCTTTGTATCCTAGCAACAGGGAATAAATAAGTTACTTTCAGATATTTGGTCATCCTACATCTGCCAATTCCCTCCTTCTAGTTTTTGGCAATATTCTTATTGCAGCGGAAAGGGTTGAAGCTCAGATCTCCTGTAAACACTTCCTGCTCATACTAAGGGCACTAATCTCTTAGGAAACTGTGGTAAGAGGGTGGTCTGAGGAGGAAAAGTCAGTCTGTTAGAGTTTACAATTGCTTTTGGATAAAGAATTGCATGCAAAATATGAGTATGGGTGCAACTACCAAAATAATTAAGATAATAATAAATGAAAGGGAGTGGCCACTTGATGAAGCTGGTTGTATTTGAGGAGAAATTATTTCTCTGTGATATGAGGTCACTGGATTTGTTCTTTAAATTTTTTTAATGCTTCCTTTTAGAGTAATGGTGCTCACTGGGATATGGAGACTGATAATTGCAGGCAGGAATTTTATTGAGCAGCTTTCCCAATGGAGGGTTTCTGAAGAATAGATTTCAGTCCTCCTGCCAGCATGGCAGGGGTCTGAAGAGAGATTTCAGCCCACTCATAGATGGTGGTGGATATGAATTTATACAGTACATCAATAGGCAGGGAAATGTTAATCCATGGGGAGGAGTTTAGAGTCTGAGTACAGCCTGGGGCCAATAAGGGGCTATAAAAGTGAATTCTTTCCTTGTATGGCTAGGGGTTATTGGGCTAGGAGGTAGGGTATTCTTGGAATGTGGGAGAGTTTGATGGTGCCTGGTCCCAGAAGGAATGAGTATCCTTATCTGCTCCATCCCACCCTGGTACAGCTCTTTGTTCTTCCTTGAGGTGAAATGCACTGCCTTCCCACATGTAGGCTGTAGCTTGCTCAATCAATCAGAATGGAGTCAGAGCCTTATGACCTACTAAGCATTGCAGACCTTGTAGTTGGGAACCTCTAAAATTCTTAACATTTTGATTATATATATGTATATATGACAAAGGACGTAAATAATGGGAATGCTGGACAGAAAGGAAGGGTGAGGGATTTGGGATGTCAACTCAGTCTGGCTACTACTTCTTGCTCTTATGGGGTGGCAAAGAGTACCCTTCCATTCCATCCAGTGGGTTCTTAATAATGTTCCCAAAGAGTTTGGTATTGGCATTCATGTAGCAAAAAGATGCTGTTTACATATTACTGAGTTGTTGAATGTACAGTTTGGCATATGAATGAATGGGAAGCTGGAAGAGACAAGGGCCAAATGAAAAAAAAAAGCAGCAGCAATAATAACAGTAGTGGTGTTATAATAGACAAAGGGATTGATTTTAGGGGTGAAGTAAAGTAAGAGATAAATGAGATTAAACATTACTGGTTCCCATAATTATTATCTCAGTCTCTGAATGATTTCTGTTTTCTTTTAGGAATTAAAGATTCTCTCTATCTGCCCTGTCCTATTAATAGAGAAACAATAAGTTTCATTTATGATTGCACAGGTACTTGTTGCAATTTTGTAGTATTCTCATGGTTGGTTTTGAGATTAGTCCATCTGGTTGGTTTAGGTGCAGTGGTGGGGTTTGGAGTCATCTGTTATTGGGGCAGGGGTGACCTGCTGGCACTGACCAGGGTCATGGAGGTTATTTTGCTGAAAGAGATTAACATTCCCAACTCTTTTTGATATGGTTCAGTGGAGAGGGGAACAGAAAGGTGGGTGTTGATCACCTGGCTGCTTTCTGCTGTTATGGGGGATTGTGGGATCCAGTTATTGTTCCGCTTTACTCATTGATATACTGTGACTTCTGGCTCAGAGGGGCTGGCACAGTATTTTTGCAGCAGGAGAATATATACAGGATCATGGGTGACATTTCAGATGGCTGTTTGGATAAACTGAGTTACTACATAGAAGATGTATGGACCTGCTGATAAAATGAGAGTTTTAATTGTGGTAAGGACAGGAATTGACCATGAAATTTAGGGTAGGCTGTGAGGTTATAACCTCCAGGAGCCTGAGGAGAAGGAATAATAAGATTATACATTCAACATTGAGCATTAATGGTTGACAGTGAAATTACATGATTTGGTGGACTTACACACATAGAGTTTTAGTGGAAATAGGAGACTTTAGATTATTATCTGTGGTTTCATAATAGTGTTTCTGAGTGATTTTTTGTTTTTCATGGATTTAAGATTCCCAACCAGTGGGGTTGCATAGGCCTATAGCTAAAATGATTTTATCTTCTCCCAGTTTGTATAGTTTGAGACATAGGCAATAACAAATTATTATTATTTCCCTTTTTGTGCCACAGGTTAAGACTGGATACAGTCTCTTAGTTCATTGTTGTAAAGATTTCTTATCACCATTTATTTATTATTTTAAAAGGCAATTTATTCTCTCTTTAAGATCTGCATAGTAGGCTGCTGATTACAAGAGTTTCATGGCAGTGTCTGTGGCAGTGAAAGCATACCTTGCTCCTGCCAAGAGTAGGAGAGGACCAATATATCCACTTGACATCATCTACTGGAGACTGCTCAGCCAGTATGTTTCATCCAGTGAATAAGTGTCACAGTCATTGGAATGAGCACAATAAACACTCATGGGTGATGTTTATCAGCTGCTGGTCAGTGACAGGAAGTTGGAAATGCTGGGCAAGGCATTACAAGAGCTGACATCCATGATGTTCAGCTTTTTGGTGGAGTCACTCTGCTGCTTTTTGGGACACAATAGTATCACAATGGATCTTCATGAAGGCATCTTTCTCAACAGTCCCAAGAGAGATGTTAAAGGAGAGCACAGGAATATAGACAGTTAGCTGTCACTGCTAGCAGGCATCTCAGAAGTTCTTTTCAGATCCCTCTCTCACCAAGGGCAGCCCACAACAGTTCATTGTTCCTGTCTTGTTTTTAGTATCTGCAATCCACTCCTGCATAGGGATGCTGAGTGACTGGACACTACTGAGTTAAGCCTTTTTTTTTTTGCATTTTGGACTCTTCCCACAATTGTGATTAAAACCCAAGGGGTATTTGTTTAGAATGTTGCCTCTGCCACAAAAACCACCCAAAGCCAATATTGGTTCTGGCTACATAAAATTTACAGGGTAAATTAAGGTTCACCACCCATGTTACTGCTTAAACTTGTGTAATTGTCCTCTATAAAGCAGCCTGCCCAGGGTATTTTCCCATTTCCATGCACAACCTTTTCTGGTTAATACATAAAATGGTTTTAATATCTGAGCTAAAGTGGGGATGAAGGATTTTCATATCCCAATACTATGAGCCTTATTAATATGAGAAAAAAAACTGTACTTTATTAATTACAGTAGTTTTTTTTTAATTTTACTCAAATGAGCACAATTTAAGAATTTGGTAGACAGCCAGGACTTTGTAGCTTGTCCTAATTGTCTATTCCAGGCTCTTAAGATAACATTGGCTCTGATGCTTCTTATAATTCTGAAATATATGATTACTGATTAATATAATATCAATAGGGTTACAGCCACAGGGCTTTTTTTCCCACACAACCAGAATCTTTGCCACCAGGCAAGGACAAATGGTTGGGCTATGCAAACACCCTTGCAGAAGCCCTGCAAAATCCACTGTTGCCCTTCTCACATGAAGGTGAATGCGGGCTGGCTTGATTTACCAAAGAAGATACTAAAAAAAGCCTTAGCAAGTTTTAAAACAAGGTGATAGTGACATAATTGGATATTAATTTTTGCAAAACATTTACAATATTAGGGGCTGCTGCAGATAGCAGTGATGTTACTATAATTCATGATTATCTACTGTTATGCACCACCTCTGGCAGTTCACAATGAACACTCTTTTTCTGCTGCCATAGAGCTGCTTCTTTAGTGGAGGTGGGACAAATCAGAACATGAGGTAAAGCACTGGCCTCTTGATTTCTAGGTATACATTGTTTCTGTGACACACATTTCATTTTTTTCAAGGTGAAAGATATTTTTCAGAACTTGACTGTGAGAAGATAGGTTTGAAAATTATGTACTTTTAAAAGAACCAAGGAAATGATAAGGTTAAAGTAAAAGAAGCTATTTTTATAAAAGAGATTTTTCCTTTGTGTACTGATTATTCAGGAGAAAAACTTTTTGCAAACTTTTGCTGAAACAGACTTTGATTTGGGCAATTTTGTTCTTTTAACAGAGAAAGAACAAAATTTTAACTTTGCATCAGTATGTTATTTAATATTACAGCTTTTAAAACTTTATAGATGGACACAAATTTTACTCAACTTTACAAAAATTTCTGTATTCATTCAGGTTTTGTTTTATAAGTTAACTTTTCTTCATAAACAGACCTTTTATTTTTTGACAAAATTACCATCTCTTTCTTTAATAATAAAACTGCATTTTATGCACCCTACATGCATAAGCTATTAAAATGATTTTGGGGGAAGAGGACTTGACCCAGTGGTTAGGGCATCCATCTACCACATGGGAGGTCCGCAGTTCAAACCCCGGGCCTCCTTGACCCATGTGCAGCTGGACCATGCACGGTGCTGATGCACACAATGAGTGCCGTGCCACACAGGGGTGTCCCCATGTAGGGGAGCCCCATGTGCAAGGAGTGTGCCCCATAAGGAGAGCCGCCCAGAGTGAAAGAAATTGCAGCCTGCCTAAGAACGGAGCCGCACACATGGAGAGCTGACACAACAAGATGACGCAACAAAAAGAAACACAGATTCCTGTGCCGCTGACAACAGAAGCGGACAGAGAAGAACACGCAGCGAATAGACACAGAGAACAGACAACAGGGGGAGGGGAGAGAAATAAATAAATAAATCTTTAAAAAATAAAATAAAATTATTTTGGGGCTGTCTCAAAGCAAATTTCTTGCAATATACAATTACCATGATTACATTAATTAACAGGTATTTTATTTTAGCAGTGCAGGAAAAACTTTCTCCATTATTTTATGAAAATCTAAGGTTCCCAATGGAAGCAAAATTATCTTATGCCTATTACTGCTTTAATATGCTAATTTAGGTGGCTGCTGACAGATTTTTCTGTTATGCATGAATTCAGTTTCTCTTTAATAATGACTTTCTGTAATTAGCTCTTTGAATATTCCAGTTTAACCAATGCTTCAACAAACTTCTGATAACCATTCATAACTACATAGAATATGGTTCCTTTATTTCAAGACAAATTCTGCCTTCACAGAACACATTCCCTTACTTAGTTCTACCCCAATACTTTCTACAACTTGCCATATGCATTTAAGTTTTGTCCTACATACTTTCATTCTGATTTTATGAAAACCAGCCATCTCATCTTAGGACAAAATACACTTCTTTGAACAAACATCAAATTTCAGTCAGTACTCCCACAAACGTTTTACTTTTTTGAATATCCGTTTAAGTTCACATCCTTCATTTCACTTCATGAAGAAAAATAAACTATTCATTTCAAATTAGACAAGAACTATCTGTTATGAGGAAATGTATAGTAATTTCATTAGTCAAGACTTACAATTTCATCACTTTAAAGATTTAATATAAATAATGCAAATTTATCTTCTTAGCATTCCTAATTATTAATATAAGCAGTTATTTATTTTTTGGCCATTTGAATAGAGCTTTTTTTAGGATTTTCATATATCAATTTAATATTACCATCTGGAGGAATTAAAATATACACTGGCTCTGAACAAACTGACAAATACAAAAAAGAGTCATGACACTCTGAAAGAAACATAAATCTCATTAATTTGACCGATAATTCTTTCTCCTTTCATATGGGTATTTTTACTGCCTTTAAGATTTTTTTCTGGAATTAGTGTTGCTTGTAATATACAAGCTTGTTGTTTGGAAAGACTTCTAATAGTAATCAGCAACCAGTTAGGAATATTTGAGCATTGTAAATGCAGTTAAGCTTTAATCTAGCAGTTTAGGTAGACAGGTATTTGACACATATGTTTTGGATTATTGTTTTATAGGCATGCACTTAGACTTAGGAGTCAGCTAAATGCTTGTAAGAGGCAAGCAATTGTATGGTTTTTTTTTAAAGATTTATTTTTATTTCTTTCCCCTTCCACCCCACCCCCCAGATTTGTCTGATCTCTGTGTCCATTTGCTGCATGTTCTTCTTTGTCCACTTCTGTTATTGTCAGTAGCATGGGAATCTGTGTTTCTTTTTGTTGTGTCATCTTGCTGTGTCAGCTCTCCTTGTGTGGGGTACCATTCTTGGGCAGGCTGAACTTTCTTTCATGCTGGGCGGCTCTCCTTATGGGGTGCACTCCTTGTACGTGGGGCTCCCCTATGTGGCGGGGGGGGGGCACCCATGTGGCATGGCACTCCTTACATGCATCAGCACTGCACGTGGGCCAGCTGCACATGGGTCAAGGAGGCCCAGGGCTTGAACCGCAGACCTCCCATGTGGTAGATGGACATCCCTATCCATTGGGTCAAGTCCTCTTCCCTAATTGTATGTTGATTTGGAAGAACTAATTGATAAAATGAGAGGAATCAGAGGAATAGGATTCAGATGGTGATAGATTTGCGAGAGCTCAGAGAGGGAGAAGGGGATGTTGACATGCATAATGTTTTATGACTTGGGCACTTCCTAGAGAGGAAGGACTGCAGCTGGGGAAGGAGGCTTGAGAGTGGAGATTTGGGCTTGAGAGTGGGAAGTGGGTGGGTGTTAAAGGCTTGCAATAATTAACAAGCTCAGTTTCCTCTGATATGCATTGGCCAAAGGCTAAGTCCATCCCCCATAAGCCGATGTGTTTAATGGCACAGCACTTCCTACAATTTAAACAAAGAAACTATGTACATAGAGATGGGAGTAAAGGGAAATGGAAACCTTCCCTACCTGCATATTAGAGGGAGATTTAAAAAAACTTTTAATCCCTACAGATCAAAGAAACATATGCCCCGGCAGCATTCCAAGAAACAATAACTCCCTAACCCACTATTTTCTAGTCACTATCAGGGAAAATTTTCACCTCTAGGACTTCCTATTCGTCCCTGCACTTCACTCAGACCCCTGATACCCTCCCACTATCATTTCCCTGCCTAGGAAAGTTCTATATAAATCAAATCCCCTCCTTCCATGAGTGGGCTGAAGTCTCTCTTCAGACTCCCACCATGCTGGTGTGGGGAGTAAAGTCTATTCTTCAGACCCCCCTCTGTTGGGAAAGCTTATTCTGTTGGGAATAAATTCTTTCTCTGCCTGTGGTCATATCAGTCTCTGTGTCCCAGTATGTGCCATTTTTCTCCAACAGTGGGAAAAAACAGAGTGAGTGCAGAAGGAAGTGTGGGGGAGGGGGAGTTCAGGAGGCACTGAAGAGGCATACAGTGGGGGAGGCGGGATGTGACTGGAGAGATCAGTCAGAAGAAGGTTTCTGTTTGCAGAAGGGGGAGGGCCAGGGAGGAGATGAGAGCACCAGCCTTGGCACCTCTATGAGGAGGGGATAAAGTTGGGATAGAAGGCAGTGATGACAAGGAGGGGAAGGAAGGGGAATCAGAGGATGAGGAGGGTGAGGTGGAGGTAATGTCTGAGGTTTATATGGAGGAGGTATATGGGGATCCTGATTAGCTGGATCAAAGTTGTGGTTTTCATGGGGATTGGAGGTGGAAGGGAGGAAGAAAAAAGCTTTTGAGGAGTTTTTGGTGTAAAAGAATAATTTGGTAAGAAGAACAGGATTGACAGAGAGAGGAGGGGTGGTTACCACGATGACAGATGGCCTGAATATAAGGAACTTTGGGCCCATTGTTACTGTGTTGGATAGCTTTTTAAGACTTAGACAACTTGGATATCAAATGTGTGCTTTCTGGGCATTGAAATTCATTGTCTAATTCATATTATGGCCACACGGGTGTTGAAGAGAAAATGAGTTTCTTGGGTCTGACGTCTTTCCTGGGGTACAGTGTTTTAAGGTTGTGGAGACAGGCTAGAGTGTGTTTTTTTTGGGGGGGGGGGACAAATTTGAATTCCCCATTTTAACTGACTTGGGTAAGACCAAAGGGTTTTTATGACAGGGGAGATTCTGAGTGAGATGGGCCTCCCTGAATAATTCATAAATCACCCAAGGAAACAGGAAACCATGCTTACAGCCCAATATCACTGGACTCAAGGGATTTAATCTCACAAGGATGCAGGCTTTCTGACCACCATGGCCCTCAGAGACAGTGAGGATCACTGATATAGCACTAGGATTTTTGGTAGGTTATCCTGGTAAAACAAAAAAGAGAAGAAAGAGAAGAGCGCTCTCCAATAGAGAAATCCTCAACTTGTAAAGTTGAGATTCAATATCTGGTGAAAAATGGGCATTCAGCCATAGCAGGGGGAGATTCCTCACCAATCAATCAGTCTCAACTCAACACCAGACCTGAACTTTCAGCACCATATATTAAAGAAATGGCACTCACTGGGACATGGAGACTGATGATTGCAGGCAGAAAGTTTATTTAGAAGCTATCCCAATGGAGTGCTCTGAAGAATAGACTTCAGCCCCCCACTGGCATGGCAGGGTTCTGAAGAGAGACTTCAGCCTGTTCAAAGAAGATGATGGATATGACTTTATACAATACTCAATAGACAGGGAGTAATCCATGGGGTGGTGGTTAGAATTTGAGTACAGCCTGGGGCCAATAAGGGGCTGTAAAAGTGAATTCTTCCCATGTATGGCTAGGGGATAGTGGGCTAGAAGGTAGAGTACTCTTCAAATGTGGGAGGGTTTGATGGTGCCTGGTCTCAGAAGGGATGAGTGTCCTTATCTGCTCCATTCCCACTGTGATATGGCTCATTTATTCATTCTTGGGGAGAGATGATTTGCCTTCCCACATGTAGGCTGTAGTTTGTTCAATGAGTCAGATGGAGTCAGAGACTTATGACTTATTAAGCATTGCAAAACTTGTAAGGGATAACTTCTAACACTGTTGTAGCGCTTTGATATTATTGATGAATTCCAAAAAGAAATATTGGATTATGTTTGTAAACTGATCTTTTCCTCTGGGCATATTAGATTATATTGGATTCAGAGGTTTACTTGATTAAGTAATCAGGTAAACCTCTTGTGCCAGTAGGGTATTGGACAGATAAAAGGTATGACAAAGGACAGAGTTGAGGGTTTCTGATGTTGGAGTTTCATACTGAGGCCTTAAGCTGGAGCCCTGGGAAGTAAGCTCACAGAGGAAAGAGAAGCAAGACCTAGAAAGGGAGGAACCCAGGAAACCTGAGCCCTCGCAGATGTCAGTAGCCATCTTGCTCCAACACATGAAAATAGACTTTGGTGACAGAAGTAACTTATGCTTTATGGTGTCTGTAAGCTACTATCCCAAATGAATATCCTTTATAAAAACCAATCAATTTCTGGTATTTTGCATCAGTATCTGTTTGGCTGACTAATACAAATGTCAAAGACTTTGATTTATTTACATAGTGATATTGAAAAGTTCATTTGTAAATTGCTACTTTGGAAATCATAGTAATATCAAAGTTCAATAAGAACATCAATTAAATGAAAGCAACTAAATGGAAATGAGATCAAACAAATTTACATTTAAAGAGGGCAAACCCTGGCAGATGTCTTGACGTAGTTGAAGATGTGATTGTATTCAATGCTGCAGGAATGAGTGAGGGAATAGTTTAAGTTTTTATTTTTTTTTTTATTTTTAAGTATCCATGGAGGAAAGTGTGTTTGGCACTATGTTCTCCAATTTGTAGATATCTTTTCTCAGTTGTAACATCATGTGTGAAATTTTGGTAGGTTTTCAGAGCTGTTATATATGTTCATTACCCTTATTAGTGGTATAATCCCCTCTAGGAGTCAGAGAGGACCTGTGTGTGCCCTCCCTTCTGACCACCATGCCCAATCTCCGCTTGCCCTGGTACTGCCCCTGAGATGTCACACTAGTGCTATGGCAGGTCAACCCCACTTACCCTCAGGGTCCCCATTTAAACATTGATTGGTTTTGCTCCACTCTTCACTGAATGTCTTTCTAGCTTTTTAATTGATGGACAGAACTGAAAAGAAGCATAATGCAGCCTGGATAGTCAACATTATATGTTAAAATTTAAATAAATTTTGTAAGACCTTTCTTTCTACCCAAGTTCCAAGTTGGTGAGGCAGCATTGTGAGTTAAAAAGGAATTTGCCAGGACAATAAAGACACAAATAAATACATTCTGTTTAAGATGGCAAAAATATCAATCGAAATCCATTATAATCAACATTGAAAGGGAATATATATATTATATTATATAGATATGATATCCATATATATGGAATAGATATGCATGTAAACATACAGAAATAAATAAATGCATACATATATGTATATGTACATCTATATGTATATGTATATTATGAATGTATGTATTCTGGAATTACGATTCAATGACCATATTCCCAGAGCCAATCTTGATCCTTGGCCTTGGCCACATCTGACCACCATTCAACATATTATCTATTTGGAAGTAAAGGGAACTTGGTTTCATAAGGGGCACCCTGTGGAGAGGACCATGTCCTCTGAGGGCTCAGCCAGTATCCCCTTCCATTGTGCCCCTAAGACAAGGACCTCCACTCAACTCCTCTCATTTCACATACAGAGTCACCTCCCAAATGTAAATCATTACAGAGAAGAACAAAGGAAACCAGAGCAAACATTTACTTAAATTCAGGTTCCTCCTCAGTCTGGAAAATATTTCCTGGGACACATGGACCTCATTCACAACAATATGAAAGTCTTGATTTTCTTCCTCTTTCTGGTGGCAGTTCCCAGATGTGAGTGTCTCAGGATTCAGACATGAAGGTAATGGGATGATGCATCTGGACACATGATTCACTGTGATTTTCCTTGTCATCAGGTGTTCTGTCCCAGGTGCAGTTAAGGAGTCAGGACCTGACTTGGTGAAGCCCTCGCAGAACCCCTCACTTACCTGCAAAGCCTCTGGATTCTCTTTAACTGGCTATGATATATACTGGATCTACCAGTCCTCATGAAAAGGGCTGGAATGGGTCGGCAGGATAACTAGCAGTGGAAGCACAAACTATAACCCAGCACTTCAGTCTCGACTCAGCATCACCAGGGACACATCCAAGAATGAAGTTTATTTAAAACTGAGCAGCCTGAGAACTGAGAACACTGCCAGGTATTATCGTGCTGGAGACAGTGAGGGGAAATCATTGTGAGCCCAGACAAAAACTTCCCCTGCAGGGCACTGGAGGTGGCTGGACTGCAGGGGAAGATTTTGGCCACCAGAGGACGATCAGGGTCCAACCCCAGGGGCACTGGGGAGGCGTTTCTTACCCTTTCCTTAGGGTCCCTCTTTTTGCTTCTCAACATGAAACCCCCAGAGAACAGCCATTGCATCCTTTCTAAGCAGTGCTATGATGTACCCAAGATTCAAACTCAGAAAAGTTTCTTTTAATGTTACTAAATACATGTATAAATACATTCTTACATATATAACATATGATTTTATGTAAATTGTGCGAATTGGTTCTGTCTTGTGAATATCCTAGAAAATGTGAAGAATATTTACCATCTCTGTGAAGTTACTTCCCTCAATTTAACTCAAATTTCTGAGAATTCTCAGTAAAATTAACCCCCCATTCTACATTATGTAGAGTCCCATGTCCTTAGATGGAAGGAGAAGGAATTGGAAAGCCTGGCCCTCTCTAGGAAAAGCATCCAAGTGCCTTACTTTATTTTTTCCATTTCAGGTAGCATCAAAGATCAGTTCCCTGCACTCATAAGTCCCTTAGACATTATGATTCTATTATAAAAAATGACCTCATTTTATCATTCACACAGCTTTCCCATATAATAGATAAATAAGATAAAAAAAGCAGATATACACAGGGTGGACTGAGGGAGAGTGTAGACTACAATTTAGACCATTGTCCATGTGGTCCAGCTGTGCTCCAAAATGTATTCACCAGGTACAGTGAATGTACCACAATGATGGAAGAGGTTGTTGATGTGGGAGGAGTGGGGTGAGGGGGTTAGGAGGTATATGGGTACCTCATTTTTTTAATGTAACATTAAAAGAAAATAAAGAAGAAATAAAAGAGCAGGTACATAATGAATCATTTTTAATCCAAATAACATTACTGATTCATTTATATTTAATTAAAGATTATTTTAATTTTTTTCATACCTGTACCAATCACTCATTTGTCATCTATTCTTTTCCCTAACATCAACAAATATTTTACATATATCTAGTATTTACCTCCCTCTAATAAATTTCTTTGAAGCAAGTCACATCTTCAGAAAGAACTGCTGACACTCTACTCTTCCCCACACATCCACAGTTATCCAAAGGCAGAGCTGACCTGAGGGTTCTGACAGGGAGGACTGACCTAATCAGAATGTGCTTGACCTCATATTCCAGTACATTTTGGGAAGCAGAGCATAACTCCAAATGCCTCTTCCCTGCTCTGCATCTCCCTGTGGGAATCAGCTTTATTATCAGTGTGACTTGTGTTAAAGAGAGTACTTGTTCCCAGTTGTGCAGGCCCAAATATGCTTATAGATAACAGTATTAGGTACTTAGCTTTGTTTTGAAGATGCATTTCAGGCTGTTTAATGATTGGTATTCATATGCTTTCACAGGTGTTCCTGGTGAACTGGCACCTTTTTGGACAGTTGGTTTTATTCAGGATTAGTGAACCAAGTTGGAAATTCTTTTAGCTGTGGGAGTGATCAGAATTACAGAATAAACATCTTTTTCCTACATTTTGGTTTTAATTGAATAATTTCTGGTAATTTTGACTGTTTAATAGGTGACCCACTGCTAGTAGCAAGCTTCATTTTGTTGCACAGTAGAGTACAGCAGAGTAGTAGGATGGTGAGCCTGGTATTAATTAACTGGTTACCTGGTAAGCAACTAGTGGCCCATTGTTTTTAGCTAAGATGGCTATTTTATTTTATAGATGTGTTCATTAACTATTTAGAAAATGAAGTTTACCAGGAATTTAAAATGTCTAATGTACTTTTGTACCTGATTTAGAATATAAAAGATAACATTATAATTATTAGGCATATATTTACAACAGGATAAAGGTACTGCACTTAATATTAATTAATGTATTACTTATTGCATAAGTATTCTGAGTTGCAATTAATAGTTTTAAGTTTCAGGTTTGTAATATTTTACATGTTATCTCTCCATGGGAGCAGGCCATAATGCCAATTGTGTTTAAGTTCTACTTACAGTATTCTGGTATTTATTGCTCCACTTTATATGTTTTTCACAGAAGCTACAGTACCATTGATCCTAGAGAGAAACTAGGGAGTAGATTTCACCAGCCTGGTGCATAGTGCTCTCTGGCACTATGAAACAGTACCAGTTTAAAGATAATACTCATTTATATTTGGCTGTCCTTAGCCACTATTGACTGCTGCAGGAGCTCGAAACTTCAAAGTAGTTTCCATCCACGTTAGGAGCATGACCAGAAAGGTAGTAGTTATTTATTGTTTTAAAGGTTAGTGACCAAATTAGCCAATAACTCATATGGAGAGGCAACCTGCAATGTATTCAAGGCCTGGCTTGAATGCGCAAGAGAGTTTGACAATGTTAAAGTTTATCCCTTGATTTTATATATTTTTAAACATTTTTAATGCAACACATCACATATCAAATGACTTTATTTTTACACTTTACCATGAAGATATTAGTAGGCATTTTACCTTAGTAGCAGAAGAAAAAATGATTTTTCATTGTTAAAATGAAAATGGAAGATTTCTAACAGAATTAAAGTAACCTTTTCTTACCATTACTTAAATATGCACCTCGTGGTGATTTTAGACAGGTTTCATTACTATGAAATTACTTCTTGTCATTAATATTAATCCAGGTATTTAGTTAATAATGGCTTTTTAGAACTAGAACCATTTAAATGCTTCAGTTTGGAAAATGCTTTTACAAACATTTACAACTGACCACGATTATAGACTGGCAAATGTACTTTAGATTACAATTAGTGACTAATGGAATTTACCTTATGCATTTAAGAGAGAGCAGTTCTATATTTAATTTAATTTCATTAAACATGTGCTTACAGTTCTTATTTTAAAGATCCAACACATATGTTAACTTATTAACCTGCTATTCTATAAACTTAAGAGTTAATACTTAAGCTGAACAAGTTGAAACTGTTATTGATTAAACAAAAATGTTGTTTTCCTTTTTTTACAGGGGCTTAAAACTTTTGTTTTTGATAATTTAAAAACTGTGAATAATTTCAAAAGCATACTAACTTTTAGGTTCTGGAATATAAAGCAATTATTTAACCTATTTTAATTATAATTTAATAAGGATTTCATAGCTTTTTAACTGTTCTGTATTTAGATTTTTTACATGACCTTTTATACCATTTAGTTTAATTTGGGTTTCAGGAATATATATATTACTTATATAACTGCATAATTAACTTTAATAATTTGAGCAAATAGGCAGACATGAATAGTTTGATACAGAAACACAATTTAGTTATTTAAAACTTTTTCTTTGCTGGTTAATTTAAAATATAGTTCCCTCACTAGCTTTCCTGGTTATATTGCTGTTTGGAGGGAACCTGGCAAGCATTTGGGATTCTGTTTAGACTGGAAAGAAACTGGGTAGCTTTTACTCTTTTTTTTTTTTTTTTCTCTGAGACAGCCTGAATACTGGGGGTTGCTTAGTAAGGCCTGGAACATTGGCACTTTCTACTGGATCCCTCCAGTGCCCACTGGACATTGGTTTCATTTGCATTTCCCATGCAGAAAAATTGTTTTTTAGTGGAACTAAGGAGGTGATTGTGGGTGTATAGCATGGGTCCTACTTCACTTTTGAGCACCTCTCTGCCTTTATATTTTAAGATTTTTCTTAGCTCTGTGACATCAATTTTTGGACATGCTGAGGACATTTTGATAATTTGCAGTTTTCCAACAAAATACTGGTTTTGTTTGCGTTCCACATGCAAGTTAATTCTTTGTCCTGTAGTGGAGCTAGGGAGGTTGCTGTGGGTGTATTTCTACAACGTATGCTCTTCCTCTTGGGGATAGGAGTTTTGTTTATTTGTTTTGCATATTTTATGCTGTTTTTGGGGGGTGTTCTCCCTAATTCTGCAGGAAAAGAAGGCAATACAGTAGCAATCTGTTCTCTAAGAGACTCTCTTTAGCGAATTTGCAAATAGTTAAATTTGACTTTATCAAAATCAACAACTAGTGATTTAAGGGAATCCACATTAAGGGAATAAAGCTAGAATAGATAGAATGAGAGAAAACATTTATACATCCTATATCTATTAATGGCCTTGTATCTAGAATATGTTAATTACTTACATCTCAACAAAAAAACACAGAAAGATGTAAAAATGGTTAATAAGCAAATGGAAATAGTGTTGCATGATTTGACATCATGGGAATATAAATCAAATCTACAGTAAAATACTATTTTACACCCACAAGGAAGGGTAAATAAAAATTAGGAGAGCAACAAGTATTCAAGTGGATATGAGAAATAGCCACCCTTTTACAATGCTGGTGGGAACGTTAAATAATCAAGATGCTTTGAGGGATGCGGACTTGGCCCAGTGGATAGGGTGACCATCGACCACATGGGAGGCCCATGGTTCAAACCCTGGGCCTCCTTGACCCATGTGCAGCTGGCCCATGCACAGTGCTGATACATGCAAGGAGTGCCGTGCCATGGAGGGGTGTCCCCGCATGGGGGAGCCACACACACAAGGAGTGTGCCCCATAAGGAGAGCTGCCCAGCGCGAAAGAAAGTGCAGCCTGCCCTGGAATGGTGCTGCACACATGGAGAGCTGACACAAGATGATGCAACAAAAAGAAACACAGATTCCTATGCCACTGACAACAGAAGTGGACAAAGAAGAACATGCAGCAAACAGACACAGAGAACAGAAAACTGGGGGGTGGGGAGTGGAGGGGAGAGAAATAAAATAAATAAATCTCTAAAAAATAATTCTTTGAAATACAGACATGAAAGCCCTCAAATTATTAAAGGATAAAACTATCATGTGAACCTACAATTCCACTTCTAGATATATACCACAAAATATGAAAAACAGATTCCAATATATATTTGTACAGCAAAGTTCATACTAGCACAATTTACAAAAACTAAGTTTTAGGCAATTCAAATTTTTATCATCAGATGAATGAACAAATGGCTACACACAATAGACTATCAGTCACTTGCACAAAGACAAGACACACGGTATAATATGAACACTGAAATGTGCACTTGAATTAAACAGGTCAAGTAAAGAGGGAAAATGTATGATTCACTAACATGTAATGCCTAGAAAATGATAATACATTTACAAGAAGTAGATTAGTGATTACCACATTAAGGATCAAATTGAGAGTGATTTCTTAATAGGTACAGATATTCTGATGTAATGAAAAATTTGGTGATGTTTGTTGGTGACTCTAGCATACAACTGTGAATTCAATGAGTAGTCCTCAATCATACACATATAAGTGGTTAAAGTTAGGATGTTGTGTTGTACAAAAGTCACACAAATAATTTTTTGGTTATAAAATAGAAATGAAGTATTGATACTTGCCATCACATGGACGAACATTGAAAACAATATTATAACTGAAAGAAGTTGGTCATGAATTATAATATAATATGTTTCTTTTAATATCAACGTCAAGAATAACTATAGAGATAAAAAGTAGATTTATTGTTTATTGTGGCTAAATGGGAGGTAGAAGAATAGGAGGATATTATTTAGAATGTGTTTTTTCTTTGTGAGTTAATAAAAATATTCTAATACAGGCTGGTGTTTTAACAAATATTTATGTATAAAATAATAACTATTCAATTATATGCTTTAAATAGATGAACTATATGGTATATGGCTTGTATCTTAATAAAACTTTCTTATAAAAAAGAAGCTAAGTTGTTCCTTGGAGAGAAGGGAATACGTGAGAGGCAGAAATTAAAGTAATGAAGGAAAACTTTTGGGAGTTCAGTATCAGTGCGGTGGTGACGGTTACCATGTGTGCATATATGTAAAGACTTAACAATTGATACACTTAAATATGTGATGATTATCAAAGGCCAATTATGCTTCAATAATGTTGATGCAAATAAATCAATAGATATGAGTAGAATGAAGAGACAGAGAAATCATGATCTGTGAAATGGAAGATAGTACTTTAAATACATCTGCATTCTCTCTACATTTTTTAGGTAGAGTCTAAGTATGCAGCAATACCACACAATTTTCTCATTACACAAAGAGGGATCTACACATCTATCTAGGCATGGCCCACTCTGTCCTCTAGTAGGTTCAGGGGAGCCATGGGGTCTAGTGATGAGGAACACAGGCCAGACATTGGGGTTCACTATCAGTATACACAGATTTTGGGTATTGACCAAACAATCAAACTTTTTGTTTGAAAGTTTACTTCTGCAAATATGTATAAATGAAGTAAGATCAAGTCTTCAAAGTGTTTATTCCAGCACTATCAAACAATATTGTCCCAAATACTGCCATTGCCACTCAACTCCCTAAGGACACTCACACCTGCTCTGGGCACTTCCTTTTTCCAAGGCTCCACCACAGAGCCAATGGTATATTAGGAGGACTTGCAGATTGTTTCCCTCCAGTTGCTGATGTAAACCAGCCACCCCTGATCCTGCAGGTCTAGGAGAGGAGCCTCAGCCCAGGGATACCAGATGTTCCAATTTATTGATCAGGAATGAACAGAGACAAATCCGTATGGCATTAATTCTCAGCTGGGTTTTCTCATCACTATTTTAAAAGAGTAATTTATGGGGAACAAGAGACATTGAGTATGTGAGTTGATATGAGTGGGAGAAACAAGGGATAGGTATGGCCATTTTCCTGACAGGATGTTTGTGCTTTCAGGTGTTCTGTTGGTGGAGTCAGGGTGAGAATTTATACAGCACAGGATGTCTCTGACACTCTCTTTGGAAGCTTCTAGATGCACCCCCAATAGCTGCAACCTAAACTCGATCCTGCAGGTTCCAGGAATGGGCTCCAGTGAGTCTCAGACATTAGTTATTCTGCCATTTCCACACACAATACAGAACTCTGAAGGGTCAATTCACCATCCCCAGATGGTTTTGCATGAACACTCTGTCTGCAGAGAGAGAGAGCTGAGGACACAGCCAAGTATTGCTGAGGGAGACACTGTGAGGGAAGGCAAGGAGATTCCAATCTAAACCCTACCTTGCAGGGGTTGGGAGGTGGTTAGGATGCAGGGGTAGTCAACACTCACTGAGCACAGGTCCCACTAACAGGAAGAGGGAAGAGGGGGTTTAACGGATGGTTTCCTCTTAGGTCTGGGGCTTCCACTAAATATAATCTTTTCTCCTGGGAACTGCTCCAAATTGTGGGATTTTCCACTGGATTGACTGAAGTAGGAAAGTGTTAAGATCAGTTTAGCAACAGGTTGGCTAAAAGGGAAAGCAATGCAGAACTTATGAAATAAAAGGGTAGAGAGAAAGACATAAGAGAGGAGATAAAGATGGGACAAGGGGACTCACAGCTTCTGGAACTGAGAACCTTGACCCTAGTTTCCACATTGTATTTATTGGAAACTACCAAGCAGCTGTTTGTTATCAGAACTGCAACAATCATCTACAATAATAGGGAACAAGTGAAACATCTACAATAAGGCAACAGCTACAATAGAACAGGTGAAACTCTTTTTTTCCAACAGGAAAGTTTCATTGCATTTGGAGGAAACATTCTTACTCAGAGACTCTACTTATGGAAAGAGAAATGGCTCTGCCAGCAGTGGTCTCTAGGATCAGATATCCTATGCAGCTCAGGGCAGCTTGGTGAGTCTTTTCCCATCAGACTCAGGAAAAGACATCAGTGTGATTCTCCAAGCGGACAATCTTTGTAATTCAGGTCAGAACCAAGAGAAATGGTATGCCAGGGTCAGTATCTTTAAACCATAATAGATTTCTCATGTAATACTCCTCTACACACAGAATTCTGCATATTAGACTTAACACTGGTCTGGTTGTCTCTTTTTTTACCATTTTTACCATTTTAATTTTCCCTATTATAGCAAGGCTATTTGGATGTACCCGAACCAAATTTGCACATCAAATGAATACTTTGACTCCCAGGACCTGTTTTGCCTTAGTATGGCT
Source organism: Dasypus novemcinctus (assembly GCF_030445035.2). Taxonomy (NCBI): domain Eukaryota; kingdom Metazoa; phylum Chordata; class Mammalia; order Cingulata; family Dasypodidae; genus Dasypus; species Dasypus novemcinctus. The sequence continues at coordinate 61,527,112 of NC_080691.1, read as the reverse complement.
TCCAAGCTTAGTCCTTGGCTCAGAGTGGCCCCCAGGTCTCCTGTCTTTCACACGACCATGGTGATGAGCTCCAGGAAGAGCAGCTGGGCCCTCACTCCTTTTTTCCCTCTATGTGGAGGAATGGGAGGGACATTTTCATAGCCAGGACACTATGTACTGCTATTAATACTAAAAAAAGTATTTTTTAATTTTACTCATTTTGATGATATAGGCTCACAACTGTGACTGCAAAAACTTTCATTGGTCACATTCAAACCCAACTGCATTATTTCTGGGTGCTGTGTGATTAATCATTTTTAACTTAATTGCATTATTCCTGAAAGTTGTGCTATATGCTGTTGCTTACATGTCTTTCTCATTAGGAATTATTAAATGTAAAGTATTGACATGTGGTCCCAATTTCATTGACTTTTCTCCATGTAAAGTTCATGCAATAGAGTAAGATAATCCCTTTCCACACACTGTCCCCTATTTTCCCAACAGAATAGCAGAGATTTACCTAACAGCTCACTGTGGAGGAGACATGGGTCCTGCAATCCTCAAAGTCTGCAGAGAACACCAGCTGTGGATAAATAGATTCAGGGCATTCCCAGTGTTGGAAGACCTTGAGGTGCCCCTGGCTTTGAGTGCTGCTTATGTCTATGTAATGAAGGGTTCAGAATCCAGAAACTGACACATCTTAGCTCCTTCTGCTACTCATACTCCTAGGAATAGATGTTGCGATGTAATCTCCATCTTCATAACACCTGTTTCTCTTTCTTGTGTGCTGTAAGTTTGATTAGAAAGAAGTGCTAACATTTATTTGGCCTCCTCTATCCTAAGAATCTGCTGAATTTTTATAGTGAACAACAAAACACTGATTTTTCAATACACTGTAATGTGTGAATTTGCAAATGTCAATGATTGTCTAGAATCCTATTTATATCAGAAAAATCAGTAATCACCTTTGTTACCTTCTTTTATGAGGAATGAGAAAATGTCATTCCAACACTGGTAGATATGTAAGAATGATTCATTTGAAAAGAATTTTAGTGACTTCAATTTTGTTTATATCCCTTGAAGCATTGTGACTAAATTCATGAGTAGATAGATAAACTGTTTTCAAATGCTGGATTAATGAACAGTTTAACTATATATTCTGGGGGAAACTCCTGAGTGTTCTGTGTACTGAGCCCAGCTCCCATTGGGTGAAAACATGAAACTACAAGTTACAGGGGAGGGAGGGCAGGGAAGAGCAGGGCAAGGTAAGAAGGGGTTACTGTCAGGATACAGGCCTTCCTCTCCTTGGGGTTGCCTATGTCTCTTTTCTCTTTCTAGGATACTGTTGGTTTTGGGGAAAAACCTCTCAGTTTACTTTAATGTACTGACTGAACTGAGACATGAGGTTGTAAAACCTAGCTTCTTAGGCTGCCCCTTCAGAATGACCTCTGGAGAGCCAATCCCCTGTCCTTTTCTCTTTATCCTGAGTCTGCAAACCCTGTGCTCCTCTCCTCACTCTGCTTCTTCCCTCCCCTCCCCATCATGGTAACTTCTACTTTGGCTCCTGGAAACCTGATGGTCTTCTGGAGCCCCTACCTCTGGTCACCTGCTTCTCCCCCTCCACAGGCATTTCATCCCCTCCGCTGCCCCAAGAAGCACTCCTTGTTCTATCCTTGCTCATGTTCCCCCTTCCCCAGAGTCAGGCAGGCGATTCCAACAGTGCCATTGCTATCATACTGGAATCTTCTTTAAAAATGGTCTCCACATCTTTCGCTGATCTTCTGGCTCCATCTCCCCTTTGCTTGCTGGATGTCTGCACCTGATGTCCCACAGCAATTCTGACCTGCCCTAACCTCCAGCCTCCCTCATTCCTGTCAGATTTTAAATGGGTTTGTGACCTGCCACTTTCATGCAAACCTTTCAAAACATAATCCAAAATTAGAGTGCATTTTAATAGCTTAACGTCAAAAGACACATTCCCTTAAGGTGTTCTTCACTCAAAATGCATTTGAGGATGATTCAGAAAATGGAAGGACAGCCCTTGGCTCCCACAGAACAGGGTGGCATAAGAGTCTGAGTCTGTGCTGTAGTTCCCTGCCTCAGCTGCTGCTGGAGGTGAAGGACTTAGGGGGACTCTCCAGAAAGAGCTACTCTGGAGCTTCTTCTGCTGCAGTCTCCCCAGAGAGAAAGGAACCTGCCAGTGAAACCAAGAAAAACACTGACATTTTGCTAAAGGCCATTGGAGACACCCCCATCATGAAACAAAGAAGATAGTTATAGAACAAACCTGAAACATCCAAGGACTCATCAAACTCTTTAAAAAGTTCCTTAAACTTGTGGACTCAGAACAGGTATATGTTTATGTGAATCCGGTGTCCAATTCTCCAGACCTGGAAATTAGAATGTTCTATTAGCATTTTGGCAGTGATGGTAAGCTGTTCCTAAATTACTGCAAATTTCAGGCATGGGAGATAAACCACTGAGGAAAACCACCTGCACCCTAAAATTAATCTGCACACACAAAATTTGCAGCTCTGACACATTTTGATGCTAGCAGCAAGAGATTTAAGATATGATCTATTCAGCATGTATCTACTATGATTTATGTTTACATATAAGAAAGCATCCATAGATTGAACTCATAAAAATATAACTTGCATTAATATACAAATTATAAAAGATAGATTATCCCCATTTCTGTACTCCATAATCCAGATTTACCTCCAAGATACTGGGAAAAGACTGTATAAAGCTTCATTACCTGGTTCTCAAAATGACTAAAATTGTTTATTTGTAGAATTAGCACAAATTTGATGTTTTTTCACTGTAGAAGTTCACTTACTAAATATTAATTTTGTCTTATTCAGGGATGTTCAGCTTCTCAGGAGTGTGGGGTATACCTCTGTGTTTGTCTGTATATATACACACAGTTGTATTTTTAAAGTATCTAGTTATCTTTTTTCTCTGTTTTTTAAAATGTTACATTAAAAAATCTAAGGTCCCCATATACCCCCCTTCCCCCCTCACTCTACTCCTGCCACATCAACAACTTCTTTCATCATCGTTGGACATTCATTGCATTTGATGAATACATTTTGGAGCACTGCTGCACCACATGGATAATATTTTACATTGTAGCTTACACTCTCCCCCAGTCCACCCCCTGGGCCAAGGCAGGACTTACTGTAAAACATCTGCTGGCTGTATTTCTTATATTGACCAAAAGAGGGCAGCATAGCTGGCAGAAAGTTGAGCAGTTCGGTTTAATTTCTTTGCCAGGTGATAATGGGGGAAAAGCTGTTCCTGCTAATTTCTAGTAAGCACCCAGCCAGGAAAGCAAACAAGTTGACAAAGACAAAATCAGAGACTATGCATAGTTTAAAATGATTTTTTTTTTCATTGGGAATGGGAAGGAATTTTACGAATTTTTTTTTTTTAAAAGATTTATTTATTTAATTTCCCCCCCTCCCCTGGTTGTCTGTTCTTGGTGTCTATTTGCTGCGTCTTGTTTCTTTGTCCACTTCTGTTGTCGTCAGCGGCAGGGGAAGTGTGGACAGCGCCATTCCTGGGCAGGCTGCTCTTTCTTTTCACGCTGGGCGGCTCTCCTCACGGGCGCACTCCTTGCGCGTGGGGCTCCCCCACGCGGGGGACACCCTTGCGTGGCACGGCACTCCTTGCATGCATCAGCGCTGCACATGGCCAGCTCCACACGGGTCAAGGAGGCCCGGGGTTTGAACCGCGGACCTCCCATATGGTAGACGGATGCCCTAACCACTGGGCCAAAGTCCGTTTCCCCATTACGAATTTTAGATGATGGAATGAATAGGTCTTTTCAATCCTATCATTCAATGATTCCTGAACCCCAGTGGTATAACTGCAGTGTTTATCTTTTATTTATGCAATTTCAAAAGCAGCTGTTGGGTATTACTGGAAAGATCTTTGTGTGTTTCATATGTAATTTCTAACAAGAAAACCTTCGAAGAATCATTGAAAAATACTTTAAGTATTATGTGTATTTCATGCAATGACTAAAAGCAAATCATTTTTCTGATGCTACTATGATAGGTAATCCTTGAAGTTAGAATTCACTATTTATTCATTCCATATTGTGTTTACAATGTATCTTTTTTAAAAAAAGCATTACAATAAATTCAATGGAATGTCCGAAATGAGTATATATAGAGTATTTACTAGAAGTGAAAGCATCTATTTTCAAAGATAATGGTGGAGAACATGATTTTGAATTACATTTATATCCCTTAAATCCTTGAATATCTTATGATTAGTGAGCTGCCATACTTTAGCTTTAGATCATGCTATGTAGCAATTCAGTTCACTGTGTTGAAATCCTTCAAATCTCATTTTCTGCTCCAAAACATGAATTTTTGAATCCCATTATACCATCATCCCTGTGTAACAATTTAATATAGCCAATAATTAGCACTGGGAAAACAAAGGTTGAAATGCGCAAATTTATCTTATACAGTTAGATAAGAAATTTGTACATGTGCTTGAAAGAAGGTAAATTATTTTGGAGTCAAATAAATTGGATGTAGTAAAGATCCGTTCTCTAAATTTGCCCACTTACAGTTAAGTTTAGAAGATGCATATATTTACATATATAATTAATAGCAAAAATGTTAAATTTATGCATTAAGTTTACCTTTGAGGTTTTAGATAGAATATTTACTAAGTCAACAATCATACTTGAGTTTTAGATTTGTAACAATGATTTAAATGTCCTTTTCATTTTAATGACTTATTAGTTTATTAAATTAAGATTAAATTAAGGTTAGCTAAAAAAAATGCAGTGACAATCACCCCTGCACTTACCTCTAGATTCACCATCGACCAAACACCTTGCCTATGCTCACAATACATATATTCGATTTTTTCAAATCCTCTGGTTGGTAGTTTGCAAAAGACGACATAGTGTCTGTGTGTGTATGTGTGTGTAAGAGAGAAAAAAGTTGTGCATGTAGAGACATCCTGTCCACATACACAACTGTCACTCCCATTCCCCTGTGATCATAGTTTGCACACATTTCCAGGCCCTTCATATCAGGGATGGTTATATGATTAATTACGCAAAATGGAAAGTATACAGCTATAACCTATGCAGCTTGCAGACTGGACAAGTAGAATATGCCACATCTGAAATCCCAAATTCTCTCCCATTCCACACTTAATATTCTATACATGAGATGAGGATACATGTTATAAGTAGGTGCATGTCTGGGTTCTTGAGCAATTTCTTGAATCAGATTCCACTCCTTAGCAAGACTTCCAACCTTATCACTTTATAAATAAATGTGAGCAAGCTATTGACCTTTCTTGTTAGAATTTTTTCCACTGATATTTGGGTGTGATTGTTAAAAGACTTTGAGTACTCTGAAAGGAGACCTAGACAAATTGAGGTGGACAATTAGACCTCCATAGAGTCAGGCTCAAGCTGTAGGAAACAAGGTGAAAGCCAATCAGGAGGAGCAACTCCATAAACCTTTTTTTTTTTTTTTAAGTTCCATAAACCTTTACGCTAACACCTGTACTTTGTCTCACTGGCCCAAGGTACAGCCCAGACATTTTGTTGAATGAAGGATTTAAAAGTCTCTAAGCAATACTGGAAAAATCTACCTTTTATTGTTATTCCATGACATTGTTAATTGTCTAATTCCTACAGGAAAATAAAACATCAAGAATTAGTTTGAGATCTATTTTGTAACTCCCTGACAGTTCTGTGTCAAAACCAGGGGACCTTTTCCTTGAACACGCTCAGAGGCCAGGGCATGGCTATATGCATTCTGTGCATATCAAGTGAGTGGGAGCATGGTCAGCCCTGGAGGGAGGGCAGAAGGGGGCTGCAGGGAAAGCTCTGGACCCTCTGGACTCAGGGTCCCCCAGGGGCAGGTGCAGATGGAGGCTGGGGAGGGGCCTCCTGTCAGGGTCTGCAGTTTCCTCTCCTTGTCTGAAAAATTGTTCCCAAGGGTAGTTAGTCTTCTTCCAGTCACTGAGATGCCCTCATTTATTTGACTTTTCCAGACAAGTGATATATTTGCTCTTCAGTTTTGTGGTGCAGACTAAGAAGCCTGCCTGGAACAGGGGCTTTGTCAGTTCTCAATGTGAGGTATGGGCTGCATAGAATCCCTAGGTCATTTGTTTCATTTTGCTTCTGAGTATATAAAATAATTGAATCTTTAAAATATTTTTAGTGCTTTTCTTACAATTTACAATATGCATTTTAACTATTCTGAATCCACATTCAAGTAACTCAGTCAAAATAACACTATACAATACAGGTAACTGAAAAGAACGTATTCTTAATTCCTACCTCACATCCCTTATAACGTCATGGTCATTGATTATCCATGTTATCATCATGGGATACCACACCATAACTGCTTAAACAATTTTATTTTAGGTCGATTAAAATAAGAAAAACTAACATTTGATTTAACCTCATTTTTTATTATCATGCTTTTCCTTCTTTGTGGAAAGGAAAATTCCCATTTATGTAATTTCCTTTCTCCCTGAAGAATTTCTTTTAGCATTTCTTTATGGGCAGCTCTGATAGCTATGGAGCCTGCCTTTTTCTTAGACTGCAGTAGCCATTATTTCTCTTTCCTTTTGAATGATATTTTCAATACAGAATTTTTGGTGTTTTGTTTTTAATTACTTTCAACATTTTATATATTTTAATTCATTCTTTTTGTCTGCATGACACTTGATGGTATGTGCATGAATTTCTTATTCTATTTACGCTATAAAAAGTTATATTTTTCCTTTTATTGCTTGTTTTGTCAAGGTTTTTCTCCAGTTTCACATGATATGTCTATGTATTTTATTATATATACTTGGTAGTCTCTGAAAATTCACTCTGTATTCACTTTACATCACAAAATATATCGGACACTTCAAGTTGAGTAACACAGTGAAAAGGACGGTGACATGATCAAGATACTCAACTAGCAACAAGCTAGTTATGAGGAAGAGCACATCTGGGTATTTGACCCTCATTTGTGCAACTGCTGGAGAGGGACACAGAGGTGAAGGGGCTCTAAGTGAACTGGTCATCCTGGCATCCAGGTATTCATACTCTCATTTATCCCCCCCCACAAAATCGCACACCTGCACAAACTCATGTGATTATGGGCAGGACTTGTACAGTATCACTCTGTATCTCCCTTCATCACTGGCTTGGAAGAAACAAGCAGCCATTAATCCTACAGCCTCAAAAGCATTAATTCTGCCAATAATCTGATCCTGGGATGCTGGATAACAACTTGATGAATCTTTGTGAAAATTGAGCAGAAGATCAAGCTAAACAGACTGCAGACTCCTCAGGAACATAAAATGAGATAATAAATTTTTTCTTTTTTTTTTTAATTGGACAAGCAGCAATATCATGTTTGTCATTTAATGTAGATACAATTATTAGGTTATCTGTCATATTACAATATTTAGGTTTTTAAAAATTTTATGTCCTTTAAGATACAATAAAAAAACATTGAGATAATAAATTAATGTTGTTTTAAGGTTCTAATTTTGTGGGAATTTCACAGACACACACACAAAAGCATATATTGTGGAAATAATCACATTATACATGTGCTTCAAAATTATCTTCCCTCTACTCTTGCTCCCATTTGAACAAATTTCCCTGTAACATGCATCTCCACACTACATGCAAATCATTCAACTCTCCAGTTCTTATTCTCCTCAGCCTTATTGGGAAAGGAGTTAAAGTGATTTCATTTTGGACCAAGTGGCCTAAGGCATCATGAGTAATCACATGAGGGATGCAACCTCAAGGTTATAAACCAGTAGTTGCAGGATGATCACCAGGTACTGCCTGGGCTCACTGTACATTTTTTCTTCCTTTCTTATTTCTCCCCCGCTTCCATCTGTGTCCACTCACTATGTGTTCTTCTGTATCTGTTGTATTGTCATTAGGCAGCTCCAGGAACCCATCCTGGGACCTTCTGGAGTGGGAGAGGGGTGATCATTCTACTGCTCCAATCTCTGGTCCCGAGTTCATTGCATCTCATACTGTCTCTTCTCTGTGTCTTTTTTTTTTTTGCATCATCTTGCTGCATCAGCTCTCCCTGTGAACGACACCATTCCTGGCCAGTCTGCTTTCCTGTGCAGGGCTGCACTCCATTGTATGGGGGCCACTCCTTGCACTGGGGGCATCCTTGTGTGGGTTGACACTCCTTGTGTGTGGCAGCACTCCACATGGGCCAGTCTGCCACACAGGCCAAGAAGCCCTGGTTATCGAACCCTAAACCTCCTATATGGTAGGCAGAAGCGCAATCTGTTGAACTATATCCACTTCCCTCACTGTTCCCTTGATAATGAGCAGGAGGAGGCATAAATCTGGCTCCTCCATGGGGCATCAGTGATGGCTTCCACCATGGCCATGTCCATCCACTGCAGGACACTGGGGATGGAGACAAAGGAACTGGAGGGTGGCCAGAAGCTTCATTACAGCACCAGATTGAGGAGAATTGGGGATGCTGTGAAGAAGCTTCTAACTTCACCACAGTGAGCCCCTTCTTTTCCCTATCAGGCCCTCACCAGCACACTCAGCAGAGATCTCTTGTCTGTTCTGTAAAGGTCTCAGAGTTGTAGCAGTTACCCCTATTGAGAGTAGAACGTCAGTTTATACTCTCTAGGGTAGAAGTCCACACATAGCCTGAGACCCTTAACCAGAAGTTGCAGGAGAGCAGGGAGGAGGACTGGAGGGAGAGAAACATTCATTGTCTGTGTGATGTGCAGCACGGTTGGGAGGAAGTTGGTTGCTGCCCCACCTACAAGACTTCCAGGCAGCACCTCCCTGATAAACCACGCAACTCCTTTGAATGGAAGATGGGGTGTCAGGTGGAAGCTCACAGGGTCAGACCTAGCAGGTCATTAAGCTTAGCCTCTGGTTTATTTCCCTGTGGAAGCAAAGGAAACATGATGTGATTCCCCATTCATGGGGCAGCTGTTGTAAGCTCTGACACACAGTTGTTCAGAGACTCTGTCTCTAGCTCCCTGAAATCAGCTGATGGAGGACAGAATATGCTTGCTGTCATGTGAGCCATGTGGGTGTGACAATGGGAGAAACATGGACAGTACGGACAGTTCTTCAGGAGAAGGTGGAAGGAGAAAGCACTGTACTGTTTCTAGTACTGAAATGCTTTTCCATGCTCTCAGCATCAGAGAAATCTTTCCTTATTGTCACAGACAGCTCTGGATGCAGAGACTACAGGGCAAGTGAGAGCCTCAGGTGCAGGGAGGGAGCTGATGTGCCCTCTGGGGAGAGGACATGCAAATGGGGTCCCTCCCTCTGGTCCTGAAATCCAGCCCAGGCCCAGACCTTGTAGCTCTGAGAGAGGAGCCCCCTACCCTGTGTCTGAGCTCTCCCTAATCTGAGCCCAGGACTGAGGAAAAGGAGGCACCATGCAGTGTGTACTGGTCTGGACTTTGCTTTTCTCAATTTTCCAAGGTAATATTAACAAGAAATTGGTTTTGCTGCAGTATGAATGTGTGTGAATTCGTATTGTGTGTGCCTGTGTGAGACTATGCATGACTCAACTTCTAATATCTGTTCACAGGTGTCCTGTGTGAAGTTCAGTTGGTGGAGTCTGGGGGTGACTTGAGACCACCAGGAGGATCTCTGCGCCTCTCCTGTTTAGCCTCAGGATACACATTTGATAACTATTACATGAGCTGGGTCCGCCAGGCTCCAGGGAAGGGGCTGGAGTGGGTCTCATACATTAATTATGGTGGTGGTAGCACATACTATGCAGACTCCGTGAAGGGCCGATTCACCATCTCCAGGGACAACAACAAGAACCAGCTGTATCTGCAAATGAACAACCTGAAACCTGAGGACACTGCCCTCTATTACTGTGCTAGAGACACAGTGAGGGAAAGGCAATGGTGATCAAGACAAAAACCTCTTCTGTGTGGTAGCCACAAGGGGATGCTCAGAAACCACTGAGCACAAGGAGCAGTAGCAGGGCTGGTGTAGCAAGGTGGTTAAGAAATGGTTTCCTGTCAGGATCTAGAGTTCCTCTTCAGCTGTTTCACCAGGAAGCATCTCTAAATTTATCATCCTGTGCCTATCACTGATGCAATAATTTAGAATAGTTTTATTCCATAGGGGGAAGCATAATCTCATGCAAAATCAGCAAACTCCCTTATGAAAGCAGAAATGGCTCTGCCAATGTTTGCCAGGTTCAGAATTCTGAGTGGCTCATGGCAACCAAGTGAATCTTTCACAGTGATGAAAGGCACATGATTCAGTAATATACATCATTAGGAACAACTGTGCTTCACATGTGAACCAAGAGAGAGGTTGTTCCAGTGTCTAGATTGCACTAGATTTCAAATTGCACTCCTATACATGCCAAAGTGTTAACATCAGACTCAGCATTGACCTGATTATCTATTTGTCTGATGATCTATTTTCCCTGAATCTTTTTTTGTTCTCATATTTCCCTTTGTTCCTTATATTCCCTATCAATGTATTATGTGTTTCATGTGGTCTAAATCCCAAGGATCAGGCATATTACCTACAATGTCTGTGGCTCCTACACATGTCTATGAAAGGGTGAGGGAACTTCATAATATGCCATTGCCTGAGACTCTCCTCTGTCCTGTGTGCATGGCATCATGTGGGAAATACAAATGGCCAATTCTCTCCATGTGGATAATGGTTGTTAGGTCAAAATGAGGTTTAAATATCAAGTCAAAATCTTGTGCTGCTGAAACTGTCATGCTGTCACCTCCATTTCCTCTGGCACTGGGAAGAGCTGCTGAGTCCTACTGTGCTGTGAGTTCTGGAGGACAAGACCAGGTCTCTCTTTGTGAGCTGAGTCCTTGTTTTTCCACATGATGACCACACAACTCAGGAAGCAGAATGAGAGCTGCATGAAGTGACCACTTCCAGGTGGCCATCTAAGAACTATGGGTTTCCTTCCCTAACCTTTCTATGACTATCCTCACTCATTTATTTTCCCTCCATTCTCTAATGGAAAAATAACACAATTTTTGGCATGCACAGAACAGTGAAGAGGAGGCAATTTTCATGTCTTCCACAATGCTTCAGGTAAAAAGAAAAACCATGCTTTACAAAATATACTTTCCTAAATGAGAGTGTTTAATCATAGGAATTCTGGTAGAAAATTTGGAAATTGATTTGCCTCATTGAGAGATTTCCATTCTTGCCTAACTGCTGCATTTACTTGGAGATAAGTGTGTGCTCATTTCATGTAGGAATTACAGGATTAGCTGCTTTCTTCCATGGGGATGCAGATGTGATGTCTTCAGTAGTGACTGGTTGTGGGTAATGGGAAAACATTCATTATCATCCCTTAGCCAGGACAGGAGAGGGCCCGTTCAGCATCATATTTAACTAGGGTTCCTTCAGGTTTTGTTTTGTTTTGTAGGTTTATTCACAAACTTTGTCTTTCAAAAATTTTGCAATGTAAAAATTTCTTGTCATATATAAAGAGCACCACCAAGTTATTTCCTTTCTTGGTCTTGGTAAGCAATCATAAAGAAAAGCCATCACTGTGCAGGATGCTGTGGGGTACTGAGGTGAGTAGCATAGAAGGGGCTTTTAGCTTGTGGAGTGGACAGTTTGTCAGATTGTGCAGGTGTCCTGCTCTGGGGGAGAAATCAGGGCTCAGCTCTCATTGCTGATTGAATTGTCAAGGGTAGGTGCATCAGGGTCTGTCCGTGAAATGGTGTTTTGCCTGATACGATCATGAAGAATATGCATGAAAGGAAAAGCTTCAGAAATCACCCTGATTGTCTCCCATGTGGGGGTTTCAGGAGAGAAAGTGTTGATCCATGCATCAGTCCTTCTTACAAATGGAGGGGACAGAGGCAGAATTATCCACCTTGTGGACCCTGTTAGAGCAACACTCAAGTGAAGAGAAGAAGAGCACTGCCATGACTAAATTGATGAATAACACAAATAAATGTGGGCCTATCAGTTTATCATGGGAAAATAAAACCATAAGCAGTTTCATTAAAGTATACATTGAATTTCCTCTGAATATCATCACAATATATAATATACAATTTTAAGATCTAATATAATCCCTAATTTCTAAGCATGTTTGAACATGGATAATTAAATATATATATATATATATATTTAAATCATATATAAATATAGTATGCAGAAAGTACAAAGTTCTCATATATTCATCCACAATTTTATCTATTATTATGCATTCATGTGTTATTTTGTTGCAACTTATGAAACAATATTATTATAATTGTACTTTTAAGTCTATTCTTTAGGACTCACTGTGTTGTAAAGATTTATGTTTCTAAAAATTTTATTCTGATAGTATCTATACAAATACTTTTCAAGTAATTCATGAACATTTTGTATTTTACATTTGCTCATACAGGATCTTCTATTCAATAAGTTTATTAGGTTGCAACAGAAGGGACACTGAAATGCCAATAAAATGAATTACCAAAATCTATATTAGCAAAAATTTTTTGGTTGTGCTGTGACTGGAATCAGTAATTACAAATAAATTGTGTATGTGTATCATAATGTGTAGAATCACAGCACTATGACTGTCATAATCCACCATTAGGGGGTATTAATCTTTTCAAATTTAAGAGCATGTCATATAAGGCTGTTAAATGGAGTATCACTGGGCATTAAGATCCTTTTATAAGTCTTATACAGATGGTTTCTATCCATGGGTATCATTTTGTTAAGTCAATTTGCAATGACATAAACTATATAACCATAATTTTTAGTCATTGGTCAGAGCATCCATAGCATTATGGAATATTTCTGGGAAATAGGGGCTATGACCATTGGGAATTTATGTAAGACAAAGTTTTCAAATTAAGGTGAGGCATATCTGTTTTTCCTTCCTTTCATATTTGGAAATTCTCATAAGAATATATGGGGCGCTGTATTAGATTAACATGCTGTTATAAAAAAATAGCACTTATTGGTTGGCTTGACAAGAGAAATATGTTATCACACATATTACAGAAGCTAGAAATCCAAAACTGAGGCACAAGCAAGACCGTGCTACCTCCCCAAATCTCTAGCATTATGTGGTAGACTTACCCCAAACTTAGGGTTCATTAACTTGTATATCAGCCCACTGTTATATTACATCCTCTCCAATTTCCACTGACTTTCAACTTCTCACCCCTCTCATTGAGTCCAATTTTCTTCTCTTACAAAGGCTTTTATAGAAATTGACTAACCTCATTCAGTTTGCCACATAACAGAACAATAGAAGATCTATTTCAAAAATATAGGTTCACTCCTAAAGTGATATTACATAATCAAAGATGTCATTTACAAAGGGTTCATACCATGAGGAACAACAATTAATATAAAGATATGTCGTTCTTTGGTACTGCCAAAGTCAGCCTTCTGGACCCCATAGATATGTTCTTTCCACTTGCAAAATGCATTTACCACATAGCAATAGCCTAAAACCCTTAAGCCTTTCAGTAACTACTCAGTCATAGAAAGATCAGCCATGAGTGTGTTCATCCTAAGGAAAATTCCTGTCCATCTGTCAAATTGTGAAAGCTGGACAACCACTTATTCATTTCCAAAATATGATGGTGGGACAGGTGTAGTGTCAAAATTTCCACTCTAGTAGGGAGAAACTGGAAGATAAACTGAGTTTACAGTTTACCTGAACTTCATCAGGGTAATCTCTATTAGGTTTTTTTCACCTTTTTATTTTTTTAAAGTTTCTTCAATTATATAAATGTTACAGAGACTATATAGGGGATTCCCATATGTCCCACTTCCCACACCTCCCACATTTTTCCATATTAGCAACATCTTTTATCAGTGTGGTACATTCCTTGCAATTGATAAACACATTTTGGAACATTGCCACTGAGCATGGATTATAGCTTACATTGTAGTTTACACTCTATCCTATTTGACTCTGTGGGTTATTGCCAGATATATAATCACCTATATCTGTCATTCTAACGTCATTCAGGATGATCCATAAATCCAAAATATGTCCTCTATTACACCTGTTTTTCCCTCTCCCTAATGCCAGAACATCCATGGGGTACTTCCTCCATAACAATGGTATTTATTCTATTGCGAGAATCACAATAAGTCTGTAATAGAACACTAGTAAGTTTACTTTAGTCCATAGTTTGTTTCCCAATCCTGAAGACCCCGGGATGGTGCTGCCCACTCCACCACTAATTTAGAGGAACATTGATCATATACATCCAATAGATGGGACTCTCCTGCTTGCAGTGATAGGCACTCTCAAATCTGTGGTATGCTGTTTTTCCCTCATCTCCTCTCTGTTAGTTGTCCTGAGTGAGTCCATTGAACTGGAGAGTAGGTGTTGCAACTCCATTGAGATTCAGGACTCAGCTGGCACATGGATAGCCCAAAGATTCAAGTCTCTTGGACATATACCTACCAACTCTAGTACTAATTATATGTTCAACAGAAGGACAGAAGAGGCATACATAGGGAAACCACTGCTGAGTCTGTCAAACAGGGCAAATATCAGATTAGGGTCCACTGACAAGGGGCCAAATTCATGAGCTATTTGCCCTGATTACAGTGTCTAGATGTCTACATATCCTTCAGGAGCTTTGTTACTTGAAGTAGTATCTATTTTGACTGTCAATGTGATGCTGGTGAGATGTGCATAAGTGCTACAGCTGGGATGGCCTCCCAACTTAGTTTGAAATCTACTAAATTTTAATGTCTGAAAGTCAACTTCAGATACACTAGATTTCTTCCAGTCCTGCTGGAATTGCAGCCAACATTTCCACAGCCTTGTGCAGAGGCCATGCTCTCCCTGAATGCTGGTGCATAACCCAAACTCTCTCCAAACACTAGGGTGTTGTATTCATACTGCAATGTCTCATCCAAGCACCCTTTTGTCTTGTCCCAATTAGAAATCTTCAGTTCTTACTTCTGCTCCCATGGTTCTGTCCATTCCACCTCTATTTTCATCCAGGCTGACAGTATTTTGGCTCTTGCAAAATTCTCAAAAACATTGTTGATTTATCAGGTAGTTCAAAGGGGTCCATGTCATTAGAAAAAAAAATCTATTTTCAATTCTAGCTTCCTCTGCAATTGGTGACTGGATACATAAGTTCTATGCCTACTCTCCATAGAAAAGCAAGTTTCGGGTAAGCCCAAAAGTGCAGTCCTGTTCTCTTTGAAGTCATCTTGGGGAAGCATACTGCAGGCTATTGAGAACCACCTCTGGCTTGAGTCTCAGAATAGTCTATCTGGGTAAGTTGAGAATTTTCAGGTACTGCCTTCTTTTGGACACTAGCACATACTTCTACTAAGCTCAATGTCTCCTCATACCAAGGATCTCTTTTCTTTCAGTTTTCAATATTATATTCATCATTTCATTCTAGGGCCTCACTGGAACTGGCTTCAGCATCCTTATTTTTACCAACATTCTGGCCATAATAAGTTACATATTCTATATAATGGTAGCAACTTTCTCTTCTTTCACCTGTTTCTAAACTGCTACAGAAATGTCTTTAATATCCATACCTTTCCCAACATTTCCTTCAAAGCAATCCAAGCATTTCTTACCAAGAAAGTCCAAATTTTTTCAGCCAATATTCATTAACCATTTCCAAGTCATTTCCACATTGTTAGGTTTATGTAATAGTAGCACCCCACTTTCTGGTACTAAAAGCTGCCACTGATTTCAGACTACTATGACAAATGCCACACTCTGCTTTGCTTAATAAAAGAACTTTATTAGCTCATAGTTTGAGTCTTTAACCAATGAAGATTTGTAGCATGATCTAAAGTCAGGCAGTGTGATTTATCCAGTTTAAACTTTATTTTTCAATATATTTTTGATTATTCAGTGCCCTCTGACCTTCCAAATAATTTCATGATAGACGTATCCAATTCAGTAAAAAATGCAGTTGTAATTTTTATGGAGATTGCATTGAATTTGTAAATTAATTTGGATAGGGTAGATATTTTAATGATATTTATGTTACAATCCATGATCATGGAACATTATTCCATTTATTTAGGTCATCCTTAATTCCTTTAACAATGTTATGTATTTTTGTGTGTACAAGTCCTTTATATCCTTAGTTAAGTTTATTCCTACTAGATATTTTCATCTTTTTGTTGCTATTGTAATGGGAATATTTTTCTTGATTTCTTCCTCAGATCGTTCATTATCGGTGCACAGAAATACTACTGATTTTTCTGCGTTCATCTTAAAACCTGTGACTTAACTCATTTATAAGCTCTAAAAGCTTTCTTGTAGATTTCTCAGGACTTTCTATGTATTGGATCATGCCATCTGCAAATACTGAAATTTTTACTTCTTCCTTTCCAATTTGGATGCTTTTATTCTTTTTCTTGCCTAAGTGTTCTAGTTAGTACTTCTAAAATGATGTTAAATTAGAGTAGTGACATTGGGCCTCCTTTTCTTGTTATGGATATTAAGAGGGAAATTCTTTAGCATTCCACCATTGAGTATGATGTTTCCTGTGGCTTTTCCATATATACCCTTTGTAATGTTGAGGAAGTTTACTTCTATTTCTATCTTTTGAAGTGTTTTTATCAAGAAAGGATGTTGTATTTCATCAAATGCTTTTTCTGCATCAATATAGAAGGTGTTTTTTTTTTCAATTTTTTAAAGTGGTGTATTACATTGACATTCTGATGTTAAACCCACTTGACAAGGGTGTAAAATTCATTTAATATGTTGTTGAATATGATTAGCATGTATTTTGTTGGGGATTTTAGCATTCAGGTTCATTCGAGAGACAGGTCTGTAGTTTCCTTGTGGCATCTTTATGTGACTTTGGTATTACAGTGATTTTGGCATCGTACAATGATTTATGTAATGTTCCCTCCACTTCTATTTCTTTGAAGCATTTAAGCAGGCTTAATGTTAGTGTTTTTTTCTGGAATGATTGGTGGTATTTACCCATGAAGCCATCTGGTCCTAGACTTTCCTTGGTTTGGAGGTTTCTAATGACTAATTTAATCTCTTAGTTGTGATTGGTCTGAGATCACCAATTTCTTTTCTCAGCGTAGGTTATTTCTGTGATTCTATAAGTTTTCCCATTTCAGCTGTTGTCTATCTTCTTGGAATACAATTTTTCAAAGAATCATCTTATGATACTCTTTATTTCTGTGTGCTCAGGGGTGATATCACCACCCTTGTTTCTTTAAAAATTTTATTTATTTACATTTCCTCCATTTTCTATGTTAGTCTGGCTAAGGGTGCATCAATTATATTAGTCTTACCTAACAAGCAGCCTTTTTATATTTCTAGGGCTATTTTATTTTCAATTGCACTCTGTTTTGCTCTTATCTTTGTTATTTCCTTATTTTTGCTTGCTTAGCAATTAGTTTATATTTTTTTAAATTTTTATTTTTAGTTGTACTTTTTTGAAGCTATATAGATCACAAAACTGTTATAATAAAAAATATAAGAGGTTCCCATATACCCCACCCCCATCCCCCCACACCTCCCACATCAACAAACTCTTTGAGGTACATTCATTTCATTTGGCGAATACATTTTGGAGCACTGCTGCATTGCATGGATAATAGTTTACATTGTAGTTTACACTCTCCCCCAGTATATTTGGTGGGTTATGGCAGGATATATCATGTCCAGCATTTGTCCCTGCAATATCATTTTAGGACAAGTCCAAGTCCCAAAAATGTCCCAACATCACATCTCTTCTTCTCTCTCCCTGCCCTCAGCAGAAACCATGGCCACTTTCTCCACATCAATCCTATAAATTCTTCCATTACTAGACACAATGGTTCTATAGTAGAATGCTAGTAAGTCCACTGTAATCCATATTTTATTCCTCCATCCTGTGGACACTGGGATGGTGATGTTCATTCCACCTCTATATCAACAGGGATCTTAGATCCCACATGGTTGTTGAATGCAATTTTCCTGCTTGCAGTTACAGGCAATCTCAGTTCCCAGATGTAGTGGTTGACCATCTTCACCTCCCTGTTAGCTGACATGGGTAAGTCCAATGAACCAGAGAGTAGGGACTGCAACTGTGTTGAGGCTCAGGGCCCAGCTGGCACACGGCCAGTCCAGCAATTCAAGTCTCCTGAGTATACACCAACCTCAGCACCAACCACAGGTTCAGTAAAAAGTGACAGGAACGGCATGTGTAGAAAGGTCACACACAAGTCCAACTGCATCACACTCAGAAACACGAATTCCAAAGTAGGGCCAACTGATACGACACAGAACTCCAAAGCCATCTGCCATGACCACAGAACCTGTGGGTCTCCATAGCCCTCAGGAGAACCAGTACCTGGGGTTGTATCTACTTTGGATGTCTCTGAGGTCTTGCTTTGTGTGCATAAGCCTGACCCCTCTGATGACCCCCTGACTCTTTTGTGAAGACTCTTAGCCATATAAACTCATTTGTCTTTGCCATTTCCTCCTTTTATTCAAGGTCAAAAGGGAATTTTTAACATATGATCCTACATGTAGGCTGAGATATTCTCCTGGTCTGAGTTTACCCTTTTACTCAAGGTCTCTTTCTAGATTCATCACCAGTTAGTGATTGGTAGTAATCCCTTGGTGCCAGGGAGGCTCATCCCTGGGAGTCATGTCCCATGCTGGGAATAAGGTAATGTATTTACATGATGAATTCTGCTTCTATTTTCTCCAAGTGTGCAGTTAGGTCTTTGATTTTAGCTCTTTTATTCTTTTTTAATAAAATCATTTATTGCTATAAATTTCACTCTCGGCACTCCTTTTGCTGCATCCCATAGGTTTGAAATTTTTGTTCTAATTTCCATTCATTACAAGATATCTACATATTTCTTTTGCAATTTCCTTGACTCACTGATTGAGAGTGTTGTTTAAGTTTCATATCTTTGTGTATAATTCAGTTCTGTGCCCTTTATTAATTTCCAGTTTCATTCCATTGTAGCCGGATAAATTACTTTGTATAATTTCAATCTTTCTAACTTCATTCAGACTTGTTCTGTGACCTACCATGTGGTCTATCCTGGGGAATGATCCATGTATATCATAAGCATCTATTTTCATTCCATGGTTTCTCAGGATTTTTTTCATAATTCATTTTTTTCATAATTTTCTATAAGCAATTTCTTTTGTTTACTTTTTAACCTAACTTCTTTCAAGACTAACAGAGTTAATACATAATTTACCTAGATACATTTTCTATTTTGATGTTTCCTTAATTTTGGTTTTGTAGTATTTGTTATTTTTCCTGAATTGTTCTGTGAGCTTCCTGGAGTCTTGGGGTATACAGTCTCCAATTAATTTTGGAAAATTCTCTCATTCTTGATTCAAATATTTCTTCTCTCCTCTCTTATTCTTCTGACTATTCAATTAAACATGCCACATAATTAGAAACTGCCCAATATTCTCGGTGACTGAACATTTTTCATTCTTTTCTTGCTTTTCATTTCATTTTGGGAAATTTCTATTGACCTATACTCAGACTCAGTGGCTCTTTCCTCATCCATTTCCATACTACTGATGAGCTCACCACAGATATTCATCATTTATATTAGAGCATTTTTATTTTTTGTTTCATTTTTTCAATTTTTTTTCCTGCTTATATTACCCCTCTACTCTTTCACATTGTCTATTAGTTCCATTAGCGCCCTTACCATATAAAACATGATTTTTTTCTAAATCCCTGTTTGACAATTCTAAAAGGTGAATCATTTCTTTGTGTAGATCTAATGTTTGATTTTTCTATAAAAACTGATTTTCCTTTCCTTTTAGTATGTCACATGTTTTTTGAAAGCTTAACATGATGAATTTGCTAATAGGAACTGAGGTAAAAAGACTTTGTCCTCCGAATTTGTTAATTTAGACAGGAACTGGGTTAAATCTGGTGTAAGTTATAATAGTAAGTACCGGAGACTTATTTTATTGGCCTTGTTCTGTAACTCCTTTTCACTATGGGCTACATTAAAATGCCCTCCTCATCTGAAAGCCTGTGTCTTGCCATTTTTTCAGCTTTAGTCCAAATTTATTCATAAGCTGTGATTAGTATAGTTCACTGTAGGTGCTTTTGTGAGGTTGGAGGAGAAAGCATGTTTTATACAGTCTTATGATAAATCTCAATGTTTAAAGCCGAGCAGCCACAGTGCTGTGTCACCAGCTTAAGCGCAGGTGCAGGCCTCGGCCTGAGGCAGCTGAAGAGAGAGACTAGATTTGCTGTGCTCCAGCACCTTTTCCCTCCAGAGTTATCTTGGCTTCCAAGAGTAATTTGGCTCTAGGGGCTGCGCTTGCCGCCCCACCCTCACCCGCTGCCCTGCTCCACCCGGCGCTGAGGCCACCAAGAGTACTCCCAGTGGGCTCCGCTGCGCAGGCTGGGTTGCCTCTACCCACTCTGCCCCACCGCGGAAAGTTAAGTGTGACGATGGCGGTGGGGGGGGGGGGGGGCCGGGGAGGGGGGGCCATGGACTTGAAGAGGAGGCTCCACCTCCACCTGGAGCTAAGGAACAGGGGAACAGGACCCCCCAACAGCGGTTCCGGAACTTGTTCTGGAAAACTGCAAATCAAATGATGGGAAAAATGAGGGCTTAACAGCTGAATTTGTGAACTTAGATTTCCTCAGCTTAATAAATGTAGGCTTGATTTCAGTTTCAAAGCTCTCCAAACTACCTAAATTGAAAAAGCTTGAGCTCGATGACAAAAGAATCTTTGGAGGTCTGGACATGTTAGCAGAAAAAACTTCTGAATCTCACACATCTAAATTTAAATGGAAATAAACTGAAAGATATCAGCACCTTGGAACCTTTGAAAAAGTTGGATTGTCTGAAGAGCCTGGATCTGTTTAACTATGAGGTCACCAACCTGAATGACTATGGCGAGAGCATCTTCAGGGTCCTGCCGCAGCTGACCTATCTGGATGGCTATGACCAAGAGGACCAGGAGCCCCCAAATACTCTCCAATGCCGAAGTGGACAGTGTGGACGAAGAGTAGAATGAAGGAGAAGATGAGGAGGATGAGGACGGTGAAGATGAAGAATTTGAGGATGAAGAGGATGAAAATGAAGATGAAGATGTGGAAGGGGAGGAAGATGAAGATGAAGTCAGTGGGGAGGAAGAGGAGTTTGGACATGATGGTGAAGATGAAGACGAAGATGACCAGGATGAGGATGAGGAGGAAGAGAAGAAAAAAGCAGGAAAGACGAAAAGAACGAGAGAAACAGAAAATGAAGGAGAAGATGATTAAGACCCCAAATAACCTGCAAAAAAGAACTGTTCAGGGGAAACGGACTTTGGCCCAGTGGTTAGGGCGTCCGTCTACCATATGGGAGGTCCGCGGTTCAAACCCCGGGCCTCCTTGACCCGTGTGGAGCTGGCCGTGCGCAGTGCTGATGCGCGCAAGGAGTGCCGTGCCACGCAAGGGTGTCCCCCGCGTGGGGGAGCCCCACGCGCAAGGAGTGCGCCCGTGAGGAAAGCCGCCCAGCGTGGAAAGAAAGAGCAGCCTGCCCAGGAATGGCGCCGCCCACACTTCCCGTGCCGCTGATGACAACAGAAGCGGACAAACAAGACGCAGCGAATAGACACCAAGAACAGACAACCAGGGGAGGGGGGGAAATTAAATAAATAAATAAATCTTTAAAAAAAAAAAAAAAAAAAAAAAAAAAAAGAACTGTTCAGTATTGGTTGGACCACTCCTTTGACTTCAGTAGCTGTTTTTTTTTTTTTAAAAAAAAACAGTGGCTGTGATGTAAGCCCCAGGAAACCCACCCAAAAGCCAGAGAATAGTTCCTGTGACATTCCGCCTTCCTCCATTTAGTCCCTCTGGGAAATCTACCACCAAGCTTGGGGACCTCACCCCAACAAAATTGTAAGCACTGTTATGTTTTTACATAAGATTTGCTGTAGCATGGCCAGCTGTGATGGTGATTCCTAACAACATGTGGCTACCAGCTACACTGAGGTTGTAACACCATTTTTTTTTTTACATCTATTTTCTTTTTTTTTTTTATTGACTTTGTAATAATATTACATTAAAAATATATATGTGAGGTCCCATTCAACCCCACCCCCCCACCCCCCTCTCCCCCCAACAACAACACTCGTTCCCATCATCATGACACATCCATTGGATTTGGTAAGTACATCTTTGGGCACCTCTGCACCTCTTTTTACCTTCTGTACAACAAAAGAAGCTTTGTAAATAAAACCTTAACATAAAAAAAAAAAAAAAACAACTCAATGTTTCAGAGTGTCTGTGAACTTCACAAATGTTTCCCCTTTGTACCTTACACCCCTGTCAGATTGCAGAGTTCCCTATCTATTTCCTTGATGAACTTACCCCTTTTTATTATTTTTAGTAGACAAAGGCAGCCAAAGGGGAGTCTAGAGCAGGGAAGGTTTTCATCCCCAGTCTGGAATACAGGTTTGGAAAAACCCTTACCCTCGAGAGTGGCTTTATTTATAAGAAGGATTTGAGTCTATTTCACAGGGATTGATTTTCTGCAACCCCTTTGAGAACTAGAAGAGTACCTTTTGGTTCTGCATCTTGATAACCTGGTGAAATCCTACAAAATTTTGAGACCTCCTTAAGATAGTGACACCCAGCAGTTCCTTGCTCTCAAGCTTGCCTATACTCTTCCATTCCTCCAACAAAATTGCATCTGATTCTTCTTACCAGTTTATGGCTCTGCTGGCTTCTGAGCCAGGTAAACGGAATGCAGCTGTGTCTACATCATATTAGTGGTTTGCTCATTGAACTCAGTTCACTGATGGGTCTAAGAAAAAATAACATTTTTCTTTTTTTTAGCCTATTGCTAAGTGTTTAGTTTTGTATATTTGGATATGATCACCAGACTCTTTTTTTTTCACAAGTTAAACACAGATTTATTTCAAATTTTATCTTATTTAACTTTAAAAGTACAGATATTTGTTTGAATTGTTTACATAAATCCATTCCATCTTAAGAAGGAAACATAATACACTTCTAGCAGTGCAAACAAAGTTGGCATACCTATCCAAAGATCTTCCACCAGTGTAAAAAAAAAATTTCAAATGTAGTTAAAACATGAACTGGATGCTTTTATTCTTAGGAACACAAGAGATTTTCAAAATCACTTTGATTTCTAAAACTAATCAAATATCATTCACAGCAGGGAAGATGACTTAGCTGATTTCTGATATGTTATCAATGAACATAATTTATAAGAAATGATTAATGGCATAATGAAGGCCTTGGGTTAGAGCCTCTTCAGGAGTAACAAAGACCATTTGTGCAGAAATAACCTGGCTCTCCCCAGGAGAGTCATGTGCTAGAGTTCCTCCATTGCTTATTCCACACCATGATAATCAGGCCTGAGAGCTGAGAGGATGGTGCTTATGCTTGCCTAGAGTTTTTACAGGAGATTAGAGAAGAAGGTATACATGACAATAAGATCTTGAGCCTATTTATATTGCCTTCAATTTACTAAAGTTACATATTCTAGTCTTTCTCATGGGATAGTTGTGAGGATAAATTAGATAAAATATGTGCCTAGTCCAGTGTGTATTAAGTAAAAAAATATTCTCTTCCTCCTCCTCCCCATCCTAAAACAAATGAAATTAGTCCTTGAACTCTGGAAGTACTTTATAAATGAAAAGAAATTTTTACTATCAGCATCCTTGTCAGTGTGATTCTGAATTGCTCCCGAGTACCTTTTCTTCTGTAAAATTAACACTTCATTGTGTTTGTTTGAAGTACACATGAGGTTTCATTTTTGTTCAGTGTTCTTTGATTTCCATTGGGAGAAGTTATTTCTGAGGTATGAAACCCCAGAAGATATCCATAACAAAAACACATTCAATGTTTTTTGAAAATGATGATTCAAATCATCATTGAGGAGATGTCATATTTAGCAGACAGATGAAGGCCAATGGAGCCTTGAGGGAATTGTTCTAATAATTACTTTAAAAGGTAAAGTTACAGAATCACATTCAAGGGCTTAAGATAAAGCACTACTTTAAAATGAGAATGACTGAACATTTAGGTGATAAAGGAAAAGGAAATGGACTTCAGAATAATTTGAATTGGGAAACCGATCCATCAGTGCTAAATGCTTCTGTTACATGAATATCTTGAATCACACTGTTTCCTTTCTTTTACTACTGTCTTCATTGAAATCACAAAGAAGTCTTCTCACAGAACTAAGTAATAGTTATCATTTTGTTAGGATTCAAAAGTTCAATCCAACAGCTATCAGCATCTTGAGTAAATGCCAGGCCTTTCAAGTTACCATCATCTGGTTTCTTCACAAATTTGATTCACAGTTCTTCAAATCTTTTACAAGCACATCAGGAAGAGCAATTCCAATATGACCAAATCTCCAGGGTCTGAAATGACAGTGTGTTAACTCAGAGTTGCATCTTCTTCTGTGCCCCAAATATGTGTCAGCTCAGAGGTTTTCTTGGAGAATACCCATGCTACTCTTCCATTTTTACCTTTGGGGATGTCATTTTTATCCTCATAAGCCAAGAAATAGGGTGGAAATTTCAGTGAGAAAACCTAATTTTTCAGTTAGTGTCATTCCAAGAATTCTATCATAAATATCAAATGACTTCTTAGGATTCTTAATTTGTAGCACAGTCTGCTGCAATAGGAAATCCTTGGTTCTGGGGTCCACATCAGAGCAGCAACTGAGGGCAGGCTTGTCCATAAGGCCAGCAGCCATGGGCAGCGGCTCTGCCATAGCTGCACTGCTGAATTTCGAATGATGTGCCAGAGGAACCAAGGAGCCACTGACACCCCTCCTGAGTCCTCAGATCATCAGACTTTAAACAGGCCTATCATTATTTTACACACAGTAAAAATTTAGAAGCAAGTATAAATACCTGCAATAGAACATATAAATATAAATAAAGATGAATATGAATATGAATAGAAACATGAATATGAATGTAAAAACCACTTTCAGAATAAAAAACAGAATTAAGTGAAACAAATATTTTGCTTGTATATCCTAACTTTTTGATAGCTATTCTTATGTCATATATGCTATCAGTTACCTTTTAGCCATATCCAAATTATCTATAAGTAATTTCTTTTAATTTAAGCATCTGGCTCTTAGTTTTCTCTTAAATCATCCATTATCATTGATTTCAACATAGCATTTACAATTTCACTGATGTCACAGTGCCTTTAGCATGACTGATCATTCATCTCTAAGTCAACACTAAATTATCTCTCAAACAACTGAATTAGCTACATTCCCTGAAGATAAGCCTCATGACACCACCTATGAAAATCCCTCTTAATTCACCTTTTGATCACTGTTCTTCACTTCTCTTCCTTATTCTTCCTTTTTCACTGAATCCTTTCCAGGGCTGACTATTTCCTTACTCTGTTCCCTTTCTTCTCTCTGTATGACTGCACAAAACATTCTCAAATCTGCCAATCCATTTAATACTCCCAATGAATCTCTATCCTTATTCTGTTAGCTCTCAATAATCTCTATTCTTTCTTGAATGTTAGTTTATGTTCACAATTTTTGCAATATCACTATCACTGCCCCATTCTGTTAATAGAAGTCATCTTTCTATAATCAATAAATTCTCAATCACCCATCTTCTCCAAACCCTTTCAATTCCTCCATTACCTCTCTTGTCTCCATTTTCTATCATTACTTTATTATCAATTTATTTTCTTTCCCAATCTCAGTACCATTCATATCTCTTAATTTTCTCAATATTTTCCTTCCCCATCTATCACCATCATATTTTAAAATCCTGCAGTATACCTTGGTAACAAAAATCCCCATCATCTCTCAGTTAGGAACTTCTCTACATTCCCAATAACATCTGTGTACTCTATAAAAAGGCAAATCTTTATTGCTATTTCAGACTAGTTTTTGGGTCAGTGTCAGATCAATCAAATTCTTAACCATCCTCTCAGGCCTCTTATTTATGACTAGCACTTTTACCTATATCACTTTAAATTGAATCTCCTCCATAGGCGGACACCTCCAGCTGACTATGTCTTTTGTATACATGTCAAACATCCCTGGAACTCCTATCTTGATCTTTCCACAATCTTTTTTCAACTCATCTTCAACATCATCTATTGCCTTTCAAAGAATTATTTCAAAATAAGCAATCTCTTTTTATTCACTCTCAGGCACCACTCAACCTTCTTTAAATCACCTTTCCATCATCTCCCTCGACCAATTCTCCAGTCCATCTATCATTGCTTCCTCTCTTTCATCACTTCACAACTCCATTACTTCTCAACCAACACTTGATAGCTCAGTAACGTCCATAAAAACCAGAAAATATCCAGCATGCATCATGCAAAATATGATAATATCCCTAAGAGGGTGGTGTCTTGAGATGCAAATAATTTTATATTTTCAGAGTGGGAAGGGATATTTCTATTTGGATGGGCAATGATTTTCTCAATTGAAATTCAAATTTTTAAGGGAAATCTGATAGAAATGAGGAAGCCAGCCATGCAAGTGTAAGAACTTTCCTGACCTCAGGAGAACAGGAGCAAACACCATGATGGCAGGAGGCCAAAACAATGCCCAGAGGCCAGAGTAGAGGTTGTGTGGTAGGACTGTGGAGACAAAGTCCAAAAGTTAACACAGACAAAACACAGGACTCAGAGGCCATAGCATTGCATGGCTTTGAGGATGAGAGTAAAAAACTCTTCAGGGCTGTCAGCACAGGTGTGAAAAAGGTATATATATATATATATGAGATGAATTATTCTGTTTGCTCTGTTGAAAATAATATAAATTGATGCAAGGACAGAACTTAAACATTTCTGAAGCATACATCACAGTGATACAAATAAAGAACAGTGGTGTCTCGCAACATGATAAAAATGAGTGTGAAAATAATATACTGTCAATCTGGGATATATTTTGAAAATAGATGTGATATAACTGAGGATTTAAGTTGGTTCTGAGTAACCGGGATGGGTAAATTTGCAACAATTGAAACAGCAAGTCTTAGGTAGAAGACAACTACCAAGACATGATCTAAAATAAATTAGATTAAGTTTTATATATACCATAATATAATTAAACATATAGAGATGGCTAATTTACATGTCAGATTGGCTGGATTATAGTGCAAGTTGTTTGGCCATTAATATGAAGGTATTTTGTATATATCAATAGCATAAACAATCAGTTGTCTTAAAAGAAAACAGATTACCAATTCCTGATATCAAGGGCTTGAAGAGATGGTGATTCCCATCAAATCACCATTCATTTCACTTATTTGACCTGTTCAGTAAACAAATGTCAGCTTTCCATCTCACAAGATCAAGTAAAACAGTATGCTCTATCACTAGCCAATCTACAGATGGTACTAGACCATTTCCAACAAGAGGAAAAAGCAATGTATACTGCTGAACTAGAAAAGCAAAATAAGGTCATATATAAATGGAAGGCAAAGGCAGAAAATCTGGAAGGAAATCTTGCATCATTACAGGAACATTTGGATGAAGCAAATGCTGTGTTGGACTCAGCATTGAGACCTACACAACAGTTAGATCAGAAGGAAGAAGAAATTGAAAAACTTGAAAAACAAAATGAGCTCCAACAAGAAATGCTTGATTATTTACTAAAGAAATTTATTAATTTAGTAAACAACAAAGAAGGAAAAGTAGACAAAGTCCTAATGAGAAACCTCTTCATTAAATATTTTCACACTCCAAAAAACAAGCATCATATGTATTAAGATTAATGGGAAGCAGCCTGGGAATCAAAAAGGAGGAAATGGAAGAGCTGTTCACTGAAGATCAGGGTGGAGTTACTAGATAGTGAGTGGGTGGCTAATCTCATCCATCTGTCCCACCACCAAAGCTTCCTGTTCATGATATGAAACTTGGAGATTTACCGGGAAGGACAAAACTAGGCACAAATGTACCATCATGTTTCAAAGATACAGCAGGGTTCAGAACCAGTAGAAGAGCAGGTGGGAATCCGTTCTTAGCTACCCACTCTGTCGCTGGGCCTCTTATCAGCCTTACTGGACTTGGAAATGGTGAGTCTGGGAATATTGTGAAGCCCATTTCAGATGTGTTACCCACATTTACATCTTTGCCGTGTTACCTGACAACAGCACTGGAGATGTATTGAAAGACTTTTTAAAACAACAGGTGATTCTCAAAACAGAAAAAAACTTCCCACTTTAAAACAGTGAAACCAACCTTGAACATTATATCTATATATTTTATCAAAACACAGCCTTTTGGAATAGTCATGTGTTTGTTTGTAGTTGTAATTTCCCTGTAATTAATAAAAATATCTTTAACACTTTTAGAAATTGCAGATGTCACAGAAAAAGTGTGCTACATAACCTGCTTTTTTCTCTGATTTGAACCAATTTAAACTAAGTCATGTATCTTTTATCATAATTTACAAAAAGAAAAAGAAAGAAATGCAAATAGCCATAGATCAGTTCTTTATTTCCTTCTCTGATTATATGAGAAACAAGCCCTATGTCTAGTTTCCCACAGTGGAGCTCCAGGAGACAGTAAGTTCCGGAGGGGAAGGCAGGGATCTCACAGAAATAGGCAGCCATCTTTGCCATGTGACAGGACCTGAAGATCACGAGTGCTGACACTGTTGAGAAAGAATCTCTGCTGGTGTATTGATTTGGACATTTCACAGCCTCAGCAATATAAATTTCTATGCTACGTAAATCTCTATTATGATTTACTGGATTTATCTAAATGTGTCAGGAAGAATATCTGAGGATTCTATACATTAGGCCTAACTCCCAGGGCAGGACAGGGGTGAGGACATCCAAGTTACAGGTCAGGGAGAAGAGATGAAGAGTGTGATAGTAAGGAGGGATGACTTGCTGCTTCCAGTGTTTCCTCTCCTATGAACACTCAACATCATGTTTCTCATTCTAATTCAGTACCTTGATGGAAGCCCATGCAAAAGGATGTAAGAATCTGCTCCTTTCAGAATTAACACTGGGATCCCCAAGCCCATGGTCCTTCCTCTCTGTCCTGACTCTGCACTCCTGTTCCCCCACTTCCCCTGGGTCACCTCCCAGTGACTGCATGGCCACTGTCACCATCCTCTCCATCATGACACCTTCTGCTTTGGCACCAGGAAGACATGACAATCTTGTTGACATCATATCTCTTGTCTGCACACCAGTGCCTCCCCAGCCTCTTGATCCCCTCCCCCCATTCCATGTGCCACCCCCTTGAAGTCCACCCATGGTCATATCATCCATTTCCCCATATCCAGAAAATCCATTCCAAGAGCACATAGCTAGCTCACTATAACCTGCTTTATAAATTGGCTTTATGACTCAAGTAGTTCCTCTGTCTCCACCCCATCTGCTTGTGGGAACCCTATGCCTGAGTCAAAAGTTCCAGCTCACCCAACTTCATAGCTGCTAAGACTTTCCTGTCTTGCATAGTGATACTCACATGCAAAATGATGGGACTGGCATATTTAAACTACTCCATTCCTTCCCTTCACTTCACCAAGTGAGTTTCTCTCATTTATTATGAATATTTTATTATTTGTGTAAGTAATAAGTCTAAATGATGACAACACTAAAGTAAATTATGAGTTTTACCATGGAATAATATCACTGACCTACAATGACCAATTAATCTGAATGGTTTGGAATTTCTGGCTGGTATTGATGTACAGCTCTTCTGACCACATTTTATATATATATAAACAGAGAGATAGAGATAGAGAATGTGTCCTAGGGACAAGTGTCTGTGCATGGGCAGGTATGCAGACAAAATGAGTTCCTCTTTCTTGGAAAATGCTGAAATCACAAACAACTGCAGCACAAAGTGCTTCATCAAGAGTCACATGTACTCCAAAGGACAGTGAAAAGCTGTGTCCTTCCCAAGAAAATCTCGTGAAGCTGATGCCCTGGAATAGAAACACCTAAGATATGAGGATTCACTAGTTGTAAGAATAGAAGGCAAAGGCAATGAGTGTGGAAGTGTGAGACCAGAACCAGGTCTGCCCTTCAGGGGGCCCAGGAGGGGAATGGGCTGAGTGGGATCAGGACCAACAAGCACAAGCTCATCCCAGGAGCAGGGACAGGGGAGGCAAGGGAGGGGCTTCCTGCCAGGGTCCTGGGCTTCCTCTCTCACCTCACCTCCCAGCTTCAAGTTTCTGGCTCCTTCCCTGACTGTGAAAATTACAAGCTATATTTTTAGAGAAAATGTCTATCAGATGTGGGCAGAGCCTAGATTGTCACTGAGAAAGAGAGAAGAGGCCATGGCTTTCATTTTTGCCATTGTTATGTGCCCTGGGGGCCCCAGGGCAGCCCCTAGGTGCCTTTCCTCATCTGACTCAGAAGAGATCTGAGGGAGATGATTTAACAGAGCTTAAAGAGATTAAGGAGAGAAGGAAGGGAACTCATATAAATTAAAACAACAAAGTGATAAAAACTTTCCAGTATTGACTGTGATGGTGATGCCTATCAGTGAATAAAATGAATACCTCTGAATTTTACACTTGAACTGTTTGACATTTAAGGTATAACTCAACAACCTTATTTAAAAAGGGAGATCAAACATTGCCTGGAGAAATAGGAAGGGCTGGATTTATGAATTATAGATGGAAAAGAGAAAAATTTAGGGTGTTCACTATCTACTTTGTAGTAATGGTCATACATGTTCATGTATATGTAATACTGTACTTTTTTATTGCAATAAAATATTCTCTAGAACGGGAATGGATTTTAAATAATTTTCTATGCTAGTTTAGTTCTGACAAAGGGAGGGGTTGGTTAGAAGGTAGCTTTAGAAAGCTCTCTTGCAACTGTGGTATTCTCAGGGTTAATTCCAACATTCTGGAGCTAGCTTGAGCAATTTAACTGAAGTTTCTGTGTGATACTGACCCTGGTCAATGTGTGGACATTTTTTTCCAAAAATCAATTAGGTCTATGAGGTTTATTAATCATTTTCTATTAT
Source organism: Dasypus novemcinctus (assembly GCF_030445035.2). Lineage (NCBI taxonomy): Eukaryota > Metazoa > Chordata > Mammalia > Cingulata > Dasypodidae > Dasypus > Dasypus novemcinctus. The sequence continues at coordinate 61,496,191 of NC_080691.1, read as the reverse complement.
CTGGTGATGTTTTACCTGAAATTGTCTTTGCATTCTCCACATTTTCTCTATTACCTCTTAAGTAGTTTTTCTCTTTTTTCATGAAAAGTATGTGTTGTGGGGTTCCACTGACCACTCCTATCCTATAGACTTTGACACTGTATCTTCAGCACCTAAATTTGATACGGAAAACATGGGAAGGAACAAAATATGTTTTACCCAACTCTACACTTCCAGAACCAAGCATGATGTACTCTGCTGTCATACAACCCAAACTTATTTTGCAATGATTGGTCCTGAGAATGAAAACATACCCAGGTTTATGTCAGTGTAAATAATTCACTAAAGTCTTAAAGAAGGTAAAGATTTGAAATTGAAGTAAAACAATGCAGGAAAGACTAGGTATTGGTGACACAATCCTAGCCATCAAATAAAATGGCATTGCATTTAAAAAGAAAATTATTTTTTTCCAACAATTTCTTCAAGATAGAAACATGGAATACCATAACATAATCAGTGGCAAATGACTAAACAACAATTAAAAAAAAAATGACTTTTATGTATTATCACCGATGACTGTCTCAAAACTTCAATTGGGTATTATTGCTGGTTCAAGTCCTATAAAATATTAACAATCTTGCCATAAATATTTACACATTCGTTTAAAGAATGGTGGTTTGATATCACTTTTCCATTTGCTATAGTGGCATTTTTCACACCCTTAAACTTCCCAATGCTACAATTTTAACAAAAGTGAAGGCATCTTTTAATGGACAAATAGCTGCTCTAAGGAATTTTCAGGTGTTAGACAACGTACTCATGGTTGTGACTCAGTGGAGGACAGTGGAGTTATTCTTATGGGATGAGGAAGACTTAAAGCATAAAGATCAACTCAGAAAATTCTTTCTGTCCAACTGACTTCTAGGAAATCTCTGATTGGTGAATCTTCTGCATTGAGGGATAATAAACCATTGACAAAGTAGACACACCCTAGGGTGCTGAATAAAATAGCACTTGGGCTGGTATAGGGACATCATGATTAGAAATGTCCCATCCATGTCTAATTTCTCAAGTTGAAAGGAAAAGTTAGATGTGTATTAAATACTGAATGAATAGCACCATTAAGTTTCACCTTGAAGGTGTCTGTCTCCCTGGAGCTTCCTTTTCTGGCACATGTAGGATGAAAATATAATTCCTACCTAAAAGAACAGACTCATGTTCCTAGATTTCTCATAAAATCACTGCTTCTCTTTCTCCCTAACCAAGGATCTCTGGACCTGTGATTGACATTGACTTTGAGTGGAGGGCATGAATTTAGCTAATGGAGAGGCCCTGGTCTCTGCTTGTAGGTCTTTACAATAAGCCTTAACTCTATGGGCAGTTTTGATTACACAGGACTCCACAACTGAGTATCTATTCCCATAGCAAACTTGTGAGTCAGCACATCCTCCAAGGGCACACTTCCCAGACCTGCCATCCTCTACAATGTCCTGTGCTTTGTCCTCCCCAAGGTAATTCTATGTATCAGTGATCTCCCACCAATAATAGAATATATTTGTAATTCTAGAAACCACTTCCATGAATAAGATATATTTTCATATATCCTTCACATCATTAGTTAGATACTGGTCCAGGTCCTCCAAGAAAATTAGGTTCTCATGCCCCAAGCTACAGAATGAATTGGTAGAGTTCATTACCTCATGCTTTTTGAGGGAACTGCAAATATTTATACAATAGCCCCACGGTCTAGTGTAAATTCCTGGATTACCCCATGCAGCTCTTCCCCTCTATCACTCACCTATCTCACAACCTTCTCTTCCCAGCTTGCATGATTATCATCTGGTTCCAGAGACTGTCCTCAATTCCCAAACTCTGCCCTCAAAGTGGGAGAGACTTCTGTCTCCCAACATATCAGCCCTACATCATTTTCCTTTTAATTCAATTATTATTTAATAAACACCCTGTGATATTCTGTATTCCAGTTCATCAGTTCTAGGTACTGCTATTATTCCCTCTGTGTGAACATACATATATACATATTCACATATATTATAAAATGGTATATATAAAATACGGGATTTTTTCTCTTTCTGAATATGCCTGTAAGTGTGAACAGAACTTATATTTACCATCTCTTTGAAGGTTTTTCTCTCAGCTCAAGTGAGAATGTCCAGACCAAACTGTAACCACCCACTATCAATGTAGAGGCCATATGTTCTCACGGAAAAGGAGGAAGGGGGAAATTCTGGCATGGACATAGGTGCATCATCCAAGGATTTTTCTTTCTTTCCATCATCTCATGTGGCATCAAGGAAGAGGGTGGCAAAGTAATTTAAAGACCCTTATAAATTATGATTCAATGCAAAGGCCATTAAATTTATGTCATGCTTCTTACACACACACATGCAGGTTTTCAAAACTGTATAGTAGAAATAAAAAATAAAAATAGCAGAATGTATTATTTCTTTATCCAAAATATATTTGATACCATTTATATTTAATTTAGAAATTGCTCTTAATAATTCACACATGTATCATTCATTAGCATATTTATTTTCCTAAAATTTAAGCCAATTTTTAATATATAATGTCCAGATCCCCATCAAAGTGTACTATGATGCCAGTAGATCAGCAAAAAATTGTCCCATCCCTCATCCATGGGTTTCTGAAGGCTGAGCTTAACTGATGGTCCTCACAGAGAGGCCAGACCTACACTGAGATGTGTATGTGTGAAGTCCAGCATGCCTCCAATTGCCTGCACCTTGCCTTGCTTGTCCCGGGGGAAATGGCTTCCTCATCATTGTGACTTGTGCTTAAGGAATAAGAGTTCCTCTTACTGGTAGAGAAGGCCCAAGTGCACCTTTAGTGCCAAGTACAAAGACAGGAACACCCTTCCAGAACAGGTTTTTAGGCTGTTAGACATTCTGATTCTCAGGTTCCTGGGGAGAGGCTGGGATATGAGGTGGATGGACAGTGCTGGGAACACTATCCAAGTTTCTCAGCCCTCCTCCCAGACAATGCTTAGCTTATAATAGATTTCTTCCCCCTCCCTGGTGTACACTATCTTTTTTTCCCAGTTTTCCCTCCCCAAGGTACACTGGTTTCCCACCAATGTCCTCATCTTATTTTTTATTCCATCACCTGCTTTTATTTCTCAGTGATAAGGCAAATATTAGAGGAAATATAAAGTAACCAGGGCATGCCTAATTCAAATACCAAAGTGATTTTTATTCTCAAACTCTCCAAGACACTCAAGGAATCATTTCAATGGAAGGATCAAATCCAGGGTTACAGCTCTAAGATACATATTTAACACCACAGAAAACAGTAAGAAAATGTGCTTTGTATTTCAAGTGCATGGATAACATATTTTTCCACTAATATAAATTATCTTTAAGAATGCTCTAGAGAATATCATGCAAAGACTGAGGGGAATCCTATGGAAAGAGCTTTACTTTCCAGATTTGTGGCTAAGTTTTTGCTAACATACACGGCATCCCATTGAGAGTCATACAAAATCTACAAAGATTATAAGATAATTACAGTAGAAAAATTGTGATTCAAATTAGACTTTTGTTAGACAAGTTAGATTTTTGTTCCTACCAGAACTCGTTGCCTTAACAGATCATGTAAGACTATCGAAGACTACACATCTGTTTTAATTTGAGGTGCCCCATGATGTAATAGTCAATAGCTTAGGTCTCAGCAAGTCAATTTCCCATGGCTGCTTTAAATCTGTGGTTCATTATGCTATCCACAACCACCCTGTATTAGGCGATTAGGTGATACCACTTTGCTTCTGCCAGCTAGGATTCTGGTTATTCCAATTTTGTTTAAAGATCCAAGTTCAGTGACAGCAGTCTCCATTGTAATAGCTGACATGCAGAGATTATCAAAAACAGATCTCTTCTGGGACTAAGGACTTAATCAAAATTAACAAACAGAACCCCTTCTAACTCCTTGAGTTACAAAACTAAATCCAGAATCTCTGATTAGTGGGCCCATATCAATAACTTCATCCTGATCCAACTTCATATTCCTTTCACCATTACTTCATATCCTTAATAAGCATTTCCATGCATATTCCCCTGATATCTGCCTACAGCAAGCCAATTACCTCAGGGCATTCCTTTGCAGTTTCATCTGGTGAGATAGGATAGGGATAGGATTCCCTAGGTTAGGATACAGCTTGAGTGGTGCAAGTTTACCGTTGGGTGATCTCCTCAGGGTGGATCAATACATGTTAATTTGGCAAAATCTCAGGAGAATTTCGAGTTTAATTGTCCCCACTGCCATAATTATCAACCCAAATGTCTCCATCCCAATCATCAAGATTCCACAACTTTCCAATCAATGCATTCACTTGACAGCAGATACCTTGCAAAGTTGAGATTTTCATTTCCACTGTAACTCTGCTACTCATATGATACTCTGAGTCTTGTTTTCAGAGACCTCAAATCTGTACCTTCAGGAATAAAATTTTCTTTCTCCACAAAACTCTGGTAAGGTGTTAAAAACACTCTCATCCAGATCCTTTCATCTTATGAATATGGAAGTAGTCATATCATGTAATATTTTGCATATCTCTATTGCCAACTCATGCTATGAACTTTCACTGCCATCTTGATTATCAGAAACAGTCCTTAGTGTCCTTGAATATAATCACAGTAGAGAATCAATTTTAAAACTCCCAGAACCAATTCAGAAATCCCATTTTTAGATTTAGTTTCTCAAGACACACCCTAGTCTTGGTTCTAAGCTATATTAATCAGGGATTCCTAGGAAAACAGAACTGACAAGAGATATACTTGACTACTATACAATTTTATAAAAATGTCTCATGACCATGGAGATGCCCAAGTCTAAATTCCATAAGGTAGGCTGCAAGCCAGAGACTCAGATGAAGGTTCTCACTGAATTCCTTGGGAGACTTTAGCTATCTTAAATAGAGATAGGAATTCTCTTTCTGAAAGATGAGATCAGTTCTCCTTTTAAAGCTTTCAAATGATAGGAGGAGACATCACTCATTGCTGATGGCAATCTCCTCATTTGATTGTAGATTTAATCTGCCATCTTTGCAATCAACTCACAGATGATTAAAGTCCGCAAAATGCCCTAATATTGCAATTAGCCCAGACCTTTCCTGAACAGCCAACTGCATAGCATTACCTGCTTGAGGTGACAAAGCCTAACCATTACACCAATTGAAAATGGGCAGAGTTAGAGTTAAATCTTTAGTCTTTTCATTTGCTGGTTGAGCCCTGAATCTCAGCAGAGGTTTAAGAACACCTACTCTCCCAGAACATCTAACAAAAGGATGTCAAAAGTCAAGGAGTATCTACAAATGCAAGCAAAATATTTCCTTCCATCTGCCCCATAAGATCTAACCTCCTTGCTGTCTGAAGTATGGCAGGCATCACTATTCCACATTCCTCAAGACTGAGGAAAGAACAATCATGAGGGGGGATGCAAACATGGACCAAAGTAGACCTTCTATTATTCAAATAAAGGAAAACCTTTTAACACTGATTTAAAGGTAGTGGTTACCAGACTTTCTCAGGGGAGGAGGAGGGAAGAATAGTTAAAAAATCAAGACATTTTCAGGGCAATGGAATTGTTCTGCATGACACTGCAATGATGTTTATGGGCTATATTAGGGTTTTCTAGGGAAACAGAATCAACAAGGGATATCTGTCAAGAGTATATGATTTTTTAAATCTCTCACACAGCCATGGGACTGCACAAATCCAGGTTCTGCAGGCAGGCTGTAACCAGGGGCTTCAATGAAAGTACAATGAAGGTTCTTGATGAGTTCTGGAGATGCTGGCGATACAAAGATGAGCTGGAAATTTCTCTCTCAATGCTGGAATCACTTCCCCTTTTAAGGTATTCAACTAATTGAATTAAGCATCACTCATTGCTGATGGCAATCTCCCTGACTGATGTCATTGTAATCAGCCATCTGCAATATATCACTGCAGTAAATTCAATGGTGACTAAAGTCCATAAATACTCTTGTATTAAAGTTAGCCCAATGCTTGCTTGAACTAACAATTGGGCACAATTACCTGGCCAAGTTGACACAATAGTCTAAGCAACCCATTGGCCATTTTACTTTTTGCCAATACCTATACAATTACATGGTAAAAAGTGTAAACCGTAATGTAAACTACAGTGCATAGTAAGTAGCAATGCTTCAGTACTCACCAGGTGTAACAAATGTAACACATTAAAGGAAGAAACTATTAAAAGTGGAATTTTGAAAGGCAGACAGGTGGGGTATACTGACTCCCCATCTCCTTGGTGAGCTGATAAAATTGGCCTCTTACTTAAGAACACACATGGAAGAGGAGAGAGTTCTGTTATGTTTGATCCTGGGGCCCTGAGGAGAGTTGAATCATTCACTTGACATTTTGTAACTGAAGAGAACATATCAGTTGAACATGCCCAGAAAGAAATGAGACCTAAGCCAGAGACTGATACAGGAAGCCCTGAGAAACCAGGCAGAGACCTCCTGCCCTCTTGCTTCAATACATGGCAAACGACTTTGGGAGAAAACAGCTTTCAGTCAGACTCTTTAGAGTCTTGTATTTGTACATGATTATCCCAAAGAAATAGTCTTTTAAAAAGCTAACAGATTTCTGGTGCTTTGTATTAGCCCCCTTTGGCAGACTAATACAGAATTTGGTACTGGGAATGGGGTCATGCTTTTGCATTACCAAAAATGCTGGAAAAGTTTTATGAATGAGTAAGGGATATTACTGGATGGATTTTAAGATACTTGATAGAAAAGTCTAGATCACTGTGAAGAGAATGTTGGTAGGAATATGGCTGCTAAAGAGACTTCAGATGAGGACTTAGAAGTAAATACTGAAATTATTATTGGAAAGTGGAAGAAAGGTGATCTGTGTTTTAAAGTTGTGGAGAATTTAGCAAAATGGACTCTTGATTTTACATGGAAGGCAGAATTTGAAAATTACAAGCTTGGACATGTGGTCAAGGAGATTTCCAAACTAAATGTAGAAAATGCAGCTTGGCTTCTCTTTGCAACTTATAATTAAATACTAGAAGAAATAGATAAGCTGCGAACTGAATTGGTCAGAAAGAAACCAGAAACTGAGCCCAGAAATAACAAGCCTCTGGAAATCAAGCCCTCAGATGATAGAAACCCATTTGAGGAATTAACTTGAAACTTGTAAGTCAGGATTGAAAGTGCAGTTACATAGGAAAGACTTGTCAAAAGTAGCTTGCACACCTACTTCCTGCATGCAAAACCAACAAGCTTTTCAGAAGATCTGTATGAACAAAACCCCTGTCAGCCTGGACTAAAAGAGACAAAGAGGGAAGAAACAGAAGGGAAAACAGCTTTAAGAGGAAAGCAATGGAAGCTGAGGTCTGGGATTAAGACATCTCCTTAGGCCAAGAGAGGATCCCCACCCATATATACGAAGAGGTGAGTTTGCCCCGGCATTTGAAGAGGGTGGATGTTCCACCCAGCTGTTCAGAGAGAGTTTTGCTGCCCAGGCTACAGGGAGGGTGGAGCACATACTCCAAGGGTTGGGGAGACTGAGGTCACTGTCCCAGTGCTCTCAGAGGGGCAGGCATTTTCACAAGTGGGGAAAGTGAAATTTGACACCCCAGGGCTCTGAGAAGAATAGGGCCTGTTACACATGGATTAGGGAAGGCCAGTCACCACCTCATTTTTCTCAGGAGACTAGGCCTATATTTCAGAGATTAGAAAGAATGCTGCTGCCATCACACTGTACTAAGGGATGTGAAACTCTACCCTAGATATTGGGTAAATTGTGGCCATCACCCCAAATTTCTTAAAGGGTGAGGTCTGGAGTGTGGTCACCACCCTGACACTTGATGAGGACCAAGAAAATGGCCATTGGGAAAGCCTTGGAAAGAGTGGGTCTCCATGAGGCCCCTCGGAGAAGAAATCATCTTAAGAATGACTCTCAAACTTTGAAATCTAAGGTTTTTGGAAGTTTTTTAGACCAGTGATACAAGTTTTCCTCCCAAATTCTCCTTGTGGTAATGCAAATATTTATCCTATGTCTGTCCATTTGTATATCGAAAGCAGATAAATTGCTTTATCTTTGTCTAATGCATTACTATTTTAATTCTTTTATATTTTATCTTTTTCTTCTAAAGATACATGGATCACACAAAATGTTACACTAAAAAATAGAAAAGTTTCCCATATACCCCACTCCCCCCACTCCCCACTCCTCCCACATTGACTTCTTTCATTAGTGTGGTACATTCATTCCATTTGATAGGTACATTTTGGAGCTTAGCTACACAGCACGGTTTATAGCTTGTATTGTAGTTTACATTCTCTCCTAGTCCATTCAGTGGGTCATGGCACCATATATAGTGTCCAGCATCTGTCCCTGCAATATCATTGAGGAAAACTCCAAGTCCTGAAAAATGCCCTAATAGCACACCTTTTTCCCTCTCCCTACCTTCAGCAACTCCTGTAACTACTACCTTCACATCAATGATATAATTTCTTCCATTACTAGAGTCACAGTATTTCTATAGTAGAATACCAGTAAGTCCACTCTAATCGAAATTTTATTCCTCCATCTCAAAGACACTGGAATGGTGATGTCCACTCCACCTCTAAATGGACAGGGGGCTTAGATCCCCCATGGCTGATGGATGGAATTCTCCTGCTTGCAGCTGTAGACTCTCCCAGTTCCCTAGTGAAGTGGTTGACCTTCCTCACCTCCCTGTTAACTGACCTGGATAAGATCAATGAACTGAGGAGTAGGTGTTGCAATATTGCTGAGGCTCAGGGCCAGTTGGAACATAGACAGTCCAAAGATTCAAGTCTCCTGAGCATACACCAACCACAGCACCAACGACAGGTTCAGTAAAAGTGACAGAAGAGGCATGTGTAGAGAGGTCACATCTGAGTCCCATTCCTTCATACTCAGGAGCACAAATTCCAAAGTAGGGCTCGCTAGCAAAGCACTAAACTCCATAGCCATCTGTCATGACCATATGGCCTGGGTGTCTCTGTTGCCCTCTGGAGCACCACTACCTGGGGTTGTATCTACTTTGGCCATCTCTGAGACCCTGCTGAGATATGCATAACTGCAACCTCTGTGATGGCCTTCCAGCTCATTTTGAAGTTTCTTAGCCATATAAAGTCATCTGTCTTTACCATTTGCCCCTTTTATTCAAGGTCTTTTTCTAGTTGCATCACCAGCTGGTGATTGCTAGTAATCATTTGGCGCCAGGGAGACTCATCACCAGGAGTCATTACCTATGCTGGGGGGAAGGTAATGCATATACATGCTGAGTTTGGCTTAGAAATTATCACATTTGAATGACACGGAAGCTCTCAGGAGGTAACTCTTAGGCAACCTACAATTCTATGCCTAGTTGAAATTTCAAGCATACAGGCTCATCAGCATAGTCATCAGTATCAAGGACCATCATTGGACCTTTCTTCACTGGTCTTTGTCCTTGTACTTGGAGGATTGTTCCTGCTCCATTGGGGAGTGACAGAGTTTCCTGGAATGGGAAACATAAAATGGTTACATTACATTTTATATTATGGTCTACATTTTAGACTATACACCTTTGTAAGTTTTTGCTGATATTTAGCATGGCCTGAATCCATCACTGGAGGATCATACAGAACACTTCTATTTTTTCCCCAGTTGCCCCCTCTTCCAACTATTATATTCCTCTCTCCCCCTTCATTCAGGGCCCACAGTTACAACCACATTTCATCACATGAAGGACTAGGGTCATAGATACTTGCAACAATGCTAAGGGTTTCAGACACTAGACTGTTTTCTGCTTTTGAGAGCCACCCATGCTCTCGAGAGACATGCTCCCCTGTTTGAGAACATCAGCCCTCCCCAGGATGGGAGCATAACTCCTTCCCACTCATTGTATGGGAATGTCATGACATGATGAGCACTCCACACTTCATAGAAGCCTGCCCCAGATGCACCCAATGAGAGATGCCCCCCATCAAACACCTTAAAACAGTAACCATTCCTTATTATCTAAAGAGTTTTCTTTTGATTTCCACTTTTAAAAAAAAAAAATATTTCAAATACATAAATGTCACAGAGAGCATATGAGGAATTCTCATTTGCTCCACTCCCCACACCTCCCACATTTCCCACACTAGCCACATCTTTCATCAATGTGGTACGTTCATTGCAATTGATATACACATTTTAGACCACTGCCACTAAGCACAGATTATAATTTACATTGTAGTTTACACTGTCTCCCATTCAACTCTATAGGTTAGGACCATATATATGTCATTGTATATGTCATTGTAATGTCATTCTGCATGATTCTCAAGTCGCCAAAATGCCCCGTTATTACACCTCTTTTCCCCTCTCCCTAACCACAGAATATGCATGGTCACTGTCTCCACAACAATGGTATTTCTTCCATTGCCAGAATCAAAATAAATCTATTGTAAAATAATAGTAAGTTTATTTGAGTCCATAGCTCATTTCCTAATCCTGAGGACTCTGGGATGGTGATGCCCACTCCATCATTCACTGAGGGTGGCTTCAATCCCATACATCCAATTGATGGGACTCTTCATGCTTACAATTGTAGTCATTCCTGGTTCCCTGGTATGGCTAACTTTCCATCATTTGCTCCCTGTTAGTTGTCCTTGCTGAGTCTGTGGCACTGAACTGGAGAAGAGGTGTTGCAACCCTGTTGAGATTCAGGGCTCAGCTGGCACAGAGATATCCCAAAGATTTAGGTCTCTTGGATGGACACCTACCAATTCTAGTACTGATTATAGGTTCAAATAGGAGAACAGAAGAGTCATGTATAGGGAAATTACTGCTGAGCCTAACTCTGTCACACTGGGGAATATAAATACCAGACTAGAGCCCACTGACAAGGGGCCAAATTCTTGAGCTATCTACTCTGACTATAGTGTCTGGATGTCTCCATATCCTAGAGGAGCTTCACTATTTGGAGTAGGATGTACTTTGGCTGTCAGTGAGATCCTGGGCATAAATGCTCCCTCTGGGATGGCTTCCCAACTCACTTTGAAGTCTCTTAGTCATACAAACTCATTTGTGTTTAGCTTTCCCCCGCCTTTGGGTCAAGGTCTTTTTTTTTTTCCCAAGTACACTGCTTATTGGTACTTGGTAGCAATCCCCTGGTGTCAGGGAGGCTCATCCCCAGGTGTCATCTTCCACACAGGGGGGGTGGGGGTAGTTATTGTTTTTATATGCAGAGTGTAGCTTAGAGAGAGGCCACACTTGAGCAACAAGAAGGCTCCCAGTAGGTTACGCTTAGGTACCCAGCATCACTAGGCTAACTTTCTATTTCAAGAGCAAAGGCTCATAAGCATAGTCATCAATATCAAGGGTCCTTCAATGGATTGGATAGCCTCTTTCACAAGTCATTGTCCCTGTACTTGGGACATTCTTGTTGTCCCATTAGAGAATGTAGCAGAGCTCCCCTGATGGGAATGTGGTATTATTTGGTTATTGTGTGAATCGCCATGCACTGTGACATTTGAACCCATTTATATGCCTCTTATGCATACCCAGGTGAACTTCCTCCCATGTATCTCTCTCACTGACACCCCACACCAATGATTCTCCCCTGTAACAGTTGTAACCCTTTGGTGATCTTAAAACCTCTCAAAAAATGAAGCCAGTATAATAACCACATACTATTAATAAGAAAATGAAATAATGATAGTTTCATACATAAGTGTAATATAGAAAAAAGAAGTAAAAATAAACCATTTTTTTAAATGAATAATTATTTATAAAAACTTTTTTCGCATTTTGCCTTTCATCACTGTAAGACTGTTGTCCTGTATGCACAGTGACATTTTCTTCCATTTATTCCCCCAGCGTCTTACTATTTTTTTTCCTCATGTTTTCTTCAAAGAAATTTTAGGTCACAGTAGAGTCATATACAGAATACAGGGGATTCCCATATGCCCAACATCCTCCCCCTTTACCCCTTTCCTCATTTTCCCCATCAATAACATTTTATGTGTGTATGGTACATTTGTTACAATTGATGCACAAATATTGGAACATAGCTACCAACCACTATCAATGGTTCATATTATGGTTTACATTTTGGACCATATTCTTTTATAAAATCTGATAAAATTTAGCATGGCCTGTATACATCATTGCAAGATCATGCAGAATCTGAAGGTTTCTGATCAGGTTTATTATAGCCTTTCATATCTAATTTCATTTACATTAATTTTGAAAAAGTACATTCCAGTACATAAAATGTATCAAGATCAAAAGCTTTCATTTATTTGAAGTGGTGTTACTCATTACTTTTCCTTCTATATTACTTTTTATGGGAATAGGCATGAATATTTTTTCTATTGGTCATTATATATTTTTTTTTTCTTGAAATTATAGACCTTAATATTTCCAAACCTCACAAACCCGTCTCTCTCTCTCTACTGTTATTTTTCTGCAATGCTAAATCTATGGCAGCTTAATTAATTTTTTAATTTTTGTTTATTTTTAAAGAAGCTTTAGATTACAAAAATGTTACAAAAAAATATAGGAGATTGCTATATGCCCCACCCCCTCACACACTTTCCATGTGAACAATATCTTTCATTAGTGTGGGACATTTGTTACAATTCATGAATACATATTGAAGCACTGGTACTAACTGTGGACTACAGTTTACATTTAGTTTACACTCTGCCCCTCATAATTTTATAGGTTTTAACAAAATGTATAATGGCATGCATCTATCATTGCAATGTCATGCAGGACAATTCCAATGTCCCAAAAATGCTCCCTATTACTCCTATTGTTCCCTCTCCTTCCCCTCGGAACCTCCAATGACCACTGCCTTTATATCCCTGATAACTGTTCCTCCATTGCTAGAATAAAAGTAAGTTTATATATTAATAGAATAGTAATGTTGACTTTAGTCCATTGTTCATTCCCCAATATTGAGGATTTGGGGATGCTGATGCCCATTCTGTTTCTAATTGAGAAGGGGCTTAGATCCCATTGGGATGGATGCTAAAAACTATGGCACTTACTTCCATATTTCCTGCTTCTGAATTTCATCCACTCTTAACTATGGGTCTTCATACTACTTATCTCCACTGGACCTGTCCTTCTCCAGTTTGTTTCTTCATCTGATTATTGTCCCTTATTTAAACTCTTATTTTGGAAGGGAACAACTACAATCTTGTCTAGACATTACCTTTAAATGTGCATATATTTTCAGAATCAATTATCTTTAAAGGTGTATTCAGCTACATGTCTTCAAACGCATTTTATTTATGGATTTAAGCTTATATTTATGAGTACTTTCTTATGATTAAAATTTAGTTTCTTATTGTATTTTAGTGCTGCATTTTCACTGACTTTTATCATTCATATGAGGTATTTGATTTCAGAGTTATTTTATTTTTATTTAGTTTTTAAGAATTTGGTTTTAGTGGTGGCATTTATTTATAGGTGTGTGGTTTTTTAAATTGTGTTTTTTTAAAGGTAAGTAGATCACACAAAATATTACATTAAAAAATATAAGAGGTTCCCATATACCCACTCCCCACCCTCCTCACAAATGAACAACCTCTTTAATTAGCGTAGCACATTCACGGCATTTAAGGAATACATTTTGGAGCACTGCTACTCTGCATAGATTATAGTTTACATTGTACTTGACACTCTCCCCCAGTCTGTTCAGTGGTTATGGCAGGATATATAATGTCCTGCATCTGTCCCTGTAATTTCATTATATGGGAACCTCCTATATATTTTTTTTTATTTCTCTCCCCTTACCCCTTACCCCCGCCCCAGTTGTCTGCTCTCTGTGTCGATTTGCTGTGTGTTCTTTTTTTTTTGTTCACTTCTGTCAGTGGCACAGGAATCTCAGTTTCTTTTTGTTATTGTTGTTGCGTCATCTTGCTGCATCCACTCTCCGTGTATGTGGCGCCATTCCTGGGCAGGCTGCACCTTCTTTCACGCTGGGCGGTTCTCCTTATGGGGTGCACTCCTTGCACATGGGGCTCCTGTAAGCAGGGGTCACCCTTGTATGGCAGGGCACTCCTTGCGCGCATCAGCACTGCACATGGGCCAGCTCCACATGAGTCAAGGCCTGGGGTTTGAACTGTGGACCTCCCATGTGGTAGAAGGACGTCCTATCCACTGGGCCAAGTCCACTTCCCATCCTATATTTTTTAATGTAACATTTTGTGTGATCTATGTATCTTTTAAAAATAAATTTAAAAAATATGAAAACGGATTGAGTCTATAAAATTTTAAAAGCTGTAATTTCAAATAATATACTGATGCAAAGTTAAAATTTTCTTTATTAAAATAGCAAAATCTCTTAAATCATTAATGTTTTAGCAAAAGTTTATAAAGAGATTTTCTCCTAAATAATCAATACAAAAAGAAAAAAGTCTGTTTTATCAAAATAACTTTCTGTACTTTAATCTTATCATCTCCTTGGCTGTTTGAAAAAACAAGTCTTATTACTGAAAAAAAAAAAAAAGGTCAAACCTGCTTCCTCTAAGTCAAATCCTGAAAAATATCTTTTATTTCAAATTATTGCAAAAGATTTTTTCTTTTACCTTGAAAAAAGTGAAGTATTAAAATAGTTGGGCTCATTTAATATGTTATAAATTGAATGAAAAGTGCATAAAACTGTTATAAAATTATGCCACAGTGATGAAAGAGGTTGTTGATGTGGGAGCAGTGGGGGTAGGGCCATGGGGAGTGGGGTATATGGGAACGTCTTATATTTTTTTAATGTATCATTTTGTGTGATCTATGTATCTTTTTTTAAAAAATAAAAAGCATTATAAATTTAAGAATTCTTTAACCCTGTTAATCAAAGTTGTATGAGTAACCTGTTCATATGAATACTTAGAGTGTATACAAATTCCTAAAAAATTAACAATGTTTCAACATATTACATAAAAGTATAATGTTGTTGATCATGGTTTTAATTATTTTTAAAAATGGTATGTGTCACAGAAACAATCTCTCTCCTACAAATCAGGAGGTGAATGCTTTAACTTGGGTTCATCAGATTTACCTCACCTCCGCTAAAGAAGCAGCTCTAGGGCTGCAATAAGGAAGAGTCCATTGAAGGCTGCCAGGGGTGGTGCATAACAATAGATAATTTTAAGCAACACCACTGCTGTATGCAGCAGTCCCAAATACTGCTAGTGTGTTGCAAGAAATTAATATCATGATGTCACTATCACTTTGTTTTAAAACTTGCTAAGGCTTTCTTTAGAATCTCCTTATGCAAGTAAAAACAGCTGGCATTCACCTTCATGTAAAGAAACCAACAGTGGATTTTGAAGTGCCTCCCCAATGCTGTGTGCACAGCCCAACCATCTGTTCTGGCCTGGTGGTAAAAAAATCAGGCTTCATGAAAAAAAAAAAAAAAAAAAAAAAAAAAAAAAAAAAAAACCTGTGGCTGTAACCCAATTTTGTTATATTGATAAAACTATGTTAACCAGTAATTCCTTTTTCGGAATTAAAAGAAGCATCAGAGACTAGCAGCTTATCTTTTCTCTCTTTTTTTTTTTTTTTTTGTCTTTATTTATTTTTTTAATGTTACATTAAAAAAAAATGAGGTTCTCATATATCCCTCACCCCCCTCACCCCACTCCTCCACCCTTAACAACCTCCTCCATCATCATGAGACATTCATTGCATTTGGTGAATACATGTCTGAGCACCACTGCACCTCATGGTCAATGGTCCACACTATAGCCCACACTCTCCCACAGTCCACTCAGTGGGAGGACATACAATGTCCGGTAACTGTCCCTGCAGCACCACCCAGGACAGCTCCAACCCCTGAAAATGCCCCCACATCACATCTCTTCCTCCCACTCTCTACCCTAACAATATTTAGAGTTGTTGCATATGGCAGTGGTGTTACTTTAATTTATGATAACTTACTGTTATATATCACCCTGTGATAGCTTTCAATTTGAATTAGAACAGTATGAGTTAAAGCATCTGTCCTGCAGCAGTTTTCAGTGTGACCCTAATGAGTTAAAGCATTTGCATTTTGATTTCCAGGCAGAGAGGTTGTTTTTATGATGCATAACATTTTAATAATAATTAAAACTATGATTAACAACATTATATTATCTAATATTATGCTGGAACACTTAAATTTTCAGAAATTTTGTACACTCTATTTATACGACCAATTTACTCATACAACTTTAACAGAGAGTTAAAGAATCCCTTTTTAACTTTATAGCAACTTCTAAACACTGTTCATTTAACTTACAACATATTAAATGAACTCAATTATTTTACTACCTCACTTTTTAAGATGAAAGAACAAATCTTTTAAAATAATTTGAAATAAAAGATACATTTCAGGATTTGATTTTAAAACAGCAGGTTTGAATGTTATATTATTTTAAGAGTGATATGACTTGCTTTCCTTAAATAGTCAAGTAAATATAAAGGTTAAAGTACAAGAAGTTATTCTGATAAAAGAGAATTTTTGTACACTGATTAATCAGGAGAAAATTTCTTTGTAAATTTTTGCTAAAAAGATTAATGATTTAAGAAACTTTGTTACTTTAATAAAGAACAAAATTTTAACTTCACATTGCATCAGTATACTATTTCATACAATAACTTTTAAAACTTTATAGATCGACCCAATTATCTTTTTCAACTATAACCACAAAAATTCCTTTTCTATGCACCCTCTGCACTTTCTGTATTCATTCAGGTTTTGTCCCACATTTTATTCTTTCTTAATAACCAGTCCTTTTATCTTAGGAAAAAATTACTTTCTTTTTTCCTTAATACAAAGAAAATAACACATTGTGTATTTCTTCCATATATATGTTACCAAAACATCTTTGGAAACTGTTTCAAAGACATCTTCTTATAGCATACAATTACGATCAAAATTAAACAAACTTGTCAGACTAATGATTTGATTAGATACACACCATTTTGACTTACAATTTTGCGGCGGCTTGCTCAGTCGGTAGAGGTGGGGTCTGGCTGCGGACGAGGGGTCGGTCCAGCTCTGGACGAGGGGTCGGTCCCGCTTGGGACGAGGGGTCAGTCCCACTTGGGACGAGGGGTCGGTCCGGCAGCAGACGAGGGATCGGTCTCACAAGGGGTTGCGCGGTTCGGCTGACGGGGTCGCCCGGCGAAGCCGGCGACGAAGGGGTCGCCCGGAGAAGCCGGCGACGAAGGGGTCGCCCGGAGAAGCAGGCGACGAACTGGGGACAAGGGAGGCCAGGCCCTTGTCGGGGGCTCTCAGGACTGGAGGGCGCACGGCAGAAGAACTACCGCGGAGACAAGGTAAACACGCAAGTCCACTTTACTGAGGGAGAGGCAACAGTTTTATAGGGGCTGGGGAAGGCTGATTGGTCGAAGCCACGCCCTATTCTGATTGGCCGCCGGCGAAAGGTCAGTGGGCGGTACTGGACGGGGGAGGGGTGGTGGTTAGAGATTGGCTGTCGCTGTTGCTGGGGGAAGGGGCAGGGTTTCGGGATTGGTGGCTGTGCTGCCGTCGGGGGAAGGGAAAAGGGCGGGCTGGATTTTTCCGCCCACACCCGGCTGTTGCTGCTGTCGGGGGAGGGGAAAAGGGCGGGCTGGACCTTTCCGCCCACACCTGGCTGTTGCTGCTGTCGGGGGAGGGGAAAAGGGCAGACTGGAATTTTCTGCCCTGCGCCTGCGCAGGGAGAAAGAAGGCATCGTGTGGCGCAATCCGGGAGGAGGGGCGGCCGCGGAAGCATGGCTGCCGAGAAGGGGAGACCCGAGGGCACTCTGCGCCCATGCCGAGCTTCCTTCAGGGGTGGCGGTGAGTTCGACCAGCCACCCTATTATGGGGGCAGCGGCTTGGCCTACCGCGGCCGCTCCCCCGCCAGGCCAGCAAACCACGCTTCAGCCCGAGGGGTGACCGCATTTCCCCCTTCTTTTCAAATAAGGGCCAGGATGGCAGCAGCAACAAGTAGCTGAGGCCCAAGAGGCAGTAAGCAATGAGGGAAGCGGGGCTGAAGAGGGAGGCGAGTATGCCGGCGATAAATGTACAATTTGGGGGGCAGTATCTTGCCGTTGCAAGCAAGGGTGGCCAATGTCCAATTCTTGTTGATCTCGGTGGCTATAAGGTCCATCTGCTTGTTAAAAGTCCAGGATGACAGCGCGTTACAGGTAGTTGATCTCTTCTTGGTGGCGAAGAGCGGTAGAGGCAGACTGTGTGATGGTCTGGAGGATCGCAGCGGTGAGGACAAGTCGCGTCAGGGCACCAGCGATGGTGGTGGCGGCAGCGTCGGGAGTGGTGGAGACGTAGGCGAGGACAATAAGAAGGCCAAAGTCTTCACGGGTGCGAGAGAGGCCGATGTTAATGGGGCGGGCCGACATGGGGCGGCCCAATCTGCAACGCAGTAGGGGTTCAAGCGAAAAAAGGAGGGGGGCGGGGGACGAGAAAGGACGCTTTGGATGGCTGAGAAGAGGAGTGAGGTCGAGACAGGAGGAAGCTCTGCAGAAGTATGGGGAGCTGTTAAAAGCAGAAACGTTATTAGATGCTAGAAAGCAGGCCGCAGGCCGGGGAAAGCAGGTTGCGGGCCGTTTCGCGGGGATGGAGCTGCTTGAGAGCGATGGCGGCATGGGGGGCTGTGGTTACAATCTTCTGGGGTGGTAGTGGCTAGACAGATGGCGGAAAATATTATCAAGAAAGCAAAGGTTATGAGAAAGAAATAGAGTATTAAAGGCTGTGGGGGAAGTGAGAAGATCATTTAGAGGATAGGGTTGAGAATGGTATGTTTAAGACAGAAGCTTTGTGGTTTGTAGGAGACTGCTTTATAAACGAAGGAGAATGAGGGCAGTAAATATAGTAACGATAGATAGGAAGATGACAGTGAGGAGGAGTCTTTGTTTAAGGTTTCAATCGTCTGGCGCAACAGTGGCTAGGCCGATAGCGAGGGGTGTTGCTAAGTAGACAATGGCTGCAAAGACAAAATCATCCTCTGTTTCCTTAAGAATAACTTTTCTTTAAATACTTAGTAGCATGCAATATTAGAAACCGTTTCCTAAAAGCAAGTTGGCAGGGGAGCTTGGTTGCTGTTAATCTTTCCTGTTACAAAATTACCTTTTATTATTATTATCATCAATTTAGTTTTATATATATATATTTAAGAATGACCTTTTGGAATTAGCCATTTAATACCTTAATGTAAACTATTGAAGATAAATTTTATCTTTACAGAACACATTCCCTTACGTAAAGTTATCACAATACCTTTTACACTTGCCGCATGCAAATTAAATTTCAAGAGTTTATGAAAAATTAGCCATCTTACTTTAGGACAAAATACGTCTTTTTGCAAAACTTATTACATTTCCGTTAGCATTTTTACAACTTTTAACCTTTTTAATATTCATATAAGTTTTACATTCTTTATATTATCCTGTGAAGAAAAATAAGTTATTCATTTTAATCTAGGCAAGAACAACTTTTTATGTAGACGTACAGTTAATTTTGTTAATTAAGACTTACAATTTTTTTTTAAATTGTAGATATCTTATTAACATTTAAACTTATGTATTAATATAATAAACTTAAGTATTAATATAAGCGCTTATTTAATTTTTTGGCCATTTGAATAGAGCTCTTTTAAAGATTTCTAGTAATTTATATTTACCATCCGGAGGTATCACAATATACGTTGACATTGAACGAACAGACAGACAAACACAGAACAATTACAACACATTAACAGAAATATATAATTTATTTACAGTTGACTCATAATTCTTACTTTCTTGGTATAGCTGCTTTTAAATCTTTTTTTATATAGCATATCATAGATTATACCCTTCAAGATTTTTTCTGGACTTTATGTTGCCTGTAATAAGCCAGGAGGGAATCTTTTACCTTCCTGCTCCACAGCAAAAGTGACCCTATCTATAAGGCGAGTATAGGTGTCCGGGTCCCAAAGCTGACACGTGGTAAGCCACGGATTAAAGGGGAGAAGAAGGTCCCAATATACTTGAAGCTGTTTGAAAGAGATCTTACACCGGTGAGTGTCTAGGAGACCGGTGAGGGCCCGAACTTGTGGGGCTTGCTTAGCAGATAGGATGTTACCCATTGCTAATGGCCTTTTGGAGCCGATAAGAAAAGGGGCCCTTACCTTGAGAGCGCGGCGATGGGAGCCGAGGTGCGCGGTGAGACGAGGGGTCGGAGCCGGTGGGGCTCCGACGGTGGTCGCGGGCCAAGAGAAGGCCCCGACGAGGGGAGGGCGGGACGACGAGCAGTGGAGCAAGGCAAAGGGGAGCAAGCATGGAGGGGAGGAGGCAGAGGTGAAGGCAAGGGTGGAGGTGCTCAGGCACGTGCTCCTGAGAGTTTTATTGGCGCCTCTTAATCATAGCGGGTCGGTATAAGCCCCCGACATGGAAGGAGAAAGCCATCCAGCGATTCTCCCAGACCGCCGTGGATCATATGAGGTCACCAAGGTTCAGGAGCAGCAATGCAGAGCGAAAAGATAGGGGTGAGAAGAGAGGAGAGCATAGGGCTATGGTAGGGTTACTTCAGACGTGCAAGCGCATGCTCCCGAGAAATCCAAGGCTCCTCTTAATCATAGCGGGTCGGTATAAGCCCCCGACATGGAAGGAGAAAGCCATCCAGCGATTCTCCCAGACCGCCGTGGATCATATGAGGTAGCCAAGGCTCAGGTAGCAGCAATGTTGCACGAGAGAAGTCCCAAGGTGAGAAGAGAGGAGGGGGTAGGGCTGTGGTAGGATTACTTCAGACGTGCAAGCGCACGCTCCCGAGAAATCCAAGGCTCCTCTTAATCATAGCGGGTCGGTATAAGCCCCCGACATGGAAGGAGAAAGCCATCCAGCGATTCTCCCAGACCGCCGTGGATCGTATGAGGTAGCCAAGGCTCAGGTAGCAGCAATGTTGCACGAGAGAAGTCCCACGGTGAGAAGAGAGGAGGGGGGGGTCGCCAGGTTATGGAGTGAGGCTGTGTGGGGTTGCCTTGCCCCACGTTGGGCGCCAGCTGCTGCAGCTTGCTCGGTCGGTAGCGGTGGGGGTGCTCTGCCCCACGTTGGGCGCCAGCTGCGGCGGCTTGCTCAGTCGGTAGAGGTGGGGTCTGGCTGCGGACGAGGGGTCGGTCCAGCTCTGGACGAGGGGTCGGTCCCGCTTGGGACGAGGGGTCAGTCCCACTTGGGACGAGGGGTCGGTCCGGCAGCAGACGAGGGATCGGTCTCACAAGGGGTTGCGCGGTTCGGCTGACG
Source organism: Dasypus novemcinctus (assembly GCF_030445035.2). Classification (NCBI taxonomy): domain Eukaryota; kingdom Metazoa; phylum Chordata; class Mammalia; order Cingulata; family Dasypodidae; genus Dasypus; species Dasypus novemcinctus. The sequence continues at coordinate 61,474,940 of NC_080691.1, read as the reverse complement.
GGGTCGCCCGGCGAAGCCGGCGACGAAGGGGTCGCCCGGAGAAGCCGGCGACGAAGGGGTCGCCCGGAGAAGCAGGCGACGAACTGGGGACAAGGGAGGCCAGGCCCTTGTCGGGGGCTCTCAGGACTGGAGGGCGCACGGCAGAAGAACTACCGCGGAGACAAGGTAAACACGCAAGTCCACTTTACTGAGGGAGAGGCAACAGTTTTATAGGGGCTGGGGAAGGCTGATTGGTCGAAGCCACGCCCTATTCTGATTGGCCGCCGGCGAAAGGTCAGTGGGCGGTACTGGACGGGGGAGGGGTGGTGGTTAGAGATTGGCTGTCGCTGTTGCTGGGGGAAGGGGCAGGGTTTCGGGATTGGTGGCTGTGCTGCCGTCGGGGGAAGGGAAAAGGGCGGGCTGGATTTTTCCGCCCACACCTGGCTGTTGCTGCTGTCGGGGGAGGGGAAAAGGGTGGGCTGGACCTTTCCGCCCACACCTGGCTGTTGCTGCTGTCGGGGGAGGGGAAAAGGGCAGACTGGAATTTTCTGCCCTGCGCCTGCGCAGGGAGAAAGAAGGCATCGTGTGGCGCAATCCGGGAGGAGGGGCGGCCGCGGAAGCATGGCTGCCGAGAAGGGGAGACCCGAGGGCACTCTGCGCCCATGCCGAGCTTCCTTCAGGGGTGGCGGTGAGTTCGACCAGCCACCCTATTATGGGGGCAGCGGCTTGGCCTACCGCGGCCGCTCCCCCGCCAGGCCAGCAAACCACGCTTCAGCCCGAGGGGTGACCGCACAATTTTTAGTCTTTTGGTATGGCTATTTCTAAGCTTTTTATAATTTTACATTTCTGATTTTACTACTTTAAAGATTTTTCCTGGGTTTGTGTTTCTGTGTGATGGAGCTGGACTCAGATGTGATCTCTGTCCACAAGCCTCTCCTGTTACTTTTTCCAGATCTATAATTGGTGCTGGAGTTTAGCGTATACCCAGGGGACCTGAATCTCTGGACTGACCATGTGAGAGCCAGGCCCTAAGCTTCAACAGACTTGCAACTCCTACACTCTGGTTTACTGGACTTACCCCACTCAGCTAACATGGAGGTGAAGGATGTCAACCACCACACCATGGAGCCAAGAGTGCCTATAACTGAAAGCATGGGAATTGCATCCAGCATCCATGTGGAATCTAAGCCCCCTCTTGATATAGATGTGGAGTGGACATAATCATTCTAAAGTCCACAGGATGGAGGAATAAAGTATGGATTAGAGTGGACTTACTGATATTCTATTCATGAACCATTGTGATTAGTGATAGAAGAAAAGGTGGCATTGGTGTGGAGAAAGTGGCCAAGGTGGCTGCTGGGGGTAGCTTATCTTAAGAGCCTGAGCTTAGCAAGGAATTGAAACAAGCTACAAGGTCCCTGCTACTCTGTCAAACACTTAAGTGTTTTGTGGCCCACTGGATGCACTGGGGGATAGTGTGGACTACAATGTGGACCACTGTCAATGTGTGCAGCAGTGCTCCAGAATGTATTCACCAGGTGCAGTAGATGTGCTGCAATGATGGAAGAGGTTGTTGATGTGGGAGGGTTGGGGTGGGTGGCGTGGTGGGTATATGGGGACCTCATATTTTTTTAATGTAACATTTAAAAGAAAATAAAGAAGAAAAAAAATCTCTTAAGTGTTGTTAAAGTATGTTTTCTCACACCACAAACTCCAAAATAATTAATGGCCTTTCTGAAGTTGTTGGGGTACTGGAAACCCTTCATCCCTCATTTAGCTCAGATGTTAAAATCACTGTATACCTTAATAAAAAAAAAGATGTGCATAGAAATAAGAAACCACCCCTCACCCAAGCAAGCTGCTTTTAAAACAATAACATAGGCTCTACCAGTAAAGGGGGTGGACTTCTAACTTACCCTGAAAATTAAATGTAGCCAAGCATCAACATTAGATTTAAGTCAAGTCTGGCATAGACAATGTTCTAAACAAATACCCCTTGGGTTGTAATCACAACCGTAAAGAGGCCAATTACAATATAGCCCCTTAGTCAAAAACAACAGCAACAAGAACAACTACTGTGTATAGCATGCCATGCCCTGTGGCAAGTAAAACCTTAACCCACTAGTGTCTCGTCATTCTGAAAACTATCATCTCTATCCAGAGGTGAACTGCAGATACTAGAAATAAGAACAATGAACTGTCATGAGCCACCCTCTGTGGAGAAGAGATCTGTGGAAAAACATCTGAAATGCTTGCCAGTAGCAGCATGTAACTAAATGTCATACCCTGCCTGTCCCTCTTGGGACTGTTGAGGCAGATGCCCCCATGAAGATCCAGAGCCATGCCACCGTGCTAGAAAACTGCCAATAAATTAAGATTAGTCTTAGAGGTATTACTACTTTTTTTCATCAGTAGCATAATTACTATTTATGAATTATTACCTTTCCATTCCCAAACACTTAAAAAATACATAAGCCATTTTACACTATGAAACAATAAAAACCACATGGAAGAAAGTAAAGTTCTAGATTCTTGCTCTGGGTCTCCTGCTTACTAGCTGAAGGACACTGAGGATGCATACAATCTTTGTATGCATCCTCACTGAAAGATGGAGCATCTCATCGAAAGATGGAGACAACATTTGCCTACCTAACCATAGTTATTTAAAGGACACAAATTTTCTTTAAATATTATGAGAGTGCTTGGTAAATTTTAAATGTGCAACATTATTACCTTCTGGTAAATAGTGCCATATAGAGTCTGAGAAATGTAAATCCAGGCTGAGGTTCTAGATTAATAAAAAGCTTCTTCATTTAATAAACGTATACAATACTACCATACTTTCTCCCATGTTACAAATTTTACATTGTATTAAGTATTTTTTTGTCAAGTATTTGTTCAGTCTCAGTTTACAATCCCTACTCAGCTACAAATTCATTGAAGGCATAATTGTTTCTTTACTCTTCATATCCCCAGTAGTGTAATCCCTCCACTATCTTCTAAAAGCCTTTTTCAATTTGAACATTGACTTCAAAATGAGTAAGTATGAGATACATATTGACTTACGTGTAGTCAATTATTCTAACTGAAGGTTATAAAATAGAACTTAACACAATAAAAGTTTAAAACTAGACACTAGGTATTAATTATTCATTTAAATTTGACATATAGAGTGTAAATCTCTGAAGAGGGAAGAATACTACTCTAAGCAACTGTAAAAAAGACATAAGAAAAGTTTATACAGGAGAATATATTCTTCAGTGATGAGGGCTGTGGTAGACAGAATCCAAAGATGATCCTCCAAAATCCATGCCCTGTATACTTCCTCATCTGTGGGTGGAAAACTGTGGATATGATGAAATATTACTCCCCTGATTACAATATGTTATATAGCAAAAGGGATATTGTTGATAGATTCCTAATCAGGGGACATAGAATTCATCAAAAAGAAGGTTGTCCAGGGTGGTCAGTCTTTATCAGAGGCCATCCTTGAGGTCAGAGACAGTCTCCCGCTGGTCTTGAAGAAGTAACCTGCCATGTTGTGACAGGGCCTAGTGGAGGGGGCCCCTAATTGCTGGCTGTCAGCAAGAAAAAGAATTCAGACCCTGAATTCTTCCAACAAACACGTGTGTTTGGAGGAGGACCCTAAACTCCAAAAAGAAGGCAGCATGATGGATACCATGATAGCAATCTTGGGGTAACCTAAGTAGAGGACCCCTTTAAGCCATGCTGGACCCCTAGCCCATGCAAACTGTGAGGCAATGAATGTGCATGTTGTTTCTAAGCACCTTAATTTGTGGTAATTTCTTACACAGCATAGAAATTTTATATGAGCCCAAATATAAGACAAAAAAACAAAAATAAAAAGCCCCTTGCTTGAAATTATTTCTTGTTCCCTTACTGTCATTTTGTTCCATCATAAGCAACTATCCCTTACCCTAGAATGTGTATAAGATATTCTCACCCTGATTTAATTTTGTTACATTTATCCAAGAAACTTTATATTAATTTGACTTCTATGATTACCTAAAACTTGTTTCAATTTCTACACTGGAAATATAAATTGCCCCAACTAGATCTGCATTTTGTAGTTTAATCAGCAAACAAAAAGCTCTGATCAGAAGCTTCAGATATTGAGCTAACTCTATCATTCATTCTTTTTACACATACTATGTGCTATGTACTTTATCAGCACTGTATATTGATGATCACAAAAGAATTATGATTCTTGCCTTTAGGAAGCTACTGATCTATAATCTGAAAATATATAATGCTAAATTGCAGGAAGTCCTATGAAGAAACAGAACGGGAGCTGAATTGCTATTGCCTCAGTTTAAATCCTATCTAGTAAATGCTGGTTACAGCCAGTTTCTTTCCATGTATTTCCTGATTTGTTTTAGCAAATGTACCCTAGAAGCTAGGCATAACATTAAACACCATAGCCTAGATCTACATACCATGCTTTCCAATTTCTACTATAGAGAAATGATGTGACAGAACACTGGCGAGTGAACTAAGTGCAGTTTTAAGGAGAGTATCATTTCTCCTCCAGCAGAGAGAAAGCTTCAATAAATTTTTAATGTTCAATAATGAATTATCATAAAAATAAATGAGGGGAAAGTGGATTTGGCCCAATGAATAGGGTATCTGCCTACCACATGGGAGGTCCAAAGTTCAAACCCAGGGCCTCCTGACCCATGTGATGAGCTGGCCCACACTCAGTGCTGATGCACACAAGGAGTGCCATGCCACACAGGGGTGTCCCCCAAGTAGGGAAGCCCCAAGCCATAAGGAGTGTGCCCTGTAAGCAGAACCACCCAGCAGGAAAAAAGTACAGCCTGCCCAGGAATGGCGGCACACACACAGAGAGCTGACACAGCAAGATGATGCAACAAAAAGATACACAGATTCTGGGTGTCACTGACAAGAATACAAGCAGACACAGAAGAACACACAGTGAATGGACACAGAGGGCAGACAACTGGGGGAGGTGGGGAAGGGGAAATAAATAAAAATTTAAAAATTAAAAATAAAGCTCCTCTCCATGACCAGCTCTCAGCAGTTTAAAAATAAAATAAAAAAAATAAAAAAATAAAAACCAGGGTCTACAGAAAACACCCTACAGCCCAAGTGAAGAGGAATAAAGCATTTAGAAGGAAAATTTGGAAGAAACATTTCCCTAAAATATATGCACCATCCAAAAAATTCAATACATTGTATGATAGTCTCTATATTGATTCTTCAGTTTCAAAAAATAAAATCTTTATCTGTTCATTCAATGCACATGATGTTAAGCACAGCACATTAAAAAATGCTTTTGAGGTAAGTGGACTTTGCCCAATGGATAGGGTGTCTGCCTACCACATGGGAAGTCCGCGGTTCAAACCCTGGGCCTCTGTGACCTGTGTGGAGCTGGCCCATGTGCAGTGCTGATGCACGCAAGGAGTGCTGTGCCATGCAGGGTGTCCCCCACGTAGGGGAGCCCCACACACAAGAAATTTACCCCATAAGGAGAGCCATCAGCACGAAAGAAAGTGCAGGCTGCCCAAGAATGGTGCTGCACACATGGAGAGTTGGAGGGGGAGAGGTATTGAATAGATGGAACAAATGTAACTGTATGTGCAATAGAAGTGTTTCACAAGAGTACGCAAGGATGGATATAACACAAGTAAAATTACACCAAAAATATATAGGGGCTGAGAGGCTAAAATGTAAATCATAATGTAAAATATATAATAACTAAAAATTTAGCAAATTGTATAGTCTAAAATATAAACCACAACATAAACACAAATGTTACCTTGTTTGAAAGCTATTGTCTCAAAATCTGTACATCAGTTTCAATAAATATAGTATGAATATATAAAAAGATTATAGCTGTGGAAGGGAAAAGGTTTTATGTTGGATATGTGGGAGTGCTGTATATTGTATATATGAATTACTGTGATCTAAAACTCTTGTGAAGATAAGCTTAATAATTAGAAAAAAGAAAAGAAAAAGATAGGATGTAGACACTGAGGAAAAGACAGAAATAGTTGCCTTGCCAATTTGCATACAGGGAAACACTTATTGCAGTGATGGAAGGCAAAACATCAAAAACAAAGCTTTTGCATTTTTAAATTTTTTAATACCCCAGTTTATTTTTACCATAATTTTTCCAAATTAATATGTATTTTATATCTAACCTTTAAACTCAATGTTATATTCCATTTTACTGTTAAGGGAACCTGGCAATATATTGGGCTTCACTTTTCAGGAAGTTTTGGATCACAGAGCGATTCAACAATGGCAGCGGAGGAATACTGGTGTGGGATGTTATTGACAGGGGACACATGGTTGGCAGGGAGTTCTACAGGGCATATATCCAGGGTACATAAAAATGTCTGGATATTTTCATAGTGGATACAATTAAAAACAACTGAGGGAGTGCTGAGTTCCTAGCCAGGGGAGCTCTATCACAGTCCCTAAAGGAACAGCAACAATCCCCCAAGTGAAACAGGAAAGACCAAAAAAGAATGAAGGTCCAACAATGAGCCCTTGATACTAATGACTATGCTTGTGAGTTTGTACACCTGAAATAAGAACAAGGCCTAGAGCTGCAGGATGCCTAAGAGTTACCTACTGAGGGCCTCCCTGTTGCTCAAATGTGGCCAGTCTCGAAGCCAAACTCAGCATGTAAATGCGTTGCCTTCCCCCCGGTGTGGGACATGACTCCCAGAGATAAGCCTCCCTGGCGCCAAGGGATTACTACCAAGTACCACCTGATGATGTAACTAGAAAATGACCCTGAATAAAAGGGTCAGCTTGGACCAGTGGAATATCTCAGTCTACATATAATACCAGGAGTTAAAAATGCTTTTTGACCTGAATCAAGGGGGAAATGGAAAGGACAAATGAGTTTATATGGTTATGAGTCTCCAAAAAGAGCCAGGAGGTTATCAGAGGGGTTGCCCTTATGCACGCCTCAGCAGAGTCCCAGAGACAGATAAAGTAAATACATTCCTGGGTATTGGTTCTTCTGAGGGCTACAGAGACCCACAGGTTCTATGGACATGGCAGATGGAGTTCAGGGCCATGTCAGTTGGCTCTTCTTTGGAGTTTGTGTTTCTGTGTGATGGAGCTGGACTCAGATGTGATCTTTTTTCACAAGCCTCTCCTCTTACTTTTACCAGAACTGTAGTTGGTGCTGGGGTTTAATAATACCCAGGGGATCTGAATCTCTGGACTGACCATATGATAGCCAGGCCCTGAGCCTCAACAGACTTCAGCTCCTACACTCTGGTTTATTGGACTTACCCCTCTCAGATAACATGGAGTTGAAGAAGTTCAACCACCACACCATGGAGCCAAGAGTGCCTACAACTGAAAGCAGGAGGATTGCATCCAGCCTCCATGTGGAATCTAAGCCCCCTCTTGATATAGATGTGGAGTGGACACAACCATTCCAAGGTCCACAGGATGGAGGAATAGGATATGGATTAGAGTGGACTTACTGATATTCTATTCATGAACTATTGTGATTAGTAATCAAAGAAAATGTGGCATTGGTGTGGAGAAAGTGGCCATGGTGGCTGCTGGGTGTGGGGAATGGGAGGAAAAGATGAGATGTGGAGGCATTTTCGGGACTTGGAGTTGTCCTGGGTGATGCTGCAGGGACAGCTACCAGACATTGCATGGAACGTGGGAGAGTGTGGGCTATGATGTGGACCATTAACCATGAGGTGCAGCGATGCTCAGAGATGTATTCACCAAATGCAATGAATGTCTCATGATGATAGAGGAGATTGTTGCTATGGGGGGAGGAGTGGGGTGAAGGGGGTGGGGGGTACATGGGGGCCTCATATTTTTTGAATGTAATATTAAAAAAATAAAGACAAAAAATATAATTTAAAAAAAAAAAGAAACACAGATTCCTGTACCGCTGTTAAGGATAGAAGCAGTCACAGAAGAACACACAGGAAATGGACACAGAGAGCAGACAACTGGGGGGGAGGGGAAGAGACAGAAATAAATATAAAAAAATAAATCTTTAAAAAAATTGCTTTTGAGTATTCAACTACTCTATGAGCAGTGTTCCAAGGGAATAGAATAGGATGGGGATATAGCTTTTCAAGTCCATTAAGAGATTAAATTCTTCCCTAACATTTTTCCTGGATAAGAACTACCTTACAAATACAAAACATGGTTCAATCCTTCTCATATGTTTTTCACCACTGGACTAGAAACGTAAAGTAATGAGCCATGTAAAAATTTTGGAAAATATTTTTAATTGGGATAGTGGGAACTGGAAAGTAGAGACAAATGGAAATTCTAAAAAAAACAGTGAAATACAAAGTTGAATGTGAGGGTTACAGGAGCAGGATTTCTAAAATGTCGAAGGAGGAAATAGTTGGTTGGCAGAATTCTCAGTATGTGATGAGACAAAGGTTAGATGTTGCAAGTTTGAAAAATCATTCAGTAATCAGAGGAAAAACTGAGAGTTTCCATCTATATCTATGAGTATAGTCTCTAATTTTTCTTCCTCTTCTTGAAACCCAAAGGCTCAAAACCAAAGCAAGGAAAATCAATCATTAAGTGGAGGTGGCATGCTTCCATTACTTCACCAAAATCTATAACAGAGTTATCAGAATTAAAGTAAAAGAGACTGCAGAAAAAATTTAAGTTGAACAGTAATTCAATAGGCAAGAGTCCCCTGGAATGTCACCATGATCTTAATAACATATTTCCTACCTGTGAATAATTAAAGAGAATTGCCGGGGTAGGGACAAACTGTTTGATGCTGGATATGTGGGAATACTGTATATTGTATATATGAATTACTGTGATCTAAAACTTTTGTGAAGACAAACTTAATAATTAGAAAAAAAGAAAAAGAAAGAATGTAGACATTGAGGAAGAAATTGCCTTGCCACTGTACATACAGTGCAACACTTACTGCAGTGATAAAAGGCAAAACATCAAAAACAAAGCTTTTTCATTTTTTAATTTTTTGATACCCCAATTAATTTTTACTTTAATTTTTCTAAATTGTATGTATTCTATATCTACCCTTTAAACCCATCACTATATTTCATTTTACTATTAATGGAACCTGGCACTATATTAGGTTTCATTTTCAAAGACGTTTTGGACCACAGAAAGGTTCAACTATGTCAGGGGAGAAATACTGCTGTGGGCTGTTATTGATAGGGGGCACATGGTTGGGAGGGAGTTCTCCAGGGCATGTACACAGGGTACATAAAAATGTTTATATATTTTCATAGTGATTACAGTTAAAAATGACAACTGAGGGAGTCCTGAGTTCCTAGACAGGGGAGCTCTATCACATTCCCCAATGAAAGAGTAACAATCCCCTGAGTGCAATGGCTAAGACTAATAAAGAAGGAAAGTCCAACAATGAGCCCTTGCTACTAATGACTATGCTTGTGAGCCTGTGTGGCCTAAAGTAAGAGCTAGGCCTAGAGCTATAGGATCCCTAAGAGTTACCACCAGAGAGCCTCCATGTTGCACAAATGTGGCCACTCTCTAAGCAAAACTCAGCATGTAGGGAAACGGACTTTGGCCCAGTGGTTAGGGCATCCGTCTACCATATGGGAGGTCCGCGGTTCAAACCCCGGGCCTCCTTGACCCGTGTGGAGCTGGCCATGCGCAGTGCTGATGCGCGCAAGGAGTGCCGCACGACGCAAGGGTGTCCCCCGCGTGGGGGAGCCCCATGCGCAAGGAGTGCGCCCGTGAGGAAAGCCGCCCAGCGTGAAAAGAAAGAGCAGCCTGCCCAGGAATGGCGCCGCCCACACTTCCCGTGCCGCTGACAACAACAGAAGCGGACAAAGAAACAAGACGCAGCAAATAGACACCAAGAACAGACAACCAGGGGAGGGGGGGATATTAAATAAATAAATAAATCTTTAAAAAAAAAAAAAAAAAAAAACTCAGCATGTAAATGCACTACTTTCCCCCAGCATGGGACATGACTCCTGGGGATGAGCCTCCCTGGTGCCAAGGGATTCCTACCAAGTACCAGCTAATGATGTAACTAGAAAACAACCTTGAATAAAACGGTCAACTCAGACCAGCAGAATATCTCAGCCTACATGTAATACCAGGTGTTAAAAATGCTTTCTGACCTTGAATAAAAAGGGGAAACAGAAAGGACAAATGAGTTTACATGGCTATGAGTCTTCAAAAAAGAGCCCGGAGGTCATCAGAGGGCTCGCCCTAATGCATGCCTCAACAGAGTTCCAGAGATAGCCAAAGTAGATACAAGCCCAGGTACTGGTACTTCTGAGGGTTACAGAGACCCACAAGTTCTATGGTCATGGCAGATGGAGTTCAGTGCCATGTCAGTTGGCCCTACTTTGGAGTTTGTGTTCCTGAGAGTGATGGAGTTGGACTGAGATGTGATCTTTGTTCATGAGCCTCTCCTGTTACTTTTACCAGGCCTGCGGTTGGCACTGAGGTTTGGAGTATACTCAGGATACGTGAATCTCTGGATTGTCCATGAGCCAACTGGGCCCTGAGCCTCAGCAGAGTTGCAACACCTACTGTCTTATTCATTGGCCATATCCAGTCAGCTGATGGGGAGGTGAGAATGGTCAGCCACCACACTAGAGAATTGAGAGTGTCTACAACTGCAAGAAGGAGAATCGCATCCATCAGCCATTTGGGAACTAAGCCTCCTCTCACTTTAGAGGTGGAATGGACATCTACATCTCAGGGTCCACAAGATGGAGGAATATAATATGGACTGGAGTGGACTTGCTGGTATTCTACCATAGAACTGTTGTGACTCTAGCAATGGAAGAAATTCTATCACTGATGTGGAGATGGTGGTCACAAGGGTTGCTGAAGGCAGAGAGAGGAAGGAAGAGTTGTTACATGGAGCAACATCGGGACTTGGAGTTGTCATGAATAATATTGCAGGGACAGATGCAGAACATTTTTTATTCTGCCTTAACCAACTGGATGGAATGGGGAAGAGTGTGAACTACAATGTAAATTATGGTCCATGGGGTGTGGCAGTGCTCCAGGGTATAGTCACCAAATGCAATGAATGTGCCTTACTGATAAAGGGGATGTTGATATGGGAGGAGTCTGGAGTGGGGTGGGGAGGTAGGTATATGGGAATCTTTTATGATTTTTACCATAACATTTTGTGTCATCTATCTTTAAAAAAGAAAAACAATTAAAAAAATGAAAGTAACCAATGTTCAACTAAAAAAAAAAAAGAAAACTATAGAACAACTTCCCTTATGAAAATAGAAGTAAAACATCTCAACAAAACACTGGCAAATGAAATCAAATTACATATTTTATAAGGATTATACCCCATGACCAAGGATAACTTATTCCTGGAATGCAGCGGTGGTTCAACATAAGAAAATCAGTTAATATAATAATACAACATTGGGAAGCAGATTTGGCCCAAGGGATAGGGTGTCCACTTACCACATGGGAGGTTCAGGGTTCAAACCCAGGACCTCCTGGCCCGTGTGATGAGCTGGCCCACATGCAGTGCTGATGCACACAAGGAGGGCCATGCCATGCAGGGGTGTCCCCCATGTAGGGGAGCCCCACACAAAAGGAGTGCACCCTGTAAGTAGAGCCACCCAGAGTGAAAAAAGTGCAACCTACCCAGGAATGGCACCACATACATGGAGAGCTGACACAGCAAGATGACACAACAAAACGAGACACAGATTCTGGGTGACACAGGTGTCCGGGTGACAAGAATACAAGCAGACATAGAAGAACACACAATGAATGGACACAGAGAGCAGACAACTGGGGGGGAGGAGGAGAAATAAATTAAAAAAATAAATCTTTAATAATAATAATAATAAAACCACCACATTAATAGAATTAAATATCCATATGATCACTTTAAAAGTACAGAGAAGGCTTCTGATGAAATCTACCATGATCTCACAATAAAATCACTCAGAAAAATAGTAATAAGATATAACATCCACAACATGATAACTACAAAAAACTCGTAACTAACATCATAGTCAATGTGAGAAGGAATGAAAGCTTGCAATGAAAGACTGAAACCTGAGGTCAGGAACAAGACAAGGATGCCCACTTTTACCACTTCTATTCAAAATTATACTGGAAGTTAATTAGGCAAAAAAAAAAAAAGATAAAGGCATTTAAATCAGAAATGAAAAAGTAAAACTAACACTATTCTCAAATGATATGATCCTTCATATTGAAAATCTCAAAGAATCCACAAGAAAACTACTAGAGGAAATAAATTCAGAAAAGTTGCAGGATATAAGAGAAACACGAAAAACATGTTATGTTTTTCCATGCCAGGAACGACCAATCTGAAATGGGCAATAAAAACCAATTCCATTAGTTGTAACACCTACTCTCCAGTTCATTGACCTCAGCTAGGACAACTAACAAGGAGGTGAGGATGGATAACCACCATACCAAGGAACTAAGAGAGTCTACAAATGCATGCAAAAGAGTCCCATCCATCAGTCATATGGGATTGAAGCCTCCTCTCAATCAGAGGAGTGGGTATCACCATCCCAGAATCCTCAGGATTGGGGGATAATATTTGGACTAGAGCAGACTTACTTACTGGTGTTCTACTATAACTTACTGGTATTCTAGCAATGGAAGAAGTAACAACACTGATGTGGAGACAGTGGCGACTGGAGGTGCTGAATGCAGGGAGAGTGAAAACTGCAACATGGCGGCATTTTTCAGTCATGAAATTGTTCTGAATTACACTGCAATGCCAGATACATCCATTATATATTCTGCCATAATCTACAGAGCTGAATGGGAGTGAGTGTAATTTACAATGTAAACTATAATCCATGCTTAATGGCAATGCTCCCAAAGTGTTCATCAATTGCAATGAATGAACCACGCTAAGGAAAGAAGTTGTTAATGTGGGGAAGGGTATGAGATGTGTGGAGTGGGGCATTTGGGAATCCCTTATATTTTTTGTGTAACGTTTTGGGTAACGTATCTTCGAAAAAATTAAAAATATATATATTTTAAAAAACCCAATTCTGTTCACTATAGCATCTAAAAGAATAAAATAACTAGGAATAAATTCAAATAAAGAGATGAATGACTTATACGCCGAAAACTACAAAATACTACTGAAAGAAATTGAAGAAAACCTAAATAAATGGCAAGATATTGTGTGTCCATGTTTCAGATTTAATATTGTAACAGTATCAGTACTACCTAAAGTGCTGTACAGATTAAATGCAATATCAAAATCTCTGCAGCCTTTTTTTTGTAGAAATGGGAAAAGTCAATCCTAAAACTCATATTGAATAGCAAGAGGCCCCAATGAGCTAAAACAATCTTTCAGAAGTCTCTAACTATATAACAAGCACACAACCAGGATATCATCCCAATTTATTCAACACAACATAAAAAACTAGAAAAATCTCATCTGTTCTGAATAAACAATCAGCAGATACAGTCCCAAATGAACCAAAGAAGGAATATTAGACAAAGCAGTAGCTCAGTCTCTGCTCAATGAGAAAGTTAATCTTTGTGCAATGAATAGTTCTCAACAAAGAAATACAAACAACAAAAAGATGTAAAAGGAAACTTTAGGGCTAGACATAAATATTCAAAATTCAAGGACAACCAGCAAGATGGCAGTAGAGTAAGGAGTTCCTAGAATCAGCTCCTGCTACAAAGCCCTGGTGATCATGTGGGGGAGGGGTAGTAGGGGGGAGGAGGGACTTTTGGGGGGTTGGGGGGACTGTGGGAACAGAGGAGGGACCGTTGGGGTAAGAGGGACCTAGGGAATCAGGAGGGATCGTAGGTGGTTAGGAGGGACTATTGGGGGCATAGAAGGAACCACTGGGGATGAGGAGGGACCTTGGCTGGAGGGTGAGTGGGGGGCTGGAACCATGGGAGGAGGACCATGGGCAGAGGTGATTGTGGGGAGGAGGGCACAGCAGGGGTGGAGGAGGGACTTTCGGGGGTTGGAGGAGGGAACATAGGGGATAGGATGGGCCATGGGGGGAGGAAGGACCATGGGGATAGAAGGGAATGTGGAAGGGCAGAGGGGACAATGGGGAGACAGGGTCCATTGAGGGTGAGGCACTGTGGGGGGGTCAAGAAACTTTGGGGGAGTAGGAGTGACAGGAGGAACCATGGGGGAGAGGGGCAGTTGGGGGCCGCAGAGACCACAAGGGGTCTGCAGGGACCATGGGGCGCCAGAGGGACCATGGGGGAAGGGCAGGCCACCCTTCCCGTGGGTCCCGGGACCCTTATTCTGACATAGGGACCCGTGCCACAGGCCAGCAGGCCTGGGTCAGGACCGCCGACAGGACCCTGCGCCCCCTACCTGGCCCCTCACTGCCCATGGAGGCAGCACCCCCAGCCAGGAGTATCCCTGCCCCACACCCACCCATCCCTGAGAGGCACAGGACTGTCGACAGCAGCGCCACTGCACATAATTTTCGAGGACCCCCACGCACCAGCTCCTGCCCACAGGCGAGTCAGCAGGAACTCTAAGGGGCACAGGATGGGAGCCCCCTCAATGCAGCAAGGGGAGGCTCGCTTGCCCACTTCTCCGAGCCTATGCGGGTCCCTGCCAGGCCTGAGCCCTGCCCTGACACCAAGTCGGGTCCCAACTTACCACTACCACAGGACAGGGACATAGGTGGTGGTCCCAAGGCAGAGGGCCAAGCACTCTCCACAGCCTGCCCACACCGCGGGCCACACACCAAGTCCCTCGTGCCCTCCTGGGTCCCATGGGCACAGCTGAAGCCTGTGCAGCAGGTCTTCGAAATGCTCCCCAAACACCCAGAGCTCTTCAAGGCACCACCACGTGGACTGAGCGGGACTTGAGGGAGGGGGAGTCTGTCTGCAACCACGGTCAATGAGGTCCCGCTTGGCTCTGGGATTCGACCCTGCAGAGGGCATAGCCCAATCCGTGAAAATGGGTAGTCAGTCAACATGTTGTCCAGCTTGCACCTGGGATACCGCCAGTGCAAAAATCAGTTAACGTTTCTGTACTCCAAGAATAAGCAATATGAGGAGGAAATCAAGGGAAAAAATACCATTTACAACAGTAATTAGAAAAATCAAATACCTAGGAATAAATTTAACTAAAGATGTACATGACTTATACACAGATAACTATACAACACTGTTGAAGGAAATAAAAGATGACATAAATAAATGGAAGAATATTCCCTGTTCATGGATAGGAAGACTAAATATCATTAAGATGTCTATCCTACAAAAAATAATCTACAGATTTCATGCAATCCCAATAAAAATCAATACAGCCTTTTTTTCTCACTGAATTGGAAAACCTACCTATGAAATTTATTTGAAAGGGTAAGAGGTGCTGAATCATCAAAGACATATTGAAACAGAAAAAAGAAATCAAAGGAATCACACTACCTGACTTTAAAACATACTACAAAGCTACAGTGGTCAAAAATGCATGGTATTGGGACAAGGAAAGACATACTGATGAATGGAAGTGAATTAAGAGTTCTGATCTAGATCCTCACATATAAAGTCACCTGATATTCGAAAAGGCCACCAAGCCCACTCAACTGGGAGAGAATGGCCTCTTCAAAAATGGTGCTTGGAGAAATGGATATCCATATCCAAAGGAATGAGAGAGGAACACCACTTCACACCTTACATAAAAATAAACTTAAGATGGGATCAAAGATCTACATATAAGAGCCAAGACTGGTGAAGAATAAAAAGCATAACCTTGCAAAATATCTAACAAGTCACTCCTGCCCCGCTTCTGTGGAGCAGCCTGTGAGGGCATGGCCTTGCAGGAGATTATCAAATAACTACTGCCCCTGTTTCTGTAAATCAGCCTATGAAAACATGGCCTAGTAGAAAGATATCAAATGAGTGACTTCATCCCCTGCTTCTGTAAACCAGCCCACAACCTTGCAGCTGCATTCTGCCTCTGTAACCCTCTGCTTACAAATTTTCACCCAGCAACACATTAGCCAATGAACAAAAGTTATGCTGATCCCACCTGAAATCCTGTATAAACCTATGAAAACTGAAAAACGGGGCTCAGAATTTGGAGATTAACTCTCCTCTGGACCTGCGCATAATAAAACTGTCCATCTACCTTTCTGGAGTGCCAGTTGTGAGTTTCTATGGTTCAGAACTCCCAGCTTGGCTGCAATATTTGGTTCCCTGACCAGAAAACCCAACCATGCTGGCCCTTTGAGATCCGGCTTGGGACTGGTAGGTGAGGCCTGCGGAGATCTCCACATGAACAAGGTGGCACCACCTGTCCCCTTGATGGGGCCTTCTTTGGGGAAGGGATCTGTGTGGGCTGTATCCTCAAACCTGGCCTGACTCAGTGGAAAAGTGGATTGGACAACATCAGAAGACATTGGAAAGGTAAAGCCCCAGGGTTCTGAGTCCAAGTCAGGCCTGTCTCTGGATAGAAGGGGAGACTGATCACCTCCCAAAATCTCAAGATTTGAGATTCCAGGATAGGGCAGTTCCTTGGGTGGGACTGTATAACCTCTGAGTGATTGAGTGAATGAATGTGGACTGCAGAGGCTTGCCTCTGCTGATCCAATTTGTGGCTCCACAGCCTGTACTACGGAGTCCGAGTGGGCCCCAACCTGCACTCCACAGCTACGTCATACAGCATAACAGCTAATCTGGACTCTACACGGATGCCTTAGCTAAGACGAGCCTAAATTCTTGCAAGAGATGCAGATAGGCGGGCATCTGAGTGGCCTCATGAGGGCCCTCCCTTTGTTTGTCCTGCGATACCAGTTCAGGGATGGGATCATCACAGTCCAAACACAGTCTTAGAGTGTATGTTTAAAAAAAAAAACTTCAAGAAAAGTTTTTCCAGGGATTATGGTGTCTATATGACTCTATGACCCCCGGAACTCTCCGGATCTTGTGAGTTGGACTGGCCCATGTTTGGTATAGACTGGCTCTCAAAAGTAACCCTAGATATAATCAAGGTTCAAGCAGTCTGTCAGGCAGTCACTCAAGCCCCCAGCCACCCTGCTCAGTTTCCCTACATCAATTCCTGGTTAAAAGTTGCCCAACCCTTGCCCCCCTAGGTTTGATTCTGTGTTGAAAGGAAAGGTCAGAGAGGGGCCTAGTAGCTCAGACAGCCAGTCCTCGAAAGCTTATTATTCTACAAGGACCTGTGGAGGAAGATAGTTTACCACTGCTGTATATTCCAGTCATTCCAGGACATCTACTTGCCCTGGAGCTTCCATGACCAGATCTCCCAGAGACTCCACCTTCAGTCTCCCCAAGCCCATCAGCCTTACCTGAGGGGGGATCCCGAGACCCCTTTGGCAAGAAAACTTTGGTCTGCACAGCCTGCACTTCAGATGCCCCTCCATAAAACAGAGTCCAGCCCAGATCAGTGCAGATGGGACTATCCAACCCAGAAGGCCAACCCTGTTTTATCAGCCTTTCACAACTATAGATCCTTTAAACTGGAAGCACCACACCCCTTCATATTCAGAAAAGCCTCAGGCTCTTATCGACCTCATGGAGTCCATTTTCCAAACCCACCACCCCACTTGGGATAATTACCACCAACTCCTCCTAAACACGGTCAATACGGAGGTGAGACACAGGATCCACGGAGGCCAGAAAGTGGTTTCAAGAACAGGCCCCCGCAGGTGTCTTGGAGCCAGAGGAATGGGCCCGAGTGGCAGCACCGGAAGCCCAGCCAGCCTGGGACTTTAACTCAGATCAGGGGGGGCTGCCCTTCAGTGGTATCAAGAAGCCTTCCTCAGAGGGTACAGGGAGGAGCGCGGCAGCCCACAAACATGTCCAAAACAGCTTCTGTCACTCAAAAGCCTGAAGAACCTCCAAAAAGTTTTTATAAGCAACTTTACAAAGCCTTCAAGATTTACAACCCCTTTGACACAGAAGCCCCAGAAAGCCAGAGAATGGTCAACACAGCTTTAGTCATCCAGGCTGGACATCAAACAAAAACTTACAAAACTGCTGAGGGGAAAACAAAAAGCAAATGAAACAGCAGGTCTCCCCGTTAGCAGCAGCCTTAAAAATCCACACCCAACCAGTCGAGAAAGGCCACCCCAAAAAGGGGGGAACACTTTACACTGAAACTCCCCGCTGCTGCCAATACTGCCTGGGGCCACCTGGTTTATGTGTCTAGATTTAAAGGACTCAATTAACTTGGACTCAGCTCCTGCATAACTTAAAACAAAAACACCCCCACCTCTTTTCCTAAAACCTGTCACTTTTCTGCAGACAGAAAGAGGAACTTCTGGGTACAACTGTGCAAAAGTGAGAAGAAGGTGTGTACCACCTGCCCCAGCCTCCAGGACAGGCCACTTCCTTGCCCAGATCAAACCCTGTTCACAAATGGCAGCAGCTTTGTCAGAAATGAGAAGAGGCTTACTAAGTGTGCAGTCGCCACAGCTGAATAAGTAGTGAAGGTGGCTCCCCTACCTAGGGGGTGGTCTGTACAGCAAGCAGAACTCTGGGCACTAATTCAAATCCTACAACTGGCCACTGGGCAAATGGTGAACATTTGCACAAACTCTGAGTATGCATTTGCTGCTCTATATATCCATGGAGCAATTTACAAGGAGAGGGGACTCCTAACTGCAGGGAAAATAAAAGGAAAAAAAAAGGAAAATCCTTCAACTGATGAAGGCGGTCTGGAGGCCAGGCAGGGTCGCTATCATGAACTGTTGGGAGCTTCAGAGGAAAACAGATGAAATTGCTGGGGAAAATGTACTGGCCGATGGGGTGGCTGGGCAGGTCACCAAGGGGACCCTCAAGCTGCAGCCCCACCACTGGTGCCTTACCTGTCCCTTTTAAAACAATACATTGAAAGACTGAACTGGGAGGCAGACTTGGCCCAGCGGTTAGGGCGTCCATTTACCACATGGGAGGTCCTTGGTTCAAACCCCGGGCCTCCTTGACCCGTGTGGAGCTGGCCCCTGCATAGTGGTAATGCACGCAAGGAGTGCCATACCATGCAGGGGAGTCCCCCATGTAAGGGAGCCCTACGCGCAAGGAGTGCACCCTGTAAGGAGAGCCGCCCAGCACGAAAGAAAGTGCAGCCTGCCCAGTCATGGTGCCGCACACACGGAGAACTGACACAACAAGATGGCGCAACAAAAAGAAACACGGATTCCCGTGCCGCTGACAACAGAAGCAGACAAAGAAGACGCAGCAAATAGACACAGAAAAGAGACAACCGGGTTGGGGGATGGAAGGGGAGAGAAATAAATAAATGAATCTTTAACAAAAAAAGAAAGAAAGAAAGAAAAAAAGACTTAACTGTACCTTGGGGAAGCAGAAGTGGGCAAGGAAGGGGAGGGGCACCAGACCCCAGGGGAGGGTTGGCTACTCCCAGATGGCTGGTCTTCATCCCAGAGGAGTTGCCTACACCCTTGTTCAACAATACCACCAGCTCACCCACTTAAAACAAAACGCTTTAAAGTCCCTGCTCAGAAAATATTGCTACATTGTCTGGAGACCTCGCTCTGCACCACTCTTGGCAGTCAGTGTCAAAGCTGCACTGAGAGCAACCCCTCCCAGGATCCCCAGGCCCTGGCCACATCCAACACACAGGAACTGACCCTTTTAAAAACTTAACAATAGACTTTGCAGAAGTGAACCAGGTCAAAGGTATAGTTAACACGGCCTAGTAGAAAGATATCAAATGAGTGACTTCATCCCCTGCTTCTGTAAATCAGCCCACAACCTTGCAGCTGCATTCTGCCTCTGTAACTTCTCTGCTTACAAAATTTCACCTAGCAACACATTAGCCAACAAACAAAAGTTATGCTGATCCCACCTGAAATCCTACATAAACCTATGAAAACTGAAAAACGGGGTTCAGAATTTGGAGATTAACTCTCCTCTGTGCCTGCATGTAATATAACTGTTCATCTACCTTTTTGGAGTGCAGGTTGAGAGTTTCTATGGTTGAGAACTCCTGCCTTTGCTGCAACAAGACCACAAAGATCTCAGAAGATAATGTAGGGAAGCATCTACAGGATCTTGTAATTGGAAAGGGCTTCATGAACTCCACACCCAAAGCATGAGCAGTAAAGAAAAAATAGATGAAAGGGACCTCCTCAAAATTAAGACCTTGTGCACATCAAAGAAGTCTGTCAAGAAAGTGAAAAGACAGCCTACCCAATGGGAGAAAATATTTGGTAACCATATATCTGATAGGAGTCTGACATCAAGCATACATAAAGAAATCTATCTCAAAAACAGAGACAAACAACCCATTTAAAAAATGACCAAGTGATTTGAATTGGCACTTCTCCAAAGAAGAAAAACAAATGGCTAAAAAGCACATGAAAAGACATTCAACATCACTATCAGAGAAACGCAAATCAAAACTATAGTGAGATACCACCTTATACCCATTAGACTGGTGGCTCTTAAAAAGACAGTGAACTACAAGTGTTGGAGAGGATGTTGAGGAATGGGAACCTTCATCCACCACTGGTGGGAATGTAGACTGGTCCAACCATTGTGGAGGATAGATTGGCGGGTCTGCAAAAAGCTAAGTACAGATCTGCCATATGACCCAACAATTCCACTTCTGGGTATATACCCAGAAGAACTGAAAACAAGGACATGAACAAATACATGCACACCAATGTTCATAGCAGCATTATTCACTATTTGCAAAAGGCTGGAATCAACCCAAGTGCCCATCAACAGATGAATGGAAAAAACAAAATGGTATATACATACAATGGAATGCTAGTCAGCTGGAAGAAATACAGTACCAATACATGGGAAAACGTGGATGAATCCTGAGGACCTTATGTTGAGTGAAGCAAGCCAGGCATTAAAGGACAAATATCACATGACCTCTCTGATATGAATTAAGCAAATTGAGTCAGCTCAGAGTGCTGGAGTTTGGAAGATAGGTTGAGAGGAAATAAAAAAGGAGAAGAAGGTTGTGAGCAAACACCCACACAGGTGAAATCTATGATAAAGTTGAAGTGAGTAGTTGTGCACTGAAGAGATATGACAGGGGGTTGGGCAGTGCAAGCTTGACAGGGGACTAGGGTGGAGAGGATGGGTTGGCTGTTCATGGAGCTGGGGGGAGGGTTGGGGGAGGGAACAGGTGAACACAAGAGTTTGGCGGGCACATGGTTGAAACTACAATGGTGAGAAAACTCCTTTGGCCATATGACAAGGAAGGATTGCTGGTTTAGGGTGTTGGTGGGGCATTTGGCACAGTGTGCACCTGGGGCAGTCTTCTAGGTAGTGTGTCATAGTATATAATATCAGTGGGTGGAGATCCATACAATGAGCAAGAGGATGTTGTACTTTCATCCTGGGGAGGCCCAATGTTCGCAAAGAGCGTGGGTTGCTACTAATGAAGGAGGACAGACTAGTGTGTCAAGCCCTCAGCATTGTTGCAAGTATTATGAATCTTGGCCATTAAAAGCAGTGAAGCTTAATGTCACTGTGGGCCCCAAGGGGAGGAGGAAAGAGAAATAGAAGAGATGTAAGAGGGAGTATTTAGGGGGTGATGGATGTGTTCTGCAGGATTGTGCAGTGATGGATACAGGCCATGTAAAATGTCACCAAAATTTTATAAAATTGTATGGCCTAAAATGTAAACCATAATGTAAACTCCTAACCATTCTTAGTAGCTATGTTCCAATATTTGTACATCAATTGTAGCAAATGTAACATCCAATGTAGAAAGATCATTGGTGGGGAAGGGGGAAAAAGAGGGGAACTGTTGGGTATATGGGAGTCCCCTATATTCTCTATGTGACTTTACTGTGACCTAAAACTTCTTTGAAGACAAAATGAAAAAAGTAATACATAGGAAGAAATGGAAGAAAATATAAATGTACATACAGAACAACAGAAATTACAGTGATGAAAGGCACAATGTAAAAAAAAAAGTTTTTTCATTGTTTAATATCTCCATTTTTTACCTTATATTAGCTTTAATTTTCCTAAATTACTATGTATTTTATTTCTTATGTTTAAACTTTTCTTTACTATTTCAGTTTACTATTAAGCAAATTTGGAAATATTCTTGGCTTCATTTTTGAAGAAGTTTTGGATTACAGAAGGGTTACAACTATAGCAGGGGAGGATCACTGGTGTAGGCTGTCAGTGACGGGGGATGCATGGGAGGAAATTCACCTAGGGATACATATAAGGTATATAAATATGTTCAAATGTTCATGGGGCATTGCCACAGTGGGTAGAGATTCACACAACTATCAAAAGAAAATTGAATTCCTATCCTTGGGAGTTCTGACACATTCTCTAATGGTATAAAAACAATCCCCCAAGTACATGGGCAATGACTAGTGAAGAAGGGTGGTCCAATGATGTGCCCTTGATATTGACGACTATGCTTATAAGCCTTTTGCTCTTGAATTTACAACTTAGACTACTGATGTAGGATGTTAACACTTACCTCCTAAGAGCTTCCATGTTACTCAAATCTGGCCTCTCTCTAAGGCAAACTCAGCATATAAATGCACTACCTTACCCCCAGTGTGGGACATGACTCCTGGGGACGAGCTTCTCCCTGGCACTGAGAGATTACTACCAAGCACCAGCTGGTGAGGCAACTGGAAAAAGACACTAAATTAAAGAAGGAAAAGGTAAAGAAAAATGAGTTCATATGCTAAGAGACTTCAAAGAGAGCCAGGAAGTCACCAGAGAGGTAACACTTATGAACATCTCAGCAGGATCTCACAGATTGCCAAAGTAGACACCACTACAAATAGTAGGGCAACTGAGGGCTCCAGAGAAACCCAGGTCCTACAGTTATGGCAGATAACTTCAGAGATTGGTGCCTTGCCAGTGGGTCCTACTTTGGAGTTTGTGCTCCCAAGAGAATGGGACTTCTCTACATATGCCTCTTCTGTCCCTTTTATTTGAAACTATACTCACTGCTGGAGTTGGCAGGTATACAGCCAAGAATCTGAAATGGGGAACAGAAAAACAACAGAGCTCATGGGAATGAAAGATACAGTAGGTGAGATCAAAAACACACTAAAGGCATACAACAGCAGCCTTGAAATGATAGAAGAAAACATAAATGATAAGGAAGACAAAACAGCTGAAACTGAAGAGAGAAAAGAACAGAGGGAGAAAAAAGGGAAAAAACTGAGCAGAGAATCTGGGAGTTGAATGACAACACAAAATGCAACAACATACTTGTCCTGGGAGTTCCAGGAGAAGGGAAAGGGGTCAAAAAGAGTATTTAAGGAAATAACAGCTGAAAATTTCCCAAGTCTCACGAAAGAAATGAACCTATGTGTCCAAGAAACCCACTATATCCCAATCAGAATAAATCCAAATAGACCTGCTCCAAGGCACATACTACTCAGAATGTCAAATGTCAAAGATAAAGAGAAAATTCTGAGAGCAGTAAGAAAAAGGCAAACCATCATATACAAGGACCACCCAGTAAGACTTAGGGCTGATTTCTCATCAGAAACCATGGAGGCAAGAAGACAATGGTATGATGCAATTAGCAGACTAAAAGAGAAAAAATGCTAGCCAAGAATTCAGCAACTGGCAAAAATGTCCTCCAGGTATGAACGTGACTATAAAATATTCAAAAACAAACAGAAAATAAGAGAGTTCGTAAAAAAAGAATCCAACTTGCAGGAAATAGTAAGGAAGCCTTAGTGCCTGAAGGAAAAAGACAGCAGAAAGAAGCCTGGAAGAGAATATGGAAGAAAGAATAGCAGAAAGGATAACCAAAAGAGTAAAAAGACAGACCAAAATATGATATGACATATGACAACCAAAGAATAAAATGGTGGAAGAAATAATGCATTTACAGTAATGTCACTGATTGTGAATGGATTATACTCACCAATCAAAAGATACAGATTGACAGAATGGATAGAAACACAAGCCATACATGGGCCACCTACAAGAGACCCACCATAGACCCACTGACACAAACTGGCTGAAAGTGTATGGTTGGAATAAGAGACTCCACACAAGTAGTAACCAAAAAAGAACAGGGGCACCTATACTATTATCAGAGGAAACAGACTTTAAATGAAAAAACACTGAGAGATAGAGAAGGCCATTATATATTAATAATAAAAGATATATCTATGCACCTAACAAGGGTGCCCCAAAATACATGAAACAAACTCTGGGAAAACTGAAAGGAGAAACAGGCATCTCTACAATAATCATTGGAGACTTCAACAAACCTCTCATATCATTAGATAGACCTAGATAGAAAATCAATAAGGAAATAGAGAACATAAACAATATGATAAGTTAGTTAGACCTAACAGACATATACAGAATGCAGCATCTAAACACAGTGGGTTATACATTCTTTTCACATGCCCATGGATTCTTCTCTAGGATAGACCACATGGTAGGGCACAATACAGTTCTCAATAAACACAAAAAGATGGAAATTATATAAAGCACCTTCTCAGATCATAAGGGAAATGAAACAGAAAATCAACAACAGAGAGGAAAAAGGTAAATTCACAAATGTGTGGAGGCTGAACAAAACACTCCAAATAATCAGTGGGTCAAAGAAGAAATTGCAAGTGAAATCAGTAAACGTATTCAGACAAATGAAAACGAGATGACAACTTATCAAAATTTATGGCATGGAGGAAAGGCAGTCTTGAGAGGGAAATTTATAGACCTAAACACCTATATTAAAAAAGAAGAAAGAGCTAAACGCAAAGATTTAATTGAACAAGAGAAACTAGAAAAACAACAGCAAACCAATCCTTAAAGTATGCAGAAGGAAGAAATAAAGATTAGAATAGAAATAAATGAAATTGAGGAAAAAATAGAGAAATCAAAACCAAAAGTCAGTTCTTTGAAAAGATCATTAAAATTCACAAACCCCTAGCAAGATTAACAAAGAAAATAAAGAGGCAAAAAAATACAATATGAAATGAAAGGGGGAAAGTTATGACTGACCCCAAAAGAACTAAAAAGGATCATAAAAGGATACTGAGAAATTGTATGCCAACACACTAGATAACCAAGATGAAATGGGCAAATACCTAGAAATGCACAAACAGCCTACATTGACACTACAAGAAATACAGAAGAAGTACACTTTGCCCAGTGGTTAGGGCATCAGTCTATCACATGGGAGGTCTGTGGTTCCAACTCCAGGCCTCCTTGACCATGTGGAGCTGGCCCATGCGCAGTGCTAATGCTGACAAGGAGTGCGGTGCCACGCAGGGGTGTCCCCGCATAGGGGGCCCCACACACAAGGAGTGAGCCTCATAAGAGCCGCCCAGCGTGAAAGAAAGTGCAGCCTGCCCAAGAATGGCACCGCACACACGGAGAGCTGACACAACAAGATGACACAACCAAAAGAAACACAGATTGCCATGCCGCTGACAACAACAGAAGCGGACAAAGAAGAACACACAGCAAATAGACACAGAGAACAGACAAATGGGGCGGGGGGTGGGAATGGGAGAGCAATAAAATAAATAAATCTTAAAAAAAAAAAAAAGAAATACAGGAACTTAACAAACCAATCACATTTAAATACACTGAATCTGTCTTCAAAAATCTCCCAACAAAGAAAAGTCCAGGACCATATGGCTTCACAGATGGATCCAACCAAACATTTCAAAAAGAAGTAACACCAATCCTGTTTAAACTCTTACAAAAAATTGAAGTGGAGGGAAAATAATCAGACACTTTTTATGAAACAAACATTACCATAATACTGAAGCCAAATAAAGACACTATAAGGAAACGAAAATTATGGACCAATTTCTCTAAGGAACATTGATGCAAAAATTATCAAGAAAACATTTGTAAATCAAATCCAGCAGCATATCAAAAGACATCCATCAAGACCAAGTGGGATTTATTCCTGGTAGGCAAGGCTGGCTTAACATAAGAAAATCAATCAACATAATATACCACACATTAACAAACTGAAGGGGAAAAAAAAAACCATGATCATCTCAATTGAGGCACAAAAAGCTTTTGACAAAAACCAGTATCCTTTCTGACAAAAACAATTCAAAAGATTGGAATAGAAGGAAAATTCTTGACTATGATAAAAGGCATATATGAAAAACCCACAGCTAACATCATACTCAGTGGAGAAAGGTTGAAACCTTTCCCTCTAAGAGTGGTAACAAGACAAGAATGCCCACTAGCACCACTGTAATTCAATATTGCACTAGAAGCTCTAGCAAGAACAATTAGAGAGAAAAAAATTAAAGGCATCCAAATAGAAAAAGAGGAAGTAAAACTCTATTTGTGGAAGACATGATCTTATATTCAGAAAATTCTGAAATGTCTACAACAAAGCTAGTTGAGCCAATAAATGAGTTTAGCAAAGTGGCAGGGGCAATATCAACACAGAGAAATCAACGTTTTTGTACACCAGTATTGCACAATCTGAGGAGGAAATCGGAGGAAAAATTCCATTCACAATAGCAACAAAAAGACTCAAATACTGGGAAGTGAATGTGGCTCAACCGATTGGGCTCCCGTCTACCATATGGAAGGCCCTGGGTTCACTTCCCAGGGCCTCCTTGTGAAGGCAAGCTGACCCATGCCTGCAGAGAGCTGAAAGCCTGCGACACACAGCAAATGGACACAGAGAGCAGACAGCAAGCAAGCAGCAAAGGGATGGATTAAAAAAAAAAGACTAAAAAAACCTAGGAATCAATTTAACCAAAGACATATAGGACATATATGCAGAAACATACAAGACAATGCTAAAAGAATTTTAAAAAGACCTAAACAAATGGAAAGACAGTCCATGTTCATAGACAGGAAGACTAAATATCATAAAGATAAAATGCTTTCACAAACTGACTTACAGATTCAGTGCAATACCAACCAAAATTCCAACAGCCTACTTTACAGAAACAGAAAAGACAATTACCAAATCATTTGGAAGGGAAACCAAACACATTCTAAAAAAGAAGAGCTACATAGGAGGAAGATCATTGCCTGACCCTGAAACATATTACAAAGCTACAGTGGACAAATCAGCACGGTACTGCCACAAAGAGAGATATATCAATCAGTGGCATAGAATTGAGAGTACAGAAATAAACCCTCATTTCTGTGGTCAACTAGTTTTTGACAAGTCTACCAAGTCCTTGTTAATGGGGAAAAAAAAGTCTCTTCAACAAATGCTGCTGGGAGAACAGGATATCTATAACCAAAAGAATTAAGGAGGACGCTGTCTGACTCCCTATACAAGAATCAACGCAAAATGGATCAAGACCTAAATACAAAATCAAGTATTTACTAGAAGAAAATGTAGGGAAACATCTTAAAGACCTGCTGGTACATGGTGGTTTCTTGGACCTTACACCCAAAGCACACAAAACCAAAAGAAAAAATAGATAAATGGGACCTCCTCAAAATTAAACATTTTTGCACCTCCCAGGACTTTGTCAAAAGGATGAAAAGGCAGCCGACTCAAAGGGAGAAAACGCTTGGAAATCACATGTCCAATAAGGGTTTAATATCCAGGATATACAAAGAAAAGTTACAAGTCAACAATAAAAAGACAAATGACCCCATTAAAAAATGGGCAAATGATATGTCCAAAGAAGAAATGCAAATGGCAAAAAACACATGAAAAAAGGTTCAACAACATTAATGATTAGGGAAATACAAATCAAAAAAACAAGGTATCAGTTCACAACTATCAGAATGGCCACTCTAAAAAGCAGGGAGCTACAAGTGTTGCAGAGGATGTGGAGAGATAGGAACACTTATTTACTGTTGGTGGGAATGCAGAATGGTATGCAGCCACTGTGGAGGAGTTCCTGTGTTTGGCAGTTCCTAAAGAAGTTGAACATAAACTTGCCACATGATCCTGAAATACCACTCTTGGGTATATTGGAAGAAATGAGAGTAATGACATGAATAGACATCTGCACACCTACATTCATAACAGCATTATTCACAATTGCCAAAAGCTGGAAACCACCCAGGTGTCCATCAGCCAAAGAATGGATAAACAAACTGTGGTGTATTCACACAATGGAATATTATGCAGTAGTAAAAAGAAATGAAGTCATAAACCATGTGATGACATGGATGAACCTGGAGGACTGTATGTTGAGTGAAGCAAGCCAGACACAAAAGGACAAATGCAGGAAGCTTGCATTACTATGACATAATGTAACATAATGAATGATTCCATTTATAGAGAATATCAATATAAATCAATTTACAGAAGAAAATAAAAGTATTTGTGAAAAAAGCAGACAGAAATGGGATCTGTGGACAGCAGGGGAATCAGTGAGATTGAGAGGTGATGGATTTTCTTATTTGTTCTTCTGTTCATTATTATTATTGAAATAATGAAAAAGTTCTAATGATGACTGAGGTGATCAATGCAGAATTATATGACTGTGCCAAATACCACTGAATGTGCACTGTGGATGAATTGTATGCTTCATTGATATGTATCAATAAAATTGATTTTTTTTTTAAAAAAAAGGCAAACAGCACTTAAAAATGGGAAAATATGTGAATACCCATTTACCAAAGAAAAAACGTTTAATTCTTTTTTTCTCTAGGTAAAAACTAATATACACACTAGAATGGCTAAAATCAAGTGAATTACTACTAGCTGTTAAAGAAGATGTGGGAAAACTGGGGTCCTCATACATTTCTGGTGAGAATGCAGAATGGTGCTGCCACATCGGGAAACATTTTGTCAGTTTCTTAAAAACATAAATTTACCATAATTCTTGCTAATTCCACTCCAAGAAAATTATCTAAGACAAATGAAATCATGTCTCTGCGATGATTCCTAGGGCAAGCTCATGGCAGCCAAAACTGGAAAAAGAAATAGGAATGTCTTTTAGCTGGTGCACGGATAACAAAAGGTGGTGCATCCATAAATAGATTTATGTCTATTTAGGGGGGACCATGGGGGTCAGGAGGGATGGCGGGGGAAGGAGGGGCTTTGGGGTTTAGAGGGACTGTGGGAGCGGAGGAGGGTGGGGGGGGGGCGGGCAGGAGGGACTGTGGGGGGATCGTGGGGGGGTGGAGGAATGTAGGGGTGGAGGACTTTGGGGGGTCAGGAAGGACCATGGGTGGTCAGGAGGGACCGTTGGAGGCTCAGGAGGGACCACTGGGGGAGGAGAAGGGACCGGGGGGGGGGGGGGTCTGGAGGAACCGGAATCCGTGGAAGGAGGGACCGTGGGTGGGGGTGATTGTGGGGGCAAGGCACAGTAGGGGTAAAGGAGGGACTGTGGGGGGTAGGATGGGCTGAGGGGATGGAGGAGGGACTGTGGGGGGGGCAGGAGGGACCTGGGGGGGGGGGGGCAGCAGGGTCCACTGAGGATGAGGCAACGTCGGGGTCAAGGACCTTTGGGGCAGTAGGAGGGTAAGTAGGGGAACAGAAGGGACTATGGGGGAGAGGTGCCTTGGAGGGCTGGAGGGACCGTGGAGGAAGGAGGGACCTTGGGGGAAGGCAGGACGCCTTTCCCATGAGCCGCGAGACCCTTCTGACAAGGGGCCCCGTGCTGCATGCCAGCAGGGCAGGGCCAGGACTCCCATAGGACCCTGCGTCCTCCGCCCGCCCCTCGCCGCCCCTCGCCGCCCGCGGAGGCACCGCCCCCTCCAGGCGCGGCTCTGCAGCCCCGACCCTGGCCCTGGGGGCGCAGGATCCGCGGCGGCGGCGCCGCGCACAACTTTCCGGGACACCGCGCCCCGCCCCACCCCACCCCCAAGACGAGCAAGCAGGAATTTTAAGGGGCGCGGAACGGGCGCCCCCTCAACGCAGCAAGGGGAGGTTCGCTCGCTCACTTCGCGCCTGTGTGGGCCCCTCCAGGCCTGCGCCCCGCCCCGACGCTAAGTCGGGTCCCAACTTACCGCTACGTTGGGGCCGGGAACACAGCCGGGATCCTAAGGCGTGGGGCCAGATGTGCTCTCCGCAGCCAGCCCACTCCTCGGGCCACGCACCATGTACCTTGTGCCCTCCTGGATCCCAGGGGCACAGCCGGAGCCCGCGCAGTAGGCCCTCGGGGCGCTCCCCAAACACCAAACACCGCAAGCTTTACACTGAGCCTACCCGAGCTTTACACTGAGCCTACCCGTGGACTGGGCTGGATTTGAGCAGCAGAGCCGCAAGCACCAGGACCCAGCGAGGTCTGAACCGCGTCCCGGGACTCCGCCCCTAAAGGGGGCGTGGTCCGTTCCGTGACGGACAGCGCCCAGCATCCAATCAATGCACGGCCCGTCTCGTTCGGGTGTTCATGCAGGTGGAGGAGTGGGCCCGAGGGAGCGGGGAATGTGGGGTGACTGACAGGATGCCAGCCAATCGGAATGCGGTGTAACTCGCCGGTCCCGCAGAGGCGGAGCTCCAGCAACAGGGCGGGAACACCCAAAAGGCGGGGCCTATGGGTTTGGTCAAGTCCTCGCCAGCTCGCTCGGACTTTGGAGGGCAGTTCTTTGGGTCGCCTGGTCCCTGAAGACTGGCCGGGCACGGGGTTTCCCACCCGCAGTGCACCTGGAGGCGGCCTCACCTGGGTCGCGGGGGTTTGGGTCCCTGATGCCGGGTTGTGTCGGGGGGAAGCGCGGTCTGAAGGGACTCCGGGCCAGTCGCAGCCCAACCCAGTCCCGAATGCGTCCGTTTCCCCTGCGCTTCTTCCTCCCCAGACTTGAGGGCTAGGCTTTTCTGATGACAGTCTTCAGGAATGTTTGCCCCTGGCCGGTGTTCTGAGAATTTTTTTCCCCAAATTGATTTTATTGATACATATTATAAATCATACAATACGTCCAAAGAATACAATCAGTGGTATTTGGTAAATCATATAGCTGTGCATACATCACTTAAATCATTAGTAGTGCATTTTCATTATTTCAATAATAATAATAAAAGGTATAGAAAAGCAAGAAACTTTGCGACAGCTTGCTCGGTCGGTAGAGGTGGGGTCTGGCTGCGGACGAGGGGTCGGTCCAGCTCTGGACGAGGGGTCGGTCCCGCTCGGGACGAGGGGTCGGTCTGGCAGCAGACTAGGGATCGGTCTCACAAGGGATTGCGCGGTTCGGCTGACGGGGTCGCCCAGCGAAGCCGGCGACGAAGGGGTCGTCCGGAGAAGCAGGCGACGAAGGGGTCGCCCGGAGAAGCAGGCGACGAAGGGGTCGCCCGGAGAAGCAGGCGACGAACTGGGGACAAGGGAGGCCAGGCCCTTGTCGGGGGCTCTCAGGACTGGAGGGCGCACGGCAGAAGAACTACCGCGGAGACAAGGTAAACACGCAAGTCCACTTTACTGAGGGAGAGGCAACAGTTTTATAGGGGCTGGGGAAGGCTGATTGGTCGAAGCCACGCCCTGTTCTGATTGGTTGCCGGCGAAAGGTCAGTGGGCGGTACTGGACAGGGGAGGGGTGGTGGTTAGGGATTGGCTGTCGCTGTTGCTGGGGGAAGGGGCAGGGTTTAGGGATTGGTGGCTGCTGTTGCTGGGGTGGAGGGCAGACTTGAGTTTCCCGCCCACGCCTGGCTGTTGCTGCTGTCAGGGGAAGGGAAAAGGGCGGGCTGGATTTTTCCGCCCACACCTGGCTGTTGCTGCTGTCGGGGGAGGGGAAAAGGGCAGACTGGAATTTTCTGCCCTGTGCCTGCGCAGGGAGAAAGAAGAAGAAGGGTGCCGCCCCACAGGCATCGGGTGGCGCCATCCGGGAGGAGGGGCGGCCGCGGAAGCATGGCTGCCGAGAAGGGGAGACCCGAGGGCACTCTGCGCCCATGCCGAGCTTCCTTCAGGGGTGGCGGTGAGTCCGACCAGCCACCCTATTATGGGGGCATCGGCTTGGCCTGCCGCGGCTGCTCCCCCGCCAGGCCAGCAAACCACACTTCAGCCCGAGGGGTGACCGCAAAACTTCACCCCTCAATCTGTTTCCCCTGCTATACAGAGCTGCTTTTTCTGACTGCAATAACACAATTATTTATTTCTTAAACAGTTTTATTCAGAAATATTCACATACTATATGATCTAAAGTGTATATTCAATGGCTTTTATTATAATCGAAAAGTTGTGCATTCATCATAACAAAAACTTTTAGAATTATTTCATTACTGTAAGAAGAAAAACTCCACGCCTCTGAGCACGCCTTCCCTAGCCCTATGTAACCATTAACTGAAGTTCATCTTTATAAATTGATTTGTATTTATGTTATATAAATGGAATGATACAATATATTTTTAATTTTATTTTGTACATTTAATAATTGAAGTATAAATAATTAAAAAAGAAAAAGGAAACACAGTTGAATAAAAACATCCATTTCTCAATTAAATTCATTGGATACATATAAATTTTTTATAAGTCACATAATATGTTACACAATATATTTGGTTCATAATATCACAATCATGCAGTATTTGCCCATTTGTGTCTGACTTGCTTCACTCAACATAATATCCTCCAGGTTTATCCATGTGGTAAAATGTTTTGCTTCATTTCTTCTTACAGCTGCATAATATTCCATTGTGCGAATATACCACAGTTTGTTTATCCATTCATCTGTTAATGGACACCTGAGCTGTTTCCAAATTTTGGCAATGATGACTAACACCACTATGAACACAGGTGTGCAAATATCTGTTAACGTCACTGTTTTCAAATTTTCTGGGTATATAACCAAAAGATGTATTGCAGGATCACATGGGAAATTTATATTCCACTTCTTTGGGAACTGCCAAATGGTCCTACACTGTGGCTGTATCATTCTGCATTCCCACCAACAGTGAGAAACTGTTTCTACCTCTCCACCTCCTCTCCAACACATGTAGTTCTCTGCCTTTTTTTTTCCTCTGTTATACTTTATTTTTTTTTATTTTATTTCATTTATTCATTTTTTTGAAATATTACATTCAAAAAATATGAGGTTCCCATTCACACCCACCGCCGCCACCCCACCACTCCCCCCACAGTAACAATCTCCGCCATCACCATGACACATCCATTGCATCTGGTGAGTACATCTCTGGGCATCGCTGCCCCCCATGGCCTGTGGTCCACACCATAGCCCACACTCTCCCACATTCCATCCAGTGGGTCATGGGAGAACATACAATGTCCGGGAATTAACCCTGCAGCACCACCCAGGACAACTCCAAGTCCCAAAAATGCCTCCACATCTCATCTCTTCCTCCCATTCCCCGCACCCAGCAGCCACCATGGCCACTTTTTCCACACCAATGCCACATTTTCTCGATTATTAATCACAATAGTTCATGAATAGAATATAATTAAGTCCACTCAAATCCTTACTGTATTCCTCCTTCCTGTGGACCTTGGCTTGGTTGTGTCCATTCCACATCTATGTCAAGAAGGGGCTTAGATTCCACATGGATACTGGCTGCAATCCTCCTGCTTTCAGTTGTAGGCACTCTAGGCTCCATGGTGTGGTGTTTGACATTCTTCAACTCCATGTTAGCTGAGTGGGATAAGTCCAATAAATCAGAGTGTAGGAGCTGAAGTGTGTTGAGGCTCAGGGCCTGGCTATCATATTGTCAGTCCAGAGATTCAAATCCCCTGTATATGTCTTAAACCCAAGCACCAAATACAATTCCAGTAAAGTAGCATGAAAGGCTTGTGAAAAGAGATCCCATCTGAGTCCAACTACATCACACAGAAACACCAGCTCCAAAGAAGGGCCAACTGACATGGCAGTGAACTCCATCTGCCATGACCATAGAACCTGTGGGTCTCTTTAGCCCTCAAAAGAACCAATACCTGGGGTTATATCTACTTTATCTGTCTCTGAGACTCTGCTCAGGTGTGCATAAGGGCAATCCTTCTGACAACCTCCAGACTCTTTTAGAGACTCATAGCCATATAAACTCATTTGTCCTTTCCATTTCCCCCTTAATTTAGGTCAAACAGCATTTTTAACTCCTGTTATTATATGTAGTCAGGGATATTCTGCTGGTCCGTGTTGAACCTTTAATACAAGATCATTTTCTAGTTATGTCATCAGCTGGTACTTGGTAGTGATCCCTCGGTGCCAGGGAGGCTCATCCCCAGGTGTCATGTCCCACGATGGGGGGAAAGCATTGCATTTACATGCTGAGTTTGGCTTTGAGACTGGCCACATTTGAGTAACATGGAGGCTGTCAGGAGGGAACTCTGTGCTGTTCTAGGCCTTGTTCTTGTTTCAGGTGTATAGGCTCACAAGTATAGTCATTAGTATCAGGGGCTCACTGTTGGACCCTCATTCCTTCCTAATCCTTGCCATTGCACCTGGGGGACTGCTGCTGCTCCCCTGGGAACCACGACAGAGCTCCCCACCCCGGCCATGAACCCAGTACCCTCCCCCACTTTTGTTTTTAATTGTTTCCACTATGAGTATATCCAAACCTTTCCATGCACCCTGGACACATGCCCTGTATAACTTCCTGTCAGCCATATGTCCCCTGTCAATAACATCCCATACCAGTATTCCTCCGCTGCCATTGTTGAACCACTCTGTGATCCAAAACTTCCTGAAAAGTGAAGCCCAATATAATGTCAAGTTCCCTTAATAGTAAAATGGAATATAGCGATGAGTTTAAAGGTTAGATATAGAATACATATTGATTTGGAAAAATTCTACATCCTATCTTTTTCTTTTCTTTTTTCCCTAATTATTGTGCTTCTCTTCACAAGAGCCTTAGATCACAATAATTCATATATACAATATACAGTACTCCCACATATCCATTATAAAACCTTTTCCCTTCCACAGCGATAATCTTTTAACTTATTCATATCATATTTACTGAAACTGTTGTACACATATGGAGACAATACCTTTCAAACAAGTTAACATTTGTGTTTACATTGTGGTTTATACTTTAGGCTATACAGTTTTCTAAATTTTTTAGTTATCCTATGTTTTACATTATGGTTTACATTATTAGTCTGTCATCCCCTACATGTTTTTGGTGTAATATTACATGCTTTATATTCATCCTTGTGTACTCTTGTGAAACACTTCTTTTGCCCTCACATTTACTTTGGTTCCATCTATTCAATATGTATTTCCCCCTCCCCTTGGACCCCACAGTGACAGTCAATCTTCATTTCTTGAGGAGCCATGTTCGGAGATACTTGCAACAGTGTTGAGGGCTTGACTTGCTCAACTGCCCTAATGTCCTGGGAGCCACCATTTCTCTTGAGTGATACAGTTCCCTCTATTTGATGGCATTAGTCCTCCCCAGGTTGTGGGTCTACCTTCACTCTCATTATATGGGTCTCTACCCAATTGTATAACCCACTCTGGCAAAATGTGCATTCAGATATTCCCTCTCTGTCTTTTTAATAGTGGTAATTCTGATAAGTGTGAAATGATATCTCATTGCAGTTTGTTGTTGTTGTTGTTTCTTTTTTGTTTTCTTTGTTTTGTTGTTTTATTATTTCATTGTAGCTTTAATTTGCATTTTCCTAATCATTAGTGATGTTGAGCATTTTTCATATTGTTTTGTTGCTGTTGTTGCCATTAGTATTTCTTCTTTGGACAAATGTCTATTCAATTCTTTTGCCCATTTTTTCCTATTTTTTATTAATTTATTGAAGTATGTCACTCACATAAACATACATGAACAATAAGTGTATAATAATGGGTGTGAACTTACAAAACAAACATATATAATATCATACAGAACACTTACAACTCACTTTACCACCAATAACTTGCAATGTTGTTAAACCTGTTTAACTAGTGATTAAAGAACATTGTCAAAATATTACTACTAACCAAAGTATTTCCCCCCCCAAACAACGCTATTATTATTAAATTTAGGTCATTTATATATGAATATAATAAACAATTAGTGTCTAGTAAAAGTTGTGAACTTGCAAAGCAAACATGCATAGCATCATACAGGGTCACATATATCAGCCCTCCACCAATACCTTGCATTGTCATGAGAAGTGTGTTACAAATTATGAAAGAATATTGTCAAAATCTTATTACAAATCATAGTCCTTATCTTACATTTATTGTGTTTTTCTCCCAACCCACCCTATTACTATTATTTAAATATTTTTTATGACAGAAGTTGTAAACTTATAAAACAATCATGCATATGTGCAGAATTCCCAAACAATACCCCTCCATTAACACACCACATTATGGTGGAATGTTTGCTACAGATAAGATAATATCATCTGATTATTACCATGTCCACAGTGTATATTTGCCTCACATTTTCTATACTGCCTCATTATCAATTCAGTACATCTTTCACATAGACGCGAGAATATTATATTAGTACTGCTAACCACGGTCCATAGGTCACTCCAGCTGTATTTTCCCATGCTTCTCCACATTCCCAGCACCCTGCAGTAGTGATGTACATTTGTTCTAGCTCACAAATGAGACTCTTGCATCAGTACCACCAACCACAATTCTCATCCTCCTCTTGGTTTACTGTGTATTCAGTCCTAGATTATTCTCTAGCATTCTGTCAATTGGCATTTACATACCTAGACTACCATTTTCAGCCTCATCCTCATTTATACACAGCTGTTACTCACTACATGCTACCGTCCACTCTGTACATTTCCACACTTTTACAGTAAAGCTAATGAAAACTCCTGCATACATTAAACATCAGTAGTCCATCTCAGCCCTCCTTTAAGAATCCATCACCTACCACCATGTCTTGAAGATATTTTCCTACAATTTCTTCTAGAATTTTTATGGTTTTTGCTTTTATTTAGGTTTTGACCCATTTTTTAGTTAATTTTTGAATAAGGTATGAGCTAGGGGTCCTCTTTCCTTCTTTTGGCTATAAATATCCAATTCTGAAAGAATTCAGCACCATTTGTTGAATGGACTTCCACCTGAGCTGTGTGGGTTGACAGCCTAGTCAAAAATCATTTGACAATACATGTGAGGGTCTATCTCTGAATCATAAAATTGATTCCATTGGTCTATGTGTCTGGCTGTATGCCAGTACCATGCTGTTTTTACCACTATAGGTAGGTAATATGACTTAAGGTCTAGAGATGGGGGTTTGCTTTTCCTTTTTATGATATTTCTGGCTATTAAGGACCACTTACCCTTCCAAGTAAATTTGATAATCATGTTTTCAATTTTAAAAATGCTGGTGGAGATTTTATTGGTATTGCATTGAATCTGTATATCAATTTGTGTAGATTTGATATCTTAATTATATTTAGTCTTCCAATCCATGAGTATGGAATGTTCTTCCAGTTATTTAGGACTTTTTAAATTTCTTTTAACATTGAGTTGCAGTTTTCTGAATACAGGTGCTTTATATCATCAGTTAAGTTTATTCCTATTTGAGCTTTATCTGTCATATTTTATTTTCACCACTCTTTTGACACTTTTACTAATATAATCTTCATTTCTAGGCTCTCTTCCAGGTCTCTCTATCCTGTCTTTTCTTTTTAGGCTCTAGCACACCCTTTAATTTTTCCTGAAAATCTGGGTTCTTGCTTAGAAATTCTCTCAGTTTCTGTTTATATGTGAATATTCTAATCTCGCCCTCATTTTTTCAAAGGCAGTCTTGCTGGATATAAAATTTTTGGCTGGAAGTTTTTCTCTTGTAGTGTCTTAAATATATCATACCACTGTCTTCTTGCCTCCATGGTTTCTGGTGAGAAATTGGCACATAATCATGTGGGTATCCCTTACACGTTACACATTGCTTTTCTCTTGCTGTTCTCAGAATTCTCTCTTTGTCTTTGGCATTTGATGTTCTGATGAGTATGTGTCTTAGAGTTGGTCTATTCCAATTTTTTTGGATGGGAGTACATTGTGCTTCTTCTACATGGGATATATATGTCCTTCAATAGGATATATTATTTCTTCAAATATTCCTTCTACCCCTTTTCCCTTCTCTTCTCCTTCTGGGACAACCATGGCACATATGTTTGCACAATTTTTGCTGTCAGATACTTCCCTGAAAACTTGTTAATTTTTTTTCCATTCTTTTCTTCATCTGTTCTTTGTATGCTCATTTTCAGAGGCCAATTCTTCAAGCTCATCAATCCTTCCTTCTGCCTCCTCAAATCTGCTATTATATGATTCTAATGTTTTTTAATTTCATTTATTGTACCTTTCATTCCCATAAGATCTGCTATTTTTCTATGTAAGCTTTCAAATTGTTCTTCGTGCTCATCCAGTGTCTTCTCAATATCCTTAATCTCTTTAGTCATCTCATTGAATTTATTAAGGAGATTTGTTTGAACATCTATGATTAATTGTGTTAACTCCTATATGTCATCTGGAGGCATGCCTTATTCCTTTAATGGGGCCATAACTTCCTGTTTGTGTGGATTGTAATTTTTTGTTAGTGTTTTGGCATCTGGCTTACTAGAGTAGTTATTCCGTGTGAGATTTTTCTTTTAGTTTAGGGTTTCCTGCGCTTTCTCCCTTGCTGTTTACGCAGTACATACCAAGGTTGTAATTGGTGCTATAAGCTCTGGTAGCTCAAGCTGCCATCATTGTGCGAGGGACCAATGAAGCTTCTTCCAACTTTCTCTTTGCCAGGGGTAGGGGCAGAGTCACAGCTGTTTGGAATAATTCAAGTCATGCAGGCCTAGACTGTAGTTGCCCAGAGAGACTGATCAAGCTTCATGCCCCTTTAACCCCTGCCTGGGGTGGGGATGGAGCTGCAGGTGTGGGCAGCAATCTATGCAGTGTGGGTCCAAGATGATCACAGTTGTCCTGATAGACTTCCAATTTTCAGTCTATGCCAGCCAAAGTTACCTACAGTTACCTGGATAGACTGGGTGCAGGACCCACAACCCTCCTCCCTGCCAGAAGCTGGGCTGAAACCTAGTCTAGGGCTGCAGGCCAATCTGGGTGAAAGAAACTGGTTCCTACCTTCACTGTGATTTTTGGCCCTGGCTTCTCCTCAGACTGGGGGTGGAGTCAAAATGGCAGCCAACAGCCTCTTTCTGACTTGGACAAATTCACACCACACCTGTTCCCAAGGTTATATCCTAGCCAGCCGAGTCTACCAATCAGTAGTTGAAATTGGCAACCAAGCATCTTCTCCTCCCTTGATTTTGGGAAATGGTGCTTCCAATTCCAGTCACAGAATAGCTCCTGGGGCACTTCATGCTGCCAGAATAGGATAATCACTGGCCTCTGTGACTTGGCTGGTAATTTCCTGGAAAGGCTGGTGCAAGTCCCCACAACTTCCTCCCTTCTGGAGGTGGCAATAGGGTCCTAGGCTAGAGCTGTAATATGATCCGGATGGAAAGAAACTGGTTGTTACCAGCATTGTGCTTTTTAAGTCTGCCTTGCAGAGTTCAGATGGCAGTTACTGGCCTCTTTTTGACTTGGACAGGCTCAGACTTTAGCTGGTCTCAGGATTGTACTTTAGCCCACTGAATTTACACATCAGTAGCTGAAGCTCGTGCCCAACTGTCTCTTCCTACCCTCTTTTGGGAAGTGGAGCTTTCAATTCCAGCTGCAGAACAGCCCCTGAGGTGGTTTGTGCCTCCACTGGAGGATGGGCATGGGCCTGTCCATTTTAAAAATTATGTCGTTTGTCTTTTTTTTGTTGAGTTGTAACATCTTTTTATATATCATGAATATCAAACCCTTATTGGTTATGTGATTTCCAAATATTTTCTCCCATTGATTTGGCTGCCGTTTCATCCTTTTGGCAAAGTCCTGTGAGGTGCTAAAGTATTTAATTTAAGGAGGTCCCATTAATCTATTTTTCTTTCATTCATGTGTTTTGGGTATAAGGTCCAAGAATCCACCACCTACCACAAGGTCTTTAAGATGTTTGCCTACATTTTCTTATAGTAGTTTTATGTTCCTGGATTTTATATTTAGATCTTTGAACCATTTTGAGTTGATTCTTGTATAGGGAGTGAGATAGGGGTCCTCTTTCATTCTCTGGTTATAGATATCCTATTTTTCCAGCACCATTTGTTGAAGAGACAGTTTTGTCCCATGAACATGGACTTAGTAGGCTTGTCAAAAACCAGATGAGGACTAAAAGTGAAAGCGAAGTTGGAATTACAACCAGATACCATTGTGCTCTCACTCTCACCCGCCCCAAAGTTCTCCAGCTGCTTCATTTGGGCCATAATTCCAGTTCTTTCTGCCTCCTGTGAGGCCTCGGGCATGTCAGTTGCTGACACTGTTT
Source organism: Dasypus novemcinctus (assembly GCF_030445035.2). NCBI lineage: Eukaryota > Metazoa > Chordata > Mammalia > Cingulata > Dasypodidae > Dasypus > Dasypus novemcinctus. Next base: position 61,434,880 of record NC_080691.1, on the reverse strand, counting down.
GTTTCTAACCTTCATTGGTGTGTATTTTATGTGAACCCAAAATGGGTAGGCTGAGATTCTTTTTAAAAAACTCTCTGCTAGATGATAAATTCCTAGAGGAGAGAATCACATCCTTCATTCTGCACAAAGTATGTACACACACACCTTCAATAGACACATGGCAATTACACTTAAATAACACATGCCTGGGGTTATCTGCCTTTCCAGATTGCCTAGTTCTTTCTCCTCTCTTCAGGTGGATAATTCCATAGAGGGGATGCCAGAACCAAGAGGAAGTTAAAAAGTTAATAATAATCAGCTAATCCATCTTCTTGCCTTCCCAAAGGAGGGGTAAGCACCAGAGGCAATGTGACTGGTGCAGGCTAATGCAGCAAGTACACAGAGCCTCTCAGTGCTCAGCTCCAGTGGCAGAGTGGACCAGCTGTGCTCCTGTCTCCTGCTGCCCTCAGGGTCCCCAAGAAGCTTTGACCATGCCCTGCAGGTCGCCTGTGTACCTTAATGAGGGAAGTTTCTGTCCTTGGCCTAGCATCCAGCCCATTCTATGGGGAAGCCACCAAAGGAGCTGCTTCTAGAATGCCCTGCCTTTCCCTTCAACCCAGCCAGCATCCAACCCTTGCCCGCTGCTCAGCCACTTCCATCTTCTCTGCCTAGCCAGGGCTCTTACCCTCTTTCTGATCATTTTCTCCCACATTGCTGCAGAAGCACAGACCAAACAAGAGTGGGAAGGGACCTTGAGGCCCATCCACCAGACATATGGAAACCTGTTTACTCTAGCTCTGATTCTCTCCTCCCCCACAGGCAGGCAAAAGTGGGCCAGGTGAGTGGCCAGAGGGTGTTTGGGAAGGAAGAAACTTGAACCAGCACCCAGATTGGATTTAATTGATACTTTTGGTAATAACCTTTCAGGTGTTCACTCATTCCAGGGGAGCAGAACAGCCAGTGCTGGGACCCAGCACAGGGTAGAGAGCTGCTGGTGAGCTGGAGGGAGAGAGGGAAGTGGGAGAGGCCCTGATAGAGGAGGTTGGATTTTATTTTCTGTGATGATGGATGTGCTCATCAGTGAGTGCGCTATTTGGAATGATAGTCTTCCAGCTCTCTGATTTCATTCTTATATCCCTCGTTCAAAGGGTTATTGATGCATTGCTGGTGGGAATGTGCAATGGGGCAGAAGCTGGGGAAACAATTTGGTGGTTCCTCAAAAAGTTGAACAGAGAGATACCCTGAGACCCAGTAATTCCATTCCTAAGTGTTTATGTCAAAAAGAGCTGAAAGCAGGGACTCATACAGATACTTGTACATAAAAGTTCACAGTAGCCAGAAGGTGGAAGCAACCCAAGTGTCCCCGGAGAAATGAATGGATAAATGCAAGATAGACTGTGTACTCAGCCATAAGAAGTGAAGTGCTGGCACACATGCAACTGAATGGGTCAATCTTAAAGACATCATGTTCAGTGAAATAAGGCAGACTCAAGAGGACAAATATTGTCTGATATGAAATAGCTAGAGTAGGCAAATCCATAGTGAAAGAAAGTAGATTAGATGTTACCAGGGGCTGGGGGAGGGGAAGTGAGGGTCTGTTGCTTAATGGGTGTTGGGTTTCTGTTTGGGGTGATGAAAAATTCTGGTAAAGGGTGGTGATGAGGGAAGCACAACACTGAGTATGATCAACCTCACTGGAAGTTATGCTCCAGAGGAGTCAAGATAGGTAAGATTATGTTCTTTATATATTTCCACAATTGGGGGAAAAAAGAGCAACTGATGAGACAGTGACTTTTTTTCATTTTTTATTTCTGTCTTTCTTTTTTTAATGTTACATTAAAAAATATGAGGTCCTCATATACCCCCCACCCCCTCACCCCACTCCTCCCCTCATAACAACAACCTCCTCCATCATCATGAGACATTCATTGCATTTGGTGAATACATCTCTGAGCACCACTGCACCTCATGGTCAATGGTCCACATCATAGCCCACACTCTCCCACAGTCAACCCAGTGGGCCATGGGAGGACATACAATGTCCAGTAACTGTCCCTGCAGCACCACCCAGGAAAATTCCAAGTCCCAAAAATGCCCCCACATCACATCTCTTCCTCCCACTCCCTACCTCCAGCAGGCACCATGGCCACTTTCTCCACACCAATGCCACATTTTCTTCTATCACTAATCACAATATTTCATGAATAGAATATTAGTAAGTCCACTCTAATCCATACTCTATTCCTCCATCCTGTGGACCTTAGAATGTTTGTGTCCACTCCACATCTATATCAAGAGGGGGCTTAGATTCCACATGGATGCTGGATGCAATTCTCCTGCTTTCATTTGTGGGCACTCTTGGCTCCCTGGTGTGGTGGTTGACCTTCTTTGGCAGTAACATTTAAATGCAGTACATGATCCTGGATGGGATGTAGCAAAAGAGGAGAAAAAGCTCAAAAGGGCAATACTGGGACATATGAAAAAAAATTGAATTATAGATATCAGCTTTATCTCAAGGTTAAATTTCTTGAGCTTGAAAAAGGCACTTTCCCCCTATATTTTTGAAACATCATTTATGTAATCTAAAGCTTCTTTAAAAAGAAAATAAAATTGCACGTGTGTTTATGTAAGTGAATATCTTGTTCTTAGGAAATGGACATAGATGTATGAAGTATTTAAGAAGCATGATGTGTGCAATCTTCTCTTAAAGGTTTAGAAAATACGTAGATGACAGATAGATGATAGAATGATACAGTGTAGCAGTTTGATATTATTGATGAATTCCAAAAAGTAATATTAGATTATGTGTGTAATTTGATCTGTACCTGGGCATGATTGAGTTACAATTAGAGCATTGAGTCCCCATTCCTTGGTGGATAGAGACTCACAGATAAAAGGCATGGGTGTGGCAATCACCCCAACACTCTTGGAAGGGAAAATCTGGAGCTTTGTTGACACCCAAATGCTTGAGTGTGGAACCAACAAAATGGCCATTGGTCATGACTGTGGAAAGGGTGGGTCCCCATATGGCCCTAAGGAGAAGAAACCACCTTCTTAAAAATGACTCTCAGACTTTGAAATCGAATGGAGAATGCCCTGCAGAGTTACTGAACAGTAGAGAAACCATGACTCATGTTTCCCTCCCAATTTCTCCATATTGTAATGAAAATGTCTATCCTATGTCTGTCCATTTGTGTATTGGAAACAGACAAATTGTTTTGTAAGTTTCAGAGGTCTATAGCAGACAGGACTTTGCTACAAGACAAACTGTATTTCTTTAAATTGATTGTGATATGATTTAGTACTTGCATTGTAACTGATTTAAGGTGTTTTTTTTGTTTGTTTGTTTTTTGTTTTTTAATATTGCAATGGCTTTTTGGAATTCAGAGGGTGGAGTGTAGCAGTTTGATCTTATTGATGAATTCCAAAAAGAAATATTGGATTATGTTTGTAATCTGATCTGTACCTGGGCATGATTGAGTTATGATTAGGGCATTACCAAGGAGTGGCAACTCATAGATAAAAGGCATGGCAAAGAACAGAGTGGAGGGTTTTCTGATATTGGAGTTTTGATGTTGGAATTTGATGCTGAAAACTTAAGCAGGAGCTCTGGGAAGTCAGCATGCAGAGGAAAAAGAAGCCTGCACCAGGAGGAAGAAACCCTGAACCCAGAAAAAAGCAAGCCCCAGGAACATAGGAACCCAGGAAGCCTGAACCCTCACAGACATTGGCAGCCATCTTGCTGCAAATAGACTTTGGTGAGGGAAGTAACTTATGCTTTATGTTCTGGTATCTGTAAACCCCTAACCCAAATAAATACCCTTTATAAAAACCAACCAATTTCTGGTATTTTGCATCAGTACCCCTTTGGCTGACTAATACAGCAAATTTGGCAAAATGTTTAAGCTGGTGGATCTGGGTATCTGGGGAGGGGTTTGGAGTTCTCTGTATGAGTTTTGTATTAATTTGCAACTGTCCTTTCAAGTTTCATATTATTTCAAAATAAAAATTTTCCAAAAAGAGAGAGAGGGGAGTGGATGTAGCTCAGTGGTTGAGTGCCTGATTCCTGTATATGAGGTCCTTGGTTCAATCTCTGGTGCCTCCTAAAAAAAAAGAGGGGAGTGGATTTGGTTCAAGCAGTTGAGTGCCTTCCTCCCACATGGGAGGCCTCAGGTTCAGTTCCAGATATCTCATAAAGAAGATGAGCAGACATGAGTGGACACAGTGAGCAGAGAAAACAAGCAGATATGATGAGCAGACACAATGAGCAGACAACCAGTGGGAACAATGAACAATGAGCAAAACAGAACAAGCAGGGAATAGATGTGGCTCAAGCTGTAGGGTATCAACCTTCAATGGGAGGTACCAGGTTGGTTCCCAGTGCCTTCTAAGAAACAATGAGCAGACAGCAAGCAGACAACAATTGTAAACAGCAAGCAAAAACAATGAACAGACAGATGAGGGAGCCGTCTCAGTGAGTGGGGTTGTATAATAAAAGAGAGAGAGACAAAAACCAAGGATGCCCAGTTAGACTTGAATTTCAGATAAACAAGTGGCACTTTAGTTTATGGTAAGTATATCAGACTCAAGACCCAATGACGGCTCTTTTAGACATCAATCTGGGATTTGAATAATCCACTCAAAACAAGCCCCCAGCCTAGCCCAGCAGGGAGGTCACTCCCCAAAATACAAGGGAGAGTCTGGTTGCCTTAAGGGTAGAGAAAGGTGCTCTGGCTTTCAAAAGTCCCCTCTGGCCATGCGCAGTGCTGATGCGTGCAAGGAGTGCCTTGCCACGCAAGGGTGTCCCCCGCGTGGGGGAGCCCCACGCGCAAGGAGTGCGCCCGTGAGGAAAGCCGCCCAGAGTGAAAAGAAAGAGCAGCCTGCCCAGGAATGGCGCCGCCCACACTTCCCGTGCCGCTGACGACAACAGAAGCGACAAAGAAACAAGACGCAGCAAATAGACACCAAGAACAGACAACCAGGGGAGGGGGGGAAATTAAATAAATAAATAAATCTTTAAAAAAAAAAAAAAAAAGTCCCCTCTGGCCCCATGGTTGTGACCCTGAGCTGGCACCTCCTTTTGGCCACCTACCTTTGACCATAATGTTCAATGAACATCCTTCCACACCAGGACAGTGTCTTGTGTCACCTGTGCATGGGGAGCTAGATGCTTGGTTTCTTGGGGTGGGGGTGGGGCAGGGCATGTCTACATTACCACCCTTTCCAAGGGGAGCTTAGAGAAGTTGTCCTGGGTTTTCTGAGGGAGCAGACTTTGGCTGCCTGTTGGCACTTGGGATGAGGGGCACCAAGATGAGGCGTGAATGGTTGGAAGATTCCAGAGAGTGGAAAGCGGCCATGTGGCTGGTGCACTAAGTGGCCCTCTTTCTTTGGAGGTGGAGCCAAGGCCACACTGGGAGTCTGTCTGTGGGAAAGCCTGCTGTCCCTGCACCCCACAGACACATGGGTGTCCCCACTGCCAGGACAGGCCCAGGGAAAGGCTGGAAATATCCCCTAGGAAATAATCACTTTATCTTCTTGGCTTTGTTTTGTTTGAAATTTTATTATGGTAACATATATCACACAAAATTTCCCATTTTAGTCATTTGTAAATGCACAATTCAGTGGCATTTATTTCATTCATGTCACCTCCACCCATTATTCAAACTCTTCCATCACCCCAAATGGAAGCCCTGGGCCCATTAGGCATCACTACTTCCTGTGTCCCCACCACCAGCCCTTGGTCACCTCTGATCTATTTTTTTTTTTCTTTCAGCAGTTTTCTTGATATATATTCATATATATCTTCTTTAAGACTGGAAATTCCTAAGGAATTTCAATGTAGATATGCCACATGACCAGGAAATACCACTACTGGGTACATACCCAGAAGAAATGAGAGCAGTGACATGAACTGACAATTGTACACCTATGTTTGTAGTGGCATTATTCACAATTGCTAAAAGTTGGAAACAATCCAGGTGTCCATCAACTGATAAAGGGATAAACAAACTGGTATATTCACATGATGGAATATTATGCAGCTGTAATATGTAGGTCATATGTCATAAAGCATATGAAAACATGGATGAACATGGAGGATACTATGTTGAGGGAAGCAAGCCAGACACAAAAGGACAAATACTGTAGGACTGAGCTATTATGAACTAACTACATTGTGTAACATACTGTATGATTCCATTTATATAAAATATAAATCAATTTATAAACATGAAATTAGATTAGTGATTATGCACAGTTGGGGAAGGACTGCTAAGTGGTATGGAGTTTTTCTTTTTGGAGTAATGAAATTATTCTAAAATTTTTTGTGATGATGAATGCATAAAATTGTAATTATACTAAAAGCCACTGATACTAGTCTTTGGATAGATTGTATGGTATGTGAATGTATCTCTGGTCTACTTTTTAGTCTCATGAATTTTCTTATTCTGGATATTTCATATAAGTGAAATTGGACAATAGTGGCCTCCTGTGCCTGGTTCTATCAGTCAATATTGTGTCCTCAAGGTCCATCCTTATTGCAGCATGGGTCAGAACTCCATTCCTTTTGCTACTGTTTGTTTTTATTTGTTTTTAGAAGGTACCTGGGACCAAACCTGGACCCTTATACATGGTAAGCAGACACTCAACCACTGAGCCACATCTGCTCCCTTCCTTTGTGTGGCTGAGTGACTTTCCATCAGCTGGATGGACCATATTTTGCTTCCCCAAAATCTGCTGATGCAGGCTTGGATGGCTTCGACCTTTGGACTAACTCGAATAAAGCTGAAGTGAGCATTGGGTACAAGCATCCTCCATAGCCCCCTTTTTTTCAAATCTCTTGGGCAGAAACCTGGAGGTAGGATTGCCAAGTCTTAGGGTAATGCTAAATTTTACTTTCTGAGGATCCACCAGCCAGCCTTGCCTTTTTTTTTAAGATTTATTTTTTTATTTTTTTCTCTCCCTTCCCCCAATTTTCTGCTCTCTGTGTCCATTTACTGTGTTCCTCTGTGTCCACTTGCATTCTTGTCAGGTGGTACTTGGAATACATGTCTCTTTTTGTTACATCATCTTGCTGTGTCAGCTTTCCATGAGTGTGGCACCACTACTGGGTGGGCTATGCTTATTTTTTCATGTGGGGCAGCTCACCTTGCATGGCACACTCTTTGCATATGGGGCCCCCTTATGTGGGGAGGCATGTCTGCATGGCATGGCACTCCTTGCATGTAGCTGCACTGCACATGGGCCAGCTCACCATATGGGCCAGGGAGCCCTGGGTACCAAACCCTGGATCTCCTATATGGTAGGTGGATGCTCTATCAGTTGAGCCACATCCACTTCCCCAGCCTAGCTTTTGATGCAGAGCTAGGTGCTGAGATAAAAAACAAACCTGGTGAAGGAGGAGTCTGGGGTGTGGCCTGGTGGGGATTTCCTTCTGTCCATGACAGGGGACAGGGGGACATCATGATGGGAGAGAGAATGTCTCACAGAGGTGACATCGCCTTTCCAGGGGAGGGGGTAGCTCAAGAGTCAGCCCAGTGGCTGCCAGGCATGGTCTTCTTGGGAGCTGGGACCACAGATCTGATTCTCTGGGGGAGCTCCTCAGCCACGCCCTGTCATCTCTTGACTGTGCAGCTTCTACTTGGTACAGGAGCCTCGCCTTGACCCTCAGCCCCAGGCTAGGGGCCATGGCTTCTGACTTTGAGGGCCCAGCCTGGTGGGGATATTTGTCCAGTCAGTTCCAGGGAGGGTGGCCTCAGTGTGGTGGGGAGCTGGCCCCACCAAGGGCCCTTGGAGCTTCAACCCCTGAACACAGAGCCCTCCATGTCCTTGGCATGTAATACAGGACATCAGCTCTCAGCAAGGCCTGAGGGGCACTTGTGGAGGGCCTAACCTGCCATGGAAAAGCTGAAGGCAGGATGACAAGCTCCAAGGCCACCTGATGTCCATCCCAGCCCTGACCCCAGACACTTGTGGGCCCCATTCTTCTTGGATATCTAGGCCTTGGGGCCTCAGAACAAAGCTGGACAGCGTGGCTGGCTGTGACCACTTGGCCAAGGGAGGCCTCCCTGCCTGTCCTGTCAAAATGTCCCCACAAGCCCCAGGGGCCCTCTCCTCACTGTGCTTTGCTCTCTTCTCCAGGACAAGATTATACCTACACTTACCTCATCATTGTCAGGCTTCTCAAGAGAATATCCCTCCTCAGAGGTAGGGGTTAGGTCCCTCAGAGTCCCTGCTGCCACCTGCACACAGGAAGAATGCCATACATATTTAAGGAAAGAACAACACTGATACGACACTGGAATCATCTCAGCGATGGGTACAGGAATGGAAACTGAAGTAGTGGGTGCAGGCTGCCCAGCACCAATAATGGATGGGGGCAGCACCAGGCCAAAAGACCAACCTGACCTGTTCCAACACTGCCACAGGACACCTACGTGGCTCCTGGGCCCATGGCACCTGGGCCAGCTGGTCACCTCAGGAGAGACACCTACTGCAACCAGTTGGGGAACCAGACACTCTCCATTGTCCAGGCCTGCTTGACCCCAACCCTCAGCCTGCACTGCTATAACAAACACCATGGACAAGGAAGCATGAAGCAGAGATATAGCCTTTCACCACTTTGGAGGTGAGAAGGCCAGACCTAAGGGTGCTTTCTCCAGGGTCTGCAGTGTTCCAGCTGTGGACTGCCAATCCTGATGACTGCCCCTCCCCCTGCCCCTGTCACATGGCATCTATCTCCTTCCAAGAGCCTCTGCTTTAAGGCTCCAGCCACACAGAGTCAAGGCACCTCCTGATTCCATTTGACCTCTCCTTAACCAATAACATCTTCCAACATCCAATTCACTGGTGGGTTCACCCCAGTGGGACTGAGTTTATGACTGCAGCTTGTCTTTGTGGGGGACCAGAGTCGATCCAGAAGAGGTGATTACACCCCTGCCTGCCTCCCCAGCCAGCATCACCTTACATCCAACTCATCACTCTGAGGTCCACATGGGATCTTTTTTTTTTTTTTTTGTCATTTTTATTGAAGATACATATCATAAAAAACTGCTACATGAAAAATATGAGGCTCTCATAAACCCCACATCCCCACGCCTACCACATTAACAACCTCTGTCATCATTGTGGCACATTCATTGCATTTCATGAGTACATTTTGGAGCACTACTGCACCTCATGGATTTGAGTTGACATTTTACTTTACACTCTCACCCAGTCCATTCAGTGAGGTAGACAGGATCTATAATATCCAACATCTGTCCCTGCAATATCATTTAGAGCATCTCCAAGTCCCAAAAATGCCCCCACATCACTTCTCTTCTTCCCTCTCCCTGTCCTTACCAACTACTGTGGCCACTGTCTCTACAAAAATGATACAATTTCTTCCATTGCTAGAGTCACAATAGTTCTGTAGTAGAATATCAGTAAGTCCACTCAAATCCACATTTTATTCCTCCATCCTGGGGACCCTGGGATGATGTTGTCCATTCCACCTCTAAATTGAGCGGCGGCTTAGATCCCACATGGTTGATGGATGTGATCCTCCTGCTTGCAGTTGTAAGCACTCTCAGTTCCCTGGTGTGGTGGTTGATCATCTTTACCTCCCTGTTAGCTGGCCTGGGTAAGTCCAACAACCCAGAGAGTAGACGTTGCAACTCTGCAGAGACTCAGGGCCCAGCTGGCACATACACAGTCCAGAGATTCAAGTCTCCTGAGTATATACCAACCCCGACACCAGCCACAGGTTCACTTCAAGTGAAACAAGAGGCATGTGTAGAAAGGTCGCATCTGAGTCCAACTCCATCATACTCAGGAGCACAAATTCTGAAGTAAGGCCTGCTGACAAGGCACTTAACTCCAAAGCCATCTGCCCTGACCACAGAACATATGTGTCTCCATAACCCTCAGGAGCACCAGTACCTGGGGTTGTAATTATTTTGGCTGTCTCTGGGATACTGCTGAGAAGTGCATAAGCACAAACACTCTAATGATCTCCCAACACATTTTGAAGTCTCTTAGGCATATAAACTCATTCATCTTTATCATTTTTCCCTTTGATTCAATATATATTTCTAGTGCATTGCTGGGTGGTGATTGATAGTAATCCTTTAGTGCTAGGGAGGCTCATCCCAGGTAGTCATTTCCTATGGTAAGGAGAAGGAAATGCATTTACATTCTGAGTTTGGCTTATAAAGTGGCCACACTTGAGCAACATGGAGGCTCTCAGAAGATAGCTCTTAGATACCCTGCAGCATTAGGCCTAGTTCAAATCTCAGGCATACAGGCTCATAAGCATAGTCATAACTACCAAGGGCACATCACTGGACCATCCTTCTTCATGGGTCTTTGCACTTGCACTTGGGGGATATTTGCCAATCCTTTGGGAAATGTAACACAGCTCCTCTGGCTAGGAACTCAGCACTCCCTCAGTTGTCATTTGTAATTCTACCTATTATGACAATACCAACAAATACCTGAACTTTTTTTTAAAATTGATTTTGTAAAAATATTACATTAAAAAAATATGAGGTCCCATTCAACACCACCACCCCCACTGCACCCCTCCCCCCCAGCAACACTCACTCCCATCATCATGACACATCCATTGCATTTTTATGTACCATATATACATACCCTGGAGAACTCCATCCCAACCTTGTGTCCCCATCAATATCACCCCACACCAGTGCTCCTCCCTGCCATAGCTAAACCTCTCTGTGATCCTAAACTTCTATTAAAATGAAGCCTAATATATTGTCAAATTCAAGTAGTAGGAAAATGAAATAGTAATGATAGGAATAAAGATTAGAAATAGAATATATACTAATTTAGAATAACTGAAATAAAGTAAAAAATAAATTGGTATATTAGTCTGCCAAAGAGGGTGCTCATGTGAAATACCAGAAATTGGTTGACTTTCATAAAGGGTATTTATTTGGAGTAGGAAGTTACAAATACTAGGCCTTAAAGCATAAGTTACTTCCCTCACCAATGTCTATTTTCATGTGTTGGAACAAGATGGCCATTGACCTCTGTGAGGGCTCAGGCTTCCTGACCTCATCAACTTTGTTTTCTCCACAAGGTCAGCTGTGGACTAACAGGTGAACAGCTCTGTCTCTCTCCCTGGGGCTCCAGCTTCAGCATAAAACTCTAACATTAAAAGCCCCCCAACTCTGTCCTTTGCCATGCCTTTTATCTGTGAGTCCCCATCCACCAAGGAGCAGGGACTCAGTGCCCTAATCATGTGGCCCAATCAAAGCCCCAGTCATAACTCAATCACAGCCAGGTACAGACCAGATCACAAACATAATCCAATATCTGTTTTTGGAATTAATAACCATATCAAACTGCTACAATTGGGGTATTAAAATGAAAAATATCCTAAAACTTTGTTTTTGATGTTTCGCCTTTCATCACTGTAATTGCTGTTCCACTATATTTACAGTGACAAGGAAATCTCTTTCATTCCTTCCTCAGTGTCTACATACTTTTATTAATTTTGTCTTCAAATTCCTGGACAAAATAAAATGTTTTTTATTTTTTTCTTTTAAAGATTTATTTATTTCTTTCCCCTTCACTCCACCACTCCATTGTTTGTTCTCTTGTGTCCATTCACTGTGTGTTCTTCTGGTTCTGCTTGCATTCTCAGCAGCACCAGGAATCTGTGTCTCTTTTTCATTGTGTCATCTTGCTGCATCGACTCTCCATGTGTGTGGAGCCACTCCTGGGCAAGCTGCAATTTTTTTTTGCATGGGGCAGCTCTCCTGGTTGGGTGCACTCCTTGCACATGGAGCTCCCCTATGCAGGGATCACCATTGCATCACATGACACTCCTTGCACTTGGCAGCACAGTGTGGGCCAGCTCACCACATGGGCCAGGAGACCCTGGGCTTGAACTCTGGACCTTCAATATAGGAGGCAGGTGCTTTATGAGTTGAGCCACATTCACTTCCCTAAAAAGTTTTAGATCACAGTAAATTCACATATACAATATAGGGGACTCCCACATCCAACATCAAACTCTTTTCCCCTTCCCCAGCAATGATCTTTTTACATGTTCATGTTGTATTTGCTACAGCTGATGTACAGGTATTGAAACATAGCTACTAACCATGGTTCCATTATGGTTTATATTATGTTTTATATTTAGACTGTACCCTTTTCCAAATTTTTAGCTACATTAAGGTTTACATTTTAGACTCTACACTTTTATAAATTTCTGGTGAATTTTAACATGACCTATATCCATCATTGCAAGATTTTGTGGAACACTTCCATTGCCATCCAGTTAACCCATTTCCATCTATTCTATTCCTCTCTCCCCATCGCTTAAGGGCCCACAGTGTCAACCAAGCTTCACTGTTTGAAGGAACAAATTCATAGATACTTGCAACAATGCTGAGGGCTTGACACACTAGACTGTCCTCCCATATTGGGAACCACCAATGCTCTCGAGAGACACTCTTTCCTCTGTTTGAGATCATCAGGCCTCCCCAGGATGGGGTACACCTTCCCACTCATTGTATGGCTCTCTATCCAATGATATAACATACTACGACAAGATGAGCATTCACACACTCCCTAGAAGCCTGTCCCCATGTCAGATGGATCCCATTAATCACCTTAAACATGTAACCCTTCCTTATATTTTTTAAAGAATTTTCTCAACATTATAGTTTCAACCACATAACTGACAATCTCCCACATTCACCTGCTCCCCCCAACCCTCTCCCCAATTCCTTGTACCATCAGACCCATCCTCCCAACCCTAGCCCCCTCAAACCTGCAAAGCCCCACCCAATAGTATCCTTATGCCCCATCTTATCCCTTCCCTGCACAACTTACATTTGCTTTGTCATAGATTTCACCCATGTAGGCATCAGCTCACGATCTTCCTTTACGCCCCCTATTTCCTGTAGGCCTATCATCCAGTCTCTTGTTCTCTGAGACAGCTTGATTTACTTATTTCATATCAGAGAGGTCATATATAGTATATGTTCTTCAATGCCTGGTTTGCTTCACTCATCATAAGGTCCTCAAGATTCATCCATGTTATCCCATGTGTTAGTTCTGTATTCCTTTTACAGCTGAGTAGTATTCCATTGTATGTATATATATCATATATTTTTTTCCATTCATCTGTTGATGGGCATTTGGGTTGATTCCAACTTTTGGCTATGGTGAATAATGCCATTACAAACATTGGTGTGTGTATATTGGTTTCTGTCCTTGCTTTCAGTTCTTCTGGGTATACATGCAGGAGTGGAATTGCTGGGTCTTATGGCAAATCTATAGCTAGTTTTTTGAGGAACCTCCAAACTGTCCTCCAGAATGGCTGGATCATTCTGCATTCCTACAGGCTATGGATGAGGGTTCCCATTCCTCCATATCCTCTTCACCACTTGTAGCTTTCTGTTTTTTTAATAGCCACCAGTCTGGATGGAGTGAGGTGGTATCTTATTGTAGTTTTGATTTGCATTTCCCTAATAGCTAGTGATTTTGAGAAATTTTTTCATGTGTTTTTAGCCATTTGAATTTCTTTTTGGAGAAGCATCTGCTCAAATCTCTTGTCCATTTTTTAAATGGGTTGTTGTTTTTTTACTTTTGAGATATAGAATTTCTTTATATATGTAGGATATTAATCTCCTATCAGATATATGGTTACCAAATGTTTTCTCTCATTGGGTAGGCTGTCTTTTCACTTTCTTGACAAACTTCTTTGAGGTGCAGAAGGTTTTAATTTTGAGGAGGTCCCATTTTTCTCTTTGTTCTTTTGCTGCTTGTGCTTTGGGTATGAAGTTCATTTCCTATTATCAGTTCCTGTAGATGCTTCCCTTCTAAGGTCTTTTTGGTTTTGACTCTTATATTAAGTCTGATCCATCTTGATTTGATTTGTGTATAAGGTGTGAGATGGTAATCCTCTCTCATTCTTTTCATATAGATATCCCTTTCTCCAAACACCATTTCTTGAAGAGGCCATTCTCTCCCAATTGAGTGGGCCTGGTGACTTTGTCAAATATCAGAGGACTAAATATGTGAGGATATATCAGAACTTTCAATTTGATTCCATTGGTCAGTATGTCTACCTTAGTATCAATACCATGCCTTTTTGACCACTGTAGCTTTGTGTTATGTTTTAAAGTCAGGTATTGTGATTCCTCCAATTTCATTTTTCTTATTCAATATGTATTTGGCTATTTGGGTCCTCCTTCCTTTCTAAAAAAATTTCATAGTTAGTTTTTCTAGTACATTAAAAAATGCTATGGGGAAAGCGGACTTGGCCCAGCAGTTAGGGCATCTACCTACCACATGGGAGGTCCGTGGTTCAAACCCCAGGCCTCCTTGACCCATGTGGAGCTGGCTCACACACAGTGCTGATGTGCGCAAGGAGTGTTGTGCCATGCAGGGGTGTCCCCGCATAGGGGAGCCCCATGTGCAAGGAGTGCACCCCATAAGGAGAGCTGCCCAGTACAAAAGAAAGTGCAGCCTGCCTAAGAATGGCACCACCCACACAGAGAGCTGACACAACAAGATGACACAACAAAAAGAAATGGATTCCCATGCCACTGACAGCAACAGAAGTGAACGAAAAAGACACAGCCAATAGACACAGAGAACAGACAACCGGGGCAGGGGGGTGGGGGAAGGGGAGAAATATAAATAAATAAAAATAAAAACATCTTTAAAAAATGCTGTGTTGATTTTTATTGAGATTGTATTAAATCTTTAGATCTGGGATGGACAAATTAATGATATTTAGGTTTCCTATCCATGAGCAGGGAATATTCTTCCACTGATTGGAGTCTTCTTTGATTTCCTTTAAAGGTGTTGTATAGATTTCTGTGTGAAAGTCTTTTACATCTTTAGTTAAATTTATTTCTAGGTATTTGATTTTTTTTTACTATTGTAAGTGATATTTGTTTCTTGATTTCTTCCTCAGACTGCTCATTATCAGTGTACAGAAGTGATACTGATTTTTGCACATTGATCTTAAACCTATAACTTTACAAAAATCATTTATAAGTTCCAGAAGTTTCTTATAGATTTCTCAGGGCTTTCTATGTATAGGATCATGTTGTCTGCAAATAGCGAAATTTTTACTTCTTTCTTTCCAATTTGGATGCCTTTTATATCTGGATCTTTCCTCAATGCTCTAGCAAGTACTTTTAATATAATGTTAAATTGGAGGGGGGTAGTGGGCATCTGTATTGTTTTTGATCTTAGAGGGAAATATTTTATGATTTCACCATTGTAAGTGATGATACTTGTGTGTTTTTCATATATACTCTTTATCATGTTCAGAGAGTTTCCTTCTATTCTTCTCTATTGTATTTTTTAAATGGAGAAATTGTGCTGTATTTTGTCAAATGGTTTTTCTGCATCTATAGATGTTATCATGTGATATTTTTCCTTCCATCTGTTTATGTGGTGTATTACATCGATTGATTTTCTTATGTTGAACCATCCATGCATACCAGGGATGAAACCCACTTCATCATGGTATATAATTAATTAAATGTGTTGTTGAATATGGCTAGTGATATTTTGTTGAGGATTTTCACATTTGGGTTCATTAGAGAGATTGTTCTGTACTTTCCCTTTCTTGTGGGGTCTTTGTTTGGTTTTGGTGTTAGTGTAATATTGGCATCATAGAATGAATTATGTAATGTACCTTCTATTTTGATTTTTTGTAAGAGTTTAAGCAAGGCTGGTGTTAGTTCTTTCTGGAATTTTTAGTCAAATTCACCTGTAAACAACACAGGGCACTTGTTAGTTGGGAGGGCTTAATGACTGAGTCTTTCTCTTTTCTTGTGATTGGTTTGTTGAGATAATCAATTTCTTCTTTTGTCAATGTAGGCTGCTTATGTGTTTCTAGGAATTTGTCCATTTCCTCTAAATTGTCCTCCTTGTTGGCATATAGTTTTTCAAAGTATCCTCTTATGATAGTCTTTATTTCTGTGGGGTCCTTGGTGATATCTCCTTTCTGATTTCTAAGGTATTGACACCTTATCTCTTTTTTTTTCCTACTCTAACTAAGAGTTTGTCAATTTTATTGATCTTCTCAAAGAACTAGTTCATTGTTTTGTTTATATTTCTAGTGTTCTTATTTTCTATTTCACTTAGTTCTCTCCAATCTTTGTTATTTCTTTCTTTCTTCTTCTTTTGAGGTTTGTTTGTTGTTTTTATAATTCCTCCAAGTGTGCAGTTAGCTCTTCAATTTCAGCTCTTCTTTTTTGATGTATGTATTTATGGCTATGAATTTCCTTCTCAATACAGCTTTTGCTGCATCTCATAAGTTTTGATGTGTTGTCATTTTCATTAGTTTCAAGGTAGTTAGTTATTTCTTTTGCAATTTCTTCCTTTACTCCCTGCTTATCTAATAGTGTATTGCTTACCTTCCATATCTTTGTGCTTATTCTGGTTATAAGGCCCTTGAATATTTCCAATTTCATTCCACTTTGGTCAGAGAAATTATTTTGTTTGATTTCAGTCTTTTTTGATTTCAATGAGACTTCTGTGGCCTGTTGTCTCTCTTGGATAATGATATATGTGTGCTTGAGAAGAATGTATATTTTAATGTATTTGGGTCCAGTGTTCAGCATATGTCTATTAGTTCAGATCTTCTAATATACTATACAAAGTCTTTCTTCTTTATTGATTCTCTGCTGAGATGTTTTGTCTAATGGTGATCATGGTGTATTAAAGTCCCCCACTATAATTGTGGATATACCTATTCCTCCATTTCATTTTCCCAGTGTTTGCCTCATGCATTTTGAGGCATCCTGATTAGGTGCATAAATGTTTATGACCGTTCTTTTTTCTTGTAAGATTACTCTTTTTACTAATATGTAGTGTTCATCTTTGTCTCTCAAAATAGTTTTGCATTCAAAGTCTCTTTTGTCTGATGTTAGTATAGTTACCCCTGCCCTTTTCTGGTTATTGTTTGCTTGTAAGATTGTTTTCCAGTCATGCACTTCCAACCTCCTTGAATCCCAGTGCCTAAGGTGGGTTTCTTGTAGACAGAATATAGATGGGTCATATTTCATTATCCATTCTGTCAATAGGTGTCTCTTGATAGGTGAGTTTAATCCATTCACATTCAGTGTTATCACTCTCAAGGAATTACTTTCTTTAGTGATGCTTTCTTTTAATATGTGTATGTTATGTGCTGCTTTTATTTCTCTTTTTGTCTTTTTGGTTTTTCTTACACTCTCCCCCAACTCTGTTTCTCCTGTTGTTTTTTTCTTTCTTTCTTTCTGCAGATCTCCCCTTAGTATTTCTTGAAGGGCTGGTTTCTTATAGGCATACTCTCTTAGTTTATGTTTATCTGTGAATATTTTGAACTCTCCATCATTTTTGAATGTCAGCTTTGCTGGATAGAGTTTTCTTGGCTGGAAATTTTTTCTTTCAGTACCTTGTCTACGTCACACCATTGCTTCTTGCCTCCATGGTTTCAGATGAGAAATCAACATTTAATCTTATTGAGCTTCCTTTGTATGTATCTTTTCTCTTGCTGCGTTCAGTTTTTTCTCTTTGTCTTGAGCATTGGATGATTTGTCACGTATATGTCTTGGGGTTGGCCTGTTGTGATTTATACTGTTTGGGTTGCTCTGTGCTTCCTGGACATGTACATCTATCTCCATCAATAGGCTTACGAAGTTTTTAGCCATTATTTCCTCTAATATTCCTTCTGTCCCCTCCCCCCTCTCCCTCTGGGATGCCTGTAATGTGAATGTTTGTGCTTTTTGCATTGTCATTCAAATCCCTAAGTCCCTGCTGGATTTTTTTCTATTTTTTTATCTAACTATTCTACAATCTATTTGAATTCAGATGTACTGTCTTCTACATCACTATTTTCTCTGCTTCAAATCTGCTGTTTTTTGCTGAGAGTGTATTTTTGATTTATTGAATGTGCCATCCATCACCATCATATCCATTACCTTTTTGTGTATGTTTACAATTTCTTCAAAATGACCTGCAAGTGTTTTCTTAATATCCTTAATATCTTCCTACACTTCATTAAGTTGGTACATGATATTTGTTTGGAGAGCTTCAATTAGTTGTATGATGTTCTTCTCCTCTTCCTGGTTTTTAATTTGTTCATTGGACTGGGCTATATCTGTTTGAGATTATTGGTATGGTTTGTAATTTTTTGTTGCTGTCTGGTCATCATTTTATCTTGGTGGATTTGTTCAGTTGATTACCTTCTCCCTCTAGTCTCAGGGGTTTTTAGGTGCTATATTTTTGAGTGTGTGTTAAATTTTCTCTTTGGCACTTTGTTCTTCTTATTCTATTTCTTTGTTCTTGTTTTTTTTCTAAGTTAACTTGAAGGGAACCAAAGCAAAAGAGGTAAGAAAAGAAAAAGTACCATAGTAGTGTTTATGGTAAATATCAGCAGAAGAACTCTATAAGGCTTAGGATAATAAATATTAAACTCATGTAAACAGTGTATAGTTATTGGAATAAGAAAGTGGAGTACTACAATCAAATGGGAAACTTAATATTGAGAAGAATATGTATGAATTAAAAGGTTAGCATGATCAGGAGAGAGGGAAAGAGAAAAGAAAAGGCAATGACATAAAGAGTTAATAAAAGATAGAAAACAGAATAGAAGTGTTAGAAATAAAAATACAGAACAGTTGAGGGCTAAATAAAGAAAGGTGGAATGTAAGAGAAACAAATGAAGGTGGAAGCTAGAAATATGTAGAAAGGAAAAGAGATAACATTAGCAGTCAAAATCAGTACACACAGAAAAGATGAAATTGAAGACAAGAAAGCACAGCACACAAGAAACAAACCTGCAGCACCTAACTGATAAAAGAAAAAAAAAAGAAAAGAAAGAAGAAGGGTGGGGATAAAGAGGAAGGAAAGACAAGAAAACAAGGAAAAAAAAAAAACCCACAAGCCCTCAACTATGCAGTCAACCAAACCATTAAAATCCAGACTCCCCTCTTAAGCTCTTATTTAGGGAATACAAGATACCCAAGAGAGTGTAATACAAGGATAATATCTATGTTTTCCTTGTCAGCTAATATCAGCTAATATCCCAGAGGGTCACTACTCTAAGAGGAACTGGGAACTGAACCAGAGACCTTACACATTCAGATCTGGAACTCCTCCACTGAGACAAAACCTCTTTCAAGGTTAAACTGCTCCTCAAAAAAATCCTCTTCCAGAGGCAGGGTAGACTCTTTGCAATTGAATAAACTGATTAGTAATCTGTCCTTCTCCCATCCTCCCTTTCTCACTTCCCTCTCTCTCAGGGCAGCAGGAAGCCTGTGTGAGAGATTCCCTCCAAAATTCAAATGGAACCCTGGTGAACCAAATCACCTCAGAAAACAAGGACTCTCAGTCTCTTTGAGAGAGAGAACCCTTGCCAGGATCTCTAAATATGCTCTTGGAAACCTACCAGGCTCTTCCTACTGTCCCCATCCTTTAGGTGTGTTGCACAGGATTTGTTAATGGCCTGGCTTCACCTTCTCCCAGATGTAACCAACAGAGGTTAGGTAAATCGGGCTGCTTCAGCAGATTTCCCTCCCCCTCTTCCTGGTTTTTCCTCAAGCCAGCTGGTGTGATCCTCAAAGCCCAAAAAGGGGGGTCCAGACAACTGAACCCACACTTGTAGGACTCCTCTCCACCATTCACCAGAACCCTCACACTCTTTGAATTTTTCTCCTCTAGGTGTGTGACCAGTGAGTTTCAAGGAAAGCTGCAGCTTCTTGCCCTGGTGTAGGGGCAGAAACCCATGGCTTTACCCTGATCTATCACTCTTTTTGTCACACTCTCTCCAGATTGATATCCAGCAGCCTCATGCTTTGTGGGTTCACAAAACTCTCACTCAGGCAGGATTTTGTCCCTACTGAAAGAAATCTCATACAGAGTAGAGGATGAGTGATATCATTACTGTATTTTTAGGAATACCACGTTTGGCTTTAAGAAATGGATTACATATTCTAGTTTGATTGTTTAGTAGGGTAAATTGTATGTGGTGGTATCCCCCTCCCAAGGTAAGCTATTGTTTGGGTGCTGTTAAGCCTGCAGATATCTGTTTCTCTCCAGCTTTCAATTGTGTTGCTGCTCCTGCAACTTGAGTTACCTTGTACTGTTATCTCAATTAGTTTTTCTGCTGTTTATCCAGTTTTTATTGTTATAAGAATAAGAGAGACTTTTTTTCACACCTCATGGTATTTTGAAGCTAAATCTCAAACTTTAGATTAGTGAGAACCTAGAACCAGTCCAAATACAGATCAACAAGTGAGTAGATAAGTGCCTTGAGGTTTATGCATACATTGAAAGATTAGTCAGCTTTAGATCAGTGAGTGCTTGGGCTCACAACAACTTGGATGGAGTACCAAACATTATGCTGATGGGAAGAAACTAAAGAAAGAATAGCACATGATGTATGATTCAATTTATATAAAATCTTAGAAAGGCAAACTCTTCCAAAGGAACACAAAAAGATCAATAGTTGCCTGGGGACAGAGTAGGAGGAATTACATAGGAGCAAGATAAACTAGTAGGGATGTTGGATGTGCACACTATCCTGGTTGTGGTGCTGGTCCCATGGGTGTCTGCATATATCAAAACTTATTGAATTGACCAATTTTAATACATGCAGTTGATCACCTAGAAATTTTAACTCAGTGAAATAATTATTTTTTAGTATAAAAATTGTAAGTAATAAGACTTAGATATATAAAAATATTCTGAAGCTTGCTCTGCTCCATATTTTTTGTTAAACACTAGAATGCAGGGAAAATCCAAAGGAGTCTCATTATACAAAAGCAGTGAAGGGTTATATTATCATTTATGCCCCACAACTTTACTGCCACTTCTTGTCATTTTTAAATATGTTGTTACACACACCTCGTGAATTTGAAGTCTGCTGTGAATATAGTTTACATTTCTCTCACAACTACAAATTCTGAGTCTCTATGAGTTTAGGAGGCATACATAAAAATTCCTTGATAATTGTATATCATTTAAAAATTTAGTTTGACATTTTTGCTTGTGAAAAATTTGGACTTTATTTTGCATGGAAGTTCTGTAACAAAAATATGATTCATAATCATTTTTTCTGATTTGTGACATGGATTTAAATTTACTTAAAGCTGTTTATTTTTCACAGTAACTATTTTTAAATTTTTTTGAAATCCTTCAGTCTGGAAACCTCTGTACTAAATGTTAATAGTTGAGTCCTCTTATCTGTGGGTCAAATTGCAGTGGCAGGACAGGGACACCATTGCCCAAGAGACATCATCCAAGGCGGGGACCAGGAGGCCTGTTACAGAACTGACCCCCAGGGGTTCTAAGCTCCAATGAAACTCATTGTTCTGGGGCCCCTGCTCCTTGACCAGAACCTGCTTCTGCTCCTGGGGGAGACATCCTGTCCAGGGCTCTACCTGAATCTGTCCACAGGGTTCAGTGTCTACTGAGAAAAATAACTCACAGGGCTTGTGTACAGAGTGTCTGCCCACATGCCCAAGGTGGGTCAATGTTGACTACACTGACTGTGTGTGGATCAGCCATGTGTTCCTGACCCCTGGTGGGCAGGCCTGGCTCCTCGCACATGGACATCTGCAGGGCTCCCAAGAAATGTGTGAAAGGCAAACACAACATGCACACAGCTCCCAAGTCTCAGGTTTGTTCTTGTTCAGTTTTTCAAACAAAGACATATCCTCACACCTAAGTTAAGCATAAGGAGAGTACCTATGGACTAGACACAGAGAAAAGGAAACATTGGGATTGATCCATAGGTAAAAAATCTGACACAGTATCTATATGCATGTGGTTATGTGTGTATATGCATGGAGATATGCATGTGCATATGCGAGTGAGCACACCTATTTTTACCCATGCCTGAGTATATACTTTTTAGTGTGTGCAGGTGTACATAGGAATACTAAGCATGTGTGTGTGTAATCAGTGTTTATGTGTGCACATGCAAATGTGTGATGTGTGCATTTGTGTGTATGTACATGTGTATGATTATGTGTGCTGTTATAGCAGATGTGTGTGCAGATTTTGAGCCATGGTTATGCCCATGAAGGAGTCCTTTGATTTGACCCTCAGCTTGAGGATGCAAGAGAACATGAGACCCCATGGAAGTCCCTGAGAATCCTTGAATTCATCATGCCTCTGACTATATCAATACATGATATCATCAATGTGTGGTATCTCTAAAGAGCAGTCTGAAGTCAAGGGTATAGCCATGTAGCACTGGGCAGAGATGCTATGAGAGAAATGTCCTGTGGGCAAAACAGGCACCTTCCTGCAGGGTGGGGGCTGGGCTGCAGGGGGCACTCAGGACTTACTGAACACAGAGCACAGACCTGGGGAGGGTGAAGGGGGTCCATGGAGCTTCTTCCTTTCAGGGTCTGGGTTTTCCTTTTTGATAACACTATCTAAAATAAGAATTTAAACATGGCTGTTCATGTGTCTAATAGTATTCTATTCCTTGAGCATTTGTCTTACTGAAAAAGTCAATGGAAAGTACATATAATAGGGGGGTTTCTAAGGTCTTATAGGTGCCTTAATAGTGAAGGGCTGGAGCACAGCTATGATTTATTAATTTAGCTGGTCATAATTTTGAGGGAACCTCTAATCACCTGATAATTGCTGTATTTCTTTTTACAATTCATATTTCATTTCTCACAGTGTATTTAATAATGACCTTTTACTAATCTCAAATATCTGGACTCAACTTTCTGTAAGTTCACTTTCCATTCTTAATTCAAACTTTCTACATTTTGCCATGAAAATAAAAATCAACTGACAAATGTACCTTCCTTGTCTCCTCAAGATGAACCCCACCATCACCTTGTCTTTTCTTTCTGGTCACAGTAATTATTTCTTCGTAGCTGCTTCATCACTGGTAACCTCTAAAGACATCTCACTTAAATATTTATCACTTTTCTCTTTCTATTGCAGGTTAGCCATTGCAGTTTGTTCTTCACAATAGCATTTTAAAAATCTAGTGCTGCTGTCTAGATACAGCATAGGTTAATAATCTCTGTTAATGCCAGAAGCTATTTTTCCCTTTATATTTTTCCTTTGGTGAGAGTGAGCAGTGCCTAGGAATTCATCCTCACCACAGAATCGTAGGAAGAGCTGTAAGATTTTCTTCTCTGTGAACAAGAATTAATGTCTGTCTCCCTCCAAGCCCATCATTGCCCTAAGACCAGGACACTTAATCCTACATCTGCATCACCCTATGTGAACATCTGGGGAGTAGTGGTCACACTGGTCCTAGGTTTTGGATACTCTCTATTACCCTGTCCTTTCCCAAAGCAATTCAGCCCACATTTCCACCTCCTAAAGAGAAATTCCTGATTTTTCCTCTTAATCTTTATATCCTAATTCTGTTGGTTTTCGTATTACCTATATTCTGGCATGGAGGTTATTTCTTTTGTAATTCATTTGACTAATGTTGAATAGCCAGGTTGCAGTACACTGCATTTGAATCTGTTTTCCTGAAATGATAAGGTATAGAGGGATTTTTATAAATGACAGGATCTAAACTGGTCAAAGTACAGATAGAGGTAGAGGGGATTGAGCAGCCCAGCCACACAGGTATGACATGTCAAGGACAGTACAAGAGAAGGTGTCACTTTAGCAGCTGTGGGAACAGAGGTGAGGACTCACATAGGTTCCCATATTCTCTGCCCAGGGTGATGGTAATACTAACAACAATGATAGTGACAGCAAATCTCTGGATTTCTTCTCTAAAGTTCAGAAATGAAGTCTGCTGTAATTCCCAATTAGATTAGTACCTTGTCAGACCAAAGCCCATAGGGGTGAGGTCACATCCTCAGGGTCACAAGGCAGGGAGGAATGGATCTGTGCTGGGCTTTCTGTCACTACTGACTTCTAGGATCTCAGCCATGATCCCAGGATTCAGCAACACCAGCTTCAGCAGGGCAGCTACAGGGTCATTTTTCAAAGGATCTGATAACTGTGCAGGGAATTGCCCTCTAGTCATTGTGACCTTGTCCCTACTGCAAACTATTCACTGTGGGGCCATATTGATGAGGATGTACAGGTTTTCCCCCTGATGTTTTAGAAACTCTTTTCTCAGAATCTGAACTTCATTGACATTGATACGTAATACAGGAATTGGGTTTTTCTGTGACCGATGAATGATTCCCAGGGCTGCTGTAACTAAGAATTACAAGTTGG
This sequence comes from Dasypus novemcinctus, assembly GCF_030445035.2. Lineage (NCBI taxonomy): Eukaryota > Metazoa > Chordata > Mammalia > Cingulata > Dasypodidae > Dasypus > Dasypus novemcinctus. The sequence continues at coordinate 61,410,721 of NC_080691.1, read as the reverse complement.
ATGACCTTACACAATATAAATATGTTGCTTTGCATTTCTGGAGGATATAAATCTGAAGTCTGAATGGTGAATTCTTCCTATCTGCTCCTATCTAGTGGTGCTTTGTGCAAACCCTGGGCCTTCAATTCCTAACTCAGTTTGTTGAGAAATAAAAAAGCATAACCTTGCAGAAAATTATCTATTGAGCCACTCCTGCCCCCTGCTTTGGTAAATCAGCCCATGAGAACAAGGCCTTGCAGGAAACTATCAAATGAACCACTCCTGCCCCCTGCTTCTGTAATGTAATGAATGACTCCTGTCCCCATTTATATAAATCAGCCCATGAGAGCATGACCTTGCACCTGCCTTCTGCTTCTGTAATCCCACTTGCAAAATTTTGCCTAGCAATGCATTAGCCAATGAACAAGAGCCATCCTAGTCCCACATAAAAACCTATGAAAACAGAAAAATGGGGCTCAGAATTTGGAGATTGACCCTTCTCTGGGCCCACACATAATAAATCTGTTCCTCTGCCTCTCTGAGTGCTGTTTGGGTTTTTCTGCCACTCAGAACTCCTGGCTTTGCTGCAACAAGTCATTACACGGTGTTCTCTTTGAGTTTGTCCCTCTGTTTCCAGAGACACAAAATTATTTTGGATTACAATACAATATAATCCAATGTGGACTCTTCTTAACTAACAGTATCATTAGAAAACCTATTTCCAAATAAGGTCACATTCACAGGCCTAGGGTCATATCATAAACATGTGTTTATGGGTGACTGAAGTCAACCTATGGCACTTATATGACATATAGGTTTGTTGAAGATCCTCCACTGACTGTCTTTACATGTAAGTCAAAGGAGGATTTATGTTCCTTAAAGTTCTAGCTAAGGAGAGGGTCCTGAGGTGCAGGGTATCCCTGTAGACTCAGCTAAGTGCAGAGAATAAACAGGTTTAGAAACCTGCTAGGACTGATAAAAATAAACTGCATGAGAGACTGACTTGTGTGATTTCAATTTACAATAATTACTGAGTACACTTTTATCAACTTTCCTTCCTAAGAAGAAATGTTCACACACATTGAGCCGAAAAAAGTCATTCTGAATTGTGGCACATATTAGATAGGACACAGTTTGCCTGAGTTCAGTGTGTTATTTATATTTAACTGCTATTTCAAAACTTTAGAATATCCCATAAAAATCAGCTAACAGAGAATATAAATGAATCAGATTTATTAAGCAGAATGTAGGCCATTTATTTGCATTGGAAATTTGATAAATATATGTATCCATTCAAGTAGAGGCCAACTGGCAATATTTGAAAAGACATCCTTGTTCCTTGGCTATGTTCACCTCCATAACAAGCTCCTTCAGGAAGTTTTCATGACCTGGAAATAGAAATCCCTGTACTTAGTAAAGTGGGACCCAGAAAGTGGACTGCATTCTCCTAGGGATCGGTCAGCATCCTCCTTCTATAGGAGTTTTAGAGACAGGGAAATCCCTTGGCCCCATAGACCTCTACATACAAAAGTACCTTCCACAAGTAACTTGTCACTTTGGTAAATTGATGAAAGGACAGCATACATGGACTTAAATGTAGGCTCCTCCTCAACCCAGGAAACATTATCTGTAAGTCAAGGGCCTCATACAAAGGAACATGAAACCCTTGTTTTTCTTCCTCTTTCTAGTGGCAGCTCCCAAATATGAGTGTCTCAGGATTCAGTCATGAAGATAATGAGTATTATGCCTTTGACTGCATGACCCACTTTCTCCTCTTCTTCAGCTGTCCTGTCCCTAGTGAAGCTGCAGGAGTCAGTCCAGGACTGGTGAAGCCCTCCCAGACACCATCCTTCCCCTGCTCTGTCTCTGAATTCTCCATCACAACTAGTGGTTACTTTTGGAAATGGATCCATCAGTCACTGTAGGCAGGGCTGCAGTGGTTGTCAATAATATGCTATGATGGGAGAGCTAACTACAATCCATTCCTCAAGAGCTGACTCTCCACCTTGAGCAACATGTCCAAGAACCAGTACTTGGTGCATCTGAGGTCCATGACTACTGAGGATTACTGTGCAAGAAACACACACAGTGAAGGAAAATTGGTGTAAGCTCAGACACAAACCTCCCCAGGCAGGAGGGGACTGAGTTGCAGGGGGTGCTCATGGCCTACCTGCAGCAGAGACCCCATGTACATATATGAAGACCAAGTGAGTTCCTTTCTCTTGGGATAATGCTGAAATCACATAAACAACTGCTGCACAAAGTACCTCATCAAGAGTCATATGTAATACATGGGAAAATGAAAAGCCAAATGCCTTTCTCAAGGAAATCTTATAAACCTGATGCTTTATAATAGAAACAGCTGAGATCTGAAGACTCAGTAGTTATAAGGATAGAAGGCAAAGGCAATGAGGGAGGAAGTGTGAGAAAAAATCCAAGTCTGCCCTCCAGGGAGCCCAAGAGGGGGCTGGGCAGAGTGGCATCAGGACTAATGTGCTTAAGCTTTTCTGAGAAACAGAGAGAGGGGAAGCAGGGAAGAGGCTTCCTGCAAGCATTCTAGGCTTCCACTCTCATCTCGCCTCACCAGATTTGAGTTCCTGGCTCCTTTCCTGACTGAAAATCGCAAGTTATATTTTTTGAGAAAATGCCCTTTGGATATGAGCAGAGTCTAGATTGTCACCAAGGAAGAGGGAAGACAAGAAGACTTGCCCTTTAGCCATTGTTCTGTGCCCTGGTGGTCCCTGCATGGCTCCAAGTGCCTTTCCTCAACTGACTCATAAGAGACCTGAGAGAGATGACTTAACAATGAGTTTAATGGGATTCAGGAGAGAATGAAGAGAAGTTACATATGCTAAAATATTTAAGTGATGAATACTTTTTAACATTGATTCTGGTGATAGTGATGCATATCTGTTAATAAAATGAATACCTTTGAATTTTACACTTTTAATGTTATTTTTTATGTCAATAAAATATTCACTACAAAAGGAATAGATTTTAAATAATTTTATACTTTAATTTATTTCTGACAAGGGAAGGGGTTGATTAGAATGTGAAAACTCTCCTGTAGTTCTGGTTTTCTCAGGGTTAATTTCAGCATCCTGGAGTTACCTTGAGCAATTTAACTGAAGTTTCTGCATGGCACTGAGGCTAATCAAGGGGTGGACATTTTTTTTCCAAAAGTCTATGAAAATTCTGGCTCTGAAGTTTATTAATCAATAACTTTCTATTATCTGGTGATGTTTTACCTGAGATTTTTTGCATTCTCCATATTTTCACAATTTATTACCTCGTAAGTACAGTTTTTCTCTTCTTTCATGAAAATAACTTGTGGTGTTCCATTAACTCTTCCTATCCTAGACTATGACACTATATTTTCAGCACCTAAATTTGACACTGAGCACCTGGGAAGGACTGCATTTTATCCAACACTCCACTTCTAGAACAAAGCATGTTGCACTCTGCTGTCATAAAACACAAATTTAATTTATAAAATTGGATCAGATAATGAAAATGTACCCAGATTATATGTCAGTGTAAATAATTTCCAGAAGTCTTGAAAAAGGTAAAGATTTCAAGTTGAAGTAAAACAACACTAGGTGCACTAAATTTTAATGGCACAATCCCAGCATTCAAATAAACGGAATGCATTTGAACATAATAAAATTTTTTTTTACAATTTCTTCAAGGTATAAACGTGGAATACCTTGTCAGAACTAGTGACAAAATGACTGCCCAACAAAATGACTTTTGTTTGTGTATTATCACTGATAATTGACTCAAAACTTCTTCATTCTGGTAGTAGTATTACTATTCTAAATCTATAAAATATTAGCCATCTTGCCATAAATATTTACACATATTTTTTAAGAAAGGTGTTGTGATATCACAGTCACTTTTCTATTTGCTATGGTAGCACATTTCACACCCTTAAACTTCCTAATGCTACAATTTTAATAGCAGTGTAGACATCCTTTGTTGGAGACATAGCTATTCTAGGGAATTTTCAGGTGTTAGGCAACCTTATTATGACTGGTACTCAGCAGAGGACAGTGGAGTTAGTCCTTTGGAATAAGGAGGACTTAAAGTATGGAGAACAACTCAGATAATTATTTCTGTTCATGTTACTTCTGGGAAACTTCTGATTGGTGGTCACATCTCCATTGAGGGACAATAAACCATTGACCAAATAGACACAACCTGTGGTTCTGGGTTAAATGGAATTCAGGCTGGTTCAAGGACATTGTGATTAGAAATATCCCTTTAGGGGAGCATATGTGACAAGCGGGTGAATGCCTGCTTCAAATGGGAGGTCCTGGGTTCAATTCCCAATTCTTGGTACCTCAAAGGAAATGTCCCATTCCATGTCATTTTCAATGGAACATGATTCCTATCTCAAAGAACAGACAAATGTTTCTGGATTTCTCATGAAATCATTGCTTCTCCCTCTCTCTACCAGGGATCTCTGGAGCTGTGATTGTCAATGTCTTCCCAGTGGAAGGCATGAATTTGATCAATGATGAGAGCAGGGTCTCAGCTTATAAGTATTCATAATAGGCCTTAGCTTTGGGTTTAACTTTTATTACACAGCACTCCACAACAGACTGTTCTCATAGCAAACTTGTGAATCAGCACATACTCCCAGGTTTGAATTTCCAGTCCTGCCATCCTTTTACAATGCCCTATGCTTTTCCTCCCTAAGATAATTCTGTACTCCACCTTCTTCCACCATTACCAGAATATATTTGTAATTCTGGAAAACCCTTCCATGATTTAGAATCTTCATATGTCCTTCAAGTCTTTACTCAGATTCTGGTCAAAATCTCCCAAGAAAATTATGTTCTCATGCCCTAAGCTACAGAAGGAATTGACAGAATTCATTGCCTCATGCTTTTTGAGGCAACTGTAATGTATTTATCCAATAGTCCCATGATCTCTAGTGTGAATTCCTGGCTTACCCTGTGCAGCTATGCTCCCCTGTCACTCTCTTTCTATCTCATAGCCTTGTATCCGAGGCTTGCATGATTGTCACCTGGCTCCAGATATTGTGCTTAGTTCACAAACTCTACCATCATTTCCCAAGAGAGCTGCCATTTATCTTTTTTCCTTTTAATTCAATTAATTAATTTTAAGGAATAATCACCTTGCAATATTCTGTATTTGAGTTCATCTGTTCTAGGCATTGCTATGATGTATCCAAATTTCAAGCCCACAACATATATTTTTTAAAGATTTATTTATTTATTTATTTCTCTCCCCTTCCCTGCCCTCCCCCTCCCCCTGCAGTTGTCTGCTCTCTGTGTACACTCACTGTGTGTTCTTCTGTGTCTGCTTACAATCTTGTCAGAGGCACCAGGAATCTGTGTCTCTTCTTGTTGCATCATCTTGCTGCATCTCTCTCCGTGTGTGCTGTGACACTCCTGGCAGGCTGCACTTTTTTCACACTGGGCAGCTCTCTTTACAGGGTGCACTCCTTGCATGTGGGGCTCCCCTACACAGTGGGCACCCCTGCATGGCACGGTACTCCTTGAGCACATCACCAATGCACATGGGCCAGCTCCTCACATGGGTCAGGAGGTCCTGTGTTTGAACTCTGGGCCTCCCATGTGGTAGGTGGATGCTCTAACCATTGAGCCAAATCCACTTCCCCTCAAGTCCAGAACATGTATTTTATTATATTCCCTGTGTGTGGACATAATTATATATTTCCTGTATATTATAAAATTTTATATTTATAATGTGGGATTTTCTACTTTTTTCTGAATATGCCTGAAAGTGTGAGCAAAACTTACATTTACTATCTCTGTGAAGGTAGTTGAACATATTTTTCTCAGCTTAAGTCAGAATTCCCAGACCAAATTGTGACCACCCACCATCAGGTGGAGGATGAAGTGAGTAGGTAGTACTGGCACAGACATAGATGCATCATACAAGGTCCTCACTTTCTTCTCTCTGTCTCAGGTGGCATCAGGGATCAGCCTCATATACTTACATAAAAATTTATAAATTATGATTCTATGCAAATTCCATAAAAAAGAATGTCATGCTTGTTTCAAACACACATATATGCATGTTCCAAAAATGGAGGGAGTGGATGTGGCTCAAGCAGTTGAATGCCTGCTTCCTACATGGGAGATCCCAGTTCAGTCTCCAGTGCCTCCTAAGAAAAGTACATGACGAAAAGCAAAAATTGGTTGTTATATCTCATATCTCATCTAGATAAATGTAATCGGTTTACCAAAATTCTTTAGCATTTGTGCATCCAATTCCAGGGGAGGCACAGGTTTGTGATTTCTTTTTCTTGGGCCAAATTTGTCACCTTTATTTTAAAATCAAAATTATTCTTGGAAAATAGTTTTCCTTTCATTGTGGCTCCAATGGAAGTCCCAGCTGAAATTCCACCAACTGTGGTCATCATTCCATGTAACCTGCTCTAAGAATGTCAAGGCATCTTTTTATCCTTGGTACAATGTCACCATAAAGTAAGGGAAACCAGGGGCAGCAGTATAAAGGGCAGGTCACAAGTTTGACACTGGGAAGTTCCCAGAACCTTTTCCCAGACATAGAGAGCATTCTTCCCATTTCCCACAATGCACAATGACCAGTGAAGAGAGGCACCTTGAGATGACCTGACCTGGCTGATATCAGGACCTTGGAAACCTTTTCTGTAGTGCTGACAACATACAAGACTATATTTCCTCTCATTCTCACCAAACACTTTGTAGGGAGAACAGTGATTTAGAGCCCTGACTGATCCATAAACTAGATGAATGCATATGTGTCCTGTGAGCTAGTTTCCTTTTCAGGTCCTTAGTAATTTTAATTGGTGATGAGTTCATACCAAAATGGTACCTGATGTCCACTTTGTGAGAAGTAAAAGGTGACAGACAGAGCAGCTCTGTGCATCAAGTGCCAGAAGTAATTTTCTATCTGCCTTCCCTGGGATCCAGAGATAGGGGAGGGAGGAGCCCTGCTCATAGTAACCCACAGGGAGAAAGTCATGCAAACAGGCCCTACCCAAGCTCATAAAAATGAGCTCATCTTTGACCCCTGCAGCTGCTGAAGAAGACCGCACTTGTGCCTCTGTCCTTTCTCAGGGGACCCCACCATGGGAAATCTACATTTTGACATGTTAAGAGGTTACACATAACAAAGTAAACAAAAAAATCATGGAATAGTTTTGAATGGTAATATTGCAAAGATAAGAAATTTACACATAATATTAATAATGGACATAATACATAAATTAGTTAGAAAAACTCATGCAGTCAAAAACATAACTCTCTAGTTTTCAGAAAAACTCACAATTATGAAATTCATAATATACTCATCCTCACTATTGGTCAAGGAATTGTGAAGAATAATAATACTTTTAACCCATTGTATAAAAGCATATAAAATAAATAAGTAAATGTCCTTTCCAGCAGTTGAGTTCAGAATTTTGTGTTTTGCATACTTTGCTAATGAAAAAATATATCTGTCAGCTTTATGATAGTAATTTGAAAATATGTCTAAAATTAGAGTTCATAATTATGGATGCAGTAATGTAGTTCCAAGAAATCCATTCCATAAGTTAATGTGATATTATTTTCTGTTTGTTAGCTCATTAAAAATTCTTAAAGATACTTAGATTATATAAATGCTACATAAAAATATAGGGGATTCCCATATGCCCTCCCACAATTTTCCACATTAGCAACATTCTTCATTAGTATGGAGCATTTGTTACAATTGATGAACACATACTAGATCATTGCCACTAAGTGTGGATTACAGTTTTCGTTATAGTCTGCACTCTGTCCTGAACAATTTTTTAGGTTATAACAAAATATGCAATGGCCTGTATCCATCACTGCAATGTCAAGCAGAAAAACTCCAGTGACTTGAAAATGCCTTCATATTATACATATTCTTCTCTTTCCTGTCCCTCAGAATCTTGGGTGGCCAATTCTTCTGCCCCTTCTGGTTAATCTCTTCCTGTACAATTTTGTAAGTTATGACAAGATATAAAATGGGCTGTATCTATCATTACCACATCATCCTGGACAATTCAAATGTCCACGATATGTCACCATATTACACCTATTTCCCCCTCTTTCTCAATTCAAAATCAGATGCCACATCAGTGATAAAAGTTCTTCCATTGCTAGAATAACAATAAGCTTATGGTAGAATAATAGCAAGTCTTCTCTTATCCATTGTTCATTCCCCAATCTTGAGGATTCTGGGATGGAGATGTCCAAATGGATGAGACTATTTTGCTTGGAGTTGTAGACCTTTCCTGTTCCTTGGGATCGTCATTATCAATCATCATTTAACTATTTGTCCTAGGTGAGTCCAATGAACTGGAGAGTAGGTGTTGCAACTCTGCTGAGATTCAGGCTTGACTGGCACATGGAAAGCCCAAAGATTTAAGTCTATTGGGCATAAACCTATCACCTCTAGTACTAAATATTGGTTCAGAAATAAGGGACAGGAGATTCATGTGTAGGGAAACCATGACTGAGTCCATTTCTGTCACACTTGGTAGCATAATTTCCAAAGTAGGGCCCACTGGCAGGGCATTAAACTCCTGAGCAGTCATCCCTACCTATAGTGTCTGGACATCTCCAGAGCCCTTAGGAGTCGTGCTATTTGAGGCAATATTTACTGTAGCAGTCAATGGGATCCTGTGGAGACATGCATAAGCATAACCTCTGGGATGAGCTCACCACATACTTTGAAGTCTCTTAGCCATATAAATTCATTTGTCTTTACATTTCCTCCCTTTTGGTTAAGGTCTTTTTCCAGTTCCATTACTAGTTAGAGCTTGGTAGTAATCCCTTGGTGCCAGGGAGTCTCATCCTTGGGAGTCATGTCCCACACCAGAGAGAAGTTAATGCATTTATATGCTTAGTTTGGTTTAGAGAGAGGCCACATTTGAGAAAGAAGGAAGCTCTCAGGAGGTATGATATTATTTTTTTAAATTGTGTTTTTATCTTTTACCAGATTTTCTTTTCATTACAACTAAAGTTGTATTTACATGAAAATTTCAAAGAAAATACTGATACCTTATCCCAATTTTTTCTTAACATATTACATAACTGTGATATAGTTGTCCTAACTAATAAATTAACATTGGTACTTTGTATTTATGAAAGTGCAGATATTATTATTAAATCATTTTCCACTAAAAGACTTTTTAAAGTCATTTTTTATTAAAGTGGTAATAGGAATACAGAAAATAATATGCAAATAATGCATAGTTCCCATATACCTCCCTCACACACAAACTTTTCCCAATTATTAATATTTTGCCTTGTGTGATGACTTTCTTACAATTAGTAAAATAGTGTTACTATAGTTATACTACTACCTATAATTCATAGGTTATACATATATGTTTATTTTTATTCTGGTGATATATATACATATATGCAAACTGAATCTTCTTATTTTCAATTTTCCATTATTTATTCAATGGTGTTAATTATATACACAATATATTACCACTATCAACACCACCCACTAAGAAAATTTTCCATTACCCCAAATACAAATTCCATTTCAATTAAGCATTATCTTCATTATCTTATCCTTTCCCACCTCCACCTGACCCCTGGTGACCTATATTCAAGTTTCATACACTAATTATTTCATATAACTGAGATCATCCAATATTTATTATTTTTATCTGTCCTATTTCTCTTAACATGATCTCTGATTTTCAACCATGTTGTTGCATATATCAGAACTTCATTATATTTTATAGCCTAACAATATTCTATTGCATGTGTATATCACATTGTGATTACCCATTCATTTTTTAAAAAATTTATTTTATTTATTTCTCTCCCTCCGCCCCCCCCCCATTGTCTGTTCTCTGTGTCCATTCACTTGTGTTCTTGTGTGTCTGCTTGCATTATCAGGTGGCACTGGGACTCTGCATCTCTTTTTTGTTGCATCATCTTGCAGCATCAGCTCTCCATGTGTGTGGCACCACTCCTGGGTGGGCTGAGCTTTTTACACATGGGATGGCTCTCCTGTCAGGTGCACACTTTGTGCATGGGGCACCCCTACATGGGGGTGCCCCTGCATGGCACAGCATTCTGCATGCAAGCAGCAGTGTGCATGGACCAGTTTACCACATGGGTCAGGAGGCCCTAGGCATCAAACCCTGGACCCTCCATTTGGTAGTCGGATGCTCTATCAGTTGAGCCACATCCACTTCCCACCCATCCATTTTTGAGAAGTTTATGGGTTGCTTCACCTTTTGGCAATTGTGAATAATACCATGATGAACATCAATGTGCAAATATCTGTTTAGACACTGTTTTCAATTCTCTTAAGTAATTACTTAGAAGGGGGCTTGCCAGGTGATATCAACAATATCCTTTATTGTTGTACAAAGATCCAATGTAGGACAACAGAATAGATTTAGCTATCATATCTCCTAATCCCTTCTGGCCTGTGATAGGTTGTATATTACTTTATTTTTCAGTGGACTATTCTGTAAATGGCAATTAGAGCAAGAATGTTAAAATTTCTATTCATATTTTCCATGCCTTCAATTATTATCTTCCTAGTTATTGAACATTTGCAGAGAGTGAGAGGATGATGTTTCTAACTATAAGTGCATTTGTCTCTTTCAAAGATAAGTTCCATTAATTGGGAATTGGAGAATTACCCCTTTATGACTATGCATTATCAATCTTAATTACTAATAATCTTTATTTGGGGAACTGTACTTTGTCCAAAATTAATATTGAGATTCTAACTTTCTTTTGGTCCATGATTTCATTATATGTATCATTATCCAAATCTTACATTATACCATTTGATGTATTTAAATTTAAAGTAGTTTTCTTTAAACAGCATGTAGTTCAAATAATTTTCTGATGCATAATAGATGAGTTTTAATTTCCAGTTTGTCCTGTTTCTTGCTTCATTTTTTTAATTAAGAGTAAGGGGGGAATTTTCTCTTCTTTCTATATAAAAAAGCTGAGCAGTAACTTTTTCTATAAATGCTGAAAACTAGAAACTTTCGAAGTTTATAGAGGCAGCTAAACACATTGTGCTATAAGTTAACATAGAAAAACTCTCAGCATCAAAATCAATAAAAGCTTGATACCCAGTAACAGGGGTGCATTCTCAAATAATTACTCTGAGAGATAGAAACTAAACAACAATGCATACTCTACAATTAAATTTATATAAATTATTGATGCCTAAAAATATAATATCAGTAGTTTCCAGACAGAGTCAGAGGAAGGAATGTCTCAGAGGAAGGAACTAAAGTTTTATAAAGGGAAACTTTGGAGTCTGATGTATTTTTTCACTGTCTTCATTATGACTGATTAATGGGTATGCACAAATGTCATTACTTACCAAACTGGAAACAATGAAGCTATGCACTTTATACCTGCAAATTATACCTCAATCACAGTGTTGTAAAAAAGCACATGAATGGATTTTTTTTCAGAAGAAGCACTAATGATGTGAAATATCACAGACTCCACAAAATTAATCTGTATGAAACTTGGTAATCTATATCTTCTTTAAGTAAATACCAGAATGCAGCAAATTTATGCCATTATAGACATAGGGTTTCTGAAAACCTCAATGAAACTATCCCAATCTGTCCCTTTGCTTGATAAGGGAAGCAGTCATGTTTAAGGGTGAGGAGCACAGGCCCAGACACTGGGGTTCTCTTTCTCCATATCTGAACTCATGGGCACATAAATACCACACTCCTATGTTTCTGTTTGGGCATTGACACCTATTAAATGAGATAACATTGCCACCAATTTTACAAGATTTGTGGGATTTTGTTAAAAAAAGAATATCATCATATTAATCATCATGATATTAAATTCATTATTTTATATTTCACTTCCAGGATCTGGGTCACATATTATGATCATTCTAATAGTTTCTACATTAGGATTGCACTTTTGCTCTTTGATTCACACTAAAATTTTTGTTGGAAGCTAGATCTGTTGCCTAAGATAGTAAATATTGTAGTATTATTCTATTTTCTTTATTATTAGTTTTATTATAATTCATTTTATCCTGCTTTGATATGATCACACCCTGCTTCTTCAGGGTCTTTATTGTGAGGGTTCCATGAGTGTTAATCAGAGCTGACTTGGAGTTTACAGTTGCCATGTTTTCTGCTCTGGGCACCAAAATATTACTTTTCTCTGGTGATACCTTATTTTTCTCTGCCTGTTTGGTTTAAAATCTTTTATTTGTTCTCCCTGCTCAGAGAATTCCCCCCTTCCAGTTTTCCAGCTGAAAGCCACCCTCCCTGTGGTGGAGGAGACTGGGCCTAGGCATGCATTCTCTGATCTTCTGACTGAGACTTACTCTTAGGCAGGCCTTGAGAACCTGGGTCTGTGGTGTGGCTGTCCATGTGTCCCTGTCTCTCCTTTTCAGAGGAAGATTTGGGATTAGCATGGATTCCTGCTCCTGAGGGTAAAAGTGTTTTTTACACATCTTCTTTCCAACAATTGGAGTGGTTTTACTTCCAACAGTGTGTTTAGCTATTCATTTTGATCCTTTCCCTGGAGACAAGGTTTTTATTCTAGAGGGAAGACAGAGACAATGCTTAGAAAGTTTCAGCGGCAGAATCTATTTCCTTCCCAATTTTCTATAGGATTTCATCCTTCAGATACAGATTGTGATGGTTATCACCTTTCTGGTTAATTATTTCATCTGTAGAGGTGCTAGGGGAGGTGCTAAAATATTTGTGTATTTCAGCAGCAGCTGCTCTTCCTCTCCCCCAGAAAGCACCACCACAGGAAGGTGGGGGTCCTTTTATGGATTCTCCCTATTGCTGGAGGAAAACTGTGCAAAACTGTAGGGATCCATCAGCACTTGTGGCCATTGGGAGTTTTACACTCTTATGCCTTGACCATACTCAGCCCTACAAAATTGATGAGATGTTCTAGTAAAATCTTTAAGTAAAGTAAATCCCCATCTATGGGCATCCTCCCAGATAAGCTAAGGTTTGGGTCTTCTTTCTCCTCACAGGTATCTGCCACTCTCTAGCTTAAAAGTCTGTTGTTTGTCCTGTGACATTCTTTACCTGATGTGTTGATGTCAATTAGTTTGCAGTTTGTCCAGATTTTTCTTGTTTTAGGAATATTAGAGACCATTTTTTCTGAGTATCAGATCTTTCTAACAGCTAGAAATTACAAACAGTCCTAGTACCTATCAGTGGGTGAGTTGATAAACGCATTAGGAATATGCCTATATTGAAATATTAGGAGTACTACACAGCATTATAATAATGAACGATTGGACTTAAAATAATGTGGATGGATTACCAAAATTATACTGAGTGAATAATGTAAAATAAAAAGGTATGCTATGTGATTCAATTATATAAATTCTGGCAGATGCAATCTAATCCAATGTAACATAAATATTGGTAGTTACATGGGACATGGTGGAAGATTGGAAGAGGTGGGAAGGAGGAATTATAAAAGGACATAAGGAAACTTGGAGGACTGTTGGGTTTGTGAACTATCTTGATCATGGTGCTGCTTATATGGCTGTATGCATGTAAATGTACATAAAGAATTGAACAGTTTAAATTTATGCATTTAATCAATTATCCATTGTATCTCAATAATCTGTTTAAGAAGTAGATATTTTGGTAAGGAAGGAGAGATAGAGGCATAAATAAAGACAAATCATGTATCAGAAATTACTGAAAAAAAACTGTACTCTGGTCCTCATCACATTTTTTGTTTGTTTGTTTATTTATTTATTTCATTGTGGCACATTCATTGTATTTGGTGAATACATTTTGGAGCACTGCTGCACCACATGGATTATAGATTACATTGTAGTTTACATGCTCCCCCAGTACATACAGTGGGTTATGGAAAGATATATAATATCCAGGATCTGTCCCTGTAATATCATTTAGGACAACTCAAAAGTCCTGAAAATGCATCCATATCACTTCTCTTCTTCCCTCTCCTTGTCCTCAGCAATACCTTGGCCACTTCCTTCAGATCAATGCTACTGTTTCTTCAATTACTAGTCACCATAGTTCCATAGTTGAATAACAGTAAGCCCACTCTAATCCATCTTTTATTCCTTCATCCTTTGGAAACTGGGTTGTTGATGTCTGCCCCACCTCTATATGGAGAGGGGGCTTAGATTCCATGTGGTTGAAGGATGAGATTCTCCTGCTTGAAGTTGTAGGCACTCTCACTTCCCTGGTATGGTGTTTGACCATCTTCACCTTCCTGTTAATGGAAGTCCAACAAACCAGAGAATAGGAGTTGCAACTCTGCTTAAACCCAGGGCCCAGCTGGCACATAACCAGCCCAGAGATTGAAGTCACCTGGGTATACACCAACACCAGCATCAATGACAGGTTCAGTGAAAATGATACAAGAGGTGTGTGTAGAAAGTTCACATCTAAGTCCAACTCCATCACACTCAGGAACACAAATTCCAAGGTAAGGCCCACTGACAAGGTACCGAACTCCAGAGCCAACTGTCATGACTGTAGAACCTGTGTGTCTCCATAGCCCTCAGGAGCACCAGTACATGGGATTGTATCTACTTTGGCATTCTCTAGGATATGGCTGAGGTGTGCATAAGCATGACCCCTCTGATGACCTCCTGAATCTTTTTTGAAGACCCTTAGCCATATAAACTCATTTGCCATTACCATTTCCCCCTTTTATTCAAGGTCTCTTTATAGTTGTACCACCAGTTAGTGATTGGTAGTAATCCCTTGGTGCCAGGGAGTCTTATCCCTGGGAATCATGTCCCACTTTGGGGGAAGGTAATGCATTTACATGCAGAGTTTGGCTTAGGGAGTGGCCACATTTGAGCAACTTGGAGGCTTTCAGGAGATAACTCTTAGCTGACCTGCAGCTCTAGGCCTGGTTCAAATTTCAAGTACACAGGCTCATAAGTATAGTCTTCAGTATCAAGGGGTCATCATTGGACCATCCTTTTTCTTCGGTCTTTGCCATTGGACTTGGGGGATTGTTGCTGTTCCATTTGGGGAATGTGACAGAGTTCCACTGCATAAGAACTCCCTACACCCTCAGTTGTCATTTTTAACCCTAACTACTATGAAAATACCCAACATATTATGTACCTTATATACATGCCCTGGAGAACTCCCTCACAACCATGTGTCCCCCATCAATAGCACCCCACACCAGTGTTCCTCCCCTGCCATAGTTGAACCTCTCTGTGGTCCAAAATTTCTTCATAAAGAAACTTGATATATTGCCAAATTCAATTAATAGGAATATGAAATATGGTGATAGGTTTAAAGATTTGAAATAGAATACATACTAATTTAGGAAAGCTAAAATAAAATAAAAATAAATTGGGGTATTAAAAATGAAAAATATCATAAGTTTTTGATGTTTTGCCTTTCATCATTGTAATACGTGTTGACTTGTACATACTGTGTCAAGGCAATTTCTCTCATTTCTTCCTCAGTGTCTACATCCTTACTTATTCTTTTTTCCTAATTTTCAATTTTTTCTGCAAAAAAGTTTTAGATTACAGTAAAGTCACATATACTGATATGGGCTATGGGTGGGAGGCTGTTCATCTCCTCATAGATTAACTAAGCTGTATGTGTCCTGACCTGTGAATGTGGGACAGTGAGAGGCTGCAGCCCTGCCCTTGATGACCATGGCAATGACTCAAGTTCTGGAGAAAGCCTTTAGCAAGGCAAACTCTATAAATTTTAAATATTCAGGGAAAATGCAAACCAAAACTGCTAAAAACTTATGTGGAATGTATGACGTACATGCTAAAACCTTACCTAGGATGTGGAAGATATATGCTAATTCAAGCCTATTGAACAATTAAACAAAGAATGATTTGGCCCTTCCTCTGTATAAAAGGAACCCGAAAATCTTGTTCAGGGTTTGGATTTTGGAATGAGAAGCTCTGAGCCTGGCTCATCATAAATAAATCTATTTTCCTTCTCAAAAATTATTCCTGAGTCCTCGCCTTTCTATATGCAAATAATGGAACCTCTCAACTTCTACAACAATACAATATAGGGGACTCCCATATATCCAATATCAAACCCTTTTCCCCCTTCCCCAGCAATGATCTTTTTACATGTTCATGTTATCTTTGCTGCAGCTGATGTACACATATTGAAATACAGCTATTAAACATAGTTCCATTTTGGTTTACATTATTTTTTTTTTTTTTAAGATTTATTTTTATTTATTTATTTCCCCCCTCTCCCCTGGTTGTCTGTTCTTGGTGTCTATTTGCTGCGTCTTGTTTCTTTGTCCGCTTCTGTTGTCGTCAGCGGCACGGGAAGTGTGGGTGGCGCCATTCCTGGGCAGGCTGCTCTTTCTTTCGCGCTGGGCGGCTCTCCTTACGGGTGCACTCCTTGCGCGTGGGACTCCCCCATGCGGGGGACACCCTTGCGTGGCAAGGCACTCCTTGCGTGCATCAGCACTGCGCATGGGCCAGCTCCACACGGGTCAAGGAGGCCCGGGGTTTGAACCGCGGACCTCCCATATGGTAGACGGACGCCCTAACCACTGGGCCAAAGTCCGTTTCCTTGGTTTACATTATGATTTATATTTTAGACTGTATAATTTTCTAATTTTTAGTTACGTTATGTCTTACATTATGGTTTACATTTTAGCCAATACATTTTTATACATTTTTGGTTTAATTTAACATGTCCTATATCCATCATTGCTTGATCTTATGGAACTTATCATTGCCCCCCAATTACCCTGGTTCCATCTCTTCTATTCCTCTCTACCCTTCCACTCATGGGCCACAGTGACTATCAATCTTCACTACTTGAAGGACCAGATTCATAGATACTTGCAACAATGCTGAGGGCTTAACATACTAGACTTCCCTCCCCTGTTGTGAGCCACCAAATCTCTTGAGAGACAGATTTCCCTCTGTTTGAGAGCATCAGGCTTCCCCAGGATGTGGGTAAACATTCCAACTCATTGTATGGGCCTGCACCCAATGATATAACACTCTATGACCAGATGAGCACTCACACACTCCCTAGAAGAGTGCCCTTGGGCCAGATGCCCTCCCCCTTTGATGTGGGCTATGGGTGGGAGGCTCTGTTTATTCAGAGATAACCTTAACCTAAACTGTCTGTCCTGACTTGTGGGTGTGGAATGATAAGAGGCTGCAGTCCTGTCCTTGGTGACCATGGCAATGACTCCAGTCCCAGGAAACAGTTTAACAATGCAAAGTCCATAAACTTTAAATATTCAGGGAAAATGCAAACCAAATGTGCTAAAAGCTTATCTAGAAAGTATGAAGTCCATGCTAAAAGCTTACCTAGGATGTGGAAGATATATGCTAATTCAAGCCTATTGAGAACTGAAACAAAAGGACCATTTGGCCTTTCCTCTCTGTATAAAAGGGATTCAAAAATCTTGTTCAAGCCTCGGGATTGAAACAGAAAGTTCCTGAGTCCAGCCAGCCATCAATAAATGATTTTTCCTTCTCAAAATCATTCCTGAGTCCTGGCCTCTCTATACACAAATAATTGAACCTCTCTGAAATTCTACAACATTTTTGGGGCCTCTCCCAGGATTGCAAATGAAGGCCAGAGATGGTAGCAGTTTGCTGCCCCTTCCAAATCCCCAAGGAAGTCAGGAGGACTCAGGTGAACCCCAAATCTGGGGGCTCCTGGATTAAATTTAATCCAGAAAAGATATGGGCTCCACCAGAATCTTCCTGACAAAAATCAAGGGCAATGGAAAGTCTGAAGAGAAAGATTCTGGGGATGAAAAAGAACTCTGAACATGGAAGAAGGTAAGACTCCCCAGGTGAGCACAGTCTGGAGAACCCTAGTTTTAATTGCTAGGGAGGGAGGCTGATCACCTCCTGAGAGAACCCTAGTAGCCCCAGAAAATTGGGGGGAAACCGTTCTCTCTAGGTCTGGAAAAAGGAGAAAAATACAGGAAAAAGCCTGGTGTTTTGGGTTTGTCTAACTGCATGTTAGGATCTAGTTCTGGTCTTATATCCACTGAAGGAGTGGAGGCTTGATTTTAATAGGAAGGGCTCTTTATAAGTTCAAGTCCAAATGTCCTGGGAATTGGTCTGGATTTTTAAAAAAAAATCTTAGCTACAGGAAAATGGATCAGCTTTGCTAGTGAAGCTTAGTCTGGGTGTAAAGTTAAACAGTAAAAAAGGTCTAGCTGGAATCTTTTATTATGGTGCTGAATTGCGAATGAATTGTCTTTATACCAGATGTTAATGTTAAGTGTTCTCTCTAAGGTTTCTGATGACTGTGGGAGCAGCCATGCTGAAAAAAAAATATATATATAAAGAACTTGTGGGTCAGATTAATGACCTTTGTGCTTCTATCTGTGTCAGCTCAATGCTGGTGTTAGAGTTGTGTGGTTATGTAAGGTGATGAAATTTAATTGAGCTGGAACCCTCCCTTGGCATTGGCAAGGGGGTGAATTGATTATGGGGCAAAACTAAGGAGTCTGGATGTTTGTGGAGTCTGGATGTTTGTGCATGCTCTGCTGCCCTCATATCTGGTCTGCCCCTTTGCCGGGGCTTGAAGGCCATCGGTGTCTGAGCCACACACTCGGGTATGTTGGGGCTGACCCAGTCAGGGTGGCTGGGTCCCTGGGAAGGGTGCCAAATTTGAATAGGTTCTGTCTGCCCATTTTGGCAGAAAGGTGAAAAGGAGGGAGCAGTTTGCCCCTTTCCAGTGAGTCCACACCTTCTATTCATAAGCTGCATTCCTATTTGATTGTTGTGCACCCGACTGCCTGGAAGGGGGACGTGAAGGGGATGAAAAGCAGAATCAAAATAAATGCAGTAAAGTTCTTTCCCTAGGTTGTCAAAAGGCAGAAATACATTTGCATTTTGCCCAGGTTCTTTACTTTTCAGAATCTCTCTCTCTGTAAGACTGAAGAAATACTTTGAAATGTTTTAGAACTGTAAAGTTGTCTGAAGAAAGGAGGCTATCACTTGAAACAATAGACCTCTAATCAGTTGATAGCTTTTTCAATGGTCTGACTGGGAACTTCAGGGTTGTGAGTCTACCAAAGTAAAATAAAAGAAAAAAAAGGAATGAAATGTCACTTTGAAATCTATGTTTGGCTTTTGTCAGTTGCTGGCACCTAAAAATTCATGGCAAAAAGGTGAAAACATAGTTTAAAATGAATCTTTAAATGCCAATACTCTCTTGCTGGTGAATTAAATGCATAACTTGCAGATAAGAATTTGTTCCATTATTAAGAAAAGGCAGGACTTCAAAGAATTGTTACTAATAAAATTCTTGTAGCTTAATTAATAAAGGTATCCAATTCACCTTAAGGTTAAAAAATTAATAAAAGCTGTAACTAAGAGTTATGATAATTTATAAATGCATTTATATTATAAAACAGTGGAAAGATAATAACTGAAATTATAGCTGGGTGAATTTAGCCTGAAACTATTATTTAAGTGTAAATTCTAAACTAACCTTACCTTCGTGTATGGTTGCTTCGAGCCTAGCCTCACCCCTTGCCTTTGCCTATGGTTATTTCATAACAACTCCTGTCCTATTGGTATTAGTAATCCTGCTTTCTCTTGTGAATCCAACTAAATTACTGCCTAGTGGAATTCTCAGCCCTTGGGTTTAAATGACCACTGGAGTTTTATTATCTCCAAGGACTGGGGGAAATAAAGGGAGTCTCCTGCCTTAACTGTCAGTGTTTTTAAGAGTGACAATTCATGAGAGAAACTACTTTGTCTCCCTGAGGCTTCCAATAGCCTCAGTAAATATACATAAAATTAATCTTGTTGCTTATCAGAATTCTGCTAAATTCAAAGTAAAATATAAAGTTCTGAAACAAAAGAGAATTGTGTTAAAACATTGGGAACATTTTGGTTACAAGGCATTAGTTAAGAAACAAAATTCTTGTGTAAAACTGCATGGTCATAGTGTAAATTAAGAAGAGTTTCAGGAGTCTTTGAAATGTTTTGCAGTCACATTTATTTTGTAAAAATGGAAGTTTTAAGTAACTAAAGTTATGTTTTTGTGTCAAACTACCCATGTCTGCCTATTTACTCAAATTGTTGAGGTTAAACATGCAGTTATATAAGTAATATATATTTCTGGAAGCCATAGTAAGCTAAGCATTATATAAAATAATGCAAATTATAAGTAACATCAATGAGCTGTGTTTCTGTGTCTAACTCTATTTGTGTCTGCCCATTTGCTCAGTATATGTCTTCATACATCAAGATGATAATATCAAATTAACAAGTGAAAATTCCTAAAAGAGCTCTATTCAAATTGTTAAAAATTAAATATGCAGTTATATATATGAATAAATATTCTTGGAGTCCAAATTAAACTAAGCAGGATGAAAAAGTCATATAAAAATCTGATTATAGAAACTATTGGGAAAAAGCCTCCTTTTTGCAAGAGTTTTAAGGGCAGGACTAGATGTGGCATATTATACCTATCTACTAGGCTGGGGAAGTAAGAATCAGTTTGCCTTGTAATTTACCAGTTTAAACCTTTTGTCAGCCATAAGATAAAGTAATTAGTGGCTCTGTTGAAAAATTTCAGTACGTAAAAAAGTCCATAAAAACTATGGAGAAATCTTTCCTGGATTATGATTAAACAAATTAAGTAATTATGTAATTGAAACCTGGTAGTCAGTATGCTTTAAAAATTATTTATTTTCATAACTTAAACAAAGAAAAAACATTTTTAGCTTCCTTAGAAGAAAAAAGGAACATTCCTTGCATAATCTATAATGGTTTCAATTTTATTTAGCTTAAGTATAATCTTCCATAGTTAATTTATAAACTAAATTAACATTATATGTACAAAATCTTTAAAGTAATAAAAATTTAAGTTCATGTTAATAAAATTAAGCTAAAAAATATTGTAGATATGCTCTCTTAAAGAAATAAAGTAAATTTCTTTGGTTAGTAATTATAATTTACTAAGTTTATTTAAATGTAAGGTAACTAGTCAATGTGGTTGTAGTCAATTATAGAAACTTTGTAAAACATCTTCCAAACTGAAAACATTTAAATAGTTCTAGTTCTAGAAGTCATTGTTAACTAAAAATTTGGATTGGTATTGGTTGCAAAAAAATAACTTCGTGGTAATAAAACCTGTCTGAAAGCCACCGCAAGGTGCATATTTAAGTAAATGGTAATAAAAAGTTATCTTGATTCTATTGGGAATCTTCTGTTTTCATTTTAACAATGAAAACTAGTTTTTTTCCATCTATTACTAAAGTAAAATACCTACTATTATCTTCATAGTAAAATTATATAAGTAAACAGTCATTTGATATATGTGTTGCATTAAATTGTTTAAAATATATATAAAAACAAGTAATAAACTTTATCATGTCAAACTCTTTTGTGCATTCTAACCAAGCTTTAAATACATTACAAGTTGCCTCTCCATGTGAGTTATTGGCTAGGCTGGTCACTGATCCCTCAATTAAAATATTTGCTATATGATCCTTTGGTTCTGCTCCTGAAGTTGATGGAAACTATGTTGCAATTTCAAGCTCCTGCAGCAGCCAATGATGACTCAGTACAGCCAACTCTACAATGGATATCACCTCCAGACTGGCACTGTTCCATAGTGCCAGAGAGCACTATGCACCAGGCTGGTAAAATACTAAAAACTCTCTCTAGAATCAACAATGCTGCAACTTGCTCACTGTGAAGAACATGTTAAGTGGAGCCATGATACCAGGATACTGTAAGTAAAACTTAAACACAGTTAGCATTATGGCCTGCTCCCATGGAAAGATAACATGTAAAGTATTACAAACCTGAAACTTAAAACTATTAATTGCAACTCTAAATCCTTTGCATTAAGTAATACATTAATTAATATTAAGTGCTGTACTCTTATCCTGTACTAAATATATGCCTAATAATTATAACATTATCTTTTCTATTTTGGATCAAGTATTAAAGTATATTAGACATGTTAAATTCCTAGTAAATTCATTTTCTAAACAGTTAATAAACATGTCTATAGAATAAGGTGGCAGTCTCAGCCAGGCTCCGTGAACTAACTATATTCTACTGTACTCTACTGTGTAGCAAAAAATGAGGCTTGCTTGCCAATAATGAGTCACCTATTGAACAAGTCAAAATTACTAGAAATTGTACAATTAAAACAAAAATGTAAAAATACTTTATTCTATAGTTCTGATCACTCCCACACCTAAAAACTAAGAAAATTTCCAACTTGGTGTACTAATTGTGAATGAAACCAATTGCCCAAAGGGTGCCAGTTCACCAGGAGCATTTGACAGAGCACATGAGTGCCAATCATTAAACAGCTTGAAATGTGTCTTCAAACAAAGCTAAGTATCTATTGCAATTTCTCTCTAAAAATAAATATCTTATAAAATATATATATATATATTTTTTTCCACCAGCTTTTAAAAAGGAGTGCCATCTTTATAAGCACCTAACCCTGTCTACCTCTGTAATCCAATGTCCTCTTTTAAAAACGGGTATTCCAAATTTTTGATTAAGTTTGTTTCTTTCAGAGTGAACATCTTATTAACCATATGAAAACTTCATCCAACTTCATACAGAATGCCAGATCCATCTTCCTCCAGTTAAAATAAAATAGAGTTTTACAACTTGTTAGGCAATGACTACAGCCCATGGCCAGCAGGAAGCAGTTACAGAAAAGAGATCATCTCCCTTCAGCACCCCTTTAAGATTAAAGGTGTAAACTCTTTAAGGGTAAAACAAATTTAGTAGATGGATCTGGAGCCTGACTGGAAATCCACGTGGGCGCCGGTGGCCCCAGGATGACTGCAGGGGGGCCCCTTCCCCAGGATTCTGCTGTCCAGAATGAAAACTTCTAAACTTCTAAAAACGGTCCTGGATGCTACACTAAAGATTGATAAGTAAAGTAATCAATCAAAACAACAGTCACCCACCTCTAGCTCCAACAATAATTATGCTAAAGCTTAGCAAGTTAAACTTTAGCATAAGGGGGGAAATGATGTGGGCTTTGAGGGGGAGGCTCTTTGTCTCTTAATAGATAACCTAAGTTGTCTGTGACTTGTGGGTGTGGGATGATAAGAGGCTGCAGCCCTGCCCTTGGCGACCATGGCAATGACTCCAGTCCCAGGAAACAGTTTATCAGTGCAAACTCTATAGACTGAATATTCAGGGGAAATGCAAACCAAATGGGCTAAAAGCTTATCTACAATGTATGAAGTCCATGCTAAAAGCTTACCTAGGATGTGGAAGATATATATGCTAATTCAAGCCTATTGAGAAATGAAACAAAAGAACCATTTGGCCTTTCCTCTCTGTATAAAAGGGACTCAAAAATCTTGTTCGGGGCTCAGGATAGAAACAGATAGCTCCCAAGTCTGGCCAGCTGTCAATAAACCATTTTTCCTTCTCAAAATCATTCCTGAGTCCTGGCCTTTCTATACGCAAATAATTGAACCTCTCTCAAATTCTACAACAGTATTTGCTATTGCATGGATTAATCTGGAAAACAATATGATAACAGAAAGAAGTCAGTCATGAACTACAGTATAATTTATTTCCTTTCATATTAAAACCAAGAATAGGAATAAATATAGAGATAAATTTAAATTTATTGCTTACTGGGTCTAAATGGGAGGTAGAAGGATAGAAGGTTGTTAGGTAGAATGCATGTTTTTTTCTTTATGAGTTAATGAAATATTCTAATATAGATTCTCATGTTAGCAACACATATTTTTGTATAAAACAATAATCATTCAATTATATGGTTTAAACAGATGAACTTTGTGGTATTTGGTTTATATCTTAATAAAATTTTCTTTTTGAAAAGAAGTTAAATTGTTCTTTGGAGTGAAAGGAATTTGGGGAGGCAGAAATTATAGAGTAATAAGTGAAAACTTTCAGGAGTTCAGTATCAGTGTGGTTGAGATGGTTACGTATGTGTACCTAAAGACTTGCCAAATGTTACAGATATGTAGTGGTTATCATATGCTTCATATCATATACTTCATTAATGC
The DNA here is from genome assembly GCF_030445035.2 of Dasypus novemcinctus. Lineage (NCBI taxonomy): Eukaryota > Metazoa > Chordata > Mammalia > Cingulata > Dasypodidae > Dasypus > Dasypus novemcinctus. Next base: position 61,386,737 of record NC_080691.1, on the reverse strand, counting down.
TAATACAAATATACAAATTGATAGATTTGTATGGAATGGAGAGGTGGATAAATCATGACCTTTGAAATGCCAGACAGTACTTCAAATACATTAACTGAACACAATTTCTTCCTCATTCTTTAGGTAAACACTAAAAATGCAACAACATCACAAAAATGGTCTTATTACACAAAGAGGGATCTACAAATCTATCTAGCCCTGTCCCACTCTGTTCTCTAGTAGGTTCAGGGGAGCCATTGAGTCTAGTGGGGGGGAACACAGGCCAGACACTGGGGCTCACTATCAGCAGACATAGACTTTGGGCACTGCCCAATCATTATTTCTGTTTGAAATTTTACATCTGTACATACGTATAAATGTAGTAAGTTCAGGTTTTCATAGTATTTAGTCCAGTGCTATCAAATAATAATATTATCCCAAATGTTCTCATTGCCACCCAACTACCCTAGGACACTCATACCTGCCCTGGGCACTTCCCTTTTCCAAGGCTCCACCAAGAGAGTAATAGTACAGTAGGAGGCTTGCAAATAGTTTCCATTCCATTGCTGATAAAAACCAGATCAGCCCTGATCCTGCAGCTCTGAGAAAGAAGCCCCAGCCTGGAATTTCCCAGGTGTTCTCATTCAGTGATCAGAAATGAACACACATGAATGAAAATGCCCTTAGTTCTGAGCTGGATTTTTTCACTACTATTTTAAAAGATAAATTTATGGAGAACAAGAGACATTAATCAAGTGTGAAAGCTGATGTGAGTGAAAGAAACAGTGGATGTGTGTGGCAAAGGCAGCTTTACTAATGTCTGAGACACACTCTGGAACATCCCTGGAGCCCTTGGGTCCCAATTCATGTTATAGTTACTGGAGATGAATCTAAAAGCTTCCAAGGAGAGTGTCAGAGACACCCTGTGCTGTACGAATTCTCACCTAGACTCCACCAAATGAACACCTGCAAGTACTGACATCCTCGTCAGGAAAATGGCCATGCACTGTCCTCTGTTTTTCTATCAGAATAGCAGAGACTTATCAACTGCTCAGTGTGGGAGGGACATGGGCCCTGCAATCCTCAGAATCTGCAGAGAACATCAGCAGTTGATAATTAGAGTCAGGGTGTTTCTGGTGGTGGGAGACCTTGAGCTGTCTCCTGCCTTTGAATGCTGCTTATGTCTATCTAATGAAGGGTTCTGAATTAAGAAACTCATAAGTTTGACACATCTTAGTTGTCTCTGCAATGCATAATCCTAGGAAATAGAAGTTGTGATATAATCTCCATCTTCATAATACTTTTTTCACTTTCTTGTTACAAGTTTTGTTAAAGTCAAGTGCTATTTGGCCCCCTCTATCCTAAGAATCTGCTGAATTGCTATAGTGAGGTCAACAAAACAGTGATTCTTCAATATACTGTAATATATGAATTTGAGAATGTCAATGGTTGTCTAGAACTTCATTTATGACATGATCAGTAATCTTCTTGGTTACCTTCTTTCATGCTGAAACAAGGAAAAGTCATTCCAACACTGTCAGATAGGTGAGAATTTTTTTGGAAACAATTTTAGTGCCTTCAAATTATTTATATCCCTTAAACCTTTGCAAATAATTTCATGAGAAATAGGTAGATAAACTATTTGAAAATGCTGGATTAATGAGGGAAACTTTTGAGTGTTCTGTGCACTGGGCCCAGCTCCTCCTGTAGGGTGAGGACAGGAATCTCCAAGCTACAGGGGAGGGAGGACAGGGAGGGGCAGGTTGGGGTAAGGAGAGGTTACTGTCAAGATCCAGGCCTTTCTCTCCTAGGGCAGCCCATGTCTCTTTTCTCTTCCTAGGATCCTGTCAGTTTGGAAAGAACTTCTCAATTTTTCTTCAATGTGTTAATGAATGCCCAGACACGAGGTTGTGAGACCTCACTTGTTAGTCTGCACCTTCAGAATAACCTCTGCAGAGTCAAACTTCTGTGCTTTTCACTTTGTCCTGAGTCTGCACCCCTGTGCTCACCTCCCCACTGTGCCTCTGCCCCACACTTTGCATCATGGGAACTTCTGCTTTAGCTCCTAGAAACCTTTTGGCCTTGTGGAGCCCTTGCCTCTTGTTGCCTGCTTCTACCCCTTCCACAGGCATTTCATCCACTCCACTGCCCCAGGAAACACCCTTTTGTCTATCCTTGCCATCTCTCCCTTTCCCCTGAGTCAGGCAAGCTATTCCAAAAGTCCCATTGCCATCATACTTGCAACTGCTTTATAAATGGGCTCCATATCTTAACTGCTTTCCTGACTCCATCTCCTCAGTTGGCTGGACATCTGCACCTGATGCCTCACAGTAACTCTGAACTTCCCTAACCTCCAGACTCCCCATTTCTGTCAGATTTTGGATGAATTTTTGCTCTGCCACTTTATACAAACTTTACACTACATTTGTCAAAATATTAGTGCATTTTAATGCCTCAGTGTCAAAAAAACATTCCATTAAGCTCTTCTTCATTCAAAACGCATTTGAAGATAATCCAGAAAGGAAGGACAGCCCTTGGCTCCCACAGACCAAGATGGCACAAGAGTCCAAGTCTGTGCTGCAGTTCCCTGCCTCAGCTGCTGCTGGAAGTGAAGGTCTTAGGAGGTTTCTACATGAAGAGCTATTCTAGAGACCCCTTCTTCTGCTGCAGTCTCTTTGTGGACAGAGAAACCTGCCATTGACGCCAAGAAAAAAATTGACAGATTGTTAAAGGCCGTGGGAGACACCCCATCATGAAAACACAAAAGTAGGCTGTAGAGTGAACCCAAACCATCCAAGAATTCACTGACCTCATCACAAAGTTCCTTAAACATGTGGCCTCAGAATAGTTATTTTCGTGAATCAGTCCTTGCCCCTTCCCCAGACCAGGAAGTTGGAATGTTCCATGTCTTTTGGCAGTGATGGTAAACTGGTCCTACATTATTGAAAATTGCAGGCATGGGGAACAAAAAAAGAAAAAAAAAGGAATAAAACAACTCAAAACTATAAATTATCCTCAAAAAGAAACAGCAGCTCTGCTACATTTTGATGCTTTTAGCAAGAGATTTAAGGATATGATCTACTCAGCCATGTATCTACTATGATTTAAGTTTATTTATAAGAAAATCTCCATAGATATAGAGTGAAGTCACAAAAAATATAATTTGCATTAATACACAAATTATTATTAAAGATAGAGTATTTTGCTCCTGGTATCCATAAGCCAGGTCTGACTCCAAGATACTGAAAAAGAAACTGTATAAAACTTCACTACCTGGTTCTCAATGTGAATGAAATTGTTTACTTGAAGAATTAATATAGCACTGATTATTTCTTACTGCAAAAGTTCACTTACTAAATCATTCTTTTTGTCTTACTCAGGGAAGTTAAATTTATCGGGGGTGTGATGTGTGCCTTATTGAACATTTATATCTGCCATTATTATCTTATAGTAGAACATCAACCGGCTGGTTGTATTTCTTAAATTGACCAGAAGAGGGCAGCCTAGCTGGCAGTAAGGAAACAGTTTGGTTTAACTTCTTTGCCAGGTGACAATCGGGGGAAAGCTGTTCCTGCTAATTTCTAGCAAGCACCTAGCCAGAAAAGCAAGTATATTGACAAACTGGAAGACAGCGTTAGAGAATATGCATAGTTTAAAATGAATTATTTCATTGGAAAACAGAAGGAATTTTACAAAATTTAGAAAATTGCATAGTAGTGTCTTTTCTTCCTATCATTTAATATTTCCTGAATCCCAACGATATAACTGCAGTGTTTATCTCTTATTTATGTAATTTCAGGTAGTGACGGGTCTTTCTGGTAATATCTTTGCTCATTTCATATTTATTTTCCAACTAGAAAGCCTTCAAAGCATCATTGAAAAAAATAGTTTAGGTATTATGTGTATTTCATGCAATGTCTAAAAGCTTACAATTTTTATTGTTATTAGGTAGGTAATTGCTTGAAGTTAGACTTCACTTTTTATTAATTCCATATTGTGTTTATCATGCATCATTTAAAAAAAAAGCATTCCAGATAAACAATTCCCAGTCTCCTCATAAACAGAAAATGAGATAATAAATAGGTATTGTTTTAAATTTCTAATTTAATGGGAATTTCACAGGCTTACACACAAAAGTGTATATTGTGGAAATTACATTACACATGTGTTTAAAAAATATGTTCCCTCCACTGTGGCTCCCATTTGAACGAATTTCCATATCATGCATATCCACAGTATATACAAATCATTCACCACTCAAGTTTTTATTCTGCTCAGCCTTATTTGGAGAGGGGCTAAAGTGATTTCATATTGGACAGGGTGCCTCAAGGCATCATGAGAAACCACTTGAGAGATGCGACCTCAAGGATATGATCCAGTACCTGCAGGATGATCACCAGGTACTGCCTGGCTCACTGTGTTCTTGTTGATGAGCAGCAGGAGAAGGCATAAGGCTGGCATCTGCATGGAGCATCAGGGATGGCTTCCTCCCTGGTCATGTCCCCCCACTACAGGACTCCAGGAATGGAGACACAGGTTCTGGAGATGGACACAATCTCCATCACAGCACTGGGATAAGAGGGGTTTTGGGTGCTGTGGAGGGGTTTTCTAACCTCAGCACAGAGAGCCCCTTCTTGTCCCTATCAGGCTCTCACCAGCATACTTAGCAGAGAACTCTGGTCTGCCCTGGGAATTTCTCACAATTGTAGCAGGTGCTCATTTAAGAGCAAAGTATTAGGTTTTACTGTCTAGGATGGAAGTCCATGGGCAGCCTAAGAACCTGAACCAGAAGCTGCAGGAGAGCAAGGAGGAGGACTGGAGGGAGAGGAAGATCTCTGGTCTGTGTGATGTGCAGCATGCTTGGGAGGAGTATGATTGTTGCCCTAAGTTTTGAAGACTTGTAGGCAGCACCTTCCTGATAATCCACTCAGTTCCCTTGAATGGCTAATCCTCCAGGAAATGGACCTGCCCTGAGAATTGAGTGGGAGCTCACAGGGTCAGACTCAGCTGAGCATCCCGCATAGCTTCTGGTTAATTTCTCTGTGAAAGCGAAGGAAACAGGTTGGGATTCCCGTTCTTGGGGCAGCTGTCATTGGCTGTGACATACAGTTGTTCAGATTCAATATCCAGCTCCCTGAGACCAGCAGATAGGAGGAAGAGAATGTTTTGCTTATCATATGAGCCATGGGTATGTTAAAAGGAGAAAAGCCTGGACAATAAGGACAGTTCTTTAGGAAGAAGTGGAGAGAGAAAGCACTGCATCGTTTTTAGTACTGAAATGCTTTTCCATGCTCTCAACTGACTATTATCATAGAGAACTCTGGATGCAGAGACTGCAGGGCAAGAGAGAGCCTCAGTTGCAGGGAGGGAGCTCATGTGTCCTATGGGGAAAGGACATGCAAATGGGGCCCCTTCCTCTGGGCCTGAAATGCAGCCCAGGCCCAGACCTTGTAGCTCTGAGAGAGGAGCCTCCTCCCCTCTGTCTGACCTCACTCCACTCTGTGGCCAGGACTAAGAAAGAGTAGGCACCATGAAGTGTGTGCTGGTCTGGACTTTCCTTTTATCAATTTTCCAAGGTAATATTAATTGGAAGAAGTTTTTACTGCAGTGTGAATATGTGCAGGTGCGTTTGTATTTGTGCATGTGTGTGACTATGTGTGACTCAACTTCTAATGTCTATTGGCAGGTGTCCTTTGTGAAGTTCAGCTGGTGGAGTCTGGGGGTGATGTGAGACCACCAGGAGGATCTCTGCGCCTCTCCTGTTCAGCCTCAGGATTCACCTTTGCTAACTCTGGCATGAGCTGGGTTCGCCAGGCTCCAGGGAAGGGGCTCGAGTGGGTCTCATACATTACTAGTAGTGGTGGTAGCACATACTACGCAGACTCTGTGAAGGGCCGATTCACCACCTCCAGGGACAACAACAAGAACCAGCTATATCTGCAAATGAGCAACCTGGAAACTGAGGATACGGCCCGTTATTACTGTGCAAGAGACACAGTGAGGGAAAGGCAATGCTAACACAGACAAAAAGCTCTTCCATGGGGTGGCCTCAAGAGGCCAGGATACACTGAGCACAAGGACCCTCTGAAGGAGCAGGTGCACTGAGGTGGTTAAGGACTGGTTTTCTGTCAGGATCTAGAGTTTCCTTTCCAGCTCTTTCCCCAGGGAGCATCTCTAAATTTACCATCCTGTGCCTATCACTGATGTAGTAAATTGAATAGTTTTGACGCAATAGCAAGAAGCCTAATCACATGCGAAATCTGCCAACTCTCCATTATGAAAGCAGAAACGACTCTGCCAATGTTTGCCTGGTTCAGAATTCTGAGTAGTTCATGGCAACGTGGTGAATCTTTCAAAATGAGACTGAAAGCAGAAGATGCAGTAATATTCCTCAATAGGAAAATCACTGTGCTTCACATGAGAATCAAGGGAGGGGCTGTTCTAGGTTCTAGACTGTATTGGGTTTCAAATTTCACCCCTACTCATACCGAAGTGTTCATAACAGACTCAGAATTCATCTCATTGTTTATTTGTCTGGTGATGCATTTTATTTTTCCTGAATCTTTTTTTCACCTTTCTCTTTGTTCCTTATATACCCTGTCAATGAAAAATGGGTTTCCTGTGGTCTGAATCCCAAGGCTCAGTCATGTTACCTAAAGCTTCTGTAGCAATGGCCAATCTGATAGCTGAGGACAAGACCTTCAATAGTGAGAGTGAAGTGAGAGGAAGTCAGTGTGAGTCCACCAGACTCTCCTGGGCTTTATGGTTGAACTCAGGACCAGGGGTCTCTCAGCACCCTACTCAGGAGCAGAAGAGAGGGAGGTCTAGATTTACTCTTAGAATCTGCCCAGAAAAATCTTCCCTCATGACTCCGCTTTTGTTTATCCTTGGAAACTTCCTATAATCTCTCATCGGATAATGGTTCATGTAGAATGGGAACTCAATGCATTTTTTAAAGATATATTTTATTTATTTATTTCTCCCCACCCCCTTGTTGTTTTTCACTTTCTGTGTCTGTTTTTCTGGTTTTTTTAGGAGACACCAGGAGTTGAATCTGGGACCTCTGAGGTGGGAGAATTTGCCTAATCACTTGAGCCACCTCTGCTCCTTAATCTATTGTGTCTCTTATTATGTTTTTTCCTCCCCTTAGGCACACCTCAGCAGAGTCCCAGAGACAGATAAAGTAGATACAACTCCAGGCATTGGTTCTTCTGAGGGCTACAGAGACCCACAGGTTCTATGGTCATGGCAGATGCAGATCAGTGCTATGTCAGTTGACCCTACTTTGGAGTTTGTGTTTCTGTGTGATGGAGCTGGACTCATTTGTGATCTTTGTCCACAAGCCTCTCCTGTTACTTTTACCAGATCTGTAGTTGGTGCTGGGATTTAGTGTATACCCAGGGGACCTGAATCTCTGGACTGACCATGTGATAGTCAGGCCCTGAGCCTCAAAAAGACTTCAGCTCCTACACTCTGGTTTATTGGACTTACCCCACTCAGCTAACCTGGATTTGAAGAAGGTCAACCACCACACCAGGGAGCCAAGAGTGCCTACACCTGAAAGTAGGAGAATTGCATCCAGCATCCATGTGGAATCTAAGCCCCTTCTTGATATAGATGTGGAGAGGATACAACCATTCTAAGGTAAACAGAATGGAGGAATAGAGTATGGATTAGAGTGGACTTACTGATATTCTATTCATGAACTATTGTAATTAGTAATCGAAAAAAAGGTGGCATTGGTATGTAGAAAGTGGCCATGGTGGCTGCTGGGGATAGGGAGTGAGAGGAAGAGATGTGATGTGGGGGCATTTTTGGGACTTGGAGTTGTCCTGGGTGGTGCTGCAGGGACAGTTACCAGACATTGTATGTCCTCCCATGACCCACTGGGTGGACTGTTGGAGAGTGTGGGTTATGGTGTGGACCATTGACCATGAAATGCAGTGATGCTCAGAGATATATTCACCAAGTGCAATGAATATCTCATGATGATGAAGGAGGTTGTTGTTATGGGCAGAGGAGTGGGGTGAGGGGGGTGGGGGGTGTATGGGACCTCATATTTTTTGAATGTAACATTAAAAAATAAAGACCAGAAAAAATCATATGTGGAAAAAAAAAAACAACAACAACTGGGGCGGGGGGAGGGGAGAGAAATAAATAAATAAGTCTTAAAAAAATGAAACCTGAGGGGTTTCTGATGTTTGAGTTTTGATGTTAGAGTTTGATAGTGAAGTCTTAAGCTGGAGTCCCTGGGAAAGAGACAAAGCCGTTTGCCTGATAGCTGATGTCGTGGAGAGAGGCAAAGCATAGAGAGCCTCATAGTCTACAGCTGACCTTGTGGAGGACAGGAGCTGAGCCCAGAGGAATCCAGAAAGCCTGCACCCTCACAGATTTCAGCAGCCATCTTGCTCCAAAATGTGGAAATAGACTTTGGTGAGGGAAATAACTTATGCTTTATGGCCTGGTAACTGTAAGCTCCTACTCCAAATAAATACCCTTTATAATGCCCTGCAAAAAAAAAAAAAAAAATGAAACCTAATATATTGCCAAATTCAATTCATAGGAAAATGAAATATAGTGATGGGTTTAAAGACTAGAAATGGAATACATACTAATTTAGAAAAACTAAAAGGTTTAAATGGCCAATACAAATGCATTTATATGGCTTAGCATCTTCAAAAAATAGTCGAAAGGTCATCAGAGGGTCCCAACTATGTACACCTCAGCAGGACCCCAGAGACAGCCAAAGTAGAAACAACCCCAGGTAATGGTTCTCCTGAGGGCAACAGAGACTCCCAGGTTCTATGGTCATAGCAATGGCTCTGTAGTCCAGTGCTATGTCAGGGGGCCCTACTTTGGAATTTGTGTTCCTGAGAGTGATCTGATCCTGGACTTAGATGTGATTTTTCTACACATGCCTCTTCCATCACTTTTACTGAATGTGTGGTTGGGGCTAGGGTTGGTGTAAACTCAGGGGACTTGAATCTCTGGATTGTCCATGTGCCAGCTGGGTTCTGAGCCTCAGCAGAGTTGCAACTCCTACTCTCTGGTTCATTGGACTTACCTAGATTAGTTAACAGGGAGGTGAAGATGGTCAATGACCACACCAGGGAACTGAGAGAGCCTACAATTCCAAGCAAGAGCATTTCATCCATCATCAATGTGGAATCTAAGCCCCTTTTTGATATAGAGGGGGACATCACCATCCCAGGGTCCACAGGATGAAGGAATAAAATATGGGTTAGAGTGGACTTACTGCTATTCTTCTATAGAATTGTTATGACTAGTAATGGGTGAAATTATAGCATTGATATGGAGAAAATGGCCACAGTAGTTGCTGAGTGTAGGGAGAGGGAAGAAGTGCTGTGATGTGTTGGCATTTTGGGGACTTGGAGTTGCCCTAAATGATATTGCAGGGACAGATACTGTATAGGATATATCCTTTCAAAACCCACTCAGTGTACTGGAGGAGAGTGTAAACTGCAATGTAAACTATTATCTATATGGTGCAGCAGTGCTCCAAAATGTATTCACCAAATGTAATGAATGTGCCAAAATGATGAAAGAGGTTATTGATTTGGGAGGAGTGGGGTGGGGGTTTGTGGGGTATATGGGAACCTCTTATATTTTTTAATGTAACATTTTTTTGTGATCTGTGTATCTACAAAAAATACAATTAGAAATGATGGGGGTGGAGGGGTGGGTAGTAGGTTATATGGGAACGTCTTATGTTTTTAATGTCATCTTTTGTGTGATCTATTAACTTTAAAAAAGATAATTAAGAATAAAATAAAATAAATTTCTTTAAAAAAATTATTGCATACAGAAGCCAAAAGAAAATATGGTTAACGTAATTCCTTGAGAGCAATAACACTAAATGTTAATGGATTAAATTCACTAGTTAAGAGACATGGATTGTCAGAATGGATAAGGTAATATGACCCATCTACATACATGTAATCTCTTAACAAATATTTGATTCAGTCACACTCTCACACTCATATCCATGGAAAATAAGTCAATTAAGTTTCCTTTTTACTTAATATTTCAGTCCTCAATTTATGTTTTCCACTTGTATATTCTTATAAACTGCAAGGAGAACCCATGTACAATTTCCATGCTTAGCTTGAACATTTTCCAAGTTAAAACTCCCAATTATCAGTTAAAAATTCTTTCTTCCATCTGTTAACAGAACACATTCTTCAAATTCCCTTGCCATTTTATAACAAGGATTGCCTTTCTCCCAGCTTCCAACAACACTAATAAATTCATTCTAAGTTTTAATAGAAAAATCTTATATATTTTTCTACTGACACTTTCTAAAAGGCAATCTAGGTTGTAATATTAAGCACACCAGTTATCTTTCAACCTTTACACATTACCCCATTTTATAGCCATTTCCACATATTTACCTATTTTGTATAGGAACCCACCATTTCCAATTACTGGCAATTATCTTGTTTTCCAGGGCTGTTATATCAAATGTATCAGAATGTTTTGCTTGCAAAACTTAGAATTTTGGAGACTTGAAGTCAAAAATCAACATTTCAACAGGACCATACTTTCTGTGGATATCTGGAGTTAACTTACTGGTAATATATAATGTATGTTTCCTTCTGTCTCTAATTGTTGGCTGGACCAAATGCCCTCAGCTATTAAAGACTTACTGATATTTCATTATGGATCTATTGTAATTAGTAATGGAAGAAATTGTAGCATTGATGTGGGGAAAGTGGCCATGGTACCTGCTGAGGGTAGGGAGAGGGATGAACAGATATGATGTGGAGGCATTTTCAGAACCTGGAGTTGTCCTGGGTGATACTGCAGGGACAGATGCTGGACATTGTATGGTCTGCCCTCCCTCCACCCAGGGACTGGGGGAGGGTGTAAACTACAATGTAAACCATTATCCATGTGGTGCAGCAGTGCTCAAAAATGTATTCACCAAATGCAATGAATGTCCCACAATGATGAACGGTTTTTAATGTGGGAGGAGTGGGATGAGGGGGGTGGGGAGTATATGGGGACCTCTTATATTTTTTGAAAGTAACATTTAAAGAAAATAAAGAGAGAAAAAAAGGCTACCACCATGTTTGATTTTGACTGTCCCTGACTCACTTTGGCTGACCTTAACTAATAACCTCTTCAAAGAGCCAATATACAAATAGATTTACATTCACCAGACCAGGGGTTAGGTGACATATTTTTCTCCATAACACCAATTACTGACGTGGGCATCATTGTTAAAGCATCTAGATTTTAGAAAAATCTATAGAAACTGCACTCAACACCAGAATATATATTTGTCATATGAACACAAGGAATGCTTTATTTGATATAACAATAATATCCCACAAAATAAACCTAAATTTAAAAGAATATAAATAATATAAAGTATGTAATCAAATATAATGAAATGAAATTAAAAATAACAGTTAAGTTCACAACTATTATTATACACTTTATGTATGCTTATGTATGAGTGGTATACATGAATAAATTAATTTAAAAATGTAAAAAAAGAATAACAGAAAAAAATTGGAAAATTAAATATGTAGAATTTTAAAATGGAATCCTTTGATTATCAAATTTTCAAAGGAAAGATCAAAAGGAAAATAAGACTACACATTGAGATTAATTAAAATTAAAACAGATCAAAAGAGTGGATGAGGATAAAGTCAAACCTAGAGGGGGATTTAAGTATGTAAATGCCTATGTTAATAATAAAGTTATTGAAAATAATCTAATCCTCATTTTTAGACATTGGAAAAAATAAGAGCAACTAAATTTCAAATGAACAGTAGGAGGGATATACTAATAATTAGAGTGGAAAATAATGAAATAGAGAATAGATACAAAATACAAATAATTCATGTGACCAAAACATATACTGTAGAAAAATCAAGATCATCAAAATTGATAAAAGTTTCCTGAATTGACCAAAGGAAAAAAGAAAGAGATGAAAGAAATTACTGGAATAAGACAGAGGAAAGGAGGCGTAACTACTGATTTTACATAATTTTTAAAATATGATGATTAAAGAATATTATGAAAAAGAATACTGCAATAAATTATGCAACTTAAATGAAGTGGATAAATTCCTAAGAAGTTATAAACTACTAAAATTGACTTTGATTGAAATAAACAATCTGAATAGGCCTTTATCAATAGAGTGATTCAATTTAGTAATAATAATAAAAGAGCATATCCATAGAAAGCTCAGGTCAATACTGATAACTGCAAAATGGTTTTTAATTTTCATAGTTCCATACTATTCTGATTGTTGTACCCTGAAATCTCATCCAGAATATGCCCCAGAATTTTTTGGAAGATGTTGTTTTTCATTTCACCTTAGTCCCAAGCTATTCTTAACAGTGTGCATTTCCAAACATATTGTAAATTCAATTTGATAGCATCCAAACTATATGTTCAAGGACTTATGGCTATTGCTTTGAGTTTCTAGACTAAATAAGGAAGAAAACGTATTTTGAAATATTTTTTCAATATAGAAATATGGGATGTCCATTAATTTAATTTTATCCCCTTTGACTCCTTTAAACAATATTTAGCAGTTTACGGGGTGCAGTGATGTTCAGAGATGTACTTACCGGGTGCAATGGATGTGTCACGATGATGGGAGAGAGTGTTGCTGTGGGGGGAGTGGGGGGTGGGGGCGGTGGGGTTGATTGAGACCTCATATTTTTTGAATGTAATTTTTAAAAATAAATAAATAATTTTAATAAAAAATATTTAGCAGTTTTAAGAGAAAGTATTTAACCATATGTTTGGCATTGATTCTTCGATTTTTTAAATAATATCCTCGTAGTTTTTATTTATTTATTTATTATTTCTCTCCCTTCCCCCCCACCCCCACCCCGGTTGTCTGTTCTCTGTGTCTATTTGCTGCGTCTTCTTTGTCCACTTCTGTTGTTGTCAGCGGCACGGGAATCTGTGTTTCTTTTTGTTGCATCATCTTGCTGTGTCAGCTCTCTGTGTGTGTGGCACCACTCCTGGGCAGGCTGCACTTTCTTTCACACTGGGCAGCTCTCCTTACAGGGCGCATTCCTTGTGCATGGGGCTCCCTTACGTGGGGGACACCCCTGCGTGGTACAGGACTCCTTGCGTGCATCAGCACTGCATGTGGGTCAGCTCCACATGGGTCAAGGAGTCCTGGGGTTTGACCTGCAGACCTCCCATGTGTTAGATAGATGCCCTAACCACTGGGCCAAGTCCGCTGCCCCCTTAATTTTTTTTATGTTTGAAATTTTTACAGAAAAATTCAGAGGTGACTGAGTTCCATCTTAGACCATGGGATTTCCTGTTCCTGCCCAGAAAAGTCTAAGAATTCCTTTGGGTTCTTTCCTTTTTATTTCCATGCTTTCTCTCATCTTATAGTGATCAATGTTGAATCGACCTCAATTCAATTTTCAACACCTAATTTTTTTAGATTTATAGTATTAATATCTTCATTCCAAACTCCAGTGCTGTGCAAAATTTTTCTGCACTCTATAGGTCATGCCTAGTAAAGTGATTCTCTAAACATTCTAGTGTACATTAGGATGGTTTGTTTCATTCTTCTCTTTTTATCTGTCCTTCATGGATCTGGAATCATATTTTAATAGTATGTATCCTCCACTTATGTTTGGCTCCTGGAATTCTAATTCTCATACAGTTTCTCCACCATTCATTTTTTTTTGTGGTAGCCAGGACCAGAAGTATAATTCATGAACCTTTAATATTCTCCATTCTCCATGCAATGATCCATGTATCTTTACTTTATCTCCTCTGTGTCACATGAATCAGTTTATTCTCTACATTTTCACTCACAAAGCTCAGTTTGGATGTGTACCTCCATGCCATAGAATACACTTATCCACATGCAAACTACCTGCCCTCTGCCCCTTTATTAGAAAAATCTCCCTACCCAACTACTTTCTTCTGTGTCACAGCAGGAAGTCTCCTGCTGCATACACACTAGGGAGGACCCCTAGTGCTCTGAAAATAGAGATCAAACTCCAATGTTGCTGCAAAATCTCATACCACCTGGCACATTGCCACTTTGTATTCATCCTGGGAATCCTAGACTAATTCCAGGGATTGTTGGAATGTTACATACAATTCTGTAAAGTGGATGAGTAATTTCTGCAGTGTCATTTTAAAAAGATGTTTTACAATCTCATCTAGAAAATAAAATATTTAACATTGGATATCTATTCTTATTTTTATGAAGACTCAATATGTGAATTCTAAGGAAAATTATAATAGTGAAGATGATCTGTCACATTAATTATACTATTTTTTTATATCCATTAGGTCAGATGAATGCCTTTAGCATAAATGGGAAAATGAAACAATATAAAATTTATAAAGAAATAAAATATTGCATGTTATATCTTGAGAAACAAAATATTTTAAAATATATTTGTTATTCAAGAATGGAATAGGCAGGGTACACATAAAAGAGCACAATTTTGGAACACTACCTCACAATATAAACACAAGTGATTTAAAAAATATATCTGATAGAAAATTCATTGACTCTGTGTGTGTTGTATATTTGTGGGAGTAATAATGTGATTGAGAAATTTTAAAATATAAACCTTATTTTTAAAGAAGATTATGAAAAGATAAATTGAAAAAATAGGAAATTTCCATGTACTCACCTCCCCCTCTCACAATATCCTGTATTAATAGCATCTTATATTAGTGTTGAACATTTGTTTCAATTGTTGAACAGATATTGGAGCATTGCTACTAACTATGGTCTATAGTTAGTATTATAATTTGTACTTGCACTGTGCAATTTTATAGGTTTGGACAAAATGTATAATGGTCTGTATCCATAGTTGAAATATCATGTAGAACAATTCCAATGTCCTAAAACATGATCTATATTCTACTTATTCTTTCCTTTCTCTCCCTTCAGAACCTCTGGTAACCACTATTTTTATATCAATGTTAAAAGTTCCTCCATTATTACAATAATAATAAGTCTACTTTGGTCCAAGTTTGCCTTCCCACTTTATGTCTGTTCATTCCTCAATCTTGAAGATTTGGGGATGGTGATATCCATTCTGCTTCAGATTGAGAGTTAGCTTAGATTTTATGGGACAGATGGAAGGAACTGTTTTCCTTGCAATTGTAGATACTCTGCTTTTCAGATGAAGGCTGACCATCATCATCATTTGAGTAGTTGTTCTGGGCAAGTCCAGTGAACTCTAGAGTAGATGTTAGCTTCAACTCTGCAGTGATTCAGGGCTATATTGGCCTATGAACATACTGAAGATTCAAGTCTTTGGGACATATATTTAATGGGTGTATTTGTAGGGAAATAAATGGGTCAAATTCTGTTACATTAGGGAAACAGATTATCATTATTCAAGTCAAGGCTCACTGATGCGGTGCTGACATCATGGAATTGTGTTATTTATATTTTTAGATGCTTCTAGAGCCCTCAGGAGCACCTCTGCTTTAGGCTTTTTTTATATATATATAAATTTTTATTTATTTCTATCCCCTCCCCCCATTCCAGTTGTCTGTTCTCTGTGTTCACTGTGTTCATTCGTTCTGTGTTCTTTTGTCCGCGTCCGTTGTTGTCAGGGGCATGGGAATCCGTGTTTCTTTTTGTTGCGTCATCTTGTTGTGTCAGCTCTCCGTGTGTGCGGCACCACTCCTGGGCAGGCTGCACTTGTTTCATGCTGGGCAGCACTCCTTACAGGGAGCATTCCTTGCGCATGGGGCTCCCCTACATGGGGGACACCCCTGCATGGGAGGGCACTCCTTGGAGCATCAACACTGCGTGCAGGGCAGCTCCACACGGGTCAAGGAGGCCCCAGGTTTGAACCTCAGACCTCCCATGTGGTACAGTTGCCCTATCCACTGGGCCAAGTCCGCTTCCCTGCTTTAGGCTTTGTTTACTATGGTCGTTAATGAGATGTGTCTGAGACATGCATTGACATAACTTCTAGAATAACTTCTAAACTCAATTTTGAATCTCTTAGCCATAAAAATTCCTTTAACTTAATTTTTCCCCATTTTGGTCAAGGTCTTTTTCCAAATCCAATATTATTATTATTATTTTTAATTTTGTAGAAAATGGTTTATCAATTCCATTTTTGTATAAAACACATGGGAGAAACCTAGCCAATCAATACACAATTGTTGCCACATGAAAAGGTACTTTTATCAAACTCTTAATCTAAGAACATACGAATGCTTCTTTATCTTGTCTACAGTAATTGTCTATGCTCTTCCATTTAACTGTTTCAAAAATTCCAAAAATCCCCATTATTTCTTCTGTCCCAGTTACAGTGCAATTGACAGGGAGGAAGAGGTTTGGCCAAAACAACTCTCTAAGCAGTTTTCTGCTGTCCCTTCTTTCCAATCAGAGATTTGTGGATGCAAGGGATCACACCAACCCCAGCTATGGTAGCCTTGATAAGAGAATCCAACTCTTCATCACCACAGATTGCAAGCTGCAAGTGACGTGGAGTGATACGCTTTACTTTGAGATCCCTAGAAGCATTACCTTCCACCTCCAGCACCTCAGCAGTGAGATACTCCAGAATTGCAGCACTGTACACTGCAGCAGTGGCACCAACCCTCCCATGGCTGGTAGTACGATTCTTCAAGTGTCTGTGGATACGGCCCACTGGAAACTGGAGTCCAGCTCTTTATGAGCGAGATACTGCCTTAGCCTTGGCCTTTCCACAGTCTTTACCAGCTTTGCCTCCAGTCATAGTCTCTGCGCTGCTTCCGTCCATCTGCTCTGGCGCGGGGCCGAATCCGTTCGGCT
Organism: Dasypus novemcinctus; assembly: GCF_030445035.2. Lineage (NCBI taxonomy): Eukaryota > Metazoa > Chordata > Mammalia > Cingulata > Dasypodidae > Dasypus > Dasypus novemcinctus. The sequence goes on along the minus strand of NC_080691.1, from coordinate 61,369,963 downwards.
TGGCCCGCGCGCTGCACCTGCTCCCCCTCCCAAGCCGCCGCCTCTGTTATCGCAGCCCCAATCGCCGCCACCGCTGGAGCCCAGACAATCCTAATATTATATTAAAATAAATTTAAATAAAACTTATCTGCCAAATAAAAAAAAACTATGATGATGTACCTGCCACATTTGGAAAGCTAGGAGTATCTTCATCTGCAAACAAAACTATTTCCTTCCTCTTCCCTTAGTATTTTCCTGAAGGTGTTACAGTGGGCATTGCCTCAAGATTGAGAAATAAATAAAACCAAGGGGAGAGTGCAACTGCTGAATAAAGCAGATTTATTATTGTAGTTATTCTTTTGTGTTAACAGTGTAACACTGATGTAAAAATTATTTCTAGAACTTTTCTGAACAAAATAAAGACTAAAGAGCAACAAAATAAACTATCTCACTACATAGAATCAAAATTTTTACCTGATTGGAGATTACACAATACAAAAAAAAAAAAAAGGAAATATTTTGAATAGTAACATTGCAGTAAATTAGGATATGAGATCTATGATATTTAAAATGAGCAAGATATTTAAATTGACAGAAAAAATGTGCTATAGAAAATCTCTGCAATTTACAGAATATCAGTAAAAATTCTTAAATTCTTAGGGCACTCATGATCATTTTGGTCAAAGAAATGCTAAGAATAGTAATATTTTTCACCCATTTTATAAGAGCAAATTAAATAAAAATAATAGCACTTTCATCTGTGGAGTTCAAAATTATGTATTTTGCATACATAAAATGCTCATGAAAAATACATATGTCAACTTTCTGATACTATTTGGACATTGTCTTAAAATATAAATTCTTAATTTTAGATGCAATAATATGATTCCCCCAAATTTTTAATAAGTTAATGTGATTTTTAATAAGTTAATGTGATTTTTTGTTTCAAAGAAAATACAGATACACCATCTCAGTTTCCCTAAGTTAATATGTTGCATAACCGTGATACATTTGTGCAAATTAAAAAATAAACATTGGTACATTTGTATTTATTAGACTCTAGCTATTATTATAATTAAATCATTTCCCACTAATACCCTTTAAAAATTATTTTTTAGCAAAGCAGTTGTAGCTTTAAAATAAAAAAAGCCTTGAAAACTGTATGAGTTTCCCATATGTGCACACACAATTTCTTACAATTGGTGAAACAATATTGTTAAAATTGTGTTATTAATTATAATTCATAATTTACATTAGGCCTCCCTCTGTGCTGTAAGCTATATAATTTTTAAATCTGTTGATATATATATATATATAAACACACTAACTGAATAATCCCATTTATCCATTTCAATTATTCAATTGAATGTTGTTAATTGCCTTCACAATTCTACCACCATCAACCATCAACATCATCCATTACCAAAACTTTTCCTTCATCCCAAACAGAAACTCCATTACAATTAAGCATCATCTCCCCATTTCCCAACCTCATCCAGCTCTGGTAACCTGTATTCTATATTCTGACTTGATGAATTTGGATACTCCAATCATTCTATATAATTGATATCATACATTATTTGTTATATTGTTACAGGCTTATTTCACACCACATGATTTCTTGAGGTTTCATCAAATCGTAGTATGTATCAGAATTTCATTCCTTTGAAAAGCATAATAATATTTTAATAGATCTGTATATCACAGTTTGATTATTTATTCACCTGTTAATGAACAAATGATTATTTCCACCTTTTGGCAATTGTTAATAATGCTACTATAAATATCTGTGATAACACACCTGTTTGAGTCCTGTTTACAATTCTATTATGTATATATCCAGAATTGGGTTTGCCAGGTCTTATCACCATTATGCTTTTTTTTTTTTTTGGCACAAAGATCCAGCCAAGAACACTACACTGAATTTAGCTATCAGATCTCCTAATCATTTCTGGCAAGAAATAGGTTGTATATTATGTGGTTTTTCAGTGGGCTATTCTATATGTGGAAATTGGATCAAGGAAATAGAAGATACTGTTCATATTATCCTTGTCTGTGTATATTAACTTCCTAGTTATTGAAAAATTACAGATGGTGGAGTTTAGTAGTCGTCAACTATAATGTGGATTTGTCTATTTCAATTACTAGTTTCATTAAATGGGATTGGGAAAATTGACTCCCTTTTCACTATGTAATTTCTATCTCTATTACTAATAGTCTTAATTTTTGGAGCTCTACTTTGCCTGAAATTAATATTGAGACTCGTGTTTTTTTTGTCCTTGTTTTCAAGCTCTGTCTCCTTCCTTCCTTCCTTCCTTCCTTCCTTCCTTCCTTCCTTCCTTCCTTCCTTCCTTCCTTCCTTCCTTCCTTCCTTCCTTCCTTCCTTCCTTCCTTATTTTGCATTTTCCTCTTTAAAGCATCTAAATATAAAGTGGCTTTCTTGTTAGCAACATACAGTTACAACTATCATCTAATGTATCAAATAAGAATATTAATTTTTCAGTTTTTCTAGCTTTTTGTTGCTGTTATAAGTATAAAGAAAACTTTTCTCAGACTTCTGTATGACCAATCTGAGCAGTAGTTTTTTTCCATAGAAGCCAAAACCTGGAAACTTCTAAGTACTTGTGTACAAGTGAATAGATAAACAACTTGTGTTATAAGTAACCATTGGAAAATCATTCAAAATCAATGAATGTCTGATGCTGCTAAAAAGGGTGCAATTCCAAATAATTATTCTGAGAGAAACTTACTGAAAGTATATTCTGTACAATTCAATTTATATAAATTCTGGAAGATGCAGAATAAACACACACAAAGAAACAATATTAGTAGATTTCCTGGGAAAGAGTAGGAGAAATGAATGATTTGGAAAAGGAATTAAATATATCTGCTTAATAGATATGCACATATGCTATTACTTACCAAAATAGAAACAATAAATATATACAGTAAATTGCATGTAATTTATAGCTCAATAAGACTGTTGCAAATAAACAAATGAATGCACCACTACAGAAGTAGCAATAGAAAGATAGATAATGAGATGTGAAATGCCAGTCTCCTACATATTAATCTCTATGAACTCTGGAAACAAAAGAATATCAGCATATTAATCATAGTGATATTAAATTATTTTTTATATTTTTTAATTCAGTATCTGGATCAGATATTAATCTCATTCTAATAGCTTGTTGATTGAGAATTCTCTCTTGGTTTTGATTTACCCTAAAATTTTTGTTGAAGCCTAGACATGTTATATAAATTAGATAGTGTATATTATTATCATTAATTGTTCTTATAATTCCTTTTTTCCTGGTGTATGATCACACCCTACCTTCTGCTAAGTTTTACTGTGGGGATTGCCTGAGACTAGTCAGACTTGACTTGGAGTTTACTATTACCATGTCTGCCTGAACTGGTTTTATTTTTCTCCTCTGGGCATCAAAATATTTTTTCTACTGTTACCTTGCTTTGTTCTGCATTCTTGATTTAGTATGTTTTATTTCTGCTTACCCCAGAGGAAATTCCCCATCTTTCAGATCTCCCACCTGAATCCCACCTTTGTGTTTACTTGATGGTTGTCATGTGGTGTAGGAGGGTGACCTTTGGGGTGCAGTCTCTGATCTTCTGACTGAACCTTACTCTTAGGCAGGTCTTGTGAACCTGGTCTGGGTTGTGGCCATTTTGTGTCCCTGTCCTTCCTGTTGAGGTGCAGTTTGGGGATTACTATGGATTCCTGCTCCTGAGGGTAGATTATTGCTTATCCTGTCTCTTCCTTCCAGCAAATCTAATAGTTTTCCTTTCATCAGTGTCTTCTGTGACTCATTTTGCTCTCTTCCCTGGAGGAGAGCTAAGGCCTTTATTCCTAAGGGAAGATAGAGGAGGTGGTGAGAGTTTGGGTGGTAGAATCTATTTCCTCCCAGTTTCAATGGAATTTCATCTGTAGGATGCAGGTTGTGATGGTAGTCCCCTTTCATGTTAATTATTTCTTCTGTAGTGGAGCTAGGGGAGGGCTGTTGTTCCTCTGCCCCAGGCAGCACCACCAAAGGAAGGTGGGAACTTTTTGTGGATTCTCCCCAATCCTGGAGGAAAATCCTGGAGGAATCCACCTGGATAGTTGGTGGCTGTTGGGTGCTTCACATGTTAATGCATTGACCACACCTAGTCATATAAAACTGATGACATATCCTGGTTTGATCTTCTATTATTGTAAATCCCATCTGGGGACATCTCCACCAGGTAAGCTGAAGTTTTGGTCCTTTTTCTCCCCACAGACATCTACCTCTCCCCAGTTTAGGAATATTTGATTTCCCTGTTACTTGAATTACCTGATGCATTGAAGTAACTTAATTAATTTGAACTTTATTCAGTTTTTATTGCTGTTGATTTTGCTGTTTTTGTAGTAATAATAAAGGCAATTTTCTCTGAGTATCAGGCTTCTTTCTAATATCCAAAAATAAGGAAAAAAATCTTAATATACAACAGCAGGTGAATAGATAAACACGTTGAGGTCTATGAATACATTGGAATACTAGGAATTAGGAACTCAGCATTAGAATAATGAATGCTTGGGCTTCACAAGAAAAATTGTACTGAGTGATAGATGGCAAAGAAATAAATGCACATACCTTATGATTCGATTTATTTGAATTCTGAAAGATGCTTACTAATTCAAATTAATGTAAAGAAGATCAGTAGTTACCTAGGGACATGATAAGAGGTTGGAAGAGGAGGGAGGAATTACAAAAGTGATAGGGAAACTTCTCAGATTATTGGATTTAGGCACATTCTTGATTGTGGTGCTGGTTACATGGGTGTACACATATGTAGGTACTTATTTAATTGAACATTTAAATATATGCCCTTTATCATATGCCAATTTTGTACAATTAATCTGTTTATACAAAGTATATATATTGGTTGAGAAGAAGAGATGGAGACATTAATAATGACACACAATGTGTCAGACACTCCTGAAGAACTTTTGCTGAACCAAGGTGTTCTCCTCATTATTCAGGTAAACACTAGAATACAGCAATGACACAATGAATTTTCTTACACCAAGAGTGTTGTGAAGGGTAGAAACCTCATCAGGCTGGCCCCACTCTGTCCTGGAGCTGGTTGAGAGAGGCATTTGGGTCCAGTGGTAGAAAACACAGGTCTGGACATGGACGCTCAATTACCAAGTGTGTAGTCCCTCTATTCTTCTGTGTGTAGTTTTATAGCCATGAAATAAAGGTAGCATTGATCATTACTTCCATTTTTAGTGTGCCTTTGTAAAAAATGAAGAAATGATTGTTATAAGTACTTGGCCCAGCATAAACATATAATAAAGCATAACATGTTCCTGAATGCAATCATTGCCCCCCTACTTCCTCAGGTCACTCATATCTGCTCTGGGCACTGTCCCCTCTGGAGAATCCAGCCCCAAAACATGCTCTATAGTAGGTTGAAATGCAAGTGGGATCCCTCCCTTTGCAGATGTAAACCAGCCCAGCCTTGAACCTGCAGCTCTGAAAGAGGCGCCCCAGCCCCTGGATTCCCAGGGGTTCCAATCAGTGAGGGGAACCAAAAAGATACAAGTCACCATGAAGTTTGACTTGATCTGTTTTTTTCTGTTACCTTATTTTTTATTATTATCTTTTTAAACCATAAATAAATCACACAAAATATTACATTAAAAAATATGAGTTTCCCATATACCCCATTACCCCCCACACACACTTCTCCAACATCAATGACTTCTTTCATCAGTGTGTAAACTCATTGCATTTCATGAATACATTTTGGATCACTGCTACACAGCATGGATTATTGTTTACAATGTAGTTTACACTCCCAGTCCATTCAGTGGTTTATGACAAGATATATAATGTCCTACATCTGTCTCTGCAATATCATTCAGGACAACTCCAAATCCCAAAAATGCCCCCGTATCACATCCCTTTTTCCCTCTCCGTACATACACATTGATGTAGGTCTCACATGGCTGATGTATGGGGTTCTCCTGCTTGCAGTTATAGACACTATAGGTTCTTTGGTGTGGTGGTCAAATATCCTCACCTCCATGTTAGCTGACATGGATAAGTCCAACAAACTGGAGAGTAGGATGAACTGGGTTTTTATAGTTATATTTTTAATGGGACTTTTATGGAAAAAAATAAATATATGGAAATAAATAAATATTAACTAAATGAGTGCAGATGAATGAGAGGAAGATGGGATATTTGTGATAGTTTACTGATAGTGCCTGGAGGTGTCCAATATGGGGTGCAGTTGATGGAGCCTGGGAGAGACTTGGTATGGCTTGGGAAGTCTCTAAAACTATTCTGGATATCCTTTGAATTCACCTTCTGTAACTAATGGAGAAGCATGTTCCAAGGGTGTCCCAGGAGTGGTTTAGAGTGATGGAATTAAGACATACTATTCGGGTTCTATGAAGAGCCAGTTCATCATCTCAAGAGCCAAGACTTAGAACATGCTGTGTCTGCAAATGGATGTTCTGAGAGTCAAAGACACCACCATGCATTACTGAGTAAGGCACAGTGAAGGAAGGCAGTGTGAGTCAGACTCAAACCTCTTCTGCAGAGTGGCCTCCAGAGGGGCACACAAGACCACACTGAACCAGGAGCACATGCAGAGGCATGGTAGGGCATCTTTTGTCATCTGGAGTTTTCCCCAAGGGTCTGTGTTTCCTCTTCTCTCCCAGTGATCACTAGTTCTGGCCAGTAATCAGTGCCCCTGGGGATGCCTTGAGAGTCCAGTCACTGAGAGCAGAGCAGAGTGAACAACTGTGATGCCCACTGACTCTGCTGGAACCCAGAAGAGATTGGCAAGGGGCTGCAGATGTTGGCCAGCTACAATAGCCATCCTGGCCACAACTCTAACTCAGGATGCCTACCAAGGACACTTCCAGCTGACACTTACTTCCAACAAACTGAAAGTTCAAGACCAAACAAGATTTTCTGTTGGGATCCATATTTGGGGGAAAATGTAGGAGCTCAGTCCTATAGCTCTCTACAGTACCAGCAGGACTGACCTCAGGGGGCTTTCCAGAATACTTTCCCCAGGTGTGAGGACCTGTGTAGGTGCAGGGGGAAGTCCAGAGCATGCAGCCGCAGGAACAGGTAAAAGGGCAAGTGAAAGGAAACTCAAAACCACTGAGTAAGATGCAGGTACAGGGCAAGTAGAAGGGAAACTCAGGATAATTGAGTCCAAGAATGTGAACCAGTGTCTGGTAGATGTAGAGGTGTGGACCACTAAGGCCAGAATCTAGGACCCAGGACAGATGCAGGGGAGCTTAACACTACCAAGTCCAGAGGATAAGACCTGGGGCAGGTATAGGGAGAGCACAGGACCATGGATCTTAGCTTCCAGAGAAGAGGGAAGGCAGGTCCAGGTGACATTCAGCAACATGAGTCAAAGGGCCAGGACTAGGGTTGATTCAGTGAGAGATCAGGAACAAAAGGCCAAGAAACTGGGGTAGATGGATGTCAGAAGCACTCATCACAGGGACCAGGATGAGATGCAGGTACAGGGAAGCTCAGGACCACCAACTCCAAGGCCAGAACCAGAGACAACTTCTGGGGCAACAGGAGTACATAGCACAGGGGACTGGATGAGGAACATGTGCAGGAAGAGTTTAAGGAGCTAACTTTCAGCATCTGGGTTTTCTTCTTATGAATTCTCTATTCATCTTATGGTAAGGATGAGGGAAACCTGGTCTTGACTCTGCTATGTGACATGAGAGAGTTTCAGTGATTTAGCATTAATACATTTAAATTTGGGTAGTTTCATTGATAAATAAAAGCTACACTGTATGTGAAACACAATATACAAAGAAGTTCATCCATGTAAATAAATGTAACCAAATCCCAACCTCACAACCAATGCACTGAAGAGGAAGATGTGGAAATACGTCACCAATGAAAAATACACTTTGACCTTCAGCACAGTGTCCTCCCAGTGACAAAATTCACCCCAAAATGTGGATTTTATTTTCTTGCTCATATGTGCCCTGACAACACCACTAGGTAAGAATTTTCTGAGTGCCTTATATACCAGGTCTACCTTTGGAACTTGCCTTATCATGTCCTGAATCCCCAAATCATGTCACAATGATTTATACCACTAATATGAGTAATGAAAATATACAAGAGCTCTGACAATTTACTTAAATTTCACACATGAATTTACAGCTGAGGAATGACATCAACAAAGAAGAGAAAGTGGTACCAAACACCCTTTCCTCCACTGATCCTTCAAAAGTGATCAAGAGGGAAGTGGCTGTGGCTCAATTGATTGGGTTCCCATCTACCATATTGAAGGCCCTGGGTTCAGGTCCCAGGGACCCCTTGTGATGGCAGGCTGGACCACACCCACAGAGAGCTGACAGCCCACACCCATGGAGAGCTGATAGCACGCACCTGCAGAGAGCTGGCACAGCAAGATGACACAAGAAAGGGAGACAAGCAGACACAGAATAATATGCAGTAAGTGGACACAGAGAGCACACAGCAAGCAAGCCAGAAGTGGGGGTAAATTAAAAAAAAGAAATAAAAAAATTTTTAGAAAGTCAACCAGAATTAGTTATTTCTAATGTTGGCAAGAATATATACATATTATATATTGTATACATGCTATATATTCCATTTATATGGAATAGACATGTACTTGAGCACACAAATATATAAATATAATTCCTGGTAGTAGGGGCACAATGAACATATTTCCAGAGTCATTCTTGACAACATATAACTTGCCTGGAAGTAAAGGAAACAGGGTTTGTTGAGAAACACCCCACAGAGAAGAACTGTCTTCTCTAAGTGCTTAATCATCCTCCTTCTCCCATGTTGCCCCTAAGATAAGGACCTCCCCTCATTCCTTATGTTTTTTAATATATTTTAAAAATTTATTGAAATATATCACTCATACATAAACATACAAAAACAATAAATGTATTATAGTTTTGAACTTACAAAACAAATATATATATCATCAAATATATATAATATCTCACACTACCACCAGTAACTTGCATTGCTTTTAAACCTTTTTAACTAAGATTAAAGAGCATTGTCAAAATATTACTACTAAACAAAGCATTTTTCCCTAACCAATCTGATTATCATCTTTGTATCATTTGTATATGAACATACACAAACAATTAAGTGTATAATAAAATGTGTAAACTTACGAAGCAAACATGCATAACATCATAAAGGAGTCCTATGCATCAGCCCTCCACCAACACCTTGCATTGTCATGAGAGGTTTATTATAAACTATGAAAGAACACTGCCAAAATTTTACTAGTAATCATAGTTCTTATCTTATATTTGGTGTGTTTTACACCCAACCCAACCTATTATTATTATTTTTTTGACAGAAGTTGTAAACATATAAAACAATCATGTACATGTGCAGAATTCCCAAACTACTCCCCTCAATCAACACACTAAAATGTGGTGTGTCATTTGTTACAGATAAAATAACATCATCTGGTTATTGTCATGTCTGTAGTGTACATTTGGCTCACATTTTCCATAGTGCCTCAATATCAACACAGTACATGTTTTGCATAGATGCAAGAATATTATGTCATTACTACTAACTACAGTCTATAGGTCACTCCAGCTGTATTTTCCCATGCTTCTCCACATTCCCAACACCCTACAGTAGTGGTATACATTTGTTCTAGCTAACAAGGACACTCTTGCATCTGCACCATCAAACACAATTCTCACCCACTCTTGGTTTACTGTGCTATCCATTTCCTAGATTATTCTCAAGCATTCTGTCAATTGGCATTTACATAACTAGACTACCATTTTCAGTTACATTCCCATTTGTAAACTAGCTATTACTTACTGTGTGTTACCATCCACTCTATACATTTCCACAAGTTTACAGTAAAGCTAATTAAAATTTCTACATACATTAAACATCAGTAGTCCACTCAGTCCTTCTCTTATCTCCTTTAAGAATCCACCAACTAACCACCAGGTCTTGAAGATATTTTCCAATAATTTCTTCTAGAAGTATTATGATTCTTGCTTTTATTTTTAGTTTTTTCATCCATTTTGAGTTAGTTTTTGGATAAGGTGTGAGATAGAGGTCTTCTTTACTTCTTTCAGCTATGGATGTCCAATTCTTTCAGCATCTTTTGTTGAATGGATTGTTCTGTCTGAGCTCTGTGAGTCTGACAGGCTACTCAAAAATCACCTGACCATACCTGTGAGGGTCTGTTTCTGAACCATAATTTGTTTCTATTGGAGTATTGTATCTGTCTTTAGGCCGGTACCATGCTGTTTTTTACGACTATAGATAGGTATTATGATTTAAAGTCTGGAGATGAGGGTTCACTTTTCCTAGATGTTTCTGGCTATTCAGGACTCCTTACCTTTCCAAATAAATTTAATTATCATGTTTTCAATTTTTTCTTTAATGCTGGTAGAATTTTTATCAGGATTTCATTAAATCTGAATATAAGTTTGAGTAGAATTGACATCTTAATGATATTTCATCTTCCAATTCATGAGCATGGAATGTTCTTCTAGTTATTAGGGCTTTATCGATTTGTTTTAACATTGAGTTGCAGTTTTTCTGAATGCAAGTGCTTTACATCATGGGTTAAGTTTATTCCTGACTATTTGAGTTTTATCTGTCATATTTTATTTTTGCCACTCTTTCAACACTTACAGTTACTTTTATGGATATAATCTTCATTTCTAGACTCTCTTCCAGGCCTCTCTCTCCTGTCTCTTCTTTTCAGGCTCTAGCACACACCCTTTAGTGTTTCTTGAAAATCTGGTCTCTTGCTTAGATATTCTCTCAGTTTCTGTTTATTTGTGAGTATTCTAATTTTGCCTTCATTTTTGAAAGACAGTCTTGCTAGATATAAGATTCTTGGCTGGAAGTTGTTCTCTTGTAGTATCTTTTTTTAAAAATTTTATTTTATTTATTCATTTTTTAAAAAATATTACATTCAAAAAATATGAGGTCCCCATTCACCCCCACTGCCCCTTCCCACCACTCCCCCGACAGTAACACTCTCCCCCATCATCATGACACATCCATTGCATCTGGTGAGTAGTATCTTAAATATATCAGACCACTGTCTTCTTGCCTCCATGGTTTCTGGTGAGAAATCAGCACTTAATCTTATTGGATATCCCTTATACATTAGGCATTGCTTTTCTCTTGCTGCTCTCAGAATTCTCTCTTTGTCTTTGGCCTTTGACATTCTGATGAGTATGTGTCTTGGAGTTGGTCTATTTGGATTTTTTTTGGATGAGAGTATGTTGTGCTTCTTGGACAGGGATAACTATGTCCTTCAATAGGGTTGGGAAATTTTATACCATTATTTTTTAAAAATATTCTTTCTGCCCCTTTTCCCTTCTCTTGTCTTCTGGGACACCCATGACATGTATGTTTGCATGCCTTTTGCTGTCATTTAGTTCCCTGAGACTTTGTTCAGTTTTATCCACATTTTTCTTCATCTGTTCTTTTGTATATTCACTTTCAGAGGCCATTTTTTCAAGCTCAATAATCCTTTCTTCTTCCTCTCAAATCTGCTATTATATAATTACAATGTTTTCTTAATTTCATTGATTGCCCCTTTCATTCCCTTAAGATCTGCTATTTTTCTATGTATGCTTTTAAATTCTTCTTTGTGCTCATCAAATGTCTTCTTAATATCCTTAATCTCTTTAGCCATCTCATTGAATTTATTAAGGAGATTTGTTTGAACATCTATAATTAGTTGTCTCATCTCCTTTATGTCATCTGGAGGCTTATTTTGTTTCTTTAACTGGGCCATAGATTCCTGTTTCTTGGTGTGGATTGTAATTTTTTACCGGTGTCTTCACACTTGGCTTACTAGAGTATTTTTTTCTGGGTGTAGTTTTTCTCTGTAGTTTAGGGCTTCCTATCATTTCTCCCTTGCTGGTTATGCAGTAGGAGCCAAACAAGTAGTTGATGCTGTAAGCTGTGGGTGCTCAAGCTGCCCTCATTGCCCCAGGGACCAATGAAGCTTCTTCCAACATTCTCCTTTGCCAGGGGTAGGGACAGAGTCACAGTTATGTGGAATAATCCATGTGCAGGCCTAAACTGTATTGCCCAGAATGACTGATGAAGCTTCAAATCCCTTTCTCCCCTGTCTGGGGCAGGGATGGAGCTGCAGGTGTGGGCAGCAATCTATGCACTATGGGTCCTAAGATGACCATAGTTGCCCTGGTAGACTTCTGATTTTCAGGCTATTCCAGCCAATGTTACCTGCAGTTACCTGTATAGGTTGGTACAGGGCTCCTCAGTCTCCTCCCTGCCAGAGGTAAGGCTGAAGCTTAGGTGGGCTGCGGGCTGATCTGTTTAAAGACTGTTGGCTCTGCTTCCCCTCAGGCTGTGGTTGGAGTCAGAATGGTGGATACTGGCCTCTTTTTTACTAGGGCTGGTTCTCACCCCAGGTGTTCCCAGGGTTATCTCTTAGCCAGCCAAGTCTCCCAATCAGTAGCTGAAATTGGCAGCCAGACATCTCCTCCTCCCCTGTTTCTGGGAAATGGAGCTTCCAATTCCCATCACAGAGCAGCTCCTGGAGCCGCTTGTGCTGTCAGAGTAGGACAATCACCGGTCTGTGGCTTTGCTGGTAATTTGCCCTAGAGGCTGGTGCAGGTCCCTGCAGCTTCCTCCCTGCTGGAGATGTCTCTGGGGCCTAGGCTAGACTTGCAATAGGATCTGGATGCGAAGAAGCCAGTCCCCAGCAGTGCTGGGATTTTCAGTCTTCCCTGCTTCCTCTCGTGCCAGGCACGGAGTTAAGATTGCTGTTCCTAGGGTCTTTCTGACCTGGACATGCTCAAACCTTAGCTGTTCTCAGGATCATACTGTAGCCCATTGAATTTCTTCATCATAGCTGAAATTGATGCTCAACTATCTCTTCCTCCCCCATTTGGGGGAAGTGGAGCTTTCAATTCCAGATGCAGAACAGCTCCTGAGGTGGCTTGTGTCTCCAATGGAGGATGGGCACCGGCCTCCATGATGTGGAGCACTCTACTTAAGAGTCTTCTCTGCAGATGGGCAGTCTCCTCCTTCCACTCCCCTGAGGATGTTGCAGGATGTTCTTCTGGCCTCCTGGAGTCTCCAAGCAGGTGCTTCATCTAGCTCCAGAGAGCTCTGGTGTTTGCTAACTGCCCTGTAGTAGGAGTTGACTCTAGGAACTCCTTAATCTGCTGCCATCTTGCTGGTCCTCCCATCCCCTTACATTTTTATATAGAGTTACCTCCCAAAGGCAAATCCCCAAATGTGTGAACAGATGACATCAGAGCAAACATTTACTAAAATTCAGGTTCTTCCTATTTCTGATAATAATTCCTGAGACTCATGGACCATATCCACAAGAACATGAAAGTCTTGTGGTTCTTCCTTTTACTGGTGGCAACTCCCAGATGTTACTGTCTCAAAGATTCAGGCATGGAGGTAATGGGGTTGATGTCTCTGAGCACATAACTCACTTTGGTTCTCCTTGTCCTCAGGTGTCCTGACCCCGGTGCACCTGCAGGAGTCAGGACCTGGCCTGGTGAAGACCTTGCAGACACTGTCACTCACCTGCAAAGCTCTGGATTCTCTTTAACTTACTATAATATGCATTGGCTCTGCCAGTCTCCAGAAGAGTGGCTAGAGTGGGTTGGCAGGATAGACTGGTGGAAGCACAAACTATAACCCAACTCTTCAGTCTCAACTCAGCATCACTAGGGAAACCTCCAAGAGTGAAATTTATTTAAAATTGAGCAGCCTGAGAAATGAGGATACTGCCAGGTATTTTTGTGCAAGAGATACAGTGAAGGGAAATCACTGTAAGCCCAGACAAAAACCTTCCCTGGTGGCTGGACTGCAGGGCAAGCTCATGACAACCGTAGGGCAATGAGGGTCCAAATGCAGGGGCAGTTCAGAAGAAGTATGGGGAGGACTTTCCTATCCTTGTATGAGGTTCCCTCTTCTTGTTTCACATGTAATCCCCAGAGAACTTCCATTGCATCTTTTCTAAGCAGTGCCATATTGTATCCAAGATTCAAAATCAGAAGTTTTTTACGTTAATGAATGTATGTTTAAATACAGGTATACCTATATATTATATAAGATTTTACCTAAACTGTGGGTATTAGTCCTGTCTTGTGAATATGCTTGAAAATTTGAGCAAATTTTCATTTACTATCTCTGTGAAGTTATTTCCCTCAACTTAGTAAAAATTTCTGAGACTACCCAGGCAAAATGGTGGCTTGTGTCACCACACTCCATCATGTAGAGTCCCAAGACCTCAATTGGGAGGAGAAGGAATTCAAAAGCCTGGCCCTCTCTAGAGAAACACCCAATTACCTTACTTTGTTCTCTCCATCTCATGTGGCATCAGAAACCAGTTCCCTGAACTTGTATTAAGGCACTCATAAATTCAATACAAACACCATTCAGCAGGTTTTCATTTTCTGAAAGGCTGTCACTCCTCTGCACTGGGTCCTGTAGACATACTGGGGCCAGCACGACTTGGAAGAGGAACTCTCTTTAACACAAGTCACACTGATGAGAAAACTGTTTTCCACAGGGAGATGCAGAGCTGGGAGGCAATCATTACATAAAATGCCATCATTCTATCATTCACACAGCTGTTTAATATAGATTAGATATATAAGATTAAAAAAGCAGGTTCACAATATATCATTCTTTAAATCCAAATGACTTTCCTGATGTCATTTATATTTAATTAGTGCATTTCTTTTAATGTTTTCATGCCTGTATCAATCATGTGTGCATATTCATTTACTCTAACATCAAGAGTTTTCTATAAATATAATATTAAGCTCACTGTAACAGTTTTCTGTTAAGTAGGTCAAGTCATCAGAAAAGTCTTTTGACACTCTAATCCTCCCCACACATCCACAGGCTTCCACAGGCATAGTTTACCTGATGTCCTGACAGGTAGGACTGACCTAATAAAATGTGGGCTTGATTTCCTGTTCCATATCATTCTGTGAAGCAGAGTATGTCTCCCCCTGCTCTGCATCTCTGTGGGGGACACAGCTTTCTCATAAGCATGACTTGTGTTAAGGAGAATTCCTGTTCCCAGCTGTGCAGGTCCCAGTATGCCTATAGGACCCAGTGCAGGGCAGGGACCCACTTCCAGAACATGACAATCTCCTGACACCTACTTGGCTCCTTGGCTGTTGCACTCTGAATAGAAGATGCCAGGGGAGACACTGGGAAATGAGAAGGTTGGACAACGATGGGAACATCTTCCAAGTGGCCTTGTCCCTCCTTAAGAGACAATGCATGGCCTCCTATTTATTTCTGTCCCTCCCTGTTATAGAGTGTATATTTTCTCAGATACTGCTAAGTAGCATTGTCCTTAGCTGCCTATTTCAGGGTTAAAGCTTTTATTCCTTAGTGAAGGGGTTGGGTTACTGACATACCTTCCATGATGAACTCTGCCTCCTTCTACTTTCTACTGGATCACTTCAGTGCTCATTGGATATTGGTTTCATTTGTTTATCCCACACAATGTATTTTGTTTTGTAGTGGAACTAAGAAGGTGGTTGTGGGTGCATTTCTGCAATAGTTGATATCCCTCTCCCTAAACACCACTGGGGAATAATTAATTTTCTTTTTCTGCATAGCTTTTTGGGGTATTCTCCCTAATTTAGAAGAAAAGGCCTGCAAGACAGTATGGATTTGGCCTCTGTGAGATTCACTCCAGCATCATTATTAGAGTCAGAGTTTAGATAATTATTCAAAATTACTAGTTTTATCTTTTAATAATATAAATGGTGATACGGGCCTCAACAAGGTTTTATTCTGGGTCTTATTTCTCTTTTTTAGCCCTTCTCTGTCTTGAGACTTTAAGATTTTTCTGCTCTGTCACATCAATTTTTGACATTGAGTACATTTTGATAATTTACAGTTTTTCCAGATCTCTTATATTTGTTGTTGTAAGAATAATTACAAGGTTGTTCTCAACTATCTACTTATCCATAATGACTATTACATTTAATTATAATACCATAAATTGGAAGCAACAAAAACATCCATCAGCAGTTTAAACGGTAAATTTAGACATTGAAATACAACTTGCTATTCAAATGAAAGGATACTTGATACAAGATAACAGAACAATGAATTATATGTATGCTGAGTGAAAGAATCTAAACAAGTAAAAATTCCTAAGAGGTGTTTGTTCCCAGGACCAGGAGGACATCAGCAGGTCTCACCCTGACCAGACAATTTCTGAGGTAAAGTCCAGAGTTAGTGTGATGAAGAGATAGTGCTTCCTTTTTCTACACATCCCACACTCAAAGAACTGAGAATAAATCTTGGGCGTGGCCCCCAAGGATATCCTTTTTTTGGCTCATGAGGCTGAATTCAAGTGTCAAACCCAGAGGGCCTCAATCTGTTCCCCCTTATTCAACAAATACTCAGTTCCTAGAACAGGAATTTCTCTCAGAGTAGTCTTTCATTTTCTAAGCCCCAGCTTTAGAGTTCTGTTAAAAGATCTTGGCTGAATTCTTTTGATCAGAGTTGGGAGCAGTTTAAATGTCAGAATTTCGTCACAAACAGTGGCATTGTGATGAAGGGAATCCTAATAAGAATGGTGGATCTAATGAAGCACAGTCAAGAGAGTTTATAAGTGAGAAATGGAGAATAAGACAGTTGAGAGGAATCCTCTTGGGTTAGAAAAAACTCCAGGCACTGACCTCATAACTAACCACAGAAGTGTGCAAAGTTTTATTCAATTGTATTGTAGAAATATTTTGACCTCACAGTATAGTTATAAAATAGAGCAATTGGGTAATTATATATACCAGTGAGGTATGGCCATGAGAAGATTTGAAGAGATGACTATGAGCACAGCTCTCGTGCCAGGATGCCTGTGGGAGTAACCAAATCTTCACCTCCCTGAGCAAACTATCAGAGACTTAACACAGTGGTGCAAGGATAATAGAATGAATTATTCCAAACAATCACTAAACAAATAAGGAGGAAAAAACAAGCACTGGGGGAAGATTGGCAGTATCTAGGCTTGCTACAATATATTACCCAGACTGTCTAGTTTCCAATGAGAAATTATGAGATATACAAAATGCATAAACGTATAATCAATACACTAGAAAAATGAATTCAGTGGAAACTACTTGTGGGAAAGTTCATATATAATATTTAACAAATAAAAGTTCATACATCATATTTACCAGATAAATAATTCAAATAGTCACTATGAATGTTTTTACGAGCAGAAAATGTGTAAAAGAAGCAACGGAAGATATATTAGTGACATTGTACCAAATAGTTTATATCAATAGAGTCAGACATTATAAAAGTCAAATGGAAGTTCTGGAGATAAAGAAAATAATAAATGAAATTTTAAATTAAATATCTAGAGTGTTCAACTATGTATTTGTAATAGTAGAATTATCAGAATTATTAGAATTACGGAGAGGTTGACATTCTTGCAAACATAACAGAAATAACAATGATTGAAAGGAACACTTTGACTAATGATGTACCAAATGAATGAGAAAATTTAATGAAATGGAAAAATTCATAGCAATATACAATATAATGAAATTGTTTCCAAAATAAATAAATAAATCATCTGTATAGACATATAACAAATGAAGAGCTTTTATCTGTAATCATAAGTACCAACAAAGAACATTCAAGTTGAATATAGCTTCAAAGCTGAATTCTAAGTGTCATTCAGAGGGGAATTAATCAGTTTTTCCCAACTTCTGATATCAATATCTTTTCTGAATATAGGGATGTTATCCTCAAAAGAATACTAGATAGAAAGATCCAGGAGCACATAAAAAAGATTACATGTTATAAAACATGGCATTTTTCCAAATGGTTGCAAGACTTAATTATGTTGTGTCAATCAATTAATATAATACATTAAATCAATGAAATAAACTGAAAAACTACATTATCATCGTGATACATAATGAAAAATCCCCTTAAAATCCAATATTCTTTTATGATAAGATCTCTCAATGAGCAAGTTACAAAAGAACTTTCTCAAGCCATTAGAGGGAATTTACACAAAATGGACCATTACCATCATTCTTAAAGCTAAATGATTGGATATTATTTACCTTATTTTAGCAACAAGAAAAGGATGTTAGTCGAGGTCACTTCTATTCAACATTGTATTAAAGGCTATTACCAGTGCAATTAAGCAAGGAGAATAATATACATTGTAAAAGAATAAAGGATCTTGTTTTGAAATTTATATAATCTCTTACATAGAAAATTCTCAGGAGTCCACAAAAATCTATTCGAACTAATAAGAGCATTCAGCATATTTCCAGGAAACAAGATTAGTATACAAATTGAATTGTATTTTTATACAATGTCAATTATCCCCAAAATGAATTTAAAATAATTCTATTTAGAATAGCATGAAAGAATTAAATAATCACTGCTTATGATTAAATTTAGTAAAAAGTGCTAAGCATATTTTGACAGATACAGTACATTTTTTTTTTTGCCAATTCACTTTTTTTTTTCACTTTCTGCTTTATTTCTTTTTTTTTTTTTAATTTTTTATTTTTTATTGACTTTGTAATAATATTACATTAAAAATATATATGTGAGGTCCCATTCAACCCCACCCCTCCACCACCCCTCCCCCCCCCCCAACAACACTCATTCCCATCATCATGACATATCCGTTGGATTTGGTAAGTACATCTTTGGGCACCTCTGCACCTCATATACATTGGTTCACATCATGGCCCATACTCTCCTCTATTCCATCATGTAGGCCCTGTGAGGATTTACAATGTCCGGTGATTACCTCTGAAGCACCATCCAGGGCAGCTCCATGTCCCGAAGACGCCTCCACCTCTCATCTCTTCCTGCCTTTCCCCATACACTTTGTCCATTATGTCCACTTTTCCCAATCCAATGCCACCTCTTCTATGTGGACACTGGATTGGTTGTGTCCATTGCACCTTTATGTCAAGAGGAGGCTCAAATTCCACCTGGATGCTGGATGCAATCCTCCCATTTTCAGTTGTAATCACTCTAGGCTCCATGGTGTGGTGGTTGTCCTTCTTCACCTCCATCTTAGCTGAGTGTGGTAAGTCCAATAAATCAGA
Source organism: Dasypus novemcinctus (assembly GCF_030445035.2). Taxonomy (NCBI): domain Eukaryota; kingdom Metazoa; phylum Chordata; class Mammalia; order Cingulata; family Dasypodidae; genus Dasypus; species Dasypus novemcinctus. Next base: position 61,350,846 of record NC_080691.1, on the reverse strand, counting down.
TTGTAGGTGCTGGAGTCTGTTGAGGCTCAGGATCTGGCTATCACATTGTCAGTCCAGAGATTCAAATCCCCTAAATATATCTTAAACCCCAAGATTAACTGCACCTCCAGCACATTAGCATGAAAGTCTTATGAAGGGAGATCCCATCTGAGTCCAGATTCATCACACATAAACACCATTTCCAAAGAGGGGCCATCTGCCCTGGTAGTTAACCCCATCGGCCATGACCAAAACTCCCATGGGTTTCTTTGGCCCTCAAAGGAACCAATATCTGGGGGTTGTATCTGCTTTATCTGTCTCTCTGACTCTGCTCAGTTGTGCATGAGGGCAAACCTTCTGCCAGCCTCCAGACTCTTTTTTAGAAACTCGTAGCCATATAAACTCATTTCTCCTTTCCATTTCCCCCTTACTTTAGGTCAAACAGCATTTTAAAGTCATGGTATTTTATGTAGACATGGATATTCTGCTGATCCGCATTGAACCTTCCGTATAAGGTCATTTTCCAGTTGCATCATCAGTTGGTAGTTGATAGTGGTCCCTCGTTGCCAGGGAGGCTCATCCCCGGGTGTCATGTCCCACGCTGGGGGGAAGGCATTGCATTTACATGCTGAGTTTGGCTTCGAGACTGGCCACATTTGAGTAACATGAAGGCTGACAGAAGGAAATTCCCAGGCACAAAGTTGCTCTAGGCCTTGTTCTTATTTTGGGTTTATCAGCTCACAAGCATAGTCATTAGTATCAGGGGCTCACTGTTGAACCCTCACTCCCTCCCGGTCCCCACCACTGTACCTGGGAGACTGTCGCTGCTCCCCTAGGGACCACGACAGAGCACCACTGGCCAGGAACCCAGTACCCCCCCTACTGTGGTTTTTAATTGTTACCACTATGAGTATATCCAAACATTACCATGCACCCTGGACATTTGTTCTGTACAGCTCCCTGTCAGCCATATATCACCTGTCATTGGTATCCCATACCAGTATCCCTCCATTGCCATTGTTGAAACACTCTGTGATCCAGAACTCCCCGAAATTTGAAGCCCAATATAATGTCATGGTCCCTTACTAGGGAATGGCATATAGCGATGAGTTTAAAGGATAGATAAAGAACTTGGATAAAGTTAGACAAAGAACTTAGATAAAGAATGTTGACTTGAAAAAATTCCACATCCTATTTTTTTCTTTTTTTCCCCCCCCCCCCCTAATTATTCAGCTTGTCTTCACAGGAGTCCTAGACCACAGCAATGTATATATATAATATACAGCACTCCCACACATCCACCAGAAAACCTTTTCCCTTCCACAGTGATACTCTTACGCTCTATTCATATCATATTTACTTAAAGTGATGTACAGAGTCTGAGACATTAGCTTTCTAACAAGGTGACATCTGTGCTTACATTATGGTGCATACTTTAGGATACACAGTTCTTTACATTTTTAGTTATCCTATGTTTTACATTATGGTTTACATTATCAGTCTGTCATCTCCTATATGTTATGGTGTAATATTACATGTTTTATACCCATCCTTGTGTACTCTCAAGAAACTCCTCTCTTACCCCCCATTTACTTTGGCTCCACACATTTAACGTCCATTTTCCCTTCCACCTTGGTGCCCTCAGTGATAGCCAACCTCCGTTTCCTGAGGAGCCACTTCCAGAGATAGATGGAATAGTGTTCAGGGCCTAACTTGCTCAACTGCCCCAATGCCCTGGGAGCCACCCTTTCTCTCGAGGGATACAGTTCCCTCTATTGGATGGCATTAGTCCTCCCCAGGATGTGGGTCCACCCCCACTCTCACTCCTTGGGTTTCTACCCCATGGTGTCACCCACTCTGGCAGAATGAGCATTTAGACATTCCCCAGGAGCCCGTCCTGCATCAGACCCTCCCCTCCGAGCATTCTAAACAGGTAACCCTCTTTATTATATTTTGATATGATTTTCTCGGCATTTTACTCTCCACCAACACCTGACCCTCTCCTGGTTCGTATGCTACCCCTCCCTCCCCCCACTTTTGGGCAACGTTACCCACCCGTCCCTCCCCAGCCACCCTCAAACCCGCAAAGCCCCAAGCAAAGGCAACCCCTTGCCCCCCTTTTATCTCTTCTTTGTGTTCATACTTACCACCATCTCGTCTTAAATTCCACCCCTGCAGACATCGGCTCATATCCTTCCTCCACCCTCCGATTTCCTGCAAGCCTATCGTTCAGTCTCTTGCTATCTAGGGCAGCTTGTTTATTTCATATCATTGAGGTCATGTAGTATTTGTCCTTCAATGTCTGGGTTGCTTCACTCAACATAAGGTTCTCAAGATTCATCCATGTTATCACATGTGTTTGTAGTGTGTTTGTTCTTACAGCCGAGTAGTATTCCATTGTGTGTATATACCACATTTTATTGATCCACTCGTCTGTTGATGGGCATTTGGGTTGATTCCAACTTTTGGCAATAGTGAACAATGCTGCTATGAACATTGGTGTACATATATTAGTTTGTGTTCTTGTTTTCAGTTCTGCTGGGTATATTCCCAGCAGTGGTATTGCTGGGTCATATGGCAAATCTATGGCTAGTTTTTTGAGAAACCGCCATACTGTTCTCCAGAATGGTTGGATCCTTCTGCATTCCCACTAGCAGTGGATGAGTGTTCCCCTTCCTTCACATCCTCTCCAGCACTTGTATTCTTCTGTTTTTTTCATAGCTGCCAATCTTATGGGTGTAAGATGGTATCTCATTGTGGTTTTGATTTGCATTTCCCTGATAGCTAGAGATTTGGAACATTTTTTCATGTGCTTTCTTGCCATTTGTATTTCTTCTTCGGAGAAGTGTCTGTTTAAGTCTTTTTCCCATTTTTTAAATGGATTGTTTATCTTTTTATTTTCAAGATGTAGGAGTTCTTTATATATGCAAGTTATAAGTTTCTTATCAGATATATGATTGCCAAATATTTTCTCCCACTGTGTGGGCTCCCTTTTTACTTTCTTGACAAACTCCTTTGAGGTGCAGAAGGCTTTAATTTTGAGGAAGTCCCATTTATCTATTAGTTCTTTTGCTGCTCGTGCTTTTGGTGAGATATTCATAAATCCATTACCTATTACAAGGTCCTGTAGATGTTTCCCTACACTGCTTTCTAAGGTTTTTATGGTCTTGGCTCTTATATTTAGGTCTTTGATCCATCTTGAGTTGATCTTTGTATAAGGTGTGAGATGGTAATCCTCTTTCATTCTTCTACATATGGCTATCCAGTTCTCCAGACACCATTTGTTGAATAGGCCACTCTCTCCCAGTTGAGAGGGTTTGGTGGCTTTATCGAATATTATGTGGTTGTATATGTGAGGTTCTATATCAGAGCTTTCAATTCGATTCCATTGGTCTATATGTCTCTCCTTATGCCAATACCATGCTGTTTTCACCACCGTAGCTTTATAGTATGTTTTGAAGTCAGGTAGTGTGATTCCTCCAATTTCGTTTTTCTTTTTCAGATACAGTACATTTTTAAACAAAGTCAGGAAACAAGTAAATGGCAAATCACCTAATGTTTGTGTTTCAGAACACTTAATATTGTTAAGATAACACTACATCCCAAGTGACTTACAATTTCAGCACAATTCATACAAAATTTCCAGCTGATTTATTTGTGCAAAAAGACAAACTGATTCTAAATATTACATTGTTATAAGAGAGCAAGAATTGAAAATATATATATAAATTAAGATACAGTAGGAAGTCTCATACTTCTTAATCTCAAAGGTTACAATGATTCAATAGTATTTAAGAAAATGAGAGTGCAGAAAAAAAGACATACAGATCAATTAGAGTTCAGAATTCAGAAATAAACCCTCACGTGTGTGAATAACTAATTTTCACAATGGTGCCAAAACTTTTCAAAGGATAAAAATACACTTTTCATCAAATAATGCTGCAACAGTGGGAAAACCATGTATAAAAGAATAAATTTGGAACTTTACGTCACACTATACACAAAACTGAATGCAAAAATAGCCTAAATATAAGCATAAAACCACTACATCTCTTTGAAGAAAGCAAAGAGAATAGGGACATATTTTTATGATTTTGTATTTAGAAAGAATTCTTTGACATTAATTCAAAAGTATGAGGAAAAAATGAACATAAATAGATAAATTTGGCTTCACCAACATTAATAAATTGTGACTCAAGGGAATCACAATTAAGATTGGAAAGCAACAATCCATAGAATGGGCATCTTCCATCTACACACATAAGAAAAGGACACAAAGAATATGTATATAGGGTTAATAAGTACATAAAAAATAATGTTGCCCAATTTGCCATCAGAAAAAATATAGAACAAAATACAGTGTGATGCACTTCACATTCAATAGAATGGCTAGAATCAAAATTTAAGATAGAAACAAGTAGTTGAGATGATGTGGAGAAATAGAACCCTGTTACACTACTTTTCTTTGAAAAGCAGGTTTGCAAGTTCTCAAATGATTAAACATAAAATTATCATATAACTCCAAACTACTGAATGCCAGGATTCAAACATATGTGTATATTAATGTTTTTATCAGGGGAAGAAGATGTGGCTCAAAGTGGTTGGGCTCTCATCTACCATATGAGAGGCCCAGGATTTTATTCCTGGGGACTTCTGGTGAAGGCAACCTGGACCACGCAGAAAGCTGGCCCACAAGGAGTGCTGGAACATGTGGGAGTGCTGGCCCAAGCAGCAAGTTAGCCTGAGCAGAGAGATGGCACAGCAAGATGATGCAACAAAAAGAGACATAGAGGAGAGCCTATAAGAGATTCAGCAGACCAGGGAGTTGAGGTGATGCAAGAGATTGAGCACTTCTCTCCCACTCCAGAAGGTCCAAGGATTGGTTCTCAGTGTTGCCTAAAGACAAGACAAGCAGACACAGAAGAACACACAGAAAATGGACACAATAGAGCAGACAACAAGGTGGGGAGGGAGAAATAAATAAATAAGAATCAGCAGTTTCACAATAACCAAGTTGTGGAAGGAATTCTGGTGCCCACCACCAGATGAGGAGAAGCAAATTGTGGTATATACACTCAAAGGAAATTTATTCAGTTGTACAAAGATGCAAACATCTGATGCATGCTAAAACACAGATAAATCATGAAATGTGTTGTTGAGTTAAACATGTCAGTACAATAGGTTAAAATTTGGTATAATTTCACAGATAAGGGATTTCAGGAAAAGCAAATTTATAGATATATGAAGTGGATTAGAGGTTATAGGATTCAGGAAATAAATTCTTAATGGGTAAATATTCTGTTTGAGGAGATTAAAAACATTGTAATAGGGGAAAACAGCAAGATGGCAATGGAGTAAGTAGCTCCCAGATTCAGCTCCTGCTACAGAGCAGTTAGCAAACACCCAGAGCTCTCTGTAGCTAGCTGAAACCCCTGTTTGGGGGTTCCAGGAGACCAGAAGAGCATTCTGCAACATCCTTGAAGGAGTGGAAGGAGGAGTTTGCCCATCTGCAGAGAAGACTCATAAGTAGAGTGCTCCTTGCCCCAGAGGCCAGTGCCCATCCTCCACTGGAAGCAAAAGCCACCTAGGAGCTGTTTCGTGGCTAGAACGGAAAGCTCCACTTCCCCAAAATGGGGGAAGAAGAAGGGTTTAGCACCAATTTCAGCTACTGATGAGTAAATTCAGTGGGCTACAGTATAATCCTGAGAAGAGCTAAAGTTTGAGACTGTCCAGGTCAGAAAGAGGCTGGGAGATGCCATCTTAACTTGATGCCTGGCACAAGATTAAGTGGAGCAGACTGAAAATCCCAGTGCTGATGGGGACCAGCTTCTTCCCATCCAGATCATATTGCAAGTCTAGCCTAGGTCCCAATGCCACCTCAAGCAGGGAGGAAATTGCAAAAGCCTCTCTGGGAAATTACCAGCCAAGCCATGGAGGCCAGTGATTGTCCTGTTCTGGTGGCACAGGCCACACCAGGTCCTGTTCTGTGATGGGAATTGGAGGTTCCATTTTCTAGAAACAGGGGAGGAGGAAATGTTTGGCTGCTGATTTCAGCTACTGATTGTTTGACTTGGCAGGATAGGAGATAACCCTGGGAACAGCTGGGGTGTGAAACAAACCAAGTCAGAAAGAGGACAGTAGCCACCATTTTGACTCCAACCCCAGCCTGAGGGGAAGTCCAGCTGAATGAAACTCTCAGTCTTGGCAGAAACCAGTTTCTTTAATGCAAATCAGCCTGCAGCTCACCTAGGCTTTAGCCTCCAATCTGGTGGGGAGGAGGCTGAGGAGCCCTGTATCAGCCTATGCAGGTAACTGCAGGTAACCTTGGCTGGCACAGACTGAAAATCAGAAGTCTACCAGGGCAACTGCAGTCATCTGGGACCTCCACTGCATAGATTGCTGCCTACGCCTGTAGCTCCATCCCTGAACCAGGCAGGAGAGAAAGGGATTTGAAGCTTCATCAGTCTCTCTGGGCAACTACAGTCTAGGCCTGCAAATGGATTATTCCACATAGCTGTGACTCTGTCCCTATCCCTGCAAAGGAGAAATTTGGAAGAAGCTTCATTGGTCCCTGGTGCAACGAGGGCAGCTTGAGCATTCACAGCTTACTGCAACAACTACATGCTTGGCTTCTACTGCATAACCAGCAAGATAGAAATGATAGGAAGGCCTAAACTAAAGAGAAAAAGTGCACCCAGAAAAAATACTCTAGTAAGCCAGATGTGAAGACATCAAAAAAAAAAAAAATACAATCCACACCAAGAAACAGGAATCTGTGGCCCAGTTAAAGGAACAAGACAAGCCTCCAGATGAAAAATAGGAGTTGAGACAACTAATTACAGATTTTCAAACAAAATCTCCTGAATAAATTCAATGAATTTTCTAAAGAGATTAAGGATATTAAAAAGACATTGGATGGGCACAAAGAATTTGAAAGCATACATATAAAGAGAGCAGATCTTAGGGGAATGAAATGTGTAATCAATGAAAGTAAAAAATCATTAGAATCATATAATAGCAGATTTGAGGAGGAAGAAGAAAGGATTGGTCAGCTTGAAAAAATGGCCTCTGAAAGTGAACATATGAAAAAAAAAGATGATAAAAGAGTGGAAAAAATTGAACAAGGTCTCAGGGAACGAAATGACAACAAACGGCATGCAAACATACATGTCATGGGTGTCCCAGAAGGAAAAAAGAAAAGAAAAGGGGCAGAAGGAATATTTAAAGAAATAATGGTAGAAAATTTACCAACCCCAATGAAGGACACAGATGTTCAAGAAGCACAACATACTCCCATCCAAAAAAATCCAAATAGACCAACTCCAAGACACATACTCATCAGATTGTCAAAGGCCAAAGACAAAGAGAGAATTCTGAGAGCAGCAAGAGAAAAAGCAATGCCTAACATATAAGGGACAGCCAATAAGATTAAGTGCTCATTTCTCACCAGAAACCATGGAGGCAAGAACAGTGGTCTGATATATTTAAGATACTATAAGAGAACAACTTCCAGCCAAGAATCTTTTATCCAGCAAGAATGTCTTTCAAAAATGGGGGCAAAATTAGAATATTCACAAATAAACAGAAACTGAGAATATCTATGCAAGAGATCAGATTTTCAGGAAATACTAAAGGGTATGCTAGAGCTTGAAAAGAAAAGACAGGAGAGAGAGGCCTGGAAGAAAGTCTAGAAAGAAGATTATATCAATAAAAGTAAGTAAAAGTGTCAAAAGAGTGTTGAAAATAAAATATGACAGATAAAACTCAAATAGTCAGGAATAAACTTAACCAATGATGTAAAGCACTTGCATTCAGAAAACTGCAACTCAATGTTAAAACAAATCAATAAAGCCCTAATAACTGGAAGAACATTCCATGCTCATTGATTGGAAGATGAAATATCATTAAGATGTCAATTCTACTCAAATTTATATTCAGATTTAATGAAATCCCGATAAAAATTCTACCAGCATTAAAGAAAAAATTTAAAACATGATTGTTAAATTTCTTTGGAAGGGTAAGGAGTCCTGAATAGCCAGAAACATCATAAAAAGGAAAAGTGAACCCTTATCTCCAGACTTTAGATCATAATACCTATCTATAGTGGTAAAAACAGCATGGTACTGGCCAGAGACAGACACAATAGGCCAATAGAACCATATTTATGGTTCAGAAACAGACCTTCACAGATATGGTCAAGTGACTTTTTTTTTTTTTAATTTTTTTATTTTTTATTGACTTTGTAATAATATTACATTAAAAATATATATGTGAGGTCCCATTCAACCCCATCCCCCCACCCCCCCTCTCCCCCCCCCCAACAACACTCGTTCCCATCATCATGACACATCCATTGGATTTTGTAAGTACATCTTTGGGCACCTCTGCACCTCATATACATTGGTTCACATCATAGCCCATACTCTCTAGCCTGTCAAACTCTCACAACTCGGCAGAACAATCCATTCAACAAACGGTGCTGAAATTATTGGACATTCATAGCTGAAAGTAGGAAAGAAGACCTCTATCTCACACCTTATCCAAAAACTAACTCAAAATGGATCAAAAAACTAAAAATAAAAGCAAGAATCATAATACTTCTAGAAGAAATTATTGGAAAATATCTTCAAGACCTGGTGGTAGGTGGTGGATTCTTAAAGGAGATAAGAGAAGGCCTGAGTGGACTAATGATGCTTAACATATGTAGAAATTTTAATTAGCTTTACTGTAAAACTGTGGAAATGTATAGAGTGGATGGTAACACACAGTAAGTAACAGCTAGTTTACAAATGGGAATGTAACTGAAAATGTTAGTCTAGTTATGTAAATGCCAATTGACAGGATGCTTGAGAATAATCTAGAAACTGGATAGCACAGTAAACCAAGAGTGGGTGAGAATTATGGCTGATGTACAGATGCAAGAGCGTCCTTTGTTAGCTAGAACAAATGTATACCACTACTATAGGGTGTTGGGAATGTGGAGAAGCATGTGAAAATACAGCTGGAGTGACCTGTGGACGGTGGTTAGTAGTAAAAAATATTCTTGCATCTATGCAAAAGATGTAGTGTGTTGATACTCAGGCACTACGGAAAAGTGAGACAAATGTGCTCTATGTACATGGTAACAATCAGATGACACTATTTTATCTGTAACAAATAACACACTACATTTTGGCATATTGATGGAGGGGTGTTGTTTGGGAATTTTGCACATCTGCATGATTGTTTTATAAGTTTACAACTTCTGTCATAAAAATATATTTAAAAAATAATAATAGGGTGGGTTGAGGGAAAAACACACCAAATGTAAAAAAAGGACTATGGTTAGTAGTAAGATTTTGACAGTGTTCTTTCATAGTTTGTAAGAAACATCTCATGACAATGCAAGGTGCTGGTGGAGGGTTGATGTATGGGACCCCTGTATGATGTTATGCATGTTTGCTTTGCAAGTTCACAACTTTTACTATACACTTAATTGTTTATGTATGTTTATACATAAATGATATAAAGATAATAATAATCAGATTCATTAGAGGAAAAGTACTTTGTTTAATAGTAATATTTTGACAATGCTCTTTAATCATTAGTTAAAAAGGTTTAAAAACAATGCAAGTTATTGGTGGTAGGGTGAGATGTTATATGGGTTTGATGTTTTATATGTTTGTTTTGTAAGTTCAAAACTATTATACAATTATTGTTTATGTATGTTATGTATGAGTGATATATTTCAATAAATTTTTAAAAATTGTAATAATTGGTAGTGCTGGTAGCACAAAAATTGGATTTAATTAATGTCACTCAATTGTTCACATGAAAGTGCTTAAAGTGGGTGATTTGGGTTGAATTTATATTTTAAGCTCATTTTATTTTAAAAAAGGAATTACTAAAATTTAATACCACTGGATGAACCTTGGAAAATTATGGTAAGTGAAAGAAGCCAGTCATGAATATCTGTATAATTTGTGATTAATTTCATATTAAAATCAAGCATTGGGAAACCTAGAGAGTTAAGGTAAGATTTTGTTGATTAGAGGTAGATGGGAGATAGAAGTATAGAAAGGTGATGCCTAGGGGATATATAGTTTCTTTGTAAGTGAAAACATACAAATATTGACTCTGGTGATGGTATGTATTTGTGGAAAATAAAATATTTAATTAAATAATTTTAAATGGGTGAAATTTATTGTATATGGTTTACATACAAATTCAGAAAAGATAGGATTTATAGGAGTGCCAATGAAAACTTTTAGAAGTTCATTATTTTATTTGAAATGATTTACATATAAATGATATACATATAAATACTTATCAAATTGTACATTTAAATATGTGAAGATTATAATATATCAAGTATACTTCAAAAATGCTGCTGATAATAAACAGCAGAAGGACATATGGTTAGGCTGGAGAGATAATGATACAAATAATCACCTGTGATAAAACAGGAACTCCTTTAAATACATCTGCATGAACTCTGGTTCTCTCTGCTTTCTAAACAGTGAAGTAAACACAAATAAGAAGCAATACCAAAAATGTTCTCATTGCAAAAAGAGGGGTTCCACAAATCCCCCAAGGCATGCTTCACTCAATTTTGTAGGTGATTCAGGGGAGCAGCATCCTGGGGCTCACTCTCATCAGATATATGACTCTGGGGATGTTGTCCAACCCTTCCATACTTCTGTTTTAAATTTTACATCTACAAAATGAAAGTAACACTATCTCCTTTACATAGTTCTGTGCATATGTATAAATGAGAAAAGACCATGGGTTCTATGTGATTAACCCAACTATAGCACATAAAAATAAATCATCTTGATCCAAATGCTCTTATTACCTCCCAACTCTCCCAGGACACACATATCTGCTCTGAGCATCCCCTCTCCTAAAGTTCCAACCCCATAGCTTGCTATATAGAAACGAACTCTTGTTTTGTTTATATAAACCAACCCAGCCCAGTCTTTGCAGCACTGGGAGAGGAGCCCCAGCCCTGAGATTCCCAAGTTTTCCCATTTGGTCATCAGGAATGAAAACAGAGATAATGACATGGAATTAGGCCCAAATTGCATTTTCCTTATCACTATTTTGTAAGGTCATTTTATGGGGGATCTGAGTTACTAAGAAAGTGAATTAATGTCAGTAAGAGAAGCAGTGGCTCTGTGTGGCTGGTTTTCTGCCCAGGATGCCTTTGCTTACAGGGATACAGTTGGTGGAGACTGTGTGAGATTTTACACAGACAGGGGGTCTCTGATACTTTCCTTGGCAAACCCAGGATTCACCTCTAGTAGCTACAATGAGAACCGAGACCCCCAGGCTAGAGAGAAGGGCTGGAGAGTATTTCACACATTAGCAATGCTGCTCCTACCACACACCAGGCAGACCTGAGAAAGGCCAATTCACCATCTCAGAGGCTTTGGCAGGTGTGGGAAAAATGTTTACATTGCATTTGAACTTTGTGTGACCTGTTCCCTCATAGTAGATGTTGCAGCTGTACCGTATTATAGACATTGCAGTTCTGATAAGGAATAGCTCTTTGTTAGTTCCCAATAAATGCAATTTGGAAACCAGGGTTGAGGCTCTCAGTTCCAGAAGCTGAGGCCCTTGGTCCCATCTTTATTTCCTTTCTTGTGTCTTTCTTTCTAGCCTTTTATTTCTTAAGTCCTGTGTCACCCTCTCTTCAAGCCAACCTACTGCTCAGCTGGTTCTCAGCAGGCAGTGACATGCTGTGTCTGCAGATGGACAGTTTAAGAACTGAGGGCATAGCAGTGTATTGCTGCGTGAGACACAGTGAGGGGAGGCAGTGTGAGTCCACGCTCAATCCAACCTTGCAGGGCAGCTGGAGGGTGCTGGTCTGCAGGGGTGGTCAGGAGACACTGGGCATGGGTCTCAGCCACAGGGACAGGTGCAGAGGGAAGGTGATTGCTGGTTTCCTGCTGGGTCTGGGGCTTCCTCTATGTCTGCATTTTTCCTATAGGAAACACTCTCTATTTAAGATTGTGTCTCTTCATTGAAGTGTCTGAATAAGGAAGGTTTCATTATAGTAGGAGGAAAGTTCTTACATGCAGACTGTCCCTTATGGAGGAAAAAAGGGCTCTGCCAGAAGTCACCAGGATGAGAACTGGGTCATCTCAGGGCAGTCAGGTGAGACTTTTCCAATAAGACTAAAGAAGGATTCCCTGATTATGGTTTTCTTTGTGATTCAGATTAAAATGAAGAGGGAGGCTATTCCAGGGTGAGTATCTTATAAGCCATAGTGAATTTCACTCAGTTGTGTGCATCCCAGACTCAGCAGTGGTCTGGTTTATTCTTTTCATCCTAATCCATTTTCTTTCTCCCAAGTTTAACAAGGCCATCAGCATGTCCTTGAGTCAAAATTGTCCATCAAATGAATCCTGTATCTCTCAGGACCTGGTGGGCATCATTGTTTATCCCAAGTTTGGACCTTAGCTCAGAGCAGCCCTGAGGTCTCCTGCCTTTCCCCCAAAATGGGGATGAGCTCAGAATAGCAGCTAGGCCCCTGATGCTCTATGTCCCTGTTTGTGAGGAAGGAGGGGTGCATTCTCAGGGACAGTACACTGTTACTTTTTTTCTCTCTTAATTGTTTTTAATATTTACATTGAAAAAAATGAGATTCCCATATACCCTCCACCCACCTCATCTCACTCCTCCCACATCAAAAGCTGCTTTCTTCATCATGGGATATTCATTACATTTGGTGAATACATTTTGGAGCACTGCTGAGCCACATGGATAATGGTTTACATTGTACTCTATACTCTTCCCAAGTCCACCCAGTGGGCCATGGCAGGAAATACAATGTCTAGCATCTGTCCCTGCAGGACCATCCAGGACAACTCCAAGTCCCGAAAATGCTCCCACATCATCTCTCTTTTTGTTTAAAGATTTATTTTTTATTTATTTCTCTCCCCTTCCCGTGCCCTCCCCCCCCCCATTTTCTGCTTTCTGTGCCACTCCCTGTGTGCTCTTCTGTGACCACTTCCATCCCTATCAGCAGCACCAGGAATCTGTGTTTGTTTGTTTGTTTCTGTGTCATTCCGCTATGTCAGGCCTCCATGTATGTGGTGTCATCCCTGGGCAGGCTGCACCCTCCTTCATGCTGGGTGGCTCTCCCCACGGGGCACACTCCTTATGTGTGGAGCTCCCCTATGCAGGGGACGCCCCCATGGGGCTTGGCACCCCTTGCATGCATCAGTACTGTGCATGGACCAGCTCCACATGGGTCAAGGAACCCGGGGCTTGAACCATGGACCTCCCATGAGGTAGGCAGATGCCCTATCCATTGGGCCAAGTTCACTTCCCACATCATATCTCTTCTTCCCTCTCCCTACCCTCAGCAGGTAAAGTGGCCACTTTCTACACATCGATGCTACAATTTCCTCCATTAATAATCACAATAGTTCTATAGTAGAATATCAATAAGTCCACTCTAATCCATACTCTATTCCTCCATTCTGTGGACCCTGGGATGGTTATCTCCATTCCAACTCTATATTGAGAGGGGGCTTAGATTCCACATGGATGATGAATGCAATTCTCCTATTGTAGCTGTAGGCATTCTTGGCTCCCTGGTTGGTGGTTTACCTTCTTGACCAACCTGTTGGCTGGCTAGGATTAGTGCAATAAACCAGAGGGTGAGAGTTGCAAGTCTGCTGAGTCACAGGGCCTGGCTGTCACATGGACAGTCCAGAGATTCAGGTCTCCTGAGAGTACACCAACCCCAGCACCAACCACAGGTCCAGTAAAAGTAATAGAAGAGGCATGTATAGAAAGGTCACATCTGAGTCAAACTCCATCACACTCAGGAACACAAACTCAAAAGTTGGGCCAAATGACATGTAAATGAACTCCAGAGCCATTTGCCATGAAACCTGTGGGTTTCTGTAGCTCTCAGAAGAACCAGTCCCTCGGCTTCTATCTACTTTGGCCGTCTCTGGGATGCTGCTGAGGCGTGCATAAGTGCAACCCCTCTGATGACTTCCTGACTTTTTTTTGGAGACTCATAGCCATATAAACTTATCTATCCTTTCCATTTTCCCCTTTTATTCAAGGTCAAAAAGCAGTATTTAACACCTGATATTATATGTAGGCTGAGATATTCTGCTGGTCTGAGTTGACCATTTTATTCAAGTTCTTTTTCTAGTTACATTATCAGCTGGTGCTTGGTATCATTCCCTCAGCACCAGGGAAGCTCATTCCTTTAAGTCATGTCCAATGCTGGGGGTAAGATAATGCATTTACATGCTGAATGTGACTTAGAGCATGGCCACATTTGAGCAACATGGAGGCTTTTAGGAGGCAACACTTAGGCGCTTTGCAGCTCTAGGCCTACTTCATATTTCAGGCACACAGGCTCAAAAGCATAGTCATCAGTATCAGAGGTTCATCGTTGGACAATCCTTCTTTATTAGTCTTTGCCACTGCAATTGGAGGATTGTTGCTCTTCCCTTGGGGAATGTGATAGAGCTCCCCTGGCTAGGAACTCAGCACTCTCTCAGTTGTCATATTTAACTATAACCACTATGAAAACACCCAAATATTTTTATGTACCCTAAACATGCCTTGGAGCATTCTCTCACAACCATGTGCCTCATATCAATAATACCCACACGATTGTTCCTCTCCTGCCATAGTTGAACCTCTCTGCAGTCCAAAACATCTTCAAAAATGAAGCCTAATATATTGCCAGGTTCCATTAATAGTAAAATGAAATATAGTGATGGGTTTAAAGGTTAGATATAGAATAAATACTAATTTAGAAAAACTAATGTTAAAATAAATTGGGGTATCAAAATTGAAAAATATAAAAAAGCTTAATTTTTCATGTTTTGCATTTGATCATTGCTATAGGTGTTGCCCTGTATGTGCAGTGGCAAGACAATTTCTTCCATTCCTTCCTCAATGTCTACATCCTTTTGGTTATTTTTTTTCTAATTATTAAGTTTGTCTTCACAAAAGTTTTCGATCACAGCAATTCACATATACAATATACGGTACTCTCACATGTTCAACATCAAACACTTTGTCCCTCCCTCAGCAGCGATCTTTTTATTTTGTCTTTATTTTGAAAATATTACATTAAAAAAATATGAGGTCCCCATATACCCCCCACCACCCTCACCATAACAACAATCTCCTCCATCATCATGAGACATTCATTGCATTTGGTGAATACATCTCTGATCACCACTGCACCTCATGGTCAATGGTCCACATCATAGCCCACACTTTCCCACATTCCACCCAGTGGGCCATGGGAGGACATACGATGTCCAGTAATTGTTCCTGCAGCACCACCAAGGACAACTCCAAGTCCTGAAAATTCCCCCACATCTCATTTCCTCCCATTCCCTACTCCCAGCAGGCACCATGGCCAATTTCTCCACACCAATGCCATATTTTCTTTGAATACTAATCACAATAGTTCATGAATAGAATATCAGTAAGTCCACTATAATCCATACTCTATTCCTCCATCCTGTGGATCTTGGAATGGTTGTGTCGACTCCACATCTATATCAAGAGGTGGCTTAGATTCTACATGGATGCTGGATGCAATTCTCCTGCTTTCAGTTGTAGGCACTTTTGGCTCCCTGTTATGGTGGTTGACCTTCTTCACCTCCATGTTAGCTGAGTGGGGTAAGTCCAATAAACCAGAGTGTAGGAGCTGAAGTCTCTTTGAGGCTCAGGGCCTGACTATCACATGGTCAGTCTAGAGATTCAGGTCCCCTGGGTATATATTAAACCCCAACACCAACTACAGTTCTGGTAAAAGTAACCAGAGAGGCTTGTGAACAAAGATCACATCTGAGTCCAGCTCCATCACATAGGAACACACACTCCAAAGTAGGGCCAACTGACATGGCACTGAACTCCATCTGCCATGAATATAGAACCTGTGGGTCTCTGTAGCCCTCAGAAGAACCAATACCTGAGGTTGTATCTACTTTATCACTCTGAGGGACTCTGCTGAGGTGTGCATAAGTGCAACCCCTCTGATAACCTCCCGGCTCTTTTTGGAGACTCATAGCCATATATACTCATTTGTCCTTTCCATTTCTGCCTTTGATTCAGGTCAAAGAGAATTTTTAAGTCCTGGTATTATATGTAGATTGAGATATTCTGCTGGAACGAGTTGACCCTTTTATTCAAGGTCATTTTCTAGTTACATAATCAAATGGTACTTGGTAGTAATCCCTCAGTGCCAGGGAGGCTCATCCCCGGGAGTCATGTCCCACGCTGGGGGTAATGCAATGCATTTACATGCTGAGTTTGGCTTTGAGACTGGCCACATTTGAGCAACACGAAGGCCCTCAGGAGGTAACTCTTAGGCATCCTGAGGCTCTAGGCCTTGTTCTTATTTCAGGTGCACAGGCTCACAAGCATAGTCATTAGTACCAAGGGCTCATTGTTGGGCCTTCATTCTTTTTTGGTCTTTGCTGTTGCACTTGGGGGATTGTTGCTATTCCTTTAGGGGCTGTGATAGAGTTCCCCTGACTAGGAACTCAGCACTCCCTCAGTTGTTGTTTTAAATTGTATCCACTATGAAAATATTCAAACATTTGTATGTACCCTGGATATATGCCCTGGAGAATTCCCTGCCAACCATTTGTGCCCTGTCAGTAACATCCCAGACCTTATTCCTCCCCTGCCATTGTTGAACCTCTCTTGATCCAAAACTTCTTGAAAAGTGAAGCCCAATATATTGGCAGGTTCCATTAATAGTAAAATCGAATATAGTGATGCATTTAAAGGTTGGATATAGAATACATATTAATTTAGAAAAATTAGGGTAAAATAAATTGGGTATCAAAAAACTAAAAAATGCAAAAGCTTCGTTTTTGATGTTTTGCCTTTCATCACTGCAATAAGTGTTGCCCTGTATGCAAATTGGCAAGGCAACTACTTCCATCTTTTCCTCAGTGCCTATGTCCTATCATTTTCTTTTTTTCCTAATTATTAAGCTTATCTTCACAAAAGTTTTAGATCACAGTAATTCATATATACAATATATAGTACTCCCATATATACAACATAAAACCTTTTCCCTTCCATAGCAATAATCTTTTTACATATTCATACTATATTTACTGAAACTGATTTACAGATATTGAGACAATAGCTTTCAAACAAGGTAACATTTGAGTTTACACTGTGGTTTATATTTTAGACTACACAATTTTTAAAACTTTTAGTTATCTTATGTTTTACATTATGATTTACATTTTAGCCTATCAGCCCCTATATATTTTTGGAGTAATTTTACATGTCTTATATCCATCTTTGCATACTCTTGTGGAACACCTCTATTGCCCACATAGTTACGTTGATTCCATCTATTTAATACCTCCTTCCCCCTCCCCTTAGGGCCCACAGTGACAGTCAATCTTCATTGCTTAAAGGGCCATGTTCAGACATACTTGCAACAGTGTTGAGGACTTGACATGCTCAACTGCCCAAATGCACTGGGAGCCACCATTTCTCTTGAAAGATACAATTCCCTCTATTTGAGATAATCAGTCCTCCCCAGGATGTGGGTATACCTTCATTCTCATTATATGGGTCTCCATACAATGATATAACCCACTATGGCAAAATGAGCATTCACATTCCCTAGGAGCCTGTCCGGCATCAGATTATCCCCTTTAAGCATCTTAAACAAGTAACCTTCCTTATTATATTTTAGAGAAAAGTTTTCTCATCATTATACGCTCAACCAAATACCTGACAATCTCATATGTTCATATGTTGCCCCACCCTCCCCCCAATTTCTTGGGCAATATTACCCATCCTCCCATCCCTAGCCCCACTCAAGCCCGCAAAGCCCCACCCAAAGGTAACTCTATGCCCCCACTTTATCCCTTCCTTGAACAAATACTTACCTCCAGCTTATCATAGATTTCACCCATGTAGGTGTCAACTTACATCCTTACTCTACCCCCCAATTTCCTTTAAGCCTATCATCCATTCTCTAGCTTTCTGTGGCAGCTTGGTTACTTAGTTCATATCATTGAGTTCATGTAGTATTTGTCCTTCAATGGCTGGGTTGCTTCACTCAACATAAGGTTCTCAAGATTCATCCATGTTATCACGTGTGTTTGTAGTGTATTCGTCCTTAAAGCTGAGTAGTATTCCATTGTATGTATATGACACATTTTATTTATCCATTCTTCTGCTGATGGGCATTTAGGTTGACTCCAACTTTTGGCGATAGTCAACAATGCTGTTATGGACATTGGTGTGCATATATCAGTTTGTGTCCTTGTTTTCAGTTCTATTGGGTATATACTCAGCAGTGGAATTGCTGGGTCATATGGCAAATCTAGGCTAGTTTTATGAGAAACCGCCAAACTGTCCTCCAGAATTGTTGGATCCTTCTGCATTCCCACCAGCAGTGGATGAGTGTTCCCATTCCTTCACATCCTCTCCAGCATTTGTAGTCTTCTGGTTTTTCATAGCTGTCTATCTTATGGGAGTAAGATGGTATCTCATTTAGTTTTGATTTGCATTTCCCTGATAGCTAGAAATTTGGGGCTTTTTTAAAGTGTGCTTTTTCACCATTTGTATTTCTTCTTTGGAGAAGTGTCTGTTTAAATCGTTTTCCCGTTTTTTAAATGGGTTGTTTTTCTTTTTATTTTCAAAATCTAGGAGTTCTTTATATATGCAGGTTATAAGTCTCCTATCAGATATATGGTTACCAAATATTTTCTATCATTGTGTAGGCTCTCTTTTCAGTTCCTTGACAAACTCCTTTGAGGAGCAGAAAGTTTTAATTTTGAGGAGGTCCCATTTATCTATTTTTTCTTTTGTTGCTCATGCTTTTGGTGTGAAGTTCATAAAGCCATTTCCTATTACAGCGTCTTCTATATGCTTACCTACACTGCTTTCCAAAGTCTTTATGGTCTTGGCTCTTATATTTAGGTCTTTGATCCATATTGAATTTATCTATGTATGAGGTGTGAGATGGTAATCCTCTCTCATTCTTCTACATATGGATATCCAGTTCTCCAGGCACCATTTGTTGAATAGGCCATTCTCTCCCAGTTGAGATGGTTTGGTGGCTTTATCAAATAGTATATGACTATATATGTGAGGATCTATATCAGAACTCTCAATTCAGTTCCATTTTTCTGTGTGTCTCTCCTTGTGCCAATACAGTATTCACTACTGTAGCTTTGTAGTATATTTTGAAGTCAGGTAGTGTGATTCTCCAATTTCGTTTCTCTTTTCAATAGGTCTTTGGCTATATGAGGCCTCTTTCCTTTCCAAATAAATTTCATAGCTAGTTTCTCTAGTTCCTTAAAGAATGCTGTGTTGATTTTTATTGGGATTGCATTGAACGTGTAGATCAGTTTTGGTAGGATAGACATCTTAATAATGTTTAGTCTTCCTATCCATGAACAGGGAATATTCTTGCATTTATTTAGGTCTTCTTTGACTTCCTTGAACAGTGTTGTGTTGTTGTCTGTGTATAAATTTTTTACATGTTTAGTTAAATTTATTCCTAGGTATTTGACTTTTTTATTTACTATTGTAAATGGTCTTTGTTTCTTCAATTTCTCCTGAGCTTGCTCATTATTGGTGTACAGAAATGCTACTGATTTTTGTGCATTGATCTTATAACCTGTGACTTTACTAAACTCATTTATGAGTTCTAGAAGCTTTGTTGTACACCTCTCAGGGTTTTCTATGTATAGGATTATGTCATCTGCAAATAATGAAATTTTGACTTCTTCCTTTCCAATTTGAATGCCTTTTATATCTGACTTTGCCTCAGTGCTTGAGCAAGTACTTCTAAGACAATGTTAAATAGAAGAGGTAATAATGGGCATCCTTGTCTTGTGTCTAATGTTAGAAGGAAGGATTTTAGGATTTCACCATTGCAAACAATGTTGGCTGTGGGTTTTTCATATATACTCTTTATCATGTTCAGAAAATTTCCTTGTGTTCTGATATTTTGCAGTGTTTTTATCAAGAAAGGGTGCTGTATTTTGTTTAATGCTTTTTCTGCATCTATAGATAGAATCATGTGATTTTTTCCCCTTCAATCTGTTTATATGGTGTATTATATTGATTGATTTTCTTATATTTAACCATCCCTGCATAACTGGAATGAAACCCACTTGGTCATGGTGTAGAATTTTTTAATGTGTTGTTGAATATGCTTAGCAAGTATTTTGTTGAGGGTTTTTGTGTCTAGATTCATTAGAGAAATTTGTCTGTAATTTTCCTTTCTTGTGGTGTCTTTGTTTGGCTTTAGTACTAGGGTAAGGTTGGCATCATAGAATGAGTTGTGTAATGTTCCTTCTGTTTCAATTTTTTGGAAGAGTTTCAACAGGATTGGTATTAGTTCTTTCTGAATTGTTTTGTAGAATTCACCTGTGAAGCCATCTGGCCCTGGGCTCTTCTTAGTTGGGAGGTTTTTAATGACAGATTCTTTCTCTTTACTTTTGATTGGTTTGTTGAGATGATATATTTCTTCTTTTGTCAATATAGGCTGCTTATGTGTTTCTAGGAATTTGTCCATTTCCTCTGAATTGTCATTTTTGTTGGAATATAGGTTTTCAAAATATCCTCTTATGATATTCTTTATTTCTGTGGGATCAGTGTTGATACCTCCTTTCTCATTTCTTATTTTGTGTATTTGCAACTTCTCTCTTTTTTTGTTAGTCTAGCTAAGGGTTTGACAATTTTATTGACCTTCTCAAAGAACCAGTTCTTGGTTTTGTTGATCTTTTCATGTGCTCTGTTATTTTCTATTTCATTTAGTTCTGCTCTTATCTTTGTAATTTCTTTCTTTCTTTCTTCCTGTGGGATTACTTTGTTGTTTTTTACTCTTTCCTCCAAATGTGCAGTTAGTTCTTCAATTTTTGCTCTTTCTTCTTTTTTGATGTATGTATTTATGGCTATAAATTTCCCTCTCAGTACTGCTTTTGCTGCATCCCATAAGATTTTGTATGTTGTATTTTCATTTTCATTAGTTTCAAGGTAGTTATTAATTTCTTTTGAGATTTTGTCTTTGGCCCACTGTTTTTCTAAGAGTGTGCTGTTTAATTTCCATATCTTGGTGTGAAATTTGGCCCTCTGGCCCTTGCAGATTTCCAGTTTCACTCCACTGTGGTCAGAGATATTATTTTGTATGATTTCAATCTTTCTGAATTCATTAACCATTTCTTTGTGGCCTTGCATATGGTCTATCTCCCAGTCTGAATCTTTTGACTATTGAGTTTAATCCATTGACATTCAGTGTTATTACTTTCAAGGAATTAAATATGTTAACCATATTTTGTTTCAACTTGAATTTGTCATATTTTGTTTGTTTGTTTCCTTCTCTTTTTGTCTTTTTTGTTGCTCTTACACTCTCCTCCATCTCTGCCTCACCTGTTTTTTTTTTTTTCTCTCTTCCTGCAAAACTCCCTTTAGTATTTCTTGAAGGGCAGGGTTCTTGTTGGCATACTCTTCTAATTTCTGTTTATCTGTGGATATTTTCAACTCTTCATCATTTTTGAATGCTAGTTTAGCTGGGTAGAGTATTCTAGGTTGGAAATTATTTTTTTGTTTAGTAACTTGGCTATATCATACTACTGCCTTCTTGCCTCCATGGTTTCAGATGAGAAATCAGCACTCAATCATATGGAGCCTTCCTTGTCTGTGATGGTTCTCTTTTCTCTTGCTGCTTTTAGAATTTTCTCTTTGTCTTGAGCATTGGATAATTTGACAAGTATATGTCTTGGGGTGGGCCTTTTGGGATTTATGGTGTTTGGCATGTGTTGTGCTTCCTGGACTTGTACATCCATCTCTCTCAGTAGATTGGGGAAGTTTCAGCCATTATTTCCTCCAACACCCCTTCTGTCCCCTTTCCCTTCTCTACTCCTCCTGGGATGCCTATAAGATGTATGTTTGTGCATTTTGCTTTGTCATTCAGGTCCCTAAGTCCTAGCTGGATTTTTTCTATCTTTCATCGATCAGTTCTATTATCACAATCATATCTGTTATCTTTTTGCATATGTCTGTAATTTCCTCTCCGAGTGTTTTCTTCATATTGTTAATCTCTTCCTTTACTTCATAAGTTGGTCTCTAATATATGTTTTGAGATCTTTAATTACTTGTCTGTTGTTCTGCTTCTCTTGTTTTTAGTTTCTTCTTTGGATTCAGCCATGTTTTCCTGATTATTGGTTTGGTTTGTAGTTTTTTGTTGCTGTCTTATCATCATTTTATCTTGATTTTTTAAAATCAGTTCCTTAGCTTTTTTGTCTAGTCTTGGGGATTAATTAGTTGTTGTTCATGTGTAAGAGTTATGTCTTCTATTTGTCACTTTGTTCTTTTTGCTGTATTTTCTTGTTGCTGTCTAAGTTCACTTTGAGGGAAAATATTAGGGCCAGGGAAAGCAAAATATGTAAGAAAAGAAAATGTATAAAGAAATATTGGTTATAAATGTTAACAGATCAACAATGTGGGATCTGGGAGAATGGATATTATACTCATGTAAGTTGTGTAGATTTACAGCAGTAAGTAGAGTACCTATAATGAGAAAGTCACTGAATATGGGGAGGAATATAGTATGAATTAAAAAGCCAGTGTTTTCATGAGAGAGAGAAAGAGAAAAGAAAGACAATAATATCAAGAGTGGATAAAAGACAGAAAACAGTACAACAGTATTAGAAATTCAATGTCAGAGAATTTGGGATCAAAGGAAGGGAGGTGGAATGTAAGAGAAACAGTAGATGATGGAGGATAGAAAAATGTGAGGGAAAGGGTATAGTGTAGGTAGCCAAAATCAATACACCCAGAAAAAAGGAAATAGAGGATGAGGAAACACAGCAAGTGTGAAGTGCTCCATGCAGCACCTTTTATATAAAGAAATAAAATAAAATAAGAAGAAAAAGAGAGAAAAGAAAAAGAAGAGAAGAGGAAAAGGGGGTGGGCAAAGAAAAGGGAGGAAACAACCAAGAAAAAGAAAAAGAGAAAAAAAATCTAAATAAATGAAAAAGGACCTTAGGGGATAGAATGGGAGAAAAGACCAGGAGACAATGCAATATTAGCAACCAAGGCAAAAAAAAAAAAAAAAAAAAAACCAACGTTTTAAGCTAGGAATCCTCCATGCTGTTAAATAATACACTTAGGGATCTGACATTCCCCCTTCCTCCTTTCCTCACTTCTCTCTCCCAGGACAGAAGGAAAGCTGCCTGAGAGGTCTGGTAGGAGATTCCAGTAGGTCCTTATTGAACCAACTCAACACAGAAGACTATGGCTCTTTATTTCCAGCATGAGATCATGTACACCTCACCAGGAACCCCAAATATGCTACTGGAAGCTTGGATAGCACCTCTTACAGTCCGTCCCCCTTACATGTGGTAGGAGAGGTCTAATTGAATTTCTGACTCCACCTTCTCCCAGACCAAGTTTCCTATCCCAGGGTATTTAGGTAAATTGGGCTTTCTCAGCAGATTCACCTCTCCTTTCTTCCTAGACTCTCCCCAAGACAGCTGGTATACTCCTCCAAGTTCAAGGAGTAAGAGAAAAACAACAACAACAACAAAAACACAAACACAGAGGGCTAGGGTAACCAAGGACCTCAGATGGACCTCAGGGCGGGTGGATTTGGGCATGGGAAATCTGTGATATTGCAGACTTAATGTGTGTGCACCTCTGGAGTGTGGGCCACAAGGGTTTAGGCAACGCAGACCTGGGTAACATGCATCTGGTTAACAGGAGGCCTGGGAACACAGCAGCACAACACAGCTTTCAGGGATCCCACAGCTGGGTGCCAGCCCTAGGGGAAGGTCCCACCCGCAACCTCTGACCTCTGTGTTAGAAACCCAAAATTCCACCTCTCACAAGAATCTCTTCTGTCACTGTCTCACCAAATCTTCATCCAGACACCTTCTGCCCTTGCAAGCCCCCAAAACAGACTGCTCAGGTTTTGGGAGCACCACTGCACAACAAAGATTTCAGGGACTGCTGCGGACTGCCCCTTTACATGTTCATATTTCATTTGCTGCAGCTGATGTATAGATATTGAAACATTAGCTTTCAAATATGGTTTCATTTGGGTTTGCATTATAGTTTATATTTTACACTATACAATTTTCTAAATTTTTAATTATGTTATGTTTTACATTAAGGTTTACATTTTAACCTACAGACTTTTATACATTTTTGGTGTGATTTAACACAAATCATTGCATGATCTTGTGGAACACTTCCATTGCTCCACAGTTACTCTGATTCCATCTATTCAATACCTCTTTCCCCCTCCCCTGAGGGCCCACAGTGACAATCAATCTTCATTGCTTGAAGGGCCATCCATGTTCAGAGATACTTGCAACAATGTTGAGTGCTTTACATACTTGAACCAGCTCAGCAGAGAAAACTATGACTCTTAATTTCCAGAGAGAGAACACCTACACCTCACCAGGAACCCCAAATATTCTATTGGAAGCTTGGAAAGCACATCCAATAGTCCCACTCCCTTAGATGTGCTACAGGAAGGTTAGTTGATTTTCTGACTCCACCTTCTCCCAGACCAAGTTTCCTATTCCAGGGTGTTTAGGTAAATTGGGCTTTCTCAGCAGATTTGCTTCTCCTTTCTTCCCAGGCTCTCCCCAAGCCAGCTGGTATGCTCCTCAAACACAAGAAAAAATAAGGGAGGGGACCAGAAAATTGAAGCCACTCTTGTTTTGCCCCTTTGCACCTCCTACCAAATCCCTCCTACTCATGGAATCAGTCCAAAACCAAAGGGCTGGGGTAATCCTGGGCCTCTGGGAGCACCTGATTTGGGAAAGTGAAATCTGGGATATTGTGGATTCAAGGTATGTGGTTCTGTGTATCGTGGGCTATAGGGGCTTAGGGGACATGGACCTCGGGATCATGAATCTGGGTAACATGGGGCTTGGGAATGCTGCTGCACAACCCACAGTTTTCACACAACACTGAGGCCACCAGCCTTAGGGGGAGGGGACCCACTTCCCCACAACTTCTGACCTCTGTGCTAGAAACCTGCAATTCTACCTTTAGCAAGCACTGCTTCTGTCATGATCTCTCCAAATTGATGTCCATACACCTCCTGCCTTGCAAATCCCCAAAACAGCCTGCTTCAGCAAGATTCCAAACCCACTCAGCTGCTTCTTTGCAGAAGAGATTATGAAGTGCACTCACTCAGATGCCATCTTACCTCACCTCCCCTGTACTTCTTTTTTTTTTCCCCCATACTTCTTTTAATACAAGAAAACTTAGTTTTATTTTATTCTTTTTCATGAGAAGTAGATAGATAACCTATTTTTAAGTACTAGATCCATGCTTAATTAAATAGCATGGATGCTTAATTAAATAAATGCTCCAGGGAGACCCCTGAGTGTTCTGTGCTTTGGGCTGGTCACCCACAGAAGAATGAGGACAGGGATCTCCAAGGTACAGGGGAGGGACAGGGGTAGGATGAAATGAGGAGGGGTTACTGTCACAATTCAGGCCACCCTATCTGAGGGGCACCCCTCATCTCTGATTTTTCATTTTGGAAACACCCTCTTCATTTATCTTGATATATTGATGGATGAGCAGGCATGAGGTTGTGGGACCTCTCTTCTGAAACTGCACCTTTGGAAAGACCTCTGGAGAGTCCAAGACCATGTTTCTTTCTCCCTGTCCTGTGTTTACACCCTTGTGCTCCCCTCCCTACCATGCCCCACCCCAGTTCTTGGGCATGTTTTCTACCTCACCCTGTCTCTCATGACATGTTCTATTTTGGCTCTTGGAAGAACAAAAGTCCTGTGGACCCTCTGCCCCTGGTTTCCTGCTGCTCCCTTCACATGCCATTAAACCCCTGTACTGCAAATGAGAGTACCCTCTTGGTTCCTCCTAGGTCATCTTTCCTTTTCCCCAGAGTCAGGCTGATTAATCTGACAGTCCTCTTTTCATCATATTGGGATCTGCTTTATAAGTGGTCTCTATGTCTCTAACTGCTGTCCTGACTTCATCTCCACCTGCTTGCTGGACACCTGCATCTGATGCTTTACATTAACCCTGACCTGCTCTATCCTCTATTCCCCTATCCCCATTCTCATCAGATTGTGGATGGTTCCCTGCCATTTTTACACAAACCTTTCAATACATTAACCACAACCCAATGTCTTTTATTACTCATAGAAACCATTCCCTCATGTTCACCTCCATTCAATATGCACCTGAAAATGAATCAGAAAATGAAAGTATAGCTCCCTCACTGACCTCTTGACACATTGCCCAAACCCATTGCCCATATTCACAATATCACATGTACTCTTAAACTTGTGAATGATGTTTCTCAAAAGAAGATAGTTTGTGTGTGTGTATGGGTGTGTGTACGAGTGTGTGTGTGAGAGAGGGAGCTGGACAGAGGTGACACAGGCTTACTGTGCAGAGTTATCCTGCCCCCACGTACCTATTGTTCCCATTCCTCCTGGGATCACAGTTAACACACATTTCCAGTCCTTGATATCAGGAAGGTTTTATGATTTTTTACAGAAAGTGGAGTGCGCACAGTTTTAATCTATGCTGCTTGCAGGCCTGGACAATTAGAACACACCCCACTTGGAATTCCAAATTCCCTTTCATCCTGCATCTAACTTTCTGTCCACCACTTGAGGATGCCATGTTACAAATGTTATGAATTAATGTATGTCTGAAGTTCTGACTAATTTCTTGAAACAGATTCCACTCCTTAGCAAGACTTAAACTTGAGCAACTTCTAAGCAAAAGTGAGCAATCCATTTATCTTTCTTGTATTTTTATTTCATTGAGATTTGTAGTTATTTGTTATAATAGAGCACATTGATAGATAGAGCTGGACAAATACATATTAACAATTAGAACTTTGGGGAGTCAGGCTGAAGGTTTAGTAAACAAGCTGAAAACCAGTCAAGAGGTAAATATCCAAAAACCTTGATGTCAGCACCTGTGCTTTGTGAGAACCTGGAAATTTAGAGACAAAATACTTAGTAATTGTTAAATTTGCCTGAAGGTAAGCCTGAGCTTAAGTGTTAATTAATGATTATTTCCTCATTACCACAGTATCTGACATAGAGGTATTTTTATATAAAATCTGTTGCTATTAATATCTCTGGATAAGGCAATTAGGCATTTGTGGAAACTGCTAGGTTATAATGAAAAGTAAGGTCTGTGTACATGGAGATTAAATATCCATGAATGGCAGAGAAAATAAAAATACAGAATTGTGGTGTCTACAAATTCACAGTGGGGGATGAGTCAAGAATGAGCATGTGTCGGGAAGCAGACTTGGCCCAGCAGTTAGGGTGTCTGCCTACCACATGGGAGGTCCATGGTTCAAACCCTGGGCCTCCTTGACTTGTGTGGAGCTGGCCCATGTGCAGTGCTGATGCATGCAAGGAGTGCCCTGCCATGCAGGGATGTCCCCCACGTAGGGGAGCCCCACGCACAAGGAGTGCACCCCGTAAGGAGAGCCACCCAGCGCAAAAGAAAGTTCAGCCTGCCTAAGAATGGCGCTGCCCACATGGAGAGCTGACACAACAAGATGACTCAACAAGAAGAAACACAAATTCCCATGCCGCTGACAACAACAGAAGCAGACAAATAAGAAGATGCAGCAAACAAACACAGAGAACAGACAACTGGGGTGGGGGGAACGGGAAGAGAAATAAATAAATCTTAAAAAAAAAAAAGAGTGAGCATGTGGAGGTTTGTCTCTAATTACAAGGCCAGTGGCTGTTGCTCCAAGGAGGTAGAGAGGGGCTGTGACTTTACAAGGGCTTCTGTGGGGATGGGCAAGTTCTATTTCCTGAGCTGTGGGAGATGCAACTCTGAACATGTATTTGTATAAACATTAGTACATTTGCACTCATTCACAGTAAAATGGGTACAAAAAATAAAAGCAAGGAAGTGGACTTGGCCCAGTGGATAGGGCATATGCCTACCACATGGGAAGTCCATGATTCAAACCCCGGGCCTCCTTGACCAGTGTGGAACTGACCCACGCACATTGCTAATGTGCATAAGGAGTGCTGTGCCATGCAGGGGTGCCCCCCACATAGGGGAGCCCCACATGCAAGGAGCGTGCCCCATAAGGAGAGCTGCCCAGAGCAAAAGAAACTGCAGCCTGCCCAAGAATGGTGCCACACATACGGAGAGCTGACACAACAAGATGAAGCAACAAAAAGAAACACAGATTCCCATGCCGCTGACAACAACAGAAGCAGACAAAAAGAAGAACACGCAGCAAATGGACACAAAGAACAGACAACTGGGGTGGGGGGGGAAGGGGAGAGAAATAAATAAAATAAAGCTTTAAAAAATAAAAAATAAAAATAAAAGCATAATAGGTTGCAGATTTTGTCAAAGATTCTCCCTCCCATTTATGCTCTAGCTTGCCCATAGTCCAGCCCAGACCTTCAAAAATGGTTTTAAAAATTTCTAAACAATGTGGGGAAAAATACAGCTTTTAAAATTATGCCATATCATGTGTTAATTTTTCTAAGTACTCCATAAATATCAATGCTATAAATCAAAATAAAATATAAAGTAATAACCTGAGACTTATTTTATAAACTCCCTGAAAGTTCTATAATTTAATTATGACTTCATCCCTGAACATTCCAGAGCACAGGGCACCCACCCTATGTCCTCTGCATGGAGAAAGTGGAAGCTGCATCAGTCCTGGACGGAAGGCAGAAGGGGCCTGCCCTGTGGGAAGTGTTATGGGCTCTCTGATCACTGGGCCTTCTCCTTGCCTAGGGAACCATTCCCCAGGAAGTCAGTTTTCTTTCAAAGCCCCCACTTATTCGAATTTATCAGACAAATGATATCTTTGCTTTTCAAATTTCAAGGACAGATTTAAAAGTCTGCTTAGATGTTGGACTTGGGGCACAGCATTTCTAGGCCATTTATTCTTCTTTCTCTTCTCTGAACGTTTGTGTAAAACTTCTCCTGGTTGATATACGATATCAGTCCTCTGGTGTAGATGAAAAGCATTAGAAATGCTGGGTCATAGGAAACATATACATAAAAATTTGAAGAATTTGAAAATATCAATTTCTAAGAAGGACAATGTACCCCAAAAAGAATAAATTCAGAAAGATCTACCACAAGACACCTACTATTCAGAATAACAAGTATCAGTTATAAAGAGAGGATTCTGGAAACAGCAAGAGGAAAGCAAACCAAGCTCACTGTTCTAGGCCCTCATTCCTTGTCCTGCACTTGTTTCAGCTCCTTGGAGGGATGCTCTGCCCAGGGATTCTGTGTCTTCTGAGAACCACTGAGAACATCAAATTTGTTGGGCTGTGTGTCTAGTGGGTCCTCTCATGCATGTGGGGTGGGTGAGTGCTGGGTAGTGACAGTGCATGGACCAGCCATGAGCTCCTGACCCCTGGCAGGCAGACATGGCTCATCCATAGGGCATCTGCAGGGCTCCCAGGCAAAGCAGGAAAGACAAGCCCAACAAGCAGGCACTTGCCCAATGTGAGATTATTCATGTTTGATTTTGACTTATTTGCCAAAGGAAGGCACCTATGCAAACCTAGGGTCAGCATGGTGAGCAATATCCATGTGCTATACACAGAGATGAATGACAGATTGGGAGCCCAGTGCTGCAAGAATCAGAGAGAGCATGTGTATGTGTGCTTACATGAGTGTACATGTGGAAGTATGTGTATATGTTTGTCTGTGAATGTAAATGTGTGTGCACACACTTATCCCTAAATGTAATTATGAGTAGATGTGTTACTGTAATAGTAAATGTGTGTGCACAGAAATGTGTATGTGTGTGAGTGTAAGCATGGTGTGCATGATGTAGGTATAGCAGATGTTTGAGTGTGCTCATGTAACATATGTCCCTTTACATGTATCTGTGTGCTTTCTGTGAGTGTGTACATGTGCTATGGTTAGTGTAGATGTGTTTGTGGGCTTTGAACCCCATGGTTCTGCATGTGCACATATTCTCTGTTGTAAGCTTCAAACTGAGGAGGATGAGGGAGATGAGAGACCACCCGAAAGCCTCTGGATTCACCATGACTGTGACTGTGTCAAAACATCTGTCCAGCCCTGGGGATGGGCCCCCTTGTAGTTGCACAGATTACTGTGTTTTTTCTACCTGAAGATTACACTGGTTTGCTAAGGAAAATTAATTATGTCAAGATATGGTATCATCAGCATTTTGTGTCACTAAATATCAGTCTGAAGTGAAGAGCATAGCACAACCAGGTGACACTGGC
The DNA here is from genome assembly GCF_030445035.2 of Dasypus novemcinctus. Taxonomy (NCBI): domain Eukaryota; kingdom Metazoa; phylum Chordata; class Mammalia; order Cingulata; family Dasypodidae; genus Dasypus; species Dasypus novemcinctus. Next base: position 61,320,631 of record NC_080691.1, on the reverse strand, counting down.
AGAGAAGCTGCAAGAAAAATGTCCTGTGTGCCCAAAAAGAACCTCCCTGAAGAGTGGGGACTGGCCTGCAGGGGTTGCTCAGGATCCACTAAGCACGGGACCCAGCCCCCGAGCAGGTGCAGGGGGTGCCTAGGAAGGGCTTCCTGTCAGGGGCACAGTTCTCCTTTTTCATAACAGTTTAAAATAAGAATTTAACCATGACTGTTGGTGGGTCTAATAATATTCTACTCCTTTGGGAGATTATGCCTAACTGAAGAAGACAATGATAGTCAACTTAAAAGGGGGTTTCTAGGATTTATTTATGCCTTAGGAGTGAGGAGCTGGAGGACTGGGATGGTTTTTAATTCAGTGGGTTCAGGATTTGGGGAGACACAATGATCATTTGATAGTTCCTGCATTTCTCTTGACAGGTCATACTTCATTTTTCATGACTTTAATAATGACACTACACTATCTTCTAATATATGAACTCAACTTTCTGTAAGTTCACATTCCATTCTTAGTTCATATTCTCTATATTTTACAGTGAAAATAAAAGCAATCAAATGGCACTTTCCCATCTTCTCAGCCTGAGTTCTACCCATATTTTGTCCTTCTCTCTCTGAATATGGTGCTTACTTCATTCAACATTTTCATCATTGGTAACCTCCAAATGAATCTTACTTAAATATTTACCACTTTAACTTTTCTATTACAAATTAGTTATTTTGATTGGTTCTTCTCACTAACATTGGCAAAAAACGTAGTGAGGTTGTCCAACAACAGCAGTACTTAATATCCACAATAACAAAAGCTAATTTTGACATGGTGGCCTAATATATATTTTCTAAGTGTAAGCAGGTTCTAGCAACAGCTACTCACCTACAGAAACATATGCACACCTCTGAGAATTTTTTTTTTTTTTTTTTTTGCCGTTAGCAACAATTCTGGTCTCCCTTCCAGTCCATCAACCCCCAAAGACCAGGACACACAATTCTGCATCTTTATTTCTCTATGTGACCATCTGGTGAGTAATGGGCATAGTTGGTTCTGGATGTTGGATATCATACCTTCCCCTCCCCTTTCCCACAGAAGGTCAGCCCACATTTCCAACACTTAATGAGCAGGCCCTAATTTGTCCTGTTAAATTTTCTCATCCTACTTCTGTTGACTTTCCTATGACCTACATTTAGTCACGGAGGTTATTTTTATGTAATTCACTGGACAATATTGAATACACACTCTTCAATAGGCTGCAATCAAGACTGTTTCTCTGAAACTTTTTATATAAGGTAAAACAGATCCTTAGTAACAGCAGGATTAAATTGGCAAATGTACAAGTTGGGTCATTGAGGCAGAGCATGTTGAACTACCCCCGTCACACAGGTGTGACATGTCAAGGACAGGACCAGAGCAGGTGTCCCTTAAGCAATTGTGGAGGTCAGAGGTAAGGGCTCTCATAGGTTTCCTCATTCTTACACCCAGGGTGATAACACTAATAAAAGTGATGATAACAGGAAACATCTCAGACCTTATCATAAATTCAAGAATTTTCTACTGTGATCCCCAATTTGTGCCTTATCAGACTGAAGCCCATAAGGGTGAGGCCACATCCTGAGGTCACAGGACAGGGGGGGAGGGAGCTCTGCTATGCTCCCTGCAGCACTAACTTCTAGAATCTCAGCTATTATCCTAGTTTCAGTTACACAGTCCTCAGGAGAGCAACATTCAGGTCTTAATGGACCTGATAATTGTGCAGGGAACTACCCTTTAGTCATTGTGAGCTCATCTCTTCTGCAAACCATTCACTGTGCTGCTATACTGATAAGAATCTGCATGTTATTTCCCCCATGTATGGAAACCATTGTCCCTGAATTCAAAATTCACTGGCATTGTCAAAAAAATTAGGAACCAGGCCTTCCTGGCATTCATGAATATGTGCGTGAATGGATTTATAGGGATGCTTAAAAAATAATTCCAAATTGGATGGCTAATTCAACATAAATAAATCATTATGTAGTTCTGCAACCTAATAATCTGATGCCTGTATGGGAGAATGCATCCAATCCTCCTCCTAGTCTCTGATATTTTACCCTAATTCCTGGGCCTTTAAGTCCTAACTCAGTCATCACATATTGACCTCTGTGAGTCTGTCTGTGTATTTTCAAATCTTTCCTTCTTATAAGGACATGAATCATGTTGAATTAGGGCTCAATACAGTCCAGTTTGGCCCCATCATAACTAACAGCACCTTCAAAAAAGCTATTTCCAAATAAAGTCACATTCACAGGACTAATATCAGGATTTGACCATGTGTTTGGGGAGAGAAAATTTGACCTATAACACTGATCCAACATATTGGTGTGTTGATGACCCTCCACTGACTGTCTCTATTTCTAAGTCAGAGAAGGGTTTATATTCATGAACATTTTCCCTAAGGAGAGAGTCCTGAGGTGCAGGGTGTCCTTGCAGACTCAGCTAAGTACAGGGAATAAACAGGTTTAGGAACCTGCTAGGAGTGATAAGAATAAAATACATGTGAGATTGTCTTAAGCAAATTCAGTTCTACAATAATTATTGAGTATGCATTTTATAAAAGACCTATCCTAAAAAGAAATGTTGACACACTTTGAATCAAACAAAGTCATTCAGAATGTTAGCATATATTGGATTGGACATAGTTTGTGTGAATTCAGTGTGTTAGATACATGTAGATGCTGCTTCAAACTTTAGAGTATCCAATAAAATCAGCTAACAGGAGATAAATGGATTAGAAGATTTATTGAGCAGATTATGTGCCATGTGTTTGTACTGAGTATTTGATATTATGCATATCCATTAGACTGGAGGCAAAATAACTATATTTCTAAAGCCATCTTTGTTCCTTGACTGCACCCACCTCTCTTACCATTTCCTTCAGGACATTTCCATGGCCTGCATAAAGAAATCTCTGTACTTATTGAAGTGGGACCCAGAAAGTGGACTGTGTTCTCCACTGGAATCAACCAGCATCCTCCTTCCAGAGGAGCCCCCAGACACTGGGAACTCTCCTGGCTCCTTTCACCTTGACATCCAAAAGTACCTTCCACATGCAAATCACCACTTTGTTCAGCTGATAAAGGCACAGCACACGGACATAAATTTAGCACTCTGTGAACTGGAAAATATTGTCTGCAAGTCATGGGCCTCATACAAGGGAACATGAAACCCTTGTGGTTCCTCCACTTTCTAGCAGCATCTCCCAGATGTGAGGGTCTCAGGATTTAGATATGAAGGTATTGGGGATGATGCATCTGAGTACAGAACTCATTATTTTTCTCTTTGTCCTCAGGTGTTGTGTCCCAGAAGCAGCTGAAGGAATTGGAATCTGACTTGGTGAAGCCCTCACACTCAGTCACTGACTTGCAAAATCTCTGGATTCTAACTGGCTAGTATATATATTATAATCACCAAAGTTTAGCAAAGAGGTTGGAATGGGTTGGTAGGATAATCAGCGGTAGAAGCATTTACTGTAATGCCAGTCTTCAGTCTCTACTCAACATCATCACAGACACCTCCAAGAATGAAGTTTATTTAAAACTTCATGAAGTTTATTTAAAAATGAGCCTGAGAACTGAAGACATGACATAGTATTATTGTGCAAGGGACTCAGTGAGGGGAAATCATTGTAAGCTCAGAAAAAAATCTCCCTGGCAGTGCCCAGGAAGGGTCTGGGCTGCAGGGAAAGCTCATGACCACCAGGGGGTGATCAGTGTCCAACTGCAGGGGCTGGGTCAAAGGGCATATGGAAGAATTTCTTATCCTTGCCTTAGGTTCAGTGTTGCCGCCTTTCTCCACCCCTCCTCCCCTTCCAGCCCCCGCCGTCCTTCCCACCAGTCCCGCCCATATTGCCAACCCACAATCTGCCCTCTTCCCCAGTAACTGCTTACCTCAGGTCTATCCATCAGCTTCAGCCTGTCCACAGCCGCCCCTTAGCCAACCCTCCCTTCATCACGCCCCTCCCTCTACCCAACCCTATATAGCTAAGTGTACTTCCGTAATAAAGCAGACCTGTTCCTGCGCTCAGGCGGTCTCCGTGGTTCTTTCCTAACCGCGCGTCCCCCACGCCTGGAGAGCCCCGGTGCTCTATCCCTGGAGCACCCCCCGCCAGCGGTTCGGTAGGAGCTGACCCCCCCCGACTCTTGGGCCTGAGCGAGACTGAGACCTCCCCGCTCAGCAACAACTGGCACCCCCAACGTGGGGCAGCTACACCCCCGGCCCCTCTCTGCTGCTGCTGCTGCTGTGATCGTCCTCCTCTCCAGGTAGGGACCCCTGGCCCGGACGAGCCCCAAGGGACCCCTCGCCATCGTCCCGTCCCTATCCTGTCATGGGCGCCTCTTTGTCATTGCGTCAGGCGCCGCAAGTCAGGGCCCTCGCTGCCCTGCTCGATGCCAATGGAGTCCGCGTCTCCTTGCAGCAGCTCCAAAAGTACTGGGATCTCTTGCTCCCTTTTAATCCGTGGCTTGCCACCTGCCAACTCTGGAGCCCGGACACATACTCGCGACTCATAGATCGAGTCACCTCCGCCATGGAGCACGAGAAATGCACCTTCCCAGCAGGCCTCTTACCCGTTCTCGTTGCCATTTGCACCTGTCTCCTTGGCGCTCTGACCGAGGCCGTTTATGAAGCTTCTCCCAAATGGCCTCTAGACTGTGATCCCGATGACCCGGCCGACACTGACTCTCTGTCTAACCAACTTGCTGCTGCTCTCGAGCGCGAACCTCCCCGCCCGAGCTCCCCGCAGCAGACAGAAACCACTCCTACCGCTCCCCAAGATGGCGGACTTCCGTCTTCTTCCCCCACTTCTGCCCAAGATGGCGTGCATCCGGCTTCTTCTTCGCCGGTGTCCTCCTCCCACCTCTACCCGCCTCTTCCTGCCCAGTCAGCATCCGGTTCGGGCCCGGAAACTGCATGGTCGCCATCTTCCGCTAAACCGGAAGCGCCCCTCGTGCCATCTTGTCCGCTGCCGGGTGTCGCAGCTCCGCCATCTTTGCCAGCACCCGGAAGGGACCCGCCGACATCTTGTTGTCGCCCGGAAGCTGCTAAGCTGCCATTTTCTCACCCGTGTTCCGCTTATCCCTTGCCGCCGCCGTACGGCAATAGTCCTTCACCTGCCTTGGCTGCTCCATCAGTCCCCGGTGCCACATCTTCTCAAACCCCTCAGCTGTATCCGCTGAATCTGCAGCCCACGCCGCAGCGACCCCAAACTTGGTTACCCTTTACAGCGGAAGAGGTCAGAACCCTCCACAAAGCTGTGAAGGAAGACGGGATTGGCAGCCCCTATGCGCAGCAACTCCTTGAGGAGTTGGGGACCCAACTCGTTCTCCCATATGACTGGATTGCACTGGCCCATGCCATCCTGACGCCGGGTCAATTTATTGAATGGCGCGCCCATTACCAAGCGGCTGTTGACTGGCAAATCATGGAAAATGCCCAAGCTGGCATCCTCGATCCCTCCGATGCATATACGGGGACCAACAATTATGCAGACTCTCGTTCTTATCTCCAAATTGACCCAGGGTTTTGGCACCCGGTAAAAGTCCTCATCCAGCGGTCATTCTCTCTAGTTTCCACCAAGCAGCCCACCAAGCTCACGCAGCTGCTTCAGGACTCCAATGAGACTTTCCCAGCATTTGTTGCCCGTGTCCTGGAAGCTTGCCAGCGGAAAATTTCTAGCGAGGACGCCCAGTTTGCGCTGGCCAAAGAACTTATCATAGACGGATGCCTTGCACCATTCCGAGCCGTAGTCCTTCCCATACGTGATAAAGCTCTGCACGAGTGGGTCCTTGCTTGCCGCGACGTCGACCCGCAAGTCAAAACGCTCACCGCTGCCTTTGCGTCTGCCATGGCTGTTTCATCCACCTCCACTTCCGTCTGCTTTTGGTGCAGCCAGCCCGGCCATTTTGTCCGCGAGTGCTCCCAGCCAGGCCCAGCGCCTCGCTCAGACCCGCCATCTCGGCGACCAAGGGGCCCTTCTACACCATGTCTGCGTTGTGGGAAAGGATATCACTGGGCCCGTGACTGCCGTTCTGTCCAAAGTCCTCAGCAGCCTTTAAACTCCCAGCGGGGCAGGCCTCAGCCCCACCCCCAAGAGGCCCCCAGAAGAATTCCCAAGCCATAATGTGGACAATGCCCATCACACGCCGCCAGAAACCTTCACTGGAGCTCAAAATCAATGGGCAATGGCTCGATGGGCTTCTGGATTCTGGCGCTGAAGTCTCCTGCATTCCCCTCGAGGTCGCCGCGTTCAGTCACTGGCCCCTGGAAACTGGCCCTCAAGTCATCGGCGCCACTGGGGCCGCCACCTCCTGGAAAACATCCCAGCCTCTGCATTGGAGCGACCGAGAAGGCCACGAAGGCCAAATTCGCCCACTCATCCTTTCGTCTGTCCAAACCATCTTATGGGGGAGAGATGTCCTCAGCCAGCTAAAGGCCTGAATCACCACAGAAGCCTTCTCAGCTGCGCTGCCCCCCCCCCTTCTAGGGGCCACTGCTCCCATCTCAAAACCTGACCCTATCCCTCTGGAATGGGACACAGAGGAGCCCATCTGGGTCGAGCAGTGGCCCTTGCCAGCTCACAAGCTGCAAGCTCTCTCAGCCCTCGTTGAAGAGCAGCTACAAGCAGGGCATATAGAGTCATCCACTAGTCCCTACAATTCACCGGTCTTTGTCATTAGCAAGAAGAACACCGGCAAATACCGCCTTCTCCACGACCTCCGTGAGATCAACAAACATATTAAGCCAATGGGATCACCTCAGCCAGGATGCCCGCATCCCACTGCAGTCCCCCAGCATTTTCACGCGGCAACCATTGACATTAAGGACTGCTTTTTCTCTATTTCTCTTCACCCCCGGGACTGTCCACGATTCGCGTTCACAGTTCCACGCATCAACAACCAAGGCGCAGCTCAGCGATTTCAGTGGCGAGTATTGCCTCAAGGCATGCGCAACAGCCCGACTATGTGCCAACTGTATGTCAACCATGCTGTTGAGCCGCTGCGCTCCAAGTTCAATCCGGAGCACACATACATTCTCCACTACATGGACTACCTCCTTTTAGCAGCAAGCTCCAGTGCGCTCCTCAACGATCTGCTCTCGGCAATAATAACAAACCTCTCCAGCCTCGGGCTTACTGTGCAGTCTGACAAAATAAACCTCCAGCCTCCTTTTCAATTCCTAGGCTTTCATTTTCATCGGTTCATCCAACCCGCAAGCCCAAAAATCCACCTTTCTGATAAGATGACGCTAACCGAGCTCCAGCAACTTTGCGGGCAAATCAATTGGCTTCGCTCGGCACTTCCCATCACAACAGCGCAAATGCAGCCCCTCTTCGAGCTCTTGCAGACCAAGGATAGCCCACCAACTGCAGCCACTCGCAGCATCACCATCACCCCTGCTGCCTGAGAAGCCGTCCAACAGGTCAGCACCGCTCTGCAGCAATGCCGCCTAGAGCGGTTCTCCCCTAACCTTCCAATTTTGGCTTTAGTTCTGCCAATGCCAATCACTCCCACAGGTCTCTTGTGGCAAGATGGCCCTCTCCTTTTTCTGCATACGTCAAAGAGCAAACTCCCGAAAATCTGCCCTTTTATAAGGGCCTGGATCGCGCTGGCCACTGACTTAGTACTTCTCTCCATACAAACGTATGGCATCCCACCACACACCATTGTTTGGCCTTTAGACACCAAAGAAATTACCTCCCTCATCATGAACAATGCCCAAGTGCAAAGCCTAATAGAGCTCTTTCGCGGCTCCTTTGACAACCACTATCCTCATCACCGATTGCTGCAGGGAATGTTTCAATTGGCGTTTTCCAACCCGTTCCGTCCATTGCCCGCACGGAACCCGATCCCTTCAGCCATCACTGCCTTTACAGATGCCTCAAAAATGGCGTTTGCTGCCATCATATACACTCCTGGGAATCCTGAGCCACCGCAACTGCTGTTCGCAAATGACTTTTCTGTTCAAGTGGGCGAGCTTCTAGCTGTCGCTGCAGTCCTTAACCTCCACCCAAACCAGTCTCTCAACATCTTCACTGACAGCCTATACACTCTTCAAGTGTGCCGCAGCCTCCCGCTTGCCACTTTCTTACCGGGTGACTCAAACATTGATCGAGCGCTCGCTTTCGTACAGCGACTTCTTGAATCGAGGCAACAGCCCTGGTTCATTGCTCATATCAGAAGCCATTCTGGCCTACCAGGACTGCTGGCTCAAGGGAATGACCTCGCTGATGCTTCTGTGTCAAGCCGCCAGATACCGCACCGTCAGATGATGCCTCCATACAGCCTCGCGGCCGTCTTCTTCGTCCTGGCTTCCCTCGTTCTCCCAGCCGCCGCCAACCCGAGTCACCAGCTCTTCAATTGGGCGCTCTCCCTCTGGCAACAAAAAAGACTCCTCGCCTCGCACGTAACCGCCTCCACCCCCTCTTTCACAACTGAGGTCGCCAACCTCACTGGACGCACGAACCTTCCATCTTATGAGTGGGGGGGACACAACCCCGCTGCCACAGGTTTCTACATGTGCCCATCCTCCGGCAGAGGATGCCATGACCCAGCGCACTATTACTGTCCTCTCCTTTGTACAAGTTCACTACCAACGCATCGCCACCGCTGAGTCCCCCCCCCCGCCGTCCACCACGCCCCTTCCGCCCGCGCCACCTACTCCAGACTGCACGCCTATAGCTTCTTGTCTTCCTCTCCTCACTTCTCCCCAACTATTCCTCCCCCTCGGGCGAGGGATTCAGGGGCATCACGGGCCTGTTTCACTGGCAAGGCTCGGCGCGCTCCAGGCGCCGGCGTGTGCCGACCCTAATGGCGGGCACATGCATCCTGGCCAGATGCTATGTCGTCCGCTCACGGCCGGCCGGTCCTCGTGGTCTCCCCCCACCCCTCGTCCTATTCCAGTACCCGTCCTTATAACCTCCTTTTCCTCCTCCTCCTCATAATCCTTGTCTTTTGTTGCTGCGCACACCGAGTTATTCACACCCACAGTGCGCACCAAAACTTGTTGCCTCTATTTCCTTTTAAAAACAAAAGGAGCAATTGTTGCCGCCTTTCTCCACCCCTCCTCCCCTTCCAGCCCCCGCCGTCCTTCCCGCCAGTCCCGCCCATATTGCCAACCCACAATCTGCCCTCTTCCCCAGTAACTGCTTACCTCAGGTCTATCCATCAGCTTCAGCCTGTCCACAGCCGCCCCTTAGCCAACCCTCCCTTCATCACGCCCCTCCCTCTACACAACCCTATATAGCTAAGTGTACTTCCGTAATAAAGCAGACCTGTTCCTGCGCTCAGGCGGTCTCCGTGGTTCTTTCCTAACCGCGCGTCCCCCACGCCTGGAGAGCCCCGGTGCTCTATCCCTGGAGCACCCCCCGCCGGCAGTTCGGTAGGAGCTGACCCCCCCCCCGACTCTTGGGCCTGAGCGAGACTGAGACCTCCCCGCTCAGCAACAGTTCAGTCTTCTTGCTTCTCAACATGTAAACCCCAGAGAAGTGCCAATGCATTTTTTCTAAGCCGTGCTATCATGTACCCAAAAATCAAAGTAAGAAGAGATTTTTTATGTTACTAAATGTATGTTAAAATACATAGAGGAGGGCAGGGCAAAATGGTGGTTGAATGAGGGCATCTGATAGTCTCTCCTGCAAAGAAGTGGCTGGGCAGCATTAGAAATTCTTCGGAACCAGGCTGTTTCGGGATTTTGCAGGGCAGGAGGTGTCTGGACATCTATTCGGTGGGAAGGTAACAGAAAAAATTTGTGTATAAGATAAAATTGACGCTCTCTTACAAGGAGATGGGGACTGCATGCGGGACGCTCCCTCTTGGGGTGGGCGGACCTGCAGCACCGGCACCACAACGGCGATTCCTAGAGGCTCTGTGGCACTGGGGAATTCATAAGCCCTGAGCAGGCTATTGGGGGGCTAGCAGGGTAGGAGGCCTTCGCAGACTGATTTGGGGAGACAGATGGGAGTTTTGTGCGAGGCAGGGAATTTTTGATTTCTGACACGAATAATAGTGCTTCCGGCTAGAGCCCTGCCCCCAAGGCTGGCTGCTGATCTGCAGTGGCCTTAAATCGCTCACAATAAAGAGACGTCACCAGGAGGCTGTTTCAGAGGCCTGCAGGGTGGGAGACATCTGGAAGCCAATTAGGGGAATCTTTTGCGAGGTGTGGGAAATTCGGTTTCTGACACTCTATCGGTGCTTCCGGCTGGAGACCCGCCCCTTGGGCCTGGATGCTGATCTGCAGCATCATTAAATTGGGTGCAGTGTAGAGATGCCTCCAGATGGCTGTTTCGGGGGCTTGCAGGGTGGGAGGTGTCCTGAAGTTGAATTGGTGATACAGCCACAGAAGAGACCCTAGTGAGAGGGTGAATTGTGGGATTCTGGCACATAGGTCAGAGTTTGCAGATGTGACCTCCCCCATAGGGCTGGCACCCAGCTGCGGGGATCCCTGAAGGCTGTGTTGCACTGTGGTGCTCCCAGGCTCCCTGTAAACCAGATTTGAGGTTGTCAGGTCTGTGTCCCCTAAACCCTGGTGGCCCACACACCAGAGACACACACCTCTTGAGTCTGCAATATCACAAACTTTCCATCCGTGAATCCATCATACCCTGAGGTCCATCTGAGGTCCTTGAATGTCCTAGCGCTCAACGTTTGCATTTTTTCTTTTTTGGTGTTTTTTTTTTTTAATTTTTCATTTTTTATTGTCCGGATTGCTAACATTGCATTATCTCCTAGTCTTTTCTCCCATTGTATCCCCCAAGGTCTTTTTTTTTTTTCAGTTATTTGGGGGGGGGGGGGTTGTTGTTGCTGTTGATGGTGTTCTATATCTTCTTTTCTTTTCCTTACTTGTTCCCTTCCCTTTACCCCCCCCTTTTTCTTTCTTTCTTTCTTCTCTTTTTTTTCTCTCGTCCCTCATTTTCTTCTTATTTTATTTTATCTTAATTATACAATAGGTGCTGCAGGCAACACCTCCCATTTGCTGGGTTTCCTCATCCTCTGTTGCCTCATTTCTGTGTGAATTGATTTTGGCTACCTACACTATCCCCTTTCCCCCACATCTTGATATCCTCCATCATCTACTGCCTCTCCTATATTCACCTCCCTTTCTTTGATCCCCAAATTGTCTAACTCTTAAATTCTAATACCTTTGTTTTGTTTTCTGTCTTTTATCCACTCTTTAAACTATTCCCTTTCTTTTCTCTTTCCCTCTCTCACGAAAACCCTAGGTTTTTAATTCATATCATATTCAGTTGACTACCTCATTATAGGTACTCTACTTACTGCTACAACTCTACACAACTTACATGAATCTAATATTCATCCTCCCAGATCTCATATTGTTGCTCTGTTAACATTTATTACCAATAATACTTTACACATTTTCCTTTTTCACACAATTACCTTTCCCTGGCCCTAATAATTTTCTTCAAAGTGACTCAGCCAGCAAAAAGAAATTAGAATAAGAAGAACAAAGTGAAAAAGAGAAGATACAACACCTATGCAAAAACAACAGCTAATTAATCCCCAAGAATAGACAAAGAAGCTAAGGAACTGATTAAACCCGTCGAGATAAAATGATGACCAGATAGCAACAAAAATCTACAAACCAAACCAGTAATCAGGAGAACATGGCTGAATCTGATGAACAAACTAAAAACTAGGAAAGGGAGCAGAACTTCACACAACTAATTAAAGATCTCAGAACATATATCAGAGACAAATTTAATGAAGTAAAGGAAGAGGTTAACAACATGAAGACAACACTTGGAGGGGAAATTGCAAACATACGCAAAAAGATAACAGATATGACGGGAATGAACACCACAGTTCAAGAAATCAAAAATACACTTGCAGCAAATAGCAGCAGATTAGAAGAGGCAGAGCAGAGAATTAGCGATGTGGAAGACAGTACATCGAAAATCAGACAATAGTAGAATTGATCGATAAAAAGATAGAAAATATCAGCTAGGACTTAGGGACCTGAATGACAATGCAAAACGCACAAACATATGTATTATAGGCATCCCAGAAGGAGAAGAGAAGGGAAAGGTGTCAAAAGGTGTGTTGCAGGAAATAATGGCTGAAAACTCCCCAAATCTACTGAAAGAGATAAATGTACATATCCAAGAAGCACAGCGCACCCCAAACATCATAAACCCCAACAGGCCCACCCCAAGACATATACTTGTCAAATTATCCAATGCTCAAGACAAAGAGAAAATTCTAAAAGCAGCAAGAGAAAAGAAAACCATCACATACAAGGGAAGCTCCATAAGATTAAGTGCTGATTTCTCATCTGAAACTATGGAGGCAAGAAGGCAGTGGTATGATATAGTCAAGGAACTAAAAGAAAAAAATTTCCAACCAAGAATACTCTATCCAGCTAAACTAGCATCCAAAAATGATGGAGAGTTCAAAATATTCACAGATCAATAGAAATTGAAAGAGTACGCCAACAAGAAAGCTCCCCTTCAAGAAATTCTGAAGGGAGTTCTACAGGAAGAAAGGAAAAAACAGGAGAGGCAGAGTTGAAAGAGAGTTTAAGAGCAACAAAAAAGACAAAAAGAGAAGAAAAAACAAACAAACAAAATAGGACAAACACAAGTCCAATCAAAATATGGCTAACATAAATAATTCCTTGAAAGTAATAACACAGAATGTCAATGGATTAAACTCACCTATCAAACGATTCAGACTGTGACATTGGAAAAGGAAATATGACCCATCTATATGCTGTCTACAAGAGACACATCTTAGACCCAGAGACTCATGGAGGTTAAAAATGAATGGCTGGAAAACAATCATAAAAGCAAACAATAACAAAAAAAAAGGTAGGAGTAGCTATATTAATATCAGACAAAATAGACTTTAAATGCGAAACAATTGTGAGAGACAAAGAAGGATACTACATATTAGCGAAAGGGACAATCTGTCAAGAAGAACGAACAATCATAAATATTTATGCACCTTAGAAGGGCGCCTCTAAATACATGAGGCAAATGCTGGAAAAAGTAAGTGAAAGAATAGATGCATCTACAATTTTAGTGTGGGATTTAATACACCACTATCAACTCTGGACAGAACATCTCAAAAGAGAATCACTAATGAACAAAAATATTTGAACAGTATATTAGAGGAGGTGGATGTAAAAGCCATATACACATCATTACACCCAAACACAACAGGATATACATTTTTCTCAAGTGAACATGGATCACTCTCCAAGATAGATGATATGCTAGGCCACAAAGAAAGGCTTAATGAATTCAGAAAGATCGAAATCATACAAAATAATATCTCTGACCACAGTGGAGTGAAGCTGGAAATCTGCAAGGGCCAGAAACCCAGATTTCACACCAAGATATGGAAATTAAACAGCACAGTCTTAGAAAAACAGTGTGTCAAAGAGGAAATCTCAAAAGAAATCAATGACTACCTTGAAACAAATGATAATGATAACACAACATACCAAAGTTTATGGGATGCAGCAAAAGCAGTACTGAGAGGGAAATTTATAGCCATAAATTCATACATCAAAAAAGAAGAAAGAGCAAAAAATTGAAGAACTAACTGCACATTTGGAGGAATTAGGAAAAAAAAAAACAGCAAAGTAATCCAATAGGAGGAAGAAGGAAGGAAATAACAAAGATAAGGGCAGAACTAAATGAAATAGAAAGTAAGAAAGCACTTGAAAAGATAAACAAGACCAAGAGCTGGTTTTCTGAAAGATCAATAAAATTGACAAACCTTTAGCAAGACTAACAAAGAAAAAAAGAGAGAAGATGCAAATACACAAAACAAGAAATGAGAAAGGCGATATCACCACTGACCCCATAGAAATAAAAACTATCATAAGAGGATACTTTGAAAAACTATATTCAAACAAAAATGACAATTCAGAGGAAATGGACAAATTCGTAGAAACACATAAGCAGCCCATATTGATGAAAGAAGAAATTGATGATCTTAACAAACCAATCACAAGCAGAGAGATAGAATCAGTCATTAAAAATCTCTCAACTAAGAAGAGCCCAGGGCCAGATGGCTTCATAGGTTAATTCTCCAAAACATTCCAGAAAGAACTAACACCAATCCTGCTGAAACTCTTCCAAAAAATTGAAACAGAAGGAACATTGCCTAACTCCTTCTATGATGCCAACATTATCCTAGGACCAAAGCCAAACAAAGACACCACAAGAAAGGAAGATTACAGACCAATTTCTCTAATGAACCTAGACACAAAAATACTTAACAAAATACTTGCTAATCATATTCAACAACACATTAAACGAATTATACAACATGGTCCAAGTGGGATTTATTCCAGGTATGCAAGGATGGTTCAACATAAGAAAATCAATCAATGTAATACACCATATAAACAGACTGAAGGAAAAAAATCACATGATTATATCTATAGATGCAGAAAAACATTTGACAGAATACAGCACCGTTTCTTGATAAAAACACTCCAAAAGATCGGAATACAAGGAAATTTTTTGAACATGATAAAGAGTATATATGAAAAACTTACAGCCAATATTGTTTACAATGGTGAAATCCTAAAATCCTTCCCTCTAAAGTCAGAAACAAGACAAGGATGCCCATTGTCTCCCCTTCTATTTAACATTGTCTTAGAAGTACTTACTCGAGCACTGAGGCAAGAACCAGATATAAAAGGCATTCAAATTGGAAAGGAAGAAGTCAAATTTCATTATTTGCAGATGACATGATCCTATACATAGAAAGCCCTGAGAGGTCTACAACAAAGCTTCTAGAACTCATAAATGAGTTTAGTAAAGTCACAGGTATAAGACCACTGCACAAAAATCAGTAGCATTTCTGTACACCAATAATGAGCAAGATCAGGAGGATGTCAAGAAACAAATACCATTCACAATAGTAAATTTAAAAAATCAAATATTTAGGAATAAATTTAACTAAAGATCTAAAAAACTTATACACTGAGAACTATACAAGACTGTTCAAGGAAATCAAAGAAGACCTAAATAAATCGAAGAATATTCCTTGTTCATGGATAGGAAGACTAAATGTTATTAAGATGTCTATCCCACCAAAACTGATCTACACATTCAATGCAATCCCAATAAAAATCAACACAGCCTTCTTTAAGGAACTAGAAGAACTAACTATGAAAATTATTTGGAAAGGAAAGAGGCCCTGAATAGCCAAAGACATATTGAAAACGAAAAACGAAATTGGAGGAATCACACTACCTGACTTCAAAACATACTACAAAGCTACAGTAGTGAAAACAGCATAGTATTAGCATAAGGAGAGACACACGGACCAATGGAATTGAATTGAAAGTTCTGATATAGAACCTCATATATATAGCCATCTAATATTCGATAAAGCCACCAAACCCTCTCAACTGGGAGAGAATGGCCTATTCAACAAATGGTGCCTGGAGAACTGGATATCCATATGTAGAACAATGAAAGAGGATGACCATCTCACACCCTATGCAAAGGTCAACTCAAGATGGTTCGAAGACCTAAATATAAGAGCGAAGACCATAAAGACCTTGGAAAGCAGTGTACATAAACATCTACAAGACCTTGTAATAAGAAATGGCTTCATGAATATCACACCAAAAGCACGAGCAGCAAAAGAACAAATAGATAAATGGGACTTCCTCAAAATTAAAGCCTTCTGCACCTCAAAGGAGTTTGTCAAGAAAGTAAAAAGGGAACCTACACAATGGGAGAAAATATTTGGCAACCATATATCCGATAAGAGACTTATAATTTGTATATATAAATAACTGCTATATCTTGTTAATAAAAAGATAAACAACCAATTTAAAAAAATGGGAAAGTGATTTAAACAGACACTTCTCCAAAGAAGAAATACAAATGGCTAAAAAGCACATGAAAAAATGCTCCAAATCATTAGCTCTCAGGGAAATGCAAATCAAAACTACAATGAGATATCATCTTACACCCATAAGATTGGCAGCTATGAAAAAAACAGAAGAATACAAATGCTGGAGAGGATGTGAAGAAATGGGAACACTCATCCACTGCTGGTGGGAATGCAGAAGGATCCAACCATTCTGGAGGACAGTTTGGTGGTTCCTCAAAAATCTAACCACAGATTTGCCATGTGACCCAGCAATACCACTGCTTGGTATATACCCAGCAGAACTGAAGGCAGGGACACAAACTGATATATGCACACCAATGTTCACAGCAGCATTGTTCACTATCGCCAAAAGTTGGAATCGACCCAAATGCCCATCAACAGATGAGTGGATCAATAAAATGTGGTATATACATACAATGGAATACTACTCAGGTTTAAGAACAAATACACTACAAACACACATGATAACATGGATGAATCTTGAGAACCTTATGTTGAGTGAAGCAACCCAGGCATTGAAGGACAGATACTACATGACCTCAATGATATGAAATAAGCTAGCTGCCACAGAGAGCTAGAGAATGGAAGATAAGCTTACAGGAAATCGAGGGGTAGAGGAAGGATGTAAGCTGACATCTACATGGGTGAGATCTATGATAAGTTGGAGGTAAGTATGTGTACAAGGAAGGGATAAAATGGGGGCATAGGTTTACCTTTGGGTGGGGCTTTGGGGGTTTGAGGGGGACTAGGGATGGGCAGATAGGTAATATTACCCAAGAAACTGGGGGGAGGGTGGGGCAACACATGAACATAGGAGATTGTCAGGTGTTGGTTGAGAGTATAATGCTGAGAAAACCTTTTCAAAATATAATTAGCAAAGTTACCTGTTTAAGATACTCAAAGGGGATAATCTGATGCAGGACAGACTCCTACTGAATATCTGAATGCTAATTTTGCCAGAGTGGGTTATACCATTGGGTCGAGACCCATATAATGAGAGGGAATGTAGACCCACAACCTGGGGAGGACTAATGTCATCAAATAGAGGGTACTGTATCTCTAAAGAGAAACGGTGGCTTCCAGAGCATTAGGGCAGTTGAGCAAGTCAAGCCCTCAACACTGTTGCAAGTATCTCTGAACATGGCTCCTCAAGAAATGAAGTTTGACTGGTGCTGTGGGCTCCAAGGTGAGGGGGAAATAGATATTGAATAAATGGAATCAAAGTAAATGTGAGGGAAAAAGAAGTGTTTCACAAGAGTACACAAGGATGGATATAAAGCATGTAATATTACACCAAAAACATATAGGGGACGACAGACTAATAATGTAAACCATAATGTAAAACATAGGATAACTAAAAAATTTAGAAAACTGTATAGCCTAAAGTATAAACCACAATGTAGACACAAATGTTACCTTGTTTGAAAGCTATTGTCTCAATATCTGTACATCAGTTTCAGTAAATACGATTTGAATAAGTTAAAAGATTATCGCCGTGGAAGGGAAAAGGTTTTATAATGGATATGTGGAAGTACTGTATATTGTATATATGAATTACTGTGATCTAGGGCTCTTGTAAAGAGAAGCTCATTAATTAGGGAAAAAAGAAAAGAAAAAGATAGAATGTAGAATTTTTCCAAATCAATATGTATTCTATATCTAACCTTTAAACTCATCACTAAATTCCATTTTACTATTCAGGGAACCTGACAATATGTTGGGCTTCACTTTTCAGGAAGTTTTGGATCACAGAGTGGTTCAACAATGGCAGCGGAGGAATACTGGTATGGGATGTTATTGACAGGGGACATATGGTTGACAGGGAGTTATACAGGGCATGTGTCCAGGGTGCATGGAAATGTTTGGATATACTCATAGTGGAAACAATCAAAAACAACAGCTGGGGGTGTACTGGGTTCCTGGCCGGGGGGGGGGCGGGCTCTGTCATGGTCCCTAGGGGAGCAGTGGCAGTCCCCCAAGTGCAACGGCAGGGACCAGGAAGGAATGAAGTTCCAACAGTGACCCCCTGATACTAATGACTATTCTTGTGAGCCTATACACCTGAAATAATAACAAGGCCAATAGCAGCACTGTGCCTGAGAGTTCCCTCCTGACAGCCTCCGTGTTACTCAAATGTGGCCAGTCTCAAAGCCAAACTCAGCATGTAAATGCAATGCCTTCCCCCCAGCGTGGGACATGACACCCGGGGATGAGCCTCCCTGGCACCGAGAGGTCACTACCAAGTACCAGCTGATGACGTAAGTAGAAAGTGTCCTTGAATTAAAGATTCGATGTGAACCAGCAGAATGTCCCTGTCTACATATAATAACAGGAGTTAAAAATGCTGTTTGACCTGAAGTAAGGGGGAAATCTAAAGGACAAATGAATTTATATGGCTATGAGTCTCTAAAAAAGAGTCTGGAGGTTGTCAGATGGATTGCCCTTATGCACACCTGAGCAGAGTCTCAGAGACAGATAAAGTAGATAGAACCCCAGGTATTGGTTCTTTTGAGGGCTAAAGAGACCCACAGGTTCTATGGTCATGGCAGATGGAGTTCACTGCCATGTCAGTTGGCCCTTCTTTGGAGCTGGTGTTTCTGCGTGATGGAGCTGGATTCAGATGTGATCTCTTTTCACAAGCCTTTCATGCTACTCTACTGGAATTGTAGTTGGTGCTGAGGTTTAAGATATATCTAGGGGATTTGAATCTCTGGACTGACAGTATGATAGCCAGGCCTTGAGCCTCACTAAACTTCAGCTCCTACCCTCTAATTTATTATTAGCCTTACCCCTCTCAGCTAACATGGAGTTGAAGAATGTCAACCACCACACCGTGGAGCCTAGAGTGCCTACAACTGAAAGCAGGAGGATTGCATCCAGTATCCATGTGGAATCTAAGGCCCCTCTTGACATAGAGGTGGAATGGTCACAACCAACCCAAGGTCCGCAGGAAGGAGGAATACAGTAAGGATTAGAGTGGACTTAATGATATTCTATTCATGAACTATTGTGGGTAATAATTGAGAAAATGTGGCATTGGTGTCGAAAAAGTGGCCATGGTGGCTGTTGGGTGCGGGGAATGGGAGGAAGAGGTGAGATGTGGAGGCATTTTTGGGACTTGGAGATGTCCTGAGTGGTGCTGCAGGGACAAATGCCGGACATTGTATGTCCTCCCATGGCCCACTGGATGGAACGTGGGAGAGTGTGGGCTATGGTGTGGACCACATGGGGTGCAACGATGCCCAGAGATGTACTCACCAGATGCAATGGATGTGTCATGATGATGGGGAAAGTGTTACTGTGTGGGGAGTGGTGGGGTGGGAGCGGTGGGGGTGAATGGGGACCTCATAATTTTTGAATGTAATATTTTTAAAAAAATGAATAAATAAAATAAAATTAAAAAAAAGATTTGCAGACAAGAGATTTTTTGAGGAATGTATATAGATGCATTAACATTTATATATGCATTTAGGGAAAAATTGGTAATAAATATGAAAACTTACTAAAATTGATTTTCTGTGAATGATATCATGAATTTCTTAGGTTATTCTGGTAGCTCTTTTATTTTTAAAATTCTCTAAGATTCCTCTGTTGCAGTGATAAGTAATCAATGAATTTTATTTTGTGAGTGAGATGCTCTGCTTTCCCACACCCCAAGTCCTATTCTTTTCCATGACCAGGTTCTATTATTGACCATGACTGACTTAAATTATCTCAATGCCTCAGCTCATGACAGCCAGGGAGAATAGGGGAGGAACTAACATTCCTGCAGCTGTCATTGTTCCCAGAGCCACTGTGAGGCTAATTTTCTCACAGAATATCACTGAATGCATCATTCTTCCTTGTGGCCCTGGACTCTCCAACTCTCCCCTGGGGATTGTACACCCAGAGTCAGCACAGTCATGCCCTGTGTGGGGGAGTACCCCCAGCAGTTTCACAGCAAAGCCCAGACCATCAAGGGTGTAGGCAGTATGGATTATGAGTAGCCCTCAATTGCCCTGAGCCCACTGTGCCTTTAGAGAAGCACAGATTACCTTTAGAATAAGGAAAACCTCCATGCTCAAGTAGCCCATTTTGCAGAGATATCACAAATATTCCCCAAAAGGAGTATCTGGTCAATTTCCATTAATTCTGTGCTCAGCAAGCTCAGGTCATGACCCAGATGCTTGCTCAGGCCTTCTCTTCCATTAAGAAGCAGAAGTACTGTTTAGTTTTTAAAAATGTACAAATCACAAGGTCGAGATTTTTACAATTTTATTTCAGAGTGAGAGTCATGGCACTTTGAAAGGAAATTGATTTTAGAACAGCCAATGACTCCCAGTTCCACTCACGTGGTTTGGTAGGAGTCATGTATTTCTTATGTTTGTCTCTAAATTTGTATTTGCCATCTCTTTTACTGTTTTTTTTTTCTTCTTTTTTTTTCTGATACTCCTAGGTTTTGCCTATTTTTGACACAGGAATTGGGACGTTGACTTTTTAAAATTTCTTTCTATTTTCAATCATCTTTTCTTCCATTTTTTTAGTTTTGGTTGTTTTTATAAATTGTACATTTATGGTCATCCAAATGAGTTATTCAAATATCAAGGCCTAAATGTAATGAATCACCAGTTATGCTACTCATTCTTGGCTTTATTTCACTACTGGATTCTCCTTTATACTTTATAATTCCTTTATATGCCTTTATACTTCCACCAAAACTTGGGCTTAAGCATAGTTGAGGGTCCCAACCTACATGGCAATGACCGTCTCTTCAACTGATGCAAGTTCCCTTAATGGTCTATTTTTCATGGAAACTATTACACTGTAAAGGGTTTTTCACTTGAGGTCATGGGTACCATTTCTCATCTGCCTAACATCAGACATCCCAGTTGAATGGAGATCATCCAGTCAAAACCATCAGACCTCTGAGATGAAATACTCATGATGCTTTATTTTCCTGGGTTACTCAAGAAAACACAAATGTAATGTTTCAGCTTAAACAATGGACATTTATTCACTCACCATTTGAGGCTGGGAAAAATTTCACATCAAGGTGTTTCTTTCTTCTCCAAGACTATGTGTTTTCTGGGACTGGCTGCTGGAGATCCTTGGCTCATCTGGCATATGTTAAGACTCATGGTAGCATCTCCTGGCCTCTCATGTCTCTTATGCTTTCTGTTGATATTCACCTACTTGCTTCCTGTTGGTTTTCTTACTCTGCCTGAATTTCATTCTTTTGTAACTGAACCTATTAATAAGATTAAGACCCACCTTGATTGAGGTGTGATGCTCATAACTGAAGTAAACTCATCATAGGTCCTACTTGAAATTGTTTCACACTGACAGATATGGATTAAAATTAAGGACATGATTTTTGCCCTACATACAGCTTCAAAGCACCAACAGATAGACAGCAACATTTTCCTGCAACCAGGAACATTATGTGATATTGACTCTCTGCAGTCTTCTACAAATAACATCTATTGTCACATATCTTTTGAAAATACTTTTTTTCTGTGAATTCTACTTCAATGTCCAAATTGATTGCCCTTCATATTTATATCATAACAAGTACTATAAGTATTTAGAACATTTTTTCCAAAGATTTCCCTACAGTATATAACACAAGCAGTGCAATTTTCCTAATAGCAGTACTCATCCTTAAAATATTGCATATAAATATCCACAGGACATCTAAATGTGTCTCCAGTCTGGGACACTGTAAGTAAATATATCTTTAAAATAGGTCTACCAATATTCCCAGCTAAGGATACTGTGCAGTTTGTACAGCAATATCCCTTATTGAAAGGTCTCCTAGGCATCATTAGATAGTTATTTATGTGGCCTGCACTGCTATAACACTGATTTAAAGAGGCATAATCACATTGCTCAAATTCTTTCAGTACACCATGTCCAAAATGATTCCATATTAGCATTTTATTAACTTTCTCTAAAGCAAGTCTGGACATGCACTAGACTTGACTTGCACCTATATGTTCCCATGCATAAAGGCAGAGTTGCTGAATGTATCTGTCAATGAAGTGTATCTGTACATAATACAGGTGGTTCTTCCCTGGCAAGTACAAGAAGGTGTATCATAATACAGACCAAAAATTCTTCCAAGTTGAAGCACTGTAACCACAGAGAATAGTATGTGTCATGATGGACAATAATTACAGGATTGCATTTTCTGGAAAAGCACTGGAATGTGGGTTGCACTTTTGCACAGGGATTTGGGAAACATGTACCTATGGCCAGGCCAATGACCTCTGGGACAGAGGTCCATATTAGACACCTTAGTAGAAACCACACATGCTCACGGAGTCAAACATTTCACTCTTATTTCTGCCTTGGCCTGGTAAAATATCAATTTGCTTGTCACATGATCGCTTCCCTTCCTATGAACAGAGCTGCCAGGGGCAAAGTAATAGTTGAGCTACTAGATGAATCTCTGGTGGTAATGACCAGTCAGCAATGTTTAGCACCTGACTCTAATTCCTATTGTTGAAATTTCAAGTCATGGTTTTCTGCTAATTGGAAACTGAACTTGGAGACTGATGAGAACACAACCATATCTTACAAGTGAGGCCCATGGTAACAATTCAATACATCAAGAGATGGTATCTACAGTTTCATATCTCTAAATATTTTCTATTATCAAGTACAGAACCAAGAAACACTGGGCAGAGTTGCTGTGAGGAGAATTCCCTGCGATAACAGACCTAGCACAGGGCCAAGCCCAAGGGCAGGGACAGGGGATAATGGAGAGTGGCTTCTGCCCCTCCTCCCCGGATCTAGAAATTCCTTTTTCAAAATACAATAAAAAATAAGAATTTAAATAGAAGTATTGATGTGTCTAATAATATTCTACTTCTTTGGGAGCATTTGTCTAACTCATTAAGGCAATAAGAAGCACATTTTAAGGGGACATTTCTAGGTCTTTCATTTGCATAGTGAGGACCTAAAAGAAAGGGTAGACTTATTAATTCAGTGGGCATAGACTTTTCAGGAATAGACTGATCTTATAATTTTTGTGTTTCTCTTTACAGATCATTCTTCATTTTTCACAATGACTTTAGTAATGACTCTCCATTATCCTCAATTATCTGTACTCAACTTTAAGTTCATATACCATTCTTAATTCATACTGTCTACATTTTATAGTGAAAATAAAAATCCATTAACAAATGGACCTTCCTTTTCTCCTCAATATGAGCCCCACCAACTTCTTATCCTTTTCACTCTGGTCATGGGATTTACTTCCTTCAGTATCTTCATCACTGGGAACCTCCAATGGTATCTCACCCCAGTATTTATCATTTTTTGCTTTCTATTGCCAATAAATCATTTCAGTTGATTTTTCACAATAGCATTTTAAAAATTTAATGTTAAAGTCCAATCACTGTTTTATTTAACAATCTCTTTAAATGTCAGAAGCTATTTTTCCTTTTATGTTTTTCCCTTTCACGGGGTGAGCAGAACTTAACAGTGCATCCATACCTACAGAATCATATGCATGCCTTTTCAAATTTCTTCTCCATGAGCAAGAATTTATACCAGTCTCCCTCCAAGTACAACAGCCCCAAAGGTCAGAACACTCAATTCTGCATCTGTGCAAACTTCTGTGAACACCTGGTGAGTAGTGGGCATGTATGGTTCTGGATGTTGTGTGCCATCTCTTCCCCTCCCCTTTCTCACATCAGATCAGCCAACACTTCCAGCACTTAAGTGTAAGGTTCTAATATGCTCTGTTATTCTGGCTCATCCTACTTCTGTTAACTTTCCTGTTACCCACATTCAGGCATTGAAGTTATTTGTTATGAAATTCACTTGACTAATATTGAAGAGCCAGGTTGCAGTAGACTGCTTTCAAGCCCATGTTTCTGAAATGATAAAGTAAAAAGAGGATTTTCAGAAAAAAAAATTGAAACTATATCAATGTGCTGGTGGGGACATTGAGGCTGAGGTAGTTTACCTGACCCAGTCAGTCACACAGGTGCAACATATCAAGGGTAGGACCAGAGCAGGTGTCCCCTTGTGCAAATGTGGTCGTCAGAGGTGAGGCTCACTTAGGTTCCTCTATTCTGATTCCTGGGGTGATATCACTAAGAGAATGTTAATAACAGTAAATAGCTCTGCATTCCTTCTCTAAAATTGTAAATAACATTAATGCTGTGATCCCCAATTTGCACTTTTACAGACTCAGTCCCGTAAGGGAGAGGTCACACACTCAGGGCCACAGACAAGGGGGGATTGAGCTGTGCTGGGCTCTTAGAACACTACTGACTTCTAGGATCTAAGCATGATCCCAGATTCAGTGACACAGCCCCAGAAGTGCTGCTCCCAGGGAATTTTCCTTGAATTTAAATTAATCTTAGTTTCAGAAGATTTAGACAAAGAATCATTTTTTCCTCAAATCCAGCAACCATATCATGGTTGTCTGTATTCTGTAATGTTTGTAATTCTTTACCCAGCCCTTTCCAGGTAAGTTAGGGAAACTGTGGATTTTTATGAATATGTGAAAAAAGGCACAGTGCCCCTGGTAAAACTTACACATCTAAAAATCATCTTCTCGATTCCTGTGTCTAAATATACACCCTTCCTATTCCAAATTGAATATATCTACACTAGTGCTGAAACATTCTCTTTTATTACTGGGTTATCTATAATGCTCCTTACACATTAATGAAATTAATTTACTCTCTACCATGATCATAGAAATAGGGGGGAGAAATGCATTGTGACATTCCTGTGCACCCTGAGTCCTTTCTTATCTGCTTCCTTCTTGTAGCTACAGGGTCACCCACATGCAAATCTCTCGTGCAAACATGTAGGGAAGGAGGAGACTTAGCTAGGGTTACTCAGTGTGACTTCTCACTAAGGGTTGCGGTTTGAGGAAGAAAGGACCATAAAGGAGAAAACAATGAAACTGCTGTGTCTCTTGCTCTGCCTCTTGAGATTTCCAGGATTTCAGAATGGGGCCATGGGCTGTGGTGAATGGTTGTGACTCACTGTGGTTTCCTTGTCTCAGGTGTCCTCTCCCAGGTGCAGATGAAGGAGTCAGACTCAGAACTAGTGAAGCATTTGTAGATCATGACTCTCACCTGCTCTGTCTCTGGTTCTCCATTACAACCACTGCCAATCCCCAGGGAAAGGATTGCAATGGATGGGGTGATATGTCGTAATGGGACATGAACTACAGCCAATCCCTCAGGAGCTGCAGCTCCATCACTAAAGAGACAGTCAAGAAACAGGTCTCTCTGCAGCTGAGCTCTGTGACTGGTGAGGACACAGCAATGTATTAACTGTTCAAGTGACACAAAGAAGGAAGTCAGGATGGGCACAGATTTGCTCTCCTCTAGAGTGCAGGGCAGCAGGGGGTGTTAAGGACCTCAACAGGTCAGACAGGACTATCAAGAACAGGACCTATCCCAGCGACGGGGATAGAGTTTTTGAAGAAAGGAAGAACATTTTTTCTTCGAAGATTGTTGAGAGTTTTACTTTTTGTAAAAATTTCCTGATCTGATCTTTTTTAAAAAATTTTAGTTATTTCTCCCCTTCTCCCCCATCCCAGTTGTCTGTTCTCTATGTCCATTTACTGCGTGTTCTTCTTTTTGTCTGCTTTTGTTGTTGACTGCGGCATGGGAATCTGTTTCTTTTTGTTGCGACATCTGGCTGTGTCAACTCTCCGTGTGCAGTGCCATTCCTGGGCAGGTTGCACTTTCTTTCGTGCTGGGTGGCTCTCCTTATGGGGTGAACTCCTTGCGCGTGGGGCTCCCCTATGTGTGGGGCACCCCTGCATGGCAGGGCACTACTTGAGCGCATCAGCGCTGCGCATGGGCCAGCTCCATATGGGTCAAGGAAGCCCAGGGTTTGAACCATGGATCTCCCAAGTGGTAGACAGATGCCCTATCCATTGGGCCAAGTCCACTTCCCCCAATCTGATCTTGTTTTACTTCTCTATGAGCCAGGGGTTTCCCCTGGGAATCTCCCTCTTTCTGCCTTCCTGCCTCCTATTATTCTTAAATAGATAAAAATTCTAGTTTCCTTCCTGGGTTACTAATTTGAGGAATCCATGGATAGTGTGTGTGTCTATATGTGAGCATGTGTAATTAAAGATACATATATGGGCATGCATATATATATATGTTAATGTGAATATGTGTTTGCAAATGTGTGTGTGTAGTCTACAATATGTTAATGTAAATATATTAATAAAAACACACAGATATATTTGTATAAAATGGCAGAACCTAAATTTAGATTTTATTATCATAGGTCAGCTCATTGCCTTTGAACCAGATAAGCTCATCTCCATTTTCCTGCCTGGTGTCTGTTCCTGCCTGGTGTCCCCATCACACATTGCTGAGAGGTTTAGATGCTGAAGGCCCAGAGCTGTCCCTTTATCTGGAGAATCACATTCATGCAAGTGATTTCCCCAACCAGCTGCCACCGCCACTGTTCCATGCCTGGTACAGGGTTCTCCACAAGTGTGTTTAGAGAATTTACCTTCTTTGACACTAGCAGAAAGACAAGCAAATTGTTTGGATTACAAAGGGAAGAAGTTGAATTGTCTACATACATTATGATATAAAGTACATTATGTGTATAACACATGTAAGCACATGCACCTCCATGCCTGTGAGCTACAGAGTCTGAGGAACAATTTTAGCAAGAGCAGATGAATGAAGTTGTCTGTGGTGATGAACCCAAGTTACTCCAAGGAACCACCTGGAGCACAACTCCCTATTGTCATCAAGAGGTGAGAGAAGCAAGAAAACAATGAGAGCAGGATCCTGTCTGCAAAGGACAGGGCCAGGAGTGGCTGGTCATCTGCTCTCCCTTATCCTACATGGGAGAACATTCTAATGAGAATCGCACTCACCAACGAAGGTCATGGGAATCACAATGGTGAACACAAGTCATGTGTGCAGGGACTTTGGGGAAGAGAGTAAGCTGTGTTCATCAAAGAGGTCTATAAGACTGAATACTTTAAAGGTCATCATAGGGTACAGAAACATATATGATCTTACAGGAAAAGGTAACACAGGCCTCACTTGTATTGTCTGAATATGCTATCAGAGAAAGTAAAGTGGAGTCCTTGGTGAATTCTCTCAGAAATACCTCTCCTTTTGCCCTTCAAATATTGAATGCAGACAACCACCATCTCATTGTGTCAGGTGATCCAAAGGTCTAGGTAACTCTGAAGACTGTTCTGAAGTACTAACTTCAATTACTAATGTGCCTTCCTGGAATGTATCAGGGATGTGCATTGTGTGGTGGTCCACCTTGACCTACTCATTATCTCAAAACTGTGCACATTCCCCTGAACATCTGCTGTTCACATCTCTCCCTCTAATGCAAAACTTTATATAAAGAAATGGATTTGAGTCCAAATAAGAGAAGGAAATTCTAGATAGCATAAGTAAGAAAATTTATTTCTCTATCTACACACACACAAGCACAAACACCAAGACTTTTCAAATAGAAGTAGGTGGGGCTTGTTAAACCATCTAAGTGCAAGTATACTGTCTTTGGATATTTCTGGGCACTAGTTTATCAGAAATTGATGGGCTTTTTTCTGCAATCAGTTACCAAATGTCCAAGGCTCTAGGTGCAGCTTTAGCCCATGATCCCTATTACTTGGGATAGGAAGTTGCATTAGTCTGTAACAGACATGTGTTAACCCCTGTCAGGATCAACCATTAGCATGTATAAAAAGCATGTGGAACAGTCATATGATGGAATGTTATTCTAATTCTTTCCTTCCTTTTTAAGAAAATACTTTTTTGCTCTACATTCTCTGAAATTATCTCATCCTCTGAAGTTTTTACTCAAATTTTCAATTTTATTTAAAATATGCAAACATATTCTCTTTCCTCTCTCCACCTTCCTTTTACAGAATTCTGTTGTAATGTGGTGTTGAGATCTTTGCTTTGATTATTCTTCATTATTGCTTTATTCATAACATATTTAATTTTAATTTTTATATTAATTTTATAAGATTTTTATTCCATGCATTCCTGTATTTCTGGTTGATTCCCTATCCAATAATTTTTTTTATCCTTGTTTTGGTATCCATATTTTGTTTTTCTTATTTCCTCGAACTTTGTCACATAGTTTGTTTTTCATAATTAGCAACAAGTCAGAAAGAAATCAATTAGAGAAACTTTACATGTTCTCAAGGTTTTGTGACTTATCAAGAGATCTGGAAAATCCCATATTTAACCACTGTCTTATGAACTTATAAATCCATATTGGTTAGTGTTACTAGAAACACATTTTATCACTTCCTGCAAGGCAATGATGAGACTGCTTGGACTCTAATAGTGAAAAAAAATTCCATGTCCCTAAACCCAAAAGCAATGTCATCTAGCCCAGGTAAAAGGAAATTTACATTACACTCTTGGAGGAAAGAAAGAGGTCTTTAACAATTTTCCTTGGGTAGAGAAAGATATTGGGTAACTTAGCTGCAATTAAAAAACATTTTCATAATCCCAGTTCTTCAAGATGGACATCATCCTTCCTCAGGACACACCAGTAGCCACAAGATCACATTCCCCTACAGAGTCAACTCATTTACATAAGGAGAAGGGCAGCACCTGGGTCTGAGAAGCCAGTTAATGATGCCATCAACGTAGATATTGGGGACTGAATTCAGACAGATCTGGTCTGGAGCCACCTGTCAGAGCTCCTTATTGGGTAGGCAGGGTGGGGATGGTCTATGGAACACAGGAGGCCAATCCACCTGCTCATATGGACAGAGCTTCTCCATCATTTCAGCCTTGCATCTGAGAATCCAATTAATGGTGAGAGGCCCTTGTTTCGTGCAGACAAAACAGACAGTCTGTGAGAGCAGAGCAGGGCAGCGTAAGGACTTTGATAGAAGAGACCGTGCTTAAGGCTTTCTCCATCCCACACACCTTTGTTCTGTGCCAACTTGTTGATGGAACTGGCCCTGCCTCCCCTTGAAGTTACCATTACCTCTGGGATCCTACCATCTGAGAGTCACTTTGACCTGCTTTCTAAACTTCTCTCCAGTCTTGAGCTTTGAATCAGGCTCTTTTCAGTTATAACTGGTTACTTCATGGCAGGCATCCTTCTAAGGGTTTGAAACAGATGAGTTCAGTTTCTTGTATCAAGGCTGCAATAAAGCTCTTAATATTATCTCTTCCTGTGGTTGGAACCCTGGGGAAAGAGTAATCACCCTTCCTGTTGTCTGGCTCAGTCCAGACAACAGACTTTGAGTTCTGGAGACTGTTTCTTGCAGCCTTCACACTGCCCTATAGGTGGGGGCAGCTCTCTGTGCTTAGACTGCAGAACCATCCCGCCAGAGTCACAGATCTAGAGGATGGCAGGGCTGGAGCACAGGATAAGCAGGGCCAGGCTCAACAGTTCTCCACCCAGTACCATGTCACCAGGAAACCCAGTACCTGTCACCAGCTCAGCCTCTTGGAACCACATGAAACCCACATGCAAATCACCCTGGGGCCTCACCGAAGAAATCCCCATCACAGGCTGGTTCTGTGTGGTGGGTCTTCATCCTCCAGATGGCCATGCAGATGCTGGGGCTCCTCCTCTGTCTGCTGGCATCTCTCCTGGGTAAGGGTATCAGGGGTTTAGGCGTTCACAAGGGCTTGATTGTGGGGTAGGACAGACTCACAATGACTCTCCTTTTCCCCAAATGTCCTGTCTGAGCTGACCCTGAAGAAGTTGTGTCTTGGACTGTTGAAGCCTGCACAGACCCTCTCCCTTACTTGTTCTGTCTATAGGGCCTCTCTCACTAGCATTTATGCATGGAGTTGGGTAAGAGTTTGTGTAAGAGTGCCGCAGAGGTTCAGAGCTTTTTCTCTTGTGTCATTCAAGGGGAGACTTGACCTAAACATGACTCAGTGCTGGTGATGTTGAATCTCCTCTCCTGCTTAGGGTGGTGGCTTCCATGTGAACCGTAAAGTTAATATTTGTACCTTTCCATACTCTATTCATTGGAATTGAGCTAATGAGTCTAGTACACCCTCACCAGGAAGGGAATTAAGCTTCAACTCTGCCATCCTTTTGGTTGGGGGAATCTGTATGTATTATTTGAAATAATGACATGGTTTTTTAGATTTTTACTTTATTCTTTGGGTTAAAACTAATAAATTATTTATTTTGATATTCAAATTGTTCTAACTTTGGCAGGTAGGAACTCTGTGAGGCTGGCTTATGTATCCCCTAGTGATATATCCAAATAATGTGTGTGTGTATGTAAAATGTGGGTATGTACATGTGGTTGTTTTGTTGAATCTGTGTATTTCCATTTATCCTGCTTGACAGGCTCTCAGCTTCTTAGATCTGTGGTTTTCCATCTCTCAATAAGTTTGAAAATACTTGGCCATTATATCTTTAAATATTTATTCTTCCTTCTCTCTTACTTCTCCTTTTGAGATTTCAGTTATCTATCACATGATTTGATATTGTCCACAGAATTGGATAATATGCTATGATTTTTATACTCAATTTGAGTGAATTAATATATGGGTTTTCATGGTCACATTTTCTTTTGACAACTGAGATGTATCTACTGTAGAGCCTACTGAATGTATTGTTCAGTAGTTTTACTATTTTGGGTTTTTATTTCTTACATTTCATTTGAGTATTTTTATATTTTCCATCTTTCTGCTGATGTTATCTATCTTATCCTTCCTTCTTATTCTTCTCCCTCCTTCCCTCATTCCTTTTTTCTTCATTCCTTCCTTCCTTCATAGATGGAAATATAATTAATAAAACATAAAATTACAAAGGACATGGTAGTGAATGTTGAGTTCTTCTGAACTCACATTAAATTTTTATATTTATATTCACTTGTATAATAATGGATTATACTGAGAGAGGCAAAGAAATACCCCAAAATATCTAAAATATAAAATAAATTGTACATCTGGAAGAAGGTTCAAAGACATGGTATCAAGATGTGTTTGCAGACAAGGGATTTTTAGAACAATATATATATATAGAGAGAGGCATGTAATGTTTATGTATGCATTTAGAGAAAAACTGGTAGTAAATATTAAAACTTGCTAAAAGTGATTTTTCTGTTGATAATACATTGAATGTAACTTCTTAGTGATTCTCGGGAACTTTTATCTTTTAAATTCTCTAAGATGCCTGTGTTGCCATGATAAATAATCAATAAATACTACTTTTTGAAAGTGAGATCCTCTGATTTTCCACACACCAAGTCCTCTCTTTTTACATGACCAGTTTCTATTATTGACCACGACTGACTTAGCTTACAGAAATGCTTTAGTTCATGACACACAAAGGCAAGAAGGGAGGAGCTAACATTACTGCAGGTCCCACTGTTCCCAGAGCCACTGTTAGACATTCTCACAAAATGTCACTGAATGCAGCACTCTACCCTGTGGCCCTCAACTCTCCAATTCCCCCCAATGAAATATACTGACAGCCATGTCCTGCATGGGGGATTTGGACCCTTGTCACTTTCACAGCAAAGCCCACAGCCATCAAGGGTGAAGGCTGTATGGATTGTGAGTAGCCCTCAGTTGCTCTGAGCCCACCATGCATTTAGAGAAACAAAGGTTACTTTTAGAATAAGGAAAACTTCCATGCTTAAGAAACCTGTCTTGGAGAAGTATCATGAATATGCCCCAAAAGGAGTCTCTGGCCAACTCCCATTTGTAATGGGCCCAACAATCTCAGGTCATGACACAGATGCTGACTCAGGCTATCTCTACCCTTCAGAAGCACAGGTTCAGTTTAGTCTTATAAAAATATGTAGAACACAAGAACATGAGATTTTAACAGTTTTATTTCAGAATTAGAGTCATGGCTCTTTCAAAGGGAACTGATTTTAGAACAGTCAATGACTCATGGCTCTTATCATGTATTGTGGTAGGATTCCTGTATTCCTTACATTCCTCCCTAAATTTGTATTAGTTTGCCATCTCCTTTACTGTTTTTTTTTTTTTTTTCTAAGATACTCCTAAGTATTTCCTATTTTTGACACAGGAATAAGGAGGTTGACTTTTTTTTTTTTTCTATTTCTTTGTATTTCCATTCTTATCTTTCACTGGAATTTCTTGCATTTTTGGATTTTGATAGTTCAGATAAATTGTACATTTATGACTATCCCAATGAATTATGTAAATATCAAGGCCTAAATGTAATGAGTAACCACTTTCAAATATGGTACTCATCCTTGGCTTTGTGTCACTACCCAATTGTCAATTATACTTTATAATTCCTTTTTATGCCTTTATACTTCCACCAAAATTTAGACTTAAAGAACATTCATGGCAATGACAGTCTCTTAAATTGTTGCAAGTTCCCCTAATACACTATTTTTTCAGGGAAACTGTTATACTGCAAAGAGCTTTTTCATAAAAGGATGGATATGGATACAGTTTCTCACCTGCCCAACCTCAGCCATCCCTGTTGAATGGAGTTTATCCAATCAAAACCACCAGAACTCTGAGGTGAAATAGGATGTTTTATATTCCTGGTTGCTCAAGCAAACACAAATGTAATGGTTCAGCTTAAACATTGAGAATTTATTCACTTATGGTTTAAGGCTGGGAAATTTTCAAATAAAGTGTTGCTTTCCTCGCCAAGATATGTATTTTCTGGGCTGGCTGTCATAAATCCATGACTCTCTGTCATATGACAATACACATGACAGAATCTCCTGGCCTCTGTCTCTAATTATGGTTTCTGTTGCTATCCACAGATAGCTTTTCTCTTTCTGGGAGCTTTTCTCTTTCTTTATCTGAATTTCATTTGCTTATAACTGAATTCATTAATAGGATTTGGACCCATCCTGTTTGAGGTGGGACACACATTAACTTATGTAACCTCATCAAAGGTCCTACTTAAAAAGTGTTCACATCCACAGTAATGGATTAAATCTGGTTTTATGTCTACCATAGAGCTTCAAACCTCCAATAAATTGCAATATTTTCTTGTAACTGGGAAAGTTAGGTGATGTTGACACACTGCAGTCTTCTACAAAAATCATTTGCTGTCACACACCTTGGAAAATGTTATTTTTTTGTGAATTCAACTTTAATGCCAAATTGATTGCTTTCATATTTTTTAATAACAAGTACCATCAGTATTTAGAGCATTTATCCAAGATTTCCCTATAATTCATGGTGCAGGCAGAGCAATTGCCTCTATAGCAGTATAATTCTTTAATCTTGCAAATGAAAATCTGAAGGACACCTAAAGATGTTTCCAGTCAAGAACTGTGTATGATAATATATATTTACAGTAGGTCTGCAGATATTCCCAGCTGAGGGTCTGTGTAGTTTCTAGAGCAATCTCCCTATTGAAAGCACTCCCATGAATCATTATATAGTTATTTGTGTGTTATGCACTGCTATAACATGGATTGAAAAAGTCACAATCATGTTAATCAAACACTTCCAGCACTCCATTTCCAAAATGATTCCTTATTTGTATTTTATTAAAATTCTCTAAAGCAAGTTTGAACATGTATCAGACTTGATTTGGACCTACATGTTACACATGCATAAAGGCAGAGTTATTGAATGTATCTGTCAATGAAGTGTACCTGTACATAATACAGGTGGTTCTTCCCTGGCAAGTACAAGAAGGTGTATCATAATACAGTCCAAAAATTCTTCCAGGTTGAGGCAGTGTAATCACAGGTAATAATATGTTCCATGGTCGACAATAATTGCAAGATTACATGTTCTGGAAAAGCACTGAAATATGGGTTGCATTTTTGACACTGAGACTTGGGAAACAAATATGTATAGCCAGGCCAATTACCCATTGGGCAGAGGTTCATGTCAGAAACCTTAGAAGAAGACACACATGCTCAATGACTCAACCAGTTTAGTCTTGTTTCTGCCTTGGCCTCATCAGACATCAATTTGCTTTCCAAGAACTCACTTCCCATGAACAGAGCTGCCAAGGGCAAAGTGACAGTTGACTAACTAGATGAATCTCTGGTGGAACTGATCACTTTGCAATGTTTCACACCAGTAAAGATAGATGAATCTAATTCCTATTCTTGAAATTTCCAGTTGTGTCTTTCCGCTAATCCAGGAACCCACTCATGCTGATGTTTCAAAGTGTAACATTGTGCACTCCCCAGAGTCCAAATAATTTAAAATCATTGCCCAGAAGGTAGCTTAAGCACAGAGACTTCACACAAACTATGCCAGGGAGAAGAAGTGAAAAGAACTTCACTGTATGATACCATGGTCAGAGAAAAAAATTACTGCCTAATGTCACCCACTACTGCTGTGACAGAGGAAATAAAAGTGAACTTCTACCACTCCAGTTTCCACATTCTTGCATGTACTTGACACAGCATCTTGAATTTTTCTCTATTATTCAGTACTAATTTACTTATGGTTTTACATTATTCTTCATACTCTTCATTAGAATAATGGGTAGCATTCATAAATCAATGTCAAGGATTTAAGTAAAATGTCAATTATGAACACTGTTAATTCCAATGGTATCTAAATGATGCAAATGTCAGCAAGAAGTTAATGTACTGAGTGCCAACACATCACAGATCTGAGATATGTAAGAGGTTTGCTTCTTATTAAGCTGGACTGTCAGGTGGGGTTCATGACATTGGAAAATTAAAAATGCAACATCATGTTTGTAAATGCTCCCAACTCTAATGAAATCCATGAATTTTAATGGGACAGCATTTGCTGAGAGAAAAAAGGCCCAGGCACCTAGAACTAAATCAGGAAATTGTTCTTCTCTGTGCTGGCCTCTTACATAACATGTTCTTATACTTGAATCCTCATGAAAGCAAAGGCCAAAAATAAAGAATACTGTAGAGGGAGAAGAAGGCTGGTCATAACCAGTGCATGCAACATCCCACATATGGCATGCACTCTCAGACCATCACTGAACCATGTCCTGTTTGGTCTTTAAAGCTTGAAGTGAAGACTTGACCTACCCAGAGAGGATTTCAGTCTAGCTCATCATTTGCCAAAAAAGTGAGAATTCTAGATTCAATGGAATTTCATCTTTACATGAAATTTAGGGAAAAAAACACATTGCAACTGATCATGAGATTTTTAATAAAATTCTTACTCTGGAAGATGTAAATTTATCAACAACTATGTCATAGTGAACAACTATACCAAGGCAGCATGGACAGAGCTGCTATAAATGTATTGCCTACCAATATTCTAGTGGGCTATTTCTCATTAAAAATAGTAAAAAAAAAAACCCACAAAATGAACAGATTGGATAATAAATTATATATTCATTCTCAAACCAATAATTACAATAATAAAAATCATGAGATGCAAACGTTCCACAATGGTGTGATGTTGGTGAAGAGGTACTGTCTGGAAATTCCACACATCTGCATAATAAACATGAATAAAAATGCACCCTGTCATATACTGATCATACTATTGATTGTAAAGTACAAGGAGAGATTTCTGACAGCTGCCAGAGAAAAGCAATGTGTTAAATACAGGGGAGTCCCAATAAGACTCCATGCCAACTTCTTATAAAAAATATGGACACAAGAAGAGAATGCATTGGAATACTTAAAATGATGAAAGAAAACAACTGTCAATAATTTTATGGCCTGTATGACTTTCTATCTCAAAAGAAGGAGAGTATAAGACAATCCCAGATAAATAAAAGCCAACTCTTTCACAGCCTCAGAATTGTATGCCTATAATTTAGTAAATCCCCATGGTAAAAGCAAACCAGTTTTTGGAATGATGAGATCCTCTCTTTCTTCTTGAGTTTTCGTATGTAGTTTTTATTTTTATTTCTAAAAATTTGTCCATTTCATAGATGTCAGGTCTTTCTTTTTATGTCTTTTTTTCTTTTATACTATATGCATTTAGTGCTATAAATTTCTCTCTCAGCATGCCCTTCACTGCATTTGATAATATTGGTATGTTGTATTTTCATTTCATTCACCTCAAGTATTTTTCTTATTTCCTTTGGGTTTTCCTCTTTAACACCATGGGTAATTTGAGGGTATTTTTTATTTACATATTTTTGTTTATTTCACATTCTTACCACTCTTAATGATTTCCAGCTTTATTCATTTCTGATTTGAGAATATGCAATGTATGATTTCAAAAGTTTTTAATTTATTCATAACTTTTTTGTGAGCATGCAGTTCACATGAGTTTAAACCAGCTGGCAATAGGGATTTCCATAAATCCTTTCTGTATAACTGCATTTCCAATCCTGACATGCATGGAAATGGGTGAATAGTTCCATGTTCATATAAATCCTCACATCATTGCCAGATTTTCTCTAGATTCTTGACTATGTTACAAAAATAATTTTAAGTGCATGGCAGTTCAGTTAGACCAGTAGTTTATTAAGGTGTGGAAAGAAAAGAAATGGGAGAGAATAACAGATTATGGCTTCTCCATATACTTGCAGGTAAATCCAGGCAGAGAAAGGAAAAGGAATATAAGGGATGATTTACAGACTACAGGTACCCATTACAGATTAAAAATCCTCGTTACAGATTACAAGTCCCCAGATCTACTTGCTTATTGGTCCAGGCAGGGAGGGAAAGGGTATAACAGGCAATTTAGTCTCTACACTTGCTTTTAAATCCATTATTGTGCCTCTTTGTTAATGTCAGGAAAGGAATCCCAGTTGTTTACAGTTTGATTGGTTACCCCACCCATCAATCTCTGGAAGGGTTCAATGATAATGCCCTGTGAGAATATCTGGGGCCTTTCATTGATTGTGGATAAAATTCCATTCTGAATGGGGATTCTCATATGGTTCTTCCAGCAGCCAACTTTTGGGGTTTCCATGGCCATGTGTTTCATTGTTATGTTTTTCTGCCAGGTCCAAGATTCATCTTGTATTCCCATATCTAGCCTGCTTGAACTCCCTGCTCAGAGGGTTTACACCTTTATTCTTAATGGGGTGCTGAAGGTTGATGTTCATTCTTCTGTAATTAGTTCTTTCTGGTTAGAGGCAGTAGGCCCTTCCTGACAAGGGGTAAAACCCTCTCCCTACTCTATTACTGTTGGGAAATGATGAATCTGGCACCATGGGAGAAGCCAGATGAAATCCCTGTATGATTAACAGTGCATGGCTTCTGGAAGAAATAAACCAAATTAGAATGTTGATGCTATGCGGTCTTACTAAAATGACACTGTACTACAAGTTTAGGAAAAGCTAGGTGCCTCCAAAGTCTGCATCTTCCCGAAATTGGTGGGCTTTATTTTGCAGGTTTTGAATGCTGTTTAGACCTACTTCAGAGTGATTTAAATAGGTACAACATTCCTCATTAATGAACAAACATGTACCTCCCTGTGCTGCTATTAGCTTGTTAAGTGACCTGCAATTTTGCTGCACAAAAGCAGCAAGAAAGTCTATTTGCTATCTTAGAGCTTCTAAGGCACAGGTAGTTTATTCCATACTGTGAAAGTATAGGGAGTGATTGTAATAGATAACAGGATTTGGTATAAATTGCCAATCCCAGTTTTCCATAGTGGTAATTATGCCTAAGACAGCTAAGAGGGGTTTGAGATGCATTGCAATTTTAGTTATTGTATAGGGAGAAATTATAGGAAATGAAAAAAGACATGTTTCTTAAAGGATGTCTGGATTGTGCTCCCCCTAGGAACGGGCTAGAGCTGAAGGGACGGACCAGCTGGCTTTTTAATGATTGGTTTCATTTTCATTTCCTATCTCAGTATCAGTAAGTCATAGATGTGATTGACACATATGATAAGCTATCACCACACATATAAATATATATACACTGTTTCTACTCTTTCTTTTTTACTGAACAAGGTGATATGTATTTTTTCAAACCAAAGTGCAAAGAAAGAGCATAAATGAAAACAAACGAACAAACAAACAAAAATGTGTGTGTGGTCAGAGAGTAAATGAATATGCACCACCAGAGTAAAAAAGCACTGAGGAAACATTTGCATCTCACAGGTTAACAAATAAAGGAGTAAGTACCAATTGAATACTTCTAAAAATACCAAATTTAGTACCATTAGATATGACTGTGAAGGACATTCCTAGTTTATTTATTTATCCATCACTATGTTGCTATATTCTTCACAGAGCAAATATAAAATTCATCAAAGTCAGGATTTTATGGCAATC
This sequence comes from Dasypus novemcinctus, assembly GCF_030445035.2. Classification (NCBI taxonomy): domain Eukaryota; kingdom Metazoa; phylum Chordata; class Mammalia; order Cingulata; family Dasypodidae; genus Dasypus; species Dasypus novemcinctus. The sequence goes on along the minus strand of NC_080691.1, from coordinate 61,282,634 downwards.
TTTGGTAAAATATATTGTATTTTAATATACATGCAATAAAAGTATACTAAAAAGGTTAATCATTAGAGCTCTGCTAAAATTAAGAATGCACTTTTTTACATATAGCATAATGTAAACCCAACCAAAAAAGTTTGAGGAAAGCTATTACTAGGATCTCAAATGTTTCTAGCTTCATATTTTATTTATAATAATATTTATTTTTAACATGTGTACTCAGTAATGCTCTCTTTTTTATTATTTTTGTCTTTTTTTAAAATATTACATTAAAAAAAATATGAGGTCCCCATATACCCCCCACTCCTCCTCCCATAACAACAAACTCCTCCATCATCATGAGACATTCATTGCACTTGGTGAATATATCTCTTAGCACTGCTGCATGTCATGGTCAATGGCTCACACCATAGCTCACACTCTCCCACAGTCCAACCAGTGGGCCATGGAAGGACATACAATATCCCTGCAGCACCACCCAGGATAACACCAACCCGCAAAATGCCCCCACATCACATCTCTTCCTCCCACTCCCTACCCTCAGCAGCCACCATGGCCACTTTCTCCACACCAGTGCCACATTTTCTTCAATTACTAACCACAATAGTTCATGAACAGAATATCAGTAAGTCCACTCTAATCCATACTCTATTCCTCCATCCAGTGAACCTTAGAAAGGTTGTGTCCTCTCCACATCTTTATCAAGAGGGGGCTAAGATTCCACATGGATGCTGAACGCAATTCTCCAGCTTTCAGTTATAGGCATTCTTGGCTCCCTGGTGTGGTGGTTGACCTTCTTCACTTCCATGTTACCTGAAGGGGATAAGTCCAATAAACCAGAGTGTAGGATTTGCAAGTCTGTTGAGGCTCAGGGCCTGGCTATCACATGGTCAGTCCAGAGATTCAGGTCCCCTGGGTATACACTAAACCCCACCACCAACTACAGATCTGGTAAAAGTAACAGGAGAGGCTTGTGGACAAAGATCACATCTGAGTCCAGCTCCATCACACAGAAATACAAACTCCAAAGTGGGGCCAACTGACATGGCACTGAACTCCCATCTTCCATGACCATAGAAACTGGGTCTCTGTAGCCCTCAGAAGAACCAACACCTAGGGTTGTATCTACTTTATCTGTTTCTTGGACCCTGTTGAGGTTTGCATAAGGGCAACCCCTCAGATAACCTCCCAGCTCTTTTTGGAGACTCATAGCCATAAAAACTCATATTTCCTTTCAATTTCCCCCTTTTATTCAAGTAAAAAAGCATTTTTAACTCCTGGTATTAATGTAGACTGAGATATTCTGCTGGTCTGAGTTGACCCTTTTATTCAAGGTCATTTTTAGTTACATCATCAGCTGGTACTTGGCAGTAATCACTCGGCGCCTGGGAGGCTCATCCCCAGGAGTCATGTCCCATGCTGGGAGAAGGTAACACATTAACATGCTGAGTTTGGCTTCGAGACTGGCCACATTTGAGCAACACGGAGGCTCTCAGGAGGTAACTCTTAGGCACCCTGCAGCTCTAGGCCTTGTTCTTATTTCAGGTGCACAGGCTTACAAGCAGAGTCATTAGTATCAAGGACTCATTGTTGGACCTTCCTTCTTTTTTGGTCTTTGCCATTGCACTTGGGGGATTGTTGCTGTTCCTTTAGGGACTGTGATAGAGCTCCCCTGGCTAGGAACTCAGCACTCCCTCAGTTGTTGTTTTCAATTGTAACCACTATGAAAATATCCAAACATTTTTATGTACCTTGGATCTATGCTCTGGAGAACTCCATGCCAACCATGTGTCCCCTGTCAATAACATCCCACACCAGTATTCCTTCCCTGCCATTGTTGAACCTCTCTGTGATCCAAAACTTCTTCAAAAGTGAATCCCAATATATTGCCAGGTTCCATTAATAGTAAAATGGACTATAGTGATGAGTTTAAAGGTTAGATATAGAATACATATTAATTTAGAAAAATTAAGTTAAAAATAAATTGGGGTATCCAAAAATTTAAAAAATGTGAAAGCTTTGTTTTTGATATTTTGCCTTCCATCACCACAGTAAGTTTTGCCCTGTATGCAAATTGACAAGGCAACCTCTTCTGTCTTGTCCTCAGTGTCTACGTTCTTTCTTTTTCTTTTTTTTTCCTAATTCTTAACCTTATCTTCACGAAAGTTTTAGATCACAGTAATTCATATATATAATATACAGTACTCTCACATATCCATCATAATACCCTTTTCCCTTCCACACCAATAATCTTCTTTCATGTTCATACTATATTTACTGAAACTGATGTACAGATATTGAGACAATAGCTTTCAAACAAGGTAATATTTGGGTTTACATTGTAGTTTATATTTTAGAATATACAATTTTCTAAATTTTTAGTTATCTTATGTTTATATTATGGTTTACATTTTAGCCTACCAGCCCCTATACATTTTTGGTGTAATTTAACATGTCTTATATCCATCCTTGCATAATCTTGTGGAACACTTCTATTGCCTAAACAGTTACATTGATTCCATCCATTCAATACCTCTTTCCCCTCCCCTCAGGGCCCACAGTGACAGTCAATCTTCATTGCTTGAAAGGCCATGTTTAGAGATACTTGCAACTGTGTTGAGGGCTTGACATGCTCAACTGCCCTAATGCATTGGGAGCCACCATTTCTCTCGAGAGATACAATTCCCTCTATTTGAGAAAATCAGTCTTCCCTAGGATGTGGGTACACCATCACTCCCATTATATGGGTCTCTATCCAATGATATAACCCACTATGGCAAAATGAGCACTCACACACTCCCTAGAAGCCTGTCCTGCGTCAGATTATCTCCTTTAAGCATCTTAAACAGGTAACTTTCCTTATTATATATATTTTCTCTTTTTTTTATTCATTTTTTTACCTTATTATATTTTTGAAAAAGTTTTCTCAGCATTATACTCTCAACCAAATACCTGACAATCTCCTATGTTCATATGTTCCTCCCCCATCCCCCCAATTTCTTGGGCAATATTACCTATTCTACCATCCTTAGACCCCCTCAAGCCTGCAAAGTCCCCCCTAAAGCTAACTATATGCCCCCATTTTATCCCTTCCTTGTACAAATACTTACCTAACAGCTTATCATAGATTTCATCCTTGAAGGTATCAGCTTACATCCTTCCTCTATCCCCCAATTACCTTTAAGCCTATCACCCAGTCTCTAGCTCTCTGAGGCAGCTTGATTTACTTATTTCATATCACTGAGGTCATGTAGTATTTGTCCTTCAATGCCTGGGTTGCTTCATCAACATAAGGTTCTCAAGATTCATCCATGTTATCCCATGTGTTTGTAGTGTATTCATTCTTAAAGCTGAGTAGTATTCCATTGTATGTATAAGCCACATTTTATTTATCCATTCATCTGTTGATGGACAGTTGGGTTGATTCCAACTTTTGGCAATAGTTAACAATGCTTCTATGAACATGTGAGCACATATCAGTTTGTGTCCTTGTTTTCAGTTCTACTGGGTATATACCCAGCAGTGGAATTGCTGGGTCATATGGCAGATCTATAGTTAGTTTTTTGAGAAACCACCAAACTGTCCTCTGGAATCGCTGGATCCTTCTGCATTTCCACCAGCAGTGAATTTGTGTTCCCATTACTCCACATCCTTTTCAGCATTTGTAGTCTTCTCTTTTTTTCATAGCTGCCAATCTCATGGGAGTAGGATGGTATCTCATTTGTAGTTTTCATTTCCATTTCTCTAATAGCTAGCGATTTGGAGCACTTTTTCACGTGCTTTTTAGTCATTTGTATTTCTTCTTTGGAGAAGTGTCTGTTTGATTCTCTTGCCCATTTTTAAAATGGGTTGTTCATCTTTTTATTTTTGAGATATAGGAGTTCTTTATATATACAGATTATAAGTCTCCTATTAGATATATGGTTACCAAATATTTTCTCTCATTGTTTACGTTCTCTTTTCACTTTCTTGACAAACTCCTTTCATGTGCAGAAGGCTTTAATTTTGAGGAAGTCCCATTTATCTATTTGTTCTTTTGTTGCTTGTGCTTTTTATGTGAAGTTATTGAAGCCATTTCTTAAGTAATGCTCTCTTATAACTCTGTATTGCAGTGTCTCACCTATTGCTTTAAAGAAAAATGCTGAATTAGGATACAAACACTACTTAGCTTTATCTGTTGAAGAGGTATTTCAGGTCATCTAATGACTGCCACTTGCATTTTCTGTCAGATGCTTCTGGTCAGCTGGTACCTCCTTAGGCAGCTGGCTTCACTCAAGATACTTAAGTGCACTCAGCTGGCTCTTCTTTTAACTTTAATAGCTGTGGGAATGATCAGACTATAGAGTAAATTTCCTTTCATTTTGGCTCTAATTGAGGGTGAGGCTTGTTTTCCTGCAAGGTTATTATCAGAACCTGGATTCCAGGTCCTGGGTGAGGAAAGGTTACCTATAGACCACATTGACGGGGCTAAGCAGAAGTCAGTCCTAGCCACCTCATTTACTGTTTCCTTCTGGCAGGGAAAATGCTTAGCCCTGGCAGGATGGCATGTGGATTTGCCAGGCCTCCCTAGGGCATGAATGAGACAGGTTGTGGAATAGGGGCTAGAACGGATGGTTGGTACTATAAGCAATGGAAACTGGGGGAACCCAAAGGGCCCTTCCAGGTATCTCAGTTACTTCACTACTGATTTCCTGGGGAATACCTGCTGCTGAGATGCCTAATTCCTTTATTTTGTAGGCACATTCATTAGCTACTTAGAAAATGAAGTTTACCAGGACTTTTAACATGTTTAATATCTCTCTACATATAATCTAGAAGAGATATAATCATAATCATTAGACATATAGGTACAGTACTTAATACTAATTAATGCACAAGTTTCTCTTGGAGCTGAAATTTAATAGATCTAAGCTCCATGTTTGCAATACTATACATGTCATCTCTCCAAGGTAGCAGGTTTAATTTCTACTTTCATCATCACTGCTTCACTTAATATGCCTTTCACACAGTCAGCATGCTGCAACACCATTGACCCTAGAGAGAAGCTAGGAAGGTAGGCTCCAGGATATCACTGCCTGACACGTAGCAACCTTTGGTATTATGAAACAGAGCCTGTCTGGAGGAAATATCCATTTTACATCTGACAATACTGAGACATTACCAACTGCTGCAAGGGTTTGAAACTGCATCATGTATCTGGAGAGTTGGATATCCATATGTAAAAGAATGAAAGAGGATTACCAACTCAAGATGGATAAAAGACCTAAGTATAAGAGGCAAGACCATAAAGACCTTGGAAAGCAATATAGGGAAGCACCTATAGAACCTTGTAATAGGAAATGGCTTCATGAACTTCACACCAAAAGCATGAGCAGCAAAACAACAAATAGATAATTGGGACTTCCTCAGAATTAATGTCTTTTGCACATCAAAGGAGTTTGTTAAGAAATTGAAAAGACAACCTACCCAATGAGAGAAAATATTTGGTAACCATATATCTGATAGGAGACTAATATCCTGCATATATGAAGAACTCTATATCTTGAAAACAAAAAGACAAACAACCCATTTAAAAAATGGGCAAGAGATTCAAACAGACGCTTCTCCAAAGAAGAAATACAAATGACTAAAAAGCACAGGAAAAAAATGCTCAAAATCACTAGCTGTTAGGGAAATGCAAATCAAAACTACAATGAGATACCATCTTACTCGCATGAGACTGGCAGCTATCATAAAAAAAGAAGACTGCAAGTGCTGGAGAGGATGTGAAGTAATGAGAAGGATCCAGTCATTCTGGAGGACAGTTTGATGCTTTCTCAAAAAATTAGCTACAGATTTGCCATATCACCCAACAATGTCACTACTGGGTATATACCTAGTAGAACTGAAAACAAGGATATGAACACCAATGTTCATAGCAGTGCTATTCACTATTGCCAAAAGTTGGAATCAACCCAAATGCCCATCAACAGATGAATGGATAAATAAAATGTGATGTATACATACAATGGAATACTACTCTTCTATAAGAACAAATACAGTACAAACACATGTGATAACATGGATGAATCTTGAGGACCATACGTTGAGTGAAGCAAGCTAGGCATTGAAGGACAAATACTACATGATGTGACTGACATGAAATAGGCAAACCAAGCTATCTCTGAGAGCTAGAGACTGGATCATAGGCTTAAAGGAAGTTGGGGGGAGAGTAATGTTGTGAGCTGATACCTACATGGGTGAAATGTATGATAAGCTGGAGGTAAGTATTTGTACAGGAAAGGGATAAAACAGGGGCATAGGGATACCTTTGAGGGGACTTTGTAGGCTTGAGAGGGGTTAGAGATGGGACGATGGGTCAGATGGCCCAAGATATTGGGGGAGAGGGTAGGGGAAACATTTGAACATAGGAGATTGTCAGTTATGTGGTTGAAACTATAATGTTGAGAAAACTCTTTAGAATATACAACGAGGAAGTTTACCTGTTTAAGATGCTTAAGGGGGGGCATCTGGCACAGGGGCGGGCTTTTAGGGAATGTGTGAGTGCTCATTTTGTCATAGTGTGCTATACAATTCACTGGAGACTCATGCAAGGAGTGTGAAGGTGTACCCACATCCTGGGGAAGCCTGATGTTCTCAAACAGGGAATTGTGTCTCTTGTGAGAATTGGTGGATCCCAATGGGTTAGGACACTCTAGTATGTAAATCCCTCAGCATGTTGCAACTATCTGTGAAACTGGTCCATTAAGTAATGAAGACTAATTGTCACTGTGGTCTCTGAGGGGAGGAAGAGAGAGGTATTGAATAGATGGAATCAGGGTAATTGAAGGGTAATGGAAGTGTTCCAGCAGATCATGCAATGATGGATATAGGACGTGTTAAATTACACCAAAAATGTATAAAAGTCTATAGACTAAAATGTAAACCATAATGTAAAATATAAGATAACTAAAAATTTAGAAAATTGTATAGTCTAAAATATAAACCATAATGTAAACCAAAATAGAACCATGTTGGAAAGCTATGTTTCAATATCTGTACATCATCTACAGCAAATATAATATGAACATGTAAAAAGATCATTGCTGGGGATGGGACAAAGTGTTTGATGTTGGATATGTGGGAGTACCTTATATTGTATATGTGAATTACTGTGATCTAAAACTTTTGTGAAGACAAAATTAAAAATTAGTAAAAAAAGGACAGCATATAGACACTGAGGAAGTAATGAAGGAAATTGCCTTGCCACTGTACATGCAGGGCAACACCTATTGCAGTGATGAAAGGCAAACATCAAAACAAGGCTTTTTCATTTTTTGATACCCAATTTATTTTTATTTTATTTAACTTTTCTAAATTAGTATGTATTCTATATCTTACCTTTAGTCCCATCACTATATTCCATTTTATTATTAATGGAACTTGGCAGTATATTAGGCTTCATTTTTTAAGAAGTTTTGGACTATAGAGTTGTTCAACGATGGCAGGGGAGAAACTTTGGTGTGGTGTGTTATTGATATGGGGCACATAGTAGGGAGGGAGTTCTCCAGGACATGTATACAGGGTACATAAAATCATTTAGATATTTACATAGTAGTTACAGTTAAAAATGACAACTGTGGGAGTGCTGAGTTCCTAGCCAGGGGAGCTCTATCATGTTCCACAATGGAACAACAACAATCCCCAAGTGCAATGGCAAAGACCAATAAAGAAGGATGGTCCAACAATGAGCCATTGATATTGATGAGTATCCCTATGAGCCTGTGCTCCTGAAATATGAACTAGGCCTAAAGCTGCAGGGTGCCTAAGTGTTACATCCTGAGATATTCCATGTTGCTCAAATGTGGCCACTCTCTAAGCCAAGCTCAGCATGTAAATGTATTACCTTCCCCCCAGTGTGGGACATGACTCATGGGGATGAGCCTCCCTAGCAATTAGGGATTACTACCAAGCACCAGCTGATGATGTAACTAGAAAAAGACCTCAGCAGGGTCCCAGAGACAGCCAAGATAGATATAACACCAGGTACTGGTTCTCCTGATGGCTACAGAGATCCACAGCTTCTATGGTCATGGCAGATGGCTCTGGAGTTCAGTGCAATGTTAGTTGGTCCTACTTTGGAGTTTGTGTTCCTGAGTGTGATGGAGATGGACTCAGATGTGGCCTTTCTATATATGCCTCCTCTGTCACTTTTTCTGAACCTGTGGTTGGTGCTGGGGTTGGTGTATACTCAGGAGACTTGAATCTCTGGACTGTCCATGTGACAGTCAGGCCCTGAGCTTCAGCACACTTTCAACTCCTACCCTCTGGTTTATCATACTTACCCCAGCCAGCTCACAGAGAGGTGAAGAAGGTTAACCACCTCCCCAGGGAGCCAAGAGTGCCTACAACTGCAAGCAGGAGACTTGCATCCATCATCCATGTGGAATCTAAGCCCCCTGTCAATATAGAGGTGGAGTGGACATAACCATCCCAGGGTCCACAGGATGGAGAAATAGAGTAAGGTTTAGAGTGGACTTACAGATATTCTTCTACGGAAATATTGTGATTAGTATTGGAAGAAATTATAGCATTGATATGGAGAAAGTGGCCATAGTAAGTGCTGACGGTAGGAAGAGGGAAGAAGAGCTTTGATGTGAGGGCATTTTCAGGTCTTGGAGTTTTCCTGGCTGGTACTGCAGGGACAGATGCTGGACATTGTAGGTCATGCCATGGCCCACTGGGTGGACTGGGGAAGAGTGTAAACTACAATATAAAGCATTATCCATGTGGTCCAGCAGTGCCCCAAAATGTATTCACCAAATGCAATGAATGTGCCATGATGATGAAAGATTTTGTTGATGTGGGAGCAGGGGTGTCAGAGTGGGTGGGGGTTATATAGGGACCTCTTATATTTTTTAAATGTAACATTTAAAAACAAAGAAAGAAAAAAATCACACACAGAGAAAAAAAAAAACTGCACGGGGCTCTCCATCAACTTCCAGAGCACAATCAGAGATGTTGTAGATACTTTTATTGTTTTAGGTGTCAGTGACCAACCTAACAAATTACTGAAGTGGGAGGCAAAATGCAGTGTTTTGAAAGCCTGGTTGGAAAGCACAAGTGATTTTGACAATACTGAAGTTTACATCTTTTATTCTCATACACTTTTTAAACAAATTCATTGCAATTTATAAACTATCAAATGAACTTAATTATTTTAGTACTGGGCTTTTTACTTTTACACCTTTATCATGATGATACTAATTACTTATTTTACTTTAGTAGCACAGGTATAACTTACTTTCCCAATTATTTTATGCAAAGTAAAGATTCCCAATGGAATCAAGGTTATCTTTTTGTTTACCATGACTTGAATATGCAGATTGAGGTGGCTTCTGACAGCTACTTTTTGCCATTAATATCAATTTAGTTTTTTACTAATAATGACTTCCTGAAATTAGCAATTTAAAAGCTTCAGTTTAGAAGGAAACTACTCATAATTAGCCATTACAACATAGACTGGTAACTTTACCTTAAAATAAGCTTATTCAATTACAATTAGCAAGTAATGAGATTTACTTTATCCATTTAAAAAAGAGCTGATCTACATTTTTAAACTTAATTTCATTAGCTATGAATTTACAACTTTCATCATCTTAAAGATTTAACGCATACAATGCCAATTCAACTTTGTAGTATTTTATAAACCTAAAGAGATAATATCTATATCTAAATAAAATTGAAATTGTGAATAATCTTCAAAGAATAATGACTACTGGATTCTGGAATAATTATTATTATTTATTTTAAAAGCTCTTTCCATGTCATTCAAGGACTTTTTATTTATTGGAATTTGGTGATAAGATTATTCACCACCTTATTTTAAGGCTGTTAAGAGATTTAACTTGGGAATTACAGGACAAACTGATTCTCAATTCCCCAGTTTAGAAAAGTTTCAAACTATCACAGTTTGACCTTCCACCAGAGCTCTTGCAAAGAGAAGGCCTTGAGGGTAAGGTAGGTTAAAGAGCTTAGAAAAATGTTTTCTTTCCAAATGGTTTCTATATCCAGATTTCTATATGTTCTTTTGATCCTGCTCAGCCTTATTTGGGCTCCAGGAACATTTATTCACAAGCATAAGTGCATATTTGATCTTACAATCTGAATAGAACTCCTTTAAGAATTTTTATTTGATAATTTGCTATTACCATCCCAATGTATTAAGATATACACTGAGCAAATAGGGAGATATGATAGAGAGTAAGACCCTGAAACACAAAACTCACTGTTATAATTTTCGTTTTTTTTTCAAAATAAGTTTAGCTGTTAGATAACAATTAAAATATTTCTAAGGCTATTTTGAATTATTCTAATTTGCACTGTGACCACACAGTTTTGCACATGAATTTTGTTCCTTAATTATTTGTCTTAACCAAAAATTTGCCAATGATTTAAGTTCAATTTTCCTTTAATTCAGAACTAACCTTATTTCCTATTTTGACTTTGGCAGACCTTAAATGAAAAACACTAATTCCAGTATACCTTCACTGAGGTCATTGAAGCCCCAGGGAAACTTGTTTCTCTCATGAAATGCTGTTTTAGGAATTCTAACACTAGGGGCAGGAACCATCCCCCATTTCCAGTTCTCAGAGATAGCAGAACTCCAGTGGTTGCTGGACTGGAAGACTGGATATTCAACTCTGAGGGTGAAGAATTTCACCAGGCAGCAATTTATTTCACACTTGGAGCCATGAGAGAAAGCAGGGTCACTAATACCAGTGGAAAAAGAAGAGAGAGGGGTGCCTCAAGTTTGCTTTCCCCTGAGCTATCTGGGGCAGAAGCTGTCATGAAATAACCATAAATTAAGACAAGGGGTGAGGCTAGAACTGAAGTAACCATAAACAAAGGCAAACTCAGTTTATAATTAACACAATAGCTGAAGCCTAAGGGTTAGGTGAAGCTAGTTACAAAATAACTATAATCAAAGTTAAATTTAGTTTAACATTACCATTACAATAGCTGAATTCTAGGCAATATCCACCCAGTAATAGAAATTTCAGACATTATCTTTCTGCTGTTTTATAATATAAAGACATCTATATAATGATGTTAACTATTACAGTTTCTAGTAAGTTTTTTCTTTAAAACAAAGTGGTACTTTTATTAACTAAGTCACAAGAATTTTATTAGTAACAGTTTTGCTAAGGTTTTTCTGCTTTTCAAGAAGTTGGACTAATTCTACTTGTGATATTTATATCAAGTCCAATTGCAAGACATTATTGACATTTAAAGACTCATTTTTAAGTTACTTTTCACTGTTATCCAATTTGTAACAGATGAACCTCAAATTTGATTTCTTAGACACAAGAGAACTGACAAAGTTAAACAGATTTCAAAGTTGAAAACAAAGTTAAGGAAAGATTAAAACAGGAGAATTTTATACTGTTAGCATTTTCTAGGAACTTTTAAATCTTAATTGATGGCATATGTGGGGTTTAGTAAATGGCCTAGATCTTGACCCCCATTCATTCCCTTTATTAGGCACAACTGAGTTTTAGAAGACTATTTCTAGAAGAGAGTTAATGGAAGTTCGAGGTGCATTTCCTCATCTCTTTAAGGATACATGACCCTGTGGTTTCTGGCCCTAAGATCTATCTTTCCTTCTCTCTTACACAGGTTTAACTGGAAATCAGAATCCCAGTCAGAGGCTGGTCTTGGCTATACTGTGGCCATGTAGATGAGCAGCAGGAAAATTTTCCCAAGTTCTGAGAAGACACCTGTATGGAGAGCCTGCTGGTAGGCTAGATACCATACCCATTATTCTAGGAAGAATGAAGAAGCACCTATTAGTTGACTGACCTGGCATCCCAGAGTTCAAGTCTGGCTATAACTTTCACTATTTCAAACTATTTGGAGTCAATGCCATGCTCTCAATGTCCTATGAGTTTTATCCAGAGCCCAGCTAATAGGTGATCCCATTGCTGACCTGGGTCTTGGGAGATGTTGAATCCCAGATTCAGACCAAAGCACACAGGCCAAATTTGTGAGAGATGTTGGGAACAATGACCCAAGTGGAAGTACCTGATCCACTTAATTCTTGGGGGACATTTGGCTGCTCTCTGAACTGAAGTGCCCAAGTCACTTAAGTCTTTGAGGATGTTCAGGGTTACTGTTCTGGTTCCTGGAACCCCTGGCTTTCCAGTTTCTGAGACCAACCACATTGTTACCCAAATTGAAGCACCCAAGCTAAGTCTTGGAGGATGTGTGGCTGCTCTGGTTCCCACTGTTAGACCTCAAGGCATGTCCTTTTTGTATAACCAGAGATGCCATAAAGAACACAAAAGTTAGGCAAGTTGATATTTGTTGTGTCTACAGAGGTAAAGGGCCAAAGCTTGTCTAAAGTGACTTAGACCCAACTCCTCATGACGCAGCTTCACTCTTGCTTAAATGCCCAAGTTATTAGAATTTGCTTTGATTATGTATTAGATTTATGCATATAAATGAACACACGTTAGCTGGTTATATAATTGTATGATCAGTATTTCAGGAAATCCCACTTGCCCATACATTGCATGATCAAAAATTGGGCATATAACTTCAACACTGGTGGGAAATTTATTATGTTAATTAAGCAAGATGAAGTGAGGAGAGCAAGGGGCTTCTTTTGCACAGATCCAGCCAACAAGTTGAAGTTGGTTTTCATACTTCATTGCTTCAACAGGATAATCTTGACCACCAAAAGTGGAATTTGGAAGAAAAAGAGGGTTGCATCTCATTACCTTCTGGTTTACATACAATTCTTTCCTTTGTATCCTAGCAACAGAGAGGTAAACAAGTTACTTTCAGGTATTTGGTCATCCTCCATCCATCAATTCTCTCCTAGTTTTTGGTGATCTTCTTTTGCAGGAGAAAGGAACAAAGCTCAGATCTTTTGTAAGTACTTCCTGCTGACATTATAGGCACTGATCTCTGAGGAAAATGTTGTAGGAGGGTAGCCTAAGGAGGAAAAGTTGGTCTGTTAAAGTATGCAATTGCTTCTGAATAAAGCATTGCATGCATGATACAGGAAAAGGTACAAGTGCTAAAAGAATTAAGGTAATAATTAAGGGTTCTGTGTAGGGAGCAGCCATTTGGTAAGATTAGATACTTTCCCATGTCATGAGGTCATTCGCTTTGTTCTTCAGTTCCTCAATGCTCTCAAGGACTGTTACTGATTCATTTACATAGTAATAGCACTCTTCTTTGAGGAATAAACATGATTCTCCTCGTGCTGCTGCTAGCAAATCAAGTGCTCAGTGGTTTTGCAGTACTACTGCAGTTATGGAGTTTATTTGCTTTTGCACTGTTAAGATAGTGTCTGCCATTTGAGCTATGTCTGCCCCCACTTCTTTGGAGAGATCAGTAGCTAGTTACAAAGATGCAGCTGCAGTTCCAGAGTATGCTGTGATTCCTAAGAAGGTATATATGGGGATTAATGGGATTTCTCTATTTCTTCTGGGCCTAAATTGTGTTGTTATTGGGCAGGGTAAGGTGGTGCTGTCGTTCATTGTAAATACTGCAGGGAAAACATACACAGGACTTCAAAGTCATTTCCAATACCATGGAAAGGAGAGATAAGCAGAGTTTCCACAAAGAAAATATATTCCTAATTTGGGATTTAAGCTATCAGTAAAAGTTATATTTGTTACACTTTTTTTTTCTATTCTCACTTGTTTGACTGCCAAGAGTGTGATGTAAAAAGGGAAACTTCTCCTTGGGTTAGGGCAGCAGTAGGCAATGGGTCTATATATTGGGTGACTGGATTGCTTTCCACTAGGAGTTTCAAAAAATAACATGGATTTAGCTTCATTGAAATACATGTTAGGGTGAATTACATAGGAAAAGATCAGTCACCTGCAACTTTCATCATTTGTACTGTTAATGAGGATGTTATATGTAACTTGGGGTCTGCCTTTACAAAAGCTTGTAGAATTGTGTGGTAAATTTCCTGTGAAGCCTGACTACATGGTTGCTTCTTAAGAATTTGAGGCCCCAATGGCAGATGCAAAGTCAGGTGATAACTTTTTGAGCTAGTAGTTTTAGTATAGACATTTGCACTTCTGCTTTTAACATTTTGCAATTATACCCAGACAGTTAAGTTACATTGATTTGGGTGCTATGAGACAAGTTGGTGTGTAGGCCTTGTAGAATTGGCAAAAATGCACATGCTATATTTATGGTTACTATTATCTACAGTAAACCTCTCCAATTATTGGAGGTATTGCAATGAATTACAGTGTAGCATTTAGTGCTGCACAAGTGGGTCAAGTGAACTTTGAGTGGGATTTCTTGACTGCTGCTTTCAAGGTGCAGATTGAAACATTCCATAATGTAGTTGGGCCAGGCATTGCTTCATCTGATTGTGGAGAAGAAAAGAATTTATTTTCAAAGAATTTTTAAAGTCAGATATCAGATTATTAGAACATAAACCTCTGTGAGAGAAAGTGAAGGGAGTCAAGATAGAATAGGGGAGAAATTATTGTTATTTTTAGTGGTATTTTCAATCTAGCGGTCACTGATAGATTTGATGTTAATTTAAAGAATTGACTGGTGTCATATAACCTTTAGATATTTTTTTTTCAAATTCTACTCAATTTATTCATTTATTAAAAAAATATTACATTCAAAAAATATGAGGTCCTCATTCACCCCCACCGCCCCCACCCCACCACTCCTCCTACAGTAACACTCTCCCCCATCATCATGACACATCCATTGCATCTGGTGAGTACATCTCTGGGAATTGCTGCACCCCATGGCCTGTGGTCCACACCATAGCCCACACTCTCCCACGTTCCATCCAGTGGGCCATGGGAGGACATAGAATGTCCGGCAATTGTCCCTGCAGCATCACTCAGGACATCTCCAAGTCCCAAAAAAGCCCCCACATCTCATCTCTTCCTCCCACTCCCTATCACCAGCAGCCACCATGGCCACTTTCTCCACACCAATGCCACATTTTCTTCAATTACTAACCACAATAGTTCATGAATAGAATATCAGTAAGTCCACTCTAATCCATACTCTATTCCTCCATCCTGTGGACCTTGGAATGGTTGTGTCCATTCCACATCTATGTCAAGAGGGGGCTTAGATTCCACATGGATGCTGGATGCAATCCTCCTGCCAAAAAGCATTTCATAAGGAGAAATTCCCAGTTCCCTCCTAGGGGCAGTTCAGATTCTTAACAGAACTGTAGGTAAACATTTAACTAATGGTAATTTGGTTTTTAAGACCAACTTAGTTGTTTTTTAAGGTTTGGTTCTTTCCACATTTCCTGAGGATGGTGGGTGTCAGGGTGTATGGAACTTCCATGTGACACCTAGACCCTACATAATATTTTGCAGCAGTCTAGATGTAAAGTGACTACCATTGCCTGAAACTATATTTTCTACTAACCCATATTGGAGAATTATTTGTTCAAGGATAATTTTTGAAGTTCCTGATGCTGTAGCTGAAGCAAGAGTGTATGCTTTTACCCACCTTGTCAGGTAGTCCACAATAACCAGAACATACTTTAGTCGACCTACAGGTGGCATTTCAGTGTAATCAACCTGAATGCTCTGGAATGTTCTAAGGATAGGCACCCTCCCTCATGGCACTTGATTTCCTAAAATTTTTTAATTAACTTTCTGACATTATTCACCATTCACTTGTTTGGTTATAGTATAAAACCCCATGCACCTGAAATTCTTGAGGACCAGGTCACACATGTCCTGCACTCCCCATTGAATCCCTTAGTGCAAAACTGCTAGTACTTCCCTCATTATTGGCTTATTCAACATCTGCCAGCCATCTGGGAGGAGCTACTTCCCTTGGCTATCTAAGGTGTCCCCAATTATTTTAGTTCTTTTATTTCCTTTTCAGAAAATACAGAGATTCCAATTTCTTTGCGGGTTGTGGGTATCAGGACCATCAGTTCCAGAGGGAAACAGAGGGAAGCCTCTTTGTCCTTCTCATTAGCCAATCTGTTGCCTTTTTCTTCAAAAAATATGACTTGTCTGATGCCCACTTTTATGTACCATGGATATTTATCTTGATAAGTGTGGACTGGTTAACACTTGTTTTACAAGTTCCACATGGACTATTTCCTTTCCTATTGATCAATCCCCTTTCTTCCCAATTTTTTCCAAAGATGTGGACCATAACAAAGGCATATTTAAAATCTGTGTAGATTGTACCATCTTTTTTCCACTAACAATTTAAGCACTTGATTTAATGCATACAGCTCACAAGTTTGAGCTGACCAATCATTGGGCAGTTGGACAGCTTCTTTCACCTCACAAGTTAGCCCATCAACAACAGCATAGTCATTGTGCTTTTTTTCTTCCAGGACCCTAGGAGACCCATCTATAAACAAGTTTTCCCCCGAAATAAGGAAGGTCCCCTAGGTTGGGCAGGACTTGGGTTTAGTATTCCATTAAATCTAAACAATCATGTTCAGGAGTTTCTATCTCTTTGGGACCTTCCCAAAGGAAAGAAGCTGTCAGTATTAAATCATCTTTTTCCATTAGAATCTCCTCATATTTCAGAATTCAGGAATCCATTAACTACCTTACTGCTTTTTGAGATAGAATAGCCCTGATCTGATGAGGGGTCCTAACAAGGAAGTCCCCTCCAAAGGTCAGTTTCCTGCTTCTTTTACTAAGAGAGCAGTTGCTGCCACGGCTTGAACACATCTTGGCCATTCCCTGGAGACAGGGTCCAGGATTTTGGAAAGGAAGACCACAGGCTTCCTTTGGTCTCCCCAGATCTGGGTTAGGACTCCTCAGGATGTCCCCTTATCTACTGTAACAAACAGATGGAAAGGGTTTTTGAGGGAGGGAGGGGCTAGAACAGGGACTTTCACCAATGTCTGAATGAGCCCCTCTAAGGCCTTTACTTCCCCCTCCTTCCACTCTAATTTGTCAGGCTACTCCTTCAAAAATTTTTGGTATAACACTTTGGTTTGGAATGCATAAGAATCTATCCATAATCTACAATATCCCACCAATACCAAAAACCTTCTTAGTTCTCTTTTTGTCTGGTGAAGAAGTAACTCAATAATGGCTTGAATATTTTCTGGATTTATCTTCCCCCTTCCCTCACTAATGAGATGACCCAGGTATTTGACTTCCTTTACTACAAATTGTAGGTTACTTTTTGATATTCTTATCCCTTAATGTCCCGGGAAATTTAATGAGTTCTTTGTAGCTCAGACCACTATCTGACTTTCTTCATCTGATAATAGCATATATCTACATATATTTTTAAGATTTATTTTTATTTATTTATCTCCCCTTCCCCCATCCCCCCAGTTGTCTGCTGTCTGTGTCCATTCACTGTGTGTTCCTCTGTGCCCGCTTGTATTCTTGTCAGTGGCATCCAGAACCATTTTGTTGTGTCATCTTACTGTGCCAGGTCTCTGTGTGCGCAGTGCCAGTCCTGGGCAGGCTGCACTTTTTTCAAAATGGGTGACTCTCCTTATGGGGTGTGCTCCTTGTGCATGGGGCTCCCCTACACAGGGGACATCCCTGTGTGGCACGGCACTCTTTGTGTGCATCAGCACTGCATGAAGCTCATGACACAGTTCAGGGGGCCCTGGGTTTGAACCATGGACCTCCCATGTAGGCAGACTCCCTATCCATTGGGCCAAAGCCACTTCCTATCATCTACATATTGTAAAAGGGAAATTTCAGATGGGAATGCAAATTTCTCCAATACTTTTTCCAGTTCCTGCCCAAAGACGTAGGGCAGATTAACAGATTCACAGAATCTGTGATGTCTTGGGGTAAAACGTCCACCTATATTGTTGTTTTCTTCCTGTAGAGGGATCCTCCCACTTAAAGGCAAACAAGTCTCTACTGTCTGGATTAAGGGGACAGGCCCAAAAATCATCCTTTAGATCTATTTCACTAAACCATTTATGATGGCAGGGGATCTTACTAAGGAGAGTGTATGGATTTGGGACTACTAGGTGTCAAACCTGAATGATTTGATTAATTGCCCTTAGATCCTATACCATCCTCAAAATGTAGTAGCAGAGAAGTTGGGTGTACACAGTATCAAAAGCCAGGACATGAGAACTCTGAGAAGGAAGATGATTTATTTCAACTGCCAGATTTGGCAGACTCCTGTTCTAATAAAAATTGATCCTCGAATATAATTTTGGGGTCCTTTTTATACAGAGGAAATAAGTGTGGGGAGTCAAGAGGTGCTTGCATGCAAAAGGCCTTTTTCTTAGTTTTTTCAAGTGTTTTATCTGAGTAATAGATATGTTATTTCCTCCAGATAAGCTTGACTTAATATATATCCCCAACATTCCAGGTAGGCTTTTAGCATGAACTACCCACATTCCAGTTGGGGTTGACACATTTGGCTTGCATCCTCCCTGAATATCCAAAGCCTATAGAGTTTATACTTCTCAATTGGCTTTCTAGACATATTTGGATATAAAATAAGTTTGGATTTATGCACAGACTATATTATTCCCCCCTTTGATGCATGCTTAAGGTTATTAAGCTTCAGCATCACTATTGCCAGAGTCTCTCTGCCTGACTGTTATTTATATAGAGCCATATGATGGGCAGCTGTCTGCACTTTTACTATACCATTTATTAGGGTACGCATTCTGTTTATGATGAAAGTTAGAAGACAAGGAATTATGGTGCATCCTTCTATGAGGAAGGCAATTATTCCCAGTAGAAGCTTAAAATTGTTTACTATCGACTGCCAGCTTCCAAAGTGATTACTAATGAATGCTGCATTGACCATTGTTTGGCTCTTGGAAGCATCTGAGTTAAAAGATATGTATACACGAAATGCTTCACACAGTCTCTTGTAGAATTGAGCCAGACTCTCATTGAGAGCCTGTATGATTTGAGTAGTTTTTGCCATGTTTACTGTTCTCTGGCTCCCCACCCTGAATCCTTCTCCTAAGGCCCCATGGAATGTCTCTTGTCAGTTGTGCCCAGTTGTGCTCTTTGGATCCCACAGGGGGTCCTCCTCTGGGAACTGTGAGTGGGCATATTAGTCATGTCCAAAGTTCTCTCAGGTGGGTGTTCTCTAAGCCAGGTTAAGCTCCCTGCCTGACACAGGTTCTTTCTTCAAAGTTTAATGAAGTCATTATAAGTTGTTTACAATCAGCCCAGGTGGGTTTGTGGGTATGTATGATGGACTGGAAAAGGTCCATCATGGCTTGAGGCTTCTCTGAGAATGATGGGGTTTGGCTTTTCCAGTTAAAGAAGTCCATTGTGGTGTGGGGCTGATAGATGAATGTCCGGTTTCCCCCCTGAACCTGGCCATCTGCATGATAATAATTTGGGACCCAGACTTCACAGAGAGGTATCTGGAAGGCAGCCTTTTTCTCTGCTCCTTCTGCCCCTGGGGCTACCCGTAGTTTGATTTTCCACCTCTCAGCATCTCCCTCCTGACTGATCAGCGGTGCTGCAGTGGCATTGCCACGGGCAACTGGCTATAAATGCAGCTGGTTTGCATTTTCCACTGTGTAAGATGCCAAAGACTGCTGCAGGGATGGTAAAAGCAGCTACAGGGATGGCATAGGGCTCTCTGGTGCAGATGGCAATAAAGGCAACTGCAGGAATGGTATAGGTGTCCTCTCTGCTGGCAATAAAAGCAGTGGTGTGGATGGTGTGAGTGTTGTACTTCCCTACATGGATGATGACAACAGGGCACTGCTTAGGGAGACTAGCTCATTTTCATTCCTTAGTACTGCCAGGGTAAGAGCAATCATATAAGGCAGAAAGAAGTCATTTTCCTATGGCCCTTCTAAAATGGGTGGTTTGGCACTGGACTTGGGGCACACTTTATCTGGGCCCTTAGAATGGTGTTTATTTGGTCTGGTCCCTGTAATGGCACTCCTCAGTTTTTGTATTAAGCAAATCCTGGCTTTCTTAGTTATGCACTTCCCTAACCAGGGTGGAATTTGACTCACGGCATTTTCCCAAGCATCAATGTAGGGGAACTGGTCTGGGTGTCCTGGGTTTCCAGTTACCACATCATGGACTTTATGGATGACCCAGGAATCTAAAGTGCCCTCCTGGGGCCAGCCCATGCTGAAAGTTGGCCATTCTAATTCACAAAGCATCCTAAGCTTTCCTGGCTGGAAACTTATGCTGTATACATCTTCATGGAATGCACAGGGGAAGTATTTTGGCATACAACCTAACAGGGTCCTACTCTGTGTGTTTCCCATGTTTCCATCCTGTGCTGATGATGCACAACACTCACTCAAGCCTTACACCTCAGTTGTCTCTGACTGCATCCCTCATGGGAGCTTTTTACACCTCTTAAACTTATTGGGTCAGTATAAGCCCTCAACTCAGAAGAGAGTCCCTTTGCAGGGATCCTCCAGACTGTCCTTGATCATATGAAGTTGCCATGGAACCATGGATTGGGATTCCACACTTGCCCTGCAGAAGTGATTTGCTGTCTCTCACTCAGTCACCACAATCATACGCACACAACCACCTCCCCCTCTTTCCTTTTCCCAGACCTGGAGAGGAGGCAGCTTCCTCCCATATTCACAGGAGTACTGGGATCTCCTCCTTTAGAGAGCTGATTGGGCTCCCTCCTAATTTTAAAATTAGGCTTTTCCTGTGCTATGCCCCTGAGGGATCTTACCCATCTGAGGTGTGGTGCTCCTTGCTAATTCTCAGGGTCTCTCAAACCCTCTGGTGCTCCAGTTCTTCTGGGAGGGGTCCAGTGAAGTCCACAACCTCTTTCTGGACTAAAAGGGGAGTCCAAGAGTGCCCAGGGCTGGGTTCTGTCTGGCCCTCTCAGCCTCCTTGGAGATGTCCAGTAGGGGCAAACAACTGTTGCCACCTCTGACCGTCTCAGCACAATCGTGGATGAGCCCCCAGAAATGTAGTAGCAGAGAAGTCAGGTGTGTGCAGTATGAAAGGCCAGGACATGAGAACTCTGAGAAGGAAGATGGTTTATGTTGACAAGCTAGACTTGACAGACTCTTGCCCTAATTAAAATCCCAATTAGGGTCTGTGTTTGGGAACTTCTGTTCTGCTGCCATTACGCCCTATCCAGGTGGATGCTTCCTTTCCCACTCCTTCATAGTTGTCCTCCACACCATTCCTCTTTCTTCTCCATAAAGAGAATATTCATTATGGACATAAGTTCAGGCCAGGTGTATAAACTTGAACCTAGGTATTGATCTACTTGTTCAGTCCACCCTGCTGGATCTTCTATTAGTAATTTCATCTCCTTTTTGAAGTTCCTTACTTCAGTATTCATTATAGGGCATTTACATAGCCAATCTTGCCTGGCACCATCGGTACTTCTCTCAGCAGATACAAAGGCTCAGTGGAGTTTTTCTCTTTTACTTCTCAGATGCTCTGGGGAATGGAAAATTTTGTATATCTTTCTTACACTGTACCAATTCTTTCCTCAGCTGTTTGTGGGTTGTAACTGGTGGGACTGTTGGCTCCACTTGATTCTCCAGTTCCCCAGGGTTTACAATGGTTTCTATTGGGCCCTGCAAGTTTAATGGCCTTTCTCCCTGGAGGGGATGAGAATGTAAGGAGGAGGAAGATTAGACAGGGTGTCCCAGGGTTTAGTTTCGACAGCTTTAGTTTCTGCAGCCCTAGTTTCTCCAACTTACTCTACAGGTCTAGGTTTTTAGCTTTCATAGGATAGAGAGTGGCCCCCCTTTCCTTTAACCAGCACATGGCACAATCAGACTCTTCTTTGGAAAAGGGTGTTTTTTCCATTAACATACAGTACAAGGAAGGCACAAAGCCAATCCTCAGCTGTCCCATATTTTGGCCAGAATACATCAGGCAGTAAAATACTTTCCTTGGCCCAGATACACCAGCAGTATTTAATAATTTTCTTCTTGTCTTTTCCTATGGTATGATCACTATCAGTCCAATGCCTTAACATCCTCCCTAATGGATTATCTGGAGGAATACGTCTGGGATATCCTATAGATATCCCTTTCCCCCTTTTCACAGTCTACTGACTGCCTCTATTTCCCATTCTGAATTTTGTCTGAGTCTCTTTCTCTTGAATCCTCTTGAATCTGTCTCTAGTCTTTTCCCTCACAGGAGAAGGGAAACATGAATTGGGACTCTGCACTCACCTCCTGCCCTATGTTATGCATCTCATGCACACATAATTAACCTCAGACTCATCGGAATTTTTGACCACCAAGGTAATACTTAATAGCCTTTGTTCTTTCCTTGGGTCATGAATAGAATCACCTGGTCAATGAAAGGCAGATTTTCCTTTCCCTTTTTCTTGTCCACAATCAGCAGTATCTAAGCATCTGTTCTTGGGTCTCTTGGCTGCCATAGATGAGGCCCCTTCTGATGGAGTCTAAGACAACTTAAACAGTGGGGTGGCCTCCACATTGTCAACCCCACATTGTTGACTCTCTGAAGCTTCAGAATCCTGGATGAGTTCTCAAAGGTGTAAGAAAGAAATCTTCTGAAAGAATATAAGGCTCACCTGATTGTGGAGAAAGAAAGAATTTATTCTCAATCTTGCAAGAAGGGGCACACAACCAGAAAACGTAGCTGGTGCTCCAAACAAAAATGACATAATTTATACCCCTAAGTCTAGCATGCAAGCCCTTCCTCTGTTTCTCCACAGATTGGATACTTCAGAGATTACAGCCTATTTGAGAAGGTCTAACTTTCCCATGCAAAAGTTTTTGATTAACGACTGACCCAACCACACTCCAAACATTTTAGTTTTTACCTGCTCTCTTTTGCCAGAATGGAATTTAGTGCTGAATTGGTATTGACTTAGCTCTTTCTTGTGCATCTTGCTATTGACTATAGGATGGGCTTAAGCTGGTTTACTTTGTTCCTACTTAACCCGTGGTAGCAGAGAGAAGTCACGTGTACACAATATTGAAAGCCAGGACACAGGAATTCTGAGAAGGAAGATGGTGTATTCTGACTGATTGGACTCAGCAGACACTTGTCCTGATAAAAACCGAGCCCCAAATAGAATTTTCGGGTCCCTTTTTCATATAGGAAATAAGAATGGGGAGTCAAACTGTGCTTGTATGCAAAATGACTTTTTGTTAGTTTCTTCAAGTGTTTTATCTGAGTATTAGATAGGTTATTTCCTCCAGGTAAGCTTGATTTAACACATATCTCCCACATTCCAGGTAGGCTTGAGTTAACATATATCCCCTATATTCCAGGTAAGCTTTTAGCATGAACCCCCCACATTCCAGGTAAGCTTGACACATTTGGATTGAATCCTCCCTTGAATATCCAAAGCCTATAGAGTTTATACTTCTCAATTGGTTTTCTAGGTATATTTGGATATGAAATAAATTTGAATATGTGCATAGGATATATTAAACCTCGGAGTGGAAGGCTGAGATGGTAAGCTGCCAGGTTACATTACTTAATATTTTCTTCCTTTATGTGAAAACTAAACTAATCTCCATTTCTTAGAAGGGGAAAAGACAAAAATAAATAAATAAATACTGCTATTATATCTAAACCAAGGAAAGTATTTTACCACCTAATGTATTCTGGCCATAATATGGGGCAGATGAGAATTGGCTTTGTGCTGAGATGCACTGTATATTAACAAAAAATAAAATAAAAATAAAAACACCCTTCTCCAAAGAAGAGCCATGTTCTCATTAAAGGGAAAGGGGTCCACTTTCTAACCTATGAAAACTGAAAATCTAGACCCTGAGTCTAAGCTTGCAAAAACTAAGGCTGCAGATACAAACGCTTTAGATACCAATCACTGGGACCACCTGTTGAATCTACCTCCTCCTTGTGTTCCTCCTTCCCTCACAGGAAAAGGGCCATTAGATTGGAGGGCCCAATAGAACCCCTTCTAAACTCTGGGGAACTGGAGAATCAAGCAGAGCCAACAGTCCCACTGGTTACAACCCACAAACAGCTGAGGGAAAAAAATTAGAACAGTGTAAGAAAGATATACAAAATTTTCCATTTCCCAGAGCACTTGAGGAGAAGAGAGTGAAAGAGCAAAAACTCCATTGAGCCTTTGTATCTGCTGAGTACCAATGGGGTCAGGGGAGATTGGCTATGTAAATGCCCCACTGACAAGTAATGACGTAAGGAACTTCAAAAAGGAAATAAAATCACTAATGAAAGATCGAGTGGGGCTGCCTGAGCAACTAGATCAATTCTTAGGTCCTAGTTTATATACCTGGCTGAACTTATGTCCATACTGAATATCCTCTTTATGGGAGAAGAAAGAGGAGTGGTGCAGAGGGCAGCTATGAAGGAGCGGGAATGGCAGCATCTGCCCAGATGGACAGGGGTATTGGCAGCAGAACAAAAGTTCCCAAACACAAACCCTATTTTGGATAAAAACAACCTGGGGGACAAAGCACAAAATGAAAGATGTTAGAAACCTCATTATACAGGGAATCAAATTGGCTCTACCCAAATCTCAACATTTAAATAAGGCATTTAAAGTAGCCCAGGAGAAGGATGAAACATCTTGTGGCAGTTTGATAAGGTTATGAATTCCAAAAATAGATGTTGGATTGTGTTTGTGGTCTGATCAGCTCCTGGGCATGATTGAGTTATGAATAGGGCCTGAGTCCCCAACCTTTGGTGTATAGAGATTCACAGATAAAAGGTATGCCAAGGAACAGAGTTGGGGTTTTCTGATGTTGGGTTTTTGATGTTGGAGTTTTGGTTTTGGAGTTTGATGCTGAAGACTTTAGCTGGAGCTCCAGGAAGTCAGTTCACAGAAGAAAAAGAAGTGAATACCAGGAAGAAAGGAATCTTGAACCCAGAGAAAAGCAAGCCCCAGGAACATAGGAACCCAGAAAGCCTGAACCCTCACAGACACTGGCCGCCATTTTGTTCCAAGTAGATTTTGGTGAAGGTAGTAAATTATGCTTTATGGCCTGGTATCTGTAAGCTCCTACACCAAATAAATACCCTTTATAAAAACAAACCAATTTCTTGTATTTTGCATCAGCACCCCTTTGACTGACTAATACAGAACTTTGTACCAAGGATTAAGGAAGTGGTTTTGCAATTACCAAAATGATGGAACAGCTTTATAAATAGGTAAGGGGTATTTTTTTTGGAGGAATAGTGAAATGTTTAATGGAAATGGCCTAGATCACTTTGAAGGGACTGTTGATAGTAATATGCATGCTAAAGAGACTTTTTATGATGTCATACAAGTAAATGATGAAACTATTATTGGAAACTGGAGGAAAGATGATCTGTGTTTTAAAGTTGCAGAGAACTTATCAAAATTATCTCCTGCTGTTTTATGTAAGGCAGAATTTGAAAACGGCAAGCCTGGGCATTTAGCTGAAGAACTTTCCAAACTAAACTTGGAGAATGCAGCTTTGCTTCTCGTTGAAACTTATAGCAAAATGCTAGATGAGTGAGATAATCTGAGAACTGAATGGTTGGGCATAAAGAAAACAGAAACTGATTCTGAAAATTCCAAGCCTCTGAAAGTCAGGCTCCCAGATGAAAGTGCTCCATTGGAAGACTTAACTAAACTAAGAATATTCAATCAGGATGGAAGATGCAGTTATGTCAGAAAGACTTGGGGAAACCATTACTGTCTGATGGCATGGACCCTTGCTTCCTATATGATAAACCAAAAAGGTTTTTGAGAGAGGTGTATGAACAAAATCACTGTCAGCCTGGAATAAAAAGGACATAGAAAGGAGGGAGTGAAGGAGAAACAGCTTTAAGAAGAAAACGATGGAAGCTGAGATCTGGAATTTGGACATCACCCTGGGCCAAGAACCATGTGTACAGAGAGGGTGAGTTAGTCCCAGCAGTTGAAGATGGTGCGGTGTTCTGGGAGTTTTGATGCTCCATGGTACAGAGAGGGTGGGGCATATTTCCCAAGGATTAAAATGGTTAAGGTCTTCACCCCACAGGTGTGAGAGGGGTGGACCTGTCCCCCAAAGGTTAGGAAAGGCAAGGTGGTCAACTTATTGCTCTGAGAGGATTGAGCCTGTTTGCCAAAAGTTAGGGAGAATGATGTATTGACATCACTGTACTAGGTGGATTAAGACTCTACCCAAAGATTGGTTAAGGTGTCGCAATCACCCAAAATCTCTTGGAGGGTGAGGTCTGGAGATTGGCCAACAACCAGATGCTTGATGAGGGGGGAACCAAGAAAATGGCCATTGGTAAAGCATGTGGAAAGGGTGGGTTTCCATAATGGCCCAAGGAGAAAAAAAAACATCTTCTTTAGAATGACTCTCCTACTTTGAAATCGAACAGAGGATTCCCTGCAGGTTTACTGAATTGTAGAGGATCCTTGACTTATGTTTTCCTCCCAATTTCTCCTTACAGTAATGAAAATAAAATGTTTTTCCTATGTCTGTCCATTTGTGTTTTGGAAACAGATAAATTGTTTTATAAGATTCAAAGATCTATAGCAAATAAGATTTTGCCCCAAGACAAACTGTATTTCCTAAAAATGATTGAGATATGACTTAGTTCTTGTATTACTTCTTATTTAAGTTTTTTTTTTGATTATTGTAATACCTTTTTGAAATTCAGAAAGTGGAGTGTGGCAGTTTGATATGGTTATGAATTCCGAAATTAGATGTTGGATTGTGTTTGTGGTCTGATCAGTTACTGGGCATGACTGAGTTATGAATAGGTCATTGAGCCACCACCCTTTGGTGCATGGGGCCTCACAGACAAAAGACATATCAAGGAACAGAGTTGGGGATTTCTGATGTTGGGTTTTTGATGTTGGAGTTTTGATTTTGGAGTTTGATGCTGAAGACTTTAGCTGGAACCCCAGGAAGTCAGCTCACAGAGGAAAGAGAAGTCAATATCAGAAAGAAAGGAATCTTGAACCCAGAGAAAATCAAGCCCCAGGAACATGGGAATCCAGAAAACCTGAACCCTTGCCAATGCCAGGAGCCATCTTGCTCCAAATAGACTTTGGTGAGGGAAGTAACTTATGCTTTATGGCCTGGTATTTTTGTAGAAGTTGAGAGGTTCAACTATTTGTATATAAAAAGGCCAGGACTCAGGAATAATTTTTGGGAAGGAAAAATATTTATTTATGACCAGTTAGGCTCAGAGCCTCTCATTCCAAAATCAAAGCCCTGAACAAGATTTTTGAGTTTCTTTTATACAGAGAAAGGGTCAAATCGTTCTTTGTTTCAGTGCTCAGTAGGCTTGAATTAGCATATATATTCCACATCCTAGGTAAGCTTTTAGCATGGACTTCATACATTCCAGATAAGCTTTTAGCACATTTGGTTTGCATTTTCCCTGAATATTTAAAGTTTATACAATTTGCATTGCTAAATTGCCTCCTGGGACTGGAGTTGTTGCCATGGTCACCAAGGGCAGGACTGCAGCCTCTCACTGTCCCACACCCACAAGCCAGGACACATACAGCTTAGGTTATCTACAAATAGACAAACAGCCTCCCACTCATAGCCCACATCAGAATCTGTAAGCTCCTACCCTAAATAAATGCCCTTTATAAAAACCAACCAATTTCTGGTATTTTGCACCAGCACCCCTTTGGCTGACCTATACACTCCCTTTGCTTACCTACAACGATTGAGGGACCAAAAGAGAAAATATTCAGAGA
The DNA here is from genome assembly GCF_030445035.2 of Dasypus novemcinctus. Classification (NCBI taxonomy): domain Eukaryota; kingdom Metazoa; phylum Chordata; class Mammalia; order Cingulata; family Dasypodidae; genus Dasypus; species Dasypus novemcinctus. Next base: position 61,255,055 of record NC_080691.1, on the reverse strand, counting down.
TGAACCGTAATGATCCATTGGCACAAAAAAATGTTAGAAGTCAACCATGTAAAGCAGTCTTGGCATAATACTCAGAAAAATATTCAGAAATAGAAAGATGGATGAATAAAACTTTGGAAGAGTTTTTGAGAGAGTTCCAAAAAGTGTTTGTAAGGAGAGAGGAGGAAAAGCAGAAACAGAAAGCAAAGGTTATGATAAACACAGTTAACCAAATGGTTATAAAAGATTGGAGATCAGTCAGGGATGGAACAGGCAGAGGTGAGATAAAGATACAAAATGTGCTTATTTAGATTAGGGAGCAAGGAAAATGCAAAGCTCTTCAAGATGCTAACACTGTGGGAAGCCTGGTTATTACAAAATGGGAATGACCTTTAATTTTTCTTAAAGAAAGTGGGTTGGGTAATCCCCATCATGAATTTTGAGAATTGGGGGGTCTGAGGCTACTCACTTCTAAAGCCCACCAGGAGCTTTTAATATATCTAAGGGAGGGTCCATATCAGGAAAAAAAATACATTTTTAGTAGACACTGAGGCAGCCCAATCCTCTATAACTTATCATCCCAAAGGAGCCAAACTCTCTGGCACATCCCTTATAGTTTCATTGGTAAAAGGAGAAGGATTTGAGATCCCCATTCTTTCTCCCACTTATATTTGTTGGGAGTAAAACCAAATTGCACCCCCTTTGTTGTACATCCCAGAAGCCAGGAGTAATTTTTTGGGAAGGGACTTAATGGTATTCATGGGTCTGGATTTGGAAGTAAGGGGTGGGCAGATAAAAGTAGTCTTAGCCATGCTCACTGAAAAATAGGACAAAAATATCAGAGAGTAAGTGTAGGTGAGAGAAAGAAATAGAGGGAGTTTGAAAGTACCCCCTATTAAAATCAAATTAATAAAGAAAGGGGAAATTATTTGTCAAAGACAATATCCAATTCCCCTTAAGGGGAGGCAGAGACTTCATCCCATTATTGAAGGCCTCCTTTGAAATGGACTCTTAGAGCCCTGCATGTCCCCCTTCAATTCTCCTATTTTACCCATTCAGAATTTGGACGTTAGTTGAAAGATGGTATGGGATCTAAAAGTCATTAATCAAATTGTTCAGATTCGACACCCAGTAGTCCCAAACCTATACCCTGTTCTTAGTAAAATCCCTTACTATCATAAATGGTTTAGTGTAATTAATCTAAAGAATGCCTTTGGGCCTGTCCCATTAATCCAGACAGTAGAGACTTTTGCCTTTAAGTGAGAAAATCCCTCTACAGGAAGAAAACAGCAAAATACGTTAACAGTTTACCCCAAGACTTCACAAAATTCCCCAACCTCTTTGAACAGGAACTGGAAAAAGTATTAGAGAAATATGCAGTACCATCTGAAATTTCCATTTTCCAATATGTAGATAACATGCTAATATCAGGAAAGAAAGGAAGATAGTAGCTCAAACTACAAAGACTTTATTGAATTTCTTGGGAGATCAAGAGCTAAGAGTTTTTTAAAAAGCTACAATTTGTGAAAAAAGGAAGTCAAATACCTAGGTCATCTCATTAGTGAGGGAAGAAGGAAGATAAATACAGAAAAAAAAAATTCAGGCCATTACTGAATTACCTCTTCCCTGGACAAAAAGTGAACTAAGAAGATTTTTTGGGATTGATGGGATATTGTAGATTATGGATAAATTCTTATACAAGCAAAGGATTATACCAAAAAATAAAAAATAAAAAATCTGTTGGAGGAAGAACCTGACAAATTAGAATAAAAGGAGAGGGAAGTAAAAGCCTTAGAGGTACTCAAATGGGCATTGGTGTAAGCCTCTGTTCTTCCCTCAAAAAACTTTTCTGTCTGTTCATCACTGTAGATAAGGGGACAGCCTGAGGAGTCCTAACCCAGATCTGGGCAGACCAAAGGATGCCCATGCCATCCTTTCCAAAGTCCTGGACCCAGTCTCCAGAGGATGGCCAAAGTGTGTTCAGGCTGTGGTAGGAACTACTCTCTTAATAGAGGGAAGCAGAAAACTGATCTTTGGAGGGGACTTAGTTGTTAGCACCTCTCATCAAGTCAGGACTATTTTGTCTCAAGGAAAGCAGAAAGGTGGTTAACAGATTCCCAAATTTGAAAATATGAGGCAATTCTAGTAGGAAAAAACACAATTTAATACTAGCAATTGATCATAGTCTGAACACAGCCTCTTTCCTTTGGAAAGGGGCCAATCATGTGGAAACTCCTGAATATGATTGCTTAGACTTAATTGAATACCAAACCCAAGTCTGGCCTGAACTAGGGAAACTTCCCTTACATTTTGGGGAAAAATAGTTTATAAATGGTCTTCTAGGGTCCTGGAAGGGAAAAGGTACAACAACTATGCTGTTGTTAATGAGCTAACTTGTGAAGTAAAAAAACTGACCAATTGCCCAATGATTGGTCAGCTCAAACTTGTGAGCTGTATGCATTAAATCAAGCCCTTAAACTGTTAGAGGAAAAAGATGGTACAGTCTACACAAATTCTAAATATGCCTTTGGTGTGGCCCACATCTTTGAAAAAGTTTGGGAAGGAATTAGTCTATGTGGAACTAGTGAAACAAGTGTTAACCAGTCTGCTTTTACAAACATATATATATATATCTGATACATATAACTGGGCATCAGAAATGTCACACTTTTAAAGCAAAAGGCAACAGATCAGCTTATAAAATGCCAAAGAGGCTTACCTCTGTTCTCCTCTGAAACTGATGTTCCTAATACCCTCCATCCCCAAAGAAATTAGAATCCCTGTATTCTCTGGGGAAAAAAAAAAACTAGAAAAATTGGGGCTGATTTTAGATAGCCAAGGGAAGTGGCTCATCTCGAATGGCTGGCAAATGTTGAATAATCACATAATGAAGGAAGTACTAGCAGTTTTGCCCAAAGGGAATCATTGGGAAGTATAGGCCAGTGTGACCTGGTCCTCAAGCATTTTGGGTATGTGAGCCTTTATACTATAGCCAAACAAAGAAATGAATGGTGCATAATCTGTCAGAAAGTTAATAAAAAAGAAAAAGTTTTAAAAAAGCAAGTGCCACATGGGAGTGACCCTGGCCTCAAACTATTCCAGAGCATTCAGATTGATTATACTGAAATGCCCCCTGTAGGTCGATTAAAGTATGTTCTGGTTATTGTGAATACCTAACAAGGTGAGTGGAAGCATACCCTCTTGCTTCAGCTTATGTGGGCTATAAGTGGGAGGCTGTTCATCTCATCATAGATAACCTAAGTTGTATGTGTCCTGTCTTGTTGGTGTGGGACAGTGAGAGGCTACAGCCCTGTCCTTGGTGACCATGGCAACAACTCCAGTCCCAGGAGACAATTTAGCAATGCAAATTGTATAAACTTTAAATATTCAGGGAAAATGCAAACCAAATCTGCTAAAAGCTTATCTAGAATGTATGAAGTCCATGCTGGCAGGCTTACCTAGGATGTGGAATATATATGCTAATTCAAGCCTACTGAGCACTGAAACAAAGAACGATTTGACCCTTTGTCTGTATAAAAGAAACTCAAAAATCTTGCTTGGGGCTCGGATTTTGGAATGAGAAGCTCTGACCCCAGCTGGTCATAAATAAATCATTTTTCCTTTCCAAAAATTATTCCTGACACCTGGCCTTTTATATGCAAATAATTGAACCTCTCAACTTCTACATTAATGGGGGCTCATCTGGGATTGCAAACAAAGGCCAGAGATGGTAGCATTTTGCTGCCCCTTCCAGATCCCTGAGGAAGCTTGCAGGACTCAGGTGAACCCCAATCATCTGGACACCTCTGGAGTAAATTTAATCCAGAAAATATGTGGGCTCCACTGGAATCTTCCCAATGAAAATCATGGGCAATGGAAGGTTTGAAGGAAAATTCTGGGAATGAAAAGGACTCCAAACATGGAAGACGGTAAGACTCCCTGGGCAGCATAGTCAGAAAAATCCTAGCTTTAATTGCTAGGTTTGAAGACTGATCATCTCCCAAGAGAACCCTAGTACCTCTAGAAATCTGAGGGGAAGCTGTTCTCTTTTGTTCTGGAAAAGGGAGAGAAAAAGGGGAAAAACCTGGTGTTTTGGGTTTGTCTAACTCCATGTTAGAACCTAGCACTGATCTTGTTTCCACTGAAAAAATGGAGGCTTGATTATAATATGAAAGGATGTTTATAGCTTTGAGTCCTAACATCCTGGAAATTGGTCTGAATTTTGAAAAACTTGGTTACAGGAAAATGAATTTGCTTTTCTGGTGAAGCTTGGTCTGCATGTAAAATTAAACAGTGAAAAAGTCTAACTGGAATCTTTTGTTATGGTGCTGAATTGAGAATGAATTCACTTCATATCAGATATTAATGTTAAGAGTTCTCTGTAGAGTTTGTAATTGCTGTGGGGGCAGCCATGCTGAAGAATATATATATACATATAGAACTTGAGCAGATTAATGACTTTTGTGCTTATGTCTGTGTCACCTCAATGCTGGTGTTGAAGTTGTGTGGTTAGTAAAGTGGTGGAATTTGGTTGAGCTCCCTTGCCATTGGCAAAGGGGTAAATTGATTATAAGGCCAAACTGCAGAGTCTGGATGTTTGCACATGCTCTGCTGTCTCATCTCTGGTCTGCCCCTTTAGCAGGGCTTGGGGTCTATCTGTGTCCATGCCATGCACCTGGATTTGTTGGGGCTGGCCCCAGTCAGGGTGGCTGGGTCCCTCGGAGGGCTGCTGAATTTGAGTAAGTTCTTTTGGCCCACTTTGGCAGAAAGCTGGAAAGGGGGGGAGCAGCTTGCCCCTTTCCAGTGAGTCCATGCCTTCTATTTATAAGCAACATTCTTATTTGATCGCTGTGCACCCAACAGTCTGAAGGGGGAAGGTGAAGGGGATGCAGAGCAGGATCAAAATAAATGCAATAAATTTCCCTCCTTAAGGTGTCAAAGGCCAAAATAAATTTGCATTCTGCCCAGGTACTGTAAGACTATGTAAAAATGCTTTGAAATGTTTTAGAACTTTAAACTTGTCTAAAGGAAGGAGGCTATCACTTGAAAACAATGGACCTCTAATCACTTGATAGCCTTTTTAATGGTCTGGATGGGAACTTCAGGGTTGTGAAAATACAAAGGAAAAAAAAGGGGGATAAACATCCACTTTAAAATCAGTGTTTAGCTTTTGCCAGTTGTTGACACCTAAGAGTTCACAGTGAAAGGTAGTTTAAAAATGAAACTTTAAATGCCAATACTCTCTTGCTGGTAAATTAAATGCATAACTTGCAGTTGAAAATTTGTTCCATTACTAGGAAAAAGCAGAACTTCACAGAATTGTTACTAATAAAATTCTTGTAACTTAATTAATAAAGTTATCCAATTCACCTTAAAGTTAAAATGCAATGAAAACTGTAACTAAGAATTAAGATAATTTATAGATGCATTTATATTATAAAACAGCAGAAGGATAATAACTAAAACTATCACTGGATGAATTCAGCCTGAACCTATTGTTGTAAGTGTAAATTCTAAACTAAACTTACCTTTGTTTATGGTCACTTCAAGCCTAGCCTCACCCCTTGCCTTTGCTTATGGTTATTTCATAACAGCTTCTGTCCCTATAATCCAGGGAAAAGCAGATCTTAGACATCCCTACCTCCTGTCCTACTGGTATAAGTAACCCTGCTTTCTCTCATGATTCCAAGTGTGAACTAAATTGCTGCTGGGTGGAATTCTTAACCCTCAGGGTTAAATGACCATTGGAGTTTTACTATCTCCAAGGACTGGGAAATAAAGGAGGTCTCCTGCCTTGACTGTCAGGGTTCCTAAGAGTGGCAATTTATGAGGCTTCAATAGCTTCAGTAAATATACATAGAATTAGTCTTGTTGCTCATCCAAAATTCTGCCAAATTCAAGGTAAAATATAAAGTTTTGAAACAAAAGAAAATTGTGTTAATTATCGGGAATATTTTGGTTATAAACCATTAGTTAAGAAACAAAATTCTTGGCCAAACCTTCATGGTTATAGTGCAAATTAAGAAAAAAAAAAACCTTTTAGAAATCTTCAATTATTTTTAGTCACAATTGCTTTGTAAAATATGAAAGTTTTAAGTAACTAAGTTATGTTTCTGTGTCAAACTATTCATGTCTGCCTATTTGCTCAAACTGTTGGTTAAATATGCAGTTATATAAGTAATATATATTTCTAGAAACTAAATTAACCTGAATGGTATAAAAAATAATGCAAATTGTAAGTAACATCAATGAGTTGTGTTTCTGTGTCTAACTCAATTTGTGTCTGCCTATTTGCTCAGTGTATATCTTCATACATCAAGATAATAGTATCAAATTAACAAATGAAAATACTTAAAAGAGCTTTATTCAAATTGCTAAAAATTTAACATGCCTAAATTAGACTAAGCAGGATAGAAAGGTCATATAAAAATCTGATTATAGGAACTATTGGGAAAGGGCCTTCTCTATGCAAGACCTTTGAGGGTGGGACTAAGTGTGGCAGGCTCCATCTACTAGGCTGGGGAATTAAGAATCAGTTTGCCTTGTAATTCCCCAGTTTAAACATTTTAACAACTTTAAAATAAGGGTGGTTAGTGATTCTGTTGCCAAATTTCAGTAAGTAAAGAAGGTCCATAAAAGTTATGGAGAGATCTTTCCTGAAATATGATTAAACAAATTATGCAATTGTAATGTGTTTCAGAACCTGGTAGTCAGTATGCTTTCAAAATTATACAGTTTCAGAACTTAAAGAAAAGAGGTTTTGGTTTCTTGTAGGGAAAGGGGGGAGAGCATTCCTTGCATAAACTATAATGATTTCAGTTTTATTTAGCTTGGGTGTAATCTCCTTTAGTTTATAAATTACCCATTAATTAAATTAACATTATGTGTACAAAATCTTTGGAGTAATGAAATTGTAAGTTCATGTTAATGAAATCAAACTAAAGAAGAAAATTGTAAATATGCTCCATTAAATAAAATTCTTTAGATGGTAATTATAATTTAATAAGCTTATTTAAATGAAAGGAAACTAGTCTATGTGGTTGAGGTCAATTATAAAGAGTTTGTAAAAACATCTTCCAAACTGAAACTTTTAAATGGTTCTAGTTCTAGAAGTCATTGTTAACTAAAAACCTGGACTGGTATTGAAGGGAAAAAGTAACTTCGTGGTAATAAAATCTGTCTGAAAGATCATTGCTGGGGAAGGGACAAAGTGTTCAATGCTGGATATGTGGGAGTACTGTATATTTTATATATGAATTACTGTGATCTAAAACTTTTGTGAAGAAAAAATTAATAATTAGAAAAAAAGAAAAGAAAGGATGTAGACACTGAAGAAGACATGGAAGAAATTGCCTTGCAACTGTACATACAGAGCAACACTTATAGCAGTGATAAAAAGGCAAAACATCAAAAACAAAGTTTTTAAATTTTTAAATTTTTCAATACCCCAATTTATTTTTATTTTAAGTTTTCTAAATTAGTATGTATTCTATATCTAACCTTTAAACCCACCACTATATTCCATTTTACTATTATGGAACCTGGCAATATATTAGGTTTCATTTTTGAAGAAGTTTTGGATCACAGAGAGGTGCAACTATGGCAAGGGAGGAATACCGGTGTGGGATGCTATTGAAAGGGGGCACATGATAGGAAGGGAGTTCTCCAGGGCATGTATACAAGGTACATAAAAAAGTTTGGATATTTTCATAGTGGTTACAGTTAAAAATGACAACTGAGGTCCTAGCCGGGGGAGGGGGTTCTTTCACATTCCCCAATGGAACAGCAACAATCCCCCAAGTGCAATGGCTAAGCCCAATAAAGAAGGATGGCCCAACAATGATCCCTTGATACTAATAATTATGCTTGTGAGTCTGAAATAAGAACTAGGCCTACGGCTGGAGGGTGTCTAAGGATTACCTCCTGAGAGCCTCCATGTTGCTCAAATATGGCCAGTCTTAAAGCCAAACTCAGCATGTAAATGCATTATGTACCCCCCATAATGGGGCATGACTCCTGGGCATGAGCCTCCCTGAGGACGAGGGATTACTACCAAGTACCAACTGATGATGTAACTAGAAAAAGACCTTGATTAAAATGGTCAACTCAGACTAGCAGAATACCACAACCTACGTGTAATATCAGGTGTCAAAAATGCTTTTTGAACTTGAATCAAAGGGGGAAATGAAAAGGACAAATGAGTTTATATGGCTATGTGTCTCCAAAAAAGAGTCAGGAGGTCATGAGAGGGGTTACTCTTATGAACACCTCAGCAGGATAACAGAAACAGTCAAAGTAGATACAAGCCAAATTATTGATTCTTCTGAGGGCTAGAGACCCATAGGTTCTATGTCATGGCAGATGGACTTCAGTGCCATGTCAGTTGGCCCTACTTTGGAGTTTGTGTTCCTGAGTGTGATGGAGTTGGACTCAGATGTGATCTTTGTTCACAAGCCTGTCCTGTTACTTTTACAGGACCTGTTATTGGTGCTGGGGTTTAGTGTATGCTCAGGGGGCCTGAATCTCTGAACTGTCTATGTGATAGCTAGGCCCTGAGCCTCAACAGACCTGAAACTCCTACCTTCTGGTTTAATGAATTTACTCCAGCCAGCTAACAGGGAGGTGAGGAAGATCAACCACCACCCCAGGGAGCCAAAAGTGCCTATAACTGCAAGCAGGAAACATGCATGCATCATCCATGTGGACTCTAAGCCCCCTCTCAAAATAGAGGTGGAGTGGACATAACCATCCAAGGGTCCACAGGATGGAGGAATAGAGTATGGGTTAAAGTGGACTTACTGATATTCTCTTCTGGAACTATTGTGATTAATAATGGAAGAAAATGCAGCATTAATGTGGAGAAAGTGGCCAAGATAGCAGCTGCTGAGGGTAGGGAGAGGGAAGAAGAGATTTGATGTGGGGGGATTTTCAGGACTTGGAGTTGTCCTGGGTGGTACTGCAGGGACAATTGCTGGACATTTTAGGTCCTGCCATGGCCCACTGGGTGGACTGGATGACAGTGTAAACTACAATATTAACAACTATCCACGTGGTGCAGCAGTACTCCAAAATGTATTCACCAAATGCAATGAATGAGCCATCATGATGAAAGAGGTTGTTGATGTGGGAGGAGTGGGGTGAGGGGGGTAAGGGCTATATGGGGACTCATATTTTTTAATGTAAAATTAAAAAAAGTAGAGAAAGAAAGAAAAAAAAAAACCTTTCTGGAAGTCAATGCAAGGTACATATTTAAGTAAATATTAATGAAAAACTCTCTTGATTTTATTGGGAATCTTCTGTTTTCATTTTAACAATGCAAAATAGTTTACTTACCCATCTATTTCTAAAGTAAAATACCTACCATTCATAGTAAAATTGTATAAGTAAACAAAGTCATTTGATATATGATGTGTCGCATTAAAATGTTTAAAATATATAAAAGCAAGGAATAAACTTAAACACTGCTAACCCTCTTGTGCATTCAAACCAGGCCTTAAATACATTACAGGTTGTCTCTCCATGTGAGTTATTGACTAGGCTGGTCACTGACCCCTCAAACAAAAATATTTGCTATATCAACCTCTGGTTATGCTCCTGAAGTCAATGGAAACTACGTTGCAGTTTCAAGCTCCTGAAGCAGCCAATGATGACTCGGTACATACAGCCAAGAGTTCAATGGATATTGCCTCCAGACTGGCACTGTTCCATAGTGCCAGAGAGCACTATTCACCAGGCTGGTAGAGTACTGGAAACTCTCTCTAGGATCACTGATGTTGTGATTTGTTCACTGTGTAATGAACAAGCTAAGTGGAGCCTGTACTGTACTGTACAGTAAAACTTAAACACAATTGGTGTTATCTACTACTCCCATGGAGAGCTAACAAGTAAGGTATTTTTTTTTAAGTTTTTAAAAAAATTTATTGAAATATATCACTCATTCATAAACATACATAAACAAGTATATAATATTTGTGAACTTACAAAACAAACATATATAACATAAAAAAAACATATATAACATCTCACCCTACCACCAACCAATAACTTGCATTGCTTTTACACCTTTTAAACTAATGATTAAAGAGCATGGTCAAAATATTACTACTAAACAAAGCATTTTCCCCCTCAATAATCCGATTATTATTATTATCTTTATATATGAACATACATAAACAATTAAGTGTATAGTAAAATTTGTAAACTTACAAAACAAATATACTTACCATCATACAGGGGTCCCATACATCAACCATCCACCAACACCTTGCATTGTCATGAGATATTTGTTAAACAAACTATGAAAGAGCACTGTGAAATCTTACTACTAATCAAAGTTCTTATCTTACATTTGGTGTGTTTTCCCCCCAATCCACCTTATTATTATTTTTTAAATATATTTTTTATAGAATTTTTAAACTTATAAAACAATCATGCACATGTTTACAATTCCCAAGCTACACCCCTCCATCAACACACCACAATGTGGTGTGTCATTTGCTACAAAAAAAAACCAAACAATATCATCTGATTATTACCATGTTCATTGTGTACATTTGGCTCACATTTTCCATACTGCCTCAGTATCTGTAGAGTATACCATTTGCATTGATGCAAGAAAATTATATCATTACTACTAACCACAGTCCATAGGTCACTCCAGCTGTATTTTTCCCATGCTTCTCCACATTCCCAACACCCTGAGGTAGTGATATACATTTGTTCTAGCTAACAAAGGTCACTCTTGCATCCATACCATCAACCACAATTCTCACCCACATCTTGGTTCACTGTACCATCCAGTTCCTAGATTATTCTCAAGCATCCTGTCAATTTGCATTTACATAACTAGACCACCATTTTCAGTCACTTCCCCATTTATAAACTAACTGTAACTCACTGTGTGTTACCATCCACTCTATACATTTCCAGAATTTTACAGTAAAGCAAATGAAAACTTCTACATACTTTAAACATCAGCAGTCCACTCAGTCCTTCTCTTATCTCCTTTAAGAATCCTCCATCTAACAGCAGGTCTTGAAGATATTTTCAAATAATTAGTTCTAGAAGTTTTTATGGTTCTTGCTTGTATTTTTAGTCTTTTTTTAAAATCCATTTTGAGTTAATTTTTGGATAAGGTGTGAAATAGGGGTCCTCTTTCCTTCTTTCAGCTATGGACATCCAATTCTTTTAGCATCTTTTGTTGAATGGATTGTTCTGTCCCAGCTGTGTGAGTTTGACAGGATATTCAAAGCTCACTTGACCATACCTGTGAGGGTCTGTTTCTGAACCATAAATTTGGTTCCATTGGTCTAATGTGCCTATCTTGAGGTTTGTACCATGCTGTTTTTACCATTATAGGTAGGTATTATGATTTAAAGTCTGGAGATGAGGGTTTTCCTTTTTATAATATTTCTGGCTATTTGGGATTCATTACCCTTTCAAATAAATTTAGTGATTGTGTTTTCAATTTTTTCTTTAATGCTGGTGGAAATTTTTATCAGGATAGAATTAAATCTGTATATCAATTTGAATAGAATTGATAATATATTTAGTCTTCCAATCAAAGAGCATGGAATGTTCTTCCAGTTATTTAGGGCTTCTTTGATTTGTTTTAAAATTAAGTTGCAGTTTTCTGAATACAAGTGCTCTACAGCATTGGCTAAATTTATTCGTAACTATTTGAGTTTTATCTGTCATGTTTTATTTTCACCATTCTTTCGACACATTCAGTTACTTTTATTGATATAATCTTCACTTCTAGACTTTCTTCCAGGCCCCTCTTTCCTGTCTTTTCTTTTCAGGCTCCAGCACACCCTTTAGTGTTTCCTTAGAAATTCTCTCAATTTCTGTTTATCTGTGAATAGTCTAATTTCATCCTCATTTTTGAAAGACAGTCTTGCTGGATATAAGATTCTTGGCTGGAAGTTGTTCTCTTGTAGTATCTTAAATATATCAGCTCACAGTCTTCTTGACTCCATGGTTTCTGGTGAGAAGTCAGCACTTAATCTTATTGGATATCCCTTATAAATTAGGCATTGCTTTTGTCTTGCTGCTCTCAGAATTCTCTCTTTGTCTTTGGTCTTTGACATTTTGATGAGTATGTGTCTTAGAGTTTGTCTGTTTGGATTTTTTTGGATGGGAATATGTTGTGCTTCTTGGATAGAGATATGTATGTCCTTCAATAGGGTTTGGAAATTTTCTACCATTGTTTCTTTAAATATTCCCCCTACCCCTTTTCCCTTCTCTTTTCCTTCTGGGACACCCATGACACAAATGTTTGCATGCCTTTTGCTGTCATTTGGTTCCCTGAGACCTTGTTCAATTTTTTCCATTCTTTTCTTCATCTGTTCTTTTGTATGTTCACTTTCAGAGGCCATTTCTTTAAGCTCACCAAGCCTTTCTTCTGCCTCCTCAAATCTGCTATTATATGATTCCAGTGTTTTTAAAATTTCATTGTTTGCACCTTTCATTCCCATAAGATCTTCTGTTTTTCTATGTATGCTTTCAAATTCTTCCTTGTGCTCATCCAGTGCCTTCTTAATATCCTTAATCTCTTTAGCCATCTCATTGAATTTATTAAGGAGATTTATTTGAAAATCTGTAATTAGTTGTCTCAACTCCTTTATATCTCCTGGAGGCTTATCTTTTTCCTTTAACTGGGTCATAGCTACTTGTTTCTTGGTGCGGATTGTAATTTTTTGTTGGTGTCTTTGCATCTGGCTTACTAGAGTAATTTTTCTGGGTGCAGTTTTTCTCTTCAGTTTAGGGCTTCCTATAGTTTCTGCCTTGCTGGTTATTCAGTAAGATCCAAGCATGTAGTTTATTCTTTAACCTGTGGAGGCTCAAGCCACCCTCATTGCACCAGAGACCAATGACGCTTCTTCCAATGTTCTCCTTTGCCAGGGTAGGGACAGAGTCACAGCTATGTAGAATAATCCATGTGCATGCCTAGACTGTAGTTGCCCAGAGCAACTGATGAAGCTTCAAATCCCTTTCTCCCCTGCCTGGGACAGGGACGGAGCCACAGGTGTGGACAGCAATCCATGCAGTGTGGGCCCAAGATGATCACAGTTGCCCCAGTAGACCTCTGATCTTCAGTCTATGCCAGCCAAAGCCACCCACAGCCACCTAAATGGGCATAGGGCTCCCCAGCCTCCTCCCTGCCAGAGGCAGGGCTGAAGCCTAGGAGGTTTGCAGGCTGATCTGCTTGAGAGAAACTTGTTCCTGCCAACACTGACTTTCAGTCAGACCAGCTTCCCCTCAGGATGGGGGTGGAGTCAGAATGGTGGCTACTGGCCTCTTTTTAACTTGGGCTGGTTCACACTCCCCTTTTCCTAGGGTTATTTTGGCCAGCCAAGTATCCCAATCAGTAGCTGAAATTGTCAGCCAACCACCTCCTCCTTCCCTGCTTCTGGGAAATGGAGCTTCCAATTCCCAGCTCAGAGCAGCTCTTGGGGTGGCTTGTGTTGCCAGAGCAGGGTAATCACCAGCCTCCATGCTTTGGCCAGTAATTTCCTGGAGAGGCTGGCGTAGGTCCCTTCAGCTTCATTCCTGCTGGAGGTGGCACTGGGGCCTATTCTAGACCTGCAATATCATCTGGATAGAAAGAACCTGCTCCCCACCAGCACTGGGATTCTCAGTCCACCCTGCTTCCCCTTGTGTCAGGCATGGAGTCAAGATGGTGATTCCCAACCTCTTTCTGACTTGGACAGTCTCAAATTTTAGCTGTTCTAAGGATCATACTGTAGCCCACTGAATTTCCTAATCAAAGCTGAAATTGGTGCCCAACCATCTCTTCCTTTCCCATTTTGGGGAAGTGGAGCTTTCAATTCCAGCTGCAGAACAGCTCCCAAGTTGGCCTGTGCCTCCACTGGAAGATGGGCACTGGCCTCCATGGCTTGGAGTGCTCTACTTACGAGTCCTCTCTGCAAATGGGCAGTCTCCTTCTCCCACTCTTTCAAGGACATTGCTGAATGCTCTTCTGGTCTCCTGAAGCCCCCAAACAAGTGCCTCAGCTAGCTCCAGAGAGCTCTCAGTGTTTGCTAACTGCACTGTAGCAGAAGCTGACTCTAGGAGCTCCTTACTCCACCACCATCTTGCTGCTTCTCTCAATAAGTAAGGTATTACAAACCTGAAACTTAAAACTATTAATTGCAAATCAGAATCCTTATGCATTAAGTAATACATTAATTAATATTAAGTTCTGTACTTATATCCTGTGCTAAATATATGCCTAATATTATAACATTACCTTTTCTATTTTGGATCAGGTACAAAAGTGCATTAGACATGTTGAATTCCTGGTAACAACATTTTAAAAATAGTTAATAAACATGTCTATAAAATAAGGTGGCAGTCTTAGCTGAAAAACAATGGGGCCACCAGTGGCTTGCAGGTAGCCGATTGATTGGTGCCAGGCACAGCCAACCTACTATTCTACTGTACTCTACAGTGTAGCAAAAATTAGGCTTTCTTGCTAATAATGGGTCACCTATTGCACAGTCAAAATTACAAGAAATTGTACAATTAAAACCAAAATGTAAAAAGAAAACTTTATTCTGTAGTTCTCATTACTCCCACAGCTAAAAACTAAGAGAATTTCCAACTTGGTGCACTAATTGTGAATAAGCCCAACTATCCAAAAGTTGCTAGTTCACCAGGAGCATCAGACAGAGGACATGAGTGCCAATCACTAAACAGCCTGAAATGCATCTTCAAAAACAAAGCTACATAGATGTTGTAATTTCACTCTGAAAATAAATATATATATATATATGTTCCCACCAGCTTTTAAAAAAGGGTGCCATCTTTATAGGCACCTACTATTGTCTACCTCTGTAACCAATGTTCTCTTTTAAAAGTGGGTATTCTGAAATTTTGATTAAGTTTGTTTCTTTCAGAATGAACATCTTATTTACCATATGAAAACTTCATCCAGCTTTGCAGAGAATACCAGATCCATCTTCCTCCAGTTACAATAAAATAATTGTTTTGCACCTTGTTAGGTAATGACTACAACCCATGGACAGCAGGAAGTATTTACAGAAAAGAGATCATCTCTTTTCAGCACCCCTTTAAGAGTAAAGGTGTAAACTCTTTAAGGGTAAAATAAAATTAGCTGATGGATCTGGAGTCTGCTGGAAAATCCATGTAAGTACCAGTGACCCTCAGGATTACTGCAGGTGGACCCCACCCCCAGGATTCTACTGTCCAGGATGAAATCTTCTTTTTTTTTTTTTTAAGATTTTTTAAAAATTTATTTAATTCCCCTCCCCTCCCCCGGTTGTCTGTTTTCTGTGTCTTTTCGCTGCGTCTTGTTTCTTTGTCCACTTCTGTTGTCGTCAGCGGCACGGGAAGTGTGGGCGGCACCATTCCTTGGCAGGCTGCTCCCTCCTTCGCGCTGGGCGGCTCTCCTTATGGGTGCACTCCTTGCGCGTGGGGCTCCCCTACGCGGGGGACACCCCTGTGTAGCACGGCACTCCTTGTGTGCATCAGCACTGTGCTTGGGCCAGCTCCACACGTGTCAAGGAGGCCCAGGGCTTGAACCATGGACCTCCCATGTGGTAGATGGACGCCCTAACCACTGGGCCAAAGTCCGTTTCCTGGATGCTACCTAGGAACTTTGTCTTTAGGTCTTCACTGAAAATTTATAAGTGGAATAATCAGTCAAAACAACAGCCACCCACCTCATAACTCCAACAATAATTATGCCAAAGCACAGCAAGTTAAGCTTTGAGATAAGGGGGAAAATGATGTGGGCTATGGGTGGGATGCTGTTCATCTCTTCATAGATAGCCTAAGCTGTATGTGTCCTGACTTGTGGGTGTGGGACAGTGAGAAGCTGCAACCCTGCCCTTGGTTACTTTAGGAAAAACTCCAGTACCAGGAGGCAGTTTAGCAAAGCAAACTCTATAAACTTGAAATAATCAGGGAAAATGCTAACCACATGTGCTAAATTCTCATCTAGACTGTATGAATCTATGCTAAAAGCTTACCTAGGATGTGGAATATATATGCGAATTCAAGCTTATTGAACACTGAAACAAAGAACAATTTGGTCCTTCCTCTGTATAAAAGGAACTCAAAAATCTTGTTTGGGGCTCATATTGTGGAATGAGAAGCTCCAAGCCCAGTGAGTTGTAAATAAATCACTTTTCCTTCCCAAAAATTATTCGTGAGTCCTGACCTTTCTGTATGCAAATAATTGAACCTCTTGACTTCTACAGCACAGCTACAGCATTGGGAACATCAAAAATTATCCTTGAACAAATCATTCTCCAATATGGGTAAGTAGAAAATATAGATTCAATGATGGTAGTTCCCTTATATCCAGATGTTGCAAAATATTATGCATGATCTAGGTGTCATATAAATCTTCCATACATCTTGGCAACCACCATCCTCAGGGAAAGTGAAAAAAAAAAAAACCTTAAAAAAATTTAAGTTGGTCTTAAAAAACAAACAAATTTCCATGAGTTAAATATTTACCTATAGCTTTGTTAAGAATCCGGACTGCCCCTAGGAGGGCACTGAGAATTTCTCCTTATGAAATGCTTTTTGGTCTGACCTTCCCTGGAAAGCCTGAAATAGTTCCCTCCTTTAAGTTATAAATCTCTTTATTCAAAATTATATACTGGCCTTGTCTTCTACTTTGTTGGCCCTCAGACATGGGGTTTGCCAGCTCAGACTCCACCTCTTGGATTTGCCATCCACCAGCACCGATGTGGCAGCTGGATCCTAATCATGTCATGAAGAGTCCAAACTCTAACCAACCTTTTAAGGACCTTATCAAGTCTTGCTGACAACTGAAACAGCAGTCCAAATGACAGAAAAAGCTGGAATCACTATACTTGAGTAAAAAAACCCGTATCTGAACTGGATAAGTCCCCAACAACATCATCTTAATATAGTCTGTGCATAAATTCAAACTTATTTTATATCCAAATATGCCTAGAAAGCCAATTGAGAAGTATAAACTCTATAGGCATTGGACATTCAGGGAGGATGCAAGTCAGATGTGCTAAAAGCCTACCTGGAATGTGGGGTTTTGTGCTAAAAGCTGACTTGTAATGTGGGGAATATGTGTTAAATCAAGTTTACCTGGAGGAAATAACCTATCTAATATTCAGATAAAACACTTGAAGAAACTAAGTCTTTTTGCATACAAACACTGTTTATCTCCCCACTCTTATTTCCTCTGTATAAAAGGGACCCAAAAATTCTATTCAGGTATCAGTTTTTATTAGGAGAGGAGTCCCCTGAGTCCAGCCGGTTGAAATAAACCATCTTCCTTCTCAGAGTTCTTGTGTCATGACCTTCAAAACTGTGTACACCCGACTTCTCTGCTACTACAATCTGAGTCTTGGAAAATAATTTCAGCCCCAGATCCCTTAAAGATCACACTGAAAAGACAATAATTTTGGGGGGAGGGGGTTGAACTGTGCATCATTCTAGTCAACAATGTCCCTAGTCCTATTGAAATACCAAAGAAGGAATTCAGACCTTAAGTTACAGGTAAAAGTACAGTCTCACTAGCCATAATGTCTCAAACCCAAAAGGCAACTAGCCCCATCAAATTAGTTATAAGTGTGACTGAAGTTCTGAAGTCCCAAATTGTGCAATTTATCACCTACCAATAATAGATAGTGGGAATTTAAAGCACCAGCAGTGGCTGAGTGGGGAAAATAAATACCTATGCCCAGAGCCAGTGTGGAATAATTAGTCAAGCCTGCTCCTTTCGCCTCCTGGGATCATGTATGGTAAACCACCCAGTATAAAGGATGGACTATGAATGTGGGATGGCTCTCACCAAGTTTGAGGCCATTAAAGGGTAAGATAATCTTTTGTAAAAGTAATTCACCACCAGACTGTAAAAGTCTTCAGTGTAATCCAGTATTAACTATTAAAAAGGCAGACAAATTAAAAACTGAGAGCAGCATGAGAGACCAAGTAGTTGACAGAGTATAGAGAATGGAGAAAATATTACAAGTAAAAATCCTCTAGGAAGTTTCCATATCTGATTCCTTCCTCCCCCTGTAGATATGACATCAATAACACCTTCTCCAGCTAACAGTTCAAAAATACCAAAAAAAAAATTAAAAAAAAATAAGCCAGTTCCCCTGTTCAAAATGATCCTAAAACAGTCAGGATACTTAAGGCAGAAGATTTAAAGCAAACCACAGAAATAGAAACAGGATATGGGGACACAAATGTCTGGGTAGAATGGATCAAATACACAATCCAAAGTCTAAACACAAGCAACTGTTGCACTTGTGCAACAGGCCAACCCACAGCTCATATTGTACCCTTTCTGCTAGGTATGGAAAAGCATAAAAGGGAGTTTAGGTGCATGATACTCCTCTTTCAGCATGCTTCTCCTGGTGAAAATTGTAGTACATTGTCCTTCTCTTCCCACCGGTCAGAAATGGAAACATCAAGGCCATACCCACTTCCTGTCTAGATCCAGGGAATCACTCTGCTTGTCTCTCTAGACAGGGGGAATGACTCTGGAAGCATAGAAACATGGCCTTATGTACACAAGTTTGGAATGTGAGCAGTGATAATACTGACAATTTCTCCAGTTTGTTCAGGCCTCAAGAAGACCTGTGGTGGTACTGTGTAAAGGGTGTTGTCTGACAAATACTGTCTGAGAGGTGGGGAAAAATCTGTGCTCTGGTCGAACTGGCTATCCCCATCACCTCGGCATTAAAAAAAAAAGCAAAAATAACATCCCAAGGAGGGAAAAGAAAAGTCTACTTAGATCTTTTAACAAGTAGATCTATCTAAACAATATAGAAATTCCCCAAGGAGTCCCAAATAAATTAAAAGCTAAAAATCAGGTAGCAGCTGAGTTTCACTCATTCTTGTTCTAGTGAATCATTGTTAATAAAAATGTAGATTGGATTAATTACATTAATTATAACCAACAAAAATGTATTAATTACACCAGAAATGCAGTTAAGGAAATTGCAGAACAATTAGATGCTACTGGCAAAATGGCATGGGAAAATAAAATAGCCTTAGGTATAAAGGCTAGCTGAAAAAGGGGGAGTCTGTGTTATGATTGGAGATAGTTGCTGTGCATTCATCTCCAATAACACTGCCCCTGACAGAACTATCACTAGAGCCTTACAAGGCCTAACAGCCCTATTAGCAAAAGATTCTTGAATTAGTAATTCTTTCACAAGATAGCTTGAAAATTGGCTTGGAAAATGAAAAGGGGTTGCACTGTCCATCTTAACTACCATCATTATCTCAGCTGGGGTGCTTACCACAGTTGAATGTTGTATCATTCCATGTGTTCAAAGACTCATTAAAACCACCCTAATCAAACAAATGCCCGTATAGTATAGGCAAAATAATCTGTACCCCTGTAAAGGAGGTCCCTATATTTAAAAGTGTGAGATAACTCTTAGAAAATTTAAAAAACAAAAATATAAAAATTAAAAGAGTTTAAAAGAAAGAGGGGCAATTGTAAGAAATGAAGCTTAGGTTAGTTCTCACATAAAGGAAAATAATATATTAATTAATGTAACTTGGCAGCAGTCTCCTACTCCCAGGTTAAGCACAAAAATAGGAAACCAGGTTAAGCCAGTTCTATAGCCCATAAAAAGGATGCACAAGAAAGAGCTAGGTCAGTACCAATTCAGCACTAAATTCCATTCCTTATTTGACAAAAGGAGCAGGGAAATGGTTGGAATGTGATGGGGGAAGTGGTTAATCAAAAACTTTTGCACAGGAAAGTTAGATTTTTCAGGATAGGCTATAACCTCTGAAGTATCCAATCTATGGAGAAACAGAAGGGCTTCTGTGCTAGGCTTAAGGGTATAAACATGTCATTTTTCTTTGTTGTGGGCACTAGTCACATTTTCTGGTTTTGTGCCCCTTCTCGCAAAATTGAAAATAAATTCTTTTCTTCTCTACAATTCGGTAAGCCTTATTTTCTTCCAAAAAAGATTTATTTCTACATGATCAAGATAGGTGCAGCAAGAGCTCAGGATGACCAAGCCCAGAGGCAAATGGAGGGACAGCTTAGGACTACTGATCCTGGGGGCAGATGCAGGGGGAGGTCAGGGAAACAAAGCTCAATGGAAGGTATGGGGTAGCTCAGGATCACCAAGTTCAGAGGCAGATGCTTTGGGAGTTCAGGACCACTGAGCCTGGAGGAGGACTAGGGACAGGTGTAGAAGAAGGAAAAGAGATCTTCCTTTCAGTCCCTGACTTCTGGGGTTTCAGTCCCTTACTTTTTTCTTCAGGTTTATGGGAAAGCACAGGTAGGCTGTCTTGCCTTTGAAACATGGATTAGGACAGTGGAATTTCTTTAAAGAACTTCTATTTGGATAATTCCATTTATAAATAATAACCACTATATAGTTATGTGAAAAAAAAATCAATATGCACAGAAATTTATTCATCTGAATGAAAGTAACCAAATGCTATCCTCATAATGAATGGACCAAAAAGGAAGATGAGATATGTTGCCCATGAAAAATGCAGTTTGATATTTTTTAGCATGTCCTCACAGTGAGTAAATTTACTTCACATTTGAACTGACTTTCCACCTCTCACAGCACCTCCACCTATGGACTTGGAATGCTTCATTTGCCAGTTTCTTACATCTGAACATGCCTTATGATACTTTCCTTACTCCCCCAAAATCACTTGGATTAGGTAATATACCTTACCAAATTTATTAATCTTCAAGTAATATATATTGTTCAATATTATTATTCAATAATATTTTTATTCAAATAATCGTATATATATTGCCAGGATGTAATATGCTGCATTCCAGTTCTGTTCATGGTATGATAAGATAAAAAGAGATATTCAGGCATGAGTGAATGGGTGATGTTCAGGTGAGGATAGTGATATTGAATGGAGCTGACCTGCCTCAGTTGTACAGGTGTGCCTAAGTGTTGTATCCTGAAAATGTCCTTGTTATTCATATATAACCTCTCTCTAAGCCAAATTCAGTGAATAAATGCACTACCTTCTCCCCAGCATGGGACATGACTCCTGGGGATAAGCTTCCCTGGCACCAAGGAATTAATATCAAGTACCAAATAGCAACACCTGGGGTGTTCTGTCATGCCCAGAAAAGTCTTCCATTGAAAACCTCAGGGTTCTGTCATCTGATAATTACTAATGTAGAATGCATATCATTTCAATAAGTAATCCTTCAGTTTTCAAATTCCTAACAATCTTTCAGGAACTTTATCTTTTCATTTTTGTTTTTTCCTGTGTTTTCATTCTTAAATTTTTTGCTTGGAAGCTTTTTTTAGCATTTATTTTTTACTGTATTTTTTGAAGATACATAGATCACAGAAAATATTACATTAAAAAATATAAGAGATTACCAAATACATCACACCACACCCCCCACTCCTCCTACATCAACAACCTCCTTCATCATTGCAGCACATCCATTACATTGGGTGAATACATCTTGGAGCACTGCTGCACTGCGTGGAAAAGTTAACATTGTAGCTTACACTGTGCCCCAGTACATTCAGTGGGTTATGGCAGAATATATAATGTCCAGCATCTGCCCCTGCAATATCATTTAGGAGATCTCCAAATTCCAAAAAGTCCTCAGAAGTTTTTTGATTAAATAATTATGCATCTTCAGCCCAAACTCTAGTGCTCTGCCAGGATTTTATTTTTCTACACACCTCAGTAATGCTATAGTACAACACTTCTCTCAACAGAGTATCAGTATATATTATGGCATAAGGATTTTAGCACTTATCTCCATGGATTTTATGATTAGGTGTTTTGAACTAATTGCTGGTACATATATAATTTGACAACTTTTTAAATTAGTAATTTTACAACTCTCTTCCAGCAAATAGCAATAACTATGAATACAATCATAAAATTCTTGGAAATGTACTTCATAAAACTTTGTAATTTTTATTTTTGATGGTACAGATTTATGTTCTATAAACTTTTAATTTGGAATATTTTTTAATTTACTGAAACTTGAGAAAAAATATCACCTTTTTGCCTGCTTGCTTGTATGGTTTTGATGAGAATCTTTCTTAATTAGTTTTCCTCTTATTCTGTAAGGAAAGACTCCTTGATTCCTTTCAGTTGCCTTCAAGTTTCCCTATTTGTCTTTGGTTTTTGAGAGTTCTTAAATGCCATGCATGTGTGATTGTGTATATGTGTGTTTCACATTTGGAGTTCTCTCATATTCTTGGATCTGTGATTTGGAGTCAGTAAATGTGGAAAATCTTTGCCCAGTATATATTTCTTCAAATATTCCTTCACATCTGTTTTCTCTTTCTTCTCTATTGGTATTGACATCCCACCTATAGTATCTTGCTTGATGCATTCTCACTGCTCTTGGAGTCCTTTTTTTTTTTTTTTTTTTCCTTCATTTATTTCCCTTTTAATTGCAGTGTGGTAATTTATATTGATATATTTAGAAATCATTGTTTATTTTGAATATTTTTTCAGGTCTGCTGATTAGCCAGTACATGGCATCGTTCTAACTTATTATTACATTGTAATGTTTTTATTTCTTGTGTTTTATTTGTATTACTTTTTAAAATATACTTATCTGTCTGTTGAAGTTAATAATCTGATCCAGAACTCTGTCTGCTGTTTCCTGAAGAGTTGGTAAAACTATTACATTTTTATTTTAAATTTCATGCTTAGTTCTTACAGCTGAGTAGTATGGTGCAACGGACGCAACCAATCCAAGGTCCACAGAGAAAAGGTGGCATTGGTGTGGGAAAAGAGGCCATGGTGGCTGATGGGTATGGGGAATGGGAGGAAGAGATGAGATGTGGAGGCGTTTTTGGGACTTGGAGTTGCCCTGGATGGTGCTTCAGGGGCAATCACCGGACATTGTAAACCCTCCCAGGGTCCACTGGATGGAACGTGGGAGAGTATGGGCTATGATGTGGACCTTTGACCATGAGGTGCAGAGATGCCCAGAGATGTACTTACCAAATGCA
This sequence comes from Dasypus novemcinctus, assembly GCF_030445035.2. Taxonomy (NCBI): domain Eukaryota; kingdom Metazoa; phylum Chordata; class Mammalia; order Cingulata; family Dasypodidae; genus Dasypus; species Dasypus novemcinctus. The sequence goes on along the minus strand of NC_080691.1, from coordinate 61,232,109 downwards.
ATGGATGTGTCATGATGATGGGAGTGAGTGTTGCTGTGGGGGGAGTGGTGGGGTGGGGGTGGTGGGGTTGAATGGGACCTAATATTTTTTGAGTGTAATATTTTTACAAATGAATAAAATTTAAAAAATAAAATAAAATAAAATTTCATGCTTAATTTTATAGTTCTAATAACTTTACCACATCTTAATCTTGTTCTTACAATTTGTCAATGAAGTCTGTATTTCTTGCTTTTTGATATGTAATTTTGTTGTGGTGGTTGAAATTTAGATATGCTGTATATAACAGTATAGTACAGAAGTAAAGTGTATTTTATTTATTTTTGTTTTTCTTAGAGACTATCACTCCATTCCACTGCCACACCTTTGTTGTGGATATTTGTGTCAATTGAGTCAGGGCTGCATTTGAAGTATTTGATGCCATGTTTAAGAAAATTGAAGACTGATATTGTTCTAGGCTTGAAAGACTTCATATTCCTGTAGTGATATGCAGTTTTTGTTGCCCTCCATAGCTTCATGCTATATGTCTGCTTTTTTGTTTTCCTGATGATGGTGATAGAGATAAAAGGATGTTCTTGATCTTCTGACAGATTTAAACTTAGAAAGATATTTTGACACTCAGTTTGGCAAGAAGAACCAGTGTTCCTGTCCCTCCGCCAGAGGAAATGCTGAGCCCTACACTAGTTCCTGACCCCCACAACTAGGAAAGAATGTCTTGTGTTCCCATCTATTCCCTCCCAAGATGCAATGGTTATTTCCCAGTTTAGTTGCCCTTCCTTAGAGCTTAAGGTTTCTATTCCTCAGGGAAGAAAGGGGAGGTAATGGGAAAGATTTAGGTGATGGGGTTTGTTTGCCAACCAATTTTTATCAGACTCTGCCAGTGAATGTAGGAGAGGGTTTTAATACCTTTCACACTGATTCCTTGGAATTTAGGGTACTTGGGACTGGGCCAATTTTGCAGTGGTAATTTTCCTCTCTCTGAAAGCAACACAGGGTAGTAGGGGAGCTTCTACTGGGTTTCCCAAACCATTGCCTGAAAGAGGTTTGGAATCATTTAGGAGTTTGCCACCTGGGAACTTATCATGTTAATGACTTCACCTTAATTTGCATTTGTAAACTCATTAACTATTTCTCATTTAATCTCTCTCTGTGTCATCTGAGCCAAGTATATAAATGATTGTGTCTGATTTTTCCCAACAGACACCTGGCTTTCTTCAATTCTCAGTACTATTGTTTGTACCAAGACTTCAGTTATTAGGTACTGAAGAAAATTTGTAAATATGAAGTTTTCCAATTTTCCTTGTTAAGATTGTTGTATTTGCTCTAACAACCATTCAAATACTTTCTTAGTTCTCTACATCTCCAAGCTGGCAGAAAATGGAAACAACCAAAATCCCCATCAACAAGTGAATAAAGACATTATGGTATATGCATACAGGAACACTCCTCAGTGTTAAAATCAATAAATGCCTGATCCATGCAAAGTATTGATGAATTCCCAAATAATTGTGCTTAGAGAAAGAAACTAAAGAAATCCAAGTATGTATTACATAATTACATTTATATAAGTTGAGGGAGATGAGAACTAGCCTAAAGTAACAGGAAAAAAACCTCAATGGTCACTTGGGAACATGGGGCAAGGCAAGAATTATAGGAATTATAGAGGAATGAGTAGAATCTTTTGGGGTGAAAGACTTCTTAAAAACCTTCTTTGTGGAAATGGTTGCATAGATGTACACAATTTTTAATAAATGTGAAATTTACCCCTTAATTATTGTGCATTCTATCATATATAAATTATACATCATAAAATCTATTATTACAAATAAACAAAAGTTGGTAGGAAGTGACAGTTAGCCAGATAATGATACTCAGAAACTCCTGAATATTCATCTACTTGCATTCTGGTTCTCCCTACTTTCTATATATAAACAGTTAAATGCAGCAATACCCACTGATGCTCTCAATACAGGAAGCACAATTCTACAAACCTCTCTCAGCCTGACCCTCTCTGCCCTGCATTTGTCTCAGGAAAGGAGTCAAGTTCAGAGGTGAGGAGCCAAGGCCCAGGCACTGGGGCTCATTCTTACCAGATATGAGCTCTCAGGCATATTCTAATCCCTCTATGCTTCTGTGTGTCAATTTAGATTAGAAAAATTAATATCAACACTTTCTTCTCATGTTCTCTGTGGACATAAAGTAAAATAACAACCAGTGCTAAGTATTTAACTCAAGACAATCTCATAATGAGAATTCATAGTTTCCCTAATACCACCCATCTCCCCAAGGACAGCCATATCTGCTCTGGGTACAACCTTTCTGCAGGACTCCAACCCCAGAAACTGCTATATAGGAGGAGGATATTAAAAAAGGGCTCTACCATCTTTTTATGAAAATCAGTGTTGCCCTAATACTGCAACTCTTCCAGAGAATCCTCAACCTCAGGATTGGGACTGAACAATGAAGATTCACCATGGAGTTTGGAATGACCTAGATTTCCCTGGTTGCTATTTTTAAAGGTTCTTGTATGGAAATCACAAGATATTGAGTATGTGAGTGGGTATGAGTGAGAGAAATATTTCATATGAGTGATAGTTTTTCTGATCAAGATATTTTTGTGCCTCTGGGTGTTCAGTGTGAATCCAACTGTTGGAATCTGGGGGAGATTTTTTCCAGCTTGGGGGATCACTGAGCCTCTCTTGTGTAAATGCTGGATTCACCTGTAGCAACCATTGGATGCAATGGATATGTCAGGTTCCAGGGCAGCGGCTGGAGTGGATTGGAGAAATTCACCCTAATGGAGGATCTCAGAATTATGCAATATCACTAAAAGGATGAGTCACCATCTCCAGAGACAATTCCAAGAACACACTATATTTGCAAATGAGCAGCCTGAGAGAGGAGGACACAGCCATGTATCTGTGCTAGATATACTGTGCTAGAAACACAGTGCAGTGAATGTGGTGAGAGCTGAGATAAAAATCTCTCCTGCAGCATCACCACAAGGGGTGCACAGGACCCACTGAGCATAAGATCCAGCCCAGGGAAGGTGAAGGGGGAGGTTAAGAGCTGGTTTTCTGTCTAATTCTGGCCCCCCCCCTCTATTTTAGAAGTTTTCCAAGGGGACCACTCTAGTAAGAGTACTCTGCATCTTCTACTGAAGTCTCTGAATGAGAAAATCTTTCTTTATATTAAGAGGAAAACTTCTCACATGAACAATAAAGTAGAATGCTCCTTTTGGATGCAGAAATGGCTGCCATTTTTCAGATCAGAGTTCTGAGGTAGCTCAGGACAGACTGGTGAGTGTTTTCCAATCAGTATCTAGTCAGAGACTCCAGTGGCATTTTCTGATTAGGAAAATATCAGGAATATACAGACTTAGTATCTAATACTTAGATATTGAGTAGAGTAGTTCAGCTCTTTTCCCACTCTATCCCTCACTGTACTCCCTTCAGGGAAAAATAGAGATTTACCAGACTGCTGGGTGATGGGAAGGGGCTGAATTTGCCCCTTTGTACTTCTAATACCCATTATAGACCACAGGATGAAATTTTATAGAGCCAGAGAATTTCACATGTTTTGTAAAATAAAATGACTGCCTGCATTGGATTTACTGGCAGAAGAACCATTTCTGAGAATTGCTTGTGCAGAAAACAGCAACCACAAAAAAAGACCTGAAAATGTAAAACATTTTACAGGATTGCTGATAAGCAACACTTGATGATAAACTAGTTTTGCTACAGTAGAGACTAAATATCAGAATGGAAAACAACCTATTATCATTGTATATCTGCTAAACAATTTTTAATCCTTCCCATATAAAATGGAAATGAATAGTGAGCCAATCAGAATGCTCCCTCACTTGCTTCTGTGCTTCCCTTTTATGAGCTCTCCCTTTCCTCCCATGAACTGAAGCTCTCTTCCCTTTCCTGAATGGGAGGCAGATTCATGAATCACCCAATAAATCTGTGAAATCTGAAATTTTATGAAATGCTTATTTCTTATTACCTGCATGGAGAGAACCTAAATGGCTCTGTTGACAGTGAGGCATATCTAATTGTGGAATTACCTTCTTAGGTATATTTAATTGTAGAATTCAAAATTGGGAAGCCTGTTAGGCATGAGAGCCCTGATACACTGTGCATCCCACTGTCCTTAGGAATGGTGATAATGAGACTGATATAGCCTGTGCATAAATTCAAAATTGTTTCCAAGTGTACCTAGTCCCTAAAAGTCCAAATAAGTAATATAGGCCCTTCAGTCTTTGAATGTTCAGAAAGGACGTAAGACTGAAGGTGTATTCAAGGTTGCATCCAGAAGGAATGTGGAAGATATGCTAAATCCAAGCTGTGGAAGATATGTTAAATTCAAGCTGGCTTGGAATGTGGGGGATATGTAATTCACCTGGAGGAAACAACCTAGCTGATACACAGATCAAACACTAAAGAAACTAACCAAAGGTCTGTTTGCATACCTTCACCCTTTGTCTCCCAAATCTTAAATCTCTGTATAAAAGGGACCAAAAAATGCTATTCAGGGCTCGGTTTTTATTAGGACAAGAGTCCACTGAGTCTGGCTGGTAGAAATAAACCAACTTCCTTCTCAGAATTCTCATGTCCTGGACTTCAATACCACGCACATCCCACTTCTCTACGACATTTTGGGGGCTCGCCCAGGATTGCGCTGAGAAGGTCAGAGGCTGCAACAGTTGTTTACCCCTCCCAGACATCTCCGTGGAGGCCGGAAGGGCCAGGGTGAAACCCAACCCTTGGCGCCCCTGGACACACCATTTGAGTCCAGAAAGAGGTTGCAGGCTTTGCCAGAGTCCTCCTGGCTGAACCAGAGGCACCAGAAGGTTTAAGAGACCCTGAGAGCGAAGCAAGGATCTCCACATGTTGGACTGGTAAGATCCCTGGGGGCATAGTACAGGAAAAGCCTAATTCTAAAATTAGGAGAGAGCCTGATCAACTTTCAAAGGGGAGGCACTAGTACTCCTGAGAATACAGAAAGAAGCTGTCTCCTCTCAAGGTCCGAGGAAAGGAAAGGGGGGTGGTTGTGTGCATGTGCTTGTGGCAACTGAGTGAGACGCAGAAAATCACTTCTGTGGGGTGAGTGCAGAGTCCTGATCCATGGTTCCGTGGCGACCTCATACGATCAAGGGTGGTCTGGGGGGTCCCTGCAAAGGGACCCTCTTCTGTATCAGGGGCCTATACCAATCTGCTAAGGTTAAGAGGTGCTGAAAGCTCCCACAAGGGACGTGGCTGGAGACGGATGAAGCGTAAGGATAAAGTGACTTGTGCACCATTGGCACAGGGTGGAAATGAAAACACACACAGTAAAACTCAGTTAGGTTGTATGCTGAAAAACTTCCCCCGTGCATTCTGTGAAGATATGTACAGCATAAGGTTTCAGCCAGGAAACCTTAGGATGCTTTGTGAATTAGAATGGCCAACTTTCAGTGTGGACTGGCCCCAGGAGGGCACTTTAGATCCCCTGATTATCCATAAAGTCCACGATGCAGTAACTGGAAATCCAGGGCATCCAGACCAATTCCCCTACATCGATGCTTGGAAAAACACTGTGAGCCAAAATCCACCTTGGTTAGGGAAGTGTGTGGCTAAGGAAGCTTGAATTTTCTTAATAAAGAAACCGAGAAGTGCCATCCCAGGGACCAGACCAAACAATCACCATGAAAAGGGCCCAGAGAAAGTGTTCCCCAAATCCAATGCAGATGACCCATTTTAGAAGGGCCATATGAACATGAATTTCCGCCACCTTATGCGATGACTCACACCCTGGCAGTACTAAGGAATGAAAATGAGCTAGTCTCCCTAAGCAGTGCCCCATTATCATCATCCACATGGGGAAGTGTGATGCCCACACCATCCCCACCACTGCCTTTATCGCCATCTGCACCTGAGAGCCCTACGCCATCCCCACAGCAGCTTTTACCATCTCTGCAGTGGTCTTTGGCACCTTCGGCAAGGGAAAATGCAGACCAGCTGCTTTTACAGCCAGTTTCCCCTGGCAATGCCACTGTAGCATTGCCCGTCAGTCAGGAAGGAGACGCTGAGAGACGCTGCAACTCAAACCACAGGGAGCCCCAGATGCAGAGGGAACAGAGAGAAGGGCTGCCTTTCAGCTACCTCTCCATGAAGCCCGAACCCCAATCTTTTACGATGTAGATGGCCAGGTTCAGGGGGAAAACTGGACATTCATCTATCAGTCCTTTATGACAACAGATCTCTTTAACTGGAAAGCCACACCCCACCATTCTCAGAGAAGCCTCAGGCCATGACAGACCTTTTCCAGTCCATCATACAGACCCACAAACCCACCTGGGCTGATTGTAAACAACTTATAATGACTTTATTGAACTTTGAAGAGAGAATGCATGTCACACAGGGAGCTCTAACCTGGCTTAGAGAGCACTTACTTGAGGGAACTTTGGACGGTCATCAATATGCCCACTTGCAGTTCCCAGAGGAGGACCTCCTGTGGGGTCCGAATAGCGCCGCCAGGCTCAACCAACTAGAAACTTTCCATAGGGCCTTAGTTGAAGGGTTCAAAGTGGGGAGCCACAAGGCAGTGAATATGGCAAAGACCAGACAAATTCTATAGGTTCTGGATGAGAGTCCTGCTCATTTCTATGAGAGACTGTGTGAAGCATTTTGTGTATACACGCCCTTTAACCCAGATGCTCCAGAGAGCCAAACAATGGTCAGTGCAGCATTTGTTGCCCAGTCACAGACAGACATTCGAGGAAAGCTGCAGAAATTGGGTGGGTTTGCTGGAATGAATATCTTTCAGCTCATGGAAGTAGCTACTAAGATCTATGTCAACAGTGATGTAGAAACAAGAAGGGAAGAAAATAGAAAAATGAAAAAAAAAGGAAGATCTTCTGGCAGTGGCAATTGTGGAAAAATCCATTCCTGTGTCAAGGAAAGTAGCCTGGCAAGCCCCAGCCCCAAGGAGAAGGAAAGACACACGTCTAGGGTGAAATCAGTGTGCATACTGCAAAGAGGATGGGCATTGGAAGTGAGAGTGTCCCAGCTGGCCACTTGCCCTGTCCTCTGCAGCCAAAACATTAGCCAGAAAAGCCAGTGGGGCATCACGACCCAAACACTGGGTCTGAAAAGGTTCAGGAAAAAAAACCTGTAGATCAGATCATTAGGCTGGCTGGAATGGAGAACTCTGATAGAGATTATTAGGACAGACTGGGCTCCTATTCTCTCAGTCCTGAGGAGCCTATGGTCAGAGTCCAAATTGGGGGCCATGCCATATATATGATGGTTGACACTGGGGCTCAAAATTCTGTAATGACCAAGCCAGTTGGGCCTCTAAAAAAAGACAAGCCACTATTGTAGGGGCAACTGGCAAAAGTGCTCAACGGCCCTTTCTTCAAGCCAGGACCTGCAACATTGGAGGAAAGGAGGTCACTCACGAATTCTTTATCTTCCAATTGCCCAGTCTCCCTCCTGGGTTGAGACCTTCTGTCTAAAATGCAGGCTTAAATTACCTTTGATGCCACAGGGCAATCCAAACTGACACTGGGGCCACAAGATCCTCCGAAAATTACACTAACCCTTCCTCTGCAGGAGGAATGGAGACTATTTTGCCTCAGTGAGACTGGCCAATCAATGGCCATGCAGCTCCCCTTTGAAGATGGGCCTGAAGTATTGGCAGAGGGTAACCCAATGGAGATGGTACATGACATTCCTCCAATTATTATTGAAATAAAGCCTATAGCCAGTCCAGTAAGGATAAGGTAATATTCAGTTCCAGGGGAAGTGCAAAAAAGGTCCAGCTATATATTCAGAGATTACTGAATGAGGACATATTGAAGCCATGCCAGTCTCCATGGAACACCCCACTCTTCCCAGTTAAAAAAGTTGATGGAGATTTCTGCCCAGTCCAGGACTTATGAGCAGTTAATTCGGTAGTAATAACCCTTCATTCTGTGGTTTCTAATCCATATACTCTTCTCAGCTTAATACCCTCATCGGCAATCTACCTTTCATGCCTAGATCTTAAGGATGCCTTCTTCTGCATTTGGGTAGCACCCCAGAGCCAGCCAATTTTTGCCTTTACATGGGAAAATCCAAACTCAGGTGAAAGGCAGCAGCTAACATGAACGCGATTGCCTCAAGCATTTAAAAAGGCACCCATTATTTTTGGACAAGCCCTGGCCAGTGACCTCAAATCCTTTAAAGCAAGAAGCCATAACTGTTTTCTTCTCCAATATGTAGATGACCTCATTCTCGGAAGTCCCACCTATCAAGACTGTGCTGATGAAATCCATGCTCTTTTAAAACATCTACAGCAAAAAGGCTATCAGGTGTCTAAGAAAAAAGCCCAAATCTGCCTACCTCAGGTCAAATATCTAGGTTATAAAATAACACAGGGGCGCCATGAATTGGGACTTGAAAGAAAGAAAGTGATCTGTAGTCTCCCTGAGCCCAACACATACCGGAAGCTGCGAGAGTTCATTGGGGCAGCTGGATTCTGCTGCAATTGGGTTCCCAATTTTGGGGTCCTCATGTGCCCTTTATATGAAGCCACAAAGTGGGGAGATTGTGATCCCTTGCTCTGGGAAAGTCCACAGAAAAATGCTTTCACTGCTCTCAAACAAATTCTAATGGAAGCACCAAGCCTCAGACTTCCAGACCTCACTAAGCCATTCTACCTCTATGTTCACAACAGCCAAAGCATCACAGTAGGAGTACTCACTCAATACCTCGGTTCCTGGCAAAGACCTGTAGATTATCCATCCAAACAACTGGGCACTGTAGCCCAGGGATGGCCCTCATGTTTGCAAGCCATAGCAGCTGCAGCCATGCTTACAGTAGAAGCTATAAAATTAACTCTTGGGCAGCCTATAATTGCCCAGGTTCTGCATGCAGTAATCACAATCTTAGAAGCCAAAAGATCACATTGGCTTACTAACAGCTGCCTGGTTAAATATCAAACCCTATTATGTGAAAATCCATCCATCCAGCTGGAACTTGTAAAAACCCTAAATCCAGCCACCCTGCTACCCGTGGATCCAGGGGTTCCAGCCCATAACTGCCTGGAAACATTGCAAGAAGTATATTCCAACCTGCCAGACCTCCAAGACCAGCCACTGGCAAATCCTGACATGGAGTTCTTCACAGATGGGAGTAGCTTTATGCAGGGCAGCAATCAGTGAGCAGGATATGCTGTAGTAACACCTGAAACCACAGTAGAGGCACAACGCCTCCCACATAACACATCAGCACAGAAAGCTGAACTCATTGCCCTTACCCGAGCCCTGCAACTTGCAGCTGGAGTCAAAGTTAACATCTACACAGATTCCAAATATGCCTTTCTTACCCTGCCTGCACATGGAGACTTACACAAACAAAAGGGACTCATTAACTCAGGAGGGAAGAGCATTAAATATGGCACACAGATTCTGGAGCTACTAGAAGCAGTTTGGGAGCCTGTCAAAGTGGCTGTAATGCACTGTAAGGGACACCAGACAAGCCACAGCCCCATTGCCCAGGGAAATCAGAAGGCAGATGCTGAAGCAAAAAGAGAGGCACGGGAAGGTTCCCTATCTGAAAACCTAGCCACTGCTCTCATTTCTCAATCTCTTATTTATCAGAACCTCCAGTATACACTGCCTGCTCTCATCCCACAGTCTCTGAGTTACCAAGAGCCGCCATATACTTAAGCTGAGAGAGAATGGATACTCTCTGAGGGTGGGTCACAAGGAGAAAATAGATGGCGGACATTGTCTGAACACAGAATAGTTGTGCCACAAATATTAGCAGCAACTATAGTTCAAGACTACCATGAGAACACACACTTAGGAAAAACCCATCTTAAGGAAGTGTTAGAAAGATTCTTCTACATCCCAAGACTAGTCACTATCACCAATGCTGTATGCCAATGGTGTGTGACATATGCAAAGAATAATCCTTGCCATGGGCCCACAGGAGCCCCAGGAGTCCAGAGAATTGGCAGTATGCCTCTTGAAGATCTAGTAGTTGATTTCACTGACATGCCATGATCCGGAGGCTATAAATATCTCCTAGTCATTGTTTGCATGTTTTCTGGCTGGGTGGAAGCCTTTCCCACTCGAACAGAAAAAGCTGAAGAAGTAGATAAGATTCTCCTCAGGGAAATCATTCCTCGCTATGGGGTACCACTCTCTATTGACTTTGACAACCATTCAAAAGATTGCAAAGCACTGTGCATCCAATGGAAACTGCACACTGCTTACCATCCTCAGAGCTCAGGAAAGGTAGAGCAAATGAACTGTACAATAAAGACTTATATTGCCAAGAAACTGGGCTAACATGCGTGCAAGTTCTTCCAAGTGCTCTCCTACAAGTTACAGCCAGCCCAGGCCAAAAACTAAGCCTAACCCCTTGTGAATCCTCTTTGGGAGGTCCCCTCCCTTAATCAGAAATATAGAAGGGGATCTCAGAAAAAGAAGAAACTTATCAATAGCTCAGCAGATGATCAGTTTAGGAAAAACCCTACATAATCTGCATCACTGGGTCCAAGAAAGGGCCCCCATTAGCTTAAGCAGCTCTGTACACCTGTACAAGCCAGGAGATGCAGTTTGGGTCAAGGACTGGAAGTCAGCTCCACTAATGCCTCAATGGCAAGGACCCTATCTTGTCATTTTATCCATCCCCATTGCAGTTAGAGAAGCTGAAATCACCCCATGGATACACTATAGCCAAGTCAAACGAGTTGCCCCAGAGTCCTAGACTTGTATTCCAGATATCCACAGCTCAACCAAACTCATCTTGCAAAAAAGGGGAACACCAAGCCCTGCTCCAGTCACACCCTAGAAGCTGACTGGTCCACGCATGCCTGAAGATTGAAAATGGAACACGGAGCTCCGCTCCATTCACATCCTGGAAGCTGATTGGTCTATGCACAGACAAAAATTAGGAATCTGGTTTAATCCATTACAATGCCCCCTCAGTTACTTTTCCTACTTCTAGCCCTAACCCTCCCCTGGTCCCAGGTTGACACCACAGAGTGTGAGCCATGTATTCAAAAGGTGTGTACAGGGGGGCTCATGTCAACACCACATTAATATATCATAGTCATTACACCTGCAAGGGCCAGATAACCACCTGTCAGTTTCAGGGAATCTCTTATAGTGTCTGTAATGCATCTGGCCAAATAACCTGCTCTGACCCTAGACCCTCAACAGTCTCCCGTAAATGGGAAATAAGAGTGCTTGATCAAAATGGAGAGCTACTTTCCACCACCCCTGTCATTAGCCAGAATCAATGAGTGTCCCTCCTATTTGATGCATGTCAAGTTATAGACTCTGGGATACCATGGAACACAGATTGTGGAGGGCTTATCTGGGAGCAGACATATACTCATAACAATAAGTATATGTGTGCTCCAGAAAAAAAAAATGCAGCCCAAGGGGGGCTTTTGTTGCAAATACATAGGTGCATACTACTGCCCCTACTGGTCTTGTGTCAACTGGGCCACCTGGAACACAGACACAGCTAAACAAACAGCTATCCTCACCAAAGGTATGGCCCTGGCTAACTGTCCACATGGTCAATGTAACCCCTTAAACCTCACCATCCTTAAACCTGAATCCTAGCAGACTCAGAGAGTCCAAGTGGGCCTCAGCATGGATGGTAAAGTAATAGACCCAGGAACCTATGTCTGGGTTGGGTATCGGGAATATCCACTCACAAATAATCCCTTTGGAAACTGTCACTCAATAGTAAATAATTTCAAGCTCCTACTGGGAATAATTGCTTTCTTTATAGGAGCATGCACCATCCTTCCATGCCTCCTCCCTTTCATCATAAACAGAATGCGCACCCTAATAAATGGTATATTAAGAAGGCAAACAGCCACCCATCTCATGGCTCTATATACATACCAGTCAGTCCAGAGGGACTCAGATAACAGTGATGCCAAAGCTTAATAACTTAAACTTGGCCTCAAAGGGGGGAATATGATATAGCCTGTGCATAAATTCAAAATTGTTTCCAAGTGTACCTAGTCCCTAAAAGTCCAAATAAGTAATATAGGCCCTGCAGTCTTTGAATGTTTAGAAAGGACGTAAGACTGAAGGTGTATTCAAGGTTGCATCCAGATGGAATGTGGAAGATAGGCTAAATCCAAGCTGTGGAAGATATGATAAATCCAACCTAGCTTGGAATGTGGGGAATATGTAACTCACCTGGAGGAAATAAACCATCTGACATGCAGATCAAACACTGAAGAAACTAACCAAAGGTCTTTTTGCATACCATCACCCTTTGCCTCCCCAATCTTAAACTCTGTATAAAAGGGACCAAAAAATGTTATTTGGGGCTGAGTTTTTATTAGGACAAGAGTCTGCTGAGTCCAGCCGGTTGAAATAAACCAACTTCCTTCTCAGAGTTCTCGTGCCCTGGCCTTCAATACCCCACACACCCCACTACTCTACAATACAATATCCACTGTCCTGATGTTGTAGAAGTTGAGAGAAGTTCAATTATTTGCATATAGAAAGGCCAGAACTCAGGAATGATTTTGAGAAGGAAAAATGATTTATTGATGGCCAGCCAGACTCAGGAGCTTTCTGTTTCAAACCCGAGCCCTGAACAAGATTTTCAAGTTCCTTTTACACAGGGTGGGGAGTCAAATGGTGCTTTTTTCAAAGAAAATTACTTTTTCTTTGTTAGTTAACGTTTTGCCTGAGTACCAGATAGGTTTTGAATTAACATATCACCCACATTTCAGGTAAGCTTGAATTAGCATCTTGCCCACATTCTGTCTGGATGCAACCTTGAATACACATTTAGTCTTACATCCTTTCTGAACATTCAAAGCCCATATCACTTAACTGGATTTCTAGAGACTAGGCACACTTGGATACAGAATTAGATGATTTTGAATTTATGCACAGGCTATATTATATTTCCCATTCAAGGCCAAGTCCAAGTTCCTTTAAGTTTCGGCATCACCATCATCAGAGTTTCCCTGGACTGACTGGTATGTATATAGAGTTTGCATTGCAAAATGGCCTCCTGGGACTGGAGTCATTGCCATGGTCACCAAGGGCAGGACTGCAGCCTCTTACCATCCCACATGCACAAGTCAGGACAGGGAGCTTAGGTTATCTCCAAAGCGACAAAGAGCCTCCTACCCATAGCCCACATCATTGACACCTGTCTTGTTTGATTTTGCTGAAAGTTTGGTTAAAGAAAAGTGCCACCATTTATTTAACCCACTCTAGCCTCATATTTTGTTGAAGGCCAGTTGAGGAGTTGTAAAACTTCTTTCTGAACCTGTTCTTTCAAAATTAGCAGTTGCAACCCTAAGGCTATGATCCTCCCTCATGCTCCAGACACTAACTTCCTCCCTGGGCCCCATTCCATTGACTTCATGGCCATTGCCCCACCCTTTCCATCAGAGCACATTAGACTTTGGCTCCAGGAAGAAAGGACTGTTTTGTGGACATATCTCTGGTCTCAATGTCAGTGCTCCAGAGCCTCTCAGTCCCCTTCTCCAATTCTATGTGTGCCTTCAGTTGCAACTTTGGCTATTTCTTCCCTTTTCCCAGACCCAAGCTGTCTGTTCCAAAAGCCCCATTGGTACAACACTGGAAATTACTCTATAAATTGGCATTTTGCTTTACCTGCTCTCATGACTGCAACCTACCTGTATGTGTGATACCTGTATTAGATTCAGGAATCTCAGCTCCCCCAACCTGACAGACTCCATGATCCTCTTGTCTCACACAATGACATTCATATGCATGATCAGGCCATTTCACATTTAAATGTCTCCAGTACTTCCCTTAACTGCACCAATTGGGTTTCTTTCATTTAGGTTTAATCAATCTGCCCCTCTGGGGCCCAGGACAGGCCTGGACTGAATAGGTTTAGGACTATGAAGCATAGGGAATTTTGAGGAGAAGGGATAGGGGAAGGTAGTTGAAGAGCTTCCTGTCAGGGTTCAGGGCTTCCTTTTTCTTCTCACACCATTCACAGCTTCAAGTTACTGAGGCCCTTCCTGACTCTGAAACTCATGAATTATATTTTTAGAGTAAACAGTCATCAGATGTAGGTAGAACATAAAGTGTCAATGAGTAAGAGAAAATATATGCTTTCACTTTGGCCACTGTATGTGTCTAGAAAGCCTCAATTGATTCAGAAGAGATGTGATGGAGATTACATAAGACAGGATTTAATTGAATTCCAGATTGAATTAAGAGAAGTTGCAAAAATCAAGATGGTGAATGTCCTCATTGTTGAATATAAAATGTCTCCTTATTCATTAAACAAATATCTGCAAGTAGATATTTACCACAGCAAGCATGCGTTTTCCTCTTCTACTTATTTCTAATCTTAGATTTAATACTGTTCTGCCTCACCCACTTTCTTTTCTACCTGTTCAGAGGGTTCTGGGGTCAGGGATATAATCACCAGCCCTTAACTGATACTGACTCATGTCTCCGTAATATGAATGCAGCGCTGTGCAGCTATCTTAGTGGGAGGAGTAAAAACAAGCTTAACACTTTCCCAAGATGGGCTCTGCTGTCTGCAGTGGCATGCTGGAAATGGTCAATGGCCATTGAAATATTATATTGTGCATCCAAATGGTCAAGACCAAATGTGGCAGTGATGTATGGTGAGGAAATGCACATTGTTAGAAGCAAATGATTTCTTGATATCCTGACATCCCTGACACCCAGAAGTGTTTGAATCTGCCTTTTGGTTCCATGAGTAATGAAGTATCAGTAAGCCTAAACCTCAGTTCATGCTGTTTACTTTGACATAAGAAATGACGACAGAGAAAGGAGAGTGAGTTTGTGACTGCAGCCTTTCTTGGTTCCTCCACAAATTCACCATCACAATACATTTTTTAAATACAATGAAAGTCTCTGAATATGTTGGTGGGATCTTTTTAGATGGTTATAATAACCAAGGCTTTGAGGTATGACATATTGGTTGAGGGAGAGACACTGATATAAGTTGAAGACAATATGCCTGACTTTGGAAAGTGAAATTTCCATATACATTGAAAGTGTAAGTACAGACCAGGAAAAATTTTAATAAGTTTTTTTAAGAAAAATGAAAATAAAGTTTGATATGTGAAAAATGCATTCAAATAAAGATATATAGGTGAAATATTTTGAGAATATAATTACAACATACATACCTTATTGAAAATGTTAAAGATAATATAGGAAGAATTTTCACTACACAATAACCAGTGAAACAGAAGCGATTCCAGAGATAGAAACACACAATCACACATAAGAGTTAACTGATTTTTTGCAGTGTTAAAGGAACTTCAGTGGAAAGAATATAATACATTTTTAAAATATTACTATAGCAATTGGGCATACCAATGGAAAAAATAAAATTAAAACAGAGACATCAGGATACACCCATATACTTATAAAATAAAAGCCCAAAAATGAAAATGGATGTAGAGAGCAGATGTGACTCATTGGTTGAATGCTGCCCTCCCACATATGAGGTCCCAGGTTAAATCTCCAGCCCCATTAACTAAAAAAAAGAAAAAAAGAAAAAATGGATATGAATGTGAAGAATAAAACCTTTAAATATTGAGATGAAAATAAAGAAATATGCATTGTCTTAGTGGGATTAGATGAGTTATGAAATGCAAAAATAAAAACCACAACCTTTTATTCAAGATCTTTTTCTAGTTGCATAACCAGGTGGTGCTTGGTAGTAATCACTTGGCACAAGGGAGGCTCATTACTGGAAGTCATGTCACATACTGGGGGGAAGGTAATGCATTTGCATTCTAAGTTTGCTTAGATAGTGCCACATTTGAGCAACATGGAAGCTCTCAGGTTGCAACTGTTATGTGCTATGCAGTTCTAGGCATAGTTGAATTTGAAGTACACAGATTAATAAGCATTGACTTCAGTATCAAGGGCCCATCATTGGACCATCCTTCTTGACTGGTGTTTGCCCTTACACTCGGGAAATTGTTGCTATTCCATTAGGGGATGCAACAGAGTTCCCCAGGAGGACAACCTACTGATGTGGGCTATAGGTGGGGGGCTTTTTGTCTCTTTGGAGATAACCTAAGCTGTCTGTCCTGACTTGTGGGTGTGGGATAGTAAGAGGCTGCAGCCCTGCCCTTGGTGACCATAGCAATGACTCCAGTCCCAGGAGACCATTTAGCAATGCAAACTCTATATACATACCAGTCATTCCAAGGAAACTCTGATGGTGGTGATGCTGAAACTTAAGGGAACTTGGACTTGGCCTTGAATGGGAAATATAATATAGCCTGTGCATAAATTCAAAATCATCTAATTCTATATCCAAATGTGCCTAGTCTCTAGAAATCCAGTTAAGTGATATGGGCTTTGAATGTTCAGAAAGGATGTAAGACTAAATGTGTATTCAAGGTTGCATCCAGACAGAATGTGGGCAAGATACTAATTCAAGCTCAACTGAAATGTGGGTGATATGTTAATTCAACACCTATCTGGTACTCAGGCAAAACGTTAACTAACAAAGAAAAAGTAGTTTTCTTTGAAAAAAGCACCATTTGACTCCCCACCCTGTATAAAAGGAACTTGAAAATCTTGTTTGGGGCTCAAGGTTTGAAACAGAAAGTTCCCAAGTCTGGCTGGCCATCAATAAATCATTTTTCCTTCTCAAAATCATTCCTGAGTTCTGGCCTTTCTATATGCAAATAATTGAACCTCTCTCAAATTCTACAACACTACCACTGCCTTAGTTGTCATGTGAAACTGTACCCACTATGTCCATATCCAATGAACATCTGAACACATCTAAAAACCCTATATGCATGCCCTAAAGAAATCCCTCCCAAACATGCATCTCCCAACAATGACATCCCGCTCCAATGCTCCTCCCCAGTCATAGTTGAACCGCATTGTGACCCAAAATTTCTCAAAAAATGAAGCCTAATGTATTGTCAAATTCAATTAATCGGAAAGTGAGATAATAATGATAGGTTTAAATATTAGAAATACAATACATCATAATTTAGAAAAACTAAAATAAAGTAAAAAATGAGTTGGGGTTTCCAAAAATGAAAAACATTATAATTTTTTCTGACATTTTGCCTTTCATCTCTGCAATATTTATTGCTCTCTTTGTACTGTGACAAGGCAATTTCTTCCATTTCTTCTTCAGCATCTACATTCTTTTTTTTTCCTTATTATGTGTTCAAAAAAGTTTTAGGTTACAGTAATGTCGCATACAGAACCCAACATTAAACCCTTTCCTCCCTTGCCCAGCCATGATCTTTTTTACATGGGGATGTTACATTGGCTACAACTGATGTACAGATTTGAAACATAACTACTAACCATGGTTCCATTATTGATTACATTATGGTTTGTATTTTAGACTGTACACCTTATACATTTTATGGTTTATGTTATGTTTCATATTTTAGACTATACACTTTTATAAATTTTAGGTGAAATTTAACATGGCCTCCATCATTTCCCAGTCATGCAGAACACTTCCATTGCCCCCCAGTTATCTCTTCTTCCATCCATTCTATCCCTCTCTTCTGCTCTCCTTGGGGTCCACAGGGACAAACAAGCTTCACTACTTCAAATATAAGATTAATAGACGCTTGCAACAATGGTGAGGGCTTAAAAATGGTAAAGACAAATGAGCTTATATGGCTAAGGAACTTCAAAATGAGTTAGGAGGTCACCAGAGGGGTGGCACTTATATATGTCTCAGGAAGATCTCAGAGACAGCCAAAATAGATGTAACCCCATGTAATGGTGCTCCTGAGGGCTATGGAAATACCCAAGTTCTATGGTCATGACAGATGGCTCTGGAGTTCATTGCCTTGCCAGTGGGCCCTACTTTGGACTTTGTACTCCTGAATGTGATGGAGTTGGACTCAGTTGTGACTTCTCAACACATGTCTCTTCTGTCACTTTTCCTGAAACTGTGGTTGGTGCTGGGGTTGGTGTATGCTTAGGAAATTAAATATCTGGGCTTTCCTTGTGTCATCTGGGTCCTGAGCCTCAGCAGAGTTGCAACAGCTATTCTCCAGTTCACTGGACTTACCTAGGTCAGCAAACAGGGAGGAGGATGGTCAACCACCACACCAAGGATCTGAGAGAGTCTACAACTGCAAGCAGGAAAATCCTATCCATCAGCCATGTGGGGCCTAAGTCCCCTCTCAATTTAGAATTGGAGTGGGGATTGCCATCCCAGGGTCCTCAGGCTAGAGGGATAAAATATGGATTAGTGTGGACTTACTGGTATTATACTATAGAATTATTGTGACTCTAGCAATGGGAGCAATTATATCATTGATGTGGAGAAAGTGGTCATGGAAGTTGCTGAAGGCAGGCAGAGGGAAAAAGAGGTGTGATTTTTGGGACACAGGATTGTCCAGAATGATATTGCAGGGCAATATATATCCTCCCATAACCCACTGAATGGACTGGGAGAGAGTGTAAACTACAACATAAATTATAATCCATGCCATGTCACCATGCTCCAAAATGTACTCATCAATTTCAATGAATATACCACAATAATGAAAGAAGTTATTGATGTGGGAGGAGTGGGGTGTATGTGAAGTGGGGATATGGGAACGTTTTATATTTTTAATGTAAAATTTTGTGTAATCTATGTATCTTTTAAAGAAAGATAATTTTTAAAAAACCTATCACTATTGACTTCTGGGGAAGTTGGAGGATTAGTGACTTCATTTTGAGTGGTAACTGCCAGCAACAATCCCCCATTCTTATTGTGAACTGCCTTGTGTTCCAGTCCATGGTTGGATCACTGAAGATGGAAAAGGGCATAAAAATACTCTTCCCAAAGAACATGGGGGACATGGTCAATTACTGATCATAGAATTTGATTGGCAAATACGGATCATTGGTTCCTGCCTCTGAGGAACTCTTTCAAACTTCCCTGGAAAAGTGCTGTGTCAGCCATTGTTTTAACACCACTGCAGACAGTGCTGTAGTTGGTTGAGATAGAAAATCTCAGTTCTTCCCTCAGGGTGTGGGGAACAGTTACTTGACAGGCTACATTAGCTAGGTAGGCCTAGGAGAGAACAGTTTGGGGAAGTCATCAAAGATTCTTTTTGTGTCCTTCCTGATCACATCCCTAGATCACTTTGGAGTCAGTCTGTATACTAGTTTGTAGGCTCCTGCTCTGTTTTGGCAGAGACATACTGACTTGGGAAAGCCATCTCTGGGGTGGCCTTACTCACAGAATTTACCCTCCAGGGAAAACAGGTAAAGACAATAAAATGTGTGTAAAAAGCTGAAAACAAAGTATAAATAACAAGATTCTAAGAGAGGGAAAAAAGAAGGAAACTTTCTTGTGGAGGTACAATGATTGCACAAAAAGTGGAATCTTAAAAATCATATCACATATTCAGGGCAATAATCAGATACATAAAGGCAGGAAATATCGGATAAGTTAAGCATGAACTATTCTAAAATTCTTAAATAAGTTATAACAAGCATAAAAGAAGAAGCTTAATTCAAAGCCAATCAACAATAATAGCTTAAGCTAGTGAGAGAAACTGACCTTTAGATTAAAATCATTAAGATACTCAGATGCCTAGATATTAGCAAAACATTACAAGCCTTACTAAGAAAGAAGAGGATTGGCCTATGCAAGGCAAAGATTAAAATTCAGAGGAGATATAGAAGTTGGAAAACCTAATCAAAGATATTCAAACAAATCTCTTAAATAAATTCAAGGATATGAAGTAAAATATTGCTAAAGAAATAAAGGACACTAAGAAGTAACCTGTGATTATAAAGAAGAATTGGAAAGTATAAAAAGAAACATAAGAGTAATTATGAGGATGAAAACACAATAGAAGAAATTAAAATACACCATAGTCACACAACAGCAGATTTGAACAGTCAAAAGAAAGAATAGGAGAATCAAAATCTTATGGACAAGAGGACAGATAGAAAAAATAATGGAAAAATAATTGACTAGGGTCTCAATACCGGAATGACAGAAAAAGCACATAAACAGAGGTGCTATGGAAGTCCAAGAGAGAGAAGAGAAGGGAAAATGGGCAGAAAGCATATTTGAGGAAATAAAAGTAAAAAATTTCCAAACAACATACACTAAACAGAGGAAATTCTAATAGACCTTCTCCTAGACACATACTAATCAGAATGTCAAATGACAAACTTAAAAACAGAATTCTGAAAGCAATAAGAGATAAGTAATTCAGTACATAAAAGGGCTGTACAAGAAGAATAAATGTTGATTTCCTATCAGAAAATGTGGAGGTGAGAAGGTTGTGGTATGATATGTTTAAAGTACTGAATTTAAAAAAAAGGTCAGACAAAATTCCTTATCAAACAAAACACTCCTCTAAAAATGAGGCAGAATTTAAAGTATTTAAAGATAAACAGAAACAGAGAATTCATTTGAAAGTGCCTTGCCTTATAAATAATACTAAACGCAGTTCTGCAGACTGAAAGGAAAGGCAGGAGAGAGTAGTTTGGAGGAGAGTGTAGAAAGGAAGATATTTAGTAAGGGTAACGGAAAGTGTAAAATAAGAAAAAAAAGATGTGACATATACAAGGTTAAAGATAAAATCATTGAAGAAAGTACTGCCTTTTCAGCAAAAGATTGAATAGTAATGGAGTATACTTACCAATTAAGAGACAGATTGGCAGAATTGATGAACAAAGCATGATTCAGCTATTCACTGTTTACAAGAGACTTACCTTAGACCTAGGGATACAAATAGGTTGTAAATGAAAGATTGGAAAAAGATATTCCATACAAATAGTAAACAAAAAAGAAGTGAGGTAGCAATACTAATTTCAGATAAAATAGACTTTTAATGCAAAACTCTTTTAAGAGACAAATTCACAATATATCATTTAAAGGAGCAATATACAAAGATCAATCATAAATATGTATGCACATAGTCAGGGTGCCAATGATAAAATGCGAGTAAAGAATGTGAAGTCCATGTTTAATTAGTGCAGAGCTTTAATTAGGTTGATTGTAATGTTTGTAAATGGGCAGTCGTAATGGTAGAACTACAGTGGGTATATAATTAAAGCACTGAATTATGTCTGTGAACCTGGTTGAAAGGGGAAGCTTTGTGTTGTATACACTGCTAGAAGGCAAGCCAGAGGTTAAAACATTGGTTTGTAAAACACAGTGAACCCATAGGAGGCCAAGGATTGTGGTTATTAATACAAATATAAGAATGTTCTTTCAGGATCATAAGAAAGACATGTCAGTTGTACAGAGTATGGATAGTACGGTGGAATGGAGAAACAAGTCATCTAAAGCAAAGTATGGATGATAAGTAACAGTAATATTTTAACATCCTTGTATCAATTGTAACAAAGTTACACACAAATGTTGAGCATCAAATATTGGGGGGGTATTGGAAATTTACAAAACTTATTCTTAGAAAAATCTTATGTGCCATAAAAACAACCAATTTCCTTGTCAGTTATACCATTTTACTCAGAGTCCACTCTGAAAGTACATGTTAAGAACTTTACATTTGACTCAAGGTAAATAAATTATTTATGTCCTACCTGTGAATTAACATAACAGGGTAAGAAGATAAAGGTGGGAAATGGTCATGTGTCCTGATGGACATGGTTCATTGAACATCTTGAAAGTTATATAGCTTGATACTTCTATGATATATAATAGTAAAGGTTGCCAAAGGTATATTTTCTGGATATATAGAGACCCACACAGTAACTGACAAAATATTAAATCTTAATCCTGGGGAAGTCTGTCTTCTTTTCCAAATAAGATGGCAAAAAGCTCTGGATTATGTAAGCTTTGCCTAATAAAAGAAAAAAGACCAATTAGCCAAGGTTCTAATATTAAATTTTCCTTTACAAACATTATATCTTTAATAATGAAATTATATTTATGTATAATTAATGTTTAAGAGTTGCCTCCTGAAAACCTCCTTATAACACAAATGTGGCTTCTCTCTAAGTCAAATACTGCAAACAAACTCAATATCTTTCCCCTAAAGTATGACGTGACTCCCAGGAATGAGTCTCCATGGCACAGAGGGAATATTATCATGCATTAATCACTGATACATTTGGAGAAAGACTTTGACCATCAGGGGGAAATATTTAATAAAATGGAGATTTTATGGTTATGAGACTTCAAAGTAATTCAGGAGATAATTCAAGAGTTATGATTATGCAGATCTCAGCCAGAATTAATATACTGCCTGAGTTAAAAAAAGAAAAGACTCAAAGAAAAGAGCTACCGAGGATCCTAGGGATGTTCAGACACCATATGAAATCCATATAGACTAATGGAATCAATAACCCCTTACTGGTCCCTATCTGGGAATATTTGTAAATCTATTTCCCCAAAATGACATAGTTGTGCCTTTTATCATTCCTTAATCAAGGTTCTTCTACATTTTTTATCTGAACCTATAATTTTCAGTTTACCATTTATGTATATTTGTCAAAGAACTTAAAGAGTTCTGCTTGTTCATATGCTGATTGAACCATGAAGCCCCGAAGATATGTGGTCAATTCCTACTCTTCATTTCTTTGGACCTACCCCAGATAACTAACAAAATGATGAAGACTGACAAGCCCCCACACTAAAAACAAGGAATATCTTAAACTATAAGCAGAAAAATTGCATTCCTTTTCTCCATATATCCCTTCTCAGACTGAAGCAGTCAGAAGAGACATCATTCCAAACCTCTCAAATTGTGGAATGAACAAAAATGGAGGGAGTATTATCACTGACTGAAGCAAACTTATTCTTATTGTTGTTACTACCTTGTTTTGACTAAGTTACAGCATTATGTAAAATAATACATTTTTAAATAAAAAAATCAGGCATCTTCCAAGCTCATATGCAGAAGAAGTTGTGACTCATGCAAAATTAAAGTCAAAAGTGCTTAATTTATGGGAAATAAGAGCTTGTGTAGGAATGTCCTTAGTTTGGGATTATATATACTCCAGTTTGTCATCAAAATGTTTCATTTTGTGAAGTCATCATTTTGAAGGTTTTGAGATTTTGGACATACTAAAATCTTCTTTTGTATTTAGAAAGATGGTTTAATAATAGCATTTTAATATGTTATTATGATGACTAAAATTATACACATATGCACATAACACATTTGGATTATATTCGTCAAATTCATTCTAGTTTAGTATTTATCGTTTGGTAAAACATATATAATTTTATGCTTTTCAGGACTATGAATAATCTGCTACTTTTTTTTTTTATTAGTCCACTATAGAAGTTACTGGTTCTTACCAGGGTAGCCACTTCTTTTGACAAGCAAGCTATTTTAATATCCATGCATTCACTACTAAATTACTGATGGTTTATCTGTTTTATCAGTGAACCATTATGAGTATCTTCTATAAAGTAATTCCCTTCCTTTCACATTCCAACTTTTAGTTAATAGATTCCTTCTTATATCAGCTCCAAATTATGGGAATAGTAGGTATTAATTCATGTTAAAATTGGGAGTAGAACAAGAACTGCTAACTTATACAGAAGAAAAGATGTGTTTCTGAATTTGATAGAATGGTGATGTGGGGACACTGTGGTTTCCAACATCTTCTGCTGTAACAAATACACAAAAAAACATGGCTCACAAGGACTGGAACTTATGCAACAACAAAAATAAAGCAATGTAGAATTGCCTTCAATAGCTGATGGGACCCACTTCACAAGAGAGAGTACAGGGACCGAAAGCAGGCCCTGGGCAGGACTCAGCATAGAAAAAGTAAGACCTGGGGTCTCCTCAGACCCCATGAGGCATGAGGGATAGTTGTGTTGGCACAAACCAAATGTGGAAGGGATGAGGGGCTTGAAGAACTATAGCACTGGTCATTGGAAGACAGAGAGCTCCTATGCCCTCTTTCCAATGCTTCAAAGACCAAATGTTCTCCCAGTAACAACATGCATGCCCTGCAAGTTCAAGAGAAAGACATGGCACAAAGTCCCTGGAATGGATAAGGAGGAGCCTGACTTCTGTCCTTCATCTGTGTTAAGGACAGGGCTACACACATGCAAATAATCCTCAAGCAGTAGGGACTAATTAAGCCCTTGAGCTGTAGAAGCTAAGAGCTCTCTTTTCAGGGTTGGAGATAAATGGAGAAACAGAGTTGTGGATTACAAGGAATAATTGCAAATAATAGTTGGGTCTTCTCCTTCACCTTGTGAGCACCCCAAGATGAGTGTCTCAGAATTCAGACTTTGGTCTATGGGAATGTTTGTCATTGAAGGTGACTGAAAAGTGTTGAGTCTCTGTGCCCAGACTTCCTTTCCCTGGTGTGTCTGTAAGCACTAAGTCCATGGCAGCTTAAGCCCTCATAAACCCTGACTTTTAACTCTCTAGTCAATCCATCACACTGATTGTGAGGATAGCTGGATCCACCAGCTCCTGGGGAAGGGATTTGAGTTGATTTGGAAGTTCCTTGATAAGACCAATTTTTACAACAAATCCCTGAAGAGCCAAGTCACCATCTTCAGAGTCACATCAATGAATTTTCCTTGCAGCTGAGCTCCATATGCAGTTGTATATTATTGTGAGGGGACATGGTGCCAGGACAGAAGTGCAAGCCCACACAATAACATCCCCTGCTGGAGGAACCTGGGTGCAGAGGGTTTTCAAGACATACTGAGTACAGGGGCCCAGCCCCTGGGCAGTATAGTGTCCTTCAAGTGAGCATAAACCAAGTGTTACCATTGACGAGATGTACTGACTACCATTCCATGTCAGACAGTTGGTACCAAGGGGCTCCCCAAAAAGAAGTAATAAGAGCACTAAAGTCAGAATCTGAAAATCCTGGGACAAGTGTCTGAAAATGGGGGAAGTAATTCTCCTATAATTTGGAAAGACCTTGTTTGTCAAGTTTAGCTCTCTACTGTATGTCCCATTTCCATTTTACAAGTGAGGATTCAGTAGTCTCCCTGAGCTATTGTTGGGAAGTAACTCTCATCCATGATATTATGGGAGTCTACATGAGCAGGTAACTGATTTACACACCTCTGTTTCTTGATGAGTACAGTAAACAGTGATGATCTTCCCTTTCTAATGGGTTATATTGTGTGGCAGACAAAGGTAAAGTAAGTTAGGAAGTCATTGCTGACAATGTTTAGTCCAATTACTCCAAGTGGCACAATCAGAGGTAACCAAGGCCTCTAATATAAAATCCATTCCCAGTAGGACAAGGGTCATATCTTCAAAAAATGTTTTATGTACCAGATTTAAGGCACATTTTTGGTGCTTTCTACAGCAGAAAAGAGCAGAAGTTCATGTTATTTGTTTCTCAGCTGCAATGTGGGTGTAAGAGTATGAGATGTTTGTTCGGCTACCTGCAGAACATGAATAAACCTAACAGGTGTTTTGTATGCCTTCATGTGTGAAGGAGACTTGTTCTTGATTGTTTTAGGAATCTGTCTGACCACAGAGGACAAGATGTTTTCTGTGAATTTGACATAGTTAAATGATCCTTGTATTTTATGAGGTCCTATTTTCCAGGCTTAATCCCATAAATGATGAATCAGGGTGGTGATGTCATCTTGGAGACCTTCTGTAGATTACAAAATATGTTTATTTAGAAGGCAGCTCTATAGTCATAGTATGTGATAAGGTCTTGGCAATAGTGTTTAAGATTTTTAAAAGCTTATTTATTTTTTTCTGTTATTGGTACTGAGCAAAAAGTTTGGCCAAGTAAATCTCCACTTCATTGGTCTCTTTTGTTTAAATATTCAAAGAAATGTTCTAGCCATTGAATCATTTTAATCTTTTTATTTTCTTCTTTTTTTCTATCTGCTTGCATCATCATCTATTTGGAACATTGCTTCACTGAATGGGGATCTGCACCCTTACACACAGGTCTGGGATGACTTTTTTCTCATTTTTTTAAACTCTGGGACCTCCATATGCTAAATGGGAGCTCAGTTAATTGAGCCACAGCTGTTTTCCTCAATCTTTTTTTTAAAGTAATGATCATACCTCATTAATTGTCTGCCAGTAGGATTCTGATTTGGAGGGACTCCATGAGGTCAGACAACAATTAGCCACAGCAGTATAGACAGCATCAAAGTAAGAATCACAGATTCTTCCAGCACCATTGCTTATAGGGGCCATTATGCTCCCCATGGAGGTGGTTCCCCTCAAGTGAGTAGTGTGCTAAGACCCATGCACGTGGTCCATAGACTTTGTGGTTGAGTCTTCACAACAGTAGCCCAGGGAAAAGTCTAGTACTCTCCCTTTTCTATCACATGCATCTAGCCATAGCTGCCTAACTCAGCAATGACAGCCCCCATCAATGGAAGTCCAGGTCCTTGATTGTGAGTTTCTATGTCAGGGCCAAAAAAAGCCCTTATGTAGCAAATGTTGCTCAATGGTGCAGTGTAGGGGTCAACTAACACCAAAGTTTCCCATTTGAGCAGCACTCAAAACCACAAAGTTTCTCAACTTGTCATTCTAGGGCTGGCTGTTTGCAAAGACTGGGGAGATTGCAGATCAACAGGATTGCCAACTTGGTGTGGGTTGCCTAAGCAACAACAGGCAGAGGAAACAAGCAGCAGCACAAAACAGCATGGATGTAGGTCAGCAAGACCTAAACATTTCCATATAGGGTTATCACTCTGAGAGAGCAGCAAGGTAAGCCGAGAGCAGCTAAAAGCCATTATGCCCCATTTCCCAAGGTTGTGACAAACACAACCTTATATCTTTGATAATTGTTTCAAATAAGTTAAGATAGTTTTTAAATTTGGGTCCAGACGGAGATCAGGTGCAACGGGAATCTGATAGCATGATGCATGAGAATAAAGGAGCTTGTTACTCACGGATGCCAAAGAGAAAGGTGATCAGCTCTGTCAGTGTGACTGGTATGTGAGGAGCACACAAACAGGAAAGGGGGACCAGAGAACTTTTAATTCTTTGTGGTCCCAAGGGTGGAGGTTAGAGGATTTCCCATTAGGGTTCAAAGATTGGTTAATTTAAAGCAAATGTATGGACTGGGATTTAAGGGATGTGGGATAGTTAGTGTATTCTTTGGGACTTTTTCTGTTTTTTGTGTGGTGAGATGTTTGGATGTTATTCATGGTGGCTGCAGAAGAAGAATTTGATATTTGGGGAAGTTTATGCCCCAGGTCTGGAAAGCTGCTTACTAATTAAGCCAAAAGTCAATGTTAAGGCATGTGGATTTGCCAAAGTAAGAGGAATGTAGAGGGGAATATGCAAAAAAAATTGTTATATACCCCAAAATTCCACTTTTATGTGTATATCAAAAAATATTGAAGCCTGAGGTTGAATATGTGGGAATAGTGTATATTGTATATATGAATTACTGTGGTCTAAAACTTTTGTGAAGACAAGCTTAATAATTAGAAAAAAAAAAAAAAGAAAGGATGTAGACACTGAGGAAGAGATGGAAGAAGTTGCCTTGCCAATGTGCATACAGGGCAACACTCATTGCAATGATGGAAGGCAAAACATCAAAAACAAAGTTTTTTAACTTTTAAATTTTTGATACCCGAATTTATTTTTACTTTAATTTTTCTAAATTAGTATGTACTCTATATCTAACCTTTAAACCCATCACTATATTCCACGTTACTATTAATGGAACCTGGCAATATATTAGGCTTCATTTTGGGGGAGGTTTTGGACCACAGAGGGGTTTGATGGTGGCAGGGGAGGAATATTGGTGTGGGGGTGCATGGTTGGGAGGGAGTTCTCCAGGGCATGTGTGCGAGGTGCATAAAAAATGTTTGGATATTTTCATAATGGTTGCAGTTGGGAACGACAGCTGGGGAAGCTCCGTCTCATTCCCTAATGGAACAGCAACAATCCCCTGAGTGTATTGGCTAAGACCAATAAGGAAAGATGGTCCAACAATGAGCCCTTGATGCTAATGACTATGCTTGTGAGCCTGTGTGCCTGAAATAAGAACTTGGCCAAGAGCTGCAGGGTGCCTAAGAGTTACCTCCTAGAGGGAAGCAGACTTGGCCCAGTGGTTAGGGCATCCATCTACCACAATGGAGGACCGCGGTTCAAACCCCGGGCCTCCTTGACCCATGTGGAATTGGCCCATGCACAGTGCTAATGCATGCAAGGAGTGCCCTGCAATGCAGGCGTGTCCCCACATAGGGGAGCCCCACGCACAAGGAGTGTACCCTGTAAGGAGAGCTGCCCAGTGCGAAAGAAAGTGCAGCCTACCCAAGAATGGTGCCACACACATGAAAAGCTGACACAAGATGATGCAACAAAAAGAAACACAGATTCCTGTGCCGCTGACAACAACAGAAGTGGACAAAGAAGAGGACACAGCAAACAGACACAGAGAACAGACAACTGGGGAGGGAGGGAGGGGAGAGAAATAAATAAGTAAATAAATATTTTTTTAAAAAAGCAAAAGATTCAGGGAAAACAAACTTCATAAAAAAAAAGAGTTACTTCCTGGGAGTCTCCATATTGCTCAAATGTGGCCAGTCTTGAAGCCAAACTCAGCATGTAAATGCATTGCCTTCCCCCCAGTGTGGGACATGACTCCAGGGGATAAGCCTCCCTGGTGCCGAGGGATTACTACCAAGTACCAGCTGATGATGTGGCTGGAGAATGATGTTGAATAAAAGGGTCAACTCAGACCAGCAGAATATCTCAGCCTACATGTAATATCAGGAGTTTAAAATGCTTTTTGACCTTGAATAAAAGGGGGAAATGGAAAGGACAAATGAGTTTATATGGCTATGAGTCTCCAAAAAATAGCTAGGAGGTCATCAGTGGGGTCGCCCTCATGCACACCTCACCAGGGACCCAGAGACAGCTAAAGTAGATACAACCCAAGGTATTGGTTCTTCTGAGGGCTACAGAGACCCACAGGCTCTATGGTCATGGCAGATGGAGCTCAGCGTCATGTCAATTGGCCCTACTTTGGAGTTTGTGTTCCTGAGTGTGATGGAGTTGGACTCAGATGTGATCTTTGTTTACAAGCCTCTCCTGTTACTTTTACCTGACCTGTGGTTGGTCCTGAGGTTTAGTGTATGCTCAGGGGACCTGAATCTCTGGACTGCCCTTGTGATAGCCAGGCTCTGAGCCTCAACAGACTTGCAACTTCTACCTTCTGGTTTATTGGACTTAATCCAGCCAGCTAATAGGGAGGTGAAGGTCAACCACCACCCCAGGGAGCCAAGTGTGCCTACAACTGCAAGCAGGAGAATTGCATCCATCATCCAAGTGGAATCTAAGCACCCTCTTGATATAGAGGTGGAGTGGACATAACCATCCAAGGACCCAGAGGCTGGAGGAATAGAGTATGGATTAGAGTGGACTTACTGATATTCTATTCTGGAACTATCGTGACTAGTAATGGAAGTAAATGTAACATTGAGGTGGAGAAAGTGGCCATGGTAGCTGCTGAGGGTGGGGAGTGGGAAGAAGAGATGTGATGTGGTGGCATTTTCAGAACTTGGAGTTGTCCTGGGTGGTACTGCAGGGACAGTTACTGGACATTGTATGTCCTGCCATTGCCCACTGGGTGGACTGGGGGAGAGTGTAAACTATAATGTGGACCATTGACCATGTGGTGCAGCAGTGCTCAGAGATGTATTCACCAAGTGCAATGAATGTTCCGTTATGCTGAAGGAGGTTGTTGTTATGGGAGGAGTGGGGTAAAGGGGTGGGGGATATATGGGGACCCCATATTTTTTTAACGTAACATTAAAAAATAAAGAAAAAAAAGAAAAAGAAATCCCCAGTACTTCCTAAAATAAATAAATAAATAAATATTCTCATTGTTTAATATGTTCCAAAAAAATATTGAAAACAGTGATGCAAACCTATATATGTACATAGTGTTAATAATGTCATTATTCATAATAGGTAAAAGGTGGGAACAATTCATGTGTCCATCAACAGATGAATGGGTAAATAATATATGGTATATACACACAATGCAATATTTTTTTTGTTGTAAAAGTGGATGAAGTTCTAATCCACGCTACAACATGGCTGAGCTTTTAAATAAATGTTGATTTAAACAGGACACATATAAAAGGAAAATATTGTATTATTTCACATATGTGAAATGCCTAGAATAAGAAAATAGAAAGATGAAGGAGATTAGGGGTTATCAGTTTCAGGGGCAGAAGAAGGGGAGTTATTGTTTGAGTGAGGAATTTCTTGTTTGAGTGAGGAAAAATTTTGGAAAAGTTCGGTGGTGGTTGTCACACAAAATTTAAATATAATTTATATTATTCAATTGTACTCAAGCTGATGTTCAAGGAGGGAAATGTGTTTGTATACATATTATTTAAATACTGAGAAAAAAATAAAAGGAAAGAAGTATTGATATTTACCATAGCATGTCTGAGTCTTAGAGATGTATTAGGATAAAGGGTTCAACCAAGAATGATCACGTAGTTAAAGAGTCTGGGATTATTAAAGTCCAGGATAGGCAAACCTATGGAGAGGGAGATTTTTTTTTTTACTTTCCATTCCCTGCTTTTTATTTAATTTTTCATAGATTTTTTAAGTTAATTTTTAAAGATATATAGATCATACTATCAACTACCAACTGATGATGCAACTGGAAAATGAACTTATACGGAAGGTTCAATGCGGATCAGCAGAATATCCATGTCTACATAAAATACCATGACTTTAAAATGCTGTTTGACCTAAAGTAAGGGGGAAATGGAAAGGAGAAATGAGTTTATATGGCTACGAGTTTCTAAAAAAGAGTCTGGAGGCTGGCAGAAGGATTGCCCTCATGCACAACTGAGCAGAGCCAGAGAGACAGATAAAGCAGATACAACCCCCAGATATTGGTTCCTCTGAGGGCTAAAGAGACCCATGGGAGTTATGGTCATGGCCAATGGGGTTAACTACCAAGGCAGATGGCCCCTCTTTGGAAATGGTGTTTATGTGTGATGAATCTGGACTCAGATGGGATCTCCCTTCATAAGACTTTCATGCTAATGTGCTGGAGGTGCAGTTAATGTTGGGGTTTAAGATATATTTAGGGGATTTGAATCTCTGGACTGACAATGTGATAGCCAGGTCCTGAGCCTCAACAGACTCCAGCACCTACAATCTGATCTATTGGACTTACCACACTCAGCTAAGATGGAGTTGAAGAAGGACAACCACCACACCATGGAGCCTAGAGTGATTACAACTGAAAATGGGAGGATTGCATCCAGCATCCATGTGGAATCTGAGTGTCCTCTTGACATAGAGGTGCAATGGACACAACCAATCCAATGTCCACATAGAAGAGGTGGCATTGGATTGGGAAAAGTGGACATGGTGGACGATGGGTATGGGGAAAGGCAGGAAGAGATGAGAGGTGGAGGCGTCTTTGGGACATGGAGCTGCCCTGGATGGTGCTTCAGAGGTAATCACAGGACATTGTAAATCCTCACAGGGCCCACTGGATGGAATGGAGGAGAGTATGGGCCATGATGTGAACCATTGTCTATGAGGTGCAGAGGTGCCCAAAGATGTACTTACCAAATCCAATGGATGTCTCATGATGATAGGAACGAGTGTTGTTGGGGGGAGGGGGGGTGGGGGGTGGGGTTGAATGGGACCTCACATATATATTTTTAATGTAATATTATTACAAAGTCAATAAAAAAAAGAAAAAAATATATATATGAGCTTCCCATATACCCAACTCCCCACCCCCCACTCCTCCAACATCACCAACCTCTTTCATCATTGTGGCACATTTTGGAGCATTGCTACACAGGATAGATTATAGTCTACCTTGTAGTTACACTCTCTCCTAATCCATTCAGTGGGTTATGGCAGAATAGTGATGCTTAGGTTTGTTGTGAGGTAGCAGGATAGGTGTGTGATAAACTAGAGGATACATTTTTTCTTTGTACAGTGATGAAAACTTTCATAAGTTTAGCAATGGTGGCACCTATCTGTGAATAAAGTAAAAAAAATTGAATTATGTACTTTAACTGTGTGAACACTTTCATATATGATGTATCACTCAAAAACTCTTAACAAAAGATCAAATGTTGCCAGGAAAGAAGGAAAGAGATAGCGGCAGGAATTGCAGAAGAGAAAAATTAGGGTCATTTATCTCTTTGATTGATTTCCTGCTGATTATAATAGGGAGAAAGGGGTGTTTTTGCTCCACAGATAAAGTTAGACATTTTGACACTAAGTTTCCCAAGAACGAGTTTTCCTGTCCCTCCTTCAGGGGCGATGCTGAGCCTTGCACTTGTTCCTGACCCCCACATCTATGGAAAAGTGTCTTCTTTATCCATCAGTTACCTAACTGGATGCAATTAATTTCTTCTGCTTTTGGTATAGGTACCCTTTCTTGAAGATTAAGGCTTCTACTCCTCAGGGAAGAAAGTGGAGGTAGTGAGCATAGCTTCATGGTGGACTCAGTTTCCCTAACATTCTTTGTCAGGTTCAACCAGTGCCTTTTGGATAATCATTCTGATGCCTTTCACTGTGGCTCCTAGGGTGCTAGGGGAGGTGGATTTGGGTTACTTCAGCAATGGAGATGTTATTCTTTTCTGAAAGCAACACTGGATGATGGGGGAGCTTCTACTTGATTCCCCAAACCTGGAATCATAACCTGCAAGAGGGCAGGAAACTCTTAAGAGTGTGCCACCTGGGGACTTCTCATTCTAAGGACTTCAGCATAATTGGCATTTAGAAATTCACTAAATATTTCTCCTTTAATCTGACTGCTAGTATAAATCTCACTTTGTGCCTTCCACCCCAAGTAAGCAAAAGTTTGGGTCTGATATCTTCCAGCAAACACTTACTTTCTCAAATTCTCAGTAGTGTTTTTTTTTTTTTTAACCTGTGACTTACATGCTGAAGAATATTAGTAAATTTGCAGTTTTCCAAGTTTTATTGTTAGGGTTTTCTTTGTGCTAAGAATTGGATCAAATATTATCTCAGTTCTCTGCACCTTCAAGCTGAATACCACACTTCTGAGTTATTGGCAGAAAGTGGAAACAACCAAAAACCCTGTCAACATGTGAGCAGATAAAGATATTGTGATATATGCACAAAGGAATACTCGTCAATGTTAAAATTAATTAACTCCCAATGCATGCAAAATGTGGGAGCATTCCCAAATAACTGGGCTTAGAGAAAGAAACTAAGAAATACAAGTATATTGAATTATGGCATTTACATAAATTCTGGAAATTGAGAAATAATCTAAAGCACCATGAAGATTTCAATCTTCACTTGGGAACAAGGTGCAAGTGGAGATTATCAAGATATAATAGGAAACTCGAGTAATAGACTTCTTTTGTTTTTTCACTTTTCTCATTTTAATTTTAATTTAACCCAGCCCTTACGAGGAAAATATACACAACATCATAAATATACACAAATATAATGTTTTGAAATTATTGTTAAAATTTAAATTTTACTGGCCTTAATATTTATTAAATTATTTTATTTTTTCTCTCTTTATTCTTTTCAAAATTTACATTAAAAAAAATATAAGAGGTTCTTACATACCCCCCCTCACCCCACTCCTCCCACATCAACAACCTCTTTCATCATCATGGGACATTCATTGCATTTGGTACATACATTTTGGAGCACTGCTTAACTATCTTCTTAGTGGTGACGTTTGCATGGGTGTACATATTTGTCAGTAAATATAAAATTTCACACCTTATTTATTATGCAATGTATCATATATAAGTTATACATCATAAAAGTTAAAAATACACAAATGAAATGCCAGCACATCCCTGCTCAAGTTGGCAGAACCTGGAGAGTCCTTCTAACACAAGCTTCATTGGCTTTACTAATTTGAATCCTGCAGCTGCCCACCCTGAGATATCAACCCCTGAATCGCTTTATCACAAGAAGTTTATTGATTCTTACAAAAATCCCAAAATGTGGGATCTCTTGAAAAGATATCTAAAAAATTAAAAACTGGATTTGTGCGGGCTCTCGCTTGAGGTGATATAATGAAATTACTGAATCACATGGATGAATAATGTAAGATTGTGGGTGCCAGGTTTAAAACTTTTGGCTGTGGTTCTGTGATTGCTTCCAGCTTATTAGCCAGTGCTTCCAACTCTTAACCACTGAAAGAGTGAAAGGGAAAGCCACTGAAGAAGTTTTAACCATCCAAAACACAGATATCACCAAAGAACTTTGCCTTCCTCCTATGAAACTCCTCTGCTCCATGCTGGCTGAAGATGAAACCAAGGCTGCCTTGGCTGATCAAAAACTGAAATAAGAACACAAGAAAGCATTGCATTTACATGCTGAGTTTGGCTTCGAGACTGGCCGCATTTGAGTAACATGAAGGCTGTCAGGCGGAAACTCCCAGGCACAGTACTGCTCTAGGCCTTGTTCTTATAGAGGCATTTTCGGGACTTGGAGTTGTCCTGGGTGGTGCTTCAGGGACAATTACCCGACACTGTAGATACTTCCAGGGCCCACTGGATGGAACGTGGGAGAGTATGGGCTATGATGTGGACCATTGACCATGAGGTGCAGTGATGCCCAGAGATATACTTAACAAATGCAATGGATATGTCATGATGATGGGAGAGAGTGTTGCTGTGAATGGAGTGGTGGGGAGGGGGTGGTGGGGTTGAATGGAACCTCATATTTTTTGAATGTAATATTTTTAAAAAATGAATAAAAAAATTAAAAAATAAAAGAACACAAGAAAGGAGAGACAAAGAAGAAATGTGCCCATGGCAGTTCATACCAGCTCTTTCCCTACCCACTGTGCAGTCTCTAGAAGACACTTTGCACTTCAATAGAAGAGATCTGGGATATGTACATATTTGCTGGTCATATTTTGGTTCTATTTAGCTCAGGAAAATCTCATAATGACAATTTGTAGGTCCCTCAATGCTACCCACTCCCCAGTGAGTCATATCTGCTCTGGGCACAGCCTTTAGGAAGACCTCAGAACAAAGAACTTACTATATGGGAGGAGGATATGCAAATAGGGATCCTCCATCTGTTTATGAAAACCAGCCCTGTCCCAATCCTGCAGCTCTTGGAAAGGAGCCCCAAACCCCAGGATTCCTAGTTGTTCCTCTCCCATGAATCCCATGATTGGGACTGAGCAAAGCAGAATCACCATGGAATTTGGTCTGAATTGGGTTTTCTTGATTGCTATTTTAAAAGGTTATTTTATAGAGATCACAAGATTTGTGCATGTTAGTGCATATGAGTGAGAGAAACATTTCGTATGTTTGACAGTTTTTCTGACCAGGTTTTTGTGCTTGTAGGTATTCAGAGCAAAATCCAACTATTGGAATTTGGGGGAGATTTGGTCCAGCCTGAGGGTTGTCTGAGGCACTCCTGTGCAACCTCTGAGGCTCTCCTGTGTAACCTCTGGATTGATCTTTAGTAACTCCTGGATGAATTGGGTACTTCAGACTCCAGGGCAGGAGCTGGAGTGGATTGGATAAATTAACCCTGATGGAGGAACTAGGAATTATGTACCATCCCTGAAAGCATGATTCGCCATTTCTATAAACAATACAAAGAACACACTTTATCTGCAAATGAACAGCCTGAGAGAAGAGGACACTGCCAGGTATTAATGTGCTAGATACACAGTGAGGTGAAGGTAGTTTGAGCTGAGACAAAATTTCCCCGGCAGCATCACCATGAGGAGGCGCACAGGACCCACCATACATAAAATCCAGCCTTGAACAGGTACAGAGGGACCTTAGGAGCTTGTTTCTTTCCTGAGTCTGAGGATTACTCTGTTTAGCTGTTTCCCAGTGGGATCTCTTTAGATTTATGAGCCTGTGCCTTTCACTGAACTCTCTGAATGAGAATTTTATTTTTATAATAAGAGGAACCAATCCCATAAAAACCAGAAGCAGAGTGCCCCTTATGGAAACAGAAATGACTTTGCAGTGGTCAACAGAATCAGGATTGTGAGGCAGTTCAGGGCAGTCTGGTGAAGGTTTTCCAATCAGACTATGGAAAGTGATCTCAGTGGCATTTCCTGCTGAGGACATTATTTGGGATTCAGTTTACAGCTAAGGGGGCAGCTATGTTAGGGTCAGTAACCTATAAATTCTAGTGGATTCCACATCTGATTCTACAACTCATAAAAAGTGTGCAACTGTACATATAATAACAGGAGTTAAAAATGCTTTTTGACCTAAATTAAGGGGGAAATGGAAAGGAGAAATGAGTTTATATGGCTATGAGTCTAAAAAAGAGTCTGGAGGTTGTCAGAAGGATTGCCCTTATGCACACTGGAGCAGAGTCTCAGAGACAGATAAAGTAGGTACAACCCCAGGTATTGGTCCTTTTGAGCGCTAAAGAGACCCACATGGTCTATGGTCATGGCAGATGGGGTTCACTGCCATGTCAGTTGGCCCTTCTCTGGAGTTGGTGTTTCTGCGTGATGGAACTGGACTCAGATGTGATCTCTTTTCACAAGCCTTTCATGCTACTTTACTGGAATTGTAGTTGATGCTGGGGTTTAAGATATATCTAGGGGATTTGAATCTCTGGACTGACAATATGATAGCCAGGCCCTGAGCCTCAACAGTCTTCAGCTCCTACATTCTGATTTATTGGACTTACCCCAGTCAGCTAACATGGAGTTGAAGAATGTCAACCACACACCATGGAGCCTAGAGTGCCTCTAGCTGAAAGCAGTAGGATTGCATCCAGTATCCATGTGGAATCTAAGCACCCCCTTGACATAGATGTGGAATGGACACAACCAAGCCTGCAATGGTTTGCTTGGTCGGTAGAGGTGGGGTCTGGCTGCGGACGAGGGGTTGGTCCAGCTTGGGACGAGGGGTCGGTCCCACTTGGGACGAGGGGTCGGTCCCACTTGGGAGAAGGGGTCGGTCCGGCAGCAGACGAGGGGTCGGTCTCACAGGGGTTGCGCAGTTCAGCTGATGGGGTCGCCCGGTGAAGCCAGCAATGAGGGGGTCGCCTGGAGAAGCAGGCGACGAACTGGGGACAAGGGAAGCCAGGCCCTTGCCAGGGGCTCTCAGGACTGGAGGGCGCATGGCAGAAGAACTACCGCGGAGACGAGGTAAACACGCAAGTCTAACTTTATTGAGGGAGAGGCAACAGTTTTATAGGGGCTGGGAAGGCTGATTGGTTGAAGCCACGCCCTGTTTTGATTGGTTGCTGGAGAAAGGTCAGTGGGAGGTACTGGATGGGGGAGGGGTGGTGATTAGGGATTGGCTGTTGCTGTTGCTGGGGGAAGTGGCAGGGTTTAGTGATTGGTGGCTGCTGTTGCTGGGGTAGAGGGCAGACTTGAGTTTCCTGCCTTGTGCCTGGCTGTTGCTGCTGGGGGGGGGGGTGGAAGGCAGACTGGAATTTTACACCCTGCGCCTGCGCAGGGAGAAAGAAAAAGAAGGGTGTTGCCTCATAAGGCATCGTGTGGCACTATCCGGGAGGAGGGGCGGCCGCAGAAGCATGGCTGCCGAGAAGGGGAGACCCGAGGGCACTCTGCGCCCATGCCTGTAGCTGAGCGAGAGGGTTTCGTCCTCACTCAGGCCCAAGAGTCGGGGGGGCTTGCTCCTGCTGAACCACTGGTGGGGGGTGCCCCAAGAGGGAGCACCGGTTCTCCAGGCGTGGGGGATGCGCGGTTGGGGAAAAACCACGGAGACCGCTTGAGCTCAAGAACAGGTCTGCTTTATTATGGAAGTACACTTAGCTATATAGGGTTGGGTAGAGGGAGGGGCGTGATGAAGGGAGGGTTGGCTAAGGGGCGGCTGTGGACAGGCTGAAGCTGATGGATAGACCTGAGGTAAGCAGTTACTGGGGAAGAGGGCAGATTTGGGGTTGGCAATATGGGCGGGACTGGCGGGAAGGACGGCAGGGGCTGGAAGGGGAGGAGGGGTGGAGAAAGGCGGCAACAATTGCTCCTTTTGTTTTTAAAAGGAAATAGAGGCAACAAGTTTTGGTGTGCACTGTGGGTGTGAATAACTCTGTGTGCGCAGCAACAAAAGACAAGGATTATGAGGAGGAGGAGGAAAAGGAGGTTATAAGGACGGGTACTGGAATAGGACGAGGGGTGGGGGGAGACCACAAGGACCGGCTGGCCATGAGCAGACGACATAGCATCTGGCCAGGACGCATGTGCCCGCCATTAGGGTCGGCGCACGCCGGCGCCTGGCGCGCACCGAGCCTTGCCAGCGAAATGGGCTCGTGATGTCCCCGGACCCCACGCCCGAGGGGGAGGAACAGTTGGGGAGAAGTGAGGGGAGGAAGACAAGAAGCTATAGGCGTGCGGTCTGGAGTAGGTGGTGTGGGCGGAAGGCGCGAGGTGGACGGCTGGGGGGGGCACTCAGCGGTGGCGAGGCATTGGTAGTGGACTTGTACAAAGGAGCTGAACACTGCATTGGCTTGATCTTTGGCAAGGTGGACTATCCTTCTGATGGCCCAGGGGCCCTCAGTGAGGGCTAAAAGGATAATGATAAGGGGGCCTAGGAATGGGAGCAGGTACAGGAGAAGAGAGTGAAAGAGTGTAGAGGAGTAGCTCGCATTGTCGCGTTCTCTTTGGCGTCGCTCCAGGCCTTCGCGGACTTTTTGTAGGCTATCTTCTGCGAGGCTGTGTAGAGGCATCATCTGACGGTGCGGCATCTTGATGATGGCTGGTGCTGGATTCCGGTGAACGGGGCGACCTCTGGGCCGTATCCACTGTCAATGTTATCTCTCACCAAAGGCATAGGGTGCTGATCGTTCGGTGGAACTAATGGGTCAGTGGCGGGCCGAATGCAACGCCCAGGAACCCAGAGCGGCTGCGGCTCAGAATCTGGAAAGACGCAAGCAAAGCCCATCCCCTGTGCTAGGAGGGGAGCTGGATCTTGCCAACGATTTGTGGCAGGGTCTTTCCAATGGACAAGGGGAACTTGTGAGGGCTGCCACATGGGTCCCCAGTGTTTATGGGTGGGGGAGAGTCCATGGTCATCGAAGGTTAGGAGATTATGATGAATGAGGCAGGCAGTCACTATGTCGGCTGGGGCCTTGTGGGGAGAGGAGGCCCTCTCCTTTTGAATGAGTAGCTTGAGCTGTTGGTGAGTGCACTCGACGATTTCTTGCCCCTGTGGATTGTATGGAATGCCAAAATGATGCGTGATGTGATACATCTGCACAAAGCTGGCGAAGGAGGCACTGCAATACGCTGGTCCATTGTCTGTCTTGAGATCCCATGGAATTCCCATGAACAAAATAGCTTGGCGAAGCGCCTGGACGCAGTGTTTAGCACTTTCTCCTGCAAGAGGGACTGCATAGCATAGATACGAAAAGGTGTCAATTGCCACATGAAGATATTTGAGGCGGCCAAATGTGCTGACATGAGTGACATCTAATTGCCACCTTGAGTTCGGGCGGAGGCCGCGGGGGTTAACACCCTGAGGCTGCAAAGGCCCAAGTGGCAACAACGGCGCGCAAGTCTGGCACGTGCGCACAAGGTGTTTGCAAGTTTCAATGGGTAGGTCTGGGAAGAGCTTCCGGATGGACCGCGCAGAGAAGTGGAATTGGGAATGCAGGAGCTTGGCTTGATTAACAAAGTCTCCAAGCCGTGGCCCGTCGGCAAGGCTTTCATGGAGGAGGACTGGGTTTACCTGGCGGCTGGACACAGAAGCATCAGCGAGGTCATTCCCTTGAGCCAGCGGTCCTGGTAGGCCAGAATGGCTTCTGATATGAGCAATGAACCAGGGCTGTTGCCTCGCTTCAAGAAGTCACTGTACGAAAGCGAGCGCTCGATCAATGTTTGAGTTACCCGGTAAGAAAGTGGCAAGCGGGAGGCCGCGGCACACCTGAAGAGTGTACAGGCTGTCAGTAAAGATGTTGAGAGGCTGGTCTGGGTGGAGATTGAGGACTGCAGCGACAGCTAGAAGCTCGCCCACTTGAACAGAAAAGTCATTTGCTAACAGCAGCTGCCGTGGCTCAGGATTCCCAGGAGTGTATATGATGGCAGCAAACGCCGTTTTTGAGGCATCTGTAAAGGCAGTGATGGCTGAAGGGATTGGTTTCTGTGCAGGCAATGGACGGAACGGGTTGGAAAACGCCAATTGAGACATTCCCTGCAGCAATCGGTGATGAGGATAGTGGTTGTCAAAGGAGCCGGGAAAGAGCTCTACCAGGCTCTGCATTTGGGCATTGTTCATGATGAGGGAGGTAACTTCCTTGGCATCCAAAGGCCAAACAATAGTGTGTGGCGGGATGCCATACGTTTGTATGGAGAGAAGTACTAAGTCAGTGGCCAATGTGATCCAGGCCCTTATAAAAGGGCAGATTTTTGGGAGTTTGCTCTTTGACGTATGCAGAAAAAGGAGAGGGCCATCTTGCCACAAGAGACCTGTGGGAGTGATTGGCGTTGGCAGAACTAAAGCCAAGATTGGAAGGTCAGGGGAGAACCGCTCTAGGCGACACTGTTGCAGAGCGGCGCTGACTTGTTGGACGGCCTCTCAGGCCGCAGGAGTGATAGTGATGCTGCGAGTGGTCGCCGTTGGAGGGCTGTCCCTTGTCTGCGAAAGCTCAAAGAGAGGCTGCATTTGCGCTGTTGTGATGGGAAGCGCCGAGCAAAGCCAATTGATTTGCCCGCAGAGCTGTTGGAGCTCAGTTAATGTCATCCTCGGAGAGAGGTGGATTTTTGGGCTTGTGGGCTGGATAAACCGATGAAAATGAAAGCCTAGGAATTGAAAAGGAGGCTGGAGGTTTATTTTGTCAGACTGCACAGTAAGCCCGAGGCTGGAGAGGTTTGTTATTATTGCTGAGAGCAGATCGTTGAGGAGCGCACTGGAGCTCGCTGCTAAAAGGAGGTCGTCCATGTAGTGGAGGATGTATGTGTGCTCCGGATTGAACTTGGAGCACAGCGGCTCAACAGCATGGTTGACATACAGTTGGCACATAGTTGGGCTGTTGCGCATGCCTTGGGGCAATATGCACCACTGAAATCGCTGAGCTGCGCCTTGGTTGTTGATGCGTGGGACCGTGAATGCAAATCTCGGACAGTCCCGGGGGTGAAGAGGAATAGAGAAAAAGCAGTCCTTGATGTCGATGGTTGCTGCATGAAAATGCTGGGGGACTGCGGTGGGATGCGGGCATCCTGGTTAAGGTGATCCCATTGGCTTAATATGTTTGTTGATCTCACGGAGGTCGTGGAGAAGGCGGTATTTTCCGGTGTTCTTTTTGCTAATGACAAAGACCGGTGAATTGTAGGGACTAGTGGACGGCTCTATATGCCCTGCTTGTAGCTGCTCTTTGATGAGGGCAGAGAGAGCCTGCAATTTGTGAGCTGGCAAGGGCCACTGCTCGACCCAGATGGGCTCCTCTGTGTCCCATTCCAGAGGGATAGGGTCAGGTTTTGAGATGGGAGCAGTGGCCCCTAGAAGGGGGGGGGCAGCACAGCTGAGAAGGCTTCTGTGGTGATTCGGGCCTTTAGCTGGCTGAGAACATCTCTCCCCCATAAGATGGTCTGGACTGACGAAAGGACGAGTGGACGAATTTGGCCTTCATGGCCTTCTCGGTCGCTCCAATGCAGAGGCTGGGATGTTTTCCAGGAGGCAGCGGCTCCTGTGGCGCCGATGACTTGAGGGCCGGTTTCAAGGGGCCAGTGATTGAATGCGGCGATTTCGAAGGGAACACAGGAGACTTCAGCGCCAGAATCCAGAAGCCCATCAAGCCATTGCCCATTAATCTTAAGCTCTAATGAGGGTTTCTGGTGGCATGTGATGGGCATTGTCCACATTATGGCTTGGGAATTTTTCTGGGGGCCTCTTGGGGGTGGGGCTGAGGCCTGCCCCGCTGGAAGTTTAAAGGCTGCTGGGAACCTTGGGCGGAACGGCAGTCGCGGGCCCAGTGATAACCTTTCCCACAATGCGGACATGGCGTAGAAGGGCCCCTTGGCCGTCGCAACGGCGGGTCTGAGCGAGGCGCTGGGCCTGGCTGGGAGCACTCGCAGACGAAGTGGCCGGGCTGGCCGCACCGAAAGCAGACGGAAGTGGGGCTGGATGAAACAGCCATGGCAGAGGCAAAGGCAGCGGTGAGTGTTTTGACTTGTGGGTCGACGTCACGGCAAGCAAGGACCCATTCGTGCAGAGCTTTGTCGCGTATGGGAAGGATTACGGCCTGGAACGGCGCAAGGCACCCGTCAATGACTAACTCTTTGGCTAACGCAAATTGGGCATCCTCGCTGGAAATTTTCCGCTGACAAGCTTCCAGGACGCGGGCGACAAATGCTGGGAAGGTCTCATTGGAGTCCTGAAGCAGCTGCGCGAGCTTGGTGGGCTGCTTGGTGGAAACTAGAGAGAATGACTGCTGGACGAGGACCTTTACCCGGTGCCAAAACCCTGGGTCAATTTCGAGATAAGAACGAGGGTTTGCATAATTGTTGGTGCCCGTGTATGCATCGGAGGGATCGAGGACGCCGACCTGGGCATTCTCCATGATTTGCCGGTCAACAGCCGCTTGATAATGGGCGCGCCATTCAATAAATTGACCCGGCGTCAGGATGGCACGGGCTAGTGCAATCCAGTCATATGGGAGAACGAGTTGGGTCCCTAACTCCTCAAGTAGTTGCTGCGCATAAGGGCTGCCAATCCCGTCTTCCTTTACAGCTTTGCGGAGGGTTCTGACATCTTCCGCTGTAAAGGGTAGCCAAGTTTGGGGTCGCTGTGGCGTGGGCTGTGGATTTAGTGGATACAGCTGGGGGGTTTGAGAAGACGTGGCACCGGGGGCCGATGGAGCAGCCAAGGCAGGTGAAGGGCTATTGCCATACAGCGGCGGCAAGGGATAAGCGGAACACGGGTGAGAAAATGGTGGCTTAGCGGCTTCCGGGTGACAACAGAATGGCGGCAGGACCCTTCCGGGTGCCAGCCAAGATGGCGGAGCAGCTACATCTGGCGGCGGACAAAATGGCACGGGGGCGCTTCCGGTTTAGCGGAAGATGGCAACCATGCAGTTTCTGGGCCCGAACCAGATGCTAACTGGGCAGGAAGAGGCGGGTAGAGGCGGGAGGAGGAGGACACCGGCGGAGAAGAAGCCGGATATGCGCCATCTTGGGCAGAAGTGGGGGAAGAAGGCGGAAGTCCGCCATCTTGGGGAGGGGCAGGGGTGGTTTCTGTCTGCTGCGGGGAGCTCGGGTGGGGAGATTCATGCTCGAGAGCAGCAGCAAGTTGGTCAGACAGAGAGTCAGTGTCGGCGGGCTCATCGGGATCACAGTCTAGAGGCCGCTTGGGAGAAGCTTCATAAACGGCTTCGGTCGGAGCGCCAAGGAGACAGGCGCAAATGGCAACGAGAACGGGTAAGAGGCCTGTTGGGAAGGTGCGTTTCTCGTGCTCCCTGGCGGAAGTGACTCAATCTATGAGTCGAGAGTATGTGTCCGGGCTCCAAAGTTGGCAGGTGGCGAGCCACGGATTAAAAGGGAGCAAGAGATCCCAGTACTTTTGGAGCTGCCACAAGGAGACGCGGACTCCATTGACATCGAGCAGGGCAGCGAGGGCCCTGACTTGCGGCGCCTGACGCAATGACAAAGAGGCGCCCATGACGGGATAGGGACGGGACGACGGCGAGGGGTCCCTTGGGGCTCGTCCGGGCGAGGGGTCCCTACCTGGAGAGGAGGATGATCACAGCAGCAGCAGCAGCAGAGAGGGGCCGGGGGAGGAGCCGCCACGTTGGGCGCCAGTTGTAGCTGAGCGAGAGGGTTTCGTCCTCGCTCAGGCCCAAGAGTCGGGGGGGCTTGCTCCTGCCGAACCACTGGCAGGGGGTGCCCCAAGAGGGAGCACCGTTTCTCCAGGCGTGGGGGACGCGCGGTTGGGAAAAAACCATGGAGACCGCTTGAGCTCAAGAACAGGTCTGCTTTATTACGGAAGTACACTTAGCTATATAGGGTTGGGTAGAGGGAGGGGCGTGATGAAGGGAGGGTTGGCTAAGGGGCGGCTGTGGACAGGCTGAAGCTGATGGATAGACCTGAGGTAAGCAATTACTGGGGAAGAGGGCAGATTGTGGGTTGGCAATATGGGCGGGACTGGCAGGAAGGATGGCGGGGGCTGGAAGGGGAGGAGGGGTGGAGAAAGGTGGCAACACATGCCGAGCTCCCTTCAGGGTTGGCGGTGAGTCTTACCAGCCACCCTATTATGGGGGCAGCGGCTTGGCCTACCGCGGCTGCTCCCCCGCCAGGCCAGCAAACCACACTTCAGCCCGAGGGGTGACCGCACAAGCCAAGGTCCACAGAAGGAGGAATACAGTAAGGATTAGAGTGGACTTAATGATATTCTATTCATGAAGTATTGTGGTTAGTAATCGAGAAAATGTGGCATTGGTGTGGAAAAAGTGGCCATGGTGGCTGCTGGGTGCGGGTAATGGGAGGAGGAGATGAGATGTGGAGGCATTTTCAGAACTTGGTGTTGTCCTAGGTAGTGCTGCAGGGACAATTACCAGATATTGTAGATCCTCCCATGGCCCATTGTATGGAACGTGGGAGAGTATTGGCTATGATGTGGCCCATTGACCATGAGGTGCAGCAATGCCCAGAGATGTACTCATCAAATGCAAGGGGTGTGTCATGA
This sequence comes from Dasypus novemcinctus, assembly GCF_030445035.2. Classification (NCBI taxonomy): domain Eukaryota; kingdom Metazoa; phylum Chordata; class Mammalia; order Cingulata; family Dasypodidae; genus Dasypus; species Dasypus novemcinctus. The sequence continues at coordinate 61,187,596 of NC_080691.1, read as the reverse complement.
TGATGGGGGAGAGTGATGCTGAGGGGGAGTGGTGGAGTGGGGCGGTGGGGGTGAATGGGGACCTCATATTTTTTGAATGTAATATTTTTTAAAAAATGAATAAAAAAAAGCATGCAACTCAATCTCAGTACTCGTCTGGTTTCTCTTTTAATCTAAATTCCCCCCCCCATTTCAGAAATTCTAACTAATTGATGAATCTCATATGGTTTATATATGATGATGCTGATCTGCTCATAATTTCTGTAATTGTTTAAGAGTCTGTGATATTTGGGTTCAAAGATTTGCAAAAAAGAGTGCTTCAAATTTTGTAGATTTATTTAGTTGATAACACCTGTCTGAGAGAAAATCTCTCATGAAATTGTGAGTGAATATAAAAATAGATCAAAGGAACAAAATAGAGATACCAGAAATAGACCCACAGGAAAACATTAAATTTTTGAGAATATTGAAAAGGAAGTGCAGTAGAAAGAGAAAGACATTTTGAAGAAATGTTTTTGAAGCAAGGACTTTCTTATAATTAATAAAAATGGATTAAAAACCATCAATTCTATTCATTTCCACACATTTCAATAAACTTTATTAAAAATTCCACATAAAGCATGGGCTCCCATTTTCAACCCAAATTCAATTTCCTAGTAACTGATAGTTTAGAGTTTACCTCTCTAAGATTCCTCATATTTTAATCCATATTAGTGAACCATACATTGTTTTTCCTGTTGTATGTGATTTATTTCAGTAAACATAATGTCCTCAAGGCTCATCCATGTTGCCATATACATCCTAATTTCATATGGCAGCACAACTTTGTGATGAATATGAGAGCCACAGAGTGTACATTTTAAATGCATTGTGCAAAGCGTGAGACTATAACACATGGAACCCTGTGGTAAAATATGGAATGTTGTTAGCAGGACAAATATGAGAATATTCTCTCATGAACTATAGTAACTATATAATACTAATACATGTCATCATTAATCAGGCAGGGGAAAATACACCAAATGTAATATATTGGCAATAGTTTGTAATATTTTGTTTGTGCTCTTTCATAGTTTGTAACGATTGTTTAAAACAGTGCAAGGTGGGGTAATGTATGGGAGCCCCGTATGATGATATGCATATTTGTTTTGTAAGTTCACAACTTATTCTATATACTTATTGATTATGGATGTTCATGTATGAATTATAAACTTCAAAATATTTAAAAAACCATGAATGGATGAATGAATATATATCCATATTCAGATACCTCAGTACACACATGAAACCTTAAGCAAAAAATTTACTTATAAAGAAATATTGACCTAAATGTAAAATATAAAGGATTAACATCCTGTATTATAAATATATTTGTTATAATTTATAAAAAGTAATTTACAACAATGCAAAGTGTTGTTAGTGGTGTGGTGTATGGGATCACTACATGATATCATGTGAAGGGGTGGGCTGGTAACTGAATAGTGACCCTTAGGCAGAGGAAGGAAGAGCCAACCTCTAGGATAAGAGATTTTCAAGGAATTACTCTAATTTATAATGAGCCAATCCATGCCTCCCAGTTAGCATACCCTATTAACATAAAATGTTAATCAAGCCTCCAATCCTAGCCAATGCTCTTACACAGAACCTGATGATTAACCAATGAGAGCATTGCAACTTAAGGCTCCACACCCATGATGGGCTGCACAGTGAATCTATAGCATAGCCCCAATGCCCAGAGCACTTTTTCCATCCTTTCCCAGGCTAGACTATCACCCAAACTTCAAAACTAAGCTATGCACTGTCCATCTTTGTCCTGGGTGCACTTCCATCATCACCTTGGCCAAGCTTGAGCAGCAACACTGAGTGTGCTTCTTTCATCACCTCAACCAGCCTCAAACTGTAACATTGAGCTATAACCAAATAAATGTCTGATCACTATACTGAGGTCACATATCTTCATTTTGAAATCCATCAAAACTGAGAAACAGAAGTGGTGATGACATCATGCATGTTTGTTAAATTAAAAAATTTACTATTCACTTATTTATGTATGTTCAAATATGAATGATATATTTCAATAATTTTTTAAATAGAAAAAGGCATATTAGAGGAAATACTGATAAAATACAAATAATATCTGTTGTGTATATATATGTGTGCAAAATTTCAGGAAGGAAATTAATATGTAATTCATGTGATGGTGGGTTTGCTGATTAAATTTCAGCTACAATATCACAAACCCAACCTATGAAGTAAAATATTCTTACATTGGACTTTGTTAAAATTTGCAACATTGTCCAAAAGAATAACATTCAGAGAATGAAAAGACAAGCAAAGACTGTGATAAAATAATTGTAAAACATATACCCAAGTAAACACTGTATCTAAAATACATAAAACTTTATATAATATGAAATAAGAAAGAAGGATACTCTTAACAGATATAGATGTAGAAGAAAGTAAAAAAAAGGCTGGGTGGTGAGGGGCTTTCTGTCAGGAATTGTGGTATCCCTTAGTGTAAGCCAATCTATGTCAGTGCCACTTTATCCTCCCCTCCCTTATTACCCCACATTCTAAGTTATCTTACACCAAATGAGAAAATAATTCAGTCACTTCTCTGCCATCCACATTTCAATATTTGAAATTTGTTGGATTATACAGATTCATGCCACTGTTTTTATTACTTCCTCTTCTCAGATTAGGTGAGTTTCTTTCAGACATAGTTAAGATTTTATTCACTATATCTAGGACTTACAGAGTCTTTTCATAAATATTAGACATGATTATACAACCACAAAATGAATAATTATATGTATTCCTGGATCCATGTGCTGACAAAGTAGTTATTCAGATAAAATTACCAGTACAGTGCTTAAATTAAGAATAGGAGGAACTTGTGAAGAACTGACTCAAATTTTGCTGTCAAAATATTCTTTATTATATGAAATTATTGTTCTAATTATAATCCTTTAATCTGCTTAATGTCTCTTGTAATGATCCATAAGACAACATTAACACATATATATGCATAAATATAAAATTTACATATGAATACATCACAAAAACGTGCACATACAATCTGTGGTCTACACTTCCCTCAGAGTCTTTATACAGAGGTATATGTCTTTCAAAGTTATAAATATTTTCTTTGGACTATGGGACTATTGTGATTAGTAATGAAAGAAATTGTAGCATTGATGTGGAGAAAGTGGTGATGGTAGCTGCTGAGGGTAGGGAGAGGGAAGAAGAGATATGAACTGGGGGCATTATCAGGACTTGGAGTTGTCCTGGGTGGTACTACAGGGACAGTTGCTGGACATTGTATGTCCTGCCATGGCCCACTGGATGGACTGGGGGAGAGTGTAAACTACAATTTCAACCACTATCCATGTGGTGCAGCAATGCTTCAAAATGTATTCATCAAATGCAATGAATGTGCCACGATGATGAAAGAGGTTGTTGATGTGGGAGGAGTGGGGTGAGGGAGGTGAGGGGTATATGGGGACCTCATATTTTTTTAATGTAACATTAAAAAAAAAAAAGGAAAAAAATGAAATTCCTAATTAGATCACTAATATACATGCCCAAAATTTTCAAGTGAGGTAGTCGATTATGACAAATCATTTATTTGAATAATCTTACCTTTCTGTGTAAGTTATTGTCTCTGTGTTATATCTAGAGTCAGTGTATCCTTAATCTAAAAATCAATTCCCACAAGTCTGCTTTCCTACACTCAGTAAATAGTCCTTGAATTAGGCTGATTTCTCAAGAGTACAGTTGGAGAAAAAAAATTGATGTGAAAACAAGTTACAAACTAGAAGGTGTCTGGTTTTGTTGTTGTTGTTGTGTGATCGAATGAAGATGAATGTGGGCCCAACATTTTCACCATATAATATCTACTCCAATCCAAAAGCACTGATTGTCTTGGAGCAAAAGGCAGGCCAGGGGCTCCAAATAAACTTCAAGTGGAGATTTACATCATCAAGGTGGTGGTGTAGCATGTGGTAAAAGTCTGCTATTAGAAACAATAATAAAGGGAATAATCAACTTTCTCAAATCTCTGGAAGATGATCAGCCCTAGAAAAGAACCCAACGAATGCTGAAAATTGTACAAGAGTGAGGTGACAAATTATCAGTAAGGACCATTGCACCATTCTTGGACCCACACAGCAGTTTATGTGGCTCATAGCAGTGGCATGACATCATGCACATGGTCAAGCCTGGCTTTTTGAAGTTTGATGACCCACAGTCATGGTTTGGTGGCCTGTGCACAGACATATTTGTGTCTCTGTAGTCCAATACAGCAATGATGATAGTTTAGAGGGCCAGAAACATTTCCAGCATTCATTGCTCAATAAAAATATTTAGCATATTTGTATGTCAAGACAAACTTACTCCAAGGAAGACAAAGGAAGATATTCTTAGGGCACAGGTTTGGGTCTCCTAACTTGAAAGCTTCCAAAGGCAGAAGAATGGTTCAGGAAGATGAAGTTTAGCCACAATAGTGTATTTTAAGCTGGAATGAAAATAGTGTATTTTAAGCTGGAATGAAATAGTGTATTTTAAGCTGGAAGGAAAAGGCAGACAGTGCAAGGGAGGAGCTGGGCTGCCCACATCTGTAAGGAAAGTAAAGCTGTATAAAAACAAACAGCTCAGCCCAGGCCACCAGGAGGAGAAACATTGGAGAGGATACCCTTTCTTAGGAGAGACTCAATTGCACATACTGATGAATTCTTAAAAGTTACTGTACAAAACCAGGGGAACATACAGTCTCAGAAATAAATGTTAAGCACTTCTCTGTTAATCACGGGCTGTTCTACATACTAAGTATAAACTTGTTTAAGTGTCGAAGAAGAGCCCCAACAAGCAGGCTGTGGTGAGTTGGAGCTGAGTGTTTCCCAGAAAAACACTTCCATAAACGTACTCCATTTTTCAGCGTGAGTCCATTTTAAGTAGAACGTTCATTTAAGGTGTAGCCCACATCAATCAGCACGCATCTTTTTAATTTTTAGGAATTTATTTATTTTTAAAGAAGCTTTAGATTACATAAACATTACATCAAACACATAGCGGATTCCCATATAACCCACCTGGGCATGATTGAGTTATGATTAGGGCGTTGACTCCACCCTTTGGTGGGTGGGGACTCACAGATAAAAGGCATGGCAAAGGACAGAGTTGGAGCTTTTGATGCAAGGGTTTTTTTTTTTTTTTCATTACTCCATTACTTTATTCCACAATTCTCATACAACAGTTTCAGAATAGTAATTCAAACTATCAACACTGGTGACAACAATATGATTTTAAAAATATTTGAAGGTTTTGTTTTTGTTTTGACAGCTGTTTTTGTCCTTAAATTATATCATACAAGGCAGTCAAATTAATGTTTTATGGTCACAAGGAATAGTTCCTCTCTATGTGGTTATACCACTTACTAGATGTAAATTTAGTTTAATTTTACTTTCTAATTAAAGGATTGTGTTTAATTTTAATTTTATTTATTGTTTTATAAAATACTTACTTAGTTCTAAATCATATCTACAGAATAGGATGCATTCAAAGACGTCTTTCTTCTCTCCCAGTACCCTCCACTATTATTTCTCCCTCTTCTTTGATGTATTCATTTCCTATTTATGTATGAATATATGTATCTATCTATCTATCCTTTTACCTATCTATATTCCCTTTTAGGCTATATACAATTTTTTTTCATCTTGCTTTTTTGACTTAAGAGTATATCTTAGAGATTTTTTATAGTAGCATATAGAAATATGGCATTTCTTTTTTGCAGCTGCATACTACATGATACTTCATTGTGTGGCTCTACTGTAGTTTATTCACTAAGACCCCTATTCATTAACATTTAGATACTTTCAAATATTTTGCTATTTCAAATAATTCTGCAATGAATGGCATTTTACATATGTCTCTTTTGTATTTTTGATGTTATGTCCTTGGAAAGATTCCTGAAAATAGAATTTGAGGGTCAAAGAGTAAATGCACACATAAATTTCCTAAATATTGAATGGATTGCTTTTTTTACATAAACAATAAATATATAATAGTTGTGGACTTACAAAACAAACATATAATATCAAACATATATAACATCTCACTGTACCACCAATAACTTGCATTTTTTTTATGCATGGTTTTTTCTTGTTTTTTATTTTTTATTTTTTATTTTTTCCCAAATTCTACTCAATTTATTCATCTTTTAAAAAATATTACATTAAAAAATATGAGGTCCCCATTCACCCCCACTGCCCCCACTCCACCATTCCCTCCACAGTAAACTCTCCCCCATCATCATGACACATCCATTGCATCTGGTGAGTACATCTCTGGCCATCGCTGCACCCCATGGCCTGTGGTCCACACCATAGCCCACACTCTCCCACGTTCCATCCAGTGGGCCATGGGAGGACATACAATGTCTGGGAATTGTCCCTGGAGCACCACCCAGGACAACTCCAAGTTCCGAAAATGCCTCCACATCTCATCTCTTCCTCCCATTCCCCTCACCCAGCAGCCACCATGGCCACTTTTTGCACACTAATGCCACATTTTCTCGATTATTAACCACAATAGTTCATGAATAGAATATCATTAAGTCTACTCTAATGCTTACTGGATTCCTCCTTCCTGTGGACCTTGGCTGGGTTGTGTCCATTACACAACTAAGTCAAGAGGGGGCTTAGATTCCACATGGATAATGGAGGCAATCCTCCTGCTTTCAGTTGTAGGCACTCCAGGCTCCATGGTGTGGTGGTTGAAATTCTTCAACTCCATGTTAGCTGACTGGGGTAAGTCCAATAATTCAGAGTGTAGGAGCTGAAGTCTGTTGAGGCTCAGGGCCTGGCTATCATATTGTCAGTCTAGAGATTCAAATCCCCTAGATATATCTTAAACCCCAGCACCAACTACAATTCCAGTAAAGTAGCATGAAAGGCTTGTGAAAAGAGATCACATCTGAGTCCCGCTCCATCACGCAGAAACACCAGCTCCAAAGAAGGGCCAACTGACATGGCAGTGAACCCCATCTGCCATGACCATAGACGATGTGGGTCTCTTTAGCCCTCAAAAGGACCAATACCTGGGGTTGTATCTACTTTATCCGTGTCTGAGACTCTGCTCCAGTGTGCATAAGGGCAATCCTTCTGACAACCTCCAGACTCTTTTTTAGAGACTCATACCCATATAAACTCATTTGTCCTTTCCATTTCCCCCTTACTTTAGGTCAAACAGCATTTTTAACTTCTGTTATTACATGTAGACAGGGATATTCTGCTGGTCCACGTTGAACCTTTAATTCAAGGTCATTTTCTAGTTACGTCATCAGCTGGTACTTGGTAGTGATCCCTCGGTGCCAGAGAGGCTCATCCCTGGGTGTCATGTCCCACGCTGGGGGGAAGGCATTGTATTTACATGCTGAGTTTGGCTTCGAGATTGGCCACATTTGAGTAACACGGAGGCTGTCAGGAGGGAACTCTTAGGCACACTGCTGCTCTAGGCCTTGTTCTTATTTCAGGTGTATAGGCTCACAAGCATAGTCATTAGTATCAGGGGCTCACTGTTGGACCCTCATTCCTTCCTGGCCCTTACCGTTGCACCTGGGGGACTGCAGCTGCTCCCCTAGGGACCACGACAGAGCCCCCACCCGTCCAGGAACCCAGTACCCCTCCAGCCGTTATTTTTAATTGTTTCCACTATTAGAATATCCAAACATTTCCATGCACCCTGGACACATGCCCTGTATAATTCCCTGTAAACCATATATCACCTGTCAATAACATCCCATACTAGTATTCCTCCACTGCCATTGTTGAACCACTCTGTGATCCAAAACTTCCTGAAAAGTGAAGCCCAATATAATGTCAGGTTCCCTTACTAGTAAATTGGAATATAGGGATGAGTTTAAAGGTTAGATATAGAAAACATATTGATTTGGAAAAATTCTACATCCTATCTTTTTCTTTCCTTTTTTCCTAATTATTGAGCTTCTCTTCACAAGAGCCTTAGATCACAGTAATTCATAAATACAATATACAGTACTCCCACATATCCAACATAAAACCTTTTCCCTTCCACAGCAATAATCTTTTAACTTATTCATATCATATTTACTGAAACTGATGTACAGATTTTGAGATAATAGCTTTCAAACAAGGTAACATTTGTGTTTACATTGTGGTTTATACTTTAGGCTATACAGTTTTCTAAATTTTTAGTTATCCTATGTTTTACATTATGGTTTACATTATTTGTCTGTCGGCCCCTATAAGTTTTTGGTATGATATTACATGTTTTATATCCATCCTTGTGTACTATTTTGAAACGCTTCTTTTGCCCTCACATTTACTTTTTTCCATCTATTCAATATGTATTTCCCCCTCCCCTTGGGGCCCACAGTGCCAGTCAATCTTCATTTCTTGAGGAGCCATGTTCAGAGATACTTGCAACAGTGTTGAGGGCTTGACTTGCTCAACTGCCCTAATGCCCTGGGAGCCACCCTTTCTCTTGAGAGATACAGTTCCCTCTATTTGATGGCATTAGTCCTCCCCAGGATAGGCATCTACCTTCACTCTCATTATATGGGTCTCTACCCAATGGTATAACCCACATTGGCAAAATGTGCATTCAGATATTCCCTTGGAGTCTGTCCTGTGTCAGATTATCCCCTTTGAGTATCTTAAACAGGTAACTTTCCTAATTATATTTTGAAAAAGTTTTCTCAGCATTATACTGTCAACCAACACCTGACAATCTCCTATGTTCATATGTTGCCCCACCCTCCCTCCAATTTCTTGGGCAATATTACCCATCTGCCCATCCCTAGCCCCCCTCAAACCCACTAAGCCCCACCCAAAGGTAATCCTATGCCCCCATTTTATCTCTTCCTTGTGTACATACTTATCTCCAGCTTATCATAGATTTCACCCATGTAGATGTCAGCTTACATCTTTCCTCTCCCCCCCGACTTCCTCTAAGCCTATCTTCCAGTCTCTAGCTCTCTAAGGCAGCTTGCTTATTTCATATCATTGAGGTCATGTAGTATTTGTCCTTCAATGCCTGGGTTGCTTCACTCAACATAAGGTTCTCAAGATTCATCCATGTTATCAGGTGTGTTTGTAGTGTATTTGTTCTTAAAGCTGAGTAGTATTCCATTGTATGTATATACCACATTTTATTGATCCACTCATCTGTTGATGGGCATTTGGGTCAATTCCAACTTTTGGCAATAGTGAACAATGCTTCTGTGAACATTGGTGTGCATATATCACTTTGTGTCCTTGTTTTCAGTTCTGCTGGGTACATATACAGCAGTGGTATTGCTGGGTCATATGGCAAATCTATGGTTAGTTTTTTCAAAAACCGCCAAACTGTCCTCCAGAATGGTTGGATCCTTCTGCATTCCCACCAGCAGTGCATGAGTGTTCCCCTTTCTTCACATCCTCTCCAGCATTTGTATTCTTCTGTTTTTTTCATAGCTGCCAATCTTATGGGAGTAAGGTGGTATCTCATTGTAGTTTTGATTTGAATTTCCCTGATAGCTAATGATTTGGAGCATTTTTTCATGTGCTTTTTAGCCATTTGTATTTCTTCTTTGGAGAAGTGTCTGTTTAAATCTTTTTCCCATTTTTAAAATGGGTTGTTTATCTTTTTATTTTCAAGATATAGGAGTTCTTTATATATGCAAGTTATAAGTCTCTTATCGGATATATGGTTGCCAAATATTTTCTCCCATTGTGTAGGTTCCCTTTTTACTTTCTTGACAAACTCCTTTGAGGTGCAGAAGGCTTTAATTTTGAGGAAGTCCCATTTATCTATTTGTTCTTTTGCAGCTCATGCTTTTTGTGTGATGTTCATGAAGCCATATCCTATTACAAGGTCTTGTAGATGTTTCTGTACACTGCTTTCCAAGGTCTTTATGGTTTTGGCTCTTATATTTAGGTCTTTGATCCATCTTGAGTTGATCTTTGTATATGGTGTGAGATGGTCATCCTCTTTCATTGTTCTACATATGGATATCCAGTTCTCCTGGCACCATTTGTTGAATAGGCCATTCTCTCCCAGTTGAGAGGGTTTGGTGGCTTTATCCAATATTATATGGCTATATATATGAGGTTCTTTATCAGAACTTTCAATTCAATTCCATTGGTCTGTGTGTCTCTCCTTATGGCAATACCATGCTGTTTTCACTACTGTAGCTTTGTATTATGTTTTGAAGTCAGGTAGTGTGATTCCTCCAATTTCGTTTTTCTTTTTCAATATGTCTTTGGCAATTCAGGGCCTCTTTCCTTTCCTAATAAGTTTCATACTTAGTTTTTTGAGTTCCTTAAAGAAGGCTGTGTTGATTTTTATTGGGATTGCATTGAATGTTTAGATTAGTTTTGGTAAGATAGGCATCTTAATAATATTTAGTCTTCCTATCCATGAACAGGGAATATTCTTCCATTTATTTAGGTCTTCTTTGATTTCCTTGAACAGTCTTGTATAGTTCTCAGTGTATAAGCTTTTTACATCTTTAGTTTAATTTATTCCTAAATATTTGATTTTTTAATTTACTATTTTGAACGGTATTTGTTTATTGATTTCCTCCTGATCTTGCTCATTATTGGTGTATAGAAATGCTACTGATTTTTGCACAATGATCTTATAACCTGTGACTTTACTAAATTCATTTATGATTTCTGGAAGGTTTGTTGTAGACCTCTCAGGGTTTTCTATGTATAGGATCATGTCATCTGCAAATAATGAAATTTTGACTTCTTCCTTTCCAATTTGAATGCCTTTTATATCTGGTTCTTGCCTCAGTGATCGAGCAAGTACTTCTAAGACAATGTTAAATAGAAGGGGAGACAGTGGGCATCCTTGTCTTGTTCCTGACTTTAGAGGGAAGGATTTTAGGATTTCACCATTGTAAACGATGTTGGCTGTAGGTTTTTCACATATACTCTTGATCACGTTCAAAAAATTTCCTTGTATTCTGATATTTTGGAGTGTTTTTATCAAGAAACGGTGCTGTGTTTTGTCGAATGCTTTTTCTGCATCTATAGATATAATCATGTGATTTTTTTCCTTCAATCTGTTTATAGGGTGTATTACATTGATTGATTTTCTTATGTTGAACCATTCTTGCATACCTGGAATGAATCCCACTTGGTCTTGGTGTATAATTCATTTAATGTGTTGTTGAATATGATTAGCAAGTATTTTGGTAAGTATTTTTGTGTCTAGGTTCATTAGAGAAATTGGTCTGTAATTTTCCTTTCTTGTGGTGTCTTTGTTTGGCTTTGGTCCTAGGGTAATGTTGGCATCATAGAAGGAGTTAGGCAATGTTCCTTCTGTTTCTATTTTTTGGAATAGTTTCAGCACGATTGGTGTTAGTTCTTTCTGGATTGTTTCGTAGAATTCACCTGTGAAGCCGTCTGGCCCTGGGCTCTTCTTAGTTGGGAGGTTTTTAATGAGTGATTCTATCTCTTTACTTGTGATTGGATTTTTGAGATCATCGATTTCTTCTTCCATCAATATTGGGTGCTTATGTGTTTCTAGGAATTTGTCCATTTCCTCTGAATTGTCATTTTTGTTGGAATATAGATTTCAAAGTATCCTCTTCTGATAGTCTTTATTTCTCTGAGGTCCGTGGTGATATCTCCTTTCTCATTTCTTATTTTTTGTATTTGCATATTCTCTCTTTTTTTCTTTGTTAGTCTTGCTAAAGGTTTGTCAATTTTATTGATCTTCTCAAAAAACCAGCTCTTGGACTTATCTTTTCCAGTGCTTTCTTATGTTCTATTTCATTTAGTTCTGCTCTTATCTTGGTTATTTCCTTACTTTTTCTTTTTGTTGGATGATTTTGTTTTTTTTTTTTCTAATTCCTCCAGAAGTGCAATTAGTTCTTCAATTTTTGTTCTTTCTTCTTTTTTGATGTATGAATTTATGGCTATAAATTTCCCTCTCAGTACTGCTTTTGCTGCATCCCATAAATTTTGGTATGTTGTGTTATCATTATCATTGTTTCAAGGTAGTCATTGATTTCTTTTGAGATTTCCTCTGTGACCCACTGTTTTTCTAAGAGTGTGCTGCTTAATTTTCATATCTTGGTGTGAAATCTGGGCCTCTGGCCCTTGCAGATTTCCAGCTTCACTCCACTGTTGTCAGAGATATTATTTTGTATGATTTTGATCTTTCTGAATTCATTCAGCCTTTCTTTGTGGTCTAGCATATGGTCTATCTTGGAGAATGCTCCATGTGCACTTGAGAAAAATGTATATCCTGCTGTATTTGGGTGTAATTATCTGTATATGTCTATTAGATCCAGCTCCTCTAATATACTGTTCAAATATTTTTTTCTTTAGAGATTTTCTTTTGAGATGTTCTGCCCAGAGTTGATAGTGGTGGATTAAAATCCCCCACTATAATTGCAGATGCATCTATTCTTTAACTTTGTTTTTCCAGCATTTGCCTCACACATTTAGAGGTGCCCTTGTGAGGAGCAGAAATATTTATGATTGTTCATTCTTATTGACAGATTGTCCCTTTCACTAATATGTAGTATCCTTCTTTGTCTCTCACAATTGTTTCACACTTAAAGTCTATTTTGTCTGATATTAATATAGCTACTCCTGCTTTTTTTCAGGTATTGTTTGCTTGTAGTATTGTTTTCCAACCATTCACCTCAGTCTCCATGAATCTCTGGGTCTAAGATGTGTCTCTTGTAGACAGCATATAGATTGGTCATATTTCCTTATCCAGTGTCCCAGTCTGACTCTTTTGATAGGTGAGTTTAATCTGTTGACATTCAGTGTTATTACTTTCAAGGAATTATTTATGTTAGCCATATTTTGATTGGACTTGTTTGTCATATTTTGTTTATTTGTTTGTTTACTTCTCTTTTTGTCTTTTTTATTGCTCTTACACTCTCCTCCAACTCTGCCTGTCCTGTTTTTTGCTTTCTTCCTGAAGAACTCCCTTTAGAATTTTTTGAAGGGGAGGTTTCTTGTTGGTATACTCTTTCAATTTCTGTTTATCTGTGAATATTTTGAACTCTCCATCATTTTTGAATGCTAGTTTAGCTGCATAGAGTATTCTTGGTTGGAAAGTTTTTTTATTTTAGTACCTTGACTATGTCAAACCACTCTCTTCTTGCCTACATGGTTTCAGATGAGAAATCAGCACTTAATCTTATGGAGCTTCCCTTGTATGTGATGGTTTTCTTTTCTCTTGCTGCTTTTAGAATTTTCTCTTTGTCTTGAGCATTGGATAACTTGACAAGTATATGTCTTGGGGTGCGCCTGTTGGGGTTTATGATATTTGGGGTGCGCTCTGCTTCTTGGATATGTACATCTGTCTCTTTCAGTAGATTTGGGAATTTTTCAGCCATTATTTCCTGAAACACTCCTTCTCACCACTTTCCCTTCTCTTCTCCTTCTGGGATGCCTATAATACATATATTTGTGCATTTTGCATTGTCGATCAGGTCACTAAGTCCTAGCTGGATTTTTTCTATCTTTTTATCGATCAATTCTACTATCTGTTTGATATCCGATGTACTGTCTTCCACATTACTAATTCTCTGCTCTGCCTCTTCTAATCTGCTGTTATTTGCTGCGAGTGTATTTTTGATTTCTTGAACTGTGGTGTTCATTCCCATTATATCTGTTACCTTTCTGCATATGTCTGCAATTTCCCCTCCAAGTGTTTTCTTCATATTTTTAATCTCTTCCTTTAATTCATTAAATTTGTCTGTGATATATGTTCTGAGATCTTTAATTATTTTTGCAAAGTTCTGCTCCCCTTCCTGGTTTTTAGTTTGTTCATTGGATTCAGACATGTTTTCCTGATTACTGGTTTGGTATGTAGATTTTTGTTGCTGTCTGGTCATCATTTTATCTTGACAGGTTTAATATATTCCTTAGCTTCTTTGTCTAGTCTTGGGGATTAATTAGCTGTTGTTTTTGTGTAACTGTTATATCTTCTCTTTGTCACTTTGTTCTTATTCTAATTTCTTATTGCTGGCTGAGTTCACTTTGAAGGAAAGTATTAGGTCTAGGGAAAGGCAATTGTGTAAGAAAGGAAAATGTGTAAAGTAGTATTGGTAATAAATGTTAACAGAATAACAATATGAGATCTGGGAGGATGCATATTAGATTCATGTAAGTTGTGTAGAGTTATAGCAGTAGGTAGAGTAGCTATAATGAGGTAGTCGTCTGAATATGGGAGGAATATGGTATGAATTAAAAAGCTAGTGTTTTCGTGAGAGAGGGAAAGAGAAAAGAAAGGCAATATTTTCAAGAGTGGATAAAAGACAGAAAACAAAACAACGGTATTGGAAAGTAAGAGTTAGACAATTTGGGGATCAAAGAAAGTGAGGTGGAATATAGGAGAAACAGTAGATGATGGAGGATATCAAGATGTGGGTGAAAGGGTATAGTGTAGGTAGCCAAAACCAATTCACACAGAAATGAGGCAATGGAGGATGAGGAAACCCAGCAAATGTGAGATGTTCCCTGCAGCACCTATTGTATAATTAAGATAAAATAAAATAAGAAGAAAATGGGGGACAAGAGAGAAAAAAAAAAGAGAAGGAAGAAAGAAAGAAAAAGGGGGTGGGTAAAGGGAGGGCAATAAGGTGAAGAAAAAAAGATATAGAACAACCACAACAGCAACAACAAAAAAAACCCCTAAATAACTGAAAAAACATACAAACAAACAAACAAACCAAAAAAGACCTTGGGGGATACAATGGGCGAAAAAACTAGGAGATACTGCAATGTTAGCATCAGGACAATGAAAAATAAGATAAAAATAAACAAAACAAAACAAAAGAAAAAAGAAAAAACACAAACGTTGCGGGCTAGGACATTCAAGGACCTCAGATGGACCTCAGGTCGAGGTTGATTCAGGGATGGAAAGTCTGTGATATTGCAGACTCAAGAGGTGTGTGTCTCTGGGTTGTGGGCCACCAGGGTTTAGGGGACACAGACCTGGCAACCTCAAATCTGGTTAACAGGGAGCCTGGGAGCACTACAGTGCAACACAGCCTTCAGAGATCCCTGCAGCTGGGTGCCAGCCCTATGGGGGTGGTCACATCCACGAACTCTGACCTATGTTTCAGAAACTGGCAATTCCCCTTCTCACTAGGGTCTCTTCTGTGGCTGTATCACCAATTTGACTTCAGGACACCTCCCGCCCTGTAAGCCCCTGAAACAGTCACCTGGGGGTGCCTCTACACTGCAGCCAATTTAATGATGCTGCAGATCAGTAGCCAGGCCCAGCGGGCGGGACTCCAGCTGGAAGCACCGATATCAGTGTTCAAAACTGAAATTCCCACGCTTCGCAAAATATTCCCCTAATCGACTTACAGACGTCTCCCACCCTGCAGGCCCCTGAAACAGCCTCCTGGTGACATCTCTGCATTGCAAGTGATTTAAGGCCGCTGCAGATCGGCAGCCAGCCTTGGGGGTGGGGCTCTAGCCGGAAGTGCTGTTATCTGTGTCCGCACTGAAAAATTCCCTGCCTCGCAATAAAACCCTGTCTATCTCCCCATATTGGTCTGCGAAGTCCTCCTGCCCTGTTAGACCCCCAAAAGCCCGCTCAGGGCTTATGAATTCCCCAGTACTGCAGAGCCTTCAGGAATCGCCACTGTGGTGCCTGTGCTGCAGCTCCGCCCATCCCAGGAGGGAGCATCCCGTGCGCAGCCCCCACCTCCGTGTAATAGAGCCTCAATTTTATCTTATACACGAATTTTCCATTACCTTCTCACAAATCGATGTCCAGACACCTCCTGCCCTGCAAAATCCCGAAACAGCCTGGTCCCAAAGAATTTCCAAAGATGCCCAGCCACTTCTTTGCAGGAGAGATTATCAGGTGCACTCACTCAACCACCATCTTGCCCCACATCTGCAAGGGTTTTCTTATGTTGGACTTTGATGCTGAAGACTTAAGCTGGAGCCCTGGGAAGTAAGCTCCCAGAGGAAAAAGAATTCCAGCCCTAGGAAGAAAGGAACCTTGAACCCAGAGAAAAGCAAGCCCCAGGAACACGGAAACCCAGAAAGCCTGAACCCTCACAGATGTTAGCAGCCCTCTTGCTCCAAATAGACTTTGTTGAGGGAAGTAACTTGTGTTTTATGGCTTGGTATCTCTAAGCTCCTCCCCAAATAAATACCCTTTATCAAAACCAACCAATTTATTTTATTTCACATCAGCAAGAGTTTTGCCTGACTAATACACCCCTGCTATGCTTTTTCAAGATAGAGAATCAGTGGATTTCCATTAAATCACTTCTATTTTGGCAATTCAATTGAGAAATAAATCTATAAAGTTAATTAAAACAAACAATATGCAGAGAAATTCATTCAACAGAGTTCATTTAATGAAATGTCAATGTCAATGAAATCAGAAATAAGGAGATGTGCAAATAAGTCTTCAATGAAAATTGCAATTTGACCTTTATACCACAGTGTTCTCACTGTGATATGATTTATTCCATATGTGGATTTTATTTTATTTTTTTTATTTCTCTGAATCTCCCCTCACAGCACTTCCACCAAAGGACTTTCTGAATGTCTCATGCACCAGGTCTGAACATTGGAATATGCCTTGTCATGTTCTCTCAATCCCATAATTCTCCAATAATAATTTGTGATTTAATGTCCAGACCAAATCCTTTGGTCTCATGTTGCTGTCTCAGCCACAAGGAATATGACTAGGGATGAAAATTACAGCAAATTTATTATTAAATCAACAGCTGATATTAATAAATTGCCAGTTAATAATATACTGTGTTCAAGATGTTTCTATGATATGATGAGGTAGAAAGATATATTCAGAGATTAGTGGAGCTATATCACTCAATGGTCAAGTGAGGAGACTGAGGGTGAGTAGGATTGACATTCTTCAGGTGCACAGGTGTGACAAGTCAGGGGCAGGATCAAGGCAGGTGCTCCCTAAGTAATTATGGTGTCCAAGGTGAGGTTACGTACAGGTCCTTTCTGACTCCTTTGGAGAGTAATCCTAATAATGACAGCAGTGAAAATTTCTAACAGCACTTACAATTTACTAAAATTACAATCCTGAAGTTACTAATGAGGAATGACATCAGGAAAATGGAAATGTGGCACCAAAACCCCTACCCACACTGCTATTTAAAAAATCAATCAGAATTCATTTTAGCCAATATTGTCAGGAAATAAATGCAAACGATATATTCAATAGGTGTATATACACACACATACCCACATATAATGACTGGAGTAGTGGCATAATGTTCATATTCCAAAGCCATGCTTGATCCTTGGCTGCACCTGAATTTCTGACCAGCTATCTCAACACATTTCTTGCTGAAAGTAGAGGAAACTGGACTGGGTGAGGGGACTCCCAAGGAGATGACTGTGTTCCCCAAGGACTCAACCAACATCCTCCTCCTAGGGTGCCCCTAAGACAAGGACCTTCCGTCATTCCTTTTCATTTTACATACAGAGTTACTTCCCAGATGCTAATCACCACTTGGGCAGACAGAAGAAACCAGAGGACAAATGTACTTAAATTTAGGTACCTTCTTTATCAAGAAATACATTTTTCAGGCCTCATGGGCCTCATCCACAAGAATATGGAGGCCTTTTGGTTCTTCCTGTTTTTGGAGATGACTAACAACAGTGAATTTCTCAGGGATTCTGATAGGAAGGTAATGGGGATGCTGCCTCTCAGCACATGACTCACTGTTTTTCTCCTTGTCCTCAGGTGTCCTGTCTCTGGTGCAGCTACGAGAGACAGGACCTGGCTTGGTGAAGCCCTCACAGACCCCATCCCTTGTCTGTCTCTGGAATCTCGGTAAGCAGCAGTCAAATGGACTGGGTCTGCCTGGCTCCAGGAAAAGAGCCTGGAGTGGGTCAGCAGGATAATTAGTAGTATAAGCACAAACTACAACCCAAATCATCAGTCCTGACTCAGCATCACCAGGGACACCTCCAGAAATGATGTTTATTTAAAGCTGAGCAGCCTGAGAGTTAAGGATATGGCCATGTCTTACTGTGCAAGAAACACAATGAAAGGAAGTCAGAGTGAGCCCAGACACAAACCTCTCCTCAGAGTAGAGGAAAGAGCTGGCTGCTTAAGGTGTTAGTGGCAACTAGGGGGCACTCTGTGGCAAACCCCAGTGGCAGGTGGGTGGAGGTGTTAGGGAGGACTTTCTTGATCTTGCTTAAGTTCCCCTCTTCTTGCTCCACAACTTACAAACCCCAGAGAATAGACATTGTATATTTTCTGAGCAGTGCTACCATGTATGCAAGACTCAGTCTACAAAGGATGCTATCTGACTGTCCAAGCATCGCTTAGTTAAAGGATTTTTTTCTTTGTACATTTTGTGCTATTTATTTCTTTTTGTTTGTTTGTTTTTAGAAACTTTTATTGTCATTTTTAAAAAGATACATAGATCACACAAAATGTTACATTACAGAACATGAGGTTCCCATATACCTCACTCCTCTCTCCTACTTCCACTTCCACATCAACAAACTTTTTCATTAGTGTGGTACATTTATTGCATTTGGTGAATACACTGCATGGATTACAATTTACACTGTAGTTTACACTCTTCCTCAGTTCATTCATTGCGATATGGCAGGATTTATAATGCCCTGCATTATTTCTTTTGATTTTCTCTATTTCTGGAGGGAATGCATGCAATCCAGTAGTGATCTGACTCCTTGGAGACTTGCTCTAGCAAATTTATGATTAGGTAAATGTGAATTTACCAAAATTAATAACTAGTGATTGAAGGGAATCAACATAAAATGTGTAAATAAAGGACCCATAGAATGGGAGGAAATATAAATCGTACATTTAATAATGAACTTGTATTAAGAATTTGTCAATTACCAAAATGTCAACAATAATCACAAAAAGAAGATATACAAAAGGTTAATAAGTAAATGAAAATTAGAGTTGTATGATTTGTAATCATGGAAATATAAATCAAATTTACAATGCAATACCATTTAGCTCCCAAGAGGAGGGGTAGACTCAAAAATTAGAATAGCAAGAAGTATTTGAGAGGATTTGGAGAAACAGAACCCTATGGCAATGCTGTTGGTTTGATACATAATGAATCTTCTTTGAAAAATCAGATGTGCAGGTCCTCAGATTATTAAATAAGAAATTATCTTTCAAAACTACAATTTCACTTACAGGTATATACCCCAAAATATTGAAAAAAAGAATTCAAGTATATATTTATACAACAGAGTTTCCCTCTCAATTAGAAAAAGTGGGTATCACAATCTCAAATTCCTCAAGATTGGGAAATGAACAATGGACTAATACAGATTTATTGTTATTTTAATAAGGACTTATTATTTTATCAATGGAAGAACTTTTATTGATATAAAGGCAGTGGCCACCAGAGTTCTGAGGGATGGGAGAGGGAAGAATAATTGTAATATGAGGGCATTTTGGGGACATTGAAGGTGTGCTGCATGACATTGCAGTGACAGATACAGGCTATTGTATATTTTGTTATAAACTGCAAAATTGTGTAGGACAGGGGATAAATTATAATTTAAACCATAGTCCATGGTTAGTAGCAATGCTTCAATATGTGTTCATCAATTTTAACTATTGTACCACACCGATGAGGGATGTTGCTGATGTGGAAATATGTGGAATCGGTAGGTAGTAGGGCATATGGGAATACCTTATATTTTTAATGCAACATTTATGTCCTCTAAAGCTTCTTTAAAAATAAAAATAAATTAATAAAAAAGAAAAAATATTATATTTAAAAGTTATAATTCCGCTTCCAGGTATATAACCCAAAATACCAAAAACAGAGGTTCAACTTTGGACAGCAAAGTTCATACAGTATCATTTACAATAGACCAAAATTATAAGAAATCCAAATTTTCAACAACACATGACTGGATAATCAAATGTATACACACAATGGCATGTCATTCACTTGCACAAAGGGAAGACATATAAAATGAATGAAAATTAAACATAGTTTTAAATTAAATTGTCCAAATACAAAAGGAAAAGGATTTTATTCATTCACTTACATGGAATCTCTATGCAAACTCATAGAGTAAGTAGATTAGCAGTTACCACATTCAGGATGGAATGAGGAAGCATTGATATTTGCTATCATATGGATGAACCTTGAAACAATATGATAACTAAAAGAAGCCAGGCATGAACTACAATATAATTTATTTCCTGTGATATTAACACCAAGATTAAGGATAAGTACAGAGCTACAAGGTAGTTTTATTGTTCATTGGGTAATTGGGAGGTAGAAGGACAGGAGGATGTTGGGTCAAGGGTATGCTTTTTTCTGTATAAGTTAATGAAAATATTCTAATATTTTCTCTGTTCATCAGAGCTCATATTTTTGTATAAAACAATAACCATTTAAATATATACTTTAAATAGATGAACTCTATGGTATGTGATATATATCTTAATAAAACTATATTTTAAATAAAGAAGATTAATTATTCCCTTGGAGAAGGGAATGGTTGAGAGGCAGAAATTTTGAGTGAAAACTCTTGAGAGTTCACTGATGGGGTGGGTGGTGGTGATGGGCACACATGTGCACATGTGTGTATATAATTACCCAATGTTATACTTAAATATGTGATGACTATTAAAAGTCAATTACAACTAGTAATTGAAAGCGAGCAAGCCATGGAACTTTCTTATTATACTTTTATTATAGAGATATCTGGGATTGTTTGTTATAATGGTTATAGAATTCTGATAGTTAGAGATGGGCACATTTAGTTGGAAAATTTGAAGTCCATAGATTCGGGCTGAAGGTTTATGAAGCAAGCTGAAAGTCAATAAAGCAGATAATCTCCAAACTTTAAAGTCAACATTTGAGCTTTGTCAGAACTGGGAAATGTAGAAACAAGATACTAAGGAATTTGTGAATTTCCCAGCTCTTAAGATTACTTCCCACTTATGAGTCTCTGACCAGAAAGGAAGTTTTACATAAAATCAATTGCTATTTATATCTCTGTATAAGAAAACCAGACATTTGTGAAAACATGTAAGTCGTATTGAAAAGTTAGGCCTATGTTCAAGGAAATTAAATACCTATTAGAGATGGAGAAAATTTTAAAAATATAGATTTTAGAGTCTATACCCATGTTTGCTTCTGTTGTGTTTTCAAAGACATTCACTTACAGAAGCCTAGTGTCTCTGTTGATGGCATTGCCTGTATGCTGGTAAAAGGAACAGGGAAGATGGCTTCTATTTTGAAAAAATCAGCTATATTGTGTTCATGTATATGTATGTGTGCATCTGTGTGCATGAGTGTTTATGCATGTAATTGGTGTAAATGGGTGAGGGGGCTTTGAGCCATGTGTATGTAAACATACCTGATAGTTTGTGGTTGTGAGTGTGTATATTATTGGAATAGTAGATGTGCATGCTTGTGAATGAGTGTGTGCATATATGTGTGTGAGTGTGAGAGTGTTACGAGTGTAGTACATGTATGAATGAGTTTTAAGCCCCATGAATATCTACTTGCAGGTGTTCCTGGATGCTACCTTCAATTCACAGAGCACAAAGGAGATGAGAGACTGCCTGAAATTTATCAAGAGTCTCTGCATTCTCCAAGTGTGGGACTTTGCCAGAGAATCTGGGGGGATATGGGCAGGGGCCCCTCCCCTATGTGTCCATAGACTCCTGAGTTTGGTCTCCCCACAGAGTATACAGTTGCAAAGCACAATTCAATACATAAAGAGATGTGGTAAATCTAAAGATTTTTCTGCCAGGAAAAAGCCCTGTGAGCCTAACGGAAACCTCCCTGCAAGGTAGAGGGAGGGCTGCAGGGGGCGCTCATGCTCCACTAAGCACAGGCCCTAGGCTCTTAAAAGGTGCAATGTCAAAGGGGAGGTGATTCCTTCCTTCCTCTCAAGGTCTGGGATTTCCTTCTTCAAAACACAAGCTAAAATAAGAACTTAACTAGGACTCTTATGTGTCTAAAACTCTTCTATTCGGAAGCCTTTGCCTGACTTAATAAGGCAAGGGGAAGCACATTTAAGAGGGACATTTGTAGGTCTTTTATTCACCTTAAGAGTGGGGGCCTAGAAGACAGAGTTGATTCACTAATTCAGTGGGTACAGAATTTTGGGAAATGCACTGCTCGTATAATTGTTGTGTTTCCCTTTTTATTCATGTTTCATTTTTCACAATTTTAAAAATTAATAACATGCAATTCCTTCCTTTGTCCTCAAACATCTGGCCTCAACTTTGTGTAAGTTTGTATTTCTTTCTTAGCTCACACTGTCTACATTTTATAGCACAAATAAAAAACTGCTCTCAAATGGACCTTCCCTATCTCCTCCACACAAACCCCATCAACATCTTGTTCTTCTTACTCTGGTCATTGTGCTTAGTTGCTCTAGCATCTCCATCACTAGTAATCTCCAGTCATCTCAATTAAATATTTACCATTTTTTACTTTCTATAGCAAATTAGTCATTTCTTTTGGTTTGTCACACTAGCATCTTAAAAATCTAGGATTATTCTTCAGCCCCAGCATTGTTTAATAACCTCTATGAGTGACAGAAGCTAATTATATATATATTTTTTTCCCTTTTCATCCTCACTCACAGATATATATTCACACATTTTGGATTTTCATCTCTTTGAGCAAAAATGTATTCCAATTTCCCTTTAAGTCCAGGACACTCGGTTCTGCATCTGTTTAATCCTGTGGGACCACCTGCTATGTATAGGGCACACCCGAGTCTGCATGTTGCATGCCATCCCTTCCCATAACATTTCCCAAATCAGATCAGCCAACATTTCCACCTCTTAAACAGAAGGTCCTGATATGTCCTGTTAATCTGGCTTATTCTACTTCTGTTGACTTTCCTATTATCTGCATTCAGGCATAGAGGATATTTATTATGCAATTCACTTGATGAATATTGAATAACTGGGTCTTACTATAGTGCATTTAAGACTGAATTCATGAAACAAAAAGTAAAAGGGATTTTCAGAAAGAGTAGGATCTAAATAGGTCAATGTACAGGTGGGGTCACTGAGACTGAGGGGGTTGACCTGTCTCTGAGACACAGGTGTGACACTGAGGGACAGGAATAGAGCAGGTGTCATTTGTGCAATTGTGGTGGTCAGAGGTGAGGGCTCACATTGGTTCCCCACATTCTGGTTACCAGGGTGCTGATAAAACTAATAACAGTGTTTATAAGAATAAATAGCTCTAGGACCCTACTATAAAATTCAAAAACATTCTGCTGTCACTATCAAGATGTGTCTATACAGATTAAAGGACATAGTGGTGAGGTCATACCCTCAGGGACGCACAGCAGGCAGGGATGGAGTTGCTGGACTGTCTGCCCTAATGACTTTTAGGATCTCAGCCACAATCCCAGATTCAGTGACACCATCCTGAGGAAGACAGTTCTCAGGTCAGTTTTCAAAGGGACCTGATTCCTCCTCAAGGAGTTGCCCCCCAATCATTTTGAGCTCATCACTTCTGGAAACTGTTCTGCAATATTGCCAAGGATCTTCTTGCTATTTCCCCCAGGCAGTGGAAGCTATTTTCACTGAACTCAAAACTCTCTGGCATTAGCAGAGAAATCAGGACATGTACTTTTCTCGGACCAATGAATGCATCCACGGATGGATTCTTAGGGCTGCTGTAAAAGTATCAAACATTATATGGCTTAACATAATAGATGTGTATTGCTTTGCAGATCTGAAGGCTATAAACCTACAGCCTATTGGGGATAATCTTTCCCATCCTCTTCTGAGGCGCTGTTGCTTTGTCCAAAATCATAAAGCTTCAATTCCTAACTCAGTCATCAAGGCATCCTCATTGAATCTGTCTCTGTCCAAATCCTCCTTATTTATAAGGACACCAGTCTTGTTGGATTAGGGCCCAATATAATTCAGTTTATTTTAACTTACATAACCATATTCACAAAGACTCTACTTCCAAATAAGATCACATTCACAGGACAGAGTAATCTTTCAACATTCTTTTTGGGAGTCAGAATTCAACCCATATTCCTAATCCAACATTTCTGTGAGCTGTGGACCTTCCATGGGTTGTCTGTGTTTGTAGCCCAGAGGAAGGCTTATGTTTCTAAATGTTCTTCCTAAAGATGAAATTCCTGAGGTGTAGGGTATCCCTGCAGACTCACCTGTGATTATGGGATAAACAGGTTAAGGAGCCTACTAGGAGTGCTTATCATCTGCTAAAAATAAACTGCTAGAGAGATAGACTAACGATTTCAACACCAGTAAATATTGAATATACATTATATAAAAGCCTTTTCAGATGAAGACATAATGACTCAATGTAGCGAGTAAAAGTCTATCTGAATTATGGCACATATTAAAGTGGATCAAGTTCATCTGAATTCATCATGTTTGATAAATTTACCCATTTCCACAAAATTTTAGAAAATCCAATAAAAACAACTAAGGTATATGATATACAGGTCGGAATATTTACTGGGCAGATTAGAAGGCTTTGTATTTGTGTTGAGTATTTGATAAACATACATACATACATATATATATATATATATATATATATATATATATATATATATATATATATTATATGTGTGTATATATCCATGAGAATAGAGACACATTGACTATATTCCCAAGGTAATTTTTTGCTGCATCTGACATCCTTCCAGGTCTTTCATCAAATTTTCATAGCCTGGAGGAAAAAAAAAACAACCCTTTATTTGGAAAAGCCAGATCCCAGGAAGGAAATTCTGTTCTCCTAGGGCTTAGCCAGGATCCTCCTCCCAGGGGATCCCCAGAAAGAAAGGACTGCCACACTTCTTTCTATCTTTACATTCTAAAGTACCTCCCACATGCAAATAGCCATTTGGGCCAACAGGTGAAAGCACAGTCCATATGGACTTAAATTCAGGACCCTTCTCAACCAGGAAAATATTGTCTGCAAGTCATGGGCCTTGTCCATAGGAACAGGAAAGCCTTGTGGTTCTTACTCTTTCTGGTTGCAGCTACCAAATATGTGTGGCTAAAGGGTTCAGTCATAAAGGCAATTAGGATGATACATATGAGTTCATGACTCATAGTGTTTCTCCTTGTCTCGAGTGTCCTTTCCCAGGTGCAGCTGCAGGAACTGGTCTGGTGAAACCCTCCCAGACCCTGTCCCTCTCCTGCTCTGTGTCTGGATTCTCCATGACAACCAATGATTATTGCTGGGACTGGATCTGCCAACCCTCAGGGAAGGGTCTGGAGTGGTTATCAGCAATATTTTATAATGGGGTTAAAAGCTATGTATCATTCCTTGAAACAAATCTCCACATCTAGAGACACATCCAAGAATCAGGTCTTTCTGCAGCTGGTCTCCATGACAGCTGAGGACACAGCTGTGTATTACTGTGCAAGACACACAGGGGAAGTCAGTGTGAGTTCAGACACAACCATCCCCATTCAAGAGGGAGATGGGCAGCAGAGGGTACTCAGGACCCACCCAGAGCAGGGCCCAAACCTAGGCTCAGGTTCGAGGAAAATGTGAGGAAGAGAGGATTGCCGTATGAAAGATATAGGGCTTTGCTTCTTGTTTAAAAGCACTGAATCTCTGCGGGTTCATCACTACATTTATTCTAAGTTATGCAAGGATGTTTCCAAGTTTCAAACAGAATATATGTGTGTAAAGTTTTTGTATGTTTTATAAAATATTACATGTTGTAATACCTAAGTTACTTTTTTCATATGTTTCTCCTGGATTAGTCTGGCAGTATGAACAAACACAAATAAGAGACACTCTAACATTATGCATTTAATATGGGGGAATTAATTCTTTTTCCTGGTTCTGCTCAGGAAAAATATAATAATAATAATAGTAATAATAACCATAAACTAATAATGCCACAATTCCTTGATTGTTTATTTACTGTAAGGACAGTTTATTTTTTTTATTTTTATTTTTTTTTATGTTTCCTGAACAGTAATTTATTTTTTTTCTTTTTTTTTTTTATTGACTTTGTAATAATATTACATTAAAAATATATATGTGAGGTCCCATTCATCCCCACCCCCCACCCCCCCTCTCCCCCCCCAACAACACTCGTTCCCATCATCATGACACATCCATTGGATTTGGTAAGTACATCTTTGGGCACCTCTGCACCTCATAGACAATGGTCCACATCATGGCCCCTACTCTCCTCCATTCCATCCAGTGGGCCCTATGAGGATTTACAATGTCCGGTGATTACCTCTGAGGCACCATCC
Organism: Dasypus novemcinctus; assembly: GCF_030445035.2. Lineage (NCBI taxonomy): Eukaryota > Metazoa > Chordata > Mammalia > Cingulata > Dasypodidae > Dasypus > Dasypus novemcinctus. Next base: position 61,161,352 of record NC_080691.1, on the reverse strand, counting down.
AGGGCAGCTCCATGTCCCAAAGACGCCTCCACCTCTCATCTCTTCCTGCCTTTCCCCATACCCATCGTCCACCAAGGACAGTTTATTTTGTGGAAGGGTTATTTTATCAGAATTGAAAATTAAAGTCCCCACCTTCTTTTCCCAAGTGTGAGCATTTATATCCCTCCTCTTCCTGGATGTTCAGAGTTCTTTGTTTTCAGATTTAGCTCCCTGTACCAGATAGAGCACCATTACCTCAGAGTGAAGGATCAGAAAGTGGAGACAATTTGGTATGGCCTTAGGTGCATCATCCAGGTGATTCAGCCCTGTTTTCTCCATCATGGACAGTGCTTCTGTACTTAAATAGTCTGTAAATGATCCAAACACACAGTAGGCTGATCTTGATGGGTGCTGCTAGTGGGATGGTCTGGGAAAAACCATCCTGTTCTCACTGGAAGAAGATGCCTTCTGGGGTGGTAAGAGAATCCACTATCATCAGGAACCCTGGGAGTTCTTCCTGATTTACCATGTCTGGGGAATGGCTGCATTTTCAAGAGAAAAATGAGAAGTAGAAAAGTGAGACATGGAGGGTTTGAAATCTTGTTTCTGCAAGGACAGGCTTTCCTCTTCCCCAGGAAGGGTTCAGGTTCATCTGACTCACTTGATCCCTGGAGTTAGAAGTGGAAAGTTGCAAGTATACAGTTGTCTATAGGTCCCATTGGCTCTAAGCAGAACCCACAGCTGGAAGAGCCCAGAATTGCAGGATGATCTCTGGACAGGAGTTGGGTGATACAGTAAAAAACAGGACAGTGCTGTTCTCATAACCCCATCTCCTCCATTCTCATATTGAAGGCACTTGACATCCTTTCTATTGAGTGAGATGAGGGAATCCCAAATGTTCAGCAGATGGATAGTTTCCAAGGAGGTGTTGCAAGTCTTAGAACCATGAATATCAAAATGTATTAGATATAAGACTATTCTAATTTTATCCATGATGATCCTTCAATAGAGTTTTCAGAATTATTGATAGATTCAGACCTCTCCTCACTGTGACCTAAGTATCCTTTTATAGATCAAGGTCTGAAGACAAGAGTTTCATAAACTTGTTTCATAATGAGAAGTAAAACAACTGTTATTTGTAATCATGTGGAATGTACACATGGAATTAAATGTTTTTCTTATTCGATGTGGTTTTCACAGGCAGTTGGATTAATTTAATTAGTTAAAGATAAGGGTCCCAATTCCCAAAAGGATGCCTGATTTAAGAACAATATGCCAGGTGAGCAAGGGGTATGTATCCCTAGGATGGAAGAGGTACTAGGAAAGTTGAGGGCCCTCATGACCCCCCTACCCTGAGTCCATGCCACCACCTCCAGGAGAGCCAGCAACCAGAGTAGTAATTAAAAGACCTGTATCCTCTACCCCTCCCCAAATCTTAGGAAAATATGGGTTAAAGTGGACTTACTGTTATTCTACGATAGAACTATTGTGATAAGTAATGGAATAAACTGTAGCATTGATATGGAGACATGGCCATAGTAGTTGCTGAGGGCAGGGACAGGGAAGAAGAGATGTGATATGGGGGCATTTTTGGGGGCTTGAAATTGTCCTAAATGATATTGCAGGGACAGATGTTGGACATTATATGTCCTGCAATAACCCATTGAATGGCCTGAGGGGGGGAGCATAAACTACAATGTAAACTATTATCCATGAGTTACAGCAGTGTTCCAAAATGTATTCATTAAACGAAATGAATGTGCCACAGCAATGAAAGAGGTTGTTGATGTGGGAGGAGTGGGGTGGGGTGGGGGTGAGGTATATGGAACCTTATATTTTTTAAGGTAACATTTTTTTGTGATCTATGTATCTTCAAATAAGTACAATTTAAAAAGTAAAAATGTGGAAAAAAAAAACCCGTAGATACCTCTGCACTTGTGTTAGAAAGGTTAAAATAATTTAAAAATAACTGCTACTGCCATCTGCTGGTGAAGTGAGGGCAACACCACTGCTGGTGGAATCAAATTTGGGGGCACAGCCATATTGGAACAGTTTGACGGTTTCTGACAAAACTAAACTTAGCCTTACTAGAGAAATCAGCAAATAAGCTCCTATGTACCTACCTGATTTGAAAATAAATGACCACAAAAAAACCTACATATGAATGATCATACCATTTTCATTCATTATCCTGAAAACCAAAAGCAACAAAGATGTTCTTCAGTAAGTGCATAAATAAGCAAATAAGTTATGATCATATGATGGAATATTATTATTGTTCTTTCTTTCTTTTAAATAAGTCACATTTTCCCCAATATTCTCTGAATTTATCTCAACTTAATCTTGCAAAGTTTTACTCAAATTTCCAACATTATTTAATATATCCAAGTGCATTCTCTTTTTTATCTGCAAACTTTTCTTTTACAGCATTCTTTTCTATTTCTGGACTGGAGGTCAGTTTTATTATGCTTTCTTATTCCTTTTCTTATTAACTTATCATAATTTAATTCATTTTATTGATTCATTATAATATTTTTATTCCATATATTCATGTACTTCCAGATTATTTCTTATCCAAGTATTTGTTTGCTTATCCGTGCTTTTTTTTTGTTTTGCGTATATCCTCAAAATTTATAATAATGGTAGTGTTTTTTGTATTTTTGGAAACACCTGGAAGGAACAATAACCACATTATTTTTATACATCTCATATTGGTCAGTTTTAATAAAAATACATTATATCACTTCAGACCTGGAAACATTAAGACTTCCTGATTTCCCCAGGAATTTTCTATACTTGAAAACATACTGGAGATGTCACTGTCCAGGTTGTGGAAATTCTGGTAACCCTCCTCTCCAGATGCACCTTGCCTCTAAGTTCACTAAGGTTCATGTCCCTGAGCACACAAGCAATGCCATCCAACTCTGGTAAAGGCAATTTCCATTATTCTGATGGAATAAACAGACCAATAATTCTTTTCTTGGCATACAGACAGATACTGTTTAATTTAGTTGCAACTAGCAATTTTTTTTTCAAAGATTTGGGTTCTGCTAGATACAGATCCACATTATTCCACATCGTCTTTCCTCAAGGTTCTCATATAACTTTAAGACCCCTTTCTCCATTTTCATCAGGACAGTGGGCAGTTCTTGTATCTGAGAAGTCAGTTAATGATGCCAAAAGTTCAGATCCTGGAGACTGAATTCACAGACAAGGATCTGGTCTGAGCCACCTGTCATTGTTCCTCCTTGGGAAGGCAGGGTGGGAGGGTCTGAGCAGCACTGAACACCAGGCATCTGTCTCATATAAGAAGAGTTCCTCCAACCATTCAGGTTTGGAGTCAAGGATCCAGGGAATGGTGAGAGATCATTGCTCTGTGCAGATAAAGTAGGTACTCTGTGAGAACAGAGCAGGGCAGGGTGAGGTCTCTGATTGGAGTCCCTCCTGCTAAGCATTTTCTCATCCCACACATCCTTGCTCTGTGCCCCCTCGTGATGGAGCTGGCCTTGCCTCTCCTTGAAGGAGCTGCAGTCTTGTATGCCTAAACTCTGAGAACGGCTTTGATCTGCTCTCTACCCTTTACTCCCATCCTAAGCTTAGATGCCGAATCTTCACACTTATGACACATTATTTTATGGTGGGCCTCCTTCTAAGGCATTGACACAGATGAGGTAATTTTCTTATATCAATTCTTAGAAATGATTCCTAACATTATCTCCTTCTGTGATTGGAGGCCCTGGGGAATGGGTGACCAGTGACCTGGGTGAACAAGACATGGATGTTGTGCTGTGCAGACTCCATGTTGTGGTCCCCGAACAAAATCCTGTGGGATGAGAACAGCTCTCTGTTCAGACTGCAAAACTCCTCACTAGAGGCACAGATATAGAGTATGGCATGGGCAGGGCTGGAGCCATGTAAAGCAGGGCCAGGGTGGGTCACCTCCCATCCAGCACAGGTGCACCTTGAAACCCAGTGACTTTCACCATGTCAGCCTCTAGTTCCCAAAGGCACCCAAGATGCAAATCACCCTGGGCCTCACAGAAGAAATGCTCCTCACAGGCTGGGCCTGTGTGGTAGGTCTTCATCCTCCAGATGGCCATGCAGATGCTGGGACTCCTCCTCTGCCTGCTGGCAGCTCCCCTAGGTGAGGGTCTTGGGGTTCAGGAGTTCACAGGTGCTTGATTGTGGGGTAGGAGGACAGACTCACAAAGACTCTCCTTTTCCCCTGGTGTCCTGTCTGAGCTCACCATGAAGGAGTCAGGCCCAGGGCTGGTGAAGCCCTCACAGACCCTCTCCCTCACCTGCTCTGTCTCTGGCGGCTCTGTCACTGGCAGTTACCTATGGAGCTGGACCCGCCAGAGTCCTGGAAAGGGGATGGAGTGGATGGGGTACTGGAGTGGAGGCACATACTACAACCCAGCTTTCCAAGGCCGCATCTCCATCACTGGTGACACGTCCAAGAATGAGTACTATCTGCAGCTGAACTCCCTGACGACTGAGGACACTGCCAAGTATTACTGTGCAAGAGGCACAGTTAGGGGAAGGCAGTGTAAGCTCAGACAAAAACCTCCTCTGCAGGAAGGGGATGGACAGCAGGGGGAGCTTAGAACCAACAAGGACAGGACTCAGCCCCAAGATTGGGTACAGGGAGGGGAAAGATTTCCTGTCAGCATCTGGGGCTTCCTTTCCCCAGAGCCTATTTCCCCAAGGACTTGCCCGAGTTCTCCTTCATCAGTCCCCAGGGAAATGTCAGGGAGATTCAGAGCCACATTTGTTTCACTTATAGAGGGAAATGAAGTCACTGCCCAAGCTTCTATATCCCCTTCTTTTGGTCTTTAACTTAGCTCCCAGTATGATCTTTTGCAGGTCACTGAACTAGTATGTCAAATACCACATGAAACCCACAGTCTGTGACAAAAAATTCCTTTCTGTTCTTTCTAAACATTAAACCCAATTTAGGGAAAGAATGAGTATTTAAAATTATTTTTTTAATTAGACTTAATTTTTAATATATATTTATTATTATTATTTTTTAATTACATTAAAAAAAATATATGAGGTCCCATTCAACCCCACCGCCCCCGCCCCCCACTCCCCCCACAGCAACACTCTCTCCCATCATCGTGATACATCCATTGCACCTGGTAAGTTCATCTCTGAGCATCACTGCACCCCATAGTCAATGGTCCACATCATAGCCCAGACTCTCTCGCGTTCCATCCAGTGGGCCCTGGGGGGATCTACAGTGTCCCATAATTGTCCGTGAAGCACTATCCAGGACAACTCCACTTCCCGAAAACGCCTCCACATCTCATCTCTTCCTCCCGTTCCCCACACCCAGCAGCCCCCAAGGCTACTGTTCCCACACCCATTCCACATTTTCTCTGTGGACATTTTTTTAATTTCTATTTTTATTTTAAAAGAAGCTTTAGATTACATAAACATGACATCAACATAGGAGTCTTCTATTTTATTTTTATATTTAAAGATTTAGATTAAATAAATGTTATAAAAATGTAGGGAATTCCCATATGCCCCACCTCCTCCCCTCCCACATTTTCCAACTCTAACAACACCTTTCATTAGTGTGGCACATTTGTTACTATTGAGGAAAACTTATTCAAGCATTGCTACTAAACATGGACTACAGTTTACATTATAGTTTATCCCACACAAATTTTTAGGCTATAATAAAATATACAAGGGCCTGTATCCATCACTGCAATGTCACGCAGGACAAATCCAAAGTCCCCAAAATGCTCCCATATTACATCTGTTCTTCCCTCTCCCTCTCCTCAGAACCTCTGGTGTCCACTGCCTTTATATCGATCATAAGAGTTCTTCCATTTCTGAAGTAATAAGTTTATAATAGAATAATAATAAGTCTACTTTAGTACATTGTTCATTCCCCAATCTAGGAGATTTTGAGGTGGTCATACCCACTCTGTTTCTAATTGAGAGGGTACTTAGGTGCCATGTGGCAGGTGTGGGGACTATCTGTTCCATGGGATGGGCATTGTCTATCCTCATTTCCTTGTTAGTTTTCCTGGGTGAGTCCAATGAACTGAAGAGTAGGTGTGGCAACTTAGCTGAGAGTCAGGACTCAACCAGCCCCTCCATGCCCAGGTGGAGGAATGGGCATGGGGATGAGGAAGTTGGGGATGGTTCAGGCAGATCCGCGCTGTGGGGGAACCAAGGGTGAAGATGGAGGAGGTGCCATGCCATGGAGATGGGGGTGATCGTGTGATCTGGGTTGGATTTTGGACTGGAAGTGCACAGTGGGATGTCTCGGCATGGCCTTGGATGTTCCTCATGCTTTGTACTTGGAGAATTCAGGCCAGCTGAGCTTGGTGGAGCATTCTAAAGCAGCATGGGCTTGTCTGTAGGAGATGAGTCCCTCAGACAGAGGCCAAGGAGAAAACTTGGAGGGATGTGGTCTTCTTTTGTTTACTTTGCCTGGCATAATGGAAACATCTGTCTATACCAGTGGGCAAGGGCAGCTGGATTTTGAAGATGAGTGCACAGCCCTAAGCCGGATGATGAGGAGGGTACCCTGGGACAGATAATATGAATGGGCATCAGGCTTTCAAAGATTCCAGGAAACTGGTTTGAGTGGGAAGTCCTTAATGCTGGAGCAAACTCCAAGAGCAGTGAGAGCACTTCCCTGCCTCTGGCAACAAAGTGGCTTCTGTCCCCTGTTCCATGGAACACAAATTGGCTGAGGATGCCAGCCTGGCACAGGGTGGGATTGTGAAGAGGGCACTGCTGAGCCAGGCTGAGGAAGCTCCTGGCTGCAGGAGACAGTGCAGTGCTGCTAATGCTTCAGATGTTCCCTGGGCTTGCAAGGTTCAGCATCTTGGTGGTGGCAGTGTAGGGGTGGGGGAGGGAGATATGCATGCTGGTCCCCTCTGGGTCTTTGGCGGTATTCATAGAAGTCAGACATGAGCATGTGTCTGAGGAAGGAGGGTGGGCCTGCTGGACTCTCTTCTGTCTCCTCAGCACTAAAGGCCACTTACCCATCATAACTCTGGGGATTTAGACCTCACTGGGCACATCCCTGTGTGGAATGAGGACTTAAGAGAAGGATGTATCTGTTTTGCTCTGATGTATTCTGATCTCCCCTTCCCCAAGATGCCTCCAGCTGAAGCTGAGAGATAGGATGGACATAATAAAAGTGCTTTCTGCTTCCTCAGGCCAATGCTAGCAGCCCAGCTTTTCTGACCAGCCACCTCCCCTCCCCTGCCACTGGCAGAATGTTCTGCCCAGGAGACCCAATGTGAATGAGTCTTCTTGAGCTGTGCAGCACAGTGACCAGAGGCAGCTGCCCTTGAATAGTTCAGGCTTTTGTCCCTTCATCCTCCTCTTCCTCCCCCTCTCTTCTCTTACTTGAACTCCTGTATTTGGGCTCCCTGCAGAGTATCCTGGGTTTCTAAATATAACTCACTATGTCAAGAGATGGTATCAACAGCATATCGTACTTCTAAAAGAGCAGTCTGATGGCAATGGCCCAGCCTGGTAACACTGGGCAGAGATGCTGCAAGGGAAGTGCCCTGTCATCCCAACTGGAATATCCCTGCAGCGTGGGGGTTGATCTGTGGGGGACACTCAGGACCGAGCAAGCACAGGTCCCAGATCCAGGGCAGGTGCAGGGAGTGCTCAGGAACCAACGCAGAGCAGGGCCAAGCTCTGGGAAGTATAGGAGTGCCTGAGAGTGGCTTCCTTTCAGCTTCTGGGTTTAATTTTACAAGTAAGAGTCTAAAATAAGAATTTATCCATGACTGTTAGTGTGATGAATAATCTTGTACTCCTATTTGGGAAAAAAAAAGGAATAAGATGCACTCTTAGAAGGGGAATTTCCTATTCCTTGCAGATGTCTTAATTGTAAGGAGCTAGATGCCAGGAAAGATTTGTTATTAAGTGCGTCAAGAATTTTGGAAGACATGCAGATCACCTGATAATGGCTACATTTCTCTAAGAGAAATGCTTCATTTTTTACAACTTATTTAAGAATACCCATACATTATCCTCAAACATATAAACTCAACTTTCTGTAAGTTCATATTCTATTCTTATGTCATATTCTTTACATATTACAGAGAAAATAAAATCCAGCCATGGGATGGTCCTCCCCCATCTCCTCCACATGAGCCTGACCAACATGTCCTTCTTACTCTGATCACGGTGCTGACTTCCTCCAGATTCTTCATGTCTGGTAACCTTCAAACATATCTCACTTGAATATTTATTCTCTGTCTATAGCAACTTAGTCATTAGCCTTGGTTAAATGCTTGGTTAACACTAGCATTGAAAGACTCTAGAGTTGATGTCTAGCTGCAGCTTTTTAAAATAATATACACAAGTGCCAAAAGCTAATTTTCTTTCCTTGGAGTGAACACACCCTAACAACTCTTCCCCACTTAAAAAAAAACATATGCACACCTCTTGGATTTTGTTCTACTGTGAACAAGAATTTATACCTGTCTCCCTCCTTTCTATCAGTCCCCAAAGGCTTTATCTTTGTAACCTTATTTGACCATCTGGTGTATAGGGGGCACACCCATTCTGGATGTTGTATGTCATCCCTTTCCTCCTCTTACCCACAGCAGACAGTCCACATATCCTGCTCTTAAACAGATGGATCTTAATTAACGTATTCATTTTTCTAACCCTACTTTTGATGAGTTTTCTATTAACTACTTTCAGGAACGTATGTTATTTGTTATATAATTCACATGGCTAATTGTATTAGTCAGCCAAAGGGGTGTTAATGCAAAATACCAGAAATTGGTTGTTTTTCATAAAGGGTGTTTATTAGGGGTAGAAGCTTTCAGACACTACGTCATAAAACATAAGTAACTTCCCTCACCAAAGTCTTTTTCCATGTGTTAGAGCCAGATGGCTGACAACATCTGCAAGGGTTCAGGCTTCCTGGGTTCCTTCCTTCATGTGTCTTGCTTCTCTCTGGGTTCAGGGTTCCTGTCTTTCTGGGGCTTGCTTCTCTTTCCTCCATGAGGTTGCTTTCTGGACTTTTTAAGACTTCAGCATCAAACTCCAACATCAATACTACAACACTGAAATCCTTCAACTCTGTCCTTTGACATGTCTTTTATCTGTGGGTCCCCACCCATTAAGGGGTGGGGACTCAATGCCCTACTGGCACAAGAGGTTTAAGGGATTACTTAATAAAGTAATCTTCTGAATCCAATATAATCTAATATACCTAGAGAAAAAGATCAGTTTACAAACATAATCCAATATTTCTTTTTGGAATTCATCAATGATATCAAACTGCTACACTAATATTGAATAACCAGTTGCCGTATGGTGCATTCATGACTGTGTTCCTGAAATGATAAGACAAAAAGGGATTTTCAGTAACAACAGGACTTAAATCAGTAAATATACAGGTGGGGACACTGAGGCTGAGGGGCGGCAGACTGCCCCAGTCACACAGGTGTGACATGTCAAGGACAGGATAAGCGCAGGTACCCATTGGGCATTTGAGGTTATCAGAGGAGAGGGCTCTCATAGGTTCCTACCATCTGGCTCCCAAGGCAATGATAAAATTTCAGTGATATCAGAAAACTGCTCTTCATCCCAATGATAAAATTCACATACTAAGTTTCTGCTATGATCCCTAGTTTGTTTCTTGTCAGATTGAATCTTATAGAGGTGAGGTCACCTCCTCAAGAACACAAGGCAGGAGGGGATAGCATCAAGTGGGCTTTCTGCCACTACTGACTTCTAGAATTTCTGACATGACATCAGGATTCAGTTACACAGGCCTCAGAAGGGAAGCTCATAGGTCACTTTTCAGGAAGTCTAGTTCCCTGGGCAAGGAGTTGCCCTCTAGCCACTATGAGCTCATCCCTTCTGCAAACCATTAACTGTGTGAATATATGGATAAGGACCTCCATGTTATTTCTCCTGATATAATGCAAACCATTTTCACTCAATTCAAAATTCAATGGAATAGAAAAAGATAACATGAACTGGGCTTCTCTACGAACCAAGAAGGGATTATTGAATGGATTCATAGGACTGCTGTAATGAAGCATCAGAACTTGGATGGCTTAATACAATACAGAGATATTATCCCAAAATAAATATATAGATCTGGAGGCTATAGCTCTGAAGCCTGTAGGGGTGAAACTTCCTGTCCTCCTCCAAGCCACTGGGGTTTTGCCTGAAATACTTGGGTTTTAATTTCTAATTCAGCCATCATAGGTGTCTTCCTTGAGTCTCTGTGTTCAATTATACCAACAGTCATGTTGAAATAGGCCACAATCTATTCTTTTATGATTTCATCTTAACTAACAACATTTTCAAAGAACCTATTTCTAAATAAGGTGACATTCACAGGAACAAGGCTAGGACTTGAATATGTGTTTTAGGAGACTGAATGCAACCTATAATAATTATCCAACATACGAGTGAGCTGGAGCTCAGAGGAGAGTTTATGCTGCTTAAAGCTTTCTAAAGGAGAGAGTCATGAGGTGTAGGATGTCCCTACAGACTCACCTATGTTTGGGGGATAAAAAGCCTTAGGAACCTGTTAGGAGTGATAATCATCTAAGTAGAAATGCTTATTCTCTGCTAAAAATAAGGTGTGTGAGAGACTGATTTGAACAATTTCAATTATTCACTAATTATTGTTTGTACATTGTATAGAAACCCTTTCAGGAAAAGAAATGTTCACACAAATGAGTCAAAATTTGTCTGAATTATGGCGCATATTATACTAGACCCATTTTGTCTTAATTCAATGTTTGATACATTTAGCTACTACTGAAATATTTTAGAATACGCAATAATAACAGCTATCAGAGGAGATAAACAGATCAGAATGTATATTGGGCTGATTAGTGGACCTTGGGTATTTTATAAATATGAATATCCATGAGAATAGACACATTGGTTATATTCCCAAAGTCAACCTTTTCTCTTTGCTGCAAGTAGCTTCCTTACCAGCTCCTATAGCCTGTGTACATGGCCTGGAAAAAGGGAGCCCTACATTTGGGAAAATCTGGCCACAAGAGGAGTTTGTATTCCTCTACTCTAAGACTCTGATAACATGTTCCTTACAGGGGAGTCCCCTATGGCACTCCCTTGGATCATTTGAACTTTATGTGCTAAGGTACATTCCATAAGCAAATCACCTCTTAGACTAACAGTTAATGCACATCAAACAGGGATATCAATTAGGGATACTCCACAACCAGGAAAACATTGTTGGCAATTAATGGGCCTTGTGCACAGGAACATGAAGCCCTTGTTGTTCTTTCTCTTTCTGATGGCAACTCGCAGATGTAATGGCGCAGGGATTCAGTCATGAAGGTAAAGGGGGCGATACTTCTAAGCACATGCTTCATTGTAGGTCTCCTTGTTCTCAAGCATCTGTCACCAGTACAGCAACAGGAGTCAGGTCCTGAAATGGTAAAGCCTTCACACATCCTCTAACCTGTTCTATCTCTGGTCTCCCCACCACAACCAATGATTATTCCTGTGATTTGTTCACTCAGCCCCTGTGGAAGGGGCTGCAGTAGATGTCAACAATATTTTATAGAGTGGGATACCAATTATGGCCCATCTCTCAAGAGTCCACATCCAAAGACATGTCCAGGTGCCAGTTTTTCTACAGCTGAACTCCATGACTGCTGAAGACACTGTCCTGTTTTACTACTGTGTGAAGGAGCAAAGGGAAGTCAGTGTGAACCCAGGCACGGCAGTAAGGGGCACTGATGACCAGTCAGAGTATGGACCAAGCCCAGGCTTTGGGGAAATAGGAGATACCTGTCATTATATTGAGTTTCCTTTTCTTGCTTCAGAGCTTTTAATCCATGGCAATTCTCCAGTACATTTGTTTAAGTAATGCCATGATGTTTCCAGGTTTCAAACACAGAAAATTTATTTGTAATACAATTGTATCTATTATGTGATATTGTATGTAAATGGATATAAATTACTTTTCTTCATTTTGTTCTTATGGATTAGATTGGAAGTATGAACAAATTTGCATTTAATTGGCATTCTAGCACTATGCAGTTAATTCTCTGGAATTATTCTCTGCCCTGGCTGTGCCCAGGGAAAATGTAATAATAATTATAGCGTCAAAACTGAATGATTGATTAGATATTGTATGGACAGATTTTTTAATGGAAGAATTATTTTATCCAAATTGAAAATTAAAGCCTGCAATAAATTTTCACATAGTGTGAGCTGTATATTCCTTGTTTCCCAGGCTACTCATAGTTTTGCATCCCTAGGTTTATTGACCATACCATGTAGAGCCCCATGAGCTCAAAGGAAAGGAACAGAAAGAGGAGACAGCCTGGCATGGCCTTAGGTGTGTCATCCAGGTGCTTCATTTTGTTCTCTCCATCATGGATGTGGCTCCTGTAACTACCACTAAGTCTGTGAATGATCCAAATGCATAGTAGGCTGATTCTGATGGGGATCGAGGGTTGCTAGACTAGGGAAAGGCACACAATTCTCATTGGAGACAAATGTCTCATAGTTCTGACCCAGCTTTCATTTTAGGGCAAAGATGTCTTATCTGGAAACTTTCAGCAGAAGACATGTAATATGTGTAGAGCTCCTCTCTGGCTTGCAGTGCATCATAGTGGACTTCAGTTCTGGAGCCAGCCAGCCCGGTGGGAGTGACTTTCCTACCCTATAGCTGTTAGACTGAATTCAGGTCACTTAATCTTTGTGCCTCTGTTTCTTCCATCTGTAAATGCTACTATATGCACCTACTGACTACACATCATGCAGGAGTAGTGGTGTGAGGATTAAAGGATTAAAAGTAAGCCCTAAGCACAGTGTCTGGCACATAAAAGTGATGAGAAAATTGCAGCATTTGCTGTTAATTTTACATGCCCTCTTTTGATTCCCCCAAACTGGGGGAAAAGGAACAGTAAGAAATTCAGAACATTTATTTTGAGAAGGTACATAATTCAGACAAGCATGACATAACGCATCATCATGGATTTGAGAATGCAGCAGCTGAGCTGTTGGCCCTTATGTCCAACATAGCTGGATGAATGTGTGGCTTTCTTTTTTGCTTTCATTTTTTCAAAAGCAGTTTTACTGAGATATATTCACATACCATACAATCTGTACAAAGTGCACAATCCGTGGCTTTTAGTATAATAATAGATTGGTTCATTCATCACTATAAAAAATTTTAGAAAAGTTTCATTACTCCAAAAAGGAAAATTCCACATCTCTTAGCAGTCACCTCTCAGTCCCTCTATCCTACTTCAGCCCTACATAACCCCAAGTCTAATTCCATTTTTATAAATTGATTTATATTTACATTTTATATAAATGGAATCATACAATATGTAGTACTTTGTGTCTGGTTCCTTTATTTAGTATAATGATTTTGTTTTGTTTTGTTTTACCTGATATTAACATTTTGTAACATTAATGTACATAACATTTTCAGAACCGGCATTTTATAACTCTGGTTTCATTTTTTTTGTTTTCTTTATTTGTTTTTTTAATGTTACATTAAAAAAATATGAGGTCCCCATATACCTTCCACCCCCCTCACCTCACTCCTACCCCCATAACAACAACCTCCTCCATCATTGTGAGACATTCATTGCATTTGGTGAATACATCTCTGAGTACAGCAGCACCTTATGGTCAATGGTCCACACCAAAGCCCCCACTCTCTCACAGTCCACCCAGTGGGCCATGGGAGGACATACAATGTCTGGTAATTGTTCCTGCAGCACCACCCAGGACCACTCCAACCCCCGAAAATGCCTCCACATCACATCTCTTCCTCTGACTCCCTACCCCCAGCAGCCACCATGGCCACTTTTTCCATACCAATGCCACATTTTCTTCAATTACTAATCACAATAGTTCATGAATAGAATATCAGTAAGTCCACTCTAATTCATACTCTATTCCTTCATCCTGTGGACCTTAGAATGGTTGTGTCCACTCCACATCTATATCAAGAAGGGGCTTAGATGCCACATGGATGCTGGATGCAATTCTGCTTTCAGTTTTAGGCACTCTTGGCTCCCTGGTGTGGTGGTTGACCTTCTTCACCTCCATGTTAGCTGAGTGTGGTAAGTCCAATAAACCAGAGTGTAGGAGTTGCAAATCTGTTGAGGCTCAGGGCCTGGCTATCACATGGTCAGTCCAGAGATTCAGGTCCCCTGGGTATACATTAAATCCCTGCACCAACTACAGTTCTGGTAAAAGTAACAGGAGAGGCTTGTGGACAAAGATCACATCTGAGTCCAGCTTCATCACACAGAAACACAACTCCAAAGTAGGGCCAACTGCCATGGCACTGAACTCCATCTGCCATGACCATAGAACCTGTGGGTCTCTGTAGCCCTCAGAAGAACCAACACTTGGGGTTGTATCTACTTTATCTGTCTGTGGGACTCTGCTTAGGAGTGTATAAGTGCAACCCTCTGATAACCTCCTGGCTCTTTTTGGAGACTTGTAGTGTGAGGATTTTTAATGCAATAAAATATGGTTCAATTTGATTCTCCTGGATGTCATAAGGAAGCCAAATGTGGACAGCAAATAATTGAAATTGCCTCATTTACTTCAATTTCATGAATCCATAATTCTGTGCTATGCCTGTGGCCCAGAACTGATTTTTCACTTAAAAATTTAAAAATACAGAGTAAGAATACTTGATCCCATTTTCATTAGTTTCTCTGATGTGCAAAATATTTGAGAAGTGTAAGTGTAGACTTTTTACTGTCCAGGGAAGAGCAGAGATTTACTTCACTTCTGAGTTCCAGAGGATAGGGGTGAGGGGTGGGAATAGGTCCTGATGCAGTATTATAGAGTCTGGGAGATCCCACCTTGGGGATACACCACCTTATCCATTGAAAGACTCAAGAAGATAAAACAAAAGCAAAGAAACAACCTGTGGTTTCCAGAAGTAGAAGAAATTCTGCCTCAACTCTAAGTCCTCCAGGTTCTGAAATTCCAGCCTGTTGGCTTCCCTAAATATTTGGAATCATAACTGAAACCCTACTCATGTAAATTTTTGCCCTACAAAATTCACACTGCTTTTTGGAATTTAGGCTTGCCAGAAAAATCACTTAAGCAATTTCCTGAGAAGTAACCTCTTTTGTTTCTATGTTTACATATCCTGTTCTATGTGTTTCTCTGGAAAGCTCTAACAAATAAATTCATTCAGATACTGATAGAAATATAATCAGTATTTAATATTTTTCCTAAAAACTGATACCTTTAAATAAACTTTCAGAAGATCTCACAAGTAAATCAATTACTCAACCACAAACACCTTCACCCAAACCCTAGACAATTCTGTCTCTCCCAATATTCATGGTGGAGAAATATGGAGGAAATTCTATTTTCTCATATAGATTCAACGCGGCTATGTCTCCTCCAATTCCAGGTGCCCATGCTTCCCAGTGAGCACTGAGCAATTTCAAATATGGCACCCTCAAGGATGTTACCAGCATGTGGTACCAATATTGATTTTCAAATTTTCTTTCTCACCAGCAGTCAGTAGGGTCAGTCAGGAGGAGATTACCTCCTTGTCACCTCCAACACACACACAAGCACATAGACTGTTCAGATAAATAGTTTAGGAACAAGAGTAATTCATGGCACCAGGTGCTCCTGAGCAGGAATGACTATGAAAGACAGGATCTAAATTCTCAAAACAGAATCTGCACCTCCAAGGAGACATACAATGACACTGCTGTTGATTACACAGTTATGTGCTGAATTTCAACTAACCCTTTAAGGGAAGGAAAATGTGGCTCCAATAAGAACTTTCCTTCCATGAATTACTGTGGAAATACTGACTGGATCTGTTCATGTACAATCCACCTCCTTATAGGACATGGATCATGCTGTGAAGTCTCCTATTGGCTATAGAGACTTAATTTTATCCTCAGAGAGCCAACTACCCATGACACTGCCATCATCCCAAAAATAATGACTGCTTTTTAAAAAAAGTTACATGCACTGAAGAAGGATCATGCTATACTATGAAAGAATTATTATAGGAAGGTTAGAATCTAACCCTCCAAGTAGTATGAAAGTCGTTTTATTTATTCACCTCCTTGCCACATGTTATACTTTTATCATTTCTCACTTATTTCATTAAGAACATATGCCAAGAACTGAAAAAGAAATGATTAAAGCATGAGTTTATTCTCATGATAAGCTTATGAACTTCTTGCTAGGGAAACTCATGAAAAATCTTCCTTTGATTTAGACTTGGCTAAAAATGTGTGTGCCTACACATGCATGCATACACACACACCCATATAAAATGGACTCAGTAATCAAATCCTCTGATGTCCGTAACTTCAGTAAACCCCTAACTATCTTCTCTTTGAGTTGTTACTCTTGCCTGTTAGTTGGTCACCCTTTCCTGGGTATAACTGGATTGTACAAATCAACCATTGCTAAGATGTTTCCTACATTTATTACTGTGTTTCTTTCTAAATTAATGTGAAAATAAATTTTGTCCTTTGTTTTTGTTTAGAACCAGAAGATTCAGTAAAACACAGATTATTATACTACTAGATTTTATCTGATGAGTTTACAAACCAAATAATCCCCTGCCTCCAGAGTGGACGTCTCTGTTTTTATCCCAATGTCCCACACTGGAGCCTGTGCAATACTTGAGAAAATTGAGAAGGGTGAGAAAATCATCTTGACTTTTTCTTGCTTGGAGACCAGGAAACCAATGGTGCAATTACCCAGAGCATTAGCCTTGAGTTTATACTCAATTGGGAAAAATATCTTTCCAAGTGCTCTGATACACAATGGTCCACTAATTGTGGGATGTGGCTTTCTCTTGCCTGTTCTGTTTTTTATCTAGCATTTTGGATTTTGAGGATTGATGTCTACTGACAATGTTTACATAGTTGAAATTATTGGCTCTTTAGCCAAATCATAATATCGATCAACATGTAATTCCTACATATTTAGAATATGTAATGTAAGCAATTCCTGAAATTTTCAACTTTCTTGTAACCCATGTAACTATTGCCCAGGAGCACACCCATATGGAATCTGAAAAAGCACAAAATCGAAGGATACTGCTTATGTCCAGAGCACAGGAAGTGTGTATACACATTGAATTATGCTATGGACATGAATCTTATTTTGAAGGAAAATCAGGGAAATTCTGTATCATGAAAAGATCAAACCAGTGTAAGATTAATTGGCTTTATTAACTATTAGACAAATGAGATTTCATTAGAATGACTATTATGAGAAATAAAGAGACATATTTCCTATTGATAATTTAGCAGTTACTCAATTACCAATTCTATATAATGCCAATAATGAGAGTCTAAATTGCATGAAAGAAGAAAAAACTAACAGTTCTACAAGTATGAGTGCCATCTAAAATTATAGTTAGAAATTCCCTTTTCCCAATAACCAATAGAATGTTAGATAAAAATAAATAATATATAAGAGTTGAACAACATTTTTGACAAATTTGACCTAGTTGGCATTGTGGAAATAAATTAAGAACATCCAAATGATAGGAATCTGAGGCCATTTATTCAGGCTTTCACCTTTAGTCAGCCGTTACAACTTGTATTTGGCAAGTGTTTCTTCTACCTATTGGATTAATTTAGCATTTTATGATATATTTTATCTTACCTATTCACTTAATATTTGCTATTGTAGTAACCTTTTAGTGGATGCTATAAGAAAGAATTACGATATGCATTTTTACATCATCTTATTCTACCCTTAAATATTTTAAATAACTTCATGTTTATGTAAGGACACTATGACTACGTATTTCCAAATCCTCTTATTCCTCCTTTGCATACTTGTTTTTATCCATCTTTTTATGTATGTTATAACAAACAAAGGTTAATAATCATTATTACTGCATTAAATAGTTAAATTATGAACAATTAACTTGAGAAATGTTAAATTTCTTCTCCATTTTTGCACTCTGTTTACATATCTTCAAATTTCTGATATAAGGAACATTTATTGTTTCTGAAAACCACATTTAACCATTTGTTGAAGGGTGGGTATGTGGAAAAGAAATTCTTCCATTATCTGCCTATCTGAGCAAGTCCAATGAAAAGTCACTTTCACAGGATGCTGAAGTCTGGGTAGTTTTACTTTTTCTTTCCTCACTAAAGATATCATTCATCTTGTTTCCATGGTTTTGATGACCACTCTGTTTTAATTAGTTTTCTAGTTCCTCTGTTAGTAGTGCATCATCCAAAGTTCTTGTTTATCTTGGAAGAAGCAAGCCCTAGGAAGGAAGAAACCTTGAACCCAGAGAGAAGAAAGACCCTGGAAGGGAGGAACCCAGGAAGCCTGAACCCTCACAACCATTGACAGCCATCTTGCTCCAACATGTGAAAACAGACTTTGGTGAGGGAAGGAACTTATGCTTCATGTTCTACTATCTGTAAACACCTACTCCAAATAAATACCCTTTATTTAAAAAAATGATTTAATCTTTGTGTTTTAGCAGCTTTATTATAGTACACATCTCTCTCTTACTCACTCTCTTTCTCAATGTGTGTCTATGTTAATCATGTTTGTGACTATCTGAGATTCTAGAATCTGTAATTTGGTATTTGTCTCAAAATTTAGAAAAATTTTGACCAGTATCCCATCAAGTGTTTCTTTTCTCCAATTCCCTATTTTTTTTTTATCCTTTTGGCTCTCTGGCTTTACCTACATTAAACTCTGTGATATTGGCCCACAGTTCTAAGATGATCTACTCTCTTTTTTCAAATTTCAAAATTTTACTTTGTTTTCCACTTATATAATATATATTAATTTAAGTTTTTTTAATTTTTAACAATTTTCTGGCCTATATACTAAATCTCCCGAGGAAGGCATTATTCATTATTCTTCATGTGTTGCTTTTCTGCATCACTTGCATTTGTATTTAATTCCTTTTAATAAGTGCAATAGTTCTGCTGAAGTTGCCTATCTCATCTTGTCATCTGTCTACCTTTTCCCTTTTTATAAATATTGTAATATATTAATCATAATTGCATGAAGTTCTTTTTTTTATCCTTCCAATATTTAGGTCACATATTAGTCTCATTCTATTATTTGGTCCATTTTGATTGTTTTATTGGGCTTTAATTTCCCCAACATTTTTGTGGAAAGCAAGAGTGGATATTATGGTATTATTTTATTTTTCTTTCTTATTAATATTTAGTACAATTCTTGTTTTCCGCTTATGTGACAATTCCCTACCTTCTGCAGTGCCTTTTTTGTGGGTGTTTGTGTGAGTCTAGTGAAAGTTTATTTGGAGTTTATTGTTGCTATGTATATCCAAGTTGAATTTCTTTCTACTGTGGCACAAGGCGTATGTTTCTTCTAGTGATGCCTTGTTTTGTCTCCCTGCGTGGCTTGTAATATGTTACTTGTGCCCCAAGCTGAAAGCTGCCATCATGTTTCCTAATGATTACAGTGTGGTGGAGGAGGTTGCACAAAGAGGAGGAGCACACTCTGGTGTCCTGACTGAGTCTTATTCTTAAGCTTGCCTTGTGAAATTACATCTCAGGTGTGGCTTTCTATTTGTTCCTTTCTTTTCTCCACAGAGGCAGTTCTCAAGATAAAATGAATTACTGCCCCTGTGGGTCAAATGTTGTTTTTCCCATCTCTTCACTCCCACAGATGTAATGGCTTTCCTTCTCATAGAGTCCTCTGTACTTGTCTTGATGCTCTTCCCTGAAGATAATTCCTTTATTCCTAAGGGAAGACACAAGAGATGGTGAGTGAGTTTTGGGTAGAATCTATTCCCTTCCCAGGGTTTAGGGGATTTAGCTGTGCCCAGAGTATACAGCTTGTAATGGAGATTAGTATGCTGTGTTTGCTAATGGGCAGTTTGAGAGGTAAGGACACAGCCATATAGTACTTTGTGAGACACACAGTGAGCAGAAGGCAGTGTGAGCCCAGCCTGAAATCTTCCCTGCAGTCTGGCCTCCAGGGGATGCTCAGGACCACAGAGCTCCAGGATCTTTTATAGACAAAGACAATAGACAGTGTGTATTCACAGGGAATTTCCTTTAAAGGTCTGCAATCCCCTTCTCTCTGAGTGAACAGTTGCTCTGGCCAGTGATCAGTGTCCCTGAGGACATATGGAAGGTCCAGTAGCTGATAGCAGAGTGAGCAATGTTGATGCCCATGGGATATGTTCAAACCACATGAGCCTGGCAAGGGACTGCAGATGCTGGCAGCTTTAACAGCCATACTGACCACAGTTGTAGCTCAGCAGTGTATGGCCATGATGCCTGCCAAGCACAGTTCCATCTGCCGCTTACAACCAACAACACCAATGCTCAGGACCAGATAATGGGACCCACAGTGTAGGGAAGTCAGAAGGAGCCCAGGCCCTCAGCTCACTGCAGGGCCAGCAGGACTGACCTCTAGGACTCTGAGGAGCACTGAGCTCAAGGCTGGGTTCAGGGACAGATACAAAGGTAGGGTCAGAAGTCATTCAGGACCATGGATTCCAGGGACCAGGACTAGGGACAGGTGAGGAGAGACCTAGGACCACCAAGCACCAGGGCCAGGTTGAGAGGCAGATAGAAGGGAAGGAGGAGGGAGCTTCCATGCAGCATCTGGGCTTTCTTTTCATGACTTCTGTGTTCAGCTTTATGGGAAGTCTTTGGTTTTGACCCTGCTATGATTTTTTAATGGTAGAGAATCAGTGGAATTTCATTAAATCACTTCTACTTGGGCATTTCCATTGAGAAATAAAATCTATAAAGTTAAGTGGAACAAACAATATGGATAGAACTTCATTCACCTCAACTGATATGATGAAATGTTAACGTCACAATGAATTCAGAAAACAAGGAGACTTGGAAATAAGCCTTCAATGAAAATTGCAATTTGACCTTCAGCACAGTGTTCTCACAGTGACATAATTTATTCTATATGTGGATTTTATTTTTGCCCCTGAATATCTCCTCACAACCGCTCCACTCACTGACTTTCTGAATGCCTCATGTACCAGGTCCTAACCTTCGAACATGCCTTATGATGTTCTTCTAAATGCACTAATTCTGCCATAATCCTTGGTGACTGGAGTATTCAGGACAAATCCTGTCAGCTCATGTTGCTGCTTCAGCCACAAGGAGCATGACTAGGGATGAAGACCTTAACAAATTATTAAATCAACAGCTGATATTATTAAATTGCCAGTTAGCAATATTCTCTATTCAAGTTCCCTCTATGATATAATGAGGTAGAAAGATTTAGTCAGAGATGAGTGGATCTCCATAACTCATAACTCAATGTTCAGATGTGGAGACAGGGCAAGTAGGCTTGACCTTCCTCAGTTGCACAGGTGTGACAAGTCAGGAGAAGGATCAAGGCAGGTGCTCCCTGGAGAATTATGGTGTCCAAGGTGAGGTCACATTCAGGTCCTTTCTGACTCCCATGGATAGTAATCCTATTAGTGACAACAGTGAAAATTTTTAGCAGCACTGACAACTTACTAAAATTACAATCCTGAAGTTACTAGTGAAGAATGACATCAGGAAAATGGAAAAGTGGCACCAAACACCCTATTCACACTGATATTTCAAAAATAACCAGAATCTATTAAAGCCAACATTGTCAGGAAATATATACAATCAATATATTATATTCATTTTAATTCCACAGGTGTATATATACACACACACCTATATACAATGCCTGGGCTAGTGGCAAAATGATAATTTTCCAAAGCCATGCTTGATTCTCGGCTGCATCTGAATCTCTGACCAGCTCATTCAACACTTTTCCTGCTGAAAATAGAGGAAACTGGGCTGGGTGAGGGGACACCCCAAAGGAGATGACTGTGTTCCCCAAGACAACTAGCATCCTCCTCCTAGAGTGACCCTAAGACAAGGACCTTCTTTCTTTCCCTCTCATTTTAGATACAGAGTTACCTCCTAGATGCAAATCACCACTTGGGCAGACAGAAGAAAACAGAAGACTAATGCACTTAAATTTAGGACCTTTCTTTATCAAGAAATACATTTTCCAGGACTCATGGACCTCATCCACAAGAATATGAAAACCTTGTAGTTCTTCCTCTTTTCGTTGATGACTCTCAACTGTGAGTTTCTCAAGGATTCAGAGGGGCAGGTAATGAGTATGCTGCATCTCAGCACAGGAATCACTGTTACACTCCTGGTCTTCAGGTGTCCTGTCCCTGGTGCAACTACAAGAGTCAGGACCTGGCTTGGTGAAGCCCTGACAGACCCTGTCTCTCACCTGCACTGTCTCTGAAATCTCTTTAAGCAGCAATGAGATGGACTGGATCTGCCAGGCTCCAGGAAAGAGGTTGGATGGGTCAGCAGGATAATTAGTGGTGGAAGCACAAACTACACCCAACTCTTCAGTCCTGACTCAGCATCACCAGGGACACCTCCCAAAATGAAGTTTATTCAAAGCTGAGCAGCCTGAGAGTCAAGGACATGGAAATGTGTTAATGTGCAAGCGAGACAGTGAGAGGAAATCAGAGAGAGTACAGACACAAACCTCTCCTCAGGACAAAGAAGAGCGCTGGGTGCTTAGGGTGCTAGTGACCACCAGGGGGCACTCAGGGGCAAACCCGAGTGGCCAGTGCATGCAGCAGTTAGGGAGGAGAGTCCTTGTCTTGCCTAAGTTCTTCTCTTCTTACTCCACAACTTGTAACCCCTGTAGAAGTGTCATTGTATATTTTCTGAGCAGTGCTATGATGTATGCAAGATTCAGTCTACAACGGATGCTGTCGCACTCCCCACTCATCACTTTGGGAAAGGATTTTTGTTTTCTTTGAAAGTTTTGTGCTGTTTCTTTCTTTTTTATTTTAGCATTTTTATTGTCTTTTTTAAAGATACAGAGATCACAGAAAATGTTACACTAAAAATATAAGAGGTTCCTATATCCCCCACTCCTCACCCTCACTCTAACTCCCACATCAACAACCTCTTTCATCAGTGTGGCACATTCACTGCATTTGTTGAATACATCTTGGAACACTGCTACACTGCATGGATTACGTTTACATTGTAGTTTACACTCTCCCACAATCCATTCAATGGGTTATGGCAGGATATAAAATGTCGTACATTATTTCTCTTGATTTCTCTATTTCTGGAGGGAATGCATGTAAATCAGTAGTGATCTGGCTCCTTGGAGTAGAATCTGGCTCCTCTAGCAAATTTACTATTAAGTAAATGTGACCTTATCAAAATAACTAGTGGTTGAAGGGAATCAACATAAAGTGTAGAAATATAGGACCCACAGAATGGGAGAAAACATAAATTATACATTTAATAATGGACTTGTATCAAGAATCTGTCAATTACTAAGATCTCAACAGCAATGACAAAAAGAATAGATACAAATGGTTAATAATTAAATGAAAAATAGTTTTGGCTGATATGTAATCATGGAAATATAAATCAAAACTCCAATGCAATACCATTTAGCTCCCAGGAGGAAGAGTAGACTCATAAACTGGGATAGCAAGAAGTTCTTGAGAGGATTTGGAGAAAAAGAACCCTATGGCAATGCTGTTGTATTGATAAATGATCAATTCTCTTTGGAAAGCCTATGTGCAGGTCCTCAGGTTATTAAATAAGCAATTATCTTTCAAACTTAAAATTTCAGATCCAGGTATATACCCTAAAATATTAGAAAAAGGAATTCAAGTATATATTTTTACAGCAAAGTTTCCCTCTCAATTAGAAACAGAGTAGGCATCACCATCTCAATATCCTCAAGATTGGGGAATGAAAAACGGATAAACATTTATTATTATTCTACTAAGGACTTATTATTCTAGCAATGGAAGAACTCTTACTGATATAAAGGCAATGGCCACCAGAGGTTCTGAGGGATGGGAGAAGGAAGAATACATATAATATGAGGGCATTTTTGGGACATTGGAGGTGTTCTGCATGACACTGTAGTGACAGATACAGGCCATTGTATATTTTGTCATAAACTACGAAATTGTGTTGGACATAGTGTAAATTATAATGTAAACTCTAATCCATGGTTAGTAGCAATGGTTCATTATGTGCTCATCAATTGTAACTATTGTACCATGCCCAATGAGGAATGTTGCTGATGTGGAAATGTGTGGGAGGGGGAGGTAGTGGGGCCTATGGGAATACTTTATATTTTTAATGCAACATTCATATACTTTAAAGCTTCTTAAAAAGAAAAATAAATTAATAAAAAAATTATTATATTTTAAACCTACAATTTCATTTCCATGCATATACACCAAAATGTAAAAAACTGGGGTTCAAGTATATATTTGTTAAGCAAAGTTCATAGAAGCAGCATTTACAATAGTCAAAAAGGATAAATCCAAATTTTCATCAACAGGTGACTGGATAATCAAATGTATTCACAGAATGGCATATCATTCACTTGCAAAAAGGGAAGATGCATAAAATGAAAGAAAATTGAAACAGTTTTAAATTAAATAGTCCAAATACCAAAGGAAAAGTATTGTATGCATTCACTTACATGGAATACCTAGAATATGCAAATTCATAGAGTAAGTAGATTAGGGGTTAGCACATTCAGGATGGAATGGGAAGTATTGATATTTGCTATCACATGGATGAATCTTGAAACAATATGAGAAGTAAAAGAAGCCAGGCATGGCTTCTTAATGTAATAAATTACAAAAATATAATTTATTTCCTCTGATATTTATAACACAATTAAGGATAAGTGCAGAGCTTTAAGATAGACTTATTGTTCATTGGGTAAATTGGAGGTCGAAGGACAATAGGATGTTAGGTAGAGGGTATACTTTTTTCTGTAGAATTTAATGAAAACATTCTAATATTTTCTCTGTTAACGGTAACTCCTAGTTTTGTATTAAAAAATAACCATCTAAAATATGCTTTATGGTATAAGATATATGATTTATATCTTAATAAAACTATCTTTTAAATTAAGAAGATTAACTGTTCCTTGGGAGAAGGAAATGGGAGAGAGGCAGAAATTATGAGTGAAAATTCTTGGGAGCTCACTACTGGGGTGGTGGTGATGGCCATACATGTGCACATGTGTGTATGTAATTGCCCAATGTTATAGTTAAATATGTGATAACTATAAAATTTCATTTATGCCTGAGTAATGATGACACAAATCAACAAATGGACAGATGAATAGAATGGAGAGGTAGAGAGAATGCCCCAGGGACTCCTGCTTGGCCATCTCTCTCTTTCCCTAGAGTTAGACAAGCTATTGCAACAGTCCCAATTCCATCTTACTGATACCTGCTTTATAAATGGGATCCACGTCTTTAGCTCCTCTCCTGATTTCATCTCCAACTCCTTGATGGACAACTGCACCTGATTTATGACTTGTCTTAGCCTCCTTCCTCCCACATTCTCATCAGCTTTTTGAAGGTTTTGCTGCCACTTTTACACAAACCTTTCATTACATTGACCAAAACCAGTGCATTTTAATTCCTCAGTGTCACAGGAAACATTCCTCATGTTCATCTCTATTCAATACCTAATGAACATGTTTCAGAAACTAGAAGGAAAGCCTCTAGTACCCATCACTTGAAAAACAATTGCCCAAAGTCCTTCCCCATATTCACAGTATCATATGTATGATATTTTTTAACTTCAGAATGGTATTTCACAAAAGAAAATTGTGTCTGAGTGTCTGGGTTTGTGATGAGAGACAGAGGTGACACAGGTTAGTGTGCAGGGATGTCCTATCAACATGCTCACACTTTTGTTCTCCTTCTCCTGAACAACTTGAAATTGAAAGTGAGCAAGCAATGGAACTGTCTTTTTGTATTTTATTGTAGAGATACCTGGGATTGATTGTTATAGTGGTTATAGATTCTGATAGTTAGATATGGACACATTTAGTTGGATAATTTGAAGACTGTAGAATCAGACTGAATGTTTAAGGAAATAAGCTGAAAGTCAATGCAGAGCATGATCTCCAAACTTTAAAGCCCAGTTCTGAAGGCTATAAACCTAGAGCCTGTAGTCCTATGCAGTAGTGCTTTGAAGCTTCAATTCCTAACTCAGTCACCAAGGAATCTGCCTTGAGTCTTGTCTGTCTGTGTCTAACTCCTTCCTTTTTATAAGGACACCAGTCTTGTTGTATTAGGGCCCAATCTAATGCAGTTTATTTTAACTTAGGTAATAACATATTCAAAGACCCTATTTCCAAAAAAGGTCACTTCACAGGACAGGGTAATTTTTCAACATTTGTTTTTGGGAGTCAGAATTCAACCTATATCTCTAATCCAACATTTATGTGAGTGGAGGCCCTTCCCTGGGCTGTCTGTGTTAGTAGCCCAGAGGAAGGTTTATGTTTCTTAATGTTCTTCCCAAAGGAGAGCATCCTGAGGTGCAGGGTGTCCCTACAGATTCTGCTATGTTTGGGGATAAACTGTTTAGGCACCTGCTAGGAGTGATTATCTTCTAAGCAGAGATGCTCACTCTGCTAAGAATAAACTGCTGGAGAGATTGACTTGAACAATTTCAACACCTGTAAGTATTGAATATAAATTATATAAAAGCCTTTTCAGATGATGACATGATCACACAATGTAATGTAAATGAGTCAAAATCGATCTGAATCATGGCACATATTACAGTGGGTAAAGTTCATCTGAATTTATCATGTTTGCCAAATTTGCCTATTGCCACAAAATTTTATAGTATCCAATAAAACAGTCAAGGGAGGTAATAAACAGATCAGAATGTTTATTGGGCAGATTAGAAGGCTTTGTATTAATATTGAGTATTTGATAAACATAACACATTGACTATATTCCAAAGGTCATTGTTTTTGGCTGTACCTTACTTCCTTCCAGATCTTTCATCAAATTTTCATGGCCGGAAGAAAAAAAAAAAACACCTTTATTTGGAAAAGCCAGACCCCAGGAAAGGGACTGTGTTCTCATAGGGCTTAGCCAGCTTCTTCTCCCAGAAGATCCACAGAGACAATGACCCCCATAGTCCTTTTTAATTTTACATTCACAAATACCTCCCATGTATAAATAGCCACATGGGTCAACAGATGAAAGGACAGACCACATGGACTTAAATTCAGGATCCACCTCAACCAGGAAAATATTGTCTGCAACCACATGGACTTAAATTCAGGATCCACCTCAACCAGGAAAATATTGTCTGCAAGTCATTGGCCTTGTCCACAGGAACAGGAAAGCCTTGTGGTTTTTCCTGTTTCTGGTGGCAGCTCCCAGGTGTGAGTGTCTAAAGAATTCAGCCTTAAAGGCAATTAGGATGATGCATATGAGCTCAGGTCTCACAGTGTTTCTCCTTGTCTCAGGTGTCTTTTCCCAGGTGCAGCTGCAGGAGTCAGTACCTGGCCTGGTGAAGCCCTCACAAACCCTGTCCCTCACCTGCACTGTCTCTGGATTCTCCATCACAACCAGGGATTATTGCTGGATTGTATCTGCCAACCCTCAGGGAAGGAGCTGAAGGGCTTATAAGCAATATGTTACAGTGGGGATAAAGGCTGTGCCTCATCTGTCCAGTCAAATCTCCACATCCAGAGACACATGTTAGAACCAGGAATTTCTGCAGCTGGGCTCTATGACAGCTAAGGACACCACTACATATTACTGTACAAGACACACAGTGAGGGGAAGTCGGTTTGAGCCCAGACACAAACTTCCCCATTCAGGAGGGGGACGGGCAGCAGAGGACTCTGAGGACCTCCCCAGAGAAGGGACCAAACCCAAGCTCAGGTTCAAGCAAAATGTGAGGAATAGAGGAGTCCTGTAATGAATATATCGGGTATTTGCTTCTTGTTTAAAAGCATTTAATCTCTGGGGATTCATCACCATATCTATTCTAAGTAATGCCAGGATGTTTCCAAGTTTCAGACACAGAATATATATTTGTAGTGCTTTTGTATGTATTACAAAATATTATAGGTTGTAACACATAAATTACTTTTCTTCATATTTTTCTGCTGCATTAGTCTGGAAGTATGAAGAAACACATTTAACTGCCACTCTGACATTATGCATTTAATTTGTGAGAATTAATTCTCTTTCTTGGATCTGGTCAGGAACAATATAATAATAATAGTAATAATAATAACAATAATATACTAAAATATATCAATTTCTAGATTGTTTAGTTACTGTAATGACAGGTTATTTTGTGGCAGGATTATTTTATTTGAATTGAAAATTAAAGTCCCTACCTTCTTTTCCCAAGTGTGAATATGCATGTCCCTCCTCTCCCAGAATGTTCAGAGTTCTTGGTTCCCAGCTTTAGCTCCCCACACCACATAAGGCACCATTACCTCAGAAGGGTCAGAAAGTGGAGACTATTAGTCATGGCCTTAGGTGCATCGTGGGGTACTCAACCTTTTCTCCATCATGGACAGTGCTTCTGTACTTATATAGTCTGTAAATGATCCAATCACACAGAAGGCTGATCTTGATTGGTGCAGCTAGTGGGATGGACTGGGACAAACCACCCAACTCTTACTGGGAGAAGAGCATCAACTATCATCAGGAAGCCTTGGAGTTCTTCCTGATCTACCACCTCTGGGGAATGGGCTGTATTTTCAAGAGAGAAATGAAAAGTAGAAAAGTTGAACATGGAGGGTTTGAAACCTTGTGTCTGCATGGACAGGCTTTCCTCTTCTTCAGGAAGGGTTCAGGCTCACCTGACTCACTTGATCCGTGCAGCTGGAATTTGATTGGAAGCTGCAAGTATGCAGTTATCTAGAAGCCCCATTGACTCTCAGCAGAATCCACAGATGAAAGAGGCCAGAATTGCAGGATGACCACTGGAGAGGAGTTGGCTGATGCAGCAATAAACAGAACATTGCTGCTCTCATGGACCCATCTCCATTCTCATGTTGAAGAGATTTGCTATACCTTCCATTGAGTGAGTTCAGGGAATTTCAGGATGTTCAGCAGGCAGATAGTTTCCAAGGAGGTGTTGCAGGTCTTAGAATCATGGGTATCAAAATTTATTAGACATGATACTATTCTAATTTGATCCATGATGATACAGCAATAGAGTTTTCAGAATTATTGATAGATTCAGCCCTCTCTTCATGTGACCTTAGTATCCCTTTGTATTTCAAAGTCTGAAGACAAGAGTTTCATAAACTTTGTGTCATATTGAGAAGTTAATCAACTATGTGTAATCATATGGAATGTACATATGCAATTAAATGTTTTTCTTATTCCATGTCGTTTTCACAGGATGTTGGATTAAATCAGTTAGTTAAGGGCAAGAGTCCCAATTCCCAAGAGGATGAATGATTTAAGAACAATATGCCAGGTGAGCAAGAGGAATCCTAAGGATGGAAGAGGTACTGGGAGAGTTGGGGCTCTCATGACCTCCCTACTCTGGCACCAAGGAAGACAGAAATCTGAGAAGTCCTGGCAAGACCTGTACTCTCTACCCCTCCCCAACATTCAGAATCACAGGGACTCTCTCCTGTGGGAATACCAGGCACAGTCATCTTGCTCTTCAAAACTGTGTTAATCACCCCTGAAGATAAGCAATCCAGGGTCTATTCTCTCTTCCTGTGGATTCTAATAGCCCTGGACTCAAAATATCCCCATCTCTAAATTCATCATGCACTCCCCACCCCTCTCTCAGATTCCATTGTGCCTTCTGGTATCTTCAGTCAGTAATAGGGCAAAACCTATACGCCTTAAATCCATCTCTGAATATTCCATTTCTCTTCCTATACTAACTCATACTTGATTCCCACATGGAACACACCTCGGAAACATTCCCAAATGGGGTGTTTCCCCGTGATATTCCTCATACAATTTGAGTGTTTGCCTAATAGATGCTCATTGTCTGTTTCAGACAATGCTCACTTTTCCAACCTCCTTTCTTTAAGAATTCATCCTCATATGATAGCACCACTCCACATATTACCCAGTCTCCATATGATTGCCTATTGCCCTTGGAATTCCTGCCTTCCTTGAGGATACAATCTCCACCTGCTCTAGGACTCACTGCCATAAGATCTGTCATGATTCATGATAGTTTCAGTACACAGATACATGATACATGCAATGTGCTAGTCTTTGAGTCTCCTTAATTTTTAAATTTTTAAAAAAGATTAATTTTTTCCCTCCCTCTCCCTGCCCCCCCCCAAGTTGTCTATTCTCTGTGTCCATTTGTTGTGTGTTCTTCTGTGTCCTTTTGTAATCTTGTCAGCGGCACTGGGAATCTGTGTCTCTTTGTTGTATCATCTTACTGTGTCATCTCTTCATGTGTGCGGTGCCACTCCTGGGCAGGCAGCACTTTTTCACTCTGGGCAGCTCTCCTTACAGGGTGCACTCCTTGCACATGGCACTCCCCTACAGTTGGGATCCCCCTGCATGGCAGAGAAGTCCCTGTGCACATCAGCTCCTCACCTGGGTCAGGAGGTCCTGGGTTTGAAGCCTGGACCTCCCATGTGGTAGGCAGATGATCTATCCATTGAGCCAAATCTAATTCCCATCTTTGATTCTCTTTAAACCATTTCTCCTCCAACACTCTGTCCTCCTCATGATCTCACAGAGCACCATAATGGACCTCACACTTTGTCCTTTCCATGAACATCTCACGCCGGGTTCCCAAGTTGAAACACTCCACTATGTTGCCTCCTCCTCCTCTAATGTCTGCTCCCTCTATACTTTCACTCCAAAATATATCCTACCACACCTGAAACGCCACACTCTCCTTCCTTTCCACAATCTAGATTCCTATACACATAAGACACACAGAATAGTTTTTAAAATGTAAACATTTTATTGAAGAAGATATAAAAATTTCTTTGAGAGAGACATGATTGTCTATATAAAAAATCTCTATGAATCTACAGATAAAATTTCTGGGATGAATAAACAATATAGGAAGATTGCAGGGGAAAGGCTCCTCTATTAAACTTAGCACTTTCCCTACATACCAGTAATGAAAAATTAGAATTTGAAAATCATAATGTCATGGAATGAACACCAGCCACAAAAATGAGATATAAACCTTTAGACTAATACAATATGTGCAGTCTCTATTTGAAAGAAAGTACAATATGATGAATAAAGAAAACAATCATCTAAATAATTTAGAGAATTTTTATTCATATAATGGAATACACAGGGCTGCTAAAAGATCATTTCTGCCCAACTTGATCTATAACTTCAGTGTAATCTCAAACAAAATCCCAGCAAGATATTTTATGTGTGTCAAAAAACATTTTCTAAAATTTTTATGGAAAGACCAAAGGTATAAATTAAGAGCACAGTACTGAAGTTGTAGGGCTCACAAACTAATTTCAATATTGAATATAAACCTACCAGAAACAATGAAATTCATAATTTTTGAAAAAATAGTCAGGGAGATAAATGTTAAAGAATAGAAAGACAAGAATTTGACCAATACAATTATAGTCAAATGATATTTGTAAAAGAAGCAGTAGTAAATTAAAGGAAGGAAGATAATCTTTTCAAAATATGATGCTACTTTCAAATTCAAGAAATAAGTAAATTAGACACTTACCTTTCACAAAAATTAATACAAAATGATTCAAAGACCTTTATATAAGGCACAGAAATATAAAACTTGTACAAGATAACATAGGTGAAAGTCCAGGGCTCTAGGACATAGGCAAAGAATTCTTATTTACAACAACACAGGCAAATTTATGAAAAAATGATAGCATGTACTATCTTGAAAGTGAATTCTTCTTCTTTATTGAAGACAGTGTAGAGGGAATGAAAAGTCAAGGCATACACTAAGAGAAAATACTTGCAAAATTCATACCTGTCAAAGGACTTTTATACAAAATGTACAAAGAACTCTTATTACTCAACTATAACAACACAAACGGTACTGTTAAAATTATGAAATGGTCTGTATGGTGACTTCATCAAAGAAAATAAGCAGGGGTCAAAAATAATATGAAAAGAAAATTAGAGGGGAAGGGTCAAGTAATGGGTAGCCCCCTTTTTCCTCTGTAGTTTAAGAAACTTGGAGAAGTCTTATCATCTGGGTATAGATGGATTTATTAGGAAATTTTCCCTCAGAGTTGACATCAAGAAGCTCCAGCATAGTTCCCAGAAATCACAGCATTTTGTCCACACAGATTTCTCCAGCCAGAGGTCTCAGCCTGAAAGGCCTTTTCAGAGCAGCATTTAGTCTGGGCAATGATGCCTATAGGACCCTTATAGCTGCTCTGAGAAGGGGGATATTCCTTGTAAGCTGAAGCTCTGTGGAACAGAGATTTGAGAAGGAACATATTATGAAAAGGACAGCAAATTTCTCATAGAAATACTGGAAATCAATGAAAAACTTGCTGAAGTTTAAACTGATACTGCAAAAATAAATGGACTATATTGACAGAGAGGTTTGTGTTGTGCCCCAGTTTTATCAGGCAGCAGCTTGACACTGAGAATAAGGCAGTGAACAAGAAAGACATCTCCCAGGCCTTAGTGGACTTTATATATTAGAGTTGAACTTATCCAAAATGGAATTCTTGGGTTTCCTTCTCACAACTCAATAGGATTAATTCCTACACTTCCTCCCCCACAGTTATCTACTAAGGTCCATCTAAACAGAAAGAATATACTAACAACGCAAGCAAAGATTTCCAACAGGATGCCTTTGAAAAAGTCAAGGAAATTTTTAAAAAGATGAATTACTTTAAATATAGAAGATTGAGTTAAAAAATATTCCACTTTAATGGATGAGAATTTAAAAGTTTTATATATAATGTTCTTGTATTGTTTTCTAAGAAAAGGAATATGAAAAGAAGCTTAGCATCATTTGTCATCTGTGAATTGCAAGTTAAAACAAGATACCACTGCACTTGTGTTAGAAAGGCTAAAATAATTTTAAAATAACTGCTAACACCATCTGCAGGTGAGATGAGGACAACACCACTGCTGGTCGATTCAAAGGGGCACAACTGTGTTGGAACACAGTTTGACAGTTTCTTACCAAGCTAACCTCAGCCTTACCAGAGAAACCAACAAATGTGCTCCTCTTTTTTTTTTTTTTATCTTTTTTTTTTTTTATTTTTTATTGAATTTGTAATAATATTACATTAAAAATATATATGTGAGGTCCCATTCAACCCCACCCCCCCACCCCCCACCCCCCCCCCAACAACACTCGTTCCCATCATCATGACACATCCATTGGATTTGGTAAGTACATCTTTGGGCACCTCTGCACCTCATATACATTGGTTCACATCATGGCCCATACTCTCCTCTATTCCATCATGTAGGCCCTGTGAGGATTTACAATGTCCGGTGATTACCTCTGAAGCACCATCCAGGGCAGCTCCATGTCCCTAAGACGCCTCCACCTCTCATCTCTTCCTGCCTTTCCCCATACCCTTTGTCCATTATGTCCACTTTTCCCAATCCAATGCCACCTCTTCTATGTGGACACTGGATTGGTTGTGTCCATTGCACCTTTATGTCAAGAGGAGGCTCAGATTCCACCTGGATGCTGGATGCAATCCTCCCATTTTCAGTTGTAATCACTCTAGGCTCCATGGTGTGGTGGTTGTCCTTCTTCACCTCCATCTTAGCTGAGTGTGGTAAGTCCAATAAATCAGATTGTAGGTGCTGGAGTCTGTTGAGGCTCAGGATCTGGCTATCACATTGTCAGTCCAGAGATTCAAATCCCCTAAATATATTTTAAACCCCAACATTAACTGCACCTCCAGCACATTAGCATGAAAGTCTTATGAAGGGAGATCCCATCTGAGTCCAGATTCATCACACATAAACACCATTTCCAAAGAGGGGCCATCTGCCCTGGTAGTTAACCCCATCGGCCATGACCATAACTCCCATGGGTCTCTTTAGCCCTCAAAGGAACCAATATCTGGGGGTTGTATCTGCTTTATCTGTCTCTCTGACTCTGCTCAGTTGTGCATGAGGGCAAACCTTCTGCCAGCCTCCAGACTCTTTTTTAGAAACTCGTAGCCATATAAACTCATTTCTCCTTTCCATTTCCCCCTTACTTTAGGTCAAACAGCATTTTAAAGTCATGGTATTTTATGTAGACATGGATATTCTGCTGATCCGCATTGAACCTTCCATATAAGGTCATTTTCCAGTTGCATCATCAGTTGGTAGTTGATAGTGGTCCCTCGTTGCCAGGGAGGCTCATCCCCGGGTGTCATGTCCCACGCTGGGGGGAAGGCATTGCATTTACATGCTGAGTTTGGCTTCGAGACTGGCCACATTTGAGTAACATGAAGGCTGACAGAAGGGAATTCCCAGGCACAAAGTTGCTCTAGGCCTTGTTATTATTTTGGGTTTATCAGCTCACAAGCATAGTCATTAGTATCAGGGGCTCACTGTTGAACCCTCACTCCCTCCCGGTCCCCACCACTGTACCTGGGAGACTGTCGCTGCTCCCCTAGGGACCACGACAGAGCACCACTGGCCGGGAACCCAGTACCCCCCCCTACTGTGGTTTTTAATTGTTGCCACTATGAGTATATCCAAACATTACCATGCACCCTGGACATATGTTCTGTACAGCTCCCTGTCAGTCATATATCATCTGTCATTGGTATCCCATACCAGTATCCCTCCATTGCCATTGTTGAAACACTCTGTGATCCAGAACTCCCCGAAATTTGAAGCCCAATATAATGTCATGGTCCCTTACTAGGGAATGGCATATAGCGATGAGTTTAAAGGATAGATAAAGAACTTGGATAAAGTTAGATAAAGAACTTAGATAAAGAATGTTGACTTGAAAAAATTCCACATCCTATTTCCCCCCCCCCCCTAATTATTCAGCTTTTCTTCACAGGAGTCCTAGACCACAGCAATGTATATATATAATATACAGCACTCCCACACATCCACCAGAAAACCTTTTCCCTTCCACAGTGATACTCTTACGCCCTATTCATATCATATTTACTTAAAGTGATGTACAGAGTCTGAGACATTAGCTTTCTAACAAGGTGACATCTGTATTTACATTATGGTGCATACTTTAGGATACACAGTTCTTTACATTTTTAGTTATCCTATGTTTTACATTATGGTTTACATTATCAGTCTGTCATCTCCTATATGTTATGGTGTAATATTACATGTTTTATATCCATCCTTGTGTACTCTCAAGAAACTCCTCTCTTACCCCCCATTTACTTTGGTTCCACACATTTAACGTCCATTTTCCCTTCCACCTTAGTGCCCTCAGTGATAGCCAACCTCCGTTTCCTGAGGAGCCACTTCCAGAGATAGATGGAATAGTGTTCAGGGCCTAACTTGCTCAACTGCCCCAATGCCCTGGGATCCACCCTTTCTCTCGAGGGATACAGTTCCCTCTATTGGATGGCATTAGTCCTCCCCAGGATGTGGGTCCACCCCCACTCTCACTACTTGGGTTTCTACCCCATGGTGTCACCCACTCTGGCAGAATGAGCATTTAGACATTCCCCAGGAGCCCGTCCTGCATCAGACCCTCCCCTCCGAGCATTCTAAACAGGTAACCCTCTTTATTATATTTTGATATGATTTTCTCGGCATTTTACTCTCCACCAACACCTGACCCTCTCCTGGTTCGTATGCTACCCCTCCCTCCCCCCACTTTTGGGCAACGTTACCCACCCGTCCCTCCCCAGCCACCCTCAAACCCGCAAAGCCCCAAGCAAAGGCAACCCCTTGCCCCCCTTTTATCTCTTCTTTGTGTTCATACTTACCACCATCTCGTCTTAAATTCCACCCCTGCAGACATCGGCTCATATCCTTCCTCCACCCTCCGATTTCCTGCAAGCCTATCGTTCAGTCTCTTGCTATCTAGGGCAGCTTGTTTATTTCATATCATTGAGGTCATGTAGTATTTGTCCTTCAATGTCTGGGTTGCTTCACTCAACATAAGGTTCTCAAGATTCATCCATGTTATCACATGTGTTTGTAGTGTGTTTGTTCTTACAGCCGAGTAGTATTCCATTGTGTGTATATACCACATTTTATTGATCCACTCGTCTGTTGATGGGCATTTGGGTTGATTCCAACTTTTGGCAATAGTGAACAATGCTGCTATGAACATTGGTGTACATATATTGGTTTGTGTTCTTGTTTTCAGTTCTGCTGGGTATATTCCCAGCAGTGGTATTGCTGGGTCATATGGCAAATCTATGGCTAGTTGTTTGAGAAACCGCCATACTGTTCTCCAGAATGGTTGGATCCTTCTGCATTCCCACCAGCAGTGGATGAGTGTTCCCCTTCCTTCACATCCTCTCCAGCACTTGTATTCTTCTGTTTTTTTCATAGCTGCCAATCTTATGGGTGTAAGATGGTATCTCATTGTGGTTTTGATTTGCATTTCCCTGATAGCTAGAGATTTGGAGCATTTTTTCATGTGCTTTCTTGCCATTTGTATTTCTTCTTCGGAGAAGTGTCTGTTTAAGTCTTTTTCCCATTTTTTAAATGGATTGTTTATCTTTTTATTTTCAAGATGTAGGAGTTCTTTATATATGCAAGTTATAAGTTTCTTATCAGATATATGATTGCCAAATATTTTCTCCCACTGTGTGGGCTCCCTTTTTACTTTCTTGACAAACTCCTTTGAGGTGCAGAAGGCTTTAATTTTGAGGAAGTCCCATTTATCTATTAGTTCTTTTGCTGCTCGTGCTTTTGGTGAGATATTCATAAATCCATTACCTATTACAAGGTCCTGTAGATGTTTCCCTACACTGCTTTCTAAGGTTTTTATGGTCTTGGCTCTTATATTTAGGTCTTTGATCCATCTTGAGTTGATCTTTGTATAAGGTGTGAGATGGTAATCCTCTTTCATTCTTCTACATATGGCTATCCAGTTCTCCAGACACCATTTGTTGAATAGGCCACTCTCTCCCAGTTGAGAGGGTTTGGTGGCTTTATCGAATATTATGTGGTTGTATATGTGAGGTTCTATATCAGAGCTTTCAATTCGATTCCATTGGTCTATATGTCTCTCCTTATGCCAATACCATGCTGTTTTCACCACCGTAGCTTTATAGTATGTTTTGAAGTCAGGTAGTGTGATTCCTCCAATTTCGTTTTTCTTTTTCAGTATGTCTTTGGCTATTCGGGGTCTCTTTCCTTTCCAAATAAATTTCATAGTTAGTTTTTCTAGTTCCTTAAAGAAGGCTGCATTGATTTTTATTGGGATTGCATTGAATGTGTAGATCAATTTTGGTAGGATAGACATCTTAATAATGTTCAGTCTTCCTATCCATGAACAAGGAATAGTCTTCCATTTATTTAGGTCTTCTTTGATTTCCTTGAACAATCTTGTATAGTTCTCAGTGTATAAGTTCTTTACCTCTTTAGTTAAATTTATTCCTAAGTATTTGATTTTTTTATTTACTATTGTGAATGGTATTTGTTTCTTGATTTCCTCCTGATCTTGCTCATTATTGGTGTACAGAAATGCTACTGATTTTTGCGCATTGATCTTATAACCTGCGACTTTACTAAACTCATTTATGAGTTCTAGAATCTTCGTTGTAGATCTCTCAGGGTTTTCTATGTATAGGATCATGTCATCTGCAAATAATGAAATTTTGACTTCTTCCTTTCCAATTTGAATGCCTTTTATTTCTGGTTCTTGCCTCAGTGCTCGAGCAAGTACTTCTAAGACAATGTTAAATAGGAGCGGCGACAGTGGGCATCCTTGTCTTGTTCCTGAGTTTAGAGGGAAGGAGTCTAGGATTTCTCCATTGTAAACAATATTGGCTTTAGGTTTTTCATATATACTCTTTATCATGTTCAAAAAATTTCCTTGTATTCCAATCATTCGGAGTGTTTTTATCAAGAAAGGGTGCTGTATTTTGTCAAATGCTTTTTCTGCATCAATAGATATAATCATGTGATTTTTTTCCTTCAATCTGTTTATATGGTGTATTACGTTGATTGATTTTCTTATGTTGAACCATCCTTGCATACCTGGGATGAATCCCACTTGGTCGTGGTGTATAATTCGTTTAATGTGTTGTTGAATACGATTAGCAAGTATTTTGTTAAGTATTTTTGCGTCTAGGTTCATTAGAGAAATTGGTCTGTAATTTTCCTTTCTTGTGATGTCTTTGTTTGGCTTTGGTACTAGGGTAATGTTGGCATCATAGAAGGAGTTGGGTAATGTTCTTTCTGTTTCGATGGTTTGGAATAGTTTCAGCAGGATTGGTGTCAGTTCTTTCCGGAATGTTTTATAGAATTCACCTGTGAAGCCATCTGGTCCTGGGCTCTTCTTAGTTGGGAGATTTTTAATAACTGATTCTATCTCTCTGCTTGTGATTGGTTTGTTAAGATCATCAATTTCTTCTTTTGTCAATATGGGCTGTTTATGTGTTTCTAGGAATTTGTCCATTTCCTCTAGATTGTCATTTTTGTTGGAATATAGTTTTTCAAAATATCCTCTTATGATAGTCTTTATTTCTGTGGGGTCAGTGGTGATATCGCCTTTCTCATTTCTTATTTTGTGAATTTGCATCTTCTCTCTTTTTTTCTTTGTTAGTGTTGCTAAAGGTTTGTCAATTTTGTTAATCTTCTCAAAAAACCAGCTCTTGGTCTTGTTTATCTGTTCAAGTGCTTTCTTATTTTCTATTTCATTTAGTTCTGCTCTTATCTTTGTTATTTCCTTCCTTCTTCTTCCTGTTGGGTTACTTTGTTGTTGTTTTTCTAATTCCTTCAAATGTGCAGTTAGTTCTTCAATTTTTGCTCTTTCTTCTTTTTTGATATATGAATTTATGGCTATAAACTTCCCTCTCAGTACTGCTTTTGCTGCATCCCATAAATTTTGGTATGTCGTGTTATCATTATCATTTGTTTCAAGGTAGTCATTGATTTCTTTTGAGATTTCCTCTTTGACCCACTGTTTTTCTAAGAGTGTGTTGTTTAATTTCCAAATCGTGGTGTGAAATCTGGGCTTCTTTCCCTTGCAAATCTCCAGCTTGACTCCACTGTGGTCAGAGATAATGTTTTGTATGATTTCAATCTTTCTGAATTCGTTCAGCCTTTCTTTGTGGCCTAGCATATGATCTATCTTGGAGAATGATCCATGTGCGCTTGAGAAAAATGTATATCCTGCTGTGTTTGGGTGTAGCGATCTATATATGTCTATTAGATCGAGCTCCTCTAATATACTATTCAGATGTTTTGTGTCTTTGGTGATTCTCTTTTGAGATGTTCTGTCCAGAATTGATAGTGGTGTATTAAAATCCCCCACTATAATTGTAGATGTATCTATTCTTTCACTTAGTTTTTCCAGCGTTTGCCTGACGTATTTAGAGGCACCCTTGTTAGGGGCATAGATATTTATGATTGTTCGATCTTCTTGACAGATTTTCCCTTTGACTAAAATTTAGTATCCTTCTTTGTCTCTCACAATTGTTTCACATTTAAAGTCTATTTTGTCTGATATTAATATAGCTACTCCTGCCTTTTTTTGGTTATTGTTAGCTTGTATGATTGTTTTCCAGCCTTTCACTTTCAATCTCCATGTGTCTCTGGGTCTAAGATGTGTCTCTTGTAGACAGCATATGGATGGGTCATATTTCCTTATCCAGTGTCCCAGTCTGTATCTTTTGATAGGTGAGTTTAATCCATTGACATTCAGTGTTATTACTATCAAGGAATTATTTGTGTTAGCCATATTTTGATTGGATTTGTGTTTGTCATATTTTGTTTGTATATTTTTTTTTGTCTTTTTTGTTGTTGTTGTTGGTCTTATACTCTCCTCCAACTTTGCCTTTCCTGTTTTTTCCTTTCTTCCTGCAGAACTCCCTTTAGAATTTCTTGAAGGGGAGGTTTCTTGTTGGTATACTCTTTCAGTTTCTGTTTGTCTGCGAATATTTTGAACTCTCCATCATGTTTGAATGCTAGTTTAGCTGGATAGAGTATTCTTGGTTGGAAATTTTTTTCCTTTAGTACCTTGACTATATCATACCACTGTCTTCTTGCCTCCATGGTTTCAGAAGAGAAATCAGCACTTAATCTAATTGAGCTTCCCTTGTATGTGATGGTTTTCTTTTCTCTTGCTGCTTTTAGGATCTTCTCTTTGTCTTGAGCATTGGATAATTTGACAAGTATATGTCTTGGGGTGGGCCTGTTGGGGTTTATGACTTGTGGAGTGCGCTGTGCTTCTTGGATATGTACATCTGTCTCTTTCAGTAGATTTGGGAAGTTTTCAGTCATTATTTCCTGCAACACTCTTTCTGACCCCTTTCCCTTCTCTTCACCTTCTGGAATGCCTATAATACGTATGTTTGAGCGTTTTGCATTGTCATTCAGGTCCCTAAATCCTAATTGGATTTTTTCTATCTTCTTATTGACCCCTTCTACTATCTGTTTGATTTCTGATGTACTGTCTTCCACATCACTAATTCTCTGCTCTGTCTCTTCTAGTCTGCTGATATTTGCTGCAAGTGTATTTTTGATTTCTTGAACTGTGGTGTTCATTCCCATCATATCTGTTATGTTTTTGCGTATGTCTGCAATTTCCCCTCCAAGTGATGTCTTCATGTTGTTAACCTCTTTCATTACTGCATCAATTTTGTCGGTGATAAATGTTCTGAGATCTTTCATTGCTTGTGCCAAGTTTTGCTCCCCTTCGTGATTATTGGTTTGTTGATTGGATTCAGCCATGTTTTCCTGATTATTGGTTTGGTTCGTAGATTTTTGTTGCTTTCTGGTCATCTCTTTATTTTGACGAATTTAATCAGTTCCTTAGCTTCTTTGTCTGCTCTTGGAGGTTAATTAGTTGTTATTTTTGCACAGGTGTTATATCTTCTCTTTGTCACTTTTATCTTCTTATTCTAGTTACTTGTTGTTGGTTAAGTTCACTTTAGAGGAAAGTATTAGTGTTGGGGAAAGGCAATTGTGTAAGCAAGGGAAAAGTGTAAAGTTGTATTGGTGATGTATGTTAATAAAGCAGGAATATGAGATCTGGAAGGATGGAGGTTAGATTCATGTAGATTGTATAGAGTTATAGCTGTAGGTAGAGTACCTTTTATGAAGTTGATGACTGAATTTGGGAGGAATATGGTATGAACTACACAGCTATTGTTTTCATGAGAGAGGGAAAAAGAAAAGAAAGGTAATAGTTTCAAGAGTGGATAATAGACAGAAAACAGAACAAAGGTATTAGAAATTAAGAGTTAGACACTTTGTGGATCAAAGAACGGGAGGTGGGGGATGGAATATAGGAGAGACAGTAGATGATAGTGGATATCAAGATGCAGGGGAAGGGGGATAGTGTAGGTAGCCTAAATCAGTTCACACAGAAATGAGGCAGTGGAGGATGGGAAAACCCAGCAAATGTGAGGTGTTCCCTG
The DNA here is from genome assembly GCF_030445035.2 of Dasypus novemcinctus. Lineage (NCBI taxonomy): Eukaryota > Metazoa > Chordata > Mammalia > Cingulata > Dasypodidae > Dasypus > Dasypus novemcinctus. The sequence continues at coordinate 61,120,063 of NC_080691.1, read as the reverse complement.
TAGCACCTATTGTATACTTGAATTAAAGTAAAAATAAGTGGAAGATGAGGGACAAGAGGGAAAGAGAAAACCGAAAAAAAAACAAAAAAACAAAAAAAAAAGACAAACTAATTATAATAGAGAAAAAAGAAAGGCAAGAAGAAATGAAGAAAGAAAAAGAGGATGGGCAAACGGTGGGGAACGGATAGGGAGAAGAGAGATACAGGTACACACGTGTCACAATTGCAACACTATCTAAAACAACAACTTCCCCCCGCTTTGCCCTAAAACCCCCCCGTCTGTCTGCCCAAATGGGTCTGCAAGCACCTCCCTTCCCACAAACCCCCAATAGGCCGCCCAGGGCCCACGAACTCCCCAGTACTGCAGATGCTCAAAAAAAAAAAAAAAAAAAACAAAAAAAAAAAATTTAAGTAAAATTAAAAAAACAAACAAACAAACAAACAAACAAACAAAAAAAAAAAAAACAAAAAAAAACAGAAACCCCTCCTCAGGCCCGGCTCCGCCCGCCGCGGAGGCTTGGACCGGCTCTGCCCGGCTCCTCACGCCGCCTTGGCCTGGCCTGGCTCCGCCCAGCTCCGCTCGCTACAGCGGCCCAGCCGGCTCCGGCATCCACCTCCCGCCACCGCGGCCTGGACCGGCCCTGCCCGGCTCCGTACCCGCCGCGGCCTGACCCAGGCCCGCCCGGCTCCAAACGCTACTGCGGCCCGCAGCCGGGGCCTGAACCGGCCCCGCCCGGCTCCAAGCGCTACCGCGGCCCGCCGCCGGGGCCTGCACCGGCCCCGCCCGGCTCCAAGCGCTACCGCGGCCCGCCGCCGGGGCCTGCACCGGCCCCGCCCGGCTCCAAGCGCTACCGCGGCCCGCCGCCGGGGCCTGCACCGGCCCCGCCCGGCTCCAAGCGCTACCGCGGCCCGCCGCCGGGGCCTGCACCGGCCCCGCCCGGCTCCAAGCGCTACCGCGGCCCGCCGCCGGGGCCTGCACCGGCCCCGCCCGGCTCCAAGCGCTACCGCGGCCCGCCGCCGGGGCCTGCACCGGCCCCGCCCGGCTCCAAGCGCTACCGCGGCCCGCCGCCGGGGCCTGCACCGGCCCCGCCCGGCTCCAAGCGCTACCGCGGCCCGCCGCCGGGGCCTGCACCGGCCCCGCCCGGCTCCAAGCGCTACCGCGGCCCGCCGCCGGGGCCTGCACCGGCCCCGCCCGGCTCCAAGCGCTACCGCGGCCCGCCGCCGGGGCCTGCACCGGCCCCGCCCGGCTCCAAGCGCTACCGCGGCCCGCCGCCGGGGCCTGCACCGGCCCCGCCCGGCTCCAAGCGCTACCGCGGCCCGCCGCCGGGGCCTGCACCGGCCCCGCCCGGCTCCAAGCGCTACCGCGGCCCGCCGCCGGGGCCTGCACCGGCCCCGCCCGGCTCCAAGCGCTACCGCGGCCCGCCGCCGGGGCCTGCACCGGCCCCGCCCGGCTCCAAACGCTACCGCGGCCCCGGCCCGGCCTGGCTCAGCCCCACCGAGCGGGGCTAGATGCCTCGTCTCCGCCTACCCAAGAAGGGAATCCTCTGCAGGTAGCTGGGATCTCCGTGTATATTTCACAGACGAATCCTCTCTGTTACCTTCCCTCCAAATCGATGTCCAGACACCTCCGGACCAGCAAAAATCCCGAAACAATCCGGTCCCAAAGAGTCTCCAACGCCACCCAGCCGATTCCCTGCAGAAGACTCTAACAGGGATGTTCACTCAGCCGCCATCTTGCCCCCTCCCCTGTGCTCCTCTTTATTTACCCAACTGATTAGAAATTAAATGATCACAATTAAACCTACACTGGAAGGATCATATCTTTTTCATTCCCTATCATGAAAAACTGAAAGCAACAAAGACATCCTTCAACATATGCATAAAAAAGCAAATATGGTTCAACCAAATGATGGAATATCATTATTGTTTCTTTCCTTTAAAAAAGTCCCATTTTGCTCAATATTCTCTGAAATTATCTCAACCTACTCTTGTAAAGTTTTACTCAAATTTCCAATAGTATTTGACATATTCAAGTGAATTCTCTTTCCTATCTGCCCTTTTCTTTTATAGCATTCTTTTCTATTTCTGGAGTGGAGGTCAGTTTTATTATACTTTCTTATTCCTTTTTTCTATAACATCACAAATAAATTTGTTTTAATCATTCATTACAAGATATTTATTCCATATGTTCCTGTACTTCCAGGTTGTTTCCTATCCAAATATTTGTTTGCTTATCCTTGTTATTATTTGTATTTTGTTTTGCATATTTTCTCAAACTTTGAATAATGGTAGTGGTTCATAATTCGAAAAATGTCAGAAAGAAAAGATTTAGAGAACCATTATATATTGTCTGGGTTTCTGTATTTCTAGAAATATCTGGAAGGAAACTACATTTAACCATATTATTTTTGTACATCTCATATTGCTCAGTTTTAATAAAAATAAATTTTATCACTTCATGCCAGGCAACATTAAGACTGGGTATTATCCCCAGGAACTTTCTATGTTGAAAACAGACTGGAGGGAAACGGACTTTGGCCCAGTGGTTAGGGCTCTGTCTACTACATGGGAGGCCTGTGGTTCAAGCCCCGGGCCTCCTTGACCCCTGTGGGGCTGGCCCATGCGCAGTGCTGATGCGCGCAAGGAGTGCTGTGCTACACAGGGGTGTCCCCCGCGTACGGGAGCCCCACGCACAAGGATTGCACCCATAAGGAGAGCCGCCCAGTGCGAAGGAGGGAGCAGCCTGCCGAGGAATGGCGCCGCCCACACTTTCCGTGCCGCTGAAGACAACAGAAGCGGACAGAGAAACAAGACGCAGCAAAAAGACACAGAAAACAGACAACCGGGGGAGGGGAGGGGAATTAAATAAATTTAAAAAAATCTTTAAAAAAATAAAAAAAAGAAAACAGACTGGAGATCTCACTCTCCAAGTTGTGGATATTTTGGTAACAACTCCTCTCCAGTTGTACCTTGCCTCTATGTTCACAAATGTTCATGTTCTTGATCACAGAAGCAATGACACCCAACTCTGTAAAAAGGCAATTTCTATTACTCTGATGGAGTAAATAGACCAATAATTCTTTTCTTGGGGTAGAGACAGATAATGTTTGATTTAGACACATCTAGGAATTTTTTTCAAAGTTTTATGTTCGGCAAGGTAGAGATCCACCTTCTTCCACATCGCCTTTCCTCAAGTTTCTCATGTACCCTTAAGACCACTTTCTACATTTACACCAGGACAGTGGGTAGCTCTTGGGACTGAGAAACCAATTAATGGTGTCATCAGCTCAGATCCTGGGGGCTGAAATCACAGACAGGGATCTCGTCTGAACCACCTGTCATTGTTCCTCCTTTGGAAGGCAGGGTGGGAGGGTCTGAGGAACACTGAACACCAGGCTTCCTACTCATATGAGCAGAGTTCCTCCATTCATTCAGCATTGGAATCAAGGATCCAGGGAATGGTGAGAGGCCCTTGCTTCATGCCAACAAAGCAGGAACTCTTTTGGAGCAGAGAAAGGCAGGGTGAGGTCTCTTTTTGGAGTGCCCTTACTAAGCTTTTCCTCCATATCACACACCCTTGCTCTGTGTCCACTTGCTGATTGAGCTGGCCTTGTCTCTCCTTGAAATAGGCTGCAGTCTTGGATTTCTAAAATCTGAGAACTGCTTTGTTCTGCTCTCTACTCTTGACTTCCACCCTAGGCTTCAATGCAGAATCTTTACAGTTATGACACATTATTCCATAGTGGGCTTCCTTCAAGGCATTGAAACAGATGAGGTAATTTTCTTATATCAATGCTTAGAAATGAGTGCTAACATTTTCCCCTTCAGTGATTGGAGACCTTGATGAAAGGGTGACCAGTTATCTGGTTGGGTTCTGTGTGGTACAGAATCCATGTTGTGGATCCCAAGCACTAAAGTAGGGCCAGGCTGGGTCATCCCCCACCCAGCAAAGGTGCACCTTGGAAACCCAGTAACTGTCACCAGCTCAGCCTCTTGTACCCACAGGGACCCCAGATGCAAATCACCCTGTGGCCTCACAAAAGAAATACCCTTCACAGGCTGGGCCTGTGTGGTTGGTCTTCATCCTTCAGATGGCCATGCAGATGCTGGGAATCCTTCTCTGCCTGCTGGCGGCTCCCCTGGGTGAGGGTCTTATGGGAACTAGGAGTTCACAGGGGCTTGATTGTGTGGTAGGACAGACTCACAATGAATTTCCTTTTCCCCAGGTGTCCTGTCTGAGCTAACACTGAAGGAGTCAGGCCCAGGGATGGTGAAGCCCTCACAGACCCTCTCCCTCATCTGCTCTGTCTCTGGAGGCTCTGTCACCAGCAGTAACTTCTGGAACTGGATCCGCCAGAGTCCTGGAAAGGGGCTGGAGTGGCTGGGGTACTGGAAAGGGAGCACAAGCTACAATCCAGCTTTCCAAGGCCGCATCTCTATCACTGCTGACACTTCCAAGAATGAGTACTCTCTGCAGTTGAGCTCCATAAGGACTGAGGACACAGCCAAGTATTATTGTGCAAGAGACACAGTGAGGGGAAGGCAGTGTGAGCCCGGACAAAAACCTCCCCCGCAGGAAAGGGAAGGACTGCAGGGGGTGCTCAGCACCAACAAGGACAGAACTCAGTCCCAGGAGCAGGTGTAGGCAGGGGAAAGGTTTCCTGTCAGCATCTGTGGCTTCCTCTCACAAAAACCTATTTCCCTAAGGAGGAGCCTTCCCCTTGCCTGGATTCTCCTTCATCAGTCCCCACTGCAATGTCAGGATAATTAAGAGCCTCTTTTGTTTCACTTGTAGAGGGAAATGTGGTCACTGCTTCTGCTTGTATATACCCTTATTTTGGTCTTTGACTTAGCTCCCAGTGTGACCTTTTGCAGTTAATTTGAACTAGTATGCCAAGCACGTCATGAAACCCACAATCTCTGACAAAAAAAAATCATTTCTGTTCTTTCTAAACATTAAATCCAACTTAGGGAAAGAATGAGTAGTTAAACATTCATTTTTTTCTTTAAAAAATACATTTAATTTTTAAAATTTTAATTTTAAAATAAGCTTTATATTACATAAATATTACATAAATGTAGGGGGTTTCTATTTTATTTTTATTTTTAGAGAAACCTTAGATTAAATAAATGTTACCAAAAATTTAGGGGATTTCCATATGCTTCACCCTCTCCCCTCCCACATTTCCAACACTAACATCTTTCATTAGTGTGATACATTTGTTACAATTGAGGAACACATATTAAAGCATTGCTACAAACCATGGACTATAGTTTTCATTATAGTTTATCCTGCACAATTTTGTCAGTTATACCAAAATATATAATGGCCTGTATCCATCACTACAATGTCATCTTGGACAACTCCAAAATCCCAGATATGTCCCCGTATTATACCTGTTCTTCCCTTCCCCACACCTCAGAACCTCTGGTGTCCACTGCCTTTATATTAATGATAAGAGTTCTTCATTTCTGGAGTTATAACTATATAATAGAATAATAATTAGTCTATTTTAGTTCAATGTTCATTCCTCAGAGTGGGAATGGCCACTCTGTTTCGTGTGACAGAGTGGGTTCAATCTGTCCCATGGGATGTACATTGTTCATCCTCATCTCCTTGTTAGTTGTTTGGGGTGAGCCCAATGAACTGGAGAGTAAGTTTGGAAACTATGCTGAGATTCAGAACTCAGCCAGTCCCTCCATGGCCAGGTGGAGGGATGGGGATGGTGATGGGGAGGTTGGAGATGGTTTAGGCAGGGTCACACTCTTGGGGGTGAAGGGTTAGGATGGAGGAGTTGTCAGGACATGGAGATGGGTGTAAGAGTGTGAGCTGGGGTGTATTTGGGACTGTAGGTGCACAGTTGGATGTCCCTCTGTAGCCTCAGATGTTCATCATACTTTGTACATGGAGAATTTAGGCCAGCTGAGCTCAGTGGAGCATTCTAAAGCAGCATGGGATTGGCTGTAGGAGCTGGGTCTCCCATACAGAGGCCAAGTAAAGGGGCTGGAGGAATGTGGTCTTCTCTTGTTTTCTTTGACTATCATAGTGGCAACATCTGTCTAGACCAGTGGGCGAGGGCACCTGGATTCTGAAGTTGAGTTCCCAGCCCAGAGCTGGGTGATGAGGAGAGTACCCTGGGCCAGATAATCCCAGTGGGTCTCTGGCCTACAAAGATTCCAGGAAACTGGTTTCAGTGGAAAGACATTGATGCTGGAACAAACTTCAAGGGCATTGAGAGAGCCTCCCTGCTTCTGGCAACAGAGTGACTGCTGTCCCCTGATCCATGGAACACAGGTTAGCCTGGCACAGGGTGGGATTGTGAGGAGGGCACTGTTGAGCCAGGCTGTGGAAGCTCCTGGGAGCAGGAGGCAGTACGGTGGTGCTCCTGCTCCAGAGGCTCCCTGGGCCTGCAAGGCACCTCTTATGCTGGTGACAGTGGTGGGGGTAGGAGGGAGATGAGCATGTCAGTCCACACTAGGGCATCAGTTGCACCCTGAGATGACAGGCATGAGAAGGTGTCTGAGGAAAACGGATGGGCCGGCTGGACACTGATTTGTCTCCTCAATGCTAAAGCCCACACCCCTAATATGACTTTTGGGATTTAGTCTTCACTGAGTATAGCCCTGTGTGGAATGAGAGGAAGGGGAAGGATGTGTCCTCTGTGCTCTGATCTCTTTTGATCTCCTCTTGCCTGAGACTCCTCCAGCTGAAGCTGAGATGGGATTGACCTAACAAAAAGTTCTTTCTGCTTCCTCAGGCAAATGCCAGTCACCCAGCTTCTCTCTCTGACCAGCCATCTCCCCTCCCTTGCCACTGGCATGAGGTTCTGCTCAGCAAACAAAAACTGGATGGTGTCTCTTGGGGCTGTGCAGTCACTGGACTGCAGGCAGCTGCCCTTGGGTTATTCAGTCATTTGTCCATTCATCCTCCTCTTCCACTCCTTCTCCCATCTTTCTCCCTTTCTCCCTGCATCGTCTGATTATTTGTTTAATCAAATTCTTGAATGTGATTGAATTCCAACCTTCATGTCTGGAGTTTTTGGTCCCCTGAGGAACACAGACCTTTGTGCATATAATTGCAGTAAAACTCTATGAGAGTCATGACATGGGAAGACCAGGTTGCTATAGGAGCATAAAACAGGGACATCCAACCCAGTATTGAGGGTAGATATCAGACCTTGGCTTCTGGAAGCTGGGGCTTCTAAAGGCAGGAGAAGCACCTGGCATACACCTGTCTTCTTCTGAGCATGGGAAGAAGGCTTGCAAGGATTGCACCTTCCCTAGAAGCAGTGTCCATTTTTCTGCCCTGCTCTGTAGAAAAATCCCAAGAGATTTTTGTACCTAAAAGGTTAAGACACTGTGTGGATGGAAGAGAGTGAACATTGGCTGCAAAACAGAGGAAACCACTGAATGTTCTTTACCTTTAACCAGAAAGGACAGGAGGATGGTGGCAGGACACCACACACTTACTACCAGCAGGTCAGACACTTGGGAGTCACCCTGGATTTCCTGCTCCTTCACCCTATATTTTTTCTACAGAGCAGGATTAGAGTGAACCTACTGGTATTCTACTATAGAACTATTGTGACAAGTAATGGAAGAAACTGTAGCATTGACCTGGAGAAGGTGGCCATGGTAGTTGCTGAAGGCAGGGAGAGGGAGGGGGAGATGAGATATGGGGGCATTTTTGGGACTGGGAATTGTCCTAAATGATATTGCAGGGACAGGTGCTGGATATTATATATCCTTCCATAACCCACTGAATGGACTGGGGGAGAGTGTAAACTACAATATAAATTATAATCCATGTGGTGCAGCAGTGCTCCAAAATGTATTCACCAAATACAATGAATGTGTCACAATGATGACAGAGGTTATTGATGTGGGAGGAGTGGGGTGTAATGCTATTTTTGATCTATGTATCTTTATGAAAAAAGACAGTTTACTAAAAAAAATTCCCAATCGAATTTTAAGCATCTCTAGGGTAAGGTCTATGCTGAGTCATCTTTTTACCGCTCCACATCTGTGGGTCGTTTGTGCTCATTAACTCTCTTGATTCAAAAATGATGACATAATGTTCTCTGTGTGAGATTTGTGAATGGCTCACTGATAGATTAAAAGTGAGGAGAGTTTGTATGGTATGTAGAATTGATGTTTAAATTTTTGGAATTGAATGAAAGAACACTGACGGGTGTCAAAGCAGTTTTGAAATAGGATATCTTCATCTTGTCACCTACTGTTTTCTCATGTCGGAAGATTTTTACCATCACCCCTTAAGAGTCTTTTTCAGAGGACTCCATCATTAGTTTTGGTCATGCCTATAGCTCACAGATCATCTCATAAGAATCTGCACTTCTTGGGGCACATCCCCGGAAAAATATGAGACAGGAACAAAGCCTTTGGAGGTGGCAGGAGCACACCCAAACCTGATTCTGCCAGAACTCACTTTAGATCTAGAAGAAATCACTAAGCTGCTCTGTTCAAACAATGAAAAATATTGTAAAACTTTGCTTTCGATGTTTTGAATTTCATCACAGTAATTGGTGTTGCCTTGCATGTACAACAGTGGCAAGGCAATCTCCACAATTCTTTCCACAGTGCCTACATCCTTTTATTTATTTTTAATTTTGTTTTTTAACAAGTTTTAGCTCACGGTAAAGTCACCTATACAATATAGAGGACTCCCATATACCCAACATCAAACCCTTTTCCCACTTCCCCAGTAATGATCTTTTTACATGTGGATGTTATATTTGTAAGAGCTGATGTACACATATTGAAACTTAGCTACCAACCATGGATCCATTATGCCTTACTTTATGGTTTATATTTTAGACTGCACACTTTTCTGAATTTTTTGGTTAAATTATGGTTTACATTATGGTTTACATTTTATACTATACATTTTATAAATTTTTGGTGAAATTTAACATGGCTTATATATTTCATTGCATGGCCTTGTGGAATACTTCCATTGCTCCCTCCCCCAAGTTACTCCCACTTCCATTCCATCCTATTCCTCTCTCCTTCTCCCCTCAGGGCTCACGGTGACAACCAAGCTTCACTGCCTGAGGACAAGATTCATAGATACTTACAGATATGATGAAGGCTTGAAATTCTAGCCAGTTCTCTCCAATTGGGTGCCACCCATGCTCTCGAGAGACACCCTCTCCTCTTTTTGAGAAAATCAGCATGCCCCAGGATGGGGATACAAAAGTTTCCCTCTCTTTGTATGTATCTCCATCCACTGATATAACACAATATGACAAGATGAGCACTCAAACACTCCCTTGAAGCATGCTCCTTGTGCACCCTGTGCCAGATGCACCCTGTCAAATATCCCAAACAAGTAAACCTTCCTTATTATATTTTTTCGAGAGTTTTCTCAACATTACAAATTCAGCCACATACCTGAATCTCTCCCATGTTCACCCGCTCACCCCATCCCTCTCCCAAATTCCATGGCCACATGACCCATCATTCAAACCCTAGGCTGCCTCAAGCCTGAAAACCCCTTCCAATATTATCCCTATGTCCCCCTCTTACCCCTTCACTGCACAACTACTTACATCCACTTTATCACACATTTCACCCAAATAAGCTTCAGCTTATAATCTTCCTCCCCCCATTTCCTGTGAGCCCATAGTCCAGTCTGTAGTTTTCTGAGACAACTTGATTTGTTTTATTCATATCAGAAGAGGTAATGTAGTATTTGTTGTTCAATGCCTGACTTGCTTCCCAAAACATAAAGTCCTCAAGATTCACTCATGTTAACCTGTGTGTTAGTACTGCATTCCTTCATACAGCTGAGTAGTATTCCATTGGGTGGATATACCACATTTTGTTTATCCATTCAAATGTTGATGGGTATTGGGTTGATTCCAACTTTTGGCAATAGTGAATAATGCCACTATGAACATTCTTGTTTATGTATCAGCTCGTGTCCTTGTTTTCACTTCTTTGTATATCCCCAGCAGTGGAATTGATGGGTCCTATGGCAAATCTATAACTAGGCTTTTGAGGAGCCACCAAACTGTTCTCTAGAATGGCTGGACCCTTCTACATTCCCACCAGCAGTGGACAAAGGTTCCCATTCTTCCACATCCTCTCCAACATTTGTAGTCCTCTGATTTTTAATAGCACCAGTCTAATAGGTGTAAGATGGTATCTCATTGTAGTTTTGATTTGCATTTCCCTAATACCTAGTGATGTGGAGCATTTTTTCATGTGCTTTTTAACCATTTATATTTCTTCATTGGGGAAGTGTCTATTCAAATCTCTTGCCCACTTTTTGAATGGGTTGTTTGTCTTTTTAGTTTTCAGATATAGGATTTCTTCATGTACGCTGGATATTAGGCTCCGTTCAGATATATGGTTACCAAATAGTTTTTCCCATTGAGTAGGCTGTCTTTTCACTTTCTTGATGAACTCCTTTGAGGTGCAAAAGGCTTGAAATTTGAGGAGGTCCCATTTATGTATTTTTCTTCCACTGCTAATGCTTTGTGTGTGAAATTCATGAAGCCATTTCCTATTACAAGGTCCTGTAAGTGCTTTCCTATATTGTCTTCCAAGGTCTTTATGGTCTTGGCTCTTATATGTATCTTTGATTCATTTTGAATTGATTTTTATATGCAGAGTGAGATATTAATCCTCTCCCATTATTTTGCACATGAATAACCAGTTTTCAAAAGAACATATGTTGAAGAGGTCATTGTTTCCCTATTGAGTTGGCTTTTTGTGCTTTTCAAACATCAGATGACTGTATATATGAGGATCCATATTTAAAATCTCAATTAGATTCATTGGTCAGCATATCTATCCTTGTGCCAATACCATGCATTTTTGACCACTATACTTTTGTAGTAAGTTTTAAAGTTATGTAGTGTGATTAATCTGATTTCATTTTTTCTTTTTAAATATGCCTTTGTCCATTCCCTTCCAAATAAATTTCATATTTCATTTTCCTATTCAGGAAAAATGGTATGTGAATTTTTATTGCAATTGCATTAAACCTGTAAATCTTTTCAGTAGGATAGACATCTTGATGATAGTCTTTCTATTCATGAACAGGGAATATTCTTCCATTTATTTATCTCTTCTTTGACATCCTTTAACAGTGCTGTGTAGTTTTCTGAGTTTAAGTCTTTTACATCGTTAGTTAAATTTTTTCCTAGGTATTTGATTTTTTATTTACTCTTGTAAATGCTATTTTTCTTAATTTCCTCCTTAGATTGCTCATTATTAATATACAGAAATTTTACTTTTTTTGCACATTGATCTTATAACCTGTGACTTTACTGATATCATTTATAAGTTCTAGAAACTTTGGTGTAAATTTTTCTGCAAATAGTGACTTTTGACTTCTTCCTTTCACATTTCGATGCATTTTCTATCCTTTTCTTGCCTCAGTTCTCTAACAAGTACTTCTAACACATAATAAATAGGAGGGGTATTAGTATTCTTCCTTGTCTCATTCCTGATCTTAGAGGAAAGGATTTTAGGATTTCACCATTGTAAATGATGTTGGCTATGTATTTTTCATATATGTCCTTGATTGTGTTCTGAAATTTTCCATCTATTTCTATCTTTTGCAGAGTTTTTATCAGGAAATGGTGCTGTATTTTGTCAAATGCTTTCTCCGTATCTGTAGATATGATCATGTGATTTTTTTCTGTCAATCTGTTTTTGTCCTGTATTACATTGATTGATTTGCATACAGTGTACCATCCTTGCATACCAAGGATGAAACCCACTTGTTCATGGTGTATAATTCATTTATGTGTTGTTGAATATGATTAGCAAGTATATTATTGAAAATTTTTGAATCTAGGTTCATTAGAGAGATTGGTCTGTAATTTTTCTTTCTTGTGGTGACTTTGGCTTTAGTATTAGGGTAATGTTGGCATCATAGAAAGAGTTAGGCAATGTTCCTTCTATTTTGATTTTTTGGAAAATTTTAAGCAAGACTGGTGTTAGTATTTTCTGAAATGTTTTGTAGAATTCACTCTTGAATCCATCTGGCCTGGGTCTTTTCTTAGTTTTGGCATTTTTAATGACTGATTCTATATCTTTATTTGTGATTGGTAGGTTGAGATTATCAATTTCTTCTTTCATCAATATAGGCTACTTATGTGTTTCTAGGAATTTGTCCATTTCCTCTAAATTGTCCTTCTTGTTGGAACATAGTTTTTCAAAGTATTCTCTTATGTGGATAAGAGGGTACTTTCCTTTTTTTTTTTAATATTTATTTATTATTATTATTTTTTTAATTACATTAAAAAAAATATATGAGGTCCCATTCAACCCCACCGCCCCCGCCCCCCACTCCCCCCACAGCAACACTCTCTCCCATCATCGTGATACATCCATTGCACCTGGTAAGTTCATCTCTGAGCATCACTGCACCCCATAGTCAATGGTCCACATCATAGCCCAGACTCTCTCACGTTCCATCCAGTGGGCCCTGGGGGGATCTACAGTGTCCCATAATTGTCCGTGAAGCACTATCCAGGACAACTCCACGTCCCGAAAACGCCTCCACATCTCATCTCTTCCTCCCGTTCCCCACACCCAGCAGCCCCCATGGCTACCGTTCCCACACCCATTCCACATTTTCTCTGTGGACATTGGATTGGTTGTGTCCATTGCACACCTATGTCAAGTGAGGGCTTAGATTCCACATGGGTACTGGATGCACTCTTCCCGCTTCTAGTTGTAGACACTCTAGGCTCCATGTTGTGGTGGTTGACCTTCTTCAACTCCATGTTAGCTGAGTGGAGTAAGTCCAATAAGTCAAAGTGTAGGAGCTGAAGTCTGTTGAGGCTCTGGGCCTGGGTGTCATATTATCAGTCCAGAGATTCAAATCCCCTACATATATCTTAAACTCAGCACCAACTACAATTTCAATAAAGTAGCATGCAAGTCTTGTGAAAAGAGATCCCCTCTGAGTCCATTTCCATCACGCAGAAACACCAGCTCCAAAGAAGGGCCATCTGTTATGGCAGTGAGCCCCTTCTGCCATGACCATAGAACCCGTGGGTCTCTTTATCCCTCAAAAGAACCAATACCTGGGGTTGTATCTACCTTATCTGTCTCTTAGACTCTGTTCAGTTGTACATAGGGGTATTCCTTCTGACAACCTCCAGACTCTTTTTTGGAGACTCACAGCCTTATAATCTCATTTCTTCTTTCCATTTCCCCCTTACATTAGGTCAAACCGCTTCCCGAAGTCATGTTATTATATGTAGACAGGTATATTCTGCTGTTCCGCATTGAATCTTTAATTCAAGGTCATTTTCTATTTGCTTCTTCAGCTGGTATGTGGTAGTGATCCCTCGGTGCCAGGGAGGCTCATCCCCGGGTGTTGTGTCCCACGCTGGGGGGAATGCATCATATCTACACACTGAGTTTGGCTGTGAGAGTGGCCACATTTGAGTAACATGAAGGCTGTCAGGAGGAAACTCCCAGGCACAATGCTACTCTAGGCCTTGTTCTTATTGCAGGTGCATAGGCTCAAAAGTGTAGCCATTAGTATCAAGAGCCCACTGTTGGGCCCTCCTTCCTTCCTGAGGTCATTGGTGACATCTTTCTCCTTTCTTATTTTTTGTGTTTGCATCTTCTCTCTTTTTTTCTTTGTTAGTCTAGCTAAGGGTTTGTCAATTTTAATGATCTTCTCAAAGAACAAACTTTTGGTTTTCTTTATTTTTTCTAGTGTCTTATTATTTTTCTATTTCATTTAATTCTTCTCTGATCTTTGCCATTTCTTTCTTTCTTATTCCATTGTGGTTAGTTTGTTTTTATTTTACTAATTCCTCCAATGTGCACTTAGGTCTTCAATTTTAGCTTTCTCCTTTTTTGATGTATGAAATTATGGCAATGAAATTCCCACAAAGTACAGCTTTGCTGCATTCAGTAAGATTTAATATGTTGTACTGTTATTTTCAATAGTTTCAAATGAGTTACTGATTTCTTTTGAGATTTACTCTTTGATGCACTGTTTGTCTAAGAGTTTGTTGCTTTACTTACATATCTTGGTGCCTAATCTGGGTTTCTGACCCTTGCATATTTGCAGTTTCATTTCACTGTGGTCAAATTATTTTTTATGATTTCAATCTTTCCAAATTCATTGAATCTTTCTCTGTGGCTTGGCATGTGGTCTATCTTGTAAAATGATGCTTGTGCACTTCAGAAGAATGCATATATTGCTGTATTTGAATGTAGTATTCTGTATATCTCTATTTGATCCAGATCCTCTAATATATTATACAAAGGTTTTGTTTCTTTATTGATTCTCTGTTGAGATATTCTGTCTAATTGTGATAACGGTGTATTAAATTCCCCCACTATAATTGTAGAGGTATGTATTCCTCCACTTAGTTCTTGTAGTGTTAGCCTCAGGTATTTTGAGGTGCCCTGATAAGATGCATAAATGTTTATGATTGTTCTTTCTTCTTGAAAGATTACCCCTTTTACTAATATGTAGTTTCCATCTTGACTCTTAAAATAGTTTTGCATTTAAAGTCAATTCCAATATTAGTATAGCTACTCCAGCCCTTTTTTTGGTTATTGTTTGCTGGTAAGATTATTTTCCATTCATTCATTTTCAAGTTCTTTGAAACTCTGAGTCTAAGGTGGGTTTTTTGACAGCTTATAGAACGATCATGTTTCCTTATCCATTCTGCTAATCTGTGCCTTTTGACAGTTAGTTTAAGCCATTGATACTCAGTTTTATTATTCTAAAATAATTACTTACAATAGCCATATTTTCTTCAGAATTGTGTATGTCATAAATTGTTTTTCTTTCTCCTTTTGTCTTTTTGTCTATTCTTAAACTCTCCTCCAACTCTGTCTCTGTCTGTTTTTTCTTTCCTCCTACAGAACTTCCTTTAGTATTTCTTGAAGGGAAGGTTTCTTATTGGCATACACTCTTAGTATCTGTTTATCTGTGAATATTTTGAACTCTCCATCATTTTTGAATGCCAGCTTTGGTGGATTGAGTATTCTTTGGTGGGAATTTTTTTTCTTCTTTTAGTGCCTTGCCTATGTCATAACACTGACTTCTTGCTTCTATGGTTTCAGATGATAAATGAGCACTTAATCATACGGCGTTTCCCTTGTATGTGATGGTTTTCTTTTCTCTTGCTACTTTCAGTGCTTTCTCTTTGTCTCTAGCATTGGATAATTTGCAATGTATATGTCCTTTTGTTGGCCTTTTGGTATTTATACTGTTTGGGGTCCACTGTGCTTCCTGGATTTGTACATCCAACTCCTTCAATAGGTTTGAGAAGTTTTCAGCCGTTATTTCCTCCAATACCTCTTCTGTCTCCTTTCTCTTCTCTTTTCCTTCTGGGATGCCTATAATGTGTATGTTTGTGCATTTTGTGCTGTCATTAAAATCCCTATATACTGCTGGATTTTTTTTCTATCATTTTATCTATCAATTCCACAATTTGTTTGATTTCAGATGTACTGTCTTCCACATCACTAATTCTTTCCTCTGCATCTTCAAATCTGATGTTTGTCGAGAGTGTAGTTTTGATTTCTTGAATGGTACCGTTGCTTTCCATCATCTTCCTTATCTTTTTCTATATTGCTACAATTTCTTCAGTATGCTCTCCATGTGATATATTAATATTCTTAATCTCTTCCTTCACTTCGGTAATTTGGTCTGTGATATTTGTTTGGAGAGCTTTGTTTAGTTATTTGGTTTTCTTCTCCTCTTAGTTATTTTTAATTTGTTCATTTGACTGGGCCATGTCTTCCCGATTATTCATTTGCTTTGTGTTTTTTTTGTTGTTGTCTGGTCATCATTTTATCTTAATGGGCTCATTCAATTGATTAGATTCTCCTACTCTGTCTTTTTTTAGGTGCTGTTTTTTTGTGTGTCTTAATTTTTCTCTTTGACACTTCATTCTTATTCTATTGCCTCATTGTTTTCTAAGTTACTTTGAGGGAAAAGATTAGGGCCAGATAAAACAAAGAAGTAAAGAAAGAAAAAGTATAATAGTACTCTTGGTAGTAAATGTTAGCAGAAGAACCATATATGACCTAGGAGAATAAATATTAAACTCATGTTTGCAGTGTATAGTTATAGGAATAAGACAGTGGAGTTCTTGCAGTGAAATGGGAAACTGAATGTGGAGAAGAATATAGTATGAATTAAAAAGCTAACATGGTCAGGAGATAGGGAAAGAGAAAATAAAAGACTGTAAGATAAAGAGTTAATAAAAGATAGAAAACAGATTAGAAGTGTTAGTAATAAAAATTCAGAAAAAAATTGGGGCTAATTAATGAGAGGGAATGTAAGAGCAAAAACAGAATGTGGAATATAGAAAGATATAGGAAGGAAAAAAGATAGAGTTAGTAGCCAAAATCAGCACACAAAGAAAAGAGAAGGTTGAGGATGAGGAAGTACAGCAAATAGTAAACAAGCTTGCAACATCAAATTGAAAACAGGAAAAAAAGGAATAAAGAAGGAAAAAAAAAGTGTGTAGGGATAAAGTGTAAGGAAGACAAGATAACAAGAAGAAAGCAAAACAAAACAAAATACAAGCCCTCAAGCAATGATTCAACCAACAATGAAAAAGCCAGACTTCCCTCTTAAGCTCATACTTAGGGAAAATAAGAGGCCCAAGGGAAACTAATACAAGGTTATTACCTATATTTTCCCTGTCTCAAAGTATCAGGTAATATCCTAATGGTTCACTACTCTAAGAGGAGCTGTGAACTGAGCCATAGAATTTGCACATTCAAGGCTGAAACTTCTCCAATGAAACAAACCCTCCTTCAGGGTCAAACTGCTCCTAAATTAAAAGCCCTCTTCCAGTACAGACTAGGCTCTTTGTAATTGAATAAACTGATTGGGAAATCTGTCCTTACTGCTTTCTCCCGTTCTCATTTCCTTCTCTCCCAGGGCAGCAGAAAACCCTTGTGAGAGCTTTCCTCTGAAAGTCAAATGGGACCCTGGTGAACCAAATCACCATGGAAAGTAAAGCCTCTCAGTCTCTTTGAGAGAGAACACCCATACCTTACTAGGAACTCTAAATATGCTCTTAGAATCCTACCAAGCACTTCCTACTACTGTCTCCCTTCCTCAGGTGTGTTGCACAGGATTAGTTAATTGCCTGACTCCACTTTCTCTCAGACCTAACCCACAGAGGTTAGATAAATTATGCTGCCACATCAGATTCACCTCTTCCCTCTTCCTGGTTTCTCCTCAGTCCAACAGGTATGCTCCTCGAAGCTCAAAAACGGGGGTTCCAGATAAATGAACCCACTCTCATAAGAGTCCTCTGCAACCTTCCCCAGAACCTTCTCACTTTCAGAGTATTTTTCTCCTCAGGCTGTGTGACCAGCGAAGTTGAGGGATAGCTGCAGCTTCTTGCCCTTTAGGATGGGCAGAAAACTGTGGTTTTACCTTGCACTATCACTCTTCTTCGTGCTCTATCTGGATCGATGTCCCGCAGGCCCCTGCTCTTTGTGTTCCCAAAACAGCTCACTCAGGCAGGATTTGTCCCCACTCAACCAGTTTTTTAATAGCATTGATGATGTGAGTGCTCTTACTCTAATGCAATCTTGCCCTACTGCTCTCTCTCTGTTTTCTAAACAGAGAGGTAAACAGAAGTATGTAGCAATATCACACAATATTCTCATTACACAAAAGAAGGTTCTGAAAATTCCCCAAGGCATGCCTCTCTTTGTTTTGTGTGTGAATCAGGGAGAAATATCCTGGGGCTAACCTCATTAGTTATATGATTTGGGGAATGTTGACCAATATTTCCACACTTCTGTTTGAAATTTTACATCTGCAAAATGGAGGTAACATTGACATCTCTTTTACATTTGTGGTTAGAACTAAGAGGGCGATTATGCCAGGGTGAGTATCTTATGTCTCCTGTACATTTATACATTGTGTGTATAAGTGAAATAAGACTATGGGCTCTATTTGTTTATTTCAGCAATAGCACACAGTAAGAACTCATTTTGTCCTAAGTGCTATCATTGTCTCCCAACTCCCTGAGGCCCTTCATATTTGCTATGTATACTTCCCTCTCTCAAGGTTCCAACCCTAGAGCTTGTTACATCGTAAAAAGACAAATAGCTTCCCTCATTTTGCTGTTGTAAACCAGTTCAGTCAAGAACTTGCAGCTCTGGGAGAGGATTCTCAGCTCTGGAATTACCATGAGTTCCCATATGGTCATCAGGACTGAACACAGAGAAATAAACATGGAGTTTCAACCAAGCTGGGTTTCCTTGTTATCATTTCATAAGGTCATTTTATAGGGAAACAGAGACATTTCATAAGGACATTTTATAGGGAAACAGAGTGTGAGTTGATGTGAGTGAGAGAAGCAGTGGCTATGTGTTGCTGGTTTCCTGACCATGATGGCTTTGCTTGCAGGTATCCAGTTGGTGGAGTCTGGGTGAGATTTCATACAGACAAGGGGTCTCTGACACTCTCGTTGGCAGACCCTGGATTCACCTCCAGTAGCTACAACATGAACTGAGACCCTCAGTCTACAGGGAAGTGCTGGAGAGTGTCTCACTCATTAGCAATGCTGCTCTTACAGCACACAAAGCAGACCTGGGAAGGGCCAGTTCACCATGTCACTGGCATTGACAGGAGCACTCTATGTCTGCAGATGGATAATCTGAGAGCCAAGCATACAGCAGTGTATTAGTGCATTAAAGAGTTAGACTCAGTGAGGGAAGACAGTGCAACTCCAGACTGAATCCCACTTTGCAAGCACCTGGAGGGTGCTAGGCTGCAGAGGTGGTCAGGAACCACTGGACAGATGTCTCAGGCACAGGACCAGGTGCAGAGGGAGGGTAAGGTCTGGTTTCTGTTAGGTCTTGGTCTTACTCTATATGTACATATCTTGCTTAGGGAGCTCTCTGTTTAGGATTGTTTCATTCCACTGAAGTATTTGAATAAGGAAGGTTTCATTGTAGTAAGAGGAAATTCTCACATGCAAACTGTCCCTTATGGATGCACAAAGGACTCTGCCAATGGTCACCAGGATCAGAACTGAGGCATCTTCAAGGCAGTCCAGTGAATCTTTTCCAATCAGACTAAGGAATAAACCTCAATGTGATTTCCTGACTAGGACAGTCCTTGTGATTCAGATTAGAACTGAGAGGAAATTTATGCCAGGGTGAGTATCTTATAAACTATAGTAGATTTCACAGCTGATTCTCTTCCTCAGTCAAAAGTGTCCATATCAGACTCAGAAGTGGTCTGGTTGTTTCTTTTCACTTTAATCCATGTTCTTTCTCCCAGGCTTAACAAAGCCATCAAGGGCAATCATGTCCTTCAGCCAATATTGACCAGCAAATGAGTCCTATATCTTCCAAGACATGGTCAGCATTAGTGTTGTTCCCAAGCTTGGACCTTGGCTCAGATCAGCCTTGAGGTCTCCTGCCTTTCTCAAAATATGGGATGAGATCAGAACAGCAGATGGGGCCTTGGTGCTCTATGTCCCTGTCTGTGGTGGAACTAGGAGTGCAGCTCCCCTTCTGCCCATGGAAATCAGTACATCTCCTGTTCATGCAGCTGCTGAAGAAGATCCCACTTGTGCCTCTGTCCTTCCTCAGGGTCCACCACCAAGGGAACTGTGCTGATCTGGGGTTCCCTCCTCTTCATTGTCAAAGATAACCTCCCTCCTGTATCAGGTTCAGCTCCACCTAGCCAATTTGAGACTGCTCAATCTGATACCTCTTTCTCTGCAGGTGTCCTGTGTGAAATTCAGGTGGTAGAGTCCTGGGGAGACATGAGATAGTCTGGGAGTTCTCTGAGCCTCTCCTGCAAAGCTTCTGGATTCACCTTCAGTGATTTTCAAATGGACTGAGTCCACAAGGTTCCAGGACAGGGGCCATAGTGGGAAGAAACAGTGAGTAAACCAAAAGGAAAGTTCAGTATTACTTTCTAGCAGCTCAAGGGAGATTCACAATTGCCAGAGACAACTCTATAAGCACAGTCTCTCCTATTACGACTAACTTAAAAGAAGACAAAGTTATGTATTAATACATGAGAGACACAGAGAGGTGAGCTAAGACGAAAACCTCCCCTTTAGGGCATGTGAGTGTACTGGGCTACAGATGTCACATGTGATCACCAGATGTTGCAGAGTGACCTTCTCAGGGGCAGATACAGAGGCGACTGAGTTGCTTTTTAGACTTGGGGATTTCCTATTCTTGCCCAGCAAAGTCTTTCCCAGGATCCCTTATGATCTCTTCCTATGTGACTCCCTGATTTCTCTAATCATAAAATGGTCAATGTTGATTTGATCCTCAATTCATTTTTGAATCCTTCATTATTTAGATTGGTACTGTCAATTTCTTTCAGTAGAGTTTTGATGATTAGGAAATTAAGTAACTTGACTCCAAATTCTAGTGCTCTGCAAAATTTTTGTATTTTATACACTGTCTTGGTAATGCCTGGTATAACTTATCAATTAGTGTACACAGGGTTAGTATGCTTCATTCTTGACTTTTTATCTGCCTTTCACAGATCTGAAACATGATTTTAATGTCTTCTATCCTCTTCTCTTCTTTGGCTCATGGTGTTATAAGTCCCGCTATTTTTCTCCACCATTCATTCTATCATCATAGTCAGGGCAGGAAGTATCATCCATGACCCTTGAATCTTCCTCATTCTCCATGCCATAAAGCATGTACTTTTACTTTATCTCCTTACTTTGTGAATCAGTTTTTCTCTACATTCTCACTCCCCAGTTCACTTTTCAGTGGCTAACTCCACTTCATAGAATGCATTCACCCACATGCAAATTATCTGCCCTGTGCCCCTTTATTAGAGTCCTTCAGAAATGACTCCTCCACCCCATCCACCTCTTTCTGATTAAGCTAGAAGGCCTCTTCTACTCATCCTACACGTGAATGAATGCTAAGAAGACCCCTAGTGCACTGAAAATAGAGACCAAATTCCACACTGTTTCAAAATTTCAGAGCATCACCTGGCACATGACAGGAATGGATGAATCCTGGAAATCCTAGGCTAATTTCAGGTCAATATTTTTATAATGTTATGCCGAATTCTGTAAATTGGACAAATGAATAATTCCTAGTTTGTATGTAAAAAGCATGTATTGCAATACCATCCAGGAAATAAACTTTTTGAGAAAAACTTTTTAATGTTATTTCCTCTTATTTCTTATGAATACACAGTGTTAATTCAGCCAATATAATACTACAAATCATGAAAGTGAAGATTTGTGTCATTAATTACTATATTTACTAATAAACCCTGAAGGTAAAATTACTGCTATAAGCATACTTGGGAAAATAAAACAATATAAAACCTATACATAAATAACATTTTACATTTATGTTTGTATGGCTAGATTGGCTTTTACATTCCATCTAAAGAAAATATATTTTAAAGTATTTTTGTTAGCATGGATGGGATAGATAGGCATACAAATAGGTCAAAACATTTTCAATCCCTACTTCACACAATAAACACAAGTGATTTCAATAAAAAATTCATTGAAGTTATGTGGGTGTTTGTGTGTGTTGTGTGTGTGGTAAGAGAGTGATTCAGAAGTTGTTTAACATATACCTATCTCAATACATAGAATGTAAATCTTTTACATGCTAATATATCACAGAATACACAGTAATCAATAGAGCACAGAAATAATTTGAATGGTAATTTTGTATTGCACAAGGAAATTTAAATGTGTGATGCTAATAATGGGTGTAATATCTACACTTGTCAGAAAAAAGTATCATGTAGTAGAAAATCCCACTATGCAATTTACAGTATATCAATAAAATTCCAAAATACATAATGGACAAATACTCACCATTGGTCAAGGAAATGCTAAGAATTGTAGTACATTTCTCCTGTTGTAGAAGAGCAAATGAAATACATGAGTAATAGCACTTCCGTTTATGGAGTTCAGAATTATGTACCTTGCATATATTGATGGTGAAATTATACATATGTCGCTTTGTGATAGTAATTTAATGTTGTCTTACATTATAATTCATAGTTTTAGATGCAGTAATATAATTCCCACAAATATATTCTGTAATTTTAATGTGATTTTATTTTTGTAGTATTTTTATCTTATTTTATAAAAGTATTAATTTTCAGTTTATGTAGTTCTCTTGTTGTTATAAGAATAAGAGCATGTTCTTCTCAGATTTTTATGTGACCAAATTGAGCAGTAGCTTGTTCTGTAAAAGCTGAAATCTGGAAAATTTCCAAGTCCTCATGTACAGGTGAACAGATAAACACATTGCATTTTAAGCAAACATTGAAAATCTACTCAGCAGCAAAAACAAGGAATGCCTGATATACACTAAAAAGTGCTCAATCTCAATTATTCTAAGAGATAGAAACTAAACAAAAGTACACCTTGTTCAATTAAATTTTAATAAATTATGAAAGAGACAGAATAAATTTAAAGCAGAAATAATATCTGTAGATGCCTTGGGACAGAGTAAAGGAGGGAAAGCTTTGGAGGAAGTAAATAAACATGGATAAAAGGAAATCTTGGAGGCTTATGGATTTTTTCATTATCTTGATTGTGGATAAGGTTAATGAGTATAAACTTATGTCAGTACATACCAAACTGGACACATCAAAAATATGCAGTTTATCACAAAGAAATTCATCCTCAATTAAGGCTTTTGCAAATAAATAAATGAATATATTTGTACAGAAGGAGCAATGGAAAGACAGATAATGAAATGTAAAATATCAGGGACACCTTCAAATTTACCTGCATGAACCCTGGAAATCTATATGTTCTTTAAGAAAAGAACAGAATAAAGCAAAATATGTCATTACATAGAGGATATTTCTGAAATGCCACTTGGAATGTCACAAAATGTCCTGTTGCTGGCTACGGGAGCAGTCGGGTCCAGGAGTGAGGAGCACAGGCCCAGACCCTGGGGCTCTCCTACCAGGTGTGAGCTTGTGGGCACCTCACACAACCCCTCTATGTTTGGAGAGTGACATCTGTTAAATGGAGGCACCATTGCCTCCTACTTTAGAGATTTTTTGGGCTTTTTAAAACAACAACAGAAAGGGTATCAGTTATTTGTTCATATATTTTATTTCCAGTGTCTGGATCACTTATGAATCTTATTCTAATAGTTTATTGATTAAAATCGCTTTTTTGCTCTTTGATCTACTCTAAAATATTTTGTTGAAAGCTAAACATGTTGCGTAAGATAGTAGATACCATTGTATTATTTTCTTTATTATTAATTGCTATTATAATTCCTTTTCCCCAGCTCTGACATGCTCACCCCTACCTTCTGCTTGGCCTTTATTTTGGGTGTTATGTGAGTCTACTCAGAGCTGACTTGGAATTTATTTTTGCCAGATTTACCTGAGTTGAATGTTTTTCTCTCTGGGCACCAAAATGTTAGTTTCCCCAAGTAATGCTTTGTTTTCTGTGCCTGCTTGTCTTGGGATATTTTATTTTGCTTTCCCCAGAGCCAGGTCCTCATTTTCTGCTCTCCTAGCTGAGCCCCACCCTCATGTTTACTCGATGGCTGTCAGTGTGCTTGAGGAGGCTGGGCCTAATGGTGCATTCTCTGATCCTCTGACTGAGCCTTATTATTAGGCAGGCCTTGAGAACCTGGGTCTGGGGTGTGGCCATGCTTGTGTCTCTCTCCCTCCTATCAGAGGCAGTTTTAGGGATGGCATGAATTTCTACTTCTGAGGATAGAGTATAGTTTTTCCCCATCTCTTCACTCCAACAACTGGAATATTTTTGTTTTCTATCTGTGCCTGGTTCCCTTCCTGAGGGAAGATAGAAGAGGTGGTAAGGAAATATAGGTGGTAGAATCTGTCCCCTTCTCAGTTTCTATGGGATTTCGCCCATAGGTTGCAGGTTGTGATTATTGTCCCCTTTCAGATTACTTACTTAATCTGCAGTGGAGCTAGGAGAAGGGGATCTGGATTCTCTTCAGCAGTGGCTGCTGTTCCTCTACCCCAGGCAGCACCACCACAGGAAGGAGGGGACTTTTTGTGGATTCTTACCAATCCTGGAGGAATCCATCTTGACAGATGGCTTTTGGAAGCTTCACACTTTTATTCCTTGACCACACCCAACCTTAAGAAACTGATTACATATGCTGTTTTTTTTTTCTATTTTTATTGTACTTTTTAAAGATACATAGATCACAAAAACTGTTACATTAAAAATGAAAGAGCTTCCCATATAACTCACACCCCTCTCCACACACGCCTCTAACATCAACAACCTCTTTCATCTTCTATTCATGGAAATCCCATCTGGGGACATCTCCCAAAGGTAAGCTAATGTGTGGACCCTATTTCTCCCTGTAGGCATCTGCCTCTCTGGCTTTTTTTTTTTTTTTTTGCTTTTCCTGCAATTTCAATTACCTAATGTGTTGAAATCAGTTAGTTAACCTGCTGTTTGTTCAGTTTTTAGTTTTGATTTTCCTGTTTTGGTAGGAATAATAGAGACCATATTCTCTGAGTTTCTGTCTTCTTTCTAATATCCAGAAAAACAAAATATTCCTCATATACATCAGCAGATGAATATACAAATTGAGTTCTATGCATATATTGGAATACAAAGAATATGACTCAGCATTATAATAATCAATGCTTGAGACTCACAACATGAATACATTACCAAAAATTATTCTGAATGATAGAAAGTAAAGAAATAATTGCACATGCTTTATAATTCAATTTATATAAGTTCTGGAAGATGCAAACTAATCCAAAGTAAAGAAGAAGACCTGGGGACATGGTGGGAATTTGGAAGAGGATGGAGGGAGCAATTACAAAGTGGCAAGAGAAAATACGTAGTGGTGTTGGATATGTACATTTTATTGATTGTGGTGCTGTTCGCATGGGTGTACATATATGTCGGTATTCATTGAATTGAACATTTAAATATACGCAGTTTACCATATATGAATTATACCTCAATAAATAGGAAGGAGATATAGACACATAAATAATGACATATGATGTGTCAGACAGTCCTAGAAAACACTTGCTGAACCCCGGTCTTCTCCACATTATTCAGGTAAACACTATAACACAGCAACAACACAATCAGTTCTCATTACACAAAGGCAACTGGGGAGAGTGTAAACCTCACTACGCTGGTGCAACTTTATTCTGTACCTGGTTCAGGGAGGACTTTGGGTCCAGTGGTGAAGAGCACACTCTGTATATGGGCTCCCACTTACCAGATATGGTCAGCTCATGGTATGTCACACTAAGCTGTGAAACAGAGGTAGGATTGAGACTTACTTCCATGTTTAGTGTGTCTTTGTAAAAATGAAAAACAAAAAAAAAGCATGGCTGTGTTTGGCCCAGCACATCTATACAATAAAACATCACATTTTCCTGAATGCTATCATTGCCACACAAACCCCCAGGTCACTCATACCTGCTCTGGACAATGTCCATTTGCTCTATGGTAGTAGCAAATGTAAATGGGGTCCCTCCTTTTGCTGATATAAACCAGCCCAGCCATGACCCTGCAGGTCTGGGAGAGGAGCCCCACCCCCTGGATTCCCAGGGTTTCCATTCAGTGTTGGGGATTGAATAGATGCATTTCATCATGGAGTTTGACCTGAACTTGAGTTATATAGTTGCATTTATAAAAGGGCTTTTGTATAAAAAAATAAATATTAAGTATATGAGTACAGATGAGTGAGAGAAAGGATTTCTTAGTGCTTGGATGTGTCCAACGTGGTGTTCAGATGGTAGAGTCTGGGAGAGACTTGGTATGGCCTGGAGGGTCTCTAGAATCTCCTGGTTTCCTTTGGTTTCATCTTCAGTACTTAGTGGGTTGGCTTGTCCCAGGAGTCATCTGGAGTGGTAGAATTAAGGCACACTACACTGTTCATCATATCAGGAGACAATGCTTAGAAGACACCATCTCTGCAAAAGAATATTTTGAGAACCAAGGATACAACCATGCATTCCTGAGTTAGACACAGTGAAGAAAGACATTGTGACAATACTGAACCATGATCATGTGCAGACAGAGACAAGGAGTGACATATTTTGTCATCTGGAGTTTTCTCCAATGGTCTGTGAGTCCCATTATCTTCCAGGGATCACTTGTTCTGATCAACAATCAGTGTCCCTGTGGGTGCCTTGAGAGTCCAGCGACTGAGAGCAGAGTGAGCAATTGTGATACCCACAGGCTCTGTTGGTGTCAGAGGAGCCTGGCAAGGGGCTGCAGATGCCATACTGACCACAACTATAGCTAAGTCATCCATGGCCAGGCTGTGTGCCAAGGACAGTTCCAGCCACCATCTACATCAAGCAACCTGAATGCTCAAAAACAAAGAAATTTGCTGCATAGGATCCATGTTAGAGGTAAGAATGTAGGAGACCAGAACTACAGCTCCCTGTAGGACCAGCAATACTGATTGGAGGGATCCCTCAGGAATACTGAACCCAGGGCCCAGGACCAGGGTCAGCACAGGGTATATCAGGAACATTTAGCCCCAGGATCAGTTCAAGGGACAGGTGAGGGGAAGCTCAAGATGACAAAGCCATTACAAGTATAGGACAGGTGCAATGGGAGCTCAGGATCATTGAGTCCAGGGATGTGAACCAGTCTCAGGTGGAGGGAAAATCTGGATCACTGAGACCAGAGGCCAGGACCAAGGACAGGTGCAGGGGAGCTCAGCACAACTGAGTTCAGAGGACAGGACCTGGGGTAGGTTCGGAGAGACCTCGGAACCATGGAACCTAGCTTCTGGACACAAGGCAGGTGCAGGGGACACTCAGCAACTTGGAGTCCAGGGACCAGGATAGGTTCTGTGAATGGAGAGATCAGCAACAATGAGGGAAAGGCCAGAGGTTGGAGAAACTCAGGGCCATGGAGGTGAGGGGTAAGGAACAGGGCTAGGTGGAAGTCAAAAGTACTCATCCCAGGAACCAGGATGAGGGGCAGGTACAGGGTATCTCAGGAAGACCAAGTCCAGGACCAGAACCAGGGAAAATGTTGGGGGCAATAGAAGCATGTAGCCTAGGGGACTGGACCAGGAGCATGTGCAGGAGGAGTATAAAGGACCTATTTTCAGCATCTAGGTTTTCTTTTTAATGACTTTTCTACTCATCTTAAGAGAAGGATCTCATAAACCTGATCTTGGTTCTGCTACATGCCTTGAGATAGAGGGTCAGTTAAATTTCATCAATGCATTTAAATATGCATAATTTCATTGATCCTTAACAGCTCTAATGTTATGTGAAACAAACAATATACACAGAAGTTCTTCCACATGAATTGATGTGTCCAAATACCAATCTCACAACCTACGTAACAAACAGGGAGATGTGGAACTATGTCATACATGACAAATACATTTTGTCATACATGAAAAATACATTTGATTTTCAGCACAGTGTCCTCACAGTTACAAAATTCACTCCATATGTGCATTTCTTTTTCTTGCTGGCACCTGCCCTCACAGGACCTCCATGCATGAAATTCCTGAATTCCTCGTGTACCAGAAACTAGCCTTGGAACATGCCTTATGATGTTCTTCTGAATCCCCAAAATCCCTACTATAAACATTGGTTACTTTATTGCACAGGCCAATTCCTTTTCACATTACATTGCTGACTCATCAATTTGGATCCAAGATAGATATGAAGTTCTTATTAAATTTATTATTTAATCTTTCACTAATATTATTGAATAGCTAGGTTGCAAAATTTTGCTTTCATGCTCTGTTAACCATATGATAAGCTAGAAAGACATACACAGGGATGAGTGGATCAAAGCCAGTCAATGTTCAGGTGAGGAGACTGATGGTGAGTGGGCCTGACTTGCCCTAGTAGCAAAGGTGAAACATGTCAGGAGCAGGACCAAAGCAAGTGGTGGTGGGTAGTCATGGTGGTCAGAGGGGATGGCACACACAGGTTTTTTCTGGCTGCCAGAGTGATTATACCACTAATATGATTAACGAAAATATATAACAGTTCTGACAACTTACTTAAATTTCACATGAAGTGTCTACTGAGAAAGGGCATCAAAAAATTGGAGAGTGAGAAATAACATCTTTTCCTCTACTAATAATTAAAAAATCAAATAGATTCCATTATAAGTAACCTTTTTAGGAATATATACATATTATATATTTTATGCACATCATATATTCTATATATATATGAAATGGATATGCATGAAAACAGACACACAAATACATAATATATATGTATATATATATACACACACACACACATACATATGTATATATGTGATTCCCATGAGTAAGAGCAAAATGAACATATTCCTACAGCCATTCTTGATCCTTGGCCACATCTGACTTGCCGTTCAACACATTATTTGCCCGGAAGTACAGAAAACTGGGTTTGGTGAGAGATTCCCTTGGGAGGGAACTGTGTTCTCTGAGGGCTCAGCCAACATCCTCTTTCCAGGGTGTCCTTCAAACAAGATCCTCCCTTCAACCCCTTTCATTTTACATACAAAGTTGCTTCTGAAATGCTAACCACCACATGGGTGAACAGCTGAATGCAGAACAAACTTTTATTTAAATTAAGGTTTCTTCTCAACCTGGAAAATATTTCCTGGGGATCATGGGCCTCATCCACAAGAACATGAAATCCTCATGCTTTTTCCTCTTCCTTGTGTCAGGTCCCAGATGTGAGCATCAGGATTCAGACATGAAGGTAATGGTGATGATGCATCTGAAAATGACTCATTGTGGTTCTCCTTGTCCTCAGGTGTCCTGTCCCATGTGTAGCTGCAGAAGCTGACCTGACTTGGTGAAGCCCTCACTAACCCTGTTCCTCACTTGCAAAGCCTCTGGGTTCTCTTTAACTGGCTTTTATATACACTGGATCTACAGGACTTCAGGAAAGGGAATGGGGAGGGTCACCAGGGTATACAGTGGTGGAAGCACAGACTATAAACCATCTCTCAGTCTTGACTAGGCATTGCCAGGTGCACCTCCAAGAATGAAGTTTATTTAAAACTGAGGAGTCTGAGAACTGAGGACAGTGACAGGTATTATTGTGCAAGAGACAGAGTGATGGGAAATCATTGTGGGTCCAGACCAAAATCTCCCTTGCAGAGCACAGGTGGTTGGAGTGAAGAGGAAGTTAATGATCATAAGAGGGTGATGAGGGTCTAATCCCAGGGGCTGGTTCAGAGCAAAGCTGGGGAAGAGTTTCTTTTTTTTATGGCACATTTTCTTTTTTAATTGTCTTTTATTTAAAGATACATAGATCACAAAAAAAGTTACATTAAAAAATATAAGAGGTTCCCATATACCCCACACACCACCACTCCCACTTGGGGAGGAGTTTCTTATCCTTTGTTTAGGTTCTCTCTTCTTGTTTCTCAACATGTAACCCCCAGAGAACAGCCATTGCATCTTCTCTAAGCAGTGCTATAATGTATCCACGATTCAGACACAGAAGTTTCTTTTAATGTTACTACATATATGTTTAAATACATTCATGCATATATATCATATAAAATTTTATGTAAATTGTGGAAATTACTCTTAACTTGTGAATAAACTTGAAAATGTGAAGAAAACTTGAATTTTCCATCACTGTAAATTTATTTCTCTCACCTGACTGAACCTCTCTAGAAGCATGTAAGTGACTTACTTTGTTCTTTCCATCTCATGCGGTGTCAAATACTAGTTCCATGGACTCATATCAAGTCCCTTATGAATTATGATTCTATTATGTAAAATGCCATCATTGTATCATTCACACAGCTTTTCAATATATAATAGATACATAAGATGAAAAGAACAGGTTAACAATGCATCATTTTAAATTTTTTCTTTATTTGAGAATTTGGAGTTAACAAAACAATCATGCATTCATAGGATTCCCATACATCGCCCCACACCAATACCTTACACTGTGGTAGCATATTTGTTATAAATGATGAAAGAACATTGTCATAATATTACTGCTGTTTATAGTCCATAGTTTATTTTTGGTGTGTTTTTCCCACAAACCATTCTATTATTAACACCATAGATTAGTACTGTACACTTGTTCGTGATAGAACTTTCGTGATAGAACTTTCTCGTATTTGTACTGTTAACAACGGTCCATCATTCCCCTTTGGGTGCTCTGTGTTATATGGTCCCCTGCCTTGTTCAAATTCAGATAAAGTGTAGATTCAGTGGCTCTGAGTTTCATCACAGAATTGTGCTATCATCAGCTCAGTTCATTTAGAATGTTTTCATTAATCCAAAAAGGGAAGATCCCATACTCTCTTTTTTTTTTCATTGCATTTCTTGAATATATTTCGGAGCACTGCTGCACCACATGGATAATAGTTTACATTTAGTTTACACTCTCTCCCAGTCCATTCAGTGGGTTATGACAGGATATATAATGTCCAGCATCTGTCCCTGCAATATCATTTAGGACAACTCTAAGTCCCCAAAATGCCCCACATCACATCTCTTCTTCCCTTTCACTGCTCTCAGCAACTACTGCGGCCACTTTCTCTACATCAATGCTGCAATTTCTTCCATTATTAGTCACAATATTTCTATAGTAGAATATCAGTATTCTACTGATACACTGATATTCTAACAGCTTCTTCTTCTTCTTCTTCTTTATTTTCTCTTAAATATTACATTCAAACAATATGAGGTTCCCATATACCCCTCACCCCCCTACCCCACTCCTTCCACATCAAGAACCTTTTCCATCACCATGGCACATTCACTGCACCTAGTGAATACATTTTGGAGCACTGCAGCACCACATGGACAGTGGTCTACATTGTAGTCTACACTCTTGCCCATTCCACCCAGTGGGTCATGGCAGGACACACAATGTCCAGCATCTGCCCCTGCAGCACCACCCAGGACAACTCCAAATCCTGAAAATGAACCCACATCATATCTCTTCTTCCCTCTCCCTACCCTCAGCAGCTATCAATGCATCATTTGTAATCCAAATAGCATTCTTGATACATTTATATTTAATTAAACCCTTTCTTTTAAATTTTTATGCCTGTACCAATCAATCATTTGTCACATATTCTTTTTCCTTAACATCAAATATTCTTTTATATATATAATTTTAAGCTCCCCCCAATAGGTCTCTGTGAATCAAGTGAGGTCATCCAAAGGAAATTGTGACACTCTAATCCACACCCTCATCTATAGTCATCCAAAGGCAGAGTTTACCAGAGGGTCCTGACAGGGATAACTGACCTAATCAGGTGCATACTTGACCTCATGTTCCAGCACATTCTGGGAAGCAGAGCATGCCTCTAAGTGCTTCCATGCTGCTCAGGATCTCCATGTGGGAAATAGCTTTCTCATGTTACTTGTGTTAAAGAGAGTTCCTATTCTCAGATGTGCAGGCAAAAGTATACCAATAGGACCCAGTGCAGGGGCTGGTAAATGCTTTCAGAGCTTGAAGATCTCCTGAAGCCTACCTGGCTACTTGCCTATTGTGCTCTATGAATACAAGATTCTTGGAGAGATACTGGGATATGAGCAGGGTGGACAGTGTTGGGAATATCATCCAACTGTCTCTGTCCCTCCTAAGAGGTAATGTTTGGCTGGCCCTGTATTTCTGCCCCTCCCTGATGTAGAGTGTGTATTTTCCCAGGTATTGCTGAAAAACTCTATTGTCCTTATACCCTATTTCAGAGAACTTCATCTGTGGGTTAAGGCTTTTATTCCTCAGTGAAGGTGGGGGTGGTTCTGTATATATGTTCCATGATGAACTCTGTCTCCTTCCACTTTCTATTGGATTCCACCACTACCCATAGGATATTGGTTTCATTTGCTTTTCCATTGCAGAATAATTGCTTTGTTTTGAATTGGGACTAAAGAGGAGATTGTGGATGTGTTTCTACAATAGCTGTTGTCTCTCTCCCAAAACATCACTAAAGAATAGTGTATTACTTGTTTTGTTTTGTTTTGTGTAGCTTTTTTGTGTATTCCCTTAATTTTTGACCAAAAGCCTTCATGGCAGCATGGATATGGTCCCTGTGAGATTTGCTCTAGCATCTTTGTCACACTCAGGGTTTAGAATTTTATTAACAATTACTAGTTTCATTTTTTTTACTAACTTATGTGAGATCTGTTGATACTGATCCCTAATAGAATTTAGTTTGGGTCTTATTTCTTTTTATTAGCACCGTTTGGTCTCAGGATGTTAAGCACCACTTGGGGAGAGAAGTTTTGTTTATTTTGCATATTTCATGCTTTTTTGGGAGTGGCTTCTCCCTAATTCTGCAGGAAAAGAATTCAGTACAGTAGCAATCTGAACCCCTGGAGATTAACTTTAGCAAACTTGCAAATAGTTCATTTGACTTTATCAAAACTAATAACTAGTGAATTAAGGGAATCAACATTTAGAGTGTACAGACAGAAATGAGAGAATGGGAGAAAACATTTATAAATTACACATCTATTAATGGACTTGTATTTAGAATTTGTTAATTACATCTTAACAAAAATTGTGCAAAGATCTACAAATGGTTTACAAATAAATGAAAAATAGAGTTGCATCACTTGACATCATGGAAATATAAATCAAATCTACAATAAAATACCCTTTCACACCGACAAGATGGGTAGAATAAAAAGTTAGAATTGCAACAATTATTTTAAAGGATATGGAGAAATACTAGCCCTATTACAATGCTGGTGAGAATGTTAAATAATCAATACTTTGAAAAACAGACATGAAGGTCCTCAAATTATTAAAGAATAAAATGTCATGTAAATCTTCAATTCCATTTCTAGATATATTCCCCAAAATATTAAAAATAGATATTCAAATATGTATTTGCACAGCAAAGTTCACAGCAGCATCATTTACAAAAGCTGAAAGTTTTAGGCACTCCAAATATCCTTCAACAGATGATTGGATAAACAAATGGATACATACAATGGAATATCAGTCACTTGCACAAAGGAAAGACACATGCTATAAGATGGGTATATACTGAAATATGCATTTGAATTAAATAGTTCAAATACAAAGGAAAGGTATATGATTTCACTTATATGGAATGCCCAGAATATGCAAATTCATAGATGCAAGAAGTATAAATTACCCAATTCAGGATCAAGTGGGGACTGAATTGTTAATGGGTATAGACATTCCGTTTGATATGATGAAAAGATTTGGTAAATTTGCTGGTGATCCTAGCATAAAATTGTGAAATCAATGAATAGTCCTCAATTGTATGTGTGAAATTAGTTAAAGTTAGAATGTTGTGTTGTATGAATGTCACACAATTTAGTTATAAAATAGAAATGATGTATCAGAACTTGCTATTGCATGGATAAATTTTGAAAACAATATGATAATTTAAAAATTACATATTTTTTTCATAAATTACTATATAGCTTATTTCCTTTCAAATTAAAGCCAAGAATAAGAATGTGTAGAGATAAAATGTAGATTTATCGTTTATTGGGGCTAAATGGGTGGTAGAAGGATAGAAGTATTTTATGTAGAATGTATCTTTTTCCTTTATGAGTTAATTAAAATATTCTATATTTTAATATTGACTCTGATGTTGGTATCCATATATTTTAATTATAAATTCTAAATAGATTAACTTCATGGTACATGGTTTGTATCTTAATAAAGCTAGCTTTGTATTTTAAAAAAGTTAAATATTTCTTTGGAGAGAAGGGAATGGGTGAGAGGCAGTAATTATAGAGTAAATTGCGAAAACTTTTGGGAGTTCACTATCAGTGTGGTGGTGATATTACACACGTGTCTGTACATATATGTAAAACCTTGCCAAATGTTACACTTAAATATTTAATTACCATATGTCAATTATGCCTCAGTAATTTTAATACAAATAAACAAATGGACAGATGAATAGAATGGAAGATAGAGAGATAAAAATCATGACCTGTGAAATACCAGGTGGTACTTTAAATAAAACTGCATGATCACTGGTTCTACATTCTTTAGGTAGACACTAAGAATGCAGCAACATCACACAATGGTTTCATTACACGAAGAGGGATGCTTCACACCTGTACAGTAATGCCCCACTCTGTTCAGTAGTTGGTTCATGGGAGTTATTGGGTCTAGTGGTGAGGGGCTCACACCAGACACTGGGGCTCACTATCAACAGATACAGACCTTGGGCATTGGCCAACCATTCTAACTTCCGGTTTGAAATTTTACATCTATACAGATGTATAAATGAAATAAGATCAAGGGTTCAAAGTGTTTAGTCCAGCACTATCAAAATAATATTATATTGTCTGAAATATTGTCATTACCACTCAACTACCTCAGGACCTTCATATGTGCTCTGGGGTGCTTCTCTTTTCCAAGCCTTCACCTGGAGAGCTAGTACTATAGTATGAAGACTTGGAAATAGTTTCCCTCCCTTTGCTGATGTAAACCAGCCCAGCTCTGATACTGCAGTTCTGGGAGAGGAACCCCAACCCAGGGATACCTGGGTTGATATGAGTTGATATGAGTGAATCAGTGGATATGTGTGGTCATTTTCCTGACCAGGATGGTTGTGCTTGCAGGCGTTCAGTTGGTGGAGTCTGAGTGAGAATTCATACAGCACAGGGTGTCTCTGACACTTTCCTTGGAAGCTTCTAGATACACCTCAGGTAGCTACAACATGAACTGGGACCCACAGGCTCCAGGGATGGGCTAGAGTGTGTCTCAGACATTAGTAAAACTGCCATTGCCACACACAAAGCTTCAGGTATCTGAAGGGCTGATTTGCCATCCCTGGATGGTTTACAATGAACATTCAGTGTCTGCAGATGAATAGTCAGTGCTTAGGACACAGCCATGTGTCACTTAGGCAGACACAGTGAGGGGAGGCAGTGGAACTGAAACTCAATCTTAACTTGCAGGGGTTCTGCAGGTGGTCAAGATGCAAGGGAAGCTGGCACTGACTGAGTATATTTCCCACTCCCAGGAACAAGGAAGAGGGAGGTTAATGGATGATTTCCTGCTTGGACTGGGGTTTTCACTAAATGTTATTTTTCCTCCTGGAAAATTCTCTAGATTTAAGAATGTGTGCTTTCTATAGAGGGGTCTGAAATAGGAGTTTCCTTGTATTTGGAGGAAACAGTCTCACACACAGATTCGTCTTATGGAAACAGAAGTGGCTTTGCCAGTGCTCTCTGGGATCAGAGGTCTGAGGCAGCTCAGGACAGCCTGATGAGTCTTTTTCAAACAGACTCAAGAAGAGACATCTGAAGTTTTATCCATGCAGAACAATTTTTGTAATTCAAGCTAGAACAAAGAGAGAGGCTATGCCAGGCTCAGTATCTTTAAACCATAATGGGTTTCATATCTAATACTCCTCCTCACACAGAATTGTGCATGTCAGACTCAGCACTGGTCTGGTTGTCTCTTTTTTCCATGATTCATTTTAATTTTCCCTGCTATAGCAAGGTTATTTGGATTTACCCAAGCCAAAATTGCATATCAAATGAACCGTTTGTCTCCCAGGACCTGTTCTGCCTTAGTATGGCTTCCAGGGTTCTTGGCCACGGTGGCCCCTGGATCTACTCTCTTTCACACAACCGTAGTCATGAACTCCAGTAAGAGCACCTGGGGTCTCAGTGCTTTATTTCCCTATATATGGAGGAATGGGAGAAGCATTCGCATGGCCAGCACATTATGTAATGTTTTTAATACTAGAAAACATGCTGTAATTCTACTCATTTTGATGACAGAGTCACACCCGTGGCTCTAAATAACTTTAATTGACCATATCCAACACTATTGCATTATTTCTGGGTGTTGTTTGATTGATCATATTCAACCTAACTGCATTATTCCTGGAAGCTATGCTATATGCTGTTGCTTACATATGTCTTTCTCATTAAGAATTGTTAAATGTGAAGTATTGACATGTGTTCCTAATTTCATTGCTTTCTTTCCATAGACAGAGATCATGGAATAAAGTAAGAGAGTCCCTTTCCACTCATTTTCACCTGCTTTGCCATCAGAATATCAGAGGTTTACCTAATTGCTCTGTGTGGAGACATGGGTCCTACAAGCCTCAGTATCTGCAGAGAACATCAACCATTGATAAATATATTCAGGGCATTCCTCATGTTGGGAGACCTCAAGCTTTCCCCTCCTTTGAATGCTGCTTATGTCTCTCTAATGAAGTTTATGAAGTTTTCAGAATTCAGAAACACATAAGTCTGACACATCTTAGCACTTTCTGCAACTCATAATCCTAGAAAATAGAAGTTGTAATGTAATCTCCACCTTCATGACAGTTGTTTCTCTTTCTTGGGTGTTGCAAGTTTATTTAGAGACAAGTACTAACATTTATTTGGCCTCCTCTAACCTAAGAATCTGCAGACTTTTTATAGTAAACCCAACAAACAGTTATTTTTCAATATACTGCAATGTATGGATTTGAGAATGTCAATGGTTGTCTAGAACCACATTTATGGCAGGATAATCAGCAAACATCTTGGTTAGCTTCTTTCTTGCTGAAACCAGGGAAAGTCATTTCAACACTGGCAGATATGAGAGAATGTTTCTTTTGAAAATAATGTTAGTGCTTTCAGTTTTACTTATATCATTCAAAGCTTTGCAAATAAATGAGAAATAGCTAGATAAACTAATTTAAAATGCTCAATTAATGCCCAGTTTAACTAAATGTTCTGGAGAAACTCCTGAGTGTTCTGTGAACTAGGCCCAGCTCCCACTGCTGGATGAGGACAGGAATCTCCAAGCTACAGGGAAGGGAGAACAGAGAGGGGCTGGTTGAGGTGAGGAGGGGTTACTGTCAGGATCCCAACCTTGCTTTTCTAGGGCAGCCCATGTCTCTTTTCTCATTCTAAGATCCTGTCAGTTTGGGAAGAACCTCTCGATTTATCTTTAATGTATTGATGGAAGCCCAGGCATGATATTGTGAGATCTTCTTATCTGCACCTTCAGAATGACCTCTGCAGAGTCAATCCCATGTCCTTTCCTCTCTATCCTGAGTCTGCACCCCTGTGCTCCCTTCCCCTCTGTGCCTCTGCTCCACCCTCCCCATCATGGCAACTTCTGCTTTGGCTAGTGGAAAGCTGGTGGTCTTGTGGATAGTCTTTCTTCCCCTCCATTGCCTCAGGAACACCTCTTGGTCTTTCCTTGGTTATCTCTCCCTTTCCTCAATGCCAGGCAGGCTATTACAACAGTCCCATTGTCATCATATTGGGGTCTCCTTTATACATGGGCTCTATATCTTCAGCTGCTCTCCTGAATCCATCTACCCCTGCTTGCTGGAGATGGATGCACCTGATGCCTCACAGCAACTCTGACCTACCCAAACCTCCAGCCTCCCTCATTCCTGTCAGATTTTGGATGGATAGCAGACCTGCCACAGTTATGTAAACCTTTCAATACATTGGTGAAAATTAGTGCATTTTAATACTTCAGTGTCAACAGGAACATTCCCATAGGTCTTCTTCACTCAAAATGCATTGGAAGATAATTCAGTAAATGGAAGGGCAACGCTTGGCTCCCACAGAAGAAGATGGCAAAAGATTCTGAGTCTGTGCTGCAGTTCCCTGCCTCAGCTGCTGCTGGAAGTGAAGGACTTAGGAGGTCTCTCCAGGAACAGTTACTACAGAGATCCCTTCTTGTATTGCAGTCTCTCAGGGGAAAAAGGAACTTGCTAGAGCCTCCAAAAGAAAAAAAATGACACTTTGGTAAAGGTTGTGGGAGACACAACCATCATGAAAATAAAGAGGTGGGCTGTAAAGTAAACTTATGTCTTATTCAGGGAATTTAAATTTGTCAGGATTGTGGGGTATGCCTTTTTAAAAAAGATTTATTTATTTATTTATCCCCCCATTCCCTTGCAGCTTGTTCCTTTTCTTTTGCTGTCTCCTCTCTGTGACCATTCGCTGTGTGTTTTTTTTTTTTTTTCTGTATCATCTTGTCTCTCTTTTGTTGGGTCATTTTGCTGTGCCAGCTCTCCACAGTGCACGGACCAGCTTGCTTTCACAAGGAGGCCCTTGGACATGAACCCAGAGCCTCCCATATGGTAGACTGGAGCCCAAATGATTGAGTCAAAGCCGCTTCCCTGGGGTATGCCTTTTTTAACATTTATATCTACGTTATTAATATCTTATTGTAAAACATCAATCTACTGGTTGTATTTCTTATATTAACCAGAAGACGGCAGCTTACCTGGCAGAAGGGCTCGTGGTTTGGTTTAACTACTTTGCCAGGCGATAATGGGGGAATAGTTGTTCCTGCTAATTTCTACCAAGCACTTAGTCAGGAACACATGCATATTGACAATCTGGAAGACAGCGTTAGAGAACATTCGAAGTTTAAAATAAATTATTTCATTAAGAAACAGAAGAAAGTTTACAAATTTTATAAAATTGCATAGCAGTGTCTTTTCTTTTTTTGGTCTTTATTTTTTTAATGTTACATTAAAAAATATGAGGTTCCCATATACCCCCCACCCCTCTTCCCCCACTCCTCCTGTCATAACAACAACCTCCTCAATCATCATGAGATATTCATTGCATTTGGTGAATACATCTCTGAGCACCGCTGCACCTCATGGTCAGCGGTCCAAATCATAGCCCACACTATTCCACAGTCCACCCAGTAGGCCATGGGAGGACATACAATGTCTGGTAACTGTCCCTGCAGCACCACCCAGGACAACTCCAAATCCCAAAAGTGCCCCCACATCACATCTCTTCCTCCTACACCCTACCCCCAACAGCCACCATGGCCACTTTCTCCACACCAATGCGACATTTTCTTCGATTACTAATCACAATAGTTCATGAATGGAATATCAGTAAGTCCACTCTAATCTATACTATATTCCTCCATCCTGGGGACCTTAGAATGGTTGTGTCCACTTCACATCTATATCAAGAGGGGGCTTAGTTTCCACATGGATGCTGGATGCAATTCTGCTCTCAGTTGTAGGCACTTTTGGCTCACTGGTGTGGTATTTGACCTTCTTCACCTACATGTCAGCTGAGTGGGGTAAATCCAATAAACCAGAATGTAGGAGTTGCAAGTCTGTTGATGCTCAGGGCCTGGCTATCACATGATCAGTCCAGAGACTCAGGTCCCCTAGATATACATTAAATCCCAGCACCAACTACAGTTCTGATAAAAGTAACAGTAGAGACTTGTGGACAAAGATCACATCTAAGTCCAGCTCCATCACACAGAAACACAAACTCCAAAGGAGGGCCACCTGAGGTGGCACTGAACTCCATCTGCCATCACCCTAGAACTTGTGGGTCTCTGTAGCCCTCAAAAGAACCAATACCTGGGGTTGTATCTACTTTATCTGTTTCTGGGACTCTGCTCAAGTGTACACAAGGGCAACCCCTCTGATAACCTCATGGATCTTTTTTGGAGACTCATAGCCATATAAACTCATTTGTCCTTTCCGTTTCCCACTTTTATTCAGGTCACAAAGCATTTTTAACTCCTGGTATTATACGTAGACTGAGATATTCTGCTGGTCTGAGTTGACCCTTTTATTCAAGGTCATTTTCTAGTTACATCATCAGCTGGTACTTGGTAGTAATACCTCAGCTCCAGGGAGGCTCATCCCCAGGAGTCATATCCCATGCTGGGGGTATGGCAACACATTTACATGCTGAGTTTGGCTTCGAGACTGGTCACAATGGCAGTAGTGTCTTTTCAATCCTATCATTTAATGTTTCCTGAACCTGAGTGGTATAACTGCAGTATTTATCTCTTACTTATCTAATTTTAGGTAGCTAATGGGTATTCCTGACAATATCATTTTGTGTTTCATACTTACTTTCCAACTAGAATGTCTTCAAAGAGTCATTGAATAAAGTACTTTAGGTATTATGTG
The DNA here is from genome assembly GCF_030445035.2 of Dasypus novemcinctus. Lineage (NCBI taxonomy): Eukaryota > Metazoa > Chordata > Mammalia > Cingulata > Dasypodidae > Dasypus > Dasypus novemcinctus. The sequence goes on along the minus strand of NC_080691.1, from coordinate 61,080,231 downwards.
CATTTCATGAATGACCAAAAGCTTACCATTTTGTTATGGTAATTGCTTGAAGTTAGAGTTCACTTTTTATTCATTCCACATTGTGTTTATAATGAATAATTTTTTTTATAAAAAGCATTCCAGATAATTCCCAGACCCCTCATGAACAGAAATGAGATAATAAATAGGTGTTGTTTAAGGTTTCAATTTTGTGGGAATTTCACAGACTTACAAAAGCATGTGTTGTGGAATTTATATTACACATGTGCTTAAAAAATATGTTCCCTCTATTATGGCTCCCATTTGGACAATTTTCCATGTCATGATTCCCCTCAGTATACACAAATCATTCATCTCTCAAGTTCTTATTCTGCTCAGTCTTATTTGAAGAGGAGTTAAGGTGATTTCATATTGGACAAGGTGTCCTAAGGGATAATGAAAACCTGCTTGAAGAATGCAACTTCAAGAATATAAATTGGTACTTCCAGGATGACTACTAGGTGCTGCCGGGACCCACTGTGTCCTCAACAATGAACAGGAGGATGCATAAGGCTGGCCCTTCCATGGAGCTTCAGGGATAACGTCCACCATGGCCATGTTCCCCCAGTACAGGACTCCAGAGAAAGAGATGGAGACAAAGGTTCTGGAGATGCTCCGTCATAGCACTGGGTTGAGGGAGGATTTTGGATGCTGTGAAGCAGCCTCATCTTTACCTCAGATATCTCCTTCTTGTCCACATCAGGACCTCAGCAGAACACTTAGCAGAGATTTCTGGTCTGCCCTGGGAAATTCTCACAGTTGAAGCAGGTGCCCATTTCAGAGCAGAGCATGAGGTTTTACTTGCTAGGGTAGAAGTCCACAGGCAGTCTGAGAACATGAACCAGGAACTGCTAGAGAGCAGGGAGGAGGCCTGGAGGGAAAGGAAGCTCTCTTATCAGTGTGATGTGAAGCAAGGTTGGGAGGAGTATGATTATTATCCTAAGTTTCCAAGACTTTTGAGCAGCACTTTCATGATAATCCATTCCGCTCCCTTGAATGGCTGATCCTCAAAAAAATTAACTTTCCCTGGGAATGGAGTGGGAGCTCAAAGTTTCATACCCAGCTGGCTGTCCAGCTTAGATTCTGGTTAATTTCTTTGTGGAAGGAAAGGAAACAAGTTTGGATCCCCATTGATGGGACAGCTGCCATTGGCCCTGTCACACAGTTGTTCAGTGTCTCAATCTCCAGCTCCCTGAAATATGGAGATAGGAGGAAGAGAATATTTTGGCAATCATATAAGCCATATTTGTGTTACAAGGAGAGAAGCCTGGACAATAAGTATAGTTCTTCAGGAGGAAGTGGACAGAGACAGCACTGCACTGTTTCTAGAACTGGAATGTTTTTCCATGCTTTCAACATCAGAGAAATTCTCACTGACTGTTGTCACTGAGAGCCCTGGATGAAGAGATTGCAGGGCCAGGAATAGAGCCTCAGCTCCAGGGAGGGAGCTGATGTTTTCTGTGGGAAAAGGGCATGCAAATGGGGTGCCTCCCTCAGTGCCTGAAATCCAGCCCAAACATAGACCTTGTAGCTCTGAGAGAGGAACCCCTTCCCCAGTGTCTGAGCTCTACCTGTTCTGTGCCCAGGACTGAAGATGAGGAGGCACCATGAAGTGTGCACTGGTTTGGACTTTCCTTTTGTCAATATTCCATGGTAATATTAACTAGAAACTTGTCTTGTGCAATGTAAATATATGGGTATGCATTTGTATTTGCTTCTATGTGTGACTATGTGTGACTCAACTTCTAATATCTGTTTGCAGTTGTCCTGTGTGAAGTTTAGTTGGTGAGGCCGGGGGTGACTTGAGACAGCCAGGAGGGCCTCTACACCTCTCCTGTTCAGCCTCAGGATTCAACATTGGTGGATATCATATGAGCTGGATGTGCCAGGCACCAGGAAATGTGGTACAAGGGTCTGAATTGTATTAGACTTCAAATTGCATCACTACTCACCCAAAATGTTCATATAGGACTCAGAATTCATCTCATTCTCTATTTGTCTCATGTTCCATTTTATTTTCCCTGAGTCTTTTTTCACCTTTCCCTTTGTTTGTTATATTCACTCTCAATGAATAATGTGTTTCCTGTGGCCTAATTCCCAAGGCTCAGGAATATTACCTAGAGCTTCTGTGCCAATGGCCAATCTGAAAGCTGAGGACAAGACCCTCATTGTGACAGTGAAGTGAGAGGAAGTCAGTGTGAGCCCAGACACAAACTTCTCCTGTAAGACAGCAGAAGGTGCTGGGTTTTATGGTGAACTCAGGACCAGGGGTCCCTCAGTGCCCAACTCAGTTGCAGGAGAAGAGTGAGACTCAGGTTTCCTCTTATTCTGATGTTTTCTCATAAATATTCAGAAAAATCTTCCCTCACAAATCTGTTTTTGTTCCTCCTTGGAAACTCCCTGAAGTCTCTCGTCTTATAATAGTTAATGTATAATGGGAAATCAAAGCATTTTAAAAATATTTTTTTCATTTTTAAAGGACCTTAATATAACATGTGTTACATCAAAAATATAGGGCATTCCCATTTACCACATACCTTCCCCTCCCAATCTTTCTCCAATTAATATCTTTCATTAGTGTGATACACTTGTTACAGTTGATGAACATATTGAAGCATTGCTACTTATAGTTACATTATAGTTTACACTTTTGTCTCAATTTTATAGGTTTTGGCAAAATATATAATGACTGGCAGCCATCATTGTAATATCATACACAATGTCAACCCATTTTTCAAAATTTTTTATTGGATAAGGGATTTTTAAAATTAATTTTTTGAATTATATCACTCATATATAAACATACATAAACAAAAAGTGTATAATAATAGTTGTGAACTTCCAAAGCAAACATATATAACATCATGCAGGACTCTCATAACTCACCCTACCATCAATAACTTGCATTGTTGTTAAACCTTTTTAACTAATGATTAAAGAACCTTGTCAAAATACTACTAATAATCAAAGCATTTTCCCCCAACTGGCCTTATTATTATTATCTTTATATCATTTATATATGAACATGAATAAACAATTAAGTGTATAGTAAAAGTTGTGAACTTACAAAGCAAACATGCATAACATCATACAGGGGTCCCATACATCAACCCTCCACCAACGCCTTGCATTGTCCTGAGACGTTTGTTAGAAATTATGAAAGAATAATATCAAAATCTTACTACTAATCATAGTCCTTACCATATATTTGGTGTGCTTTTCTGTCAAACCACCCTGTTTTTATTTTTTAAGTATATTTTTTATGACAGAAGTTGCAAATTTATAAAACAATCATGCACATATGCAGAAATCCCAAACAACACTCCTCCATCAACACACCACACTGTGGTGGAATATTTGCTACAGATAAAATAATATCATCTCATTGTTACCATGTTCATAGTGTACAGCTGGCTCATATTTTTCATACTGCTTCATTATTACCAACACAATACATCTTTCACATAGATGCAATAATGTTTTATTATTACTAACCACAGTCCATAGGTCACTGCAGCTGTATTTTTCCCATGCTTCTCCACATACCCAACACCCTGCTGTAGTGATATACGTTTGCTCTAGCTCACAAAGGACACTCTTGCATCTGCACCATAAACCACAATTCTCATCCATCTCTTGTTTTACTGTGCAATTCAGTTCCTAGATTATTCTGTAGCATTCTATCAATTGGCATTTACATACCTAGACCATTTTCAGTCACATCCCCATTTATAAACTAGCTGTTACTCACTGTGCGTTACCATCCACTGTATCCATATCCACACTTTTACAGTAAAGCTAGTTAAAACTTCTATATACATTAAACATCAGTAGTTCACTCCATTTTCCTCTTACTGGATGAGGGATTTTTTTTAAGACATACATAGATCACACAAAATGTTACTTTAAAAAATATGAGGTTCCCAAAGAGGGGCCATCTGACCTGGTAGTTAACCCCATCGGCAATGACCATAACTCCCATGGGTCTCTTTAGCCCTCAAAGGAACCAATATCTGGGGGTTGTATCTGCTTTGTCTGTCTCTTAGACTCTGCTCAGTTGTGCATAAGGGCAATCCTTCTGCCAGCCTCCAGACTCTTTTTTAGAGACTCGTAGCCATATAAACTCATTTCTCCGTTCCATTTCCCCCATATACCAAACTCCAAACATCCCCTCCCAGATTTCAAATATTCAATGTGCCTGGCCCAACCCATCTGTCCCTACCCTATGTAAGGCAGAGAGGATTCCTGCTGCTCTTGCTACTCCTGTGTACACACCGAGGGCTCTCAGTATTCTGACAATGAAGTAAAAGCCCCAAGTTTCTAGCCCACACTAAAAACACTCCCTGCAAGGTCACAGGTGTCAATGAGCTTAGAAATCCTAGATTAATGACAGTCAATATTGCTGTGAATGTCTGCAGCATTGGGATTGCTGAAAACTAATAATTCCTACATTTTGTAGTGAAAAAACATGAATCACCATTCCATATGGAAAATAGATTTGTTGCTTTTAATCCAAGCCCATATCAATATTACAAAAAAGAAAATTAATTACTGCATATAAATATTTACAAAATTAAATATTTGTTTCCTTATTTATGAAATTTATTAATATCGACAAGAGAACAATGCAAAGCATTGGCATAAGTAGGAAATAAATGAACACAAAGTCACAAAATGAATACCATTTTACAATCATAATTATATTGATGATGAAAAGCATTTATATTCAGTCACAAATAAGAATGTATGTAAATGTATTTGTTTATTTGGGTTGGTATAAACAGGCATGCATATGGAAGAACATAATTTTCAGCCACTATCACATACTACAAATACAAGTAAATTCAAATGAATAAAATATTTAGAATAATATTCATGGAATGTGTATGTCATGCACGTAAGCATTATATAGTTTTCACATGAGCATATAGGTGTCATTATGGGGTATGTTTGTGTTGGTATGTGGTTTTCATATTTCAATGCACAGTATAAACATATGACAAGTTAAAATTAAATGTTGGAGAGGCTATAAAGCAATGGAATGTAACAGATATTTTAAATGATAATGTTGTTATGCCTAAGGTAGATAAAGTGTACTATCTAAATAACGTAACTTTATTTGATTTTAAAAGTCTCAGGGAGAACAAAATGTCACTGATTGCTAATAAAATAACAGTACAAGTTCACTAAGACATGATGCATTCATGTTTCCTATTTGTAAAGGAAATGCTAGTTAAAATACTGCATTTCACCTAAAATATAAGATAAATCAAATAAATTATAAATATACCTCCCTCTCTGTATAGCATAATCTTAGGAACTTGACTTTGTTTGCTGATACAAACATATGCAATTTTACTTAATCAGGTAAGGATAAAATATATATTTAAAATTATAATTATGATTACCATAATATCACCAGTCCCAGAATTTTATTACATTTCTTATCATGAGCTTTATCTTTGTGCTTACTGTGTTTATTTTTTAATAATTTTTAATTTGGAATACTTCTTGGATTTACATAAGTAAACAAAGAAGGATTAGAGTGGACTTGCTGGTGTTCTGCTAGGGAAATATTGTGATTAGTAATGGAAGAAATTGTAGTAGTGATGTGGAGAGGGTGGCCACAGTGGCTGCTGATGTTTGGGAGAGGGAAGAAAGTATATGGTGAGGGGGCAATTTCAGGATTTGGAGTTGTCCTAGGTGGTGCTGCAAGGATGGATGCTGGACATTGTGTGTCCTGTCGTGGCCAACTGGGTGGACTGGGGGAGAGTGTGGACTACAATGTGGACGACTGTCCATGTGCTGCAGCTCTTCTCCAGAATGTATTCGCTGGGTGCAGTGGATGTGTCACAATGATGGAAGAATTTGTTGATGTGGGAGGGGTGGAGTGGGTGGGGTGGTGGGTATATGGGGACCTCACATTTTTTTTGAATGTAACATTTGAAAGAAAATAAAGAAGAAAAAAATTTTAAAAAAAGAAGTTATTGAGAATTCCTATATAACCTTTTTCTAATTTTTTATGATGTTACATCTTACGTAACACTGATACCTTTACCACCACAAGGAAAATAATAATGGTACAGTTTATTTAATTAACTGAAGACTATATTGGAATTTCACACATTTTATAATAAAATTTTCTTTTTATTCCAAGATCCAACCAAGGACACCACACTGAATATTGAATTCACCCCCTTTAGTCTATTCTGTTGAGGGAAAGTTTGTGTCTTCTATTGTATTTCAGGAATGTTCTCTACATATGAATGTGTCAATAGTTTGATAGAGCTATATCTGGTCACCCAAATATGTAATTAATTTCTTTCATCTTTCCTATCAGTCACAGAGCCTAGACTGATGAAGTCTGCAACTATAATTGTGACTTGTCTCTTGTTCTATTTTTCCATCAGTCAGGATTTTTGTGTCTTTTTTCCAGAATTTGCATTATCTATATGCATTTTTCCTCCGTACCAGTAATAATCTTGTTTTTTTTTAAAGTCTACTTAACTGAAACTCATATTGTATTTTCATGGCATGTATTTATCCATCTCTCACTTTTCAAAATTCCGTGTGTTTTAATGTCAATTGACTTTCTTGTGGGCAATTATAATTTTGTTGTGATTATTTTCTCCAATATAGCCATTATTGTTTTAACTGGAATATTAGGATCTTTCACATTTGTAGCCATTGTTTCATAGGGTGATTAAAATTTAACACCTTGCAGGATGTTTTTTATGTGTGGTGGGTAGCAGTGGGAGTGAGGAATTTTGAGAGTTAAGAAACTTGCAATGATAGATTTTTTCACTACCTTGTTGTTTATCATCCAGTTTTACACAAATTGGAACACTTACTGATTTGCACATATTAACTAAGTACATATTGTTTTGTGAAATTATATCTAAATTAATCTGTTAAATATAGCAATTGATACATTACTATTTCTTTGGAAGGATAAATAGATGATGAATAAAATGTCAGAGACTACTTAAAATTCATTTACATTAATCCTGGCTCTCACTACATTCTTCAGTACTGGCATGCAGCAAAAGTGCCAATGTTTTCATTAGAGAAAGAGTGATCATGAAAATCTCACTAGGCATGACCATTTTCATCCCGTACTTGGGGGAGCAGTGGGGTCCAGTGTAGAGAAGCAGAGCTCCAGATACTGGGGCTCTTTCAACATGTATGAGCTCTTGGGAACATTAAAAACCTCTCTATGCTTCCATTTGTAGTTTTATATCTTTAAGTTGAGCTAATATTGAAACCTACTTCACATGTTTTGTGAACATATGTATACAAGAAAAAAGAGGACCAGTGTTATGTGTTTAGCCAAGCTCACGCACATAATAAGAAATCCCATTTTCCCGATGGCTATTATTCCCCAAGACCATCATACTTGCTGTGAGCACTGCCTTCCCTGAAAATATCTCATTCCAGAGCTGCTATATAGTGGCAGAGCAAGAAAATATAGGTCCCTCCTTCTTGTGGTAACAGCCAACTTAACATGATCTTGCAGGTCTCAGAGAGAACCCCAGGCCCTGGATGCTCAGGTGGTCCCATTTGATGTCTCGGCCTGAGTTGAGACCATTCACCAGGGAGTTTAGGCTGAGATGGGTTTTTCTTGTTGCCATTTTAAAAGGTTATTTATGGACAAAACAATATATTATATACACTAATGCATATGAGTGTGGAAAATAATGGTATATGGTAGTTTTCTAGACCAGAATAGCTTTGGGTATGCAGGTGTCCAGTATGAGGTGTAGATGCTTGAGTTCTGGGTGAAACTTGGCACAACCTAAGGGGTCTCTGGGACTCTCCCCTCTAGTTGCTAGATTCACCTGCAGCAGTTGTGACATGAACAGGGTCAGCCAGGACACAGGGGAGTGGCTATAGTAGGTCTCATACATTGGTAGTGTTGGTGGTTCTACATAGTTCACAGACTATGTGAAGGGTTGATTTGCCATGTTCAGGGACAATGCCCAGAATACACTATATCTTCAAATGGACAGTCTGAAAGCCAAGGACATGGCTGTTTATTACTCTTCAAGATATATATTAAGTCAGTGTGAGCTCAGATATAAACCTCCCATGCCTGAAAAACCTGGATGTTCTGCTGGGTTTGTCAGGACAGACTGAACAGAGGGCCCAGCTGCCAAGCAGGTACCTATGGGAGATTCTCTTCCTGTCAAGGTCTGGGTCTTTCTTGCCATCTAATAATAAGCCCAACACTTAGAGGTGTTCTGTACCTACCTCTGATGTCTCTGAATTAGACTTTGTTCATTGTAATGGAGGAAGCAATCTCACATCATTAAAAAGGAGAATGTCACTTTTGGAGGCAGAAAAAAGACAGTTCTGTCAGAGACTGGTGGAGCTGTCTGTTTATGATGCAAGTGTGACACTGAGTGAAGGAGAGAGGAAAGTTGAGTGAAGTCTCCTCACCTGCTAAACAATCCACAGATGATACAGCTAGGCCCATGGGGCATGATGGGGCCAAAAGAACCAGGCAGTGATTCTGGTGCCTCTTAGAAACAACCCATCTTAGTATTCCTCAATAGTCAGTCATTGCCTGGGAGAAGCCTACAGATTGCTTGTCTTTTGAACTGTTTTACTTTGCCAGACTGACAGAATACATGCCATAGAGGGTGTTAAATCAGCAACAAGAATTTTTTGGAAAGCTAGAAGTCCAAAATCAAGGCATTTGAGAGGCAGGTCTTTCTCTCTCAAGTCTATAGAATAGTGGTGCTTACTGGCTACAGTCCTTGGAGTTTCATGGCTGATACCCCTGCCTACTGTCACATTGGGATCCCACTCCCCATATTTTTGTAATTCAAATTTCCTCTGCCTTCTTGTTGCTCTTCCTCCTGGCAGCTTTCTGTGACTTCTTGCTTCTGGGTTCCTCTATTTACAATCCCTCTAATAATATGAAATATGTACTACCATGATTCAATTTGGCCACAACATAACTAAAAGTAGCAATTGAACATTTCCTTTTTAAAATAAGTTCACATCCAAAAGAAAGTGGATTTAAATTAAGAATATGCATTGAAGAGTGGCATAATTTAGTCAACTAGAGCACAGACAATCTCATGGATCTGAGATTACAGAACCTAGGTCCTTGGGCAGTATGTTCAGTGGAGCTGGAAAAATGGCAGACTTTTTATGCAAGAAAATGTGGTTAATTTGAATCTCCTTGATGAGGTAGAGAAGCAAACAGGTGGGCTGTAAATACTTGCAGGTGGCAAATTTACTTCAACCTCATCCATCCATATTTCTGTGGTATGTCCTGTGGCCGAGACATGACTTTCTCTTTAGAAATTGTTAAGTAAAGTGCAAATGCACTTGTTATTATTTTCTTTGTCTACTCTTCATCTACAAAAAATACTTGAAAAAATAATTTTAGCTATTTCCTTGTAAATGTGTTCTGACTGCTCCACTGACTGGATGTTTGCTCACTTCTTTCTCTCATCTGATTTCCATATTCTCAGAGTTCAGATGAAAAATAGCACTCACTTGGATATGGAGACTGATGATTGCAGGGAGAAAGATTATTGAGAATATTTCCTAAATAAGGAAGTCTGAAGAATGGACTTCAACCCCCCTGCCAGCATCATGGGGGTCTGAAGAGAGATTTCAGCCCACCCTGGCAGAAGCAGTTATGAATTTATACAGTATATCTATAGGTAGGTAATGTTCAGTCAGTGGAAGAGGATTGGGGCTTGGGGTTTGGGTAAGAACCAGGGGCTAACAGGGAACTGTAGAGGTGAATTTTTTCCCTTGTATGGCAAGGGGTTGGTGGGCAAGGGGTAGCAAATTCTAGGAATGTGGGAAGGGTTGGTGGTGCCATATGGCTTCTTCATCTATTCTTGTGAGGAAATGAGCTGTAGCTGATCACATAGGCTCTGGATGGGCGATGTTCTATGTCTCAGGAATGCAAGTGACTGCTAACCATTGTAAAACTTCTGATCAGTTAATCATTATAAAACTTGTAAGGGAGAAACTTCTAACATTCCTAACTATGATTTCATATATGTATATAGATGTAAGATAAGAGACATATATAGGGGTGTAAGGAGCTGGGCTAGATGGAAGGGTGAGGGTGTCAGGGGCTTCAACTCCATCTAGCTACTTCCTGCTCTCAAGGGGTGGTGAGAGGTTCATTTTCATTCTGCTCTGTGGGTTCTGATTTCTGATTCTGAAGAGGCTGGTATTGGCATTCGTGCAGCAGAAAGATGCAGTTCATATATTTTTGAGTTGTTGATTGTATAACTCAGACAAGGACACAAAAGCCTTGTGGTTCTTTTTCCTAGTGGCAGCTCCCAGATGTCATTGTTTCAGATTTCAGACATGAAGGTAATGGGCTGATGCATCTGAGCATGTGACTTACCATGGTTCTCCTCGTCATCAGGTGTCCTGTCCTAGGTGCAGCTGCAGGAGTAGGAGATGGCTTGGTGAAGCTCTCGCAGACCCTGTCCCTCATATGCACCGAGTCTGGATTCTCTTTAACAAGGCGTTATGTGCAATGGATCCACCAGCCTCCAGGAAAGGGGCTGAAGTAAGTTGGCAGGATAAGATCTGGTGGAAGTGCAAACTGTAAACCTCCTTTTCTGTCCCAAGTCAGCATCACTAAGGACAACTGGAAGAATGAATTTTCTTTAAAGCTGAACATGAGAACTGAGGATATGGCACATATTACTGTGCCAGAAAAATAGTGAGAGGAAGTCAGAGTGAACCCAGACCAAACCTCCCATACAGGGCACCGGAGGGGACTGGGCTCTAGGAGTGCATGTGACCACCAAGGGCACACAGGGGCCAATTCCAGAGACAGGCACAGAGAGGGTCAGGTGAAGTTTCCTGGTCTTGCCTAGGTTCCTCTCTTTGACTTTCAGAAAATATAACCCCCCAGAGAACCACCATTGCATCTTTTCTTAGCAGTGTTATGTATCCAATATTCAAACACAGAATGTATTTTATTCACATTCTTGGTGTGTGTGTAAATATATGCATAAATGTAAATATATGCATAAATATAAATATAAAAAATGTTGGCATTTTTGTCACCATCTTCTAAATTTGTTTGAAATCATGAACACAACTTGCCTTTATCATCTTTGTGAAATTCTCTCAATTTAAATTTTTTTCCTGAGAAAGACAAGGTTAAATACTAATCCCCATCACCCCCACCAGCATGTAGGCCCCATGTCCTCAGGGAAGGAAGAGGATGCTGGAAAATCTGCCCCTATCTTAAGTGCAGAAACAATTCATGCTACTTTTTTCCTTGTGTGTTATATAGCATCATCGACCAGGCCCCTCTACTTATTTTAGGTCCCTTATAAATTGTGTATTATAGATAATGTCATCATGGTAACACACACACTGGTTTTCATTATATTTTAACAGAAATATAAAGTAAAATTAGCAGGTTCATAATGAATTATTTTTTAAAAGCATTCCCAATAAAATTTATATTTAACTCATAGCTTTATTTTAATTTTGCATGCATGTACCAATCAATCTTTATCAGCATATTCTTTATCAGCATATTCTTTTTTCCTGAAATTTATGAATGTGTTTACATAAATAAAACATAATTCTCCCAATAATTATTTTCTTTGAAGCAGTCAGGGTCACTTTAAATAATTAATTCACATTCCTTATTCTCTGCATACATCCACAAAAAATTTTTAAAGATTTCTTTTCATAGTTTATCCCCTTTCATAAGATGGTTCTTTCATCTGTCTGTGCATTGCTTGCTCACCTATCCAGGAGGCACTGATAACCAAACACATGGGAGTCAAGTGCGAAAGGGCCTGAGTCACATCCACTCCCCATGGACAGTGGTGCCTGTTGGTTTGTGATATCTGCTTGTTTAGGTATCTGCTGGTTGTGGAAGGGGGCAGTGTCTAGCTTTTTGCAGTGGGTATAGCATTTAGATTATTGTGGTAGGTGTGGGCATCTGCGCATCTTCTTTAGGAGGCACCGGTACCGAAAACCAGGACCTCCCACATCTTAGGTGGGTGCCCAACACCTTGAGCCACAGCCACTTCCCAATACACAAAATTTTGAGAGAACAACTTACATGATGATCCCCACATGAAGAGCAGAGCTTCTCAGGTGAGTGCTTGGACCTTATTTTCCAGCACATCTTTGGAAGCCAAACCAGCCTCCAACTGGCTCCACCCAGCTCTGCATATCCCACTGGGAAGAGCTTTCTCATTGGTGTGTCTTGTGATTAGGCAATGAGACATTTTTCTCAGGCATACAGGCCCAAGGTCACCTATGGGATCCAAGCCAGGTGCAGAGACACCCATACAGACTTGAACATCACTTTAATATTAACTGCCTCCTTGTCCATGGTACTTTCAGAATCACTAGTTCCTTGGGAAAGAAAGACATGTGAGCAGCTTGGACAGTGGAAGCAATACTATACAAGTACCACTCTCCCTCTGCCAAGATAGTATTTCACCTATACTGTATTTGTAAGCTCCCATTGGGAGAATGCAATTTTTCCTAGCTGTTTCCTCCCAAGTTGCATTTGTTTTCCACCAGTGTTCTTCAACTTTGTATTTTGGAGTCCTTCATTTGCAACGTAAAATTTTAACTGCTTAGTGAAGAGAGAGGAGGTGAGACTGACTGAGCTCCATTGTCAGTCTCTGTCTTCTCCCAATCTCTGTTGTATCCCTCCAGTGTCCACAGGATACTGTCTTTGCTTATTTATTCATGCATATTTCTTATGTTCTATAGTATAGCTAAGGAGGTAGATGTGAGTGTATTTCTACAATGGGTAGTGTTCTTCTCCCCAAACACCATTGGGGGAGAATCATTTTCAATGGTTAGTTTTTCTTCTTCTTTTAGTTTCATTGTGGATTAATCCTAATTCTGAAGGAAGAGCCTGCAAGAGATTAGGGATCTCTATATCAAGGTTAGGTGAACCAGCACCTTTATCCTACTTAGAGTTTACACATTCATTAATGATATCTATTTTAATACTTAACCAATATACAATCTTGTGTGACCTGTCCCAGGTAACCTAAATGATTCAGTCCTATTTCTCATCGTAGGTGAGTTTCTCTCCAAGTTTCACAATTTTTACTTGTTAAGTGACTCATTATCAGAAAGAGGGAAAAAAAAATTGAGTCTACAGTTATTCCTGCTCCCTTGTTAATAGTTGTAATAATGATAAGAATAAGACTTTTCTAACAGTTTTACATCTCCAAGCTGAGTAACATCTTCCATTATGAGACACAGGTATTGGAGAAAACATGAAAATAACATTCAGCAAGGAAAAACCAAACGAATTTAAGAATATGGGTATATTAGAATGTTATTTAGCATGAAAATAAATTATGAAAAAAGAACAAAGAAAGAATTTAAAAAAGAAAACAACAAAACAACAAAAAAATGCAAAATAAAGTGGAAAAAAGTAAAAAGTATGAGAGAGGGACAAATGGTAGCAGAGTAGGGTGTTTCAAGACACGGTTTGGCCCACAGCGCAATTAGTAATCAGCGAGAGCTATCTAAGTCACTGCTTTTGGTGTGCCCCAGGAGAACAGAGGAGCATCCTCCAAAATCCTTGGAGGAACAGAAGGAGACTGCCTATCTGCAGGAAAGTTAATGAGTAGAGTGCTCCACAACATGGAGGCTGGTGCCTATCTCCACCACCAATAGGACAAGTGGGAGGACAGTGTTCCTCAGCCTCTCTGAGCAACTGCAGCTACATTTGACCTACACATAGGTCATTGAACACGTATGTGGCTCCAACCCCACACCTAACTGGGCAGGAGGAGCTAAAGTTCTCCCTTTACTCTTCAGGCAATTACAGTTGCTTTTGTCTCACACATAAAAGATTGTTGAACATATCTGTGGCTCCATCCCCACCCCTGGCAGGGGAAGAGGAAGGCTTCTGCTTCATGACAATATTGGGGTAAATATTGAAAGCTTTTACCTACATGGCTTAGTTTACAGCCCATATCTCCAACCCAGGCAGGGTTTAAATGGTGTGGGTCATCATCGGACTCTGGGCAACTACATACAAACTTATCATGCACAGCATTGGTACCCACATCTACCCTTGACAAGAGAGAATGGTGGAAGAAGCTTCATCAGTTCCTGAGTCAATGCAGGCAGTTTTGGCTTCCATGAATACAGTAATAACTACATTCTCAGTTTCTACTTCACAAAAAGTTAGAGACAAAGGACAAGAAACATATGAAAAAGTGCTGAAAAATTCAGATCGACTAAACATGAGCCAGTATAAATTTCCAAATTAAGTTGAACCAAATATCAAAGAAAGACTGTAGAACAAATCCAATCATATTGGAAGCCTAGAAAAATGAAAGAAATTGGGACCAGAATAAGTACATCAAATTAATACAGCTAATCATACATGTTCAAATGAATTTCCTTAAAAAGTAAATCAGATGTATAAAGAAATTAAGGATTTTAAGACAATGGTTAAGCACGAGAAAGAATGTTAAAGCATACACATAAATTAGCAGATCTTATGGTAATGAAAAGCAAATAAATGAAATAAAAAATGCTCTGGATGCACAGAATAGCAGATTTGAAGAGGTAGAAGAAAGTATTAGTGAGTTTGAAGACAGGACCTCCAAAAGCAAACACACAGAAGACCAGATAGAGTAAAAGTGGAAAAAATTGAACAGCATCTCAGGGAAATAAATAATGTCAAGGAAAACAGAAAACATGTCCTTTGTGTCCCAGAAGGAGAATACAAGGGAAAAGGGTCAGAATAAATATTTGAGGAAATAATGGTAGAAAATGCCTCAACCCTATTGAAGGACATAGATATTCATGTCCAAGAAGAACAAAACACTACCATCTGAATAAATTCCAATAGGCCTACTCTGAGACACATATTAATCAGAATATTAAAAGTGACTCATCACATATAAGGGGTGCCCAATATGATTAAGTGATTAAGTATTGAATACTCATCAGAAAACAAAGAGGCAAGAAGGCAGTAGTATGATATATTTAAGATAGTGAAAAAGAAAGATGGTCAGACAATATCAAATCTGGCAAGATTGTCTGTCAAAAATGAGAACGTTTATATTATTCAAAGGTAAGATAAAATGAGAGAGTTTGTAGCCAAAGGGGCAGCATTGAAAGAAATAACAAAGGAAATGCTACAGCCTGAAAAAGAAACACAGGAGAAAGAGGCTTGGGAGAGGGTATAGAAATGATGACTATATCAGTACAATCAGTTAAAAGGGTGAAGAGAATGATGTAGCAGTTTGATATAGTTATGTATTCCAAAAGAGAAATTAAATTATGTTTGTAAACTGGTCTATGATTAAATTATGATTAGAGTTTTGATTGGGTCTCATCAGTAGGGTGTTGAATCCCCTCCTACAGCTGGGTAATAACTCACAGATAAAAGGCATTGCAAAGGACAGAGTTGGTGTTTTTTGTTATTGGAGATTGATGTTGGAGTTTGATGTTAAAGCCTTAAGCTAGAGCCTCAGGAAAGTAAGGTCACAGAAGGAAGAGAAGCAAGCCCTGGGAAGGATGAACCCTGAACTCAGAGAGAAACAAGCCCTGGGAAGAAAGGAAACCTCAGCCCCAAAAGAAGCAAACCTGAGGAAGAGAGGAACCCAGGAAGCATGAACCTCATAGACATTTGCAGCTATCTTTCTCCAACATGTGAAAATAGACTTTGGTGATGGAAGTAACTTATGCTTTTAGGCCTGGTATCTGTAAGCACCTACCCCTAAAATATACCACTTATAAAAGTCAACAGACTTCTGTTATTTTGTATCAGCACCCTTTTGGCTGACTAATAAAAGTGGTGAAATTAAGATTTGACAGATACAACACAAAGGTCAAAAGGGTGAAGATAGAGCTGCCTTTACATTATTAACATTGAATGTTAATTGATTAACCATGACTTTAAAAGATAGACTGGCAGAATGGATAAGAAATAGAAGCCAACTATATAATGTCTAAAAAAGATATAATGTCTAAAAAATAGTCAAAGAGGTAGGCTGGAAAAAGTTATTCAATGCATGCATTAACAAAAGAAAGAGAAAGAAAGAAAGAGAAAGAGAGAGAGAGAAGAAAAAAGAGGGAGAAAGAAAGGTGAAAGAAAAAGAAAAAAGGAGGGAAGGAAGGAGGGAAGGAAGGAAGGAAGGAAGGAGGGAAGGAAGGAAGGAAGGAAGGAAGGAAGGAAGGAAGGAAGGAAGGAAGGAAGGAAGGAAGGAAGGAAGGAAGGAAAGAAGGAAGGAAGGAAGGAAGGAAGGAAGGAAGGAAGGAAGGAAGGAAGGAAGAAGGGAAGGAAGAAAGAAAGGAAGAAAGGAAGGAAGGAGGGAAGAAAGGAAGGACAGAAGGAAGGAAGGAAGAAAGAAAGAAAGAAAGAAAAAGAGAAAGAAAGGAAGGAAGAAAGGAAGAAAGAAAGAAAGGAAGAAGGGAAGGAAGAAAGAAAGGAAGAAAGGAAGGAAGGAGGGAAGAAAGGAAGGACAGAAGGAAGGAAGGAAGAAAGAAAGAAAGAAAGAAAAAGAGAAAGAAAGGAAGGAAGAAAGGAAGAAAGAAAGAAAAAGAAAGAAAGAAAAAGAAAAGCTGAAGTAGCTATATGAATATTGGATGAAATATGCTTCAAAAGCATGAACTCAAGATGGATCAAAGATTTAAATATGAGTCAAGACCATAAAGACCTTGGGACAAAATGTAGGGAAGCTTCTACAGGACCTTGTATGATGAAATGGCTTCATAAACTTCAAACTCAAAGCAAGAGCAATGAAAGAAAAAATAGATGAATGGGACCTCCTCAAAATTAAAGCCTTTTGCACCTCAAAAAAGTTTACCAATAAAGTGAAAAGAGAGCCTAACCAATGGGAGAAAATATTTAGTAAACATATATTTGATAAGAGCCTAATATTGAACATATATAAAGAAATCCTATATCTCAAAAATAAAAAGACAACCCATTTAAAAAAACTAGCAAGAGATTTGAACAGATGTATCTCCAAAGAAGAAATACAAACATGCATGCATATACATGCTACAATGTACAACCTCAACAATTATTAGGGAAAGGGAAATCAAAACTATAGTGAGATACCATCTTACACACATTAGACTGGTGGCTATTATAAAAGCAGCAGATTGCATGTGTTCAAGAAGATGTGGAGGAATGGAACCCTCATCCACTGCTAGTGGGAATGCAGAAGAATCCAGCATTGTTCAGGACAGTTTGACAGTTCCTCAAAAAACTAGTTATAGATTTGCCATATGACCCAGCAATTCCACTCCTGGGTATATGCCCAGAAGAACTGAAAACAAGGATATAAAACGATGTATGTACACCAATGTTCATAGCACCATTATTCACTATTATCAAAAGTTGACATCAACTCAAATGCCCATTGACAGATGAATGGATAAACAAAATGTGGTATATACATACAGTGGAATATTACTTAGCTATAAGAAGGAATACTGTCCTAACAGATGGGATAACATTGATGAATCTTAAGGACCTCATGTTGAGTGAAGCAAACAAATATTGAAGGACAAATATGGCATGCTGTCTCTGATATCAATTAAGCAAATCAAGCTGTCTCAGAGAGCTAGAGACTGGAAGATAGGCTTACAGGAAATAGGGGGAGAGAGGAAGTTTGTAACCAAATGCCCACATGGGTAAGTAGCTGTGCAGTAAAGAGAAAAGAAGTGAGCATAGGTATACTGTTTGGTTGGGCTTTGCAGGCTTAATGGGGGCTAGAGTTGGGTGGAGTTGTCAGATGGTTTTAGGAATCTGGGGGGGGAAGGTTGTGGGGGAGCAGGTGAACACAGGAGATTGTCAGATATGTGGCTGAAAGTATAATGTTGAGAAAACTCTTTAAAGAATATAATAAGGAAGGGTTATTGGTTTAACGTGTTTAATGGGGGGCATCTGGAACAGGGTGCCCCTGGGGCAGGCTTCTAGGGAGTGTGTGAATGCTCATCATGGCATCGTGTATTATATCAGTAGGTGTAGATATGTACAATGAGCAGTAAGATGTTGTACCCCCATCCTGGGGAGGCATGATATTCTCAAACTGAGGGAAGCATGTCTCTTGAGAGCAAGGGTGGCACCCAATGGGGAAGAACAAACTAGTGTGTCAAGCCCTCAGCATTGTTGCAAGTATCTGTGAATATTGTACATCAAGCAATGAAGCTTGGTTGTCACTGTGGGCCCTGAGAGGAGGAGAGAGGAATAGAATAGTTGGAAGAGGGAGTAACTGGGGGCAATGGAATTCTTCTGCATAATCCTGCAGTGATTGATACAGGCCATGTTAAATTTCAACAAAAAATTTTAAAATTTTATAGGCTAAAATGTAAACCACCATGTAAACCATAATGGAACCATGGCTAGTAGCTATGTTTCAATATCTGTTTATCAATTGCAGCAAATATAACGCCCACATGTAAAAATTTCATTGCTGGGGAAGGGCAAAAGGGTTTGATGTTGGTTATTTCAGAGTCCCCTATATGCTATATGTGATTTTTCTGTATCCTATAACATTTTTGATGAAATTAAAGAAAAAGAATGCAGGCACTCAGGATGAAAAGGAAGAGATTGCCTTGTCACTATTCATGCAAGGCAATATTTATTACAGTGATGAAAGACAAAACATCAAAAAATTATAATATTTTTCCTTTATAATACCTCAACCTATTTTTTACTCTGTTTTTGTACATTATTTTGTATTCTATTTCTAATCTTTAAGCCTAACTTTTCTATTTCATTTTCCCACTAATTGAATTTGGCAGTGTATTAGGCTTCATTTTTGAAGAAGTTTTGGATCACAGAGGGGTTCAACTATAGCAGGGGAGGAGAAATGATGTGGGGTGTCATTGATGAGGGAGGAACACATGAGAGAGAGTTCACCAGTGCATGCCTATAGGGTATATTGACGTGTTCATATGTTCATTGGGTATTGACATAGTGGGTAGAGTTTCACATGACAACTGAGGGGGTCCTGAGTTCCGATCCTCAGCAGTTCTGTAGCATTCCACAATGGAGCCAGAAACAATCCCCCAAGTTCAAGGGCAATGTTGATGGAGGAAGGATGGTCCAATGATGGGTCCTTAATACTGATGATTATGCTTATGAGCCAGTGTGCTTGAAATTTCAGCTAGGCCTAGAGCTTCATGGTGCCTAAGATTTACCCCCTGAGAGCCTCCATGCTGCTGAAATGTGGTCACTCTCTAAACCCAGCATGCAATTGCATTACTTTCACTCCAGCATGGGCATGACTCCCAGGGATGAGCCTCACTGGTGCCAAGGGATTATTACCAAGAACCAGCTGGTGATGCAACTAGAAAAAGACCTTGAATAAAAGGGGTAAATGGTAAAGACAGATGAGTCTATAAGGCTAAGAGACCTCAAAATGAGTCAGGAGGTCAGCATTGGGTCATACTTATGCCTATCTTAGCAGGATCTCAGAGACAGTCAAAGTAGATAGAAACCTTGGAAGTGGTGCTCCTTAGGGCGGCAGAGACAGCTAGGTCCTACAGTCATGATAGATGGCTGTGGAGTTCAGTGCCTTTCCAGTGGACCCTATTTTGGAATTTTTGCTCCTGAGTGTGATGGATTGGGACTCAGATGTGACCTCTCTCTGCCTGTCTCTTCTGTCATTTTTGCTGAACCTGTGGTTGGTGTATGCTCAGGAGACTTTAACCTCTGTTCTATTCATGTGCCAGCTGGATCCTGAGCCAAAAGTAGATTAGCAATGCCTACTTTTCCATTCATTGGACTTAATCAGGTCAGCTAACAAGGAGGTGAGGATGGTCAACCACCACAACAGGGAACTGAGAGAGTCTACAACTGGAAGCAGGAGAATTCTATCCATCAGCCATGTGGGATTTAAGCCCTCTTTCAATTTAGAGGTGAAGTGGCATCACCATCCCATGGTTCTCCAAATGGAGAAATAAAATAAGGATTAGGGTGGACTTACTGGTATTCTACTATAGAATCATTGTGACTCTAACAATGGAGGAAACTGTGTCATTGATGTGGAGACACTAGTAGTTGCTGAGGGCAGGGAGAGGGAAGAAGAGTTAGGATATACGGGCATTTTCAGAATTGGCAGTTGTCCTGAATGATATTGCATGGACAGACACAGGACATTATATATCCTGCCATAACCCATTGAATGGACTGTGAGAAAGTGTACACTACAAAATAAACTACAATACATGCTGTGTAACAATGCCCCAAAATGCATTCATCAAATGCAATGAATGTGCTACACTGATGAAAGAAGTTGGTGATATGGCAGGTGTTGTGGGATGGGGAGTGGGGGGTATATGGTAACTTCCTATATTTTTTAATGTAAAATTTTGTGTGAACTTTAAAAAAAATAATAAAAATGAATAATAAAATAATGTTTTAAAAAGCAAACCTGTTATTAGAGACAAGGAAAATCATTATATATAAATGAAAATGCACCAGGAAACATAACAAGAAACCTATTAGACAACCACTAAACATTGCCCAAAAAGAGCAGGACAAAAATTATTCTGAGGTGCTCATGAGACTTTCTTCAGTGCAGACCATATGTTGGTAAACAAAGATGATCTCAATAAATTATTAAGATCAATTTTATACAAGGCCATGTTTTGATGTTCATTGCGTATTGTATTATACATCCAAAGGAGTGCTGATGTAAATTACCAGAAATGGGTTGATTTCCATAAAGTGTATTTATTTGGGGTAAAAACTTACAGTTACTAGGTCATAAAGTGTAATTTACTTCCGTAACCAAAGTCTTTTGCCATGTGCTGGAGCAAGATGGCTGCCAATGGCTGCCAGGGTTCAGGCTTCCTTGTTTCCTCTCCTCCTGAGTTTCATTTCTTTCTGGGCTCAGGTCCTCTTGTTTCTCCTCAAGGTCATCTATAGGCTGTGAGGCTCTTTAGGCTCTGCATCTCTCCACAAGGTCAGCTGTAGACTTTCATGCAAATAGCTCTGTCTCTCTCCCTGGGGTTTCTGCCATGTCTGAGCCCTCTCTATTCCTCTTTGTTCTTCTCCTGTGTGTTCACTTCCTAGGCTCCGTCTCAATACTCCAGCATCAAAATTCCAACATCAAAATCCTCAACTCTCTCCCTTGCCATGTCTTTTATCTGTGAGTCCTTACCTATCATGGGGCAGGTACTCAAAAGTCTACTGACCTGCCCCAATCAGAGCCCAAATCATAATTTAATCATGCTTTGGTACAGAACAGTTTACAAACATAATCTAATATCTATTTTTGGAATTCATAACAATATCAAACTGATACAGGTATTGACACAGTGGGTACAGATTCACATGACAACTGTGGGAGGACTGGGTTTATATCCTGGGGAGCTCTGCTGCATTCCCCAATGGAACAGCAACAATCCCCTATGTGCAGGGACAATGACCAAGAATGATCCAATGATGGGATTTTGATACTGACGACTAAGCTTATGAGTCTTTTGTGCCTGTAATTTAAAATTTGCCTAGTGTTGCAGGGTGCCTAAGTGTTACCTCCTGAAAGCCTCCATGTTGCTCAAATGTGGTCACTCTCTAAGCCAAATTCAGCATATAAATGCTTTACCTTCCACTCAGTGTGGGACATGACTCCTGGGGGAGAGCCTCCCTGGCACTGAGGGATTACTACCAAGCACAGGCTTGTGATGCAACTGGAAAAAGACCTAGAGTAAAAGGGGGAAATGGTAAAGACAAATGAGATTATATGGGCTAAGAGATTTCAAAATGAGTCAGGAGTTCAGTGGCATTGCACTTACGCACATCTCAGCAGGATCTCATAGACAACCAGAGTAGATACTGCCCTAGCTAGTGGTGCTCCTGAGGGCTATGGACACACCCAGGACCTAAGGTCATGGTAGATGGCTCCAGGGTTTAGTTTCTTGCCAGTGGGCCTTATTTTTGAATTTGTGCTCCTGAGTGTGATGGAGTTGGACTCAGGTGTGACTTCTTTTCACATGTCTATTCTATCCCTATTATTGAACCTTTGATTGGCACTGTGGTTGGTGTATGCCCAGGATACTTGAATCCCTGGGTTATCCATGTGCCAGCTGGGCCCTGGGCCTCAGCAGATTTGCAGCACCTGCTCTCCCGTTCATTGGACTTACCCAAGTCAGCTAACAAAGAGGTAGGGATGGACAGCCACCACATTGGGGAATTGGGAGAGTATGAAATAGCAAGCAGGAGGGCCCCAACCATTAGATATTTAATATCAAAGCCCCCCCTCTCAATTGAGAGGTAGATTGGTCTTCACCATGACCATGTCCTCAGGATTGGGAATTAAAATATGGATTGGAGTGGACTTACTGGTGTTCTATGATGGAATTCTTGTGACTCTAGCAATGGAAGAAATTATACCATGGTTGTGGAGACAGTGACCACTGGAGTTACTGAGGGCAGGGAAAGGGAAAAAGGGGTGTGGTATGGGGAATTTTTGAGACTTGGATTTGCACTGAATGATATTGCAGGGACAGATGGATATTATTTATCCTGCCATAACCTACTGAACAGACTGGGAATGACTGTAAATTGCAGTGTAAACTATAATCCATGTTGTGAAGCAGTGCTTCAAAATATATTCACCACTGTGTTGAATGTGTCACACTGATGGCGGAGGTTGTATATATTGGAAAGATGAGATAGGGGGTGGGAAGTGGGGGATGGAGGTGGGAAGTGGGGCATGTAGGAATCTCATATGTTACATTAAAATGTAACATTTTGTGTGATCTATGTATCTTTCAAAAATAAATAAAAATATTTAAAAAAGAAAGAGGTAGAATGTAATCTATGGAATATATAATATAGTGATTTTTGTGGCAGATGAGTATTGTAGATAATAATATGAATGCAAGAATGTTATATTACAAGGTGTTAAGTATATTGTGATACATGGAAATATACAGCTATAGTCACTTATAGATTCTAGTTAGTAATCTTGTAATATTTTGTAGCAAAGGCAAAGAATGCACTATATCAATGCTAAAGGTAAAGAAAATATATGGGTTTAATTTAAAAAAGAAAAATCATATAAGACCCTTTCTCTAACCATAAGGGAATAAAGCTCGAAGTCAGCAAGATGAAAAGGGTATATACACAAAAATATGGAGATTAAACAATATTCTCTTAACTTATCATTGGGGCAAATAAGAAATTGCAAGACTAATCCATAAATATCTCAAGATGAATGAAAATGAGAAGACAGTGTATCAGAACTTGTTGGATGCAGTGAAAGCAGAGAGGGAAATTTAGTCATCAATGCTTACATTAAAAAAGAAGAATGAGCTAGAATCAGTAAATAAACAATACAGCTGGAAGAACTAGGAAAAACACCATACTATTCTCAAAGCAAGTAAAAGCAATGTTATAATAAAGCTCAGAGAAGAAATGAATGAAACTGAGAAAAAAATATTATTTAAGTAAACTTGTCTGTTCTTCACAAAGATCAATAATGTTGACAAACCTCTAGCTAGACTGACAAAGGTAAAAAATAGAGACAATGCAAGTAAAATGAGAAATGAAAATGAAGCATTACTACTCACTCTACAGAAATGAAAAAGAGCATATGTTGATACTACGAAGAACTGTATGTCATAAAAATAGACAAGGTGAAAAATGGACAAACTCCTAAGAACATATGAATAACCTTCACTGAACATAGAAGAAATAGAAGACCTCAACAAAACAATCCTATGTAAAGAGATGGAAAGAGTCATCACAAACATCCCCAAAATAAATTTCCTGAAACAGATGGCATCACAGTTAAATTCTACAAAGGATTCAAAAATGTATTACCAAATTTATCAAACCTTCCCCCAAAATTGAACATGATGGAATGCTAGCAAACTCATCCTATTAAACCAATACCACCATAATACTAAAGCCAGATGAAGATACTATGAAAAATTAAAATTACAAACCCACCTCCACAATGAATTTAGATTTTAAAAATCCTCAACAAAATACTAATAAAATTGCAAAACACATTAAAATAATTACTCATCATGAGCTAGTGGATTTTATACCAGGCATACAAGGGAGATTCAACATTAGAAATTTGATCAGTGTAATACATCACCATAAATCAAAAAGGAAAAATCACAGGATCACCTCAACTGGTGCAAAAAACTGGCATTTGAAGAAATATAGCATATATGCATTATAAAAATATTCCAAAACTTAGAAATTGAGGGAAAATTTATTATCACTATACAGGACATATATGGAAAACCCACAGCTAACATCACATTAAATGGTGAAAGAATGACGGCTTTCTCACTGAGACTCAAACCAAGACAAAGATATTTATTGTCACCACTGTTGTTCCATATAGATCTAGATGCTCTAGCTAGAGCTTTCAGTCAAGAAAAATACATAAAATCATCCAAACTGAAAGGGAAGAAGTAAAACTTATACTATTCACAGATGATATGATCATATACCTCGAAAATCTGAAAAATCTAAAAACATGCTACTAGAACTAATAAATAAATTAAGTAGACTGGCAGGATACAAGATTAATATAGAAAAATCTGTAGTTGTTCTATACACAAGTAATTAACAATTTAATGAGGAAGTCAGGAAAAAATCCACTTGCAATACTAAGAGAATGAAACATATAAGAATAAACTTAACCATGGAAGTAAAGCACTTGTATTCAGAAATCTACATTGCATTGCTGAAAGAAATCAAAGATGTAAATAAATGGAAGAACATTCTGTGTTCTTGGATTAGATGAAATATCATTAAGATATCAATTCTACCCAAATTGGTATGCAGATTCAACATAATTCTGATAGAAATTCCAACAGTCTATTTTTTAGGAGGTACTGTGTATTGAAACTCTGAACTCATACATGAGAAGCAGGTGCTAACATTGAGCTACATCTGCTCTGCCCAACAGGCTTTTTTAAAAGAAATGGAAAAAGTAATGATCAAATTTATTTGGAAAGGTAAGGGGCTCTGAATAGCCAGAAGCATCTTAAAAAGGAAGAACAACATTGGAATACTCTCACATCCAGACTTTAAATCTTATATCTAGCACTGGTGATAAAAACAACATTTTACTGGGATAAAGATAAACACATACAGACCAATAGAA
Organism: Dasypus novemcinctus; assembly: GCF_030445035.2. Lineage (NCBI taxonomy): Eukaryota > Metazoa > Chordata > Mammalia > Cingulata > Dasypodidae > Dasypus > Dasypus novemcinctus. The sequence goes on along the minus strand of NC_080691.1, from coordinate 61,055,110 downwards.
CTGAAATGAAGGTTCTGAAACAGACCCTCAAATCTATGGTCAAGTGATTTTTGACAAGTCTTTCAAGCCCACCCACATGAGACCATACAGTTTATTTAACATTGTTACTTAGAAAACTGGATATCCATATTCAAATAAAATACAGAGGACTCCTGTCTCATACCTTATACAAAAATTAACTAAAAAAAATAAATTCCTAAATATAAAATCTGGAACAATAAAACTCTCAGAAGAAAATGTAGGGAAACGTCTTCAAGATGGGGTTTAAGATATATTTAGGGGATTTGAATCTCTGGACTGACAATGTGATAGCCAGGTCCTGAGCCTCAACAGACTCCAGCACCTACAATATGATTTATTGGACTTATCACACTCAGCTAAGATGGAGTTGAAGAAGGACAACCACCACACCATGGAGCCTAGAGTGATTACAACTGAAAGTGGGAGGATTGCATCCAACATCCATGTGGAATCTGAGCCTCCTCTTGACATAGAGGTGCAATGGACACAACCAATCCAATGTCCACATAGAAGAGGTGGCATTGGATTGGGAAAGTGGACATGGTGGCTGATGGGTATGGGGAAAGGCAGGAAGAGATGAGAGGTGGAGGCGTCTTTAGGACATGGAGCTGCCCTGGATGGTGCTTCAGAGGCAATCACTGGACATTGTAAATCCTCACAGGGCCCACTGGATGGAATGGAGGAGAGTATGGGCCATGATGTGGACCATTGACTATGAGGTGCAGAGGTGCCCAAAGATGTACTTACCAAATCCAAGGGATGTGTCATGATGATGGGAACGAGTGTTGCTGGGGGGGGGGGGGGGGGAGAGGTGGGGTGGGGGGGTGGGATTGAATGGGACCTCACATATATATTTTTAACGTAATATTATCACAAAATCAATAAAAAAAAAAAGATGTGGTAGTAAGTGATGGTTTCTTCAACCTCACACCAAAAGCAAATTCAACAGAAAAAAAAAATGGATACATGGGACCATCTGAAACCTAAACACTTATATGCTACAATGAACTTGTCAAGATGAAAATGCAATCCACTCAATGGGAGAAAATATTTGGAAGCCATATATTCAATTAGGGGTTAATTTCCATGCTATATAAAGAGATCATGAAACTCAACAAAACGGCAAGGATTCCAGTTAAAAATGGATGAAATAGTTAGAGATTTTTTCAAAGAGGGAATATAAATTGTAAAAATACACAAGGTAAAATATTCAATATCAATAGCTTTTAAGGAAATTTAAAAAATCACAATGAGTTATAATCTCACACCTCAATTAAAATATCACAGAATACAAGTGGTGGAGAGGATGTGGAAAAATAAAAACACTACTTCACTTTTGATAAGAATGTAGAATAGTCAAATCTCTGTGGAAGATAGGTTGGTGATTCCACAGGAAGCTAAATACAGAGCTGTTATGATTCTGAAATCCCTCTATTAGGAATTCATTCAGAAGTACTGTTAACAGGGATGTGGACATTTGCACACTGATGTTCACAGAGGCTTTATTCACAATTGCCAAAATATGGAAACAATCAAATTGTCCATCAAGCAATGAATAGACAAAATGTGGTATATACATATGAGGAAATATGCCATTGTAAAAAAATGAAATTGGGAAACATATGATAACATGGATGAATCATGAGGATATTATGTTAAGTTAAATAAGCCAGACAGAAAAGAACAAATATTGCAGAGGTTGCCTAATATGATGGAAATATGATGAACACATGGCCTTAAAACCTAGGGTAGAGGTTACAAGGAGAAAGGCTGAGGGCTGAGGAGTACCGATGCATAATAAACACAGAATTTTTAATTAGTTTGATTATAAATCTGAGGAAATGGGTAGATTGGATGGTAAAACATTATAGTGAATATAACTTTCATGGCGTGTTTACAAATAGGATTGTCATTGAGAGAAAATTTAGGGATGAAACTATCAATGAAAATAATGCTAGAGAATAACCTATGGGATGAATAACAGTGAACCTGGACATGATTGAGGATTGAGGTTAATAGTACAAATACAAGAATATACTGCTATGAACTAGAATAAATATACATCACTATTACAAGATGGTAAGAATATAGTGATGCATGAAAAAATACAAGTAATATAAAATTATGTTCTATAGTAAATAGTAATATTGTATTATTCTTGCATTAATGTCAAAGAAGGTACTATATCAACTATTAAGTGTCAATAATAGGGGGTTATGGTTTTTTTCTTGTGGACTAAAGAAAATATTCAAAAAATTTACTAAGGTGATGACTGCACAACTCTGTGATAAAAATGACAACCAATAAGTATACACTCTGGATATATTTTTCCAGGCATGGGCCAATATAACAGAATGAACTATGCTGTGGAAGATAAACTTTTACTCATAGAAATATGAGTGTGTTCTCTCATGAACTATAACACAGGTAAAATACTGATACATAGTGTTAGTGTTGCCAGATTTTCTCTGTGTTTTTGGCTAAGCTAAAGCAAAATGAATTTTAAGAGCAAGCCAGTTTAATTATGTCAGTAATTTATTAAGGAAGTGAAAGAGAAATAGTAGAAATAATGGATTATGGGTTCCACGTAGAGAGGAAGGGGCTGAAAAGAGATAAAGAAGGCTGATTTACAGACCGAAATTCCCCATTACAGATTACTTGTGTGCTGATCCAGGCAAGGAGAAAAGGCAAAAAACAGGGCCAGTTTGGCTTTTGTGCTTTTTAAACCACCAATTATTCTACCCATTCATTAATGTAAAGGGAAAAATCCCAGTTGTTTGCTGTTTTGATTGATTACCTCACCTCTCAGTCTCCTTGGGGGGCCCAATGACAAGGTATCTGGAGAATATCCCAGATCTTTTACCAAATGGGGGTTCTTGCAGTCTCTTCCAACAGCTGTTTTGTGTGGATATTCGTGGTCAAAATGTTTCCTGCCAGGTTCCAGATCTGTCTATTGATTCCCTAATTTACTATCCTGCCTGAACTCTCCCCTCAGAGTTTATACATTTATTCTTAAATGGGAGATGAAGGTTGATGATCATCCTTCTGTAATTATTTTGTTCTGGTTAGGGACAGCAGACCTACCTGATGAAGTGTAAAACCCTCTTGCTATTCTATCAGAGTTGGAGGAATTTGAATCTGGCATCCTGGGTGAAGCTTGATGAAATCCCCAAATGGCTAAAAAGATGATGATTCTGGAAGAAATAAACTTAACTAGAATTTTGAGAATATATGGTCCCACTGAAAGGATTCTGGACAATAAAAGTAGAAAAGTCCAAGTACCTATAAAAGCTGCATTTTCTCAAAGTTGGTGGAGTTTATTTTGTAGGTTTTGCCTGCTATTTAGGACAATTTCAGAGTGATTTACATAGAGATGGCATTCTTCCTTAAGGAAAAGTCATGTTCCTCCTTGTGCTGCAGGTACATTTTAAGTGTCCTGTGATTTTGCACCACCACAGCAACAAAAGTGCCCATTTTCTGTTTCAGAGTTTCTAAGGCATGGCTGGTTTCTTTAACAATGTTAGTTCTAGGGAGTAATTGTAATAGTGGGTTTGGTAAAAGTTGCCAATCCCAAATTTCCAAGGTGATGGTTATGCCTAAAACATCTGTGGTGGGGTGTGAGAAGAGGCATTTCCCTTTTAGTTATTGTGTAGTGAGAAACTACAGGAAATGAAAACAGACAAGGTTTCTTAAGGGGTTCATGGCTTGCCCTTCCCCTAGCAATATGTATTTGGGCTAGAGTTAGAGGAAACAGCTGGCTTTGTCAAAGACAATACTTAGGTTTGTTTCTTGAAGAGGCATTTCAGGCCATCCAATGGCTCTCAGTAATATGACCCATCAGGTGCTGTTGGTGAGCTGGCACTTCCTTGGGCTGCTGGCTTCAATCAGGATAAATACACTAGCTGGCAATGTCTTTAACTTTAACAACTGCAGGAGTGATCAGAACCACAGAATAAGGTTCCCTTCGATTTTGTTTGTAATTGAGAGTGAAGTCTGTTCTCCTGCCAGATTTTGATCTGAACATGCTTTTCAAGTCCTGGGTGAGGAAAGGTTACCTAGAGACCACCTTGAAGGGGCTAAGTTGAAGTGGGTCCTAGTCACCTTGTTTGACATTTCCCTTCTGTTGGGAAATGGTAGCCATGGCAGGATGGCATGTAGGTCTGCCAGTCCTTTCCAGGGTATGAGTGGGACAAGTTCTGGAATAAGGGCTAGGAGGTAGACTTGAGTTAAGCATGTCATTTGTCTGGTGTGGGGTGAAGACTGTGAGTGGTAACCAGTTAATTTGCTGACTTTAAATAAAAAGGCCTGTTGCCTTCACTGCTTAGGCAAGGAGGCCATTCCTTTATCTTACAGGCACTTTTATTAACTACTTAGAAAATGAAGTTTACCAGGACATATGATCTAGGGTAGAGAAGATATCAACATAATCATCAAGCACATATCTAGAATAGGAAATACGAGTACGGTACTTATCACTAGTCAATGTACTACCCAAATGCATACATTTCTCTTTGGGCTTCAATTTAATAGGTTTAAGTTCCATGTTTGCAATACTATACATGTTATCTCTCTATGGGAGCAGGCAATAATGCCAATTGTATTTAAGTTCTACTTACATTGCTCTAGTGATCATTGCTCCATTTGATATGGCCTTCACACAGCCAGCATGCTGCAGGACCCTTGACCCTAAAGGGAAGCTAGGAAGGTAGGCTTTACATCAACTTCAGGAGCAAAACCAGAGATGATGTAGAAAACTTTATTGCTTGAGGGGTCAGTGAACTGCCTAGCCAATAACTCATATGGAGAGGCAACCTGCAAAGTCCCAAAGTTTTAATACAATTTTCCTTTGTCTCAGAACTTTATATTTAACTTTGACATTAGCAAACTTTGGATGAGCAAGACTAATTCTATATATATTCACTGAGGCTATCAAAGCCTCAGGGAAAACTTGTTTCTCTCATGAATTGTCACTTTTAGGAACCCAGAAGTCAAGGCAGGAGGGCTCCTTCACTTCCAAACCCTTGGAGATAAAAATACTCCAGTGGCTGCTGGACTGGGGAAGTGGACATTCATCCCTGAGGGTCAAGAATTCCATGAGGCAGCAATATAGTCCACACTCGGAGCCATGAGGGAAAGCAGGATTATTAATACCAGTAGGATAGGAGACAGGGATTTCTCAAGTTTGCTTTCCCCTGAGCTATAGGGGTAGAAACTGTTATGAAATAATCATAAACAAAGGCAAGGGGTGAGGCTAGACTTTAAGTGACCATAAATGAAGGTAAGGTTAGTTTAGAATTTACACTTGTAAGAATAGGTTCAGACTAAATCCACTCAGTTATAATTTCAGTTATTGTAAGGTGAATTGAGTACCTTTATTATCTAAGCTACAGAACTTTATTATTAACTTTGTGAAGTTTCTCTGCTTTTCTAGCAATGGAATTAATTTCACTTGTGATTTATACATCAAATCCACTAGCAAGACAGTATTGACTTTGAAAGACTAATTTTCAGGTGACCTTTTACCATTATCCAAATTGTAACAGGTGAACACCATATCAGATTTCCTAGGCATAAGTAAACTGTCAAGGTTAAACACAGATGTCAAAGATAAACACAAGGTTATGCACAAAGTAAAACAGAAGGGAGACTTTTATACCTTTAGCATTTCAAGGAACTCTTTGAACTTAATTGATGGCACATGAAGTTTCTTTTATTTTGATCACTATTCACATCTTTTATAGGCACAACTGAGTTTAAACTGAGAAATTTGATGTTTATTTCCTCATTTCTTTAAGGAGACACAATATGAGGTTTCTGGGCCTCAGATTTATTTATTTACTTCTCTTACATGGGTTTAACTGGAATTCAGGGTTCTATACAGAGGCTGGTCTTGGTTATACTGTGGCCATGTGGACAAGCAGTAGGCAGAATTTCCTGATTCCTAAGAGACTCCTATGGGAAGTGTGCTGGTAGGCTAGAGACTGCATCCATTATTTTAGGAAGAATGAAGAAGCACCCTTTAGTTGACTGTTCTGGCATTCCAGGGACTATTCTGACTATATTCACTGCTTCACACAATTTGGAGCTGAAGCCCTGTCTCAGGGTCCTAAGAATATTTATTTTCAGGGTGTAATTGGCCCACAAGCATACTTGTGGGCAGTTCTTGGGAGTATCTAATTCTGGATATCAGATAAAAGAGTCCAAGCTGACTGGGAGCCCTGAGCAGTGGCCCCAAATCAAAGCACCTGAGGAAATATTTGGCTGTTTTCTGAATGGATGGGCCCAAGGAATTGGGGCCATTCAGTTTCCTGCTTTGTTTCTTGGCACCCCTACTTTCCAGGGTCTGAGGCTGACTCAAAAAGAAGTTCCTGAGTTAAATCTCAGGAAATGTTTGGCTGCTTTTTGATTTCTGCCACCCCAGGAAATCAGAAAGGCCCTGCCACTGGGTATTCCCAGAGCAGCTGGGACTTGGGAGACAGGCAGAATTGATTTTCAACCTGAAGCTGCCAAGCCAAATTGTGCTTCTTCCTCCTATCCTTCCAGAATTATTAAATGCAGCCTTAGTTCTGACTTTAATGTCTGATAATTTTCCAGTTAAACCAGTTATTAAAGGGTCATTAAGTTATTAGATAGAGGTTAATTGTATAAAGTTAACAGACTCTGGGGTTCTGAGACAATAATAGCTTCCTTGCTAAACAAAGGCATCTTCCACAAGAACTTTATTTTCACAGTTTTTATAAAACAGACCAAAGCATAAACTTGCAAAGAGAGACCCAGCAAAAATGTAAAACATTGCCAAGATTAGAAATTGCAAGGGTATTCTGATCATGTGGCCTCCCTGGGGAAGAGGATCTCCCATGGTATGCATCTTGGTTCTGAGGCACTTCCCATTCATCCCCCAGGGAACTGGGTGTGGTCAGATAGGAACTCCACTTGAAAAGGCATGGATCCAGTGGGAATGGTAAACTCTCAGGCATTCCATTACCACCACATTCGCATTCCCTCTAGAGAGGGTGGGGAAAGGTAATGGTCGCTGGCCCCACAGGCAGAGCCTCCTACTGCTAAAACAGCTTGAAAGACCACGGGCACAGTGAACTCCAGTTTTGTGCTACAGCCCTCCTTACTTTAGCCCCACACAGGGTGGGGTGTGTGGCAAGGATGCAAAGAATTCTGGAGCCTCAACCCCTTCCCTTCTGGGATTACAATCTGCAGGGGTTCATACCCAAACTCATTTAAAATAGAGAACCAAAGGAAGGCATTAAGCAGGCTGTAGGCCATAGTTTCACTCACCAATAGACTCCTGGACTGGCTCACAAATATGCTACCAGATTCTATCTAGGTTCTTAGCTATGCTGCAGAAATGAATTTCAAAAGCGCACTGGGTGATTTACACCATTAATTAATTCAGGTAGGGAGGGAAGAGAAATGGGAGAAAATAACAGAAAATAACAGAACATGGGCCCCATGTAGTGAGGAAGGGGATGAAAAGGGATGAAGAGGGCTGATTTACAAACTACAATTCCGTATTATAAATTATAAATCCCCAGGTTTACCAGCATGACCATGTGGTGGAGGAAAATGGCAACAGCATTGCAGAGGGCAGGATGGGTCTGGAGATGAGAGAGCAGAGCAGTGTGAGAGTAATGCTAAACTTTTAACAGGACTTTTTGCCTACCCATGCTTTTCACAAAACAAGCTCATTTGCAATCCGGCACTGAAACAAACTTATTTCTGGCTAACTCTTTCCATGGTTTAACTCATCTTTACACCAAGCTTTATTATAAAAACCAACCCATATTCCTGTAACCAACGTTTACCAAATCCAGAACAATATTTCAGGTGCATTAGGACTTAAAGCCAACAGAGTCCTTTTCCACTATAATCAAACCTTCACTATCTTAGTGGAGGCAGAACCAGAGCCAGATGCTAACCCACAGTTAGCTAAATTTAAATATCAGGCTTTTTTTCCTTGTCTTTCAGACCTGGAGAAGATGGCTTCCTCCTGAATTTTTGGAGGTACTGGGGTCTTCTTTGGGAGCTGATCAATCTCATCTTCTAACATTTAAATTTAGGTTTTCCTGACACTATGCCCTCATGGGGTCTTACATGTTTGGTGGGCAGAGATATTTTTTCTCTTCATTCTCAGGGTCTCTCTTTTCTTTTAAAGGTTTATTTGTTTATTTATTTCTGTTCCCCCACCCCAGTTGTTTGTTCTCTGTGTCTATTTGCTGCAAATTCTTCTTTGTCTGCTTCTGTTGCTGTCAGCGTCATGGGAATCTGTGTTTCTTTTTGTTGCATCATCTTGTTCTGTCAGCTCTCTGTGTGTGGTGCCATTCTTGGGCAGGCGTACTTTCTTTCGTGCTGGGTGGCTCTCCTTACAGGGTGCACTTCTTGCACATGGGGCTCCCCTATGCAGGGACACCCCTATGTGTCACAGCACTCCTTGTGTGCCTCAGCAATGCATGTGGGCCAGCTCCACATGGGTCAAGGAGGCCCGGGGTTTGAACCACGGACCTCCCATGTGGTAGACAGATGCCCTAACCACTGGGCCAAGTTCGCTGCCTGCCAGGAACCCTTAATTATCACATTCTTTAGGTTGCAAGTGTAGCCACAGAGACAGAATGTCTCTGCTTGTGAGGCCACTGTGCCTCAGTTTCCAACATGAATGGTGAGAGACAAGCCTTGATTTGGATGTCTCCAGTGTTATCAGCCACTTGGCTACACTTCAGAGATTTTCCCATTACTCATCATGAAGGAGAGGGCAGGGCCTTCAGAGGATTTGGTAGCTGAAATATGCAGAAAGGAAGATAGATAACAATAAATGAGGAAAATAGAAAAATGTGAAAGATAAATGGTTCTTTTCTCCAGTTGGAAGGAGGAGCATCATCTTTCTTATAGGTCAGGCCTCAAGTTTAGTTTGAAAGCACTACACCATGTAATTTGTTGGCTTTTAAAAATGGGAATTTATTACTTTTCTAGATTATAATTTCCAGACTGTGAAAATATCCAAATCAAGGCTTCATCAAATGATACTTTCTTCCTGAAAACTGGCTGCCTGTGATGCTGGATTCCTTCGTCAAATGGAAAGGCATGTCTTGGTGTCCACTGGTCTCACCCTTCTCTTCCAGATTTAATTGTTTCATCTTCTTGTTTCCACATTTTTTTCTCTCTTTGTCTTAAATTCTTTCTCTTACCAAGGGTTCCATTTTGAAGACTAAGACCAACTCTGAATGAATCTTAAATTAAATAGCCTGAAAATACAATACTATTTACAATGTGTCCATGTGGCATTCTGGGATGCATATAGTTTCAAACCACCACAAGTGTGTTTATTTCTATTCTGCCACTTTGAGGGATATGAGTTCCTGTAATAGGCTGCACCATAAGTACAATCCACTTTCCTGATATATTGGACCCTGTCAAGTTGAGTCTTTATAAAAGAGAATATAGAATCTTGACTTAATGAACTCACAAGTGGAAAGGTTTTTCCAAAAAGAAAGATAAAGGAAGCCTTCCAGGATGCTTGATGAGAACAGGGAACCCTGGAGAATTACAGTAAATGTAATCTACAATGAAATCTTCCTTATTGCAGAGGTGAGGGCTCTGCTAAGAACCAGCCCTTGTTTTTGCACGAAATGATCTTTTGGATGGGCCTCTGTACTCTCCATTCTCAGTAATATGAGACTATCTACAGAGTCCCTATTGGTCATTGCTACAAACACCTGGTTTCTTGGTGTGTTCTTGAAGATTGTGAGCTATCACTTCAGAAGCAATGTATAAAACTTTCCATCATACCACCATCCAGTGCACTCTGCGGGGGGAGGGGAGAATAATGGCTTCATTCAACACCAATTCCAGAAGTTCTGAGTGATAAACCAGAGCAGATGCAGGTCACCTTAAGGATTTGGGAAAATTTCATCAACTCAGGACAAGGCATCTTTAGGGTGACAAGTGACAAAGTCCCTATAGAGAAAGTACAAGGAGAAGATGATGGTGTTTCAGGATGAGGAGAGGTATCATTTTATGTCTGTGGGATTTCCAACACAAAGCAACCACAGAAAGAGATGACAAGCATCTGGAGACCAAAGCAAAACCTGTACATGGTGGAGCCTGGGAGTCATGGATCAGGAGGCTACTCCAGGATCTTGCATTCTACCTTTTTTTTAGTACTGAGAGAGAGAAATGAAACTGTTATAATGGGATAAGGTAGATCTATATATCATTTGTGTTTTCTGTTAAAAGAAAACAGTACCATACTATGCAGTCTCCAGTATGTTTCACTGAGCATATGCCCAAAAGTGTTAATATTCCTGCAGGAAGAGTCTATGTACGTCCATCCTTGTCATTTTCCCCAGTCATTTCTCCTGAAAACCAAATGACTACATGTCTGGCTTTCCTCTGCCATCCCATGGCCTAGTAGTGTTACTGAGCATATGGCTTGGAAGATTCTCAGGGATACAATGGGCTGACAACTAGTTCTCTCCCAGCCGTCTCTTCTTCTGTTGTAGAAATAGTCCCTGAAATGGCATCTGCTCCTAAATACTGATCCTTCTGTGCTGTGTGACTATAGGGAGATAATTTGTTTTGAACATCTTCCATCAAATAGCATCATTGCGTACCTCATAGTACTCTTGTGAGAACATAGACTTGCATTAATTTTTAAAAAGTTTTACTTATTTCTTCCCCCATTAGCTGCTGTGTCCATTTGCTGTGTATTCTTCTCTATCTGCTTGTATTCTCATCAGGTGGCTCTGGGAACCAATCCTGGGACCTTCTGGAGTGGGAGAGAGGTATTTATTCTCTTGCACAACCTCAGTTCCCTGGTCTGCTGCAACTCTTATTTTCTCTCCTCTGTGACTTTTTTTGTTGCATCATCTTGCTGTGTCAACTCTCTGTGTGGGCCAGCCCTCCGTGTGGGCCAGCACTCCTGTGCAGACTAGCTACCTGCTTGGGCCAGATCATGATGTGGGCCAGCTTGCCTTCACCAGAAGGCCCTGAGTATCAAATCCTGGACCTCCTTATATGGTAAATGGGAGCCCAGTTGCTTGACCCATGCTGCCTTCCCATGCACTAATTTTTAAAGAATGTATTTTATACTCTGACACTATTTCTTATGACTTTTGTGTCAGGAGCTGAAAAAGTGGCCTAAATAAGGTGGTAAGTTTACTGAATATGCACATGGGTCATAGTCAACTTTCCTGGGCTGTTTGAGTGCTGTTCTCAGTAAGGTTCAGTTGATTTTCACCCACTCCCATCTCAATTACTATTTCAGAATCTTAGATAATATAATATTGCCTAAATTGTATTATACACTCTTTTATTTACGGGAAAGGGTACACTTTGATTAAATATCCCTACTAGATGTTATTGACTGGAACATGAGTTTCATGAAGAAATGGATTTATAATTTCCAATTTGAAGGGAGGTGTCAATAGTTAGTGTATCATTATTTGCTTAATCTTATCTTCCAGTGGTGTGTCCACACATGCTTACACACACATACACAAATAGCCCCCACATGCATATGCATAGAGAAGTACAATACAGCTTTCTTCAATCTGCATGTTAAAACACCCTTATGCATAGGGAGGTGCAGTTAGTCTATTAACAACAAAAACAACCAAAATAACAACAATAACAACAAAAAACAAATTATAAAACTGCATTCAACCCTTCTGCAATCGGAAAACTGCATTTAGTTATTGAGAAGCCATAACCCAAGTTCCCAATTTTTAAGTAATTCCCAGTGTATTAGGCAGCTAAATGGGTGCTGATGTAAAAAACAAACAAACAAAAAAACAAACAAACAGAAATTGGTTGGTTTCTATAAAGGGTATTATTTGGAGTAGGAGCTTAAAGATACAAGGCCATAAAGCTTAAACTACTTCTCTCAGTAAAGAATATTTTCATGTGTTGTAGCAATATGGGTGCCAATTTCTGTGAGGGTTCAGACTTTCTGGTTTCCTCTCTTCCTGGGTCTTGTTTCTCTCCAGGCTCAAGTTTCCTCACTTCCTGAGGTGTGTTTCTCTTTTCTCTGTGTGCTTCTTCCTGGGGATCCAGCTTAAGACTTCAGCACCAAACTCCAACATCAAAACTCCAGCACCAAAAACCTCCTACTGTTACTGAACACCAATAACTGGAATAAAAGCCTAAACTGCTCAGTTAAGTGAGATCTCATTGATGTGTGAAAGGACAAAGCTTGGAAAGAGATATTCTAGCCTTTTAATAATGATTAGTTCTGGTGGTGGGAGGTTTGGGGAACTGAGAAGAAAAAAGTATAACACGGAAAGGAATTTTTACCTTCTGTCTTGCATGTATTTAGATATGCATAATAAAATAAAAGTTATTCATAGTAAAAAAAATTAAAAAAAAACCCTTCCTATTAGAAACAACCAGCAAGATGGCAGCAGAGTAAGGAGCTCCTAGAGTCAGCTCCTGCTACAGAGCAGTTAGTAAACACCCAGAGCTATCTGTGCTACCTGAAGTACCTGTTTGGGGCTTCAGGAGGCCAGAAGGGCATCCTGCAACATCCTAGAAAGAATTGAAGGAGGAGATTGCCAATTTGCAGAGAAGACTCAAAAGTAGAGCACCTCACACCACAGAGGCTGGTGCTCATCCTCCACTATAGACACAAGCTGCCTCAGAAACTGTTCCATGGCTGTAATTGAAAGCACCACTTCCCAAAAAATGGGGGAGGAAGAGATGATTGGGCACCAACTTCAGCTACTGATGAGTAAAATCAGCAGGCTAAAGTACAATCCTGAAAACAGCTAAAGTTTGAACCTGTCCAAGTAGAAAGAGGCCAGGAGCCACAATCTTAACTCTGCGCCTGGCACAAGTGGAAACAGATTGGACTGAGAATCACAGTGCTGGTGGGGACCAGTTTCTTCCCATCCAGGTCAGATTGCAGGTTTAGCCTAAGCCCAAGTGCCACTTCCAGCAGGGAGGAAGTGTCAGATCTTTTCCATGAAGGGTATCGGGAATGAAAGACAAAGAGAAGATTGGGGTCAGGGGGCCTGAGAGCATCAATTCATCAAGCTCAAGAGACAACTTTATTATTTCCAAGTGGCATTATATATACTCAAGCTATTGTAAGCATAAGTGATAACATGCAGCTGCACATTAAAAATTCTCACAAGCTACAGGACTATAAAATCTTATCTCAGAATACAAGGTCTTAGTGCTCTTTCAAACTATAAAGTGTGTTTTCTCATATTTCTCCCTACCCTGGACAGCTTCGATCCTGTTGACCTGAAAGGCTTAATTGCTGCATTTCTATATTAACAGCATAACCATGGAAAGAGCACGTCTTTCCTTGCAGGCCCACCGTGCCTTTGATTCCCACAAGGAAGCTGTGGGGACCTGCACCAGCCTTTCTGGGAAATTGCCAGCCAAGCCACAGAGGCCAGTGATTGTCCTACTCTGGTGGCAGAAGCCACCCCAGGAGCTGTTCAGTGACTGGAATTGGAGCTCTATTTCCCAAAAACAGGGGAGGAAGAGAAGGTTGGCTGCCAATTTCAGCTAATGATAGGTAGACTCAGATGGCTAAGGAATAACCCAAGGAACAGCTGGGGTGTGAATCTGTCCAAGTTGGAAAGGAAAGAGGCCAGTGGATGCCTTTTTTACTCTGCCTCCAGCCTGAGGGGAAGCCTGGCTGACCAAATATCACAGTGATGGTGGGAACTGGTATCTTTCACCCAGATCAGACTGCAGCAGTAGCTTAGGCTTTAGCCCCAACTCTGGCAGGGAGGAGCCTGGCTAGCTCTGCACCAGCCTATCCAGATTACATTGGGTGCATTTGGCTGCCACAAACTGAATAATCTGAAGTCTACTGGGGCAACTCTGGTCATCTTGGACCTGCACTGAATAGATGGTTGCCCACACCTGCAGCTTCATCCCAACTCCAGATAGGGGAGAAAGGGACATGAAGCTTCATCAGTCTCTCTGAGCAGCCACAGTCTAGGCCTGCACTACTTGGATTATTCCACACAACTGTGAATTTGTCCCTACCTCTGGGAAAGGAGAAAGTTGGGGGAAACTTCATCAATCCCTGGAGCAATGAGGACAGCTTGAGCCTTTACAGTTTATAGCACCAACTGCATCCTTGCCTCCAGCTTTACAACCAGCGAGGGAGAAAGGGCAGGAAGCCCTAAACTAAAGAGAAAAACTGCACCCAGAATAAATACTCTAGTAAACCAGATGCCAAGACACCAACCAAAATTTACAATCCACACCAAGAAACGGAAAGATATGGCCCAGTTAAAGGAATAAGATAAGCCTCCAGATGACATAAGGAGTTGAGGCAACAATTATAGATGTTCAAACAAATCTTAATAAATTCAATGAGATGCCTAAAGAGATTAAGGATATTAAGAAGACACTGGATGAGCACAAAGAAGAATTTCAAAGCATACATGTCAAAATAGCAGATTTAATGAGAATGAAAGGCACAATAAATGAAATTTAAAAAACATTGGAATCATTTAATAGATTTGAGGAGGCAGAAGAAAGTATTGGTAAGCTTGAAGAAATGGCCTCTGAAAGTGAATATACAAAAACAGATGAAGAGATTGGAAAAAAATGAACAAGGTCTCAGGACTAAACAATAGGAAGAGATGTGCAAACATATGTGTCATGAGTGTCTCAGAAGGAGAAAAGAAGGGAAAAGGGGAAGAAGTAATATTTAAAAAATAATGTTAGAAAATTTCCCAACCTTATTGAAGATATAGATATCCATGTCCAAGAAACACAATGTACTCCCATCCAAAAAAATTTGAATAGACCAACTCCAAGACACATACTCATCAGAATGTCAAATGCCGAAGACAAGGAGAGAATTCTGAGAACAGCAAGAGAAAAGCAATGTATAACATATAAGAGATACACAATAAGATTAAGTGCTGATTTCTTAACCAGAAACTATGGAGGCAAGAAGACAGTGGTCTGATAAATTTAAGATACTACAAGAGAAAAACTTCCAGCAATGAATTTTTTATCCAGTAAGGCTGTCATTCAAAAATGAGGGCATGATTAGAATATTTATAGATAAACAGAACCTGACAGAATTTCTAAGGAAGAGACCAGATTTTCAGGAAATACTAAAAGGTGTGCTAGAGCCTGAAAAGAAAAGACAGTAGAGAGAGGCCTGGAAGAAAGCCTAGAATTGAAGATTATCTCAATAAAAGTAACTAAAAGTGTCAAAAGAGTAGTGACAATAAAATATTACAGGTAAAACTCAAACACGAATAAACTTAACCAATGATGTAAAGCACTTGTATTCAGAAAACTGCAAGTCAATGTTAAAAGTAGTAAAAAAAGTCCAAATAACTAGAAGAACATTCCATGCTCATGAATTGGAAGACTATCATTAAGACGTCACTTCTACTCAAATTGATGTACAAATTCAATGCAACCCTGATAAAAATTCCACCAGCATTAAAAAAAAAAAAACAAAATACATTCACCAAGGTTGTTTGGAAGGGTTGGGGTTCCTGAATAGCCAGAAACAACGTAAAAGGAAAAGCAAACCCTCATCTCCGGACTTTACATCATACTACCAAGCTATTGTGGTAAAAGCAGCATGGTACTGGTATAAAGACAGACACATAGACCAATGAAACTGGGTTGATGACTCAGAGATAGACACTCACATGTATGGTCAAGTGATTTTTGACTAGCCTGTCAAGTCCACACAGCTCGGGCATAACAGTCCATTCAGCAAAATGGTGCTGAAGGAACTGGATATACATGGCCGGAGACAGGAAGGAACACTTCTATCTCACACCTTGTCCAAGAGTTGACTCAGAATGGATCAAGACCTAAAGATAGAAGGGTCAATGGAACTTCTGGAGGAGATTGTGGAAAAATACCTTCAAGACCTAGTGGTAGGTGGTGGATTATTAATGGAGATAAGAGAAGGACTGAGATGGACTAATGATGTTTAATGTATGTACAAGTTTTAATTAGCTTTACTGTAAAAGTGTGGAAATGTGTAGAATGGATGGTAACAAATAGTGAGAATTGCTAGTTTATAAATGGGAATGTGGCTGAAAATTTTAGTCTAGGTATGCAAATGCCAATTGACAGAATGCCAGAGAATAAACTAGGAACTGAATAGCACAGTAAACCAAGAGGTGGATGAGAATTGTGGTTGATGGTACAGGTGCAAGAGTGTCCATTTTGAGCTAGAGCAATTGCATATCACTAGGGTATTGGGAACTCATGGGAAAATATACTGGAATGATGTATGCACTGTTTAGCAGGAATAATATAATATACTTGCATCTATGCCAAAGATGTACTCAGTTGATAATGGGGCAGTATGGCAAATGTGGGCCAAGTGTACACTATGGTCATGGTAACAATCAGATATTATTTTATCTGTAACAAATATTCCACCACAGTGTGGTGTGATGATAGAAGGGTGTTGTTTGGGAATTCTGCACACGTGCATGATTATTTTATACATTTATAACTCCCGTCATAAAAAAATATATTTAAAAAATAATAATAGGGTGAGTTGGGGGAAAAACACTCCAAATGTAAGATAAGGAGTATGATTAGTAGTAAGATTTTGACAATATTCTTTCATAATTTGTAACAAACATTCATGATAATGCAAGGTGTTGGTGGAGGGTTGATGTATGGAACCCCGGCATAATGTTATGAATGTATGCTTTGTAAGTTCACAGCTTTTACTATACACTTAACTGTTTATATGTGTTTATATATAAATGATATAAAGATAATAATAATAGGGAGGTTTCAGGGAAATACTTTGTTTAGTAGTGATATTTTGAAAATGCTCTTTAATCATTCGTTAAAAAGGTTTAACAACAATGTAAGGCGCTTGTGGCAGGGTGAGTTATGAGAGTCCTGTATGACCTTATATACATTTGTTTTGTAAGTTCAGAGCTATTACTATACACTTATTGTTTATGTATGTTTGTGTGTGGGTTATATATTTCAAGAAATTAATTAAAACAAAACAAAACAAAAACCTTCGTATTATCTCCTTTGCCATGACTTTTATCTGTGAGTCCCAACCCACCAAGTGCGGGGGCTCAAGGCCCTTATTGGCAAAGATGTTTTCTTGATTACTTAAGCCTCTGAATCCAATATAATGTAATATGACCGGGAGAAAAGACTAGTTTACAGACATGATCTAATAATTCTTTTTGGAATTAATCAATAATATCAAACTGCTACACCCAGTACCCTCTAACTTTGTGTTTGCCATTGCAATATACTGCAGCTTTGTACTTAATGGTATGTCAAACACCATGAGCACACTGTATGCAATATAAATTCTGGGTTTAGCTATTGTTAAAGCTTGATTTACCTCCTCTTTTTTGCTAATAATAGACAAATAATGGATCATATATGGAAATACTCATGGGCCTCCTTATGTGTCACATTATATTCACACACATCACCTTCATGTGACTTAGATAATGAATTATTCCTCTACAAAAATTTCTTTTTATGATTGGTTTATAAACTTACAATGGCCCTTTTAAAACATATTTCTATTAGTAGAAAGTCAGAGTTACACATTAAAATAATGCTTCAGCAAGCAAGATAAGGGTATGAGTTTCAAGAATTTGCACTTTCCTATTATCACTTAGAAAGTCGTGGTGATATTTGTATTAGGTTGGTGCGAAAGTAATTGAGGTTTAAGACTATAAATTTCAAACCATTTTAACTAGGCTCAAATACATCTTTATTAATTAAAAAGAACCATAAAATCAATACATTTATACCAATCAGAAATAAATTTGTTTATTTCTATAGCATAAGAAATCCATGCTTTGGGATTTGATAAGCTCTTGGAAAGCATTTTAGGCATCCTACTGGTTGTGGAAATGTTTTCCCTGCAAAAAGTTGTTGAGATGCTTGAAGAAGTGGTAGTCAACTGGTGAGAGATCGGGTGAACTTGGTAAATGAGGGAAATCTTTGTAGCCCTATTCATTCAACTTTTGAAGGATTGGATGTGCAATGTGATGTGCAGTTAGGTGTTGTTGTGGAGAAGAACTGTTCCCTTTCTTTTGACCAATGCCAGCTGCAAGCACTGCAGTTTTCAGTGTATCTCATTGATTAGCTGAACAAATTTCTCAGGTGTAATAGTTTTGCCAGGATTCATGGGGCTGTGTTGGATTAGGCTAGCAGCAGACCAACAAACAGTGACCATGACCTCATTTTGGTGCAAGTTTCACTTTGGGAAGTGCTTTGAAGCTTCTTCTTAGTCCAACCACTGAGCTGGTCATCTCTAGTTGTATAAAATCCACTTTTCATGACATTTCACAACATGATTGAGATATGGTTTGTTGTTGTTGCATAGAAAAAGAGAAGATGACACTTCAAAATGATGGTTGTTTTTTTTTTAAATTTTGGTCAACTCATGAGGTACCCATTTCTTGGGCATTTGCACCTTTCCAGTTTTCTTCAAATTCCAAATTTCTGTAATACGGTTGACACTGAGTTCTTTGGAAACTTCTAATGTAGTCGTAAGATGAACAACTTCAATGATTGTTCTAAATTGTTCATTGTCAACTTCTGATGGCCAACCACTATGCTCCTCATCTTCAAGGCTCTCGTCTTTGCAAAACTCCTTGAACCACTACTGTACAGTATGTTCACTAGCATTTTCTGGCCAAATACATTCTTGATATTGTGAGTTGTCTCCACTGGTTTATGACCCATTTTGAACTCAAATAAGAAAATCTCTCAAAATTGCTTCTTGTCTACCATCATTTCCATAGTCTAAAATAAATATAAAATAGTATAACATGTAATAAGTCATTATCAAAAACCCTAAAGTGAGAAACGCACATTAAAATAATGAATAACATAGCCATATTTATTTAAGAATGTATTCAATATCAAGTGGCAAATTTCAAAATGCAAATCAGCAATTACTTTTGCACCAACCTAACACCATTATCTTTAGTGGTAAAAGTTTTCTTGTACATTTTTGTTGAAGTTATTTAAAATATTTAGGAAAATAATGTTAAAATTCCTAACAATTTCACTTCTGTGACTAAATAAACTGTAATATGTTCTCAGTGACTCTTACATAATAGGAGAGGCAATGTGGGGGTATTTTTGGAACTTCAAGTTGTCCTAAATGATATTGCAGTGACAGATGCTGGGCATTATACATCCCGCCATAACCCATTGAATGGGCTGGTAGAGAGTGGAAACTACAATGTAAACTATATTCCATGCAGTGCAGCAGTGCTTCAAAATATATTTACCAATGCAATGAATGTGCCACAATGATGAAAGACGTTGCTGATGTGGGAGGAGTGGGGGATGGGTAGGGGTATATAGGTACCTCTTATATTTTTTAATGTAACATTTTTTGTGATCTATGTATCTTTAATAAAAGACAATTTAGAGAAACCGCCAAACTGTCCTCCAGAATGGTTGGATCCTTCTGCATTCCCACCAGCAGTGGATGAGTGTTCCCCTTTCTTCACATCCTCTCCAGCATTTGTATTCTTCTGTTTTTTTCATAGCTGCCGATCTTATGGGAGTGAGATGGTATCTCATTGTAGTTTTGATTTGCATTTCCCTGATAGCTAGAGATTTGGAGCATTTTTTCATGTGCTTTTTAGCCATTTGTATTTCTTCTTTGGAGAAGTGTCTGTTTAAATCTTTCTCCCATTTTTTAAATGGGTTGTTTATCTTTTTGTTTTCAAGATTTATGAGTTCTTTATATATGGAAGTTATAAGCCTCTTATCAGATATATGGTTGCCAAATATTTTCTCCCATTGTGTGGGTTCCCTTTTTACTTTCTTGACAAACTCCTTTGAGGTGCAGAAGGCTTTAATTTTGAGGAAGTCCCATTTATCTATTTGTTCTTTTGCTGCTCATGCTTTTGGTGTGAAATTCATGAAGCCATTTCCTATTACAAGGTCCTGTAGATGTTTCCCTACACTGCTTTCCAAGATCTTTATGGTCTTGGCTCTTATATTTAGGTCTTTGATCCATCTTGAGTTGATCTTTGTATAAGGTGTGAGATGGTAATCCTCTTTCATTCTTCTACATATGACTATCCAGTTCTCCAGGCACCATTTGTTGAATAGGCCACTCTCTCCCAGTTGAGAGGGTTTGGTGGCTTTATCGAATATTATATGGCTATGTACATGAGGTTCTATATCTGAACTTTCAATTCAATTCCATTGGTCTGTGTGTCTCTCCTTATGCCAATACCATGCTGTTTTCACTACTGTAGCTTTGTAGTATGTTTTGAAGTCAGGAAGTGTGATTCCTCCTATTTTGTTTTTCTTTTTCAATATGTCTTTGGCTATTCGGGGCCTCTTTCCTTTCCAAATACATTTCATAGTTAGTTTTTCTAGTTCCTTAAAGAAGGCTGTGTTGATTTTTATTGGGATTGCATTGAATGTGTAGATCAGTTTTGGTAGGATAGACATCTTAATAATATTCAGTCTTCCTATCCATGAACAAGGAATATTCTTCCATTTATTTAGGTCTTCTTTGATTTCCTTGAACAGTCTTGTATAGTTCTCGGTGTATAAGTTTTTTACCTCTTTAGTTAAATTTATTCCTAGGTATTTGATTTTTTAATTTACTATTGTGAATGGTATTTGTTTCTTGATTTCCTCCTGATCTTGCTCATTATTGGAGTACAGAAATGCTACTGATTTTTGCGCATTGATCTTATAACCTGCGACTTTGCTGAACTCATTTATGAGTTCTGGAAGCTTTGTTGTAGATCTCTCAGGGTTTTCTATGTATAGGATCATGTCATCTGCAAATAATGAAATTTTGACTTCTTCCCTTCCAATTTGAATGCCTTTTATATCTGGTTCTTGCCTCAGTGCTCGTGCAAGTACTTCCAAGACAATGTTAAATAGGAGCGGAGACAATGGGCATCCTTGTTTTGTTCCTGAGTTTAGAGGGAAGGATTTCAGGATTTCGCCATTGTAAACAATGTTGGCTGTAGGTTTTTCAAAAAAACTAACCATAGATTTGCCATATGACCTAGCAATACCACTGCTGGGTATATACCCATCAGAACTGAAAACAAGGGCACAAACAGCTATATGTACACCAATGTTCATAGCAGCATTGTTTACTATCGCCAAAAGTTGGAATCAATCCAAATGTCCATCAACAGACGAGTGGATCAATAAAATGTGGTATATACACACAATGGAATACTACTCGGCTGTTAGAACAAATACACTACAATCACATGTGATAACATCGATGAACCTTGAGAATCTTATGTTGAGTGAAGCAACCCAGGCATTGAAGGACAAATACTACATGACCTCAATGATATGAAATAAGCAAACTGCCTCAGAGAGCTAGACACCGGAAAAGAGGCTTACAGGAAATCAGGGGGTGGAGGAAGGATGTGAGTTAACGTCTGGAGGGGTGGAATCTGTAATGAGCTGGCGGTAAGTATGAGCACAAAGAAGGGACAAAATGGGGGCAAGGGGTTACCTTTGGGTGGGGCTTTGTGGGTTTGAGGGGGACTGGGGATGGGCAGAGGGGTAATATTGTCCAAAAATCGGGGGGAGGGAGGGGCAACATACTAACATGGGAGAGTGTCAGGTGTTAGTTGAGAACAAAATGTTGAGAAAATCGTATCAAAGTATAAGTAGGAGGGTTACCTGTTTAGGATGCTCAGGGGGTATGGGCTGATGCGGGACGGACTCTGGGGGAATAGCTGTAGGCTCATTTTGCCAAGGTGGGTTGTACCATTGGGAAGAGACCCAAGAAGTGAGAGTTGGGGTGGACCCACATCCTGGGGAGAACTAATGCCATCAAATAGAGAGAACTGTATCTCTAGTGAGAAAGGATGGCTCCCAGGGCATTAGGGCAGTTGAGAAAGTCAGGCCCTGAATACTGCTGCAAGTATCTCTGGACATGGCCTCTCGGGAAATCGAGATTGGCTGGCATTGTGGGCCCCAAGGGGAGAGGAAAATGGATGTGGAATGGATGGAAACAAGGTAAATATGGGGGCAAGAGAGGAGTTTTGTGAGAGTACACGAAGATGAATATAAAACATGTAATATTACTCCAAAAACATATAGGGGATGACAGACTAATAATGTAAACCATAAGGCAAAACATAGGATAACTAAAAAATTTAGAAAACTGTACAACCTAAAGTATGGACCACATAATAAGCACAGATGTCACCTTGTTTGAAAGCTATTGTCTCAGAATCTGTACACCAGTTTCAGGAAATATGATATAAACAAGTTAAGAGATTATTGCTGTGGAAGGGAAAAGGTTTTATGGCGAATCTGAGGAAGTACTGTATATTGTATATATGAATTTCGGTGATCTAAGAATCTTGTGAAGCTGACATTATGCTGGGATTGACTTTACAGGAAGTTTTGGATAACAGAGTTGTTCAACAATGGCAGCGGAGGAATACTGATATAGGATGTTATCGACAGGATATATATGGTTGACAGGGAGTTATACAGGGCATATGCCCAGGGTATATAGTAATGTCTAGATATACTCATAGTGGAAACAATTAAAAACAATAGCTGGGGCAGTACTGGGCTCTTGGCCAGGGGGTCACTGTCGTGGACCCTGGGGGAGCAGCAGCAGTCCCCCAGGTGCAATGGCAAGAACCAGGAAGGAAGGAGGGCCCAACAGTGGGCTCCTGATACTTATGGCTATGCTTTTGAGCCTATACACCTCCAATGAGAATAAGGCCTAGAGTAGCACTGTGCCTGGGAATTTCCTCCTGACAGCCTTCATGTTACTCAAATCTGGCCACTCTCACAGCCAAACTCAGCATGTAAATGCAGTGCAGTCCCCCCAGCGTGTGACATGACACCCGGGGATGAGCCTCCCTGGCACCGAGGGATCACTACCACATATCAGCTGAAGATGCAACTAGAAAAGGACCTTGAATTAAAGGTTCAACATGGATCAGCAGAATATCCCTGTCTACATATAATAACATGACTTCAAAATGCTGTTTGACCTAATGTAATGCGGAAATGGAAAGGAGAAATGAGAATATAAGGCTATGAGTCTCTAAAAAAGAGTCTGGAGGTTGTCAGAAGGAGTGCCCTTATGCACAAATGAGCAGAGTCTGAGAGACAGATAAAGTAGATACAACCCCAGGTATTGGTTCTTTTGAGGAATAAAGAGACCCACGGGTTCTATGATCATGGCAGATGGGGTTCACTACCATGGCAGATGGCCCTTCTTTGGAGCTGGTGTTTCTGCATGATGGAATTGGACTCAGAGGGGATCTCTTTTCACAAGACTTGCATGCTACTTTAATGGAGTTGTAGTTGGTGCTGGGGTTTTAGATATATTTAGGGGATTTGAATCTCTGGACTGATAATATGACACCCAGGCCCAGAGCCTCAAAAGACTTCAGCTCCTACACTTTGATTTGTTGGACTTACCCCACTCAGCTCACATCGAGTTGAAGAAGGTCAACCACCACACCATGGAGCCTAGAGAGTCTACAACTGAAAGCAGGAGTGCATCCAGTATCCATGTGGAATCTAAGCCCCCACTTGACATAGATATGCAATGGACACAACCAATCCAATGTCCACAGAGAAAATGTGGAATGGGTGTGGGAAGGGTAGCCATGGTGGCTGCTGGGTTTGGGGAATGCGAGGAAGAGATGAGATGTGGAGGCGTTTTCGGGACAAGGAGATGTCCTGGGTGGTGCTTCATGAACAATTATGGGACATTGTAGATCCCCCCAGGGCCCACTGGATGGAACGTGGGAGAGTGTGGGCTATGATGTGGACCATTGACTAGGGGTGCAGTGACACTCAGAGATGTACTTACCAGGTGCAATGGATGTGTCACGATGATGGGAGAGAGTGTTGCTGTGGGGGGAGTGGGGGATGGGGGCAGTGGGGTTGAATGGGACTTCATATTTTTTGAATGTAATTTTTAAAAATAAATAAATAATTAAAAAAATAAAAAATAAAAAAAGACAATTTAATTTTAAAAAATTAGAAATTGCATTTATTTATTGTTATTATAAAAATAAAACAAATGCCAGGTAAAAGCGATACATTTAATACTGCAGTAATTACTTGTGGTAGTGCAATTTTGTGCTGGATATTTTGTAAGATTTTCATTAATATGAAGGAAGTATCTTGGTATTTTCTTAAGAGGAAAAATTATGCTATATTCTATACAGTCTCAACTGAATTTAAATCACCACCTACATGTGAATGTATGTGTTTCTGTAAAACCATTTGTGTGTCATGTGTGTATTAAGAAAACAACATGAAATCTAATTTCCATTTATATCTGAAAGTATAGTTGCTACTTAGTATACATTTTAGTAATATATTGTTTGCTTTGGAAAAATATCATAAATATTTTATTTCAATATATAGATACAGGCATTCATTTTGTAGGCTAAGATTGGTTAAATATTTGTGCCCTCTCTGGCTATCATGATCACACATGGTTCTTTTGAAGAATCCAGCTCCCAGGAGCTGGAAGGCTTCTATGGGTTGGTCCTCAAGACCCAAGAAATCCTGAAATTATTCTTGTTGCATCAACTTGCTGCATCAGCTTTCCGTGTGTGTGGCCAACACTACTGGGCAGGCTGAACTTTCTTTCGTGCTGGGAGGCTCTCTTTATGGGGCACACTCCTTGCACGTGGGGCTCCCCTATGCAGGGGACACCCCTGCGTGGCACAGCACTCCTTGCGCAACGTCAGCACTGCACGTGGGTCAGCTCCACACAGGTCAAGGAGGCCCGGGTTTGAACCATGGACCTCCCTTGTGGTAGGCAGACACCCTATCTGTTGGGCGAAGTCCACTTCCCTGAAAGTAATTCTTGGTGTGCAACTTGGGAACTGAAAACTGAGGAAAAATTCTGGAAGGTGAAGTTAAATGTTTCATATCCATTCAATGTCATATGTCTCAATTGTGGTGTTGTCTATTTTATGGGGGATCACATGTCTACTGTTTCTCTTATATTCCACCTCCCTTTCTTTGGCCCCCAAATTGCCTGACTTTTAACTTCTAATACCTTTGTTCTCTCTTTTTGTTTAAAGATTTATTTTTTTATTTATTTCTCTCCCCTTCCCGCGCCCTCCCCCCCATTGTCTGCTCTCTGTGCCATTCGCTGTGTGCTCTTCTGTGACCACTTACATCCCTATCAGCAGCACCAGGAATCTGTGTTTGTTTGTTTGTTTCTGTGTCATCCTGCTGTGTCAGGCCTCCATGTATGCGGCGTCATCCCTGGGCAGGCTGCACCCTCCTTCATGCTGGGTGGCTCTCCCCACGGGGCACACTCCCTATGTGTGGGGCTCCCCTATGCAGGGGACACCCCCGTGGGGCTTGCTACCCCTTGCATGCATCAGTACTGTGCATGGACCAGCTCCACATGGGTCAAGGAAGCCCGGGGCTTGAACCATGGACCTCCCATGTGGTAGGTGGATGCCCTATCCATTGGGCCAAGTTCACTTCCCACATCATATCTCTTCTTCCCTCTCCCTACCCTCAGCAGGTACAGTGGCCACTTTCTCCACATCGATGCTACAATTTCCTACAATTTCCTTAATAATCACAATATTTCTATAGTAGAATATCAATAAGTCCACTCTAATCCATACTCTATTCCTCCATTCTGTGGACCCTGGGATGGTTACCTCCATTCCAACTCTATATTGAGAGGGGGCTTAGATTCCACATGGATGATGAATGCAATTCTCCTATTGTAGTTGTAGGCATTCTTGGCTCCCTGGTTGGTGGTTTACCTTCTTGACCAACCTGTTGGCTGGCTAGGATAAGTGCAATAAACCAGAGGGTGGGATTTGCAAGTCTGCTGAGTCACAGGGCCTGGCTGTCACATGGACAGTCCAGAGATTCAGGTCTCCTGAGAATACACCAACCCCAGCACCAACCACAGGTCCAGTAAAAGTAATAGAAGAGGCATGTATAGAAAGGTCACATCTGAGTCAAACTCCATCACACTCAGGAACACAAACTCAAAAGTTGGGACAAATGACATGTAAATGAACTCCAGAGCCATTTGCCATGAAATCTGTGGGTTTCTGTAGCTTTCAGAAGAACCAGTCCCTTGGCTTCTATCTACTCTGGCTGTCTCTGGGATGCTGCTGAGGCGTGCATAAGTGCAACCCCTCTGATGACTTCCTGACTTTTTTTTGGAGACTCATAGCCATATAAACTTATCTGTCCTTTCCATTTTCCCTTTTTATTCAAGGTCAAAAAGCAGTATTTAACACCTGATATTATATGTAGGCTGAGATAGTCTGCTGGTCTGAGTTGACCATTTTATTCAAGTTCTTTTTCTAGTTACATTATCAGCTGGTGCTTGGTATCATTCCCTCAGCACCAGGGAAGCTCATTCCTTTAAGTCATGCCCAATGCTGGGGGGAAGATAATGCATTTACATGCTGAATGTGACTTAGAGCATGGCCACATTTGAGCAACATGGAGGCTCTTAGGAGGCAACACTTAGGCACTTTGCAGCTCTAGGCCTACTTCATATTTCAGGCACACAGGCTCAAAAGCATAGTCATCAGTATCAGCAGTATCAGAGGTTCATCATCGGACAATCCTTCTTTATTAGTCTTTGCCACTGCAATTGGAGGATTGTTGCTCTTCCCTTGGGGAATGTGATAGAGCTCCCCTGGCTAGGAACTCAGCACTCTCTCAGTTGTCATATTTAACTATAACCACTATGAAAACACACAAATATTTTTATGTATCCTAAACATGCCGTGGAGAATTCTCTCGCAACCCTGTGCCTCATATCAATAATACCCACATGATTGTTCCTCTCCTGCCATAGTTGAACCTCTCTGCAATCCAAAACATCTTCGAAAATGAAGCCTAATATATTGCCAGGTTCCATTAATAGTAAAATGGAATATAGTGATGGGCTTAAAGGTTAGATATAGAATAAACACTAATTTAGAAAAACTAATGTTAAAATAAATTGGGGTATCAAAATTGAAAAATATAAAAAAGCTTAATTTTTCATGTTTTGCATTTGATCATTGCTATAGGTGTTGCCCTGTATGTGCAGTGGCAAGACAATTTCTTCCATTCCTTCCTCAATGTCTACATCCTTTTGGTTATTTTTTTTCTAATTATTAAGTTTGTCTTCGCAAAAGTTTTCGATCACTGCAATTCACATATACAATATACGGTACTCTCACATGTTCAACATCAAACACTTTGTCCCTTACTCAGCAGCAATCTTTTTATTTTGTCTTTATTTTTTAAATATTACATTAAAAAAATATGAGGTCTCCATATACCTCCCACCGCTCTCACCCCACTCCTCCCCCCATAACAATCTCCTCCATCATCATGAGACATTCATTGCATTTGGTGAATACATCTCTGAGCACCGCTGCACCTCATGGTCAATGGTCCACATCGTAGCCCATACTTTCCCACATTCCACCCAGTGGGCCATGGGAGGACATACGATGTCCAGTAATTGTTCCTGCAATACCACCAAGGACAACTCCAAGTCCCGAAAATGCCCCCACATCTCATTTCCTCTCATTCCCTACTCCCAGCAGGCACCATGGCCAATTTCTCCACACCAATGCCATATTTTCTTCGATTACTGATCACAATAGTTCATGAATAGAATATTAGTAAGTCCACTATAATCCATAGTCTATTCCTCCATCCTGTGGACCTTGGAATGGTTGTGTCCACTCCACACCTATATCAAGAGCTGGCTTAGATTCTACATGGATGCTGGATGCAATTCTCCTGCTTTCAGTTGTAGGCACTTTTGGCTCCCTGTTATGTTGGTTGACTTTCTTCACCTCCATGTTAGCTGAGTGGGGTAAGTCCAATAATCCAGAGTGTAGGAGCTGAAGTCTCTTTGAGGCTCAGGGCCTGGCTATCACATGGTCAGTCCAGAGATTCAGGTCCCCTGGGTATATATTAAACCCCAGCACCAACTACAGTTCTGGTAAAAGTAACCGGAGAGGCTTGTGAACAAAGATCACATCTGAGTGCAGCTCCATCACATAGGAACACACACTCCAAAGTAGGGTCAACTGACATGGCACTGAACTCCATCTGCCATGAATATAGAACCTGTGGGTCTCTGTAGCCCTCAGAAGAACCAATACCTGAGGTTGTATCTACTTTATCTCTCTGAGGGACTCTGCTGAGGTGTGCATAAGTGCAACCCCTCTGATAACCTCCCAGCTCTTTTTGGAGTCTCATAGCCATATATACTCATTTGTACTTTCCATTTCTGCCTTTGATTCAGGTCAAAGAGATTTTTTAAGTCCTGGTATTATATGTAGATTGAGATATTCTGCTGGAACGAGTTGACCCTTTTATTCAAGGTCATTTTCTAGTTACATAATCAAATGGTACTTGGTAGTAATCCCTCAGTGCCAGGGAGGCTCATCCCTGGGAGTCATGTCCCACACTGGGGGTAAGGCAACGCATTTACATGCTGAGTTTGGCTTTGAGACCGGCCACATTTGAGCAACACAAAGGCCCTCAGGAGGTAACTCTTAGGCACCCTGAAGCTCTAGGCCTTGTTCTTATTTCAGGTGCACAGGCTCACAAGCATAGTCATTAGTACCAAGGGCTCATTGTTGGACCTTCATTCTTTTTTGGTCTTTGATGTTGCACTTGGGGGATTGTTGCTGTTCCTTTAGGGGCTGTGATAGAGCTCCCCTGACTAGGAGCTCAGCACTCCCTCAGTTGTTGTTTTAAATTGTATCCACTATGAAAATATTCAAACATTTGTATGTACCCTGGATATATGCCCTGGAGAATTCCCTGCCAACCATTTGTACCCTGTCAGTAACATCCCACACCAGTATTCCTCCCCTGTCATGTTGAATCTCTCTGTGATCCAAAACTTCTTGAAACGTGAAGCCCAATATATTGGCAAGTTCCATTAATAGTGAAATGGAATATAGTGATGCATTTAAAGGTTAGATATAGAATACATATTAATTTAGAAAAAATAGGGTAAAATAAATTGGGTATCAAAAAACTAAAAAATGCAAAAGCTTTGTTTTTGATGTTTTGCCTTACATCACTGCAATAAGTGTTGCCCTGTATGCAAATTGGCAAGGCAACTACTTCCATCTTTTCCTCAGTGCCTATGTCCTATCATTTTCTTTTTTTCCTAATTATTAAGCTTATCTTCACAAAAGTTTTAGATCACAGTAATTCATATATACAATATATAGTACTCCCATATATACAACATAAAACCTTTTCCCTTCCATAGCAATAATATTTTTACATATTCATACTATATTTACTGAAACTGATTTACAGATATTCAAACAATAGCTTTCAAACAAGGTAACATTTGGGTTTACACCGTGGTTTATATTTTAGACTACACAATTTTTAAATCTTTTAGTTATCTTATGTTTTACATTATGATTTACATTTTAGCCTATCAGCCCCTATATATTTTTGGTGTAATTTTACATGTCTTATATCCATCTTTGCATACTCTTGTGGAACACCTCTATTGCCCACATAGTTATGTTGATTCCATCTATTTAATACCTCCTTCCCCCTCCCCTTAGGGCCCACAGTGACAGTCAATCTTCATTGCTTAAAGGGCCATGTTCAGACATACTTGCAACAGTGTTGAGGGTTTGACATGCTCAACTGCCCAAAAGCACTGGGAGCCACCATTTCTCTCGAAAGATACAATTCCCTCTATTAGAGATAATCAGTCCTCCCCAGGATGTGGGTATACCTTCATTCTCATTATATGGGTCTCCATACAATGATATAACCCACTATGGCAAAATGAGCATTCACATATTCCCTAGGAGCCTGTCTGGCATCAGATTATTCCCTTTAAGCATCTTAAACAGGTAACCTTCCTTATATTTTTGAAAAAAGTTTTCTCATCATTATATGTTCAACCAAATACCTGACAATCTCATATGTTCATATGTTGCCCCACCCTCCCCCCAATTTCTTGGGCAATATTACCCATCCTCCCATCCCTAGCCCCACTCAAGCCCGCAAAGCCCCACCCAAAGGTAACTCTATGCCCCCACTTTATCCCTTCCTTGAACAAATACTTACCTCCAGCTTATCATAGATTTCACCCATGTAGGTGTCAACTTACATCCTTACTCTACCCCCCAATTTCCTTTAAGCCTATCATCCATTCTCTAGCTCTCTGAGGCAGCTTGGTTACTTAATTCATATCATTGAGTTCATGTAGTATTTGTCCTTCAATGGCTGGGTTGCTTCACTCAACATAAGGTTCTAAAGATTCATCCATGTAATCACGTGTGTTTGTAGTGTATTCGTCCTTAAAGCTGAGTAGTATTCCATTGTATGTATATGACACATTTTATTTATCCATACTTCTGTTGATGGGCATTTAGGTTGACTCCAACTTTTGGCGATAGTCAACAATGCAGTTATGGACATTGGTGTGCATATATCGGTTTGTGTCCTTGTTTTCAGTTCTATTGGGTATATACCCAGCAGTGGAATTGCTGGGTCATATGGCAAATCTATGGCTAGTTTTTTGAGAAACTGCCAAACTGTCCTCCAGAATTGTTGGATCCTTCTGCATTCCCACCAGCAGTGGATGAGTGTTCCCATTCCTTCACATCCTCT
Organism: Dasypus novemcinctus; assembly: GCF_030445035.2. Taxonomy (NCBI): domain Eukaryota; kingdom Metazoa; phylum Chordata; class Mammalia; order Cingulata; family Dasypodidae; genus Dasypus; species Dasypus novemcinctus. The sequence goes on along the minus strand of NC_080691.1, from coordinate 61,024,474 downwards.
CCAGCATTTGTAGTCTTCTGTTTTTTCATAGCTGTCTATCTTATGGGAGTAAGATGGTATCTCATTTTAGTTTTGATTTGCATTTCTCTGATAGCTAGAAATTTGGGGCTTTTGTAAAGTGTGCTTTTTCACCATTTGTATTTCTTCTTTGGAGAAGTGTCTGATTAAATCGCTTTCCCATTTTTTATATGGGTTGTTTTTCTTTTTATTTTCAAAATCTAGGAGTTCTTTATATATGCAGGTTATAAGTCTCCTATCAGATATATGGTTACCAAATATTTTCTACCATTGTGTAGGCTCTCTTTTCATTTCTTGACAAACTCCTTTGAGGAGCAGAAAGTTTTAATTTTGAGGAGGTCCCATTTATCTATTTTTTCTTTTGCTGCTCGTGCTTTTGGTGTGAAGTTCATGAAGCCATTTCCTATTACAGGGTCTTCTATATGCTTACCTACACTGCTTTCCAAAGTCTTTATGTTCTCGGCTCTTATATTTAGGTCTTTGATCCATATTGAGTTTATCTATGTATGAGGTGTGAGATGGTAATCCTCTCTCATTCTCTACATATGGATATCCAGTTCTCCAGGCACCATTTGTTGAATAGGCCATTCTCTCCCAGTTGAGTGGGTTTGGTGGCTTTATCAAATAGTATATGAATATATACATGAGGATCTATATCAGAACTCTCAATTTGGCTCCATTTTTCTGTGTGTCTCTCCTTGTGCCAATACCATGCTGTATTCACTACTGTAGCTTTGTAGTATATTTTGAAGTCAGGTAGTGTAATTTCTCCAATTTCGTTTCTCTTTTCAATAGATCTTTGGCTCTATGAGGCCTCTTTCCTTTCCAAATAAATTTCATAGCTAGTTTCTCTAGTTCCTTAAAGAATGCTGTGTTGATTTTTATTGGGATTGCATTGAATGTGTAGATCAGTTTTGGTAGGATAGACATCTTAATAATATTTAGTCTTCTTATCCATGAACGGAATATTCTTGCATTTATTTAGGTCTTCTTTGACTTCCTTGAACAGTGTTGTGTTGTTGTATGTGTATAAATTTTTTACATGTTTAGTGAAATTTATTCCTAGGTATTTGATTTTTTTATTTACTATTGTAAATGGTCTTTGTTTCTTCAATTTCTCCTGAGCTTGCTCATTATCGGTGTACAGAAATGCTACTGATTTTTGTGCATTGATCTTATAACCTGTGACTTTACTAAACTCATTTATGAGTTCTAGAAGCTTTGTTGTACACCTCTCAGGGTTTTCTATGTATAGGATTATGTCATCTGCAAATAATGAAATTTTGACTTCTTCCTTTCCAATTTGAATGCCTTTTATATCTGATTCTTGCCTCAGTGTGTGAGCAAGTACTTCTAAGACTATGTTAAATAGAAGAGGTGATAATGGGCATCCTTGTCTTGTGTCTAATGTTAGAGGAAGGACTTTAGGATTTCACCATTGCAAACAACGTTGACTGTGGGTTTTTCATATATACTCTTTATCATGTTCAGAAAATTTCCTTGTATTCTGATCTTTTGCAGTGTTTTTTATCAAGAAAGGGTGTTGTATTTTGTTTAATGCTTTTTCTGCATCTATAGATAGAATCATGTGATTTTTTCCCCTTCAATCTGTTTATATGGTGTATTACATTGATTGATTTTCTTATATTGAACCATCCCTGCATAACTGGAATGAAGCCCACTTGGTCATGGTGTAGAATATTTTAATGTGTTGTTGAATATGCTTAGCAAGTATTTTGTTGAGGGTTTTTGCATCTAGATTCATTAGAGAAATTTGTCTGTAATTTTCCTTTCTTGTGGTGTCTTTGTTTGGCTTTAGTACTAGGGTAATGTTGGCATCATAGAATGAGTTGTGTAATGTTCCTTCTGTTTCAATTTTTTGGAAGAGTTTCAACAGGATTGGTATTAGTTCTTTCTGAATTGTTTTGTAGAATTCACCTGTGAAGCCATCTGGCCCTGGGCTCTTCTTACTTGGGAAGTTTTTAATGACAGATTCTTTCTCTTTACGTTTGATTGGTTTGTTGAGATGATCAATTTCTTCTTTTGTCAATATAGGCTGCTTATGTGTTTCTAGGAATTTGTCCCTTTCCTCTGAATTGTCATTTTTGTGGGAATATAGTTTTTCAAAGTATCCTCTTATGATATTCTTTATTTCTGTGGGATCAGTGTTGATACCTCCTTTCTCATTTCTTATTTTGTTTATTTGCAACTTCTCTCTTTTTTTCTTTGTTAGTCTAGCTAAGGGTTTGTCAATTTTATTGATCTTCTCAAAGAACCAGTTCTTGGTTTTGTTTATCTTTTCATGTGCTGTTATTTTCTATTTCATTTAGTTCTGCTCTTATCTTTGTAATTTCTTTCTTTCTTTCTTCCTGTGGGATTACTTTGTTGTTTTTTACTCTTTCCTCCAAATGTGCAGTTACTTCTTCAATTTTTGCTCTTTCTTCTTTTTTGTTGTATGTATTTACGGCTATAAATTTCCCTCTCAGTACTGCTTTTGCTGCTTCCCATAAGATTTTGTATGTTGTATTTTCATTTTCATTATTTTCAAGGTAGTTATTAATTTCTTTTGAGATTTTGTCTTTGGCCCACTGTTTTTCTAAGAGTGTGCTGTTTAACTTACATATCTTGGTGTGAAATCTGGCCCTCTGGCCCTTGCAGATTTCCAGTTTCACTACACTGTGGTCAGAGATATTATTTTGTATGATTTCAATCTTTCTGACTTCGTTAACCATTTCTTTGTGGCCTTGCATATGGTCTATCTCCCAGTCTGAATCTCTTGACCATTGAGTTTAATCCACTGACATTCAGTGTTATTACTTTCAAGGAATTAAATGTTAGCCATATTTTGTTTCAACTTGCATTTGTCATATTTTGTTTGTTCGTTTCCTTCTCTTTTTGTCTTTTTTGTTGCTCTTACACTCTCCTCCATCTCTGCCTCACCTGTTTTTTTTTTTCTTTCTTCCTGCAGAACTCCCTTTAGTATTTCTTGAAGGGCAGGGTTCTTGTTGGCATACTCTTCTAATTTCTGTTTATCTGTGGATATTTTGAACTCTTCATCATTTTTGAATGCTAGTTTAGCTGGGTAGAGTATTCTAGGTTGGAAATTTTTTTCGTTTAGTACCTTGGCTATATCATACCACTGCCTTCTTGCCGCCATGGTTTCAGATGAGAAATCAGCACTCAATCATATGGAGCCTCCCTTGTCTGTGATGGTTCTCTTTTCTCTTGCTGCTTTTTGAATTTTCTCTTTGTCTTTAGCATTGGATAATTTGACAAGTATATGTCTTGGGGTGGGCCTGTTGGGATTTATGGTGTTTGGCATGTGTTGTGCTTCCTGGACTTGTACATCCATCTCTCTCAGTGGATTGGTGAAGTTTCAGCCATTATTTCCTCCAACACCCCTTCTGTCCCCTTTCCCTTCTCTACTCCTTCCGGGATGCCTATAAGATGTATATTTGCGTGTTTTGCTTTGTCATTCAGTTCCCTAAGTTCACTATCTCCAAAAGTTGTAATCAACCTAAATGTCCATCAACAGATGAATCGATAAATAAAATGAGGTATATACATACAATGGACTACTACTCAGCTTTAAGAACAAATACACTAAAAACACACGTGTTAACATGGATGAATCTTGAGAACCTTATGTTGAGTGAAGCAACCCAGGCATTGAAGGACAAATACTACATGACCTCAATGATATGAAATAAGTAAACCAAACTGCCTCAGAGCTAGAGACTGGATGATAGGCTTACAGGAAATCGGGGGATAGAAGAAGGACACAAGTTGACATCTACATGGGTGAAATCAATGATAAGCTGGAGGTAAGTATGCGTACATGGAAGGGATAAAATTGGGGCATAGAGTTACCTTTGGGTGGGGCCTTTCAGGCTTGAGGGGGGCTATGGATGGGAGGATGGAAAATATTGCCCAAGAAATTGGGGGGACGATGGGACAACATATGAACATAGGAGATTGTCAGGTGTTCATTGAAAGTATAATGCTGAGAAAAACTTTTCAAAAATACAATAAGAAGTTACCTGTTTAAGATACTTAAAGGGGATATCTGACACAGGACAGACTCCTAGGGAATATGTGAATGCTCATTTTGCCAGAGTGGGTTATATCATTGGGTAGAGACCCATGTAATGAGAGTGAAGGTATACCCACATCCTGGGTAGGACTGAGACCATCAAATAGAGGGAACTGTATCTCTCAAGAGAAATGGTGGCTCCCAGAGCATTAAGGCAGTTGAGCATGTCAAGCTCTCAACACTGTTGCAGGTATCTCTGAACATGACTCTTCAAGAAATGAAGATTGACTGTCACTGTGGGCCCTAAGGGGAGGGGGAAATAGGTATTGAATAGGTGGAACCTATATAAGTGTGTGGGCAAAAGAAATGTTTCAAAAGAGTATGCAAGGATGGATATAAACATGTAAAATTACACCAAATATATAGAGGCTAATAGGCTAAAATGTCAATCACAGTGTAAAACATAAGATAACTAAAAATCTAGAAAATTTTATAGTCTAAAATATAAACCACAATGTAAACACAAATGTTACCTTGTTTGAAAGCTGTTGTCTCAATATCTGTACATCAGTTTCAGGATATATGGTATGACTATATTAAAAGATTATTGCTGTGGAAGGGAAAAGGTTTTATGTTGGATTTGTGGGAGTACTGTATATTGTATATATGAATTACTGTGATCTAAGACTCTTGTAAAGATAAGCTTAATAATTAGAAAATAGAAAAGAAAAATATAGGATGTAGAATTTTTCCAAATTAATATGTATTCTATATCTAACCTTTAAGCTCATCGCTGTATTCCATTTTACTATTAAGGGAACCTGGCAATATATTGGGCTTCATTTTTCAGGAAGTTTTGGATCACAGAGAGATTCAATAATGGCAACGGAGGAGTATATACCCAGCAGAACTGCAAACAAGGACACAAACCGATATATGCACACTAATGTTCATAGTAGCATTGTTTGCTATTGCCTAAAGTTGGACCCAAATGTCCATCAACAGATGAATGGATAAATAAAACATTGTCTAAATATACAGTGGAATACTACTCGGCTTTAAGAATGAATACACTACAAACACATGTGATAACATGCATGAAACTTGAGAAACTTATGTTGAGTGAATCAACCCAGGCAATGAAGGATAAATACTATATGACCTCAATGGTATGAAATAAGCAAAGCAAGCTGCCTCAGAGAGCTAGAGACTGGATGATAGGCTTAAAGGAAATTGGGGGGGTAGAAGAAGGATGTAAGCTGACACCTACATGGGTGAAATCTCTGATAAGCTCGCGGTAAGTATTTGTACAAGGAAGGGATAAAATGGGGGCATAGGGTTAACTTTGAGTGGGGCTTTCCAGGCTTGAGGGTGCCTAGGGATGAGAGGATGTGTAATATTGCCCAAGAAATTGGGGAGGAGGTTGGGGCAACATACGAACATAGGAGATTGTCAGGTATTTGGTTGAGACTATAATGCTAAGAAAACTTTTTCAAAAATATAATGTTAGGTTACCTGTTTAAGGTGCTTAAAGGGGATAATCTGATGCAGGACAGGCTCCTAAGGAATATGGGAATGCTCATTTGGCCATAGTGGGTATATCATTGTAGAGAGACACATATAATGATACTGAAGGTATACCCATATCCTGGGGAGGACCGATGCTCTCAAAAAGAGGGAATTGTATCTCTCAAGAGAAATGGTTGCTCCCAGTTCATTAGGGCAGTTCAGCATGTCAAGCCCTCAACACTGTTGCAAGTATATCTGAACATGGTCCTTCAAGAAATGAAGATTGACTGTCACTGTGGGCCCTAACGGGGGGTGGGGGGGAGATGTATTGAATAGATGGTGCCAATGTAAATGTGTGGGCAATAGAAGTGTTCCACAAGAGTATGCAAGGATGGATATAAGACATGTAATATTACACCAAAAATATATAGGGGCTGATAGTCTAAAATGTAAATCATAATGTAAAACATAAGAGAACTGAAAATTTAGAAAATTATATAGTCTAAAATATAAACCACAATGTAAACACAAATGTTACCTTGTTTGAAAAGCTATTGTCTCAATATCTGTACATTAATTTCAATAAATATAGTATGAATATGTAAAAAGATTATTGCTGTGGAAGGGAAAAGGTTTTATGTTGGATATGTGGGAGTACTGTATATTGTATATGTGAATTACCATGATCTAATACCTTTGTGAAGATAAGCTTAATAATTAGAAAAACGAAAAGAAAAAGATAGGATGCAGACACTGAGGAAAAGATGGAAGTAGTTGCCTTGCCAATTTCCATACAGGGCAACACTTATTGCAGTGATGGAAGGCAAAATATCAAATACAGAGCTTTTGCATTAAAAAATTTTTTAATACCCCAATTTATTTTTAACTTAATTTTTCTAAATTAATATATATTCTATATCTAACCTTTAAACTCATCACTCTATTAAACTTTACTATTAATGGAACCTGATGATATATTGGGCTTCACTTTTCAAGAAGTTTTGGATCACAGAGAGGTTCAACAATGGCAGCAGAGGAATACTGTTGTGGGATATTATTGCCAGGGGACACATGATTGGCAGGGATTTCTCCAGGGCATATATCCAGGGCACATAAAAATGTTTGGATATTTTCATAGTGGTTACAATTGAAAACAACAACTGAGGGAGTTATGAGTTCCTAGGCAGGGGAGCTCTATCACAGTAACTAAAGGAACATTAACAATCCCTCAAGTGCAACAGCAAAGACCTAAAAAGAAGGAAGGTCCAACAATGAGCCCTTGATACTAATCACTATGCTTGTGAGCCTGTGCATCTGAAATAAGAACAAGGCCTAGAGCTGCAGGGTGCCTAAGAGTTACCTCCTGAAAGCCTTCATGCTGCTCAAATGTGGCCAGGCTCAAAGCCAAAGTAAGCATGTAAATGTGTTGCCTTCCCCCCAGTGTGGGACATGACTCCCGGGGATGAGCCTCCCTGATGCTAAAGGATTACTACCAAGTACCAGGTGATGATGTAACTAGAAAATGACCTTGAATAAAAGGGTCACCTCGGACCAGCAGAATATCTCAATCTACCTATAATACCAGGAGTTAAAAATGTTTTTTGACCTGAAAAAAAGGGGTAAGTGTAAAGGACAAATGAATATATATGGCTATGAGTCTCCAAAAAGAGACAGGAGGTTATCAGAGTGGTCACCGTTATGCACACCTCAGCAGAGTCACAGAGACAGATAAATTAGGTACAACCCCGGGTACTTGTTCTTCTGAGGGCTACAGAGACCCACAGTTTCTATGGTCATGGCAGATGGAGTTCAGTGCCATGTCAGTTGGCCCTCCTTTGGAGTTTGTGTTTCTGTGTGATGGAGCTGGCCTCAGATGTGATCATTGTACTCAAGCCTGTCCTGTTATTTTTACCAGAACTGTAGTTGGTGCTGGGGTTTAATATATACCCAGGTGACCGCAATCTCTGGACTGACCATGTGATAGCCAGGCCCTGAGCCTCAACAGACTTCAGCTCTTACACTCTGGTTTATTGGACTTGTCACACTGAGCTAACTCGTGGTTGAAGAAGGTCAACCAGCACACTAGGCAGCCAAGAGTGCCTACAACTGAAAGCAGGAGGATATCATCCAGCATCCATGTGGAATCTAAGCCTTCTCTTGAAATAGATGTGGAGTGGACACAACCATTCCAAGGTCCACAGATGGAGGAATAGAGTATGTATTAGAGTGGACTTACTGATATTCTATCCATGAACTATTTTGATTAGTAATCAAAAATGTGGCATTGGTGTGGAGAAAGTGGCCATGGTGGCTGCTGAGGGTAGGGAGTCGGAGGAAGAGATGAGATGTAGGGGTGTTTTTGGGACTTGGAGTTGTCCTGGGAGGTGTTGCAGGGACAGTTACCGAACATTGTATGTCTTCCCATGGCCCACTGGGTGGAATGTGGGAGAGTGTGGGCTATGGTGTGGACCATTAACCATGAGGTGCAGTGGTGCTCAGAGATGTATTCATTAAATGCAATGAATGTCTCAGGATGATGGAGGAGATTGTTGTTATGGGGGGAGGAGTGGGATGAGGGGGCTGGGGGTATATGGGGGTCTCATATTTTTTTAATGTGATATTAAAAAATAAATAAAGACAAAAAAAGAGTATGGTACATTTGTTACATTTGATGAATAAATATTGAAGTATTGTAACAAACTGTGGTCAATGTTTTATATTATGATTACATTTTGCACTGTACAATTTTATAGGTTTTGACAATATTTAGAATGGTGGCCTGTATTCATCATTGCAAGATCATGCCGAACAAATCCAGTGCCCAAAAAATGCTCTATGTTCCATTTTTAAATTCTTCCTTTCTACTCCCCTAGGAACCTATGGTAACCCATGAGTTTCAAGTTTTGAAGAATAAGGTTCATAGTTACTTTCATTAATACTGATAGTTTGATATATTGGCCTGTTTTCTTTTATTAGGCACTACCTATGTTCTCAAGAGTTTCTTGCCTAATTAAGAATATAGTAGTACTCCCAGAATTGGAGTTTAATATATTCTTGTTTATTTTGCTAGTGTCCACCCACTGAGATAATACACTATGACAAGATGGACGTTTTCATATTCAAGGGAAGCATGTTACAGGTGCACCCTATCTCACATTTCAACCAAAACTGATGCCCTGCACCAGTACACCTCTCTGGCCATATTTTCCAAAAGAATATCTCCAACGTTTTTGTTTAGAATTTGGTGCTCTCATATCCTCTCTTGATGAAAAGACTCTGAAAGATAGGGATAGTAGGAAACTTTCTCTCCATGATAAAGGGCATTTATGAACAGCCCACAGTAAACACTGCACTCAAGTACAAAGACTGAAAGCTTTCCCACTGAGATTAAGAACAAGATAGCAAGGGGCAGAACTGGGACAAGCTAGGCTGAGGCAGGCCAAACCAAGAGGTGCTGCCTGGATGAAAAAGAGTGTTCATTCCTAGGCTCTGATGTTATACATCATTCAGGAGCTTCTATGTCTAGAGGCAATTCCTTAAGAATAAAATATAACAAACATCATTTGTGGAATGGAATTTGGTATAAAAGCTGCAGGCTGTCTTGCATCTGCTAAAACTAAAAGCAGTTTTTAGTTTTCAAAAGGAGATCCTAGGATCTTGGGAGTCACTAAGACAGAATTATTTTCATAATACTGCTAAGATGGTATTTGCCTTTTATACCCTCATTTTTTCATAAATGTATAGTGGGATTTTCCAAGAGATTATATACATGTGATGATATCTTTGCTTCGTTGGCTAGTGGAATGTATATTTGTGTATTCTTGTATTTCCATTTTGTCTTAGTTTCAAATTATAATAAGGTAAATATCAATAAATATAAGCTGCTTTAATGAGAAAAATTTAAAAGAACAAGACTAGTATGCCCACTGTAACTACTGTTGGTCAATATTGTGCTAAAGGCTATAGCTAGGGAAATTAAGAAAGAAAAAGAAATAAAATGCACCTATATTGGAAAGAAAGAAGTAAAACTTTTGGCATTCACAGATAATATAATCCTATACCAAGAAAGCTCACAAAAACCTACAACAAAGCTACTGGAAGTAAAATCTGAATTCAGTAAAGTAGCAGCATACAAGATCATACTAAAAAAATCAGTACTGTTTCTATACACTAGTACTGAGAATTATGAGGAAGAAGTCAGGAAAAAAATCCATTTTTAATAGCAGCAAAAAGAATCAAACACTTAGGAATAAATTTAATTAAGGATGAAAAAGACTACGCAGAAACTACAAAACATTCCTAAAAGAAATCAAAGATGACCTGAATAAATAGAAGAACATTCTATGCTCATGGACTGGAAGACTAAATATTCTTAACATGTGAATTCTACCCAAATTGATTTACAAATTAAATGCAATCCTGGTAAAAATTCCAAAAGCTCTTTTTATAGAAATTAAAAGCCAGTTATCAAATTTACTTGGAAGGGTAATTTGACCATAATAGCCAGAAATATCTTTAAAAAGAAGAACGATGTTTGAGGGCTCTCACTTCCTGACTTTAAATCATATTACTCAGTTCCAGTGGTAAAAACAGCATGGTGCTGGCATAAAAATTGACATATAGCCCAATGGAAATGAATAGAGAGTTCAGACATAGACCCTCACGTTTTTTGTGAAATGATTTTTGACAAATCTGTCAAATATAACGAGCTGATTCAGACCAGTCTATCCAACAAATGGTGCCTTGAGACCTGGATATTTACAGCTAAAAGAAAGAAAGAGGACCCCTATCTCACACCTTATATAAATATCAAATCAAAATGGATCAAAGCCCTGTCTATAAATGGTAGATCTATAAAAATAATAGAAGAAAATGTAGGGGAAGTTCTTCAAGATCTCCTGGTATGTGGTGGTTTCTTAAACTTTACACCCGAAGCAGGAGAAATAAAAGAAAAAATCGATAAGTGGACTTTCTCTAAATTAAACACTTTTGTGCTTCTAGTAACTTTGTCAAGAGGGTGAAAAGGTAGCCTACTCAATTGGAGAAAATATTTGGAAACATTGTATCAGATAACACATGAACAAAAAATTTAAATAAACATTTTCTAAAGAGTAAATACAATGCCCAGAAAGCACATGAAAAAAAGTTCAACACCACTAGCTGTTGGAGAAATGCAAATCAAAACTCCAGTGAGATATTATTTTATACCTGATAGGATGACCATTATTTTTAAAATTAAGAAAAAGAGAAAACAGCAAGTACTGGAATGAATGTGGAGAAACAGGATCATTCTTTCACTATTAATATAAATGTAGAATGGTGCATCCTCTGTTGAAAGTTATTTGGTGGCTCCTCAGGAAGCTAAATGTAGAACTGTCATATGATCAGCAGTTCCTCTATGGGGATTATATTCAGACAAACAGACATTATTTTTTTAAAAAGCAATTACATGAGCTGACATTTGTACACTGGTGTTCATAGTGGCATTTGCACACTGGTATTCATGGTTGCATTATTCAGAATTGCTACAAGATGGACTCAAACCAAGTATCTATCAGGTAGTGAATGGATGAAAAAAAAGATATATACTTAGAATGGAGTAGTATTTAGCTGTAGGAAGAAATATAATTGTAATGTATGTGACAACATGAGTGAAATTTGAGGGCATTATGTTGATTGAAACAAGCCAGAGAGAAAAGGGGAAAAACATGTATGTCCTCACTATAATGAACTAAATTCAGTGAGTGAACGCATGGTATTAAAATCTACAATATAGGTTACTAGGGTATAGTATGAGGGTTGAAAATGGGGATTTGAAGATTAGTGTATGTAGAAATCTGGTGGTGGATAAGGACTGGTTAATAGTACAAATACCATAATTTTCTTCTATGAACTAGAACAAATGTATTCCAGTTATACAAGGTCTTAAAAATATGGTTAAATGGGAAAATATAACTAATACAAACTGTGGACTACAAGTCTTATTTTTGCATCAGTGGAAAGAAGGTACTATATCAATTATAAATGTCAACAATAAGGGGTATAAGAAGGTAGGAAATTTTTCTGGAGTAATGAAAAGGTACTAAAATTGATTGAGGTGATGACAACACAACTCTGCGATGAAACTGAAAACCACTGAAAGTACACTGTGGATGGATTGTACCAGGCATGAGACTGTATAACCTACTGAACCTGTTTTGGATGATGTATTATAGTTAATAAAACAAATATGTAAGCATTCTTACATGAATTTTATAACTAATGTACAATAATAACACATGGTATTAATATTAGGGTGATTTATTGGAAAAATAAACCAAATAGGAGCTATAGACAATAGTAATATTTTAATGTTCTTTATCAATTTTAACAAATGTTCTAAAACAAAGCAAGGTGTTGGTGGTGGGGTGGTGTATGGGGATCCTGTATATTTTTCATCATTGTTTTATAAACTTCTTTAATAGAAAAAAGTAAGTAGTTCTCAGAGCCAAAGTTCAAAAGATCTAGGTTATGAAATTTTCATTAATCTGTTGAGAAAGGAGAAAAATGAGGCACAGAAATATGAGAACAAGATTTATTAAGATTTTTCAGTTCCTAAAGCTAAAATCATTACGATTTGTTTAATTTACCTATCTTTTTCACAGATTTTTTTTTCCAATAGACTGAAATTATCTGGATTCATGGGCTTATTTCTTTAATTTTTAAAAAAATTCTCTCCCCATTCCCCCCAGTTGTCTGCTTTCTGTGTCTATTTGCTGTGCATTCTTCTGTGACCACTTCTATCCTTTTCAGCAGCACTGGGAATCTGTTTCTTTTTGTTGTGTCATCTTGTTGTGTCAGCTCACCGTGTGTGCAGCACCATTCTTGGGCAGGCAACACTTTCTTTCATGCTGGGCAGCTCTCCTTATGGGGTGCTCTCATTGTGTGTGGGGCTCGCCTACATGGGGGACACATCTGCATGGCAAGCACTCCTTGTGTGCATCAGCACTGTGCATGGGCCAGCTCCACGGGGGTCAAGGAGGCCTGGGGTTTGAACCGCAGAGCTCCATGTGGTAGGCGGAAACTCTATCCATTGGGCCAAGTCCACTTCCCAGCCTACTTCTTTAGGATATCAAAATTCTACTGAGGAGATACGTCTTTATGCTCCTTCCCTCCATGTGGAAACCAGGTGAATTCTTTCTGGCACCAAAAAAATAGTAAAGTCTGATCTTGCATGCATCGCATTATGATGAATCAGTGTCTTCAGACTAGTCATTTCCTTTCTTGTTTTTGTTTTATTTATTAGAGAAGGTGTGAATTTACAGTAAATTCTTGGAGAAAATTGACAGTAATTATATTTACACCTTCAGTGCCTGTCCATTATTAACACCTTGCATTAGTGCAGTGCATTTGTTACAATTGATTAATATTTGGTTTTTAATATGGTTAGTCACTTTCTTCCTTAATGAAATATCAGAAATGCCTTCTCCAAATCTCCACTGGGGTATATCAAAATGTTTGGAGTCCAAAACTTACTAGTCTAACATGTCTCTTGAACTTGGACAAGTTAGGATATATCTACACTTCAATATTGTTATTTTAAAAGCAGAGGTCTTAAGAAAAATCTTACTTCTACTTGACAGTGTCATTTTTATGTTCCTCAAACATACAATAAAATAACTTCTTTAACACAATTTTTAGTACTCTTTTAATTTTTAAAAAGCCTCAAAATTTAGTGAAAATAAAATGAATACACCAGACAGTCTTATTCCCTCATATTTTCATGTCACAGCAGCTAAAAGGCCTCTCCTGTTAAAACTTTCACACTTCCTTTCACCCTGTGGAGATAGTACCCTGTTAATACATCATCTCCTCAGAAAACCTCCCCAAGAGTTCGCAAATAACTCTCTATCAGAATTCTACAAAGTACACAGACACACATTCAATTAGATTATGTAATCCTGAATTATATCCTTCTCTCGTTTTTGCTTTAACATCTTGTTCACTTGATTATATAATATAACTTGAAGTAGAAAGGCAAGTTTGGTTGTTCAGTTTTGCACATTTCATGCTGAACTCATAAACAGCATTGAGCAGAGAACACTCATAGAATTTTCAGAACCAGAACCCACACTGTCATCTTCCACAACAATCTCCTACTTACATACACTCAACATGATATGCAGATCCCCACAACAACAATATAAGAACTCATCCAAAGAGGCAAGGAATGGACTTAAGACTTGGAATAAAAGATAAGCAATCAACTTTTCTCATAAGAAAACTAGTTTAAGAAAAAACATACACATTGCCATATAGTTAAAATTTAGGCATGGGCACAATATTTGCCAAAATCTTTTATGTCCTTCATGCTTTATGCAATTAAGAATGAAAAGGGTGCTATTCAGAGCTGCAGGTGAGTTAAAAAACAAAAACATAAATAATAATTTAAAAAACAAAATCCAGAAGTAAATGTTTAGAAACATGTACTCAATTTCTACAAATTCCAGGAATTTATAATCATCAGAAATAAGCAAATGAAAATTTTGAAATAGAATAACACAGTGGAGTGGGAGCTCTTATAACAGGGATTTATTTTTAAAATTTTTTATGGCTACGTTGAATAGTACTCGGCACATAGCAAGGAAATCAATAAATATTTTTCAAGTTGAATAGAATTTTTAGTTAAAATGCTTCTGTGTGAATCCTGGTGCCAGGTGCCTGTGTTAAACTCCTAGATATCCATGAAAAGGCATACTTCTCCTAGGCATTAACGCATATGTTTACATGGGTTCATGACCTTCAAATTAAATGTTATGAGATTTGATAACCAATGCAAAACTTTATCCTTAATGGAAAAAAGTAACCTCAAAGGACACCTGGTAATGGATTCCAGCAGGCTATGAATAGGCATCTGACAGCATGACTATCCAAAGGCATTTTTAAATATGTATTTTTATTTTTATTTTTTATTTTTTTTTCAAATTCTACTCAATTTATTCATTTTTTTAAAAATATTACATTAAAAAAAATGAGGTCCCCCTTCGCCCCCACCGCCCCCACCCCACCACTCCCCCCACAGTAACACTCTCCCCCATCATCATGACACATCCATTGCATCTGGTGAGTACATCTCTGGGCATCGCTGCTAAATGTGTATTTTTATAAAAGAAGTAGTGAACTTACAAATCAATCATGCATAATGTGCAAAATATCATTCATGTCCTCTCCATTAACACCTTACATTGTTGTGGAACATTTGTTACATATTATTATGGAACATCATCAGACTATTACCACTATGATCCATAGTGTGCATTTGGTATATTTTTTCCATACACTATTATTATTAGCAACAGATATTAGTACTGTATGTTTGGTATAGTTCATGTGTGAAAACTCTCATCATTGTACTGTTAACCACACAGTTAATCTTCCACCACATAGTTCACTCTGTCAGACAGTCCCATATCTTTTACAGCTTATCTGAAGTGTACATTCAGTGGCTCTACTTTCATCCCAGGAAATGGCCAAAGTGTCCATTAACCAATGAAAGGATAAACAAAGTGTCATATAAAATGATAAAGTTTTATTGACATAATAACATATCATTGGAATTAGAATCTCATCATGGAAGATATATAAGAAGAAAAGAACAGAAATTCCTTCCTCCATCATGAAATAACTATAAATAAGGGATTTATCTTTAGCTATGTAGGAGAGATTGGGATCTGTTAATGTCCAGAAATAGATTTCCTTGAATGTTAGTTGATTTTTACCAAGTAAAAATGGCCTGGAAGACAAATCAGAACAGGAGTTTACTAATTTGATGGGAAAACACAATTAGAGAAGAGGCTTAACGAGGTGGGGCAAGATGACCTCAGAATAAGTGCACCCATATCATTTCTCCTACAAAAAAAATGGCTGAGTGGGGACAAAATCCTGCCTGAGTGAGCTGTTTTGGGAACCCACAAAGCAGGAGGCTTCTGGACATCTATCTGGAAAGAGTGGAAAAAGAACAGTGATTGCTCAAGGTAAAACCATTGGTTTCTGGTGTTTTTGGAGCTGTGGGAAGGCTTAGCCTCTCGCTTAGCAACGGCAGTCCCTGAACCCAGCAGTACACTTGGTGGCTTTCCCCAAACCACACAATCCCCGAACCGGTGATCACCAAACCCACACTCCCCTAACCTTGCATTCCCTGAACTGTGTTCCCTGAACCTGTGTTCCCCAAACCTGAATCCCCAAAATCATGTTTCACAAACCCTGCAGACCCAAACCTGCATCCACCAAACCCACAGTCACTGAACTTGTGTTCTGTGAACCCCACATTCCCCAAAACCATGTTCTCCAAACTCAGCATTCCCTTGACCCCAAACCCCAGTATTCCCCAAACCCTGCTGATCTTGGACAAGATCTGAGAGTGGGAAGTTTCTGGAGAAGGGTGCAAAGGGGTCTAATGAGTGTGCATTCAATTGTCTGGAACTTGCCTGCTGGATTGAGGGGAATAGGAAGAGGCGAGAGGCTAATCTGTTGAGGCAACCTGATTTATCTAAATGCCCCGTGATAGGGAAAATTGGTCTGGGAGAAGGTGGTGTCAGGCAATTACCTAGTTTTTTGCAACCCACCTGGGGAGGGGTACAGTAGGGATAGCAGGGTAGGCCTCTAAGAGCATATTTAGGGTTACCAGCAAGGTGTGGGTGCTCTCTCTGAAAAAGACAGAGAGTCGTTATTTTCTATGGTAAATTGGTTCATCTGGGTCCCATTTGAGTCTTAGCCAGGAGTTCTTACACAGGCTTTCTGCTGCTCTGGGAGAAAGAGAAGTAAGAAAAGGAGAAAGGGGGGCCAGAGAGATTCCTAATCAGTTTGTTCAATTGCAAAGAATCAATCCTACCCCAGGAAGAGGACTATTTTTGAAGAGGAGGTAGACCTGGGAGGAGGGTATGGCTCAGTGGAGGAGTTTCAGCCTTGAAAGTGCAAGGTTTCTGGTTCAGTTCCTGTTTCCTCTTAGAGTAATGGCCAACTTGGATATTAAACACCTGGCTGATACTTTGAGACAAGGAAAACAAATGTTATTCTTGTATTATCTTACCTTATGTCTCTAATTTTACCTAAAAAAAGAGAGAGACTATTTTGTTAAAAATTTGGCTTGGTTTACTCACTAAAACCCACTTCAAAGTCTGCAGTGAGAAAGCTGCAGGGTGATTGATTGGTGAACACCAGCAGCCTTGACAAGCTCCACAGAAGCATGGGAGTTAAGTCTGGTTTTTCTTAATGATTGGTTTACTCCTTGTTTGAAGGCTTCTGTTTTTCTCTTTGTATTCTTTCCTTTTCTCGCCTTTCCTTTCTCTTTGTCCCTTCACCCCCTTCTTTTTCTATTAGGTGAAGCTGGCTTATTTCTGGTTTGCTGTGCTTCCTTGTCCTTGATTTCTTCTTTTCTGTGTGTACTGATATTGGCTACCAATGCTATCTCTTTTCCTTCCTACATCTTTCTATCTTCTACCTTCTGTTGTTGCTTTTACACTTCAACTCTCTTTCTTCAGCCCCTAATTGTTCTGGCATTTTATTCCTAACACTTCTAATCTGTTTCCTATCTTTTATTAAGTCTTCATATTATTCTCCTTTCTTTTCTCATTCTCTCTCTCCTGATCACAATGACCTTTTAATTCATACTATATTCTTCTCCATATTTAGTTTCCCATTTCAATGTAGATACTCCACTTTTTTATTCTTACAACTCTACAATGCTTACATGAGTTTAATATCCGTCTTCTAAGTCTTCTATGATTATTCTCCTAACATTTACTATCAATACTACTATTATACTTTGCCTTTTCTTATCTCTTTTACTTTCCCTGGCCCTAATCTTTTTCCTTCAATGGAAGTTAGACAACAACAAGGAAATGGAATAAGTAGAACAAAGTTTCAAAGATAAAACTTAGCACACACAAAATCAACACCTAAATAAAACACAAACCTAGATAGTAAAGCTAGTCAACTAAACAAATACATCAAAATAAAATGATGACCAGGCAGCAACAAAATATTATAAACAATATCAAAAAAAAAAAAAAAAGAAATGAGGAAGACATAGCCCAATCCAATGAACAAGCTTAAAACCAGGAAGAGGAGCAGAATATTGAACAACTAATCAAAGCTCTGCAAAAGAATATCATGAACCAAATTAATGAAGTTAAGATCGATTGTAGGGACATCAAGAAGACTCTTGGAGAGCATACTGAAGAAATTGTAAACACATTCAAAAAGGTAATGGATATGATCATGAGAAATGGCACAATCCAAGAAATCAAAAATACATTCTCATCAAGTAAAGGGAGATTTGAAGAGGCAGAGGAAAGACTGAGGTGGAAGACATTACATCTGAAATCAAACAGGTAATAGAATTGATAGATAAAAAGACAGAAAACATCCAGCAGGAACTTAGGGATTTGAATGACAACAGAAAAAAACAAACATATGCATTATAGGCAATACAGAAGGAGAAGAGAAGAGAAAGAGGCAGACAGGGTGTTGGAGGAATAATGGCTGAAAAGTTCTCAAACCTATTGAGGGAGATGGATGTACATGTCCAGGAAGCACAATGCACCCCAAACAGTATAAATTCCAATAAGCGTACCCCAAGACATATATTTGTCAAATTATCCAATCAAAGAGAAAATACTGAAGGCAACAAGAGAAAAGAGAACCTTCAAATGCAAGGGAAATTCAGTAAGTTTAAGTACTGATTTATCATCTAAACCCATGGAGCCAAGAAGGCAAAGGCATGACATAGTCAAGGTACTAAAAGAAAAAATATCCAGCCAATAATACCCTATCCAGCAAAAGAATCATTCAAAAATGACAGAGAGTTCAAAATATTCACAGGTAAACAGAAACTATAAGAATATGCCAATATAAGAAACCCAAACTTCAAGTAATACAAAGGGAGATCTGCTGGAGGAAAGGAAAAAACAGAAGAGACAAAGTTGGGAGAGAGTGTAAGAACAAAAAAAAAAAAAAAAAAAAGAGAGAGGAAAAAAACACAGCATATGACATACACAAATCCAAAGAAAATATGGCTAATAAAAGTAATTCCTTGAGAGTAATAACACTGAATGACAATGGATTAAACTCACCTGTCAAGAGACACAGATTGGCAGAAATAATAAGAAAATATTAATGTTACTTTAAAAAAATATGAGGTCCCCATATCCTCCCCACCCCCCTCACCCCACTGCTCCCCCCATAACAACAACCTCCTCCATCATCATGAGACATTCATTGCACTTGGTGAATACAGCTGCCATCTTAACTATACATTGGCATGAGGGGAAGCAGGGAAGATTGCAAATCACAGTGCTGGTAGGAACTGACTTCTTTTCATCCAGGTGAGATTGCAGCTCTAGCCTAGGCCCTAGCCCCACCTCTGGCAGGGAGGAAGCTGGGGGAACCCACACCGGCTTCTCTGGGAAATTCCCAGCCAAGCTTCAGAGGATAGTGATTATCCTACTTTGGCAGTGCAGCCTCCCCAGGAGCTATTCTGTGGTTGGAATTGGAAGCTCCATTCCCCCAAAAACAGGAGAGAAAGAGATGGTTGGTCACTGATTTCAGCTACTGATTCGTAAATTCGGCTGGCTAAGGTATGAACCTAAGGACAGGTAAAGTATTTACCTATTCAGGTTCAAAAGAGGCCAGTGGCAATCATTTCGACTCTGCCCCCAGCATGAAGTGAAGCTGGACTGACAAAATATCACAGTGATGGTAGGAACCTGTTTCTTTCACCTAGATTGGCCTGCAGACCTAACCTATGCTTCAGTCCCACCTCTGGCAGGAAGGATGCTGGGGAACCCTGCACCAGCCTATCCAGGAGTAGCAGTCTGATATGGTTATGAATTCCAAAAATAGATATTAGATTATGTTTGTAATCAGGTTTGTACCTGGCTTTGACAGAGTTATGATTGGGGCTTTGGTTGAGCCATGTCATTAGGGCATTGAATTTCCACTCCTTGATGGGTGGGGACTCACAGATAAAAGGCATGGCAAAGGACAGAGTTGATGGGTGTTTGATATTTGAGTTTTGATGTTGGGGTTTGATGCTGAAGTCTTAAGCTGGAGCCCCAGGAATTAAGCTCACAGAGGAAAGAGAAGCCAGCCCCAGGAAGAGAGGATCCTTGAGCCCAAGAAGAAGCAAGTCCTGGAAGGAACGGATCCTTGAACCCAGAAAAAAGCAAGACACTGGAAGGGAGCAACCCAGGAAGCCTGAACCCTTGCAGCCATCGACAGCCATCTTGCTCCATCACGTGAAAATAGACCTTGATGAGGGAAGTAACTTATACTTTATAACCTGGTTTCTGTAAGCTCCTACCCCAAATAAATACTCTTTATAAAAAGCAACCAATTTCTGGTATTTTGCATCAGCACCCATTTGGCTGGCTAATACAACAGGTAAATGCAGGTACATTTCTTTGGCAGAGACTGAATAATTGGAAGTCTACTGTTGCAACTGTGGTCATTTGGACCCTCAGTTCATAGGTTGCTGCCCATACCTGCAGCTCCATCTCCACCCTAGGCAGGGCAGAAAAGGGCAGGAAGGTTCATTAGTCTCTCTGGGCAACTATAGTCTAGGTCTGTACAACTTGGTTTATTCCACACAGCTTTGACTCTATCCCTACCCTTGGCAAAGGAGAAAATTTGGAGAAGCTTCATTCGTCCCTAGGGTAATGAGGGCACTTGAGCCTTCACAGCTTATAGCACCAACTACATCCTTGGCTCCTAGTGCACAACCAGCAAGGGAGAAAGGGCAGGAAGCCCTAAATGAAAGAGAAAAACTGCACCCAGAATAAATACTCTAGTAAACCAGATGTCAAGACACCAACAAAAAACTATAATCCACACCAAGAAACAGGAAGATATGGCCCAATTACAAGAACAAGATAAGCCTCCAGATAACATAAAGGAGTTGAGACAAATAATCATAAGTGTTTAAACAAATCTCCTTAATAAATTCAATAAGATGGCTAAAGAGATTAAGAATATTAAGAAGACAGTAGATGAGCATAAAGAAGAATTTGAGAGAATCAGCTGTGGCTCAATCAATTGTGCTTCCATTTACCATATGGGAGGCTCTAGGATCATGCTCCATTACTTCAGGCTGGCCTGAATGCTGTGAGAGCCACCTGCCAGTGCACCATAGAGTGCCACCTGGCCTGCAAGGACTGGATGGTGCCTCCTGGCTTGCAAGCAATGCAGGGTGCACCATGGGGTGCCACCAGTCTGCAAATATTGTGGGGAACTGACTCAGCAAGACAAAAAGGGATACAAGCAAAAACACAGAAGATTGTGCTTTTCTGGACTTTGATGTCATAAACACATGAGTGTCCAGAGGAATCTCATCTAACATTTGATTCTGAGGAATACAAGGATTCCTGATCATCAATGTCCTACTAGAAATGCTTATTCATAAAAGAGTGACATATATCATCTCCTTTCCACTACCATTTCTCCTTTCCACATTTCTCTTTCCTCTCATCTACAAAACTCACTTTGCTCCATACATCAATATTGAAATATATCAAATGGTAGTAATGCCAAACCTGTGACAAGTAAAGATATTTGTTGATATTTTAAGTAACAAAACAGGAAAAACTTGCCACATTATCAATAGGATTTTCAGTTTGATAAATTTTCCAGTAAAGAATATGGGCTTTATGTAAATCTTCCAAAATATTTTCTAACTTTATTTCAAATTCAAAAAATAAATAACAGGCAAAAAACACTCAACAAGTTATGGAAGCAATACATCAAAAAAGTTATGTCTAGGCACTTTTATCCATCAAATCCTAAAAACAAACTCAATTATTCCTCTAGGGTTTAGAAAGACACACAGATGAACACAAATGACATAATCAAGATCTCCTTGTTAATGAATAAAATGAAGAAGAGAAAAAATACATGATCATATTCATATCTCATAAAACTAAACACCATATTTTTTACCATTAGCTTTAATAGATTACTTTTTTTACTTTTGCAACAAATATATTACAATATTGTTATTGACTATAGTCTGTAATTTACATTAGTTATACTTTCCTCAGAATCACCATTCTTAACACCTTGTAGAACTTCCCTGTATTTATATTAATAGCTCAATCCTTATCTACTGCCCAAATCACTGTTATGCATTCCCTATATTATGCCCCAGCTGTCTTCCAACTAATATTATCCTCCCTAAATTTGCAAATTTTATTATCAAGATTTGAAGATTCATCAGTGGTGTTATTCCTAAGAATCATGCTCATGCAAAGCTTCCAAAGAGGCATTGGAAGACTTTATCCCCCCTCATCTAGAGTTCAATCCTCAGTTCCTCAGGAAAACAATTTTCATCATTTTATTTCTCAGAGATGAACTTTTTTTTTTCACATTCCTTAATGGCCTGGCCCTTAATGCTATAATTCATTAGCTAACAATATCTGAACCAAAATGTAAATTCAATGAGCTGTTATGAAAAATACACATCTAAAATACAAAGTACTTATCCTGGTTATTGGGCAATAACTTTCTATTCAGGAAGGCTTGTTTCTTTTTGAATCCTAACTATCTTATGAAGTTTTCTCGATAATGGTAGAATCTGACTAAGCAATATTGTCTAAAGTCTCCAGTAGCTTTGGCACAGAACTTCCCTCCTGACATAGAAGTGTACCTGTCAAGCAGACTGTTCTTGGTTTTGTAAAAAACAATCAGAGAACTGTATCCCTTCGTAAATACTATGTCAATTATCTAGTGAGAAATTTTGCCTCCTCGATTTATTCTGCTCTGTTATCACTTCCTTATCTTCTTTCTTTGGATTGATTATAATGGTATATTTTATTTTACTCTAAAGTCTTTTTCATTTTTTGTCAACTGTTGCACATTTCATTATATAATATCTCATCCATGAAATGCCAATTTTTATAATATAAATCTTACAATATTATAAAATTGTCATTGATTCACTAATCAAAAATTTGGGCAGTGTCCAATGACAAATTATCAAAAAAAGTATATTGAATTTAATATTTCAGTGAATAATGACCCAGATAATAAACAAAACACATTAAAGTATATTGAGAAATATTATGACTTAATTAAATAAAAAGATTTATTTAATCAGATGTCCTAATTAGGACAAAAATGTGAGTTTTCTCACTATACAATTTCAAGAGGAAGATGAAGAGACATAATACTCACATTACAAAAAGTGAACAAGTTTCATTTAGGGTGTTATTTATCTGATATTTATGGCTCTTTGAGGTCATAGGTTTTTTGGGATGATCTGGAGCCGAATTTGAGCTAGAAGATATGTGTCAGACTTAATATTGTCAGAAACGAATTGTTAACAAAACAGATCAGTCATCAATCTGGAAGAAGTTTAGACTAGGATAAAAAAAATGGATAAGAAACCCTAAACCAGAAATGCACAAGGTGGGAAGTAAAGTTCTAGATGTAACAGAATCTGGATGAGAAGCTTCAATTGAGAGCATAGGAGAGAGAAGAAGGTTTGTGTTCTCAATCTTGTAGCACTTGATGTACTGTTATCTTTGTGACTTTGTCTCAAAATTAACTGGTTTTCTGTTCTCTGTGCTCATTTTTCCTACTTCTCCAACAATTCTACTGTGAAAGGATTTTATTATATATAACAGGATGGAATATTTTCTCTTCTTTATTAAGAACATTTATTTAAACACAGAATACACAGTTGGAGTCTTCCTTTCTGCTGCCTCTACTCATATTTTCCTGCACCATTTTTTCATGGCATTTTTAATTTCTGGATTTCTCAAAGTATAAGTCAGAGGATTGAGCAAAGGTGTCCCAATAGTGTGAAACATGGCCACCACCTTGTCCACTGGAAATATGGTTGGAAGGTATGTGTATATGAATATACAATGAACAAAAGTTAAGATGACCAGAATAATGTGGGAGTTGTAGGTGGAGAGGGCTTTCTTTCTTCCTTCTGCACTCTGGTTACTCAAAGGATGTAAGAGTAAAATAAAAGAGATGATCAGGGTTATGAAACTCACCATGCATATGGCCCCACTGTTAAAGACTATATTTATGAAATAAGTATCCTTGCTTGCAAGTTTCAACAGTGACTACATATCACAAAGAGAGCGATAGTTAATATTAGGGCAACAGGAGGGTAATTTCAAAACCAAGATAAGCTGTGCTGAAGAATGGATTCAAGATCCCACCCAGGCCAGTTTTACCAGTGTACCACAGACATGTATGCGCATAATGGTTGTGTATCACAGGGGTTTACAAACAGCCACACAGTGATCAAAAAACATGAGGATTAGAACTAAAATCTCCATGCACCCAAAGAAGTGAGCTGCAAAGACTTGGACCATGCATTCATTATAGGAAATAATTATCTTCTCTGTCAGCATCTATAACCAACCTGGGTGCTGTGGTTGTGGAAATACAGGTATCAGCAAAGGATGAGTAGAAAAAGAAGAACATGGGCCTCCCAAGCATCCAACTGTATTTGATGGTCATCACACTAAGTAAATTTCCCAGCACCCTTACAAGGTAGAGAAACATAAAGACCACAAACACTATTTCCTCCTTAAGAACATCCTGAGTTAACCCTAGCAGAATGAATTCATTCACATTGCAATTCATGACCGTGGTTGGTGTAGATAAAGAAAGGATGAAGCTTAGAAATAGTTCGTCTGCAAAAAAATAATTGAGATTATTGTGATTTGACAAGAGCATTGTATTTGGACTCTTTATATTTCCAAATTATTGTTTATGGTAGTCATAATTTTACCTCTAATATAAGTCAGTATAGTGATTGTGAGATGATGTTAAGATGCTTAAATATATCGCTGTGGCTGGCATTTTTTTAAAAAGGGAAATTACCATGCACATGAAATCTTCTATTTTGCATAATATTGAGTTTCACTTCTTATTGACCCATCCTGGTGTTCCACTACTTACATTTATAAAAGCTGAATGATGTCTTTACTCACATATGATTCCCCTTAATATATCTACCACAGATTTTTTCTTTCAATATTTTTTCTATTTAAATAAAATTGTAAATATATATAGTTGAATTTCCCGAGGTAGTACCCATTATTTTAATCTATTTTTGTACTTATAGTTGAATATCTATATAAATGCAATCATTCAGTATTTTATATACACATATTAATTTTCATTTTACTTGTTAAAATCCTTTCTGCATGTAACTAAAGAAAATCAATAACACATTTATCCATTTTAGCAGTTGTAAATTAACATACAAACATTTCATACAATCATTTTCCATTTATTCATTTAATTTGTTTTCAAATTTTCACTTATAAATATTTTGAAAAGGATCTCTTCTCATTTACATAATTTACCTTAATTTTAAAAAATTTCATCAAAATTAATTTCCATTGAATTACTGAGGCAAAAGATATAAATAATTGTATAAATAAAAACGTTTGGCAGCCTTCCAATTTGCTTTTATCAATATTTATTAGAAATATTTCAATGATATGAATTAACATATTTCCACAATAAATATCAAAATTTAATGTAAGTCACAGGATGAAAATTAAATATGTCCATTCAAAATTCATAATTTCTCAATCACATTCTAAAGTGCTACTGCTAGTTGCCAACATGGTGCTCTAGAATTTTAGTGTTGTATAGATGTATGCATAACTTGCATTATTATTTTTAATTTTTGCTAAAATTATAAGAATATAGTAGAGATTTCTAATAAAATTCAAATTTGCAATATTATTTCCTTTATTTTTTATACAATTACGATTATCGTATTTTTTTTGCTGATGATAATATAGTATATTTGCCTGTTTTTATTTTTAATATTTTATCTGTTTTGAATTATGCATTTATTTTGTGAGTTATTTTTTATATCATAGATTTGAGCTCTTATCCCCTGACTTTTACCATTTTTATACAAATTACTAAGTAAAAATTTCCCTTTGCTGGTTAGATTACAATTAAGGTTGTTAAAATCTTCATTCTTTACTGTACACTTTCTATGTTTTTAACATTAATCTTAAATGATCGGGGCTATATTTTAGCAAGAATTTTGACATACTCTCCCTTTTTAACTAACCTCCAATCTATCAAAGAATCAATAACACCATCAGCTCAGTAATCATGTATATACTAAGAACCTAATCACATCTGCAGTAATGTAGTGAAAAGTTGTTCTCAAGCTCCTTACATTTGAATTGGAGGGATGAAAAACCTCTAGTAAAATCAATAATTGCACAAGAATCACACTTGACTATGTAAGATCATTCAAAATTAATTGTTTTCAGAAAGCAGAGAAGAATGAAAAATAAGAAGTGGAATTATTATGGTTTTAAATGTGTGAACTGAAGTTTACAACTAGATTTCTTGGAACTGAAGTACACAGTGAGCTTAAAGGGTATCTTCCTGATGAGAATACTTAAAAATCAGTATTGTAAATCCTCACAGGGCCCACTGGATGGAATGGAGGAGAGTATGGGCCATGATGTGGACCATTGTCTATGAGGTGCAGAGGTGCCCAAAGATGTACTTACCAAATCCAATGGATGTGTCATGATGATGGGAACGAGTGTTGTTGGGGGGGGAGAGGGGGGGTGGGGGGGTGGGGTTGAATGGGACCTCACATATATATTTTTAATGTAATATTATTACAAAGTCAATAAAAAAAAAGAAGTATAACAGACAAAAAAAAATCAGTATCTTAAATTTTCCATTTACTCTAATAAAGCTACATAATCTTTATAATCTACATAATCATAATCTACATAATCATAATCATAATACATATATGAAGATTATTTTTCAGTTCTGCTACAAGAAATTGCATATCGGTTTAATCACACCAGTTTTTATTATAACTAAAAATTCTATCAATTATCTTTGATAAATACAAAAGAGAAAATAATTAAATATAACTTCATTTCAATATATATATATTTATTGAAGTATATCATTCATACATAAACACACATAAACAGTAAGTGTATACTAAAGATTGCAAACTTACAAAATAAATTTACATAACATCATGCAGGGGTCTCATACATCACCCCTATTATATTGTTAATGGAAGAAAAAACAAAACAGGGTGTCCTTGGCTGTGGAGAGAGGCACAATGAGGTAAGAAAGGTGAGGAAAAGATTGTAAAATGGGAAGAAGCATATATTATTTCAGTTAAATATAGAGATGATCTCCATTAAATTACATGACCATTATATCATCATTTTAAGAGATAAATTCATCAGCAGATGATGGACAGCCATGAAAGCCATGTCATGCAAAACTATTTACATTTGCCTTAAATAATCAAAGAGAAGATTTAAGGATATGAAGATAGGAAAGGAACACTTGAACAACTTGAATGCCTTGGCTCAGTCTGTCACCTCAGAGTTTTATTTCTGAATTCATCCATGGTTTCTGAACATTTATGGAATATCCTAGCTGTCTGATTTTGGGGGCATCCCAGTATTAGAGAATGCAATTTTTCTCTTCTATAAAATCCTTAAATTTTACAAGTTGAAATTTTAGCCATTTTAAATTATATCTGGTCCCCAATGTCTATATCTTTGTCCCAAATACATTCTAGTTCTATCTACAATGAATCTAATTAACTATGATCTGATTTGAATAAGAGAGCTTCAATTATATTTATTCTTATACATGAGAATTTATCATTTAGACAGGTTTTCTTTTTTGTTACTTCATTTAGTATATTTGTTTTCCAGTGAGGTACCTTGTGCTCTGGAACATACAAAGTTTGACCTGTGACACAAAAAGTTGCACCTAATGTAGTTATAACTAGGAGAGAATGACCCTAACTTGCCACTCCATCTAGCATTGAAATTGCATGTTACTAAAACTTCAAATCTCATCCATCCATGTAATTTGCTCCAAAAAAGGGGGGGATTTGAGGAGCAGCAAAAAAGGATGCCAAATGACATCTAATGATCCTATCCTTATCCCAATACCAAAATTTAGATAAAGTTCATGGTAGGACAAATATCAAAGCAGATAATTAGATATATAATGAATAATTGTGAAGGGAGGAAAGGGAAGGGAATGAGTGAAGTCAGAGAAGGAGAGAGTAGAGTGACGTCGGCAGACACCAGGCAAGGCAATAGAGGCAGAGACCAGGACACAGAAAAACATAAAAGGGGAAGGTGGAAAAGAGTGTCACCGAGTGTCTTTTGCTGAAGAATTCATCACAGGGTTCTGGTTCTTTCCTCTTGACACTCTGCTCTATCACTTAGCACCTAAACAAGAGAAGGCATAAGGTTGTGGGCCATGAACAGAGTCTTGAAACCCCAGGACAATAGATAAGAATTGTAGCATTATTTAGACCCTGTCCCTGAAACATTGCCACCAACCCTAAACTCTTCAAATGAGGGCGTTTGCAAGAATAGAAACATCTGAAAGGGTGGCCTCAAAATGCTGGTGTAGTTATTCTCCCCTTCTGTGAATAAAGAGGCTTTAAAAATCTTTGTAGCACAGCAGTCCTTTATTTTGGAAATACTCTCCAGGTGAACCATCTTTTTTTGTGAGACAAATTGATTAAGTTGTCCACTAGATCAGTTTTCTGGAAACAATGTGAAAAAAAATATTTCAAACTGACAGAAAAACTTACCTCTAAGAGCAAATAAATGACTTCCAATAAAGTATATATTTTATATCTGAATCATTAATTTACTTAGAAGTTGAATCTTATGAACTCTATATAAATCATACAAACTAAACTTCACTGACATTGATTTAGGTTCTGCATCACAGAAGTTTAAGAGGAATGGGAAATACAGGGAGAGAAGGGACTCTTGCTGTTTTCCAATCTCACAAGGGTCTTTCTGAGGCATTGGTTTAGACACAATGCCAAATCCATGGGATGGAACAGGCTGTTTTGCAAAACAGAGGAAGTTTCTCAAAATGGTCCTGATAATTCTTTCTTGGAAGAAAGTATGTCATTTGAGAGAGAAATTCCTTGGAGTCCAGCTATTTTTCCAGTTTGCCCTTCAGAGAAATGAGTTAAATATTTCTGTTTTTACTGCATTGTGTATTTATAGCAATTCCTATGAAAATCTGCAATGCCTAAGGCAAGCTCTCAGACTCCACAGCTCCAAGGAAACCCATACTCCCTACCCAGTCCCAATGAGCTACCCACACAGAGAGTCAGAGGGCAAAAGCTAACTATGGGAACAATTATTTAATCTGAATCTAACTCTGAATTGTGGGTGCAGAAAGACCATTCCTTTTTCTTTATGATTTACTACCTCTTCTAGACTTAGGGTTGTTTCTGAAACCATGTGAAGGTGGTTATAGGTGAAATGTGTGTAGTAGACACGAAATCTAGCCCCACAATTTACCAGCTGTGAATGAGCAATTTTCTTAGAATTAATTTCAATTTCCTCTTTTGTAAATTTTAACTAGTAATACAACTTATTTATTGTAATACCATTAATAATAAATTCTATTTCTAATCTTATCTGTGCTCTTTAAACAATATAGAAAGAACGAGCAGAATTCTTTCTTCAAAGGTAAAAGAATTATAAATATTTGTCTTCCATAATTTCTTTTTATTTTAAATATATGTCTGAGAGAATATACGCTATTTCATTCACAAGGTAAAAAGTTAGATTTTTGAATTTGAATGTAGCTGCAACCAAATAAGCACTGAACAAATTACATTGTGCAATTAATTTACTATCTGGAAAGCAATATTAACACTTAGAACTCTGAACCAAGAATTGCCTGCTTGGCAATCCAAACAAGCTAGGTACCTTCAATGAGGATAAAGGGAATGTTTGGGGTGAGAATGTTAGAGAGGAGTAGGAGAAAAAAATGGAGATAGCAGAAGGCCATGAATAGATTGTACCATTTCTTCCACTTTTACTGAATGAACTACTGGCAACCAGCAGACCAAAAAGTCACAGAGAAACTTCTTGGAGAAAATTATATCCTCAACACATTCCTTTTATTTTAAAAATAGAATGCAAGACTATTGGGCAGGCTACTAATTAAGCTTCTTAAAATTTCTGAGTTCAAGTTTCCCATCAGTTAAAGGGAAATAAAAAAGCTTAGGCTTAAAATGTTTCTATTATGACTAATTTGGAGAAAATACAGCGCTTACTGGGACACAGAAACTGAAATGACTATAGACAAAGAAAGATTTATTGAGAAGCTCTCCCAATGGAGGGGGTCTGAAGAACAGACTTCAGGCCCCCCACCAGCATGGTAGGGGTCTGATGAGAGACTTCAGTCTGCCCCTGGAAGGGGGAGATTTAGATTTACACAGAACTTTCCTAGGTGGGGAAATGATAGCTGGTGGGAGCGTGTTGAGGGTCCAAGTGAAGTGCAGGGACCAGTAGGAAGCCCTGTAAATGAAAACTCTCCCTGACAGTGACTAGAAGATAGTGGGTTAGGGAGTTATGGTTTCTTGGAATGATGCAGGAGCAGATGTTTCTTTGTTCTGTAGGAATTTTATCTCCCTTCAATATGTAGGTAGGAAAGTTTTCTATTTCCTTTTATTCCTGTCTCTATGTGGTTTCTTTATTTAACCTGTGGGGAAATGCCATGCCCTTGGAAATGTAGGCTTATGGGGGATAAGGTTAGCCTTTCCCCAGTGCATATCAGGGGAAACTGAGCTACAGCTTTTTAATTATTGCAAACCTCTAACAACTAAAAAATACAACATATAAAATGAAAGAATTCTTGTCTCAAGAAAGTGTAGAAAAAAATTTCCATTTTTTTTAATCCTCTGTAACTATGTGAATTTGAAGCAAAGAGAAGGATTATAACTTATCCAAGGTCACACAATTAAATAGTAACTGATCTGAGTTTTTAATCCAAGTCTCAGTTTTAATATGTCTATAGATTTTCTTTTTAATATGATTGCATGGTTATGTAATAAGCTCCCTTGACCTGAGAAATAAGAACACCCAACAACAACAAAAAAACAACAACTCTGCATCAAACTTCCCAATCAAAAGATCCTAAATTAACTCCCAGCCCTATGGGATGGTCAAGCTTCCTAAATCTAGTGGCAAAATCTTTAAGAGGATAGTTTCCAAGATCATTGAACTCTCCAAGGTCCAGATGCTGAATCAATTATTGCTTTTAGCACTGAGTTGAAATTACCATGATTGTTCAATAATTTTTCATTGTTGATTTAATGACTGGGCTATCTAAATTGAATCCCAGTTTTGCTAAATCACTGTTGGCATTTTATTAAATGCAGGACATTGTGGTCCTTCCATCTTGGGGAGTCTAGAAATGGGAATGTATGATGACTGAGGTTTGTGTTATTTTGGGTTTTGTCCATGTCTTTCTTACATCCAACGTTAGGATGAACCAAAACCCTATATTAGACTCCATGTACATTTTTACCTTACTAAAATGAGGTTTCCAATGAGTGTTCAGAAATTATGGTCAGATTGAAAAAGGAAAAGTGGTTAGTGACATATGTATATAAATGTTCATGGAACAAAATATTTGATGATGACAGAAAAATGGGTGATTCAGGTGAGGAGAGCTTTTGGTCTACATATTACAATGTTTCTTACAGAATATTAAAAAGCCTTTATAAAGGACACCATGCTTATGGTCCTATTATTGCACACATCTAGTAAATTTATCACACATATGTTTGTGCAGGCAGGTTTCTACAAGGGCTGCAAGTCATAAAAATAGTGATCATTCACATTGGGGCCAGTGAAGGACAACATCAAAGCAAAAGATAATTGTAATGAAGAAGAGATATAAGATCTTACTGATGCCAGAATCACCAAAGCACTGCAGGCTCCCTAGCATATGATGGTCATGAGTTTCAGGGACTTACAGATGGCCATATAAACACCATAAGCATGAGCACAAAGATCCCCATGGGCCCAAGTAAATGGGCAGCAAAGACGTGAGACATGCAATTATTATAGGAAATGGTATTCTCCCAAGCAAGGGAAACCACAATCAGCCTGGGAATCATGGTTGTAGACAAGCAGACATTAGCAAAAACAAAAAAAGCAAAAAACCAACAAACAAAAAACCAACGAACTGGTAGGATAGAAAGAAGTTTATAGTACTCTCATGGGTTTGCTTGCATTAACCGTCACGCGATGAGAACATTTCCCAAGAGAGTCCCTAAGTAAAGCATCAGGAAGATCCCAAAGATCGCTTCTGCCTCCCAGCATCTTGTGTCAACCCCATCAAAATGAATTCATCCACGCTTTTATTGACATGGCAGCTGTAGGTTGAATGCAGTTGACAGAGTTTTAACTGACAGTGAGAAGAAAATAAGTGAAATTGTGGCACATCAGTGGACTGAATTCTGAATTCCTTGGTTCTGTTGTATACAATTGTTTCTGTAAATGCTTTTGGTGTATACCAGTACCTGTTGGGAATCTCTGTAAATCTGCAACGGCCCATTTCTCTCCTAGATTTATCTGTTGGTGAGGAAACTCCTTTCACTGAAGCAAAGTACTTCCATTTTGGAAAAAAATAAAATATCTTTTAGAAAGTTTGTATTTTACAAAGATTCAGAAATTCAGAACTTGTTCTAAAACCCTGACCACATGATTTTATTGCATTGAAACATGACTTTCACATGAAAAATTAAGTGCATATATCCACCCTACCTCATCATTAGTTGTTAGAATTCAAAAATGATTTTTACTCCCACATTACACGCATATACATATGCATTTATTCCAAAATAAATAAGCACTAATATCTTTAAAGGAGCCCTTCTGAAGACATTATGCTTATTTATCAGGTTCAGTGGTAGTTATAATAAACGAACAACACCAACAGAAAACCAAAAACTCTGTATAATACTTTGAGGGCTGCATAACGGTAAGTACCTATTCATTCCCTACTCCAGAATTATTCCATTCCTCAGTTTGAAAATAGAGTGTTGTGTTTTCCTGCCTATGAATTCAGACTGGTACAATATGTGCAATTTCCTTATGTCATGTTTTATTTACGTATTTCCTTCTGTAACTTGAATTACCTAGGGTATTTCTTCTTTATACATTTTTTATTAGAGCACTTTTGAACTTTCAAAACAATCATTCATAAAATACAGTATTCATGTAC
Organism: Dasypus novemcinctus; assembly: GCF_030445035.2. Classification (NCBI taxonomy): domain Eukaryota; kingdom Metazoa; phylum Chordata; class Mammalia; order Cingulata; family Dasypodidae; genus Dasypus; species Dasypus novemcinctus. Next base: position 60,991,824 of record NC_080691.1, on the reverse strand, counting down.
TCCACCACACCACCAACACTTCGCTTTGGTGTGGAACTTTGTTACTATTGATGAGAGCACTTTTTAAAGAAGTTATACTATTTTTTAACAATAGTTAGCTGTGTTACATTTGAAAGATTACTAAAATAGTTCTATCATCCATTATTTACATTGGGTGAATTTTCCCCATATACTACCCTATTAATTCCACTTTGTATTAGTATCATATATGTGCCATAACTCATGAAAGAAAATTCTTATACATGTACTATTAGCTATTGTCAATCTGTGTAAGAAGGTTTCCTGTGCTTAACAGTCTTATTTATCTTTTTATTTTTATTGTAGTAATAAATACATCCTGTAGGAGAAGGCTAAGTTTAATTTTCAAAAAAAGAGAAGCCAGCGCTGGCTCTCTGATTGGAGGAGGAGGAAAAGGGTTTCTAACAGCTTTGGCATACCAAGAATATGAAAAGTGGTGCCAAAGTGAGGGGGGCCAATGGTTAGAAGTGAGGATGGGGCCAATAGTGAAAGCAGCATCAAATTTGAAAAGCAGCACCAGGAGAGAAAGTGGCACAGAGCCTGCCCAGCTCACTGGAATGTGGAGAACATGGGAGTGGGAGACCCAGAGCAGGAACCATGAAAGTTAGGCTGTAACCTCTGAAGTACCCAATCAATGGGAACAGGGGAAGAAACTGAATGTTAGGTTTAGGTTATAAATATCACTGTTTCTTGTTGTTTGGTGCACTAGCTATTTTATCCAGGTCACGTGCCCATTCTTGCAAGATCATTAATAAAATTCTTTTCTCCTCCACAATTGGGTGAGGATTTGTTCTCTTACAGGTGCTGCTTTCTTTCTAAAAATCCTAAATGTTCCTCTTTTAAACACGTTCACATATACTGTTCAGTGCTGTTGATTACATTTACAATAATGTAATACAATGGCCACCATCCAAGTCCAAACCTTTACCATCAGCTTAAATACAAATTCTGTACAAGTTAAGTTTACCTCCCCATTATCTCACCCCAATCTATCTCCTAGTAACCTATATTCTAGATTCTAACTCTTCGAGTTTGCTTATTATAATTTGATCATAACAGTGAAGTCATACTGTATTTGGCCCTTTTGTGTCTGGCTTATTTCACTCAACATAATGTCTCAAGGCTCAAGGACTACATTCCCTTTTACAGCTGAATAATATTTCATTGCATATATATATATATATATATATATATATATATATATATGCTTTTATACCATATTTTGTTTATCCACTCATCAGTTGATGAATACTTCTGTTGCTTCCATCTTTTGGTAATTGTGAAGAATACCACTATGAACATCGGTATGCAAATATCTGTTACAGTCCCTGCTTTCAGTAGCAGGATTGTCAGACAATATGGTAATTCTATACTTACCTTCCCGAGGAAATGTCAAATCTCTTCCATAACAGCTGTACCACTTTATATTCCCACTAGCAATGAATGAGTGGTCCAGTTTCTCCATATCCTCCCCTATCTTTACTGTTTTCTGTTCTTTTAATAGTTGCCATTCTAGTAAGTGTGAAGTGATATTTATTTATCATATAAGATTTGAAAAATATATAGTACAGCATACAGTGGTATGATTTTTCCTACTTTATGTATTTGTTCATGTATATGTCTTGTTTACAATACATAAATGATCATATAACACCATTTTCTATTCTGATAGTCATTTAAAATTATTTTAAGCACTCAACATCATATAGTTTCTATTTTATGTTATAAATTTCATGTTGCACAAAAGCATTATTTTTTATGAAACATCTATTGGACCATTTTATCATTGAGGCATTTATTTTGTTTACATTATCCTTCTATAAATAATAATTCTATAAATAACTTTACAATAATTTTCAGAGGACAATATTGTATCATCAAGTGCTAGGATTTCATTATCATGAATAATAAGGTAGAAAATTATTTTTCTATGTTGTTGGAAATTTCATTATGTGTAGTTTATTGTAGAATAATTAGTGATCATGACAAAATATTCAAGATAAGCAGAACAATGAGAGAGGAAAAATATAAAATATTTCTCCCATTAATTGAGGCAATAGTCCTTCTCTCCAGACATAACATTTTTATTTTTGATAATCTCCCATATTTGCATATGTGTATATCTGTATGTCTTCTGTCTTTTATGTTAGTAAGGTAGTTAATTCAATGTTGATGATTGTGCAGATAAAAATGATACACATATAGATAATATGTGCCCTTGTGATATTTCTTCATATCTTGTTCTGTTAGCAAGGATACAATAATATATTTGTCACTTTCATTAAACATGTATTAATAGCAAAATTTAAATTTCATGGATTAGTTTTCCAAAGATATGCCCTTCTGAGAATCGTCTATCTTTTGTCTGCTCATCTTTTTGAATCTTGTTATTTTACCTAAGATGGGTATTAATTTAACAAAATAATTATTGCATATCTTAGTAAGGATTCAGTCACTGGAGCCAAGTGATCTGGGTTCATATCTAGACTTCACTATTTACTAGCTAGTATGTTGATTATTAGACAAAATCACAGGTACTATATAATTAATTTTTAAAAAATTCTGTTTACTATTAAACACAATATAAATCTCAGCCTCTGCTTTTACAACTATTATTATTTGGTTATTTCTATGTGTATTTTAAATTCATTTTCACCTGTGAATGTTTTTTGATTTTATATCGTTCAATAAGAAATTTTTTCATTTTCATTTTTTAATCTTTTTCTCCAAAATAACAAAAATATCCTATTTATAATATTGTCAGTACTTCTATAATCATTTCTGTCTCACATATTGACTCAAAATAAGCCTTAATTATTATTATTAAGAATGGGGAAAATACTCATGTATTGCTCACATCTTAATATGGGTTTTATAAAAAATGTTAGATAAGTAAATATGTAAGTCACCATGTGAGAAGTGGTAGAAGAACATAATCTTCAGAGAGAGGAATAAAAAATCCTAATGTAGAGATGGTCAGTGAATAGTTAAAAATTTTCTAAGAGATAAGTTATAACTTTGTAGAATATCTTGCTCCAAATCATGTTCACTGAGATGCAAATATCCAAAACCTTGATTATTCAAAGTTGTGAGTACAATGATCAAAGCCTAAAGTGTGAAGACACACTGCATAAATTCATACCCCACCCCACTGCCCAGAAGTGTTGTGACATTTAACAAATCCCTTGATATACTGTGCATTTTAATTCATCTGAACACATAAATTATAAAGCAACCACCCTCTAAGGGTTGCTACATAAATAAACACATAATATATATATATAACATACATAAGACACAGATACCCTGTACCTGCAATAAGAAAGGTTACTTCTGTTTCCAAGACTTTATTTCAAATTTTGATAAATGATCATTCTTCATGCCAATTTACCATAAGGAAACTGCACATATGAATTGAATCATCAAGCATCATGTTGAGAAGAAAGTAAGTAAAATAGGTCCTTGCTTCTGAAAAGTTTGGGATATAGAGATCTGAAAAGCAGAGGGATGAGGGTATTTGGATGAGAAAAAAATGAAATCAAAGTTTTATGGAAAGAATACTGCACATGATATATCAGAAAAATAGAAAGATTAATATGAAACCTCTATTTTTACCATTTCAGAAATTCATGGTAGAAAAGTTTAGAAAAATAGGTTGTCCTCAAAAACAAAGGCCAAATAAGGCAGGTTATGAAATTTTGATATTTTTATTGACAAAGCAGAAAAATGAGGTACAGAAATATGAGAACAAAATTGTGTAGGGCAAAGTGTAAACTATAATCCATTGTAGTACAATGCTTCATATGTGTCCATTAATTGTAACTAATGTACCACACTAATGAAAGATGGTGTTTATGTGTGAAAGTGTGGGAGGGGGTGTAGGTGGAATATATAGGAGTTGCCTATATTTTTATGTAACATTTATGCAACTTAAAACTTCTTTAAAAATAAAATAAATAAAAATAAAAGTTTTATCCAACACATTAAACCAAAAAGCATTCAGTTTTGTAATGTTAGCCACCATTTTTAAAAGGAATTTTGTCCAATTGGAACTTGAGATTATTTGTATTCGTGGGGCTATTTTCTTTAAGGTATTGGAGATCCAGAGAGGACATTTTTTCTTTATGCTCCCAGCACTTTGAAACTTGGTGGATTCTTTCTGGCTTGAAAAAAATTGACTGCACCTGCCATGATCCCAATATTACTCATCAGTTTCTCAAACTAATCATTTCCTTTCTTGTTTTTTCTTTTGTTTTTTGTTGTTGTTCTTGTTGCAAGTATATGTATAAAAATCCTTGAGAAAACACAGAGTTATGTTAATATTCTCCCCTTAACCTATTATTAGCATTTGCTTTGTTATGGAATATTTGTTACATTGGTGAAAGAAAATTATTTTAATTTCATTCATAACTCCAGTCTATGTTTTTAATAGATTAGTCACGTTCTTTCTTAAAGAAGGATCAGAAGTGCTGCCTTCAATTCTCCACTGGGGTACATCAAAACGTTAGGAGTCCAAACTTGGATTGTAGTCGAAGATGTCTCTTAATCAAGTTAGGTTTTATCTATACTTTAGTATTGTTATTGAAAAAAACATAGGTCTTAAAAAAGAAACCTTGCCTCTGCTTGACAGTGTCACTTTTGTGTTCCTCACATACAATATCATCACTCATTTCACACATTTTTAGTACTCAACAAATTTTAGTAAAATATTTCACAATTTAGTGGAAGAAAAACATTACTTAGTGTGAGATACTTCTTTGAATTTTCTTTATGAGAAATATTAACTCAGACATACAAGAAATTCACAAAATTAATTAATGCCAATATTACAAAACACTAAATCTAAAATTCTTAGTGGATCCTCAGGTCTTTATTGAGAAAACAAAATTCAATGATTCCCTCTTCTCATTCATTCTTTCTTCTTCACTCTGTTTTAAACCCTCATGCTGTCCTTTGAAAAGAAATGCTGGGCATTTCAAAATTATGTCAAAAATATAATATGTTGGTTACTTTTGGTTTTAAAATTCTATAGTTGACTCAATTGTGTTTCAAGAGCTCTATCTGTGCACTATCACATTGCTTTCCACTTTCCCTCCTGAAACTTCTTCCAATGCAGAAGTAACTCATAAATACACCCAGAATCATTTCCTGATTTTTTCACATTTCATGGCAATGGAAAGCTCTCTCCTCTGTTAAAACTTCCACACTCCATTTCTCCCTGTGGAGATAGCACCTAGTGAAAAGAGCATCTTCTCAGAAAACCTCCCAATAATTTCCAGTAGAGTAACTCTATTTCTACCAGCATTTTATAGTTCAGCTACAAACCTACACACTCACACACTCATGTGCACACATATTTAATTAAACCATGCAATCTGAATTATAACCTTCTCTGAGTTCTGCTTTAACATATTTCTGTTAATTTCTCAGTTCATACAATATATCTTAAAGTCAGGAAGACAAGTTTGGGTAGTTCAGTTTTGTGCAATTCATGCCAAGCCAAGCAGGAAAGTTTGCAAGAGAGAAGTCAGGGACATTACAGGACCAGAACTCAGACCTTCATGCTCCATGATAATTTCCTACTAATATCTACCCAACACTGACATGGGAAACCGCAAACCAACCACATAAGAACTGATGTAAAAAGACAGGGAATGGAATCAAGTGTGGGAGAAAAACAAACTTCTCAAAAGAAAATTAGTGTATATATATGTATGGATATATATACATATACATACATATTTAAGACATATATGTGTATGGATACATACATATTTTTATATATACAAATGTCTTTGCAGCACTGGAGTTAAAATTTAAGCATGTGCTTATTGGTTTCCAAAATTGTATGCATCCTTCATGCTTTATGTTATTTAGGATGAAAATGGGGCAGTTCAAAGCTGTAGGGGATTTAAGAGAAAAACTTAAGACAATTCTCATTAAAAATAAACACAAACTAAGCAATCTAGTTTTATAAATATTTATTCAATTTCTACAATTTCTATGAACTCACAGTAACCATGGTTTAGCCACTGAGAATTTTGTCATAGAATAATAAATTAGAATGGGAGATCTGAACAAGGATTTTATTGTATTTTAGGCTATCCAGAATGATCCTTGAAACATAATGAAAATCAATGAATATTTGCCAAATTGAATCAAATTTTGAATAAAAGGTGATTTTAATTGTGTTTCTTGTTCTAGGTTCCTGTGTCAGGTGTGCATATCTGTGAAAATGCATACCTCTCCTTGACAGTAACAGAGAGAATTATATGGTTTGTCGCCTTCAAAATTCCATGTTCTGAGGTTTCATGGTGAATGCAAAACCATATCTTCAAAGGAATAAAATATTGAAAACACACTTGCTATTAGACTTCTATCAGCCTCTGACACAGGCAACTAACACCAGGAATGTCCAGACTACAATTTATTGAAAATTCCCCAGTCCCTTTGGCAGTTAGGTGAAGTTTTGTGACTAGTTCTTGTCAATTGGGTGTTGGCAGAGGGCAATTTATACTTAACAGGCTAAAATCTAAAATGTTGAATGTGTACTCCTCCAAAATTTATTTCTTCTTCTTTCCACCTGAAACAAGTCTGGTATTGTCACAACTGTAGACAACAGGGCCCTAAAGGAATATGTTACAAATTCTGGTATACATATGGTAGCCTGGTGTTAAAATTCAAATTATGATTCATTAGTTCTGTGGTAGAGCCCAGAATTCTGCATTTTCTAACTCCAAGATGGTGCCAATAATACTAGTATATGGATCACATGTTGAATATGGACGCATTAGGGAGCACAAGGAAAAGCCAGAAAGGAATGTGAATCCATGAAAGGAAAAGAAAGGAAGAAATTTCCTGTCACTCTGGACGATATACATGAATCTGTTACATCAGAAAGAATAAACTTCCTGTATATATGTATTTTTAAATAGGAACTCTGTACCTTTTATTTTTATTTTTTTTATTTTTTTAAAATTTATTTATTTTATTTCTCTTCTCTTCTTCCCCTCCCCAGTAGTCTGTTCTCTGTGTCTATTTGCTGCATGTTCTTTGTATGCTTCTGTTGTTGTCAGAGGCACGGGAATCTGTGTTTCTTTTTGTTGCGTCACCTTGTTGTGTCAGCTCTCCGTGTGTGCGGCGCCATTCCTGGTCAGGCTGCACTTTCTTTTGCACTGGGTGGCTCTCCTTATAGGGTGCACTCCTTGCGCGCGGCTCCCCTACATGGGGGACACCCTTGTGTGGCAGGGCACTCCTTGTGTGCATCTGCACTGCCCAAGGGCCAGCCCCACACGGGTCAAGGAGGCCCAGGGTTTGAACTGTGGACCTCCATGTGGTAGACAGATGTCCCAACCACTGGGCCAAGTCCATTTCCCAACTTCCTGTATATTAACAGCTGAATCATTAGGTCTTTTGTTTACAGAACCCTACTTTTACTCTACAAATAATATTAGTAGATAACACAAACACACATGACACCATTTTTCTCTTTATACAGTAAAACAATATTCCCCAGAGAGTACTTGATTTTCTATTATTATATGACACATACTAAATGAAATTCCTTCCTGGACATTTTCAATATTTTCCACTAATGATATAGTTTCATATTGACAATAATAATGTTAGAAACTGCTGTAATTCTTCCCACAGGGAGGACTTCCAAATCACCTTATTTAAATCATCTTCATAGCATTCCTGATTCCCTTACTTTACTTTCTCTTTTAATACAATTTATCACCTTCTAACATACCTATTAATTTACATATATATGTCCTTCTTCTAGCCTGTCCTCACTAGAACGTAAAATGCCATAAAGCAGGTATCTTTGTCTATTTTATACAGAACTATCCCCAAGTCACTCGTAGAGTTATGGCATCATAGCAGAAACTCATTAAGTATTTGTGGTGGTTGTCATGATTGAGTGCTCAAAATTGGAAGAATAGACCACAGATCCTAACATGTTGGTTTTATAAGAATGCTTAATTAGTGTTTATATTTGATAAATGTAAAAATACAACTAGCATATTGTGAGTCATCTGATGTCTGACATCAGATATAACCACCTAATTTCATTGACAGAAATGACTGCTATTAAGGCAACACCAACCACCACTAGGCTATGTTGGAAATTTAAGTAAGCATACATGAACTTGGTAAGTGAGGAAAGCATTTCAATAAAGTGAATGACAAATGGCAGTGGGGTGAACCACAATGTTTCACAGTAGTTTCATTTGAGAAAATTCTTACTAATATTGATGTGCCAAACTCAAAACTAGCTTTGATAAATTTCTGTGTAATATTCATATGTGCCCATTTAATTATAACATAATCTGGTGATAGGACAATAACTTTCTTTCCAAGGAAGAATGTCTCCACAAAAAATGATTTAACATATGAAGTTTCCTAGATAGGAAAAGCATTTGGCCAAGCATTATTGGTTATGGTATCAAGTAGCCATAACTCACACATCTCACTTAACACAAAAGTGTACCTGCCAGGCAGACTGGTCTGAGAATCTAACATATAATTCAATGAACAACCATATCCCTACATTAAGAGTATGTTCAATACCTAGTGAGAAAATTTGCCTCCTTGCTATACTCTGTCTTGTGTTCATTCCCCCTAACTGGATAGATTATAATGGTACCATATATTATATTGCAAAGTTTTTCTGTTGCATTTGTCTTATATATTATCTTATTTAGTGTTGAGATTTGTGATGTATTTCACAATGTTATAAAATTGTTACTGATTCACAAACCAATATTTTTGTTTAATGTCCCTTCACACATTACAAAAATATTATATATGAATAATGGCTAACAAGAAGACCAAAATATATTAAAGTTCATTGACAAAGATTATAACGCAATTCAGTGAGTTACTTATAAGTAACTTATAAGTAAAATTGTCCTTATTTGAAAATAAGTTATATTTTCTTCCTATAGGTTCTCTAGAAGAGAATGAAAGAGCACATTACAGGTGTCACCAAAAAGGACCAAGTTTCAAATTACCTGATACTTATGGTGTTTTGGGATCATAAGTTTCCTGGAGTGACTTTGGTCTGACTTTGAGCCAGAAGATATGTTCCAGATTTAGCAGTGTAAGAAATGATTTGTCAATACAACAGATCAGTCATAAATCAGAAACAAATTATTAGACTTGGACCAGACACATGGAGAATAGAAACCCAAATTCAAATAATGTACAATGAGAGAGGTAAAACTCCAGAAGCAACAGGAACATTCTCATAAGCTACAATTCTGAGAAAAGAAATGAGGAATGGATCTGGGCTCCCACAAATCTTGCTGATTTTATGTACTGTTATCAATGTGATTTTGTCTTAAAATTTTAATGACTATCCGTGCTCTGTGGTCATTTTACCTATTTCCCCAAATTCCTACTGAGAGGATTATTTTGCCTTCATCAGGATGAATATATTTTCTCTGCTCTTTCTATAAATTTTGGCAAAACAGATTTTTTTCAATTGGATCTTTCACTCTGTCCCCTCAACTCAGTTTTGTGCACCATAACTTTCTCATGGCATTTTTAATTTCTGCATTCCTCAGAGTGTAAATCAAAGGATTGAGCATGGGTGTCCCAATAGTGTAAAACACGGCCACAATCTTGTCCACTGAATATACAGTTAGAGGGCGAGCATATGTGTATATACAAGGAACAAAGAATAAGATGACCACAATTATGTGGGAAGTGCAAGTGGAGAGGGCTTTCTTTCTTCCTTCTGCACTCTGGTAACTCAGAGAATGTAAGATTAAAATATAGGAGATTATGAGGATTATGAAACCGCCTGTACATATGGCCCCACTATTAAAAACTATGAGTAGATTCATGACATAGGTGTCCATGCAGGCCAGTTTCAACAATGGTTGCATATCACAGAAGAAGTGATCAATAACATTAGGGCCACAGAAGGGTAATTTCAAAGCCAAGATAACCTGTGCTATAGAATGGATAAAAGACCCCACCCAGGCCAGTTTCACCAATGCACCACAGACATGTATGCTCATGATGGTTGTGTAATGCAGTGGCTTACAAATGGCCACATAACGATCAAATGACATAAGGATGAGGACCAAAATCTCCATGCATCCAAAAAAGTGAAATGTAAAGATCTGGATCATACATTCATTATAGGAAATGACCTTCTTCTCAGATACAGCATTTATAATCAACCTGGGAGCTGTGCTTGTGGAAAAACATGCATCAGCAAAGGATAAGTAGAAAAGGAAAAAATACATGGGGCTCCCAATCATCCCACTGTATCTGATAGTCATCACAGTAAGTAAATTTGCAAAGACAGTTGCAAGGTAGAGCAAGAGGAAGATTACAAACACTATTTCCTCCTTTAGAACATCCTTTGTTAAACCAAGGAGAATGAATTCCTTCACACTGATATTCAGGTACATATTTAAGGTATATGTAGAAAGAACACAGCTTTTAATGGCTTATCTGTAAAGAGAATTAAAAAAGTTGTGATTTAGCTAGAACAGTAGACTTGGAATCTTCTTTGCTACTCATGTTCTTTACTTTTTTTCCCTTTATTTTCTTTTAAATGCTACATTCAAAAAATTTAAGGTCCCCATATACCCCCACCCCACCCATGCCACCCCTCCCTCATCAACAACCTCTTCCATCATCATGACACATCCGCTGCACCTGGCAAATATGTTCTGCACCCTGCTGCACCACTGGACAGTGGTCCACATTGTAGTCCACACTTTCCCCCAGTCCACCCAGTGGACCACGGCAGGACACACAACATCCAGCACCCATCCCTGCAGCACCACCCAGGACAACTCCAAATTCGAAAATGCCCCCACATCATATCTCTTTTTCCGTCTCCCTACCTTCAGCAGCCACTGTGGCCACCCTCTTCACCTCACTACTACAATTTCTTCCCTTACTAAACACATTAGTTCCCCAGCAGAACACCAGTAAGTCCACTCTAATCCATACTCTATTCCAGTATCATGTGGACCCAGGGATGGTTATATCCAATCCCCCTCTACATCAAGAGGGGGCTTAGATTCCCCATAGATGATGGATGCAATTCTGCTGCTTGCTGCTGTAGGCACTCAGCTCCCTGGTGTGGTGGTTGACCCTTTTTACCTCCCTGTCAGCTGGCCAGGGTAAGTCCAACAAATGAGAGGGTAGTGACCACAAGTTGGCTGAGGCCCAGGGCCTGGCCCTCACATGGACAGTTCAGAGATTCAGGTCTCCTGAGTATACAAAACCTAAATGCCATCCACAGGTCCGGTAAAAGTAATAGAAGAGGAATGTGTAGAATGGTCATATCTGAGTCCAATTCCATTACACTCAGGAGCACAAACTACAAAGTAGGACCCACTGACATGGTCCTGAACTCCAGAGCCATCTGCCATAATCATAGAACCTGTGGGTCTCTGCAGCCCTCAGGAGAACCAGCACCTGAGTTTCCATCTACCTTGGCTGTCTCTGGGATGCTGCTGATGCATGCATAAGCATCACCCAGTATATATGTGCATAGATTTTTAATCTCAATAACTGAAAAACAACATTTTTATATTCAAAACATTTAAATTTTGAGATCTTTTTCCAGAAAAATATTTCTTCATTTGGACATTAATTTGCATTAATTAAACTGATCTCATATGTGTATCGGTTGGCTGTGAGGAAAAGAGCAAGGGGGTACGAAATTTTAGTAAAATATTGTAAGAAAGGGAGAATGACATATTCCTGCAGATAAACATAGAGATGATCTAAATGAAAACTAAACTCTTATTAAATAGGAAAGTTTTGAGATGAAATTTATGGGAAGATAATGCAGTCATTGGAATCACTTCATGATATAGATGGCAATACCATACTGTCTTGCTTTAAATAAGCAAACAGAAGACTTAAGGATATGAAGTTAGGAAAGCAGCAGTTAAAAAAATTAATGAATTTCCTCAGATGAACCCAAACTCAGAATTTTATTATTCTTTACAGCCATTATTTCCTAACACTTCTGAACTATCCCTTTTTATTTTGGGGCGAGTGGATCACCCACAATTGCTATTTTCTCTTCTTTAACTTTATTAATTTTTTTAACCTGTTGGTATTGTAATCACTTTAAAAATTATATCTAGTCCCAAATGTTTATAACTAGCCCCAAGTATTCTTTTCTTCCCAGATAAAAATCTACTTCTATCCCCTATGTTCCTATATTATCTTGAGATTTATTACTTACATACTGAGTTGAACAAGGTAATCTGAAATTTCTAAATTAGATATTATTCTTGCTCTAATATGTTAAATTTTAAACAGATTATACATTTGCTATTTAATTTCTCCTGATAATTTTATTGCAAGGTGAGTGTAGCCATTTGCCTTTTTCTCTTTTATGCACATAGATTGACCTATGATACACAGAGTTTTGCCCAGAAAATTTGGTCTAAAATTAGAACAGAATGTTTTTCTGTAACTTCTCCTTCTAGCATCTACCTTATAAGTTATATAAACATTAATACCAACAATCTGCACAAAATGCTGTCTAGAAAAGTAAATTCAATAGCCAGAAGAGATGAAGACCTACCTTAAGTTCCTACCTTTTCCCCAAAATCAACCTTGCTATTATCAATGGATAACACTAGATACATAATGTGTAACATTGATGGAAAGAAAGAGCAAAGATTCAATGAAGTCAGAGAAGGAACAGATAGAGAGAGAGTGAGCAGATATCAAGAAAGGAAGAAAAGTCAGAGAATAATATTCAAAATGACATGTAGAGTGGAGGTGAAAAAAGCATGTTATCTAGGATCATTTGACCAAGGTTTCATCAGAGAGTCCAGCTGCTCTCTGCAATTCCCCAAGCACTATCACTTGCCCTCAAACTAGAGAGAGTGCACCATTGTACATCATCAGCAAGGATCACCATGTGTCTTGAAAACCCAGGACAATGGTGTAGAAGTGAAGTCCTACTTATACTGTGTGTCGGAAACAACACTGCCAACCTTAAACTCTTCAAAAGAGGGGATTTCCAAGAAAAGAAACTTCTGGGTGGGCTTCAAGGTGTATATAACAAGGTTTAATTCTTCCTCTTCTGTGTCCAGAGAGGCTTTTGAGAGGAAATGTATATTTGCTTGGAGGCCAGGAAATGTTAAGGACACCTGGCCCACAATAACCCTTCAGTTTAGAAATTCTCTCTAAAAGCTCCGGTTTTTTTCAGGAGACAAACTGATTATAGATTCCATCAGATCAATTCTCAGGAGGTGATAGGAAGAAAATATATTGGACTAATTGTAAATCTTACCTTTTATGAGTTAAGTTGAGCAAATTGATGACTCAATGAAGTAAGTTTCATATCTTCAACTGTAATTTTCTTAGAATGTGACTCACATGAAGGCCAGATGAAGCCTGCAAACAGTACTTCATTGTGATTTACTGATGCATTCAATCACAGGAGGTTATGGAGAGTCAGGAGTTTATGGAGAAAGGGGAATTCCCTGTGGCCTAACTTCACATGTTTTCTCCAAAGAGGCAACAGGTTAGAGAAAGCCATGATTTGTGGCACAGGAGGGTGTTTGTGAAAAAATAAAGTGGGAGAGTCTCAATTTAGTTCCTGAACACACCTTTATGAAAGAAACTATTCCTGTGCTGTGAGAGAGAAATGCCTCTGAGGTCAGCTCAATTCCCACAAGTTCTCATTTGGAAAAGCATGAGTTGAACTTTTCTCCTTTAACTGCACTGGATATTTATAGTATTTATGAGAAAAATGTTTAAAAATTTCTAAGGAAAATTTCAGCCTCAATAACTCCTAGGAAACTCTTAACTTCCAACCTAATTCTGAAGGATTATCCAATTAGCCACTCAGCTCAGGCAATCCAAGGGCAAAAGCAAATAATGGGGCCAATTAGTTAAACTTCAATTCACTCTGAATTGCAGGTGAGGAAATACCATCCCCTTCTCCATATAATTTGTTTACACCATATGTTCTAGAGCATGGGTTCTTAAACTTTTTTGTTCCATGCACTCCTTTGCCAGTCGGGTGAGATGAATACTACTGTAATTTATTTATTGCATAATCATAAGTGAAGGACAAGTCAGATTTCAGTTAGAGGTCATGGAAAATAGAGATAATAAGTTGATATTTTTCAATTCAAGTTCATGGTTCTCTTGAAATCTTTCCACAGACCCCTTGGGGGTCTATGGCCCCCTGTTCTAGAGGTTTGAATGTCTGAGAAAATTTAAAGAAATGAACATCTTTGTAGCCAGTTGAAAGAACAGAAGTAGAATATGTGTGATAAACATGAGTCCTGGCCCCTAAACTTATCCACTGTGTTAACTGAAGTAAATTTCCTAATCTCTTTAATTTTCAATTTCCCTTTAAATATATACCTAGTAATGACAGTTATTTACTTATTTTATCATTATTAATACTATCATTCCATTTCTTATTCCATCTTTGCTTTATGTCAGTATAGAAATGATTATAGGTGAGTGAAATTAAAGATTAAAGAAATATTGAATAATCATCTTTTATATATTATTTAATTTTTAAGGATATGTCTGAGAGTATATTTTCTTCTTTCAGGGAACAAAGTTTAAGTTATGCTTTTGCTTGTGGTTGCAGCTATTAAAGATAGGAGGGTTCACATTATGAAATTACTTTCCTAAATGGAAGAACAAATTACTATCCTCAGGTTTGAGCCTAGAATTTAGCTGCTTGGCAAGACCCACCTGCTAGGTACCTTCAATGAGGACAAATTGAAAGGTTGCATTGGTGATGGGGAATGAGAGATAGAAGACAGAAATGGATATGGGAGATTGGCATGAATAAATTGTACCATGCTTTGCCTTTTTACTGAAGGGCTTAATGGCAACCAGCAGATTTAAGAGCACAGAGAAACATCTTCAATAAAATCATGCCCCAACATCTATCATTATTGTTAATAAAAAGTTTCAAAGAATCCTGAGGAACATTTTCTATAATTTACTTAAAGACTTAGAACTTCAGTCTCCTTATTAATTACATGAGAATAAGAAAAATTGACCTATCAAAATTATTTGTAAAGATGGAAAGAAAAAATATATGAAAGGAAAGTTACCTTGGCTCAGAGAAAGTGCAGAAGAAATGTTTGTATGTTTTAACCTTCTTTAAATATGTGGAATTGAGGCCAAGGGAAGGAAAATACTTCACTCAAGCTCACAAAGCTAATTTAGTAGCACAAGTAGTCTTATAATCTAAATCTCTTATTGGCATGTCTAAAGTTCTTTTATTTTACTAACACGGGGTACTAATACACAAGCTTCCTTAACCTGGTAAATAAGAACAGTCAATAAAAGAGAACTTGCATCAAACTTCACACTCAAAAGAACTTAAACAAGCTCCTGATTCTGAGGGAATGATCAAGCTTCCCAGTTCTGATGGGAAAATTTTGAAGAAATTCCAAAGGTGATCTATTAACAGCCTATGAGAAAGAAACTGATTTAATGATCCTTTGCATTTACTTCAGACTCTGAAGTGAACTAACTGCAAGTTCTCATTAAATAATCATTGTAGACTGAATGACTGATCTATCTAACTGGACTTCGGTTTCAAGAAAGCAATGCTGGAGTTGTATCGAAACATACATTCAAGTATAGTAAATGTAGAAACAGGAATAGATGACAAATGAAGTTTGTGTTATTTGGGGTTTTGATCCACTTCTATCTTATGTATAGTTGTAAGATAAATTAGGGCCCTACTTTAAACACTATGCAATAAAGTTGTTGACTCTGACATGAGATTTTCAGAGAATAATTAAGAAATACTGACCTGATTCACATAGAAATGTGGTTAGCAGATATTTTACATAAATATACAGAGACCAAAAAATGTAACAACCATATTAAAATAGGGAGGGGCATGTGGAGAGAGTTGTTTTTTTTTCCTTTCTTATATACTGTCATTTCTCAGAGAGTATAAAATATCTACATAGAAGATCAACAGGATTATAATACCCTTCATATGTATGACTGCACTATTGGACAAACTAGCAAATTTATCATATTAGCAGTAAATTTCAACAAGGGCTGCAAGCAACAAAAATAGGTATTAAATTTACTGTGGCCACAGAAAGGCAATCTCAAAGCCAGGAAAAGATGTGCTGAAGGACATCCTCACAATAGCTAACAAAATATTAAACTTCATCCTGGGAAAACCCTGCTACTTTCTCAAAATGCAAAAATCCCTGGAATATATAAGCCATTCGTAATAAAAGAAAAAGAAAACAGACCCAATATGTCAACCCCTCAATACTAATCCTTTTGCTTATGGATCTTATTCCTGTAAAAATGAAATGGCCTAATTATAATTAATGCCTAAGAGTTACTTCCTGAAAACCTCTGTATTATTCAAATGTGGTTTCTTTCTAAGCCAAACCCAGCAAATAAAATCACTACCTTCCCCCAACATGGAACATGACTCCCAAGGATGAGGGGTTATTAGCAAGTGTTAACCAGTGTTGTATTTGAAAAAAGACCCTCACCAAAAGGGGGAAAAATTGAATAAGAAAGAGCTTTTATGGCTAAGAGTTTTCAAAGTGAGTCAGAAGTTCATTCCAGATGTTACACATGCTCAAATCTCAGAAAAATTTCAATGACTACCACAATAAACAAATACTCAAAAAAATGTTTCTGCTGGCCCTGGGACATCTGTACACCACAGGCAAGGCATACAGACTTATGACACTATCACCCTATCATCGGACCCTAATTTGGAATATATGATCATTGATTTCCCCAATAAAACATATGTATACTCATTTATAATTCCCCTAATCAAGATTTTTCCACTTTAAAAATTTTTAATGTAACTGGTAATTTTTAATGTAACTGGTAAATATATCTCTCAGAACTTAAAATTTCAGATTGTTCATATACTACTTGAGTGTGAATCTCAGCAAAGTAGTGACTATCTACTACGCTCTAGTTCATTAGACTTGCCCTGGACAACTAACAAAATTTTGGACAAGTCCCATCTTAAAAAATAAGGAGTATTTACAACTTTAAGTAAAAATATTCCTTCCATCCACCCCCAGAATAAGTCCTTTTTCAGCCTGAAGAAGTCAGAGTGACATCATTCCTAATCCCTAAACATTAAGGAATTAGCAAATATAAAGTGGGTGTGTAACCACAGATCAAAGAAGATTTATTATAATTGTAGTTAAAATCTTGTGTTTATGTAAGAACTTGTAACATTCATAAAAACATGTTTGTCATGGGTTCAGAAGGGAGGGTGAAGGATGAATAAGGGGAACACAGGGCATTTTTATGGCAGTGAAACACTTCTGTATGATACTGGAATGATGAAGACATAACTTTATACATTTATAAAAGTCTATAAAACTATACAGCACGATGTATAAACTGTAAGTTAAACCATAGACATTGGGGAGTAACAATGCTTTAATATTGGTTCATCATTTGTAACATGTGGACCACACTAATGTAATATGTTAATAACGGGAAACTATGTATGTGTGGGGGAGGGGGTATTTGGGAATTCCCTATAGTTTTGATGTATTTTATGTAAATCTAAAAGTTCTTTAAAAGTAAAGTTTAATATTATTTTAAAAAAATAAGGATTGGATACAAGATCTCTCGCAAAATGGAATCACTCAAGCACACAGACATGACCAGCTCATGATGGTCATGTTCTCAGAAGCTTACCAACAGCCATTTGATGATCAAAGTCCTTGGCACTGCTTGATAAATATTTTAGTTATTTCATTTTTTATATACATTTTTCTATTATTTTTAAGGAAGCTTTAGATAATATAAATGTTACATCAAAAATATAGGGGATTCCTATATACCCCACCCCCTTCAAATTAACAACATCTTTTATTAGTGTGATACACTTGTTACAATTGATGAGCACATATTGAAATATTGTTACTATGTCCTCTAGTTTGCATTGTGTTTTACACTTTGCACTGAGGAATTTTAAAGTTATTGACAAAATGTTTGAAGGCCTGTATCCATCATTGTGATGTCATACAGAACAATCCCACTACCACCAAAATGCCTCATGGTACACCTATTTCTGCATTGCCCTCTCCTCAGAACCTCTGGTGATCACTGCCTTTATATCAATGTTTCAAGTACTTCCATTACTAGAATAATAAAGTTTACTTTAGTTCATAGATGCATTTCCACCTTATGTATGTTCATTCCTCAGTCTTAAGGATTTTGGAATAGTGATATCTACTCTGCTTCTGGTTGGGAGAAGGCTTGGATACCATGGGGCAGATGAGTGGAACTGTCTTATTTGCAGTTTGTAGATACTCTCATTTTTATTGGATGGGTGTTGTCCACCATCATCCTTTTGTTAGTTGTCCTGAATGAGTCCAGTGAATTGGAGATTAACTATTGACTGCAAATCTGCAGAGCTCTGAGATTCAGGCTTAAATGGAAAATGAAGAGGCAGAAGATTTAAGTCTCTGGGGCACATATTTAATGAGTATAGTGTTAATTATAGGTTAAAATAAAGGGTGAATAAGAACTACGTATAGGAAAATTATAAATGAATTCAACTACACTACTTTAGGGGGTTAGGTTATTGTATATTCCAGAGTAAGGCCCACTGATATGGTGCTGACTTTCTAAGGTTGTCTGCCATATCTATAATGTTCAAATGTGTCTAGATGTCTCAAGACACCTCTGTTTAAGGCACTCTTAACTGCACCAGTCAGTGAGATCTTACTAAACCTTGCACGAGCATAACCTCTGGAATGAACTCCCAACTCACTTTGAAATCTCCTACCCATAAAAACTCATTAATATTTAATATTTCACTTTTTTGCTCAAGGACTTTCTCCAAATGCCTCACCAATTGGTGCTTAGTAATAATCCATATGTACCAAGGGAGGCTTATTCCCAGGAGTCATGTTTTGTGTTTATGTTCTGAGTTTAGCTTAGAGAAAGGCCACATAAATGGAACAAGAATGGTTTGAGAAGGTAAATCTTATGCTATATATAATACTAGACTAAGTTTTAATTTCACAAGAACAAGGTTCCTAAGCACAATCATCACTATCAAGGTTCTTGGGTATTGGTCTCTCATCCTTTGTTAAACGCTGCCCATGTACTCTAGGGATTCTTGCCACTCTATTAGGGAATGTAGTAGGACACCAGTACTGTTTTGATATTATTGATCAATTCCACAAATAAATACTGGATTATGTTTGTAAACTGATCTTTTTCTCTGGGCATATTAGATTATATTGGATTCATAGGTTTACATGATTAAGTAATTATGTAAACCTCTTGTGCCAGTAGGGCATTGAGTCCCCATCATTTGGTGGGTGAAGACTCACAGATAAAAGGCATCACAAAAGACAGAGTTAAAGGGTTTCTGATGTTGGAGTTTTGATGTTGGAGTTTGATGCTGAAGTCTTAAGCTGGAGCCCCAGGAAGTAAGCCCACAAAGGAAAGAGAAGCAAGCCTAGGAAGGGAAGAACCCAGTGAACCCTTGTAGACACTAGCAGTCACCTTGCTCCAACATGGGAAAATAGACTTTGGTGAGGAAAGTAGCTCATGCTTTATGGCCTGGTATCTGTAAGCTCCTACTCCAAATAAATACCTTCTATAAAATCCAACCAATGTCTGGTATTTTGCATCAGCACACCGTTGACTGACTAATATACCACCCCAGGATGGGAATTCAATATTCTTTCACTTACTGTGTGGGTCTCCAACCAATAAGACAACACCCCATGACAACTTGTAGCACATTCATGTTGCATAGAAGCATGTTCCAGGTGTACTCCTCTGCACACATCCCCCCACCACTGACACCATGTACCAGCGATCCTTCCCTGCCACAGCTGTGACTCTTCTGTAATCCAAAAAACCTCCCCCAAAATAAAGCCAAAAGACAACCAACAAGATGGTGGCAAAGTAAGGAGCTCTTAGTATCAGCTCCTGCTACAGGGCAATTAGTAATCACTCAGAGCTATCTAAAATGCTTGTTTGGGGGCTCCAGGAGATCAGAAGTGTATCCTGCAACATCTTTGAAAGAATTTCAAGAGTGAACTGCCCATCCAAAGAGAAGATTCATAAGTAGAACACTCCACACAATGGATACTGGTGTCCATCTTCCACAAGCCACCTCAGGAGCTATTCTGCAGCTGGAATTGGAAGCTCCACTTCCCAAACATGAGGGATGAAGAGGCAGTTGTGCACCAAATTCAGCTACTGATTAGTAAATCCAGTGGGCTAAAGTATAGTCCTAAGAACAGATAACATTTGAAGCTGTCCAAGTCAGAAAGAGTCTGGCAGCTGTCATCTTAACTCCACACCTGGTATGGGGGGAAGCAGGACAGACTGGAATCTTGGTCCTGGTAGGGACCAGCTTCTTTCCATCTAGATTAGATTGCAGCTCTAGCATAAGCCCCAGCCCCAACTGTGTCATGCAGAAATTGGGAACCTACACCAGCTTCTCTGGGAAATTACAGGCCACAACACAGAGAGCAGTGATCATCATCCTTTGGCAGGGAAAATAACCGAAGGAGTATTCTGTGGCAGGAATTGGAAGCTCTAATTCACCAAAACAGGGGAGGAAGAGATGGTTGGCCTACTGATTTCAGCTACAGAATAGAAAATTTGGCTGGCTAAAGTTTAACCCTAAGGACAGGTAAAGTTTGAAGTTGTGCAAGTTGGAAAGAGGCCAGTGGCTGCTATTTTGACACCAAACCCAGCATGAGGGGAAGCAAAGCTGACTAAAAATTACACTGATGGTAGAGACTGATTTCTTTTACCCAGATTGGCCTGCAGCCCTAGCCTAGGCTTCAGTTCAATCTCTATCAGGGAGGAAAATGGTGGGCCCTGCACCAGGCTATCCAGGTAACTGTGGGTATATTTGGCTGGCAGAGACTGAATAATCAGAAGTCAACTGAGGCAACTGAAATCATCTCAGACCTGCACTGCAAAGGTTGCTGTTCATACCTGCAGGTCCAACCCCACCCCAAGGAGGGAACAAAGGAGGGTGATGCTTCATCAGTCTCTCTAGGCAACTACAGTTTAGGCTTGCATGCCTTGGATTATTCCACAGAGATATGGCTTTGTCCTACCCCTGGCAAAGAAGTTGGGAGAAACTTCATCAGTCCTTGGGACAATGAGGGCACCTTGAGCCCCCACAGCTTATAATGCCAACCACCTTGGATCCTACTACACAACCAGCAAGGGAGAAAAGTCAGAAACCCCTAAAGTAAAGAGAAAAACTACACCCAGAATACTCTAGTAAGTCAGATGCTGGGACACCAACAAAAAATTACAGTCCACACCAAGAAACAGAAAGGTATGGCCCAGTTAAAGGAACAAGATAGACCACCAGATGACATAAAGGAATTGAGACAACTAATCATAGATGTTAAACAAATCTCAATAGACTCAATGAGATGTTTAAAGAGATTAAGGATATTAAAAAGACATTTGATGAGCACAAAGAAGAATTTGAGGGCATAAATAGAAAAATAGCAGATCTTATGGGAGGGGAAATTGCAATAAATGTAATAAATAACATTGGAATCATATGATAGCAGATCTGAGGAAGCAAAGAAATGATTGGTGAGGTTAAAGAAATGGCCTCTGAAAGTGAACATACAAAAGAACAGATGAAGAAAAGATTGGAAAAAATTGAACAAGGTCTCAGGCAACTGAATGACAGCAAGACTTGTGCAAACATTTGTGTCGTGAGTGTTCGAGGAGGAGAAAAGAAGGCTAAAGGGGCAAAAGAAATGTTTGAAAAAAGTAATGGTAGAAATTTTCCCAACCCTATTCATGGACATAGATATCGATGTCCAAGAAGCACAACATACTTCCATCAAAAAAATCCAAATATACTAACTCTGAGATACATACTAATTAGAATGTTAAATGCCAAAGACAAAGAGAGAATGCTGAGAACAGCAAGAGAAAAGAAATGGATAACATATAAGGGATACCCAATTAAATCAGGTGCAGATTTTTCACCAGAAACCATGAAGGCAAGAAGACAATGGTATGATATATTTAAGACACTGCAAGAGAAAGTCTTCCAGCCAAGAATTTTATATCCAGCAAGATTGACTTTCAAAAATGAGAGTCAGTTTAGAATATTCACAGATAAAGAGAAACTGAGAGTTTGTAACCAAGAGACCTGCTTTGCAGGAAATACTAAAGTATGCACTACATCCTGAAAAGAAAAGACAGGACAGAGAGGCCTGGAAGAGAGTCTAGAAATGAAGATTGTATCAATATAAATATCTAAAATTATCAAAAGGGTGGTGAAAAGAAAATATGACAAATAAAACCCAAATATTCAGGAATAAACTTAACCAATGATGTAAAGCACTTATATTCAGAAAAATACAACTCATTGTTAAAATAAATCATAAAAGGCCTAAATAATTGGAAGAATATTCCATCGATGCTCATGGAGTGGAAGACTAAATATCATTAAGATGTCAATTCTAAACTAACTATGAAATTTATTTGGAAAGGAAAGAGACCCCGAATAGCCAAAGACATACTGAAAAAGAAAAACGAAATTGGAGGAATCACACTACCTGACTTCAAAACATACTATAAAGCTACGGTGGTGAAAACAGCATGGTATTGGCATAAGGAGAGACATATAGACCAATGGAATCGAATTGAAAGCTCTGATATAGAACCTCACATATACAACCACATAATATTCGATAAAGCCACCAAACCCTCTCAACTGGGAGAGAGTGGCCTATTCAACAAATGGTGTCTGGAGAACTGGATAGCCATATGTAGAAGAATGAAAGAGGATTACCATCTCACACCTTATACAAAGATCAACTCAAGATGGATCAAAGACCTAAATATAAGAGCCAAGACCATAAAAACCTTAGAAAGCAGTGTAGGGAAACATCTACAGGACCTTGTAATAGGTAATGGATTTATGAATATCTCACCAAAAGCACGAGCAGCAAAAGAACTAATAGATAAATGGGACTTCCTCAAAATTAAAGCCTTCTGCACCTCAAAGGAGTTTGTCAAGAAAGTAAAAAGGGAGCCCACACAGTGGGAGAAAATATTTGGCAATCATATATCTGATAAGAAACTTATAACTTGCATATATAAAGAACTCCTACATCTTGAAAATAAAAAGATAAACAATCCATTTAAAAAATGGGAAAAAGACTTAAACAGACACTTCTCCGAAGAAGAAATACAAATGGCAAGAAAGCACATGAAAAAATGTTCCAAATCTCTAGCTATCAGGGAAATGCAAATCAAAACCACAATGAGATACCATCTTACACCCATAAGATTGGCAGCTATGAAAAAAACAGAAGAATACAAGTGCTGGAGAGGATGTGAAGGAAGGGGAACACTCATCCACTGCTAGTGGGAATGCAGAAGGATCCAACCATTCTGGAGAACAGTATGGCGGTTTCTCAAAAAACTAGCCATAGATTTGCCATATGACCCAGCAATACCACTGCTGGGAATATACCCAGCAGAACTGAAAACAAGAACACAAACTAATATATGTACACCAATGTTCATAGCAGCATTGTTCACTATTGCCAAAAGTTGGAATCAACCCAAATGCCCATCAACAGACGAGTGGATCAATAAAATGTGGTATATACACACAATGGAATACTACTCGGCTGTAAGAACAAACACACTACAAACACATGTGATAACATGGATGAATCTTGAGAACCTTATGTTGAGTGAAGCAACCCAGACATTGAAGGACAAATACTACATGACCTCAATGATATGAAATAAACAAGCTGCCCTAGATAGCAAGAGACTGAACGATAGGCTTGCAGGAAATCGGAGGGTGGAGGAAGGATATGAGCCGATGTCTGCAGGGGTGGAATTTAAGACGAGATGGTGGTAAGTATGAACACAAAGAAGAGATAAAAGGGGGGCAAGGGGTTGCCTTTGCTTGGGGCTTTGCGGGTTTGAGGGTGGCTGGGGAGGGACGGGTGGGTAACGTTGCCCAAAAGTGGGGGGAGGGAGGGGTAGCATACGAACCAGGAGAGGGTCAGGTGTTGGTGGAGAGTAAAATGCCGAGAAAATCATATCAAAATATAATAAAGAGGGTTACCTGTTTAGAATGCTCGGAGGGGAGGGTCTGATGCAGGACGGGCTCCTGGGGAATGTCTAAATGCTCATTCTGCCAGAGTGGGTGACACCATGGGGTAGAAACCCAAGGAGTGAGAGTGGGGGTGGACCCACATCCTGGGGAGGACTAATGCCATCCAATAGAGGGAACTGTATCCCTCGAAAGAAAGGGTGGCTCCCAGGGCATTGGGGCAGTTGAGCAAGTTAGGCCCTGAACACTATTCCATCTATCTCTGGAAGTGGCTCCTCAGGAAACGGAGGTTGGCTATCACTGAGGGCACCAAGGTGGAAGGGAAAATGGACGTTAAATGTGTGGAACCAAAGTAAATGGGGGGTAAGAGAGGAGTTTCTTGAGAGTACACAAGGATGGATATAAAACATGTAATATTACACCATAACATATAGGAGATGACAGACTGATAATGTAAACCATAATGTAAAACACAGGATAACTAAAAATGTAAAGAACTGTGTATCCTAAAATAGGCACCATAATGTAAGCACAGATGTCACCTTGTTAGAAAGCTAATGTCTCAGACTCTGTACATCACTTTAAGTAAATATGATATGAATAGGGCGTAAGAGTATCACTGTGGAAGGGAAAAGGTTTTCTGGTGGATGTGTGGGAGTGCTGTATATTATATATATACATTGCTGTGGTCTAGGACTCCTGTGAAGAAAAGCTGAATAATTAGGGGGGGGGGGGGGAAGAAAAAAATAGGATGTGGAATTTTTTCAAGTCAACATTCTTTATCTAAGTTCTTTATCTAACTTTATCCAAGTTCTTTATCTATCCTTTAAACTCATCGCTATATGCCATTCCCTAGTAAGGGACCATGACATTATATTGGGCTTCAAATTTCGGGGAGTTCTGGATCACAGAGTGTTTCAACAATGGCAATGGAGGGATACTGGTATGGGATACCAATGACAGGTGATATATGACTGACAGGGAGCTGTACAGAACATATGTCCAGGGTGCATGGTAATGTTTGGATATACTCATAGTGGCAACAATTAAAAACCACAGTAGGGGGGGTACTGGGTTCCTGGCCAGTGGTGCTCTGTCGTGGTCCCTAGGGGAGCAGCGACAGTCTCCCAGGTACAGTGGTGGGGACCGGGAGGGAGTGAGGGTTCAACAGTGAGCCCCTGATACTAATGACTATGCTTGTGAGCTGATAAACCCAAAATAAGAACAAGGCCTAGAGCAACTTTGTGCCTGGGAATTTCCTTCTGTCAGCCTTCATGTTACTCAAATGTGGCCAGTCTCGAAGCCAAACTCAGCATGTAAATGCAATGCCTTCCCCCCAGCGTGGGACATGACACCCGGGGATGAGCCTCCCTGGCAACGAGGGACCACTATCAACTACCAACTGATGATGCAACTGGAAAATGACCTTATACGGAAGGTTCAATGCGGATCAGCAGAATATCCATGTCTACATAAAATACCATGACTTTAAAATGCTGTTTGACCTAAAGTAAGGGGGAAATGGAAAGGAGAAATGAGTTTATATGGCTACGAGTTTCTAAAAAAGAGTCTGGAGGCTGGCAGAAGGTTTGCCCTCATGCACAACTGAGCAGAGTCAGAGAGACAGATAAAGCAGATACAATCCCCAGATATTGGTTCCTTTGAGGGCTAAAGAGACCCATGGGAGTTATGGTCATGGCCGATGGGGTTAACTACCAGGGCAGATGGCCCCTCTTTGGAAATGGTGTTTATGTGTGATGAATCTGGACTCAGATGGGATCTCCCTTCATAAGACTTTCATGCTAATGTGCTGGAGGTGCAGTTAATGTTGGGGTTTAAGATATATTTAGGGGATTTGAATCTCTGGACTGACAATGTGATAGCCAGATCCTGAGCCTCAACAGACTCCAGCACCTACAATCTGATTTATTGGACTTACCACACTCAGCTAAGATGGAGGTGAAGAAGGACAACCACCACACCATGGAGCCTAGAGTGATTACAACTGAAAATGGGAGGATTGCATCCAGCATCCAGGTGGAATCTGAGCCTCCTCTTGACATAAAGGTGCAATGGACACAACCAATCCAGTGTCCACATAGAAGAGGTGGCATTGGATTGGGAAAAGTGGACATAATGGACAAAGGGTATGGGGAAAGGCAGGAAGAGATGAGAGGTGGAGGCGTCTTCGGGACATGGAGCTGCCCTGGATGGTGCTTCAGAGGTAATCACCGGACATTGTAAATCCTCACAGGGCCTACTTGATGGAATAGAGGAGAGTATGGGCCGTGATGTGAACCAATGTATATGAGGTGCAGAGGTGCCCAAAGATGTACTTACCAAATCCAATGGATGTGTCATGATGATGGGAACGAGTGTTGTTGGGGGGGGGAGAGGGGGTGTGGGGGGGTGGTGTTGAATGGGACCTCACATATATATTTTTAATGTAATATTATTACAAAGTCAATAAAAAATAAAAAAATTAAAAAAAAAAAAAGATGTCAATTCTACTCAAATTGATATACAGATTCAATGCAATCCCAATAAAAATTCCACCAACATTTTTTAAGTAAATAGATAACATGATTATCAAATTTATTTGGAAGATTATGGGGCCCTGAATAGCCAGAAACATCTTAAAAAGGAAAACTGAAGTTGGAGGACTCTCTTTTCTGGACTTTAAATCATATTACCTAGTTTCAGTTGTAAAAACAGCATGGTACTGGCATAAAGACAGACACAGACCAGTGGAACAGAATTGATGGTTAGAAATAGACCCTCACATATATGGTTAAGTAATTTTTGACTAGTGTGTCAAATGCACCCAGTTCAGGCAGAACAGTCCATTCAACAAATAGTTCTGAGAAAAATATATATCCATAGCCAAAAGGAGGAATGAGGACCCAAATCTCATATCTTATACAAAAATTAACTCAAAATGAATCAAAAACATAAATATAAAAGCAAGAAACATTACTCTCCTAGAAGAAAATATAAAGAAATATCTTTAAGACATGGTGGTAGGTGATGGATTCTTAAAAGAGATAAGAGGAAGACTGAAATGGACTACTGATAAGTAATGTATGTAGAAGTTTTAATTAGCTTTACTGTAAAGGTGTAGAAATTTGCAGAGTTGATAGTAACACATTATAGTGAGTGACAGCTAGTTTATAAATGGAAATGTGGCTGAAAATGCTAGTCTAGGGATGTAAATGTCAAATGACAGAAAAGTAGAGAATAATCTAGGGACTGAATAACACAGTAAACCCAGAGGTGGATGATAAACTGTGCTTGATGATACAGATATAAGAGTGCCCTTTGCAAGCTACAGCAGATGTACATCATCATTGCTGGGTGGTGGGAGTGTGGAGAAGCATGGGAAACATGTACCTGGAGTGACCCAAGGACTGTGGTTAACATTAATAATGCAATATTCTTGTATCTTTCCCAAAGTTGTACTGTTTTGATAGTGGGGGAATATGTACACTATGGACCTGGTAATAATTAGATGATATTCTCTCATAATCTGTAACAAATATTCCACCATGGTGTGGTGTGTTGATAGAGGGGTGTAGTTTGAAAATTCTGCACATATGCATATTGTTTTATAAGTTTACAACCTGTGTCATAAAAGTATATTTAAGAAATGATAATGGAGTGGGTTGGGGGGAAATAAGCCATATATAAGATAAGGACTATAATTAGTAGCAAGATTTTGACTAAATATTCTTCCATAATTTGTGAACGAATATCTCACAACAATGCAAGGTGTTGGTGGAGGGTTGATGTATGGGACCTCTGTATGATGTTATGAATGTTTGCTTTGTAAATTCATGATTTTTACTATACACTTATTGTCTATGTATGTTCATATATAAAAGATAAAAAATAATAATAGGGTGGGTTGGGGGTAAATACTTTAGTTAATAGTGATATTTTGAGGATGCTCTTTAATCTTCAGAAAATGTTTAAGACTGCAAGGTATTCATTGTAGGATGAGGTATGACAGTCATGTATGATGTTATGTATGATTGTTTATAAGTTATAAGTTCACAACTATTACTATGCACTTACTGTTTATGTATGTTCATGTATGGGTAAAATACTTCAATAAAATTTTAAAAAAAATAAAAAATAAAACCAAAAAGAAAATAAATAAAAATAATAAAAAATGAAAAAATAAAATACATATATATATATATTAAAATTCCTTTTTGCATTGTGTCTTCCATTCACATAGATCTGTGATCATCATTTATCTCAGGGCCTTCTATATGGCCACATTATGATCAAAGGCCAAGAGGAAGAGCATAATCTCATCACATCTTGTTTTTTGATATTTTTTCCTTTTCTTTTTAAGATTTATTTATTTATTTATCTCCCCTTCTCCCCCCGCCCCAGTTGTCTGTTCTCTGTGTCTATTTACTGCATGTTCTTTGTCTGCTTCTGTTGTTGTCAGCAGCATGGAAATCTGTTTCTTTTTGTTGCATCATCTTGTGGTGTCATGTCTCCATTTGTGCGGTGCCATTCCTGGGCAGGCTAAAATTTCTTTCATGCCGGGTGGCTGTCCTTATGGGGCACACTCCTTGCGCGTGGGGCTCCCCTACACTCCTGTGTGTGATGGCACTCCTTGTGCGCATCAGCACTG
This sequence comes from Dasypus novemcinctus, assembly GCF_030445035.2. Lineage (NCBI taxonomy): Eukaryota > Metazoa > Chordata > Mammalia > Cingulata > Dasypodidae > Dasypus > Dasypus novemcinctus. Next base: position 60,963,064 of record NC_080691.1, on the reverse strand, counting down.
TTCGTGGGCCAGCTCCACAAGGGTCAAGGAGGCCCGGGGTTTGAACCACAGACCTCCCATGTGGTAGATGGATGCCCTAACAACTGGGCCAAGTCCGCTTCCCTCTACTTCTTAAATACTTGTTAGTAGTTTCTGTGTTTCTAGTAATTTGATCATTTCATTTAGATTATCTAAGTCATTTGTGAACAGATGTTCATATGATTCTCCTATTAACCTTTTTATTTCTGTGGTGTCAATAATAACATTTTCCATTTCTTTTCTGATTTTACTTATTTGTATCTTCTCTCTTTTTGCGTGTGTAGCTTTTTGTTCATTGTATGGATATTTTCAAAGGACCAACTTTTAAAATCACTCCAAGGTTTTATTCTCTATTTCATTTATCTGAACTCTAATCGTTTATTCTTTCCTCTTGCTCACTTTGAGCTTAGCTTACTTTTTTAATTGGTCCTCCAGTAAGGTTTAGGTCTCCAGATTGAGATCTTTCTTCTTTTTTAATATCCTGTGGAGCTATACATTTCCCTCTCAGAACTGCTTCTGTTGCATCATCTAAGTTATGGTATGGTGTGTTTTTGTGCATATTCACCTTAAGATATTTTCTAATTTTCCTTCTGATTTTTCCAAAATATTGGTTGTTTAAGCATGGGTTAATTCCCTTATAGTTAACAATTTTCTACTTTTCCATCTGTTGTTAATTTCTAGCTTCATTCTACTGTGGTCAAGTAAGTTATATTGCATGAGTTCAATGTTTTAAAATTTATTGTTTGTTGTTTTATGACCTATGATTTGGTCTGTACTGGAGATTGTTCCATATCTGCTAGAGAAGAATGTATGTTCTGCTGCTTTTGAATGAAGTATTCTATATATATATTTGTTCAGTCTAAATGTCATTTAAGTTTTCTATGTCCTTATTTATCTTAAGTCTACGTATTATAGCCATTATTGAAATTGGTCAATTTATGTTTCCTGCTATTGTTGTAGAACATTCTATTGCTACCATCAAATCTGTCAACATCTGCCTTATATGTTTTGGGGCTCTACCATGAGGTGCATATATGTTTATAATTCTTATGTCATCTTTTTTAACTGACCCCTTTACCAGTATATAATAGTGAATTTCTTTGTCACTTGTAATGGTTTTTGATGTAAGGTATATTATATCTGACAATGTAGAGTCCCCAGGTTGCAACCATCCCTAGCAGTAAAACCTTAAGCATGAATCCCCCAAGAGGCTGGGCCCTCAGTGCAGCTCATGACTGAAATGATGAGCCAAATACCTGAAAAACCACAGCTGAACTTGGGAGGAAACCAGAGCAGCCAAGACTGAGAGAAGAGGCTAAGAAAGAGACAAGCCTTATACCTAGTTGCCCACAGCTGAGCTCTGGGAGACAGCAGATTCTGGACAGGAAGTCAGGAACCTCATCAAAGATCAGTGGCCTTCTTGCTTCACCACAAAGCAGGACCCCCAAGATCATCCATGCCTGATTTTGGTGAGAAAGGGTCTCTGCCAATATCTTGATTGTGACATTTCATGGTCTTGGAACTGTAAACTTTTACCCTAAAAGTATCCCTGTTATAAAAGTCAACCCATTTCTGATACTTTGCCTCAGCAACCTTGTGGTAAACTATGACACACTTGTTACAAATTATATCTTTATACATGGCTTGTCCCATATAAAAGATTTATCATTCCTTTTCATACATTTACATTCTACAACCTGTAAGAAAAAGGGTCTGCATACTAAAAAAGTCAATACAATAATACTGGCATTTATAATTACCCATTGTGGCAGTTTTTTTATTATTTATGAATTCAAAAAAGAGATTATGTTTGTAAATTGGTCTGTTCCTCTGGGTGTGATCTCCTTTGTTTTAGGTTCAGCTGAGATGTCTTTAATTAAATTATGTTAAGATTAGGGCTTTGAAGTCAGTAGGGTATAACAGGGTTGATTCTTTGCCTCCATGGTGCACTATATAAACAGACACTCACTCAAGGAGACACACAGAAAAAGAGAGGAATAGAGAATGCCATAGACACGGAAGAGGAAAGTACTTGGTCATTTCAGTCCTGCCATGAGACAGAAAAGAGAAAACACAACATCTAAAGCTCCAGTGAAAGCTGAGCCATTTGCCTGATAGTTTACAGCTGAAGAGACCAGATCCCTGTGCAGCTGAGAAGACCTGGAAAGAAATAAGCCCTCCAGCCTACAGTTGATGGTGGAAGTAGCTGGTCCCTTGGAGCTGTAAGGGGAAAAAAGAGAGACCAGATAGAGGTTACCTGCCACCTTGCTTCAACACATGGTAACAGACTGGTGAAGAATGAACGTTGGGTTGAACTCTTTAGGACTTTGTAACTATAACCTTCTACCCCAAATATATACCTTTTATGAAATCCAACAGATTTCTGGTACTTTGCATCAGCACCACTTTGGCTGAAAAATACACCCATCTATTTAACGTTAGCAAAGATCTTTCAATCCACTATCTAGTGTCCTTTCTTTTGGCATGAAGAATTCCCTTAACATTATTTGTAGGGCAGTCTAGAGGTGGTTAAATCCCTCTACTTTTGTTTATCTTGGAATGGCTTAATCTTTCCCTCTTTTTTATTATTTTAATATTTTTTCTTTGTTATTTTCTTTTAAATGTTACATTCAAAAACTGTGAGGTCCCCATATACCCTCCACCCCACCTACCCCACCCCTCCCACATCAACAACCTCTTCCATCATTGTGGCATAACCACTAGAGTGTTGCTGCACATAAAAATCCTTGTTTGAAATTATTTTCTTTCAGCCCTTTAAATATTTCATTCCACTTCTTTCCAGCCACCATGGTTTCTGATGAGAAATCAGCATTTCTTACTGGAACCCCCTGGTACATAATACATTGATTTTCTCTTGCATCTTTCAGAATTCACTCATTGTCTTTGACTTAGGACAGTTTGACTACTATATCTTGGTATTTTCTATTTAAATTTATTATATTTAGGGTTCATTTGAATTCTTGAATATGTATATTAGTGTCTTTTGTTAAATTTGAGATTTTTCCCAGATTTGTTTTTTAATATGCCTTCTGTCCCCTTGAGACATAGATGACTTTGCTTTTTCTCCACCAACCCTTCCATTTCTTTCCCCATGCAGTTGCAGCAGCATTCTTTTCCTGAAAAGTTAAAAGGTAAGATTTGGGAGTGGGTTTTAAACTGGTGCCTAATCAGTAAATCTTGTAACACTGCATTCTGTACAAGCTTTGCTGCCCCTAGTAGCTCTGCCTTCCCCATCTGCATGTAGATATGCAATATAAAAGGTCTTTCTCATTGTGTGGTGAGCACGGACAATAGAGTTCAGAAAACAATGTCTCTCTACACTGCAGAGAATGAAGACTCCATGTGATCCCTTAAATAAATGCTCATTACTCACCAAGCTAGACTTCTCAGAGTCTTTATTTGGTATAACATATTAATTCCAAGTTTGGTGGGAAGCTGTCATTTACACAGCTCCTAGTTCCTAGCCACACTTGACAGTTTGTGCAGTTGACAGAATTCATCAGACCAAAGTATGAGCTTGGGTGAGGAATTCATGGGGGAATCCTGGGGTGGCCTCCTACCTCTGTGTGTGGGAGGACTGCCTAATTGTGTGATTATTGCAGACCTCCATGTTAGTATGAGGATGCCACACCAGAAGGAGTAGAGTGCAAAGAACAAAAGATTACAAAGCTTAACAAAGATAGTAAGTATGTGCTGCTACAGCAATCAGTTGACTGTTGTTATGGGTGATAAGGTTAGCTATAGCAGACTGAGAAAGACAGAGAAATCTGAATATTGAAGTAGGAAAATAGAGAGTATGGTTCTATAGAGAAGAATCTTTTATCTCAATTCAGCCAGGGCACCTCTCTAAAATCATCAGCTGATCCAGCAAAATTTTTACTCTAGGAAATGGCTCCAGAAAAAGACAAATAATTTGTATGCATCCCTATTCCATTCCCCATGCATATCTCACTCTATAGAGGAGACCCAAAGAAGACAAAATGCTTAATTGCTCCAACTGGTAATTGAAATTACAGGAACTAATGACATAGTACTGGAACTGAGGAAAAGTACCTCAGCTTTCCTTTAAAGTAACGTTGAGAAAAAACTGTGCCTCAAAAGTGCAAAGGTCTGTACTAAGGTCAATTAAAGCAGGGTTAAAACAAAAAGGTAAGCCCACTTCAACCTCCCCTCAAGGGTTGAGAGGCATTCTTAAACAATTGTAAGCCAAAGATAGTTGGACAATTACGAACAGAAAGTTGGAATGAAAAGCTGCAGGGGAAGGGGAAACTTGCTACTGAATTAAAACCAAATATTGAGAAGAGAATGGAAAAGGGCCATAAAGAATATTTGAGGAAATAATGACTGAAAACTTCCCAATCCTTATGAAGGACATAAATGTCATTATCCAAGAAGGACAACACACTGAAAACAGAAAAAATCTGAATACACCTACCTGGAGACACCTACTATTTGGAATGACAAATATCAGAGATAAAAAGAGGTTTGTAAAAGCAGGGTGTGAAAAGCAAAACATCATATACAAGAAAAATTTGATAAGTTTAAGTGGAGACCTCACATCAGAAACTATGGAGGAGAGAAGAAAGTGGTATGATGTATTTAAGTTACTGAAAGAGAAAAACTGCCAGCCAAGAATTCTGTATCCTGGAAAACTGTCCTTCAAAAATGAGGGTGAGTTCAAAGTCTTTACAGACAAACAAAAACTGGTAGAATATGTTACCAAAAGGTTAGTTTTGCCAGAAATACTGAAGGGGGTCCTGTAGCCTGAAAGGGAAAAACAAGGGTGAGAGGTTTGGAGAAGAGTTTAGAAATGAAGATTGATCTCTCCTGCAAAGAAGTGGCAGAGTAGGGTTGGAGTCCTGCTGGACCGGGATGTTTTGGGTGTTTGCAGGGCAGGAGGTGTCTGGATGTTGATATGGTGGGATGGTGACAGAGGAGATTCTTGCAAGAGGTAGAATTTGGGGTCTTTTCCATGGAGGTCAGAGGTTGTGGGTGGGACCTTTCCCCCTGGGGTTGGTGGCCCGGTTGTGATGATTCCTGAAGGCTTTGTTGGCTGGGGTGTTCCCAACCCCTGAGCAGGCTGTTTCGGTGACTTACAGGGCAGGAGGTGTCTGGATGTTGATTTGGTGAGACAGTGACAGAAGAGATTCTTGTGAGAGGTGGAATTTTGGGTTTCTGACATGGAGGTTAGAAGTTGTGAGTGGGACCCCTCCTCCTATGGCTAGCAGCCTGGCTGTGGCAATATCTGAAGGCTGAGTTGTGCTGCTCTGTTCCCGGGTCCTTTTAACCAGATATGTGGTTTCCAGGTCTGTGTCCCCTAAGCCCTGGTGGCCCATGCTCCAGAGACACACACCCCTTGAGTTTGCAAGAACACAGACATCCCATGCCCGAATCCCACCGTGCCCTGAGGTCTTTCTGAGGTCCTTGATCACCCTAGCCCTTGGCGTTTGTTTGTTGTTTTTTTTTTTGTTTCTCTCTCTCCTTGAACTTAGAGGAGAATACCAGCTGACTTGGGAAGAGTCTAGGAAGAAAGGAGAGGTGAATCTGCTGAGAAAGCCCAATTTACCTAAACATCCTGGAATAGGAAAATTGGTCTGGGAGAAGGTGGAGTCAGAAATTTAATTAGACCTCTCCTAGCACACCTAAGGGGGAAGGACTGTAGGAGGTGCTATCCAAGCTTCCAGTAGCATATTTGGGGGTTCTGGTGAGGTGTAGGAGCTCTCACACTGGAAATAAAGAGTCATAGCCTTCTGTGTTGAGTTGGTTCAACAAGGACATACTTGAATCTCCTACAGGACCTCTCAGGCAGCTTTCCTGCTGCCCTGGGAGAGAGAGAAGTGAGGAAAGGAGAAAGGGGGAAGGTTAGATCCCTAAGTGTATTATTTAACTGCAAAGACGATTCCTAGCTTGAAACGTTTCCTTTATTTTTTATTTTTTATTTATTTTTTGTTGTGGTTCTAATATTGCATTGTCTCCTGGTCTTTTCTCCCATTTTATCCCCCAAGGTGCTTTTTCATTTACTTGTTCTTTTTCTCTTTTTTTTTCTTGCTTGTTTCCCCCCTTTTCTTTGTCCCCCTTTCTCTTCTTTTATTCTTTTCTCTCTTTTTCTTCTTAATTTATTTTATTTTCTTTATATAATAGGTGCTGCATGGAGTGCTTCATACTTGCTGCGTTCCCTCATCCTCCATTTCCTCTTTTCTGTATGTATTGATTTTGGCCACCTACACTACCCCCTTTCCCCCACATCTTTCAATCCTCCATCATCTACTGTTTCTCTTAAATTCCACCTCCCTTTCTTAGGCCCCCCAAATTGGCTGACTTTTTATTTCTAATACTTTTGTTCTGTTTTCTGTCTTTTATCCAGTCCTGATATCATTGTCTTTCTTTTCTCTTTCCCTCTCTCATGAAAACACTGACCTTTTAATTCATACTATATTCCTTCTCATATTCAGTTGGCTATCTCATTATAGGGACTCTACTTACTACTATAACTCTACACAACTTACATCAGTCTAATATCCATTCTCCCTGATCTCACATTGTTGCTCTGTTAGCATTTATTACCAATACTATTTATACATTTTCTTTTCTTACTCATTTTGCTTTCCCTGGCCCTAATATTTTCCTTCATAATGAACTTAGCCAGCAACAAGAAAATAGAATAAGAAGAACAAAGTTACAAAGAGAAGACATAACACTTAACGCATGAATAACTAAGTAATCCCCAAGACTAGACAAAGAAGCTAAGGAACTGAATAAACCCATCAAGATAAAATGATGACCAGACAGCAAAAGAAAACTGCAAACTAAACCAATAATCAGGAAAACATGGCCAAATCCAATGAACAAACTAAAAACCAGGAAGGGGAGCAGAACATTGTACAAGTAACTAAAGATCTCAAAACATATATTAGACACCAACTTAATGAAGTAAAGGAAGAAATTAACAATATGAAGAAGACACTTGGAGAGGAAATTGGAGACATACACAAAAAGATAACAGATATGATGGTGATGAAGACCACAGTTCAAGAAATCAAAATACACTCACAGCATATAGCAGCAGATTAGAAGAGACAGAGGAGAGAATTACTAATGTGGAAGACAGTATATCTGAAATCAAAGAAGTAGTAGAACTGATCGATAAAAAGATAAAAAAAATCCAGCTAGGATTTAGGGACCTGAATGACAATGCAAAACACACAAACATATGTGTTATAAGCATCACAGAAGGAGAAGAGAAGGGAAAGGGGACAGAAAGGATGTTGGAGGAAATAATGACTGAAAACTTTGCAAATCTACTGAGAGAGAAGGATGTACATGTCCAGGAAGAATAATGCACCCCAAACACCATAAATCCCAACAGGCCCACCCCAAGACATATATTTGTCAAATTATTCAATGCTCAAGACAAAGAGAAAATTCTAAATGCAGGAAGAGAAAAGAGAATCATCACATACAAAGGAGGCTCCACAAGACTAACTGCTGATTTCTCATCTGAAACCATGGAGGCAAGAAGGCAGTGGTATGATATAGTCAAGGAACTAAAAGAACAATAATGTCCAACCAAGAATACTCTACCCAGCTAAGCTAGAATTCAACAATGATGGAGAATTCAAAATATTCACAGATAAACAGAAATTAAAAGAGTATGCCAACAAGAACCCTGCCCTTCAAGAAATACTAAAGGGAGTTCTGCAGGAAGAAAGAAAACACAGGAGAGGCAGAGTTGGAGGTGAGTGTAAGAGCAACAAAAAGGACAAAAAGAGAGGGAAAAAAACAAACAAAATATGACAAACACAAGTCCAGACAAAATATGGTTAACATAAATAAATCCTTGAAAGTAATAACACTGAATGACAATGGATTAAATTTACCTGTCAAAAGATTCAGACTGGAAGATTGGATAAAGAAATATGACCCATCTGTATGCTGTCTACAAGAAACACATCTGAGACCCAGAGATTCATGGAGGTTGAAAGTGAATGGCTGGAAAATAATTTTACATGCAAACAATAACCAAAAAAAAAAAAAAAAGAAAAAGGCAGGAGTAGTTATATTAATATCAGACAAAAATAGACTTTAAATGTGAAACAAGAGATAATCTTTCAAGAAGAATGAACAATCATAAATATTTATGCTCCTAAAAAGAGGTCTCCAAATACGTGAGGCAAACACTGGAAAAACTAAGTGAAAGAATAGATGCCTCTACAATTATAGTGGGAGATTTTATTACACCACTATCAAAAGAAAATCAATAAAGAAAAAAAAAACTTTGAACAGTATATTAGAGAACCTGGACCTAATAGATATAATCAGATCATTACACCCAAATACAGAAGGATATACATTTTTCTCAAGTGTACGTGGATCAGTCTCCAAAATAGACCATATGCTAGGCCACAAAGAAAGGCTCAATGAGTTCACAAAGATTGAAATCATACAAAATAATATCTCTGACCTTAGTAGAGCGAAGCTGGAAATCTGCAAGTGCCAGAGGCCCAGATTTCACAAGAAGATATGGAAATTAAACAACACACTCTTAGAAAAACAATGGATCAAAGAGAAAATTTCAAAAGAAACTAGTAACTACCTTGAAAATAATGAAAATGATAACACAATATACCAAAACTTATGGGATGCAGCCAATGAAGTAATGAGAGGGAAATTTATAGTCATAAATTCATATATCAAAAAAGAAGAAAGAGCAAAAATTGAAGAACTAACTGCACATTTGGAGTAAAGTGAATAAAGCAACAAAATAACCTCACAGGAAGAAGAAAGAAAGAACTAACAAAGATAAGAGCAGAACCAAATGAAATAGAAAATAAGAAAGTACTTGAAAAAATAAACAATACCAAGAGCTGGTTCTTTGAGAAGATCAATAAAATTGACAAACCCTTAGCTAGACTAACAAAGAAAAAAGAAACAAGATGCAGCAAATAGACACCAAGAACAGACAACCAAGGGAGGGGGGAAATTAAATAAATAAATAAATCTTAAAAAGAAAAAGAAAAAAGAAAAAAGAGAGAAGATGCAAAAACACAAAATAAGAAATGAGAAAGGAAATATCACCACTGACCCTATCACATAATTATATCTATAGATGCAGAAAAAGCATTTGACAAAATACAGCACCCTTTGTTGATAAAAAACACTGCAAAAGATTGGAATACAGGGAAATTTTCTGAACATGATAAAGAGTATATATGAAAAACCCACAGCAAACATCGTTTAAAATGGTGAAATCCTAAAATCTTTACCTCAAAGATCAGGAAGAAGACAAGGATGCCCACTATCACTTCTTCTATTTAACATTGTCTTAGAAGTACTTGCTCCAGCACTGAGGCAAGAACCAGATATAAAAGGCATTCAAATTGGAAAGGAAGAAGTCAAAATTTCATTATTTGCAGGTGACATGATCCTACACATAGAAAACCCTAAGAGGTCTACAAAAAAGCATCTAGAATCCATAAATGAGTTCAGTAAAGTCGCAGGTTATAAGATCAATGCGCAAAAATCAGTTGCATTTCTGTACACCAATAATGAGCAAGATCAGGTGGAAATCAAGAAACAAATACCATTTACAATAGTCAATAAAAAAATCAAATACATAGGAATAAGTTTAACTAAAGATGTAAAAAAACTTATACACATAGAACTACAAAACACTGTTCAAGGAAATCAAAGAAGACCTACATAAATGGAAGAATATTGCCTGTTCATGGATAGGTAGAATAAATATTATTAAGATGTCTATCCTACCAAAACTGATCTACAGATTATGTGCAATCTCAATAAAAATCAACACAGCCTTCTTTAAGGAACTAGAAAAACTAGCTATGAAATTTATTTGGAAAGGAAAGAGGCCCCGAATAGCCAAGTCATATTGAAAAGGAAAATCAAAATTGGAGGAATCACACTACCTGAATTTAATACATACTACAAAGCTACAGTTGTGAAAACAGCATGGTATTAGCACAAGGAGGGACACTCAGATCAATGGATCCGAATTGAGAGTTCTGAAATAGATCCTCATATATATAGTCATATAGTATTTGATAAAGCCACAAAAATTCTCAACTGGGAGAGAATGGCCTATTCAAAAAATGGTGCCTGGAGAACTGGATATCCATATGTAAAAGAATGAAAGAGGATTACCATCTCACACCTTATACAAAAATCAACTCAAGATGGATCAAAGACCTAAATATAAGAGCCCAGGCAATAAAGACTTTGGAAAGCAGTCTAGGGAAGTATCTACAAGACCTTGTAATAAGAAATGTCTTCATGAAATTCACACCAAAAGCACAAGCAGCAAAAGAACAAATAGATAAATGGGACTTCCTCAAAATTAAAGCTTTCTTAACCTCAAAGGAGTTTGTCATGAAAGTGAAAAGAGAGCCTACGCAATGGGAGAAAATATTTGGTAAACATATATCTGATAGTAGACATATCCTGCATATATAAAAACTCTTATATCTTGAAACTAAAAAGACAAATAAACAATTTAAAAAATGGGAAAATTATTTAAACAGACACTTCTCCAAAGAAATACAAATGGCTAAAAAGCACATGAAAAAATGCTCCAAATCTCTAGCTATAAGGAAATGTGAATCAAAACTACAATGAGATACCTTCTTACCCCTATAATATTGGCAGCTATGAAAAAAACAAGAATACAAATGCTGGAGACCATGTGGAGGAATGGGAACACTCATCCACTGCTGGTGGGAATGCAGAAGGTTCCAGCCACTCAGGAGGACAGTTTGGCAGTTTCTCTAAAAACTAGCTATAGATTTGCCATATGACCCAGCAATTCCACTGCTTGCTATATACCCAGTAGAACTGAAAAAAAGGATACAAACCGATATATGCACACCAATGTTCTTAGCAGCATTGTTCACTATTGCCAAAAGTTGGAATCAACCCAAATGCCCATCAACAGATGAATGGATAAATAAAATGTGGGTATATACATACAAGGGAATACTACTCAGCTTTAGGAACGAATACACTACAAACACACGTGATAATATGTATGAATCTTGAGAACTTTATATTGAGTGAAGCAACCCAGGCATTGGAGGACAAATACTAAATGACCTCAACGATATGAAATAAGTAAACCAGGCTACCTCAGAGAGCTAGAGACTGGATGATAGGCTTAAAGAAAATTGGGGGGGTGGGGGAGGTAGAGGAAGGATGTAAGCTGACACATACATGGGTGAAATCTATGAGAAGTTGTAGGTAAGAATATGTATAAGAAAGGCATAAAATGGGAGAATAGGGTTATCTTTGGGTGGGGCTTTGTGGGCTTGAGGGGTGCTAGGGATGGGAGGATGGGTAATATTGCCCACGAAATTGGGGGGAGTGTGAGGGAATATATGAACATAGGAGATTGTCAGGTATGTGGTTGAGAGTATTATGCTGAGAAAACTTTTTCAAAAATAGAATAAGGAAAGTTACACCTTAAGATGCTTAAAGGAGATAATCTGACACAGGACAGGTTGCTAGGGAGTGTGTGAGTGCTCATATTGCCAAAGTGGGTTATATCATGGATAGAGACCCATATAATGAGAGTGAAGTTATACCCAAATCCTGGGAAGGATTGATGTTCTCAAATAGATGAAATTGTATCTCCCGAGAGAATTGGTGGCTCCAAATGCATGAGGGCAGTTGAGCATTTCAAGCCCTTAACACTGTTGCAAGTATATCTGAACATGGCCCTTCAAGCAATGAAGATTGACTGTCACTGTGGGCCCTAAGGGGAGGGGGAGAGATGTATTGAATAGATGGAATCAATGTAACTGTGTGGGCAATAGAAGTGTTCCACAAGAGCATGCAAGGATGGATATAAGATATGTAAAATTACAATAAAAATATATAGGGGCTGATAAGCTAAAATGTAAAACAAAATGTAAAACATAAGGTAGCTAAAAATTTAGAAAATTATATAGTCTAAAATATAAACCACAATGAAACCCAAATCTTACCTTGTTTGAAAGCTATTGTCTCAATATCTGTACATCAGTTTCAGTAAATATAATATGAATATGTAAAAAGATTATTGCTGTGGAAGGGAAAAGAGTTTTATGTTGGATATGTGGAAGTACTCTATATTGTATATATGAAATACTGTGATCCAAAGCTTTTGTGAAGATAAGCTCAATAATTAGAAAAAAAGAAAGAGAAAGGACGTAGACACTGAGGAAAAGATGGAAGAAGTTGCCTTCCCAATTTGCATACAGGGCAACACTTATTGCAGTGATGGAAGGCAAAATATCAAAAACAAAGTTTTCACATTTTTGAATTTTTTGATACCCCAATTTATTTTTATCTTAATTTTTCTAAATTATTATGTATTTCTAAATTAATTTTTCTAAATTAACCTTTAAAGTCATCACTATATTCCATTTTACTATTATGGGTCCTGGCAATGTATTGGGCTTCATTTTTGGAGAAGTTTTGGATCACAGAGAGTTTCAACAATGGCAGGGGAGAAATACTGATGTGGGATGTTATTGACAGGGAACACATGGTTGTCAGGGAGTTCTACAGGGCATATATCCAGTGTATATAAAAATGTTTGAATAATTTCACAGTGGTTACAATTGGGAACAGCAACTGAGGGAGTGCTGAGTTCCTAGCAAGGGAGCTCTATCACAGTCTCTAAAGGGCAGCAACAATCCCCCAAGTGCAACAGCAAAGACCAAAAAAGAAGGAAGGTCCAACAAGGAACCTTTGATACTAAGGACTACGCTTGTGAGCCTGTGCACCTGAAATAAGAACAAGGCCTAGAACTGTAGGGTGCCTAAGAGTTACCTCCTGAGAGCCTCCATGTTTCTCAAATGTGGCCAGTCTCGAAGCCAAACTCAGCATGTCAATGTATTACCTTCCCGCCAATGTGGGACATGACTCCTGGTGATGAGCCTCCCTGGCACCAAGGGATTACTACCAAGTCCCAGCTGATGATGTAAATAGAAAATAACCTTGAATTAAAGGGTCAACACAAACCGGCAGAATATCTCAGTCTACATATAATACCAGGAGTTAAAAATGCTTTTTGACCTGAACAAAAGGGGTTAATGGAAAGGACAAATGAGTTTGTATGGCTATGAGTCTCCAAAAAGAGCCAGGACTTTATCAGAGGGTTGCCTTATGCACTCCTGAGCAGAGTCCCAGAGACAGATAAAATATATATAACCCCAGGTATTGGTTCTTCTGAGGGCTACAGAGACCCACAGATTCTATGGTCATGGCAGACAGAGTTCAGTGTCATGTCAGTTGGCCCTACTTTGGAGTTTGTGTTTCTGTGTTTTGGAGCTGGACTCAGATGTGATCTTTGTCCACAAGCCTCTCAAGTTACTTTTACCGGAACTGTAGTTGGTGCTGGGGTTTAATGTATACCCAGGGGACCTGAATCTCTGGACTGACCATGTGGTAGTCAGGCCCTGAGCCTCAGCAGACTTGTGACTCCTATACTCTGGTTTATTGGACTGACCCCACTCAGCTAACATGGAGGTGAAGAAGGTCAACCACCACACCAGGGAGCCAAGAATGCCTACAACTCAAAGCAGGAGAATTTCATCCAGCATCCATGTGGAATCTAGGCCCCCTCTTGATATAGATGTGGAGTAGACACAACCATTCTAAGGTCCACAGGATGGAAGAATAGAGTATGGATTAGAGTGGATTTACTGATATTCTATTCATGAACTGTTGCGATTAGTATTCAAAGAAGGTGTGGCATTGGTGTGGAGAATGTGGCCATGGTGACTGCTGTGGGTAGGGAGTGGGAGGAAGAGATGTGATGTGGGGGCATTTTTGGGGCTTGGAGTTGTCCTGAGTGGTGCTGCAGGGACAGTTACCGGACATTGTATGTCTTTCCATGGCCCACTGAGTGGACTCTGGGAGAGTGTGGGCTATGATGTGGACCATTGACCATGAGGTGCAGTGGTGCTCGGAGATTTATTCACCAAATGTAATGAATGTCTCATGATGATGAAGGAGGAGGTTGTTATGGGGGTGGTGTGGGGGGAGGGGTGTAGGGTACATGGGGACCTAATATTTTTTGAATGTAACATTAAAATTCAAGCAAAGACAATAAATAAATAAAATAACAAATAAAATTTTAAAAAAAGAAAAGAAATGAAGATTATTATAAAAGGTAACCTAAAGGACAAGCAGACAGACAATAGAACAGTATGACAACAGAGAACCAAAGGACAAAATGGATGAAGTAAGTAATACATTTACAGTAATAACACTGCATGTTAATGGCCTGAACTCCCCAATCAAAAGGTATAGACTGATAGAATGATTTAAAAAAAAAAAGTTGTTTGTATGTTGTCTATAAGTGACCCACCTCAGAAGTAAGGTCAACCAGGTTAAAAGTGAAAGTTTGGAAAAAGTTTTTTATGCAAATAGTAACCAAAAAAGAGCTGGAGGTGACAAGATAAATGTAGAATAACAATGTTATAGTATATGAACAATAATTACTCAATGTAACTAGCGAATTTTTCCTTTGTTCAGTATTCTGTGAGTTTCTTCATATGGAATAAACATTTGTGTTTGAGGAGGACTGGAGAAGAGATATATTTTTGGATATTTCATTTTCCTTTAACCCTTTCCTATGCATTTTGTTAATTAAAATAATCCATCTGGGTCAATAACGATATAGCATGACAAGAGTTGAAAGAGATTTTTGAGTTTTTCTGCCTCAAAAATTTATGAGCTGGTATATTGCTATCTGCTATAATTCATTCCAGTAAGATGCAAAGAATTTCCAAACAGGAATTTGATTATCCAGAGAGAATTATGGCCTAAATGGAAATAAAACAACTAAATCAATAATTTATTTCATTCTTAGAGATTAATATGTCCAATAGTTATTGTTGTAATATAAATATTAGAATTATAGTTAATTTCTATTATATTAGAATTATGACTTACATTCATAAATGTTTATTGCTATATTATCTATTTCTTATCATTGATTATATTAAATCTAAGCTGGACTTTCATTATCTTTTAAAATTTGTAATTTCTTTCAATCTATTTTTCTATTTATTTTACTATTTTACAATAAAGGTCTTTTTAACAGCTTAAAAAAGCCATTGATTGTACACTTTGGAAAGATCAAATAGTATGTGGATGTATCTCAATAAAATTGCTTAATATACAAATAAATAATTGTGCAACATTAGCCCTAAATAGCAGCTATTTATAGCAGGGGAAACAGACTTTTAGAGGGAAAGAATTTGCTTGTTTTTTGTTTATTAATATAATTGAAATAATGAAAATGCCTTAATTGCAATTGAAGTGATAAATACACAACTATGTGATTATACCAATACCATTGATTATTCACTTTGGATTATGCTTTATTAATACATATCAATAGAATTGATTTGTTTAAAAATATCAGTTGGGTTGGGGGAAAATACACCAAATATAAGATATGGACTATAGTTAGTAGCAGGATTTTGATGATGCTTTTGCATAGTTTGTAACAAATGCATCACAACCATGCAAAGTGTTGATAGAGGGATAATGTATGAGATCACTGTATGACATCTTGCATTTTAATTTGTAAGTTCACAGCTTTTACTATACACTTATTTTTTATGTATGTTCATGCACGAATACATACTTTAAGAAAAAACATGAGTATGGGTGATATTGCATATATAAGACTGCTTGTACAAAATATAAAAACAAATATACTAGAGAGAAGAAAAAAGAATAGCAGCTATGCCTGGCAGGCAAGGCACAGAAAGATTGAGAGGTGATAAATTTTGCTTGTTCATTTGTTTTTAGTTTCCTATATTATTGTAATAATGAAAGTGCTCTGGGAATGATTGAGGTGATGAATGCGTAAATATGTGATTGCACTAAATATCATAGATTGTACTCCTTGGATGGATTTATGCCTTATTAATATGTACCAATAAAGTTTAATTGTTTGAATAAAAACAAACAAGCTATGCTCATATGTCTACAGTTTGCAACTTCAGTAAGCCAGGAAGAGGGCAAATGAAAGTGAAGAAAATGTTTTTAGAAGAGAGTGGAAACTTAAAAAACACTATTGTCTTTAGCACATGGAAATAGAGTATGTGTCTAATGAACTGGATAGTCAAAGGAGATATCTGGTTAAAGTGTTGAAGACGTTTCTCAGTTTATTCTATTTGCCTCTGCTAAATTTGAGGAGAGAGAGTCATGCAAAAGAAAGAGCTACTAAATATTAATGAACCAGGACTTGATGAATTTAAAATAAAACTGTTTCTCACTCACAGTCTCTTTCTGTGGATGTGACTTTTACTTAATGTAGCAAATTCCAATAATATTCACAGGCAACTTACAAAAATTACAGAAATTTTATTAGTTTGGACAAAAAGTGACAGAGTCCTTTTTAAATAAACTTTGGACATCTGTACTTCTATAGATAAAAAATAGCCTTAGAAAATACTAACCTACAAATACAGTTACATATTATGGAAAAGAATAGATAATTAAAATGCAGATCAAGAGTTTAAATGGAAGAATTGAAAGTCATGGAAAATCATTTCCCAAACTATGATTTGCCAATAACCAAGGCACTTGCAACAATATGAGTCTGGCTGGCTTTTAGAATTTCTGTAGAACATTCACTTCTGTGTGACTCTGTGCCTTATGTTTTTTCCTATTTTTAACATGTGTCTATAAATGTTTTACCATGCCTTTGTATGTTGGCTTTGGGTTAGGACAGAAATTTGTGCCTTTAGTTCACATGTCTTACAATTGAAAGGAATGGGACCCAAAAAGCTGCATGCAAGGAAACACTCTCAAGAGTGCCTACAACTGAAAGCAGGAGGATTGCATCCAGCATCCATGGGGAATCTAAGCTCACTCTTGATATAGATGTGGAGTGGACACAACCAATCCAAGGTCCACAGGATGGAGGAATAGAATATGGATGAGAGTGGACTTACTGATATTCTATTCATGAACTATTGTGATTTGTAATCAAAGAAAATGTGGCATTGGTGTGGAGAGAGTGGCCATGGTGGCTGCTGGGTGTGGGGAATGGGAGGAAGAGATGAAATGTGTAGGCATTTTCGGGACTTGGAGTTGTCCTGGCTGGTGCTGCAGGGACAATTACCAGATATTGTATGTCCTCCCATGGCCCACTGGATGGAACGTGGGAGAGTGTGGGCTATGATGTGGACCATTGACGATGAGGTGCAACGATGCTCAGAGATGTATTCACCAAATGCAATTAATGTCTCATGATGATGGAGGAGAATGTTGCTATGGGGGGAGGAGTGGGGTGAAAGGGGTGGGGGTTATGTGGGGACCTCGTATTTTTTGAATGTAATATTTAAAGAAATGAATAAAGACAAAAAAAAGCCCCCCCCCAAAAAAAATTACTTGAAAAAAATATTTCTTTGGATGAAGGTGACATAGTCTGTTTATTCTTTCACCTATTGAAGGATCTCTTGATTGTTTCCATTCTGGGAGTTATAAATAAAACTTCTATAACTAAAAAAAAAAAAAACCTCATCAATTCCTAGACTTCATATAGATGATGAGATCCTAGATACCATAAGCCTGATTCTCACTCTCCACTTAATGTGGTTGGAGAGGGATCTTTGGAGAAGGGGAATGCATTTTTTCTGTTTGTGAGGCATGTGTTGTGGCCAGAGGGCATATGTGACACGTTGTATATCAATGACAATATTCATTGTTTTATTTGTTCTTCCAGAACATTGCCCCTTCCCCATCAAGAGGTGGAGTTTATGCTTTTTCTCTTTGAACCTGGGAGGAACATTAGTAGTGTCTTGACTAAGAGTATGACAGAAATGAATCTGTGTGACATTCATGGTTATGTTAATACAGCTTCTTTCTGTCTTCCTGCATTGGGACACAAGGATTTTAGAGTGCTGAATAACCATGTAAAAAAGACACCCTGAAGCTACCATGCCTGAGAGGATATGCAGAGAAAATGTGCAGAGAGAGAAGGGAGATGCCCAAGGAGCACCATCTATTTCAGCCCCTACTGTGCAAGACTTCCAAGCCCAGGCACCAGGTATGATAGTAACGAAACCTTCTAGATGATCTCACCTCATGAAACCCCATGAAAGACCCTGAGCCAGAAGCACTAAGCTGATCTGCTCAGGAATTCCTGACCCATGTAACCCATCTAAGATAATAAATAATGGTGTTTTTTTAAAGCCTTTTAGGTTTGGAGTGATTTTTAAATTTTTTAGTAGAGCAATGGTATCTGAAACAGTAATTTACAAAGTGTGCTATTAACTCATGGATAGACAAACTAATTGAACAAATTTCAAATTCAAGAAAGAGAAAAATGCATCCATATAATAAATTAATATATGAAAGTGGTGGTGGCATCACTGGGTAGTGGAAAATTGAATGGCTATTCAAGAAATAGTGCTGGGACAGTTTAGTTATCCTTATGATACAAAAGGTAAGTACATCTCCACCTCACATTTTATTTACAAGTTAAAATGCTGAATGGATTAAAGCAATAATTGTAAAAAGCAAAATTTAAAAATTTCTAGAGAAAATTATCTTTGTCACACTTGGGGCAGAGAAGGAATCTGAAAAATAGTTGCAGTGACCTTCCTTCCTGAGCCTTGCTTCCTTGTCTTTGGATCACAGCTTAGGAAGTGAATGCTGGATCTCAAATTTGCCCACTTCTCTTTCCACATGCCAACTCCTCTTATCTCTCTAATTATTGCATTAGCTCCTAATTCCCTTTATTGGATTATTTTCTGATTAATACTTTCAGAATAACTTTGATTTCCTTCACTGTTAAATAAATTACACAGCTGGCATTTAACTACACTTAAGTGAATTTACATTGTAAGTAGAGAAAAAGAATGAGGCAAAAATTTTAAATATATGCTTTACTACATATATTATGGGTAGATTTCTCAACAGGAAAAGAGTAAGGCCAGAACCTTAAAAACTGATCCTTGTGATACAAATTATATCTGCAAAAATGTTACAGTGCAATTATAAAAGAGAATATGCCTTTGATTTATCACTTAATTCAATAAGTAAGTACCATTTAATTTACAAGTAATCAGAATGTCATTTGTTGTGTAAAACAGAAGAAGGCAATCTGTTCCCATATGTTTAATCACCACTGTATTTTTAAACTGTGTACTCAGAGAGTTTAAACTAATGTAGGCATATTCTAGTGTTCTTCTATGACACAAATGACTTAAATATGTATTTCAATTATTGAAGGAAGATAATCGATCTAGATGTGCATAATGGAGTTGAATATCTTGCTTTCCAAAGGACAGTCATAATACATTCTCAAAAATTAACATATGTTATTTGCTTATTTTCATTCCATCAAAAATTTTAAAAAGTTAACATGTAGCATGTTATAAGGCTAAAAAAGTTCATTTCACATGGGTATATCCTCAAACCATTATCACATGCTGTGACATTTTAATTTGACCAAGACAATAAGTTTTACTATCAGAATAAGTTTTTAGCAATCAGAATTTTAAGCCAAAATTGTATATACTTGAAATCAAATAAAAAAATGTTGCCCACCAGATAGCTTAACATAATATAGTTATATAAATATAGATACATATATAGATATAAGCCTGTATAATGTTCTTGATCCCTAAGGGCTTTAACATATTCTACTTTAATAAAGAATAATCTCTAAAACTTTCTCAGAATAGGCTAAATAACCCAAAAAGAATAATAAAAATATACAAATGTGTTCACTGATTGTGAAATAATCCCTTATTTCTTGGAAAGAATAAATATCATGCTCTGAGTGAGAGATGCATTCCTCTTTAAACTAGAGTCACTTTTCTGCACCAAAGTTTCCTCATAGTAATTTTCACTACTGCATTTCTCCGGGTATATATTAAGGATTCAACATAGGGTTATGAAAGTAAAAACCACGGTCATGGATTTATCAATGGGAAAGGTGGAACTGGACCTTGCATAGGGAAAGATACTGGAAACAAAGAATAAAATAACCACAGCAATATAGGATGCATAGTTGTAGAAAGCTTTGTGCTTTCCTTCCAAATGATGTGTCTTCAAGGCGTGTAAGATGACCCCATAGGAGACCAGGACGATGAAGAAGATGACTGTACAAATTGCACCTCCATTAGCTATCATGGAAAGTCCCAGAAGGTAGGTATTGGTACAAGCGAGTTTCAATAAGGGGTACATATCACACACAAAGTTGTCAATGGCATTGGGGCCACAGAAAGTGAGCAATAGATAAAAAAGACATTGAACTAATGAGTGCAGAAAGCCTCAAACCCAGGCCACTGATAGCAAAAGAACACACACTTACTGGTTCATTATGACCAAATAATGAATAGGTTTACAGATGGCCAAGTAGCAGTCATAGGCCATCACCACCAGAAGAATGACTTCAGCACCAGCAAGTAAATGATCTATAAAGACAAATCATATAAGACTGGAAAGAAATGGTCTTCTTTTGCAGCAAGTCTATGATCATTTTGGGAGCAATGGCAGTAGAATAGATAGCATCTAGCAATGATAAATAGGCCAGAAAAAAATATATGGGAAAATCCAGAGCCTGCCATGACGGTCACTATGATGAGCAAGTTGGCCACTACTGTCACAATATAGATGACAAAGAGTAATTTTTGCCCCTCAGGGTTCTGTGTGAGCCCCAGGAGGATGAACTCAGTCACATTGTTCCTGTTCTGCATGTGTTCTTCTAACAGGGTCAGAACCTACAAGCAAAAGGGCCAATAATGAATTTGTGAACATTGCAAGTTCTATGCAAAATGTGATGCTTTACTCAAAAATGTTTCCTCTACAGGGCCTTACACACAATAGTTTCTTTTTAGAAAATTAGTGCTTGAAATCTTCTCCCACAATTACCCATTTTTTCCCCCCACAAATGTCTTGCTTCACCTTCAGTGAAGACTCTTCAGCATTGTTAACTGTATTGTATATGGGAATAGGAACATCTGTGAGATTACCCACTGAAGAAGAAAGCTGCTTCCTTCAGAATGTCTCTCACAGGCTGAAGATTTGACATTTTATCTCATTTCTTTTTTCTTGAAGGCTTTTTGGTATACTGGGATCCACCATCAAATAATTTCATCTCTTATGACATTTTTATATATAGTTAAGTAAGATTATATGCAGTTCATGGAGCATAAATGGATATGCCTAGAGTTGTGTTTTTTTTAAGCTACATTACTATGAGTTCCTAAAATATAGGAATATATCACATGCAGACATAAAGGGTAACCAAGCACTTTATAAGGACCTATAAACTTCATTTAACTTAATCGTGTTTCAAAAATCATCATAGAGCGATTTAGGAGAGATAAAAATACTAAATTTTTCCCTGTCAAGAAAGTCCAATAAAAGTGTTTTGTTTGGATCTCTTCCCAATGGCACAACCCACCTTGGCAAAATGAGCCTTCAGCTATTCCCCCGGAGTCCGTCCCGCATCAGACCATACCCCCTGAGCATCCTAAACATGTAACCCTCCTACTTATATTTTGATACGATTTTCTCAACATTTTGTTCTCAACGAACACCTGATATTCTCCCATGTTCGTATGTTGCCCCACCTTCCCCCCAATTTTTGGACAATATTACCCCTCTTCCCATCCCCAGCCCCCCTCAAACCCACAAAGTCCCACCCGAAGGCAACCCCTTGCCCCCATTTTGTCCCTTCTTTGTGCTCATACTTACCACCAGCTCATCACTGATTCCACCCCTGCAGACGTTAACTCACATCCTTCCTCCACCCCCCGATTTCCTGTAAGCCTCTTTTCCAGACTCTAGCTCTCTGAGGCAGTTTGCTTATTTCATATCATTGAAGTCATGTAGTATTTGTCTTTCAATGCCTGGGTTGCTTCACTCAACATAAGATTCTCAAGGTTCATCGATGTTATCACATGTGATTGTAGTGTATTTGTTCTAACAGCCGAGTAGTATTCCATTGTGTGTATATACCACATTGTATTGATCCACTCGTCTGTTGATGGACATTTGGATTGATTCCAACTTTTGGCGATAGTGAACAATGCTGCTATGAACATTGGTGTACATATATCGGTTTGTGTCCTTGTTTTCAGTTCTGATGGGTATATACCCAGCAGTGGTATTGCTGGGTCATATGGCAAATCTATGGTTAGTTTTTTGAGAAACCGCCAAACTGAAATACACATACAGATAGACACATATAAACAGGAATGACATTTATTACAACCTAATTTATTTGAGGAAAGAAATGGGTAATAGAAACCAAGGTGAGTGGGCCCTGCATAGACATTTTCTCTAGTTTTCAATCTATTTTATAATATCTTATATCTAACCAATTCAGAGTAAATTCAGAGTGTTAAAATAAAACATTTAGTCGGAATCATGGCTTCATAAAGAGAAGTATATAATAAAATTCTGGAAATATGTATTTAATTTTTAGCCTAGTCATCTAGGAAAATATTGTTGCAACTTATATTACTTATTGGAAATGTTATGATCTTCTTTCCAGATATATGAGTCTCTGAATTCTTGACTTTGAAATTTTGTCCTAAACACCATTACATTTTACTGATAGAATATTATCTATATTAATCAGGGGGAAGTAGAATATACCACATATTGTTTACTTATTAAAATAATCAACAAATACAACCATCATTTTGTTCATATTATTAGTTCTTGGGTATCAGAATCTGTGCTGAATATGACACTTTTGCTAGATTTAGGAAAGTCAATGAACTGTTGGGCTTTTAGGATATGACCAGGGCAAACTGTAAGTACAAATATATATATTTTATGACATAATATGAGTAGAATTATTCTAAGTGTGCTGTTATAATATCTACATTTTTAGATGGTGATTTTTAAATGGCAGGATATTATCCTATATTTTATTTTTCTAAGCAAGATAATTTGTATTTAAGCACCACAAGGAGAATAAAAGTATGGATAAAAAGATGACAAATAAATAAGCTGAAGAAAATATGCCTTGAATTTAAGTAAAAAAGTTCAGTTTTAGGGGTCTAGTTGAGTTTAGGATAGAGGAACTTCATTTCCTGAACTGTCAGTCAGGAGGTGACATGGAGGATAGTAGCATCAGTACCTGTACTTGCCTCTCAGAATCTTTGTACTTTCTGGGCTAAGGAAAAGTGTGAAAACTTTAGGGTATATCAGTAGATGAGCTGAGCTGCCAAAAAGCAAGCCCCATCTTTGAGGTTTCTACAGCTAATTGCATAAATATAATTAAATAGCCTCACAGTTATGAAGCTGTACCTCCATTTACAATTACAAGTAGATCTTCACAATTCATAGAAGCTGTCTGAGTATTTAGAAGATAATTTCCATTAGGAGGACGTCAACTCTTGATTTATTGAGTACTTATAACACTTAATGAATTATTTGTTTATAGCTATATCTTCCATTATAATCTGAGGTCTCTATCCAGATAGTAAACCTATCATATTAATCATTGTACCTTCAGAATCTCTAGTAAATATTTTATTATTAACAAAGTTTTAGGAACATAATTATTACTCTAAGCTCTTGAAAACCTTTTGACTCTTTGAATGAAATAAAATTATTAACTTTATTAATATTATATTTATGGAAAAACAAATATATCTAATGTAGACATTTACCAGATTCTTCAAATGTCTTGGCATATTCATTGAGAACTTGTAAGCCATTAAGGAACACTCCAAAAATGTAAATCCCTTGGTAAGCATCCCACAATGACATTTAAAATAAGATAAATTAAGTAGCTCAACAATATAACAAAATCAATAGCATAAATGTGGAAAAACAAGTTACTATTATGGTATGCAAGGTGAAAAATACTGGGAAACACCTTCAGTCAGCAAAGATTTGTAAATTATAGACTACAATTTTGAGTTTTAATCCATATCTTTTTGGAACATATAATCAGAATCCATGCCTAAATATGTCCCTATTAAATTCTCTTTATATTAAAAAAAATATGTTTCCCATGAAAGCAATGGATTGTGTTAGATTGTGCAATGAGCACAGAAATATCACCTCAAATTTTTTTAAATCTTAATAAACATTTAGTCAGGATATTGTTTAAAAATTAAAAGATGAATTTTAAAGAAATACCACTACTTCCAAGTCAACTTCCTCATAATAAAAAAAAATGCTTCCTCTCAATCCTGCAGGCAATTGATTGGACTCTTGAGACAAATGTAGAAAAGCAATAATCAGAAAGGATGGATTGCCTATCTTTTATGTAATATTTGCCAGTTTTATTTTGTTTTCTTTTGTTTGCAAGGCTTGGTAAGGATTCCAACATAGTGTAGTTGTTGATACCTCAGTTTCTAAATTCGGGTTTGGAATAGGAATCTCAGTATCCATGTTTACCAACTGTGTTACCTCAGATAATTTACTCAGTAACATTTGAACAATGAGAATTAAAACAGCACATAGAACTTAAGGTGGTTTTAAGAATTAAATAGGAAAATGAAAATACAAGTTTTAGAAAATTGCCAAATAAAACGGACTAAATGAATGTGAGATATTGTTCACTATTATGTGAAACACTATTATGTTTTTCCTCTGTAACTTTAGTGCTACATCTCTTGAAGTTCCCCAAATTCCACTTTCCTCCTTAATTACACAAAAGAACATTCCATGTGGGCTGGATGGATTGACTGCATTATTACTAAATGCAATTGTGGAATTTTTTTTTTTTTACTTTGCCATTCACATTAGTGGGTAGAAATATTTTGGCTAACTTTCTCTACACCTCATTCCATATTTTAAAATTTATCATTAAAACTAAATATATCTATTTGGGGTAATGGAAAAGTTTTGCCATGGTGGTAATGGCAGCAGAGCACTGTGAACTTAAAAAAAGCAAATAAATTTAAAGTGAGGGATTTTTTCATATAAATTGATCAATGTAAGAGTTTAACTAGGTACTTGATGTGATATTTTTAGTATCATTCACAATATTTTTAAGACTATGATAATAAGAAAAAGCCAATGCAATTAGCCCAGATCTTGCTTCTATCAAATTTATTTCTATTTCTATTTCTAAAGACAATAAAATCCTTTTTTCTAAAAAGAAGCAAGCATAGGTTCATAAATTTAGAAAGTAATTAAATTTCCACATTTGTATTAAGGAGCTACTAATTTACACAACACAATGTTATTCTGAAGACCACATACATTTTATTTTATATTGTTATGTTATGATTTTATGTTATATTATGTTTCCTTTATTTCAGTATGAATGTAAACAACTCTGATACAAAGAAAACCATTTCCATTGCATTTATTTCTATATTATTCTATTAAATAGAGAAAATGCATGTGCTTTCTTATGCTCAGAGTTTCACGTATAAAACCTTTGATATCAAAAGACAAAACCTGCTTCTTAAGATAGATTTTATTGCTAGTTTGTTTTGATCTATCATCAAAACAATGAAGAGTTTTGCAAATACATTACCTAGGTTTTCTTTTCTTCCCTCAGTCACTGTTCCAAGTCTAGGCTTCAATTTTACCTTTGGTCCTGAAAGATGATGGCCTATTATTTTTTTGAGCTTCCCAAAAATGAAGATTGCCTCCACAATGATCCTGATGTAAATATAGAGATAAGAGAACCATCAATCTCTGAATTTGGAAATGCTTTGTCACACACAGTTATATTTCTCTATGCCTGAAGAAAACATGACTATCTCCTCATTCACAAATTGCTTCCAGTTGATTCATGAATTTGAGCACTGTTGATGCTATCAACCAAAAAAAGACAATCCTGTTGAAGAATGAAAGGGTATAAAGTAGGCTACCTACATTTTTTATTATCATTTTTTACTCCTTACTTCCTGCAGGATTTAGTGTCCCTACTCTTATTAATCATCAATGTTACATTTCTAGAATAAATCTTCTATTGGTCAGTTAAATTAATTGTAAAAAAAAAATTGAATGTAAACTATCCTCTATAGTTTTAAATATCAAAATACTGATACTATAAAAATTGAATGGCAGTTTTACTACACCTTCAAATTGTTACTTACTTAATACTTCCCTAGAAAAATTACTGTTACAGTTTCTTAAGAACATTGTTTTTAAAATAAAATAAATTAAAATCCCATAGTAACAAAAAATACCCTCTATAGTACAATACAATTACAATTTAATAAATCTCTCTGACAGTAGGCTAGATACTTCCCTGTTCACTAGCTTATATATATATATATATAAATGATTGCTGTGATAATTTTAGAAGATTTACAGATAAAAGTCCATATCCAGCTTCCACAAATCATAGGAAGTTTTCCTTTGTACCCTAACACACTTTTCATGGTATACACTTTAAAATTCCCTAACTCAACTATATCAAAATAATTATTAATATTTACCAACATATCATGTAACATATAAAATCCCACTAGCCAAGTTTATGATTCCATTGACTTATTTATAATACATAACAGGCTTCTTTTGTTATATGGGAACATGAAGAAAAAAACCCACATCTTTCAGGCTGTAATGCTAAAACAAAATACACTTAAACATATCCATGTTGATTTCTGTGTTTTGCTAAATTAAGTTTCCCAATTCTGACTTCCTCTAAAGAAAAATATATGTAAGATATTAGTTATATTTCAATTCATCACATAAATTTTCAATGAGTATCCTCTGCTAGTTTTTTTCAAGAAATCTTCTCTTGGGTCCTCTCCTTACCCTAAAAAGCAGTTCCTCTTTCTTTGAAGGTAACTGTAGATACCTCCAATATCTATCTATCTGTGACAATGAAACACATAAAAATGTTTGGCTGATCAGTGAATCTAAAATAGATTCAAATAATTATACTTTCCATATTTCCACTAAGACTTCCTAGTATCTCAGTGTGAGGTATAGAAGTATCCAGAATGAATGCCTAGAATATAAAGATATTTTTAAAACTTAATATTTACCGTGTAATGATAACCAAACATTCTCATCTGCTGGGAATATGTGTTCAAAGTAAAACAAAGATCATATGTTTGCATGAAAATATAAAAACTGGCCTAATTAGTGTAAATTAACTAGCCAAGGTCATTATTTGGTGACACAAGCAAATTTTAAAATGCTGAAGTTAGTTATTAAATTTGCCTCTTCTCTGTCAATTTTGATGATGTGACCAAAAATTACTTTACTTGAAAATTTAGGATAGTATTCATGGCCCTGGCCATTAAGATTTTACCCAACAAGGCAAATGCTGGAATTTTAACATTCTGAAAAAGCCAATGCTAGTGCTCTCCTTTTTTTTTTTTTTAGATTTGTTTTTTTATTTATTTCTCTCCACTTCCCCCAAATCCCCATTGTCTGCTCTCTGTGTCCATTCACTGTATATTCTTCTGTGACCGCTTCTATCCTTATCAGCGGCACGAGGAATCTGTGTTTCTTTTTGTTGCGTCATCTTGCTGTGTCAGCTCTCTGTGTGTGCAGCGCCATTCCTGGGCAGGCTGCACTGTCTTTCACACTGAGCGGCTCTCCTTTTGGGGCACACTCCTTGCACATGGGGTTTCCCTACATGGGGCACATCCATGCGTGGCACGGTACTCCTTTTGTGCATCAGCACTATGCATGGGCCAGGTCCACATGGATCAAGGAGGCCCAGGGTTTGAACCGTGGACCTCCCATGTGGTAGGTCAACTCTATCCATTGGGCCAAGTCCATTTCTCCTAGAGCTTTCTTGCAGATAAGAGTAGAACTCTTTTGCCTTTCAGTCATTCAAACAGCATATCTCTGTCTGCTTCTTCTCTAATTAAAAGCATGATCCTCTATCTTCTCAACCTCATCTCAGGAACTTGAAACCTTCCAGAAATTCCTATGAGCAATGAGACCTATACATGCTAGAGAAAATGCAAAAGAAAATATCTAGAAGACAAGATAACAATTGAAGACAAATTCCAAACTGTGCAGATATTTGAGCTGTCAGCAATCTCTTAGGTCATTATATAGATTAGTTTATTAGAGTATTTGAAACAAATTCAAATGGAGTAAACTCTCCAAGACAGTTTTCATCCCTAAACAATCCCTAGAGATAAAAGACTTAAGTCTTGCCAAGAAAATTAGCAGAGAACAAAGTGTTATTAAAAAAAAAATCAACCCTGTAATGTGAAAAGAAAATCTTAAAGTGGATAATTATTTTTAATCATCACATAAGAAAGTCTACAGGTAATGGAAATAATATTTCATCCAAATGAAGAGAGAACAAACCTGAGGTTCCCTTGTCCAACCACATCACTACATGACAGCCTTATACTAGCTGTCAGAGGCATAGAACAGAGAGCAAAAGGACTGGGAATAATACTGAAATTTACATGCTGTTTCAGTTTTCTAGGTCACCAAAAGCAGTACCATGAAATGGAGTTTGTTGAAACAATGTGAATTTATTTTTTTATGATTAGAATCTGGGAAGAATGCCCAAGTAAAGGCATCATCAAAGTAATGCTTTCTTTCCAAAAATGATCTACTGGAAATCCCTTGCTCCTCAGTCATATGGCAAGGTATGTAGCAGTGTTGGTGATCTTTCCCTTCTCTTTTAGGTTTTGTTGCATTCAGCTTCTTGCTTCCATGGTTTTACCTCTCCCCCCCCCCTTTCTTTCTATGTGTCATCTCTATCTCTATCTCTATCTCTATCTCTATCTCTATCTCTATCTCTATCTCTATTTCTATCTCTAGCTCTAGCTCTGTATTCAATTAACTTTTTGAGGACTCCAGTAAGAGGATTAAGGCCCATTCTGAATGAGGTGTTTCACATGTTAACTGGAGTAGTCTCAAAAAAACGGTCCTACTAACAATGGGTTTTCATCCACAGGAATAGATTAAATTTAATAACATTCTTTTCTAGGGGAACATCCAGCATCAAATCACCATGTGCCAATTATTGAAAGGACAGGTAATAGTAGCATAGTAGTTCTGAGTTGAGGTACATAATTTTCATGAAAGTCTTCATCTGTCTGAGCTGGAGCCATGAAAATCTTCTATTTTAAAACATATGTGACAATTGTTTTCATGAGTAGCCACATGATGATATATTTTTTTTTATCTTATATATGAATCTGTCTTAATTTAATCAATTTATTCTCAGTTAGATCAAAACTCAACTTGGATAGAAGTTCAGACTTGCTCCTCAAATTTTTAAGTTTCCTCCTAAATACATATACGAGGTTGCATATATCTGAGTGCTCAACTAATAAGGGAATTCAAATCACTTGTCTTCTTTGTGGACATATTTCAAATAGTCTAACTCCTATTTTAGGCTTTCAATTACTTCCATACTCTTTTGCCTGATTCACTTGTATAAGTTTCTTGTGCTGAGACAGTATTTTCATTAATAGATAAGCTAGATAGATGATAGATAACTAGATAGCTAGATCACAAATTAAAGAAACTACATATAGAAATCATTACCATCATTCCCGCAACTGGCTACAAGGCCAAGTTTGTATTTATGAATTATTTTCTCTATGAATTTTTCATGTTATATTTCCTTCAATTTCAGTCCATTATCAATTAAGTAATTGTTTCTACAGTAAAGGAATTGCTCTTTTTCCAACATGGGACTTTTGCTACATCAAACATCTAAGAACTTTCACTGTTATTTCATAACATGGCCCACCATAGGCATATTTGACCATCTTAATATCCACATATATTGAATTTAATATGGAACCCTGTATGTCATTAGGGCAATAGGTAAAATAGACACATAAATGTCCATCTGAACAGGCTTAAGATCTTTATTATGTGACAGGCCCCACTGAAAGTTGGCAGTTTTCACCTTATCCAGCAGACCTAAAAGTACTATGCATTAATCATAAAATTTAAGGAGTATATCTAAACACTGTGCCTTTTGTATTGGTAAATGCAAAATACGTAGAAAAATGTCCTTGATTTGAAGAACAATTCCAAAAAGTCCCTGACTTCAAGATCTTCAAAAATTTTAATGAAGAAGCAGTTCATTTTCATGAAATTTCTTTCACATAATGCATTTGATACTTCATTTTCATGCTATTCAGATTTCACTAACATCATGTTATCAGTTTTTGGATCAAACCATCATCCTTTGGGATGGCTGATACCAAGTTTTCTGTGGACTAAATTATGACTCAGATGTAGAAAACAAATATAAACATAGAACATATTTCTCTACGTTGCCTTCACATGAATGCAAAAATTCCTGATGCTTTCTGCTTATCTGAAAAAGGCATAAGTATTTATTTGATCAGATAGTATCTTTAACAGACACAAAACTGAAATTATATGCTCCAATAAGAATACTTTGAAAATGGCATCTCATGTATATATTGCTTCAAAATATGCGATGATCCATAGAAAATTTCTCTCACCATCATCTATTGCTAGCATAGAAAAATACATGTGAATATTATGTTTTTCTCCTGGAAAACCAAGATTGGCTTGTTTTGCAACAAATCTCCCAGGAAAACCAAGGAGACTAGAAAAAAAAATGTAAAATGCATGTGTCTAAAGGCATTAAAGAAATAACAAGTAATCAAAGGTATCTGGGGCTGATCTTTTATAGAGAAGGGAAACCGGAGAGTTAAAACATGCATTGGGTCTCTTTTCTTTAAAGACATGTGCTAATTCTACATACCACAATTGAATGCCTGAAAATCTGAATGGAATTTTCTACAAACCCCTTAATCTGGGGAACAACAAATAGAATTCATTTTCTACAAAGAAGTCTTTTAAAAAACCAAGGTTTTGTTTAGTGACCACATAGGACTTTACTTGAAGTAAGGGTAAAAAAAATAACTAGTGCTCAAGAGAATTCAAACACACTTTGAATCATCTAATTCTTGTGTGAACTGAAATATATGGAATATTTGTTTCATCAAGGCTACCTGCCAATGGGAAACAAAATTAAAATCATAAAGAGGAAGAAATCATCAAAAATATTAAATTAGATTTACAATTTTTAAAATATAAAATCTGGCAGGTAAATGAACCTAACAGAGTGTAGAAGAAGATATGTTTTGATTAAAAAGCAAGAGTGATAGAAACATATACATAGATGATGAAATAATGAAGAAAAAAAAAACTTTAAAACAAGTGTATGTGTTCCAATAATTAAAATACAAAAATGGCTAAGAACTTTATTGAAAGAAATTTGAAAATGAAAATACATAATTGCTGAAATTAAATACACTGTTGCATTTAATAGCACATTCACATGGTTGAAGAAAAGCTTAGTAAATTGGAAGAAAGTTTAAAGAAAATAGGCAGACCTAAGCAGAGAGATGTGTGAGGAGTGTGGAGAGTTTTGGGGTATGTGGGAACCTCATATGTTTTAATGTAACATATTTTGTGATATATGTATCTTCAAAAATACAATAAAAATAAATGCTCTCCAAAAAAAGATGGACAATACAGAATATAGCATAAAATGACTTAAAGGTTACAGTGTAAATCTCTAATATATAGTTAATGTACTTATAATTTCATAAAGAGAAGATAAAGATAATAGGGCAAATATTTGAAGAGATAATGGAAGAAACATTTTTCCAAATGTTGACAGAAATCAAGCTGCAGTTTCATGGAGTGTTATATATAGTGTGGTGCATAAAATTTAAAAAGGCTGAATTTTCAAATAGGGTAAATTAAAAAGATATAGCATAATAAAACTTTAAATAAAGACAAAGACTGGAATTTAAGGTCATATTGCATAAAAAGAAATAAATAGGTAAGCAATGAAAACAGAAGATAAAAGCATAAGATATTCACATTGTAAAATGACTATAATTTCCAGTTTATTTATATGTCACCAAACATCATTCAGAATTGAAAGGAAAATGTAAAGATTTTTTCTGACTAAAAAAAATTTTTTTGAGAGAATTTGTCACCAATGGACTTATACTATAGGTATCTCTAAAGGGTGATCTTTAAGAAGAAAAAAATGTTCAACTGGACACAAAGAAATGTAGGAAAGAATCAAGAATATTGGGAAGGGGAAATATGTGCATAAGCCTAACTGCATATTAATTATATACAATAATAATAAATATAAGCTAATAGGAGATGCTAGATTTAAATACAAATACAACATGGATATATTTTTAATATACATGAGTTTATTAGTCATATTTTAAAAGGAACACAGTAGTATGATCCTTACAAGAGAAACATCTTAAATAGTACTAAAAGTGAAAATAAAATAATGTAAAATGTAAAGCATAAATTCCAACCAAAAGAAAGATATTTTTATTCTACAATAATATATTATACAAAAATATACATCAAGGCAAGAAATATTTCCAGAGATAAAATTATTACAATGGTAAAAAAAAAATCAATGTGGAAGAAATAACTAGCTTTTGTGAATTGAATATATCTGAAAACATAGCCTCAAAATATTTTTTTTAAATCTCTGACCTAGCATGTCAAATCAACGAAAATAATGGGAGGTTTTAGCAAAACTCTCAGTACCTACAAGAACGTGCACATAAAATATTAATAATGTCATAGAAAATTTAAAGAACATCATTAGCAAATGACTTATTGAAATAAGAGAATGCACATAACAGCTACATTCTTTTCAAATGCGCATAGAATGTTTTCTAACACTGATCATATTCTAGGTCTCAGAGAAATTCCCAACAAACATCAAAGAATTACAATCATAAAGCAAGTCTCAGAACAACAGGAATGTTATCTAGAAAATAAAAGCAAAAAAAAAAAAATTAAAATTCCCAAATATTTAAAAATTTAAAATAAGTTTCTACATAAATCATAGATAAAATAATAGAAATAAGAAAATATTTTGAGCTTAATGATTAATGCAATTGCAATGTACCAACGTTTTTGAAATCAGCCAAAAGCTTGTGAATGTCAGCCTAATCCTTATTTTGATGTATTAGAAAATAATGAAGTTTGAAAAATCAATGCGTTAAATATCCATTCAGGATGTTATTAAAATGACAGAAATGCTAAATCAAAGTAAGCAGTGGGATAGAGGTAATAAATTTAAGAAAAAGCCTGGTTTATTAATTACTCTGCATGATATGTATGATGGTTAATTTCATGTGTTAACTTGGGAGGGTTTTGGTGTTCAGTTGTTTGATCAAATAAGCACAAGTCTGATTGTTTTCAGTAGCGTATTTTGTGTACTTAAATCATTAGCCACTTGATTGCATCTAGTCTGACTACATCTCCAATCAGTAAAGGAATTTGACTTTAGTAATGAGCGAATTGTCATTCAATCAATTGAAGGCCTTACAATGATAACTGATAATTTCAGCAGTCAGAAAGACTTTCTATCTCTAATTCAGTCCACCAGTTTCTGCTGGGAAATATATTAAAACCTTCATCAAAGTCCCAACTTGCAGCCTTCTCTACTGAATTCAGATTTCTCAGGCCCCATGCTCATGTGAAACAAATCTTATAATAAAAATATTCTGTCGGTTCTGTTTCTTTGGAGAACTCTTACTAATACAATATACGAGCAACAACCAAAAGTAGACAATTGCTAAAATACTATTTCACACAAAGGTGATAGTCAAAGATTGAAGGGAAGAAAAATCTTCCCAGTGGACATTATTTTGAGCATTATATCAGGTTTTCAACTTCATATGCAATTAGCATGAGTTATGGATCACCACTGACTCATGGAGCATGTTAAGTAAGCTTGACAAGCCATTAGATGATTTGGAGAGAAAAAAAGGGAAAAAATACTATGGCAAAGCAGTCTGAAGGAGAGGTATGTAGAAGGCTCTCTCCAAATGAGAACTGAATACAACAGTGATTGTTTTCCCTGTAAGTGCAAAGAGAAATCACAGCATAGCAGACTCTCAAAGTCTCAAAAGAAAGATTTGCCTTGTGGCTATTGGTCAGTTTTATTCACCAACCACATTTATGGACTTATTTACCAAATGGCCATAGTTGCAGATACACAGGCTCAAAGAACCCATACATGGTCTCCATGAGCACCATATTCTACCCTTCACCAAGCCTGGTATGGCTATTCTCACTTCCGAATGTCCAAAATGCTGGGATCCGGATATGGCATCATTACCTCAGAAAACTACACAACTACCTATTGAAGCTTATTTAATTAAAGTCCCTCAGTTTGGAGTTGACAGCGCTTTGTTTCCTTATATACTGGGTATGCATTTGTCCTCTCTACCTGCAATCCATTGTCCATTGCCCATCATATCCCACTCATGATCAACTCTGATCAGGGGTCACGTTGTATGGTAAATAAAATAAAGCAAATGACACATTCCCATAGAATTCACTGGTATAACCATAGTCCACATCACCTAGAAGCAATTGGTTGGATTTGATGTAATGGTAAAAACTGCTAGCCAAGTAGGACTGATCAATATAGCAAAAATACAAAGCCTTAACCAATCAGTCAAGTGTCTATGAATACATAATAGGAAAATTGGGCAACGACCATTAGAGATATTCCACAAATAATGTTAAATAAATTACTATCCTTTCTATATTCTAATTAGTTAGACATGGCACTGGCTCTAAGCGATTCAAATTGGAGAATATCCTATGCAATGCCATCAGAAGCCCATAATCCTAATACTCAGATAATTTCTGAAGTGTTTGCTATATGAACATTTGCAGAATGGAGATTCTGGCAAATGATGAATCCTGCCACCCAGTGATAAATAATGGGATTGTATTCAATGAGTCACTGATACATTGAAATGGTATCATTTGAAACATAACTACTGGCAGACCATTGAACTTTTATAGAGATACAACTCAGTGGCATCACAAGTGCCCTTTATGCCATGGATGATATCAGAGGGTCATATGCAATATGGAGCAGCATAACAAAGCGCCTTAATAAAATGGAAAGAGGATTAAAGAACATCCATGGGAGCTGACTTAGGAAAAGTATACCATATTCATAAGTATAATATTCTGAGCAAAATATAATTTCTGGCGGAGATTTCTGCACCTGTTGTTAAGTGATATGAATCAATTATTTATTTCCTGCTAAAGGAAAACGAGATACCTGATTTCCCAATGGAAGATTCCAAATTGAAAGATACAATTCAATACGAAATCTGTTGAATTTCACCCTCTGGATGGTACGAACTTGGTCAAAGAAGGCAATGTTAAATCCACTCAAAAGCCAGATGTATGAACAGCATAATTAGCAGGGCAAGGAAGAGTTGGTTCTCAATCTCAGAGCAATGTTTGTATATTTATAGATTTATGCATTGTGGCTCACAGCCTCATTATTTGGTCAGGCAAACAAGACTTGCTGAATGGAGAGCCAAATACAGCAAAAGAGAATGCTATTGAAGGTTATATGAGTATTCTAAGGATAAATTAAAGAGGGTCATGTGAATACCACCAAATACCCAAGTATTGACTCGATAAAGGAATAGGTTACTATTTTCCTAGTCTCTGGATATGATTACTAGGATATAAAGGATGAATGAAATACAATGATGGGCAGAATACCATATTCCACTGAGCCAACGAAAGCTATTAATGTAGCAGACCCTGCTGACTAACAATAGTAGAAAGCTGCTTAAAATAACTTTAAGTAGGATTTTCCAAGACCAGGACCAACAGGGAGTGTGTGTTGAGATTTAAAGGAACTATTAGCCACAACTTCTGGTGACTTCAAATGGATTTACCACGAAACAGACTTTAATTCCTCTTTAGCCTCATTTTTTCTGTTATCCATGCCACAAAAGAAAGCATTATTATGCAGCTGGAATAATATATTGTATACTAATGTCCCCTTCTATATTATTTGTCTATTCTTTAAGGGCACAATATGATAAAAAGGATTCTATGGGAAATAGAGTTTAAGCACAATAAAAATAAATCTTAAAGAGTTGGGAACTTGAGAATCAGACAAAAGTTGACATAGAAGCTAGAAATGGAGAGAGGAATACCAGAAATGAACACCTCTCAGAAGAGAGGTTTTGAAATCTGCATTGAAATTCCCCTCAGATACTTATCTGATTACTGAATTGCACATGGGCAGGGTGGGACTACAAGCAGCTCAGGAAAAAAAATGCTGGGAACCTGAAAGAGCAAGCAGAAATTTCAGCAGCTTCCTAGTGCACATGTATAGAACAAGTCTGAAGTTCAAATTCTGTTAGGTTGTAGCAACTTACTAACTGCTTCAGAATTTCCACTAAAGTCCAAGAAAGTCACATGGCTCAATGTTAAGGTCTGCATCTAAGAATTAAGGACTGTGGTATAAAGACTTACATCAAAACTACATTAAACTCATCCTAACAAAGTCTATATTTCAAAACTCTTAGAGATATCTACAAATAATTTAACTGCCTCCCAGAACAAAACTCAATATCATGAGAAGAAGAAAACAGAATACAGAATCTCTAAAATATATGATCCTAAATATCCAGTGTATAGTCTCTTAAAAATTCATTACACATAAAAATAAAGGAGAAAAATATGACCAGTAATCGAGAGAAAGAAAAGTCAAAAGAATGAGACTGAGAGATGACTCAGTATTAGGATCAGTAGATGAGTTCTTAAAATAACTATGAAAATTACATTTAAAAATCTGGGAACAAAATTTAAATATAATAAATGAAAAGATTAAGGTTAATGGAAACTCTCAAGAAGAACCAACCATAAGTTCTGTAACTAAAAAACCACATTCTGAAATCAAAATTTCATTGGATAGAAGTAGCAGCAGAGTGAACATTATGAAAGAAAGAATCAGTGAACTTGAAGACTAGTTAATAGAAATTCTTAGGAATAGAGAGAAACATATTTTAAATGAACAAATTCTGGAGAAAGTGGCCAAGGTAGCTGCTGAGGGTAGAGAGAGGGAAGAAGAGATATGATGTGGGGGCATTTTCAGGACTTGGAGTTGTCCTGGGTGGTACTGCAGGGACAGTTGCTGGACAGTGTATGTCCTGCCATGGCCCACTGGGTGAACTAGGTTAAGAGTGTAAACAACAATGTAAACCACAATCCATGTGGAGCAGCAGTACTCCAAAATGTATTCACCAAATGCAATGAATGTGACATAAGGATGAAAGAGGTTGTTGATGTGGGAGGAGTAGCATCAGGGATTGGCACTATATGGGGAACATATTTTTTGAATGTAACATTAAAAAAATAAAAGTGATAAAAATGAAACATAAATGAAAAAATAAATGAACAAAATCTCAATGACTTGTGAAATAGTATCAGTCTTTCTAAAATTATTTCGTGAAGTTCCAGAAGGAGAGAAAATTGATGTAGCAGCAGAAAATATATTTGAAGCTAGATTGACTGCAAGTTTTCCATATTTCATCAAAATTTTAAGTTCATTGTCCCAAAAGTCTCAGCAAACACTAGGAGCATGTATACAAAAAAAATCACACCTAGACACATCTTAGTCAATATGATAACATTCAAAGATAAGGAGAAAATTTTAAAATTAGGCCAGAGGTGATAAAAACACATTACATACAAAGAAACAATGATAAAATAATGGAGTGGCTTCACTATTATGCTGAAAAAAATTATCAACATAGAAATAGCAAAAATCATTCTTTCACGATTAAGACAAAATAAAGATTTTTACAGAAAAATTATTGCAGAAAGAAGTGAAAGTCAACAGAGTCACAGAACTGAAAAAGGAAATTCTTCAGGTTGAAAGAAAACAACATAATTCTGAATTAAGATTTACATGAAAAATGAAGAAAATAGAAATGATAGATATGTGGTAAATAGAAGCAATTTTATTTTCTAAATAATTTTATAAAAATTACTGTTTTAAGCTCATTAATAACATATTCAGGGGTTATAGCATATGTAGCAGTAAAATATATGTAAAAATTTTTATAAATGGTAACAAGGTATAATAGTAATTATAGTTTCAATATATTTTAAATTTATATATATATATAAGTGATTTAGTATTAATTTTAAAATATTGTTATATTAAGGATGTATAATGTAGTAGTTAATTTAATGTACCAACTTGACTAGCTTATTGTGTCCAGTTACTTGGTCAATAAGCACTGTCCTGTTTAGTTACTGTGAGGGCATTTTTCATTTGGGTTTACATGTGTAATCCATTGATTGCTACCTATTACTTATGGTATCTACCACCCACAAAGGAGATTGCCCTCAACAGTATGGAGATTTTCTTCTTCCATCAATTGGAGGCCTTAAAAGTCAGAATGGAGGATTTTAGAGTTAGAAAAAAAGAATTTCTCCCTCAACTTCAGTCAGTCAGCTTCTGTGGAAATTTCAGTGTCAACTTCAATATCATATTGGATGGTTTCTGCTTTCAGCCTGCCCTGTGGAGTTTGTCCATGTAGGTCTTCAGAATCACTCTAGTTGGAGTTTCCAGCTATTGGTCTGCCTTATACAATTTGGACTTGCTGGCCTCCAGAATGAAAGTGTGTCATTAAAATAATATCACAAAAAAGCATAAAATAAATACGAATAAAGTGAATATAATGAGATATTTTTAAACCTGCCTTGAATGAAAAGATGTTAGGAAAGTAGATATAAAAATATGAAACACTGATGGGAAAAAGAAAATACAAATAACAAAATGATATAACAAAACTCAGTGATATCAATAATAACATGAAATATAAAGGGACTAAGCATTCCACTTAAAAAGCAGATATTGTAAACTTGTTTAAAGCATAGGAATTTACTGAATGTTAACAAGAGAAAAGTTCTATTTATAAAATTAGAAAGATTGAAAGTAATAGAAAGAAGAATACATACCATGTAAACACTAAGAAAAACAAAGGTGAAATGGATGTATTAATAATAAATGAGTAGGCTTTAACTTGAAAAAGGGTCATCATGTAGTGGTAAATCTTCTGTTTTCTAAGAAGATATAATAATTCTAAATGTGTAGGCATTCAATAACTGAATTTCAATAAGCAAAAATACTCAAATTCACAATCATGGTTGCTGATTTCTGTGGCCCTCTCTGGAACTGATAGCACAAATAGATGAAATAAATAATCATGAGCTATATTTGAAGAAAACTCTCATCCAAGATGGACTCGTTAGCATTTATAGATTGCTACAACCACCAAACACAGAATATATAGTCTTTACAATTGCACATTGAACAGCCATAATAGACCATAAGGTAGGCTATGAAAAAAAAACAATTAATTTCAATTTTTTAAATTTAATTTTTTAAATTCATTTTTAAAAAATATTACATTAAAAAAATATGAGGTCCCCATTCACCCCCACCACCCCCACCCCACCACTCCCCCCACAGCAACACTCTCCCCCATCATCATGACACATCCATTGCATTTGGTGAGTACATCTCTGGGCATCACTACACCTCATGATCAATGCTCCACATCATAGCCCATACTCTCCCATGTTCCATCCAGTGGGCCATGGGAGGATCTGCAGTGTCTGGTAATTGTTCCTGCAGCACCACCCAGGAAAACTCCAAGTCCCGAAAATGCCTCCACATCTCATCTCTTCCTCCCATTCCTCGCACCCAGCAACCACCATGGCCACTTTTTCCACACCAATGCCACATTTTCTCTATTACTAACTACAATAGTTCATTTAATTTCATCCTCTTACTACCATGGAATTAAATTACAAATCAATAACAGTAAGATATCATGGTAGGCAAGTTTAAAGGTAACTTTGAATGATGTCCAACTCCTGGCATTCATGCCTCTGTGTGATCCCCTCTCCTTGAAAGCAGGTTGGAACTAGTTACTTGTTACTAATTTATGGAATATGGATAAAATATTGGGATGCAAATTCTGCGATGAAGCTATAAAAGACTATGATTTCTGCCTCATCATCCTTTACTCTCTGGCTGTCTTCCATGGTTTCCGTGATGAAGCAATAATAATGTTATGTACAAAATCTCATCAAAATCAGTAATGAAGGTGGTCCACCCTGGGCAAATACAATGGTAGGAAAAACACTGGATATCCATTTTGTGGCAGTTTGAGATTATTTAAGGATTCCAAAAAGAGATATTATGTTCATAAAGTGTTCTTTTCCTCTGAGCATGAAACCCTTTGATTGTATTATTTTCAGCTGAGATGTCTTTGATTAAATTATGTTATGATTAGGGCTTTGATTTGACCGCATCAGTAAGGTGTAATTTAGGTTAATCCTCATCCACTTGGTGGGCTATATAAATGTATACTCACTCAAGAAGACTCAAAAAGAAGAAGGAGAGGAAAGAATAGACAAGGCAGAGGAGAGGGCTCTGAACCTGAGTCCCTGGAAAGAGCTGAGCCATTTGCCTGATAGTTACATGTGAACTTGTGAAGAGAACAGATCAGCTGAGCCTGGAATGAAATGAGCCCTATGGCAGCCTACAGTTGACTTTGGAAGAAGTCTTGGACTCCGGAGCCTTAGGAGAAAGAAGGAAGTCCAAACACTCACAGAGATCAGCAGCCATCTTGGTGAGGAATTACTTCTTATGGTACCTTGAGTTAAACTATTTAGGGTCTTGTAACTGTAAGATT
Organism: Dasypus novemcinctus; assembly: GCF_030445035.2. Classification (NCBI taxonomy): domain Eukaryota; kingdom Metazoa; phylum Chordata; class Mammalia; order Cingulata; family Dasypodidae; genus Dasypus; species Dasypus novemcinctus. Next base: position 60,922,535 of record NC_080691.1, on the reverse strand, counting down.
CTACCCCAAATAAATATCCTTTATGAAAGCCAACAGACTTCTGGTACTTTGCATCATCACTGCTTTGGCTGATGAATACAGAATTTGGTACCAGAAGTTTGGTGATGCTTTTGCAATTACCAAAAATACTGGAATGGTTTTATAAATGGGTAAGGGGTATTTTTTGGAGGAATTGTGAGATGCTTGATGGAAAAGGCCTAGATTTCTCTGAAGAGACTGTTGGTAGGAATATGGAGCCTAAAGTTACTTCTGATAAGACCTTAAAAAGAAATGAAACAATTATTGGAAACTGGAGGAAAGTTGATCCATGTTTTAAAGTTGCAGAGAACTTAACAAGATTGACTCCTGATATTATCTGAAAAGTGGAATTTGAAAATTATGAACTTTGATATTTAGAAAATAAGATTTCAAAATTAAATGTGGAAAATGCAACCTGGCTTCTCCTTGCAGATTATAGCAAAATGTTAGAGGAAAGAGATATGATAACTTAATTAATGGGCACAAAGAAAGCAGAAAAGGATTCCAGAAATTCCCAACCTCTGGACATTAAGCCCCCAGATAATAGTGTCCCATTTGAGGAATTAACTAAATTTTGAACTTGTAATCCAGAATTGAAAATGCAGTTATCCAGGAAAGACTTGTGGAATGTCTTAGAGTTTAATGGCTTGGACCCCTGCTTCCTGCATGATATACCAACAAGCCATTTGTGAGAGCTGTATGAACAAAATCACTGTCAGTCTGGACTAAAAGGGACCCAGAGGGGAGAGATGGAAGGGAAAACAGCTTTAAGAGGAAACCCATCGAAGATAAAATATGGAATTGAGACATCTCCTTAAACCAAAAACAGGATCCCAACCATGTGCACAGAGGGGGCAAGTTTGCCCAGGCACTTGAAGGTGGGTATCCCAGCCTGCTGTTCAGGGAGATTTTTGCCACCCTAGGTTACAAAGAGTGTGTATCACATTCCCCAAGGATTGGGGATGGTGATATTGACACCACTGTGGTTTGAGAGGGGTGGACCTTGCCCCCATATGTTGGAGAAAGTGAGGTCAACACATCATTGCTCTAAGAGGTATGGGCCTCCCCTCCAGAGATTATGGAAGGCCAGATCACCAACTCACTGTTCTGAGAGGGTTGGACCTTTGTGCCATAGATAAGGGAGAATGATGCTGCCACCTCACTGTACTAAGTGAGCTGATATTGTACCCCAGTGCTTAGGGGAAGAGTGGCTATCACCTCAAAGTTCTTGGAGGATGAAGTCTGAAGCTCAGTCACTAACCAGATGTTTGATGAAGGAGGAACCAAGGACATAGCTGTTGTGAAAATCTGTGGAAAGGTTGGGCCTTCATGAGACCCCAAGGATGAGAGGATATCACCATCTTAAAAATGACTCTCAGACTTTGAAATCTAATGGAGTATGCCCTGCAGGTTTTCAATACTATAGGGGACCAGTGATTCAGGATTTACTCCCAATTTCTCCTTATGGTAATGCACATATTTACCTTATGTTAATTCCTTTCTATATTGGAAGGAGATAAATTGTTTTGCAAATTTCACAGGACTATAGCCAGAGGGTACTTTGACCCAAGAAAAACTGCATTTGTAAAACTGTGGTGTGACTTTGTACGTAGTATTGTTAACTGAAAGATGTAAGGGTTTTAGAATATTGTAATGTCTTTTTGGAATTCAGAGGAATGTGAATGTGTGGCAGTTTGAGATTATTTATGATTTCTAAACAGATTATTTTTGTAAACTGGTCTATACCTCTGAGCATGATACACTTTCATTGCATTAGATTCAACAGAGTGGTTTTTGATTAAATTATATTAATATTAGTGTTATAGACCAGCGATATTGACCAGACTCAGACTTTGAATATAGTTCCAATTGAGAGCTTTATTAGCCGCGTGGTGACTGTCTCATTCCTCTGCAGAGGAGAGAGCAGCCCCGAGTCTCAGGGAAGGGGTAGTTTTATAGCTTTAGGAAGGGAGGCATTTACTAATAAGCGAGCAAACAAGCAGGCACAGAAGCGGAACACTGTGGTTAGCTGAAGATAACATATCTATGTTTTTTTTCTTTTTGAAAGGCTTCTTCTTGTAAGCAGTCCCATATTATTTATTGGCACTCTCCTTACAGGCTGTCCTGTTATTTATTGGCACTCTCTTTACAGACCATTTTAAGTCATTTATCTATTTGATGGCACTTGCAATTCCCACCTCCCAATGTAGTTCTATTCCTATTTTCCCAATGTGGCCTTACCCTTACATTAGGGCTTTGATTCAACCACATCAGTAGGATATAACTCAGATTACATCCCTGCACCCCTAGTGGGACATACTAACACTCAGGAAGAGCACACAGAAGAAGGCAGAAAGGAAAGAAGAGAGAACACCATAGATAAGGCAGAACAGAAAACTTTGATCTAGGGGCCCTGAAGAAAGCTGAGACAATCACCTGATAGTGTAAAGATGACTTGTGAAGGGAACAGAGCAGCTAATCCTGAAAAGAAAGAGCCTTATGCCAACCTAGAGCTGAGATTGGAAGAAGCCTAAACCGTAGAGCCCTAATAGGAAAAAGAAAGGCCAAAGTTTAAGAGAATTTCACTAGCAGAAGAATCTTTGCTTCTGTTTGCTACCCTTTAGCACAGGAGTGTGTATTCTTGGACCCCCATTGTTGCCTGGGCGTGTGAAAGAGATAGCAGATCTCCAATCCATAGATCATTAAAGAAAGGAAAATCATCACTGAGGAACTGTACAAAGAAACTGCACCCAAGTAACATAATCCTTACCTGGTCTGGATTTAGGAGATGAGATCCTTACCCTCAAGTTAATGCCATAATGAGGGGGAGGGGGATCTTGGGGAAGGGATGAGTTAATTTTGTTCATATGAAGCAAGTGTACTTTGTTGCTAGAGTGTGAACTGTGATAGATGGTATTTTCTAAAGTTGGATAGAACAGCATCTCCATTCATGTTATTTTCTATGTCAGTCTACCACTCCTCAATCAAGATATTCAGTCAATTTCTCCACCTTTTGAATCTATGCAAGTCTATGGTTGCTTTATTTAATAAAATATGATAATGTGATGCTGGGTGAGTTCTAGGTGTGTCTATTAACTGACCTGGCAATGTTTGCTTTCTCCATCTGAGTCCTGAACTGCCATTTTAGAAATCTGTCAATCTTGCTGGAAAGACCTCACCTATATGCCCTATATCTTCCTGGAAAGGAAGAGGAACCTAACAAAACCCAACCTTCTTATCATCTCTGACAAGGTACTAACTATTCAGATGAGTAAACTTTTCTTGGACTTTTCTTAAAACCCCAGGCATCCCTTGAATACCAAAGAGGTCATACCACATGGAGAAAAAAAACAAAACTGTGCAGTCAAGTTCTGTGTAAATTGCTAACTCAAAGAAATCATGAGATTTAATACAATACTTCTTGTTTCAGTCATTAAGTATTACGATTGTTTGGTATACACGTTCACATAACTGAACAGGAGAAACGAGCAAGCAGATTCTAAAATTATATTAAAATGAAATTCTTACAACTAACATAATCTGAAAAGAAGATTTTTAGGGTCACACCACAAAAATTTAAGGTTTACTCTACAGCAACATTAAACAAGATTTTGTGGTATTAATGTAAGTTTAGACAAATAGATGAGTAAAATATAATACAGAGTCTACAAATAGATCCATATCTATATGTTAGCCTATTTTCAACAAAGTTTGCAAAATAATTAAATAGGGAAACAAAAGACTTCTAAAAAGCAGTGCTGGAATAACTGGATATTCATATGGAAAAAAGTGGCACATCCTAATTTCATATAATACACAAGAAATAATTCAAGAATAATCATGGGCAGAGTGGTGTAGCTAAGTAATTGAGAGTCTACTTAGCATGTATGAGGTCCTGGGTCCAATCCCCCTTACCTGCTTTAATAAACAAAGAATAATCATGGACCTTAAATAAAAATTAATGCTCTAAAACTTCTGGAAGAAAATATAAAAATTACTCCTGTAGCCTGTAAAAATTACTCCTTTAAACTTAAAGTTTACAAAGATTTCCTTGCAAACAAAAATTTAAAATTCATACATTTTACTTCACCAAATTAAAAACTTTTGATTTATCAAAGCTAACTGTTAATGGTATGAAAAGGCAAGCCATAGATTGGGGAAAGATTTACAATATGTAGCCATCAGACAGTAAGTCTTACCACATGTCTTTCCAACATAACTGCATCTTTCATCCTGATTTACAAGTTTCAAGTTTAGTTAAGTCTTCCAATGAGGCACTTTCATCTGGAATCCTGATTTCCAGAGACTTGGAATTTTCAGAATCAATTTTTGTTTTCATCATGCTCAACAATTCAGTTCTCAGTTTATCTCACTCATCTAGCATTTTGCTGTAAGCTGCAAGGAAAAGCCAAGCTGCATTCTCTGTAATTACTTTGGAAATTTCTTCACCTAAATGCCCAGGCTCGCCATTTTCAAAATCCACTTTCCATAAAACTCAAAGAGTTAATCTTGCAAATTTCTCTGCAACTTTAAAACTTTAAAACTTTCATCTAGTTTCCAATAATAATTTTATCATTTAAGACATCATAAAATGTCTCTTTAGCATCCATATTAGTATCACCAATCTCTTCAAAGTTATCTAGGCCTCTTCCTTTCAGTATTTCAGAATTTTTCCAAAAAATATCCCACACCCATTTATAAAATTGTTCCAGCATTTTGGTAATTGCAAAAGCACTATCCCACTTCAAGTAGCAAATTCTGTATTAGTCAGCCAAAGGGGTGCTGATGCAAAATACCAGAAATTGGTTGGTTTTTATAAAGTATATTTATTTGGAGTAGGAGCTTACAGATACCAGCCATAAACCATAGTCACTTGCCTCACCAAAGTCTATTTGGAGCAAGATGGCTGCTGACCTCTGCAAGGGTTCAGGCTTCCTGAGTCCTACATTCCTGGGTCTTGCTTTTCTCTAGGTTTAAGCTTCCTTTTTTTCCTGGGCCTGGCTTCTCTTTCCTCTGCATGCTGAATTCCCAGGGCTCTAGCTTAAGTCTTCAGCTTCAGACTCCAACATCAAAACTTCAACATCAAAAATCCTCAACACTGTTCTTTGCCATGCTTTTATCTGTGAACCCCCACCCCTTGTTGGGTGGGGACTCAATGCCCTAATCATAACTCAATCATGCCTAGGTACAGATCAGATTACAATCATAATCCAATATTTCTTTTTGGAATTCATCAATAATATCAAACTGCTGTTATAATGAACAGCACAATCTAAAAAATCAAGAATACACCCTCAGCAAGTAACAGCAGATTTGAAAAGACACAAGAAAGAATTAATAGTGTGGAAGACAGTACATCTGAAATGAAACAGATGTATAATTGATTGATAAAAAGATAGAAAAAATCCAGCAGGGATTTAGGGATTAATGACAATGGAAAATGCACAAACATATGTATTTTCCTATATGCCTATAGCATCCCATAAGGAGAATAGAGGAGGAAGAGGACAAAAGGGGTGTTGGAGGAAATAATGGCTGAAAACTTCCCAAACCTATTGAAGGAGATGGATGTACATGTCCAGGAAGCACAATACACCCCAACCAGCATAAATCCCAACAAGCATACACCAAGACATATACCTGTCAAAATATCTAATCATCAAGAAAAAGAGAATCTATTGAAGGCATCAAGCAAAAAGAGACCCACCATATACAAGGGAAGCTCAATAAGGTAAATGCTTATTTCTCACCTGAAGCAATGGAGACAAGAAGGCAGTGGTATGACAGAATCAATGTACTAAAATAAAAAAAAAAATTTCCAGGAAAAGGCTTCCAGTCAAGAAACCTTTATCCAGCAAAGCTGAAATTAAAAAATGATGGAGAGTTCAAAATATTCACAGATAAACAGAAACAAATAGAGTATGTTGACAAGAAATCTGTCCTTCAAGAAATACTACAGGGAGTTCTGCATAAGGAAAGAAAGAAAAGGAGAGACAGAGTTGGTGGAGAGTGTAAGAACAACTAAAAAGACAAAAAGAGAAAAAAAACAACATATGACAAAAACAAATCCAAAGAAAATATGGCTAATACAATTAATTCTTGAAAGAAATAACACTGAATGTCAATGGATTACTCTCTCCTGTTTTTTTTTAAAGATTTATTTATTTAATTCCCCCTCCCCCCGGTTGTCTGTTCTGTGTCCATTTGCTGCATCTTCTTTCTTTGTCTTTCTTCTTTCAGTTGCCATCAGCGGCAGGGGAAGTGTGGGCAGCGCCATTCCTGGGCAGGCTGCACTTTCTTTCGTGCTGGGCGGCTCTCCTTATGGATGCTCTCCTTGTGTGTGGGGCTCCCCTACACAGGGGACACCCCTGCGTGGTGTGGCACTCCTTGCGCGCATCAGCACTGCACATGGGCCAGCTCCACATGGGTCAAGGAGGCCTGGGGTTTGAATCACGGACTTCCCATGCGGTAGACGGATGCCCTAACCACTGGGCCAAGTCTGTTTCCCAATCTCACCTGTTAAGAGACACAAATTGGAAGAATGAATAAGGAAATATGACCCATCTACATACTGTCTACAAGAAACAGATATTAGACCCAAAGATTCAAGGACATTGAAACTTAGACAAGAATGGGTCATGGAGGAAATCTCAAAAGAATGCACTAACTACCTTGAAAGTAATGAAAATAACAAAAAATGTCAAAACTTATGGGATGCAACAAAAGCTGTACTGAGAGGGAAATTCATAGCCATATATTCATACATTAAAAAGAAGAAAGATCAAAAATTGAAGACCTAACTGCACACTTGGAGGAATTAGTAAAAAAAAAAAAAAACAAACTATAAACTAACCCAAAGGAAGAGGAAAGAAAGAAATAACAGATCAGAGCAGAACTACGTGAAATAGAAAATAAGAAAATACTAGAATAAATAATCTAAATAAAGAACTGGCTTTTTGAGAAGATCAATAAAATTGACATACCCTTAGTTAGACTAACAAAGAAAAAAAAAGACAAAATTCAAATATACAAAATAAGGAATGATAAAGGGGATATCATCACTAACCCCACAGAAATAAAGACTATCATATGTGGATACTTTGAAAAACTATATTCCAATAAGGACATTTTAGAGGAAATGGACAAATTCCTAGACTCCTAGCCTACATTGACAAAAGAAGATAATGATGATCGTAACAAACCAATCACAAGTAAAGAGATGGAATCAGTCATTAAAAACCTCCCATTTAAGAAGAGCTCTGAGCCAGATGGCTTAGGAGGTGAATTCTAACAAACATAATGGAAAGAACTAACACCGATCTTGTTTAAACACTTCCCAAAAATTGAAATCAAAGGAACATTGTCTAACTCATTCTATGATGCCAACATTACCCTAAGACCAGTACCAAACAAAGACACAACAGAAAAGGAAAGTTACAGGCCAATATCTATAATGAACCTAGATGCAAATGTCCTCAACAAAATACTTGTTAATCGTATTCAACAACACATTAAACAAATTATACACCATGGTCAAGTGGCTTTCATTCCTGGTATGCAAGGATGGTTCACTATAAGAAAATAAATTAATGTAATACACCACCTAAACAGAAAAAGGAAAAAAAATCACATGATCATATCCATAGTTGCAGAAAAGCATTTGACAAAACACAGCACACTTTCTTGATAAAAGCTCTGCAAAAGAGAGGAATAGCAGGAAACTTTCTGAACATGATAAAGGGTATATATGAAAAACCCACAGCCAGCATAATTTACAATGGTGAAATCCTAAAATCTTTCCCTCTAAGGTTGGGAACAAGACAAGGATGCCCACTATCACTCCTTCTATTAACATTGTACTAGAAGTACTTGTTCAAGCACTGAGGCAAGAACAAGATATAAAAGGCATCCAAATTGGAAAGAAAGAAGTCAAAATTTCACTATTTTCAATGACATTATCCTATACATAGAGAGCCCTGAGAAGTCTACAACAAAGTTCCTAGAATATATAAATGTGTTCAGTAAGATCACAGGTCATAAGATCAATGTGCAAAAATCAGTAGCAGTTCTGTACACCAATAATGAGAAATCTGAGGAGGAAATCAAAAGCAAATACCATTTACAATAGTAAACTTAAAAAGTCAAATAACTAGGAACAATTTTAACTAAAGATATAAAAGACTTATGCACAGAAAACTACACAAAACTATTCAAGGAAATCAAAGAAGACTTAAATAAATGGAAAAATATTCCTTGTTCAGGAATAGGAAGACTAAATATCATTAAGATGTCTTTCCTATCAAAATTAATCTATAGATTCAATGTAATCCCAATAAAAATCAACACAGCATCTTTTAATGAACTAGAAAAACTAACTATGACATTTATTTGGAAAGGAAAGGGGTCCTGAATAGACAAAGACATTTTGAAAAAGAAAAACAAAATTGGAGGAATCACACTACCTGATTTCAAAATATACTACAAAGTGACAGTAGTGAAAATGGCATGGAAATGGCACAAGGATAGGCACACTGACCAATGGAACCAAATTGCGAGTTCTGATATAGATTCTCATATATACAAACACCTGATATTCGACAAGGCCACCAAGCCCACTCAACTGGGAGAGAATGGCCTTTTCAACAAATGATTTCTGGAGAATTAGATATCCATATGCAAAAAAAAATGAAAGAGGATTACCATCTCACACCTTATACAAAAATCAACTCAAGATGGATCAAGGACCTAAATATAAGAGCCAAGCCAATAAAGACCTTGGGAGACAGTGTAGGGAAGCATCTCAAGGACCTTGTAATAGGAAATGGCTTAATTAAATTCACATTCAAAGCACAAGCAGCAAAAGAACAAATAGATAAATGGGACCTCCTCAAAATTAAAGCCTTTAGTACCTCAAAGGTGTTTTTCAAGAAAGAGAAAACACAGCCTACTCAATGGGAGAAAATATTGTTAACCATATATCTGATAGGAGACTAATATGCATATATAAAGAACACATATATCTTGAATATGAAAAGACAACCCATTAAAAAATGGACATCAGATTTAAACAGAAGGTTCTCCAAAGAAGATATACAAATGGCTAAAACGCACATGAAAAAATGCTCAAAATCACTAGCTATTAAGGAAATGCAAATCAACACCACAATTAGATACCATCTTATTCCCACAAGACTGTTGGGTATAAAAAAAAACAGAAGACTACAAGTGTTGGAGAGGTGTGTAGTAATGGGAACACTCATCCACTGCTGGTAGGAATGTAGAATGATCCAGTCATTCTGCAGTGCAGCTTGGCAGTTTCTCAAAAAGTTACCTATAGATGTGCCATATGATCCAGCAATTCCACTGCTGGATATATACTGAGAGGAATTGAAAACAAGGACACAAACAGATATATGCACACCAATGTCTATAGCAGCATTATTCACTATTGCCAAAAGTTGGAATTAACCTAAATGCCCACAAACAAGTGAAAGGATAAACAAAATGTGGTATATACATACAATGGAATACTACTCAGATATAAGAAGGAATACAGTACAAATCACAGGATAACATGGATGAATCTTGAGGACCTTATGTTGAGTGACACAAGCCAGGCAGTGAAGGACAAATACCACATGGCCTCTCTGATATGAAATAAGCAAACTAAGGTGTCTCAGAGAGCTAGAGACTGGATGATAGGTTTACAGGTAATGGAGGTGTGAGGAAGGTTGTGAGCTGAGGTCTACATGTGTGAAATCTATGATAAAGTGGAGGTAAGTATTTGTACAGGAAAGGGATGGGATGGGGGCATAGGAATATGATTTGGTGTATCTTTGCAGGCATGAGGGGTGCTAGGGATGGGAGGATGGGTCAGATGGCCCAAATAATTGGAGGGAAAACTATGGGAACAGTTGAACACAGGAGATTATCTGGTATGTGGTTGAAATTATAATGTTGAGAAAACTACTAAATATTATAAGGAAAGATTACCCATTTAAGGTGGTTTGGGGGGGGCATCTGGGACAAAGGGCATGCTTCTAGGGAGTGTATGAGTGTTCATCTTGTCAAAGTATGTTATATCATTGGGTGGAGACCCACAAAATTCATGGGAATGTGTACCCACATCCTGGGGAGGCCTGACATTCTGAAATAGAGGAAATTACATCTCTTTAGAGAATTGGTGTCTCACAGTGGGGGGGACTGACAGTCTAGTATGTCAAGCCCTCAGCATTGTTACAAGTATCTATGAATGTGGTCCTTGAAGCAGTGAAGATTGGTTGTCACTGTGGGCTCTGAGGGGTGGGGAAGAGAGGAATAGAATGGATGGAAGCAGGGGTAACTGAGTGATCAATGAAAGTGTTCTACAAGATCGTGTAATGATGGATAAAGAACATGTTAAATTACACCAAGATGAATAAAAGTCTGTAGGTTAGAATGTAAACCCTAATGTAAAGCATAAGTTAACTGCAAATTTAGAAAATTTTACAGTCTAAAATATAAACCATAATGCAAGCCAAAGCGGATCTGTGCTTGATATCTATGTTTCAATATCTGTACCCGTACATCACCTGCAACAAATATAACAAGAACATATGAGATCACTGCTGGAAAAGGGGAAAAAGGGGTTGATTTTGGATATATGGGAGTCCTCTATATTGTATATGTGACTTTACTGTGATCTAAAATTTACTGAAGACAAAAATAAAAATTAGGAATAAAAAAGAGAGAATGTAGACACTGAGAAAGAAATTAAGGAAATTGCTTTGCCACTGTACATGCAAGCAACACCTATTACAGTGATGAAAGGGAAAATGTCAAAAGCAAGATTTTCTGATACTTTTCATTTTTTAATGCCCCAATTTATTTTTACTTTATTTTAGTGTTTCTAAATAAGTATGTATTCTGTTTCCAATCTTGAACCTATCACTACTTTTCATTTCACTATTAATTGAATTTGGCATTATATTAGTCTTCATTTTTTATCAAGTTTGGGCCACAGAAGGTTTCAACTGTGGCAGAGGAGTGACACTGGTGTGGCGTGTTATTGACGGGAGACAAATGTTTGGGAGGGAGTTCTCCAAGGCATGTATATATAGTACATTAAAATGTGTGAATATATGTTGGGTATTTTCATAGCAGTTACAGTTACAAATGACAACTGAGAGAGTGCTGAGTTCCTAGCCAGTGAAGCTCTGTCACATTCCCCAATGGAACAACTATAACCCCCCAAGTGCAAGGGCAAAGACCAATGAAGAAATATGCTCCAATGATGAACCCTTGATACTGATGACTATGCTTATGAGCCTGTGTGCCTGAAATTTGAACTAGACCTAGAACTGCTGGATGCCTAAGAGTTACCTCCTGACTGCCTCCATTTGCTCTAATGTGGCCACTCTCTAAACCAAATTCAGCATATAAATGCGTTACCTTCCTGCCACCATGGGACATGACTCCAGGTGATGAGTCTCCCTGGCACTGATGGATTTTGACCAGTCACTAACTGGTGATGCAACTAGAAAAAGACCTTGAAAAACAGAGGGAAATGGTAAAGACAAATGAGTTTATATGACTAAAAAGAGTCAGGAGGTCATCAGAGGGGTCATGTTTATGCACCCCTCAGCAAGATACCAAACACAGGCAAAGTAGATACAACCTCAGGTACCTGTGCTCCTGAGGAATTCAGAGACACACAGGTTCTAAGGTCATGGTAGTTATCTCTGGAGTTCAGTGCCTTGACACTGGGCCCTACTTTGGAATTTGTGTTCCTGAGTGTGATGGAGTTTGACTCAAATATGACCTTTCTATACAACCCTCTTTGTCACTTCTACCGAACCTGTGGTTTGCCCTGGGTTTGGTGTATATCCAGGAGGCTTTGATGTCTGGACTGTCTATTTGCCAGCTGGGTCCTGAGCCTCCACTGAATTGCAACCTCTACTCTCCAGGATTTTGGACTTATACAGGTCAGCTAACAGAGAGGTGAAGATGGCTAAATACCTTCCCAGGAAATGAGAGTGCATACAACCCAAGAAGGAGAATTGCTTCCATCAGCCATGTGTGATCTAAGCATCCTATTAATATAGAGGTGAAGTGGACATCACCAACCGAGGGCCTACATGATGGAGGAAAAAAATATGGATTAGATTGAATTTACTGATAATCTACTGTAGAACTACTGCGACCAGTAACAATAAACTGTAGCATTGATCTGGAGAAAGTGGCCATGGTAGTTGCTGAGGGCAGAGAGAGGGAAGAGAAGATGAGATATGGGGGCATTTTTGGGACTTGGAATTATCCTAAATGATATTGCAGGGACAGATCCTGGACATTATATATCCTGCCATAACCCACTGAATATACTGGAAGTGTGTAAACTACAATGTAAGCTATAAACTACAATGTAAACTATAAACTATAATCCATGTGGTGCAGCAGTGCTCCAAAATGTATTCACCAAATGCAATGAATGTGTCACAATGATGAAAGAGACTGTTAATGTGGGAGGAGTGGGGGCAGGTAGGAGTTGGGGTATGTGTGAACCTCTTATATTTTTTAATGTAACATTTTTTGATCTATGTATTTTTAGAAAACAAAGTAGTCAAAAGCAAAATAAAATAAAAACATAAATACTAATGTGATAATTATCATATAGTTTCTCAGTGACTTAAAAAGCCATAAAAGGCACTTGATTATACATGATTGCCTTCTTGGTTCTGCTCTCTCAATGAGATATATATTTTAATACAGGAAAGCCACTTTGTAATCTTGTTAAATGGAATCTTGTTAAATGCCACAAGAAGAAGGGGGAAAAATCATTTTCAAGTAAGAATGTTTCAAATGGAGTATTTGCCATTTATATACATTTGATCTCCATTATAGATCCCAATTTGAATATTAAATGTTTAGAAAACCTCTCAATTTCTCAAAGGTAATAATAAATCTTGAAACTATTGATAAATAGGAGTTTATAAGTTTGTACTGGATCATCTTTTATACAGTGTTATTCTGCTTTTCTCCCCTCTCCATGTTAATATGTGAGCTAGTTAGTCTTTCCAATGGCAGGTGTTGAGGGGAGGGCAACAAGCAGCATGTCTCTGGGGAACCAAACACATGTCAAGTCTTGTTTGCCTTAAAAGTCTTACTGAGGTTGGTGTTAGGCTTGCAACAGGGGTTTTTAAAAAATACACTTGTCTATTAGCTACCTTCACATACTTTCTATGGGCTTTCTTAAGACTGACACTAATCTCCACTTACTTCTCTGTTCTTTCGCTTCCCAAATATATACTATGGGGCTATTTTGTTACCATATTATAACATGAATATTTATACTGTAGCCTCTTCAGTCTTAGTAATTTTCATTCCAAAAATGCCTGGTGTGATGCTTTACACTCCACAAAGAATGGTTTAAAGGCACAAGATTATGGTGGTTGTCATAGCAGTTGAATGTGCATTGAAATATTTTCTATGACATTTTAAAAATTGCAGTAGAAAAATAAGCTGTTGTAACATGTAAGGTCATGACAATTTATATATATTTGAAATCAGATTTCTGTAATGTGTATTTGTCTACAGAATACTTACTGGGTTTATATATTGAGAAATTTTTATTCAAGATTGAGATGTAGGTTATGTTTAATAGTAAAAGCTGAAATGAGACCTTATGTGCTGCACTGTGCAAATTTGGTAATATACATTTATTTACTATATATAATATCTTAAGTTTGTTTATACCTCCAAGCTTTTACACTGAAGATAAATATCTCTAATTAAATTCAAACTTTCCTCTTATTTTCATTAAGGGAATAAGCTGTTGGGCTAAAACTGTACAAATGTGCTCTTTAATTTTCTGGATGAACATCAGTTTATACTCATATTTCACTGCATCATATCTGACTGCAGAAATTAAAGCACAATTTAAAGTAAAAAACAAAAATATCATTGCTGGGGAAGGGGGAAAAGGGTTTGATGTTGGATAAATTGGAGTCTCCTATATTGTATATACGTCTTTACTGTGATCCAAAACTTTTTTGAAGACAAAATTAAAAATTAGGAAAAAATAAAATAAAGTATGTAGACACTGAGGAAGAAATGAAATTGCATTACCACTGTACATACAGGGCAAGACCTATTACAGTTAAAGGCAAAATAAAAAAAAGTTTATGATATTTTTCATTTTTAAATACCCCAATTTATTTTTACTTTATTTTAGTGTTTCTAAATTAGTATGTATTCTATTTCTAATCTTTAAACATACCATTACTACTTAATTTTCCTATTAATTGCATTTGGCAATATATTAGGCTTTAGTTTTGAAGAAGTTTTGAACCAAAGAGGGGTTCTACTATGGCAGGGAGGATCACTGGTGTGGGGTGTTATTGTTGGGGAACACATGGTTGGTTGGGAGTTCTCCAGGTCATGTATACAGGGTAAATTGAAATGTTCAGATATGCATTGATTATTCTCATAGTAGTTACAGTTACAAAAGACAACTGAGGGAATTCTTAGTTCCTAGCCAGGAGAGATCTGTCACATTCCCCTATGGAACAGCAACAATCCCCCAATTGCAAGGGCAAAGACCAGTGAAGAAGAATGGTCCAGTGATGATCCCTTGATATTAATGACTGTGCTTATGAGCTTGAGTGCTTGAAATTTGAACTAGGCCTAGAGCAGCAGGATGCACAAGATTTACCTCCTGGGATACTCCATGTTGCTGTAATGTGGCAACTCTCTAGGCCCAAACTCAGCATGTAAATGCATGGCCTTCCTCTCAGCATGGGACATAACTCCTGGGGATGAGCCTCCCTGGTGCGGAGGGATTACTACCAATCACTACTTGGTGATTCAACTAAAAAAATTCCTTGAATAAAAGGGGGAAATGGTAAAGACTAATGAGTTTATATTGCTAAGTCTTCAAAAAAGAGTCATGAGGTCATTCAAGCGGTTGCACTTATGCATGTGTCAGCAGGATCCCAGAGACAGCCAAAAGAGAAAAAACTCCAGGCACTAGTTCTCCTGAGGGATATGGAGACACACAGGTTCTACAGTCATGGCAGTTGGCTCTAGAGTTCAGTGCCTTGTCAATTGGCCCTACATTGGAATTTGTGTTCCTGATTGTGATGGTGTTGGGCTTAGATGTGTCATTTCTATACATCCATCTTCTGTCACTTTTACTGAATCTTTGGTTGGTGCTACAATTGGTGTATATCCAGGAGACTTCAATCTCTGGACTGGACAAATGCCAGCTGGGCCCTGAGCTCAGCAGAGTTGCACCTCTTACACTCCTGTTTGTTGAACTTACATGGGGCAGCTAACAAGGAGGTGAAGATGGTAAAAACCACACCAGGAAACCGAGAGTGTCTACATTTCCAAGCAAGAGAATCATATCTATCAACCTTGTGGGATCTAAGCCCCTCTAAATACAGAGGTGGAATGGACATCACCAATCTAGGATCCACAATGGAGGAATACAATATAGAGTAGAATAAACTTACTGATATTCTACTATAGAACTATTGTGACTGGTAATGGAAGGAACTGTAGCACTGATCTGGAGAACCTGGACATGGTAGTTGCTGAGGGCAGGGAGAGGGAAGCAGAGATGAGATGTAGGGGCATTTTTGGGACTTGGAGTTGTCCTAAATGATATTGCTGGGACAGATGCTGGGCATTATATATCCTACCATAACCCACTGAATAGCCTGGTGGAGGAATATGAAGCTGGAAGTCAACAGAAGCCAGAAAAGAAATGAGAGAACATTGCCCTGTAAATGATGTGAAAAGCCAAAGAGCCCAAAGAATTGCTTGCCAGCCAGAAGATATTGACCCGTAGAAGAAGCACGTCTTCTTGCTTCTTGTTTACTTTACCAAAGGACTGCTGATGCAAAGTATCAGAAATGGGTAGGATTTTTAAAAGGGATTAATTTGGGGTAAAAAGTTACAGTTCCAAGGTTGTGAAAAATCCAAACCAAGGGACCTTAGAGATGCTTTCTCACCAAAATCAATTGCCATGTGGAGAAATTTGTTGTCAATCTCTGCCAAGGCCTTCCCCTCCATCTCTCAGAGTTCAGCTCCTGAATTTCAACCATCAGCTATCAAGTATAGGGCTTTTCTCTTCTTTTGTTTCTCTGTGTGACCAGCCTCTTGGGATTTTCATGCTTAAGCAATCTTCTAGTCCTTCCTCAAATGGCAGGATCAAATATGGCAGCTTCCTTTTTCTCTGTGTCTCATTGTGTGTGTGTGTGTGTCTCCATATCTCCATTTTTATCAGACACAGCAAGAGTGCCTAGACTTAACATGAATCATACCCCACTTACATAGTTCAATCAAAAGCCCCAAAGCAGTCTTATCAGGTAATCTAATCAAAGATTTCTTAAACAAATTTAGTGCAATTAAAAGATATCACACTCACAGGGATATATTAGTTTAAAATATCTTTCTCTTTTCAGCATTGTACTTGATGGACACATCTTGAATCATTGCTACTAACCCTGGTCAATAGTTTACATTATAGTTTACCTTTGCACAGCATATTTTCATAGCTTTTGTGAAAATGATTAATTGCCTGTATCTGTGAAGTTAGGTCTTCAATTTTAGCTCCTTCTTCTTTTTTATTAAAACATTTAGGCTATAAAAATACATATTAAACCACTTAATTGGCTTAACAACTATAATGTAGATGCTATCTTTACCATTTTCCAGATCAAGAAAATCATTTTCACAGTTTTCATTCACAGCCAATTTCTTTCCAATTAAAGAAAAAAGTAAAGTGAAATATTTCTTTATTACAGAAATTCTCAAATCTTTTAATAACATAGGCTTGGGGACTTCAAAACAGTGATATATGTAGTGGTATTTCTAGAGTTTCTTTGCTTTTGTTTGTTTGTTTAACTACAGACCATGTTCCTTAATGGAACACCTATTAATATCTCAAGATATTTTGAAAGATGCTCAGGTCTTGATTGAAAAAGTTATGTCATCAACAGAGAATCATTTGAGCTTTCAATATCTGAAAATCTTTTTTACAGGAAAAGAATTCTCAAGCCTCCTGAAGTATATTTGTTTCTTTTTTTCTGTTTTTAGCTATCAGGGATCCTAGCATCTCGTATAGCAAAGCCTTCAAGCAACAATCAGTGTCACTGAGTTGGTTTGTTCGTTTATTTTTTATTTTATTTTTTTTTAAAGATTTATTTATTTATTTAATTTCCCCCCCTCCCCTGGTTGTCTGTTCTTGGTGTCTATTTGCTGCGTCTTGTTTCTTTGTCCGCTTCTGTTGTCGTCAGCGGCACGGGAAGTGTGGGCGGCGCCATTCCTGGGCAGGCTGCTCTTTCTTTTCACGCTGGGCGGCTTTCCTCACAGGCGCACTCCTTGCGCGTGGGGCTCCCCCACGCGGGGGACACCCTTGCGTGGCACGGCACTCCTTGCGCGCATCAGCACTGCGCATGGCCAGCTCCACACGGGTCAAGGAGGCCCGGGGTTTGAACCACGGACCTCCCATATGGTAGACGGACGCCCTAACCACTGGGCCAAAGTCCGTTTCCCTATTTTTGTTTTTTGTTTTTTTAGAATGTAATGGGAACAGAACCCATGACCTCCCATGAGGAAAGCAGGTGCTCAATCACAGGAGCCACATCTGCTCCCTCCTTAGGTTTTTTTTATCCTCCTCCTTGTGGCTTTTTACTTGCTGTCTGCTCTCTATGTCCATTCACTGTGCGTTCTTCTGTGTCTGTATTTAATTTTATTTATTCCCCCCCTTGCAGCCTGCTTGTTGTCTGCTCTCTGTGACCATTCACTGTATGCTCTACTGTATTTATGCTTGCCTCCCTTTTTGTTGTGTCACCAGGCAGAGTCAGCTTTCTGTGGTGCTTGCAAACAGGGCATCACTCCATGGCACTTGCAGGCTGGTAGTACTCCATGACACCCAGGCCAGCAGCTCTTCGCAGCATGCAAGCAAGTCTGTCTTCATAAAGAGGCCCTGGGACATTAACCCAGGGCCTCCTATATGGTAGACAATAGTCCAACTGATTGAGCCACAGCCACTTCCCTCCTTCCTTAAGTTTTAACTAATGCTAATTATTCAAAGTTTAAATCTTAAAGCCTGTTTCATAAAGACTTTAAGCTCAAGTTTTGAAAGCCAGAAAATGATTCCAGTTTCTACTCTTATCCCTTGTACCATACTGTGTTCTATGAATGTAAGTCAATATTTATTTTCACTCTGCTCATATACTGGTTGCCTGCTATGTTGACCTCTTTGACCCTTTAAAGTGGACTTGCAGGGAGAAAATCAGAGAAACAATTGGAACAGCCTCAAGACCTTGGAAACACAGGACCAACAAGGTCAGGAAATCAGAAGAGAAGAAAGGTTCTGGGATGGCTGAAGAGGAGGCACCCATTCCAACCTCAAGATCTCTTAAAAGGCCAATCAAATTTCAGAATTTTCTTCTTCTCAATAAAGACCATTCTTTTAAAATTAAACAAACAAATAAAAATTCAATACTAACAGTTGGGACCAATTGAATGGTCTTCTATAATCTCAGAGATTAGAGTAATAAGTGATGTTTATAATAAAAATATTTATAGAGAATTCACTGGTATTGAGGTTTAAAAGGATTATCTTATTTGATCTTGATAAAATGTCTATCATTCCCTTTAAATGAAACTTAAAGAGATCTTGTTTTGCCAAAATTCACACTACAAAGGTAAAATAAGATTTGAACCCAGGACTGTCAGAAGTTATGACAGTTTGCTCATAACCATTATAATATACTAAACTTTGTCACCAAGTTCTACATAATATATATACATGATATGATACATTAAATCTCCTTCATCCAACAAAAACTGTGAACAAGTCTGTCAATGTGAATGACTTTTTAACATAAGAATAAAATTGAGTTTTAGTCCAAATAATGGAAGGGATGAATGATAGACCTTTGCTTTGGAGACAGAAAAAGAGAATATGACCAAATGTGGGAGAAGAGAAAGCATAGAAAGAGAAGCTAGAAAATAGAAATTCAAAATATTTCTATTGCCCAAAATATTTTATTTTTGTTTTGTAGTTGCAAAGTTTGAGCTCTTATTGCATCATATATGAAGTATTGAGAGTTTCTTTGTTCTCATATTCTGTTACAAAAGATACTTCCTAGGAAATGTCTTAATCATGGAAATCAGTTAATAGACTAACTGTAAACATAATCAATGGCACTATCGCTCAAAGTGTGTGCAATGATCACCGGATTCAGAAAAGTCTGAATAATTTGTTTACAATGTAGAAACACCAATCCAAGCATTTTCCTAATTATTTAGAAGCTATAGAGCTGTTTCCTCAAAATCTTTGTTAAAAATTAAGCATCTGATTCTGAAAGTACATTAAAGATCAACAACCAAATGGTCATTAAATTAATCAAAATTGGATATTTTTATACTGATAAATAATTTATTGTGTGGGCCTTTCCTAAAGAATCTGTATGCCATACTCATAGTCTTTGACATGAAATACTCACTGTCCGTAGAAATTACATTTTTTTCTCTTAATGATAAAAAGATAAAGTCATTTTTTTATGGTTGTGATTATTTCTCATTGAAATCAAAATTTAACCCCATAGCAACTTCATGCATTTTCAAATTATATTTCTGGGAGTGTGGATTAAAGAGTTTAACATGGCAGTTACCATGGTATAAAACACGGCCACAACTTATCAGTGGAGAACATGGACACTATGCAGAGATACACAAATACAAAGGATATGAAAAAAAGACCGCCAAAGAGATATGAGAAATAAATTTAAACTGGATTTTGCATCTCCCTTTAAGCTGTGAGATTTCAAATTGTACAAGAAAATCAAACAACTGTCATGAAGAGGAGGAAGTTTGATAGGTAGATGAAAAAACTGTTGGTAGCCACAAAGAAACCAAAAGTGGAGGTACCCATACAGAGAAGTTTCAGCAAAGAGATCAAGACACACATATCAAGTTATGTAGCACCGGACTCACTGAAGGGAAGCCTCATTGTGAAGAGGATCTGAATGGTTGAATGGTCATAGCCTCTAGCCCAGGACACTCCCATGAGGAGACCACAAACCTAAGAGCTCATGAGGATTGGGTAGTACAGGGATTTGCAAATGGCCATGTAGTGATCATGGGACATCACCACATGCAGGATGATCTCAGCAACACCAAAAAGGTGCTCATCAAAAACTAGTCATATATCCCCTGAAAAAGATGCTTTTCCCACAGAAAGTGTGTCACTTAGAAAGGAAGAAGAACAGCAGCCATCTTTAAGGGATAAGTATAACAGGAAGAAAAGTTAAAGAATCTAGATTTGTCCACATCAAAAGACCTACCCTTTTTGTTGATGCAAATTCTTAATTCTCTAAAAATATAAACTCCCTAATTTAATCTTCCTAAATAAAATCACATTCAACTTAGTTTGTGTCTAGACTAATGTATTTTTAATTTAATAGAAACACAAATATGCACAAAGACTATTATGAAAGAGTATTGAGGGAACGCTATGCTTACTACACATCAAAATGTATAGTAGGTCAAAAAACAATTATATCAGGTTAAATAGCACATGAATAAGGAGATCAATGAAACCAAAGAGAATGCTGAAGTAGATAGAAATATGAGTGAGATTTTGGAATACAATAAAGTTGAGATTTTTAGATCTGTTAATAAAAGATAATTTTTCAACTATAAAAATAGACATCAAGAAAATTTTAAAATGCAATCCTGACTTAAACCCTTGTATCAAAATAAAGTCCAGATGAATCTAAATCTAAATTTAAAAATGAGAACACAAATATGCAAAAAAATCTGTTGAAAAATTTGCAAAAATAATTCAGTAAGAATGAATTCTTTGAAGTCTACTTAACTAACATATTAAAACAAAAGAAAATATTGATATCTGATATGGAAATATAAAAAAATTACATAGCCAACACATTTCTGACTAGCATAAAATGGGTAAAAATATATCATAAACCTGAATTACAATAATTACACATACAATGGAAATAGGGAAAAAATAGTGTATAAAATTTATTCATAAAAATTAATAAGAAAATGATCAGCAAAATAAAGATAATGGGTAAAATACCTTAATACAATTCAAAAATATGATTATTTTCAAAAATGTTAAAAAGTGTCTATTATATTGAAATCATTTTAATTAAACAGTATATATTAAATGCAATTTTTTACTTAAAAAGATTGCCAAACACTATAAATGTTTGTCAAGTATAAGATGTTGATAATATGGATAAACAGATATTCTTGCAGATTGTGAGCAGGAATGTATTAGGTAAAATCTCAGTCAAAGGCATTTTAACAATAAATATGACCATCAACATTGAAAACACAAACAAATTGACTCAATGTTTCCAATTCTAGAAACTCATTCTTGCACATATACAAAAACATTGTTATTGTAAAATTATCTTATAGAAAAAATTGGATACAACATGGAGAGAATGTGATACACTAATTTTAATACAGTTCTTTTAATGTATAATTTGCAGTATAAGACTAGGTGGGAGCTAGTTCTATACGGACTGATATAGATAGATCATGAAGATGCTAAATAATAAAATGCAAACTTTTATACACAAGACAGATACACACATACAAATGCAATATTCCTTTATTTTCAAAAATTATGCTTTAATAATCTTAAAAATAGAGTGGCTGACAGTCCCTGAGTAAGAGCACTGGGAGATTTAATTAATGATTTGTTTTTCACTTTGTTTTATTTTGTATGACTTTCCTTTCTAAAATTCATTGTTATTGTTCTTTCATTTGTTTCATTTTTAAATGTAGATGCATTGCATTTAAAAATACCTTATGTCATGCAACTGCAATTGAATAAAGAGAATATGCAAAATGTTAAACATTTTAACTAGTATAATAAAAAGAATGAACATCATTGACAAGAATTTAACTAAAAACATGGCTGACTGAGAGCATAATTAGTAAAAATAATTCAGAAATTAAACACAATATAACTCATTAAATGTTCACTCATTGTTACATATTTATAATTGACTAACAATTATTTATGTATTGCAATTTTCTAGGTAGCGTGGAAAACTAGACATTAAATACCTTTGTTGCTAATAAGGAAATTATCATCAGAAGCCCAATTAAATAGAAAATTATTTAATTATATTTACAATAAATGCTTTGAAAGAAAGTCAAGTCTATCATATATAAATTGACTTCTGGGTTCTAATGAGGTATTTCATAAAAGCCAGATTATTCTCTTCATCAAGGAAAACACTCTTGTTTATTACTTATATTTATTTTCTTCTCCAGAGCTTCTTCATAGCATTTGTCATCTCTGAATTTCTCAGAGTGTATATTAAAGGGTTTAGCATGGGGGTTATGACTGTGAAAAACACACTCAATGATTTGTCAATCGGGAAGTTTCTAGCAGGTCTTGCATACATAAAAATACATGGAACAAAGAAGAAGACCACTACAGTGATATGAGAACCACAGGTGGAGAGGGCTTTCCTCCTGCCTTGCTGGCTAAGGTTTTTTAGGGAGTGTAAGATGACACCATACGAGATGAGTAAGAGCAGAAACACAATACTGCAGATCATCCCTCCATTAGCTACCACTAAGAGACTAATAACATAGATGTCAGTACAGACAAGTTTCAATAAGGGGAACATGTCACAGAAAAAATGGTCAATGACATTGGGACCACAAAATGGGAGCCCATAAAGAGAGATCAGTTGAGTGACTGAGTGCAGAAAACCTCCAATCCAGGACAGTGCTAGCAGCACAGCACACACCCATTGCCTCATGGTAATCAGATAATGCAAGGGCTTACAAATGGCCATATAGCAGTCATATGCCATGGCCAACAGAAGAAAGATCTCTGATCCACCAAAGAAGTGCTCCAAAAAGAGCTGGATCATACAAGCTTGGAAGGATATGGTCTTTTGTCCAAAGAACAAGCCTGAAATCAGTTTTGGGGAAATTACTGAGGCATAACTGGCATCCATAAATGATAAGGCAGCAAGAAAAAAGTACATAGGTGAGCCCAGGGACTTACTGACAGTTACAGTCACAACAATGAGTAAGTTACCCACCATAGTCAAAATATAGAAGAGCAAGAAGATAATAGAAAGTACTTTCTGTTCCCTTGGATTCTGTGTGAGGCCCAGGAGGACAAAATAAGTCACATTGTTCCTTGGTTCCATGTATTGTTTTATAGAAGCTGACTTCAGATTTAGAGACAGTTTACCTGTAAAATAGTAAAAAAAAAAAAAAAAAATTAGTGTATTAGAAGCCTAACCATTTATTTATTCATTCAGCCAAAATATCTATGGAGCATCTATTTGTGCAAACTTGTCATCATAAGTATTGGGGTTAACAAGTCGACTAAGACAGCATTCCCTATCCTCAGTGTTGGTATTTATAATTATGGGGTGAGAACAATACAGATGAATGCAATCAAAGGGATTTTAAACATATTCATATGATGCTAAGGATGGGCTGTTTGGCAATATAAATAAACTAGGGTCAAGAAAGCTTCCTAAGGGCAGCGGATTTGGCCCAGTGGTTAGGGTATCTGTCTACCACATGGGAGGTCCACGGTTTAAACCCTGGGCCTCCTTGACCTGTGTGGAGCTGATCCACACGCAGTGCTGATGCATGCAAGAAGTGCCCTCTCACGCAGGGGTGTCGCCCGTTTAGGGGAGTCCCATGAGCAAGGAGTGTGCCCCATAAGGAGAGCCACCCAGTGGGAAAGAAAGTGCAGCCTGCCTAAGAAAGGCACCACCTACATGGAGATTTGACACAGCAAGATGACGCAACCAAAAGAAACAGATTCCCGTGCGGCTGACAACAACAGAAGTGGACAAAGAAAAACACGCAGCAAATAGACAAGAGAACAGACACCCGGGGTGGGGAGGGAGGGGAAATAAATAAATAAATAAATAAATAAATAAATAAATCTTAAAAAAAAAGAAAGCTTCCCAAAGTAATACTTTCACTGAGTTTAAAAGTTAAAGTGAGAATTGACTAGAACAAGAAAGAATGGGGAGTCTCACCTTTCATTAAGTCACAATTTTCACTACTTAAGCACCCATATAGATTAATTAACATAGTTAAAGTGGATTTAAAAATTATGACAGGATGACTATAGACGGAAGTTCACTGACCTAGTTTCCTCACACCACACTGAAACCTCCTTTGTGTCTTTGAATGGAAATTTCATCTTTTACAGAATTATAAATGCTGAAGCCATACAATTTTTATCACCATATCCTATCTCTTCCCAATGTTGAAACCTATGTATATAATTACCTAATGATTATCACTGATTGCATATCAAACTGGTGTTTATAAAACTAAATTCTTAATCCACACCAAATTATCCCACATTTAATTGTGTTATCTTCTGTGTTATTTTTCAGAACAAATATCTTACCAATATCTTTCACTCTTTTTATTCCTCTCACATTGCTTATTCATAGCTTCAAAAACACTTCGTGAAGTCTACCTTCAAAATATGCTACAACTTGGACTAACCTCATTATCTCTCTGGTATCTCACTGGCTTACTGCAATAAGCCTCCTGCCAGTCTCTCCACTTTTACTTCTGCTTTCAGCTATCTCTTCTCCTGAAGCAGCCAAATGATTCTCTTTAAATCTGGTTTAGATAATGGCACTCACTTTTTTGCAATTCCTATAGTGGATTCCTACACAAACTCTCGCATAATAAGGCCTATAAAACCCCAGATCACTTTTAGCTAGGTTATCTCCCCAAATTAATCTCTGACAATTCTCATTCTGCTTAAGACTTTCTGCTGTATCTCAAATAAACAAATTGATTTTCCATCTCCTTAGTTCCACTGTTCTTTTATATATGCTCATTTCAATGACCAGAAACAGTTTACCTGCAAAATAATTATGGATACTATAAAAAGTATATTGTAAACTTAATATTTTATTATTCATTCAAAGGACAAATAATTATAATACTTATACTGTGTCAAGTTTTTCCAATAAGGTAGACCAAGTCATCACAGAGGATCTACTAACTTATTTAAGGCAGGGGTTTACTCCAAGGGTCCATATAATCAGAGGCCAGAAATGCTGGTAGTGACTAAGGAACCACCCTTTCATCATTAGGCTCCTAGTTTTACAGATGGAGGTATTCCTCTTTAAGTTAAGAGATAGCTGAGGACATCTAAGAACGTATTTAAGCTTTTCATGACAAGTATCATATAAGCCCTGGCCAGCAATGTTTTCATCTTTCTTCCCTCTTATTTAGCAATAATACAAACCTTTCCTTGAGGAAGCCCCTATTCAGCAACTTGACTACTATATCTGCTTATGTGTCTCTCTTCTAACTCATTAGCTTTGTTTTATGTCATAAAAATTAAAAAGCTATATTGTAATTTTTCTTTACATAAGACATATTATTAAAAAGCAGACAAAACAGATATTTGTTTTTTATTCAAAGTATTTATCACATTCATATTTAGGATATATATATAGTATGTTGTAATAAAACATTTTCCTAGACCACTGTAATTATAATATTTTCCAAGTCTAGTTGCCATACCTTAAATTTAAAACTCTGAGTCATAATATTGCACATCTGTAAGATAAGAATAATGAGAGCTAGCCACTGAGTATGAATATTTATAATTAATGAGCTAAAATATTTGAAAGCATATATAGCACAGTGCTTTGACAAAAACAGATGATCAAATTTTTATTATAGTATATCTAAAGCTTCAGTTGCTACCTATCAACATGTATAAATGGTATTCCTCTGAAATGCAGAAGAACCTGGTGAGAAAACATTGCACTGATTCCATTTAAAATAGACAAAAAACAATTAATGAAAGGAAAAGAAATACTAACCTTTAAAGTACATCTGTTATTTATTTGATTATAAATATTTGATGAGATTATATTTAATGTTTTACATTTATTGTGTCACAATTTATCTTTACAAGCATTGGTATCCTAATTTTAGTTGAACAAGCTAAAGCTCAGAATAGTTTATTTTTCTCCAAAGTACACATTATTAAGGGACAGAGATGGAATTGGAATCTAAGTCTAATGGATTTCAAAGCCCCTGTACTGCCAGTGGAAGTTTTTTCCAGTTTTCAAGTGATGTAATTGCCGTGAGGTAGATATTCCCAAAATTATACATTAAAGTGGAAATGATACTGTGCAATTGTGTGAAATATCTATTTCATAGGCAATTATATCACTTAATGTAATAAAATACCATATCTAGATAAGAAGATAACATGTAATGAGGAAAAAATTTAACTTCTTTTAAGGAAATTTCAATTTATTGCCTATCTCATTCCATTTGATAGGGTCTAATTAGCTGTACTTGAGAGTTTGAAAGGATATTCAATGCCTTTTAAACTTTATGCTTTAAGACTAGCTAAGCATTTCCTGAAATAGTTATAAAAGTACTTAAAAGAATACATCTACTCACCAATAGAGCAAGCATTACTGGCCAATTTACTCCCTCTAACAACAATATTTATCATTGAGTCCTGCAATTGGAATGTATCCAAAGCTGCTAATTGCTTAAATATATTTACTTGGTTTTTCCACAAAATTTTAAAAGAGCATCTGTATATAAAGATGCTGCAAGAGCAATTATATACCTAGGGCCAAGAAGACATAATATGGAGAAAAAACTAATTTCAGAACCATTTTGAGATTATTCTCAGTAAAAAATACTATATCACTAGAGTCACTTTGTTCTAATGATGATGGATTTTTTAAATTTACCCATTTTACCATAGCAAGTTTTTCTTTATTTTTTACTTAATACTTCATTTACTCTGCCTTGAAATACTGTGTTATAATTTTACCACTCATTCCTTTTTCAATTATTGATTATGTTTTCAAAAATTGTAGAGCACCTATTGTGTCAGGTGCTGTGCTATGAGCTGGACATAAAAATATCAAGAAAAATTACCCACATACATTTACCTTATTTTCTTGTAATGGAATCAGACAATGAAAAAGGGAATGACTTAATAAAGCACAAACAGTTTCTTATAAATGCTATAGAGACAAGAGAACAGGGGTCAGTGACAGAAAAAAAGAGGGGAATGTTACTTTGGATGAAGTAGTTAGAGAAGGCCTTTTTTTTTAAAGGTAATATTTATGCTAAGACACAGAGAATAAAAAGTTGTTACCATAAAAATACTGTTCCAATGTTGAAAAGATCAAGGCATGGAAAGATCATAGTGAATGGAGGGAAATAGTAAAGGGAGAGAATAAAAGAAGCAGAGGTTGTAAACATGCACAGCACTGTACTGTAGGACATAACAGTGCTTGGTAAGGAATTTGGATTTTGTTTTAAGTTCTTTCAATGTGGGAGTAAATAACATTATACAGAATTTTTTTTTTTAATTCAGTGAATCAAACATCTAAAAATTAAGGAAGAAGAACTTCTTGAGTATTGTTACCAAATCATATATGCTACTGTGTCAGTGCAAGAAGGTAAAAGACTATCCTATTCTGTTTCCTAACTAATCACAAAGTCTATCACAGAAATTATTCAGTAAAATTCAAATGATTATGAACATAACTCTATGATATCAGCTGAGATTATTTTCCTGCTGTCTCATTTTCTTGGGGACCTTTATATCTGCTTTTTATCCTATGCATAGGGCAAGCAAAGACAAAAACATTCTCCAGTTTTGTAGAAAGAAATACCTATAGAATAAAACAAAGCACTCTAAGTGCTCATGCCTGAACTATAGTAAACATCAGTAGTGTGGGGCTGCCCTTAATATCTTTTGAAAAACCCTACATATTTTATTAGTTTCCCATGTTTTTAATATAGTTTCTAAACATAAAACTCAAGAAACTACATTTCCCAGTCCTCCTTGCCTTTAGGATATAGACATGTGACTTGGGTTCTGCCTACCAGGTACACATGTTTTCAAAACTGTGTGTGTGGAACCTCTTACATTTTTAAATATAACATATTTGTGATCTATATATCTATTCTTAAAAAAAATGCAATTAAAATGATGGGGATGGGGGTGGGGAGTGGGGTATATTGGAATGTCTAATGTTTTTTAATGTAACATTTTATGTGATCTCTTAACTTAAAAAGATAATTAAAAAATTAAATTAAATTAGAAAAACAACTTTGTGTTGGAAATTAGTTATACTAGGCTGGGTGCTGGTAAAGGTTCCATGGAGCCAGGGAGATGCCGCGGTCGGGGAGAATGGTAGCAGTTTCCCTGTTTGGCAAGTGTTTTAGTTTCCTAACAGACAAAACTAATACCATGCAATGAATGGGCAGTAGAATAAGGTAGTTATAAATACAACCTATGACTGTATGACAGTTACAGAAACAAGGACTAAATAATCATGAATAGATTTCCTTGATTTGTTATAAATATTTTGCATATATTTGTAAAGCAAATATCTAAAATTTCATCTCTTATCACAGTGTCATATAACATAAGTTGTATTAACTTTATGTCACATTATTTAAGTTATAAGATATCAAGTTTCAGAGTGAATATTTTACTAAGGATTGTGCAATCTTCTGGGAAAAAGCTAATGTCTTTTCAGTTGTACACAGGCAATTGAGTATTGTCATTTGAAAATATGTCAGTGTGGTAGTTTGAAGCTGTATGTATCCCAGAAAAAACATGTTCTTAAATTTATCCATACTTGTGGGTGTGAACTCATTGTAAATAAAACAATTTGATAAAGTCAGGGAGGTTCTTAATCTTATTTCAGGAATCTTTTATGAAGAGTGAAATTCAAAGAGAAAGAGAGCCATGGAAATAAGAAGCTGAAATAAACAAATACTGGAGAAGGAAGAGACCAGCTGATACTGCCATGTGCCTTGCCATGTATCAGAGGAGCAAAAGAGCTCTGACAACTGGTCTCCCAGAAGAATGCATCACCTGAATGATGCCTTCACTTGGCTATTTTCTTGGACTCAAAACCATGAGCAAAAAAATTACCATTGTTTAACATTACTGGTTTCATGGTATTTAATTTGAACTGTGTAAGAAACTAAAATTCATTTTTATTTAGAGATTAAGTATGGTCTAAGGAGATATATATTGGTGACAAGATGAAAAAAATATATTGTAGGGGTATAGGGAGTGGGGCATATGGTAATCTCATATATTTTTTAATGTAGCACTTTGTGTAATATGTATATGTTAAAAATAAATAAAATACATTTTTTAAAAAGTATATTGTGATGATTAGGCTCTTATGTCAACTTGACTAGATTATTGTATTCAATTGTTTTATCAAACAAATACAGGCCTAATTGTTACTGTGAGGAGAATTTGTGGATTTAAAACTTCAGTAGGTTGATTGTATCTATGATTGATTACATCTACAATCAACTGAGAGGAGGGCCTTCAACAATGAGAGAATGCTCATCCAATCAGTTGAAGGCCATAAAAAGAGAAGAAATGATTTCTGAAGACTGAAGGGAGAATTTCCATGTCTATTTCAGCCAGCCAGTTTCTATTGGCTAGCTGAAAGTTTTTCAAAGGAATTGATTGAAAACCTCATCACAGTTCCCAACTTGCAGCCTGCCTTATGGTATTTGGGGTTCCCCATGTCCTCCTGTCAGTCTGTTTACCTAGAGAACCATGAGCATGGCAGCCAATGGCAGCAAGGTGTGCTGTCATCAGTGGTAGCGGCTCCCTTAGCTTTCTAGGCCTGTAGAGTTAAGATTTTGTATGTGGTTCCTGGTGGCTCAACCTTGACACTGACTGTGATCCTTCCAAAGATCCTTCCATTAAATAAATACTTTCCAGTTAAATTAATTACAGATGATTTTGCATCCTCAGTTAAGAGCCTTGATGCTATAACAAACCAACCTAAAATTCCCCCATTTCAGTGTATCACCAAGATCAGAATGCGATCAAATTCATAAACATTCCATCTGACAAGGGTCTTATAACAAATGCAACTACTCTTAAAAGGGTTAAGTAGAGATAATGGCCAATAAGTATTTATTAAACACTTATATACTCTGATCCAAACTTGGTTTAGGTGCTACAGATGCAGTAGGGAACTAAAAAGACCCTGCCTCTATTTTCATGGAGTTGACACTCTGAATGGGAGGCATGAAAACTGAGTAAATGAATTAGATATATCAGACTGCAAAAATACTATAGAGAAAATTTAACAGGTAGTATGAAAGAGTAACTGAAGGAGATAAAGAATGGCTTTACAATGAGTGCTTAAGGAAATTTGCTCAACTTATGGGGCATTTGAACTGTACACTGAAAGATGATTGTAAGTCAACAATTTGAAGATCTAGAGTAAGAGGTAAGTCAACAATTTGAAGATCTAGAGCAGAAGGAGTATTTCAGGAAACAAGAAGTGCTAGAAAAAAGGCCTGATGGTAAGAAGTCCATTGCTACTGGAGCACTGTGAACAAGGAATAGAATAGTACTGGCTGAGGTCATATAAATCTTTTCTTTGAATGGAGAGCAATTAGGCAGAGCTTTATAGGCCATGAAAAAGGATGGTTATAATTTAGATTAAATTTAGCTATGCAGACAGCTTTCTTTCTAAAAATCATCTTATTCCAGATGCTTCAATTGAATGCAAGAGCTTTTATATGGGAAAACATGTTGAAAATAAAAATAAAACCAGACTGTGAAGAGACAATGTAGAGATTAATGTTACTAGCTGCAAAGAGGATTTCAATTGCCTTCAAAAAGAGCAACAACCTGAAAGGACAGTCTACTGGGTCAAGATGTTTTGAGTACATGTTATATTTCTTATCCTAATTTTATATGATCTGAATTAATAGGAATATGGATAAAGTTGCTTGGTGATCATCAAGTTGGAATAGAGGAGAGTATGTAATGATTCTCATTCAGGTCAAATAGAATTCCCCTCCCCTCATTCACAAACACATCTCTAATGGTATTATTCTTGTTAATTCAGTTCAATGTCTCTCATCCTTGAATAAGGGCAGATAAACTTTGCATTTTTACTTTTAACTCTTCTTTGTAGACTCTAAAGAGATCCCCTGCTTCCAAATCACTTTCTAGCATAACACTTATTCCAATTCTTTTAGCACTTTTCACTCTGAATCTATGCTGTTTTTGTTTTAACTTGTTTACTTATGTAATGCCTATCTCTTTCAACTAGAAAGTGCTTTTTACTGAGATATACGCAAATAACATGAAAAATAACATAGTGCTTAAAATTTTAAATTCTAAATCCAAAATACTAAGTTTAAATCCTCCCTCAGGCATTCACTAATAGAATAGACCTTGGTTAAGATTTTTACATTTTCCATGCTTTAATTAATTCTTCTAGAAAACAGAAATAACAGTATTTACTTCAAAAACACTTATGTGTATTAAACAAGACAATACCTGCATAGTGCTTTCCAATTACTAGTAAATAAATAATAGCTTTTATTTCAATTATTACTTACCATGCTGCATTTTTCTTATTTGTCATAAAACTTTCATTAGATTTTGGGGTCTTTGGTAAGTTCATTGTGTTATGGGGGACATTCACATTTTAAGGTGAATTTTTTAGATTTGATCTCATTAATTTTGCATTAATTTTATAAGGTTTGCTGTTAGAATTCTGAAAGTTCCTCATAGCCTCTTAATGTAATATTTATCTACAATTAAATATTAATGACATAGCATTTCTAAAAAGTTAGACAAAAATGGGATGATGATAGAGAAGTGAGAGAGGTAATAAATTTGTGACAATTATTAGGCACTTACTGAATGCCAGGCATTCCTCTGGATAATTTGCACACATTGGCACATTTAATTCTTAATATAGTCCTATGAATTTTGTACCAGCATGTCATTATACATATGAACTAGGTTTGGAATAAGGCAATGCTTGTAAAATACATTCAGTGTTGCCAGAACTGGTGAGATGAAATTCAATCCTAGACTGTTCATTCCAGTCTAGGAATCCTTTCACATTATCTGAAACTCTGCTGTTTACAGTACCTCCAGAAGCAGAATAATATCCCTAAAAGTCCATAAAGTCTGTAGTTGAATTTCACAGAAAAAGTTATGCTCTATAGGGTTGTTTATATAAAAAGGTATCCCTTTCACCTATGGAAATAGGGACCAGCACAAAGCCACAGAGGTTCAACTCAGTGAGGATGAAGTCCTGACATTTCCATAAGAAATATCAACCCATTATCTTCCCCAAGTAAAATTGGTCAGTAACTGTCAGTATTTTTTCCTTTCATAAAACATATAAATACGATCTATGTGTCAGGCACTGTTATAAGCACTTGAAATACATTAGCCCAGGTAATTGACCCAACAAACTTGAGATGGGTATAATTATGTCCATTTAACAGATGAAAACAAACAAACAAACAAAAACCTTACTCAGGTAACATTCAAACCAGAGAAATCTGACTCATGTTTTATAACCGTTGTATAACTCTATCCGCTTTGAACAAATATTAACCTTCAAAACTTTTTATGTTCTGATAGTCTGCTTGTTAATATTAGGTTCATAGTAAAATATATCTATGTCCCTTAACAGGATTTGTCGGAAGAAAATCAGAGACAAAATCAGATGAGAGCGAAGGTCTTAGAGGCAAAAGATCAATGGAGATAAGAAAACCTGGGGAGAAAATCACAAGAATGGTAGAGGAGGAGGCTATACCAGTTCCCAATAATTCACAGAAGGCCAGTAAAATTTCAGAGTATTTTTCAAAAGAGGGAGAGAGAAATTATGACTTTAGGAAAAAAATTATAATAACTATAATGGAATGTATTATGATTTCAGGGATTCCAATAACAAGGAATTTTACAATAACAAACATTTGAACCATTAGTCTATTAAGACTTTGTAAGGATTATTTGATTTGAACCTAATAATATCTCTATAATTCCCTTTGACTGAAACTTAAAGCAATTGTGTTCTGACAAAATTCACACTATTATTGGCAGAATTAAAATCTGAACTCAGGACAGTCTTAAGCAGATTCTACACTCTTAAGCACTATAATATACTAAAGCCTATGACCCTTTCCTTTAAAAATGCAAGAGGGGGATTCATCAAGAAGACATCAGTTTAAGATGGCACTCACCAGCTTTCTCACAATAAACAGCCGAGAATGGAAAAGATCTTGTCTGAGTGAACTGTTTTGGGAACCCACAGAGCAGGAGGATTCAGGGCATTGATGTGGAGGGAACTGGACAAAGAGACAAAAAGCCCAAGGGAAACATATGAGTCTCACACCCCTGTGGCTGGAAACTGTGGGCAGATAAGTCCCACTACCTAAGCAAAAGGCCACTCTGAAACCCTTGACTCCACCAGCCTCTGAGTGGAAGGAGCATTCTCCAGAAGTAAGAAAGTTCTGGTGAAGGGTGGAGAGGGGTTTTCTTTTGGTGCATTGGGTTACTTGGACCCCCTTTGAACTAGGAGCATACCAACTGGCAAGAGGTGGCCCTGGGAAGAGGGGAGAGGTGAATCATCCTAGGCAGCCTGATTTACCTAGTCAACCTGGGAGAGAGGAACTTGGGATGGGATAGGGTAGAGTCATGCAATTGACTGATCTGTTGCTGAGCATTATCAATCAAACTTCCAACTCCCCTAAGGGAGGCAGGCAGTAGGAGTGGGAGGAGTGGTGTGGGGAGATGGGGGGTATACAGGAACCTCTTATATTTTTAGTGTAACATTTTTTTGTGATGTATATATCTTCAAAAAATACAATTTACAAAAATGATGTGGGGGGAGTGGGTTATATGGGAACCTCTTATGTTTCTTGTTTTTTTATGTTTTTTAATGTAACATTCCTTGTGAACTATTAACTTTAATTTTAAAAATTTAAGCAAAACAAAACAAATCAAAAAACGAAAAAACCTAAAAGCCTATTTAGTGTCTCCTGGGAGGATAGCAAGGTCTGGAACAGGATTGGGAGTTTTTTTCTCTGCAGTGAGTTGAAATACCAGGGTCTCATTTGAATTTTTGAAGGGACCTCAATCTAACCAGGAGAGGCAAAGGGTTTCCTGATCATGAAGGCTATCATATCCTGCTGCCATGGGAGAGAAAGCAATAAGAACAGAAAGGTGGCAGCTACACACAGGCTTCTAATCAGCAGGAAACCACCCAACTGCAGAGTAAAACCTGCCCCAGGGAAAGTAACTGCACAGTTCTCTAGCTAACAGACCCAAACAGAAAGTTGAGCTCAGTGAACTTTGAATATACAAGATCTCTGGTTCAATTCTCATCTCTCCATATAGTAGTGACCAGCTGGGTCATCAAACATCCAGCTGATACTTTACGATAGGGAACACATAGACAGTACTTTTGTGCTAGCTTCTCTTGGCTCTCATATTTTGTAAAAAAAAGATTCACTTTTAAATTAACCTGGCTTACCCACTAAAACCTGATTCAAAACCTGCTGAGGGCAGGCTGCAAGATAACTGATTGATGAACAAAACCAGCAGCCTGAGAAAAATCTCAGGGGCCTAAATGAGAAGACTGTTTTTCCAAAGATTTGTTTGAGTGCTTGCTTGAGTGTTTTGTGTTTTGTTGTTGTTGTTGTTGTTGTTCTTTTATTCCTCTCTCTCTTCCTTGAATACTATTTTTCTTTTTTTTAAACTAGATACCACTGGATTGTTTTTTATTTGCTGTGTTACTCGCATCGTATATTTCCCCTTTCTTCATATACCAATTATGTCTACCTACACTATTTATTTTCCTTCCTTCATCAACAACCTCATTCATCATTGTGGCACATTCATTATATTTGGTGAATACATTTTGGAGCCCTGCTGTACCACATGGATAATAGTTTACCTTGAAGTTAACCTTCTCCCCCAGTCCATTCATTGGGTTATGGCAGGATATATAATGTATCCTTGCAATATAATTTAGGACAACTCAAAGTTCAGAAAATGCCCTCACATCACCTCTCTTCTTCCCTCTCCCTGTCCTCAGCAACTACCATGGCCACTCTCTCTACATCACCATTACAAGTCATAATAATTCTATAGTAGAATATCAGTAAGTCCACTCTAATCCTTATTTTTTTTGTGAGATGAAAGTAATTCTTTTTTTTTTTGAAATAAGGTTTTTTGCCTTTATTTATTTATTTATTTATTTATTTATTTATTTATTTATTTATTTAATATTACATTCAAAAAATACGAGGTCCCCATATACCCCTACCCCCCTCACCCCACTCCTCCCCGCATAACAATAATCTCCTCCATCACCATGAGACATTCATTGCATATGGTGACTACATCTCTGAGCACCGCTGCACCTCATGGTCAATGGTCCACATCATAGTCCACACTCTCCCACAGTGCACCCAGTGGGCCATGGGAGAACATAAAATGTCCAGTAACTGTCCCTGCAACACCACTCAGGACAAATCCAAGTCCCAACAATGCCCCCACATCTCATCTTTTCCTCCCATTCCCCACACCTAGCAGCCACTATGGCCACTTTCTCCACACCAATGCCACATTTTGTTCGATTACTAATCACAATAGTTGATAAATAAAATATCAGTAAGCCCACTCTAATCCATATTTTATTCCTCCATCCTGTGGACCCTGAGATGGTGATGTACACTTCAACTGTATATTGAGAGGGGGGTTAGATCCCACATGAATGATGGATGCAATTCTACTGCTTACAGTTGTAGGCACTCTTAGTTTCCTGGTATGGTGGTTGACCATCATCACTACTCTGTTAGCTGACCTGGGAAAGAACAATGAACCAGAGAGTAGGAGTTGCAATTCTGCTGAGGCTCAGGGCCCAGCTGGCCCATGGACAGCCCAGAGATTTGAGTCTCCTTGTTATACACTAACCCTAACACCACCCACAGTTTCAGTAAAAGTGAGAGAACATGCATATGTAGTAAGGTCACAACTGAGTCTAACTCCATCACACTCAGGAACACAAATTCCAAAGTAGGGCCCACTGACATGGCACTGAACTCCAGAGCCATCTGCCATGACCACAGAACATGTGTGTTTCCATAGCCATCAGGAGCACCAGTACCTGGGGTTGTATCTACTTTGGCTGCCTCTGGGATCCTGCTGAGGCATGCATAAGTGTGACCCCTCTGATGACCTCCTGGCTCTTTTTTTGAAAACTCTTAGCCATAAAACTCATTTGTCTTTGCCATTTCTCCCTTTTATTCAAGATCAAAAGGCAGTTTTTAATACATGATCATACATGTGGTCTGAGATATTCTGCTGGTCTGGGTTGACTCTTATTCAAGGTCTCTTTCTAGTTGCATCACCAGTTAGTGATTGGTAGTAATCCCTTGATGCCAGGAAGGCTCATCCCTGGGAGTCATGTCCCATGCTGGAGGGAAGTAATGCATTTATATGTTGAGTTTGGCTTAGAGTGTGGTCACATTTGAGCAACATGAAGACTCTCAGGAGGTAACACTTAGGCACCTTGCAGCTCTAGGCCTATTTCATATTTCAGGCACACAGGTTCATAAGCATAATTAACAGTATCAAGGGGCTCATCATTGGACCATCCTTCTTCATTGGTCTTTGCTATTGCACTTGGGGGATTGTTGCTACTCCATTGGGGAATGTGGCAGAGTTCCCCTGCGTAGGGACTTAGCATGACCTCAGTTGTCATTTGTAACTGTAAATACTATGAAAATAACCAACATGTATCTAAACATTTTTATGTACTCTACATACGTGCTCTGGAAAACTCCCTTCCAACCATGTGCCCTCCATTAATAATACTCCACATGAGTGTTCCTTCCCTGACATGATTAAACCTCTCTGTAGTCCAAAGCTTCTTTGAAAATGAACCCTAATATATTTCCAAATTCAATTAATAGGAAAATGAAATAGTAGTGATAGGTTTAAAGATTAGAAATAGAATACATACTAATTTAGAAACACTAAAATATAGTAAAAATAAATTGGGGTATTAGAAAATGAAAAATATTACAAAATTTTGTTGTTTGATATTTTGCCTTTCTTCACTTTAATAGGTGTTGCCCTGTATGTAGGCTTTTTCTCTTCTTATATCTTTCCCTTTCTTTGTCCCTTCTCTATGTCTTTAAAGCAAATAGAGACACCAACAAGGATATTGAATAAGAGGACCAAAGTGTCAAAGAGAAAACTTACCAAACACACAAAACACAACTAAATAAAACCCTAGAGAGAGAAATTAATCAACTGAATGAACCCATCAAGATAAAGAAAGGCCTAAACACCAACAGAAAATTATAAATCATACTAAGAAACAAGAAGATATAGCCTAGTTCAGTGAACAAACTTAAAACCAGGAGAAGATGCTGAATAGAGTACAACTAATAACCTCTCCAAACAAATATTATGAACCATTTAATGAAGTGAAGCAAGAGGTAAAGGATATAAAGAAGACCCTGGGAGAACACACCAAAGAAACTGTAAAGATGCTTAAAAACATAATGGATATTATGGTGATGAAAAGCAAAATCCAAGAAATCTAAAATACACTGGAAACACATTTGAACAGGCAAACTTTAGGAGGCAGAGGAAAGAATTAGCAATGTGGAAGACAGGATATCTGAAATCAAATAGCAGAACAGACAGATAAAAAGATAGAAGTAGTCCACCTTGGACATAGGGATGTGAGTGACAATACAAAATGCACAAACATAAACATTATAAACATATCAGATGGAGAAGAAAAGTGGAGGGACAGCAAGAGTGTTGGAGGAATTAATAGCTGCAAACTTCCCAATCCTATTAAGGGAGATGGATGTACATATCTAGGAAGCAGAGTACACCCTAAACAGAATACATTCCAACAGGCCTACTCTAAGACATATACTTATCAAATTTTCCAATGATCAAGACATAGAGAGAATAATGAAAGCAGCAAGAGAAAAGAGAACTATCACATATAAGTGAAGCTTAATATGATTTAGTGCTGGTCTGTCATCTGAAACCATGGAGGCAAGAAGGCAGTGGTATGACATAAATAAACTGCTAAAAGAAAAAACTTTCAACCAAGAATTCTCTTTCCAATAAATATGGCATTCAAAAATAATGGGGAATTTGAAATATATACAGATAAACAGAATTTAAGAGAGTATGACAAAAAGAAACCTGCCCTTCAAGAAATACTGAAGGGACTGTTGCAGGTTGAAAGTGAAAATGAAGACAGAGGGGAGATGTGGGGCAAGATGGCATCTGAATGAGGGCACCTCATAATCTCCTCTGCAAAGAAGCTGCTGAGTAAGGTCAGAGTCCTGCCAGAGTGGGCTGTTTTGGGGGCTTGCAGGGCAGGAGGTGTCTGGACATCTATTTGGTGAGACAGTGACAGAAGTGGTGCTTGTTAGAGGTAGAAACCCCATATTTCCCAGATGTGTTGTTCCCAGGTCTATGTCCCCTAAACCCCAGTAGTCCACCATTCTCCACAGACTCACATACCTTGAGTCTGCAATATCCTGGACTTCCCAATCCCAAATCCAGCATGCCCTGAGGTCTGTCTAAGGTCTGTGATTATACTAGCACTCCACTTTTTTTTGAGCATGGAGGAGCATACCAGCTGCCTTGGGGAGAGCCTGGGAAGAAAGGAGAGGCAAATCTGTTGAGAAAGCCCAATTTACCTAAATGATCTGGGAGAAGGTGGAGTCAGAAAATCAATTAGACCTCCCCTAACACACCTAAAGGGGAGGGACTGTAGGACATGCTTTCCAAGCTTCCAATAGCATATTTGGGGTTTCTGGTGAGGTGTATGTACTCTCTCGTTGGAAATAAAGATTCATTGTCTTCTGTGTCGAATTGGTTCACGAAGGACACACTTGACTCTCCTACTGGATGCCTCATGCAGCTTTCCTGCTGCCCTGGAAGAGAGGGAAGTGAAGAAGGGAGAAAGGGGGAACATCAGGTCCCTAAGTGTTTTATTTAATGGCAAAGAGGATTCCTAGATTGAAACTTTGTTTTATTGTTGTTGTTATTGCTGCATTGTCTTCTGTTTTTTTCTAACTCTTTATCCCCTCAAAGACCTTTGTCTTATCTTTCCTTTTTTTCTCTTCTCCTTTTCTTGCTTGCTCCCCCCCTTTTTTGTCCCCCCAATTTTTCTCTTTTTCTTCCTTTCTCTTCTTTTTTATTTTTGTTTATTTTTTATATATTAGATGTTGCAGGGAGTGCTCCACATTTTCTGTGTTTCTTCATCCTCCATTTCCTCTTTTCTGTGTGTATTTATTTTGGCCACCAACACTATCCTCTTTCCTCTACATCTTCCTATCCTCCATCAACTATTGTTTCTCTTACATTCCATCTTCCTTTATTTGGCCCCCAATTGTCTGACATTTTATTTGTAATACCTTTGTTCTATTCTCTGTCTTTTATCCACTCTTTATAATATTGGCTCTCTTTTCTCTTTCCCTCTCTCATGAATAAACTGGCCTTCTAATTCATACTATATTCCTTCCCATATTCAGGTGAATATCACATTATAGGTACTTTAATTACTGGTATAACTCTACACAGCTTACATGAGTGTAATATCCATTCTCCCAGATCTCACATGGATCCTCTGTTAACATTTATTATCAATATTACTATCAAACATTTTCTTTTCTTACTCATTTTGCTTTCCTGGGTTCTAATATTTAACTTCAAAGTGAACTTAGCCAGCAACAAGAAAATAGAATAAGAAAAACAAAGTGACAAAGAGAAAACATAACATGTAGACAAAAGTAACAACTAATTAAACCCCAAGAGTAGACAAAGAAGCTAAGAAACTGATTAAACCCATCAAGATAAAATGATGACAAGGCAGCAACAAAAAAACTACAAGCCAAATCAATAATCAGGAAAACATGGCTCAAACCAATGAAAAAACTAAAAACCAGGAAGAGGAGCAGAACATCAAACAAGAAATTAAAGCTCTCAAAACATACATTAGTGACCAATTTGGTGAAGAGAAGGAAGAGATTAAGAACATAAAAAAAAAAACCACTTGGAAAGAATACAGAAGAAATTGCAATCATACACAAAAAGATAACCGATATGATGGGGATGAACAGCACAATTCAAAAAATCAAAAATACACTCTCAGCAAATAACACCAGGTTAGAAGAGGCAGAAGAGAGAATTAGTGATGTGGAAGACAGTACATCTGAAATTAAACAGAGAGTAAAACTGATTGATAAATGATAGGAAAAATCCAGCAGGAACTTGTGGACCTGAATGACAATGCAAAATGCACAAAAATACACATTATAGGCATCCTAAAAGGAGAAGAGGAGGGAATGGGGAC
This sequence comes from Dasypus novemcinctus, assembly GCF_030445035.2. NCBI lineage: Eukaryota > Metazoa > Chordata > Mammalia > Cingulata > Dasypodidae > Dasypus > Dasypus novemcinctus. The sequence goes on along the minus strand of NC_080691.1, from coordinate 60,882,267 downwards.
AGAAGAGGTGTTGGAGGAAATAATGGCTGAAACTTCCCAAATCTACTGAGATAGATGAATGTACATGTCCAGGAAACATAAAGCACCCCAAGCAGCATAAATCCCAACAGGCCTACCCCAAAATATATACTTGTCAAATTATCCAATGCTCAAGACATAGAGAAAATACTAAAAGCAGCAGGAGAAAAGAAACCATCACATACAAAGGGGACTCCATAAGATTAAGTGCCGATTTCTCATCTGAAATCATGGAGACAAGAAGACAGTGGTATGACATAGTGAAGGTACTAAAGGAAAAAAAATTCTAATGAAGAATACTAGATCCAGGTAAGCTAGTATTCAAAAATGATGGAGAGTTCAAAATATTCACAGATAAACAGAAACTAAGAGAGTATGCCAATAAGAACCCTGGCATTCAGGAAATACTAAAGGGAGTCATGCAGGAAGAAAGAAAAAAAAACATGAGAAGTAGAGTTGGGGGAGAGTGTAAGAGGAACAAAAAGGCAAAAAGAAGAAAAAGAAACAAACAAAATATGTCAAAAACATCCAAAGAAAATATGACTAATATAAATAACTCCTTGAAAGTAATAACACTGAATGTCAATGGATTAAACACACCTGTCAAAAGATTCAGACTGGAAGATTGGATAAGGAAATATGACCCATCTATATGCTGTCTACAAGAAACACATCTTAGACACAGGAATTCAAGGACTTTGAAAGTGAAAAACTGGAAAACAATCTTACAAGCAAACAATAACAAAAAGGGCAGAAATAGCTATATTAATATTAGACAAAATAGATTTCAAATGCAAAACAGTTGTGAGAGACAAAGATGGATACTACATATTAGTGAAAGGGATAATCTTTCAAGAAGAACAAACAATCATAAACATTTATGCTCCTAACAAGGGCACCTCAAAATATATGAGGCAAACACTGGAAAAAATAAGTGAAATAATAGAAGCCTTTACAATTATAGTGGGGACTTTAATACACCATGATCAACTTTGGACAAAACATTGCAGAAGAGATACAATGAAGAAACAAAAACTTTGAACAGTAATTAGAGGAGTTGGACCTAATAGAAATATACAGCACATTACATCCAAATACAGCAGGATATAGATTTTTCTCAAATGCACATGAATCATGCTCCAAGATAAACCATATGCCAGGCCACAAAGTAAGTCTCACTGAATTCAGAAAGTTTGAAATAATACAAAATAATTTCTCTGACTACAGTGGAGTGAAGCTGTAAATCTGCAAGGGTCAGAAGCCCAAATTTCACAGCAAGATATGGAAATTAAACAATACACTCTTAGAAAAACAGTGGGTCAAGGAGGAAATCTCAGAAGAAATTAATAACTACCTTGAAACTAATGAAAACGGTAACAGAACCTACCAAAATTTATGGGATGCAGCAAAAGCAATACTGAGAAGGAAATTTATAGCCATACATTCATATATCAATAAAGAAGAAAGAGCTAAAATTAAAGAATTAACTGCACACTTGGAGGAATTAGTATAAAAACAGAAAAGTAAATCGAAAAGAGGAAAGGAAGAAATAACAAACATAAGAGCAGAACGAAATGAAAGAAAAAATAAGAAAACACTTGAAAAGTTAAAGACAACCAAGAGCTAGTTCTTTCAGAAGATCAATAAAATTGACTTTGTTAGCTAGACTAACAAAGAGAGAGAAGATGCAAATACACAAAATAAGAAATGAGAAAGGAGATATCACCACTGACCCCACAGAAATAAAGACTATCATAAGAGGATGTTTTGAAAAATGATATTCCTAGAAGAAGGACAATTTAGAGGAAATGGACAAATTTCTAGAAACACATAAGCAGCCTATATAGATGAAAGAAGAAATTGATGATCTCAACAAACCAATCACAAGTAAAGAAATAGAATCAGTCATTAAAAAACTAACAGAGAAGAAAGACCCTGGGCCAGATGGCTTCACAAGTGAATTCTACAAAACTTTCTGGGAAGAAATAATGCCCATGTTGCTGAAACTCTTCCAAAAAAATTGCAACAGAATGAACATTGCCTAACTCATTCTATGATGTCAACATTACCCTAGTACAAGCCAAAGACACCAAAAGAAAGAAAAATTACAGACCAATTTCTCTAATGAACCTAGACACAAAAGTCCTCAACAAAATACTTGCTAAACATATTCAACAAAAATTAAACCATGACAAAGTGGAATTCACTAGGTATGCAAGGATGGTTCAACATTAGAAAATCAATCAATGTAATACACCATATAAACAGATTGAAGGAAAAAAATCACATGATCATATCTATAAATGCAGAAAAAATATTTGACAAAATGCAGGACACTTTCTTGATAACAAAAATTCAAAAGATTGAATAGGAAATTTTCTGAACATTATAAAGAGAATATATGAAAAACCCAGAGCCAACATCATTTACAATGGTGAAATCCTAATATCTTTCCCTCTAGGATTAGGAACAAGACAAAGATGCCCACTCTCATCTCTCTATTTAACATTGTCTTAGAAGTACTTGCTCAAGCACTGAGGCAAGAACCAGATATAAAAAGCATTCAAATTGGAAAGGAAGAAGTCACAATTTCATAATTTGCAGATGACATGATCCTATACATAGAAAACCCTGAAAAGTCTATAAGAAAGATTCTAGAACTCATAAATGAGTTCACTAAAATCACAGGTTATAAGATCAATGTGAAAAAATCAGTAGCGCTTCTGTACACAAATAACGAGCAATCTCAGGAGGAAATCAAGAAAAAAATAACATTTACAATAGTAAATAAACAAATTAAATACCTAGGAATAAATTTAACTAAACATGTAAAAAACTTCTACCCAGAGAACTTCATAACACTAGTCAAGGAAATCAAAAAGACATAAAAAATTGGAAGAATATTCCCTGTTCATGGATAGGAAGACTAAATATTATTAAGATGTCTATCCTACCAAAAGTGATCTACACATTCAAAGCAATCCCAATAAATAACACAGCATTCATTAATGAACTAGAAAAAACAGCTATGAAATTTATTCAGAAATGAAAGAGGTCCTGAATAGTCAAAGACATATTGAAAAAGAAAAATGAAATTGGAAGAACCACACTAAATAACTTCAAAATATGCTACAAAGTGACAGTAGTAAAAACAGCATGGTATTGGCACAAGGATAGACACACTGACCAATGGAACCGAATTAAGAGTTCTGATATAGATCCTCATGTATACAGCCATATAATATTTGATAATGCCAATAAACACTCTCAACCGTGGGAGAATGGCCTCTTCAACAAATGGTGTTTAGAGCACTGGATATCCATATGTAAAAGAATGAAAGAGGATTACCAACTCACACCTTATACAAAAATCAACTCAATTTGGATCAAATACCTAAATATAAGAGCCAAGACCATGAAGACTTTGGAAAGCAATGTAGGAAACCATCTACAGGACCTTGTAATCGGAAATGGCATCATGAACTTCACAACCAAATCACGAATAGCAAAAGAACAAATAGGTAAATGAGACTTCCTTAAACTTTAAGCCTTCTGCATCTCAAAGGAGTTTGTAAAGAAAGTGAAAAGAGAACCTAAATAATGGAAGAAAATATTTGTTAATCATATATCTGATAGGAGATTTATATTCTGCATAAAGAACTCCTATATCTTGAAAATAAGAAAGCAAACAACCCATTTTAAAAATGGGGAAAAGATTTAAACAGACACTTCTCCAAAGAAGAAATACAATTGGCTAAAAAGCACAAGAAAAAAATGCTCCAAATCTCTAGCTATTAGGGAAATGCAAATCAAAACTACAATGAGATACTATCTTATTCCCATAAGATTGCCAGTTTTGGAAAAAAACAGAAGACTAAAAGTGCTGGAGAGGATGTGGAAGAATGGGAACACTCATCCACTGCTGATGGGAATGCAGAAGGATCCAGCCATTGTGGAGGACATTTTGGCAGTTTCTCAAAAATCTAGCTATAGATTTGCCGTATGACCCAGCAATTCCACTGCTAGATTTATATTCAGTAGAAATGAAAACAAGGACATAAACCCATACAGCACACGAATGTTCATAGCAGCATTGCTCACTATTGCCAAAAACTGGAATCAACCCAAATGCCCATCAACAGATGAATGGATTAATATAATGTCATATATACATACAATGGAATACTACTCAGCTTTAAGAATGAATACACTACAAACACACGTGATAACATGGATGAATCCTGAGAACCTTATATTGAGTGAAGCAACACAGGCATTGAAGGACAAATACTACATGACCTCAATGATATGAAATAAATAAACCAAGCTGCCTCAGAGAGCTAAAGACTCGACAATAGGCTTAAAGGTATTTAGGGGCATAGGAATGTTGCGAGCTGTCATTTACCTGGGTGAAATCTATGATAAGCTGGATGTAAGTATTTGTACATGGCAGGGATAAAATGGGGGCATAGGGATACCCTTGGCTGGGGCTTTGTGGGCTTCGGCATGGTAGGGATGGGAGGATGGGTAATATGGCCCAAGAAATTGGGGGGAGGTTGAGGGAATATATGAACATAGAAGATTGTCAGTTATGTGGTTGAGAGTACAATGTTGAGAAAATTTTTTCAAAAATATAGTAAGGAAGGGTACCTGTTTAAGATGCTTAAAGGGGAGAATCTGACACAGTACAGGATTCTAGGGAATGCATGAGTGCTCATTTTGTCATAGTGGGTTATATCATTGAATGGAAACCCATAAAATGAAAGTGAATTTACACCCACATTCTGGGGAGGACTGATGTTCTCAAATAGAGGCAATTGTATCTCTCAAGAGAAATGGTGGCTCCCAATGCATTAGGACAGTCTAGCATGTCAAGCCCTCAACATTGTTGCAAATATTTCTGAACATGACATTTCAAGCAATGAAGACTCATTGTCACTGTGAGCCCTGAGGGGAGGGGGAAAGAGGTATTGAATAGATGGAGTCGGTATAACTGTGGGGCAATGGAATTTTTCCACAAGATTATATAAGGATGGGTACAGGACATGTTAAATTACATAAAAAATGTATAGAGGTCTATAGGCTAAAATGTAAATTATAATGTAAAACATAAGATAACTAAAAATTTAGAAAATTGTATAGTCTAAAATAGAAACCGTAATGTAATCCCAAGTGTAACCTTGTTTGAATGCTATTGTCTTAACATCTGTACTTCAGTTGCAGAAAATATATTATGAACATGTTAAAAGATTATTGCTGGGGAAGGGACAAAGTGTCTGATATTGGAAACATGGTAGTACTATATATTGTATATATGAATTACTGTAATCTAAAACTTTTGTGAGGACAAGCTTAATAATTTGAAAAAGAAAAAGAAAAGAGAAAGGACCTAGACACTGAGGAAGAGATGGAAGAAGTTGCCTTACCAATGTGCATACAGGGCAACAATTATTGCAGGGATGGAAGGCAAAACATCAGGAAAAAAAGCTTTTTATATTTCTAAGTTTTTAGGTAACCCAATTTATTTTTACTTTAATTTTTCTAACTTATTATATTCTATGTCTAACTTTTAAACCCATCACTATATTCCATTTTACTATTAATAGAACCTGGCAATACATTGGGCTTCATTTTTGAAGAAGTTTTGGACCACAGAGAGTTTCAACAATGTCAGGGGAGGAATACTGCTGTGGGGTGTTATTGATAGGGGGCACATGGTTGGGAGGGAGGTCTCCATGGCATATATGCAGGGTGCATAAAGATGTTTGGATAGTTTCATAGTACTTATGGTTAAAAACAACAAATGGTGGAGTGCTGAGTTCCTAGCCAGGGGACCTCTATCACATTCCCTAATGGAATAGCAACAACACCCAAAGTGCAATGGCTAAGACCAATAAAAAAGGATGGTCCAACAATGAGCCCTTGATACTAATGACTATGCTTGTGATCCTGTGTTCCTGAAATGAGAACTAGGCCTAGAGCTGTAGGGTGCCTAAGATTTACCTCCTGAGAACCTCCATCTTTCTCAAATGTGGCCAGTCTCGAAGCAAACTCAGCATGTAAATGCATTGACTTTCCCCCAGCATGGGACATGACTCCTTGGGAAGAGCATCCCAGGCACTGAGGGATTACTACCAAGTATCAGAAAATGACATTGAATAAAAAGGTCAACACTGATCAGCAGAATATCTCAGCCTGCAGGTAATATCAGGCTGAAAATGCTTTTTGACCTTGAATAAAAAGGGGAAATGGAAAGGACAAATGGGTATATATGGCTATGAGTCTCCAAAAAAGAGCCAGGAGGTCATCACAGGGTTCACCCTTATGCATGCCTTAGCAGAGTCCCAGAAACAGCAAAAGTAGATACAACTCCAGGTATTGTTTCTTCTGAGGGCTACAAAGACCCACAGATTCTATGGTCATGGCAAATGGAGTTCAGTGCCATGTCAGTTGGCCCTACTTTGGAGTTTGTGTTCCTGAGTGTGATGGAGTTGGACTCAGATGTGATCATTTTTCACAAAGCCTCTCCTGTTACTCTACTGACATTTGGTATGCTCAGGGAACCTGAATCCCTGGACTGTCCATGTGATAGGCAGGCCTTGAGCCTCAACAGAGTTGCAACTCCTACCGTCTGGCTTATTGGACTTACCCCAGCCAACTACCAGGGAGTTAAAGAACATCAACCATCACACCAGGGAGCCAAGAGTGCCTACAACTGCAAGCAGGGGAATTGCATCCATTATCCAAGTGGAATCTGGGCACCATCTCGATGTAGAGGTGGAGGGGACATAGCCATCCTAGGATGCAGAGTGGAGGAGTAGACTATGAATTAGAATGAACTTACTGATATTCTATCCTGGAACTATTGTGATTAGTAATGGAAGTAAATGTGGCATTGATGTGGAGAAAGTGGCCACGGTGCCTGCTGAGTGTAGAGAGTGGGAAGGAGAGATGTCATGTGGAGGCATTTCGGGACTTGGAGTTGTCCTGGATGGTACTGCAGGGATGGTTATTGGACACTGTATGTCCTCCCATGGCCCACTGGGTTAGCTGGGGCATAGTGTAGACTATAATGTGGACCATTGACCATGTGGTGTAGCAGTGCTCAGAGATGTATTCACCATGTGCAATGAATGTCGTATGATGATGTAGGAGGTTGTTGTTATGGGAGGAGTGGAGTGATGGCGGTCGGCATATGTGAGGACCTCATTTTTTTTAATGTAACATTAAAAAACATAAATAAAGACAGAAATAAATAAAATTTATTTATTTATTTATTCTTAAATATAATAAAGAGAGATAGAGATTTGGAGAATGGTATAAAGAAAATATATATATAAAAAAGAGAGAAATGAAAACAAGGTATGATATACATAAACCTAAAGAATATATGGCTAATGTAAGTAATTCCTTGGCGGTAACGACACTGAATGTTTATGAATTAAATGCCAATCAAGATACACCGATTGGCAGAATGGATAAAGAAATAGGATTTGTTTATATGTTGTCTGTGAGAAATCCACTTTAGACTCAGGGAATAAAGGAGGCTGAAAGTGAATGCCTGGAAAATAATTTTACAATCAAACAACAATGAAAAAAAGGCAAGAGTAACTATAATAATACCTGAGAAAATAGACTTTAAATGCAAAAATATTTTAAAAGTCATGTATGGACACTATATATTAATGAAAGGGGTAAGCTTTCAAAAAGAAAGAACAATCATGAGCATTTATGCACCCAACCAGGGTGCCTCAAAATACATGAGGCAAACACTTGACAAACTAGGATTGAAAAATAGATGCCTCTACAATTTTAGTGGCAGATTCAATACACTTTTTTCACCAATTGACAGAACATCTAGACAAAATAATCAATAAAGAAACAAAGACATTGATTAATAATTAGAGCATCTAGACCTAATAGACATTATACAAAACAGTAACATAAATACAATGGATATAATTTCTTCTCAAGTGCACATTGACAATTCTCCAAGATAGACCACATGCTAGGCCACAGAACAACTCTCAATGAATTCAGAAAGATTGAAATTATAAAAAGTAATTTCACTGACCACAATGGAAAGGAGGTGGAAATCAGTAAGTGCCAGGAAACCAGATTAGGCAAACATATATGGAATTTAAAACAACACACTCTTAGAAAAACAGTTGGTCAAGGAGGAAATAAAAGAAATCAGTAACAGCCTTGAAATGAATGAAAATGACAAGATGACATATCAAAACTGACGTGATGCAACATAAGCTGTATTGAGAGAAAATTCAAAGCAATAAACATGTATATCGTAAAAAAGGAAAGCACAAAAATTGAAGACCTAAATGCATACAAGGAGGTATTATAGAAAGAACAACAAATTAAATGCAAAGGAAGTAGAAAGAAAGAAATAACAAAGATTAGAGCAGAAAAAATTTAAATACAAAATTAAAAAGCACTAGAAAAAATAAAATGAAAGCAAAAACTGGTTCTTCACAAATATCAACAAAATTATCAAATGCTTAGCTAGACTAACAAAGGGAAAGTGAAAAGATGCAAATACACAAAAAAAGAAATGAGGAAGGGGATATCAACACTCACCTCACAGGAATAAAGAGTATATTAGGGGAATATTTGAAAAAATTATATGCCAACAAGAATGATAACGTAGAGGAAATAGACAAAGTTCCAGAGACACTCAAGCAGAATATGTTGATAAAAGAAGAAATTGATGAACTCAACAGACTAATCACAATTACAGAGATTGAATTTGTTGTTCAAAACCTCCCAACTAAGAAGAGCCCATGACTAGATGGCTTCACAGGTGAATCCTACCAAATATTCCAGAAAGAGACAACATCAATCCTGCATAAACTCTGCAAAGAAACAGAAGTAGAAGGAACATTGCATAACTCATTTATGATGCCAACATTACCATAATCCCAAAGCCAAACACAGATGTCACAAGAAAGAAAATTTATGATCCAGTCTCTCTGATGACTCTAAATGCTGAAATCCTCAAATAATACTTGCTAATTTTATTAAACAACACATCAAATGAATTATACAGCATGACAAGGTGGGGTTCATCCCTGCTATGCAAGGATGGTTCAACATAAGAAAATCCATCAATGTAATACACCACATAAAAAGGTTGAAAGAAAAAATATCACATGATATTCTCTATAGACACAGAAAACACATTTGACAAAATACAGCACCCTTTCCTGAATACAACAATGTAAAGAATAGGAGTAGAAGGAATCTTCATCAACATCATAAAGGGTATATATGAAAAACACACAACTAAAATCATTTATAATGGTGAAATACTAAAAGATTTCCCTTTAAGATTGGGAACAAAACAAGGATGCCCACTATCACTACTCTTATTTAAAATTTTGTTTGAAGTACTTGCTTGAGTCAAGAGAAAGATATAAAAGGAATTCAGTTTGGAAAGGAAGAAGGGAAAATTTCACTATTTGCAGACACTATGATAATATACATAGAAATTACTGAGAAAAGAATTCTACAATAAAGTTTCTAGAGCTTGTAAATGAGTTCAATAACATCACAGGTTATAAGATCAAGGCACAAAAAATGGGTAGCAATTCTGTACACCAATATTGAGCAATCTGAGAAGGAAATTAGGAAAAATTACTATATATAATAACAACTAAATGAATCAAATAATTAGGAATAAATTTAACTAAAGATGTAAATGACTTATACACAGAAAACTACACAACATTGTTAAAGTAAATCAAAGAAGGCATAAGTAAAATGGAATAATATTCCTTGTTCATAGATGGTGTATTAGTTAGGCAAAGGTGTGCTGATGCAAAATGCCAGAAATTAGTTGGTTTTTATAAAGGGTATTTATTTGGAGTAGGAGCCTACAGATACCAGGCCAAAAAGCATAAGTTACTTCCCTCACTAAAGTCTATTCTTACTTGTTGGAGCAAGATGGTAGCTGACAACTGTGAGGGTTCAGGTTTATTTGATTCCTCCCTTCCAGGGTCTTGCTTCTCTTGGGGTTCAATGGTCCTTTTTTCCTGGGGCTGGCTTCTCTTTCCTCTCTGAGCTTACTTCCTGGGGCTCTAGCTTAAGTCTTCAGCATCAAACTCCAACATAAAAACTCCATCAGCAACCCTCAACTCTGGTCTTTGCCATGCCTTTTATCTGTGAGTCCCCACCCCTTGGCCATAATCATAACTCTACCATGGCCAGGTATAGATCAGATTACAAACATAAGCCAATATCTATTTTTGGAATCCATAAACTTATCACCCTGCTACAGATGGGAAGACTAAACATGATTAAGATATCTATTCTACCCAAATTGATCTACAGATTTACTGCAATCCCAATAAAAAATAAAACAGCATTTTTTACCAAATTGGAAAACTAACTATGATATTTGTTTGTTTGGAAGGGCAAGAGGCCCCAAAGACCCAAAGACATATTGAAAAAGAAAAATGAACATGGAGGAATCTCACTACCTGACTTTAAAACATTCTACAAAACTACAGTGGTCAAAACTGAATGGTATTGGCACAAGGATAGACACACTGACCAATGGAACTGATTTGAGAGTTCTGACATAGATCCTTACATATATATTCATCTAATATTTTACAAGGCCACCAAGGCAACTCAACTGAGAGAGAATAGCCTCTTCAACAAATGGTGCTTGTTGAACTGAATATCCACATCCAAAATATATAGAGAGCAATGGCATCTCAAAGCTTACACAAAAAGCAACTCAAGGTGGATCAAATATCTAAATATAATCCCCAATACCATAAAAGACCTTCAAGATAATGTGCAGAAGCTTCTAAAGGACCTTGTTATAGGAAATGGTTTCAAGAAATTCATACTCAAAGCATTAGAAGTGAAAGAAAAAGAATAGATAAATGGATCTTCTTCAAAACTAAAAACTTTTGCACCTCAAAGGAATTTGTCAAAAAGTGAAAAGACAACCTGCTCAATGGGGGAATATATTTGATAAATATATATCTGATAGGAGCCTAATACCCAATATATATAAAGAAATCCTCTACCTCAAATATTAAAAAAAATAGGGAAACGGACTTTGGCCCAGTGGTTAGGGCGTCCGTCTACCACATGGGAGGCCCGCGGTTCAAACCCGGGGCCTCCTTGACCCGTGTGGAGCTGGCCCATGCACAGTGCTGATGCGCACAAGGAGTGCCCTGCCACGCAGGGGTGTCCCCCGCGTAGGGGAGCCCCACGCGCAAGGAGTGCGCCCCGTAAGGAGAGCCGCCCAGTGCGAAAGAAAGTGCAGCCTGCCCAGGAATGGCGCCGCCCACACTTCCCGTGCCGCTGACGACAACAGACGCAGACAAAGAAACAAGACACAGCAAAAAGACACAGAAAACAGACAACTGGGGGAGGGGAATTAAATAAATAAATAAATAAATCTTTAAAAGAAATAAAAATAAAAATAAAAAATAAAAAAAACAAATAACCCATTTAAAAAGTAAAAGCGATTTAAACAGACACTTCTTCAAAGAAGAAATACAAATGGCTAAAAAGCATATGAAAATAAGTGTCACTAGTTAGTGGGGAAATGCAAATCAAATCTATAAGGATATATCATCTTACACCCATTAAACTGATGGCCACTGAATAAACAGAGGACTCCAACTGCTGGAGAGTATGTGGAGGAATGAGAACTCTCATCCAATGTTGGTGAGAATGCATAATGGTCCAGGCATTGTGGAGGACAGTTTGGCAATTCTTCACAAAATTAATTATAGAATTGCCGTATCATCCAGCAATTCCACTGCTGAGTATATATGTTGAAGAATTAAAGGGAAGAATATGTACAGATACAGTGTACCAATGTTCATATTGGCATTATTCACTATTGCCAAAGTTGAAATCAACCCAAATGCCAACCAAGAGATGAATGGATAAAAAAATCATCGTACCTCAGCTGTAAGAAGGAATGCATTATTAACATCAGGTAACATGGATGGATCTTGAGACCTTACTTTGAGTGAAGCAAACCAGGCACTGAATGACAATTATTACATGAACTCATTGATATTACTTAAGCTAATTGATCAGAATCAGAGTCTGGGAGACAGATTTACAAGAATTAGAAATGGAGAAGAAATTTGTGAACCAATGACCATATGGGCAAAATCTATTATAAAATGGAAGTGTGTAGTTGTGCAATGGAGAGCTATAACAGTGGGGCAGTGATACTTTGTGGTTGGGCTGTGTTTCTTTGTCAGTGTTGTAGGATGGGGTGGGTGGATTGGAATGTCCATGAAAGTGGGGAGAGGGTTGGGTGAAGGAGCAGGTGAACACTGGAAATTGGTAGATATGTGGTTAAAACTACAATGCTTGGCATGTTTCCTTGTCACCAAGACAGGGAGGAATGCTGATTTAAGGTTTTGGATTAGGGATATTCAGGACAGGGCACACATGGAGCAGGCTTGAAGTGTGTGTGTGTGAGTGTTCATCTTCACATAATGAATTGTATGAGTGGTTGGAGGGTCATATGATCAGGAAGACATTGAACTCCCATCTTGAGTATTCCTGCTGTGTTCTCAAATAGAGGGACTGGAGTTTCTTGATAGCATAGTCAGTACTTCATTGGGGACAAAAGAGCAGTATGTCAAGCCCTCAATATTATTGCAGGTATCTCTGAATTTCATTATTTAAGAGGTCAGTTCTGGTGGTTGGCATAGGTTCTGATGGGAGGTGGAGGAAGGAATAGAAAAGATGGAGCTTGGGGCACATTTGGGATAATGGAAATGTTCTACAACATCTTGCAATGATGAATACAGGCCATATTAAATTTAATAAAAAGTGTCTAAAAGTGTATGGTCCAAAATATAAACCATAATGTAAACCTTTGAAAATGGTTAGTAGCTATGTTTAAATATTTGTACATCAATTTTAAGAAATGCACCATCCACAGATAAAAAGTTATTAGTAGAGAAATTGGTGAAAGGGAGAGGAAGACATATATTGGAAAAGCTATATTCTGTATGTGACATTTCTGTAAACTAAAACTTTTTTGAAGAAAAAATGAAAAAGATTAAGACACTACGGGGGACCCAGCTGTGGTGATCCCTGGGATCTTTGTTTTGCTGTGGTGTTCCCAAACCCTGAGCAGGCTGGTTTGGGGGCTTGCAGGGCGGGAGGTGTCTGGATGTCGATTTGGTGAGACAGTGACAGGAGATTCTTGCAAGAGGTGGAATTTTGGGTTTCTGACATAGAGGTCAGAAGTTTTGGGTGGAGCCCCTCCCCCTAGGGCTGGCAGCCCAGCTGCAGTGATCCTTAGAATCTGTGTTGTGCTGTGGTGTTCCCAAACCCTGAGTGGGCTGTTTCAGGGGCTAGTGGGGCAGGTGTCTGGATGTCGATTTGGTGAGACAGTGACAGAAGAGATTCTTGCAAGAGGTGGAATTCTGAGTTTCTGATATGGAGGTCAGAGGTTGTGGGCAGGACCCCTCCCCCTAGGGTTGGCAGCTGGCTGCTGCAATCCCTGAAGGCTGTGTAGTGCTGTGGTGTTCCCAGACCCTGTGTTAATCAGATGCGTGGTTCCCTGATCTGTGTCCCCTAAACCGTTGTGGCCCAAGCTCCAGAGACTCACACACCTTGAGTATGCGATATCACAGACTTCCCATCCCTGAATCCACCACGCCCTGAGGTCCATCAGACATCCTTGATTACACTAGTGCTATGCGTTGTTGTTGTTGTTGTTGTTGTTGTTTATCTCCTTGAGCTTGGAAGAGTGTACCAGATAATTTGGGGAGAGTCTGGGAAGAAAGGAGAGATGAATCTGCTGAGAGAGCCAAATTTACCTAAATGTCCTGGGACAGGAAATTTGGTCTGGGAGAAGGTGGAGTCAGAAACTTGTAATAGGAAATGGCTTCATGAACTTCACACCAAAAGCACGAGCAGCAAAAGAACACATAGATAAATGGGATCTCTTCAAAATTAAAGCCTTCTACACCTCAAAAGAGTTTGTCAAGAAAGTGAAAAGAGAGCATACACAATGGGAGAAAATATTTGGTAACCATATATCGGAGAGGAGTCTTATAACCTGCATATATAAAGAACTCCTAGATCTTGAAAATAAAAAGATAACCAATTTTAAAAATGGGGAGAAAGTTTTAAACAGACACTTCTCCAAAGAAGAAATACAAATGGCTAAAAAGCATATGAAAAAATGCTCCAAATCTCTAGCTATTAGGGAATTGCAAATCAAAACTACAATGAGATACCATTATTCCCATAAGATTGGCAGCTATGAAAAAACAGAAGACTAAAAATGCTGGAGAGAATGTGGAGGAATGGGAACACTCATCCACTGCTGGTGGGAAGGCAGAAAGATCCAACCATTCTGGAGGACAGTTTGGCAGTTTCTCAAAAAACTAACCATAGTTTTGCCATATGACCCAGAAATTCCACTGCTGGGTATATACCCAATAGAATTAAAAGCAAGGGCACAAGCCGATATATGCACATCAATGTTCATAGCACCGTTGTTCACTACAGCCAAAAGTTGGATTCAACCCAAATGTCCATTAACAGATGAATGGATAAATAAAATGTGGTATATACATACAATGGAATACTACTCAGCTTTAAGAACAAATACACTACAAACACATGTGATAACATGGATGAATCTTGAGAACCTTATGTTGAGTGAAGCAACCCAGGCATTGAAGGACAAATACTACATGACCTCAATGATATGAAATAAGTAAATAAGTAAATCAAGCTGCCTCAGAAAGCTAGAGACTGGATGATAGACTTACAGGAAATTAGGGGAGGTAGAGGAAGGATGTAAGCTGACACCTACATGGGTGAAATCTATGATAAGCTGGAGGTAAGTATTTCTACAAGGAAAGGATAAAACGGGGGCTTAAGGTTACCTTTGGGTGAGGCTTTGCCGGCTTCAAGGGGGCTAGGGATGGGAAGATTGGTAATATTGCCCAAGAAAATGGGGGGAGATGGGGGCAACATATGAACATTGGAGATTGTCAGGTATTTGGTTGAGAGTATAATGCTGAGAAAAACTTTTCAAAAATATAATAAGGAAAGTTACCTGTTTAAGATGCTTAAAGGGGATAATCTGATGGAGACAGGCTCCTAGGGAATATGTGAATGCTCATGTTGACATAGTGGGTTATATCATTGGATAGAGACCCATATAATGAGAGTGAAGGTATACCCACATCCTGGGGAGAACTGATGCCATCAAATAGAGGGAACTGTATCTCTCAAGAGAAATGGTGGCACCCAAGGTATTAGGGCAGTTGATCATGTCAAGCCCTCAACACTGTTACAAGTATCTCTGAACATGGCCCTTCAAGCAAAGAAGAATGTCTGTCATTGTGGGCCCTAAGGGGGGAAGGGAAGAGGTACTGAATAGATGGAACCAATGTAACTGTGTGAGCAATAGAAGTGTTTCACAAGAGTACGCAAGGATGGATACAAGACTTGTAAAATTACACCAAAAATATATAGGGGCTGATAGGCTAAAATGTAAATGATAATGTAAAACATAAGATAACTAAAAATTTAGAAAATTGTATAGTCTAAAATATAAACCACAATGTAAACACAAATGTTACCTTGTTTGAAAGCTATTGTCTCAATATCTGTACATCAGTTTCAGTAAATATAGTATGAATGTGTAAAAAGATTATTGCTGTGGAAGGGAAAAGGTTTGATGTTGGTTATGTGGGAGTACTGTATATTGTATATATAAATTACTGTGATCTAAAACTCTTGTGAAGATAAGTTTAATAATTAGAAGGAAGTAAAGAAAAAAGATAGGACATAGATAATTTTTGATACGCCAATTTATTTTTACCGTAATATTTCCAAATTAATATGTATTCTACATCTAACCTTTAAACTCACTGCTATATTCCATTTTACTATTAAGGGAACCTGGCAATATATTAGGCTTCACTTGTCAGGAAGTTTTGGATCACAAAGATGTTCAACAATGGCAGTCGAGGAATACTGGTGTGGGATGTTAATGCCAGGGGACACATGGTTGACAAGGAGTTCTCCAGGGCATATATTCAGGGTACATAAAAATGTTTGGATACTTTCATAGTGGATGCAATTAAAAACAACTGAGGGAGTGCTGAGTTCCTAGCCAGGGGAGCTCTATCGCAGTCCCTAAAGGAACAGCAACAATCCCCCACGTGCAATGGCAAAGACCAAAAAGAATGAAAGTTCAACAATGAGTTCTTGATACTAATGCCTATGCTTGTGAGCCTGTGCACCTGAAATAAGAACAAGGCCTAGAGCTACAGGGTGCCTAAGAGTAACCTCCCAAGAGCCTCCGTGTTGCTCAAATGTGGCCAGTCTTGAAGCAAAACTTAGCATGTAAAGGCATTTCCTTTCTGCCACCATGGGATATGACTTGCAGGGATGAGCCTCTCTGATGCCAAGGGATTACTATCAAGTACCAGCCGATGATGTAATTAGAAATTGACCTTGAATAAAAGGGTCAACTCGGATCAGCAGAGTATCTCAGTCTACATATAATAACAGGAGTTAAAATGCTTTTTGACCTGGATCAAGGGGAAAATGGAAAGGACAAATGAGTTTATATGGCTATGAGTCTCCAAAAAGAGCCAGGGAGTTATCAGAGGGGTTACCCTTATGCACACCTCAACAGTGTCCCAGAGACAGATAAAGTAGTTACAACCCTAGGTATTGGTTCTTCTGAGGGCTACAGAGACCCGAAGGTTCTATAGTCATGGCAGATGGAGTTCAGTGCCATGTCAGTTGGCCCTTCTTTGGAGTTTGTGTTTCTGTGTGATGGAACTGGACTTAGATGTGATCTTTTTTCACAAGCCTCTCCTGTTACTTTTACCAGAAATATAGTTGTTGCTGGGGATTAATATATACCCAGGGGATCTGAATCTCTGGACTGACCATATGATAACCAGGCCCTGAACCTCAACAGACTTCAGCTCCTACACTCTGGTTTATTGGACTTACCCCACTCAGCTAACACGGAGTTGAAGAAGGTCAACCACCACACCATGGAGCCAAGAGTGCCTACAACTGAAAGCAGGAGGATTGCATCCAGCATCCAGGGGGAAGCTAAGCCCCTTCTTGACATAGATGTGGAATGGACACAACCAATCCAAGGTCCACAGGATAGAGGAATAGATTATGGATTAGAGTGGACTTACTGATATTCTATTCATGAACTATTGTGATTAGTAATTGAAGAAAAGGTGGCATTGGTGTGGAGAGAGTGGCCATGGTGGCTGCTGGGTGTGGGGAATCGGAGGAAGAGATGAGATGTAGAGGCATTTTCGGGACTTGAAGTTGTCCTCGGTGATGCTGCAGGGACAGTTACCGGACATTGTATGTCCTCCCATGGTCCACTGGATGGAATGTGGGAGAGTGTGCACTTCGATGTGGACCATTGACTATGAGGTGCAGCGGTGCTTAGAGATATATTCACCAAATGCAATGAATGTCTCATGATGATGGAGGAGATTGTTGCTATGGGGGGAGTAGGGGGATGGGGCGGTTGGTATATGGGGACCTCATGTTTTTTGAATGTAATATTAAAAAAATAAATAAAGAAAAAAAACAATATAGGATGCACCCACTCAAAAAACATGCATCATTGAAAAGAAAATTTATTGGGACACATATAAATACAAATGGATCTCAAAGACATTATGCTCCTTGAAAGAAAGCAGTCTTAAAGTTTATGCAGTGTATAATTATTATATGGTATTTTCAAAAGATTAACCAATAGAGGTAAAAGCAAACTAGTGGTTGTCATGGTGAGGAGCGCATGGATGTTGTTACTAGAAAAGTATGGCAAGAGGGAGTTTTTCACTTCACAGAAGTGTTCTTCATCCTGATAGTAATAAAAGATACTAGAATATACACATCTGTTAAATTTAATGAATTGTATGCAAAATGAAACAAATTAATTTTGAAAATATTGATATAAATGTAAAGTCAAGTTAAAATTACAACAGTAAAAATCAAGAAGCCATAAAAATAAACAATGCCTTGTAATTTTAGTGTACAAGGAACAAATTAATTTGGCTAAATTAATGAATGGAAAAATCTGGAGCATGAAATATTGAGTCAAGCACTACAAAAGTGATCTATCCCTTCATGTAGCAAACATGATGAAGTGAATAAGCTAGAAGATTATGAATAGCAAAGCACAGAGTGATAGAGGAAAGAAAATATTTCAATATATGAATGGGTTTGTCAGGAGAAAAATAAGGAAAACCAGAGGATGGATTCATAATCAAAGAAACAATATTATTATTATTATTATTTTAAAGATTTATTTATTTATTTAATGTCCACCCCTCCCCTGGTTGTCTGTTCTTGGTGTCTATTTGCTGCGTCTTGTTTCTTTGTCCGCTTCCGTTTGTCTGCTTCCGTTGTCGTCAGTGGCATGGGAAGTGTGGGCGGTGCCATTTCTGGGCAGGCTGCTCTTTCTTTTCACGCTGGGCGGCTTTCCTCATGGGAGCACTCCTTGCGCGTGGGGCTCCCCCACGCGGGGGACACCCTTGTGTGGCACGGCACTCCTTGCGCGCATCAGCACTGCACCTGGCCAGCTCCACATGGGTCAAGGAGGCCCGGGGTTTGAACCGCGGACCTCCCATATGGTAGACGGACGCCCTAACCACTGGGCCAAAGTCCGTTTCCCAAAGAAACAATATTATACTATAAAGTTGAGGAATTTATAATATCTTTAAATTAAAGAATGATGAAGGCCAAGAAATCAATACTGAGAAGAAAAAACAACAACAAATGATGTCTCCTCAATCCACATATAGAAAATAGACATAGACTCTCACCAAAACACTTGGTGCAAAAAAGGCATAAGTCAAAGAAAGGTACGTCTAAAATTCTCTCTTCTCATAGGGACATAATCTTGTGAATGAACACGTTAAGGAACATAAGCAAACACACATATTAATAACTAAGCAAGTTGTTTGATAAAAAAATATATAGAGATCAAAAGTTACAAATAACACTTAAAATTATATTTAAAAATTAATAAAAATTTACTATAAGCAATATTAAGATTAAAATTGAAAATAATATAGTAGACAAACATGCATCACTTTACTATATTTTTAAAAAATCTATTACATAAAGTGTTTTGAAAGTAATTAAAGGGGACCTAAATAGTTGGATAGTTATCCAGTATTCAGGGATTGAAAGACACAATTATGTTAAAATGACAATAACAAATAATTATTCTACAGATTTAATACAATCCTTACCAAAACACTGAGTATTGTTTTTTCAGAATTTGTCAAACTGATCCATAAATTTATATAGTATTTCAAGAAGTGTGTGGATTTCAGACTTGAAGGTTATTGGGGCAGTGTATCTGAGCACATGACTCACTGATTCACTGCAATACTGTTGTCCTTTCCCAGAAGCACGGTCCCTTCTGAGTACACAGAACCCAGCATGGCCACCATAAACTCTAGGCCAAGTTGAATGTTATTCCTGATCATATACCAAGGTTATTTTTATGTGTGGGTCACAGTGAGACTGTGTGTGTGCCAGTGATTGCTTCTGGATGATTCACCTTGAATACTATATCTCTGTCCTTCCAGATGTCCACTGTTTTGATGAAGCTGGTGGAGACTGTGGGTGGTGTGAGGCAGCCAGGGGATCTTTGGCACTGTCCTGTGAACCCTCTGGATTTGCCCTCAGCATCTACTGGATAAACTGGGCCCACCAGGCTGCCAGGAAGGGGCCAGAATGGGTAAGGGTAATTAGATACACACCTGATTTCCTCATTAAGGAAAATTCTCTGTCTGTGACAGGCAAATACCTTATTTGTAGAGATAATGTAAAAACATGCTGTAATTGCAAATGGACAACCAGAGAACTGAGGACTTGGCTATGTAAAACTGTGTGAGAGACAGCAACTTTAGAGGAGTCTAAATCCAAAACTCCCCATCAGGGACCAGGGAACCTGGGACCCAAACCAGGAGCAAGTGTGGTTGTGATCAGTAGATACTTACATTCAGAGTATGTTTTCCTTTCAAATTTAAGAAAATGACAAGAAGAAGAAAGATCCTTGAGGGACCCTATTTACCTTGCTCCCTCTGATATATCATTTCTTACCTTCAGGCATAAAAGAGCAGATATTCTCAAATATATTGGCATGCAGGGAAAGGAGGCCATTGTGTTTATTTTTTTAAATTCATTTTTTAAATGTTACATTAAAAAAATATGAGGCCCCCATATACCTCCCACCCCCCTCACCCCACTACTCCCCCCATAGCAAAATTCTCCTCCATCATCAAGGCACACTCATTGCGTTTGGTGAATACATCTCTGAGCATCGCTGCACCTCATGGTCAATGGTCCACATCATAGCCCACACTCTCCCATGTTCCATCCAGTGGGCCATGGGAGGACATACAATGTCCGGTAATTGTCCATGCAGCACCACCCAGGACAATTCCAAGTCCCAAAAACACCTCTACATCTCATCTCTTCCTCCGATTCCCCACACCCAGCAGCCACCATGGCCACTCTCTCCACACCAATGCCACGTTTCTTCTACTACAAATCACAATAGTTCATGAATAGAATATCAGTGAGTCCACTCTAATCCATATTCTATTCCTCTATCCTGTGGACCTTGGATTGGTTGTGTCCATTCCACATCTATGTCAAGAAGGGGCTTAGCTTCCCCCTGGATGCTGGATGCAATCCTCCTGCTTTCAGTTGTAGGCACTCTTGGCTCCATGGTGTGGTGGTTGACCTTCTTCAACTCCGTGTTAGCTGAGTGGGGTAAGTCCAATAAACCAGAGTGTAGGAGCTGAAGTCTGTTGAGGTTCAGGGCCTGGTTATCATATGGTCAGTCCAGAGATTCAGATCCTCTGGGTATATATTAATCCCCAGCAACAACCACAATTCTGGTAATGTAACAGGAGAGGCTTGTGAAAAGAGATCACATCTGAGTACAGCTCCATCACACAGTAATACCAAATCCAAAGAAGGGCCAACTGACATGGCACTGAACTCCATCTGCCATGACCATAAAACCTATGGGTCTCTGTAGCCCTCAGAAGAACCAATACCTGGGGTTGTATCTGCTTTATCTGTCTCTGGGACTCAACTCTGGTGTGCACCTCCCAGCTCTTTTTTAGAGATTCATAGCCATACAAACTCATTTTTCCTTTCCATTTCCCCTAGATTTAGGTCAAAAAGCATTTTTAACTCATGTTATTAAATGTAGACAGAGATATTCTGCTGGTCCACGTTGAACCTTTTATTCAAGGACATTTTCTAGTTACGTCATCAGCTGGTACTTGGTAGTGATCCATCAGCACCAGGGAGGCTCATCCCCGTGAGTCATGTCCCACACTGAGGGAAAGGCAACGCATTTACATGCTGAGTTTGGCCTCAAAACTGACCACATTTGAGCAACACGGAGGCTCTCAGGAGGTAAATCTTAGGCACACTGCTGTTCTAGGCCTTGTTCTTATTTCAGGTGCAGAGGCTCACAAGCATAGTCATTAGTATCAGGGGCTCATTGTTGGACCTTCATTCTTTTTGTCTGAATGAACACCTGACAATCTCCTATATTCATATGTTGCCCCACCCTCCCCCCAATTTCTTGGGCAATATTACCCATCCTCCCATCCCTAGCCCCCCTCAAGTCTGCAAACCCCACCCTAAGGTAACCCTATGCCTCCATTTTATCCCTTCTGTGTACACATACTATCCTTCAGTTTATCATAGATTTCACCCATGTAGATGTCAGCTTATATCCTTCTTCTACCCCCCGATTTCTAGTAAGCCTATGATCCAGTCTCTAGCTCTCTGAAGCAGCTTGGTTTGCTTATTTCATATCATTGAAGTCATGTAGTATTTGTCCTTCAATGCCTGGGTTGCTTCACTCAACATAAGGTTCTCAAGATTCATCCATGTTATCATGTGTGTTTGTAGTGTATTTGTTCTTAAAGCCGAGCAGTTTTCCATTGTATGTATATACCACATTTTATTTACCAATTCATTTGTTGATGGGCATTTGGGTTGATTCCAACTCTTGGCGATAGTGAACAATGCTGCTATGAACACTGGTGTGCATATATTGGTTTGTGTCCTTGTTTTCAGATCTGCTGGGTATATACCCAGCAGTGGAATTGCTGGGTCATGTGGCAAATCTATAAGTAGTTTATTGAGAAACCACCAAACTGTCCTCCAGAATGGTTGGATGCTTCTGCATTCCCACCTGCAGTGCATGAGTGTTCCCATTACTCCACATCCTCTCCAGCATTTGTATTCTTCTGGTTTTTTTTTAGCTGCCAATCTTATGGGAGAAAGATGGTTTCTCATTGTAGATTTGATTTGCATTTCCCTGATAGAAATTTGGAGCATTTTTTCATGTGCTTTTTAGCCATTTGTATTTCTTCTTTGGAGAAGTATCTGTTTAAATCATTTTTGCATTTTTAAAATGGGTTGTTTATCTTTTTATTTTCAAGATATAGGAGTTCTTTATATGTGTAAGTTATAAGTCTCCTATCCAATATATGTTTACCAAATATTTTCTCCCATTGTGTTGATTCTCTTTTCACTTTCTTGAGAAATTCCTTTGAGGTGCAGAAGGCTTTAATTTTGAAGAGCTCCCATTTATTTATTTGTTCTTTTGCTGCTCATACTTTTGGTGTGAAGTTCATGAGGACATTTGGTATTACAAGGTCTTGTAGATGTTTCCCTACACTGCTTTCCAAAGTCTTTATGGTCTTGGCTCTTATATTTAGGTCTTTGATCCATCTTGACTTGATGTTTGTATAAGGTGTGATATAGTAATCCTCTTTCATTCTTTTACATATGGATATCCAGTTCTCCAGGCACCATTTGTTGAATAGGCCATTCTCTCCCAGTTGAGAGGCTTTGGTGGCTTTATCAAATATTATATGGCTATATATATGAGGACCTATATCAGAACTCTCAATTCAGTTCCATTTGTTTGTGTGTCTCTCCTTATGCCAATATCAAGCTGTTTTCACTACTGTAGCTAGCATGTTTTGTAGTCAGGTAGTGTGATTCCTCCAATTTCATGTTTCTTTTTCAATATGTCTTTGGTTATTCGGGACCTCTTTCCTTTCAAAAAAATTTCAAAGCTAATTTTTTTAGTTCCTTAAAGAATGCTGTATTGATTTTTATTGGGATTGCATTGAATGTGTAGATCAGTTTTGGTAGGATAGACATCTTAATAATATTTAGTCTTCCTATCCATGAACAGGGAATATTCTTCCATTTATTTAGGTATTTTCTGATTTCCTTGAACAGTCTTGTGTTGTTCTCTGTGTATACAGTTTTTACATCTTTCATTAAATTTATTCCTAGGTATTTGATTTTTTTATTGACTATTGTAAATGGTATTTGTTTCTTGATTTCCTCCTGAGCTTGCTCATTATTTGTGTACAGAAATGTTACTGATTTTTGTGCATTGATCTTATAACCTGCAACTTCACTAAACTCATTTATGAATTCTAGAAGCTTTGTTGTAGACCTCTCAGGGTATTCTATGTATAGGATCATGTCATCTGCAAATAATGAAATTTTGACTTCTTCCTTTCCAATTCGAATGCCTTTTATATCAGTTCCTTGCCTCAGTGCTCAAGCAACTACTTCTAAGCAATATTAAATAGAAGGGGAGAGAGTGGGCATCCTTGTCTTGTTCCTGATCTTAGAGGGAAGAATTTTAGGATTTCACCATTGTAAACGATGTTGGCTGTGGTTTTTTCATATATCCTCTTTATCATGTTCAAAAAATTTCCTTGTATTCCAATCTTTTAGAGTGTTTTTATCAAGAAAGGATGCTATATTTTGTCAAATGCTTTTTCTGCATCTATAGATTAAAATCATGTGATTTTTTTCCTTCAATCTGTTTATATGGTGTATTACACTGACTGACTTTCTTATGTTGAAACATCCATGCATACCTGGAATTATTCCCACTTGGTCATGATGTATAATTCATTTAATGTGTTGTTGAATATGGTTAGCAAGTATTTTGTTGAGGATTTTTGTGTCTAGGCTCATTAGAGAAATTGGTCTGTAATTTTCCTTTCTTGTGGTGTCTTTGTTTGGCTTTGGTACTAGGGTAATGTTGGCATCATAGAATGAGTTCGGTAATGTTCATTCTGTTTCAATTTTTTGGAAGAATCTCAGCATGATTGGTGTTAGCTCTTTTCGGAATGTTTTGTAGAATTCACCTGTGAATTCTAGTTGGGAGGTTTTTAATGACTGATTCTATCTCTTTACTTGTGATTGGTTTGTTCTTCTTTCATCAACATAGGCTGCTTATGTGTTTCTTGGGATTTGTCCATTTCCTCTGAATTGTCATTTTTATTGGAATATAGTTTTTCAAAATATCCTCTTATGATAGTCTTTATTTCTGTGGGGTCAGTGGTGATAGCTCCTTTCTCATTTCTTATTTTGTGTATTTGCATCTTCTCTCTTTTTTACTTTATTAGTCTCACTAAGGGTTTGTCAATTTTATTGATCTTCTCAAAGAACCAGCTCTTGGCACTGTTTATCTTTTCAAGTGCTTTCTTATTTTCTATTTCATTTAGTTCTGCTCTTATCTTTGTTCTTTCTTTCTTTCTTTCTTCTTCCTGGGGGATTACTTGGTTTAGTTTTTTTTTACTAATTTCTCCAAATGTGCAGTTAGTTCTTCAATTGTGGCTCTTTCTTCTTTTTTGATGTATAATTATGGTTATAATTTTCCCTCTCAGTACTGCTTTTGCTGCATCCTGCAAATTTTGGTATGTTTTGTTATTATTATCATTAGTTTCAGGGTAGTTATCAATTTTTTTTTGAGATTTCCTCTTTGGCCCACTGTTTTTCTAAGAGTGTGCTGTTTAATTTCCATATCTTAGTGTGAAATCTGAGCCTCTGGTCCTTGCAGATTTCCAGCTTCACTCCACGGTGGTCAGAATATTATTTTGTAAGATTTCAATCTTTCTGAATTCATTGAGTCTTTCTTTGTGGCCTACCACATGGTCTATCTTGGAGAATGATCCACGTGCACTTGAGAAAAATGTATATCCTGCTGATTCGGGTGTTATGATCTGTATATGTCTATTAAATCCAGATCCTCTAATATACTGTTCAAATATTTTGTTTCTTTAGTGATTCTCTTTTGAGATGTTCTGTCCAAAGTTCATAATGGTGTGTTAAAATCTCCCAGTATAAATATAGAGGCATCTATTCTTTCATTTAGGTTTTCCAGTGTTTGCCTCACATATTTGGAGGCTCCCTTGTTAGGAACATAAATATTTATGATTATTCGTTCTTCTTGAGTGATTGTCCCTTTCACTAATATGTAGTATCCTTCGTCTCTCACAATTGTTTCACATTTAAAGTCCATTTTTTCTGATATTAATATAGCTACTCCTGCCTTTTTTTGGTTATTGTTTGCTTGTAAGATTTTTTTCCAACCATTCACTTTCAACCCCATGATTCCCTGGGTCTAAGATGTGTTTTTTGTAGACAGCATATAGATGGGTCACATTTCCTTATGCAATGTCCAGTCTGAATCTTTTGATAGGTGAGTTTAATGCATTGATTTCAAGGAATTATTTATATTAGCCACATTTTGATTGGACTTGTATTTGTCTTATTTTGTTTGTTTTTTCCCTCCTTTTTTTGTCTTTTTTGTTGTTCTTCCACTCTCCTCCAACTCTGCCTCTCCTGTTTTTTCATTTCTCCTGCAGAACTCCCTTTAGTATTTCTTGAAGGGCAGGATTCTTGTTGACATACTCTTCCAATTTCTGTTTATCTGTGTATTTTTTGAACTCCCCATCTCCTTTCTGAATGCTAGTTTAGCTGGGTAGAGTATTCTTTGTTGGAAATTTTTTCTTTTAGTACCTTGACCATATCATACCACTGCCTTCCTGCCTCTATCATTTCAGTTGAGAAACCAGCACTTAATCTTATGGAGCCTCCCTTATATGTGATACTTTTCTTTTCTCTTGCTGCTTTTAGAATTTTTTCTTCATCTTGAGCATTGGATAATTTGACAAATATATGTCTTGGGGTGGGCCTGTTGGGGTTTATGGTGTTTGGGGTGCGTTGTGCTTCCTGGATATGTACATCTGTCACTCTCAGTAGATTTGGGAACTTTTCAGCCATTATTTCCTGCAACACCCCTTCTGTCCCCTTTCCGTTTTCTTCTTCTGGGATGCCTATAATACATATGTTTATGCATTTTGCATTGTCATTCAGGTTCCTAAGTCCTAGCTGGATTTTTTCTATCTTTTTATCGATCAATTCTACTATCTGTTTGATTTCCGATGTACTGTCTTCCATGTCACTAATTCTCTGCTCTGCCTCTTCTAATCTGCTGCATTTGCTGCAAGTGTATTTTTTATTTCTTGAACTGTGGTTTTCATCCCCATCATATCTGTTATCTTTTTGTGTATGTCTGCAATTTCCTTTCCACGTGTTTTCTTCATATTGTTAAACTCTTCCTTTACTTCATTAAGTTGGTTTCTAATATATATTCTGAGATCTTTCAATACTTGTCCAATGTTCTTCTCCTCTTCCTGGTTTTTAGTTTGTTCATTGGATTCAGCCATGTTTTCCTGATTATTGGTTTGTTTTGTAGTTTTTTGTTGCAGTCTGGTCATCATTTTATCTTGACAGGTTTAATCAGTTCCTTAGCTTCTTTGTCTAGTCTTGGGGATTAATTAGTTGTTCTTGCGTAAGTGTCATGTCTTCTCTTTGTCACTTTGTTCTTCTTATTCTAATTACTTGTTGCTGGCTAAGTTGACTTTTATGGAAAATATTAGGGCCAGGGAAATGAAATTGTGTAAGAAAAGAAAATGTGTAAAGTTTATTGGTAATAAATGTTAACAGAGCAACAATGTGAATTCTGGGAGAATGGATATTAGACTCATGTAAGTCGTGTAGTGTTACAGTAGTAAGTATGTACCTATAATGAGATAGTCAGCTGAATATGCAGAGGAATATAATGTGAATTAAAAAACCAGTATTTTCATGAGGAAGAGAAAAGAAAGACGATAATATCAAGAGTGGATAAAAGACAGAAAACAGAACATAGGTATTAGAAGTTAAAATTTAGAAAATTTGGGGACCAAAGAAAAGGATGCGGAATGTAAGAGAGACAGTAGATGTTGGAGGATAGCAAGATGTGGGGAAAGGGAATAGTTAGGTGGTCAAAATCAATTCACACAGAAATAAGGAAATGGAGGATGAGGAAACACAGCAAATGTGAGGCATTCCCTGCAGCACCTCTTGTATAAATAAAATAAAATAAGAAGAAAAAGAGAGAAAAGAGAAAAAAGAAGAAAAAAAGGGGGTGGGCAACGAAAAGGAAGGGAATCAAGCAACAAAAAGAAAAGAAGAAAAAGGGGGAAAAAACTAAATAAACAAAAAAGGATCATGAGGGATACAATGGGAGAAAAGACCAGGAGATAATGCAATATTAGCAACCAAAACAATAAAAAAGAAAGAAAAAAGAGAAAAAGGAAAAAAAAAAAACACAAATGCAGAGGGCTAGGACAATCAAGAACCTCAGATGGACCCCAGGGCATGGTGGATTCAGGGAAGGGAGGTCTGTGATATTGTCAACTCAAGATGTGTGAGTCTCTCAGGTGTGGGCTACCAGGGTTTAGGGTACACAGTCCTGGGAACCATGCATCTGGTTAACAGGGAGCCTGGGAGCACCACAGTGCAACACAGCCTTCAGGGATCCCTGTAGCTGGGCGCCAGCCCTAGGGGGCTAGGTCACACCTGCAAACTCTGACCTCCATGTCAGAAACCCAAATTTTCACGTCTAGCAAGAATCTCCTCCATCTCTATCTCACCAAATCAGCTTCCAGACACCTCCTGCCCTGCAAGCCCCGAAACAGCCTGCTGGGGGATGCTGCTGTACTACAAACAATTCAGTGACTGCTGCAGATGGGCCACCAGCCCTAGGGGGAGGGACTCAAGCCAGAAGCTCTGATCTCTATGTCAGAAACCCAAAATTCCACATCTCACAAGAATCTCCTCCATCTCTGTCTCACCAAATTGGCTTCCAGACACCTCCCGCCCTGCAAGCCCCCGAAACAGTCTGCTGGGGTCGCCACTATACTACAAGCAGTTCAGGGACCACCGCTGATGGGCTGTCTGCCCTAGGGGGAGGGGCTCTAGCCTGAAGCTCTGATCTCTGTGTCAGAAACCCAAAATTCCATGTCTCACAATTATCTCCTCCGTCTCTGTCTCACCAAGTCGACTTACAGACACCTCCCACCCTTCAAGACCCCGAATAGCCTGCTCAGGGCTTGGGAACTCCCCAGCACAGCAATGACTCCAGGAATCACTGCTGCCAGGCCAACAGCCCCAGGGGGAAGCATCTCTCGCGCAGCCCCAATCTCCATGAAAGAGACCCAATATTCTACCTTTTACAAGAATCTTCTCTGTCACTGTCCCACTAAATCAATGTCCAGACACCTCCTGCCCTGAAAACACCTGAAACAGCCCAGTCTAGCAAGATTCCAACCCTACTCAGCTGCTTCTTTGCAGGCGAGATTATAAGGTGCACTTACTCAGATGCCATCTTGCTCTGTCTCTGCCAATGTGTTTATGATGGACAATCCAAATTATGGATTTATTTCAGCTTTCAATATTTCTTCAGTGAGCAAATGATATCCTGTTTTTTAAATTCTGCTTCTTTCATCATTCTTATTGTTTTACACCATAGGCATGTATTGAATCCTGGGACTTTGGGAAGGGAAGGAAGAGAGTGTGTCTCTGCACTTTGAGTTCCCTCTGATCAAGATATGACAGCACTGGTCAAGTTTGACATGAGGAGGACACAGAAAACTCTTGGCTAGGCATGAGGTAAAGAAGCCTAAAGAGGAACATTTTTACTAAGAATTCATCAGTTGCGAGTGAAATGGAGACTGCTTCTTTGTTACAAGGTTTAAGTGGTTCTCCTGGGGCTAAAGGTCACCCAGAGACCCAGAGAGACTTTAAATCATCCTCTTTCTTGCCATCCATCAATCAGATTTGATTTATGCATGGTGCAGAGAGACTTCAAGACTGTTGAGCTAAGGATAAATATGAAGATTCTTTGCAAAATATCTAACCATGAAATTTATTATTTAACCACTGGTTATTGGGATCTGTTAAGTTCTCCTGGTTTGGTACTATTCAACTCTGGTAACAAACTATATTTATCATTAGGACTCATTCATTGAGGAAAACAGTATTTATCCTTAGAAGAATGAACATCAGTGAGATAAATTATCCATTTAAAAAGATTTCAAGAGGATCTTCAAGAGATGCATTTAAATGATAACTTCACTTCCACTGAGGCATGCATGTATGATAAATTGCCATAAATTGAGATCATAAACCAGAGAAGAATATAAGAATTGGTCAGAGGGAGAAGGTTTGACAAGAGTTGTTTGGAAATTCTTTTATAAAAAAATGTTTAATAACAGAAGAGAGACATTTCTACCCTCCAATCTCACCACTTCAATAAACCTTCCCTCTAAGGTCAACTTGTTTTTGACATGCCTATCAAATCCATGTTACTGGACAAAAGTGTCTCTTTAACAAATGGCACTGGGAGAACAGAATATCCATAACCAAAATAATGAAAGAGGGCCCCTAACTCACTCCCTATACATGAATCAACACAAAATGGATCAAAGAACTAAATATAAAAGCCAGGAGTATAAAACTCCTGGAAAATAATGTAGGCAAACATCTTAAAGATCTTGTGGGAGGTGGGGATGTCGTAAACCTTACACCCACCCAAAGAATGAGCAATAAAAAATAGATAAATGGAACCTCCTCAAAATTAAACACATTTGTACCTCAAAGGACTTTTTTAAAAGGCTGAAAAAGTAGCCTACTCAATTGGAGAAAATATTTGGAAGTGACACATCTTATAGGATCACTTTAATATCCAGGATATATAAGGAGATCCTACAACTCAATAATAAAAAGACAAACAAACTGATTTTAAAAATGAGCAACAAATTCAAATAGACATTTGCCCAAAGAAGAAATATAAATGTCAAAAAGCAAATGAAAAAATGTTCAACATCCCTGGCATTTGGTGAAATGCACATCAAAGCTACAATAAAATATCCTTTCACTCTTACTAGAATGACTGCTATCAAAAAGAAAATTACAAGTTTTGGAAATGATGTGGAGAGATAGGATACTTACTCATTGTTGGTGTGAATTTAGAATGGTACAACTACTTTTTAAGACTCCTTGGCACTTCCTAAGGAATTTAAGTATAGATTTGCTGTGTGACCTAGCTATAACACTTCCAGGTTCATACTCAGAAAAATTGAGAGCAGTGACACAAATAGACATCTTAACATCAATGTTCACAGCAGTGTTATTCATAATTACCAAAATATGGAAATAACCCAGATGTCAATTAACTGCTGAATGGATAAGTAGAGGTATATATATACAATGGCAAATTATTCATCTGTAAGAAGAAATGAAATCATGAAACTTATGACAACATGGAGGAACCTGGAGGACCTTATGTTGAGTGAAGCAAGCCATACACAAAAGGATAAATATTGTGTGATTTTACTGTTATGAACTAAATACATTGAGCAAACTCATGGAGTCAATAACTAGCAGAGAAGTCACAAGAAAATAGAATTGGTTAGGGAATGGAATGTTGCAGTGGAATTCATGGAGAATTTCTATTAATGTTTATAAATCTTTGGAAATAAAGAGAAATGGTGAAAGCACATCACAGTGTTTGTAACCAGAAGTGCTAATAGATTGGTAACATTTTAGTTGAAAGTGAAAGTCTAAGTTCCTGTATATCACTAGAAGAAAATCTTTTAAAAATATAGCATGGGATGATATACATAGTGAACCCTCGTGTGAAAAAATGAGTATAAGTAATATTGCATGTATAAGACTGTGTCTCTTTGAAAAAGAACAAATGTATGTTAATGTTAAAAGATGTTAATGTCAGGGTGATATTTGGGAAAAATATAACCAAAGCAAACTATGGACAGTAGCTTATAGGGATATGTTAATAATTTTCCATCATTGATGAAATATGTGAGCATGTTAAGGGAAAGAAATTAAACAGAAGGTGCTACGAGTTTGACTCCCAGCTCTTCAAATTATGAATACAAAAAAAAAAAGAGAATAGCAATTATATATGTGAGGGGAAGGTTAGAGAGATTGAGAGAAGAATAACAAGGGGTAGAGCTTTTTGTTAGTTTTTTTCACTTTGGATGAATTGTATGCTTTATTTTAAATGTATCAAAAATAGTACCAATAAAATTTATTTGTTTAAAAAAAATCCAATGGAGGACAAAGTTTGGAAATCCTAACCCCACAGCTTCTGGAAGCAGCATGGCTCTGGAGATGAACCACCATCTCCTCTGCCACTTGGCTTCAGGACTGCTTACAAGTGGCTCAGGACTCTACACCTGAACTACAACACTTCAGGACAGTGTCACACATTGAGAAGAACCTGAAAGCTCAATGGAAGGTTTGCCAGTTCCCAGTCCCAGTTTTGTTGCAGGCACTGCCATCCCTGATTTCCTAAGTGAGGAGGCAGAGTGCAAGAAAAGCCATCAGCAATGATAGCACTTGCCATGCCTGAAATCACTGCCACCTCCACTTTGGACACAACAGTCCCAGCAGGCAAGTGCAGGTGGGGTACAGGGTGTGGGGCTAGGGCAAAGGGGTGAGGGAAGTCCACTCCAGATGCTGAACAAGGCTGGACATGGGGGACCACAGCATGAGTTGGGTGTTGGCGCTGCATCCAGGGTTTTCCTTGGTTGCTGTAGCCTGGAGGCTTTGGTACACTGACACAATGCCACCTTCCCTTGTCCCTGAGGTGCTCTCCTCTGGGACCCAGGGCTAACCAAGTAGCTAATGTTCTTTGCCTACTGCCATCAAATAGATGTACTTAGAAACACCAAAGACAACATGTATCCACGAAATGGTAGTTTCTCCTTGACAGTTGTCAGCCCCTAACGTTTCTTAGAACAATGTCCTCTGCTTGGTTTGCTAGAGAAGAAAAAGCCACGTGACTTCCAAGTACTCTGTGCGAGGCACTCAGGCACTGAAGGCTTCTTTGGTATTTTGGCAGATTTGGGGGGCGCCTGCTTCTCAGGCCATATCTCAGGAAATGCTTCTGGGGAGACGCAGGCAGAAGGGCCAGAGACCTTGATGCATGAAGAGCTCTTCTAGGGACACACATGGAGCCAGGCCCATGCATGACTTTCCCTCCAGGCCCTCTGCAGAGCCACAGCAGTGCTCAGATCCCCAGTGAACTGCTGCAGGAACCTCATTGCCCTGGCTGGGGTGTTAAGGGTAGGCACACAGCGAAAGCCAGGGCGTCTTCCTTGGGGCTTTGACTCTGCCTGGGTGCAACCTTTCTGCTCCAGCCCAGCGGGCACCAGCCCCAAGGCCCAGCACAGGAAGGCAGCAACAACATGCACTACCTCATGTGGGCAGCTTCACTGGTCACCAGGTATTGCACCACACCTGCACCACCCGCTGCACAATCCCACCAGGTTCGCAACACTGTGCTGCCTTCAGTCTCATATGGGTTCCGGATCATGATCCTGTAGTGGCTATTGCTAGCGGCAGCAGCCAGTTGGTGTTTTGTTATTACCTTTTGGGTAATGAAAACACTCTAATGAATTATTGAATGGATGAATGCACAACTGTGTGATTAAACTGATTACCAACTTTGTCTATCCTCTTTAAATTGCCTAGGCTAATTTTGTCCATTTTTATTCTCATAAACGTTTGACATCTGTGTTTGTGATATTGACAACAGGAAATTTTCACTGGGACTGCATTAAAATTACTGCTATTTTGTGGGAAATGCCCTGTTACACTATTTGGTCTCAGAATCCATGAACCTCTAAGAAAAAAAACAAAAATTACCTCTTAATGATTATACAAGACAAAAAAATCAGGGCAACATTTCTCATGAACCTAGATGAAAATTTTCTTTAACCATATATAAATGTGCCATATATTATGGCCTAAATAGCAAATTGGGCTTTATTTTAAGAATGAAAGTTTAGTACATTATTAAACAAGTAATTAATGTAATTTAGTACATTAATAGAACTAGGAAGATGAAATATATTGTTGCAGCCAAGTCAGGAGAAAGACTCAAAACTGGCACTCCAGAGAGATGGATGAACAGTTTTATTATGAGTAGGCCCAGAGGAGAGTCAATCTCCAAATCTGAGCCACATTTTTCAGTTTTCATAGGTTTATATAGGATTTCAGGTGGGATCAGCATAACTTTTCCTCATTGTCTAACTCGTTGATAGGTGAAATTTTGCAAGTGGGCATACAGAGGCAGAATGTAGCTGCAAGATTGTGGGCTGATATACAGAAGTGGGGGATGGGTCATTCATTTGATATCTTTCTACTTGGCCATGTTTTCATAGGCTGATTTACAGAAACAGGGGGCAGGAGTTATTCATTTGTTATTCTCTTGCAAGGACATGCCCTCTCAGTCCGATCTATAGAAGCAGGGACAGGAGTGATTTGTTAGATATTTTTGCAAGGCTATGCTTTTTATTTCTTAACAATTCCCCCCTTTAATGCCTTTATCATTTTTATAGAGCATTACTTGAGCTAAGTGGAAAAATAGCTTAAGGTAGTAAAGCATCCTACAAGACACAAGTACACTATTAAGATTAGTGTCCTTTCAGCTACACTCTGGTCTCTGGGAGCTGTAGCTGTTAGTCCAGTCCCAAACAGCAAGCTGGGCAGTCTGAAGAGGAGTAGAAACCAAAGGGAACAGGAGCCCATCTAGTCAGGTGTTGGTGATTCTCAGTGGCTCTGGGCAATTCGGATTTTCAAGGGACAGTCAGGTATGGGGTAAGTTGTCCAGTTGTCTTGTTTCTTGTTGGAGTGTGCCCTTTTAACTATAGTATGATGAATCCAAGGGTCAATACTGGAAACTTTGAGAGCAGTGGGGGTTACAAAGATAACAGTATGTGGGACCATCCAGGTAGGAGGGGCTCTTTTTTCAGGTTTTTTTTTTTAAACCCAAATTAGGTTTCCAAATCAGATGGGCTCCCAAGACAGGACAGTTTTGTGTTTTTGGGCTAGGGTTTTTTAACTGCTGGAGGATAGAAACCTGGACAGTTTTTCTAGCAGCCTGAGATTTCCCTCAAAGGTTTGAATAATTGGGGGTGGGTATTTAAACAGAATTTTAAAAGTTGAAAAGCCTGAGGGTCTGCAGGGTGCAGTCTGACTTTAAGGAAAGCTAATGGAAGTATATTTACTCATCAGAGGCCAATTTTTATTTTTTCACAGATCTTGGTGAGGGTGGTTTTGAGGGTTTGATTTATGCATTTTATTTTCCCTGAGCTTTGGGACCTATATGCCTTGTGGAGTTTTACTTAATTCCTAACATTTTGCTAGCTCTTGGACAATGGCTGACACAAAAGCTAGGTCATTGTTGCTGCTTTTGGATAAAAGTATCCCATACTGGGGAATTATTTCTTGGAGCAAAGCTTTACTTATTTTCTTGTTTTTCAGTGTGGGTGGGAAAGGCCTTGACTCGGCCTAAGGAGGAGCACATTATTACTAATAAGCACCTACATGTTTGACCTGGTTTCACTTCTGCAAATTCCATTGTTAAGTTTTCAGAAGGGGAAGTTTCTGTGTGTTGAATGCCAGCTGGGGCTTGGGGACCCTGGGAGGAGTTGCTTTCAGTACAAGTTTGGCACTGGCTACCAACAGCGATACAAAATGAGGTCATTTGAGCAATGTAGCAATCTTTTGAGCAGGCCCTTTAAAGCATTTTTTTAAAATGGGTGAGCTGGCGGCATTGTTGAACAAGGGTGTAGGTGGCCCCATCTGGGATGAAGACCTTGCCATTCCGGATTAGGCAGCCCCACTTTGGGATCTGGAATCCCTTCCCTTCCTTGCCTACTTCTTCTTCCCATGGGTACAGTTCAACCTCTCAATGCATTGTTCTAAAAGGGACAGGTGAGGTACCAGTGGTGGGGCTGCAGTTTGAGGGTGCCCTTGGTTGCCTGTTGAGCTGCCCCATTGCCCAGTGCATTTCCCCTAGCAACTGCATCCATTTGCCTTTGATGCTCCAGACAGTGTATGACTGCCACCCTGCCTGACCTCCAGACTGCCTTCAGCAGTGAAGGATCTTTTTTTTTTTCTTTCTGTAGTTAGGATTCTCCTTTCCTTATAAATTGCTCCATAGATATTTACAGGAGCGAATGCATACTCAGTTAGTGCAAATGTTTACTGTTTGCCTGGTGGCCAATTATAGGGTTTGATTCAGTGCCCAGAATTCTGCTGCTGTGCAGACCACACCATAGGTAGGGGAGCCACCTTCACTATTTATTTAGCTTTGGCAACTGCACACTTAGTAAGCCTCTTTTCATTTCTGACAAAACCACTGCAATTTGTGAACAGGGTCTGATCTGGGCAAGGAAGTGGCCTGTCCCAGAGGCTGGGGCAGCTGGTACACACCTTCTTGTCACTTCTGCACAGTTGTGACCCTGGTCAGCAGAAAAGTGGCAGGACCTAGGAAAAGAGGTAGAGGAGTCTCTTGAAGCTCCGTGGGAGCTGATTCCAAGCTAACCAAGTCCTTTTTTTTCTTTTCTGTGTTTTGGGATTCTCCCATTTAAAGGCAAATAGTGACCGACTCTGGGTAGCCACCCAAAGGCAGAAAAAGGTGTCCTTTAAATCCAGACAATCAAACAAGATGGCCCCAGTTGGTACTGGCAGCAGCAGGGAGTTTCAGGATGAAGTATTCCCCAATTTTGGGGTTGGCCCCTCTCGACTGGTTGTGTCTGGATTTTTAAGGCTGCTGCTAATAGGGAGACCTACTGTATTACTTGCCTTTTGCTTCCCCCTCAGCAGTTTTGTCCCAATTGATGAATACTTTGTTTGTAACTTTGAGGAGCTTGGAGATGTTTATTTCTGTGAATATGTTCAGCTTCTGAAGTTTTTGATGTCCAGTGTTGCCTGGACAACGGAAACTGCATTAACCATTTTCTGGCTTTCTGGATTTTCTGGGTTGAAGGCAGTGTAAATTTTGAAGGCTCTGCAAAGTTGCTTATAAAAATTTTTCAGAGATTTGTCAGACTATTGAGTGGAGGCCATTTTGGACATGTTTATGGGCTGCCTTTCTCCTTCCTGTACCCCTCGGAGGAGGGCTCCTCAATACTGCTGAAGGGCAGCCCACCCCTGACCTGAATTAAAGTCCCAGGCCAGTTGGTCTTCTGATGCCACCTCAATGGCCCATTCCTCTGGCTCCAAAACACCTATGGGCACCTGTTCTCACAACCACTTTCTGGCCTCTGTGAGGATTCAGTGCTTTTCCTCCTTACTGAACAGGGTTAGAATGAGTTGGAAGCAATTATCCCAAGTTGGGGGGTAGGTTTGGAAAATGGGCTCCATGAGGTTGATAAGAGCCTGAGGCTTTTCTGAATATGAAGGGTTGTGGTGTTCCAGTTTAAAAGATCTGCAGTTGTAAAAGGCTGATAAAACAGGATTGGCCTCCCAAGTTGGACAGTCCCATCTGCACTGATCTGGGCTGGACTCTGTGTTTCATGGAGGAGCAACTGAAGTGCAGGCTGTGTGGACTGAAGTCTTATTGCCAAAGGGGTCTCAGGATCCCCCTTGGGAGAGGATGACGTGCCCAAGGTGGAGAAGCCTCTGGGATATCTGTTTGCAGAGGATCTGGGGTAGGGAAATTCCCTGGAATGACTGGAACATATGGTGGAGGTTAAGTGTCTTCCTCTAGAGGTACTTGTAGAATAATAGGCTTTCAAGATCTGGCCATTTGCACTACCAGGACTCTGCTCTGACCCTTCTTTTTAACACAGAATCGAACCTAAGGGGGCAGAGTTTGGTCAATTTTTAACCAGGAATTGATGTAGGGAAACTGATTAGGGTGGCCAGGGGCTTCAGTGACTGCCTGCAAAACTTCACAAACCTTGACCCCTTCTAGGGTTCTCTCTGAGAGCGAATTAACACTAAACTTAGGCCACTTTATTTTGCACAGAGACTGTAGAGTTCTAGGGGAAATATGGACACTACTATCCCCAAAAAATCCTTTCTTGAAGTTTTTTTTTGTTTGTTTCATTTCTGTTTTTGTTTTGTTTTGCTTTGTTTTGTTTTTATCATACAATCTAAGACTGTGAGTTTGGACTGTGACCATCTCATCCCTGAGTCAGTGTCTCAAGACAAACAAAGGAGGAGTGCTCCCATGAAGCCACTCAGATGCCTACTTGTCCACATCTCTCATGAGAACTTATGCTCATCTGGCTGTTATGCCACATGATGTAGCTGTGGAGTGCAGGTTGGGGCTCACTCAGACTCCATAGCACAGGCTGTGGAGCCACAAACAGGATTAGCAGAGGCAAGCCTCTGCAGGCCGCATTTATTCACTCAATCACTGAGAGGTTACACAGTCCCATGAAAGGGACTATCCTATCCTGGAATCTCAAATCTCAAGATTTTGGAAGGTAATCAATTTCCCCTTTCGTCCAGAGGTGGGCCTGACCAGGAGTCAGAACCCCAGGGTCTTATCTTTCTGCTGTCTCCTGATGTTGTTCAATCCACCTCTCCACTGAGTCAGGCCAGGGTGGATGATGCACCTCACAGGGATCCTTTCCCTGAAAAAGGCCCCATCAAGGGGACAGGTGGTGCTGCCTTGTTCATTTGGAGATCTCTACCAACTATGTTTACCAGTTACTCATTTGATACCTTTCTACTAGGCCATGTTTTCACAGGCTGATTTACAGAAATGGGGGGCAGGAGTTATTCATTTAATAATTTCCTGCAAATCCATGCCCTCACAGACTGATCCATGGAAACGGGGACAGAAGTAACTCGTTAGATATTTTTGCAATGTTATGCCTTTTATTTCTCAACATTATGACCAGCTCAGTAGATGCAGAAAAAATTGATTAATTTGAGAATCTTTCCATGCTCCCACTTAATTAAACAATTTTGGAAATTATGTTCCTGTATCTATTAAAATATGTAAAATATTATAGCTATCATTATTTTAACATTGTATGTTAATATTAAAACATAGGAAGATTTCTCTTAATGTCAAGATTGTTTGGAAGTTGCCATGAAGTTTGGAAAGAAAAAGTGAAAGTCTCCTTATTTACTAAATAACATGACTATGCTTATAGAAATTCTAAAGGAATCTACAAAAACTTTAACTAATAAGTAAACTTTGGAAAGCCACTTGAATGAAACTAAATATACATATATTAAATGTCTTCGCTTTATTGGGAATCTTGATTACTTTAAAAACTGGAGAATTCCACAAAGGCTGAATCAAAGAAAAAGAATAAAGCACTTCTTGTCATGTACTAACTGGCCATTTGTATATCATCTTTGGGGAAATGACTATTCAAGTCTTTATCCATATTTTTAAACTTTTTATTGCAGTAAAATGTTTACATTTCAAAGCTAATACTGCAGAATTGCACATTTTGACCATTTTTTAATTGTAATATTTGTCTTTCATTTTTCAGCTATAGTGGTTATTTATATACTCTGGATATTAACAACTCTGTGATGAAAATGAGAATGCACCCAGAGAAAGTCTTGTGAAAAATTAGCAGAGGATAACCTAATCCTTTCCTAGACTTCTGATCAAAAGACACTGAAATAATAAATGGGTATTGTTTTAAGATTCAAATTTTGTGGGAATTTGCATGCAGCAAATTGCACACACAAACATATACACACGTACATATAGTGGATAATTACATCATAAAAGTGGTTCAAAATATGTTCTTTATGCCATGGTACACACATGAACAATTCCCTCTTATTATGAAATTTCTTGATATACGTAACACATCCAACCCTCAAGATCTTATTTTGCTCAGCCTTAGCTGGGGTAGAGTTAAAGTGATTTCACATTGAACTTGAGGGCCAATATACCATTGTATCTATGGTAGGCAGTATCCAACTGAGAACTTCATCCCCCTAGACATGAACCAGAACAAGTGGGATGGCAACCAGGTGCTGCCTGGGGTCACTCTTCCCTCTTAAAAGAGCAGGAAGAGGCACAAAACTGGCAGCAGGAGAGCATCAGGGATGGCTTCCACCATGACCATGTCCACAGTCAGGTCTCTGTGGATAAAGAGAAAGTTTCACCAAAAACTCCATCCCAGCAACAGGCTTGAGTGGGGATTTTAACTGCTAACTTCACCACAGAGAGCCCCTTCTAGTCCCAGTCAGGCCCTCACCAGCACACTCAACAGAGGCCTCTGGTCTGCCCTTGGATGTTCTCACAATTGTAACAGGTGCTCCTATTCAGTGGAGAACGTGAGGTTATAGTATCTAGGATGAAAGTTTCCAGGTAGCCTGAGAACCTGAAGCACAAACTTGGAAGACTTCAAGGAGAGGAGGAACCATTGTCTGTGAGATGTGCATCATGGTTGGCAGGAAGCTGGTTGCTACCCCAGCTCCAAGACTTCCAGGTAGCACCTCCCTGGTAATCCATTCAGCTACCACTAATGGATGGCCATCTAAGTTATGGACCTGCCCTGGGAATTGAAAAGTAGCATACAGGGTCAGACACAGCTGGACATCCATCCTATCCTCTGGTTGCTTTCTACTGGGGGCAAAGGAAACAGTTTGTGATTCTCCAATTACAGGGCAGTTGTCATTGGACCTAGCACACTGATGTCCCGAACCTCTATATCCTCCTCCCTTCAAGGAGCTGATGGAAGGACAAGAAGACACAGTTGTCATATGGGTAATGTGGGTGCTATGAGGAAAGAAATCTGGATGATATTAGTTCTTCATGAGGAGATAAGAAGAGAAAGAACTGAAATGTTTTTAGTATTGAAGTGCTTCTCCTTTCACTCAACATCAAAGGAATTTTCATGGACTGCTGCCACAGAAAGCTCTGAATGCAGAGACTACAGGGCCAGAACAGAGCCTCAGATGCAAGGAAGGAGCTGATGTGACCTATGGGGAGAGGATATTCAAATGGGGCTCCCCCCTTTGGTCCTGAAAACCAGTCCAGGCCTGGTTCCTGCAGCTCTAAGAGAGGAGCCCTCACCCTGGTTATCTGAGTCTTCCCTTCTGTTCACAGGACAGAGGAAGAGGAAGCACCATGAAGTATGTGCTGAGCTGGGCCTTGTTCTTTTCTCAATTTTTCATGGTAATATTATGGAGAAACTGGAGATATTGCTGTCTTTGTGAATGAGAGTGTGTTTATGTGCCTATATATCTGTGTGTCTGACTGTGAATTACTTTTTTTTCTTTCGTTATAAACATTTTATGTTTATTTCTGATTATAAACAGTATATACAAGAGTATATGTATGCTATCTAGTGTCCGTTTTACTGCAATTACTGTCTTTTGGCTGGTAGCTTATTTGCTTTTTTTTTTTCAAATTCTACTCAATTTATTCATTTATTAAAAAATATTACATTCAAAAAATATGAGGTCCACATTCACCCCCACTGCCCCCACCCCACCACTTCCCCCACAGTAACACTCTCCCCCATCATCATGACACATCCATTGCATCTGGTGAATACATCTCTGGGCATCACTGCACCCCATGGCCTGTGGTCCGCACCATAGCCCACACTCTCCTACGTTCCATCCAGTGGGCCATGGGAAGACATACAATGTCTGGCAATTGTCCCTGGAGCACCACCCAGGACAACTCCAAGTCCCAATAATGCCTCCACATCTCATCTCTTCCTCCCATTCCCTGCACCCAGCAGCCAACATGGCCACTTTTTCCACAACAATGCCACATTTTCTCGATTATTAACCACAATAGTTCATGAATAGAATATCATTAAGTCCACTCTAATCCTTAATGTAGTCCTCCTTCCTGTGGGCCTTGGCTTGGTCATGTCCATTCCACATCTATTTCAAGAGGGGGCTTTGATTCCACATGGATACTGGCTGCAATCCTCTTGCTTTCAGTTGTAGGCACTCTAGGCTCCATGGTGTGGTGGTTGACATTCTTCAACTCCATGTTAGCTGAGTGGGATAAGTCCAATAAACCAGAGTGTAGGAGCTGAAGTCTGTTAAGGCCCAGGGCCTGGCTATCATATTGTCAGTCCAGAGATTCAAATCCCCTAGATATATCTTAAACCCCAGCACCAACTACAATTCCAGTAAAGTAGCATGAAAGGTTTGTGGAAAGAGATCACATCTAAGTCCAGCTCCATCACACAAAAACACCAGTTCCAAAGAAGGGCCAAGTGACATGGCAGTGAACTCCATCTGCCATGACCATAGAACCTGTGGGTCTCTTTAGCCCTCAAAAGAACCAAAACCTGGGGTTGTATCTACTTTATCTGTCTCTGATAATCTGCTCAGATGTGTGTAAGGGCGATCCTTCTGACAAACTGCAGACTCTTTTTTAGAGACTCAAAGCCATATAAACTTATTTGTCCTTTCCACTTCCCCCTTACTTTAGGTCAAACAGCATTTTTAACTCCTGTTATTATATGTAGACAGGGATATACTGCTGGTCCGCATTGAACCTTTAATTCAAGGTCATTTTCTAGTTATGTCATCAGCTGGTACTTGGTAGTGATCCCTTGTTGCCAGGGAGGCTCATCCCCGGGTGTCATGTCCCACGCTGGGGGGAAGGCATTGCATTTACATGCTGAGTTTGGCTTTGAGACTAGTCAAATTCAAGTAACAGGGAGGCTGTCAGGAGGGAACTCTTAGGCACAGTGCTGCTCTAGGCCTTGTTCTTATTTCAGGTGTATAGGCTCACAAGCATAGTCATTAGTATCAGGGGCTCACTGTTGGACCCTAATTCCTTCCTGGTCCTTACTTTTGCACCTGGGGGACTGCTGCTGCTCCCCTAGGGACCACAACAGAGCTCCCCCTGCCAGGAACCCAGTACCCCCCCAGCTGTTGTTTTTAATTGTTTCCACTATGAGTATATCCAAACATTTCCGTGCACCCTGGACACATGCCCTGTATAACTCCCTGTCAACCATACGTCCCCTGTCAATAACATCCCATACCAGTATTCCTCCACTGCCATTGTTGAACCACTTTGTGATCCAAAACTTCCTGAAAAGTGAAGTCTAATATCATGTCAGGTTCCCTTACTAGTAAAATGGAATATAGCAATGAATTTAAAGGTTAGATATATAATACATATTGATTTGAAAAAATTCTACATCCTACCATTTTCTTTTCTTTTTTCCTAATTATTGAGCTTCTCTTCACAAGAGCCCTAGATCACAGTAATCCATATATGCAATATACAGTACTCCCACATATCCATTATAAAACCTTTTCCCTTCCACAGCAATAATCTTTTAACTTATTCATATCATATTTACTGAAACTGATATACAGATATTGAGACAATAGCTTTCAAACAAGGTGACATTTGTGTTTACATTGTGGTTTAT
Organism: Dasypus novemcinctus; assembly: GCF_030445035.2. Classification (NCBI taxonomy): domain Eukaryota; kingdom Metazoa; phylum Chordata; class Mammalia; order Cingulata; family Dasypodidae; genus Dasypus; species Dasypus novemcinctus. Next base: position 60,839,809 of record NC_080691.1, on the reverse strand, counting down.
ACTTTAGGCTATACAGTTTTCTAAATTTTTTAGTTATCCTATGTTTTACATTATGGCTTACATTATTAGTCTGTCAGCCCCTATATGTTTTTGGTGTAATATTACATGTTTTATATCCATCCTTGTGTACTCTGTTGAAACAATTCATTTGCCCTCACATTTACTTTGGTTCCTTCTATTCAATAGCTATTTCCCCCTCCCCTTGGGGCCCACAGTGAGAGTCAATCTTCATTTCTTGAGGAGCCATGTTCAGAGATACTTGCAACAATGTTAAGGGCTTGACTTGCTCAACTGCCCTAATGCCCTGGGAGCCACCTTTCTCTTGAGAGATACAGTTCCCTCTATTTGATGGAATTAGTCCTCCCCAGGATGTGGGTCTACCTTCACTCTCATTATATGGATATCTACCCAATGGTAAAACCCACTCTGGCAAAATGAGCATTCAGATATTCCCTAGGAGTCTGTCCTGTGTCAGATTATCCCCTTTGATTATCTTAAACAGGTCACATTCTAATTATATTTTGAAAAGATTTTCTCAGCATTATACTCTCAACCAACACCTGACAATCTCCTATGTCCATATGTTGCCCCACCCTCCCCCCAATTTCTTGGGCAATATTACCCATCCGCCCATCCGTAGCCCCCCTCAAACCCCCAAAGCCCCACTAAAAGGTAACCCTATGGCCCCATTTTATCTCTTCCTTGTACACATACTTACCTCCAGCTTATCATAGATTTCATCCGTGTAGATGTCAGCTTACATCCTTCCTCTACCCCCCGATTTCCTGTAAGCCTATCTTCCAGTCTCTAGCCCTCTGAGGCAGCTTGCTTATTTCATATCATTGAGGTAATGTAGTATTTGCCCTTCAATGCCTGGGTTGCCTCACTCAACATAAGTTTCTCAAGATTCATCCATGTTATCATGTGTCTTTGTAGTGTATTTGTTCTTACAGCCGAGTAGTATTCCATTGTGTGTATATACCACATTTAAGGATCCACTCATCTGTTGATGGGCATTTGGGTTAATTCCACCTTTTGGCGATAGTGAACCGTGCTACTATGAATATTGGTGTGCATATATTGGTTTGCGTCCTTGTTTTCAGTTCTGCTGGGTCATATGGCAAATCTATGGTTAGTTTATTGAGAAATCACCAAACTGTCCTCCAGAATGGTTGGATCATTCTGCATTCCCATCAGCAGTGGATGAGTGTTCCCATTTCTTCACATCCTTTCCAGCATTTGTATTCTTCTGTTTTTTTCATAGCTGCCCATCTTATGGGAGTAAGATGGTATCTCATTGTAGTTTTGATTTGTATTTCCTGATAGCTAAAGATTTAGAGCATTTTTTCATGTGCTTTTTAGCTATTTGTATTACTTCTTTGAAGAAGTGTCTGTTAAAATCTTTTTCCCATTTTTTAAATGGGTTGTTCATCTTTTTGTTTTCAAGATATAGGAGATCCTTATATATATGAAAGTTATAAGTCTCTTATCAGATATATGGTTGCCAAATATTTTCTCCCATTGTGCAGGTTCCCATTTTACTTTCTAGACAAACTCCTTTGAGGTGCAGAAGGCTTTAATTTTGAGGAAGTCCCATTTATCTATTTGTTCTTTTGCTGCTCGTGCTTTTGGTGTGATATTCATGAAGCCATTTCCTATTACAAGGTCCTGTAGATGTTTCCCTACACTGCTTTCCAAGGTCTTTATGGTCTTGGCTCTTACATTTAGGTCTTTGATCCATCTTGAGTTGATCTTTGTATAAGGTGTGAGATAGTAATCCTCTTTCATTCTTCTACATATGGCTATCCAGTTCTCCAGGCACCATTTGTTGAATAGGCCATTCTCTCCCAGTTGAGAGGGTTTGGTGATTTTATCGAATATTAGATGGCTATATATATGAGGTTCTATATCAGAACTTTCAATTCAATTCCATTGGTCTGTGTGTCTCTCCTTATGCCAATACAATGCTCTTTTCACTATTGTAGCTTTGTAGTATGTTTTGAAGTCAGGTAGTGTGATTCCTCCAATTTCGTTTTTCTTTTTCAATATGTCTTTGGCTATTCAGGGCCTCTTTCCTTTCCAAATAAATTTTATAGTTACTTTTTCTAGTTCCTTAGAGAAGGCTGTGTTGATTTTTATTGGGATTGCATCGAATGTGTAGATCAGCTTTGGTAGGATAGACATCTTAATAATATTTAGTTTTCCTATCCATGAACAGGGAATATTCTTCCATTTATTTAGGTCTTCTTTGAATTCTTTGAACAGTCTTGTATAGTTCTCGGTGTATAAGTTTTTTACATCTTTAGTTAAATTTATTCCTAAATATTTGATTTTTTAATTTACTATTGTGAATGGTATTTGTTCTTATTTCCTCCTGATATTGTTCATTATTTTTTTAAATAGTATGAGATTTTATTTATTTATTTATTTTAATATTTATTTATTTTTATTTTTTTAATTACATTAAAAAAAATATATGAGGTCCCATTCAACCCCACCGCCCCCGCCCCCCACTCCCCCCCACAGCAACACTCTCTCCCATCATCGTGATACATCCATTGCACCTGGTAAGTTCATCTCTGAGCATCACTGCACCCCATAGTCAATGGTCCACATCATAGCCCAGACTCTCTCACGTTCCATCCAGTGGGCCCTGGGGGGATCTACAGTGTCCCGTAATTGTCCGTGAAGCACTATCCAGGACAACTCCACGTCCCGAAAACGCCTCCACATCTCATCTCTTCCTCCCGTTCCCCACACCCAGCAGCCCCCATGGCTACCGTTCCCACACCCATTCCACATTTTCTCTGTGGACATTGGATTGGTTGTGTCCATTGCACACCTATGTCAAATGAGGGCTTAGATTCCACATGGGTACTGGATGCACTCTTCCCGCTTCTAGTTGTAGACACTCTAGGCTCCATGTTGTGGTGGTTGATCTTCTTCAACTCCATGTTAGCTGAGTGGAGTAAGTCCAATAAGTCAAAGTGTAGGAGCTGAAGTCTGTTGAGGCTCTGGGCCTGGGTGTCATATTATCAGTCCAGAGATTCAAATCCCCTACATATATCTTAAACTCAGCACCAACTACAATTTCAATAAAGTAGCATGCAAGTCTTGTGAAAAGAGATCCCCTCTGAGTCCATTTCCATCACGCAGAAACACCAGCTCCAAAGAAGGGCCATCTGTCATGGCAGTGAACCCCTTCTGCCATGACCATAGAACCCGTGGGTCTCTTTATCCCTCAAAAGAACCAATACCTGGGGTTGTATCTACCTTATCTGTCTCTTAGACTCTGTTCAGTTGTACATAGGGGTATTCCTTCTGACAACCTCCAGACTCTTTTTTAGAGACTCACAGCCTTATAATCTCATTTCTCCTTTCTATTTCCCCCTTACATTAGGTCAAACCGCTTCCCGAAGTCATGTTATTATATGTAGACAGGTATATTCTGCTGTTCCGCATTGAATCTTTAATTCAAGGTCATTTTCTAGTTGCTTCTTCAGCTGGTATGTGGTAGTGATCCCTCGGTGCCAGGGAGGCTCATCCCCGGGTGTCGTGTCCCACGCTGGGGGGAATGCATCGCATCTACACGCTGAGTTTGGCTGTGAGAGTGGCCACATTTGAGTAACATGAAGGCTGTCAGGAGGAAACCCCCAGGCACAATGCTACTCTAGGCCTTGTTCTTATTGCAGGTGCATAGGCTCAAAAGTGTAGCCATTAGTATCAAGAGCCCACTGTTGGGCCCTCCTTCCTTCCTGGTTCTTGCCGTTGCACCTGGAGGATTGCCGCTGCTCTCCCAGGGCCCACAACAGTGACCCCCCGGCCAGGAGCCCAGTACCCCCCCAGCTGTTGTTTTTAATTGTTTCCACTATGAGTATATATAGACATTACCATATACCCTGGGCATATGCCCTGTATAACTCCCTGTCAACCATATATATCCTGTCAATAACATCCCATATCAGTATTCCTCCGCTGCCATTGTTGAACCACTCTGTGATCCAAAACTTCCCGTAAAGTGAATCCCAACATAATGTCAGCTTCAGAAGAGTCTTAGATCACCAAAATTCATATATACAATATACAGTATTTCCCCAGATCCACCATAAAACCTTTTCCCTTCCACAGCAATAATCTTTTAACTTATTCATATCATATTTCCTGAAACTGATGTACAGATTCCGAAACTATAGTTTTCAAACAAGGTAACATTTGTGCTTACTATGTGGTCCATACTTTAGGTTGTACAGTTTTCTAAATTTTTTAGTTATCCTATGTTTTGTCTTATGGTTTTCATTATTAGTCTGTTGTCCCCTATATGTTTTTGGTGTAATATTAGCTGTTTTATATTCATCCTCGTGTACTCTCACATAACTCCTCTTTTGCCCCCTTATTTACCTTTGTTCTATCCATTGCACGTCCATTTCCCCCTCCCCTTAGGGCCCACAACGCCTGCCAATCTAATGCCCTGGGAGCCGTCCTTTCTCACGAGAGATACAGTTCTCTCTATTCGACGGCATTAGTCTTCCCCAGGATATGGGTCCACCCCACCCAATGGTAGAACCCACCTTGGCAAAATGAGCCTTCAGCTATTCCCTCCGGAGTCTGTCCCGCATCAGACCATACCCCCTGAGCATCCTAACCAGGTTACCCTCCTACTTATACTTTGATACATTTTACTCAACATTTAGTTCTCAATGAACTTCTGGCACTCTCCCATGTTTGTATGTTGCCCCTCCCTCCCACCTATTTCTTGGACCATATTACCCCTCTTCCCATCCCCAGCCCCCCTCAAACCCAGAAACCCCCACCCGAAGTTAACCCCTTGCCCCCATTTTGTCCCTTCTTTGTGCTCATACTTACCCCCAGCTCATCACAGATTCCACCCCTACAGACATTAACTCACATCCTTCCTCCACCCCCCGATTTCCAGTAAGCCACTTTTCCAGACTCTAGCTCTCTGAGGCAGTTAACTTATTTCATATCATTGAGGTCATATAGTATTTGTCCTTCAATGCCTGGGTTGCTTCACTTAACATAAGATTCTCAAGGTTCATCCATGTTATCACGTGCGATTGTAGTGTATTGGTTCTTACAGCTGAGTAGTATTCCATTGTGTGTATATACCACATTTTATTGATCCACTCATCTGTTGATGGACTTTTGGATTGATTCCAACTTTTGGCAATGGTGAACAATGCTGCTATGAACATTGGTGTACATATATCGGTTTGTGTCCTTGTTTTCAGATCTGATGGGTATATACCCAGCAGTGGTATTGCTGGGTCATATGGCAAATCTATGGATAATTTTTTGAGAAACTGCCAAACTGTCCTCCAGAATGGTTGGATCCTTCTGCATTCCCACCAGCAATGGATGAGTGTTCCCCTTTCTTCGCATCCTCTCCAGCATTTGTATTCTACTGTTTTTTTCATGGCTGCCAATCTTATGGGAGTAAGATGGTATCTCATTGTAGTTTTGATTTGCATTTCCCTGATAGCTAGGGATTTGGAGCATTTTTTCATGTGCTTTTTAGCCATTTGTATTTCTTCTTTGGAGAAGTGTCTGTTTAAATCTTTTTCCCATTTTTTAAATGGGTTGTTTATCTTTTTGTTTTTGAGATATATGAGTTCTTTATATATGCAAGTTATAAGTCTCTTATCAGATATATGGTTGCCAAATATTTTCTCCCATTGTGTGGGTTCCCTTTTTACTTTCTTGACAAACTCCTTTGAGGTGCAGAAGGCTTTAATTTTGAGGTAGTCCCATTTATCTATTTGTTCTTTTGCTGCTCGTGCTTTTGGTGTGATATTCATGAAGCCATTTCCTATTACAAGGTCCTGTAGATGTTTCCCTACTCTGCTTTCTAAGGTCTTTATGGTCTTGGCTCTTATATTTAGGTCTTTGATCCATCTTGAGTTGATCTTTGTATAAGGTGTGAGATGGTAATCCTCTTTCATTCTTCTACATATGGCTATCCAGTTCTCCAGGCACCATTTGTTGAATAGGCCATTCTCTCCCAGTTGAGAGGGTTTGGTGGCTTTATCGAATATTATATGGCTATATACATGAGGTTCTATATCTGAACTTTCAATTCAATTCCATTGGTCTGTGTGTCTCTCCTTATGCCAGTACCATGCTGTTTTCACTACTGTAGCTTTGTAGTATGTTTTGAAGTCAGGAAGTGTGATTCCTCCTATTTCATTTTTCTTTTTCAATATGTCTTTGGCTATTCGGGGCCTCTTTTTATTCCAAATAAATTCCATAGTTAGTTTTTCTAGTTCCTTAAAGAAGGCTGTGTTGATTTTTATTGGGATTGCATTGAATGTGTAGATCAGTTTGGGTAGGATAGACATCTTAATAATATTCAGTCTTCCTATCCATGAACAGGGAATATTCTTCCATTTATTTAGGTCTTCTTTGATTTCCTTGAACAATCTTGTATAGTTCTCGATGTATAAGTTTTTTACCTCTTTAGTTAAATTTATTCCTAAGTATTTGATTTTTTTATTTACTATTGTGAATGGTATTTGTTTCTTGATTTCCTCCTGATCTTGTTCATTATTGGTGTATAGAAATGATACTGATTTTTGCGCATTGATCTTATAACCTGCGACTTTGCTAAACTCATTTATGAGTTCTAGGAGCTTTGTTGAAGATCTCTCAGGGTTTTCTATATATAGGATCATGTCATCTGCAAAAAATGAAATTTTGACTTCTTCCTTTCCAATTTGAATGCCTTTTATATCTGGTTCTTGTCTCAGTGCTCGAGCAAGTACTTCCAAGACAATGTTAAATAGGAGCGGAGACAATGGGCATCCTTGTCTTGTTCCTGATTTTAGAGGGAAGGATTTCAGGATTTCGCCATTGTAAACAATGTTGGCTTTAGGTTTTTCATATATACTCTTTATCATGTTCAAAAAGTTTCCTTGTATTCCGATCTTTTGGAGTGTTTTTATCAGGAAGGGGTGCTGTATTTTGTCAAATGCCTTTTCTGCATCTATAGATATAATCATGTGGTTTTTTTCTCTCAATCTGTTTATATGGTGTATTACATTGATTGATTTTCTTATGTTGAACCATCCTTGCATACCTGGGATAAATCCCACTTGGTCATGGTGTATAATTCATTTAATGTGTTGTTGAATACGATTAGCAAGTATTTTGTTAAGTATTTTTGCGTCTAGGTTCATTAGAGAAATTGGTCTGTAATTTTCCTTTCTTGTGGTGTCTTTGTTTGGCTTTGGTACTAGGGTAATGTTGGCATCATAGAAGGAATTAGGCAGTGTTCCTTCTGTTTCGATTTTTTGGAATAGTTTCAACAGGATTGGTGTTAGTTCTTTCCGGAATGTTTTGTAGAATTCACCTGTGAAGCCGTCTGGCCCTGGGCTCTTCTTAGTTGGGAGATTTTTAATGACTGATTCTATCTCTTTGGTTGTGATTGGTTTGTTAAGATCATCAATTTCTTCTTTCATCAGTATGGGCTGCTTATGTATTTCTAGGAATTTGTCCATTTCCTCTAAATTGTCATTTTTGTTGGAATATAGTTTTTCAAAGTATCCTCTTATGATAGTCTTTATTTCTGTGGGGTCAGTGGTGATATCACCTTTCTCATTTCTTATTTTGTGTATTTGCATCTTTTCTCTTTTTTTCTTTGTTAGTCTCGCTAAAGGTTTGTCAATTTTGTTGATCTTCTCAAAAAACCAGCTCTTGGTCTTGTTTATCTTTTCAAGTGCTTTCTTATTTTCTATTTCATTTAGTTCTGCTCTTATCTTTGTTATTTCCTTCCTTCTTCTTCCTGTTGGGTTACTTTGTTGTTGTTTTTCTAATTCCTTCAAATGTGCAGTTAATTCTTCAATTTCTGCTCTTTCTTCTTTTTTGATACATGAATTTATGGCTATAAATTTCCCTCTCAGTACCGCTTTTGCTGCGTCCCATAAATTTTGGTATGTTGTGTTATCATTATCATTTGTTTCAAGGTAGTCATTGATTTCTTTTGAGATTTCCTCTTTGACCCACTGTTTTTCTAAGAGTGTGCTGTTTAATTTCCAAATTGTCGTGTGAAGTCTGGGTCTCTGTCCCTTGCAAATTTCTAGCTTGACTCCACTGTGGTCAGAGATATTGTTTTGTATGATTTCGATCTTTCTGAATTCATTAAGCCTTTCTTTGTGGCCTAGCATATGGTCAATCTTGGAGAATGTTCCATGTGCACTTGAGAAAAATGTATATCCTGCTGTGTTTGGGTGTAATGATCTATATATGTCTATTAGAGCCAGCTCTTCTAATATACTGTTCAAATGTTTTGTTTCTTTAGTGATTCTCTTTTGAGATGTTCTGTCCAGAGTTGATAGTGGTGTATTAAAATCCCCCTCTATAATTGTAGATGCATCTATTCTTTCACTTAGTTTTTCCAGGGTTTGCCTCACATATTTAGAGGCGCCCTTGTTAGGAGCATAAATATTTATGATTGTTCGATCTTCTTGACAAATTGTCCCATTCATTAAAATATAGTATCCTTCTTTGTCTCTCACAATTGTTTCGCATTTAAAGTCTATTTTGTCTGATATTAATATAGCTACTCCTGCCTTTTTTTGGTTGTTGTTTGCTTGTATGATTGTTTTCCAGCCATTCACTTTCAACCTCCATAAGTCTCTGGGTCTAAGACGTGTCTCTTGTAGGCAGCATATAGATGGGTCGTATTTCCTTATCCAGTGTCCCAGTCTGAATCTTTTGATAGGTGAGTTTAATCCGTTGACATTCAGTGTTATTACTTTTAGAGAGCTATTTATGGTAGCCATATTTTGGTTGGATTTGTGTTTGTTATATTTTGTTTGTATTATTTTATTTTCCCCTTCTATTTTTGTCTTTCTTGTTGCTTTTACACTCTCCTCCATCTCTGACTGTCCTGTTTTTTCCTTTCTTCCTGCAGAATTCCCTTAAGAGTTTCTTGAAGGGGAGGTTTCTTGTTGATATACTCTTTCAGTTTCTGTTTATCTGTGAATATTTTGAACTCTCCATCATTTTTGAATGCTAGTTTAGCTGGATAGAGTATTCTTGGTTGGAGATTTTTTTCCTTTAGTACCTTGACTATATCATACCACTGCCTTCTTGCCTCCATCGTTTCAGATGAGAAATCAGCACTTAATCTTATGGAGTTTCCCTTGTATGTGATGGTTTTCTTTTCTCTTGCTGCTTTTATAATTTTTTCTTTGTCTTGAGCATTGGATAATTTGACAAGTATATGTCATGGGGTGGGCCTGTTGGGGTTTATGACCAGTGGAGTGCGCTGTGCTTCTTGGATATGTACATCTGTCTCTTTCAGTAGATTTGGGAAGTTTTCGTTCATTATTTCCTGCAACACTCCTTCTGACCCCTTTCCCTTCTCTTCTCCTTCTGGAATGCCTATAATACGTATGTTTGAGCGTTTTGCGTTATCATTCAGGTCCATAAGTCCTATCTGGATTTTTTCTACCTTTTTATTGACCACTTCTACTATCTGTTTGATTTCCAATGCACTGTCTTCCACATCACTAATTCTCTGCTCTGCCTCTTCTAGTCTGCTGATATTTGCTGCAAGTGTATTTTTGATTTCTTGAATTGTGGTGTTCATTTCCATCATATCTGTTATTTTTTTGCGCATGTCTGCAATTTCCCCTCCAAGTGTTGTCTTCACGCTGTTAACCTCTTTCATTACTTCATCAAATTTGTCGGTGATAAATGTTCTGAGATCTTTCATTGCTTGTGCGAAGTCCTGCCCCCCTTCCTGATTTTCAGCTTGTTGATTGGATTCAGCCATGTTTTCCTGATTACTGGTTTGGTTTGTAGATTTTTGTTGCTGTCTTGTCAACATTTTTTTCTTGACGGGTTTAATCAGTTCCTTAGCTTCTTTGTCTAGTCTTGGAGATTAATTAGCTGTTGTTTTTGCATAAGTGTTATATCTTCTCTTTGTCACTTTGTTCTTCTTATTCCAATTTCTTATTGCTAGTTAAGCTCACTTTAAAGAAAAGTATTAGTGCTGGGGAAAGTCAATTGTGTAAGGAAGGAAAAAGTGTGAAGTAGTATTGGTGATATATGTTTACAAAGCAACAATATGAGTTCTGGGAGGATGGAGGTTAGATCATGTAAATTGTGTAGAGTTATAGTAGTAGGAAAGTACCTATAATGAGGTAGATGACTGAATATGGGAGGAATGTGGTATGTACTAAGAGGCTATTGTTTTCGTGAGAGAGGGAAAGAGACAAGAAAGGTAATAGTTTCAGGGACGAATACCAGATGGAAAACTAAACAAAGGTATTAGAAATTAAGAGTTAGACACTTTGTGGATCAAAGAAAGGGAGATGGAATATAGGAGAGATAGCAGATGGTGGAGGATATCAAGTTGTAGGGGAAAGGGGATAGCGTAGATAGGCTAAATCTATTCACAGAGAAATGAGGCAGTGGAGGGTGAGGAAACCCAGCAAATGTGAGGTATTTCCTGTAGGACCTATTGTATTGTTAAGGTAAAATAGTATAAGAAGAATATTGGGGACAAGAAAGAGAGGATTGAAAAAAAAAAAGAACAACAAGAACAACAACAACAGCAACAACAACAAAAACAAACAAACAAACAAAAAAAAACCCCAAAGAACAGAAACCATGCCGCCAGGCTCGGCTGGGCTCGGCTGGGCTCGGCTGGGCTCGGGTCCCCCGCCTGCCGCCCGCCGCGACTCGGCTGGGCTCGGCTTTCCCGCTCGCCGCCCGGCGTGGCGCAGCGTGGCTCGGCTCTCCTGCTCGCTGCCCGGCGCGGCGTGGCTGGGCTCGGCCGAGCTCAGCTGGGCTTGGCCCCCCAGCCCGCCGCGGCTCAGCCAGGCTCGGCCGGACTTGGCTTCCCCGCCCACCGCCCGCCGCCGCGGCCCAGCACGGCTCGGCTCTCCCGCCCGCCGCCCGCCGCGGCGTGGCTAGGCTCGGCTGGGCTCGGCTCCTTCGCCCACCGCCCGCCGCGGCACAGCGTGGCTCGGCTCTCCCGCCCGCCACCCGCCATGGTGCTAGCTGCCTCGGCTCCACCTACCCAAGGAGGGAGTCCTCCACACGTAGTTGGGATCTCCATGTATATTTCACAGATGGATCCTCTCTGTTACCTTCCCTCCAAATCGATGTCCAGACACCTCCGGACCAGGAAAAATCCCGAAACAGCCGGTCCCAAAGAGTCTCCGACGCCTCCCAGCCGATTCCCCCCAGGAGCTAGTAACCGGGAAGTTCACTCAGCCGCCATCTTGCCTCCCCCTCCTGAAAAGTCCCAAATTATATCTTATAGACCAGTCCTTTCCGTTACCTTCCCACCAAATCGATGTCCAGACACTTCCTGCCCTGAAAAAATCCTGAAAAAGCCTGGTTCCGGAGAACCTCCAGCAGTGCCCAGCTGCCTCTTCCCAGGAGAGACGGCAAGGCAAGCTCACTCAGCCACCATCTTGCCGGATATTGTTCATTATTGGTGTACAGAAATGCTACTGATTTTTGCGCATTGGTCTTATAACCTGCGACTTTACTAAATACCTTTATGTGTTCTACAAGCTTTGTTGTAGACCTCTCAGGGTTTTCTATGTATAGGATCATGTCACCTACAAATAATGAAATTTTGACTTCTTCCTTTCCCTTTTAAATGCCTTTTATGTCTGGTTCTTGCCTCAGTGCTCGAGCAAGTACTTCTAAGACTGTGTTAAATAAAAGGGGAGAGAGTGGGCATTCTTGCCTTGTTCCTGACTTTAGAGGGAAGGATTTTAGGATTTCTCCATTGTAAATGATCTTGGCTGTAGGCTTTTCATATATACTCTTTATCATGTTCAAAAAATTTCCTCGTATTCCGATCTTTTGGAGTGTTTTTATCAAGAAAGGGTGCTGTATTTTGTCAAATGCTTTTTTGGCATCTATAGATGCATCTTTTTTTGCATCTATAGATTTTTTCCCCTTCAATCTGTTTATATGGTGTATTACATTGATTGATTTTCTTATGTTGAACCATCCTTGCATACCTGGAATGGATCCCACTTGGTTGTGGTGTATAATTCGCTTAATGTGTTGTTGAATACGATTAGCATATATTTTGTTAAGTATTTTTGCATCTAGTTTCACTAGAGATTTTGGTCCATAATTTTCATTTCTTGTGGTGTCTTTGTTTGGCTTTGGTACTAGGGTAATGTTGGCATCATAGAATGAGTTAGGCCATGTTCCTTCCGTTTCGACTTTTTGGAAGACTTTCAGCAGGATAGTGTTAGTTTTTTCCGGAATGTTTTGTAGAATTCACCTTTGAATCCATTTGGCCTTTGGCTCTTCTTAGTTCGGAGGTTTTTAATGACTGATTCTATCTCTTTACTTGTGACTCTTTTGTTGAGATCATCAATTTCTTCTTTCATCAATATAGGCTACTTATGTGTTTCTTGGAATTTGTCCATTTCCTCTGAATTGTTGTTTTTGTTGGAATAAAGTTTTTCAAAGTATTCTCTTATGGTAGTCTATTTCTGTGGGGTCAGTCGTGATATCTCCTTTCTCATTTTGTATTTTGAGTATTTGCATCTTCTCTCTCTTTTGTTTTTTGTTAGTCTCGCTAAAGGATTGTCAATTTTATTGATCTTCTCAAAAAACCAGCTCTTGGTCTTGCTTATCTTTTCAAGTGCTTTCTTATTTTCTATTTCATTTAGTTCTGCTCTTATCTTTGCTATTTCCTTCCTTCTTCTTCCTGTGGGATTACTTTGTTGTTTTTTTTCTAATTCCTCCAAATGTGCAGTTAGATTTTCAATGTTTGCTCTTTCTTCTTTTTTTTTTGTTACAATATTTTTTATTGACTTTGTAATAAAATTACATTAAAAAAATATATATATGATGTCCCATTGAACCCTACCACCCCCACTCCACCTCTCCCCCCCCCCCCAGCAACACTCCTTCCCATCATCATGACACATCCATTGCATTTGGCAAGTACATCTTTGGGCACCTCTGCACCTCATGGTCAATGGTCCACATCATGGCCCATACTCTCCCCCATTCCATCCAGTGGGCCCTGTGAGGATTTACAATGTCCAGTGATTGCCTCTGAAGCACCATCCAGGGCAGCTCCATGTCCCAAAGATGCCTCCACCTCTCATCTCTTCCTGCCTTTCCCCATACCCATCAGCCATCATGTCCACTTTTCTCAATCCAATGCCACCTTTTCTATGTGGACATTGGATTGGTTGTGTCCATTGCACCTCTATGTCAAGAGGAGGCTCAGATTCCACCTGGATGCTGGATGCAATCCTCCCACTTTCAGTTGTAATCACTCTAGGCTCCATGGTGTGGTGGTTGTCCTTCTTCAACTCCATCTTAGCTGAGTGTGGTGAGCCCAATAAGTCAGATTGTAGGTGCTGGAGTCTGTTGAGGCTCAGGACCTGGCTATCACATTGTCAGTCCAGAGATTCAAATCCCCTAAATATATCTTAAACCCCGACACTAACTGCACCTCCAGCACATTAGCATGAAAGTCTTATGAAGAGAGATCCCATCTGAGTCCAGATTCATCACACATAAACACCAGTTCCAAAGAGGGGCCATCTGACCTGGCAGTTAACCCCATTGGCCATGACCATAACTCCCATGGGTCTCTTTAGCCCTCGAAGGAACCGATATCTGGGGGTTGTATCTGCTTTATCTGTCTCTCAGACTCTGCTCAGTTGTGCATAAGGGCAATCCTTCTGACAGCCTCCAGACTCTTTTTTAGAGACTCATAGCCATATAAACTCATTTCTCCTTTCCATTTCCCCCTTACATTAGGTCAAACAGCATTTTAAAGTCATGTTATTTTATGTAGACAGGGATATCCCGCTGATCCGCGTTGAACCTTCTGTATGAGGTCATTTTCCAGTTGCATCATCAGTTGGTAGTTGGTAGTGATCCCTCAGTGCCAGGGAGGCTCATCCCCGGGTGTCATCTCCCATGCTGGGGAGAAGGCATTGCATTTACATGCTGAGTTTGGCTTCGAGACTGGCCACATTTGAGTAACATGAAGGCTGACAGGAGGAAATTCCCAGGCACAATGCTGCTCTATGCCTTGTTCTTATTTTAGGCTTATCAGCTCACAAGCATAGTCATTAGTGTCAGGGGCTCTCTGTTGAACCCTCACTCCCTCCCGGTCCCTGCCGCTGCACCTGGGAGACTGTTGCTGCTCCCCTAGGGACCACGACAGAGCACCACTGGCCAGGAACCCAGTACCCCCCCTGCTGTGGTTTTTAATTGTTGCCACTATGAGTATATCCAAACATTGCCATGCACCCTGGACATATGTTCTGTACAGCTCCCTGTCAGCCATATATCCCCTGTCAATGTTATCCCATATCAGTATTCCTCCATTGTCTTTGTTGAACCACTCTGTGATCCAGAACTCCCTGAAATTTGAAGCCCAATATAATGTCAGGGTCCCTTACTAGGAAATGGCATATAGCAATGGGTTTAAAAGTTAGATAAAGAATACGTGTTGGCTTGGAAAAAATTCTACATTCTATCTTTCCCCCCCCCCCCCCAATTATTTAGCTTCTCTTCACAGGAGCCCTAGACCACAGCAATGCATATATATAGTATACAGCACTCCCATACATCCACCACAAAACCTTTTCCCTTCCACAGCGATATTCTTACACCCTATTCACATCATATTTACTTAATGTAATGTACAGAGTCTGAGACAATAGCTTTCAAACAAGGTGACATCTGTGCTTACATTTTGATGCATACTTTAGGATACACAGTTTTTTACATTCTTAGTTATCCTATGTTTTACATTATGGTTTACATTATCAGTCTGTCATCTCCTATATGATATGGTGTAATATTACATGTTTTATATCGATCCTTGTGTACTCTCATGAAACTCCTCTCTTACCCCCCATTTACCTTGGTTACACACATTTAACGTCCATTTTCCCTTCCACCTTGGTGCCCACAGTGACAGCCAACCTCCGTTTCCCGAGGAGCCACTTCCAGATATAGATGGAATAGTGTTCAGGGTCTAACTTGCTCAACTGCCCCAATGCCCTGGGAGCCACCCTTTCTCTCGAGGGATACAGTTCCCTTTATTTGATGGCATTAGTCCTCCCCAGGATGTGGGTCCACCCCCACTCTCACTACTTGGGTTTCTACCCCATGGTGTCACCCACTCTGGCAGAATGAGCATTTAGACATTCCCCAGGAGCCCGTCCTGCATCAGACCCTCCCCTCTGAGCATTCTAAACAGGTAACCCTCTTTATTATATTTTGATATGATTTTCTCGGCATTTTACTCTCCTTTAACACCTGACCCTCTCCTGTGTTTGTATGCTACCCCTCCCTCCCCCCACTTTTGGGCAATGTTACCCAACCGCCCATCCCCAGCCTCCCTCAAACCCGCAAAGCCCCAACCAAAGTCAACCCCTGCCCCCCTTTTATCTCTTCTTTGTGTTCATACTTACCACCATCTCGTCTTAAATTCCACCCCTGTAGACATCGGCTCACATCCTTCCTCCACCCTCCGATTTCCTGTAAGCCTATCATTCAGTCTCTTGCTATCTAGGGCAGCTTGGTTATTTCAAATCATTGAGGTCATGTAGTATTTGTCCTTTAATGTCTGGGTTGCTTCACTCAACATAAGGTTCTCAAGATTCATCCATGTTATCACATGTGTTTGTAGTGTGTTTGTTCTTACAGCCGAGTAGTATTCCATTGTGTGTATATACCACATTTTATTGATCCACTCATCTGTTGATGGGCATTTGGGTTGATTCCAACTTTTGGCGATAGTGAACAATGCTGCTATGAACATTGGTGTACATATATCGGTTTGCGTCCTTGTTTTCAGTTCTTCTGGGTATATACCCAGCAGTGGTATTGCTGGGTCATATGGCAAATCTATGGCTAGTTTTTTGAGAAACCGCCATACTGTCCTCCAGAATGGTTGGATCCTTCTGCATTCCCACCAGCAGTGGATGAGTGTTCCCCTTTCTTCACATCCTCTCCAGCACTTGTATTCTTCTATTTTTTTCATAGCTGCCAATCTTATGGGAGTAAGATGGTATCTCATTGTGGTTTTGATTTGCATTTCCCTGATAGCTAGAGATTTGGAACATATTTTCATGTGCTTTTTTGCCATTTGTATTTCTTCTTTGGAGAAGTGTCTGTTTAAGTCTTTATCCCATTTTTTAAATGGGTTGTTTATCTTTTATTTTCAAGATATAGGAGTTCTTTATATATGCAAGTTATAGGTTTCTTATCAGATATATGGTTGCCAAATATTTTCTCCCACTGTGTGGGCTCCCTTTTTACTTTCTTGACAAACTCCTTTGAGGTGCAGAAGGCTTTAATTTTGAGGAAGTCCCATTTATCTATTAGTTCTTTTGCTGCTCGTGCTTTTGGTGAGATATTCATAAATCCATTTCCTATTACAAGGTCCTGTAGATGTTTCCCTACACTGCTTTCTAAGGTTTTTATGGTCTTGGCTCTTATATTTAGGTCTTTGATCCATCTTGAGTTGATCTTTGTATAAGGTGTGAGATGGTAATCCTCTTTCATTCTTCTACATATGGCTATCCAGTTCTCCAGACACCATTTGTTGAATAGGCCACTCTCTCCCAGTTGAGAGGGTTTGGTGGCTTTATCAAATATTATGTGGCTATATATGTGAGGTTCTATATCAGAGCTTTCAATTCGATTCCATTGGTCTATGTGTCTCTCCTTATGCCAATACCATGCTGTTTTCACCACCGTAGCTTTGTAGTATGTTTTGAAGTCAGGTAGTGTGATTCCTCCAATTTCGTTTTTCTTTTTCAGTATGTCTTTGGCTATTCGGGGTCTCTTTCCTTTCCAAATAAATTTCATAGTTAGTTTTTCTAGTTCCTTAAAGAAGGCTGTGTTGATTTTTATTGGGATTGCATTGAATGTGTAGATCAGTTTTGGTAGGATAGACATCTTAATAATGTTCAGTCTTCCTATCCATGAACAAGGAATAGTCTTCCATTTATTTAGGTCTTCTTTGATTTCCTTGAACAATCTTGTATAGTTCTCGGTGTATAAGTTCTTTACCTCTTTAGTTAAATTTATTCCTAAGTATTTGTTTTTTTTATTCACTATTGTGAATGGTATTTCTTTCTTGATTTCCTCCTGATCTTGCTCATTATTGGTGTACAGAAATGCTACTTATTTTTGCGCATTGATCTTATAACCTGCAACTTTACTAAACTCATTTATGAGTTCTAGAAGCTTTGTTGTAGATCTCTCAGTGTTTTCTATGTATAGGATCATGTCATCTGCAAATAACGACATTTTGACTTCTTCCTTTCCAATTTGAATGCCTTTTATTCCTGGTTCTTGCCTCAGTGCTCGAGCAAGTACTTCTAAGACAATGTTAAATAGGAGCGGAGACAGTGGGCATCCTTATCTTGTTCCTGAGTTTAGAGGGAAGGAGTCTAGAATTTCTCCATTGTACACAATATTGGCTTTAGTTTTTCATATATACTATTTATCATGTTCAAAAAATTTCCTTGTATTCCAATCTTTTGGAGTGTTTTTATCAAGAAAGGGTGCTGTATTTTGTCAAATGTTTTTTCTGCATCAATAGATATAATCATGTGATTTTTTTCCTTCAATCTGTTTATATGGTGTATTATGTTGATTGATTATCTTATGTTGAACCATCCTTGCATACCTGGGATGAATCCCACTTGGTCGTGGTGTATAATTGGTTTAATGTGTTGTTAAATACGATTAGCAAGTATTTTGTTAAGTATTTTTGCGTCTAGGTTCATTAGAGAAATTGGTCTGTAATTTTCCTTTCTTGTGATGTCTTTGTTTGGCTTTGGTACTAGGGTAATGTAGGCATCATAGAAGGAGTTGGGTAATGTTCTTTCTGTTTCGATTTTTTGGAATAGTTTCAGCAGGATTGGTGTCAGTTCTTTCCGGAATGTTTTGTAGAATTCACCTGTGAAGCCATCTGGCCCTGGGCTCTTCTTAGTTGGGAGATTTTTAATAACTGATTCTATCTCTCTGCTTGTGATTGGTTTGTTAAGATCATCAATTTCTTCTTTTGTCAATATGGGTTGCTTATGTGTTTCTAGGAATTTGTCCATTTCCTCTAGATTATCATTTTTGTTGGAATATAGTTTTTCAACATATCCTCTTATGATAGTCTTTATTTCTGTGGGGTCAGTGGTGATATCACCTTTCTCATTTCTTATTTTGTGTATTTGCATCTTTTCTCTTTTTTTCTTTGTTAGTCTCACTAAAGTTTTGTCAATTTTGTTGATCTTCTCAAAAAACCAGCTCTTGGTCTTGTTTATTTTTTCAAGTGCTTTCTTATTTTCTATTTCATTTAGTTCTGCTCTTATCTTTGTTATTTCCTTCCTTCTTCTTCCTGTTGGGTTACTTTGTTGTTGTTTTTCTAATTCCTTCAAATGTGCAGGTAGTTCTTCAATTTTTGCTCTTTCTTCTTTTTTGATATATGAATTTATGGCTATAAACTTCCCTCTCAGTACTGCTTTTGCTGCATCCCATAAATTTTAGTATGTTGTGTTATCATTATCATTTGTTTCAAGGTAGTCATTGATTTCTTTTGAGATTTCCTCTTTGACCCACTGTTTTTCTAAGAGTGTGCTGTTTAATTTCCAAATCGTGGTGTAAAATCTGGGCTTCTGTCCCTTGCAAATCTCCAGCTTGACTCCACTGTGGTCAGAGATTATGTTTTGTATGATTTCAATCTTTCTGAATTCATTCAGCCTTTCTTTGTGGCCTAGCATATGATATATCTTGGAGAATGATCCATGTGCGCTTGAGAAAAATGTATATCCTGCTGTGTTTGGGTGTAGCGATCTATATATGTCTATTAGATCCAGCTCCTCTAATATACTATTCAGATGTTTTGTTTCTTTGCTGATTCTCTTTTGAGATGTTCTGTCCAGAGTTGATAGTGGTGTATTAAAATCCCCCACTATAATTGTAGATGTATCTATTGTTTCACTTAGTTTTTCCAGCATTTGCCTGACGTATTTAGAGGCACCCTTGTTAGCGGCATAAATATTTATGATTGTTCGATCTTCTTGACAGATTTTCCCTTTCACTAAAATGTAGTATCCTTCTTTGTCTCTCACAATTGTTTCACATTTAAAGTCTATTTTGTCTGATATTAATATAGCTACTCCTGCCTTTTTTTCATTATCGTTAGCTTGTATGATTGTTTTCCAGTCATTAACTTTCAATCTCCATGCGTCTCTGTGTCTAAGATGTGTCTCTTGTAGACAGCATACGGATGGGTCATATTTCCTTATCCAATGTCCCAGTCTGAATCTTTTGATAGGTGAGTTTAATCCGTTGACATTCAGTGTTATTACTATCAAGGAATTATTTGTGTTAGCCATATTTTGGTTGGATTTGTGTTTGTCATATTTTGTTTGTATATTTTTTTGTCTTTTTTGTTGTTGTTGTTGGTCTTATACTCTCCTCCAACTCTGCCTTTCCTGTTTTTTCGTTTCTTCCTGCAGAACTCCCTTTAGAATTTCTTGAAGGGGAGGTTTCTTGTTGGTATACTCTTTCAGTTTCTGTTTGTCTGTGGAATATTTTGAACTCTCCATCATGTTTGAATGCTAGTTTAGCTGGATAGAGTATTCTTGGTTGGAAATTTTTTTCCTTTAGTACCTTGACTATATCATACCACTGCCTTCTTGCCTCCATGGTTTCAGATGAGAAATCCTCACTTAATCTAATTGAGCTTCCCTTGTATGTGATGGTTTTCTTTTCTCTTGCTGCTTTTAGGATTTTCTCTTTGTCTTGAGCATTGGATAATTTGACAAGTATATGTCTTGGGGTGGGCCTGTTGGCGTTTATGACTAGTGGAGTGTGCTGTGCTTCTTGGATATGTACATCTGTCTCTTTCAGTAGATTTGGGAAGTTTTCAGCCATTATTTCCTGCAACACTCTTTCTGACCCCGTTCCCTTCTCTTCACCTTCTGGAATGCCTATAATACGTATGTTTGAGCGTTTTGCATTGTCATTCAGGTCCCTAAGTCCTAATTGGATTTTTTCTATCTTCTTATTGACCCCTTCTACTATCTGTTTGATTTCTGATGTACTGTCTTCCACATCATTAATTCTCTGCTCTGCCTCTTCTAGTCTGCTGATATTTTCTGCAAGTGTATTTTTGATTTCTTGAACTGTGGTGTTCATTCCCATCATATCTGTTATGTTTTTGCGTATGTCTGCAATTTCCCCTCCAAGTGATGTCTTCATGTTGTTAACCTCTTTCATTACTTCGTCAAATTTGTCGGTGATAAATGTTCTGAGATCTTTCATTGCTTGTGCCAAGTTTTGCTCTCCTTCGTGATTATTGGTTTGTTGATTGGATTCAGTCATGTTTTCCTGATTACTGGTTTGGTTTGTAGATTTTTGTTGCTTTCTGGTCATCTCTTTATCTTGACGGGTTTAATCAGTTCCTTAGCTTCTTTGTCTGCTCTTGGAGGTTAATTAGCTGTTATTTTTGCATAGGTGTTATATCTTCTCTTTGTCACTTTTTTCTTCTTATTCTAG
Source organism: Dasypus novemcinctus (assembly GCF_030445035.2). Taxonomy (NCBI): domain Eukaryota; kingdom Metazoa; phylum Chordata; class Mammalia; order Cingulata; family Dasypodidae; genus Dasypus; species Dasypus novemcinctus. The sequence goes on along the minus strand of NC_080691.1, from coordinate 60,819,259 downwards.
TTTCTTGTTGTTGGTTAATTTCACTTTAAAGGAAAGTATTAGTGTTGGGGAAAGGCAATTGTGTAAGCAAGGGAAAAGTGTAAAGTAGTATTGGTGATGGATTTAATCAGTTCCTTAGCTTCTTTGTCTACTCTTGGAGATTAATTAGCTTTTGTTTTTGCGTAAGTGTTATATCTTCTCTTTGTCACTTTGTTCTTCTTATTCTAATTTCTTGTTATTGGTTAAGTTCACTTTAAAGGAAAGTATTAGTGCCAGGGAAAGGCAATTGTGTAAGCAAGGGAAAAGTGTAAAATAGTATTGTTGATATGTGTTAACAAAGCAAGAATATGAGATCTGGGAGGATGGAGGTTAGATTCATGTAAATTGTGTAGAGTAATAGCAGTAGGTAGAGTACCTATTATGAGGTAGATGATTGAATATGGGAGGAATATGGTATGAGCTAAAAAGCTATTGATTTCGTGAGAGAGGGAAAGAGAAAAGAAAGGTAATAGTTTCAAGAGTGGATAACAGACAGAAAACAAAACATAGGCATTAGAAATTAAGACTTAGACCCTTCGTGGATCGAAGAAGGGGAGGTGGGAGGTGGAATATAGGAGAGCCAGTAGATGGTGGCAGATATCAAGATGTAGGGGAAAGAGGATAGTGTAGGTAGCCTAAATCAGTTCACACAGAAATGAGGCAGTGGAGGATGAGAAAACCCAGTGAATGTGAGGTGTTTCCTGCCACACCTATTGTATAATTGAGTTAAAATAAACTAAGTAGAATATGAGGGACAAGAGGGAGAGAGACAACAAAAAAAAAGAAAGAAAGAAAAAAGAAAGTGGGGGAATGGACGAGAGGAAGAAAGTAAAATGGGGTGGGCAACGGGTGGGGAACAGGTAGGGGAAAGAAAAAAAAAAAAAGATATGCACGACCCAGAATTAAAACACCCACTACACAGCACCTACCACAAAAAAAAAGCCTTAAATAACTGAGTAAAAGAAATACTTTGAGGGATACGCTGTGAGAGAAGACTAGGGGATAATGCAGTGTTAGTAATCAGGAAATTGAAAAAAGTAAAGAATAAGTCAAAATGAAAATAAAAACAAAACAAAATGAAACGATAAAGAAAAAATGCCAACGTTGAAGGCTAGGGCATTTAAGGACCTCAGATGGACCTCAGTGCATGATGGGTTCAGGGATGGAAAGTCTGAGATATTGAGGACTCAAGAGATGTGAGTCTCTTTGGTGTGGGACACCAGATTTTAGGGAATTCAGACCTGGCAACCTCCAATCTGGTCTACAGGAAGCCTGGGAGCCCCGCAGTGTAACACAGCCCTCAGGGATCCCCACAGCTGGGTGCCAGCCTTATGGGGGAAGTCAGATCCGCAAACTCTATATTGTGACTGAACCCTGCAATTCATTTACTTAGCTGGGCTCATTAGTATATCTCACTTCAGCTTTTGGACAGCTCCCGTCCTGTGATTCCAAACCACTGCCACTAGAGGGCGCCTCTACACCGCAGCCACTTTGTTAGTACAGATCTGAAGCCCGGCCTGCGATGCCGAAAACAGATTCGAAAACCGGAATTCCCAAGCTTCGCAAAATATTCCCTAATTGGCTTCCAGATGTGTCCCCCTCCCTTGCCGCAGCCTAAAACAATTTTCCGATTACGTCTCTTTATTGCCTACAGCCTATTTGGGCCGGAGACCGGCTGCCGGGCTTTTAGGGGCGGGGCTTCAGGCGGAAGCACTATTGTTTATGTTTGCAATCACAAGTTTCTCCCGCTTCACAACAAAATACCATCTATCTTCCCAAATCACTCTGCAAAGGCGACCCGTCACATCAACCCGCCCACAGCTCGCCCAGAACTCGCGAACTCTTTAACAGCTCAGAGGCATCTAAAAGCGGTGCCGCCGGGCTGGACCACGGTTCCCCCCACCCCCAATAGGGAGGAGCCCGTGATCGGGTCTCACCTACGGGCAATAGAACCCAAATTATATCTACTAGACCAATCCTCTCCGTTACCTTTCCACCCAATCGATGTCCAGGCACTTCTACTCTGCAAAAATCCCAAAAAAGCCCGGCCTTGGAGAGCCTGTAGCCGCGCCCAACCATCTCTTCCCGGGACCTACCGCAAAGGCAAGTTCACTCAGCGACCATCTTGCCTCCTCCCCCCTCTTTCTTCTTTTTTGATGTATGAATTTACATCTATAAATTTCCCTCTCAGTACTGCTTTTGCTGCATCCCATAAATTTTGGTATGTTGTGTTATCATTATCATTTGTTTCAAGGTAGTCATTGATTTCTTTTGAGGTTTCCTCTTTGACCCACTGTTTTTCTAAGAGTGTGCTGTTTAATTTCCATATCTTGGTGTGGAATCTGGGCCTCTGGCCCTTGCAGAATTCCAGCTTCACTCCACTGTGGTCAGAGATATTATTTTGTATGATTTTGAACTTTCTGAATTCATTAAGCCTTTCTTTGTGGCCTAGCATATGGTCTATCTACAGAATGATCCATGTGCACTTGAGAAAAATGTATATCCTGCTGAGTTTGGGGTTAATGATCTGTATATATCTATTAGATCCAGCTCCTCTAATATACTGTTCAAATATTTCATTTCTTTAGTGATTCTCTTTTGAGATGTTCTGTCCAGAGTTTATAGTGGTGTATTAAAATCCCCCACTATAATTGTAGATGCCTCTATTCTTTCACTTAGTTTTTTCAGCATTTGCCTCACATATTTAGAGGCACCCTTGTTAGGAGCATAAATATTTATGATTGTTCATTCTTCTTGACAGATTATCCCTTTCGCTAATATGTAGTATCCTTCTTTGTCTCTCACAATTGTTTCCCATTTAAAGTCTATTTTGTGTGATATTACTATAGCTACTCCTGCCTTTTTTTGGTTATTGTTTGCTTCTAAGATTGTTTTCCAGCCATTCACTTTCAGCCTCCATGAATCTCTGGGTCTAAGATGTGTCCCTTGTAGACAGCATACGGATGGGTAATATTTCCTTATCCAATGTCCCAGTCTGAATCTTTTGATAGGTGAGTTTAATCTGTTGACATTCTTCGTTATTACTTTCAAGGAATTATTTGTGTTAGGCATATTTTGATTGGACTTGTGTTTGTCATATTGTTTGTTTGTTTTCTTCTCTTTTTATCTTTTTGTTGCTCTTACACTGTCCTCCAATGCTGCCTGTCCTGGTTTTTCCTTTCTTCCTGCAGAACTCCATTTAGAATTTCTTTAAGGGGAGGTTTCCTGTTGGCTTCCTCTTTCAATTTCTGTTTATCTGTGAATATTTTGAACTCTCCATCAATTTTGAATGCTAGTTTAGCTGGATAGAGTAATCTTGGTTAGAAATTTTTTCTTTTAGTACCTTGAATGTATCATACCACTGCCTTCTTTCCTCCATGGTTTCAAATGAGTTATCAGCACTTAGTCTTATGGAGCTTCCCTTGTATGTGATGGTTTTCTTTTCTCTTGCTGCTTTTAGAATTTTGTTTTTGGCTTGAGCATTGGATAATTTGACGAATATATGTCTTGGGGCGGGCCTGTTGGGGTTTATAGTGTTTGGGGTGCATTGTGCTTCCTGGATATATACATTTGTCTCTTTCAGTAGATTTGGTAAGTTTTCAGCCATTATTTCCTGCAGCACTCCTTCCTACCCCTTTCCCTTCTCTTCTTCTTCTGGGATGCCTATAATACATATGTTTGAGCATTCTGCATTGTCATTCAGGTTCCTAAGTCCTAGCTGGATTTTTTCTATCTTTTTATCGACCACTTCTATCTGTTTGATTTCTGACGCACTGTCTTCCACATCGTTAGTTTTCTGCTCTGCCTCTTCTAATCTGCTGCTATTTGCTGCGATTGTATTTTCGATTTCTTGAACTGTGGTGTTCATTCTCATCATATCTGTTATCTTTTTGCGTATGTCTTCAATTTCCCCTCCAAGTGTTGTCTTCATATTGTTAACCTCTTCCTTTACTTCATTAAATTTGTCTCTGATATATGTTTTGACATCTTTAATTACTTGTGCAAAGTTCTGCTCCCCTACCTTGTTTTTAGTTTGTTCTTTAGATTCAGCCTTGTTTTCCTGATTACTTTTTTTGGTTTGTACTTTTTTGTTGCTGTCTGGTCATCATTTCATCCTGACGGGTTTAATCATTTCCTCAGCTTCTTTGTCTAGTCTTGGGGATTAATTAGCTGTTGTTTTTGCATAAGTGTTATATCTTCTGTTTAACACTTTGTTCTTCTTATTCTAATTTATTATTGCTGGCTGAGTTCACTTTGAATGAAAGTATTAGAGCCATGGAAAGGCAATTATGTAAGAAAGGAAAATGTGTAAAGTAGTATTGGTAATAAATGTTAACAGCAACAATATGAGATCTGGGAGGATGGATATTAGATTCATGTAAGTTGTGTAGAGTTATAGCAGTAAGTAGCATACCTATAATGAGGTAGTCAACTGAATATGGCAGGAATATGGTATGAATTAAAAAGCTAGTGTTTTCATGAGAGACGGAAAGAGAAAAGAAAGGCAATAGTTTCAAGAGTGGATAAAAGACAGAAAACAAAACAAAGGTATTAGAAATTAAGAGTTAGACAATTTGGGGATCAAAGAAAGGGAGGTGGAATATAGGAGAGACAGTAGATGATGGAGGATATCAAGATGTGGGGGAAAGGGGATAGTGTAGGTAGCCAAAATCAATTCACACAGAAATGAGGCAAAGGAGGATGAGGAAACCCAGCAAATGAGAGGTGTTCCCTGCAGCACCTATTGTATAATTAAGATAAAATAAAATAAGAAGAAAATGAGGGACAAGAGAAAAAAAAAAGAGAAGGAAAGAAAGAAAGAGGGGGGTTGGGAAAGGCAGGGGAACAAGTAAAGAAAAAAAGATATAGAACAACAAAAACAACAACAACAACAATAACCCACCTAAATAACTGAAAAAAATAACTTCGGGGATACAATGGGAGAAAAGACTAGGAAATAATGCAATGTTATCAATCAGGACAATAAAAAATAAAAAATAAAAAAAATTTACAAAACAAAATGAAAACAAAAAAGAAAAAATGCAAACGTTGAGGGCTAGGACATTCAAGTACCTCCAATGGACCTCAGGGCATGGTGGATTCAGGCAAGGAAAGTCTGTGATATTGCAGACTCAAGCGGTGTGAGTCTTTGGGGTGTGGGCCACCAGGGTTTAGGGGACACAGACCTGGCAACCTCAAATCTGGTTAACAGGGAGCCTGGGAGCCCCGCAGTGCAACACAGCCTTCATGGATCCCTGCAGCTGGGTGCCAGCCCTATGGGCGAGGTCACATCTGCAAACTCTGACCTATGTGTCAGAACCCCACAATTAACCTTCTCACTAGGGTCTCCTCTGTGGCTGTAATGTATCACCAATTCGACTTCAGGGCACCTCCCGCCCTGCAGGCCCCTGAAACAGCCACTGGGGGCGCCTCTACACTGCAGCCAATTTAATGACGCTGCAGATCAGCAGCCAGGCCCAGGGCCAGGGGGCAGGGCTCCAGCCAGAAGTGCTGATATCAGTGTCCGAAACCGAAATTCCCACGCCTGGCAAAAGATTACCCTAATCGACTTCCAGGCGTCTCCCACCCTGCAGGCCCCTGAAACAGCCTACTGGTGACGTCTCTTTATTGTGAGCAATGTAAGGCCGCTGCAGATAGGCAGCCAGCCTTCGGCGTGGGGCTCTAGCCAGAAGCGCTATTACTCATATCAGAAATCAAAAATTCCCCGCCTCGCACAAAATTCCTGTCTGTCTCCCCAAATTGGTCTGCAAAGGCCTCCTGCCCTGTTAGCCCTCCAATAGCCCACTCAGGGCTTATGAATTCCCCAGTACTGCAGAGCCTCCAGGAATCACTGCCGCGGTGCTGGTGCCGTGGATCTGCTCACCCCAGGAGGGAGTGTCCCAAGTGCAGCCCCCACCTCCGTGTAAGAGAGCCTGAATTTTATCTTATACATGGATTTTCTCTGTTACCTTCCCACCAAATCGATGTCCAGACACCTCCTGCCCTGAAAAATCCTGAAACAGCCTGGTCTCGAAGAATTTCCAATGCTGCCCAGACGCTTCTTTGCAGGAGAGACTATCAGGTGCACTCACTCAACCACCATCTTGCCCCACCCCTGAATCACTTTTTGTTTTCACCAATTGAAGTTTTACAGTGTGAGCTCCTGGTGGTGGTGTCTGGAGTAGACATGGCACAGCCTGGTGGTCTCTTGTACTCTTTTGTGCATCTTCTAGATTCACCTTCAATAACAAGTGGATGAACTGGATCCAGCAGTTCCCATGGAAGGGTTGCAGTGGATCTCGTCTATTAAAGGTAATGTTGAGGAGCTGGTTCACTACATAGAATCTGTGACTGGCCAATTCACCACCTCCAGGGGGAATACCAAGAATGAGCTGTATGTGGAAATAAACCTGATAGCTAAGGACATGGTCATGTTTTATTGAGCCAGAGACACAGTGAAGAGAAGGCATTGTGAGATCAGACAAAAACCTCCCAATGCAGGCAGGAGCTGGGCTTCTGGGGGTTACTTAGGGCCTGCAAAGCCCAGGGACCTTACCCAGTGGCAGGAGTAGGGGAAGATAAGGCTAGTTTCTTTTTAGGGTCTAAGGCTCTCTCTACTTCTTTCAGTTTTTTTCAGGAAAGCTATCTGTATTTAGGATTCTGTGACCTCCCCTGAAGTCTCTGAATTAGAAAAGTTTCTTTGCAAGAGCGGGAAACATTTTTTATGCACACAAAATGTTTGTCCCTTATAAAGACAGAAATCACTCTGTCAGTGGGCAGCAGGATCAAATTTTAAGGAACCACATGAATTTTGGTGAGTGTTTTAAAGCCAAACACGGGGAGAGTACCTCAGTGGTGATTCCCAAGTGAGGACTTTCTTTAGGATTCATGTTAGGACCAAGAGTAAGGCTTTGCCATGGTCAGTAACCATAAATCCTAACGGATTCCACATTTTATTTTATTCTCTTCTTAATTCAAAAGTGTGCATTTCAGACTCATCAATGGCCTGTCTGTCCATTTCTCTTCTGTTTTTTTTCTCCTAGTTCAGCGAGGTCCTCAGGATATACTGGTGTCATACTTGTCCATCAAAGGAGTCCACTTCTCCTAGGAAGGGCTCTTCCTGAGTATAGTCCTAAACTTGATGGGAGGCATGCTTGGTCTCATGTCCTGTGCACAGAAAAGGTGATGTTCTCAGGGAACAGATGGGCTATTGTTCTAGTTTGTCCTTGTAGGTGAAAAAAATGGGAAGCATATAATTTGGGCCTGCATATTCTATACTTCTCTTTATACAAGAAAACACGGTTTTACTTGATACTTTTCAATTACATTTAGGAGATGACATGGGGCGTGAAAACAAGTGTTATTGTTTGTGAAAGTTTTAATTTGGTGAATCCCCAAAAAAGCTAGAATACGTTTTTGAACTAATCCATCCCTATAGGTATGAGATCCTTTCGACTGGACTAAATCCATGAGGCATGACTTAGGGTCAGTTTCTGTCCTCTTGCTGGAACAACACACAGAGAAACGGGAAATGGGAACACTACCAATGTTTTTTTAGCTGATGAAAAGAACTTTATTGTAAAATCGTAAAGCTAATAGAAGAATAGATCGAAAGAAATTACAAATTTTAAAAGAGAGTGCAAGGCCATGTTATATTTAATAAAATCAATTATAAAAAATAGTAGAGCAACAAACATTTATAAATGTAAATAATAATTCTAATATAATAGAAATTTAATTATAACATAATTATAATTTTTATATTACAGCTGTAACTATTGTACATAATTTCTAAGAATGAAATAAAATATTAGTTTAGTTATTTAATTACCATTGAGGCTATAATTCTTTCTGGATAATCACATTCCTATTAGGAAATTCTTCACATCTTGTTGGAATGAATTACAGCAGATAACAATATGCAAACTTGTAATTTGATGAGGCAGAAAAACTCAAAAACTTTTTCAACAGTAGTCATTCTAAATCATCATTGATCCAGATGGATTATTTTAACCAATGAGTATGCACAAGAAAGGGTTAAAGAAAAATGAAGTATCAAAAAAAATATTTCTCCCACAGTCCTCAATAAAAAGCAAGTGTTTATTCTGTACAAAGGAACTTACAGAATACTGATCACATGAAAACTTGCTGGTTGCACTAATTATTGTTAAAGTATGATAATATTGTTATTTTACAATTATCTGGCCTACCCTAGATCTTTTTCAGTTACTATTTGCATGGAATAACTTTTTCCAACCTTTCGCTTTTAACCTGGTTATGTCCTTATGTCTGAGGCAAATCTCTTGTAGACAACATATAGATGGCTCACATTATTTTTTAATCATTCTATCAGCCTATGTCTTTTGATTGGGGAGTTCAATTCATTAATGTTCAGTGTTATTACTGTAAAGGCACTACTTCATCTATTTTGTCATTTAGTTTTCCATTGGCATACCATTCTATTGTCTGTCTTCTTATACTTTATTTTACCCTTCCTAATAATCTTGATTTCTAAACTCTTCTCCAAATCTCTCTTATTTGTTTTACCTTTCAGACTGCAGCACCCACTTTAGTGTCTCATATACCTGTGTTTTTTTTTGTAACAAATTCTATCCGTTTATGTTTGTCTGTAAAAATTTTGAACTCACCCTCATTTTTGAAGGTCCATTTTGCCAGATATATAATTCTTGGCTGGCAGTTTTTCGTTTTCAGTACCTTAAATACAACATACCACTTTTTTCTCTCCTGCGTGGTTTCTGATGAGAGTTCTACACTTAATTGGATTGTTTCCATTGTATGTAATTGTTTTTTTCTTGCTGCTTTCAGAATCTTCTTTATTTACGAAATTTGTTATTCTGAATTGTAGGTGTCTCAGGATTGGTCAATTAGGATTTATTCTGTTTCAAGTGTCTTGTCCTTGGATATTGATATTTATGTCTTTTATGAGGTTTGGGAAGTTTTCAGCCCTTATTTTTTCAAATATTCTTTCTGCCCCCTTTCCATTCTCTTCTCCTTTTGGGATACTGATAATGCAAATGTTTGTGTGTTTCATGTTACCATTCAATTCCCTGAGACTCTGTTCCAATTTTTCTACTCTCTTCTCTTCCTGCTCTCCAGTCTTTTCCAGTTCAGATATTCTGCCTCTAAAGTCACCAATTCTGTCTTCAACCAATTGAAATCTGCTCCTATGTGCCTCTAATGTATTTTTAATCTCATCCATTGTGTCTTTCATTCCCATAAGCTCAGTTACTTTTCTTTGAAGGCTTTTAAATTGTTCTTTATGCTCTTCTAGGGTCTTCTTAATATCCCTTATGTCTTTAGTCATATTTTCTATAAATTCTTTGAGTAATTCAGGAGAGTTGTGTGATTATCACTGATTGTTTTAACTCCTGTATCTCTTCAGGGTATTTGGTCTGTTCTTTCTGTTGGGACATTTCTTCCTGTTTCCTAGTATGGCTTGAAATTTTTTGCCAATGTGTAGGCATCTGAATATGTTGGTAAATTTACACTGATGACCACTTCCTCTCTCTTGCATATTTTTTCTCACAGAGTTTCTTTGATAATTGGTTCAACTTATCTTCAGTCTTCGTAATTGCCCAGCTTAAATTTTCAAACCTGGGTCAGGGACTCTATAGTGGGGTACAGATTTTCTCCCAGGGTTTGGATACAGAGAACATGAACAGCTTTTGCCCACACAATTTCCAGATTGGCTAGCTGATGTTGTTAGTTAGTGCACCTTTCCACTGTGTTTAAGTCTGAGCTTTCCTGTGTTCCTGTGTTGACTCTCCAGAGAGGAGATTCAGGTGGGCTCTGCTGGTTGAAATTACTGAAGAAAAGCCCCCAGACCTCATCTTCCTTTTTTCTTGAAACAGCTGACAGGAAAGAGATGTCTGTCCCACTCAATTGGCTGCAGTGAGCTTGGGATTTTGCCCCAGCTTAATATCTTGGTGATGGGGTCAGGGTGCCCTTCTTAGCTGCCACAGTGGCTTGGGAACTCAGTTGTCATTTCAGCTTCTTCATTTCACTGTCCTTCTCTCTTCTGGGAGTTATGTAGCACTGTCCTCTTCTGTTCTCTTTCTCCATTGTTTTTGTAAGACCATTCAGCTCTGCCTCTTAGCCTATCACCATCTTCAGCACTACCATTTTTTTATCCTGCCATGTGAGAGAGGACTCCAGGATTGCTAGCAGCCAAAGCTTAAGCACGAAGCCCCCAAGAGGATGGGCACACAGAGTAATTCACAGCTGAAGAGAGGAACAATATGACTGATTACTCACATTGAACTTGGGAAGAAAGCAGAGCATCCAAGACTGAGAGAGGAGGACCAAAAAAAGACAAGACCTATCCTGGTGGCCCACACTGAGCTACAGGAAAGAGTAGATTCTGGCAGGGACCTCAGCTGAGACTGGCATCCATCTTCACCATGTGGCAGAACTATGCTCTCATCAGTAGCTGAATTTGGTGAGAAAGCATCTATGCTTATGCTTTGATTTGAACATTTCACAGCCTCAGACCTGTAAGTTTTTACCCAAAATAAATCTCTGTTATAAAAGCCAACCCCTTTCTGGTAGTTTGCATCAATAGTCCTTTGGCAAACTGAGAAATTATCTTTCTTCCACCCTGTTCTTTATTCCTTTATGCTGGGCTACACCCTGATGTCTTTCTCCTTAGGAAACGTTCACTATAGAATAGGATTATACATTCCATCTTCCCTGATTTCTTTCCATGGATAGACACATAGAGTAGAATAATTCAGTCCTTTCCCCCACACTCTCATACTCCTTCCCCAGGGTGAGAGCAGAAATGCAACTAAACACTGGATGAGGGGGATAGGATGATTCAGCCCCTCTGTATACCTAATAGCTTGCAAGGATGTCCACATGGCATTTTCTGGAGCTATGGGGAGACTCTGAGCTGCCCTGCTGGCAGTGAGTGCTACTTAGACTTGTCTTATGGTGGAAATCTAATTGGAGACACTTCTTAAACTATCACAGCTAAGCTGTGTTCTTACCATTAGCAGAAAGAGAGGTAATGATTCAATCTACATCCCCCTGAACACTCTTATACTTTTTTATTTATTGCAAATTTAGTTAGAGAATAATCCTACCATTCATTTGCTCCAATCTCATCTCAGAATCTATTGAACTGATCTAGGAAATTCAAATATTGGAAAGGAGATTCTATAACTTTCTACAATGTATTTGTGAAGAAATTTCTATACATATATTGTATGCAGTGTATATAGTGGGAGAACTATAAATATCTAAATTTTTGGTCAATATATTTATATGTGCATAAATGTAAATAGCTCTAAAGTTTATATTCTGAAATCTGTTTGAGGAACCTTACAGGTTTCCATATTTTTTTAAATTAATTTTTATTTTTTATTTTAAATCATCTTTTTTCATTCTAGACTCTGAGCATTTCCAAATACATTTCTAAACCACTTTCATAATTTTTCAAAAACTGATGTTGATAATTGAGAGGTAAATCTTAAAGATGAGGAATTTTTAGTTGATGTTTTTTATCCAGTAAATGAATATACTATGTTCTCCATTTATATCTCTGCTGATATCCTGAATTACATTTTGCAGTTTTAGGAGGCAGTTTTTAAATACAGTATTGTTTTAATCTCTAGGTATTGGACAATTTGGGGGTATTTGCTAATTGTGTGGCCTTTGTTTTGAAATTAAATGCATTTTTTGCTGCTATATCAATATACAATTGATATTTTTATTGACTTAACCTGATGTCCAGGATTATTAACAAGGCTTAAAAATCATGTTACCTTACTGAATTGCTTTGTTAATTCTTGGTTTTCTGTAAGTTTTAGATTTCTTTTTGTAAACAGTCATGTCACATACTTGCTCCATTCTTATTTTGAAAAGATGTTTTTTAATTATTTATCATTTGATGTATTATCTTTATTTGCATATAATTTATATTATATTAAATTAAGTAGTATCCTTTATTCTAATGTTGATGATTACATGAAAGTTCTCTTATTTGACAAATTTGTTTTGTTGAATTTTGAATGTTAAAGCATTGTAAAATTAACTAAACAAATAATTTTGTGATATCATTTTATAGATAATATATTTGGTCTGTGACCTTTTCCTTTGGGTCTCTGAATCTAATGCCACAAGACACTTAGGTCTACAATTCCCTATTCCTGTGATGAGTTTCCTGCTTTTATGATCAATGAATATCCTTTTACTTTATTTTCTATGGAAAGGTTTTGTGAGTTCTGTGACATAATTAAGGAGTAGTTAAGCTCTTACTAAGCCTTAAGAAGTATATATAAAATGTAAGTATCAAGAAGGTAATTACCTCAGTGAATATTTATAAAATGAGCACACCCACAGGCCCAGCATGCAGAACATGCAGCCTGTTCCCATCAGCTCCTAGAGATGACTTCATCTACCTACAGTCTGAGCTCTTCATTGTGTTTCTTAAGGTCCCATGTTGTTTTCTGTGATATTAGTTCCTTTGTGTCCTTTTCTGTCAAACTTTCCAGTTTGTAACTGTGCCTGAAAATCAACAGACACAAGATAATTGAAATTTGCATTTATCCCTACATACCTCATTCATGAAAATATGAGTGGTACCCAGAAGACATAAATTGGTAGCTTCATTTTACTAGATATTTTCTGCCAGCATTTTGTGAAGGAAAAACACAGCACTTTTCCCCTGATCCTAGGTAACTCCATGGCAATGAGGGGGTGGGCAGGGGAAGGCTATTGTAATGTCCCAATCACTGGACTTTGCTTGCCCACTTTAAGCAAATAAATGTCCTGCCTCTGGAATGTTTACATGTGAAATCGAGGCTGTTATCTAATGACTACAGTAGTGGAATCTCTACATTTGAGGCAGATATCCAGTGTTGACTTCAAACCTATTGCAGTAAGAATTATTTCAAATTCTCTGTGACTTAAAAGAAGGATCTAAGGGGATGAAAACTGGTTTCTGTCCCTCTCTGACACCAATTTTTTCTGCATTTCAGGACTCCTGGTTCTTCCCATGAAAATAGAGGATTGGACTGATGATTTGTTGAGGACATTCAACCCACCAGGAATGGCAATTCAGGCTGCAAAGCACTTTCCAGACAGAGCCCATGTTTATTTTGGCAAGAAAATCCTTCCGCTTCATTAGGATCATATGACAACCTTAAATTTATCATTCTTGTGTTCTCATGTTCCTCTCCTCTTCATAGAGAAAAATGTTGTTTATTTGGAAGTTATCCTTTACCCAAATCCTTCAGTCCACAGGAAAGTAACAAAGACCTGGCATAAACAGGTCTGGTCCAAAGCGAACACTAGAGGTCACCTACACAATTTTGCAGCAGGGCATCTCCTGAGTTATTTCATTAGCAACCCACATGAAGAAACTTCATGAAAATTAATGTGTCCCATCTCCCTTCCAGATATAATATGTTTTAATTCTATTCAAAATAAAGATGAAAGAATTGAGGGCAGTGCATATCTGCTGGCCATTCAAATTTGATTCTCTCTTTACTGCCTTCTAATCTGTGGTCTACCTGAACAACTCAAAAGACTGCTATGGCCAATATTATTAACATTCTTGATGTTAAAGCAAATTAATCTTCTTGATGTCACATTTTTCACAACCTCCCTTAATTTGAAATGCTGCTGATTTCTTTCTATTTCTTGAAATAATATTTATTCTTTCTTTATTCTGGCTTGCCTTTACATAACTTTACCTATTCTTTGAAAAGTTATTTCACATTGAAGTGAGAGGTAAATGATATACTTACTAGGACACAATCCAGTATAAAAAGTTGATAACAAGCTAGGAAATTTATCACTCTAAAGTTCAAGGAAATGCATTCATATTTAAACTGAGCAATCCCTGCAAGTTAGGGAAAGCTGTTTTGATGGTCCAGAGAGACCAGCAAAGTCAGTGTTCAATGATTACATGGTCCATCCAGTATTTCACTGCTAGTGGTGTCCATATGTTCATATCCAGGATTCCTCCAGCTTGTACAATGGAGTCTGAGCAGGATTGTCTCCCAACAAGTCTGAGTTAGGTCCTCCCATTGAGCATATGAGTGTATATTTCATCAGGTCTATTTTCCACAATATGGTGCCTTCAAGTTTCATCCATATTTTAGCAAGTATCAGATGTTCATTCCTTTTTATAGCCTATTTTTTTCTTTTTAAACTGTTTTTTATTTAATTGCCTTTTCTTAAAGATACATAGATCAGAAAAAATATCACACTAAAAAAATATGAGGTTCCCATATACTCCACATCCCACCCCATTCCTCCCACATCAACAACCTATTTCATCATTGTGGCACATTCATTGTATTTGGGAAATATATTTTGGAGCACTCCTGCACTACATAGATTATAGTTTGCATTGTAGTTTACAATCTCCCTCAGTACATTCAGTGGGTTATGGCAGGATATATAATGTCCAGCATCTGTCTCTGCAATATCAGTTAGGACAATTTCAGGTTCTGAAAATGCCCCCACAGCACATCTCTTCTTCCCTCTCCCTGCCCTCAGTAACTCCCGTGGTCACTGTCTCCACATCAATGATACACTTTCTTCAGTTACTAGATTCACAGTAGTTCTATAGTAGAATACCAATAAGTCCACTCTAATCTATATTGATTCCTCCGTCCTTTGGACCCTGGGATGATGATGTCCACTCCACCTCTAAATTGAGAGGGGCTTAGATCCCACATAGTAGATGGATGCAATTCTCCTGCTAGCAGTTGTAGGCACTCTTGGTTCCCTGATGTGATGGTTGACCATCTTCACATCCTTATTAGCTCACCCGGGTAAATCCAATGAGCCAGAGAGAAGGAGTTGTAATTCTGCTGAGGCTCAGGACCCAACTGGCACGCGACCAGTCCAGAGATTCGAATCTTCTGAATATCAACCCCAGTGTCAACCACAGGTTCAGTAAAAGTGATAGAAGAGGAATTTTATAGCCTATTAATATTCCACTTTGTCGAATATTATATGTATGTATATGTGTGTGTATATATATATATACACACATATATAAAACATTGTGATTACACATTCATCTATTGATAGGCATTTGGACTGTTTCCAACAATTGGCAATTATGAATAATGGCATATATATGTAAGTGTGCAAATATCTGAGTCTATGTTTTAAATTCTATTAGGTAATTACCTAAAAGAGGGTTTGCCAAGTCATACCAACAATATCATTTTTTTGTACAAATATCCAATATTTAACACCACAATAGATTTATATATCATATCTTCTAATCATAATCAGTTCTGCCCAGTGATAGTTTGTATATTATGTTGTTTTTCTGTGCACTATTCTATAAACGGCAATCAGATCAAGGAGGTTGGAAATTCTGTTCATATTATCCAAGTGTGCCACTAGTAACTTCCTAGTTATTGAACAATTGCAGAGAGTAGAATGTTGATATTTCCAACTATCATTTGCATCTGTTTATTTCAATTATCAATTCTGTCAATTGGGTTTTGGAGAATTGACCCCTTCATGATTATGCAATATTAATTGTTATTACTAATAATCTTCATTTGGGGAACTCTACTTTGCCCAAAAGTAATTATAACACTCAAAGTTTCTTTGAGTCCATGTATTCATGGTATATATATATCCAAATCAGTTTTTACCATTTGATGCATTTAAATTTAAAATGGCTTTCTTGTAACTAGTTAGAATAAGTGTCTATTAGCTCAAAGAAACTTTTTTTAATTTTCAGTTTGCCCAGCTTTCTAGCTGTTATTATAAAAATAATTTAAAAAAAACTTTTCTCAGATTTCTATGTAATCAGGCTATTTTTTCTGTTCATGCTGAAAACTGGAATCTTTACAAGTTTCTACCAGTGAATAAATACATTGTGTTATAAGTAAATAATGGGAAACCATTCAGCATCAAAATCAATGAATTCTTGATACCCACTAAAAATGGTGCAGTCTTAAATAGTAATTCTGAGAGTTATAAACTAAAAAGCACATACTCTACATTGCAATTTATATTAATTTTAGAAGATGCAGCCTAAATAAAAAATATCAGTAGATGTCTTCAGAGTAGGAGGAGGGGATGGTTTGGAGGAAAGAATTAGAGATATACAAGATAAAACTTTGAAAGCTGATGGATTTGTTCACTCTCTTGATTGTGGCTATGATTAATTGGTATACACAGATGTCATTACTTACCTAACTGGACACATTAAATCTATGCAGGTTACTGCACTTAAATTATACCTCAATAAGTTTGTTGCAAAATAAGCACATAAATGTATTTTCACATAAAAAGCAATAGATATAGAGGTAATGTCATTTGAGATATCAGGGACTCCTGGAAATTTATCTGCATGACACCTGGTAGTTTAAATGTCAAGTAAATGCTAAAATACAAAATCACACCATAATAGAGATAGGCTTTCTGAAAACCTCACTCAAAATGTCATAGTATGCCCTCTTGCTGGTTCAGGGGAGCAGTCATGTACAATGGTGAGAAGCACAGTCCCAGACACTGGGGCTCTCCCTTACCAGGTATGAGATCTTGGGGACATCAATACCACACCCACATGTTGCTATTTGAAGTTTGACAACAAGAAAATGGAGGTAACATTACCAATCTTCCTACATGTTTTGTCCGCTTTTGTAAAAAAAAAAAAAAAAAGAATATCATATTAATCATTGTTAACTTCTTTGTTAATATATTTTATTTCCAGGATATGGATCACATATTTTATTCATTCTAGTAGTTTGTATATTAAGACTATTTTCTTGTTCTTTGATTTACCCTACCTTTTTTTTGAAGCTAGACCTCTTGCTTAAGATAGTAGATATTGTATTTTTCTATTTTCTTTATTATAGGCTTTTATCATATTCATATTTTCCTGCTTTGATATTATTACACCCTACCTTCTACTAGGCCTTTTTGGTGGTATTTCCATGAGTGAAGTCATAGCTGACTTGGAGTTTAATTTCACCGTATCTACCTGAGTTGAATTTTTTTCTGCACTGGGTAGCAAATTTTTGTTTCCTCTAGTGATACTTTATCTGTTTGTCTTGGCCTCTTTTATTTGTGTTCTCTGCAGAGAGAATTTTCCCCATTCATCTCTCCCAGCTTAAAACCACCCTCCTGTTTACTTGATGGTTGTCACATGGTGGGGCAGGCAGGAAATAGGGATGCATTCTCTCACCTTCTTACTGAGCCTTAGTCTTAGGCAGGTCCTGTGAACCTGGGTCTGGGTGTGGCTGTCCATGTGTTCCTGTCCCTCCTAGACAGAAGTAGTTTTGGGCTTTGCACGGATTCCTACTCCTGAGGGTAGAGTGTAGTTTTTCCCATCTCTTCTTTCTGCAAATAGAATGGTATTTGCTCCACCAGTGTCTTCTGCTACTTGTTTTTGTCCATTCCCTGGAGATAAGGTTTTTATTCCTGAGGGAAGATAGACGTTGCTTAGAGAATTTTGGTCGTAGGGTCTCTTCTCTTTCCTATTTCTATATGATTTCACCTGTTGGATATAGTTTGTGATGGTTTCCCTTTTCTAATTATTTTTTTCTGTAGTGAAGCTAGGGGAGGTGGGTGTTGGTGCACTTTAGCAGTGGCTGCTCTTTTTTTCCCCCACTCTGAACCACCACAGAAAGGTAGGGAACCTATTGTGGATTCTCCCTAATCATGGAAGGAAACTCTGCAACACTGTAGGAATCCACCTTCATAAGTGGCCATTGGGAGTCCCACATTCTATACCTTGACCACACCCCATCTTAGGAAATTGCATATTCTAGTGTGATCTTTTAGTAAAGAAAATCACCATCTGTGGGCATCTCCCCCAGATAGCGAAGGTTTCAGTCCTGTTTCTCCTTGCAGGCATCTGCCTCTCTCCAGCTTACAAGTCTGTTGTTTGACCAGTGATTTCAATACCTTATGTGTTAAACTCAATTAGTTAATAGGCAGTTATTCAAGTTTTTGTTCTTTTTGTTGTAGTAAAAATAGAAGTTATTTTTTTATGAGTATCTGACTTCTTTCTAACAGCTAGAAACTAGAAACAGTCCAAATATATATCAGTAGGTGAGTTGATAAATGCCTTAGTGTATTTAAATACTTTGAAGTAGTAGGAATACTACTCAGCATTAGAAAAATGAATGCCTGGGGCTCACACAATTTGGATGATTACCAAAGGTATACTTAGTGAAAAGTATAGAGAAATAAAAGCTCATGTTATATGATTCCATTTATATAAATTCTGCAAGATGCAAACTAATCCAATGTATTTAGCTGGGGACACACTGGGAGGTTTGAAGAAGTGGGAGGGAGGAATTACAAAGGAACAAGAGAAAATTTTTATGGTTGTTGGATTTGTGCACTATCATTGTTACCAGATTTTGTCTAGATTCTTGACTATGCTGCAGAAATGAATTTCAAGAGCACATCAAGTGAGTTAGGCCAGTAATTTATTCAGGTAGGGAGGGATGACACATGGGAGAAAATAACAGATCATGGGTCCCAGGTAGGGAGAAAGGGTCTGAAAGCTAATAAGGCAGGGTGATTTACAGACCACAATTCCCCATTGTAGATTGTAAATGTCCGTTATTCTTGCAAGGCCATTATGGCAGAGGAAATATGGTGAGAGCAGGGTGCAGAGGGCAGGAACAGGGGGCCAAGTTCAAGAGAGCAAGTTTAGACCTTGTGCCTGCTTTTTGAACCATTAATTATTCCACCCTTTTGCTAATGGCAGGAGAAGAGTTCCAGCTGTTTGCTCATTGGACTGATTATCCCATCCATCACTTCCCCTGAGGACCCAATGATAAAGACCTTGGGGAATATCCAGGGCTTCTCCTGGCTTTTGGGGAAATCCTATAATGAATGGCAGAATCTTTGGGAGGGACTTATAGCCACCATCTTGGGGGCTATTGATGTCTTCATGGACTCTCTGGCAGGTTCCAGATAGATCTTTCAATTCCCTATCTTACTAGCTGGTTTCACCATGAATGTGGTGATTTTTTGCATGGGTGTATGTATATGAAAGTACATAACATATTGAACACTTCAAATATAAGCAGTTAATCAAGTATCTATCATACCTCACTAATCTATTTTAAAAAGTAGATACATTGGTAAGGAAGAAGAGATGGAAGTATAAAGAATGATACATCATCTGTCAGAGCATCCTGAAAATAATTCTTGAACTGTCCTCTCCACATTATTCAGATGAACACTAGAAAGCAGCTACAACATAATCAGTTCTCATTACACAAAGGCAGTTGGGGAGGGTTTAAACCTCACTAGGCTTGTCACATTCTGTCCTGGAGTTGGTTCAGGGATACATTTGAGTCCAGTAGTCTGTAGCCCAGATCCAGGCATGCAGTCTCATTTACCAGATATGTGCTCATAGATGTGACATTCAATGCCACTTTTTTTCTCTTTGTAGTTTCACATCTGTGTAATGGTGGTAACATTGATACGTATTTCCATGTTTAGTGTGCTTTTGCAAAAAAAAATAATGAAATGAAATGATTGGTAGAGTGTAGCTCAATGAAACCATATAATAAGATATCAGTTTCTTGATTGTTGTCGTTGCCACCCAACTCCCCCAGGAAATTCACATCTGCTCTGGGTACTACCGATCTGAAGGAATCCAACCTCAGTCCTTCATATATGGGAGGAGGAAATGAAAACTGGCTCCTTGCTCAGCTGATCAAAACCAGCCCAGCCCTGACCCTGCAACTCTAGAAGAGGATTTCCAATCCTGGGATGCCCAGGTATTCTCATTCTGTGACGGGAACTGAATAGAGGGAATTCACCATGGAGATTGAGTTTATCTGGGTTTTTATTATTTCGTGTTTTAATGCATTGTTTTGGTATAAGAATAAATACTGAGTATGTGAAAGCATATGAGTGAGAGGAAGATTGTCATTGTGTGAGAGTTTCCTGAGCAGGATGTCTTGTGCCTGTAGGTTTTTAATGTGGGATGCAGATGGTGGCATCTGGGGGAGTATTGGGTAATACGTGGGACGTCTCTGGAATTCTGCTGGGCATCCTAGGGATTCAACTTCATTAGCTACCAGGTGGGTTGGTTCTAGCAGGTTCCCAGGAGTGGTTTGAGTGATGTAATTAAATGCACTGTGAGGAATCCATGAAGGACCCTTTCATGATCTCAAAAAAATAATGCCTAGCACATGCTATGTCTGCAGATAGATAGTGTTTGAGCCAAGGACATGGTTGTGTATTATTCAGTCAACTGACTAAAGGAATGTAGTGTGAATTCAGATTCAAATCTCCCTTGCAGTGGCTTCCAGAGGGTGCCCAGCACCCCACATCTCCAGGATCATTGCATAAAAGGGCAAGGGAGGGTGACTTTTGTCATCTGGAATTTCCTTTAAGTGTCAGTGTTTCGCCTTCTCTCCCAGTGATCCATTTTTCTGACCAGTGAACAGTGTCCCTGTGGCCACCAGGAAAGTCCAGCTGCTGAGAGCAGAGTAAGTAGTTTCGGTGCCCTTGGGCTCTTTGGAACTGGAGGAGTATGGTAAGGGGCTGCAGATGCTGGACAGCTACAACAGCCATACTGAACACAATTGTAGCTCAGCCATCCATGGCGAGGATGCCTCTCAAGGTCAGTTCTAGCTGCCACCTATATCCAGCAATCTGAATGATCAAGACCAAAGAAGATATGCTTAGTGAGACCCACATCTTAGGGAAGAATGTAGGATCATAGACCTATGCTTTCTACAAGACAATTACAGTTGACTGCAGGGGGATCTAGATAATTACAATCCCAGGGGTAAAGAATAGGGAAGGCACATGGGGAAGGCACAATCATGGAGCCCAGAGACTACATCAAGGGACAGGTAAGGGGAAGGTTCAGACCATTGAGACAAGATGCAGGTACACGGTGGGTAGAAGGGGAGCTCAGGATCATTGAGTCCAGGGATGTGAACCAGGGTCTGGAGGAGGGAGAGGTCTGGATCACTGAGAACAGGAACTAGAACCAGGTACATGTGCAGGAGAGCTCAGAACTATTGTGTGCCAAGGGCAGGACCTAACTCAGGTGGCAGGAGTGTTTGACAACAAGGAGCCCAGCCTCTTGAGCCAAAAAAGGCACAGAAGACACTCAGTAACATGGAGCCCCGGTGCAAGGACTGGATCAATGCAAGGGAAGATCAGGAACATCAAGGTCAGGGCCAGGTGCAGGAGAAACACAGGACCATGGATACGAAGGATCAGGGATAGGGATAGATACAAGGGAGCTCAGGACTATCAGGTCCAGGGCCAGAACCAGGGTAAGTGTTGGGGGCAACAGGAACATGTATCTTATGAGACTGTACCAGGAACCTGTGCAAGGGGTTATAAATGAGCTACATTATAGCATATGGGTTTCTTCTTGTGATTTCTCTATCCATCTTATGAGAAGGATGACGTAAACCTGATCTTGAATCTGTGATATGGTTTAAGATAGAAGTTCAGTGAAATCCTATATATACACTTAAATTTGCATAATTTAATTGTGAAATCTATAAAGTTATGTGAAATAAGCAATATATAAAGAAGTTCATCCATGTGAATGAATAAATAAAATGCCAATTTCAAAGTCAATGAACAAAACACAGAGATGTGGAAATATGTTGCCTCTGAAATACACACTTTAATCTTTAATGCAGTGTCCTGTCCCTGACATAAGTCACTCCACATGTGAATTTCATTTTCATGCCTGCATCTCCCTTCAAAGTACTTCCATCCATGGACTTTCTGAAAACCTCATAAATCAGGTCCTAACCTAAGAACATATCATATGATGTTCTCCTTAATCCCCAAATCCAGCCGTAATCATTGGGGACTTCAGCATCCAGAACAAGTCTTTTTCACCTCACATTGAGCCACAACCACTGACTGGGAAGGGATAGAAATTAATATCTTGCCATATTTAGTGTTTAATCTCTAACTAATATTATTGAATAGCCAGGTTACAATACGCTGTTTCCAAGTTCTTTTAATGATATGATAAGCTAGAAAGATGCATTCAGAGAAGAGTGGAGCAAAACCCAATGTTCACATGAGGAACCTGATGGTGAGTGGGTTAACCTGTCCCAGAATCACAGGTGTGACATGTAAGGGCAGGACCAGGGCAAATGATGGTTGGGCAGTCATGGTGGTCAGAGGGGAGGGCACATACTGGGATTTCCTGCCTTGGGGTTATACCAACCACTAAACCAAGTAATGAAAATATATAAAAACAATGACAACTTGCTGAAATTTCACACATGAAATCAAAACTGAGAAATGACATGAACAACGTAGAGAAAATGGCACTAAATGGCCTTTCTTCTAAGAATGCTTCAAAAATCAATCAAAAGTGTGCATCTACCAATGAGTGAATAAACAAAATGTGGTATATGCAAACAACGGAATGCTATTCAGCTGTAAGAAGCAATGAAATCAGGATGCATATAACAACATGCATATAACATGCATATATTAAGTTCCTTGAGAACATTATGCTGAGTGAGATAAGTCAGACACAAAAGGACAAATATGGTATGGTCTCACTAATATGAACTAAATATGAGTAGACTTATGGAGTTAAACTATAGTATAGGTTACTAGGAAATAACATGGATTAAGAATGGAACTAATGCTAAGTATATGTAGAGTTTTTAACTGGGTTTTGTAAATGTATCCCCTTATACCTCCTAAGGAAATAGAATGTTGGTTGAGCATGGAAGCTGATATTAATGTATGTAGAATTGTTAATAAGGTTTATTGTAAATGTGTGGAAATAAATAGAGTTGATTTTAATATATTATAGTGTGTATAACTAACATTGCTGATTTATAAATGTGATTGTGGCTCTAAGGGGCAGTCTGTAGATGGAATATTTTGATTGAAAGGAAGCTAGAGAATAATCTAGGGACTGCATAACATGGATTTTGGTGGTGGGTTGAAGATTGCCATTAATAGTATAAGAAAGTTCTTTTACAAAATATTAAGAATATGGTGATACATGCAAAAATTTCAACTAATATAATTTATGAATGGTAGTTAACAATAATATTGTAATTTTTTTGGAGCAAAGGCAAAGAAAATATATCAATTCGAAGGAACAAGAAGGGGGGTGTATAAGCTGTTATTGGATTTTTCCTTTTGGAGTAATAAAAACCTTCTAAAATTGACTGCAGTGATGATAGTACCACTCTGTGATAAATATGAGGGCCCCTGAGTGTACATTTTGCATGGCTTGCACAAAGCATGGAACAGTATATCACAATGAATCCTGTGGTGAAAGATTGACTGTGGTTAACAGAACAAATATGCAGATCTGTAATATATAACACTAACACAAGGTGTTAATAACCAGGTGGGCTGGGGGGAAAATCTACCAAATATAAGATATTGGCTATACTTAGTAGTAATATTATGAGGATGCTCTTTCATAGTTTGTAACAATTGTTTCACAACAATGTGAGGTGATGGTGGTGGGCTAATGTATCAGAACCCTGTATGGTGATATGCATGGTTGTTTTATAACTTCACAACTTAGACTATACACTTATTTTTTATGTATGCTCTTTAAGAATGAAAAATTTCAATAAAAAAGTTTTAAAAATCAATCAAAATCTGTTATAACCAACATTGTCAGGAAATACATATATATATATATATATTTTTATATGCATATTATATATTCTCTATATATGTAATATATATGCACATAAACATATGCAAAAATACATCTATATAATCCCTGGGAGTAGGGGAACAATAGCCATATTCCCAGAGATATTCTTGATCCATGATGACATCTGACTCCCCTTTCAAAACATTTCCTCCCTAAAAGCAAAGAAACCTGGGTTCAGTGAGGAAAACCCCAGGGATTGGACTTTATTTTCTGAGAACTTATGCAGCAACGTCTAAGACAAGACCTCCTCTTATCCCCTTTCATTTTACCTAAAGTTACCTTCCAAACACAAATTGTCACATAGATGAACAGAGTAAATCACAATGACATTTCCTTAAATTCAGGTTCCTCTTCAGTCTGGAATAATATTTCCTGGGTCTCATGGAGCTCATCCATAAGAACATGAAACTCTTGTTGTTCTTTGTCTTTCTAGAGGCAGCTACCAGATGTGACTTTCTCAGGATTCAGACATGAAGGTCGTGGGGATGATGCATCTGAACATGACTCACTGTGATTTTCTTTGTCCTCAGGTATCCTGTCCTAGCGGCAGCCACAGGAGTCAGGACCTGGCCTGATGAAGCCCTCACAGACTCTGTCCCTCACCAGCACTGTCTCTGGATTCTCCTTAACAAGATCTGCTGTGCGCTGGATCAGCCAGACTCCAGGAAAGGGACTGGATTGGGTTGGTGCAATATGAAATTTTGGAAGCACAAGTTATAAACCAGTCCTTCAAGGCAGAGGAGGGAGCTGGTCTCCAGGTGTGGAGCACCACCAGGTGGTGTTCAGGGGCCAGCCCCATGAGCAGGTACAGAGAGAGCCTGGGGAGAATATTCCTTATCTTGCCCAGGGTTCCTTCTTGCTAAACATCATGTAATCCCTTGAGAACAACCATTGCAAATTTTCTAAGCAGTACTATGAGGGAACCAATATTCAACCTCAGAACAGGTTTTTTTGCTACTAAATATATATTTAAATATATACATACACATATAATAAAATTTAATTAAAATTTTATGGAAATTACTGGGATTTGATTCTGTCTTATGATTATAGCTAAAAATGTGAAACAAAGTTACACTTACTATTTATGTGAAGTTTCTTTTTATTTCAACTTAACTCACATCTGTGAATGCCCAGGTAAGTCATCCCCACTCCTCTTCAGGTAGAGACCCATGTCCTCAGGGAGTAAGAGGAGGTGGTGGAAAAGTCTTCACTTCAGCTGCCTGTTTCAGGGTCTTTCACCTGTGGGTTAAGACTTTTATTCCTCAATGAAGTGAGGGGAGGTGATTCTGGACCTATTTCCATGATTGACTCTGTCTCCTGCCACATTCTACTGGATCCCAACTGTGTCCATAGGGTATTGGTTTCGCTCAGTTTCCCATGCAGATTGGAACTAGGGAGGTGGCTGTGAGTGCATTTCTACAATTGATGCTGTTTCTCTTCCCAAGTACCACTGAGGGGTAGTTATTTTGTTTGTTTTGTTGTTCAGATTTTTGGTGGATTCTCCTTAATTGTGGAGGAGAATCCTGCAAGTCTCATGGACATGGGTAGATTCACTCTAGCAACTTTCTTGTACTAGTAATTTAGAAATTAAATAAGGATAACAAATTTAATCTGCTTACTAGCTTACAGGTGATAACTGTCAACTAGGCTTTATTTTGGGTCTATTTCTTAGGTATAGCACCTCATTGTTTGCAGATTTTAAGATTTTTCTTGGTTCTGTGACTTCAATTTTGAGACGTGTTGAATATATTTGGATGATTAGTTTTTCCAGATCTCTTGTTTTTGTTGTTCATGTAAGAATCAGAACAAGATGTTTCTCATCTATGACATGTCCAAGATCAGCCAAAGTCAGACTTCAGGAACCTTTCTCTGTGTTACCAAAGATGGCCCTCAGCTCAACATAATGACCTTCTGTCCCTTCTCTGTGGGGAGGGCAATGTACATCACAACCCCCTCTGTGAGTAGAATCTCCACAGCCCCATCCCTGCAGCAGCAGCAGAGGAGCCCTCCAGGATCTGCATGACATCACCAGGAAGTATTGGATTGACAAATCTTGGAGACTTTCTGGGCTAAATTTTCTTTCAGGATATTTTCCAAGGTAATATCATCATAGTGGAAGACACAGTAATCTGCAGTGTGTGACTGAACATCTCAGCATGTCTTCTCCAAAATCTGCTATGTCTACTGTGAGGTATATTTGGGGAAAACCAGGAGACTTTGGGAGAGAATGAGGACCTCCGAGGTCCTCTGAGAAGCCTCAGGATTCACATTTACACACAGTAGATGCACTGAGTTTTCAAACTGGGGAATGGGTCAAGGGAGTTTTAAGCATAAAATGTGATGATAAAGAAATCACCATGCTATCTTTAAGAGTGGGATTCACCATCCACACAGACAACACCAGAACCAGCTCCTTAGCAGCTGAGCCATCACTGTGCAGGAGACATGAGGAGGGAGGAAAGTGGGAGGACAGTCACAGCCCCCTGCAAGGGACACTAAGAAGCCATGCACAAGGAGGACCAGCCATGGGGGGAGGTGCAAGAGACTGAAGATTTTTACTTTTTATGTGTTAAATAGTTTTCTAGGATCAGAGAGGCCATGCATGGCTGTGGACCATAAATCAAGACACAAAGGAGGCCAGGAGGCTGTGGTTTCTGGACAATGAAAAGTCTCTGGACCAAATACTGCTATGGTACAATCCCTGACCTTCATGATGAACAGAATGAGGAAAATGATAGTCCCAGAGTAAGATGTAGAAATTATTCTTGGTGTGGCTAAATTTTAAAATATCAGTTACATATGCATGGTTTTGTGAAAATAAAATTCTGTGGAATACCTGCATATTTTATTATTAGAATATGAAAAAGAAGGGTGTGAGAAGGATTAAACATGGGAAAGATAAGAGAGATAAGAAAATAAAATTTAAATATATAATTTGTATTACAAAGCTTTGAGAAAAATTAATGAAATCTGTTAATAGGTTATAAGGTTTAGAGCTAAACAGGAGAGGTTGATAAAAAAAGTATGAATTTTTTTTTCAAAATTAATATGTATTTAGTACTTGTTTTATAAATGAAATGGCTTATAAATGGGATATAAATTTCAGACAAAAAATCTTAAATGCATCTATAGACTTAGATTGAGGTGAAATTAGGAGACAGTTTAGCCATTTCTGACATTTCAAATGTAGCAGCCCAGATATGAGGGGCACTCTCTTTTTCCTCTTTTCCTGGGCTCTAACTAGGTACTTGGGGGAAAGAGCAAGGCATGTCAGGAGAACCAAGAGACCCCCCATATGGCAAGGATATCTGTAGAAGTTTGATATGGTTCAATCTATTTCAAAAATAGATATGGGATTATATTTGTTAACTGGTCTATACCTGGGCATGATTAAATTATGATTAGGACTTTGATTAGACCGCATCAATACGGTGTTGAGTTCCTGCCCTTTGCTGGATGGGGATTCACAGATAAAGGACTTTGCAAATGACAGAGTTGAAGTTTTGATGTTGGAGTTTTGAGGCTGGAGTGCTTTTTTTGTTTTTTGTTTTTCCAAATTCTACTCAATTTATTGATTTTTTAAAAAATATGAGGTCCCCATTCACCCCCACCGCCCCCACCCTACCACTCCTCCCACAGTAACACTCTCCGTCATCATCATGACACATCCATTGCATCTGGTGAGTACATCTCTGGGCATCGCTGCACCTCATGGCCTGTGGTCCGCACCATAGCCCACACTCTCCAACATTCCATCCAGTGGGTCATGGGAGGACATAAAATGTCCAGCAATTGTCCCTGCAGCACCACCCCAGACAACTCCAAGTCCCAAAAATGCTTCGACATCTCATCTCTTCCTCCCATTCCCTGCACCCAGCAGCCACCATGGCCACTTTTTCCACACCAATGCCACATGTTCTTGATTATTAGCCACAATAGTTCATGAATAGAATATCATTAAGCCCACTCTAATTCTTACTGTATTCCTCCTTCCTGTGGACCTTGGCTTGGTTGTGTCCATTCCACATCTATGTCAAAAGTGGGCTTAGATTCCACATGGATACTGGCTGCAATCCTCTTGCTTTCAGTTGTAGGCACTCTAGGCTCCATGGTATGGTGGTTGACATTCTTCAACTCCATGTTAGCTTTGTGGGGTAAGTCCAATAAATCAGAGTGTAGGAGCTGAAGTCTGTTGAGGCTCAGAGCCTGGCTATCATATTGTCAGTCCAGAGATTCAAATCCCCTAGATATATCTTAAACCCCAGCACCAACTACAATTCCAGTAAAGTAGTATGAAAGGCTTGTGAAAAGAGATCACATCTGAGGCAAGTAGCACAGTGTTGCAAAGCACCTGAGTCCAGAGAGAATCAAACCCCAGAGAGAGAGAGACAGAGATGGTCGCCTGATAGTGTAAGCTGGCCTTGTAGAGAAAACTGAGGTTGTGGGAAAATAGTAAGAACATGGTTTCAAGTTGAAACGTTTCCATAATGCAGATAAAGAGTGCAGGCTTAGGAACACCTGGCCTTGATTAGATGGAACACAGCCTGGTCAGCACAAAAAAAAGTTTGCATAAGGATGCATTTAAACTTTATATGACCTACACCTTATTATTGTAACTATTGCACCTGTCCCCTATTATAGTAAGTAACAAACAGCTGCTTGTTGGTTCCTAAATAAATATGAAGTAGAAAATAGTGTTGAGGCTCTCAGTTTCAGAACCTGTTGAGTCTCCTAGTCCCAACTTTATTTCCTCTCTTGTGTCTTTCTTTCTGTCCTTTTATTTCTTCAGTTCTGCATCACCTTCCCTTTGTTTAAACCTATTGCTGAGTTGGTTTCAGCACTGATGAGCTGAGCCCAGGGAGAAATGAGCTCTGGAAAGAGAAAAGCCCAAGAAGTCTGATCCCTGGCAGCCCTTGGTAGCCATTTTGCTCCAAAATGTGGCAAAAGACTTTGGAGAGGGAAATAACTTAATCTTTGTGGACTGATAATTGTAACCTTCTACTCCAAATAAATATCCTTTATAAAATGCAACCGATTTATGGTATTTTGCATCAGCACCCCTTTTGCTGACTAATACAGCATTCTAGTGGTGATCTAGTGGTGATCAAATGCCCTGGGACAGGCACCAGTCATCACATCTTCTCTAACCAGAATCAAGGATCTTAGGCTGTGGGAAATTGACAAGAAATTCTCATGGCAACCAGAAAAATAATCTCTATTATTGGGAAGTGTTAGAAGCCATTTCTCCTTCTCTTTATTGAGGGGCAGGAAACACTTGGGGCCTGCACTGAGACCTGCAGTGACATGAAGCAGAAGTCTGCTGAGCCCAGTGGGTGGCAGGAAGTAACCTCATGCCCAACACCCACCATGTACACAAGGTGTCATGACCATGAGAACATCTAATGACCAGCAAGCACCTACTCATCAGCCCTGTGAGGAAAGCTTGGAAGTGTTTCTCCAGCCACAGTTTAGCTGGAAGATGGAAGACAACTAAAGCTTGGGCCAACAACTCAACTGCAGTTTCATGAAAGACATTGAGCCAAAGCCATAAGGATAAGTCAGTCCAGAATCTACACCCCATAGAAAATGTGAAATAATTAATGTTATTGTCAAAGCTTGGCCCTTTTTCATGCAGCCGAATACATCTTGCTAGTAGTATTGATAATCTAATTTTACATATAGGATCAAATGGGAATGTACCTTACACATAAGTGGTAATAGCAGGTTAGGTCTTTTGTAAATTATTACTCCTTCAATTTAAACATAGGCACTTTTACAATGGGAGTTTCTGTAATAATTCAATATGTCTTCTTTAATTTAATTAATCTTAATTTCAGAACATTTAGGAACAATCAAGGAATCATTTGTGTTTCCATTCCAAAAACATTATCTTGGTCATCTGCATACTCTAATGCTCTTCCCTGGTGATTTTAGGAAATTTGGCTTTTACATGGATATATACAAAGATGCACAATACATCTTACTTATAAAGCAAACTTTACATTTCTAAAGCCATCTATTCAATTCCTTTATCTAAACATATGTCTTCCCTACTCCAAAATGATTAAATCCATACTAGAGCTGGGACATTCTCTTTTGTTACTGGATTATCCATAATGCTGCTTACACATTAATCAGTTCACTTTACTCTCTTCAAGGATCATAGAAATAGGGGCAAGAACTGTATTGAGATATCCATGTGCACCTAGAATACTGTCTTATCTTGTTTCCCCCTGGTAGCTACAGAGCTGCCACAAGCAAATCTCTCTTCAAGAAATATAAGGAAGGACATGCCTTAACTAGGAATAATCAGGGTGACTTCTCACTGAGGGCTGGGGTCTGAGGAAAACAGGACCCTAAAGGAGAAAGCCACGAAACCGCTGTGTCTCTTGCTCTGCTTGTTGGTAGCTCCCCTAGTGAGATTTCCAGGATTACAGAAATGGGTCCACAGGCTGTGGTGACTGGTTGTGACTCACTGTGGTTCTCCTCATCTCAGGTGTCCTCTCCCAGATGCAGCTGTAAGAGTCAGGCCCAGAACTGGTGAAGACTTCAGATATCCTAGCTCTCACCAGCTCTGTCTCTGGATTCTCCATTACAAGTGGTTCCTGCTGGGAATGGATCCACCAACCCCCAGGGAAGGGGTTGTTTTGGAGGGTGTTGATATATTATGATGAGAACACAAACTATAGCCCATCCCTCAGGAGCCACAGCTCCATCCTAGAGACACAGCCAAGAAGCAGTTCTTTCAGCAGCTGAGCTCTGTGACTGCTGAGGACATGGCAATGTATTACTGTGCAAGTGACACAATGAGAGGAAGTCAGGGTGAGCACAGAGTCAAAATTTCCCCCAGAAAATGCAGGAGGGGCTTGGCAGCAGGGGGCATTCAGGACCAGGATAGGTCAGTCAAGACTTACCAAGAAGAGGGCTTATCCCAGGGATAAGAGAAGAGTTGCTGAAGAAATAAAGAGCTTTTTTATTATTATTATTTTAGTTTGTGGGAAGTTTTCTCTTTTTTTTAAATTTCCCTGTCTGATTTTGTTTTTCTTCTCCATGAGACTATGGTTTCCCCTGGAAGTCTCTCCTTCCTTCCTTCCTATTATTCTTAAAATGAAAAATATATATTCTAGTTTCCTTCCTGGGTTACTAATTTGAGGAATCCATGGAATGTGTGATTGTGTGTGTGTGTAAGTAGAGCTATGTATATGAACATGCATACATTTATGTAAATATGTTCATATATAGCTCTACATATATGTCAATGTAAATGTATGAATACAAATACACATATATTTACATAAAATGCTTGATCTTAAATTTAGATTTTATCATCAAATTTTAGCTCTTTTCCTTGGAACCTAAGCACATCTTCAATTTCCTGCCTGATGTCTTTTCCTGACTCTTGCCCAATCAACCTCTGCTGTGAGATTTAGATGCTGAAGGCTCAGAGCTGCCCCTTTCTCTGGAGAATCATCCTCATGGAAATGAGCTCCCAACCAGGTGCCACCACCACTGTTCCACACCTGTCACAGGGTTTTCAATATATCAGTTTAGGGAATTCTCCTTCTCTGACACTAATGGAAAGATAAATGAGTTATTTTGGATTACAAAGGGAAGAAGTTGAATTGTCTATGCATAATTTGTCATAAAATACATCTTCTACAAACTTAGCATCTATGAATATGCACCTCCATGCCTTGAGCTACAGTCTGAGGAATAATGTCAGCAGCAGCAGATAACCAACTGCGGGGATGAACCAATGATACCTTGAGGAACCATCTGGAGCCAAGTCTCTGGGCATCTGCTCTCCTGTGTCCTTGTTAAAAGTCATGCCCACCCTATGGGTGAATGTTCTAATGAGAATCACACACACCAATGAAGGTCACAGGAATTACAGCTTGAAGCACAAGTTTTGTGTGCAGGGACTTTGTGGAGAAGAGTAAGTTGTGCTGATGGAAGTGCTCTATGAACCTGAATACTTTACGATTTAACACAGTCTGCAGAAACTGATATGATCTTGTAACCACAGGCCTCACTCATCTTGTCTGAATATATAACCAGAGAAAGGAAAGCAGGGTTATTAGTGAATTCTCTTAAATAACTCCTCACCATGCCCTTTAAATATTGAAGGCAGGCAAACAGCATCTAGTTGTCTTAGGTGACTCCAAGGGATAAGGTAATTCTGTACCCTGTTCTAAAGCACTAATCTCAAATACAAATGCCCCTTCCTGGAATGTATCAGGGATGTGCATTGTATGCTGGTCCACCTTGACCTGCTCACTATCTTAAAACTGTGCACATTTCCCTGAATGTCTGCTGTACACATCAAATCTCTCCTTCTTATGCAAAGTTCTATATCAAGAAATGGATCTGAGTCCAAATAAGAGAAGGTAATTTTAGATTTCATAAGTAAGGAAATTTATTCATATCGCTATACAAACCCATGCACAAACACCAAGACTTTTAAAATACTAGAAGGTGGAGCTTGTAAAACCATCTAATCCCAAGAAGTCATAGCTCTGGATATTCCTGGACACTGCATTAATGGAAATTGATGGAAATCACTTACAAATATCCAAAGCTCTGAGTGAGATTTAGCCCATGACCCCCAGTACCTAAGAGAGGGAGTTGCATTGTTCTGTCACAGACTGGTATCAACCCCTGGTAGGATCAACCATTAACAGGAAGCCTGAGGACCTTGTCCATGGGGTTCTTTAATTCTGCTCCTCTAATCAGGTTGGGAAAAGGAGAAGGTTGACTGGGGCCCAGCTGGGGACGACTCCCCACAAAGGAATCTCAATATCAAAGAGAATATAAGAAACTCATTGAAGCTCAGGGTAGTAGGCAGTCTTCAATGGCTTCATCTTCACACATAAACAAGTTCAATTTCCATTGATTAAATAATAAGAGAAATCATATTTGTAGAATAATTTTATTGCAGAAATAACTTTCTTGTTTTGTGAATTTCCCATAATCTTTTGTCCATGAACACCTGGGCTGTTATATTGGTAAAGTAAATGTTTGTGTGAAGGACATAATGAAGGTTTGCCTGCAGAGTCTAGACAAGGTGCCCAGTGGTGTTTGGAAGAGAAGCACCTAGGTCAAATCTGCTCTGCTGTGACAACCTGAGCCACTCTGACAAACTCCCTGAATCAAATGGAAACTGGTGTCCACCACCATTCCTGTTACCCTGCCCTCCTCAACCAACACACCTGCATTTCTGCACTGTCTGTGGGAGCCCTTCCCCTGCAGTCAGTAGACCCACACCCACTAGTCAGAATTGAATGGTAGTAATTATGGGGCACATGTCAGGGGCCATATAAGCTTTTCAAGTTTTGCTACACGTGTTAATTAGGATGAACTCTAATTCCTGCTGGTGAAGTTGTGTGTAGCGTCTTTGTCTGGGGGGACAGAAGGACAAATATCCTCTGCTCTTGCATGACACCATGATGGTATCCAGCCAGTCCAGTGAACCCCTGTGAGGGGACCCTAATCTCTAGACACAAAGGAGTCCATTTCCCCTGCTCACTGCAAGTAGAAGACAAATGTGCTGAACCTGCTGTCTCAGGAGCATCTTATACACCTTAAAGGGACATTTCATAGCGGGTGGTAATTGGGCACCCAGGACAGAGTAGGAGATCACATGAACTTTACTGGAGGAAAGAGCTTAATGTCTTGGTGCATCTGCCCTAATCACATCAGTAGGGTTGGAAGATCCCTGACTAATGGTTCTCTTAAATACAATATGCCACATAGTGCCAAAGTTAATGTGGACATGAAGCTCATTCTTCCCTTTATTTGGCCCAAAATGTTGATAATTTAAAATCTGATCTTTACAAATAGCCACATTTTCTTTTTGAGCTCCTCATCATAACCTCATAGAATTGTGATTGGGAACATAGATGCTGCACAGTGAATGCACAGCAAATTCCTAACAGGCCTTAAATGATCAAGTAATTTAAATAGTTTTGATATTCATTAGAAAATGTAATTTTAATTTTGCAAAACATTTTACCCTTTTATTAATGAAAATTTTAATAAGTATATGTACTTCTCTTTTATTGCTAATTCATCAACAATTCCATATTTATAACACAACTACCTGAGTCATTATTAGATTAGATCAGATCCACATTGACTGAGGATGCAAATTGTACTGCTCCTCTTCTCCTAGCTGGATGGATGAGTGTCACACCTCATCCATCACCTTTTGCTGCTGCTCTGTAGGCACCTTTCCCTTCTGCAGTCCCACTGCATATTCTTACAGAACCTGCCCAGTCCAGTCCCTATGTAAAACTTAGTTTCAGATTGTACACCATAGAGCTATGAATAATCATTTTTATTGAGTTTGTTTTTGGTAAAAAAGTTTGTTTCTATATAGGTGGCACTAAGAGTTCCTGACAATATGTCCCCATTTGCAGCTCAAAGCTGTGGAAAAGCAGGCATGGTACAGTAGATGCTGATATGTCCACTATTTCCACTCTCTAAATTTCAGTATCAGATCATTTGATTCGTGTGACCAAGTTAAGCCCTGGATTCCCTTTCTTGGAACTAATATATCTGAAGTTGGGTCAGATGAAAGTGAGAAATTATAGTATTAATAATTACCTTTAAATTGTATGGTATTAAAATTATGTTTTATGAAATACAGATTACCAGCAAACTAGAATGGATATATGTCAGTATATTTCAAAATTATCTCCAATTCAATTAAGGAATTTTACATCAGAGCATAAACCTTAACCTTCTCAAGGCAAGATCCAGGTCAGGACATCATTAGCATGTCAGAGAGGTTGAAGAGTTTCCTCTTATTTATTTTAATGTATATGATAGGCAGAGAAGATAGAGGGAGGCCATCTTCTAGAGAAAGAGTACCCCCTACAGGGCATAAGCAGTATGACTGGAAAATGGAAGGCTTTGAACTTGACAGACCTCCTTCCCCTGAGCTCATGCCCATGGAAAAATCTACATCTTCTCTTCTGTCCCAACACGCACATACTCATAATCCTTTCTCCTCTTGAAATAGCAGACAGAGTCAAAATGCCCTTTACACCTGATTGTGTTTGTCACCACAAGAGCTCATGAATCCTGGGTCAACTCTCTTAACACCTGGATTCT
Source organism: Dasypus novemcinctus (assembly GCF_030445035.2). Classification (NCBI taxonomy): domain Eukaryota; kingdom Metazoa; phylum Chordata; class Mammalia; order Cingulata; family Dasypodidae; genus Dasypus; species Dasypus novemcinctus. The sequence continues at coordinate 60,784,461 of NC_080691.1, read as the reverse complement.
TATAAGCAATGAATACACTGCAGCGCCTTCCCTGACACCATCCTGTTCTCCTACATCTTCCTAATTCCCACCATTGTGACTTCTGGAATCTCCAGTCAGTAAACATCAAATACCATTGACCCTCAAACCCATCTCTGAACACCCTCTTTATCTTCCTATACTAAATGAAACCTGATTCCTGCCTGGAACATGCTCCTGAAACCTTCTCAAATGATAATTTTTCCTCTCTGATATTCCTCATACAACCTGGGTCTTTGTCTAATAACTGATCCTTGTCAGTTTCAGACAATGCTCACTTTTTCCACCTCTCCCCTTCTGCTTATATCCTCATTTTATGCCACTATTACACAAATGACCTTGTCTTTATGTCGTTATCTACTGTCTTAGAATTACTGCCATTTTTGTGCATTCTATCTCCAACTGCTCTGTGACTTGTTCCAAAAAGATTTTTGATGATTCATGATGATTTCAATATGCACATATATCATACCTCCCATACCCTTGATATTAAGCCTCTTAACATTATGTCTCTTCCAATGCCCTATCCTCATGAACTCACAGAGCACCATAATGGACCTAGAGACTTTAGTATTTCTGTGAACATGTTGCTCCAAGCTCCTAAGATCTAGCACTCCTCTATCTGGCCTTCTCATCCTCTCTCCCAAGTTTGCTTTCTCTACATTTTCACTTCAAAATTTATGGAAACACACCTGGAACTCCACCTTCTCCTTCCTTCCCACACCCTCTGCTCCTAATGCTCATTATAGACATAAAAAGCTCTTATTTTAAAGTGTACTTTATAGAGACAAAGAAATAATGCTGTTTTTGTTCAACAGTAGCATGATTGTCTATGTAGCAAATCTCTGTGAATCAAAAAAATTTTTTTCTGGGATGAAAAAACAATAATAGAAGGTTGCAGGGTGTATTAGCCAAAGATGTGCTGATGCAAAATACCAGAAACTGGTTGTTTTTTAATAAAGGGTATTTATTTGGGATAGGTGCTTACAGACCAGACAAGATCATAAAGCATACATTACTTCCATCACCAAAGTCTTTCTTCACATGTTGGAGAAAGATGGCTGCTGACATCTGGGAGGGTTCAGGTTTCCTGGGTTTCTCCCTTCCAGGATTTTGCTTCTCTCTGGGTTCAGGGATCCTCTCTTCCCAGTGCTTGCTTCTTCCTGGGCTCAGCATTCCTCTCTTCTTGGGACCTGCTTCTCTTTCTTCTGTGAGCTTACTACCCAGTACTCCAGCCTTAAGCTTCATATCAAACTCCAACATCAAAACCCCAATATTAAAAACCCTCAACTCTGTCCTTTACCATATCTTTTAACTGTGAGTCCCCACCCACCAAGGGGGACTAACCCTAATGAAACCATAATGATGTGGCCCAATTAAAGCCCTAATCATTATTTAATCACACCTAGGTACAGACCAAATTACAAACATAATACAATATCTATTTTTGGAATTCACAACCATATTAAACTGCTACACTCTGCCCTCTGAATTCCAAATACATTACAATATTAAAAAAAGAAATTAAATCAGGAACAATGCAAGTTTTAAATCATATCACACTCAATTTAAAGAAATAGTTTGCCTTGTGACAAATTCCTGTCTGCTATAGACCTCTGAAATTTACAAAACAATTTATCTATCTCCAATACATTAGAGGTTTGCAATAATTAACAAGCTGTAGCTTAGTTTCCCCTGATATGAATTGGGAAAAGGCTAACACCCATGTCTGAGGGCATGGCACTTCCCCACAGATTAAACAAAGAAACCATGTAGAGACAAGAGTAAAGGAAGATAGAGACCTTCACTGTCTGCATATCAGAGGGAAATGGAAACCTTCACTATCTACATATCAAAGGGAGATAAAGAAACCCTTTGATCTTGACAGATCAAATAAACATTTGTTCCTGCAGCATTCCAAGAAATCATAACTCCATAACTCACTATCCTCTAGTCATATCAGGGAAAATATTCCCCTCTAGGGATTCCTATTGGCAACTGAACCTCACTTGGACCCTCACCGCCCTCCCACCAACTGTCGTTCCCTGCCTAGGAAAGTTCTTTATAAATTCACATCCTCCCCTTCAAGGAATGGGCTGAAGTCTCTCTTAAGACCCTCACCATGCTGGTAGGGGGACTGAAGTCTGTTCTTCCAACTCCCTCTATTGGGAGAGCTTCTCAGTGAAATCACTGCCTGTGGTCGTATCAGTCTCCATGTCCCGGTGAACACCAATTTTCTCCAACAAAATATGCAAATGGACAGACCAAGGATAAACATTTTCATTACAATAAGGAGAAATTGGGAGGGAGACATGAGTCATGTGTCCTCTACAGTTGAGTAAACCTGCAGGGCATCCTCCATTCAATTTCAATTAGAGAGTCATTCTTAAGATGATGGTTTCTTCTCCTTGTTGCCTTATGGAAACCCACCCTTTCCACATGCTTGCCCAGTGACCATTTTCTTGGTTCCACCTTCATCAAGCATCTGGGTATCAACCAAGCACCAGACCTCACACTCCAAGAGTGTGGGGTGATTGCCATACCTTACCCAAACTTTGAGTGAGAGTCCTAACCCCTCTAGTATGGTGACATGAAGACAGAATTCCCCTTAACCTTTGACAAATAGACTGAACCCACTCAGAGCAAAGAGTTGACCACTTGGCCTTCCCTAATACATGGGGGACAGGTTCACCCCTCTCAGACCTGTGGGGTGCTGACCTTAACTTCCATAATCTTGGGGAATGTGTTCCACATTCTCTGTATGCTGGGGTGGCAAAAGTCTCCCAGAACATCAGGTGGGAACATCCACCCTCTACACTTGCTGTTGCAAACTCACCCTCACTGTACACATGGATGGGGTTCCTCTCTTGGCCCAAGGTGATGTATTAATTCTAGATCTCAGCTTCCATGATTTTCCTCTTACATCTGTTTCTCCTTCAATCTCTCCTTTACATGTTGCTTTTAGACCAAGCAGATAGTGTTTTTGTGCACAACAGTTTTCTCAAAAACCTTATTAGTTTAGCATGCAAGAAGCAGGGGTCCAAGCCAGCATACAGCAAGATTTTCCACAAATCTTTCTGAGATAACTGCATCTTCAATCTTGATTTACAAATTCCAAGTTTGATTAAGTCCTCCAAAGGGGCACTTTCTTCTGGGAGCTTGATTTCCAGAGACTTGGAATTTACAGAATTAGTTTCTTTTTTCTTTGTGCCGTATAGTTCAGTCCTCAATATTTCTCTCTCATCCAGCATTTTGCTTTAAGCTGCAAGCAGAAACCAAGTCACATTCTTTGGGCTTACTTTGGAAATTTCTTTAGCTAAATGTCCTGGTCTGCCATTTTCAAATTCTGCCCTCCATAAAACACCAGGAGTTTATCTTACCAATTTCTCTGCAACTGTACAACACAGATTGCCTTCCTCCACTTTCCAATAATAGTTTCATAATTTATTTCCAAGGCATCATAAAAAGTCCCTGTAGCATCCATATTGCTATCAATAGTCTCTTCAAAGTGATCTAGGCCTTTTCAATCAAGCATCTCACAGTTCCTCAAAAAAAAAAAAACCCTTACACATTTATAAAACCATCCCAGCATTCCAGTAATTGCAAAAGCATTTCCCCACTCCTTGTTACCAAATTGTGTATTAGTCATCCAAAGGGATGCTGATACCAAAATACCAGAAATTGGTTGGTTTTTATAAAGGGTATTTATTTGGGGTAGGGGTTTACAGATACCAGATCATAAAGCATAAGTTACTTCCCTCACCAAAGTCTATTTTCACATGTTGGAGAAAGATGACTGCTGATGTCTGTGAGTGTTCAGGCTTCCTGGGTTCCTCCCTTCCAGGGCCTTGCTTATCTCTGGGTTCAGGGTTCCTTTCTTCCCAGGGCTTGGTTCCTTCTGGGCTCAGTGTTCCTTTTTTTCCTGTGGCCTGCTTCTCTTTCCTCTGTAAGCTTTCTTCCCAGGGCTCCAGCTTAAGGCTTCAGCATCAAATGCCAATGTCAAAACCCAACATCAAAAACCCTCAACTCTGTCCTTTGCCATGCCTTTTATCTGTGAGACCTCACCTCCAAGGTGTCAGCACTCTACACCCTAATTACATCACCCAATCAAAAACCTAAGCATTACTTAATCAAGTCCATGTACAGACCAGATTACAGACATAATTCAATATCTATTTTTTGAATTCATAGACATATAAAACTGCTATACAGGGGGAAAGCTCTCATATACAAAAGGCAATCATTTCCCTATATTCCAACAATGAACTACTAAAATTTAAAAATTGGAAAAAAAACAAAAATAGCAAAAAATGAAATATTTACATATAAATTTAACAAAATATGTGAATGCTCTATGTGCCGGTAACTGCAAACAAAGAAGAAAGAAAATAAAGATTTGAATAAATTAGAAATATCCTGTGTGTATAGATTGAAAGGATCAGGACTGATGAAATATCAGTTTTTCCCAATATGGTCTATATATTCATTGCAATCACAATCAAAATCCCAGGAAGCTATCTTGTACTTATCAACAAATAGCATAAAGTATATACGGAAAGATAATCAACACAATACTTAAGAAGTAGGGTAAAGTTTGATGGCTCGCACCCCCATTTCTATATTTTATATAGAGCTACAGGGCCTCAAAAGCAATTTTAATAGGTATAAGAACGTATTTTCAACAAATGCTGCTGTAATTCAAGCAAAAATTCTAAAATAAACATAGATGCCAATTTTTCACAGAAATTAATTCAAAATTATTCATAGAACTAAATGTAACATGCAGAAGTATAAAACATCTATAAGAAAATATAGGAGAAAGTCTAGGATTTGTAATAAGTTTTTAGATACAACAACAAAAGCAAAATTTGTGAATAATTGATAGCAAAGATTTTACTGAAATTAATTACTTCTGCTTTACTAAATAAGCACTTTAAATGAAATAAAAGTCAAGCCAAACACAGAGAGAAAATGCCTGAAAACCCCATATCTGATGAAGGACTTTTGCACAATATAAGAAATCAAATCTTAAAACTCAATTATAAAAAAGTGAACAAGCCAGTAAAAATTTTACAAAAAGTCTGAAGAGACACCTCATAAACAGAAATACGTAAATGTCAGAAAAAGAACATGAAAAGATGCTCAATATCAGTAGACCTTACGGAATTGCAAATTAAGACAAGATACCATTATTCATGTATGTGAATGGCTAAAAGTCAATAGAACAGACAATACCATTTGCTTTGAGGATGCAGGACAATAGCACCAACTTCATTTCCCCAGGAAAATCAACAAGGGCAAAGTCATAGTGGAGCTCGTTTGACAGTTTCTTTTGAAGCCATACCTAGTTTTACCATAAAAAGCAGCAGATGTACTCTTAATCTGAAAATCAACATCTACAAAAAACCTGCATATGAATGTCCATAGAAGTTCCATTCATATTAGCCAAAAATTTTAAGCAATCAAATACCCTGCAACATATGAATGTATAAAAATGTAGAACAGCCAGATGATGGATTTTAACAATCGTTTCCTTCATTTTTAAGAAAATCTCTTTGCTCTGTATTTTCTGAAATTATCTCCTCTTCTAAACTTTTTTACTCAAATTTTCCATTTTATTGAAAATACATAAGTGCATTCTCTTTCCTATATCCACCTAAAGATTTCTGTGCTACACGTGGTGTTGAGATTTTTACTTTGTTTATTATTCCTTTATTCATAACTGTTGGAGAAAATATGGTTCTTACTGGGACATGGAGACTGACTGACCATTAGCAAAGAATTTATTGAGAAGCTCTCCCATGGGCTATAGTCTCTCTTCAGACCCCCAACATGCTGGTGGGGGAACTGAAGTCTGTTCTTCAGACCCCCTCAATTGGGAGAGCTTCTCAATAAATAAATTATTTGCTTATGGTCAGTCTCCATGTCCCAGTAAGTGCCATATTTTCTCCAACAATAACATATTAAAATTTATTTTTTATTATAATTTGTTCTAAGACTTTTTATCCCGTGCATTCCTGTGCATCTAGTTGATTTCCTATCCAAGCATTTGTTTGTTTATCCTTGTTTTGGTATCCTTTTTTTTTTCTTATTTACTTTCTTTGTCATATAGGCAGTGTTTCATAATTTGCAAAAAGTCAAAATTGATTAGAGAATCTTTATGTGTTCTCAAGGTTTTGTGAATTATCAAGAGATCTGGAAGGAACCAACATTTAGCCACTTACTGTATTGTTATATTTTATAAATTCATATTGGTCAATTTTATTAGAAATACATTTTTTTCACTTCCTGCAAGGCACTGATGAGACAGCTTCCACCATCTTGGACTCTTTATAGTGTAAAAAAAAGTCCGTGGCCCTGAAAAAAAAGAGGTCTCTAACAATTTTCCTTGGGTAAGGAATTATATTAGTGATGTAGGTGCAAAACAAAACAAAATAAACATTTACATAAATCCAGTTCTTTAAGATGGAACTCATCCTTCCTCAGGACATTCCAGTAGCCACCAGACCACATTCCCCTGCCAAGCCAACTCATTTACATAATAACAATGGGCAGCTGCTCGGTCTGAGAAGCCAGTTAATGATGCTATAAACTTAGATCATGGAGGATGAATTCACAGAGATATGGTCTGGAGTCACCTGTCTGAGCTCCTGATTGGGAAGGCAGGATGGGGAGGGTCTGAGAAACAACAGAGGCCAGTCCTACTGCTCATATGGACAGAGTTCCTCCATCCATTCAGCTTTGGGTTGGAGGATCCAGTGAATTGTTAGAGGCCCTTGCTCTGTGCAGATAAAGCAGGCACTCTGTGAGAACAGAGAGCAGGTGATGTCTCTGATGGGGGCACACTTGCTTAGGGCATTCTCTTACCCCACACACCATTGCTCTGTACCCACTTGTTTCTGGAGCTGGCCTTGCTTCCCAATGAAGTTGCCATTGTTCCTGAGATCCTACAATCTGTGAGTCACTGACTTTCTCTCTATCCTTCTCTCCAATACTGAGCTGTGAATCAGGCTCTTCTCAGTTATAACTGGTTATTTCATGGCACGAATCCTCCTAAGGAGTTGATACAAATGAATTCATATTCTTCTATCAAGGCTGTGATATATCTCCTAACAGTGTCCCCTCCTGTGGTTGGAGACCCAAGGGAAAGGGCCAGTGACCTGAACTGAGTCACAAACAATCTTTGTGTTCTGCAAATTTTGCATCTTGTTGCCTTCACACTGCCCTATGGGGGGCTCTCTATGATCAGACTGCAGAACCATCCCCCAGTGTCACAGGTCTAGATAACTGCAGGCCTGGTGTGCAGGATAAACAGGGCAAAGCTCAACAGTTCTCTTCCAACCTGCACTAGTTCACCAGGAAACCCAGAGACTGTCACCAGTTCAACCTCTTGTACCCATAGGGAATTCATATGCAAGTCATCCTGGGGCTTCACAGAAGAAATACACCTCACATGCTGGACCTGTGCTGTGGGTCTTCATCCTCTAGTTCGCCATGCTGATACTGGGGCTCCTCCTCTGCCTGTTGGCAGCTCCCCTGGGTGAGGGATCCAGGTATTCACAGGGGCTTGATTGTTGGGTAGGACAGACTTACAGTGACTCTCCTTTTCCCCAGGTGTCCTGTCTGACTTGACACTGAAAGAGTCAGGCCCAGGGATAGTGAAGCTCTCACAGACACCCTCCCTCACCAGCTCTGTCTCAGGGGGCTCTGTCACCAGCAGTAACTATTGGCATTGGATTTGCCAGAGTCCTGGAAAGGGGCTGGAGTGGATGGGGTACTGGTACAAGACAGGGAGCACAAGCTGTAACCCAGGTTTCCAAGGCCACATCTCCATCACTGCTGACACTTCCAAGAATGTGTACTACCTGCAGTTGAACTCCATGAGGACACAGCCAAGTATTACTGTGCAAGAGACATAGTGAGGGGAAGGCAGTGTGAGCCTAGAAAAAACCTTCCCCTACAGGAAGGGGGCGGGGGCCTGCAGGGGGAACTCAGGACCAAGAAGGACATAACTCAGCCCCAGGAGCAGGTGCAGGGAGGGGAAGTTTCCTGTCGTGGTCTGGGGCTTCCTCTCCCCCAAGCCTATTCCCTGAGGATTTTCTTTCTCTTGTCTGGGATCTTAATCATTTCAGTCCCCAGTGCAATATCAGGAATATTCAGAGCCTGCATTTGTCTCACCTCAAGAGGGAAGTGAGTTCACTGCCCCAGCCTCTCCCTACCTTCACTTGTCTTTGACTTAGATCCCAGTGTGACCTTATGTAGCTCATCTTAACTAATACCTCAGTTAGGACCTGCAGCTCACAGACATTCCATATCAAATAATGGCATTCTTTTCTTTCTAAATATTAAACCCAATTAGGGAAAGAAAATTAATTAAGTATGCATTTTTTCTCTGTAAATAGATTTTACATATTTAAAGTTTTAAAGTTACAGAAAAACTGAGAAAATGTACTGAGACTTTCTTAGATCCAACAGCTCTTTTCTCTTATATACTGTTAACCTTTTATACAGCCATGATACAGTAACCAGAACTAGGTTACCATTAATAATATTAGTAAGTTATACACTTAATATATTTTCAAAAATGTCCCTTGTTTGGTTACAAAAGTTTTTCTCATGATTGCACTGAGGTAAGTGTCCAGGGCCCTAAGAACAAAATGAAGAGCAAGTACAGGAAGCTCTTCCACAGGCCATTCTGGAACATTCACTCCCCCTCCCATAGCAGGCTGCTGTTCTACCACCAGGGCTGCCAGCAGCTGGAGAAGTGCACAGGTTTTGGTTCTGAGTGGACTGGGGCCCCAAGGACTCTGCTGAAGACTCCCGGTGCCACACTTCCCCTTCTGCCTCAGCCCCACCCTTGCCATCCTTTATGTCCAGGCCTATGACAGGAGAGGCCCAGGAGAGGCCATGGCACAGCTCAGGAGCCAGAGGCCCCATAGGATGAACCAGGAGGTGGGAGCTATGGACTCCTGCCATAACCTGCATGGGTGAACAGAAAACATGAGGGGAGGTGACCGGAGCTTAAGAAAGACACACAGAGACAAAGACAAGTTTAGAGGAGACAGGTGGGCCAGGGCTAGCTGATGGCAAAGCCAAGACCCCAAGCTGGCACCACATTTATTTAAAGCAGTTAATTAGGTCATTGTTCTCAGAGCAGGAGCTATCAGGCATGAAGTTCTTTGAGGAGGCTTTTCTTAGTTTCTTCTTATCAGGACATCAGCTCCTTACTGCTTACTTGCAGGTACAGACACAGCTGACCACACCCTCACCTCACAGCTCATATTGATCCTCCCTAGCAATGTGGCCTGAGCCCTGCACATTACTTTGAGAACCCCTATAGGTCCCCCTTTTCTTTTTGTCTGGACATTGGCTGTGCCTATCTTAGGTTGGTTTCCTCTGAAACTCTTACCCATCATTGACTACCAGCAAGCTAGAGACTATAGTGCATGGGGCACCATGAGAGTGATCAGAGGCCATGCTGAATCTTTGTGTGAGTTTAAGTTCTATGGTTTCAGTTTGCAAATGTTGGAGCACTTGGCGAGTTTGGCTGCAAAATAGAGAAAACATGCACCACAGCACAAGAACACAGATAATAAAATCTGTCAAAAACCAAAAGCTATGCTGCCACAGGTTCCAAGGACTGAAACCACTTAAAGTATGTAGGAGGTTCTTGGCCAACTGTTTGGGGTCCCTAACCACTAGATGAGCAGTTTGGAGAGCTAAGATCACATCATGCAAATGTTTTAGATCCATACTAATTTCTTCATGATTCCATACCCCTTGTAGGTGGACTTCCACTGCCATCCAATTCCAGGAATTTTCACTGAATTAGACGGAGGTCACACAAACAAATGTGTACTACAGTTGGAATTTTAGCTGTACACATTACTGCAATGCTTCCAACTGATCTCCTAAATAGAGGACCATTTCTTCCAATGCCTTTAATTTTGCTTCCAATTTTCAATCAATATGTTCCTGATTTTCTAATGCTAGTGAAGTGCTTTTAGCCAAGTCATTTACAAAAGGAGCTCTCTGAATGTTATTTGCTAAGGCCACACTAGTGGCTACAGAGGAGTCTATAATGGTAGTGAAGGCAACAATGCCGGCAATGATCAGACTGACAGCTCTACTATGTCATGACTTTAGTGCATGCTGCATGAGCTGCAATATTCATTCTCCAGGGTCATCATGCCATCACTCATCTAGGGTCACTGGGAGCATGACTAAGCTAGGTTGTCAGATGATGAGTAGATCATCATCCCAGTTAGCAGTGGTAATGCAGTTGATAAGGTTACAGAGGGGCATTCTACCACATAGTAAGAACACTGAAAGGAAATAATTACATGGCCCACTAAAACTGCCTATGGGCTTGGGACACAGGCCTTCAATCCATTTTGAAACTGGAGACCACATTTTGTGGTCCCAGTGCCTGTGAAATTGATATGATGGGCCACAGTAACCAACTGCCACAACTTATCCTGCAAAACAAACTTTGGAGAATTGATAACATTAACAACAAAACCTCCTGCAGACGTATAATGAAAATTCAGATGCTGGGGCTCTGCACAGTGTGCTTAGGTATGTAAAGTACCCAAGCCTCCTGAGATGTTATGAGCACAGGCTGGGACAAGCACATTAGACCCAAGGAGGAAAGCCCTTAAACTCTAAATTAGTGCTTTTAGTGCAGAGTGGCAATGGGGGCCTATGGTGCATGGCCACTGGAGTATCATTAGCTAATCCCCATTTGCTTACAGTTTGAATTTATTTATAGAAATCCCATGGGTCAGCGACATTGACTACACGTCTGCCTCCATAGATTATCTGATTTTCATAGCCAACACACAGTTTCCCAGGAGAAAAATAAAGAGGCACTTTGAGAGTGAGACCACTGTAGTTAAATGAGTTGACAACATGAGGTTTGATATGATCCACCAATGAGCCTCCTATCATGGCTGTATCACTGACAAACACAGGCACAGGCTGGTCATACCAAGTGACTGAGTACAATATGGGAGGCCTGGGAAAAAACTTTCAATTGGAATAAGATGCTTTGACACAGGTTAAATGCAGCAACCACAACCACCCACCTCTTTACTCAGCACCCTGCTGGCTCCTTTCCTGGTTTTCTGAAACTTCTCATTTAGTCAGGGCAGTGTTGTGGCTGGCCAGACTGCATGATCAGAAACTCACAGCGGCTGACCTGCTGTTTCAGGAAAGACACAACAATAACCTTGGCCCCATAATAACACAGAGTTAGGACCATGCCACTGTTCTGTAAGGAGATCCTTCCACATAAGGAGCCCTTTTGCCTCCCGCGGGGTCCTAGTAAAATGCTGTTCAGCCACAGAGGTCCCTGAAGCATCACAATTTTAAAAACTAAGGGTGAAAAGAACAGCAGCTAATTGACACTGAGGATTCTTTGCTGCCTCCTCATTTCCCCCCTCTTTTTGTTTTAAGAACTTGATTTTTAGGGTGTGATTGGTCCTCTCAACAATTGCTTGTCCAGTTGAATTATACGGAATGCCAGTGGAGTGGTGGATACTGTAAGCAGAAAAAAAATTGTTTCGGTGTATGGCTGCAATAAGGAGGAGCGTTATCAGCTTTTACATGATGGGGCAAGACCGTAACTGTAAATGCTAGCAAACAATGGTTGATAACACGCCATCCACTTGCTCATGTTTGGCAGGTAACATGAATAAAACGGGGTGTGAGTATCTACAGTTACATGAACCCACCGAACATGAACAAAAGGGCAAAATAGGTGACATCCATTTGCCAGAGGTGAATAGGGCACAAGCTGTGGGGATTAATGCCAGCAGTGGGGAAAGAACTGAAAGGACTACTGTTAGTACATTGCTTTACAATCTGCCAGGTTTGTTCATGGGTTAGCTGAAATTGTTTCTGTAAGCTATTTGCATTTAATGGAGCATAGCATGTGAGCATTGGACTTATGAGTCCTTGTCAAAGGTGGGGGCTACTAAATGATTGGCTTCCACTAGGGATCCAGGTAAAGATGTGTGTGCACGTAGATGACCAAAATGACAGGGAAGAGACCGCTGGCTGATAAGAGTTTGCAAACGAGAGAACAAAACAAAAAACTCTTTTCTGCGTGATGAAACTGGACCCAGAGGGGATCTCTTTTCATAAGACTATCATGCTACTTTACTGGAATTGTAGTTGGTATTGGGGTTTCAGATATATTTAGGGTATTGAATCTTTTTACTGACAATATGATAACCAGGCCCTGAGCCTCAACAGACTCCAGCTCCTACAATCTGATTTATTGGACTCACCTCACTCAGCTAAGATGGATTTGAAGAAGGACAACCACCACCATGGAGCCTAGAGTGCCTACAACTGAAAGCAGGAGGATTGCATCCAGTAACCATGTGGAATCTGAGCCTCCTCTTGACATAGAGGTGCAACGGGCACAACCAATCCAAGGACCTCAGAGAAAAGGTGGCATTGGAGTGGGAAAAGTGGACATGGTGGCTGATGGGTATGGGGAATGGCAGGAAGAGATGAGATGTGGAGGCGCCTTTGGGACTTGGAGTTGCCCTGGATGGTGCTTCAGGGGCAATCACCGGACATTGTAAATCCTCCCAGGGCTCACTGGATGGAATGGGGGAGAGTGTGGGCCATGATGTGGACCAATGACCATGAGGTGCAGAGATACCCAGAGATGTACTTACCAAATGCAATGGATGTGTCATGATGATGGGAGTGAGTATTGCTGGGGGGGAGGGGTGCGGTGGGGGTGGTGGGGTCGAATGGGACCTCATATTTTTTTAATGTAATATTTTTACAAAATCAATAAAAAAAAAAACTCTTCTAACGGGATTGTTTTTAAATGAGCAGTTTCAAATCGCAGTTCCACACTGATCACATAGCGGCTGTCAGAATAAATGTTAAGGGGCTCATGCGGAAAGTATTGTAAAACATCACAAAGTGCACATAGCTCCACTCACTGAGCAGAAGTATAAAGCATTTGCTAAATGCAAGAGAAGGAAGATGAAACAACGGCGACCTGACCTGAACTGGAACCATCTGTACAGACAGTAGGTGCAGGTAGTATCGGACAGGCAGAAGTAAGACTGGGAAACACAAGAGAGGTTAACAAGAGAAACTGTAATAGAGGGTGTTTTGGAAAATGATTGTTAATTTCTCCTGGGAATTATGCCAGTACCCACTGCCAAGGGGTGGAGAAAATTACCAAATGATCAAGCTGTTTTTTGAGTATGAAAGAACAATCAATTGGGGTTCTCTGCCAAGTAATTGAATTACAAGGGCACGACCCCTAGCAACAAGGGTGGCAACGTCTTCTGTATAAGGAAGCACACTTTTTTGTGAATTATGAGACACGTGAATCCACTCCAGGATGCTTATTGATTGCCACAAAACACTTGTAGGGTAAAAGTTGTGGCAAAAATCAGTAATTCAACAGGCAAGGTAATATCAACTCATGTTAGTTAGTTGTCTGCTATATTTTGCTCCATGAGATGTAGAGCAGACTTAGCTTCCAGTGACAGTGTCCATGGGGATGTGAGAGCAGAGTCTCCTCAGAAAATGTCAAATAAAGGGGTTAAATCACCTATTGTTAGTCCTAAAGAGGGTCGCAAAAAATTAATCCCCCCTAAAATTTTTTGGAAATCATTTAAAGTAGCTAAATATGACACCCGGATAGTCAGCCTTTGTGGCACTACTAACCGCTTTTCCACTAGATGGCCTAAGTTAAGTGAAAGGAAAGACTTTTGTGAACTTTTTCTGGAACAATTTGCAGTCCTCACTGCGTAAGCAGCTGTTGGGTATCTGCAAAAAGTGAAAGCAACTGTTTTTCTGTAGCACAAGCCAATAAAATATCATCCATATAGTGAATATTATAGGCAGACAGGTATTTTTCTCACATAAGCTTGGCAGAGAGCTGGATTGCTGGCCATGGCTTGAGGCAGTATAGTCCAACAGAACCAGTATAAAGGTTGTTGAAAATTAGGGCTCAACCAGGAAAAGGCAAAATGGGGGCGGTCAGCAGGGTGCAAGGGAATAGTGAAAAATGTATCCTTTAGGTCTAGTACCAAAACGTGATATTGTAAAGGGATAGCATTTGGAGATGGGAGTCCAGGTTGTAATGGATTCATAATTTGCATGGTTTTATTTACTGCATGTGATGTGGGCTATGGGTGGGAGGTTGTCTCTTCAGAGATAACCTAAACTATCTGTGACTTGTGGGTGTGGGATGATAAAAGGCTGCAGTCCTGCCCTTGGTGACCATGGCAAGGACTCCAGTCCCAGGAAACAGTGTAACAATGCAAGGGTTATAAACTTTAAGTATTCAGGGGAAATGCAAACAAAATATGCTAAAAGCTTATCTAGAATGCCTGAGATCCATGCTAAAAGCTTACCTAAGATGTGGAAGATATATATGCTAATTTAATACTATTGAGAACTGAAACAAAAGGACCATTTGGCCTTTTCTGTCTGTATAAAAGGGACTCAAAAATCTTTTTCTGGACTCAGGATTGAAACAGAAAGCTCCCGAGTCCAGCCGGCCATCAATAAACCATTTTTCCTTCTCAAAATCATTCCTGAGTTCTCGTCTCCCTATACGCAAATAATTGAACCTCTCTCAAATTCTACAACATGTGCAGATCATGTAAAAACCAATTTCCTGATATTTTTAATAACAAAAATGGGAGTATTCTATAGACTAAATAAAAGTTTCACGGAGATGTCTGGCAGCTCTCTGTTCATTCACTAGCATTTCTGCAGTGACTAACTTCTCCTGTATAAGGGGCTACTGACACACCCAGACAGGTTCGTTGGATAGCCAAACTGTGGGTGCTGCAATTAGCTGGGTTGAAGTATCAGTGACCCCCAACTAAAAATGTGGGTACCCTAACCCCCATTGAGGAGGATGAGTCTGAGATTACACAGGTTCCAACAAACCCTGTTGTTGTTTTTCGAGGCCCTTTTTGGGCAAAGGGGGTCAGTACCCATGGATTCCAAAAGGGACATGGTGAAAGGTGAAGTAGGACCATAAGTACTGCAAGCCATTTTTAACTCTTTCAGCAATTTAAAAGGAATTGGGTCATGAGAGTGCAAGACCTCATGGGGATTATTAGGGTCTGGGCATTCTATCACAGGGAAAAATTGGAACCCTGTGACGTCTTCCCCAGCAAGACGCATTGAGCGCATCCCTTCCTGCAGTGGGGATAGCAAAGGAATGCCCGCTTCATGCCCAGGTGCTGCAGGGGCAGAAGGGAGAGATGCAGCTAACAAATTCTGATCTTGCACAGACAATGGGAACATCTGGCTTTGTAGTCTCCCTAATGGAGAGCCCAAGGGCATGGTAATCTCTTTCACCTCGTCTGAGGAGTCCTCAGCAGCAAACGGAGAGGACTCCTTTAACCCTTTGTTAACTCTGGATGCTAAAGTTTCAACCATAGGTTTGCATTCTAACTCCTTCATAGTATCCAGAAAATCCTTTATTAAGTCCCACAAAGTAAAGGTTCACACTGGCATGCCCTGTGGCCCTTTGGCAGTGTAATGGTCCCAAAGGCATTGAAACAAAGAAAGCTAATAAAGTATCCAACAGTGTTGAACTTGAACAATACTGAAGTGTCTTATTTGCCAGAGGAAATAAGAAAGCAGTGAAAATTCCCCAAAGATTGTCAAATGAAAGAGAAGACAATGAGCATTCATTTGCCCTCCATGGCAGGGGAGAAAAGCAGACAGCTACAGGGAACCTGAGCACCACAACATCTGTGCCTCTGCCTCTGTCCTGAGATTCAGGAGGGGTCATTGGAGTCAAGAGCAGAATGCAGGTAAAGAAGAGGAGTATGTCATTCAGAGGTAGTGTGCTCAGTCTATGAATGTGGAGAAAAACAATAGGTTCAGTCTTCTACAGATAACTCAAGTGTGACCCAGTGCATGAAATGGTATTCAGCAAGATCTTAAAGAAACAAAAACAGTTGCTTGGACATCCTCTTTTAGAAACTATAAATGAAAGAAGGAAAAAGCAAAACAACCATCAGAAATAAACAAAAACCCAGATATGGATTTAAGAAACTAACCAATTATGCGAGGTTTTTCTTGGGGAATTTCCAAGAAATTGTTGTTTTTATGAATCTTAGCCACCTACTTTAGCAGTACGGCAGAGTTGCAGCCATAGACATTTGAAGTTAATTATCAAGATAATTCCTTAAATCTTTGATATACTTATGAAGATTTTCTTTTAATGCACCTTAATCTTTTAAGAAACTGACACCAAATGCCTGTCAGTGGATATAGGTACTTGACCTTCAGTACCACTTTCTTAATTTTAGGTGGGGCCCATTTTCATCTTGATCTGAAAAACTAACCAAACTCCATGGCCAATAAGGCCATGCCATCTTGTAATGTAAGACATTTTAATTATATGCAGTTTTGTTAGTGAAAGAATTAATATCAAGTCAAAACTGATTTTCGGCTGTAGTACTGACTTCATGTATAATAAAAATAGAACTTTGCTCATTCCTGAGAAATTAAAACTAAGTTTGTTTTTCAGTTTAACACCACTTCATGCTGTAGACTGTGACATTTAAGACTCATCTGGGCTGGATAATGGTAATGATTTCTCTTTAAATTATCACTGGGACACTTATATTTAGTAGTTCAAATACATCCCAATAAGGAAAGCATCAGAATAATATGAATTTAGAATAGATATGAAGTTACTCTTGAGCCAAAGAGTGACCCATTATTTTTCTCTAAATATTACACCAGTGTTTAGAATTCATTACTTGGGGGAATTCATCACTTACTGGAGTCGCCTCTTGGTGTACACCCACTATGGACTTTTTATGGACCTCTACCTCTCACTTAGTGACTGGCAATGGTGTTTAGATTTACAGTCTGCCTATCATCTGGTTAGTGGGAATGTAGGAAGAATATTAAAATATCATTTAGAGATGCCGCTTACCCCCACTTTCTCTAAGTTTTCCTCTACTGCACTTAACTATGTCAGTCTTGGCGGTGTAGACTATTCATGTTTTTGGTTGAAATATATTACTATTTGATTCCCAGTCAGTACATTTCCTTTGGAACTTAATGTGAAAATGTGGTGTGTGTTAAGCACAGAAGTATGAATTTAAATGGAATTACCTTCTTTTTAATACATTTGCTATAAGGATAGAAAAATGGATTTAAGAAATACTGATTTTCATCAAAGAATAAGTTCTTCTCTAGTAGAGACAGGAATCTACTAGGAGGGTGAAGATTAAAATTCTTTACAAGAGATAAGAATATTACCCTGCTTCTGCCAATTAGCAGAGGTGTGAATGAAAATTTGGTATTAGATGAGCACTTCCTTGATATTTTTATAATGGTTCTTTAAATACAATATTCAGTTCTTAGAACTATCATCTCATCACTCTACTAAGCTTTGAAAACTCATACAGAATTGTGAGCATTTTTAATGAAATGTTTTACTATAAGAAAGCCCATTTTGATGGTAATTAGAAAAGTCATAATCAGGAGGGAAAATAACTGCTGAGGGAAAAAACCCCTACCATATAGTTTATAACCTGATGCTGCCATATTTAATGCCCTTTTGTGTCAGGGGCCTATTGGTAAGAGAACTGCCTCCAGCTTTTCCTCCCCCCAAAACAATAACAAATATCTATATTGTACAATATCATATTTTCAGATCTGTACTCAAATGAAAAAGAAGGAATCTAAGAAATTTAGATTGTCTATCTTAGACAAAACCAGATGACCTTAGGTCAGCATTAGATGGGCCCCCCTCATCTGCCCTGTCACTAGAAGGGTCATCTGCTAATCATCTATGGGATCTAGGGGTCATAGAATAACTACCAGTACACAGGGGTGCAGATTATGCATTACTCATGGAACTTCAATTGACTTGTACAAGGGCCTCCATTGTACAGGGCTGGTTGGTTAGCAAGCATGGACTGTGGTGCTATTCAAACTTTCTTCTTGGAATAAAAACCATGGAGACAAACAAGAAAGTAATATGAAACAGAGTCTTTGGCTTTTTATCTAAAGACAGACTAAATTCAGAGAAAGAGTTCATCTATAAATGGTACTAAAATGTACATTATGCTTCTCTGACAGAGCCCCAACAGTTCTCCTGCCCATTTTGAAGCCCAGCTAAGTTACCAGTATCTCTTTGACATCACCCAGATCATTTTATCCTCCTATGGTCTTTGTTTGCTCACTTTGAATTTCTCATCTGTTCTATAGGAATATTTTCAATATCTGAAAATCAACTCTTTTAGTGTACCATATTAATAAAATAAAGTAAAATAATAATTTCAATAGAAGCTCTAATAAAATTATTTAACAGAATCCAACATACAGGAATTTTTAAGAAACTAAATGAGGCATCATTTATATAACATAAAATTTCTCATTTTAACCATGCTTATGTGTAGAATGAACTCAGTAGCATTAATTACATTTACAATACTGTGTTATCATCACCATCATTCATTTCCAAAACTTTTTCATTAGCCTCAACAGAAAATTGATATCCATTAACTTTTTTTTTTTTAATTTTTTTATTTTTTATTGACTTTGTAATAATATTACATTAAAGATATATATGTGAGGTCCCATTCAACCCCACCCCCCCACCCCCCCTCTCCCCCCCCCCAACAACACTCGTTCCCATCATCATGACACATCCATTGGATTTGGTAAGTACATCTTTGGGCACCTCTGCACCTCATATACATTGGTTCACATCATGGCCCATACTCTCCTCTATTCCATCAAGTGGGCCCTGTGAGGATTTACAATGTCCGGTGATTACCTCTGAAGCACCATCCAGGGCAGCTCCATGTCCCGAAGACGCCTCCACCTCTCATCTCTTCCTGCCTTTCCCCATACCCTTTGTCCATTATGTCCACTTTTCCCAATCCAATGCCACCTCTTCTATGTGGACACTGGATTGGTTGTGTCCATTGCACCTTTATGTCAAGAGGAGGCTCAGATTCCACCTGGATGCTGGATGCAATCCTCCCATTTTCAGTTGTAATCACTCTAGGCTCCATGGTGTGGTGGTTGTCCTTCTTCACCTCCATCTTAGCTGAGTGTGGTAAGTCCAATAAATCAGATTGTAGGTGCTGGAGTCTGTTGAGGCTCAGGATCTGGCTATCACATTGTCAGTCCAGAGATTCAAATCCCCTAAATATATCTTAAACCCCAACATTAACTGCACCTCCAGCACATTAGCATGAAAGTCTTATGAAGGGAGATCCCATCTGAGTCCAGATTCATCACACATAAACACCATTTCCAAAGAGGGGCCATCTGCCCTGGTAGTTAACCCCATCGGCCATGACCATAACTCCCATGGGTCTCTTTAGCCCTCAAAGGAACCAATATCTGGGGATTGTATCTGCTTTATCTGTCTCTCTGACTCTGCTCAGTTGTGCATGAGGGCAAACCTTCTGCCAGCCTCCAGACTCTTTTTTAGAAACTCGTAGCCATATAAACTCATTTCTCCTTTCCATTTCCCCCTTACTTTAGGTCAAACAGCATTTTAAAGTCATGGTATTTTATGTAGACATGGATATTCTGCTGATCCGCATTGAACCTTCCGTATAAGGTCATTTTCCAGTTGCATCATCAGTTGGTAGTTGATAGTGGTCCCTCGTTGCCAGGGAGGCTCATCCCCGGGTGTCATGTCCCACGCTGGGGGGAAGGCATTGCATTTACATGCTGAGTTTGGCTTCGAGACTGGCCACATTTGAGTAACATGGATATACTCATAGTGGCAACAATTAAAAACCACAGTAGGGGGGGTACTGGGTTCCTGGCCAGTGGTGCTCTGTCGTGGTCCCTAGGGGAGCAGCGACAGTCTCCCAGGTACAGTGGTGGGGACCGGGAGGGAGTGAGGGTTCAACAGTGAGCCCCTGATACTAATGACTATGCTTGTGAGCTGATAAACCCAAAATAAGAACAAGGCCTAGAGCAACTTTGTGCCTGGGAATTTCCTTCTGTCAGCCTTCATGTTACTCCATTAACTTTTAACTCAATTTTTCTTTCCCCCTAGCCCTTTTTATCTATAATCTCCTTTCTGTCTCTATGGATTTTCTTATTCTATATATTTCATGCGAATGAGATTATACAATGTTTGTTCTTTTGTATCTGGTTCATTTCACTCAGCACAATGATTTCAAGGTCTGTCCATGTGGTATCATATATCAGAACATCATTTGTTTTTATGGCTGAGTATACCACTTTAAAAAACATTCATTTGTTGATAGACACTGGTTTGGTTTTACATTTTGGCTATGGTGAAAAACACTGCTAAGAATATTGGTTTAGAAGTATCTGTTTAGGTTCCTCTTTTCAATTCTCTAACATATATACCCAGTAGTTTGATTCCCAATCAAATAGTAATTCTATGTTTAATTTTTGAGGGGCCATCAAAATCGTTCCCATAATGGCTGCTCCATTTTATACTCCTACCAGCAACATATGGGCATTCCAGTTTATTCAAATCCTCACTATATCCCTTTAATTTAAAATTTTTAAATATTAGTCATCCTGGTGGGTTTAAGTGGCATCTCATTGTGGTTCTAAATTGCATTTCCTTAAAGCCTCATGAAGTTGTGTATCTTTTCATGTGTATATTTGCAATTTATATATCTCTTTCAATAATGTCTACTCAAGATTCTGAGATGGATTCAGACTCAAGAGTCCAAGATCCAAGTATGACTATTTTGCTTAACATCAACCACTTTCTTTTAACATCATCTCCTTTTTGAATGAGCTGTCAAAAATTCTTATTGGTGACTGTGTTAGTGTGGAAATAGTTCTCCTGAATGAACCAACTGCATAACTGGTCAAAAGATGCCTAGTAAATGAGACAAACAAAAATTAGAAGGTAGAACGTTGTTATCTATTACAATGTTGTGTCCCCAGACCTGTAAAACAATGTCACTTTCTATTATCATTCCTCTTAAAATATGTATCTCAATTGATAGTTTCTAAATCATGGAATTAACCAGAAAAGAGCTCTGATGAAGAATCAGATCTGTATTGTGTTTCCAATGGTGACAGCACCTAAAATGGGAAATGTATCCTTTTAAGGGTTTTGCAAGTGTCTGTGTTGGGGAAGGTGGGAAGGAAGAGGGAGGCAGTTGGAAGGGGAGTGTTTTGGGGAGATATAAAAGGGAATCTGGCCAATAGTTTACTGGAATTTGTTCCTGTTAATTAGGCTATAGGATGATTGAAAGAAAGTTTTAAATATTTATTAAATGAGTAATTATCAATGACACTAGAATTAACTGAAAAACTTAAAAAGGGTATAACATAATAAGTATTCATCATAAGTTCCAATCCTGTTGCCTAAAACTTTAAGCAGGAAAAAAGAAAAGAAAGAGAAAGAAATCATAATAAAGTTTGCAGGAACTCTATTGGAGAAAGGAAATAAAATTAAACCTCTCCAGAAACAAATGTTTTCCTTACTAGAAGTGCACATTGATGGAGATAAAGATATTTAATCCCATACTCAAACTCCCTAATCCCTTATGACTGCTTTCCTTATAGAAAAAGAAGAGAAAACACACACACAAAGGGGAGCAGGCCATGTGAAGTGGAGGCAGATGTACAAGCCATGGGATATCAAATATTGCCAGACTCTACCAGAAGCTACAGAGAGGTAAAGAAGCAAAGAAGCACTCTTCCCCAGAGCCTATGGAGAGAGCATGGCCCTGCAACACCTTAATCTCAGACTTTTAGACTCCACAACTGTAAGAGAATAAATTTATTTCATTTTAAGACACTAAGGTATTAGTACTTTTTATGGCAGCCCTAGAAAACTAACACAATGAGCTTCATGGTATGGGATGCTACAGTAAAATATCCATCACTGCTGATTCACTCCAGATTTTTTTCTATTAATAAATCAGTTAAATTGCTGATGAAGTATTTAGCTGCTTAGTATAAATGGTGCCATAGTACCTCCAGTGCTTACCCAAACAAGGGGAGTGTTTGAGTAGCTGTGGGAGGGAGCTCTATTGTCCTAAAAGGCCCCCAGCTTGATAGAAAACTATAGATTGAGAAGAACAACAAATTAGAAAATGGGTTCACACTTCTGAGTATCTCTTGAAAGAAATTGAAAAATGAATAGGAAATATTAAGAAAAATGCAATCATCCAATTGGAAGAAGAGCATTCTAAAGATTGTATTATAGACCCAGTTCACCTTTCCCATTTTTAGAAAGCATTGGATTGAAGCTGAGCATGACCCTCCCTGCTGCACTCACATAAATGAAGAGTAAATGAGTAAATGTAGGTAAAACCCTTAGAAAAATGGTGGGGCAGTATCCATGTAATAGGAATGTGATGGGCTAGCATGGCAAACTGATATAACAAGACAATGCAGCAAGAAGATGCATTGAAGAGACACAGTGAGAAAACACAATGAAGGACACAAGAAGTAGGGAGTGGAGGTGGCTTAAGTGATTGGGTGCCTCATTCCCACATGGGAGGTCCCCAATTTGTTTTCCTGGTGCCTTCTAAAAAGAAGATGAACAGTGAGCAGACATTGAGCACAAAAAATGAGGTGAGGAGAAATAAATACATAAATCTTAGAAAGAAAATATAGAGAAGGAGTGTATGGAAGTTCTGAGTGCCCTGATTGCTCTGGGCACACCTATGCCATTAGTTTTGTTTGCCTTGGTCATGTCCCTGCTTATGCCTGCAATTACTTCCCAGCCTGCCACAACCTCTGCATTTCTGCAAGGTGAGCTCCTACTTACTAGTCACCCAGTAGCTTCTGTTGGTTCAGTGGCACAAGGGACATGGTGCAATGTGTCATTGGAACCATCCTACATGTTATACACCTGCAGACCACTCAAGCTCCACTTCTGTCTCCCAGCTGGTCCAGGATGGTCCAAACATCACTTAGGTGGTGACCCCACAGGACACACAGACTGGGACAGACCCAGCCACAAGCACATGGCATCATGAATTAACTTTCCTGAACAAGTAGTAACTAATATTCCAGCAGATATACCCACTGGCATTTATTATGGTTGGGCAAATGTTGGAAGTGGAGATGTCTCTAAGATGGTGTTCAGCATAGGCTGCAACCCATTCTGTAAGAATATGAAAAAGTCCATGGAAACTCACATCATACATACCTTCAGAAAGGACTTCTATGGGAAATCCTCAATGTGGCCATTGTTGACTACCTCAGACCAGAAAAGAACTTTGATTCTTTAGAATCACTTATTTTAGCAATTCAAGGTGATATTGAAGAAGCTAAGAAATGACTAGAATTACCAAAATATTTGGCTCAAAGAAGACAATTTCTTCCAGGTTCCTGAAAGTAAAATAATGAATGGCCACTGATGAAAAATCATCTTATTTTTTAATTTGCTGTTTTCTAGTATTTCACTGCTATACAGTCTCATATTGGCTATATTTTTTAAAATCACTCATATTCCTAAGGCTGTGACTTAGTTTAAACAATACAATGTAATTACTATATTATGCTTCAACTGTTAAATTAAACCCATTGTGCTATGGTACTAAAGAGATGGATTTAAAAAATCAAGATTCTTTTTTATGCAATATTTTGTTTAAAAACTCTTTCAATATTTTCTAAAATGTACCAATAGAAAGGTCTTAATTTTCCTATAATGTAGATAAAATGTATAAAAGGCACATGACTAGTTTAAGATAAGACATGATTTTCATGGTAAAATACCAGTATGAATGTGCTGCTGAACAGAGAAGGCTTGTAGAAGTGCATGAATTAAACAGAAGTTTGGTAGTTTATTATAAACCTAAGAGGAAAAATCCTTACTTTATATTTTTGATAATTGTGCATTAATGTTTTGTATTAATATATTTTATTGTAGACATGAAGTGAAATCACGGTACTGTGTTCCACCTTTGTATACACTTGCTTCAATTTTAAATGGTCTCCCTCCTTCCATTTTTTGTTTGTATTTGAATACAAAGAAAAATTAGTGTTTTTCAAATCTGTAGTTCTCATTTTTGTGTTGGATAACACTTTTCTTCTTTTTAAGAGGAGGGCACTTTTAGGGGAAAAACTTCTTTAGATTTCTTCAAGATTTAATTGAACCCATAGTAGTAACTCACATATATATATGACAGTTTCTTTAAAACACAAAATGATTGGGATTTCCCTCCCCTGAAAATATTCAATAACCAATTAAACTACAAAAGTATTAGAAAGTTATTTACTTTTCATGTATTTTTCATGTAATTATGTTCCTGAGATCTGAGCCCTATAGTTGTGTTTGTTTAATGCCACTTTAAAGAGTTGCTACAGCATGGAGGGAAACCATATTATTATAATAAAGTTCTAGTTAAATAATCTTCATCTCATGCATTTTCCTCCCTGCCAACTTTGATATTTTTGCCATTTGAGGGTTTTTTTTTTGTTTATATTGGCAGAAATTTGAAATTGATATTTGGAAAATTGAGTTTATATACTGCTCCTCCTTTCCTACAAAGCTGGTGCTAAACAGTGACATGATATACAATACCATGGACCCAAACCAATCTGTAACCTGGTCCTCAGTTGTTGAACTGAGCACACACTTCCCATATATGAAGTCTCAGGTTCAATCCTCAGTATCTCCTTAAAAATATATTTTAAAAAATATATGGGATTTCTATACACACCACCCTCATGCTCCCACACAGTTCCCCATTAACAACATATTTCATTCATGTGGTATATTTGCAACAATTGCTGAAAATACACAGAAAAATTGCTACTAGCCAAGGTCTATAGTTTACAGCATATTTTACCCTTTGGCCTACACAGTTGTATAGGGTTTGACAAAATGTATAATGGTCTAAATCGATCATTACAATGTCATTCAGGACAAATCCAAGTTCCAAAAAGTGTCGCATGTTACATCTATTCTTCCCTCTCCTCCCCTAAAATTTGAAATGTGAAAATGCTTTGGCACATATGAAGAACCCCATCATAACCTTGGTCTTAGTAAGCAGTCATAAAGAAGAACCATAATAGTGTAGGAGGCTATGGGGCCTTTGAGGTGTGTAGCATAATGAGGCCCTCAGCAGGTAGAGTGGACATTTTGTCAAATCCTGCAGGTGTCCTGCTCTGAGGGAGAAAATTGGGTTAAGTTGACATTGTTGACTTAATCTTCAAGTGCAGGTGGACAAGGGTTTGTTCATCAAATCCTGCCTAAGCTTGATATGATCTTGTTGTGTTTGTATTAAAAGAACAATCTACAGAAATAATCTCACGTTGGGCTTTTAAGAAGAAAAAATGTTCTATGAACCAGTACTTGATACAATTGTAGTAGAGGGAGGTGGAAAATTCTACCTTTTGGGACTTGTTAGTGGAAATTTCAGGTGAATAGAAAGAGTGCAGCTGCCATACATAAATGTATATTTCAAATAAAATAAGTTCTATTGATAGATCATGAAAAAACAATAAGCAGGTGCAACACACTGAATTTCTTTTGTATATAATCACAATATTTAACATTCAATTTTTAGATCAAACATCATCCTTATTTTCTAAGTATATATGTTCAAGCATTATGACATATATTTATTACTTCAGTCATAGGTTTATACCTAAAGCATACACAAAGTACAGTGGTCCTATATATACCCCATATACAGTTTTGCCTATTATTAACACTATGCATTAGTGTCGTACTTCGGTTGCAATTGATGAAATAATGTACTTATGATTATACTATTATATATATTCCATAATATGTATCAGGATTCACTATTTGTGTTTCAGAATTGTATGTTTTTACTTTTGAAAATTCTGTTAACATATGTACAAATATTCTTGAAATATTTTATGGTTATTTTTATTCTATATTTGCTGAAACATACAGCATATTTTATTTAATAATTCATTAAGTTGATATAGATAGCTTGTTAAAATGTGCAAGAAACAGAATACATTATTGAAATATATATAAGCAAAATATTTTTCAGTTTCTCATTTTTTGGAGTCAGTAATTTCAAGAAGATTGAGTACAGAGTAAAAATGTGTATAATCCAGCATTATGGTAATAATAATCTAACTTGAGACATCATAATTCATTCCAAATTTAAGGGCATGCCAGATATGGCTGTTAAATGAAGAGTGGGTGGGGATAAACAACATTTCCATAAGTCTTATATAGTAGGTTTAAATCCTCAAAGTCATCATTTTTGTTAGCATTGGGCTGTATTAAAAATTTTAACTCTGGTACGGTTTATGGGCCTCATTTTGTCAAGCCAATTTGCAATGCCATAATCAATCTAATGTTAATGTATTAGTCATTAGTTCAGGGGGTCCATGCCACTATAGAATATTTGAGGGGAATGGATGCTATGACAATTGGGAATCAGTGCTAGACAATATTTCTAAAGATTGGTTGAGAAATATCTGTTTGTCCTTCATTTCACATTTAGAAATTATTTCCTAAGTTTATGAGGGGCATTTTTTTAAAAAATTGCTATTGTATGATTGCAAATACCACAAACTAGTTGGCTTAACAAGAGGAGGGTATCAGCACACATATTACTAAGTCTAGAAATCCAAAATCAAAGCACAAGCAAGGGTATGCTTTCTTCCTAATATATCTAGCAGTATGTTGCTGAACTGCAGCAATCCTTGTGGTTCATTGGCTTGTTTCTCTACCTCCCATTGTGTGACAATATTTCCATTTCCCCTGACTTCCAAACTCTCACTCCTTTCATTGAGTCCAAATTTCTGCTTTAAATAGGTCTTCAGGCATACAGATTTATGACTAACCTTATTCAGTTCACATGCTTGAATTGAATCTAGAAGATCCTATTCTCAAACATGAGTTCATACCTTAACCGATAACACGTCTTCAAAGGGTACCATTTACAAATGGATTCACCCCCACAGGAGCATAGATTATTATTAGGATATGTCCTTGATTGATAAATTAAAAACTCTACCAAATTCTGCCCACAGGACCACATAAACATTTTCCTACATACAAAATACATTTACCCAATCCAAATTTCATAAAAGCGTTGCCATTTCAGTACCTACTTCCTGTCATCAAAATCAGTTAAGGGAGTGAATGCAGCTCAGTGTCTGAACTCCTGCTTTACATGTACAAGGTCCTGAATTCAATCCCTGGTGCCTCCTTAAAATATTAGTAAGGAGTGTGTTCCAACCTATGGAAAATTCCTCTGTATCTATTAATCTGGGTAAACTAGAAAAAAAAAATATTAGTTTTCTAAATGTGATGATGGGACTGGCATAGGATAGATATTGCCATTCTAGAAGGGATAAATTTTATGTCAAACAGAGGTTACAGATCCTATTCAACTCTGAAACTCATCAAGGAATAGTCCATTAGATTTCAAGGTCTGAGAGTAAAATGTGGGCATATTTTTTGTCCACCTGGCCCACTGAAGTGGGAGCTAGCCATTCTCAAGGGCTTGTCCAGTGACCCTGCTCCCTGTAAATCCTAGAATTTGGCCCATCTCTCTCCAATCATTGAAATGTTGTATTCACTCTTCCCCACTTCCTCCAAGCATCCCTATGTCTTGTCCCGAGTTGATATCTTCAGTTCTTACTTCTGCTGCCATGAATCTGTCCGTTCAATCTCTATCTCCTTCCAGGAGCCCTACTGTTCAGCTCAAATGTGTCCACAGGGGGAGAGAGATCAAAAGTTAGCCTCTTCCCCTGCTCATGGGAAGCAGTTCACCTGTCACCTGTTGAGGGACCTATCCCATATCTGTGCCCTTCCCCAGGGACCACCATCATGGGGACTGCACTGATATGGGCTCCCTTCATCACTGTAAAAGGTAACTTCTATCCTGCATCAGGCTAAGCTGTGACTGATCTATGTGAGTTGCCCTCACTCTGTTGTCTCTGTGTCTGCAGGTGTCCTGTGCAGTGTTTAGCTGGTGGAGTTGGTGGCTTATGGGAGACAGACCTGCTGTCCTCTGAGCCTCTTCTATAAAGCTTCTAGATTCATTTTTTTCTGAATATGTAATTAACTCTGTCTCTCAGGCTTTAGGACAGGGGAAAGAGAGGTTGGCATTAGTGAGTCAACAAACTAGAAATGTTAATGTATGCTCCATCAATTTAGGAATGATTCACAGTTCCTAGGGACAACCCTATAAACACAGCTTCTCTTGAAATGTTCAACCTGATAGCTGAGGACAAAGCCATACTATGTGAGAGACACAGTGAGGGGAAGTCAGCCTGAGGACAGACACAAACTCTCCTGCAGGGTGGTAGTAAGTACTGGGCTATAAGGAGCATCTGTACCATCAGGGGACAAGCACAGCCCAACAAAGACACAGGAACAGAGGGAGGCCTGGGTTTCCTCTTAGATTTTTGCATTTCCTCTTCCTGTCCAGAAATTCTTCCCTAAAAACTCTATTTTTGCTTTCCTTTAGCAAGTCCCTGCTTTCTCTCATCTTATAATCATTAATATAGAATGTGGATTCAATACCATGTTTTTTTGTCTTTCCTATCAGACTGCTGCTAGCAACTACATTTAGTAGATTATTGCTCATTAGGAAATTAATTCTTTAATACAAACTTGAGTGTTGTGCCAGGATTTTTGTTTATTTTCATTTTCTGTCATAAAATAGTAAACACTTCTCTCCTGAGACTGTTCAATGCTTAATATTAAAATGTGTCCTTTTTTGCATCTGTTTTTCTGCCTTGCATGGAGCTGAAATATCATTTTAATGGCTTGCTTCCTCCACTTCTCTTTGGATCAAATGTGTTACAATCTCAGTAAGATTCACCACCATCTCTCTTGCCAACATGAGTGGATTAAGCATCATCAGTGGCCCTTCAATGGTCCTCCTTCTCCCTTCAGTGAGGCATTTCATCCATTTATCTATCTCCCCTGCATTGGTGAACCAGTGTATTCTCTTCATTCTCCTTGCTCCACCCGATTCAATGCAATAACACCATTCTATAGCATAATATCCCCACCCACCTTGATTGTTTCTACTAAAGGTAGGAAAGAGACATCCTTCTACTGCTGCTGCTGCTCCCTGTGTACACACTGGAAGCTCCCTAGTACGTTCACCATATTGTCCAAACCCCAAGGTTCTTGCACTTTCCCTAGAAGGTCATGTATGTGAATTAATCCCAGGAAATCTTTATTAATTTCAGTCAATATTTCTGGAAACTTCTGAGGTATATATGGTTCTTTAAAACTGGTGAAGTTCTACAAGTTGTATTAAAAACCTATGCATCATGTTTCCATCTGTGAAATAAACTTACCTTCAATCCAATGCTTGTATCAATGTAATGAAACAATGTCCTATTTCCTGCAAACATTGAAAATTATAAAATTTAAGACTTGTACCAGCATTTATGAAATTTATTAAAAAGTAACTGATAGTAAAAAGTATGCTATTGTAATCCATATTTTGTTCCTAGAACTATTGTGATTCCAGCAATGGAAGAAATTATATCATTGATATAAAGACAGTGGCCACAGTAGTTGCTGAGGGCAGGGAGAGGGAAGTAGAGATGTAATCTGGGGCATTTTCTGGACTTGGAGTTGTCCAAAATGATATTGCAGGGACAGATATTGGACATTATATATCCTACCCTAACCCACTGAATAGACTGGAGGAGAGTGTAAATTACAATGTAAACTGTAATCCATGTGGTTCAGCAGCCCTCCAAAATGTACTCACCAAATGCAGTTAATGTGCCACAATGATGAAAGAGGTTGCTGAAGTGGAAGGAGTGGGAGTATATGTGGGTATAGTGGAACCTCTTATATTTTTTAATGTAAGTTTTTTTGTGATCTAGTTATCTTTTTTAAAAAGACAATTAAAATATTTTTAAAATATAAAATAAAATTAAAAGTACTGGAAAAAAGTATACTATTGGCACTAGTGGGAATATAATTAAAAACCAAGAAATGATTACCATTTTATATTAATAATTTTATTCAGGAAGAATAGCATTAATAATCAAGTCAGAAATGCATAAAGAAGAACATCAATTTGATCACTATCTCATATTAAAATCATGAGAAAATTCAAGTAGACTATGTACTTAGAATAGTATTCTAGGCATGTGTCTGTCATGTGTGTGATAATTTAGTTTTTCATGTGCATATGGATATATCATTGTATGTGTTTGTTGGTGAGTGATTTTGATGATAGAACATACAGTATAAACTTATATGACAATTTAAAATATAAATGTTTAGTGTGCTCAAAGATAACATATGTAAATGATGGTGTTATAATGCCTAAGGCAGATAAAGGTAAATATATAAACCAAAATGTAAAAATACTCAGGGAGGACAAAATGTCATTATACTATTAAATATTCATACAAATTCAATAAAGATGTAATGCACTCATATTCACAATGGATAAAGGAAATGCTAATTATAATATCATATTTGCCCATCATATAAGTTATATAAAACACATGACAAATAACACTTCAATCCATCATACTTTTTCTTAGGATATTGACTTATACTTTTGATATGACTATATACACTTTCACTTGTCTAGGTATCTATTTGGCAATATATATAAATTTATGATCATGAATACAATAATATCTATCCCAGAAATCTACTCCATATATTCTTTTGGTTTTATATTTTTGTTGCTATTTTTTAGCTTTTACAATTTTTAATTTAGAATAATATTGAAGTTACAAAAAATATAGAATATTCCCATTAAACCTTTTTCTAATTTTATATAATATTACAACTTACATAGCAATAATATATTTTCCAGAAGCAAGAAATTAACAATTTTAGTGATTATTTAATAACTTACAGACGTTATTAAAAGTTTAGCCACTTCACACTAATATTCATTCTTTGTTCCAAATACAATCCAGGACAGCACACTGAATCTAGACATCATGACACTCATAGACTAATCTGGTAAAGGACAATTGTGTATTCTGTTTTAAATCAGTGAAATGTTCTTCAGACTGAAATGGGGCAATATGTTGATAGTGCTATTCAACAGTGCTTAATTTATACCAACATTTCTATCATCACAGAGACTGCAGTTATGAAATTTCCAACTATGAAGTATACTTGTCTATTGCTCTTTTAGATTACATAAATTAGGATTTTTTTTTTACTTTTTCAGAAATTACCACTTTATCATTATGTTACATTACTTTTTTTCTGTAATAATCTTACATTTGTTGAAGTCTAATTTGAAGTCCATAATAAAGCATATGTTTTACCTTGCTATGTATTTATATTTAAAGTGACTCTTTTGTGGTCAGTAAGGAGTTGGGTTTTGCTTTCTTATCCAATAAGATCATTGTAGTTATAAACCAATGTTTTCAGGTAATTCCCATTTGAAGCCATTATTTTATAGTTCCTTTAAAATCTATATCTTTAAAGATGTTTTCTGCTTTTTGCAGGTGGGGTGGGAGGGAGGAATTGTGAGGAACAAGGGGAAAGTTTGGGGTGTTAGAATTCTTCACTATGTTGACATTGATCTTCAGATTGTACATATTTACATACATATTGAATTGTACATGTTAAATATGCACAGTATATCATGTGAAATTATATTTAAATCTCTTAAATATAACAGTGGATATATTGGTATGGAAGGAGAAATAGGGAGAGGCAGATAATGATGCAGGAAATGTCAGAGACTCTTCAAAATGCATTCGTGTTAACCTGGTTCTCACTGCAGTCCTTAGGAATTCCTTAGAGTACTATTCACCTCATGTCACTGCCTCTCCAAATCTCTATTAGTGATGTCTACCTTGTATGCTCTTTCTTATTTAATTAAATTCAGTAATATTGTTGAATAGTCAGGTTACAACATGCTATATTCAAGATTTGTTTATGACAGAATAATAAGGAAAAGGGTTTTTAGTGGCAAGCTTTTGTAAAGCTATCATCCAAAGGTGGTGACACTGAGACTGAGCATGGCTGAACTGCCCAGTTCCCATAGGTGAGAAGTATAAAGGGTGGGAGCAGTTCAGGTGTTCCCTGTGCAATCATGGTGACCAGAAGTGAGGGCACATATGGGTCTTTTGTGCCTTCAATGGGGAATCATATAATTAAAAACAGTTAATGACAAAATATTAAAATTGTATGGTTAACTATGGCACATAGTTAACATTAGGTGATTTTCCTCATATGCCATCCTATTATTAACATCTTATATAAGTGTCATACATTTGTTACAATTCATGAAAAAATATTCTTATACTTTCACTATTAACCCTAGTCCACTGTTCACCAACACTGTTATATAATTCCATATTTTATATTCTAACTTTCATTCTAGTAATACATACCATTATAAACTTCACTTTCAACCACATAGATACATAGATAATTCAATTCCATTATTGGTAGACCGGCTTTGATTGATTTATTGCCTTTCTTTTATGGAATAATAATATAATATTAAGTAATAATTATTATTAAATATTTTATTTCTTAATAACTCAGGTATAATATGTACACTTACTACACAATTTTGTAACACCAAACACAACATTTTGATGTTTTAGCACTATAATTTGTTATAACTTATTCTTCACATCTTTACCATCACTTTTTATAATTTTAAAAATATTTTATTATGACCATCTAGTGAACTGCTGTGAATATTTTTGTAGTATGTTTTTCATTATCTTTTTAAATGATACATAGATCACACAAAACGTTACATTAAAAAATATATGGTTCCCATATACCCCACTCCCCACGCCCCAATTCCTCCCACATATATAGCTTCTTTACCTTCCTCTTATGACTACAGTCAATCTCTATTCATGACCTTATTAGGCATTCATAAATATTCTTTGGTGAAAGTGCATTCAATAGTTTTAAATCATTTTAAAACAGTTTTACACCTATATTTTATTTATGAGAAAGTGTACTTGATTTTATTTTGAATAGAAGTTCTTTATCAAAAAAATAATTCCGAAATATTATTTCCTGATTTATGACATGGATTTACATTTAGATAAAACTGTTTATTTTTCATAGTAATTAATTAAAAATTAAAAATTTTATTGATATCCCTTGATTTGAAGTCTTTTGAACTAAAAAAGGTGAGGGACAACATTACCTAAGAGCCAACATCATCCAAGAGGGAGAACCCAGAGGCCTGCAACAGACACTGGTCCACAGGGCTTCTGTCCTCTAGGCAAGCTCATTGTTCTGGGACACAAGTTCCTTGAATAGCACCTGCTTCTGCTCTTGGAAGCCTTGCCCTGCATAGAGCGCCCTCTGAGAATACCAACCCACAGTGTTTTAAGTCCAGGGTTTCCTCCCACACATCTGGTTGGGTCCGTGTTGGCTGCACTGACTGCATGCATCAGCCATGTGTTCCTGACCCCTGGTGGGTAGGCCTGAGTCCTCTCATGGGCCATCTGGAGGGCTCCCAAACAATGCCATGAAAGGCAAACCAAACATGAACATACTACCGAAGTCTCAGATTCCTCATTCGTGTGTTTTTTTCCTGTTGGCCAAAGGAAAAACATTAAAAAACTTAGGTTCACCATGGGGCAGTACCCATGTGCTCGTCACAGGGAACAGGGACAAATTTGGGTTCATTGCTTAAAAATCAGACAAAATATGTGTACTTGTGTGCTCATGTGTGTGTATAAGCACAGGCATGTGTGTATATGTGTGGATG
Organism: Dasypus novemcinctus; assembly: GCF_030445035.2. Lineage (NCBI taxonomy): Eukaryota > Metazoa > Chordata > Mammalia > Cingulata > Dasypodidae > Dasypus > Dasypus novemcinctus. The sequence goes on along the minus strand of NC_080691.1, from coordinate 60,750,793 downwards.
AATGTGGGTATGATATATGTGTTATGGGTACAGTAGATGTGTGTTGAGTTTTGAGACATATGGTTCTGTGTATGCAAGTGTGCTCTCATGTGAGCTTCAACTCAAGGACCACAGAGAAGGTGAGAGACCTGGATTCACCCTGCCTGTGACTGTGTCTTTGCATCTAGCAAGCTCCTTGGAATGGGGCCCCAGGGATTTCATAGAATCCTTTGTTTTATCTCCCTGAACAGTGTGCTGGGTTGCTAAGGACAATTCAATATGTCAAGAGATGGTATCATCAGCATGTGGTATCTCTAAAGAGCAGTCTGAAGTCTAGTGCATAGCCAGGTAATACTGGATAGAGAATACAGGGGAAATGCCCTGTGAGTCCAACAACGGGGCGGTAGGGGACACTCAGGTCCCATGGAGCACAGAGCGCAGCCCCAGAGCATATGCAGGGACCACCATGCAGGTGCTTCCTCTCAGGATCTGGGTTTTTTTGAAAACACAGCACAACTAATATATCTAATAATATTCCACTCCTTTGGGAGCATTTGCCTACTTCAATAAGGCAACAGGAAGCACATTAAAAAAGGGTGTTTCTAGGTCTTACAGAGAGAAGCTGGAGGAAAAGGATGGCTTATTAATTCAATGTATCCTTAATTTTGTGAGACACACTTATCATCTTGTAATTGTTATACTTCTCTTTACAGTTCCTGGTTCATTTCAAAGTCTTTAATAATGACATTCCATTTTCCTCAAACATCTGAACTCAATTTCTGTAAATTCTTATTACATGTTCACTACATTTAACAGTGAAAATAAAATTCAACTATCATAAGAACCTTCCCTTGTAGAGCAGGTGTATCTCAGTGGGTGAGCACTCCTCACATATATGAGATCCCATTTGCAATCCCCAGTACCTCCTAAAATAAATAAATAAAAGAAACTTCCCTGCACATCTCAACATGAACTTCACTAACATCCCGACATTTTATACTACTCATTCTAATCATGGTACTTCCTCCAGTATTTTATTTGCTGGTGCCCTCCAAAAACATCTCACTTGAGTATTTGTCTCTTTTCCCTTTCTATTGCAAATTAGTCATTTCAGTTGGTTCTTTTCAAGAGCATTAAAAAATCTAGTGTTGGTGTCCAGTCACAGCATACTTTAATAATCTGTGCAAATACCAGAAGCTTTTTTTCCTTTATTTTTTTTTCTTTCCTGGGGATACCTAGCAACTCCTTCTTACCCACAAAAATATATGCACAACTACTGGATTTCCTTCACTGTGAGAAAGAATTTATATCAGCCTCCCTCCAAGTCCATCAGTCCCCAAAGTCAGAGACACTCAATTCTGCATATCTGCCAACCTGTAAGACCACATGTTGAACAACTGGTGCACCTGGTTCTGGATGTTAGAGGCAGTCTCTTCCCTTCTTCTTTTCCACAGCATGTCAGCCCACATTCCAGTTCTTAATAAGAAGTTCCTGATTTGTTCTGTTAATCTGACTCATCCTACTTCTCTTTACTTTCCTATTAACTATTTTCAGGGATGGCCATTATTTGTTATGTAATCCGTGTGAATAATAGTTGCTAACCAGGTTGCAGTAGCCTTCATTCAAGCCTATGTTCCTAAAATGATATGGCAATAAAGGATTTTAACCAGTAACAGGATCTAAATTGGGCAATGTACAGTTTGGGTCACTGACGCGGAAGGGACTGACCTGACCCAGTGACACAGGTGTGACACGTCATTGTCAGAACCAGAGTAGATGTTCATTGTGGAATTGTGTTCAACAGAGGTGAGGACTCACATCACTTCCCACCTTCTGGTTCCCAGGGCAATGATTACACTAAGAACAGTCATAATGACAGTACACAAATCTGGGCATCTATTCTAAAATTCACAAATAAAACTTCTGCTGCAAGCCCCAATTTGGGCCTTTTTAGACTAAACCATGTAGCGATGAAGTCACATCCTCAGAATTACTGGGCAGGAGGGGATGGAGTTTCCACTGTAGACTTCTAGGATCTCAGTCATGATCATAGGATTCCATAACACAGGCTCAGGAGGGCAGCTCCCACATGATTTTGAAGATACCTGATTCCTTGGTATGGACTTGCCCTCTAGCCATTGTGAGTTTCTCCTATTTTCAAACTATTCACTTTGGGGATTTACTGACAAGGATCTACATGGGATTTCCCCTGAAATAGTGAATACCTTTTCACAAAACCCAGAATTCACTGGCATTAAAACAGAAAGGAATTGAGATATCCTGGGATCCATGAATGGATCTCCAGATGGATTCCTATTTCTCCTGTAACAAAGAATCACACATTGGATAGATTAATACAGCACAAAAGTACTGCCTTACAGTTCAGGAGGCTATAAATCTACAGTCTGAAGGGAAGAATCTTACCGTCCTCCTGCTAGTCACTGGTGCTTTACCCAAAATCTTGGGCCTTCAATTCCTAACTCAGTCATGGCATGGTGTCCTCTTTAAGTTTATCTGTGTGCAATTCTCTCCTTCTTATAAGGACACCAGTCATATTGGATTAGGATAAATACAATCCAGTTTGACCTCACTTTAACCAACAACATCATCAAAGAAACTATTTACAAATAAGGTCACATTCACAGAACAAATATTAGAACTTGACCATGTGTTTTTGGGAGACAGAATTCAATCCATAACACTCATCTGATATATTGGTATGTTTATGACCCTCCACTGACTGTCTCTATATGTAAACAACAGTAGGGTTCATGTTCCTTTAACTTTTACCTAAGGAGTGTTTCCTGAGGTATAGGGTATCCATGTCTTGTAAAAAGAAATCACTGTAATTAGTGAAATGTAACCCCAATAAGTGGATATTTTCTCCTAAGTATCAATGATAATCTTCCTTCTGGAGAAGCCCCGGTACAGAGAACTCCCCTGACCCCATTTAACCCTTTTATACAAAAGTCCTCCCCATGGAAATTGCCACTTGCACCAATGGATGAAAGCACAGCACACAGTCTTAAATTTAGCATTCCCCTGAAACAGGAAGGTATTGTCTGCCATCCATGGGGCTCATAAAAAGGAGCATGAAGTCTTTGTGGTTCTTCCTCTTTCTGGTGGCAGCTCCCAGATGTCTCAGATTTCAGCCATGAAGATAATGAGGAAGATGCCTCTGAGCCTTACTGTACAGCACACATGACTCACTGTGGTTCTCCTTGCCCTCAGGTGTCCTGTCCCAGGGGAATCTGCAGGAGTTAGGCCCAGGACTGGTGAAGTCTTCACAGGCCCTTTTTCTCACCTGCTCTGTCTCTGGATTCTCCATTACAACCAGTTATTACTGCTGGAATTGGATCCATCAGCCCCCAGGGAAGGGGCTGCAGTGGTTGTCAAGAACATGCTATGATTGTAGCACTTACTACAATCCACCCCTCAAGGGCTGATGCTCCACCTTGAGAGACACATCCAAGAACCTGTTCTCTGTGCAGCTGAGCTCCATAACTACTGAGGACACAGCTGTGTATTACTGTGCAAGAGACACAGTGAGAGGAAGTCAGGTGAGCTCAGACAAAAACCTCCCCATACAAGGAGGGGCTGAGCAGCTGGGGCACTCATAGCCCACTTACCATAGTGACTCTGTTTCAAATGACAGATGCTGGACATTATATATCCTGCTATAAGCCACTAAACGTACTGGGAGAGAGTGCAATCTACAATGTAAACTATAATCCATGCAGTGAAGCAGTGTTCCAAAATGTATTCACCAAATGTAATGAAATGCAATTAATGTGCCACAATGATGAAAGAGGTTGTTGATGTGGGAGGAGTGGGTGGGAGTTGTGAGGTCTATGGGAATCTTTGAGGTATTTTTCTCTTTTTTTCTTTATTATTTTTTAATGGTTACATTAAAAAAAAATGAGGTCCCTATATAACCCCCAAGCCCCTCACCCCACTCCTCCCACATCAACAACCTCTTTCATCATCATGGCACATTCATTGGTGAATACATTTTGGAGCATGGCTGCACCACATGGATAGTGGTTTACATTGTAGCTTACACTCTCCCCAGTCCACTCAGTGGGTCATGGCAGGACATACAATGTCCAGCATCTGTCCCAGCAGTACCACCCAGGACAATTTCAAGTCCTGAAAATGCCCCCACATCATATCTCTTCTTCCCTCTCCCTACCCTCAACAGCTACTGTGGCCACTTTCTCCACATCAATGCTACAGTTTCTTCCATTACTAATCACAATAGTTCCATAGTAGAACACCAGTAAATCCACTCTAATCCATACTCTATTCCTCCATCCTGTGGACTCTGGGATGATTAGGTCCACTCTCCCTCTATATCAAGAGGGGATTTAGATTCCATATAGATGATGGATGCAATTCTCCTGCTTGCAGTTGTAGGCACTCTTGGCTCCCTGGTATGGTGGTTGACCTTCTTCACCTCCCTGTTTGCTAGCCAGGGTAAGTCCAATAACCAGAGGGTAGGATTTGCAAGTCTGCTGGGACTCAGTTCCTGGCTGTCACTGTAACATTTTTTGTGATCTATGTATCTACAAAAAAATACAATTAAAAAATTGGTTGTGATAGGGGGATGGGAAGTGGGGTATATGTGGAACTCTTATGTTTTTTAATGTAATGTTTTGTGTGGTCTATTAACTTTTAAAAAAGATAATTAAAAAAGGAAGATTTGTGGCAACTGCAGATTCCTGTGATAATATAGGGTTTGTCCTTCTTGCTTAAAAGAATTGAAACCCTAGGGATTCCCAGTACATCTATTACAAGTAATATCATTGTGTTTCCAAGTTTCAAACACAGAAAATATATTAGCAATGATATTATGTATGATATTTTATTAGAATGATGTGGGCTATGGGTGGAAGGCTCTTTGTCTCTTCAGAAATAACTAAGCTGTTTGACTTGTGAGTGTGGAAAGATAAGAGGCTGCAGTCCTGCCCTTGGGGACTGGCAGGGCTCCAGTCCCAGGAAATGTTTAACAATGCGGGGGCTATAAACTTTAAGTATTTAGGGGAAATGCAAAAACCAAATATGCTAAAGGCTTATCTAGAATGTCTGGAGTCCATGCTAAAAGCTTACCCAAGATGTGGAAGATATATGCTAATTGAAGCCTATTGAGAACTGAAACAAAGGGACCATTTGGCCTTTCCTCTCTGTATAAAAGACGTTTGAAAATCTTGTTCGGGGCTCGGGATTCAAACGGAAAGCTCCCGAGTCCGGCCGGCCGTCAATAAACCATTTTTCCTTCTCAAAATCATTCCTGAGTCCTGGCCTCTCTATACTCGAATAATTGAACTTCTCTTAAATTCCACAACATTTTTGGCAACCACGAAGGGATAATAAATGAAGGCCAGAGACGGTAGCATTTTGCTGCCCCTTCCAACCTTCCAAATCCCCGAGGAAGCCGGGAGGACTCGGGTGAACCCCAAATCTGGGCGCCCCTGGATTAAATTTAATCCAGAAAAGATGTGGGCTCCACCAGAATCTTCCCGACAAAAATCGAGGGCAATGGAAGGTCTGAAGAGAAGGATTCTGGGAACGAAAAAGAACTCCGAACATGGAAGAAGGTAAGACTCCCCGGGTGAGCAGAGTCTGGAAGGCCCTAGCTTTAATTGCTAGGAAGGGGAGGCTGATCACCTCCCGAGAGAACCCTAGTAGCCCCAGAAGGCTGGGGGGAAGCCGTTCTCTCTAGGCTTGGGAAAAGGAGGAAAACCGGGGAAAAGCCCTGGTGTTTTGGGTTTGTCTAACTGCATGTTAGAATCTGGTACTGGTCTTATATCCACTAAAGGAGTGGAGTCTCGATTTTAATAGGAAGGGTATTTATAGGTTCGAGTCCTAATATCCTGGAAATTGGTCTAGATTAAGGAAAACAAAACTTGGTTACAGGAAAATGGATCGGCTTTTCTGGTGGAGCTTGGTCTGGGTGTAAAGTTTAAACAGTGGAAAAGTCTAGCTGAAATCTTTTGTTATGGTGCTAATTTGTGAATGAATTCACTTTATACCAAATGTTAAGTGTTCTGAGGTTTGTGATGGCTGTGGGGGCAGCCATGGTGAAAATAAATATATAACTTGTGGGTCAGATTAGTGACCTTTGTGCTTCTGTCTGTGTCAGCTCAATGTTAGTGTCGGAGTTGTGTCCTTATGTAAAGTAGAATTACAGCTGAGCTGGAGCCCTCCCTTGCCATTGGCAAGGGGGTGAAATGATTCTGGGGCAAAAGCTGAGGAGTCTGGATGTTTGCGGAGTCTAGATGTTTGTGCATGCTCTGCTGTCTTGTCTCTGGTCTGGCCCTTTGCCGGGGCGTGGAGGCCATCTGTGTCCGCGCCAAGCACCCAAGTCTGTTGGGAATGTCCCAGTCAGGGCGGCTGGGTTCCTGGGAGAGTTGCCAAATTTGAGTAGGTTCTGTCTGCCCATTTTGGCTGAAAGCTGGAAAGGGGGGAGCGGCTTGCCCCTTTCCAGTGAGTCCACCCTTCTATTCATAAGCCGCATTCCTGTTTGTTGTGCACCCGACTGCCTGGAAGGGGGGGAAGTGAAGGAGGTGAAAAGCAGAATCAGAATAAATGCAGTAAAGTTCCCTCCTTAGGGTGTCAAAGCCAAAATACGTTTGCATTCTGCTCAGGTTCTTAGAAGGTATTGTAGTAACCTTAAGTAAGAGAATGTGTTCTGTGAAGGTAAAATTTTTGTCTTAAGGGTATAAATAATTATAAACGTTTTACAAAGCATTGTTTAAGGTATTTAAGTGGCTAATTGCAGAAAGTCATTATTTAACAAAACTGAATTGATAATAATAATAATAAAAGGCAATTTTATAACAAACTTTTTCGGCAGCCAATCTCCCCTGCCAACTTGCTTCCAAAAAAACTGTTTCTAGTATTGCATGCTACTAAGTATTTAAAGTGAAAAAAAATTCATTATTTTAACAAACTTGTTTAGTATTAATGGCAATTATATGTTGTAAGAAGTTTGCCTGGTAACTTAGTATGTGGGATATATGGAGTGGGTTTTTATTGTTAAGGTAACAGAAGGTGATTTTGTCCTAAGATAAAATGATTGATTATTGGGAAGAGTAGAGTGTGGGACAGAACCTGAATGAATACTGAAAGTGTAGAAGGTTTGTGGAAGGGAAATTTTTATGATTAAAATTGAATAAGATCAATATACAAAGAAAATCTTTTATCAATAGCTTCTTGTGCTTTAACCTCATCATTTCCTCAGTGTTTAAAGAAGAGTCTTACCTCTTTTAAAAGAACATTTATGTTCTAGAAATCAAATCCTGAAAAGTAGCCTTTTATTTCAAACTAACTGCAAGAGATTTATTCTTTTACTTTAAAGGAAAAATTAAAGTAATGGTTAAGTTCATTTAATATGTTATAAGTTGAATGAAAGGTATTTAAAGGTGTTATAAAATTAATAGGTTTTTAAAAATTAATAAAAACTGTAACTAAGAGTTAAAATCATTTATAAATGCATTTATATTATAAAACAGTGGAAAGACAATAACTGAGATTATAGCTGGGTGAATTTAGCCTGAAACTATTATTTAAGTGTAAATTCTACACTAACCTTTCCTTTGTTTATGGTTACTTCAAGCCTAACCTCACCCTTTGCCTTTGCCTATGGTTATTTCATAATTGAGAAGAGCTGGGACATCACTGTCTCCTCTTCTGGTATTAGTAACCCTTTCTCTCATGAATTCAAGTGTAAACTAAATAAATGGCTGCCTGATAGAATAAGGTTAAATGGCCACTGGAGTTTTATTATCTCCAAAATCAAAAGGGGGGTGGAGGGGGAGAAGTCTCCTGCCTTTGACGGTCAGTGTTCCTAAGAGTGGCAATTCATGAGAGAAAGCAGTCTGTCTCCCTGAGGCTTCAAATAGCCTCAGTAAATATATATAAAATTAATCTTGTTACTTATCCAAAATTCTGCTAATTTCAAAGTAAAATATAAAGTTCTAAAACAAAATGGTGCTAAGGCATTGAGAACATTTTGGTTATTACAATCCATTAAGTAAGAAAGAAAATTCTTGTGGTAAACTGCATGGTCCTAGTGCAAATTAAGAAGAGTTTCAAAAGTCTTTGAAAAGTTTAAAGTAACTAAAGTCATGTTGTTGTGCCAAACTATTCATATCTGCCTATTTGCTCAAATTGTTGAGGTTAAATATGCAGTTATATTTATAAATATTCTTAAAGCCCAAATTGAACTAAGCAGGATGAGAAAGTCATAGAAATCTGATTATGGAAACAATTGGGAAAGGGCCTCCTCTTTGCAAGAGCTTTTAAGGCAAGACTAGGTGTGGCAGATTAAACCTATCTACTAGGCTAGGGAATTAAGAATCAGTTTGCCTGGTAATTTCCCAGTTTAAACCTTTGTCAGCCATAAATTGAAAAAAAAAAACCCAAAGATTACGTTAATTTTCACATAAGGAAAATGTTGATGTAACCCGGCGGCCTGCTGCCTCAGTCTCCCACTCCTGGGTTGGACCGCAGTGGAGGAGACCAGTTTAGGCCAGTCCTATGGGCAGTGGAAGGATGCCCAAGAAGGAGCTAACTAAGTCGGTGCCATTTCAGCACTAAATTCTATTCCTTATTTGAAAAAGGGGGGGAGCAGGTAAAAACTAAAATGGTTGGAATGTGATAGAGGAAGCAGTTAAATCAAACTTTTGCGTGGGAAAGTTAAATCTCAGATAAGCTGTAACTTCTGAAGTATCCAATCTATGGAAAAACAGAGGAAGAGCTTGCATGCTAGGCTTAGGGGTATAAATTGTGTCATTTTTCTTTGTTCGGGGCACCAGCCATATCTGGCTCTGCGCCCCTTCTTGCAAGATTGAGAATAAATTATTTTCTTCTCCACAATCTGGTGAGCCTTATTTTCTTCCAGAAGATTTCTTTCCAACAAAATAAGGTAATTAGTGGCTCTATTAACAAATTTCAGTAAGTAAAGGAAAGTCCATAAAAACTATGGAGAGCTTTCCTGGGTTATGATTTTTAAAAAATTAAGTAATTGTGTAATGTGTTTTAAAACCTGGTAGTCAGTATGCTTTTAATTTAATAATTTTCATAACTTAAAGAAAAGAAGTTTTTAGCTTCCTGTAAGGGAAAAAAAGAACATTCCTTGCATAAACTATTATGGTTTCAATTTTATTTAACTTGAGTGTAATCTCCCATAGTTAATTTATAAACTAAATTAACATATGTACAAAATCTTTACAGTAATGAAAATTGTAAGTTCACATTGGTGAAATTAGGCTAAAGGAAAAAGACTGTAGATATGCTCTCTTAAATAAAGAGTAAATTTCTTTCATTGGTAATTGTAATTTAGTAAGTTTATTTAAACATGAGGTGGCTAGTCAATGTGTTTATAGTCAATTATAAAGAGTTTGTAAAACATCTTCCAAACTGAAAATGTTTAAATAGTTCTAGTTGTAGAAGTCATTGTTAACTAAAGAAACTTAGATTGGTATTGGTAGCAGAAATAACTTCATGATAATAAACCTGTCTGAAGGCCACTGCAAAGTACACATTTAAGTAAATGGTAATAAAAAGTTGTCTTGATTCTATTGGAAAAATTGTTTTCATTCTAACAATGAAAAATAATATTTTTCCTCTATTACTAAAGTAAAGCACCTACTGTTATCTTCATAGTAAAATTGTGTAAGTAAATAGTCATTTGATATATGTATTGCGTTAAGTTGTTTAAAATATATATAAAACAAGGAATAAACTTTAACAATGTCAAACTCTTGTGCATTCGAACCAGGCCTTGTATACATTACAGGTGGCCTCTCCATGTGAGTTATTGGCTAGGCTGGTCACTGACCCCTCAATTAAAAATATGTGCTATATCAGTCTCTGGTTCTGCTCCTGAAGTCGATGGAAACTATATTGCAGTTTCAAGCTCCTGCAGCCAATAATGACTCGGTACAGCCAAGTGTACAATGGATATCGCCTCCAGACTGGCACTGTTCCATGGTGCCAGAGAGCACTATGCACCAGGCTAGTAGAATACTGGAAAATCTCTGGAATACTGGAAGGATGCTGCAACTTGCTCACTGCGTTGAAGAACATGCTAAGTGGAGCCATGATACCAGGAGACTGTAAGTAAAACTTAAACACAATTGGCATTATGGCCTGCTCTCATGGAGAGATAACATGTAAAGTATTACAAACCTGAAACTCAAAACTAATAATGGCAACTCTGAATCCTTATGCATTAAGTAATACATTAGTTAATATTAAGTGCTGTACTTTTATCCTGTACTAAATATATGCCTAATAATTGTAATGTTATCTTTTCTATTTTGGATCAAGTGCAGAAGTATATTAGACATGTTAAATTCCTGGTAAAATCATTTTCTAAACAGTTAATAACATGTCTATAGAATAAGGTGGCAGTCTCAGCCAGTCTCAAGTTAGCAAAAGTGAGGCTTGCTTGCTGATGGTGAGTCACCTATTGAACAAGTCAAAATTGCTAGAAATTGTACAATGAAAACCAAGGTGTAAAAATCTTTATTCTGTAGTTCTGATCACTCCCACAGGTGAAAACTAAGAGTATTTCCAAATTAGTGTTCTCATCCTGAGTGAAGCCAGTTGCCCAAGGAGTGCCAGTTCACCAGGAGCATCTGACAGAGCGAATGAGTGTCAATCATTGGACAGCTTGGAATGTGTCTTCAGACAAAGCTAAGTGTCTGTTGCAATTTCTCTCTAAAGATGGATAACTTAAAAAAGAATATATATGCTGTTCCCACCAGCTTTTAAGGAGTACCATCTTTATAGGCCTCTAACCTTGTCTACCTCTGTAATCCAATGTGTCCTCTTTTAAAAACGGGTATTCCAAATTTTTAATTAAGTTTGTTTCTTTCAGAGTGAACATCTTATTAACCATATGAAAACTTCATCCAACTTCGTACAGAATGCCAGATCCATCTTCCTCCAGTTAGAATAAATTAAGAGTTTTACACCTTATTAGGCAATGACTACAGCCCATGGCCAGCAGGAAGCAGTTACAGAAAAGAGATCGTCTCCCTTCAGCACCCCTTTTAAATTAAAGGTGTAAACTCTTTAAGAGTAAAAGAAGAGTAATAGATGGATCTGGAACCTGACTGGAAATCCACGTGAGTGCCAGTGGCAGCAGAATAACTGCAGGAGGCCCCTGCCCAAGATTCTGCTGTCCAGAATGAAAAGTTCTAAACTTCTAAAAACGGTCCTGGATGCTGTACTAAAGACTGATAAATAATCAGTCAAGACAACAAACAGCCATCCACCTCATAGCTCCAACAATAATTATGCCAAAGCTTAGCAAGTTAATCTTTGGCAGAAAGGGGGGAATGATGTGGGCTATGGGTGGAAGGCTCTTTGTCTCTTCAGAAATAACTAAGCTGTTTGACTTGTGAGTGTGGAAAGATAAGAGGCTGCAGTCCTGCCCTTGGGGACTGGCAGGGCTCCAGTCCCAGGAAATGTTTAACAATGCGGGGGCTATAAACTTTAAGTATTTAGGGGAAATGCAAAAACCAAATATGCTAAAGGCTTATCTAGAATGTCTGGAGTCCATGCTAAAAGCTTACCCAAGATGTGGAAGATATATGCTAATTGAAGCCTATTGAGAACTGAAACAAAGGGACCATTTGGCCTTTCCTCTCTGTATAAAAGACGTTTGAAAATCTTGTTCGGGGCTCGGGATTCAAACGGAAAGCTCCCGAGTCCGGCCGGCCGTCAATAAACCATTTTTCCTTCTCAAAATCATTCCTGAGTCCTGGCCTCTCTATACTCGAATAATTGAACTTCTCTTAAATTCCACAACAAGAACACATATAAAGTAGATTTCTTCATTTTGTTCTTCTGGTTTTGACTGGAAGTATGAGAAAACTTTCATTCAACTTACACTGTGACTCTGTGCAATTAATTCTCAGGATCTACTTATCTGTCCTGGCTGTGCCCAGACAAAATAATAATAATATCAGTAATAATAATAAGAGTGTTGAATTTCCATTATTGTTTAATCAAAACTGAGACAAATTATTTTATGGTAGAATGATTTTATCTGAATTGAAAATTTAAGGCCCCACTTCCTTTTTCTTTTTCCATAGTCAGGATATACATATATGGATATATATATATTTCCTTCCTCTCTTAGGCTATTCAGTATTATGGGTTCCCTAGCTTAGCTCTCCACCATCATGCTGAGCCCTGTGACATCACTGATAAAGAGCACAAAAAGGAGACAATCTGGCATGGCCTTGGGTGCATCATACAGGAGGCTCATCTTGTTTTCTACATCATGGACAGGGCTTATTAAGACAGTATATGATCCAAATCCAAAGAAGGCTGATCCTGAGAGTTCAACTCACCTGATAGCCTTGAAAACCTACCACTTCTCACTGGTTGCTGATGCCTCATGGAGTAAGAACCTGGCCATATGTCAGGAAACCTGAAAGTCCTTCCTGAGCTATCACATCTAGAGGAGTTGCTGAACTGTTCTGAGAAATAAAAACAAAAGAGGAAATGTGACACATAGCATGTCTGAACCTTGTTTCTTTGCTGATAGGCTGAACTTTGCCCCAGGAGGATCTCAGCCTCACTTGCCTCACTGGTTAGCTCTGGGGCAGCTGAACTGTCTCTTCCTTAAGTTTGTAAACATCCAATGATCTGGCAGAGATTCCCTCGAGTGCCTGGAGCTAGAAAATCAAACTGTCATAAAACAAACAAACAAACAACAGGAAATCTCTTCCAGTCTTTGCAAATTGTTTCTGCATTTAATGAATTAGTTTTGAATTTTTTAAAATTTTATTTTTAATTTTATTTTTAAAGAAGCTTTAAGTTTACATTTACAAAGTATAGGGAACTCTCATATAACCCCCACTCACCCACACACTTAGTTACCCCTATTATTGACCTCTTAAATTAGTATGGTACATTTGTTACATTTGATGAACCAATACTGAAGCATTACTACTAACCAAAGTCTACTGTTTATATTGTAGTTTATACTTTGAGGTACATAAGTCCATAGGACTTGACAAATGAGTAATATCAGGGGCCCAATACTGCAGTTATACCAAAGAATCTCACTGCAAAGTAAGCCTGAGAGAAAAGGACAAGTACAGTGTGTTCTCACTGACATGAACTAAGGAGAGTGAGCAGACTCATGGAGGTAGAGTCTGGAAGATAGGTTGCGAGAAGACATGAGTTTTGAAGTTTTAAAAATGAAAATGAGTGGTGCATGTCCATTGTAGAAAGTTTAGAATATACAGAAAAGAAAAAAGAAGTTCAATATTACCTACATTTCCACCATCTCAATAAGCTATATTTAACAGGTTTTTAGTATTTTAGAGTGATACAGATATGTATTTTTATATAGATTCATATTGTATATATATTTAGCAGATTTATTGAGAAATAATTTTGCAATATAATTCATTCATGTGAAGTGTACAAGGCATTTTTTTTTCAGTATATTTACAGGGTTATACAAGAATCACCACAATATAATTTTAGAATATTTTTAGTCCCCTCCCAAATGAAGCCCTGTGTCCATTACCAGCCACTCCATACTATCTCGCTTGCATAGCCCTAGGTAATCACAATTGTACTTTTTTCCCTTTAGATTTCCTATTCTCAACATTTCATATAAATTGAATCACATAATATGTAGTCCTTGTGACTGACGTGGGCTATGGGTGGCAGGCTCTTTGTCTCTTCAGAGATAATCTAAACTATCTGTGACTTATGGGTGTGGGATGATGAAAGGCTGCAGTCCTGCCCTTGGGGAGCAGGAAACAGTTTTAACAATGCAAGGTCTATAAACTTTACGTATTCAGGGGAAATGCAAACCAAATATGCTAAAGGCTTATCTAGAATGTCCGGAGTCCATGCTAAAAGCTTACCTAAGATGTGGAAGATATATATGCTAATTGAAGCCTATTGAGAACTGAAACATAGCGACCATTTGGCCTTTCCTTGAGGTATAAAAGACATTTGAAAATCTTGTTCAGGGCTCGCTCGGGATTCAAACTGAAAGCTCCCGAGTCCGGCTGGCCATCAATAAACCATTTTTCCTTCTCAAAATCATTCCTGAGTCCTGGCCTCTCTATACACAAATAATTGAACCTCTCTCAAATTCTACAACATGACTGCTGCCTTCTACTTGCCTTCATGTTATCAACGTTGATCCATATTGGAGCATATATCAATATTCCAATCCTTTTTGTTGCCGAATTGGAATTGTATGGATTTATCACATTTTATTTATTCATTTATCAGTTGATGGACATTTAGTTTCTTTGTACATTTTGGCAAATATGAATAATGTTTACTATGAACACTCATATGTAAGGGTTTGTGTACATATAAGGGTTTATTTCTCTTGGATATATACCTATGTGTGGAGTTGCCATGCCACTATATATTTTATATAAGCTACTATTTTCACCTTAAAATATCATGAATTTTTTTATCTTCTTAAATATTATTCTAAAATATTATTGAACAAACTAAACTAAATGTTTCTGATATCAATATAGTTTTACTTAGTTTATTTAGGTTTTGTACTGAGCTCTTATTTTTTTATCATGAAGAGTATTTCTGTTTCTGTTTACTTGATTTGAAGGAAAGAACCATAAAATGTCTAGTGAAATCTTGTGAACCATTAGATCCCCTTGTCTTTAAGCAACATTTTATACAGAAAGGATGTTCAGTAACTACTTTTGTATATAAATGAATTTTCAAAATTCAATCTGATAATCAATGAATTTTAGTTGGGGTATTTAATGCATTTGTATTCATTGTAAGAATACCTACATTTGTTTTGTTTTGTTTTTTTCCAGTTAGATAATGGTTTAATGACCACTCTCCAAAATATGTAGGAGGATCTTAAAGGTTTACAAGGACATGCTGTTCCACTACTGCTGCCAACACTGTGCCCTTTATGGTAGAATATCATTCATAAGTCAAAATTCTCTGGTCATTTAATCTATTTAAATTCAGACATGAAAACAACCTAAATCATAGCAACTTCAGGCTTCAATGTGAAACCATGGAAACTTTCTTAAGAGGGTTTACTCTCTTTGAAAACAATTCCTGATAGAGAATGCTCAAGGCCCATGTACCTTTCTTCTTCCAATTAGCCAAGAAGGTGTTAAAAGTCACACTGTGCCCTAAATTGCCCCAATATTTAATCAAGGTAAGTATGAAACAGGTACCCCTTGATATTTATCACCCAATGCCATAACTCTGCATGACTCAGACCATTTTGAGTGCTTTTTGGAATCTGTCTTTCATTGCAGTAGCCATGCCCACCTTGACTTTGAAAATTAACTGCTGATACTTGACATTTACCTGACCAACATTCAATCATCACCATAATTTTAAGAATTCTAATTTCATCACAGTCCTCCCTATAGTAATATCTGGGCTACAGAGAAAAGCAACCACAGAGCTCTTCAGGGAAGATGGAGTGAGTTTTACAAATTTATTCATCACAGTTCTGATTAAAGATGTGTCTTCTGGACATTCCTGGGGTGGGTGGGCAGCTCTCAAATGGTAAATCCATTCTAGCATTCCAGTCTCCCTAAGGCTTTGAATTTCCTCTTCTACTATATACCAGGGCAAATTGGGTATTACAACCTCAGACATGCTAGTCCATCTTTTGGTCCATGTTTCAGTTAGCCACCCAAACAAACTGTTAGAGCCTTTTCTTACCCCTTAGGTTACAGTTTTCAATCCTGAATTTCTGCTTAGTGGGCCCATATCCATAAATTCAGCCTGGTCCAACTTTATATTCCTCCTAACATTATCCCATACCCTTAGTATTCTTTCCCACACATATTCCCCTGATTTCAGTGTATTTAAGTTGGAAAACCCATGTAGTTCTTTCTGACTTACTTCCTAATGGGTTACACTTTATATTCCAACTTTGAGGAATTGTTGTGATTTTAGTCTAGGAATAGGTCTTGAAGACAATAGAGGTGGTGGGCATGGTTAAGGAGAAGGATTAGAAATGCCTTGCAACTAATGACCTCAGGGCATTTCCTTGCATTTTCTTCTGGTGAGACAGGATTAATCTCTTCAGGAAGGAGTTGGAAGGCTGTTTCCTCAGGGCATACTAGAGGCTGGGCAGTGTATGCTGGCCTTTGGCTGGTACATGCTTCAGGGCTGGGAGGAGGTCCAGTCCCTGGGGCAGGCCAGAGGCTGGGCTGGGCAGACTTCAGTTTGGCTGGTACCCACTTCAGGGCTGGAAGTTGTTTCAGACTCCCTGGGGTAGGCTGGAGGCTGGATGATACAAGGTTGACAAGGTGTTTTCTAGACAGGGCAGGCCATCACAGGCTTATCTGGTAAAGTTTCAGCAGAATTCAGGGTTCCAATGTCTCTAGCAATATTAACATCATCTCATATGTCTCCATCCCAATCATCTGTGTTCCACTCTTTTCCAATCAATGCCTTTATTTTAACTGCAGAAACCCTGTGGGGTTGAGATTTTAGTTTCCTTTGTAACTCTGCTACACCTACAATGAGAGTGTCAGTTTGGTTTTCAAACATTTCAGTCCTATGGCTAAAGGAGACAAGATTTTCTTTCAGAGCAGGGATAGAAACTTTTGCATTATTCATGCAGTGTTTAAGTTTCAAATTTGAAGACTTTAATTAATCTCTTCCTTTTATAACAGTATCCAGAGGATCAAGGAAGAACCAGCCAGCATCATTAAACTGTCTGACTCCACAAATATCTGTTAAGTTATTGAAAACACTTTCAAGTGGGGGGCGGGGGCGGTGGGGTTGAATGGGACCTCATATATTTTTTTTAATGTAATTAAAAAATAATAATAATAAATAAATATTTAAAAAAAAAAAAGAAAACACTTTCATCCAGATCCTTGCTTTTTATAAATTTGGAAGTAGGGGGATCCAGTGATTATATTTTGTGTATCTCGATTACCAACTCATGCCATGGACTGTTAGCAGCCTCTTTGTTATTGAAAAGGGAGTTATCAGCACCCTTGAATCCAATTAGAGTAGAGAGCCAATTGCAAAGCTCCCCGAACCACCTCAGACCCTCCATGTTTAAGACTCTGTTCCTCAAGAACCACTCCCATTACCATGCTCTATTAGTCAGGGTTATCTACGGAAAAAGAATCAACAAGTGATATCTGTCACTTGTTATGACATTTTATAAAAGTCTCCCATATTGATATGGGCTATGAGTGGGAGGCTCTTTGTCTCTTCAGAGATAACCTAAGCTGTTTAACTTGTGGGTGTGGAACGGTAAGAGGCTGCAGTCCTGCCCTTAGTGACAATGGCAACAACTCCAGTCCCAGGAAACAGTTTAACAATGCAAGGGCTATAAACTTTAAGTATTTTGGGGAAATGCAAACAAAATATGCTAAAAGCTTATCTAGAATGTCTGGAGTCCATGCTAAAAGCTTACCTAAAATGTGGAAGATATATATGCTAATTGAAGCCTATTTAGAACTGAAACAAAGGGACCATTTGACCTTTCCTCTCTGTATAAAAGACATTTGAAAATCTTTTTCATTGCTCGGGATTCAAACAGAAAGCTCCGGAGTTCGGCCAGCCATCAATAAACCATTTTCCTTCTCAAAATCATTCCTGAGGGAAACGGACTTTGGCCCAGTGGTTAGGGCATCCGTCTACCATATGGGAGGTCCGCGGTTCAAACCCTGGGCCTCCTTGACCCGTGTGGAGCTGGCCATGCGCAGTGCTGATGCGCGCAAGGAGTGCCGTGCCACGCAGGGGTGTCCCCCGCGTAGGGGAGCCCCACGCGCAAGGAGTGCGCCCGTGAGGAGAGCCGCCCAGCGTGAAAAGAAAGAGCAGCCTGTCCAGGAATGGCGCCGCCCACACTTCCCGTGCCGCTGACGACAACAGAAGCGGACAAAGAAACAAGACGCAGCAAATAGACACCAAGAACAGACAACCAGGGGAGGGGGGGAAATTAAATAAATAAATAAATCTTTAAAAAAAAAAAAAAAATCATTCCTGAGTCCTGGCCTCTCTATACACAAATAATTGAGCCTCTCTCAAATTCTACAACATTTTTGGTGACTCTGGTGGGACTGCAAACGAAGGCCAGAGATGGTAGCATTTTGCTGCCCCTTCCAAATCCCTGAGGAAACTGGGAGGACTTGGGTGAACCTCAAATCTGGGCAGCCCTGGATTAAATTTAATCCAGAAATAATGTGGGCTCTGCCAGAGTGTTCCCGACAAAAAAATCGAGGGCAATGGAAGGTCTGAAGAGAAAGTTCTGAACATGGAAGAAGGTAAGACTCCCTGGGTGAGCACAGTCTGGAAAGCCCTAGCTTTAATTGCTAGGAAGGGGAGGCTGATCACCTCCCAAGAGAACCCTAGTAGCCCCAGAAAATTGGGGGAAAGCCATTCTCTCTAGGCCTGGGAAAAGGAGAAAAACTGGGGAAAAGCCCTGGTGTTTTAGGTTTATCTAACTGCATGTTAAAAGCTTGTACTGGTCTCACATCCACTGAAGGAGTGGAGTCTTGATTTTAATAGGAAGGGCTGTTTATAGGTTCGAGTCCTAATGTCCTGGAGAAAAACTGGGAAAAAGCCCTTGTGTTTTGGGTTTGTCTAACTGCATGTTAGAATCTGGTACTAGTCTTATATCCACTAAAGGAGTGGAGGCTTGATTTTAACAAAAAGGGCTGTTTATAGGTTCAAGTCCTAACATCCTAGAGATTGGTCTAGATTGAAAGAAAAAAAAAAAACAAAACTTGGTTACAGGAAAATGGATCAGCTTTTCTAGTGGAGCTTGGTCTGGGTGTAAAGTTTAACTGGAAAAAGTCTAGCTGAAATCTTTTGTTATGGTGCTAAATTGTGAATGAATTTGCATTATACCAAATGTTAAGTGTTCTAAGGTTTGTGATGCCTGTGGGGGCAGCAGTGCTGAAAATATATATATAGAACCTGTGGTTCAGATTAGTGACCTTTGTTCTTCTGTCTGTGTCAGTTCAATGCTAGTGTTGGAGTTGTGTTGTTATGTAAAGTAGAATTCAGTGGAGCTGGAGAAATGATTATGGGGCAAAACAGTGAGAAGTCTGGATGTTTGCGGAGTCTGGATGGTTGTGCATGCTCTGCTGTCTTGTCTCTGGTCTGCCCCTTTGCCTGGGCTTGGAGGCCATCTGTATCTGTGTCTGCGCCACACACCCAAGTTTATTGGGGCTGCCCCAGTCAGGGTGGCTGGGTCCCCTGGACAGTTGCCAAATTTGAGTAGGTTCTGTCAGCCCATTTTGGACTGAAAGCTGGAAAGGGGGGAGCGGCTTGCCCCTTTCCAGTGAGTCCACACCTTCTATTCATAAGCTGCATTCCTGTTTGTTGTGCCCCCAACTGCCTGGAAGGAGGGGAAGTGAAGGGGGTGAAAAGCAGAATCAGAATAAATGCAGTAAAGTTCCCTCCATAGGGTGTCAAAGCCAAAATACGTTTGCATTCTGCCCAGGTTCTTAGAAGGTATTGTAGTAACTTTAAGTAAGAGAATGTGTTCTGTGAAGGTAAAATTTGTCTTAAAGGTATAAATAATTATAAAAGTTTTACAAAGCATTGTTTAAATTAAGGTATTTAAATGGCTAATTGCAGAAAGTCATTATTAAACAAAAACTGAATTGATAATAATAATAATAAAGGTAATTTTATAACAAACTTATTCGGCAGCCAGCCTCCTCTGCCAACTTGCTTCCAAAAAACTGTTTCCAGTATTACATGCTATATAACTATTTAAAGTGAGGAAAAGTTCATTATTTTTACAAGCTTGTTTATAGTATGAATGGCAATTATATGTTGTAAGAAGTTTGCCTGGTAACTTAGTATGTGGGATATATGGAATGTGTTTTTATTGTTAAGCAAACAGAAGATGATTTTGTCCTAAGATAAAATGATTGATTATTGGAAAGAGTAGAGTGTGGGACAAAACCTGAATGAATACTGAAAGTGTTGAAGGTTTGTGGAAGGAATTTTTATGATTAAAATTGAGTAAGATCAATATACAAAGAAAATCCATTTTATCAAAATAGATTCTTGTGCTTTAACCTCAACATTTCCTTAGTGTTTGAAGAAGAAAGGGTCTTATCTCTTAAAAGATCATTAGGTTCTAGAAATCAAATCCCAAAAAGTAGCTTTTTATTTTAAACTAACTGCAAGAGATTTATTCTTTTACCTTAAAAGAAAAACTAAAGTAATAGTTAAATTCATTTAATATGTTATAAGTTGAATAAAAGGTGTTTAAAGGTGTTACAAAATTAACAGTTTTTTAAAAAATTAATAAAAACTGTAACTAAGAGTTAAAATCATTTATAAATGCATTTATATTATGAAACAGTGGAAAGATAATAACTGAAATTATAGCTGGGTGAATTTAGCCTGAAATTGTTATTTAAGTGTAAACTCTAAACTCAACCTTTCCTTAGTTTATGGTTACTTCAAGCCTAACCTCACCCCTTGCCTTTGCTTATGGTTATTTCATAATAGCTTCTGCCCCTACAGGCCAGATCAGAGCTGGGACATCACTGTCTCCTGTCCTGGCATTAGTAACCTTTTCTCTCATGAATCAAGTGTAAACAAAATACATTGCTGCTGGATGGAATAAGGTTAAACAACCACTGGAGTTTTATTATCTCCAAAATCAAAAAGGGGGGTGGAGGGGGAGAAGTCTCCTGCCTTAACTGTCAGTGTTCCTGTTGTAGAATTTGAGAGAGGCTCAATTATTTGTGTATAGAGAGGCCAGGACTCAGGAATGATTTTGAGAAGGAAAAATGGTTTATTGATGGCCGGCCGGACTCGGGAGCTTTCAGTTTGATTCCCGAGCCCTGAACAAGATTTTCAAATGTCTTTTATACTGTGAGGTTGCTTTGTTTCAGTTCTCAATAGGCTTCAATTAGCATATATATCTTCCACATCTTAGGTAAGCTTTTAGCATGGACTCCAGACATTTTAGATAAGCCTTTAGCATATTTGGTTTGCATTTCCCCTGAATACTTAAAGTTTATACACCTTGCATTGTTAAACTGTTTCCTGCTCCCCAAGGGCAGGACTGCAGCCTTTCATCATCCCACACCCACAAATCACAGATAGTTTAGATTATCTCTGAAGAGACAAAGAGCCTGCCACCCATAGCCCATATCATTTCCCCCCTTTGCCAAAGTTTAACTTGCTAAACTTTGGCATAATTATTGTTGGAGCTATGAGGTGGATGGCTGTTTGTTGTTTTGAT
Source organism: Dasypus novemcinctus (assembly GCF_030445035.2). Classification (NCBI taxonomy): domain Eukaryota; kingdom Metazoa; phylum Chordata; class Mammalia; order Cingulata; family Dasypodidae; genus Dasypus; species Dasypus novemcinctus. The sequence continues at coordinate 60,729,573 of NC_080691.1, read as the reverse complement.
TGATTATTTATCAATCTTTAGTGTAGCAACCAGGACTGTTTTTAAGAGTTTAGAAGATATCATTTTGGACAGCAGAATCCTGGGGTGGGAGCCTCCTGCAGTTATTCTGCGGTCACTGGCGCTCACATGGATTCCCAGTCAAGTTCTAGATCCATCTATTAATTTTATTTTACCCTTGAAGAGTTTACACCTTTAATGAAAGGGGTGCTGAAGGGAGATGGATTTCTTTTTTGTAACTGCTTCCTGCTGGCCATGGGCTGTAGTCATTGCCTAGTAAGGTGTAAAACTTTTAATTTATTCTAACTGGAGGAAGATGGATCTGGCATTCTGTACGAAGTTGGATGAAGTTTTCATATGGTTAATAATATGTTCACTTTGAAAGAAACAAACTTAATTAAAAATTTGGAATACTCATTTTTAAAAGAGGACACATTGGATTACAGAGGTAGACAAGGTTAGGTGCTTATAAAGATGGCACTCCTTAAAAGCTGGTGGGAACAGCATATATATTCTTTTTTAAGTTATCTATCTTTAGAGAGGAATTGCAACAGACACTTAGCTTTGTTTGAAGACACATTCCAAGCTGTTTAATGATTGACACTCATTCACTTTGTTAGATGCTCCTGGTGAACTGGCACTCCTTGGGCAAGTGGCTTCACTCAGAATTATAACACTAATTTGGAAATACTCTTAATTTTCACCTGTGGGAGTGATTAGAACTACAGAATAAAGATTTTTACACCTTGGTTTTCATTGTACAATTTCTAGCAATTTTGACTTGTTCAATAGGTGACTCACTATCAGCAAGCAAGCCTCACTTTTGCTACACAGCAGGGTACAGCAGAATATAGAAGTTGACTGAGACTGGCTGAGACTGCCACCTTATTCTATAGACATGTTTATTAACTGTTTAGAAAATGATTTTACTAGGAATTTAACATGTCTAATATACTTTTGCACTTGATCTAAAATAGAAAAGATAACGTTATAATTATTAGGCATATATTTAGTACAGGGTAAAAGTACAGCACTTAATATTAACTAATGTATTACTTAATGCATAAGGATTCGGATTTGCAATTATTAGTTTTGAGTTTCAGGTTTGTAATACTTTACATGTTATTTCTCTATGAGAGCAGGCCATAATGCCAATTGTGTTTAGGTTTCACTTACAGTATCCTGGTATCATGGCTCTACTTAGCATGTTTTTCAACGCAGTGAGCAAGTTGCAGCATTCTTGACCTGAGAGAGATTTTCCAGTATTCTACTAGCCTGGTGCATTGTGCTCTCTGGCACTATGGAATAGTGCCAGTCTAGAGGTGATATCCATTGTACACTTGGCTGTACTGAGTTATCATTGGCTGCTGCAGGAGCTTGAAACTGCAACATAGTTTCCATTGACTTCAGGAGCAGAACTAGAGGCTGATATAGCAAATATTTTTAATTGAGGGGTCAGTGATCAGCCTAGCCAATAACTCACATGGAGAGGCCACCTGTAATGTATACAAGGCCTGGTTCGAATGCACAAGAGTTTGATAATGTTAACGTTTATTTCTTGTTTATATATATATATATATATTTTAAACAATTTAATGCAACACATCGTATATTAAATGACTGCTTACTTAACACAATTTTATTATGAAGATAACAGTAGGTACTTTACTTTAGTAATAGAGGAAAAATATTGTTTTTCATTGTTAAAATGAAAACAGAAGACTTCTAATATAATTAAGATAACTTTTTATTACTATTTACTTAAATATGTACTTTGCGGTGGCCTTTAGACAGGTTTTATTATCATTAAGTTATTTCTGCTACCTATACCAATCTAAGTTTTAGTTAACAATGACTTTTCTAGAAATAGAACTATTTAAACATTTTTAGTTTGGCAGATGTTTTACAACCTCCTTATAATTGACTATAACTACATTGACTAGACACTTTATGTTTAAATAAACTTATTAAATTACAATTACTAAAGAAATTTACTCTATTTAAGAGAGCATATCTACAATCTTTTTCCTTTAGCCTAATTTCACTAATGTGAACTTACAATTTTCATTACTCTAAAGATTTCGTACATAATGTTAATTTAGTTTATAAATTAACTATGGGAGATTACACTCAAGTTAAATAAAATTGAAACTATAATAGTTTATGCAAGGAATGTTCTCTTTTTCCCTTACAGGAAGCTAAAAACTTTTTTTTTTAAGTTATGAAAATTATTAATTTAAAAGCATACTGACTACCAGGTTTTAAAGCACATGCATAAGGACTATCAGGTTTTAAAACACATTACACAATTACTTAATTTTTTAAAATTATAACCTAGGAAAGATCTTTCCATACTTTTTATGGACTTTCCTTTACTTACTGAAATTTGTTAATAGAGCCACTAATTACTTTTATTTTGTTGGAAAGAAATCTTCTGGAAGAAAATAAGGCTCACCAGATTGTGGAGAAGAAAATAATTTATTCTCAATCTTGCAAGAAGGGGCGCAGAGCCAGATATGGCTGGTGCCACGAACAAAGAAAAATGACACAATTTATACCCCTAAGCCTAGCATGCAAGCTCTTCCTCTGTTTTTTCATAGATTGGATACTTTAGAAGTTACAGCTTATCTGAGATTTAACTTTCCCACGCAAAAGTTTGATTTAACTGCTTCCTCTACTACATTCTAACCATTTTAGTTTTTACCTGCTCCCCACTTTGTCAAATAAGGATAGAATTTAGTGCTGAAATGGCACCGACTTAGCTCATTCTTGGGCATTTTTCCACTGCCTATAGGACTGGCCTAAACTGGTCTCCTCCACTGCTGTTCAACCTGGGAGTGGGAGACTGAGGCAGCAGGCCGCCAGGTTACATTAACATTTTTCTTATGTGAAAATTAACCTAATCTTTGTTTTTTTGCATTTTATGGCTGACAAAAGGTTTAAACTGGGAAATTACCAGGCAAACTAATTCTTAATTTCCTAGCCTAGTAGATAGGTTTAATCTGCTACACCTAGTCTTGCCTTTAAAGCTTTTGCAAAGGAGGAGACCCTTTCCCAATTGTTTCTATAATCAGATTTCTATGACTTTTTCATCCTGCTTAGTTTAATTTGGGCTTTAAGAATATTTATTTACATATATAACTGCATATTTGATTAACAATTTGAATAGAGCTCTTTTAAGAATTTTTATTTGTTAATTTGATATTATTATCCTCATGTATGAAGACATACTGAGCAAATGGGCAGACACAAAGAGTTAGACACAGAAACAAAACTCATTGATATTATTTATAATTTGCATTATTTTATATACTGCTTAATTTAGAATCTTGAAATATATATTACTTATAACAGCATATTTAAGCTCAACAATTTGAGTAAATAGGCAGACATGAATAGTTTGACACAACAACATAACTTTAATTACTTTAAACTTCTAATTCTTACAAAACAAGTGTGATTGCAAAACATTTTAAAGACTTTTGAAACTCTTAATTTGCACTATGACTGTGCAGTTTTATACTATGACTATGCAGTTTTACACAAGAATTTTTTTTCTTAATGGATTGTAACCAAAATGTTCTCAATGCTTTAGCACTATTTTTTTTTTGTTTCAGAACTTTATATTTTACTTTGAATTTAGCAGAATTTTGGATAAGCAACAAGATTAATTTTATATATATTTACTGAGGCTATTTGAAGCCTCAGGGAGACAGACTGCTTTCCCTCATGAATTGCCACTCTTAGGAACACTGACTGTTAAGGCAGGAGACTTCTCCCCCTGCACCCCCCTTTCTGATTTTGGAGATAATAAAACTCCAGTGGTTATTTAACCATATTCTATCAGGCAGCAATTTATTTAGTTTACACTTGAATTCATGAGAGAAAGGGTTACTAATACCAGGAGAGGAGACAGTGATGTCCCAGCTCTTTTCTGGCCTATAGGGGCAGAAGCTATTATGAAATAACCATAGGCAAAGGCAAGGGGTGAGGTTAGACTTGAAGTAACCATAAACTAAGGAAAGGTAAAGTTTAGAGTTTACACTTAATAATTTCAAGCTAAATTCACCCAGCTATAATTTTAGTTATTACCTTTCCACTGTTTTATAACATAAATGCATTTATAAATCATTTTAACTCTTAGTTACAGTTTTTATTAATTTTTTAAAAACCTAGTAATTTTATAACACCTTTAAATACCTTTCATTCGACTTATAACATAGTAAATGAACTTAACCATTACTTTAATTTTTCCTTTCAAGTAAAAGAATAAATCTCTTGCACTTAGTTTGAAATAAAAAGCTATTTTTCAGAATTTGATTTCTAGAACATAAATGTTCTTTTAAAAGAGGTAAGACTCTTCTTTAAACACTGAGGAAATGATGAGGTTAAAGCACAAGAAGCTATTTTGTAAAGATTTTCTTTGTATATTGATTTTACTTAATTTTAATCATAAAAATTTTCTTTCCACAAACCTTCTACACTTTCAGTATTCATTCAGGTTCTGTCCCACACTCTACTCTTTCCAATAATCAATCATTTTATTTTAGGATAAAATCATCTTCTGTTTCCTTAACAATAAAAACACACTCCATATATCCCACATACTAAGTTACCAGGCAAACTTCTTACAACATATAATTGCCATTAATACTAAACAAGTTTGTTAAAATAATGAACTTTTTTTTACTTTAAATACTTAGTAGCATGTAATACCAGAAACAGTTTTTTGGAAGCAAGTTGGCAGGGGAGACTGGCTGCTGAATAAGTTTGTTATAAAATTGCCTTTTATTATTATTATTATTAATTCAGTTTTTGTTAAATAATGACCTTCTGCAATTAGCCATTTAAATACCTTAATTTAAACAATGCTTTGTAAAACTTTATAATTATTTATACTCTTAAGACAAATTTTACCTTCACAGAACACATTTTCTTACTTAAAGTTACTACAATACTTTCTAAGAACCTGGGCAGAATGCAAAGGTATTTTGGCTTTGACACCCTACGGAGGGAACTTTACTGCATTTTATTCTGATTCTGCTTTTTACCCCCTTTACGGCAGTAGGGTGCACAGCAATCAAACAGGAATGCAGCTTATGAATAGAAGGTGTGGATTCACTGGAAAGGAGCAAGCCGCTCCCCCCTTTCCAGCTTTCAGACAAAATGGGCAGACAGAACCTACTCAAATTTGGCAACTGTCCAGGGGACCCAGCCACCCTGACTGGGACATCCCCAACAAACTTGGGTACGTGGTGCAGACACAGATGGCCTCCAAGCCCCGGCAAAGGGCCAGACCAGAGACAAAACATCTAGACTCTGCAAACATCCAGACTCGTCAGCTTTTTCCCCAGAATCATTTCACCCCCTTGCCAATGGCAAGGGAGGGCTCTAGTAGCTCAGCTGTAATTCTACTTTACATAAGGACACAACTCCAACACTAGCAATGAGCTGACCCAGACAGAAGCACAAAGGTCACCAATTTGACCCACAAGTTTATATATATTTTCACCATGGCTGCCCCCACAGCCATCACAAACCTCAGAACACTTAACATTTGTTATAAAGCGAATCATTCACAATTTAGCACCATAACAAAAGATTTCAGCTAGACTTTTTCCACTGTTTAAACTTTACACCCAGACTAAGCTCCACCAGAAAAGCCGATCCATTTTCCTGTAACCAAGTTTTGTTTTTTTAAAATCTAGACTAATTTCCAGGACATTAGGACTTGAACCTATAAATAGCCCTTTTTACTAAAATCAAGACTGCACTCCTTTAGTGGATATAAGACTAGTACCAGATTCTAACAAGCTGTTAGACAAACCCAAAACACCAGGGCTTTTCCCCAGTTTTTCTCCTTTTCCCCAGCCTAGAGAGAATGGCTTCCCCCCAATTTTCTGGGGCTACTAGGGTTCTCTCAGGAGGTGATCAGCCTCCCCTTCCTAGCAAATAAAGCTAGGGCCTTCCAGACTGTGCTCACCTGGGGAGTCTTACCTTCTTCCATGTTCGGAGTTCTTTTTTGTTTTAGAACTTTATATTTTACTTTGAAATTAGCAGAATTTTGGATAAGCAACAAGATTAATCTTATATATATATACTGAGGCTATTTGAAGCCTCAGGGAGACAGACTGGTTTCTCTCATGAATTGCCACTCTTAGGAATGATGTGGGCTATGGGTGGCAGGCTCTTTGTCTCTTCAGAGATAATCTAAACTATCTGTGATTTGTGGGTGTGGGATGATGAAAGGCTGCATTCCTGCCCTTGGGGAGCAGGAAACAGTTTAACAATGCAAGGGCTATAAACTTTAAGTATTTAGGGGAAATGCAAAAAGTAAATATGCTAAAAGCTTATCTAGAATGTCTGGAGTCCATGCTAAAAGCTTACCTAAGATGTGGAAGATATATATGCTAATTGAAGCCTATTGAGAACTGAAACAAAGGGACCATTTGGCCTTTCCTCTCTGTATAAAAGACATTTGAAAATCTTGTTCGGGGCTCGGGATTCAAACAGAAAGCTCCCAAGTCTGGCCGGCCGTCAATAAACCATTTTTCCTTCTCAAAATCATTCCCGAGTCCTGGCCTCTCTATACTCAAATAATTGAACTTCTCTCAAATTCTACAACACTCTCTTAAATAAATAGAGTAAATTTGTTTGGTTGGTAATTGTAATTTAATAAGTTTATTTAAACATGAGGTGTCAATGTGGTTATAGTCAATTATAAAGAGTTTGTAAAACATCTTCCAAACTGAAAATGTTTAAATAGTTCTAATTCTAGAAGTCATTGTTAACTAAAAAACTTAGATTGGGATTGGTAGCAGAAATAACTTCATGATAATAAAAACTATCTGAAGGCCACTGCAAAGTACACATTTAAGTAAATGGTAATAAAAAGTTATCTTGATTCTATTGGAAATATTCTGTTTTCATTTTAACAATGAAAAATAATTTTTTTCCTCTATTACTAAAGCAAAGTACCTACTGTTATCTTCATGGTAAAATTGTGTAAGTAAACAGTCATTTAATATATGATATGTTGCATTAAATTGTTTAAAATATATATATATAAACAAGGAATAAATGTTAACATTATCAACTCTTTTGTGCATTCAAACCAGACCTTGTATACATTGCATTTTGCCTCTCCATGTGAGTTATTGGCTAGGCTGGTCACTGACCCCTCAATTAAAAATATTTGCTATGTCAGCCTCTGGTTCTGCTCCTGAAGTTGATGGAAACTTGTTGCAGTTTCAAGCTCCTGCAGCAGCCAATAATGACTCGGTACAGCCAAGTGTATAATGGATATTGCCTCCAGACTGGCACTGTTCCATAGTGCCAGAGAGCACTATGCACCAGGCTAGTAGAATACTGGAAAATCTCTCTAAAATCAAGGATGCTGCATCTTGCTCACTGCGTTGAAGAACATGCTAAGTGAAGCCATGATACCAGGATACTGTAAGTGAAACTTAAACACAATTGGCATTACGGCCTGCTCTCATGGAGAGATAACATGTAAAGTATTACAAACCTGAAACTTCAAAACTAATAATTGCAACTCTGAATGCTTATGCATTAAGTAATACATTAGTTAATATTAAGTGCTGTACTTTTATCCTGTACTAAATATATGCCTAATAATTATAATGTTATCTTTTCTATTTTGGATCAAGTGCAGAAGTATATTAGACATGTTAAGTTCCTGGTAAAATCATTTTCTAAACAGTTAATAACATGTCTATAGAATAAGGTGGCACTCTCAGCCAGTCTCAGTCAACTCCTATATTCTACTGTACTCTGCTGTGTAGCAAATGTGAGGCTTGCTTGCTGATAGTGAGTCACCTATTAAACAAGTAAAAATTGCTAGAAATTGTACAATTAAAACCAAGGTGTAAAAAACCTTTATTCTGTAGTTCTGATCACTCCCACAGATGAAAACTAAGATAATTTCCAACTTAGTGTTCTAATCCTGAGTGAAGCCAGTTGCCCAAGGAGTGCCATTGACCAAGAGCATCTGACAGAGTGAATGAGTGCCAATCATTGAACAGCTTGGAATGTGTCTTCAGACAAAGCTAAGTGTCTGTTGCAGTTTCTCTCTAAAGATGAATTACTTAAAAAAGAATATGTATGCTGTTCCCACCAGCTTTTAAGAAGGAGTGCCATCTTTACAGGCACCTAACCTTGTCTACCTCTGTAATCCAAAGTCCTCTTTTAAAAATGGGTATTCCAAATTTTTTATTAAGTTTGTTTCTTTCAGAGTGAACATCTTATTAACCATATGAAAACTTCATCCAACTTCGTACAGAATGCCAGATCCATCTTCCTCCAGTTAAAACAAATTAATAAGAGTTTTACACCTTATTAGGCAATAACTACAGCCCATGGCCAGCAGGAAGCAGTTACAAAAGAGAGATCATCTCCCTTCAGCACCCCTTTTAAATTAAAGGTGTAAACTCTTTAAGAGTAAAATAAAAGTAATAGATGGATCTGGAACCTTACTGGAAATCCACGTGAGTGCCAGTGGCAGCAGAATAACAGCAGGAGGCCCCTGCCCCAATATTTTGCTGTCCAGAATGAAAAGTTCTAAACTTCTAAAAACAGTCCTGGATGCTGTGCTAAAGACGGATAAATAATCAATCAAAACAACAAACAGCCATCCACCTCATAGCTCCAACAATAATTATGCCAAAGCTTAGCAAGTTAAATTTTGGCAAAGGGGGAAATGATATGGGCTATGGGTGGGAGGCTCTTTGTCTCTTCAGAGATAACCTAAGCAGTTTGATGTGTGGGTGTGGAACGGTAAGAGGTTGCAGTCCTGCCCTTAGTGACAATGGCAACAACTCCAGTCCCAGGAAACAGTTTAACAATGCAAGGGCTATAAACTTTAAGTATTTAGGGGAAATGCAAACCAAATATGCTAAAAGCTTATCTAGAATGTCTGGAGTACATGCTAAAAGCTTACCTAAGATGTGGAAGATATATATGCTAATTGAAGCCTATTGAGAACTGAAACAAAGGGACCATTTGGCCTTTCCTCTCTGTATAAAAGGCATTTGAAAATCTTTTTCAGGGCTCGGGATTCAAACTGAAAGCTCCGGAGTCCGACCGGCCATCAATAAACCATTTTCCTTCTCAAAATCATTCCTGAGTCCTGGCCTATCTATACACAAATAATTGAACCTCTCTCAAATTCTACAACAATATGACCTTGAGGATGCACAAGTCCAGGTTCCATAATCAGGCTGCAAAGCAGGGGCTCTGATGAAAGTCCAATGACGAGTTCTGGGAGAAGTTAGCTATTCAAAACCAAGCTGGAAAATTCTCGTTCAATGGTAGAATCACTTGCCCTTTTAAGGCATTCAACTGATTGGATAATGCATCACTCATTGCTGATGGCAATCTCCCTGATTGATGTAATTGTATTCATCTAGCTATGATTTACCACTGCAGTAAAGTCAATGGTGACTAAAATCCATAAATGTCCTTGTATTACAGTTAGCCTAGTGCTTCCTTGACCAAACAACTGAACACAATTACCTTACCCAGTTGACACAATAACCTAACCATCACAAAGTGGTAAATTCCAAGGAGAAAATTAAAATATGTAACTTAAGGAAACATGAAACTAGAGATTTAAGGAAATTTTACTACTTAATTAAAAAAAGAAAGTTAAACAAAAATGGGGAAAAATACAACAGACATTGCATCAAAGAAGGTTCAACCATGGCTAACTAAAATGAAAGTGGCTCAACATTTCATTCAGCATTAAATAAAAATAATACTTGAAATGTCCCTTTTAATCCAATGTAACCATTATCATTAGGCTTTGGTGTGCGCTTGGAAAAAATTGAACAGTCACATATCAATGGATACAGTGCAAAATGGTCCACTACCACATTCAAGAGCACCAGGGGAAGGATTTTTTATATAAGCAATATGAAATATGTATTGGATTTGAATGTGGAAAAATTAAAATTAAAAAATGCAACACATGAAATTTTTCACATATCTCAACCAACAGAAAACTGTGCAGTATACATGGATTTGAAGACCCAATATTTTTAAGATGTCAGTTTACTCCAATTTGTTTTTTTTTTTTTAGTATTTTTTTAATTGAGTTTGTAATAATATTACATTAAAAATATATATGTGAGGTCCCATTCAACCCCACCCCCCCACCCCACCTCTCCCCCCCCCCCAGCAACACTCATTCCCATCATCATGACACATCCATTGGATTTGGTAAGTACATCTTTGGGCACCTCTGCACCTCATAGTCAATGGTCCACATCATGGCCCATACTCTCCTCCATTCCATCCAGTGGGCCCTGTGAGGATTTACAATGTCCAGTGATTGCCTCTGAAGCGCCATCCAGGGCAGCTCCATGCCCCAAAGACGCCTCCACCTCTCATCTCTTCCTGCCTTTCCCCATACCCATCAGCCACCATGTCCACTTTTCCCAATCCAATGCCACCTCTTCTATGTGGACATTGGATTGGTTGTGTCCATTGCATCTCTATGTCACGAGGAGGCTCAGATTCCACATGGATGCTGGATGCAATCCTCCCACTTTCAGTTGTAATCACTCTAGGCTCCATGGTGTGGTGGTTGTCCTTCTTCAACTCCATCTTAGCTGAATGTGGTAAGTCCAATAAATCAGATTGTAGGTGCTGGAGTCTGTTGAGGCTCAGGACCTGGCTATCACATTGTCAGTCCAGAGATTCAAATCCCCTAAGTATATATTAAACCCCAACATTAACTGCACCTCCAGCACATTAGCATGAAAGTCTTATGAAGGAAGATCCCATCTGGGTCCAGATTCATCACACATAAACACCATTTCCAAAGAGGGGCCATCTGACCTGGTAGTTAACCCCATCGGCCATGACCATAACTCCCATGGGTCTCTTTAGCCCTCAAAGGAACCAATATCTGGGGGTTGCATCTGCTTTATCTGTCTCTCTGACTCTGCTCAGTTGTGCATGAGGGCAATCCTTCTGCCAGCCTCCAGACGCTTTTTTAGAAACTCGTAGCCATATAAACTCATTTCTCCTTTCCATTTCCCCCTTACTTTAGGTCAAACAGCATTTTAAAGTCATGTTATTTTATGTAGACAGGGATGTTCTGCTGATCCGCATTGAACCTTCCGTTTAAGGTCATTTTCCAGTTGCATCATCAGTTGGTAGTTGATAGTGGTCCCTCGTTGCCAGGGAGGCTCATTCCCGGGTGTCATGTCCCACGCTGGGGGGAAGGCATTGCATTTACATGCTGAGTTTGGCTTAGAGACTGGCCACATTTGAGTAACATGAAGGCTGACAGGAGGAAATTCCCAGGCACAATGTTGCTCTAGGCCTTGTTCTTATTTTAGGCTTATCAGCTCACAAGCATAGTCATTAACATCAGGGGCTCACTGTTGAACCCTCACTCCCTCCCGGTCCCCGCCGCTGTACCTGGGAGACTGTCGCTGCTCCCCTAGGGACCACGACAGAGCACCACTGGCCAGGAACCCAGTACCCCCCCTGCTGTGGTTTTAATTGTTGCCACTATGAGTATATCCAAACATTACCATGCACCCTGGACATATGTTCTGTACAGCTCCCTGTCAGCCATATATCACCTGTCATTGGTATCCCATACCAGTATCCCTCCATTGCCATTGTTGAAACACTCTGTGATCCAGAACTCCCCGAAATTTGAAGCCCAATATGATATCATGGTCCGTTACTAGGGAATGGCTTATAGTGATGGGTTTAAAGGTTAGATAAAGAACTTGGATAAAGTTAGATAAAGAACTTAGATAAAGAATGTTGACTTGAAAAAATTCTACATCCTATCTTTTTCTTTTTCTTTTTTTTTTTTTCCCCTAATTATTCAGCTTCTCTTCACAGGAGTCCTAGACCACAGCAATGCATATATATAATATACAGCACTCCCATACATCCACCACAAAACCTTTTTCCTTCCACAGCGATACTCTTACACCCTATTCACATCATATTTACTTAACGTGTTGTACAGAGTCTGAGACATTAGCTTTCTAACAAGGTGATATCTGTGCTTACATTATGGTGCATACTTTAGGATACACAGTTCTTTACATTCTTAGTTATCCTATGTTTTACATTATGGTTTACATTATCAGTCTGTCATCTCCTATATGTTATGGTGTAATATTACATGTTTTATATCCATCCTTGTGTACTCTCAAGAAAATCCTCTCTTACCCCCCATTTACCTTGGTTCCACACATTTAACGTTCATTTTCCCTTCCACCTTGGTGCCCACAGTGACATCCAACCTCCGTTTCCTGAGGAGCCACTTCCAGAGATAGATGGAATAGTGTTCAGGGCCTAACTTGCTCGACTGCCCCAATGCCCTGGGAGCCACCCTTTCTCTCGAGGGATACAGTTCCCTCTATTTGGTGGCATTAGTCCTCCCCATGATGTGGGTCTACCCCCACTCTCACTACTTGGGTTTCTACCCCATGTTGACACCCACTCTGGCAGAATGAGCATTTAGACATTCCCCAGGAGCCCGTCCTTCATCAGACCCTCCCCTCCGAGCATTCTAAACAGGTAACCCTCTTTATTATATTTTGATATGATTTTCTCGGCATTTTACTCTCCACCAACACTTGATCCTCTCCTGTGTTCGTATGCTACCCTTCCCTCCCCCCACTTTTGGGCAATGTTACCCATCCGTCCCTCCCCAGCCACCCTCAAACCCGCAAAGCCCCAACCAAAGGCAACCCCTTGCCCCCCTTTTATCTCTTCTTTGTGTTCATACTTACCCCCATCTCATCTTAAATTCCACCCCTGCAGACATCGGCTCACAACCTTCCTCCACCCTCCGATTTCCTGTAAGCCTATCGTTCAGTCTCTTGCTATCTCGGGCAGCTTGTTTATTTCATATCATTGAGGTCATGTAGTATTTGTCCTTCAATGTCTGGGCTGCTTCACTCAACATAAGGTTCTCAAGATTCATCCATGTAATCACATGTGTTTGTAGTGTGCTTGTTCTTACAGCCGAGTAGTATTCCATTGTGTGTATATACCACATTTTATTGATCCACTCATCTGTTGATGGGCATTTGGGTTGATTCCAACTTTTGGCAATAGTGAACAATGCTGCTATGAACATTGTTGTACATATATCGGTTTGTGTCCTTGTTTTCAGTTCTGCTGGCTATATACCCAGCAGTGGTATTGCTGGGTCATATGGCAAATCTATGGTTAGTTTTTTGAGAAACCGCCATACTGTCCTCTAGAATGGTTGGATCCTTCTGCATTCCCACCAGCAGTGGATGAGTGTTCCCCTTCCTTCACATCCTCTCCAGCACTTGTATTCTTCTGTTTTTTTCATAGCTGCCAATCTTATGGGTGTAAGATGGTATCTCATTGTAGTTTTGATTTGCATTTCCCTGATAGCTAGAGATTTGGAACATTTTTTCATGTGCTTTCTTGCCATTTGTATTTCTTCTTCGGAGAAGTGTCTGTTTAAGTCTTTTTCCCATTTTTTAAATGGGTTGTTTATCTTTTTATTTTCAAGATATAGGAGTTCTTTATATATGCAAGTTATAAGTTTCTTATAAGATATATGGTTGCCAAATATTTTCTCCCACTGTGTGGGCTCCCTTTATACTTTCTTGACAAACTCCTTTGAGGTGCAGAAGGCTTTAATTTTGAGGAAGTCCCATTTATCTATTAGTTCTTTTGCTGCTCGTGCTTTTGGTGAGATATTCATAAATCCATTTCCTATTACAAGGTCCTGTAGATGTTTCCCTACACTGCTTTCTAAGGTTTTTATGGTCTTGGCTCTTATATTTAGGTCTTTGATCCATCTTGAGTTGATCTTTGTATAAGGTGTGAGATGGTAATCCTCTTTCATTCTTCTACATATGGCTATCCAGTTCTCCAGACACCATTTGTTGAATAGGCCACTCTCTCCCAGTTGAGAGGGTTTGGTGGCTTTATCGAATATTATGTGGCTGTATATGTGAGGTTCTATATCGGAGCTTTCAATTCGATTCCATTGGTCTATGTGTCTCTCCTTATGCCAATAACATGCTGTTTTCACCACCATAGCTTTGTAGTATGTTTTGAAGTCAGGTAGTGTGATTCCTCCAATTTCGTTTTTCTTTTTCAGTATGTCTTTGGCTATTCGGGGTCTCTTTCCTTTCCAAATAAATTTCATAATTAGTTTTTCTAGTTCCTTAAAGAAGGCTGCATTGATTTTTATTGGGATTGCATTGAATGTGTAGATCAGTTTTGGTAGGATAGACATCTTAATAATGTTCAGTCTTCCTATCCATGAACAAGGAATAGTCTTCCATTTATTCAGGTCTTCTTTGATTTCCTTGAACAATCTTGTATAGTTCTCGGTGTATAAGTTCTTTACCTCTTTAGTTAAATTTATTCCTAAGTATTTGACTTTTTAATTTACTATTGTGAATGGTATTTGTTTCTTGATTTCCTCCTGATCTTGCTCATTATTGGTGTACAGAAATGCTACTGATTTTTGCGCATTGATCTTATAACCTGCGACTTTACTAAACTCATTTATGAGTTCTAGAATCTTCGTTGTAGATCTCTCAGGGTTTTCTATGTATAGGATCATGTAATCTGCAAATAATGAAATTTTGACTTCTTCCTTTCCAATTTGAATGCCTTTTATTTCTGGTTCTTGCCCAGTGCTCGAGCAAGTACTTCTAAGACAATGTTAAATAGGAGCGGAGATAGTGGGCATCCTTGTCTTGTTCCTGAGTTTAGAGGGAAGGAGTCTAGGATTTCTCCATTGTAAACAATATTGGCTTTAGGTTTTTCATATATACTCTTTATCATGTTCAAAAATTTCCTTGTATTCCAATCTTTTGGAGTGTTTTTATCAAGAAAGGGTGCTGTATTTTGTCAAATGCTTTTTCTGCATCAATAGATATAATCATGTGATTTTTTTCCTTCAATCTGTTTATATGGTGTATTACGTTGATTGATTTTCTTATGTTGAACCATCCTTGCATACCTGGGATGAATCCCACTTGGTCGTGGTGTATAATACGTTTAATGTGTTGTTGAATACGATTAGCAAGTATTTTGTTAAGTATTTTTTCATCTAGGTTCATTAGAGAAATTGGTCTGTAATTTTCCTTTCTTTTGATGTCTTTGTTTGGCTTTGGTACTAGGGTAATGTTGGCATCATAGAAGGAGTTGGGGAATGTTCTTTCTGTTTCGATTTTTTGGAATAGTTTCAGTAGGATTGGTGTCATTTCTTTCCGGAATGTTTTGTAGAATTCACCTGTGAAGCCATCTGGCCCTGGGCTCTTCTTAGTTGGGAGATTTTTAATAACTGATTCTATCTCTCTGCTTGTGATTGGTTTGTTAAGATCATCAATTTCTTCTTTCGTCAATATGGGCTGCTTATGTGTTTCTAGGAATTTGTCCATTTCCTCTAGATTGTCATTTTTGTTGGAATATAGTTTTTCAAAGTATCCTCTTATGATAGTCTTTATTTCTGTGGGGTCAGTGGTGATATCGCCTTTCTCATTTCTTATTTTGTGTATTTGCATCTTCTCTCTTTTTTTCTTTGTTAGTGTTGCTAAAGGTTTGTCAATTTTGTTAATCTTCTCAAAAAACCAGCTCTTGGTCTTGTTTATCTGTTCAAGTGCTTTCTTATTTTCTATTTCATTTAGTTCTGCTCTTATCTTTGTCATTTCCTTCCTTCTTCTTCCTGTTGGGTTACTTTGTTGTTGTTTTTCTAATTCCTTCAAATGTGCAGTAAGTTCTTCAATTTTTGCTCTTTCTTTTTTTTGATATATGAATTTATGGCTATAAACTTCCCTCTCAGTACTGCTTTTGCTGCATCCCATAAATTTTGGTATGTTGTGTTATCATTATCATTTGTTTCAAGGTAGTCATTGATTTCTTTTGAGATTTCCTCTTTGACCCACTGTTTTTCTAAGAGTGTGCTGTTTAATTTCCAAATTGTGGTGTGAAATCTGGGCTTCTGTCCCTTGCAAATCTCCAACCTGACTCCACTGTGGTCAGAGATAATGTTTTGTATGATTTCAGTCTTTCTGAATTCGTTCAGCCTTTCTTTGTGGCCTAGCATATGATCTATCTTGGAGAATGATCCATGTGCGCTTGAGAAAAATGTATATCCTGCTGTGTTTGGGTGTAGCGATCTATATATGTCTATTAGGTCCAGCTCCTCTAATATACTATTCAGATGTTTTGTTTCTTTGGTGATTCTCTTTTGAGATGTTCTGTCCAGAGTTGATAGTGGTGTATTAAAATCCCCCACTATAATTGTAGATGTATCTATTCTTTCACTTAGTTTTTCCAGTGTTTGCCTGACGTATTTAGAGGCACCCTTGTTAGGGGCATAGATATTTATGATTGTTCGATCTTCTTGACAGATTTTCCCTTTCACTAAAATGTAGTATCCTTCTTTGTCTCTCACAATTGTTTCACATTTAAAGTCTATTTTGTCTGATATTAATATAGCTACTTCTGCCTTTTTTTGGTTATTGTTAGCTTGTATGATTGTTTTCCAGCCATTCACTTTCAATCTCCTTGCGTCTCTGGGTCTAAGATGTGTCTCTTGTAGACAGCATATGGATGGGTCATATTTCCTTATCCATTGTCCCAGTCTGAATCTTTTGATAGGTGAGTTTAATCCGTTGACATTCAGTGTTATTACTATCAAGGAATTATTTGTGTTAGCCATATTTTGATTGGATTTGTGTTTGTCATATTTTGTTTGTATATTTTTTTTTTGTCTTTTTTGTTGTTGTTGTTGGTCTTATACTCTCCTCCAACTCTGCCTTTCCTGTTTTTTCCTTTCTTCCTGCAGAACTCCCTTTAGAATTTCTTGAAGGGGAGGTTTCTTGTTGGCATACTCTTTCAGTTTCTGTTTGTCTGCGAATATTTTGAACTCTCCATCATGTTTGAATGCTAGTTTAGCTGGATAGAGTATTCTTGGTTGGAAATTCTTTTCCTTTAGTACCTTGACTATATCATACCACTGCCTTCTTGCCTCCATGGTTTCGGAAGAGAAATCAGCACTTAATCTAATTGAGCTTCCCTTGTATGTGATGGTTTTCTTTTCTCTTGCTGCTTTTAGGATTTTCTCTTTGTCTTGAGCATTGGATAATTTGACAAGTATATGTCTTGGGGTGGGCCTGTTGGGGTTTATGACTTGTGGTGTGCGCTGTGCTTCTTGGATATGCACATCTGTCTCTTTCAGTAGATTTGGGAAGTTTTCAGCCATTATTTCCTGCAACACTCCTTCTGACCCCTTTCCCTTCTCTTTACCTTCTGGAATGCCTATAATACGTATGTTTGAGCGTTTTGCATTGTCATTCAGGTCCCTAAATCCTAACTGGATTTTTTCTATCTTCTTGTTGACCCCTTCTACTATCTGTTTGATTTCTGATGTACTGTCTTCCACATCACTAATTCTCTGCTCTGTCTCTTCTAGTCTGCTGATATTTGCTGCAAGTGTATTTTTGATTTCTTGAACTGTGGTGTTCATTCCCATCATATCTGTTATGTTTGTGCGTATGTCTGCAATTTCCCCTCCAAGTGATGTCTTCATGTTGTTAACCTCTTTCATTACTCCGTCAAATTTGTCGGTGATAAATGTTCTGAGATCTTTCATTGCTTGTGCCAAGTTTTGCTCCCCTTCGTGATTATTGGTTTGTTGATTGGATTCAGCCATGTTTTCCTGATTATTGGTTTGGTTTGTAGATTTTTGTTGCTTTCTGGTCATCTCTTTATTTTGACGGATTTAATCAGTTCCTTAGCTTCTTTGTCTGCTCTTGGAGGTTAATTAGCTGTTATTTTTGCATAGGTGTTATATCTTCTCTTTGTCACTTTTTTCTTCTTATTCTAGTTACTTGTTGGTTAAGTTCACTTTAAAGGAAAGTATTAGTGTTGGGGAAAGGCAATTGTGTAAGCAAGGGAAAAGTGTAAGGTTGTATTGGTGATATATGTTAACAAAGCAAGAATATGAGATCTGGGAGGATGGAGGTTAGATTCATGTAAATTGTGTAGAGTTATAGCAGTAGGTAGAGTACTTATTATAAGGTAGATGATTGAATATGGTAGGAATATGGTATGAGCTAAAAAGCTATTGATTTCGTGAGAGAGGGAAAGAGAAAAGAAAGGTAATAGTTTCAAGAGTGGATGACAGACAGAAAACAAAACATAGGTATTAGTAATTAAGACTTAGACCCTTTGTGGATCGAAGAAAAGGAGGTGGGAGGTGGAATATAGGAGAGCCAGTAGATGGTGGCGGATATCAAGATGTAGGGGAAAGAGGATAGTGTAGGTAGCCTAAATCAGTTCACACAGAAATGAGGCAGTGAAGGATGAGAAAACCCAGCGAATGTGAGGTGTTTCCTGCCGCACCTATTGTATAATTGAGTTAAAATAAACTAAGTAGAATATGAGGGACAAGAGGGAGAGAGACAACAGAATAAAAAGGGGAAAAAAGGAGAAAAAAAAAGAAAGAAAAAAAAGAGAAAAAAAAGGGGGGGGAGGAAGGGACGAGAGGAAGAAAGGAAAAGAGTGTGGCCAGGGGTGGGGAACAGGTAGGGGAAAGAAAAAAATAAAAAAAAAAAACCCGATATACACGAACCAGAATTAAAACATCCACTACTCAGCACCTACCACACACACACACAAAAAAAAAACCCTTAAATAACTGAGTAAAAAAAGACTTTGGGGGATACGCTGTGAGAGAAGACTAGGGGATAATGCGGTGTTAGCAATCAGGAAATTGAAAAAAGTAAAGAATAAGTCAAAATGAAAATAAAAACAAAACAGAATGAAACGATAAAGAAAAAACGCCAACGTTGAAGGCTAGGGCATTTAAGGGCCTCAGATGGACCTCAGTGCGTGATGGATTCATGGATGGAAAGTCTGAGATATTGAGGACTCAAGAGGTGTGAGTCTCTGTAGTGTGGGCCACCAGAATTTAGGGAATTCAGACCTGGCAGCCTCCAATCTCGTCAACAGGAAGCCTGGGAGCCCCGCAGTGTAACACAGCCCTCTGGGATCCCCACAGCTGGGTGCCAACCCTATGGGGGAAGTCAGATCCGCAAACTCTATATTGTGACTGAACCCTGTAATTCACTTTGCTGGGATCATAAGTACGTTATCTTTCATTTGAGCTTTTGGACAGCTCCCGTCCTGTGATTCCAAACCACTGTCACTAGAGGGCGCCTCTACACCGCAGCTACTTTACTAGTACAGATCCGAAGCCCAGCCAGTGACGCGGAAAACGGATTCCAATACCAGAATTCTCTAGCTTCGCAGAATATTCCTTATTCTGCTTCCAGACGTGTCCCCGCCCCTTGCCGCAGCCTAGATCAATTTTCCAATTACTTCTCTTTATTGCCTACAGCCTATTTGGGTTGGAGAACGGTTGCCGGGCTTTTGGGGGCGGGGCTTCAGGCGGAAGCCCTATTGTTTATATTCGCACTCAAAAGTTTCTCCCGCTTCACAACAAAACACCGTCTATCTTCCGAAATCGATCCACAGAGGCGATCTGTCACATCAACCTGACAACAGCTCACCCAGAACTCCCGAACTCCTTAGCCCTTCAGATTCGTCTAAAAGCGGTGCCGCCCGGCTGGACCGCGGTTCCCCCCACCCCCAACAGGGAGGAGCCCGTGCCCGGGTCTCACCTGCGGGCAATAGAACCCAAATTATATCTACTAGACCAATCCTCTCCGTTACCTTTCCACCCAATCGATGTCCCGACACTTCTGCCCTGCACAAATCCCGAAAAAGCCTCGCCTTGGAGAACCTGCCGCCGTGCCCAGCCGTCTCTTCCCGGGACAGACCACAAAGGCAAGTTTACTCAGCAACCATCTTGTCTCCTCCGACCACTCCAATTTGATTTATACATTCATTTCAATCTGACTATTCCACAAAGTATTATTGTAAATATCAGCAGGATGATTATCAATTTATGTGGAAAGTAAAGGAATTAAAAAGCCAAAACATTTCTTAAAATGAATATACAAGATGGGGAAATTATTTCAACCTTTTCCAAGTATTACTATAGAGCTACAATATCAAGTTGGCATGGAATTGGTGGTAAGAAAAACAGATCAATGGAACTAGAAAACCATTCAAAGGAGACCAGTGAAAAAAGGGTAAATTAGGTTTTCATAAAGCTCAATAAGTAATTCATTTAAATAGCAAGAATTTTCAATAAATTAGACTGGAACAGTTGGATATTCATTTGCTGAAAAATAATAATAATAAAGAAGATATATCAAAACCTGGGCATACCTGCAAACTTTATAAAATCATTTCATAAAGCAACTTTAACCTAAATGTAAAACCTAAAACCATAAATTTTAAATGAATTAAATAGGAAATAATCTCTGTGACATTGGGCTTGGTGATGAGTTTTTGGCTACCATATCACATAAAGACCCATGAAAGACTATATCTGGACTTTGTCAAAATTAAAAACTTTTGCCCTAGAAAAGTCCTAGTTAAGGAAATCAAAATAAAAACAAAGATGGAGAGAAGATATTTATGAATCGTTTACTGAATAAAATACTGAGTCCAAAATACATATTATACATGAGGGGCATATAGCACTTTCTGAACTCAGGGGCAATCTACAGGGTCAGGCACAGAGGTAGTCTGATGTTACCAAATTTTATCTAGATTCTTGGCTATGCTACAGAAATGAATTTCAAGAGCACATCAGGTTAGTTGGGCCAGTAATATTTTCAGGTAGGGAGAAAAGAAAAATGGGAGAAAATAACAGAGCAGGGGTCCCAGGTAGAGAGGAAGGGCATGAAAAGGGATGAAGAGGGCTGATTTACAAGGTACAATTTCCCATTGTAGATTATAAATCCCCAGGTTTACTGTGTGGACACCTAGCAAAGGAAAAATGGCAAGAGTGGCACACAGAGGGCAGGGAACAGGTCCAGAGGCAGGAGAGCAGGGAGAGAACATGGGTTGAGAGAGCACACTTAGGCCTGTGCCTGGCTTTATAAACTATTAATTATTTTACCCCTTTGTTAATGGCAGGGGATGAGTTCCAGCTATTGGTTGTTTTGATTGATTACCCCACCCATCATTCCCTTAGTGAGGACCCAATGATAAAGTCCCTAGGGAACACTCAGGGCTTTCTTTGCATCCAGAAGAAGTCTTTGCTCTGGATAGCAGACTCTTGGGGGTGGGGGTCTTCCAGCAGCCATCTTGGGGGTTACTGATGTTCATGTGGACTCTGCCAGGTTCCAGATCTGTCTATCAATTTCCTATTTTTCTAGCCTGCATCAGTGGGAAAAGACTTTTCTGAGATACATCTGTGGTTCACTTTCCTAAGAGAAATTATATGCCTAGGGCTACTCTGAGCTTTCCTACCTCTGAGCCTAAATTTTAATTACAACAGGAAACTCTGAGAAAATGAGTCAGTTTCTTCCATGCCATCATCATTTCATTACTTGGAGGATGCTAAATTATACAGATGCAGAGTCACTGTTTTAACATTTAAAAATTTGATTTTTTTTGCAGTATTAAGCTGGTGCTTAATAATAATAAGCAATAATAAAGTAATTTCTGATATTCCAAAAAAATTGTGCTTCATTCTGATATAACTCATTGGTGTTTCCTGGCATAGGCCTTGATCTGGCTTAAAGGAAGTATTGTTAGAAAGCATCAAACACAATTACGATTACAAAAACTCCAACATCAAGAATAAGACATCTCACCAACTGTATCTACTCAGGAGATGGTCACTCATGTAAAATTAAAATCACAAGTGCAAATGTTGTGGGCTCTGACACATAGATAGCTGGAACCTCAATCTACCAGTTTTTACACACAAGTCCATGGGAGGAAGATAAGTTAATTACTGTTGCCTGGGTTATATGGCTACTATAAGTAGAAAAGTTTTTTGTTGATTGATATTTCTATTTTCTATTTGGGGGACATCAGTCTCCTAGATTTTTGTACTTCTTTGAACATAGTTGCCTTTCTCATTTGAGTGGTTTTAAAACAGTTGATTTAAAGTAATTTTCTATAAAGTCTAATGTCTTCTGTGCCTTAGGGATTATTTATTTTAATGTATTTTTATCCTTGGGGAGGACCATACCTTCTTGAAATATTTCATGCCAATAAATTTTGTTTTTAAATAATGGACACTTTGAATATTATAATGTGGCTAATATGTGCATCAGATACTCCATCTCTCTGGAATTTGTGTTGCTTCTTATTGTGAATTATCAATTATCATTTTTATTTGGTGAGTTTTCTTAACTATACTTTGTACAGACTCTATTCCTTCTCAATGTGTAAGAAAACACAGGTTAGCCCCTGGTTCAAATTCTCATTAAGCCAATGTCCATCTCCACTGACTTATAGGATCTCAGTCATAATTGAAGAATTCAGTGACCCAGCTTCTCAGGTGGTCAAAATTCAAGTGATTTTCAAGGGCACCCGCTTCTCTCAGGCCATGGTGAGCTCAACCCCTATGCAAGGCATCCATCACTAGTGTATTTGAGTGAGTTCATGAAGATCAGGTTCCTGATCCAGCATATATTGAGCTGTTGATTTTAAATAATTGCCTTTTCTTTAGCCCTGAGCATGGTTTGTGTTCCTAAGAGCTCTCCTTCAAGAAGAGAGTTCAAGGTCCAGAATGTTCTTGCAGATATGCAAGTTGCATGAGGAAAGAACAGGATTAGTTGCCTACATGCAATTTGACCACTAAGAATAATTATTAGCTAGGTAGAATTGTCCTACTTGTGTCAAAAATAAATTTATAGATAGGCTTACATTACCAAAATTAGTTGCACTGTAACACTTGGATATGCAGAGAAATAGGGATGTTTGTGCTGATACCTTCTTCAGGTTTGTTATCCACAGAAACCCATTCTAATTCACAAGGAAAAAGAGTGCCTACAGTTTTCTCTGAATTCACTGTGATTGCTGCATTTAACTGCTGCCTTAAAATTATGGAATATACCAGAAACATGAGATAACAGAAGAGAGAAATTTATCAGAATGGGTTTCTGGAAATTTATAGGGTCCTGGATTTGTGGGGAGAATTTGATATATACATCTGTGGAATTAGAGTCAATTACATTGACCCAAAACCAAAGTCATCCTTATCCCTGACCATATGCAGCTCTCTGATCAGCTCCTTCAGGGCATTTCTGCCCTGGAAGGAAAGGAGCCTGGACTTAGGAAAGGGGAAGAACTGGGCACCACCACCCAGCATCCTCCTTGCAAGGAAAACTAGAGAAAGAATCTCCACATTCCCCTTTCAATGTTATACAGAAATATAACTCCAAAAAGGACATCTCCACTTAGGTAAGTAGATGACTAAAATTAATTTCAGGTTTCTACTCAGTCAAAAATATATTTTCTGGGATTTATGGCCTCATGTACAAGCACATCAACCGTAGTGGTTCTTCCTCTTTCTGGGGGCAGCTCCTAGATGTGAGTGCTTCAGATAAAAAAAGAAAGGGGGTGATGCATCTGAGCACATGACTCACTGTGGTTCTCCTTGTTTGCAGTGTCCTGCCCTAGGAGCAGCTTCAGGAGTGGGACCCTGGCTTGCTGAAGCCATCACAGACCCTGCCCCTCATGTGCACATTCTCTGAACTCTTTTTAACCAGTTATGATATATATTTGATCTGCTAGGTTTCAGGAAAGGGACTTGCTTTGGTTGGTGCCACAGGATACAGTGAAACACACAGTATAACCCAACACTTAAAACACTGGCATCAACAGAGACACCTCTAAGAATGAAGTAATTTAGAGCTGAGCAGCTTGACTTTTCAGGACATGGAGGTTTATTACTGAATGAGACACAGTGAGAGTATGTCAGAGATTTATCAGGCACAAACCTTCCCTGAAGGGTGCAATGGGGGGACCAGGCTGTATGGGGTGATTGGGACAATCAGGGGTGCACAGGGGCCAACTCTAAGGTTAGGTGTAGAGCAGGCCTGGGAGAATTTTCCTTACCTTCTTTCTTCTTGCTTCACAAAATACAACTCCTAGAGAACCATCATTGCTATCTTTTCTAAGTAGTGTTATGCCAATTCAAGATTCAAGTAAAGTACACATATTTATTATCTTTTTTAAAAAATACAGAAATCATGCAAAATGTCAAATTAAAAATATGAGATTTCCATATACCCCACTCCCCACACCCCCACTCCTCCCACACTGTCAACTTCTTTCATTAGTGTGGTACGTTCATTGCATATGATGAGTACATTGTAGAACATTGCTACACAGCATGGATTATAGCTTACATTGTAATTTACACTCTCTTCCATTCCATTCATTGGGTTATGGCAGGATATATAATGTCCTATGTCTGTTCCTGCAATATCACTGTTTTCATTTTTCCTCTGCACATTCTCCTGGATTTGCCCATAAGTTTAATTAAAATTTGCTTCCAACTGATATTATGTAGTTAATTCTCTGAACTTAAGAAAAGTTCCTGAGAATGTCCATGAAAAACAGCCCTTCCCTATCATAACATGGAGATTATACCCTCATGTGGAAGGAAGAAGAGGGAAAATGTGGCTAGGCCTCAGGTGCAGCGCCAAGGTGCTTTAGCTTATTTTTTCTGTTCTTTGTGACATCAAGAACCAGGTGCTTGTGTTTATGTTAAGTCTCTGGTATACATAGATGCTTTTACATGGGTGTTTTATGTGACAAACATAGCACACAGCACAGTTTTCAATTAGAAGAAACATTATAAGATAAAAACAGTAGACCTACAATGTTTGTTTATTTTTCATTTACACACAATTAACTATTTTTTTTAATTTCCTGCATGTATAAATCAAGGTTTATCTGTGTATTTTTATCCTAAAATTATCAATAATTTCATATAAATAAAATGTTAAGCTCCTCACTTATAGTATTCTGTGAAGAAATCAAACTCATCAGGTAGAACTAACCCACACCCTTAATACTCTGTGCACAGGTTTCAGCAGGGAGAGGTGCATTTTTATGGAAAATAGTGATTTTCAGATGTGTATTTGGATCTCACATTTCAGGGCATCTTGGAACATGGAGGGCATCCCTTTCTGCCTCCAATCCTCCCAGCACCTCCAATAGGAAATAGTTTTCTCATTGGTGCATCTAGAGTTTAAGGAGTAAGAGTTTCTGTTCCTGGTTGTGAGGACATAGGTATACTTCCTGGAATCCAGCCCAGGGACAAGGATGCACTTCTAGAACACTATCATCACCTGGAAAATAATTGGACCTTGTCCCTTAAACATTCTGAATTCCAGATTCCATGAAGAGGCTGGGATATGTGGGCAGGTAGGTAGTGGTGGGAACATCACCTCAAAACAGCCCCCATGTTTCTCTACAACTTCACCAGAGTCCCTCCAGAGCCAGGTACATTGACCAATTAGCTTCTGAGATGTGAGGACACAAGTGTACATATTGCTGTGCTAGCAAACAGCAGGGGCTTGGAAAAAAGTGGGAGATACAACTCATGCCCTGTTAGAAGCCCATAGCAGGTTACTGTGGAGACTCTCCTGCCACAAGCCACAGGAAGCAGAATCTGCAGGGGAGCTTCCTGCTTGAGCCTTTTAGTTTCCTGAATCTGACATTCCCCATACCATTTCCTCTTCTTGTTTTTTCTTACTTCCTCATATCAACAGCACCTGGGCTTATAATTTTTGCCCATGGACCATTGAGTTTTACAGGCATCCCAGACAGAGGCAGCTGTGATCTGGAATTGTAAAGAGTAATGTGATCTGTCAGCCCATGTGTCCTTCTAACACTGGATAACTTCAGCCTCTCTGCCACTCCAACTCCTTCTTGTGTTCCAAGTGGCAGAAGTGAGACTCTGAAAAATGTCCATGAAATAAATCATGCAGACCAAAACTTCTTCAAAAATGAAACCTCCCTTGTATGTGATGGTTTTCTTTTCTCTTGCTGTTTTTAGAATTTTCTCTTTGTCTTGAGCATTGGATAATTTGACAAGTAAATGTCTTGGGGTAGGCCTGTTGGGGTTTATGATGTTTGGGTGTTGTGCTTCCTGGATATGTACATCCATCTCAGTAGATTTGGGAAGTTTTCAGCCATTATTTCCTGCAACACCCCTTCTGTCCTCTTTCCCTTCTCTTCTCCTTCTGGGATGCCTTTAATACATATGTTTGTGTGTTTTGCATTGTCATTCAGGTCCCTAAGTCCTAGCTGGATTTTTTCTATCTTTTTATCAATCAATTCTACTATCTGTTTGATTTCCGATGTACTGTCTTTCACCATACCAACATCCCCTTTCATCAGTAAGGCACATTTATTGCATTTGGTGTATACACCCTAGAGCACTGCCACACCACATAGACCATAGTTTACATTGTAGTTCACATTCTCCCCCAGTCCATACAGTGGGTTATGGCAGATATACAGAATCCTGCATCTGTCCCTGCAATATCATTCAGAACAATTCCAAGTCAAAAAATTGCCCAATATCATACCTCTTCCTCCCTCTCCATGCCCCCAGCAATTCCCATAGCCACCATCTCCACATCAATGAAACAATTTCATCCTTTGCTAGTGTCACAACAGTTCCATAGTAGAATATCAGCAAGTCCAGTCCAATCTATACTATATTCTTCCATCCAGTGGAACCAGGGATAGTGACGACCACACCAACTCTAAATAGAGAGGGGGCTGATGGATATGACTCTCCTGCTTGCAGTTGTAGACACTCTTAGTTCCCTGGTGTGGTGGTTGACCATTCTCACCTCCCTGTTAGCTGACATGGGTCAGTCCAATGACCAGAGAGTAGATGTTGCAACCTGTTGAGATTGCAACTGGCACATGGACAGTCCAGCTGGCACATGGACAGTCCAGAAATTTGTCTCCTGAGTATACATAAATCCAAGTGCCAATCACAGGTTCAGTAAAAGAGACAGAAGAGGCATGTGTAGAGAGTTAGTAATCCCTTGGTGCCAGGGAGACTTATCCCTGAAAGTCATATCCCACACTGAGGTGAAGGAAATGTATTTACATGCTGAATTTGGTTTAGAGAGTGGCCACATTTGAACAGCATGGGGGTTCTCAGGAGGTAATTCCTAGGCACCCTGCAGCTCTAGACCTAGTTGAAATTTCAAGCTCACACACTCATAAGTATAGTCATCAGTATCAAGGGCTCATCATTGGACCATCCATTTTCACTGGTCTTTGTACTTGGCACCTGGGGGATTGTTGCTTTTCCATTGGGGAATACAACAAAGCACCCCAGGATGGGAAACCAGCATTCCCTCAGTTGTCATGTGTAACTCTATTCACCATGACAATACCCAATGAACATCTGCACATATCTATATACCCTATATGCATGCCCTGGAGAACTCCCTCCCACCCATGGATCCCTCATCTATGACACCCCACACCAGCGATCCTCCCCCACCAAAGTTTGACCCCTTTGTGATCCAAAACTTCTTCAGAAATAAAGCCTAATATATTGCCAAATTCAATTAGTAAGAAAATGAAATAGAATTGACAGGTGTAAAGGTTAGAAATAGACACAATAATTAAGAAAAACTAAAACAAAGTACAAAAAATTGGGGTATTAAAAAATGAAAAATATCATAAAACTTTGTTTTTGACATTTCACCTTTCATCACAGTAAAAGGTATTGCCCTGCATGTACAGTGGCAATTCAATCTCCTCCATCCACTTCTCAGCGTCTACATTCTTTTTTTTTTTTATTTTGTCTTCTAAAAAGTTTTAGACAACAGTGAAGTCACATATACAAAATAGGGAACTCCCACATACCCAATATCAAACCCTTTTCCCACTCTCCAGCAACGATCTTTTTACATATGGAGGTTATATTTGCTACAACTGAAATACAGATATTGTAACCTTGTGACCAATCAGTGTTCCATTATGGCTTACATTATAGTTTATGTTTTAGACTGTACACTCTTCTAAATTTTTGGTTACATTATAACTTTATGGTTTACATTTTACACTATACACTTTTATAAATTTTTGGTGAAATTTATTATGGCTTATATCCATTGTTACATGCTCTTGGGGAACACTTCCATTGCTCCACAGTTACCCCTATTTACATCTATTCTATTCCTCTCTCCCCCTCCCCTTAGGGCCCACAGTGATAACCCAGCTTCATTGCTTGAAAGACTATGCTATGAAGATTCATAGAAACTTACAAAAATGCTGAGGGCTTGACACTCTAGGCTGTCCTCCCCCATTGGGAGCCAACCATGCTCTTGAGAGACACTGCCTCCTCAGTTTGAGAACATCAGTCTGCCCCAGGGTGGGGGTACAACATGTTCCTGCTCCTTGTACGTGTCTCCATCCACAGATATAACACAATATGATAAGATGAGCCCTCACAAACTCACTAGAAGCCTGCACCAGGTGGACCCTGTGCCAGAAGCCCCTGAAAACACCTTAAACAAATAACACTTTCTTTTTATATTTTTAAGTTTTCTCAACATTATACTTTCAAACACGTACCTGACAATCTCCCATGTTCACCTGCTCACACCATACCCTCCCACCTATTCCATGCACCATCTGACCCATTGTCTCAACTCTACCCCCCTCAAGCCTGCAAAGCTCTACCAAATTGCATCCCTATGACCCTGTCTTATCCTTTCACTGCACGACTTACTTACACTTTATCATAGATTTCACCCATGAAGTAATCAGCTTATAACATTCCTTTCTCCCCTATTTCCTGTAAGCCTGTCTCCCAGTCTCTAGCTATCTGAGACAGCTTGATTTGCTTAATTCGTATCAGCGAGGTCATGTAGTATTTGTCTTAAAACGCCTGGTTTGCTTCACTAAACATAAAATCCTCAAGATTCATCCATGTTATCCTGTGGTAATACTATATTCCTTCTTACAGCTGAATAGTATTCCATTGTGTGTATATACCACATTTTCTTTATCCCTTCATCTGCTGATAGGCATTTGTGTTGATTTCAAGTTTTGGCAATAGTGAATAATGCCTCTATGAATATTGGTGTGCAATTACTGGTTTGTCTCCTTGTTTGCAGTTCATCTGGATAATTAACCAGCAGTGGAATTGCTGAGTCATATGACAAATCTATTGCTAGTGTTTTTGAGGAATCACCAAACTGTCCTCTAGAATGGCTGTATCATTCTACATTCCCACCAGCAGTGAGTTTTCCCATTCCTCTGCATCCTCTCCAATACTTGTAATCCTCAGTTTTCTAATAGCCACCAATCTAATGAGTGTAAAATGATATATCATTGTAGTTTTGATTTACATTTCCCTAATAGCTAGTGATCTTGAGCATCTTTTCATTTGTTATTTGCCATTTTTATTTCTTCTTTGGAGAAGCATTTGTTCAAATATCTTGCCTATTCTTTGAATGAGTTGTCTTTATATTTTTGAGA
Organism: Dasypus novemcinctus; assembly: GCF_030445035.2. NCBI lineage: Eukaryota > Metazoa > Chordata > Mammalia > Cingulata > Dasypodidae > Dasypus > Dasypus novemcinctus. The sequence continues at coordinate 60,700,170 of NC_080691.1, read as the reverse complement.
CATAGGATTTCTTTATATTTGTTTCATATTAGGCTCCTATAAGATATATGGTTACCAAATATTTTCTTCCATTGTGTAGGCTGTCTTTTCATTTTCTTGATAAACTCCTTTGAGTTTTGAGGAGGTCCCATTTATCTATTTGTTCTTTCACTGTTTGTGCTTTGGGCATGAAGTTCATGTAACTATTTCCTATTACAAGGTCTTATAGATGCTTTCCTACATCATCTTCCAAGGTCTTTATGATCTTGGCTCTTATATTTAGATCTTTGATCCATCTTGAGTTGATTTTTGTATAAGCTGTGAGATAGTAATCCTCTTTCATTATTTTGCATTTGGATATACATTTGTCCAGCACCATTTGCTGCAGAGGCTATTCTCTACCAGTAGATTGGGTTTTGTGGCCTTGTTGAATATCAGATGGTTGTATAATGAAGATCAATCTCTGAACTCTCAACTTGGTTCCATTGAGCAGTGTGTCTATCCTCGTGCCAATATCACACTGTTTTGCCCACTATAACTATAATATGTTTTAAAGCCAGGTAGTGTGATTATTCCAATTTAATTTTTCTTTTTCAATATGTCTTTGTCTATTTGGGGCCTCTTTCCCTTCCAAATACATTGCATAGTTAGATTTTCAGTTCAGTAAGAAATGTTGTGTTGATTTTTATTGGGATTTCAGTAAATTTGTAGATCAGTTTCTATAGAATAGGCATCTTAAGGATAGATATCTTAATGATATTTAGTCTTCCTATCCATGAACAAGGAATATTCTTCCATTTATTTAAGGCTTCTTTGACTTCTTTAACATGTTATGGAGTTTTCTGTGTATAAGTCTTTTACATCTTTAGTTAAAATTTTTCCTAGGTACTTGATTTCTTTATTTACTATTGTAAATGGTGTTTTTACCTTGATTCCAACCATGGATTGCTCATTATTGGTGTACAGAAGTGCTACTGGCTTTTGCACTTTGATCTTATAACCTGCAATGTACTGAACTCATTTTTACATTCTAGAAACTTTGTTGTAGATGTCTCAGGGCTTTCTATATATAGGAACATGTCATCTGAAAATAACAAAATTTTTACTTCTTCCTTTCCAATTTGGATGCTTTTTATATCTGGTTCTTGCTTCAGTGCTCCAGCAAGTATTTCTAATACAATGTTAAATAGGAGCAGTGATAGTGGGTATCCTTGTCTTGTCCCTGAACTTAGAGGGAAGGATTTTAGGGTTTCACCATTTTGAGTAATGTTACTTGTATGTTTTTCATATAAATCCTTGATCATGTTCATAAACTTTCCTTCTGTTCCTAAATTCTGCAGTGTTTTTATCAGGAAGGGGTGTTGTATTTTGTCAAATACATCCTTCTGCATCCTCAGATATGGAAATGTAATTTTTTTTTCTTTCGATCTGTTTATATGTTGTATTACATTGATTGATTTTTTATGTTGAACCATCCTTGCATACAAGAGATGAAACCCACTTGGTCATGGTGTATAATTCATTTGATGTTTTGTTCACTGTGATTGTAATTTTTTTTTTGAGGATTTTAGCATCTAGATTCATTAAAGAGAATGGTCCATAATTTTCCTTTCCTGTGTTGACTTTGGATTTTTTATTAGGGTTATGTTGGCATCATAGAAATAGTTATGTTCCTTCTTTGTCAATTTTCGAAAGAGTTTAAGCTAGAGTGGTGTTAGTTCTTTCCAGAATGTATGGCAGAATTCATCAGTAAGCTGTCTGGCCCAGAGTTCTTATTTGTGAGGTTTTGTATTTTTTTTTCATTTATTATTTTTAATTCATTTTTTAAAATATTACATTAAAAAAAATGAGGTCCCCATGTACCCCCACCCCCTACACCTCACTACTCCCCCCATAGCTACATTCTCCTCCATCATCATGACACATTCAATGCATTTGGTGAATACGTCTCTGAGCATCGCTGCACCTCGTCGTCAATGGTCCACATCATAGCCCACACTCTCCCATGTTCCATCCACTGGGCCATGGAAGGATCTACAATGTCCGGTAATTGTCCCTGCAGCACCACCCAGGACAATTCCAAGTCCTGAAAACACCTCCACATCTCATCTCTTCCTCCCATTACACACCATGGCCTCTTTTTCCACACCAATGCCACATTTTCTTTGATTACTAACCACAATAGTTCATGAATAGAATATCGGTAAGTCCAGTCTAATCCATATTCTTTTCCTCCATCCTTTGGAACTTGGATTGGTTGTGTCCATTCCACATCTATGTCAAGAGGGGGCTTAGATTCCACATAGATGCTGGATGCAATCCTCCTGCTTTCAGGTGTAGGCACTCTTGGTTCCATGGTGTGGTGATTGACATTCTTCAACTCCATGTTAGCTGATTGAGGTAAGTCCAATAAACCAGAGTGTAGGAGCTGAAGTCTGTTGAGGCTCAGGGCCTGGCTACCATATGGTCAGTCCAGAGATTCAGATCTCCTGGGTATATCTTAAGCCCCATTACGAACTACAATTCTGGTAAGGTAACAGGAAAGGCTTGTGGAAAGAGATCACATCTGAGTCCAGCCCCATCACACAGAAACACCAACTCCAAAGAAGGGCCAACTGACATGGGAGTGAACTCCATCTGCCATGAACATAGAACCTGTGGTTCTCTGTATCCCTCAGAAGAACCAATATCTGGGGTTGTATCTACTTTATCTGTCTCTGGGAATCTGCTCAGGTGTACATAAGGCCAACCCCTCTGATAACCTCCTGGCTTTTTTTTAGAGACTTGTAGCCATATAAACTCATTTGTCCTTTCCATTTCCCCCTTGATTTAGGTCAAAAAGCATTTTTAACTGCTGTTATTATATGCAGACAGAGATATTCTGCTAGTCTGAGTTGAACCTTTTATTCAAGGTCATTTTCCAGTTATGTCATCAGCTGGTACTTGGTATTGATCCCTTGGTGACAGGGAGGCTCATCCCAGGGAATCATGTCCCATGCTGGGGGGAAGGCAATGTATTTACATGCTGATTTTGGCTTCGAGACTGGCCACATTTGAGCAACACAGAGGCTCTCAGGAGGTAACTCTTAGGCACACTGCTGCTCTAGGCCTTGTTCTTATTTCAGGTGCACAGGGTCACGAGCATAGTCATTAGTATCAGGGGCTCATTGTTGGATCTTCATTCTTTTTTGGTCTTTGCCATTGCACTTGGGGGATTGTTGCTATTCCTTTAGGGACTGTGATAGAGCTCCCTGGCTAGAATCTCAGCACTCCCTCAGTTGTTGTTTTTAATTGTTTCCACTATGAAAATATCCAAACATTTTTATGTACCCTTGATATATGCCCTGGAGAGCTCCCTGCAACCTTGTGTCCTCTGTCAATGACATCCCACACCATATTCCTTCACTGCCATTGTTGAACCTCTCTGTGATCCAAAAATTCCTGAAAAGTGAAGCCCAATATATTGCCAGGTTACCTTAATAGTAAAATGGAATATAGTGATGAGCTTAAAGGTTAGATATGGAATACATATTAATTAGGAAAAATTCTACATCCTATCTTTTTCTTTTCTTTTTTCTACTTTTTAAGCTTATCTTCACAAGAATTTTAGATCTCAGTAATTCATTTATACAATATACAGTACTACCACATATCCAGCATAAAACCTTTTCCTCTCCACAACAATAAACTTTTAACATATTCATAACATATTTACTGAAGCTGATGTACAGATATTGAAACAATAGCTTTCAAACAAGGTAACATTTGAGTTTACATTGTGGTTTATATTTTAGACTATAAAATTTTCTAAATTTTTAGTTATCTTATGTTTTACATTATGAATTACATTTTAGCCTATCAGCCACTATTTATTTTTGGTTTAATTTTACATGTCTTATATCCATCCTTGCATACTCTTGTGAAACACTTCTATTGCCCACACAGTTATATTGGTTCCATCTATTAAATACTTATTTCCCCCTACCCTTAGGGCCCACAGTGACAGTCGATCTTCATTTCTTGAAAGCCATGTTCAGAGATACTTGCAACAGTGTTGAGGGCTTGACATGATGAACTACCCTAATGCCTTGGGAGCCACCATTTCTCTTGAGAGAAACAGTTCCCTCTATTTGATGGCATCAGTCCTGTACAGGATGTGGGTATACCTTCACTCTCATTATATGGGTCTCTATCCAATGATATAACTCACTATGGCAAAATGAGCATTCACATATTCCCTAAGAGTCTGTCCTGTGTCAGATTATCCCCTTTTAGTATCTTAAACAGGTAACTTTCCTTATTATATTTTTTAAAAGGTTTTCTCAGCATTATACTCTCAATGAACACCTGACAATCTCCTATGTTCATATGTTGCCCCAACCTGCCCCCAATTTCTTGGGCAATATTACCCATCTGCTCATCCCTAGCTCCCCCAAAGCCCACAAAGCCCTACCCAAAGGTAACCCTATGCCCCCATTTTATCCTTTCCATGTACGCATACTTACCTCCAGCTTAACATAGATTTCACCCAGGTAGATGACAGCTTACATCCTTCTTCTACCCCCTGATTCCTGTAAGCCTATCATCCAGTCTCCAGCTCTCTGAGGCAGCTTGGTTTACTTATTTCATATCATTGAGGTCATGTAATATTTGTCCTTCAATGCCTGAGTTGGTTTACTCAACATAAGGTTCTCAAGATTCATCCATGTTATCACGTGTGTTTGCAGTGTATTTGTTCTTAAAGTCGAGTAGTATTCCATTTTATGTATATACCACATTTTAGCTATCCATTCATCTGTTGATGGGCATTTCAGTTGATTCCAACTTTTGGCAATAGTGAACAATGCTGCTATGAACATTGGTGTGCATATATCGGTTTGTGTCCTTGTTTTCAGTTCTGCTGGGTATATACCCAGCAGTGGAATTGCTGAGTCATATGGTAAATCTATGGTTAGTTTTTTGAGAAACCGCCAAACTGTCCTCCAGAATGGTTGCCTCCTTCTGCATTCCCACCAGCAGTGGATGATTGTTCCCCTTCCTCCACATCTTCTCCAGCATTTGTATTCTTCTCTTTTTTTCATAGCTGCCAACCTTTTGGGTGTAAGATGTTATCTCACTGTAGTTTTGATTTGCATTTCCATGATAGCTAGAGATTTGGAGCATTTTTTCATGTGCTTTTTAGCCATTTGTATTTCTTCTTTGGAGAAGTGTCTGTTTAAATCTTTTTCCCATTTTTTAAATGGGTTGTTTATCTTTTTATTTTCAAGATATAGGAGTTCTTTATACATGCAAGTTATAAGCCTCCTATCCGATATATGGTTACCAAATATTTTCTCCCATTGTGTAGGTTCCCTTTTCACTTTCTTGACAAACTCCTTTGAGGTGCAAAAAGCTTTAATTTTGAGGAGGTCCCATTTATCTATTTATTCTTTTGCTGCTCGCACTTTTGGTGTGAAGTTCATTAAGCCATTTCCTATTACAAGGTCTTGCATATGCTTCCTGACACCACTTTCCAAAGTCTTTATGGTCTTGGCTCTTATATTTAGGTCTTTGATCCATCTTGAGTTGATCTTTGTATAAGGTGTGAGATGGTAATCCTCTTTCATTCTTCTACATATGTATATCCAGTTCTCCAGGCACCATTTGTTGAATAGGCCATTCTCTCCCAGTTGAGAGGGTTTGGTGGCTTTATCGAATATTATATGGCTATATATATGAGGATCTTTATCAGAACTCCCAATTCGATTCCTTTGGTCTGTGTGTCTCCTCCTTATGCCAATACCAAGCTGTTTTCACTACTGTAGCTTGGAGGTATGCTTTGACATCATGTAGTATGATTCGTCCAATTTCATTTTTCTTTTTCAATATGTCTTTGGCTATTCAGGGTCTCTTTCCTTTCCGAATAAATTTCATAGTTAATTTTTCCTAATTCCTTAAAGAATGCTTTGTTGATTTTTATTGGGATTGCATTGAATGCATAGTTCAGTTTTGGTAGGATAGACATCTTAATAATATTTAGTCTTCCTATCCATGGACAGGGAATATTCTTCCATTTTTTTTAGGTCTTCTTTGATTTCCTTAAATCATTATTGGTGTACAGAAATGCGACTGATTTTTGTGCATTGATCTTATAACCTGTGACTTTACTAAAGTCATTTATGAGTTCTAGAAGCTTCGTTGTAGACCTCTCAGTGTTTTCTATGTATAAAATCATGTCATCTGCAAATAATGAAATTTTGACTTTTTCTTTTCCAATCTGAATGTCTTTTATATCAGGTTCTTGCCTCAGTGCTTGAGCAATTACTTCTAAGACAATGTTAAATAGAAGGGGAGAGAGTGGGCATCCTTGTCTTGTTCCTGATCTTAGAGGGAAGGATTTTAGGATTTCACCATTTTAAACGATGTTGGCTGTGGGTTTTTCATGTATACTCTTTATCATGTTCAAAAAATTTCCTTGTATTCCAATTTTTTGGAGTGTTTTTATCCAGAAAGGGAGCTGTATTTTGTCAAATGCTTTTTCCGCATCTATAGATATAATCATTTGATTTTTTTTCCTTCAGTCTGTTTATACGGTTTATCACATTGATTGATTTTCTTATGTTGAACCATCCTTGCATACCTGGAATGAATCCCACTTGGTCATGGTGTATAATTCGTTTAATGTGTTGTTGAATATGATTAGCAAGATTTTGTTGAGGATTTTTGCGTCTATATTCATTAGAGAAATTGGTCTGTAATTTTACTTTCTTGTGGTGCCTTTGTTTGGCTTTGGTACTAGGGTAATGGTGGCATGATAGAATGAGTTACACAATGTTCTTTCTGTTTCGATTTTTTGGAAGAGTTTTAGCAGGATTGGTGTTAGTTCTTTCAGGAAAATTTTGTAGAATTTACCTGTGAAGCCATCTGGCCCTGGGCTCTTCTTAGTTGGGAGGTTTTTAATGACTGATTCTTTCTCTTTACTTGTGATTGGTTTGTTGAGATCATCAATTTCTTCTTTCATGAAGATAGGCTGCTTCTGTGTTTCTAGGAATTTGTCCATTTCCTCTGAATTGTCATTTTTGTTGGAATATAGTTTTTGAAAGTATCCTCTTATGATAGTCTTTACTTCTGTGGGGTCAGTGGTGATATCGCCTTTCTCGTTTCTTATTTTATGTATTTGCATCTTCTCTCTTTTTTTCTTTGTTAGTCTCACTAACGGTTTGTCAATTTTATCAATCTTCTCAAAGAACCAGCTCTTGGTCTGTTTATCTTTTCAAGTGCTTTTTTATTTTCTATTTCATTTGGTTCTGCTCTTATCTTTGTTATTTCCTTCCTTCTTCTTCCTGTGGGGTTACTTTGTTGTTTTCTTTTCTAATTCCTCCAAATGTGCAGTTAGTTCTACAATTTTTGCTCTTTCTTCTTTTTTGATGTATGAATTTATGGCTATAAATTTCCCTCTCAGTATTGCTTTTGCTGCATCCCATAAATTTTGGTATTTTGTGTTATCATTTTCATAAGTTTCAAGGTAGTTATTAATTTCATTCGCGATTTCCTCTTTGATCCACTGTTCTTCTAAGAGTGTGTTGTTTAATTTCCATATCTTGGTGTGAAATGTGGGCCTCTGTCCCTTGCAAATTTCCAGGTTCACTCCACTGTGGTCAGAGATATTGTTTTGTATGATTTTGATCTTTCTGAATTCATCAAGCCTTTCTTTGTGGCCTAGCATATGGTCTATCTTGGTGAATGATCCATGTGCCCTTGAGACAAATGTATATCCTGCTGTATTCATGTGTAGTGATCTGTATATGTCTATTAGATCCATCTCCTTTAATATACTGTTCAAATATTTTGTTTCTTTAGTGATTCTCTTTTGAGATGTTCTGTCCAAAGTTGGTAGTGGTGTATTAAAATCTCCCTCTATAATTATAGAGGCATCTATTCTTTCACTTAGCTTTTCCAGTGTTTTCTTCACGTATTTGGAGGTGCACTTGTTAGGAGCATAAATTGTTCATTCTTCTTGAGAGATTGTCCCTTTCACTAATATGGAGTATCCTTCTTCACTCTCACAATTGTTTTGCATTAAAAGTCCATTTTGTCTGATATTAATATAGCTACTCTTGCCTTTTTTTGGTTATTGTTTGCTTGTAAGATTGTTTTCCAACCATTCATTTTCAGCCTCCATCTATCCGTGGGTCTAAGATGTGTCTCTTGTAGACAGAATATAGATGGGTCATATTTCCTTACCCAATGACCCAATCTGAATCTTTTGATAGGTGAGGTTAATCCTTTCACATTCAGTGTATTAGTTTCAAGGAATTATTTATGTTAGCCATATTTTGATTGGACTTGTATTTGTCATATTTGGTTTGTTTTTTTTCCTTCTCTTTTTCTCTTCTTGGTTGTTCTCACACTCTCCTCCAACTCTGCCTGTCCTGTTTTTTCCTTTCTTCCTGCAGAACTCCCTTTAGAATTTCTTGCAGGGGACTTTTCTTGTTCACATACTCTTACAATTTCTGTTTATCTGTGAATATTTTGAACTCTCCATCATTTTTGAATGCTAGTTTAGCTGGGTAGAGTATTCTTGGTTATATATTTTTTTCTTTTAGTACCTTGACTATATCATACTACTGACTTCTTTTTGCCTCTGTGGTTTCAGAGGAGAAATCAGCAAATAATCTTATGGAGACTCCCTTGTGTTTATGATGATTTTCTTTTCTCTTGCTGCTTTTAGAATTTTCACTTTGTCTTGAGAATTGGGTAATTTGACAAGTATATGTCTTGGGGTGGGCCTATTGGGGTTTATGATATTTGGGCTGTGTTGTGCTTCCTGGATATGTACATCCATCTCTCTCTAAGTAGATTTGGGAAGTTTTCAGCCATTATTTCCTGCAACACCCCTTCTGTCCCCTTTCCCTTCTCTTCTCCTTCTGGGATGCCTATAATACATATGTTTGTGCATTTTGCATTGTCATTCAGGTCCCTAAGTCTTAGCTGGACTTTTTCTACCTTTTTATTGATCAATTCTACTATCTGTTTGATTTCTGGTGTACTGTCTTCCACATTGCTAATTCTCTCCTCAGCCTCTTCTAATCTGCTGATATTTGCTGCAATTGTATTTTTGATTTCTTGAACTGTGGTGTTCATTCCTATTATATCTGTTATCTTTCTGCTTATGTCTGCAATTTCCTTTCCAAGTGTTGTCTTCATTTTGTTGAAATCTTCCTTTACTTCATTAATTTGGTCTCTAATATATGTTCTAAGATCTTTAATTACTTGTCCGATGTTCTGCTCCCCTTCCTGGTTTTTAGTTTGTTCATTGGATTCAGCTATGTTTTCCTGATTATTGGTTTGGTTTGTAGATTTTTGTTGCTGTCTGTTCATCATTTTATCTTGATGGGTTTAATCAGTTCCTTCGCTTCTTTGTCTAGTCTTGGGGATTATTTAATTGTTGTTTTTGCATAAGTGTTATGTCTTCTCTTTGTCACTTTGTTCTTCTTATTCTAATTTCTTGTTCCTGGCTGAGCTCACTTTGAAGGAAAATATTAGGGCCAGGGAAAAGTAATTGTATAAGAAAAGATAACATGTAAAGTAGTATTGGTAATAAATGTTAACAGAGCAACAATATGAGATCTGGGAGAATTGATATTAGACTCATGTAAGTTGTGTAGATTTATAGTTGTAAGTAGAGTACCTGTAATGAGAGAGTCAACTTAATACGGGGAGGAATATAGTATGAATTAAAAAGCCAGTGTTTTCATGAGAGAGGGAAAGAGAAAAGAAAGACAATAATATCAAGAGTGGATAAAAGACAGAAAACAGAACAAAGGTATTAGAAATTAAAAGTTAGACAATTTAGGGACCAAAGAAAGGAAGGTGAAATGTAAGAGAGACCGTAGATGATGGAGGATAGCAAGATGTGGGGGAAAGGGGATAGTGTAGGTGGACAAAATCAATTCACACAGAAATGAGGAAATGGAGGATGAGGAAACACAGCAAATGTGAGGTGCTCCCTGCAGCACCTATTGTATACATAATATAAAATAAAATAAGAAGATAAAGAGAGAAAAGGCAAAAAGAGAAGGAAAAAAAGGGTGGTCAGCAAAGAAAAGGGAGGGAAACAAGCAAGAAAAATAAAAGAAGAAAGAAAAAAACACCTAAATAAATGAAAAAGGACCTTGGGGGATACAATTGGAGAAAAGACAAGGAGATAATACAATATTAGCAACCAAGGTAATAAAAAAAGAGAGAAAGATAAAAAGGAAAAAAACAACACAAACACCAAGGGCTAGGACAATCAAGGACCTCAGATGGCCATCGGGCATGGTGGATTCAGGGATGGGAAGTCTGTGATATTGCAGGCTCAAGAGTTGTGAGTCTCTGGGGTGTGGGCCACCAGGGTTTAGGGCACACAGACCTGGGAACCACGCATCCAGTTAACAGGGAGCCTGGAAGCACCACAATGCAACACAGCCTTCAGGGATCCCCACAGCTAGGCACCAGCCCTAGGGGGAGGGGTCATGACTGCAAACTCTCACCTCTGCATCAGAAACCCAAAATTCCACTTCTCACAAGTGTCTCTTCTGCACTGTCTCACCAAATCAACTTCCAGACACTTTCCACCCTGCATGCTCCCAAAACAGCCTGCTGGGGGCGCTGCTGTACTACAAAATGTTCGGAGATGCCGCAGATGGGTTGTCTGCCCTAGGGGGAGGGGCTCTAACTGGAATTCTGATCTCCATGTCAGAAACCCAAAATTCCACCTCTCGAAAGAATCACCTCTGTCTCTGTCTCACCAAATCAACCTTCAGACACCTCCCACCCTGCAAGCCCCCTGAATAGCCTGTTCAGGGCTTGGGAACTCCCCGACACATCAAAGCCTCCAGGAATCACCATGACCAGGCCACCAGCCCCAGGGGGAAGCATCCCACATGCAGCTCTGATCTCTGTAAAAGAGACCCAAAATTCTACCTTTAACAAGAATCTTCTCTGTCACCGTCCCACTAAATTGATGTGCAGACACCTCCTGTCCTGCAAACACCTGAAACAGCCCAGTCCAGCAAAATTCCAACCCTACTCAGCCACTTCTTTGCAGGAGAGATTATAAGGTGCACTAACTCAGATGCCATCTTGATATCTTTTGCTGTAAGGTTGTTAATGACTGTTTCTATCTCTTTAGTTATGATTGGTTTGTTGAGCTTATCAACTTCTTCTTTTGTCATTATAGGCTGCTTATGTGTTTCTAGAAATTTGTCCATTTCCTCTGAATTGTCCTTCTTTTTGGCATGTAATTTTTCAAAGTATCCTCTTATGCTAGTCTTTCTTTCTGTGGGGTCAGTGGTGACATCCCCTTTCTCAGTTCTTATTTTGTGTATTTGCATCTTCCCTCTTTTTTTTTCAGTGTTAGTCTAGATAAGGGTTTGTCAATTTTATTGATCTTCTTAAAGAACCAGCTATTTGTTTTATTTTTTTTTCTAGTGCTCTCTTAATTTCTATTTCATTTAGTTCTTCTCTGATCTTGTTATTTCTTTCTTTCTTCTTCCTTTGGCATTAGTTGTTGTTGTTGTTTAACTAATTCCTTCAAGTGCAGTTAGTTCTTAAATTTTAGCTCTTTCTTCTTTTTTTCTGTATGAATTTGTGGCTATGAATTTCCTTCTCAGTACTGTATTTGCTGCATTCCATACATTTTGAAATGTTATGTTGTCATTTTCATTAGTTTTAAGGTAGTTTCTGATTTGAGATTTCCTCCTTGACCCACTGTTTGTCTAAGACTGTGCTGCTTAACTTCCATATCTTGTTGCCTAATCTGGGTCTATGGTCCTTGAAGATTTCCTGCTTCATTCCACTGTGGTCAGAGAAATTATTTAGTATGAATTCAATTTTTCTGAATTCATTGAGACTTTCTCTGTCTACTAGCAAGTGATCTACCTTGGACAATGATCCACATGCACTTGAGAAGAATGTTTATCCTGCTGTATTTGGGTGTAGTGTTCTGTATGTGTTTATTAGCTCCAGATCCTCTAATATATTATTCAATGTCTTTGCTTCTTTATTGATTCTCTGTTAAGATGTTCTGTCTAATGGTGATAATAGTGTATTAAAATCCCCCACTATAATTGTAGAGGCATCTATTCCTCCACTTAGTTTTTCCAGTGTTGGCCTCATGTATTTTGAGGTGCCTTGTTTAGGTGCAGAAATGTTCATGATTGTTCTTTCTTCTTGAAAGATTGCCCCTTTTAATAAAATGTAGTATCCATCTTAGTCTCTCACAATAGTTTTGCATTCAAAGTCTACTTCTGGTATGAATATAGCTACTCTTTCCCTTTTTTGGTTATTGTTTGCTTGTAAGATTGTTTTCTAGCCATTCACTTTCAAACTCCTCGTAGATAGCATATAAATGGGTCATATTTCCTTATCCATTCTGCCAATATGTGTCCCTTGATTAATCCATTAACATTCACTGTTATTACTCTCAAGGAAATACTTACATTAGACATATTTTATTTGGATTTGTACATGTCATATGCTTTTTTCCCCTCTTTTTGTCTTTTTAGTTGTTCTTATACTCTCCTCCAACTCTGTCTGTCTGTTTTTGTTTTTGTTTTCAACCTGCAGAACTCTCTTTAGTGTTTCTTGAAGGGCAGGTTTCTTAATGGCATACTCTCTTAGTTTCTGTTGATCTGTAAATATTTTGAATTGTACATCATTTTGAATGCCAGGTTTGCTGGACAGAATATTCTTGGCTGGAATTTTTTTTTTCATTTATTACCTTGACTATGTCATATCTCTTCTTTCTTGTCTCCATGGTTTCAGATGAGAAGTCAGCCCTTAACTTTATTGAGCTTCCCTTGTATGTGATCGTTCTCTTTTCCCTTGCTGCATTTAGTATTTTCTCTTTGTCTTGAGCATTGGATAATTTGGCAAGTATGTGTTTTGGGGTAGACCTGTTGGGATTTATACTGTTTAGGGTTTGCTTCCTTTCCTGTACATGTACATCAATCTCCTTCAGTACATTTGGGAAATTTTCAACCATTATTTCCTCCAACACCCCTTCTGTCCCCTTTCTCTTCTCTTCTCTTTCTGGGATGCCTATAATGCATATGTTTGTGCACTTTGTGTTGTCATTCAAATCTCTAAGTCCCCACTGGATTTTTTCTATCTTTTTATCTATCAATTCTACAATATCTTTGATTTCAGTTATACTGTCTTCCACATCACTAATTCTTTCCTCTACTTCTTCAAATCTGCTGTTATTTGCTGAGACTGAATTTTTTTATTTTTAATGGTGCCTTTCATCACCATCATATCCATTATCTTTTTGTGTATGTTTACAATTTCTTCAGTATATTCTCCAAATGTTTTCTTAATATCCTTAATCTTTCTTTTCATTTCATTAAGTTGGCCCATGATATTTGATTGGAGAGCCTTCATTAGTTGTTCTATATTCTGCTATTCTTCCTGGTTTTTAATTTGTTCATTGGATTGGGCCATGTCTTCCTGATTATTGGTTTGGTTTGTACTTTTTTGTTTCTGTGTAGTCATCATTTTATCTTGGTCAGTTACTTCAGTTGATTGGCTTCTCCCTCTAGTCTTGGGTTTTTAGGTGCTGTTTTTGTGTGTGTCTTAATTTTTCTCTTTGACACTTTGTTCTTCTTAGTCTATTACCTTGTTGTTGTCTAAGTTACCTTGAAGGAAAAAGAGTAGGCCAGGGAAAGCAAAAGAGGTAAGAAAAGAAAATGTATAATAGTAGTAGTGGTAGTAAATGTTAGCAGAAGAACTGTATAAGACCTAGGAGAATAAATATTAAACTCATGTAAGCAGTGTATAGTGACAGGATTGAGAAAGTGGAGTTCCTACAATGAAATGGGAAACTGAAAATAGTGAAGAATATAGTATGAATTAAAAGGCTAGCATGATTGAGAGAGAGGGAAGAGAAAAGAAAGGATAAGATAAAGAGTGAATAAAAGATGGAAAAGAGAATACATGCTTTAGAAATAAAAAGTCAGAAATATTGGGGGCTAAACAAAGAGAGGGAATGTAGAAAGTGGAATGGAGAAAGATGTAGGAAGGAAAAGAGATAATGCTGGTAGTCAAAATCAGTACACACAAAAAAGATGAGGTTGAGTATAAAGAAGCACAGTGAACAGTAAGCAATCCAGCAACATCTAATTGATAAAAGGAAAAAAGAAAGAAAGAAAAAAGAGGTGGGGTGATAAAGAGGAAGGTAAGACAAGATAACAAGAAAAAACAAACCAAAACACAAGCCCTCAAGCAGAAGTCAACCAGATAATAATATTACAAAAACATTCTTCCCTGATAAGTTCTTATTTAAGGAAAATAAAAGACCCAAGGGAAGTTAATACACAGGTATTACCTGCATTTTCCCTGCCTCAAAGTATCAACTAATATCCCTGTGTGTCATTTCTCTAAGAGGAGCTGGGAACTGAACCAGAAACCTTGTACTTTAAAGGCTGAATCTCCTCTAGTGAGCCAAACCCTCCTTGGTCACCCTGTTCCTCAAAAAAAACTCCCATTCCAGGAGAAGGATAGCCTCTTTGCAAATGAATAAATTGATTAGGAATCCTCTCTTCCCTTTTTCTCCCTTTCTCACTTTCCTCTCTCCCATGGCAGCGGTAAGCCCATGTGAGAAGTCCCCTCTGAAATTCAAATGAGAGTCTGGTGAACCAAATCACAAGGAAAATAATGTCTCTCAGACTTTTTGAGAGAGAGCACCCACACCTTACTGGAAACCCTAAATATGCTCTTGCAAGCATACCAAACACCTCCTTCTGTCCTACTCCCTTACATGTATTGCACAGGATTAATTAATTTCCTGGCTCTACCTTCTCCCAGACCTAACCCACAGAGTTTAGATAAATCAGGCTGCCTCTGCAGATTTGCTTCTCCTCTCTTCCTGGTTTCTCCTCAAGAACAGTTGGTTTGCTCCCCAAAGCTCAAAAACAGGGGTCCATACAATTGAACCCACACTCATAGGACCCCTCTCCACCCTTTGCCAGAACCCTCCCACTCTTGCGGCTTTCTCTTCTGGCTGTGTGACCTGGGAGGTTTGCGGAAATCTGCAGCTTCTTGCCCTGGGGGATGGGCAGAAACTCATTGTTTTCCCTTGAGCTATCACTTTTCTTGTCAGACTCTCACCAGCTCGATTTCCAGCAGCATCCTGTTTTGTGGGTTTCCAAAATGGCTCACTCAGATAGGATTTTGCCTCCACTCAGCTGCTTTTTGTAGGAGTGATGATATCGATGCTCTTACTCTGATGCCATCTTGCCCTGCCTCCTTAGGTTTGTTATCTTTCTGGAAAGATTTCTTTGGGATTCTTGGGATTTGTCATAAAGAACATGCAATCATCATGTTCCTTCCTCCTCTTGATTGCCAACCCCAGCTTTAAGCCTGTCCAAGATTTTAGAAATAGTGTGATGGGGATGAGGTCTATGAATTGGGTGAGTCAGTTTTTCCTGATTCCAGGAGTCATGTCCCAAGTGCATCTGCAGCTATCAGGACCAGGAGTGCCAAAGCCCTCACAGGTCCTTTCCCTCTCCTGTGTGACTCTGTGGTCTCCATCACATTCAGTGATGACTACTGAACCTGGATCCTCCATTTCCTGGGAAGGGTTACATAAGATGAGGCATGTAGGTGGTGGCGTTGGCACAGAGTGTAACTCTAGAAACACTTTTAAGAACCAGGGTTCTCTGCAGCTGAGCTCTGAGACAGATGAAACAACAGCCATGTATTACTGTGGGAACACACATTGAGGGAAAGACAGTGTGAGCTCACATGCAAACCTCCTTCAGGACAGGCAGGAAAGGGCTTCACTTCAGGGGTGATCAGGGCCCACCAAGCCCAGGGAACCATGCCCAGGTGTCTGGGGTCAAATGCTGGGGAAGTCCGTGACAATTTTCATATGATGATTTAATGTTTTCCCTCCCTTATGTGTAGACAACATCCACTTAAGACCTTCTATAACATTCTAATTTTTGGCCATTTGAATGTCAGTCCCAATGCAGAATTTTTCAAATCAGATATTAATTTTTGAACATTATTTTATATTTCCTTCATTGTACACTTTTGGGTGGGTACAGGGAAGGAATGCAGCACATCTTTGTGGTAAGTATGAGGTTTACTTCAATTTTTTATAGATAGGCCCATTATCATTTTTAGAATTATCCCACACATCCATTCCTAATTTGACAAGAGTTTGATGAAAGGATGCTGATTTTGACGAAGCATTTATGAGCCAACACCCACGGGGAAAAATCTATAATAAAGTGGAGGTAAGTAGTTGTATAGTGAAGTAATAGAGGGACATAGGGATACTATTGGGTTGGGCTTTGCAGATTTGAGGGAGGCTAGATTTAGGAGGATGGGTTAGATGGTCCAAGGAATTGGGGTGAGAGTTGGGGGGAGTAGGTGAACACAGGACACTGTCAGGTATGTGGTTAAAACTATAATGTTGAGAAAGCTCTTTAGAAAATAAATAAGGAAGGGTTACTGGTTTAAGGAGTTTGGTGGGGGGCATATGTCACAGGGTGCACCTGGGGCAGGTTTCTAAGGAATATGTGGGTGCTCATTTCATTATACTGTGTTATATCAGTGGGTAGAGAACCATATAATAAGCAGGAAGGTGTTATACCCCATTCTGGGGAAGACTGATATTCTCAAACAGAGGGTAGTGTGCCACTTGAGAGCATGGGTGACTTCCAATGGGAGAGGACAGATTAGAGTGTCAAGCCCTGAGAACTGTTGCAAGTATCTATGAATATTGTCCTTCAAGCAGTGAAACTTGGGTGTCACTGTGGGCTCCAAGGGGAGGAGAAGAGAGGAATAGAATAAATGGAAGAGGGAGTAACTCATGGGCAATGGAGTTGTTCTGCATGATCATGCGATGATGGATACATGCCATGTTAAATTTCATCAAAAGTTTATAAAAGTGTACAGTATAAAATGTAAACTGTAATGTAAACCATAATGAACCATGATTAGTAGATATGTTTCAATATCTGTGCACCTGTTGCAACAAATGTAACATCTACATGTAAAAAGATAATTGCTGGGAAAGGGGGTAAGGTGTTTGATTTTGGGTATATTGGAGCCCCCTTTATTCTATATGTGTCTTTACTATGACCTAAAATATTTTTGAATGCATAACAATTTTTAAAAAAGGATGTAGGCACTTAGGAAGAAGTGGAAGATATTGCCTTGCCATGGTACATAAGGGCAACACCTATGAAAGCGATGAAGGGCAAAACATCAAAAAGAATTTTATGATATTTTTCATTTTTTAATACCCCAATTAATTTTTTACTTTATTTTAGTTTTTCTAAATTATTATGTAATCTATTTCTAATCTTTAAACATATCATCACTAGTTCATTTTACTATTAATTGAATTTGGCAATATATTAGGTTTCATTTTAGAAGTTTTGGATCACAGAGGGTTTCAACTATGGCAGGGGAAGAGCACTGATGTGGCATGTCATTGATGGGTAATGCAATAAAGGGAGGTAGTTCTCCAGGGCATTCGTTAGGGTATATAGATATGTTCCAATGTTCATTGGGTATTGACATGATAGGTGGAGTTTCACATGAAAACTGAGAGAGTGCTGAGTTCCCATTCTGGGGAACTTTGTCACACTCCCCCCAAAAGCAGCAACAATCCCCCAAGTGCAAGGGCAAAGGACAGTGAAGAAGGATGGTTCAATGATGGGCCCTTGATACTGATGACTATGCTTATGAGTCTGTGTGTTTTAAATATCAAGTAGGCCTACAGCTCCAGGGTGCCTAACAGTTACCTTCTGAGAACCTCCATGTTAGCCAAATGTGGCCACTTTCTAAGCCAAACTCAGCATGTAAATTCATTACTTTCCACGCATGACCACTGGGAATGAGCCCCACTGGTGCCAAGGGATTACTACCAATCACCAGCTGGTGATGCAACTGAAAATAAAAGACCTTGAATTAAAGGGGGAAAGGGTAAAGACAAATGAGTTTATATGGTTAAGAGACTTCAAAATGAGTTGGGAGGTCATCAGAGGGGTCACACTTATGCATGTCTCAGCAGGATCTCAGAGACAGTCATAGTAGATCCAATCCCAGGTAGTGGTGCTCCTGAGGGCTATGGAGACACACAGGTCCTATGATCAGGGCAGATGGCTCTGCAGGTCAGTGTCTTGCCAGTGGGTCCTGCTTTGGAATTTGTGCTCCTGAGTGTGATGGAGGTGGACTCAGATGTGACTTCTCTACACATGCCTTTTATGTCACTTTTACTGAGTCTGTGGTTTGTGCTGAGGTTATTGTATGCTCAGGAGACTTAAATCTCTGTACTATCCCTGTGCCAGCTGTCACCTGAACTTCAGTAGAGTTGCACCATGTACTCTCTGGTTCATTGAACTTACTCAGGTCTGCTAACAGGGAGGTGAGGATTGTCAAACCCCACATCAGGGAACTGAGAGAGATCTACAGATGTAAGCAGGAGAATCCCATCCATCAGCTATGTGACATCTAAGTCCCCTCTTGATTTAGAGGTAGAATGGGCACCACCATCCAGTTTCCTCAGGATGGAGAAATAAATTATGGATTAGAGTGGACTTACTAGTATTCTGCTATAGAATTATTTTGACTCTAGCAATGGAATAAACTGTACCATTGATGTGGAGACAGTGGCCATGGAATTTGCTGAGAACATGAAGAAGAAGAAAGCGGCAAGATATGGGGGCATTTTTGGGACTTGGAGTTGTTCTGAATGATATTGCATGAACAGATGCAGGACATTATATATCCTGCCAAAACCTATTTATTGGACTCGTAGAGAGTGTAAACTACAATGTAAACTCTATTCCATGCGTTGTTGCAGGTCTCCAAAATGTATTTATCAAATAGAATGAGTGTGCCACACTGATCTTAGAGATTATTGATGTAGGAGTGGAAGGGGAGTCAGGTATATGGAAACCTCTTTATTTTTTAATGTAACATTTTGTGATCTATATATCTTTAAATGAATGATAATAAAAGATAAAAAAGAAGTATACAAATTATTTCTTTTTCATTCTATGAGCATAAAATTGTTCATGTGATTTTCTTAGCCATTCATTCCCTAAAATACTCCCTAATTGATTGTGATTTTTTTTTTACATTCTCTGAATTTATTAGGGAGTTCAGTGTGAATGTTTGACTGGGTTTTATGGGCAAGATTTCATGGATTCACACAAGAAATTAAAAGTTAACCCTGATATTTAGATTTCTCATTTTGTATAAAGAAATAACATTGCTATAGATTGCAATAGAGAGAATCTTGTTTCAAATGACTTGTTTTGTGTGTTTTTTTCCCCAAATATATCATTGTATAATGGAAATAGCAATTAAAGGGATACTTCAAATAGTGATTTGCATTTCAGGATACAACAACACATAACTTGCTAACTTTACCCTTCATTCAAATAAGGCATAACTGGGTATGTATATACTAATGCTGAAAATACATTTTATCAAATACATAGGCACAAGTATTTTGGTATACACTGAGTGCTAAGATTCACCCGTACCCTTTCACACACACACAAAAAAATTATAGGGCACATGATTCCTACTGAATCCTTATCAATACTTAGTATTATTTCTGGGATAAAGGTAATTTTTCCTTCTTGAATTTTAAAGCAACCACTGCCACCTGATTAGACAAGAATTTTCCTAAGTAGCCCCACTCCAGAGATAATCCAGCAGATTTTCTCTATGTAAAGAGCACATCAATGAAACTTATAAAGACACACACAAAAAAATGAATTATCTTTCTCACTCTACTTTGCCTTCTTTGGTTTCAGTTGATCTCTAGCTATCAAGTGTTCTTTCCAGGCAATAAAATTGAAATGAAGATTTCAATTTAATAAAATATTTTGCAGAAATCAACAAATCAAGTTATTGAAAATAATATTTAGTGACAGAGGTATATCTTGTTTTTTTCTACTATTTAGAACTTCAGAAAACATTTGATAAAACCCTTTCTCTTTAAATAATCAAGGCCAAAATTGCATTTTCCTTTGATTTACAAGGCAACTCTGTATAATGTTAATTTCTTCAAGGTCAGTGAAGACACTTGTGTGATATTTCTTGAGAATAAAACAAGAAGGTATTGAAGTTTAAGAACACAATGTAATATAGAATTAGGCACATTTTATTTGAAATGTAACCATGAAGACTTAGAAAAACTGAGCATACCAAAAAACAATAAATTTAAATCTCTGTTTAGATAGAGGCTAGAGTGAATTGGCATAATGAAAATTACAAGCACCCATTCAATTCTGATCACTAAATTTTATCTCCTTCATACAGTGATATTTAAAAGGCTCTGGTTTCCATTCTACCAGTTTAAGATTCCTTTCAAGTGGTTTAAATATAAAGCATATAAAAAAAATGTGATCTACAGCCTTTAGATTGAAACTTAAGAATTCTACCAAATGTCTAAAAAAATCTGCCATTAAACAGAAGAAATTTATGGCCTCAAAATATTTTCTAGATTTTAAAAGAATGTTGATTCTGAGACAACACACATGCCAGGGATGAAAATCAGAAATGCCAAAAATAATATCATATCTATTTGGTGTTTTAACATTTTTTGGTGGTAGACAACATAGAGAAACTTGGTGATTTCTGCTTTCTTAGGCAATGTTTATGACTTATATAGCAGATATTAAGTATAATTTAAATAAGACTAATTTTCCTCTTTATGTAGGAAATTTATGTTAGTCTTCACTGGAGTTAAACATTTTGACCTTCCAGGAAAACATTTTGCTAAATGTGTACATAGACCCTTCACCAAAATGTCTAATGTTACTGTGCCCATATTCAGAGAGTCACTAGCACTGAGATTATGCTAACCCTGTGGATTTAAACAGTGTATTCTTTTTGGCAAGATGCTAGATGCAAATCTATTCTAACAGGCATGAACTATAC
This sequence comes from Dasypus novemcinctus, assembly GCF_030445035.2. NCBI lineage: Eukaryota > Metazoa > Chordata > Mammalia > Cingulata > Dasypodidae > Dasypus > Dasypus novemcinctus. The sequence continues at coordinate 60,679,254 of NC_080691.1, read as the reverse complement.
TATGCACACACCTGTGTTGATGATGTGAGACCACATGTTTGTAGCTCACCTGTTACACCAAGGCATGAAACCCTGCAGTTTCTATGCATATGCTAATGGTGGAACTTGAAATTCAAGGACAGTGAGGTATGATCAGAACATTGCCTGCTCAGCTCACTGAGAAGCCCTCCTCTTACCATGGAAAGCAGCACAGACCAAGGGCCAAGGTCTTGGAGAGGCTGGGTGATCACCCATAATGTTGACCAACCTTCTAAGGGCTTTCTAACCAGTAAAACTCCTGAGTGCACAGACAGATATACAGTAAAGTTACAGATATTACATTCTTAATCACAATTTCCAGGAAAAGGAGAAAAGCTGGTTGACTTTTTAAACTGTCACCAGCCTGCACATTTGTTTCTCTGAATCCAATTCTAACACTATATATAACATACATGACAGTATTTTCCACTATAGCAAATCAACCATTCTGCTGGGTTCACTGTGAATGTATTTAAAATCATAAAAATCCTTCATGGGTGCATTTTAACTTGATAAACTGTAGAAGTCAAATGTCATCATATAGCTGTGAACTAAGCAATACCTATTTATTCTTTTTTTGTCTTTATTTTCTTAATGTTACATTGAAAAAATATGAGGTCCCCATATGCTTTCCACCCCCTCACCCCACTCCTCCCTCCATAACAACAACCTCCTCCATCTCCATGTGACATTCATTGCATTTGGTGAATACATTTCTGAGCACCGCTGTACCTCATGGTCATGTACCATCATAGCCCACACTCTCCTACAGTCGACCCAGCGGGCCATGGGAGGACATACAATGTCTGGTAACTGTCCCTGCAGCATCACCCTGGACAACTCCAAGTCCTGAAAATGCCCCCACATCACATGTCTTCCTCCCACTCCCGACCCCCAGCAGCCACCATGGTCACCTTCTCCAAACCAATGCCACATTTCCTTCGATTACTAATCACAATAGTTCATGAATAGAATATCAGTAAGTCCACTCTAATCCATACTCTATTCTTCCATCCTGTGGACCTTAGAATGGTTGTGTCCACTCCACATCTATATCAAGAGGGGGCTTAGATTCCACATGGATGCTGCATGCAATTCTCCTGCTTTCAGCTGTAGGCACACTTGGCACCCTGGTGTGGTGGTTGACCTTCTTCACCTCCATGTTAGCTTAGTGGGGTAAGTCCAATAAACCAGAGTGTTGGAGTTGCAAGTCTGTTGAGGCTCAGGGCCTGGCTGTCACATGGTCAGTCCAGAGATTCAGGTTCCCTCGGTTTACATTAAACCCCAGCACCAACTACAATTCTGGTAAAAGTACCAGGAGATACTTGTGGACAAAGATCACATCTGAGTCCAGCTCCATCACACAGAAACACCAACTCCAAAGTAGGGCCAACTGACATGGCACTGAACTCCATCTGCTATGACCATAGACACTGTGGGTCTCTGTAGCCCTCAGAAGATCCAATACCTAGGGTTGTATCTATTTTATCTGTCTCTGGGACTCTGCTGAGGTGTGCTAAAGGGCAACCCCTCTGATAACCTCCTGGCTCTTTTTGGAGACTCATAGCCATATAAAATCATTTGTCCTTTCCATTTCCCCCTTTGATCCAGGTCGAAAAGCATTTTTAACTCCTGGCATTATATGTAGACTGAGATATTCTGCTGGTCCGAGTTGACCCTTTTATTCAAGGTCATTTTCTATTTACATTATCAGCTGGTACTTGGTAGTAATCCCTCAGTGTCAGGGAAGCTCATCTCCAGGAGTCATGTCCCACACTGGTGGGAAGGTAACACGTTTACATGCTGAGTTTGGCTTCCAGACTGGCTACATTTGAGCAACACGGAGGCTCTCAGGAGGTAACTCTTAGGCACCCTGCAGCTCTAGGCCTTGTTCTTATGTCAGGTTCACAGGCTCACAAGCCTAGTCATTAGTACTAAGGGCTCATTGTTGGACCTTCCTTCTTTTTTGTCTTCGCTGTTGCACTTGGGGGATTGTTGCTATTCCTTTAGGGACTGTGATAGAGTTCCCCTGGCTAGGAACTCAGCACTCCCTCAGTTGTTTTTAATTGTAACCTCTATGAAAATATCCAAATATTTTTATGTACCTTGGATAAATGTCCTGTAGAACTCCCTGCCAACCTTGTGTCCCCTGTCAATAACATCCCACACCAGTATTCCTCCCCTGACGTTGTTGAATCTGTTATCCAAAACTTCTTCAAAAGTGAAGCTGAATATATTACCAGGTTCTATTAATAGTAAAATGGAATATAGTGATGATTTTAAAGGTTATATATAGAATACATATTAATTTAGAAATATTAATGTCAAAATAAATTGGGATATCAAAAAATTAAAAAATGCAAAAGCTTTGTTTTTGATGTTTTGCTGTGGTAGGGAAAAGGGTCTTACGTTGGATATGTGGGAGAACTGTGTATTGTATATATGAATTACTGTGATCTGAAATTTTTTTGAAGATAAGCTTAATAATTAGGAAAAAAGAAAAAGAAAGGACATAGACACTGAGGAAAAGATGGAAGTAGTTGCCTCGCCAATTTGCATACAGGGCAACATTTATTGCAGTGAAGGAAATAACTCTTAGGCATGCTGCATCTCTAGGCCTAGTTCAAACTTCAGGCACAGAGGCTCATAAGAATCATCATCAGTTTCAAGGGCTCATCACTGGAACATCCTTTACTGGTCTTTGCCCCTGCACTTTGGGGATTGTTGCTGTTGCATTGGAGAATGTGACAGAGCTCCCCTGGCTAGGAACTCAGCACTCCCTCAGCTGTCATTTGTAACTGCAACTACTATGAAAATACCCAACATTTATCTGAACATTTTATGTACCCTATACTCATGCCCTGAAGAAATCCCTCCTAACCATGTGTCCCCCATCAATAACACCCCACACCAGCATTCCTCCCCTGCTATAACTGAACCGCTTTGTGATCCAAAACTTCTTAAAAAATGAAACCTAATGTATTGCCAAATTCAATTACTAGGAAAATGAAATAGTAATGATAGTTTTAAAGATTACAAATAGAATTCATATTAATTTAGAAATACTAAAATAATGTAAAAATAAATCGGGGTATTAAAATAAAAATATTTTAAAAGTGAAAAATGCTTATAAACCAATCCCAGTGATTCTGGACATGGGAGCAGTCTTTTAGAACCATTGGTATCAGATGGCATCTTACTACAACTACTTTGCCAGACTTCAGTGGTCCTGAGACAGGTACTGTCCATGCCACATTTCTAGCAGCCTCAAGAGAGGAGCAGGTTAATGAGCTCCAAAGAAAGTGACAAACCCCAGTGATGGTATGAAGAAACATTATTCATCTTCATTCATGTCAAGAGCATGCAGCCACTGGCTCTGATACTCCTCCAGCTGGGCCACTATAGCCTGACAGAGAACATCTTCTGGGATGCCATCCAAGTGAACTCATCCCATTAGATCTTGGACAGGCTGTGTCAGGTCCTCCAAGCTCAGGTCAATGATGCAGCAGCCACTGAATTCTTCCTGACTGTCTTGGAGCTGGAGGTCAGCAGTCCCACCGTGCCTTTTACCATCTTCCCCCACGTGCTCTGAGCAGATACCTGCCAGGCTCCCTTACATCCACCCCAGGGACCACCCAGGTGAAAGGATGAGTCTGTGGAGACCCGAGGCCATGGATAAAGGTTCCTTGATGACAGTGAACTCACCGAACCAACCTTGAATCATCACTTTCCCTACACACATTTTTGCTGTTTTTTTTTTCCAGTCCAATGATAGTTTTTGAAATACTGAAATTGTTCAAAATGTATAAAGTGCTGTATTTTGCTAATTGGCATCTGAGTTTTAAGTAATGTGATTGTGGAATTAATCAGCAAATTCAAAAGAATATATTCAAAGTTAAAATTCAGTGGCAGAACAGATTATTTTCATCATTGCTGTAAAGAAGACTGTTCTAAGTTACTTTTCTTACTTAGAGCAAAGCCTGAGTCCCAGAATATTTATATTTTACCAATATATGCCTGTTACAAGAGAAGGACATGAGTTAAGTTTGACTTTTTTATGTGAACTCTGAGTTTATTTATTGATAGAAATATGTACAAAGAAGCATCAAATGGAATATTTATCAATATTCCTTACACATGACAGTTACTTGGCTAAAGGGGAAGATGATTGCTAATAATAAAATGATTTTTAAATGGAAGAAAATGATACACCATGATCAAGAGGGAATTATCCCTAGTATGCAAGGGTACTACAATATTTTAAAATTAAGGAATGTATTATAATATACCACATTAATAGAACAAGGGGGCAAAACGCCTAAAATCTCAATTGACACACACAAAAAAATGCATTTCACAAAATCCAGCACCTTTTTTGATAAAAACACTTAGAAAATTAGGAATATAAGGAAACTTCCTTAACCTAACAAAGAACATATATACAAAAAATGCACAGCTATTTTAATACTCAATGATGAGAGGTTGAAAATTTTCCCTCTATGATTAGGAATAAGACAAGGATGCCTAATATCATCACTGTTATTCAACACTGTACTGGGAGTTCCAGCAAGCAATTAGGCAAGAAAAAGAAATTAAGAACATCCAAATTAGAAAGGAAGAAATTAAACTTGCCCTATTTACAGATGAAATGATCCTAATTGAAAATTCTGAAAAATCCAAAACAAAACTATTAGAGCTAGTATATGAATTCAGCAAAGTGGCAAGATATGAGATCAACATGTGAAAATTTGTAGTGTTTCTATATGATAGTTGTGATAGTTAAGCTAATGTCAACTGGGTCAGATAAATGTGCCCAGTTGTTTGGTCAAACAAGCTCTGGGCTATTATAATACAAGAACATTTATGGACTTTAGTCACCGGGGAGATTACTGCATAGATGACTGATTACATCTGAACCAACCAGAGAGATTGCCATCAGCAATGAGTGGTATTTTATCTAATCAGTTCAATGTCTTAAAATGGGAAGTGATTTCAGCATTCAGAGAGAATTTCCCAGCTCATCTTTGGAAAGCCAACATCTCCCAGAAACTCATCAAGGAACTTCATTGGACTTTTATTGGAGCCCCTTGTTTGCAGCCTCCCTTTGGAAACTGGATGTGTGCATCCCCATGGTCACATGAGAGAAACTTATAAATCTCATATTATTTACAGATATCTCCTGTTGATTCTGTTTCCTAAAAGAACCCTCAGTAATACAATGGTAATGAACACTCTGAAGAGGAAATCAATAAAATGATGTTATTTACAATAGCAACTAAAACAATCAAATATGTAGAAATAAATTTAACCTTGCAGGGAAAGTACTTGTAGAGAGCTAAGCCCAAAACTTTGCTAAAAGAAATCAAAGAATACTTCAATAAATGGAAGGACATTCCATGTTCATGGACTGTTCTATTAAGTTTTGTTAAAACACCAATTTTGGCTGGTGCAATTTTCAGATTCAATGTAATGCCAATTAAAATTTTGCAGAAATGCAAAAGCTAATCCTCAAATTTATATTCAAGGGTAAGTGACCCTGAGTAGCAAAGACCAAATTGAAGAAGAACAAAGCTGAAAGACTAACGCTTCTTGATTCTGAAATTTATAACAAAGCTACAGTGGTCAAAACAGCATAATACTCCTATAAGAACAGACCTATAGACTGATGGAATTAAGCTGAGAGTTCAGAAATAAATTCACATGTAAGTGGATTGATTTTAACAAGGCTGCCAAGTCCACTCAGTTATGAAACCAGTCTTTTCAACAAATGTTGCTAGGAAAATAGAATATCCAAATTCAAATAAAAATGTAGAAGGACATCCAGCAAGCTGGTGGCAGAGTAAAGAGCTCTTAGTATCAGCTCCTGCTATAGTGCAGCTAGTAAACACTCAGAGCTGTCTGGAGCTCCTGTTTGGGGACTCCAGGAGACCAGAGATCATCCTGCAACATCCTTAAAGGAATGGAAGGAGGAGACTGCCCATATGCAGAGAAAATTCATAAGTAGAGTGCTCCACACCACAGAGGCCAGTGCCCATCCACCACTGGAGGCACAGGCCACCTCAGGAGATGTTCCATGGCTGGAATTGAAAGGTCCACTTCCCAAATATGGGGGAGGAAGAGACAGTTGGGCACCAACTTCAACTATTAATGAGTAAATTCAGTGGGGTAAAATATAATCCTGAAAACAACTGAAGTTTGAACCTGTCCAAGTCAGAAAGAGGCCAGTAGCCATCATCTTAACTCTGCACCTGGCACATAGGGAAGTGGGTGGACTAAAAATCACAGTGCTGGTAGAGACTGGCTTCTTTCCACCCAGATCAGATTGCAGGTCTATCCTGAGCTCCTGTCCCACCTCTGGGAGGGAGGAAGCTGGGACGATCTGCACCAGCCTCTCTGGGAAATTACCAGCTAAGCCACAGAGGCCAGTGATCATCCTACTTTGCCAGCACAAGCTGTTCCAGGAGCTACTTTGTGACTGGAGTTTGAAGGTCCATTTCCCAGAAACAGGGGAGGATGAGATGGTTGGCCACCAATTTCAGTTGCTGCTTGGTGGATTTGGCTGGCTGGAGTATGACACTAAGAACAGCTAAAGTTTAAATTTGTGCAGGTTGGAAAGAGGCTGGAGGTTGCCATTTTCACTCTGCCCCCAGCATGAGGGGAAGTTGGGCTGAACAAAAATCACAGTGAAGGTAAGAATTGATTTCTTTCACCCTGGAGCTGTGGTCCCAGCCTAGGGGTCAGCCCCACCACTGGCAGGAAGCAAGCTGATGGGCCCTGCACCAGCCTATCCAAGTAACTGCAGGTATATTTGGATGGCATAGATTGAAGAATCGGAAGTCAATCAGGGCAACCATGGTCATCTTAGACCCACACTGCATAGATTGCTGCCCACACCTGCAGCTCCATCCTCACCCCAGGCAGGGGAGAAAAGGACTGGAAGCTTTATCTCTCTGAGCAAGTAGAGTCTAGACCTGCATGACTTGGATTATTCCACACAGCTGTTATTTTGTCCCTATCCCTGGCAAAGGAGAAAGTTGGGAGATGTTTCATCAGTCACTGGGGCAATGAGGGCAGCTTGAGCCACAACAACTTATAGCACCAACTACATCCTTGATTCCTACTGCACAACCAGCAATGGAGAAATGGCAGGGAGCCCTAAACTAAAGAGAAAAACTGCACCCAGAATAAATGCTCTAGTAATCCAGGTGCCAAGAAACCAATGAAAAAATTACATTCCACATCAAGCTATGGCCCAGATAAAGAAAAAAGATAAGTGCAATTTGTCCAGGTACATAAAGGAGTTGAGAAAACTAATCATAGATATTTTTAAAAAATCTTAATAAATTAAATGAGATAACTAAAGAGATTAAGGATATTAAGGAGACTTTGGATGAGCACAAAGAAGAATTTAAAGCATAAATAAAAAAATAGAACAGATCTTATGGGAATAAAAGGCACAATAAATGAAATTATAAAAAAAAAACATTGGAATCATATAATAGCAGACTTGAAGAGGCAGAAGAAAGGATTGGTGAGCTTGAAGAAATGTCCTCTAAAAATGAACATGCAAAGGAACAGATGAAGCAAAGAATGGAAAAAATTGAGCAAGGTTTCAATTTTTAAATGAAAGCAAAAGTGTGCAAACATACATTCATGGGTGTCCCAGAAAGAGAAGAGAAGGAAACAGGGACAGAAGGAATATTTGAAGAAATAATGGTAGAAAAATTTCCATTTCTATTGAAGGACAAAGATATCCATGTCCAAGAAGCACAATGTAATCCCATCTGAAAAAATCTGAAGAAACCAACTCTGAGACACATACTCATCAGAATATCAAATGCCAAATACAAAGAGAGAATTCTGAGAACAGCAAGAAAAAAGCAATGTATAACGTATAAGGGATATCCAATAAGAGTAAGTACTGAAAGTTAGTTACTGATTTTTTATAATTTCTTGCTTGACCCGCACTTTGGCTCCAAGTGTGGTGTTTACCTTCCTTATCTTTGCACCTAATCTGGTTTTCTGCCCCTTACTGATTTCCAGCTTCATTCCATTGTGGCTAGAGAAATTAATTTGTATAATTTCATACTTTCTGAATCCATTAAGAGCTGTTCTGAGGCCTAGCATGTATTCTATCTTGGAGGATGATCCATGTGCACTTGAGAAGACAATATATCCCACTGTATTTGGGTGTATTATTCTGTATATGTCTATTAGGTCCAGATTCTCTAATGTGTTATTCAAAGTCTTTGTCCTTTATTAATCATCTTTTGAGATGTTCTGTCTAATGAAGATAATGAAGTATTAAATCCCCCAGTATAATTGCAGAGGCATCTATTTCTCTACTTAGTGTTTCCAGTCTACTATATTTTGAGGTGCCCTGGTTAGGTGCATATATGTTTATGATGTTCTCTCTTCTTGAGAGATTACCCCTTTTACATATATAGTGCCTGTCTTTGTCTCTTACAATATTTTTGCATTTTAACTCTATTTTTTCTGATATTAGTATAGCTAATCCTGCCCTTTCTGGTGCTTGTTTGCTTGTAAAATTGTTTTCCAGCCATTCATTTTCAGTTTCCTTGAAACCCTGGGTCTAAGGTGGGTTTTTTGACAACATATAGATGTGTCATATTTCCTTATCCATTCTGCCAAACTGTGTCTCTCGACTGGTGAGTTTAGTCCATTAACATTCAGCATTATTACTGTCAAGGAATTACTTATATTAGTCATATTTTCCTTGGGTGTATGTTTGTTATATGTTGGTTTTGTTTCCCTTTTCATTTTGCTTTTTTATTATTATTTTTTTTTCTTAGACTCTCCTCCAACTCTCTCCTGTATTTTTCCTTTCAACCTTCAGCACTCCCTTTAGCATTTTTTGAAGGGCAGGTTTCTTATTGCAAACTCTCAATTTCTGTTTGTCTGTGAGTATTTTGAATTCTCCATTATTTTTGAATGCCAAATTTGTGATAGAGAATTCTTGTCTGTAAGCTTTTTCTTTTAGCCCTTAGTTATGTCATGCCACTGCCTTCTTGCCTCCATGGTTTCAGATAAGAGATCAGCACTTAATTTTATTGAGCTTCCCTTCTATGTGATCTTTCTCTTTTCTCTTGATGCTTTCAGTGTTCTCTCTTTGTCTTGAGCATTGGACAATTTGACAAATATTTTTCTTGCAGTAGTCATGTTGGCATTTATATGTTTGGGGTACACTGCACTTCCTGGACATTACATCCATCTCCCTTAATAGAATTGGGAAGTTTTCAGCCATTATTTCCTCCAACACTCCTTCTGTCCTCTTTTCCTCCTATTTTCTCTCTGTGATGCCTATAATGCATATGTTTGTTCATTTTGTGTTATTGTTCAGATCCCTAAGTCCCTGCTGGATTTTTTCTATCTTTTTATCTATCTCTTCTACTATGTAGTTTATTTCAATTGTATTGTCTTCCACATCACTAATTCTTTCTGCTACCTGTTCAAATATGCTATGTGCTTCCAGTATAGTTTTGATTTCTTCAATTGTGCATTTCATCACCATTATATCCATTATATTTTTATGTATGTCCACAATTTCTTCATTATGTTCTCCCAGAGTCTTCTTAATATACTTAATCTCTTCCTTCATTTCATTAAATTAGTTCATGATATTTGGACAGCTCTTATTAGTTTCATGTTCTGCCTCTCCTCCTGCTTTTTAGTTTGTTCCTTTGACTGGGCCATGTCTTTCTGTTTCTTAGTGTGGTTTGTTTTGTTGGTGTTTAGGCATCTCTTTATCTTGTAGGCTTATTCATTTCATTAGTTTCCCTCTCTACTCTAGGGTTTTATTTAGTTGCTATTTTTGCATGTGTGGTAAGTTTTCTATTTGATACTTTGTTCCTCTTATTCTACTTCCTTTCTTTTGTCTATATTCCTGTGAAAGGAAAAGATTACGGCCAGAGAAAGGGAAAGAGGTATGAAGAGGAAAGGGCAATAGTAATAATAAGAGTAGAAAGTAGAAGAGAAACCACATAAGTGCTAGGAATTTGAATAATTAACTCATGTAAGAAGTGAAGAGGAATAAGAGTAAAAAATGGGATACAATGAAATGAAAAAATGAATAGAGAAATATATCTAAAATGAATTAAAGCACCAGAACTGTAAGAAGAGAGGAAAAGAGAAAAGACATAAGAATAAAAGTTAAAAAAGGACAGAAGAGAATAGAGGAGATAGAAATAAAAACAAGAAAAAATGAAGACTAAACAGAGATGGAATGGAAGAACTAAAAAAAAGGCAGAAGATAGGAAGGTGAAGGAAGGAAAAGAAATAGTATAGGTAGATTAAATTGGTATACCCAAAAGAGGGGAAACAAAGGAAATGGGAAACAGAAAACAAGAACCTACACAGTAGCACTGAATTTAAAGAAAATAATGGGGGAATGTAGAAGAAAGAGGGAAAAACCAAAGAACCAAAAGCAAACACTCTAACAAGCAATCAAAGAAAAGCTTAGGAAAAACAGCCTTCCATCTTAGGCCCCTGAGGATCTTCTCAGATTGCTGATGTTCATCAATTATCCTACAACCTCCTCTCTGGGGTTTTGAATTGGATTTTAGCAAGTAAACTAAGTTAAATTTATTTTTTTTTTTTTTTTTTTTTTTTTTGTTTTTTAATTTTTTTATTTTTTATTGACTTTGTAATAATATTACATTAAAAATATATATGTGAGGTCCCATTCAACCCCACCCCCCCACCCCCCCTCTCCCCCCCCCCAACAACACTCGTTCCCATCATCATGACACATCCATTGGATTTGGTAAGTACATCTTTGGGCACCTCTGCACCTCATATACATTGGTTCACATCATGGCCCATACTCTCCTCTATTCCATCATGTAGGCCCTGTGAGGATTTACAATGTCCGGTGATTACCTCTGAAGCACCATCCAGGGCAGCTCCATGTCCCGAAGACGCCTCCACCTCTCATCTCTTCCTGCCTTTCCCCATACCCTTTGTCCATTATGTCCACTTTTCCCAATCCAATGCCACCTCTTCTATGTGGACACTGGATTGGTTGTGTCCATCGCACCTTTATGTCAAGAGGAGGCTCAGATTCCACCTGGATGCTGGATGCAATCCTCCCATTTTCAGTTGTAATCACTCTAGGCTCCATGGTGTGGTGGTTGTCCTTCTTCACCTCCATCTTAGCTGAGTGTGGTAAGTCCAATAAATCAGATTGTAGGTGCTGGAGTCTGTTGAGGCTCAGGATCTGGCTATCACATTGTCAGTCCAGAGATTCAAATCCCCTAAATATATCTTAAACCCCAACATTAACTGCACCTCCAGCACATTAGCATGAAAGTCTTATGAAGGGAGATCCCATCTGAGTCCAGATTCATCACACATAAACACCATTTCCAAAGAGGGGCCATCTGCCCTGGTAGTTAACCCCATCGGCCATGACCATAACTCCCATGGGTCTCTTTAGCCCTCAAAGGAACCAATATCTGGGGGTTGTATCTGCTTTATCTGTCTCTCTGACTCTGCTCAGTTGTGCATGAGGGCAAACCTTCTGCCAGCCTCCAGACTCTTTTTTAGAAACTCGTAGCCATATAAACTCATTTCTCCTTTCCATTTCCCCCTTACTTTAGGTCAAACAGCATTTTAAAGTCATGGTATTTTATGTAGACATGGATATTCTGCTGATCCGCATTGAACCTTCCGTATAAGGTCATTTTCCAGTTGCATCATCAGTTGGTAGTTGATAGTGGTCCCTCGTTGCCAGGGAGGCTCATCCCCGGGTGTCATGTCCCACGCTGGGGGGAAGGTATTGCATTTACATGCTGAGTTTGGCTTCGAGACTGGCCACATTTGAGTAACATGAAGGCTGACAGAAGGAAATTCCCAGGCACAAAGTTGCTCTAGGCCTTGTTATTATTTTGGGTTTATCAGCTCACAAGCATAGTCATTAGTATCAGGGGCTCACTGTTGAACCCTCACTCCCTCCCGGTCCCCACCACTGTACCTGGGAGACTGTCGCTGCTCCCCTAGGGACCACGACAGAGCACCACTGGCCAGGAACCCAGTACCCCCCCTACTGTGGTTTTTAATTGTTGCCACTATGAGTATATCCAAACATTACCATGCACCCTGGACATATGTTCTGTACAGCTCCCTGTCAGTCATATATCATCTGTCATTGGTATCCCATACCAGTATCCCTCCATTGCCATTGTTGAAACACTCTGTGATCCAGAACTCCCCGAAATTTGAAGCCCAATATAATGTCATGGTCCCTTACTAGGGAATGGCATATAGCGATGAGTTTAAAGGATAGATAAAGAACTTGGATAAAGTTAGATAAAGAACTTAGGTAAAGAATGTTGACTTGAAAAAATTCCACATCCTATTTTTTTCTTTTTTTTTTTTTTTTTTTTTTTTTCCCCCCCCCTAATTATTCAGCTTTTCTTCACAGGAGTCCTAGACCACAGCAATGTATATATATAATATACAGCACTCCCACACATCCACCAGAAAACCTTTTCCCTTCCACAGTGATACTCTTACGCCCTATTCATATCATATTTACTTAAAGTGATGTACAGAGTCTGAGACATTAGCTTTCTAACAAGGTGACATCTGTGTTTACATTATGGTGCATACTTTAGGATACACAGTTCTTTACATTTTTAGTTATCCTATGTTTTACATTATGGTTTACATTATCAGTCTGTCATCTCCTATATGTTATGGTGTAATATTACATGTTTTATATCCATCCTTGTGTACTCTCAAGAAACTCCTCTCTTACCCCCCATTTACTTTGGTTCCACACATTTAACGTCCATTTTCCCTTCCACCTTGGTGCCCTCAGTGATAGCCAACCTCCGTTTCCTGAGGAGCCACTTCCAGAGATAGATGGAATAGTGTTCAGGGCCTAACTTGCTCAACTGCCCCAATGCCCTGGGAGCCACCCTTTCTCTCGAGGGATACAGTTCCCTCTATTGGATGGCATTAGTCCTCCCCAGGATGTGGGTCCACCCCCACTCTCACTACTTGGGTTTCTACCCCATGGTGTCACCCACTCTGGCAGAATGAGCATTTAGACATTCCCCAGGAGCCCGTCCTGCATCAGACCCTCCCCTCCGAGCATTCTAAACAGGTAACCCTCTTTATTATATTTTGATATGATTTTCTCGGCATTTTACTCTCCACCAACACCTGACCCTCTCCTGGTTCGTATGCTACCCCTCCCTCCCCCCACTTTTGGGCAACGTTACCCACCCGTCCCTCCCCAGCCACCCTCAAACCCGCAAAGCCCCAAGCAAAGGCAACCCCTTGCCCCCCTTTTATCTCTTCTTTGTGTTCATACTTACCACCATCTCATCTTAAATTCCACCCCTGCAGACATCGGCTCATATCCTTCCTCCACCCTCCGATTTCCTGCAAGCCTATCGTTCAGTCTCTTGCTATCTAGGGCAGCTTGTTTATTTCATATCATTGAGGTCATGTAGTATTTGTCCTTCAATGTCTGGGTTGCTTCACTCAACATAAGGTTCTCAAGATTCATCCATGTTATCACATGTGTTTGTAGTGTGTTTGTTCTTACAGCCGAGTAGTATTCCATTGTGTGTATATACCACATTTTATTGATCCACTCGTCTGTTGATGGGCATTTGGGTTGATTCCAACTTTTGGCAATAGTGAACAATGCTGCTATGAACATTGGTGTACATATATTGGTTTGTGTTCTTGTTTTCAGTTCTGCTGGGTATATTCCCAGCAGTGGTATTGCTGGGTCATATGGCAAATCTATGGCTAGTTTTTTGAGAAACCGCCATACTGTTCTCCAGAATGGTTGGATCCTTCTGCATTCCCACCAGCAGTGGATGAGTGTTCCCCTTCCTTCACATCCTCTCCAGCACTTGTATTCTTCTGTTTTTTTCATAGCTGCCAATCTTATGGGTGTAAGATGGTATCTCATTGTGGTTTTGATTTGCATTTCCCTGATAGCTAGAGATTTGGAACATTTTTTCATGTGCTTTCTTGCCATTTGTATTTCTTCTTCGGAGAAGTGTCTGTTTAAGTCTTTTTCCCATTTTTTAAATGGATTGTTTATCTTTTTATTTTCAAGATGTAGGAGTTCTTTATATATGCAAGTTATAAGTTTCTTATCAGATATATGATTGCCAAATATTTTCTCCCACTGTGTGGGCTCCCTTTTTACTTTCTTGACAAACTCCTTTGAGGTGCAGAAGGCTTTAATTTTGAGGAAGTCCCATTTATCTATTAGTTCTTTTGCTGCTCGTGCTTTTGGTGAGATATTCATAAATCCATTACCTATTACAAGGTCCTGTAGATGTTTCCCTACACTGCTTTCTAAGGTTTTTATGGTCTTGGCTTTTATATTTAGGTCTTTGATCCATCTTGAGTTGATCTTTGTATAAGGTGTGAGATGGTAATCCTCTTTCATTCTTCTACATATGGCTATCCAGTTCTCCAGACACCATTTGTTGAATAGGCCACTCTCTCCCAGTTGAGAGGGTTTGGTGGATTTATCGAATATTATGTGGTTGTATATGTGAGGTTCTATATCAGAGCTTTCAATTCGATTCCATTGGTCTATATGTCTCTCCTTATGCCAATACCATGCTGTTTTCACCACCGTAGCTTTATAGTATGTTTTGAAGTCAGGTAGTGTGATTCCTCCAATTTCGTTTTTCTTTTTCAGTATGTCTTTGGCTATTCGGGGTCTCTTTCCTTTCCAAATAAATTTCATAGTTAGTTTTTCTAGTTCCTTAAAGAAGGCTGCATTGATTTTTATTGGGATTGCATTGAATGTGTAGATCAATTTTGGTAGGATAGACATCTTAATAATGTTCAGTCTTCCTATCCATGAACAAGGAATAGTCTTCCATTTATTTAGGTCTTCTTTGATTTCCTTGAACAATCTTGTATAGTTCTCAGTGTATAAGTTCTTTACCTCTTTAGTTAAATTTATTCCTAAGTATTTGATTTTTTTATTTACTATTGTGAATGGTATTTGTTTCTTGATTTCCTCCTGATCTTGCTCATTATTGGTGTACAGAAATGCTACTGATTTTTGCGCATTGATCTTATAACCTGCGACTTTACTAAACTCATTTATGAGTTCTAGGATCTTCGTTGTAGATCTCTCAGGGTTTTCTATGTATAGGATCATGTCATCTGCAAATAATGAAATTTTGACTTCTTCCTTTCCAATTTGAATGCCTTTTATTTCTGGTTCTTGCCTCAGTGCTCGAGCAAGTACTTCTAAGACAATGTTAAATAGGAGTGGCGACAGTGGGCATCCTTGTCTTGTTCCTGAGTTTAGAGGGAAGGAGTCTAGGATTTCTCCATTGTAAACAATATTGGCTTTAGGTTTTTCATATATACTCTTTATCATGTTCAAAAAATTTCCTTGTATTCCAATCATTTGGAGTGTTTTTATCAAGAAAGGGTGCTGTATTTTGTCAAATGCTTTTTCTGCATCAATAGATATAATCATGTGATTTTTTTCCTTCAATCTGTTTATATGGTGTATTACGTTGATTGATTTTCTTATGTTGAACCATCCTTGCATACCTGGGATGAATCCCACTTGGTCGTGGTGTATAATTCGTTTAATGTGTTGTTGAATACGATTAGCAAGTATTTTGTTAAGTATTTTTGCGTCTAGGTTCATTAGAGAAATTGGTCTGTAATTTTCCTTTCTTGTGATGTCTTTGTTTGGCTTTGGTACTAGGGTAATGTTGGCATCATAGAAGGAGTTGGGTAATGTTCTTTCTGTTTCGATGGTTTGGAATAGTTTCAGCAGGATTGGTGTCAGTTCTTTATGGAATGTTTTATAGAATTCACCTGTGAAGCCATCTGGCCCTGGGCTCTTCTTAGTTGGGAGATTTTTAATAACTGATTCTATCTCTCTGCTTGTGATTGGTTTGTTAAGATCATCAATTTCTTCTTTTGTCAATATGGGCTGTTTATGTGTTTCTAGGAATTTGTCCATTTCCTCTAGATTGTCATTTTTGTTGGAATATAGTTTTTCAAAATATCCTCTTATGATAGTCTTTATTTCTGTGGGGTCAGTGGTGATATCGCCTTTCTCATTTCTTATTTTGTGTATTTGCATCTTCTCTCTTTTTTTCTTTGTTAGTGTTGCTAAGGGTTTGTCAATTTTGTTAATCTTCTCAAAAAACCAGCTCTTGGTCTTGTTTATCTGTTCAAGTGCTTTCTTATTTTCTATTTCATTTAGTTCTGCTCTTATCTTTGTTATTTCCTTCCTTCTTCTTCCTGTTGGGTTACTTTGTTGTTGTTTTTCTAATTCCTTCAAATGTGCAGTTAGTTCTTCAATTTTTGCTCTTTCTTCTTTTTTGATATATGAATTTATGGCTATAAACTTCCCTCTCAGTACTGCTTTTGCTGCATCCCATAAATTTTGGTATGTTGTGTTATCATTATCATTTGTTTCAAGGTAGTCATTGATTTCTTTTGAGATTTCCTCTTTGACCCACTGTTTTTCTAAGAGTGTGTTGTTTAATTTCCAAATCGTGGTGTGAAATCTGGGCTTCTTTCCCTTGCAAATCTCCAGCTTGACTCCACTGTGGTCAGAGATAATGTTTTGTATGATTTCAATCTTTCTGAATTCGTTCAGCCTTTCTTTGTGGCCTAGCATATGATCTATCTTGGAGAATGATCCATGTGCGCTTGAGAAAAATGTATATCCTGCTGTGTTTGGGTGTAGCGATCTATATATGTCTATTAGATCGAGCTCCTCTAATATACTATTCAGATGTTTTGTTTCTTTGGTGATTCTCTTTTGAGATGTTCTGTCCAGAATTGATAGTGGTGTATTAAAATCCCCCACTATAATTGTAGATGTATCTATTCTTTCACTTAGTTTTTCCAGCGTTTGCCTGACGTATTTAGAGGCACCCTTGTTAGGGGCATAGATATTTATGATTGTTCGATCTTCTTGACAGATTTTCCCTTTGACTAAAATGTAGTATCCTTCTTTGTCTCTCACAATTGTTTCACATTTAAAGTCTATTTTGTCTGATATTAATATAGCTACTCCTGCCTTTTTTTGGTTATTGTTAGCTTGTATGATTGTTTTCCAGCCATTCACTTTCAATCTCCATGCGTCTCTGGGTCTAAGATGTGTCTCTTGTAGACAGCATATGGATGGGTCATATTTCCTTATCCAGTGTCCCAGTCTGAATCTTTTGATAGGTGAGTTTAATCCATTGACATTCAGTGTTATTACTATCAAGGAATTATTTGTGTTAGCCATATTTTGATTGGATTTGTGTTTGTCATATTTTGTTTGTATATTTTTTTTTGTCTTTTTTGTTGTTGTTGTTGGTCTTATACTCTCCTCCAACTTTGCCTTTCCTGTTTTTTCCTTTCTTCCTGCAGAACTCCCTTTAGAATTTCTTGAAGGGGAGGTTTCTTGTTGGTATACTCTTTCAGTTTCTGTTTGTCTGCGAATATTTTGAACTCTCCATCATGTTTGAATGCTAGTTTAGCTGGATAGAGTATTCTTGGTTGGAAATTTTTTTCCTTTAGTACCTTGACTATATCATACCACTGTCTTCTTGCCTCCATGGTTTCAGAAGAGAAATCAGCACTTAATCTAATTGAGCTTCCCTTGTATGTGATGGTTTTCTTTTCTCTTGCTGCTTTTAGGATTTTCTCTTTGTCTTGAGCATTGGATAATTTGACAAGTATATGTCTTGGGGTGGGGCTGTTGGGGTTTATGACTTGTGGAGTGCGCTGTGCTTCTTGGATATGTACATCTGTCTCTTTCAGTAGATTTGGGAAGTTTTCAGCCATTATTTCCTGCAACACTCTTTCTGACCCCTTTCCCTTCTCTTCACCTTCTGGAATGCCTATAATACGTATGTTTGAGCGTTTTGCATTGTCATTCAGGTCCCTAAATCCTAATTGGATTTTTTCTATCTTCTTATTGACCCCTTCTACTATCTGTTTGATTTCTGATGTACTGTCTTCCACATCACTAATTCTCTGCTCTGTCTCTTCTAGTCTGCTGATATTTGCTGCCAGTGTATTTTTGATTTCTTGAACTGTGGTGTTCATTCCCATCATATCTGTTATGTTTTTGCGTATGTCTGCAATTTCCCCTCCAAGTGATGTCTTCATGTTGTTAACCTCTTTCATTACTGCATCAAATTTGTCGGTGATAAATGTTCTGAGATCTTTCATTGCTTGTGCCAAGTTTTGCTCCCCTTCGTGATTATTTGTTTGTTGATTGGATTCAGCCATGTTTTCCTGATTATTGGTTTGGTTCGTAGATTTTTGTTGCTTTCTGGTCATCTCTTTATTTTGACGAATTTAATCAGTTCCTTAGCTTCTTTGTCTGCTCTTGGAGGTTAATTAGTTGTTATTTTTGCACAGGTGTTATATCTTCTCTTTGTCACTTTTTTCTTCTTATTCTAGTTACTTGTTGTTGGTTAAGTTCACTTTAGAGGAAAGTATTAGTGTTGGGGAAAGGCAATTGTGTAAGCAAGGGAAAAGTGTAAAGTTGTATTGGTGATGTATGTTAATAAAGCAGGAATATGAGATCTGGAAGGATGGAGGTTAGATTCATGTAGATTGTATAGGGTTATAGCTGTAGGTAGAGTACCTTTTATGAAGTTGATGACTGAATTTGGGAGGAATATGGTATGAACTACACAGCTATTGTTTTCATGAGAGAGGGAAAAAGAAAAGAAAGGTAATAGTTTCAAGAGTGGATAATAGACAGAAAACAGAACAAAGGTATTAGAAATTAAGAGTTAGACACTTTGTGGATCAAAGAACGGGAGGTGGGGGGTGGAATATAGGAGAGACAGTAGATGATAGTGGATATCAAGATGCAGGGGAAGGGGGATAGTGTAGGTAGCCTAAATCAGTTCACACAGAAATGAGGCAGTGGAGGATGGGAAAACCCAGCAAATGTGAGGTGTTCCCTGTAGCACCTATTGTATACTTGAATTAAAGTAAAAATAAGTGGAAGATGAGGGACAAGAGGGAAAGAGAAAACCGAAAAAAAAAAAAAAAAAAAAAAACAAACTAATTATAATAAAGAAAAAAGAAAGGCAAGAAGAAAGGAAGAAAGAAAAAGAGGATGGGCAAACGGTGGGGAACGGATAGGGAGAAGAGAGATACAGGTACACACGTGTCACAATTGCAACACTATCTAAAACAACAACTTCCCCCCGCTTTGCCCTAAAACCCCCCCGTCTGTCTGCCCAAATGGGTCTGCAAGCACCTCCCTTCCCACAAACCCCCAATAGGCCGCCCAGGGCCCACGAACTCCCCAGTACTGCAGATGCTCAAAAAAAAAAAAAAAAAAATTAAGTAAAATTAAAAAAAAAAAAAAAAAAAGAAAAAACAAAAAACAAACAAACAAAAAAAAAACAGAAACCCCTCCGCAGGCCCGGCTCCGCGCGCCGCGGAGGCTTGGACCGGCTCTGCCCGGCTCCTCACGCCGCCTTGGCCTGGCCTGGCTCCGCCCAGCTCCGCTCGCTACAGCGACCCAGCCGGCTCCGGCATCCACCTCCCGCCACCGCGGCCTGGACCGGCCCTGCCCGGCTCCGTACCCGCCACGGCCTGACCCGGGCCCACCCGGCTCCAAACGCTACCGCGGCCCGCAGCCGGGGCCTGAACCGGCCCCGCCCGGCTCCAAACGCTACCGCGGCCCACAGCCGGGGCCTGCACCGGCCCCGCCCGGCTCCAAGCGCTACCGCGGCCCGCAGCCGGGGCCTGCACCGGCCCCGCCCGGCTCCAAGCGCTACCGCGGCCCGCAGCCGGGGCCTGCACCGGCCCCGCCCGGCTCCAAGCGCTACCGCGGCCCGCAGCCGGGGCCTGCCCCGGCCCCGCCCGGCTCCAAGCGCTACCGCGGCCCGCAGCCGGGGCCTGCCCCGGCCCCGCCCGGCTCCAAGCGCTACCGCGGCCCGCAGCCGGGGCCTGCACCGGCCCCGCCCGGCTCCAAACGCTACCGCGGCCCGGCCCGGCCTGGCTCAGCCCCACCGAGCGGGGCTAGATGCCTCGTCTCCGCCTACCCAAGAAGGGAATCCTCTACAGGTAGCTGGGATCTCCGTGTATATTTCACAGACGAATCCTCTCTGTTACCTTCCCTCCAAATCGATGTCCAGACACCTCCGGACCAGCAAAAATCCCGAAACAATCCGGTCCCAAAGAGTCTCCAACGCCGCCCAGCCGATTCCCTGCAGAAGACTCTAACAGGGATGTTCACTCAGCCGCCATCTTGCCCCCACCACTAAGTTAAATTTAAAGAAAGGAAACTTTTTTCAGAAAAATAAGAGAATCAAGAGAAGCTAATACAAAAGTAATGTCTCTGTGCCCCATTTCTTGGAGTATCAGCTGGGTATTTGATAACCCAGTGGATCACACATTAATGAGAGGTGGGAATTGAACCATGGACCTCATGTATTCAAAGCAGAGACATCTTCATTGAGCTAAACTTTTTCATTGGCTCTGTTAGCTATGGAGCTATCCAGTCACTTTCCCTAAGGCAGGTTTGACTCTTTGCAATTAGGTAGATTGATTGGTTGATAGCTGATCAGGCACCTGTCTGTCCCTGCACCTTTTCTGTTCTTATTGATTCTTTCCCAGAGCAGTAGGACATGATAGCCTGTGTGATCAGTTCCCCCTCATCTCTCCTGGTCAGACTGAGTTCCCTTTTGAAATACAAATGGGACCCTGGTATCCAAACTCAGCCGCAGAGAAATGACTCTCAACCCTCTTCCAGACCTACCCCTCTTCCCAGGGGACCCTAAATAGGCCAGTGTAAGGTTATTAAGTGCTTGTTGCCTGCCTCCCTTAGGGGACTTGGAATTTTGATAGCTTTCAGCAACAGACCAGTCAATTGCCCACTTCCAGCCCAAATACCTCTCTCTCAGGTTAGCTAGGTAAATCAGGCTGCCTAAGCAGATTCACCTCCCCCCCCCCCTTCCTGGGGCTTCCTCTTTCCAGCTAGTATGCTCTCTAATGTTCACAGGGGGTCCAGGTAACCAAATCCACAGAAAGGAAACCCTTCTCCACCCATGACCAGAACCCTTTTACTCCTGCAGAACGTTCTTTCCCACTCAGTGGCTGGTGGGTGTAAGGGGGTTCAAGACATCTTTTTGCCTTGTGGATGGGGCTTATCCCCCACCATTTCTAGCCACTGGAGTGAGAAACTCATGGTTTTCCCTTGGGCTTTTTGTCTCTTTGCCCATTTCCCTCCAGATTGTGCTGAAGCCACTCACTGCTCTGTGGGTTCCCAAAACAGCTCACTCATTCAGGATTTGCCCATTCTCAGCTGTTTTTTTTTGGAGAGAGCTGGTGAGTGCCCCTTTAAAGTGATGCCTTCTTGCTGCTTGGCCCTGGATTTCTTTTTCACAGGAATAAGCCATTCTAATTTTTTTTTTAACAGAGAAAGTATGAAAAAAAAAAATCTCCATGGCATTGAAATCAAGAAAATGATACTTTATCTGAGGGAATTTTTAGAACATATCAGGGCTACTTCTGAGATTTGATCCTAGTAAGTGATAGAAGCCTTTTGTACTGATGTTGCATTTTTCTAAAGGTATGAAATTTTGTGGGTAGACACACCAGACCAAGAAAGGTGGGCCTGGGTTTTGGCTCCTGTTTGGTTGTTGTCTGAGTTTTGTGCTCTTGATGTGGGCTATGGGTGGGACTTGTGGATGTGGGATAGTGAAAGGCTGCAGTTCTGCCCTTGGTGATCATGGCAATGACTCCAGTCCTGGGAGGCAATTTAGCCATGCAAACTATATACATACCAGTCAGTCCAGGGAAACTCTGATAGTGTTGATGCCGAAGTTTAAGGGAACTTGGAATTGGACTCGAATGGGAAATATAATATAGCCTGTGCATAAATTCAAAATAATCTAATTCTGTAGTCAAGTGTGCCTAGTCTCTAGAAATCCAGTTAAGTGATAAGGGTTTGAATGTTCAGAAAGGATTTAAGACTGAATATGTATTCAAAGTTGCATCCAAATGGAATGTGGGCAAGATGCTAATTCAAGCTCACCTGAAATGTGGGTGATATGTTAATTCAAAACCTACCTGGTACTCAGGCAAACACTTAACTAACAAAGAAAGTAGTTTTCTTTTATAAAGGCACCATTTGACTCCCCACCCTGTATAAAAGGAACTTGAAAGTCTTGTTGGGGGCAGGGGGCGGGGTGGAAGGAGGGGTGGGCTCAGGTTTGAAACAGAAAACTCCCAAGTCCACCCGGCCATCAACAAATCATTTTTCCATTTCAAAATCATTCCTGAGTCCTGGCCTTTCTATATGCAAATAATCGAACCTCTCTCAACTTCTACAACATGCTGATACAAATCACATGACTTCACTTGTCTTTGCTTTCTGATCTCTTTAGTGAAGGCCCTCTGTAATCTGCATTTCACTTCTAGTTCTGAAGTACTGTTTTTCTAATTAGAGGCCTTTTTCTAACTCTGGAAATCACAAATTCAGAAATTAAGAGTCCTTCTTTAAAGCTGGCTTTATAATCAAAGAAGGATATTTTAAATACAATTGCAATTACATTTGTGTTTTGTAATGATGGTTTCAAATTTAGGCTTATACCCTGAAGATAGTCATAGAAGTAGAAGATAGTAAAGAAAAGTATTGTAAACAAAACCAAAGAGAATGTCTGTGGTTTTTTTTTAGTATCTTTCCTTATCTCCAATTCCAGATTCTATGATATTAGAATTTGGGCCATATAAAGTTGTGGAAGAACTGGAAGGGTATCAAATTTTGGGTTTTTGCTTAAGTGAAGAGGGGTTGCTGGTTGGTTGATGTTGGCTGCTAGTCTTCTTTTACTGTCTCTCCACTCTGTAGCTTTTTTTTTTTTTTTGGTGTAGTGCTTCTGCCATTGAAAGGTAATTGGTTTCTCTGGTAGTAAAGCCCTTTTAGAGTATAGATCCAGCATCTCTCAGGCCTGCTGGTTGCTCAAAATGAGGAATGCTGTACTAGATCTCTTTTGTGAATGTGGTAGACTTAGCTGTCACTACTGAGATTTTATCAAAACTGTCAGTGGCCAGATTTAGGGTAATGACCCTGACCTCTCCTTCCCTCTCTTAGTGAAGTGCTGATATGTATTATCTGGACATACCGGCTTCCAGGGGATGTTGCCCATGTCTGATGGAGGTGGAGTCATGGGCATAGGGACTTGGTGGGCATCATCATAGCTGAATACATAGCAATATATTCCAGTATGCTGAGAGGTTTTTCCTAGAGACTTGCTAATCCCAAGGGCAGGCACTTCTGGTTTCCCCAAAGCCATTGAAAGCTTGGGTTCCAGGTGATTTTTATATAAAAATTCCATAACTGTTTGCCTGGTACAACAGTGTAATGAAGTAGTGATTCTGGTGAGAGATACTAATGTAGAACTTTATCCAGCTGTGCAAATTAGTAGTTTCCCCCAGAAGAGTTCATCCAGAGGTTCTGTTCTTCTATCACCACAGGATTGCCTGTAGAAAGAATTCCCTTACTAAAGAGGCTTCAAGGATCCACATACCCCTGTTTGCTGTGGTGCAGTGCAGACCCAAGCCATGCAGTAGGTGACCCTGTGGTTTTACAATGTATATTATTAATTGGCAGATATAATAATTTGAGTTCAATACTTTCCTCATATTAAAGCTGTTTTCCTTTATTCCATGACTAATCTTTTCATTTCTATATACTGCTGTAATGGAAGAGGCAAGAAGAAAAGAGTATTTATTTTTGTTTAATTGTTTTTAATTGTCTATTTATGTCTCCATCACCTGAACTGGTGCTTAGCCCAGTATTAGTGCTAGGAGGTGAGAGGACCCACTTAATATAACTCTTTTTCCCTCTGCATTTCTGAATTTAAAAGAAGATCAATGAGACTTGAATGAATATCAGCCATTATGTTTTTTGTTAATGGAGTTATAGTGCACATTGTTTTGTTGTGTGGAAACAAGCAGTTCCCTAATATTGTACCAAAGCAATGAGCAGATTGTCCATATAGTCCCTGAATGGTTGGGAACCACAAACCTGCTTCAGCTTGGTGGGGAATTATTTTCACTGTTAAGGTCAATGCATTCTTCATGGTGGCTATTTAAGATATCTGGTATGAGAAGGTACGCTGCACACTTACCTCTCACTACTCAAACTTTGGTGACAATTTTAACATAATCAAAATATTTTGAATAAACAGATGAATGATTGACTTCACAGCATTAAAACTTTGCACATATTTTTGTAAAGTTTATCATCATTTCTTTGACTACATCCTGAAATTCATTCTCAAATGAGTGTGCTTTGACTTCCTTCCCATAATATGTGTCCCTGTCACAATCTCCATTTGATGATTTAACTTACTTTTAGTTTATCTATAGTTTGTGTTTATACATAAGTTTTACCTATGTCCATCTCTTACTGTGATATTCAAGAAAGAATTTTCTTGGTTATAGCTTTATAAGTGTCACAATGATTTTAGTGAATGCTTTGAGACATTCTACAATGTCTCTTGTTGTAAAGCGAATTTGTCCCATGTTTCACTTGAGTTTTTTTCCCCCCGATGTTTCAGGAATATTTATCATTGAGTAACAGCGTGAGGGTATTTATTATTATTTATGATTTGTAATGGTTTACTCACTAAGTAAGCTTTCACAAACTCTAATATTGTGTTCCTTTTATTTTAAAGATTTATTTAATTAAATCATAAATGAATTTTGTCATATCAAACACTGTCTTCATTAGTAACATTGTTGTAGATGTTGAGAGAGGTTTAATTATTTGTCTATGAAAAGGCCAGAACTCAGTAATAATTTTGGGAGAGAAAAAGGAATTTATTTATGGCTGGCCAGGCTCAGGGGCTTTCTGTTCAAAACCCAAGCCCCAAACAAGATTTTCGAGTTATTTTTATACAGGAAAAGCTAGATGGTCCTTTGTTTTATTGTTCAATATACTAGAATTAACACACATTTTCCACATTCTAGGTAGGCTTTTAGCATGGACTTCATACACTCAAGGTAAGCTTTTAGCATGAACTTTATACATTCCATGTAAGCTTTTAAGACATTTGGTTTGCATTTTCCCTGAATATTTAAACTTTATAGAGTTTGCATTGCTAAACTGTTTAGGGACTGGAGTTGTTACCATGGTTATCAAGGGCAGGGCTGCAGCTCTCACTGCCCCACATGCACAGTTCAGGACATATACAGTTCAGATTATTTAAGAAGAGACAAACAGATCCTCACCCTTAGCCTATATCAACATCAATTTTATCCATTGTGACTCTGTCTTCAATAGTAGTCAATTTCTCTTTAGTCATTTACAAGGTTTCACTTAATTTTCCTTTTGCTAATTTTTTAAGCTTGTCTGCCATGTATATGAATGTCTTTTAGCAGTGTCTTATTTTATTTTATATCCCAATGGGTCTCTTCTCTGAGTTGTTTTGTTTTCACATGTACTTTTAGTATTCTGTGAAGTCTATTTTCCTTTGTTCTTTCAACTTAGAATTTTTTAGTTGTATTACTGTAACTCTGCTTTGAAGTCTTACTTAATAATTTTTTTCTGATTTTTTCATCATTTAATTATTACTGTTATATTAATGAATGTTGGAAATTAGTATAATTTATAAGATCAATGGATGGTAAGAAAATACATTGTTTTGTCTTGTTAGAGAGGGGATCATTGGAGTCATGAACATATGACAATGGTGTACTTGTAATCTCTAAAAAGCACCACACCCCAAAAAGCCCTGCATTTGTACAGCACCGTATTGATTTCCATGGTGCATGTGTGAATATAATTATGCCAGGGCCTACTTCAAGAAAACAGAGGCTTAACACCTGTCTCACAAATCTTCTCAATATTTACTAAAGAACTTTTACCAGTCAATATATGCATGGTCAAGCATATATATGTATGAGTGGTTGAAGGGCTCTGTTGGAGATACATGTGATTCTCAGGTGCTGCTCTGGCAGGAATGTGCTGGTAGATTTGCAAAAGACCAGTATAACCAGGTCCTTCAGGATCGCACTTTAAAATAATATATTTTAAGAGAGGGCGCCCAGGTGGGGTAGGGCTGCGGGGGCTGGAGGCCCGCTCCAGGCCCATTGCACCACGTGCCCAAAAGGTTGGCTTCCAGAAGGCTTCCGGAGTCTGATTAACCCAGACCTGGGAACAGAAGGACCCTCTGGCCAGCACAGCCGCCGGCACAGCTCTGGCCCCAGACTCCACAGAGCAGGTCACCACCTGGAAATGCCGGGAGCCGCTTGGAGCCGCTGATTAGCAGCGGTGACTGAGGGCCCGCGGGCATTCCTCTACCTGGCTCTGGCCGCCCGGGCACCCGCGGGGACCGCAGAGGCCCGCGACCCAGGAAATGTGGTCGGATTCGGGGGCGGTGGAATGGGGACAGCCTGACGCCTCCGGAGCCCGGGGGGGAGGGGGGCTGTGAGCCCGCAGGACGCGCAGGACGCACGGAGAGCGACTCGCTGGACTGGCGCTGGGCACGGGGGTCGAGAGAGGAGCGGGAGACTCGAGGTGGTCGGGGGCGGCGCGGGGATGGCAGCGGCTCCTCGGCCTGCGGCTCGCTCTAAGCACTGAGCTTAAGCGCGGCGGCCGGGGCCATGGCCGAAGAACAGCCGTGCGATGGCGCGGGAGGCAGGTCCGGGCAGCTCCAGCCCAGCTGCGGAGAATGGCGCACTGCCGGCCGGGGACTAAACCGCCTCCACGCTCCTGGGGATCCCTCACGGGCCCGGCGGGGATGCGGACGTGGTGATCCAGCCGCTGCCATCCTGCACCCGGGCTGCCAGTCCTTGGCGCCCGCCGAGTCTCCTGAGGTTGAACTAGGACGGCTCCGTGCTGCCTTTATTTGAGGGCCTGGTCGGTGCTATCAGAGGACTCTCCTGCTGCTCACTTGGATCTCGGCGCTGTTCATTTACTTCAGTCTGTTCTCCACTCCTTCCTCCAGAACTAGCCGAACTGCTGGTTCCGCGGGGTTGACCGCCTCGGGCGATGGGGCACCCACGATTTGGGGAACTGGAGCAAACCCCCTAACTCCACCTTCCCTAATGCCGCCTGGGAGGCCGCGGGCCACAGAAGCAACAACAGCGGCACCTGGGGCAACACGCCGCCCCTGCTGTCCCTTCCGGACCAGGGAACCAAAGCCTCCCACTGCCACTGCCACTGCCACTGCCACGCGTGCGACTAGGGCGTCTGCACCTGCCTGTCCAGAATGTGCTCAGCAAGGTGAGGAGTGCAATCACCCCGAGTCCTGCTCCTGAGCCTTCTCCTCCTCACAACTCTCACCTGTGGGGTCCTGAGGACCCACCCCCTTCTTTCTGTCCCCAGAATGCAGATCTGGGGCCAGGCCTGAGGCAGCAGGGGCAGCGGGGGACCCGGAGTTTCCCAAGTGATGCCAGTCGGTGTGTGCAGGCAGCTGCATCAGCTTGGTCTCCTTAGCTTTTGAGTGGGGGTACACTCACTTGGGTATGAAGGGAGGCTTTTGCCAACCCCTGTATGACACTCCAAGGGATCCCTAGCTTTTGCTACTTTGTGCCCAAACTCCTGTGTGGGCACTCTAGGGAGAGATGCACCTCTTTCCCCAGGTCTCCAACGCTGCCTTCCTTTGCTTTGGAATTCCAAGCAGGACTGGAACCCTAAACTCTAGCCAGAGCAGCAAAGAGCTTTTTTTTTTTTTTCCCTTTAATTATTTTCATTTAAAATTTACATTAAAAAATATGAGGTCCCCCTATACCCCCCACCCCACCCTCACTCGTCCCACATCAACAACCTCTTCCATCATCGTGGCACATTGACTGCACCTGGTGAATATAGTTTGGAGCACTGCTGCACCACATGGACAGTGGTCTACATTGTAGTCTACACTCTCCTCCATTCCACCTAGTTGGCCATGACAGGACACACAATGCCCAGCATTTGTCCCTGCAGCACCACCCAGGACAACTCCAAATCCTGAAAATGCTCCCACATCATATCTCTTCTTCCCTCTCCCTACCATCAGCAGATACCGTGGCCACTTTCTCCACATCAATATTATAATTTCTTCCCTTACTAATCACAAAAGTTCCACAGCAGTACACCAGTAAGTCAATTCTAATCTATACTCTATTTCTCCATCCTGTGGACACTGGGATGATTAAGTCCAGTCCCCCTCTATTTCAAGAGGGAGCTTAGATTCCACAAGGGGATGGATGCAATTCTCCTCCTTGCAGTGGTAGGCACTCTTGGCTCCTTGGTGTGGTGGTTGATCTTCTTCATCTCCCTGTTAGCTGGCCAAGGTAAGTCCAATAAACCAGAAGGTAGGAGTTGCAAGTCTGCTGAGGCTCAGGGCCTGGCTATCACATGGACAGTCCAGTGATTTTTGAGGAGTCTCTGCCCCCCCTTTCCATGCTCCTTCCTCTCAATAGACTGGCATGTTGAGGTGACTTTGCCACCCCAGTGTCTGCTTAAATGCTTTCTCAGGACTTAAGTATACTGTAGTAGAGTGGAGGAAGGACTCTGAATATGCAGTTAGGTATTCTGGGTCACGTCTGCTCTGGCAAAGCTGTTACTTTAGTCTGCAGAGTTGAGACTCTAGGCAGCTTTAGCCCAACACCCAACTTGCTCTTGATGTCCAGTGGGATCCCCCTTGCCTCCTGGATATAATTGTGTGCAGTCAGGTAAAACAGTGGAGAGAAGGGAGTATTAAAAATTCATTGCCCTTGAAATCTAAAATTTTCCAATTGTCCTAAAATATAGGAGAGACTGCAGGGTGGCCAATCAGTGTGTGTTTGCCCTTCAGGTTTTTTAAAGTGTAATATACATCTCAAAGTAAATGTAGACTCTTTTCTCTCCCCCTTCACTTGCAGTCCTGGGCAGCATTTTTAAATGCTTTGTCTCAATGTGAGAATGAAATTTGACAGGTAATCATAGTCAAGGCATATATGTGCCCCCCTCCCAACTTGCATGGATATGTAAGATGAAACTCTTAAATCATCATAACCATTGTTTTAATCTGGTACCAAGCTGGCAAGAAACGATCTGTCCTTCAGGAGCTGTCTGAATTAACTGTCCTTGTAAGTAAGTGGGGAAGATCCTTCCAGCTTATTTCATACTTATTGCCCCCCAACAGTCTTTCCTTTCTAAAGGCATTTCTCTGTATCTGTTTCCCATTTTTGGAAGGCAATATTTCCTTTGGTCATCATAGCAAAATCTGAAACCATGAGCACAATGACTATTTTAATCTCCCAACATATGTCTGTTAAACTAAGAATTTGGTGACATTTTTCAAGAGCTTTAGGACCCTTTTTTAGACTAGAGGAGGAATAAGAGTTCAAAGTGATTGTGTTTAGAGGGTGCTTTGCCTTGCGGTAACAGGATAGGTGAGCTTGAAAGTTAGGGGGTGGAATGGCATGCATTAGCTTTGCAGTAGGATCACAAAACAGCTATTCACACATTGCCAGTGATGCTGGGAGGGAAGAACTAAAATAGTTATTGAAAACAGACTTCAGAGGCTTATTGGAGACCTGAACACGTTTTACTTTTATTTTTAATTAATCTTCAAGAATGTCAAAGACATTAGAAAGCTGAAAGGGCAATTCTAGGAGCTGAAGGCTTGGAACAATAATTGGAAACACATTTTCTTATAAGATAAAGGCAAGAAAGGACATTTATTTTTGTGGACAAGTAAGATCTAAATAAAGGATTGTCCTTCGATGATGTTTTGTTTCATAACATGGTTTAGAGATCTTCTCAAGAACAACTTGACAAGTAATAGGCAGTATTTTTCTTTTGTGTATGTTGGAATACACTATCAGATGGACACGTGGGATTCACGACGTGATGACAAGTACTAGAATTCTAAGAGTTAGGTGCTTGTTACCACTGGTGGTAAAGTAGAAGCAGGTGTAGCAGGTTTCCTCGACTAAGCAGTATGTGAAAATTCAGGGTTTAAGGACTTTCCTTTTGTGCTGTGATACCCAGCTCCCTCCCATGTTCTTTTCCCTGGAGTATTGTCATTGGAACTACTGCAGCATGTTCAGTGAACTTACAACAGGCTTCCCTATTCAATGATACAGAATTGTTTCCAGACACAACTCTTGCTTGCCCTCTCTCATTCATCTGCTACTGTCATAGCACCTGTACACATGAACTCTCCAAACTGGCTAAACTACTACAGGGTATTCCAGTCAAAAAGGATCTCAGGGCCCACAAGCGTCCCTCTCCTCCTGTATAACATCACTGACTTGGTTATCCACATCCTGGGTTTGAACCCTTCCACTGATGGGGAGGGAGTGTCCTGTGTATACAGCAGCCCATTCCTTTCTTGTTCTTCCTTGCAGGAGGTGTAAAAAGGCATCTTATAAATAACAATATTAAGGCTTATTCATTGTTAATATTTTAAATGAAAACTGTATTTCAACCCCAGGTTTTAAAATTTTAAAAAATGTGCAATAAAAAAAGATTATGCTCTTTCAAGATGACTCCAAATGGGATAAACTCCAAATGGGATAAACACAGAGGGAACCATACCAAGATATATAGTAGTTAAGTTTTCAAATGCAAGGGACAGTAGATAATTCTGGAAGCTTCGGGAGTAAAATAAAGTATGTATAAAGAAGAACCAATAAGACCAAGTGCCAGTATCTCACTAGAAAAAAGTGGAGACAAGAAGATAAAGGAAAATAATATTTAAATTGATTAAAGAAAATAATTGTGAAGAAAGTATTTTATATCTAGTGAGGCTGAATTTCAGAAATGAGGGAGAGATTAAGGTATTTCCAGATCAACAAAAGCTGAAGGAGATTTTCTTCAATAGATCTCCACTACAAGCATTGCTAAGGGAAGTGCCTCAGAAACAAAGGAATGGATACTAGAGAGTGAACTGAGACCACCTAAAGGAATAAAGACCTCTAGAGCAAGCCAGGCATTGAAGTCAGGTGTTGAAGGACAAATAGTACATTACTTTTCTGATATGAAATAAGCAAACCAAGCTGTCTCAGAGAGCTAGAGACTAGATGAGAGGCTTACAGGAAATTGGGGGAGAAAGGAAGGTTGTGAGCCTACACCTACATGGGTGAAATCTATGATAAAGTAGAGTTAAGTACTGGTACAGGGAAGGGATAGGATGGGGGCATAGAGATGATATTGGGTGGGGCTTTGCAGGCTTGGGGGGCTAGGGTTGGGAGGATGTCATATGGCCCAAGGAATTGGGGGAGGGTTGGGGGAGCAGATGAACATTGGAGATTGTTGGGTATGTGGTTGAAACTATAATGTTGAGAAAACTCTTTAGAAAATATAATACGGAAGGGTTACTTGTTTAAGGTGCTTAATGGGGGACATCTGGCACAGGGGCAGTCTTCTTTGGAGTGTGTGAGTGTTTATCTTGTCATATTGTGTTATATCATTGGGTGGAGACCCATAAAATGAGTGGGAAGGTGTACACCAATGCTGGGGAGGCCTCATGTTCTCAAACAGAGGGAAGGGTGTCTCTTGAGAGAATTGGTGGCTCCTGATGGGGGAGGACAGTTTAATGTGTCAAGCCCTCAGCATTGTTGCAAGTATCTGTGAATCTGGTCCTTCAAGTAGTGAAGGTTTGTTGTCATTTTGGGCCTTGAGGGGAGTGGGAGAGAGGAATAAATAGATGGAAGCAGGGATAAGAGGGGGGAGGTAATGGAATGTTCCACAAGATCATGCAATGATGGACATAAAACTTGTTAAATTTCACCAAAAATTTATACAAGTGTATAGTCTAAATGTAAACCATAATGTAAACCATAATGTAACTAAAAATTTAGAAAAGTGTACAGTCTAAAAAATAAAATATAATGTAAACCACAATGGAACCATGTTTGGTAGCTATGTTTCAATATCTGTACATTCAGCTGCAGCAAATATAACATGAACATATAAAAAGATCAATGCTGGGGAAGGGGGAAAAGGGTTTGGTGTTGGGTATATGTGTCACTATATTGCATATGTGACTTTACGGTGATCTAGAACTTTTCTGAAGACAAAATATTTTACAAAGGAGGTAGACACTAAGGAATGAATGAAAGAAATTGCCTTGCCACTGTACATACAGAGCAACGCCTATTACAGTGATGAAAGGCAAAATGTCAAAAACAAAATTTTATGATATTTTTCTTTTTTGATATTTTTTAAACTGTATTTTTATGTATATATAGATCACAAAAAAAGTTTATATTAAAAAATATAAGAGGTTCCCATATACCCCACACCCCACAACCCTAACTCCTCCCACGTCAACAACCTTTTTCAACATTGTGGCACATTTGTTGCATTTGGTGAATACATTTTGGAGCACTGCTGCACCACATGGACAATAGTTTACATTGTAGTTTACACAGTCCCCCAGTACATTCAGTGAGTTGTGGTAGGATGTGTATGTCCAGCATCTGTCCCTGCAATATCATTTAGGATATCTCCAAGTCCCAAAAATGCCCCCACACCAATCTCTTCTTTCTACTCCCTGTCCTCAGTAACTACCATAGCCACTTTCTACACATCAATGCTACAATTTCTTCCATTACAAGTCACAATGGTTCTATAGTAGGCTATCAGCAAATCCATTCTAATCCATACTTTAGTCTTCCATCCTGTGGACCCTGGGATGGTGATGTCCACTCCACCGCTCTTTTGAGAGGGGGCTCAGATCCCACATGGTTGATGAATGCAATTGTCCATCTTGCAGTTGTAGGCACTCTTGTATATACCCTGTATGTACCTCACCATTGTACTTACAGGGTAACACCTATTAAAATGATGAAAAGCAAAATGTCAAAAACAAATTTTATGATATTTTTCACTTTTAATACACAATTTATTTTTTACCTTGTTTTAGTTTTTATAAATTAGTATGTATTCTATTTCTAATCTTTAAGCCTATCATTATTATTTCATTTTCTTACTAATTGAATTTGGCAATATATTAGGCTTCATTTTTGAAAAACTTTTGTACGACAGAGGGTTTCAATTATGGCAGGGGAGGAACAGAGTTGTGTGATGTTATTGAAGGGAGACACATAGTTGGGAGGGAGTTCTCCAGGGCATGTATATTGGGTATATAAAACTGTTCGTATGTTTGTTGGGTATTTTCATAATATTTAGAATTACAAATGACAACTGAGGGAGTGCTGAGTTCCTAGCCAGGGAAGCTCTGTCACATTCCCCAAATGGAACAGCAAAAATCCTCCAGGCACAAGGGCAAAGACCATTGAAGAAGGATTGTCCAGTGATGAGCCCTTAAAACTGATGACTGTGCTTATGAGCCTGTGTGCCTGAAATTTCATTTAGGCCTAGAGCTGCAATGTGCCTAAGAATTACCTCCTGAGAGCCTCCATGTTGTTCAAATGTTGCCACTCTCTAATCCAAACTCGGCATGTAAATGCATTACCTTCCCCCCAGCATTGGACATGACTCCCAGGGATGAGCCTCCCTGGCACTGTGGGATTACTACTAATCACCAGCTGGTGATGCAACTAAAAAAATACTTTGAATGAAATGGGGAAATGATAAAGACAAATGAGTTTCTATGGCTAAGAGACATCAAAATGAGTCAGAAGGTCATCAGAGGGATCACAATTATGCACATCTCAAAAGGAACCCAGAGAAAGCCAAGTATTTACAACCCCAGGTACTGGTGCTCCTGAAGGGTAGAGAGACACAGGTTCTATGGTCATGGCATATGGCTATGGAATTCTGTGTCTTGCCAGAGGGCCCTACTTTTCAATTTGTGCTCCTGAGTGTTATGGCATTGGACCCAGATGTGACATCTGTACAAATGGCTCTTCTGCTCTTTTTACTGAAAGTTTTGTTGGCTCTGAGGTTGGTGTATACTCAAGACACTTGAATCTCTGGGCTGTCCATGTGCCATCTGGGCCCTAAGCCTCAGCAGAGTTGCAACTCCTACTCTCTGATTCATTGGACTTACCCAGGTCAGCTAATAGGGAGGTGAAGATGGTCAACCACCACATCAGGAAACTGAGAGTGCCAACAACTATAAGCAGGAGAATTGCATTCATCCACCATGTTGGGTCTAAGCCCCCTCTCAATTTAGAGGTGGGGTGAACATCACCATCCCAGGGTCCACAGGATGGAGGAATAAAGTATGGATTAGAGTGGACTTAATGGTATTTTACTACAGAACTATTTTGACTCTAGCAATGGAAGAAATTGTATTATTGATGTGGAGACAGTGGCCATGATAGTTGCTGTGGGTAGGGAGAGGGAAGAGAATATGTGATGTGGGGGAATTTTGGGGGGAATTGCAGCTGTTCTAAATGATATTGTGTACAAATGCTGGACATTATATATACTGCCATAACCCACTGAATGTACTGGGGGAGAGTGTAAACTACAATGTAAACTATTATTCATTGGTGCAGCAGTGCTCCAAAATGTATTCACCAAATGCAATGAACATGCCATAATGATAAAAGAGGCTGTTGATGTGAGAAGAGTGGGCAGGGTAGGATGTGGGTATATTGCAACCTCTTATATTTTTTAATGTAACATTTTTTGTGATCTATGTATCTTTAAAAACAGACAACAAAAAAGACATCTGGTAAAGGTATTCATATGAATATTTAATAATATTGTTACTATTTCATTACATACATTGTCATTTATTGCCATTTTTTACTTCTTAAAATTTTTAAATGTAAATTCAAGAAATTAATGATAAACCATTGGTTTTTCACATGTGATACATAAAATATAATTCATATGAAATACAACAAAAATGCAAAACAAAGCACTGTTCCAACTGGGTTTTGATGTGCTAAGAAAATAAGATGGTATCAAATCAAATGATTGTCACAGGTTGATCATCCTAAATTCAAGTGTCAAGGTATCCACAAAGTAAATAACTGAAAAATGCCTACAGAAGGAAATGAGAACACTCAGAATGTTACAATAGAGAAAAATATCATATATACATGAAAGTAGGCATTATAGAAAGCTTAAAAGACAAAAGTGAAAAAGGTATATGGAGACCCAATACCAAAAGGAAACAGGAAAATCCTGCATTATTATCAATAGCTATTTTAAATGTAAGTGAATTAACATATCCAATCAAAAGGTATAGATTGACAGAATGGATAAAATTTGAGATCAAAATATATGCTCTTTTCAAGTGACCCACCATAATTACAAAGACATACATAGTTTATTAGGGAACATATGGTAAAAATAGACCGTGAATATAGTAAATTAAAGAGAGCTTGAGTAGCTCTCTTAATATCAGATAAAAAAGAACTTCAGTCAAAAAATCTCATAGAGGGACGAAGAAGTTCACTATATACCAATAAAGGCTAGTTAACCCAGAAGATAATAACAAATCATAAATACATATATACTTATTCCATAGTCCCAAAGTATAAGAAACAAATAGTGACAAATTTGAAAGGAGAAATAGTTCTTCTTTAATAGTAAGAGACTTCCATATACCAAGTGGAATAATAGATAGAGAACATCTGAAGAGAGGAATAATAAGTAAATAGGAGACTGAATGATACTCTGTATCAATTAGAGTTACTATATACATATATGTATAAAACACTGCACCGAATTGTAGCAGAAGACATGGTTTTCTCTAGTGCACATGGAGCACTATATTAAATAGATAGACCATATATTAAATAACAAGGCAGACTCAATAAATTTAAAAATATTGACCCCATATAAAATATCTTCTTGAGGGGACTGTGAGAAGATTACATCAGATTACACACAAAAACAATGGAGACAGAGCCAAAAGGACCTGTTTTGGGGGTCTACAGATGAGGACAATGCTTCACAACATCCAGGAGAGTGAGTGACAGAGAGACAAAGAAGCCAAAACAAAGTGTGAGTTACTAAACCTCCTGGTTGTCTGGAAGAGCTCCCCTCCCTCACCCCCAAGATATTCAGTGGGGCTAAATCCCCTAAGTCATTTCAGCTGACTGAAAGGAGAGCAGACATCTTCCTCCTGGCCAGCTGTTACAAGGGAAAAGACAGGGGAAACTGGGCATTTTTCTAGAGGGAATTTGTCCAGTGGAGCCTGATTTGAATCTTGCCTCTCGCCAGATGAAAACAAAGGAAAACCAAGAGACTTCTCCTTGGAAAGATGTGACAAACAGTACCATCTACTTGGTTGGTCTGGAAATTATATGAACAATAACTGATTTTAGAGTTCTTTTCACCCCACCTCTGGGGGAAAGTCTGTGCCCCATTGGTGAGTCCCTTGAGTGACTTTGATAAATTAAGCTGGGCAATTTAAAAAACAGGATAAGTTGAAGTAAATATAATATCAAAGAAGAGCAGTGAAACAATAATAACAATATATAAGAGAGAGAAATTGGCCATCAGAATAAATGCATGAACATATCAGATGCTTAGACATCAGCAAAAAAGTACAAGACGTACTAGGAAACAGGAAGAGATGTCCCAGCCAAAGGAATAAACCAAATATCCTGATGAGATTCAGGAGTGAAGACAATTAATCAATGATAATCACAAAACTCTCCTAAATAAATTAAAATAATTGAATGAAAATATGACTAATAAGTTAAAGGATATTAAAAAGACACTGGTGAAGATAAAGAATAATTTGAATGTCTGCAAATAAAAGTAACTGACCTTATGAGAATGAAAGGTATGACAGATGAGATTAAAAATATATTAGAGACATATAAGAGCATATTTGAATTACTTGAAGACAGAAATAGTTATTTCAAAGACAGAATATCTGAACTGGAAAAAGCAAGAGAACAGTAAGAGAAAAGAATGGAAAACATGGAACAAGGTGTCAGGGAAATGAATGACAATACAAAACACAAAACCTTACACATTATCAGTGTCCCAGAAGTAGAAGAAAATGAAAAAGGGACAGAAAGAATATTTGATGAAATACTGACTGAAAACTTCCCTTATGAAAGGCATAAATATCAATATCCAAGAAAGACACTGCACCAAAACAGAATAAATATGAGTATACCTACCCTGAGACACCTACTATTTAGAACGACAACTATGAGATATAAAGAGATTTGAAAAGCAGAGAGAGAAAAGCAAACCATCGCATACAAGGGAAACTTGGTAAGATGAAGTGCCAACTTCCCATCAGAAACCATGGAGGATAGAATAAAGTAGTATGATGTATTTAAGGTATTGAAAGAGAAAACTGCCAGTCAAGCATTCTGTATCCCGCAAAGCTATCCTTCAAAAATGAAGGGGAGTTCAAATCTTCACAGACAAACAAAAACTGAAAGAATATGATACCAAAAGACCAGAATTACAAGAGATACTAAAGGGAGTGCTGC
Organism: Dasypus novemcinctus; assembly: GCF_030445035.2. NCBI lineage: Eukaryota > Metazoa > Chordata > Mammalia > Cingulata > Dasypodidae > Dasypus > Dasypus novemcinctus. The sequence continues at coordinate 60,641,919 of NC_080691.1, read as the reverse complement.
AACCTGAAAGGAAATAATCAAGGGTAAGAGGCTTGGCTAGGAGTGTATGAATGATGATTAAAAAGGATAAAAACGGTAGATTATAGTACAATATCACAGCAGAAAACCAAAGGTTAAAATGGATGAAATAAGTAATGCCTTTAGTTATAAATTTGTTAATGGCTTGCTTTCACCAATCAAAAGACAGATTGATAGAATGGATAAAAAAAAATGAGCCTTATCTATGTAATCTACAAGAGACTCACCTCAGATATAAGGACACAAAAAGGTTAAAAGTAAATGATTGGAAGAAGATATTCCACACAAACACTAACCAAAAATTAGCTTCAGTAGTGATACTACTAGTATCAGAAAAAACAGATTTTAAATTCAAAACTCATATAAGGGATGAAGATGGTCATTATATATTAACAAAATTTGCAAATCAACAAAAAGAAATAACTATTATAGATATTTATGTACCTCAGTGCTCCAAGATACTGAGGCACACAATGGCAAAGTTGAAGGACAAAATAGATGCCTCTTCAATAGTGAGAGAATTCAATACACCACTCTCAGTAATGGATAGAGTATCTTTACAAATGTGCAAATAACTTTGACCATGGCAATGGTTTCAGACAAGGGTGAGTCAGAGTGCTTCTTCATAGGAAAGAGAAAAAAACAACAAATATGAACCACCACGTTACCCCCAGCAGCCCTTAACCCAGCGCCAGGCAATGGTTGAACACTTTCCATGGTTTATCCCATTTAATCCTCACAATGATCCTATGAGATTTGTTTATATCAGATTATTGTGAGGAGCCACCTGAGGGTCAGAGAGGTGAAGTGACTTTCCCAAGACACACTTAGTTTGTGACAGAATTCGAGCTGTGGTAAGGTGAGGTGCTCACCATGTGAAGGTCAGTTTCAGGACTTGCTTGTTGATGGCCAAGTCTCTGTAGCTGTATAGAAATTTGATGATGAAAAAGAAGTCCCCACCCTGTAAGGCAGGCACCATTAACCACTAACTTCTCCAGCCTGCCTGCTTTGACTTTTTCTACCATGGCAGTCTTGGCTAAATTAAAAACTGACTCATTTTCACACTGAAGTTTGGACAAAGGAGGAACATTTGATTCCATTTGCTGCTCTGACATGATTAACAAAATTTAAAAGGATGATAAAACCCATGGCTGGCAAGATGTAGTGAAGTCCCCACCTTCATAGACTGCAAGTCACAACTAAATTGAAACAGCCTCCTTTTAAAATGTATCTGTCTCTAGTTATTAAAATTTTATGCATGCACACCCTTCAACCAAGAAATCCCATTCCTTGGGTTCTATATTGAGTGTATGAGGAGCATTAGAATACTCAAAGACACATATGATGTGCACTTTAACACTGTTGAAATGACAACAGAAAGGAATCAAATCAAGTTCCATCAGCAGTGAGAGACCGAGTCTCTTTGGGAATAGGCCTCCTTTCAGGTACATGACACAGCCCAGTCACATGGCCATGAAGTGGTCCTCAGCATGGCAGATTACAGAGCCAGTGTATAGCATCCACTCACTCTACTTTGGTAAATTCAGTCCTGTTAAGCATGATGATTAGTAAGGGGAAGGTAAGAAAAGGACAATCAAGCACAGGATACCTGGGTTTGGATGATTAAAACAGTCAAACAGTAGCAAAATGCAAAGACACTCATGGTCTAACATGAAGTAAAAACACTATAAAATCCTCTTTTCAGATATTTCTACAAATATAGGAAAAGTGACTTTGTACCTGGTCAAGGCAGGGGCTGAGCAGTGGGAATAAGGGAATGATGTCAGGCCCAATATTTTGGGAATCTGATCATGGATCAATAATCAGGAAAGCCCTGGTAGGAAGCCAGGGGATTTATCAAAGTAGAGTCTGGGGATTACTCATTAGTTGTCTTTGGTCCCTGTGTGTAGAGACTACTCAACACCCACTCTCACCTCAAGGTAGCATGACCTTTTTTGGCAGTATGGTGCACCTGCTCCTTGCTTGGGATGTAGATATGTAGATGACTCTGTCATCCAGTTCCTCACCAATTTTCTTGGTGGATGTCTGTGGAGACATTGCCCCACAGCCAAGTCAAGAAGGATCAGGACCCTGCCTGGCTATTGCCATAGGGAGACCACACCATATGTTCTTCTGCTACACACGTTGGAAACAGAACTCTTGACAAACTTCCAACTCATGAAGAAAGGAGATGACAGTTGTAAATGAACATCTAAGCAGATAATCACCACACCAACCCTCCTTTTTCTGCCTTGGCAGCAATGGTTTATGTGTGAACACTAAAGGGCCACCATCTTCCATCTCCTCCAAACCTTCCTCCTGCCCAGGGTCTGTCCACTCCTCATGCCTCCCCCCCAACACACACATTCTGGGAGTGGGAACTGCTGTGAGGCTGCTCAGAAAGTATCAGAATTATTCACTATCTTCATTCCCCTACTCTGTGTCACCCTGTGTTACCTTTGGGTGTCTTCTGATAAATGGCCAGTCTTCTGGGGAAGGGCTTAGCCAAAGCCTTGGAGCATTGGAAATGCTCTCATGTTAGGTTTTCCTGAGGCAAGAGACTTGGAAAGTAGGCAAGCAAGCAGACATCTTGTTATCTTGAGGGACTCTGCTTGAGTGAGCCTGGTAGAGGACTGTCTTTAGATTGTGGTTTCCTGGTTACCAGGGTTCCAAGTTCTGTTGGGTTATATCTCCAAGGATGTAAGGTCACTTCCTGGGATCTCTTTACTTCTGCTCCTCCTGGGATAAAATCTCACCTAAGATCTCCTCTGGGATGCTGGCTCCTTATCCTTTCTCACACCTCATTTATGAAATCTACAGTTAAACAACATAGTCATCCCTGAAGGCCTTGATGCATTTGTTAAAACTTAATATTGAATTAAATAGGGATATTAAGAAAGTATATCCTTTTCTTGACTTTTATCTTATAGGGCATTTGGTTTCTCACCTTTAAGTATGATAATATCTATAACATAGATGCCACTTACTGTGTTAAGGAAAGTACTAAACTATTTCTAGTTTATTAAATGTTTTACCATGAATGGGTATTTCCAATTATTGAGTGTCCATTCTGTGTTTCTGACTCGACTGTATATTTTACTTTTTGTAATCTGTTAATAAGGTTACACTGTTTTATTTTACATATTATGAATCTTTCTTACTACTTTAAGATTAATATGTTTATTGTTAAAGTTACATGCTATTTTGTTCTATTGCAAAATTCTCTTTATTCTGGCAATACAAACTGGCCTGGAGTCAATTTTCTCTGATATAATTATAGCCACACTGGCTTTAGTAAGATTCGTGATTCCAAGTGTAATAGAGCATTCGTAAACTATCCTGCCTACAATGGAGACACTTGGGAAGAGAGAAAGGAAAAAGAAATACATGACCCAGGTAAATCCTGTCAATGTGTGATTTGAACTCCAGATGACTTTTGCTGTGAGATGGATAATGGAGAATGTTTTTAGTAAGATATATTGGAAATTACTAGTTCAATTATGGTAAGTAAACTTTATATATTTTGAATTGTTCCATCATTGCCTGAAGGTAACATCATCCTTGGGGATGTAATTATTATAGTAACACATTTTTACATATGTAGAAATACTCCCAAACTGTCTCTGAAACTCTCCCCTGCAACCCCTGAATTCACCATCTTTAGCTACTTGATGGGTTAGATTTGCCAGGATCGAAAGTAAAGACTGGACTGGATGGGCAAATTAATAATAGCAGTGCTACATGTATCAAAGACTCCAGGAAAATCTGATTCACCAACTAAAGATAAAACATTATGATCATGCAGTATTTGTAGATAGTCTGAAAGCTGAAGATTTTGGCCTTCTTTCACTGTGGGAGAGACACAGTAAGGGGTTACAAATGTGATCCCAGGCACAAACCTACCCTGAAGAAAGGAAGAGAGCTCTGGGCTGCAGGGGACACTTAACTTTGTGCTCACCACCAGGAGCAGTGCAAATAGGAGAGTAAGTGCTGGGTTCTCTTAAGGTCTTGCCTTCCTCTCAAAATGGCAGATTACCTCTGATAATCTCACTAGAATTATGATTATATGCTTACAACAGTCATCTCTTAATTAGAAACGTTTTATTTCAGGAAACATTCTCAGATGTCCAAAAATTAGTTTCCTTTACTGAGTCAGGAATGATTTAGTCAGCCAAAGGGGTGCTGATGTGAAATACCAGAAATACCAGGTACAGACAAAATTACAAACATACTCCAATATCTATTTTTTGAACTCATAACTACATCAAACTGCTACATTCCACCCTCTGAATTCCAAAAATACAGTACAATATTCAAGAAAACCTTAAATAAGTAACAATGCAAGTACTAAATCATATCACAATCAATTTAAAGAAATACAGTTTGTCTTGGGACAAAATCCTGCCTGCTATAGACCTCTGAAACTTACTAAAAAATTATGTTTCCAGTACACAAATGGACAGACATAGGATAAACATTTTCATTACATTAAGGAGAAATTGGAAGGAAAACATGAGTTACTGGTCCTCTATATTTCAGTAAATCTGCAGGGCATCCTCCCTTTGATTTTAGTCTGAACATTATTCTTAAATGATAGTTTCTTCTACTTGGTCCCTTATGGGAGCCCACCCTTTCCACATGCTTACCCAAGGACCATTTTCTAGGTTCCACCCTCATCAAGCATTTGGGCGTTGACCGAACTTCTGACTTCACCCTCAAATAGTGTTTGGATGATTGCCACACCCTGCCCAATCTTTCAGTTAGAGTCTTAATCCCCCCAGAAAGTGACACAAAGACAACATTCCCCCTAACCTTTGGCATACCAGGCTCAACCCTCTCAGAGGAATGAGTTGACCACCTGGCCTTCCCTAATCCATGGGGAACAGGTCCACCCCTCTCAGATGTGTGGGGTGCTGACTTTAACTGCCCTAATCCTTGGGGAATGTGCTCCACACTCTCTGTACCCTGGGGAAGCAAAACTCTCCCAGAACATCAGATGGGAACATCCATCCTTTTAAACTGCTGGAGCAAACTCACCCTTTCTGTACACATGGCTGGGGTTCCTCTCTTGGCCCAAGATGATGCCCTAAATCCAGATCTCAGCTTCCATTGTTTTCCTTTTAAGGCTGTTTCACCTTCAATCTCTCCTTCTCATGTCATTTTTATTCCAGGCTGACAGTGGTTTTGTTCATACATTTCTCTCAAAAACCTTGTTGGTTTAGCATGCAGGAAGCAGGGGTCCAAGCCACCAGACAGTAAGACTTTCCACAAGCCTTTCCAAGATAACTGCATCTTTACTCTTGATTTACCAGTTCCAAGTTTAGTTAAATCCTCCAATGGGGCACTTTCATTTGGAATCTAGATTTCCAGAAGCTTGGAATTTCCAGAATCAGTTTTTATGCTCTTGGTGTCCAACATTTCTGTCCTCAGCATATTTCTCTTATCTAGCATTTTGCTATAAAGTGCAAGCAGAAGCCAAGCTGCATTCTCCAGGCTTGCATTGGAAATTTCTTCAACTAAGTACCCAGGCCTGCCATTTTCAAGTTCTGCCTTCCATAAAACACCAGGAGTTAATCTTGCTAAGTTCTCTGCAACTTTAAAACATGAATTGCCTTTCCCCCCATTTCCAATAATAGTTTTGTCATTTATTTCTAAGTCATCATAAAACTTCTCTTTAGCACCCATATTGTTATCAACAGTCTCTTCAAAGTGATCTAGGCCTTTTCCATCAAGCATCTCACAATTCCTCCAAAAAAATACCCCTTACCCATATATAAAACCACTCCAGCATTTTGGTAATTGCAAAAGCTCCACCCCACTCCTGGGACCAAATTTTGTATTAGTCAGTAAGTCAAAGGAGTACTGATACAAAATATCAGATATTGGTTGGTTTTTATAAAGAATTTTATTTAGGGTAGGAGTTTACCAATGCCAGGTCATAAAGCAGAAGTTACTTCTCTCACCAAAGTCTATTTTCATGTGTTGAAGCAAGATGGCTGCTGATGTCTGTGAGGTTTCATGCTTCCTGGGTTCCTTCCTTCCAGGGTCTTGCTTTTGTTTCCTCTGTAAGGTTACTTTCTGGGGCTCCAGCTTAAGGCTTCAGCAACAAACTCCAACATCAACATTCCAACATCAAAATTCCTTAACTCTGTCCTTTGCTATGCCTTTTATCTGTGAGACCCACCCCCCAAGGGGTGTGACTCAACACCTTAATAACATGGCCCAATCACAATCAAAGTCACAATCATAACTCAATCACACCCTGGTAGAGATGAGATTAGAAACATAATTGAATATCTATTTTTGGAATTCATAGTCATATCAAACTACTACAGGGAGTAAGTGCTGGATCCTTTTTTTTTTCAATGAAAGTTCTTTATTTATTTTTTAATATTACATTCAAAAAATATTAGGTCCCCATATACACCCACCCCTTTACCCCACTCACCCCCCATAGCAACAGTCTCCTCCATAATCATGAGACATTCATTGGATTTGGTGAATACATCTCAGAGAACTGCTGCATCTCATGGTCAAAGGTCCACATCATAGCCCACATTCTCCCACATTCCATCCAGTGGGCCATGTGAGGACATAAAATGTCTGGTAACTCCCTGCAGCATCACCCAGGACAACTTCGAGTCCCAAAAATGCCTCCACATCACATCTCTTCCTCCCATTCCCTACACCCAGCAGCCACCATGTCCACTTTCTCCACACCAATGCCACATTTTCTTCAATTATTAATTGCAATCGTTCATGAATAGAATATTACTAAGTCTACTCTCATCCATATTCTATTCCTCCATCCTGTGGACATTGGAATGGTTGTGTCCACTCCACATTTATATCAAGAGTAGGCTTAGATTCCACATGGATGCTGGATGCAATCCTCCTGCTTTCAGTTGTAGGCACTCTTGGCTCCATGGTGTGGTGGTTGACCTTCTTCACCTCCATGTTAGCTCAGTGGGTTAAGTCAAACAAACCAGAATGTAAGAGCTGAAGTCTATTGAGGCTCAGGGACTGGCTATCATATGGTCAGTTCAGAAATTCAGATCCTCTGGGTATGTATTAAACCCCAGCACCAACTACAGTTCTGGTAAAAGAAACAGGAGAGGCTTGAGAACAAAGATCATATCAGAGTCCAGCTCTATCACACAGAAACACAAACTCCAAAGAAAGGCCAACTGACATGGCACTGAACTCCATCTGCCATGACCATAAAACCTGTGGGTCTCTGTAGCCCTCAGAAGAACTAATACCCAGGGTTGTACCTACTTTATCTCTCTCTGGGACTCTGCTGAGGCGTGCATAAGGGCAACCCCTCTGATAACCTCCTGGCTCTTTTTGGAGACTCATTGCCATATAAACTCATTTGTCCTTTCCATCTCCCCCTTGATTCTGGTCAAAAAGCATTTTTAACTCCTGGCGTTATATGTAGACTGAAGTATTGGGCTGGTCCGGGTTGACCCTTTTATTCAAGGTCACTTTCTAGTTACATCATCAGCTGTTACTTGGTAGTAATCACTTGGCACCAGGGAGGCTCATCCCAGAGAGTCATGTCCCATGCTGGGGGGAAGGCAACGCATTTACATGCTGAGTTTGGCTTCGAGACTGGCCACATTTGTGCAACATGGAGGCTCTCAGGAAGTAACTCTTAAGCACCCTGCAGCTCTAGGCCTTGTTCTTATTTCAGGTGTACAGGCTCACAAGCATAGTCATTAGTGTTAAGTGTTCATTGTTGGACCTTCATTCTTTTTTGGTCATTGCTGTTGCACTTGGGGGATTGTTGCTGTTCCTTTAGGGACTGTGATAGAGCTCCCCTGGCTAGGAACTCAGCACTCCCTCAGTTGTTGTTTTTAATTGTTTCCACTGTGAGAATATCCAAACCATTTTATGTACCTGTATTTATGCCTTGTAGAACTCCCTGCAAACTATGTGTCTCCTGTCAATAACATCCCACACCAGTATTCCTCTGCTGCCACTGTTGAACCTCTCTGTGATCCAAAACTTCCTGAAAAGTGAAGCCCAGTATATTGCCAGGTTCCCTTAATAGTAAAATGGAATATAGCGATGAGTTTAAAGGTTAAATATAGAATGTATATTAATTTGGAAAAATTAAGGTAAAACAATGTAACATTTGGGTTTACATTGTGATTTATATTTTAGACCATACAATTCCTAAATTTTTGGTTATCTTATGTTTTACATTATGATTTAGCTTTTAGACTATCACCCCTATCCTTTTTTGGTATAATTTAACATGTCTTATATCCATCCTTGCGTTATCTTGTGGAACACTTCTATTGCCCATACAGTTATATCTATTCACACCTCTTTACCCCTCCCCTCAGGGCACACAGTGACGATCAATCTTCATTGCTTGAAGGGCCATGTTCAGAGATACTTGCAACAGTGTTGAGGGCTTGACATGCTCAACTGCCATAATGCACTGGGTGCCACCATTTCTCTCGAGAGATACAATTCCCTCTATTTGAAAACATCAGTCCTCCCCAGGATGTGGGTATACCTTCACTCTCATTATATGGGTCCCTATCCAATGATATAACCCACTATGGCAAAATGAGCATTCACATACTCCCTAGCAGCCTGTGCTGCATCAGAATATCCCCTTTAAGCGTCTTAAACAGGTAACATTCCTTAATACATTTTTGAAAAATTTTCTCAGCATTATACTCTCAACCAAATACCTGACAATCTCCTATGTTTGAATGGTGCCCCACATTCCCCCCAATTTCTTGGGCAATATTACCCATCCTCCCTTCCCTAGCCAACTCCAGCCCACAAAACCACACAGAAAGGTAACATTATGCCCCCATTTTAACCCTTCCTTATACAAATACTTACCTCCAACTTATCATAGATTTCACCCATGTAGATGTCAGCTTACATCCTTCTTGTACCCCCCAATTTCATATTAGCATATCATCCAGTCTCTAGCTCTCTGATGCAGCTTGGTTTACTTATTTCATATCATTGAGGTTATGTAGTATTTGTCCTTCATTACCTGGGTTTCTTCACTCAACATAAGGTTCTCAAGATTCATCCATGTTATCACGTGTGTTTCTAATGTATTTGTTCTTAAAGCAGAGTAGTATTGCATTGTATGTGTATACCACATTTTATTTATCCATTCATCTGTTGATGGACATTTGGGTTGATTCCAACTTTTGACAATAGTGAAGAATGCTGCTATGACCATTGGTGTGCATATATTGGTTTGTGTCCTTGTTTTCATTTCAACTGGTTATATACCCAGCAATGAAAATTGCTGGGTCATATGGCAAAACTATAGCTAGTTTTTTGAGAAACTGCCAAACTGTCCTCCAGAATGGCTGGATTCTTCTGGATTCCCACCAGCAGTGGACGAGTGTTCCCATTCCTCTACATCCTCTCCAGCATTTGTAGTCTTCTGTTTTTTTCAAAGCTGCCAATCTTATGGCAATAAGATGGTATCTCATTGTAGTTTTGATTTGAATTTCCCTGATAGCTAGAGATTTGGAGTGGTTTTTTTATATATATATGCTTTTTAGTCATTTGTATTTCTTTTTTGGAGAAGTGTCTATTTAAATCGTTTTCCATTTTTAAAATGGGTTGTTTGCCTTTTTATTTTCAAGATATAGGAGTTCTTTATACATGTAGTTTATAAGTCTCCTATCAGATATATGATTACCAAATATTTTCTCCCATTGTGTAGGGTCTTTTTTCACTTTATTAACAAATTCCTCTGAGGTACAGAAAGTTTTAATTTTGAGGAAGCCCCATTTATCTATTTCTTCTTTTGCTGCTTGTGCTTTTGGTGTGAAGTTCATGAAGCCATTTCCTATTTCAAGGTCTTGTATATGCTTCCCTACACTGCTTTCCAAAGTCTTTATGGTCTTGACTCTTACATTTAGTTCTTTGATCCATCTTGAGTTGATTTTTTTATAAAGTGTGTGATGGTAATCCTCTCTAATTCTTTTATATATGGATATCAAGTTCTCCAGGCACCATTTGTTGAATAGGCCATTTTATCACAGTTGAGAGGGTTTGGTGGCTTTATTGAATATTATATGGCTATATATATGAGGATCTATGTCAGAACTCTCAATTCTGCTCCTTTGGGCTGTGTGTCTCTCCTTGTTTCAATACCATGCTATTTTCACTACTGTAGCTTTGTAGTATGTTTTGAAGTCATGTAGTGTGATTCATCCAATTTCATTTTTCTCTTTCAATATGTCTTTGGCTTTTCAGGGCCTCTTTCCTTTCCAAATAAATTTCATAGCTAGTTTTTCTAGTTCTTTAAAGAATGCTCTGTTGATTGTTATTGGGATTGCACTGAATGTGAAGATCAGTTTTGGTAGGATAGACATCTTAATAATATTTGGTCTTCCTATTCATCAACAGGGAATATTCTTCCATTTATTTAGGTCTTCTTTGATTTCCTCGAATAGTGTTGTGTAGTTCTCTGTGTATAAGTTATTTACATCTTTAGTTAAATTTATTCTTGTATGTTTAATTTTTTTATTTACTATTGTAAATTGTATTTGTTTCTTGATTTCCTCCTGATCTTGCTCATTATTGGTGTACAGAAATGTTACTGATTTTCGTGCATTGATGTTATAACCTGCAACTTTACTGAACTCGTTTATGAGTTCTAGAAGCTTTGTTGTAGACCTCTCAGGGTTTTCCACATATAGGATCATGTCATCTGCAAATAATGAAATTTTGACTTCTTCCTTTCCAATTTGAATGCCTTTTATATCGGTTTCTTGCCTCAGTGCTCGAGCAAGTACTTCTAAGACAATGTTAAATAGAAGGGGAGAGAGTGGGCATCCTTGTCTTGTTCCTGACATTAGAGGGAAGGATTTTAGGATTTCTCCATTGTAAACTATGTTGGCTGTGGGTTTTTCATATATACTCTTTATCATGTTCAAAAAATTTCCTTGTTTTCCAATCTTTTGGAGTGTTTTTATAAAGAAACCATGCTGTGTTTTGTCAAATGCTTTTCCTGCATCTATAGATATAATCATGTGATTTTTTTCCTTAAATTTGTTTATATGGTGTATTACATTGATTGATTTTCTTATGTTGAACCATCCTTGCATACCTGGAATGAATACCACTTGATCGTGGTGTGTAATTCATTTAATGTGTTGTTGAATACGATTAGCAAGTATTTTGTTAAGTATTTTTGCGTCTAGGTTCATTAGAGAAATTGGTCTGTAATTTTGCTTTCTTGTGGTGTCTGTGTTTGGCTTTGGTACTAGGGTAGTGTTGGCATCATAGAAAGAGTTAGGCAATGTTCCTTCTGTTTTGATTTTTTGGAAGAGTTTCAGCAGGATTGGTATTAATTCTTTCTGGAATATTTTGTAGAATTCATCTGTGAAGCCTTCTGGCCCTGGACTCTTCTTAGTTGGGAGGTTTTTAATGACTGATTCTATCTCTTTACAAGTGATTGGTTTGTTGAGATCATCAATTTCTTCTTTCATCAAGATAGGCTGCTTCTGTGTTTCTAGGAATTTGTTCATTTCCTCTGAATTGTCATTTTTGTTGGAATATAAGTTTTTCAAAGTATACTCTTATGATAGTCTTTATTTCTGTGGGGTTAGTGGTGATATCTCCTTTCTCATTTCGTATTTTGTGTATTTGCATCTTCTTTCTTTTTTTCTTTGTTTCTCTTGTTAAGGTTTCTCCATTTTATTGATCTTCTCAAAAAACCAGCTCTTGGTCTTGTTTATCTCTTCAAGTGCTTTCATATTTTCTATTTTATTTAGTTCTTCTCTTATCTTTGTTATTTCCTTCCTTCTTCTTCCTGTGGGATTACTTTGTTGTTTCTTTTTTCTAATTCCTCCAAATGTGCAGTTAGTTCTTCAATTTTTGCTCTTCTTTTTTGATGTATGAATTTATGGCTATAAATATCCCTCTCAGTACTGCTTTTGCTGCATCCCATAAATTTTTATATGTTGTGTTATTATTATCATTTGTTTCAAGGTTATCATTGATTTCTTTTGAGATTTCTTCTTTGACCCACTGTTTTTCTAAGAGTGTGCTGTTTAATTTCCATATCTTGGTGTGAAATCTGGGCCTCTGCCCCTTGCAGATTTCCAGCTTCACTCCACTGTGGTCAGTGATATTATTTTGTATGATTTCGATCTTTCTGAATTCATTGAGCCTTTCTTTGTGGCCTAGCATATGGTCTATCTTGCAGAATGATCCATGTGCCCTTGAGAAAAATGTATATCCTGCTGTGTTTGGGTGTAATGGTCTGTATATGTCTATTAGATCCAGCTCCTCTAATATACTGTTCAAAGACTTTGTTTCTTTAATGATTCTCTTTTGAGATGTTCTGTGCAGAGTTGATAGTGGTGTATTAAAATCCCCCACTATAATTGTGGAGGCATCTATTCTTTCACTTAGTTTTTCCAGTGTTTGCCTCATGTATTTAGAGGCACCCTTGTTAGGAGCATAAATATTTATGATTGTTCATTCTTCTTGAGAGTTTGTCCCTTTCACTAATATGTAGTATTCTTCTTTGTCTCTCACAATTGTTTTACCTTTAAAGTCTATTTTGTCTGATATTAATATAGGTACTCCTGCATTTTTTGGTTATTGTTTGCTTGTAAGATTGTTTTCCAACCATTCAGCCTCCATGAATCTCTGTATCTAAGATGTATCTCTTATAGATAGCATATAGATGGTTCATATTTCCTTATCCAATGTCCCAGTCTTTGTCTTTCGATAGGAGAGTTTAATCCATTGCCATTCAGTGTTATTACTTTCAAGGAATAATTTATGTTAGCCATATTTTGATTGGACTTGTGTTTGTCATATTTTGTTTGTTTGTTTTCTTCTCTTTTTGTCTTTTTTGTTGCTCTTACACTCTCCTCCAACTCTGACTGTCCTGTTTTTTCCTTTCTTCCTGCAGAGCTCCCTTTAGAATTTCTTGAATTGGAGGTTTCTTGTTGGCATACTCTTTCAATTTCTGTTTATCTGTGAATATTTTGACCTCTCCATCATTTTTGAATGCTAGTTTAGCTGGATAGAGTATTCTTTGTTGGTAATTTTTTTTTCTTTTAGTACCTTGACTATATCATACCACTGCCTTCTTGCATCCATGGTTTCAGATGAGAAATCAGCACTTAATCTTATGGCGCTTCCCTTGTATGTGATGGCTTTCTTTTCTCTTGCTGCTTTTAGAATTTTCTCTTTGTCTTGAGCATTGGATAATTTGACAAGTATATGCCTTGGGGTGGGCCTGTTGGTGTTTATGATGTTTGGGGTGCACTGTGCTTCTTGGATATGTACATCTGTCTCTTTCAGTAGATTTGGGAAGTTTTCAGCCATTATTTCCTGCAACACGCCTTCTGACCCCTTTCTCTTCTCTTCTCCTTCTCGGATGCCTATAATATGTATGTTTGTGCATTTTGCATTGTCATTCAGGTCCCTAAATCCTAGCTGGATTTTTTCTATCTTTTTATTGATCAATTCTACTATCTGTTAGATTTCTGATGTACTGTCTTCCACATCGCTAATTCTCTGCTCTGCCTCTTCTAATCTGCTGCTATTTGCTTGGAGTGTGTTTTTGATTTCTTGAACTGTGGTGCTCATTCCCATCATATCTGTTATCTTTTTGCATATGTCTACAATTTCCCCTCCAAGTGTTGTCTTCATATTGTTAACCTCTTCCTTTCCTGATATATGTTCTGAGATCTTTAATTACTTGTGCAAATTTCTGCTCCCCTTCCCAGTTTTTGTTTGTTCACTGGATTCAGCCATGTTTTCCTGATTACTGGTTTGGTTTGTAGATTTTTGTTGCTATCTGATAAACATTTTTTCTTGATGGGTTTAATCAGTTCCTTAGCCTCTTTGTCTAGTCTTGGGGATTAATTAACTGTTGTTTTTGTGTAAGTGTTATATCTTCTCTTTGTCACTTTGTTCTTCTTATTCTAATTTCTTATTGCTGGCTGAGTTCACTTTGAAGGAAATTATTAGGGCCAGGGAAAGGCAATTGTGTAAGTAAGGAAAATGTGTAAAGTACTACTGGTGATAAATGTTAACAGAGCAACAATATGAGATCTGGGAGGATGGATATTAGATTCATGTAAGTTGTGTAGCGTTATAGCAGTAGGTAGAGTACCTATAATGAGGTAGTCGACTGAATATGGGAGGAATATGGTTTGAATTAAAAAGCTACTGTTTTCGTGAGAGAGGGAAAGAGAGAAGAAAGGCAACAGTTTCAAGAGTGGATAAAAGACAGAAAACAAAACAAAGGTATTAGAAATTAAGAGTTAGACACTTTTGAGGATCAAAGAATGGGAGGTGTAATATAGGGGAGACAGTAGATGATGGAAGATATCAAGATGTGGGGAAAAAGGGATCATGTAGGTAGCCAAAATCAATTCACAGAGAAATGAGGCAAAGGAGGATGAGGAAACCCAGCAAATGGGAGGTGTTCCCTGCTGTACCTATTGTATAATTAAGATAAAATAAATTAAGAATAAAATGAGGGACAAGAGAGAAAGAAAAAAAAAGACCTTGGGGGATACAATGGGAGAAAAGACTAGGAGATAATGCAATGTTATCAATCAGGACAATAAAAAATAAAAAATAAAAAAATTAACAAAACAAAATGAAAACAAAAAAGAAAAAATGCAAATGTTGTGGGCTAGGACATTCAATTACCTCAGATGGACCTCAGGGGGTGGTGGATTCAGGGAAAGAAAGTCTGTGATATTGCAGACTCAAGCGGTGTGAGTCTTTGGGGTGTGGGCCACCAGGGTTTAGGGGACACAGACCTGGCAACCTCAAATCTGGTTAACAGGGAGCCTGGGAGCCCCGCAGTACAACACAGCCTTCAGGGATCCCTGCAGCTGGGTGCCAGCCCTATGGGGGAGGTCACATCCACAAACTCTGACCTATGTGTCAGAACCCCACAATTCACCTTCTCACTAGGGTGTCCTTTGTGGCTGTATCACCAATTCAACTTCAGGACACCTCCCACCCTGCAATCACCTGAAACAGCCACCTGGTTGCACCTCTACACTGCAGCCAATTTAATGATACTGCAGATCAGCAGCCAGGCCCAGGGAGCGGGGCTTCAGCCAGAAGCACTGATATCTGTGTCTGAACCTGAAATTCCCATGCCTCGCCAGATTCCCCTAATCGGCTTCCAGACGTCTCCCACTCTGCAGTCTCCTGAGCCAGCCTCCTGGTAATGTCTCTTTATTGTGAGTGATTTAAGGTCACTGCAGATCAGCAGCCAGCCTTGGGGGTGGGGCTCTAGGTGGAAGCACTATTATTTGTGTCAGAAATGAAAAATTTCCCTGCCTCACACAACACTCCCGTCTGTCTCCCCAGAACAGTCTGAGAAGGCCTCCTGCCCTGTTAGTCCCCCAGTAGCCCGTTCAGGGCTTATGAATTCCCCAGATACTGCAGAGCCTCCAGGAATCACCGCTGCGGTGCCAGTGCCATGGTCCACCCACCCCAGGAGGGAGCGTCCCCTGCGCAGCCCCCACCTCCGTGTAAGAAAGCCTCAATTTTATCTTATACATGAATTTTCTCTGTTACCTCCCACCAAATCGATGTCCAGACAGCTCCTGCCCTGCAAAATCCCAAAACAGCCTGGTCCCAAAGAATTTCCAATGCTGCCCAGCCACTTCTTTGCAGGAGAGATGCTCAGGTGTGCTCACTCAGCCACCATCTTGCCCCACCCCCCTGGATTTGTTTCTTGTTTTCCTCCTCAGATCGCTCTTCATCAGTGTACAGAAATGCTACTGATTTTTGTGCATCGACCTTATACCCTGTTACTTTACTGAACTCATTATAAGTTCTAGAAGCGTTGTTGTAGACTTCTCAGGGTTTTCTATGTATAGGATCATGTCATCTGCAAATAGTGAAATTTTCACTTCTTCATTTCCAATTTGGATGCCTTTTATATCTGGTTCTTGCCTCAGTGCTCAAGTACTTCTAACACAGTGTTAAACAGAAGGGGTGATAGTGGGTATTCTTGTCTTATTCCTGATCTTAGAGGGAAATATTTTAGTGTTTCACATTGTAAATGATGTTAGCTGTGGGTTAAGAAAGTTTCCTTCTAGTCCGATCTTTTCCAGTGTTTTTATCAATAAAGGGGGTTGTATTTTGTCAAATGTTTTTTCTGCATCTATAGATATAATCATGTGATTTTTTTTCCTTCAATCAGTTTATGTGGTGTATTATATTAATTGATTTTCTTATGTTGAACCATCCTTGCATATCATGAATGAAACCCACTTGGTCATGGTGCATAATGTGTTTAATATGTTATTGAAAACAATTAGCAAGTATTTTGTTGAAGATTTTCACATCTAGGTTCATTAGAGAGTGGTCTGTAATTTTCCTTTCTTGTGGTGTCTTTGTATGGTTTTGGTATTAGGGTAATACTGGCATAATAAAATTAGTTAGGCAATGTTCCTTCTATTTCAATTTTTTGGAAGAGTTTAAACAAAATTGGTGTTATTTCTGGAATGTTTGGTAGAATTCCTCTGTGAAGCCATCAGGTACAGGGCTCTTCTTAGTTGGGAGGTTTTAATGACTGATTCTATCTCTTTACTTGTGATTGGTTTGTTGAGATAATCAATTTTTTCTTTGTCAATGTAGGCTACTTAGGTGTTTCCAGGAATTTGTCAGTTTCCTCTAAATTTTCCTTCTTTTTGGAATACAGTTTTTCAAATATCCTCTTATAATAATCTTTATTTCAGTGTGGTCAGTGGTAATATCACCCATCTCATTTCTTATTTTGTGTATTTTCATCTTCTCTCTCTTTTTCTTTGTTAGTCTATCTATGGGTTTGTCAATTTTATTGATCTTCTCAAAGAACCAGCTCTTTGTAATATTTTTTAGTGTTTTCCTATTTTCTATTTCATTTAGTTCTGCTCTTATCTTTGTTATTTCTTTCTTTCTTCTTTCTTTGGGGTTAGTTTGTTGCTGAATTTTTATTAACTACTCCAATTATTCAGTTAGTTCTTCAATTTAACTCATTCCTCTTATTTGATGTATGAATTTAGGTCTATGAATTTCCCTCTCAGTACAACTTTTGCTGCATCCCATAAGTTTTGATATGCTGTGATATCATTTTCATTGGTTTCAAGGTAGTTATTGATTTCTTTTGAGATTTCCTCCTTGGACCACTGCTTTTCTAAGAGTGTGTTGTTTAACTTCCATATCTTGGTGCCATATCTGGGTCTCTGGTCCTTGCAGATTTCGAGCTTCACTCCACAGTGGTCAGAGAAATTGCATGATTGTGATGTTTCTGAATTCACTGAGACTTTATTTGTGGTCTAGTATGTGGTCTATCTTGGAGAATGATCCATGTGCACTTGAGAAAAATGTATATCCTGCTGTATTTAGGTGTAATGTTCTGTATATGTCTATTAGGTCCAGATCCTCTAATATATTGTTCAAAATCTTTGGTTCTTTATTGATTCTCTTTTGAGATGTTCTGTCCAAAGGTGATAGGGGTGGGTTAAAATCCCCTACTATAATTGTAGAGGCATCTATTCCTTCACTTAGTTTCTCCTGTGTTTGCCTCATGTATTTGGAAGCACCCTTAAAAAATAAATCCTTAAAAACAGTATTTAGAGTCATTGATGCCACATCTCCCTATAATTAATTTTTGATTTTCATTTTTTTAAAGATTTATTTATTTCTCTCCCCTTCCCCACCCCCCACACTGGTTGTCAGTTCTCTGTGTCTATTTGCTGCATCTTCTTTGTCTGTTTCTGTTGTTGTCAGAGGCATGGGCATCTGTGTTTCTTTTTTTGTTGATCATCTTGTTGTGTCAGCTCTCTGTGTGTGTGGCACCATTCCTGGGCAGGCTGCACTTTCTTTCACACTGGGCAGCTCTACTTACAGGGCACACTCCTTGCATATGGGGCTCCTCTATGTGGGAACACCCCTGCGTGACAGGGCACTCCTTGCACGCATCAGCACTGCATGTGGGCCAGATCCACAGAGGTCAAGGAGGTCTAGGGTTTGAACCACACACCTCCTATGGGGTAGACGGATGCCTTAACAACTGGACCAAGTCCGCCACCCACCCTACCATTTAGAGGTTGAGTGTGGCTTGGAGTAAAATAGGAGTTCAACTTGATTTATTGATTGTTTTAAAGACTAAACTGGAAAGCAAAACAGAGACTTCCGTTTGCATGTGTGTTTTAATTCTGGAAAATTTGTTGTACCAAAGACAGTAAAACATGATTGTCTTCCTATCTTTCAAAGGAAAGAAACTAAGTATGAGATCAGAAAGTCAGAGTCTATCCTACCAGAGGAAAAGAGAATTTGTGAAACTGCTTTTTCCTGGTAGGAATTTATGAACATGCTATTTCAGTGAGAGAAAAAAAAAAAAACATTGTCAAAGCCACTTTCATTTTCATTCCTTCTTGGCCCAGGGTGCAGGGCAGCAATTGCTGCTAATAGACTAGTGAAAGAGGATCCAGTCAACATGGTGAAGTTGGTGGCCAAGAACATGCTTGATGGCATTTTTTTTCTTTATTTGTTTTTTAATGATACATTAAAAAACATGAGGTCCCCATATACCCCCCAGACCTGTCACCACACTCCTCCTCCCATAACAACCTCCTCCATCATCATGAGACATTCATTGCACTTGGTGAATACATCTCTGAGCACTGCTGCACGTCATGGTCAATGGTCCACATCATAGCTCACACTCTCCCACAGTCCACCCAGTGGGACATGGAAGAACGCAGAGTGTTCGTTACCTGTCCCTGCAGCACTACCCAGGACAACTCCAAGTCTCAAAAATGCCCCAACATCACATCTCTTCCTCCCACTCCCTACCCCTAGCAGCCACCATGGCTACTTTCTCCACACCAATGCCACATTTTCTTCAATTACTAATCACAGTCTTTCATGAATAGAATATCAGTAAGTCCACTCTAATCCATACTCTATTCCTCCATCCTCTGGACCTTGGAATGGTTGTGTTTACTCCACATCTATTTCAAGAAGGGGCTTAGATTCCATATGGATGCTGGAAGCAATCCTCCAGCTTTCAGTTGTAGGCACTCTTGGCTCCCTGGTGTGTTGGTTCACCTTCTTCACCTCAATGTTAGCTGAGTGGGGTAAGTCCAATAAACCAGAGTGTAGGAGTTGCAAGTTTGTTGAGGTTCAGGACCTCGCTATCACATGGTCAATCCAGAGATTCAGGTCCCGTGGTATACATTAAACCCCAACATCAACTACAGATCTGGTAAAAGTAACAGGAGAGGCTTTTGGACAAAGATCACATCTGAGCCCAGCTCCATCACACAGAAACACAAACTCCAAAGTAGGGTCAAATGACATGGCACTGAAATCCGTCTGCCTTGACCATAGAACCTGTGGGTCTCAGTAGACCTCATAAGAACCATTACCTGGAGGTTGTATCTACTTTATCAGTCTCTGGGACTTTGTGGAGGTGTGCATAAGGGTAACCACTCTGATAAACTCCTGGCTCTTTTTGGAAACTCATTGCCATATAAACTCATTTGTCCATTTCATTTCCCCCTTTTATTCAGGCCAAAAAGCATTTTTAACTCCTGGTATTATATGTAGACTGAGATATTCTCCTGGTCTGAAATGACCCTTTTATTCAAGGCCATTTTTATTTACATCATCAGCTGTTACTTGGTACTAATTCCTCAGCACCAGTGAGGCTCATCCCCGGGAGTCATGTCCCACGCTGGGAGGAAGACAACACATTTACATGCTGAGTTTGCCTTCAAGACTGGCCACATTTGAGCAACATGGAGGCTCCCAGGAGGTAACTCTTAGGCACACTGCAGCTCTAGGTCTTGTTCTTATTTCAGGTGCACAGGCTCACAAGTGTAATCATTAGTATCCAGGGCTTGTTGTTGGACCTTCATTCTTTTTTGGTCTTTGCCATTGCACTTGGGGGATTGTTGCTGTTACTTTAGGGACTGTGAGAGAGCTCCCCTGGCTAGGAACTCAGCACTCCCTCAGTTGTTGTTCCCAATTGTAACCACTATGAAAATATCCAAACATTTTTATGTACCCTGGATATATGCCCTGTAGAACTCCCTGCCAACCATGTGTCCCCAGTCAATAACATCCCATACCAGTATTCCTCCCCTACCATTGTTGAACCTCTTTGTGATCCAAAACTTCTTCAAAAATGAAGCCCAAGATACTGCCAGGTTCCATTAATAGTAAAATGGAATATACCGATGTGTTTAAAGGTTAGATATACAATACATATTGATTTAGAAAAATTAAGGTAAAAATAAATTGGGGCATCAAAAAATTAAAAAATACAAAAGTTTTGTTTTTGATTTCTTGCCTCCCATCACAGCAATAAGTGTTGCCCTGTATGTGAATTGGCAAGGCAATTTCTTCCGTCTTTTCCTCAGTGTCTATGACCTTTGTTTTTCTTTTTTCCCTCCTCATTATTAAGCTTGTCTTCACAAAAGTTTGACACAGTAATTCATATATACAATATACAGTACTCCCATATATCCAACATATAACCCTTTTCCCTTTCGCAGCAATAATCTTATTATATATTCATACTATATTTACTGAAACTGATGTACAGATATTCAGACAACAGATTTCAAACATTTGCATTTACATTGTGGTTTATATATTAGAATATGCAATTTTCAAAAATTTTAGTTATCTTATGTTTTACATTATGATTTACATTTTAGCTTATCGGGTCCTATACGTTTTCGGTGTAATTTAACATGTCTGATATCCATTCTTGCATAATCTTGTGGGACACTTCTATTGCCCACACATTTACATTGGTTCCATCTATTCAATACCTCTTTTCCCCTCCCCTTAGGGCCCACAGTGACAGTCAATCTTCATTGCTTGAAGGGCCATGTTCAGAGATACTTACAACAATGTTGAGGGCTTGACATCCTGGACTGCCCTAATGCATTGGGAGCCACCATTTCTCTAGAGAGATACAATTCCCTCTATTTGAGAACATTAGTCCTCCCCAGGATGTGGGTATACCCTCACTCTCATTATATGGGTCTCTAGCCAATGATATAACCCACTACGACAAAATGAGCATTCACAAACTCTCTAGAAGCCTGTTCTGTGTCAGATTATCCCCTTTAAGCATCTTAAACAGGTATCCTTCCTTATTATATTTTTGAAAACTTTTCTCAGCATTATACTCTCAACCAAATATCTGACAATCTCCTATGTTCATATGTTCCCTTACACTCCTCCCAATTTCATGGGCAATATACCCATCCTCCAAACACTAGCCACCAGCAAGCACACAAAGCAACACCCAAAGGTAATGCTATGCCCCATTTTATCCCTTCCTTGTACAAATACTTACCTCCAGCTTATCATAGATTTCACCCATGTTGGTGTTAGTTTGCAACCTTCCTCTCTGCTCCTCAAATTTCTTTAAGCCTATCATTCAGTCTCTAGCTCTCTGAGGCAGCTTGGTTTACTTACTTCATATCATTGAGGTCATGTATTATTTGTCCTTCAATGCCTGGGTTGTATCACTCAACATAAGGTTCTCAAGATTCATCCATGTTATCACATGTGTTTGTAGTGTATTCATTCTTAAAGCAGAGTAGTATTCCATTGTATGTATATACCACTTTTTATTTATCCATCATGTTGATGAGCATTTGGGTTGATTCCAACTTTTGGCAATAGTCAACAATGCTGCTATGAACATTGGTGTGCATATATCGGTTTGTGTCCTTGTTTTCAGTTCTACTGGGTAAATACCTAGCAGTGGAATTGCTGGGTCATATGGCAAATCTAAATCTAGTTTTTTGAGAAACTGGCAAAATGTCCTCCAGAATGGTTGGATCCTTCTGCATTCCCACCAGCAGTGGATGAGTGTTCTCATTCCTCCACATCCTTTCCAGCATTTGTAGTCTTCTGTTTTTTTTTTTTTTTTCATAGCTGCCAATCTTCTGGGAGTAAGATAGTATCTCATTGTAGTTTTTATTTGCATTCCCCTAATAGCTAGAGTTTTGGGGCATTTTTTCATGTGGTTTATAGCCATTTGTATTTCTTCTTTGGAGAAATGTCTGTTTAAATATTTTTCCCATTTTTTAAAATGGGTTGTTTGTCTTTTTATTTTCAAGTTATAGGAGTTCTTTATATATGCAGGTTATAAGTCTCCTTCAGATATATGGTTACCAAATATTTTCTCCCATTGTGCAGGTTCTCTTTTCACTTTCTAGACAAACTCCTTTGAGGTGCAGAAGACTTTAATTTTGAGGAAGTCCCATTTGTCTATTTGTTCTTTTGCTGCTCATGCTTTTAGTGTGAAGTTCATGATGCTGTTTCCTATTACAAGGTCCTGTAGATGCTTCCCTACACTGCTTTCCAAAGTCTTTATGGTCTTGGCTCTTATATTTAGGTCTTTGATCCATCTTGAATTGATTTTTGTATTAGGTGTGAGTTGGTAATCCTCTTTCACTTTTTACATATGGATTTCGAGTTCCACAGGCACCATTTGTTTAATAGGCCATTCTTTCCCAGATGAGAGAGTTTGGTGGCTTTATCAAATATTATATGATTACATATATGGGCATGTATATCAGAACTCTGTTTGGTTCCATTCATCTGTGTGTCTCTCCTTGTGCCAGTACCATGCTATTTTCACTACTGTAGCTTTGTAGTATGTTTTGAAGTCAGGCAGTATGATTCTCCAATTTCATTTTTCTTTTACAATATGTCTTTGGATATTTGAGGCCGCTTTCCTTTCCAAATAAATTTCATAGCTAGTTTTTCTAGTTCATTAATGAAGGCTGTGTTGATTTTTATTGGGATTGCATTGAATGTGTAGATCAGTTTTGGTAGGAGAGACCTCTTAATAGTATTTAGTTTTCATATCCAAGAACAGGGAATATTCTTCCTTTTATTTGGTCTTCTTTGATTTCCTTGAACAGTGTTGTGTAGTTCTCTGTGTATACATTGTTACATCTTTAGTTAAATTTATTCTTAGGTATTTGATTTTTTATTTACTATTGTAAATGGTATTTGTTTCTTGATTTTCTCCTGAGCTAGCTTATTATTGGTCTACAGAAATGCTACTTATTTTTACAGATTGATCTAATTACCTGCCCCTTTACTAAACTCATTAATGAGTTCTAGAAGCTTTGTTATAGACCTCAGGACTTTCTATGTATAGGATCATTTCATCTGCAATGAAATTTTGACTTCTTTCTTTCCAATTTGAATGCGTTTTATATCTGTTTCTTGCCTCAGTGCTCAAGAAAGTACTTCTAAGACAATGTTAAATAGAAGAGGTGATAGTGGGCATCCTATCTTGTCCTGACCTTAGAGGGAAAGATTTGAGGATTTCACCATTGTAAACGATGTTGGCTCTGGGTTTTTCATAATACCCTTTATCATGTTCAGAAAATGTCCTGGTTTCTGATCTTTGCAGTGTTTTTGTCAAGAAAGGGTACTATATTTTGTCAAATGCTTTTTCTGCTTCTATAGATATAATCATGTGATCTTTTCCTTCAGTTGCTTATATGATGTATTTCATTGATTGATTTTCTTATGCTGAATCATCTTTGCATATCTGGAATGAATCCCACTTGGTCAAGATGTTTAAGTCATTTAATGTGTTATTGAATAAAGTTAGCAAATATTTTGTTGAGGATTTTTGGGTATAGGTTCATTAGAGAAATTGGTTTGTAATTTTCATTTCTTGTGATGTCTTTGTTTTGCTTTGGCACTGGGGTAATGTTGGCATCACAGAATGAGTTAGGTATTGTTCCTTCTGTTTTGATTTCTTGGAAGAATTTCAGTAAGATTGGCAATAGTTCTTTCTGGAATGTTTTGTCGAATTTACCTGTGAAGCTAACTGGCCTAGGGCTCTTCTTAGTTGGGAGGTTTTTAATGACTGATTCTATCTCTTTACTTGTGATTGTTTTTTTAAGATCATCAATTTCTCCTTTCATCAATATAGGCTGCTTATGTGTTTCCAGGAATTTGTCCATTTGGTCTAAATTGTCCTTCTTGTTTGAATATAGTTTTTCAAAGTATCCTCTTATGATAGTCCATTTCTGTGGGGTCAGTGGTGATATCCCCTTTCTTATTTTTAATTTTGTGTATTTGCATCTTCTCTCATTTTTTCTTTGTTAGTCTAGCTAAGGGTTTGTCAATTTTATTGATCTTCTCAAAGAACCAGCTATTGGTTTTGTTTATCTTTTCAAGTGCTTGCTTATTATCTATTTCATTTAGTTCTGCTCTTATCATTGTTCTTTCTTTCTTTCTTATTCATGTGGGGTTACATTTTTCTTTTTTTACTAATTCCTCCAAATGTGCAGTCAGTTCTTCAATTTTGGCTCTTTCTTCTTTTTTGATGTATGAATTTGTAGCTATAAATTTCCCTCTCAGTCCTCCATTTGCTGCATCCCATAAGTTTTAGTATGTTGTGTTATCATTTTCATTAGTTTCAAGGTAGTTATTAATTTCGTTTGAGATTTCCTCTTTGACCCACTGTTTTTCTCAGAGTGTGCTGTTTAATTTCCATATCTGGTGTGAAATCTGGGCCACTGGTCCTTGCAGATTTCCAGCTTCACTCCACTGTGGTGAGAGAAATTGTTTTGTATTATTTTGATCTTTCTGAATTCATTGAGCCTTTCTTTGTGGCCTAGCATATGGTCTATCTTGGAAAATGATCCATGTGTACTTGAGAAAAATGTGTAGCCTCCTGTATTCGGGTGAAATGATCTGTTTATATCTATTAGGTCCAGCTCCTCTAATATACTGTTCAAAGTTTTTGTTTATTTATTGAATTTCTTTTGAGATGTTCTGTCCAACATTGTTAGTGGTGTATTAAAATCTCCCACTATAATTGTAGAGGCATCTATTCTTTCACTTAGTTTTTCCAGTGTTTGCCTCACGTATTTGGAGGCGCCCTTGTTAGGAGCATAAATATTTATGATTGTTCATTCTTCATGAAAGATTATCCCTTTCACTAATATTTAGTATCCATCTTTGTCTCTCACAATTGTTTTGCATTTAAAGTCTATTTTATCTGATATTAATATAGCTACTCCTGCCTTTTTGTTTATTGTTTGCTTGTAAGATTATTTTTCAGCCATTCACTTTCAACCTCCTTGAATCCCTGGGTCTAAGATGTATTTCTGGTAGACAGCATATAGATTGGTCATATTTCCTTATCCAGTCTCCCAGTCTGAATCTTTTGACAGGTGAGTTTAATCCATAGACATTCAGTGTTATTACTTTCAAGGAATTATTTATGTTAGCCATATTATCTTTGTACTTGTGTTTGTCATATTTTGTTTGTTTTTTTCCTTCTTTTTTTGTCTTTTTTGTTGCTCTTACATTCTCCTCCAACTTAGCCTCTCTTGTGTTTTCTTTCTTCCTGCAGATTTCTCTTTAGTATTTCTGGAAGGGTAGGGTTCTGGTTGGCATACTCCTTTAGTTTCTGTTTATCTGTGAATATTTTGAATTTGCCATCATTTCTGAATGCTAGCTTAGCTGGGTAGAGTATTTTTGGTTGGAATTTTTTTTCTTTTAGTTCCTTGACTATATCATACCACTGCCTTTTTGCCTCCATGGTTTCAGATGAGATATCAGCACATAATCTTATAGAGTCTCCCTTATATTTGATGGTTTTCTTTTCTCTTGCTGCTTTTAGAATTTTTTCTTTGTCTTGAGCATTGGGTAATTTGAAAAGTATATGTCTTTGGGTAGACATGTTGTGATTTATGGTGTTCAGGGTGTGTTATGTTTCCTGTACATGTACATCAATCTCCCTCAGTAGATTTGGAAAGTTTTCAGCCATTATTTCCTCCAACACCCCTTTTGTCCCATTTTCCTTCTCTTCTCCTTCTGTGATGCCTATAATAAGTATGTTTGTGCATTTTGCATTTTCATTCATGTCTACAAGTTCCAGCTGGATTTTTTCTATCTTTTTATCGATCAGTTCTACTATCTGTTTGATTTCAGATGTACTTTATTCCATGTCACTAATTCTCTCCTCTGCCTCTTCTAATCTGCTGCTATTTACTGAGAGTGTATCTTTGATTTCTTGAACTGTATTTTTCATCACCATCATATCTGTTATCTTTTTGTGTATGTC
Source organism: Dasypus novemcinctus (assembly GCF_030445035.2). Taxonomy (NCBI): domain Eukaryota; kingdom Metazoa; phylum Chordata; class Mammalia; order Cingulata; family Dasypodidae; genus Dasypus; species Dasypus novemcinctus. The sequence continues at coordinate 60,615,782 of NC_080691.1, read as the reverse complement.
TGCAATTTCTCCTGTATTCTCTCAAGTGTTTTCTTCATTAAGTTGGTCTGTAATATATGTTTTGAGATATTTAATTCCTTGTCCTATGTTATGCTCCTCTTCCTGGTTTTTAGTTTGTTCATTGGATTTGGCCATGTTTTCCTGATTATTGGTTTGCTTTGTAATTTTTTGTTGCTGTCTGTTCATTATTTTGTCTTTACAGGTTTAATCAGTTCTTTAGCTTCTTTGTGTAATCTTTGGGATTAATTAGTTGCTGTTCATGCATAAGTGTTATGTCTTTGACACTTTTTTCTTCTTACTCTATTTTCTTGTTGCTAAGTTCCCTTTGAAGAAAAATATTATGGTCAGGGAAAGCAAAATGAGTAAGAAAAGAAAATGTATTAAGAAGTATTGGTAATAAATGTTAACAGAGCAACCATGTGAGTTCTAGGAGAATGGATATTAGACTCATGTGAGTTGTGTAGAGTTATAGTAGTAAATAGAGTACCCATAATGAAACAGTCAACTGAATATGGGGAGGAATATAGTATGAATTAAAAGGCCAGTGTTTTCAAGAGATAGGGAAAGAGTAAAGAAAGACAATAATATCAAAGTGGATGAAAGACAGAAAACAGAATAAAGGTATTAGAAATAAAAAGTAAGACAATTTGGGGGCCAATGAAAGGGAGGTGGAATGTAAGAGAAACAGTAGCTTATGGAGGATAGAAAGATGTAGGGGAGAGGGCATAGTGTAAGTGGCCAAAATCAATACTCACAGAAAAGAGGAAATGGACGATGAGGAAACACAGCAAATGTTAAGTGCTCCCTGCAGCACCTATTATATAAAGAAAATAAAGTAAAAAATGAAGAAAGGGGGGAGGGAACAAGCAAGAGAAAGAAAAAGAGAAAAAGACTAAATAAATGTAAAAGGACCTTAGGGGATCAAATGGGAGAAAAGACCAGGAGACAATGCAATATTAGCAACCACGACAAAAAAAAAAAAAAAAAAAAAAAAAAAAAAAGGAAAAAAGAACCAACGTTTCAAGCTATGAATTCTCTTTGCAGTTAAATAAAATGCTTAGGGATCTGACCTTCCCCCTTTCTCCCTTCCTTGCTTCTCTCTCTCCCAGGCAGGAGGAAAGCTGCCTGAGAGTTCTGGTAGGAGACTCAAGTGGGTCCTTGTTGAACCAACTCAACAGAGATGACTATGACTCTTTATTTCCAGCATGAGAGCTCCTAGACCTCACCAGAAACCCCAAATATGCTATCGGAAGCTTGGATAGCACGTCCTACAGTCCCTCCCACTTAGGTGTGCTAAGGGAGGTCTAATTGATTTTCTGACTCCACCTTCTCCCAGACCAAGTTTTCTATCCCAGGATGTTTAGGTAAATTGGGCTCTTCTCAGCCGATTTGCCTCTCCTTTCTTCCCAGACTTTTCCCAAGTCAGCTAGTACACTCCTCCAAGTTCGAGCAGAAAAAAAAAAAAAAAAAAAACTTTGGAGGGTTAGGGTAATCAAGGACCTCAGACAGACCTCAGGGCACAGTGGATTTGGGAATGGGAAGTCCATGATATTGCAGACTCAAGGTATGTGAGTCTCTGGAGCATGGGCTACTAGGTTTTAGGGATTACAGACCTGGGAACCATGCATCAGGTAAACAAAGAGTTTGGGAACACCACAAAACAACAAAGTTTTCAGGGATTGCCATGGCCCTGCTGCCAGCCCTAGTGGAAGGGGTCCCACCCAGAACTTTTGACCTCCATATCAGAAACCTAAAATTCCACATCTCACAAGAATCTCTTCTGTCACTCTCTCACCAAATCAACATCCAGACACCTCCTACCCTGCAAGCCCCTAAAACAGCCTGCTCAGGGTTTGGGAACACCACAGCACAACCAAGATTTCAGGGATCACTGCAGCCAGCCTGCCAGCCCTTGGGAGAGGGATTCTGCCCACAACTTCTGACCTCCATGTCAGAAACCCAAAATTCCACCTCTTGCAACAATCTCTTCTGTCACTGTCTCACCAAATTGACATCCAGACACCTCCTGCCCTGCAAGCCCCAAAACAGCCTGGTCCAGCAGGCCTCCAACCCTATTCAGCCACTTCTTTGCAGGAGAGATTATCTCGATAGCATTTTTGATGACTTTATGGGAAATAACATGTTAAATGGAGAAAAGTTATGCAAATTAGGGCAAGACATGAACCTCATCATAAACAAGACTGAAAATCTGGTTGAGGATATCACTGAAGAAACACAAAAGGCTGGCAAAATACTTGCATACTGCTTCTTCAACCACAAAATACAGCTGAGTTTAAATTTTATCCTGAAGGTGAAGTTGATGAATCTGAGTGCTCTACATCATTTCCTCTCCTACAGAGTCAGAAGATAAAAGTGAAGACAGTGAGCATGATGAAGAAGCTGCATCAGCCCAGGCATTGATTCTCCCCTCCTCAGCTCCTCTGCATACCTTGGCTGCCAAAACCAGTGATAAATTGACGTTTTGTCCTCCTACTTGTTATCATAGAGGGAAGATAAAAGAGGCAAGAGATATATCCAGTGATGGAGATGGAAGGCTGAACAGGCCTGGCCCTCATCACTTGCAACAAAGAATTTGACTACCTTTCTAAATGATATGGGGCTGAAACTGATATTTTGGGAATGAAAGACCTTCTTGAAATCCTTGGATACTCAGTGGTTATAAAAGAGAATCTTACAGCTCAGGAAATGGAAACTGAGGTAAGACAGTTTGCTGCCTGCCCTGAGCACCAATTCTAAGACAGCAATTCCTGGTGTTTATGTCACATGGCATCCTCGATGGAATCTATAGAAGGAAGCATAGAGATAAAGAGCCAGATATTCTGAATGATGATACCATCTTCTGAATTTTCAACAACTATAACTGCCAGAACTTTAAAGACAAGCCCAAGATCATCATCATGCAGGCCTGCCAAGTCATAGATGCTGGGATTGTTTTGATGACTGACATGGGAAAAGCCTCTTCAGCTACATGTAGCTAGCTCTTGCCTTGTTCCATGTCATATGATGCTATTACAAAGGCCCATGTGGAGAAGGACTTCATTGCTTTCAAATCTTCAACTCCATATAATATTTCTTGGAGAATTGACACAAATGGCTCTCTCTTTATTTTGTGACTTATTCACTACACCAAAGAGTACTCTTTGTGTTACCATTTGGAAGAAGTCTTTCAAAGGTTCAAAATTCATTTGAAACCCAAGTGTACTGAAAATGATGCCCCCTATTGACAGATTATCCATGACAAAATATTTCTACCTCTTCCCTGGGAAATAAAGTGCATAAGAGACATCTCAGAAAAATGGAGACATTAGGCTTTTCATAAATCTATTTCCATAGGGTCACATTTTGATCAAGAATATTTTAGGGAAGCAAACTTGGACCAGTGGATAGGGCATCTGGCTACCACATGGGAAGTCTGTGGTTCAAACCCTGGACTTCCTTGACCTGTGTGGAGCTGGCCCATACCAGTGCTGATGTGTGCAAGAGTGCCATTCCATGCAGGGGTGTCCCCCACATAGGGGAGCCCAACGTGCAAGGAGTGTGCCCCATTAGGAGAGCTGCCCAGCACAAAAGAAAGTGCAGCCTGCCCAGGAATGGCACCACACACAGGGAGAGCTGATGCAGCGAGATGATGCAACAACAACAACAACAAAGAAACACAGATTCCTATGCCACTGACAACAACAGAAGCAGACAAAAAGAACATGCTGCAGATGGACACAGAGAACAGACAACTGGGGTGGGGGGGAGGGGAGAGAAATAAATAAAATAAATCTTTTTTAAAAAGAATATTTTATACCTAATTCTCAAATGCCCATCCTCCACAAATAACTTTCTCATATCTTCATTGAATTAAAGATTATAAATTTATTTTTATATTATATGTTTTCACATTTTAACAGAAAGATGTCATGTTCATTGTAGAATACATTTTAAATATAGAAAACCTTTTAAAAGAACACTTCTTAAATGGAGAAATAATAGTTGTCAACATTTTTGGAAAAATATGTGGTAAAAACTCAGCTTATTTTTATTTGGTTTATTTGTTTTGTATATTCCATTTTGTGATTTTCTTTTTTCTTTTATTGTCTTATAATGATTATTAATGGCAATAAATCATATACTAAGTGAAATATTTGATTGTACAATATTCTATCAGCAATAAATACTTAAATTTTAACCTGCTTTTAGATATTGAGAATTTTTTTTAATTAATGTGTTTGTTTACATATCAGATTATTTCTTCAGAATGCATTTTTACAAGTGGCATTACTTGGTCCAAGAATAAATACTTTTAGAACATTTGATAGATTATTGCCAAATTTTATATGAAATTATATGCCTATAAAAGATTTAAGATAATGCCTGATAGGCTAAGTAATACATTTTTAAAATTGTTATTAATTTAATAGATGAAACATTGTCAATCAAACTGATATATGTACGCCAATGTTCATAGTGACATTATTCACCATTGCCAAAAGTTGGAAACACCCTAAATGCCAATCAACAGATGAATGGATAAACAAAATATTGTATATATATACAATGAAATACTCCTCAGCTGTAAGAAAGCATACAATATTAACACTTGGGATAACATGGCTGCATCTTGAGGACGTTATGTTGAGTGAAACAAGCCAGGCATTGAAGGACAAATACTACATGACCCCTCTGACATGAATTAAGCAATTCAAGGTGCCTCTGGAGCTAGAGACTGGACAATAGGCTTACAGGAAATAAGGGGGGAGAGGAAGGTTATGAGCTGATGGCCACATGGGTGAAATCTATGATAAGGTGAAGGTAAGTAGCTGTGCAGGGAAGGGATAAGATGGGGGCATAGGGATACTACTGGGTGGGACTTTGCAGACTTGAGGGAGATTAAGGTTGGGAGCATGGGTCAGATGGTCCATAAAATTGGGGGAAGGGTTTGGGAGGAGTGGGTGAACATGGGAGACTGTCAGGTACATGGTGGAAATGATAATGTTGAGAAAACTTTAGAAAATATCATAGGGAAGGGTTACTTGTTTAAGATGTTTGATGGAGAGCATGTGGCACAGGGTGCACCTGGAGCAGGCTTCTAGGGAGTGTGTGTGGACTGATCTTATCATATTGGGTTATATCAGTGGGTGGAGACACATACAATGGGTGGGAACGTGTTGTACTGCCTTCCTGGGGAGACCTGGTATTCTCAAACAGAGGAGAGCATGTCTCTTGAGAGCATGTGTGGCTCCAAATGGGGGAAGACAAACTAGAGTGTCAAATCCTCAGCATTGTTGTACATATCTATGAATCTTGCCATCAAGCAATGAAGCTTGGTTGTCACTGTGGGCCTTGAGTGGAGGGGGAGAGAGGAATAGAATAGATTGAAGAGGGGGTAACTGAGGGACAATGGAAATGTGCCACAAGAATGTGCAGTGATGGATATAAGCTAAGCTAAATTTCACAAAACATTTATAAAAGTGTATATTCTAAAATGTAAATCATAATGTAACCAAAAATTTAGAAAAGTATACAGTTTAAAATATGAAACATAACATAAGCCATAATCGAACCATGGTTAGTAGCTATGTTTCAGTATCTGTATATTAGTTATAGCAAATATAACATCCACATGTAAAAAGATCATTGCTGGGCAAGTGGGAAAAGGGTTTGATGTTGAGTATATGGGAGCCCCCTATACTGTATATGTGACTTAACTGTGACCTCAAACTTTTTAGAAGACAAAATAAAAAATAAAAATAAAAATGGGATGCAGACACTGAGGAAGGAATGGAAGAGATTGCCTTGCCACTGTACATGCAAGGCAACACCTAGTACTGTGATGAAAGGCAAAATGTCAAAAACAAATTTATATAATATTTTTCATTTTTAATACCCCAATTTATGTTTTAATTTGTTTTAGTTTTCCTAAATTATTGTGTATTCTATTTCTAATATTTAAACCTGTTTCCTTTTCTAAATAATTAAATTTGACAATACATTACACTTCATTTTTGAGGAAGTTTTGGATCACAGATGGGTATAACTATGGCAGAAGAGGAGCACTGGTGTGGGGTATCATTGATTGTCCCCAATGCATGGATGGAAGGGAATTTTCCATGACATGTGTATAGGGTATCTAGATATGTTGTGATGTTCATTGGATATTGTCATAGTAGATAGAGTTATGCATGACAACTGAGGGAGTGCTAAGTTCCCATCATGGGAACTTTGTCACATTCCCCAAAGGAACAGCAATTATCCTATAACTACAAGGGCAAAGACCAATGAAGAAGGATGGTCCAGTGATGGGCCTTTAATACTGAGAACTATGCTTATGAGGCTGTGTGCTTGAAATTTAAACTAGGCCTAGAACAGCAGGGTGCCTAAGAGTTACCTCCTGAGAGCCTCCATATTGCTCAAATGTGGCCACTCTCTAAGCCAAACTCAGCATGTAAGTGCATTACCTTCCCCCCAGCATGGGACATATTTCCTGGGGATGAGCCTTCCTATCACTTAGGGATTACTACCATCACCAGCTGGTGATGCAACTAGAAAAAACCTTGAATAAAAGGGGAAAATGGTGAAGTCAAATGAGTTTATATGGCAAAGAGACTTCAAAATGAGTTGGGTGATCATCATGGGTCACAAATATGCATGTCTCAGCAGGATCCCAGAAACAGCCAAAGTAGATACAATCCCAGGTACTTGTGCTCCTGAGGCCTATGGAGACACACAGGTTCTACAGCTCTGGAGCTCATTGCCTTACCAGGGAACCCTACCTTAGAATTTGTGTTACTGATTGTAATGGAGTTGGACTCAGATGTGACATCTCAATACATGCCTCTTCTGTCATTTTATTGAATCTGTGATTGGTACTGAGGTTTGCTCAGGAGACTGAATCTCTCAAATGTCCATGTTCTAGCCATGTCCTGAGCCTCAGCAGAGTTGCAACACCTACTCTCTGGTTCATTGGACTTACCCAGGTCAGGTGATGGAGAGGTGAGAATGGTCAAGCACCACACCAGGGAACTGAGAGTGTTTACAACTGCAAGTAGGAGAATCACATTCAATAGCCATGTGGGATCTACTCCCCTTCTTTATTTAAAAGTGGAGTTGACATTGCCATCCCAGGGTCCACAGGATGGAGGAATATAATATGGATTGGATTAGACTTGCTGGTATTCTACTATAGAACTGTTGTGACTCTAGCAACAGAAGAAATTCTATCATTGATACAGAGACAGTGGCCATGGGAGTGGCTGAGGGCAGGGAGAGGGAGGAAGAGGTGTGATATGGGGCATTTTTGGGACTTGGATTTGTCCTAAATGATGTTGCAGGGACACATACCAGGACATTATATATCCTGCCAAGACCCACTTGATGGACTGGAGGAGAGTGTGAACTACAATGTAAACTATGGTCCATGCAGTGTGACAGTCCTCCAGGGTGCATTAACCAAATGTGCCTTAGTGATGAAAGGGAATATTGATGTGGGAGGAGCAGGGGTGGGGTGGGAAATGGGGTACATGGAAACTTCTTATGTTTTTTAATGTAATGTTTTATGTGATCTATTTATCTTTTTTTAAAAAAGACAATGAAATAAAAATGTTTTAATTAATTAGAATATCATTGCAATAGCAATATTTTTATTAATCACCCACAATAATATTACCATCACCTGAAAACTTGTTCACACATTTTAAATCTTTTGATCTATAAATATTTTTACAGTTCTAATCAGAGTGCTCTCTTAGGGGAAGCTGCTGCTTACTCTTGATACCATATCAGAAACATTTGTCCAAATGTTCAGAAACATTTTCAATGCTTTATATGGTATTTTTAACTGGTTATTTTCCTGAACTTCTTAAATTATTTTCCTAATCCTGGACTGACTACCATTAGGTGGTCCCAGGGGCAATCTTAACTTATTTTCTCTATTATAAATAACACAATAGTGAATAGCTATTATACTTTTGTATATTTTTTTGAGGAACTGGGACTGGGGATTGAGTCTGGGACCTCATATATGGGAAGCCAATGCTTAATCACTGAGCCACATTGAGTCCCCTGAGTTGGTTATTTCATTTGTTTACTCATTATTATTTTTATTTTTTTGTTTATAGAAGGGACCAGCAACCAAACCCAGGACCTAACATGTGAGAAGCAGGTGCTCCAATGCTTGAGCCACACCCTCTTCTCTCATCAATTTTTGGTACATATTTTGTTGAATTAGCAGTTGATTTCCTTCACATAGAAAAAAATGTACAGAAAATTTTCCTCTCATTCTTTCAATGAGAAGACTGTTATTGTTTTGGGTAGTCTTTTATATGGCTATGCCATTTTTGACATTCTGTCAATTTTGACTTTTAACTTTAATAGCAACACATGGAAGAAAACCTGGTTAACAAAAGTATGTTGTAGTATATGGATAGGAACACTGGATTTCTCTAGGATTCTTGAATTTGATATATCTCCATCATTTAGTCTGTCCTCACGTCAGTGAATTTGGTGATCTTGCTAAGTCTGCATCATCAACCTGCATATGTCTCTGAGAAAAAGTATAAAAATCTACATTCCAGGGAATGGATGTAGCTCAAGCAGTTGAGCACCCAACTCCCACAAAGGAGGTATCAGGCTCAGATCCTAGTGCCTCCTAAAGAAGACAAAGTAACAATAAGCAGATATCAAGTAAAAACAACAAGCACACAATGATCAAAACAAGAGCAGACCAAAAAAAAAAAAAAAACAAGGAGCAAAAAATGAGCAAAAACAAATGAGCAGGGATCTCTCCTGAAAAGAAACAGCTGAGTGGGGATGGAATCCTGCCGGAATGGGCTGTTTTGGAAACCTACAGTGTAGGAGGCATCTGGATGTCAATCAGGAGAGACTGCAACAAAATTCGTGCTTGCTCAAGCCAACAACAAGGAAATAGAACAAGAAGAACAAAGTGACAAAGAGAAGACAAAATGCATACAAAACAGCAACTAATTAAACCCAAGACTAGACAAAGAAACTAATCACCTGAATAAACCCATTAAGATATAATGATGACCAGACAGCAACAAAAAATTACAAACCACACCAATAATCAGAAAAACATGGCCCAATCCAATGAGCAAACTAAAAACCAGGAAGAGGAGTGGAACACTGAACAACTAATTAAAGGTCTCAAAACATATATCATGGATGAATTTGATGAAGTGGAGGAAGAGATTAAGGATATTAAGAAAATACTTGAAGAGCATACAGAAAAAATTGTAATCACATGCAAAAAGATCACAGATATGATGGGGATGAACAGCAAAATGCAAGAAATAAAAAACACACTCAGCAAATAACAGCAGATTTGAAGAGGCAGAGGAAAGAATTAGTGATGTTGAAAACAGTACATTTGAAATCAAAGAGATAGTAGAACTGATTGATAAAAAGATGGAAAAAATCCTGCAGGGAATTAGAGACCTGAATGACAATGCAAAATACATAAACATATGTATTATGGGCATCCCAGAAGGAGAAGAGACATGAAAGGGGACAGAAGGGTTTTGGAGGAAATACAGGCTGAAAATTTCCCAAACCAATTGAGATGCATATACATGTCCAGTAAGCACAACACACCCCAAACAACATAAATCCCAACAGGCCTACAACAAAACATATACTTGTCAAATTACTCAATGCTCAAGACATTAGAAAATACTAAAAGCAGCAAGAGAAAAGAGAACCATCATATACAAGGGAGGTTCCATACGAATAAGTGCTGATTTCTCATCTGAAACCATGGAGGAAATATGGTAGTAGTATGACATAGCCAAGGTGCTAAAAGAAAAGAATTTCCAACCGAGAATATTCTATCCAGCAAAGCTAGCATTCAAAAATGATAGAGTTCAAAATATTCATAGATAAACAGAAATTAAGAGAGTATGCCAAAAAGAAACCTGCCCTTCAAGAAATACTAAAGGGAGTTCTGCAGGAGGAAAGAAAAACACAAGAGAGACAGAGTGGAGGAGAGTGTAAGAACAACTAAAATGACAAAAAAGAAAAAAAAATCAAACAACATATAATGAATACAAATCCAAAGGAAATATTGTTAATATAAGTAATTCCTTGAAACACTGAATGTCGATGGATTAAACTCACCTGTTAAGAGAAACAGATTGAAAGGCTGGATAAACATGACCCATTGATATGCTATCTACAAGAAACATATCTTAGACACAGGGTTTCAAGGAGATTGAAAATGAATGGCTGAAAAAAATCTTACAGGCATACATAACTGAAAAAGGAGAGGAGTATCTATATTAATATCAGACAAAATGGACTATAAATACAAAATTATTCTGAGAGACAAAGATGGACACTACTTATTAGTGAAAGGGATAATCTTTCAAGAAGAAAGAACAATCATAAACATTTATGCCCCTAACAAGGGCACCTCTGAATGCATGAGGAAAACACCATAAAAACTAAGTGAAGGAATAGATGCTCCTACAATTATAGTGGGGGAATTTAATATTGACATTGGAAAGAATATCTCAAAAGAGAATCAATAAAGAAACAAAGGCTTTGGACATTATATTAGAGGATCTGGACCTAATAGATATATACAGAACATTACACCCCAAAATAGCAAGATACACTTTCTTCTCAAGTGCACATGAATCATTCTCCAAGACAGATCACATGCCAGGCCACAAAAAAAGTCTCAATGAATTCAGAAAGATTGAAATCATACAAAATAATTTGTCTTGCCACAGTGGAATGAAGTTGGAAATCTGCAAGGACCATTGCCCAGATTTGGCACCAAGATACAGAGTTTAAAGAACACACTCTAAGAAAAACTGCATCAAGGAAGAAATCAGAACAGAAATCAATAACTTCCTTGAAATTAATGAAAAAGATAACACAACATATCAAAACTTATTGGATAAAGCAAAAGCTGTACTGAGAGGGAAATTCATAGCCATAAATTCATACTTCAAAAATGAAGAAAGAGCTAAAATTGAAGAACTAACTGCACACTTGGAGTAATTAGTAAAACAACAACAAACTAGCACCAAAGAAAGAAGAAAGAAATAACAAAGATTAGAACAGAACTAAATAAAATAGAAAATAGGAATGCTCTCAAAAAATAAAATAAAATAAAACCAAGAGCTGGTTCTTTGAGAAGATCAATAAAACAGACAATACTTTAGGTAGACTAACAAAGAAAAAAAGAGAGAAGATTCAAATACACAAAATTAAAAATGAGAAAGGGAATATCGCCACTGACCCTACAGAAATAAAGACTATCATAAGAGGATACTTTGAAAAACTATGTTCCAACAAGAAGGAAAATTTAGAGGAAATGGAAAAAATCCTCGAAACACTTATGCAGCCTATATTGAAGAAAGAAGAAATTGATAATCTCAATGAACCAACCACAAGTAAAGAAAGAGAATCAATTAAAAACCTCCCAACTAAGAAGAGCCCTGGGCTAGAAGGTTTCACAGGGGAATTCTACCAAACATTCCAGAAAGAACCAACACCAATCTTGCTTAAACTCCTCCAAAAATCAAAATAGAAAGAATTGCCTAACTCATTTTATGATGCCAACATTACCCTAATAACAAAGCCAAACAAAGACACCACACGAAAGGAAATTATGGACCAATCTCTCTAATAAGCCTTGATGCAAAAATCCTCAACAAAATACTTGCTAATCATATTCAACAATACTTTAAACGAATCATACACCATGACCAAGTGGGTTTCATTTCTGGTATGCAAGGATGGTTCAACACAAGAAAATCAATTAATGTTATATACCACATAAACAGATTGAAGAAAAAAATCACATGATCATATCTATAGATGCAGAAAAAGCATTTGACATAATACAGCACTTTCTTGATAAAACACTGCAAAAGATAGGCATTGAAGGAGACTTTCTGAACATGATAAAGGGTATATATGAAAAACCCATAACTAACATCATTTACAATAGTGAAATCCTAAAATATTTCCCTCTAAGTTTAGAAACAAGACAAGGATGCCCACTATTACCTCTTCTAATCAACATTGTGTTAGAAGTATATCCTAGAGCATTGAGGCCAGAACCAGATATAAAAGGAATCAAAATTGGAAAGGAAGAAGTCAAAATTTCACTATTTGCAGATGACATGATCCTATAATTGAAAGCCCTGAGAAGTCTACAACAAAGCTTCTAGAACTTATAAATGAGTTCAGTGAAAGTTCAGGTTATAAGATCAGTGTGCAAAATCAGTAGCACTTCTGTACACTGATGATGAGCAATCTCAGGTGGAAATAAAAAAGCAAATACCATTTACAATAATAAATAAATACATAACTACATAAATAAATACTTAAATAAATAAATAAATGAAATACCAAGGAATAAATTTAATTAAAGAAGTAAAGACTTATACACAGAAAACTACACAACACTGTTCAAGGAAATTTCAGAAGACCTAAATAAATGGAAGAATATACCCTGTTCATGGATAAGAAGACTAAATATTATTAAGATGTCTATCCTACCAAAACTGATCTGCAGATTCAGTGCAATCCCAATAAAAATCAACACAACATTCTTTAATGAACTAGAAAAACTAGCTATGGAATTGATTTGGAAAGGAAAGAGGCCCCAAATAGCGAAAGACATATTGAAAAAGAAAAATGAAACTGGAGGAATCACACTACCTGAATTCAAATCATACTACAAAGCTACAGTAGTGATAATGACATGATATTGGCACAAGGATAGACACTCTGAACAATGGAACCGAATTGAGAATTCTGATATAGAGCCTCATATATACAGTAATATGATTTTCAACAAGGTCACCAAACCCACTCAACTGGGAGAGAATGGCCTCTTCAACAAATGGTGCCTGGAGAACTGGATATCCACATGTTAAAGAATGAAAGAGGATTACCAACTCACACCTTATAAAAAAATCAGCTCAAGATGGATCAAATACCTAAATATAAGAGGCACAACCATAAAGACCTTGGAAAGCAATGTAGGGAAGCATATACAGGAACTTGTAATAGGAAATGGCTTCATGAACTTCACATTCAAAGCACAAGCAGCAAAAGAACAATAGACAAATGAGACTTCCTCAAAATTAAAGCCTTTTGCACATCAAAGGAGTTTTTTGAGAAAAAGAAAAGAGAGCCTACTTAATGGGAGATAATATTTGGTAAACATATATCTGATAGGAGACTTATATCCTGCATATAAGAAAATATATCTCAAAAATAAAAAGACAACCTATTTAAAAAATGGGCAAAAGATTTGATCAGATGCTTCTCCAAAGAAGAAATAAAAGTGGCTAAAAAGCACATGAAAAATTGCTCAAAGTCACTAGCTATTAGGGAAATGCAAAACCAAACCACAATGAGATACAAACTTAATCCCATAAAACTAGCAGATATTAAAAACAAAACAAAACAAAAAAAGGCTACAAGTGCTGGAGAGGATGTGGAGGAATGGAAACACTCATCCACTGCTGTTGGGAATGCAGAAGGATCCAGCCATTCTGGAGGACAGTTTAACAGTTTCTCAAAAGGCTAGCTATAGATTTGCCATATGACCCAGCAATTCCACTACTGGGTATAAACCCAGAAGAACAGAAAATAAGGACACAGATATATGCACAACAATGTTCATAGCAGTTCATTGTCGAAGGTTGGAATCAATCCAAATACCAATCAACAGATGAATGGATAAATAAAATGTGTTATATACATACAATGGAATACTACTCAGCTATAAGAAGGAATACAGTACAAACAGATGTGATAACATGAGTTAAACTTGAGGAACTTATGTTGAGTGAAGCAATTCAGGTATTAAAGGACAAATACACATCACCTCTCTGATATGCAATTAGAAAACCAAGCTGTGTCAGAGAGATAGAGGTTAGAAGATAGGCTTAAAGGAATTTGGCGGGGGTGGGGAGGGAGAGGAAGGTTGCAATCTGATGCCTATATGGGTGAAATCTATGATGAGCTGGAGGTATTTGTACAGGGAAGGGATAAGATGGGGGCATAGGGATACCTTTGGGTGGGGCTTTGTGGGCTTGAGGGGGCTAGGGTTTGGAGAATGATTCTGATGGCCCAAAGAGCTGGTGGGAAATCTGGGGAGAACATTTGAATATGGGAGATTGTCAGGTATATGGTTGAAACTATAATTTTGGGAAAACTCTTTAGAAAATATAGTAAGGAAGGATTACATGTTTAAGGTGCTTATGGGGAAGCCATCTTTCATACAGGCAGGCTTCTAGGGAGGTGTGAGTGCTCATTTTGTTGTAGTGTGTAATATCATTGGTTGGAGACCGATACAATGAGTGTGAAGGTGTACCCCATCCTGGAAAGACCTGATGTTCTCCAACAGAGGAAATTGTATCCCTCGAAAGAATTGGTGACTCACAATGGTATAGGGCAGTGTAGTATGACAAGCCATCAACATTGTTGCAAGTATCTGTAAATCTGGTCCTTCAAGTAGTGAAGATTGTCACTGTGGGCCCTGAGGGGAGGGGGACAGAGATATAGAATAGATGAAGCAGGGTAACTGGGGGCAATTGAAGTGTTCCAAAAGATCATGCAATGATAGATATAGGACATGTTAACTTACATCAAAACTGTATAAAAGTCTATAAGCTAAAATGTAAACCATCATGTAAAACAAAAGGAAACTAAAATTTTAGAAAATTGCACAGTCTAAAATATATACCATAATGTAAACCAAAATGGAACCATGTTTGGTAGCTATGTTTCAAAATCTGTACATCAGTTGCAGCAAATATAACATGAACATGTAAAAGTATCATGGCTGGGGAAGGGGGAAAAGGGTTTGACTTTGGATATATGGAAGGCCCCTAAATTCTATATTGTATATATGAATTACTGTGATTTAAAACTTTTTTGAAGACAAAATTAAAAATTAGAAGAAAAAAAAAGAATGTAGACACTGAGGAAGAAATGAAAGTGACTTGTCATTGTACATACAGAGCAACACCGATTGCAGTAATGAAAGGCAAAATATTAAAAAGAAAGCTTTATAATATTTGTCACTTTTAATAAGCCAATTTATTTTTACATTATTTTAGTATTTCTAAATTAGTAGATATTCTATTTCTAATATTTAGACCATCACTATATTTCATTTTTCTATTAATTGAATTTGGCAATATATTAGGCTTCATTGTCGAAGAAGTTTTGGACCACAGATAAGTTCAATTATGGCAGGGGAGGAACGCTGGTGTGGGGTGTTATCGCTGGGGGCACATGTTTGAGAGGGAGTTCTCTATGGCATGTATATGGGGCACATAAAAATGTTCTGATATATGTTGGGTATTTTTATAATAGTTACAGTTACAAATGACTACTGAGGAAGTGCTAAATTCCTACCCAGGGGAGCTCTGTCACATTCCCCAATGTAACAGCAACAATCCCCCAAGTGCAATCACAAAAATCAACAAAGAAGGATGGTCCAACAATGAGCCCTTGTTACTGATGGCTATGATTATAAGCCTGTGTGCCTCAAATACAAACTGGGCCTAGAGCTGCAGAGTGACTAACAGTTACCTCCTGAGAGCCTCCATGTTGCTCAAATGTGGCCACTCTCTAAGCCAAACTCAGCATGTAAATACATTACCTTCCCCCCAGCATAGGACATGACTCTCAGTGGTGAGCCTCCCTGGTGCCAAGGGGTTACTACCAATCACTAACTGGTGATGCAACTAGAAAAAGACCTAGAATAAAAGTGTTAATTTTGACCTTGAGTAAAGGGGCAATGTCAAAGACAAATGAATTTATATGGCTATGAGTCTTCAAAAAATAGTCAGGAGGTCATCAAATTGATCATACTTATGCACACCTCTGCAGGACCCCAGCAACAGCCAAAGTAGATACAACCATAGGCACTGGTTCTCCTGAGTGCTACTGAGACCTACAGGGTATATGGTCACGGCAGATGGATTTGGAGTTTTGTGCCATGTCAGTGGGCTCTACTTTGGAAATTGTGCTCCTAAGTGTGATGGAGCTGGACTCAAATGTGTCCTTTCTACACTTGCCTCTTTGTCACTTTTACTGAAACTGTGGTTGGCCCTAGGTTTGGTGTATACTCAGGGGGCTTGAATCTCTCAACTGTCCATGTGCCAGCTGGACCCTGAGCCTCAGCAGAGTTTCAACTCCTACTCTCTGGTTCTTTGGACTTACCCAGGTCAGCTAACAGGGAGGTGAAGATGAGCAACCACTACAACAGGTAAATGAGAATGCCTACAACTGCAATCAAAAGAATTTCATCCATCATCCATGTGGAATCTAAGCCCACTCTTGATATAGAGATGGAGTGGACATCAACATCCTAGTGTCCACAGGATGGAGGAATAAATTATGGATTAGAGTTGGCTTACTGATATTCCACTATACAACTATTGTGACAAGTAATGCAAGAAATTGTAGCATTGATGTGGAGAAAGCAGCCATGGTAGTTACTGAGAGCAGGGAGAGGGAAGAAGAAATGTGATGTGGGGTCATTTTAAGGACTTGGTGTTGTCCTAAATGACATTGCAGGGACAGACGCTCGACATTATATATCCTGCCATAACCCACTGAATATACTGGGGGAGAATGTGAACTACAGGGTAAACTATTATTCATGTGGTTAAGCAGTACTCCAACATGTGTTCACTGAGTGTGATGAATGTGCCATAGTGAAGGATTTTGTTGATGTGGGAGGAGTAGGGTGGGGATTGGCAGGTATATGGGAACCTCTTATATTTTTAATGTAACTTTTTTTGTGAAGTATATCTTCAAAAATATAATTTACAAAAATGATGGATGTGGGGGATGGGGAATGGGTTATATGGGAACGTTTTGTGTTTTTTAGTGTAAGACTCTGTGTGATCTATTAACTTTAAAAAAGATAATTAAAAAATAAAGAAAAGAAGCAAATGAGCAGGGAGCAGATGTGTATTAAGCAGTTGAGCACCTGCTTCTCATATGGGAGGTCTCAGGTTCAGTTCCCAGTGCATTCTATAAAAAAACAGACAATGAGCAGACAATGAGTGCAAAGAATGAGAAAAAAACAATGAGTAATCAGATGAGGGAGCCATATGGGGGGAAATGGAGATGAGCATTAAAAAAAACCACATTCCAATTTTAAGATTAAACAAATATAATCTTTAGAGAAATTCTGCAGTGTTTCCAGGTGTGTGTAAATGTCTGCCTCTTAAGAAATCAACAAGTTTCATCACATTTGAAAGGAGCCAGAAGAATGACCTCCAGTGTGGGGAAGACTATTCATATTTGTTTGTTCTCAATCTCCTCTCCCACAGTGACAACTTGGTCAAAAGGTGTCAGGGAGTTGTTGTTGTTGTTTTTGTTTGTTTGTTTGTTTCAGTCACTTTCAAAACGGCAACCTCAGGATCTTAAGCTGAAAACAAAAATCAGAAGAAAACAAAAAACACCTTACCTTTTTCATGTGATAAAATTTATCAAACAATAAATGATTTTCCCTATGAAATTAGTTTATGAGGGAATTCCCGTGAATGACTTTATATTCTGCTTCCCTTTCTTGATGAAATCACTTTGAATGCCAATGAGTCAAATTCCTTCATCTGGAGAAATTGATGACTTCCATATTATTAGGCAAAACTTCTTTTAGGACAATTGGCAGGGTCTTTATTGCTTATTCAAGGTAACGAAGATATCCACTACTCAGGGTGACATGTAGAGCTCCTTTCTTCATCAAAACAGATAAAACAGATGTGTTGGCAAATATTGAATCCACATGATAGTCCCACAGTTTTGTGTGCCTTAGAAACATTTACTTGGATGAGAAGAAACTACCATTTCTTTTGTGTCTGTGCGCATTTTTTTTCTTACATTTCTTTCCTTTTTTATTTTTTAATTTTTTTGAAAGTACATAGATCACAAAAAATGTTATATTAAAAAATATGAGTTTCCCATATACCCCATGCCCCACGCCCCCACTCCTCCCACATCTACAGCTTCTTTCATCAATGTGGCACATTCATTGCATTTCATGAATATGTTTTGGAGAACTGCTGCACTGCATGGATTACAGTTTTCATTGTCGTATACACTCTCCCCCAGTACTTTCAATGGTTTATGGCAGGATATATAATGTCCAGTCTCTGTCCCTGCAATATCATTTAGGACAATCCCAAGTCCCAAAAATGTCCCCACATCACATCTCTTCTTCCCTCTGCCTACTCTCAGCAATTACCATGGCCACTTTCTCCATATCAGTGCTACAGTTTCTTCCTTACTAGTCACAATAATTGTATGGTAGAGTACCAATAAGTCCACTTTAATCCATATTTTGTTCCTCCATCCTGTGGACCCTGGGATGGTGATGTTCACTCCACCTCTATATCAAGAGGGGGCTTAGATCCCACATGGTTGATGGATGTGATTCTCCTGCTTGGAGCTGTAGTACTCTCGGTTCCCTTGTGTAGTGGTTGATGTTTTTTGTTTTTTAAATATGTTTTTATTTATATTCAAAAGATACTTAGATTACATAAAAAGCTACATAAAAAATATATGAGATTTCCATATGCCCCACTCCCCACACCTCCTACCCTTCCTCACCTTAACAACTTCTTTCATTAGTGTGGTACACTCATTGTAATTGATGAACACATTTTGGAGCATTATCACTAATCATGTATTATAGTTTACATTGTAGTTTATACTCTCTCCCACTCAGATCTGTAGGTTATGACTATATATACAATGACACTTATCTGTTGTTGCAATGTCACTCAGGACAATTTCAAGCCCTGAAATTGCCCCCATATTTCACCTCTTTGTCCCTCTCCTTGACTTCAGCACCTCCAGTGGCCACTATTTCCACATCAATTATATAATTTCTTTTATTGCTAGAATCATAAGTTTATAGTTAAATACCTGTAAGTACTCTCTAGTCCATATTTTATTTCCCCAATCCTGAGGATTCTGGAATGGTGATGCCCACACCATCTCTAATTGAGAGGGAAATTCAATCCCATATAGCCAATTGATGGGCCTCTCTTGCTTGAAGTTGCAGACTCTCTCAGCCTCTTGGTGTTGTGTTTGTCCAACCTTACCTCCTTATTCGTTGTCCTGAGTGAGTCCAATGAACTGGTGAGTAGGTGTTGAAATTCTGCTAAGTCTCCAGTCCCAGCTGGTACTTGAACAGCCTAGAGATTCAAGTCTCTTGAATGTACACCTACCAACTCCAGCACCAACTGTAGGTTCAAATGAACAGGACAGAAGAGGCATGTGTAGAGGAAACCATATCTGCACCCTAGGGATCACAAATTCCAAAGTAGAGTCCACTGACAAGACACAAAGTTTGGAGCTATATGCCATGACCAGAGGACCTGGGTATTTCCAGAGCCCTCTGGCGACTCACTGTTTAAGGTAATGTCTACTTCGGCTGTTTATGAGATTCTGCTGAAATGAAGATAAGTGTTATTTCTGGGAAGACCTCCTGATTCATTTTGAGGTCTCTTAGGCATATAAACTCATTTGTCTTTAACTCTTCCCCCTTTTATTCAAGGTCTTTTTCCAGTTGCATTGCTCATTGGTGTTTGCTAGTAATCCTATTGTGCCAAGAATGCTCAGCTGCAGGAGTCATGTCCCATGCTGGGCTGGGGGGAGGGGGGAGTGGGAAGTAATGCATTTCTATCTCAAGTTTAGCTCAGAGGCCACATTTGAGCAACAGGGAGGCTCTTAGCTCAGGGAGAGGCCACATTTGAGCAACAGGGAGGCTCTTAGCTCAGAGAGAGGCCACATTTGAGCAACAGGGAGGCTCTCAGGAGGTAACTCTTAGGCAACTTACAACACTAGGCTACATTGCAACTTCAAGTATAAAGGTTCATAAGGATAGTCATAAATATCAAGGGTCCATCAGTGGGCACTAGTCAATGTCCCTGTGCTTGGGTGCTTGTTGTTGTTCCATTAGAGAATGTGGCTGAACTCCCCAGGATGGGAATTTAATATTCATTCAGTTTTGTGAATCTTTACCTGCTGTGGAAATGGCCCATTAACACTTAAACATATTTTTTTTAAAGATTTATTTCCCTCCTTCCCCTCTTCCCATCCTGCTGTTTTTGCTGTGTGTTGTCTTCTCTTCTCATTTTCTCTCCTCTAAGATTCACTGGGATTCAATCCTGGAGACCTCTGATGGGAGAGAAGTTCCCTTTCAGCTGTGCCACCACAGTTCCTGGTTTCTACTGGGCTTCAACTTGACTTCCCCTTCTCTCTTTTGATGCATCATCATCTTGCTGCATGACTCACTTGTCTGGGGCACTGGCTCTCCATGTGGGTGCTTGCATGGGCATGGGCTCACCACATGGGCAGTCGTGCAGGCACTGCACTTGTCATGCGAACATGCTTTCTCTTTTTAGTATTTCACCAAGAGTCCCCAGGGATCTAACCCAGGGCCTCCCATATGGTAGGTGTAAGCTTTATCAGTTTAGCCACATCCACTTCCCTTCCTTAAAAACATTTATATGCCTTATATGTATGCCTAGGTGAGTTTCCTCTCATGTATCTGCCATCACTGACACCACACACCAATGTTCCTCCCCTGCCATAGTTGTAACCCTTCTGTGATCCAAAACTTCTTAAAAAATGAAGCACAGAATATTGCCAAATACAACTATTAGGAAAATGAAATTATAATGGTAGGTTTAAACATAAGAAATAGCATACAAAGTAATTTAGAAAAATTAAAGTAAAAAATTTGTGATATTATTAAAAATAATGAAAAATATTTTAAAACATTTTTGATGTTTTGCCTTTCATCACTGTAATATGTCATATTTTATGTGCAGCGGGATTTTCTGCCATTTTTCCCCAGTCTTTAACTTTTTATTCCTTTTGTCTTCAAAGGAGTTTTAGGTTATAGTAAAGTCACAAACAGGATATAGAGGACTCCCATGTAGCCAACATCCTCTCACCTTTACCCCTCTTGTATGAGTAACCTTTCTACATGTGGATGTTACATATGCAACAACTGGTGTACAAATATTGATATGGAGTGACCAAACATGGTCAATGGTTCACATTAAGATTTACACTTTAGACCATACACTTTTATAAAATGTTTGATGAAATTTAACATGTCCTGAATCCATCATTGCAAGATCATGAAGAACATTTCCATTGCCCTCTAAATAAATGTCCCTTTTTCCATCTTTTCTATGCCTCCCTCCCCCTAATAGCTAATGCATGCACCTGGTACAGAAAGCAGACATTAAAAGTGAGCTTTCTTGCTATCTCTCCTTATCTCCCCCTTTAAGATCAGTCAGAGCTACCAGTTTCCTATATATCCTTCCAATAATATTCTATGTACATTTCATTTCTCACAAATAGTAATATATTATCCACTGTACTATGTCTTTTCTTCTCTTAATTTATACTGGAGATTGAGAGCTCCTCATTCTCTTTTTCATGTTTATTTAGTACTCCTTTGAATGACTGGATCATACTTTATTTAAATAATCATCTATTGAGAGAGTAGTTAGGTTGGTTCCAGGTTTTGCTGTCTACAAAATTGTAATGGCATCCTGGTGTTCATGAGCATTTCCATATATGTCAGACATTCTTAGAAGTGGGAGGGTCAAGATAGCTCTCTCTTTCTTTTGGAAGTTTGTTGACCAATTTATATTTCCACCAGCACTATGGGCAGTTGTGTTCCACCACCCACCCCACCCCAGGGAGATTATTACATCATGAAAAATTCTTTCTTTTATAAATTATTATTTTTTTATTTTTAAGGAAGTTTTAGATTACATAAAAGTTATATAAATAATATAAGGAATTCCCATATGCCCCACTCCCTACCTCTCCCACACCTTCCCACATGAACAACCACCTTCATTAGTGTAGTACATCTGTCACAATTGATGAAAACAAATTGAAGCATGCTACTAACTATGGGATGCAGTTTATATTATAGCTTACATTCTTTCCCACAGATTTTTTTTAGGTTATGACAAAATATACAATGGCTTGTATTCATCACTGCAATGTCAGGTAGGACCAATCCAATGTCCCCAAAATGCCCCCATATTACACCTATTAATCCCTCTCCCATCCATCAGAACCTCTGGTGTCGACTGCACTGATATCAATAAGAGTTCTTCCATTGCTAGAATAGTATCTCCATAGTAGATTAATAAAGTCTACTTTAGTCTGTTATTCATTCCACAATCTTGAGGTCTTTGGGCTGATTTTGCCCACTCAGATTCTAATTCAGAGGGAGCTTAGATCCCATGGGGCAGATGGATGGAATGTTCCTGCCTGCTGTTGCAGACAGTCTCTGTTCCTTGGAATAGACATTGTCCATCATCACCTCCTCTTTAGCTGTCCTGGTTGAGTCCAATGAACCAGAGAGTAAGTGCTATAACTCCACTGTAATTCAGGGCTCAACCATCACACAAATGGACAAAGATTTAAGTCTCTGGGACGTGCCACCAAGTATAGTTATATATAGTTATATATATATAACCTTTATAGTTATTCCTACTAATGATATATTTTTCTATTCTTACATCCAATACATTCTCCCCAGCTTTATTTTTTTTTTCTTTCAACCTGTAGAACACCCTTTAGTATTTCCTGAGGCCCAGGTTTCTTGTTGACAAACTCTTATTTTCTGTTTATCTGTGAATATTTTAAGCTCTCCTTTTTTAAATGCAAGCTTTGTTGGATACAGAATTCCTGGTGTGTTGTTTGTTTTTTCTTTCCTTTAGCAACTAAACTATGTCATACTACTTCCTTCTTTCTTCGGGATTTCATATGAGAGATCAGCATTTAACCTTATCAAACTTCCATTGTTTGTGATGGATTTCTTTTCTCTTACTGCTTTCAGTATTTTCTATTTGTCTTGAGTGTTTTACATTTTGATAAGTGTATGTATAAAGTAGGTCTCTTAGGATTTATACTGTTTGGAGTGTGCTGGCACTGCTTGGATATATGCACCATGTCTCTCAAAGGAGTTGGGAAATTTTCACCCTTTATTTCCCCCAACACTCCTTTGCCTCCTTTTCCTTCTTTTCTCCCTCTAGGATGATACAATACAAAATAAATACATACATATATATATATGTATAATATATATGTATTTATGTTTAATGTTGTCATTAAATTCCATGAGCCCATGATGAATTTTTACATTTTAGTTATCAGTTCTACTATCTGTATGAATTCAGATATAATTTCTTCAACATCACTAATTCTTTCCTTAGCATTTTCAACTCTTCTGTTTTGTTCTTCTAGCAAATTTTGGTTTCTTCCATTGTGCCATTCATCATCATCAGATCTGTTATGTTTTTATGTACATTTACAATTTTTTTCTGTATATTCTATCAGTGAATTCTTAATATCCTTACTTCTTCCTTCACTTCATTAAGTTGGTTCATGATATTTCTTTGGACACCCTTGATTAATTGTTCCATATTCCGTGTGTCCTCCTTTTTTGGAGTGTTCATTAGACTGGACTACATCTTCCTGTTACTTAGTATGGCTTGTAAATTTTTGCTGGTATCTAGGCATCTGCTACTTTAATGATTTTTTTCAGGTGATTATCTTGTCATTCTACTCTAGAGTTTATATTGTTTTGTTTTGTGTTATGGTTCCTCTTGATACTTGGTTACATTTAGTTTGTATCTATGTACTTACCCTTTTTCCATGAAAAACAATATTAAGAACATAGAAAAGAAAAGATTGAAGAAGAGAAAAAGAATAATAGTAATAATAAAAAAGATAGAAAAGGAACCATAAAAGAAAAAGGAAAAAAATAAGTCATAAGAGGGAAAATCTTAAAAAATACAAAGTAATACAAATAAAAATGTGGAATAAAAGAAAATGAAACAAGAAAGAATAGAATAAGAATGGAAAGATGAAAAGAAAATTTTAAAAATGAAGACCAAAAAAGAAAAGGTGGAATATAAGAAAAGCAAAGGAAGAGGGATAAGTGAAAGAAAACAAAGGAATAAAGAAATTAAGGAGAAAAAATAAGGAAAAGAAAAAAAATGAAAAAACAAAACACAAAAAATAAACCAAGAAACACAGGCTTCCCTTTTAAGCCTCTTGGAACAATCTCAGGCTGCCAATATTCACCAATAAATCACCTTGCAGCCTGCTAAGCTAGTAAGGTACCTAGTGTTAGAGAATAATAGAAAGAATAAAAAATTTTAAAAATAATAAAAAAACATAAAATAACAGATGAAAAACTTCAAATAAGTCCTTAGTCTCTCAAGTCCTCGTCACAAGGTATCAGTTGGGTGCCTGACAATGGGCTGAGCCACTCTCTGTATTCCTTCTCTGAGGTGATACCAAGAATTGAACAGGGCTAACCTCTGAAGGAAAACATGGAGCAACACAGAACACACTTGCAAAATATTGAAAGGTGATTTTGCATAAGTTTGTTTTTGTTAGTTCATGGTACTTAAGGAAATATATCTCAGACCACTCGTGAGATACTAGCTTAAAGAATAGGCAGCTCAGGTTTTAAATCCCAGTATTAATCCATTAAAATATAAAATGTACATTATAAAACAAAAGATTACAGGAAAAACAAAGAAACCAGAAATGATGACCTATCAAAAGGAACAAATTAAAAATTTATAAATCACTAATGAAGAGGGTAGATTTAGGACATATTGGGAAAAGAGTATAAGGAAATTTATCCTCACTATACTGAAAATCAGTGAAAACATGTAAAAAAACAACAACAAAAGATATCAAGGAAATATTGAACAAAAATCTCTATAAAGAAATAAATTCTTTAAAAAAAGGAATCCAACAGAAAAATGAAATGAAGATCACAAATGAAACCTAACATTACCTAAAGAGTTTCAACAATAGATTCGAGCTGACAGAAAAAGATTATATTAACTCAAAGACATGACCACTCGCATGATTCAGGCTGAGGGGGCATTAACAGATAAGGGTTTGTAATAGGAAACAGAACCTTAAAAATGATCGTGCATATCAATATATGTATTTTGGGAGTCCCAGAAGGAGAGAAAAGGAATAAATGGGCAAAAGGGATATTCAAAGAAATGACAGACAACTTCACAATTTAATGAAACCAAAGAATATACTTGTTTCACCATCCGCTGGAATCCTCTCTGCAGCTGCTAAATCAGTAGCAGTAGGGAGGATCCGGGGGTAAAAAGAGAACAGCACCCAGTGAGGTGTCCTATGCTAGAGCCGGTGCATCACTCCACCAGCCCCAAGCATGGGCCACAGTGGCCAGCAGCCAGAGCGCCTGGCCCTGCATGCCCCGGAGGGCCCCCGTCAGCACCACAATCATGAAAGGGCTGCTGCACTATGGCTTCCACCCGCTGTACCTCTGCATTTGGAGTCCCGTGGGCGGCGACTTCCCTCTTCAGCCTGAGCTCCAGCCATTGCCACCACCCCCTCAACAAGAATCTGGCCAAGATACTCCGGCTGGCTGCAGAGGAGGATGGACTCGGGAGGAAGAACAGGCTGCATGTCTGAGGTGTAGCTCCATAAACTGGATTAACTGTACTGTCTGATTCACGGCCAGCCTGACGTTGATTCTGTTGGCTTCAATGGCAAACCACAATTGTACTACATTTTGAAAATCCCACAAATCCCAAACAGTGTCCAAAAAAACCACACAGCCTTGGTCATCCATACTCTGTGTTGCTGGTTAGCATGGACTCAGGAGTCAGCATTCCAGCAGTGTACTCCAAGGATAGCTAAAAAAGAGATACAGGGACCAGTCTTGGGGGAGGAACATTCCTAGGCCTTAGATGCTTGCTGCCTGGTTGTGAGGACTTTAAAGAAGTGCTGGAAATGGCAGCTAAAGGTGATGGCACCAATGTGGATAAGCCAGTGAAGGATGTTTATGGAAGAGACAGTGAACGATTTGGTCTTAAAGGATTTGCTGTAGCATTAAGCTCTGGCAACTTGAGGAATAAAGGAAAGCAAGAATCCATCAGCAAGAAAGAACTCACCCAAGCCACTTTGGTTACCATCACCAACAACATTGGCTCCATTGTTTGGATATGTGCATTCGATGAGAATACTGATAGAACTGAGTTTGTTGGGAATTTTCTCAGAATCAATATGGCCTCTATGAAGCTGCTAGCATATGTCCAAAGGACAGCTAAAAGTTTTGTTCTTGGAACATGAGGGTTATTTTGGAGTTGTTGGGGAACTGCTGGATCTTTTCAAAATGACTGATGAGTAGTAGTAGAAACAGCTTCTTGTGAGAAGAACTAGGACCTGCTGCTGCAGAATGTGAAAGCCAATGTGGGAATGGAAGCTAAGTCATTATGGCAATTGAGCGTGCTGGATTTGTAAATAATTTAAAATTCTACTAGGTGATCTTTTACTCTTGAGTTTCATGCTTATGACACAAAATGGGAACACAAGGGTTTTTCTCTATACCCTATTTTATAAAGCAAAAAAGATTTGTGCAGCATGACTAAAATTACCAATTTTAGGTATTAACTTTGAAATGTTGCCTAAGTTAAAGAAGGACCTAAAATGTAAATCTTTTTTTCTTTTACTGATCAGTGTGGTAATTTTAACTTCATTTAGTAATTACTCTTGGAAATTTTATCTTTCCTTATATTTTTCATGATGTTTCATGGTTTCCTGTTGGTTTCAAATGAAACTACAAATCTGGCATGTTTTACTGTGAACATGTTTTGTTTGTTTAATTTTTTAGGTCTTGTTTTTCTGTTTGAATGTCTTATAAAAGAGAAAGCCCTTCTTCCATTTTTGTTCTTGGATGATTATTCCCACCACCAATGCTAACCTTTCTTTAATGTAATTGTTCATATTAATCAATGTGCTGACCATATCACCTTAGGCATGAGTTCTAAACCTCTCAGAAGTGTCCACAAGGAGAAGACTCTGAATGTGTAATGAATTTAATGAGTCTGGCAAATGTGAAAATCATACGCAATTTTGTCTTATCATTATTAATATACAGTGTTCTGTTGGATTTATTTTGTGTTAGTTTATGTTGAATTGAAATGTTTTATGATGAAATGGCCTCATCTATTCACAGTATATGAAAGGCAACCAATCCTTGTGCAGGAGGTTTTTAATATATGGTAGAAATCTTTC
Source organism: Dasypus novemcinctus (assembly GCF_030445035.2). Classification (NCBI taxonomy): domain Eukaryota; kingdom Metazoa; phylum Chordata; class Mammalia; order Cingulata; family Dasypodidae; genus Dasypus; species Dasypus novemcinctus. The sequence goes on along the minus strand of NC_080691.1, from coordinate 60,588,641 downwards.
AGTAGATAAACTTTCACATTGAAAGATTTGGTGGAAATCATGAATTGAGGTGTGGTATGGTAATAATTTTTATTTTGTACACATATGTACCTTGGAGCTTTGTAACAAGGTATCTTATAAATAACAATGTTAAGGTTTATTCATTGTTAATATTTTAAACTGAAATTGTATTTCAATCTCAGTTTCTAAAATAAAACAATGTTCAATTAAAAAAAAAGAATGTATTCTTTCAAGATGACTGAAAAACTCCAATCAGGATTTTAAAAAAGGAACCATATCCAGATATACAGTAGTCAAATTTTCAAATGCAAGGGACAGTGGACAATTCTGGAAGCTACAGGAGAAAACAAAGTTGTATGTATAAAGGAGAACCAATAAAATCAAGTGCCAATATCTCACTTGAATAAAAGTGGAGACAAGAAGATAAAGGAACAGAATATTTAAATTGATTAAAGAAAATTATTATGAAACAATTTTATATCTTGTGTGTCTGGCTTTCATTAATGAGGGAGAGATTAAGGTATTTTCATATCAACAAAAGGTGAAGGAGATTTTCTTCCACAGACCTACACTACAAACATTGCTAAGGGAAGTCCTCATAGAGAAAGGAATGGACACTAAAGTGTATACTGAGGTCACATAAAGAAATAAGGACCTCTGGTACAGGTACCTATATAGTTATTTAATAATACCAGTATTATTGCATTACATATATTGTCATTTTTTTTTACTTCATAAATTTTAAAAATGCAAATGCATAAGATTAATGATATACCTTTGGTTTTTGACATATGATATATAAATTATGATTTATAGGAAATATAACAAAAAGGTATGAAACAGAGAGCTATATCAACAGTGTTTTGGTACGCAAATGAAATTAAGATGGTGTCAAATCAAACATTGTTACAGGTTGATGACGCAAAATTCAAGTATCAAGGTATCCACAAAGTAAATACCTGAAAAATGCCTACAGAAGGAAATGAGAACACACTCACAATGTTTCAATAGAGAAAAAATCATGTAAACATGAACATAGGCATTATGGAAAGCTTGATGAACAAAAGGGTATAAGATTTATGGAGACCCAATATCAAAAGGGAAGAGGGAAGTCATGCATGTCAGTAGTTATTTTAAATGTAAATGGGTTAAACTATCCAATCAAAGGTATAGTTTGACAGAATACATAAAAATTATGATCAAATATATGATCTTTTCAAGAGGCACACCATAATTATAAAGACATAAATAGTTTGATAGTGAATATATGGTAAAAATAGACCAAGAAAATAGTAAATTAAAAAGAGCTTGAGTAGCTGTTATAATACCAGGTTAAAAAATATTCTTCAGCTAAAAATTCTCAAAGAGGGACAAAAAAGTTCACTATATCCTGATAAAGCCTAGTTAAATCCGAAGATAATTAATAGATTATAAATACATATATACTAATGGCATAGTCCCAAAATTCATGAAGCAAATATTGACAGATTTGATGGGAAAAAAAACCAGTTCTATTTTAATAGTAGACTTCATTATAGCACCTGAAATAAGAGATAGAGAACATCTGAAGAGAGAATCTATCTATCTATCTATCTATCTATCTATCTATCTATCTATCTATCTATCTATCTATCTATGGATCACTGCATCCAATAGTAACAGAAGACATATTTCTCTAGTGCACAGGGATTATTCTCTATGGTAGACCATATGTTAAGTAACAATGCGGATTCAATAAATTTAAAAATATTGAGAGCATACAAAATAACTTCTTGGAGGTACTGTGAGAAGATGACATCAGATTAGGAAAGTAATGCTCGCATTTCTCACAAAAAACAATGGAGATAGAGACAAAAGGACCTGCTTTGGGGACCAGCAGGTGAGGTCAGTGCTTCACATCTTCCAGGACAGTGAGTGGCAGAGAGACACAGAAGCCAAAACAACAAACTGTGAGTTACTAAATCTCCCAGTTCTCTGGAAGTGTTCCCCTTCCCCACCCCCAAGATATTCGGCAGGGGTAAAACTCTTGGCTCATTTCAGCTCACTGAAAAGGGAGATGATGTCTTCCTCCCTGTCAGCAAGAGAAGGGGAATTGGGGGCTTTTCTTCAGGGAATTTGGCCAGGGGAACCCAATTTGATTCTTGGCTCTGGTCACATTAAAACAAAGAAAAACTGAGAAAGACATCTCCTTGGTAAGGTGTGCCAAAGAGCACCATCTGGCCAGTCTGGAAATTACATGAACGGAGACTGCTTTTAGCATTCTCTTCACCCCACCTCTGTGGGATTGTCTGTGCCCCATTATGGAGACCCTGGCATGACTTTTATAACTTAAGCTTGGCAATTTAAAAAACTTAGGATAAGTTGAATCAAATATAATATCAAAGAAGAGCTGTGAAAAAATATTAACAATATACAAGAGACTGAAATTGGCAGAGTAAATGCATGAACATATCAGATGCCTAGACATCAGCAAAAATTACAAGCCATACTAAGAATCAGGAAGAGATGTCCCAGCCAAAGGAATAAACCAAATATTCTGATAAGATTCAGGATTTAAGACAATTAATCAATGATAATCACAAAACTCTACTAAATCAATTTAAAGAATTGAAAGAAAATATGACTAAGTTAAAGGATATTAAGAAGAACCTGGGTGAGGATAATGAACAATTTGAAAGTCTACAAATAAAAGTAACTAAACTTATGAGAAAAAAAGGCATGATGGATGAGATTAAAAATATATTGGAGAAACATTATAGCAGACTTGAATTGCTTGAAGACAGAATTAGTGATTTCAAAGATACAATAACTGAACTGGAAAAAAAAAACAAGAGAATGGAAAACATGGAACAAGGTCACGGGGAAATGCACACAATACAAAACACAAAAACTTACACATTATCAGTGTCCAAGAAGGAGAAGAAAATGGAAAAGGAGCAAAAGAATATCTTTTTTTTTTTTTAAGATTTATTTATTTATTTATTTCTCTCCCCTTCTTACACCCCCCCCCCCCGCCCTGCCCCGGTTGTCTGTTCTCTGTGTCTATTTGCTGCATCTTCTTTGTCCGCTTCTGTTGTCAGTGGCATGGGAATCTGTGTTTCTTTTTGTTGGGTCATCTAGTTGTGTCAGTTCTCCGTGTATGTGGCACCATTCCTGGGCAGGCTGCACTTTCTTTCGTACTGGGCGACTCTCCTTATGGGGCGCACTCCTTGCATGTGGGGCTCCCCTATGCAAGGGACACCCCTGTGTGGCACAGCACTACTTGCACGCATCAGCACTGCACATGGGCCAGCTCCACATGGGTCAAGGATGCCCGGGGTTTGAACCGCAGACCTCCCATGTGGTAGGTAGACGCCCTAAGCACTGGACCAATTCCGCCGCCCACAGAGAGAATATCTGAGGAAATAATGACCAAAAACTTCTTTAACCTTTCTTAACCTTATAAAAGACATAAATATCAACATCAAAGGACAATGCACCCAAAACAGAATAAACATGAGTATACCTACCCTGAGACACCTACTATTTAGAATGACAACTATCAGAGATAAAGAAATTTTGAAAGCAGGAAGAGAAAAGCAAAGCTTCACACACAAGGGAAACAATGTAAGATTAATTGCCAACATCCTATCGGAAACCACTGATGATAGAATAAAGTGGTATGATATATTTAAGGTACAAAGAAAACTGCCAGCCAAGAATTCTATATGCAACAAAGCTGTCCTTCAAAAATGAAGGAGACTTCAATGTTTTCACAGACAAACAAAAACAGATAGAATATGATATCAAAAGACCAGAATTAAAAGAGATATTAAAGGGAGTGCTGCAGCCAGAAAAGGAAAAATAAGGGTGAGAGGCTTAAATAAGACTGTAGGAATAAAGATTATTAGAAAGGGTAAAAAAGGTAAACTACTGTACAATATCTCAAAGAAAGTCCAAGGTCAGAATGGATGAAATAAGTAATGACTTTAGTTATAAATTTGAATGTTAGTGGCTTGATCTCTCCAATCAAAAGACATAAATTGATAGGATGGATAAAGAAATATGAGTCCTATCTATGTCATCTACAAGAGACTCATATCAGATTTAAGGACACAAAATGGTTAAAAAGAAAAGTTTGGAAAAAGGTATTCCACACAAACAATAACCAAAAATGACCTGGAGTAGTGATTCTAGTAACAGACAAAATAGATTTTAAATGCAAAACTCTTATAAGGGATGAAGAAGGGCATTATAAATTCATAAAAGGTACAAATCTAAGAAGAAATAACTATTATAAATATTTATGCACCTCAGTGCCCCAAGATACATGAGGCACACAAAGGTAAAGTTGAAGGAAGAAATAAATGTCTCTAAAACAACAGTGGGAAAATTCAAAATAACACTCTCAGTAATGGGTAGAGTAACTTTACAAATGTGCAAATAGCTTTGACCATGGTGATGGTGTCAAGAGAGGGCTGAGTCAGAGTGCTTCTTCATAGGAAAGAGGAAAACAACAAACATGAAACACCAAAGCACCCCCAGCAGCTCTTGACACAGATCCAGACACTGGTTGAATACTTTCCATAACTTATACTATTTAATCCTCACAATGATCCTATGAGATTTGCCTTCATAGGATTATTTTGAGGAGCCACCTGAGACTCAGAGAGGTGAAATTACGTTCCCCAGACACATTGTTAGTTTGTGAAAGAGTAAGGGCTGTGGAGAGGTCAGGTGTTCATCATGTGAAGGTCAGTTCCAGGACTTTTGGGTGGTTGCCAACTCTCTGTAGCTGTAAAGGAAGTTGGTGGTGAAAGAGAAATCCCTACCATGGAAGGAAGGCACCACTAACCACCACCTCCAGCCTGCCTGCTTTGACTTTTCCACCATGCCAGCCTAGGCTGCAACTAATGCTAACTCATATTCACACTAAGATTAGGACAAAGGAGGGTCATGTGATTCGTTTGCCATCTGACACAAGATTGAAAATTAAAGAATGATAACACCCATGGCTGAAAGGATAACACACTTGTCTGACAGCACCACCATAGACTGCTGGTGACAACTTGACTGAAACAGTTCCCTCACTCTAAATTATTACAATTTTATGTATGCACACCCTTCAACCAAGCAAACCCATTTCTGGGGTCCTATATTGAGTGTAAGAGACTTACAATATTAAAAGACACACATATTTTCCTCTTCAGCACTTTTGAAATGACAACAGAAAGGAATCAAATTGAGTTCCATCAGTAGTGAGAGGCTGAGTCTCTTTGATAACAGGCCTCCCTTCAGGTATATTGCACAGCCCAGTCACATGACCATGAAGCATCACAGTGAAGTGGTCCTAAGCATGCCAGGTTACAGAGACAGGGTATAGTATTATCCACTCACCTTATTTTGTTAAATACAGTCCTGTGAAATGTGATGATTAGTAATATTGGGAAAGGTTTGGAAAATGAATCAAGCACAGGATACATGAGATGAGGTGATTAAAACAATGAAAACAGTAGCAAAATACAAAGACACTCATGTTCAGGAAAAACACTATAAAAATCTCTTTTCTGATATTTCTTTAATTACAGGAAAAGTGAATTTGTATCTGGTCAAGGCAGGGGCTGGGCTATGGGAAAGGGGGAATAATGTCAGCACAGATATCTTTGGGAGTGGGACCATGGACCAATAATTGGGAAAGCCCCGGTAGGCGGCCTGGGGAGTCTCGGGATTACTACTTGGCTGTCTTTGGTCTCTGTGTGTAGAGACCACTCTCCACATACTCTCACTTCAAGGCTGCATTGACCCTTGTTGGTAGTGTGGTGCACCTACTCTTTGCTCACAGAGGTGGTATAGATGCCTGTTACTCCGTTCCTCACCAAGTTGCTTAGTGGAGCTCTGCAAAGACAGTGACCAGCAGCCAAGCCACGAGATATCAGGAGGCTACCTGGCCATTGCCACAGAGGGGACCACAACACATGATGTTCTGCTATATAGATTAGAAATTGAACCCAGTCTGCACAAACTTTTAGCTCATGATGAAAGGAGATGACAGTTGTGTATGAATATCTAAGCAGATAATCACCACTCCAACACTTTGTTTCCCGCCCTGGTAGCAATAGCTTGGATGTGAAAAATATAAGCCCACCACCTTCCATCTCCCCCAACATCTGCTCCTGCCCAGGGCCTGTCCACATCTCATGTCTTCCCCTCCACATACACATGCTGGGAGTGGGAATTGCTATGAGTCTACCCAGAAAGAATCAAAAGTACTCACCTTGTCTTCACTCTCCTACTTTATGTCACCCTGTGTTACCTTTGGGTGTCTCCTGATAAATGGCTGGTCTTATGGGGAAGGGTTTAGCCAGAGCCTTTAGCATTGGAAATGCTCTCATGTTAGGTTTTCCTGAGGCAATGGTTTTGAGAAATAGGCAAGTAAGAAGATATCTTCTTTTCTTGAGGGACTCTGCTCAAGAGAGCTTCTTCCTTAGATTGTAGTTTCCTGGTGACCAGGGTTCAAGTTTCTGTTGGGTTACATCTCTAAGGAAGTGAGGTCATTTCCTGGGATCTTTTTACCTCTACCCCTCATTGGATAAAACCTGACCTAAGTCTCCTCTGGGATTCTGACTCCTCTGGGATTCACCCTCTTCTCACATCTCATTTTTGAACTCTACAGTCACACAACACAGTCATCCCTGTAGTCCCTGATGCATTTGTTAAGTTTTAGTATTGATTAAATAGGGATATTAAGAAAATACATCATTTTATTGGCCTTTTTCTTATATAGCATTTGGTTTCTCACCATTAAGTATGATAATACCTATATCATAGATGCCACTTCCTGTGTTAAGGAAAGTACTATACTATTTCAAGTTTTTTACATGTTTTATTATGAATGGATGTCTCCTATTATTGAATGCCCAATCTTTTTTTCTGATTTGACTGTATATTTTATTTTTTGTAATCTATTAATATGGTTAATTACACTGTTTTTGCTTTACGTATTATGAATCTTCTTTACTACTTTAGGATTAACATATCTATTGATAAATTTACATGTTTTTTTTTTTTCTATCGCAAAATAGCTCTTTCTTTTGGCAATGCAAACTGGATTGGAGTCAGTTTTCTCTGATATGACAATAGCCAGACCAGCTTTAATAAGATTAGTGATTTCAAATGTAACACAGCATTTGTAAACTATCCTGTCTACACTGGAGACACTTGGGAAGACAGAAAGGAAAAAGAAATACATGACCCAGGTAAATCCTGTCAATGTGTTATTTGAATTCCTGATGACTTTTGCTGGCAGAGAGATAATGGAAACTAATGTCCCTTGGAATGTTTTTAATAAGATATATTGGAGATTTCTAGTTCAATTATGGTATGTAAGTTTTACGTATTTTGAATTGTTCAGTCATGGCCTGAAGGTAACATCATCGTTGGGGATGAAATTATTATAGTAACACATTTTTATATATGTAGAAATACATCCCAAAGGATCTCTGAAACTCTTCCTCACAACCTCTGAATTCACCTTCCATAGCTACTAGATGGGTTTGATTTGCCAGGTTCCTGAGTAAAAACTGGATTGGATAGACAAATTAATGATAATAGCAGTGCTACATATATCAAAGACTCCATGAATATCCGATTCACCCAACTACAGATAAAATTTTATGAACATGCAGTATCTGCAGATGGACAGTCTGAGAGCTGAAGACTTGATCTTTCACTGGGGATTTGAAACTGTGATGTAGCCTGACTAGCCATCTGACCATGCCTGATCCCATATTTAATGCCAGGTTTGTTCTTTCCTCTTCTTCCACCTCCTATCCTCTTACCCTCATTTCTAGGGTGACATCCAGTTTATGGTTGGCAGGAAAAATTGGTGAATTAATTAACACATTGTAATGAATAGAAAAATAGTATCTTAAGTTATTTTAGCAGAAACACCAAAAGGACAGTCAGTAAATTACTGAATCCCATGTTGACAATGAAAGTTCTCTGAGGAAAAAATCATCTCAAACAAGAATTTCCATTTTATTGAAAACCCGGCTGTTAATATTTATTCCATTTTAATAGCTGTTGTTATCTCTTTTAAAGATATCAAAAGGGCTGACTGAAGGACCACATAGCCTAGGGATCAGGCCCAAAGGCAAGTGCCAGGGGAGATCATGACCACTGATCCTAAGAGTCCAGTTTATGGGTAAGTGCAGAGGAAGTACAAGGGAGCTTCCTTTCATCATCTGGGTTTTCTTTACCTGATGTCTTAAGGTTTGTATGAAGGCATAGGTAAGCCTGGTCTTGATTTTGTTACTTGGCTTGGGATAGAGGTTCAAGGGAATGTCAAAATCAAATCTATTGGTACAATTTCATTGATAAATATAAACTATAATTTATCTGAAACAATATTTATAGAGGTTCAGGCACCTGAACCAACTTTACAATGAATGTGTCAAACAGAGAAATGTGGAAATATATAATCAAGGAAGAATGCACTTTGATCTTCAGCACAGTGCTCATACAGTGACAAAGTTTACTCAACCTCTGGATTTGATTTTCCTGCCTGTGAGTCTCCCCAGAGCACCTTCTTCCATGGATGATCTGAATGTCTCATGACTAGATCTTAACCTTGGAACACACCACATGGTGTCCTTAATCCCCAAATTCTGTCTTCTTAATTTGTGAATTTATTGTCCAGGCCAAGTTCTTTTCACTTCACATTGCCATCTCATGCCCTTGGAGCTTGGCCAGAGAGGACTATTCTACCATATATACTATTTAAACTTCAACTAATAAATTGAATTGCTAAGTTGCAGTATGCTCCATTCAAGTTCTGTCAATGATTTTATATGTTATAGAGAAATATTCAGAGATGAGAGGATGGGTCACCACTTAAGTGAGGACACCAAAGTTGAGTGGTGTTAACAAGCTCCAGTTGCACAGGTGTGGCATGTCAGGGGCAGCACCAAGGCACTTGATCCTCTAGCAATCATGACGGTCAGAAGTGAGGTCACATTTAGGGTCTTTTTGGTGCCTTGGAGATTACACCACTAATAGGAGTAATGAAAGTTTCTAACAACACTGACAGCTTATTAAAATTACACACATGAAGTTACTGTTGAGGAATGAAATCAGCAAAGTGGAAAAGTTAGAGCTGAACACCCTTCCCTTCAGTGAAACTTTGAAAAACAACCAGACTCCTTTAAAACCAATACTGTCAGGGAACATATACATGTATATATTTGATTTATGTATCTCACATGTGTGCAAACACCACACATATATAATCTCTGGGAGTAGTGGGACAATGGACATATTCTCAAAAATATACTTTACCCTTTACCCATATCTGCTCATTCAACACATTCCCTGCCTGGGAAGTAGGGGAACCTCTACTTGTTGAAGGGGCACCACAGTAGCAGGACTGTATTCTCCAAGGTCAAAGTCACCATCCTATTCCCAGGGTACCCCTAACACAATGAACACACCTCATTGTCGTTCATTTTACATGCAGTTACCTACCAAATGCAAATCCTCACTTGGGCAGAGAGATGAAACCACAAGCATTTACTCAATTTCAGGTACCTCCTCAGTATGGATAATATTTCATGGGCATGACAGACCTCAACCACAAAAACATGAAGCCATTTTAGTTTTTCCTCTTTCTGGTGTCAGCTTCCAGATATGAGTTTCTCAGGGATCCAGATAAGAATGTAATAGGGATGAAGCATCTGAGCACGTGGCTCACTGTGGTTCTCCTTGTCCTCAGGTTTCCGGTCACAGGTGTACCTAAAGGAGTCATAGCCTGACCTGGTGAAGTCCTTGTAGATCCTTTCCCTCAATTGGACTGCCTCTGGGTTCTTTGTAACCAGGAATGATGTGAGCTGGACCCACCAGGCTCCTCGAAAAGAGCTGGAGTGTGTTGGTAAGATAAATATTAATCACATACCCAACTCTTTAATCCCAACTCAGCATCACCAAGACCACCTCCAAGAATGAAGTTTATTTAACACTGAGTAGCTTGACTTTCTAGGACACCACTGTGTATTACTGTGCAAGACACACAGTAAAGGGAAGTCAGGTTTAGCTCAGACACAAACTCCCCTGCAGGGCACAGGAGGTGTTTGCCCTGCAGGGTCACTCATGACCACTAGGGGGTGGACAGGGGCCAAATCAGGGACAGGTGCAGAGATGGGCTGGGAGGAATTTTTGTGAACAAGAAAGAAGGAACCTGGTCTTGCCTAGGTTCCTTGTTCTTTGTACACAGCAATTAACCACCAGAGAACAGCTTTTGCATCTTTTCTAAGCAGTGCTATGATGTATCAAATATGCAAATGCAGGAAAACCTTTTTGTCGACTTAGCATTCAAATCAATGAAAGCTTTAGACCCAATACTATAGGAACTAAACAAATAAAAGTTCATAACATATGAGTCCATGTTTATACATTCTAGAAGATGAAAATTCATCATTTGTAACATAAAGATCAGGCCCCATATTCTTCTGGGGATTGGTTTCTGTCTCAGCACCATAAGGAACCCTTCTATTTTACTATAATCATGGGCAACCCAGGCTACACCTTCCATGGTTTACTTGGAAATTTCCTAAGTTAGATATATGTTTGTTACTTTAAAAGTCTGCCTTCCATCAGATAATAGAACACAATTCTGCAAATTGCCTGTCAGTTTATAACAAGGACTGCCTTTCTCCAAATTATCAACAACAAATTAATTATTTCATCCTAAATCCTCATCTAGAATAAACTTTTACATGCATATGTCTACATACAGTTGCTAAAAGGCTTTTAATATTAAGCACCCTGAAATCATTCTAGCTTCTACCTTTACACACGTCCAAAGTCACCCATGTCCAAAGTCATTTCGACATCACTAGATCTCTTTTATAAGAGGACCCCACTTCCCCCACCAAAAATTTCTTCATTTACCAGGGCTGCCATAACTAATGCAATGGGATGGTTGACTTTCAAAAAGGAAAGTTATTATTTTAGAACTTTGGAAACTGGAAGTCCAAATTCAAGATATAGGCAGGATCATGCTTTCTCTAAAATCTGGAGTTAGCTTACTGGTAAGATATAATATGACACCATCTGTTCTCTTCTGACTCTGACTCATGACTGAGTCCAAATGTTCCTTGTTAATAAGCATACGCTCATGTTGTATTAAGGCCCTCCCTGATTCTTTCTGGCCTCACCTCAACTAATAACATCTTTAAGGAGCCTGTTTACACATAGGTTTACATCCACCATATCAGGGGTTGGGACTTGAACATGCTTTCCTCGATAACAGAAATTAAAGACCTGGGCATCATTCTGAAACTACTAGACTTAAAATACATCTATTAATTAAAAATGGACTCCTAGATTAATCAATTGATCATAGAAGAAATCAAAAGAAAAACATTAAAATACATTGAGCTGATTGGAAATGAAATTCAACAGACCAAAATCATGGATGAAGATAAAGTAGAGATTATAGAGGGAAATGCATGCTTTAAAAACTTGTATTAAAAAAATTAAGCTTCAAAATAATTGCCTAACACTCCTTCTTTAGTAATTAAGAAATAAGAGGGAAATAAATCTAAAATGAAAAGAAGAGAGGGGATACTAAAAATTAGAGTGGAAATCAATGATATAGAGAATGCAAATAAGTCAATGAAACCAAAACTTTTTTTGCGAGAATATCAAGGTCATTAAAATTGAAGACCTCTTCTTAAATTGATGAAGTAAAAAAAAATGATGTAGAAAAGATCCAAATTTCTATAAAAAAGAGAGGATAGAAGAGGCATAACTACCGAGTTTAAAGAATTTTTTAATGATTATAAAGGAATCCTATGAGCAAGAGAATTGTAAAAAATTATGTAATTTAAGTGAAGTGCTTAAATTTCTAGAAAGATATGAAATAGCAAAATCGACTCAGAAAGAAACAGAGATTTTAACAGGCCTTTAATAATAAAGTGATTCAATTTAGTAATAACATTAAAAACACATTCACAAAAATATCCAGGTTGATATATTTACATTTTCAAATGTTAAATATTTTTTATGATTGTACCAATGCCACATAGTTCTAAATATTATGAAATCTGATCTAGGATTCCTCTATCTGGGACTGTTCTGACTCTGGTTCCCCTTTGTTTGCAGGTATCCTGTGTGAAGTTCAGGTGGAGTTGGGGGAGATGTGAGAAAGCCTGGAGTTTCTCTGAGCCTCTCCTGCAAAGCATCTGGATTCTCCTTCCCTGATTTTGCAATGAACTGGGTTTGCCAAACTCCAGGGTAGGGACTGAAGTGGGTGGTAGAAGTGAGTAAACAAACTGGAAGTTCTCAGTGGTACTATCCATCAGCCCATCAGTTCAAGGGGGATTCACAATCTCCAGAGACAAGCCTAAAAGCACAGTCTCTCTTAAAATGACCAACCTAAAAGAAGACATGCCTGCGTAGTACTGTGTCAGGCCCACAGTGAGGGGAAGTCAGGGTGAGCCCAGACAAAACCTCTGCAGGGCATGGAGAGTGCTGAGCTGCAGGGGCCATTAAGACCACCAGAGTGTGCACAGGGGCCTTCTCATGGGCAGGGTTCTTCTCAGGGTTGCCTCTTAGACCCTGCGGTTTCTTGTTCTTGCCCAGTAAAGTCTCCCCCGGGATCCTTTGTTGTTTCTTCTTATTTAACTCCCTGATTTCTCTCATATTATAATGGTCAATGTTGATTGGGGACTCAATTCCGTTTTTGGCCCATCAATTTTTTTAGACTGGTACAGTCAAATCTTTCAGTAGGTTGTTGTTGCTGAGGGAATCAAGTAATTTCATTCTAAACTTCAGTGCTGCACCAAAATTTTTGCTTTTTCTACAGTCTCTTGGTCATGTCTAATAATGTGATTATCTCAAGAGAGTAGTGTGCGTTAGGACGGTATGTTTCTTTTTATTTTTTCCAAATTCTACTCAATTTATTCATTTTTTAAAAAGATATTACATAAAGAAATATGAGGTCCCCATTCGCCCCCACCACCCCCACCCCACCACTCCACCCCCAATAACACTCTCCCCCATCATCATGTCACATCCATTGCGTCTGGTGAGTACATCTCCGGGCATCACTGCACCCCATGTCCTGTGTTCCGCAACATAGCCCACACTTTACCACGTTCCATCCAGTGGGCCATGGGAGGACATACAACATCCGGCAATTGTCCCTGGGGCACCACCCAGGACAACTCCAAGTCCCGAGAATGCCTCCACATCTCTTCCCTTCCTCCCCTTTCCCGCACCCAGCAGCCATCATGACCACTTTTTCCACATCAATACCACATTTTCTCGATTATTAGCCACAATAGTTCATGAATAGAATATCATTAAGTCCACTCTGATCCTTACTGTATTCCTCCTTCCTGGGGACCTTGGCTTGGTTGTGTCGATTCCACATCTATGTCAAGAGGGGGTTTAGATTCCACATGGATATTGGATGCAATCCTCCTGCTTTCAGTTGTAGGCACTCTAGGCTCCGTGGTGTGGTGGTTGACATTCTTCAACTCCATGGTAGCTGAGTGGGGTAAGTCCAATAAATCAGAGTGTACGAGCTGAAGTCTGTTGAGGTCAGGGCCTGGCTATCATGTTATCAGTCCAGAGATTCAAATCCCCTAGATATATCTTAAACCCCAGCACCAACTACAATTCCAGTAAAGTAGCATGAAAGTCTTGTGAAAAGAGATCCCATCTGAGTCCAGCTCCATCACGCAGAAACACCAGCTCCAGAGAAGGGCCAACCGACATGTCTCATCTCTTCCTCCCATTCCCTGCACCCAGCAACCACCATGGCCACCCTTCCCACACCAATGCCACATTTTCTCTGTGGACCTTGGATTGGTTGTGTCCATTGCACATCTATGTCAAGTGAGGGCTTAGATTCCACATGGATACTGGATGCACTCCTCCTGCTTTCAATTGTAGGCACTCTAGGCTCCATGGAGTGGTGGTTGACCTTCTTCAACTCCATGTTAGCTGAGTGGGGTAAGTCCAATAAATTAGAGTGTAGGAGCTGATGTCTGTTGAGGCTCAGGGCCTGGCTATCATATATTCAGTCCAGACAGTCAAATCCCCTAGATATATCTTAAAGCCCAGCACCAACTACAATTCCAGTAAAGTAGCATGAAAGTCTTGTTAAAAGAGATCCCATCTGAGTCCAGTTCCATCACGCAGAAACACCAGCTCCAAAGAAGGGCCAACTGGCATGGCAGTGAACCCCATCTGCCATGACCATAGAACCTGTGGGTCTCTTTAGCCCTCAAAAGAACCAATACCTGGGTTTGTATCTACTTTATCTGTCTCTGAGACTCTGCTCAGGTGTGCATAAGGGCAATCCTTCTCACAACCTCCAGACTCTTTTTTAGAGACTCATAGCCATATAAACTCATTTGTCCTTTCCAATTCCCCCCCTTTTTTTTTAATTCATTTTTTAAAAAATATTACATTCAAAAAATATGAAGTCCCATTCAACCCCACCGCCCCCACCCCCCACTCCCCCCACAGCAACACTCTCTCCCATCATCATGACACATCCATTGCATTTGGTAAGTACATCTCTGGGCATCGCTGCACCTCATAGTTAATGGTCCACATCATAGCTCACACTCTCCCACGTTCCATCCAGTGGGCCCTGGGGGGATCTACAATGTCCTGTAATGGTCCTTGAAGACAGCATTTAAAACTCCTGTTATTATATGTAGACAGGGATATTCTGCTGGTCCACGTTGAACCTTTAATTCAAGGTCATTTTCTAGTTGCATCATCAGCTGGTACTTGGTAGTGATCCCTCGGTGCCAGGGAGGCTCATCCCTGGGTGTCAAGTCCCACGCTGGGGCGAAGGCATTGCATTTACATGCTGCGTTTGGTTTCGAGACTGGCCACATTTGAGTAACACGACGGCTGTCAGGAGGAAACTCCTAGGCACAGTGCTGCTCTCGGCCTTGTTCTTTTTCAGGTGTATAGGCTCACAAGCATAGTCATTAGTATCAGGGACTCACTGTTGGACCCTCATTCCTTCCTGGTCCTTACCGTTGCACCTGGGGGACTGCCGCTGCTCCCCTAGGGACCACAACAGAGCACCCCCGGCCAGGAACCCAGTACTCGCCCCGCTGTTGTTTTTAATTGTTTCTACTATGAGTATATCCAAACATTACCATGCACCCTGGACATATGCCCTGTATAACTCCCTGTCAACCATATATCGCCTGTCAATAACATCCCATACCAGTATTCCTCCACTGCCATTGTTGAACCACTCGGTGATCCAAAGCTTCCTGAAAAGTGAAGCCCAATATAATGTCAGGTTCCCTTACTAATAAAATGGAATATAGCGATGAGTTTAAAGGTTAGATATAGAATATGTATTGATTTGGAAAAATTCTACATCCTATCTTTTTCTTTTCTTTTTTCCTAATTATTGAGCTTCTCTTCACAAGAGCCCTAGATCACAGTAATTCATATATACAATATACAGTACTCCCACACATCCACCATAAAACCTTTTCCCTTCCACAGTGATAATCTTATAACTTATTCATATCATATTTACTTAAACTGAGGTACAGACTCTGAGACAACAGCTTTCAAACAAGGTGACATCTGTGCTTACATTGTGGTCCATACTTTAGGCTATACAGTTTTTTAAATTTTTAGTTATCCTATGTTTTACATTATGGTTTACATTATTAGTCTGTTGTCCCCTGTATGTTTTTGGTGTAATATTACATGTTTTATATTCATCCTCGTGTACTCTCGCAAAACTCCTCTTTTGCCCCCACATTTACCTTGGTTCCATCCATTCAATATCCATTTTCCCCTCCCCTTGGGGCCCACAGGGACAGCCAATCTCCATTTCCTGAGGAGGCACTTCCAGAGATACTTGCAACAGTGTAGGACGGTATGTTTAATTCTTCTCTTTTTATCTGTCTTTCATGTATCTGAAGTAAGATTTTAATGGCATGTATCCTCCACTTATCTTTGGATCCTGGGTTTCCAGTTCTCATACAGTCTCTCTACAATTCATTCTTTTTTCTGTCATGGCCAAGGCAGGAAGTATCATGTAGGGACCCTTAATTTTCCTTGTTCTCTGTGCAATGAAACATGTATACATTATCAACTTCATGTCTCATGAATCAGTTTCTTGTCTACATTCTCACTCATCCAGCTCAGTTTGGGTGTGTATCTCTACTCCATAGAATATATTCTAATAGATATGTATATTATATTGTGATTATCCAGTCACCTGTTGATTGTCAAGTGATTATTTCCATATTTTGATAATTTTTAATAATACCACTATGGACATTTGTGTGCAAACATCTGTTTGAGCCCCTCATTTCAATTCTATTATATCTAGAAGTGGGATTGCCAGGTTATATCACCGATATACCTTATTATATTGCACAAATTTCCAGGCAAAGACACCACATTGCATTTACCTGTTGTATCTCCCAATCAATTTGGTGAGGGATAGCTTGGATATTATGTAGATTTTCTGTGGACTATTCTAACAATGGAAATTGGATCAAGGAGGCTGAAAATCGTATTTATATTATCTATTTCTGCCCTTATTAACTTCATAATTACCGAGCAATTACAGAAGACAGAGTGTCAAAATCTCCAACTAAAATGTGAATTTATTTCAATTATCTGTTTCGTGAACTCTGATTTACAGAATTGATCACTTTTTATTATGTAATTTCTTTATTACTAATAATCATAATTTGGAGAACTACACTTTGCTCAAAATTAATATTGAGACACTTACTTTCTTTTTGTCCATGTTTTCAGATGCATATATATATATATATATAAATATACATCTATCTACCTACCTATTCAATTTTACTTTATACCACTTGATGCATTTAAATTTAAAGAAGCTTTCTTGTAAACAGCATATAGTTACAATAATAATTTAATGCATCAAATAAAATATTGCTTTTAATTCTAATGAATATTAGTTTTCACTTTTTCTAACTTTGTTGTTATAAATATAAAATTAAACTTTTCTCAGATTTCTATATAAACAAACTGAGCAGCAGCTTTTTCTGTGAAAGCTGAAAACTAAAAATGTCCCAAGTACACATGTACAGGTGAATAGGTAAACACCTTTTGTTCTAAGTAACAATTGGAACACTACTTAGCAGCAAAATCAATTAATGCCTAATATCCACTAGAAAGGGTTCAAGGTAAAATATTTATTCTGAGAGATAGAAACTTAAGAAGAGTATGTATTGTACAATTCAATTTTTATAAATTCTGAAAGATACAGAATAAATAAGCAAAAATTAATATCAATTGATGTCTTGGGACAGTGTAGAAAAGGGAATGATTTAGAGGAAGGAATTAAATATGTAAGTTTAATGGGTATACACATGTTATTACTTACCAAATGAAAACAATAAATACAGCCAAGTTATTGCATGTAATTTATATCTCAGGAAGGCTGTTGCAAATAAATAAATCAATGCATCTGTGGAGAAATAGCAATAGAAAGACATATAATGACATGTGAAATATCAGAGACTCCTACAAAATAATCAGCATGAACCTTGGAAATCTATATGTTCTTTAAGTAAAGATTGGAATGTAGCAAAATCACACTATTATTGAAAGTGAGGTAATTAAGCTAACATGGAATGTCACATGATGATCTTTTGCTGGCTCATGGGAGCAGTCCAGTCTAGGAGTGCGGAGCTCAGGCCCAGACACTGGGGCTTCCCAGCAGATATGAACAGCCCAGGTTTGGCCCTATAGCTCTGGTAGAGGGACCCCAGCCTTAGTATTTCCAGGTGCTCTAATTCAGTGATGGAAAAAAACAGAGATCATTTGCAATGAGGTTTTTCCTGACCTGAGTTTTCTTATTGGAATTTTAATCAATTTTATGGATTACAATAAATATTGAATATATGAGTGCACTTGAATGAAAGACTTGCTATGTGTGTCATTTTCCTGATCAGGATGTCTTTGTGCCTGCAGGTGTCCGGTATTGGGTGCAGATGTTGGAGTCTGGGGGAGGCTTAGTACAACCAAAATTGTCTCTGAGACTCTCCTATACAGCCTCTGGCTTCACCCTCATTAGTTACTGGCTGGTATTCCTGCTGACAGACAGGGGATCTGGAGTGATGGAATTTAGATGAACTATGCAGACTCTGTGAATGCCCAGCTCACCATCTTAAGAGGTAAGACCTAGAATTATCTGTATTTACAAATAGATGGTCTGAGAGTGAAGGACATGGCCTTTTATTACTGACTGAGCCACTCAGTTAAAAGAGAAAAGGTGAGCTCAGACAAAAACCTACCCTACAATGTGACCCCCAGGGAGCACTTAAGACCCACAGCTCAGGATTTCTTTCAGACAGGCAGGGGAGGATGTCCACAGTCATCTGGAGATTACTCTAAGGGCCTGTGTGTCTTCCTTTTCCAGGAAACAGGTTCTGACCATTGCTCTGTAACCCTGAGGATGTTTGGAGACTAGAACAGCTGAGACCAGAGTTGGCAGATTTGATGCACACAGGCTCTGTTGAACCCAGAGGATGCTGGCAAGGGGCTGCAGCTTCACACAGGCTAAATCAGCCATAATGACTACCACTGTAGCTCAGCCATCAGTGGTCAGGAAGCCTGCTGATGCTTTCTGCTTTCTCACATCAGAGCAGCCCACATGTCTAACGCTTAAACAGAAGACTCAGATATGCTCTGTTAATCTGTCTCATTCTGCTTCTGTTAACTTTCCTATAACCAACATGCAGGCATTGAGGTTTTGTGTTATGTAATTCACTTGACTAATATTGAAGAGTCAGGTTGCAGTATGTTGCTTTCAAATCTGTGTTCCTGAAATGATAAAGGAAAAAGGGATTTTAGGAAACAACATGCTCAAAATTGGTCAATGAACAGGTGAGGTCAATGAGGATGAGGTAGCTGACCTGTCCCAGTGACACAGGTGTAACATGCCAAGAGCAGGACATTGGCTGATGCCCCTTGTGCAGTTGTGAAGGACAGAGGTGAGATAGAGGTGTGGTTCCAACAGGTTCCCACATTCTGTTTCCTGGGGTGATGACAACATTAATAACTGTTTAACTGTTAATAGTAATGAATAACTCTGGGTTCCTACCCTAAAATTCACAAAGTTTATGCTCTGATGCCTAATATGCATCTTCTCACACTGAAGTTCCTAGGTATAAGGACAAATCCTTAGGGTCAGAGAAGAAGAGGGGATGGAGCTGTGCTGGGCTTTCTGTCCCTTCTGACTTCTAGGATCTCAGCCATAATCCCAGCTTCAGTGCCACAGGCCTCAGGAGGGCAGCTCCAGGTGATAGTGAAGGGGTCTACTCCTGGGCAAGGAGTGGCTCTATAGGCATTGTGACCATGTTCCTTTTGTAAACCATTCACTGTGCTGCTATAATGACTAGAATCTGCATGTTATTTCCCCAGATGTAGTGGGAAATATTTTCACCATATTCAAACTCCACTTGCACTGTCAGAGAAAGCAGGAATTGGGCTTTTCTGAGATCCATGACTGAATTTTTAAGACTGTTATAACAAAGAATCACTAAATATAAGACCCCTTAATACAACATAAATACATTGTCTTGCAGTACTGCAGTCTATGGATCTGTAGTCTTTAGGGGAGAACCCTTCCCATCCTCCTTGCCTCTGGTATTTTGCCCCAAATTTTGGGCCTTCAATTCCTAACTCAGTCATCACATGGTGACCTCTTTAAATCTTGTCTGTGCCCAATTCTTTCCTTCTTTCAAGGACAAAAATCATGTTTGATTAGGAATCAATATAATTCAGTTTGGTCTCCCCTTAACTAAGATCTTTAAGGCCACATTCACAGCACTAGTGTTAGGACTGGAACATATGTTTTGGTAGACAGAATTTAGTCAATAACACTGATCAAACATATTTGTGTGTTGACCCTCCACTGACTGTCTCTATTTGTAAATCAAAGGAGGGTTTATGTTCCTTAAAGTCTTATCTAACGAGAGAGTCCTGAGTTGCAAATGTCCCTACAAACTCAGTTACATACAGGGGTTACATAGGTTTAGGTTACTGCTAGGAATGATAAAAATGAACTGCATGAGAGACTGACTTGAGCCATTTTAATTCTACAATAATTACTTAGTATACTTAATCAAAGTCCTTTCCTAAGTTGAAATATTCACACGCTAAGTGAATCAAACTCATTCTGAAGTATGGCATATATTGGATTGGTTGCAATTTTTCTGAATTCAATGTGTTACATTTAGCTGCTGTCAAAATAAAATAACAGAAGATATACATGGATAAGAATATTTATTAAGTAGATTACAGGTGATATATTTGTGTTAGGTATTTGATAAATATATTAATCCATTAGAGTAGAGACACACTGACAATATTTCCAAAGACATCCTTGTTCCTTGGCTGCATCTACTCTCTTACTAGCTCCTTCAGGAAGTATTCATGGCCTAGATAAAGAAACCCTTGTATTTAGTGAAGTGGGACCCAAGAAGTGGACTGTGTTCTCCTAGGGATCAACCGGCATACTCCTCAGAGAGAAGTCCCAGAAACATGGAACTCCCCTGACTCCTTTCATGTTTATATAAAAAGTTCCTCCCACATGCAAATCATCACATGGGTCAACTGATGAAGACAGAGCACACATGGACTTAAATTCAGGACCCCAAGAAAAGGGAAAATATTGTCTGCAACTCATGGGCCTCATGCAAAGGAACATGAATTCCTTGTGGTTCTTCCTTTTTCTGGTGGCAGCTCCCAGATGTGAGTGTCTCGGGATTCAAACATGAAGGTAATGGGGATGATGCCTCTGAGCACATGGCTGACTTTTCTCTTTGTCCTCAGGTGTCCTGTCCCAGGTGCAGTTGCAGGAGTCAGGCCCAGGACTGGTGAAGCCCTCACAGCCCGTGTCCCTCACCTGCTCTGTCTCTGGATTCTCCATCACAACCAATTATAACTGCTGGAGTTGGATCCGTCAGCTCCCAGGGAAGGGGCTGCAGTGGTTGTCAGCAATATGCACTGATAATAGCAATTACTACAATCCATCCCTCAGGAGCCGGCTTTCCACCTCAAGGGACACATCCAAGAACCAGTTCTCTGTGCAGCTGAGCTCTGGGACTGCTGAGGACACAGCTGTGTACTACTGTGCAAGAGGCACAGTGAGCGGAAGACAGGGGCAGCCCAGACACAAACCTCCCCTTGCAGGAGGGAGCTGACAGCAGGGGGTGCTCATGGCCTACCCAAAGCAGATACTCAATTTCAAGCAGACCTGTAGAATCTGCAGGTTCCTGTAATAATGTTTCTCTTTCTTATTTAAAAATATTCAATCCCTAGGGTTTCTCCACTACATCTATTCTAAGAATGCCATTATGTTTCCAAGTTTCAAACACAGAAAATTTATTTGCAATGCTATTTTTTTGGTTGTGTAATCATATATTCTCTTATATTACATACTTATATTTTAATGCTTCATATTATTTTATAACACATGCAACTGCCTAAATAAAATTTGTTTCCTTATATTTTACTTACATCAATTTCACACAAATGGAAATTCATCTTCTTTCTTCTTCTTCTTCTTCTTCTTCTTTATTTCCTTTTAAAAGTTACATCAAAAAATAAGACGTCCACATATACCCCCCACCCTATCCACACCACCCCTCCCACCTCAACAAACTC
The DNA here is from genome assembly GCF_030445035.2 of Dasypus novemcinctus. NCBI lineage: Eukaryota > Metazoa > Chordata > Mammalia > Cingulata > Dasypodidae > Dasypus > Dasypus novemcinctus. Next base: position 60,566,951 of record NC_080691.1, on the reverse strand, counting down.
TTCCATGGTTGTGAAACATTCACTGCACCCAGTGAATACATTCTGGAGAACCACTGCAGCACATGGAAAGTTGGTCCATATTGTAGACCACACTCTCCCCAAGTCCTCCCAGTGGGCCAGGACAGGACATACAATGTCCAGCATCCTTCCCTGCAGCACCACCTAGGACAACTTCAAATCCTGAAAATGCCCACAAACCACATCTCTTCTTCCCTCTCCCAACCATCAGCAGCCACCGTGGCCACCCTCTCCACATCACTACTACAATTTCTTCCCTTACTAATCACAATAGTTCCCCAGCAGAACACCAGTAAGTCCACTCTAATCCATACTCTATTCATCCGTCTTGTGGACCTGGGATGGCTATGTCCAGTCCCCCTCTACATCAAGAGGGGGTTTAGATTCTACATGGATGATGGATGCAATTCTCCTGTTTGCAGCTGTAGGCACTCTTGGCTCCTTGATGTGGTAGTTGACCCTTCTCACCATCCTGTCAGCTGGGCAGGGTAAGTCCAAGAAACCAGAAGGTAGGAACTGCAAGTCTACTGAGGCCCAGGGCCTGGCCAGTACATGGACAGGTCAGAGATTCAGGTCTTCTGAGTATACACCAACCCAAATGCCAACCACAGGTCTGGTAAAAATAACAGAAGAGGCATGTGTAGAAAGGTTATATCTGAGTCCAAATCCACCACACTCAGGAAAACAAACTCCAAAGTAGGGCCAACTGACATGGTCCGGAACTCCAGAGCCATCTGCCTTGATCATAGAACCTGTGGGTCACTGCAGCCCTCAGGAGAACCAACACCTGGGTTTCCATCTACCTTGGCTGTCTCTGGTACCCTGCTGAGGCATGCATAAGCATCAGCCCCTGATGACCTCCCGACTCTTTTTTGGAGACTCTTAGCCATATAAACTCACTTGTCCTTTCCATTTCCCCCTTTTTATTCAAAGTCAAAAAGCAGTTTTTAACACCTGATATTAAATGTAGGCTGAAATATTCTGTCGGTCTGAGCTGACCTCTTTGTTCATGGTCTTTTTGTAGTTACATCATCAGCTGGTGCTTGGTAATAATCCCTCGGTGCCAGGGAGGCTCATCCTGGGAGTTATGTCCCATGCTGGGGGGAAAGCAATGCAACTACATGCAGAGTTTGGCTTAGAGAGTGGCCACATCTGAGCAACATGGAGGCTTTCAGGAAGTAACTCTTAGGCACCCACAGCTATAGGTCTAGTTCATATTTCAGGCGCAGAGGCTCAAAATCAGATCCTTCAATATCAAGGGCTCATCGTTGAAACATTCATCTTTATTGGTCTTTGCCATTGCACCTGGGGGGTTGTTGTTGTTCTATTGGGGAATGAGATAGCGCTCCCCTGGTCAGGAATTCAGCACTCTCTCATCTGTCATTTCCAACAGAAACCACTATGAAAATATCCAAGCTTTTCTATGTACCCTGTGTATATGTCCTGGGGAACTCCCTCCCAACCATGTGCCCCCCACTAATGACATCCCACACAAGTGCTCCTCCCCCACTATAGTTGAACCTCTCTGTAGTCCAAAACTTATTTAAAAAGGAAATTAAATATATTGCCAGGTTCCATTAATAGAAAAATGGAATAGAGTGATGGGTTTAAAGGTTAGATATAGGAAGCATAGAAATTTAGAAAAATTAAATAAAGGAAAACTAATTTGGGGTATCAAAGAAATGCAGAAATGAAAAAGCTTTGTTTTTGACATTTTGACTTTCATCACAGCTACAGGTGTTGCCCTGTACATACAGAGGCAAGGCAATTTCTTCCATTTCTTCCTCACTGTCTACCTCCTTTCTTTCTTTTTTTTTTCCTGATTATTAAGTTTCTCTTGACGTAAGTTTTAGGTCACAGTAATTCACATATACAATATATGTTACTCCCACATATCCAACATCAAACCCTTTGTCCCTTCCCCAACAGTGATCTTTTTACATGTTCATATTATATTTGCTGCAGCTAATGTACAGATATTAAAACAATAACTTTCAAACATGGTTCCATTTAGGTTTACATTAAGGTTTATATTTTAGACTATACAATTTTATAAACTTTCAGTTATCTTATGTTTTACATTATGGTCTACATTTTAAGCTATTGACTTTTATACATTTTTGGTATAATTTAACATGACCTATATCCATCATGGCATGATCCTGTGGAACACTTCCATTGCCCCACAGTTCCCCTGATTCTATGGATTCAACACCTCTTTCCCCCTCCCCACAGGGTCCACCATAACAATCAATCTTCATTATCTGAGGGACCATATTCAGAAATACTTGCAATAATGTTAAGGGCTTGACATATTAGACTGCCCTAACCAATTGGGAGCCACCGATTCTCTCAAGAGATACAATTCCCTCTGTTTGAGAACATGAGTGCTCCCCAGGATGTGGGTATACCTTCACTCTCATTGTATGGGTCTCCACCCAAAGATATAATCCACTATGACAAAACGAGCACTTGCACATGCACCAGAAGCTTGCCCTGTGTCAGATGCCCCCCCTTAAGCATTCCAAACAGACAACCTTCCATATTACATTCTCTAAATAGTTTCCTCGGCACCACGATTTCAACCACATAACTGACAATCTCTCATGGTCAAATGTTCCCCTCACCCTCTCCCCAATTTCTTGGGCAATTTGACCTATCCTCCCTTCCCTAGTACCCCTAAAGCACATGCAGCCCCACCCTATGTTATACCCACACCCCCATTTTATCCTTTCCTGTATAAATACTTATCTCCCGCTTATCATAGATTTCACCCAAGTAGCTGTCAGCTAACAACCTTCCTCTACCATCCAACTACCTTAAAGTTTACCATCCAGTCACTAGCTCTCTGAGGCAGCTTGGTTTACTTATTTCATATCAGAGAGGTCATATAGTATTTGTCCTTCAATGCCTGGGTTGCTTCACTCAACATAAGGTTCTCAAGATTCATCCATGTTATCCCATGCGTTTGTACTGTATTTGTTCTTATAGCTGAGTAGTATTCCATTGTATGTATATACCATATTTTATTTATCCATTCATCCGTTGATGGGCATTTGGGTTGATTCCAACTTTGGCAATAGAGAACAATGTTGCTGTGAACATTGGGGTGCATATATCAGTTTGTGGCCTTGTTTTCAGATCTTCTGGGTATATACCCAGCAGTGGAATTGCTGGGTCATATGGCAGATCTATAGCTAGTTTTTTGAATAACTGACTAACTGTCCTCCAGAATGGAAGGATCCTTCTGCACTCACACCAGCAGTGGATGAGTGCTCCCATTCCTCCACATCCTCTCTGACAATTGCAGTCTTCTTATTTTTGGATAGCTGCCAGTCTTATGGGAATAAGATGGTGTCTTATTGTTGTTTAGATTTGCATTTCCCTAATAGCTAGGGATTTTGAGCATTTTTTTCATGTGTTTTTTAGCCATTTATGAAACATCTGTGGATAAGTGTCCAAATCTTTTTCCCACTTTTTAAATTGGCCGTTTGTCTTTTTATTTTCAAGATATAGTAGTTCTTTATATATGCAAGGTATAAGTCTCCTATCAGATATATGGTTACCAAATATTTTCTCCCATTGTGTGGGCTCTTTTCACTTTCTTGTCAAACTCCTTTAAGGTGCAGAAGGCTTTAATTTTGAGGAAGCCCCATTTATCTCTTTGTAATTTTGCTGCTTGTGCTTTTGGTGTGAAGTTCATGAAGCCATTTCCTATTACAAGGTCCTGTAAATGGTTCCCTACTTTGCTTTCCAAGGTCTTTATGGTCTTAGGTCTTATATTTAGGTATTTGATCCATCTTGAGTTGATTTTTGTATAAGGTGTAAGTTGGTAATCCTCTTTCATTCATTTGCATATGGATATCTAGTTCTCCAGGCACCATTTGTTGAAGAGGCCAATCTCTTCCAGATGAGAGGGTTTGGTGGCCTTGTCAAATAACATCTGGCTGTATATATGAGGATTTATATCAGAACTCTCAATTTGTTTCTATTGGTTAGTGTGTCTATCCTTGTGCCAATACCATGCTGTTTTTACTACTGTAGCTTTGTAGTATGTTTTGAAGTCAGGTAGTGTGATTCCTTCTATTTCATTTTTCTTTTTCCATAAGTCTTTAGCTATTTGGGGCCTCTTTGCTTTCCAATATATTTCATAGTTTCTCTAGTTCATTAAAGAATGCTGTGTTGATTTTTATTGGGATTGCATTGAATCTGTAGATCAGTTTTGGTAGGATAGACATCTTAATAATATTTAGTCTTCCTATGCATGAACACGGAATATTCTTCCATTTATTTAGGTCATCTTTGATTTCCTTGAACAGTCTTGTGTAGTTTTCTAGGTATAAGTCTTTTACCTCTTTAGTTAAATTTATTCATAGGTATTTGATTTTTTATTGAATATTGTGAATGGTATTTGATTCCTGATTTCATCGTCAGATTTCTCATTATTGATGTACATAAATGATACTGTTTTTGTGCATTTTTCTTGTAACCTGTGATATTACCAAACTCATTTATAAGTTCTAGAAGCTTCGTTGGAGACTTCTCAGGGTTTTCTATGTATAGGATCATATCATCTGCAAAATAGTGAAATTTTGATTTCTTCCTTTCCAATCTGGATGCCTTTTATGTCTGGATCTTGCCTCAGTGCTTGAGCAAGTACTTCTAAGACTATGTTAAATAGGAGGGGTGATAGTGGGCATCCTTGTCTTGTTGCTCATTTTAGAGGGAAAGATTTTAGGATTTCACCATTTTAAATGATGTTAGCTATGGTTTTTTCATATATACTCTTTATCATGTTCAGAAAGTTTCCTTGTATTCCAATCTTTTGCAGTGTTTTTATCAAGAAAGGGTGCTGTATTTTGCCAAATGCTTTTTCTGAATCTATATATATGATCATGTGATTTTTTTCCTTCAATCTGTTTAGGTGGTGTATTGCATTAACTGATTTTCTAATGTTGAACCATCCTTGCATAGCAGGAATGAACCCCACTTGGTCATGTTGTATAATTTGTTTAATGTGTTGTTGAATATGATTAGCATGTGTTTTGTTGAGGATTTTCACGTCAAGTTTCATTAGAGAGATTGGTCTGTAATTTTCCTTTCTTGTGGTGTCTTTGGTTTTGGTACTAGAGTAATTTTGGCATCATAGAATGAGTCAGGTAATGTTCCTTCTGTTTCAATTTTTTGGAAGAATTTAAGCAAGACTGGTGTTAGTTCTTTCTTCAATGTTTTGTAGAATTCACCTGTGAAACTGTCTGCCCCCAGGCTCTTTTTATTTGGGAGGTTTTTAATTACTGATTCTATCTCTTTACTTGTGATTGGTTTGTTGAGATTGTCAACTTCTTCTTTTGTCAATGTAGGATGGTTTTGTGTTTCTAGGAATTTGTCCATTTCCTCTTAATTGTTGTTTTTGTTGGAATATAGTTTTTCAAATTGTCCTCTTATGATAGCCTTTATTTCTGTGGGATCAGTGTTGATATCTCCTTTCTTATTTCTTATTTTTTGTATTTGCACCTTCCCTCTACTTTTCATTGTTAATCTACATAAGGGTTTGTCAATTTTATTGATCTTCTCAGAGAACCATCTCCTGGTTTTATTTTTCAAGTACTTTCATATTTTCTATTTCATTTAGTTCTGCTCTGATCTTTGTTATTTCTTTCTTCTTCTTTTGAGGTTAGTTTGTTGTTTTTTAACTAATTCCTCCAAGTGCACATTTAGTTCTTCAACTTTAGCTCTTTCTTCTTTTTTGATGTATGAATTTATGGCTATAAATTTCCCTCTCAGTACTCCTTTGCAGCATCCCTTAAGTTTGGATATGTTGTGTTATCATTTTCATTAGTTTCAAGTAGTTATTAATTTCAATTGAGATTTCCTCCTTGACCCACTGTTTTTCTAAGGGTGTGCTGTTTAATTTCCATATCTTGGGGTGAAATCTGGGCCTCTGGTCCTTGCAGGTTTCCAGCTTGATTCCACTGTGGTCAGAGAAATTATTTTGTATGATTTCTATCTTTCTGAATTCATTTAGACTTTTTCTTTGGCCTAGCATGTGGTCTATCTTGGAGAATGATCCGTGTGCACTTGAGAAGAATGTATATCCTGCTGTATTTGGGTGTAATGTTCTGTAAATGTCAATTAGGTTCAACTCCTCTAATATATTGTTCAAAGTCTTTGTTTCTTTATTGATTCTCTTTTGAGATATTCTGTCCAAAGTTGATTGTGGTGTATTAAAGTCCCCTACTATATTTGTAGAGGCTTCTATTCCTTCACTTTGCTTTTCCAGTGTTTGCCTCACGTACTTGGAAGCACCCTTGTTAGGAGCATAAATGTTTATGATTGTTCTTTCTTCTTGAAAGATTATCCCTTTCACTAATATTTAGTGTCCATCTTTGTCTCTCACAAATGTTTTGCATTTAAAGTCTATTTTGTCTGATATTAATATAGCTACTCCTGCCCTTTTTTAGTTATTGTTTGCTTGTAAGATTTTTTTCCAGCCATTCACTTTCAACCTCCTTGAATCCTTGGGTCTAATATGTTTCTTGCAGACAGCATATAGATGGCTCATATTTCCTTATCCAATCTTCTAGTATGAGTCTCTTGACAGGTGAATTTATTCCATTGACATTCAATGTTATTACACTCAAGGAATTATTTATATTAGACATATTTTCTTTGATTTTGTGTTTGTCATATTGTTTGGTTTCCTTTTTCGTTTTTGTCTTTTTAGTTCCTCTTACACTCTCCTCCAATTCTGTCTCTCTTGTTTTATGTTGTTTTGTTGTTGTTGTTGTTTTCCTGCAGAATTCCCTTTAGTATTTCTTGAAGGGCAGGATTCTTGTCAGCATCCTCTCTTAGTTTCTGTTTATCTGTGAAGATTTTGAACTCTCCATCATTTTTCAATGCTAGCTTTGCTGGATAGAATATTCTCAGTTGGAAATATTTTCTTTTAGTACATTCACTATGTCATAAAACAGTCTTCTTGCCTCCATGGTGTCAGATGAGAAATCAGCACGTAATCTTATGGAGCCTCCTTTTTATGTGATGGTTCTCTTTTCTCCTGCTGCTTTTAGTATTTTCTCTTTGTCTTGAGCAGTTGATAACTTGACAAGTATATGTCTTGGTGTAGGCCTGTTGAGATTTACACTGTTTGGAGTGCATTGTGCTTCCTGGACATGTACATCCATCTACTTTATTAGATTTGGGAAGTTTTCATCTATTATTTCCTCCAACACCCCTTCTGTCCCCTTTTCCCTGTCTCCTCCTTCTGGGATGCCAATAACACATATGATTGCACGTTTTACATTGTTATTCAGGTCCCTAAGCCCCTGCTGTATTTTTTCTATCTTTTTATCAAACAGTTCTACTATCTGATTTCAGATGTACTGTCTTTCACATCAATTAATATCTCCTGCCTCTTCGTGTCTGCTGTTATTTACTGAGAGTGTATTTTTGATTTCTTGAACTGTGTTGCTCATCACCATCATATTCGTTATATTTTTGTGTATGACTTCAATTTCTTATTTATTCTCTCCAGTTGTTTTCTTCATATTCTTAATCTCTTCCTTCATCTCATCAAATTGGTTCACAATATGTTTTGAGATCTTTAATTGCTTGTTAGATGTTCTGCTTCTCTTCCTGGTTTTTAGTTTGTTCATTGGATTGGGGCATGTTTTCCTGATTATTGGTTTGGTTTGTAGTTTTTTGTTGCTGTCTGGTCATCATTTTATCTTGATGGGTTTAGTCAGTTGCTTAGCTTCTTTGTCTAGTCTTGGGGATTAATTAGTTGCTGTTCGTGTGTAAATGTTATGTCTTCTCTTTGTCACTTCATTCTTCTTACTCTATTTCCTTGTTGTTGGCTAAGCTCACTTGAAGGACAATATTAGGGCCAGAGAAAGCAAAAGGAGTAATAAAAGAAATTAATAATAGTGGTATTGATAGTAAATATTAACAGAGGAACCATGTAATATATAGGAGAGTGGATATTCGACTCATGTTAGTTATGTAGAGTTATAACAGTAAGAAAAGTAGAGTATGTAAAAATCTGAATATGGGGAGGAATAGTGCGAATTAAAAAACCTGTGTGTTCAGGAAAGAGGGAGAGAGAAAAGAGAGGACAATAATATAAAGAGTGAATATAAGGCAGAAAACAGAACAAAGGTATTAGTAATAAAAAGTCAAAAAATATGGGGACAAACAAAGAGAGGTGTAATGTAAGAGAAACAATCAATGGTGGAGGATAGAAAGATGTAGAGGAAAGGGAATAGTGTTGGTGGCCAAAATCAATACACACAGAAACGAATAAATGGAGGATGAGAAAATACAGCAAATGTCAAGCTCTCCCTGCAGCACCTAACGTAAGAAGAATAAGAAAGCAGAGAAAGAAAGAAAGAGAAAAAAAAGGGACAAAAGGGAGTGGAGAAGTAAGTAGGAAAAAGAAAAAGAGAAAGAAAAATAAAAAAAGAAAGATAAAAGGACCTTGGGGGATAATGAGGAAGGAAAAACAAGGAAAAACCAACCAAATACTAGGGAAAGTTCGAACAAGAAATCCTGTTTGTAGTTAAATAAAATGTTTAGGGATCTGACATTCCCCCTTTTCTCCCTTCCTCACTTCCCTCTCTTCCAGGCAGCAGGAAAGCTGCCCGAAAGGTCTGGTAGAAAGTTCTAGTGGGTCCTTGTTGAATCAGCTCCACACAGGAAACAATGGCTCAGAATTTCCAGAGAGTGAGAACACCCACACCTCACCAGGAACCCCAAGAATGCTATTGGAGGCCTGGAAAGCACCTCCTACTGTCCCTCTCCTTTAGGTATGCTATTAGAAGTCTGATTGATTTTCTGACTCCACCTTCTCCCAGGCCAAGTTTCCTATCCCAGGGTATTTAGGTGAATTGGGCTTTCTCAACAGATTCATCACTCCTCTCTTCCCAGACTCTCCCCAAGCCAGCCAGTATGCTCCTCCAAGTGCAAGAAAAGAAAAAAGAAAAGAAAAAAGGCAGGGGGAAACACCAGAAAATCAAACACATGCTAGCCAGGCCCCCTACTGCATTCCCCACCGAATCTCTCCCACCCATGTAGTCAGTCCAAAACTGGAGGGCTAAGACAATCCCTGACCTCCAGGAGTGCTGGACTTGGGAGAGGGAAGTCTGGGATTCTGCAGACCCACGGAACGTAGGTCCATGGAACATGGGCTACAGGTGCTCAAGGGACACTGACCTGGAGGCCATGCATCTGGGGACCACGGGGCCCAGGAATGCCACCACACAACCGAGAGTTTTCAGGAAACAATGTGGCCACCAGTCCCAGGGATAGGGTCGTGCCAGCCAGCCCACAGCTTCTGACCTCTGTACTTGTAAGCCACAATTCTACCTTTAGCAAGCACCATCTCTGCCACTCTCTCCAGATTGATGTTCACACACCCTCCACCCTGCAAGCCCCCAAGACAGCCCACTCCAGCAAGACTCTAACCCCACTTGGCCACCTCTTCACAGGAGAGACCGTAAGGTGCACTCACTCAGATGCCATCTTGCCCCGCCTCACTCTCGCTATTTATATTATATGATAATTTATACATGCATATAGTTTTCTTCATTTTGATCTTCTGGATTAGCCTGGAAATAAGAAACAACTTTTTTTCAACTAACACTTTGACATTGTGCAATTAATTCTCAATTTCTAATTCTATGTCCTGATTGTGTCCTTGTAAAATATAATACTTTTAATAATAATAGTGTTTAATTTCCATGTTTGTTTAGTCAACATTGGGACAAATTAATTTATGGTAGAATAATTTTATCTGAATTGAAAAGTAAAGATTTTGCTTTCTTTCCCAGAATGTAAATACATATATCCATTCTCTCCCAGGCTATTCAGTATTATTGACACTCTGGCTCAGGTCACCACCACAATGTAGATTTCCATGACCTCAAGGTAAATGAACAGAAAATGGATGCAGGCTGCTATGATCCTAGATTTCATTGTCCAGTGGTCTTATCTTGATTTCTCCATCATAGACAGGGCTTGTTATGGCTGTACATGACTCTAATGAAAAGCAAAGTTAATGTGAGAGCTCAGCTATTCTGATGGACTTGAAACAACTGGCCACTTCTTATTGCTGGTGGATGCCTTAGAGCATCATCTGTTGTCAAGAGTCCTGGATGTTCTTCCTGAGCTACCACCTATGGGGGACATATGGAAATGTCCTCAAAGAAATGAGAAAAATAAATGTGGGGCAGGGTTTGTTTGAACCCTTGTTTCTTTGCTGACAGGCTGGCTTCATCCTCAGGAAGAGCTCAGGCTTATTTGACTCACTCAATTCCTGGAAGTGGACTCTGAAAGCTGCACTTGTGCAGTCCCTTGTGGAGCCCTGTGTTTCTAAATTGGACCCAGACCTAGGAGATATGAGCCCTGAAGGATGACACCTGGATTGGAATTAGGTAAGACAGCAATAGACAGGACAGGAGGTGCCTGTGGATAGTCACCAGTCTCCTCTATTCCTGTACTGAAGGGACCTGATTTCCTTGCCATTGGGTGAGCTCCAGGAATCCCATGATTTTCATTAGGTGGCTGGTTTCCAAGGAGATATTGTAGTCATTCTAGACAGTGTTAGGGGAGGTGGAGACATGAATATAAAAATGTAATAGACATGAGATTATACTAATATGATCTGTGAGGCAACTTCATAGAGTTTTCAGAAAGTTTGATAGATTCAGCCCTCTCCTCACTGAGGGTAAACTGTGACTTTAGTGTATACCTTTACATTATAAAGTCTGAGGTTGATTTTCAGACATGCTATGTAATAATGAACAGTTACACAACTGTTGTTAATATGTGTACTATATACTTTCTTTTTTGTCCAAGGGTAATCTGCATTCCTTTTTAAATTTTTAAAATTTTTAATTTAATTTTAATTTTTTATTTTTTTATGAGGTACTGGGGATTGAACCCAGGGCCTCATATATGGGAAGCAGGCACTCAACCAACTGAGCTACTGCTGCTCCTAATTTTTATTTTTATTAGAGAAGTTGTCAACTTACAAAAAGTCATGCATAATGTATAGAATCCTATGCATCACTCCTCCACCAATACTTTACATTGTTGTGAAATATTTGTTACAGATTATGAAAGAGCATCGCCAAATTATTTCCACCATGGTCCACAGCTGTATACATTCCTTTTAATGTGTTCTTCCCTCTAGTTTTCACTGATATTTGTATTAATTTAATTAGTTAAGCATTAGAGTTCCAATGCCCACAAGGATGTATGATTTAAGAGCCATGTGCAGTGGAAGCAATGGGAATCCAGAATGTGGAAGAGGTTTCCGGGAAAGAAGAGGGCTTTCATGACCTCCTCTAAATTCCAGTTTCCAGGAAAGATCCAGATACATGGTCATATCTGTATTGTGAGTAAGAAAACAAAAGAAAAAAATTTCTTCATGGTTAGAAATGTTAATTTCCAACACAGAAACAAACTGTGCAAATTCTGCTCAAAACAACACCATCCAATAGTGTTCCCTTTACAGAGAAATGGTGAAAATCACATGGACACTACAGTGTGAAAGCACCTGGGAAGGTTCCAGTGAAAAATCCAAAGCTATGGACATCCTAAGGGCTGAGCCTAGATGTCATCCTAGATGAGAAGTCAAAGGGACCTGACACTCTATACAATGTGTGCTGCCCAATGATCTCCCATGTTGTCTGGAGCAGGATGCTAAGGTGAAGTAAGTTGTAAACTTATCAAAGAATGTGCTCCTATGAGAGGAAATGAAGAAGCCAGGTACATCCCTATCATAACGGGGTTCTCATGGCATCCAGAATTAATTTCTACCATCAAATCTTTAGCACTGTGGGCTGGCAGCTCCTTAGAACTTGAGTGGCATCTGGGCCACCATTGTGTTTTGGAAGCAGAACACTTCATTTCTAATTTCTGAGGTCTACGCTTGGAAGGATATTTCATCTCAGGTTAAATCATCCGCAGAATGTCACCAATACATGATACAGATGGGTGATAAGGTAACTTATGTGTAGATATTATTTAGGTAGATCTATGAATTTGAGTTGAGGCTGCAATATGAGTTAAGAATTATGAGCATTTTGAGATGAGCTGCAATTTTTTTTTTTATTTGTGAGATACACATGTTAAAGGGGACCAGAAAATGTGATTAGTTTAAGGAACTTGACATGGGAAGATTATTCCAGATTGCCCAGATGAACCCTTAAAGTCATCACATTTTCCCTCATGAGCAGGGAGCAGGGAAAGGTACTAATTCAGAATGAGGGGCAATTTGATGACCAAAGCATGATTCTCCCTTAGAGAAAGGAAACATGAGCCAAAGAATAAATCTCTGAAAGTGGGAAAGACAAGAAAAGATATTTTTCCCTGGTTACTCACAGATAGCAAGTCTTCCCTTGACTTTGATATAATAAAATTGCTTAAGAAGTTTGAGTGCCAGAATGGTAACAGAATAAATGTGTGCTGTATATTATTGTGGTTATTTGTTACAGCAGTCATAAAAAAAACACAATATTTAGTGCATGCTAATGTGTATGCTTGTAATATCTCCACATAAGGAGATTGCATGATGGAAACTAAAATATGTTGTTCATGAAAACTTTGACCCCTCCACACAAGCAGAGTGAGGATTGGTGTACATGTCTGGAAAAATTAAAATAAGCTTCATGCTGACTCCATTGCATGCTCTGGCACATGATAACTGAAAAGCACAGTAGATCATTGTAAAAAGCTTCCCCAGTGAAATCTTTTGAAATATCTGAATACATGCAATATAAAGTCACCTCATCTCAACATCCCCAAAATATCAAATAATGATGCCACCAAATCAAACCCCAAATCTCATCTCAATCCAATCACTGGGATGAACGGGACACAATGCTGGAGAATCCACAATGATGATATGTCTCTATGTGAAGCTGGAATTATCTCCAAATTTCTCAGGTATACTATTAGGAGAGATACACTTCCCTAGTCCTGATGTGACAGTTCAGCAGATAGACACAAAAGTACAAAATGTGTATTAACCAAATAATGGTGCTTTGATGTATACAAATGAAGTATCACAAAAATTATTTAAACATGTGCAGACATTTTAAAAAAGGGTCTCCTTATTCAATAGAAAAATGACAGAAAATCAATGTGAATATAATAGACTTGAATATTATTAACCAACCCGATATCCCTAAACTCCTCCAATGAGACAACCACAGCTAAAATCATGCATTCCCTTGATTCTTATTTCTTTTTACTGAGGTTGAAATGCTTCCTCTAATTTTATGTTTTATTTAAAATTAAATTCATAATTTCCTTTGAATATAATGCAAATTTTAATACACGGATGCAGTGTAATGTGAAATATACATTGAGCTGTGTAACATACCACAATGCTACAATGTGCCTTGACTGTGGAACAGCTTACGATATCTCCACCAGACCTATTGTGGCACTTGCCTGCATGTGGACTGGCATCTTGCTCACCCTGGGTCACGTTGCTCAAAGCCAAAACTCTGCCTCTTATTTGGTCAGGTCAAATGTATTTCACTTCACGTGTTTGTCTCTACAATTTTTCCTGGATAAGAGGCATAACACACTCACTTCCATACCCCAATAGTTTCATGCAGCCCTGAATGGCTTTTCCAGACAACTGTGATCTTTTCTTTTTTGTCTTTATTTATTTATTTAAATGTTACATTCAAAAACTATGAGGTCCCCATATATACTTCCCACCCCCCTCACCCCACTCTTCCCATATCAACAACCTCCTCCATCATCATGGGACATTTGAAAGTAAACATGCTTGTCATTCTTCTTCAGTCCTGACTCTCCATCAATCAAAAATGTTGATTTGATAGCTCCATAACATCAATATCATATACATTTCCTATACCTATTTTCCTCCCACTTTTTGTACTTGTTACCACTTATGTCTTCATACATTGTATGAACAAAACCATAGATTTATCATTAATTTTTAAGCATTTGCATTTTATCACCTGTAGGAAGAACTGGAATTACATACCAAATAATACCCTATCATAATACTGGCATTTAAAATTACCCAACGATTAACTCTAATGCAGGTCTTTATTCTCTTATGCCACTTTAGACCACTGTCTTTTGTCCTTTACTCTCAGTCTGAAGAACTCCCTTTATCGTTGTTTAAAAGGAGGGCAACTCCCTCAGCTTTTTAAAAATCTGGGAATGTCTTAAACTCTCCATCATTTTTGAAAGAAATTCTCAGCAGATATAAAATTTTTGGCTGGTAGCTTTTTAAAATACATATACTTTTCTTTTTTTATTTTTTAAAGATGCTTAGATTCCATAAATATTACATAAAAAATATAGGGAATTCTCATATGCCCTGATACCTACCTCTCACAATTGCCCCCATTAAAAACATCCTTCATTAGTATGGTACCTTTGTTACAATTGATGAACACATTCTGGGGCATTGCCACTAAGCATGGATTATAGTTTACATTGTAGTTTATATTCTTTTCCACACAATTTTGTAAGTTATGACAAGCTATAGCCTGTCCTGTATCTATCACTGCAACATCATTCAGGACATTTCCCAAGTTCCAAAAATGCCCCCATATTACACCAGTTTTTCCCTCTCCCTCCCATCACAAACTCCAGTGGCCACTGCCTCAACATCCATGATAAAAGTTCTGCCATTGCTAGAATCACAATACATCTGTAGTAAAATACCAGTAAGTCTACTCTAGTCCATCATTCATTCCCCAATCCTGAGGATTCTGGGATAGTAATGCCCACTCCAGTTGTAATTGAAAGTGGGCTTAGATCCCATGGGGCAGATAGATGGGACTATCTTGCTTGCAGTTGCAGAGTCTCTGTTCCTTGGGATAATCATTGCCCATCGTCTTCTTGTCAGTTGTCCTGGGTGAGTCCAATGAACAGGAGAGTAGGTGTTGCAACTCTGTCGAGATACAATGCCAGGAGTTTTTTTTTTTTTTTTCTATTTATTATTGGTACTGAATAAAACATTTTGGCTAAGTAATTCATATTTGGGCTCCTGTGTATACATTTTATTAATTCAATGATGTTAGCAATAGGATCTTTGGTGGCCATGCTTTGTGCATTTAGCTTGGTTTAACTGATAATCACTTTTCTTTTTTTTTTTTTTTTTTTTTTACTTCTCATCAAGTTGTATCTAAAGACTTTATTTTTTGTCTTTATTTATTTTTTTAATACTACATTAAAAAAATATGAGGTTCCCATATACTACCCACCCCCTGCACCCCACTCCTCCTCCCATAACAATAATCTCCTAATCATCATGAGACATTCATTGCATTTTTTAAATACATCTCTGAGCACCGCTGCACCTCATGGTCAATGGTCCACATCATAACCCACACTCTCCCACAGTCCACCCAGTGGCCCGTGGGAGGACATACAATGTCCAGTAACTGTCCTTACAGCACCACCCAGGACAACTCCAAGTCCTGAAAATGCCCCCACATCTCATCTCTTCCTCCTATTCCCTAACCCCAGCAGCCACCATGGCCACTTTCTCCACACCAATGCCACATTTCCTTCGATTACTAATCACAATAGTTCATGAATAGAATATCAGTAAGTCCACTCTAATCCATACTCTATTCCTCCATTGTATGGACCTTGGAATGGTTGTGTCCACTCCACATCTATATCAAGCGGGGGCTTAGATTCCACTTGGATGCTTGGATGCAATCCCCCTGCTTTCAGTTGTAGGCACTCTTGGCTCCAAGGTGTGGTGGTTGACCTTCTTCAACTCCATGTTAGCTGAGTGAGGTAAGTCCAATAAACCAGAGTGTAGGAGCTGAAGTCTGTTGAGGCTCACGGCCTGGCTATCACATGATCAGTCCACAGATTCAGGTCCCCTGGGTATATATTAAACCCCAGCACCAAATACAGTTCCAGCAAAAGTAACAGGAGAGTCTTGTGAAAAAAGATCACTTCTGAGTCCAGCTCCATCACACAGAAACACAAACTCCAAAGAAAGTCCAACTGACATGGCACTGAACTCCATCTGCCATGACCATGTAGCCCTCAGAAGAACCAATACCTGAGGTTGTATCTACTTTATCTGTCTCTGGTACTCTGCTGAGGTGTGCATAAGGGCAACCCCTCTTATAACCCCCTGGCTCTTTTTTGGAGACTCATAGCCATATAAACTCATTTGCCCTTTCCATTTACCCCTTTGATTCAGGTCAAAAAGCATTTTTAACTCCGGGCATTGAAGGACAAATACTACATGACCTCAATGATATGAAATAAGTAAACCAAGCTGCCTCAAAGAGCTAGAGACTGGATGATAATCACTTTTCATTGGTGAACGCTTTAAGAGAAGAATAGGGCTATTGTTTGGGGAGATGGTAAGTATAATCATTCCTTCTTTCAAGAGCTCTTGGATTAAATAACAGATCCCTACTTTTTTTCAGGCAATATTGTATTGTTATTGCCTGGATTGACAGGGGTGGTTCCATGTGGGTCCCAGTTGACATGGAGCCAAGTATTTGAACTTATGCAGGTAATGGGTTAAAGCACATTAGGGTAGATGTTCAATAAGAATGTTTCCTATTGTTATAACTTGTATGGGAAATGGGGACTGGGTCTCTAAAATGCAAGAAAAGGAAGCCAAGCCCTCCAGGGGAGGGGACATGTGGCCCCCTCTAGGTTAGACACTCAGCCTTATAAACTATTATCTATAGCTCATATGTGAGCCCGACTCCTGTCAATAGCTCCACTGGGTCTATAAACGGATAGATAGTTTAAGCCTTGCTGGAAAGATTGAGAAAAATCCCCAATTAGGGAGTGGGGACTCCTGTAAGACACATTTCTTCTACTTGTTAGCAAAGGGAGACATCCTTAGATTTGAAGAGGAACTCTGGGTTTATTTTGTATGAGAGCATAAAGAAATGTGCTCAATGCATCATGTCAATTTTTAAAACAAAAATTGATCTACATCAGTTGTCTGCCAGTGGACATTTGCCTGGGCAGTTATACCCATGATGGCAGGTGTATGGTTTTACCTTTTTTATGTTTAATTTTTGATAATTTTTTATTATGTAAAAATATAACTGTACTTTTTACATATCTCTACATATTTATGTGATTATATGTCCTTACACATGTGTTTTTACAAAAACACATATAGACATATATAAAGGAAGAACTATTGAGAAACATTACTAAATACTTTTCTTTTTTACTTTAATTGCCATTAATTTTAAAGATACATAGATCACAAAAAAGTCACATTAAAATATATGAGGTTCCCATATACTCAACCCTCACCTAACTCCTCCCACAACAACCTCTTTCATCACTGTGGCACATTCATTTCATTTGGTGAATACATTTTGGAGCACTAATGAACCACATGGATTATAGTTTACATTGTAGTTTACACTCTCACTTACTATATTCAGTGGGGTATGGTAGAATATATAATGTCCAGGATTTGTCCCTGCAATATCATTTAGGAAAAATCCAAGTCCCAAAAATGCCCTCAGATCACATCTCTTCTTCCCTCTTCCTGCCCTCAGCAACTACCATGGCCACTTCTCCACATGAATGCTACAATTTCTTCCATGCTATTAGCAAGAGTTCTACAGTAGAATAAGAGTAAGTCCACTCTAATCCACATTTTATTCCTTCATCCTGTGAACCCTGGGATGGTGATGTCCATTCCACCTCTACATCGAGATGGGGTTTAGATCCCACATGTTCCATGGTTGCAAATCTCCTGCATGCAATTATAGGCACTCTCAGTTTGCTGGTGTGGTGACTGACCATTTCCACCTCCCTGTTAGCTGACCTGGGTAAGTCCAGTGAACCAGAGAGTAGGAGTTGCAACTCTGTTGAGGCTCAGGGCACCACTGGCACACAGACAGTCCAGACATTCAAGTCTCCTGAGTATACACCAACCCCAGTGCCAACCACAGGTTCAGTAAAAGTGACAGTAGAGGCATGTTGAGAAAGGTCACATCTGAGTCCAACTCCATTACACTCAGGAACACAAATTCCAAAGTAAGGCCAACTGACAAGGCACTGAAATTCAAAAGCATCTGCCATGGTGATACAACTGTGTGTCTCCATAGCCCTCAGGAGCACCAGTACCTGGGTTTGTATCTACATTGGCTGTCTCTGGAATCCTATTGAGATATGAGCAAGTGCAACTCCTATGATGACCTCCTAACACTTTTTTGAAGATTATTAGCCATATAAACTCATTTTTCTTTACCATTTCCCCCTCTTATCAAGGATTTTTTCTACGTGCATCACCAGCTAGTGATTGGTAGTAATCCCTCAGCATCATGGAGGCTCATCCCCAAGAGTCATGTTTTGCTTAGAGAGTGGCCACATTTGAGAAACATGGAGGTTCTCAGGGGGTAAATCTTAGGCACCCTGCAGCTTTAGGCCTATTTGAAATTTCCAGCACAAAGGATCAAAATAGTCATCAGTATCAGGGGCTCATCATCAGACCATCCTTGTTCACTGGCTTTTACCCTTGCATGTGAGGGATTGTTGCTGTTCCATTGGGGAATGTGACAGAGTTTCCCTGGCTAGGATCTCAGCACTCCCTCAGTTGTTATTTGAAACTGTAACTCCTATGAAAATACCCAGTGAATATCCAAATATTTTTATATATCCTATATACATGCCCTGGAGAACTACCTCTCAAACCTATACTCCCCAACCATAACACCCCACACTAGCATTCCTCCCCTGCCATAGTTTAAATCCTCTGTCATCCAAAACTTCTTCAAAAATGAAGCCTAATATATTGCCAAATTCAATTAGTAGGAAAATGAAATAGTAATGATAGGCTTAAAGAGTAGAAATAGAATACATATTAATTTAGAAATACTAAAATACAGTAAAAATAAATTGGGGTATTAAAAATGAAAAATATCATAAAACTTGTTTTTGATGTTTGCCTTTCATCACTGTAATAGGTGTTGCCCTGTATGTAGAGTGGCAAGGCTATTTCTTTCATTCATTTCTCAGTGTCTACATCCTTGTTTTTAATTTTTAATTTTGTCTTCAAAAAAGTTTCACATCACAGTAAAGTCACATATACAATATTGGAGACTCCCGTGTACCCAAAATGATACCCTTTCCCCCCTTTCTCCCCTTCCCCAGCAATGGTCTTTTTACCTGTGGATGCTATATTTGCTAGAGCTGATTTACAAATATTGAAACAGAGCTACCAATCATGGTTCCTTTTTGGTTTACATTATGGTTTATATTTTAGACTGTATGATTTTCTAAATTTTTAGTTACATTGTGGCTTACATTATGTTTTTCATTTTAGCCTATAGATTTTTTACATTTTTGTTGAAATTTAACATGTCCTATATCTCTCATTGCATGATCTGGTGGAACACTTCCATTGACCTTCAGTTACCCTGCTTCCATCTATTCTATTGCTCTCTCCCCCTCCCATCAGGGCCCATAGTGATGATCAAGTTTCACTGTTTGAAGGACCAGATTCACAGATACTTGCAACAATGCTGAGGGCTTGACACATTAAACTGTCCTCCCCCTTTGGTAGCCATCAATTCTCTCAAAAAACACCATTCCCTCTGTTTGAGAAAATCAGGCTTCCCCAGGATGGGGGTACAAATTACCACTTATTTTATGGGTCTCCACCCAAGGATATAACACACTATGACAAGATGAGCACTAGCAGGCTCCCTAGAAGTCTGCCCCTGTACCAGATGCCCCCCATTAAGCACATTAAATAGGAACCCTTCCTTATAATATTTTCTAAGGAATTTTCTCCACATTGTAGTTTCAAACACATACCCGACAATCTCTCATGCTTATCTGTTCCCCTTAACCATCCCCCCAATTCCTTGGGCCATTTGATCCATCCTCCCAACCCCAATCCCCCTCAAGCCTGCAAATTCCCACCCAATTATATCCCTATATTCCCGACTTAACCATTCCCTGTACAACTATTTACCTTCACTTTATCACAGATTTCACCCATATATGAGTCAGCTCAAAACCTTCTTCTCCCCCCCCCCCAATTTCCTGTAAGCCTATCATCCAGTCTCTAGCTCTCAGAGACAGCTTGGTTTGCTTATTTCATATCAGAGAGATCATGTAGTATTTGTCCTTCAATACCTGGCTCACCTCACTCAACATAAGGTCCTCAAGATTCATCCATGCTACTCCATGTGCTTGTACTGTATTCCTTCTTATAACTGAGTAGTATTCCACTGTACCTATGTACCACATTTTCTTTATCCATTCATCTGTTGATGGACATTTGGGTTGATTCCAACTTTTGGTAAGAGTGAATCATTCTGCTATGAATGTATATAGCAGTTTGTGTCCTTGTTTTCAGTGGTTCTGGGTATATACCAAGCAGTGGAATTGCTGGGTCATATGGCAAATCTATAGCTAGTTTTTTTGAGAAACTGCCAAACTGTCTTCCAGAATGGCTGAATCCTTCTGAATTTCCACTGGCAGCGGATGAGTGTTCCCATTCCTCCACATCCTCTCCCTCAATTGTAGTCTTCTGTTTTTTAATAGCCACCAATCTAAGGAGTAAGATAGTATTTCATTGTAGTTTTGATTTGCATTTCCCTAATAGCTAGTGATTCGTGCATCTTTTCATGTGCTTTTTAGCCATTTCTATTTCTTCTTTGGAGAAGCATCTGCTCAAATATTTTGCCCATTTTTTAAAAGGGTTGTTTGTCTTTTTATTTTCAAATTATAGGATTATTTTATATATGCAGGGTTTTAGTCTCTTATCAGCTATTTTCTCTCAGTGGGTAGGCTATCTTTTCACTTTCTTGACAAACCCCTTTGAGGTGAAAAAGGCTTTAATTTTGAGGAGTTTCTATTTATCTATTTGTTTTTTTACTGCTCAGGCTTTGGGTTTGAAGATCATGAAGCCATTTTCTATTACAAGGTCCTGTAGATGCTTCCCTACATTGTTTTCCAAGATCTTTTCAGAATTGGCTCTTTTATTTAGGTTTTTGATCCATCTTGATTTGATTTTTAAAATAAGCTGTGAGATGGTAATCATCTCTCATTCTTTTGCATATGGATATCCAGTTCTAGAAACACCATTTGTTGGTGAGGCCATTTTATTCCAGTTAAATGGGTTCCGTGGTCTTATCAAATACCAGATGACTGCATATGTGAGGATGTATATCTGAACTCTCAATTCAGTTCCATTGGTCAATGTCTATCCTTGTGCCAATCCAATGCTGTTTTGACCACTACAGCTTTGTAGCATGTTCTGAAGTTGGGTAGTGTGAACCTCTGATTTCATTTTTCTTTTTCAATGTCTTTTGCTATTTGGGGTCTCTTTCCCTTCCAAATACATTTTTTTTTAGTTAATTTTTTACAGTTCATTAAAAAATGCTGTGTTGATTTTTGTTGGCATTGCTTTAAATCTGTAGATCAATTTCAGTAGGATAGACATCTTAATGATACTTAGCCTTCCTATCCATGAACAGGGACTATTCTTCCATTTATTTGCTTCTTCTTTGATTTCCTTTAAAAGTATTGTGTAGTTTTCTGTGTATACATGTTTTACATCTTTTGTTAAATTTATTATGAGCTATTTGTCCTTTTTATTTACTACTGTAAATGGTATTTTTTTCTTTATTTCCTCCTCAGATTGTTCATTACTGGTGTACAGAAATGCTACTGATTTTTTTAAATTGATTTTATAAACTGTTACTTTATTGAACTAATTCATTAGTTCTAGAATCTTTGTTGTAGATTTCTCAGGGTTTTCTAAGTACAAGATCATGTCATCTCTAAATAGTGAAATTCTGATTTCTTCCTTTCCAGTTTTGATGCTTTTTATATCTATTTCTTGCCTCAGTGCTCGAGCAAGCACTTCTATCACAATGTGAAATAGAAACAGTGATAGTGGGCATCCTTGTCTCATTCCTGATATTAAAGGGAAGGATCTTAGGATTTCACCATTGTAAATGATGTTAGCTGTGGGTTTTTCATATATATCCTTGATCATGTTCAGAAAGTTTCCTTCTATTCCTACATTTTGGAGTGTTTTTATCAGGAAAGGGTGCTGTATTTTGTCAAATGTTTTTTCTGCATCTATAGATATGATCATGTGATTTTTCCCCTTTAATCTGTTTGTTGTATTACACTGATTGATTTTTTATGTCGAACCATCCTTGCATATCAGGGATAAAACTCACTTGGTCATGGTGTATACTTCCTTTGCTGTGTTGTTGAATACAGTTAGCAAGTAATTTGTTGAGGATTTTACATTCTAGATTCATTAGAATGATTGGTCTGTAATTTTCCTTTTTTGCGTTTTCTTTTTTTGGCTTTGGTATTTGGATAATGCTGATATCATAGAATGAGTTAGGCTGTGTTCCTTATATTTTGATTTTTTGGAAGAATTTAAGCAAGATTGGTTTAGTTCTTTCTGGAATGTTTGGAAGAATTCACCTAAGAATCTATATCACCCAAGGTTCTTCTTAGTTGGGAGGTTCTTAATGACTGTTTCTATCTCTTTACCTGTGATTTGTTTATTGTGATCATCAATGTCTTCTTTAACCAATATAGGTTGCTTATGAGTTTATAGGAATTTGTCCATTTCCTCTCAATTGTCCTTCTTGTTGGCATATAGCTTTTCAAAGTATCCTCTTATGATAGTCTTTATTTCTGTGGGGGCAATTAGTGATATTGTTTTTTCTCATTTCTTATTTTGTTTATTTGCATCTTCTGTCTTTTTTTTCCCTTTGTTAGTCTAGCTAAGGCTTTGTCAATATTATCGATCTTTTCAAAGAACCAGCTCTTTGTTTTGGTTATTTTTTCTAGTGCTTTCTTATTTTAATTTCATTTAATTGTGCTCGGAAGTATTTTTTTTTTCTTTCTTTCTTCCTCCTTTGATTTTAGTTTTTTGTTTTTATATTAATTCCTCCAAGTGTGCAGTAAGGTCTCCAAATTTATCTCTTTCTTCTTTTTGATGCATGAATTTATGGCTATGAATTTCCCTCTCAGAGATGCTTTCCCTGCATCCCATAAGTTTCGATATGCTGTGTCATGATATTCTTTTCTTTTCTTTTTTGAATTTTTTAACTTAATTGAATTTTTTAAAGATACATATATCACAAAAATGTTACATTAAAAAAATATAAGAGGTCCCATAAACCCAACACCCCTCCCAACCCTTCTCCTCCCAAATCATCAACCTCTTTCATCCTTGTGTCACATTCATTGCATTTGTGAATATATTTTGGAGCACTGATGCAATACATGGATTATTGTTTACATTGCAGTTTACACTCTCCCCCAGTCTATTCAGTAGGTTATGGCAGGATATATAATGCCCAGCATGTGTTCCTGCAATATCATTTAGAACAACATAGTTTTAAGATAGTTACAGATTTCTTTTGAGAATTCATACTTGACCCACTGTAGGTGTAAGAGTGTGTTGCTTAACTTCCATATCTTTGTGCCTAAGTGGTTCTGTGCCCCTTGCATATTTCCAGCTTTGTTCCACTGTGGTCAGATAAATTATTTTGTATAATTTCAATCTTTCTGAATTCTTTGAGACTTTCTCTGTGGCCTATCATGTGATCATTCTTGGAGAATGACCCATGTGTGCCTGAGAAGAATGTATATCCTGCTGTATTTGGGTGCAATGGTCTGTGTATGTCTATTAGGACCAGCTCCTCTATTATTCAAAGTCTTTGTTTCTTTATTGATTCTCTGTTGAAATGTTCTGTTTAATGCAGATAATGGTGTATTAAAGTTCCCCAATATAATTGTAGAGGCATCTATTTCTCCAATTACTTTTTCCAATTTGTTTGCCTCATGCATTTTGAGGCATCCTGATTAGGTGAATAAATGTTAATGTTTGCTCTTTCTTCTTGAAAGATTACCCCTTTGACTACTATGTATTGTACATCTTTGTGTCCCAAAATAGATTTGCATTTATAGTTTATTTTGCCTGATATTAATATCGGTACTCCTGCCCTTCTTTGGTTATTGTTTCCTTGTAAGATTATTTTCCAGGCATTCACTTTCAATCTCCTTGAATTCCTGGTTTAACATTGGTTTATTGTAGACAGCACATGGATGGGTCATATTTATTTATCCATTCTGCCAATTTGTGTTTCTTGACAGATGAGTCTAATCCATTAAATTTCAATGTTATTACTCTCCAGGAATTACTTACATTAGCCATATTTTCTTTGGATTTCTGTATGTCATATGTTGTTTTTATTTCTCTTTTTTCCTTTTTGGTTGTTCTCCAACTCTGTCTCTCTTGTTTGGTTTTTTTTTTTTCTTTCCTCCTGCATAACTCCCTTTAGTATTTCTTGAAGGGCAGGTTTCTTACTGGCATACTCTCTTAGTTTCTGTTTATCTGTGAATATTTTGAACTCTCCATCATTTTTGAATTCCAGCTTTGCTGGATAGAGTGTTCTTGGTTGGAATTTCTTTTTCTTTTAGAACCTCAACTATGCCATACCACTGCCTTCTTGCCTGCATGGTTTCAGATGAGAAATCAGCACTTAATCTTATTGAGCTTCCCTTGTATGTGATAATTCTCTTTTTTCTTGCTGCTTTTAGTATTTTTTCTTTGTCTTGAACATTGGATAATTTAACAAGTATATGTCTTGGGGTAGGCCTGTTGGGATTTATACTCTTTGGAGTGGTGTGCTGTGCTTCTTGGGCATGGACACCCATCTCCTTTAATAGGTTTGGGAAGTTTTCCTCCCTTACTTCATTCAATGCCCCTTCTGTTCCCTTTTCCTTCTCTTCACCTTCTGGTATGCCTATAATGCATGTGTTTGTTCATTTTGTGTTGCATTCCAAATCGCTAAGTCCCCACTGGATTTTTTCTATCTTTTAATCTATCAGTTCCAAAATCTGTTTGATTTCTGATGCCCTGTCTTTCACATCACTAATTCTTTCCTCTGCTTATTCAAATATGCTGCAATTTGCTGAGAGTGCATTTTTTATTTCTTGAATGGTGCCATTCATTGCCATCATATTTGTTATCTTTTTGCATATGTTTACAGGTTTTTCAGTATGCTCTCCAAATGATTTTTAATATCTTAATCTCTCCCTTCACTTCATTAAATTGGTCCATGATATGTGATTGGAGAGCTTTGATTAGTTGTTTGATGTTTGCTTCTCTACCTGGTTTTTAATTTGTTCATTGGACTGGGCCATGTCTTCCTGATTATTGGTTTTGTTTATCATTTTTTGTTGCTGTCTGGTTATCATTATATCTTGGTAGTTTTGTTCAGTTGGTTAGCTTCTTCCTCTAGTCTTGGGTTTTTTTAGGTGCTATTTTTTTGTGTGTGTTAATTTTTCTCTTTGACACTTTGTTCTTCTTTTTATATTGCCTTCTTGTTGTCTAAGTTACCTTGAAGGAAAAAGATTAGGGCCAGGGAAAGCAAAAGAGGTAAGGAAAGAAAAATTGTAATAGTAGTAGTCATAGCAAATGTTAGCAGAAGAACCATACAAGGGCTAGGAGAATAGATATTAAACTCATGTAAGCACTATATTGTTATAGGAATAAGAATGTGGAGTACTTACACTGAAATAGGAAAGTGAATATGGAGAAGAATATAGTATTGAATTAAAAGGCTACCATGATCAGGATAGAGGGAAAGGGAAAAGACAATAAAGTAATGAGTTAATAAAAGATTGAAAACAGAATAGAAGTGTTAGAAATAAGATGCCAGAAAAATCAGAGGCTAAACAAAGAGAGGGAATGTAAGAGTGACAACAGACAGTGGTAAGTAGAAAGACATAGGGAGATAAAAAGATAGCATTGGCAGTCAAAATCAGTACACACAGAAAAGTGAAGGTTGAAGATAAGGAAGCAGAGCAAACAATAAACAAGTGGCAGCAACTTATTGAAAGAAGGAAGGAAGGAAGGAAGGAAAGAAAGAAAGAAAGAAAGAAAGAAAGAAAGAAAGAAAGAAAGAAAGAAAGAAAGAAAGGAAGAAAGAAAGAAGGGAAGGAAGAAAGAAGGGAAGGAAGGAAGGAAAGATGAAAGGAAGAAATGAAGGAAGAAATAAAGGAAGGAAGAAAGAAAGGGTGGAGGAATAAAGAGAAAGGAAAGACAAGATAGCAAGAGAAAAAATAAACACAAGTCCTCAAGGAACCAACCAATTAAAATTAAACAATTAAAAAAAAAAGAAAAACAAAAACAGACTTCCCTCTTAAGCTCTTATTTAGGGGAAAAAACAGACCCAAGAGAAGCTAATAAAATGATATTATCGATGTTTTCCCTGTCTCAAAGTATCAGCTAATATCCCAGTGGGATATTACTCTATGAGAGGAGCTGGCAACTGCACCAGAGACCTTGCACATTTAAAGCTGAAACTCCTCTGCTGAGCCAAACCCTCCTCCAGGGTCAACCTGCTTCTAAAAAAAAAAGTCCCCTTCCAGGGCAGGATAGACTCTTTGCAACTGAATTAACTGATTGGGAATCTGTCCTTCCCCCTTTCTCCCTTTCTCACTTCCGCCACTCTCAGGGCAGCAGGAAGCCCATGTGAGAGCTTCACTCTGAAATTCAGTTGGAACTCTAGTGAACCAAATCACCATGGAAATTAATGACTCTCAGTCTCTTTGAGAGAAAGCACTCACACTTCTCTGGGAACCCTAAATATGCTGTTGGAAGACTACCAAGCATTTCCTACTCCCCCACCCCAACCCCCCGCCCTCCCTTAGTTGCAAAGGATAAGTTAATTGCCTCACTCAACCTTCTACCAGAGGTAACCCACAGAGTTTAGGTAAATTGGGGTGCCTCCACAGATTTGCCTCTCCCCTCTTCCTGGTTCCTCCTCAAGCCAGCTGGCCTGTTCCTTAAAGCTCAAAAAGGGGAGTCCAGACAATTTAACCCACACTCATAGAATGCCTCTCCTCCCTTCACCAGAACTCTGCCACTTTCCGAGTTTTTCTTTTGCTCCGGCTGTGTGACTGATGAGGTTCAGGAAAAGCCTTGGCTTCTTGTCCTGTGGGAGGGGCAGAAACCCACGGTTTTATCTTGAGCTATCACTCTTCCCGTCCTGCTTTCTTCTGATGATGTTCAGCAGCCTCCTACTTTGTGGGTACCCAAAATAGCTCACTCAGGCTGGATTTTGTCCCTACTCAGCCATTTTTTTTTTGTTTTGTAGGGGCATATTTGTGGTCTTACACAGATGCCATCTTGCCCCGCCCTCAAATACACATCTTAGTCTTCCTGTCCATGAACAGGGAATATTCTTCTATTTATTTACGTCTTCTTTGACTTCCTTGAACAATGTTTGTAGTTTTCTGTGTATAAGTCATGTACATCTATAGTTAAATTGATTCCTATGTATTTGATTTTTTAAATTTACTATCATAAATGGTATTTTTTTTTCTTGATTTCCTCATTGGATTGCTCATTCTTGGTATGCAGAAATGCTACTGATTTTTGCATCAGAGGAATCCCGCCTCCAAGCAAGATTGTATGTTGACTTGATGCTGGGTGCTGTCCATCAAGGAGAGGGCCACGCCCTCTTCAGGGTGCAGTTCCTACCCAGTACGCGTGCAGGCTGTAGAGCCTTAAAGAACTCCCGATGTTTGGGGCGGGGGGCGTGGAGAACCTGCCTGGGCTCTGGCTGAGCCCCCGGGACCCAGGAGGGAAAGAGTGGCCTGCGGCGTGCGCGGAATGCGGAGATCGCTCTGGGCCTATGCCTCGGGACTCCAGCGGGTGTTCCTGGCTCCGCCATAGCTGTAAGTTGGCACCCGACTTGTCTTAGGCAAGGGCGCAGGCCGGGTGGGAACCCCCCACAGGCGCGAGAAGTGTGCAAGCGAGCCTCGCCTTGCTGCGTTGAGGGGCCCCAAGTCCCGCGTCCCTTCAAGTTCCTGCTCCCTCGCATCTGGAGGAGGGGCGCGGGGATCCCAGAAAGTTGTACCCGGCGCCACTGCGGCTGGTCCTGCGCCCCTCAGGGCCGGGGTGGGGACCAGGCAGGACCATGCCTGGCTGGGGGCGCTACTTCCATGGGCGGCGATGGAGCGGGCGGGGAGCGCAGGCAGTCTGGTCGGGAGTCCTGGCCCAGCCCAGCTGGCCTGCGGCGCAGGGCCCTTTTGCAGCAGGAAGAGATGAGAGGTGGAGGCGTCTTCGGGACATGGAGCTGCCCTGGATGGTGCTTCAGAGGTAATCACCGGACATTGTAAATCCTCACAGGGCCTACATGATGGAATAGAGGAGAGTATGGGCCATGATGTGAACCAATGTATATGAGGTGCAGAGGTGCCCAAAGATGTACTTACCAAATCCAATGGATGTGTCATGATGATGGGAACGAGTGTTGTTGGGGGGGGGGGAGAGGGGGGGGTGGGGGGGTGGGGTTGAATGGGACCTCACATATATATTTTTAATGTAATATTATTACAAATTCAATAAAAAATAAAAAAATTAAAAAAAAAAAAAAAAAAAAAAAAAAAGAATAAGGGTCCCTCGGCCCAAGGGAAGGGTGGCCTGCCTTCCCCCCATGGTCCCTCCTTCCCCCTCCCCATGGTCTCTCCTGCCCCCCAGGGTCCCTCTCCCCCATGGTCCCTCCTGCCCCCTACTCTCCCTTCTCCCCCACAGTGTTCTTGCCCCGACACAGTCCCTTGTCCCCCCAAAGCCCCTCCTCCCCCCATGGTCGCTGCACCCCCAATGGTCCCTGCTCCCCCCATGGTCCCTCCTCATTCCCTATGGTCCCTCCTGCCCCCCCCTCCAATGGTCCCTTTTGACCCCCCCCAAGGTCCCTCCCTACTCCCTACTCCCATTGTTTCCCCTCACACCATGGTCTCCTCCCCACAGTCTTCCCTCACCCCCACAGTCTCCCCTTCCTCCCACGGTCCCCCCTGCCTTCCCGTGGTCCCTACTCCACCCCAAAGTCCCTTCTCAACCCCATTTTCCCTCCTTCCCACATCATCCCTTCCCAACTGCAGGGTTCCTCCCCCCATGGTCCCTCCTGTATGCCCAGAGTCTATCCTTCCCCCCATGGCCCCTCACCCTACATTCCCTTCTGCCCAACCATAGTCCCTTCAGCCCCCCACAGTCTCTCCTTCCCCACAGTCGAACCTCCTCCCTCCCTCCTGCCCCCAACCCTCCTGTCTCCCCATGGCCCCTCCCCACCTATGTTCCCTCTTGGTCCCCCATGGTTCTTCCAGCCCTCCTACTGTTCCTCCCCTCATGATCACCCCTGTCCACAGTCCCTCCTCTGCCCCACCAGAGTCCCTCTCCACCATGGTCCCTTCTCCCCCCAAAGTCTCTTCTCCCCTTCCATGGTCTCTCCTTCCCCCATCCCTCCTGCCCCCATCCCTCCTGCCTCCTCCTGGTCTCTCCTCATCCCCGTGGTCTCCCCTCCCCTCTACAATCCTTCCTGCCACCCCACAGACCCTCCCTCCCACCAAAGTGCTTCCTCTGCCTCCACATTCCCTCCCCCCTCATGGTCCCTCTTCCCCCTCCATGGTTCCCCTCCCTTGCTGCATTTCCCCCAGGTTCCCTTCCTTGGTCTACCTGTCCTGCAACCTCCTGACCCTCTAAGGTGCTGGGCGTCCTTCCCCTTTCAGTGCCTCCATCCCAGGCCTTGAACTTCAAATTTGCCTCTGGAGCCAGGTGGAGGCCCTGTCCCTTTCTTCTCCTCCCACCTGGCTAGGCCAGGCTCAGGGACTGGCCTGCAACAGTGACCCTTAAAGAGGTTACTGCTGAGGGTGAAATGATGGCACCCAGGGGAAGGGCTCCTGGAAGGACCAGGGGGAGCATGACTGGCACCTGGTGTGTGCCTGCAGGGAGCACAATGAATGGGGACCCCTCCTGGTAGCAGCCTATGCTTGGCAGGAGGGGTGACCTGGGTAACTTGGGGATACCATTCTAGCCCTGCTTTGTTTGCCATGAGTAGTCACCCAGCTTGCCTTAATGGAGCCAGGCTGCAGAGGGAGCCTCTGAGTTTACTGGTCTCAGCCTCTTAGAAGATTTGGTCCTGTTCTAGGGAAGCAGGTGAGAGCTATGGAGCAGCTGCTCTAACTTAAGACAGATGGACTAGGCCTTCTCACCCCCAACCCCTTCTTTTGTCCCCTGACACTTCCCCTTGAGCTTCTGCAGGTGAAGAATTGCCACCCTAGAAGGGGAGCCAGGCAGGGCTCCTGGGTGCCCTGACACTTCCATGCTGATGATCGCGCTGTTCACCTCATCTATGGATGAGGATTAGCAGTCCTTATTTTCTTAAATGTTAATTTTGTTGATATACATAATGTATGTTTTTAACAAATCCATTTTATTGATATATATTAATAAAGCATACAGCTCATTCAAAGTGTACAATCAATGGTATTTGTTATAATCACATAGTTGTGCACCTACTACCTTAATCATCATTAGAATATTTTCATTATTTCAATAATAAAATAAACTAATAAGAAAATTCTTTACCCCTCTGTTTCCCCTGCTGGAAATACCTGCAATTTCTTAATGTTATTGTGCAATTATTTATGTATTAAGCAGTTTTACTGAGATATATTCACATACCATACAATCTATCCAAAGTGTATAATCAGTGGCATTTCATAGAATCACAATGTAGTGCATTTATCACCACAAAAAATTTTAGAATATTTTCAGTACTCTAAAAAGAAAAAAACACATGCCCCTTAACAGTCCTTCTCCAACCCTAAATAACCAAAAATCTAATTTCATCTTTATAATTTGACTTACATTTAGATTTTATATAAATGGAATCATGCAATATATAGTATATTGTGTCAGGTTTCTTTACTTAGCATAAGTGATATTATGATATTAACATCTTATATTGTTAACATACATTTGTTCAATTTCAAAGAAAATAGTCTTTTATGTGCAGTTTTATCCATATGCATGTATCACACATGGTTTTACTATGCTAAAAAAACCTTTTGGTTACTCTATCTCTTTTTTGCTATCTCTTTTTCTTGAGTAATAAATCTCATTTTAAAGTCTCCAATTCTCAACTCTTCGGTATAACCTCACTTTTTTTTCTTGTTTTTAACTTTATTTTGTACATTTAATAATTGAATATATGAATAATAATTTTAAAAACACAGTTGGATAAAAACATACATTTCTAAATTTAATATACTAGATATAATTTTAAAATCATACATATTAATATAATATATATATTTACTTTAAACCACAATATATTTGTTTCCTAGTAACATAACCATATATTATTTGTCCTTTTGTGTCTGGCTTGCTTCAGTCAGCATAATATCCTCTAGATTCATCCATTTTGTCATAGGCTTTATGACTTTATTTCTTATTAACAGTCACTTAATATTCCATCTTCTGAATACACCACAGCTTATCCATTCATCAGTTGTTGGTTGTTTCCACTTTTTGGCAGTTGTGGGTAATGCTGCTATGAACATTGGTGTTTGCTTGTTTTCCTACTATCAGTTTTTCTGGATATATACCCACTAGTGGTATTGCAGGGTCATGTGGCAAGTTTATATTCACATTCTTTAGGAACTGCCAAACAGTCCTCCAAGGTGGCTGTACCATTCTGCATTCCCGTGAATAGTGAATAAGTCTTCTTATTTCTCTGCATCCTCTCCAACACTTGTAGATCTCTGTGGCAGGGGAGGATCATAGGCGCAGGGTGTCAGTGATGGGATGACATGGGAGGAAGCTCACCTAGGCATAAATATAAGGCATATAAATGTGTTCAGATATTCATGGGGCATTGCCATGGTGGATGGAGATTCACAATAACTGAAGGACTATCAAATTCCCATCCTGGAGAGCTCTGCCACATTCTCTAAGAAGCTAGCAAGAATTCCCTGAGTATAGGAGCAATGACTAGTGAAGGAGGATGGTCTACTGATGCACTCTTGATGTTGATGACTGAGCTTCTGAACATTTACACTTGAAATTTAAACTTACCCTATTATAGGGAGCTTAAGAATTGCCTCCTGGGAACCTCCTTGTTGCTCAAATGTGGTTTCTCTCTAAGCCAGACTCAGCATATAAATGCATTACTTCCCCCCAGTGTGGGACATGACCCCCTGGGATGAGACTCCCTGGCACTGAGTGATTACTACCAAGCACCAACTATCAATGCAGCTAGAAAAAGACTGTGCCCCAAAGGAGAAAAAGATAAAGACATATGAGTTTACATGGCTATGAGACTTCAAAGTGAGGTGAGTCCAGAGGTCATCCAAGAGGTAATGCTTATGCAGGATCTCTTTGACTACCAAGGTAGATACTACCCCAAATAGCTGGGCTCCTGAGGGCTCTGGAGGCATCCAGATACTGGAGTCAGGCCAGATAGCATAGGAATTTGGTGCTTTGCCAGTGGTCCTTACATTAGAATTTATGCTCTCCAGAGTGAGAGAGTTAGACTCAGTTGTGTTTTCCCTACACATGGCTCTTCTGTCCTATTTGAATCTATAATTAGCATAATTAGTACTAAAGTTAGTCTGGTAGAGGCCTGCATACCTTCCAGGTGGGTTGGGGACAGGCCCAGTGGGGCTGCTTCCAAGGGCAGCATGCAGTGGTGGTGCCTATAATTACATAGATAAAGGTGCAAATCCATTTAAGAATGGAATTTCTTTTGTTATCCATGCACCAGTTAATAGACATTCTTCTTTTTTTTTTTTTTTTCCAGTGTTGGTTGCCATGCACGTGCCCTAGGAATCATTGCATGGACTTGATTTCATTTGTCTTGGATAGTTTCCTTGGAGTGGAATTAGCAAGAATTATGGTAAGTTTATATTTTTAAGAAACTGACAAAATGTTTCCCAAAGAGCACCATTTTGCATTCTCACCAGAAATATATGAGGATTCAGTTTTTCCACATCTTCTTTAACAATTGGTGTTGTCTCTTGATTTTAACCATTCTAGTATGTGTAGCAGATTTTAACTTGTATTTCCCTAGTGAAGAAAAGAATTGCATGTTCCTTGTTTGATAAATGTGTATTCACATATTTTCCCATTTTTAAGTGCTGCCTAACTTTTTTTTAAAACAAATGAATTTTATTGATACATATCAACAAAGCATACAGTTCACCCTTAGTGCACAACCAGTGGTATTTGGCACAACACATAGTTGTGCATTGATCACCTCAGTCTTCCTTAGAACATTTTCATTATTTCATTGATAATAATAAACAAAAAAGCCCAAGAAAAACCTTCACCTCTTGATTTCTCTATGCTTCCTCTGCTGTACCCAGATTCCATTAGTGGTTATTTTTGCGCAAATACTTCTTTATTACTCTATTAATTGATATTTATTTACATTTTATATAAATGGAATAACACATTATGTTACAGAATACATTTTGGTTATGGTAGTGCAAGCTTCCTGTATTTGTCCTTTTGTGTCTGGCTTACTTAACTCAAAATACTGTCCTCTAGGTTCATCATGTTGTCGTATGATTTACAACTTCATTTCTTCCTACTGCTGCATAATATTCCATTGTGTGAGTATACCAAAGTTTGTTTATCCATTAGTTTGCTGATGGACACCTGGGTTGTTTCCAGCTTTTGGCAATTGTGAATAATGCTGCTGTGAATGTAGGTGTGCAGATGTCTATTCATGTCACTGTTCTCAGTTCTTCTGGGTATATACCCAGTATGGGTATTGCAGGATCATGTGGCAAATTTATATTCAACTTTTAGGAACTGCTAGTCCTCAACAGTGACTGTACCATTCTGCATTCCTGCCAAGATAAATGTTCCTATCTCCACATCCACTCCAACACTTGTAGTTCCATTATCAGATTTTATTTAGGTTCTTGGCTATGCTGCAGAAATGAATTTCAAGAGTGTGCCAGGTGAGTTAGGCCAGTAATTTATTTAGGTAGGAAGGGAGAAAATAACAGATCAGGGCTCCCAGGTAGAGAGGAAGGGGATGAAAAGGGATAAAGAAGGCTGATTTACAGACTACAATTCCCTGTTATAGGTTATAAATCCTCAGGTTTACTTGTGTGGCCACATGGCAGAGGAAAAATGGCAAGAGTGGCACACAGAGGGCAGCAATGGGTCCAAAGGCAAGAGCAGGGCAAGAGAATGCATCAGAGAGCATTCAGGCCTTGTGGTCTGCTTTATAAACTTAATTATTCCACCCCTTTGCTAATGGCAGGGGAGGGGTTCCAGCTGTTTGCTGTTTTGATTGA
The DNA here is from genome assembly GCF_030445035.2 of Dasypus novemcinctus. NCBI lineage: Eukaryota > Metazoa > Chordata > Mammalia > Cingulata > Dasypodidae > Dasypus > Dasypus novemcinctus. Next base: position 60,532,778 of record NC_080691.1, on the reverse strand, counting down.
TTACTCCACCCATTAATCCCCCAGTGAGGACCCAATGATAAAGTCCTTGGGGAATATCCAGGGCTTTTCTTTGCTTCCAGAAGAAGTCTTTGTTCTGGATAGCAAAATCTTGGGGGTGGGGGTCTTCCAACAGCCATCTTGGGGTTTACTGATGTCCACTTGGACTCTTTGTCAGGTTCCAGATCCATCTATTGATTCCCTATCCTACTAGCCTGCTTCAATTCTCTGACTTTTTAATAGTGGCCATTTTGATAGTTGTGAAATGATATCTCAGTGTTGTTTTGATTTGCATTTCCCTCAACATTAATGATGTTGAACATTTTTATGTGTTTTTTGCTATTTGTATTTCTTTGGATAAAATGTCTATTCATGTCTTTTGCCCATTTTTAATTGGGTCATATGTCTTTTTTATTTTTTTATTTTTGTCTTTAATTTTTTAATGTTACATTAAAAAAATATGAGGTCCCCATATACCCCCTACCCTCTCACCCCACTCCTCCCCCCATAACAACAACCTCCTCAATCATCATGAGACATTCATTGCATTTGGTGAATACATCTCTGAGAACTGCTGCACCTCATGGTCAGTGACCCACATCATAGCCCACCTATCCCATGGTCCACCCAGTGGGCCATGAGAGGACATACAATGTCCAACAACTCTCTGCAGCACCACCCAGGACAACTCCAAGTCCCGAAAACGCCCCAACATCACATCTCTTCCTCCCACTCCCTACCCCCAGCAGCCACCATGGCCACCTTCTCCACACCAATGCCACACCTTCTTCGATTACTAATCACAATAGTTCATGAATAGAATATCAGTAAGTCCACTCCAATCCACACTCCATTCCTCCATCCTGTGGACCCTAGAATGGTTGTGTCCACTCCACATCCACATCAAGAGGGGGTTTAGATTCCACATGGATGCTGGATGCATTTCTCCCGCTCTCAGTTGTAGGCACTCTTGGCTCCCTGGTGTGGTGTTTGACTCTCTTCACCTCTATGTTAGATGAGTGGGGTGAGGCCAATAAACCAGGGTATAGGAGTTGCAAGTCTGTTGAGGCTCAGGGCCTGGCTATCACATGGTCGGTCCAGAGATTCAGGTCCCCTGAGTATACATTAAACCCCAGCAACAACTGCAGTTTCAGTAAAAATAACAGGAGAGACTTGTGGACAAAGATCACATCTGAGTCCAGCTCCATCACACAGAAACACAAACTCCAAAGTAGGGTCATCTGAGATGGCACTGAACTCCATCTGCCATGACGATAGAACCTGTGGGTTTCTGTAGCCCTCAGAAGAACCAATACCTGGGGTTGTATCTACTTTATCTGTCTCTGGAACTCTGCTCAGGTGTGCATAAGGGCAACCCCTCTGATAACCTCCTGGCTCTTTTTGGAGACTCACAGCCATATAAACTCATTTGTCCTTTCCATTTCCCCCTTTTATTCAGGTCAAAAAGCATTTTTAACTCCTGGTATTATATGTAGATTGAGATATTCTGCTGGTCCAAGTTGACCCTTTTATTCAAGGTCATTTTCTAGTTACATCATCAGCTGGTGCTTGGTAACAATCCCTCGGTGCCAGGCAGGCTCATCCTTGGGAGTCATGTTCCATGCTGCGGGGAAGGTAATGCATTTACATTCTGAGTTTGGCTTCAAGACTGGCCACATTTGAGCAACAAGAAAGCTCCCAGGAGGTAACTCTTAGACACCCTGCAGCTGTACGCCTAGTTCTTATTTCAGGCACACGGGCTCACAAGCATAGTTATTAGCATCAAGGTCTAGTTGTTGGACCATCCTTCCTTATTAGTCTTAGCCATTGCATTTGGGTGATTGTTGCTGTTCCATTAGGGAATGCAATAGAACTCCCCCAGCCAGGAACTCAGCAGTCCCCCAACCATCGTTCCCAAATGTAACCACTATGAAAATATCCAAACATTTTTATGTACCCCACACATATGTCCTGGAGAACTCACTCCCAACCATGCACACCCTATCAATAACATCCCACACCAGTATTTCTCCCCAGACATCATTGAACCCCTCTGTGGTACAAAACCTCCCCAAAAATGAAGCCCAATATATTGCCAGGTTCCATAATAGTAAAGTGGAATATAGTGATAGGTTTAAAGGTTAGGTATAGAACACATGCTAATTTTGAAAAATTGAAGTAAAAATAAAACGGGGTATCAAAAAAAAAAAAAAAGAAAACGCTTTGTTTTTGATGTTTTGCCTTCCATCACTGCAATAAGTTTTGCCCTGTATGCACATTGGCAAGGCAACTTCTTCTATCTATTCCTCAGTGTCTATGTCCTTTCTTTTTCTTTTTCTTTTCTGATTATTAAGCTTGTCTTCACAAAAGTATTAGACCACAGTAATTCATATATACAGTATACAGTAATCCCAAATATTTAACATCAGACACTTTGTCCCTTCCCAGCAATAATCTTTTTACATGTTCATACTATATTTACTGCAAATGATTTACAGATATAGAGAAATTAGCTTTCAAACAAAGTTACATTTGGGTTTACATTGTGGTTTATATTTTAGACTATACAATTTTCTAAATTTTTAGTTATCTTATGTTTTACATTATGATTTACATTTTAGCCTATAGACCTCTATACATTTTTGGTGTAATTTAACATGTCCTATATCCATCCTTGCATAATCTTGTGGAACACTTCCATTACCCCACAGTTACACTGATTCCACCTATTCAATACCTCTTTCCCCCTCCCCCTGTGGCCCACAGTGACAATCACTCTTCATTGCTTGAAGGGCCATGTTCAGACATACTTGCAACAATGTTGAAGGTTTGACATCCTTGACTGCCCTAATGCATTGGGAGCCAACATTTCTCTTGAGAGATACAATTCCCTCTATTTGAAAACATCAGTCCTTCCCAGGATGTGGGTATATCTTCACTCTCATTGTATCGGTCTCCATCCAATGTTATAACCCACTATGACAAAATGAGCACACACATGCCCTAGAAGCCTGTCCTGTGTCAGATTCTCCCCTTTAAGCATCTTAAACAGGAAAACGTCCTTATTATATTTTTGAAAAAGTTTTCTCAACATTATACTCTCAACCACATACCTGACAATTTCCTATGTTCATATGTTCCCATGTCCTCCCCCCAATTCCTTGAGCCATATTACCCGTCCTCACATCCCTAGCAAACTCAAGCCCACAAAGCCCCACCCAAATATCCCTATGCCCTCATTTTATCTCTTCCCTGTACAAATACCTCCAGCTTATCATAGATTTCACCCAGGTAGGTGGCAGCTCACAACCTTCCTCTACTCCCCAAATTCCTTTAAGCCTATCATCCAGTCTCCAGCTCTCTGAGGCAGCTTGGTTTACTGATTTCATATCATTGAGGTCATGTAGTATTTGTTCTTCAGTGCCTGGGTTGCTTCACTCAACATAAGGTCCTCAAGATTCATTCATGTTATCACGTGTGTTTGTAGTGTATTCGTTCTTAAAGCTGAGTAGTATTCCATTGTAAGTATATACCACATTTTATTTATCCATTCATCTGTTGATGGGCATTTGGGTTGATTCCAACTTTTGTTTTATAGTGAACAATGCTGCTGTGAACATAGGTGTGCATATATTGGTTTGTATGCTTGTTTTCAATTCTACTGGGTATATACCCAGTAGTAGAATTGCTGGGTCATATGGCAAATCTATAGCTAGTTTTTTGAGAAACTACCTAACTGTCCTCCAGAATGGCAGTATCTTTCTGCATTCCCAACAGCAGTGGATGAGTGTTCCCATTCCTCCACATCCTCTCCAGCACTTGTAGTCTTCTTTTTTTTTTTTCATAGCTGTCAATTTTATGGGAGTAAGATGGAATCTCATTGTAGTTTTGATTTGAGTTTCCCTAATAGCTAGAGATTTGGAGCATTTTTTTCATGTGGTTTTTAGCCATTTGTATTTCTTCTTTGGAGAAGTGTCTATTTAAAATTTTCCCATTTTTTAAATGGTTTTTTTGTCTTTTTATTTTCAAGATATAGGAGTTCTTCACATATGCAACATATAAATCTCCTATCAGATATATGGTTACCAAATATTTTCTCTCATTGTGTAGGTTCTCTTTTCACTTTCTTGAAAAACTCCTTTGAGGTGCAGAAGGCTTTAATTTTGAGGAAGCCCCATTCATCTATGTGTTCTTTTGCTGCTCTTGCTCTGGGTGTGAAGGTCATGAAGCCATTTCCTATTACAAGGTCCTGTACCTGGTTCCCTACATTGCTTTTCAAAGTCTTTATGGTCTTACCTCTCATATTTAGGTCCTTGATCCAACTTGAGTTGATTTTTTGTATAAGGTGTGAGTTGGTAATCCTCTTTCATTCTTTTGCATATGGATATCCAGCTCTCCTGGCACCATTTGTTGAAGAGGCCATTCTCTCCCAGTTGAGTGGGTTTGGTGGCATTATCAAATATTATATGACTGTATATATGAGGATCCATATCAGAACTCTCAGTTCGGTTCCATTGGCCAGTGTGTCTATCCTTTTGCCAATACCATGCTCTTTTCACTACTGGAGCTTTGTAGTATGTTGTGAAGTCAGGTAGTGTGATTCCTTCAATTTCATTTTCTTTTTCAATATGTCTTTGGCTATTCAGTGCCTTTTTCCTTTCCAAATAAATTTCATAGCTAGTTTTTCTAGTTCATTAAAGAATTCTGTGTTGATTTTTATTGGGATTGCATTGAATGTTTTGATTAGTTTTGGTAGGAGAGACATCTTAATAATATTTAGTCTTCCTATCCAAGAACAGGGAATATTCTTCCATTATTATGACTTCTTTAATTTCCTTGAACAGTGTTGTGTAGTTCTCTGTGTATAAGTTTTTTACATCTTTAGTTAAATTTATTCCTAGGTATTTGATTTTTTAATTTACTATTATAAATGTTATTTGTTTCTAGATTTCCTCCTGACATTGCTCATTATTGGTGTACAGAAATGCTATTAATTTTTGCACATTAATCTTATAACCTGCGACTGTACTAAACTCATTTATGACTTCTAGAAACTTTCTTGTAGACTTCTCAGGGTTTTCTGTGTATAGGATCTTGTCATCTGCAAATGATGAAACTTTGACTTCTTCCTTTCCAAGGTGGATACCTTTTATATCTGGTTCTTGCCTCAGTGCTTGGACAAGTACTTCTAAGACAATGTTAAATAGAAGAGGTGATAGTGGGCATCCTTTTCTTGTTCCTGATCTTAGAGGGAAAGATTTAAGGGTTTCAACATTGTAAATGATGTTGGCTGTGGGTTTTTCATATATACCCTTTATCATGTTCAGAAAATTTCCTTGTATGCTGACCTTGCATATACCATATGATCTATTGGAATTTCCCTAATGAATAATGACTTTGAATATCTTTTCATTTGCTTATTGGTAATTGGTATATCTTCTGGAGAATTATCTGTTCAAGTCCTTTCCTCATTTATTTGTTTGGTTTTTTTTTTTCCTTTTTGTTGTAGAGTCTTAGGTGTTCTTTACACATACTGGTTATTTAAACCCTTACTTGAGATACAATTTGCAAATATTTCTCTTGGTTCTTTTCATTTTCTTGATAATGTCCTTTGATTCACAAAACATTTCACTTTTGATGAAGTTCACTTCTGTTTTTTGTTATTGTAACTGCACTTCTGTACCTTACTTTTTCCACCTGAGGAGTAGGATAATAAATCAACCATGATATATGTGTATGAATGAGTTAATTATGTAAAAAATGTAATGTAAATGCTTGGGAAGGTTAATTAAAGGTACAATGTCTTGCCTGAGATTTCACAACTTTTTACGACTCAGAGCTGGATGCACACCTGGGAGTGGAAACTCCAAGGTCAGTGCCCTATCCATGAAATACAGCGGCTTTGCAAATAAACAACCAATTCCTTTTAATCTTTTCTTAAATTCAGGTGTCTCTCAGAAATGGTTTAGAGTGTTGTGAGAGCCAATGCCCATATGGGCAAAATTTATAAGGTGGAAGGGTATAGTTGTGCAGTGGGTGGGCATGACAGTGGTGCAGTGATGCTATTGGGATGTGCGGTGCTGATCTGTGAGGGTGTAGGGTGGAAGGTGGGTTGCGCTGTCCATTGAAAGGGTGAGGATAAGGGAAGGAACAGATGAACTCTGGGGATTAGTTGTGTAGTGGATGGGCATGACAGTGGTGCAGTGATGCTATTGGGTTGGTTTGTGCTGGTTTGTGGAGGGTTAGGGAGGTGCAGGTGGGTTGGATTGTCCACGGAACTGGGGGGAAGATTGGGGGAGGAAGCAGGTGAGCACTGGGGATTTGTGAGAACATGGTTAAACCTACAACACTGGGAATGCTATTTTGGCAAATATGGCAGTGGCAAGTTACTGGTTTAGGGTGTTGGATGTGGGGAGCATGTAGGACAGTGTGCACTAGAGGCAGGCTTCTAGGGAGTGTGTAAGTGTTCACTTGTCATAGTCTGTTGTATCAGAGGGTGCAGACATACATAATGAGTGGGAAGGTGTTGAACTCCCATCCTTGGGAGTCCTGCTATGCTCTCAAACAGAGTGACAAGGGTCTCTTGAGAGCATAGGCAGTGCCTAAAAGGGGAGGGCAGGACAGTATGTCAAGCCATCAGTGTTATTGTAAGTAACTGTGTATCTTGCTCTGCAAGGACGAAAGCTTGGTTGTTGCCCCAGGCCCTAAGGGCAGGGGAGGGAGGAACAAAATAGATGGAGCATGGGAATTTTTGGGTGATGGAATGATCTTGTAATGATGGATACAGGCCATGTTAAATGTCATCAAAATTTATAAAAGTGTATGGTTCAAATTATAAAGCATAATGTAAGTTATTAACCTTGGTAAGTAACAGTGCTTCAATATTTGTGCATCAATTTTAACAAATGTACCATCCACAAGTAAAGTGTTATTAATAAGGGGAAGAAGAGAATGGGGAGGATACCTGGTATATGGGAATCCCCAATATTCTCTATATGACTTTTCTATTACCTAAAGCTTCTTTGAGCACCACTTGTTGAAGAGGCCATTCTCTCCCAGTTCAGTGGGCTTGTTGGCCTTGTCAAATATCAGATGACTGTATAGGTGAGGATCTATATCAGAACTCTCATTTCAGTTCCATTGGTCAGTATGTCTATCCTTGTGCCAATACCATGCATGTTTGACCATTGTAGCTTTGTAGTATGCTTTAAAGTCAGGTTATATGATTCCTCTGATTTCGTTTTTCTTTTTCAACATGTCTCTGGATATTTGTGGCCTCTTGCACTTCAAAATAAATATACCTTTTCCAATTCAGTAAAAAATGCTGTGTTGAATATTGAGATTGCATTAAATCTGTAGATCAGTTTGGGTAAGGCATACATCTTAAGGATATTTAGTCCTCCTGTCCATGAACAGTAAATATACTTCTATTTATATAAGTCTTTGATTTCCTTTAATAGTGTTGTGTAGTTTTCTGTGTATAAATCTTTTACATCTTTATTAAATTTACTCCTAGGTATGTGGTTCCTTTAGTTGCTATTCTAAATGCAATTTTTGTTTCTTCCCCCTCCCCTTTCCTCATTCTTGGTGTGCAGAAATGCTACTGATTTTTGTGAATTGATCTTATAACTACTGAACTCATTTATAAGCCCTAGGAGCTTTGTTGTAGATTTCTCAGGGCTTCCTATATATAGGATCATGTCATTTGCAAATAGTGACATTTTTACTTCTTCCTTTGTAATTTGGATGCCTTTTATATATTTTTCTTGCCTAAATTATCAAGCAAGCACTTCTATGACAATTTAGGAGTGGTGATAGTGGGCATTCTTGTCTTGTTCCTGATATTCAAGAGAAAGTTTGTAGGATTTCAACATTGCATATGATGTTAATTGTGGGATTTTCATATATACCCCTTATCATGTTGAGGAATTTTCCTTCTATTCCTATCCTTTGCAGTGTTTTTACCAGGAAACCATGCCGTATTTTGTTGAATGCTTTTTCTGAGTCCATAGAGATGGTCATGTAAATTTTTTCTTTTGATCTGTTTATGCGGTGTATTACATTGATTTTCTTCTGTTGAAACATGCTTGCATACCAGGGATGAAACTCACTTTTGCATGGTGTATAACTTTATATGGTGTGTTGTTGAATATAATTAGCAATTATTTTATTGAGGATTTTAGACTTTAGGTTCATTACTGAGATTGGTGTGTAATTTTCCTTTCTTATGGCATCTTTTCTGCCTTCGATATTAGGGTAATGTTGGCATCATAGAATAAGTTAGGCAATGTTCCTTCTACTTCTATTTTTCAGAAGAATTGAAGCAGGATTGGTATTGTTAGTTCTTTTTGAAATGTTTGATAGAATTCACCTGAATCCATCTAGTCTGGGCTCTTCTTAGTTGGCAGGGTTTTTTTGTGTGTGTGTGTGGTGTTTATTACCCTTTTTCTTTTTTTTCTTTTTCATTTTTTTAATTAAATTGTCTTTTTTTGAAGATACATAGATCACAAAAAATGGTACATTAAATAATATAAGAGGTTCCTACATACCCCTCCACCTCCCCCACTGCTCCCACATCAACAACCTCTTTCATTATTGTGGCACATTTATTGCATTTAGTGAATACATTTTGGAGCACTGCTGCACTGCATGGAATATAGTTTGCATGGTAGTTTACACTCACCCCCAGTACATTCAGTGGGTTATGGCAGGATATATAATGCCCAGCATCTGTACCTGCAATATCATTTAGAACTACTCCAAGTCCTGAAAATGCCCCCACATCTCATCTCTTCTCTCTCTCTGCCCTCAGCAACTAGGGTGGCCAATTCCTCCAGATCAATGCTGCAGTTTCTTCCACTACTGGTCACAATAGTTCTATAGTAGAATACCAGTAAGTTCACTCTAATTCATATTTTATAGTTAGGAGGTATTTTATGAGTAAGTCTATCTTGTTTTTTTTTGTGATTGGTCTTTTGAGTTCATTGATTTCTTTTTCAGCAATGTAGGCTGCTTGTGTGTTTCTAGGAATTTGTCCATTTCCTCTTAATTATCCTTCATGTTGGTATGATTTTTTGAAGTATTCTCTTGTGTTACACTTTTTTTTTTCCCCTGTGGCATCAGTGGTGATACCCCCTTCCTCATTTCTTATTTGGTATATTTGTATCTTGGTTTTTTTCTTTGTTAGTCCAGCTAAAGGTTTGTCAATTTTATTGATCTCCTCAAAGAACCAACTTTTGGGTTTGTTTATTGTTTTGAATAATATTTTCTATTTCATTCAGTTCTTATCTAATTTTTATTTCCTTCTTTCTACTTCCTTTGGGTTTAGTTTTTTTCTTTTTTCTAATTCCTCTCAGTGTGCAATTATGTCTGTTATTAGCTATTTCTTCTTTTATCGTATATGCATTTGTCTATTATTTTCCCTTTCAGTACAGTTTTTGCTGCATCCCATAGGTTTTGATATGTTGTGTTGTCATTTTCATTCATTTCAAGGGAGTTACTGATTTCTTTTGTATTTTCCTCCTTGACCCACTTTTTGTCGAAGAGTATGTTTTTAACATCCTTATCTTTATGCCTAATTTTTGTTTTCTGTCTCTTATTGATTTCCAGCTTCATTCCATTGAGGTCAGAGAAATTTCCTTGTATAATTTCAATCTTTCTGAATCTATTGAGAGTTGTCTGTGGCCTAGCATGTGTTCTTTCTTGGAGGATAATCCATGTGCACTTGAGAAGAAAGTATATCCCACTACATTTGGGTATATTCTTCTGTATATATCTGTTAGGTTCAGATTCTCTAGTGTGCTATTCAAAGTGTTTGCTCCTTTATTGATCATCTGTTGAGATGTTCTGTCTAAGAAGATAAGGGTGTATTAAAGCCACCAGTATAATTGTTTAGACATCCATTTCTCCACCTAGTGTCTCCAGTGTTTGCCTAATATATTTTGAGGTGCCCCTAGTTAGATGTATATATATTTATGATAGCTCTTTCTTCTTAAGAGTTTACCCCTTTTACATATAGTGTCTGTCTTTGTCTCTTACAATATTTTTGCATTTAAAGTCTATTTTTTTCTGATATTAGTATAGCTTCTCCCACCCTTTTTTGATGCCAGTTTGCTTGTAAAATTGTTTTCTAGCCATTCACTTTCAGCCTCCTTGAACCCTGGATCTAGGTTCAGTTTCTTTTGACAACATATAGATGGGTCATATTTCCTTATCCATTCTGCCAATCTTTGTCTCTTGAATGGGAGTTTAGCCCATTAATATTCAGCATTATTATTGTCAAGGATTTACTTGTATTAACCCTATTTTCTTTGGGTTTATATTTGTAATATATTTTTTTAATTTCTCTCTTTTAAAAATTTTTTTCTTACACTCTCTTCCAACTCTCTCTCCTCTTTTGTCCTTTCAGCATGCAGCACACCCTTTAGTATTTTTTGAAGGGCAGTTTTTTTATTGGCATACTCTCTCAACTGCTGTTTATCTGTGAGTATTTTCAATTCTCTATTATTTTTTATAACTTTTTTCTGTAATTCAGCTTAATTCAATCATTTTTTTAAAGAATTATTTATTTATTTAATTCTCCCACCCTCCCCTGGTTGTCTGTTCTCTGTGTCTATTTGCTGCATCTTCTTTCTTTGTCCACCTCTGTTGTCATTAGTGGCATGGGAAGTGTGGGCGGCGCCATTCCTGAACAGGCTGTACTTTCTTTCACACTGGGCGGCTCTCCTTATGGGCGCACTCCTTGCGCGTGGGGCTCCCCTACGCGGGGGACACCTCTGTATGGCACTGCACTCCTTGCGCGCATCAGCACTGCCCGTGGGCCAGCTCCACATGGGTCAAGGGAGGCCTGGGGTTTGAACAACGGACCTCCCATGTGGTAGATGGACGCCCTAACCACTGGGCCAAGTCCGTTTCCCTCTATTATTTTTGAATGCCAGCTTAACTACATAGAGAATTATTTGCTGGAAGTTTTTTTTGTTTTGATTTGTTTTGTTTTTATTTTTGTTTGTTTGTTGCTCAGATCCCTAAGTCTGCTAGATTTTTTCTGTCTTTTTATCTATCTGTTCTACATATGTTTTATTTCATATGTACTTTCTTCCACATCACTAATTCTTTACTCTGCCTGTTTAAATCTGCTATGTGCTTCCAGTGTAGTTTTGATTTCCTTAAATGTGCCTTTCATCACCATCATATACATTATCTTTTTACATATGTTTAGAATTTCTTCATTATGTTTTCCCAGTGTCTTCTTAATATCTTTAATCTCTTCCTTCACATTATTAAATTGGTTCATGATATTTATTTGGACAGATCTTTGTAGATGTTCCATCTTCTGCATCTTCTTCTTCAATTTTAGTTTGTTCCTTTGACTGGGCCATGCCTTTCTGTTTCTTAGTATGATTTGTAATTTTTTGTTAGTGTTTAGGCATCTCTTTATCTTGTTGTTTTTTTTAAATTTGATTTGTTTCTCTCTCTATTCTAGGGTTTTATGTAGTTGCTGTTTTTACGTATGTGGTAAATTTTCTCTTTGACACTTTGTTCCTCTTATTCTATTTCATTTCTTTTGTCTGTGTTCCTACAAAAGAAAAATATTAGGGCCAGAGTAAGGGAAAGAGGTAAGAAGGGTAAAAGGATAATAATAATAATAATAATAGTAAAGGTATAAGAGAAACAATATAAGTCCTAGGAATATGAATAATTAACTCATGCAGGAAGTGCAGAGGAATAAAAGTAAAAAAGTGAGATACACTGAAATGAAAAACTAAGTAGAGAAAATATCTAGAATGATTTAAAAGGCCAGAATGGTAAGAAGAGAGGGAAATAGGAAAGAAAAGACATAAGAAAAATATTTAAAAAGTAAGAAAAGAGAATAGAGGAGATAGAAATAAAAACAAGAAAAGTTGAAGACTAAACAAAGAAAGGTTGAATGGAAGGCCAATATAAAGCAGAAGATAGGAAAGTGAAGGAAGGAAAAGAAATATCATAGGTAGACAAAATTGGTATATCAAAAAGAGGGGAAACAAAGTAAATGGGAACCAACAAACAAGGAGCAAGACAGCAGCACTGAATTAAAAACAATAATGAGGGAGTGGAAGAAAGGGAAAAAAATAAAAATAAGGAACAAAAAGCAAACACTCAAACAAGTAATCAAAGAAAAACAGGAAAACAGCCTTCCTCTTATACCCCTGAGGAGCTTGTTCATCAATCAATTATCCTGCAGCCTCCTCTCTCAAGGTTTTGAATTGGGTTTTAGTGAGTAAATGAAGTTAAATTTTAAAAAAGGAAACTTTTTTAAAAAAAGAGATCCAAGAGAAGCTAATACAAAGATAATGTCTATGTGCTCCATGTCCTATAATATCAGCTGGGTGTTTGATACCCAGTGGATCACACTCTAAGAAGATCTGGGAATTGAACCATGGACCTCATCTATTCAAAGCAGAGACTCCTCCATTGAGATAAAATTTTCCTTGGGTCTGATAGCTAGAGAACTGTCCAGTTGCTTTCTCTAGGGCAGGTTTGATTCTTTGTAGTTAGGTAGATTCCTGCTGATTAGCTTGTCTGTTCTTGCTCCCTTTCTGTTCATATTGCTTTCTCTCCCAGGGCAACAGGACATGATAGCCTGTGTGATCATATCCCTCCTCACCTCTCCTGGTCAAGTTGAGTTCCCTTTTGGAATACAAAAGGGACCTTAGTATCCAAACTCACTGCAGAGAAATGACTCTCAACCCTTTTCCAGACTTCCCCCTCTTCATAGGGGACCCTAAATAGGCCTGTGAAAGGTTATTGTTTCCTACTGCCTGCCTCTCTTAGGGGAATTGGAATTTGGGTGGTCAATTGCCTGACTCCTCCCACTTCCAGCTAAGTACCTCTCTCTCAGCTTCCCTAGGTAAATCAGGCTGCCTAAGCAGATGCACCTTTCCCCTCTTCCTGGGGCTACATCTTTCTAGTCTGCTCCCTAATGTTCATAAGGGGTCCAGGTAACCAAATCCACAGAAAGGACTATTTTGCCACCCTTCACTAGAACCCTCTTACTCCTGGAGAATTCTCCCTTCTTCTCAGTGACTGGTGGGTGTCAGGTGGTTCGAGGTATTTTTTTTTGCCTTGAGGGTGGGGCTTATCCCCCACCATTTCAAGCCACCAGAGTAACTCATGGTCCTTAGGGCTTTTTGTCTCTGTCCATTTCCTTCCAGATTTATGGCCTGAAGGCACTGCTCTGTGGTTTCCTCAAACAGCTCACTCATTCAGGTTCTTGCCCCTTTTCAGCTGTTTTCTTTTTGGGAGAGAGCTGGTGAGTGCCCCTTTAAACTGATGCCATCTTGCTGTTTTACCCTGGATTTCTTTCTCACAGGAATAAACATAGAAAAATTCATTCTAATTTTTTTTTAATGGAGACAGAATGAAAAAAAATCTTCATGGCACTGAAATTAGAGAATGATGTTTTATCTGAGGGAAATGCTAGAATATATCAGGGCCATTTCTGAGATTTAATCTTAGTAAGAGGCCTTTTGTACTGATGTTGCATTTTTCTGAAGGCATCTGACATTTTGGGGGTGGACACAATATACCAAGGTAGGGAGGTGTTGGTTTTGTTCTCTGATACAAATCTCACAACTTCACAGGTCTCTTCTTTCTGATCTCTTCAATGAAGGCCCTCTCTAATCTGCACCTCCCTTCTATTTCTTTTTATTTTTTTTAAAGATTTATTTTTTATTTATTTCTCTTCCCTCTCCCCCCCCATTGTCTGCTCTCTGTGTCCATTTGCTGTGTGTTCTTCTGTGTCTGCTTGGATTCTTGTCAGTGGCACCAGGAATTTGCACCTCTTTTTTGTTGCATCATCTTGCTGTGTCAGTTCTCTGTGTGTGCAGCACCACTCCTGGACAGGCTGCATTTTTTTCACATGGGGTGGCTCTCCTTGCAGGGCACACTCCTTGTGCATGGGGCTCCCCTATGTGGGGGACACCCCTGCATGGCACGGTACTGCTTCACGCATCAGCACTGCACATGGGCCAGCTCACCACACAGGTTAAGAAGGCCCTGGGTTTGAACCCTGGACCTCCAATGTGGTAGGCAGATATTCTATCAGTTGAGCCAAATCTGCTTTCCTCCCTTCTAGTTCTGAAACACTGTTTTTCTAATTAGATGCTTTCTTCCTAACTCTGGGAGTCCCAACCTTAGAAACTAAGAGGCCATCTTTCAAAGCTGGCTTTATAACTCAAAGTGGGATATTTTAAATGCAAACTGCTATTACACTTGTATTTTGTAGTGATGGTTTCAAATTTATATGCTGAAGCTGATTGTAAAGAAAAGAGTATTGTAAACAAAACCGAAGAGAATGTCTATAGATTTATGAGTATCTTTCCTCATCTCCAATTCCAGATTCTATGATATTAGAATTTGGACCAGGTAAACCTGTGGAAGAACTAGAAGGGTATCAGACTCTGGATTTCTCTTAAATGAAGAGTGGAGGTACTGTTTGGAATAGTCTGGGCTGATGTCGCCTGCTATTCTTTTTTTATTGTTTCTGCACTTTGTAGCTTTTTTTGTGTGTGTGGAGTGCTGCCGTTCAAGGGTACTTGGTCTCCCTGGTAGTAAGGCCCTTGTACGGGTGGATCCAGCATCTCTCAGGCCTGCTGGTTGCTCAAAATGCTGAACGCTGTACTGGATCTCTTCTGTGATCAGAGAATTGATGATAACATTTGGTAGCCTTAGGCTTCACTACTGGGATTTTTTCAGTATGTTCAGTTGCCAGATTTAGGGTCATGACACTGACCTTTCCTTCCTCTGTCTTGGCCAGGTGCTGAAGGATTCTCTAGCATCACTGTTCTACAGAGGATACTGCCCATGTCTGATGAAGGTGGAGTCATGGTCATAAGGCCCTGGCAGGCATCATCATAGCTGAATACAAGCAATATATTCCAGTAGGCAGAGATGTTTTTCCTAGAGACCTGCTAGCCCTAAGGGCAGGCATTTCTGGTTTCCCCAAAGCCATTGAAAGCTTGGGATCCAGGTGCTTTTTATATAAAAATTCTGCAGCTGTTTGTCTAGTAAAACAGAGTAATGTGATAATGATTCTGCTGAGAGATACTAATGTAGAACTTTATCCAGGTGCTGCAAATTCACAGAGTTTCCCCCAGAAGGGTTCATCCTGAGGTTCTGTTCTTCTGTCATCACAGGATTGCCTGTAGAAAGAACTCTCTTAAAAAAGAGGCTCCAAGGATCTACATATCCCTGTTTCCTGTGGTGCAGTGTGAACCCCAGCCATGTAGTAAGTGGCCCTGTACTGGCAGTGTCACCGAAGCTCTCAGGCACTGATCAGAAAGCACAAGCTATCAGTTCATGGAAGTTTTGCAATAAAATTTTGAATTATTTCTACTCTCACCATTACTGGATTTTTAAGGATACGTTTGATGTTAAACATCAGAAAATGATGATTTTTAATATATAATCCAATTAGAGCCAATGTTTTTCACCATGTACATTATTAATTGGCAGATACAATAATTTGAGTTCAATACTTTCCTCACATTAAAGCTGCTTTCTTTTATTCCATGACTTCACTTCTGTATACTGCTTTAATGTAAGAGGCAAGAAGACAAGAATATTTGTTTTTGTTTAATTGGACTGGTGCTTAGCCCATTATTATTGCTGGGAGATGAGAGGACCCACTTAATATATCTATTTTATCCTCTGCATTTCTGAATTTAAGGGAAGATCAATGACAGTTTTGTGAATACCAGCCATTATGATTTTTGTTAAATGGAGGTTTTCAGTGCATGTTGTTTTGTTGTGTGGAACAAGCAGTTCCCTAATATTATACCAAAGCCATGAGCAGATTGTCCAGTCCCTGAAGGGCTGAGCAACCACAAACCTGCTTCAGCATGATGGGGAATGCTCTTAAATGTTAAGGCCAAAAGAAGGGAGCAGAATGCATTCTACAAGGTGGATATTTAAGAGGTCTGGTGTGGGAATCTAAGCTGTGCACTTACCCATCCTAATGACACCAAAGACATGTCACTACTCTAATTTTGGTGAAAATTTTAACATAATGATCAAAATATTTTGAATGAATGGATGAATGATTGATTTGGAAACATTAAAAATTTTGCTTTTCTCCTCAATATTAACTGTGCACATATTTTTGTAATGTCCTGTCTTTATTTCTTTGATTTCATCCTGAAATTAATTCTCAAATGAGTGTGATCTGACTTCCTTCCCATATGTGTCCCTGTCAGTCTTCATTTGATGATTTAACTAACTTTTAGTTTATCTCTAGTTTGTGTTTACACATAAGTTTTAGCTATGTCCATCTTTTGCTGTGATATTCAAGAAAGAATTTGTTTGGTTATAATTTCTTAAGTGTCACAATTGTTTTACTGAATGCTTTGTAGACATTATACATATATCTCCTGTTGTAAAGTGAATGTGTCCTATATTTCACTTGAGATTTTTTCCCCTAATGTTTCAGTAATAATTACCATTGAGTACTAGTGTGAGGAGATTTTTACTATTTATGCCTTGTATTGGTTTACTCAGAGTAAGCTTCTACAAACTCTAATATTGTGTTTCTTTTATTTTAACATTTTATTTAATTAAATCATAAATTTGTCATATCAAGCAATCTCTTCACTAAGAACATCGATTTTATCAGTTGTTATTCTGTTTTCAATAGTATTCAATCTCTAGTCATTTACAAGGTTTCACTTAATTTTCCTTTTGCTAATTTTCAATATTGTCTTCCATGTATATGAATGTCTTTTAGCAATGTCTTATTATTTTGGATTGATTGAGTGGTTGATTCTATGATCTCTTTATTTTTTAAAAATGTTACAATAAAAAAATATAAGAGGTTCTCATACAACCCCCACTCCCCCTCACACCACTTTTCCCACATCAACAACCTGTTTCATCATTGTAGCACATTCATTGCATTTGGTGAATACATTTTGGAGCACTGCTGCACCACATGGATAATAGTTTACATTATAGTTTCCACTCTCTCCCAGTACATTCATTGGGTTATGGCAGGATATATAATGTCCAGAATCTGTCCCTTCAATATCATTTAGGACAATTCCAAATCCCAAAAATGCCCCCACATCACATCTCTTCTTCCCTCTCTCCATCCTCCGCAACTACCATGGCCACTTTTTCCACATCAATGCTACAATTTCTTCCATTACTAGTCACAATAGTCCCATTGTTGAGTAACAGTAAATCCACTCTAATCCATACTTTATTCCTCCATCCTGTGGATCCTGGTATG
This sequence comes from Dasypus novemcinctus, assembly GCF_030445035.2. Classification (NCBI taxonomy): domain Eukaryota; kingdom Metazoa; phylum Chordata; class Mammalia; order Cingulata; family Dasypodidae; genus Dasypus; species Dasypus novemcinctus. The sequence goes on along the minus strand of NC_080691.1, from coordinate 60,515,518 downwards.
GTGATGTCTACTCCACCTCTATATCAAGAGGGGGCTTGGATTCCACATGGATGATGGATGCAATTCTCCTGCTTGTAGTTCTAGGCACTCTCGGTTCCCTAGTGTGGTGATTGACCATCTTCACCTCCCTGTTAGCTGACCTGGGTAAGTCAAATGAACCAGAGGGTAGGAGTTGCAATTTATTGAGGCTCAAGGCCCAGCTGGCACATGGACAGTCCAGAGATTCAAGTCTCCTGAATATACGCCAACCCTAGAGCCAACCACATGTTCAGTAAAAGTAACAGAAGTATGAGTGTCTTTTAGCAATATCTTATTTTATTTAATATCTGAATGGTTCTCTTTTCCAAGTTGTTTTATTTTGCTTTTACATGTACTTTTAGTAATCTGTGAAATCTATTTTCCTTTCCTCTTTTAACTTAAAATTTTTATTTTTAGTGCATTATTTTACCTCTTCTTTGATGTCCTATTTAATAATATTTTTATGATTTTCATCACTTCATTATTACTTTTATATTAATGACTGTTGGAAATTAGTGTTATCTCTTGATCAGACCAATGGATGGTAAGAAAATACAGTTTTGTCTTGTTAGAGAAGGTATTGTTGGAGTCATGAACATATGAAAATGTACTTTTTAAAAAAAATTATCTTTATTTAATTTTTTAATGTTACTTTAAAAAAATATGAGGTCCCTATATAGCCTCCCCCCACCCCCACCCCACTCCTTCCACATCAACAACCTCTTTCATCATTGTGGCACATTCATTGCATTTGGTGAATACATTTTGGAGCACTGTTGTACCACATGGATAGTGGTTTACATTTTAGTTTACATTCTACCCCAGACCACCCAGTGGGCCATGGCAGTACCACCCAGGACAACTCCAAGTCCTGAGAATGCCCCCATATCATATCTCTTCTTCACTCTCGCTATCCTCAGGAGCTACCTTGGTCACTTTCTCCACATCAGTGCTACATTTTCTTCCATTACTAATCACAATAGTTCCATAGTAGAATATCAATAAATGCACTCTAATTCATACTCTATTCCTCCATCCTGTGGATCCTGGGATGGTTATGTCCACTCCACCTCTATATCAAGAGGGTGCTTAGATTCCACATGGGTGATGGATGCAATCTTCCTGCTTGCAGTTGTAGGCACTCTTGGCTCCCTGGTGTAGTTGTTGACCTTCTTCACCTCCCTGTTAGCAGTCCAATAAAGAAGAGAATAGGAGTTGCAGGTCTGTTAAGGCTCAGGGCCTGGCTATCACATGGACAGTCCAGAGAGATTCAGATCCCCTGAACATACACCAAACCCCAGCACCAACCACAGGTCCGATAAAAATAACAGGAGAGGTTTATGAACAAAGATCACATCTGAGTTCAACTCCATCACACTCAGGAACACAAACTCCAAAGTAGGGCCAATTCACATGGCACTGAACTCCATCTGCCATGACCATAGAACCTGTGGGTCCCTGTAACCCTCAGAAGAACCAATACCTGGGCTTTTATCTGCTTTGGCTGTCTCTGGGACCCTGCTGAGTCATGCATAAGAACGACCCAACTGATGACCTCCTGACTCTTTTTTGGAGACTCATAGCCATATAAACTCATTTGTTTTTTCCATTTCCCCCTTTTGTTTAAGGTCAAAAAGTATTTTTGACACCTGAAATTACATGTAGGCTGAGATATTCTGTTGGTCTGAGCTGACCCTTTTATTCAAGTTCATTTTCTAGTTACATCATCAGCTGGTACTTGGTAATAATCTCTCAGCACCAGGGAGGCTCATCTCCTGGAGTCATGCCCCATGCTGGGGGGAAGGTATTGCATTTACATGCTGAGCTTGGCTTATAGAGAGTGGCCAAATTTGAACAAAATGGAGTCTCTCAGGAGGTAACTCTTAGGCACTCTGCAGCTCTAGGCCTAGTTCTTATTTCAGGTGCACAGGCTCACAAGCATAGTCATTAGTATCAAGGGCTCATTGTTGGACCACCCTTCTTTATTGGTTTTAGCTATTGCACTTGGAGGATTGTTGCTGTTCCATTGGGGAATGTGATAGAACTCCCCTGGCTAGGAATTCAGCACTCCCTCAGTTGTTGTTTTTAACTGTAACCACTATGAAAATTTCCAAACATTTTTATGTACACTGTATATATGCTCTGGAGAACTCCCTTCCAATCATGAGCCCTCTAGCAATAAAATCCCATACCAGTATTCCTCCCCTGCCATAGTTTCACCTCTCTGTGAACCAAAACTTCTTCAAAAATGAAATCTAATATATTGCCAGGTTCCATTAATAGTAAAATGAAATATAGCGATGGGTTTAAATGGTAGTTATAGAATAGATACTAATTTAGAAAAATTAAAGTAAAAATAAATTGGGGTATCAAAAAATTAAAAAATTAAAAAGCTTTGTTTTTGATGTTTTGCCTTTTATCACTGCTATAAGTGTTGCCTTGTATTCACAGTGGCAAGGCAGTTTCTTCCATTTCTTCTTCAGTGACTACATCATTTCTTTGTCATTCTTTTTTTTCTAATTATTAAGTTTGTCTTCACCAAAGTTTTAGATCACAGTAACTCATCTATACAATATATGGTACTCCCACATATCCAGCATCAAACACTTTGTCCCTTCCCCAGCAATGATCTTTTTACATGTTCATATTATATTTGCTGCAACTGATGTACAGATATTGCGACAATAGATTTCAAACATGGTTACACTTGGGTTTACATTATACTTTACATTTTAGCCTATAGACTTTTATACATTTTGTTGTAATTCAACATGTCCTATATCCATCTTTGCATAAGTCTTGTGGAACACTTCCATTGCCCCACAGTTACACTGAGTCCATCTATTCAATACCTCTTCCCCCTCCCCTCAGAGCCCACAGTGACAATCAATCTTCATTACTTGAAGGACTATATTCAGATTTACATGCAACAATGTTGAGGGCTTGACATGGTCGACTGCCCTAAACCATTGGGAGCCACCAATTCTCTCAAGAGATATAATTCCCTCTATTTGAGAACATCAGTCCTCCTCAGAATATGGGTATGCCGTCACTCTCATTGTATGGGTCTCCATACGATGATATAACCCACTATGACAAAATGAGCACTCACACATTCCCTAGAAGCCTGTCCTGTGTCAGATTCTTCACTTTAAGCATCCTAAACAGATAATCTTCCTTATTATATTTTTGAAAAAGTTTTCTCAGCATTATACTTTCAATCACATACCTGACAATCTCCTATGTTCAAAATTTCCCCCCACCCTTGCCCCTATTTCTTGGACTATCTTACCCATTCTCCCATCCCTAACCCCACCTCAAGCCCACAAAGCCCAACCCAAATGTATCCCTATGCCCCCATTTTATCTCTTCCCTGTACAACTACTTAACCCCAGCTTATCATAGTTTTCACCCAGGTAGGTGTCAGCTTGCAACCTTCCTCTAACCCCCAAATTCCTTTAAGCCTATCATCTGGTCTCTAGCTCTCTGTGACAGCTTGGATTACTTATTTCATATCATTGAGGTCATGTAGTATTTGTCCTTCAATGCCTGGGTTGCTCCGCTCAACGTAAGGTTCTCAAGATTCACCCATGCTATCACATGTGTTGTGTTGTATTCCTTCTTATAGCTGAGTAGTATTCCATTGTATTTATATACCACATTTTATTTATCCATTCATCTGTTGTTGGGCAATTGGGTTGATTCCAACTTTTGGCAATAGTGAATAGTGCTGCTATGAACATTGATGTGCATATATCAGTTTATGTCCTTGTTTTCAGTTCTACTCGGGATAAGCTCAGCAGTGGAATTGCTGGGTCATATGGCAAATCTATAGCTAGTTTTTTTGAGAAATTTTCAAACTCCTTGAGAGTGGCTGTATCCTTCTGCATTCCCACCAGCAGTGAGTGAGTGTTCCCATTCCTCCACATCCTCTCCAGCACTTGTATTCTTCTGTTTTTTTCACAGCTACCAATCTTATGGGAATAAGATGGTATCTCATTATAGTTTTGATTTGCATTTCCCTAAAAGCTAGTGATTTTGAGGATTTTTTCATGTGCTTTTTAGCCATTTGTATTTCTTTGAAGAAATGTCTGTTCAAGTCTTTTTCCCATTTTTTAAATGGGTTGTTCATCCTTTTTTTCTTTGAGATATAGGAGTTCTTTATACATGCAAGATATAAGTCTCCTATCAGATATATGGATACCAAATGTTTTCTCCCATTGTGTAGGCTCTGTTTTCACTTTCTTGACAAACACCTTTGAGGTGCAGAAGGCTTTAATTTTGGGGAAGTCCCATTTATTTATTTGTTCTTTTGCCATTCACACTTGAGTGTGAATTTCTTGAAGCCATTTTCTGTTACATGGTCCTGTAGATGGTTCCCTACATTGCTTTACAAAGTCTTTATGGTCTTGGCACTTATATTTAGATCTTTGATCCATCTTGAGTTGACTTGTATATAAGGTGTGAGTTGGTAATCCTCTTTCATTCTTTTACATATGGATATCCTGTTGTCCAGGCACTATTTGTTGAAGAAGCCATTCTCCCAGTTGAGTGGGTTTGGTGGTCTTGTCAAATATTATATGACTGAGTATATGAAGATGTATATCAGAACTCTCAGTTTGGTTCTATTGGTCAGTGTGTCTATCTTTGTGCCAATACCATTCTGTTTTCACTGCTGTAGCTTTTTAGTATGTTCTGAAGTCAGGTAGTGTGATTCTTCCAATTCATTTTTCTTTTTTAATATGTCTTTGGCTATTCAGGGCCTCTTTCCTTTCCAAATAAATTTCATAGTTTCTCTAGTTCATTAAAGAATGATGTGTTGATTTTTATTGGGATTTCATTAAATATTTAGATCAGTTTTGGTGGGATAGACATCTTAATAATAATTAGTCTTCCTATCCATGAAGAGGGAATATTCTTCCATTTATTTAGATCTTCTTTGATTTCCTTGAACAGTGTTTTGTAATTTTCTGTGTATAAGTTTTTTACATCTTTAGTTAAATTTATTCCTAGGTATTTGATTTTATTATTTACTATTGTAAATGGTATTAGTTTCTTGATTTTCCCCTGAGATTGCTCATTATTTGTGTATAGAAATGCTACTGATTTTAGTGCATTGATTTTATAACCTGTGACTTTACTGAACTCATTTATGAGCTCCAGAAGCTTACTTGTAGACTTCTTAGGGTTTTCTATGTATAGGATCATGCCATCTATAAATAATGGAATTCTGACTTCTTTTCCAATTTTGATGGCTTTTATATCAGGTTCTTGCGTTAGTCCTCGAGCAAGTACTTCTAAGACAGTGTTAAATAGAAGGGGAGAGAGCAGGCATCCTTGTCTTGATCCTGATCTTAGAGGGAAAGACTAGGATTTCACCATTTTAAATGATGTTAGCTCTGGTTTTTCAAATATACCCTTTATCCTGTTCAGAAAACTTCTTTCTATTCTGATCTTTTGCAGTGTTTTTATCAAGAAAGGGTGCTGAATTTTGTCAAATGCTTTTTCTCCATCTATAGATATGATCATGTGATTTTTTTTCCTTCAATCTGTTTATGTGGTATATTATGTTAATTGATTTTCTTATGTTGAACCATCCTTGCATACCAGGAATGAACCCCACTTGGTCATGATGTATAATTTGTTTAATGTGTTGTTGAATACAATTAGCAAGTATTTTTTTTGAGGATTTTCACATCTGGGTTCATTAGAGAGATTGGTCTGTAACTTGCCTTTCTTATGTTGTCCCTGGCTTTGGTACTAGGGTAATGTTGGCATCATAGAATGAGTTAGGCAATGCTCCTTCTGTTTCAGTTTTTTGGAAGATTTTCAGCAAGATTGGTGTTAGTTCTTTTCAGAATGTTTTGTAGAAATCACTTGTGAATCCATCTGGCCCAAGGCTCTTCCTAGTTGGGAGGTTTTAATGACTGATTCCATCTGTTTACTTTTCATTGGTTTGTTGAGATCATCAATTGCTTCTTTTGTCAATGTAGGCTGCTTATGTGTTACTGGGAATTTGTTCATTTCCTCTAAATTGTCCTTATTGTTGGAATACAATTTTTCATAATATCCTCTTATAATAGTCTTTATTTCTGTGGGGTCAGTGGTGATATCTCCTTTCTCATTTCTTATTTTGTGTATTTCCATGTTCACTCTTTTTTTCTTTGTTAGTCTAGCTAAGGGTTTGTCAATTTTATTGATCCTGTCAAAGAACTAGCTCTTGGTTTTGTTTATTTTTTCAAGTACTTTCTTATTCTGTGCTTCATTTTGTTCTGCTCTTATATTTGTTCTTTCTTTCTTTCTTCTTCCTTTGGGTTTACTTTGTTGTTTTCTTACTAATTCCCTCAAGTGTGCAGTTAGATCTTCAATTTTAGCTCATTCTTCTTTTTTGATGTATGAATTTATTGCTATAAATTTCCCTCTCAGTACTTCTTTTGCTACATCACACTAGTTTTGATATGTTGTGTTATCATTTTCATTAGTTTCAAAGTAGTTATTGATTTCTTCTGAGATTACCTCCTTGACCCACTGTATTTCTAAGAGTGTTTTGTTTAATTTCAATATCTTGGTGTAAAATTGGGGCCTCTCTCCCTTTCAGATGTCCAGATTCACTCAACTATGGTTAGGGAAATTATTTTGTATGATTTTGATCTTTCTGAATTCATTGAGACTTTCTTTGTGGCCTAGCATAGGGTCTATCTTGGAGAATTATCCATATGCACTTGAGAAAAATGTATATCCTTCTGTATTTGGGTGTAATGTTCTGTATATGTCAATTTGTTCCAGTTCCTCTAATATTACTGTTCAAAGTTTTTGGTTCTTTATTCATTCTCTTTTGACATCTTCTTCCAAAGTTGATAGTGGTGTATTGAAGTACCCCACTGTACTTGTAGAGGCATCTATTCTTTCACTTAGTTTTTCCAGCACTTGCCTCACGTATTTGGAGGCACCTTTGTTAGGAGCATAAATGTTTATGATTGTTCTTTGTTCTTGAAAGATTATCCATTTCACTAATATGTAGTGTCCACCTTTGTCTCTCACAATTACTTTGCATTTAAGCTCTATTTTGTCTGATATTAATATAGTTATTCCTGCCATTTCTTGGTTATTGTTTGCTTGTAAGTTTGTTTTCCAGCCATTCACTCTCAACCTCCTTGAATCCCTGGGTCTACTTATATTAGCCATATTTTCTTTGGATTTGTGTTTGTCATATTCTGTTTGATTTTTTTCCCTCTTTTTGTCTTTTTAGTTGCTCTTACACTGTCACCCAACTCTGCCTCTCCAGGTTTTTCCCATCTTCCTGCAGAACTCCCTTTAGTATTTCTTGAAGGGCAGATTTGTTGTTGGCATACTCTCTTAGTTTCTGTTTATCTGTGAATATTTGGAACCCTCCGTCATTTCTGAATGCTACTTTAGCTGGGTAAAATATTCTTTTTAGGAACTTTTTCTTTTAGTACCTTGACTAAAATGTCATTGCCTTCTTTCCTCCATGGTTTCAGATGAGAAATTGACACTTAATCTTATGGAGCCTCCTTTGTATGTGATGGTTCTCTTTTCTCTTGCTGCTTTTAGAATTTTCTCTTTGTCTTGAGCATTGGATAATTTGACAAGTATATGTCTTGGGGTAGGCCTTTTGGGATTTATGCTGTTTTGGGTGTGTTGTGCTTCTTGGACATGTACATCCATCTCCCTCAGTAGATTTGGGAAGTTTTCCTCCATTATTTCCTCCAACACCCCTTCTGTCCCCTTTCCCTTCTCTTCTCCTTCTGGGATGTCTATAATGTATATGTTTGTGTGTTTTGCATTGTCATTTAGGTCCCTAAAGTCCCAGCTGTATTTTTTCCATCTTTTTATTGATCAGTTCTACTATCTGTTTGATGTCCGATGTACTGTCTTCCACTTCACTAATTCTCTCCTCTGCATCTTCTCATCTGCTGTTATTTGCTGAGAGTATATTTTTGATTTCTTGAATTTTGCTGTTCATGATCATCATATCTGTTATCTTTTGGGGTATGATTGCAAGTTCTTCTGTATTCTTTCCAAGTGTTTTCTTCATATTCTGAATCTCTTCCTTCACTTCATCAAATTTGTTGCTAATGTATGTTTTGAGAGCTTTAATTACTTGTTTGATGTTCTGCTCTTCTTCCTGGTTTTTAGTTTGTTCATTGGATCGGGCCATGTTTTCCTGATTATAGGTTTGGTTTGTAGTTTCTTGTTGCTGTCTAATCATCATTTTATCTTCACAGGTTTAATCAGTTCCTTAGCTTCTTTGTCTAGTCTTGGGGTTTAATTATTTTTTATTTTTGCATATGTGTTATGTCTTCTCTTTGTCACTTTGTTCTTCTTATTCTATTTTCTTTTTGCTGGCTAAGTTCACTTGAAGGAAAATATTAGGGCCAGGGAAAGCAAATTGAGTAAGAAAAGAAAATGTATAATAATAGTATTGATAGTAAATATTAACATGGAACATGTGAGATCTAGGAGAATGCATATTAGAGTCATGCAAGCTGTGTAGAGTTATAACAGTAAGTAAAGTACAGTACTGATATGAGACAGTCAACCGGATATGGGGGGAATATAGTATGAATTAAAAGGCCAGTGTTTTCTGGAGGGAAAGGGAAAAGAAAGGAAATAATATAAAGTGTGAATAAAAGACAGAAAGCAGAACAAAGATATTAGAACTAAAAAGTCAAAAAATTGGGGGGCCAAGCAGAGAGGTGGAATGTAAGAGAAACAATAAACGATGGAGGATAGAAAGATGTGGGGGAAAGAGATTAGTTTTGGTGGCCAAAATCAATAAACACAGAAAGGAGGAAATGTACGATGTGGAAACACAGCAAATGTGAAGTGCTTCCTGTAGCACCTAAAAAATTAAATAAAATAGAAGAGAAATGAAGAAAAAGAAAAAAGGGGGGGAGGGACTAAAAAAGGGTTGGGGGAATCAAGCAAGAAAAAGAAAAAGAGGAAAGAAAAGAAAAAGGGCCTTTAGGGAATAAAGAGGAAGGAAAAACCAGAAGACAAACCAACAACAACTAGGAAAAAAAAAAAAACAGTTTCAACTAGAAATCCTCTTTGCAGTTAAGTAAAATGCTTAGGAATGTGAAGTTCCCACTTTCTCTCTTTCTCACTTCCATTTCTCCCAGGTCAGCAGGAAAGCTGCATGAGGGGTCCGGTAGCAGATTCAAGTGGGTCCTCGGTGAACCAACTCAACACAGAAGACAATGACTCTTTATTTCCAGCGAGAGAGCACCTACTCCTCACCAGGAACCCCAAATATGCTACTGGAAGCTTGGAAAGCATGTCCTAATGTACCTCTGCCTTCGGTGTTCTAAGGGAGGGCTAATTGATATTCTGACTCCTCCTTCTCCCAGACTAAGTTTCCTATCCCAGGGAATTTAGGTAAATTGGGCTTTCTCAGCTGATTTTCCTCTCCTTTCTTCCCAGGCTCTCCCCAAGCCAGCTAGTATGCTTCTCCAAGCTCAAAAAACAAAGGGGGGGGGGGGACACCAGAAAAGTGAACCCGCACACCTAGCCCCTCCTTGTCTCCCACAAAATCTCTGGCACTCACAATCAGTCCAAAACCGGAGGGCTAGGGCAATCACGGACCTCAAGGAGCGCTGGATTCAGGAATGGGAAGTCCAGGATGTTGAGGACTCAAGGTATGTGGGTCTGTGGAGCATGGGATATGGGGGCTTAGGGGACATGGACCTGGGAACCACGCATCCAGGAAACACAGGCTTGGGAATGCTGCTGCACAACCAACAAGAGTTTTCAGGGAATGCCGCAGTCGCCAGTCCTAAGGGGAAGGGTCCCGCCCACAACTTCTGACCTCCATGTCAGAAACCCAAAATTCTGCCTCTAGCAAGCACCACTTGTTACTCTCTCTCCAAATGGATGTCCAGACACCTCCTGCCCTGCAAACCCGTAAAACAGCCGCTCTAGCAGGACTCCAACCCCACCCAGCTGTTTCTTTGCAGGAGAGATTATGAGGTGCACTCACTCAGATGCCATCTTGCCCACCCTCTGGTGTACTTTTAATCTCTGAACACCCCAAAAAGCCCTGGATTTATATAGCACTTATTGATTTCCATAGTGCATGTGTGTATAATTATGCCAGGGTCAACTTCAAGGTAACGAAGCCTTAACACCTGTGTCAAAAATTTTCTCAATATTTATTAAAGAGTTTTTACAGTCAATATATGCATGGCCAAGCATACATCTGTATGAGGAGTTGAAGGGCTCTGCAGAAGATACAGGTAAATCTCCGTGCTGCTCTGGGCAGGAATGTGCTCATTGATTTGCAAAAGACCAGTATAACCAGGTCCTGCAGGCTCCCACTTTAAAATAATACATTTTGAGAGGGGGCGGCCAGGTGGAGTAGGGCTGCGGGGGCTGGAGGCCCGCTCCAGGCCCATTGAACGGTGGGCCCAAAAGGTTGGCTTCCAGAAGGCTTCCGGAGTCGGATCAATCCAGACCAGGGGAGGTAGGGACTAGTTGGCCAGCACAGGCATCCGCATAGCCTCCGGCCCCAGTCTCCAGGAGCCGGCCCTGCCAGAGCGCAGCGTCGCCACCGGGAGGCGCCTGGAGCTGCTGATTATAAGCAGTGGCTGAGGCGTGCCTCTACCGGTCCCTGGCCGCCCAGGCACCCGAGGGGACTGAAGCTGACCGGCGGCCCGGGAAGCGGGATCGGTTTCGAGGTGGTGGAATGGGAACAGCCTGATGCCACGAGAGCCGGGGGAAGCGAGCAGGACGCTCGGAAAGCGACTCGCTCGACTGGCCGCAGGCGCGCTTTGGCTGCGGGCGCGGGGAAGCGCGGCGGGCACTAGGTGAGCGAGGGCAGCCGTGGGCGCGGGATCGCGGGGACACCTGCGGCTCCTCGGCCTGGGGCACGCTCTAAGCACTGCGCTTAGCCCCGCGGGCTAGGCGCCAAGGCCGTAGTGCAGTGGGGCGAGGGGGCAGGCGGCAAGCCGGGGCGGCTCCAGTACCACCCCGGGATGCAGCCGCCTTGGTGCCCCTGGGGGCTTGCCGGGGCGGGGTGGGGATACGGGCGGAGTGATCCAGGCGGTGCCGCCCAGCCCCTGGGCTGCTGCTCTTGCACAGGCTGCAGAGCCCAGCCTCCTGATGCTGAATTAGTGGGCTCAGTGCCACCCTTCCTCGGGGCCTGGGAGGGTCTTTTAGAGGCCCCTCCTGCTGCTCACTTGGACCCGCGTGGTTCCTTGGTTTCAGTCAGTTCTCAGACTTCATTCTTCCTGGACCAGCTCAACTTGTGGTTCTGTGGCTGGGTGGCCCAGGGGCCAAGCTGAAGGGGGTCACCGCCTCGGGCGGGTGGTGCGCCTGAAACCTGGGGAACTGGAGCAGATCTCCTAACTCCACCTTTCCCAGTGCTGCCTGGGGGCAGTGGGCAAAGCAAGCAACAGTAGAGGCTCCTGGGGCGACACGACCCTGCTGTTCCCCCTGGGCCAGGAAGTCAGCACCTTCCACTGTCACTGCCCCACGTGCGACTAGGGCATCCGCACTGGCCGCCTCAGAACAGGTTCAGCAAGGTGAGGCGCACAATCGCCCTGTGCCCTGCTCCTGGGCCTTCTCCTCACATCTCTCACCCACAGAGCCCCAAGGATGGGCCCCCTTTCTTCTGTCCCCAGGCTGCAGAACTAGGGCCATGCCTGAGACAGCAGGGGCAGAGCTGTTACCGGATTTTACCTAGGTTCTTGGCTATGCTGCAGAAATTAATTTCAAAAGCACACCAGTTGAGTTAGGCCAGTAATTTACTTAGGTAGGGAGGGAAGAGAAATGGGAGAAAGTAACAGAAAATAACAGAGCAAGGGTCCCAGGTAGTGAGGAAGGGGATGAAAAGGGATGTAGAGGGCTGATTTACAGGCTACAATTTCCCATTATAGATTATAAATCCCCAGATTAACTTGTGTGGCCACGTGGCAGAGGAAAAATTGCAAAAATGATATGCAGAGGGCAGGACGGGTCCATAGGCAAAAAGGCAAGGTGAGAGCCTGCGCTCAGGGTTGTGCCTGACTTTTAAACAGTTAATTATTCCACCCCTTTGCTAATGGCAGGGCAAGGGGTTCCAGCTGTTTGCTGTTTGGATTGATTACTCCACCCATCAATTCCTTAGTGAGGGCCCAGTGATAAAGTTTCTAGGGAACATCTTGGCTTTTCCTTGTTCTCAGGAAGAAGTCTTTGTTCTGCGTAGCAGAATCCCAGGGGCGGGGTTCCTCCAGCAGCCATCTTGGGGGTTTCTGATGTCCATGTGGACTCTTTGTCAGGTTCCAGATCTGTTTATTAATTCCCTATCCTATTAGCCTGCTTCAGAGAGGGGAGCTGGAGTTCCCCAAGTGATGCCAGCCTGTGTGTGCAGGCAGCCACATCAGCTTGGTCTCCTTGGCTCCCAAGTTCAAGTGCACCCTCTTGGGTGTGAATGGAGGCTTTTGCTGCTCCCTGTGGTGACACTCCAAGAGAACCCTACTTTTTGTTTGTTTGCACTCAAACTCCTGTCTGGGCACCTGAGGGTGAGATTGCCCTCTCCCTTCAGGAGGACTCCAACACTATCCTACTTTGCTTTGGAATTCCAAGCAGGACTTGAGAACCTTAGATCTAGTCAGAGCAGCAAAGAGCTTTTGAGGAGTCTCTGCCCCCCATCCCATGCCCTTTCCTCTCTGTAAACTGGCATGTTGGGATAACTTTGCCACCCCTGCATCCCCTTAAATGCATACTATAGTGGAGTGGAGGAAGATTTCTGAATATGCAGTAAGGTAATCTGGGTCACCTCTGCTTTGTCAAAGCTGTTACTTTGGTCTGCAGAGTTGAGCCCCAAGTCAGCTTTAGCCCAACACCTGATTTGCTATTGATATGCAGCGGAGACACCCTTACCTCCTGGGTAAAATTGTGTGCAGGCAGGTATAAGAGTGGAGGAAGAGCAGTGTTAAAAAAATTGTTGCCCTGGAAATCTATAATTTTCCAGTTGTCCTAAAATATAGGAGAGACAACAAACCAGCCAAGGAGTGCGTGTTTGCCCTCTCAGGTTTTTAAAAGGTTAATATACATCTCAAAGTAAATGTAGACTCTCTCCCCTCTCCCCCCACTTCTGAGCAGTCCTGAACAGCATTTTTAAATGCTTTGCCTCAATATGAGAATGAAATTTGACAGTCAAAGCTTATATGTGCCCTCCTCTGAACTTAAATGGATATGAAAGATGAATCTCTTACATCATCATAACCATTGTTAAATCTGGTACCAAGCTGCCAAGAAATGATCTGTCATGCAGGAGCTTTCTGAATTAACTGTCCTTGCAAGTAAATGGGGAAGATCCTTCTGCTTGTTTCATCTTTATCACCACCACGCCCCCCCCCAACAACTTTGCCTTTCTAAAGATGTTTCTCTGACTCTGTTTCCCACTGTTGGAGGGCAATATTTCCTTTGGCCAGCACAGCAAAATCTAAAGCCATGAGCACAATGATTATTTTAATCTCTCCACGTAAGTCTGTTAAACTAAAGATTTGGTGACATTTTTTCAAGGGCTTTAAGCCTCTTTTTAGACTAAAGGAGGAAGAAGAGGTCAAAGCAAGTATGGTTAGAGAGTCCTTTGTCTTGGGATGAGAGGAAGGGTGAACTTGAAAGCGAGGGGGTAAAATGGAGTACGTTAGTTTTGCAGTAAGTTCACCAAACAACTATTTTCACATTGCCAATGATGTTGGGAAGGAAGAGCTAAAATAATTCTTGAAAATAGAGGCTTACTGAAGACCTGAACAGTGTTTTACTTTTTTTTTTAGTTAATTATCAAGAGGGTGAAAGACAGTATGAAGCTGAGAGGGCAATTCTGGGAACTGAAGGCTTGGACCTATAACTAGAAACACATTTTCTCATAAGATAAAGTCAAGAAAGGATATTGATTTTTGTGGACAAATAAGATCTAAATAAAAGACTGTCCTAAGATGATGTTTTGTTTCATAACATGGTTTAGAGAGCTTCTCAAGAATATCTTGGCAGGTAGTAGGGAGTCTTTTTCCTCTGTGTATGTTGGAATACACTAGCAGATGGAAATGTGGGATGCATGATGTGATGACAGGTGCTGGAATTCTAAGTGTCAGGTGCTTGTCACCTCTGGTGGTAAAGTAAAAGCAGGTGTGGCAGGTTTCCCCACCCAGCAGTATGTGAAAATTCAGGGTTTAAAGACTTGCCTTTTCTTCTGTGGTACCCAACTCCCTCCAGTGCTCTTTTCCCTTGTACTATTGTTATTGAAACTCCTGCAGCATGTTTAGTGAACTTAGAACCTGCATCCCTATTTAATGGTACAGAATTGCTGCCAAACACAACTCTTGATTGCCCTCTTTCTCCTTCAGCTGCTGCTGTCATAGCACCTGCAAATGTAAACCACCCAGGTGGCTAGAACCATAGGGTATTGCAGTCAAAAGGGATCTTAGGGCCCACAAGCCTCTCTCTCCTCCTGAATAACATCACTGACTTGGTTATCCATAGTGTGGGTTTGAACCCTTCTGCTGATGGGGAGGGAGTGTCCTGTGGGTTCAGCAGCCCATTCCTTCCTTGTTCTTCCATGCAGGGAGCTGAGTCTTTTTTGGTGACTCTAGCTCAGGTTACTTTATGTTTAGCTGTGCAGCTCAAACCTCCCAGTGATTCTTTTTTTTTTCCTATAGAATTCATTTTCAAGTATTTGTTTCTTTCCTGGCTTAGCAATTTTTAGCTACTTCTGTCATTCCATATTTGACAAAATCTCCCACTCTTTCACCAGACTGACTGTTCTAGTAGGTATGTATATCTCTTGCACATGGCCCTAGAATTCACCCTGGCAGGCCCAGGGTGAGATAAGAAAAAAGGTGGTGATGGATGCCACTCTTCCACTAATGAAGCCTGCAGTTGATTTGCATGAAGGTTTAAGTAGATATGACATTCTTCTGACTCATGTTGGGACCTGTTTACCAAAAACCACTAGGTCTTATTCATGTAGTTGCTTTCAAGCAAGCTCTTTTTGAGTCTGCACTTTATAAGTGTGTTGTCCAATTCAGGTCCAATTCAGTTTTGGGATATTATATCTCCCATTTAGGATACTCCCTCCCTCCCTCCATCCATTCCTTCTTTCCAATTGCCTACAAGCCTTGGTCATTGGTATTTTCATCTCCTCCACAAGTTGTATCACTGACCAAGACAGTGCCTTCAAAAATTATATTAATATATTTCCCTTGCACAGCCATTGATAGTTTTCAAAACATTGCTCCTGTACATTATTTCCTTTTTTTTTTTACATTATTTCCCTTTACTAAGACTATTTAGAATATCCACACCAGTCTTCATACAGAATGCTTTTGTGTTTTCAGCCACTTAACACACATTTCGGTATGCCAGGGACTCTTCAGAGGGACCAAGTGTTTGTGACTGTATAGATTTGTGTTTTATCTCCAAGCCATGGCAAAAGATATTATCAGCCCCTTCCCAAAAAGGTGACTCACAAAAATTCCTACCAGGGATTCAGAGAGTGTGGCTTTTGGGGGACTGAGGATAGGTCCAGCACCCAGCTCCTTGGGCTGCCTCCCCACACCAGGACAACCCCTCTGCTGGCAGCACAAATTCTCAGATCCTTGAGGTTTTACTCAACATAGATAAAATAAAATCACTCTAATGATCTGAAAGTCCTTTCTCTTGAAAATTTGCCCTACTTAATCCTACAGTGTTCTGAGTGACTCCTTGTTGATCTAATGTCCACAACACCCTTAAAGCATCCTCAAATTTTTCCAATAATCAAAGTCAGTTAAAATTTCCAAGTTTCATCTCTTTTGGCTGAACTTGGAAGGTAAAATAGGTGACATGTGACCAATTTAACCAGTAGGCTGGGTGATGGTTTTCTTTTTCTCTCCTTCTCACTCCTTTCAAGCTCTCATGTGCCAAGTAACCCAAAATAAAATCACGCACAACTTATGTATATGTTTAGTTCAAAAGTATTCTGTGTAAAGATAAAACTGAAATTCCATCTTAAATAGATCAATTCATTCAGGGCTTTGGAGGCCAGCCAAGAATGAACTCCAAATGTGGGACTCTGCAACAGCAACTGCAAGCACATGCGCCATGTGACTTAAACCTATATTTGTTTGGCATGTTTGTTTTAAAGAGTAAACTGGAAAGTGGAACAGAAACTTGTGTTTGCATGTGTGTTTTAATTCTGGAAACTTTGCTGTACCAAAGAAAAAACAAAACAAAACAGGATTTGTTTCCTATTTTCCAAAGGAAAGAAACTAAGTATGAGAGCAGAAAGTCACAATCTATCCTAGCGGAGAACAAGGGAATTTGTGAAACTGCTGTTTCCTGGTAGGAAGTTATGAAAATACTTTCAGTGAGAGAAAAGAAAAAACATTGTCAAAACCACTTTCATTTTCATTCCTTCTTGGCCCAGGGAGCAGGGCAGCAATGGCTGCTAATGGACCAGTGAAAGAGGACCCAGTCAACATGGTGAAGTTGATGACTAAGAACATGCTTGATGGCATTTTTGATAACTTTATGGGAAAGAATGTGTTAAATGGAGAAGAATTACACAAATTAGGGCAAAACATGAACCTCTTCTTAAACAAGACTGAAAATCTGGTTGAGGATATCATTGAAAAAAACACAAAAGGCTGGCAAATTACTTACATACCGCTTCTTCAATCCCAAAATACAGCTGAGTTTAAAACCTCATTCTTAAGGTGACGATGATGAATCTGAGAGCTCTACATTATCTTCTTCTCCTACAGAATCAGAAGATGAAAGTGAAGACAGTGAACATGAGGAAGACGCTGCATCAGCCCAGGCATTGTCTCTCCCTTTGTCAGCTCCTCTGCAAAGGTTGGCTGCCAAAACCATTGATAAATTGAAGCTTTGTCCTCCTGTTCATTATCATAAACTGAAGATAAAAAAGGCAAAAGTGATATATCCAGTGATGGAGAAGGAGGACTGAATATGCCTGGCCCTCATCATTTGCAAAAACTAATTTGACTACCTTTCTAAATGACATGGAGCTGAAACTGACATTTTGGGAATGAAAGACCTACTTGAAAACTTTGGATTTTCAGTGGTTGTAAAAGAGAATCTCACAGCTCAGGAAATGGGAACCAATCTAAGGCAGTTTGCTGCATGCTCTGAGCACCAATTCTCAGACCGCACATTCCTGGTGTTTATGTCACATGGCATCCGCGATGGAATCTGTGGAAGGAAGCACAGTGATAAAGAGCCAGATATTCTGAATGATGATACCGTCTTCTGAATTTTCTACAACTATAACTGCCAGAAGTTGAAAGACAAGCCCAAAATCATCATCACGCGGGCCTGCCAAGTCATAGATGCTGGAATTATTTTAATGAATGACATGGGAGAAACCTCTGAGGCTACATGTAGCCAACTCTCACTCTGTTCCAGGTCATATGATGCTGTTACAAAAGCCCAGGTAGAGAAGGACTTCATTGCTTTCAAATCTTCAACCCCACATAATATTTCTTGGAGAACTGACACGAATGACTCTTTCTTTATTTCATGACTTATACACTACTTTAGAGTCCTTTTGGTGTTACCATTTGGAAGAAGTCTTTCAAAAGTTTTCAAAATTCATTTGAAATCCAAAGTGAACTGACCCAGATGCCCACTATAGAAAGACTATCCATGACAAGATATTTCTATGTCTTCCCTGGGAATTAAAGTTCGTAAGAGACATCTCAGGAAAATGAAGACATTAGGCTTTGAATAAATCTACTATTTCCATAGGGTCACTTTTTGTTCGAGAATATTTTATACCTAAGTTCCCAAAAGTCTATCCTCCACAAATTACTTTCTCATATCTTCATTGACCTAAAGATTATAAATTTATTTTTATATTATGTGTTTTCACATTTTATCAGAAAGATAAGTCATGTTCATTTTAAATAATAAAGCTAAAAGAAGAACACTTTTTAAATGGAGAAATATACTTAACATTTTTGGAAATATATGTGGAAAAAACTCAGCTTATTTTTGTTTAGCTTATTTGTTTTATATATTCCATTTCATGCTTTTCTTTTTTTATTTTTATCATAATACAAAATCAATAAAACATATAGTAATTGAAATTTTTGATTGTACAATATTCTTTCAGCAATAAATACTTAAGGTTTTAGTTATTGTTTTAGATATTTTGTCTATATAGTCTGATTAATGTGTTTGTCTGTATATCAGATTATTTCCTCATAATGAATTTTTACACTCTGACTTACTTGGTCCAAGAATAAATACTTTAACAACTTTTGATAAATTATGGTCAAATTTTATGTAAAATTATAGACATATGAAAGATCTAAGATAATGACCGATGGGCTAAGTAATGTCTTTTTAAAATTGTTATTAATTTAATAGATGAAATATTGTTAATCAAACTGATATATGCACATCAATGTTCATAGCAGCATTATTTACCATTGCCAACAGTCGGAAACAACTCAAATGCCCATCAGCAGAAGAATGGATAAACGAAATGTGGTGTATACATACAGTGGAATACTACTCAGCTGTAAGAAAGATTACAGTACTAATACTTGGGATAACATGGATGAATCTTGAGGACCTTATATTGAGTGAAGCAAGCCAGGCATTGAAGGACAAATACTAAATGACCTCTCTGATATGAATTAAGCAAATCAAGCTGTCTCATACAGCTAGAGACTAGATAATGGTCTTACAGGAAATGTGGGGGGAGAGGAGGTTATGAGCTTATGCCTAAAAGGATGAAATCTATGATACAGTGGAGGTAAGTAGTTGTGTAGGGAAGGGATAAGATGGACACATAGGGATACTACTGGGTGGGGCTTTGCAGGATTGAGGGGGGTTAGGGTTGGGAGGATGGGTCAGATGGTCCATGGAATTAGGGGGAGGGTTTAGGGGAGGAGGTAAACATGGGAGATTGTCAGGTACATGGTGGAAACTATAATGTTGAGAAAACTCTTTAGAAAATATAAGGACGGGTTATTTGTTTAAGATGCAAAGAACAAGCAAAAACAATGAGCAAACAGATGAAGGAGCCATGGGGGGGGGGTGGAGGGAGAATGGAGATGAGCCTTAAAAAACCCATATTCCAATTTTAAGATCAAACAAGTATAACCTTCAGAGATTTTTTGCAGTGTTTCCAGGTGTCTGCAAATGTCTGTCTCTTAAGAAATTGACAAGTTTCTTCACATTTGAATGGAGCCAGAAGAATAGCCTCCAGTGTGGGAAAGATTGTTCATATTTATTTGTTTTCAATATTCTCTCCCACAGTGACAACTTGGCCAAAAGGCCTTAGGGAGTTTTTGTTGTTGTTGTTGTTGTTGTTGGTTGGTCTCTGTAACTCTCAAGATGGCAACCTCAGGATCTTAAGCTGAAAACAAAAATCAAAACAAAACAAGAAACACCTTACCTTTTCCATGTGATAAGTATATCACACTATACATGACTTTTCCCTATGAAATTATTTTATGAGGCAATTCCCGTGATTGACTTTATATTCTGCTTCCCTTTCTTGATGAAATCTCTTTGGATGCCAATGAGTCAAATCCCTTCATCTGGAGAAATTGATGTTTTCCACAGTATTAGGCAAAACTTCTTTTAAGGCAGTTTGCAGAGTCTTTGTGGCTTATTCAAGTAATGTAGAAAGCCATGACTCAGGGTGACATGCTGCGTGTCTTTCTTCATAAAAGCAGAAAAATCAGATGTGTTGGCAAATATTGAACCCACAACATAGTTCCACAGTTTTTGTGTGCCTTAGGAACTTTTACCTGAAGAAGAAACTACCGTTTTCTTTTTGTTTGTTTTGTTTTTTAAATATATTTTTATTTATTTTTAAAAGATACTTAGATTACATAGAATGCTATATAAAAATATAAGGATTTCACCCCCCATGTACCCCATTCCCCACACCTCCCACCCTTCCCCACATTAACAACTTCTTTCATTAGTGTGGTAAATTCATTGTAATTGATCAACACATTTTGGAACATTGCCACTAATCATGTATAATAATTTACATTGTAGTTTACACTATCTCCAACTCAAATCTGTAGGTTATAGCTTATATACAATGTTATTGTAATGTCACTCAGGACAATTTCAAGTCCTGAAATTCCCCCCATATTACACCTCTGTTTCCCTTTCCCTGACTCTAGGACATCCAGTGGCCACTCTCTCTGCATCAATGATATAATTTCTTTCATTGTTAGAATCACAATAAGTCTATAGTAGAATACCTGTAAGTCCACTTTAGTCCAAATTTTATTTTCCCAGTTCTGAGGATTCTGGGATGGTGATGCCCACACAACCTCTAATTGAGAGGTAGATTCAATCCCATATAGCTAATGGATGGGCCTATCTTGCTTGTAGTTGCACACTCTCAGATCCTTAGTGTAGTGTTTGTCCAAACTCATCTTCTTGTTAGTTTGAACAACAATGAACTGGAGAGGAGGTGTTGAAACTCTGCTGAGGCTTCAGGCCCAGCTTGCACATGGACATCCCAAAGATTCAAGTCTTTTGGATATACATCTACCAATTCCAGCATCAACTGTAAGTTCAAATAAAGGGGACAGAAAAGGCATGTGTAGAGAAAGCCATATGTGAGTCCAACTTTGTCACTATAGGGAGCACAAACTGCAAAGTAGAGCCCACTGTCAAGACACAAAACTCGGCGCTATCTCCCATGCCCACAAGATATGTGTGCCTTCAGAGCCTTCTGGAGACCTGCTATTTAGGGTATCTACTTTGGCTGTCTATGAGATTCTGCTGTGATGTGGATTAGTGTTTTCTCTGGGGAGACCTCCTGATTCATTTTTAGGTCTCTTAGTCAAATAAACTCATTTGTCTTTAACTCTTCTCCCTTTTATTCAATGTATTTTTCCAATTGCATTGATCTTTGGTGTTTGGTAGTAATCCTTGCTGGCAAGAGGCTCAGTCCCAGGAGTCATGTCCCATGCTGGGGGAAGTAATGCATTTATATCCCATGTTTGGTTCAGAGAGAGACCAGATTTGAGCAACTGGGAGGCTCTCAGGAGGTAACTCTTAGCCACCTTACTACACTAGGCTATATTGCAACATCAAGAACAAAAGCTCATAAAGATAGTCATAAATATCAAGGACCCATCAATGGGCACTACTCAGTGCCCATTTACTTGGGTACTTGTTGCTGCTGTTCCATTAGAGAATGAGGCTGAACTCCCCAGGATGGGAATTCAATATTCATTTATGACAATGCCCCATGAAAACTTAAATATATTTATATACCTTTTATGTACGACTATGTGAACTTCCTCTCATGTATCCCCCATCACTGACACCCCACACCAATGATCCTCCCCTGCCATAGTTGTAACCCTTCTGTGATCTAAAACTTCTTCAAAAATGAAGCCCAGAATATTGCCAAATACAATTATTAGGTAAATGAAATAATAAGAGTATATTTAAACATAAGAAATAAAATACATAGTAATTTAGAAAAACTAAAACTAAAGTAAAAAAATTTGGGATATTATTAAAAATGAAAAATATTTTTAAAAATTGTTGGTGTTTGACTTTCATCACTGTAATATCTGTAATCTTGTATATACAGTGGGATTTTTTTCTCTTTCTTCACCAGTGCCTTATATATTTTTAAAATACATTTTGTCTTCAAAGGAGTTTTAGGTCACAGTAAAGTCACATATAGAATATATAGGACTGCCATGTAGCCAACATCCTCTCCCCTTTACCCCTCTTTTATCAGTAACCTTTCTACATGTGGATGACACATTTGCCACAACTGGTGTACAAATATAGATATGGAGCTAACAAACATGGTCAATGGTTCACATTATGATTTACTCTTTAGACCATACACTTTTTTTTTGTTACCAATTTTTTTTATTTTATTATTATTTTTTTAAAATATTACATTCAAAAATTTTGAGGTCCCATTCAACCCCACCGCCCCCACCCCCCACTCCCCCCACAGCAACACTCTCTCCCATCATCATGACACATCCATTGCACCTGGTAAGTACATCTCTGGGCATCGCTGCACCCCATAGTCAATGGTCCACATCATAGCCCACACTCTCCCACGTTCCATCCAGTGGGCCCTGGGGGGATCTACAATGTCCCATAATTGACCGTGAAGCACCACCCAGGACAACTCCATGTCCTGAAAACGCTTCCCCATCTTATCTCTTCCTCCCATTCCCCGCACCTAGCAGCCACCATGGCCACCCTTCCCACTCCCATGCCACATTTTCTCTGTGGACATTGGATTGGTAGACCATACACTTTTATAAAATTTTTGTTGAAATTTAACATGTCCTGTATCCATCATTGCAAGATCGTACAGAACACTTCCATTGCCCTCTAAATAAATATCCCCCCTTCCATCTGTTCTCTGTCTCCCTCCCCCTAATAGCTAAAGCATGTACCTGTTACAGAAAGTAGACATTAAAAGTGAGCTTTCTTCCCATCTCTCCTTATGTCTCCCTTTAGGAGCAGCCAAGCTACCAGTTTCCTATATATCCTTCCAGCAATATTCTAAGTACATTTAATATCTCACAAATTGTAATGTATTATTCACTGTCCTGTGCCTTCTCTTAATTTTTGCTGGAGATAGAGAGCTCCTCATTTCTTTTTTCTTGTCTAGTTAGTGTTCAATTGAATGACTGGGCCATACTTTATTTAACTAATTAACTACTGTATCCAAATAGAGGATATTTAAGAGGACAATTAGTTTGATTCCAGGTTTTGCTCTCTACAAGATTGTAATGGCATCCTGGTATTCATGGACATTTGCATATGTGTCAGACATTCTTAGAAGTGGGAGAGCCAAGGTAGCTGCATTTTTCATTTGACAGATGTTGACCAATTTTTATTCTGACCAGCACCATGGACAGTCCTATTCCACCACCCACCCCACCCCAGGGAGGACATTTCATCATGAAAAATTTTCTTTTTTTAATTAAGTTTTTACTTTTAAGGAAGTTTTAGATTACAAAAATGTTACATAAAAAATAGAAGGAATTCTTATATGCCCTGCTCCTTCCCCTCCCACACTCTCCCACACCAGCAACATCCTTCATTAGTGTGGTACATCTGTCATAATTAATGAACACAAATTGAACATGCTACTAACCGTGTAATACTTTTACATTATAGCTTACATTTTTTCCCACAGAATTTTGTAGGTTATGATAAAATATACAATGGCTACCACTGTAATGCTGTAATGTCATGCAGGACAAATCCAGTGTCCCCAAAATGCCTCTATATTACAACTATTCTTCCCTTCCCCATCCATCAGAACCTCTGGTGGCCACTGCTGTCACATCAATTCCATTGCTAGAATAGTAACTCTATAGTAGAATAATACTGTCTACTTTAGTCTGTTGTTCATTGCCTAATCTTGAGGGCTTTGGGCTGGTTTTGTCCATTCTGATTCTAATTGAGAGGGAACTTAGATCCCATGGGTCAGATGGATGGAAGGATCCTGCCTGTTGTTACAGTCTCCGTTCCTTAGAATAGGCATTACTCATCATCACCTTCTCGTCAGTTTTCCTGGGTGAGTCCAATGAACTGGAAAGAAGGTGCTACAACTCCACTGTAGTTCACGGCTCAACCAGCACACAGATGGACAAAGATTTAAGTCCCTGGAACATGCAACCACCAAGTATAGTGTCAATTATCTATATAATCTTTATAGTTATTCCTACTAATGATACTCTTTTCTACGCTCATGTCCAACACTCTCTCCCTCTTTTTTTTTTTTTTTCCTTTCAACCTATAGAGCACCCTTCAGTATTTTCAGAAGGCCAGGTTTCTTGCTGATAAACTCTCTGTTTTTGTGTTTATCTATTAGTATTTTAAATGCTCTTTCTTTTTTCAATGTCATCTTTGTTGGATACAGAATTCCTGGCTTGCTGTTTGTTTTTTCTTTCCGTTAGCAACTAAACTATGTCATACCACTGCCTTCTTTCTCCAGGGTTTCATATGAGAGATCAGCACTTAATCTTTTCAAACCTACCTTGTTTGTGATGGATTTCTTTTCTCTTACTGCTTTCAGTATTCTCTCTTTGCCTTGAGTGTTTTACAGTTTGGTAAGTATATGTCTAGGATAGGTCTCTTCAGATTTATACTGTTTGGAGTATGCTGCACTGCTTGGATAAATACATTCATGTCTCTCAAAAGAGTTGGAAAATTTTCACCCTTTATTCCCTCAACACTCCCTTGCCTCCTTTTCCTACTTTTTTTGCTCTAGGATGATATAGTATGTAAGTATGTGTGTTTACTGTTGTCATTAAATTCCATGAGTCCATGCTGATTTTTTTTTCATTTTATTTATTTGTTCTACTATCTGTATAAATTCAAATGTAATTTCTTCAACATCAGTAATTCTTTCCTCAGCATTTTCAAATCTTCTGTTTCGTCCCTCTAGATTTTTTTGGTTTCCTGCATTGTGCCATTCATCACCATCAGATCTGTTATCTTTTTATGCATGCTTACAATTTTTTCTATATATTCTACCAGTGAATTCTTAATATTGTAACTTGTTCCTTCACCTTATTAATTTGATTCATGATATTGTTTGGACACCCTTGATTACTTGTTCCATATTCTGTGTTCCCTCCTTTTTTAGTGTGTTCATTAGACTGGACCCCATCATCGTGTTACTTAGTTTGGCTTGTAAGTTTTGCTGATACCTAGGCATCTGCTATTCTTCATGGGCTTTTTCAAAGGATTATCTTGTCTTTCTACTGTAGAGTTTATATTGGTTTGTTTTGTGTTAAGGTTCCTCTTGGCACTTGGTTCCACTTATTCTGTATCTATGTACTTACCCTTGTTTCCATGAAAAACAATACTAAGAACATAGAAAAGGAAAGATTGAAGAAGAGAAAAAGAATAATAGTGATAATAAAAAAATATATATAAAAGGAAACATAAAAGAGACAGGGAAAAAATAAGTTATAAGAGGGAAAATCTAAAAATAAGACAAAGGAATATGAACAAAAATGTAGAATAAATGAAAATGAGGGAAGCGGACTTGGCCCAGTGGTTAGGGCGTCCATCTACCACATGGGAGGTCTGCAGTTCAAACCCCGGGCCTCCTTGACCCGTGTGGAGCTGGCCCACACGCAGTGCTGATGCGCGCAAGGAGTGCCCTGCCACGCAGGGGTGTCTCCTGCGTAGGGGAGCCCCACGCGCAAGGAGTGCACCCCGTAAGGAGAGCTGCCCAGTGCGAAAGAAAGTGCAGCCTGCCCTGGAATGGTGCCACCCACACTTCCCGTGCTGCTGACAACAACAGAAGGGGACAAAGAAACAAGACGCAGCAAATAGACACAGAGAACTGATAACCGGGGGAGGGGAGGAATTAAATAAATAAACAAAATCTTAAAAAAAAAAAAGAAACAAGAAAGAATGGAATAAAAGACTGACAGATGAGAAGAAAGGATAAAAAAATGAAGACAAAAAAGGAAAGGTTGAATATAAGAAAAGCAAAGGAAGAGGACTAGGTGAAAGAAAGCAACAGAATAAAGAAACTAAGAACAAAAAATAAAGAAAAGAAAAAATGAAACAAAGAAAAAATGCAAAAAATCATGCAAGAAATACATGCTTCCCTCTTAGGCCACTAGGAACAATCTCAGGCTGCCAGTATTCATAAATAATTCACCTTGGAGTCTGCTAAGCTGGTAAGGTACCCAGTGTTAGCGAATAATATAAAGAATAAAAAATTTAAAAAATAATTAAAAACATAAAATAACTGAGGAAAAAACTTTGATACGTCCTCAGTCTATAACTTCCTTGTCACATGTGCCAGCTGGGTACCTGACAATGGGCTGAGCCACTCTCTGTATTTCTTCTCCTAGGAGGTACCAGGGATTGAACCAGGGCTAACCTCTGAAGGAAAACATGAGGCAACACAGAACACCCTTGGCAAAATACTGAAAGGTGATTTTGCATAGGTTTGCTTTTGTTAGTTCCTGGCACTTAAGGAAATATATCTCATACCACTAGTGAGATATTAACTAAAAGAATTTCCAGTTCAGGTTTTAAATCCCAAAATTAACCCATTAAATTATAAAATGTGCATTATAAAACAAAAGATTACAGGAAAAAACAAAGAAACCAGAAATGATGATCTATAAAAGGAACAAATTTAAAATTTGGAAATTACTAATGAAGAGGGTCGATTTAGGACATATTGGGAAAATAGTATAAAAAATATCCTCAAAATACTGAAGATACGTGAAAATGTGGAGAAAAACTAAAAGATATCAAGGAAATATTGAACAATAATCTCTATAAAGAAATAAAAATTTTTAAAAAAGGAATCAAACAAAAATGGGATGACGATTCCAAATGAAACCTAACATTACCTAGAGAATTTCAACAGTAGATTGGAGTTGACAGAAGATTCTGTTAACTCAAAGACATCAGCACTTAAATGATTCAGGCTGAGGGAGCATGAACAAATAAGGGTTTGCAAGAGGAAACAGAACCTAAAAAATGATCATGCATATATCAATACATGTATTTTGGAAGCCCCAGAATGAGATGAAAGGAATAAATGGGCAAAAGGGATATTCAAAGAAATAATGACAACTTGCAAATTTAATGAAACAAAAGAATATACTTGTTTCACCATCAGCTGGAGCCCTCTCTGCAGCAGCTGGATCTGAAGCAGCAGGGAGGATCCAGGGAAATAAAGAGAACAGCATTCGGTGAGCCCACCTGAGCTAAAGCCCATGCACTACCCCACCAGCCCCAAGCATGGGCAACAGTGGCGGGCAGCAAGAGCAAATGGCCCTGCATGCCCTGGACTCCCCCCCTACAGGCACCACTGTTATGAAAAGGCTGCTGCTCTATGGCTTCAACCTGCCGTGCCTCTGCATTTGGGGTCCCTGGGTGGCAGCGATGCTCCAGCCCAAGGTCCAGCGAGCTGCAGTTGGGATCCTGTGGGCTGCAGCTTCCCACATCAGGCTGAGCACCAGCCTCTGCCACCAACCCCCTCAACTAGACTCTCTGGCCAGGAAACACCAGCTGGCTGCAAAGGAGGATGGACTTGGGAGGCTGCATGGCTGAACTGCAGCTCCATAAACTAGATGAACTGGACTGTTTGACTCAGGCAGGGCCTGCTTGATGTCGATTCTGTTGACTTCAATGGCAAACCAGAATTTTACTACATTCTGAAAATCCCACAAATCCCAAACAGTGTCCAAAAAACCCACACTGCCTTGGTAATCCATACCCTATGGTGCTGTTAGCATGGACTCAGGAGTCAGCATTCTAGCTTTGTACTCCAAGGACAGATACAAAAGAGATACAGGGACCAGTCTTGGGGGAGGAACATTCCTAGGCCTATGTTGCTTGCTGCCTGGTTGTGAGGCCTTTGAAGAAGTGCTATAAATAGTAGGTAAAGGTGATGGCACCAATGTGGATAAGCTGGTAAAAGACATTTATGGATTAGACTATGAACAATTTGGTCTTCAAGAATCTGCTGTAGCATCAAGTTCTGGCAACATGAGGAATAAAGGAGAGCAAGAATCCATCAGCAAGAAAGACCTCACTCAAGCCACTTTGGTTGCCATCACCAAAAACATTGGCTCCATTTCTTGGATGTGTGCATTTGATGAGAATATTGATAGAACTGTATTTGTTGGGAATTTTCTCAGAATCAATATGGTCTTTATGAAGTTACTAGCATATGTCCAAAGGATAGCTGAAAGTTCTGTTCTTGGAACATGAGGCTTATTTTGGAGCTGTTGGGGAACTGCTGGATCTTTTCAAAATGACAGAGGGGTAGTAGTAGAAACAACTTCTTGTGAGAAGAACTGGGACCTGCTGCTGCAGAAGGTGAAAGCCAATGTGGGGATGGAAGCTAAGCCATTATGGCAATTGAACCTGCTGAATTTGTAAATAATTTAAAATTCTACTAGTTGATCCTTTACTCTTGGGTTTCAAGTTTATGATACAGAATGGGAATACAAGAGTTTTTCTGTATAATTTAAAAAAATAATGACTTGTGCAGCATGACTAAAATTAACAACTTTAGGCATTAACTTTGAAAAATTGCTTGAGTGAAAGACCAAAAATGTAAAACTTCTTTTTCTTCTTCTGGGGTTTACTGATCAGTTTGGTAATTTTAACTTCATTTAGTAAATACTCTTAGAAATTTTACCTTTCCCTATATTTTTCATATTTCATGATTTCCTGTTGATTTCAAATGAAGCTACAAATCTAGCATGTTTTACTGTGAACGTATTTTGTTTGTTTACCTTTTTTGACCTTGTTTTTCTGTTTGAATGTCTTATAAAAGAGAAAGCCCTTCTTCCATTTTTGTCGTTGGATGATTATTTCTACCACCAAAGCAAACGCTAACTTTTCTTTAATGTAATTGTTCATATTAATCAATGTGCTGATCATTTCATCTTAGGCATGAAATCTGAAGCTCCCAGAAGTGTCCAAGAGAAGAAGACTCTGAATATGTAATGAATTTAATAAATCTGGCAAATTTGAAAATCATATGCAATTTTGTCGTATTCTTATGAATATACAGTGTTCTGTTGGATTTACTTTGTGTCAGTTTATGTTGAATTGAAATATTTTATGATGAAATGGCCTCATCCATACACAGTATATGAAAGGCAGCCAATCCTTGCACAGGAGGTTTTTAGTTTATTGTAGAAATCTTTCGGTAGAAAACTGTTCACATTGAGAGATTTGGTGGAAATCATGGATTGAGGTGTGGGGTGGTAATAGCTATTTGTTTTGAAGACATATGTACCTAGGAGTTTTGTAACAAGGCATCTTATGAACAACAATGTTAAGATTTATTCATTTTTAATATTTTAAATTGAAATTGTATTTCAAATCCAGTTCCTAAAGTAAAACAATGCAATAAAAAAAGAATGTATTCTTTCAAGATGACTGAAAAAATACAAACAGGATACACACTAAAGCAACCATACCCAGATATGTAATAGTCAAATTTTCAAATGCAAGGGACAGTAGACAATTCTGGAAGCTGCAAGAGAAAAACCAAGAGTATGCATAAAGGAGAACCAATAAGATCAAGTGCTAATATGTTACTTGAAAGAAATGTGGAGACAAGAAGATAAAGGAACAGAATATTTAAGTTGATTTATGAAAATGATTGTGAAACAAGATTGTGAAACAAGCCTGCTTTCAGAAATGAGGGAGAAATTAAGGTATTTTCAGATCAACAAAAGCGAAGGACATTTTCTTCAATAGATCTGCATTAAAAACATTGCTAAGGGAAGTTCCTCAGAGAGAAAGGAATGGACACTAAAGTGTGTAGTGATTCCACATTAAGAAATAAGGACCTCTGGTAAAGGTACCTATATGGTTATTTAATAATACCAGTACTGTTGCATTACATACGTTGTCACTTTCTTACTTCTTAAATTTTAAAAATGCAAATGCATAAAATTAATAATATACGTTTCTTTTTGGACATAGATATAAAATATGATTTATAGGAAATACAACATAAAGGTGTGAATCAAAGGGCTATATCAACAATGTTTTGGTGTGCTAATGAAATTAAGATGGTATCAAATCAAATGTGATTTTTACAGGTTGATGATGCTAAATTCAAGTATCAAGGTATTCACAAAATAAAAACCTGAAAAATGCCTTCAGAAGGAAATGAGAATACACTCAGAATGTTACAATAGAGAAAAAATCATATTAACATGGAAGTAGGCATTATGGAAAGCTTGATGGACAAAAGGTTATAAGATACATGGAGACCCAATATCAAAAGGGAAGATGGAAGTCATGCATTGTCAATAGTTATTTTAAATGTAAATGGATTAAACTATCCAATTAAAAGTATAGATTGATAGAATGGATAAAAATTATAGAAATATACGCTATTTTCAAGAGACACACCATAATTACAGACATAAATAGTTTGATAGTGAAAATATGGTAAAAATAGTCCAAGAAAATAGTAAATTAAAGAGATCTTCAATACCTTTTTTAATATCAGATTGAAAGAAAAGACCTTCAGCCAGAAATTCTCATAGAGGAACAAAAGAAGTTCACTATATACCAATAAAGCCTAGTTAAATTAGAATGCAATAACACACTATAAGTACATATATACTAATGACATAGTTCCAAAATATATGAAGCACATATGACAGTTTTGAAGGGAGAAACACTTTTACTTTAATAGTAGAGACCAATATAATGCATGGAAGAAGATATAGAGAATATCTGAAGAGAAGATCAGTAAGTCAAGAGAAGATTGAATGATACTATGTATCAATTAGAACTATGATATATATATAACTCTGCACCAAATAGAGAAGACATTTTTCTCTTGTACACATGGATTATTCTCTACAATAGACCAAATGTTAAGTAACAATGCAGGTTCAATAAATTTAAAAACATTGAGATGGTACAAAATATCTTCTTTTTTTTTATTGACTTTGTAATAATATTACATTAAAAATATATATGTGAGGTCCCATTCAACCCCACCCCCCCACCCCACCTCTCCCCCCCCCAGCAACACTCATTCCCATCATCATGACACATCCATTGGATTTGGTAAGTACATCTTTGGGCACCTCTGCACCTCATAGTCAATGGTCCACATCATGGCCCATACTCTCCTCCATTCCATCCAGTGGGCCCTGTGAGGATTTACAATGTCCGGTGATTGCCTCTGAAGCACCATCCAGGGCAGCTCCATGTCCCAAAGACGCCTCCACCTCTCATCTCTTCCTGCCTTTCCCCATACCCATCAGCCACCATGTCCACTATTCCCCATCCAATGCCACCTCTTCTATGTGGACATTGGATTGGTTGTGTCCATTGCACCTCTATGTCAAGAGGAGGCTCAGATTCCACATGGATGCTGGATGCAATCCTCCCACTTTCAGTTGTAATCACTCTAGGCTCCATGGTGTGGTGGTTGTCCTTCTTCAACTCCATCTTAGCTGAGTGTGGTAAGTACAATAAATCAGATTGTAGGTGCTGGAGTCTGTTGAGGCTCAGGACCTGGCTATCACATTGTCAGTCCAGAGATTCAAATCCCCTAAATATATCTTAAACCCCAACATTAACTGCACCTCCAGCACATTAGCATGAAAGTCTTATGAAGGAAGATCCCATCTGAGTCCAGATTCATCACACATAAACACCCTTTCCAAAGAGGGTCCATCTTCTTAAAGGGACTCTGAGAAGATATCGGATTAGGAAGATTATGCTGAGATTTCTCACAAAAACAATGGAGACAGACGAAAGGATCTGTTTTGGGGTTCAGCAGGTGAGGACATTGCTTCACAACTCCCAGATGAGTGAGAGACATAGAGACACAGAAGCCAATAAAAGAAACTGAGTTACTAAACCTACTTGCTGTCTGGAAGTGCTCTACTCCCTCATCCCGAAGATATTCAGCAGGGGTAAAACCCTTGCTCATTTCAGCTGACTGAAAGGGGAGCAGATATCTTCCACCCTGTCAGCTATTACAAGGGAAAAGAGAAGGGATATTGGGGGCTTTTCTTCAAGGAATTTGGCGGGTGGAACCCAATTTGACTCTTGGTTCTGGCCAGATGAAAACAAAGGAAAACTGAGACCTATCCATGGAAACGTTTTCCAAAGAGCACCATCTGCTGATCAGTCTGGAAATTACATGTGCAGAAACTTCTTTTAGAGCTCTCTTCACTCCACCTCTGGCGGAAAGTCTTTTCCCCATTATTGAGTTCCTGCATGACTTTGATAACTTAAGCTGGGCAATTTTGAAAAGTTAGGATAAATTGAACCAAATATAATATCAAAGAATAGCTGTAAAAAATAATAAACAAGAGAGTGAAATTGGCAATCAGAGTAAATGCATCAACATATCAGATGCCTAGACAACAGCAAAAAAGTAAAAGCCATACTATGAAACAGGAAGAGAAGTCCCAGCCAAAGGAACAAACCAAATATCCTGATAGGATTCAGTTTTAAGACAATTAATCAATAATAATCACAAAATTCTCATAAATCAATTTCAAGAATGGAAAGAAAATATAACTAATAAGTTAAGGGATATTAAAATGACCCTGGATAAGAATAAAGAACAATTTAAAAGTCTACAAATAAAATTAACTGAACTAATGAGAAAGAAAGACATCATGGATGAGATTAAAAATATATTGGAGACACAAAAGAGCAGATTTGAATTGCATGAATACAGAATTAGTGATTTTAAAGACACAAAAACTGAACTGGAAAAACCAAGAGAACAGAAAGTGAAGAGAATGGAAAACATGGAATCAGGTCTCAGGGAATTGAATAACAATACAAAACAGAAAAACTTACACAGTATCAGTGTCCCAGAAGGAGAAGAAAATGGAAAAGAGACAGAATATCTCAGGAAATAATGACTGAAAATTTCCCTAACCTTGTAAAAGACATAAATATCAATATCAAAGAAGGACAATTACTCAAAACAGAATAACCATTAATATACCTACCCTGAGATACCTACTATTAGAATGTCAAATATCAGAGATAAAGAGATTTTGAAAGCAGGAAGAGAAAAGCAAAGCTCCACATACAAGGGAAACTAGGTAAGACTGTCAAACTCCAATCAGAAACCATGGAGGATAGAAGAAAGTGGTATGATGTATTTAAGGTACTGACAAAGCTGCCAGCCAAGAATTCTGTATGCAGCAAAGCTATCCTTCAAAAATGGAGGGGAATTCGAAGTCTTCACAGACAAAAAAATCTGATAGAATATGATACCAGAAGACTAGAATAATGGGAGATACTAAAGGGAGTAATGAAGCCTGAAAGGGAACTATAAGGGTGAGAGGCTGGATAACAGCCTAGGAATGAAGATTATTAGAAGGGGTAAAAAAGGTAGACTTTATTCCAGTATCACAACAGAAAGACAAAGGTGAGAATTGATGAAATAAGTAATGACTTTAGTTATAAATTTGAATGTTAATGGTTTGATCTCCCCAATCAAAAGACATAGACTGATGAATGGATGAAAAAATATGAGCCATATATATGTAGTCTACAAGAGACTCACCTCAGATATAAGGACAGAAGAAAGGTTAAAAGTAAAAGGTTGGAAAAAGATATTCCACACAAACAGTAACCAAAAATGAACTGGCGTAGTGATACTAATATCAAACAAAATAGATTTTAAATACAAAACTCTTATAAGGCATGAAAAATGTAATTATAAATAAATAAAAGGTGCAAATTCACAAGAAGAAAAAACTGTTATAAATATATATGCACATCAGGACCCCAAGATACATGAGGCACACAATGGCAAATTTGAAGGGAGAAATAGATGTCTCTACAACAATAGTGGAAGAATTCAATACACCACTCTCAGTAATTGATAGATTATTTTTACAAAAGTACAAATAACTTTGACCATGGTGATGGTGTCAGAGAGGGCTGAGTCAGAGTCCTTCTTCATAGGAAAGAAGAATACAACAAATATGAACCACCAAAGCACCCCCAGCAGCCCTTAACCCAGAGCCAGGCACTGGTTGAATAGTTTCCATAGCTTATACCATTAAATCCTCACAATGATCCAATGAGATTTATATTTATAGGTTTATTGTGAGGAGCCACCTGAGTCTCAGAGAGGTGAAATGCCATTTCCAAGACACACTTTTAGTTTGTGAAAGAGTAAGGGCTGTGGAGAGGTGAGGTGCTCACCATGTGAAGGTCAATTCCAGGACTTGTTAGGTTGTGGCCATGTCTCTGTAGCTGTACAGCAAGTTGGTGAAGAAAGAGAAGCCTCCACCTTGGAAGCAAGGCACCACTGCCACCATCTCCATCCTTCCTGCTTTGACTTTTTCCAACTTCCCAGCCTAGGCTACATTCAAAGTTAACTCATTTCCACACTGAGATTGGGACAAAGGAGGGAAATTTGATTCCATTTGCCATCCGACACAAGCTTGAAAATGAAAGAATGATAACATCCATGGCTCGCAGGATAACACCCATGGCTGGCAGCACCTTCATAGACTGCTGGTGACCACTTAACTGAAATAGCCTCTTTTTAAAATTTATCTTGCTCTAATTATCAGAATTTTATTTATACACACCCTTCAACCCAGCAATCCCATTCCTGGGGTTCTATGTTGGGTGTATGAAGAGACTTGGAATATTAAAAGACACATATGTTGTCTTCTTCAGCACTTTTGAAGTGACAACAGAAAGGAATCAAATAGAGTTCCATCAGTAATGAAAGGCTGAGTCTCTTTGATAACAGGCCTCCCTTCAGGTATATTGCACAGTCCAGGCACATGGCCTTGAAGTGTCACAGCGAAGTGGTCCTAAGCATGGCGGGTTATAGACATAGGGTATAGTATTATCCACTCACCCAATTTTGGTAAACACAGTCCTGTGAAGTGTGATATTTAGTAATACTGGGAAAGATTCGGAAGGACAATCAATCACATCATACCTCAGGTCAGGTGATTAAAACAACCAAAATAGTAGCAAAATGCAAAGATACTCATGGTTTAACATGAAGTAAGAACACTATAAAATCTTCTTTTCTGATATTTCTACAAATATAAGAAAAGTGACTTTGTGCCTTGTCAAGACAGGGGCTGGGCTGTGGAAATACATAGATTAGAAATTGAACTCTGTCTGCAAAAACTTGCAGCTCATGATAAAAGGAGATGACAGTTGTGAATGAACATCTAAGCAGATAATGACCACTCCAACACTCCTTTTCCCACCCTGGCAGCAATGATCTGGGTGTGAACAATATAAGCCCACCACCCTCCATCTCTACCAACACCTATTCCTGCTCAGGACCTGTCCATTCCTCATGCCCTCCCCTCCACACACACATTCTGGGAGTGGGAATTGCTATGAGGCTGCCCAGAAAGGATCAAGTGTTCACTTTGTCTTCACTCCTCTACTCTGTGTCACCCTGTGTTACCTTTAGGTGTCTCCTGATAAATTACCAGTCTTTTGGGGAAGGATTTAGTCAGAGCCTGTAGCATTGGAAAAGCTCTCATCTCAGGTTTTCCTGAGGCAAGGGCCTTGGGAAGTAGGTAAACAAGAAGACATCTTGTTCTCTCTAGTAACTCTGCTCAAATGAGCTTATTCCTTAGATTGCAGTTTCCTGGTTACCAAGATTCCTAGTTCTGTTGGGTTCTATCTCCAAGGAAATGAGGTCACTTCCTGGGATTTCTTCACCTCTGCCCCTCCTTGAATGAAACCTGTCCTAAGTCTCCTCTGGCATTCTGACTCCTTACCCTCTTCTCACATCTCCTTTATGAACTCTACATTTACACAATACAATCATCTCTGCAGACCCAGATGCAATTGTTAAGTCTTAGTCTTGAATTTAATAGAGATATTAATAAAATATATCATTTTCTTGACCTTTATCTCATATAGCATTTGGTTACTCACCATTAAGTATGATAATATCTATATCATAGATGCCACTTCCTGTGTTAGGAAAAGGACTAGACTATTTCTAGTTTTTTTATATGTTTTATCATGAATGGATGTCTCCTATTGTTGAAGGCCCAGTCTATTTCTGATTTGAGTGTATATTTCATTTTTTGTAATCTGTTATTATGGTTAATTACACTGTTTTTACTTTACATATTATGAATCTTTCTTACTACTTTAGGATTAATATACTTATTGATAATATTTATGTGTGTGTGTGTGTGTTTTTCTACTGCAAAGTTGTTCTCTTTATTCTGACAATAAAAACTGGCCTGGAATAAATTTTCTCTGATATAATGATAGCCACACCAGATTTAATAAGATTAGTGATTCCAAATTTAACAGAGCACTTGTAAACTATCCTGCCTACACAGGAGACACTTGGGAAGATAGAAAGGAAAAAGAAATACATGATCCAGGTAATCCCTGTCAATGTATTATTTGAACTCCTGATATTTGCTGTCAGACAAATAATGGAGAGTAGTGTCCCTTGGGATGATTTTAGTAAGATATTTTGGAGATTTCTAGTTCAATTATGGTAAGTAAACTTTACATATTTTTAATTGTTCAGTCATGGCCTGAAGGTAACATCATCCTTGGGGATGTAATTATTATAGTAACACATTTGTATGTATGTAGAAATACATCCCAAAGGGTCTCTGAAACTCTCCCTTGCAGCCCCTGAATTCACCTTCCATAGCTACAAGATGGGTTCGATTTGCCAGGCTCCAGAATAAAGACCGGATGGATGAATAAATTAATGATAATAGCAGTGTTACATATATCAAAGACTCCATGGAAACATGATTCACCAACTCAGACAAAAACCTCCCTTACAAAGTGACCACCAGGGGGCATTTAAGACCGACAGCTCAAGATCTCCTCCAGACAGGCAGGGGAGGATGTCCTTTGTCATCTGGAGATTCCTTTAAGTGCCTGTGTGTCCTTCTCTCCCAGGAAACAGATGTTTCTGACCCTTGCTCTGTGTCTCTAAGGATGTTTGGAAAGTTGAACAGGTGAGAGCAGAGTCAGCAGTTCTGATGCCTACAGGCTCTATTGAACCCAGAGGATGCTGGCAAAGGGCTGTGGCTTCACACAGGCTAAATCAGCCATAATGACTACAACTGAAGCTCAGCCATCCGTGGTCAGGAAGCCTGCTGATACTTTCTTCTTTCTCACATCAGAGCAGCCCACATTTCCAGCTCTTAAACAGAAGGCTCAGATATGCCCTATCAATCTGTCTTGTTCTGCTTCTGTTAATTTTCCTATTACCTTCATGCAGTCATTGAGGTTATTTGCTATGTAATTCACTTGACTAATATTGAAGAGCCTGGTTGCAGTGTGCTGCTTTCAAGGCTGCATTCCTGAAATGATAAAGGAAAACAGAATTTCAAGAAACAACTGGATCAACATTGGTCAGTGTACAGGTGAGGCCACTGAGGCTGAGGAAGTTGACCTGCTCCAGTGACACAGGTGTGACATGTCAAGGGCAGGACATGGGCAGGTTTCCCTTGTGCAATTGTGGAGGACAGAAGTGAGAACAGAGGTGTGGCTCACACAGGTTCCCACATTCTGGTTCCTGGGGTGATGCCAACACTTATAACTGTTGATAGCAGTAAATAGCTCTGGGTTCCTACCCTAAAATTTACAAAGTTTATGCTCTGATACCTAATATGTGCCTTCTCACACTGAAATTCATAGGTATGAGGACAAATCCTTAGGGTCACAGGGGAAGAGGGGATGGAGCTGTGCTGGGCTCTCTGTCCCAACTGACTTCTAGGATCTCAGCCATGACTCCAGCTTCAGTGCCACAGACCTCAGGAGGACTACTCCAGGTGATAGTCAAGGGGCCTGACTCAATGGGCAGGGAGTGGCTCTATAGGCATTGTGACCATTTCCCTTCTGCAAACCATTCACTGTGCTGCTATAGTGACTAGTATCTGCATGCAGTTTCCCCAGATGCAGTAGGAAATATTTTCACTGTATTAAAACTCCACTTGTATTGTCAGAGAAAGCAGGAATTGGGCTTTTCTGAGATCCATGACTGAATTTTTAAGACTGCTATAACAAAGAATCACTAATTAGAAGACCTCTTAATACAATATAAATACATTGTCTTACAGTACTGCAGTCTAGGAATCTATAGTCTTTAAGGGGGAACCCTTCCCATCCTCCTCCTCCTGGTATTGTGCCCCAAATCCTCGACCTTCTGTTCCTAACTCAGTTATCACATGGTGACCTCTTTGAGTCTTGTCTGTGCCCAATTCTTTCCTTCTAACAATGACAAAAGTCATGTTGGATGAGGGCCCAATATAATTCAGTTTTGTCTCCCCTTATTAATAACATCTTTAAAGAAGCTATTTCTAAATAAGGCCACATACACAGCTCTGGCATTAGAACTTGAACATTCGTTTTGAATAAATTGCATAAAAGTTGATTTTAGCAATTTTAATTCTACAATAATTACTGAGTATACTTAATCAAAGTCCTTTCCTAAGTTGAAATATTCGCACGTGTTAAGTGAGTCAAACTCATTTTGAATTATGCACATATTGGATTGGATGCAATTTATCTGAATTCCATGTTTTACATTTAGCTGCTGTTTCAAGGCTGCTTCAAAACTTTAGAATATCCAATAAAAATCAAATACAGAAGATATACAGGGATAGAATATTTATTAAGCAGATTACAGGCTATGTATTTGTGTTGGGTATTTGATAATTATATTTATCCTTTAGAGTAGAGACACACTGACAATATTTCCAAAGACATCCTTGTTCCTTGGCTGCATCTACTCTCTTATCAGGTCCTTCAATAAATATTCATGGCCTAGATGAAGAAATTCTTATACTTAGTGAAGTTGGCCCAGGAAGTGGACCATTTTCTCCTGGGGATTAATCAACATCCTCCTCACAGAGGAGCCCCAGAGGCATGGAACTCCTCTGACTCTTTTCATCTTTACATGAAAAGTTCCTCCCACATGCAAATCACCACATGGGTCAACTGATGAAGACACAGCACAAATGGACTTAAATTCAAGACCCCATGAAAAGGGGAAATATTCTCTACAACTCATGGGCCTCATACAAAGGAAAATGAAATCCTTGTGGTTCTTCTTCTTTCTGGTGGCAGCTCCCAGATGTGAGTGTCTCAGGATTCAGACATGAAGGTAATGGGGATGATGCCTCTGAACACATGGCTGACTTTTCTCCTTGTCCTCAGATGTCTTATCCCAGGTGCAGCTGCAGGAGTCAGGCCCAGGACTGATGAAGCCCTCACAGACCCTGTCACTCACCTGCAAAGTCTCTGGATTCTCCATCACAACCAGTGGTTACTGCTGGGATTGGATCCGTCAGCCCCCAGGGAAGGGGCTGCAGTTTTTGTCAAGGATCTGTGCTAGTGGTAACAGTTACTACAATCCGTCCCTCAAGAGCCGACTCTCCACCTCAAGTGACACATCCAAGAACCAGTTCTCTCTGCAGCTGAGCTCTGTGACTGCTGAAGACACAGCCATGTATTACTGTACAAGAGACACAGTGAGGGGAAGTCAGTGTGAGCTCAGACAAAAACCTCCTCATGCAAGAGGGAGCTGACAGCAGGGGGTGCTCATGGCCCAACCACAGCAGAGACTCCCTTTCAAGGGAGATGTGTGGAAACTGCAGATTCCTGTTATAATATAAGGTTTCTCTCTCTTATTTAAGAAATAATTGAATCTCTAGGGATCCTCCATTGCATCTATTTTAAGTAATGCCATTACCTTTCCGAGTTTCAAACAGAAAATGTATTTGCAATGCTGTTTTATATTATATGATAATTTATATACATATCTAAAGTAGCTTGCTTCATTTTGTCCATCTGGATTAGACAGAAAGTATGAAAATAAGTTTTTTTTTTCAACTAACACTGTGACATCCGGTAATTAATTCTCGGTTTCTAATTCTATGTCTTGCCTTTGCCCTGTCAAAAAAAATAATAATAAAATAATATGTTGAATTTCCATGTTAGTTTACTCAGCTTTGGAACAGATTATTTTATGGTAGAATAATTTTGTCTGAAGTGAAAATTACAGTCCCTGCTTTCTTTCGCAAAGTATATGTATTCTTATATCCTTTCTCTCCCTGGCTATTCATTATAATTGATTCCCTGGCTCAGCTCACCACCACAATGTAGAGTCTAATGACCTCTGGGAAAGGAACAGAAAAAGGACACAGGCTTCCCTGGCCCTAGAAGCATTTTCCAGGTGTCTTATCTAGTTTTCTCCATCATAGGCAGGGCTTATTATGGCTGTACATGATCCAAATGAAAAGCAAGGGAAATATGAGAGGTCAGCTAGTCTGAAAGACTTGAAACAACTGCCCACCTCTTACTGCTGGTTGATGTCTCAGAGCTTCATCTGTTTTCAGGAGCCCTGGAAGTTCTTCCTGAGCTATAACTTGTGGGGAAGTTATGGAATTGTCTTCAGAAAAATGAGAAAAAGAAATGTGGGTCAGTGTTTCTCTGAACACTTGTTTCTTTGCTGACAGTTTGGCCTCTGCCCCAGGAGGGCTCAGACTCACTTGCATCACTTATTCCCTGCTGCTAGCCTCTGGCTGAATACTGAACTTGTAGTCCCCTGTCCCTTTGGTGCCCTGTGGTTCTAAGGTGGACCCAGACCTAGCACATACCAGCCCTGAAGGATGACACCTTGGCAGGAATTAAGTAAGACAGCAACTGACAGGATATGAGGAGGCTGTGATTAGTGTCAAGTATTCTCCATTCCTGTACTGAAAGGACCTGAAATCCTTTCCATTGGGTAAGCTCCAGGAATCCCATGAGACTCATCAGGTGGATGGTTTCAAGGAGATACTGTAGTTCATTCCGGTTAGTGTTAGAGGAGGTGGAAACATGAATATCAACATGTAATAGACATGAGATTATACGAATGTGATCTGTGAGGCATCATCACAGTTTTCAGAAAGTTTGATAAATTCAGTCCTCTCCTTCCTGAGGTTCAACTGTGACCTTAGTATATACATTTACATTGCAAAGTCTGAGGATGTGAGTTTCAGACATGCTGTGTAATAATGAACCTTTATACAACTATTTTTACTCTATGTACTGTATACTTTCTTTTTGTTCCAGGGTAATCTGCATTCTTTTTTGATTTCTAAAAAATTTTTAAATTTATTTTTTATTTATTATGAGGTACTGAGTATTGAACACAGGTGATCATAAAAGGGAAGCAGGCACTTAACCAACTGAGCTACTTGTGCTCCTAATTTTTTTATTTTTCTTAGTGAAGGCATGATCTTACAAAAAGTCATGCATAATCTGTAGAACTCCCATGCATCACTCATCCATCAATACTTTACGTCGTTGTGGAGTATTTGTAAAAGATTATGAAAGAGCATCATCAAACTATTTCCATTAACTATGGTCCACAGCTGTCTACAGTCCTTTTAATGTGTTCTTCTTCTCTATGGTTTTCACTGATAGTTGTATTAATTTAATCAAACATAAGAGCCCTGATACCCACAAGGATGTGTGATTTAAGAACCACCTGTAAAGTGAGCAATGGGAATGCAGAATGTATAAGAGGTTCTGGAAGCGTTGAGGGCCCTCATGACCTCCTCTATATTCCAGTTTTAAGGGAAGATACAGATGCATGAAGAAGCTGTTCATATCTGTACTATGAGTAGGAAATCATAAGAAAAAATCTTTCTTCATAGTTAGAAACTATTTACCAAAACAGAAACAAACTGTACAAATTTTCTTCAGAGCTACATGATCCAATAGTGTTCTCTTTGTGGCCATGTAGTGATAATCACATGGACATTACAGTGTGAAAATGCCTCCAAGGTCCCATTGAAAAATCCAAAGCCATGCACATCCTAAGGGCTGAGCCTGTATGTCAATCCAGATGAGAAGTCAATGGGACCCCACACTTTGTACAGTGTGTGCTGCCCAATGTCTTCTCATCTTCTCTGGACCAGGAGATCAGGATGGAGAAAGTTGTAAATTCATTAAAGAATGTGCTCCTTTGTAAGGAAAGGAAGGAGAAGCCAGATTATTCCCTGTCATAGTGGGACTCTCATGGCATCCATAGTTAATTTGTACCATCAAAACTTTCTCTGTGGACTGGCAGCTTCTCTGACCTGGAGTGACACCTGGGGCATCATTGTATTTTGGAAGCAGAACACTTGCTTTCTAGTTTCTAAGGTCTATATATGGAAGGATATTTCATCTCAAGACAAATCATCCCCAGTATGTCACCAATATATGATAAGATGATAGAGATATGAGATTGGTAAACTATGTTCAGATATTATTTAGATAGATCTACAAATTTGAGTTGAGGCTGCAATGAGTTAAGAGTTATAAGCATTTTGGGATGAACTGAATTAATTTTGTTTGTGGGATGTACATGTTAAAGGGGACTTGGAAAATGTGATTAATTTAAGGACTTTGGCATGAGAAGATTATCCCAGATTACCCAGGTGAACACTTATTATCATCACAATTTCCCACATGAGGAGAGAGCAGAGAAAGATACTAATAAGGGGCAAATGATGAACAAAGCTTGGTTCTTCCTTGCTGGCTTTGAAAATGGAGAAAAGAAACATGGCCTTGGAGTTGTCCTGGGTGGTGCTTCACGGACAATTACAGGACATTGTAGATCCCCCCAGGGCCCACTGGATGGAACGTGGGAGAGTGTGGTCTATGATGTGGACCATTAACTATGAGGTGCAGCGATGCCCAGAGATGTACTTACCAAATGCAATGGATGTGTCATGATGACAGAAGAGAGTGTTGCTTTGGGGGGAGTGGGGTTGGGAGCGGTGGGGTTGAATCGGACTTCATATTTTTTGGATATAATATTAAAAAGAAAAAAGAAAAAAAAAAAGAAACATGAACCTAAGAATAGATCTCCAAAAATAAGAAGGACAAGAATAAATATTTCCCCTGGTTACTCCAGAGAGAGCAAGTCTTCTTGTGGACCCCTTGCCTTTGCCATAGTTAAACTACTTTAGAATTCTGAGTACCCGAAAAAGAACATAATAAAATTGTGCTGTATAATATTGTGGGTTTTTTTTAATAGTAGTCATAAAAATTGCAGTTTAGTGCATGTTAATATATGTTGATTACCCACTTGCTCTCTCTCCACATAAGGAGATTCTATGATGGAAAGTAAAACATGCTCTTCATGAAAACCTTGACCCCTCCACGTGAGCAGAGTGAGAAGGATTGGTGTACTTGTCTGGGAAAATTAAAATAACTTCCATGCTGACTCTTTTGCATGCTCAGGAATAGGATATCTTAAAATCACAGTAGATCATATGTATAAAAAGCCTTCCACAGTGAATGTTTTTGAAATCTCTGAACACATGTAATATATATTCACCTCATCGCAGCATCCCCAAAATATCAATTAATGACACCATTAACTCAGACCCCAAATCTCATCTCAATTCCATCACTGGGAGGAATGGAACACAGTGTTGGAGAATCCACAATGATGATATGTGTCTATGTGGAGCCAGAATTATCTCCAAATTTCTCAGGTATAACTATTAGTTGAGAAACACTTTCCCACTCCTGACCTGACAGTTCAGCAGATAGACATAAAAATACAAAATATGTTAACGAAATAATGGTGCTTTGATGTATACAAATAAAGTTAGTGTCACAAAAATTATTCAAATGTGCATAGACATTTACAACAAAGTTTTCTTTTTCAATAGAAAAATAGCAAAAAAGTCAATGAAAATATCGAAGACTTGAATATTATTAACCAAATTGGAGTAGTATCTAAACTATTTCAATGAGACAACCACAGCTAAAATCATCCATTCCCTTCATTCTTATTTATTTTTACTGAGGTTGAAACGCTTCCTCTAATTTTGTTTAATTTAAAATTAAATCCACATTTACCTTTGAATATCATTCATATTTTAATACATAGATACAGTGTAATGTAAAATATATATTGATCTGAGTAACATACAACTACACTACGTACCTCAACACATTGGAACAGCTTATGATATCGCCACCAGACTTATTAGGGCACTTGCCTGCATGTGGACTGGCATTTTGCTCACCCTGGGTCACTTTGGTCAAAGCCAAAGCTCTGATACTTCTTGGGTCAGGTCAAATGTAG
This sequence comes from Dasypus novemcinctus, assembly GCF_030445035.2. Taxonomy (NCBI): domain Eukaryota; kingdom Metazoa; phylum Chordata; class Mammalia; order Cingulata; family Dasypodidae; genus Dasypus; species Dasypus novemcinctus. The sequence continues at coordinate 60,471,897 of NC_080691.1, read as the reverse complement.
CTCACTTCACTTGTTAATCTCTACATTTTTTCCTGGATAGGAAGGATAACACATTCACTTCCATGCATCAACAATTTCTGCTTGTCATTCTTTTTCAGAACTGACTCCCCGTTCATCAAAAATATTTCATTTGATAGCTCTATAACATCTATATCATATATATGTACATTTCCTATAACTCTTGGTCATCCCATATTTTTTGTACTTGTTACCACTTATATCTTCATACATTACATGAACAAAACCATAGATTCATCATTAATTTTAAGCATTTGCATTTTAGCACCTGTGGGAAGTAAGAACTGGAATTACATACAAAATAATGCCCTACAATATCAATAGCATTTATATTTACCCAAAATATTAACCTTAATGCAGGTATTTATTCTTTTTATAGTAATTTTTAATTGTCATTTTTTAAAGATACATAGATCACACAAAATGTCACATTAAAATAATTAAGAGGTTCCCATCTCCCCAACTTCTCACACATCGACAACCTCTTCCATCAGAGTGGCACATTCAATGCATTTGATGAATCCATTTTGGAACACTGCTACACTGCATGGATTATAGCTTACACTGTAGTTTACACACTCCCCCAGTCCTTTCAGTGGGCTATGGTAGGATATATAGTGTCCTGCACCTTCCCTGCATTATCACTCAGGACAATTTCAAGTCCCAAAAATACCCCCACATCACAACTCTTCGTTCCTCTCCCTGCTCTCAGCAACTACTGTGGTCACTGACTCCAAAATAATGATACAACTTCTTCCATTGCTAGAGTCACAATCATTCTATAGTAGAATATCAGTAAGTCCACTCTAATCCATATTTTATCCCTCCATCCTGTGGAACATAGGATGGTGATGTCCACTCCACCTTTAAATCAAGAGTGTTGTCTTAGAGGTGGAGGCGTCTTCGGGACATGGAGCTGCCCTGGATGGTGCTTCAGAGGTAATCACCGGACATTGTAAATCCTCACAGGGCCTACTTGATGGAATAGAGGAGAGTATGGGCCATGATGTGAACCAATGTATATGAGGTGCAGAGGTGCCCAAAGATGTACTTACCAAATCCAATGGATGTGTCATGATGATGGGAACGAGTGTGGTTGGGGGGGGGGAGAGGGGGGGTGGGGGGGTGGGGTTGAATGGGACCTCACATATATATTTTTAATGTAATATTATTACAAAGTCAATAAAAAATAAAAAAATTAAAAAAAAAAAAAGAGTGTTGTCTTAGATCCCACATGACTGATGGATGGGAATATCTTGTTTGCATTTGCAGACTCTGTTTCTTGGGATGGTCATTGTCCATAATCTTCTCTCTGTTAGTTGTCCTGGGTGAGTCCAGTGAACTAGAGAATAGGTGCGTTGTAACTCTGTTGAGATTCAGGGCCAGGACCTTTTTTTCTTTAGGACTGTTGGATGTGTTACCTCTAGAACATGTATGGGCATAACAGGTTTTCTGTATGTCTTTATCTCATAGAGGCTTTTGTAGGAAAATGAGAATCTGACAACAGAAGAAATTTTATGATGTTTATTAATTTGACCATTTGCTGGCCCTTTTTATATGGAGTGCTATTGCCTAATCTTGTTTCTATAAATGAAAAGTGTGATGAAATCTTCTCTGAGGTCCTCTTCAAAGTCACCCTTTAAGCATACGGCAGTTATATAGTTTCATTATCAAGTTTGTGGGTTTATAAGACCATTTTGTATAGTCTTGGCAGTAGTGACTATGATTTATAAAACTTCATTTTATTCTATTTTTTATTGGCACTGAATTAAATATATTGGCCAAGTAAGTCATGTAAAGCAGTTACCTGTGCTCCTGTGTATAAATTTTATTAATTAGATGGTGGTAGAAATAGGAGATTTGATGGCCTTGATTTGTGCAGGAAGCTTTAACTGATAATCACTTTTCATTGTTGAAGGCCTTAAGAGTGGGAAGAATGGAGCTATTGTTTGGGGAGATGATCAATATAATAATTCTTCCTTTTAAGAGCTCTTGGATTAAGGTGCAGAACCCCACTATTTTTTTCAGGCATTATTGTAGTATTATTGCCTGGATTGACAGGGGCAGTTCCATGTGGGTCCCACTTGACATGGAGCCAAATATTTGATCTTTTGCAGGTGATGAGATAAAGCATGTTAAGGTAGATGTTCAATAAGAATTTTTTCCTATTGTTATAACTTGTATGGACACTGGTGAGTGGGTCTCTGTTATGAAAGCGAAGGAGGACAATGCCTCAGTGGAAGGGGCATGTGGCCCTCTATAGGTGGAACACTAGGCCTGATAAGCCATTATCTGTGACTCTCATGTGAGTGCCACTCCTGTCAATAGTTCCACTGGGTCTACAACATTATGGATATTTTGAGCCTTGCTGAAAAGGTTGAGAAATACTACTCCAGTAAATTAGGGAGTGAGAACTCCCTTTAAGAAAAATCTCTACCGATTGTTTTCAAAGGGAGTCATCCTTAGGTCTGAAGAGGAACTCTGGGTTTATTTTGTATAAGGGCACAAATAAGTGTGCTCATTGCATCGTCTCAATTTTTAAAATAACTAGTGGCCCACATTAATTGTCTGCCAGTGGACAAATGTCTGGGCAAGTACACTCATGGCAGGTGTGTCTGTTTTTTTATATGTTATAAATATTTAAGACAACAAGGGAGGGCTCATAGTCTTTAGTGATATTGTTCAGTTGCAATACTTTTTTTTCTCTTTTTTTCTTTATTATTTTTAAATGTTACATTAAAAAAATATGAGGTCCCCATATACCCCCACCCCACCCACCCAACCCCTCCCCCATCAACAAACTCTTCCATCATTGTGGCACATCCACTGCACCCAGCAATTACATTCTGGAGAACTGCTGCTGCACAAGGACAGTGGTCCACATTGTAGTCCACACTCCCCTAGTCCGACCAGTGGGCCATGACAGGACACACAACATCCAGCATCCATCCCTGCAGCACCACCTAGGGCAACTCCAAATCCTGAAAATGCCCCCACACCATATCTCTTATTCCTTCTCCCAAGCATCAGCAGCCACCGTGGCCATCCTCTCCATATCACTACTACAATTTTTCCCCTTACTAATAAAAATAGTTCCCCAGCAGAACACCAGTAAATCCACTCTAATCCATAATCTATTCCTCCATCTTGTGGACCTGGGATGGCTATGTCCAGTCCCCCTCTACATCAAGAGGGGGTTTAGATTCCACATGGATGATGGATGCTATTCTCTTGCTTGCAGCTATAGGCACTCTTGTCTACCTGGTGTGGTGGTTGACTCTCTTCCCCTCCCTGTCAGCTGGCCAGGGTAAATCCAATAAACCAGAGGGTAGGAGCTGCAAGTCTGCTGAGGCCCGGGGCCTGTCCATCATATGAACAGTTCACAGATTCAGGTCTCCTGAGCATACACCAACCCAAATGCCAACCACAGGTCTGGTAAAAGTAACAGAAGAGACATATGTAGAAAGGTTATATCTGAGTCCAATTCCGTCACACTCAGGAACACAAACTTCAAAGTAGGGCCAACTGACATGACACTGGACTCCAGAGCCATCCACCCTGACCATAGAACCTGTGGGTTGCTGCAGCCCTCAGGAGAACCAGCACCTGGGTTTCCATCTACAGTGGCTGTCTCTGGTACCCTCCTGAGGCATGCATAAGCATCACCCCCTGATGACATCCTGGCTCTTTTTTGGAGATTCTTAGCCATATAAACTCACTTGTCCTTTCCATTTACCCCTTTTAATCCAAAGTCAAAATGCAATTTTTACATGTAGGCTGAGATATTATGTGGTCTGAGTTGACCTCTTTGTTCATGTTCTTTTTGTAGTTATATCATCAGCTGGTGCTTGGTAGTAATCCCTCGGTGTCAGGGAAACTCATCCCCAGGAGCTATGTCCCATGCTGGGGGGAAGGCAATGCATCTACATGCTGAGTTTGGCTTACAGAGTGGCCACATTTGAGCAACTTGGAGGCTATCAGGAAGTAACACTTTGGCACCCCGCAGCTATAGGCCTAGTTCATATTTCAGGCACACAGGCTCATAATCGGAGCCATCAGTATCAATGACTCATTGTTGGATGATGCATCTTTATTGGTCTTTGCCATTGCACTTGGGGGATTATTGTTGTTCCATTGGGGAATGAGATAGAGCTCCCCTGGTCAGGAATTCAGCACTCTCTCATCTGTCGTTTCCAACTAAAACCACTATGACAATATCCAAACCTTTCTATGTACCCTGTATACATGCCCTGGAGAACTCCTCCCAAACATGTGCAGCCCACCAATTACACCCCACACAAGTGCTCCTCCCCTGCCATAGGTGAACCTCTCTGTAGTCCAAAATTTCTTCAAAAAGGAAGCCCAATATATTGCCAGGTTCCCTTAATAGAAAATGGAATATAGTGATGGTTTTAAAGGTTAGATATAGAATACATAGATATTTAGGAAAATTAAATAAAGGAAAAATAAATTGGGGTATCAAAGAAATGAAAAAAATGAAAAATTTGTTTTTGACATTTTGCCTTTCAGCACTACTACAGGTGATGTATAGTGGTATGGCAATTTCTTCCATTTATTCCTCAGTGTGTATCTCCTTACTTTCTTTGTTTTTTCCTGATTATTAAGTTTCTCTTGACTTAAGTTTTAGGTCACAGTAATTCACATATACAATATATGGTACGCCCACATATCCAACATCAAACTCTTTGTCCCTTCTGCAACAGTGATCTTTTTACATGTTCATATTATATTTGCTGCAGCTAATATACTGATATTGAAACGATAGCTTTCAAACATGGTCCATTTAGGTTTACATTATGGTTTATATTTTAGACTATACAATTTTCTAATCTTTTAGTTATCTTATGTTTTAAATTATGGTTTACATTTTAGCCTGTAAACTTTTATACATTTTTGGTGTAATTTAACATGACCTATATCCATCATGGCATGATCTTGTGGAACACTTCCATTGTCCCACACTTACCCTGATTCCATGTATTCAGCACCTCATTTCCCCCTCTCTTCAGGGCTCACCATGAAAATCAATCTTCATTACTTGAGGGACCATATTCAGAGATACTTGCAAAAATGTTGAGGGTTTGACATACTTGACTGCCCTAACCCATTGGGAGCCACTGATTCTCTCCCTCAAGAAATACAATTCCCTCTGTTTGAGAACATCAGTCCTCCCCAGGATGTAGGTATACCTTCACTATCATTGTATGGGTCTTCACCCAATGATATAATCCACTATGACAAAATGAGCACTTACACACCCTCCAGAAGCTTGCCCTGTGTCAGATGCCCCCCTTTAAGCATCCCAAACAGGAATCTTCCATATTACATTCTCTAAAGAGTTTTCTTTGCACCACAATTTCAACCACATACCTGAAAATCATCCATGGTCAAATGTTCCCCTACCCTCTCCCCAATTTTTTGGGCAATCTGACCCATCCTCCCATCCCTACCACCCCTAAAGCCCACGCAACTCCACCCTAAGTTATCCCTATGCTCCCATTTTATCTTTTCCCTGTGCAAACACTTACCTCCCACTTATCATAGATTTCACCCAAGTAACTGTCAGCTCACAACCTCCCTTTACCCTCCAACTATCTTAAAGTTTATCATCCAGTCTCTAGCCATCTGAGACAGCTTGGTTTACTTAATTCACATCAGAGAGGTCATGTAGTATTTGTCCTTCAATGCCTGGGTGGCTTCACTCAACATAAGCTTCTCAAGATTCATCCATGTTATCACATGTGTCTGTACTGTATTTGTTCTTATAGCTGAGTAGTATATACCACATTTAATTTATCCATTCATATGTTGATGGACAGTTGTGTTGATTCCAACTTTTGCCGATAGTGAATAGTGCTGCTATGAACATTGGTGGGCATTTATCATTTTGTGTCCTGGTTTTCATATCTTCTGGGTATATACTCAGCAGTGGAATTGCTGGGTCATATGGCAAATCTATAGCTAGTTTTTTGAGAAACTGCCAAACTGTCCTCCAGAATGTCTCAAATATTCTGCATTCCCACAAGCACTGAATTCGTGTTCCCATTCCTCCACATCTTCTCCAACAATTGCAGTCTTCTGATATATTGATAGCTGCCAGTCTTATGGGAATAAGATGGTTATGTCATTGTTGTTTTGATTTGCATTTCCCTAATAGCTAGGGATGGATTTTGAGCATTTTTTCATTTATCTTTTAGCCATTTGTATATCATCCTTGGAGAAGTGTCTGTTCAAATCTCTTTCCCATTTTTTCAAATGGGCTGTTTGCTTTTTTATTTTCAAGATATAGGAGTTCTTTATATATGCAAGATATGTCTCCTATCAGATATATAGTTACCAAATATTTTCTCCCATTATGTAGGCTCTCTTTTCACTTTCCTGACAAACCGCTTTGAGGTGCAGAATGCTCCAATTTTGAGGAAGTCTCGCTTATTTATTTGGTCTTTTGTGCTCGTGCTTTTGGTGTGAAGTCCATAAAGCCATTTCCTATTACATGGTCCTGTAGAGGTTTCCCCACTTTGATTTCCAAGATCTTTATGGTCTTGGGTCTTATATGTAGGTCTTTGATACATCTTGAGTTGATTTTTGTACAAGGTATAAGTTAGTAATCCTCTTTGATTATTTTACATATGGGTATCCAGTTCTCCATTTGTTGGAGAGGCCATTTGTTGAAGAGGCCATTCTCTCACAGTTGAGAGGGTTTGGTGGACTTTGTCAAATACCATATGGCTGTATATATGAGGATCTATATCAGAACTCTCAATTCGATTCCATTGGTCAGTGTCTATCCTTGTGCCAATACCATGCTGTTTTCACTACTGTAGCTTTGTAGTATGTTTTTTTAAAAATTTATTTATTTAATTCATTTTTTAAAAAAATATTACATTAAAAAACATGAGGTCCCATTCAATCCCACTGCCCCCACCCCTACTCACCCCACAGCAACACTCTCTCCTGTCATCATGACACATCCATTGCACCTGGTAAGTACATCTCTGGGCATCACTGCACCCCATAGTCAATGGTCCACATTATAGCCCACACTCTCCCACGTTCCATCCAGTGGGCCCTGGGAGCATGTACAATGTCCCGTAGTTGTCCGTGAAGCACAACCCAGGAGGACTCCAAGTCCCGAAAAAGCCTCCCCATCTCATCTCTTCCTCCCATTCCCTGTACCCAGAAGCCACCAAGGCCACCCTTCCCACACCATTGCCACATTTTCTCTGTGGACATTGGATTGGTTGTGTCCATTGCACATCTATGTCAAGTGGGGGCTTAGATTCCACATGGATACTGGATGCAATCCTCTTGCTTTCAGTTGAAGGCACTCTAGGCTCCATGGTGTGGTGGTTGACATTCTTCTACTCCATGTTACCTGAGTGGGGTAAGTCCAATAAATTAGAGTGTAGGAGCTCAAGTCTGTTGAGGCTCAGGGCCTGGGTATCATATTGTCAGTCCAGAGATTCAAATCCCCTAAATATATCTTAAACCCCAACACCAACTACAATTCCAGTAAAGTAGCATGAAAGTCTAGTGAAAAGAGATCCCGTCTGAGTCCAGTTCCAACAAGCAGAAACACCAGTTCCAAAGAAGGGCCATCTAACATGGCAGTGAACCCCATCTGCCATGACCATAGAACCCGTGGGTCTCTTTATCCCTCATAAGAACCAATACCTAGGGTTGTATCTACTTTATCTGTCTCTGAGACTCTGCTCAGGTGTGCATAGGGGCAATCCTTCTGACAACCTCCAGACTCTTTTTTAGAGACTTGTAGCCATATAAACTAATTTCTCCTTTCCATTTCCCCCTTACATTAGGTCAAACAACATTTTAAATTCTTGTTATTATATGTAGACAGGGATATTCTGCTGATCTGCATTGAACTTTTAATTCAAGGTCATTTTCTAGTTGCATCTTCAGCTGGTATTTGGTAGTGATCCCTCGGTGCCAGGGAGGCTCATCCCCGGGTGTCATGTTCCACGCTGGGGGGAATGCACTGCATCTACATGCTGAGTTTGGCTTCGAGAATGGCCACATTTGAGTAACATGAAGGCTGTCAGGAGGAAACTCCAAGGCACAATGCTGCTCTAGGCCTTGTTCTTATTGCAGGCGAATAGGCTCACAAGCATAGTCATTAGTATCAGGAGCCCACTGTTGGACCCTCATTCCTTCCTGGCTCTTACCGTTGCACCTGGGGGACTGCCACTGGTCCTCTAGGGACCACAAAAGAGCCCCCCCGGCCAGGAAACCAGTACCCCCCCAGCTGTTGTTTTTAATTGTTTCCACTATGAGTATATCTAAACATTACCATGCACCCTGGACATATGCCCTGTATAGCTCCCTGTCAACCATATATAGTCTGTCAATAACATCCCATACCAGTAGTCCTCGGCCGTCATTGTAGAACCACTCTGTGATCCAAAACTTCCTGTAAAGGGAATCCCAATATAATGTCAGGTTCCCTTACTAGTAAAATGGAATATAGCGATGAGTTTAAAGGTTAGATCTAGAGTACATTTTGATTTGGAAAAATTTCTATGTCCTGTCTTTTTCTTTTCTTTTCTCCTAATTATTGAGCTTCTCTTCACAAGAGTCTTAGATCACCGTAATTCATATATACAATATACAGTACTCCCACACATCCACCATAAAACCTTTTCCCTTCCACAGCGATAATCTTTTAACATATTCATATCATATTTACTGAAACTGATGTATGGACTCCAAAACAACAGATTTCAAACAAGGTGATATCTGTGCTTACAATGTGTTCCATACTTTAGGATATACAGTTTTCTTAATTTTTTAGTTATCCTATGTTTTACATTATGGTTTTCATTATTAGTCTGTCGTCCCTTTTATGTTTTTGGTGTAATATTACATGTTTTATATTCATCCTTGTGTACTCTCGCAAAACTCCTCTCTTACCCCCACATTTACCTTGGTTCCATCCATTCAATATCCATTTTCCCCTCCCCTTGGGGCCCACAGTGACAGCCAATCTCCATTTCCTGAGGAGCCACGTCCAGAGATACTTGCAGCAGTGTTCAGGGCCTGACTTCCTCAACTGCCCTAATGCCCTGGGAGCCACCCTTTCTCTCGAGAGATACAGTTCTCTCTATTTGATGGCATTAGTCCTCTCCAGGATGTGGGACCACCCCAACTCTCACTTCTTGGGTCTCTACCCAATGGTACAACCCACCCTGGCAAAATGAGCCTTCAGACATTCCCCAGGAGTCCGTCCCGCATCAGGACATCCCCTCCGAGCATCCTAAACAGGTAACCCTCCTAATTATATTTTGATATGATTTTCTCAGCATTTTACTCTCAACCAATACCTGACACTCTCCTATGTTCATATGTTGCCCTTCCCACCCCTCAATTTTGTGGGCAATATTACCCATCCACCCATCCCCAGCCCCCCTCAAACCCGCAAAGCCCCCACCCAAAGGCAACCCCTTGCCCCCATTTTATCTCTTCTTTGTGCTCATACTTACCACCAGCTCATCATAGATTCCACCCCTGCAGATGCCAGCTCACATCCTTCCTCCACCCCCCGATTTCCTGTAAGCCTATTTTCCAGTCTCTAACTCTCTGAGCCAGCTTGTTTATTTCATATCATTGAGGTCATGTGTATCTGTCCTTCAATGCCTGGGTTGCTCAACATAAGGTTCCCAAGATTCATCCATGTTATCACATGTGTTTGTAGTGTATTTGTTTACAGCTGAGTAGTATTTCATTGTGTCTATATACCACATTTTATTGATCCACTCGTCTGTTGATGGGCATTTGGGTTGATTCCAACTTTTGGAGATAGTGAACAATGCTGCTATGAACACTGCTGTACATATATCGGTTTGTGTCCTTGTTTTCAGTTTTGCTGGATATATACCCTGCAGTGGTATTGCTGGGTCATATGGCAAATCTATGGTTAGTTTTTTGATAAATCGCCAAACTGTCCTCCAGAATGGTTGGATCCTTCTGCATTCCCACCAGCAGTGGATGAGTGTTCCCCTTTCTTCCCAACCTCTCCAGCATTTGTATTCTTCTGTTTTTTTCATAGCTGCCAATCTTATGGGGGTAAGATGGTATCTCATTGTAGTTTTGATTTGCATTTCCCTGATAGCTAGAGATTTGGAGCATTTTTTCATGTGCTTTTTATCCATTTGTATTTCTTCTTTGGAGAAGTGTCTGTTTAAATCTTTTTCCCACTTTTTAAATGTGTTGTTTATCTTTTTATTTTCAAGATATAGGAGTTCTTTATATATGCAACTTATAAGTCTCTTATCAGATATATGGTTGCCAAATATTTTCTCCCGTTGTGTGGGTTCCCTTTTTACTTTCTTGACAAACTCCTTTGAGGTGCAGAAGGTTTTAATTTTGAGGAAGTCCCATTTGTCAATTTGTTGTTTTGCTGCTCGTGCTTTTGGTGTGATATTCATGAATCCATTTCCTATTACAAGGTCCTGTAGATGTTTCCCCACACTGCTTTCCAAGATCTTTATGGTCTTGGCTCTTATATTAAGTCTTTGATCCATCTTGAGTTGGTCTTTGTATAAGGTGTGAGATGGTAATCTCTTTCATTCTTCTACATATGGATATCCAGTTCTCCAGGCACCATTTGTTGAATAGGCCATTATCTCCCAGTTGAGAGGGTTTGGTGGCTTTATCGAATATTATATGGCTATATATGTGAGGTTCTATATCAGAACTTTCAATTCAATTCCATTGGTCTGTGTGTCTCTCCTGATGTCAATACCATGCTGTTTTCACTACTGTAGGTTTGTAGTATGTTTTGAAGTCGGGAAGTGTGATTACTCCAATTTCGTTTTTCTTTTTCAATATGTCTTTGGCTATTTGGGGCCTCTTTCCTTTCCAAATAAATTTCATAGCTAGTTTTTCGAGTTCCTTAAAGAAGGCTGTGTTCATTTTTATTGGAATTGCATTGAATGTGTAAATCAGTTTTGGTAGGATAGACATCTTAATAACATTTAGTCCTCCTATCCATGAACAAGGAATATTCTTCCATTTTTTTAGTTCTTCTTTGATTTCCTTGAACAGTTTTGTATATTTCTCAGTGTATAAGTTTTTTACCTCTTTAGTTAAATTTATTCCTAAGTATTTGATTTTTTATTTTCTATTGTGAATGGTATTTGTTTTTGATTTCCTCCTGATCTTGCTCATTATTGGTGTACAGAAATGCCACTGATTTTTGCGCATTGATCTTATAACCTGCGAGTTTACTAAACTCATTTATGAGTTCTAGAAGCTTTGTTGTAGCTTTCTCACGGTTTTCTACATATAGGATCCTGTCATCTGCAAATACTGAAATTTTGACTTCTTCCTTTCCAATTTGAATGCCTTTTATATCTGGTTCTTGCCTCAGTGCTCGAGCAAGTACTTCTAAGGCAATATTAAATTGGAGTGGAGACAATGGGCATCCTTGTCTTGTTCCTGAGTTTAGAGGGAAGGATTTTAGGATTTCTCCATTGTAAACAATGTTGTCTGTAGGTTTTTCATATATACTGTTTATCGTGTTCAAAAAATTTCCTTGTATTCTGATCTTTTGGAGTGTTTTTATCAAGGAAGGGTGCTGTATTTTGTCAAATGCTTTTTCTGTCTCTATAGATATAATCATGTTAATTTTTTCCTTCAATCTGTTTATATGGTGTATTACATTGATTGATTTTCTTATGTTGAACCATCCTTGCATACCTGGAATAAATCCCACTTTGTCGTAGTGTATAACTCGTTTAATGTGTTGTTGAATACGATTAGCAAGTATTTTGTTAAGTATTTTTTGTCTAGGTTCATTAGAGAAATTGGTCTGTAATTTTCCTTTCTTGTGGTGTCTTTGTTTGGCTTTGGTACTAGGGTAATGTTGGCATCATAGAATGAGTTAGGCAATGCTCCTTCTGTTTCAGTTTTTTGGACGATTTTCAGCAAGACTGGTGTTAGTTCTTTCCAGAATGTTTTGTAGAAATCACCTGTGAATCCATCTGGCCCAAGGCTCTTCCTAGTTGGGAGGTTTTATGACTGATTCCATCTGTTTACTTTTCATTGGTTTGTTGAGATCATCAATTGCTTCTTTTGTCAATGTAGGCTGCTTATGTGTTATTGGGAATTTGTTCATTTCCTCTAAACTGTCATTTTTGTTGGAATATAGTTTTTCAAAGTATCCTCTTATGACAGTCTTTATTTCTGTGGGGTCAGTGGTGATATCGCCTTTCTCATTTCTTATTTTGTGTATTTGCATCTTTTCTCTTTTTTTCTTTGTTAGTCTCACTAAAGGTTTGCCAATTTTATTGATCTTCTCAAAAAACCAGCTCTTGGTCTTGTTTATCTTTTCAAGGGCTTTCTTATTTTCTATTTCATTTAGTTCTGCTCTTATCTTTGTTATTTCCTTCCTTCTTCTTCCTGTTGGGTTACTTTGTTGTTGTTTTTCTAATTCCATCAAATGTGTAGTTAGTTCTTCAATTTTTGCTCTTTCTTCTATTTTGATATATGAATTTACGGCTATAAATTTCCCTCTCAGTACTGCTTTTGCTGCATCCCATAAATTTTGGTATGTTCTGTTATCATTATCATTTGTTTTAAGGTAGTCATTGATTTCTTTTGAGATTTCCTCTTTGACACACTGTTTTATCTAAGAGTGTGCTGTTTAATTTCCAAATCGTGGTGTGAAATCTGGGCCTCTGTCCCTTGCAAATTTCCAGATTCACTCCACTGTGGTCAGAGATATTGTTTTGTATGATTTTGATCTTTCTGAATTCATTAAGCCTTTCTTTGTGGCCTACCATATGGTCTATCTTGGAGAATGATCCATGTGCGCATGAGAAAAATGTATATCCTGCTTTGTTTGGGTGTAATGATCTATATATGTCTATTAGATCCAGCTCTTCTAATATACTGTTCAAATGTTTTGTTTCTTTAGTGATCCTCTTTTGAGATGTTCTGTCCAGAGCTGATAGTGGTGTATTAAAATCCCCCAATATAATTGTAGATGCATCTATTTTTTCACTTAGTTTTTCCAGCATTTGCCTCATATATTTAGAGGCACCCTTGTTAGGAGCATAAATATTTATGATTGTTCAATCTTTTTGACAGATTGTCCCTTTCACTAAAATGTAGTGTCCTTCTTTGTCTCTCACAATTGTTTTGCATTTAAAGTCTATTTTGTCTGATATTAATATAACTACTCCTGCCTTTTTTTGGTTATTGTTTGCTTGAATGATTGCTTTCCAGCCATTCACTTTCAACCTCCATGAGTTTCTGGGCTAAGATGTGTCTCTTGTAGACAGCATATAGATGGGTCATATTTCCTTATCCAATTTCCCAGTCTGAATCTTTTGATAGGTGAATTTAATCCGTTGACATTCAGTGTTATTACTTTCAAGGAATTATTTGTGTTAGCCATATTTTGATTGGATTTTTGTTTCTCACATTTTGTTTGTATTTTTTTCCTTCTCTTTTTGTCTTTTTTGTTGCTCTTACACTCCCCTCCAACTCTGCCTGTCCTGTTTTTTCCTTTCTTCCTGCAGAACTCCCTTTAGAATTTCTTGTAGGGGAGGTTTCTTGTTGGTATACTCTTTCAGTTTCTGTTTATCTGCGAATATTTTGAACTCTCCATCATTTTTGAATGCTAGTTTAGCTGGATAGAGTATTCTTGGTTGGAAATTTTTTTCCTTTAGTACCTTGACTATATCATAGCACTGCCTTCTTGCCTCCATCGTTTCAGATGAGAAATCAGCACTTTATCTTATGGAGCTTCCCTTGTATGTGGTGGTTTTCCATTCTCTTGCTGCTTTTAGAATTTTCTTTTTGTCTAGAGCATTGGATATTTTGACAAGTATATGTCTTGGGGTGGGCCTCTTGGGGTTTATGACCAGTGGAGTGCGCTGTGCTTCTTGGATATGTACATCTGTCTCTTTCAGTAGATTTGGGAATTTTTCAGCCATTGTTTCCTGTAACACTCCTCCTGACCCCTTTTACTTCTCTTCTCCTTCTGCAATGCCCATAATACATATGTTTAAGCATATTGCATTATCATTCATGTCCCTAAGTTCTACCTGGTTTTTTTCTATCTTTTTATTGACCACTTCTACTATCTGTTTGATATCCGATGTACTGTCTTTTACATCACTAATTCTCTGCTCTGCCTCTTCTAGTCTGCTGATATTTGCTGCAAGTGTATTTTTGATTTCTTGAACAGTGGTGTTCATTTCTGTCTTATCTGCTATCTTTTTGCATAAGTCTGCAATTTCCTCTCCAAGTGTTGTCTTCATGTTTTTAACCTCTTCCTTTACTTCATCAAATTTGTTGGTAATAAATATTCTGAGATCTTTCCTTGCTTGTGCGAAGTTCTGCTCCCCTTCCTGATTTTTAGTTTCTTGATTGGAATCAGTCATAATTTCCTGATTACTGGTTTGGTTTGTAGATTTTTGTTGCCTTCTGGTCATCATTTTTTCCTTGACAGGTTTATTCAGTTCCTTAGCTTCTTTGTCTAGTCTTGGAGATTAATTAGCTGTTGTTTTTGCGTAAGTGTTATATCTTCTCTTTGTCACTTTGTTCTTCTTATTCTAATTTCTTATTGCTGGTTAAGTTCACTTTAAAGGAAAGTATTAGTGCCGGGGAAAGGCAATTGTGTACACAAGGAAAAAGTGTAAATATGTATTGGTGATAAATGTTAACAAAGCAACAATATGAGATCAGGGAGGATGGAGGTTAGATTCATGTAAATTGTGTAGAGTTATAGCAGTAGGTAGAGTACCTATAATGAAGTAGATGACTGAATTTGGGAGGAATATGGTATGAACTAAAAAGCTATTGTTTTTCTGAGAGAGGGAAAGAGAAAAGTAAGGTAATAGTTTCAAGAGTGGATAACAGACAGAAAACAAAACAAAGGTATTAGAAATTAAAAGTTAGACACTTTGGGGATCAAAGAAAGGGAGGTGGAATGTAGGAGAGATAGTAGATGATGGTGGATATCAAGATGTAGGGGAAAGGGGATAGTGTAGATAGTGAAAATCTATTCACACAGAAATGAGGCAGTGGAGGATGAGGAAACCCAGCAAATGTGAGGTGTTCCCTGCAGCACCTAGTGTATTGTTAAGATAAAATAGAATAAGAAGAAGATGGGGTCGAGAAAGAGAGAGGGAGAAAAAAAAAGACTTTGGGGGATACACTGGGAGAAAAGACTAGGGGATAATGCAATGTTAGCAATCAGAACATAAAAAAATAAAATAAGAAATTAAAATAGAGTAAAAATAAAAACAAAACAAAACAAAAAAGAAAAAACGCAAATGTTCTGGGCTAGGACCTTCACAGACCTCAGATGGACCTCAGGGCATGATGGATTCAGGGATGGAAAGTCTGAGATATTGAGGACTGAGGAGGTGTGAGTCTCTGGGGTGTGGCCACCAGGGTTTAGGGGATTCAGACCTGGCAACCTCAAGTCCAGTTAACAGGAAGCCTGGGAGCACCACAGTGCATCACAGCCTTCAGGGATCCCCGCAGCTGGGTGCCAGCCCTATGGGTGAGGTCACATCCACAAGCTCTATCCTGTGTTCTGTACCCCACAATTCACTCACTTACTAGGGTCTATTCTGTGGATATATCACCAATTGACTTCAGGACCCCTCCCACCCTGTGATCCCCCGGAACGGCCACCTGGGGGCGCCTCTAGCCTGCAGCCAATTTAATGACTCAGATCAATAGCCAGGTCTGTGGAGGAGCTCCAGCCAGAAACGCTAATAACAGAGTCCAACCCCAAAATTCCCACGCTTTGCAAAATATTACCCTAATCAGCTTCCAAACATCTCCCACCTTACCAGACCCTGGTGGTGTCTCTTTATTTCTATCACTTTAAGTCCACTGTAGATCGGCAACCAGGCTTGGGGGGCGCCTGGCTCTAGGCGGAAGCGCTATTGTTTGTGTCCGCAATCAAAAATTCTCCCCGCTTTGCCATAAAGCTCCCGTTTGTCTCCTCAAATCGGTCTGCAAGGGCCTCCTGTCCTATTAACCCCCCATTAGGCTGCTCAGTGCATATGAATTCCCCAGTACGGCAGGGCCTTAAAAGAAAAAAACTGCCACGGCAGTGTCTGATGCCATGGCAGCGCCTGATGACACAGCTCTGCCCACCAAAGGAGGGAACTTTCTGCTCGCAGCCGGGACCTCTGTTTATTTTATAGACGTATTTTCTCTGTTACCTTCCCACCAAATCATTGTCCATATAACTCCTGACCTGCAAAAATCCCGAAACAGCCTGGTCCCGAAGAGGCTCCAGTGCCGCCCAGCCATTTCCCTGTAGGGGATACTATCAGGCAAGTTCACTCAGCCACCATCTTGCTCCCTCTCTGTAGTATGTTTTGAAGTCAGGTAGTGTGATTCCTCCAATTTCATTTTTCTTTTTCAATATGTCTTTGGCTATTCGGGGCCTCTTTTCTTTCCAAATAAATTTCATAGTTAGTTTCTCTAGTTCATTAAAGAATGGTGCATTGATTTTTATTGGGATTGCATTGAATCTGTATATCAGTTTTGGTAGAATAGACATCTTAATAATATTTAGTCTTCCTATCCATGAACAGTGAATATTCTACCATTTATTTGTCTTATTTGATTTCCTTGAGCAGTGTTGTGTAGGTTTCTGTGTATATGCCTTTTATCTCTTTAGTTAAATTTATTCCTAGGTATTTGATTTTTTTAATTTACTATTGTGAATGTCATTTGATTCCTGATTTTGTCCTCAGATTGCTCATTATTGGTGTACAGACATGCTACTTATTTGGGGGCATTTATCTTTTAACCTGCTACTTTACTGAACTCATTTATAAGTTCTAGAAGCTTTGTTGTAGGTTTCCCAGGGTTTTCTATGTATAGGATCATATCATCTGCAAATAGTGAAATTTTGACTTTTTCCTTTCCAATTTGGATGCCTTTTATGTCTGGTTCTTGCCTCAGTGCTCAAACAAGTACTTCTAAGACTACGTTAAATAGTAGGGGAGAGAGTGGGCATCCTTGTCTTGTTCCTGATCTTAGAGTGAAAAATTTTAGGATTTCACCATAGTAAATGATGGTAGCTGTGGGTTTTTCATATATACTCTTTATGATGTTCAGAAAGTTTCCTTCTATTCTGATCTTTTGCAGTGTTTTTACCAAGAAAGTGTGCTTATCTTGTCAAATGCTTTTTCTGCATCTATAGATATGATCATGTAATTTTTTTCATTCAATCTGTTTATGTGGTTTATTACATTAATTGATTTTCTCATGTTGAATCATCCGGACATACCAGGAATGAACCCCACTTGGTCATGGCTTATAATTTGTTGAATGTGTTGTTGAATATAATTAGCAAGTATTTTTTGGAGGATTTTCCCGCCATGGTTCATTATAGAGACTGGTCTGTAATTTTCCTTTCTTGTGGTGTCTTTGTTTGGCTTTGGTACTAGAATAATGTTGGCATCATAGAATGCTTTAGGCAATGTTCCTTCTGTTTCATTTTTTTGGTAGAGATTCAGCAAGATTGGTGTTAGTTCTTTCCAGAATGTTTTGTAGAATTCACCTGTGAAGCCATCTGGCCCAGGACTCTTTTTAGTTGGGAGGCTTTTAATGACTGATTCTATCTCTTTCCTTGTGATTGGTTTGTTGAGATCATCAACTTCTTCTATCGTCAATGTAGGATGCTTTTGTGTTTCTAGGAATTTATACATTTCCTTCAAAATTTTTTTTTTGTAGAATATAGTTTTTCAAATTGTCCTCTTATGATAGCCTTTATTTCTGTGGGATCAGTGGTGATATCTCCTATTTCATTTCTTATTTTGTGTATTTGCACCTTTTATCTTTTTTTCTTTGTTAATTTAGATAAGGGTTTGTCAATTTTATTGACTTTGTCAAAGAACCAGCTCTTCATTTTGTTTATTTTTTCAAGTGCTTTCTTATTTTGTGATTCACTTAGTTATGTTTTTATCTTTGCTATTTCTTTCTTTCTTCTTCCTTTGGAGTTAGTTTGTTGTTTTTTAACTAATTCTTCCAAGTGTGCATTTAGGTCTTCAACTATAGCTCTTCTTTTTTGATGTATGAATTTATGGCTATAAATTTCCCTCTCAGTACTGCTTTTGCTGTACCCTATAAGTTTGGATTTGTTGTATTGTCATTTTCATTAGTTTCAAGGTGTTTATTAATTTCTTTTGAGATTTCCTGCTTGACCCACTATTTTTCTAAGAGTATGTTGTTTAACTTCCAAATCTTGGTGCCACATCTGGGTCCCTGGTCCTTGCAGATTTCCAGCTTCATTCCATGGTGGTCAGAGATATTATTTTGTATGATTTCTTTCTTTCTGAATTCGATGAGACATTTTATGTGGTGTTGCATGTGGTCTTTCTTGGAAAATGATCCATGTGCACTTGAGAAAAATGTATATCCTGCTGTATTTGGGTGTAATATTCTTTATTTGTTGATTAGGTCCATCTCCTCTAATATATTATTCAGTCTTTGTTTCTTCATTGATTCTCTTTTGAGATGTTCTGTCCAAAGTTGATAGTGGTATATTAAAGTCCCCCACTATAATTGTATAGGCATCTATTCCTTCACTTAGTTTTTCCTGTTTTTTCCTCATGTATTTTGAGGTGCCCTTGTTAGGAGCATAAATGTTTATGATTTTTCTTTCTTCATGAAAGATTATTCCTTTCTTTCATATGTAGTGTCCATCTTTGTCTCTCACAATTGTTTTGCATTTAAAGTTTATTTTGTCTGATATTCATATAGCTACTCCTGCCCTTTTTTGGTTATTGTTTGCTTGTAAGAATTTTCCCAGTCATTCTCTTTCAACCTCCTTGAATCCCTGGGTCTAAGATGTGTTTCTTGCAGACCGCATATAGAAGGGCCATACTTCCTTAGCCAATCTTCCAGTCTGAGTCTCTTGACAGGTGAGTTTAATCCATTGACATTCAGTGTTATTACTTTCAAGGAATTACTTATATTAGCCATATTTTCTTCAGATTTGTTTTTGTCATATTCTGTTTGATTTTCTTTATCTGTTTTTGTCTTTTAGTTTCTCTTACACTCTCCTCCAGCTCTGTCTCTCTTGTTTATTTTCTTTCTTCCTGCAGAACTCCCTTTAGTATTTCCTGAAGGGCAGATTCTTGTCAGCATCCTCTCTTAGTTTCTGTTTATCTGTGAATATTCTGAACTCTCCATCATTTTTGAATGCTAACTTTACTGGATAGAGTATTCTTGGTTGGAAATTTTTTTCTTTAATACCTTGACTATGTCATACCACTGTCTTCTTGCCTCCATGGTTTCAGAAGAGAAATCAACACTTAATCATTTTTTTAAAGATTTTTAAAAAAATTTATTTCCCTCCCCCACCCTGGTTGTCTATTCTCTGTGTCCATTTGCTTCATGTACTTCTTTGTCCACTTCTCTTGTTGTCAGTGGCTCAGGAATCTGTGTCTCTTTTTGTTACATAATCTTGTTGTGTCAGCTCTCTGTGTGTGTGGTGCCATTCCTGGGCAGGCTGAAATTTCTTTCATGCTGGGTGGCTCTCCTTACGGGGTGCACTCCTTGCACATGGGGCTCCCTACTTGGGGGACACCCCTGTATTGCACAGCACTCCTTGTGAGCATCAGCACTGTACATGGGCCAGCTCCACAAGGGTCATGGAGGCCTGGGCTTTGAAACATGGACCTCCCATGTGGTAGACAGATGCCCTAACTGCTGGGCCACATCTGTTTCCTGTGAAATCAACACTTAATCTTATGGAGCCTCCTTTGTAAATGATGGTTCTCTTTTCTCTTACTGCTTTGAGTATTTTCTCTGTGCCTTGAGCATTGTATAACTTGACAAGTATATATCTTGGGGTAGGCTTTTTGGGATTTATGCTGTTTGTGGTGTGTTGTGCTTCCTGGATATGTACATCCATCTCCCTCAATAGGTTTGGGAAATTTTCCGCCATTATTTCCTCCAACACCACTTCTGTCCCGTTTCCTTTCTCTTCTCCTTCTAGAATGCCTATAATACATATGTTTGCACATTTTGCATCATCACTCAAGTCCCTAACCCCCTGCTGGATTTTTTCTATCATTTTATTGACCAGTTCTACTATCTGTTTGATTTCAGATGCATTGTCTTCCACATCACTTAATCTCTCCTCTGCCTCTTCGAGTCTGCTGTTATTTGCTGAGAGTGTATTTTTGATTTCTTGAATTGTGCTGTTCATTGCCATTATATCCGTTATCTTTTTGTGTATGATTGCAATTTCTTCTGTATTCTCTCCAATTGTTTTCTTCATATTCTTGATCTCTTTCTTCACCTCATCAAATTGGTTCCTAAAAGATGTTTTGAGATCTTTAATTACTTGTTTGATGTTCTGCTCCTCTTCCTGGTTTTTAATTTGTTCATTGGTTTGGGGCATGTTTTCCTGATTATTGGTTTGGTTTTTAGTTTTTTGTTGCTGTCTGGTCATCATTTTATCTTGACGGGTTTAGTCAGTTTCTTAGCTTCTTTGTCTAGTTTGAAGTTTAATTAGTTGCTTTTGTGTGGGTGTCAAATCTTCTCTTTGTAACTTTGCTCTTCTTATTCTATTTCCTTGTTGTTGGCTAAGTTCACTCGAAGGAAAATATTAGGGCCAGAGAAAGCAAAAGGAGTAAGAAAAGAAAATGATTAATAGTAGTATTGATAGTAAATATTAATAGAGGAACCATGTGAGATATTGGAGAATGCATATTAGGCTCACATAATGTATGTAGAGTTATAACAGTAAGAAAAGTAGAGTATGTGAAAATCTGAATATGGGGAAGATTACAGTGTGAATTAAAAGGCCTGTGTGTTCAGGAGAGAGGGATAGAGAATAGAGAGGACAATAATATAAAGAGTGAATATAAGGCACAAAGCAGAACAAAGTTATTAGTAATGAAAAGTAAAAAAAAATAGGGGGCAAACAAAGAGAGTTGTATTGTAAGAGAAACTATCAACAATGAAGAATAGAAAGATGTAGAGGAACAGGAATACTGTTGGTGGCCAAAATCAATACACTCAGAAAAGAGTAAATGGAGGATGGGGAAATACAGCAAATGTGAAGCTCTCCCTGCAGCACCTAATGTAAGAAGAATAAGAAAGCAGAGAGAGGAAGAAAAAAAGAGAGAGAGAAAGAGAAAGATACTAAAGGGAGTCGGGAAGTAAGCAGGAATAACAAAAAGTGAAAGAAAGAAAAAAGAAAGATAAAAGGGCCTTGGGGAAAAAAGAGGAAGGAAAAACCAACTAAATAGTAGGGAAAGTTTGAAGGAAGGAATCCTGTTTTTAGTTAGAGAAAACACTTAGAGATCTGATGTTCCCCCTTTTCTCCCTTCCTTGCTTCCCTCTCTCCCAGGCAGCAGGAAAGCTGCCTGAGAGGTCCGGTAGGAGATTCAAGTGGGTCCTTGTTGAATCAGCTCTATACAGAGAACAATGCTCTTAATTTCCAGAGAGAGAGCACCCACACCTCACCAGGAACCCCAAGTATGTTATTGGAGGCTTGGAAAGCAGCTCCTATAGTCCCTCTCCTTTAGGTATGCTATGAGAGGTCTTGTTGATTTTCTGACTCCACCTTCTCCCAGGCCAAGTTTCCTATCCCAGGGTATTTAGGTGAATCAGGCTTTCTCAGGAGATTCACCACTCCTCTCTTCCCAGACTCTCCGCAAGCCAGCTGGTATTTTTCTCCAAGCACACACATACACTAAAGAGTGGGGAAAACACCAGAAAATTGAACCCACACTAGCCTACTGCACCTCCCACCAAATCCCTCCTCCCCATGGAGTCAGTCCAAAACTGGAGGGCTAGGGCAATCCCGGACCTCCAGGAGTGCTGGACTTGGGAAAGGGAAGTCCGGGACTCTGCTGACCCAGGGCACATAGGTCCGTTAAAAACGGGCTATGAGGGACTCAGGGGACATGAATCTGGAACTGCACATGTGGGGACCATGGGGCCCAGGAACACCACTCTACAACGGACAGATCTCAGGAAATACTGTGGGTGCCAGTCCCAGGAGAAAGGGTCCTGCCAGCCCACAGCTTCCAACCTCTACTTGTAAGCTGCAATTTTACCTTTAGCAAGCATCACCTCCATGACTCTCTCTTCAAATTGATGTCAACACACCCTCCACCCTGCAAGCCCCCAAGACAGTCCACTCTGGCAAGACTCCATACCCACTTGGCCACCTCTTTGCAGGAGAGACCATAAGGTGCCCTCACTCAGATGCCATCTTGCCCCAACTCCCGCATTACTTTCTTAAATTAGAATGTCAATTCAGATCTGAACTTAGAGACTATCAGCCACCTATCTTCCTGTTCCCCTTGAACAAAATCTTTAAGAATGAGGCAACTGATTCTCTCTCTAAGGATTCCCAATCAACCTATTAAGATTGGAGTTTCTTTTTATTAATAGGATTCTGGTGGGTTCATTAGTTTTAGCCCCACAGGGATGGAGTCCAACTTTAGGTATTGGCCATGCAAATAACTGGCAGCACTGTGTAGGGCCCATGAACATTATATTTAAGTCTTACATTTCTTAAGCAACTTAGGAACATATTTTGATATTTTATGGGTTGTTGACACAATAGGCTCAGATCCTTTTTGTTGCACAGTGGTTCTGTGGCTACCTCATATAAGGCATTGGATGCTTCCTTTCATAGGGGTCTGAGAATAAAGAGAATGTGCAGTGGAGAAAATAGCAAATTAAGCATCACAGGCCCTTGCAGCACTATTGCTTGCAGGGTGCCATTGTCCTGCCTGTTGAGGAAGTAGTGTGTGAACCTACTAGTGGGTGAAGACTCATGTTCATGGTCCATAGACTCACTGATTGGAGTCTCCTAACAGTTGTGGACCAGGTGCTGAGGGGTCTAGCACACCCCAATTTATTTCATATGTTTTCAGACATATCCAACTCACTCATTAGTTACAGCTTCTGGTGAGAGATGCTCATGTCCTGCTTTTCAGACATCTGCCAGAACCACAAGGCATTCCTTATGTAGAAAAGTGTGCTCAGTTATACAGTATTGGTTTCATACAATGCCAATTGTTTCTATCGGGGAGAGCACTAGAAACCACAGCCTTTACCCTCTTGCCATTTTAGGGTTGGCTCTTAGCAGATCCTAGGGAAAATTAGTTCTATAATATTAATTTGGGGCAGGAAATCTAGGAAATACCCCACAGAAGAAAGAGGCAGCAACACAAAATAGCACCGATGTGTGTCAGCAAGCCTTGGACCCTACCAGGTAGGGTTTGCACTCTGAAAGAGCCAGTTAGCAAGCTGAGAGCAGTCAAAAGACATTATAGGAGTGAGCTTTCCTTGCCGTCTCTCCTGGGAAGAGGCAGCTGGGCACCGCTGGAGGTTCTCCGGGACCAGGCTTTTTCAGGATTTTTTCAGGGCAGGAAGTGTCTGGACATCGATTTGGTGGGAAGGTAACAGAAAGGACTGGTCTATAAGATATAAATTGGGACTTTTCAGGAGGGGGAGGCAAGATGGCGGCGGAGTGAACTTCCCGGTTACTAGCTCCTGGGGGGAATCGGCTGGGAGGCGTCGGAGACTCTTTGGGACCAGCTGTTTCGGGATTTTTCCTGGTTCGGAGGTGTCTGGACATCGATTTGGAGGGAAGGTAACAGAGAGGATCCATCTGTGAAATATACACGGAGATCCCAGCTACGTGTGTAGGATTCCCTCCTTGGGTAGGTGGAGCCGAGGCAGCTAGCACAGCGCGGAGCCCCGGCGGGCGGCGGCCAAGGTAGCCGAGTCCGGCCGAGCCCAGCTGAGCCGCGGCGGGTGGAGGGGCGGAGCCCGGCTGAGCTCGGCCGAGCCCAGCCACACCATGCCGGGCGGCGAGCGGGAGAGCCGAGCCGCGCTGTGCCTCGCCGGGTGGCGGGCGGGAAGGCCGGGCCCGGCCGAGCCCAGCCGAGCCCAGCCGAGCCGCAGTGGGTGGCGGGCGGGGGACTGGAGCCCAGCTGAGCCCAGCCGAGCCTGGTGGTGGGGTTTCTGTTCTTTGGGTTTTTTTAAAATTTTTTGTTGTTGTTGTTGTTCTTGTTGTTTTTTTTTTTTTTATCCTCTCTTTCTTGTCCCCAATATTCTTCTTATACTATTTTACCTTAACAATACAATAGGTCCTACAGGAAATACCTCACATTTGCTGGGTTTCCTCACCCTCCACTGCCTCATTTCTCTGTGAATAGATTTAGCCTATCTACACTATCCCCTTTCCCCTACAACTTGATATCCTCCACCATCTGCTATCTCTCCTATATTCCATCTCCCTTTCTTTGATCCACAAAGTGTCTAACTCTTAATTTCTAATACCTTTGTTTAGTTTTCCATCTGGTATTCGTCCCTGAAACTATTACCTTTCTTTTCTCTTTCCCTCTCTCATGAAAACAATAGCCTCTTAGTACGTACCACATTCCTCCCATATTCAGTCGTCTACCTCATTATAGGTACTTTCCTACTACTATAACTCTACACAATTTACATGATCTAACCTCCATCCTCCCAGAACTCATATTGTTGCTTTGTAAACATATATCACCAATACCACTTCACACTTTCTCCTTCCTTACACAATTGACTTTCCCCAGCACTAATACTTTCCTTTAAAGTGAGCTTAACTAGCAATAAGAAATTGGAATAAGAAGAACAAAGTGACAAAGAGAAGATATAACACTTATGCAAAAACAACAGCTAATTAATCTCCAAGACTAGACAAAGAAGCTAAGGAACTGATTAAACCCATCAAGAAAAAATGTTGACAAGACAGCAACAAAAATCTACAAACCAAACCAGTAATCAGGAAAACATGGCTGAATCCAATCAACAAACTGAAAATCAGGAAGGGGGGCAGGACTTCGCACAAGCAATGAAAGATCTCAGAACATTTATCACCGACAAATTTGATGAAGTAATGAAAGAGGTTAACAGCGTGAAGACAACACTTGGAGGGGAAATTGCAGACATGCGCAAAAAAATAACAGATATGATGGAAATGAACACCACAATTCAAGAAATCAAAAATACACTTGCAGCAAATATCAGCAGACTAGAAGAGGCAGAGCAGAGAATTAGTGATGTGGAAGACAGTGCATTGGAAATCAAACAGATAGTAGAAGTGGTCAATAAAAAGGTAGAAAAAATCCAGATAGGACTTAGGGACCTGAATGATAACGCAAAATGCTCAAACATACGTATTATAGGCATTCCAGAAGGAGAAGAGAAGGGAAAGGGGTCAGAAGGAGTGTTGCAGGAAATAATGAATGAAAACTTCCCAAATCTACTGAAAGAGACAGATGTACATATCCAAGAAGCACAGCGCACTCCACTGGTCATAAACCCCAACAGGCCCACCCCAAGACATATACTTGTCAAATTATCCAATGCTCAAGACAACGAAAAAATTCTAAAAGCAGCAAGAGAAAAGAAAACCATCACATACAAGGGAAACTCCATAAGATTAAGTGCTGATGTCTCATCTGAAACGATGGAGGCAAGAAGGCAGTGGTATGATATAGTCAAGGTACTAAAGGAAAAATATTTCCAACCAAGAATACTCTATCCAGCTAAACTAGCATTCAAAAATGATGGAGAGTTCAAAATATTCACAGATAAACAGAAACTGAAAGAGTATATCAACAAGAAACCTCCCCTTCAAGAAATTCTTAAGGGAATTCTGCAGGAAGAAAGGAAAAAACAGGACAGTCAGAGATGGAGGAGAGTGTAAAAGCAACAAGAAAGACAAAAATAGAAGGGGAAAATAAAATAATACAAACAAAATATAACAAACACAAATCCAACCAAAATATGGCTACCATAAATAACTCTCTAAACGTAATAACACTGAATGTCAACGGATTAAACTCACCTATCAAAAGATTCAGACTGGGACACTGGATAAGGAAATACGACCCATCTATATGCTGCCTACAAGAGACACATCTTAGACCCAGAGACTCATGGAGGTTGAAAGTGAATGGCTGGAAAACAATCATACAAGCAAACAACAACCAAAAAAAGGCAGGAGTAGCTATATTAATATCAGACAAAATAGACTTTAAATGCGAAACAATTGTGAGAGACAAAGAAGGATACTATATTTTAGTGAAAGGGACAATTTGTCAAGAAGATCGATCAATCATAAATATTTATGCTCCTAACAAGGGCGCCTCTAAATATGTGAGGCAAACGCTGGAAAAACTAAGTGAAAGAATAGATGCATCTACAATTATAGTGGGGGATTTTAATACACCACTATCAACTCTGGACAGAACATCTCAAAAGAGAATCACTAAAGAAACAAAACATTTGAACAGTATATTAGAAGAGCTGGATCTAATAGACATATATAGATCATTACACCCAAACACAGCAGGATATACATTTTTCTCAAGCGCACATGGAACTTTCTCCAAGATTGACCATATGCTAGGCCACAAAGAAAGGCTTAATGAATTCAGAAAGATCGAAATCATACAAAACAATATCTCTGACCACAGTGGAGTCAAGCTGGAAATTTGCAAGGGACAGAGACCCAGACTTCACACGACAATTTGGAAATTAAACAGCACACTCTTAGAAAAACAGTGGGTCAAAGAGGAAATCTCAAAAGAAATCAATGACTACCTTGAAACAAATGATAATGATAACACAACATACCAAAATTTATGGGATGCAGCAAAAGCGGTACTGAGAGGGAAATTTATAGCCATAAATTCATATATCAAAAAAGAAGAAAGAGCAGAAATTGAAGAATTAACTGCACATTTGAAGGAATTAGAAAAACAACAACAAAGTAACCCAACAGGAAGAAGAAGGAAGGAAATAACAAAGATAAGAGCAGAACTAAATGAAATAGAAAATAAGAAAGCACTTGAAAAAATAAACAAGACCAAGAGCTGGTTTTCTGAGAAGATCAACAAAATTGACAAACCTTTAGTGAGACTAACAAAGAAAAAAACAGAAAAGATGCAAATACACAAAATAAGAAATGAGAAAGGTGATATCACCACTGACCCCACAGAAATAAAGACTATCATAAGAGGATACTTTGAAAAACTATATTACAACAAAAATGACAATTTAGAGGAAATGGACAAATTCCTAGAAATACATAAGCAGCCCATACTGACGAAAGAAGAAATTGATGATCTTAACAAACCAATCACAAGCAAAGAGATAGAATCAGTCATTAAAAATCTCCCAACTAAGAAGAGCCCAGGGCCAGACGGCTTCACAGGTGAATTCTACAAAACATTCCGGAAAGAACTAACACCAATCCTGTTGAAACTATTCCAAAAAATCGAAACAGAAGGAACACTGCCTAATTCCTTCTATGATGCCAACATTACCCTACTACCAAAGCCAAACAAAGACACCACAAGAAAGGAAAATTACAGACCAATTTCTCTAATGAACCTAGACGCAAAAATACTTAACAAAATACTTGCTAATCGTATTCAACAACACATTAAATGAATTATACACCATGACCAAGTGGGATTTATTCCAGGTATGCAAGGATGGTTCAACATAAGAAAATCAATCAATGTAATACACCATATAAACAGATTGAGAGAAAAAAACCACATGATTATATCTATAGATGCAGAAAAGGCATTTGACAAAATACAGCACCCGTTCCTGATAAAAACACTCCAAAAGATCGGAATACAAGGAAACTTTTTGAACATGATAAAGAGTATATATGAAAAACCTAAAGCCAACATTGTTTACAATGGCGAAATCCTGAAATCCTTCCCTCTAAAATCAGGAACAAGACAAGGATGCCCATTGTCTCTGCTCCTATTTAACATTGTCTTGGAAGTACTGGCTCGAGCACTGAGACAAGAACCAGATATAAAAGGCATTCAAATTGGAAGGGAAGAAGTCAAAATTTCATTATTTGCAGATGACATGATCCTATATATAGAAAACCCTGAGAGATCTACAACAAAGCTCCTAGAAATCATAAATGAGTTTAGCAAAGTCGCAGGTTATAAGATCAATGCGCAAAAATCAGTAGCATTTCTATACACCAATAATGAGCAAGATCAGGAGGAAATCAAGAAACAAATACCATTCACAATAGTAAATAAAAAAATCAAATACCTAGGAATAAATTTAACTAAAGAGGTAAAAAACTTATACATCGAGAACTATACAAGATTGTTCAAGGAAATCAAAGAAGACCTAAATAAATGGAAGAATATTCCCTGTTCATGGATAGGAAGACTGAATATTATTAAGATGTCTATCCTACCAAAACCGATCTACACATTCAATGCAATCCCAATAAAAATCAACACAGCCTTCTTTAAGGAACTAGAAAAACTAACTATGAAATTTATTTGGAATAAAAAGAGGCCCTGAATAGCCAAAGACATATTGAAAAAGAAAAACGAAATAGGAGGAATCACACTTCCTGACTTCAAAACATACTACAAAGCTACAGTAGTTAAAACAGCATGGTACTGGCATAAGGAGAGACACACAGACCAATGGAATCGAATTGAAAGTTCAGATATAGAACCTCATGTATATAGCCATATAATATTCGATAAAGCCACCAAACCCTCACAACTGGGAGAGAATGGCCTATTCAACAAATGGTGCCTGGAGAACTGGATAGCTATATGTAGAAGAATAAAAGAGGATTACCATCTCACACCTTATACAAAGATCAACTCAAGATGGATCAAAGACCTAAATATAAGAGCCAAGACCATAAAGACCTTAGAAAGCAGTGTAGGGAAACATCTACAGGACCTTGTAATAGGAAATGGCTTCATGAATATCACACCAAAATCACGAGCAGCAAAAGAACAAATAGATAAATGGGACTACCTCAAAATTAAAGCCTTCTGCACCTCAAAGGAGTTTGTCAAGAAATTAAAAAGGGAACCCACACAATGGGAGAAAATATTTGGCAACCATATATCTGATAAGAAACTTATAACTTGCATATATAAAGAACTCATAGATCTCGAAAACAAAAAGATAAACAACCCATTTAAAAAATGGGAAAAAGATTTAAACAGACACTTCTCCAAAGAAGAAATACAAATGGCTAAAAAGCACATGAAAAAATGCTCCAAATCCCTAGCTATCAGGGAAATGCAAATCAAAACTACAATGAGATACCATCTTACTCCCATAAGATTGGCAGCCATGAAAAAAACAGTAGAATACAAATGCTGGAGAGGATGTGAAGAAAGGGGAACGCTCATCCATTGCTGGTGGGAATGCAGAAGGATCCAACCATTCTGGAGGACAGTTTGGCAGTTTCTCAAAAAATTATCCATAGATTTGCCATATGACCCAGCAATACCACTGCTGGGTATATACCCATCAGATCTGAAAACAAGGACACAAACCGATATATGTACACCAATGTTCACAGCAGCATTGTTCACCATCGCCAAAAGTTGGAATCAATCCAAAAGTCCATCAACAGATGAGTGGATCAATAAAATGTGGTATATACACACAATGGAATACTACTCAGCTGTAAGAACCAATACACTACAATCGCACATGATAACATGGATGAACCTTGAGAATCTTATGTTGAGTGAAGCAACCCAGGCATTGAAGGACAAATACTATATGACCTCAATGATATGAAATAAGTTAACTGCCTCAGAGAGCTAGAGTCTGGAAAAGTGGCTTACTGGAAATTGGGGGGTGGAGGAAGGCTGTGAGTTAATGTCTGTAGGGGTGAAATCTGTGATGAGCTGGGGGTAAGTATGAGCACAAAGAAGGGACAAAATGGGGGCAAGGGTTTACCTTCGGGTGGGGTTTTCTGGGTTTGAGGGGGGCTGGGGATGGGAAGAGGGGTAATATGGTCCAAGAAATAGGTGGGAGGGAGGGGCAACATACAAACATGGGAGAGTGCCAGAAGTTCATTGAGAACTAAATGTTGAGTAAAACGTATCATAGTATAAGTAGGAGGGTTACCTGGTTAGGACGCTCAGGGGCTATGGTCTGATGCGGGACGGACTCCGGAGGGAATAGCTGAAGGCTCATTTTGCCAAGCTGGGTTCTACCATTGGGTGGGGTGGACCCATATCCTGGGGAAGACTAATGCCGTCGAATAGAGAGAACTGTATCTCTCGTGAGAAAGGAGGGCTCCCAGGGCATTAGATTGGCAGGCGTTGTGGGCCCTAAGGGGAGGGGAAAATGGACGTGCAATGGATGGAACAAAGGTAAATAAGGGGGCAAAAGAGGAGTTATGTGAGAGTACACGAGGATGAATATAAAACAGCTAATATTACACCAAAAACATATAGGGGACGACAGACTAATAATGAAAACCATAAGACAAAACATAGGATAACTAAAAAATTTAGAAAACTGTACAACCTAAAGTATGGACCACATAATAAGCACAAATGTTACCTTGTTTGAAAACTATAGTTTCGGAATCTGTACATCAGTTTCAGGAAATATGATATGAATAAGTTAAAAGATTATTGCTGTGGAAGGGAAAAGGTTTTATGGTGGATCTGGGGAAATACTGTATATTGTATATATGAATTTTGGTGATCTAAGACTCTTCTGAAGCTGACATTATGTTGGGATTCACTTTACGGGAAGTTTTGGATCACAGAGTGGTTCAACAATGGCAGCGGAGGAATACTGATATGGGATGTTATTGACAGGATATATATGGTTGACAGGGAGTTATACAGGGCATATGCCCAGGGTATATGGTAATGTCTATATATACTCATAGTGGAAACAATTAAAAACAACAGCTGGGGGGGTACTGGGCTCCTGGCCGGGGGGTCACTGTTGTGGGCCCTGGGAGAGCAGCGGCAATCCTCCAGGTGCAACGGCAAGAACCAGGAAGGAAGGAGGGCCCAACAGTGGGCTCTTGATACTAATGGCTACACTTTTGAGCCTATGCACCTGCAATAAGAACAAGGCCTAGAGTAGCATTGTGCCTGGGGGTTTCCTCCTGACAGCCTTCATGTTACTCAAATGTGGCCACTCTCACAGCCAAACTCAGCGTGTAGATGCGATGCATTCCCCCCAGCGTGGGACACGACACCCGGGGATGAGCCTCCCTGGCACCGAGGGATCACTACCACATACCAGCTGAAGAAGCAACTAGAAAATGACCTTGAATTAAAGATTCAATGCGGAACAGCAGAATATACCTGTCTACATATAATAACATGACTTCGGGAAGCGGTTTGACCTAATGTAAGGGGGAAATAGAAAGGAGAAATGAGATTATAAGGCTGTGAGTCTCTAAAAAAGAGTCTGGAGGTTGTCAGAAGGAATACCCCTATGTACAACTGAACAGAGTCTAAGAGACAGATAAGGTAGATACAACCCCAGGTATTGGTTCTTTTGAGGGATAAAGAGACCCACGGGTTCTATGGTCATGGCAGAAGGGGTTCACTGCCATGACAGATGGCCCTTCTTTGGAGCTGGTGTTTCTGCGTGATGGAAATGGACTCAGAGGGGATCTCTTTTCACAAGACTTGCATGCTACTTTATTGGAATTGTAGTTGGTGCTGGGTTTAAGATATATGTAGGGGATTTGAATCTCTGGACTGATAATATGACACCCAGGCCCAGAGCCTCAACAGACTTCAGCTCCTACACTTTGACTTATTGGACTTACTCCACTCAGCTAACATGGAGTTGAAGAAGGTCAACCACTACAACATGGAGCCTAGAGTGTCTACAACTAGAAGCGGGAAGAGTGCATCCAGTACCCATGTGCAATCTAAGCCCTCACTTGACATAGGTGTGCAATGGACACAACCAATCCAATGTCCACAGAGAAAATGTGGAATGGGTGTGGGAACGGTAGCCATGGGGGCTGCTGGGTGTGGGGAACGGGAGGAAGAGATGAGATGTGGAGGCGTTTTCGGGACATGGAGTTGTCCTGGATAGTGCTTCACGGACAATTACGGGACACTGTAGATCCCCCCAGGGCCCACTGGATGGAACGTGAGAGAGTCTGGGCTATGATGTGGACCATTGACTATGGGGTGCAGTGATGCTCAGAGATGAACTTACCAGGTGCAATGGATGTATCACGATGATGGGAGAGAGTGTTGCTGTGGGGGGGAGTGGGGGGCGGGGGCGGTGGGGTTGAATGGGACCTCATATATTTTTTTAACGTAATTTAAAAAAATAATAATAAATAAATATTAAAAAAAAAAGAAAAGGAGATTAAAAAAAAAAAAAGACATTATAATGCATTTCCCATGGTTTTGACCAACACATCCTGCTCTCTCTATGGTTCCTTTTTTAATGTTTTTTATTAAATTGTCTTTTTTTAGATACATAAATCACAAAAAATGTTACATTAAAAATATGAGGTTCCCACATACCCCACCCCTGACACCCCCAATACTCCCACATTAACAATCTCTTTCATCATTGTGGCACATTCATTGCACTTGGTTAATACATTTTGGAGTAGTGCTGCACCACATGGATTATAGTTTGCATTGTAGTTGACACTCTCCCCCAATACATTCAGTGGGTTGTGATATAATGTCCAGCATCTGTCCCTGCAGTATCATTTAGGAAAACTCCAAGTCCCAAAAATGCCCACACATTTCATCTCTACTTCCCTCTCCCTACACTCAGCAACTACTTTGGTCACTTTCTCCAGATCAATGCTACAGTTTCTTCCATTACTAGTCACAATAGTTCTATAGTAGAATACCAGTAAGTGCACTATGATTCTTGGTTCAAATTAGGATGTATTTTGAATTTGTATCTGGGTGAAAGTCAGGTATACAACAAAAAGAAATGGAACCCATAACACATGACAAAATCTTATCTGTTACTCACAAGTCCTGGAAAGAGAGGGCTGCCATGAGGCATCACCAGGAAGCAGTATCAGCTCAGGTGGCTGAAACAGAAGGTGTGGGTACACAAGCAGGGAAGGAGGGACCAGATAGCTTATACTTTTATTGGGATTTATGTTTGGAAATTAATAGGTTTCCTATGGGAGTTAAGGATTGTTAGTTTAAAGCAAGTGCATGAAAGCTGACTGAGTGGTATTGAATATTTTGGATGGTTAGGTAATCATTTAGAACTAGCTGCAGTTTTTAGGTGAGGTGTGTGTGTGTGTGTGTGTGTGTGTGTGTGTGTGTGTGATGTTCACAGTGATCTCATATGCTGTTTTGGGCTCTGGGATAGTTTAAGCTCCAGGGA
This sequence comes from Dasypus novemcinctus, assembly GCF_030445035.2. Classification (NCBI taxonomy): domain Eukaryota; kingdom Metazoa; phylum Chordata; class Mammalia; order Cingulata; family Dasypodidae; genus Dasypus; species Dasypus novemcinctus. The sequence continues at coordinate 60,438,666 of NC_080691.1, read as the reverse complement.
TGGAAAACTGCTTATTAATTAGTACAAAGTTTAGTGTTGAGACATATGGCTTAGCCAAAGTTGGATAAATGCTGTGGTGCCACACTCAAAAAATGAAAGTTATATACCTTTTAATTCTACTTCTAGGTAGAATATTGAAAACAGCAATTCAAACATATATTTGTACATGAATGTTGATAGAAATATTAGTCACAATAGCCAAAAAGTAGAGACAGTCCAAGGGCCATCAACAGGCAAATGGATAAACAATATGGGGTAGGTTGACACATTTAAATATATTTCAGTGGTAGGGAAGGATGAAGATTTGATGAACACTGCAACTAGTAGTACCATGAAAGAGATGTTGATTTAAATTGGTTAATGAAAAAGGATTATATGGTATGATTTAATATACATGAAATGTATACAATAAACAAATTCTCCAAGAGGAAGCTGATTAGTAATTATCAAATTCAGGGGCAGTGGATGAGGAATTAGTGCTTAATGTATACAAAGTTTCCATATAAATGGAGCACAAAAAAATTTTGGAAAATTTTGGTGGTGATCATAGCATAAAAAATCAAATGTAATGAATTTCACTCAATTGTACACTTGTAAGTGTTGAATGTGAAAATTCTTGTTTATATATATGTATACATATCATTTAAGGAAAATTAAAGGCATGAACTATCAATATTTGATACATCATGGATGAACTGTGGAAAGGGTGGCACATATTTATAAATAAAATAAAAATAATTGAATTATGCCCTTTAAAATATGTGAACTTAATGGTGTATGATTTAAAATCCAGTAAACCTATTAATCAAAGGTCAAATGTTGCCTGGAGACAAGGGAAATGACAGGAGGCAGGGATTGCAGAGGGCCTAGGGGAAAAATTGGGGACTTACCTATTTAATTTGTAGGGATGGTTACACTTATGAACATAGGTGTAATTATATATCTAATGTTAAACTTTCTTATGTGAAATTATTAAAAGTTAATTATACTTCATTACAAACTAATGATTTATCCTTGTTTTAGTAAATTTATTTATTTTTTATTGACTTTGTAATAATATTACATTAAAAAAATATATATGAGGTCCCATTCAACCCCACCACCCCCACCCCACCTCTCCCCCCCCCCCCCCCCAGCAACACTCATTCCCATCATCATGACACATCCATTGCATTTGGTTAGTACATCTTTGGGCACCTCTGCACCTCATGGTGAACTGTTTTAGTAAATTTAATCAACATGTTTCCTATTAAAAACATAGGCTTTTAATAAATTTTGTACTCTAGTTTAGTTTTCACAAAGGGAGGGTTTATTCAGTAATGTGAAAGTTCTCTAGTAATTCTAGAGTTCACATGGTTGATTCTAGCAGCTTGTACTTAGACTGAGCCATTTTACTGAAGTTTCTGTGTGAGGCAGACCCTGGTCAATACACGGAAATTTTTTCCAAAAATTTTGGCAAGTTCTGGCTATCAGGTTTAATCATCAATCACTTACTATTTTCCGAATAAAATTTCCCTGAGACTTTTCCTACATTCCCCATATGTTCACATACTGCTATCACAGAGAACAATTTAACTTTGTAGAGGCTGGTTCAGAGAATGAAAGTGTTTGTAATAAAATATATTCTCAAAAGTCTGGAAGATCACAAAAATATTACCTTAAAACATATAAGAGGTTCCTATATACCCCACACCCCACCAACCCACTCCTCCCACAACAACCTCTTTCATCATCATGGCACATTCATTGCATTTGGTGAATACATCTTGGAGCACTGCTGCCCTGCGTGGATTACAGTTTTTAATGTAACATTTTTGGTGATCTATATATCTTCCAAAAAAATAAAAGACAATTAAAAAATATATTGGAAAAAAACTGACCCAAATGATGAATGCATAACTATGTGATTATACTGAGTACCATTTATTGTACACTTTTAATTGACTTAGGCTTTATTAATAAGTACCTATGAAAATGATTTCTTAAAAACCTAGTCTGGAAGAAACTTAAGATTTGAAACTTAAGTGTCACAGTGCTATAGAGATGAAGTATTAGCAACACATCCCTTGCAGTCAAATAAGATAGCATGCTGTCAGAGAGAATATTTTTTTAAAGATTTATTTTATTTATTTCTCTCCCCTTCACCCCGCACCCCAGTTGTCTGTTCTCCGTGTCCATTCACTGTGTGTTCCTCTTTGTTTGTTTCTGTTGTTGTCAGCAGCATGGGAATCTGTGTTTCTTTTTGTTGTGTCATCTTGTTGTGTCAGCTCTCTGTGTGTGTAGCACCATTCCTGGGCAGGCTGCACCTTCTTTTGCACTGGGCAGCTCTCCGTATGGGGTGCACTCCTTGTGTGTGGGGCTCCCCTACATGGGGGACACCCCTGCGTGGCATGGCACTCCTTGTGCGCATCAGCACTGCGCGTGGGCCAACTCCACATGGGACAAAGAGGCCCTGGGTTTGAACCGTGGACCTCCCATGTGGTAGACAAACATACTATCCACTGGGCCAATTCGGCTTCCTGGGAATAAACTTTAATTTGTTGAGAATTACTTCAAGATAAAACACCAAATTGCTACCCCAAAATAGTGGCAATATAAATATGCAGTGAAATGAGGCTTAGTTGTGTATCACAGCTGATTACCTCAAAATATCTTCATTCTTTCCTACATTGCCTATTAATTTTATACTCTGGTGCATCTTAAAATCAAGCATTTTCAGGAGGTATTTTGGAATTGAACAGTGTCATAATATTTCAAAAGATAAACAAAGGTATTTAAAGAAAAACTAGACTTTGCCTGACCAATATTTCAAATAATAGCTAAGTAAAATTAAGAATGAGGAGGAAGTAAATAAAGTGCATAATATATTCCTTCACTTCATATACTTAGTCATATTTTCATGATTTTTGGCAGTGTGATTAGCCATTCAAACCCTATAACATATTTGAAATCCTTTGATAAATATTTTTACATTTTTTGTTCAGGAAATAGTTTGACTTCACACAACCACTTCTTATTTTCTATGATGGTATTTGTCACACTCATTACATTTCTAATGCTACAATATGAATAAGAGTGAAAGCATGCATTTACAGAAAGCTAGTTTTAGTAAACACTATTCAGAATTTTGCAACCAGTTCATAGCTGGCAGAATGCTGTGGGGAGTATAATTTGTACCATGGGAGAAGGAGGAATTAAAGCCTGAAGATAAATCTCAGACAATTATTTCTACCATTATCAGTGTATTGTTTAGCCAAAGGGGTGCTGATGCAAAATACCAGAATTTGGTTAGTTTTTATAAAGGGTATTTATTTGGGGTAGGAGCTTACAGACTCCAGGGTATAAAGCATGTTTTTTCCCTCATCCAAGTCTATTTCCACATATTGGAACAAAATGGCTGCCAATGACAGCAAGTCAGGCTTGCTGCATTCATGCATCCCAGGGTCTTGCCTCTCTCTGGGTTCAAGGTTCCTCTTTTCCCAGGGCTTGCTTCTTCCTGGGCTCAGTTTTCCTCTCTTCCTGGGACTTGATTCTCTTTCCGCTGTGGGCTTACTTCCCAGGGCTCCAGCTTAAGGCTTCAGGATCAAACTCCAACACCAAAACTCCACCATCAAGAAAACTATGTCCTTTTCCATGTCTTTTAGCTATGAGTCGCCATCCACCAAGGGGTGGGAACACAGTGCCCTAATTACATAACCCAATCAAAGCCCTAATCATAACTTAAATATGTCCAATTACAGACAAGATTACAAACATAATCCCATACCTATTTTGGGAATTCAAAACCATATCAAACTGCTTCAGTCATTTCTGGGAAACATCTGATTGGTGATGTCAGCTCTCTGGGGGACAATGGACCATTGAACAAATAGACACACCTAGGGATGATGAAGTAAATAGCACTAAGCTGGAAGGTCCTGGGGCTAGTTCAGGGATAAGACATCATGACTATTCCTTTCCTAAATATTTCTGATTTCTCAATAAGAAAGAGGGGAAAAGAAAAATGTATAAATTATATACTGAGGTGTCAGCACCTTTCTGGTTCACCTTAAATGTGTCCCACTGTAACTTCATTTGCTGGGACTTCCTTGATGAAAACATGATTTTTTTCTCCATGGACAAACCCAAGATTCTTGATTTTTGGTGACATCAATGCTTTTCCTTCCCTATACCAGGGAACTCTGAATCTGTGGGAGTCTTTGTGTTGCCAGTGGGGAGAATTATTTTAAACTATGATGAGGCCATGGTCTGAGCTGGTAGGTACCCATAACAGGTCATAACTCTGTGGGCAGCATTTTTTATTCATCACTCCAAAGCCAGGGAATTATTCTTGTGGCATTCTGCAGGGTCCTGCATCTTCTCACAGTGCTTTGATCGTCCTCTTCCCCAATCCAATACTATACTTAACACTCTTCCATAATCAATAGCATGTACTTGTAATTCTGGATATTATTTCCATGATTAAGAATCTTCATATATCCTTCAAGATTTTACTGAGATTCTTATCCAACTTCCCCAAGGAAATTATACTTTCCTACCCTAACCTATAAAAAGGAATGGGAGAGTTAATTACCTCATTTATCCTCAAGGCAGCAAAAAAATTTTATCCTACATCCCCACTAAATAAAGCTTGAGCTCCTGGCTTACTTCATGCAGCTCATTTCCTCTCTCACTCTCCTTCTATCTCATCACCATTCCCCACAGGTTTGCATGGCCATGGGTACACTTAGTGCCTGGTTACAGATATTGCCCTTCCTGACAACAAATTTGGAGACTTTTGAGCCTATGTCTAGTCTTGATTTCCACTCATGACTTTCTCCCAAACTTCTTCCCATGCTAGTGATTCTATACTGTGTCTTTTGATTTTTGATTAACATAACATATGTTGAGTAGCCACTTACAGTACACTAGATTCAAGGTCAGTTCATAGTGTGATAAGACAAAAGGTACCTTTAGGGGCAATTGGATATAAATTAGTAAGCAGGTAAAGAAACCAAGACTAAGGTTGGGTGACATACAAAATTCACACAAGTGCCATATATCAGAGGCAGTGGCATTTCACGTGCTCATCATGAAGTCTTAGTGGTCAGAGATGAAGGCTCACATGGGCTCCTTCTGGCTCCTGAGGGGATAATAAGAGAAATAAAAATGGTGGAAATATATAACAGTGCTGACAACATAAAATTAATTCACGATTAATGTGTCTAACAGAGAAATAAACTAAAGTGTAAGAAGGCAGACTCAAATGCTCATCCCTCCACAGACACTGTAAAACAAGCAGAAACAACATTGTCAAGTATATATATATATATATATATATATATATGTATATATCCCAAAGCCTCCAAAGCCATCATTGGTCCTTGACTCCATCTAACTCACTGACCAGCTTATTTAAAATATTCCTGCCTGGAAATAGAGTAGAAGATTCTCATTTGGTGAGGGGACACCCCAGAGAGAGAACTATGTTCAGTCACAGCTCAGACATCACCCTCATGTGAGGGTGAACCTAAAACAATGAACTCCCTTAATCCCCATTTTATTTTACATAGTCACCTCCCAAATGAAAATCCAACATGGGTAGACAGGTGAAATTAGAGCACAAATTTATTTAAATTCAGGTTCCTTCTAAGTCAGGGAATCATTTTCTTGGCATCATGTGCCTCATCCACAAGAACATGAAAACCCTGTGATTCTTCCTCTTTCTATTGGCAGCTCCCAGATGTACATGTCTCAGGATTCAGGCATGAAGGTAATGGAGATGATGCCTCTGACCACATTTATCACCATGGTCTTCTTGTCCTCAGGTGTCTTGCCCCAGTTGCAGCTACAGAAGTCAGGACCTGGTCTGATGAAGCCCTCACAGACTCTGTCCCTCACCTATACTGTCTCAGGATATTCCTTAGCTGACAATAATGTGAACTGGATCCACCACGCTCCAGGAGAAGGGATGGAATGTGCTGCAATAATATGGAGTGATGGAAGCACAGATTATAAATCAAATCTTCAGTCCCAAGTCAACATCAATAGGGACACCAACAAGAAAAAAGTTAATTTAAAGCTCAACAACATGATAGCTGAGGACATGACCACTTATTACTGTGGAACACATTGTGATAGGAAGTCAGGTTGATCCCAGACACAAACCACCTTTGAAGGGCACAGGAAGCTGGGTTGCAGTGGGTGTGCAGGGCCATGTGGAAGTGCTCAAGGGCCAACCAGAACACATGCAGAGAGGGGCTGGAGAAGAGTTTCCTGGACTTGCCTAGGATTCTCTCTTTTTTGCTTTGCAATGTTTAACCCCCAGAGAAAAGCCATTTCATTTTTTCTAGGCAGTGCTATGTTGCATACAATATTCACATACAGAGTGTGTATTTATTGATTTTCCCAGTGAATTTGTACAAATGCAAATGAATATATGTGACATATTTTTGAAAAGTCAGGATTTTTTGTCACCTTCTGAATTTACCAGAATGTGAACAAAACTTGCATTTACCAATTTGTGATGTAATTTCTGTCAAATTAGATTTCTTTTCTGAGAAAGCCCAAGCCAAATGCCACCCCCTTTCCCATCCGATACGCCCCAAGTCCTCAGAGATGGAGGATGAACCTGGACTCACTCTTGGGGGCAAAATACAGGTGCATTACTTTCTTCCCTCTGTCTTACCATCATTGACCAGACCTCTGTACTTATATCATGTTGTTTATATATTATGATTTTATCATGCATAATGCCACTATTGTATTGTACACAATGGTTTTCAATATTTTTTAACAAATCAATTTTATTGAAATATATACCCATCAAAAGTGTACTATCGATAATATTTGATATAATCACATAGTTGAATGTTCATAATTTTAATAATTTTTAGACCATTTTCATTGTTCCAATAATAATAGTAAAAACAAAAAACAAAGAAGCCTCATGCCTCTCAATCTCTGTTTCCCCTGCTGTGCATAGCTCATATTCTGTTTCCATCTTTCTAATTTATTCATCTTTATATTTTGTAAAATCTGCCTTATATATGCAATTATAATGATATTCATATTTCAAATGAGGTTTGACCATGTTACGTAATTCCATGTTACATTTTTTTAGCCTTCCTTCTAGTAATATACATCTCCTTACATATTCTTTTCCAACCACTATCATACCCATATAATAACCCTCCTGGTTAAAAACACTATGATATGTTTCTATGATTTCTATTCATTTCCAAAGATTTACAAAAATTTTACCAATTCTGCTCAGGTTAAACTTCAGCTTTCCATTCTCTATCCTCCTTCTACTTTCTGGTAACTAATCTAATTATTAACTCTGTGAGTTTACACAATATATTTTGTTCATAATATTACAACCACACTGTACTTGCCCTTTTGGATCTGGCTTGCTTCACTCAACATAATATCCTCCAGATTCCTCCATGTTTGCATATACTTCATGACTTCATTTCTTCCTAGAGCTGCATAGTATTCCATCAGGTATATACTCAGCAATTTGTTTATCCATTCATTGGTTGATGGACAATGGTGTTGTTTCTGTCTTTTCACAATTGTGAATATTGCCTCTGTGAACATGTGTGAAAATGGCTGTTCATGTCTCTCAGTTCTTCTGAGTATATAGCTATCAGTGGTATTGTCAATTCACACGACATGTCTATATTCAAATTCCTTAGAAGCTGTCAAATTGTCCTCAACAGTGGTTGTACCATTCTACATTCCCACCAACAGTGGAAAAGTATTCCTATCTCTCCATATCCTCTCCAACCCTTAAAGTTTTCCAAATTTTAATGACGTCTATTCTAATAGATATGAAATGATAACTCATTGTAGTTTTGATTTATTAGAGATATTGGTTTTTAAATTTCTTTTTCATAATATCTTTAACTGTTTTGGTATTAGGGTCATGGTGGCTTCATAAAGTGAATTTGGTAGCATTCTTTTCCATTCAAATTTTGGAGGCTCTTGAGCAAGATTATATTAGATCACCTTTGATTGATTTGTGGAATTCACCTGTGAATCCCTGTGGTCCTGGACTTTTCAACTATGGGAGATTTTTGATGACTGTTTTAATCACTTTATTTGTGATTCATTTGTTGACATCGTCTATCTCTTTTGTGTCAGTGTAGGTTGTTTGTGTGATTCCAGGACTTTGTTCATTTTATCTACATTATTTTGTTTTGTGATGAACAGTAGTCAACACTATCCTTTTATGATATCTATTATTTCTCTGGGGTCAGTGGTAATGTCCCCCCTCTTTATTCTGATTTTTAAAATTTGTATCTTCTCTCTTTTTTCCTTTGTCAGTCTATCTAAGGGTTTGTCTAATTTGTTGATCTTCTCAAAGAAACAACTTTTGCTTTTGTTGATTCTATTTTTTTTGTTCTTGATTACTTTTATTTCTGTTCTGATCTGTGCTATTTCTTTTCTTAGTCTTCGTTTACAATTAGTTTGCTGTTCTTCTTTTTCCTTCAGGTGTGTGAGTAGACATTCAATTTTAGTTTTCTTCCTTTTATATATATATTTTTTCATTTATTGAAGTGTATCACTCATACACAAATAATAACTGTATACTAATAGTTGTGATCTTACAAAACAAACACATAGCATCATATAGGGTTCTCATACCTCACTCTACCACCAATAACTTGCATTGTTGTGAAATATTTTTAAATAATGATTAAAGAGCATCCTCAAAATATTACTAATAACCAAAGTATCTTTCATTTGGTGTATTTTCCCCCTAACTCACACTATTCTTCTTCTTTTTATTATTATTATTGTTATTATATCATTTATATGTGAACATACATAAATAATAAATGTGTAGTAAAAGGTGTGAACTTACAAAGCAAACATGCATAACATCATACAGGGATCTTATACATCAACTCACGACCAACACCTTGCATAGTTATGAGACATTTGTTACAAAATATGAAAGAATATCATCAAAATCTTACTACTAACTATAGCCCTTATCTTACATTTAATGTGCTTCCCCCAACCAACACTATTATTTTTAAAATACATTTTTATGATAGAAGTGGTAAACTTACAAAACAATCATGCACATGTGCAGAATTCCCATACAACACCCTTCTATCAACACACCACACCGTGATGGGACATTTGTCACAGATTATGAAATAATATTATCAGATTATTATGAGGTCCATCCCATATATTTGACACCCATTTTCCATACTCCTCCATTATCAACAGAGCACATCTTTGGCACAGATGCATGACTATTATGTTATTACTGATAACCATAGTCCATAGGTCACTCCAATTGTATTTTTCCAAAGCTTCTCCACATTCACATCACCCCCAGAGTGATGTATATCTGCTCTAGCTCACAAAGGACACACTTGCATCTGTACCATGAAACACAATTCTCATCCACCTCTGGATTTACTCTGTTCATTCCCTAGATTATTTTCTAGATTTCTGTCAAGTGGCATTTACATCCCTAGACCACCCTTTTCAAACACATTCTCATTTATGTACTAGCTGATTCTCACTATAATGTTGCCATCAATTTTATACATTTCCACACTTTTACAGTAAAGTTAATTTAAACTTCTACATATATTAAACATCAGTAACCATCTCAGTCCTCCTCTCATCTCTTTTCAGAATTCCCCACCTACCACCAGGTCTTGAAGATATTTTCCTAAATTTTCTTCTAGAAGCTTTATGGTTCTTGCTTTTATATTTCAGTTTTTGTTCCATTTTGAGTTAATTTTTGTATGAAGTTTGAGATAAGGTTTTTTTCCATCTTTTGGTTATGAATATCCAATTCTCCCAGCACCATTATTTGAAGGACTGTTCTGCATGAGCTAGGTGGGTTTTACAGGTGTGTTAAAAAATCTCTTGACCCTATGTTAGGGTGTATTTCTGAACCATCAATTCAGTTCCATTGGACTATGTGTTTGCCTTTATGCTGGTACCATGCTGATTTTATCACTGTATATAGGCAATATGTTTAAAAGTCTGGAAGTGAGTGTCCTCCAACTTCCCTTTTCCTTTTTAAGAGGTTTCAGGCTCTTCAGGAACCCTTACCCTTATAAATAAATTAAAGAACTGTGCTTTCCATTTCTTTTTAAAATGTTGGTGGAATTTTTATCAGAATTGATATTTTAATGATATTTAGTTTTCCAATCCATGATCTTGGAATATTCTTCCAATTATTTAGCTCTTTTTAAAAATCCATTAACAACGAGTTGTAGTTTAATGAATACAAATGTTCTTCATTTTGTTTATTCCTAAATAGCTGGGTTTTATCTATCATATTCTATTTTCACCAGTCTTTTGAGATTTTTAGTTACATTTACTGATATAAACGTCATTTATCAACTATCTTCCAAGACACTCTCTCTTTTTTTTTATTCTTTTCAGGCCGTAGCACACCCTTTAGTATTTCCTGCAAAAAGAGTTCCTTTGTTATAAACTCTTTCAGCTTCTGTTTATCTGTGAATATTCTAAACCTTCCCTAATTTTGAATGACAATCTTGCTGGATATACCATTCTTGAAAGGAAGCTTTTCTCTTGCAGAATGTTAAATGTATTACACCACTGTCTTCTTGACTTCATGATTTCTGATGAAAAATCAACACTTAATCTTACTGAGTATCCCTTATAAGTTGTGCATTGCTCTTCTCTCACTGCTCTCATTGTTCACTTTTTGTCTTTTGCATTTGACATTCTAATTAGTATGTGTCTAGAGTTAGCCTATTCGGATTTATTTAGATGGGAGTATGTTGTAATTCTCGAACATGGATATCCATGTCCTTCAATAGGGTTAGGAAGTTTTCTACCATTATTTCTTCCAATATTCCTTCTGCCCCTTTTCCCTTCTCTTTGCCTTCTGGATTGTCCATGACATGTGTGTTTGCATGTCTCTTGCTGTAACTTATTTCCCCGAGACTTTCTTCAATTTATTCCATTCTTTTTTCATCTTTTCCTTTTTATATTTAATTTAAGAGGCTGTTTCTTCAAGCTCACCAATCTTTTCTTCTGTCTCCTCATGTCTGCTATTATATGATTCATGTATTTTTTAAAGAAAATATTTTTATTATTAAATTGTCTTTTTAAAAGATGCATAAATCACAGGAAGTGTTACATTAAAAAATAAAAGAGGTTCCCACATACCTCACACTCCATCACCCCACTCCTCCTACATCAACAACATCTTTCTTCACTGTGGCACATTGATTGCATTTGGTGACTGTATCTTGGAGCACTGCTGCACTGAATGGACCACAGTCTACACTGTAGTTTACACTCTCCCACAGTACATACAGTGGGCCATGGCAAGACATATAATGTCCAGCATCTGTCCCTGCAATATCATTTAGGACAATTCCAAGTCCTGAAAATGCCCCCATGAGTCATCTCTACTTCCCTCTCCCTGCCCTAAGCAAATAACTTGGCCACATTCTCCAGATCAATGTTACAGTTTCTTCATTACTGGTCACAATAATTCTATAGTAGAATACCAGTAAGTTCACTCTAATCCATATTTTATTCCTCCATCCTGTGGAAACTGGGTTGGTGATGTCCTCTCCACATCTGTATGGAGAGGGGCTTAGATGCCACATTGTTGATCGATGTGATTCTCCTGCTTGGCATTGTAGGCAGCATTGGTTCCCTGGTGTGGTGGTTGACTATCTTCACCCCCCTGTTAACCGACCTGTGCAAGTCCAACAAACCAGAGAGTAGGAGCTGCAACTCTGCTGACGGTCAGGCCCCAGCTGGCACATGGCCAGTCCAGAGATTGATGTATCCTGGGACACACCATCCCCAGCACCAACCACTGGTTCAGTAAAAGTGATAGAAGAGGCATGTGTAGAAAGTTCACACCTGAGTCCAACTCCATCACATTCAGGAACACAAATTCCCAAGTAGGGCCAAATGATAAGGCACTGAACTCCAGAGCCAACCACCATGATCATGGAACCTGTGTGTCTCCATAGCCCCCAGGAACACTCGTACCTGGGATTGTATCTACTTCGGCTGTCTCTGGGATCCTGCTGAGGCATGCATAAGCATGACCCTGCTGATGACATCCTAACTCTTTTTTGAAGACTTTTAGCCTGTGTTGACACCGAGGAAGAAATGAAAGAAATTGCCTTGTCACCATAAATAAAGGGCAACACATTATTTTTATTAAATTGTTTATTATTAAATAGTGTAATCACTGTTACAGAGATGAAAGGCAAAACATCAGCAACAAAGTGTTATGATATTTTTCATTTTTAATACCCCAATCTATTTTTACTTTATTATAGTTTTTTTTTAAATAAGTATGTATTCTATTTCTAATTTTTAAGGCTACCACTATTATGTTTTTTTTTAATTTTTTAATTTTTTATTGACTTTGTAATAATATTACATTAAAAATATATATGTGAGGTCCCATTCAACCCCACCCCCCCCACCCCCCCTCTCCCCCCCCCCCAACAACACTCGCTCCCATCATCACGACACATCCACCGGACCTGGCAAGTACATCTCTGGGCACCTCTGCACCCCATATACATTGGTTCACATCATGGCCCATACTCTCCTCTATTCCATCAAGTAGGCCCTGTGAGGATTTACAATGTCCGGTGATTACCTCTGAAGCACCATCCAGGGCAGCTCCATGTCCCGAAGACGCCTCCACCTCTCATCTCTTCCTGCCTTTCCCCATACCCTTTGTCCATTATGTCCACTTTTCCCAATCCAATGCCACCTCTTCTATGTGGACACTGGATTGGTTGTGTCCATTGCACCTTTATGTCAAGAGGAGGCTCAGATTCCACCTGGATGCTGGATGCAATCCTCCCATTTTCAGTTGTAATCACTCTAGGCTCCATGGTGTGGTGGTTGTCCTTCTTCACCTCCATCTTAGCTGAGTGTGGTAAGTCCAATAAATCAGATTGTAGGTGCTGGAGTCTGTTGAGGCTCAGGATCTGGCTATCACATTGCCAGTCCAGAGATTCAAATCCCCTAAATATATCTTAAACCCCAACATTAACTGCACCTCCAGCACATTAGCATGAAAGTCTTATGAAGGGAGATCCCATCTGAGTCCAGATTCATCACACATAAACACCATTTCCAAAGAGGGGCCATCTGCTCTGGTAGTTAACCCCATCGGCCATGACCATAACTCCCATGGGTCTCTTTAGCCCTCTAAGGAACCAATACCTGGGGGTTGTATCTGCTTTATCTGTCTCTCTGACTCTGCTCAGTTGTGCATGAGGGCAAACCTTCTGCCAGCCTCCAGACTCTTTTTTAGAAACTCGTAGCCATATAAACTCATTTCTCCTTTCCATTTCCCCCTTACTTTAGGTCAAACAGCATTTTAAAGTCATGGTATTTTATGTAGACATGGATATTCTGCTGATCCGCATTGAACTTTCTGTATAAGGTCATTTTCCAAGGGCTACCACTATTATTTAATTTTCCTGTTAATTTAATTTGGCAGTATATTAGGCTTCATTTTTGAAGAAGTTTGGGACCACAGAGGGGTTCAACTATGGTAGTGGAGGAACTCTGATGTGAGGTATTATTGAGGGGGAACACATGGTTGGGAGGGTGTTCTCCAGGGCTTGTATATAAGGTACATAAAATATTCAGATATATGATGTGTACTTTCATAATAGTTACAGTTACAAATGACAACTGAGGGAGTGCTGTGTTCCTAGCCAGGGAAGCTCTGTCACATTATCCATTGGAATAGCAACAATCCCCCAAGCACAATGGCAAAGACCAGTGAAGAAGGATGGTCCAATGATGAGTCATTGATAATGATGAATATACTTAGAAGACTGTGCCTGAAATTTGAACTAGTCTTAGAGCTGCAGAATGACTAAAAGTTACCTCTTGAGAGCCTCCATGTTCTCAACATGTACATGTATTAATTCCCACACACCCCACCCCCAGCATGGGACATGACTCCTGGGGATGAGCCTCCCTGGTGCCAAGGGATTACTTCCAATCACTAACTCATAATACAACTAGAAAAAGACCTTGAATAAAAAGGGGAAATGATAAAGACAAAAAGAGTTTACATGACTAAGACTCTCCAGTGTATTTTTAATTTCATTTATTGTACCTTACATTCCCATAAGTTCTGCTATTTTTCTATGTATCATTTCAAATTATTTTTTGTGCTCATAAAATGACTTAATATCCTTAATCTCTTTAGCCATCTCACGGAATTGGTTAAGGAGATTTGTTTGAACATCTATGATTAATTTCTCTACTACTTTATGTCATGTGGAGGCTTATTCTATTCCTTTACCTGGGTCATATCTTCCTATTTCTTGATGTGGATTGTAATTTTTTGTTGATGTCCTAGCATCTGGCTTACTAGATATACTTATTCTGGGTGTAGTTTCTCTCTTTAATTTATGGGTCTCTTTTCCTTTACCTCTTTCTGGTTGCATAGTGGGAGACATGGGTGTAGTTGGTGCTGCAAATTATGAAGGCTCAAGCTGCCCTCATTGCCCTAGTGACTGATAAATCTTCTTCCAACTTTCTACTTTGCTAGGGATAGGGAAAGAGCAACAGTTGTGTGTAATAATCCATGTCTCGCAGGCCTAGACTGTAGTTTCTCAAGGAGATTAATGAAACTCCAAGTCCATTTCTCCTCTGCCTAATGCAGGGATGGGGCTGCTGGTGTGGGCAGTAATCTATGCTGTGTGGTTTCAAAATGACTGCAGTTGCCCTCGCAGAATTCTGAATATTCAGGCTGCCTGCTGACTGTACCTGCAATTACCCAGAGAGGCTGAGGAAGGGCCTATCAATTTCCTCCCTGCTAAATGTGGGGCAGAAGCCTAGGTTAAGTCTCCAATGTGCTTGACAGAAGCCAGTCCCTGTGGTCACTGTGATTTTCAGTCACTCTGGCTTCACCTCAAGCTGGAGGTGGAGTCAAAATGGCAACTACTGGCCTCTTTCTGAATTGGATAGATTCGAACATTAGCTGTTCTTAGGGTTTTACTTTAGCCACCTGAATTTCCTAATCACTAGCTGATATCCATGGCCAGCTGTCTCTTCCTCCCCTGCTTTTGGGGAATGGAGCATCCAATTGCTGCCATAGAAAAGCTCCTGAGGTGGTTTTTCCAACAGAGTAGGATGATCACCAACCTCCACAATGTGACCTGTATTTTCCCAGAGAGGCTGACACTGGTCCCCCCAACTTCCTCCCTGCTGGAGGTGGGGCTGGGTCTTATGCTAGAGCTCCCATGTTCTCTGGAGATTCCTGCCACTATATTAGAGAATGTAACATTTCTCATCAGGATAGGTATTCAATGCTCTTCTTGCTATTGTGGGTCTCCACCAACCAAAACAACATATGAAAACATACTTATTCTGTAGAGGTGTGCCCCAGGTGTATCCTGCCCCATGCATCAACTCACCACCACCACTGCTGCACCAGTTGCCCTCCCCTACCTCAACTGCAACACTTCTGCAATCCAAAACCTCTCTAAAAATAAAGCAATAAATAAATGAATAAAAAGGAAAACATATTACTGCATTGTGACTTTCTTCACTATAAGATGTTATCCTTTTTGTATATTGTCAGTTTCTTTTGTATGTTTTCCCAGTGTCTTATAATTTTTAATTTATTTTCCAAGAACCTTTTGGTTACATAAAAATCACATATTAAATATAGGAGATTCCCATATTCTCCACCCCTTCCATCTCTCATATTTTCCTGAGCTAATAATATCTTACATGAGTATGGTACATTTCTTACAGTTGGTGAAAAATTGGCATTATTACTAAACATGGTCAGTTTACATTATGGTGAACATTTTGAACCATACATTTTTATAGGTTTTCATGAAAGGTATACCGGTCTCTATCACTCATTGAAAGACCATGTAGAACAATTCTAATGTCCTATAAATGCCTTATGTTCCACCTATTCTTCCCACCCCATACTATTGGAACCTATGTTAAACACTGTTTCAATTTTTTAAATAAAAAGTTTCATATTTATATTCATTAATACTGAGAACTTTACATACTAGTCTGTTTTCTTTTATTAGTCATTGCCTATGTTCTCAACTGATTCTTGCTCCTCTATTTGAAAAGATAAGCAGTGTATTGTAGGATGGGATTTTAATATTTTCTTGTTTATTGTGTGAGTCTCTCCTCACTGAGATAACACCCCATCACAAGTTGAACACAAACATATTCCATTGAAGCATGTCGCAGGTGCATCCTTTCAAACATATACACCCACCACCAATGTTCTGCACCAGTGAACCTCCCAAGCCTTAATTGTCAAATGAACATTCTCACGTTGTAGTTTCTACCACAGATCTACAAGACCTCAGGTTTCACCTATTCCTTCCTCCAACCTCACCCCTATTACATGAATAGCCAACCTAACCCTCCCATGCTTCTCACTCTTATATTCTGCCACCATCTACCAAGTCACATCCCTGTGCCACCATCACCCCATCTACTACTATACCAACTCCTTCCACCTTATCATAGATTCTGTCCAGATTGAACATGGGCTCACTAATCTCTATTCCCTTTCTATCTCCTGGTTAGTTATCCATCAAATTGTTTATGTGCTTGCCTAGTATCTCCTTGAAGCAGGCTAGTTAGGGAATAAAGTGATGGATCTGAAACCAGGCAGAAAAAAACACCACCATTGAATATACCCCCAAGATGACTGCTGGAAGACCCTTGTGAGAAATCCCATTTGGAATAAGATTTCCTCTGGTAGTCAGGAGAATACCAAGATATTCTCCAAGGGCCTTATCCCAGAGCACTGATGGGTGTGGTAATCAATCAAAACAGCAAACAGCTGGGACTCCTTCCCTGTCATTAGCAAAGTGGTGGAATAATTAATGGTTCAAACAGCAAGTGCAAAGGCCAAACCAGCACTGTTCTTGTCTTCTTCCCCCACTTCCTGGAACTCCATGCAAGTAAAACCTGGACTTTTGTAATCTATAATGAGGAATTGTCAACTGTTAATCCATCCTAATTATCTCTTTTCAGTCCCTTCCTTTCTACCTGGGACTCATAATCTATTATTTTCTCTTATTTCAATTAATACCCTTCCTAATGAACAACTTGCCAAAGCAACCTGGCTTGCTCTTGAAATTCATATCTTGTAGCTTAGCCAAGAACCTAGAAAAATGCAACAACAATCCTAATAACCTTTGTGTCTTTAGTCATATTGGCCTTTGTAGCAGCTTGATAAGAATTCCAAAATAGATATTGGACAAAGTTTGCAAACTGGTCTGTACCTCTGGGCATGATTAAATTATGATTTGGGCTCTGATTGGGATATATCAGTAGGATGTTTTGTCCCTGACCATTTGGTGGGTGGGGAACCACAGATAAAACAACACCACAGAGAAGAGGAGTTAGTTGGAGTTTTGGTGTTGGGGTTTTGATGTAGGAGTCTTGAGTTGGACCCCAGGAAGAAAGCACAAAGAAGATTTTGGTTGTGAGGAAAGAGAGAAGGCTCCAGGAAGAAAAATGAGCCATTAACCAGTAGTCTGTGGTCAGCCTTGTGGAGATAACAGAGGAGCTGAGCCTGGAGAGGGGCAAGCACTGGGAAGAAAGGAACCAAGGAAGCCTGAACCCTTCCATGCTTTGGCAGCCAACTTGCTCCAACACATGTCAATAAACTGATGAGGGAGGTAACTTGCTCTTTGTGGCCTGGTAACTGTAAGCTTCTACCCAAAGGAAATACCCTTTATGAAAACCAGCACATTTCTGATGTTTTGCATCAGCAGCCCTTTGGCTGACTAGTAGAGAATTTGGTATCAGAGAGGGGGGTCCTGATTTTGCAATTACCAAAATGCTGGAATGGTTTTATAAATGGATAAGAAGTATTTTTGGAGGAATTTTGAGTTGCTTGATGAAATATCTCTAAGTTGGAGGGAGGTGGGCAAGATGGATTCCAAACGAGTGCACCCTCATCATCTATCCTGCCAAAAAAATGGCCTAGTGGGGACAGAATCCTGCCCAAGTGAGTTCTTCTATGAACCCACAAAGCAAGAGTTTTCTGGGCATCAATCTGGTGAGGGTGTGACAAAAGGAGTGCTTGCTGAAGGTGCTTCAGACACTTTCTTGTTTGCTGAGTTTCCTCATTCTTAATTTACTTCTTTATGTGTGTAGTGATTTGGATACCAATGCTATCCCCTTTCCTTTGCATTTTTCTATCTCCCATCTTCTGTTGCTTCTCTTACATTACACTTCTTTTTGTTTTGCCCCCAATTATTATGACTTTTTATTTCTAACACCTTTATTCTGTTTTCTATCTTTTTATAACTCTTTATATTATTCTCCTTTCTTTTCTCTTTCCCTCTCTCCTGACAACACTGGCCTTTTAATTCAAACCATATTCTTCTTCATATTAATTTTACCATCTCATTGTAAGTACCACACATTTTTACTGTTATAACTTTCTACAGCTTACATGAGATCAGTATTAATTCTCCTATGTCTCACATGGTCATTGTGCTAACATTTACTAGCAATACTGCTATTATACTTTTTCTCTTATTATCTCCTTTGAATTACATGGCTCTAATATTTTCCTTCAAGGGAGCTTGGACAACAACAAGGAAATAGAATAAGTAAAGCAAAGTGTCAAAGAGAAGACTGAACACAAACACAAACACACAAAAAGCACATAAATAAATCTCATGATTAAATGGAGAAGCTAATCAAATGAACAAACCCATCAATATAAAATGATGACCAGAGAGCAACAAAAAATTATAAACCATAAGAATAACGAGGAAAACATGTCCCAATCCAATGAATACACTAAAACAAATGAAAAGGAGCAGAACATTGAAAAACTAATCAAAGCTCTCAAAACAAATATCATAGACCAATTTAATGAAGTGAAGGAAGATATTAAGGATATTAAGAAAACATTTGGAGAGCATATAAAAGAAATGGTATACATATTTAAAGAGATAATGGATATGATGATGATGAATGGCACAACCCAAGAAATCAAAATTACACTCTCAGCAAATAGCAGCAGATTTGAAGAGGCAAATTCAATAATTAATGATGTGGAAGATAGTACTTCTGAAATCAAACAGGGGAATTGTTCAATAAAAATATAGGGAAAAAAAATCCAGCAAGGACTTGGCGAACTGAATGACAATGCAAAATGCACAAATATGTGCATTATAGGCATTCCAGAAGGCAAAGGGAAAGGGGACAGAAAGGGTGTTGGAGGAAATAATGGTTGAAAATTTCCCAAACCTATTGAAGGCTATGGACGTCCATGTCCAGGAAGCACAACAAACCCCAAACAGTGTAAATCCCAACTGACCTACCCCAAGACATATACTTGTTAAATTATCCAAAGCTCAAGACAAAGAGAAAATACTGAAGGCAAAAAGAGAAAAGAGAAACATCACATGCAAGGGAAGAGCAATAAGATTAAGTGCTGATTTCTAATCTGAAATCATGGAGGCAAGAAGGCAGTAGTATGACATGGACAAGATATTAAAAGGAAAAAAGTTTCAGCAAAGAATACTCTATTCAGTAAAGCTCACATTCAAAATATCCACAGATAAATAGAAACTAAGAGAGTATGCCAACAAGAAACCTGCCCTATAAGAAACACTAAAGGAAGTTCTGTAGGAAGAAAGAAAATAAAATGGGAGAGACAAAGTTTGAGAAGAGTGTAAGAACAACTTAAAAGACAAGAAGAGAAGAAAAACAATATATGATAAGCACAAATCCAAAGAAAATATGGCTAATGTAAGTAATTTTTGAGAGTAATAACACTGAATGTCAATGGATTAAACTCACCTGTCAAGAGACACAGATTGGAAGAATGGATAAGGAAATATGACCAATCGATATGCTTTCTACAAGAAACACATCTTAGGCCTAGGGATTCAAGGAGAAAGTGAATGTCTGGAAAACATTCTAAAAATCAAACAATAACCAAAAAAAAGGCAGGAGTAACTATATTAATATCAGACAAAATAGACTTTAAAAACAAAACTATTGTGAGACAAAGATGGACACTACATATTGGTAAAAGGGGAAACCTTTCAAGAAGAAAGAACAGTCATAAATATTTATTTTCCCAACCAGGGCACCTCCAAATACATGAAGCAAACAATGGAAAAGCTAAGTGAAGGAATAGATGCCTCTACAAATATGCTGGGGGATTTTAATAAACCACTATCACCACTGGAGAGAACATCAACAGAGAATCAATAAAGAAACAAAGAGAGTGCACAATATACCAGAGGAACTGGACCTAATAGACATATACAGAACATTACAACCAAATACAGCAGGATATATATTCTCTTCAAGTGCACATGGATCATTCTCCAAGATAGGCCACAAAGAACAGCTCAATGAATTTGGAAAGATTGAAATCATACAAAATAATTTCTCTGACCACAGTGGAATGAAGCTGGAAATCTGAAAGGGCCAGAGACACAGATTAGGTGACAAGAAATGGAAGTAAAGAAACACACTCGTAGACAAACAGTGGACCAAGGAGGAAATCTCCAAAGAAATCAGTAAGTACCTTGAAACTAATGAAAATAACAACACAATGTATCAAAATTTATGGGATGCAGCAAAAGCTGTACTGAGAAGGAAATTCATAGCCATAAATTCATACATCAAAAGAAAGAGCTAAAATTGAAGACTTGTAGGAATTACTAAAAAAAATACAACATACTAACACCAAAGGAAGAAGAAAGACAAAAATAACAAAGATCAAAGCAGAATTAAATGAAATAGAAACTAAGAAAGCACTAGAAAAAATAAAAGAGTTGGTTCTTTGAGAAGATCAATAAAATTGACTAATCCTTATCTAGACTAACAAAGAAAAAAAGACAGAAGATGCAAATGCACAAATTAAGAAATAAAAACCATCATAAGAAGATACTTTGAAATACTATATCCTAACAGAAGAACAATTTAGAGGGAATGGATAAATTCCTTGAAACACATAAGCAACCTACATTGACAAAAGAAGAAATTGATGATCTCAACAAACCAATCACAAGTAAAAAGATAGAATCAGTCATTAAAAACCTCCCAACTCAGAAGAGGCCTGGGATAGATGGCATCACTGTTGAATACTACCAAACATTCTGGAAAAAACTAACACCAATCTTTATTAAACATTTAAAAAAATAGAATAGAAAGGAAAATTGCCTAACCCATCAATAATGTCAACATTACTCCAATAACAAAGCCAAATAAAAGCACCCCAAGAAAGTAAATTTATGGAGTAATCTCTCTAAAGAACCTAAATGTGAAAATCCTCAACAAAATACTTGCTAATCATGTTCAACAACACATTAAATGAATTACGCACCATGACCAAGTGGGTATTATCCCTGGTATGCAAGGAAGATTCAGCATAAGAAAATCAATTAACTTAATACACCACGTAAATATATCAAAGGAAAATAAACACATGATCATATCTATAGCTACAGAAAAAGCATTTGACAAAATACAGCACCTTTTCTTTTTTCACCTTCAATTTTATTTTATTTTAGATACTTTTTTATATTTGAAAAAGATATTTAGATTACATAAATGTTACATAAAAAATATAAGGGATTCTCATATGCCCTGCTCCACATCCCTGCCATATTTTCCCACACTAACAACATTGTTCATGGCCGTGGTACATTTGTTACAATTAATGAACACATTTTGGACCATTGCCAATAAGCATGGATTGTAGTTTACATTGTAGATTATACTCTTTGCCGCATATTTTTGTAAGTTATTACAAGATATATAATAGCCTGCACCAGTCATTTCAATGGCATTAAGGATAATTCCCAAGTCCCCAAAATGCCTGCAAATTATACCTCTTTTTCTCTCTTCCTCCCCTCAGAACCTCGAGTGACCACTGCCTCCACATTAATTATAAAAGTTCTTCAATTGCTGTAATAATAACAATAAGTCAATAGTAGAATAACAGTAAGTCCAACCCAGCCCAATGTTCATTCCCCAATCCTGAGTATTCTGGGATGGGGATGCCCACTCCACCTCTAATTGAGAGGTTACAGCTCCCTTTCTTGATGAAAACATTGTAAAATACAGGAATAGTGGGAAACATTCTGAACATGAAAAAGGGTATATATGAAAAACCCACAGCTAACATCATTTACAATAGTCAAGGCCTAAAACATTCCCCTCAAAGATAAGGAACAAGATAATGATGCCCACTATCATCCATCCTATTTAACATTGTGTTAAGAGTGCTGCAAGCACTGAGGCATGAAGCAGATATAAAAGGCATCCAAATAGGAAAAGAAGTAAAAATTTCACTATTTGCTGACAACATGATCCTATACATAGAAAGCCTTGAGAAATCTGCAACAACGATTCTAGAAATAATAAATGAGTTTAGTAAAGTTGCAGGTTATAAGATCAGTGTGGAAAAATCAGTAGCATTTCTGTACACCAATAATGAGCAATCTCAGGAGGAAATCAAGAAACAAATACCACTTGCAATAGTAAATAAAATTAAAATATGTAGGAATAAATTTAAGTAAAGATATAAAAACTTATACAAAGAAACTATACAGCACTGTTCAAGGAAATCTAAGAATATTTAAATAAATGGAAGAATATTCCAAGTTCAGGGATACAAAGACTAAATATCCTTAAGATATCTATCCTATCAAAACTTATCTACAGACACAATGTAATTCCCATGAAAATCAACACAGCATTTTTTACTGAAACAGAAAAACTTGGTATGAAATTCATTTGGAAGGGAAAGAGGCCCTGAATAGGCAAAGACATTTTGAAAATGAAAAATGAAATGGGAGAAATCACACTTTCTAACTATAAAACATACTACCAAGTGACTGCTCAGAATGGGATGGTATTGGCACAAGGGTAGACATACTGATCAGTGGAACCAAGTTGAGTGTTCTCATATAGATCCTCACATATGCAGTCACTTGATGTTTGACAAGGCCACCAAGCCCACTCAACTCTAAGAGAATGGCCTCTTCAGCAAATGGTGCTTGGAGAATTGGATATCCATATGCAAAGGATTGAAAGATGATTATCATCTCACACTTAATATAAAAATCAACTCGAGATTGATTAAAGACCTTAATATAAGAGCCAAGACCATAACAATCTGTGAAAAAAATGTAGGAAAGCATCAACAGGGCCTTGTAAGAGGAAATGACTTCTTGAACTTCACACCATGATTATGAGCAGCAAAAGAACAAACAGATAAATGGGACCTCCTAAAAATTAAAGCCTTTTGCACCTCAAAGGAGTTTGTAAAGCAAATGAAAAGACAGCCTACCCAAAAGGAGAAAATATTTCATAAATATATATCTGTTAGGCGACAAATATCCTACATATATAAAGAACTCCTTTATCTCAAATATAAAAACGCAAACTACCTATTAAATAATGGGCAAAAGATTTGAACAGATACTTCCCCATAGAAGAAATACAAATGGCTAAAGAGCACATGAAAAGATGCTCAAAATCACTAGCTAATATGGAAATTCAAATCAAAACTACAATGAAATATCATCTTACTCCCATTAGACTGGCAGCTCTTAGAAAACAGAAAACTACAAGTGTTGGAGAGAATGTGGAGGAATGGGAACCATCATCTACTGCTGGTGGGAACGCCAATGGATCCAGCTGTTATGGAAGATAGTTTGGTGTTTCCTCGAAAAACTAGCTATAGACATGCCATATAACCCAGTAATTCCACTGCTGTGTATATACCCAGAATAATTGAAAACAAGGACACAAATTGACATATGCACACCAGTATTCATAGCAACATTATTAATTATTGCCAAAAGCTGAAATCAATCCAACCAACAGATGAGTGAACAAAATGTGGTATACATACACACAGTGGAATTCTCCTCAACTGTAAGAAGGAGTACAGTACAGACACACGGGATAACGTCGATTAATCTCGAGGACCTTGTTTTGAAAAAAAAAAAAAAAAAAACAGCCAGGCATTTAAGGACAAATTTTACATGACCTCCCTGATTTCAAATAAGCAAACTAAGCTGTCTCAGAGAACAAGAGACTGGATGATAAGCCTATATGAAATTGGGGGGGGGGAGGAAGGATGTACGCTGGTGTCTCATTGGTGAAATCTATAATAAAATGGAGGTAAGTAGTTAAAAAGGGAAGGGTTAAGATGGGGGAATAGGAATACTATTGGGTGGGGATTTGCAGGTTTGAGGGGGCTAGCATTGGGAGGATGGGTCAGATGGCACATGGAATTGGGAGATGGTAGGAGGATCAGATGAACATGGGAAATTATCAGTTATGTGATTGAATTTATAATATTGAGAAAACTCTTTAGAAAATAATATAAGGAAGGGTTACTTGTTTCAGGAGTGGGCACAAGGGCAGGGTTCTAAGGAGTATGTGAATGCTCATGTAGTCATAAGGTGTTATATCATTGGGTGGAGATCCATACAATGAGTGGGAAAGTGTACCATCATTCTGGGGAGGGGTGATGTTCTCAAACAGAGGGAAGGGTGTCTCTCAAGAGAATTGGTGGCTTCCAAGGGGGGAGGACAATCTACTGTGTCAAGCTCTCAGCATTGTTGCAAGTATCTGTGAATCTGGTCCTTCAAGCAGTGATGCTTGGTTGTCACTGTGGCCCATGAATGGAGGTGGAGAGAGGGATAGAATAGAGGAAAGCAGGGATAACTTGGTGGCAATGGAAGTGTTCCCCAAGATCATGCGATGATGGATACAGGACATGTTAAATTTCACCAAAATTTATAGAAGTGAATAGTCTAAAATGTAAGCCATAATGTAAACTATAATGTAACTAAAAAGTTAGAAAATTATACAATCTAAAATATAAACCATCATGTGAACCAAAATGGAAACATGTTTTGTAGCTATGTTTCAATATCTATACATCAGCTACAGCAAATATTATTTGAACATGTAAAATGCTCTTTGCTGAGGAAGGGAGAAAAGGGAATGATGCTGAATATATGGGATTTCCCTACAGTGTATATATGTCTTTATTGTGATCTAAAAATTTTTGAAGACAAAATTAAAAATTAAAATAAAAGAATGTAGACTCTGAGGAAGGAATGAAAGAAATTGCCTTGCCACTGTGCATATAGGGCAACAACAATACAGTGATGAAAGGCAAAATGTCAAAAAGATCTTTTATAATATTTTTCTTTTTTAATACCCCAATTTTCTTTACTTTTAGTTTTTCTAAATGAGTATGTATTCTGTTTCTAATCTTTAAAACTATCACTACTATTTCATTTTCCTATTAATTAAATTTGGTAATACACTAGGTTTCATTTTTGAAGAATTTTGGACCACAGAGGTTTTCAACTATGACAGGAGATGAACACTGCTTTGAGGTGTTACTGAAGGGGGACACATGGTTGGGAGGGAGTTCTCCAGGCCATGTATATAGGGTATACAAAAATGTTTGGATATTCATTGGGTATTTTCATTGTAGTTAGAGTTAAAAAACAAATGAGGGAGTGCTGAGTTCCCAATAATGGGAGTTCTACCACATTCCCCAGTGGAACAACAACAATCCCTAAAGTGCAAGAGCAAAGACCAGTGAAGAAGGATGGTCTAATGATGAGCCCTTGATACTGATGACTATGCTTATGAGCCTGTGTGCCTGAAATTTGAATTAGGCCTAGTGTTGCAGGATGTCTAAGAGTTACTTCCTGAGAGTCTCCATGTTGCTCAAATGTGGCCACTTTCTAAGACAAACTCAGCATGTACATGCATTACCTTCCCCCAAGCATAGGACATGACTCCCAGGAATGAGCCTCCCTGGTGCCAAGGGATTATTACCAAGCACCATTTGATGATGTATCTAGAAAGAGACCTTGAATAAAAGGGTCAGCTCAGACCAGCAGAATATCTCAGCTTACATGTAATATCAGGTGTCAAAAATGCATTTTGACCTTGAATAAAAGGGGGAAATGGAAAGGACAAATGAGTTTATATGGCTATAAGTCTCCAAAAATGAGTCGGGAGGTCATCTTAGGGGTTGCACTTATGTGAACCTCAGCAGGGTCCCAGAGAGAGTCAAAGTAGATACAACCCCAGTTACTGGTTCTCCTGAGGGCTACAGAGCCCCACATGTTCTATGGTCATGGAAGATGGCTCTGGAGTTCAGGGCCATGTCCTGTGGACCTGCCTTGGAGTTTGTGTTCCTGAGTGTGATGGAGTTGGATTGAGATATGACCTTACTACACATGCCTCTTCTGTCACTTTTACTGGACCTGTGGTTGGTGATGGGGTTGAAGTATACTCAGGACACATGAATCTCTGGACTGTCCATATGACAGCCAGGCCCTGAACCTCAGCAGACTTGAAACCCCTACCCTCCAGATTATTGGGTTTACCACAGCCAGCTATCAGGGAGGTGAAAAATACCAACCACCATACCAGGGAGCCAAGTGTGCCTACAACTGTAAGCAGGATCATTGCATCCATCATCCATGTGGAATCTAAGCCCCCTTTTGATATAGAGGTGGAGTGGACATAACCATTCCAGGGTCCACAGGCTAGAGGAATAGAGTATGGATTAGAGTGGATTTACTGATATTCTACTATGGAACTACGGTGAGGAGTAAGTGGCAAGAGTAGCTGCTGAGGGTAGGGAAAGGGAAGAAGAGATATGATGTGCGGGCATTTTCAGGACTTGGAGTTTTCCTGGGTGATGCTTCAGGGACAAATACTGGACATTTTATGTTCTTCCATGGCCCACTGGTTGGACTGAGGGAGAGTGTAAACTACAACCTAATCCATTATCCATGTGGTGCAGCAGTGCTCCAAAATGTATTCACCAAATTCAATGAATGTCCCATTATGATGAAAGAGGTTGTTGATGTGGAAGGAGTGTGGTGAGGGTGGTGGGGATACATGGGGACCTCTTCTATTTTGTTAATGTACTATTTTTAAAAAATAGAGAGAAAGAAATTAAAAAAAAAATAAAAGTGGATGAAATCACCCTATAAATCTGAGTGAGGGGTTTGTCCATCCCCCATGGGTTAGAGAAGGCCAGGTGATCAATTCATTGCTCTGAGAGGGTTGAAATTGTATGTCAAATGTTAGGGAGGATGTCGTCTTCACTTCACTGTACTAGGAGGGTTAAGTTTCTAGACCAAAGATTGGGTAAAGATTGGCAATCAACCCAATGCTGTTGGAGTGGCAGGTTTAGAGCTTAGTAGACTCCCAGATGATTGATCATGGTGGAACCGAGAAAATGGCCATGGGCAAGTCTGTGGAAAGGGTGGGTCCCCATGAGGGCTCAAGGAAAAGAAATCATCATTCTAAGAATAACTCTCAGACTTTGAATTCTAATGGAGACTGCCCAGCACATTTACTAAAGAGTTCTGGACCCATAACTCATGTTTCCCTCCCAATTTCTCCTTATTGTAATTAAAATGGTTATCCTTTGTTCATTTGTTTATTGGAAGTTGATAAATTGTTTTGTAAGTTTCAGAGGTCTACAACAAGTGGGGCTTTGCCCAAAGACAAATGATACTTCTTTACGCTAATTGTGATATGATTCTCTACTTAGGATTGATATTGATTTAAGTGTTGCTGTTTGTTTGCTTTTTTTTGTTGTTGAATATTTTAATGCCTTTTTGGAATTCATAGGGTGGCATGTAGCAGTTTGATATTGTTTATGAATTCCAAAAATAGATATTTCATATGTTTGTAAACTTTCTGTTCCTCTGGGTGTCATTAAATTATGATTAGGGTTTTGATTGGGCCACATAAGCAGGATGTTGAGACCTCAAGGGTGGGGACTCACAGATAAAACTACAGAGCAAATTAGAACTGTTAGTTTGAGTTTTGGTGTTGGACTTTTGATGCTGGAGTCTTGAGCTGAAGCCCCAGGAAGTAAGCATATAGAGGAGCTTGGTCTTGAGGAAAGAGAGACGGCCCTGGGAAAAGAAACAAGCCATTTGCCTAACAGTCTACAGCTGAACTTGTGGAGATAAAGAGCAGATAAGCCCAGAAAGGTGAAAGTCCTGGGAAGAGAGGAAGCCAGGAAGCCTGAACCCTTACAGATGTCAGCAGCTCCAACACATGTCAATAGACTTTGGTGAGGAAGATAATTTGTGTTTTATGGCCTGGTAACTATAATATTGTAACCCAAATATATATCCTTTATGAAAACCAACCCATTTCTGATATTTTACATCAGCACTCCTTCAGCTAATACAGCATTTCATTCTTTAAAATTTTATTTGAATTATTTGTGTAGATATCTTTGATTAGTTTTGTTAAATCCTGAATCTCATCAGGATTCTATTTTTTCCTTTGACTGAGCCATCTCCTCCTGTTTCCTATTATATCTGGTATTTTTTCTAATGTCTAATCATCTGAATATTTTGGTAAATTTATTCTGATGGTGAATTTCTCTCTCCTGCCTAGTGTTCTCCTTTTCATGAATCTTCTTTGATTTTTCATTCAACTTTCTCTGAGTCTTTAAAACTCCCCAGCTTATGTTATAAAATCAGCCTTTTCTCCACTGGTTTTGAGTGAGAGTTGAACCCTGTCTGCTTATTCTGATGCCATCTTCCCAAAATCTCATGTTTCCAAAAATATTTTAACAGAAATATAGATAAAATTTTCAAGCTCACAATGCATTATTTTTAAAGAAACAAAGAAGATCCTTGATACAATTCATATTTAATTAATACATTCATTTTTCTTTTCAATGCATGTACCAATCATTTTTCAGCATATTCTTTTTTCATTAATCTTTTAAATATTTTATATACATAAAATGTAGAGCTACCCATTATTATTTTCTTTGAAGCTGTCATGATTTGAGAACTAAGTCATATTCCTTATCCTCTTCACACACCCACAATTTTTTTAAAGTAGACTTTACGTAATGACCATTACACTGAGACAAAACTTCTCAGATGTGTGCTTGAACCTCATGTTGCAGCATAGCTTGTGAAGACATCAATGTGTGCTATTCTGACCCATTTCCTGGGTGACCAGAAGACCTACTAGCTTTCAGTGGTGACCAGAACAAGATAAGATTCTGTGACAGGTCCAGACTGCTGTGCAGCTATACTGCCACTTTGGCCATATGATCCAGTAGAAGCAATGTAACTGGAAGTGGCAGTGTGAAATCAAAGTGCTTTTGACAGACTTCTAAAGGGGAATCACAATGCAGAACTTAGGGTTTTGGAGCGAAGTCTCCCCATCCTCTGCAGATAACATTTTCCTCTTGAGAAACATACTTTGGCCTGCTACTGAGGCTTAGTAGAGAGTGATTGCTTAACCATGGGCCTACAAGTTATCATGATACCTGCGTTTATTATGATCCAGTATTTTCTGAACAACCAAACCATTAAAATGTTGGGCATGTACAACAGCTCTCCCTGATAAGTTGGAATTGATACATAAGATAGGGCTCATGTGGGCCCTGTAGTCACAGGTAAGCTACATGAGGAAGTGGCCAAAATTCATAGTCACCATTTCTGCCATGTTGCCTTCTCTTTCTCAATCCTCAGTTATGGCTTCTTGCAGAGTTACTTACAAGCAGTTAAATGAGGAAGAGAAAACTCAGGCCCGATTTTCAGATGTATGGGTACAACATGGTGGAATCACCCAAAAGTAAACACCTACAGCACTGCAGCCCTTTTCTGTGACATCCTGAAGGACACTGCTAAGGGAAAATCTTCCCAGAGGACAGAGCATAGAGCCATTCTCCTGGTTGTTCATCTTGCTTAAAGGAGAAATGCCTTAAGGTGCATTAGTGTACTGATTCACCGACTATTGGCAATGGTTTGGCTGGATGGTCAGGGACTTGATAGGAACCTGAATAGAAAATTGGTGACATGGAGGACTGAGGAAAAGTTCTATGGATAGAACTTTCTGAGTGGGCATGAAAATATTTGTGTCCCACATGAATGTTCACCAGAGGGTGAGGTCAGCTGAGGAAGATTTTAATAATCCAGTGGATAGTATGACTACCACGGTGACTAGCATTCCACATTTTTCTGAGCTTCTCCTGTCAATGCCGAATGGGCACATGAACAAAGTGGCCATGAACATAGGGATGGACAATATGCATTAGCTCAGCAAAATATACTTCCCCTCACCAAGGCCAACTTGGCGACATCCACCATTGGTACCCAATCTGCAAACAGCATGGCCTATACTCCTGACATGGCACTATTGTTCGAGGTGATAAGGCTTCTCCTTATTGGCTTGTTGATTACACTGGAGCACTTCATTTATGGAAGGGGCAGCAATTTGTTCTCTGGATATGGCTTTGCCTTCTCTGCATGCAATGCTTCTTCAAAACTACTATTAGTTTACTTATCAAATGTCTTATCCACTGCCATGATGTTCCACATGGCATTGCTTCTGATCAGTGAACCCACTTCACAGCATATAAACGTGCAGGCATGGGCATACACTCATGTAATTACCTAATCTTACCATGTGCTCCATCATTGTGAAGTAGCTGGATTGATAAAATAGTGAAATGGCCTTTTGAAGACTCAATTATAGCGCCAAATAGGTGGCAATACATTCCTGGTTTGGGGCAATGTTCTCCAGGAGACTGGATATGCTTAAAATCAGTTTCTACCCCATGGTTATATTTCTTCCCTAGCCAGGATTCATGGGTCCATTACTCAAGGGGTAGAAATGGGAGTTTTATGACTCACTATTAACCCTAGTGGTCCACTAGGAAAATGTTTGCTTCCTGTCCATGCAATCTTAACTTCTACCGGTCTACAGTTCTTAGTTTTAAAAAAGAGGAGTGTTTCCACCAGGGAACACAAGAATGATTTCATTGACCTGGAAGTTAAGACTTCTACTTAACCACTTTAAGTTCTCTGTGCCTCTATCAGCAAAGTAGAGCATTACTGTACTAGCTGAAGTGATTGATCCTGACTGTAAAGTTTAAATAGGACTGCACCTAAGCAATGGAGGTAAAGAAGCGTTTGACTGGAATACAGGAGATCCTTTTGGGTGTCTCTTAATACTACCTTGCCCTGTGATTAAAAGCAATGGTAAACTGCCACAAGAAAAGCAAGACTAGGAATATCTCAGAATATTAATAAATGAAAGTTTGGTTCACCCCACCAGGCAAAGAACTGAGGTGATTGCCAAGGGCAAAAGGAATATGGAATGGGTAGTGGAAGAAAGTAGTGAGAAATATGAACTTCAGCTATGTAAAGAGTTACAGAAATGAGGACTTTAATGGTTGTGAATATTTTTCCATGTTCTGTTATATGTTAGTGTATATAACAAAAACAAATATTTTTGCTTTTTTTCTTTCTTTTTCCCTTGTCATATGACATAACAACATTAGTTTCATGCCATGGTATTAATGATGTAAAATTTAAGACAATATTGTCCAAGGACTTGAACATTATTCTGGGAGGCATTTGTTGTATTTCTGCTTGTATGCAGGGGAGATGAACATTTTTAGGTGGAAATATATATATTTACCTTAAAACCACTGGGAGATTCTATTGTAACCTATTTTTTAAATCTTATTTTAATTCTAATTATCTTTAAAAAAATTAATACATCACACAAAATGTTACATTAAAAAATAAGAGAGGTTCCCACATACCCCACTGCCCACTCTCCAACCCCATGTTTTTTTAATTGTATTTTTTGAAGATACAGAGATGACAGAAAATGTTACATTAAATCGTATGAGGTTCCCATGTACCCCACACTCTTCATCCACTTCTCCCACATTAACAACCTCTTTCATCATTGTGGCACATTCATTGCATTTGGTGAGTACATTTTGGAGTACTGCTGCACCACATGGATAATAGTGTACGTTGTACTATACACTCTCTCCCAGTACATCCAGTGGGTTATTCAGGGCCAGGAGCTGCAAACAAAATGTGCCCCAGGGATCCACCTCCCCAGGAAAGTAGAATGAGAGGGACACAATCTAAGGCTGATTCAGCTTTTGATGCACAAGTTTGCTTTGCTGTGTCCCCTTACAGGTTTGGTGGGGCTGTACCATTGTTTGCCTTGGGAGCCAAGCTCAGGACTAAAGAGATCCATGCATCTAAATTTCCCTCTCTATTAACTGAGACTGATTGTTTAGGAGGTAGAGGAAAGTGGAATATTTTCTACCTAGGAATAGGGAGAGGCTACCAGCAAAGTTTGGAAAACAGTCTCTAAGAAACTTTGAATTACAAAGCTCTTAGGCTCCATGAAGGAAATTATATCATATAGATCCAGTCTTTGTTGCAACAAACACATGCCAGTCAGACTTCAACTGAGAGGGTTCCAAAGAGTGTTATCTGCTGGCAGACTAAGTGCACATGAGGAACTTAAAAGGGGTATGTATGGGGTATGTAGGAACCTCTTGTATTATTTAGTGTAACATTTTTGTGATATAAGTATATTTTAAATAAAGATAATTTAATAAAAAATAAGTAAATAAGTAACAGAGGCTTTTTCTGGCCTTTATAGGATCCCTCCCTAAGAGAGCTAGAGTGTCTAGTTTTGAGCAAGTAACCGGGACAATCCTAAAGAGCGAAGTTGAACCAGGAATCAAAGAATAGCATTAACACAAGCCTTCCATCACTAAATCCCTACAAAAGAGAAAAATTGAGTAAACTCATCACCCTTATCAGCTAGCTAGACTTCAGCCAAAAATTATGAACCATACTAAGAAAATGACTCATATATCCATGGAAAGGAATATATCAAAGCCCCAGAAGAAACACAGGATCTGAGAAATCTAATTAATGAGATTAACACAAATTTTCAAAATCAAATTAATGTGCTGAAAGACAATATGGCTAAGGAGATACATGACTTCAAGAAGACACTGAGCAAGCATAAAGAAAAATTTGATAACCTGATGAGAAATGTAACAGAGCTCATGGGAATGAAAGACATGGTAAGTGAGATCAGAAACACATTAGAGGCATACAACAGCAGACTTGAAACGATAGAAGAAAGAATAAGTGACACCTAAGGCAGAACAGCTGAAATAGAAGAAAGGAAAGAATACACAGAGAAAAGAATGGGAAAAAATGAGAAAGGAATCTGGGAGTTGAATGACAATATGAAACACAACAACATACATGTCATGGGAGTTTCAAAAGGAGAAGAGAAGGGAAAAGTGGCAGAAAGAGTATTTAAGTACATAATAGCTAGACATTTCTCAATTCTCAAGAAAGAAATGAATTTACTTGTTCAAGAAGCAGAGGGGACCTCAATCAAATTAAATCCAAATACACCTACTGCAGAAAACATTATACTCAGAATGTCAAACATCACCGATAAAAAGAAAATTCTGAGAGCAAAAAAGGAGAAGCAAACCATCACATACAAGGGACACTGAGTAAGACTTAGCATGTGTGTTTCATCAGAAACCATGGAGGCAAGAAGACAGTGTATTTATGATACTGAAAGAGAAAAAAAAAAAAACTCTCAGCCAACAATTCTTCATCCAGCAAATTTGCCCTCTTATATGAAGGTGAACCTAAAATATTCACAAATAAACAGAAACTAAGAAAGTTCATAAAAAAGAATACACTTGGCAGGAATGATTAAAGGAAGTCTTAGAGCCTAAAAGATAGACAAGAGAGAGAGGCTTGGAGGACAACATTGAAGAAAGAATAGCAGGAAAAATAACAAAAAGAGTAAAAAGACAGAATGAAAACAAGATATGACATATGAAACCCAAATAAAATGTTGAAAAAATAATGCATTTACAGTACTTTCATTGAATGTGAACAGATTAAACTGTCCTATAAATAATAATGAAATAAAACAAGCAAACAAATAAAAAAGATATTGCCTGACAGAATGGATTCAAAAAACATAAGCCATCCATATGCTCCTTACAAAAGGCTCACCTTAGAACCAGGAATACAAACTGGCTGAAAGTGAAAGGTTGGAAAATGATACTCCTCACAAATAGTAACTAAAATGAGCAGTAGTAGCGATACTATCATAGAAAACTGACTTTAAATGCAAATAAATTGTAAAAGATACAAAAGGCCATTATATAAAATAAAAGGGACAATCCAATGGGAAGACATAACAATCATAAATAGATATGCACCTAACCATGTTGCCCAAAAATACATGCAAAGTCTCGCAAAACTGAAGGGAGAAATAAACATCTCTATAATAATCATTGGAGACTTCAACACACCACTCACAACATTAGTTAGAACAAATAGACAGAAGATCAACAAGGAAACAGAACATAATATGATAATTGAGTTAGACGTAACAGACATATACAGAATGATACACCCAAACTCTGTGGGTTAAACATTGTTCTGAAGTGCCCATGGATCTTTCTCCTGATAGATCACATGTTTCGTCACAATGCAGCTCTCAATGAACATAAATGATGGAAATTATACAAAACGCCTTCTATGATCACAATGGAATGAAACTGGAAATCAGTCATAGACAAGAAACAGGCAAATTTGTGAATGTGTGGAGGCTAAACAACAAGCTCTAAAATATGCTTTGGGACAAAAAAATTTGCAAATGAAATCAGCAAACATATTGAGACAAATGAAAACAAGAACACAACTTACCAAAATTCATGGGATACAGTATATTTCTTGAGAGGGAAATATATAGCCCTAACTGCTTATATTCAAAAAGAAGAAAGACCTAAAATAAAATTTAACTGAACTAGAGAAAATAGAAAAGAAGAGCAAATCAATCCCAAAGCAAGTAGAAAGAAATAATAAATATTAGAGCAGAAATAAATGAAAATAAGAACAACAACAAAAAGGAAAATCAATCAAAATCTGGTTCTTTAAGAAGATCAATAAAAGTGACAAAGCCTTAGCTAGACATACAAGAAATAAAACAAACAAAAAAAAAAACAGAGAAAATGCTAATAACTACAATCAGAAATGAAAGGGGGAATGTTACAACTCATCCCAATGAAATAAAAAAAAAATATCATGAGGATATTATGAGAAACTGTATACCAACAAACTAGACAACACAGATAAAATGAACAAATTCCTGCAAATGCCCAAACAACCTACACCGATGCTACAAGAGACACAAGAATTTAAGAAATTAATCACATTTAAAGAGATTGAATCCGTCATCAAAAATCTCCACCCCAAAAATGTCCAGGACCAGATGGCTGGACAAGCACTTTGTGAAGAATTAACACCAATCCTGTTTAACTCTTCTAAGAAATTGAAGGGGAGCAGCAGGGCACGGGGCGGTTGCTCAGAGAGCCCGGGTTGCACCCGGCATGCGGGTCGCAGTGCTGCTCTGTTAGGGTATAGGGCCTCCTGCAGAAGGCAGAGGTCGCAATTGCAGGGCACTTAGTGACCACGGAGAACAGGGGCTGCAGCTCCGCCTGCCAGGGTTGGCCCAAGGCTCCAGCGTCGCGCTGCTCCGGCGTGGGTGGAGTCGGGGGCCATTGCAGCACGCCTAGCAGCCTTGATTTGGCGTCCAGGGTCTTGGTGGCTGGCAAGCAGGGAGAATTATCTGCCAGAACTGATGGCACAGGATTCCCCTGGACCCCTCCTTCATGCAGGGTCCTCTGCTGGTGGATCAAGAAATAGAAAAGTTTCAAAAAGAGAAGACAAGGACAGAGAAAATTACATTATGTACATTGAAGTGGTGAATAATAAGAATATGAAGCTGGGACAGAAAGTGTTAATTCCTGTAAAACAGTTTCCTAAGTTCATCTTCGTGGGGAAAGTTTTGGGTCCATGAGACAACTCTCTGAAGGGTTTACAGGAAGAAACTTGACAAAAATGTCCATCCTTGGAAAATGTTCCACGTGACACAGGCAAAGAAAGAAGAGTTGAGGAAAAGTGGAGGAGCAAAGTATTTCAACCTCAGTGATGATCTCCACATTCTCACTAAATTCTTGGCCCCTCAAGCAGAACCATATGCCCGAAAGGGACATGCCTTGGAAGAAATAAAGAAGTTCCTCATTCCTGACTACAATGATAAAATCAGGCCAGCACAGCTGCAGGAATTAACATATTTGAATGATGGTTCAGAAAATGCAGATGTCCCAGTGGTTTGAGGTGGTCCCCTATGCATACAAGCAGTGTACCACCCACAGCAATAACCAGTGGAAGGAAAAACATCTCATTCTTGCTGGTTAGAGTTGGGGTGCTTCGAGGGACACAAGTTTCCAGGGACATCTTTCCTAACCAAGAGCCAGTGAGCTGGGAAGAGGGCTTCTCACTCCCAGAGGCATCCCATCAAATAGGTTCTGACCTCCGTCCCTACTGCCTACACAAGAGACCTATGGAGATTCTGACTATGAGGGTGGCTATGGTACTGCTTATGACCAATAGAGTTAGGTTTCCTGTGGTAACAGCTACAGCATCCCAGCCCAAAGAGGTGCCAATGACTCTAATTATGGACATGGACTTTGTGAGGATACTTAAGATTCTTATGAGCAAGAAGAGTGGACTAACTCAGACACAAGGCCCCTTCCACAAGGACAAGGGAGGGAGTCTACTGAAACCAGTCAAATGGCAGATACTGATTGTACTGTCTGATGTTGTGAAATATTCAATCTCCACCAGTTCTGTATACTGTTAAAAGTAATTTTTTCTATGAACAGCCCCTTTTAATGAATCAAAATGCTTAAGATCTGAATAGATGGAGCTCAGAACTACTTTGTTGAAACCTGGGCAGAAAAATAAATATGTAAATTTTTGTAATTTTCAGTCTGCATATGCAAAATAGGTCATCAAAAGGAAAAAATTAACTTTAACTAGCACTAAACAAAAAAGTAGGTTTACTAAATGTGTTAATCTACTTTTTTAATATGCCTCACTTTCATTTTAAAGGTCTGCATAGAATTTAGTAGAATTTAATTACTTTATCTTTCACCAATAATAAGTGCAAAAAATGTGGTATTCTTTTGTAAATCAAGTCTTGAATTTTTCTGTAGTGTTAAGCAAAGTAACACCTTGCTTGATACTAAATAAACTTTTGAAAGAAAAATCATTGAAGAGGAGGGAAAATACCCAATACCTTTTATGAAGTCAATATCACCCTAATACAAAAGCAAGATACTGCAAGAATATTACAGACCATTCTATCTAATGATGTCTATCTAATGGATGCAAAAATTCTCAACAAAAGAATTGTAAATAGAATCCAACAGAGTATCAAAAGACCTATACATCATGAACAAATGGAACTTATTCCTGGGAAGCAAGGTTGGTTCAACATCAGAAAATAAATTATTGTAATATAGCACATTAACAAATCAAAGGAAAACGAAATGAAAAACATGATCATCTCAGTCAATGCAGAAAAAGCATTTGACAAAATCCAGCATCCATTCTTGATAAAAACTCTTCAAAAGATAGGAAAAAAGGAAAACTCAATATGATGAAGGGCATATATGAAAAACCCACAGACAATATCATACTCAGTGGGGAAAGTTTGAAAGCTATCCCTTTTAGAGCTCAGGAACAACACAAGAATACCCACTGTCACCACTGTTATGCAACATTGTTATAGAAGTTCTAGCTAGAGAAATTAGACAAGAAAAAAAGGCATCCAAATAGGAAAAGAAGTAAAACTCTCACTATTTGCTGATGACATGATCCTACTTGAGCTAATAAATGAGTTCAGCAAAGTGGCAGGATAAAAGATCAATATACAAAAATTACTGTTTTTGTACACTAGCATTGAAGAATCTGAGGTGGATGTCAGGGAAAAATTCAATTTACCATAGCAACACAAAGACTGAAATACCTAGGAATCATTTAATGAAAAAAGTATAAGATCTATACACAGAAAACTGCAAAACATTTAATGAAAAAAGTACAAGACCTATACACAGAAAACTGCAAAACAAAGCTAAAAGAAATTAACAAAGACCTGAACAAATAGAAAAAAACACTCCATTTTCATTTATTGCATGACTACATATCGTGAAGATGTCAATCCATTCCAAACTGATTTACAGGTTCAATACAATACCAATGAAAATTCCCATAGACTATTTTACAGAAATAGAAAAGGCAATAACCAAATTAATTTGGAAGGAAAAGTACACCTGAGTAGCCAAAAACAGTCTAAAAAAGAAAAGCAGTATGGGAGGAATTTCATTTTTTGACCTTGAAACATTACAAAGCTAGAGTGGTCAAAAGAGCATGGAACTGTCATAAAGATAAGCACATTGATCAGTGGAATAGAATTGAGAATCAAGAAATAAACCCTCACCTCTATAGCCAACTGGTTTTTGACAAACCTACCAAGTTCACATTAGCATGATAAAACAGTCTCTTCAACAAATGATTCTGAGGCAACCGGATATCTATAACCAAAAGAATTAAGGAGGACCCATACCTTGCTCCCTGTTCAAGAATCAACTCAAAATGGATCAAAGATCTAATTATAAAAGCCAGGACCATAAAACTAATAGATGAAAATGTTGGGAAACATATTAAATACATTGTGATAAGTGGTGATTTCTTGAAACTTACACCCAAAGCATGAACAATGAAAGGTAAAAGTAGATAAATGGGATCTCCTCAATATTAAACACTTTTGCATCCCACAGGACTTTGACAGAAGCATGAAAAGGCCTCTGCCTCAATTAGAGAAAACATGAGGAAATCACATATCTGATGAGGGTTTAATACCCATGATAATGAGATGTTACAACTCAATAAAAAAAGAAAAGCATCCAACTTAAAAAAATGAGCCAAAGACTTGAATAGATATTTGTCCAAAAAAGAAATATAAATGGCAAAAAACACACACATGAAAACATCCCTAATGATTAAGAAAATGCAAATCAAAACTACAATGAGATATCATTCCACACCTATCAGTATGGCCACTGTTAAAAATACAGGTAACTCTAAATGTTGAAAAGGATGTGGAGAGACAGGAACACTTACTGTTGGTTGAATGGAGAATGATACAGCCACTGTGGAGAGCTCTTCAGCAGTTACTAAAAGAGTTTAATGTAGATGTGCTACATGCCCCTGGTTTGCCACTCCTAGGTGTATACCCAGAAGTACTGAGAGCAGTGACACAGACACCTACACACCAATGTTCATTGTAGCATTATTCATGATTGCCAAAAGCTGGAAACAACCCATGTGCCCATGTATGGATGAATGCATAAAGAAACTGTGATGTACTCACATGATGGAATACTATGTAGCTGTAAGAAGAACTGAAGTTATAAAGCATATGATGACATGGATGAACCTGGAGGAAATTATGTTGAATGAAGGAGGCCAGACATAAAAGGACAGATAATGTATGAGTGAGATACAGTGAACAAAATATATTGTGTAACGAATTGTAAGATTCCATTTATATAAAATATAAATATATGTCAAATTGTAAAGATAAAATTAGATTACTGGTTATGTAGAGCTGGAAAAAATGCTAAGTTGTGTGGAGTTTTTCTTTTAGGAGTAATGAAATTGTTCTAAAAGTTTTTGTGATGATGAATGCACAACATTGTAATTATACTAAAAGTCATTGATTATACACTTTGGATAGATCATGTGGTATGTGACTATATCTCAGTAAAACTGGTGAATAAATAATTGTGCAATAGCCAGAAATAGCAGTTAAGTAGAGCAGAGAAAAGAGAGAGAGATTGACAGTAAAAAATGTTCTCATTTGTTTTTTGTTTATTATTAATAATAACATTGAAATTATGAAAATGCTGTAATAATGATGGAAACGAATGCACAGCTATGTGATTATATTGATACCAAATACCATTGATTGTACACTTTGGATAGATTGTATGTTATATTAATATGTAGCAATAAAATTGATTTGTTTTAAAAGAAGTGCGGACGGTACATCCTGTCCGGTGGACGACGGGGCAGGAGAGGCCTAGGCTTCTGCGGGGGCTCGCAGGCATGGAGGGCGCGCGGCGGAGAAACCACCACGGAGACGAGGTGAGCACGCAGGTCTAATTTATTAAGGGAAGTACATGTGTTTATATAGGGTTATGGGGGAGTGAGCAGGGGACTGATTGGCTGTGGCCAAAGGGGGATTGGATTGGCGGTGGCGAGCAGTTGGTGGGGGGAAGAGGCAGATTCTAGGTTGGTGAAGGGGCAGCACTGGCGGGAAAGGGGAACGGGGCTGGGAGTGATTGGTAGGGACTAGTTCCTTGCTTTTTATGGTGCGGCTTGTGCTGCGGCTTGACAGTGCGGGAGGGGGATGTGAGCATAGGCAGCTTCTGCTGGCTATCAGCAAGCCGGTGTCGGTTGCCTGGGCGGGGGCGAGGGCAGTGCGCCCGTTCCATGGCTGAGGGCAGTTCACCCGTTCCAGCCGCCCTACACCCGAGTGGTGGGCTGCGCATATCCCCCACTGGGCGCGGCTATGCTTGCCAGCCAGACTTCAGCCTGCCTCACCTCATCTCCCCCTCTCTTTTTGTTTATGGCCAATGTGGCTGCAGCTATTAGTTTCTGCTGATTTTGGGTATCTCGGAGAGACAGCAGAATGCGGGGCACACCATAGAAGATGAGGAAAAGAAGAATACAAAGGAGTCCAATAGACCCATATGCGATGAGGGAAGATGGGGAGAATAAACTAGCCAATTTAAGCAGAAAGGTGCCTGAGGTGTTGTCGACGCCAGTTGCGGTCGGGAAAAGGTCTCCCCTGGTGGAGGGGGTGAATATAAGGGCATTTTGATAGATGTCAGGGACCAGATCTCCGGTGCTACTGGTAGTTGTATTAGACCCTGTGGTGTTAGGGAAAAAGGTGAATAGGAGAGCATCTGGAGGGGGGGTAAGTGAAACGTTGAATGTAACAGATCGGAGCGCTTCCTTCGGGTTGCTGGTAGCTGCAGAGAACAGTTAGTATGATAAATCTTGGGGTAGGTAGGGCTTTCGGGGGTGAGGAAAAGAAAGCCAGGAGGGTGACGGACTGCAGCCCACATGGGTCATGAAGTGGGCAGGGCGGTGGCTGCGGAGAGAAGGAGGATTAGTAGGGCTACAAGGTTGATGGGCTGGTTAGGTGGGAGGGGAGTTTGTGATCGGACTCGGCGATAGAGATTGAGGAGCAGTTGTTCTTCTGTTGGAGGAATTGGGTCGTCCAGAACGAAGCGCATCATCTGGTGGGTTAGGTGCCTCAGTCGTCGGCGTTCCCTCTTTGTCAGGCGCTGGGTCTGCGGGTGCAGGGCAGATGTTGCATCCCGGGATCCAGATGGGTTGGGGGGCATCATCTGGGAAAACACAAGCAAACCCTCTCCCTTGGGTGAGGAGGGGGCAGGGCCCCCTCCAAGTATTGCTTTCTGGGTCTTTCCAATAAACAAAGGGGGCTTGTGTGGGCCGGTAGGAGGGCCCCCAGTGCCTATGGAGGGTGGATAGTCCCTCTTTGTCAAAGGTGAGTATATTGAGGAATATTAAAGATGCAGTGACTAGGTCACTTGGTTGCGCTTGGGGAAGCATTTCTTTCTCTTTTTGAATTTGTATTTTGAGCCGGCGGTGAACGCTCTCAACTATAGCCTGTCCTTGCGGGTTATAGGGGATCCCAAAGTGATGAGTAATATTGTAAAGTCGTAGGAAGGCGGTAAAGGAGGTCCTGCGATAGGCTGGCCCATTGTCAGTTTTTAGGTCCCATGGAACTCCCATGAAGAGAATAGCCTGGCGTAATGCCTTGATACAATGCTTGGCGGTCTCTCCCACAAGGGGTACCACGTAACACATGCCAGAGAAGGTGTCAATGGCTACATGCATATATTTGAGGCGCCCGAAGGATGGGACATGTGTGACATCCAATTGCCATCTCGAATTGGGCTTGAGCCCGCGGGGATTAACCCCCTGTGGCTGTAGCGGCCCAAGGGGCAGAAAGGGGGCACAGGTTTTACAGCTGCACACCAAGTGTTTGCAGGTTTCAATGGGCAGGCCCAATAGGTGATGAAGTGAGGTTGCTGAGAAGTGAAACCTGGAGTGCAGTGTTTTGGCCTGGTTGACTGTATCTCCAGTGGGCTGGGCAGTAGATATGGAAACTGCCCAACTGGCTCTCTCGTTCCCCGAAGTGAGGGGGCCGGGCAGGCCGGAGTGACTCCTGATACGTGTAATGTACCAGGGAGCCTGGCGGTGTTCAAGGAGACGTTGCAGGCTGGCAAGGGCTTTGTCGATGGGCGTAGAGCCCGGGAAGAAGGTGGAGAGTGCTAGGACCCGACAGACTTGGAGGGTATATAGACTGTCAGTGAAGATGTTGACTGGCTGAGCCTGGAAGGTATGCAGGGCAAGGCATACAGCCAGTAATTCTCCCACCTGCACAGAATGCGGGTTGATGTGGGTGAAAACCTTGGGCTCTAACACAGCAGGTTGGTAAACAACCATGGCGAATTTGGTGGTGGAAGCGTCTGTGAACACAGTGGTGACAAACGGGATAGGATTGGAAGTAGGGAAGGGGTGGAAGGGGCTCTGAAAGGGGAGCTTGGTGATTCCTTGAAGTAACTTATGGCTGGGGTAGTGATTGTCAAAGTTACCCGAGAACCCTTCTAGTAGGACCTGCATGTCTTCATTGTCTCGTATGAGGAGGTCGGTTTGCTTGGCATCTAGCGGCCAGATGATGGTGGCAGGTTTGACCTCAAAGGTATGGATAGCTAGGGTGATTAAGTCCGAGGCTAAGCTGATCCATAACCTGACAGCAGGGCAGATCTTACGCAGCCTGCTCTTGGCTGAATGGAGCCAGAGCAGTGGGCCAGTGTGCCAGAGGACTCCAGTGGGTGTACCTCGAGTGGGCAGGACCAAAGCCAGCAAAGGTAGGCTGGGGTCGAACCTGTGCAGGCAGCACTTGTCTAATGCCTTGTTAACGGCCTGAATTGTGGCCCTGGCCTCTGGGGTGAGCCTGATACGCCGTGTTAGGGCGGAGGCTGGGCCTGAGTCTGATTGCAAAAGGGCAAAGAGTGGCTGGAGCTGGGCCATGGTGATAGGCAGAGCAGAGCGAACCCAATTAATATTACCACAGAGTTGTTGCAGTTCAGTGAGGGTGAGGCGCTCTGGGACAGTGAGCTGCGGAATTGCTGGTGTGATGTACCTGTCAATTTGGAAGCCCAGAAATGTGAATGGCGGTTCAACCCGGACCTTTTCAGGCTGGATGGTAAGACCTATGTCAGCAAGGTTAGTTCGCAGCATGCCGAGAACTATTTGGAGCTTCTCTGCCTCCTCGCATGCTACGAGGATATCATCCATATAGTGAATAATGCACGCCCAAGGTCGTAGTGACACGACAGTGCAATCAACATAGCGCTGACAAATGGCAGGGCTGTTGCGCATGCCTTGAGGGAGTACCCTCCACTGGTATCTATCAGAGGCACCTGAGTGGTTAGGGAGGGGTACCGTGAAGGCGAAGCGCTAGCAGTCCTGCGGATGGAGTGGGATAGAGAAAAAGCAGTCCTTAATGTCAATGGTGGCCACGTGGAAATGGCATGGAATGGCTACGGGGTGTGGGAGGTCAGGTTGGGGCGACCCCATAGGCAAGATATGCTTGTTAATTTCGCGGAGGTCGTGGAGGAGCCGGTACTTGCCAGTGGATTTTTTCTGAATAACAAAAACTGGCGAGTTGTATGGACTTGTGGAAGGTTCAATGTGACCAGCCTTGAGTTGCTCACTTACGAGCGCTCTGAGGGTGGCAAGTTTATGGGAAGGTAAAGGCCACTGCTCCACCCAGATAGGCTCCTCAGTATCCCATTGCAGAGGAGTGGGTGCAGGAGGTGTTAAACGAGCAGTGACGCAAGTTATTGGGGGGGCTGCGTGGTGATGACAGCTCCGCAGGCCTCTAGGACATCTCGGCCCCATAGTATTTGGTCAATGGTGGTCAGGAATAGCGGTTTAAAGGTACCGTGGGATCCCTCGGAATCTTCCCATTCTATAGGGAGAGAGGATTGGAGAGAAGGGGACATGCCAGTGGCCCCGGCCACTGAAGGCCCGTCTTGGACTGCCCATTGGGTGGCATAGTGGGCACGGAAACAGGATACCTCAGCCCCAGAATCGAGCGTGCCTTGGTACCAGCGGTTGTTAATTTTAAAGCTTCGGAGGGGTTTCTCGAGGGAGATGGGCATGGTCCACATTATGGTTTGGGGCCGGGCATCAGCTGGGGGTGTGCCTCTTGGGTGCGGGGCTGAGGCCTGCCCCTGGTGGAGTTTAAAGGCTGCGGCGCGCTGTTAGAGTGGCAGTCTCGGGCCCAGTGATAACCCTTGCCACAACGGGGGCAGGGTGTGGGAGGCCCCCGGTGGGGTGGCCGCTGATGTGGAAGTGGCGGGGGGGGGGAGTGGCCACGGGAGCAGGCAGCCTGGGCGCCTCAGGGCACTCTCTGGCAAAGTGCCCAGTATTGCCGCATTTAAAGCAGCCTGCGTTCAGCGCCATGGCGGCCGAAAAGGCCTGTGTGAGCACGGCAGTATGTATATCTAGGCCACTGCAGGCTAGAACCCAGTCATGAATTGCCTTCTCTCTGATGAGAACAATGGCCTGCTTACAGATGGGGTTGGCACCTTGCAAGATGAGCTCTTGGGCAAGGGCTGT
Organism: Dasypus novemcinctus; assembly: GCF_030445035.2. Lineage (NCBI taxonomy): Eukaryota > Metazoa > Chordata > Mammalia > Cingulata > Dasypodidae > Dasypus > Dasypus novemcinctus. The sequence continues at coordinate 60,394,147 of NC_080691.1, read as the reverse complement.
CTGGGCTTGAGGGTCTGCGATTTTGCACTCACAGGCTTGGAGGACATGGGAGACGAAGGCGGAGAAGTCCTCGTCCTTGCCTTGTGTGAGCTTGGTGAAATTGTCAGCTTTAATAGCGGAACATGAGCAAAATGCTCGGAGGGCAATATCGGGCAGCTGAAGCCAGAAGCCGGCCGGGGTGCGCTGGTAGACTACATGGTTGCCGAATTGGCCAGAGCCGGTGAAGGCATCTGCTGGGATCTGTACGCCGGTTGCGGCGTTGGTTGCAATTTGTTTTTCTGCCTCAGCATGAAAGTGGGCTCTCCAATCTATAAACTGGCCGGGGGTGAGGATACCCCGAGCCAAGGAGGTCCAGTCATAAGGGATGCAGAGGTTTGTGGAAATCTCTTCCAACATCTGCATGGCATATGGGCTACCCAACCCGTCTTCCTTGACTGCCTTTCTAAGGCGTGTAATGTCCTCCGGGTTGTGGGGATACCAGGGGAGAGGGCGCTGCAGGGAGGGAGGGACATTCATGGGGAAGCAGGAGACGGGAGTGGGTAGGGTGCTCGGGGGAGCGCCACCGGCCGGCCGGGGCGCCTGTGCTGGGGTGGGAGTGAAAGGGCTGGTGCTCATGGTAGCGGGGCGCTGAGGGAGGGCCGTCATTGGCACCCAGGGATTGGGCGGAGGACCAGCCCAGGGGTCTGCGGGGGGCAGCGCCCAAGCGGATGCGGGCGCAGGGCCAGCTGGGGCACAAAATGGCCGCTCAGACTCACAAGATGGCTGACCAGGCGGGCGCGCACCGAAGGCATCACAAAATGGCTGCTTGGGCTCATAAAATGGCTGACCTGACACATGCGCGTTGGTAGCGTCAGAGGGCCAGCCTGCTCTTCCGCCCTTGACAGGGAGGGGCGGGTAGAGGGAGGTCACCGCCCTATGGGGTGGGTCTGGTTCCTCCTCAAACGACTTCCTCCTTTCTGGTGGGGAAGAAGGAGGAAGTTTGCCATCTTGGCGGGGCTTAAGGTTGGTTTGCTTGGGCCGGTCTAGGTCGAGCGTGTTGTTCAGCTGCTCGACAAGAGACTCCGTGTCGGAGTCCTGGTCCAAGTCGGAGCAAGACCTGGGGCAAGAGGGAGATGCCTTTCCCTCCTTATCGCGCAACTGAGAGGACAGAACCTGCGACGTGGGGGGGCGAGAGCCCTGGAGGCAGGAGCGGATGGTAATCAGCGTAGGCACAAGGCCGGGGGGGAAACGCTTCCCTTCATGCTCCATGGCATTGGTGATCCGGTCGATAAGGCGTTCATAAGTACCGGGGTCCCAAAGGTGGCAAGTCGTGAGCCAAGCGTTAAAAGGAAGGAGAAGGTCCCAATAAACTTGCAGTCGGCGAACTGAAACTTTGCACTTGTGGGTGTCTAAGAGTCCGGCAAGGGCACGGACTTGGGGCGCTTGGCGAGATGACAGCCTACCGCCCATTTTAGGCCTAGGGAGCCAGAAGGGTTGGGGCCCTACCTAGCGAGCATGGCAATCAGGTAGCGGTGGCTACCGGGGGTCTCGGACAGGGCGGCGAGCAGGAGGCACCCTACTCAGCGGTAAAGGAAAATGGCGACGACAAAGGCAATGAGAAGGGAGTTAAGGAGGCAGAGAAAGATGGTGGTTGGAGCGGTCGAGCGCGAAAGTGAGGGGCCATAGTGGTGTAATATGGTGAGGATGGCAAGGAGGATGATCGGGAGAAGGAGAAAGATGGGGAAATGGGAAAGAAGAGCAGGGTTCATGGGCAGAGAGGGGCCGGCAAGTTATGGAGCGAGGTGGAGTAGGGCCTTACCCGTTCACGGCGGGCAGTGCCCCACGTGGGGTGCCAGTTGCATTCGGTACATCCTGTCCAGTGGACGACGGGGCAGGAGAGGCCTAGGCTTCTGCGGGGGCTCGCAGGCGTGGAGGGCGCGCGGCAGAGAAACCACCACGGAGACGAGGTGAGCACGCAGGTCTAATTTATTAAGGGAAGTACATGTTTATATAGGGTTATGGGGGAGTGAGCAGGGGACTGATTGGCTGTGGCCAAAGGGGGATTGGATTGGCGGTGGCGAGCAGTTGGTGGGGGGAAGAGGCAGATTCTAGGTTGGTGAAGGGGCAGCACTGGCGGGAAAGGGGAACGGGGCTGGGAGTGATTGGTAGGGACTAGTTCCTTGCCTTTTATGGTGCGGCTTGTGGTGCGGCTTGTGCTGCGGCTTGACATTGCGGGAGGGGGATGTGAGCGTAGGCAGCTTCTGCTGGCTATCAGCAAGCCGTTGTCGGTTGCCTGGGCGGGGGTGAGGGCAGTGTGCCCGTTCCATGGCTGAGGGCAGTTCACCCGTTCCAGCCGCCCTACACCGGAGTGGTGAGCTGCGCATATCCCCCACTGGGCGCGGCTATGCTTGCCAGCCAGACTTCAGCCTGCCTCACCTCAAAGAAGCATAGCAAAGGTAGTTTTCATATGATGAGATTGATTTTTACCCTAATAGTAATGAGAGATACAAGAAGATACACGTGTTAAATTTAATGAATTGTAAGCAAAATGAAATGAGGTAGTTAATTTTGAATATGCTGATATAAATATAAAATCAAATTAAAATTATAAGAGTCAAGGTGCCAATAAATAGGGAAAATAAAGTATCTATTGAAGTAGTAGCACATTAATTTGGGTAAATTCATGAGTGGAAAAATCTGGAGCATGAAGTATTGAGTTATTAGCAAAAGCTATGAAAGTTATTTATCCCTTTAAACATGATGTAATTAAATTTATAATCTAAGAATAGCAATGCATAGAAAAATAGATGAAATTAAAACATGTCAAAATAGTAATCGGTTTGTCAGGGGAAAAGAAAGGAAAGCTAGTGATAGTGAAATAATGATCAAAGAAACAATATTCTAACATTGTCACAGATTTTACAGCATCTTCAAGGTAAAGGGCCATGGAGGCAAAGAAGTAAAAAAGTCATGAGGGGCACAATTTCTTGTAAAATTCCAAATTTTAAAGACCAAAATAATCCATAAATGATTTTGGACAGATCCTGGTGGATTAGGATAACACATCATCTCAAAAATAACAAGTTTCAGTATGACATCACTTGAGTCTACATAAAAAGAAAAAAGTTGATATCATAGCTAAATTCTAGTATCTTCCAATATTTTTGAAATGAAAAAAGAATAACAAATTTGAAAAAGTTAAGAGAGTATTTTCTAGCATCCAGAGATGCAGTGTTGTAAAAACTCAAATTCTTAAGACAATATAAACTAACCATAAGAAGCAACATAAATAAAAGATTGTAGAGCATGACCAACTGCCATTTTCCCAGGAATGCAATGTTGGTTCAAAATATGGAAAATCAGTCAAGATAATATATTATATTTACTAATGAAGGGCAAAACCACATGAATATCTCAAAACCATTTGTTCAACAAACTTTCATGAGAATGCCCTGAGATAATTGGGTTGGAAGATTCTTCTAATGTTACTCCTTACCCATGCTCACCACCCTCTTCCCTTCCAGAACTATAAGAAGATGAAAGTCAAATCAAACCCCCAAAGATGAAGGACAAAGTGTAATCCATGAGGAAGTAAGCTACACTCTAAAAGAATTACATGAGTTTTCCAATTCATACAGACCGAAATCAGGGGAAAATGTATGAGAATGGATATTAAGGGTATGGAATAATGGTGGGAGAATATAAAGTTGAATCACATGGAATTGGTATATGCCTACTAAGAAGATATTCTGCGTTCAAAGTTTTAGCTTGAGGAGTTAGAAAGGGCTCTAACTGTTCATTTTAATTGCCAGCTGAAATATCGACCAAATGAGGGCCTACAAAGTCTAAGGTTGCGATGACAGATTTACCCTTGTATACTGTAAATGAGGAGATCCAAAGGATTAAAAAGATTGGAAGAGTAGATGGATTTCCTATCTAAGATCTACTCACACACTCAAGGAATGCCCAGAGGACACACTTTTCACCAGTCCTCTGAGGAATTTTTTTTTTTTATTTCCTTTATATGTTTTGGACATCATAACTGATGTACACATTGGTTTATATAATTCCTTTCAATTTCTAAATATCTAAAAACAGCAGGACACTATTAGCTAAGAAATTTACATAGATTCCATTTAAGCATACCAAAGGTCATGATACTTAATATGGATCACTATTTATAGGGAGAAGGATGATATCCAATGTGCAGTTCATAGACAAACCTTCTGACTAGTAGTAATCTAGTAGGTTCTCCATTCTTCAATGGGGAGAAGATGACACATATTTTTAAAATATCCTTACAAAACTCATATAAAAGAAGAAGTATATGTTAGATTTGCAACTGATATGAGAATATGAAGCTGTCATTTTCAAGTATAAAAGTTTAGTATTCCATTATCCAATCTGTGCAGTAGATATACCTAGAGGCTCAAGTCATGGACATTAACAGAAGCCCTCCAAAGCATAATAAATTATAATTTAGGTGAGAACAGATTTCAATGTGGTAAAGACTGGAAAATTTATGGATTAGATATTTATTCTGAAATAAATACCTGAAGCTTTGTTTCACAAAACTGTTATCATTTTCATGACATACAAAATAAGGCAGCTCCACATTAAGCCATGCATGGGAGCTTATTTAGTTAGTAAAACTAGAAAGGAAGTTTCACCTCTGACACCGTGCCTCTACCTCTAGAGAAAAATTAGAAATGGCTCCAGCAAACCAAATAAGCTTCACAGATGAATATGAAAATATATTCTCCAATTTTTAAAAACACAGCCTTTTATTTAGGTGCAAACATGCAGAGCTCATAGATGAAACAAATCAACATTATTTACTTCTGGCTTAAGGTAATATTGTGAATTGTTACATAGTTCAATAAAATAGGTATTTGGAAGCCAAAATTTGCTTTAACTTACATTCTAGGTGTGTATATAAGTTGTAATTCTCTAAGATATTGTGTTTCAAAAATGTAAGTATGAAAAGTGACAGCAATTTTGGTATAGGAGCAGCAGCTCTGTTTTAAGTTCCATGCAAAATGCTTGAGTTCTAGGTCCTTTCACTTGAATGTAATTTAAACAAAGGCTTTTTTGTAGTTTAATCAGCATATACACTTTTACTTAACTTGAGGTAAACAGCCAATGTGGGAATTAAACAAACAAACAAACAAAAATAAAACTAGTTCAGAGAGCTAAATTGAGTTCAGGGTTATGGCAAAATCAACCCAACATAAATTATTTATTTATTTATTTATAAGTAATTTATTTATTATTTATAAATAATTTATAAATAAATTATTTATTTATTTTTAAAAATTACATTAAAAAAATATGAGGTCCCATTCAACCCCAACGCCCCCACCCCCCACTTCCCCCACAGCAACACTCTCTCCCATCATCGTGACACATCCATTGCACCTGGTAAGTACATTTCTGAATATCACTGCACCCCTAGTCAATGGTCCACATCATAGCCCATACTCTCCCACGTTCCATCCAGTGGGCCCTGGGCGGCTCTACAATGTCCCGTAATTGTCCGTGAAGCACCACCCAGTACATCTCCTCGTCCCGAAAATGCCTCCACATCTCATCTCTTCCTCCCATTCCCCAAACCCAGCAGCCACTATGGCTACCCTTCCCACACCCATTCCACATTTTCTCTATGGACATTGGATTGGTTGTGTCCGTTGCACATCTATGTCAAGTGGGGGCTTAGATTCCACATGGATACTGGATGCACTCCTCCTGCTTTCAGTTGTAGACACTCTAGGCTCCATGGTGTGGTGGTTGACCTTCTTCAACTCCATGTTAGCTGAGTGGGGTAAGTCCAATAAATCAAAGTGTAGGAGCTGAAGTCTGTTGAGGCTCTGGGCCTGGGTGTCATATTATCAGTCCAGAGATTCAAATCCCCTAAATATATCTAAAACCCCAGCACCAACTACAATTCCATTAAAATAGCATGCAAGTCTTGTGAAAAGAGATCCCCTCTGAGTCCAATTCCATCATGCAGAAACACCAGTTCCAGAGAAGGGCCATCTGCCATGGCAGTGAACCCCATCTGCCATGATCATAGAACCCGTGGGTCTCTTTATTCCTCAAAAGAACCAATACCTGGGATTGTATCTACTTTATCTGTCTCTCAGACTCTGCTCATTTGTGCATAAGGGCATTCCTTCTGACAGCCTCCAGACTCTTTTTTAGAGACTCATAGCCTTATATTCTCATTTCTCCTTTCCATTTCCCCCTTACATTAGGTCAAACAGCATTTTGAAGTCATCAACATTTTAACTTTTAATTTTAGCATGTTTCATGCAATTGGGGAAGCACCAAACTAAACCTACAATTTCTAGAAATATTTTTACTGTTTAATAAATATTTACTAAAATATGTACATTTTTAGTGTTCATGGTAAATGTAGTTATGACTTTGTTACACTTATGTACAAAGCCCGTTAAGCTTTAATATAGAACTATTTGGGTTACATTTGTGTTCAAGTAATAATGAAACATTTGCTCCTTTTTTGATCTCATACATTCTCTCCTCAGGTGTGTCCATTTCCTGTATGGTTGAAGTGACCTTCAGCTATATGACTGGCCTTGTTATTTCACTACTTTGGATATAGATTAGTATAGAAAGCATCTTACATACATGAACAAATAGTTGGAGCAAAGGAAGAAGATATTTCTTTGTGCAGATTCCATAAAGACTGCAAATGTGTGAATGGTCATAGCCAAGCAGTACCCACACAGCACTGTTTTCTGTATGTTTTACATTATGATGTGATTGTAACTTTTTAAACTATGAAACCCTGAGAGATTGTTTCTTCTAGTGGAAAAAAAATTATAGTAGATTGTGGCTTCCAAAGCTGTTAATTACCTTTTGCACATTTAGGAAAACCTTCTTAATTATTTAGAATCTGAGGACAGTTTTTGTTGTTTTTCTTTCCCCAAGTTTTAAACTGCTTCATCATCTAAAAGATGTCCAGGTGTAACCGTAGCACTTATATGCTTTCTGAAAGAAATAGTTTCCATGGCCACTGAAAATACTTTGTATGTAATCAAACAACAGTTTACACAAGTTGACCCTTTTTTAAAATAGTGTTTCTTTGGAGTTAAAATGACTATATTAGGCTCATCCAAAACAGTCTTCAACCACTTCTGGGTTAAAGCTTTAAATTCCACATAGTGGAATGAATTTATCTCTTCAGCTATGTTCTGTCCTTGTTCCATATATACAGATTTTTCTTTCATATCATTCAGTCTAGCTAAAGTTCTGGGGTCATGCAAGAGATCAGTTTGAGTTCCTGTTAATAAAATTATATATTTGGTGCATATGCCTCAGGTCCTGGTACACACTTCTTTCATATTTTGAAATAAGGTAGATTTACCACAGGGATGTGTATAAGGAAGGCCTCAGTCATGGGATAAGATAAAGGACTCAGATGCCAATAGTCTTCCTATCTGTCCATGCCAGAGTCCAAGGAGGTGCTCCTTGCCTACCATGGTGATGCTAACTGCATAGTGGTTAAAGATAGTGGGCATGTACTCTTCCTGGAAGGTGTCGTTGGGATAGATCATGAGTAAGCACATCTTTCCACCACCCTGTTGGGAACCACAATGAATCTGAGCATCAGCACGCCAGGCCCATTGAGCATGCTGAGGACCTCTGCCTCTGGGCATGTTCCAAATGAGCCCCTGTCCCACCTCTGACTCAGCCTCAGCCCACCAGGTGTGATCCATTGTTGCCTCAGCTCCACAAATCAGGGACACTCGTCTGCTCCCAAGAGCATCTGCCCTGCCAGAAGGGAGGAGGTGGTGGGACATGGGTGCTGACACTGCCTCAGTAATTGCCTGGGTTCCTGTCCCAGCCTGGTTGCTATTCCTGCTGGCTGTCCCACCACTGGCCCTCTTTCTTCCTGACATGGCCTCACCAAAATGACCCCTGGATCATATGACTGTCCCACCTGAGGAGACAGCATCTTTGTGACGAGAAGAAAGATGAAAGGAATAAACTTGTGATACTAACTCAATCTTCCCAGGAAGAGCTCTCTGGTTGCTCTTCTCTGTAGGTCAGATAATACTGAGTGAACTGTTCTCATGAAACTAAAATTCTTAAACACTATAGAATGATCTGATCCTGGGCTGGTAGAAGAAAAGTATCAGTACCTAATCACCAAAGACAAGGTAGACATGGCTAACAGAAAGGCAGACTCAAAGCAGCAATCAAAAGATAACATGGATGAAAGTTGAATACATTATTTTAAGTGAAACAAGTCAGACACAAAAGAACAAATATTGCTGATATCACTAATATGAACTAAATAGAAAGCATAAATACATGAATTAAAACATAGAGTATAGGTTATTAGGAGATGGGGATTGAGAAGGGCTACTGATGCTTAATGTATATTGAAGTTTTATTTAACTTGACTATGAAAGTCTAGAAAGGGATTGAGTTGATGGTAACACATTATAGTGCAGCTGGTTTAAAATAGGATTGTGACTGAAAAGGGCAGTCTAGGGATATAAATAGCAAGTGAAAGAAAGCTAAGGGATAACCTAGGTACTGAATAACACAGTGAACCCAGAGGTGGATGAGCATGGTGGTTAATAGTGCACATACAAGAAAGCCCTTCTGTGAACTAGAGAAAAATGTACATCACTATTGCAAGGTGTTTAGAATGTGGAGAAACATGGGAAAAATGTTATTAATGTAAACCACAGACTACAGTTAACAGCAATACTGAAATATTCTTTCATCAAGGCCAAAGATGTACTGTGGTAATAATAAGGGAGCATGGAAAACTATACCAAATATATGCTATAGACCATATTAATAATTGATGATATGTTAAAATCTGTAACAAATATTCTAAAACAATGTACTGTGTTAGCAGAGGGGCATTGTAAGGGAATCCCATACATGTGCATGATTGTATGTTTACAACCTTTCTAATAAAAACATATTTAAAAAAAGAGTCCGAGTCACATAAACATATGACATTGACTAATAAATCATGGGGTACCTCAAAGTAAAAGAGATGGGCATGCTACTTAATTTCTACTTAATCTGTATAAGCTGAAGTGTTCTAAGTCAAGTGAATAAAACTCTAATATGAATTAGAGAAAGAGAGTCATCGTTGCTTAATCAATTCTTAGACTTGAGATGTTTACAGATCCAGGTGATGACTACAATTGCAGCTGCTGTTCTAGAAGTGGTTTTATTGTTTCAGCAACTGAAAACATACCCTGGTACCTTGTATGCGAGTACCTAGTAGCTATTGATCTGCCAAATGTTTTTTTTTCTCAATTTTAGTTAGTAAAGAACACTAGAAACAGTTTGTTTTCATCTGGTAAGGCCAGCAATATACCATCACTGTCCCATTTCAGGAGTATATCTATTTTCCAGCCCTATGTCATAATATTGTCTGCAGGGAACTTGATCATCTCTCTTTCCCAGAAGATATTACATTGGTCCATTATATTGATGATATCATGTTATCTGGACCTAATGAGCAAGAAGTAGAAACAGCACTATGCTTATTGGTAAGATACTTGTGTGAGAAGAGATGAGAGATAAATAGAACAAAAATAAAGGGACCTTCCCCCTCAGTGAAATTTCTAGGTATCTAGTGATGTGAGACATTTTGATATGCCTTCTAAAATGAAGGATAATTTATTGTATCTTCTCCTACTATAACCAAAAAAGGAACAACACTTAGTTGGGCTCTTTAGATTTTGGAGACAACATATTTCTCATTTGCTTTTAGTAATCTGGTCCATTTACCAAGTGACCAGAAAGCTGATAGTTTTGAATGTGGTCCAGAACAAGAGGAGGTTCTGTGACTTGTCCAGGCTGCTGTGCAAGCTGCAAGCCAATTAGACCACATGATCCACTCTATCTAATATTGATGTATATGTCAAAGTGATATAACATCTGTAGCACTTGGCAGGCATCTATGAGAGAATTAAAATTCAGACCCATATGATTGGAGGGAAGTGCTGCCATTGTCTGCAGATAACTACTCTTCTTCAGTTTTGAGAAATACCTTTTGGCCTTCTACTGGACCTTAGTAGAGAATGAATGCTTAACCATGAGTGACCAATTTACCATAAAACTTGCATTGCCTAGCGTGATCTAGACATTGTGTGACCCATCAATCCATACATTTGGGCATTCATAACAGCACTCCATCAAAAAGTTCAAGTAGCATATACAAGATAGGGCTCAAGGGGTCCTGAATGCATAAGTAAGTTATATGACAAAGTGGCCCAAATTCCCTAGGTTACCACTCCTGCCATATTACTTTTTCTTTGACATTCCACAGCTATGAGCACTTGGGAAGTTCCTTACAATCAGTTGACTTAGTAACAGAAAATACAGGCCTGGATTACAGACGATTCTACATAATATTCAGATACCATCCAAAAGTGGACATCCACTGCATTGCAGCCCTTTTCTGGGATGTCTCTGAAAGACATTGATGAGGGAGAAATCATCACAGAGGGCAGAACTTTCAGCAGTGCACCTGGTTGTTCATTTTTCTTGGAAGAAGAAATGGCCAAAGATGCATTTGTGCACTGACGCATGGGCTGTAGTCAGTGGTTTACTGGATGATCAGGGAATTGAAAGGAACATGATTGGAAAATTGAAAACAATAGGTCTAGGGAAGAGGTAAGTGGATAGATTTTTCTGAGTGGGCAAAAGGCATGAAAATATTTGTGTTCACCAAAGGATGCTCACCGAAGGATATTTTCAGCTGAGGAAGATTTTAGTAATCAAGTCAATAAGATGATCCACTCAGTGGCTAGTTCTCAACCTCTTTCCCATCCATTCCTGTCATGACCCAATGAGCTCATAAAAAAGTGACTATGGTGGTAGGGGTGCAGGTAATGCATTTGTTCAGCAACATGGATTTACCCTTGTCAAGACCAACTTGCCTATAATCACTGCTGTGTGTCCAATATGTCAGTAAAATAAAATGACAGCCCCCAATATGGCACCATTCCCTAAGGTGATCAGCCCTCTATCTGGCAGCAATATGATTACATTTGACCATTTCCATCGGGAAAGTGTGAGAAGAGAAGAGAGTGGGGCATATGGTAATTGGGAAAAGGAAAGATTTTCTTCAGCCCTTTAACCTTCCCAGTCCCAGCGCCTTCTCTTTGCCAGAACTCTAAGGGAGGGACTAGATGTGGCAGATTAAAACTATCATCTATGCTGGGAATTAAGAATTAGTTTGTCCTGTAGTTTCCAAATTTAAATATATTAACAACCTTAAAATAAGGTGGTTATCAATCCTATTACCAAGTTTCAGTAAATAAAGGAAAACTCCTTGAAAGCTATGGGAAATCTTTTAAAAATCATAATTAAAACAAATTAAATAATTGTAATATATTTCAGAACCTAGCTTTCAGTATACTTTTCAGATTATTCAGTTTTAGAATTTTATTAAAGAAAAGAAAGTTTAAACCTCCTGTAAAGGAAGGAAAAAGAACATTCCTGGAGTAAACTATAATTTTTCAATTTTATTTAGATAAGGTGCAATCTCCCTACATTTATCATATACCAATTTTTTAAAAAAATTAATATTATATTTATTAAATCTTTAAAATGATGAAAATTCTAAATTCATGGTTAGTAGAATTAAGTTAAAAGAAGGAAATGTAGATCTGCCCTCTTTTCAATGAAAATAAAGTAAACTTCATTGGTTGCTCATGTAATTTTTAAAAAATATTTCATTTATTTATTTATTTCCCCCACCTTGTTTTTTGCACTCTCTGTGCTTCCTGTGTCTGCTTTGATATATATTTTTAATGTAATATTATTACAAAGTCAATTAAAAAAAAAAAAGAGAGAGAGGCAATGGGAATGGATCCCAGGACCTCTGGTGCTTGAGAGAGGCATTCAGTCACACGAGCCACTGCATCTCCCAAGTCTGCTGTATCTCTCACTGCCTTTCCTCTGAGTCTCACTTTGTTGTGTCTTCTTGCTGTTTCAGCTGTCTACAGCATGTGTGTTCCACTCTCCACGGTGCTCAGGCCAGTTTGCCTTCACCAGGAGGACCTGGAAATTAAAGCTGGGACCTCCTATATGGTAGATAGGAGCCCAATTGCTTGAGCCACAATTAAATTCCCCAATTGTAATTTAATAAGCATAGTTCAGTATAAAGTATCCATTGTATGTGGATATGGTTAATTATAAGGAGTTTGTAAAAGCATCTTCTAAACTGAAGCACTAAAATGGCTAATTCCAGGAAGCCATTATTAATTAGAACTGTAAATTTATGTTAATAATGAAAAAAAAACTTCATAGCAGGGAAACCTGTCAGAAGCCACCTTAACCTGCATATTAATGTGGTGATAAGGAAAGATAATCTTTATTGCTTTGACAACCCTTAGTTTTCATAAAATAATGGAGAAAATAGTTTCTCCTGTACTGCTAAAGTTAAATACCTGTTAATTTACATAATCATGGCAAAAGTAATATCTTTCAATATGCTATATGATGCAGTGGAAGTGTTTAGAATGTATATAAAGATTGACAATACTGAACTTTATCTCTTTTAGACTCTCTTGTGCATCTAAACCTGGCCAAAATACCCTGCATGTTGCCTCTCCATTTGAGTTCTTGGCTAAGTTGGTCACTGACCTCCACAAAATAAAGATATCTACCACATATCTGGCTATGCGCCTGAAGTGGATGGAGAGTGTGTTGCAGTTTCAGACTCCTGTTTCAGACTCAGCAGCCAGTGAGGGCTTGATATGGCCAGATGTATAATGGATTTTGCTTCCAGACTGGCTCTGTTTCATAGTGCCACAGGGCACTATGCATCAGGCAGGTTAAACACTGGAGCCTTACTGTCATAGTCTCTTTCTAGGATCAACTGTGCTGCAGCCTATGGACTGTGTAAAGGACATAACAAGTGGAGCAACAATTACCAAAGAAGTATGAGTAGCACTTAAACACATTTGGCATAATGGCCTGCAGCCATGGAGAGATAACATGTATGGTATTGCAAACCTGGAGCTTAGATCTGTTTACTGCAGCTCCAAGAGAAATTTATGCATTGATTAGTATTAAGAACTCTACCTATATACCTGATGAATATGGTAATATCTCTTCTACTCTAGAACATATGAACATGTTAAAAATCCTGGTAAACTTATTTTATAAGTATTTAAGGAATGTGGCTGTAAGATAAAGGAATGGCTTCCTTAAGTACTGTCTTTATTTTGTTTGCCATATGCTTGTCTTGTTGTTGCCTATACTGTCTTTGTGAGTTTATATCTAGGGCAGTGCCTCTCTTCTTACCTCTTTTATCTGTCCTAAGTGTAATTGCTGTGGAACTAGGGTTGACAGTTTATACCCAAACACAGCAGGTCTACCAGAGTCTGTTCCTAGAGTTAACCAACAGTATAAAAGAAGACAAGGAAGAATGCTGTTTCCCATCAACTTTCTGAGGAAGCAGCCTCTGAAAGCACCTGGCCTTTCTCACTCTTGTGGTCCAATATATCATGGCTGTCCCCCTTTATTGGTCTGTTTTCCACCATCTTCTTTATCCTTTTAGTGGGATCATGAATCTTCAAAATTCTAGTTGTTTATTTTTTGCAGAATCAATGCCTTATTAGTCATGTGGGAATTTCATCCAGTTCCAGCCAGATTGCCCAACCCATCTTTCCCCAAACACAGAATAGCCAGAGAGGTTCAAGCCCTGTCAGGCAGGGACTGCTGCCCTAACCAGCAGGAAGTAACTACAGAAGAATGACCTTTGCTCCTCAGCAACCCCTTAAGAATAATGGCTTGAGCTCTCTGATGGGGGAGTTGAGGCAGTTTAGTACATGGACATGAGAGGATGAGCCACAACATGTCCAATAGACAACATGGCCATGAGACCTCACTGAGTCCTTAACCCTGACGTTGGGGTTCCAGTTGGGACTCTTTTGTGGCCTGACGGCAGGCCCTGCATATCCTAAACAGTACTCAACTTTGGCCCCCACCATTGGTGGGATAACCAATAACAGTTTGGGCCCTCCCATTAGCATTATTAAGGGGAGAAGTAACTAATACTTTTAAAGGTGGCCACATAAGCCAGAACTCAATTTCTTGGTTTAGAGGAGCCTACACCAAATTTTGGTACTTATTTCCATCCACTCTATTTCTCAGCATTTCTCCCCCACTTCTCAATAAATATTATCCTGGGCTAACTAAAAAAGAGATAAAAAGAGAAAAAGGTGGTTATAGGTACTGTAGATGCAGCTGTGAAAAGGTTCAGTGACTTTCAACAAATGACAGTCCACTCAGTGAGCAGGAGAATGTCCCCAAGGTAAAGAAAGCCTGGGTGTGCATTTCTGAAATCCCAGAATGTTACCCCATTAGTAGGAGACCAACATTTTTGTGGTTTTAATCCACACAGTTCTTGCTAATGTACATGTTTTCAAGATGCTCAGTAGGAGAATCATGGTATAATGTGCCTGGCAGGAGTTTTATGTGTACATGAAAAACTTTAAAATATCAATAAACCAAATTATATACCTTCTTTCTTGCTATAGGTTATTTCTAAAATAAAGTGTTCAAATATAATTTGAGCAAAAGTTACTGATGAGTCTTTGGAGCAGGTGATATACATGTTACTCTGGTGGATTTTATATATGCCTGATAATAGGAAAGCCAATTTTTGGTAAAATTGTAGATTCGATTAAAATGACTCAGAAAGTTTGTGACTATGGGTCTAAAGGAATAGAAATTTTTTTAAAAAGCCCACATCTAAAAATAAAAAATCATCATAAATATAAGTTTAATTTCAGAAATAAAAAGCTTTTGAAGACTTGTAATTGAAAACATCTTTAAAATAAAGGATTCTGAAAATATATACACATTTAAAGGTAATGTTTAAACAAGATGATAGTTGTTCCCTTCCAAAATAAGAGTTTACATATGGGGCAATAATCAGATGGAGAAATAAACTAGAGAAGGAGAGTTGTAGTGAAGACAAGGAGTATGAAAACCCATTCTTTTTTTTTTTTTAGAGTTCCATTTATTTTATTTTTCTTCTTTATTTTTTAATGTTACATTAAAAAAATATGAGGTAACCATATACCCCCCACCCCCTCATTCCACTCCTCCCCCCATAACAACAACTTCCTCCATCATCATGAAACATTCATTGTACTTGGTGAATACATATCTGAGCACCGCTGCACCTCATGGTCAATGGTGCACATTATAGCCCACACTCTCCCACAGTCCACCCAGTGTTTTTTAAAAAATAAAAAGTGAATCAAGCTGACATAGTTTTAGCATCATTATTTAGAGAAATAACAGGAGAGAGAGAGACATGTTTGTGAAGTGCAGAAATCTATCCTGAATCATACTGAGGTCCGTAATTTCAAGAAAAAAATTCAGATATAATGACTGGTAGAAAAATTGTTCATGCTTATTCCCATACAAAAGTAATATAGAGAGAAAAATAGTGAGTAATGCTACTGCAAATAAATGAAAGCTCTTGATCTTGATATATTTTATATACTGGAATTTACTTTTTCAAAAATAATGTTAATGAAATTATATATGAAAGGCTATAATAAACTAGATAACCTTAAAATTCTGTATATTCTTTCAATGATGTTTACACGCTATGTTAAATTTTTTCAGATTTTATAAAAGAATTTGGTCCAAAATGTGAACCATTAACAATGGTTAGTAGCTATGTTTTAATATTTGTATTTCAATTGTAACAAGTGAACCATCCACACATAAAATGTTATTAATGAGGGAAAGGGCAAAAGGGAGAGGATATTGGGTATATGGGAATCCCCTGTATTCTCTATGTGACTCTTCTGTGACCTAACATTTCTTTGAAGAAAAAATGAAAAAATAGTAAGACACTGGGGGAATAAATGGAAGAAAATTTCACTGCATACAGGACAAAGTCTTACAGTGAAGAAAGGCAAAATGCCAAAAAAAAAGTTATCTTTAAATATTTTTCATTATCTTTTAACATCCCAATTTTTTAAAAAATATTTTATTTTTACTTTTTATTAATTTTTTCTGTATTATACTTCTTATGTATAAAACTATCATTATTTCATTTTCCTATTGTATGTGGCTATTTTATCGATTTCATTTTTAAAGAGGTTTTAGATCACAGAAGAGTTACAACTGCGGCAGAGTAGGATCATTGGTGTGGAGTGTTGTTGAGGGGAGATACATGGGAGGAAGTTCATCTGGGTATGTATATATATGAGGCATATAAATGTGTTCAAATTTTCAAGTGTCACAGTGGTGGCAATTCAGACAATGACCAATAAAATGTCAAATTTCCATCTGGGGGAGCTCTGCCACATTCTCTAGTGGAACAATAAGAATGCCCCAAGTACAGGGACAATGACATGTGAAGGAGGATATCAAGTCCATTGAAGTACCCTTGATATTGATGACTATGCTTTTGAGCCTTTGCCCTTGAAATGGAAACTTAGCCTAGTGATGTAGGGTGCATAAGAGTAACCTACTGGGTGCTTCCTTGTTGCTCAAGTGTGGCCTCTTTCTAAGCCAAACTGAGCCTACAAAAGAAATAACTGCCCCCAGTGTGGAACATGACACCTGGGGAAGAGACTCCCTGGCACCAAGGGATTGCTAGCAAGTACCAACAAAGCAGTGGATCTGGAAAAGAAAAAAAACAAAAACAAAAACATAAACCTTGACCCAAAGGTGAAAAGCCAAAGACAAATGAGTTTATTTTTTAAGTTTTTTTCTTTATATTTTATTACATTCAGAAAATAAGAGGTCCCCATATACCCTCATGCCCCTCACCCCACTCCTCCACCCATAGCAACAATCTCCATCATCATGAGAAATTCATTACATTTGGTGAATACATCTCTGAGCACCACTGCACCTCATGGTCAATGGTCCACATCATAGCCCACACTCTCCCACATTCCATCCAGTGGGCCATGGGAGGACATATAATGTCCAGTAATTGTCCCTCCAGCACCACCCAGGACAACTCCAAGTCCCAAAAATGCCTCCACATCTCACCTCTTCCTCCCACCTTCCCACACCCAGCAGCCGCCATGGCCACTTTCTCCACACCAATGCCATATTTTCTTCAATTACCAATCACAATAGTTCATGAATAGAATATCAGTAAGTCCACTCTAATCCATATTCTATTCCTCCATCCTGTGGACCTTGGATTGGTTGTGTCCACTCCACATTTATATCAAGAGGGGCCTTAGATTCCACATGGATGCTGGATGCAATCCTCCTGCTTTCAGTTGTAGCCACTCTCAGCTTCATGGTGTGGGGGTTGACCTTCTTCGACTCCATGTTGGCTCATTAGGGTAAGTCCAATAAACCAGAGTGTAGGAGCTGAAGTCTGTGGAGGCTCAGGGCCTGGCTATCATATGGTCAGTCAAGATATTCAGATCCTCTGGGTATGTATTAAACCCCAGCACCAACTACAGTTCTGGTAAATGTAACAGGAGAGGCTTGTGAAAAAAGATCACATTTGAGTCCAGCTCCATCACACAGAGACACAAACTCCAAAGTATGGCCAATGGACATGGCACTGAACTCCATCTGCCATGACCATAGAACCGGTGGGTCTCTGTAACCCTCAGAAGAACCAACACTCGGGGTTGTATCTACTTTATCTGTCTCTGGGACTCTGCTGAGGTGTGCATAAGGGTGACCCCCCTGATAACCTCCCAGCTCTTTTTTGGAGACTCATAGCCATATAAATTCATTTGTCCTTTCCATTTCCCCCTTGTTTCAGGTCAAAAAGCATTTTTAACTCCTGGTATTATATGTAGACTGAGATATTCTGCTGGTCCAAATTGACCTTTGTATTCAAGGTCATTTTTTAGTTACATCATCAACTCGTACTTGGTAGTAATCCCTCAGTGCCAGGGAGGCTGATACCCAGGAGTCATGTCCCATGCTCGGGGGAAGACAACACATTTACATGCTGAGTTTGGTTTTGAGGCTGGCCACATTTAAGCAACATGGAGGCTCTCAGGAGGTAACTCTTAGGCACTCTGCAGCTCTAAGCCTTGCTCTTATTTCAGGTGCACAGGCTCACAAGCATAGTCATTAGTATCAAGGGCTCATTGTTGGACCTTCATTCTTTTTTGGTCATTGCCGTTGCACTTGGGGAACTGATGCTGTTCCTTTAGGGACTGTGATAGAGCTCCCCTGGCTAGAAACTCAGTACTCCCTCAGTTGTTGTTTTTAATTTTATCCACTATGAAAATATCCAAACATTTTTATGTACCCTGGATATATGCCCTATAGAACTCCGTGGCAACCATGTGTCCCCTGTCTATAACATCCCACACCAGTATTCTTCCCCTGCCATTGTTGAACCTCTCTGTGATCCAAAACTTCCTGAAAAGTGAAGCTCAATATATTGCCAGGTTCCCTTATTAGTAAAATGGAAAATAACGATGAGTTTAGAAGTGAGACATAGAATACATATTAACTTTGAAAAATTAAGATAAAAATAAATTGGGGTATCAAAAAAATAAAAAAGCTTTGTTTTTGATGTTTTGCCTTTCACTGCAATAAGTGTTGCTCTGTGTGCAACTTGGCAAGACAACTACCTCCATCTTTTCCTCAGTGTCTATGTCCTATCTTTTTCTTTTCTTTTTTCTAATTATTAAGCTTATCTTCACAAGAGTTTTAGATCACAGTAATTCATATATACAATATACAGTACTCCCACATATCCAACACAAAACCTTTTCCCTTCCACAGCAATCTTTTTACATATCCATACTATATTTACTGAAACTGATGTACAGATATCGAGACAATAGCTTTCAAACAAGGTAAGATTTGGGTTTAACATTGTGGTTTATATTTTAGACTATACAATTTTCTAAATTTTTAGTTATCTTATATTTTACATTATGATTTACATTTTAGTCTATCATCCCTATATATTTTTGGTGTAATTTTACATGTCTTATATCCATCCTTTTGTACTCTTGTGAAACACTTACATTGCCTACACAGTTACATTGGTTCCATCTTTTCAATACTTCTTTTCCCCTCCCTTTAGGGCCCACAGTGACAGTCCATCTTCATTGCTTGAAGGGCCATGTTCAGAGATACTTGCAACAATGTTGAGGGCTTGACATGCTCAACTGCCCTAATGCCCTGGGAGCCACCATTTCTCTTGAGAGATACAGTTCCCTCTATTTGATGGCATCAGTCCTCGCCAGGATGTGGGTATACCTTCACTCTCATTTTATGGGTCTCTATCCAATGATATAACCCACTATGGCAAAATGAGCACTCACATATTCTCTAGGAGCCTATCCTGCATCAGATTATCCCCTTTAAGCATCTTAAACAGGTAACTTTCCTTATTATATTTTTGAAAAGTTTTTCTCAGCATTATACTCTCAACCAAATACCTGCCAATCTCCTATGTTCGTATGTTGCCCCACCTCCCCCAATTTCTTGGGAAATATTACCCATCCTCCCAACCCTAGCCCCCCTAAAGCCCACAAAGCCACATCCAAAGGTAACCCTATGACCCCATTTTATCCCTTCCTTGTACAAATACTTACCTCCAGCTTATCATAGATTTCACCCATGTAGGTGTCAGCTTACATCCTTCCTTTACCCCCCAAATACCTTTAAGCCTATCATCCAGTCTCTAGCTCTCTGAGGCAGCTTGGTTTACTTATTTCATATCATTGAGGTCATGTAGTATTTGTCCTTCAATGCCTGGGTTGCTTCACTCAACATAAGGTTCTCAAGATTCATGCACGTTATCACTTGTGTTTGTAGTGTATTTGTTCTTAAAGCTGAGTAGTATTCCATTGTGTGTATATACCACATTTTATTTATCTATTCATCTGTTGGGCGTTTGGGTTGATTCCAACTTTTGGTGATAGTGAACAATGCTGCTATGAACATTGGTGTGCATATATTGGTTTGTGTCCTTGTTTTCAGTTCTACTGGGTACAGCTGTACTAGGGGGACATTTTTGGGAATTGCTGGGTCATATGGCAAATGAGTTTATATGGCTAAGAAACTTCAAAGTGAGTTGGGAGGCCATCACAGAGGAAGCACTTATGCAGAGGATCTCATTGACAGCCAAAGGAGATGCTATCCCAAATAGTGAAGCTCCTCTGGGATATGGAGACATCCAGACACTATAGTCAGTGCAGACAACTCTGGAATTTGACCCCTTGTCATTGGGCCCTAATCTGGTATTTGTGCTCCCCAGTGTGACAGAGTTAAGACCCAGCAGGTTTTTCCATATTTGTGATTGTTCTGTCCTCCTATTTGAACCTATAATTATTACTGGAGTTGGTAGATGTACATCCACAGTATTTAAATCTTTGGGCTATCCATGTACCAGCTGAGCCTTGAATCTCAATGGAACTGCAACACCTGTTCTCCAGTTCAATGGACTCATCCAGGACAACTAACAGGGAGGAGATGATGGACAAAAAAGAACCAAGGAGCTGACAGTTGGCTACAGCTGCAAGCAAGAGAGTCCCATCCTTCAGATTCATGGGATCAAAGGCCACCTTAATCAATGGTGGAGTGGTAATCACCATCCCAGTGTCCTCGGTATTGGTAAATCAGCTATTGACTAAAATAAACTTTCTAGTGTTCTACTGTAGATTTATTGTGGGTCTAGCAATGGAAGAAATACTATTGTTTTGGAGTCAGTGATCCATGGATGTTTTGGGGTTTGGGAGAGGGGAAAACAGCTGTACTAGGGGGACATTTTTGGGACTTGGGCATCATCCTGAATGATAGTATACAATGACATTATATATACAGCCATAACCTACAGTATCAAATGGGAGAGTGTGTAAACTACAATGTGAACTATAATCCATGCTTAGTGACAATGTTTTGAAATGTGTTTATCAATTTGCAATAAATGTACCACAGTGATGAAAGATTTTGCTTATGTAGGAAAGTGGAGGTGTGGGGAGCAGGGCAAATGGGCATCCCTTACATAGTTTCTGTAACATTTATGCAATCGAAGTATCATATAAAAAAAGTGTTAACAAAATGAAACCGTAAAAATGTGTGAGAAGAGGAAAAAAGAGGGAAAGAGTTCAGGAAGAAATATTTTAAAAAAGGAACAAATTATTTCATAAATGGAATGTAAACTAAAAGATACACAATGAAAAGATAATGATTTCATGAAACAAAAGATGATCGAGAGCACACTATTAAAAGTATTAAATGAGATTGTAAAAGATTTCCAAGAAGTGTTGACAGTTGAAGATAGTCCTAGAGCATCCACTATGTGAGTCACTGCAGAGACTGAAAGAGAAACCCAAAGCAGAGATGTGAAAAAAAAAATTATAATTCAGTTTTTTCTTGAAATAAAACATGTTTTAACAGATATTTAAAGTGCACTCAGAGCACTGACTCAGAATGACTAATGGCAAGGCATATTCTTGTAAAATTACTAAGGTTTAAAGAAAGGAAAATCCTTTGAGCCTCAAAAATAAAAAGAAGTTGTCTAATGGAAAGAAAATTAGAATTTTCTCAGTGTTTTTGAGGATACTACCTTGTGTCAGAAGAAAATGAATTAATTCAATATTTGTGTATAGAAACTGTGAGTCATGACTTTTATACTCAGTAAAACTGACCTGTAGGTAAACAGGCATTGAATTCCAAGTGATCCTGTTAGACCTTGTTTAATATTGTTCGCAGTATACCTTCCAGTTGGTTGAACACATATCAGTAAACAAAATGTCTATAAAGACATTTGCATAAGGATTTATGCTAAGTACTAAATTTGTAGTTTTTTGTTCCAGTAATAGGAAATGAGTGTTCTATGAGAGAGGGAGTGACCTTGATGGTAGCCAGAAGGAGACAGCCCTATAGTCATTCTTTAAGTTCTAACTTTGTTTATGGTGCTTTTCTACACTCAATTTTTTAATTGAAAGTTATTAAGAAAAACAACTACTGATAGGATAATATTGTTTACTATAATATAATCCTGGGTAACATCCTCATATCTCTGGGTGTCTCTTTCACATTCTTGCTGTCTAACTAAGTAAATAAAAGTAAATTTAAAGGTTCACACTCACAAACAGAAAAGTAATGAAAGAACTTCCCCACAGGCTG
Organism: Dasypus novemcinctus; assembly: GCF_030445035.2. NCBI lineage: Eukaryota > Metazoa > Chordata > Mammalia > Cingulata > Dasypodidae > Dasypus > Dasypus novemcinctus. Next base: position 60,372,049 of record NC_080691.1, on the reverse strand, counting down.
GGCTTTAGGTCTGTTTTAGCTGCCATGAATGCATGACCTTAATATCCACTTGCTTTGCAAATGTATCCCTATAATGGTTTATATTTATGTAATGTTTCTATGATTCCAAAGGGCTTTTGCATATAAAAAGTTCGTACAATGAGACATCATTTTTGAGGCAGGAATGTTGTCCCCATCACCCTGATCACAAAAGAGAAGCTAGAAGAAGTTATTTTAACAAAGACCCTGATATAGACATTAAAATCCACTTTTTAAGAATTCAAAGCCCAATGATATTTTGCCTGTTGTAAGTTGATACTTTCATTTTTGAAATGTATCTTAATTTCTGTGAATTTTCTGTTAACAAAACTGAATTAGGCTTCTTATGTTTAACATATTTAAAAGCATATATAAAATATCCAGGTAGTGAAGATCCTAAACAACTCTATATGCATAAGTAGACAGCAGATTCATGCCAAATTGCCTTAGAAATCCTCCTTTCCTATACTGAAATAGAAAGAACTGGGATATATATAAAGATGACAAGTGAGAGACACTTGCACTTAGGTCTGATTTCTGCATCCTTTGTTCTAAACCTAACCCCTAACCCTAAAACTCAACCCTAATCCTCAACCCCAGCCCAACCCCAACCCTAGCCCTAACCCTAACAACCCTAACCCTTACAACCCTAACCCTAACAACCTTAATCCTAAACCTAATCCTAACCCTTTCCTAGAGTACATCAGCCAGACATGAGTTGGGTTGACTCTCCTCCCTCTTGTTGGATCTAATAAAAATGGAGACATAGGACAAATGAGTCACCATATTTCATCATCCGATCAAAGAGAAACTATGCCATTTTCACACACATGAGCTTCAAGGAGATAAGCCCCTGAGAGTCTCAATGAGCTGAGTACCAAGAAGAGATCACTCATCTGCCTATTGGCTTGTAGCTGAAATTGGGAAGAAAGCAAGGCGGTAGAGATTGCTAGAGGGGGAATGGAAAGAAGCAATCTCTATGCCAAGCTTGACTACAGTGCGGAAAGGCAGAAACCTCACCAGAGATCTGGTGGCCATCTTGTTTCACCAAGTGACATATGACATTAGTGGAAAAGCACATCTAATCATGCCTTGAGAGGGAGTTTTGTGTCCTTGGAACTGTAAACTTTTAACCCAAGTCAATTCCCTTCATAAAAACCTATCAATTTCCAGTACTTTGCATCTGTGTCCCTTTGACAAACTAGAAAAGCTTCCTAATTCCTTCATTGAGGTCATCATCACATAATTTCCCTGATACAAAAACAAAGACATGACAAGAAGATTACGGATCAACACTGATTGTAAACATAGATTTAAAACTCTAACAAGACATCAGAAAACAATTCACCAGCATATCAAAATAATTACACATCAGGACAATGGATTTATCCAAAGAATGTAAGTGTGTATCAACATACAGTAACAGACCAATGTAAATGGGAAATGGTTTAGAATCAGAAGGTTCAGGATAGATCCCCTCTCAAAAATATTCTGTAGAATTAGCAGGAACTATCAAATAGCTATTTTGGATCTCTGGTGTCTCATAAAACAATGCAACATTCAAGGAAAAGTTAGAAGAAAAGTAAAAAATAGTAACATGACATGAAGGACAAAGAATAAAATGACAGAATCAAAGCATTTTCATTAATAACATTGAATGTTAATGCTTTGAACTGCACAATCAGTATACACACAGTGACAGAAGGATAAAATATATGAACCATCTATATACTCTCTAAAAGCGACTCACCTTAGATGCAAGTATGCTGAAAGTGAAAGATTGGGAAAAGGGAGTCCATGCAATGACCAAGCGAAAAAGCTGAGATAGCAACAGTAGTATCAGACAAAATAGATGTTAAATGCACAACTGTACTAAGGACAAAGAAGGACATTATGTATTAATAAAAGGGGCTATTCTATCAAAAAAATAACAATCTTAAATGTATATGCACCTAACCATGATTTCCCAAAATACATGAGGTGGTCAATGGCAAAAATGAAGGGAAAAATAGATGTCTCTACACAGTGACTTAAATTCACATCACTCATAATTGGATATAAGATGTAGACAGAGGATAAATAAGAAAGCAGAGAGTTTGAATAATGTGCTGAACAACCTAGACCTAAGGGACATACAGAACACTGCACCAAAACCAGCAGAATACACATTTTTCTCTAGTGCTCAGGGAAACAATGAGCAACAAAGTTACTGCAGAAGAGAAATGATGGGCCAATAGCTCTCTAGAATAAGAATGAACCACAGACTAACATGTGCAAAGGACCTGCAGTAGAAGTTCCCCGTGCATGGTGGGAGATCCACCGGGAGGCAAGTATTGCTGGGGCAAAACAAACAGGGTGGAGAATATTGGCTGTAAAATCTGCAAAACAGGGTGAGAAATACGGTCAATATCAACCTGGCACATCCTGGCTTACTTAAGGATTTAATTGTTACTATGAATGAGCTTCGGAACAACTGAAGGTTTCTGAGCACAAAACTGATGAGATCTCACTTAGTGTTGAACAGGATCACTCTGCCCATGAATAGATGGGGGCAAAGTGGTATTGGCAAGCCCATCAGGTCATTGCTGCTCTGCTAAGGTTTGGCAGGCATTGGTCATGGAGTGAGAAGCACCTGTCCATCCCTCTGCCTGAAGCACTCCTCCAGATGCATGGGTGGGCTGGGGTTGTTCCACACCTGGACAGCCATGGGGGAATGATGCCTCCCTCCAGGTGCTGAAGGGGCCTCTGCAGCCCAGAAGCCTGAGGAAGATGCCTCTGAGGACTATTTCTGTCCTGACAATTGACATACAAGCTCACATTAGGTCTACCTGCCCCTTGCCATTCACTGCAGGTTTGTCAAGAATGCCAGTGCTGTAGGGAGACTTTACACAGGTTTTAGAAGGACACTAAGACCAAGAGATGCTTTCAGGAACAGTTACCAGTCAGGAGACATGCCCATCAAGTCCTCCTTGTCTACCAAGGGCCAGTGCCAGTAACCTCATAGGTATGTTGTCACATGCCTGACACTCTCAGGGGACTTGAAAATTTTCCCAGATGTTCCTGTAACTGAGAAGCAACAACCAGTACACAGGGCAGGCCTCTAGGTCAGAGTCCAGTGGTTTCTGTTAGCCAACATATAGAGTAGAAAATTGTGAGGCATCATATGTACTCAACTCAGAAAATGTCACTGAAAAGGGTTTTGGTATGTCCTCTCCAAGGATATTCCACTGGCATGGAAGGCAACAGCATTAAAGATATAGATGAAAATTTCTGGAGGCTCATCTGTCAATCACCAGGTGGGTTGATCTAATTTGTAAAGGGGACTCCTTTCCCAGTGCCCATAGACCTGCGTATGGTGTCACAGGAACAATTTCAAGAGACAGGCTCATATGTGATCGGGTCCCTCTAGAAGGGGACTTAGACAGTTGGAGAAAAACTATTTCTAACCATCACCCTAATCAAAACGCTGCCATTACCTCTCTAAGTATACACTTGAACCTCACTCTATCTCTAATATTAACCCGCACTCTAACTCTTCAGGTGTAAACTGGAATCTGGCCATCTGGTCTTTATCCTTGACGGTATTTAGGTCAAACGCTGTGGTCCAGATGTATATTGGAAGAAATTATTTAGCGCATCCTGTTAACTTCAAAGATAATATATAGTGTACCCACTAGGTGGCTCCCCAGACAAGCACACACTACCAAAAGGCACTTGAACTGTGAGGAGGCCTTTCTTGCTAGGGGTCAGAATGGAGGGCAGTTGTTTTTACCAAAAGCATCCTCCCAGTCTGCCCTACCGTAAGGGTTCAGCAGGGCCACATTCCAGCCGCTGAAGAAGACCTGGAAGAAATTTTTTTTGTGTTGCCCTTAAGAATCCCTGACAGCTGCTTGGCAGGGCAAAGACCCTGGGGGCTCCCTAGTAAGTTGACTTGATTCTGGCCATGGGACTTACTTCCAGGGACTTAGATAATCTGGGGACTGCCTTTTGGGCCTCCAGGTAGACTGAGTCTGTGGCTGGTCCTGGCAGGTGCTGGCTGGGTGGTGTGGAGGTACAATTTGGACCACTGTCTGGATCCTCAGTGGACAAAGGGTACCCATGGTAGGACAACAAGCCTCCCCCCACAGCCCTGCAGGCCAGCACCAGCAATTCCTGGCCTCCAGATGGAGACTTAACTTATTTATTGGAGGAACATCAACTGCCAGGCACCAGGTATGACCAAAGCCTTGCATGGAGTACCTGTGAGCCTCATGTATTTTAGCACTGGTACGATGACTTGGGGGTTTTCAGGAGGCTGCTTAAATGAAAGGGTATTAAGCGTGATCTTGGGAGGCCACAAACAGGGTTTATGTGTGTGGGAAACCTCTGACATCATCGATAAGTCGTACACATGCCACAGTGTTCAACAACAGTGACCACACAAGAAGTACAATAATTATAATGTATAAACAGCATGACTAAGACAATCCTAGTAAGATTTCTTATAAAGATGAGACTGTGATGCATTCTAGGTGGAACCCACTGGTTTCAGGATGGGCTTTAACAGATAATACTTTCAAAATAAACTAGCACATGGTCTGACTGCTAATCCCTGTTTTTCAGCAGCCATAGTTCAAAACCCCCTCAGGCAAAAGTGGCAGAGGTGTCTTGAGGTTGGTCCTTTTAGTCTTTTTCTCTTTCTTTTTCCCATTAGGTAGCAAAACATACTTTGGGAAAGTCACACAATGATACACCAAGCAGTTCTCAACAAACATACCTGCCAAAAGAAAAAAATCCAAAAGCAGCAATAAACCAAACTATTCCAAATGACTGAGAGCACTAGATTTCAAAAAATCTAACAGAGTAATAATCAGCATGTCCAAGAGTCAACGAAAATTTACAAACCACACAAAGAAGGAAACAATAAACCATTCTCATAAAAAAAGATTGCTAGAAAACATCCCTACGGAAGCTCATACATTACAAAACTTAGTAAAAGACTTTAAATAACCTATCTTAAAAATATGCAGTGACCTAAGTGAATCCATATAGAAAGAACTAAAAGAAATTAGGAAAGCAAAAATGTCAGAACAAACTAGAAATAGAAATTATAAAAGGGGGAAATTTTTTCAGCTGTAAAGTGTAGTAATTGGATTTATTCAAGCAACACATGTAGAGAAAGGATGGAAAAATATTCCATGCAATTAGTAACCACATGAGAACTCAGGTGGATATACTAATATTGGACAAAATAGACTAAATCAAAATTCTTACAAAACAATTTTTTAAAAATCCAGAAATCCATAATGTAGAGTCAACTCTAACTTAAACTAGGGACTACTGTTAATCTATATTATATAAATGTGCTATCATCAATTATTACAAATGTTCCATAACAATGCAGGGTGATAATAACTGTGGTATACGGGTATACTGAATTTTTGGGATGCTTGTTCTGTAAACCAAAAACTTAACTAATAATGCAAAATATTAAAAACAAAACTTAAAAAAATTACAAGACATGAGGAAAAATTGTATATATTAATGAAAGGGAGAGTACAACAAGATGAATTAAACATCCATGTACGTTAACAGTAAGTAGTGCCTGAGAACACATAATTTATATATGTAAAAACTATTTAAAATCTCTGTTAATGGGCATGCAACATACGAAGATGTAATCTAGGACAGTACAAATACAAAGAACAGGCAGAGTATTCTGGGAATAGACTGTTTACTACTAAGATGAGATTGGTACTATTCTAACTAGTTACTTTAGTTTAAGATGTTATTGTTACTTATAGGGGGGTGGCGGACTTGGCCCAATGGTTAGGGTGCCTGTCTACCACATGAGAGGTCCGCAGTTCAAACTCTGGCCTCCTTGACCCATATGGAGCTGGCCCATGCGCAGTGCTGATGCGCGCAAGGAGCGCACTGCCACGCAGGGTTGACCCTGCGTAGGGAGCCCCATGGGCAAGGAGTGTGCCTGGTAAAGAAAGCTACCCAGGCGAAAGAACGTGCAGCCTGCTCAGGAATGTCCCCGCACACACGGGGAGCTGACTCAACATAAAGAAACACAGATTCCCGTGGTGCTGACGACAACAGAAGTAGACAAAGACGACGCAGCAAATAGACACAGAAAACAGACAACTGGGGTGGGTGGGGAAAGAGGAGAGAAATAAATGAATAAATAAATCTTAAAAAAATGTTATTGTTACTTATAAAGATAACCAACAATAAGATGAAAATATAGAGCAGAGGAGAGGGGAATTAAATCAAAACGGTACACTATAAAAAGCCACTGGGAAAAATAAATAAAAAGCCACTAGAAAAAAAAATAGCAGTATAGGAGTCATTGAGGAACAAAAAGCATACATGACATACAGAAATCAAATACTTAAATTTCAGGTGCAGTTTCTTCTGTGAATGTCATATCTGGGAAATAATTCAATACAACTATTAAAAGGAAGTGATTTCTAAATTGGTTGAAAAGTCTGATACTGCTAAACACTGTCTACAAAAAATCAATTTAGATACAGACACTAAAGCGGAAAAAAATAAACAAAGATAAAGGAAACATTCATAGACATGGTGAACAAAAAGAGCCACAGTTGTTATATTTTGTTCAGAAAATAATATCTTGTATTAAAGTATAAAAATATATATTGATAAAAGTTTCAATCAACCAAGATATAATGATGGTAACCATATATAGAACCAATAACAGCCAGCGGAATACATGTATACAATGCACATAGAACTTTTTCCAGTGTACACCATATGTTAGACATATAAAATGAAAATCAAAATTTAATGTAGGAAACTTACAAAGGATCTTCTCAAACCACAATGGCAGGGGGAAAATGGAAAATTTACAAGTATGTGGAACTCAAACAATACATTGTTAAACAACCAATGAGTTGAAGAAGAAATCTCAAGGGACTAGCAAAATATCTCGGGGTATTGAAATATAAAACATGGCAGAAAGAAATTAAAGAAGACCTAAACAAACAGATATACATCCAGTGTTCATTAATTGAAAAACTTAACATTATTAATACATCCACACCACCTAAAGGGATCTACAATTTGAATGCAATTCCTATCAGAATTGCAGTATCATTAGCAAAAATAGTATAGCTGATCAGCTGATCATCAAATTCATATGGCACTATAAGGGGCATTGTATAAGCAAAACGATCTTGAAAGAAGGTCAAAGTTAGAGAACTCACATTGGATGTGTGGATTTTTGAAAAATGCCCAAGTCCATTCAAGGGGGAAACAATAAATAATATCTTCAAAATATAGTACTGGGACCAGAAATCCATACGCAAAACATGAATGTGAACACCTACTCATTATGATATACAAAAATTAATTCAAACCAAGTTAAAGATCTCAATATAAGAGCTAATACCATACAACTTTTACAGGAAATTATAGGTACCTAGCTTCAGGACCTTGAAGTCAGCAGTGATTTTTCTTTTTTACACCAATGCACAACCCAAAAAGAAAAAAAAATGCTAAAATCGACTTCATCAGGTATTATTTCTGAGAATCAAAGGACATTAGCAATAAAATGGAAAAAAATACAAAATGGAAGAAAATATTTGGAAACCATTTTTTTCTCATAATAATATAAGATACAAGATATATAAGGAATTACTAAAAAAAACCAAATATACCTACTAAAAATTTTTAAATATTACATTACTTACATTATTCCAATGCATCACTGCATTCTTACCATCTTGTAATAGTGATGTAATTTGTTTTATTTGATAGAAGAACATTCTTGTATTTATACTATTAACCACAAAACTCATCCACCTCAGGGTTCACTATATTACTCATTCCCTAGATTATTCTCCAGCTTTCTTTCAATCGACATTTATATGCCTAGACTACTCCTTTCAGCCCCAGTAACTTATGGACTATAGTTAAAAGTAATTTTGTAATATTCTTGGATCAATGTCAAAGAAGGTCCTATATTAATGCTAAGGGTCAATAATAGGTATTTTTTTTTTTGGAACTAAGGAAAATATTAGGTTTACTAACGCCTTGACTGTACAACTCTGTGATGAAAGTGAGAGCCACTGAATGTTCAGGTGGATAAAATGTACAAGGGATGGGACTGTATAACACAGTGAACCATGTGTTGAAAGACGGGCTACCATTAACAATACAAAGAGGAGAGTGTTCTCTAGTATACTATAACAAATGTACAATACTAATACGTGGTAACAATAGGGGCTGTATGGGAAAATAAAACATGTATTCTATGGATCATAGTGAGTGGTAATAGTCTGATTATGTTCTTTCATAATCTGTAACAAATATAAAGTATTGGTGGAGGGATGGGTGAGGTCTTGGAATTCTGAACATTATGCATTATTGTTTTATAAGCTCACAACTTCTCTAATAAAATAAATGCGATACTTTAGATGGAATCGTGAGACAGAAAAAGTTTATTAAGACTGAGGAAAAGGAAATAAAGTATGAGATTTATTTTAATAATACCATGGCAATATTTACTCACTAGTTGTAACCACTGTACTGTTTAAATGTACGATGCTAAAAATCAACTAACCTGGGGGTGGGGTATATAGAAATTCTTCGGAATATCCTTGTAACTTTTCCATAAATGTAAAAATATTATCTAAAAAATCATCATTGAAAAGAAAATAAAAATATGTAGGGGCAGCAGGGAATGGAAGAGAAGAGCTCAAGAGGAAGACTGGAAATTTGTGTAGTTGGAGAAACAAGAGGAGAAACAGAATAAAAAGCAAAATAATATTTCCTTCTACACTAACCCCAAAGTCAATCACAAACTAAATGTTTCAATTTATATGAATTTAAATTAACACATACAAGGATTAATAGAACTTTAGCTATTATGTAGTTTCCATTTTGTGCTTTCCAATAATATTTTTCTTTTCATTTTAATCTAAACAACAAATTAGAGCAAAACTGGACTTATCTACTCCCCCACTATTCTGTCCCAGTACAGCGTCCTTTTCTCTGGTCTCCATTTCAGGGATGGCCACAAACTGTGACATCACCATGATGCTGCCTCCTTCCTCACTTCCTGTTCAGGCATTAGGACCTGCAAATTCCACCTATATGTCTATATTTCTATTTCTTTTTCCTATTTCTATTTCCCTCCCCCTCCATTTCCACTATTCAGGCACCATTACTTATTTAATCTCTCACTATGAAGCCTCCTAAGATAAACTAAGGCTCAGTGAGTGCAGGGATTCTGTTTGGGAAGCGGTGAAAGTTTTACTAATGGAATTTAGTGAGGATACTGAAATATTGTGAATGTGATTATATCTCATTGAATTTTGTGCTTGGTAGTGGTTGAGATGGGAAGTTTATGTTGTATATATGTTCTCATGAATAAAAGAAAAAGCGCAAATAAAGAGATAATGACAATTAAATGTAATACATAGACCTGGATGCGATCTAGCAAGGGAGGAAAAAGACTCAAAGGGAAATTATTGGGCATATAGAAAAAATAGAATAAAGACTTTGAACTTGACATCACTATTAAATTTCTTGAACTTCATAGCTATTATTTAAGGTGGTTGTGTATGTGCTTATCCTTCTTAGGAAATGTACATTGAATTATTGAATGGTCAAGGAGCATGGTGTACATAACCTGCACTCAAGTGTACAGAAGATGGATGGATGGACAGATAAGAATAATATACAGCTGTATAAAGGAAGGTAGTCAAATCCAATGGATGTGTCATGATGATGGGAACGAGTGTTGTTGGGGGGGGAGAGGGGGGGTGGGGGGGTGGGGTTGAATGGGACCTCACATATATATTTTTAATGTAATATTATTACAAAGTCAATAAAAAAATAAATAAAAAATAAAAAATAAAAAAAAAAATAAAGGAAGGTAGTTCTGAATAGAGCTGAATCATGGATGAACCATGAAAACATTATGCTATTACTATTATAAACTAAATATAATGTGTAAACTCATGGAATTAATCATTTTAGTATAGGTTACCGGATAAAAGGCTGAGGTTAGTGAATGTAAAGCTGAGGTTTAATCTGTGTATAATTGGTAAAAAGCTTGTTTGTAAATCTTTGGAAATGAATAGAGATGGGGAAAGCATATCATACTGTTTATAAAACTAGCAGTGTTATTACATGGGTATGATAGTGGTTGAAAGAGAAAGCATAGGGTCAGATTTATTACTAGATGGAAAGCCAAAAAGCTGTGACATGGGACTGTATAGGGCCGTAAAACCTCATGTAAAACACAAATATGGGTGAGACTGCATATATGACTGTTTTTACAAAATATAAATACCAAAAAAAGACTAGAGAGTAGGAAAAATAGCAGCTATGTCTGGTGGGGGAAACAGAGAGATTGAGAGGTGATGACGTTTTTTTAAAAATTATTATTATTATTGGATTAAAGAAAGTGCTCAACAAATGATTGAAGTGATGAATGCACAAATATTTGATTATACCTTATATCATTGAGTATACACTCTAGATTGATTTATGCTGTATTAATATGTGCCAATAAAATTGTTTTTTTTTAAAGAATGATAGAGACAGAAGAAATGTTACAAAATAAAACTTGGTTTGCATTTTAAAAATTAAGGGAAATAATAAAGATTCAAAAATAGCGGAGTTACTCTTATACAAGATGTGTAGATTAATGAACTTCAGTGAGACAGTAAGACTATTATAGGTTACCTGGGGCTTGGGGATCAGTGATGGGGAAGTAAAGAGTTTCTATTTCATGTGATGAAAAAGCTTTGGTAATCAAGGGAGGTGATAACAGCACAATAAGGAATTATACACTTACAAATGGTTGAAATGTAAGAAAAAAGAAGACAAGGCAAGGATTGTAAGTGATTTTCCTTGTCTCCTATGGAATCCAGACTACTCAGTTGTATTGATAAAATGAGGACCCACAGCCTCAGTGCCAATTTGGAAGTGGTGGAAAATTGCCCTCTATGCATAGTATGTGTAGAATTACTTAAATACAGGTAAGAATATTTTCAAATATATGGATAAATCACTAACTTGGTATTAACTTCAAGTGGGATCTGCTTACATGGGTTACCCCTGTTGGTAGTAAAAATATGTGTGGAGAATAAAAGGGCTTATTTATACAAATCCATGCCACTGGTGAAAATATAAGATATTCAATGCCTATAGCTTTTTTATTGTATTATTCATCAGCTGGTATTTGAGGGAAATAATTGAATATCATGTGTTTTAAAGATTGATAGGATCACATGAGCTTTCATTTGCTCTTTTGCACACAACCAGCATTCACAGATACATATTAGCAATCAATTGTGAAGATAGGGAACACTCACCTATAAACCCAGTGAAGCAAAATGGTGGTGAATTTCTCCTCATTATGAGACCTGTATTACAAATATTGCACTCATTATTCTTATGATTTGGGTTTTGTCAATAAAAGCTTGTTTCTTAATATTACTTTTATATAGTACATATGTTAACAAAATTTTTAAATTTAAATTTTTAAAAAATTGAGAAAAAAACTAAGAAAAACATTCAAAGGTTTACTGTAACAATGACTGCACAACTCTTTGATGAAAGTGAGAGCCGCTGAGTGTACACTTTGGATAGAATGTATAAGACATGGGGCTGTATAACACAGTGAGCCTTGTGGTGGAAGATGGACTATGGCTAACAGTACAAATAGGAGAGTGTTCTCTCATGAACTATCACAAAGGTACAATACTAATATATGGTATTAATAATAGAGGGATATATGGAATAAATACACCAAATGTACACAATGGACTATACTGGTAATAGTATGTCATGTGTTTTCATAAGCTGAAAGACATGTTCTACAACAAGGTTTTGATGGATGGGTGATGTATGGTATTTCTGTACATTATACATGAATATTTTGTTAGCTCAGAACTTCCCTCATTTAAAAAATGATAAACCTTTAGGGAATATGAATACTCTGCACTATGTACTATCTGCACAAATGATCTGATAGCATAATACAAGCTGACACTTGGAGCCAGTTAGACACATTTGGATTCTAAGTGTATTGAAAGGTAGGAAAATGGGTGTCTGGGATATTGGGGATAGAGCTGTGGGTGGTGAAGCAGGGAGACCTGGGGGACCCAACTTGCCTGAAGTTATGCACTGGGAGGTGGGAATTACCAGAGAAATGAGCAGTTCTGTCTCGCCTCCTCAGGCAATTCCCTCAGCCAGGGTGGAAGAGCAACATGGCAGTGGCTTCCAGACAGGCACTGTGGCCCCACCTTCCTGCCAGCCACCATGGCTGCTTGGTGTCACTGCCCACCTACCTAGAATTCTCATTGTTCCTAGAAACTTCTGCCTCAGCACACAAACCTCCACCTCTCTTCCACAGACAGGCCTTGCCTGAGGAGCCTGAGGCAGAATCCAGTCCTGAGGAGGGGGGTGGTGGTGCAGGAAGCAGCCTGGGGCAAAGGAGGACAATAGGGGCAAGAGGGGGTGAGAAAGAGCCACTCTATGAAGCAGGAGGCCTGGAAACCCACCATGGGCTATGTACATCTCAGGGCAGGTACTATATGAGAATTGGTACAGCTCTGTCCCTCAGCCCTTTTCCCAGTCAGGACAGAAGGGCAACATTTTGGCAGCTTCCCATCATTGCCTGCAGCCCAAGACCTGACAGTCCCTGTGGCCACTGGGTGCTAAAGCTTGCTCTGCCTCCCCCTCACATTGGCTCAGCAGCTGCCCCTGGCCCTCAGCCCACCAGTAGACACTGTGGTTACAAGCTCTCAGCAGGTCTGTAGCAGGATGACCCAAGCTCCTCATTGGTCAGCACCTCTGCCCCAAACCCCAGGCGTCCCAATGCGCTGTGACCTGCCCATACATGCTCTGCCTACCTGGGGCCAACTGGCCTTTCCCTAGATCCTGACAACCCTAGAGCAAGGAAGGCCTGGGCAGACAGAGAAGTACTGAGAAGAGGGTGAGGAAGGGGGTGGTGCCTTGAAGGTGATGGACATGTCCTAGGAGGATCTTGTCAAGGTGGTGCAGGACCACCTGCCCTGGTTTTACCCATCCAGTTGTGGGTGGGTGTTGAGGGGACTGTTCCACAGCTGGACAGGCAGAGGGGACATGGTTTCCCCTCCAGGTGCTGAAGGTGCTAAAGGGGCTGCTGCAGCCCTGAAGCCTGAGGAGGGCACCGTGGAGCACTCTCCACCCTGACAACCCCCTACAGGCAGAGTTTTGGTGTATCTGGTACTTTTTCTTTCAGAGTAGATTCATTGAGAAAGAACCCAGGAGCTGAAGGGAGGCTTGGAACATTTTTTCAGAAGGGCACAAAGACCACCATTTATCAGGAAAAGCTAACGATCAGGTGTCATGAGCAGCATAGTCCTCCCTGCCTGGCAAGAGCTGGAGTCAGTTTCCTACGGGAAATCTTACAGAGACTGGCACTAGGAAAGACCTCCAATAGCCCCTCCTTTTAGCTGCTCCTTTTCCAGGTGAATGGAATGGGACTTTAACAACTTTCAAGAAGCTAGTCCAGCTACTGATTCCCAGGATTCCCCATAAGCAAATTTGGATGCCTTCCCTAGGCCTCTGGGGTGAACTGGAATAAGCATGACATACTGATGGGATTTAAAAGTTCTCAGGATGTTCATAAAGCCAAGGAGCAACAACCAGTATCCATACCAGACCTGTGGATTCATCTCTGAGCCAACAAGTCAGAGTCCAGCATCTTCCATCAGCCAACATGAATATAAGAAAATGTTAAGAGGCAAATAATGCCTTCAGGTCACAGGCACTGAAAAGGGGATTATCCTCTCACAACAATTCCACCTGCCTGGAAGGTAATGGCTTTAGAAATATGACTGAAGAGTCCTGTAGGCTTATCTGGGTATTGCCAGGTGAAGCGATATCAGTCATATAGATCTTCCCCAAAGCCCAGACCTTCCATGAAAATGGCCCAGTATTTGCAGGAGGGGAAAAGCTCTGATTATAAGACCCTGCCTGGGAGCACTCCCACCTGAGCAAGGCAGTCAAGCTCTGACCCGCAACCAGACAAGGAGAAAGCCTGCAACCCTGTTCTTCCCCAACAGCCCAGTCACCCAGTCATTCTCGGCTCCACTCATACCCTTGACTCTCTTAGGCACCCCAGACCAAGTCCTAACCCAGAAAAAGAACCTGATCCTAAATCTTGAATACCGACCTCTGACAATAACTTAAAGCCCCATCCCTAACCTCTAACAAAACCCCAAACCCTCTCTTTAATAATAAAAAAAAAAATCATCCTGGACGTGTCTTGGATGAGTGTCTTATCTTACGTATTTAATCACTTACACATACAAGGTAGGTCATATCGGGGGATTCTGATGGCTGTGTTGTAGCAGAACCACCACCAGCTTGGCTAGCAATAGACAGAGAAGGGACAGCATGAAAGACTAGCTGACTCTTAAATATCTACATGATGGAAACAAACTGGTAAACCGCTCAGAGGTAAACGTGATATCATTTAAGGGAAATGAAAGACTGCAAAAATAAATCAAAATAATAAATAATAAGACCTTTGATTACCACTTAATGCCTTAACTGTCATTAAGGCAGAAGGCCACTAAAAATTCAGATTAAAATCAAGGGATTTAACTGGCAGAAGAATATGCAAAAACTAACTGCTTCTTCCACAGATTCTCAAGGTCAATTTCAGGTGATATCTAGCCACAGACTACACTCACATTCCTGTTCTCCCCTGCACAGGCCCAAACCCATTATGGAATTTTTTTACCTCATTACTTGATGCCCATTCCAATTTCTTTAATCTGCCTTCAAAAGCTAAGGATATATGTGTGTGCATATATATATATATATACACATGCACACATACATATGCATACGTATATCTGTATATATGTATGAATATATATAAGTTTATACATGTACTTTTCTGCTAGTACATATATATATGCTAGAAATGTTTTACTTTTTTTCAATTACATACTTTCAGGATATATACATTCTCTGGTTCCTTTTAGTGGCTCCCTGGTTTTATGGCATGACTCTAGCAAAGTTTAATTAAACGAGTTCCTATAGGTAAGCATTTGCATTATTGCTAGTTTTTTTTATTTTGTCATATTGTATTGAATATTGTTGGGTTGTTGTGTATTTCCATAGTCTAAATTCCTAGAAATAAAATTTCTTAATCAATAGGCATTAATGTTTTCATAGGTAATGCCAAATAACCCTTCTAAAGTTTATAGCTGGGTTGACCTCCTTCATTTGTGTATGGGATTGACCATTTTCCAACGCTTTATCAATCCTGAATTTTATTGGTCTCTTTGATCTTGGTAATCTGCTGAATGAAATTTACTTACATTGCTGTTTTTCAATATCTTCATTAATGAGACTGAACTTTATCAATAATAATATTTAACTATCATTTTGTGTTTCTTCTTTAATTGTTTGGCTTTCTTTGATTTGTAAGAATTCTTGGTGTATTAGGGATGGTTGGGAGAATCTTTGGTATGTTAGGTATGGGTAACCTCTTCTCTGTTATATGCTGCATTTAAATATATATGCATATATTTAAATTTTATTGTGGTTACATATATATAAAGTGTAAAGCAAGATCTGCATCAATTGGGTTAGTTCAGGGATATTTACTTTAGTCAATCCTTGAAATCATGGGTTTAATGGATTAGTTGTAACTTTTTCTGAAAGAGATTTGAATTAGAAAAATAGCCATTACAAATTTTAAAAGGAAGTTTATTTCACTGTTGGTTGTAGAGTAGCCATCCATCAGGGTATCTGTATCACGCATTTAGGAAATGCTATTTCAGTTGGACAGTTTTGTTCATTGTGATTGGTTGTGAATATAAGTTCACTGAGGTCAGAATCACTTCTAAAATTGAGGTGTAATTTACACATAGTAAAGTTCATGCTTTTAAGTGTACAGTTCTGTGAATTTTTGACAAACACAGTCAGTCCTCTAAAGACCCACACAGATCAAGATATGAAACATTTCCACAGCCCCCCAAAGTCCTGTTCCTCTTTGTAGTTGGCTCTTATCCACCCTCAACTATCATCAAGGTTGGATCATTTTGATTATTTAATTTTTAGTTTTAAACATTTAAAAATTGTATGTTGTTATATGAATTTATCTTTTCAGATAAACCATTATGTTTTTTTTCTTTTTTAAATTATTTTTAAAGTACAAATTGTTACAATTTAAAAAATATAAGAGGTTCACATATATCCCATTTCCCCCCAAACCCTACTCCACCCACATCAACAACTTCTTTCATTAGTATGGTACATTCATTGCATTTGATGAGTACATTTTTGGAGCATTGCTACACAGCCCAGATTATAGTTTATGTTGTAGTTTATACTCTCTCCCAGTCCATTTAGTGGTTTATGGCAGGATATATAACGTCTTACATCTGTCTCTGCAATATTCAAGACAGATCCAAGTCCCAAAATGCCCCAATATCACACTTCTTTTTCCTTCTCCCTGGCTTCAGCAACTCCCACAGTACTGGCTCCATATCAATGATATAAATTCTTTCATTGATAGAGTTACAATATTTCTATAGTAGAATACCAGTAAGTCCACTCTAAGGACCATAGGATGGGAATGTCCACTCCACCTCTAAATCAACAGGGACTTAGATCCCACATGGCTTGTGGATGGAATTCTCCTGCTTGTAGATGTAGAATCTCTTGGTTCCCTGGTGTGGTGTTTAACCATCCTCACCTTCCTGTTAGCTCACCTGGGTAAGTCCAATGAACCAGAGAATAGGTGTTGCAGCTCTCCTGAGGCTCAGGGCCCAGTTGACACAGACAATTCCATCACCATCCACAGGTTCAGTAAAAGTGATGGAAGAGGCATGTGTAGAGAGGTCAAATCTGAGTCCCACTCCATCACACTCAGGAACACAAATTCCAAAGTAGGGTCCACTGACAAGGCACTGAACTCCAGAGCAATCTGTCATGACTATAGGACCTGGGTGTCTCCAAAACCCTCAGGACCACTGCTACCTGCGGTTCTATCTATTTTGACTGTCTCTGAGACCCTGCTGAAATGTGCAGAAGTTTGATCCATCTGATGACCTCCTGACTCATTTTGAAATCTCTTAGCCATCTAAAATCTTTTGTCTTTACCATTCCCCCTTTTATTCAAGGCCTTATTCTAGTTGCATCACCAGCTTTTGCTTGATAGTAATCCCTTGATGCCAGGGAGTTTCATTCCCAGGGGCATGTCCCACACTAGGGGAAAGGTAAAGCATTTACATGCAGAATTTGGCTTAGAGAGTGGCCACATTTGAGCAAGATGGAAGTTCTGAGGAGGTAATGCTTAGTCTCCCTGCTGCTCTAGGCCTCATTGAAGTTTCAAGCACACAGGGTCATAACCATAGTCATCAGTATCAAGGGTCCATTATTGGGCCCTCCTTCTTCACTGTTCTTTGCCTTTGTATTTGGGGGGATTGTTGCCGCTCCATTGGGGAGTGCAACAGTTTCCCAGAATGGGAACTCAGCACTCCCTCGGTTGTCATGTGAAACTCTACCCCCTTGTCAATACCCAACAAACATCCAAACAAATCTATTTACCCTATATGCATGCCCTGAAGAACTCCCTCCCACTCATGCTTCCCCATCAATGACATCCCACATCAGTGCTCCTCCCCTGGCATAGTTGAACCCCTCTGTGATCCAAAATTTCTTCAAAAATGAAGTCTAATATAGTGCCAAATTCAATTAATAGGAAAATGAAATGGTAATGACAGATTTAAAAATTATCAATAGAATATATACTAATTTAGAAAAACTAAAATAAAGTCAAAAATAAATTGGGGTATTAAAAAATTGAAAAAGTCACAAAAATTTTTGGACATTTTACATTTCATCACTGTAATTGGTTGCCTTATACACACAGTGACAAGGCAATCTCTTTTGTTTCTTCCTCAGGGTCTATATCATTTTTTTTTTCTATTATGTCTCCAAAAAAATTTTTAGATTGCAATAAAGTCACATATAAAATATAGGGAACTCCCATATATTCTACGTTAAATGCTTTTCTCCTATCCCAGCAATGACCTTTTTTCATGTGGATTTTACATTTGCAGCAACTGATGTACAGATAGGTACTAGCCATGGTTCCATTGTGGCTTACATTATGGTTTACCTTTTAGACTATACACTTTATATTTTTGGTTACATTATGGTTTACATTATGGCTTATATTTTAGAGTATACACCTTTATAAATTTTTGTTGATATTTAATATGGCCTGTATCCATCATTGCAGAATCAAGCAGAACACTTACCTTGTCCCCTAATTATCCCCTTTTCCTACTCTTCTATTCCTTTCTCCCCCTCCCCTCAGGGTCCACAGTTACAACCAAGCTTCTCTACTTGAAAGACAAAATTCATAGATACTTGCAACAATGCTGAGGACTTGACACACTAGTCTGTCCTCCCCCATTAGGAGCCACCCTTGCTCTTGAGAGATACCATCCCATTGGGGGTCCCAGTGACTGCCCACCAAACTGCATGAACATTGGCCACCTCCAGTGTTCCCTCTGAGGGCTAGTCAACACCAAACTTAGGCCACTCCAATCTGCACAGAGTCCAGAGAGTTCTGGGGGATATATGGACACCATAATCCCTGGAAAAGACCTCTTTGAAGTTTTTTAACATACAGTCTAAGGCTGTGAGTTTGGATTGTGGGGATCCCAAACCTGAACTAGTGTCACGGGACAAACAAAGGAGGAGAGTCTCTCACGAGGCTGCTCAGATGCCCACCTGTCTGCATCTCTTGCAAGAACTTAGAATTGTCTTAACTAAGGCATCTGTGTAGAGTTCAGATTAGTCATTATGCCATATGACATAGCCACAGTGTGTAGATTGGGACCCACTCAGACTCCATAGCACAGGCTATGGAGCCACAAACTGGATCAGCAGAGGCCTCTGCAGTCCCCATTCATTCACTCAATCACTCAGAGGTTACACAATCCCACCCAAGGGACTACCCTATCCTGGAATCTCAAATCTTGAGATTTTGGGAGGTGATCAGTCTCCCCTTCCATCCAGAGATGGGCCTGAGTGGAACTCAGAACCCTGGGGTCTTACCTTTCCAGTGGCTTCTGATGTTGTTCAATTCACCTCTCCACTGAGTCAGGCCAGGACAGAGGACATAGTCTACAGGGATCCTTCCCCTAAAGGAGACCCTGTGAAGAGGACAGGTGGCATCACCTTGTTTGTGTGGAGATCTCTGCCAGCTGTGCCCACAAGTCCCAAACCAGAGGCTCAAAGGGCCAGCACAGTTGGGTTTTCTGGCCAGGGATCCAAATGTTGCAGCAAACCTTGGTGTTCTGAGTGGCAGAAAAACCCAAACAGCGCTTGGAGTGGCAGAGGAACAGATTTATTATGCACAGCTCCAGAGGAGAGTCAATTGCCAAATTTTCAGCATCTTTTGCCAGTTTTCATAGGTTTATATAGGATTTTATGCAGGGCTAGCATGACTCTCACTCATTGACTAATAATGCATTGCTAGATGAAATTTTGCAAGCGGGGTTACAGAAGCAAAAGGCAGGTGCAAGGTCATGCTTTTGTGGGCTGATGTACAAAAGCAGGGGGCAGGAATGGTTCATTAGATTACAGAAGCAGGGGGCAGGAGTGGTTCATTTGATAGTCTCCTGTAAGGCAATGTTCTCATGGGCTGATTTACGGAAGCAGGAGCAGGAGTGGCTTGTTAGATATTTTTCTGCAAGGTTATGCTTTTTATTTCTCAACAACATGATCCTAACTACAGAACATCCTTAAAAATCCACAATATATTTACTAGAAAAATATGGCAATTTGGTGGGGTACAAGATCCACAGGTAAAAGCCAGTATTGTTTCTACACTAAGTAATGAACATTCTTAAGAAGGTATCAAGGCAAAATTGCATTTAGAATGGCAGCTAAAATAATCATATATCTAGGAATAAATCTAACCAAGAATGTAAAAGGCATGCACAGAGAAAACCATAAAACATTCTTTAAACAATCCAAGAAAATACAGATAAATGTAAGGACAATTTGTATGTATAGTCAGAATACTAAATATTGTTAAGATGTCAAATTTTACTCAGTGTTTTACAGATACCAATCAATCCTAACCAGTATTCCAGCAGCCTTCTCTGCAGAAATGGAAAAGCAAATCATTAAATATATATAGAAGCGTAAAGGGCCCCAAATAGCCAAAAACATTTTGGAAGAGTAGAATGGGGTTAGGAGAACCACAATGCCTGCTCCTAAAACTTACTATAAAGTCATAATAATGAAAATGGCAAGGATATGGATCAATGAAATTGAATTTTTAGCTCAGAAATTAAGCCTCACATTTATGGCAAAGTGATTTTTGCAAAGGGTACCTAGTCAGCTCAGTTGGGAAATAATAGTCCCTTCAACAAATGGTGATGGGAAACTTGATATCCATATGCAAAAGAATGATGGTGGATCCCTACTTGACACCATATGTAAAAATTAATTCAAAATTTTTCAAAAACCTAAATATAAGAACCAGAACTCTAAAACTCCTAGAAGGTAACATAAGAAAGCATTGCCAGTATGCAGAGAAGAGCTGGATTAATAGGCTGGTAAATTTCAGTAAACTGGACAAATAGGCTGGTGAATTTCATTTCCTTATAGTAGCCATCAACCCCCTCATGCAACCTTGTGGCAGACAGCTGTGGGGACTACCCCTGCATTCCCTGTGTGATTTTCTGGTGTCAGCACTTGCAATAAAATTAATGTACTCCAAAAATCTCTAGTATAACAACTATTTTCTGTGTTGAATCATTGCCTTTGATACTTGCAGGGCTAACATAGATGGACACCCTTATTCCCATCACAATGGCAGAGAAGCAGGAGTCTTAAAGAGTATTCAACATTTCATTCATCAATTTTCCTTGGTGGAAGCAGAAATAGTTTTGAAAAATCACAAACTGACTGGTTCAGCCCTTAACAAAAGAGCAATTCCTGAAGAGTGGAAATATTAGATATCTTCATTTGCAATTTGTATACCTATTGTCATAACAGCATTATTTTTATGGATCAGAAGGTGGAAACTACCTATGTGTCCAACAACTTATGTATGCATAAAAAAGAGTGATATATCCATACAATACACTATTAGGTATAAAAATAAATGCATTATTGATTCTTTCAACAACATGCATGGCACTTAAAGACATCTTAAGGAATATTTCAGACAAAATAATTATATTGAATAATATCACTTATATGAAATGCTTAGAATAAACAAATTCATAGAGACAGAAAGCAGGATAGTAGTTATTAAGAGTGAGTGAAGAGGGAATAGGGGCTATTGCCTAATGGATGTCAGCTTCTGTTTGGTATGATCAAAATATTCTAGAAGTTGACATTGATGAACCCTATGAAACATTTTCAGTGTATTTACATCACAGAATCTTACACTTCAGTTGGTTATATTTTTTTGTATTTTTTAAGATTTTTTCTTCTTTATTTTCTTTTAAATGTTACATTAAAAATATATGAGGTTCCCATATACCCCTAAAGCCACCCATTCCACCCCTCCCACATCAACAAACTCTTCCATCATTGTGGCATATACACTGCACTCGGCGAATACATTCTGGAGAACTGCTGCAGCACATGGACAGTGGTTCACATTGTAGTCCACACTCTCCCCCAGTCCTCCCAGTGGGCCAGGACAGGACACACAATGTCCAGCATCCATCACTGCAGCACCACCTAGGACAACTCCAAATCCTGAAAATGCCCCCACACCATATCTCTTCTTCTCTCTCCCAACCATCAGAAATCACAGTGGCCACCCTCTCCACATCACTACTAAAATTTCTTCCCTTACTAATCACAATATTTCCCCAGGAGAACACCCGTAAGTCCACTATAGTCCATACTCTGTTCCTCCATCTTGTGGTCCTGGGATGGCTATGTTGAGTCCCCCTCTACATCAAGAGGGGGATTAGATTCCACATGGATGATGGATGCAATTCTCCTGCTTGCAGCTGTAGGCACTCTTAGCTCCCTGGTGTGGTGGTTGACTCTCTTCACCTGCCTGTCAGCTGGCCATGGTAAGTCCAAGAAATGAGAGGGCAGGAGCTGCAAGTCTGCTGAGGCCCAGGGCCTGGCTGTTACATGGACAGTTCAGAGATCCAGGTCTCCCGAGCATACACCAACCCAAATGCCAACCACAGATCTGGTAAAAGTAACAGAAGAGGCATGTGTAAAAAGGTTATATCTGAGTTCAACTCCATCACACTCAGGAATACAAACCCCAAGGTAGGGACACTGACATTGCCCTGAACTCCACAGCCATCTGCCTTGGACCATAAATCCAGAGGGTCGCTGTATCCCTCAGGAGAACCAGCACTTGGGTTTCCATCTACCTTGGCTGTCTCTGATACCCTGCTGAGGCATGCATAAGCATCACTCCCTGATGGCCTCCCAATTCTTTTTTGGAGATTCTTGGCCATATAAACTCATTTGTCCTTTCCATTTCCCCCTTTTATCAAACGTCAAAATGCAGTTTTTAACACCTGATACTACATGTAGGCTGAGATATTTTGCCAGTCTGAGTTGGCCTCTTCGTTCATGTTCTTTTTATAGTTACATTATTAGCTGGTGCTTAGTAGTAAGCCCTCAGTGCCTGGCAGGCTCATTCCCAGGAGTCATGTCCCATGCTGGGGGGAAGCCAATGCATCTACATGGTGAGTTTGGCTTAAAGAGTGTCCACATTTGAGCAACATGGAGCTCAAATGCCTCAGGAAGTAACTCTTAGGTACCCCACAGCTATAGGCCTAGTTCATATTTCAGGTAGACAGGTTTTTAATCAGATCCATCTGTATCAAGGGCTCATCATTGGACCATCCATCTTTATTGGTCTTTTCATTGCACTTGCAGGATTGTTGTTGTTCCATTGGGGAACGTGATAGAGCTCTCCTGATCAGGAATTCAGCACTCTCTCATCTGTCATTTCCAACAGAAACCACTAAGAAAATATCCAAGCTGTTCTATGTACCCTGTGTACATGTCCTGGGGAACTGCCTCCCAACCATGTGCCACCCACTAATGACACCCCACACAAGTGCTCCTCCCCCAACATAGTTGAACCTCTCTGTAGTCCAAAACTTATTCAAAAAGGAAACCCAGTATATTGCCAGGTTCCACTAATAGAAAAATGGAATATAGTGAAGGGTTTAAAGGATAGATATAGGAAACATAGAAATTTAGAAAAATTAAATAAAGGAAAACTAATTTGGGGTATCAAAGAAATGAAAAAATGCAAAAGCTTTGTTTTTGATATTTTGACTTTCATCACTGCTACAGGTGTTGCCTGTGTGTACAGTGACAAGGCAATCTTTTCCATTTCTTCCTCAGTGTCTACCTCCTTTCTTTCTTTCTTTCTTTTTTTTCCTGATTATTAAGTTTCTCTTGACATAAGTTTTAGGTCACAGTAATTCCCATATACAATATAAGGTACTCCCATATATCCAATATCAAACCTTTTGTCCCTTCCCCAACAGTGATCTTTTTACATGTTCTTATTATATTTGCTGTAGCTAATGTACAGATATTGAAAATGATAGCTTTCAAACATGGTTCCATTTGGGTATACATAATGGTTTATATTTTAAACTATACAATTTTCTAAAATTTTAGTTATCTTATGTTTTACATTATGGTTTACACTTTAGCCTATAGACTTTTATACACTTTTGGTGTAATATAACATGACCTATATCCATCATGGAATGATCCTGAGGAGCACTTCAATTGCCCCACACTTACCCTGATTCCATGTACTCAACACCTCTTTACCCCTCCCTTCAGGGCCCACCATGACAATCAATCTTCATTACTTGAGGGACCATATTCATAGATACTTGCAAAAATGTTGAGGGCTTGACATACTTGACTGCCCTAACCCATTGGTAGCCACCGATTCTCTCAAGAGATACAATTCCCTCTGTTTGAGAACATCAGTCCCCCCCAGGATGTGGGTGTACCTTCCCTTTCATTGTATGGGTCTCCACCCAATGATATAATCCACTATGACAAAATGAGCACTCACACACTTCTCAGAAGCTTGCTCTGTGTCGGATGCTCCCCCCCCCCCTTAAGCATTCCAAACAGGCAACCTTCCGTATTACATTCTCTAAAGAGTTTCCTCTGAACCACAATTTCAAACACATACCTGACAATCTCCCATGGTCAAATGTTCCCCTCACCCTCTCCCCAATTTCTTGGGCAATCTGACTCATCCTCCCATCTCTAGGGCCCCTAAAGCCCAGACAGCCCCACCCAAAGTTATCCTTATGCCCCCATTTTATCCTTTCCATGTACAAATACTTACCTCCAGTTTATCGTAGATTTCACCCAAGTAGCTGTCAGCTCACAACCATCCTCTATCCTCCAACTACCTTGAAGTTTATTGTCCAGTCTCTAGTTCTCTGAAATAGCTTGGTTTACTTATTTCATATCAGAGAGGTCATGTAGTATTTGTTCTTCAGTGCCTGGGTTGCTTCACTCAACATAAGGTTCTCAAGATTCATCCATGTTATCAGATGTTTGTACTGTAATTGTTCTCATAACTGAGTAGTATCCCATTGTATGTATATACCACATTTTATTAATCCATTCATTTGTAGATGGGCATTTGGGTTGATTCCAACTTTTGGCGATAGTGAATAGTACTGCTATGGTGTGCATATATCAGCTTGTGTCTTTGTTTTCACATCTTCTGGTTATATACCCAGCAGTGGAGTTGCTGGGTCATATGGCAAATATGTAGCTAGTTTTTTTGAGAAACTGTAAAACTGTCCTCCAGAATGACTGGATCCTTCTGCATTCCCACAAGCAGTGGATGAGAGTTACCATTCCTCCACATCCTCTCCAACAATTGCAGTCTTCTGATTTTTTGATAGCTGCCAGTCTTATGGGAATAAGATGGTATCTCATTGTCGTATTGATTTGCATTTCCCTAATAGTTAGGGATTTTGAGCATTTTTTCATGTGTTTTTTAGCCATTTGTATATTATATTTGGAGAAGTGTCTGTTCAAATATTTTTTCCCATTTTTTAAAATGGGCTGTTGGTCTTTTTATTTTCAAGATATAGTTCTTTATATATGCAAGATGTAAGTCTCCTGTCAGATATATGGTTACCAAATATTTTCTCCCATTGTGTAGGCTCTCTTTGCGTTTTCATGACAAATTCCTTTGTGGTGCAGAAGGCTTTAATTTTGAGGAAGCCCCATTTAACTCTTTGTTCTTTTGCTTCTTGTGCTTTTGGTGTGAAGTTCATGAAGCCGTTTCCTATTACAAGTTCCTGTGGATGCTTCCCTACTTTGCTTTCCACCATCTTTATGGTCTTGGGTCTTATATTTAGGTCTTTGATCCAACTTGAGTTGATTTTTGTATAAGGTGAAAGTTGGTAATCTTCTTTCATTCTTTTACATATGGATATTCAGTTCTCCATGTGCCATTTGTTGAAGAGGCCATTCTCTCCTAGTTGAGAGGGATTGATGGCCTTGCCAAATACCATCTGGCTGTATATATGAGGATCTATATCAGAACTCTCAATTTGGTTCCATTGGTCTGTATTTCTCTCTTTGTGCCAATATCATGCTGTTTTCACTACTGTAGGTTCGTAGTGTGTTTAAATTCAGGTAGAGTGATTCCTCCCATTTCATTTTTCTTTTTCAATACATCTTTGGCTATTCGGGGCCCCTTTCCTTTCCAAATAAATTTCATAGTTAGTTTCTCTAGTTCATTAAAGAGTGATGTGTTGATTTTTATTGGGATTGCATTGAAATTGTATATCAGTTTTGGTAGGATAGTCTTCTTAATAATATTTAGTCTTCTTATCCATGAACAGGGAATATTCTTCCATTTATTTAGATCTTCTTTGATTTCCTTGAACAGTGTTGTGTAGGTTTCTGTGTATAAATCTTCTACATCTTTAGTTGAATTTATTCCTAGGTATTTGATTTTTTTATTTACTATTGGGAATGGTATTTGATTCCTGATTTCATCCTCAAATTGCTCATTATTGGTGTACAGAAATGGTACTTTTTTGTGCATTTATCTTGTAATTTGCGATATTACTGAACTCATTTATAAGTTCTCGAAGCTTTGTTAGAGACTTCTCAGGGTTTTCTATGTATAGGATCATATCATCTGCAAATAGTGAAATTTTGACTTCCCTTTCCATTGAGGATGCCTTTTATGTCTGGTTCTTGCCTCAGTGCTTGAGCAAGTACTTCTTAGACTATGTTAAATAGGAGAGGTGATAGTGGGCATCCTTGTCTTGTTCCTGATCTTAGAGGGAAAGATTTTAGGATTTCACCACTGTCAATGATGTTAGCTATGGGGTTTTCATATTTTCTCTTTTTCATGTTCAGAATGTTTCCTTCTATTCCGATCGTTTGCAGGGTTTTTATCAAGAAAGGGTGCTGTATTTTGTCAAATGCTTTTTCTGCATCTATAGATATGAACATGTGATTTTTTTCCTTCAGTCTTTTTTTTTATTGACTTTGTAATAATATTACATCAAAAATATATATGTGAGGTCCCATTCAACCCCACTCCCCCACCCCCCCTCTCCCCCCCAAAACACTCGTTCCCATCATCATGACACATCCATTGGATTTGGTAAGTACATCTTTGGGCACCTCTGCACCTCATAGTCAATGGTCCACATCATGGCCCATACTCTCCTCCATTCCATCCAGTGGGCCCTGTGAGGATTTACAATGTCCGGTGATTGCCTCTGAAGCACCATCCAGGGCAGCTCCATGTCCCAAAGACACCTCCACCTCTCATCTCTTCCTGCCTTTCCCCATACCCATCGTCCACCATGTCCACTTTTCTCAATCCAATACCACCTCTTCTATGTGGACATTGGATTGGTTGTGTCCATTGCACCTCTATGTCAAGAGGAGGCTCAAATTCCACATGGATGCTGGATGCAATCCTCCCACTTTCAGTTGTAATCACTCTAGGCTCCATGGTGTGGTGGTTGTCCTTCTTCAACTCCATCTTAGCTGAGTGTGGTAAGTACAATAAATCAGATTGTAGGTGCTGGAGTCTGTTGAGGCTCAGGACCTGGCTATCACATTGTCAGTCCAGAGATTCAAATCCCCTAAATATATCTTAAATCCCAACGTTAACTGCACCTCCAGCACATTAGCATGAAAGTCTTATGAAGGGAGATCCCATCTGAGTCCAGATTCATCACACATAAACACCATTTCCAATGAGGGCCATCTGCCCTGGTAGTTAACCCCATCAGCCATGGCCATAACTCTCATGGGTCTCTTTAGCCTTCAAAGGAACCAATATCTGGGGGTTGTATCTGCTTTATCTGTCTCTCTGACTCTG
The DNA here is from genome assembly GCF_030445035.2 of Dasypus novemcinctus. Lineage (NCBI taxonomy): Eukaryota > Metazoa > Chordata > Mammalia > Cingulata > Dasypodidae > Dasypus > Dasypus novemcinctus. The sequence goes on along the minus strand of NC_080691.1, from coordinate 60,344,631 downwards.
CTCAGTTGTGCATGAGGGCAATCCTTCTGCCAGCCTCCAGACTCTTTTTTAGAAACTCGTAGCCATATAAACTCATTTCTCCTTTCCATTTCCCCCTTACTTTAGGTCAAACAGCATTTTAAAGTCATGTTATTTTATGTAGACATGGATATTCTGCTGATCCGCATTGAACCTTCCATATAAGGTCCTTTTCCAGTTGCATCATCAGTTAGTATTTGATAGTGGTCCCTCGTTGCCAGGGAGGCTCGTCCCCGGGTGTCATGTCCCACACTGGAGGGAAGGCATTGCATTTACATGCTGAGTTTGGCTTCGAGACTGGCCACATTTGAGTAACATGAAGGCTGACAGGAGGAAATTCCCAGGCACAATGTTGCTCTAGGCCTTGTTATTATTTTAGGTTTATCAGCTCACAAGCATAGTCATTAGCATCAGGGGCTCACTGTTGAACCCTCACTCCCTCCAGGTCCCCACCGCTGTACCTGGGAGACTGTCGCTGCTCCCCTAGGGACCGCGACAGAGCACCACTGGCCAGGAACCCTGTACCTCCCCTGCTGTGGTTTTTAATTGTTGCCACTATGAGTATATCCAATCATTACAATGCCCCCTGGATATATGTTCTGTACAGCTCCCTGTCGGCCATATATCACCTGTCATTGGTGTCCCATACCAGTATCCCTCCATTGCCATTGTTGAGACACTCTGTGGTCCAGAGCTCCCCGAAATTTGAAGCCCAATATAATGTCATGGTCCCTTACTAGGGAATGGCATATAGCGATGGATTTAAAGGATAGATAAAGAACTTGGATAAAGTTAGATAAAGAACTTAGATAAAGAATGTTGACTTGAAAAAATTCCACATCCTATCCTTCCCCCCCCCCCCCCAATTATTCAGCATTTCTTCACAGGAGTCCTAGACCACAGCAATGCATATATATAATATACAGCACTCCCATACATCCACCACAAAACCTTTTTCCTTCCACAGCGATACTCTTACACCCTATTCACATCATATTTACTTAAGGTGATGTACAGAGTCTGAGATATTAGCTTTCTAACAAGGTAATATCTGTGCTTACATTATGGTGCATACTTTAGGATACACAGTTCTTTACATTTTTAGTTATCCTATGTTTTACATTATGGTTTACATTATCAGTCTGTCATCTCCTATATGTTATGGTGTAATATTACATGTTTTATATCCATCCTTGTGTACTCTCAAAAAACTCCTCTCTTGCCCCCCTTTTACTTTGGTTCCACACATTTAACGTCCATTTTCCCTTCCACCTTGGTGCCCACAGTGACAGCCAACCTCCGTTTCCTGAGGAGCCACTTCCAGAAATAGATGGAATAGTGTTCAGGGCCTAACTTGCTCAACTGCCCCAATGCCCTGGGAGCCACCCTTTCTCTCGAGGGATACAGTTCCCTCTATTTGGTGGCATTAGTCCTCCCCAGGATGTGGGTCCACCCCCACTCTCACTACTTGGGATTCTACCCCATGGTGTCACCCACTCTGGCAGAATGAGCATTTAGGCATTCTCCAGGAGCCCGTCCTGCATCAGACCCTCCCCTCCGAGCATTCTAAACAGGTAACCCTCTTTATTATATTTTGATATGATTTTCTCGGCATTTTACTCTCCACCACCTCCTGACCCTCTCCTGTGTTCGTATGCTCCCCCTCCCTCCCCCCACTTTTGGGCAACGTTACCCAACCATCCCTCCCCAGCCACCCTCAAACCCGTAAAGCCCCAACCAAAGGCAACCCCTTGCCCCCATTTTATCTCTTCTTTGTGTTCATACTTACCACCATCTCGTCTTAAATTCCCCCCCTGCAGACATCGGCTCATATCCTTCGCCACCCTCCGATTTCCTGTAAGCCTATCGTTCAGTCTCTTGCTATCTAGGGCAGCTTGTTTATTTCATATCATTGAGGACATGTAGTATTTGTCCTTCAATGTCTGGGTTGCTTCACTCAACATAAGGTTCTCAAGATTCATCCATGTTATCACATGTGTTTGTAGTGTGTTTGTTCTTACAGCCGAGTAGTATTCCATTGTGTGTATATACCACATTTTATTGATCCACTCATCTGTTGATGGGCATTTGGGTTGATTCCAACTTTTGGCAATAGTGAACAATGCTGCTATGAACATTGGTGTACATATATCGGTTTGTGTCCTTGTTTTCAGTTCTGCTGGGTATATACCCAGCAGTGGTATTGCTGGGTCATATGGCAAATCTATGGCTAGTTTTTTGAGAAACCGCCATACTGTCCTCCAGAATGGTTGGATCCTTCCGCATTCCCACCAGCAGTGGATGAGTGTTCTCCTTCCTTCACATCCTCTCCAGCACTTGTATTCTTCTGTTCTTTTCATAGCTGCCAATCTTATGGGTGTAAGATGGTATCTCATTGTAGTTTTGATTTGCATTTCCCGGATAGCTAGAGATTTGGAACATTTTTTCATGTGCTTTCTTGCCATTTGTATTTCTTCTTCAGAGAAGTGTCTGTTTAAGTCTTTTTCCCATTTTTTAAATGGGTTGTTTATCTTTTTATTTTCAAGATATAGGAGTTCTTTATATATGCAAGTTATAAGTTTCTTATCAGATATATGATTGCCAAATATTTTCTCCCACTGTGTGGGCTCCCTTTTTACTTTCTTGACAGACTCCTTTGAGGTGCAGAAGGCTTTAATTTTGAGGAAGTCCCATTTATCTATTAGTTCTTTTGCTGCTCGTGCTTTTGGTGAGATATTCATAAATCCATTTCCTATTACAAGGTCCTGTAGATGTTTCCCTACACTGCTTTCTAAGGTTTTTATGGTCTTGGCTCTTATATCTAGGTCTTTGATCCATCTTGAGTTGATCTTTGTATAAGGTGTGAGATGGTAATCTTCTTTCATTCTTCTACATATGGCTATCCAGTTCTCCAGACACCATTTGTTGAATAGGACACTCTCTCCCAATTGAGAGGGTTTGGTGGCTTTATCGAATATTATGTGGCTGTATATGTGAGGTTCTATATCAGAGCTTTCAATTCTATTCCATTGGTCTATGTGTCTCTCCTCATGCCAATACCATGCTGTTTTCACCACCGTAGCTTTATAGTATGTTTTAAAGTCAGGTAGTGTGATTCCTCCAATTTCGTTTTTCTTTTTCAGTATGTCTTTGGCTATTCGGGGTCTCTTTCCTTTCCAAATAAATTTCATAGTTAGTTTTTCTAGTTCCTTAAAGAAGGCTGCGTTGATTTTTATTGGGATTGCATTGAATGTGTAGATCAGTTTTGGTAGGATAGACATCTTAATAATGTTCAGTCTTCCTATCCATGAACAAGGAATAGTCTTCCATTTATTTAGGTCTTCTTTGATTTCCTTGAACAATCTCGTATAATTCTCATTGTATAAGTTCTTTACCTCTTTAGTTAAATTTATTCCTAAGTATTTGATTTTTTTATTTACTATTGTGAATGGTATTTGTTTCTTGATTTCCTCCTGATCTTGCTCATTATTGGTGTACAGAAATGCTACTGATTTTTGCGCATTGATCTTATAACCTGCGACTTTACTAAACTCATTTATGAGTTCTAGAATCTTTGTTGTAGATCTCTCAGGGTTTTCTATGTATAGGATCATGTCATCTGCAAATAATGAAATTTTTACTTCTTCCTTTCCAATTTGAATGCCTTTTATTTCTGGTTCTTGCCTCAGTGCTCGTGCAAGTACTTCTAAGACAATATTAAATAGGAGCGGAGACAGTGGGCATCCTTGTCTTGTTCCTGAGTTTAGAGGGAAGGAGTCTAGGATTTCTCCATTGTAAACAATATTGGCTTTAGGTTTTTCATATATACTCTTTATCATGTTCAAAAAATTCCCTTGTATTCCAATCTTTTGGAGTGTTTTTATCAAGAAAGGGTGCTGTATTTTGTCAAATGCTTTTTCTGCATCAATAGATATAATCATGTGATTTTTTTCCTTCAATCTGTTTATATGGTGTATTACGTTGATAGATTTTCTTATGTTGAACCATCCTTGCATACCTGGGATGAATCCCACTTGGTCGTGGTGTATAATACGTTTAATGTGTTGTTGAATACGATTAGCAAGTATTTTGTTAAGTATTTTTGCGTCTAGGTTCATTAGAGAAATTGGTCTGTAATTTTCCTTTCTTGTGATGTCTTTGTTTGGCTTTGGTACTAGGGTAATGTTGGCATCATAGAAGGAGTTGGGTAATGTTCTTTCCGTTTCGATGTTTTGGAATAGTTGCAGCAGGATTGGTGTCAGTTCTTTCCGGAATGTTTTGTAGAATTCACCTGTGAAGCCATCTGGCCCTGGGCTCTTCTTATTTGGGAGATTTTTGATAACCAATTCTATCTCTCTGCTTGTGATTGGTTTGTTAAGATCATCAATTTCTTCTTTCGTCAATATGGGCTGCTTATGTGTTTCTAGGAATTTGTCCATTTCCTCTAGATTGTCATTTTTGTTGGAATATAGTTTTTCAAAATATCCTCTTATGATAGTCTTTATTTCTGTGGGGTCAGTGGTGATATCGCCTTTCTCATTTCTTATTTTGTGTATTTGCATCTTCTCTCTTTTTTTCTTTGTTAGTGTTGCTAAATGCTTGTCAATTTTGTTAATCTTCTCAAAAAACCAGCTCTTGGTCTTGTTTATCTGTTCAAGTGCTTTCTTATTTTCTATTTCATTTAGTTCTGCTCTTATCTTTGTTATTTCCTTCCTTCTTCTTCCTGTTGGGCTACTTTATTGTTGTTTTTCTAATTCCTTCAAATGTGCAGTTAGTTCTTCAATTTTTGCTCTTTCTTCTTTTTTGATATATGAATTTATGGCTATAAACTTCCCTCTCAGTACTGCTTTTGCTGCATCCCATAAATTTTGGTATGTTGTGTTATCATTATCATTTGTTTCAAGGTAGTCATTGATTTCTTTTGAGATTTCCTCTTTGACCCACTGTTTTTCTAAGAGTGTGCTGTTTAATTTCCAAATCGTGGTGTGAAATCTGGGCTTCTGTCCCTTGCAAATCTCCAGCTTGACTCCGCTGTGGTCAGATATAATGTTTTGTATGATTTCAATCTTTCTGAATTCGTTCAGCCTTTCTTTGTGGCCTAGCATATGATCTATCTTGGAGAATGATCCATGTGCACTTGAGAAAAATGTATATTCTGCTGTGTTTGGGTGTAGCGATCTATATATGTCTATTAGACCGAGCTCCTCTAATATACTATTCAGATGTTTTGTTTCTTTGGTGATTCTCTTTTGAGATGTTCTGTCCAGAGTTGATAGTGGTGTATTAAAATCCCCCACTATAAGTGTAGATGCATCTATTCTTTCACTTAGTTTTTCCAGCGTTTGCCTGACGTATTTAGAGGCACCCTTGTTAGGGGCATAGATATTTATGATTGTTTGATCTTCTTGACATATTTTCCCTTTCACTAAAATGTAGTATCCTTCTTTGTCTCTCACAATTGTTTCACATTTAAAGTCTATTTTGTCTGATATTAATATAACTACTCCTGCCTTTTTTTGGTTATTGTTAGCTTGTATGATTGTTTTCCAGCCATTCACTTTCAATCTCCATGCGTCTCTGGGTCTAAGATGTGTCTCTTGTAGACAGCATATGGATGGGTCATATTTCCTTATCCAATGTCCCAGTCTGAATCTTTTGATAGGTGAGTTTAATCCGTTGACATTCAGTGTTATTAATATCAAGGAATTATTTGTGTTAGCCATATTTTGATTGGATTTGTGTTTGTCATATTTTGTTTGTATATATATTTTTTGTCCTTTTTGTTGTTGTTGTTGGTCTTATACTCTCCTCCAACTTTGCCTTTCCTGTTTTTTCCTTTCTTCCTGCAGAACTCCCTTTAGAATTTCTTGAAGGGGAGGTTTCTTGTTGGTATACTCTTTCAGTTTCTGTTTGTCTGAGAATATTTTGAACTCTCCTTCATGTTTGAATGCTAGTTTAGCTGGATAGAGTATTCTTGGTTGGAAGTTTTTTTCCTTTAGTACCTAGACTATATCATACCACTGTCTTCTTGCCTCCATGGTTTCAGAAGAAAAATCAGCACTTCATCTAATTGAGCTTCCCTTGTATGTGATGGTTTTCTTTTCTCTTGCTGCTTTTAGGATTTTCTCTTTGTCTTGAGCTTTGGATAATTTGACAAGTATATGTCTTGGGGTGGGCCTGTTGGGGTTTATGACTTGTGGAGTGCGCTGTGCTTCTTGGATATGTACATCTGTCTCTTTCAGTAGATTTGGGAAGTTTTCAGCCATTATTTCCTACAACACTTCTTCTGACCCCTTTCCCTTCTCTTCACCTTCTGGAATGCCTATAATACGTATGTTTGAGCATTTTGCATTGTCATTCAGGTCCCTAAATCCTAATTGGATTTTTTCTATCTTCTTATTGACCCCTTCTACTATCTGTTTGATTTCTGATGTACTGTCTTCCACATCACTAATTCTCTGCTCTGTCTCTTCTAGTCTGCTGATATTTGCTACAAGTGTATTTTTGATTTCTTGAACTGTGGTGTTCATTCCCATCATATCTGTTATGTTTTTGCGTATGTCTGCAATTTCCCCTCCAAGTGATGTCTTCATGTTGTTAACCTCTTTCATTACTGCATCAAATTTGTCGGTGATAAATGTTCTGAGTTCTTTCATTGCTTGTCCCAAGTTTTGCTCCCCTTCGTGATTATTGGTTTGTTGATTGGATTCAGTCATGTTTTCCTGATTATTGGTTTTGTTTGTAGATTTTTGTTGCTTTCTGGTCATCTCTTTATTTTGACGAATTTAATCAGTTCCTTAGCTTCTTTGTCTGCTATTGGAGGTTAATTAGTTGTTATTTTTGCATAGGTGTTATATCTTCTTTTTGTCACTTTTTTCTTCTTATTCAAGTTACTTGTTGTTGGTTAAGTTCACTTTAGAAGAAAGTATTAGTGTTGGGGAAAGGCAATTGTGTCAGCAAGGGAAAAGTGTAAAGTAGTATTAGTAATGTATGTTAACAAAGCAAGAATATGAGATCTGGGAGGATGGAGGTTAGATTCATGTAGATTGTATAGAGTTATAGCTGTAGGTAGAGTACCTTTTATGAAGTAGATGACTGAATATGGGCGGAATATGGTATGAACTACAAAGCTATTGTTTTCATGAGAGAGGGAAAAAGAAAAGAAAGGTAATAGTTTCAAGAGTGGATAACAGACAGAAAACAGAACAAAGGTATTAGAAATTAAGAGTTAGACACTTTGTGGATCAAAGAATGGGAGGTGGGGGGTGGAATATAGTAGAGACAGTTGATGATAGTGGATATCAAGATGCAGGGGAAGGGGGATAGTGTAGGTAGCCTAAATCAGTTCACACAGAAATGAGGCAGTGGAGGATGGGAAAACCCAGCAAATGTGAGGTGTTCCCTGTAGCACCTATTGTGTACTTGAATTAAAATAAAATAAGTGGAAAATGAGGGACAAGAGGGAAAGAGAAAACCAAGAAAAAAACTAATTATAATAAAGAAAAAAAGAAAGACAAGAAGAAAGGAAGAAAGAAAAAGAGGATAAGCAAACGGTGGGGAACAGATAGGGGCAAGAGTGATACAGGTATACACGTGTCACAATTGCAACACTATCTAAAACAACAACCAAAAAAACCCCTAAATAACTGTATAAAAAAAAAAAAAGGACTTTGGGGGACACGCTAGGAGAAAAGACTAGGGGATAATGCAATATTAGCAATCAGGGCGTCAAACAGAGTAAAAAATAAGATAAAGTGAAAATAAAAACAAAACAATATGAACCAATATAGATAAAACACAAAGGTTAAGGTCCAGAGCACTCAAGGATCCCAGGTAGACCCCAGAGCGTGATGGATTCAGGGGTGGAAATTCTGAGACACTGAAGACTCAAGAGGTGTGAGTCTGGGGTGTGGACCGCCAGAGTCCAGGGGACCCAGACCTGGCAACCTCAAATCTGGTCCACGGAATGCTTAGGAGCCCCGCAGTGCAACACAGCCCTCAGGGATCCCCGTAGCTGGGTGCCAGCCCCGTGGGGGAAGCCAGATCCGCGAATTCTATATTGAATGTCTGATCCCTGAAATTCACCTACATCTCAGGGTATCAGCCTTTGGACAGCTTGCTCCCTGTGCTCCCACGCAACGGCCACTTGAGGGCGCCTCTACACCACGGCCAGTTCAATGACCCAGATCCCAAGCCCCACCGGGTGGGGTGGGCTTCAGCTGGAAACGCGGAAAACAGACTCTAAGATCCGAAATCCCAAACTTCGCAAAATATTCCCCAATCAGCTTCCAGACGTGTCCTCCTCCCTCACTGCACCCTACAACAGTCTCCCAATTGTGTCCCCTTATTGCTCAAAATCCAATTCCGTTGCAGATCTGCAGCCGGACCTGTGGGGATGGGGCTCCAGGCGGAAGCGCTTCCCCCCCTGTCCGGCGACCAAAAGGTCCCCCACTTTACAAGAAAACACCGTCTGTCTCCCCAAATCAATCTGCTAAGGAGTCTTATCCCAACAATCCCTCACCAGCCAGCCCAGTATCCGCGAATTTCTCAGCACCGCAAAGCCTCCAGAAAGAGGAAAAAAAAACCAAAAACCCCTGGCCGCCGCGGCTCCGGAGCTGCAAGAGCGCCCGCTACGGCGGCTCCACCCACCCAAGGAGGGAACTTCCCGCGCCCAGCTGGGACCTCTGTTTATATATTATAGATGTATCCTCTCTGTTACCTTCCCACTGAATTGACGTCCAGACACCTTCCAACCAGCAAAAATCCCCGAAACAGCGCGGTCCTAAAGAGCCTTCAACGCTGCCCAGCCGCCCCCTGCAGAGACACTACCAGGCAAGCTCACGCAGCCACCATCTTGCCTTTCCTCTCGACAAATATCTTCCTTCAGTCTTTTTATATGGTGTATTACATTAATTGATTTTCTTATGTTGAACCATCCTTGCACACCAGGAATGAATCCCACTTTGTCATGGTGTATAATTTGTTTAATTTGTTGTTGAATACCATTAGCAAATATTTTGTTGAAGTTTTGCGTGCCAAGGTTAATAATAGAGATTGGTCTGTAAATTTCCTTTCTTGTAGTGTCTTTGTTTCGCTTTGGTACTAGACTAATGTTGGTATCATAGAATGAGTTAGGCAATGCTCCTTCTGTTTCAATTTTTTGGAAGACTTTAAGCAAGACTGGTGCTAGTTCCTTCCAGAATGTTTTGTAGAATTCATCTGTGAAGCCTTCTGGCCCTGGGCTCTTTTTACTTGGTAGGTTTTTAATGACTGATTTTATCTCTTTACTTGTGATTGGTTTGTTGAGATCATCAACTTCTTCTTTTGTCAATGTAGGCTCCTTATGTGATTCTAGGAGTTTGTCCATTTCCTCTAAATTGTTTGGGGTTTTTTTTCAAATACAGTTTTTCATAGTATCCTCTTATGATAGTCTTTATTTCTGTGGGATCAGTGGTGATATCTCCTTTCTCATTCTTATTTTGTGTATTTGCATCTTTTCTCTTTTTTTCTTTGGTAATCTATCTAAGGGTTTGTTGATTTTTTTTGATTTTCTCAAAGAACCAACTCTTGGTTTGGTGTATTTTTTCAAGTGTTTTCTTATTTTCTATTTCATTTAGTTCTGCTCTGATCTTTGTTATTTTTTTCTCTCTTCTTCCTTGGAGTTAGTTTGTTATTTTTTAACTAAATCCTCCAAGTGTGCAGTTAGTTCTTCAACTTTAGCTCTTTCTTCTTTTTTGATATATGAATTTATGGCTGTAAATTTCCCTCTCAGTACTGCTTTTGCTGCATCCCATATGTTTGGATATGTTGTGTTATCATTTTAATTAGTTTCAAGGTAGTTATTAATTTCTTTTGAGATTTCTTCCTTGAACCACTGTTTTCTATGGGCAATTTGCAGCACTTTTGTTGCTTATTCAAGTAATGTAGAAAGCCATGACTCAGGATAACATTTTGAGTGTCTTTCTTCATAAAAGCAAAAAAAATATCAAATGTGTTGGCAAATATTGAACCCATAACATAGTTCCACAATTTTTGTGTGCCTTAGAAACTTTTACCTGAAGAAGAAACTACAGTTTTCTTTTTGTTTGTTTTGTTTTTTAAATATATTTTTATTTATTTTTAAAAGATACTTAGATTACATAGAATGCTACATAAAAATATAAGGATTTCACCCCCCATATACCCCATTCCCCACACCTCCCACCCTTCCCCACATTAAGAACTTCTTTCATTAGTGTGGTAAATTCATTGTAATTGATCAACACATTTTGGAACATTGCCACTAATCATGTATAATAATTTACATTGTAGTTTACACTATCTCCAACTCAAATCTGTAGGTTATGGCTGTATATACAATGTTGTTGTTGTAATGTCACTCAGGACAACTTCAAGTCCTGAAATTCCCCCCATATTACAACTCTGTTTCCCTTTCTCTGACTATAGCACATCCAGTGGCCACTCTCTCTGCATCAATGATATAATTTCTTTCATTGCTAGAATCACAATAAGTCTATAATAGAATACCTGTAAGTCCACTCTAGTCCAAATTTTACTTTCCCAGTTCTGAGGATTCTGGGATGGTGATTCCCACACAACCTCTAATTGAGCAGTAGATTCAGTCTCATATAGCTAATGGATGGGCCTGTCTTACTTGTAGTTGCAGACTTTCAGATCCTTGGTGTGGTGTTTGTCCAAACTCACCTTTTTGTTAGTTTGGACAACAATGAACTGGAGAGTAGGTGGTGAAACTCTGCTGAGGCTTCAGGCCCAGCTCACACATGGACATCCCAAAGATTCAAATCTCTTGGATATACACCTACCAAATCCAGCATCAACAATAAGTTCAAATAATGGGGACAGAAGAGGCATGTGGAGAGGAAGCCATGTTTGAGTCCAAATTTGTCACTGTAGGGAGCACAAACTGCAAAGTAGAGCCCACTGTCAAGACACAAAACTTGCAGCTATCTCCTATGACTACAAGATATGGGTGTCTTCAGAGCCCTCTCAAGACCTGCTATTTAGGGTAGTATCTACTTTGGCTGTCTATGAGATTCTGCTGTGATGTGGATTAGTGATTTCTCTGGGGAGACCTCCTGATTCATTTTGAGGTCTTTTAGCCAAATAAACCCATTTGTCTTTAACTCTTCTCCCTTTTATTCAAGATCTTTTTCCAGTTGTATTGATTTTGGTGTTTGGTAGTAATCCCTTGGTACCAAAAGGCTCAGTCTCAGGAGTCGTGTCCCATGCTGGGGGAAGTAATGCATTTATATCCCAAGTTTGGCCCAGAGAGAAACCAGATTTGAGCAACAGGGAGGCTCTCAGGAGGTAACTCTTAGGCACCTTATAACACTAGACTACATTGCATCACCAAGAACAAAAGCTCATAAAGATTGTCATAAATATCAAGGGCCCATCAATGGGCACTACTCAGTGTCCATTTACTTGGGTGCTTGTTGCTGCTGTTCCATTAGAGAATGAGACTGAACTCCCCAGGATGGGAATTCAATATTCATTCACTTTTGTGAATCTCTACCCACTGTGGCAATGCCCCATGAAAACTTAAACACATTTATATACCTTTTATGTATGACTATGTGAACTTCCTCTCATGTATCCCCCATCACTGACACCACACACCAATGATCCTCCCCTGCCATAGTTGTAACCCTTCTGTGATCTAAAACTTCTTCAAAAATGAAGCCCAGAATATTGCAAAATACAATTATTAGGTAAATGAAATAATAATAGTAGGTTTTAACATAAGAAATAAAATACATAGTAATTTAGAAAAACTAAAACTAAAGTAAAATAATTGGGATATTATTAACAATGAAAAATATTTGTAAAAATTGTTGGTGTTTTGCGTTTCATCACTGTAATATCTGTAATCTTATATATACAGTGGGATTTTTTTTTCTTTCTTCACCAGTGTCTTATATATATATTAAATACATTTTGTCTTCAAAGGAGTTTTAGGTCACAGTAAAGTCACATACAGAATATAGAGAACTCCCATGTAGCCAACATCCTCTCCCCTTTACCCTTCTTATATCAGTAACCTTTCCACATGTGGATGACACATTTGCCACAATTGGTGTAGAAATATAATATGGAGCTAACAACCATGTTCAATGGTTCACATTATGATTTACTCTTTGGACCATACACTTTTATAAAATTTTTGTTGAAATTTAACATGTCCTGTATCCATCATTGCAAGATCGTACAGAACACTTCCATTGCCCTCTAAATAAATATCCCCCCTTCCATCTGTTCTCTGCCTCCCTCCCCCTAATAGCTAAAGCACGCACCTGTTATAGAAAGCAGACATTAAAAGTGAGCTTTCTTCCCATCTCTCCTTATCTCCCTCCCCCTTTAGGAGCAGCCAAGCTACCAGTTTCCTATATATCCTTCCAGCAATATTCTAAGTACATTTAATATCTCACAAATAGTAATATATTATCCACTGTCCTGTGCCTTCTCTTAATTTTTACTGGAGATAGAGAGCTCCTCATTTCTTTTTACATGTTTATTTAGTGTTCAATTGAATGACTGGGCCATACTTTATTTAACTAATCAACTACTGTATCCAATTAGAGGATATTTGAGAGGGCAATTAGTTTGATTCCAGGTTTTGCTCTCTACAAGATTGTAATGGCATCCTGGTATTCATGGACATTTGCATATGTGCCAGACATTCTTAGAAGTGAGAGAGCCAAGGTAGCTGCATTTTTCATTTGACAGATGTTGGCCAATTTTTATTCTGACCAGCACCATGGACAGTCCTGTTCCACCACCCACCCCATCCCAGGGAGGACATTTCATCATGAAAAATTCTTTCTTTTTTTAATTAAGTTTTTATTTTTAAGGAAGCTTTAAATTACATAACTGTTACATAAAAAATATAAGGAATTCTTATATGCCACACTCCTTCCCCCTCCCACACTCTTCCACAACAGCAACATCCTTCATTAGTGTGGTACATCTGTCATAATTGATGAACATAAATTGAACATGCTACTTACCATAGGATATATTTACATTATAGCTTACGTTCTTTTCCACAGCATTTAGTAGGTTATGACAAAATATTCAATGGCTATCACTGTAATGCTGTAATGTCATGCAGGACAAATTCAGTGTCCCAAAAATGCCCCTATATTACAACTATTCTTCCCTTCCTCATCCATCATAACCTCTGGTGGCCACTGCTGTCACATCAATGATAAGAGTTATTCCATTGCTAGAATAGTAAGTCTATAGTAGAATAATACTGTCTACTTTAGTCTGTTGTTCATTGCCTAATCTTGAGGGCTTTGGGCTGGTTTTGTCCATTCTGATTCTAATTGAGAGGGGACTTAGATCCCATGGGTCAGATGGATGGAAGGATCCTGCCTGTTGTTATAGTATCCGTTCCTTAGAATAGGCATTACTCATCATCACCTTCTCGTCGGTTTTCCTGGGTGAGTCCAGTGAACTGGAAAGAAGGTGCTACAACTCCACTGTAGTTCAGGGCTCAACCAGCACAAAGATGGACAAAGATTTAAGTCCCTGGAACATGCAACCAAGTATAGTGCCAATTATATATATATATATATATGTATATATATGCACATATATAATCTTTATAGTTATTCCTACTAATGATCCTCTTTTCTACTCTCATGTCCAGCACTCTCTCCCTGTTTTTTTTTTTTCTTTCAACCTGTAGAACACCCTTTAGTATTTCCTGAAGGCCAGGTTTCTTGCTGATAAACTCTTTTTTTCTGTTTATCTATTAATATTTTAAATGCTCTTTATTTTTTCAATGCCATCTTTGTTGGATACAGAATTCCTGGCTTGCTGTTTGTTTATTCTTTCCTTTAGCAACTAAACTATGTCATACCACTACCTTCTTTCTCCAGGGTTTCATATGAGAGATCAGTACTTAATCTTTTCAAACCTCCCTTATTTGTGATGGATTTCTTTTCTCTTACTGCTTTCAGTAGTCTCTCTTTGCCTTGAGTGCTTTAGAGTTTGGTAAGTATATGTCTAGGTAGGTCTCTTAGGATTTATACTGTTTGGAGTATGCTGCACTGCTTGGGTAAATACATTCATGTCTCTCAAGAGAGTTGGGAAATTTTCACCCTTTATTCCCTACAACATCCTTTGCTTTCTTTTCCTACTTTTCTCCCTCGAAGATCATATAGTATGTATATCTGTGTATTTACTGTTGTCATTAAATTCCATGAGTTCATGATGAATATTTTCATTTTATTTATCTGTTCTACTATCTGTATAAATTCAAAGGTAATTTCTACAATATCAGTAATTCTTTCCTCAGCATTTTCAAATCTTCTGTTTTGTCCTAGAATTATTTTTGGTTTCCTGCATTGTGCCATTCATCACCATCAGATCTGTTATCTTTTTATGTATGCTTACAATTTTTTTTGGTATATTCTACTAGTGAATTCTTAATATCTTAACTTGTTCCTTCACCTTATTAATTTGATTCATGATATTGTTTGGACACCCTTGATTACTTATTCCATATTCTGTCTTTCCTCCTTTTTTAGTGTGTTCATTAGACTGGACCCCATCCTTCTATTACTTAGTTTGGCCTGTAAGTTTTGCTGATACCTAGGCATCTTCTATTTTTCATGGACTTTTTCAGATGATTATCTTGTCTATTTTCTACTCTAGAGTTTATATTGGTTTGTTTTGTGTTAAGGTTCCTCTTGACACTTGGTTCCACTTATTCTGTATCTATGTACTTATCCTTGTTTCCATGAAAAACAATAGTAAGAACATAGAAAAGGAAAAATTGAAGAAGAGAAAAAGAATAATAGTAATTATATATATATATAAGGAACCATAAAAGAGCCAGGAAAAAATAAGATATAAGAGGGAATATCTAAAAAAATACAAAGGAATATGAACAAAAATGTGGAATAAAAGAAAATGAAACAAGAAAGAATAAAATAAAATAAAAAACTGACAGATGAGAAGAAAGGAGAAAAAAATGAAGATCAAAAAAGGAAAGGTAGAATATAAGAAAAGCAAAGGAAGAGGACTAAGTGAAAGAAAGCAACAGAATAAAGAAACTAAGAACAAAAAATAAGGAAAAGAAAAAATGCAAAAAATCACCCAAGAAATACATGCTTCCCTCTTAGGCCACTAGGTACAATCTCAGGCTGCCAGTATTCATAAATAAATCACCTTGGAGTCTGCTAAGTTGGTAGGGTAGCCAGTGTTAGAGAATAATATAAGGAATAAAAATTTTAAAAAATAATTAAAAACATAAAATAACAGATGAAAAACTTCAAATATGTCCTCAGTCTATAACTTCCTTGTCACATGTGCCAGCTGGGTACCTGACAATGGGCTGAACCACTCTGTATTCCTTCTCCTAGGAGGTACCAGGGATTGAATCAGGGCTAACCTCTGAAGGAAAACATGAGGCAACACAGAACACACTTGCAAAATACTGAAAGGTGATTTTGCATAGGTTTGTTTTTGTTAGTTCCTGGCACTTAAGAAAATATACCTCATACCACTAATGAGATATTAACTAAAAGAATTTGCAGCTCAGGTTTTAAATCCCAAAATTAACCCATTAAAATATAAAATGTACATTATAAATCAAAAGATTACAGGAAAACAAAGAAACCATAAATGATGATCTATAAAAGGAACAAATTCAAAATTTGGAAATCACTAACGAAGAGGGTCGATTTAGGTCATATTCAGAATATAACATAAAAAATTATCCTCAAAATACTGAATATCAGTGAAAATGTGGAGAAAAAACTAAAAGATATCAAGGAAATATTGAACAATAATCTCTATAAAGAAATAAAATTTTTTGAAAAAGGAATCAAACAGAAAAATGGGATGAAGATCACAAATGAAACCTAACATTATCTAGAGAGTTTCAACAGTTGATTGGAGTTGACAGAAGATTCTGTTATCTCAAAGACATCACCACTTAAATGATTCAGGCTGAGGGGGCATGAACAGGTAAGGATTTGCAAGAGGAAACAGAACCTAAAAAATGATAATGCATATATCAATACATGTTTTTTGGGAACTCCAGAATGAGATGAAAGGAATAAATGGGCAAAAGGGATATTCAAAGAAATAATGAAGACTTCCCAATTGAATGAAACAAAAGAATATACTTGTTTCACCATCAGCTGGAGCCCTCTCTGCAGCAGCTGAATCAGAAGCAGCAGGGAGGATCCAGGGAAATAAAGAGAACAGCATCTGGTGAGCCCACCTGAGCTAAAGCCCATGCACTACCCCACCAGCCCCAAACATGGGCAACAGTGGTCGGTAGCCAGAGCACCTGGCCCTGCATGCCCTGTCTCCATCCGCCCCCGCCAGGCACCGCTGTTATGAAAAGGCTGCTGCTCTATTGCTTCAACCTGCTGTGCCTCTACATTTGGCATCCCTGGGTAGCAGTGATGCTCCTACACAAGGTCCAACGGGCTGCAGTTGGGATCCCGTGGGCCGCAGCTTCCCGCATCAGGCTGAGCACCAGCTGCTGCCACAAACAACCTCAACTAGACTCTCTGGCCAAGAAACACCAACTGGCTGCAAAGGAGAATGGACTTGGAAGGCTACTAGCATACATCCAAAGGACATGAAGCTAGTAGCTTACGTCCAAAGGACAGCTAAAATTTCTGTTCTTGGAACATGAGGGTTATTTTGGTACTGTTGGGGAACTGCTGGATCTTTTCAAAATGACAGAGGAGTAGTAGTAGAAACAACTTCTTATGAGAAGAACGGAGACCTGCTGCTGCAGAAGGTGAAAGCCAATATGGGGATGGAAGCTAAGCCATAATGGCAATTGAACAGGCTGAATTTGTAAATAATTTAAAATTCTACTAGTTGATCTTTTACTCTTGGGTTTCAAGCTTATGATATAAAATGGGAATACAAGAGTTTTTCTGTATAATTAAAAAAAAAAGACTTGTGCAGCATGACTAAAATATCAGTTTTAGACATTAACTTTGAAAGGTTGCCTGAGTTAAAGTAGGACCAAAAATGTAAATCTTTTTTTCTTCTTCTGGGGTTTACTGATCTGTTTGGTAATTTTAACTTCATTTAGTAAATACTCTTGGAAATTTTACCTTCCTTTTTTTTTCATATTTTATTATTTTCTGTTTATTTCAAAAGAAACTACAAATCTGGAATGTTTTTTTTGTGTGTGTGTGAACATGCTTTGTTGTTTACCTTTTTTGACCTTGTTTTCTGTTTGAATGTCTTATAAAAGAGAAAGCCCTTCTTCCATTTTTGTCATTGGATGATTATTTCTACCAACAAAGCAAATGAAATCTTCTTTAATGTAATTATTCATATTAATCAATGTGCCGATCATATCACCTTAGGCATGAAATCTGAAGCTCTCAGAAGTGTCCACGAGGAGAAGACTCTGAATGTGTAATGAATTTAATGAATCTGGCAAATTTGAAAATCATATGCAATTTTGTCTTATTCTTATGAATATATAGTGTTCTATTGGATATATATTGTGTTAGTTTATGTTGAATTGAAATATTTTATGAAGAAATGGCCTCATCCATTCACAGTATATGAAAGGCAGCCAGTCCATGCACAGGAGGTTTTTAGTTTATTTAAGAAATCTTTTAGTAGAAAACTGTTCACATTGGGAAATTTGGTGGAAATCATGGATTGAGGTGTGGGGTGGTAATAGCTATTTGTTTTGTAGACATCTATCCTAGGAGTTTTGTAACAAGGCATCTTATGAATAACAATGTTAAGGTTTATTCATTTTTAATATTTTAAATTGAAATTGTATTTCAAATTCAGTTTCTAAAATAAAATAATGCAATAAAAAAAGAATGTACTCTTTCAAGATGACTGAAAAAATACAAACAGGATACACACTAAAGAAATCATACCCAGATATATATTAGTCAAATTTTCAAATGCAAAGGACAGTAGACAATTCTGGAAGCTGCAAGAGAAAACCAAAGTGTATGCATAAAGTAGAACCAATAAGATCAAGTGCTAATATCTTACTTGAAAAAAAGTGGAGACAAGAAGATAAAGGAACAGAATATTTAAATCAATTTAAGAAAATGATTGTGAAACAAGAATTTTGTATCTTGTGAGTCAGGCTTTCAGAAATGTGGGAGAAATTAAGGTCTTTTCAGATCAACAAAAGCTGAAGGGCATTTTCTTCAATAGATCTGCACTAAAAACATTGCTAAGGGAAGTTCCTCAGAGAGAAAGGAATGGACACTAAAGTGTGTAGTGAGACCACATAAGAAATAAGGACCTCTGGTACAGGTACCTATATGGTTATTTAATAATACCGATACTATTGCAATACATACATTGTCCTTTTCTTACTTCTTAAATTTTAAAAATGCAAATGCATAAAATTAATAATATACTTTTCTTTTTGGACATAGATGTAAAATATAATTTATAGGAAATACAACATAAAGGTGTGAATCAAAGGGCTATATCAATAATGTTTTGATGTGTTAATGAAATTAAGATGGTATCAAATCAAATGTGATTTTTACAGGTTGATGATGCTAAATTCAAGTATCAAGGTATTCACAAAGTAAAAACCTGAAAAATGCCTTCAGAAGGAAATGCGAATACACTCAGAATGTTACAATAGAGAAAAAATCATATTAACATGGAAGTAGGCATTATGGAAAGCTTGATGGACAAAAGGGTATAAGATACATGGAGACCCAATATCAAAAGGGAAGATGGAAGTCATGCAATGTCAATAGTTATTTTAAATGTAAATGGATTAAACTATCCAATTAAAAGTATAGATTGATAGAATGGATAAAAATTATAGAAATATATGCTATTTTCAAAAGACACACCATAATTACAGACATAAATAGTTTGATAGTGAAAATATGGTAAAAATAGTCCAAGAAAATAGTAAATTAAAGAGATCTTCAATAGATTTTGTAATATCAGATTAAAAGAAAGACCTTCAGCCAGAAATTCTCATAGGGGAACAAAGAAATTCACTATATACCAATAAAACCTAGTTAAATTAGAATGCAATAACACACTGTAAGTACATATATACTAATGACATAGTCCCAAAATATATGAAGCACATATGACAGTTTTGAAGGGAGAAACACTTCTACTTTAATAGTAGAGACCAATATAATGCATGGAAGAAGAGAGAGAGAATATCTGAAGAGAAGATCAGTAAGTCAATAGAAGATTGAATGATACTATGTATCAATTAGAACTATGATATATATATAACTCTGCACCAAATAGAGAAGACATTTTTCTCTAGTACACGTGGATTATTCTCTACGATAGACCAAATGTTAAGTAACAATGCAGGTTCAATAAATTTAAAAACATTGAGACGGTACAAAATATCTTCTTCAAGGGACTCTGAGAAGATATCAGATTAGGAAGATAATGCTGAGATTTCTCACAAAAACAATGGAGACAGACGAAAGGATATGCTTTGGGGTTCAGCAGGTGAGGACATTGCTTCACAACTCCCAGATGAGTGAGAGACATAGAGACACAGAAGCCAATAAAAGAACCTGAGTTACTAAACCTACTTGCTGTCTGGAAGTGCTCTACTCCCTCATCCCGAAGATATTCAGCAGGGGTAAAACCCCTGGCTCATTTCAGCTGACTGAAAGGGGAGCAGATGTCTTCCACCCTGTCAGCTACTACAAGGGAAAAGAGAAGGGATATTGGGGGCTTTTCTTCAAGGAATTTGGCGGGTGGAACCCAATTTGACTCTTGGTTCTGGCCAGATGAAAACAAAGGAAAACTGAGACCTATCCATGGAAACGTTTTCCAAAGAGCACCATCTGCTGATCCGTCTGGAAATTACATGTGCAGAAACTTCTTTTAGAGCTCTCTTCACTCCACCTCTGGCGGAAAGTCTATTCCCCATTATTGAGTCCCTGCATGACTTTGATAACTTAAGCTGGGCAATTTTTAAAAGTTAGAATAAGTTGAACCAAATATAATATTAAAGAATAGCTGTAAAAAATAATAAATAAGAGAGTGAAATTGGCAATCAGAGTAAATGCATCAACATATCAGATGCCTAGACAACAGCAAAAAGGTAAAAGCCATACTATGAAACAGGAAGAGAAGTCCCAGCCAAGGGAACAAACCAAATATCCTGATATGATTCAGATTTAAGACAATTAATCAATGACAATCACAAAACTCTCATAAATCAATTTCAAGAATGGAAAGAAAATATAACTAATAAGTTAAGGGATATTAAAATGACCCTGGGTAAGAATAAAGAACAATTTAAAAGTCTACAAATAAAATTAACTGACCTTATGAAAAAGAAAGACATCATGGATGAGATTAAAAATATATTGGAGACACAAAAGAGCAGATTTGAATTGCTTGAATATAGAATTAGTGATTTTAAAGACACAAAAACTGAACTAGAAAAACCAAGAGAACAGAAAGAGAAGAGAATGGAAAACATGGAATCAAGTCTCAGGGAATTGAATGACAATACAAAACAGATAAACTTACACAGTATCAGTGTCCCAGAAGGAGAAGAAAATGGAAAAGAGACAGAATATCTCAGGAAATAATGACTGAAAATTTCCCTAATCTTGTAAAAGACATAAATATTGATATCAAAGAAGGACAATACACTCAAATCAGAATAAACAGAAATATACCTACCCTGAGACACCTACTATTAGAATGACGAATATCAGAGATAGATTTTCACAGCAGGAAGAGAAAAGCAAAGCTCCACACACAAGGGAAACTAGGTAAGATTAAGTGTGAAACACCAATCAGAAACCATGGAGGATAGAAGAAAGTTTTATGATGTATTTAAGGTACAGACAAAGCTGCCAGCCAAGAATTCTGTATGCAGCAAAGCTGTCCTTCAAAAATGAAGGGGAGTTCAAAGTCTTCACAGACAAAAAAATCTGATAGAATATGACACCAAAAGACTAGAATTACAGGAGATACTAAAGGGAGTGCTGAAGCCTGAAAGGGAACTATAAGGGTGAGAGGCTTGGATAAGAGTGTAGGAATGAAGATTATTAGAAAGGGTAAAAAAGGTAGAGTATAGTCCAATATTACAAAGGAAAGACAAAGATAAGAATCGATGAAGTATGTAATGACTTTAGTTATAAATTTGAATGTTAATGGTTTGATCTCCCCAATCAAAAGACATAGACTGATGAATGGATGAAAAAATATGAGCCATATGTATGTAGTCTATAAGAGACTCACCTCAGACATAAGGACACAAAAAGTTTAAAAGTAAAAGCTTGGAAAAAGATATTCCACACAAACAGTAACCGAAAATGAACTAGAGTAGTGATACTAATATAAAACAAAATAGATTTTAAATGCAAAACTCTTATAGGGCATGAAGAATGTAATTATAAATTAATAAAAGGTGCAAATCCACAAGAAGAAAAAACTTTTATAAATATATATGCACCTCAGGACCCCAAGACACATGAGGCACACAATGGCAAATTTGAAGGGAGAAATAGATGTCTCTACAACAATAGTGGAAGAATTCAATACACCACTCTCAGTAATTGATAGATTATTTTTACAAAAGTACAAATAACTTTGACCATGGTGATGGTGTCAGAGAGGGCTGAGTCAGAGTGCTTCTTCATAGGAAAGAGGAGTACAACCAATTTTAACCACCAAAGCACCCCCAGCAGCCCTTAACCCAGAGCCAGGCACTGGTTGAATACTTTCCACAGCTTATACCATTAAATCCTCAGAATGATCCTGTGAGATTTACCTCTATAGGATTATCGTGAGGAGCCACCTGAGTCTCAGAGAGGTGAAATGCCATTTCCAAGACACACTTTTAGTTTGTGAAAGAGTAAGGGCTGTGGAGAGGTGAGGTGCTCACCATGTGAAGGTCAATTCCAGGACTTGTTAGGTTGTGGCCATGTCGATGTAGCTGTACAGAAAGTTGGTGAAGAAAGAGAAGCACCCACCCTGGAAGCAAGGCACCACTGCCACCATCTCCATCCTTCCTGCTTTGACTTTTTCCAACTTGCCAGCCTAGGCTACATTCATAGTTTACTCATTTCCACACTGAGATTGGGACAAAGGAGGGAAATCTGAATCAATTTGCCATCTGACACAAGCCTGAAAATTAAAGAATGATAACACCCATGGCTCGCAGGATAACACCCATGGCTGGCAGCACCTTTGTAGACTGCTGGTGACCACTTAACTGAAATAGCCTCTTATTAAAATTTATCTTGCTCTAATTATCAGAATTTTATTTATGCACACCCTTCAACCCAGCAATCCCATTCCTGGGGTTCTATGTTGGGTGTATGAAGAGACTTGGAATATTAAAAGACACATATGTTGTCTTCTTCAGCACTTTTGAAGTGACAACAGAAAGGAATCAAATAGAGTTCCATCAGTAATGAAAGGCTGAGTCTCTTTGATAACAGGCCTCCCTTCAGGTATATTGCACAGTCCAGGCACATGGCCTTGAAGTGTCACAGCGAAGTGGTCCTAAGCATGGCGGGTTATAGACATAGGGTATAGTATTATCCACTCACCCAATTTTGGTAAACACAGTCCTGTGAAAGTGTGATATTTAGTAATACTGGGAAAGATTCGGAAGGACAATCAATCACATCATACCTCAGGTCAGGTGATTAAAACAACCAAAATAGTAGCAAAATGCAAAGATACTCATGGTTTAACATGAAGTAAGAACACTATAAAATCTTCTTTTCTGATATTTCTACAAATATAAGAAAAGTGACTTTGTGCCTTGTCAAGACAGGGGCTGGGCTGTGGAAATACATAGATTAGAAATTGAACTCTGTCTGCAAAAACTTGCAGCTCATGATAAAAGGAGATGACAGTTGTGAATGAACATCTAAGCAGATAATGACCACTCCAACACTCCTTTTCCCACCCTGGCAGCAATGATCTGGGTGTGAACAATATAAGCCCACCACCCTCCATCTCTACCAACACCTATTCCTGCTCAGGACCTGTCCATTCCTCATGCCCTCCCCTCCACACACACATTCTGGGAGTGGGAATTGCTATGAGGCTGCCCAGAAAGGATCAAGTGTTCACTTTGTCTTCACTCCTCTACTCTGTCACCCTGTGTTACCTTTAGGTGTCTCCTGATAAATTACCAGTCTTTTGGGGAAGGATTTAGTCAGAGCCTGTAGCATTGGAAAAGCTCTCATCTCAGGTTTTCCTGAGGCAAGGGCCTTGGGAAGTAGGTAAACAAGAAGACATCTTGTTCTCTCTAGTAACTCTGCTCAAATGAGCTTATTCCTTAGATTGCAGTTTCCTGGTTACCAGGATTCCTAGTTCTGTTGGGTTCTATCTCCAAGGAAATGAGGTCACTTCCTGGGATTTCTTCACCTCTGCCCCTCCTTGGATGAAACCTGTCCTAAGTCTCCTCTGGCATTCTGACTCCTTACCCTCTTCTTACATATCATTTATGAACTCTACAGTCACACAATGCAGTCATTCCTGCAGGCCCAGATGCAATTGTTCAGTCTTAGTATTTAATTTAATAGAGATATTAATAAAATATATCATTTTCTTGACCTTTATCTCATATAACTTTTGGTTCCTCACCATTAAGTATGATAATATCTATATCATAGATGCCACTTACTGTGTTAGGAAAGTACTATACTATTTCTAGTTTTTTATATTTTTTATCATGAATGGATGTCTCCTATTGTTGAAGGCCCAGTCTCTATCTCTGATTTGAGTGTATATTTCATTTTTTGTAATATGTTAATATGGTTAATTACACTCTTTTTACTTTACATATTATGAATCTTTCTTACTACTTTAAGATTAACATACTTATTGAGAAAATTTATGTGTGTTTTTTTTTTCTATTGCAAAGTAGCTCTCTTTATTCTGACAATATAAACTGGCCTGGAATCAATTTTCCCTGATATAATCATAGCCACACCAGATTTAATAAGATTAGTCATTCCAAATTTAACGGAGCATTTGTAAACTATCCTGCCCACACTGGAGACACTTGGGAAGATAGAAAGGAAAAAGAAATACATGATCCAGGTAAACCCTGTCAATGCATTATTTGAACTCCTGATGACATTTGCTGTCAGACAGATAATGGAGAGTAGTGTCCCTTGGAATGTTTTTAGTAAGATATATTGGATATTTCTAGTTCAATTATGATATGTAAACTTTACATATTTTCAATTGTTCACTCATGGCCTGAAGGTAACGTCATCCTTGGGGATGTAGTTATTATAGTAATACATTTGTATGTATGTAGAAATCCATCCCAAAGGGTCTCTGAAACTCTCCCTTGCAGCCCCTGAATTCACCTTCCATAGCTACTAGATGGGTTAGATTTGCCAGGCTCCAGAATAAAGACCGAATGGATGAATAAATTAATGATAATAGCAGTGTTACACATATCAAAGACTCCATGAAAACGTGATTCACCAACTACAGATAAAATCTTAAGAAAATGCAATATCTGCAGATGGACATTCTGAGAGCTGAAGGTTAGATCATCTTTCACTGTGAGTTTGAAACAATGTATGCAAGTAGCCTGACCAGCCATCTGACCTTGCCTGAACCCACATTTGATGCCATATTTGTTGTTTCCTCTTCTTCGACCTCCTATCTCCTCATCTTCATTTCTAGGGTGACATCCAGTTTATGGTTGGCAGGACAATTTGTTGAATTAATTAACACATTGTAATGAATAGAAAAATAGTATCTTAAATTATTTTAGAGGAAACACCAAAAGGACAGTCAGTATATTACTGAATCCCATGTTGACAATGAAAGTTTTCTGAGGAAAAACATCTTAAATCAGTATTCCCATTTTATTGAAAGCATGTTTTTGTATATTTATTCCATTGTAATAGTTGTTGGTATCTTTTTTCAAAGATATCAAAAGGACTGACTTCAGGACCACATAGCCTGTGGATCAGGTCCAAGAGCAAGTGACAGGGGAACTCATGACCACCAATCCCAAAAGTCAATTTTATGGGCAGGTATGGAGAAAGTACAAGGGAGCTTCCTTTCATCATCTAGGTTTTCATTAACTGACTATTTTTTTTTCAAGATTTCTTATTTTTTTATTTTTTATTTATTTCTCTCCCCTTTCCCCCCTTCCCCAGTTGTCTGTTCTCTGTGTCTATTTGCTACATCTTCTTCTTTGTCCGCTTCTGTTGTTGTCAGCGGCACGGGAATCTGTGTTTCTTTTTGTTGTGTCATCTTGTTGTGTCAGCCCTCTGTGTGGGCAGTGCCATTCTTAAGCAGGCTGCACTTTCTTTCACTCTGAGTGGCTCTCTTTATGGGGTGTACTCCTTGCACGTGGGCATCCCCTACATGGGGACACCCCTGCATGGCACAGCACTCCTTGCATGCATCAGCACTGTGCATGGGCCAACTCCACACGGGTCAAGGAGGCCAGAGGTTTAAACCATGGACCTCCCATATGGTAGATGGATGCCCTAACCACTAGGCCAAGTCTGCTTTCCAACCTGACTTCTTTTTTAAGTTTTGTATGAAGGCATAGGTAAGCCTAGTCTTGATTTTGTTACTTGGCTTGGGATAGAGGCTCAGTGGAATATCATTAAATCAGATCTATTGGTAAAATTTCATTGATAAATAAAAACTACAATTCATGTGAAACAAACAATATTTATGGGAAAGCAGAACTGGCTCAACTCATAGAGCACCTGCCTACCATGTAGGAGGTACAGGGTTTCAATCCAGGGCCTCCTGGCCTGTGTGGTGAGCTGGCCCATGAACAGTGCTGCCACATGCAGGGAGTGCTATGCCATGCAGGGGTGTCCCCTGCATAGGGGAGCCCCACAAATAAGTAGTTCTGCCTGCAAGGAGAGGCACCCCATGCTGAAAAAAACACAGCGCACCCAGGAGTGGCACTGTACACACAGAGAGCTGATTCAGCAAGATAATGCAAAAAATAAAAAAAAGAGAGAGACACAGATTCCCAGTGCTACTGAAAATGCAAGTGGACACAGAAGAATACACAGCAATTGGATACAAGAGAGCAGTCAATGTGGGTGGGGGGAAGGGGAGGGAAAAAAATCTTAATAAAACACAATATTTATAGAGGTTCAGGCACCTGAATTAATACAATCAAATGCCAACTTCCCAAAGAATATGTCAAACAGGGAAATGTGGAAATATATCACTGAGGAAGAATGCACATTGATATTCATCACAGTATCCTCACAGCAACAAAGTTTACTCAACCTCTGTATTTGATTTTCCTGTCTGTGGGTCTTCCCAGAGCACCTTCTTCCATGCATGTTCTGAATGCCTCGTGCATTATGTTTTAGTCTTGGAACACACCACATGGTTTCGCTAATCCCCAAATTCTGCCTTGTTAATTGGTGAATTTAGTGTCCAGGCCAAGTGCTTTTCACCTCACATTGCTGTCTCACACCCTCGGAACCAGGCTAGGGATGAATATCTAACCATATTTACTATTTAATATTCAACTAATATAATTGACTTGTTAGCTTGCAATATGTTCCATTCAAGGTCTGTCAATGATTTTATGTGTTAGAAAAAAAAATTCAGAGATGAGGGGATGGGTCACATCTCAGGTGAGGACATTGGATGGTATTAACAAGCCCCAGTTGCACAGGTTTGGCATGTCAGGGGCAGCACAAGGGCACTTTTTCCTTAAAGAATCATGGTGGTCAGAAGTGAGGGCACACTTAGGGTCTTTCTGGCACCCTCGGGGAAAATACCCATAACAGCGTTAATGAAAATATCTAACAACACTGACTGCTTATTAAAATTACACACATGAAGTTACTGTTGAGGAACGAAATCAGCAAAGTGGAAAAGGTAGAGCTGAATACTCTTCCCTCCAGTGAAATTTTGATAAGCAACCAGAATCAGCTAAAAACAATACTGTCAGAGAATATATACATAGTATATGTTTCGTTTATATATAAACACACACACACACACATATAATCCCTGGGAGTAGTGGCACAATGAAAATATTCCCAAAAATATACTTTATTCTTTATCATATCTCGTACCATATCTGCTCATTCAACACATTCCCTACCTGGCAGTATGGGAATCTATAATTGGTTAAGGGGCACCACAGTGGGAGGACTGTATTCTCCGAGGTCAAAGCCACCATCCATCTCCCAGGGCACCCCTAACACAATGAGCACACCTCATTGTCTTTCATTTTACATGCAGTTACCTCCCAAATGCATATCCTCATGTGGGCAGACAGATGAAACTACAAGCATTTACTTAATTTCAGGTACCTCCTCCATAGTCTGGATAATATTTCATGAGCATGATGCACCTCATCCACAAAAGCATGAAGTGATTTTGTTTTTTCCTCTTTCTGGTGGCAGCTCCCAGATATGAGTTTCTCAGGGATTCAGATAAAGTAATAGGGATGAAGCATCTGAGCATATGATTCACTGTGGTTCTCCTTGTCCTAAGGTTTCCTGTCACAGGTGCACCTAAAGGAGTCATGGCCTGGCCTGCTGAGCCCTTGTAGATCCTGTCCCTCACCTGGACTGCCTCCGGATTCTTTTTAACCAGAAATCATATGAGCTGGATCCACCAGTCTCCTTGAAAGCGGCTGCAGTGTGTTGGTGAGATAAATATTAATCACATACCCAACTCTTTAGTCTCAACTCAACATCACCAAGCCCACCTCCAAGAATGAAGTTTATTTAACAATGAACAGCTTGACTTTCTAGGACACAGCTGTGTATTACTGTGCAAGACAAACAGTAAAGGGAAGTCAGGTTGTGCCCAGACACAAACCTACCCTGCAGGGCACAGGAGGGGTTTGGCCTGCAGGGTCACTCATGGCCACTAGGGGGTGGACAGGGATCAAATAAGGGGCAGATGCAGAGATTGGCTGGTCTTGCCTGGGTTCCTTCTTTGTTCACAGCAATTAACTCCCAGAGAACCGCTATTGCATCTTTTCTAAGCAGTGCTAAGATGTATCAAATGTTCAGAGAAAAAGCTTTTTTGTCTGTTTTTGTTATCGCTACCTATATTTTTAGGTAAACAAACATATTGTGGTAATTTGTCGCTGTCTTCTGAATATGTTTGAAACTTTGAAAAAATCTTGTATTGACCATCTCTGTCAAGTTAATTATCTCAAATTAACTCACTTTTCAGAGAATCCCCTAAGTAGCACTCACCCTCATGTCCTCAGGGCAAAGGAAAAGGAAGGAGGAAAGCCTGGCCTTCTGTAGGGGCAGCATCCAAGTGCCTCACTTTGTGCCTCCCTCTCATGTGGCATCAAAGGCCAGGTCCCTGCACTTATATTAAGTTCATACAAAATTATGATCCTGTTACATACAACATCACACAGGTTTTCAATATATATGAATAGATATATGATAAAAATAGCAAGCTCTAAATTTATTATTATTTAATCAAAAGAGAATTCCTGATACCATTGAAATTTAACTAATATCTTTAAAAAATTCTTGGAGTACCAGTAAATCAATTTTAAGCATATTCCATTTTCTCAAAAATTAGCAAAATATTTTATATAAATATAATATCAAACTCCTCATCCTAATTTTCTGTGAAGCAGGTAAGGTATCTGAAACAACTTGTCACAGTCTTCTTCCCTGCATATCCACAGATTTCTGAAGGCAGAGTTTGTGTGACAATCCTCACAGGGAGACTAGTTTTACTAGGATGTGTGCTTGGATGTCAGGATCCAATGCATCCTGTGAAGCAAAGTGTGAGTCATAATGCCTCCTCCATGCCCTGCCTCTCCTTGTGAGAAACAGCTTTCCCATCATTGCCTCTTGTGTTTAAGAAATGAGAGTTCCTGCCTTTACTTTTTCAGACATAAGTTCACCTATGATTTCTAGGCCCAGAGCAGGGGTACCCTTCTAGGCCACCACTATCACATAAGGATAGTCATGCTCTACTCTCTGATCTAAGCTATCTGGGGAGAGTCTGGGATATGAGCAACTGGACAGTGCTGTGAAAACACTCCAAATGCCCTTATCTTTTCTCCTAAGGCAACATTTGTCCTATCAATGCATTCCTGTCCCTTTCTGGGGTAGAGGGCATTTCCCCCCATTGCTTCCAACCTGGCTGCATTGGTTTTTCACCAGTGTTTTCAGCTGCCTATTTCACAGTCTTTCATATCCAGGTAATGATTTTCATTTCTCAGTGAGGAGAGTGGAGGTGGCACTGGACATAATTTCCATGAGGACCTTTGTTTCCTCCCACTTTCTTCTGGATCCCATCAGTGCCCAGCGGATACTGTTTTTGTTTTTGTTTTTGTTTTAATATGCAGGTTAATTCTCTGTTCTGTAGTGAAGCTAGGGAGGTAATTGTGGGTGCATTTCTACAATGGATGCTTTTCCTCTCCACAAGCAACACTGGGGAGAGGATCTGTTTGTTTTGCACGTATTGTGCAGTTTTGTGGAGTCTTGGTTGATACTCCATAATTCTAGAAGAAAACTCTCAAAAGGAGTGGGGTGCTGGCCCATGGAAATTTCAGTCTGGCAACTTTGACACACATAGAACTAAAATATGCACAAAAAAGTCAGGTTTAATCTTACTATCTTCTATGTGCTCTAAAACCCCTGCCCCAGATAGGTTTGAGTTTGAGTCCTATTTCTCTTTCTTGGCACCATTCTGTCTCCAGATTTCTGGATTTTTCTTTTCTCTGTGACTTCAATTCTCCAATGTTTTTAATATATTTTGACCATTTGCAGTTTTTCAGGTGCCTTGTTTTTCTTTTTTTTTTTAATTGTAAGAAAAATAATATTCTCACTTAGCTACATCTCCAAGCTCAGTAACAGCATTCCCTGTAATATAAGAAGTTGGAAACTACCTAAATTCAAATCAGCAGGTAAAGAAATAACAAATTTAGGTCTATGAATATATTGAAGTATGACAGCATTCAAATCAACAAATGCTTTATACCCAATACTATAGGAGCTAAACAAATAAAAATTCATAACATGAGTCCATGTATATACATTCTAGAAGATGAAAATTAATCTTAAATAACATAATGATCAGGCCCAATATCCTCCTGGAGACTGATTTCTGTCACAACACCATGAAGAACTCTTGTATATTACTATAATGAAGGGCAACCCAGGCCACATCTTCCATGCTTTGCTTGGAAATTTCCTAAGTTAAATATACAAGTTTACTTTAAAAGTCTGCCTTCCATCAGATAACAAAAGATAATTCTGCAAATTTACCTGCGAATTTATAACAAGGCCTGCCTTTCTCCCAAATATCAGTAACAAATTAATTATTTCATCCTAAATCCTAATCCAGAATAACCTTTCATATGAATATGTCTACATACAGTTCCTCAAATGTTTTTAATATTAAGCACCCTGAAATCATTCTGGCTTCACAAATTATCCATTTCCAAAGCCACTTCCACATCACTAGATCTTTTTTATAGGAGGATCCCACTCCCACACCAAAAATTTCTTCCTTTACCAGGGCTTTTATAACCAATACAACAGGATGGTTGACTTGCAAAGAGGAAAGTTATTATATTAGAATTTTGATGAATGGAAGTCCAAATTCAAGATATTGCCAAGATCACACTTTCTCTAAAATCTGGAGTTAGCTTACTGGTAAGATATATAATATAACACCGTCTCTTCTCTTCTGATTCTGACTCCTGACTGATTCCAAATGTTCTTTGTTAATAAGGATGCACTCATGTTGTATTGACGCCCTCCTTGATTCACTCTGTCCTCACCTCAACTAATAATTTATTTTAAGAGGCTATTTGCATGTAGGTTTACATCCACCATACCAGAGGTTGAGACTTGAACATGTTTTATTCAATAACAGGAATTAAAGACCTTGGCATCATTCTGAAACTACTAGACTTAAAAGAATTCTATTAATTAAAAATGGACTCCTAGATAAATCAATTGGTCATAGAAGAAATCAAAAGGAAAATATTGAAATACATTGAGATGAATGGAAATGAAATGCAACAGACAAAAATCAATGATGCTGATAAAATAGAGCTTATGGAGGGAAATGCGTAGCTTATGGGAGTGGTGGGGCGGGGAGGGGGTTTTTGTGACCTCTTTTTTTTAATGTAACATTTAAAAGAAAATAAAGAAGAAAAAATTAATAAAGTCTTCAAAATAATAATCTGACACTCCTTCTTTAGAAATTGGAAAATAAGAGAAAAATAAATCTAAAATGAAAAGAAGAGAAGGGATACTAAAATTTAGAGTGGGAATCAATGAAGTAGAAAATACAAATAATTCAATGAATCCAAAATGTTTTTTGTGAAAAAAATCAAGGTCATTAATGTAACAAAAGTATACCCTGAACAATTCAATTTTTTTAAATTTTGGAAGATGCAGACTAAGCAAAAATTAATATCAGTTGATGTGTTGGGACAGTGTAGAAAAGGGAGTGATTTAGAGAAAGGAATTAAATATGTCTGTTTAATGGGTGTACACATATGTTATTACCTACCAAACAGGAAACAAAAAATATATGCAGTTTATGGCATGTAATTTGTATTTCAAGAAGGCTCTTGAAAATAAACAAATCAATGCATCTGTGCAGAAATAGCAATAGAAAGACAGATAATGGCATGTGCAATATCAGGAACTCCTACAAATTAATCAGCATGAACCCTGGAAACTATACGTTCTTTAAGTAAAATTGGAATGTAGCAAAATCACATATTATTGAGAGTGGGGTTCTTAAACTAACATAGACTGTCACAAGATGGACTTTTTTGCTGGCTCATCTCATGGGAGCTGTCCAGTCTAGGAGTGGGGAGCTCAGGGCCAGACATTGGGGCTTCCCACCAGATATGAGCAGCCCAGGTTTGACCCAACAACTCTGGAAGAAGGACCCCAGCCTTGGTGTGCTCAGGTGCTCTAATTCAGTGATTGACAAAAACAGACACCATTTGCAATGAGTTTTTTTCTGAGCTGAGTTTTCTTTATTGCAATTTAAAAAATAATTTTATGGATAATAAATATTGAATATATGAGTGCACTTGAATGAAAAACTTGCTGTGTGTGACATTTTCCTGATCAGAATGTCTCTGTATCTGGAGGTCTTTCTTACGGGTTGCAGATGTTGAAGACTGGGGGGGGGAGGCTTAGTACAGCCAAGAGGGTCTCTGAGACTCTCCTGTGCAGCCTCTGACTTCACCCTCAGTAGTTACTGGCTGGGCTACTACAGACAGACCTTCAGGAAGAGTCTGGGGTGATGGAATTTGGATGAACTATGCAGACTCTCTGAAGATCCAGTTCATCATCTTAAGATGCAGGACCTAGAACTATTTGTATCTGCAAATAGATGGTCTGAGTGAAGGACATGGTCTTTCTCTCTCTCTCTCTCTCTCTCTCTCTCTCTCTCTCTCTCTCTCTCTCTCTCTCTCTCTCTCTCTCTCTCTCTCTCTTTCTCTCTTTTAAATATTACATTCAAAAAAGATAAGAGGCCCCCATATACCCCCCACCCCCCTCACCCCACTCCTCCCACATCAACAACCTCTTTAATCATCATGAATACATTTTGGAGCACGGCTGCACCACATAGATAATGGTTTACATTGTAGTTTACACTCTCAGGACATGGCCTTTTACTACTGACTGAGAAGCTCAGTAAAGGAAGGCAAGCTTAGCTCAGACGAAACCCTCCCCTACAAAGTGACCACCAGGGGGCATTTAAGAACCACAGCTCAAGATCCCCAGACAGGCAGGGGAGGATGTCCTTTGTCCTTTGGAGATTCCTCTAAGCACCTGTGTGTCTTCCTCTCCCAGGAAACATTGTTTCTGATCCTTGCTCTGTGTCTCCCAGGATGCTTGGAGAATTGAACAGGTGAGAGCAGAATCAGCAGTTCTGATGCCCACAGACTCTATTGAACCCAGAGGATGCTGGCAAGGGGCTGCAGCTTCACACAGGCTAAATCAGCCATGAGGACTACAACTGTAGCTCAGCCATCAGTGGTCAGGAAGCCTGCTCATGCTTTCTGCTTTCTCATATCAGAGCAGCCCACATTTCCAGCTCTTAAAGAGAAGGCTCAGATATGCCCTGTCAATCTGTCTTGTTCTGCTTCTGTTAATTTTCCTATTACCTCCATGCAGTCCTTGAAGTTATTTGCTATGTAATTTACTTGACTAATATTGAAGAGCCTGGTTACAGTGTGCTGCTTTCAAGGCTGCATTCCTGAAATTATAAAGGATAAAAGGATTTTAAGAAACAACAGAATCAACATTGGTCAATCTATAGGTGAGGTCACTGAGGCTGAAGGAGTTGACCTGCTCCAGTGACACAGGTGTGACATGTCAAGAGCAGGACATGGGCAGGTATCTCTTGTGCAATTGTGGAGGACAGAAGTGAGAACAGAGGTGTGGCTTATACAGGTTCCCACATTCTGCTTCCTGGGGTGATGCCAACACTAATATGTTGATAGTAGTAAATAGCTCTGGGTTCCTACCCTAAAATTCACAAAGTTTATGCTCTGATATCTAGTATGTGTCTTCTCATACTGAAATTCATAGGTATGAGAACAAATACTTAGGGTCACAGGGGAAGAGGGGATGGAGCTGTGCTGGGCTCTCTGTCCCTTCTGACTTCTAGAATCTCAGCCATGACTCCAGCTTCAGTGTCACAGACCTCAGGAGGACTGTTCCAGGGGATAGTCAAGGGGCCTGACTCCTGAGAAGAGGGTGGCTCTGTAGGCATTGTGACCATGCCCCCTCTGAAAACCATTCACTGTGCTGCTATAGTGACTAGTATCTGCATTCTATTTCCCCAGATGTAGTGGGAAATATTTTCATTGTATTAAAACTCCACTTGTATTGTCAGAGAAAGCAGGAATTGGGCTTTTCTGAGATCCATGACTGAATTTTTAAGACTGCTGTAACAAAGAATCACTAATTAGAAGACCTTTTAATACAATATAAATACATTGTCTTGCAGCACTGCAGTCTAGGAATCTATAGTCTTTAAGGGGGAACCCTTCCCATCTTCCTCCTTCTGGTATTTTGTCCCAAATTCTGGGCCTTCTGTAACTAACTCAGTCATCACAGAGTGACCTCTTTGAGTCTTGTCTGTGCCCAATTCTTTCCTTCTTACAATGACAAAAATCTTGTTGGATTAGGGCCCAATATAATTCAGTTGGCTTCCCCTTACTAATAACATCTTTAAAGAAGCTATTTTCAAATAAGGCCACATACACAGCACTGGCATTATAACTTGAACATATGTTTTGAATAAACTGCATAAAAGTTGATTTTAGCAATTTTAATTCTACAAAAACTACTGAGCATACTTAATCAAAGTCCTTTCCTAAGTTGAAATGTTCACACATGTTAAGTGAGTCAAACTCATTTTGAATTATGGCATAAATTGGATTGGATGCAATTTGTCTGAATTCCATGTGATACATTTAGCTGCTGTTTCAAGGCTGCTTCAAACTTTAGAATATCCAATAAAAATCGAACACAGATGATATACACGGACAAGAATATTTATTAAGCAGATTACAGGCTATGTATTTGTGCTGGGTATTTGATAATTATGTTTATCCATTAGAGTAGAGACACACTGACAATATTTCCAAAGACATCCTTGTTCCTTGGCTGCATCTACTCTCTTATCAGGTCCTTCAATAAATATTCATGGCCTAGATAAAGAAATTCTTGTACTTAGTGAAGTTGGCCCAGGAATTGGACAGTTTTCTCCTAGGGATTAATCAGCATCCTCCTCACAGAGGAGCCCCAGAGGCATGGAACTCTTCTGACTCTTTTCATCTTTACATGAAAAGTTCCTCCCACATGCAAATCACCACATGGGTCAACTGATGAAGACACAGCACACATGGACTTAAATTCAAGACCGCATGAAAAGGAAGAATATTGTCTACAACTCATGCGCCTCATACAAAGGAACATGAAATCCTTGTGGTTCTTCCTCTTTCTGGTGGCAGCTCCCAGATGTGAGTGTCTCAGGATTCAGACATGAAGGTAATGGGGATGGTGCCTCTGAGCATATGGCTGACTATTCTCTTTGTCCTCAGGTGTCCTGTCCCAGGTGCAGCTGCAGGAGTCAGGCCCAGGACTGGTGAAGCCCTCACAGACCCTGTCCCTCACCTGCTCTGTGTCTGGATTCTCCATCACAACCAGTGGTTACTGCTGGGATTGGATCCGTCAGCCCCCAGGGAAGGGGCTGCAGTGGTTGTCAAGCATCTGTGCTAGTGGTAACAGTTACTACAGTCCGTCCCTCAAGAGCCGACTCTCCACCTCAAGTGACACATCCAAGAACCAGTTCTCTCTGCAGCTGAGCTCTGTGACTGCTGAAGACACAGCTACGTATTACTGTGCAAGAGACACAGTGAGGGGAAATCAGTGTGAGCTCAGACAAAAACCTCCTCATGCAAGAGGGAGCTGACAGCAGGCGGTGCTCATGGCCCACCCACAGCAGAGACTCCCTTTCAAGGGAGATGTGTGGAA
Source organism: Dasypus novemcinctus (assembly GCF_030445035.2). NCBI lineage: Eukaryota > Metazoa > Chordata > Mammalia > Cingulata > Dasypodidae > Dasypus > Dasypus novemcinctus. The sequence goes on along the minus strand of NC_080691.1, from coordinate 60,309,112 downwards.
ACTGCAGATTTCTGTTATAATATAAGGTTTCTCTCTCTTACTTAAGAAATAATTGAACCTCTATGGATCCTCCATTGCATCTATTTTAAGTAATGCCATTACCTTTCCGAGTTTCAAACAGAAAATGTATTTGCAATGCTGCTTTATATGATATGATAATTTATATACATATCTAAAGTACTTTGCTTCATTTTGTTCTTCTGGATTAGACTGAAAGTATGAAAATAATTTTTTTTCAACTAACAATGTGACATCGGATAATTAATTCTCGGTTTCTAATTCTATGTCTTGCCTTTGCCCTTTCAAAAAATAATAATAATATAATAATATGTTGAATTTCCATATTAGTTTACTCAGCTTTGGAACAGATTATTTTATGGTAGAATAATTTTGTCTGAAGTGAAAATTACAGTCCCTGCCTTCTTTCCCAAAGTATATGTATTCTTATATCCTTTCTCTCCCTGGCTATTCATTATTATTGATTCCCTGGCTCAGCTCACCACCACAATGTAGAGTCTCATGACCTATGGGAAAGGAACAGAAAAAGGACACAGGCTTCCATGGCCCTAGATGCATTTTCCAGGTGTTTTATCTAGTTTTCTCCATCATAGGCAGGGCTTATTATAGCTGTACATGATCCAAATGAAAAGCAAAGGAAATATGAGAGGTCAGCTAGTCGATAGACTTGAAACAACTGCCCACCTCTTACTGCTGGTTGATGCCTCAGAGCTTCATCTGTTTTCAGGAGCCCTGGAAGTTCTTCTTGAGATATAACTTGTGGGGAAGTTATGGAATTGTCTTCAGAAAAATGAGAAAAAGAAATGTAGGTCAGGGTTTCTCTGAACCCTTGTTTCTTTGCTGACAGTTTGGCCTCTGCCTCAGGAGGGCTCAGACTCACTTGCATCACTTATTCCCTGCTGCTAGCCTCTGGCTGAATACTGAACTTGTAGTCCCCTGTCCCTTTGGTGCCCTGTGGTTCTAAGGTGGACCCAGACATAGCACATACCAGACCTAAAGGATGACACCTTGGCAGGAATTAAGTAAGACAGCAACTGACAGGATATGAGGAGGCTGTGATTAGTGTCCAGTATCCTCCATTCCTGTACTGAAGGGACCTGATATCCTTTCCATTGGGTAAGCTCCAGGAATCTCAAGAGACTCATCAGGTGGATGGTTTTAAGAAGATACTGTAGGTCATTCCAGTTAGTGTTAGAGGAGGTGGAAACATGAATATCAAAATGTAATAGACATGAGATTATACAAATGTGATCTGTGAGGCATCATCACAGTTTTCAGAAAGTTTGATAAATTCAGTCCTCTCCTTACTGAGGTTCAACTGTGACCTTAGTATATACATTTACATTGCAAAGTCTGAGGATGTGAGTTTCAGACATGCTGTGTAATAATGAACCTCTACACAACTATTTTTACTCTATGTACTGTATACTTTCTTTTTGTTCCAGGGTAATTTGCATTCTTTTTTTGATTTTTAAAAAATTTTTAAATTTATTTTTTATTTATTATGAGGTACTGGGGATTGAACCCAGGTGATCATAAAAGGGAAGCAGGCACTTAACCATCTGAGCTACTTGTGCTCCTAATTTTTTTTTATTTTTCTTAGTGAAGGCATGATCTTACAAAAAGTCATGTATAATCTGTAGAACTCCCATGCATCACCCGTCCATCAATACTTTACATTGTTGTGGAGTATTTGTAACAGATTATGAAAGAGCATCATCAAAATATTTCCATTAACTATGGTCCACAACTGTCCACAGTCCTTTTAATGTGTTCTTCTTCCCTATGGTTTTCACTGATAGTTGTATTAATTTAATCAAACATAAGAGACCTGATGCCCACATGTGTGATTTAAGAACCAACTGCAAAGTGAGCAATGAGAATGCACAATGTATAAGAGGTTCTGGGAGAGTTGAGGGCCCTCATGACCTCCTCTATATTCCAGTTTTAAGGGAAGATACAGATGCATGAAGAAGCTGTTCATATCTGTACTATGAGTAGGAAAACATAAGAAAAAATCTTTCTTCACAGTTAGAAACTATTTACCAAAACAGAAACAAGCAGTACAAATTCTCTTCAGAGCTACATCATCCAATAGTGTTCTCTTTGTGGCCATGTGGTGATAATCACATGGACACTACAGTGTGAAAATGCCTCCAAGGTCCCATTGAAAAATCCAAAGCCATGCACATCCTAAGGGCTGAGCCTGTATGTCAACCCAGATGAGAAGTCAATGCGACCCCACACTTTGTACAGTGTGTGCTGCCCAATGTCTTCTCATCTTCTCTGGACCGAGGAGATCAGGATGGAGAAAGTTGTAAATTCATTAAAGAATGTGCTCCTTTGTAAGGAAAGGAAGGAGAAGCCAGATTATTCCCTGTCATAGTGGGACTCGCATGGCATCCATAATTAATTTGTACCATCAAAACTTTCTCTGTGGACAGGCAGCTTCTTTGACCTGGAGTGACACCTGGGGCATCATTGTATTTTGGAAGCAGAACACTTGCTTTCTAGTTTCTGAGGTCTATATATGGAAGGATATTTCATCTCAAGAGAAATCATCCCCAGTATGTCACCAATATCTGATAAGATGATAGAGATGTGAGATTGTTAAACTATGTTCAGATATTATTTAGATAGATCTACAGATTTGAGTAGATCAATGAGTTAAGAGTTACAAGCATTTTGGGATGAACTGAATTTATTTTGTTTGTGAGATGTACATGTTAAAGGGGACTTGGAAAATGTGATTAATTTAAGGACCTTGGCATGAGAAGATTATCCCAGATTACCCAGGTGAACACTTATTATCATCACAATTTCCCACATGAGGAGAGAGCAGAAAATGATACTAATAAGGGGCAAATTGATGACCAAAGTTTGATTTTTCCTTGCTGGCTTTGAAAATGGAGAAAAGAAACATAAGCCTAAGAAAAGATCTCCAAAAATAAGAAGGACAAGAATCAATATTTCCCCTGGTTACTCCAGAGAGAGCAAGTCTTCTTGTGGACCCCTTGCCTTTGCTATAGTGAAACTACTTTAGAATTCTGAGTACCCAAAAAAGAACATAATAAAAGTGTGCCGTATAATATTGTGGGGTATTTTTTATAGTATTCATAAAAAAATGCAGTTTAGTGCATGTTAATATATGTTGATTACCCACTTGCTCTCTCTCCACATAAGGAGATTCTATGATGGAAAGTAAAATATGCTGTTCATGAAAACCTTGACGCCTGCACATAAGCAGAGTGAGAAGGATTGGTGTACATGTCTGGGAAAATTAAAATAACTTCCATGCTGACTCCATTGCATGCTCAGGAACATGATATCTTAAAATCACAGTAGATCGTATGTATAAAAAGCCTTCCACAGTGAATGTTTTTGAAAACTCTGAACACATGTAATATATATTCACCTCATCTCAACATCCCCAAAATATCAATTAATGACACCATTAATTCAAACCCCAAATCTCATCGCAATACCATCACTGGGAGGAATGGAACACAGTGTTGGAGAATCCACAATGATGATATGTGTCTGTGTGGAGCCAGAATTATCTCCAAATTTCTCAAGTATAACTATTAGTTGAGATACACTTTCCCACTCCTGACCTGACAGTTCAGCAGATAGACATAAAAGTACAAAATATGTTAACCAAATAACGGTGCTCTGATGTATACAAATAAAGTTAGCGTCACAAAAGTTATTCAAATGTGCATAGACATTTTTAACGAAGTTATCTTTTTCAATGGAAAAAGAGCAAAAAAGTCAATGAAAATGTAGAAGACTTGATTATTATTAACCAAATTGGAGTAGTATCTAAACTATTCCAATGAGACAACCACAGCTAAAATCATCCATTCCCTTCATTCTTATTTATTTTTACTGAGGTCAAAACGCTTCCTCTAACTTTGTTTAATTTAAAATTAAATTCACACTTAACTTTGAATATCATTCATATTTTATACATAGATACAGTGTAATATAAAATATATATTGATCTGAGTAACATACAACAACACTATGTACCTCAACACAATGGAAGTTTATGATATCACCACCAGACTTATTAGGGCACTTGCCTGCATGTAGACTGGCATTATGCTCACCCTGGGTCACTTTGTTTAAAGCCAAAGCTCTGACACTCCTTGGGTCAGGTCAAATGTAGCTCACTTCACTTGATAATCTCTACATTTTTTCCTGCATAAGAAGAATAACACATTCACTTCCATGCATCAACAGTCTCTGCTTGTCATTCTTTTTCAGAGCTGACTCCCCATTCATCAAAAATATTTCACTTGATGACTCTATAACATCTATATCATATATATGTACATTTCCTATACCTCTTTGTCATCCCATATTTTTTGTACTTGTTACCATTATATCTTCATACATTGTATGAACAAAACCATAGATTGATCATTAATTTTAAGCATTTGCATTTTAGCACCTGTGGGAAGTAAGAACTGGAATTACATAAAAATTAATGCCCTACAATAAAAATAGCATTTATATTTACCCAAAATATTAACCTTAATGCAGGTATTTATTCTTTTTATAGTAATTTTTAATTGTCATTTTTTAAAGATACATAGATCACACAAAATGTCACATTAAAAAAAATTAAGAGGTTCCCATCTCCCCCACTTCTCCCACATCAACAACCTCTTCCATCAGTGTGGCACATTCAATGCATTTGAGGAATCCATTTTGGAGCACTGCTACATTGCATGGATTATAGTTTACACTCTAGTTTACACACTCCCCCAGTCCATTCAGTGGGCTATGGTAGGATATATAATGTCCTGCACCTTCCCTGCATTATAACTCAGGACAATTTCAAGCCTCCAAAATACCCCATGTCACAGCTCTTCTTTCCTCTCCCTGCCCTCAGCAACTACTATTGTCACTGTCTCCACATTAATGATACAACTTCTTCCATTGCTAGAGTCACAATCATTCTAGAGTAGAATATCAGTAAGTCCACTCTAATCCATAATTTATCCCTCCATCTTGTGGAACATAGGATGGTGATGTCCACTCCACATTTAAATCAAGAGTGGGATGGGAATATCTTGTTTGCATTTGCAGACTCTCTGTTCCTTGGGATGGTCATTGTCCATAATCTTCTCTTTGTTAGTTGTCCTGAGTGAGTCCAGTGAACTTGAGAATAGATGCGTTGTAACTCTGTTGAGATTCATGGCCAGCAGCCTTTTTTCTTTAGGACTGTTGGATGTGTTACCTCTAGAACATGTATGGGCATAATAGGTTCTCTGTGTGCCTTTATCTTATAGAGGCTTTTGTATGAAAATGAGAATCTGCCAACAGAAGAAATTATGATGTTTATTAATTTGACCATTTGCTGGCCCTTTTTATATGGAGTGCTATTGCCTACTCTTGTTTCTATATATGAAAAGTGTGATGAAATCTTCTCTGAGGTCCTCTTCAAAGTCACCCTTTAATCAAACAGCAGTTATATAGTTTCATTATCAAGTTTGTGGGTTTATAAAACCATTTTGTAAAGTATTGGCAGTAGTGACTATGATTTATAAAACTTCATTTTATTCTATTTTTTTATTGGTACTGAATTAAATATATTGGCCAAGTAAATCATGTAAAGCAATTACCTGTGCTCCTGTCTATAAATTTTATTAATTAGATGATAGAAAAAGGAGATTTAATGGCCTTGATTTGTGCAGGAAGCTTTAACTGATAATCACTTTTCATTGTTGAAGGCTTTAAGAGTGGGAAGAACGGAGCTATTGTTTGGGGAGATGATAGATATAATAATTCTTCCTTTTAAGAGCTCTTGGATTAAGGTGCAGAGCCCCACTATTTTTTTTTTTTTTTGCCATTATTGTAGTGTTATTGCCTGGATTGACAGGGGCAGTTCTCTGTGGGTCCCATTTGACATGGAGCCAAATATTTTATCTTATGCAGGCGATGAGTTAAAGCATATTAGGGTAGATATTCAATAAGAATTTTTCCTATTGTTATAACTTGTATGGACACTGGTGAGTGGGTCTCTGTTATGCAAGCGAAGGAGGATAATGCCTCAGTGGAAGGGGCATGTGGCCCTCTATAGGTGGAACACTAGGCCTGATAAGCCATTATCTGTGACTCACATGTGAGTGCCATTCCTGTCTATAGTTCCACTGGGTCTATAATCTTATGGATATTGAGCCTTGCTGAAAAGGTTGAGAAATACAACCACAGTAATTAGGGAGTGAGAACTCCCTTTAAGAAAAATCTCTACTGATTGTTTTCAAAGGGAGTCATCCTTAGGTCTGAAGAGGAACTCTGGGTTTATTTTGTATAAGGGCACAAATAAGTGTGCTCATTGCATCGTCTCAATTTTTAAAACAACTATTGGCCCACATTAATTGTCTGCAGTGGACAAATGTCTGGGCAGGTATACTCATGACAGGTGAGTCTGTTTTCTTATATGTTGTAAATATTTAAGACAACAGGGGAGGGCTCATAGTCTTTAGTGATATTGGTCAGTTGCAATACTTTCTTTTTTTCTCTTTTATTTTCTTTATTATCTTTCAAATGTTGCATTCAAAAAATATGAGGTCCCCATATACCTCCACCCCACCCACACCACCCCTCTCCCATCAACAAACCCTTCCATCATTGTGGCACATCCACTGTACCCGGCAATTACATTCTGGAGAACTGATGCAGTACAAGCACAGTGGTCCACATTGTAGTCCACGCTCCCCCCAGTCCGCCCAGTGGGACATGACAGGATATACAATGTCCAGCATCCATCCCTGTAGCACCACCTAGGACAACTCCAAATTGTGAAAATGCCCCCACACCATATCTCTTATTCCTTCTCCCAAATATCAGTAGCCACCGTGGCCACCATCCCCACATCACTACTACAACTTCTTCCCTTACTAATCAAAATAGTTCCCCAGTAGAACACCAGTAAGTCCACTCTAATCCATAATCTATTCCTCCATCTTGTGGACCTGGGATGGCTATGTCCAGTCCCCCTCTACATCAAGAGGGGGTTTAGATTCCACATGGATGATGGATGCAATTCTCCTGCTTGCAGCTGTAGGCACTCTTGGCTCCCTGGTGTGGTGGTTGACCCTCTTCCCCTCCTTGTCAGCTGGCCAGGGTAAATCCAAGAAACCAAAGGGTAGGAGCTGCAAGTTAGCTAAGGCCCCAGGCCTGTCCATCGTATGGACAGTCAAGAGATCCAGGTCTCCTGAGCATAACCCAAATGCCAACCGCAGGTCTGGTAAAAGTAACAGAAGAGGCATGTGTAGAAAGGTTATATCTGAGTCCAACTCCATCACAACTCAGGAACACACTCCAAAGAAGGACCAAATGACATGACACTGGACTACAGAGCCATCCACCCTGACCATAGATCCTATGGGTCACTGCAGCCCTCAGGAGAACCAACACTTGGGTTTCCATCTACCTTGGCTGTCTCTGGTACCCTCCTGAGGCATGCATAAGCATCACTCCCTGATGACATCCTGGCTCTTTTTTGGAGACTATTAGTCATATGAACTCACTTGTCCTTTCTGTTTACCCCTTTTAATCCAAAGTCAAAATACAATTTTTACATGTAGGCTAAGATATTCTGTGGTCTGAGTTGACCTCTTTGTTCATGTTGCTTTTGAAGTTATATCATCAGCTGGTGCTTGGTAGTAATCCCTTGGTGACAGGGAGGCTCATCCCCAGGAGCCATGTCCCATGCTGGGGGGAAGGCAATGAATCTACATGCTGAATTGGGCTTTGAGACTGGCCACATTTGAGCAACTTGGAGTCTCACAGGAGGAAACACTTTGGCACCGCACAGCTATAGGCCTAGTTCATATTTCAGGCACACAGGCTCAAAATCGGAGCCATCAGCATCAAGGACTCATCGTTGGACAATCCATCTTTATTAGTCTTTGCCATTGCACTTGGGGGATTGTTGTTGTTCCATTGGGGAATGAGATAGAGCTCCCCTGGTCAGGAATTCAGCACTCTCTCATCTGTTGTTTCCAACTAAAACCACTATGAAAATATCCAAACCTTTCTATGTACCCTGTATACATGCCCTGGAGAACTCCTCCCAAACATGTGCAGCCCACCAATTACACCCCACACAAGTGCTCCTCCCCTGCCATAGGTGAACCTCTCTGTAGTCCAAAATTTCTTCAAAAAGGAAGCCCAATATATTGCCAGGTTCCCTTAATAGAAAATGAAATATAGCAATGATTTTAAAGGTTAGATATAGGAAACATAGAAATTTAGAAAAATTAAATAAAAGAAAAATAAATTGGGGTATCAAAGAAATGAAAAAAATGAAAAAGCTTTGTTTTTGACATTTTGCCTTTCATCACTGCTACAGGTGATGTACAGTGGCAAGACAATTTCTTTCATTTCTTCCTCAGTGTCTACCTCCTTTCTTTCTTTTTTTTTTCCTGATTATTAAATTTCTCTTGACTTAAGGTTTAGTTCACAGTAATTCACATATACAATATATGGTATGCCCGCATATCCAACATCAAACTCTTTGTCCCTTCCACAACAGTGATCTTTTTAAATGTTCATATTATATTTGCTGCAGCTAATATACTGATATTGAAACGATAGTTTTCAAACATGGTTCCATTTAGGTTTACATTATGGTTTATATTTTAGACTATGCTATTTCTAAATTTTTATTTATCTTATGTTTTACATTATGGTTTACATTTTAGCCTATAGACTTTTATACATTTTTGGTGTAATTTAACATGACCTATATCCACCATGGCATGATATTGTGGAACACTTCCATTGCCCCACACTTACCCTGATTCCATGTATTCAACATCTCTTTTCCCCTCCCATCAGGACCCACCATGACAATCAATCTTCATTATTTGAGGGACCATATTCAGAGATACTTGCAAAAATTTTGAGGGCTTGACATACTTGACTGCCCTAACCCATTGGTAGCCACCGATTCTCTCAAGAGATACAATTCCCTCTGATTGAGAACAGCAATCCCCGCCCCGCCCCCCCCAAGGATGTAGGTACACCTTCACTCTCATTGTATGGGTCTCCAAACAATGATAATCCACTATGATAAATGAACACTCACACACTCCCAAGAAGCTTGCCCTGTATCAGATGCCCCTTCCCCCCCTTAAGCATCCCAAACAGGAAGCTTCCATATTACATTCTCTAAAGAGTTTTTTTGCACCACAGTTTCAACCACATACCTGACAATAATCAATGGTCAAATGTTCCCCTACCCTCTCCCCAATTTCTTGGGCAATCTGACCCATCCTCCCACCCCTAGCACCCCTAAAGCCCATGCAGCCCCACCCTAAGTTATCCCTATGCTCCCATTTTATCCCTTCCCTATACAAACACTTACCTTCCACTTATCATAGATTTCATAGATTTCACCCAAGTAGCTGTCAGCTAACAACCTTCCTTTACCCTCCCACTACCTTAAAGTTTATCATCCAGTCTCTAGCTCTCTGAGACAGCTTGGTTTACTTATTTCATACCAGAGAGGTCATGTAGTATTTGTCCTTCAATGCCTTGGTGGCTTCACTCAACATAAGCTTCTCAAGATTCATCCATGTTATCACATGTGTCTGTACTGTATTTGTTCTTATAGCTGAGTAGTATTCCATTGTATATGTATACCACATTTTATTTATCCATTCATCTGTTGATGGGCATGTGGGTTGATTCCAATTTTTGCCAATAGTGAATATTATTGCTATGAACATTGGTGTGCATATATCTGTTTGTGTCCTGGTTTTTATATCTTCTGGGTATATACTCAGCAGTGGAATTGCTGGGTCATATGGCAAATCTATAGCTAGTTTTTTGAGAAACTGCCAAAGTGTCCTCCAGAATGACTTGAAACTTCTGCATTCCCACAAGCAGTGGATGAGTGTTCCCATTCCTCCACATCCTCTCCAACATTTGTAGTCTTCTGATTTTTTGATAACTGCCAGTCTTATGGGAGTAAGATGGGTATCTCATTTTTGTTTTGATTTGCATTTCCCTAATAGCTAGGGATTTTGAGCATTTTTTCATTTGTCTTTTAGTCATTTATATATCATTTTTGGAGAAGTGTCTGTTTAAATCTCTTTCCCATTTTTTAAATGAGCTGTTTGCCATTTATTTTCAAGATATAGTAGTTCTTTATATATGCAAGATATGTCTCCTATCTGATATATGGTTAACAAATATTTTCTCCCATTGTGTAGGCTCTCTTTTCACTTTCCTGACAAACTCCTTTGAGGTGCAGAAGGCTTTAATTTTGAGGGAGTCCCATTTATCTATTTGATCTTTTGCTGCTCGTGCTTTTGGTGTGAAGTCCATGAAGCCGTTTCCTATTACAACTCCCTGTAGATATTTCCCTACACTGCTTTCCAAGATATTTATGGTCTTGGGTCTTACATTAGGTCTTTGATCCATCTTGAGTTGATTTTTGTATAAGGTGTAAGTTGGTAATCCTCTTTGATTATTTTACATATGGGTATCCAGTTCTCCAGGCACCATTTGTTGAAGAGGCCATTCTCTCACAGTTGAGAGTGTTTGGTGGACTTTGCCAAATACCATATGGCTGTATATATGAGGATCTATATCTGAACTCTCAATTCGTTCCAGTGGTCAGTGTGTCTATCCTTGTGCCAATACCATGCTGTTTTCACTACTGTATCTTTGTAGTATATTTTGAAGTCAGGTAGTATGATTCCTCCAATTTTATTTTTCTTTTTCAATATGTCTTTGACTATTTGGGGCCTCTTTCCTTTCCAAATAAATTTCAAAGTCAGTTTCTCTAGTTCATTAAAGAGTGATGTGTTGATTTTTATTGGGATTGCCTTGAATCTGTATATCAGTTTTGGTAGGATAGACATCGTAATAATATTTAGTCTTCCTGTACATGAACAGGGAATATTTTTCCATTTATTTGTATTTTTTGATTTCCTTGAACAGTGTTGTGTAGTTTTCTGTGTATAAGTCTTTTATCTCTTTAGTTAAATTTATTTCTAGGTATTTGAATTTTTTAAAATTTACTATTGTGAATGACATTTGATTCCTGATTTCCTCCTCAGAATGCTCATTATTGGTGTACAGAAATGCTACTTATTTTGTGGTATTTATCTTTTAACCGGCTACTTTACTGAACTCATTTATAAGTTCTAGAAACTTTGTTGTAGACTTCTCAGGGTTTTCTATGTATAGGATCATATCATCTGCAAATAGTGAAATTATGAGTTCTTCCTTTCCAATTTCAATGCCTTTTATGTCTGGTTCTTGCCTCAGTGATTTAGCAAGTACTTCTAAGACTATGTTAAATAGGAGGGGTGATAGTAGACATCCTTGTCTTGTTCCTGATCTTAGAAAGATTTTAGGATTTCACCATTGTAAATGATGTTAGCTGTGGGTTTTTCATATATACACTTTATGATATTCAGAAAGTTTCCTTTTATTCTGATCTTTTGCAGTGTTTTCACCAAGAAAGGGTGCTGTATTTTGTCAAATGCTTTTTCTGCATCTATAGACATGATCATGTGATTTTTTTCATTCAATCGGTTTATGTGGTATATTACATTAATTGATTTTCTCATGTTTAAACATCCTGGCATACCAGGATGAACTGCACTTGGTCATGGTGTATAATTTGTTGAACGTGTTGTTGAATATGATTAGCAAGTATTTTGTCGAGGATTTTTGCGTCAAGGTTCATTATAGAGATTGGTCTGTAATTTTCCTTCCTTGTAGTCTCTTTGTTTGGCTTTGGTACTAGAGTAATGTTGGCATCATAGAATGCTTTAGGCAATGTTCCTTCTGTTTCAGGTTTTTGTAGAGTTTCAGCAAGATTGGTGTTAGTTCTTTCCAGAATGTTTTGTAGATGGTGGCTGAGTGAACTTGCCTGATAGTATCTCCTGCAGGGAGGCAGCTGGGCAGTGTTGGAGGCTCTTCAGGACTGGGCTGTTTCGGGATTTTTGCTGATCCGGAGGTGTCTGGACATCGATTTGGTGGGAAGGTAACAGAGAGGATATGTCTATAAAATATACACAGAGGTCCCAGCTGGGAGCGGAAAGTTCCCTCCTTGGGTGGGCGGAGCCGTGGCATCGGGTGCTGCCGCGGCACAGGGAGCTGCCGCAGCAGTGTTTTTTTCTTTTTTTTTGGAGGTCCTGCAGTACTGGGGAATTTGTGGGCCCTGGGCGGCCTATTGGGGGGTTGATAGGACGGGAGGTGCTTGCAGACCGATTTGGGCAGACAGACAGGAGTTTTATGGCAAAGCGGGGGGGAATTTTTGATTGCGGACACAAACAATAGCACTTCCGCCTAGAGCCACACCCCCCCCCCCCAAGTCCGGCTGCTGATCTACAGTGGTCTTAAAGTGATAGCAATAAAGAGATGCCACCAGGGTCTGGTAGGGTGGGAGACGTTTGGAAGCTGATTAGGGGAATATTTTGTGAAGCATAGGAATTTCGGGTTTGGACTCTCTTATTAGCATTTCCGGCTGGAGCCCCTCCCCTGGACCTGACTATTGATCTGAGTCATTAAATTGGCTGCAGCCTAGAGGCGCCCCCAGTGGTCATTCTGGGGGATCACAGGATGGGAGAGTTCCTGAAGTCAAATGGTGATATATCCACACAATAGACCATAGTGAGTGAGTGAATTGTAGGGTACAGAACACAGGATAAAGCTTGTGGATGTGACCTCACCCATAGGGCTGGCACCCAGATGTGGGGATGCCTGAAGGCTGTGATGCACTGTGGTGCTCCCGGGCATCCTGTTAACCGAACTCGACGCTGCCAAGTCTGAGTCCCCTGGACTCTGGTGGCCCACAATCCAGAGACTCACACCTCTTGAGTCCTCAATATCTCAGACTTTCCATCACTGAATCCACCAGGCCCTGAGGTCCATCTGAGGTCCTTGAAGGTCCTAACATTCAACGTTTGCATTTATTCTTTTTTGTTTTGTTTTGTTTTGCTTTGTTTTTTATTCTATTTTTTTAATGTTCTGATTCCTGGCACTACATTATCCCCTAGTCTTTTCTCCCAGAGTATCCCTGGGAGTCTTTTTTTTTTGTCCTCTCTCTCATCCCCCATCTTCTTCTTATTCTATTCTATCTTAACTATACAATAGGTGCTGCAAGGAAACACCTCACATTTGCTGGGTTTCCTCATCCTCCACTGCCTCATTTCTGTGTGAATAGATTTTGGCTATCTACACAATCCCCTTTCCCATACATCTTGATATCCTCCATCATCTACTATCTCTTCTATGTTCCACCTCCCTTTCTTGGATCCACAAAGTGTCTAACTCTTAATTTCTAACACCTTTGTTTGGTTTTCTGACTGGTATCCACTCTTGAAACTATTACCTTTCTTTTCTCTTTCCCTCTCTCATGAAAACAATAGCTTTTCAGTTCATACCATATTCCTCCCATATTCAGTCATCAACCTCATTATAGGTACTCTACCTACATCTATAACTCTACACAATTTACATGAGTCTAACTTCCATCCTCCCAGAAGTCATATTGTTGTTTTGTTAACATATATCACCAATACTACTTTACACTTTTTCTTTGCTTACACAATTGCCTTTCCCTGGCACTAATACTTTCCTTTAAAGTGAACTTAACCACCAATAAGATATTAGAATAAGAAGAACAAAGTAACAAAGAGAAGATATAACACTTACCCAAAAACAACAGCTAATTAATCTCAAAGACTAGACAAAGAAGCTAAGGAACTGATTAAACCTGTCAAGAAAAAATGATGACCAGACAGCAACAAAAATCTAAAAACAACACCAATAATCAGGAAAACATGGCTGAATCCAATCAACAAACTAAAAATCAGGAATGGGAGCAGAACTTAGCACAAGCAATCAAAGATCTCAGAACATTTATCACCAACAAATTTGATGAAGTAAAGGAAGAGGTTAACAACATGAAGACAACAATTGGAGGGGAAATTGCAGACATACGCAAAAAGATAACAGATATGATGGGAATGAACACCACAGTTCAAGAAATCAAAAATACATTTGCAGCAAATATCAGCAGACTAGAAGAGGCAGAGCAGAGAATTAGTGATGTGGAAGACAGTTCATCGGAAATCAAACAGATAGTAGAAGTGGTCGATAAAAAGATAGAAAAAATGGAGCTAGGACTTAGGGACCTGAATGATAATGCAAAACGCTCAAACATACATATTATAGGCATTCCAGAAAGAGAAGAGAAGGGAAAGGTGTCAGAAGGAGTGTTACAGGATATAATGGCTGAAAACATCCCAAATCCACTGAAAGAGATAGATGTACATATCCAAGAAGCACAGCGCACTCCACTGGTCATAAACCCCAACAGGCCCACCCCAAGACATATACATGTCAAATTATCCAATGCTCAAGACAAAGAGAAAATTCTAAAAGCAGCAAGAGAAAAGAAAACAATCACATACAAGGGAAGCTCCATAAGATAAAGTGCTGATTTCTCATCTGAAACGATGGAGGCAAGAAGGCAGTGGTATGATATAGTCAAGGCACTAAAAGAAAAATATTTCCAACCAAGAATACTCTATCCAGCTAAACTAGCATTCAAACATGATGGAGATTTCAAAATATTCACAGATAAACAGAAAGTGAAAGAGTATACCAACAAGAAACCTCCTTTTCAAGAAATTCTAAAGGGAGTTCTGCAGGAAGAAGGGGAAAAACAGGACAGGCAGAGTTGGAGGAGAGTGTAAGATCAAGAAAAAAGACAAAAAGAGAAGGGGAAAAAAACAAACAAAATTTGACAAACACAACTCCAATCAAAATAAGGCAAGCACAAATAATTCCTTGAAGTAATAACACTCAATGTCAATGGATTAAACTCACCTATCAAAAGATTCAGATTGGGACATTGGATAAGGAAATATGACCCATCTATAGGCTGTCTACAAGAGACACATCTTAGACCCAGAGACTAATGGAGGTTGAAAGTAAAAGGCTGGAAAACAATCATACAAGGAAACAATAACCAAAAAAAAAGGCAGGAGTAGCTATATTAATATCAGACAAAATAGACTTTAAATGCAAAACAATTGTGAGAGACAAAGAAGGATACTACATTTTAGTGAAAGGGACAATCTGTCAAGAAGATCGAATGATCATAAATATTTATGCTCCTAACAAGGGTGCCTCTAAATACATGAGGCAAACACTGGAAAAACAAAGTGAAAAAAAAGATGCATCTACAATTATAGTGGGGGATTTTAATACACCACTATCAACTCTGGACAGAACATCTCAAAAGAGAACCACTAAAGAAAGAAAACATGTGAACAGTATCTTAGAGGAGCTGGATCTAATAGACATATATAGATCATTACACCCAAACACAGCAGGATGCACAATTTTCTCAAGTGCACATGGATCATTCTCCAAGATAGACCATATGCTAGGCCACAAAGAAAGCCTTAATGAATTCAGAAAGATGGAAACCATACAAAATAATGTCTCTGACCACAGTGGAGTGAAGCTGGAAATTTGCAAGGGCCAAAGGCCCAGATTTTACTCAACGATTTGGAAATTAAACAGCACACTCTTAGAAAAACAGTGGGTCAAAGAGGAAATCTCAAAAGAAATCAATGACTACCTTGAAACAAATTATAATGATAACACAATATATCAAAATTTATGGGATGTAGCAAAAGCAGTACTGAGAGGGAAATTTATAGCCATAAATTCATATATCAAAAACGAAGAAAGAGCAAAAATTGAAGAACTAACTGCCATTTTGAAGGAATTAGAAAAACAGCAACAAAGTAACCCAACAGGAAGAAGAAGGAAGGAAATAACAAAGATAAGAGCAGAACTAAATGAAATAGAAAATAAGAAAGAATTTGAAAGGATAAACAAGATCAAGAGCTTGTTTTTTGAGAAGATCGACAAAATTGACAAACCTTTAGCGAGACTAACGAAGAAAAAAAGAGAGAAGATGCAAATACACAAAATAAGAAATGAGAAAGGCGATATCACCACTGAACCCACAGAAATAAAGACTATCATAAGAGGATACTTTGAAAAACTGTATTCCAACAAAAATGACAATTTAGAGGAAATGGACAAATTCCTAGAAACACATAAGCAGCCCATATTGACGAAAGAAGAAATTGATGATCTTAACAAACCAATCACAAGCAAAGAGCTAGAATCAGTCATTAAAAATCTCCCAACTAAGAAGAGCCCAGGGCCAGATGGCTTCACAGGTGAATTCTACAAAATATTCCAGAAAGAACTAATACCAATCCTGCTGACACTATTCCAAAAAATCGAAACAGAAGGAACATTGCCGAACTCCTTCTATGATGCCAACATTACCCTAGTACCAAAGTCAAAAAAAGACACCACAAGAAAGGAAAACTACAGACCAATTTCTCTAATGAACCTAGACGCAAAAATACTTAACAAAATACTTGCTAATCGTATTCAACAACACATTAAAGGAATTATACACCACGACCAAGTGGGATTTATTCCACGTATGCAAGGATGGTTCAACATAAGAAAATCAATCAATGTAATACACCATATAAGCAGATTGAAGGAAAAAAATCACATGATTATATCTATAGAGGCAGAAAAAGCATTTGACAAAATACAACACCCCTTCTTGATAAAAACAGTCCAAAAGATCAGAATACAAGGAAACATTTTGAACATGATAAAGAGTATATATGAAAAGCCTACAGCCAACATTGCTTACAATGGAGAAATCCAAAAATCCTCCCCTCTAAACTCAGGAACAAGACAAGGATGCCCATTGTCTCCCCTTCTATTTAACATTGTCTTAGAAGTACTTGCTCGAGCACTGAGGCAAAAATCAGATATAAAAGGCATTCGAATTGGAAAGGAAGAAGTCAAAATTTCAGTATTTGCAGATGACATGATCCTATACATAGAAATCCCTGAGAGATCTACAACAAAGCTTCTAGAACTCATAAATGAGTTCAGTAAAGTCACAGGTTATAAGATCAATGCACAAAAATCAGTAGCATTTCTGTACACCAATAATGAGCAAGATCAGGAGGAAATCAAGAAACAAATACCATTTACAATAGTAAATTAAAAATCTAATATTTAGGAATAAATTTAACTAAAGAGGTAAAAAACTTATACACCGAGAACTATACAAGACTGCTCAAGGAAATCAAAGAAGACCTAAATAAATGGAAGACTATTCCTTGTTCATGGATAGGAAGACTGAATATTATTAAGATGTCTATCCTACCAAAACTGATCTACATTCAATGCAATTCCAATAAAAATCAACACAGCCTTCTTTAAGGAACTAGAAAAACTAACTATGAAATTTATTTGGAAAGGAAAGTGGCCCCGAATAGCCAAAGACATATGGAAAAAGAAAAACAAAATTGGAAGAATTACACTTCCTGACTTCAAAACATTCTACGAAGCTACAGTAGTGAAAACAGCATGGTATTGGCATAAGGAGAGACACACAGACCAATGGAATCGAATTGAAAGTTCTGATATAAAACCTCATATATATAGCCATATGATATTCGATAAAGCCACCAAAACCTCTCAACTGGGAGAGAATGGCCTATTTAACAAATGGTGCCTGGACAACTGGATAGCCATATGTAGAAGAATGAAAGAGGATTACCATCTCACACCTTATACAAAGATCAACTCAAGATGGATCAAAGACCTAAATATAAGAGCCTAGACCATAAAGATATTGGAAAGCAGTGTAGGGAAACATCTACAGGACCTTGTAATAGGAAATCGATTCATGAATATCACACCAAAAGCACGAGCAGCAAAAGAACAAATAGATAAATGGGACTTCCTCAAAATTAAAGCCTTCTGCACCTCAAAGGAGTTTGTCAAGAATATAAAAAGGGAGCCCACACAATGGGAGAAAATATTTGGCAACCATATATCTGATAAGAGACTTATAACTTGCATATATAAAGAACTCA
Source organism: Dasypus novemcinctus (assembly GCF_030445035.2). Taxonomy (NCBI): domain Eukaryota; kingdom Metazoa; phylum Chordata; class Mammalia; order Cingulata; family Dasypodidae; genus Dasypus; species Dasypus novemcinctus. The sequence continues at coordinate 60,291,110 of NC_080691.1, read as the reverse complement.
TATATCTTGAAAACAAAAAGATAAACAACACATTTTAAAAATGGGAAAAAGTTTTAAACAGACACTTCTCCAAAGAAGAAATATAAATGGCTAAAAAGCACATGAGAAAATACTCCAAATCTCTAGCTATCAGGGAAATGCAAATCAAAACTACAATGAGATACCATCTTACTCCCTTAAGATTGGCAGCTATGAAAAAAACAGAAGAATACAAATGCTGGAGAGGATGTGAAGAAAGGGGAACACTCATCCACTGCTGGTGGGAATGCAGAAGGATCCAACCATTCTGGAGGACAGTTTGGCGGTTTCTCAAAAAACTAGCCATAGATTTGCCATATGACCCAGCAATACGACTGCTGGGTATATACCCAGCAGAACTGAAAACAAGGACCCAAATGGATATATGTACACCAATGTTCATAGAACATTGTTCACTATGGCCAAAACTTCGAATCAATCCAAATGCCCATCAACAGAAGAGTGGATCAATATAATGTGGTATATGTACACAATGGAATACTACTCAGCTGTAAGAACAAATACACTACAAACACACGTGATAACATGGATGAATCTTGAGAACCTTATGTTGAGTGAAGCAACCCAGGCATTGAAGGGCAAATACTACATGACCTCAATTATACGAAATAAGCAATCTGCCTCAGAGAGCTAGAGACTGGAAAATAGGCTTATAGGAATTCGGGGGGTTGAAGAAGGATGTGAGCCGACCTCTGCAGGGGTGGAATCTATGATCAGCTGGTTGTAAGTATGAGCACAAAGAAGGGATAAAATGGGGGCAAGGGGTTGCCTTCGGGTTGAGCTTTGTGGGTTTGAGGGTGGCTGGGGATGGGCGGAGGGGTAATATTGCCCAAAAAATTGTGGGGAAGGAGGGGCGGCATATGAACATAGGAGACTGTCAGGTGTTGGTTGAGTGTAAAATGCCGAGAAAATCGTATCAAAATATTAAGAGGGTTACCTGTTTAGGATGCTCAGAGGGGATGGTGTGATGTGGGATGGACACCTGGGGAATGGCTGATGGCTCATTTTGCCATAGTGGGTTTTACCATTTGATAGAGACCCAAGAAGTGAGAGTTGGGGTGGACCCACATCCTGGGGAGGACTAATGCCATCAAATAGAGAGACCTGTATCTCTCGAGAGAAAGGGTGGCTCCCAGGGCATTAGGGCAGTTGAGTAAGTCAGGCCCTGAACACTGCTGCAAGTACCTCTGGACGTGGCTTCTCAGGAAATGGAGATTGGCTGTCGATGTGGGCCCCAAGGGGAGGGGAAAATGGATGTTGAATGGATGGAACCAAGGTAAATGTGGGGGGAAGAGAGGAGTTTTGCGAGAGTACACAAGGATGGATATAAAACATTTACTATTACACCAAACACATATAGGGGATGACAGACTAATAATGTAAACCATAATGTAAAACATAGGATAACTAAAAAGTTTAGAAAACTGTATATCCTAAAGTATGGACCACATTGTAAGCACAGATGTCACCTTGTTTGAAAGCTATTGTTTTGGAGTCTGTACATCAGTTTCAGGAAATATGAAATGAATAAGTTAAAAGATTATCGCTGTGGAAGGGAAAAGGTTTTATGGTGGATGTGTGGGAGTACTGTATATTGTATATATGAATTACTGTGGTCTAAGACTCTTGTGAAGAGAAGCTTAATAATTAGAAAAAAAGAAAAGAAAAAGATAGGATGTAGAAATTTTTCCAAGTCAATATGTACTCTAGATCTAACCTTTAAACTCATTGCTATATTCCATTTTACTAGTAAGGGAAATTGGCATTATATTGGGATTCACTTTACAGGAAGCTTTGGATCACAGAGTGCTTCAACAATGGCAGTGGAGGAATACTGATATGGGATGTTATTGAAAGGCTATATATGGTTGAAAGGGATTTATACAGGGCATATGTCCAGGGTGCAAGGTAACGTTTAGATATACTCATAGTGGAAACAATTAAAAACAACATCTGGGGGGGAACTGGGTTCCTGGCCAGGGGTGACTCTGTCATGGTCCCTAGGGGAGCAGTGGCAGTCCCCCAGGTGCAAAGGTAAGAACCAGGAAGGAATGAGGATCCAACAGTGGGCTCCTGATACTAATGGCTATGCTTGTGAGCCTATACACCTGCAATAAGTACAAGGCCTAGAGTAGCATTGTGCCTGGTTGTTTCCTCCTGACAGCCTTCATGTTACTCAAATGTGGCCAGTCTCGAAGCCAAACTCATCATGTAGATGCAGTGCATTCCCCCCAGCGTGGGACATGACACCCAGAGATGAGCCTCCATGGCACCGAGGCTACCAAATACCAGCTGAAGATGTAACTAGAAAATGACCTTAAATTAAAGGTTCAATGCGGGTCAGCAGAATATCCCTGTCTACATATAATAACATGACTTCAAAATGCTGTTTGACCTAATGTAAGGGGGAAATGGAAGGGAGAAAAGAGTTTATATGGCTACGAGTCTCTAAAAGAGAGTCTGGATGTTGTCAGAAGGATTGCCCTTATGCACAACTGAGCAGAGTCTCAGAGACAGATAAAGTAGATACGACCTCAGGTATTGGTTCTTTTGAGGGCTAAAGAGACCCACGGGTTCTATGGTCATGGCAGATGGGGTTCACTGCCATGTCAGATGGCCCTACTTTGGACCTGGTGTTTCTGCGTGATGGAACTGGACTCAGATGGGATCTCTTTTAACAAGACTTTCATGCTACTTTACTGGAATTGTAGTTGGTGCTGGGCTTTAAGATATATTTAGGGGATTTGACTGTCTGGACTGAATATATGATAGCCAGGCCCTGAGCCTCAACAGACATCAGTTCCTACACTCTAATTTATTGGACTTACCCCACTCAGCTAACATGGAGTTGAAGAAGGTCAACCACCACTCCATGGAGCCTAGAGTGCCTACAATTGAAAGCAGGAGGAGTGCATCCAGTATCCATGTGGAATCTAAGCCCTCACTTGACATAGATGTGCAATGGACACAACCAATCCAAGGTCCACAGAGAAAATGTGGCATTGGTGTGGGAAGGGTGGCCATGGTGGTTGCTGGGTGCAGGGAATGGGAGGAAGAGATGAGATGGGGAGGTGTTTTCGGGACGTGAAGTTGTCCTGGGTGGTGCTTCACGTACAACTAAGGGACATAAGTTTGGATATGTTGTGTTATTATCTTCATTAGTTTCAAGGTATTTATTAATTTCATTTGAGATTTCCTCCTCGACCCACAATTTTTCTAAGACTGTGTTGTTTAACTTCCAAATCTTGGTGCAAAATGGCCCCTGGTCCTTGCAGATTTCCAGCTTCATTCCACTGTGGTCAGAGAAATTATTTTGTATGATTTCTTTCTTTCTGAATTCACTGAGACATTTTCTGTGGCATAGCATGTGGTCTATCTTGGAAAATGATATATGTGCCCTTGAGAAGAATGTATATCCTGCTGTACTTTTGGGTGTAATATTCTTTATTTTTCAATTAGTCCATCTCCTCCAATATATTGTTCAAAGTCTTTGTTTCTTAATGATTCCCTTTTGAGATGTTCTGTCCAAACTTCAGAGTGGCGTATTAAAATTCCCCACTATAATTGTGTCCATTTGCTGAGTGTACTTCTTCATCTGCTTCTCTTTTTGTCAGCGGCACAGGAATCTGTGTCTCTTTTTTTTTACATCATCTTGTTGTGTCAGCTCTCCGTGTGTGCAGCACTATTCCTGGGCAGATTGAAACTTCTTTCATGCTGGGCAGCTCTCCTAAAAGGGTGCACTCCTTGCACATCGGGCTCCCTACTTGGGGGACACCCCTGATTGGCCCAGCACTCCTTGTGCACATCAGCACTGCACATGGGCCAGCTCCACATGGGTCAAGGAGGCCCAGGGTTTGAACCGCAGGCCTCCCATATGGTAGACAGACACCCTAACCACTGGGCCAAGTCTGTTTCCCATGAAATCAGCACTTAATCTTATGGAGCCTCCTTTGTATGTGATGATTTTCTTTTCTCTTACTGCTTTTAGTATTTTCTCTTTGTCTTGAGGATTGGATACCTTGACAAGTATATGTCTTGGGGTAGGCCTGTTGGGATTTATGCTATTTGTGGTGTGTTGTGCTTCCTGGATATGTACATCCATCTCCCTCAATAGGTTTGGGAAGTTTTCAGCAATTATTTCCTCCAACACAACTTTTGTCCCCTTTCCTTTCTCTTCTCCTTCTGGAATGCCTATAATACATATGTTTGCACATTTTGCCTTGTCTCTCAGGTCCCTAACCCCCTTGTTGGATTTTTTGTATCTTTTTATTGGCCAGTTCTACTATCTGTTTGATTTTAGATGTACTGTCTTCCACATCACTTAATCTCTCCTCTGCATCTTCGAGTCTGCTATTATTTGCTGAGAGTGTATTTTTGATTTCTTGAGTTGTGCTGTTCATTGCCATCATATCCATTATGTTTTTGTGTATGGTTGCAATTTCTTCTGTATTCTCTCTAATTGTTTTCTTCATATTCTTAATCTCTCTTTCACTTCATCAAATGCGTTCCTAATATATGTTTTGAGATCTTTAATTACTTGTTTGATGTTCTGCTTCTCTTCCTGATTTTTAGTTTGTTCATTGGATTGGGGCATGTTTTCCTGATTATTGGTTTGGTTTGCAGATTTTTATTGCTGTCTGGTCATAATTTTATCTTGACAAGTTTAGTCAGTTTCTTAGTTTCTTTGTCTAGTTTGAAGTTTAATTAGTTGTTTTTGTGTGGGTGTCAAGTCTTCTCCTTGTAACTTTGTTCTTCTTATTCTATTTCCTTGTTGTTGGCTAAGTTCATTTGAAGGAAAATATTAGGGCCAGAGAAAGCAAAAGGAGTAAGAAAGAAAATGAATAACAGTAGTATTGAGAGTAAGTATTAACAGAGGATCCATGTGAGATATCGGAGAATGGCTATTAGACTCATGTAAGTTATGTAGAGTTATAACAGTAAGAAAAGTAGAGTATGTATAAATCTGAATATGAGGAAGATTACAGTGTGAATTAAAAGGCCTGTGTGTTCAGGAGAGAGGGAAAGAGAAAAGAGAGGACAATGATATAAAGAGTGAATATAAGGCAGAAAACAGAACAAAGTTATTAGTAATAAAAAGTAAAAAAAATAGGGGGGCAAACAAAGAGACTTGTAATGTAAGAGAAACAGTCAATGATGGAGGATAGAAAGATGTAGAGGAAAGGGAATATTGTTGGTGGCCAAAATCAATACACTAAGAAAAGAGTAAATGGAGGATGGAGAAATACAGCAAATGTGAAGCTCTCCCTGCAGCACCTAATGTAAGAAGAATAAGAAAGGAGAGAGAGAGAGAGAGAGAGAGAGAGAGAGAGAGAGAGAGAGAGAGAGAGAGAGAGAGAGAGAGAGAGAGAGAGAGAGAGAGAGAGAGAGATACTAAAGGGAGTCGGGAAGTAAGCAGGAAAAAGAAAAAGAAAAAGAAAGAAAAAAGGGCCTTGGGGGATAAAGAGGAAGGAAAAACAAGGAAAAACCAACTAAATAGTAGGGAAAGTTTCAAGCAAGGAATCCTGTTTGTAGTTAAATAAAACATTTAGAGATCTGACCTCCCCTCTTTTCTCCCTTACTTGCTTCCCTCTCTCCCAGGCAGCAGGAAAGCTGCCTGAGAGGTCCAGTAGGAGATTCAAGTGGGTCCTTGTTGAATCAGCTCTATACAGAGAACAATGCTCTTATTTTCCAGAGAGAGCGCACCCACACCTCACCAGGAACCGCACGTATGTTACTGGAGGCTTGGAAAGCAGCTCCTACAGTCCCTCTCCTTTAGGTATGCTATGAGAGGTCTTGTTGATTTTCTGACTCCACCTTCTCCCAGGCCAAGTTTTCTATCCCAAGGTATTTAGGTGAATCAGGATTTCTCAGTAGATTCACCACTCCTCTCTTCCCAGACTCTCCCCAAACCAGCAGGTATTCTTCTCCAAGAGCAAAAAAAAAAAACAAAACAAAACAAAACAAAAACAAAAACAAAAAAACAAAAACAAAAACGCCGGGAAAGCACCAGAAAATTGAACCCACAGTAGCCAGACCCCCCTACTGCACCCCCTACCAAATTACTCCCCCGAAGGGGTCAGTCCAAAACTGGAGGGCTAGGGCAATCCCAGACCTCCAGGAGCGCTGGACTTGGGAAAGGGAAGTCCGGGACTCTGCGGACCCAGGGCACATAGGTCCATGAAACATGGGCTATGGGGACTCAGGGGACACGAATCTGGGAACCACACATCCGGGGACCATGGGGCCCAGGAAGGAACTCCACCGCACAACTGACAGATCTCAGGAAATACTGTGGCTGCCAGCCCCAGGGGGAAGGGTTCTGCCAGCCCACAGCATCCAACCTTTCTACTTGTAAGTTGCAATTCTACCTTTAGCAAGCCCACGTCCACCATTCTCTCTTCAAATTGATGTTCACCCACTCTCCACCCTGTAAACCCCAAGACAGCCCACTCTGGCAAGATTCCATACCCACTCGGCCACCTCTTTGCAGGAGAGACCATAAGGTGCCCTCACTCAGACACCATCTTCCCCACCTCCTGCATTACTTTCTTAAATTAGAATGCCAATTCAGATCTGAACTTAGAGACTGTCAGCCACCAATATTCCTGTTCCCCTTGAACAAAATCTTTAAGAATGAGGCAACTGATTCTCTCTCTAAGGATTCCCAATCAAACTATTAAGATTGGAGTTTCCTTTTATTAATAGGATTCTGGTGGGTTCATTAGATTTAGCCAGGGATGGAGTCCAACTTTAGGTATTGGCCATGCAAATAATTGACAGCACTGAGTAGGGCCCATGAACATTATATTCAAGTCTTACATTTCTTAAGCAACTTAGGAACATATTTTGATATCTTAGTGGTTGTTAACACAATAGGCTCAGATCCTTTTTGTTGCACAATGGTTCCTTAGCTACCTCATATAAGGCATTGGATGCTGCCTTTCATAGGGGTCTGGGAATAAAGAGAATGTGCAGTGGAGAAAATAGCAAAATAAGGTCATAGGCCCTTGTAGCACTATTGCTTGCAGGGTGCCATTGTCCTGCCTATTGAGGAAGTAGTGTGTGAACCTACGAGTGGGTGAAGACACATGTGCATGGTCCATAGACTCAATGATTGGAGTCTCCCACAGCTGTGAACCATGTGCTGCGAGGTCTAGCACTCCCCAATTTATTCCATATGTTTTCAGACATATCCAACTCACTCAATAGTCATAGCTTCTGGTGAGAGATGCTCATGCCCTGCTTTTCAGACTTCTGCCAGAACCACAAGGCAGGCCTTATGTAGAAAAGTGTGCTCAGTTATATAGTACTGGTGTCATACAATGCCACTTGTTTGTATTGGGGAGAGCACTAGAAACCACAGGGTTTACCCTCTTGCCATGTTAGGGTTGGCTGTTAGCAGATCCTAGGGAAAATTAGTTCTATAATACCTATTTGGGGCAGGAAGTCTAGGCAATACCCCACAGAAGAAAAAGAAGCAGCAACACAAAATAGCACCGATGTGTGTCAGCAAGCCTTGGACCCTACCAGGAGTGTTAGCACTCTGAAAGAGTCAGTTATCAAGCTGAGGGCAGTCAAAAGGCATTATAATGCATTTCCAATGGTTTTGACCAACACACCCTGCTCTCCATGATTATTTTTTTAATGTTTTTTAACTAAATTGTCTTTTTTAGATACATAAATCACAAAAAAATGCTACATTAAAAATATGAGGTTCCCATATACCCCACCCCTGACACCCCCAATTCTCCCACATTAACAACCTCTTTCATCATTGTGGCACATTCATTGCATTTGGTGAATACATTTCGGAGCACTGCTGCTCCACATAGATTATAGTTTCCATTGTAGTTCACACTCTCCCCCAATACATTCAGTGGGTTGTGGCAGGATATATAATGTCCAGCATCTGTCCATGAAGTATCATTTAGGAAAACTCCAAGTCCCAAAAATGCCCACACATCTCATATCTACTTCCCTCTCCCTGCACTTAGCAACTACCTTGGTCACTTTCTCCAGAACAATGCTACAATTTCTTCCATTATTAGTCACAATAGTTCTATAGTAGAATACCAGCAAGCTCACTATTATTCCTGGTTCAAATTAGGATGTATTTTGAATTTGGGTCTGGTAGAAGTCAGGTATACAACAAAAAGAAATGAAACCCATAACACATGACAAATCTCATTTTTTACTCACAAGTCCTAGAAAGAGAGGGCTGCCATGAGGCATCACCAGGAAGCACTATCAGCTCAGGTGGCTGAAACAGAAGGTGTGGGCACACAAACAGGGAAAGAGGGACCAGATAGCTTATACTTTTATTGGGATTTAGGTTTGGAAATTAATAGGTTTCCTGTGGGAGTTAAGGACTGTTAGTTTAAAGCAAGTGCATGAAAGCTGACTGAGTGGTATTGGATATTTTGGATGGTTGGCTAATCATTTAGGACTAGCTGTGGTTTTTAGGTGTGGGGTGTGTGTGTGTGTGTGATGTTCACGGTGATCTCATATGCTGTTTTGGGATCTGGGATAGTTTAAGCCCCAGGGATGGAAAACTGCTTATTAATTAGTACAAAGTTTAGTGTTGAGACATATGGCTTAGCCAAAGTTGGATAAATGCTGTAGTACCACACTCAAAAATTGAAAGTTATGTACCTTTTAATTCTAATTCTAGGTAGAATATTGAAAATAGGAATTCAAACATATATTTGCACATGAATGTTGATAGAAATATTATTCACAATAGTCAAAAAGTAGAGGCAATCCAAGGGCCATCAACAGGCAAATGGATAAACAATATGGGGTATATTGACACATTTAAATAAATTTCAGTGGTAAGGAAGGATGAAGTTTTGATGAACACTGCAGCTGGTAGTACCATGAAAGTGATGTTGATTTAAATTGGCTAAATGAAAAAGAATTATATGGTATGATTTAATATACATGAAATGTATATAATAAACAAATTCATAAAGAGGAAGCTGATTAATAGTTATCAAATTCAGGGGCAGTGGATGAGGAATTAGTGCTTAATGTATACAAAGTTTCCATATACATGGAGCACAAAATATTTTGGAAAATGATTGCACAAAAAATCAAACGTAATGAATTTCACTTAATTGTACACTTGCAAGTGTTGAATGTGAAAATTTTTGTTGTTTATATATATGCATATATATCATTTAAGGAAAATTAAAGACATGAAGTATTAATATTTGATACATCATGGATGAACTATGGGCAGAGTGGCACATAATTATGAATAAAATAAAAATAATTGAATTATGCACTTTAAAATATGTGAACTTAACGGTGTATGATTTAAAATCCAGTAAACCTATTAATCAAAGGTCAAATGTTGCCTGGAGAGAAGGGAAACGACAAGAGATAGGAATTGCAGAGAGTCTAGGGAAAAAATTGGGGAGTTACCTATTTAGTTTGTAGTGATGGTTACACTTATGAGCATAGGTGTAATTACTTATCAAATGTTAAACTTTCTTATGTGAAATTATTAAAAGTTAATTATACTTAATTACAAACTAATGATTTATCCTTGTTTTATTAAATTTAATCAACATGTTTCCTATTAAAACATAGACTCTTAATAAATTTTGTACTCTAGTTTAGTTTTGACAAAGGGAGGGTTTATTCAGTAATGTGAAAGTTCTCTTGTAATTCTAGAATTCACATGGTTAATTCTAGCAGCTGGAGTTAGACTGAGCCATTTTACTGAAGTTTCTGAAAGAAATTGCCTTGCCACCATAAATAAAGGGCAACACATTATTTTTATTAAATTTTTAAATTATTAAATAGTGTATTCACTATTACAGAGATGAAAGGCAAAACATCAGCAACAAAGTGTTATGATATTTTTCATTTTTAATACCCCAATTTATTTTTACTTTATTGTAGTTTTTAAAAAATAAGTATGTATTCTATTTCTAACCTTTAAGTCTATCACTATTATTTAATTTTCCTGTTAATTTAATTTGGCAATATATTAGGCTTCATTTTTTAAGAAGTTTGGGACCATAGAGGGGTTCAACTATGGTAGTGGAGGAACTCTGGTCTGAGGTATTATTGAGGGGAACACATGATTGGGAGGGAGTTCTCCAGGGCATGTATATAGGGTACATAAAATATTCAGATGTATGATGTGTACTTTCATAATAGTTACAGTTAAAATGACAACTGAGGGAGTGCTGTGTTCCTAGCCAGGGGAGCTCTGTCACATTATCCATTGGAACAGCAACAATCCCCCAAGCACAATGGCAAAGATCAGTGAAGAAGGATGGTCCAATGATGAGTCATTGATAATGATGAGTATGCTTAGGAGACTGTGTGCCTGAAATTTGAACTAGGCTTAGAGCTGCAGGATGCCTAAAAGTTACCTCTTGAGAGCCTCCATGTTGCTCAAATGTGGCCACTCTCCAAGCCAAACTCAACATATAAATGTATTAATTTCCACCACCGGCATGGGACTTGACTCCTGGGGATGAGCCTCCCTGGCCTTCCAATCACTAACTGATAATACAACTAGAAAAAGACCTTGAATTAAAGGGGGAAATGATAAAGACAAATGAGTTTACATGACTAAGACACTCCAATGTATTTTTTTAGTTCATTTATTTCACCTTACATTCCCCTAAGTTCTGTTATTTTTCTATGTATTATTTCTAATTATTCTTTGTGCTCATAAAATTACTTAATATCCTTAATCTCTTTAGCCATCTCACTGAATTGGTTAAGGAGATTTGTTTGAACATCTATGATTAATTTCCCTACTACTTTATGTCATGTGGAGGCTTATTCCATTCCTTTACCTGGGCCATATCTTTTTGTTTCTTGATGTGGATTGTAATTTTTTTTGATGTCCTAGCATCTGGCTTACTAGATATATTTATTCTGGGTGTAGTTCTCTCTTTAATTTATGGGTCTCTTTTCCTTTCCCTCTTTCTGGTTGTGTAGTGGGAACCATGGGTGTAGTTGGTGCTGCAAACTATGAAGGCTCAAGCTGTCCTCATTGCCCTAGTGACTGATAAATCTTATCCCAACCCTCTCCTTTGCTAGGGATAGGGAAAGAGCAACAGTTATGTGTAATAATACAAGTCTTGCAGGCATAGACTGTAGTTTCTCAGAGAGATTAATGAAACTTCAAGCCCATCTCTCCTCTGCCTAGTGCAGGGATGGGGCTGCTGATGTGGGCAGTAATCTATGCTGTGTGGGTTCAAAATGACTGCAATTGCCCTTGTAGAATTCCGAATATTCAGGCTGCCTGCTGAATGTTCCTGAAGTTACTCAGAGAGGCTGATGCAGGGCCTATCAATTTCCTCCCTTCTAGAAGTGGGGCTGAAACCTAGGCTAGGGCTCCATTGTGCTTGACAGAAGCCAGTCCCTGTGGTCACTGTGAATTTCAGTCACTCTGGCTTCCCCTCAACCTGGGGGTGGAGTCAAAATTGCAACTACTGGCCTCTTTCTGACTTGGACACGTTCAAACATTAGCTGTTCTTAGGGTTTTACTTTAGACACCTGAATTTCCTAATCACTAGCTCATATCCATGGCCAGCTGTCTCTTCCTCCCCTGATTTTGGGGAATGGAGCATCCAATTCCTGACACAGAAAAGCTCCTAAGTTGATTTTTGCCAACAGAGTAGGATGATCACCATCCTCCACAATGTGACCTGTATTTCCCCAAAAAGAGAGGCTGACACTCGTCCCCCCAACTTCCTCCCTGCTGGAGGTAGGGCTGGGTCTTATGCTAGAGCTCCCATGTTCTCTGGAGATTCTTGCCACTACATTAGAGAATGTAACATTTCTCATCAGGATAGGTATTCAATGCTCTGCTTGTTATTGTGGGTCTCCACCAACCAAAACAACATATGAAAACATACTTATTCTGTAGAGGCATGCCCCAGGTGTATCCTGCCCCATGCATCAACCCACCACCACAACCACTGCACCAGTTGCCCTCCCCTACTTCAATGGCAACACTTCTGCAATTCAAAACCTCTCTAAAAATAAAGCAATAAATAAATGAATAAAAATGAAAACATATTACTGCATTGTGGCTTTCATCACTGTAAGATTTGTTATCCTTTATGTATATTGTCAGTTTCTTTTGTATGTTCTCCTAGTGTCTTATAATTTTTAATTTATTTTCCAAGAAGCTTTTGGTTACATAAAAATCACATATTAAATATAGGAGTTTCCCATATTCTCCACCCCCTCCATCTCTCACATTTTCCTGTGTTAATAATATCTTACAACAGTATGGTACATTTCTTACAGTTGGTGAAAAACTATTGGCATTACTGCTAAACATGGTTAGGTTACATTATGGTGTACATTTAGAACCATACACTTTTATAGATTTTGATGAAAGGTATACTGACCTCTATCAGTCATTGAAAGACCATGTAGATCAATTCTAATGTCCTATAAATGCCCTATGTTCCACCTATTCTTCCCAACCCATTCTATTGGAGTCTATGTTAAACACTTTCAATTTTTTAAAGAAAGTTTCATATTTACATGCATTAATACTGAGGACTTTACATACTAGTCTGTTTTCTTTTATTAGTCATTGCCTATGTTCTCAACTGATACTTGCTCCTCTATTTGAGAAGATAAGCATTGTACTGCAGAACGGGGTTTTAATATTTTCCTGTTTATTGTGTGAGTCTCTCCTCACTGAGATAACACCCCATCACAAGTTGAACACATACATATTCCATTGAAGCATGTCCCAGGTGCACCCTTTCAAACACATACACCCACCACCAATGTTCTGCACGAGTGAACCTCCCACACCTTAATTGCCAAATGAACATTGTCATATTGTAGTTTATACCACAGATCTACAAAACTGCAGATTTCACCTATTTCTTCCTCCAATCTCACCCCTATTCCATGAATAATCCAACCTAACCCTCCCATGTTTCTCACTCTCATATTCTGCCACCATCTACCACCTCACATCCCTGTGCCACCATCACCCCATCTACTACTATACCAACTCCTTCCACCTTATCATAGATTCTGCCCAAATTGAGCATTGGCTCACTAGTCTCTATTCCCTTTCTATCTCCTCATAAGTTATCCATCCAATTGTTTGTTGTGCGTACCCAGTATCTTCTTAAAGCAGGCTAGTTAGGGAATAAAGTGATAGATCTGAAAACCAGCAGAAAAAACACCACCATTGAATATATGACCTTCATTACCCCCAAAAATGACTGCTGGAACACCCTTGTGAGAAATCCCATTTGGAATAAGATTTCCTCTGGTAGTCAGGAGAATCCCCAGATACTCTTGAAGGGCCTTATCCCAGGGCTTTGATGGGGGGATAATCAATCAAAACAGCAAACAGCTGGGACTCCTTCCCTGTCATTAGCAAAGTGGTGGAATAGTTAATGGTTCAAACAGCAAGTGCAAAGGCCAAACCAGCCCTGTTCTTGTCTTCTTTGCCCACTTTCTGTAACACCATGCAAGTAAAACCTGGACATTTGTAATCTATAATGAGGAATTGTCAACTGTTAATCAGCCCTAATTATCTCTTTTCAGTCCCTTCCTTTCTACCTAGGACTCATAATCTCCTATTTCAATTAATACCCTTCCTTAATGAATTACTTGCCAAACTAACCTGGCTTGCTCTTGAAATTCATATCTTGTAGCTTAGCCAAGAACCTAGAAAAATGCAACAACAATCCTAATAACCTTTGTGTCTTTAGTCATATTGGCCTTTGTAGCAGCTTGATATGAATTTCAAAATAGATATTGGACAAAGTTTGCAAACTGGTCTGTACCTCTGGGTATGATTAAATTATGATTTGGGCTCTGATTGGGATATATCAGTAGGATGTTTTGTCCCTGACCATTTGGTGGGCAGGGAACCACAGATAAAAAACACCACAGAGCAGAGGAGTTAGTTGGAGTTTTGGTGTTGGGGTTTTGATGTAAGAGTCTAGAGTTGGAGCCCCAGGAAGTAAGCACACAGAGGATCTTGGTTGTGTGGAAAGAGAGAAGGCTCCAGGAAGAACAATGAGCCATTAACCAGTAGCCTATGGTCAGCCCTATGGAGATAACAGAGGAGCTGACCCTAGAAAGAGGCAAGCCCTGGGAAGAAAGGAACTCAGGAAGCCTGAACCCTTCCATGCTTTGGCAGCCAACTTGCTCCAACAAATGTCAATAAACTGGTGAGGGAGGTAACTTGCACTTTGTGGCCTGGTAACTGTAAGATTCTACCCAAAGGAAATATACTTTATAAAAACCAGCACATTTCTGATGTTTTGCATCAGCAGCCCTTTGGCTGAAAAGTATGGAATTTGGTATCAGAGAGGGGGTTCCTGATTTTGCAATTACCAAAATGCTGGAATGGTTTTATAAATGGATAAGAAGTATTTTTGGAGGAATTGTGAGATGCTTGATGGAATATCTCTAGGTTGGAGGGAGGTGGGCAAAATGGTATCCAAATGAGTGCACCTCATCATTTATCCTGCAAAAAAAAAAAAAAATGGCCTAGTGTGGACAGAATCCTGCCCTAGTGAGCTCTTTTATGAACCCACAAAGCAGGAGGTTTCTGGGCATCAATCTGGTGAGGGTGTGACAAAAGGAGTACTTGCTCAAGGTGCTTCAGACAGTGTGTCTGGTTGGCATGTGTTTCCTCATTCTTGATTTCCTTTTTTATGTGTGTACTGATTTTGGATACAAATGCTATCCCCTTTCCTTTGCATTTTTCTATTTTCACCTTTTGTTCTTTCTCTTACATTCCACTTCTCCTTGTTTTACCCCCAATTATTATGACTTTTTATTTCTAACACCTCTAATCTGTTTTCTGTCTTTATTAATTCTTTATATTATTGTCATTTCTTTTCTCTTTCTCTCTCTCCTGACAACACTGGCCTTTTAATTCAAACCATATTCTTCTTCATATTAATTTTACCATCTCATTGTAAGTACCCCACATTTTTACTGTTATAACTTTCTACAGTTTACATGAGATTAATATTCATTCTCCTAGGTCTCACATGGTCCTTCTGCTAACATTTACTATCAATACTAGTATTATTCTTTTTTTTTTAATCTCCTTTGAATTACCTGGCTCTAATATTTTCCTTCAAGGGAGCTTGGACAACAACAAGGAAATAGAATAAGTAAAGCAAAATGTCAAAGAGAAGACTTAACACACACACAAACACACAAAGAGCACATAAATAAATCTCAAGACTAAATGGAGAAGTTAATCAAATGAACAAACCCATCAAGATAAAATGATGACCAGAGAGCAACAAAAAATTATAAACCATAGGAATAACCAGGAAAACATGGCCCAATCCAATGAACACATTAAACCCAGGAAAAGGAACAGAACATTGAAAAACTAATCAAAGATCTCAAAACAAATATCATAGACCAATTTAATGAAGTGAAGGAAGAGATTAAGGACATTAAGAAAACATTTGGAGAGCATACAAAAGAAATGGTAAACATATCCAAGAGATAATGGACATGATGGTGATGAATGGCACAACCCAAGAAATCAAAATTACACACTCAGCAAATAGCAGCAAATTTGAAGAGGTAGATTAAATAATTCATGACGTGGAAGATAGTATATCTGAAATCAAACAGGAGAATTGTTCAATAAAAATATAGAAAAAAATCCAACAAGGACTTGGCGAACTGAATGACAATGCAAAATGCACAAATATGTGCATTATAGGCATTCCAGAAGGAGAAGGGAAGGGGGACAGAAAGGGTGTTGGAGGAAATAATTGTTGAAAATTTCCCAAACATATTGAGGGCTATGGACTTCCATGTCCAGGAAGCACAACAAACCCCAAGCAGCATAAATCCCAACTGACCTACCCCAAGACATATACTTGTCAAATTATCCAATGCTCAAGATAAAGAGAAAATACTGAAGGCAAGAAGAGAAAAGAGAAACATCACATGCAAGGGAAGAGCAATAAGATTAAGTGCTGATTTCTAATCTGAAATCATGGAGGCAAGAAGGCAGTAGTATGACATAGACAAGATAATAAAAGGAAAAAAGTTTCAGCAAAGAATACTCTATTCAGTAAAGCTGACATTGAAGATATCCACATATCTTTTATCCGATAAAGAGAAACTAAGAGAGTATGCCTACAGAAACCTGCCCTGTAAGAAATACTAAAGGAAGTTTTGTTGGAAGAAATAAATAAAATAAAATGGGAGAGACAGAGTTTGAGGAGAGTGTAAGAACAACTTAAAGGACAAAAAGAGAAGAAAAACAAGATATGACAAGCACATATCCAAAGATAATTAGGCTAATTTACGTAATTTTTGAGAGTAATAACACTGAATGTCAATGGATTAAACTCACCTGTCAAGAGACACAGATTGGAAGAATGGATAAGGAAATATGACCAATCTATATGCTGTCTACAAGAAATACATCTTAGGCCTAGGGATTCAAGGAGAAAGTGAATGTCTGGAAAACATTCTAAAAATCAAACAATAACCAAAAAAAAGGCAGGAGTAACTATATTAATATCAGACAAAATAAACTTTAAAAACAAAACTATTGTGAGACAAAGATGGACACTACATATTGGTAAAAGGGGAAACCTTTCAAGAAGAAAGAACACTCATAAACATTTATGTTCCCAACCAGGGCACCTCCAAATACATGAAACAAACAATGGAAAAGTTAAATGAAGGAATAGATTCCTCTACAAATATACTGGGGGATACCCACTATCACCATTGGAGAAAACATCAACAGAGAATCAATAAAGAAACAAAGACTGTGAACAATATACCAGAGGAACTGGACCCAAATACAGCAGGATATTTATTCTTCTCAAGTGCACATGGATCATTCTCCAAGATAGGCCACAGAGAATAGCTCAATGAATTTGGAAAGTTTGAAATCATACAAAATAATTTCTCTGACCACAGTGGAATGAAGCTGGAAATCTGAAAAGGTCAGAGACACAGACTAGGTGACAAGACATGGAAGTAAAGCAACACACTCTTATACAAACAGTGGGTCAAAGAGGAAATCTCCAGAGAAACTAATGAAAATAACAATACAACATATCAAAATTTATGGGATGCAGCAAAAGCTGTACTGAGAAGGAAATTCATAGCCATAAATTCATACATCAAAAGAAATAGCTCAAACTGAAGACTTGTAGGAATTACTAAAAAAAAAAATACAACATACTAACACAAAAGGAAGAATAAAGACAGAAATAACAAAGATCAGAGCAGAATTAAATGAAATAGAAACCAAGAAAGCACTAGAAAAAATAAAACAAAGAGTTGGTTCTCTGAGAAGATGAATAAAATTGACAAACCCTTATCTAGACTAACAAATTAAAAAAGACAGATGATGCAAATGAACAAATTAAGAAATGAGAAACTGGCCCCACAGAAATAAAAACCATCATAAGAGGATACTTCAAAATACTATATGCTAACAGAAGGACAATTTAGAGGAAATGGATAAATTCCCAGAAACACATAAGCAATCTACATTGACAAAAGAAGAAATTGATGATCTCAACAAACCAATCACAAGCAAAGAGATAGAATCAGTCATTAAAAATTTCCCAAATAAGAAGAGCCCTGGGATAGATGGCTTCACTGTTGAATACTACCAAAAATTCCAGAAAGAACTAACACCAAACATGATTAAACATTTTAAAATGTAGAAGAAATAGAAAGGAAAATTGCCTAACCCATCAATGATGCCAACATTACCCTAATAGTAAAGCCAAATAAAAGCGCCACAAGAAAGTAAAGTTAGAGAGTAATCTCTCTAAAGAAACTAGATGTGAAAATCCTCAAAAAAATACTTGCTGATCATTTTCAACAACATATTAAATGAATTATGCACCATGACCAAGTGGGTATCATCCCTGGTATGCAAGGAAGGTTTAGCATAAGAAAATCAATTAATTTAATACTCCACATAAAAATATCAAAGGAAAATAAACACATGATCATAAGTATAGATGCAGAAAAAGAATTTGACAAAATACAGCGACCTTTCTTTTTTTACCTTCAATTTTATTTTATTTTAGATACTTTTTTATATTTTA
The DNA here is from genome assembly GCF_030445035.2 of Dasypus novemcinctus. NCBI lineage: Eukaryota > Metazoa > Chordata > Mammalia > Cingulata > Dasypodidae > Dasypus > Dasypus novemcinctus. The sequence goes on along the minus strand of NC_080691.1, from coordinate 60,272,988 downwards.
AAAAGATATTTAGATTAATAAATGTTACATAAAACATATAGGGGATTCTGATATGCCCTGCTCTACAGCCCTCCCATATTTTCCCACATTAGCAACATTGTTCATGACTGTGGTACATTTGTTACAATTAATGAACACATTTTGGAGCATTGCCACTAAGCATGGATTATAGTTTACATTGTAGATTACACTCTTTCCCCTATATTTTTGTAAGTTATTACAAGATATATAATAGCCTGTACCAGTCATTTCAATGGCATTAAGGATAATTCCCAAGTCCCAAAAATGCCTGCAAATTACATGTCTTTTTCCCTCTCCCTCCTGTCAGAACCTCCAATGACCACTGTCTCCACATTAATTATAAAAGTTCTTCCATTGCTGTAATAATAACAGTAAGTCAATAGTAGAATAACAGTAAGCCCAACCCAGCCCATTGTTCATTCCCCAATCCTGAGAATTCTGGGATGGTGATGCCCACTCCACCTCTAATTCAGAGGTTACAGAACCCTTTCTTGATGAAAACATTGTAAAATATAAGAATAGTGGGAAAATTTCTGAACATGAAAAAGGGTATATATGAAAAACACACAGCTAGCATCATTTGCAATAGTCAAGTTCTAAAATCTTTCCCTCAAAGATAAGGAACAAGGCAATGATGTTCACTATCACCCATCCTATTTAACATTGTGTTAGAAGTGCCTCAAGCAATGAGGCAGGAAACAGATATGAAAGGCATCCAAATTGGAAAAGAAGAAGTAAAAATTTCACTATTTGCTGACAACATGATCCTATATATAGAAAGCCTGAGAAATCTGCAATAACAATTCTAGATATAATAAATGATTTTAGTAAAGTTGCAGGTTATAAGATCAGTGTGGAAAAATCAGTAGCATTTCTGCACACCAATAATGAGTAATCTCAGGAGGAAATCAAGAAACAAATACCATTTGCAATAGTAAATAAAATGAAAATATGTAGGAATAAATTTAAGTAAAGATGTAAAAGACATATAAAGAAAACTACACAACACTGTTCAAGGAAACCTAAGAATATTTAAATATATGGAAGAATATTCCAAGTTCATGGATACAAAGACTAAATATCATTAAGACGTCTATCCTACCAAAACTTATCTACAGATATAATGCAATTCTGATAAAAATCAACACAGCATTTTTTGCTGAAACAGAAAAACTTGGTATGAAATTCATTTGAAAGGGAAAGAGGCCCTGAATAGTCAAAGACATATTGAAAAAGAAAAATGAAATGGGAGGAATCACACTACCTAACTTTAAAACATACTACAAAGTGACAGTGCTCAAAATGGCATGGTGTTGGCACAAGGGTAGACATACTGATCAGTGGAACCAAGTTGAGTGTTCTCATATAGATCCTCACATATATAGTCATTTGATATTTTACGCCACCAAGCCCACTCAACTGTAAGAGAATGTCCTCTTCAGCAAATGGTGCTTGGAGAATTGGATATCCATATGAAAAGGATTGAAAGAAGATTATCATCTCACACTTAACACAAAAATCAACTCGAAATTGATTAAAGACCTTAATGTAAGAGCCAAGACCATAAATATCTGTGAAAACAATATAGGAAAGCATCTACAAGGCATTGTAATAGGAAATGGCTTCTTGAACTTCACACCATGAATATGAGCAGCAAAAGAGCAAATTGATAAATGGGGCCTCCTAAAAATTAAAGCCTTTTGCACCTCAAAGGAGTTTGTAAAGCAAATGAAAAGACAGCCTACCCAAATGGAGAAAATATTTTGTAAATATATATCTGTTAGGAGACTAATATCCTGCATATATAAAGAACTCCTTTATATATATATATAAAAAGGCAAACAATCCATTAAATAATAGGCAAGAGATTTGAACAGATACATAGAAGAAATACAAATGGCTAAAGAGTGCATGAAAAGATGCTCAAAATCACTAGCTATTATGGAAATTCAAATCAAAACTACAATGAAATATCATCTTACTCCCATTAGACTGGCAGCTCTTAAAAAAAAACAGAAAACTACAAGTGTTGGAGAGAATGTGGAGGAATAGGCACTCTCATCCACTGCTGGTGGGAATGCCAATGAATCCAGTTGTTATCAAGGATTGTTTGGTTCCTGGGAAAACTAGCTATAGATTTTCCATATAACACAGTAATTCCATTGCTGTGTATATACCCAGAAGAACTGAAACAAGGACAGAAATTGACATATGCACGCCAGTGCTCATAGCAGCATTATTCATTATTGACAAAAGCTGGAATCAACCCAAATGCCCATCAACAGGTGAATGAACAAAATGTGGTATATACACACAATGGAATACTCCTCAGCTGTAAGAAGTACAGTACAGACACATGGGATAACGTGGATTAATCTTGAGTACCTTGTTTTGGAATAAAAAACAATCAAAACAGGCCAGGCATTTAAGGACAAATTTTACATGACCTCTCTGATTTCAAATAAGCAAACTAAGCTGTCTGAGAGAACAAGAGACTGGATGATAGGCCTATATGAAATTGGGGGGAGAGGAAGGATGTACGCTTGTGCCTACATTGGTGAAATCTATAATAAAGTGGAGGTAAGTAGTTACAAAGGGAAGGGTTAAGATGGGGGAATAAGGATACTATTGGGTGGGGATTTGCAGGTTTGAGGGGGATAGGGTTGGGAGGATGGGTCAGATGGCACATGGAATTGGGAGATGGTTGGGGGAGCAGAAGAACACGGGAAATTATCAGGTATGTGGTCGAATCTATAATGTTAAGAAACTCTTTAGAAAACAATATAAGGACAGGTTACTTGTTTCAGAAGCGGGCACAAGGGTAGGGTTCTAAGGAGTATGTGAATGCTCATCTAGTCATAAGGTGTTATATCATTGGGTGGAGATCCATACAATGAGTGGGAAAGTATACAGCCATTCTGTGGAGGGGTGATGTTCTCAAACAGAGGGAAGAGTGTCTCTCAAGAGAATTGGTGGTATCCAATGGGGGAGGACAATCTGTTGTGTCAAGCTCTCAGCATTGTTGCAAGTACCTGTGAATCTGGTCCTTCAAGCAGTGATGCTTGGTTGTCACTGTAGGCCATGAATGGAGGTGGAGAGAGGAATAGAATAGATGAAAGCAGGGATAACTTGGTGGCAATGGAAGTGTTCCCCAAGATCATGCAATGATGGATATAGGACATGTTAAATTTCGCCAAAATTTATAGAAATGTATAGTCTAAAATGTAAGCCATAATTTAAATTATAATGTAACTAAAAAGTTAGAAAATTATACAATCTAAAATATAAGCCATCATGTGAACCAAAATGGAACCATGTTTGGTAGCTATGTTTCAATATCTATACATCAGCTACAGCAAATACTATTTGAACATGTAAAAAGCTCATTGCTGGGGAAGGGAGAAAAGGGAATGATGTTGAATATATGGGATTTCCCTATATTGTATATGTGTCTTTACTGTGATCTAAAATTTTTTGGAGACAAAATTCAAAATTAAAATAAAGGAATGTAGACTCTGAGGAAGGAATGAAAGAAATTGCCTTGCCACTGTGCATATAGGGCAACAATAATACAGTGATGAAAGGCAAAATGTCAAAAGATCTTTTATATATATATATTTAATACCCCAATTTTCTTTATTTATTTTAGTTTTCCTAAATGTATATGTATTCTGTTTCTAATCTTTAAAACTATCACTACTATTTCATTTTCCTATTACTTGAATTTGGCAATAAACTAGGCTTCATTTTTTAAGAATTTTTGGACCACAGAGGGTTTCAACTATGATAGGAGATGAACACTGGTTTGAGGTGTTACTGAAGGGAGACAAATGGTTGGGAGGGAGTTCTCCAGGGCATGTATATCAGGTATATAAAAATGTTTGGATACTTTTTGGTATTTTCATTGTAGTTAGAGTTCCAAAACAACAGAGGGAGTGCTGAGTTCCCAATAATGGGAGCTCTATCACATTCCCCAGTGGAACAACAATCCCTAAAGTGCAAGAGCAAAGACCAGTGAAGAAGGATGGTCTAATGATGAGTGCTTGATACCGATGACTATGCTTATGAGCCCGTGTGCCTGGAAATTGAATTAGGCCTAGTGTTGCAGGGTGTCTAAGATTTACTTCCTGAGAGTCTCCATGTTGCTTAAATGTGGGCACTCTCTAAGACAAACTCAGCTTGTAAATGCATTACCTTCCCCCCAGCATAGGACATGACTTCCAAGAATGAGCCTCCCTGGTGCCAAGGGAGTATTACCAAGCACCAGTTGATGATGTATCTAGAAAGAAACCTTGAATAAAAAGGTCAGCTCAGACCAGCTGAATATCTCAGCTTACATGTAATATCAGGTGTCAAAATGCTTTTGACCTGGAATAAAAGGGGGAAATGGAAAGGACAAATGAGTTTATATGGCTATGAGTCTCCACAAATTAGTTGGGAAGTCATCTTAGGGGTTTCACTTATGATCACCTCAGCAGGGTACCAGAGAGAGTCAAAGTAGAAACAACCCCAGTTACTGATTCTCCTGAGGGCTACAGAGCCCCACATGTTCTATGGTCATGGAAGATGGCTTTGGAGTTCAGGTCCATGTCACTTGGACCTGCTTTGGTGTTTGTGTTCCTGAGTGTGATGGAGTTGGACTGAGATGTGACCTTCCTACACATGCTTCTTCTGTCACTTTTACTGGACCTGTGGTTGGTGATGGGGTTGAAGTATACTCAGGAGACATGAATATCTGGACTGTCCACATGACAGCCAGGCCCTGAGCCTCAGCAGACTTGAAATTCCTACCCTCTGGATTATTGGATTTACCCCAGTCAGCTATCAGGGAGGTGAAGAATACCAACCACCATACTGAGGAGACAAGTGTGCCTACAACTGCAAGGAGGATCATTGCATCCATGTAGAATCTAAGCCCCCTCTTGATATAGAGGTTGAGTGGACAAAACCATCCCAGGGTCCTCAGGATGGAAGAATAGAGTATGGATTAGAGTGGACTTATTGATATTCTACTATGGAACTATTGTGAGGAGTAATGGAAAAAATTGTAGCAATGATTTGGAGAAAGTGGCCACAGTAGCTGCTGACAGTAGGGAGAGGGAAGAAGAGATATGATGTGGGGGCATTTTCAGGACTTGGAGTTTTCCTGGGTGATACTTCAGGGACAAATCCTGGACATTTTACGTTCTTCCATGGCCCACTGGTTGGACTGTGGGAGAGTGTAAACTACAACCTAAACCATTATCCATGTGGTGCAGCAGTGCTCCAAAATGTATTCACCAAATTCAGTGAATGTCCCATGATGATGAAAGAGGTTGTTGATGTGGAAGGAGTGTGGTGAGGGTGGTGGGGATACATGGGGACCTCTTCTATTTTGTTAATGTAATATTTAAAAAAAAATAGAGAGAAAGAAAATTAAAAAAATAAAAGTGAAAAAAATCACCACCCTATAAATCTGAGAGGGGTTTGCCCATCCTCCATGGGTTAGGGAAGGCCAGGTGATCAATTCATTGCTCTGAGAGGGTTGAGCTTTTAAGTCAAATGTTAGGGAGGATGTTGTCTTCACTTCGCTGTACTAGAATGGTTAAGTTTCTAAACCAAAATTGGGTAAAGATTGGCAATCACCTCAATGTTCTTGGAGGGGCAGGTCTAGAGCTTAGTAGACTCCCAGATATGATTGATCATGGTGGAAACAAGAAAATGGCCATGGGCAAGTCTGTGGAAAGGGTAGGTCCCCATGAGGGCCCAAGGAAAAGAAATCATCATCCTAAGAATAACTATCAGGCTTTGAATTCTAATGGAGACTGCCCAGCCCATTTACTAAAGAGTTCTGGACCCATAACTCATGTTCCCCTCCCAATTTCTCCTTATTGTAATTAAAATGGTTATCCTTTGTCCATTTGTGTATTGGTAGTTGATAAATTGTTTTGTAAGTTTCAGAGGTCTACAACGGGTGGGACTTTGCCCCAAGACAAATGATATTTCTTTACGCTAATTGCGATGTGATTCTCTACTTAGGATCGATACTGATTTTAGTGTTGCTGTTTGTTTGCATTTTTTGTTGTTGTTGAATATTTTAATGCCTTTTTGGAATTCAGAGGGTGGCATGTAGCAGTTTGATATTGTTTATGAATTCCAAAAATAGATATTTCATTATGTTTGTAAACTTTCTGTACCTTTGGGTGTCATTAAATTATGATTAGGGCTTTGATTGGGCCACATAAGCAGGATGTTGAGACCTCAAGGGTGGGGACTCACAGATAAAACTACACAGCAAACCAGAACTGTTAGTTTGAGTTTTGGTGTTGGACTTTTGTTGGTGGAGTCTTGAGCTGAAGCCCCAGGAAGTAAACACATAGAGGAGCTTGGTCTTGAGGAAAGAGAGAAGGCCCTGGGAAGAGAAACAAGCCATTTGCCTAACAGTCTACTGCTGAGCTTGTGGAGATAAAAGAGCAGATAAGCCCAGAGAGATGAAAGCCCTGGGAAGAGAGGAACCCAGAAAGCCTGAACCCTTACAGATGTCAGAAGCTCCAACACATGTCGATAGACTTTGGTGAGGAAGGTAACTTGTGTTTTATGGCCTGGTAACTATAATATTGTAACCCAAATATATACCCTTTTGTCAAAACCAACCCATTTCTGATATTTTACATCAGCATTCCTTTGGCTGACTAATACAGCAATTCCTTTTTTAAAATTTTATTTGAATTATTTGTGTAGATATCTTTGATTAGTTTTGTTAAATCCTGAATCTCATCAGGATTTTTTTTTTCCTTTGACTGAGCCATCTCCTCCTGTTTCCTATTATATCTGGTTATTTTTTCTAATGTCTAATCATCTGAATATTTTGGTAAATTTATTCTGATGGTGAATTTCTCTCTCCTGCCTAGTGTTTTCCTTTTCATGAGTCTTCTTTGATTTTCCATTCAACTTATTCTGAGTCTTTAAAATCCCCCTGCTTACATTATAAAATCAGCCTTTTCTCCACTGTTTTTGAGTAAGAGTTGAACCCTGTCTGTTTACTCTGATGCCATCTTCCCAAAACCTCATGTTTCGAAAAATATTTTAACAGAAATATAGATAAAATTTTCAAGCTCACAATGCATTATTTTTAAAGAAACAAAGAGCATCTTTGATACAATTCATATTTAATTAATACATTTATTTTTCTTTTCAATGCATGTACCAATCATTTTTCAGCATATTATTTTTCATTAATCTTATAAATATTTTATATACATAAAATGTAGAGCTACTCATTATTATTTTTTTGAAGCTGTCAGGATTTGAAGAATTAAGTCATATTCCTTATCCTCTTCACACATCCACAATTTTTTGAAAGTAGACTTTACGTAATGGCCATCACACTGAGACTAAAGCTTCTCAGATGTGTGTTTGAACCTCATGTTGCAGCATAGCTTGTGAAGCCATCAGTGTGTGCTATTCTGACCCATTTCCTGGGTGACCAGAAGACCTGCTAGCTTTGAGTGGTGACCAGAACAAGATAAGGTTCTGTGACAGGTCCAGACTGTTGTGCAACCTGTACTGCCACTTGGGCCATGTGATCCAGTAGATGCAATGTAACTAGAAGTGGCTGTATGAAATCAAGGTGCTGTCTGGAGCCTTTGACAGACTTCTATAGGAGAATCACAATGCAGAACTTAGGGTTTTGGAGCAAAGTCTCCCCATCCTCTGCTGATAACATTTTCCTCTTGAGAAACATACTTTGGCCTGCTACTGACTCTTAATAAAGAGTGAATGCTTAACCATGCGCCTACAAGTTATCACGACACCTGAGTTTATTATGATCCAGTATTTTCTGACCAACCAAACCATTAAAATGTTGGGCACGTACAACAGCTCTCCCTGATAAGTTGGAATTGATACATAAGATAGGGCTCATATGGGCCCTATAGTCACAGTTAAGCTACATGAGGAAGTGGCCAAAATTCCATAGTCACCATTCCTGCCATGCTGCTTCTCTTTCTCAATCCACAAATGACTTCTTGAAGAGTTACTTACAAGCAGTGGAATTAGGAAGAGAAAACTCAGGCCTGATTTTCAGATGTATAGGTACAACATGGTGGAATCACCCAGAAGTAAATAGCTGCAGCACTGCATCCCCTTTCTGGGACATCCTGAAGGACACTGCTAAGGGAAAATCTTCCCAATGGGCAGAGCATAGAGCCATTCTCCTGGTTGTTCATCTTGCTTGGAAGGAGAAATGCCTTAAGGTGCATTAGTATACTGATTCATGGACTGTTGGCAATGGTTTGGCTGGATGATCAGGGACTTGATAGGAACCTGAATAGAAAATTGGTGACAAGGAGAACTGAGTAAAAGGTACATGGATAGAAATTTCTAAGTGGGCATCACTAGAGGGTGATATCAGCAGAGGAAGATTTTAATAATCCAGTGCATAGTATGAATACCTTGGTGGCTAGCACTCTACCTTTTTCCCCAGCTTCTCCTGTCAATGCCCAATGGGCACATGAACAAAGTGGCCATGAAGATAGGGATGGAGAGTATGCATTGGCTTAGCAAAATATTCTTCCTCTCACCAAGGCCAACTTGGCAACATCCACCATTGCGTACCCAATCTGCAATCAGCATGGCCCACACTCATGACATGGCACCATTGTTCGAGGTGATAAGCCTTCTCCTTATTGGCTGGTTGATTACACTGGAGCACTTCACTTATGGAAGGGCCAGCAATTTGTTCTCTGGATATGGCTTTGCCTTCTCTGCATGCAATGCTTCTTCAAAACTACTATTTGTATACTTATCAAATGTCTTATCCACTGCCGTGATGTTCCACATGGCATTGCTTCTGATCAGTGAACCCACTTCACAGCATATAAACATGCAGGCATGGGCATACACTCATGTAATTACCTGATCTTACCATGTGCTCCATCATTGTGAAGTAGCTGGATTGATAAAATAATGAAATGGCCTTTTGAAGACTCAATTATAATGCCAAATAGGTGGCAATATATTCCTGGTTTGGGGCAATGTTCTCCAGGATACAGGATATGCTTAAAATCAGTTTCTACCCCATGGTTATATTTCTTCCCTAGCCAGGATTCATGGTTCCATTACTCAAGGGGGAGAAATCGGAGTTTTACCATTCACTATTACCCCTAGTGGTCCACTAGGAAAATGTTTGCTTCCTGTCCATGCAATCTTAACTTCTACTGGTCTACAGTTCTTAGTTTTAAAAAAGAGGAGTGTTTCCACCAGGAAACACAAGAATGATTTCATTGACCTGGAAGTTAAGACTTCTACTTGACCACTTTGAGTTCTCTGTGCCTCTAAATCAACAAAGTAGAGCATTACTCTACTAGCCTGACTGTAAAGTTTAAATAGGACTGCACCTAAATAATGGAGGTAAAGAAGGGTTTGACTGGAATACAGGAGATCCTTTTGGGTGTCTCTTAATACTACCATGCCTTGTGATTAAAAGCAATGGGGAACTGCCACAAAAAAAATCTAAGCAGGACTAGGAATATCTCAGAATATTAATAAATGAAAGTTTGGTTCACCCCACCTGGCAAAGAACTGAGGTGATTGCCGAGGGGAAAAGGAATATGGAATGGTTAGTGGAAGAAAAGAGTTAAAAATATGAACTTCAACTATGTAAAGAGTTACAGAAATGAGGACTTTAATGGTTGTGAATATTTCTTCCATATTCTGTCATATGTTAGTGTATGTACAAAAACAAATATCTTTGCTTTTTTTCTTTCCTTTCCCCTTATCATATGACATAACATATATTAGTTTCATGCCATAGTATTTAATTGTATAAAATTTAAGACAATATTGCCCCAGGACTTGAATGTTATTCTGGGAGGCATTTGTTGTGTTTCTGGTTGTATGCAGGAGAGATGAACATTTTTAGGTGGAAATATATATTTACCTTATATATACAAATGTATATATATTTACCTTATATATACAAATGTATATATATTTACCTTAAGACCACTGGGAGATTCTATTGTAACCTATTTTTTAAATTTTATTTTAATTATCTTTAAAAAAATTAATACATCATACAAATTGTTACATTGAAAAACTAGAGAGGTTCCCATATACCCCACTGCCCACTCCCCAACCTCATGATTTTTTTATTGTATTTTTTGAAGATACATAGATCACAAAAGCGTTACATTAAAAAAAAATATGAATTTCCCATATACCCCACACCCTCCACTCACTTCTCCCACATTAACATCCTCTTTCATCATTGTGGCACATTCACTGTATTTGGTGAATACATTTTGGAGTACTGCGGCACCACATGGATAATAATGTACATTGTAGTTTACACTCTCCCTCAGTACATCCAGTGGGTTATTCAGGGCCAGAAACTACAAACAAAATGTGCCCCAGGGATCCACCTCCCCAAGGAAAATAGAATGAGAGGGACACAACCTAAGGCTGATTCAGCTTTTGATGCACAAGTTTGCTTTGCTGTGTCCCCTTACAGGCCTAGTGGGGCTGTACCATTGTTTGCCTTGAGAGCCAAGCTCAGGACTAAAGAGATCCATGCATCTAAATCTCCCTCTCTACTAACTGAGACTGATTGTTTAGGAGGTAGAGGGAAGCGTACTTATTTTCTACCTAGGAAGAGGAAGAGACTGCCAGCAAAGGTTGGAAAACAGTCTCTGAGAAACTTTGAATTACAGGTCTCTTAGGCTCCATGAAGGAATTTATATCATATTGATCCAGTCTTTGTTGCAACAAACATATGCCAATCAGGCTTGAACTGAGAAGGTTCCAAAGAGTGTGATCTGCTGGCAGACTAAGTGCACATGAGGAAATTAAAAGAGGTGTGGGGTATGTGGGAACCTCTTGTATTATTTAATATAACATTTTTGTGATGTAAGTATATTTTAAATAATGACAATTTAATAAAAAATAAGTAAATAAGTAACAGAGACTTTTTCTGGCCTTTATAGGCTCCCTCCCTAAGACAGCTGGAGTGTCTAGTTTTGAGCAAGTAACTGGGACAATCATAAAGAGCCAAGTTGAACCAGGAATCAAAGAATAGCAGTAACACAAGCCTTCCATCACTAAATCCCTACAAAAGAGAAAAATTGAGTAAACTCATCACCCTAATGACCTAGCTAGACATCAGCCAAAATTTATGAGCCATACTAAGAAAATGGCTTATATATCCATGGAAAGGAATATATCAAAGCTCCAGAAGAAACAAAGGATCTGAGAAATTTAATTAGTGAGATTAATGCAAATTTTCAAAATCAAATTAATGTGCTGAAAGACAATATGGCTAAGGAGATAAATGACTTCAAGAAGACACTGAGCAAGCATAAAGAAAAATTTGATAACCTGAAGAGAAAAGTAACAGAACTCATGAGAATGAAAGACATGGTACGTGAGATCAGAAACACATTAGAGGCATACAACAGCAGACTTGAAATGATAGAAGAAAGAATAAGTGACACCTAAGGCAGAGCAGCTGAAATAGAAGAAAAGAAAGAACACACAGAGAAAAGAATGAAAAAAAATAAGAAAGGAATCTGGGAGATGAATGACAATATGAAACACAACAACATACATGTCATGGGAGTTTCAAAAGGAGAAGAGAAGGGAAAAGTAATAGAAAGAGTATTTAAGTACATAATAGCTAAACATTTCTCAATTCTCAAGAAAGAAATTAATTTACTTGTCCAAGAAGCACAGGGGACCTTAATCAAAATAAATCCAAATAGACCTACTGCAGAAAACATTGTACTCAGAATGTCAAACATCATGGATAAAAAGAAAATTCTGAGAGCAACAAAGGAAAAGCAAACCATCACATACAAGAGACACTGAGTAAGTGCGACGGCTTGCTTGGTCGGTAGAGGAGGGGTCTGGCTGCGGACGAGGGGTCGGTCCAGCTCTGGACGAGGAGTCGGTCCCGCTTGGGATGAGGGGTCGGTCCCACTTGGGACGAGGGGTCGGTCTGGCAGCAGACGAGGGGTCAGTCTCACAGAGGTTGCGCGGTTCGGCTGACGGGGTTGCCCGGCAAAGCCGGCGACGAGGGGGTCGCCCGGAGAAGCAGGCGATGAACTGGGGACAAGGGAGGCCAGGCCCTTGTCGGGGGCTCTCAGGACTGGAGGGTGCACGGCAGAAGAACTACCGCAGAGACAAGGTAAACACGCAAGTCCACTTTATTGAGGGAGAGGCAACAGTTTTATAGGGGCTGGGGAAGGCTGATTGGTCGAAGCCACGCCCTGTTCTGATTGGTTGCCGGCGAAAGGTCAGTGGGCGGTACTGGATGGGGGAGGGGTGGTGGTTAGGGATTGGCTGTCGCTGTTGCTAGGGGAAGGGGCAGGGTTTAGGGATTGGTGGCTGCTGTTGCTGGGGTGGAGGGCAGACTGGATTTTTCCGCCCACGCCTGGCTGTTGCTGCTGTCGGGGGAGGGGAAAAGGGCAGACTGGAATTTTCTGCCCTGCGCCTGCGCAGAGAGAAAGAAGAAGAAGGGTGCCGCCCCACAGGCATCTTGTGGCGCCATCTGGGAGGAGGGGCGGCCACGGAAGCATGGCTGCCGAGAAGGGGAGACCCGAGGGCACTCTGCGCCCATGCCGAGCTCCCTTCAGGGGTGGCAGTGAGTCCGACCAGCCACCCTATTATGGGGGCAGCGGCTTGGCCTGCCGCGGCTGCTCCCCCGCCAGGCCAGCAAACCACACTTCAGCCCGAGGGGTGACCGCAAGTAAGACTTAGTATGTGTGTTTCATCAGAAACCATGGAGGCAAGAAGAGAGTGGTATGATACAATTTATGATACTGAAAGAAAAAAAAAACTGTAAGCCAAAAATTCATCATCCAGCAAAATTGCCCTCATATATAAAAGTGAACCTAAAATATTCACAAATAAACCGAAACTAAGAAAGTTCATAAAAAGAATCCACTTGGCAGGAAATATTAAAGGAAGTCTTAGAGCCTAAAAGATAGATAAGAGAGAGAGGCTTGGAGGAGAGCATTGAAGAAAGAATAGCAGGAAAAATAACCAAAAGGGTAAAAAGACAGAATGAAAACAAGATATGACATATAAAAACCAAATAAAATGTTGAAAAAATAATGCATTTACAGTAATTTCATTGAATGTGAAAAGATTAAACTGCCCTATAAATAATAATGAAATAAAACAAGCAAACAAATAAAAGAGATATTGCCTGACAGAATGGATTCAAAAAACATAAGCCATCCATATGCTCCTTACAAAAGGCTCACCTTAGACCCGGGAATATAAACTGGCTGAAAGTGAAAGGTTGGATAATGATACTCCACACAAACAGTAACTAAAAAGAGCAGTGGTAGCTATACTATCAACGAAAACTGACTTTGAAGTGCAAATAAATTATTAAAGATACAAAAGGCCATTATATAAAAATAAAAGGGACAATACAATGGGAAGATGTAACGGTCATAAATAGATATGCACCTAACCATGTTGCCCAAAAATACATGCAAAGTCTCACAAAACTGAAGGGAGAAATAGACATTTCTATAATAATCATTGGATACTTCAACACACCACTCACAACATTAGTTAGAACAACTAGACAGAAGATCAACAAGGAAACAGAACATAATATGATACTTGAGTTAGACATAACAGACATATACAGAATGTTGCACCCAAACTCTTTGGGTTAAACATTGTTCTGAAGTGCCCATGGATCTTTCTCCATGATAGAGCACATGTTTGGTCACAATGCAGCTCTCAATGAATATAAAAGATGGAAATTATACAAAACACCTTCTATGATCACAGTGGAATCAAACTGGAAATCAGTCATAGACAAGAAACAGGCAAATTTGTGAATGTGTGGAGGCTAAACAACAAGCTCTAAAATATGCTTTGGGCCAAAAAAAAATTGTAAATGAAATCAGTAAACATATTGAGACAAATGAAAACAAGAACACAACTTACCAAAATTCATGGGATATAGTATATTTCTTGAGAGGGAAATATATAGCCCTAACTGCTTATATTCAAAAAGAAGAAAGACCTAAAATAAAATTTAACTGAACTAGAGAAAATAGAAAAGAAGAACAAATCAATCCCAAAGTAAGTAGAAAGAAATAATAAATATTAGAACAGAAATAAATGAAAATAATAACAACAACAACAGAAAGGAAAATCAATCAAAATCTGGTTCTTTAAGATCAATAAAAGTGACAAAGCCTTAGCTAGACATACAAGAAACAAAACAAAACAAAACAAAAAAACAGAGAAAATGCTAATAACTACAATCAGAAATGAAAGGGGGAATGTTACAACTCATCCCAATGAAATAAAAAAAAATCATGAGATTATTATGATAAACTGTATACCAACAAACTAGACAACACTGATAAAATGAACAAATTCCTTCAAATGCACAAACAACCTACACCGATGCTACAAGAGACACAAGAACTTAAGAAATTAATCACATTTAAAGAGATTGAATCCGTCATCAAAAATCTCCACCCCAAAAATGTTCAGGACCAGATGGCTGGACAAGCACTTTGTGAAGAATTAACACCAATCCTGTTTAACTCTTCTAAGAAATTGAAGGGGAGGAGCAGAGCACGGGGCGGTTGCTCAGAGAGCCCGGGTTGCACCCGGCATGCGGGTCGCAGTGTTGCTCTGTTAGGGTATAGGGCCTCCTGCAGAAGGCAGAGGTCGCAATTGCAGGGCACTTAGTGACCACGGAGAACTGGGCCTGCAGCTCCGCCTGCCAGGGTTGGCCCAGGGCTCCAGCGTCGCGCCGCTCGGGCCGCGGGTGGAGTCGGGGGCCATTGCTGCACGCCTTGCAGCCTTGATTTGTCGTCCTGGGTCTTGGTGGCTGGCAAGCAGGGAGAATTATCTGCCGGAACTGACGGCACAGGATTCCCTTGGAACCCTCCTTCATGCAGGGTCCTCCCTAAGTTCAACTTCGTGGGGAAACTTTTGGGTCCATGAGACAACTCTCTGAAGGGTTTACAGGAAGAAACTTGACAAAAATATCCATCCTTGGAAAATGTTCCACGTGACACAGGCAAAGAAAGAAGAGTTGAGGAAAAGTGTAGGAGCAAAGTACTTCAACCTCAGTGATGATCTACGCGTTCTCACTAAATTCTTGACCCCTCAAGCAGAACCATATGTTCAAAAGGGACATGCCTTGGAAGAAATAAAGCAGTTCCTCATTCCTGACTACAATGATAAAATCAGGCCAGCACAGCTCCAGGAATTAACATATTTGAATGTTGCTTCAGAAAATGCAGATGTCCTAGTGGTTTGAGGTAGTCCCCTATGCATACAAGCAGTGTACCACCCACAGCAATAACCAATGGAAGGAAAAGCATCTCATTCTTGCTGGTTAGAGTTGGGGTGCTTCGAGGGACACAAGTTTCCAGGGACATCCTTCCTAACCAAGGGCCAGTGAGCTGTGGAAGAGGGCTTCTCACTCCCAGAGGCATCCCGTCAAATGGGTACTGACCTCCATCCCTACTGCCTTCAAAAGAGAGCTATGGAGATTCTGACTATGTGGACGGCTATGGTACTACTTATGACCAACAGAGTTAAGTTTCCTGTGATAACAGCTACAACATCCAGCTCAAAGTGGTGCTGATGACTATAATTATGGACATGGACTTTGTGAGGATACTTAAGATTCTTATGAGCAAGAAGAGTGGACTAACTCAGACACAAGGCCTTTTCCACAAGGACAAGGAAGGGAGTCTACTGAAACCAGTCAAATGGCATAGCAATTGTACTGTCTGATGTTGTGAAATAATCTCCACCAGTTTTGTATACTGTTCAAAGTAATTTTTTCTATGAACAGTCTCTTTTAATGAATCAAAATGCTTAAAATCTGAATAGATGGAGCTCAAAACTACTTTGTTGAAACCTGGACAGAAAAATAAATATGTAAATTTTTGTAATTTCCAGTCTGCATATGAAAAATAGGTTATCAAAAGGAAAAAATTAACTTTAACTAGCATTAAACAAAAAAGTAGGTTTACTAAATGTGTTAACCCACTCTTTTAATATGCCTCACTTTCATTTTAAAGGTCCCCATAGAATTTAGTAGAATTTAATTACTTTATCTTTCACCAATAATAAGTGCAAAAAATGTGGTATTCTTTTGTAACTCAAGTCTTGAATTTTTCTGTAGTGTTAAGCAAAGTAACTCCTTGCTTGATACTAAATAAAATTTTGAAAGAAAAAACATTGAAGAGGAGGGAAAATTACCCAATACATTTTATGAAGTCAACATCACCCTAATACAAAAGCAAGATACTACAAGAATATTACAGGCCATTCTATCTAATGATGTCTATCTAATGGATGCAAAAATTATCAACAAAATAATTGTAAATAGAATCCAGTAGAGTATCAAAGGACTTATACATCATGAACAAGTGGAAATTATTCCTGGGAAGCTAGGTTGGTTCAACATCAGAAAATAAATTATTGTAATATAGCACATTAACAAATCAAAGGAAAATGATAAGAAAAACATGATCATCTCAGTCATTGCAGAAAAAGCACTTGACAAAATCCAACATCCATTCTTGATAAAAACACTTCAAAAGATAGGAATAAAAGGAAAACTCAATATGATAAAAGGCATATATGAAAAACCCACAGGCAACATCATACTCAATGGGGAAAGTTTGAAAGCTATCCCTTTTAGAGCTCAGGAACAACACAAGAATACCTATTGTCACCACTGTTATGCAACATTGTTATAGAAGTTCTGGCTAAAGCAATTAGACAAGGAAAAAAAAAAACATCCAAATATGAAAAGAAGAAAAATTCTCACTATTTGCAGATGACATGATCCTTCTTGAGCTAATAAATGAGTTCAGCAAAGTGGCAGGATAAAAGATCAATATACAAAAATCACTGTTTTTGTACACTAGTATTGAGCACACTGAGGAGGATATAAGGGAAAGATTCAATTTATCAGAGCAACATAAAGACTCAAATACCTGTCATTTAATGAAAAAAGTACAAGACCTATACACAGAAAACTGCAAAACATTTATTGAAAAAAGTACAAGACCTATACACAGAAAAGTGCAAAACAACGCTAAAAGAAATTAACAAAGACCTGAACAAACAGAAAAAACACTCCATTTTCATGTATTGGAAGACTACATATCGTGAAGATGTCAATCCATCCCAAACTGATTTACAGGTTCAATGCAATATCAATGAAAATTCCCATAGCCTATTTTACAGAAATAGAAAAGGCAATAACCAAATTCATTTGGAAGGAAAAGTACACCCGAATAGCCAAAAACAGTCTAAAAAAGAAAAGCAGTATGGTAGGAATTTCATTTCCTGACCTTGAAACATTGCAAAGCTAGAGTGGTCAAAAGATCATGGAACTGTCATAAAGATAAGCACACTGATCAGTGGAATAGAATTGAGAATCAAGAAATAAACCCTCACCTCTATAGCCAACTGGTTTTTGACAAACCTACCAAGTTCACATTAGCATAACAAAACTGTCTCTTCAACAAATGATTCTGAGGCAACTGGATATCTATAACCAAAAGAATTAAGGAGGACCCATATCTTACTCCCTGTTCAAGAATCAACTCAAAATGGATCAAAAATCTAATTATAAAAGCCAGCACCATAAAACTACTAGATGAAAATGTTGGGAAACATACTAAATACATTGTGGTAAGTGGTGATTTCTTGAAACTTACACCCAAAGCATGCACAATGAATGGTAAAAATAGATAAATGGGATTTGCTCAATATTAAACACTTTTACATCCCACAGGACTTTGACAGAAGCATGAAAAGGCCTCTGCCTCAATGAGAGAAAACATGCAGAAATCACATGTCTGATGAGGATTTAATACCCATGATAATGAAATGTTAAAACTCAATAAAAAAAGAAAAGCATCCAACTTAAAAAAATGAGCAAAAGACTTGAATAGATATTTGTCCAAAAAAGAAATATAAATGGCAAAAAAACACACACATGAAAACATCCCTAATGATTAAGAAAATGCAAATCAAAACTACAATGAGATATCATTTCACCCCTATCAGTGGCCACTATTAAAAATACAGATAACTCTAAATGTTGGAAAGGATGTGGAGAGACAGGAACACTTACTGTTGGTTGAACATAGAATGATACGGCCACTGTGGAGAGCTCTTTAGCAGTTACTAAAAGAGTTTAATGTAGATGTGCTACATGCTCCTGCTTTGCCACTCCTAGATATATACCCAGAAGTACTGAGAGCGGTGACACAGACACCTACACACCAATGTTCATTGCAGCATTATTCATGATTGCCAAAAGCTGGAAACAACCCATATGCCCATGTATGGATGAATGCATAAAGAAACTGTGTTGTACTCACATGATGGAATACTATGTAGCTTTAAGAAGAACTGAAGTTATAACGCATATGATAACACGGATGAACCTGAAGGAAATTATGTTGAATGAAGGAGGCCAGACATAAAAGGATAAATAATGTATGATTGAGATACAGTGAACAAAATATATTGTGTAATATATTGTAAGATTCCATTTATATAAAATATAAATATATGTCAAATTGCAAAGATGAAATTAGATTACTGGTTATGCAGAGCTGGAAAAAAATGCTAAGTTGTATGGAGTTTTTCTTTTAGGAATAATGAAAGTATTCTAAAAGTTTTTGTGATAGTGAATGCACAACATTGTGATTGTACACTTTGGATAGATCATGTGGTATGTGACAATATCTCAATAAAACTGGTGAATAAATAATTGTGCAATAGTCAGAAATAGCAGCTATGTAGAGGAGGGTAAACAGTGACAGATTGACAGTAAAGAATGTTCTTTTTTTTGTTTATTATTACTAATAACATTGAAATTATGAAAATGCTGTAATAATGATGGAAGTGAATGCACAGCTATGTGATTATATTGATACCAAATGTCATTGATTTTACACTTTGGATAGAGTGTATGTTATATTAGTATGTATCAATAAAATTGATTTGTTTTAAAAGAAGCATAGGAAAGGTAGTTTTCATGTGATGAGATTGATTTTTACCCTAATAGTAATGAGAGATACAAGGAAATACATGTGTTAAATTTAATGAATTGTAAGCAAAATGAAATGAGGTAATTAATTTTGAACATGCTGATCTAAATATAAAATCAAATTAAAATTATAACTATAAGAGTCAAAGAGCCAATAAATCAGGAAAATAAAGTTTCTGTTGAAATAACAGCAAATTAATTTGGGTAAATTCATGAGTGGAAAAATCTGGAGCATGAAGTATTGAGTTATTAGCAAAAGCTATGAAAGTTATTTATCCCTTTTAACATGATGTAATTAAATTTATAGTCTAAGAATAGCAATGCATAGAATAATAGATGAAATAAAAATATGTCAAAATAGTATTTGGTTTCTCAGGAGAAAAGAAAGGAAAGCTAGTCATAGTGGAATAATGATCAAAGAAACAATATTCTAACATTGTCGCAGATTTCACAGTATCTTCAAGGTAAAGGGCCACGGAGGCAAAGAAGTGAAAAAATCATGAGGGGCACAATTTCTTGTAAAATTCTAAATTTTAAAGACCAAAATAATCCATAAATGATTTTGGACTAATCCTGATGGATTAGGATAATGCATCATCTCAAAAATAACAAATTTCAGTATGACATCACTTGAGTCTACATACAAAGAAAAAATTTGATATCATAGCTAAATTTTAGTATCTTCCAATATTTTTGGAATGACAAAAGTATAACAAATGTGAAAAAGTTAAGAGAGTATTTTCTAGCATCCAGAGATGTAGTGTTGTAAAAACTGTAAAATTCTTAAGACAATATAAACTAACCATAAGAAGCAACATAAATAAAAGATTATAGAGCATGACCGACTGCCATTTTCCCAGGAATGCAAAGTTGGTTCAAAACATGGAAATCAGTCAAGATAATATATTATATTTACTAATGAAGGGCAAAACCACATGAATATCTCAAAACCATTTGTCCAACACACTTTCATGAGAAAAGCACTCAATACACAATGAAATGAAGAGAACATCCTGAACCTGATATAGATCTCTTTGGAATTTCCACATATATCATGACTCATGATGGAAAAACAGTTAAACACACAATTAAGATCAAATATAACAGGAATAACAAGAAAATAAAAGATGTCTGTTCATTCCAATCATAGAATACAGAAATGGACATTCTAGCCAAACCACTTAGTAAATAAACACAAAAAGACATAGGTCTTGTGTGATAGTTAGACTAACATGTGAATTCAGCTATGAAAATGTGTGCAATTGTTTTGTCAAACATAGAATAGTCTAATGGTAATACAAGGACATTTCATGGACTTTAGGCATCAGTGAGTTGATTGCACAGATGGCTGGTTGCATCTACAAACAACTGAGGAAATTCCCTTCAGCAATGAATGCCCTATCTTCCATTCAGAGACAGTATCCCTATTTCAACTTCAGATAGTCAGCATCTCTTAGGGAATACAACAAGAACCTTCATCTGAGGCACTGGATTGCAGCCTATCCTATGCAATCTGGGCTTATGCATCCCCATGGTCACATGAGAAAATATTATAAAATCTCATACTATATACAGATATCTCCTCTCAGTTCTACGTCCCTATAGAAACCTGCCTAATAAAACTTGATACTGGGAGTGGTTCTTGAGAAAAATAATCTTAAAAACGGGTTTTCTAAATTGGTCCTGCAATTGGTTCTTTAGCCTATTAGATTCAAGGAAACTAATGAATCTGTTTCTAATAATCAAGAGGTCACTGACAGGGAAGCAGATATGGCTCAATGAATAGAGCTTCTGCTTACCATAAAAAAGGTCCAGGGTTTGATACCCAGGGCCCCCTGGCCCATGTGGCAAGTTGGCCCATGTGGAGAGCTGTATGTAAGGAGTGTCAACCTACACAGGAGTGCCCCCATTGAAAGGAATGGCCCCTGCACAAATAGTACTGCCCCATGAAGGAGAGCAGCCCACACAGGAGTGGTGCCGCCTACATGGAGAGTTGATGCAGCAAGACAATGTAACAAAAAAGAGACACAGAGAAGAGAAAATATGAGATGCAATGAAATAGTGAGCTGCAGTGGAGCAAGAGAATGATCACCTCTCTCCCACTCCAGAAGGTCCCAGGATGGATTCCTGGATCTACTAATGAGAATAAAACAGACACAGAAGAACATACTGTGAATGGGCACAGAGAGCAGGCAACAGAGGGGAGGAAGGGGAAGAAATCAGAAAATTTTTTAAAAAAGAGACCACTGACATTTGCATAAATTGGCAATAGAGATAAAATATATATCATCACTGGATACAAATAATTCCATGCCTATAAAAGACAATGGTCTGGGTGAGAGTGTTTTTAATACCTTGACAGAGTTTTGAGGAGTTAAAATGTACAGTGCTGTTGGCTGGCTGTTTATAAATATGCTGGACAGTTGAAAAAGAAAGGGTTAGGTTGAAGGTTTCAAATTTGCAACTTAAGTACCACATGAATGATGTGAAAGTTTATTTGTGTGCTCTGAAAGATAATCTTGTTTCATGTAGCTCCTGAATTAAGATATCTAAAACTCAGATGCAGAATTTCATTGTACAAGTAGCAGAGTTATGAAAGAACCTTAAATCTCAACCTCACAGGGTGACTGCTGTTAAAAGTGAGAGCATTGATTGGAAAGGAGTAGAATCCTTAGGATTAGGATGGAGACATGCGTATTGATTATGATGGCAATGGAGACATAGAAACCTGAAATTCTGCTAAGACTTTGCTAGATAAATCTATAATGGTCTGCCCTGGGGAGAACACCCATTGTCAAGCTTATACCATGCAACATCCAGCCTGACCCAAGGAATCCAGAACTCCTTCCAACCCTGAGAAGAAAACCTCCCAATATTCAGCCTGCATCACCAAACCAGGAGTCTCAATCTCTTCCCTCCACTGAGGAACCCATCACCTAACATCCACTCTTTGCTGAGGAGTCTTCCAACCTATACATGAATACAATAATCTTGTCTCAACAAATGAAACTACAAGAGAATGCCCTGAGATAATTGGGTTGCAAGATACTTCTTTTTTTTTTTTTGCAAGATACTTCTAATGTTACTCCTTACCCATGCTCACCACCCCCTTCCCTTCCAGAACTACAAGTAGACTAAAGTCAAATCCAACCCTAAAGATGAAGGACAAAGTATAATCCATGAGGAAGTAAGCTACACTCTAAAAGAATTACATGAGTTTTCCAATTCATACAGACAGAAATCAGGAGAATAAGTGTGGGAATGAATATTAAGTGTATGGAATAATGGTGGGAGAATATAAAGTTGAATCACATGGAATTCATTGGTATATGCCTACTAAGAAGATATTCTGAGTTCAAAGTTTTAGCTTGAGGAATTAGAAAGAACTCTAACTGTTCATTTTAATTGCCAGATGAAATATGGACCAAATGATGGCCTTCAAGACTAAGGTTGAGATGACAGATTTACTCTTGTATACTGTAAGTGAGGAGATCCAAAGGATTTAGAAAGATTGGAAGCATAGATGGATTTCCGTTCTAAGATCTGCCCACCCACCCAAGGAATGTCCAGAGGACACACTTTTCACCAGTCCTCTGAGGAAATTTTTTTTCTTGTTTCCTTTATATGTTTTGGACATCATAACTGATGTACACATTGATTTATACAATTACTTTCAATCTCTAAATATCTAAAAACATCAGGACACTATTAGCTAAGAAATTTACATAGATTCCATTTAAGCATACACAAGGCCAAGATACTTAATATGGATCACTATTTATAGGGAGAAGGATGATATCCAATATCCAGTTCATAGAGAAAACTTCTGACTAGTAAACTAGTAGGTTCTCCGTCCTTCAATGGGGAGAAGATGACACATATTTTTATAACATCCTTACAAAACTCATATAAAAGAAGATGTGCATGTTAGATTTGCAACTGATATGAGCATATGAAGCTGTCATTTTCAAGTATAAAAGTTTAGTTTTCCATTATCCAATCTGTGCAGTAGATATAGCTAGAGGCTCAAGTCATGAACATTAACAGAAGTCCACCAAAGCATGATAAATTATAATTTAGGTGAGAACACATTTCAGTGTGGTAAAGACTGGAAAATTTATGGATTAGATATTTCTTCTGAAATAAATATCTGAAGTTTTGTTTCACAAAACTGTTATCTTTTGCATGGCATTCAAAACAAGGCAGCTCCACATTAAGCCATACATGGGAGCTTATTGAGTTAGTAAAACAAGAAAGGAAGTTTCACCTCTGACACTGTGACATGGCCTTTACCTCTAGAGAAAAATTAGAAATGGCTCCAGCAAACCAAATAAGCTTCACAGATAAATATGAAAATATATTCTCCAATTTTTAAAAACATAGCCTTTTATTTAGGTGCAAACATGCAGAACTCATAGATCAACATCAAAAAATCAACATTATTTACTTCTGGCTTAAGGTAATATTGTGAATTGTTACATAGTTCAATAAAATGGGTATTTGAAAGCCAATATTTGCCTTTACTTACAATCTAGGTGTGTATGTAAGTTGTAATTCTATAAGATATTGTGTTTCCAAAATGTAAGTATGAAAATTGACATCAGTTTTGGTATAGGAGCAGCAGCTCTATTTTAAGTTCCAGGTAAAATGCTTGAGTTCTAGGTCCTTTCACTTGAATGTAATTTAAACAAAGTGTTTTTTGTAGTTTAAGCAACACATACACTTTTACTTAACTTGAGGTAAACAGCCAATGTGGGAATTAAAAAACAAACAAACAAAAAAACTAGTTCAGAGAGCTAAATTGAGTTCAGGGATATGGCAAAATCAACCCAACATTTTAATTTTTGATTTGAGCATGTTTTATGCAATTTGGGGAGCACCAAACTAAATCTACAATTTCTAGAAATATTTTTACTGTTTAATACATATTTACTAAAATATGTACATTTTTAGTGTTCATGGCAAATATAGTTATGACTTTGTTACATTATTGTACAAAGCCCATTAAGCTTTAATATAGAACTATTTAGGTTTGTGTTCAAGTAATAATGAAACATTTGCTCCTTTTTTGACCTCATACATTCTCTCCTCAGGTGTGCCCATCTCCTGTATGGTTGAAGTGACCTTCAGCGATATGACTGGCCTTGTTATTTCACTACTTTGGATATAGATCAGAATAGAAAGCAGCTTACATACATGAACAAATAGTTGGAGCAAAGGGAGAAGATATTTCTTTGTGCAGATTCCATAAAGACTGCAGATGTGTGAATGGTCAAAGCCAAGCAGTACCCACACAGCACTGTTTTATACATGTGTTGCATTATGATGTGATTGTAACTTTTTAAACCATAAAACCCTGAGAGATTGTTTCTTCTAGTTGAAAATTTTTTTTATGGTAGATTGTGGCTTCCAAAGCTGTTAATTACCTTTTGCACATTTATGAAAACCTTCTTGATTATTTAGAATCTGAGGACAGTTTTTGTTGTTTTTCTTTCCCCAAGTTTTAAACTGCTTCATCATCTAAAAGATGTCAGGGTGTAACCGTAGCACTTATATGCTTTCTGAAAGAATAGTTTCCATGGCTACTGAAAATGCTTTGCATGTTATCAAACAACAGTTTACACAAGTTGACCCTTTTTTAAAATAGTGTTTCTTTGGAGTTAAAATGACTATATTAGCCTCATCCAAAACAGTCTTCAACCACTTCTGGGTTAAAGCTTTACATTCCACATAGTGGAATGAACTTACCTCTTCAGCTATGTTCTGTCCTTGTTACATATATACAGATTTTTCTTTCATATCATTCAGTCTAGCTAAAGTTCTGGGGTCATGCAAGAGATCAGTCTGAGTTCCTGTTAATAAAATTATATATTTGGTGCATATTCCTCAGGTCCTGGTACACACTCTTCTTTCATATTTTGCAATAAGGTAGATTTACCACAGGGATGTGTATAAGGAAGGCCTCAATCATGGGATAAGATAAAGGACTCAGATGCCAATAGTCTTCCTATCTGTCCATGCCAGAGTCCAAGGAGGTGCTCCTTGCCTACCATGGTGATGCTAACTGCATAGTGGTTAAAGATAGTGGGCATGTACTCTTCCTGGAAGGTGTCGTTGGGATAGATCATGAGTAAGCACATCTTTCCACCACCCTGTTGGGAACCACAATGAATCTGAGCATCAGCACGCCAGGCCCATTGAGCATGCTGAGGACCTCTGCCTCTGGGCATGTTCCAAATGAGCCCCTGTCCCACCTCTGACTCAGCCTCAGCCCACCAGGTGTGATCCATTGTTGCCTCAGCTCCACAAATCAGGGACACTCGTCTGCTCCCAAGAGCATCTGCCCTGCCAGAAGGGAGGAGGTGGTGGGACATGGGTGCTGACACTGCCTCAGTAATTGCCTGGGTTCCTGTCCCAGCCTGGTTGCTATTCCTGCTGGCTGTCCCACCACTGGCCCTCTTTCTTCCTGACATGGCCTCACCAAAATGACCCCTGGATCATATGACTGTCCCACCTGAGGAGACAGCATCTTTGTGAAGAGCAGAAAGATGAAAGGAATAAACTTGTAATACTAACTCAATCTTCCCAGGAAGAGCTCTCTGGTTGCTCTTCTCTGTAGGTCAGATAAAACTGAGGGAACTGTTCTCATGAAACTAAAATCCTTGAACACTATAGAATGATCTGATCCTGGGCTGGTAGAAGAAAAGTATCAGTACCTAATCACCAAGAAAAGGTAAACATGGCTAACAGAATGAAAGGCAGACTCAAAGCAGCAATCAAAAAGATAACATGGATGAAATTTGAAGTCATCATTTTAAATGAAACAAGTCAGACACAAAAGGACAAATATTGCTGGTATCACTAATATGAACTAAATACAAAGAATAAATACATGAGTTAAAACATAGAGTATAGGTTATTAGGAGATGGAGACTGAGAAGGGCTACTGATGCTTAATGTATATTGAAGTTTTATTTAACTTGACTATGAAAGTCTGGAAAGAGATTGAGTTGATGATATCACATTATAGTGAGTAGAACTAGTGCAGCTGGTTTAAAATGGATTGTGACTGAAAAGGGCATTGTAGGGATATAAATACCAAGTGAAAGAAAGCTAAGGAATAATCTAGGTTCTTAATAACACAGTGAACCCAGAGGTGAATGAGCATGGTGGTTAATAGTGCAAATACAAGAAAGTCCTTCTATGAACTAGAGAAAAATATACATCACTATTTCAAGGTGTTTAGAATGTGGAGAAGCATGGGAACAATGCGATTAATGTAAACCACAGACTACAGTTAACAGCAATACTGAAATATTCTTTCATCAAGGCCAAAGATGTACTGTGTTAATAATAAGGGAGCATGGAAAGCTATACCAAATATATGCTATAGACCATAGTAATAATTGTCTGATGATATGTTAAAATCTGTAACAAATATTCTAAAACAATGTACTGTGTTAGCATAGGGGCATTGAAAGGGAATCCCATACATGTGCATGATTGTTTGTATGTTTACAACCTTTCTAATAAAATTATATTTAAAAAAAGAGTCTGAGTCACATAAACATATGACATTGACTAATAAATCATGGGAAACCTAAAAGTAAGAGATAGGCATGCTTCTTAATTTCTACTTAATATGTATAAGCTGAAGTATTCTAGGTCAAGTGAATGAAACTCTAATATGAAGAGAAACAGAGAGTCATCGTTGCTTAATCAATTCCTAGACTTGAGATGTTTACAGATCCAGGTGATGACTACAATTGCAGCTGCTGTTCTAGAAGTGGTGTCATTGTTTCAGCAACTGAAAACATACCCTGGTACCTTGTATGCCAGTACCTAGTAGTATTGATCTGACAAATGTTTTTTTCTCAATTTTAGTTAGTAAAGAACACTAGAAACAGTTTGTTTTCATCTGGTAAGGCCAGCAATATACCATCACTGTCCCACTTCAAGAGTATATCAATTCTCCAGCCCTATGTCATAATATTATCTGCAGGGAACTTGATCATCTTTCTTTCCCAGAAGACATTACATTGGTCCATTATATTGATGATATCATGTTAATTGGAACAAATGAGCAAGAAGTAGAAACAGCATTAAGCGTATTGGTAAGATATTTGTGTGAGAAGAGATGAGGGATAAATAGAACAAAAATAAAGGGACCTTCCCCCTCAGTGAAATTTCTAGGTGTCCAGTGGTGTGAGACATGTTGATATGCCTTCTAAAATGAAGGATAAGTTATTTTATCTTCTCCTACTACAACCAAAAAAGGAACAACACTTTGTTGGGCACTTTCTCATTTGCTTTTAGTAATCTGGTCCATTTACCAAGTGACCAGAAAGCTGATAGTTTTGAGTGTGGTCCAGAACAAGATGAGGTTCTGTGACTTGTCCAGGCTGCTGTGCAAGCTGCAAGCCAATTAGACCACATAATCCAGTCTATCTAATATTGATGTATATGTCAAAGAGATATAACATTTGTAGCACTTGGCAGGCATCTATGAGAGAATTAAAATTTCAGACCCATATGATTGGAGGAAAGTGCTGCCATTGTCTGCAGATAACTACTCTCCTTTAGTTTTGAGAAATACTTTTTGGCCTTCTACTGGACCTTAGTAAAGAATGAATGCTTAACTATGAGTGACAAATTCACCATAAGACTTGCATTGCCTAGCATGATCTAAATATTGTATGACCCATTTATCCATACATTTGGGCATTCATAACAGCACTCCATCAAGAAGTTCAAGTAGCATATACAAGATAGGGCTCAAGGGGTCCTGAATGCACAAGTAAGTTACATGACATAGTGGCCCAAATTCCCCTGGTTACCACTCCTGCCATATTACTTTTTCTTTGACATTCCACAGCTATGAGCACTTAGGAAGTTCCTTAAAATCAATTGACTTAGTAAGAGAAAACACAGGCCTGGATTACAGATGATTCTACATAATATTCAGATACCATCCAAAAGTGGACATCCACTCCACTGCAGCCCATTTTCTGGGACGTCCCTGAAAGACATTGATGAGGGAGATATCATCCCAGAGGGCAGAACTCTCAACAGTGCACCAGGTTGTTCATTTTTTTTGGAAGAAGAAATGGCCAGAGATGCATTTGTACACTGACTCATGGGCTGTTGTCAATTGTTTACTGGATGATCAGGGAATTGAAAGAAACATATTGGAAAATTGGCAACAATAGGTCTGGGGAAGAGGTAAGTGGATAGATTTTTTTGAGTGGACAAAAGGTAAAAAATATTTGTGTTCACCAAAGGATATTTTCAGCTGAGGAAGATTTTAGTAATCAAGTCAATAAGATGATCCACTCAGTGGCTAGTTCTCAAACTCTTTTCCAACCATTCCTGTCATGCCCAATGGCTCATAAAAAAGTGATTATGGTAGTAGGGGTGTAGGTAATCCATGGGTTCAGCAACATGGAT
Source organism: Dasypus novemcinctus (assembly GCF_030445035.2). Taxonomy (NCBI): domain Eukaryota; kingdom Metazoa; phylum Chordata; class Mammalia; order Cingulata; family Dasypodidae; genus Dasypus; species Dasypus novemcinctus. The sequence continues at coordinate 60,244,469 of NC_080691.1, read as the reverse complement.
TTACCCTTGTCAAGACCAACTTGTCCATAATCACTGTTGAGTGTCCAATATGTCAGCAATATAAACTGACAGCTCCCAATATGGCACCATTCCCTATGGTGATCAGCCCTGTATTTGGTGGCAATTTGATTTCATTGGACCATTTCCATCATGAACAGGGAAGCAACTTGTTCTAACTGAAATACACATACCCAAGGCATGGGATTGCCTTCCCTGCATGCAATGTTTCTTCCAAAAATACCACCTGTGGACCTGCCAATTGTTTTGTCCACAAACCTGTCATTCCACACAGCATTTCTTTAGCTCAAGGAAACTACTTCAGAGCAAATAATTTGCAGGAAGGGGCACATGCTCATGGAATTCCCTGGCCTTACCATGTTCCCCATCATCCTGAAGCAACTGGATTGGTAGAATGGTGGAATGTCCTTTGGAAGATTCAATTATGGTGCCAATTAGGTGCTGATACCTTTATGGGCTGGGAAAGTGTTCTCTAGGATGATCTGTAAATCAGCATGCACTCTATGGTGTTGGCTCTCCCCTACCCAGGAATTATGGGTCCAGGAATAAGGGGGTAGAAATGGGAGTGACACTACTCAATTAACCTTAGTGATCCACCTGGAAAATTTTTCTTCCTATCCATACAATCTATTTTTTTTTAATTTTTTTATTTAATTCATTAAAAAAAATATTACATTCAAAAACATGAGGTCCCATTCAACCCCACCGCCCCCACCCCCCACTCCCCCCACAGCAACACTCTCTCCCGTCATCATGACACATCCTTTGCACCTGGTAAGTACATCTCTGGGCATCGCTGCACCCCATAGTCATCCATACAATCTTAAGCTCTGCTGGTCTACAGGTCTTAGTTCCAAAAGGAGAAGTTCCTTCATCAAGGAACACAACAATGATTCCGTTGAACTAGAAGTTTAGAGAGCTACTTAGCCAGTTTGGTCTACTCATACCTTTGAATCAACAGGAGAAAAAGGGAATTGCTGTACAGCCTAAACTAAAGTAATTGATCCTGACTATGAAGGGGAAATAGAAATGCTCCTACACAATGATGGTAAAGAAGAGTTTGCCTGGAATATAGGAAGTCCCCTAGGGCAATTATTAGTACTACCATGTCCTGTGATAAAAGTAAATGAAAAATTGCAAGAACCCAATCCAAGCTGTACTGACACCAAATACAATGAATGTCTCATGATGATGGAGGAGGTTGTTGTTATGGGGGAGGAGTGGGCTGAGGGGCGTGGGGCGTATATGGGAACCTCATAATTTTTTAATGTAACATTAAAAAAATAAATAAAGACAAAAAAAAGCATTAAAAAAATCATAAAAAATACCAATGGCCCAGAATCAAAGTTTGGGTCATCCCACTAGACAAAGAACAATGGCCAGCTGGGTTGCTTGATGAGGGTAAAGGAATGGTTAGTGGTAGAAGATAGTGATAATTATGAACTTTTATCATATAACCAATTACAGGAATTACAGAAATGAGGACTCTAATAGTCAAGCATATTTCTTTCTTGTTTCGTTATGAGTATGTTTCAGCTTTCAGAGAGAGAATTCCCATCTCTGCTTTGCACAGCCAGCGTCTCCTTGGGAAATCATCAAGGAGCCCCTGGTTTGCAGCCTGCCCTGTGCAATTTGGACTTGTGCATCCCCATGGTTGTGTGAAAGAATTTTGTAAAATCTTATACTATTTACAGATAACTCCTCTATGTTCTGTTTCCCTAGAAAATCTTGACTAATACACATGCTAATGATTTAAAAATCAATGGCATTCAAATCATGGACATTAGTTTTTAAAATAGGCCATCATTTTCTTATGAAGTCCACATTCCAATCTACTCTGTTCTCAACCCAAAGATCAGTAGCATTGAAAGCAAGCTGCCTCTACAGCTCCCTCTGCACCAAGGGTCTAGGGATGAGAATTTGGGATTCTGTATCTCATTGCTGTTGGTGCTATAAGCCACAAGAATCCTTCTAAAGTGGTTACTTACGTGTAGGCATATGAGTGTAATCACCGCACTCTTTCTCATTTCTCATACACTTAATATTTTTTCATCAAAAAGGAAAACAAATTATGTCTGGCTTGCATGCTTCCACATCAAAGCCTCACCTAAGCACAGATAACTTATTAACTTGTTTTTGCATGGAAATTCTATGTAAATAGTTCTAGGTAATATAGTTTGTACGTTACTTGACTCCAAAGAATGAGCTCACATGTGGAAGAAAGCCTAAGTGGATTCTGTATACAAGAATCTCTAAAAAAATAAAGATATGCATATTTTTAACTCAAAGTTGACCTTTGACTTCCTGATTTATATTATTTTGTTTGTTATTATGCTTCTAAATATATTAATGTGAACAGCCTCTCAATAAATCTCAGTAAAAAAAGTCACAATCAGGATGAATTTTCAGGAGTTGGTGTAATTCAAATAATGTGTCCAGCCTCCACATATGAGGTCTCAAATTTAATCCCCAGTACATCTACAAACAAAACAAAACAAAAACAAAAAACAAAAAACCCAACTTAGAATAGAACACTGACAGTTCTGATATTAACATAAATTTCTCTTAACAAAGTATTCTTACAAATGTAATCTCTGAACACTGATTTTTTAACAAGGTTCTATAAATGAATTGAATAATAAAGTTTCTTTTTTTTGTGGAAATTTATATGGATATTATGATATATTTATTCTAATATATATTCAGGATGACACATATTTATATATACAGCTGTATATGTTCATGTTAATATACACATATAAATAATATATATATATCAGGTGTTAAAAACTGCTTTTTGACTTATATATATTATTTATATGTGTATATTAACATGAACATATACAGTTGTATATATAAATATGTCTTACTGGTGTTCTGCTGGGGAACTATTGTGACTAGTAAGGGAAGAAATTGTAATATTGATGTGGAGAAAGTGGCCATGGTAGCTGCTAATGTTAGGGAGAGAGAAGAAGAGATACAATGTGGGCACATTTTCAGGACTTGGAGTTGTACTGAGTGGTGCTGCAGGGACAGATGCTGGACATTGTGTGTCCTGCCATGGCCTACTGGGTGGAATGAGGGAAAGGGTAGACTACAATATAAACAACTGTCCATGTGGTGCAGCAGTGCTCCAAAATGTATTCACCAGGTACAGTGAATGTGCCATGATGATGGAAGAGGTTGTTGATGTGGGAGGATTGGGATGGAGGGGTGGGGGTATATGGGGACCTCATATTTTTTTGAATGCAACATTTAAAAGAAAATAAAGAAGGAAAAATATAATATATATTAATTTATGGATAGATATAAATTTTAATATACTTATGACTGTGTGCATGAATGCGGATGAAGTTATTTCTACTACTTTCATCCAGGAAAAGTGAATTCTGGTAAAAAAGCAGTGACATGAGGAAAAGAGACACAGAGACACAGAGGAAGAGATCTTGAACCATCTTCTTTTCTTCTAATCTTAGGACAAATTCTCTGTGTTAACAAGAAAGGTACCCATGTGGGATGTTGGAATCTCTGCCTCATCTCATCACTTACTATCATACTAATAATAAATAAATAGATATTTCTAGTGAGAATTGACTTGATGTCAGTCAAAACTCCATAATTTTTATTCAGGGTCTGAGTTTGATATTCTGTTTCATTATATTTTGACTCAGAGTAAAGAACTTCCTTTAGATTTTTAAAATATATGGTTATATTTCACAGAGTTATATTTCTCACATGATGAATATATGGAAATTAATTTCCTTTTCCATAGTAATGGAAGTAATGATTTCTGGGTTAATCCACCTCACTAATGGCTCTCCCATAGGAAGTATAGCATGTGATATTAAGAAGTTGAATTTTATTTTTAAGAAATTAATTTTATTGATATATATTAATAAAGCATAAATCGATCCAAAGTTTACAATCAATGAAATTTGGTACAATCACATAGTTGTGCATTCATCATTTCAATCATTCTTAGAACATCTTCATTATGTCAGAAAAACTAACATGCTAAAAACAAACACCAAACAAACAAATCTCATCACCTCTCAATCTCTCTATGCTTCCCCTGTCTTACAAAGCTGCAATTCTATTTCCTTCCTTCTATTTCATTTATGTTTATATTTAGTAAAAAAACAATCTTACAAATGCAATATCATCCATATTCATATTTTACATGAGGTTTCAATATGTTAAACAGCTCCAAGTTACATTTTTTATCTTTCATTCCAACAATATAAATGGCCTTTGGCTTTCCCTTTCAATGACTGTCATACCCATATAATTGTTCTGCTAGTCACCAACAGCATCATGTACTCTCAACATTGCATTTCCAAAGATTTACAAACAACCTTTTAACCAATTCTGCACAGGCTAAGCATCAGCTTTCCCTTCTCTTCCCTCATTCTATTTTCTGATGACACGCATTCTAATTTTTAACTCCACACATTTACAAAATATATTTCATTCGTAATAGCACAGTCATACAGTATTTGTCCTGATGCATCTAGTTTGCTTCACTAAACATAATGTCCCCCAAGTTCATCCATGTTGTCATATGCTTCATGACTTCATTTCTTCTTACCAAGCTGTATTAGTCAGGATTCTCTAGGGAAACAGAATCAACCAGAGATATCTGTCATTAGGATGTGATTTTATGAGTCTCTCATGTGACCATGGAGATGCATAAGTCCAGGTTCTGTAGGCAAGCTGCAAACCAGGGCTCCAAAGAAAGTCCAGTAAAGTTTCTTGAGTTTCCAGGAGACTTTGGCTGTCAAAAGATGAGCTGGAAAATTCTTTCTAAATACTGAAGTTACTTCCCCTTTTATGGCATTCAACTGATTTGATAAAGCATCGCTCACTGCTGATGTCAATCTCCCTGTTTGGTGTAGATATAATCACCTATCTATGCAGTAAAGTCACTGGTGACTAAAGTCCACTAATGTCCTTATATTACAATTAGTGCAGTGGTTGCTTGATCAAACGGCTGAGCACAATTACCTGGCTGATATGTCACATTAGCCTAGCCATCACACATGCATAATTTTCCATTGTATCTCTACACCACAGTTTGTTTATTCATTCATCAGTTGTTGGGCAAGTGGATTTTTTCTAACTTTTGACTACCATGAATAATGCCATGAGGAACATCCATGTGCAGATGTCTATTTGTGTCACTCCTCTCAGTTCTTCTGGGTATATACCTAGCAATAGTATTGTCAGGTAGCAAGCAAATCTGTATACAACTTCCTTAGGAAATACAAAACAGTCCTTCACAGTGGCTGTACTATTCTACATTCTGATCAACAGTGAATAAGCATTCCTACTCTCCACATACTCTCCAGCATTTACTATTTTCCAACTTTTTAACAGCAGCCAGTCTAGTAAGTGTGAAATGATATCTCATTGTAGTTTTCATTTGCATTTTCCCAATCACTAGTGATGTTGAACATTTTTCATGTATTTATTCACCATTTTATTTCTTCCTTGGGCAGATGTCTTTTTAAATTGGATAGTTTGTCTTTATATTGTTGAGTTGCATGATCACTTTAAAAGTCTGGGACCAGATAGCTTCACAGGTGAATTCTAGCAATCATTCAAAGATGATCTAATACCAATCTTGCTCAAGCTCTTCCAAAAACTTGAAGAGGAAAGAACACTACCAGACACAACTATGAAGATTACATCACCCTAATACCAAAACCAGATAAAAATCTAGTGACAAAAGAAAATTACAGACCAATAACCCTACTGAATATAGATGCAAAAGCCTCAACAAAATAATTGCAAACAAAATCCAAAAGCACATTAAAATAATTATACACCATAATCGAGTGAGTCTTATCCAAGTATTCAAGGTTGTGGCACCACAAGAAAAATCAGTTACTGCAATAAATCACATCGATAAATTGAAGAAGAAAAATTACATGATTCTCTCAATTGATGCAGAAAAGGTGTTTGACAAAATACAGCACCTTTTCTTGAAGAAAAAAAACCCAAATAATGGGATTAGAAGGAAGAATTGTCCCTATGGTAAAGTGCACATATGGAAAACCTATAGCTAGCATTGTACTCAAAGATGAAATATTGAGAGTTTTCCACCTGAAATCAGAAAGAAGACAAGGATACTCACTCTCACCATTATAATTCAATATCTTGTTAGATGTTCTAGCTATAGCAATTAGTTTAGAAAAAAGAAATAAATTGCACCCAAATAAGAAAGGAAGAATAAAACTTTCACTATTCAGTGATGATATGAATCTATGTCTAGAAAATTTTGAAAAAATAGACAAACTAAGCTTGTCTATGGGGAGTGCCCATGCCCAATCCTGCACCTCCAGTTTACCCCTACTATCAGTGAACCCTGAGAATAGACAATATCTAAACAAAGCCTGGGTGTTGGAGATGAGGAAGGGCTGGACAAAAAGCTTATGGCACACCAAGCTTGCTCAAGGCCTTAGGATGCAGATATGGTCAGCAAGGTCAAGACCCTCAGGAGCCTTGACCTAGCAGATTCAGATGGCTCTAGAATGTTTGAGGAATTGACAATCCTTGACCTCTTTTAGGAAGAAGAGAGGGGAAGGAGGCACATTAAGGGAGAGTGAGGGTGAAGGTTGATAGTCAGAAAGAGTGAGGAGTCACTTTTGTTTCCTAGTCATCTGGGAACTCTGGAACATGGCCCAGATGGATTTCCATCTCAAAGCTTGAAGTTCCTGCCATGTGTATGGGAAGCGAGTCAGCTATATACTCACTGCTGAAGTCAAAGCCACTCTGGAGCCAGACCCTGTAGTGAGATGTGATGTGAACACTGGGCTCTGCATCAGCTGTCTGGCAGCCTGATTGAGGGGCTGTATTACCGTGAGGGTGCCATTGCATTCTGTGCACTATGTGCCCAGATATGTGTTCAGTTCATCAACAGTAACCTGTGAGCTTCAACTGCAATATTAACCCAATTGATAGAAGAATTAACTGATCTCCAGAGACGAAGTGACTCACCTCAGTCACAAGTTGGGAGATGGGGTTTCAGTGCTAAACTGTCAGACTTGTGTCCAAGATTAGCTCAAAGATTTCTTGAATCCCTAGGCAGGTGGGCAGGGAACACACTCATCAACCCAAGGCTTGATGACCTCTGGGTGGTGTTTGTCCTTGAAGCTCTTACTAATTGACTGAGATGGAACTCCAACTCACAAGACATGTGTTAGCTAAAGGACAGAATGGTGGTTTTAAGGCTCCCAGAAGCCACACCTCAGCTCTCCCTCCCACTGTCCATGCAACAGTTTGGATTTGGGTGTCCCAACTCTCCTCAAGCAACAAACCCAATGTTGGCCAGGGAGCCATCTGATTTAGTATTGGCTTCCTCAGATGATGGAGTTGCTGAACCATTATATGGCACAAGACCAGACTCCCAATTTCATTCTGGGCACAAGAATGTCATAGATGCAGGTCACCTGGACCTGCTGGAGCTCAGTGACACCCTGGGATTCCTGGGACCAGAGGGAAAGAACAGGCACTTCTAAGGCCTTACTGGGCTTCCTGGGTGAGTCAGGGGCCAGTGGGTTGTTTTGGCTCCCATACCATGCATTCTCTTCCATGCTCTACCTGATGACAGTGCTGAGATCAAGCTCTTGTCCTCCAGGAAGTTGTCCTTCATTCCACATACAACCCCCATCCCCCTCAAGAAAGAATGTCAGCATTGTATCTTTTCATCAAACTGTCTCTATAAACCTAAGATGAAGCCATATATATTTAGCCCGATTGTGTCATGACCAGGAGAGATTCTGACCTACACCCTACTCCATCTTAGCCCCAATACCACAGAGATTGCCTGAGTTGCTCACCTTCCTCATTTTGTAAAAATTGACCATCTTTCCCTGGAAAGTAGAGTTTTCATCCATTATAAAAGGGACCCCAGCCCTTACCATCTCCACCCACCCGCCCCGAACACCAGTCATGCTGCACTACTGCAGGCTCCACTGCAATCTGGACAGGCCAGACCAGGGGTGAACCAAGACAGGTTTCTGGGATGCAGGAGGGGGGCGAGGACTGGAGTAAAAGTGATCTTCCAGTACCACACTCTGATGACAGATGAAGAGATGACCCCTTGGATCAAACTTAGTTACAGGTCTGTAGGATGGCCAGGGCACCCCAGCTCCCAGGGAAGCTGCAAAACTCTCATGAGAGTCCCTGTGCCCACTTATGTGAGCTCAGGATTAAGGTGGGGGGGGCTCTTCTCCAAAACCTAAGGGACCCCCCCCCCCACCATCCAGATGCAGCTACTAGGTTCATTTACACTTATTTACTCCTCCACCGCATAGTCCGACATGATTAATTGAGTAATGAATGTCCCCAGGTATAGGACAGTGCCCTGGATAACACCCTGTTGCATTGGGTGGGATTGGGATGAACACAGACTCTCAGGTGACACCCAAGTCCTCACTCTTCAGTCTCAGACTCTTACGACTATCTATGGCTCACCCTGGGACAGCCTGAGACTCTTAACTACCTCTCCCTAAGTTCCCAGCCTTCAAGGATCCTAAACGTCTTACCACTTACCTTTCCAGACAGGTTTTTGGTAAATTACCAAGTTTTCTCCCCACCTCCCAAATCCACCCTGAATTATGTTATTCGAGGCTCATACTCAGACTGGTTGAGACTTGTCCCCACAGGAATGTAGCTGCTCATGGCAGTAAAGATTCCAGAGGTGGGGACATTGAATGGATGCTTTCCAGGACTTTGGCAACTGGAAGGAAGGGAACAAGGAGGACCCCCACCCTGGAACCAGCTGTGTCTCCTCATACCTGGGGCATGAGATGCCCCGAGAATTTCCCATGAAACTGTGGGGAAGTGTGCGTTCTTAGAACTGTGTCCAGTTAACAGGATGATCTAGGTGAAGAGCAGAGATGGTATTGCAGATGGGTCTTCATGCAGTTCTTATCTGTTGAGGGGGCACTGGTAAGGGAACCTAAGGAGCTGACCTCACTTCCTTCGTGAGAGAACCCAACAGAATTTGGCATGATGGTAACCAGGCACCCAGATTCCACAGACAGCTACTTACCCAGCTCACTTGGCAGGAGACACTTGAGAGAGCAATATTTTAGCTGCATTTTTAGGTGTAGAAGCTCCAGCCTCAAGAAAATCAGGAATGAATCCCTTTTCCATTGCTTTTGGTGTTAACTCAGCACTCAGGCATGAAGATTCTGGTCATCAGTCATGAATCACCAAAGGCAAATAGGGTGGTCCAGGTCTAAACAATTCAGCACATGCCATCATTGTGATCCTACCTGGGCAATCCCATATACTATCGTCCTCCCAATTTGTGGGAGACATGAGCACTGGGACCACCCTGGGCAGAAGCAGGCCATCAGAGGTAGGAATCCAATAGGTTCTTCCTTTCCACCTCCCTGTCATGGCTGACAGGTTTGGAGGGCACGTGTTGGGAGTGGCATTCATGTGTATCAGTGTTAATCCTGAGCCCTCAGGTTTTCAGAGAAGCAGGGACACCAGGGTGATAAGCAAGGGGATCTGAGTAAGTGACTGGAAACAGTTCTGCTGCAGGGCAATGGAACCCACTCTTCTCACAACATACACCTAGACTCATATATGGGAATGGGGAAATACACCAAACTGATAGGCACAGGGATCCCCAAGATACCAGGGCACACATGACTGGTGCCAGCACTAGGAAAACCTTGAAATGATAGTCCTTGGCTCAGAGGGGCTCTGGAACTCTGGGATTTGTAGCATGCTACATCCACCCCTTTCCTGTAATTCTTCTATGTCTAATTTTATGCATTAACTATGTGAAACAATGCTTTGTGTTTTACAGCATTCATCCTGCATAGGCTTGATAATATACCCAGGAAGCAGATGCCAGAATAAATCCCACAATGTCATAGAAAATATTGGCAGGCTTCAGAGACCTCAAAAGATGGTGGGGGGGAGTGTTGCGGTGGGGGGCGTGGGGGGTGGGGGCTGTGGGGTTGATTGGGACCTCGTATTTTTTGAATGTAATTTGTAAAAATAAATAATTTTAATTAAAAAAAAAAGAGTACAAAAGAAAGAAAAAAAAAAGGATTAACCAGGTCTGTTTCAGGTGCCCAGTGCCATTCTGATCTACCTTCTGGGTGTCCAACATATGGGAGAGGTTGTCAGGCACTCTCTGAGCCTTCTTGGAACTGACAGGCTTAGGAGTAGATTGGGGCTACTGACATGGTAAGTGCTGACGTAGAGATGATGAGGAGGTTTTATGGGAATAGAAAAAGGCACCCACTCAAGACGTGCAAACAAAGGCAGCTTCATGGAGTGGACAGCAGATTGAATGACTGGAAATTGTTCAGGTGGTGAGACAGGCATGCTAGAAAGAGCATGCCTGATTGATGGACAGTGTTAGTATGGGTGTGCTGGTACTGGTCCCATAGGCCATGGGTGATGTTCAACTGTAACTTTAGTAGAAGATGGTCTTGACCATGAAGGGAGGACCTGAAGATTAAGATGCAGGGACCACTGCAGATGAGGCTGCAGGCATGACTTACATGTGATTCATTAAGGTGGAACATCCCAAACACTAAAGCTTCAGTGCCCACAAAACTTTGATCTGTTTTGCAGCAGGGCTGAGGCTTCCCAGCTTGGATTGTGCCACACCCTGTCAAAACTGTTTATCTCTTTTTCCTGCCAAACCCACAATCAGTCACTTTAATTCTTCTCAATGACAAGAACAATATATACATGTCAAGAACTGAGCTAGTAGGTGTGATATAGTCGATGAAGACAAGCCATAATGAATAAACATAGCAGTCAAATATTTAATGACTTCCTGCATCCGTATAAGTAAAAGGCTAAAAAGGAAAAGTGCCAGGTCGCCTTTACTCCATTTTTCCAAGAAAAGTGCTTTGTAAGATCAGATGTCTCAGTGCACATAAAGGCAAGTATCTCAGTGCTGCAGGAGCCCTGAATGAAAGATTACTGCCAGTTTATGGAAGTGGGGCCTGGGAAGGGATAATGGGGTGAGGGAGGTAAAGAAAAGGACTGAGAAATGATCCCAGTTGAGAAATATGCCTTGAGGTTCTCCCAAACCTCATAAGAAGGTCTCAGTTTAGCTTGTGTGAGTCCAGCTAGAGGGTACTCACCAGTCACAGGTGGCTGCAGAGTACTCCTCCTGCTACTATTCTGTCTTTTAAAGTGTGAAAATCATGGGTTTTGTATAAGAACAAGATTGTGCAATTATCACCACTACTGAATTTCCGGATATTTTTCATCACCTTGAAAGGAAACCCTGGACACATAGCAGTCATTTGCTTCTACCTCTTTTCCCCTATTCCTTAGTAACATCTCTTCTATTTCTGTACCTATATATTCAGCTACTCTGATAGTTTAAATAATTGGAGAAATTCATATGTGGCCTGTTGTCTCTTGCTTTTTCACTTAGCATAAATTTTCAAGGATTCTTATTGTTATATGTATCAGTACTTCATTAATATTTTTTACTTTTTAAAAATTAATTTATTGAAGTATATCATTCATACATAAACATACATAAAGAATAAGTGAATAATAATAGTTGTGAACTTACAAAACAAACATATATAACATCATACAGGACTCTCATAACTCACCCTATCATCAATAATTTGCATTGTTGTTAAACCTTTTGAATTAATGATGAAAGAGAATTGTCAAAATATTGCTACTAACCAAAGTATTTTTCCCTCAACCAACCCTATTATTATGATTTTTCTATCATTTATATATGAACATACATAAACAAGTGTATAGTAAATTACAAAGTTGTGAGCTTACAAAGCAAATATGTATATCATACAGGGGTCCCATATATCAACCCTCCACCAATACCTTGCATTGTCATGAGATGTTTGTTAAAAATTATGAAAGAATATTGTCAAAATCTTACTACTAATCATAGTTCTTCTTACATTTGGTGTGTTTTACTCCTAACACACTCTATTATTTAAAAAAAATTTTTTTTTTGACAGAAGTTGCAAACCTCCAAATCAATCATGCACATATGCAGAATTCCCAGATAACATCCCTCCATCAACACACCACACTGTTGTGGAATATTTGCTCCAGATAAGATAATATCATCTGACTGTTACCATGTCTATACTGTACATTTGGCTCCCTTTTTCCATACTGCCTCATTATCAACACAGTACATTTTTCACATAAGTGTAAGAATATTATATTATTGCTATTAACCACAGTCCGTAGGTCACCCTAGCCGCATTTTTCCCATGCTTCTCTACATTCCCATCACCCTGCAATAGTGATGAACATTTGCTCTAGCTCACAAAGGACACTCTTGCATCTGTACCATCAACCACAATTCTCATCCACCTCTTGGTTTACTGTGCTATTCAGTTCCTAGATTATTCTCTAGCATTCTGTCAATTGGCATTTGCATACCTCGACTGCCATTTTCAGTCACATCCCTATTTATAATATAGCTGTTACTCACTATGTGTTACCATCCACTCTATATATTTCCATACTTTTACAGAAAAGCTCATTAAAACTTGTGCATACATTAAACTTCAGTAGTCTATCTCAGTCCTCCTCTTATCTCCTTTAAGAATCCACCACCTAACACCAGGTCTTGGAGATATTTTTCTACAGTTTCTTCTAGAAGTTTTATAGTTCTTGCTTTTACTTTTAGGTTTTCGATCCATTTTGTGTTAATTTTTAGATAAGGTAGGAGATGGGGGTCCTCTTTCCTTCTTTTGGTTATGGATAGCCAATTCTTTCAGCACCATTTGTTGAATAACATTGAGTTGCAGATTTATGAATACAAGTGCTTTACATCATTGGTTAAATTTATTCCTGTCTATTTGAGTTTTATCTGTCATATTTTACTTTCACCACTTTTTTGACAATTTTAGTTACTTTTATTGATATAATCTTCATTTCTAGGCTCTCTGCCAATACTCTCTCTCCAGTCTTTTCTTTCAGGCTCTAGCTCACCCTTTAGTATTTCCTGAAAATCTGATCTTTTGTTTAGAAATTCTCTCCGTTTCTGTTTATCTGTGAATATTCTAATCTCACCCTAATTTTTGAAAGACAGTCTTGCTGGATATAATACTCTTGGCTGGAAGATTTTCTCTTGTAGCATCTTAAATATATCAAGCCACTGTCTTCTTGCCTCCATGGTTTCTAGTGAGAAATCTGCACTTCATCTTATTGGATATCCATTATAGGTTGTGCATTGCTTTTCTCTTGCTGCTCTCAGAATTCTCTCTTTGTCTTTGGCATTTGACATTCTGATGAGTATGTGTCTCGGAGTTGGTCTATTCAGATATTTTTATTTTCATTTTTGGATGGGAGTACATTGTGCTTCTTGGACATGGATATCTATGTCTTTCAATAGGGTTGGGAAATTTTCTACCATTATTTCTTCAAATATTCCTTCTGTCCCTTTTCCCTTCTCTTTCCTTCTGGGACACCAATAACACATATGTCTGCATGCCATTTGCTGTCACTTAGTTCTGTGTGATCTTGTTCAATATTTTCCAGTTTTTCTTTCATCTGTTCTTTCGTATGTTCACTTTCAGTGGCCATTACTTCAAGCTTACCAATCCTTTCTTCTGCCTCCTCAAATCTGCTATTATGACTTGAATATTTTTAAATTTCACTTATTGCATCTTTCATTCTCATAAGATCTCCTATTTTTCTATGCATGCATTCAAATTCTTCTTTTTGCTCATTCACTCACTATCGTCTTAATATCCTAAATCTATTTAGCCATCTCATTGAATTTATTAAGGAGACTTGTTTGAACATCTTTGATTAGTTGTCTTAACTCCTTTATGTCATCTGGAGGCTTATATTGTTTCTTTACCTGGACCATAACTTCCTGTTTCTTGGTGTGGATTGTAATTTTTTGTTGCTGTCTTGAGATCTGACTTACTAAACTATTTTTTTCTGGGTGAAGTTTTTCTCTTTATTTTATGACTTCCTGTCCTTTCTCCCTTGCTGGTTGTTCAGTAGGAGCCAAGCATGTAGTTGGTGCTGAAATCTGTGGATTCTCAAGCTGTTCTCATTGCACCAGGGACCAATGAAGCTTCTTCCAACTTTCTCCTTTTCCAGGTTTAGGGACAGAGACACAACTGTGTGGAATAACCCAAGTTGTGCAGGCCTACACTATAGTTGACCACAGAGACTGTTGAAGCTTGATGACGCTCTCTCCCCTGCCTTGGGTGGGGATGGAGCAGCAATCTATGCAGTGTGGGTCCAAGATGACCACAGTTGCCTCAGTAGACTCCTGATTTTCAGTCTGTTCCAGTCAAAATTATCTGTAGTTACCTGGATAGGGTGGTGCAGGACCCACCAGCCTCCTCCCTGCCAGAGGTGGGGCTGAAGCCTAGGCAAGAGCTGCAGGCCAATCTGGGTGAAAGAAACCAGTTTCTACCATCACAGTGATTTTTGGTCAGCTTGGCTTCCCCTCAGGCTGGGGGCAGTGTCAAATGGCAGCCACCAGCCTCTTTCCATCTTGGGGTGATTCATACCCCAGCTCTTCCTAAGGTTATATGTTAGCCAGCCAAGTCTGCCAATCAGTAGCTGAATTTGATAGCCAACTGTCACCTTCTCCACTCTTTTTTGGAAATGGAGCTTCCAATTCAAGCCACAGAATAGCTCCTGGGGCGGCTTGTGCCACCAGAGTAGGACAATCACTGTTCTCTGTGGCTTGGCTGGTAATTTCTGGGAGAGGCTGGTGCAGGTCCCTGCAGCTTCCTCCTTGCTGGAGGTGGCACTGGGACCTAGACTAGAGCTGCCATCTGATCTGGACAGAAAGAAGCTAATTCCTACCAGCAGTGTGATTTTCATTTGGCCCTGCTGCCTCTTCATTACTTTTTATGGCTGATAATATTCCATTGTATGGATTTACTGCATTTTAAAAATTCATTCCTCAGTTGATCAATATTTGGGTTTTTTGCCAAACTTGGCTGTTATGAATAATGCCACTTTAGATATTCAAGCAAAAGTTTCATGAGAAAGGCTGAATTTATTTTACTGCAATATTAGACAAATGTTTGCAAACTACATTTCAGTATAATATTCTTATGTTTTTGACCATGATAAGGCCATAAAAATAAAGCTCACGAATTTAAATGGTTTCATTTGACAAATAATTAATATATATTATTTGTCTAAGGTCCTGGAGATTCAGTATTGAATAGAAGACAAAGACTCCTGCCTTCTTAGCTTGCACTGGGTTGATGGTGCAGACAGCAAACAAGTAAAGAAACAGACACTTTTTCTATTTCTGTCTTCAGCTTGCTTCATGCTTATATAGCTCTTCATTCTCTAGTTTCCTAAGGTGGGTATTTAGATGACTTACTCACCTCTTTTCAGCTTTAATTTATGTATTTGGTGTTGTAAAATTCCCTCTAAGCACTTCTTTAGCAGAATCTAACAAACTATAATTGTATATTTATTTTCAAAATATTTTTCTATTTCTCTTAATACTTATTATTTGATTGACTTGCTATTTAGAAGTGTGTTGGTCAATCTCTAGAGATGTTGGTATTTTCCAGCTATTCTTCTGTTTTTAGTCTAGTTTAATCCCATTGTGGTCTGAGAGCACACTTTGTATGATTTCTACACATTTAAATCTGTTAAGGTGTGTTTTATGATCCATCTTGGTGAATATTTCATGTGAAATTGAGAGTCATATTTCTTCTGCTGTGTAAAATTAAATATTCCGTAATGTCAATTAAAACCAGTTGAATGATGGTGCTGTTCAGTTCAGCACCATCCTTACTGAGGTTATGCCTGTGGATATGCCAATTACTCATAGAGGGGCATTAACATCTCCATGTCTAATAGTGGTTTTGGCTTTTTCTCCTTACAGGTATATCCTTTTTCTGTCTAAACTATATTTATGCCCTCTTGTTACAAGAATACACATTAAGTACTGTTATGTCTCTTGGAAAATGTATCCCCTTGGTCATTATGTAATGTCCCCCTTTGTTCCTGATACTTTTCCTTTATCCGAAGTCTTTTATCTAACATTCATACAGCTAATCCTGCTTTTTTAGTTTTTGCATGGTATTGATTTTTCAATTCCTTTATTTTTATTTCATTTGCTTTTATATTTAAAGTCATTATCTTTTGAACAGCATATAGTTGTGTCTATTTATGCCTACACAGTCTGTGTCTTTTAATGGTTTATGACTCCATTCACATTTTAAGTGATTGCCAGTATAATAGGGTTAGCATTTATCATATTTCTGATTTTCTATTTTTGGCTTTTTTCTTTGATTTTTTTCTTTCACTCTTTTTCAGCCTATTTTATTTAATTTAACATCAAATGTGACTCTATTTTTCTCCTGCTCAGGATATAAATTATGGCTTTTTTATTAAAATCAATTTTTGTGGTTTCCCTAAATTTTACAACATGCACTTAGAAGTAATCTAAGTATACTTTCAAATATCACTGTATCATATCGCAGGTAGTGTATATATTTATAACAGAGGATTCTCATTTCCTCCTTCTCATCCCTTGCCTATATTAATTTCACTTACATATATGCCATTACCATCTAACATTATTGCTCCTCTTGTTTTGAACAAATTATTATTAGTTAGGTAATTACAGATAGAAAAATACTTTATTTTGTTTTTATTACTTCCTCACTCTTCTTTATGTACATCTGAGTTTCTCACTGTAATGGTTTAGAGCTATGCACTACAGAAATACCTGTGATTAAAACTAACCCATTCCTGTGAGTGTAAACTTTTGTACATAGGATCTTTAATTAGGTTACTTAGTGAAGGTATGGCCCAGGGTGGGCAGTAAGTCTCTTACTGAAGGTCTGTATAAACTGGATTAATATGGAAAATGAGAGAGGGAAAGAAAAAGAGAGAGTGAGCCATGGAAGCGAAAGCAATGAAACCTGAAAGAGAAGGGAGAGACTAGAAGATGCCATAATATGCTTTGTCATGTGACAGAGGTGTCCATGATTACTGGCACCCAGTCTTTTGTGACAAAGCATCAGTTGATGATACCTTGTTGTGGACATTTTCATGACTTCAGAACTTTAAGTTTGTAAGCTAATAAACTCCTATTGTAAAAGCCAATCCATTATTGGTATGATGCTTTCATTAGCTGTAGCAGACTAAAACACTGAACTATAACATTTTCCTTCTCACTGAACAATGTCTTTCAACAGTTCTTGCAAGGAAGGTCTATGGGCAACAATTTTCTCCAGCATCTGTTTGTCTGAAAAATTCTTATTTTTCTTTCACCTTTAAAGGATAAATTTCCTGGATACAGAATTCTGTTTTTTTTTGTTTTGTTTTTTTTTTTTTTTTTTTTTTTATTTCACCACTTTATTTCTCTCACTTTACTCTCTTCCTATTTGCAGGGTGTCAGAAAAGAAGTTCAATGTCATTCTTAACTTTGTTTCTCCCTAGGTAAGACCGTCTTCTTCTTTTTGGTTTGTTTCTTTATCCCCTTCCTTATAACCACTTTCAAAATTTATTCTGTGTGTGTGTGTTTTTTCCTGTAATTTTAATTTTTTATGCCTAGGTGGAACCCCTGATTGGGGTCCTCTGAGCATTCTAGATCAATGGTTTGTTGTATGACTCTGTCATTTATTTTCTAAAATACTCAGCCATTATTAACCAAATATTTCTTCTGCTTCTTTCTGTCTTTCTTCTCCTTCCAGTGTACCAATTTCACGTGTTCTAGCTTTTGTAATTATGCCACAGTTCTTAGCTATTCTGTTCTGTTAAAATTATTTGTATTATTCCAAATTTTTCAAATTTCTGTTGACATATCTTCAAGCTCACTGATTCAGTCTTTGGCTGTGTACAGTCTACTAATGAGCACACTAAAGGCATTCTTTTTATTTTGTAGTGCTTTGTATTTCTAGAAGTTCTTCTTTTGTTCAATTTAGTTTTTTCTTATATCAAAGTAATTATGTTTATTGTAGAGATGCAGAAAAATATGGAGCAAAAGAAAGTAGTATGTATTATAGAACCATCAATAGTCAATTACAAAGCTGGGATTAGGGTGGTGCAAGAAATACACTCACCTTAGGTGCAAATTTTAAGATGGATCCAAAAATTTAATTAATAAAGATACATTTTTTTGTTTAGTATTTTCAAATATGAAAATTAATTGAAAAAAAATCATGCTGAACAAAATAGACATTTTAAATAAATGGGTCTGCTCCTGCATTTACTAAACCCTGCATCACTCAACTTTTATTCAGGGCTGTAACCCCAGCCCTGAATAAAAGAAAGCCTTTCTTAAAAAAATTATTATAATAACAACTATACAACTCAGAATTTCATATTTTAAGCACATTCAGCTTATACAGTTAAATAGTATTACTTACATTAATAATATTTTGCTATATCACCAATATCCTTTACTCTAAAATTTTCTTTAAATCAAACAGAATTTATACACATAAAGTCATAATCCCTCTTCCTGCCCCATCCTTTGACACCCTGTAACCTATGAACTCTACTAACTCTCTGAAGTTTGCTGCTTCAAGGTATTTCTTATAAACAAAATCAAAAAATATTTGTCTTTCTGTTACTTGTTTCAGTCAATCTGTATGTCTTGAAGCTTCATCTATGTTATTACATGTTTCAGAACTTTGTTTCTTTTCGGAGGTGCATAATATCCCATTGCATGTATATTTTGCTTATCCATTCATTTGTTGACATACAGTTTCCCACACTTTTTAGCTATTGTGAATAATGCTTCTATGAAGACTGGTGTTCACATATGTTTAAATTCCCTCTATTCAGTTCTTTAGGATATAAAACAAGAAGTAGGATTGTGAGGCGATATGGTACTTCTATTTTCAAATTTCTGAGGCACACTCAAATTCATTTTCACAGTGGCTGCACCAATTTCCATTGTCACCAACAGTGTATATGTTATTCTTGATTTTTAGCACTCCTTTGAATTCTTTTTTAAAGTTTCCAATCCTCTGCTTTCATTAATCATCCGTTATTGAATGTTGCCTTTCTTTTCATTGAAAGCCCTTAGCATATTCATCATTATTTAATTTATTTTATTTTTTTTTGTTTTTTTTCTGCTTTTCTTTTTTTAATTATTATTTTTTATTGATTTTGTAAAAATATTACATTTAAAAAAAAAGAGGTCCCATTCAACCCCACCACCCCCACCCCACCACTCCCCCCCCAGCAACATTCACTCCCATCATCATGACACATCCATTGCATTTTGTAAGTACATCTCTGGGCATCTCTGCACCTCATGGTCAATGGTCCACATCATGGCCCATACTCTCCCCCATTCCATCCAGTGGGCCCTGGGTGCATTTACAATATCTGGTGATTGCCCCTGAAGCACCGTCCAGGGCAACTCCAAGTCCCAAAGTCACCTCCACATCTCATCTCTTGCTGCCATTCCCCATACCCATCAGCCACCATGTCCACTTTTCCCACTCCAATGCCACCTTTTCTCTGTGGACCTTGGATTGGTTGTGTCCATTGCACCTCTATGTCAAGAGGAGGCTCAGATTCCACATGGATACTGGATGCAATCTTCCTGCTTTCAGTTGTAGGCTCTCTAGGCTCCATGGTGTGGTGGTTGTCCTTCTTCAACTCCATCTTACCTGAGTGAGGTGAGTCCAATAAATCCGATTGTAGGAGCTGGGGTCTGTTGAGGCTCAGGGCCTGGCTATCATATTGTCAGTCCAGAGATTCAAATCCCCTAATTATATCTTACACCCCAACACCAACTACAATTCCAGTAAAGTAGCATGAAAGAGATTGCATCTGAGTCCAGTTTCATCACGCAGAAACACCAGCTCCAAAGAAGAGCCATCTGAAATGGCAGTGAACCCCTTCTGGGATGACAATAGAACCCGTGGGTCTCCTTAGTCCTCCAAGGAACCAATACCTGGGCATTGTATCTACTTTATTTGTCTCTTAGACTCTGCTCAGTTGTGCATAAGGGCAATCATTCTGATAGCCTCCAGACTCTTTTTTAGAAACTCGTAGCCATATAAATTCATTTCTCCTTTCCTTTTCCCCCTTACATTAGGTCAAACAGCATTTTAAAGTCATGTTATTATATGTAGACAGGGATATTCTGCTGGTCCTCATCGAACCTTCAATTCAAGGTCATTTTCCAGTTGCATCATCAGTTGGTAGTTAATAGTGATCCCTTGGTGCCAGGGAGGCTCATACCCGGTGTCATGTCCCACGCTGGGGGGAAGGCATTGCATTTAAATGCTGAGTTTGGCTTCGAGACTGGCCACATTTGAGTAACATGAAGGCTGTCAGGAGGAAATTCCCAGGCACAGTGCTGCTCTAGGCCTTGTTCTTATTTCAGGCATATAGGCTCACAAGCATAGTCATTAGTATCAGGGGCTCACTGTTGGACCCTCATTCCTTCCCGGTCCTTGCCGCTGCACCTGGGGGACTGCCACTGCTCCCCTAGGAACCACGACAGAGCACCCCCCGCCAGGAAGCCAGTACCCCCCCAACTGTAGTTTTTAATTGTTGCCACTATTAGTGTATCCAAACATTACCATGCACCCTGGACATATGCCCTGTATAGCTCCCTGTCAGCCATATATCGCATATCACTAGTATCCTATACCAGTATTCCTCCGCTGCCTTTGTTGAACCACTCTGTGATCCAGAACTTCCTGAAAATTGAGCCCAATATAATGTCAAGATCCCTTACTAGCAAAATGGCATATAGCGATGGGTTTAAAGGTTAGATGGGTTTAAAGGTTAGATACGTGTTGACTTGGAAAAATTCTACATCTTATCTTTTTCTTTTTTTTTCCCTAATTATTGGACTTCTCTTCATGAGAGCCCTAGACCACAGCAATTCATATATACAATATACAGCACTCCCACACATCCACCACAAAACCTTTTCCCTTCCACAGCGATACTCTTACAACCTATTCACATCATATTTACTTAAAGTGATGTACAGTGTCTGAGACAATAGCTTTCAAACAAGGTGACATCTGTGCTTACATTGTGGTGCATACTTTAGGATATACAGTTTTCTAAATTGTTAGTTAACCTATGTTTTACATTATGGTTTACATTATCAGTCTGTCGTCCCCTATATGTTTATGGTGTAATATTACATGTTTTATATCCATCCTTGTGTACTCTCGTGAAACTCCTCTCTTACCCCACTTTTACCTTGGTTCCACACATTTAACATCCATTTTCCTATCCCCTTGGTGCCCACAGTGACAGTCAACCTCCATTTCCCGAGGAGCGACGTCCAGAGATACTTGCAACAGTGTTCAGGGCCTAACTTGCTCAACTGCCCCAATGCCCTGGGAGCCACGCTTTCTCTTGAGAGATACAGTTCCCTCTATTTGATGGCATTAGTGCTCCCCAGGATGTGGGTCCACCCCAACTCTCACTTCTTGGGTCTCTACCCAATGGTACAACCCACCCTGGCAAAATGAGCATTCAGACATTCCCCAGGAGTCTGTCCCGCATGAGACCATCCCCTCCGAGCATCCTAAACAGGTAACCCTCCTAATTATATTTTGATACGGTTTTCTCAGCATTTTACTGTCAATCAACACCTGACACTCTCCTATGTTCGTATGTTGCCCCTCCCTCCCCCCAATTTTGTGGGCAATATTACCCATCCGCCCATCCCCAGCCCCCCTCAAACCCGCAAACACCACCCAAAGGCAACCTCTTGCCCCCATTTTTTCTCTTCTTTGTGCTCATACTTACCGCCAGCTCATCATAGATTCCACCCCTGCAGACGTCAGCTCACATCCTTCCTCCACCCCTCGAATTCCTGTAAGCCTATTTTCCAGTCTCTATCTCTCTGAGGCAGCTTGCTTATTTCATATCATTGAGGTCATGTAGTATTTGTCCTTCAATGCCTGGTTGCTTCACTGAACATAAGGTTCTCGAGATTCATCCATGTTATCACGTGTGTTTGTAGTGTATTTGTTCTTACAGCGGAGTAGTATTCCATTGTGTGCATATACCACATTTTATAGATCCACTCATTTGTTGATGGGCATTTGGGTTGATTCCAACTTTTGGCGATAGTGAACAATGCTGCTATGAACATTGGTGTATATATATTGGTTTGTGTCCTTGTTTTCAGTTCTGCTGGGTATATATACCAAGGAGTGGTATTGCTGGGTCAAATGGCAAATCTATGGTTAGTTTTTTGAGAAACCGCCAAACTCTCCTTCAGAATGGTTGCATCCTTCTGCATTCCCACCAGCAGTGGATGAGTGTTCCCCTTTCTTCCCATCCTCTCCAGCATTTGTATTCTTCTGTTTTTTTCATAGCTGCCAATCTAATGGGAATAAGATGGTATCTCATTGTAGTTTTGATTTGCATTTCCCTGATAGCTAGAGATTTGGAGCATTTTTTTCATGTGCTTTTTAGCCATTTGTATTTCTTCTTTGGAGAAGTGTCCATTTAAATCTTTTTCACATTTTTAAAATGGGTTGTGTATCTTTTTATTTTCAAGATATATGAGTTCTTTATATATGCAAGTTATAAGTTTCTTATCAGATATATGGTTGCCAAATATTTCTCCCACTGTGTGGGTTCCCTTTTTACTTTCTTGACAAACTCCTTTGAGGTGCAGAATGCTTTAATTTTGAGGAAGTCCCATTTATCTATTAGTTCTTTTGCTGCTCATGCTTTGATGTGATATTCATGAATCCATTTCCTATTACAAGGTCCTGTAGATGTTTCCCTACACTGCTTTCCAAGGTTTTTATGTCATTGGCTCTTATATTTAGGTATTTGATCCATCTTGAGTTGATCTTTGTATAAGGTGTGAGATGGTAATCCTCTTTCATTCTTCTACATATGGCTATCCATTTCTCCAGGCACCATTTGTTGAATAGGCCATTTTCTCCCAGTTGAGAGGGTTTGGTGGCTTTATCGAATATTATATGGCTATATATGTGAGGTTCTATATCAGAGCTTTCAATTCAATTCCATTGGTCTGTGTGTCTCTCCTTATGCCAATACCATGCTGTTTTCACTACTGTAGCTTTGTAGTATGTTTTGAAGTCAGGTAGTGTGATTCCTCCAATTTCATTTTTCTTTTTCAATATGTCTTTGGCTATTCGGGGTTTCTTTCCTTTCCAAATAAATTTCATAGTTAGTTTTTCTAGTTCCTTAAAGAAGGCTGTGTTGATTTTTATTGGAATTGCATTGAATGTGTAGGCTAGACATCTTAATAATATTCAGTCTTCCTATCCATGAACAAGGAATATTCTTCCATTTATTTAGGTCTACTTTGATTTCCTTGAACAGTCTTGTATAGTTCTCAGTGTATAAGTTTTTACCTCCTTAGTTAAATTTGTTCCTAAGTATTTGATTTTTTTATTTACTATTGTGAATGGTATTTGTTTCTTGATTTCCTCCTGATCTTGCTCATTATTGATGTACAGAAATGCTACTGAATTTTGCACATTGATCTTATAATCTTTGACTTTACTAAACTCATTTATGTGTTCTAGAAGCTTTGTTGTAGATCTCTCAGGGTTTTCTATGTATAGGATCATGTCTTCTGCAAATAATGAAATTTTGACTTCTTCCTTTCCAATTTGAATGCCTTTTATATCTGGTTCTTGCCTCAGTGCTCAAGCAAGTACTTCTAAGACAATGTTAAATAGGAGCCGAGACAATGGGCATCCTTGTCTTGTTCCTGAGTTTTGAGGGAAAGATTTTAGGATTTCTCCATTGTAAACAATGTTGGCTTTAGGTTTTTTGTATATACTCTTTATCATGTTCAAAAAATTTCCTTGTGTTCCGATCTTTTGGAATGTTTTTATCAAGAAAGGGTGCTGTATTTTGTCAAATGCTTTTTCTGCATCTATAGATATAATCATGTGAATTTTTCCTTCAATCTGTTTATATGGTGTATTACATTGATTGATTTTCTTATGTTGAACCATCCTTGTATACCTGGAATAAATCCCACTTTGTCGTGGTGTATAATTCATTTAATGTGTTGTTGAATACGATTAGCAAGTGTTTTGTTAAGTATTTTTGCATCTGGGTTCATTCGAGAAATTGGTCTGTAAATTTCCTTTCTTGCAGTGTCTTTGTTTGGCTCTGCTACTAGGGTAATGTTGGCATCATAGAAGAAGTTCGGCAATGTTCCTTCTGTTTCAATTTTTTGGAATAGGTTCAGCAGGATTGGTGTTAGTTCTTTCTGGAATGTTTTGTAGATTTCACCTGTGAAGCCGTCTGGCCCTGGGCTCTTCTTAGTTGGGAGATTTTTAATGACTGATTCTATCTCTCTGCTTGTGATTTTTAAGATCATCAATTTCTTCTTTCGTCAATATGGGTTGCTTATGTGTTTCTAGGAATTTGCCCATTTCCTCTAAATTGTCATTTTTATTGGAATATAGTTTTTGCAAGTAACCTCTTATGATAGTCTTTATTTCTGTGGGGTCAGTGGTGAAATCACCTTTCTCATTTCTTATTCTGTGTATTTGCATCTTCTCTCTTTTTTCCTTTGTTAGTCTCGCTAAAGGATTGTCAATTTTGTTGATCTTCTCAAAAAACCAGCTCTTGATCTTGTTTATCTTTTCAAGTGCTTTCTTATTTACTATTTCATTTAGTTCTGCTCTTATCTTTGTTATTTCCTTCCTTCTTCTATCTGTTGGATTATTTGTTGTTGTTTTTCTAATTCCTTCAAATGTGCAGTTAGTTCTTCAATTTTTGCTCTTTCTTCTTTTTTGAAATATGAATTTATGGCTATAAATTTCCCTCTCAGTACTGCTTTTGCTGCATCCCATAAATTTTGGTATGTTGTGTTATCATTATCATTTGATTCAAGGTAGACATTGATTTCTTTGAGATTTCCTCTTTGACCCACTGTTTTTCTAAGTCTGTGCTGTTTAATTTCCAAATTGTGGTGTGAAGTCTGGTCCTCTGTCCCTTGCAAATTTCCAGCTTCACTCCACTGTGGTCAGAGATATTGTTTTGTATGATTTCAAACTTTCTGAATTCATTAAGCCTTTCTTTGTGGCCTAGCATATGGTCTATCTTGGAGAATGATCCGTGTGCACTTGAGAAAAATGTATATCCTGCTGTGTTTGGATGTAATGATCTATATATGTCTATTAGATCCAGCTTCTCTAATATACTGTTCAAATGTTTTGTTTCTTTATTGATTCTCTTTTGAGATATTCTGTCCAAGGTAGATAGTGATTTATTTAAATCCCCCACTATAATCGTAGACACATCTATTGTTTCACTTAGACTTTCCAGCGTTTGCCTCACATATTTAGAGGCACCCTTGTTAGGAGCATAAATATTTATGATTGTTCGATCTTCTTGACAGATTTTCCCTTTCACTAAAATGTAGTATCCTTCTTTGTCTCTCACAATTGTTTCACATTTAAAGTCTATTTTGTCTGATATTAATATAGCTACTCCTGCCTTTTTTTGTTTATTGTTTGCTTGTATGATTGTTTTCCAGCCATTCACTTTCAATCTCCATGCTTCTCTGGGTCTAAGATGTGTCTCTTGTAGAGAGAATACGGATGGGTCATATTTCCTTATCCAATGTCCCAGTCTGAATCTTTTGATAGGTGAGTTTAATCCATTGACATTCAGCGTTATTACTTTCAAGGAATTTGTGTTAGCCATATTTTGATTGGATTTGTGTTTGTCATATTTTGTTTGTATTTTTTTCCTTCTATTTTTGTCTTTTTTTGTTGCTCTTATACTCTCCTCCAACTCTGCCTGTCCTGTTTTTTCCTTTCTTCCTGCAGAATTCCCTTTAGAATTTCTTGAAGGGGAGGTTTCTTGTTGGTATACTCTTTCACTTTCTGTTTATCTGTGAATATTTTGAACTCTCCATCATGTTTGAATGCTAGTTTAGCTGGATAGAGTATTCTTGGTTGGAATATTTTTCCTTTTTTACCTTGACTATATCATACCACTGCCTTCTTGCCTCCATGGTTTCAGATGAGAAATCAGCACTTAATCTAATGGAGCTTCCCTTGTATGTGATGGTTTTCTTTTCTCTTGCTGCTTTTAGGATTTTCTCTTTGTCTTGAGCATTGGATAATTTGACAAGTATATGTCTTGCAGTGGGCCTGTTGGGGTTTATGACTAGTGGAGTGCGCTGTGCTTCTTGGATATGTATTTCTGTCTCTTTCAGTAGATTTAGGAAGTTTTCAGTCATTATTTCCTGCAACACTCCTTCTGACCCCTTTCCCTTCTCTTCTCCTTCTGGAATGCCTATAATATGTATGTTTGAATATTTTGCATTGTCATTCAGGTCCCTAAGTCCTAGCTGGATTTTTTCTATCTTTTTATTGACCCTTTCTACTATCTGTTTGATTTCTGATGTACTGTCTTCCACATCACTAATTCTCTGCTCTGCCTCTTCTAGTCTGCTGATATTTGCTGCAAGTGTATTTTTGATTTCTTGAACTGTGGTGTTCATTCCCATCATATGTTATGTTTTTGCGTATGTCGGCAATTTCCCCTCCAAGTGTTGTCTTCATTTTGTTAACCTCTTTCATTACTTCATCAAATTTGTCGGTGATAAATGTTCTGAGATCTTCCTTTGCTTGTGCGAAGTTCTGCTCCTCTTCCTGATTTTTGGTTTATTGATTGGATTCAGCCATGTTTTCCTGATTACTGGTTTGGTTTGTAGATTTTTGTTGCTGTCTGGTCATCATATTATCTTGACAGGTTTAATCAGTTCCTAATTTCTTTGTCTACTCTTCGAGATTATTTAGCTGTTGTTTTTGC
This sequence comes from Dasypus novemcinctus, assembly GCF_030445035.2. NCBI lineage: Eukaryota > Metazoa > Chordata > Mammalia > Cingulata > Dasypodidae > Dasypus > Dasypus novemcinctus. The sequence goes on along the minus strand of NC_080691.1, from coordinate 60,217,694 downwards.
GTAAGTGTTATATCTTCTCTTTGTCACTTTGTTCTTCTTATTCTAATTTCTTGTTGCTGGTTAAGTTCACTTTAAAGGAAAGTATTAGTGCCGGGGAAAGGCAATTGTGTAAGCAAGGAAAATGTGTATAGTAGTATTGATGATATATGTTAAGAAAGCATTTATATGAGATCTGGGAGGATGGAGGTTAGATTCATGTAAATTGTGTAGAGTTATAGCAGTAGGTAGAGTACCTATTATGAGGTAGATGACTGAATATGGGAGGAATATGGTAAGAGCTAAAAATCTATTGTTTTCATGAGAGAGGGAAAGAGAAAAGAAAGGTTATAGTTTCAGGAGTGGATAACTGACAGAAAACAAAACAAAGGTTTTAGAAATTAAGCGTTAGACACTTTGTGGATCAAGGAAAGGGAGGTGGGAGGTGGAATATAGGAGAGACAGTAGATGATGGCGTATATCAAGATGTAGGGAAAAGGGGATAGTGTAGGTAGCCTAAATCAGTTCACAGAGAAATGAGGCAGTGGAGGATGAGAAAACCCAGCAAATGTGAGGTGTTCCCTGCCACACCTATTGTATAATTGAGTTAAAATAAAATAAGTTGAAAATAAGGGACAAGAGGGAGAGAGAAAACAGAAAAAGAAAAGGAAAAAAAAAGAAAGAAGAGAAGAAATGAAGAAATGAAGAAAGAAAAAAGGGGGTGGGCAAAGGGTGGGGAACAGGTAGGGGAAAAAGGAAAAAAACCGATATACATGGACCACAATTGCAACACCATCTACTGCAACAACAAGGAAAAAAAAAAAAAACCCTAAATAACTGAATAAAAAAAAAAGACTTTGGGAGATACGCTGGGAGAAAAGACTAGGGGATAATGCAATGTTAGCAATCAGGACATTTAAAAAAGTAAAAAAAAAATAAGATTAAATGAAAATAAAAACAAAACAAAATGAAACGATAAAGAAAAAATGCAAACGTTGTAGGCTAGGGCATTCAAGTACCTCAGATGGACCTCAGGGTGTGAAGAATTCAGGGGTGGAAAATCTGAGATATTGAACGCTCAAGAGGTGTGAGACTCTGGGGTGTGGGCCACCAGAGTTTAGGGGATTCAGACCCGGCAACCTCAAATCTGGTCAACAGGAAGCCTAGGAGCCCCGCAGTGTAACACAGCCCTCAGGGATCCCTGCAGCTGGATGCCAGCCCTATGGGGGAAGTCAGATCCCCAAACTCTATATTATGTCTGAACCCTGCAATTCACTTACTCACTAGGGTTTATGTGGGTATATCGTCAATTCAGCTTTTGGACAGCTTCCCCTCCCCCCCCGTATTCCCACAAGACGGCCACGTGAGGGCGCCTCTACACCACAGCCAATTTAATGACACAGATCCGAAGCCTGGCCTGTGGGTTGGGCTCCAGCTGGAAACGCCAAAAACAGTTTCCAAAACTGGAATTCCCAGGCTTCACAAAATATTCCCCATTCGGCTTCCAGAAGTGGCCCCCTCCCTCGCCGCACCCTGTAACACCTTCCCAATTACGTCCCTTTATTGCCAACAATCTAATTCCGTTGCAGATCTGCAGCCAGGCTTGTGGGGGCGGGGCTCCAGGCAGAAGTGCTATTATTTGTGTCCGCAATAAAATTTCCCCCGCTTCACAACAAAACACCGTCTGTCTCCCCAAATCAATCCTCACAGGCATTCCATCCCATCAACCCCCCAACAGCCCACCCACGACTCACAAACTCCCCAGCACTGCAGAGCCACCAAAAAGCGGAGCCGCTGCGCCAGTACTGTGGCTCCACCCACCCCCAAAAGGGAGCAACCCGTGTGCAGGTCTCACCTCCGTGAAATAGATTCCAAATTACATCTTATAGACCAATCCTCTCCGTTACCTTTCCACCAAATCGATGTCCAGACACTTCCTGCCCTGCAAAAATCCCAAAAAATCCCATCCTCGGAGAACCTCCAGCGGCGCTCAGCCACCTGTTCCCAGGAGAGACTGCAAGGCAATTTCACTCAGTCACCATCTTGCTTCCTCTGGTCTCATCATTATTTTAAATTCCTTGTCTGATAATTCCAAAATCTGCTGTCATATCTTAAGGTGATTCTGATAATGTCTCTGTCTTTTCAGACCTTTTTATTTTTTTTAGCGTGACTTGCAATATTTTCTGATGTTAGTGCTAGACATAATGAATGTACAGTAAGAACTGAGGTAAATAGGCCTTTTGTGTGGTTTGTTTTTTATTCAGGTAATGTTTAATGTCTAGTGTAGCCGTAGTTGTTGGATAGTTCAATTTCCTTTAGTGTCCTTGTTTGTGTCTCCATTTACATCTTTGGGTTACCTAGAAATTCCCTCTTAAATAGAGTCTGTGTCTTGCTCCTCTCTTCGATGTAATCCACTATAATTTACCCAGAGCCCTCTTAATGTGGTGTTAAGCTATTGGGGGAGAAATACTGTCTATAAACTTATAATTTATGTCTCAGTATTTTTGGTGAGCCTGAATGCCTGGGATATGACCTTAAGAAGAGTCAAATTACTTCCCCATGAGGGCTAGATCTTTTTATGAAAAACAGAATGATCTGGGCAAATTTAAAATGGTTACTTTTACCCTTCCCCTGCCCTGAGCAAGAAGGAATTTTTTTTTTCTTTTCTTCAGTATGGGAACTTATTGGGGCTCCTTGAGGTAAATCTCATAAGAAATGAGGGGGAACAGACCTGGAGAGGCCTTCAAGTACTTAAATTTTAGGCCAGGACTTACTCAACCTCCAGGAATTTCTCAATTACATTTTAAGTGTTTTGACTACTTCCTGGATCCAGAGGATTCCACTCTCAGCAATCTCTGATTCTCTGTATTCAACTGTCTCTTCAGTTTTGGGACAGCAGTTTGCTTTCTGACCTCATTCCTCTGATGGATCATAAGAGTTGTTGAATATGTTTGTTGAGATTTTCTATCCTTAGGACAAGGATGACAGTTTCCAAGTTCTTTGTAGTAGGAACTGAAACTGGAAGTCCCCTTTAATCTCAACCTTAACTTCATTTTTTAAGAAATCTCATTTGTATGGAAGTTAAGCTGCTGCTGATAGATTCTTGCTATGTTTGAGCTCCTGCAGCTCCCACAAAGAGTGTATGTCTATTTTGGATTTTACTTTTAAGTGGCTAGTTATTCTGTGTAAGAAGCAGCAACCATGGTCCTTGGTGCAGCCTTATTTTGCTGTTGAGTTTTGGACTCCTACATCTTCAAGTCTAAGGGAGAGCTTGTGGGCAATTCCTAATCCTCCCAGGATGCATAATTTTCTTCTCAGGGAAGATAAGCCCTAGGGTCTGTGTTATGGGAAGACTAATTTTTGTAAACTATCTTCCCCAAACAAAGACAGACACCCCACAGTTGGAATATCATTTGGGAGGAATAATGGGTATCCTACAGAGCTCACCCATTGGCCAGGGACGTCAACTCTAGCTTAACACACCCTATATTACTTCCATATTCTAACTAACATTTGTGCTTATTGTTATTGTTACAATATCAAAATCTCTTTTAAGGAAGAAAATACTCTTAATTTATTTCTTGGTGTAGAGAATTCCTTTAAAAACTCTTAACATTTTTTATTGCTGGCACAATGTGAAATGCATAATAGTATGATTTTCCTTTTAAGGCATAGAAATATATACATTTTAGTTATTAATTATTTGAAGGGTTGTACATGAAAGTACCCAGACAGCAAAATATTCATAGAAAACTAATCTGAAGACTCCAGGCACAACAGTAATAAATAGAAATAAAGTATAGCATCATAATCAGAAAGAAGAAAAAAAACAATCATCAGAGATAAAAAATTGTCAACCACCAAAAGAAATGAAATTCTACTGACAAATTCTTTGGAACAAACAATCATGATCACTGAACTACATCAATATCCAATTTTCTTCTATTTGTATAATTTGTCATACAAAATTACTAAATATAAGATACATTTTTCATTATCAATCAAATAATAGCAATAATTGGATATCCTGATAGGTATTATAATTTGGGAGTTTTGTTATGTGAATCAAAACAAGCAGTAGCTAATAAATTGGAGGCATACTACATTAAAGTAATTGAAAACATAGTATTGAACTGAATTAAGGCATTTCTAATAGGGTTTTCGACATCACTTTCTGATATTTGAAGTTATTCCTGCAAATTATGAGAAAGAGCAAAGCACTGTGAGTAGCAGCATGCTGTGTTTTCACACAGAAGCCCAGGGCTTGATCTGCATGTAGGAGACACACATTTCTGTAAAGATGATAAGGGTCCATAGGCATCCCTCTATCTGGAGTGTTAGGTGGAGAATGACTAGCAGAGGTCCAGAGTGGACACAGTATCTGTATTCACTGACCACAGGTCCCTTTCTTCCATAGTAGGAGAGATCATTCAAGAGAAATTTCAGAATGCATTGGTATGTTGACAATAAGCACAATATGACTAACATGTTCCCTTCAAGGTCTCATATGAAACTTTATGAAGATATATCTGCACACTAACAACCTAGAGATAAATCATCTATGAGGCTCATCCTCCCATCACTTTCAGTCCCCATATGAACATCTTTTGCTTTTTGCTCTACTTCTCTTTCTCCTTGTTATATACTTCAAGTAGATTTGTTAACTTCTTTTTCAGCAGATACTCTTGGAACTAGATTTGGCAGCCCCAGTGGAAGGGGAGGCAGTATATTGAGCAGATATGCTATGGTGGAAAAACATACTACAATCCATCCCTCAAGAGTCACAGTCTCAATTCCAGAGACACATCAAGTACCATTTCTTCCTGAAGCTGTGTTCTGTGACTACTGAGGACATGGCCGTGTATGAGTGGGAAACCTAGAGATGGGGAGTCAGAGTTAGTCCAGACCTCTCCCCCTGCCTGTCAGGTAGGAAAGGAGAGGACTGGGCTTCAAATGGCATTCAGGACCCACACAACCTGGCCTCAGTTCAGGGTAGGCGCATGGGGAGCCTGGAAGTAGTTTTCTCTAAGGGTTTGGTAAACCATGACCCTGAGTTCTAAATATTCCCTAGAGACCTACAAAATTCCTATTTAATTACTTTTTATTGCTGACATTATTTCAGAAACAGTACTGTGGAGTTGACACTTGAGCAGAATTGTCACAAGTGGTTGGCATTTCTAACACAAGGTGATGATTGTGAGGATTCTGCCTATTTTAAAGGGTCAAACCAGGTGGATGTTTGAACTTTTTAAGAAAACTTATCTCTGCCATGACATGCAGTGATGTTTCCTTTGGAACCAGGGTCCCCCATTCTCTTTCAAATTGTTTTCTGTAGATGAGTGTTCTGGGTGCATGTCTTGCTTACTCAACGATACTTATTTCTCTCAGTGTGATTCAAAGGGGTCCAAACTGCTCAGCCCTTTACTCTTCTTCTGTGGCTTCAAGAAGCATGTGATTGATGATGCCTCTGTTCAAAGACTCTCCTTTCTTCCCTGTGAAGCAAGGTTAGTTTTCATTGCATTATTATATATTGACTGCATTGTATTCATTCACCTCAACATAACTACATATTAATTAGATCAAAAAATATGCTTTTGTAAACACATTATTCATATTTGTTTACACATGTAGTTAGCAGGAACTAATGATTTTCTTTTTTATATCAATTTTATATTGCTGAACTTAAATTATATTTAAGTGCTTTTTAGAGCTACAGTAGCAGGTGATATTTGTTTTATTAGGAGGTTAAGGAATAAGAACTATGCACCCCTTCATTTCAGTTTTGGCTTGTCACTCACAGTCCAAGTCTCTAAGGAGTGGAGTCTGTGCGCATGTGCTGGCACCACCAAGGAGACTGGTAAAATAAAATCCATTACTTCTTACGAAATTTTATTAATAAGAATCACTGATCATATAAGTTTTCCAGGCATAAACATCTCTAGAAACATTCCTAATTTCACCAAAGAATGGAGATTTCTAGCCTGTTAGGCAGACTCTGGAACAACAAAGTAACTGTGAACCAACCACAGGGTGGGAACAATAGGAGGCAGTTATCTGTCAGCACTTGAGATCTTCTGGTCTGAAAAATTCAGAAAAAAAAAGCATAAAGAGATTTTGATTGAGTTTATATGGCTACAATTAACAAGAACATGTTATCAGAGGGGATCAGACACAGAAGTAAAAAGAAGAGGATATGTGTGACCTTGGGTAAACCAATAGTTTCTTAGATATGAGGCAAAAATAAAAAAAATAAAACCCCACAAATAATAAAAAAGCGATATTTTGCATTTATCAAAAGAAAAGAATTATATACTTGAAAATTTCATTTAATAAAATGAATAGATAGCAACTAACTACAAGAAAATAAGAAAAAGACATGTACTAATGTTCTTGTATAGTAATAGTACATTCAAGGAAATTAAAAAATATGTGTATATATAAAATGAACTCAAATAAAGAACTTGCATCAGAATATAGAAAGAAAATTTAATATTCAAAAAAAGAAGATCCTAAAACAACAATTTGGAGACAAGTATCTACAGACAGACATATAACAGAAGCGTCAAGAATGCCAAAGAAACACAACAGGATTAGTATCTTATCAATTGGAAATGAAAATTAAATCAAACTGAAATGTTACTGTCTACCAATTAGCACCAATGATATAAAATTTTGTGAAGATTTTTTTTAATTGTCTCTATTATATACCACTGGTGATTCTGCAAAATGGTCTAGTATCATGTCCAGTAGCATAAATCAAAAGGACTTAGAGATAAATCTATCAAATATATGCAGGATCAGTATGTGGAAAAGAAGTTCTAATGAGATGAATAAAAGAAGACCTAAATCAATGGAAAGGCATCGCATATTCATGGATTTGAAGAGTCAGTATTGTTAAGATTTTAATTCTTAGCAATTTGTTCTAGAGTTTCAAAACAATTTCAAACCCCAGCAAGCATTATTTGTAAGTATCAGCAAGCTATTCTGAAATATAAATGGAAAGTTTACTGTACATGGATAGCCAAATTTCTAAAAACAAGGTTGAATTTTGAGGTGTTAGATTACACATTTTAAATAATTTCTTTAGAACTACAGTAAATAAGAATTTATGGAATTTGTGAAAGGAAAGCTGAATAAATCAATTTAACATAGTACAGAATCTAGAATAGAACCATAGAGATAAAGTTAAATGATTTTTTACAAAGTTGAATAGGAAATGAAGGGAAAAGAGTATAATCTTTTCAACAAATTAGATGCAAATATTCCTGGAAAATGTTACTGTTTTGCCATATTGCATATTTTATACAACAGTTAAGGTCACAAATGATGACTTACACTATAAAATAAAAACAAAAAAAGAAAAAAATTCTAAATGAAAATACAGTACATAATTGCTCTGATTTTGTGATTACAAACACAACACCAAAAGCATGCTCTATGATAGAAAAAAATGGTAGATTGAAATTTGACATAAATCCTTTTGTCTCCGTGAAAGATCATGTTATGAGAATGACAAGACAAGGCACAGATTGCAATGAAATATATGCAAACTGTATGCTGAACAAAATATTTTATGCAGAACGGATGAAGAAATATCTATATTTGTCACACAGGGGATGCATATTATATCCTCCCATGGCCCAGTTGGGTGTGTGGGAGAGTGTGGGCTATGATGTGGACCATTGCTCATGAGGTGCAGCGGTGCTTGGAGATGTATTCACCAAATGCAATGAATGCCTCATGATAGAGGAGGTTGTTGTTATGGGGGGTATATGGGGACCTCATATTTTTTAATGTAATATTAAAAAAATAAAGCCAAAAAAAATAAAAGATAGCAGATGGGCCCACCAAAAGGTAGGGGCAGAGTGATCCTGGGGAGCGAGTGGCTTCCTGTCAGTGTCTGTGATCTCCTTACACTTGGACAAATCTATGCCTAGGACTACCTCCACTATGTGCCCTTTAAACCTGAATTTCCCTTATAAAACCATACTCTGAGAAAACAGGCCAGTTACTTCTCTGCCATCATCATTTGAAAACTTGGCAGAGGGTAGATTATACCCATACATAGTCCCTGCGATATTGTCATAATTTCTGAAAGTAAAACTGATCCTTTCTCAGGTAAATAAGTAGGGCCTTTGATGTATGTCTTGGACTGGCTAGTGGGATACATTTGCACAGAGCCTTAGACATTATTATGCCACCTCCAATATTAAGAACCAGGCATGCTTAAGCCTAAGTCTAAGAGTAGTCTAAGGAGGCAGTTGTGTAAAATTAAAGTCCAAAGTGCTTAACTTACAGAGAATAGGCCCTCGTGAAGGACTGTCTTTTATTTTGGAATTTGAATTTGTCAAAATTCAACATATAAAATGTTTTTATTTTATGAAATAATTTTAAGAAGTGGGAAAATTGGATATATTTAATTTCTTTTTTCATCATGATGCTAGCCTCTTTTGATATGCTTTATAAAGACCCTTATGCCAGCAACAACAAGCAAATGAGTTATTCAATAATCTAACAGATATGAGTCTAAAGGCATAACAAAAAAGATAAAAATTATGATAGGTCATTATCAAAATTATTATAAATTATGCCTCACATGGCATTATTAATAAAATTCAAAGAAATACATGCATTAGGAAATATTCACTAGACATTCTTATGTCAGAATGTATAAAGATTTATAGTTAAATATTAATGTAAACAGGCATAAAAACACCCCCCAAAAAAGAATAAAAAATGAATAAAAAACAGGCAAAATGTATGAATAGACACATTACCAACATAAATACACAAATTTTTAATAAAGTAAAAATCGCTCAGCATTATTAGATAAATGGAAATTAAAACCACAATTACCTACCACTACGCTTCCTATGTAATTACTATTATTGAACCTTAAATCTCTAAAATTGCTGCTCGTGTTGAGAAACTTGAACCCTTGTTACAGGCATTGTGCTCATGTATAATAATAAACTAAGAAGGTGAGTGCTGAGATTTTAGTCCAGCACAATCACATTTTAAAAATCCACATTTTTCCCGACACTCACAGTCACCAATTTGCCCCGCAGCAGGTGCCTCAGGCTTCCCCGCCCACAGCAGTCCTGAGTTCCGCCCAGCAGGCCGACCCTTAGAGTCCGCACACTGCCAGGGTCGAAGGCGCAGGGAGCGCAGGGGATCCAAACCCCAGGAAGGCGAGGGAAGCAGAGGGCAGCAGCAGCCCAGTCGGCGGCTCCTGGCATCCACAGGCAGATGCTGGGGAACCTGATCACGCCCTGGGCAGCGCTCTTTCTCCTCTGGGGATCGCTGTGCATGCGTCCTGTGCCCAGGGAGGCCAAGAAGCGGGAGTGCATCTACTACAAGACCCACTGGAAGCTGGAGCGCACCAACCAGAGCGACCTGGAAGACTGAGGGTGAGCAGCACTAGTGGCTGCACTGCTAGGCCTCCTGGTGCAACAGTTCCGGCACTATCGAGCTAGTCTAAAAGGGCTGTTGGCTGGACAACTTTAACTTCTAGGACAGGCAGGAGTATGTGGCCACCAAGGAGAACACCCAGGTGTACTTCTGCTGCTGTGAAGGCAACTGTTGCAAGGAGCACTTCACCCACTTGTGGTATGCTGGGGGCCCAGAAGTCACACAGCAGCCACCCTCACATCTCCCAACCTGCTCCCAGTGCTGGCCTACTCACTGCTGCCCACTGGGGACCTCTCTCTTATCATCCTGCTGGCCTTCTGGAGGTACCAGCATTGCAAGCTTTCCTACAGCCATGTGGATGTCCATGAGGACCCTGAGCCTCCACCACATCCAATCTGGTGGGGTGTAAGCAATTGCAGCTGCTGGAGATCTAGACTCAGGGGTCTATGGAAGGTGCAGCTCCCCATGAAGGACTCTGTGGCTTTCAAGATCTTCCCACTATAGAATGAGGAGTTGTGACAGTGAAATGGAGATCCTCAGCACAGGTTGCATGAAGCACCAGAACTTGCTGCAGTTCATAGCTGCTGAGAGCCTAGAAGTGAGGCTCCAACCTCGAGGTGGAGCTGAGGCTCATGACAGATGACAAGGCTCCTTCATGGATTACCACAAGGGGGACATCAACACCTGGAATAAGTTATTTCAAGTGACAGAGATAATGTCAAGAAGCCTCTTACACCTGTCTGAGGACATGTTCTGGTGTCACAGCAAGGGCTACAAGCCTTCTATGGCCAAAATGGACTTTAAAAGCAAGAATGTATTCCTCAAGAGTAACCTCAAGGATGTACTGGCTGACTTGGGCCTGGTGGTGGGTTAGAGCCTGGAAAACCCCCAAGGGACACCCTCAGGAAGGTGGGCACTCTGTGGTAGCTACACGGGGCCCAAAGTGCTTGAGGGCATCATCAACTTCCAGAGGGACATCTTTCTGTGCATCCACATGTATGCCCTGGGACTGGTGCTCTGGGAAATCGAGATCTGCCATGTGGATACAAGTAGACCTGTGGTTGAGTACTTGCTGCCTTTTGAGGAGGAGATTGGCCAGCACCCCTCACTGGAGGAGCTGCAGGTGATAAGCATGCACAAGAAGATGCAGCCCACCAGTAAGGATCACTGGTTGATGTCCCCTGGCCTGGCCTGCTCTGTGTGACCATTGAGGAGTCTTGCAGGTTGTGTGGAGGAGTGGGTGTCCCTGACCCCAAGGTCAGTCACAACACTATCTCACTGTCTTGTCTACATGGTGATGTCTGTCCATAACATGGACCTGTCCCCTAAAGCATCTATAGGGCATATATACAGGGTACATAAAAATATTTGGATATTTTCATAGTGGATAAAATTAAAAACAACAACTGAGGCAGTGCTGAGTTCCTAGCCAGGGGAGCTCTATCACAGTCCCTAAAGGAACAGCAACAATTCCCCAAGTGCCCGGGCAATGACCAAAATAGAATGAAGGTCCAACAATGAGCCCTTGATACTAATGACTATGCTTGTGAGCCTGTATACCTGAAATAAGAACAAGGCCTAGAGCTGCAGATTTACCTCCTGAGAAACTCCATGTTGCTCAAATATGGCCAGTCTCGAAGTCAAACTCAGCATGTAAATGCATTGCCTTCCCCCCAGCATGTGACATGACACCCGGTGATGAGCCTCGCTGGCACGGAGGGATTACTACCAAGTACCAGCTGATGATGTAACTAAGAAATGACCATGAATAAGAGGGTCAACTTGGACCAGCAGGATATCTCAGTCTACATATAATACCAGGAATTAAAAATGCTTTTTGACCTGAGTCAAGGGGACCTGACTCCAAAAAGAGCCAGGAGGTTATCAGAATGGTTGCCCTTATGCACAATTCAGCAGAGTCCCAGAGACAGATAAAGTAGTTACAATCCCGGATATTGGTTCTTCTGAGGGATACAGAGACCCACAGATTCTATAGTCATGGCAGATGGAGTTCAGTGCCATGTCAGTTGGCCCTTCTTTGGAGTTTTTGTTTCTGTGTGATGGAGCTGGACTCAGATATGATCTTTTTCCACAAGCCTCTCCTGTTACTTTTACACTTTTTCCTTGCTTACACAATTGCCTTTCCCTGGCACTAATACTTTCCTTTAAAGTGAACTCAACCAGCAATAAGAAATTAGAATAAGAAGAAGAAAGTGACAAAGAGAAGAAATAACACTTAGGTAAAAACAACAGCTAATTAATCTCCAAGACTACACAAAGAAGCTACTGAACTGATTAAACCCATCAAGATAAAATGATGACCAGACAGCAACAAAAATCTACAAAACAAACCAGTAATCCGGAATACATGGCTGAATCCAATCAACAAACTAATTTTCAGGAAGGGGACCAGAACTTCGCACAACCAATGAAAGATCTCAGAACATTTATCACTGACAAATTTGATGAAGTAAAGGAAGAGGTTAACAACATGAAGACAACACTTGGAGGGGAAATTGCAAACATATGCAAAAAGATAACAGATATGATGGGAATGAACACCACAGTTCAAGAAATCAAAAATACACTTGCAGCAAATATCAGCAGACTAGAAGACGCAGAGCAGAGAATTAGTGATGTGGAAGACAGTACATTGGAAATCAAACAGATAGTAGAACGGGTCGATAAAAAGATAGAAAAATCCAGCTAGGACTTAGGGACCTGAATGACAATGCAAAACGCTCAAACATACGTATTATAGGCATCCCAGAAGGAGAAGAGAAGGGAAAGGGGTCAGAAGGAGTGTTTCAGGAAATAATGGCTGAAAACTTCCCAAATCTACTGAAAGAGATAGATGTACATATCCAAGAAGCACAGCACACTCCAATTGTCATAAACCCCAACAGGCCCACCTCAAGACATATACTTGTCAAATTATCCAATGCTCAAGACAAAGAGAAAATTCTAAAAGCAGCAAGAGAAAAGAAAACCATCACATACAAGGGAAGCTCCATAAGATTAAGTGCTGATTTCTCATCTGAAACCATGGAGGCAAGAAGGCGGTGGTATGATATAGTCAAGGTACTAAAGGAAAAAAATTTCCAACCAAGAATACTCTATCCAGCTAAACTAGCATTCAGAAATGATGGGGAGTTCAAAATATTCACAGATAAACAGAAACTGAAAGAGTATACCAACAAGAAACTTCCCCTACAAGAAATTCTAAAGGGAGTTCTTTAGGAAGAAAGGAAAAAACAGGAAAGGCAGAGTTGGAGGAGAGTGTAAGAACAACAAAAAAGACAAAAATAGAAGGAAAAAAATACAAACAAAATATGACAAACACAAATCCAATCAAAATATGGTTAACACAAATAATTCCTTGAAAGTAATAACACTGAATGTCAACGGATTAAACTCACCTATCAAAAGATTCAGACTGGGACATTGGATAAGGAACTATGACCCATCTATATGCTGTCTACAAGAGACACATCTTAGACCCAGAGACTCATGGAGGTTGAAAGTGAATGGCTGGAAAACAATCATACAAGGAAACAATAACCAAAAAAAAGGCAGGAGTAGCTATATTAATATCAGACAAAATAGACTTTAAATGCAAAACAATTGTGAGAGACAAAGAAGGATACTACATTTTAGTGAAAGGGACAATCTGTCAAGATCGAACAATCATAAATATTTATGCTCCTAACAAGGGCGCCTCTAAATACATAAGGCAAACGCTGGAAAAACTAAGTGAAAGAATAGATGCATCTACAATTATAGTGGGGGATTTTAATACACCACTATCAACTCTGGACAGAACATCTCAAAAGAGAATCACTAAAGAAACAAAACATTTGAACAGTATATTAGAGGAGCTGAATCTAATAGACATATATAGATCATTACACCCAAACACAGCAGGATATAAATTTTTCTCAAGCGCACATGGATCATTCTCCAAGATAGACCATATGCTAGGACACAAAGAAAGGCTTGATGAATTCAGAAAGATTGAAATCTTACCAAAATATCTCTGACCAGAGTGGAGTGGAGCTGGAAATTTGCAAGGGACAGAGGCCCAGATTTCACACCACGATTTGGAAATTAAACAGCACAGTCTTAGAAAAACAGTGGGTCAAAGAGGAAATCTCAAAAGAAATCAATGACTGCCTTGAAACAAATGATAATGATAACAAAACATACCAAAATTTATGGGATGCAGAAAAAGCAGTACTGAGAGGGAAATGTATAGCCATAAATTCATATTTCAAAAAAGAAGAAAGAGCAAAAATTGAAGTACTAACTGCACATTTGAAGGAATTAGAAAAACAACAACAAAGTAACCCAACAGGAAGAAGAAGGAAGGAAAAAACAAAGATAAGAGCAGAACTAAATGGAATAGAAAATAAGAAAGCCCTTGAAAAGATCAACAAGACCAAGAGCTGTTTTTTTTGAGATGATCAACAAAATTGACAAACCTTTAGCGAAACTAACAAAGAAAAAAGGAGAGAAGATGAAAATACACAAAATAAGAAATGAGAAAAGCGATATCACCACTGACCCCACAGAAATAAAGACTATCATAAGAGGATACTTTGAAAAACTATATTCCAACAAAAATGAAAATTTAGAGGAAATGGACAAATTCCTAGAAACATAAGCAGCCCATATTGATGAAACAAGAAATTGATGATCTTAACAATCCAATCACAAGCAAAGAGATAGAATCAGTCTGTAAAAATCTCCCAACTAAGAAGAGCCCAGGGCCAGACGGCTTCACAGGTGAATTCTACAAAACATTCCGGAAAGAACTAACACCAATGCTGCTGAAACTATTCCAAAAAATCGAAAGAGAAGGAACATTGCTGAACTCCTTCTATGATGCCAACATTACCCGAGTACCAAAGCCAAACAAAGACACCACAAGAAAGGAAAATTACAGACCAATTTCTCTAATGAACCTAGACCCAAAAATACTTAACAAAATACTTGCTAATCGTATTCAACAACACATTAAACGAGTTATACGACACGACCAAGTGGGATTTATTCCAGGTATGCAAGGATGGTTCAAAATAAGAAAATCAATCAATGTAATACACCATATAAACAGATTGAAGGAAAAAAATCACATGATTATATATATAGAGGCAGAAAAAGCATTTGACAAAATACAGCACCCTTCCTTGATAAAAACACTCCAAAAAATCAGAATACAAGGAAATTTTTTGAACACGATAAACAGTATATATGAAAAACCTACAGATAACATTGTTTACAATGGAAAAATCCTAAAATCCTTCCCTCTAAACTCAGGAACAAGACAAGGATGCCCATTGTCTCCACTCCAATTTAATATTGCCTTAGAAGTACTTGCTCGAGCACTGAGGCAAGAACCAGATATAAAAGGCATTCAAATTGGAAAGGAAGAAGTCAAAATTTCATTATTTGCAGATGACAGGATCCAATACATAGAAAACTCTGAGAAAGCTACAACAAAGCTTCTAGAACTCATAAATGAGTTTAGTAAAGTCGCAGGTTATAAGATCAACGCGCAAAAATCAGTAGCATTTCTGTACACCAATAATGAGCAAGATCAGGATGAAATCAAAAACAAATACCATTCACAATAGTAAATAAAAAATCAAATACTTAGGAATAAATTTAACTAAAGAGGTAAAAAACTTATACACTGAGAACTATACAAGACTGTTCAAGGAAATCAAAGTAGACTTAAATAAATGGAAGAATATTCCTTGTTCATGGATAGGAGGACTAAATGTTCTTAAGATGTCTATCCTACCAAAACTGATTTACACTTTCAATGCAATTCCAATAAAAATCAACACAGCCTTCTTTAAGGAACTCGAAAAACTAGCTATGAAATTTATTTGGAAAGGAAAGAGGCCCCGAATAGCCAAAGACATATTGAAAAAGAAAAACGAATTTGGAGGAATCACACTACCTGAGTTCAAAACATACTACAAAGCTACAGTAGTGAAAACAGCATGGTATTGGCATAAGGAGAGACACACAGACCAATGGAATTGAATTGAAAGTTCTGATATAGAACCTCATATGTATAGCCATATAATATTCGATAAAGCCACCAAACCCTCTCAACTGGGAGAGAATGGCCTATTCAACAAATGGTGCCTGGAGAAATGGATAGCCATATGTAGAAGAATGAAAGAGGATTACCATCTCAAACCTAATAAAAAGATCAACTCAAGATGGGTCAAATACCTAAATATAAGAGCTAAGACCATAAAGACCTTGGAAAGCAGTGTAGGGAAACAACTACAGGACCTTGTAATAGGAAATGCCTTCATGAAATTCACACCAAAGCAATAGCAGCAAAAGAATAAATAGATAAATGGGACTTCCTCAAAATTAAAGCCTTCTGCACCTCAAAGGAATTTGTCAAGAAAGTAAAAAGGGAAACCAACAATGGGAGAAAATATTTGGCAACCATATATCTGATAAGAGACTTACAATTTGCATAAATAAAGAACTCTTATATCTTGAAAATAAAAAGATAAACAACCCATTTAAAAAATGGGAAAAGATTTAAACAGACACTTCTCCAAAGAAGAAATACAAATGGCTAAAAAGCACATGAAAAAATGCTCCAAATCCCTCACTATCAGGGAAATGCAAATCAAAACTACAATGAGATACCATCTTACTCTCATAAGATTGACAGCTATGAAAAAAACAGAAGAATACAAATGCTGGAGAGGATGGGAAGAAAGGGGAACACTCATCCACTGCTGGTGGGAATGCAGAAGGATGCAACCATTCTGGAGGAGAGTTTGGCGGTTTCTCAAAAAACTAACCATAGATTTGCCATATGACCCAGCAATACCACTGCTTGGTATATATACCCAGCAGAACTGAAAACAAGGACACAAACCAATATATATACACCAATGTTCATAGCAGCATTGTTCACTATCGCCAAAAGTTGGAATCAACCCAAATGCCCATCAACAGATGAGTGGATCTATAAAATGTGGTATATGCACACAATGGAATACTACTCCGCTGTAAGAACAAATACACTACAAACACACGTGATAACATGGATGAATCTCGAGAACCTTATGTTCAGTGAAGCAACCAGGCATTGAAGGACAAATACTACATGACCTCAATGATATGAAATAAGCAAGCTGCCTCAGAGAGATAGAGACTGGAAAATAGGCTTACAGGAATTCGAGGGGTGGAGGAAGGATGTGAGCCGACGTCTGCAGGGGTGGAATCTATGATGAGCTGGCGGTAAGTATGAGCACAAAGAAGAGAAAAAATGGGGGCAAGAGGTTGCCTTTGGGTGGTGTTTGCGGGTTTGAGGGGGGCTGGGGATGGGCGGATGGGTAATATTGCCCACAAAATTGGGGGGAGGGAGGGGCAACATACGAACATAGGAGAGTGTCAGGTGTTGATTGACAGTAAAATGCTGAGAAAATCTTATCAAAATATAATTAGGAGGGTTACCTGTTTAGGATGCTCGGAGGGGATGGTCTCATGCGGGACAGACTCCTGGGGAATGTCTGAATGCTCATTTTGCCAGGGTGGGTTGTACCATTGGGTAGAGACCCAAGAAGTGAGAGTTGGGGTGGACCCACATCCTGGGGAGCACTAATGCCATCAAATAGAGGGAACTGTATCTCTCAAGAGAAAGGGTGGCTCCCAGGGCTTTAGGGCAGTTGAGCAAGTCAGGCCCTGAACACTGTTGCAAGTATCTCTGGACGTGGCTCCTTGGCAAATGGAGATTGGCTGTTGCTGTGGGTCCCAAGGGTAGGGGAAAATGGATGTTGAAGGGATGGAACCAAGGTAAATGTGGGGGCAAGAGAGGAGTTTCGCGAGAGTACACAAGGATGGATATAAAACATGTAATATTACACCAGAAACATATAGGGGACGACAGACTAATAATGTAAACCCTAATGCAAAACATAGGATAACTAAAACATTTAGAAAACTGTATATCCTCCTAAAGTATGGACCACATTGTAAGCACAGATGTCACCTTGTTTGAAAGCTATTGTTTCGGAGTCTGTACATCAGTTTCAGTAAATATGATATGAATAAGTTAAAAGATTATTGCTGTGGAAGGGAAAAAGTTTTATGGTGGATGTGTGGCAGTCCCGTATATTGTATGTATGAATTATTGTGATCTAAGACTCTTGTGAAGAGAAGCTCAATAATTAGGAAAAAAGAAAAGAAAAAGTTAGGATGTAGAAATTTTTCCAAATCAATACGTACTCTAGATCTAACCTTTAAACTCATCGCTAAATTCCATTTTACTAGTAAGGGAACCTGACATTATATTGGGATTCGCTTTACAGGAAGTTTTGGATCACAGAGTGGTTCAACAATGGCGGCAGAGGAATACTGGTATAGGATGTTATTGACAGGCTATATATGGTTGACAGGGAGTTATACAGGGCATATGTCCATGGTGCATGGTAATGTTTAGATATTCTCGTAGTTGAAACAATTAAAAACAACAGCTGGGGGGGGGGGGTACTGGGTTCCTGGCCGGTGGGCTCTGTCCTGGTCCCTAGTTGAGCAGCGGCAGTCCCCCAGGTGCAGCAGTAAGAAACAGGAAGGAATGAGGGTCCAACAGTGGGCTCCTGATACTAATGACTATGCTTGTGAGCCTATACGCCTGCAATAAGAAGAAGGCCTAGAGCAGCATTGTGCCTGGGAGTTTCCTCCTGACAGCCTTCATGTTACTCAAATGTGGCCAGTCTCGAAGCCAAACTCAGCATGTAGATGCAGTGCATTCCCCCCAGCTTGGGACATGACACCCCGGGATGAGCCTCTCTGGCACCGAGGGATGACTATCAAGTACCAGCTGAAGATGCAAATAGAAAATGACCTTGAATTAAAGGTTCAATGCGGATCAGCAGAATATCCCTGTCTACATATAATAACATGACTTTAAAATGCTGTTTGACCTAATGTAAGGGGGAAATGGAAAGGAGAAATGAGTTTATACGGCCACGAGTCTCTAAAAAAGAGTCTGGAGGTTGTCAGAAGGATTGCCCTTATGCAAACCTAAGCAGAGTCTCAGAGACAGATAAAGTAGATACAACCCCGTGTATTGGTTCTTTTGAGGGATAAAGAGACCCACGGGTTCTATGGCCATGGCAGATGGGGTTCACTGCCATGTCAGTTGGCCCTTCTTTGGAGCTGGTGTTTCTGTGTGATGGAACTGGACTCAGATGGGATCTCTTTTCACAAGCCTTTCATGCTACTTTACTGGAATTGTAGTTGGTGCTGGGGTTTAAGATATATCTAGGGGATTTGAATCTCTGGACTGACAATATGATAGCCAGGCCCTGAGCCTCAACAGACCTCGCCTCCTACACTCTGATTTATTTGACTTACCCACTCAGCTAACATGGAGTTGAAGAAGGTCAACCACCACACCATGGAGCCTAGAGTGCCTACAACTGAAAGCAGGAGTATTGCATCCAGTATCCATGTGGAATCTAAGCCCCCACTTAACATAGATGTGCAATGGA
This sequence comes from Dasypus novemcinctus, assembly GCF_030445035.2. Taxonomy (NCBI): domain Eukaryota; kingdom Metazoa; phylum Chordata; class Mammalia; order Cingulata; family Dasypodidae; genus Dasypus; species Dasypus novemcinctus. The sequence continues at coordinate 60,198,768 of NC_080691.1, read as the reverse complement.
CATAGCCAATGCAATGTCCACAGAGAAAATGGGGCATTGGTGCAGGAAGGGTGGCCATCATGGCTTCTGGGTGCGGGGAATGGGAGGAAGAGATGAGATGGAGAGGAGTTTTCGGGACTTGGAGATTTCCTGGGTTGTGCTTCATGGACAACTACGGGACATTGTAGATCCCCCCAGGGCCCACTGGATGGAACGTGGGAGAGTGTGGGCTATGATGTGGACCATTGACTATGGGGTGCAGTGATGCCCAGAGATGTACTTACCAGGTGCAATGGATGTGTCATGATGATGGGAGAGAGTGTTGCTGTGGGGGGAGTGGGCGGTGGGGGCGGTGGGGTTGAATGGGACTTCATATTTTTTGAATGTAATATTTTTTAAATGAATAAAAAATTAAAAAATAATAATAATTGACAATACCAGGTGCTTCCAAATATGTAGAGTAATTGGAAAAGCATTTGTTTCTGGTGGTAAAACAAGATGTTAAGTTTGGAAAACAGTTTGGCAGCTGTGCATGAGATCAAACCTACACTTACTGTACAACCAAGCAACTCCAGTCCAAGGTATTTACTCAAGTATAATGAAAACTCATGTTTGCACACCAAAGAACTATATATGAATATTTTTAGTAATTTTCTTCATAATTTTAATAGCTGGCAGAAACTCATGTATTTCTCACCTGAAGCAGATAATGAAACTGTGATACATATATAAGTGGACTAATACTTAGCAATAAAAAGGAATAAACTATTGATACCCACAATAACAAGGATAAATCTCAAATACACTAAGCTATTCAAAAGAAGAAAGATTGCAAATGATTGTACACTATAAAATTCAAGCTATATAACATTTGGGAAAAGGCAAAATTATAGGGTAGCAATGAATCAGTGCTGACCAGGACTTCATTACAGGACAACCTCATGGATGACATTCAGCCATGATTTTGAACATTTATTTTGAAAATACATGTGGCAGTTTGAGACTTTTCATGACTCCCTGATCTGCTAAATAAAATGCTTTGCTATGTATATAAAGGTATACTGATTGATATGATGACGTAATTAACTCATGTATAAGAAAGTGATGCACAGATATATTTATTTATTTTATTAAACTTACATTAATAATTGGAAGAATATAAAATAAGGAAAGGATTGCCTATAAGCAGGGGTCCAACTGCTGTATCATAATCCTTTATGATATACATACACATAGATATTAGCTCACCAAACTGGGGAACAAATCAACATTTCCAGCCCACATCCAGCCATAGAAATGATTGGGTGCAATGTAAATATATATGCAAATCTAGTTTAATAAGTCTATCCTGACAATTAGAATGAGAAACAAGAATGACATAGCCAGTCAAAAGATCAAATCAATATTGAAGAGAGTCACAAAATGACAGAAAAATAGAACAGTCTTACATACAAACTCACCACATCTAGCTCATGGCTGTGAAGCCCCGAGTCAGCAGGTGATAGCAGAGTCTTGATTGAAAGTAACACCTGTGTAGTGCACACTCTTCCGGGGTGGGACTTCAACTGGCCTGACCAGGGACTGTCCCTTTTTTTGAGCTCATAATCAATGAACTTGATACTATAGATGCCAACTTGTGAGTACTGCATCAATTCCAGAGGAAGTATCCAGCCACTTTAGGAAGGAATACAACCCTTCCCAGGCAGTGCATCCTGAAGTTTATGCATCAATTCCTGAGAAAGTGGCCAGCCTTCCCAGGAAGGAATACTACTCCCTGTAATGCACCCTATCTGTTCTTATTTGTTACAAAACATTCCCCAATGTGCCCACTGTTCTAGTTCTCAAAATAACTCCTGAAATATGGAAAAGTGCTTACCAGTAAAATATTGGTTTGCTGATTAAAAAAATTTCCTGCATAATGTTTCACTTTTAGGTTTGAACAATATTCACTACATTTTCCCCAATACATTTGGTCCCATGTTTGTTCAAACCTAAAACAAGAGATTTACATATACATTCAACAATATACATTTATGAGTGATTTAAAAGACATCAAATTACTTAAGTATATAATGTGTTGTATTATTAAAGTTCTGACTAGTATTCAAGCATTTTATACATATTCCATAAATACAGTAGATTATACAACAAACAATATTAATACTTTTAAATTTCAGACATTCAATGAATAGATTCTCATCACCCATGGGCTTAAGTTTCCCAACCAGTGAGGCTACATAGGCTAGTACAGTGATCAAAATGAACTCATTTCTCCTGTTTGTATAGTTTGAGGTATAAGCAACAAAAACTATTACTACTTCCCCTCTTTGGGATATGGGACAGCTGGCACTTTAACCCATAATTTCAATGCTTGCATTGGTGCTGATGTTAGCATCTTAACTTGACCTGAGGCCACGACTCAAAGTGTTGAATTTAAACTTAATCATTTGTTGTAAGGATTCATTTTCTTGGCAGAAAATAGTTGCTGGCTGGTTATAAAAGTCCCAATACAGCCCTGGATGGTGCTTCAGAGGTAATCACCGGACATTGTAAATCCTCACAGGGCCCACTGGATGGAATGGAGGAGAGTATGGGCCATGATGTGAACCATTGTCTATGAGGTGCAGAGGTGCCCAAAGATATACTTACCAAATCCAATGGATGTGTCATGATGATGGGAACGAGTGTTGTTGGGGGGGGGGGAGAGGGGGGGTGGGGGGGTGGGGTTGAATGGGACCTCACATATATATTTTTAATGTAATATTATTACAAAGTCAATAAAAAATAAATAAATAAAAGTCCCAATACAATTCTAGAGCAGTGAAAGAATACCTTGCCCCTTCTGAGAGCAGGAAGGGACCAATGTCACAGTAATTAGAGTGAGCTTGAAAGACACACATGGGTGATGTCCACAATCCACTGACAAGCAACACACATTTGGAAATGCTGAAATGGGGTTCAGTAACCATGATATCCAATTTTCCAGTGGAGTCATTCTGCTTCTTCTCAGGTCTCAGTGGAATGGCTCTGGGTCTTCATTAAGGCATCTGTCTCAATATTCCTGAGAGAAGTATTAGAGGAGTGGGCAGGGATGTAATAGACAGTTAACTGCAACTGATGGCAGGTGTCCATATGTTCTTCCACACATCTCTCCACTGCAGAGGGTAATTCACAACAGTCCATTGCTTCTGTCTTATTCCTAGTATTCGCAATCCACCCTTAGATAGGGATGGCAGGCTTCACAGTGACTGGACACTATTGGTTAAGACTTTCACTTGAAACAGGGCTTCTTATGCTGCACATTGTTACTTTTCTAAGGGGCTATGTTGTATGTTTGACTCCTTCCTGCAATTGTGACTAAAATCCAAGGGTTATTTGTTACCTCTGCCACAAACTCCACCCAAAGCCAATATTGGTGCTGGCTACATCCAATTCACAGGATAAATGAAGGTCTAACCTCCTCTACTGCTTAACCGTGTATCCTTCTTTTAAAACAGCCCACTAGAAGTCCTCTTATTCTCATGCAGGACCTAACCTGATTAACACATATAATGGCTTAAATATTTGAACTAAATGAGGGATGAAGGGTCTTCAGTACACTAATAATATTACAAATATGAGAAAACATTGTCCTTTATCAATTACTGGAGAGAATATAGTTTTTGTCTTACTCGACCAAACAACATTCAGGAATTTGACAGATGAGCAGCATCTTTGTAGCTTGTCTGAATTGTTTACCCAGATTAGGCTCTTAAGATAAATTACTATTATCTCTGACACTATTCTTTTTTTTGGAAAATAGTTAAAATTTACTTTACAAGTCATTATTTTAGATTTTTCATAAACATCTTTCTCTCAGGTTTCTTCTATTTTTTTCCTTCATTTTAAAAAAAAGTTACATTAAAAAAATATGAGGTCCCTATATACCCATTACCTCTCTCACCCCACTCCTCCCACATCAACAACCTCTTTCATCATCACGATACATTCATTACATTTGGTGAATACACATCTGAGCACTGCTGCACCACATGGATACTGGTTTGCATTGTAGTTTACACTCTCCCCCAGTCCACACAGTGGGCCGTGGCAGGATAAAAAGTGTTCAGGATCTGTCCCTGCAGTACCACGCAGGACAACTCCAAGTCCTGAAAATCATATCTCTTCTTCCCTCTCCTTACCCTCAGCAGCTACCATGGCCACTTTCTCCACATCAATGCTACAATTTCTTTCATTACTAATCACAGTAGTTCCATAGTAGAATATCAGTAAGTCCATTCTAATCCATATTCTATTCCTCCATCCTGTGGACCCTGGGATGGTTATGCCCACTCCCCCTCTAAATCAAGAGTGGGTTAGATTCCACATAGACAATGGATACAATTCTTCTGCTTGCAATTGTAGCACTCTTGCCACCCTGGTGTGGTGGTTGACCTTCTTCACTATCCTGTTAGTTGGCCAGGGTAAGTCCAATAAACCAGATCGTATGAGGCTCAGTCTGCTGAGTCTGCTGAGTTGCAAGTCTGCTGAGGCTCAGGGGCTAGCTGTCACATGGATAGTCCAAAAATGAAGGTCTCGTGAGTACACACCCACCCTAGTACCAACCACAGATCTGGTAAAAGTAACAAGAGGAATGTATGGAAAGGTCATATCTGAGTTCAACTCCTTCACACTCAGGAACACAAACTACAAAATAGGGCCAATTGACATGGCACTGAACTCCTGAGCCATCTACCATGACTGTAGAATCTGTGGATCTCTGAAACACTCAGGAGAACCATTACCTGGGCTTCTATATACTTCGGCTGTCTCTGGGACCCTGATGAAGCATGCATAAGGATTACCCCTCTGCTGACCTCCTGACTCTTTTTTGGAGACTCACAGCCATATAAACTCATTTGTTCTTTCCTTTTCCCCCTTTTCTCCAGTCATAAAGCAGTTTTTAGCACCTGATATTACATGTAGTCTGAGATATTCTGATATTCTGCTGGTCTGAGTTAACCCTTTTATTCAAGGTCTTTTTCTACTTACATCATCAGCTGGTGCTTGGTAGTAATCCCTCAGCACCAAGGAGGCTCATCCCCAGGAGTCATGTCCCATGTTGGGGGGTATCTAACACTACTTTTAATTCTGAAAAAAGGACTACTGGTTTGATTTGCCTAAGGAGATACTAAAGAAAGCTTTAGCAAGTTCTAAAACAAAGGGATAGTGGCAAAATTGGATATTAATTTCTTGAAACACACTATCAATATTTGGAACTGATGCATATTGCAGAGGTGTTACTTTAATTTATGATAAGATATTGTTTCTGTGACATGTACTAATTCTTTTTTGAAATAATGAAAACCATGATTACCAACATTATACTTTTATCTAATATTGTGGTAAAACGTTATTAAATTTCTAGGAAATTTATGCACTCTTTAATTATTCATATTAACATTTTATTCATAAAATTTTTCTTAGCAGCGTTAAAGAGTACCATTTAATTTTATAACAGTTCTAAACACTTTTCATTCAACTTGTAGTAGAGGAATTTAACTATTTTATTACTTTAATTTTTCTTCAATATTAGAGAACAAATCTTTTGAAATTATTTGAAATAAATACTTTTCAAGATTTAACCTTGAGAAAACAGGTTTGAACATTGTTTTTTTAAAAGTGATAAGGTTTCTTTCTCTTAAACAAACAAAAACATGATAAGGTTAAAGTACAATAAGCTATTTTGATGAAACATACTTTCTTCATTGAATACTGACTTTTCAGGGAAAAAAACTCATTGTAAACTTTTTCAAAAGCTGAACAATGACTTAATATTTGAGAAGAACAAAATGTTAACGTTGCATTGGTATACTAATTGATATTAAATATTTTATAATTTTATAGTTAGGCCCATCAAATCTCACCCAATTTTTAAAAAGATTTATTTATTTATTTTAATTCTCTCCCCTTCCCCCCCCCCCCACCCCAGTTGTCTGTTCTCTGTGTCTACTTGCTGCATGTTCTTCTTTGTCCGCTTCTGTTGTCAGCAGTACAGGAATCTGCATTTCTTTTTGTTGTGTCATCTTGTTCTGTCAGCTCTCCATGTGTGTGGCATTATTCTTGGGCAGGTTGAACTTTCTTTTGCACTGGGCAGCTCTCCTTACTGGGCGCACTCCTTGCACGTGGAGCTCCCCTTTGCGGGGACGCCCCTGTGTGGCAGGGCACTCCTTGCACATCAGTACTGCACTTGGGCCAGCTCCACACGGGTCAAGGAGGCCTGAGGTTTGAACTGCGGACCTCCGATGAGGTAGACAGAAGCCCTAACCACTGGGCCAAGCCTGCTTCCCAAATCTTACCCAATTTTGATCTCAAAATTTCCTTTCCTCTGCACCTTCTGCAATTTCTGTATTCATTCAGGTTGTCCCACATTTTACTCTTTCTTAATAATAAGTAATTTTATCTTAGGACAAAATTACTGTCTTAATCATGAGAATACATTCTATATACCCTACACGCATAAGTTACCAAAATGATTTTGGAAACTGTCTCCAAGCAATCCTCTTATGACTTACAATTACCGTCAAAAACCTTGTCAAAATGATTATTCAATTTGGTTATATGCAAACATAATGTTTATTTTAAAATACCTACTTCCATGCATTACTAGAAACAATCTTTTACAGGCAAGTTGGCAGGGGAGACTGGATGCTAACAAGTTTTACTGTTACGAAGTTACTGTTTGTTATTATCAATTCAGTCTCTGCTAAACAATCACTTCTTGGAATTAGTGGTTTAAATATTTCAATTTAAACAATGTTTCTACAAACATCATATAACTATCATAACCACACAGACTATAGTCATTTCATCTCAAGACAATTTTCACCTTCTCAGAACATATTCTCTTTTAAAAACTTAAATTTTACTAGAGCTCTTTTAATAATTTTCACTTATCATTTTAATATTACCATCTAGAGGTATCAAAATGTACACTGATACTAAAAACACAGACAAACACAAAAAGAATTATGATACACCAACAGAAATGTAAAGCTTACTATTTTGACCCATTATTCTTACTCTTTTGCTTTGATGGTCTTCAAGCACCCTATCATTTCACAGCTTTGATTTTACTGCTTTAAGGATTTCTTCTAGGAGGCAGTCCCACCTGCTCTCCCACCTAGAGGTATCTGCTGAGCAGGGAGCTTAGGTTTGCTTCCCAGCGGAGGGATGCGTGGTGGCTGAGGCCGCGGTGTTGAACCTTGCAGGAAGAGGCAGCTAAGGCGGTGGCAGCTGGGAAGCCTATGTATAAAGGAGCTGTGGGCGGGTGATAAGGGGACCACAGCCGCAGGCCCAGGAGCCGGGTGGGCCCTGGCCCTCAGGCCTTCAAGCCGGGTCTGCGCTTCCAAACACTTCATCTTCCCTAGCCAATCTGCAATCCCTGAGGCGGCCTCATGCCCCCTCGCCCCTTCCCTTCCCTGTCCCCTTCCCGGGCCCACCGCCTCTCACCTCCCATGATGGCTCTGAAGAGAATCCGCAAGGAATTAAATGACTTGGCACGGGATCACCCAGCACAGTGTTCATCAGGTCTTGTTGGAGATGATATGTTCCATTGGCAAGCTACAATAATGGGGCCAAATGACTGTCCCTACCAGGGTGGAGTATTTTTCTTGACAATTCATTTCCCAACAGATTACCCCTTCCAAACACCTAAGGTTGCATTTACAACAAGAATTTAACATCCAAATATCAACAGTAATGGCAGCATTTGTCTTGATATTCTACAGTCACAGTGGTCTCCAGCACTAACTATTTCAAAAGTACTCTTGTCCATCTGTTCTCTCTTATGTGATCCCAATCCAGATGATCCTTTAGTCCATGAGATTGCTCGGACTTACAAAACAGGTAGAGAAATATACAACAGAATTGCTCGGGAATGGACTCAGAAGTATGCGATGTAATTAAAGAAATTATTGGATAACCTTACAAATAAAGATAGGGGAACTCTGAAAGAGAAAGTCCTTTTGATTTCCATTGGACAGCTTTCTATGAGCCCACGCCTCATCTTCTGTGTACGTGTTAACCTGATACAGCAGTGCTGCGTGTTATACATACTTGGAACAACAAACTGGAAACACTGTACTCCTGTACCAACATTGCCTCCTAGCAGAGAAGTGTGTGCTGTGACAAGCTGGTTCTCCAGGCATAACCTAGATATGAGACTAAAAGCTTTACTGACTAAAATTTGGATAACAGCAAGGTGGGGGTATATGTGTTTGGATTGGGAAGAACAGGTTCACTGACCTGTAAGAGACTGTTTTTAATTGGAGTCCTTTTAAACTCAAAACAGTTAGGAAAAGCAAGGTGAAGAACATGAATCTCTTTCTGTATTCAATTTATTCTGAAGGATGTACATCTTAGGTGAAAGTTTGACCAACCATATTAAAACTCTTCTTACATGTTGTATTTTAAGGTCTAAGTTTAACTGGTCAGTATTTAAATCGATTGGAGCTATTAGTGTATAAAATATGATGGGCTTTGTACCCAATTCTTTTACATATTCCCACCTCTTCAACGTTTATCCTTTCTGCCTCTCTTTCTCTTTTCCATTTTCTTTGGTTTGTATGTGATTTCTCAGTTAATACTTGCTAATAACTCTTATTTTTCTTAGGTTTTTAACCGCTTGGGTCTATCTGGATGTAAGGGTGAAAATTCATTGGATGGAAATACTTGTGTATATTTAAAGACCCAATTGCTCCTCTGGAGCTTGTACGTTCAAGAATGATTAATCTGTGTAATAAACTGATTACTACACTCATTACATATTTTTAAAAAAAGGATTTCTTCTGGAATCTGTGTTGCCTGTAACATGCAAACTTATTCTTGGAAATATATTTATTAATAATCAGCAACCAATTATAATTACTTGAGCAACATAAATGCAGTTAAGCTCTAATTTTGAAGTTTAGAGACACATTTAGCACTTATTTTTTTTTATTTCTACTCTTTATGGGGGACACAAGGTTGGGAGGGAGTTCTCCAGGGCATGTATATAGGGTAAACAAAAATGTTCAGCTATTCATTGGGTATTTTCATAGTAGTTACTACAATAAATGACAACTGAGGAAGTGCTGAGTTCCTTGCCAGGGTAGCTCTGTCATATTCCCCAGTGGAACAGCAACAATTCACCAATTACTAAGGCAAAGATCAGTGAAGAAGGACAGTCCAATGATGAGCATTTCATACTGATAACTATGCTCATGAGTCTGTTACACTTGAAATATCAATTAGGCCTAGAGCTGCAGAGTGCCTAAGAGTTACCTCCTGAGAATCCCCATGTTGCTCAAATGTGGCCACTCTCTAAGCCAAACTCAGGATGTAAATGTATTACTTTCCCATAAGCATGAGGCATGACTCCTGGGGATGAGCCTCTCTGGCACCAAGGGATTACTAACAATCACTGACTGATGATGCAACTAGAAAAACCTAATAAAAGGGGGAAAAGGTAAAGACAAATGAGCTTATATGGCTAAGAGTCTTCAAAAAAGAGTCTGGAGGTCATGAGAGGTTGCACTTACACATGCCTCAGCAGGATCCCAGAGACAACCAAAGTACATGCATCCCCAGGTACTGGTGCTCCTGATGGCTATGGAGACACACAGATTCTACAGACATGGCAGATGGCTCTGGAGTTCAGTGCCTGGCCAGGGGGCCCTACTTTGGAAGTTGTATTTCTGAGTGTGATGGAGTTTGGCTTAGATGTGTTCTTTCTACACATGGTTCTTCTGTCACTTTTACTGAACTAGTGGTTGGTTCTGGGGTTGGTGTATACTAGGAGACTTGAACCTCTGGACTGGTCATGTGCCAGCTGGGCCCTGAGGCAAGTCCTACTCTCCTGTTCATTGGTCATACCCAGGTCAGCTAACAGGGAGGTGCATATGGTCAACCACCACACCAGGGAAATGAGAGTGCTTACAACTGCAAACAGAAGAATTGTATCCATTGACCATGTGGGATCTAAGCCCCCTCTCAATATAGAGGTGGAGTGGACATCACTATCTGAGGGTGCACAGGACAGAGGAATAGAATATGGATTAGAGTTGACTTACTGGTATTCTACTATATAAATATTGTGATTAGTAATGGAAGAAATTGTAGCACTGATGTGGAAAAAGTGGCCAAGGTAGTTGCAGAAGGCAGGGAGAGGGAAGTAGAAATGTGATGTGAGGCATTTTTGGAACTTGGAGTTGTTCTAAATGATATTGCAGGGACACATGCTGGACATTGTATATCCTACCATAACCCACTGCATATACTGCGGGAGAGTGTAAGCTACTATGTAAACTATTATCCATGCAGTGCCACAGTGCTCCAAAATGTATTCACCAAATGCAATGAATGTGCCACAATGATGAAAGAAGTTGATGTGGGAGGAGTGGGGTGATGTGGATGTGGGATATATGGAAACCCCTTATATTTATTAATGTAACATTTTTTGTGATCTATGTATTTTCCAAATATACAATTAAAAATAATAAATAATAAAAATCAAACCAAGCTACAAAAAAAAAAAATAGTACAGTGAGACTTGATGTTTAGCAGTAAGCTATTGATTCAAAAGTGAAAGTTCCTTTTAACACTTTGATAAAAATTGGGTACTAATTTTATTAATTTGGCCTTACAGACCCAACCAGAATCATCATGGAAACAAAATAGGGAAGACCAATGTTATCAAGTTTTCCTATTCTTCCATTGGCTTAATTCTATCAGACCCCACCTGCCAAACCCACGTCATTATGTAGGCTGTAGGGTGTTTGCAGAGTTGCTGCCAGAATATTTTCCTTATCTTAGTTAACTCTTTAATAGGAAATTTTCTTAGAAGCATTATTTCACTAAACAAGGTCTTATTCAGCATTTCTATCTCTATGTGATGCTGTATTTGTGCGTTAAACTTCCCTCATGAAAGTTGTTCAATATGATTTCCTTCTGTTATATGAAAACATGAGGAAAGAGGCTTCCTGGTAGTGTGATTATACTCATATCCTGACTATGCCAAAATGTTCTTCTAAATAAAATGCTTTGCTATATATAAATGTATATAGATGGATATGACTTAATTAACTCAAGCATATGAAAGCAAGACATAGACATATATTTATTTCTTTAATTAAACTTCTGTTAGTATTTGAGAGAATATAAAATAGCAAAGAATTGACTACAAGTAGGGATCCAACTGCTGCATCATAATCCTTTATGATATACATACTATATTATTTATATGATATACATACTATATTAATCAGACAATGGGGTGCTGATGCAAAATACCAGAAATTGGTTGGTTTTTATAAAGTGTATTTATTTGGGATAGAAGCTTACAGATACCAGGCCATAAAGTATAAGTTATTTTCCTCACCAAAGCCTATTTTCATGTGTTGGAGCAAGATTGCTGTTGAGGGCTGTGAGGGTTCAGGCTTCCTGGGTTCCTCCCTTCTAGGGACTTTCTTCTCTCTAGGTTCAAGTTTCCTTTCTTCCCAGGGCTTGCATCTTCCTGGGCTCAGTGTTCTTCTTTTCTCAGACTTTCCTCTGTGAGTTTACTTCCTGGGCTCTGTCTTGAGGTCCCACCAAGGGGTGGGGACTCAATGCCCTAATCACATGGCCCTATCAATGCCCTAATCATACCTCAATCATACCCAGTAATAGATCAGATTGCAAACATAATCCAATATCTATTTTTGGAATTCATATCTATATCAAACTGCTACACATACATATAGATATAAGCTCATCAAATTGGGGAACACACCAACATACCTGGTCCAGAGACCTAATTGGATGCAATATATATATATATATATATATATATATATATATATATATATATATATATTTACATAGTGAACAATTGTTAATGGAAATAATACAAAATAAGTGAAGGATTGCCTATAAATAGGATTCAAAATCTATATCACAATCCCTCAGAATATGTGAACATACATTCATAAGCTCACCAAACTGGGGGAAACACCAACATACCAGGCTTACCTCTACGGACAGAGTGCCAATTGTGTGCAATATAAATATATATGTTCTTGGTCGTTTTATTTATTTTTATTTTTATTTTTTTAAATTTTTTATTACATTCAAAAAATATGAGGTTCCAATATACCCCCATCCCCCTCACACCACTCCTCCTCCCATAGCAACAATATCCTCCATCATCATGAGACATTCATTACATTTGGTGAATACATCTCTGAGCACCGCTGTACCTCATGGTCAATGGACCACATCACAGCCCACACTCTCCCACGTTCCATCCAGTGGGCCATGGGAGGACATACAATGTCTGGTAATTGTCCCTGCAGCACCACTCCAGACAAATCCAAGTCCTGAAAATGCCTCCACATCACATCTCTTCTTCCCATTCTCCACACCCAGCAGACACCATGGCCACTTTCTCCACACCAATGCCACATTTTCTTTGATTACTAATCACAATAGTTCATGAATAGATTATCAATATGTCCACTCTAATCCATGCTCTATTCCTCCATCTTGTGGAGCCTGGATTGGCTGTGTCGACTCCAGATCTATATGAAAAAGGGTTTAGATTCCTCATAGATGCTGGATGCTATCCTCCTGCTTTCAGTTGTAGGCACTTTTGGCTCCATGGTGTGGTGGTTGACCTTCTTAAACTCCGTGTTAGCTGAGAGGGGTAAGTCCAATAAACCAGAGTGTAGGAGCTGAAGTCTGTTGAGGCTCAGAGCCTGGCTATCATATGGTCAGTCCAGAGATTCAGATCCTCTGGGTATATATTTAAACCCCAGCACCAACTACAGTTCCGGGAAATGTAATAGGAGAGGCTTGTGAAAAAAGTTCACATCTGAGTCCAGCTCCAACACAAAGAAACACCAACTCCAAAGAAGGGCCAACTGACATGGCACTGAACTCCATCTGCCATGACCTTAGAACATGTGGGTCTTTGTAGCCCTCAGAAGAACCAACACTCGGGGTTGTATCTACTTTATCTGTCTCTGGGACTCTGCTGAGGTGTGCATAAGGGTGACCCCCCTGATAACCTCCCAGCTCTTTTTTGGAGACTCATAGCCAGATAAACTCATTTATCCTTTCCATTTCCCCCTTGATTCTGGTCAAAAAGCATTTTTAGCTCCTGGTATTATATGTAGACTGAGATATTTTGCTGGTCTGAGTTGACCCTTGTTTTCAAGATCATTTTCTAGCTAGATCATCAGCTGGTACTTGATAGTAATCCCTTGGGACCAGGGAGGCTCATCCCCGGGAGTCATGTCCCATGCTGGGGGGAAGGCAACACCTTTACATGCTGAGTTTGGCTTCGAGACTGGCCACATTTGAGCAACATGGAGGCTCTCAGGAGGTTACTCTTAGGCACCCTGCAGCTCTAGGCCTTGTTCTTATTTCAGGTGCACAGGCTCACAAGTATATTCATTAGTATCAAGGGCTCATTGTTGGACCTTCATTCTTTTTTAGTCTTTGCTGTTGTAATTGGGGGATTGTTGCTGTTCCTTTAGGGTCTGCAATATAGTTCTCCTGGCTAGGAACTCAGCACTGCAGTTGTTGTTTTTAATTGTATCCACTATGAAAATATCCAAATATTTTATGTACCTGGATATATGCCCTATGGAACTCCCTGCCAACCATGTGTCCCTTGTTAATAATATCTCACACCAGTATTCCTCTGTTGCCATTTTTGAACCTCTCTGTGATCCAAAACTTCCTGAAAAGTGAAGCCTAATATATTGCCAGGTTCCCTTATTAGTAAAATGGAATATAGTGATGAGTTTAAAGTTCAGATATAGAATACATATGAACTTGGAAAAATTAAGGTAAAAATAAATTGGGGTATCAAAAAATTAAAAATGTAAAAGCTTTGTTTTTGATGTTTTTCCTTCCATCACTGCAATAAGTGTTGCTCTCTATGCAAATTGGCAAGGCAACTTGTTCCATCTTTTCCTCAGTGTCTACGTCCTATCTTTTTCTTTCCTTATTTCTTTTTATTAAGCTTATCTTCACAAGAGTTTTAGATCACAGTAATTCTTATATACAATATATTGTATTCCCACATATCCAAAATAAAACCTTTTCCCTTCCACAGCAATAATCTTTTAACATATTCATATTATATTTACTGAAACTGATGTACAGATATTGAGACAATAGCTTTCAAACTAGGTAACATTTGGGTTTACATTGTGGTTTATATTTTAGACTATACAATTTTCTAAATTTTTAGTTATCTTATGTTTTACATTATGATTTACATTTTAGTCTATCAGATCCTATATATTTTCGGTGTAATTTTACATGTCTTATATCCATCCCTGTGTAAACTTTGGAAACACTTCTATTGCCCACACATTTACATTGGTTCCATCTATTCAATACCTCTTTCCCCCTCCCCTTAGGGCCCACAGTGACAGTTAATCTTTATTGCTTGAAGGGCCATGTTCAGAGGTACTTGCAACAGTGTTGAGAGCTTGATATGCTCAACTTCCCTAATGCCCAGGGAGCCACCATTTCTCTTGAGAGATACAGTTCCATCTATCTGAGGGCATCAGTCCTCCCCAGGATGTGGGCATACCTTTACTCTCATTATATGGGTCTCTATCCAATGATATAACCCGCTATGGCAAAATGAGCCTTCACATATTCCCTAGGAGCCTGTCCTGTGTCAGATTATTCCCTTTAAGCATCTTAAAGAGTTAACTTTCCTCATTATATTTTTGAAACCATTTTCTCAGCTTTATACTCTCAACCAGATACCTGACAATCTCCTGTTTGTATGTTGCCCCACCCCCCAAAATTCTTTGGCATTATTACCCATCCTCCCATCCCTAGCCCCCCTCAACCCCACAAAGCCCCACCCAAAGGTAACCCTATGCCCCAATTTTACACATTCCTTGCACAAATATTTACCCCCAGCTTATCATAGATTTCACCCATGTAGTTGGCAGCTTACATCCTTCCTCTACCCCCGATTTCCTGTAAGCCTATCATCCAGTCTTTAGCTCTCTGAGGCAGCTTGGTTTACTTATTCCATATCACTGAGGTCATGTAGTATTTGTCCTTCAATGGCTGGGTTGCTTCACTCAACATAAGGTTCTCAAGATTCATCCATGTTATCACGTGTGTTTGTAGTGTATTTGTTCTTAAAGCAAAGTAGTATTCCATTGTATGTATATACCACATTTTATTTATCCATTCATCTGTTGATGGGCATTTGGGTTGATTCCAACTTTTGGCGATAGTGAACAATACTGCTATGAGCATTGGTGTCCATATATTGGTCTGTGTCCTTGTTTTCAGTTCTACTGGGTCTATATCCAGCCATGGAATTTCTGGGTCATATCGCAAGGCTATGGCTAGTTTTTTGAGAAACGGCCAAACTGTCTTCCAGAATGGTTGGACCCTTCTGCATTCCCAACCGCAGTGGATGAGTGTTCCCTTTACTCCCCATCCTCTCCAGCATTTGTAGTCTTCTGTTTGTTTCATAGCTGCCAATCTTATGGGAGTAAGACGGTATCTCATTGTAGTTTTGATTTGCAATTCCCTGATAGCTAGAGATTTGGGGCATTTTTTTCATGTTCTTTTTAGCCATTCATATTTCTTCTTTGGAGAAGTGTCTGTTTAAATCTTTTCCCAATTTTTTAAACGGGATGTTTATCTTTTTACTTTCAAGATAAAGGAGTTCTTTATGTATGAAAGTTATAAGTCTCCTATCCGATATATGGTTACCAAATATTTTCTCCCATTGTGTAGGCTCTCTTTTCACTTTCTTGACAAGCTCCTTTGAGGTACAGAACACTTTAATTTTTAGGAAGTCCTATTTATCTATTTGTTCTTTTGCTACTCGTGCATTTGGTGTGAAGTCCATGAAGCCATTTCCTATTACAACATCTTATATATGCTTCCCTACATTGCTTTCCAAAGTCTTTATGTTCTTGGCTCTTATATTTAGGTCTTTGATCCATCTTGAGTTGATTTTTGTATAAGGTGTGAGAAGGTAACCCTCTGTCATTCTTTTACATATGGATATCCAGTTCTCCAGGCACCATTTGTTGAATAGGCCATTCTCTCCCAGTTGAGAGGGTTTGGTGGCTTTATCAAATATTATATGGCTATATATATGAGGATCTATATCAGGACTCTCAATTCGGTTCCATTGGTCTGTGTGTCTCTCCTTGTGCAATACTATGCTGTTTTCACTACTGTAGCTTTGTAGTAGGTTTTGAAGTCAGGTAGCGTGATTCCTCCAATTTCATTTTTTCTTTTTCAATATGTCTTTTGCTATTCGGGGCCTCTTTCCTTTCCAAATACATTTCATAGTTAGTTTCTCTAGTTCCTTGAAGAAAGTTGTGTTGATTTTTATTGGGATTGCATTGAATGTGTAGATCAGTTTTGGTAGGATAGACATCTTAATAACATTTAGTCTTCCTATCCATGAACAGGGAATATTCTTCCATTTATTTAGTTCATCTTTGATTTCCTTGAACAGTCTTGTGTAGTTCTCTGTGTATAAGATTTTAACATCTTTAGTTAAATTTTTCCTAGGTTTTGATTTTTTTATTGACTATTGTAAACTGTATTTGTTTCTTGAATTTTTCCTGAGCTTGCTCATTATTGGTGTACAGAAATGCGAATGAGTTTTGCACATTGACCTTATAACCTGTGTCTTTAGTAAACTCACTTATGAGTTCTAGACACTTTGTTGTAGATCTCTCAGCATTTTCTTTGTATAGGGTCATGTCATCTGCAAATAATGAAATTTTGACTTCTTCCTTTCCAATCTGAATGTCTTTTATATCTGGTTCTTGCCTCAGTGCTTGAGCAAGTCCTTCTAAGACAATGTTAAATAGTAGGGGAGAGAGTGGGCATCCTTGTCTTGTTCCTGATCTTAGAGAGAAGGATTTTAGGTTTTCACCATTGTAAATGATGTTGGCTGTGGGTTTTTCATAAATCCTCCTTATCATGTTCAAAAAATTTCCTTGTATTCCAATCTTTTGGAGTGTTTTTATCAAGAAAGGGTGCTGTATTTGTCAAATTCTTTTTCTGCATCTATAGATAGAATCATGTGATATTTTTACTTCAATCTGTCTATATGGTGTATTACATTGATTGATTTTCTTATGGTGAACCATCCCTGCATACCTGGAATGAATCCCACTTGGCCATGGTGTATAATTCATTTAATGTGTTGTTGAATACGGTTGGCAAGTATTTTGTTGAGGATTTTTGTGTCTAGGTTCATTAGAGAAATTGGTCTGTAATTTTGCTTTCTCGTGGTGTCTTTGTTTGGCTTTGGTACTAGGGTAATGTTGGCATCATAGAATGAGTTCAGTAATGTTCCTTCTGTTTCAATTTTTTGGAAGAGTTTCAGCAGGATTGGTGAGTCTGGAATGTTTTGTAGAATTCACCTGTGAAGCCATCTGGTCCTGGGCTTTTCTTAGTTGGGAGGTTTTTAATGACTGATTTTATCTCTTTACTTGTAATTGTCTTGTTGAGATCATCAATTTCTTCTTTCATCAATATAGGCTATATATGCATATCTAGTTTAATAAGTCTGTCCTGACAATTAGAGTGAAAAACAAGAATAACATAACCAGCCAAAAGTTTAAAATATTGAAAGAGTCATGAAATGACAGAAAAATAGAACAGTCTTATATACAAACTCACCAAAAACTAGCTCATGACTGGGAAGTCCTGAATTAGCAACTCATCCAAGATTCTCAATTGAATGCAAAACCTTGTAGAGCACCCTCTCCCAATGTTGGATTTCATCTGGCCTGACCAGGGACTGTCCTTTAATTGAGCTCATAATCAATGAACTCAATACTATAGATTCCAACTTGTGAGTACTGCATCAATTCTAAAGGAAGTAACCAGTCTCCTCAGGAAGGAACAGAACACTCTGCAGACAGTACATTCCAAGGTTTTTACAGCAATCCCTGAGAAAGTGGCCAGTTTTCCCAGGGAGGGACACAATGCTTTCTGGAATGCATCTTATCTGTTCTTATTTGTTGTAAAACATTCTCCAGTGTATTCACTCTTATAGTTCTCAACATTCCTCCTGAAATATCAAAAGTGCTTACCAGTAAAACATTAGTTTGTTGATTCACGTAGTTTCCTGCATAATGTTTCACTTTCAGGTTTGAAAAATAATTACTAAATTTCCCAAAACACTTCCCAAAATTCCCAAAAAGTTTTTATTTATAAACATCCGTTTTTTCTGGACAATTGTATTAGATTTAGCTGAGATGCCTTTGATTAAATTAACTGTTAAGATTAGGACTTTTATTCATCAACATTAGTAAGGCATGACTCAGGTTGAGTCCCACCCTCTTGGTAGGCCTATATAAATGGACAGTACTCAAGCAGACACAGAGAAAGAGAGAGAGGTTTGCCATGCTTGATCCTGGGGCTCTGCGGAGAGATGAATCATTTATATGATAGTTCACAGCTGTGATTGGAAGGAAGCTGGGGCCATGGAGCCTTAAGAGGAAAAGGAAGTCCAAGAAGGAGAGACCAGGCAGAAATCACTGACCATCTTGCTTCAAGACATGACAATTGACTTTGGTGAGAAAGCAACCTCGAGTTGGACTCTTTAGTAAGTTGTAAGTGTAAGCTTTTATCCCAAGTAAATATACTTTATAAAAGCCAAAATATTTCTGGTACTTTGCATCAGCACCCCTTTGGCAAACTAATACAATATATATGCAATTTAACCCAACAACTACACTTCTGAGACCTCTCACTTAACCTTATTCAAAAGGACATAGTAATTGAAAAACTATTTGTCCTAGACAAATTTTGGACAAAACATGAAGAGGGCTTGATGTCTTAAATTTAGTACAACTTTTGATGGAGTATAATGCAGTAGTATAAAAAAAAAAGTTTTCAATTTTAATCCATTCCTATGGGTGTGAAAACTTTAAATAGAACCTGTAAAAGATATTGTTTTTAGTTAAAATGTGGCCTAACAGAAGGAAGTTGGGCCTTAACCCTGATACTGGAGGCATTATTGTGGGAGTGCGAGCCACCGTTGCTAAGCCAACCCGACAACAGGCGTGTGCACAGCCTGAAGCCGCAGTTCAGGGTGGCTGGAACGGGCGACCACGCCCTCAGCCTGGTACGGGCAAAGCGCCCTCAGCCTACCTGGGCAAGATACATCAATAACGGTCGCCTCCCACTATCTCCGGCCTAGCCCAACATCTGGTCGGCTCTCACTTCCCCTTTCCCCTCCCCCATTCCTAACCTCTCCACCTGCCCTCTGCCTAGCAACCGCTTACATTCACCTATCAGGAAGCAGTACCCGCCCGCACCTATCAAATCTCTCCACACAGTCCCTAACCCTATAAAGCCATATCCCCTTCCGCAATAAACCAGACTTGTGCCATCAGCCTGTCTCTGTGACTTCTTCCTGGGTCGTGCGCCCTCCACGCCTTCGGAGCCCCCGAGGGAAGCCTCAGCGGCCATACGAGGCTTTCTTCCCCATGACAGGGACCCCGCTCGTCCCACAACGGGACCGCACTCATCCCTTAACAGGGACCCCGCTCGTCGCACAACAGGACCCCACTCGTCCCGCAACAGGGACCCCGCTCGTCCCATAACAGGGACCCCGTTTCGTCCCTCAACTGGCGCCCAAACATGGGGCCGAGCAACCCCACCACAGAGACGCTCCGAAGGTAAGGGCCCCCCGCCCCTTACCCCACCCCAGCGTGGGGCCAAGCACCACCGCCTTGAAGCAGGTAAGGACTTTGGCCGCCTCGCTCCATAGCTTGGCGGCCCACCGCTCTCCCTACCCCCGCCGACGAGAACAAGCGCTTTCCTCCCGGTCTCATCCCTGCGCTTATCACCATCCGCTCCTGTTTGCTTGGCGCTGTCCCGCCCGTCTCCGCCTTCCCCTGCACCCTGGAGCCCCCTCCCGAGCCTACCAGGCCTGACGGCCCCAACGATTCTGCCTCCCTAGTCCTCCAACTTAACAATATCCTGGAGGAGGACTGCCCACCTGCGTTGCAGCTCCCTAAAATCCAAAATAACCTCAACGCAGGGAACCGCTCCGCCAAAAGCCACTCTGCCAGCCAGTTCCCTGAAACAGGCAAGCAAGTTGGCGAACTTCCCCCTTCCTTGCCGCCTCAAATGCGGAAGTCGCTGTACCCTGAGCTTCCTCCCTCCCCCTCCCATAGCAAACAGGAAGTGACTAACCACATAGAGAAGCCGTTACTCCCTTCCCCCCCCCCCTCCGCTGAGGCCACCGCCTCGGCACCGGAGATGCATCCGCCTTCCTTTAACCATTTCCTCAGCAAACCTCCTGCTGCAATGATATACTGTCCCCACTACCCCTTCCCAGCTGCTTCTCTCCGCCTACTCACCCTTCCAGCACCTCCCACCCGCTCACGCTCCCACCTCCCTCTGCTTCTTCCCAATCGCTCTCCCCTTCTTTCACACCCCAGCCCCTACAACTGTACCCTATGAATGTTATCTGGACACCTCAGCGCCCGCTTCTTTGGTACCCATACAGCCCACCTAACATTAAGCGCTTGCACGAGGCTGTCCGAGAAGACGGACTGGGCAGTCCATATGCCCAGCAGCTCCTTGACGATATTTCTCTCAATTTAACCCCCCCCCCCTTATGTAACCTCTTCCAGTTGAGATCCCCCGCTTGTATATCCAATGTAGTAGGCAGTTTGTGCAAGGCTGCAGAAAGACTGTTTGGCGATACCAACACAGAAACAAACTTTGTAAAGCAAATTGCCTTTGTAAATGCAAATGTGGCTTATCAGGCCGCAGTTAGACCTTACAGAAAGTAGGAGAACTTGTCTGGTTACTTCAGGCTTTGTTCTGAAATTGGCCCCGCCTATCAACAAGGCCAGCCACAAGCCCGAAAATCCAGACAAGCTTATAAGGCAATCAACTCTGTTCCAGCAAATGCCTGCCCACCCTTTTCACAACTCCTCAAGCTCCCTACTATCTACATGACAATGTAGCTCTGGGCTAGTAAAGGCTAATAATAGTTAATCCACTGGTATGAGAGAAAAACATGGCAACATTGGTGTTCTGTTTTATTTACATGCTAATTCTAATTGGACTTCTTTAACCAAGATATTAAAATTAGTACAAAATTTTTATCAAGGTTTAAAAAGGAATTTTCAGTTTTAAATCAATAGTTTACTCCTGAACTTCAAGTCTCAGTATAGTCTTAGAGAGTAATAATCCAAAAATGTGTGTTAACGGTCTGTCTCAAGTTATCTTAACTGATTGCTGATAACTAATAAAAATGTTTCCAAGCACAAGCTTGCATGTTACAGGCAACATGGATTCCGAAGAAATCTTAATAAGAACTTAAAAGCAGCTATACCAAGAAAGTAAGAATTATGAGTTAATTGTAAACTGTATGTTTCTGTTACTGTGTTGTGATTGTTCTGTGTTTTTCTGTTTGTTCAATGTCAGTGTATATTTTGATACCTCCGGATGGTAATATAAATTAAGAAAAATTTATAAAAGAGCTCTATTCAAATGGCCAAAAATTAAATAAGCGCTTATATTAATACATAAGTTAAAATGTTAATAAGATCTCTACAATGATAAAAATTGTAAGTCTTGATTAACAAAATTACTATAAGTCTGCTAAGAAAAACAGAGGGGGAGATAATGGTATTATGCTTGTTGTCTTGCTCCCCCGTGTTCTCTTTCATAATGATAACCAATTCTTTGACTCCTGGCAGTGCCTCCGTCTACCGCCTTCCATGCAAAAACGAGAAATCATCACTGCCATCACACTTGCTTCGCTTCTAGGTCTCGCTGGAGCCAGCACCGGGATTGCAGCTCTCACCACACAACATACATCCCTTTCCTCCACCAGGCAAGCCGTTGACGAGGACATAGCCCACCTAGAAACCTCCATAGCCCACCTAGAAACCTCTCTCAACTCCCTGTCTGAAGTAGTCCTCCAAAATCGTAGGGGGTTAGACCTCCTCCTCCTTAAAGAAGGAGGACTCTGTGCGGCTCTAGGTGAAGAATGCTGCTTCTATGTCAACCCCTCTGGCATCATTAAAGACAACCTGGCCCAAGTCAGAGAGGGCCTTAAAAATACAAAAGCTAGAGCAAGAAGCCTCAGGAGCCTTTTCCTGGGGATTCAATGGGCTTCTCTCTTACCTCCTTCCCCTCTTAGGCTCATTACCTTTCTCCTGCTGCTCTCTAGGGCCATAGGCCATCAAAAAGATTATTCAGCTCATCAAAGATCAAATTAACACTGTTCTCAGTAAACCTATTCAGGTCTGGTACCAGCGAATCCGCACCACCGAAGAAGAGGCGCGGAGAGTCTCCACTTACCACCTCCCCCTCTGAACGGCCAGCCACCCTGCAGCATGCTCAAGCTCCAAGCCCCTTACCTATGCCCCTTCTCACAGCCCATCCTAACCCCTTACCCTTACCCTTCCACCTCCCCCGCCCTGTTTACCTAAAGCTGCCAGCATCCCATCGAGGCGCAGGACTGGTTAGCCAATGACGGGCAATGGGATTGGCCCCCCAGTCAACCTAAGACAGGGACACGGCCTTTTGCTGCCTCGCTTCCCCATGACGGGTAAGACTGGCCACGTGCGTGGCACGGGCATTGCCCAGCTGGGCGCAATCCCGACCTAAAACAGGCACAGTCCCCCTCCCTCCCCGAATCAAGCATTTCGGTGGAGCTTAATAAAAACAGAGGGGGAGATGTGGGAGTGCGAGCCACTGTTGCTAAGCCAACCCAGCAACAGGCGTGTGCACAGCCTGAAGCCGCAGTTCAGGGTGGCTGGAACGGGCGACCACGCCCTCAGCCTGGTACGGGCAAAGCGCCCTCAGCCTACCCGGGCAAGATACATCAATAACGGTCGCCTCCCACTATCTCCCACCTAGCCCAACATCTGGTCGGCTCTCACTTCCCCTTTCCCCTCCCCCATTCCTAACCTCTCCGCCTGCCCTCTGCCTAGCAACCGCTTACATTCACCTATCAGGAAGCAGTACCCGCCCGCACCTATCAAATCTCTCCACACAGTCCCTAACCCTATAAAGCCATATCCCCTTCTGCAATAAACCAGACTTGTGCCATCAGCCTGTCTCCGCGACTTCTTCCTGGGTCGTGTGCCCTCCACACCTTCGGAGCCCCCGAGGGAAGCCTCAGCAGCCGTACAAGGCTTTCTTCCCCACGACAGGGACCCCGCTCATCCCACAACAGGACCCCTCTCATCCCTTAACAGGGACCCTGCTCGTCCCACAATGGGACCCCACTCATCCCGGAACAGGGACCCCGCTCATCCCATAACAGGGACCCCGTTTCGTCCCTCACATTATGAAGGCAAAGCCTGGTGGAGGAGCAGGCAGCTGGAATTCAACAGAAGAAAGAAGAGAAATGAGATGATAATTCCTCATAAATGATAGGGAAAAGCCAAAGAACCCCAAGGATTGCTGGCCAGATAGAAGATACTGACTCCTAAAATAAGCCAGTCTTCTTACCTCTTGTTTAGCTTGTCAAAGGACTGCTGATGCAAATGATCAGAAATAGATTGTATTTTTAAAAAGGGATTCATTGGGTGTAAACTTTCAGTTCCAAGGATGTGAAAAATCCAAACCAAGGGACCATCAGAGAAGTTTTCTCACCAAAATAAATTGCTTTGTGGAGTAATTTGCTCCCAAACTCTGTCAAGGCCTTCCTGTCCAAAATCTACCATCTCTCAGATTACAGCTCCTGAAGTTCAACCATCAGCTATCAAGCATATGGCTTGGCTTTACTCTTCTTGAGTTTCTTGGTGGGCCCAGCCTCTTGGAAGCTTCGGCTTAAGCAATCCTCTAGACCTTCCTGACATTGCAGGATAAAATATGGCAACCTCCTTTTTCTCTATGTCTCATTGCATATATGTCTCTCTCTCTGTCTTCATTTTTATCAGACAAAGCAAGAGGGCCTAGACTTAACAAAAATCACACCCCACTTTCATAGTACAATCAAAAGCCAAAAACAATCCTATCAGGTGATCTAATCAAAGGTCCCTCAACAAGTTTAATGCAATCAAAAGGTATCACACCCACAGGGATATATTAGTTTAAAGCATCTTTCTCTTTTCAGGATTGCACTTGAAGGCACATCTTGAAACATTGCTATTAACCCTGGTCAATAGTTTACATTATAGTTTACATTTGGCACAGCAATTTTTCATAGGTTTTCTCAAAATATATAATGAACCCTATCTGTGAAATTAGGTCTTCTATTTTAGCCTTTTCTTCTTTATTAATAAAAACATTTATGGCTATAAAATATATATATATTATACCATTTATTTGGCTGAACAACCATAATTTAGGTGCTCTCTTTACCATTTTACATATCAAGAAAATAATTTTCCCAGTTCTCATTCACAGCCAAGTTTCTTTCCAAGTAAATAAAAAAGTAAAGTGAAATATTTCTTTATTACAGAAATTCTCAAGGCTTTTAATAAGGTAGGGCAGAGAACTTCAAGACAGTGATTTATTTAGTAGCGTTTCCAGAGTTTTTTTCTTTGCTGTTTTTTTTTTTATTTTATTTTAACTATAGACAACATTCCTTAATGGAACACCTATTAATATCACGAGATATTTTGAAAGATGCTCATGTCTTGATTGAAGAAGTTAATGTAATCAACATAGAATCTTTATTATTTTGAATGGTATTTGTTTCTTGATTTCCTCCTGATCTTGCTCATTATTGGTGTACAGAAATGCTACTGATTTTTGCACATTGATCTTATAACCTGCGACTTTATTAAACTCATTTATGAGGTCTAGAAGCTTTGTTGTAGACCTCTCAGGGTTTTCTATATATAGGATTATGTCATCTGCAAATAATGAAATTTTGACTTCTTCCTTTCCGATTTGAATGCCTTTTATATCTTGTTCTTGCCTCAGTGCTCAAGCAAGTACATCTAAGACAATGTTAAATAGAAGGGGAGAGAGTGGAAATAAGAACAAGGCCTAGAGCAGCACTGTGCCTAAGAGTTCCCTCCTGACAACCTCCATGTTACTCAAATGTGGCCAGTCTCAACATGTAAATGCAATGCCTTCCCCCCAGCGTGGGACATGACACCTGGGAATGAGCCTCCCTGGCACCGAGGGATCACTACCAAGTACCAGCTGATGACATAACAAGAAAATGACCTTGAATTAAAGGTTCAATGCATACCAGCAGAATATCCCTGTCTACATATAATAACAGGAGTTAAAAGTGCTGTTTGACCTAAATTAAGGGGGAAATGGAAATTACAAATGAGTTTATATGTCTATGAGTCTCTAAAATAGGGTCTGGAGGTTGTCAGAAGGATTGTCCTTATGCACACCTGAGCAGAGTCTCAGAGACAGATAAAGTAGAAACAACCCCAGGTATTGGTTCTTTTGAGGGCTAAAGAGACCCACAGGTTCTATGGTCATGGCAGATGGGGTTCACTGCCATGTCAGTTGGCCCTTCTTTGGAGCTGGTGTTTCTGCATGATGGAGCTGGACTCAGATGTGATCTCTTTTCACAAGCCTTTCATGCTACTTTACTGGAATTGTAGTTGGTGCTGGAGTTTAAGATATATCTCGGGGATTTGAATCTCTGGACTGACAATATGATAGCCAGGCCCTGAGCCTCAACAGTCTTCAGCTCCTACATTCTGATTTATTGGACTTACCCCACTCAGCTAACATCGAGTTGAAGAATGTCAAAAACCACACCATGGAGCCTAGAGTGCCTACAACTGAAAGCAGGAGGATTGCAGTCAGTATCCGTGTGGAATCTAAGCCCTCTCTTGACATAGATGTGGAATGGACACAACCAAGCCAAGATCCACAAGAAGGAGGAATACAGTAAGGATTAGAGTGGACTTAATGATACTCTATTCCTGAACTATTGTGGTTAATAATCGAGAAAATGTGGCATTGGTGTGGAAAAGTGGCCATGGTGACTGCTGGGTACAGGGAATGGGAGGAAGAGATGAGATGTGGAGGCATTATAGGGAGTTGGAGTTGTCCTGGGTGGTGCTGCGGGGCCAATTGCCCTACATTGTGTGTCCTCCCATGGCCCACTGGATGGAGCGTGGGAGAGTGTGGGCTATGGTGTGGACCACTGGCCATGGGGTGCAACGATGCCCAGAGATGTGCTCACCAGATGCACTGGATGTGTCGTGATGATGGGGGAGTGTGTTACTGTGGGGGGAGTGGTGGGGTGGGGGCAGTGGGGGTGAATGGGGACCTCATATTTTCTTAATGTAATATCTTGTTAAAAATAAATAAATAAAATAAAATTTAAAAAACAGAATCTTTTGAACTTTTAATATTAGAGAATCTTTTTTACATGAAAAAAATTCTAAAAGTTCCTTAAGCGGTTTTTTTTTTTTCCTGTTTTTCAACTCCCAGGGGCCATGGTACCTACATGCAACAGGGAAGCCTACATGCAACAATTAGCCACTGAACCACATCAGCTCCACTGATTTGGATTGTTCATTTATTTATTTTTTTAAGAGTTATTGGAAACAGAGCCCAGGACCTCCCATGAGGGAAGCAGGTGCTCAACCACATGAGCCACATCTACTTCACCCTTAAGTTTTAACTAACCCTAACTATTCAAAGTTTGAAATCTTAAAGCCAGTTTCATAAAGAGTTTAAGCTAAATTTTTGAAAGTCAGAAAATGATTCCAGTGTCTATTCTTAACCACTGTACCATTTTGTGTTCTCTGAACATAAGTCAATATTTATTTTAACTCTGGATGCCTGCTATGTTGACCTCTTTGACCCTTCAAAGTGGACTTGCAGGGAGAAAATCAGAGAAACAATTGGAACAGCTCCAAGACTTTGGCAACACAGGACCAAGAACGTCAGAAAACCAGAAGAGAAGAAAGACTCAGGGATGGCTGAGGAGGAGGGGCCCATTCCAACGTCAAGATCTCTTAAATGGCCAATCAAATTCCAGAATTTTCTTCTTCTAAATAAAGAATATTATTTTAAGTTTAAACAAATGACCATAAAAAGCCAATACTAACTGTCAGGACCAACTGAGTGGTCTATTATAATCTCAGAGTTTTGAGTATTAAATGATATTTATAATAACAAATATTTATAAAGAATTTACTGGTATGGAGGTTTACAAGGATTATCTGATTTGATCCTGATAAAATCTCTATCATTCCCTTTAAGTGAAACTTAAAGATATCATGTTTTGTCAAAATTCACACTACAAAGGCAAAAGTAAGATTTAAACTCAGGGCTGTCTGAAGCAGACATTTTCTTCATAACCATTATAGTATACTAAACCTTATCACCCAGTTCTCCATAATGTATATACAGGATGTGATACATAAAATCTCCTCATCCAACAAAAACTGTGAACAAGGCTGTCAATGTGAATGACTTTTTAACATATAAATAAAATTGAGTTTTAGTCCAAATAATGGCAAGGATGAATGGTAGACCTTTCCTTTAGAGAGAGAAAGAAAGAATACAACCAGATGTGGGCGAAGAAGAAAATGTATAGAAAAAGAGGATAGAAAATAAAAATTCAAAACATTTCTATTCCTCAGAATATTTTATTTTTGTTTTATGGTTGCAAAGTTTGAGCTTAAATTCCGTTATATATGAAGTATGGGAGTTCCTTTGTTTTCGCATTCTATTACAAAAAAACACTTCCTAGAAAATGTCCTAATCATGTAAATTAATTAATATGCTGACTATAAACATAATCAGTAGCACTATAGCTCAAAGTGTGTGCAAAGATCACTTGATTCTGAAACATCTGGATAATTTGTTTACAATATAGAAACATTAATCCAAGCTTTGTCCTAATTATTTAGAAGGTATAGAACTGTTACCTCAAAATCTTTATGTTAAAAGTTTAAGTACTAGATTCTGTATATGAAAGATCAATACCCAAATGGCCATTAAATTAATCAAAATTGGTTATTTTTATACTGATAATTTATGGTCTGGGACTTTTCATAAAGAATCTATATGCCATATACATGGTATTTGACACAAAAAATTCACTGTCCACAGAAATTACATTTTTTTCTCTTAATGATAAAAAGCTAAAAACATTTTTTCAGGGTTGTGATTATTTCTCAGTCAAATAAGCTTTTAACCCCACAATAATACCATAGTATATTCACCTTACATTTCTGAGAGTGTAGAATAAAGTGTTTAATGGGGAGTTATCATGGTAAAAACATGGCCACAACTTTATTAATGGAGAGGGTGGACATTGTGCACAGATACTCAACTATGCAGTGTATGAAGAATAAGATAGCCACAAAGATATAAGAAATAAAGTTGAACAGGACTTTGCACCTCCCCTTTAAGTTATGTGATTTCAAAGTGTACAAGAAGATCAAACAGGAGACCGTGAAGAGGAGGAAGTTTGATAGGTAGATGAACACACTCTTGGCAGCCACAAAGAGACCAAAAGTGTAGCTACCCATGCAGAGAAATTTCAGCAAAGAGATCAAGTTGCACATGAAGTTGTGAAGGTCACTGGAGTCACTGAAGGGCAACCTCATTGTGAACAGGATTTGAATTGCTGAATGGTCAAAGTCTCTAGCCCAGGAAACTCCTGTTGGGAGGCCACAAGCCTAAGAGCTAATGAGTTGTTTTTGTGTGCATGGCCCACTTGGTGGATTGGAGGAAAGTGTAAACTACAATGTAAGCCATTATCCATGTGGTGCAGCAGTGCTCCAAAATGTATTCACCAAATGCAGTGAATGTCCCATGATGATGAAAGAGGTTGTTGCTATGGGAGGAGTGGGGTGAGGGGGGTGAGGGGTATGTGTGAACCTCATATTTTTTGAATGTAACATTTAAAAAAACAGAGAGAAAAAGAGTTAATGAGGATTGTGTGGTACACTGATTTGAAGATGGCAATATAGTGGTCATGGGCCATCATCATGAGCAGGATGATCTCAGCAACATCAGAAAGATGATCAGCAAAAACTTAAGTCATACACCCTCTGAAAGAGATGTTTTTCCCACAGAAAGAGTATCCCTTAGCATGGAAGAACAGCAGCCTTCTTTAAGGGATAAGACAGGTAGAAAAGGTAAAGAGTCTAAATTTGTCCAGATCAAAAGACCTATCCTTTTCGTGGTTACAAATTCTTAATTCTCTAAAAGTATAAACTCTCTAATTTAATCTTCCTAAATAAAGTCTCATTCAGCTTAGATAGTGACTAGAGTAGCATATTTTGAATTTAATAGAAACACAAATCTGTACAAATGTTATTAGGAAATAACATTGAGGGAGCACTAGGCTTACCACACATCAAAATGTATTGTAGATCAAAAAATAATTATATCATATGTTAAACAGCACATGAATAAGGAGATCAATAGAACCAAATAGAATGCAGAAGTGAATACAAATATGGTTGAGATTTTGGAATACAATAAAGTTGAGATTTTAAATCTATGAATAAAAGATAATTATTCAACTATAAAAACAGATGTCAAGAAAATTTTTAAATGCAATCTTGATTTAAACCCTTATATCAAAATAAAGTACAGATGAATCTAAAAGTAAATTTAAAAATGAAAACACAAAAACACTAAAAAATCTGTTGAAAAATATGGAGAAATATTACAGTAAGAATGAGTTCTTACTAAATTCATTGAAGTCTACTTACTTAACATATTAAAACAAAAGAAAATATTTATGTCTGATATGTAAATATAAAAATTCACATAGCCAACACATTTCTGACTAGCATAAAATGGGTAAAAATATATCATAAGCCTAAATTACAATAATTACACATACAATAGTAAAAGGGAAAAAAGAGTGTTTAAATTAACTCATAAAAATGAATAAGAAAATGATCAACAAATCAAGGGTAATGGGTAAAATATCTTAACACAATTAAAAAATGCAAATATTTTTTAAAATGGTAAAAGCTCTCTATGATATTGAAATCATTTCAATTAAGCTGTACAAAATAAATGCAATCTTTGAGTTAAAATGATTGCCAAATACCATAAATGTTTATCAAGTATAAGTTGTTGATAATATGAATAAACAGATATTCTTGCAGATTGTGAGCAAGAATGTATTAGGTAAAATCTCAATCAAAGGCATTTTAACAATAAGTATGACCATTAACATCGAAAACACAAATTGACTCAACAAGTCCAATTCTAGAAACTTATTCTTGCATATAAACAAAAACATTGTTATTGTATACCTGTTATAGAAAAGATTGAAGTCAACATGAAGAGAATGGGATATACTAATTTTAATACAGGTCTTCTACGGTATATTTTGCAGAATAAGAATGGCCCACTGGATGGAAAGTGGGAAAGTGTGGGCTATGGTGTGGAACACGGGACATGGGGTGCAGCGATGCCCAGAGATGTACTCACCAGATGCAATGGATGTTACATGATGATGGGGGAGAGTGTTATTGTGGGGGCAGTGGTGGGGTCGGGGCGGTGGGGGCGAATGTGGACCTCATATTTTTTAATGTAATATCTTTTAAAAAAATGAATTAATTGAGTAGAATTTGGAAAAAAAAGAATAGCTGAGAGTTAGTTTTTATGGACTGATATAGATAGATAATGAAGATGCTAAATAGTAAAATGCAAACTTTTATACACAAGACAGATACACACATATAAATGTAATATCATTTTATTTCCAGAAATTATGTTTTAACAATCTTAAAAAGAGAGAGTGACAGTCCCTGAGTAAGAGCACTGGGAGATTTGATTAAAGATTTGTTTTTCACATTGTTCCATTTTCTATGGCTTTCCTTTCTAATATTTATTGGTATTTTCTATGGCTTTCCTTTCTAATATTTATTGGTATTTTTCTTTCATTTATATCATTTTTAAAAGTAGATGCATTGCATGTAAAAATGCCCTATGTAATGAAACTGCAATTGAATAAAGAGGACAGTATGCAAAGTATTAAATATTTTAACTAGTATAATAAAAAGAATGAACATCATTGACAAGAATTTAACTAAAAGCAAGACTGACTGAGAGCAAAATTAACACAAATAATGCAGAAATTGGAACGGACTTTGGCCCAGTGGTTAGGGCGTCCGTCTACCATATGGGAGGTCCGCGGTTCAAACCCCGGACCTCCTTGACCCGTGTGGAGCTGGCCATGCGCAGTGCTGATGCGCGCAAGGAGTGCCGTGCCACGCAAGGGTGTCCCCCGCGTGGGGGAGCCCCACGCGCAAGGAGTGCGCCCGTGAGGAGAGCCGCCCAGCGTGAAAAGAAAGAGCAGCCTGCCCAGGAATGGCGCCGCCCACACTTCCCGTGCCGCTGACGACAACAGAAGCGGACAAAGAAACAAGACGCAGCAAATAAACACCAAGAACAGACAACCAGGGGAGGGGGGGAAATTAAATAAATAAATAAATCTTTAAAAAAAAAAAAAAAAAAAAAAAAATGCAGAAATTAAACACCATATAACTCATTAAATGTTCATTCATTTTTACATATTTATGATTGACTAGCCATTATTTATACACCGAAATTTTCTAGGTAGAGTGGAAAACTACACTTTACATACCTTTCTTTCTAGTAAGGAAATTGTTATCCAAAGCCCAATTAAATAGAAATTTATTTAATTAAAATTATGATAAATGATTTGAAAGCAAGTGAAGTCTACCATATATAAGTTGACTTCTGGGTTCTAATGAGGTATTTCATAAAAGCCAGATTATTCTCTTCATCAAGGAAAACACACTTATTTTCTATTTATATGAATTTTCTTCTGCAGAGCTCCTTCATAGCATTTGTCATCTCTGAATTTCTCAAAGTATATATTAAAGGGTTTAGCATGGGGGTTATGATTGTGAAAAACACACTCAATGATTTGTCAATAGGGAAGTTTCTAGCAGGTCTTGCATACATAAAAATACATGGAACAAAGAAGAAGACCACCACAGTGATATGAGAACCACAGGTGGAGAGGGCTTTCCTCCTGCCTTCCTGACTAAGGTTTTTTAAGGAGTGTAAGATGACAGCATAAGAGATGAGTAAGAGCAGAAACACAATACTACATATCATCCCTCCATTAGCTACCACTAAGAGACCAATGACATAGGTGTCAGTACAGACAAGTTTCAATAAGGGGAACATGTCACAGAGAAAATGATCAATGACATTCGGACCACAAAATGGGAGCCCATAAAGAGATATCAGTTGAATGACTGAGTGCAGAAATCCTCCAATCCAGGACACTGTTAGCAGCACAGCACACACCCATTGCCTCATGATAATCAGATAATGCAAGGGCTTACAGATGGCCACATAGCGGTCATATGCCATGGCCAACAGAAGGAAGATCTCTGATCCACCAAAGAAGTGCTCCAAAAAGAGCTGGATCATACAAGCTTGGAAGGATATGGTCTTTTTTCCAAAGAACAAGCCTGAAATCAACTTTGGGGAAATTAATGAGGCATAACTGGCATCCATAAATGATAAGCCAGCAAGAAAAGTGTACATAGGTGAACCTAGGGACTTACTGACAGTTACAGTCACAACAATGACTAAGTTACCCACCATGGTCAAAATATAGGAGAACAAGAAGATAATGGAAAGTACTTTCTGTTGCTTTGGATTCTGTGTGAGGCCCAGGAGGACAAAGTGAGTCACATTGTTCCTTGGTTCCATATATTGTCTTACAGATGCTGACTTAAGATTTACAGACAGTTTACCTATAAAATAGTCAAAAATTGTAGTGTGTTATAAGCATAATCATTTATTTATTCATTCTGTCAAAATACCTCTGGAGCATCTATTTGTGCAAACTTGTCATCATAAACAATGGGATTAACAAGTAGACTAAAACAAGATTCCCTATCCTCAGTGTTGGTATTTATAATTATGGGGTGAGAACAATACAGATCAATGTAATCAGTGCTATTTTAAAGATATTCACATGATGCTAAGGATGGGCTGCTTGGAAACATAAACTAGGGTGAAGAAACCTTCCCAAAGTAATACTTTCACTATATTTAAAAGCTAAATTGAGAATTGACTAGAACAAGAAAGAATGGGAAGGTGCTCCTTTCATAGGCACAAATTTAATACTTAAGCTCCCATATAGGTTAATTTACAAAGTTAAATTGGATTTTAAAATTATGAAAGGAAGGCTATAGACCACAATTCACTGACCTAGTTTCCTCACACCACACTGAAATCTCCTTTTTGGGTCTTTGAATAGGAAATTTTCTTTTGCTGAATTCTAAATGCTGAAGCCATACAATTTTTATAACCATATCCTATCTCTTCCCTAATATTGAAATCTCTTTATGCAGCTTCCTAGTGAATATCATTGATTGAATATCAAATTGGTGTTCATAAAACTAAATTCTGAAGCCACTCCAAACCTATCCCTCATCTCATTAAATGGTATCATCTTCTGTGTTATTTTTCAGAACAAATATCTTACAATACCTTGCACTGTTTTTATTCCTTGCACATTAATTATCCATAGCTTCAAAATGTACTACAATTTTGACTATCTTCATTATCTCTCTGGTATCTCATTGGCTTACTGCAATTAACCTCCTGCCATTCTCCCCAGTTTTACTCCTGTTTTCAACTATCTGTTCTCCTGGAGCAGCCCAAATGATTCTTTTAAAATCAGGGTTAGATAATACCACTCACTTTTTTGAAATTCCTACAGTGAATTCCTACACACAATATCTACATAGCATGGCCTATAAAACCTCAGATGACTTTTATCTAGGTTATCTCTCCAAATTCCTCTCTTATGATTCTCATTCTGCTCAAGACTTTCTGCTGTATCTCAAATATACAAATTGCTTTTCCATCTCCTTTCTTCCACAGTTCTTTTATATATGTTCATTTCAATGATCAGAAACAGTTTACCTGTAAATAATTATGTATATATATAGTAAATTTAATATTTTATTTATTAATTCAAAGGACAAATAATTATAATACTTACACTGTGCCAAGTTTTTCCAATAAGGTAGACTGAGTCATCACAGATGATCTACTAACTCATTTAAGCCAGGGATTTACTCCAAGGGGCCATATAATTAGAGGACAGAAATGTTGGTAGTGACTGAGGAACCACCTTTTCATCATTAGTTTCCTTGTTTTCCAGATAGAGGTATTCCTCTTGAAGTTAAGAGATGACTGAGGACATCTAAGAATGTCATTAATCTTCTCATGACAAGTATCATATAAGCCCTGACCCACAGTGATTTTATCTTTCTTCCATTTTCTTTAGAAATAATACAAACCTTTCCTTGAGGAAGCCCGCATTCAACAAGTTGACTATTATATCTGCTTATATATGCCTCTCTCCTAACTCATTAGGTGTAATTTATGCCATAAAAATTAAAAAGCTATATTGTGCTGTTTCTTTAGATAAGACATATTATTAATGAGCAGACAAAATAGATACTTTTGTTTTATTCAAAGTATCTATCACACTCATATTCAGGATATATATATATACATAATATATCGTAATAAAACATTTTCCTAGATCACTGTAATTATAATATTTTCCAAATCTAATTACCAGAAATTAAACTTAAAACTAAGTCATAATACTGAACATCTGTAAGATAAGAATAATGATAGCTAGCTACTGAGTGTCAATATTTATAATTTATTAGCTAAAGTATTTGAAAGCATATGTAGCACAGTGCTTGAACAAAAAGAGATGATCGACCTTTAGTTTGTTATAGCATATCTGAAGCTTCAGTTGCTACCTATCAACATGTGTATGTTGATATTCCTCTGAAATGCAGAAGAGTCTATGACCATAACACCCTGAACATGTCTGATCTCATCTGAAATGCAGAAAAA
The DNA here is from genome assembly GCF_030445035.2 of Dasypus novemcinctus. Lineage (NCBI taxonomy): Eukaryota > Metazoa > Chordata > Mammalia > Cingulata > Dasypodidae > Dasypus > Dasypus novemcinctus. The sequence continues at coordinate 60,163,947 of NC_080691.1, read as the reverse complement.
TGTGGTGAGAAAACATTCCCCTGATCCCATTTAAAACAGACAAAAAATATTAATAAATGGAAAAAATACTAACTTTTTAAGAACATCTATTATTTGTTATGCAAAACTATGCACCTGATGCCATGTGCATGCATATATTACACACATTTAATGTGATTATATGCAGTGTATCACATTTATTGTGTCACAGTTTATCTTTACAAATATTTTTATTCTAATTTTAATTGAACAAACTGAAGCTCAGAATATTTTATTTTTCTCCAAACCATACATTGTTAAGGGCAGAACTGGAATTGGAATCTAAGTTTGATGGATTTTAAAGCCTCATACTGGCAGAGGAAAATTTTTCAACTTTTCAAGTGGTATAATTGCCTGTGAAATAGATATTCACAAAATTACATATTAATACTGGAAATGATACTGTGCAATTGTGTACATATCTATTTCATAGGCAATTATTTCACTTAATGCAATAAAATACCATATCTACATAAGAAGATAACAGTAATGAGGGAAAAAATCTAACTTCTTTTTAAGGTAATTTCAAAAACTTACCTTTCCAGTTTCTTGCCTATCTCATTCTATTTGATAGTGTCTAAGTAGCTGTACATGAGAATTTGAAAGGACATTCAATTAATTTTAAATATCACGATTTAATATTTGTTAAGCATTTCCTGAAATAGTTATGAGACTACTTAAAAGAATACATCTACTCACCAGTAGGGCAAACATCACTGGACATTTTGTTCCTCTAACCCTAATATTTATCTTTGAGTCCTGAAATTGGAATTTTTCCAAGACTGCTAATTGCTTAAATATATTTACTTGGATTTTCCACAAAATTTTAAAAGAACATCTGTATATAAAGATGCTATAAGTGGAATTACATAATTAGGTCCAAGAAGTTGTAACATGGAGAAAAAACTAATTTCAGAAACATTGTAAGATTATTGTTAGCAAAAAATAAGATATAATTACAGTCACTTTGTTCCAATGATCATGAATTCATTTTTTTATTTTCCCACTTTGTCATACCAAGTTTTACTTTTTTACTTAATACTTAATTTACTCTGCCTTGAAATATTGTTAGTTATAATTTTAAAACCAATTTACATGGAAAAACTAATTCTTTGTTCAATTATTGATTAGGTTTTCAAAAATTATAGAGCACATATTGTGTCAGATGCTCTGCTATGAGCTGGACATACAAAAATTAAGGAAACAGAAAAAAATCAGGAATAATAACCCACATACATTTACCATATTTTCTTAGAACCAGGCAGTGAACAAGGGAATGACATAATAAAGCACATACAGTCTCTTAGAAGTGCTATAGAGACAACAAAACAGGTGTCAGTGACAGAAAATAAGAGGGAGAAAGCTACTTTGGATGAAGTAGTTAGAGAACATTTTTAGTTATTATAACATTTTTTAAATTTATTGAAGTATATCGATCATACATAAACAATAAGTATATAAGAATAGTTGTGAACTTTCAAAAGAGACATATATAACATCACACAGGACTCTCATGCCTCACATTAACACCAATACCATGCATTGTTAAAAAGTTTTTAACTAATGATTAAAGAGCATTGTCAAAATATAAGTACTATGTTGCCACTCATGATGATGGGAGTGAATGTTGCTGGGGGGGGAGTGGTGGGGTGGGGGTGGTGGGGTTGAATGGGACCTCATTTTTTTTTAATGTAATATTTTTACAAAATCAATAATAAAAAAAATATAAGTACTGACGAAAGTAATTTCCCCCAAACGACTCTGTTATTATTATCTTTATATCATTTATATATGAGCATACATAAACAAGTGTATAATAAAAGTTATGAACTTACAAAGCAAACATGCTTATCATCATACAGAAGTCCCATACGTCAACCCTTCACCAACACCTTGCATTGTTGTGAGACATTTGTTACAAATTATGAAAGAATATTGTGAAAATCTTACTAATTATATTCCTTATCTTACATTTAGTGTATTTTTCCCCCAACCCACCTTATTATTATTTTTAAATATATTTTTTATGACAGAAGTTGTAACTTTATAAAACAATAATTCACATGTGTAGAATTCCCAAACAATCCCTTCTATCAACACATCACACTGTGGTGGAGTATTTGTTACAAATTGGTTAATATCATCTAATTGTTACCACATCCATAGTGTACATTTGGCACACATTTTCCATACTCTCCGATTATCAATATAGTACATCTTGGCATACATGCAAGAGTATTATATTATTACTGCTAAACATAGTCCATATATCACTCCAGTTGTATTTTTCCCATGCCACGGCCCATTCCCACCATACTGCAGTAATGATGTATATTTACTTTAGCTAAAAAGGACACTCTTCCCCTGAAACTTCATCCACAATGCTCACAGCCTTAACTGTGCTTTTCAGTTCCTATATTATTTTCTAACATTCTGTCAATTGGCATTTACATCCCTAGACTACCATTTTCAGTCACATCCCCATTTATAAACTAGCCGTCCTCACTTTTTGTTACCATCCACTCTACACATTTCCACACTTTTACAGTAAAGCTAATTAAAACTTCCACATGCCCTAATTATCAGTAGTCCATCTCAGTCCTCCTCTTATTTCTTGTAAGAATTCACCATCTACTTCCCGGTCTTGAAGTTATTTTTCTACAATTTTGTCTAGGAACCTTAAGGTTCTTGCTTTTATTTTTAGGGTTTTGATCCATTTTGAGTTAATTTTTGGTAAAGGTGTGAGATAATATGGGGCCCTCTTTCCTTCTTTCGACTATGGATATCCAGTTCTTTCAGCACCACTTGTTGAACGGACTGTTCTACCTGAGCTATATGGGTTTGACAGGCTAGCTAAAAATCACATGATCATACATGTTAGGGTCTGTTTCTGAAACAAATTTGGTTCCATTGGTCTATATGTCTGTCTTTATGCCAGTACCATGCTGTTTTAACCACTATACTAGGTAATATGATGTGAAGTCTGGAGATAAGAGTTTGCTTTTCCCTTTTAAGGTGTTTCTGGCTATTCAGGACCCATTACCTTTCCAAGTAAATTTGACAATCACGTTTCAATTTAAAAAATTCTGGTAGATTTTTCATCTGGATTGCATTGAAACTGTATCATCAGTTTGAGTAGAACTGACATCTTAATGAAATTTAGTCTTCCAATCTGTGAGCATGGAATATTCTTTCAGTTATTTAATTTTTTAAGACAGTTTTTTTTAAATTTCTTTTAACATTGAGTTGCAGTTTTCTGGATACAGTACTTTACATCGCTGGTGAGTTTATTACTGACTATTTGAGTTTTATCTGTCATTGTTTGTTTTCATCACTCTTTTGACACATTTAGGTACTTCCATTGTTATAATTTTCATTTCTAGATTGTCATCCAGGCTTTTCTCTTTTTTCCTTTCTTTTTAGGCTCTAGCATACTCTTTAGTATTTCCTGAAAATCTGGTCTCTTGGTTAGAAATTCTCTCAGTTTGCTTATCTGTGAATATTTTAAACTCGTCCTTATTTTTGAAAGACAATCTTGCCAGATATAAGGTTCTTGGCTGGAAATATTTCTCTTGTAGTATGTTTAATATATCAGACCACTGTCTTCTGGTGCCTCCATTGATTCTGATGAGAAATCAGCACTTAATTTTATTGGGTATCCCTTATATGTTACGCATTGCTTTTCTCTTACTGCTTTCAGAATTCTCTCTTTGTCTTTGGTATTTGACAATCTGATTAGTATGTGTCTTAGAGTTGGTCTGTGTGGATATTTTCAGATGAGAGTATATTGTGCTTCTTGGACATGGATATCTATGTCCTTCAAAAAGGTTGGAGCTCCTTCTTTCTGTTTTGGACAGGCTCAAACTTTAGGTGTGCTCTGGATTATAATTTAGCCTGTTAAATTTATTCATCAGTTTCTGAAGTTGGTGCTCAACCATCTCTCCCTCCCTTATTTTTGGTAAATGGAGCTTTCAATTCCAGCCATAGATCAGTTCCCAAAGTAGCTTGTACCTCCAGTGGAGGATGGGCACCTGGTTCCAGGGCTTGGAGCACTCTACTTAGGAATCTTCTCTGCAGAGGGAGAGTCTCCTCCTTCCATTCCTTCCAGGATATTGCAGGATGCTCTTATGGTCTCCTGAAGCCCCAAAACTGGTGTTTCAGCCAACTCCATATAGTTCTTGGTATTTACTAACTACCCTGTAGCAGGAACTGACACTAGGAGCCCCATATTCTGTCACCATTTTGCTTTTACATTCCCTAGTTTTTATCAAGAAGGACATTTTTAAAACATGATATTTAAACTAAGAGACAAACAATGAAAAGTTGCTACCATAAAAAATACTTTTCCAACTTTGAAAAGATCAAGGCACAGAAAGATCTCAGTGAATGGAGGGAAATAGGAAAGGGAGAGAATAGAACAAGCAGTGGTTGTAAACATGCACAGTCCTTTACTGCAGGACACAGCAGTGCTTGGTAAGGGATTCAGGTTTTATTTTAAGTTCTTTCAAAGTGGGGATAAATAACATTATACAGGCATTTATTTTTTTTTTAGTTAAGGAAGTACTCCACCTCACCAAACACCTCAAAATCAAGGAAGAAGAACTTCTTAATAATTGCCACTGAATCATGTATGCTACAATGCCAGTGCAAGAAGGTAAATGGCAGTCCTATTCTTTTATGTTTCCAATCTAAGCATAATGGCTATCAAAGAAATTATTCAGTAAAATTCAAGTGATTATAAACATAACTCTAAGATATCAACTGAGATTATTTTCCTGCTCTCTCATTTTCTTGGGTCTTTTATATCTGCTTTTTTAGCCTATGTGTAGTGCAAACAAAGACAAAACATCCTCCATTTTTTAGAGAGAAATACCTATTGGATAAAACAAAAGCATTCTTAGTGCTCATGTCTGAACTATAATAAGCATCAGTGGTGTGTGACTGCCCCAAATTCTTTTGAACACAACTTAAACATTTATCAGTTTCCCTTGTGCTGAATACATTTTCCAAAAATAAAATTCAAGAAACTACATTTCCCATTCCTCCTTGCCTCCAGTATATAGACATGAGACTTGGGTTCTGCCTACCTGTTACACATGTTCAAAACTTTGTGTTGGAAATTAGTTATACTAGACTGGTTGCTTTTGAAACCTTGACAGAGGGAAGGGATGTGCTGAGGTCAGGGAGAGTGGTAGCAGCTTCTCCATTTGATCAGTGTTTTAGTTTCTTAACTGGCAAAACTAATACCATTAGCAATGAATGAATAGTAGAATAAGGTAGTTATAAATACACCTATGACTAAATGAAAGTTAAAGAAACAAGGAATAAAATTGTCATGAATAAGTTTCTTAGTTGTTATGAATATTTTGCATATATTCATAAAGCAAATATATTTGATTTTTCCTACTTTCCACCTTATCTTATATCATAAGTAGTATTAACTCTATGTCATAGTATTTAAGTTATAGGATATTAAGTTTCAGAGTGAATATTATACTAGGACTTGCACCATCTTCTGGAAAAAAAGTTAATGTCTTTCCAGTTATATACAGAACAACTGAGTATTGCCAGTTGAAAATATATCAGTGTGGTAGTTTGAAGCTGCATATATCCCAGAAACACATGCTATTAAGTCTAATGCATACTTCTGGGTGTGAAGTTATTGTGAATAAGACTCTTTGATGAAGACAGGGAGGGTCTTAATCCTATTACAGGAATCCTTTATGAAGAGAGTGAAATTCAGAGAGAAAGAGCCATGAATATAAGTTGAAAAGAACAAAACTTGGAGGAGAAGGAGGAGATCTGTGGATGCTGCCATGTGTCTTGTCATGTGTCAGAGGAGTGAAGGATCTCTGAAAACTGGTCTTCTGGAAGAATGCATCACCATGATGATGGCTTCACTTGGACATTTTCCTGGAATCAAAACCATGGACAAATAAATTCCCATTGTTTAGCATTACTGGTTTCATGGTATTTGACTTGAGCAGTGTAGAAAACCAAAATGGTTATTGTATTTATTTAGAGATTATGTATGTTCTAAGGAGACATACAAGGGAGTCAAGTTGACAAAAGATTATCGGGGTATGGGGTGTGGAGCATACGGGAATCTCATATATTTTTAATATAACATTTTGTGTGATCTATGTACCTTTTAAATATAAGTAAAACATATATTTTTAAAAGTGTATTGTGATGATTAGGTTCTTACGTCAAGATTGGCTAGATTATCAGGTCCAGTTGTTTTATCAAACTAATACAAGCCTGATTGTTACTGTGAGGTGAATTTGTGGCTTTAAATCTTCAGTAGGTTGATTGTATCTATGGCTGAGTTTATCTACAATCAACTGAGGGGATTGCCTTTAACAATGAGAAAATAAGTCTCATCCAATCATTTGAAGGTCATCAAAGGAGAAGAAATGATTTCTGCAGACAGAAGGGACAATTTCCATCTCTACCTTAGCCAGCCAGTTTCTCCTGGCTAGCTGAAAGTTTTTCAAAGGAATTCATTGAAAATCTCATCAGAGTACCCAGCTTGCAAACTGCCTTATGGTATTTGGGCTTCCCCATCTCCTCCTGTCAGTCTGTTTACCTCGAGAACCATGAGTAAGACAGCCAGTGACAGCAAGGTATGTTGTCAGCAGTTGCAGCAGCTCCCTTATCTTACTAGTACTGTACAGATAAGCTTCGGCATGTGGTTCAACCTTGACTCTGACTGAGATCCTTCCAAAGGTTGTTAAGATAATTCCATTTAATAAATAATTTACTTTTAAATTAATTACAGCTGATTTTGTGACTTCAGTTAAAAGCCTCGATGCTATAACAAGCCAACATAAAATTCCCCATTTCTGGATTGGAATGCCATCAACTTCATAAACCAAAATTGAAATGCCATCAAATTTATAAACGTTCCAGCTGGCAAGGGTCCTTTAAGAAATGCAATTACTCTTGATAGGGTTAAGTGGAGATAATGGCCAATAAGTATTTATTAAACATTTAATTTACACTGTTCCAAACTTGGTTTAGGTGCCACGTATGCAATAAGGAACAAAAAATGCCCTACCTCTATTTTAATGGAGTTTACACTCTGGCTGGAAGAGATGAAAAAATGAGCAAATAAATTAGATAAATCACATTGCAAAAATACTGTAGAGAAAATGTAGCAGGTGAGTTGATAAAGTGTAACTCAAGGAGATAAAGCATGGCTTTACAATGAGTGCTTAAGGAAATTTGCTCAACCTATGGGGCATTTGAACTGTAGACTGAGTAATGAGGGTAAGTCAACAACTTGAAGATCTAGAATAGGAGAAGAATTTCAGTAAGCAAGAAGCACTAGAAAAAAGGCCTACTGATAAGAAGATTGTTGCAACTGGAGCATTGTGAGCAAGGAATAGAATAATACTCGATGAGGTCATGTAGATCTTTCTTTGAGTGGAGAGCAACTGAGCAGAGCATTATAGGTCATGAAAAGGTTAAAATTTAGAGTAAATTTAGCAACACAGATAGATTTCCATCTAAAAATAATTTTATTCCAGATGCTTCAAGTGAATACAAGAGTTTTTACATAGGAAAAATTGTTGGAAATTAAAATAAAAAGCAGGCCATGAAGAAACAATGTGGTGATTGATGTTGCACACTGCAAAGGCAAATTCAAATGCCACCAAAAAGAGCAACCACCTGAAAGAATGAAATCTACTGAGTGAAGATGGTTTGAGTACATGTCATATTTCTCATCCTAATTTTATATGATCTGAATTAATAAGAATATGGATAAATTTGCTTGGTGATCTTCAAGTTGGAATAGAGGAGAATGGATAATGATATTCAGGAAAAATAGAATTCTCCTACCCTCAATCATAAACACATTTCTTATAGTTTTACTCATGTTAATTCATTTGTTACAATTATTAGATACTTACTGAATTCCAGGCACTCCCCTGGATGATTTGCACACATTAGCTAATCTAATGCTTAATATAGCCATGTGAATTTTGTTCTACCATGTCATTGTTCATATGAACTAGGATTGGAATAAGACAATGTTTCTAAAACCCATGCAGTGTTGCCAGAACTGGTAAGATTAAATTCAATCCTAGTCTGTTCATTCCAACCTAGAAATCATTTCACACTCCTGAAGCTCTGCTGTCTATAGTACCTCAAGAAGCCAAATAATATCCCTAGAAGTCCATAAAGTCCTTAGTTGAATTTCACAGAAAATGCTGTGTTATATAGGGTTGTTTATACAAAAGGCATTCCTCTCACCTATGGAAACAGAGACCAGAGCAAAGCTACAGAAATCCAACTCAGTGAGGATGAAGTCCTGACATTTCCATAAGTAGTATCAGCGCATATGTTTCCCCAACTAGAATGGATCAGTAGCAGTCAATATGCTTTCCTTTTAAAAAACATACAAATATAATCTATGTGTCAGACACTGTCATATGTACTTGAAATACATTAGCCCACTTAACTGACCCAACAAACTCAAAATGGATATAATTATGACCATTTACTAGATGAAAGCAAACAAACAAAAACTTTGCTCAGATCACATTCAAACCAGAGAAATCTGACTCTAGAGTTTTCTATCCATTGCATAATTCTACCCACTTTAAACAAATATTATCCTTCAAAACTTTTTATATTCTGATAGTCTGCTTGTTCATATTAGGTTCATAGAAAATATCTCTATGACCCTTAACAGGATTTGTCAGAAGAAAATCAAAGACAAAATCAGGTAAGCTCTAAGGTCTTGGAAGCAAAAGATCAATGGAGATCTGAAAATCAGGGGAGGAAATCCCAAGAATGGCAGAGCAGGAGTCTATTCCAGTCCCCAAGAATTCATACAAAGCTAGTTATATTTCAGAGTATTTTTCAAAGTAGGGAGAGACAAATTATGACTTTAAGAAAAAAATTACATTAACTGTAATGTAATCTATTATGATTTCAGAGATTCCAGTAATAAGGAATGTTTACAATAACAAACATTTGAACAACTAGTATTAAGACTTTGCAAGGATGATTTGATTTTTATCCTAATAATATCTCTATCATTCCCTTTGACTGAAACTTAAGCAATTGTGTTTTGACAAAATTTACACTATAAATAGCAAAACTAAACTTTGAACTCAGGACTGTCTTAAACAGATTCTATGCCCTTAATCACTATAGCATACTAAACCCTGTGAATCTTTCCTTTGAAAATGCAGGAGCAGGAGAAGCAGATGTGGCTGAATAAACTGGGCTCCCATCTACCATATGGGAGGCCCTGGGTTCACTTCCCAAGGCCTTCTTGTGAAGGTAACCTGGCCTGTGCCTACAGAGACCTGACACAGCAAGATGACTGCAGCAAAGGGAGACAAGCAGACACAGAAGAATGCACAGTGAATGGACACAAATAACAGACAGCATGCAAGTGGCAAGGAGTTAATAAAAAAGTAAATCTTTAAAAAATTGCAAGAGGGGTATCCAGAGGAAGGCATCAGTTTACGTGGACACTCACCAACTCTTTCACAAAAAATAGCAGAGACAGGGCAAGATCTTGACTAAGTGTACTGTTTTGGGAACCCACAGAGCAGGAGGGTTCAGGGCATTGATGTGGAGGGAACTTGACAAAGAGACAAAAAGCACAAGAGAAAACTGTGAGTTTTTCACCCTGGTGGCTGGAAAGTTTGGACAGATAAGTCCCACCATCAAGGCAAATGGCCACTGTGAACTTCCAGACACCCACCACACACTGAGTGGGAAGGAGAACTCTCCAGGAGTAAGAGATTTCTGGTGAAGGGTGGAGAGGGGTTTCCTTTTTGTGCATTTGTTTATGTGGACCCCATTTGAACTAGAGAGAATACCAACTGGCAAGGGGTGGCTCTGGGAAGAGGGGAGAGGTGAATCATCCTAGGTAGCCTGATTTACCTCGTCAACCTGGGAGAGAGGAACTTGGGCTGGGAGAAGGTGGAGTCAGGCAATTGACTGACCTGGTGCTGAACATTATCAAACTTCCAAGTCTCCTAAAGGAGGCAGGCAGTAGGAAGCATTTAAAACCTTCTAAGAGCCTATATAGGGTTTCCTGGCAGGACAGGGAGATCTGGAAGAGGAATGAGAGTTTTTTTCTCTGGAGTGAGTTCAAATACCAAGGCACCATTTGAATTTCTGAAGGGACCTCAAGCTAACCAGGAGAGGTCAGGGGGGCCCGGTAACACAGGTTGTCATGTCCTGTGACCCTGTGAGAAAAAGCAGTAAGAATAAAAAGGAGGCAGTGACAGAAAGGTCACTAATCAGCAGGAATCTCCTAACTGCAGAGTCAAATCTGCCTTAGGGAAAATAATTTGACAGTTCTCTAGCTAACAGACCCAATGAGAAAGTTCAGCTCAGTGGAGGAGGCTCCACTTTGTTTATTTATTTTTTTAAATTTTTTTATTCATTTTTAAAAAAATATTACATTCCAAAAATATGAGGTCCCATTCAACCCCACTGCCCCCACCCCACCACTCCCCCCACAGCAACACTCTCTCCCATCATCATGACACATCCATTGCATTTGGTAAGTACATCTCTGGGAATTGCTGCACCTCATGGTCAGTGGTCCATATCATAGCCCATACTCTCCCACATTCCATCCAGTGGGCCCTGGGAGGATCTACAATGTCCGGTAATTGTCCCTGAAGCACCACCCAGGACAACTCCAAGTCCCATAAACGCCTCCACATCTCATCTCTTCCTCCCATTCCCCGCACCCAGCAGCCACCATGGCCACTTTTTTTTTTTTTTGCTCCACTTTAAATACAAGATCTCTTGTTCAATTCTCATCTCTCCATCAAGTAGTAACGAAAGGGTTCATCAAACATCCTGCTGATACTATAGGACAGGGAACACATAGACAGTATTTTTGTATTAGCTTCTCTTGGTTCTTTATTTTTTGTAAAAGAGGTTCCTTTTTAAAATTAACTTACTTTACTCACTAAAACCTTATTCAATACCTGCAAAGGGCAGGATGCAGGATAATTGATTGATGAACATCAGTAGCCTGAGAAGCACCTCAGGGGCCTGAGAGAGAAAAATAGTTTTCCTAAGATTTATTTGATTGCTTTCTTGAGTGTTTGCTTTTTTATTCTTTTTTCCCTGTCTTTCTTCCTTGACTACTGATTTTTGTTTTTGTTTTTAAATTAGGTGCTGCTGGATTATTTTTTATTTTCTGTGTTCCCCACATGCTGTTTCCCCTTTATATACCAATTATGTCTACCTACACTATTTCTTTCCCTTCCTTCATCTTCCTATCTTCTGCTTTATGTTTTTGTTCTTAAGTTTCACCTCTGTTTAGTATTCGGTTTTTCTTATTTTTATTTCTTTCTCCTCTATTTTGTTTTTTATTTTTTAACTTTTTGTGTCACTGACTTTTCTCTTTCCCTCTCTTCTTATCATTCTGGCCTTTCAATTCATTCTAGATATTTTTCTTAATTTTGTTTTTTCATTTCATTGTACACTACTGTTATCTTACTCCTCTGCACTTCATACATGAGTTATCTATTCATGTTCCTGGGTCCTCTTCTACCATTTACTATTATTATTACTATTTGTCTTTTTCTCTTCTTATCGCTTTCCCTTTCTCTGGCAATTCTCTTTTTCTTTAAAGGGAACAGAAACAAAAGCAAGGATATTTAATAAGAGGAACAAACAGTCAAGGAGAAAACTTACCAAACACACAAAAACAACAACTAAATAAAAGCCTAGTTTAGAGAGAGACATTAATCAACTGAATGAACCCATCAAGATGAAGAGACGCCTAAAAACCAACAAAAATTATAAAGCATACTAAGAAAACAGGAAGACATGGCCCAGTCCAATGAACAAACTAAAAAGCAGGAAAAGATGCAGAACTTGGAAAAACTAATCAGAGCTCTACAAAGAAATATCATAAACCAACTTAATGAAATGGAAGAAAAGATTAAGGATATAAAGAAGACACTGTGGGAAGTGGAATTGGCCCAATGGATAGGGTGTCCTATACATGGGAGATCCACAGTTCAAACCCCAGGCCTCCTTGACCCATGTGGAGCTGGCCCATGTGCAGTGCTGATGTGCACAAGGAGTGCCCTGCCATGCAGGAGTGTCCCCCGCATAGGGGAGCCCCATGCACAAGGAATGCACCCCACAAGGAGAGACACCCAGCTCAAAAGAAAGTGCAGCCTGCCCAAGAATGGCACCTCACACATGGAGAGCTGACCCAACAAGATGACACAACAAAAAGAAACACAGATTTCTGGTGCCACTGATAAGGAGAGACATGGTCACAGAAGAACACACAGTGAATGGACACAGAAAGCAGACAACTGGGAGGGGGAGCAGAGGGGAGAGAAATAAAAAGTAAATCTTTTAGAAAAAGACGACACTGAGAGAACATACTGAAGAAGCTGTAAACATACTTAAAAACATAATGGATATGATGGTGATGTAAATCACAATCCAAGAAATAAAAAATACACTGGAAAGACAAAACAGCAGATTTGAACAGGCAAAGGAGAGAATGGGTGATGTGGAAGAAGTGCATTTGAAATCACGTAGTAGAGCTGGTAGATCGAAAGACAGAAATCCATTGGGGGCATAGGGATGTGAATGACAACACAAAATGCAAAAACATACACATTATAGGCATCCCAGATGGAAAAAAGAAGGGAAGGGAGGAGCAGGAGTTTTGAAGGAAATAATAGCTAAAAACTTCCCATTCCTATTAAGGAAGATGAATGTACATATCCAGGAAGCACAGCACACCCTAAATAGTATAAATCCCAACAGGAATACTACTACACATATACTTGTCAAGTTTTCCAATGCTTGAGACATAGATTACTGAAAGCAGCAAGAGAAAAGAGAACTATCACATACAAAAGAAGCTCAATAAGATTAAGTGCTGATCTCTTATCTGAAACCATGGATGAAAGAAGGCAGCTGTATGACATAATTAAAATGGTATAAGAAAAACATTTCATCCAAGAATACACTATTGAATAAATATGGTATAAAAAAATGATGGGGGCGGGGGGAATGGCTATGGCTCAATCTACTGGGCTCCTGTTTACCAAATGGAAGGCCCTGAGTCCACATCCCAGAGTCTTCTTATGAAGACAAGATGGCCTGCTCCTGTGGAGAGCTGATGGCCTGTGAGTGCAGAGAGCTGGTGCAGCAAGATGATGCAATAAAGGGAGACAAGCAGACACAGAAGAATATGCAGGAAATAGACACAGAGAGCAGACAGCAAGAAAGGAGCAAGGGAGGGCAGATAAATAAATAAATCTTAAAAAAAGATGAGGAATTCAAAATATTCACAGATAAACAGAAATTAAGAGTGTATGCCAATAAGAAACCTGACCATCAAGGAATACTAAAGGGAGTGCTGCAGGTTGAAAGTAATAATCAAGAGAGAGAGTTGGAGGACAGTATAAGAAAAATATATATATAAAAACAACGTCTGTCATATATAAAAGTAAAGAAAATATGGCTAATGTAAGTAATTCCTTGAGAGTAATAACACTCAATGTTAATGGATTAATCTCACCAACCAAGAGACACAGATTTGTAGAATAGATAAGGTAATAGGATTTATTTATATGTTGTCTACAAGAAACCCATCTTAGACCCAGGAATTAAAGGAGGTGGAAGGTGAATGCCTGGAAAATAATTTTACAAGAAACAATCAAAAAAGGCCTGGAGTAGCTATAATAATATCAGAGAAAATAAAGTTTAAATGGGAAAATATTTTAAAAGAAACAGATGGACACTATATATGAGTAAAAGGGGTCAGATTTCAAAAAAAAGAGCAAACATAATAATTTATGCATCTAACCAGAGTGCCTCAAAATACATGAGGCAAATACTGGAAAAACTAGGAGAAAAAAAGAGATGCCTCTTCAAGTATTGGGGGGACTTTAATACACCATTATCACCATTAGAAACAACATCTAGATAGAGAATCAATAAAGAAACAAAGATATTGAATAATATATTAGAGATTCTGGATTGAATAGACATATACAGAACACTAATCCAAATACAGAGGGGTATATTTTCTTCTCAGCTGTACATGGATCATTCTCCAAGATAGACCTCATAGTAGGCCACAGAATAACATTCAAAGAATTCAGAGAGATTGAAATTATATAAAGTAATTTCTCTGGCCACAATGGAAAGAAGCTGAAAATCAGTAAGGGCCAGAGAACCAGATTATGAAGAAATATATGAAAGTTAAAACTACACAGTCTTATACCAAAGGTAGGCCAAGGAGAAATAACACACACAAAAAAAATCAGTAACTAAGTTAAAATGAATGAAAATGACAACATGACATATCAAAAACTATGAGATGCAGCAAAACCTGAACTGAGACCAAATTCATAGCAATAAACATGTATATCAAAAAAGAAGAAAGAGCTAAAATTAAAGACCTAAATGCACACCAGGAAGAATTATAAAAAGAAAAATAAACTAATACCAAAGGAGGTAAAAAGAAGGAATTAACAAAGATTACAGCAGAACAAAATGAAATACAAAATCAAAAAACACTAGAAGAAATAAAACCAAAATCTGGTTCTTCAAGAAGATCAATAAAATTAGCAAACCCTTACCTAGCCTAATAATGAAAAAGAGAGAGAAGATGCAAATATACAAAATAAGAAATAAGGAAGGGGATATCACCACTACCCCATGGAAATAAATAGCATCATAGGAGGATACTTTGAAAAATTATATGCTAACAAGAATGATAATTTAGGGAAGCAGATGTAGCTCAACTGATATAGCATCTGTCTACCATATGGAGGGTCCAGGGTTTGATGCTCAGGACGTCTGATCCATGTGGTGAGCTCACCCATGTGCAGTGTTGCTGTGTGCAAGGAGTGCCATGCTACACAGGGGTACCCCCGTATAGGGGTGCAAGTAGTACACCCTGCAAGGAGAGCCACCCTGCATGAAAAAAAGCACAGCTGATTGGTGCTCCCCACACACAGAAAACTGACTCAGCAAGATGATGCAACAAAAAAAGAGACAGTTTCCCAGTGCCATCAGATAATGCAAGCAGATGCAGAAGAACACATAGTGAATGGACACAGAGAACAGAAAATGGAGGAGGAAGGGAAGGGAAATTAAATAAAATAAAATCTTAAAAAAAAGAATATTAATTTAGAGGACACGTACAAAGTCCTAGAGACACACAAGCAGAATACAATGATGGAAGAAGAAAGTGATGAACTCAACAGACCAATCACAATTAAAGAGATTGACTTAGTTGTTAAAAAATCTCCCAGTTAGAGGAGCCAAGGACCAGATGGCTTCACAAACGAATACTACCAAATATTCCAGAAAGAGCTAACATCAGTCCTGCATGAACGCTTCCAAAACATAGTAGTAGAAAGAAAAATGCATAACTCATTTATAATGTTTATATACCTACTACCAAAACCAAAGATGTCACAAGAAAGGAGATTTACAGACCAATCTCTCTGATGTAACTAGATGCTAAAATATTCACTAATTGTATTCAAAACATATCAAATGAATTATACACCATGACCAGGTGGGATTAATCCCTGGTATGCAATGACTGTTCAACATAAGAAAACCAAATGCAATGAATGTGCTACAATGATGAAAGAGGTTGCTGATGTGGGAGGAGTAGGGGTGGGATGGAGTGTGGGGTATGTTGGGACCTCTTATATTTTTAATGTAACATTTTTGTGATCTATATATCTTTTTTAAAAAAAGACAATTTAATAAAAAAGAAAAAAGAAAATCAATCAATGTTATACAGCACATCAACAGGTTGAAAGAAAAAAAATTCACATGATAATCTTTATAGATACAGAAAAAGCCTTCAACAAAATACAGCACCCTGTTCTGATAAAAACATGGTAAATGATGGGAGTAGAAGGAAACGTCCTCAAAATGATATAGGATATATATGAAAAACCCACAGATAACATTATATACATTGTTGAAATTCTAAAAGCTTTCCCTCTAAGATTGGGAACAAGAAAAGGATGCTCACTATCATTGCTCTTATTTACAGCAAATGTGAGAAGCACTTGCTTGAGCACTTAGGCAAGAAAAAGATGTAAAAGAATCCAAACTGAAAAGGAAGAAGTCAAAATTTCACTATTTGCATGCACTATGATAATATACATAGAAAGCCCTGAGATATATACAATAAAGCGTTTAGAGCTTATAAATGAGTTCAGTAAAGACCCTGGTTATAAGATCAACAGAAAAAATCAGTATAATTTCTGTACACAAATAGTGAGCAATCTGAGGAGGAAATCAAGAAAAAATCCCATATAAAATAGGAAGTAAAAGAATAAAAAACCCGGGAATAAATTTAACTAAAGATGTAAATGACTTCTACACAGAAACCTATACAACACTGTTAAAGGAAATCAAAGAAGTCTTATATAAATGGAAGTGTATTCCTTGTTCATGGATGGGAAGACTAAACATCATTAAGATATTTATCCCACCCAAACTGATCTACAGATTTAATGCAACCCCAATAAAAATCAACACAGATTTTAAAAATCAAATTGGAAAAACTAACCATGTAATTTATTTGAAAGGGGAAGAGGCCCCAAAGAGCCAAAGATATATTGGAAGAGGAAAATGAAATTGGAGGGATCACACTGACTGACTTTAAAACATATTACAAAGCTACAGTGGTCAAACCAGAGTGGTATTGGCAGAAGGATAGAAATAATGACAAATGGAACCAATTTGAGAGTTCTGATATAGATCTTTACATATGCAGTCATCTGATATATGACAAAGCCACTAATCCCACTCAACTGGGAGAGTATGGTCTTCAACACATGGTGCTTGAAGAACTGAATATGCATATCCAAAAGATAGAGAGAGGAACACAATCTCACACCTTATACACAAAGCAACACAAGATGGATCAAAGATCTAAATATCAGTGCCAAGACCATAAAGACATTGGAAGATAATATAGGGAAGCATCTAAAGTACCTTGCTAATAGGAAATGGTTTCATGAACTTCATACACAAAGCATGTGCAGTGAAAGAAAAAAAAATAGGTAAATTGATCGTCCTCAAAATTAAAAATTTTTGCACCTCAAAGGAATTTGTCAAGAAAGTGAAAAGACAGCCTACTCAATGGGAGAAAATATTTGGTAAACATATCTGATTGGAGTCTAATATCCACCATATATAAAGAAACCCTATATCTCAAAAATAAAGACAGACAACCAGTTCAAAAACTGGCCAGTGATTTAAACAGACAGTACTCCAAAGAAAAAATATAAATGACTAAACAGCATATAAAATGATGCTCAGCATCATCAGCTATGAGGGAAATGCAAATCAAATCTACAAGGATATATCATCTTACACTCATAAAACTGGTGGCCATTAAAAAGTGAAGGGCTACAAGTGTTGGAGAGGATGTGGAGGAATAAGAACCCTCCTCCAGTGCTGATGGGAATGTAGAATGGTACAGCCATTGTGGAGGACAGTTTGGCAATTCCTCAAAAAACTAACTATAAACTTGCCATATGATCCAGCAATTCCACCATTGAGTATATACTCAGAAGAATTAAAAGCAAGGACATGTACAGATACACACACACCAATGTTCTTAGTGGCATTATTCACTATTGCCAAAGTTGAAATCAACCCAAATGCACACCAAGAGATGAATGGATAAACCAATTGTGATACATATGCACAATGGAATATTACTTGGCCATGAGAAGGAATGCAGTATTAATACATGGGATAACATGGATGAATCTTGAAAACCTTATGTTGAGTGAAGCAAGCCAGGCACTGGATGACAAATATTATGTGAACTCTCTGATGTTATTTAAGTAAATTGAGCAGAGCCAGAATCTGGGAGATAGGTTTAAATGAATTAGAAATGGGGAAAAATTTTGTGACCCAATGTCCATACGGGCAAAATCTATGATAAGTTGGAAGTGTGTAGGTGTGCAGTGGAGGGGAATAACGGTGGTGCAGTGATACTTTTGGGTTGTGCTATGCTGGTTTTTCAGTGCTGTAGGATGAGAAGGGTGTGTTGGAGTGTCCATGGAACTGGGGGCAGGGTTGGGTGAGGGAGCAGGTGAACATTGGAGATTGGTGCATTTGTGGTTAAAAATACAATGCTTGAAATGTTCCCTTGGCACCAAGGCAGGGGAGGGATACTTATTTAAGGGTTTTGATTGGGGCTATTCAGGACAGGGCACACATGGAGCAGGCATATAGGGTGTGTGTGAGTGTTCATCTTCTCATAACGGATTGTATCAATGAGCAGGAAGCCATTAAACTCCCATCCTGGGGATTCCTGCTATGTTCTCAAATGAAAGGTTCTGGAGTGTCCTGAGAGCATAGGCAGTATCTAATAGGGGAGGACAGAGCCGTATATCAAGACATCAATGATGCTGAGGTCTCCTTTCTTCAAGGAGTGAAGTGTGTTGGTTGCCATGTGTCCCGAGGGAAAGGGGAAGGAGGAATAGAAAAGATGCAACATGGGGCTTTTAGGGGATAATGTACGTGTTCTACAATATCTTGCACTGATGAATACAGGCCATATTGAATTCCATCAAAAAATTTTAATGGTGTATGGTCCAAAATGTTAATCATAATGTAAACTTTTGACCATGGTTAGTAGCTATGTTTCAATATTTGTACATTAATTTTAAGAAATGTACCATCCACATGTAAAATGTTATTACTAAGGAAAATGGGGAAAGGGGAAGGGAGGAAGGTATATGTGAAAAGCTATATTCTGTATGTGACTTTTCTGTAAACTAAAACTTCTTTGAAGACAAAATGAAAAATGTAAAACACGGAATAAATGGGAAAAATTTTCAGGACAATAGATCTTACATTATAAAAGATATGAAGTAAAATTTTTTAAAAATATTTTTTCATTATTTTTGTTATTCCAATCTTTATTTTTTAAATGTTTTGTATTTTATTCATTTTTAATACTATCACTATTATTTCAATAAAATTTTCTTATTAATTGTATGACTATTTTTTTGGCTTCATTTTTGAAGAAGTTTTGGATCACAGAAGGGTTACAGCTATGACAGGGGAGGATCATTTATGCGAGGTGTCAGGGATTGGGGAAAAATGGGATGAGGGTCACCTGGGCATACATATAAGGCATATGAATGCGTTCAATTGTTCATGGGGCATTGTCGCCATGGCTGGAGATTCACACAGTAAACAAAAGAATATCGAAGTCCTATCCTGGGGAGATCTACCACATTCTCTAATAGAATAGCAAGAATCCTCTGAGTAGAGGTGCAACGACAAGTGAAGGAGGGTAGTCCACTTGTGGGACCTTAACATTGATGACTACTTGTGTACTTATGTAGTTCTCTGCATATATGTCATTTACATCTATAGTTAAATTTATTCCTAGGTATTTGATTCTTTAAGTTGCTATTGTAAATCGGATTTTTTCTTGATTTCCTCCTCACACTGCTCATTATTAGTGTAGAGAAATGCTACTCATTTTTGCACATTGATCTTATAACCTGCAACTTTTCTGAATTCATTTATAATCTCTAGAAGCTTCATTGTAGATTTCCCAGGGCTTTCTATGTATAGGATCATTTCATCTGCAAATAGTAAAATTTTAACTTCTTCCTTTCCAATTTGGATGACTTTTAATTTTTTTCTTGCCTACCTCTATGCTAAACAGAAACATTGAAAGTGGGTGTCCTTCCCTTGTTTCTAATTTTAGAGGGAAAGCTTTTAGGATTTCACCATTGAATATGATGGTAGCTGGGGGATTTCATATATACCCTTTATCATGTTGAAGGAGTTTCCTTCTATTCCTTCCTTTGTAGTTCTTTTATCAGGAATGTTTGCTGTATTTTGTTGAATGCTTTTTTTTTCTTCCATCTATTTAGGTGATCATGTGCTTTTTTTCTTTTGATTTGTTTATGTAGTGTATTGCATTGATTGACTTTCTTATAATGAACTATCTTTGCATACCAGGAATGAAACCCACTTCATCATGGTGTATAGTTCATTTGATATGTTGTTTAATACAGTTAGCTGGCATTTTTGGAGGATTTTAGCACCTAGATTCATTAGAAAGATTGGTTTATAGTTTCCTTTCTTGTGATTTCTTTGTTTAACTTTGTTATTAGGGTGATTTTGGCATCATGGAAAGAATTAATGTCCCCCCTACATTTTGGAAGAGTTTAACCATGTTTGGTGTTAGTTCTTCCAGAATGTTTGGTAAAATTTACCTGTGAAGCCATGTGGTCTTGTGCTCTCCTTATTTGGCAAGATTTTGATGACTAATACAGTCTCATTACTTGTGACTGGTTTGTTGAGTTCATCAATTTGATAATGTAGGCTGCTTGTTCATTTCTAGGAATTTATCTATTTCCTCTAAATTATCCATCTTGTCATATCATTTTTAAAGTGTACTCTTAAGAAACTTTTTATTTCTGTGGGCCAATGTTGATATTCCCTTCCTTACTTCTTATGTTATGCATCTGCATTTTCTCTGCTCTAATTTTTATTTTCTTTTTTACACTTCCCTTTTGTGGTTAATTTGTTGTTCTTTTTATTACACCTGATGTGAGGTTAGGTATTTGATTTTTGCTCTTTATTCTATTTTAATATAGGCATTTGTGGCTATGAATTTCCCTCTCACTTCTGATTTTGTGGCATCCATCAGCTTTGATACATTGTGTTGTCATTTTGAATTGTTTTGTTTCAAGATAGTTACTAATTTCTTTTGAGATTTCCTCCTTGAATCATTGTTTCTCTAAGAGTGTATTTTTTAACCTCTGTATCTTTGTGCATAATCTGGTTCTGCTTCATTCTATTGTGTTCAGGTAAATTACTTTGGATAATATTGATTTTATGAATTCATTGAGAATTGTTCTGTGGCTTAGCATGGGTTCTATCCTGGAGAATGGTCTCAAAAAGAGAATGCACTCCGTAAGAGTGTATATCCCACTGTATTTGGGTGTAATGTATTGCGTATATCTATTAGGTCCAGGTACTCTAACGTATCATTCAAAGTCTTTATTTCTTTCTTGTTTCTTTGTCAAGATGTTCTGTCTAATGGTGATAGTGGTGTATAGAAGTTCCCCAATATAATTGTTGAGGCATATATATATATATTTTACATAGTTTTTCCAGTGTTTGCCTTGTGTATTTTGATGCATGCTAGTTAGGTGCATAAATGTTTATGATTGTCTTTCTTCTTGGATGATTATCCTTTTTATTAATAGATAGACTCTTTTTTGTCTCACAATAGATTCACATCTATTTTGTCTGATATTAGTATAGCTACTCCCACCATTTTTGGGCTATTGTTGGCTCTTAAAAATGTTTTCCAAACATTCACTTTCAATCTCCTTTCATCTCTGGGTTTAAGATCAATTTTTTTTGGAGACAGCAGAGATGGGTCATATTTCCTTATCCATTCTGGCAATCTGTGTCTTTTTATTGGTGACTTTAATCCATTAAAATTCAGTGTTATTATGGTCAGTGAATTACTTTCACCATATTTTCTTTAGGTTTACATATGCTATATGTTGCTTTAATTCTCTTTTATCTTTTTTTGTTGTTCTTATACTCTCCACCAACTCCCTCTCTTTTGTCTTATTCCTTCAACCTGCCAAAGTTCCTTTAGTATTTCTGTGTTTTTTTAATTTTTTATTCATTAAAAAAATATTACATTAAAAAATATGAAGTCCCATTCAACCCCACCGCCCCCACTCCCCACTCCTCCCACAGCAACACTCTCTCCCATCATCATGACACATTCATTGCACCTGGTAAGTACATCTCTGGGCATCACTGCACCCCATAGTCAATGGTCCACATCATAGCCCACACTCTCCCACGTTCCATCCAGTGGGCCCTGGGGGGATCTACAATGTCCCGTAGTTGTCCGTGAAACACAACCCAGGACAACTCCAAGTCCCGAAAACTCCTCTCCATCTCACCTCTTCCTCCCATTCCCCGCACCCAGAAGCCACCATAGCCACCCTTCCCACACCAATGCCACATTTTCTCTGTGGACATTGGATTGGTTGTGTCCATTGCACATCTATGTCAAGTGGGGGCTTAGATTCCACATGGATACTGGATGCAATCCTCCTGCTTTCAGTTGTAGGCACTCTAGGCTCCATGGTGTGGTCGTTGACCTTCTTCAACTCCATGTTAGCTGAGTGGGTAAGTCCAATAAATCAGAGTGTAGGAGCTGGGGTCTGTTGAGGCTCAGGACCTGGCTATCATATTGTCAGTCCAGAGATTCAAATCCCCTAAATATCTCTTAAACCCCAACACCAACTACAATTCCAGTAAAGTAGCATGAAAATCTTGTGAAAAGAGATCCCATCTGAGTCCAGTTCCATCACGCAGAAACACCAGCTCCAAAGAAGGGCCAAATGACATGGCAGTGAGCCCCATCTGCCATGGCCATAGAACCCATGGGTCTCTTTATCCCTCAAAAGAACCAATACCTGGGCTTGTGCGGTCACCTCTCGGGCTGAAGTGTGGTTTGCTGGCCTGGCGAGGGGCGGCGGCCACGGTAGGCCTATTCCAAACCGCTGCCCCCATAATAGGGTGGTTGGTCGGGCCCACCGCCACCCCTGAAGGAAGCTCGGCATGGGCACAGAGTGCCCTCGGGTCTCCGCTTCTTGGCAGCCGTGCTTCCACGGCCGCCCCTCCTCCTGGATGGCGCCACATGATGCCTTGTGGGGCGGCACCCTTCTTCTTCTTTCTCCCTGTGCAGGCACAGGGCGGAAAAATCCAGTCTGCCCTTTTCCCTACCCCCGACAGCAGCAACAGCCAGGCGTGGGTGGAAAAATCCAGTCTGCCCTTTTCCCTCCCTCCGACAGCAGCAACAGCCAGGTGTGGGCGGGAAACTCAAGTCTGCCCTCCACCCCAGCATCAGCAGCCACTAATCCCTAAACCCTGCCACTTCCCCCAGCAACAGCAGCCACCAATCACTAAAACCTGCCACTTCCCTCAGCAACAGTAACAGCCAATCCCTAATCACCACCCCTCCCCCATCCAGTACCGCCCACTGACCTTTCTCCAGCAACCAATCAGAACAGGGCGTGGCTTCGACCAATCAGCCTTCCCCAGCCCCTATAAAACTGTTGCCTCTCCCTCAATAAAGTGGACTTGCGTGTTTACCTTGTCTCCGCGGTAGTTCTTCTGCCGTGCGCCCTCCAGTCCTGAGAGCCCCCAACATGGGCCTGGCCTCCCTTGTCCCCAGTTCATCGCCTGCTTCTCTGGGCGACCCCCTTGTCACCGGCTTCGCCGGGCGACCCCATCAGCCGAACCGTGCAACCCCTGTGAGACCGACCCCTCGTCTGCTGATGGACCAAACCCTCGTCCCAAGCGGGACCGATTCCTCGTCCCAAGTGGGACCGATCCCTCATCCCAAGCGGGACCGACCCCTCGTCCTGAGCTGGACCAACCCCTCGTCTGCAGCCAGACCCCACCTCTACCGACCGAGCAAGCCGCCACAGGGTTGTATCTACTTTATCTGTCTCTGACAAAGACTCTGCTCAGGTGTGCATAAGGGCAATCCTTCTGACAACCTCCATACTCTTTTTTAGAGACTCGTAGCCATACAAACTCATTTCTCCTTTCCATTTCCCCCTTACAATAGGTCAAACAGCATTTTAAAGTCATGTTATTATATGTAGACAGGGATATTCTGCTGATCCGCATTGAACCTTTAATTCAAGGTCATTTTCTAGTTGCATCTTCAGCTGGTACTTGGTAGTGATCCCTCGGTGCCAGGGAGGCTCATCCCCGGGTGTCATGTCCCAAGCTGAGGGGAATGCACTGCATCTACATGCTGAGTTTGGCTTCGAGACTGGCCACATTTGAGTAACATGAAGGCTGCCAGGAGGAAACTCCCAGGCACAATGCTGCTCTAGGCCTTGTTCTTATTGCAGGCATATAGGCTCACAAGCAGAGTCATTAGTATCAGGAGCCCACTGTTGGACGCTCATTCCTTCCTGGTTCTTACTGCTGCACCTGGGGGACTGCTGCTGCTCCCTAGGGACCACGACAGAGCCCCTCCAGCCAGGAACCCAGCACCCCCCCCCGCTGTTGTTTTTAATTGTTTCCACTATGAGTATATCTAAACATTACCATGCATCCTGGACCTATGCCCTGTATAACTCCCTGTCAACCATATATAGCCTGTCAATAACATCCCATACCAGTATTCTTCTGCCGCCATTGTCAAACCACTCTGTGAACCAAAAATTCCTGTAAAGTGAATCCCAATATAATGTCAGGTTCCCTTACCTGTAAAATGGAATATAGCGATGAGTTTAAAGGTTAGATCTAGAGTACGTATTGATTTGGAAAAATTTCTACATTCTATCTTTTTCTTTTCTTTTTTTCTAATTATTGAGCTTCTCTAAACAAGAGTCTTAGATCACAGTAATTCATATATACAATATACGGTACTCCACACATCCACCATAAAACCTTTTCCCTTCCACAGCAATAATCTTTTAACTTATTCATATCATATTTACTGAAACTGATGTACAGACTCCGAAACAATAGCTTTCAAAAAGGTGACATTTGTGCTTACAATGTGGTCCATACTTTAGGAGAATATACAGTTTTCTAAATGTTTTAGTTATCCTATGTTTTGCATTAGGGTTTACATTATTAGTCTGTCGTCCCCTATATGTTTTTGGTGTAATATTACATGTTTTATATCCATCCTTGTGTACTCTCGCAAAACTCCTCTCTTGCCCCCACATTTACCTTGGTTCCATCCCTTCAACATCCATTTTCCCCTACCCTTGGGACCCACAGTGAAAGCCAATCTCCATTTCCCAAGGAGTCACGCCAAGAGATACTTGCAACAGTGTTCAGGGCCTGACTTGCTCAACTGCCCTAATGCCCTGGGAGCTACCCTTTCTCTCAAGAGATACAGTTCTCTCTATTTGATGGCATTAGTCCTCCCCAGGATGTGGGTCCACCCCAACTCTCACTTCTTGGGTCTCTACCCAATGGTACAAACCACCCTGGCAAAATGAGCATTCAGACATTCCCCAGGAGTCCATCCCGCATGAGACCATCACCTCCGAGCATCCTAAACAGGTAACCCTCCTAATTATATTTTGATACGATTTTCTCAGCATTTTACTGTCAACCAACACCTGACACTCTCCTAAGTTCGTATGTTGCCCCTCCCTCCCCCCAATTTTGTGGGCAATATTACCCATCCGCCCATCCCCAGCCCCCCTCAAACCCGCAAAGCCCCACTCAAAGGCAACCCCTTGCCCCCATTTTATTTCTTCTTTATGCTCATACTTACCGCCAGCTCATCATAGATTCCACCCCTGCAGACGTCGGTTCACATCCTTCCTCCACCCCCCGATTTCCTGTAAGCCTATTTTCCAGTCTCTAGCTCTCTGAGGCAGCTTTCTTATTTCATATCATTGAGGTCATGTCGTATTTGTCCTTCAATGCCTGGGTTGCTTCACTCAACATAAGGTTCTCGAGATTCATCCATGTTATCACGTGTGTTTGTAGTGTATTTGTTCTTACAGCTGAGTAGTATTCCATTGTGTGTATATACCACATTTTATTCATCCACTCATCTGTTGATGGGCATTTGGGTTGATTCCAACTTTTGGCGATAGTGAACAATGCTGCTATGAACATTGGTGTATACATATTGGTTTGTGTCCTTGTTTTCAGTTCTGCTGGGTATATATGCCAAGCAGTGGTATTGCTGGTTCATATGGCAAATCTATGGTTAGCTTTTTAAGAAACCGCCAAACTGTCCTCCAGAATGGTTGGATCCTTCTGCATTCCCACCAGCAGTGGATGAGTGTTCCCCTTTCTTCCCATCCTCTCCAGCATTTGTATTCTTCTGTTTTTTTTCATAGCTGCCAATCTTATGGGAGTAAGAGGTATCTCATTGTAGTTTTGATTTGCATTTCCCTGATAGCTAGAGATTTGGAGCATTTTTTCATGTGCTTTTTAGCCACTTGTATTTCTTCTTTGGAGAAGTGTCTGTTTAAATATTTTCCCATTTTTTAAATTGGTTGTTTATCTTTTTATTTTCAAGATATAGGAGTTCTTTATATATCCAAGTTGTAAGTTTCTTATCAGATATATGGTTGCCAAATATTTTCTCCCATTGTGTGGGTTCACTTTTTACTTTCTTGACAAACTCCTTTGAGGTGCAGAAGGCTTTAATTTTGAGGAAATAACATTTATCTATTTGTTCTTTTGCTGCTCATGCTTTTGGTGTGAAGTTCATGAAGCCATTTCCTATTACAAGGTCCTGTAGATGTTTCCCTACACTGCTTTCCAAGGTCTTTATGGACTTGGCTCTTATATTTAGGTCTTTGACCCATCTCGAGTTGATCTTTGTATTAGGTGTGAGATGGTAATCCTCTTTCATTCTTCTACATATGGCTATCCTGTTCTCCAGGCACCATTTGTTGAATAGGCCATTCTCTCCCAGGTGAGAGGGTTTGGTGGCTTTATCAAATATTATATGGCTATATATATGAGGTTCTATATCAGAACTTTCAATTCGATCCATTGGTCTGTGTGTCTCTCCTTATGCCAATACCATGTTGTTTTCAGTACTGTAGCTTTGTAGTATGTTTTGAAGTCAGGAAGTGTGAATCCTCCAAATTCGTTTTTCTTTTTCTATATGTCGTTGGCTATTTGGGACCTCTTTCCTTTCCAAATAAATTTCATAGTTAGTTTTTCGAGTTCCTTAAAGAAGGCTGTGTTGATTTTTATTGGAATTGCATTGAAAGTGTAAATCAGTTTTGGTAGAATAGACATCTTAATAATGTTTAGTCTTCCTATCCATGAACAAGGAATATTCTTCCATTTATTTAGGTCTTCTTTGATTTGCTTGAACAGTCTTGTATAGTTCTCAGTGTATAAGTTTTTGACATCTTTTGTTACATTTATTCCTATGTATTTGATTTTTTTATTTACTATTGTGAATGGTATTTATTTCTTGGTTTCCTCCTGATCTTGCTCATTATTGGTGTACAGAAATGCTACTGATTTTTGTGCAATGATCTTATAACCTGCGACTTTACTAAACTCATTTATGAGTTCTAGAGGCTTTGTTGTAGATCTCTCAGGGTTTTCTATGTATAGGATCATGTCATCTGCAAATAATGAAATGTTGGCTTCTTCCTTTCCAATTTGAATGCCTTTTATATCTGGTTCTTGTCTCAGTGCTTAAGCAAGTACTTCTAAGACAATGCTAAATAGCAGTGGAGACAATGGGCATCCTTGTCTTGTTCCTGAGTTTAGAGGGAAGGATTTTAGGATTTCTCCATTGTAAACAATGTTGGCTGTAGGTTTTTCATATATACTCTTTATCATGTTGAAAAAATTCCCATGTATTCTGATCTTTTAGGAGTGTTTTTACCAATAAAGAGTCCTGTATTTTGTCAAATGCTTTTTCTGCATCTGTAGATATAATCATGTGATTTTTTTCCTTCAATCTGTTTATATGGTGTATTACATTGATTGATTTTCTTATGTTGAACCATCCTTGCATACCTGGAATAAATCCCACTTGGTCGTGGTGTATAACTCGTTTAATGTGTTGTTGAATATGATTAGCAAGTATTTTCTTAAGTATTTTTGTGTCTAGGTTCATTAGAGAAATTGGTCTGTAATTTTCCTTTTTTGTGGTGTCTTTGTTTGGCTTTGGTACTAGGGTAATGTTGACGTCATAGAAGGAGTTTGGCAATGTTCCTTCTGTTTCAATTTTTTGGAATATGTTCAGAAGGATTGGTGTTAGTTCTTTCCGGAATGTTTTGTGGAATTCACTTGTGACGCTGTCTGGCCCTGGGCTCTTCTTATTTGGGAGATTTTTAATGACTGATTCTATCTCATTGCTTGTGATTGGTTTTTTAAGTTCATCAATTTCTTCTTTTGTCATTATGGGCTGCTTATATGTTTCTAGGAATTTGTCCATTTCCTCTAAATTCTCATTTTTGTGGGAATATAGTTTTTCAAAGTATCCTCTTATGGTAGTCTTTATTTCTGTGGGGTCAGTGGTGATATCACCTTTCTCGTTTCTTATTTTGTGTATTTACATCTTCTCTCCTTTTTTCTTTGTTAGTCTAGCTAAAGGTTTGTCAATTTTGTTGATCATCTCAAAAATCCAGCCCTTGTTCTTGTTTATCTTTTCAAGGGCTTTCTTATTTTCTATTTCATTTAATTCTGCTCTTATCTTTGTTATTTCCTTCCTCCTTCTTCCTGTTGGGTTACTTTGTTTTTGTTTTTCTAATTCCTTCAAATGTGCAGATAGTTCTTCAATTTTTGCTCTTTCTTCTTTTTTGAAATATGAATTTAT
This sequence comes from Dasypus novemcinctus, assembly GCF_030445035.2. Lineage (NCBI taxonomy): Eukaryota > Metazoa > Chordata > Mammalia > Cingulata > Dasypodidae > Dasypus > Dasypus novemcinctus. The sequence goes on along the minus strand of NC_080691.1, from coordinate 60,135,557 downwards.
GGCTATAAATTTCCCTCTCAGTACTGCTTTTGCTGCATCCCATATATTTTGGTATGTTGTGTTATCATTATCATTTGTTTCAAGGCAGGCATTGATTTCTTTTGAGATTTCCTCTTTGACCCACTGTTTTTCTAAGAGTGTGCTGTTTAATTTCCAAATCGTGGTGTCAAATCTGGGCCTGTGCCCCTTGCAAATTTCCAGCTTCACTCCACTGTGGTCAGAGATATTTTGGTATGATTTCGATCTTTCTGAATTCATTCAGCCTTTCTTTGTGGCCTAGCATATGGTCTATCTTGGAGAATGATCCATGTGCACTTGAGAAAAATGTATATCCTGCTGTGTTTGGGTGTAATGATCTATATATGTGTATTAGATCCTTCTCCTCTAATATACTGTTCAAATGTTTTGTTTCTTTAGTGATTCTCTTTTGAGATGTTCTGTCCAGAGTTGATAGTGGTGTATTAAAATCCCCCACTATAATTGTAGATGCATCTATTCTTTCACTTAGTTTTTCCAGCATTTGCCTCATGTATTTAGTGTCACCCTTGTTAGGAGCATAAATATATATGATTGTTCGATCTTCTTGACAGCTTGTCCCTTTCACTAAAATGTAGTATCCTTCTTTGTCTCCCACAATTGTTTTCCATTTAAAGTCTATTTTGCCTGATATTAATATAGCTACTCCTGCCTTTTTTTGGTTATTGTTTGCTTGTATGATTGTTTTCCAGCCATTCACTTTCAACCTCCATGAGTCTCTGGATATAAGATGTGTCTCTTGTAGACAGCATATAGATGGGTCATATTTCCTTATCCAATGTTCCAGTCTGAATCTTTTGATAGGTGAGTTTAATCCATTGACATTCAGTGTTATTACTTTCAAGGAATTATTTGTGTTAGCCATAGTTTGATTGAATTTGTGTTTGTCATATTTTGTTTGTATTTTTTTTCCTTCTCATTTTGTCTTTTTTGTTATTCTTACAGTCTCCTCCAACTCTGCCTGTCCTGTTTTTTCCTTTCTTCCTAAAGAACTCCCTTTAGAATTTCTTGAACGGGAGGTTTCTTTTTGGTATACTCCTTGACTTTCTGTTTATCTGTGAATATTTTGAACTCTCCATCATGTTTGAATGCTAGTTTAGCTGGATAGAGTATTCTTTAGTGGAAATTTTTTTTCCTTTAGTACCTTGACTGTATCATACCATTGCCTTCTTACCTCCATGGTTTCAAATGAGAAATCAGCACTTAATCTTATGGAGCTTCCCTTGTATGTGATGGTTTTCTTTTCTCTTGCTGCTTTTAGAATTTTCTCTTTGTCTTGAGCATTGGATAATTTGACCAGTTTATGTCATGGGGTGGGCCTGTCAGGGTTTATGACCAGTGGAGTGTGGTGTGCTTTTTGGATATGTACATCTGTCTGTTTCAGTAGATTTGGGAAGTTTTCAGCCATTATTTCCTGCAACACTCCTTCTGACCCCTTTCCCTTCTCTTCTCCTACTGGAATGCCTATAATTCGTATGCTTGAGCATTTTGCATTATCATTAAGGTCCCTAAGTCCTACCTGGATTTTTTCTATCTTTTTATCGACCACTTCTACTATCTGTTTGATTTCCGATGTACTGACTTCCACATCACTAATTCTCTGCTCTGCCTCTTCTAGTCTGCTGATATTTGCTGCAAGTGTATTTTTGATTTCTTGAACTGTCGTGTCCATTCCCATCATATCTGTTATCTTTTTGCATATGTCTGCAATTTCCCCTCCAAGTGTTGTCTTCATGTTGTTAACCTCTTCCTTGACTTCATTAAATTTGTTGGTGATAAATGTTCTGAGATCTTTCATTACTTGTGCAAAGTTCTGCTCCCCTACCTGATTTTTAGTTTGTTGACTGGATTCAGCCATGTTTTCCTGATTACTGGTTTGGTTTGTAGATTTTTGTTGCTGTCTCATCATCATTTTATCTTGACGGTTTTAATCAGTTCCTTAGCTTCTTTGTCTAGTCTTGGAGATAATTAGCTGTTGTTTTTGTGTAAGTGTTATATCTTCTCTTTGTCACTTTGTTCTTTTTATTCTAATTTCTTATTGCTGGTTTAGTTCACTTTAAAGGAAAGTATTAGTGCTGGAGAAAGGCAATTGTGTAAGCAAGGAAAAAGTGTAAAGTAGAATTGATGATATATGCTAACAAAGCAACAATATGAGATCTGGTAGGATGGAGGTTAGATTCATGTAAATTGTGTAGAGTTATAGCAGTAGGTAGAGTACCTATAATGAGGTAGAAGACTGAATTTAGGAGGAATATGGTATGAACTAAAAAGGTATTGTTTTCGTGAGAGAGGGAAACAGAAAATAAAGGTAATAGTTTCAAGAGTGAATAACAGACAGAAAACAAAACAAAGGTATTCGAAATTTCGATTTAGACACTTTGTGGATCAAAGAAAGGGAGGTGGAATATAGGAGAGATAGTAGATGATGGAGGATATCAAGATATAGGGGAAAGGGGATAGTGTAGATAGCCAAAATCTATTGACACAGAAATGAGGCAGTGGAGGATGAGGAAACCCAGCAAATGTGAGGTGGTCCCTGCATCACCTATTGTATAGTTAAGATAAAAAAGAATAGGAAGAAGATGGGGGACAAGAGAGAGAGAAAAAAGAGAAAAAGAGAAGAAAGGATGAAAGAAAAAGGGGCTGGGTGAAGGGTGGGGAACAGATAGGGAAAAGAGAAAAAAAGATATACATCAACCGCCACAATACCAATAATAAAAAAAAAAAAAACAAACCTAAATGACTGAAGAAAAAAAAGTCTTTGGGGGATACGCTGGGAGAAAAGACTAGGGGATAATGTAATGTTAGCAATCAGAAGATTAAAAAAATAAAATAAAAAATAAAAAATAGAATAAAAATAAAAACAAAACAGAACAAAAAAGAAAAAATGGAAATGTTGAGTGCTAGGACATTCAAGGACCTCAGATGGACCTCAGGGCATGATGGATTCAGGGATGGAAAGTCTGAGATATTGAGGACTCAAGAGGTGTGAGTTTCTTGGGTGTGGGCCACCAGGGTTTAGGGGACTCAGTCTTGGCAACCTCAAGTCCGGTTAACAGGAAGCCTGGGAGCACCACAGTGCATCACAGCCTTCAGGGATTCCCGCAGCTGGGTGCTCGCCCTATGAATGAGGTCACATCCACAAGCTCTATCCTGTGTTCTGTATCCTACAATTCACCCACTCACTGGGGTCAATTCTGTGGATATATCACCAATTGACTTCAGGATCCCTCCCACCCTGTGATCCCCCAGAACGGCCACCTGGGGGCGCCTCTAGGCTGCAGCCAATTTAATGATTCAGATCAATAGCCAGGTCTGGGGGAGGGGCTCCACCTGGAAATGCTAATAACAGAGTGCATACCCAAAATTCCCACGCTTCGCAAAATATTCCCCTAATCATCTTCCAAACGTCTCCCACCCTGCAGACCCTGGTGGCGTCTCTTTATTGCTATCACTTTAACTCCACTGTAGATGGGCAGCTGGGTTTGTTGGGGGCGTGGCTCTAGACAGAAGCACTATTGTTTGTATCCACAATCAAAAATTTCCCCCGCTTTTCCATAAAACTCCCGTTTGTCTCCCCAAATCGGTCTGCAAGTGCCTCCTGTCCTATTAATCCCCCAATAGGCTGCTCAGGGCTTATGAATTCCCCAGTACAGCAGAGCCTCCAAAAAAAAAAAAAAAAAACGCCATGGCAGTGCCCCGTGCCGCGGCAGCACCCAATGTCCCGGCTCCTCCCACCCAAGGAGGGAACTTTCCGCATGCAGCCGGGACCTCAGTGTATATTTTATAGATGTATTTTCTCTGTTACCTTCCCACCAAATCGATGTCCAGATAACTCCTGACCTGCAAAAATCCTGAAACAGTCTGGTCCTGAAGAGCCTCCAACACTGCCCAGCCACTTCTTTGCAGGAGATATTATTAGGTAAGTTCACTCAGCCACCATCTTGCCCCGCCTCTTCTAGTATTTGTTGAACAGCTTGTTTCTTATTGACATATTCTATTAATTTCTGTTAATCTGTGACTATTTTGGGCTCCTCCTCATTTTTGAACCCTAGGTTTACTATATAGACAATTCTTGGCTGGAAGTTTTTGTTTTTTTTCCTTTAGCACCTTATCTATATCATACCACTGCCTCTTGCCTCCATGGTTTCAGTTGAGAAATCAGCACTTAAGCTTAATGAGCTTCCCCTTTAAGTAAGGGTGCTCTCAGTATTCTTTGTGTTGGACAATATGACAAGTAAACGTCTTGGGTAGACCTGTTGGGATTTATAATGTTTGGCATGTGCTGTACTTCCTGGACATGTACATCTATGTCCTTCAATAGGATTAAGAAGTTTTCAGACATTATTTCCTTCAATACTCCTTCTGTCTCCTTTCCTTTCTCTTCTCTATTGGGGATGCCTATAATGCATACGTGTGTGTGTTTTTTATTTCCTTCAAATCCCTAAGTCCCTGCTGAATTCTTTCATATCTTTTTATCTAGCTATTCTATGTGTTTGATTCAGATATACTCTCCCCCATATCGCTGATTCTTTCCTCTGCCTTTTCCAGTCTGCTGTTATGTGCTTCTAGTGTATTTTTAATTTTTTGGATTATGTCATTCATAAATATCATACCCATTTTCTTGATATATATATTTTCAATTTCTTCAATGTGTTCTCCCAGTGTCTTCTTAATATCCTTATTCTCTTCCTTCACTTCATTAAGTTGATTCATGATATTTTTTGGACATCTTTGATTAATTTTTCCATATTCTGCATCTCATTTTTTTTTGTTTTTTTTTTTTGTTCAACTGGGCCATATCTTCCTGTTTCTTCTTATGGCTTGTAATTTTTAGTTGTTGTCTAAGCATCTGTTTATCTTGTGCTTTTATTCAGTTGATTAGCTTCTGTATCTAGTCTATGGTATTATTGTGTCATTGTTTTTGTGTGCATGGTAAGTTTTCACTTTGACATTTTGTTCCTCTTATTATCTTTCCTTGTTGTTGTCTATATTCCTTTGAAAGAAAAAAATTCAGGACCAGAGAAAAGGAAAGAGATAGGAAGAGAAAATAAACAATAATAGTAGTAGTAGAAGTAAAATGTAGGACAGCAGCTATACTAGACCTAGGAAAAGGAAAATTAACATGAGTAAGAAGCACAGAGGAATAAGATTAGAAAAGTGGAATAGAAACAATGGAACAAGAAACAGAATAGAAAAAATACATATAGAATGAATTCAAAGGTTGGAATGGTGTGAAGAGAGGAAAGAAGAGAAAAAAAGAAAGAAAAAGTGTAAAATGAAATATACAACAAGCAAGAAACAAGATAGCAGTAACTCTTTTTTAAAAAATAGAAATATGAAAAATATTTTAAAAATGAAAATAAACATGGAAAAACAGACTTCTTTTTTAGACCTCTAAGGATCTTCTCAGGCTGCTGCTTTTCATTAATTGTTCACTCTGCAGCCTGCCCTCTGCATTGTGTTTTAGTGAGTAAAATAGGGAAATTTTTTTTAAAAAAGGACCTGCTTTTTTTAATAAATAAGAGGTCCAAAAAAGCTACTACAAAGAAAATGTGATATGTTACATGTTGTAAAGTTTCAGCTGGATGTCTGATATCCAGGGGGATCAATTACCAAGGAAGAACCAGGAATCGAACCAGACATCTCATATATTCTAGGCAGGAATTCTTCCACTGAACTGTTCTGCCTCCTTAGATTAATAAGCCTTTCAGAAGGCTATGTGACCTTTCTCTTCAGGCAGGTTAGATTCCCTGCAGTTGGCCAGAATTGTTTGATCACATTCCTGTCTCTGCCTCCTCTCTGGTGTAACTCCTTTCTTTATTTAGGTGGCTGGATATGATCACCTGCCTGAGATGATCCCCTCCCCTCTCCGTGTTGAGTTGGGGTCCATTCTCATATTCAAGGGGGGCCCATCTGGCTTAACCTACCACAAAGAAATCATTATCCACCCTCCCAGAACCCTCTTCCTCACACAGAGTCTGCTCTTACACTCCTATTTACAGCAGGAGGCCAGGAGCTTCACTTAGTCTATCCACCGTAAGGGTTGGGTATGTGTGCCACTTCCAGTCACCGAGGTAAGCAACCCATAATTTCCCCCTGCTTCCCTATCTGTCCTGTACACTCACAAATAACTCATAGCACCTTCCCATAGAGGTAGATATATGTTCTACTCTCTGTTAGATACAATTCACCAATAGTTTTACCATCACTTAATATTTCAGGGGTGCAGGAGTGGAGCTCGTCATGGCAGCCAGGAGGTTTAATAACTCATGATAGTAAGTGAGTTATTTTGGTTTATTGATCTCTCTGACTCTCACTCTTCTGGGAGTTGTGAAGCAGGGTCTTGGTTTGCTGTATGTCTAAGCAGGTCCCCAAGACAGATTCTGGCTTTTTCTCTGTTGTTTTAGTGAGAGCTAAGCCTTATCTGCCTAATCCATTGACCATCTTCCCACAATGAAACTTTAATCTTGAAAGTGAAACTTAGCCTATTATTATAGGGTGTCTAAGAGTTAAATCCTGAGAGCCTCCTTGTTGCTCAAATGTGACATCTCTCTAAGTCAAACTCAGCATGTAAATGCACTACCTTTACCCCAGTATGGGACGTATCTCCTAGGGATGAACTTCCCTGACATGAGGAATTACTATCAAGCAACAACTAGCAATGCAAATGAAAAAATACCTTGACCAAAAGGGGGTAAATATAAATACAAATTAGTTTACATGGCTTAGAGACTTCATAGCAAGTTTAGAGGTCATTCCAGAGATTGCATTTATGCAAGTTTCAGCAGGATCTCATTGACTGTGAAAGTAAATACTATCTTCCATGGTGGGGATCTTGAGGTCTCTCGAAACATCCAGACACTATACTCAGGGCAGATAGGTCAGGAGTTTGATGTCTTGTCAGTGGGCCATAATTTAGCATTTATGCTCCCCAGTGTGACAGAATTGGACTCCATTTTGATTTCCTGAAACATGGCTTTTCTGACCCTTCTATTTGAACCTATAATTAGTTCTAAGGTAGATAGGTGTACATCCAAGAGACTAAAATCTTTGGCCTTTCTATGTGCCAGCTGGGACCTGAATCTCAAAGGAGTTGCAACCCTTGCTCTCCAGTTCCTTGGAATCACCCAGGACAACAAACAAGGAGATGATGTTGGACAACAAACCTCCTAAGGAACCAAGAGAGGCTATAACTGCAAACAAGAATGTCCCATCCATCAGCCATATGAGGTCAAAATCCCCTCTGAAATAGAGGTGTAGTGAGTATCACCATCCAATAATCTCAGGATTGGGGAATGAACTATGGGTTAAAGTAGACTTCAGGTATTCTGCCATAGACTTACTGTGATCCTAGTAATGGAAGAAATTATATCATTGTTGTGGAAGCAGTGGCCCCTGGAGGTTCTGAGGACAAGGAGAAGGAAAAGCAGGTGAATCTGGTGGCATTTTTGGGACTTGGGAATTGTCCTGAATTCACTGCAATAACAGGAACAGGCCATTATATATCTTGCCATGACTTACAGAATTTTGTGGGAGAAAGTGTAAACTACAATGTAGATATATTATCCATGAATAGTGGCAATGTACCAAAATGTTTTCATCAATTGCAATAAGTGTACCACCCTAATGAAGGAATGTGTTAAAGGGGGTAAATGTGGGAGGTGTAGAGAACAGGGCATATGGGAATCCCCTATATTTTTTATGTAACTTTTATATACTCCAAATATCTTTTAAAAAATAATAAAATAGCCACTTATTGCAATAATGTGAGTTTGTTGCTTATTTTCCCATTTTACTATTGTAAAATTTTCTCTTTTTTTGATTTAATACTCGATCTTGTCTTTAAATGTGATTAGATATTTTTTTGGTTTGCCAACATATTGCCAATGCAAAGTACCAGAAATGTGTTGGCTTTTATAAAAGGAATTTATTTTCAGTAAAAGTTACATTTCCAAGGCAGCCAAGAAAAGTTCAAACAGAGGCACCATAAGAGGTGATTTCTCACCAAAGTCAGCTACCATAGGTTGAAGCAAAATAGTCCCCAATCTCTGCCAAGGTTTTAGCTCAGCTGTGGGCATCCAAGCTAGGCCTTACCTCTTGTTTATTTATTCTACTTTATTTTTATATTATTATCATTATTTAAATACATGGGCACACAAGATGTTACATAAAAAATAAGAGGTTCACATATATCCCACTCCCCACAACCCCCACTCCTCCCACTTTGAAGACTTATTTTTTAGTGTGGTACATTCATTTGATGAGTACATTTTGGAGCATTGTTACACTGCAAAGATTATAGGTTATGTTGTGGTTCCAGGCCAACAAACCTGAGAGTAAGTATTACAACACTGCCAAAGCACAGGGCCAAGTTGAATCCAAAGATTCAAGGCTCCTGAGCAAACAGCAACTCCAGTGTCAAGCACAGGTTCAAAAAAAGTGACAGAAGAAGCATGCATAGAGAGGTCACTCCTGAGTTCCATTCTATCACACTCAAGAGCACAAATTCCACAGTAGGGCCCACCAGCAAGGCACTGAAATCTAGAGTCATCTGTCATGACACAGGACCTGGGAGTCTCCATAGTTCTCAGGAGCAACACTACCTGATGTTGTATCTACTTTGAATATGTCTGAGAGACTGCTGAGATGTGCCTAAGCATGACCCTCTGACGACATCCCAACTCACTCTGAAGTCTCTTAAGCATATAAACCCATTTGTCTTTACCATTTCCTCCTTTTATTCAAGCATTTTTTCTAGTTTCACCACCAGTTGATGCTTGGTAGTAATCCTTCAGCATCAGGGAAGCTCATCCCGAGGAGTCATGACCCACGCTGTGAGGAAGATAATGCATTTACATTCTGAGTTTGGCTTAGAGAGTGGCCACATTTGAGCAACCTTGAACCTGTCAGGAGGTAACATTTAAGCACCCTGCAACTCTAGGCCTAGTTGAAATTTCAACATACAAGCTCATAAACATAATCATCAGTATCAAGGGCCCATCACTGGAACTTCCTTCTTCACTGATCTTTGCCCTTGAACTTGGGGCTTTATTCTTGCTCCATTGGGGAGTGTGACAGTTTCACAGAATGGGAACTCAGCACTCCCTCAGTTGTCATGTGAAATACTACCCACTATGTCAATACCCAACAAACATCCAAACATATTTCTATACCCTGTATGCATGCCCTGGAGAACAGCCTCCCACCCATGCATCCCCCATCCATGACACCCCACATCAGTGTTCCTCCACTGTGATAGTTGGACCCCTCTCTGATCCAAAATTTCTTCAAAAATGAAGTCTAATATATTGCAAAATTTAATTAATAGGAAAATGAAATGATACTGATAGGTTTAAAGAAAAGAAATAGAATATATAATTTATAAAAACTAAAATAAAGTAAAAAATAAGTTTAGGGTTTTAAAAAATGAAAAACATAAGAAAATTTTATTGATGTTTCGCCTTTCATCATTGTAATAGGATTTGGCCTGTATGTATGGTGGAAAGCTAATCTCCTCCACTTCCTCAGTATATATATCTCTTTCTATATTACGTCTTTGAAAAAGTTTTAGGTCACAGTACAGTCACATATAGAGTATAGGGAACTCCCATATACCTAACATCAAACACTTTTACCCCTTCCCCAGCAGTGATCTTTTTACATGAGGATATCACATTTCCTTCAACTGATGTACAGATATTGAAACACAGCTATTAACCATTGTTACATTTTGGTTTACATTATGGTTTACATTTTAGACTATCTACCTTTCTAAATTTTTGGTGATATGTAACATGGCCTGTTTCCATCTATATTAGTCAGACAAAGGATTGCTGGTTCAAATTACCAGAAATTGGTCAGTTTTTACAAAGGGTATTTATTTGGGTTAGGAGTTTACAGATACCAGGCCATAAAGCATAAGTTACTTCCCTCACTAATGTCTATTTCCATGTGTTGGAGCAAGATGGGTGGCAATGTCTGCCAGGGTTCAGCCCTTCCCAGCTCTTGCTTCTCTCTAGGGTCACGTCCTTTGGTTTCTACACAAGGTAATCTGTAGACTGTGAGACTTTCTAGGCTTTGCCTCTCTCCACAAGGTCAGCTGTGGACTATCAGGCAAATGGCTCTGTCTCTCTCCCTGGGGTTTCTGCTGTGACTAAGGAGCTGTATTTAATCCTCTGTGTTCTTTTCCTGGTTCAGCTCCTCTTTTCCTGGGGCTTCCTTCTCTTTCCTCTATGTGCTTACTTCCCAGGGCTCCAGCTCAAAACTCCAGCATTGAACTCCAAATCAAAACTCCAACATCAGAAAAACAGTGCAAGTTTGAGGGAAAGTGACGCAGTTTAACACAAGAAAAGTTCTAGTAGGCAAGAAAAAAAAGCTGCCTGAAAATGGAGGCAAACTATTACATTCAGTGCTCTTCAAACACAAGCTGAGAATCTGCCCCTTGCTGGGTAATATCATAGAGATTTTAAAGTCTTTCTCATCCTAAAATTCTGACTTTTTAAATATTTAAATGCTACAGCATAGGAACTAGATCGGTTTTGACAAATATTAAGAAAGAGGAGATCTCTGAAGTAAAGATGGATGCAGAATTCTGACATGATTCAGGATATGAAGTTCATCATAAAAAACTCGTGTTCTTCATGGAAGATGTGGGTTCAAACACTGGTGCAATTAGTGGTCTCGTAGTGGGTGGTGTTGTCATAGCAACAGTGATTGTCATCTCCTTGGTGATGATGAAGAAGAAACAGTACACGTCTATCCATCATGGTGTGGTAGAGGGAAGCAGACTTGGCTCAATGGATAGAGCATCCACCTACCATATGGGAGGTCCACTGTTCAAACCCAGAGCCTCCTTGACCAATATGGAGCTGGCCCCTGTGCATTGCTGATGCACACAAGGAGTGCCATGTCACACAGGGGTACCCCCATGTAGGGGAGCCCCATGTGCAAGGAGTGCATCCTGTAAGGAGAGACACCCAGCATGAAAGAAAGTTCAGCCTGCCCAGGAATAGTGACACACACACACACAGAAAGCTGATGCAGCAAGATGATGCAACAAAAAGAGACACAGATTCCCAGTGCTGCTGATAAGAATAGAAGGAGACACAGAAGAACACACAGCGAATGGACACTGAGAATAGATAACTGCAGGGGAAGGGGAGAGAAATAAATAAAAAATAAATCCTAAAAAATAGAAAAAACTCTAATATCAAAATGTCTCTCCAGCATTTGTATTCTACTGTTTTTTTCATGGCTGCCAATCTTATGGGAGTAAGATGGTATCTCATTGTAGTTTTGATTTGCATTTCCCTGATAGCTAGAGATTTGAAGCATTTTTTCATGTGCTTTTTAGTCATTTGTATTTCTTCTTTGGAGAAGTGTCTGTTTAAATCTTTTTCCCATTTTTTAAATGGGTTGTTTATCTTTTTATTTTCAAGATATATGAGTTCTTTATATATGCAAGTTATAAGTTTCTTATCAGATATATGGTTTCCAAATATTTTCTCCCACTCTGTAGGCTCCCTTTTTACTTTCTTAACAAACTCCTTTGAGGTGCAGAAGGCTTTAATTTCGAGGAAGTCCCATTTATCTATTAGTTCTTTTGCTGCTCGTGCTTTTGGTGTGATATTCATGAAGACATTTCGTATTACAAGGTCCTGTAGATGTTTCCCTACACTGCTTTCCAAGGTTTCTATGGTCTTGGCTCTTAAATTTAGGTCTTTGATCCTTCTTGAGTTGATCTTTGTATAAAGTGTGAGATGGTAATCCTCTTTCATTCTTCTACATATGGATATCCAGTTCTCCAGGCACCATTTGTTGAATAGGCCACTCTCTCCCAGTTGAGAGGGTTTGGTGGCTTAATCGAATATTATGTGGCTATATATGTGAGGTTCTATATCAGAGCTTTCAATTCGATTCCATTGGTCTGTGTGTCTCTCCTTATGCCAATACCATGCTGTTTTCACTAATGTAGCTTTGTAGTATGTTTTGAAGTCAGGTAGTGTGATTCCTCCAATTTCGTTTTTCTTTTTCAGGATGTCTTTGGCTATTCAGGGCCTCTTTCCTTTCCAAATAAATTTCATAGTTAGTTTTTCTAGTTCCTTAAAGAAGGCTGTGTTGATTTTTATTGGAATTGCATTGAATGTGTAGATCAGTTTTGGTAGGATAGACATCTTGATAATATTCAGTCTTCCTATCCATGACCTAGGAATATTCTTCCATTTATTTAGGTCTTCTTTAATTTCCTTGAACAGTATTGTATAGTTCTCTGCGTATAAGTTTTTTACCTCTTTAGTTTAATTTATTCCTAAGTATTTGATTTTTATATTTTCTATTGTGAATGGTATTTGTTTCTTGATTTCCTCCTGATCTTGCTCATTATTGGTGTACAGAAATGCTACAGATTTTTGCGCATTGATCTTATAACCTGCTACTTTACTAAACTCATTTATGAGTTCTAGAAGCTTTGTTGTAGATCTCTCAGAGTTTTCTATGTATAGGATAATGTCATCTGCAAATAATGAAATTTTTACTTCTTCCTTTCCAATTTGAATGCCTTTATATCTGGTTCTTGCCTCAGTGCTTGAGCAAGTACTTCTAAGACAATGTTAAATAGGAGCGGAGACAATGGGCATGCTTGTCTTATTCCTGAGTTTAGAGGGAAGGATTTTAGGATTTCTCCATTGTAAACAATGTTGGCTGTAGGTTTTTCATATATACTCTTTATCATGTTCAAAAAATTTCCTTGTATTCCGATCTTTTGGAGTGTTTTTATCAAGAAAGGGTGCTGTATTTTTTCAAATGCTTTTCCTGCATCTATAGATATAATCATGTGATTTTTTTCCTTCATTCTGTTTATATGGTGTATTACATTGATTGATTTTCTTATGTTGAACCATCCTTTCATACCTGGAATAAATCCCACTTGGTCGTGGTTATAACTCGTTTAATGTGTTGTTGAATACGATTAGCAAGTATTTTGTTAAGTGTTTTTGCATCTAGGTTCATTAGAGAAATTGTTCTGTAATTTTCCTTTTTTGTGGTGTCTTTGCTTGGCTTTGGTACTAGGGTAATGTTGGCGTCATAGAAGGAGTTCGGCAATGTTCCATCTGTTTCGATTTTTTGGAATAGGTTCAGCAGGATTGGTGTTAGTTCTTTCCGGAATGTTTTGTAGAATTCACCTGTGAAGCCATCTGGCCCTGGGTTCTTCTTAGTTGCGAGATTTTTAATGACTGATTCTATCTCTTTGCTTATGATTGGTTTGTTAAGAACATCAATTTCTTCTTTTGTCAATATGGGCTGCTTATGTGTTTCTAGGAATTTGTCCATTTCCTCTAAATTGTCATTTTTGTTGGAATATAGTTTTTCAACGTATCCTCTTATGATAGTCTTTATTTCTGTGGGGTCAGTGGTGATATCGCCTTTCTCATTTCTTATTTTGTGTATTTGCATCTTCTCTCTTTTTTTCTTTGTTAGTCTCGCTAAAGGTTTGTCAATTTTGTTGATTTTCTCAAAAATCCAGCTCTTGGTCTTGTTTATCTTTTCAAGTGCTTTCTTATTTTCTATTTCATTTAGTTCTGCTCTTATCTTTGATATTTCCTTCCTTCTTCTTCCTGTTGGGTCACTTTGTTGTTGATTTTCTAATTCCTTCAAATGTGCAGTTAATTCTTCAGTTTTTGCTCTTTCTTCTTTTTTGATATATGAATTTATGGCTATAAATTTCCCTCTCAGTACTGCTTTTGCTGTATCCCATAAATTTTGGTATGTTGTATTATCATTATCATTTGTTTCAATGTAGTCATTGATTTCTTTTGAGATTTCCTCTTTGACCCACTGTTTTTCTAAGAGTGTGCTGTTTAATTTCCAAATCGTGGTGTGAAATCTGGGCCTCTGTCCCTTGCAAATTTCCAGCTTGACTCCACTGTGGTCAGAGATATTGTTTTGTGTGATTTCAAACTTTCTGAATTCATTCAGCCTTTCTTTGTGGCCTAGCGTATGGTCTATCTTGGAAAATGATCCATGTGCACTTGAGAAGAATGTATATCCTGCTGTGTTTGGGTGTAATGATCTATATATGTCTATTAGTTCCAGCTCCTCTAATACACTGTTCAAATGTTTTGTTTCTTTAGTGATTCTCTTTTGAGGTGTTCTGTCCAAGGTAGATAGTGGTGTATTAAAATCCCCCACTATGATTGTGGATGCATCTATTGTTTCACTTAGTTTTTCCAGCGTTTGTCTCACGTACTTAGAGGCACCCTTGTTAGGAGCATAAATATTTATGATTGTTCGATCTTCTTGACAGATTTTCCCTTTCACTAAAATGTAGTATCCTTCTCTGTCTCTCACAATTGTTTCACATTTAAAGTCTATTTTGTCTGATATTAATATAGCTACTCCTGCCTTTTTTTGGTTATTGTTTGCTTGTATGATTATTTTCCAGCCATTCACTTTCAATCTCCATGCGTCTCTGGGTCTAAGATGTGTCTCTTGTAGACAGCATACAGATGGGTCATATTTCCTTATCCAATGTCCCAGTCTGAATCTTTTGATAGGTGAGTTTAATCCATTGACATTCAATGTTATTACTTTCAAGGAATTATTTGTGTTAGCCATATTTTTTTTGGATTTTTGTTTGTCATATTTTGTTTGTATATTTTCCCCCGTCTAGTTTGTCTTTTTTTGTTGCTCTTATACTCTCCTCCAACTCTGCCTGTCCTATTTTTTCCTTTCTTCCTGCAGAACTCCCTTTAGAACTTTTTGAAGGGGAGGTTTCTTGTTGGTATACTCTTTCACTTTCTGTTTATCTGTGAATATTTTGAACTCCCCATCATTTCTGAATGCTAGTTTAGCTGGATAGAGTATTCTTGGTTGGAAATTTTTTTCCTTTATTACCTTGACTATATCACACCACTGCCTTTTTGCCTCCATGGTTTCAGATGAGAAATCAGCACTTAATCTTATGGAGCTTCCCTTGTATGTGATGGTTTTCTTTTCTCTTGCTGCTTTTAGGATTTTCTCTTTGTCTTGAGCATTGGATAATTTGACAAGTATATGTCTTGGGGTGGGCCTGTTGGGGTTTATGACCAGTGGAGTGCGCTGCGCTTCTTGGATATGTACATCTGTCTCTTTCAGTAGATTTGGGAAGTTTTCAGCCATTATTTCCTGCAACACTCCTTCTGACCCCTTTCTCTTCTCTTCTCCTTCTGGAATACCTATAATACATATATTTGAGCATTTTGCATTGTCATTCAGGTCCCTAAGTCCTAGCTGGATTTTTTCTATCTTTTTATCGACCCCTTCTACTATCTGTTTGATTTCTGATGTACTGTCTTCCACATCACTAATTCTCTGCTCTGCCTCTTCTAGTCTGTTGATATTTGCTGCGAGTGTATTTTTGATTTCTTGAACTGTGTTGTTCATTCCCATCATGTCTGTTATGTTTTTGCGTATGTTTGCAATTTTCCCTCCCAGTGTTGTCTTCATGTTGTTAACCTCTTTCATTACTTCATCAAATTTGTTGGTGATAAATGTTCTGAGATCTTTCATTGCTTGTGCAAAGTTCTGCTCCCTTTCCTGATTTTTAGTTTGTTGATTGGACTCAGCCATGTTTTCCTGATTACTGATTTGGTTTGTCGATTTTTGTTGCTTTCTGGTCATCCTTTTATCTTGAAGGGCTTAATCAGTTCCTTAGCTTCTTTGTCTAGTCTTGGAGATTAAATAGCTGTTATTTTTGCATAAGTTTTATATCTTCTTTATGTCACTTTGTTCTTTTTATTCTAATTTCTTGTTGCTGGTTAAGTTCACTTTAAAGGAAAGTATTAATGCAGGGGAAAGACAATTGTGTAAGCAAGGAAAAAGTGTAGAATATTATTGGTGATATATGTTAACAAAGCAAGAATATGAGATCTGGGAGGATGGAGGTTAGATTCATGTAGATTGTGTAGAGTTATAGCTGTAGGTAGAGTACCTATTATGAAGTAGATGACTGAATATGGGAGGAATATGGTATGAGCTACAAAGCTATTGTTTTCATGAGAGAGGGAAAAAGAAAAGAAAGGTAATAGTTTCAAGAGTGGATACCAGACAGAAAACAAAACAAAGGTATTAGAAATTAAGAGTTAGACACTTTGTGGATCAAGGAACGGGAGGTGGGGGGTGGAATATAGGAGAGACAGTAGATGATAGCGGATATCAAGATGCAGGGGAAGGGGGATAGTGTAGGTAGCCTAAATCAGTTCACACAGAAATGAGGCAGTGGAGGATGGGAAAACCCAGCAAATGTGAGGTGTTCCCTTTAGCACCTATTGTATACTTGAATTAAAATAAAATAAATGGAAAAAGAGGGACAAGAGGGAGAGAGAAAACAGAAAAAGAAAAACTAATAATAATAAAGAAAAAAAGAAAGACGAGAAGAAAGGAAGAAAGAAAAAGAGGGTGGGCAAATGAAGGGGAACAGGTAGGGGGAAGAGAAATACAGGTATACATGAGCCACAATTGCAACACTATCTAAAACAACAACAAAAAGACCCCTAAATAACTGTATAAAAAAAGGACTTTGGGGGACACGCTAGGAGAAAAGACTAGGGGATAATGCAATATTAGCAATCAGGGCGTTAAAAAGAGTAAAAGATAAGATAAAATGAAAATAAAAACAAAACAATATGAACCAATAAAGATAAAATGCAAACGTTAAGGTCCAGGGCACTCAAGGACCCCAGGTAGACCCCAGGGTGTGATGGATTCCGGGGTGGAAAGTCTGAGACACTGAAGACTCAAGACGTGTGAGTCTGGGGTGTGGACCACCAGAGTCCAGGGGACCCAGATCTGGCAACCTCAAATCTGGTCAACAGGAAGCTTAGGTGCCCCGCCGTGCAACACAGCCCTCAGGGATCCCCGTAGCTGGGTGCCAGCCCCATGGGGGAAGCCAGATCCGCAAACTCTATATTTAATGTCTGAACCCTGCAATTCACCTACTCCTCAGGGTTTCAACCTTTGGACAGCTCCCTCCCTGTGCTCCCATGCAACAGCCACTGGAGGGTGCCTCTATACCACAGCCAGTTCAATGACCCAGATCCCAAGCCCCGCCGGGTAGGCTGGGCTTCAGCTGGAAACGCCGATAACAGAGTCCAAGACTGGAAGTCCCAAACTTCGCAAAATATTCCCCAATTGGCTTCCAGACATGTCCCCCTCCCTCACTGCACCCTACAACAATCTCCCAATTGTGTCCCCTTATTGCCAAAAATCCAATTCCGTTGCAGATCGGCAGCCGGACCTGTGGGGATGGGGCTCCAGGCGGAAACGCTACCACCCCTGTCCGCAACCAAAACGTCCCCTGCTTCACAACAAAACACCGTCTGTCTCCCTAAATCGATCTGCAAAGGAGTCCTGTCCCATCAACCCCTCACCAGCCGGGCCAGTACCCGCAAATTCCTCGGCTCCGCAGAGCCTGCAAAAAAAGGAAAAAAAAAACCCTGGCCGCAGCGGCTCCCCGAGCTGCAGCAGCGCCCGATACTGTGGCTCCGCCCACCCAAGGAGGGAACTTTCCGTGCGCAGCTGGGACCTCCGTTTATATATTATAGACGTATCCTCTCTGTTACCTTCCCACCAAATTGACGTCCAGAAACCTTCCAACCAGCAAAAATCCCCAAAATAGCATGGTCCCAAAGAGCCTTCAATGCTGCCCAGCCGCCCCCTGCAGAGACATTACCAGGGAAGTTCACTCAGCCACCATCTTGCCCCAACTCCCGCATTCTTCTTATTGTCCTGTTTTCCTCATTTTACTGATGAACCTCTAAGTTTTACAGGAAACTGAGCTAGAGGCAGCTTTGACCTGGAATTGTGCAGAGTGAAGAGACAACCAGCTCCAGTCTCCTCACACAGGATGATTTCAGCACTTCCTGCTGCTCCACTATGTTCCTCTGTTCAAAGTGGCTGAGAGGAGTCTATGAGGGATGATCAATAAAAACTTGAATTTTTACTTTCTTGCTTCTATCTTCTCTCAGTTTTTGTTATTTGATCTATTTCTTACAATGTTATTCATTATTATGTTCACTCATTTAACATTATTTATTAGTTGCCTTCTGTAAAACATTGACATTTCTTCAAAATTAGTGAAAAAAATCGTCTTCACAAGAAGGTAATCCATGTGAACATGGGGAGGAAACAATAAACATCATAAATTTTATGCTTATTTCCACAAAATCTTGCTCTCGACTTGTGCTCAGTAAACACAGAATTTCCCTGGAAAGCCACTAAATGCCCAGAGAGAGAGAGAATACCCATAGAGTCTTCCACCTTTATGCAAAAATTTACTTCTAACATAAAAATCACACCCTGGTTCCTGGGATACAACTCAGTCCCTCTGCTATTCAGAGTCAGCCTACTCATCTTTCAGGACAGAATTCTTTGGGGTTCATGGGATTTATAAATTAGAATATGAAATCCTTTTGTTCTTTCCTCCTTTTGGTGGCAAAATCTAGACAGAAAAGGTGTATGTGTGTGTGCTCATGTTGGTGTGCCTGCATGTGTGTGCTTGTGCATATGTGTGTGTGCACATGCCTGAGTTTGTGCTTGTTAGTGTGCGTGATTGTGTTGTTGGAATAGTAGGTATGTGTGTAAAGTGTGCATGTGTGTGTGTCTGTATATGTGTGTATGAGTATATGTATTATGGGTATAGTATATGTGTGAGTCTGAGTTGATAATGTATGCCTGCTTGTCTGTGTATGAGTATGTGTTTACGTTTGTGTATGGGTTAATGGCATACTAGATGTGTGAATTGGTTTACAGTCCATGGTTCTGTATGTGCAGATATTCTCTCATGGAACTTTCAAATATAGGAGGACAAAGGAGATAAGTGTACCCCTAAAAGCCACTGAAAATCTCTGGATTCACTCCGCCTGGCTCTGTGAAATGCATCTTTCTGGATCCAGGTAAGAAACACATGAGTTCCTGAGTTTGGTATCCCTGCAGAGTATGCTGGATTTCTAAAGACAACTCACTATGTCAAGAGACAGTATCTGTACTTCTAAAGAGCATTCTTATGGCAAGGGCCCAGCCAGATAACTCTGGGCAGAGATGCTGCAAGGGAAGTGCCCTGTCAGCTCAACTGGGACATCCCTACAGGGTGGGGGCTCATCCGTGGGGGGTATTCAGGACCCACTAAGCACAGGTCCCAGACCCAGGGCAGGTGCAAGGAGTGCTCAAGACCAACATAGAGCAGGACCAAGCTCTGGGAAGTGCAGGAGTGCCAGGTAGGTGCTTCTCCTCAGCTTCTAGGTTTACCTTTTACACGAGTCTAAAATAAGAATTTATCCACGAGTGTTGATGTGTTCGATAATATTGTACTCCTATTTGGGAGCTCAAAAAATAGACTGAGATGCACTCTTAGAAGGGGGGTTTCTATTCCTTATAGATGTAAGGAGCTAAGTGCCAGGGAACATTTGTTATTAAGAGGGTCAAGAATTTTGGAAGACATGAATATCACTTGATCATGGCAGCACTTCTCTAAAGAGAAATGTTTCATTTTTTCACAAATTATTTAAGAATATCCATCCATTATCCTCAAACATATGGACTCAACTTTCTGTAACTTGACATTCTATTCTTATTTCATATTATCTATATTTTACAAAGAAAATAAAAACCAGCCATGAGATGGTCCTGTTCTATCCCCTCCACATGAGCTTTACCAACATGTCCTTCTTACTCTGATCATGGTGCTAACTTCCTCCTGCTTCTTCATGTCTGGTAACTTTCAAACATATCTCTCTTGAATATTTATTCTCCATCTATAGCAAGTTAGTCATTATTTTAGTTCCTCATACTAGCATTGAAAGACATCTAGAGTTGATGTCTAGCTGCAGCTTTCTTTAATAATGTACACAAGTGCCAAAAATTAATTTTATTTTCTTAGAATGAGCATACCCTAACAACTCTTCCTCACTCACAAAAAAAAACATACGCAAAAGTATTGGATTTTGTTCTCTGTGAGCAAGAATATATACCTGTCTCCCTCCGTATCATCAGCCCCCAAAGGCTGAGACATTCAATTCTACATCTTTTTAACCCTGTTTGACCACCTGGTGTGTAGGGGGCACACCAATTTTGGATGTTGTATGTCATCCCTTCCCACCCCTTACCCACAGCAGGACAGCCCACATTTTCTGCTCTTAAACAGAAGGATGTGAATTAATGTATTCATCTTTCTAATCCTACTTCTGATGAGTTTTCTATTAACTGCTTTCAGGAATGTAGGTTATTTGATATATAATTCACTTGGCTAATTGTATTAGTCAGCCAAAGGGGTGCTAATGCAAAATACCAGAAATTGGTTCGTTTTTTTTAAAGGGTGCTTATTTGGGGTAGGATCTTTCAGATACCACGTCATAAAGCATAAGTTACTTCCCTCACCAAAGTCTATTTGCAAGTTTTGGAGCAAGATGGCTGCCAACATCTGCAAGGTTTCAGGCTTCCTGGATTCCTCCCTTCCAGGGTCTTGCTTCTCTCTGGTTTCAGGATTCCTGTCTTCCTGGGCCTTGTTTTTCTTTCCTCCATGAGGTTAATTTCCGGAGCTGCAGCTTAAGGCTTCAGCATCAAACTCCAACACAAAACTCCAACATTAAATCCTTCAACTCTGTCCTTTGCCATGTCTTTTATTTTGTGCCCTACTGGCACAAGAGGTTTACTTGATCAAGTAAACTTCTGAACCCAATATAATCTAATATGCCTAGAGAAAAAGATCAGTTTATAAACATAATCCAATATTTCCTTTTGGAATTCCTCAATATCAAACTGTACGCTAATATTGAATAACCAATTGCAGTATGGTTCATTCATGATTTTGTTCTTGAAATGATAAAATAAAAGGGATTTTCAGTAACAACAGGACCCAAGTCAGTAAGTGTACAGGTGGGGACACTGAGGCTGAGGGGTGGTCTGCCCCAGTCACACAGGTGTGACATATCAAGGACAGGACAAGAGGAGGTGACCATTGTGCATTTGTGGTGGTCAGAGGTGAGGGCTCTCATTTGTTCATATCTTCTGGCTCTGAAGGCAATGATAAAATTTCAGTGATACCAGAAAACAGCTCTTCATCCTAATGATAAAATTCCTATACTAAGTTTCTGCTGTAATCCCCAGTTTGTTTCTTGTCAGATTGAATTTCATGGAGGTGACGTCACCTCCTAAAGGACACAAGGCAGTAGGGGAAGGCACTCTGGTGGGCTTTCTGCCACTACTGACTTCTAGGATTTCTGACATGACATCAGGATTCAGTTACACAAGCTTCAGAAGGGAAGCTCTTAGGTCGCTTTCAGGAAGTCTAGTTCCTGGACAAGGAGTAGCCCTCTAGTTACTATCAGCTCATTCATTCTGCCAACCATTAACTGTGTGGATATATGGACAAGGATCTCCATGTTATTTCTCCTGATATAGTGGCAACCGTTTTCACTCAATCCAAAATTCACTGGAATAGAAAAACCAAGTTCATGGAGAACTGGGCTTCTCCATGAACCAAAAGGGATTATCGAATGGATTCATAGGACTGCTATAATGAAGCATCAAAACTTGGATGGCTTAATACAATAGAGAGATATTATCTCAAAATAAATATATAGATCTAGAGGCTATGCTTCCGAAGTCTGTAGGGGTAAATCCTTCCTGCCCTCCTCAAAGCCACTGGTGTTTTGCCTGAAATACGTGGACGATTAATTTCTAATTCAGCCACCACAGGTGTCCTCTTTGAGTCTGTCTGTGTTCAACTATAAGACCAGTCTTGTTGAAATAAGTCACAATCTCATCTATTTTGATTTCCTCTTAACTAACAACATTTTCAGAGAACCTATTTCCCAATAAGGCCACATTCACAGGAACAAGGCTAGGACTTAAATATGTGTTTTAGGAGACAGAATTCAACCTATAACACTTAACCAACATATAGGTGAGCTGGAGTTCAGAGGAGGGCTAATGCTGCTTAAAGCTCTTTCTAAAGGAGAGAGTCATGAGGTGCATGATGTCCCTACAGACTCAACTATGTTTTGGGAATAAACAGGCTTAGGAGCCTGTTAGGAGTGATAATCATCTAAACAGAAGTGCTTACCCTGCTAAAAATAAAGTGTGTGAGGGATTGATTTGAACAATTTCAACTATTCACTAATTATTGAATATACATTGTATAGAGGCCCTTTCAGATAAAGAAATGTTCACACAAATGAGTCAAAGTCTGTCTGAATTATGGCTCATATTATACTAGACCCATTTTGTCTTAATTCAATGTTCGAAATATTTACCTGCTGATTAATCTTTGTAGAATACTCAATAAAAACAGCTAACAGAGGAGATAAAGAGATCAGAATGTATATTAGGCTGATTAGAGGACATTGAGCATTTTATAAATATGTATATGCATGATAATAGACAGATTGATTATATTCCCAAAGGCATCCTTTTCTCTTTGCTGCAAGCAGATTCCTTACCAGCTCCTATAGCTAGTATTCATGGCCTGGAAAAAGGAAGCCCTAAATTTGGGAAAACCATACCCCAGGATGAGTTTATATTCCTCTACACTAAGACTCTGATAACATGTTCCTTCTAGGGGAGTCCCCTATTGCACTCCCCTGGATCATTTGAACTTTATGTGCTAAGGTACATTTCAAAAGCTAATCACCTTGTAGACTAATAGTTAATGCACATAAAACAGGGATATCAATTAGGGATACTCCACAACCAGGAAAACATTGTTGGCAAGTAATAGGCCTTGTGCACAGGAACATGAAGCCCTTGTTGTTCTTCCTCTTTCTGATGGCAACTCGCAGATGTAGTGTCCCAGGAATTCAGTCATGAAGGTAAAGTGGAAGATACTTCTAAGCACATGCTTCATTGTAGATCTCCTTGTTCTCAAGCGTCTGTCTCCGGCACAGCAACACGAGGCAGGTCCTGAAATGGTAAAGCCTTCACACATTCTCTAACCTGTTCTATCTCTGGTCTCTCCACCACAACCAATGATTATTGCTGTGATTGGTTCTCCCAGCCCCTGTGGAAGGGGCTGCAGTAGTTGTCAACAATATGTTATAAAATGGAATACAAATTATGGCCCATCTCTCAAGAGTCCACCTCCAAATACATGTCCAGGTGACAGTGCATTCTAAAGCTGAACTCCATGACTGCTGAGGACAAGGTCCTGTTTTACTACCATGTGAAGGATTAAAGGGAAGTCAGTGTGAATCCAGGCACCAACCTTCTCATGGTAGGAGGGGGATGGGTAGCAAGGGACACTGAGGATCCAGAATATGAACCAAGCCCAGGCTTTGGGGAAATAGGAGACACCTGTCATTATATACGGTTTCCTTTTCTTGCTTCAGAGCTTTTAATCCATGGCAATTCTCCACTACATTTGTTTTAAGTAATGCCATGATGTTTCCAGGTTTCAAACAGAAAATTTATTTGCAATACAATGGTATTGTATTTAAACGGACATAAATTACTTTTCTTCATTTTGTTCTTATGAATTAGTTTGGAAGTATGAACAAATTTGCATTTAATTGACAGTCAAGCACTATGCTGTTGATTCTTTGGTATTATTCTCTGTCCTAGCTGTGCCCAGGGAAAATGTAATAATAATTATAATGTCAAAACTGAATGATTGATTAGATATTGTATGGACAGATTTTTTAATGGAAGAATTATTTTATAGAAATTGAAAATTAAAGCCTCCACTTAATTTTCACAGAGTGTGAGATGTATATCCCTTGTCTTCCAGGCTATTCATAGTTCTGGATCCCCAGGCTTATTTCCCATACCATGTAGAGCCCCATGAGCTCAGAGGAAAGGAACAGAAAGAGGAGACAGCCTGTTATGGCCTTTGGTTGCATCATCCAGGTGCCTCATTTTGTTCTCCTCATCATGGATGTGGCTCCTGTAACTACCACTAAGTCTGTGAATGATCCAATGTGTAGTTGGCTGATTCTGATGGGGATAGAGAGCCTGCTGGATTAGGGAAAGGCCCACAGTTCTCATTGGAAACAAATGTCTCATAGTTCTGACCCAGGTTTCATTTCAGGGCAAAGATGTCCTACCTGGAAACTTGCAACAGAAGACATGTAGTATGTGCAGAGCTCCTCCCTGGCCTGTGGTGCGTCATAGTGGACTTCAGCTCTGGAGCCAACCCGCCTGGTGGGACAGGCTTTCCTTCTCTATGGCTGTCAAATCGAATTCAGGGAACTTAATCTTTGTGCCTCTGTTTCTTCCATCTGTAAATGCTACTATATACACATACTGACTACACATCATGCAGGAGTAGTGGTATGAGGATTAAATGATTAAAAGTAAGTTCTCAGCACAGTGCCTGGCACATAAAAGTGATGAGAAAATTGCAGCATTTGGTGTTAAATTTACATGCCCCTCTTTTGATTCCCCCAACTGGGGGAAGAGGAACAATAAGAAATTCAGAGCATGTATTTTGAGAAGGAACATAATTCAGACAAGCATGGCACAAGCATCATCATGGATTTGAGAATACAGCAGCTGAGCTGTTGGCCAATACAGCTGAATGAATGGCAGGCTTTTTAATGCAAGAATATTTGGTATCTTTTCATTCTCCTGGATGTCATAAGGAAGCCAATTGTGGATAGCAAATAATTGAAATTGCCTAATTTACTTCAATTTCATGAATCCATAATTCTGTGCTTTGCCTGTGGCCTGGAACTGATTTTTCACTTAGAAATTTAAAAATACAGAGTAAGAATATTTGATCCCATTTTCATTAGTTTCTCTTATGTGCAAAATATTTGAGAAGTGTAAGTGTAAATTTTTTACTGTCCATGGAAGAGCAGAGATTTACTTCATTTCTGAGTTCCAGAAGATAGGGATGAGGGGTGGGAATAGGTCCTATGGTGTATTACATGGTTTGGGAGATCCCACCTTGGGAATACATCACCCTATCCTTTGAAAGACTCAAGAAAACAAACCAAAAAGCAAAGAAACAAAGTGGTTTCCAAAATAAGAAGAAATTCTGCCTCAACTCTAAGTCCACAAGGTTCTGAGATTGCAGCCTACTGACTTCCCTAAATATTTGGAATGATGACTGAAATCCTACTCATGTAATTTTTGCCCTGCAGAATTCACACTGCTCTGTGGAATTTAGGCTTGCCAGAAAAATCACTTACGCAATTTCTTGCGAAGCAACCTCTTTTATTTCTATGTTTACATATCCTGTTCTATGTGATTCTCTGGAGAGCCCTTACAAATAAACTCATGCAGATATTGATAGAAATATAATCAATATTTAAAATTTTTCCTAAAAACTGATACCTTTAAATAAACCCTCAGAAGATCTCATAAGGAAACTCAATTACTCAGCCACATATACCTTCATCCAAACCCTAGACAGTTCTGTCTCTCCCAATATTCATGATGGAAAAATATGGAGGAAATTCTGTTTCCTCATATAGATTCAATGCTGCAATGTCTCCTCCAATTCCAGGTGTCCATGATTCCCAGGTACCACTGAGCAATTTCAAATATGGCACCCTCAAGAATGTTACCAGCATGTGCTACCAATAGTGATTTTCAAATTTGCTTTCTCACCAGCAGGGAGTGGGGTCATTCAGGAGGAGATTACCTCCCTGTTGCCCCCAACACACACACATGCACCTAGACTGTTCAGATAAATTGTTTAGGAACAAGAGTAATTCATGGTACCAGGTGCTCCTGAGCAGGAATGACTGTGAAAGACACAAACTAAAGTCTCAAAACAGAATCTCCACCTCTATGCAGACACGCAATGACACTGCTGTTGATCACCGTTATGTGCTGAATTCCAACTAAACCTCTGAGGGAAGGAAAATGTGGCTCCAATTAGAACTTTCCTTCCATGAGGAAGAACTGATGTGTTTGTGGAAATGCTGACTGGATCTGTTCACGTAGAATCCACCTCCTTACTGGACATGGATCATGCTGTGAAGTCTCCTATTGGCTATAGAGACTTAATTTTTTGCTCAGAGAGCCACCTGCCCAGGACACTGCCAGCATGCCAAAAATAATGTCTGCTTTTAAAAAAATTTACATGCACTGAAGAAGGATCATGCTATTCTATGAAAGAATTATTACAGGAAGGTTCGAATTTAGCCCTCCAATGTAGTATGGAAGTCCTTTTTATTTATCATCCTCCTTGCCACATGTTATACTTTTACCATTTCTCACTTATTTCATTAGAATATATGCCAAGAACTGAAAAAGAAATGATTAAAGCATGAGTTTATTCTCATGATAAGCTCATGGACTTGTTGCAAGGGAAACTCATAAAAAATCTTCCTTTGATTTAGACTTGGCTGAAGATATGTGTGCCTAGACATGCATGCATACGCACACACCCATATAAAATGGACTCAGTAATCAAATCCTCTGATGTCCATAACTTCAGTAAACCCCTAGCTAACTTCTCTATGAGTTGTTGCTCTGTTGATGGTTAGTTGGTCATACTCTCCTCGGTATAACTGGATTGTACAAATCAAGCATGGCTAAGATGTTTCCTACATTTATTACTGTGTTTCCTTCTAAATTAATGGGAAAACATTTTGTTCTTTGTTTCTGTTTAGAACCAGAAGTTTCAATAAATCACAGATTATTATAGTAGTGGATTTCATCTGAAGAGTTTACAAACCAAATAATCCCCTGCATCCAAAGTGGACACCTCCGTTGTTATCCCCATGTTCCACACTGGAGGCTGTGCAATACTTGAGAAAATTGAGAAGGGTGAGAAAATCATCTTGACTTTTTCTTGCTTGGAGACCAGGAAACCAATGGTGGAATTACCCAGAGCATGAGCCTTGAGTTAATACACAATTGGGAAAAATGTCTTTCCAAGTGCTCCGATATGCAATGGTCCACTAAATGTGAGAAGTGATTGTCTCTTGCTGGTTCTGTTTTTCACCTAGCATTTTGGATTTTGATGATCGATGTCTCCTGGCAATGGTTACATAGTTGAAATTACTGGCTCTTTAGCCAAATCATAATATTGATCAACATGTAATTTCTACATATGTAGAATATATAATGTAAGCACTTCCTGAAATTTTCAACTTTCTTGGAACCCGTGTAACTATTGCCCCAGGGACAGACCCATATGGAATCTGAAAAACACAAAATCAAAGGATATTGCTCATGTCCAGAGCACAGGAAGTGTGTATATACATTGAATTATGCTATGGACATGAATCTTATTTGAAGGAAAATGATGGAAATTCTGTATCATGAAACTATCAAACCAGTGTAAGATTAATCGGCTTTATTAACTATTAGACCAATGAGATTTCATTACAATGACTAATACGAGATATAAAGAGACAAATTTCCTATTTATAAATTAGTAGTTAATCAATTACCAATTCCTTATAATGCCAATTATGAGACTCTAAATTCCATGCAAGATAAAAAAAACTAACAGTTCTACAAGAATGAGTGTCACCTTAAAATTATAATTAGAAATTCCCTTTTCTCAATAACCAATAGAAGATTAGATAAAAATAAATAATATATAAGAGTTGAACAGCATTTTTGACAAATTTGACCTAGTTGGCATTGTGGAAATAAATTAAGAACATCCAAATGATAGGAATCTGAGGCTATTTACTCAGGCTTTCACCTGTAGTCAGCTGTTACAACTTGTATTTGGCAAATGTTTCTTCTACCAATTGGATTAATTTAGCATTTTATGATATATTTTATCTTACCTATTCACTTACTGATTTGGTATTGTAGTAACCTTTTAGTGGATGCTATAAGATTTACGATAAACATTTTCACATCATCTCATTTTACCCTTAAATATTTTAAATAACTTCATGTTTATGTAAAGACACTATAACAACGTCTTTCCAATTCCTCTTATTCCTCCTTTGTGTCCTTGTTTTTATCCATGTTTTTATGTATGTTATAACGTACAAAGGTTAATAATCATTATTACTGCATTAACTGTTTACATTATGAACAATTAACATGAGAAATATTACATTTTATCTCCATTTTTGCACTCTGTTTACATATCTTCAAATTTCTGATATAAAAAACATTTATTGTTTCTGAAAAACACCTTTAAGCATTTGTTGTACAGTGGGTATGTGGGAAAGAAATTCTTCCATTATATGCCTATCTGAGCAAGTCCAATGAAAACCCACTTTCACTGGTTTCTGAAGTCTGGGTTGTTTTAATTTTTCTTTCCTCACTAAAGTTATCATTCATCTTGTTTCCATGGTTTTGATGACCAATCTGTTGTAATTAGTTTTCTAGTTCCTCTGTTAGTAGTACATCATCCAAAGTTCTTTTTTGTCTTGGAAGAAGCAAGCCCTGCGAAGGAAGAAACCTTGAACCCAGAGAGAAGCAAGACCCTGGAAGAGAGAAACCCAGGAAGCCTGAACCCTCACAGCAATTGGCAGCCATCTTGCTGCAATATGTTAAAATTGACTTTGGTGAGGGAAGAAACTTATGCTTCATGCCCTAGTGTCTGTAAGCGCCTACTGCAAATAAATATTCTTTATAAAAAAAAAGTAATCTTTGTATTTCAGCAGTTTTATTAAGGTATACATCTCTCTCTGATGCACTTGCTTTCTCTCTCAATGTGTGTCTGTGTTTAGCATGTTTGTGATTATCTGAAATTCTAGAATCTCTAATTTGGTGTCTGTCTCGAAATTTAGAAAAATTTTGACCAATATCCCATCAAATGTTTCTTTTCTCCAGTTCCCTATTTTTTTTATCCTCTTGGCTCTTTGAGTTTACCTACATTAAACTCTGTGATATTGGCCTGCAATTCTAAGATGATTTTAGAACTCTCTTTTTTCAAGTTTCAAAATTTTACTCTGTTTTCCACTTATATAATATATATTAATTTAAGTTCTTTAATTTTAAAAAATTTTCTGCCTACATACTAAATCTCCTGAGAAGGCATTATTCATTATTCTTCATGTGTTGCTTTTGTGCATTGCTTGCATTTGTATTTAATTCCTTTTAATAAGTGCAATAGTTCAAAGTTGCCTATCTCATCTTGTCACCTGTCTACCTTTTCCCTTTTAATAAAGATGGTAAGATATTAATCATAATTGCATGAAGTTTTTTTTTATACTTCCAATATTTAGGTCATATATTAGTCTCATTCTATTATTTTATCCATTTTGACTGTTTTCTTGGGCTTTTATTTCCCCAACATTTTTGTGGAAAGCAAGAGTGGATATTATATTATTTTATTTTCCTTTCTTTATAATTTTTATTACAATTCTTTCTTTTTGCTTATTTGACCATACCCTTCCATCTGCAGTACATTTTTTGTGGGTGTTTGTGAGTCTAGTGAAAGTTTATTTGGAGTTTATTGTTGCTATGTATACCCAAGTTGAATTTTTTTCTTCTCTGGCACAAGAAGTATGTTTCTTCTAGTGATGCCTTTTTTTGTCTCCCTGCTGGGTTTGTAATATGTTATTTGTGCCCCAAATTGAAAGCTGCCACCATTTTCCTAAACTGTGATAGAGGAGGTTGGACAAAGAGGAGGAGCACTCTCTGATTTTCTGACCGAGCCTTATTCTTACGCTTGCCTTTTGAAGCTACATCTCAGGTGTGGCTTTCTATGTGTTCCTTTCTTTTCTCCACAGAGGCAGTTCTCAAGATAAAATGAATTACTGCCCCTCTGGGTCAAATGTTGTTTTTCCTATCTCTTCACCCCCACAGTTGTAATGGCTTTCCTTCCCATAGAGTTCTCTGTACTTGTCTTGATGACCTTCCCTAAAGAAAAATCGTTTATTCATAAGGGAAGACACAAGAGGTGGTGAGTGAGTTTTGGGTAGAATCTATTCCCTTCCCAGTGTCTAGGGGATTTAGCTGTGCCCAGAGGATATAGCTTGTAATGGAGATTAGTATGCTGTGTTTACTAATGGGCAGTTTGAGAGGTAAGGACACAGGCATATATTATTTGTGTGAGATACACAGTGAGCAGAAGGCAGTTTGAGCCCAGAATGAAATTTTCCCTACAGTCTGGCTTCCAAGGAGTGCTCAGGACCACAGTGCTCCAGGATCATTTAAAGACAAAGACAATAGAGAGTGTGTATTCACAGGGAATTTCCTTTAAAGGTCTGTAATCCCCTTTCTCTCTGAGTGAACAGTTGCTCTGACCAGTGGTCAGTGTTCCTGAAGACATATGGAAGGTCCAGGAGCTGATAGCAGAGTGAGCAGTGTTGATGCCCATGGGATATATTCAAACCCACAGGAGCCTGGCATGGGGCTGCAGATACTGGCAGCTTTAACAGCCATACTGATTACAGCTGTAGCTCAGCTGCCCATGGCCAGGATGCCTGCCAAGAACAGTTCCAGCTGCCACTTACAACCAACAACACAAATGCGCAGGACCAGATAATGGAACCCACAGTGCAGGGAAGTCAGAAAGAGCCCATGCTCTCAGCTCCCTGGACGGCCAGCAGGACTGACCCGTGAGGCTCTGAGGAGCACTGAGCTCAAGGCTATGTTCAGGGGCAGATCAAAAGGTAGGCTCATAAGTCATTCAGGACCATGGAGTCCAGGGCCAGGTCTAGGGACAGGTGAGGAAAGACCTAGTACCACCAAGCACAATGGCCAGGTTGAGAGGCAGATAGAATGGAAGGAGGAGGGAGCTTCCCTGCAGCATCTGGGCTTTTTTCTAATGACTTCTGTGTTCAGGTTGATGGGAAGGTTTTGGTTTTACCCCTGCTATGCTTTTTCAATGATAGGGAATCGGTGGAATTTCATCAAATCACTTATACTTGGGCACTTCCATTGAGAAATAAAATCTATAAAGTTAAGTGCAACAAACCATATGGATAGAACTTCATTCACCTAAACTGATTTAGTGAAATGTCAACGTCACAATGAATTTAGAAATTGAAGAGATGTGGAAAAAAGCCTTCAATGAAAATTGCAATTTGACCTTCAGCACAGTGTTCTCACAGTGACATAATTTATTCCATGTATGGATTTAATTTTTGCCCCTGAATATCCCCTCACAATCCCTCCACTCATTGACTTTCTGAATGCCTCATGTACGAGGTCCTAACCTTGGACCATGCCTTAGGCTATTCTCCTAAATGCACTAATTCTGCCATAATCATTGGTGACATGAGTGTCCAGGCCAAATCCTGTCACCTCATGTTGCTGCTTCAGCCACAAGGAACAGGACTAGGGATAAAGACCTTAGCCAATTATTACATTGCCAGTTAGTAATATGCTATATTTAATTTCCCTCTATGATATGATGAGATTGAAAGATATAGTCAGAGATGAGTGGATCTCCATAACTCATAACTCATTGCTTAGGTGTGGAGAAAGGGTGAGTAGGGTTGACCTTCCTCAGTTGCACAGGTGTGACAGGTCAGGAGCAGGATCAAGACAGGTGCTCCCTGGGAAATTATGGTGTTCATGGTCGGGTCACATTCAGATAATTTCTGACTCCCATGGATAGTAATCCTAATAAGGATTGTTATTAGGTGTGTTAGCAGTGTTAGTTTCTAGCAGCACTGGCAACTTACTAAAATTACAATCCTGAAGTTACTTGTGAGGAATGACAACAGGAAAATGGAAAAGTTGCACCAAACACCCTATTAACACTGATATTTCAAAAATAACCAGAATCTATTAAAGGCAACATTGTCAGGAAATATATACAATCAATGGATTATATTTCATTTTAATTCCACAGGTGTATATACACACAGAAACCTGTATATAATGCCTGGGCTAGTGGCAAAATGATCATATTCCAAAGCCATGCTTGATTCTTGGCTGCATCTGAATTTCTCACCAGCTCATTCAACACTTTTCCTGCTGAAAATAGAGGAAACTGGGCTGGGTGAGGGGACACCCCAAGGGAGATGACTCTGTTCCCCAAGAATTCAACCAGCATCCTCCTCCTAGAGTGACCCTAAGACAAGGACCTTCCTTCATTCCCTCTCAATTCAGATAGTTACCTTCTAGATGCAAATCACCACTTGGGCAGGCAAAAGAAAACAGAGGACAAATTTACTTAAATTTAGGACCCTTCTTTATCAAGAAATTCACTTTTCAGGCCTCATGGATCTCATCCACAAGAATATGAAAACCTTGTAGTATTTCTTTTTGGTGATGACTCCCAACTGTGCATTTCTCAGGGATTCAGATAGGAAGGTAATGGGGATGCTGCATCTCAGCACAGGACTCACTGCTATTCTCCTTGTCTTCAGGTATCCTGTCCATGGTTCAGCTACAAGGGTCAGGACCGGGTTTGGTGAAGCCCTGACATACCCCCCTGTCCCTCACCTGCACTGTCTCTGAAATCTCTTTAAGCAGCAATCAAATGGGCTGGGTCTGCGAGGCTCCAGGAAAGAGGCTGAAGTGGGTCAGCAGGATAATTAGTAGTGGAAGCACAAACTACAACCTAACTCTTCAATCCTGACTCAGCATCACCAGGGACATCTCCAAAAATGATGTTTATTTAAAGCTGAGCAGCCTAAGAATCAAGGCCATGGCCATATATTACTGTGCAAGAGACACAGAGAGAAGTCAGGATGAGTCCAGACACAAACCTCCCCTCAAGACATAGAATGCTGGGTGCTTAGGGGGCTAGTGACGACTAGGGGGCACTCAGGGGCAAACCCCAGTGGCCAGTGCATGTAGCAGTTAGGGAGGAGAGTCCTTGTCTTGCCTAATTTCCCCTCTTCTTGCTCCACAACTTGTAACCCCTGGAGAATGGCCATTGTATATTTTCTGAGCAGTGCTATGATGTATGCAAGATTCAGTCTACAATGGATGTTGTCTCACTCCTCATTCATCACTAAGGGAAAGGATTTTTGTGTTCTTTGCAAGTTTTGTGCTGCTTCTTTCTTTTTTGTTTTTTTTTTAATTTTAGCCATTATTATTGTCTTTTTTAAAAGATACATAGATCACACAAAATGTTACATTAAAAATATAAGAGGTTCCCATATACCCCACGCCCCACCCTCACTCTCACTTTCATATCAAAAACCTGTTTTATCAGTGTGACACATTCACTGCATTTGTTGAATACATTTCGGAGCACTGCTACACTGCATGGATTACATTTTCATTGTAGATTATACTTTCTCCCGATCCATTAATGGGTTATGGCAAGATATAAATTGTTCTGGGTTATTTCTTTTGATTTTCTCTATTTCTGGAGGGAAGGCATTAAACCAGTAGTGATCTGGCTCTTTCAAGACTCGCTCTAGCAAACTTACCATTAGGTAAATGTGACTTTATCAAAATAACTAGTGGTGGAAGGGAATCAACATAAAGTGTAGAAATAAAGGACCCATAGAATGGGAGAAAACATAAATCATACATTTAATAATGGACTTATATCAAGAATTTGTCAATTACCAAGATCTGAACAATAATGACAAAAAGAAGATATACAAATTGTTAATAAGTAAATGAAAAATAGTGCTGACTGATTTGGAGCCATGGAAATATAAATCAAAACAACAATGCATTACCATTTAGCTCCCAAGAGGATTGGTAGACTCAAAAACTA
Source organism: Dasypus novemcinctus (assembly GCF_030445035.2). Lineage (NCBI taxonomy): Eukaryota > Metazoa > Chordata > Mammalia > Cingulata > Dasypodidae > Dasypus > Dasypus novemcinctus. The sequence goes on along the minus strand of NC_080691.1, from coordinate 60,101,986 downwards.
GGATAACCACACTCAGCTAAGATGGAGGTGAAGAAGGACAACCACCACACCATGGAGCCTAGAGTGATTACAACTGAAAATGGGAGGATTGCATCCAGCATCCAGGTGGAATCTGAGCCTCCTCTTGACATAAAGGTGCAATGGACACAACCAATCCAGTGTCCACATAGAAGAGGTGGCATTGGATTGGGAAAAGTGGACATAATGGACAAAGGGTATGGGGAAAGGCAGGAAGAGATGAGAGGTGGAGGCGTCTTAGGGACATGGAGCTGCCCTGGATGGTGCTTCAGAGGTAATCACCGGACATTGTAAATCCTCACAGGGCCTACATGATGGAATAGAGGAGAGTATGGGCCATGATGTGAACCAATGTATATGAGGTGCAGAGGTGCCCAAAGATGTACTTACCAAATCCAATGGATGTGTCATGATGATGGGAACGAGTGTTGTTGGGGGGGGGGGGGAGAGGGGGGGTGGGGGGGTGGGGTTGAATGGGACCTCACATATATATTTTTAATGTAATATTATTACAAATTCAATAAAAAATAAAAAAAAAAAAAACTAGGATAACGACAACTTCTTGAGAGGATTTGGAGAAATAGAATCCTATGGCAATGCTGTTGGATTGATAAATAATCAATCCTCTTTGAAAAACCTATGTGCAGGTCCTCAGATTATTAAATACAGAATTATCTTTCAAACCTAAAATTTCACTTCCAGGTATATACCTCAAAATATTGGAAAAAGGAATTCAAGTATATATTTGTACAGCAAAGTTTCTTTCTCAATTAGAAACAGAGTGGGTATCACCATCTCAAAATCCTCAAGATCGGGCAATGAACAATGGACAAACGTAGATTTATTGTTTGTTTGTTTTTAATATTTATTTATATATTTATTTCTCTCCCCTATCCCCCCCACCCCAGTTTTCTGTTCTATGGGTCTATTTGCTGAGTGTTCTTCTTTGTCTGCTTCTGTTGCTGTAAGCGGCACAGGAATCTGTGTTTCTTTTTGTTGCGTCATCTTGTTGCTTCAGCTCTACTTGTGTGCGGTGCCATTCATGGACAGGCTGAAATTTCTTTCACGCTGGGTGGCTCTCCTTATGGGGCGCACATCTTATGAGTGTGGATCCACCACGTGAGAACACCCCTGTGTGGCACAGCAATCTTTCCGTGCATCCGCACTGTGCATGGGCCAGCTCCACACAGGTCAAGGATGACTGGAGTTTGAACTGTGGACCTCCCATGTGGTAGACGGACGCTCTAACTACTGGGCCAAGTCCGCTTCCCAGATTTATTGTTATTCTACTAAGGACTTATTATTCTGCAATGGAATAACTCTTATTGATATAAAGGCAATGACTATCAGAGGTTCTGAGAGATGGGAGAAGGAAGAATAGGTATAATATGAGGGCATTTTGGGGATGTTGGAGGTGTTCTGCATGACATTGTAGTGACAGATACAGGCCATTGTATATTTTGTCATAAACTACAAAATTGTGTTGGACATAGTGTAAAATGTAATGTAAACTATAATCCATGGTTAGTAGCAATGGTTCAATAAGCGTTCATCAATTGTAACTATTGTACCATGCCAATGAGGGGTGTTGCTGATGTGGAAATGTGTGGGAGGGGGAGACAATGGGGCCTATGGGAATACCTTATATTTTTAATGCAACAATTATATACTTTAAAGCTTCTTAAAATAAAAATAAATTGATAAAAATATTATATTTTAAACCTACAATTCAACTTCCAAGTATATACCTGAAAATGTAACCAAAAAGGGGTTCAAGTATATATTTGTAAAGCAAAGTTCATAGCAGCAGCATTTAAAATAGTCAAAAAGGATAAATCCAAATTTTCATCAACAGAATAGTGGATAATCAAATATTTTCACAGAACGGCATATCATTCACTTGCACAAAGGGAAGACATATAAAATGAATGAAAATTGAAACAGTTTTAAATTAAATAGTCCAAAAACAAAGGAAAAGTATTGTTTGCATTCACTTACATGGAATCCCTAAAATATGCAAATTCATAGATTAAGTAGATTAGGGGTTAGCAATTCAGGATGGAATGGAAAGTACTGATATTTGCTATCACATGGATGAACCTTGAAACAATATGAGAATTAAAAGAAGCCAGGCATGGCTTCTTATTGTAATAAATTACAATATAATTTATATCCTATGATGTTAACACCATGATTAAGGATAAGTACAGAGCCATAAGGTAGATTTATTGTTCATTGAGTAAATGGGAGGTCTAAGGACAAGAGGATTTTAGGGAGAGGGTATTCTATTTTCTGTACAATTTAATGAAAACGTTCTAATATTTCCCCTGTTTCATGGTAACTCATATTTTTAAATAAAACAATAACCATCTAAAATATGCTTTAAATTGATGAACTTTATGGTATATAATTTATATCGAATAAAACTATCTTTTAAATAAAGAAGATTCATTGTTCCTTGGAAAAAGGAAATGGGTAAGAGGAAGAAATTACGAGTGAAAATTCTTGGGAGTTCACTATTGGGGTGGTGGTGATGGCCACACATGTGCACTTGTGTGTATATAGTTACCCAATGTTATACTTAAATAAGTGATAACTATAAAATGTCAATTATGCCTGAGTAATGTTGACACAAATCAACAAATGGGCAGATGAATAGAATGGAGAGGTATAGAGAATACCAGTGATTCCTGCTTGTCCATCTCTCTCTTTCCCTAGAGTCAGACAAGCTATTCCAACAGTCCCAATTCCATCTTACTGATATCTGCTTTACCAATGGGATCCACGTCTCTAGCTCCTCTCCTGATTCCATCTCTACCTCCTTGCCACCTGATTTATCACCTGTCTTAACCTCTTTCCTCCCATATTCTCATCAGATTTTTGAAGGTTTTGCTGTCACTTTTACACAAACCTTTCATTACATTTGCCGCAACCAGTGCATTTTAATTCCTCGGAGTCACAGGAAACATTCCTCATGTTCATCTCTAATCAGTACCATAATGAACATGAATCAGAAAGTGGAAGGAAAGCCCCTTTTACCCATCACTTGAAAAACAATTGCCCAAAAGCCTTCCCCATATTCACAGTGTCATACGTATGATATTTTCTAATCTCAGAATGGTATTTTGCAAAAGAAAACTGTGTCTGAGTGTTTGCGTGTGTGATGAGAGACAGCGGTGACACAGGTTAGTGTGCAGAGATGTCCTATCAACATGCTCACACTTTTGTTCTCCTTCCTCCTGAACAACTTGTAATTGAAAGTGAGAAAGCAATAGAACTGTCTCATTATATTTTATCGTAGAGATACCTGGGATTGTTGGTTATAGTGGTTTTAGAATTCTGATAATTAGATACGGACCCATTTAGTTGGATAATTTGAAGCCTGTAGAAACAGGCTGAAGGTTTATGGAAATAAGCTGAAACTAAATGAAGAGCATGATCTCCAAACTTTAAAGCCAACATTTACACTCTGACAAAACTGGGAAATGTAGAAACAAGATATTTAGGATTTGGTGAATTTGCCAGCTCTTAAGATAGGTCTGAGTTTAAATTTTAATTAATGATTACTTCCTGCTTACCAGTCTTTGACCAAAGGAAGTTTTATATAAAATCTTTGCTATTATTATCTGTGTATAAGAAAACTAGGCATTTGTGAAAACAGGCAACTTGTATTGAAAAGTTAGGCCTTTGTGCAAGGAAATTAACTATCCATGAAAGACAGAGAAAATTTTAAACATAGAGATTTCTAGTGTCTATGCTCATGTTTGCTTCTGTTGTCTTTGCCAAGAAAGTCACATACAGAAGCTTAGGGTCACTGTAGATGGCACTGCCTGTGTGCTGGACAATTGGAAGAGGGAAGATGGCTTCAGTTTTGAAAAATTCATCAATATTGTTTTCATGTGTATATATGTGTGCATCTGTGTGCAAGTGTGTGCAAGAGTGTGTATTTAATTGGTTTAAATATGTGAGGGGGCTTTGAGACATGTGCACGTGTACATGCCTGACAGTGTGTGGTTTGAATGTGTGGATTATTGGAGTAGTAGATGTGTATACATATGAAAGAGTGTGTGCATATATGTGTGTGAGTTTGAGAGTGTTAAGGGAGTAGTACATGTATGAATGAGTTTGAAGCCCTGTGAGTATCTACTTGCAAATATTCCTTGATGCGACCTTCAATTCACGGAGCACAAAGGAGATAAGAGGCTGCCTGAAGGTTGCCAAGAGTCATCTTTGCATTCTCCAAGTGCGGGAATTTAGCAGAGAATCTGGGGAGATATGGGAAGGGCCCCCTCCCCTATGTGCTTCATAGAATCCTGAATTTGGGTTCCCTATAGTATATACTGGTTACAAAGCACCGTTCGGTACATACAGAGATGTGAGATCTCTAAAGAGAGCTTCAGCGAGGAAAATGCCCTGTCAGCCCAACAGAAACCTCCCTGTAGGGCAGAGACAGGGCTGCAGGGGGCGCTCAGGATCCACCAAGCACAGGACCTGGCCCCCTATCACGTGCAATGGCAAAGGGAGGAGCTTCCTCCCTTCCTCTCTAGGTCTTGGATTTGCTTTTCAAAACACAAGCTAAAATAAGATCTTAACGGACTGTTATGTGTCTAAAACTAATCTCTTTGGGAAACACACTGCTTGTATAATTGCTGTGTGTCTCTTTTTGGTTCATGTTTCATTTTTCACAATTTTTAAAATAATGTCCTGTAATTCTTTCCATTATCCTCAAACATCTGGTCTCAACTTTCTGTAAGTTCATATTTCATTCTTAGTTCACGCTGTCTACATTGTATAGCACAAATAAAAGACTACTATCAAGAGTACTTACCAAATCCAATGGATGTATCATGATGATGGGAACGAGTGTTGTTGGGGGTGGGGTTGAATGGGACCTCACATATATATTTTTAATGTAATATTATTACAAAGTCAAAAAAAAAAAAAAGAGTACCTTCTCTGTCTCCTCCACAAAAACAACATCTTGTTCTTCTCACTCTGGTCGTTGTGCTTAGATTCTCCAGCATCTTCATCACTGGTGATCTCCAGCCATCTCAATTAAATGTCTACCACTTTTTGCTTTCTATTGCACATTAGTCGTTTCTGTTGGTTTGTCACATTAGCATTTTAAAAATCTAGGATTGTTGTTCAGCCCCAGCATTGTTTAATAATATCTACGAGTGACAGAAGTGATTTATATATTTTTTATTTTTCCCTTTTAATTCTCACCCACAGATATATAGTCACAACTTTTGGATTTTTTATCTCTGTGAGCAAGAATGAATTCCAGATCACTAAATTCTGCATCTGTTTAAACCTGTGGGACCGCCTGCTAAGTATCAGGGACACTTGTTTCAGCATGTTGGATGCCATCACTTCCCATTCCACTTCCAAATTCAGATCAACCTACATTTTTACCTATGACACTGAAGATCCTGATATGTCCTGTTATTCTGGCTTATTCTACTTCTGTTAACATTCCTATCACCTGCACTCAGCCATGAAGGTTAATTGTTATGTAATTCACCTGACTAATATTGAAAACCTGGGTCTTATTATAGTGCATTCAAGGCTGAATTCATGAAACAATAAGGTAAAAAGGATTTTCAGAAATAAGATCTAAATAGGTAAATGTACAGTTGTGGTGGCTGAAGCTGAGGGGGTTGACCTGCCCCAGTGACATAGTGTGACATGGAATGACAGGACCAGGGAAGTTGTCACCTGTGCAATTGTGGTGATCAGTGGTGAGGGCTCACAATGGCACCCACATTCTGGTTATCATGGGGCTGATAACACTAACAACTATGTTAATAAATAGCTCCAGGACCCTACTATAAAATTCAAAAACTTTCTACTGTCATCTTTAACATGTGTCTGTTCAGATTAAAGGATATAGGGGTGAGGGCACATCCTTGGGGTCACTCAGCAGGCAGGAATGGAGCTGTTGGGCTCTCTGCCATTAACAGCTTTTACATTCTCAGATACATTCCCAGATTCACTGTCACAGTCCGGAGGAGGGCAGCTCTCAGGGCATTTTTCAAAGGCAACTGATTCCTTGTCAGGGAGTTTATCCCTAGCCATTGTGAGTTCATCCCTCTGGAAACTTCTTTTATATGGCCATGGATTTACATGCTATTTCCTCCACTATAGCCAAAGTTATTTTCATGGAATTCAAAATTATCTGGCATTGACATGAAAATCAGGACTTGGATTTTTCCTGAACCCGTGAAAGGATCCATGGATGGATTCTTAGGGCTGCCGTAAAAAGTGTCAAACATTAGATGGCTTAACACTGCAGATATGAACTCTTTTGCAGTTCTGGAGGCTATAAACCTATAGCCTGTAGGAGATAATTCTTGCCATCTTCTTCCTATGCAGTAGTGTTTTGTTGAAAATCATAAAGCTTCAATTCCTAACTCAGTCACCAATGCATCGTCCTTGAGTCTTGTCTGTCTGTGTCCAATTCCTCCCTTTTTATAAGGATACCAGTATTGTTGGATTATGGCCCAATCTAATGCAGTTTATTTTAACTTAACTAATAAGATATTCAAAGACCCTATTTCCAAATAATGTCACATTCACAGGACCGGGTAATTTTTCAACATTTCCTTTTGGGAGTCATAATTCAACCTATATCTCTAATCCAACATGTATATGAGCAGAGGCCCTTCCCTGGGCTGTCTGTGTTTGTAGCCCAGAGGAAGGTAGGTTTATGTTTCTTAATGTTCTTCCTAAAGGAGAGCATCCTGAGGTACAGGTGTTCCTACAGATTCAACTATGCTTGGGGGATAAACAGGTATAGGAACCTGCTAGGAGTGATTATCCTCTAAGCAGAGATGTTTACTCTGCTAAGAATAAACTGCTGGAGAGATTGACTTGAACAATTTCAACACCAGTAAATATTGAATATAAATTATATAAAAGTCTTTTCAGATAAAGACTTGATCACACAGTGTAAATGAGTCAAAGTGGATCTGAATCATGGCACATATTAGAGTGGTTAAAATTCATCTGAATTTATGATGTTTGTTAAATTTACATATTACCACAAAATTTTATATTATCCAATAAAAGGTCTAAGGGAGGTAATAAACTGATCAGAATGTTTATTGGGCAGATTAGAAGGCTCTGTATAAATGTTGAGTATTTGATAAAATATATATATCCATTAGAGTAGAGACACATTGACTATATTCCCAAGGTCATTTTTTTTGGCTGTGCTTGACTCACTCCCAGGTCTTTCATCAAATTTTCATGGCCAGGAGAAAAAAAAACAACAAAACCTTTATTTGAAAAAGCCAGACCCCAGTGGGGGACTGTGTTCTCACATGGCTTAGCCAGCTTCTTCCTCCTAGAGGATCCACAGAGGCAATGACCCCCATAGTGCTTTTTAATTTTATAAATTCTCAAATACCTCCCACATATAAATAGCCACTTGGGTCAACAGATGAAAGGAAAGACCACATGGACTTAAATTCTGGATCCTCCTCAACTAGGAAAATATTGTTTGCAAGTCATGGGCCTTGTCCACAGGAACAGGAAAGCCTTGTGGTTCCTCCTCTTTCTGGTGGCAGCTCCCAGATGTGAGTGTCTAAAGGATTCAGCCATAAAGGCAATTAGGATGATGCATATGAGCTCATGACTCACTGGGTTTCTCCTTGTCTCAGGTGTCCTTTCCCAGGTGCAGCTGCAGGAGTCAGAAGCTGGCCTGGTGAAGCCTTCACAAACCCTGTCCCTCACCTGGTGGTTTGTCCATCACAACCAGTGATTATTTATGGGATTGGATCTGCCAAACCACAGGGAAGGGACTGACATGGTTATAAGCAATATGTTACAGTGGGGATAAAGGCTATGCCTCATCACTCCAGTCAATCCACATCCAGAGACACATCCTAGAACAAGATTGTCTCCAGCTGGGCTCCATGACAGCAAAGGACACCACTGCATATTACAGTACAAGACACACAGTGAGGGGAAGTCAGTGTGAGCCCAGACACAAGCCTCCCCATTCAGGAGGGGGATGGGCAGCAGAGGGCTCTGAGGACCCACCCAGAGGAGGCACCAAACCCATGCTCAGGTTCAAACACAATGTGAGAAAGAGAGGAGTCCTGTAATGAATATATCAGGTTTTTGCTTCTTGTTTAAAAGCATTTAAGCTCTGGGGATTCATCACCATATCTATTCAAAGTAATGCCAGGACTTTTCCAAGTTTCAGACACAGAATATATATTTGTAGTACCTTTGTACGTGTTACAAAATAGTATGGGTTGTAACACAAAAATTACTTTTCTTCATATTTTTCTGCTGCATTAGTCTGGAAGTATGAACAAACACATTTAACTGCCACTCTGATATTATGCATTTAATTTGTGGGAATTAATTCTCTTTCTTGGCTCTGGTCAGGGACAATAATAATAGTAATAATAATAACTATAGGGAAACGGACTTGGGCCCAGTGGTTAGGGCGTCCGTCCACCACATGGGAGGTCCGTGGTTCAAGCCCCGGGCCTCCTTGACCCGTGTGGAGCTGGCCCATGCGCAGTGCTGATGCGCGCAAGGAGTGCCGTGCTACACAGGGGTGTCCCCCGCGTAGGGGAGCCCCACGCGCAAGGAGTGCACCCATAAGGAGAGCCGTCCAGCGCGAAAGAGGGAGCAGCCTGCCAGGAATGGTGCTGCCCACACTTCCCGTGCTGCTGACGACAACAGAAGCGGACCAAGAAACAAGACGCAGCAAAAAGACACAGAAAACAGACAACCGGGGGAGGGGAGGGGAATTAAATAAATAAAAATAAATCTTAAAAAAATAATAATAATAATAACTATAATAAACTAAAATTTCAAATTTTCTAGATTGTTTAGTTACTGTAAGGACAGGTTATTTTGTGGCAGGTTTATTTTATTGGAATTGAAAATTAAAGTCCCTAACTTCTTTTGCTAAATGTGAACATTCATGTCACATGTTCTCCTCTCCCAGAATGTTCAGAGTTCTTGGTTCCCAGCTTTAGCTCCCCACACCACATAAGGCACCATTACCACTAGTAAGTGGAGACTACCTGGCATGGCCTTACGTGCAGCGTCCAGGTGACTCAACTTTTTTTCTGACATAAACATTGCTTCTGTACTTATATAGTCTGTAAATGATCCAAAACACACAGAAGGCTGATGCTGATGGGTGCGGCTAGTGGGATGGACTGGGACAAACCACCCAGCTCTTACTGGGAGTAGATGCCTTCAGGTGTGGTAAGAGAATCAACTATCATCCTGAACCCTTGGAATTCTTCCTGATCTACCACCCTGGAGATATTTCCAAGAGAGAAATGAAAGGTAGAAAAGTGTAACATGGAGGGTTTGAAACCTTGTGTCTGCATGGACAGGCTTTCCTCTTCCTCAGGAAGGGTTCAGGCTCACCTAATTCACTTGGTCCCTGCAGCTGGAATATCATTGAAAGCTGCAAGTATGCAGTTATCTATAGGCCCCATTAACTCTCAGCAGAAACCACAGATGAAAGAGCCCAGAATTGCAGGATGACCACTGGAGAGGAGTTGGGTGATACAGCAATAAACAGGACAGTGCTGTTCTCATGGACCCATCTCTTCCATTCTTATATTGAAGAGATTTGCTATACCTTCCATTCAGTGAGATCAGGATATTTCAGGATGTTCAGCAGGCAGGCAGTTTCCAAGGAGGTGTTGCAGGTAACATAACATGGGTAACATAATTTATTACACATGAAACTATTCTAATTTGATCCATGATTATACAGCAATAGAGCTTTCAGAATTATTGATAGATTCAGCAATATCTTCATGTGAGCTTATTATTCCTTTATATTTCAAAGTCTGAAGACAAGAGTTTCATAACCTTTGTGTCATATTGAGAAGTTAAACAAATATGTGTAATATATGGAATGTACACATGCCATTAAATTTTTTTTTTATTCCGTGTGGTTTTCACAGAATGCTGGATTAATTCATTTAGTTAAAGATAAGAGTCCCAATGCCCAAGAGGATTAATGACTTAAGAACAATATGCCAGGTGAGCAAGAGGAATCCTAAGGATAGAAGAGGTACTGGGAGATTTGAGGGCACTCATGACCTCCCTACCCTGGCACCAAGGGAGCCAGAAATCTCAGAAGTCCTGGAAAGACCTGTATTTTCTACCCCTCACCAATATTCAGAAGCACAGGGACCCTTTCTGGTGTGGGAATACCAGGCACAGTCATCTTGCTCTTCAAAACTGTTAATCACCACTGAAGATCAGCAATCCAGGGTCTATTCTCTCATCCTATATATTCTAATAGCCCTGGACTCAAAACAACCCCTTCTCTAAATTCATCATGCACTCCCCACCCCTCTCTCAGATTCCATTGTGCCTTCTGGTATCTTCTGTCAGTAATAGGGCAAATCCTATACACCTGAAATCCATCTCTGAATATTCCATTTCTCTACCTATACTAACTCATACTTAATTCCCACATGGAATACACCTCGGAAACATTCTCAAATGGGGTGTTTCCACATGATATTCTGCATTCAATTTGATTGTTTGACTAATAGATGTTCATTGTCAGTTTCAGACTTTGCTCACTTTTCCCACCTCCTTTCTTTAAGCTTTCATCCTCATATGATAGCACCTTTCCACACATAACCCTGTCTCCATGTGATTACCTATTGTCCTTGGGATTCCTGGCTTCCTTGAGGATACCATCTCCACTTGCCCTAGGACTCACTGCCATGAGATCTGTCATGATTCATGATGGTTTCAGTACACAGATACATGATACATGCAATGTGCTAGTCTTTTAGTCTCCTTACTTTTTTAATTTTTAAAAAAGTTTTATTTTTTATTTTATTTCCCTCCCCTTTCGTACCCCACCAATTGTCTATTCTCTGTGTCGATTTGCTGTGTGTTCTTCTGTGTCCTTTTGTACTCTTGTCAGTGTCACTGGGAATCTGTGTCTCTCTGTTGTATTATCTTGCTGTGTCATCTCTCCATGTGTGCGGTGCCACTCCTGCGCAGGTTGCATTTTTTCTCTCTGGGCAGCTCTCCTTACAGGGTGCACTGCTTGCACATGGTGCTCCCCTACAGGTGGGAAACCCCTGCATGGCAGGACACTCCTTGTGCACATCAGCACTGCATGTGGGCCAGCTCCTCGCATGGGTCAGGAGGCCCTGAGTTTGAAGCCTGGATCTCCCATGTGGTAGATGGATGCTGTATTCATTGAGCCAAATCTAATTCTCATCATTGAGTCTCTTTAAACCATTTCTCCTCCAACACTCTGTCCTCCTCATGATCTCACAGAACACCATAATGGACCTCACACTTTGTCCTTCCCAGGAACATCTCACTCCACATTCCCAAGTTGAAAGACTCCACTATGTTGCCTCCTCCACCTTTAACGTCTGCTCCCTCTACACTTTCACTCCAAAATACATCCTACCACACCTTAAACACCACACTCTTCTTCCTTTCCACAATCTAGATTTCAATACACATAAGACACACAGAAAGTTTTTTAAAACGTAAACATTTTATTGAAGAAGAAATAAAAATTTCTTTCAGAGTGACATGATTGCCTATATAGAAAATCTCTATGAATCGACAGAAAAATTTTCTGGGTTGCAGGGGAAAGGCTCCTCTATTAAAGTTAACTATTCCCCTATATACCAGTAATGTAAAATTAAAATTTGAAAATCATAAAGTCATAAAATGAACAATAGCCACAAAAATGAGATATATACATTTAGACTAATACAATATGTGCAGTCCCTATTTGAAAGAAAGTACAATATGATGAATAAAGAAAACAATTATCTAAATAAATTAGAGATTTTTTATTCATATAATGGAATACATAGGACTACTAAGAGATCATTTCTGCCCAACTTGATCTATAACTTCAGTGTAATCTCAAATAATATCCCAGCAAGTTATTTTATATGTGTCAAAAAACATTTTCTAAAATTTTTATGGAAAGAAAAAAGGTATAAATTAAGAACAAAATACTGAAGGTGTAGGGCTCACAAACTAATTTCAATATTGTCTGTAAACCTACAAGAAACAATGAAATTCATAATTGTTGAAAAAAAAGGCAGGTAGATAAATGTTAAAGAATAGAAAGACCAGAATTTGATCAATACAATTATAGTCAAATTATATTTGTAAAAGAAGCAATAGCACCTTAAAGGAAGGAAGAGAATCTTTTCAAAATATGATGCTACTTTCAAATTCAAGAAATAAGTAAATTAGACACTTACCTTTCACAAAAATTAATACAAAAGGATTCAAAGACTGATATATAAGGCACAGAAATTAAAAACTTCTACAAAATAACATGGGTAAAAGTCCAGGCCTCTAGGACGCAGGCAAAGAATTTTTATTTACAGTACCACAGGGACACTTTATGAAAAAATGATAGCATGTACTCTACTGAAAGTGAATTGTGCTTATTTACTGAAGACAATGTAATGGGAATGAAAAGTCAAGGCACACACTAAGAGAAAATACTTGCGCAACTCATACCTGACAATGGACTTTTATACAAAATGTACAAAGAATTCTTTTTACCCAAGTATGACAACACAAACAATACTGTTAAAATTATGCAAACCGTCTGTACAGAGACCTCATCAAAGAAAATAAGCAGGGGTCAAAAGTAATATGAAAAGAAAATTAGAGGGGAAGGATCAAGTAATGGGTAGACCCACCCCCCCCCCCTTTTCCTCTATAGGTTGAGAAACTTAGAGAGGTCTTATTTTCTGGGTATAGATGGATTTATTAGGAATTTTTCCCTCAGAGTTGATATCAAGAAGCTCCAGCATAGGTGCCAGAAATCACAGCATTTTGTTCACACAGATTTCTCCAGCCAGAGGTCTAAGACTGAAAGGACTTCTCAGAGCAGAATTCAGTCTGGGCGATGATACCTATAGGACTCTTATAGTGGCCCTGAGGAGGGGAATATGCCTTGTAAGCTAAAACTCTGTGGAAAAGAGATTTGAGAAGGAACGTATTATGAAAAGGACAGCAAATTTCTCATAGAAATACTGGAAATCAATGAAAAACTTGCTGAAGCTCAAAGTGATGCTGCAAAAATAAATTGATTATATTGACAGAGATGTTTATGTTGTGCCACAGTTTTATCAGGCAGCAGCTTGACACTGAGAATAAGGCAGTGAACAAGAAAGATATCTCCCAGGCCTCAGTGGACTTTACATATTAGAGTTGTTCTTGTCCAAAATGGAATTCATGGGTTTCACTCTCACCATTCAACAGGATTAATTTCTAAACTTCCTCACCCACAGTTACCTGCTAAGGTCCAGCTAAACAGAAAGAATATACTAAAAACGTGAGAAAATATTTCCAACAAAATGCCTTTGAAAAAGCCAAGGAAAATTTTAAAAGATGAAATACCTTAAATATAGAAGATCGAGTTAAAAAAGATTCCAGTTTAATGGAGGAGAATTTAAAAGATTTATATATAAAGTTCTTGTATAGTTTTTTTTTAAGGAATATGAAAAGAAGCTTAGCATTATTGGTCATCTGTGAATTGCAAGCTAAAACAAGATAACACTGCACTTGTGTTAGAAAGGCTAAAATAATTTTAGAATAACTGCTACCACCATCTGCAGGTGAGATGAGGGCACCAACACTGATGACCGATTCAAAGGGGCACAACCGTGTTGGAACAGTTTGACAGTTTCTTACAAAGCTAACCTCAGCCTTACCAGAGAAACCAGCAAATGTGCTCCTATGTGTTTACCCAACTGATCTGAAAATAAATGACCACAAAAAAACCTACATTTGAAGGATCATATATTTTTCATTCATTATCCTGAAAAACTGAAAACAACAAAGACGTCTTTCAACATATGCATCAATAAGGAAATATGGTTCAACCAAATGATGGAATATAATTATTATTGTTTCTTTCCTTTAAAAAAGTCTCATTTTACTCAATATTCTCTGAAATTATCTCAAAGTAATCTTGTAAATTTTTATTCAAATTTCCAATATAATTTGACATATCCAAGTGAATTCTCTTTCCTATCTGCCCTTTTCTTTTATAACGTTCTTTTCTATTTCCAGAATGGCGGTCAGTTTTATTATGCTTTCTTATTCCCTTTTTCTATAACATCACAAGTACATTTATTTTAATAATTCATTATAAGATTTTTATTCCATATGTTCCTGTACTTCCAGGTTATTTCCTTTCAAACCTTTCAAATTTTTGTTTACTAAACTTGTTTTTATTTGTATTTTGTTTTGCATATATTCTCAAACTTTGATTAATGGTAGTGTTGCATAATTAGAAAAATGTCAAAAAGAAAAGAATTACAGAATCATTATATACTGTCAAGGATTTTGTATTTGTTGAAATATCTGGAAGGAAACTACATTTAACCATATTATTTTTGTATATCTCATATTGCTCAGTTTTAATAAAAATACATTTTATCATTTCATGCCAGGCAACATTAAGACTGACTAATATCCCCAGGAACTTACTATGTTGAAAACAGACTGGAGATCTTACTCTCCAGGTTGTGGAAATTATGTAACAACTCCTCTCTGGTTGTACCTTGCCTCTGTGTTCACAAATGTTCATGTTCCCGAGCACAGAAGCAATGCCACCCAACTTTGTTAAAAGGCATTTTCCATTACTCTGAGGGAGTTAATAGACCAATTATTCTTTTCTTGGGGTAGAGACAGATAATGTTGAATTTGACACAACTAGCAATTTTTTTTCAAAGCTTTGGGTTCTGCAGGATAGAGATCCACCTTCTTCCACATCACCTTTCCTCAAGATTCTCAATTACTCTTAAGACCATGTGGACCATTGACCATGAGGTACAGCGATGCTCAGAAATGTATTCACCAAGTGCAATGGATGTGTCATGATGATGGGGGAGAATGTTGCTGTGGGGGGTGTGGTGGGGTGGGGGAGGTGGGGGGTTTGTCGGGACCTCATATTTTTTTAATGTAATATTTACAAAAAAATGAATTAAAAAAAAGACACTTTCTACATTTACACCAGGACAGTGGGTAGTTCTTGGGTTTGAGAAACCAGTTAATCGTGTCATCAGCTCAGATCCTGGGGCTTGAATTCAGACAGGGATCTGGTCTGAGCCACCTGTCATTGTTCTTCCTTGAGAAGGCAGGGTGGGAGTGTCTGAGGAACAGGGAACCCCAGGCTTCCTGCTCATATGAGCAGATTTCCTCCATCCATTCAGCCTTGGAATCAAGGATACAGGGAATGGTGAGAGACCCTAGCTTCATACCAACAAAGCAGGCACTCTGTGGAAGGAGAGCAGGGCAAGGTGTGGTCTCTGATTGGAGTGCCCCTACTAATCATTTTCTCCATCCTACACACCTTTACTCTGTGCCCACTTGCTGATGGAGGTGGCCTTGCCTCTCCTTGAAAGGGGCTGCAGTCCTGGACTTCTAAAATCTGAGAACTGCTTTGCACTGCTCTCTACCCTTGATGTCTATGCTAAGCTTAGATTTAGAATCTTTACAGTTATGATGCATTATTCCATCGTGGAACTCCTTCTAAGGCATTGACACAGATGAGGTAATTTTTTTATATCAATTCTTAGAAATGATTCCTAACATTATCTCCTTCTGTGATTGGAGGCCCTGGGGAATGGGTGACCAGTGACCTGGTTGAACAAGACATGGGTGTTTTGCTGTGCAGAGTCCACATTGTGGTCATCAAATACAATCCTGTCGGGTGAGAGCAGCTCTCTGTACTCAAACTGCAGAACTCCTCACTAGAGGCAGATATCTAGAGGATGGCATGGGCATGGCTGGAGCCAGGTAAAGCAGGGCCAGTCTGGGTCACCCCCCGCCCAGCACAGGTGCACCTTGAAACCCAGTGACTGTCACCAGCTCAGCCTCTTGTTCCCACTGCAGCGTGGGGCTGATTTATGTGGGACACTCGGGACCGACTAAGCACAGGTCCCAGACCCAGGGCAGGTGCTCGGAGTGTTCAGGAACCAACATAGAGCAGGGCCAAGCTCTGGGAAGTACAGGAGTGCCTGAGAATGGCTTCCTTCCAGCTTCTGGGTTTAATTTTACAAGAGTCTAAAATAAGAATTTATCCAGGACTGTTAGTGTGACGAATAATCTTGTACTCCTATTTGGGTACTCAAAAAAAGGAATAAGATGCACTCTTAGAAATATAGTTTACATTATAGTTTATCCCACACAGTTTTGTATTTCTTATAGACGTCTTATTTGTAAGGAGCTAGATGCCAGGAAAGATTTGTTATTAAGTCGGTCAAGAATTTTGGAACACATGCAGATCACCTGATAATGGCTACATTTCTCTAAGAGAAATGCTTCATTTTTTACAATTTATTTAAGAATATCCATCCATTATCCTCAAACGTATAGACTTAACTTTCTATAAGTTCATATTCTATTCTTATTTCATATTCTCTACATTTTACAGAGAAAATAAAAACCAGCCATGAGATGGCCCTTCCCTGTCTCCTCCACATGAGCCTGACCAAAATGTCCTTCTTAATCTGATCATGGTGCTGACTTCCTCCAGCTTCTTCATGTCTGGTAACCTTTAAATATATCTCACTTGAATATTTATTCTGACTATAGCAAGTTAGGCATTAGCCTCGGTTAAATGCTTGGTTAAAATTAGCATTGAAGGCACTAGAGTTAATGTCTAGCTGCAGCTTTGTTTAATAATACGGACAAGTGTCAAAAGCTAATTTTCTTTTTCTTGGAGTGAGCACATCCTAACAAATCTTCTTCATTTACAAAAAAAACATATGCACACCTATTGCATTTTGTTTTCTGTGAACAAGAATTTATACTGTCTCCCTCCTTTCCATCCGTCCCCAAAGGTTGAGACATTCAATTCTACAACTTTGTAATCCTATTTGACCACCTGGTGTACAGGGGACACACCAATTCGGAATGTCGTATGTCATCTCTTCCCTCCTCTTACCCACAACATGTCAGTCCACATTTTCTCCTCTTAAACAGAAGGATGTTAATTAACGTAATCAGTTTTCTAACCCTATTTCTGATGAGTTTTCTATTAACTGCTTACAGGAATGTAGGTTATTTGTTTATAATTCACTTGGCTAATTGAATTAGTCAGCCAAAGGGGTGCTAATGCAAAAAAACAGAAATTGGTTGTCTTTTATAAAGGCTATTTAATTGGGGTAGGAGCTTTCAGATATCAGATCATAAAACTAAGTTACTTCCCTCACCAAAGTCTATTTCCATGTGTTAGAACAAGATGGCTGACATCATCTGTAAGGGTTCAGGCTTCCTGGGTTCCTTGCTTCCAGAGTATTGCTTCTCTCTGGGTTCATGGTTCCTGTCTTTCTGTGGCTTGCTTCTCTTTCTTCCATCAGGTTACTTTCTGGGGCTCCAGCTTACGGCTTCAGCATCATACCCCAACATCAAAACTCCAGCATTATAATTATTCAAATCTCTCCTTTGCCATGTCTTTTATCTGTGAGTCCCCACCCATCAAGGGGTGGGGACTCAATGCCCTACTAGAACAAGAGGTTTACCGGATTACTTAATCAAGTAATCTTCTGAATCCAATATAATCTAATATGCCTAGAAGAAAAGATCAGTTTATAAACATAATCCAATATTTCTTTTTGGAATTCATCAATAATATCAAATTGCTAAACTAATATTGAATAACCAGTTGCCGTATGATGAATTCATGACTGTGTTCCTGAAATGATAAGATAAAAAGGGATTTTCAGTAACCAACAGGACCTAAATAAATAAATGTACTGGTGGGGACACTGAGGATGCGGGGTGGCAGCCTGCCACAGTCACACAGGTGTGACATGTCAAGAACAGGAAAAAGCAGGTGCCTATTGTGCATTTGCGGGGGTCAGAGGTGAGGGCTGTCATAGGTTCCTACCTTCTGGCTCCCAAGGCAATGATAAAATTTCAGTGATATCAGAAAACAGCTCTTCGTCCCAATGATAAAATTCACATACTAAGATTCTGCTATGATCCCCAGTTTGTTTCTTGTCAGATTGCATCTCATAGAGGTGAGATCACCTCCTCAAGTACACAAGGCAGGAGGTGATGGCACTCTGGTGGGCTTTCTGCCACTCCTGACTTCTAGAATTTCTGACATGACATCAGTATTCAGTTACACAGGCCTCAGAAGGGAAGCTCTTAAGTCACTTTTCAGGAAGTCTAGTTCCTGGGCAAGGAGTTGCCCTCTAGCCACTATCAGCTCATCCCTTCTGCAAACCATTAACTGTGTGGATATATGGACAAGGATCTCCAAGTTATTTCTCCTGATGTAGTGGCAACCATTTTCATTCATTTAAAAATTCACTGGAATAGAAAAAGAAAACATGAACTGGGCTTCTCTATGAACCAAGAAGGGATACTTGAATGGATTCATAAGACTGCTGTAATGATCCATCCGAACTTGGATGACTTAATACAATACAGAGATATTATCTCAAAATAAATATATAGATATGGAGGCTCTAGATCTGAAGCCTGTAGGGATGAATCCGTCCTGCCCTCCTCCAAGCCACTGGTGTTTTGCCTGAAATACTTGGTTTTTAACTTCTAATTCAGTCATCACAGGTGTCTTCCTTGAGTCTCTGTGTTCAATTATACCACCAGGCATGTTGAAATAGTTCACAATTTCATCTATTTTGATTGCATCTTAACTAACAACATTTTTACAGAACATATTTCTAAATAAGGCTACATTCACAGGAACAAGAGTAGGACTTGAATATGTGTTTTAGGAGACAGAATTGAACCTATAACACTTATCCAACATACGAGTGAGTTGGAATTCAGAGGATCGCTTATGCTGCTTAAAGCTCTTTCTAAAGGAGAGAGTCATGAGGTGCAGGATGTCCGTACAGACTCATCTATGTTTAGGGAATAAACAGGGTTAGGATACTGTTAGGAGTGAGAATCATCTAAGCAGAAATGCTTACTCTCTGCTAAAAATAAGGTGTGTGAGAGATTGATTTGAACAATTTCAATTATTCACTAATTATTGAGTATCCATTGTATAGAGACCCTTTCAGTTAAAGAAACGTTCACACAAATGAGTCACAGTCTGTCAGATATGGCTCATATTATACTAGACCCATTTTGTCTTAATTCAAAGTTTGATACATTTAGCTGCTGCTTAAACATTTTAGAATACCCAATAAAAACAGCTAGCAGAGGAGATAAACAGATCAGAATATATATTGAGCTGATTAGAGGACCTTGGGTATTTTATAGATATGTATATCCATGAGAATAGACACATTGGTTATATTCGCAAACACATCCTTTTCTCTTTGCTGCAAGCAGCTTCCTTTCCAGCTCCTATAGCAACTGTTCATGGTCTGGAAAAAGGAAGCCCTAAATTTGGGAAAACCTGCCCCCAAAGTAGGTTTGTATTCCTCTACACTAAGACTCTGATAACATGTTCCTTCCAGGGGAATCCCCTATTATACTCTCCTGGATCATTTGAACTTTATGTGCTAAGGTACATTCCACAAGCAAATCACCTCTTAGACTAACAGTTAACGCACATCAAACAGCGATATCAATTTGGGATACTCCACAACCAGGAAAACATTGTTGTCAAGTAATGGACCTTGTGCACAGGAACATGAAGCCCTTGTTGTTCTTCCTCTTTCTGGTGGCAACTCACAGATGTAGTGTCCCAGGGATTCAGTCATGAAGGTAATGGGGAAGATACTTCTAAGAACATGCTTCATTGTAGATCTCCTTGTTCTCAAGCATCTGTCACCGGTACAGCAACAGGAGTCAGGTCCTGAAATGGTAAAGCCTTCACGCATCCTCTAACCTGTTCTATCTCTGGTCTCTCCACCACCACCAATGATTATTGCTGTGATTGATTCTCCCAGTTCCTGTGGAAGGGGCTGGAGTAGTTGTCAAGAATGTTATAAAGTGGGATACAATTATGGCCCATCTCTCAAGAGTCCACCTCCAAATACATGTCCAGGTGACAGTGCATTCTAAAGCTGAACTCCATGACTGCTGAGGACATGGTCCTGTTTTTCTACTGTGTGAAGGATTAAAGGGAAGTCAGTGTGAACCCAGGCAACAACCTTCCCATGGAGGAGGGGGATGGGCAGAAGGGGGCACTGAGGATCAAGTCAGAGTATGGACCAAGCCCAGGCTTTTGGGAAATAGGAGATACCTGTCATTATATAGGGTTTCCTTTTCTTGCTTCAGAGCTTTTAATCATAGCAATTCTCCACTACATTTGTTTTAAGTAATGCTATGATGGTTCCAGGTTTCAAACACAGAAAATTTATTTGTAATACAATTGTACCTCTTATGTGATATTGTTGTAAAAGGACATAAATTACTTTTCTTCATTTTGTTCTTATAGATTAGATTGGAAATATGAAAAAATTTGCATTTAATTTACATTCTAGCACTATGCAGTTAATTCTATGAAATTATTCTCTGTCCTGGCTGTGCCCAGGGAAAATATAATAATAATTATAGTGTCAAAACTCAATGATTGATTATATATTGTATGGAAAGATTTTTTAATGAAGAATTATTTTATCCAAATTGAAAATTAAAGCCTCCATTTAATTTTCACAGAGTGTGAGCTGTATATCCCTTGTCTCAGACTATTCATAGTTCTGGATGCCCAGGCTTATTTCCCATACCATGTAGAGTCCCATGAGCTCAGAGGAAAGGAACAGAAAGAGGACACAGCCTGGCATGGCCTTAGGTGCATCATCCAGGTGCCTCATTTTGTTCTCTCCATCATGGATGTGGCTCCTGTAACTACTACTAAGTCTGTGAATGATCCACATGTGTAGTAGGCTGATTCTGATGGGGATAGAGGGCCTGCTGGACTAGGGAAAGGCACACATTTCTCATTGGAGACAAATGTCTCATCGTTCTGACCCAGCTTTCATTTCAGGGCAAAGATGCCCTACCTGGAAACTTTCAGCAGAGGATATGTAATATGTGTAGAGTTCCTTTCTGGCCTGCAGTGCATCATAGTGGACTTCAGCTCTGGAGCCAGCTAGCCTGGGGGGACAGGCTTTCCTTCTCTTTGTCTGTTAGACTGAATTCATGTCACTTAATCTTTGTGAGTCTGTTTCTTCCATCTGTACATGCTACTTTATGCACCTACTGACTACACCTCATGCAGGAATAGTGGTGTGAGTATTACCTCTTTAAAAGTAAGCCCTCAGCACGGTGCCTGGCACATAAAAGTGAGGAGAAATTTACAGCATTTGGTGGTAATTTTACATGCCCCTCTTTTGATTCCCCCAAACTGGGGGAAGAGGAACAATAAGAAATTCAGTACATGTATTTTGAGAAGTTATGTAATTCAGACAAGCATATCACAAGCATCATCATGGGTTTGAGAATGCAGCAGCTGAGCTGTTGCCCCTTATGTTCAATATAGCTGGATGAATGCGAGGCTTTTTTTTTCTTTCATATTTTCAAAAGCAGTTTTATTGAGATATATTCGCATACCATACAGTCTGTCCAAAGTGTACAATCGGTGGCTTTTAGTATAATAATAGAGTGGTTCATTCATCACTATAAACATTTTTAGAAAAGTTTCATTACTCCAAAAAGGAAAATTCCACATCTCTTAGCAGTCACCTCTCAATCCCTCTATCCTACTCCAGCCCTACATAACCACAAGTCTAATTCCATCTTTATAAATTGATTTGTATTTATATTTTATATAAACAGAATCATACAATATGTAGTACTATGTGTCTGATTTCTTTATTTAGTATAATGATTTTGTTTTGTTTTATTTTGCCTGATATTAACATTTTGTAACATTAATATACATAACATTTCCAGAATAGGCATTTTATAACTCTGCTTTCATTATTTTTCTTTTTTTCCTTGTCTTTGTTTTTTTAATGTTACATTCCAAAAATATGACGTCCTGATATAACACCCACCCTCCTCAACCCACTCCTCCTCCCATAACAACAGCCTCCTGCATCATCATGAGACATTCATTGCATTTGGTGAATACATCTCTGAGCACCGCTGCACCTCATGGTCAATGATCCACATCATAGACCACATTCTCCCACACGCCACCCAGTGGGTCATGGGAGGACATACAATGTTCAGTAACTGTTCCTGCAGCACTACCCAGGACAACTCCAACCCCTGAAAATGCCTCCACATCACATCTATTCCTCCGACTTCCTACCCCCAGCAGCTACCATGGCCACTTTCTCCATACCAATGCCATTTTCTTTGATTACTAATCACAATAGTTCATTAATAGAATATCAGTAAGTCCACTCTAAACCATACTCTATTTCTCCATCCTGTGGACCTTGGAATGGTTGTGTCCACTCCACATCTATATCAAGAGGGGTCTTAGATTCCACATGGATGCTGGATGCAATCCTCCTGCTTTCAGTGTAGGCACTCTTGGCTCCCTTGTGTGGTGGTTGACCTTCTTCACCTCCATGTTAGCTGAGTGGGGTAAGTCCAATAAACCTGAGTGTAGGAGTTGCAAATTTGTTTAGGCTCAGCGCCTGGCTATCACATGGTCAGTCCAGAAATTCAGGTCACCTAGGTGTACATTGAACCCCAGCACTAACTATAGTTCTGGTAAAAGTAACAGGAGAGGCTTGTGGACAAAGACCAAATCTGAGTCCAGCTCCATCACACAGAAACACAAACTCCAAAGTAGGGCCAACTGACACGGCAGTGAACTCCATCTGCCATGACCAAAGAACCTGTAGGCTTCTGTAGCCCTCTGAAGAACCAATACCTGGAGTTGTATCTACTTTATCTGTCTCTCGAACTCTGCTGAGGTGTGCATAAGGGCAACTCCTCTGATAACCTCCTGGCTCTTTTTGGAGAACCATAATGTGAGGCTTTTTAATGCAATAAAATATGGTATCATTTGATTCTCCTGAATGTCAGAAGGAAGCCAAATGTGGACAGCTAATAATTGAAATTGCCTCATTTACTTCAATTTCAAGAATCCATAAGTGTGTGCTATGCCTGTGGCCCAGAGCTGATTTTTCACTTAGAAATTTAAAAATACAGACTAAGAACACTTGGTCTCATTTTCCATAGTTACTCTTATGGGCAAAATATTTGAGAAGTGTAAGTATAAACTTTTTACTGTTCAGGGAAGAGCAGAGATGTACTTCACTTCTGAGTTCCAGAGCATAGGGGTGAAGGGTGGGAATACGTCCTGATGCAGTATTATAGAGTCTGGGAGATCCCCCCCTTGGGAATACATCACCTTACCCATTGAAAGACTCAAGAAAAAAAAAAGCATAGAAACAAACTGTGGTTTCCATAAGTAGAAGAAATTCTGCCTCAACTCTAAGTCCTCCAGGTTCTGAAATTCCAGCCTGCTGGCTTCCCTAAATATTTAGAATCATAACTGAAATTCTCCTAAAGTAATTTTTTGCCCTAAACAATTCACACTGCTCTATTGAATTTACGCTTGCCAGAAAAATCACTTATGCAATTTCCTGAGAAGTAACCTCTTTTATTTCTATGTTTACATATCCAGTTCTGTGTGTTTCTCTGGAGAGCCCTAACAAATAAACTCATCCAGATATTGGTAGAAATATAATCAATATTTAATATTTTTCCTAAAAACTGATACCTTTAAATAAACCCTCAGAAGATCTCACAAGGAAACTCAATTACTCAACCACAAACACCTTCATCCAAACCCTAGACAGTTCTGTCTCTCCCAATATTCATGATGGAGAAATATGGAGGAAATTCTGCTTCTTGTATAAATTCAATGCCGCTATGTCTCCTCCAATTCCAGGTGTGCATGCTTCTCAGTGAGCACTGAGCAATTTCAAATATGGCACCCTGAAGAATGTTACCAGCATGTGGTACCAAAAGTGATTTTCAAGTTTGCTTTCTCACCAGCAGGCAGTGGGGTCAGTCAGGAGGAGATTACCTCCCTGTCACCCCCAACATACACATGCACCTAGACTGTCCAGATAAATAGTTTAGGAACAAAAGCAAATCATGGTACCAGGTGCTCCTGAGCAGGAATGACTGCGAAAGACAGGAACTAAATTTCAAAACAGAATCTCCATCTCTATGGAGACATGCAATGACACTGCTACTGATCACACTGTTATGTGTTGAATTCCAACTAACCTTCTGATTGAAGGAAAATGTGGTACCAATAAGAACTTTCCTTCCATGAGGAAGGATTGATATGGTTGTGGAAATGCTGACTGGATCTTTTCATGTACAATCCAACTCCTTACAGGACATGGATCATACTGTGAAGTCTTCTATTGGCTATAGAGACTTAATTTTTTTGCTCAGAAAGCCAGCTGCCCAGGACACTGTCATCATCCCAAAAATAGTGACTGCTTTTTAAAAAAAGTTACATGCAATGAATAAGGATCATGCTATTCTATGAAAGAATTATTATAGGAAGGTTAGAATCTGGCCCTTCAAACTAGTATGAAAGTCCTTTTCTTTATTCTCCTCCTTGCCACATGTTATACTTTTACCATTTCTCACTTATTTCAAAACAACATATGCCAAGAACTGAAAAAGAAATGATTAAAGCATGAGTTTATTCTCATGATAAGCTTATGAATTTCTTGCAAGGGAAACTCAGGAAAAATCTTCCTTGATTTAGATTTGGCTGAAGATATGTGTGCATAGACATGCATGCATACACACACCCATATAAAATGGACTCAGTAATCAAATCCTCTGATATCCATGACTTCAGTAAACCCCTAGCTACCTTTTCTTTGAGTTGTTGCTTTGTTGACTGTTAGTTGATCACCATTTGCTGGGTATAATTGGATTGTACAAATCAACCATGGCTAAGATGTTTCCTACATTTATTACTGTGTTTCCTTCTAAATTAATGTGAAAACAAATTTTGTCCTTTGTTTTTGTTTAGAACCAGAAGATTTAATAAAACACAGATTATTATACTAGTG
This sequence comes from Dasypus novemcinctus, assembly GCF_030445035.2. Lineage (NCBI taxonomy): Eukaryota > Metazoa > Chordata > Mammalia > Cingulata > Dasypodidae > Dasypus > Dasypus novemcinctus. The sequence continues at coordinate 60,077,012 of NC_080691.1, read as the reverse complement.
GATTTCATCTGATGAGTTTACAAACCAAATAATCCCCTGCATCCAGAATGGACACCTCCGTTGTTATCCCCATGTCCCACACTGAAGGCTGTGCAATACTTGAGAAAATTGAGAAGGGTGAGAAAATCATCTTGACTTTTCCTTGCTTGGAGACCAGGAAACCAATGGTGGAATTCTCCAGAGCATGAGCCTTGAGTAAATACTCAATTGGGAAAAATGTCTTTCCAAGTGCTCTGATATGCAATGGTCCACTAAATGCGAGATGTGATTTTCTCTTGCCTGTTCTGTTTTTCACCTAGCATTTTGGGTTTTGAGGATTGATGTCTACTGGCAATCGTTACATAGTTGAAATTATTGGCTCTTTAGCCAAATCATAATATTGATCAATATGTAATTCCTACACATCTAGAATATGAAATGTAAGCACTTCCTGAAAATTTCAACTTACTTGGAACCCATGTAATTATTGCCCAGGGAAACACCTATATGGAATCTGAAAAAACACAAAATCAAAGGTACTGCTCATGTCTAGAGCACAGGAAGTGTGTATAAACGTTGAATTATGCTATGGACATGAATCTTATTTAAAAGAAAATCATGGAAATTCTGTATCATGAAACTATAAAAACAGTGTAAAATTAATTGGCTCTATTAACTATTAGACAAATGAGATTTCATTACAATGACTATTAGGAGAAATAAAGAGATATATTTCCTATTGATAATTTAGCAGTTAATCAATTACCAATTCCATATAATGCCAATAATGACGCTCTAAATCACATGAAAGAAAAAAATTATTGACAGTTACTACAAGAATAAGTGCCAACTAAAATTATAGTTATTAATTCTCTTTTCTCAATAACCAATAGAAGATTAAATAAAAATAAATATTATATAAGAGTTAAACAACATTTTTGACAAATTTGACTTAGTAGGCATTTTGGAAATAAATTAAGAACATCCAAATGATAGGAATCTGAGGCTGTTTATTCAGGCCTTCACCTGTAGTCAGCCATTACCACTTGTATTTGGCAAGTGTTTCTTCTACATATTGGATTAATTTAGCATTTCATGATATATTTTATATTACCTATTCACTTAATAATTTGCTATTGTAGTAACCTTTTAGTGGATGCTATAAGAATTACAATAAGCATTTTTACATCATCTCATTCTACCCTTAAATATTTTAAATAACTTCATGTTTATGTAAGGACACTATGACAACGTATTTCCAAATCTTATTCCTCATTTGCGTACTTGTTTTTATCCATGTTTTTATGTATGTTATAACAAACAAAGGTTAATAATCATTATTACTGCATTAAATGCTTAAATTATGAACAATTAACATGAAAAATGTTAAATTGTATTTCCATTTTTGCACTCTGTTTACATATCTTTGAATTTCTGATATAAGAAATATTTATTGTTTCTGAAAAACATATTTAAGCATTTGTTGAATGGTGGGTATGTGGGAAAGAAATTCTTCCATATCTGCCTGTCTGAGCAAGTCCAATGAAAAGCCACTTTCACTGGGTGCTGAAGTGTGGGTTATTTAACTTTTTCTTTCCTCGTAAGTTATCATTCATCTTGTTTCCAAGGTTTTGATGACCAGTCTGTTGTAATTAGTTTTCTAGTTCCTCTCTTAATAATGCATCATCCAAAATTCTTTAGTTGTCTTGGAAGAAGCAAGCCCTAGGAAGGAAGAAATCCTGAACCCAGAGAGAAACAAGACCCTGGAAGTGAGGAACCCAAGAAGCCTGAACCCTCACAGCCATTGGCAGGCATCTTGCTCCAAAACATGAAAATAGACTTTCTTGAGGGAAGGAACTTATGCTTCATGCCCTAGTATCTGTAAGCTCCTACCACAAATAAATACCCTTTACAACAACAAAAAAAATAAGATTTAATCTTTGTATTCAGCAGTTTTATTATGGTATATATTTCTCTCAGACTCACTCTCTTCCTTTCTCTCTCTCAATGTGTGTCTGCATTTATCATGTTTCTGGCTATCCGAGATTCTAGAATCTGTAATTGGATGTCAGTCTCAAAATTTTGAAAAATTTTGAACAATATCCCATCAAGTGTTTCTTTTCTCCAATTCCCTATTTTTTTTATTCTTTCGGCTCTCTGGCTTTACCTACATTAAACTTTGTGATATTGGCCTGCAGTTTTAAGATGATCTACTCTCTTTTTCCAAGTTTCAAAATTTTCTTTTGTTTTCCACTTATATAATATATATTAGTTTAAGTTTTTTAATTTTTAAAAATTTTCTGGCCTATATACTAAATCTCCTCAGGAAGGCATTATTCATTATTCTTCATGTGTTGCTTTTCTGCATTGCTTGCATTTGTATTTAATTCCTCTTAATAAGTGCAATATTTCTGATGAAATTGCCTATCTCATCTGGTCATCCGTCCACCTTTTACCATTTAATAAAGACTGTAATATATTAATCATAATTGCATAAAGTTCTTTTTTCTACTTCCTATATTTGGTGACATATAAATCTCATTCTATTATTTGGTCCATTTTGATTGTTTTCTTGTTTTTTTTTTCCCCCAAAATTTTTGTGGAAAGCAAGAATGGAAATTATGGTATTATTTTATTTTCCTTTCTTATTAATTTTTATTAAAATTCTTTTTTTCCTGCTTATGTGACCATACCCTACCTTCTGCAGTGCCTTTTTTGTGGGTGTTTGTGTGAGTCTAGTGAAAGTTTATTTGGAATTTATTGTTGATATGTATATCCAAGTCGAATTTTTTTCTGCTGTGACACAAGAAGTATGCTTCTTCTAGTGATGCCTTATTTTGTCTCCCTGCTTGGTTTGTGATATGTTACTTAGCCCCAAGCTGAAAGCTGCCATCATGTTTCCTAATGGTTACAGTGTGGTAGAGGAGTTTGGACAAAGAGGAAGAGCACACTCTGGTCTCCTGACTGAGCCTTATTCTTAAGCTTGCCTTATGAAGTTACGTCTCAGGTGTGTCTTTGTATGTTTTCCTGTCTTTTCTCCACAGAGGCTGTTCTCAAGATATAATGAATTACTGCCCCTGTGGGTCAAATGTTGTTTTACCCATCTCTTCACTCCCACAGATGTAATGGTTTTCCTTCCCATAGAGTCCTCTGTACTCCCATAGAGTCCTGATGCCCTTCCCTGAAGATAAGTCTTTTATTCCTAAGAGAAGACACAAGAGATGGTGGGTGAGTTTTGGGTAGAACCTTTTCCCTTCCCAATGTCTAGGGGATTTAGCTGTGCCCAGAGGATATAGCTTGTAATGGAAATTTGTATGCTGTGTTTGCTAATGGGCAGTTTGAGAGATAAGGACACAGGCATATATTATTGTGTGAGACACACAGTGAGCAGAAGGCAGTGTGAGCCCAGACTGAAATATTCCCTGCAGTCTGGTTTCCAAGTGGTGCTCAGGACTGCAGAGCTCCAGCATCATTTGAAGACAAAGACAATAGAGAGTGTGTATTCACAGGGAATTTCCTTTAAATGTCTGCAATCCCCTTTCTCTCTGAATGAAAAGTTGCTCTGACCAGTGATCAGTGTTCTTGAGGACATATGGAAGGTCCAGTAGCTGATAGCAGAGTGAGCAGTTTTGATGCCCATGGGATATATTCAAACCCACAGGAGCCTGGCAAGGGGCTGCAGATGCTGGCAGCTTTAACAGTCATACTGACTACAGTTTTAGCTCAGCTGCCCATGGCTAGGATGTCTGCCAAGGACAATTCCAGCTGCCGCCTACAACCAACAACCCCAATGCTCAGGACCAGATAATGGGACCCACATTGCAGGGAAGTCAGAAGAACCCAAGACCTCACCTCCCTGTAGGGCCAGCAGGACTGAGCTGTGAGGTTCTGAGGAGCACTGAGTTCAAGGCTGCTTTCAGGGACAGATGCAAAGTTAGAATCAGAAGTCTTTCAGGACCATGGGTTCCAGGAGCCAGGACTAAGGACAGGTGAGGAGAGACCTAGGACCACCAAGCATCAGGGCCAGTTTGAGAGGTAGGCAGAATGGAAGGAGGAGGAAGATTCCCTGCAGCATCTGGGGTTTCTTCTCATGACATCTGTGTTCAGCTTTATGGGAAGGCTTTGGTTTTGACCCTGGTATGATTTTTTAATGGTAGAGAATCAGTGGAATTTTATTAAATAATTTCTACTTGGGCATTTCAATTAAGAAATAAAATCTATAAAGTTAAGTGCAACAAACAATATGGATAGAACTTCATTTACCTCAACTGATTTAATGAAATATCAACATCACAAAGAATTCATAAAACAAGGAGATGTGGAAATAACCGTTCAATGAAAACTGCAATTTGACCTTCAGCACAGTGTTCTCACAGTGACATAATTTATTCCATGTATGGATTTTATTTTTCCCCCTGAAAATCTCCTCACATCTTCTCCACTCACTGACTTTTTGAATGCCTCATGCACCAGGTCCTAACCTTGGAACACGCCTTATGATGTTCTCCTAAATGTGCTAATTCTGCCATAATAATTGTTGACTGGAGTGTCCAGGCCAAATCCTTTCACATCATGTTGCTGCTTCAGCCACAAGGAGCATGATTAGGGATGAAGACCTTAGTAAATTATTAAAACAACAGCTGATATTATTAAATTGCCAGTTAGCAATATACTGTATTCAAGTTCCCTCTATGATATGATGAGGTATAAAGATATACTCAGAGATGAGTGGATCTCCATAATTCATAACTCAATGCTCAGGTGTGGAAACAGGGTGAGTATGGCTGAACTTCCTCAGTTTCACAGCTGTGACAAGTCAGGAGCAGAAATAAGGCATGTGCTCCCTGGGGAATTATGGTGTCCAAGGTGAGGTCACATTCAGGTCCTTTCTGACTCCCATGGATAGTAATCTTAGTAATGATAAGAGTGAAAATTTCTAGCAGCACTGACAACTTACTAAAATTACAATCCTGAAGTTACTAGTGAGGAATGACATCAGAAAAATGGAAAAGTGGCACCAAACACCCTATTCACACTGATATTTCAAAAACAACCAGATTCTATTAAAGCCAACATTGTCAGGAAATATATACAAACAACATATTATATTCCACTATAATTGCAAAGGTGTATATACACACACATACCCACATATAAGGCCTGGGCTAGTGGCACAATGATCATCTTCCAAAGCCATGCTTGATCCTTGGTTGCATCAGAATCTCTGACCAGTTCATTCAACACTTTTGCTGCTGAAAATAGAGGAAACTGGGCTGGGTGAGGGGACACCCCAAGGGAGGTGACTGTGTTCCCCAAGGACTCAACCAGCATCCTCCTCCTAGAGTGGCCCTAAGACGAGGACCTTCCTTCATTCCCCTTTATTTTAGATAAAAAGTTACCTCCTAGATGCAAATCATCATTTGGCCAGACAGAAGAAACCAGAGGACAAATTTACATAAATTTAGGACCATTCTTTTCAAGAAATACATTTTCCAGGCCTCATGGACCTCATCCACAAGAATATGAAAGCCTTGTAGTTCTTCCACTTTTTGGTGATGGTTCCCAACTGTGAGTTTCTCAATGATTCAGATAGGAAATAAATGGGGATGCTGCATCTCAGCAGAACAATTGCTGTTATTCTCCTTGTCTTCAGGTGTCCTGGCGCAACTACAAGAGTCAGGACCTGGCTTGGTGAAGCCCTGACAGACCCTGTCCCTCACCTGCACTGTCTCTTGGATATCTTTAAGCAGCAATCAAATGGAATGGGTCTGCCAGGCTCCAGGAAAGAAGCTGGAGTTGGTCTCAGGATAATTAATGGCGGAAGCATAAATTAGAGCCCAACTCTTCAGTCCTGACTCAGCATCACCAGGGATACCTCCCAAAATGAAGTTTATTCAAGACTGAGCAGCCTAAGAGTCAAGAACATGGAAATGTATTACTGTGCAAGCGACACAGTGAGAGGAAATCAGAGAGAGCACAGACACAAACCTCTCCTCAGGACACAGAAGAGCTCTGGGTTCTTAGGGTGCTAGTGACCACCAGGGGGCACTCAGGGGCAAACCCCAATAGCCAGTGCATGCAGAAGTTAGGGAGGAGAGTCCTTGTGTTGCCTAAGTTCCCATCTTATTGCTTCACAATTTGTAACCCCTGGAGAACAGCCATTTTATATTTTGTGAGCAGTGCTATGATGTATGCAAGATTCAGTCTGCAATGGATGCTGTTACTCTCCCCACGCATCACTTGGGGAAAGGATTTTTGTTTTCTTGGCAAGTTTTGTGCTGTTTCTTTTTAATTTTTTTTTTAAATTTTAGCATATTTATTGTCTTCTTTAAAAGTTACAGACATCACACAAAATGTTACATTAAAAATATAAGCGGTTCCATTGACTATGGGGTGCAGTGATGCTCAGAGATGAACTTACCAGGTGCAATGGATGTATCACGATAATGGGAGAGAGTGTTGCTGTGGGGGGAGTGGGGGGCGGGGGCGGTGGGGTTGAATGGGACCTCATATATTTTTTTTAATGTAATTAAAAAATAATAATAATAAATAAATATTTTTAAAAAATAAAATAAAAAATAAAAATATAAGCGGTTCCTATGTACCCCACTCCCCACCCTCACTCTCACTCCCACATCAAGAACCTTTTTCATCAGTGTGGCACTTTCGCTGCATTTGTTGAATACATTTTGGAGCACTGCTACATTGCATGGATTACATTACATTGTAGTTTACACTCCCCCCAATCCATTCAACGGATTATGGCAGGATATAAAATGTCCTGTATTATTTCTTAATAAAACTATTAAGAAATTATCTTTTAAATTAAGAAGATTAATTGTTCCTTGGGAGAAGGAAATGGGTGAGAGGAAGAAATTACGAGTGAAAATTCTTGGGAGTTTACTTTTGGTGTGGTGGTGATGGCCACACATGTGCACATGTGTGTATACAGTTACCCAATTTTATACTTAAATAAGTGATGACTATAAAATGTCAATTATGCCTGAGTAATGCTGACACAAATCAACAAATGAACAGATGAATAGAATGGAGAGGAAGAGAGAATGCCCCGGTCACTCCTGCTTGGCCATCTCTCTCTTTCCCTAGAGTCAGACAAGCTATTCCAACAGTTCCAAATCCATCTTACTGATATCTGCTTTAAATATGGGATCCACATCTCTAGTTCCTCTCCTGATTCCGTCTCCACCTCTTTGCTGGACACCTGCACCTGATTTAGGACCTGTCTTAGCCTTCTGCCTCTTACATACTCAACAGATTTTTGAAGGTTTTGCTGCCACTTTTACACAAACCTTTCATTACATTGGCCACAACCACTGCATTTTAATTCCTCAGTGTCACAGGAAACATTCCTCATGTTCATCTCTATTCACTACCTAATGAGCATGAATCAGATACTAGAAGGAAAGCCTCTAGTACCCATCGCTTGAAAAAAATTACCCAAAGGCCTTCCTCATATTCACAGTATCATATGTATGATGTTTTTTAACTTCAGAATGGTATTTTTAAAAAAGAAAACTGTGTCTGAGTGTCTGGGTGCATGATGAGAGACAAAGGTGACACAGGCTTAGTGTGCAGAGATGCCCTACCAACATACTCACACTTTTGTTCTCCTTCTTCCTGAACAATTTGTAATTGAAAGTCAGCAAGCAATGGAACTGTCTTATTTTATTTTATTGTAGAGATACCGGGGATTGTCTGTTATAGTGGTTATAGAATTCTGATAGTTAGATATAGAACCATTTAGTTGGATAATTTGAAAACCATAAAATCAGGCTGAAGGTTTATGGAAATAAGCTGAAAGTCAATGCAGGGATGATCTCCAAACTTTAAAGCCAACACTTATGATCTATCAGAACTGGGAAATGTAGAAACAAGATACTTAGGAATTGGCAAATTTTCCAGTTCATATACTATGTTTGAGTTTAAATCTTAATTAATGATTACTTCCTGCTTCTCAGTCTCTGACCAAAGGAAATTTTATATAAAAAATCTTTTGCTATTAGTATCTGTGTATAAGAAACCTAGGCATTTGTGGAAACTGGCAAGTTGTATTGAAAAGTTAGACCTGTGTGCAAGGAAATAAACTATTCATGAAAGACAGAGAAAATTTAAAAAATATAGATTTCTAGTGTTTGCTTCTGTTGTCTTTGCCAAGAAAGTCCCACACAGAAGCTTAGGGTCACTGTAGATGGCACTACACTGCCTTTGGGCTAAACAATTGGAATAGGTAAGATGGCTCCAGTTTTTAAAAACTCAGCAATATTGTGCTCATGTGTATATATGTGTGCATCTGTGTGCAAGTGTGTGCATGAGTGTTCATGTAATTGTTTTAAATGTGTGAGGGGGCTTTGAGACATGTGTATGTGTACATGCCTGACAGTGTGTCATAGTGAATGTGTGGACTATTGGAGTAGTAGATGTGTATGCATGTGAATGAGTGTGTGCATATATGTGTGTGAGTGTGAGAGTGTTACGGGAGTCGTACATGTATGAATGAGTTTTAAGCGCCATGAGTATCTACTTGAAGGTGTTCCTTGTTGCGACCTTCAATTCACGGAGCACAAAGGAGATGAGAGATGGCCTGAAAGTTTCCAAGAGTCATGTATCTCTGCATTCTCCGAGTGTGGGACTTTGCCAGAGAATCTGGGGGGATATGGGCAGGGGTCCCTCCCCTATGTGCTTCATAGAATCCTGAATTTGGGCTCCCTAGAGAGTATACCGGTTACAAAGCACAGTTCAGTACATAAAGAGAGGTGGGATCTATAAAGGGAGCTTCTGAGAGGAAAATGTCCTGTGAGCCCAACAGAAACCTCCCTGCAGGGCAGAGGCAGGGCTGCAGGGGGCGCTCACGATCCACCAAGCACAGGACTTAGTCCCTTAACAGGTGCAATGGCAAAGGGAGGAGTTTCCTCCCTTCCTCTCAAGGTCGGGGATATGCTTTTCAAAACACAAGCTAAAATAAGAATTTAACGGATTGTTATGTGTCTAAAACTAATCTCTTTGGAAGTCTTGGCCAGACTCAATAAGGCAAGAGGAACCACATTTTAAAGGGACAATTGTAAATCGTTTATTCTTCTGAAGAGTGGGGTCCTAGAGGACAGGGTTGATTTACTAATTTAGTGGGTGCAGACTTTTGGGAAACACACTGCTTGTATAATTGCTGTGTCGCTTTTTAGCTTATGTTTCATTTTTCACAGTTTTTAAAAATAATGACCTGCAATTCTTTCCCTTATCATCAAACATCTGGTCTCAACATTCTGTAAATTCATAATCCATTCTTAGTTCACACTGTCTCCTTTTTACAACACAAATAAAAGTCTGCTATCAAGAATACCTTCTCTGTCTCCTCCACACAAACAACATCTTGTTCTTCTCATGCTGATCATTGTGCTTAGTTCCTCTAGCATCTTCATCACTGGTAATCTTCAGCCATCTCAGTTAAGGATCTACCACTTTTTGCTTTCTATTTGCACATTAGTCATTTCTGTTGGTTGGTCACACTAGCATTTTAAAAATCTGGGATTGTTGTTCAGCACCAGCATTGTTTAATAATCTCTATAAGTGACAGAAGCTATTTATATTTGATTTATTTTCTGCATTTCATCCTCACCCACAGATATATATTCACAACTTTTGGATTTTTATCTCTGTGAGCAAGAATGAATTCCAATCTCCCTCTAAGACCAGATCACTCAATTCTTCATCTGATTAAACCTGTGGGACCACCTGCTAAGTATCAGGGACACCTGATTCAGCATGTTGGATGCCATCACTTCCCATACCACTTCCCAAATCAGATCAGCCTACATTTTTACCTCTCACATTGAAGATCCTGATATGTCCTGTTATTCTCACTTATTCTACTTCTGTTAACTTTCCTATTGCCTGCATTTAGTCATGGAGGTTATTTGCTATGTAATTCATTTGACTAATATTTAAAGCCTGGGTCTTCTTATAGTGCATTCAAGGCTGAAGTCATGAAACAATAGGGTAAAAGGGATTTTCAAAAATAAGATCTAAATAGAACAATATACAGGTGTGGTCACTGAAGCTGAGGTGGTTGATCTGCCCCAGTGACACAAGTGTGATATGGAAGGATAGGACCAGGGAATTTGTCACTTGTGCAACTGTGGTGGTCAGTGGTGAGGGCTCACAAGGTTCCCCACTTTCTGGTTTTCATGGGGCTGATAAAACTAACAACTGTGTTAACAGTAAATAGCTCCAAAACCCTATTATAAAATTCAAAAACTTTCTGCTGTCATCATCAATATGTGTCTGTTCAGATTAAATGATATAGGGGTGAGGTATATTCTTGGGGTCATACATCAGGCAGGGATGGAGCTGCTGAGCTCTCTGCCATTAATGATTTTTACATTCTCAGCCACAATGCCAGATCCACTGACACAGTCCTGAGAATGGCAGCTCTCAGGGCATTTTTCAAAGGGAACTGATTCCATGTCAGGGAGTTGCTCACTCGCCATTGTGAGTTTATCAGTTCTGAAAAATGTTCTGCTCTATGGCCAGGGATCTGCATGCTATTTCCGCCAAAACAGCCAAAGTTATTTTCACTGAATTCAAAATTATCTGGCATTGACATGAAAATCAGGAATTGGATTATTCCTGGACCCATGAATGGATTCATGGATGGATCCTTAGGGCTGCTGTAAAAAATGTCAAACATTAGATGGATTAACACTGTAGATGTGTATTGCTTTGCAGGTCTGGAAGGTATTAACATACATCTGTAGGGGATGATCCTTGCCATTCTCTTGCTATGCAGTAGTGCTTTGTTGAAAATCATAAAGCTTCAATTCCTAACTCAGTCACCAAGGCATCCTCGTTGAGTCTGTCTGTATGTGTCCAATTCCTCCCTTTTTATAAGGACACCAGTCTTGTTGGATGACGGCCCAATCTAATGCAGTTTATTTTAACTTAGCTAATAACATATTCAAAGACCCTATTTCCAAATAAGGTCACATTCACAGGACAGGGTAATTTTTCAACATTTCTTTTTGTGAGTCATAATTCAACCTGTATCTCTAATCCAACATGTATGTGAGCAGGGGCCCTTCCCTGGGCTGTTTATGTTTGTAGCCCAGAGGAAGGTTTATGTTTCTGAATGTTCTTCCTAAAGCAGAGCATCCTGAGGTACAGGTGTTCCTACAGATTCAGCTATGTTTGGGGATAAACAGGTATAGGAGCCTGCTAGGAGTGATTATCTTCTAAGCAGAGATGTTTACTCTGCTAAGAATAAACTTCTGGAGAGATTGACTTGAACAATTTCAACACCAGTAAGTACTGAATATAAATTATATAAAAGCCTTTTCAGATGATGACATGATCACACAATGTAAATGAATCAAAATCAATGAGAATCATGGCACATATTAGAGTGGGAAAAGTTCATCTGATTTTATCATGTTTGCTAAATTTTCCTATTGCCACAAAATTTTATAGTATCCATAAAACAGCTATGGGAGTTGATAAACAGATCAGAATTTTTATTGGGCAGATTAGAAGGCTTTGTATTAATGTTGAGTATTTGATAAACATATATAAACATCCATGAGAGTAGAGCCATATTGACTATATTCCCAAGGTCATTGTTTTTGGCTGTACCTTACTCCCTTCTAGGTCTTTCATCAAATTTTCATTGCCTGGAGAAAAAAAAAAAACAACAATCCTTTATTTGGAAAAGCCAGACCCTAGCCTGGGTACTTTGTTATCATAGTGCTTAGCCAGCTTCTTCCTCCCAGAGGATCCACAGAGAAAATGACCCCCGTAGTCCTTTTTAATTTTACATTCACAAGTACCTCCCACATATAAATAGCCACTTGGATCAACAAATGAAAGGAAAGACAACATGGACTTAAATTCAGGATCCTCCTCAACCAGAAAATTCTTGTCTGCTAGTCATGGGCCTTGTCCACAGGAACAGGAAAGCCTTGTGGTTCCTCCTCTTTCTGGTGGCAGCTCCCAGATGTGTCTAAAGGATTCAGCCATAAAGGCAATTAGGATGATGCATATGAGCTCATGACTCACTGGGTTTCTCCTTGTCTCAGGTGTCTTTTCCCAGGTGCAGCTGCAGGAGTCAGAAGCTGGCCTGGTGAAGCCCTCACAAACACTGGGTTTCTCCTTGTCTCAGGTGTCTTTTCCCAGGTGCAGCTGCAGGAGTCAGAAGCTGGCCTGGTGAAGCCCTCACAAACGCTGTCCCTCGCTTGCATTGTCTCTGGATTATCCATCACAACCAGCGATTATTTATGGGATTGGATCTGCCAAACCACAGGGAAGGGGCTGACGTGGTTATACGCAATATGTTACAGTGGGGATAAAGGCCATGCCTCATCTCTCCAGTCAAATCTCCATATCCAGAGACACATCCTAGAACAAGACTGTCTCCAGCTGGCCTCAATGACACCAAAGGACACCCCTGCATATTACTGTACAAGACACACAGTGAGGAGAAGACAGTGTGAGCCCAGACACAAACCTACCCATTCAGGAGGGGGATGGGCAGCAGAGGGCTCTGAGGACCCACCCTGAGCAGGCACCAAACCCATGCTCAGGTTCAAGCAAAATGTTAGGAAGAGAGGAGTCCTGTAATGAATATATAGGGTTTTTGCCTCTTGTTTAAAAGCATTTAATCTCTGGAGATTCATCACCATATCTATTCTAAGTAATGCCAGGATGTTTCCAAGTTTCAGAAACAGAATATATATATATATCTAGTGCTTTTGTATGTATTAAAAAATATTATAGATTGCAACACATAAATTACTTTTCTTCATATTTTTCTGCTGCATTAGTGTGGAAGAATGAACAAACACATTTAACTGCCACTGTATCATTATGCATTTAATTTGTGAGAATTAATTCTCTTTCTTGGCTCTGGTCAGGAACAACATAATAATAATAGTAATAATAATAACAATAATTAACTAAAATGTCAAAATTTCTAGATTGTTTAGTGACTGTAAGTACAGGTTATTTCGTGGCAGGATTATTTTATTGGAATTGAAAATTAACGTCCCTACATTCTTTTCCCAAAGTGTGAATATGCATGTCCCTCTCCCAGAATGTTCAGAGTTCTTGGTTCCCTGATTTAGCTCCCCAGACCACATAAGGCACCATTGCCATCAGAAAGTAGAGACTATTTGGCATGGTCTTAGGTGCATCGTCTAGGTGGCTCAAACTTTTCTCTCACATGGACAGTGCCCTGTACTTATATAGTCTGTAAATGATCAAACACACAGTAGGCTGATTCTGATGAGGTCAGCTAGAGGAATGGACTAGGACAAACCACCCAACTCTTACCTGGAGAAGATGTCTTCTGGTGTGGTAAGAGCATCAAATATCATCAGGAACCCTTGGAGTTCTTCCTGATCTACCACCTCTGGGGAATGGGCTGTATTTTCAAGATAGAAATGAAAAGTAGAAAAGTTGAACATGGAGGGTTTGAAACCTTGTGTCTGCAAGGATAGGCTTTCCTCTTCCTCAGGAAGGGTTCAGGCTCATCTGACTCACTTGATCCCTGCAGCTGGAATTTGATCGAAAGCTGCAAGTATGCAGTTATCTACAGCCCCCATTGACTATCAGAAGAAGCCACAGATGAAAGAGCCCAGAGTTGCAGAATGACCACTGGAGAGTAGTTGGGTGATGCAGCAATAAACAGGACAGTGCTGTTCTCATGGAACCATCTCCTCCATAATCATGTTGAAGAGATTTGATATACCATCATTGAGTGAGATCAGGTAATTTCAGGATGTTCAGCAGGTGGATAGTTTCCAAGGACGTGTTTCAGGTCTTAGAAACATGGGTATTAATATTTATTAGACATGAAACTATTCTAATTTGATCTATGATGATACAGCAATAGAGTTTTCAGAAATATTGACAGATTCAGCCTTCTCCTCATGGGACCTTAGTATCCCTTTATATTTCAAATTCTGAAGACAAGAGTTTCATAAACTTTGTGTCGTATGGAGAAGTTAAACAACTATGTATAATCATATGGGATGTACACATGCAAATAAATGTTTTTCTTATTCCATATAGTTTTCACAGGATGTTGGATTAATTCATTTAGTTAAAGATAAGAATCCCAATTCCCAAGAGCATTAATGATTTAAGAACAATATGCCATTTGAGCAAGAGGAATCCTAAGGATGAAAGAGGTACTGGGAGAGTTGAAGTTCCTCATGACCTCCTTACCCTGGCACCAGGGGAGCCAGAAATGTGAAAATTCATGGCAAGACTTGTATTCTCTACCATCCCCAAGGGATCCTTTCTCCCATGGGATATCAAGCACAGCCATCTTGCTCTTCAAAACTGTGTTAATCACCATTGAAGATAAGCAATCCAAGGTCTATTCTCTCATCCTGTAGATTCTAATAGCCCTGAACTCAAAAGAGTCCCATCTCTAAATTCATCATGCACTCCCCACCCCTCTCTCAAATTCATTCCATTGTGCCTTCTGGTATCTTCAGTCAGTAATAGGGCAAAACCTATGCACCTCAAATCAATCTCTGAATATTCCTTTCCTCTTCCTATACTAAATCATACTTGATTCCCACATGGAACACACCCCAGAAACATTCTCAAATGGGATGTTTCCCCTAATTTTTCTCATTCGATTTGAGTGTTTGCCTAATAGATAGATGTTCATTGTCAGTTTCAGACTATGCTCACTTTTCCCACCTCCATTCTTTGAGCTTTCACCCTCATATGATAGCACCACTCCACATATAATCCTGTCTCCATGTGATTACCTATTGTCCTTGGGATTCCTGCCTTCCTTGAGGATACAATCTCTACCTGCTCTAGGATTCACTTCCATAAGATCTGTCATGATTCATGATGGTTTCAGTACACAGACACATGATACATGCAATGCGATTGTCTTTGAGTCTCCTTAATTTTTTAAATTTTTAAAAAAGATTTATTTTTTATTTTATTTAATTTTATTTTTTATTTTATTTTTATTTTATTTTCCTTTCCCTCCCTCCCCCCCAGTTGAATATCCTCTGTGTCCATTTGCTGTGTGTTCTTCTCTGCCCTCTTTCTATTCTTGTCATTGGCATTGTGAATCTGTGTCTCTTTGTTGTATCATCTTTTTTTTTTCATGGTATACTATTTATTTTTAACTATTTTTTCATTACAGAAGTTTTGAAATTTTATTTTGATTAAATGGACCAATCCTTCCCATGTAAGGCCTTTTTTTTTTGGATTTTTTTAAATTGATTTTGTAAAAATATTACATTAAAAAATATGAGGTCCCATTCGACCCCACCACCCCCACCGCACCCCTCCCCCCCCCAGCAACACTCACTCCCATCATCATGACACATCCATTGCATTTGGTAAGTACATCTCTGGGTATCTCTGCACCTCATGGTCATTGGTCCACCTCATGGCCCACACTCTCCCCCATTCCATCCAGTGGGCCCTGGGAGGATTTACAATGTCCGGTGATTGCCCCTGAAGCACCATCCAGGGCAACTCCAAGTCCCAAAGGCACCTCCACATCTCATCTCTTCCTGCCATTCCCCATACCCATCAGCCACCATGTCCACTTTTCCCACACCATTGCCACCTTTTCTCTGAGGTCCTTGGATTGGTTGTGTCCGTTGCACCTCTATGTCAAGAGGAGGCTCAGATTCCACATGGTTACTGGATGCAATCCTCCTGCTTTCAGTTGTAGGCCCTCTAGGCTCCATGGTGTGGTGGTTGCCCTTCTTCAACTCCATCTTAGCTGAGTGAGGTGAGTCCAATAATTCAGATTGTAGGAGCTGGAGTCTGTTGAGGCTCAGGGCCTGGCTATCATATTGTCAGTAAAAAGATTCAATCCCCTAAATATATCTTAAACCCCAATACCAACTACAATTCCAGTAAAGTAGCTTGATAGTCTTATGAAAAGAGATCCCCTCTGGGTCCAGTTTCATCACTCAGAAACACCAGCTCCATAGAAGGGCCATCTGACATGGCAGTGAACCCTATCTGCCATGACCGTAGAACCGTGGGTCCCTTTAGCCCTCAAAGGAACCAATACCTGGGGATTGTATCTACTTTATCTGTCTCTTAGACTCTGCTCAGTTGTGCATAAGGGAAATCCTTCTGACAGCCACCAGACTCTTTTTTTTTTTTAGAGACTCATAGCCATATAAACTCATTTCTCCTTTCTATTTCCCCCTTACAGTAGGTCAAACAGCATTTTAAAGTCATATTATTCTATGTAGACAGGGATATTCTACTGATCCGCATCGAACCTTCAATTCAAGGTCATTTTCCAGTTGCATTATCAGTTGTTAGTTGATAGTGATCCCTCGGTGCCAGGGAGGCTCATCCCCGGGTGTCATGTCCCACGCTGGGGAGAAGGCATTGCATTTAGATGCTGAGTTAGGCTTCGAGACTGGCCACATTTGAGTAACATGAAGGCTGTCAGGAGGAGATTCCCAGGCACAGTGCTGCTCTAGGCCTTGTTCTTATTTCAGGCCTGTAGGCTCACAAGCATAGTCATTAGTATCAGGGGCTTACTGTTGGACCTTCATTCCTTCTCGGTCCTTGCCGCTGCACTTGGGGGGCTGCCGCTGCTCCCCTAGGGACCACAGCACAGCACCCTTGGCCAGGGACCCAGTACCCCCCCAGCTTTAGTTTTTAATTGTTGCCACTATGAGTATATCCAAACATTACCATGCACCCTGGACATATGCCCTGTATAGCTCCCTGTCAGCCATTTATCCCCTGTCAATAGTATCCCATGCCAGTATTTCTCCGCTGCCATTGTTGGACCACTCTGGGATCCAGAACTTTCTGAATATTGAAGCCCCAATATCATGTCAGGATCTCTTACTAGCAAAATGGAATATAGCGATGGGTTTAAAGGTTAGATATAGAATATGTGTTGACTTGGGAAAATTCTACATCCTATCTTTTTCTTTTCCTTTTTTTTCCCCCTAATTATTGACCTTCTCTTCACAAGAGCCCTAGACGACAGCAATTCATGTATGCAATATACAGCATTCCCACACATCCATTACAAAACCTTTTCCCTTCCACAGCGATACTCTTACAACCTATTCACAACATATTTACTTAAAGTGATGTACATAGTATGAGACAATAGCTTTCAAACCAGGTGACATCTGTGATTAC
This sequence comes from Dasypus novemcinctus, assembly GCF_030445035.2. Taxonomy (NCBI): domain Eukaryota; kingdom Metazoa; phylum Chordata; class Mammalia; order Cingulata; family Dasypodidae; genus Dasypus; species Dasypus novemcinctus. The sequence goes on along the minus strand of NC_080691.1, from coordinate 60,059,861 downwards.
ATTGTGGTGCATACTTTAGAACACGCAGTTTTCTAACATTTTTAGTTATCCTGTTTTACATTATGGTTTACATTGTCATTCTGTCGTCCCCTATATGTTTATGATGTAATATTACATATTTTATATCCTTCCTTGTGTATTCTCATGAAACTCCTCTCTTACCCCTCATTTATGTTGGTTTCACACATTTAACATCCATTTTCCCATCCCCTTGGTGCCCACAGTGACAGCCAACCTCCGTTTCCCGAGGTGCCACGTCCAGAGATACTTGCAACAGTGTTCAGGTCCTAAATTGCTCAGCTGCCCCAATGCCCTGGGAGCCACCCTTTCTCCAGAGAGATACAGTTCCCTCTATTTGATGGCATTATTCCTCCCCAGGATGTGGGTCCACCCCCACTCTCACTACTTGGGTCTCTACCCAATGGTATCACCCACTCTGGCAAAATGAGCATTCAGACATTAACCAGGAGCCCGTCCCGCATCGGGCCATCCCTTCCGAGCATGCTAAACAGGTAACCCTCTTAATTATATTTTGATACGATTTTCTCAGCATTTTACTCTCAACCAACACCTGACACTCTCCTGTGTTCGTATGCTACCCCTCCCTCCACCCACTTATTGGGCAATATTACTCATTTGCCCATCCCCAGCCCCCCTCAAACCCACAAAGCCCCCCCAAAGGCAGCCCCTTGCCCCCATTTTATCTCTTCTTTGTGTTCATACTTACCACCAGCTCATCATAAATTCCACCCCTGCAGACATCGGCTCACATCCTTCCTCCACCCCCTGATTTCCTATAAGCCTATCATTCAGTCTCTAGCTCTCTGAGGCAGCTTGTTTATTTCATATCATTGAGGTCATGTAGTATTTGTCCTTCAATGCCTAGGTTGCTTCACTCAACATAAGATTCTCAAGATTCATCCATGTTATCACGTGTGTTTGTAGTGTATTTGTTCTTACAGCCGCGTAGTATTCCATTGTGTGTATATACCACATTTTATTGATCCACTCGTCTGTTGATGGGCATTTGGGTTGATTCCAACTTTTGGCGATAGTGAACAATGCTGCTATGAACATTGGTGTGCATATATCGGTTTGTGTCCTTGTTTTCAGTTCTGCTGGGTATATACCCAGCAGTGGTATTGCTGGATCATATGGAAAATCTATGGTTAGCGTTTTAAGAAACCGCCAAACTGTCCTCCAGAATGGTTGGATCCTTCTGCATTCCCAACAGCAGTGGATGAGTGTTCCCCTTTCTTCACATCCTCTCCAGCATTTGTATTCTTCTGTTTTTTTTATAGCTGCCAATCTTATGGGAGTAAGATGGTATCTCATTGTTGTTTTGATTTGTATTTCCCTGATAGCTAGAGATTTGGAGCATTTTTTCATGTGCTTTTTGCCATTTATATTTCTTCTTTGGAGAAGTGTCTGTTTAAATCTTTTTCCCATTTTTTAAATGGGTTGTTTATCTTTTTATTTTCAAGATATATGAGTTCTTTATATATGCAAGTTATAAGTTTCTTATCAGATATATGTTTGCCAAATATTTTCTCCCACTGTGTAGGCTCCCTTTTTACTTTCTTAACAAACTCCTTTGAGGTGCAGAAGGCTTTAATATTGAGGAAGACCCATTTATCTATTAGTTCTTTTGCTGCTCATGCTTTTGGTGTGATATTCATGAATCCATTTCCTATTACTATGTCCTGTAGAAATTTCCCTACACTGCTTTCCAAGGTTTTTATGTTCTTGGCTCTTATATTTAGGTCTTTGATCCATCTTGAGTTGATCTTTGTATAAGGTGTGAGATGGTAATCCTCTTTCATTCTTCTACATATGGCTATCCAGTTCTCCAGACACCATTTGTTGAATAGGCCACTCTCTCCCAGTTGAGATGGTTTGGTGGCATCATCGAATATTATGTGGCTATATATGTGAGATTCTATAGCAGAGCTTTCCATTCGATTCCATTGGTCTGTGTGTCTCTCCTTATACCAATACCATGCTGTTTTCACCACTGTAGCTTTGTAGTATGATTTGAAGTCAGGTAGTGTGATTCCTCCAATTTTGTTTCTCTTTTTCAGTATGTCTTTGGATATTCGGGGTCTCTTTCCTTTCCAAATAAATTTCATAATTAGTTTTTCTAGTTCCTTAAAGAAGGCTGTGTTGATTTTTTGGGATTGCATTGAATGTGTAGATCAGTTTTGGTAGGATAGACATCTTAATAATATTCAGTCTTCCTATCCATGAACAAGGAATATTCTTCCATTTATTTAGGTCTTCTTTGATTTCCTTGAACAGTCTTGTATAGTTCTTGGTGTATAAGTTTTTTACCTCTTTAGTTAAATTTATTCCTAAGTATTTGATTTTTTTATTTACTATTGTGAATGGTATTTGTTTCTTGGTTTCCTCCTGATCTTGCTCATTATTGGTGTACAGAAATTCTACTGATTTTTGCACATTGATCAGATAACTTGCGACTTTACTAAACTCATTTTTGAGTTCTAGAAGCTTTGTTGTAGGTCTCTCAGGGTTTTCTATGTATAGGATCATGTCATCTGCAAATAATGAAATTTTGACTTCTTCCTTTCCAATTTGAATGCCTTTTATATCTGGTTCTTGCCTCAGTGCTCGAGCAAGTACTTCTAAGACAATGTTAAATAGGAGCGGAGACAATGGGCATCCTTGTCTTGTTCCTGAGTTTAGAGGGAAGGATTCTAGGATTTCTCCATTGTAAACAATGTTGGCTTTAGGTTTTTCGTATATACTCTTTATCATGTTCAAAAAATTTCCTTGTATTCCAATCTTTTGTAGTGTTTTTATCAAGAAAGGGTGCTGTATTTTGTCAAATGCTTTTTCTGCATCTATAGATATAATCATGTGATTTTTTTTTCCATCAATCTGTTTATATGGTGCATTACATTGATTGATTTCCTTACGTTGAACCATCCTTGCATACCTGGTATGAATCCCACTTGGTCGTGGTGTATAATTCATTTAATGTGTTGTTGAATATGATTAGCAAGTATTTTGTTAAGTATTTTTGCGTCTAGGTTCAGTAGAGAAATTGGCCTGTAATTTTCCTTTCTTGTGGTGTCTTTGTTTGGCTTTGGTACTAGGGTAATGTTGGCATCCTAGAAGGAGTTTGGCAATGTTCCTTCTGTTTCAATTTTTGGAATAGTTTCAGTGGGATTGGTGTTAGTTTTTTCTGGAATGTTTTGTAGAATTCACCTGTGAAGCCGTCTGGCCCTGGGCTCCTCTTAGTTGGGAGATTTTTAATGACTGATTCTCTTTCTCTGCTTGTGATTGGTTTGTTAAGTTCATCAATTTCTTCTTTTGTCAATATGGGCTGCTTATGTGTTTCTAGGAATTTTTCCATTTCCTCTAAATTGTCCTTTTTTTTGGAATATAGTTTTTCAAAGTATCCTCTTATGATAGTCTTTATTTCTGTGGGGTTGTTGGTGACATCGCCTTTCTCATTTCTTATTTTGTGTATTTGCATCTTCTCTCTTTTTTTCTTTGTTAGTCTCACTAAAGGTTTGTCAATTTTGTTGATCTTCTCAAAAAACCATCTCTTGGTCTTGTTTATCTTTTCAAGTGCTTTCTTATTTTCTATTTCATTTAGTTCTGCTCTTATCTTTGTTATTTCCTTCCTTCTTCTTCCTTTTGGGTTACTTTGTTGTTGTTTTTCTAATTCCTTCAAATGTGCATTTAGTTTTTCAATTTTCCCTCTTTCTTCTTTTTTGATATATGAATTTATGGCTATAACTTTCCCTCTCAGTACTGCTTTTGCTGCATCCCATAAATTTTGGTATGTTGTATTATCATTATCATTTGATTCAAGGTAGTCATTGATTTCTTTTGAGATTTCCTCTTTGACCCACTGTTTTTCTAAGAGTGTGCTGTTTAATTTCCAAATCGTGGTGTGAAACCTGGGCTTCTGTCCCTTGCAAATTTCCATCTTTACTCCACTATGGCCAGAGATATTGTTTTGTATGATTTCAATCTTTCTGAATTCATTCAGCCTTTCTTTTTGGTCTAGCATATGGTCTATCTTGGAGAATGATCCATGTGCGCTTGAGAAAAATGTATATCCTGCTGTGTTTGGGTGTAATGATCTATATATGTCTATTAGATCCGGCTCCTCTAATATACTGTTCAAATGTTCTGATTCTTTAGTGATTCTCTTTTGAGATGTTCTGTCCAGAGTTGATAGTGGTGTATTAAAATCCCCCACTATAATTGTAGATGCATCTATTGTTTCATTTAGTTTTTCCAGAGTTTGCCTGATGTATTTAGAGGCGCCCTTGTTAGTAGCATAAGTATTTATGATTGTTCGATCTTCTTGACAGATTTTCCCTTTCACTAAAATGTAGTATCCTTCTTTGCCTCTCACAATTGTTTCACATTTAAAGTCTATTTTGTCTGATATTAATATAGCTACTTCTGCCTTTTTTTGGTTATTGTTTGCATGTATGATTGTTTTCCAGCCATTCACTTTCAATCTCCATGCGCCTCTGGGCCCAAGGTGTGTCTCTTGTAGGCAGCATACGGATGGGTCATATTTCCTTATCCAATGTCCCAGTCTGAATCTTTTGATAGGTGAGTTTAATCCGTTGACATTCAGTGTTATTACTTTCAAGGAATTATTTGTATTAGCCATATTTTGATTGGATTTGTGTTTGTCATACTTTGTGTTTTTTTCCCTGCTTTTTTTGTCTTTTTTGTTGTTGTTGTTGCTCTTATAATCTCATCCACCTTTGCCTGTCCTGTTTTATCCTTTCTTCCTGCAGAACTCCCTTTAGAATTTCTTGAACAGGAGGTTTTTTGTTGGTATACTCTTTCAGTTTCTGTTTGTCTGCGAATATTTTGAACTCTCCATCATGTCTGAATGCTAGTTTAGCTGGATAGAGTATTCTTGGTTGGAATTTTTTCCTTTAGTACCTTGACTATATCATACCACAGCCTTCTTGCCTCCATGGTTTCAGATGAGAAATCAGCACTTAATCTAATGGAGCTTCCCTTGTATGTGATGGTTTTCTTTTCTCTTGCTGCTTTTAGGATTTTCTCTTTGTCTTGAGCATTGGATAATTTGACAAGTATATGTCTTGTGGTGGGCCTGTTGGGTTTTATGACTAGTGGAGTGCGCTGTGCTTCTTGGATATGTACATCTGTCTCTTTCAGTAGATTTGGGAAGTTTTCAGCCATTATTTACTGCAACACTCCTTCTGACCCCTTTCCCTTCTCTTCTCCTTCTGGAATGCCTATAATACCTAGGTTTGAGTGTTTTGCATTGTCATTCAGGTACCTAAGTCCTAACTGGATTTTTTCTACGTTTTTATTGACCCCTTCTTCTATCTGTTTGATTTCTGATGTACTGTCTTCCACATCACTAATTCTCTTCTCTGCCTCTTCTAGTCTGCTGATATTTGCTGCAATTGTATTTTTGATTTCTTGAACTGTGGTGTTCATTCCCATAATATCTGTTATCTTTTTGCATATGTCTGCAATTTCCCCTCCAAGTGATTTCTTCATGTTGTTAACCTCTTTCATTACTTCATCAAATTTGTCAGTGATAAATGTTCTGAGATCTTTCATTGCTTGTGCAAAGTTCTGCTCCCCTTCCTGATTTTTGGTTTGTTGATTGGATTCAGCCATGTTTTCCTGATTACTGGTTTGGTTTGTAGATTTTTGTTGCTTTCTGGTCATTATTTATTCTTGATGGATTTAAAATGTTCCTTAGCTTCTTTGTCTACTCTTGGAGATTAATTAGCTGTTGTTTTTGCATAAGTGTTATATCTTCTCTTTGTCACATTGTTCTTCTTATTCTAATTTCTTGTTATTGGTTAAGTTCACTTTAAAGGAAAGTATTAGTGCCGGGGAAAGGCAATTGTGTAAGCAAGGGAAAAAGTGTAAAGTAGTATTGGTGATATATGTTAACAAAGCAAGAATATGAGATCTGGGAGGGTGGAGGTCAGATTCATGTAAATTGTGTAGAGTTATAGCAGTAGGTAGAGTACCTATTATGAGGTAGATGATTGAATATGGGAGGAATATGGTATGAGCTAAAAAGTTATGTTTTCGTGAGAGAGGGAAAAAGAAAAGAAAGGTAATAGTTTCAAGAGTGGATAACAGACAGAAAACAAAACAAAGGTATTAGAAATTAAGACTTAGACACTTTGTGGATCAAAGAAAGGAAGGTGGGAAGTGGAATATAGGAGAGACAGTAGATGATGGCGGATATCAAGATGTAGGGGAAAGAGGATAGTGTAGGTAGCCAGATCAGTTCACACAGAAATGAGGCAGTGGAGGATGAGAAAACCCCAGCAAATGTGAGGTGTTTCCTGCCGCACCTATTGTATAATTGAGTTAAAATAAAATAAGTAGAAGATGAGGGACATGAGGGAGAGAGAAAACAGAATAAGAAAAAAAAGAAAAAAAGAAAATAAAAAGGGGGGGAAGAGAAGAAAGGAAGAAAGGAAAAGGGCGTGGGCAAAGGGTGGGGAACAGGTAGGGGAAAGAAAAAAAACAGATATACATGAACAACAATTAAAACACCAACTACACAACAGCAACCACAAAAAAAACCCTAAATAACTGAATAAAAAAAAGACTTTGGGGGTTAAGCTGTGAGAAAAGACTAGGGGATAATGCGATGTTAGCAGTCAGGACATTTAAAAAAGTAAAAAAATAAGACAAAATGAAAATAAAAACAAAACAAAATGAAACGATAAAGAAAAAATACCAACTTTGAAGGCTAGGGCATTCAAGGACCTCAGATGGACCTCAGGGCATGATGGATTCAGGGTGGAAAGTCTGAGATATTAAAGACTCAAGAGGTGTGATTCTCTGGGGTGTGGGCCACCAGAGTTTAGGGGATTCAGACCTGGTAACCTCCAATCTGGTCAACAGGAAGCCTAGGATCCCCGCAGTGTAACACAGCCCTCTGGGATCCCCACAGCTGGGTGCCAGCCCTATGGGGAAGTCAGATCTGCAAACTCTATATTATGTCTGAACCCTGCAATTCACTTACTTAGTAGGGCTCATTAATGTGGGTATATCGTCACTTCAGCCTTTGGACAGCTCCCGCCCTGTGCTTCCACAACACTGCCACTTGAGGGCGCCTTTACACCGCAGCCACTTTACTGGCACAAATCCGAAGCCCGGCCCCTGACACCGAAAACAGATTCCAAAACAGGAATTCCCAAGCTTCACATAATATTCCCTAATTGGCTTCCAGACGTGTCCCCCTCCCTCGCCGCACCCTGAAACAACTTCTCAATTACGTCCCTTTATTGCCTACAGCCTAATTCGGTTGCAGATCAGCAGCCGGGCTTGTGGGGGCGGGGCTTCAGGCAGAAGCGCTATTATTTGTGTCCGCTATCAAAAATTTCCCCTGCTTCACAACAAAACACCGTCTAGCTCCCCAAATTGATCCACAAAGGCGACCCATCACATCAACCCGCCCAGGACTCGCGAACTCCCCAACACCGTAGAGCCACCAAAAAGCTGAGCCGCTGCTCGGCACCGCGGCTCCACCCACCCCCAAGAGGGAGGAACCCATGTGCAGGTCTCACCTCCGGGCAATAGAACCCAAATTGCATCTTATAGACCAATCCTCTCCATTACCTTTCCACCAAATCGATGTCCAGACACTTCCTGCCCTGCGAAAATCCCGAAAATGTCCTGCCTCGGAGAACCTCCAGCCGCGCCCAGCCGTCTCTTCCCAGGAGAGACTGCAAGGCAAGTTCACTCAGCGAACATCTTGCTTCTTCCTCCTCCAAATCCTCTTATTCCTCCTTTGCGTACTTGTTTTTTTCCATGTTTTTATGTATGTTAAAACAAACAAAGGATAATAATCATTATTATTGCATTACATAGTTAAATTATGAACAATTAACATGAGAAATGTTACTTTCATCTCCATTTTTGCACTCTGTTTACATATCTTCAAATTTCTGATGTAAAAAATATTTATTGTTTCTGGAAAACACATTTAAGCATTTGTTAAAGAGTGGGTATGTGGGAAAGAAATTTTTCCATTATCTTCCTATCTGAGCAAGTCCAATGAAAAGCCACTTTCACTGGGTGCTGAAGTCTGGGTTGTTTTACATTTTCTTTCCTCACTAAATTTATAATTCATCTTGTTTCCATGGTTTTGATGACAAATCTGTTGTACTTAGTTTTCTAGTTCCTCTGTTAGTAATGCATCATCCAAAGTTCATGTTTGTCTTGGAAGAAGCAAGCCCTAGGAAGGAAGAAATCTTGAACCCAGAGAGAAGCAAGACCCTGGAAGAGAGGAACCCAGGAAGCCTGGACCCTCACAGCCATTGGCAGCCATCTTGCTCCAACAAGTGAAAGTAGACCTTTGTGAGGGAAGGAACTTATGCTTCATATACTAGTATCTGTAAGCTTCTACCCCAAATAAATACCCTTTATAAGGAAAAAAGATTTAATCTTTGTATTTCAGCAGTTTTATTACGGTATACATCTCTCTCTGACGCACTTTCTTTCTGTCTCTCAATGTGTGTCTGTGTTTATCATGTTTGTGGCTATCTGAGATTATAGAATCTGTAATTTGGTGTCTTTCTCAAAATTTAGAAAAATTTTGACCAATATCTGAACAAGTGTTTCCTTTCATCAATTCCCTATTTTATTTATCCTTTTGGCTCTCTGGCTTTACCTACATTAAACTCTGTGATATTGGCCCACGGTTCTAAAATGATCTACTCTCTTTTTTCGAGTTTCAAATTTTTAATTTGTTTTCCACTTATATAATATATATTAGTTTAAGGTGTTTTTGTTTTGTTTTGTTTTTTTTTACATTTTGTGGCCTATGTACTAAATCTCCTGAGAAAGGCATTATTCATTATTCTTCATTTGTTGCTTTTCTGCATTGCTTGATTTTGCATTTAATTCCTTTTAGTAAGTGCAATAGTTCTGCTGAAGTTGCCTATCTCATCTGGTCATCTGTCTACCTTTTCCCTTTTAATAAAGATTGTAATATATTAATTGTAATGCATGAAGTTCTTTTTTATATACTTCCAATATTTAGGTCACATATTAGTCTCATTCTATTCTTTTGTCCATTGTGATTGTTTTCTTGGGCTTTTATTTCCCCAACATTTTTGTGGAAAGCAAGAGTGGATATTATGGTATTATTTTATTTTTCTTTCTTATTAATTTTTATTACAATTCTTTCTTTCTGCTTATGTGACCATACCCTACCTTCTGCAGTGCTTTTTTTGTGGGTATTTGTGTGAGTCTAGTGAAAGTTTATTTGGAGTTTATTGTTGCTATGTGTATCCAAGTTGATTTTTTTCCTGCTGTGGCACAAGAAGTATGCTTCTTCTTGTTATGCCTTTTTTTTCTCCCTGCTTGGCTTGTAATATGTTACTTGTGCCCAAAGCTGAAAGCTGCCATCATGTTTCCTAATGGTTACAATGTGGTAGAGCAGGTTGGACAAAGAGGAGGTGCACACGCTGGTCTCCTGACTGAATCTTATTCTTAAGCTTGCCTTGTGAAGCTACATCTCAGGTGTGGCTTTTTATGTGTTCCTTTCTTTTCTCCATAGAGGCAGTTCTCAAGATAAAATGAATTACTTTCCTTTGGGTCAAATGTTGTTTTTCCCATTTCTTCACTCCCACAGATGTAATGGCTTTCCTTCCCATAGAGTCCTCTGTACTTATCCTGATGCTTTTCCCTGAAGATTAGTCCTTTATTCCTAAGAGAAGACACAAGAGATAGTGAGTGAGGTTTGGTAGAATCTTTTCCCTTCCCAGTGTCTAGGGGATTTACCTGTGTCCAGAGGATATACCTTGTAATGGAGATTAGAATGCTGTGTTTGCTAATGGGCAGTTTGAGAGGTAAGGACACAGCCATATATTACTGTGTGAGACACACAGTGAGCAGAAGACAGTATGAGCCCAGACTGAAAGCTTCCCTGCAGTCTGGCCTCCAAGTGGTGCTCCGGAGTGCAGAGCTCCAGGATCATTTAAAGACAAAGCCAAGAGAGAGTGTGTATTCACAGGGAATTTATTTTAATGGTCTGTGATCCCCCTTCTCTCTGAGTGAACAGTTGCTCCTGCTGGTGACATGAGGATATATGGAAGGTCCAGTAGCTGATAGCACAGTGTGCAGTGTTGATACCCATGGGATCTGTTCAAACACACAGGAGCCTGGCAAGGGGCTGCAGATGCTGGCAGCTTTAACAGCCATACTGACTACAGCTGTAGCTCAGCTGCCCATGGCCAGGATGCCTGCCAAGGACAGTTCCACTGCCGCTTACAACCAACACCAATGCTCAGGACCAAATAATGGGACCCATAGTGCAGGGAAGTCAGAAGGAGCCCAGGCCCTCAGCTCCCTGCAGGGCCAGGAGGACTGACCTCTAGGGCTCTGAGGAGCACTGAGCTCAAGGCTGGTTTCAGGGACGGATGCAAATCTAGGATCAGAATTCATCAGGACCATGCCTCATGTACCAGGTACCAACATTCAAACATGTCTTATGATGTTCTCCTAAATGATCTAATTCTGCCATAATCATTGGTGACTTGAGTGTACAGGCCAAATCCTGGCCCCTCATGTTGCTGCTTCTACCACAAGTAGCATAATTAGTGATGAAGACCTTAGCAAATTTTTAAATCAACAGCTGATATTGTTAAATTGCCAGTTAGTAATATGCTGTATTCAAGTTCCCTCTATGGTATGATGAGGTAGAAAGATATATTTAGATATGAGTGGATCTCCATAACTCATAACTCAATGCTCAGATGTGGAGACAGGGCGAGTAGGGTTGACTTTCCTCAGTTGCACAGGTGTGACAGGTCAGAAGAGGATCAAGACAGGTGCTCAATGGGGAATTTTGGTGTCCAAGGTGAGGTCACAATCAGGTCCTTTCTGACTCCCATGAATAGTAATCCTAATAATGACAGCAGTGTTAATTTCTAGCAGCACTGGCAACTTACTAAAATTATTATCCTGAAGTTACTAGTGAGGAATGACATCAGGAAAATGGATAGTGGTACCAAACACTCTATTCACATTGATATTTCAAAAATAACCAGATTCTATTAAAGCCAACATTGTCAGGAAATATATACAAACAACATATTATATTCCATTTTAATTGTACAGGTGACTATGCACACACACCTATATATAATGCCTGCGCTAGTGGCACAATGATCATATTCCAAAGCCATGCTTGATTCTTGGCTGCATCCGAATCTCTGACCAGCTCATTCAACACTTTTGCTGCTGAAAATAGAGGAAACTGGGCTGGGTGAGGGGACACCCCAAGGGAGGTGACTGTGTTCCCCACTGACTCAAATAACATCCTCCTCCTAGAATGCCCCTAAGACAAGGACCTTCCTTCATTCCCTTTCATTTTAGATATAGAGTTACCTCCTAGATGCAAATCACCACTTCGGCAGATAGAAGAAACCAGAGGACAAATTTACTTAAATTTACGATCCTTCTTTATCAAGAAATACATTTTCCGGGCCTCGTGGACCTCACCCACAAGCATATGAAAGCCTTGTAGTTCTTCCTCTTTTTGGTAATGACACCCAACTGTGAGTTTCTTATGGATTCAGATATGAAGGTAATGGGAATACTGCCTCTCAGCACAGGACTCACTGTTATACTCCTTGTCTTCAGGTATCCTGTCCCTGGTGCAGCTGCAAGAGTCAGGACCTGGCTTGGTGAAGCCCTGACAGACCCTGTCCCTCACCTGCACTGTCTCTGGAATCTCTTTAAGGAGCAACCAAATGGACTGGGTCTGCCAGGCTCCAGGCAAGAGGCTGGAGTGGTTAAGCAGGATAATTAGTAGTGGAAGCACAATCCAACTCTTCAGTCCTGACTCAGCATCACCAGGGAAACCTCCCAAAATGAAGTTTATTCAAAGCTGAGCAGCCTAAGAGTCAACGACATGGAAATATATTACTGTGCAAGCGACACAGTGAAAGGAAGTCAGGGTAAGCCCAGACACAAACCTCTCCTCAGGGCACAGGAGAGCGCTGGGGGCACTCAGGGGCAAACCCCAGTGGCCAGTGCAAGCAGAAGTTAGGGAGCAGAGTCCATTTCTTGCCTAAGATCCCCTCTTTTTCTCCACAACTCGTAACCCCTGGAGAACAGCCACGGTATATTTTCTGAGCAGTGTTATGAGGTATGCAAAATTCAGTCTACAATGGATGCTGTTCCACAGCCCATTCATCACTTAGGGAATGGATTTTTGTTTTCTTTGAACGTTTTTTATTTTAGCAATTTTTATTGTCTTTTTTAAAAGATACATAGGTCACGCAAAATGCTACATTAAAAATATAAGAGGTTCCCATATAACCCACTCCCTACCCTCACCTTCACTCCCACATCAACAACATCTTTCATCAGTGTAGCACATGCATTGCATTTGTTGAATACATTCGGAGCACTGCTACACTGCATGGATTGCGTTTACATTGAAGTTTATACTCTTCCCTAATTCATTCAATGGATTATGGCAGGATATATGGCTTATATTATTACTTTTGATTTTCTCTATTTCTGAAGGGAATGCATGTAAATCAGTAATGATTTGGCTCCTTCAAGACTCACTCTAGCACATTTACCATTAGGTCAATGTGACTTTATCAAAATAACTAGTGGTGGAAGAGAATCAACATAACGTATAGAAATATAAAACCCACAGAATGGGAAAAAACATAAATCATGCCTATTAATAGTGGACTTGTATCATTAATTTGTCAATTACCAAGATCTCAACAATAATGACAAAAAGAAGATACACAAATGGTTAATAAGTAAATGAAAAATAGTGTTGACTGATTTGGAGCCATGGAAATATAAATCAATACTACAATGCAATACCATTTAGCTCCCAAGAGGAGTGGTAGACTCAAAAACTAGGATAGCAACAAATTCTTGAGAGGAGTTGGAGAAACAGAACCCTATGGCAATGCTGTTGGATTGATAAATAATCTTATTTGAAAAACATATTTGCAGGTCCTCAGTTTATTAAATAAGCAATTATCTTTCAATCCTAAAATTTCACATCCAGGTATATACCCTAAAATATTGGAAAATGAATTCAAGTATATATTTGTACAGCAAAGTTTCCTTCTCAATTAGAAACAGATTGGACATCACCATATTAAAATTCTCAAGATTGGGGAATGAATAATTGACAAACACAGATTTATTGTTTTTTTTAAAGATTTATTTATTTATTTCTCTCCCCTCCCCCGCCCCCCCTGCTGCCCCTGTTGTCTGTTCTCTGTGTCTATTTTCTGCATGTTCTTCTTTGTCCACTTCTGTTTTGTCAGCGGCAGGGGAATTTTTTCTTGTTTTTATTGTGTCATCTTGTTGTGTCAGCTTTCTGTGTGTGCAGTGCCATTCTTGGGCAGGCTGAACTTTCTTTCAGGGTGTGTGGATCTCCTTACAGGGCGCACTCTTTTCGCCTGGGGCTCCCCCTTGTGGGGACACCCCTTGTGGCATGGCACTCCTTGTGCGCATCTGCACTGCTCCTGGGCCAGCTCCACACACGTCAAGAAGGCCTGGGGTTTGAACTGTGATCCTCCCATGTCGTAGACAGATGCCCTAACCACTGGGCCAAGTCTGCTTCCTGGATTTATTGTTATTCTATTAAGAACTTATTATTCTAGCAATGGAAGAACTCTTATTGATATAAACGCAGTGGCCGCCAGAAGTTCTGAGGGTTGAAAGAGGGAAGAATAGCTATAAAACGAAGGCATTTTGGGGACGTTGGAGGTGTTCTGCATGACATTGTAGTGACAGATACAGGCTATTGTATATTTTGTCATAAACTAAAAAATTGTGTTGAACATAGTGTAAATTATAATGTAAACTATAATCCGTGATTAGTTGCAATAGTTCAATGTGCGTTCATCAATTATTACCATTGTACCATGCCAATGAGGGATGTTGCTGATGTGGAAATATGTGGGAGGGGGAGAAAATGGGGCCTATGGGAATACCTTATGTTTTTAATGAAAGATTTATATATTATAAAGCTTCTTAAAAATAAAAATAAATTAATAAAATATTATATTTTAAAACTAAATTCCACTTCCAGGCATATACCCAAAATGTACCCAAAGTGGGTTTCAAGTATCTATTGTAAAGCAAAGGTCATAGCAGCAGCATTTACAATAGTCAAAAAGGATAAATCCAAATTTTCATCAAATGTTTTCACAGAATGGCATACCATTCTGTTTGGTATAAGAGAGGACTGGATAATCAAATGTTTTCACAGAATGGCATACCATTCACTTACATGAAGGGAAGACATATAAAATGAATGAAAATTGAAACAGTTTAAAATTAAATAGTCCAAATACAAAAGGAAAAGTATTGTATGCATTCACTTACATGGAATCCCTAGAAAATAGAAATTCATAGAGTAAGTAGATTAGTGGTTAGCACATTCAGGGTGGAATGGGAAGTATTGATATTTGCTATCACATGGATGAACCTTGAAACAATATGAGAACTAAAAGAAGCCAGGCATGGCTTCTTATTGCAATAAATTATAATATAATTTACTTCCTATGATATTAACATGATTAAGGATAAGTACAGAGCCATAGGTAGATTTATTGTTCATTGGGTAAATGGGAGGTCTAAGGAAAAGAGGCTGTCAGGTAGAGGGTATGCTATTTTCTGTGGAATTTAATCAAAACATTCTAATATTTTCTCTCTTCATGGTAACTCATATTTTTGTATAAAACAATAACCACCTAAAATATGCTTTAAATGGATGAACTTTATGGTATATGATTTATATCAGAATAAAACTATCTTTTAAATTAAGAAGATTAATTGTTCCCTGGGAGAAGGAAATGGGTGAGAGGAAGAAATTATGAGTGAAAATTTTTGGGAGTCCACTATTGGGGTGGCGGTGATGGCCACACATGTGCACATGTGTGTATATAGTTACCCAATGTTATATTTAAATAAATGGTGACTATAAAATGTCAATTATGCCTGCGTAATGTTGACACAAATCAACAAATGGACAGATGAATAGAATGGAGAGGTAGAGAGAATGTCCCAGGGACTCTTGCTTGGCCATCTCTCTCTTTCCCTAGAGTCAGACAAGCTCTTCCAACATTCCCAATTCCATCTTACTGATATCTGCTTTATAAATGGGATCCACGTCACTAACTCCTCTCCTGATTCCATCTCCATCTCCTTGCTGGACACCTGCACCTGATTTATGACCTGTCTTAACAACATTCCTCCTATATTCTCATCAGATTGTTGAAGGTTTTGCTGCGACTTTTACACAAACCTTTCATTACACTGGCCATTTTAATTCCTCAGTGTCACAGGAAACATTCCTCATGTTCATCTCTATTCAATATTCTAATGAACATGTTTCGGAAACTAGAAGGTAAGCCCCCTAGTATGCATCACTTGAAAAACAATTGCCCAAAGGCTTTCCCTATGTTCACAGTATCATATGTATGATGTTTTCTAACCTCTGAATTGTATTTTAAAAAGGAAATTATGTCTGAGTGTCAGGTTTGTGATGAGAAACAGAGGTGACACAGGCTTAGTGTGCAGAGACATCCTTTCAACACACTCACACTTTTGTTCTCCTTCCTCCTGAACAACTTGTATTTGAAAGTGAGCAAGCAATGGAACTGTCTTATTATATTTTATTTTAGAGATACCTGGGATTGTTTGTTATAGTGGTTATAGAATTCTAATAGTTAGATATGGACACATATATTTGAATAATATGAAAACCGTAGAATCAGGCTGAATGTTTATGGAAATAAGCTGAAAGTCAATGCAGAGGATGATCTCCAAACTTTAAAGCCAACACTTATGCTCTGTTGGAACTGAGAAATTTAGAAAAAAGATACTTAGGAAATGGTAAATTTCCCAACGCTTAAGACAGGTCTGAGTTTAAATCTTAATTAATGATTACTTCATGCTTATCAGTCTCTGACCAAAGGAAATTTTATATAAAATCTTTTGCTATTAATATCTGTGTATAAGAAACCTAGGCATTTGTGGAAATAGTCAAGTTGTATTGAAAAGTTAGGCCTGTGTGCAAGGAAATTAACTATCCATGAAAGACAGAGAAAATTTTAAAAATATAGATTTCTAGTGTTTATGCTCATGTTCACTTCTGTTGTCTTGCCAAGAACGTCCCATACAGAAGCTTAGCGTCACTGTAGATGGCACCTACTGTGTGCTGGACAAAGGGAAGAGGGAAGTTGGCTTCAGTTTTGAAAAATTCAGCAATACTGTACTCATGTCTATATATGTATTTATCTTTGTGCAAGTGTGTGCATGAGTGTGCATGTAATTGGTTTAAATGTGAGGGGGCTTTGAGACATGTGTGTGTGTACATGCCTGACACTGTGTGGTTGTGAGTGTGTGGATTATGGAGTAGTATATGTGTATGCATATGAATGAGTGTGTGCATATATGTGTGTGAGTGTGAGAACATTATGGGAGTAGTACATGTATGAATAAGTTTTAAGCCCCAGGAGTATCTACTTGCAGGTGTTTCTTTTTTTTTTTTAATTGATTTTGTAATAATATTACATCAAAAATATATATGTGAGGTCCCATTTAACCCCACTCCCCCACCCCCCCCTCTCCGCCCCAAAACACTCGTTCCCATCATCATGACACATCCATTGGATTTGGTAAGTACATCTTTGGGCACCTCTGCACCTCATAGTCAATGGTCCACATCATGGCCCATACTCTCCTCCATTCCATCCAGTGGGCCCTGTGAGGATTTACAATGTCCGGTGATTGCCTCTGAAGCACCATCCAGGGCAGCTCCATGTCCCAAAGACACCTCCACCTCTCATCTCTTCCTGCCTTTCCCCATACCCATCGTCCACCATGTCCACTTTTCTCAATCCAATACCACCTCTTCTATGTGGACATTGGATTGGTTGTGTCCATTGCACCTCTATGTCAAGAGGAGGCTCAAATTCCACATGGATGCTGGATGCAATCCTCCCATTTTCAGTTGCAGGTGTTTCTTGATGCTACCTTCAATTCACGGAGCACAAAGCAGATGAGAGATGGCCTGAAAGTTGCCAAGAGTCATCTCTCCATTCTCCAAGTGTGAGACTTTGCCAGAGAATCTGGGAGGATATGCGCAGGGGCCTTTCCCCTATGTGCTTCATAGAATTCTGAATTTGGGCTCCCTACAGAGGATAATGGTTACAAAGCACAGTTCAGTACGTAAAGAGATGTGGGATCTCTATAGAGAGCTTCTGCGAGGAAAATGCCTTGTGAGCCCAACAGAAACCTCCCTGCAGGGCAGAGGGAGGGCTGCAGGGGGCGCTCACGATCCACCAAGCAGAGGACCTAGCCCCTTAACAGGTGCAATGGCAAAGGGAGGAGCTTCCTTCCTTCCTCTCAAAGTCTAGGATTTGTTTTTCAAAACACAAGCTATAATAAGAAATTAACGGACTCTTATGTGTCTAAAATTAACTCTTTGGAAGCTTTTGACTGACTCAATAAGGCAAGAGGACCCACATTTAAAAGGGACAATTGTAAGACTTTTATTCACCTTAACAGTGGGGGTATAGAGGATAGGGTTGATTGACTAATTCAGTGGGTGTAGAATTTTGGGAAACATACTGCTTGTATAATTGCTGCATGTCTTTTCAGTTCATGTTTCATTTTTCACAATTTTTAATAATAATGACCTGCAATTCTTTCCCTTATCCTCAAACTATCTGGTCTCAACTTTCTCTAAGTTCATATTCCATTCTTAGTTCACACTGTCTACATTTTATACCACAAATAAAAGGGTGCTATCAAGAGTACCTTCTCTGTCTCCTCCACACAAACAACATCTTGTTCTCATTCTGGCCACTGTGCTTAGTTCCTCCAGCATCTTCATCACTGGTGATCTCCAGCCATCTCAATTAAATATCTACCACTTTTTGATTTCTATTGCACATTAGTCATTTCTGTTGGTTGGTCACACTAGCATTTTAAAAACCTAGGATTTTTGTTCAGCCCCAGCATTGTTTAATAATCTCCATAGGTGACAGAAGCTATTTATATTTTATTTCTTTCCCTTTTCATCCTCACCCACAGATATATAGTCAAAACTTTTGGATTTTTATCCCTGTGAGCAAGAATGAATTCCAATCTCCCTCGAAGACTAGGTCACTCAATTGTGCATTTGTTTAAACCTGTGGGACCACCTGCTAAGTATCAGGGACACCTGATTCAGCATGTTGGATGTCATCCCTCTCCATACCACTTCCCAATAAGATCAACCTGCATTTTTACCTGTCACACTGAAGATCTTGATATGTCCTGTTATTCTGGCTTATTCTACTTTTGTTAACTTTCCTATTACCTGCACTTAGTCATGAAGCTTATTTGTTATGTAATTCACTTGACTAATATTGAAAACCTGGGTAGTCTTATAGTGCATTCAAGGCTGAATTCATGAAACAATAGGGTAAAAGGGATTTTCAGAAATAAGATCTAAATACGTCAATGTACAGGTGTGGTCACTGAAGCTGAGGGGGTTGACCTGCCCCAGTGACACAGTGACACAGGTGTGACATGGAAGGACAGGACCAGGGCAGTTTTCACTTGTGCAACTGTGGTGGTCAGAGGTGAGGGCTCACAATGGCCCCCACATTCTGGTTATCATGGGGCTGATAACACTAACAACTGTGTTAACAATAAATAGCTCCAGGACCCTACTGTAAAATTCAAAAAATCTCTGCTGTCATCATCACTATGTGTCTATTCAGATTAAATGATACTGGGGTGAGTGCACATTCTTGGGGTCATACAGCAGGCAGGGATGGATCTGCTGGTCTTTCTGCCATTAATGACTTTTAGGTTCTCAACCACAATCCCAGATTCACTGACACAGTCCTGGGGAGGGCAGATCTCAGGGCGTTTTTCACGTTTTTCAAAGGGACCTAACTGCTTGTCAGGGAGTTGCTCCCTAGCCATTGAGAGTTCATCCCTTCTTGAAACTCTTCTGCTATATGGCCAGGGATCTGCATGCTATTTCCCCCAATATAGCAAAAGGTATTTTCATGGAATTCAAAATTATCTGACATTGACATAAAAATCAGGAATTGGAATTTTTCTGAACCCGTGAATGGATCCATGGATGGATTCTTAGGGCTGCTGTAAAAAGTGTCAAACATTAGATGGCTTAACGCTACAAATGTGTATTGCTTTGCAGTTCTGGAGGCTATAAACGTACAACCTGTAAGGGATAATCGTCTTCCTATGCAGTAGTGCTTTGTTGAAAATCATAAAGCTTCAATTGCTAACTCAGTCATCAAGGCATCCTCCTTGAGTCTGTCTGTCTGTGTCCTTTTTATAAGGAGACCAGTCTTGTTGGATTAGGACCTAATATAATGCAGTTTATTTTAACTTAGCTTATAACATATTCAAAGACCCTATTTCCAAATAAGGTCACAGTCACAGGACAGGGTAATATTTCAACATTTCCTTTTGGGAGTCAGAATTCAACCTATATCACTAATCCAACATTTATGTGAGTGGAGGCCCTTCCCTGGGCTGTCTGTGTTGTATCCCAGAGGAAGGTTTATGTTTCTTAACGTTCTTCCTATAGTAGAGCAACCTGAGGTGCAGGGTGTCACTGCAGATTCAACTATTTTTGGCAGTAAAACATGAATAGGAACCAGCTATGAATGATTAACTTCTAAGCAGAGATGTTCACTCTGCTAAGAATAACTGCGGGAGAGGTTAACTTGAGCACTTAAACACCAGTAAATATTGAATATAAATTATAGAAAAGCCTTTTCAGATGAAGACATGATCACATAATGTAAATGAGTCAAATTCAATCTGAGTCATGTCATATATTAGAGTGGGTAAAGTTCATCTAATTTTTCATGTTTGGTAAATTTATCTATTGCAACAAAATTTTATAGTATCCAGATAAGGAAGGTGATAAACAGATCAGAATGTTTATTGGTCAGATTAGAAGGATTTGTATTAATGTTGAGTATTTGATAAATATAATACATTGCCCATATTCCCAAGGTCATTATTTTTGGCTGTACTTGACTTTGTTCCAGGTCTTTCATCAAATTTTCATGGCCTGTAGAAAAAAAATCAACCCTTTATTTGAAAAATCCAGACCCCAGGAAGGGGACTGTGTTCTCATAGGGCTTAGCCAGCTTCTTCTGCCCAGAGAACCCAAAGAGACAACAACCCCCATAGTCCTTTTTAGTTTTACAATCACAAGTACCTCCCACATATGAATAGCCACTTGGGTCAACAGATGAAGGGACAGCCAACATGGACCTATATTCAAGATCCTCCTCAACCAGGAAAATATTGTCTACAAGTCATGGGCTTTGTCCACTGGAACAGGAAAGCCTTGTGGCTCCTCCTCTTTCTGGTGGCAGCACCCAGATGTGAGTGTCTAAAGGATTCAGCCATAAAGGCAATTAGGATGATGCATATGAGCTCATGTGTCACTGTGTTTCTCCTTGTCTCAGGTGTCTTTTCCCAGGTACAGTTGCAGGAGTCAGAACGTGCCCTGATGAAGCCCTCACAAACCCTGTCCCTCACCTGCACTGTCTCTGAATTCTCCATCACAACCAGGGATTATGGCTGGGATTGGATCTGCCAACCCTCAGGGAAGGGGCTGAATGGGTTATAAACAATATGTTGCAGTGGGGATAAAGGTTATACCTCATACCTCCAATCAAATCTCCACATCCAGAGACACATGTTAGAACCAGGACTTTCTGCAGCTGGGCTCCATGACAGCTAAGGACACCACTGCATATTACTGTACAGGACATGCAGTGAGGGGAAAACAGTGTGAGCCCAGAAACAAGCCTTCCCATTCAGGAGGGGGATGGGCAGCAGAGGGCTCGGAGGACCCACCCAGAGCAGGCACCAAACCCATGATCAGGTTCAAGCAAAATGCGAGGAAGAGTGAGTCATGTAATGAATATATAGGGTTTGTGCCTCTTGTTTAAAAGCATTTTATCTTTGGGATTCATCACCGTATCTATTATAAGTAATGCCAGAATGTTTCCATGTTTCAGACACAGAATATATATATATATCTAGCGCTTTTGATTGCATTAAAAAATATTATAGGTTGCAACACATAAATTACTTTTCTTCATATTTTTCTGTGGCATTAGTCTATAAGTATGAACAAACACATTTAACTTCCAACCTGAAAATATGCGTTTAATTTGTGGGAATTAATTCTCTTTCTTGGATCTAGTCAGGAGCAATATAATAATAATAGTAATAATAATAACAATAATAAATTAAATGTAAAAATATCTAGATGGTTTAGTTACTCTAAGACAATTATTTTGTGGCAGGATTATTTTATTGGAATTGAAATTTAACGTCCCTACCTTCTTTTCCAAGTGTGAACATGCATGTCCCTCCTCTCCTAGAATGTTCAGAGTTCTTGTTTCCCAGCTTTAGCTCCCCATACCACATAAGGCATCATTACCATCAGAAAGTGGAGACTACTTGGCATGGCCCTAGGTGCATCGTCCAAGTGACTCAAACTTTTCCCTCATATGGACAGTGCTTCTGTACATACATAGTCTGCAAATGATCCAAACACAGTAGGCTGATCCTGATGAGTGCAGCTAGAGGGATGGACTGGGACAAACCACCCAACTCTTACTG
Organism: Dasypus novemcinctus; assembly: GCF_030445035.2. Taxonomy (NCBI): domain Eukaryota; kingdom Metazoa; phylum Chordata; class Mammalia; order Cingulata; family Dasypodidae; genus Dasypus; species Dasypus novemcinctus. Next base: position 60,038,177 of record NC_080691.1, on the reverse strand, counting down.
GGAGAAGATGCCTTCTGGGGTGGTAAGAGCATCAGCTATCATCAGGAACCCTTGAAGTTCTTCCTGATCTACCACCTCTGGGGAATGGGCTGTATTTTCAAGAGAGAAATGAAAGGTAGAAGAGTTGAACATGGAGGGTTTGAAACCTTGTGTCTGCAAGGACAGGCTTTCTTCTTCCTCAGGAAGGGTTCAGGCTCACCTGACTCACTTGATCCCTGGAACTGGAATTTGATTGAAAGCTGCAAGTATGCAGTTGTCTATAGGCCCCATTGACTATCAGCAGAAGCCACAGATGAAAGAACCCAGAGTTGCAGAATGACCACTGGAGAGTAGTTGGGTGATGCAGCAATAAACAGGACAGTGCTGCTCTCATGGACCCTTCTCCTATATTCTCATATTGAAGAGACTTTATATACCTTCCACTGAGTGAGATCAGGGAATTTTTTTTTAGCCATAAGGTATTTTTATTTTTTTGTCTTTATTCATTTTTCAATATTACATTAAAAAAATATGAGGTCCCCATATACCCCCCACTCCCCTCATCCCACTACTGCCCCCATAGCAACATTCTCCTCCATCATCATGAGACATTCATTGCATTTGGTGAATACATCTCTGAGCACCACTGCACCTCATGGTCAATGGTCCACATCATAGCACACGCTCTCCCACATTCCACCCAGTGGGCCATGGGAGGACCTACAATGTCCAGTAATTGTCCCTGAAGCACCACCCAGGACAACTCCAAGTCCCGAAAACGCATCTACATCTCATCTCTTTCTCCCATTCCCCACACCCAGTAGCCACCATGGCCACTTTCTCCACACCAATGCCACATTTTCTTTGATGACTAATCACAATAGTTCATGAATAGAATATCAGTAAGTCCACTCTTATCCATACTCTATTACTCCATCCTGTGGACCTTGGAATGATTGTGTCCACTCCACGTCTGTCAAGAGAGTGTTTGAACTCCACATGGATACTGGATGCAATCCTCCTGTTTTCAGTTTTAGGCGCTCTTGGATCCATGGTGTGGTGGTTGACCCTCTTCAACTCCATGTTAGCTGGGTGAGGTTAAATCCAATAAACCAGAGTGTAGGAGCTGAAGTCATGATCAGGGAATTTCATGATGTTCAGCAGGTGGATAGTTTCCAAGGAGGTGTTGCAGGTCTTAGAAAAATGGGTATCAAAATTTATTAGGCATGATACTATTCTAATTTGATCCATGATAATACAGCAATAGAGTTTTCGGAATTATTGATAGATTCAGCCCTCTCCTCATGAGGCCTTAGTATCCCTTTATATTTCAAATTCTGAAGACAAGAGTTTCATAAACCTTGTGTCATATGGAGAGTTAAACAACTATGTGTAATCACATGGGATGTACAAATGCATTTAAATGCTTTTCTTATTCCATGTAGTTTTCACAGGATGTTGGATTAATTCAATTAGTTAAAGATAAAAGTCCCAATTCCCAAGAGCATTAATGATTTAAGAACAATATGTCAGGTGAGCAAGAGGAATCTTAACGATGGAAGAGGTCCTGGTAGAGTTGAGGGCCTTCATGACCTCCCTACGCTGGCACAAGGGGAGCCAGAAACCTGGGAAACCTGAGAAGTCCTGGCAATTCCTGTATTCTCTACCCCTCCCCAACATTCAGAATCCCAGGGACCCTTTCTCCTGTGGGAATACCAAGCACAGTCATATTGCTCTTCAAAACTGTTAATCACCACTGAAGATCAATAATCCAGTGTCTATTCTCTCATCCTGTAGTTCTAGTAGTCCTGGACTCAAATCAGCCTCTTCTCTAAATTCATCATGCTCTCCCCACCCCTCTCACAAATTCATTCCATTGTGCCTTCTAGTATCGTCAGTCAGTAATAGGGCAAACCCTACACACCTCAAATCCATCTCTGAATATTCCTTTTCTCTTTCTATTCTAACTCATCTTGATTCCCACATGGAACAAACCTCAGGAACATTCTCGAATGGAGTGTTTCCTCCTGATATTCCTCATTCAATTTGATTGTTTGCCTAATAGATGCTCATTGTCAGTTTCAGACAATGCACACTTTTCCCACCTCCACTCCTTGAGCTTTCATCCTCATATGATAGCACCACTCCACACAAAACCCATACTCCATTCCCTATTGTCCTAGAGATTCCTACCTTCTTCGAGGATACCATCTCCACCTATTCTAGGACTCACTCTCATAAGATCTGTCATGATTCATGATGGTTTCAGTACACAGATACACGATACATGCAATGTGCATGGCAGGGCACTCCTTCTGCATATCAGCACTGCGTGTGAGCCAGCTCCTCACATGCGTCAGGAGGCCCTGGGTTTGAAGCCTGGACCTCCCATGTGGTAGGCGGATGCTCTATCCATTGAGCCAAATCCAATTCCCATCTTTGAGTCTCTTTAAAATATTTCTCCTCCAACACTCTGTCCTCCTCATGATCTCACAGAGCACCTTAACGGACCTCACACCTTGTCCATTCCAGGAACATCTCACTCTAGGTTCCCAAGTTGAAAGACTCCACTATATTGCCTCCTCCTCCTCTAATGTCTGCTCCCTCTACGCTTTCACTCCAAAATACATCCTACTACACCTGACACTCCACACTCTCCTTCCTTTCCACAGTCTAGATTCCTATACACATAAGACACACAGAAAAGTTTTTAAAAAGTAAACATTGAATGAAGAAGAAATAAAAATTTCTTTGAGAGTGATATGATTTTCTATGTAAAAAATCTCTATGAATCGACAGAAAAAAATTCTGGGATAAATAAACAATATAGGAAGGTTGCAGAGGCAAGTCTCCTCTATTAAAGTTAATTCTTTCCCTATATACCAGTAATGTAAAATTAGAATTTGAAAATCATAAGTCATACAATGAGCAACAGCCACAAAAATGAAATGTATACATTTAGACGAATAAAATATCTGCAGTCTCTATTTGATAAAAAAAACTACAGTATGTTGAATAAAGAAAACAACTTTCTAAATAAATTACAGATTTTTATAATTCATATAATGGAATACATAGCGTTGCTAAGAGATCATTTTGGCCCAACTTGATCTATAACTTCAGTGTAATCTAAAACAAAACCTCAGCAAGTTATTTTATATGTGTCAAAAAATATTTTCTAAAATTTTTATGGAAAGACAAAAGGTATAAAGTAAGAACACAATACTGAAGATGTAGGGCTCACAAACCAATTTCAATACTGAATATAAACCTACTAGAAACAATGAAATTCATAATTGTTGAAAAAAATAAGCAGGGAGATAAATGTTAAAGAACAGAAAGATCAGAATTTGACCAATACAATTATAGTCAAATGATATTTGTATAAGAAGCAGTAGTACCTTAAAGGAAGGAAGAGAATCTTTTCAAAATATGACACTACTTTAAAATTCAAGAAATAAGTAAATTAGACACTTACCTTTCACAAAATTAATACAAAATGACTCAAAGACCTATATATATAAGGCACAGAAACATAAAACTTGTACAAGATAACATAGGTGAAAGTCTCGGGCTCCAGGACATAGGCAAAGAATTTTTATTTACAACACCACAGGCACAATTTGTGAAAAAATGATAGCATGTACTCTATTGAAAGTGAATTCTTCTTCTTTATTGAAAACAATGTAAAGGGAATGTAAAGTCAAGGCACAAACTTAGAGAAAATACTTGCACAACTCATACCTGACAAAGGACTTTTTACAAAATATACAAAACCTCTTTTTTTGTGTGGATATAAACTCTTTTTGGCTTTATTTATTTTTTATTATTGCATTCAAAAAATATGAGGTCCCCATATACCCCCACCCCCCTCACCCCATTCCTCACCCCATAACAATGATCTCCATCATCATGAGACATTCATTGCATTTGGTGAATACATGTCTGAGCACCGCTGAACCTCATGGTCAATGGTCCACATCATGACCCGCACTCTCCCACATTCCACCCAGTGGGCCATAGGAGGATATACAATGTCCAGTAACTATCCTTTTTTCTATAACATCTCAAATAAATTTGTTTTAATAATTCATTATAAGATTTATATTACATGTCTTCCCGTATTACCAGGTTATTTGCTATCCAAATACTTGTTTGCTTATCCTTCTTTTTATTTATATTTTGTTTTGCATATTTTCTCAAAATTTGAATAATGGTAGTGTTTCATAATTAGAAAAATGTCAGAAAGAAAAGAATTAAAGAATCATTATATATTGTCAAGGTTTTTATATTTGTCAAAATATCTAGAAGGAAACTACTTTTAACCATATTATTTTGTATATAACATATTTCTCAGTATAATAAAAATACATTTGATCACTTCATGCCAGGCAATACTAAGACTGGCTAATATCCCCAGGAACTGACTACGTTGAAAACAGACTGGAGATCTCATTCTCCAGGTTGCGGGAATTTCGGTAAGAACTCCTCTCCAGTTGTACTTTCCTCTATGTTCACAAATTTTCATGTTCCTGAGCACAGAAGCAATGCCACCCAACACTGTTAAAAGGCAATTTCCATTACTCTGATGGAGTTAATAGACCAATAATTCTTTTCTTGGGGCAGAGACCCATAATGTTTGATTTAGACACAACTAGAAATTTTTTTTCAAAATTTTGGATTCTGCCGATACGGATCCAACTTCTTCCACATCGCCTTTCCTCACGATTTTCAAGCACCCTTAAGACCTCTTTCTACATTTTCATCAGGACAGTGGGTAGCTCTTGGGTCTGAGAAACCAGTTAATGGTGCCATCAGCTCAGATCCTGGGGCTCAATTCACAGACAGGGATCTGGTCTGAGCCACCTGCCATTGTTCCTCCTTGGGAAGTCAGGGTGGGAGGGTCTGAGGAGCACTGAACACCAGGCTTCCTGCTCATATGAGCAGAGTTCCTCCATCCATTCAGCCTTGGAATCAAGGATCCAGGCAATGGTGGGAGACCCTTGCTTCATGCCAACAAAGCAGACACACAGTGGGAGCAGAGCATGGCAGGGTGAGGTCTCTCATTGGAGTGCCCCTGCTAAGCATTTTCTCCATCCCACCCTTGCTCTGTGTGAACTTGCAGATGGAGCTGGCCTGGCCTCTCCTTAAAAGGGGATGCAGTCTTGGACTTCTAAAATCTGGGAACTGCTTTCTTCTTCTCTCTACCCTTGATCCCACCCTAGATGCAGAATCTTTACAATTATGACGCATTTTTCCATGGTGGACCTCCTTCTAAGGCATTGACACAGATGAGGCAATTTTTCTTATATCAATTCTTAGAAATTACCTGCTCTGTGTTTGGAGGCCCTGGGGAATAGGTTACCAGTGGCCTGGTTGAACAAGACATGGGTATTGTGCTGTGCAGACTCCATGTTGTGGTCCCCAAACACCATCCTGTGGTTGAGAGCAGCTCTCTGTGCACAGACTACAGAAATTCTCATTAGAGGCAAAGATCTAGAGTATGGCATGTGCAGGGCTGGAGCCATGTAAATTATGGCCAGGCTAGGTCACCCCCAACCCAGCACAGCTGCACCTTGAAACCCAGTGACTGTTACCAGCTCAGCCTCTTGTTCCCACAGGCATCCCAGATGCAAATTATCCTGGGGCCTCACAGAAGAAATGCCCCTCACAGGCTGGGCCTGTGTGGTAGGTCTTCATCCTCCAGATGGCCATGCAGGTGCTGGAACTCCTCCTCTGCCTGCTGGCAGCTCCCTTGGGTGAGGGTCTTCGGGTTCAGGAGTTCAGAGGGGCTTGATTGTGGGGTTGGACAGACTTACAATGACTCTCCTTTTCCCCAGGTGTCCTGTCTGAGCTCACCCTGAAGGAGTCAGGCCCAGGACTGGTGAAGCCCTCGCAGACACTATCCCTCACCTGCTCTGCTCTGGGGGCTCCATCACCAGTTCCAATTACATATGGAAATGGATCCGCCAGAGTCCTGAAAAGGGGCTGGAGTGGATGGGGTTCTGGTACCAATCTGGAAGCACATACTACAACCCAGCTTTCCAAGGCCGCATCTCCATCACTGCTGACACTTCCAAGAATGAGTACTATCTGCAGCTGAGCTCCTTGACTACTGAGGACACCGCCAAGTATTACTGTGCAAGAGGCACAGTTAGGGGAAGGAAGTGTGAGCCCAGACAAAAACCTCCTCTGCAGGAAGGGGATGGAAAGCAGGGAGCGCTTAGGACCAAGAAGGACAGGACTTGCAACCCAGGAGCAGGTACAAGAAGGGGAAAGATTTGCTGTCAGCATCTGAGGCTTCCTTTCCTCAGAGCCTATTTCCCCAAGGATGTGCCTGAGTTCTCCTTCATCAGTCTCCAGGGAAATGACAGGGCCACATTTGTTTCACTTCTAGAGGGAACTGAAGTCACTGCCCCAGCTTCTATATCCCCTTCTTTTGGTCTTTAACTTAGCTCCCAGTGTGACCTTTTGCAGGTCATTGAACTAGTATGTCAAGTACCTCATGAAACCCACAGTCTGTAACAAAAAAATTCCTTTCTGTTCTTACTAAACATTAAATCTAATTTAGGGAAAGAATGAGTAGTTAAACCTTTTTCTATTAGATTTAATTTTTAATTTTAATTTTAACAATATTTAGATTTCATAAACATTTCAACAATGTAGGAGTCTTGTATTTTATTTTTATATTTAAAGAAGATTTAGACTAAGTAAATGTTATAAAAAATTTAGGGTATTCCCATATGCCCCACCACCTCCCCTCCCACATTTCCCAACTCTAACAACATCTTTCATTAGTGTGGTACATTTGTTACTATTGAGGAACACATATTAAATCATTGCTACTAACCATGGACTATAGTTTACATTATAGTTTCTCCTATTCAATTTTGTAGGCTAGAAGTAAATATACAAGGGCCTGTATCCATCACTACAATGTCATGCAGGACAAATCCAAAGTCCCAAAAATGCTCCCATATTACATCTGTTCTTCCCTCACCCACCCATCAGAACCTCTGATGCCCAATGCCTTTATAACAATGATAAGGGTTCTTCCATTTCTGGGGTAATAATTTTATATAGAATAATAATAAGTCTACTTCAGTGCATTCTTCATTCCCAAATCTAGGAGATTTTGAGATGCTGATGCCCACTCTGCTTCTAATTGAGAGGGGAATTTGGTCCTATGTGGCAGGTATGGGGACTATCTGTTCAAGGGATGGGCATTGTCTATCCTCATCTCCTTGTTAGTAGTCCTGGGTGAGTCCAATGAACTGAAGAGTAGGTGTGGCAACTTCGCTGAGATTCAGGACTCAACCAGCCCAGCCCCTCCATGTCCAGGTGGAGGGATGGGGATGGGGATGAGGAATTTGGGGATGGTTCAGGCAGGAGCACGTTATAGGGGGACCAAGGGTGAGGATGGTGGATGTGCCATGCCATGGAGGTGGGGGTGAGTGTGTGATCTGGGGTGGATTTTGGACTGGAGGTGTATAGTGGTATGTCTGTGAATGGCTTTGTATGTTCTTCATGTTTTGCACATGGAGAATTCAGGCCAGTTGAGCATTCTAAAGTGTCATAGTCTTATCTGCAGGAGATGAGTCCCACAGACAGAGGCCAAGGAAAAGACTTGGAGGGATGTGATCTTCTCTCATTTCCTTTGCCTGGCATAGTGGCAATATCTGTCTGTACCAGTGGGCAAAGGCAGCTGGATTCTGAAGATGAGTGCCCAGCCCAGAGCTCGGTGATGAGGAAGGTACCCTGGGCTAGGGAATCCCAGTGGGCATCGGGCCTACAAAGATTCCAGGAACCTGGTTTGAGTGAGAAGTTCTTGATGCTGGAAAAACTCCAAGGGTAGTGAGTACACCTCCTTGCCTCTGTCAACAGAGTGACTACTGTCCCCTGATCAATGGAACAAAAGTTGCCTGAGGATGCCAGCCTGGCACAGGGTGTGATTGTGTAGAGGGCACTGCTGAGCCAGGCTGAGGTAGCTCCTGGCAGTAGGAGACAGTGCAATGCTGCTAGTGCTCCAGAGGCTCCCAGGGCCTGCAAGGCTCAGCATCTTGTTCGTCGCATTGGGGTGGGGGGGGGGTGGGGGGGGTGGGACATGAGTGTGCTGGTCCCCACTGGGGTTTTGGTGCCATTCAGAGAAGTCAGGCATGAGCAGGTGTCTGAGGAAGGAGGGTGGGTCTGTTGGACTCTGATCTGCCTCCTCAGCTCTAAAGGCCGCTTACCCATCATGACTTTGGGGATTTAGATCTCATGGGGCACATCTCTGTGTGGAATAAGGAGTTAGGAGAAGGATGTTTCTGTTTTGCTCTGTTGTATTCTGATCTCCACTTTCCCAAGATGTCTCCAGCTGAAGCTGGGAGATAGGATAGACAAAATGAATGTGCTTTCTGCTTCCTCAGGCCAATGCTAGCAGTCCAGCTTTTCTGACCAGCCACCTCCCCTCCCCTGAAACTGGCAGGAAATTCTTCCCAGCAGACCCACTGTGAATGATGTCTCCTCGAGCTCTGCGGCCCAGTGACCAGCAGGCAGCTGCCCTTGAGTAGTTCAGGCTTTTGTCCCTTCATCCTCCTCTTCCTTCCCCTCCCTTCTCTCATATGGACTTCTGCGTTTGGGCGCCTTGCAGAGTATGCTGTGTTTCTACAGACAACTCACTATGTCAAGAGATGTTATCAATAGCATATTATACTTCTAAAGAGCAGTCTGATGGCAAGGGCTCGCCAGGTAACAATGGGCAGAGATGCTGCAAGGGAAGTGCCCTGTCATCTCAACTGGAATATCCCTGCAGCATGGGGGCTGATCTGTGGGGGACACTCAGGACCAAGAAAGCACTGGTCCCAGACCCAGGGCAGGTGCAGGGAGTGCTCAGGAACCAACACAGAGCAGGGCCAAGCTCTGGGAAGTACAGGATTGCCTGAGAGGGCCTCCTTCTCAGCATCTGGGTTTACTTTTTACAAGGAAGACTCTAAAATAAGAATTTTTCCACGACTGTTGGTGTGACCAATAATCTTGTACTCCTATTTGGGAACTCAAAAAAAGGATTAAGATGGCACTCTTAGAAGGGGGGTTTCCTATTCCTTATAGTTGTCTTAATTGTAAGAAGCTAGTGGCCAGGAAAGATATGCTCTTAAGTGGGTCAAGAATTTTGGAAGACATGCAGATCACCTGATAATGGCTACATTTCTCTAAGAGAAATGCTTTATTTTTACAACTTATTAAAGAATATCCATTTATTATCCTCAAACATATAGACTCCACTTTCTATAAGATCACATTCTATTCTTATTTCATATACTCTACATTTTGCAGAGAAAGTTAAAAGCAGCCATGAGATGGTCCTTCCCCATCTCCTCCAGATGAGCCTGACCAACATGCCCTTCTTACTGTGATCATGGTGCTGTCTTCCTCCAACTTCTTCATGTCTGGTAACCTTCCAACATATTGCACTTGAATATTTATTCTCTGTCTATAGCAAATTAGTCATTAGTCTTTTTTAAATGCTTGGTTAACACTAGCATCGAAAGACACAAGAGTTGATATCTAGCTGCACATTCATCTAATAATATACACAAGTGCCAAAATCTAATTTTCTTTTCTTGTAGTGAGCACACCCTAACAACTCTTCCTCACTTACAAAAAAACACATACATACATCTATTGGATTTTGTTCTCTGTGAACAAGAATTTATACCTATCTCCCTCCTTTTCATCACTCCACAAAGGCTGAGACATTCAATTCTACATCTTTGTAATCCTATTTAACTACCTGGTGTATAGGGGGCACACCAATTCTGGATGTTGTATGTCCTCCCTTTCCTCCTCTTACCCACAGCAGACAGTCCACATATCCTGCTCTTAAAAACAAGGATCTTAATTAATGTGTTCATTTTTCTAACCCTTCTTCTGATGAGTTTTCTATTAACTGCTTTCAGGAATGTAAGTTATTTGTTGCATAATTCACTTGGCTAATTGTATTCATCAGCCAAAGGGGTGATAATGTAAACTACCAGAAATTGGTTCATTTTTATAAAGAGCATTTATTGGGGTAAGAGCTTTCAGATACCAGGTCATAAAACATAAATTACTTCCCTCACCAAAGTCTATTTCCGTGTTTTGGAACAAGATGGCTGACAACATCTACAAGGGTTCAGGCTTCCTGGGTTCCTCCCTTCATGTGTCTTGCTTCTCTCTGGTTTCAGGGTTCCTGTCTTCCTGGGGCTTGCTTCTCTTTCCTCCATGAGGTTACTTTCTGGCGCTCCAGCTTAAGGCTTCAGCATCAAACTCCAATATCAAAACTCCAACATTAAAATCCTTCAATTCTGTCCTTTGCCAAGTCTTTTATCTTTGAGTCCCCACCCACCAAAAGGTGTAGACTCAGTGCCCTAATGGCACAAGAGCTTTACCATACTACTTAATCAAGTAATCTTCTGAATCCAATATAATCTAATGTGCCTAGAGAAAAAGATCAGTTTACAAACATAGTTCAATATTTCTTTTTGGAATTCATCGACAATATCAAACGGCTACACTAATATTGCATAACCAGTTGCCATATGGTGCATTCATGACTGTGTTTCTGAAATGATAAGATAAAAAGGGATTTTCAGTAACAACAGGACCTAAATCAGTAAATGTAGAGGTGGGGACACTGAGGCTGAGGGGTGGCAGCCTGCCCCAGTCACACAGGTGTGACATGTCAAGGAGAGGAAAACAACAGGTGCCCATTGTACATTTGTGGTCGTCAGAGGTGAAGGCTCTCATAGGTTCCTACCTTCTGGCTCCCAAGGCTTTGATAAAATTTCAGTGATATCAGAAAACAGCTCTTCATCCCAATGATAAAATTCACATACTAAGATTCTGCTGTAATCCCAGTTTGTTTCTTGTCAGATTGAATATCACAGAGGTGAGGTCACCTCCTCAAGGACACAAGGCAGGAGGTGATGGCACTCTGGTGGGCTTTCTGCCACTCTCTCTCTCTGACTTCTAAAATTTCTGACATGACATCAGGATTCAGTTACACAGGACTCAGAAGGGAAGCTCTTAGTTCACTTTTCAGGAAGTCTAGTGCCTGGGCAAGTTGTTGCTCTCTAGCCACTATCAGCTCATCCCTTCTGCAAACCATTAACTGTGTGGATATATGGACAAGGATCTCTGTGTTCTTTCTCCTGATGTAATGGAAACCATTTTCACTCAATTCAAAATTCAATGGATTAAAAAAGAAAACATGAACTGAGCTTCTCTATGAATCAAGAAGGGATTATTTTTTAAAATTTTTTATTCATTTTTTAAAAAATATTACATTCAAAAAATATGAAGTCCCATTCAACCCCACCGCCCCCACCCCTCACTCCCCCCACAGCAACACTCTCTCCCATCATCATGACACGTCCATTGCACCTGGTAAGTACATCTCTGGGCATCGCTGCACCCCATAGTCAATGGTCCACATCATAGCCCACACTCTCCCACATTCCATCCAGTTGGCCCTGGGGGGATTTACATTGTCCCGTAGTTGTCCGTGAAGCACCACCCAGGACAACTCCAAGTCCCGAAAATGCCTCCCCATCTCATCTCTTCCTCCCATTCCCCGCACCCAGCAGCCACCATGGCCACCCTTCCCACACCAATGACACATTTTTTCTGTGGACATTGGATTGGTTGTGTCCATTGCACATCTATGTCAAGAGGGGACTTCGATTCCACATGGATACTGGATGAAATCCTCCTGCTTTCAGTTGTAGGCACTCTAGGCTCCATGGTATGGTGGTTGACATTCTTCAACTCCATGTTAGCTGAGTGGGGTAAGTCCAATAAATCAGAGTGTAGGAGTTGAAGTCTGTTGAGGTTCAGGGCGTGGCTATCATATTACCAGTCCAGAGATTCAAATCCCCTAGATATATCTTAAACCCCAACACCAACTACAATTCCAGTAAATTAGCATGAAAGTCTTGTGAAAAGAGATCCCATCTGAGTCCAGTTCCATCACGCAGAAACACCAGCTCCAAAGAAGGGCCAACCGACATGTCAGTGAACTCCATCTGCCATGACCATAGAACCTGTGGGTCTCTTTAGCCCTCAAAGGGACCAATACCTGGGGTTGTATCTACATTATCTGTCTCTGGGACTCTGCTCAGGTGTACATAAGGGCAATCCTTCTGACAACATCCAGACTCTTTTTAGAGACTCATAGCCATATAAACTCATTTGTCATTCCATTTCCCCCTTACTTTAGGTCAAACAGTATTTTTAACTCCTGTTATTATACGTAGACAGGGATATTCTGAGGTCCGCGTTGAACCTTTAATTCAAGGTCATTTTAGTTATGTCATCAGCTGGTACTTGGTAGTGATCCCTCGGTGCCAGGGAGGCTCATCCCTTTGGGTGTCATGTCCCATGCTGGGGGGAAGGAAGTACATTTACATCCTGAGTTTAGCTTTGAGACTGGCCACATTTGAGTAACACGGAGGCTGTCAGGAGGGAACCCCTAGGCACAGTGCTGCTCTAGGCCTTGTTCTTATTTCAGGTGTATAGGCTCACAAGCATAGTCATTAGTATCATGGGGTCACTGTTGGACCCTCATTCCTTCCTGGTCCTTGCCGTTGCACTTGGGGGACTGCCGCAGCTCCCCTAGGGACAACGACAGAGCCCCTCCCCACCCGACCAGGAACCCAGTACCCCCCCAGCTGTTGTTTTTAATTTTTTCCACTATGAGTATATCCAAACATTTCCTTGCACCCTGGACACATGCCCTGTATAACTCCCTGTCAACCATATGTCCCCTGTCAATAACATCCCATACCAGTATTCCTCTGCTAGCCATTTTTGAACCACTCTGTTATCCAAATCTTCCTGAACAGTGAAGCCCAATATAATGTTAGGTTCCCTTAATATTAAAATGGAATATAGCGATGAGTTTAAAGGTTAGATATAGAATACATATTGATTTGGAAAAATTCTGCATCTTATCTTTTTCTTTTCTTTTTTCCCTAATTTTTGAGCTACTGATCCGCTCAACTTCCCTAATGCCCTGGGAGTCACCATTTCTCTTGAGAGATACAGTTCCCTCTATTTGACAGCATTAGTCCTCCCCAGGTTGTGGGTCTATCTTCACTCTCATTATATGGGTCTCTATGCAATGGTATAAATCACTCTAGCAAAATGAGCATTCACATATTCCCTAGGAGTCTGTCCTGCCTCAGGTTATCCCCTTTGAGTATCTTAAACAGGTAACTTTCATAATTATATATATATTTTTTCATTTCTCTTAGCTTTATTGTCCTCATTTGTAAAATTATGTTCAGTTAGGTGGATTTTTAAAAATTACATAGAATAATATACTAACAGAACAGTAGTTATCTGTACCATGGGAAGGGAGGGAAGGGTTACTAAGGGGAGACAATTTTATTGATTGTGACGATGGTTTCACTGGGTATATATATGTTGAAAGTTATAAAATTGAGCATTTTAATATTTTTACCTTAGTAAAACTGAAAAGAAATATACACATTAGAAATGTTTCAAACAATGTATTAGGTTAAAAGTCCTCTTTCTCTTCATATTCCAGTGGCCCCAAATCAACAACCTAACGACTAACTGTTCTCAAATATTTCTAAATAGTTGGTTGCTCAGGGTTTTGTCCAGGACCCTCTTTTCTGCCTTCTCTATTCTTTCTTCCTGTATGATCCCATTAGTCACCTAATTTTGAATTCTACCTGTAAATGACTCCCAACTGTCTAAACCCAAATCAGAATTCACTTCTGAGTTCTAGACTCATGACCTCTCCATTTGGGTGTTTGATAGACAATTCAAAGGTAACGTGCCTCAAGCAACTGTTACTGTTGCTTACTCTGTAAAAGTACCATCAAATACGTCATCAACTAAGGAATCTTTCAGTCAACTTTCTCAAAATTCAAATCAAATCACATCATTTCCCAGCTAAAATCGTACCAAGAACTGCTGGTTGTAATTAAAATAAAATACAACTCCTTTTCAAAGTTTAAAACATTCTATGTCAACAGTTCTCAAAGAACAGTCAGCAAATCCCTGGAGGTTCACAGGCCTCAGAAGATCAGTTTGGTCAAAACTAGCCTAATTATATTTTGAAAAGGTTTTCTCAGCATTATACTCTCAACCAACACCTGACAATCTCCTAAGTTCGTGTGTTGCCCCCCCTCCCCCAATTTCTTGGGCAATATTACCCATCTGCCCACCCCTAGCCCTCCTCAAACCCCCAAATTCCCACCCAAAGTTAACCCTATGCCCCATTTTATCCCTTCCTTGTAAACATACTTACCTCCAGCTTACCATAGATTTCACCCATGCAGATGTCAGCTTACATTCTTCCTCTACCCCCAGATTTCCTGTATGCCTATATTCCAGTGTCTAGCTCTCTTAGGCAGCTTGCTTATTTCATATCATTGAGGTCATGTAGTATTTGTCCTTCAATGCCTGGGTTAATTCACTCAACGTAAGGTTCGCAAGATTCATCAGTGTTACCACGTGTGTTTGTAGTGTATTTGTTCTTAAAGCCGAGTGGTATTCCATTGTAAGTATATACCACATTATATTGATCCATTCATCTGTTGATGGACATTTGGGTCAATTCCAACTTTTGGCGATAGTGAACAATGCTGCTATGAACATTGTTGTGCATATATCGGTTTGTGTCCTTGTTTTCAGTTCTGCTGGGTATATACTCAGCAGTGGAATTGCTGGGTCATATGGAAAATCTATGGTTAGTTTTTTGAGAAATCACCAAACTGTCTTCCAGAATGGTTGTATCCTTCTGCATTCGCACCAGCAGTGGTTGACGGTTCCCATTTCTTCACATCCTGTCCAGCATTTTTATTCTTCTGTTTTTTTTTTCTTAGCTGCCAATCTTACGCGAGTAAGATGGTATCTCATTGTAGCTTTGATTTGCATTTCCATGATAGCTAATGATTTGGAGCATTTTTTCATGTGCTTTTTATTTAGCCATTTGTATTTCTTCTTTGGAGAAGTGTCTGTTTAAATCTTTTTCCCATTTTTTAAATGGATTGTTTATTTTTTATTTTCAAGGTATATGAGTTCTTTATATATGCAAGTTATAAGTCTCTTATCAGATATATGATGGCCAAATATTTTCTCCCATTGTGTAGGTTCCCTTTTTACTTTCTTGACAGACTCCTTTGAGGTGCAGAAGGCTTTAATTTTGAGGAAGTTCCATTTATCTATTTGTTCTTTTGCTGCTCGTGCTTTTGGTGTGAAGTTCATGAAGCCATTTCCTATTACAATGTCCTGTAGATGTTTCCCCACACTGCTTTCCAAGGTCTTTATGGCCTTGGCTCTTGCATTTAGGTCTTTGATCCACCTTGAGTTGATCTTTGTATAAGGTATGAGATGGTAATCCTCTTTCATTCTTCTACATATGGATATCCAGTTCTGCAGGCACCATTTGTTGAATTGGCCATTCTCTCCCAGTTGAGAGGGTTTGGTGGCTTTATCGAATATTATATGGCTGTATATATGGGGTTCTATACTCAGAACTTTCAAATCAATTCCATTGGTGTGTGTCTCTCCTTATGCCAATACAATGCTGTTTTCACTACTGTAGCTTTGTAGTATGTTTTGAAGTCCGGTAGTGTGATTCCTTCAATTTTGTTTTTCCTTTTCAATATGTCTCTGGCTATTTGGGGTCTCTTTCCTTTCCAAATAAATTTCAAAGTTAGTTTTTCTAGTTCTGTAAAGAAGGCTGTATTAATTTTTATTGAAGGTGTAGATCAGTTTTGGTAGGATAGACATCTTAATAATATTTAGTCTTCCTATCCATGAACAGGGAATATTCTTCCATTTATTTAGGTCTTCTTTGATTTCCTTGAACAGTCTTGTATAGTTCTCAGTGTATAATTTTTTACATCTTTAGTTAAATTTATTCTTAAATATTTGATTTTTTAATTTACTACTGTGAATGGTATTTGTTTCTTGATTTCCCCCTGATCTTGCTCATTATTGGTGTACAGGAATGCTACTGATTTTTGTGCTTTGATCTTATAACCTCCAACTTTACTAAACTCATTTATGATTTCTAGAAGCTTTGTTGTAGATCTCTCAGGTTTTTATATGTATAGGATCATGTCATCAGCAAATAATGAAATTTTGACTTCTTCCTTTACAATTTGAATGCCTTTTATATGTGGTTCTTGCCTCAGTGCGTGAGCAAGTTCTTCTAAGACAATGTTAAATAGAAGGGGAGAGAGTGGGCATCCTTATCTTGTTCCTGAGTGTAAGGGGAAGGAATTTAGGATTTCTCCATTGTAAACGATGTTGGCTGTGGGTTTTCATATATACTCTTTATCATGTTCAAAAACTTTCCTTGTATTCCGATCTTTTGGAGTGTTTTTATCAAGAAAGGGTGTTGTATTTTGTCAAATGCTTTTTCTGCATCTATAGATATAATCATGTGATTTTTTTTCCCTTCAATCTGTTTATATGGTGTATTACATTGATTGATTTTCTTATGTTGAACCATCCTTGCATACCTGGAATGAATCCCACTTGGACATGGTGTATAATTCGTTTAATGTGTTGTTGTTGAATATGATTAGCAATTATATTGTTAAGTATTTTTGCATCTAGGTTCATTAGAGATATTGGTCTGTAATTTTGCTTTCTTGTGTTGTCTTTGTTTGTCTTTGGTTCTAGGATAATGTTGTCATCATAGAATGAGTTAGGCAATGTTCCTTCTGTTTCCATTTTTTGGAAGAGTTTCAGCAGTACTGCTGTTATTTCTTCCTGGAATGTTTTGTAGAATTCACCTGTGAATCCGTCTGGCCCTGGGCTTTTCTTAGTTGGGAGGTTTTTGATGACTGATTCTATCTCTTTACTCGTGATTATTTGTTGAGATCTTCAATTTCTTCTTTTGTCAATATAGGCTGTTTATGTGTTTCTAGGAACTTGTCCATTTCCTCTGAATTGTCGTTTTTGTTGGAATGTAGTTTTTCAAAGTATCCTTTTATTATAGTCTTTATTTATGTGGGGTCAGTGGTGATATCTCCTTTCTCATTTCTTATTTTGTGTATTTGCATCTTCTCTCTTTTTTTCTTTGTTAGTCTTGCTAAAGGTTTGTCAATTTTATTGATCTTCTCAAAAAAGCAGCTCTTGGTCTTATTTGTCTTTTCAAGTGCTTTCTTATTTTCTATTTCAATTAGTTCTGCTCTTATCTTTGTTATTTCCTTCCTTCTTCTTCCTGTGCAATTACTTTGTTTTTTTTTCTAATTCCTCCAAATGTGCAGTTAGTTCTTCAATTTTTGCTTTTTCTTCTTTCTCGATGTATGAATTTATGCCTATAAATTTCCCTCTCAGTACTGCTTTTGCTGCATCTCATAAATTTAGGTATGTTGTGTTATCATTATCATTTGTTTCAAGTTAGTCATTGCTTTATTTGTATGATTTCGATCTTTCTGAATTCATTAAGCCTTTCTTTGTGGCCTAGCATATGCTCTATCTTGGAGAATGATCCATGTGCACTTGAGAAAAAATGTATATCCTGCTGTGTTTCTGTATAATGATCTTTATATGTCTTAGATCCAGCTCCTCTAATATACTGTTCAAATATTTTGTTTCTTTAGTAATTCTCTTTTGAGATGTTCTGTCCAGAGTTGATAGTGGTGTATTAAAATCCCCCACTATAATTGTAGATGCATCTATTCTTTCACTTAATTTTTCCAGCATTTGCCTCACGTATTTTGAGGTGCCCCTGTTAGAAGCATAAATTTTTATGATTGTTCGTTCTTCTTGAGAGATTCTCTCTTTCACTAATATGTAATATCCTTCTTTGTCTCTCACAATTGTTTCGCATTTAAAGTCTATTTTGTCTGATATTAATATAGCTTCTCCTGCCTTTTTTTGGTTATTGTTTGCTTGTAAGATTATTTTCCAACCATTCACTTTCAGCCTCCATGAGTCTCTGGGTCTAAGATGTGTCTCTTGTAGATAGCATATAGATGGGTCATGTTTCCTTATCTAGTGTCCCAGTCTGAATCTTTTGATAGGTGAGTTTAACCCGTTGACATTCAGTGTTATTACTTTCAAGGAATTATTTATGTTAGCCATATTTGATTGGACTTGTGTTTGTCATATTTTGTTTGTTTGTTTGTTTTTTCTTCTCTTTTTGTCTTTTTTGTTGTTCTTACACTCTCCTCCAACTCTGCCTGTCCTACTTTTTCCTTTCTTCCTGTACAAGTCCCTTGAGAATTTCTTGAAGGGGAGGTTTCTTGTTGGCATACTTTTTCAATTTCTTTTTATCTGTGAATATTTTGAACTCTCCATCATTTTTGAATGCTAGTTTAGCTGGATAGAGTATTCTTGGTTGGAAATTTTTTTTCTTTTAGTACCATGACTATATCATACCAGTGCCATCTTGCCTCCATGATTTCAGGTGAGAAACTTAATCTTATTGAGCTTCCCTTTTTTGTGATGGTTTTCTTTTCCCTTGCTGCTTTTAGAATTTTCTCTTTGTCTTGAGCATTGGATAATTTGACAATTATATGTCTTGGGGTGGGCCTGTTGGTGTTTATGGTATTTGGGGTACATTGCACTTCTTGGATATGTACATCTCTCCCTTCCGGTAGATTTGGGAAGTTTTCAGCCATTATTTCCTGCAACACTCCTTCTGATCCCTGTCCCTTCTCTTCTCCTTCTGGGATGCCTATAATATGTATGTTTGTGCATTTTGCATTTTCATTCAGGTCCCTAAGTTCTACCTGGATTTTTTCTATCTTTTTATCTATCAATTCTACTATCTGTTTGATTTCTGATGTACTGTCTTCCACAACACTAATTCTCTGCTCTGGCTCTTCTAATCTGCTGCCATTTCCTGCGAATATGATTTTAATTTCTTGAACTGTGGTGTTCATTCCCATCATATCTGTTATCTTTTTGCATATGTCTGCAATTTCCCCTCCAAGTTTTGTCTTCATACTGTTAACCTCTTTCTTTACTTCATTAAATTTTTCTCTGATATTTGTTCTGAGATCTTTAATTACTTGTGCGAAGTTCTGCTCGCCTTCCTGGTTTTTAATTTGTTCATTGGATTCAGCCATGTTTTCCTGATTACTGGTTTGGTTTGTAATTTTTGTTGCTGTCTGGTCATCATTTTATCTTGATGGGTTTAATCAGTTCCTTAGCTTCTTTGTCAAGTCTTGGGGATTAATTAGCTGTTTTTTTTGTGTAAGTATTATATCTTCTCTTTGTCACTTTGTTCTTCTTATCCTAATGTCTTATTGCTGGCTGAGTTCACTTTGAAGGAAAGTATTAGGGCCAGCGAAAGGCAATTGTGTAAGAAGGGAAAATGTTTAAAGTAGTTTTGGTAATAAATGTTAACAGAGCATCAATATAAGATCTGGGAGGATGGATATTAGATTCATGTAAGTTGTGTAGGGTTATAGCAGTAAGTAGAGTACCTATAATGAGGTAGTTGACTGAATATGGGAGGAATATGGTATGAATTAATAGGCTAGTGTTTTCGTGAGAGAGGGAAAGAGGAAAGAGAGGCAATAGTTTCAAGAGTGGATAAAAGACAGAAAACAAAACAAAGGTATTTGAAGTTATGAGTTAGACGATTTGGGGATCAAAGAAAGGGAGGTGGAATATAGGAGAGACAGTCAATGTTGGAGGATATGGGGGAAAGGGGATAGTGTAGGTAGCCAAAATCAATTCAGACAGAAATGAGGCAACGGAGGATGAGGAAACCCAGCAAATGTGAGGTGTTCTCTGCAGCACCTATTGTATAATTAAGATAAAATAAAATAAGAAGAAAATGAGGGTCAAGAGAAAAGAGAGAGGAAAAAAAGGGAGAGAAGAAAGAAAGTAAAAGGGGGGGTGGGTAAAGGAAAGGGAGGGGAACAAGTAAGGAAAAGAAGAGATATAAAACACCAACAGCAGCAACAAGAAAAACCCCTAAATAAATGAAAAAAGAAAAAGACCTTGGGGGATACAATGGGAGAAAAGACTAGGAAATAATGCAATATTAGCAACCAGGACAATAAAAAATAAAAAATTAAAGTTAAAATTTAAAAAAAAACACAAACGTTGAAGGCTAGAACAATCAAGGACCTCAGATGGGCCTCAGGTGGATTCAGGGATGGAAAGTCTGTGGTATTGCAGAGTCAAGAGGTGTGAGTCTCTGGGGTATGGGCCACCAGGGTTTAAGGGACACAGACCTGGCAACCTCAAATCTGGTTAACAGGGAGCCTGGGAGCACCGCAGTGCAACACAGCTTTCAGGGATCCCCGCAGCTGGGTGCCATCCCTATGGGAGCAGTCACGTCCACAAACTCTGATGTATGTTTCTGAAACCCACAATTCCCCCTTTCTCTAGGGTTTCTTGTGTAGCTGTATCACCAATTCAACTTCAGGACACCTCCTGTCCTGCAGGCCCCCAAAACAACCAGTTGCGGGCGCCTCTATATTGCAGCCAATTTAAGGATGCTGTAGATCCACAGCTAGGCTTAGGGGGCAGGGCTCTAGCCAGAAGCGCTGAATCAATGTCCGAAAACAAAAATCCCATGCCTCACAAAAAAATCCCCTAATCGGCTTCCAGCTGCCTCCCACCCTGCCATCCCCCGAAATAGCCTCCTGGTGATGTCTCTTTGCTGCCAGTGATTTAAGGCTGCTGCAGATGAGCAGCCGGCCTTGGGAGCGGGGCTCTAGCTGGAAGTGCTATTATTTGTGTCTGCAATCAAAAATTCCCCGCCTCGCAATATAACTCCCATCTATCTCCCCAAATCGGTCTGTGAAGGCCTCCTGCCCTGTTAGTCCCCCAATAGTCCACTCAGGGCTTATGAATTCCCCAGTACCACAGAGCCTCCAGGAATCATGGCCAGGTGCTGCAGCTCTGCCCACCCCAGGAGGGAGTGAAGGGCACGCAGCCCCCACCTCCGTGTAAGTGAGCCTCAATTTTATCTTTAAGACGAATTTTCTCTATTACCTTCCCACGAAATCGATGTCCAGACACCTCCTGACCTGCAAAATCCCGAAAAAGCCTGGTCCTGAAGAATTTCTAATGCTCAAAAAACTGTTTTTGAGAGCAGCAGAGGCAGCAGCCAGAGCAGCCACAGCCTGCACACTCTCCCGCCCCAGCCTCTCTCCTCTATCTCTCTAGATCCTCTTATTCCTCCTCTTTGTACTCGTTTTTATCCATGTTTTTATGTATGTTATAACATACAAAGTTTCTTAATCATTATTATGGCATTAAATGCTTAAATTATGAAAAATTAACATGAGAAATGTTAAATTTCATCTCCTTTTTGCACTCTGTTTACATGTCTTCAAATTTCTGATACAAAAATATTTATTGTTTCTCGAAAACACTTTTAAGCGTTTGTTGAATGGGGGGTACGTGGGAAAGAAATTTTCCATTATCTGCTTATCTGAGCAAGTCCAATTAAAAGCCAATTTCACTGGCTGCTGAAATCTGGGTTGTTTTACTTTTTCTTTCCTCACTAAAGTTATCATTCATCTTGTTTCCATGGTTTTGATGACCAATCTGTTGTAATTAGTTTTCTAGTTCCTCTGTTAGTAGTGCATCATCCAAAGCTCTTGTTTGTCTTGAAAGAAGCAAGCCCAAGGAAGGAAGAAATCTTGAACCCAGAGAGAAGCAAGACTCTGGAAGGATGGAACCCAGGAAGCCTGAAACCTCACAGCCATTTGCAGCCATCTTGCTTCAAGATGTGAAAATAGACTTTCTTGAGGGAAGGAAACTATGCTTCATGCCCTAGTATCTGTAAGCTCCTACTCCAAATAAATACCCTTTATAAGAAAAAAAAAGATTTAATCTTTGTATTTCAGCAGTTTTACTATGGTATACATCTCTCTCTGACGCACTTTCTCTCTCTCGTTGTGTGTCTGTGTTTATCATGTTTATGGCTATCTGAGATTCTAGAATCTGTAATTTGGTGTCTGTCTCAAAAATTAGGAAATTTTACCAATATCTGATCAAGTGTTTCTTTTCTCCAAATCCCTATTGTTTTTAACGTTTTGGCTTTCTGGCTTTACCTACATTAAACTTTGTGATATTGGCCCGCAGTTCTAAGATGATCTACTCTCTTTTCTCAAGTTTCAAAATTTTACTTTGTTTTCCACTTATATAATATATATTAGTTTAAGTTTTTTTAATTTTTAAAAATTTTCTGGCCTATATACTAAATCTGCTGAGGAAGGCATTATTCATTATTCTTCATGTGTTGCTTTTCTGTATTGCTTGCATTTGTATTTAATTCCTTTTAATAAGTGCAATTATTCTGCTGAATTGCCTATTGCATCTGGTCATCTGTCTACCTTTTAACATTTAATAGATTGTAATATATTAATTATAATTGCATGAAGTTCTTTTTTTTATACTTCCAATATTTAGGTCACATATTAGTCTCATTCTATTCTTTTGTCCATTTTGATTGTTTTCTTGGTCTTTTATTTCCTCAACATTTTTCTGGAAAGCAAGAGTGGGTATTATGGTATAATTTAATTTTCTTTCTATTAATTTTTATTACAATTCTTTCTTTCTGTTTACGTGACCATAACTTACCTTTTGCAGTGCCTTTTTTGTGAGTGTTTGTGTGAGTCTAGCGAATGTTTATTTGGAGTTTATTGTTGCTATGTGTATCCAAGTAGAATTTTTTTTTGCTGTGACAAAGAAGTATGTTTCTCTAGAGATGCCTTGTTTTGTCTCCCTGCTTGGCTTGTAATATGCTACTTGTGCCCAAAGCTGAAAGCTGACATTATGTTTCCTAATGGTTACAGTGTGGTAGAGGAGGTTGCACAAATAGGAGGAGCACACTCCTGTCTCCTGACTTAATCTTATTCTTAAGCTTCCCTTTTGAAGCTACATCTCAGGTGTGGCTTTCTATATGTTCCTTTCTTTTCTCTACAGAGGCATTTCTCAAGATAAAATGAATTACTGCCCCTAGGGGTAAATTGTTCTTTTTCCCATATCTTCACTTTCCCAGTTGAAATGGTTTTCCTTCCCATAGAGTTCTCTGTACTTGTCTTGATGCCCTTCCCTAAAGAAAAATCGTTTATTCATAAGGGAAGACACAAGAGGTGGTGAGTGAGTTTTGGGTAGAATCTATTCCCTTCCCAGTGTCTAGGGGATTTAGCTGTGCCCAGAGGATATTGCTTGTAATGGAGATTAGTATGCTGTGTTTGCTAATGGGTGGTATGAGACATGAGGACACAGCCATATATTACGGTGCGAGACACACAGTGAGCAGAAGACAGTGTGATCCCAGACTGAAATCTTCCCTGCTTTCTGGCTTCCAAGCGGGGCTCAAGACCACAGAGCTCCAGGATCATTTAAAGACAAAGCCAATAGAGAGTGTGTATTCACAGGGAATTTCCTTTAATGGTCTGCAATCCCCTTTCTCTCTGAGTGAATGGTTGCTCTGACGAGTAATCAGTGTCCCTGAGGACATATGGAAGGTCCAGTAGCTGATAGCAGAGTTAGCAGTTTTGATGCCCATGGGATCTGTTCAAACCCACAGGAGCCTGGCAAGGGGCTGCAGATGCTGGCAGCTTTAACAGCCATACTGACCACAGCTGTAGCTCAGCTGCCCCTAGCCAGGATGCCTGCCAAGGACAGTTCCAGCTGTTGCTTACAACTAACAACATGAATGCTCAGGACCAGATAGTGGGACCCACAGTGCAGAGAAGTCAGAAGCAGCCCAGGCCCTTAGCTCCCTGCAGGGCCAGCAGGACTGATCCCTGGGGCTATGAGGACTACTGAGCTCAAGGCTGGGTTCAGGGACAAATTCAAAGGTAGGATCAGAATTCATTCAGGACCATGGATACCAGGGCCAGGACTAGGGACAGGTGAGGAGAGACCTAGGACCACCAAGCATCAGGGCCAGTTTGAGAGGCAGACAGAATGGACGGAGGGGCAGCAGACTTGGCCCAGTGGTTATGACGTCCGCCTACCACATGGGAGGCCCGCAGTTCAAGCCCCGGGCCTCCTTGACCCATGTGGAGCTGGCCCATGCACAGTGCTGATGTGCGCAAGGAGTGTCCTGCCACACAAGGGTGTCCCCCAAGTAGGGGAGCCCCACGCGTGGGGTGGCCCCCACATAGGGGGGCCCCTCGTGTGGGATGGCCCCTGCATAGGTGAACCCCACGCGCAAGGAGTGTGTCCTGTAAGGAGAGCCGCCCAGCGTGAAAGAAAGTGCAGCCTGCCCAGGAATAGTGTTGCAAACATGGAGAGCTGACACAACAAGATGACGCAGCAAAAAGAAACACAGATTCCTGTGTTGCTGATGACAACAGAAGCAGGCAAAGAAGACACAGCAAATAGACACAGAGAACAGACAACCGGGGTGAAGGGAAGGGAAGGGGAGAGAAATAAAAAAATAAATAAATCTTTTTTAAAAAATCTCCTACTATTAATACAGAACCATCAATATCTCCCTTCGAAGAAAAAAAGAAGTGGAAGGAGGAAGGGGCTTCCCTGCAGCATCTGGTCTTTCTTCTCATGATTTCTGTATTCAGCTTTATGGGAAGGCTTTGGTTTTGCCCCTGCTATGATATTTTAATGGTAGAGAATCAGTGGAATTTCATGAAATTACTTCTACTTGGGCATTTCCATTAAGAAATAAAATCTATAAAGTTAAGTGCAACAAACAATATGGATAGAACTTCATTCACGGGAACTGATTTAATGAAATGTCAACATCACAATGAATTCAGAAAACAAGGAGACGTGGAAATAAGCCTCCAATGAAAATTGCAATTTAACCTTCAGCACAGTGTTCTCACAGTGACATAATTTATTCCATGTATGGATTTTATTTTTCCCCCTGAATATCCCCTCACAACCTCTCCAGTCACTGACTTTCTGAATGCCTCATGTACCAGTTCCTAACCTTCAAACATGCCTTATAATGTTCTCCTAAGTGCACTAATTCTGCCATAATATTGGTGACTGGACTGATCAGGCCAAATACTGTCATGTTGCTGCTTTGCCACAAGGAGCATGACTGGGGATGAAGACCTTAGCAAATTATTAAATCAACAGCTGATATTATTAAATTGCCACTTAGCAATATGCTATACTCAAGTTCCCTCTATGATATGATGAGGTAGAAAGATATATTCAGAGATGAGTGGATCTTCATAACTCACAACTCAATGCTCAGGTGTGGAGACAGGGCAAGTAGGCTTGACCTTCCTCAGTTGCAAAGGCATGGCAAATCAGGAGCAGGATCAAGGCAGGTGCTCCCTGGGGAATTATGATGTCCAGGGTGAGGTCACATTCAGGGCTTTTCTGACTCCCATGGAGAGTAATCCTAATAATGACAGCAGTGAAAATTTCTAGCCGCACTGGCAACTTACTAAAATTACAATCCTGAAGTTACTAGTTAGGAATGATATCAAGAAAATGGAAAAGTGGCACGTAACACCTTATTCACACTGATATTTCAAAAATAACCAGAATCTATTAAAGCCAACATTGTTAGGAAATATATGCAAATATATTAGATTCCATTTTAATTCCACAGGTGTATAAACACATACACACTTATATATAATGCCTGGGCTAGTGGCACAATGATCATATTCCAAAGCCATGCTTGATTCTTGTCTGCATCTGAATCTCTGACCAGCACCTTCAACACTTTTCCTGCTGAAAATAGAGGAAACTGGGCTGGATGAAGGGACACCACTAGGGAGATAACTGTGTTCTCCAAGGAGTCAACCATCCTCCTCCTCCTAGAGTGACCCTAAGACAAGGACCTTCCTTCATTCCCTCTCTTTTTAGATACAGAGTTACCTCCTAGACACAAATCACCACTTGGGCAGACAGAAGAAAACAGAGGACAAATTTACTTAACTTTAAGACCCTTTTTTATCAAAACATACATTTTCCAGGACTCATGGGCCCCATCCACAAGAATAGGAAAACCTTGTAGTTCTTCCTCTTTATGGTCATGACTCTCAACTGTGAGTTTCTCAGGGATTCAGATAGGAAGGTAGTGGAGATGCTGCATCTAAGCATAGGACTCACTGTTATTCTCCTTTTCTTCAGGTGTCCTGTCCCTGGTGTAGCTACAAGAGTCTGTACCTGGCTTGGTAAAGCCCTGACAGACCCTGTCCCTCACCTGCACTGTCTCTGAAATCTCTTTAAGCAGCAATCAAATGGACTGGGTCTGCCAGACTCCAGGAAAGAGGCTGCAGTGGGTCGGCAGGATAATTAGTGGTGGAAGCACAAACTAGAACCTAACTCTTCAGTCATGATCAGCATCACCAGGGAAACCTCCCAAAATGAAGTTTCTTCAAAGCTGAGCAGCCTGAAAGTCAAGGACATGGAAATGTATTACTGTGCAAGCGACACAGTGAGAGGAAGTCAGGGTGAGCCCAGACACAAACTTCTCCTCAGGACACCGGAGAGCACTGGGTATTTAGGGTGCTAGTGACCACCAGGGGACACTCAGGGGCAAACCGCAATGGCCAGTGAATGCAGAAGTTAGGAAGGATAGTCCTTATCTTGCCCACGTTCCCCTCTTATTGCTCCACAACTTGTAATCCCCGGGGGACAGCCATTGTATATTTTCTGAGCAGTGCTATGATATATGCAAGATTCAGACTACAATGAATGCTGGCCCACTCATCACTTTGGGAAAGGATTTTTGTTTTCTTTGCAAGTTTTGTGTTGTTTCTTTTTTATTTTTATTTTTTTTAGCATTTTATTGTCTTTTTTAAAGATAAAGAAATCACACAAAATGTTACATTAAAAATATAAGAGGTTCCTATATACCCCATTCCCCACCCTCACTCTCACACCCACATCAACAACCTCTTTCATCACTGTGGCACATTCACTGCATTAGTTGAATACATTTCGGGACAGTGCTACACAGCATGGATTATGTTTACATTTTAGTTTACACTCTCCCCCAATTCATTCAATGGGTTATGGCAGGATATAAAATGTCTTGCCTTATTTCTTTTGATTTTCTCTATTTTTCGAGGGAATGCATGTAAACCAGTAGTGATCTGGCTCCTTGGAGTAGTGATCTTACTCCTCTAGCAAATGTACCATTAGATCAATGTGACTTTATCAAAATAACTAGTGGTTGAAGGGAATCAACATAAAGTGTGGAAATATAGGACCTAAAGGATGGGAGAAAACAAATTATACATTTAATAATGGACTTTCCTCTGTGAAAAGCCCATGTGCAGGACCTCAGGTTATTAAATATGCAAGTATTTTTCAAAGTTAAAATTTCACTTCCAGGTATATAACCCAAAATAATAGAAAAAGGAATTCAAGTATATATTTGTACAGCAAAGTTTCCCTCTCAATTAGAAACAGAGTGGGCATCATCATCTCAAAATCCTCAAGATTGGAGAATGAAAAATGGATAAACATGTATTGTTATTCTACTAAGGATTTATTATTCTAGCAATGGAAAAACTCTTACTGATATAAAAGCAGTGTTCACCAGAGGTTCTGAGGGACAGGAGAAGGAAGAATAGATACAACATGATGGCATTTTTGGGACATTGGATGTGTTCTGCATGGCACTGTAGTGACAGGTACAGGCCATTGTATATTTTGTCATAAACTACAAAATTTTCTTGGGCATAGTGAAATTATAATGTGATCTATAATCCATGGTTAGTAACAATGGTTCATTATGTGTTCATCAATTGTAACTATTGTACCATGCCCAATGAGGAGTGTTGCTGATGTAGAAATGTGTGGGAGAGGGACATAGTGGGGCCTATGAGACTACTTTGTAGTTTTAATACACCATTTATATACTTTAAAGCTTTTTAGAAATAAAAATAAATTAATAAAAATATTATATTTTAAGCCTACAATTCCACTTCCATGCATATACCCCAAAATGTAAAAAACAGGGGTTCAAGTATATATTTTTAAAGCAAAGTTCCTAGCAACAGGATTTACAATAGTCAAAAAGGATAAATCCAAATTTTCATCAACAGAAGACTAGATAATCAAATATTTTCACAGAATGGCAAATCATTCACTTGCACAAAGGAAAGACATATAAAATGAATGAAAATTGAAACAGTTTTAAATTAAATAGTCCAAATACAAAAGGAAAAGTATTGCATGCATTCACTTACATGGAATCCCTAGAATATGCAAATTCATAGAGTAAGTAGATTAGGGGTTAGCACATTCAGGACGGAATGGGAAGTATTGATATTTGCTATCACATGGATGAAACTTGAAACAATATGAGAACTAAAAGAAGCCAGGCATGGCTTTTTATTGCAATAAATTACAAAAATATAATTTATTTCCTGACATTTACACCGCAATTAAGGATAAGTACAGAGCTTTAAGGTAGATTTATTGTTCATGGGGTAAACGGGTGGTCTAAGGACAAGATGATGTTAGGTAGAACGTATAGTTTTTTCTGTAGAATTTAATGAAGACATTCTAATATTTTCTCTGTTCATGGTAACTCCTAGTTTTGTATAAAACAATAACCATCTAAAAATATGCTTTAAATGGATGAACTTTATGGTATATGATTTTTATCTTAATAAAACTATCTTTTAAATTAAGAAGATTAATTGTTCCTTGGGAGAAGGAAATGGGTGAGAGGCAGAAATTACAAGTGAAAATTTTTGGGAGTTCACTTTTGAGGTGGTGGTGATGACCACACATGTGCACATGTGTGTATATAATTACCCAATATTATACTTAAATATGTGATGACTATAAAATTTCATTCATGCCTGAGTAATGCTGACACAAATAAACAAATGGACAGATGAACAGAATGGAGAGGTAGAGAGAATGCCCCAGGGACTCCTGCTTGTCCATCTCTCTCTTTCCTTAGAGTCAGACAAGCTATTCCAACAGTCCCAATTCCATCTTACTGATATCTGTTTTATAAGTGGGATCCACGTCTCTAGCTCCTCTCCTGATTCCATCTCCACCTCCTTGCTGGACACCTGCACCTGACTAATGACCTGTCTTAGCCTCCTTCCTCCCACATTCTCATCAGATTTTTAAAGTTTTTGCTGCCACTTTTACACAAACTTTTCATTTCATTGGCCACAACCAGTGCATTTTAATTCCTCAGTATCACCGGAAACATTCCTCATGTTCATCTCTATTCAATACATAATGAACATGAATCAGAACCCAGAAGGAAAGCCCCTAGTACCCATCACTTGAATAACAATTGCCCAAAGGCCTTCCCCATATTCACAGTATCATATGTATGATATTTTCTAACTTCAGAATGGTATTTGGCAAAAGAAAACTGTGTCTGTGTTTGCACAGGTTAGTGTGCAGTGATGTCTGATCAATATGCTCACACTTTCTGTTCTCCTTCCTCCTGAACAACTTGTAACTGAAAGTGAGCAAGCAATGGGACTGTCTTAATGTATTTTATTGTAGAGATACCTGGGATTGTTTGTTGTAGTGGTTATAGAATTCTGATAGTAAGATATGGACACATTTATTTGGATAATTTGAAGACCAAACACTGAAGGTTTATGGAAATAAGCTGAAAGTCAATGCAGAGCATGATCTCCAAACTTTAAAGCCCACACTTATGCTCTGCCAAAACTGGGAAATGTAGAAACAAGATACTTAGGAATTGGTGAATTTGACAGTTCTTAAGATAGGTCTGAGTTTAAATCTTAATTAATGATTACTTCCTGTTAAACAGTCTCTGACCAAAGGAAGTTTTATGTAAAATCTTTTGCTATTAATATCTGTGTATAAGAAAACTAGGCATTTGTGGAAACAGGCAAGTTGTATTAAAAAGTTAGGCCTGTGTGCAAGGAAATTAACTATCCATGAAAGACAGAGAAAATTTTAAAAATAGAGATTTCTAGTGTCTACGCTCATGTTTGCTTCTGTTGTCTTTGCCAAAAAAGTCACATACAGAAGCTTAGGGTCACTGTAGATGGCACTGCCTGTGTGCTGGACAATTGGAAGAGGGAAGTTGGTTTCAGTTTTGACAAATTCATCAATATTGTGTTCATGTGTATATATGTGTGCACCTGTCTGCAAATGTGTGCATGAGTGTGCATGTAATTGTTTTAAACATGTGAAGGGGCTTTGAGACATGTATATGTGTACATGCCTGACAGTGTGTGGTTTGAATGTGTGGATTATTGGAGTAGTAGATGTGTATGCATATGAATGAGTGTGTGCATATATGTGTGTGAGTGTGAGAGTGTTATGGGTGTAGAACATTTATGAATGAGTTTTAAGCCCCATGAATATCTACTTGCAGGTGTTCCTTGATGAGACCTTCAATTCACGGAGCACAAAGGAGATGAGAGACTGCCTGAAAGTTGCCAAGAGTCATATCTGCATTCTCAAGTGTGGGACTTTGCCAGAAAATCTGGGGAGATATGGGCAGCGGCCTCTCCCCTAGGTGCTTCATAGAATCTTGAAATTAGGCTCCCAACTGAGTATACTGGTTACAAAGCACAGTTCAGTACATAAAGAAATGTGGGATCTCTAAAGAGAGCTTCTGCAAGGAAAATGCCCTGTGAGCCCAACAGACCTACCTGCAGGGCGAGGCAGAACTGCAGGGGGCGCTCAAGATCCACCAAGCATAGGACCTGGCCCCTGAACATGTGCTTTTGCAAACGGAGGGACTACCTTTCTTCCTCTCAAGGTCTGAGATTTGCTTTTCAAAACAAAAGGTAAAATAGGAACTTAATGGACTGTTATGTATCTAAAACTAATCTCTTTGGAAGCCTTTGCCTGAATTAATAAGGCAAGGGGAATCACATTTAAAAGGGAAAATCGTAAGTCTTTTATTCACCTGAACAGTGGGGGCCTAGAGGACAGGGTTGATTTACTAATTCAGTGGGTGTAGAATTTTGAGAAACACATTGCTTTTATATTTGCTGTGTGTCTCTTTTTAATTCATGTTTCATTTTTCACGATTTTTTTAGAAAATAATGACCTGTAATTCTTTCCTTTATCCTCAAACATCTGATGTTAACTTTCTGTAAGTTCATATTCCATTCTTAGTTCACACTGTCTACATTTTATAGCACAAATAAAATGCTGCTATCAAGAGTACCTTCTGTGTCTCCTCCACGCAAACATCTTGTTCTTCTCACTCTGGTCATTGTGCTTAGTTCCTCCAGCATCTTCATCATGGTAATCTCCAGCCATCTCAAATAATATCTACCACTTTTTGCGTTCTATTGCACATTAGTAATTTCTGTTGGTTTGTCACACTAGCATTTTTAAAACCTGGGATTTTTGTTCAGGCCCAGCATTGTTTAATAATCTCTATGAGTGACAGAAGCTATTTATATTTTATTTATTTTTCCCTTTTCATCCACACCCACAGATATATATTCACAACCTTTGGATTTTTATCTTTGTTAGCAAGAATGAATTCTAATCTCCCTCTAAGGCCAGGTCACTAAATTCTGCATCTGTTTAAACCTGTGGGACCACATGCTAAGTATCAGGGACATATGATTCAGCATGCTGGATGCCATCCCTTCCCATACAACTTCTCAAATCAGATCAACCTAAGTTTTTACCTCTCACACTGAAGATCTTGTTATGTCCTGTTATTCTGGCTTATTCTACTTCTGTTAACTTTCCAATTACCTGCACTCAGAAATGAAGGTTATTTGTTATATAATTCACTTGACTAATATTGAAAACCTGGGTCTTATTATAGTGCATTCAAGGCTGAATTCATGAAACAATAGGATAAAAGGGATTTTCAGAAATGAGACCTAAATAGATCATTGAACAGGTGTGGTCACTGAAGCTCAGGGGATTGCCCTGCCCCAGTGACACACTGTGACAGGACCAGGGAAGTTGTCACTTGTGCAGGTATGGTGGTCAGTGGTGAGGGCTCGCAATGGTCCCCACATTCTGGTTATCATGGGACTGATAACACTAACAACTGTGTTAACAGTAAATAGCTCCAGGACCCTACTGTAAAATTCTAAAACTCTCTGCTGTCATCATCACTATGTGTCTGTTCAGATTAAATGATACAGGAGTGAGGGCACATTCTTGGGGTCGTACAGCAGGCAGGGATGGAGCTGCTGAGATCTCTAACATTAATGACTTTTACATTCTCAGGCACAATCCCAGATTCACTGACACAGTCCTGAGGAGGGCAGCTCTTAGGGCATTTTTTAAAGGGACCTGATTCCATGTCAGGGATTTGCTCACTAGCCATTATGAGTTCATCATTTCTGGAAACTGTTCTGCTATATGGTCAGGGATCTGCATGGTATTTTCCTCAATATAGCCAAAGTTATTTTCACTGAATTCAAATTCAAGAATTGGAATTTTCCTGGGCCCATGAATGAAACCATGGATGGACCTCTTAGGGTGCTGTAAAAAGTGTCAAACTTTTGATGGCTTAACACTATAGATGTGTATTGCTTTGCAGTTCTGGAGGCTATAAACCTACAGCCTGTAGGGGTTAATCCTTGCCATCCTCTTCCTATGCAGTAGTGCTTTGTTGAAAGTCGTAAAGCTTCAATCCCTAACTCAGTCACCAAGGCATCCTCCCTGAGTCTGTCTGTCTGTGTCAAATTCCTCCCTTTTTATAAGTACAGCAGTCTTGTTGGATTAGGGCCCAATCTAATGCAGTTTATTTTAACTTAGCTAATAACATATTCAAAGACCCTATTTCCAAATAAGGTCACATTCACAGGACAGGATAATTTTTCAACATTTATTTTGGGAATTAGTATTCAACCTATATCTCTAATCCAACATTTATGTGAGAGGAGGCCCTTCCCTGGGCTGTCTGTGTTTGTAGGCCAGGGGAAGGTTTATGTTTCTTAAAGTTCTTCCTAAAGTAGAGCTTCCAGAGGTACAGGGTGTCCCTGCAGATTCAACTATGTTTGGTGTGGTAAACATGTATAGGCACCTGCTAGGAGTGTTGATCTTCTAAGCAGAGATGCTCACTCTGCTAAGAATAAACTTCTGGAGAGATTAACTTGAACAATTTCAACACCAGTAAATACTGAATATAAATTATATAAAAGCCTTTTCAGATGAAGACATAATCACACAATGTAAATGACTCAAATTCGATCTGAATCATGGCACGTATTACAGTGGATAAAGTTCGTCTAAATTTATCATGTTTGTTAAATTTACCTATTGCTACAAAATTTTATAGTATACAATAAAACAGCTAAGGGAGGTGATAAACAGATTGGAATGTTTATTGGGTAGATTAGAAGGTTTTGTATTAATGTTGAGTATTTGAAAAACATAACACATTGACTATATTCCCAAGGTCATTGTTTCTGGCTCTACCTTTCTCCCTTTCAGGTCTTTCATCAAATTTTTATGGCCTATAGGAAAAAAACAACCCTTTATTTGAAAAAGCCAGACCCAAGGAAGGGGACTGTGTTCTCACAGGGCTTAGCCAGCTTCTTCCTCCCAGAGGATCCACAGAGACAACGATCCCTTTAGAACTTTTAAATTTTACATTCACAAGTACTTCCCACATATAAATAGCCACTTGGGCCAACAGATGACAGGACAGACCACATGGACCTAAATTCAGGATCCTCCTCAACCCGAAAATTATTGTCTGCTAGTCATGGGCTTTGTCCACAGGAACAGGAAAGTCTTGTGGTTCCTCCTCTTTCTGATGGCAGCTCAAGATGTGAGTGTCTAAAGGATTCAGCCATAAAGGCAATAGGGAGATGCACATGAGCTCATGACTCCCTGTGTTTCTACTTGTCTCAGGTGTCCTTTCCCAGGGGCAGCTGTAGGAGTTAGAACCTGACCTGGTGAAGCCCTCACAAACCCTGTCCCTCACCTGCACTGTCTCTGGATTCTCCATCCCAACCAGTGATTATTGCTGGGATTGGATCTGTCAACCCTCATGGAAGGGGCTGAAGGGGTTATAAGCAATGTATTACAGTGGGGAAAAAGGCTATGCCTCATCTGTCCAGTCAAATCTCCACATCCAGAGACACATCTTAGAACCAGGACTTTCTGGGCTCCATGACAGCTAAGGACACCACTGTATATTATTGTAGAAGATATACAGTGAGGGGAAGTCAGCGTGAGCCCAGACATAAACCTCCCCATTCAGGAGGGTAATGGGCAGTGGAGGGCTCTGAGGACCCCTCCAGAGCAGGCACCAAACCGATGCTCAGGTTCAAGAAAAATGTGAGAACGAGAGGAATCCTGTAATGAATATATAGGGTTTTCGCCTCTTGTTTAAAAGCATTTAATCTCTGGGGATTCATCACCACATCTGTTCTAAGTAATGCCAGGATGTTTCCAAGTTTCAGACACAGAATATATATTTGTAGTGCTTTTGTATTTATTACAAACTATTGTAGGTTGTAACACATAAAATACTTTTCTTCATATTTTTCTGGAATTATTCTGGAAGTATAAACAAACACATTTAACTGCCTCTCTG
Source organism: Dasypus novemcinctus (assembly GCF_030445035.2). NCBI lineage: Eukaryota > Metazoa > Chordata > Mammalia > Cingulata > Dasypodidae > Dasypus > Dasypus novemcinctus. The sequence continues at coordinate 60,003,778 of NC_080691.1, read as the reverse complement.
ATATTTTGCTTTTACTTTGTGGGATTTAATTCTCTTTCTTCACTCTGGTCAGGAACAATATAATAATAGTAGTAGTAATAATAACAATAATAAACTAAAATGTCAAAATTTCTAGATTGTTTAGTTACTGTAAGGACAAGTTATTTTGTGGCAAGATTATTTTATTGGAATTGAAAATTAAAGTCCCTACCTTCTTTTCCCAAGTTTGAACATGCATGTCCCTCCTCTCCCAGAATGTTCAGAGTTCTTGGTTCCCAGGTTTAGCTCCCCACACCACATAAGGCACCACTACCACCAGAAAGTGGAGACTACATCACATGGCTTTAGGGGCATCGTCCAGGTGACTCAACCTTTTCTCTCTCATGGACAGTGCTCCTGTACTTATATAGTCTGTAAATGATCCAAAGACACAGTAGGCTGATCCTGATGGGTGCAGCTAGAGGGATGGACTGGGACAAGCCACCCAACTCTTACTAGGAGAAGAAGCCTTCTGGGGTGGTAAGAGCATCAACTATCATCAGGAAGCCTTGGAGTTCTTCCTGATCTACCACCTCTGGGGAATGGGCTGTATTTTCAAGAGAGAAATGAAAAGTAGAAAAGTTGAACATGGAGGGTTTGAAACCTTGTGTCTGCAAGGACAGGCTTTCTTCTTCCTCAGGAAGCGTTCAGGCTCACCTGACTCACTTGATCCCTGGAGCTGGAATTTGACCAAAAGCTGCAAGTATGCAATTATCTACAGGCCCCATTGACTATCAGCAGAAGCCACAGATGAAAGAGCCCAGATTTGCAGGATGACGACTGGAGAGGAGTTGGGTGATGCAGCAATAAACAGGACAGTGCTGCTCTCATGGACCCTTCTCCTATATTCTCATATTGAAGAGATTTGATAAATCCTTCCATTCAGTGAGATCAGGGAATTTTGAGATGTACAGCAGATGGATAGTTTCCAAAGAGGTGTTGCAGGTCTTAGAAACATGGGTATCAACATTTATTAGACATGATACTATTCTAATTTGTTCCATGAAGATACAGCAATAGAGTTTTCAGAAATATTGATAGTTTCAGCCTTCTCCTCATGGGACCTTAGTATCCCTTTATATTGCAAAGTCTGAAGACAAGAGTTTCATAAACTTTGTGTCATATGGAGAAGTTAAACAAATATGTGTAATCATATGGGATGTACACATGCAATTAAATGTTTTTCTTATTGCACGCAGTTTTCATAGAATGTTGGATTAATTCAATTAGTTAAAGATAAGAGTCCCAATGCCCAAGAGGATTAATGATTTAAGAACAATATGCCAGGTGAGCAAGAGGAATCCTAATGATGGAAGAGGTACTTGGAGAGATGAGGGCCCTCATGACCTCCCTACGCTCGCACCAGGGGAGCCAGAAACCTGAGAAGTCCTGCCGTGACCTGTCTTCTCTACCCCTCCCCAACATTCAGAATCACAGGGACCCTTTCTCCTGTGGGAATACCAGGCACAGTCATCTTGCTCTTCAAAACTGTGTTAATCACCCCTGAAGATCAGCAATCCAGGGTTTAATCTCTCATCCTGTATATTCTAATAGCCCTGGATTCAAATCAGCCCCTTCTCTAAATTCATCATGCACTCCCCAACCCTCTATCAAATTCATTCCATTTGCCTTCTGGTATCTTCAGTCAGTAATAGGGAAAAACCTACACACCTCAAATCCATTTCTGAATATGCCTTTTCTCTTCCTATACTAACTCATACTTGATTCCCACATGGAACACACCTCGGAAACATTCTCAAATGGGTGGTTCCCCATGATTTTTCTCATAGAATTTAAGTGTATGCTTAATAGATACTCATTGTCAGTTTTAGACAATGCTCACTTTTCCCATCTCCTTTCTTGAGCTTTCATTCTCATATGATAACACCACTCCACACATAACCCTGTCTCCATGTGATTACCTATTGTCCTTGGGTGCGACGGCTTGCTCGGTCGGTAGAGGTGGGGTCTGGCTGCGGACGAGGGGTCGGTCCCGCTTGCGACGAGGGGTCGGTCCGGCAGCAGACGAGGGATCGGTCTCATCTCACAAGGGGTTGCGCGGTTCAGCTGACGGGGTCGCCCGGCGAAGCCGGCGATGAAGGGGTCGCCCGGAGAAGCAGGCAACGAACTGGGGACAAGGGAGGCCAGGCCCTTGTCGGGGGCTCTCAGGACTGGAGGGCGCACGGCAGAAAAACTACCGCGGAGACAAGGTAAACACGCAAGTCCACTTTATTGAGGGAGAGGCAACAGTTTTATAGGGGCTGGGGAAGGCTGATTGGTCGAAGCCATGCCCTGTTCTGATTGGTTGCCGGCAAAAGGTCAGTGGGCGGTACTGGACGGGGGAGGGGTGGTGGTTAGGGATTGGCTGTCGCTGTTGCTGGGGGAAGGGGCAGGGTTTAGGGATTGGTGGCTGCTGTTGCTGGGGTGGAGGGCAGACTTGAGTTTCCCGCCCATGCCTGGCTGTTGCTGCTGTCGGGGGAGGGAAATGGCAGACTGGATTTCTCCGCCCATGCCTGGCTGTTGCTGCTGTCGGGGGAGGGGAAAAGGGCAGACTGGAATTTTCCCCCCTGCGCCTGCGCAGGGAGAAAGAAGAAGAAGGGTGCTGCCCCACAGGCATCGTGTGGCGCCATCCGGGAGGAGGGGCGGCCGCGGAAGCATGGCTGCCGAGAAGGGGAGACCCGAGGGCACTCTGCGCCCATGCCGAGCTTCCTTCAGGGGTGGCGGTGGGCCCGACCAACCACCCTATTATGGGGGCAGCGGAATTAGGCCTACCGCGGCCGCTCCCCCGCCAGGCCAGCAAACCACACTTCAGCCCGAGGGGTGACCGCACTTGGGATTCCTGCCTTCCTTGAGGAAAACATCTCCACCTGCTCTAGGACTCACTCACATAAGATCTGTCACGATTCATGATGGTTTCAGTACACAGATACATGATGCATGCAATGTGTGAGTCTCCTTAATTTTTTTAATTTTTTAAAAAGATTATTTTTTATTTCATCTCCCTCCTCTTCCCTGCCCCACCAAATTGTCTATTCTCTATGTCCATTTCCTATGTGTTCTTCTGTATCCTTTTGTATTCTTGTCAGTAGGGAATCTGTCTTTGTCACTGGGAATCTGTGTCTCTTTTTTCTATTATCTTGCCATGTCATCTCTCAGTGTGCGTGGTGCATCTCCTCTGCAGGCTGCACTTTTTTTCACTCTGGGCAGCTCTCCTCACAGGGTGCACTCCTTGCACACGGTGCTCCCTTACAGGTGGGACAGTCCAGGATGAACAGGCACTCCTGTGCACATCAGCACTGCGTGTGGGCCAGCTCCTCACATGGGTCAGGAGATCCTGAGTTTGAAGCCTGGACCTCCCATGTGGTAGGCGGGTGGTCTATCCATTAAGCCAAATACAATTCCCATCTTTGAGTCTCTTTAAACCATTTCTCCTCCAACACTCTGCCCTCCTCATGATCTCACAGAGCACCATAATGGACCTCATACTTTGTCCTTTCCATGAACATCTCACTCTGCGTTCCCAAGTAGAAACACTCCAGTATGTTGCCTCCTCCTGCTCTAACGTCTGCTCCCTCTACACTTTCACTCCAAAATACATCCTACCACACCTTAAAAGTCACACTCTCCTTCCTTTTCACAATCTAGATCCTATACACATAAGACACACAGAAAAGTTTTTAAAAAGTAAACATGTTATTGAAGAAGAAATAAAAATTTCTTTGAGAGTGATATGATTGTCTATAAAGAAAATCTCTATGAGTAGACAGAAAAAATTTCTTGGATGAATAAACAATATAGGAAGCTTGCAGGGGAAGGCTCCTCTATTAAACTTAACTATTTCCCTATATACCAGTAATGTAAAATTAGAGTTTGAAAATCATAAGGTTATACAATGAACAACAGCCACAAAAATGAAATATATACATTTAGACTAATACAATATGTGCAGTCTCTATTTGAAAAAAAGTACAATATGATGAATAAAGAAAACAATTATCTAAATAAATTAGAGAATTTTTTAATTCATATAATGGAATACACAGGGGTGCTAAGAGATCATTTCTGCCCAACTTGATCTATAACTTCAGTGTAATCTCAAACAAAACCTCAGCAAGATATTTTATATGTGTCACAAAACATTTTCTAAAATTTTTATGGAAAGACAAAAGGTGTAAATTAAGAACACAGTTGTGAAGATGTCGGGCTCACAAACTAATTTCAATATTTAATATAAACCTTCAAGAAACAATGAAATTCATAATTGTTGAAAAAAATAAGCAGGGAGATAAATGTTGAAGAATAGAAAGACTAGAATTTGACCAATATAATTTTAGTCAAAGATACCTGTAAAAGAAGCAGTAGTAACTTAAAGGAAGGAAGAGAATCTTTTCAAAATATGATGCTACATTCAAATTCAAGAAATAAAGTAGACACTTACCTTTCACAAAATTAATGCAAAATGATCCAAAGATCTACATATAAGGCACAGAAATATAAAATTTGTAAAAGATAACATAGGTGAAAGTCCAGGGCGCTAGGACATAGGCAAAGAATTTTTATTTACAACACCACAGGAACAATTTGTGAAAAAATGATAGCATGTACTCTATTGAAAGCAAATTCTTCTTCATTTTTTTTAAAGATTTATTTATTTATTTTTTTCTCTCCCCTCCCCCCCCCCGCCCCCCCCACACGTTTGTCTGTTCTCTGGTTCTATTTTGCGGCGTCTTCTTTGTCTGCTTCTGTTGTTGTCAGAAGCATGGGAATCTGTGTTTCCTCATCTTGTTGTGTCAGCTCTGTGTGTGTGTGGCGCCACCATTGACTATGGGGTGCAGCGATGCCCAGAGGTGTACTTACCAGGTGCAATTGGACGTGTCAAGATGACAGGAGAGAGTGTTGCTGTGGGGGGAGTGAGGGGTGGGGACGGTGGGGTTGAATGGGACCTCATATTTTTCGAATGTAATATTATTTTAAAAAATGAATTAAATAAAATAAATAAATAAAATTTTTAAAAAAATAATATGAAAATTGAATTAGAGGGTAAGGGTCAAGTAATGGGTGGCCCCCCTTTTCCTCTGTAGATTAAGAAACTGGAGAGGTCTTATCTTCTAGGTGTAGGTGGATTTATCAGGAACATTTCCCTCAGAGTTGACCTCAAGAAGCTCCAGCCTAGATGCCAGAAATCACAGCATTTTGTCCACACAGATTTCTCCAACCAGAGGTCTCAGCCTGAAAGACCTTCTCAGAGCAGCATTCAGTCTGGGTAATGATGTCTATAGGACTCTTATAGCTGCACTGAGGAGGGGAATATTCCTTGCAAGCTAAAGCTCTGTGGAATAGAGATTTGAGAAGGAACATATTATGAAAAGGACAGCAAATTTCTCATAGAAATACTGGAAATCACTAGAAAACTTGCTGAAGCTCAAAGTGATACTGCAAAAATAAATTGACTATATTGACAGAGATGTTTGTGTTGTGCCACAGTTTTATCAGGCACCAGCTTGACACTGAGAATAAGGCAGTGAACAAGAAAGACATGTCCCAGGTCTTAGTGGACTTTATATATTAGAGTTGCACTTGTCCAAAATGGAATTCTTGGGTTTCCCTCTCATCACTCAATGGGATTAATTCCTAAACTTCCTCCCCCACAGTTATCTGCTAAGGTCCAGCTAAACAGAAAGAATTTACTAACAATGCAAGCAAAGATTTCCAATGGGACAACTTTGAAAAAGCCAAGGAAATTTTTAAAAGATGAAATACTTTAAATATAGAAGATCGAGTTTAAAAAGATGCCACTCTAATGGTGGAGAATTTAAAAGTTTTATATATAAAGTTCTTGTATATATATATTTTTAAAAAGAATGTGAAAAGAAGCTTAGCATGATTTATCATCTGGGAATTTCAAATTAAAACCAGATACCACTGCATTTGTGTTAGAAAGGCTAAAACAATTTTAAGCTAACTGCTACCACCATCTGCTGGTGAGATGAGGACACCACCACATTGGGTGGATTCAAAGGGGCACAACTGTTTTGCAACACAGTTTGACATTTTCTTACAGAGCTAACCTTAGCCTTACCAGAGAAACCAGCAAGTGTGCTTCTATTTATTTCCCAACTGATTTGAAAATAAATGACTACAAAAAAACATGCACTTGAAGGAAGTTTCTTTTTTCATTCATTATCGTGAAACACTAAAAGCAACAAAGACGTCCTTCGACATATGCAAACCAAATGCTGGATTATCATTATTATTGTTTCTTTACTTTAAAAAAGTCTCATTTTGCTCAATATTCTCTGAAATTATCTCAACCAAATTTTGTAAAGTTTTACTCAAATTTCCCATATCATTTGACATATCAAAGTGAATTCTCTTTCCTATCTGCCCTTTTTTTTTATGGCATTCTTTTCTATTTCTGGAGTGGAGGTCAGTTTTATTATGCTTCCTTATTCCCTTTTTCTATACCATCACAAATAAATTTGTTTTAATGATTCATTATAAGATTCTTTTTCCATATGTTCCTGTATTTCCAGGTTATTTCCTATCCAATTATTTGTTTGCTTATCCTCAATTTATTTGTATTTTGTTTTGCATATTTTCTCAAATTTTGAATAATGGTAGTGTTTCATAATGAGAAAAATGTCAGAAAGAAAAGAATTACAGAATCATTATATGTTGTCAAGGTTTTTGTATTTGTCGAAATATCTGGAAGGAAACTACATTTAACCATATTATTTTTGTATATCTCATATTGCTCAGTTTTAATAAAAAATACATTTTATCACTTCATGCAAGGCAACATTAAGACTGGCTAATATCCCCAGGAACTTACTATGTTGGAAACAGATAGGAGATCTCACTCTCCAGGTTATGGAAATTATGTTAACAACTCCTCTCCGGTTGTACCTTGCCTCTATGTTCACAAATGTTCATGTTCCCGAGCACATAAGACTTTCATGCTACTTTACTGGAATTGTAGGTGGTGTTGGGGTTTAAGATATAATTAGGGGATTTGAATCTCTGGACTGACAATATGATAGCCAGGTCCTGAGCCTCAACAGACTCCAGCTCCTACAATCAGATTTATTGGACTCACCTCACTCAGCTAAGATGGAGTTGAAGAAGGACAACCACCAGACCATGGAGCCTAGAGAGCCTACAACTGAAAGCAGGAGGATTGCATCCAGTATCCATGTGGAATCTGAGCCTCCTCTTGACATAGAGGTGCAACGGACACAACCAATCCACGGTCCACAGAGAAAAGGTGGCATTGGAGTGGGAAAAGTGGACATGGTGGCTGATGGGTATGGGGAATGGCAGGAAGAGATGAGATGTGGAGGTGCCTTTGGGATTGGAGTTGCCCTGGACGGTGCTTCAGGGGCAATCACCGGACATTGTAAATCCACCCAGTGTCCACTGGATGGAATGGGGGAGAGTATGGGCCATGATGCGGACCATTGACCATGAGGTGCAGAGATTCCCAGAGATGTACTTACCAAATGCAATGGATGTGTCATGATGATGGGAGTGAATGTGGCTGGGAGGGGAGTGGTGGGGTGGGGGTGGTGGGGTTGAATGGGACTTCATATATATTTTTTAATGTAATATTTTTACAAAATCAATTAAAAATAAATAAATAAATAGTTTTAAAAGGTTAAAAAAAAGGCATTTTCCATTACTCTGAGGAAGTTAATAGACCAATTATTCTTTTCTTGGGGTAGAGACAGATAATGTTTGATTTTGACACAACTAGCAATTTTTTTTTCAAAGCTTTGGGTTCTGCAAGATAGAGATCCACCTTCCACGTCGCCTTTCCTCAAGATTCTCAGTGACCCTTAAGACCATGCGGACCATTGACCATGACGTACAGCGATGCTCAGAGATGTATTCAAGTGCAATGGATGTGTCATGATGATGGGGGAGAGTGTTGCTGTGGGGGGAGTGGTGGCATGGGGGAGGTGGGTGTTGCATCGGGACCTCATATTTTTTTAATGTAATATTTATAAAAAATGAATTTTAAAAAAAGACACTTTCTACATTTACACCAGGACAGTGGGTAGCTCTTGGGTCTGAGAAACCAGTTAATAGTGTCATCAGCTCAGATCCTGGGGGCTGAATTCACAGACAGGGATCTGGTCTGTCATTGTTCGTCCTTGGGAAGGCAGGGTGGGAGGGTCTGAAGAGCAGGGAACCCCAGGCTTCCTGCTCATATGAGCAGAGTCCCTCCATCCATTCAGGCTTGGAATCAAGGATCCAGGGAATGGTGAAAGGCCCTTGCTTCATGCCAACAAAGCAGGCATTCTGTGGGAGCAGAGCAGGGTAGGGTGTGGTCTCTGATTGCAGTGCCCCTACTAAGCATTTTCTCCATCCCACACACCTTTGCTCTGTGTCCACTTGCTGATGGAGCTGGCCTAGCCTCTCCTTGAAAGGGGCTGCAGTCTTGGACTTCTAAAATCTGAGAACTGTTTTGCGCTCTTCTCTACCCTTGACTTCCACGCTAAGCTTAAATGCAGAATCTTTAGTTATGATGCATTATTCCATGGTGGACCTCCTTCTAAGGCATTGACACAGATGAGGTAATTTTCTTATATCAGTTCTTAGAATGATACCTAACATTATCACCTTCTGTGATTGGAGGCCCTGGAGAATGGGTGACCAGTGACCTCGTTGAACAAGTCATGGATGTTTTGCTGTGCAGAGTCCATATTGTGGTCTCCAAACACAATCCTGTGGGGTGAGAGCAGCTCTCTGCACTCAGACTGCAGAACTCCTCACTAGAGGCAGATATCTAGAAGATGGCATGGGCATGGCTGGAGCCAGGTAAAGCAGGGCCAGGCTGGGTCACCCCCCCACCCAGCACAGGTGCACCTTGAAACCCAGTGACTGTCACCAGCTCAGCCTCTTGTTCCCCCAGACATCCCAGATGCAAATCACCCTGGGCCTCACAGAAGAAATGCCCCTCACAGGCTGGGCCTGTGTGGTAGGTCTTCATCCTCCAGATGGCCATGCAGATGCTGGGACTCCTCCTTTGCCTACTGGCAGCTCCCCTGGGTGAGGGTCTTGGGGTTCAGGAGCTCAGAGGGGCTTGATGGTGGGGTAGGAAAGACTCACAATGACTCTCCTTTTCCGCAGGTGTCCTGTCTGAGCTCACCCTGAAGGAGTCAGGCCCAGGGCTGGTGAAGCCCTCACAGACACTCTCCCTCACCTGCTCTGTCTCTGGGGGCTCCATCAGCGGTTACTACTGGTACTGGATTCGCCAGAGGCCTGAAAAGGGGCTGGAGTGGATGGGGAACTTGTATGCACCAGCAAGGACAAACTACAACCCAGCTTTCCAAGGCCGCATCTCCATCACTGCTGACACGTCCAAGAATGAGTAGCCCTGACTACTGAGGACACCGCCAAGTATTACTGTTCTAGAGGCACAGTTAGGGGAAGGCAGTGTGAGCCCAGACAAAAACCTCCCCTGCAGGAAGGGGATGGACAGCAGAAGGCGCTTATGACCAACAAGGACAGGACTCAGCCCCAGGGGCAGGTACAAGGAGGGGAAACTTTTCCTGTCAGCACCTGGGGCTTCCTTTCTCCAGAGCCTATTTCCCGAAGGACTTGCCTGAGTTGTACTTCATCAGTCCCCAGGGCAATGTCAGGGAGATTCAGGACTACATTTGTTTCACTTCTAGAGGGAAATGAAGTCACTGCACCAGCTTCTATATCCGCTTCTTTTGGTGTTTAACTTAGCTCCCAGTGTGACCTTTTGCAGGTCATTGAACTAGTATATGAAGTACCTCATGAAACCCACAGTGTGACAAAAAAAATTCCTTTCTGTTCTTTCTAAACATTAAATCCAATTTAGGGAAAAAATGAGTAGTTAAACATTCTTTTTTTTATTAGATTTAATTTTTAATTTTTAATTTCTATTTTTATTTTGAACGAAGCTGTATATTACATAAACATATCAATGTAGGAGTTTTCTATTTTATTTTTATTTTTAAAGAACATTTAGATTAAATAAATGTTACAAAAAAATTTAGGGTATTCCCTTATGTTCCTCCGCCTCCCCTCCTACATTTACCAACTCTAACAACACCTTTCATTAGTGTGGTACATTTGTTACTATTGAGAAATGTATATTAAAGCATTGCTACTAACCATGGACTATAGTTTACATTATAGTTTATCTCACACAATTTTGTAGGCTATCATAAAATATACAAGGGCCTGTATCCATCACTACAATGTCATGCAGGACAAATCCAAAGTCCCAAAAATGCTCCCACATTACATCTGTTCTTCCCTCACCCACCCATCAGACCCTCTGGTGTCCACTGCCTGTATATCGATGATAAGAGTTCTTCCATTTCTGAAGTAATAAGTTTATAATAGAATAATAATAAGTCTACTTAAGTGCATTGTTCATTCCCTAATCTAGGAGATTTTGAGATGGTAGTGCTCACTCTGTTTCTAATTGGGAGGGAACTTAGGACCCATGTGGCAGCTGTGGGGACTATCTGTTCCAAGGGATGGGCATTGTCTATCCTCATCTTCCTGTTAGTTGTCTTGGGTGAGTCCAATGACCTGGAGAGTAGGTGTGGCAACTTTGCTGAGATTCAGAACACAACCAGCCCCTCCATGACCAGGGAGAGGGATGAGCATGAGGATGAGGAATTTGGGGATGGTTCAGGCAGGACCACGCTGTGGGGGACCAAGGGTGAGGATGGAGGAGGTGTCATGCGAAGGAGGTGGGGGTGTGGGTGTGATGTAGGTAGGATTTTGGACTGGAAGTGGACAGTGGGATGTCTCTGCATGGCCTTGGATGTTCCTCATGCTTTGCACATGGAGAATTCAGATCACCTGAGCTTGGTGGAGCATTCTAAAGCAGCATGGTCTTGTCTGTAGGAGATGCGTTTCCCAGAGAAAGGCCAAGGAAAAGACTTGGTGGGATGTGGTCTTCTCCTGTTTCCTTTGCCTGGCATAATGACGGTATCTGTCTATACCAGTGGGCAAAGGCAACTGCATTTTGAAGATGAGTGCTCAGCCCAGAGCTGGGTGATGAGGAGGCTACCCTGGGACAGGTAATAACAATGGGCATCAGGCCTGCAAAGAATCCAGGAAACTAGTTTGAGTGGGAAGTCCTTAATGCTGGAGCAAACTCCAAGGGCAGTGTGAGCAGCTCCCTGCCTCTGGCAACAGAGTCACTACTGTCCCCTGGTCCATGGAACACAAGTTGGCTGAGGATTCCAGCCTGGCACAGGGTGGGATTGTGAAGAGGGCACTACTGAGACAGGCTGAGGTATCTCCTGGCAGCAGGAGACAGTGCAGTGCTGCTAGTGCTCCAGAGGCTCCCTGGGCCTGCAAATCTCAGCATCTTGTTGGTGACAGTATAGGGGTGGGGCAGGGAGATATGCATGCTGGTCCCCTCTGGGGCTTTGGTGGCATTCAGACAAGTCAGACATGAGCATGTGTCTGAGGAAGGAAGGTGGGCCTGCTGGACTCTCCTCTGTCTCTTCAGGACCAAAGGCCACTTACCCATCATGACTTTGGGGATTTAGTCCTCACTTGCCACATCCCTGTGTGGAATGCGGAATTAGGAGAAGGATGTATCTGTTTTGCTCTGATGTATTCTGATCTCCCCTTCCCCAAGATGCTTCCAGGTGAAGCTGGGGGATAGGATGGACGTAATGAAAGTGTTTTCTGCTTCCTCAGGCCAATGGTAGCAGCCCAGGTTTTCACATCAGCCACCTCCCCTCCCCTGCCACTGGCAGAAAGTTCTGCCCAGGAGACCCAATGTGAATGGTGTCTCCTCAAGCTCTGCAGCCCAGTGACCAGCAGGAAGCTGCTGTTGAGTAGTTCAGGCTTTTGTCCCTTCATCCTCCTCTTCCTCCCCCTCTCTTCTTTCACTTGAATGCCTGTGTTTGGTATCCCAGCAGAGTATGCTGGGTTTCTAAAGACAACTCACTATGTCAAGAGATGGTACCAACAGCATATCATACTTCTAAAGAGCAGTCTGATGGCAAGGGCCCAGCCAGGTATCACTGGGAAGAGATGCTGCAAGGGAAGTGCCTTGTCCTCCCACCTGGAATATCCCTGCAGCATGCGGACTGATCTGTGGGGGGCACTCGGGACCAACTAAGCACAGGTCCCAGACAAAGGGCAGGTGCAGGGAGTGTTCAGGAATCAACACAGAGCAGGGCCAAGTTCTGCAAAGTACAGGAGTGCCTGAGTGTGGCTTCCTTTCAGCTTCTGGGTTTAATTTTACAAGGAAGAGTCTAAATTAAGAATTTATCCAGGACTGTTTGTGTGACGAATAATCTTGTACACCTATTTGGAAACTCAAAAAAAGGAATAAGATGCACTCTTAGAAAGGGGGTTTCCAATATCTTATAGACGTCTTAATTGTAAGGAACTAGATACCAGGAAAGATTTGTTATTAAGTGGGTCAAGAATTTTGGAAGACATCCAGATCACCTGATAATGGCTACATTTCTCTAAGAGAAATGCTTCAATTTTTACAATTTATTTAAGAATATCCATCCATTATCCTCAAACATAAAGACTCAACTTTCTATAAGTTCACATTATATTCTTCTATCATATTCTCTACATTTTACAGAGAAAATAAAAATCAGCCATGAGATGGACCTTCCCGGTCTCCTCCACATGAGCCTGACCAATATGTCCTCCTTACTCTGATCATGGTGCTGACTTCCTCCAGCTCCTTCATGTCTGGTAACCGTTAAATATATCTCACTTGAATATTTATTCTGACTATAGCAAGTTAGGCATTAGCCTCTGTTAAATTCTTGGTTAACACTAGCACTGAAAGACTTAAAGTTGATGTCTAGCTGCAGCTTTGTTTAATAATATGGACAAGTGCCAAAAGCTAATTTTCTTTTTCTTGGAGTGAGCACACCCTAACAACTCTTCCTCACTTACAAAAAAACATATGCAAACCTACTGGATTTTGTTCTCTGTTAACAAGAATGTATACCTGTCTCCCTCATTTCCATCAGTCCCCAAAGGCTGAGATATTCAATTCTACACCTTTGTAACCCTATTTGACCACCTGGTGTACAGGGGACACAACCATTCTGGATGCTGTATGTCATCTCTTCCCTCCTCTTACCCACAACATGTCAGTCCACATTTTCTGCTCTTAAACAGAAGGATCTTAATTAACGTATTCAGTTTTCTAACACTACTTCTGATGAGTTTTCTATTAACTGCTTACAGGAATGTAGGTTATTTGTTTATAATTCACTTGGCTAATTGTATTAGTCAGCCACAGGGGTGCTAATGCAAAAAACCAGAAATTGATTGTCTTTTATAAAGGCTGTTTATTTGGGGTCGGAGCTTTCAGATATCAGGTCATAAAACTAAGTTACTTCCCTCACCAAAGACTATTTCCGTGTGTTAGAGCAAGATGGCTGACATCATCTGTAAGGGTTCAGGCTTCCTGGGTTCCTCGCTTCCAGCATCTTGCTTCTCTCTGGGTTCATGGTTCCTGTCTGTCTGTGGCTTGCTTCTCTTTCCTCCATCAGGTTACTTTCTGGGGCTCCAGCTTAAGGTTTCAGCATCACACTCCAACATCAAAACTCCAGGATTAAAATCCTTCAAATCTCTCCTTTGCCATGTCTTTTATCTGTGAGTCCCCACTCACCAAGGGGTGGGGACTCAATGCCCTACTGGCACAAGAGGTTTACTAGATTACTTAATCAAGCAATCTTCTGAATCCAATATAATCTAATATGCCTAGAGGAACAGATCTGTTTACAAACATAATCCAATATTTCTTTTTGGAATTCATCAATAATATCAAACTGCTACACTAATATTGAATAACCAGTTGCTGTAAGGTGCATTCATGACAGCGTTCATGAAATGATAAGATAAAAAGGTATTTTCAGTAACCAACAGGACCTAAATCATTAAAGTACAGGTGGGGACACTGAGGCTGAGGGGCGGCAGCCTGACCCAGTCACACAGGTGTGACATGTCAAGTACAGGGAAACAGCAGGTGCCCATTGGGCATTTGTGGGGGTCAGAGGTGAGGGCTCTCATAGGTTCCTACCTTCTGGCTCCCAAGGCAATGATAGAATTTCAGTGATATCAGAAAACAGCTCTTTGTCCCACTGATAAAATTCACATACTAAGATTCTGCTGTGATCCCAGTTTGTTTCTTGTCAGAATGAATCTCATAGAGGTGAGGTCACCTCTTCAAGGACACAACGCAGGAGTGGATGGGACTCTGGTGGGCTTTCTGCCACTCCTGACTTCTAGAATTTCTGACATGACATCAGGATTCAGTTACACAGGCCTCAGAAGGGAAGCTCGTAAGTCACTTTTCAGGAAGTCCTGGACAAGGAGTTGCCCTCTAGCCACTATCAGCTCATCGCTTCTGCAAACCATTAACTCTGTGGATATATGGACAAGGACCTCCATGATATTTCCTCTGATGTAGTGGCAACCATTTTCACCCATTTCAAAATTCACTGGAATAGAAAATGAAAAAATGAACTTGCGTTCTCTATGAACCAAGAAGGGATACTTGAATGGATTCATAGGACTGCTGTATTGAACCATCAGAACTTGGATGACTCAATACAATACAGAGATATTATCTCAAAATAAATATCTAGATCTGGAGGCTCTAGATCCGAAGCCTGTAGTGGTGAATCCTTCCTGGCCTCCTCCAAGCCACTGATATTTTGATTGAAATACTTGGTTTTTAACTTCTAATTCAGCCATCACAGGTGACTTCCTTGAGTCTCTGTGTTCAATTATACCACCAGGCGTGTTGAAATAGTTCACAATCTCATCTATTTTGATTTCATCTTAACTAACAACATTTTCAAAGAACCTATTTCTAAATAAGGCTACATTCACAGGAAAAAGGCTAGGACTTGAATATGTGTTTTAGGAGACAGAATTCAACCTATAACACTTATCAAACATAAGAGTGAGCTGGAGTTCAGAGGAGGGCTTATGCTGCTTAAAGTTCTTTGTAAAGGAGAGAGTCATGAGGTGAAGGATGTCCCTACAGACTCATCTATGTTTAGGGGATAAACAGGGTTAGGAACTTTGTTGGCAAGTAATAGGCCTTGTGCACAGGAACTTGAAGCCCTTGTTGTTCTTCCTCTTTCTGATGGCAACTCGCAGATGTAGTTTTCCAGTGATTCAGTCATGAAGGTAATGGGAAAGATACTTCTAAGCGCATGCTTCATTGTAGATCTCCTTGTTTTCAAGCGTCTGTCACCAGTACAGCAACAGGACTCAAGTACTGAAATGGTAAAGCCTTCACACATCCTCTAACCTGTTCTATCTCTGGTCTCTCCACCACAACCAATGATTATTGCTGTGATTCGTTCTCCCACCCCTTGTGGAAGGGGCTGGAGTAGTTGTCAACAACGCTATAAAGTGGGATACAATTATGGCCCATCTCTCAAGAGTCCATCTCCAAACACATGTCCAGGTGGCAGTGCTATCTAAAGCTGAACTCCATGACTGCTGAGGACAAGGTCATGTTTTACTACCATGTGAAGGAGTAAAGGAAAGTCAGTGTGAACCCAGGCACCAACCCTCCCAGGGAGGAGTGGGATGAGCAGAAAGGGGCACTGAGGATCCAGTCAGAGTCTGGGCCAAGGCCAGCCTTTGATAAAGTAGGAGTTACCTGTCATTATATAGGATTTTCTTTGCTTGCTTCAGAGATTTTAATCCAAGGCAATTCTCCACTACATTTGCTTTATGTAATGCCATGATGTTTCCAGTTTCAAACACAGAAAATTCATTTGTAATACTATTGTGTCTATTATGTGATATTGTATGTAAATGGACACAAGTTACTTTTCTTCATTGGGTTCTTATGATTAGACCGGAAGTATGAACAAATTTGCATTTAATTGACATTCTAGCACTATGCAGTTAATTCTATGGAATTATTCTGTGTCCTGGCTGTGCCCAGGGAAAATGTAATAACAATAATAATGTCAAAACTGAATGATTGGTTAGATATTGTATGGACAGAATTTTTAATGGAAGAATTATTTTACCCAAATTGAAAATTAAGGCCTCCACTTAATTTCACAGAGTGTGAGCTGTATATCCCTTGTCTTCCAGGCTATTCATAGTTCTGAATTCCTAGGTTTATTTCCCATACCATGTAGAGCCCCATGAGCTCAGAGGAAAGGAATAGAAAGAGGAGACAGCCTGGCATGGCCTTAGGTGGGTCATTCAGTTGCCTTATTTTGTTCTCTCCATCATGAATGAGGCTCCTATAATTACTACTGTTGTAGAATTTGAGAGAGGATCAATTATTTGCATATAGAGAGGCCAGGATTCAGGAATGATTTTGAGAAGGAAAAATGGTTTATTGACGATTGGCTGGACTCAGGAGCTTTCTGTTTCAATCCCGAGCCCAGAACAAGATTTTTGAGTCCCTTTTATGCAGAGAGGAAAGGCCAATTGGTCCTTTTGTTTCAGTTCTCAATAGGCTTGAATTAGCATATATATCTTCCACATCTTAGGTAAGCTTTTAGCATGGACCTCAGGCATTCTAGATAAGCTTTTAGCATATTTGATTTGCATTTTCCCTGAATATTTAAAGTTTATAGACCTTGCATTGTTAAACTGTTTCCTGCTCACCAAGGGCAGAACTGCAGCCTTTTATCATCCCACACCCACAAGTCACTGATAGTTTAGGTTATCTCTGAAAAGACAAAGAGCCTTCCACCCATAGCCCACATCACTTCTACATCTGTCCATGATCCAAATGTGTAGTAGGCTGATTCTGATGGGGATAGAGGGCCTGCTGGACTAGGGAAAGTCACACAACTCTCACTGGAAACAAATGTCTCATAGTTCTTACCCAGCTTTCATTTCAGGGCAAAGATGTCCTACCTGGAAACTTTCAGCAGAAGACATGTAATATGTGTTGAGACCTTCTCTGGCCTGAAATGTATCGTAGTGGACCTCAGCTCTGGAGCCAGCCAGCCTAAGTGGACAGGCTTTCCTTCTCTATGGCTGTCAGACTGAATTCAGGACACTTAATCTTTGTGTCTTTCATTCTTCCTTCTGTAAATTCTACTATATGCACCTACTGACTACACATCATACATGAGTAGTGGTGTGAGGATTACATATATAAAAGGAAGCCTTCAGCACAGTGCCTGGCACAAAAAAGTGATGAGAAATTTGCAGCATTTGGTATTAATTTTACGTTCCCCTCTTTTGATTCATCCAACTGGGGGAAGAGGAACAATAAGAAATTCAGAGCATGTATTTTTGAGTAGGTACATAATTCAGACAAGCATGGCACAAGCATCATCATGGATTTGAGAATGTAGCAGCTGAGCTGTTGGCTTTTATGTCCAATATGCTGGATGAATGCAAGGCTTTAATGCAAGAAAATATGGTTTCATTTGAATCTTCTGGATGTCATAAGGAAGCCAAATGTGGACAGCAAATAATTGAAATTGCCTCATTTATTTCAGTTTCATGAATCAATAATTCTGTGCTATGTCTGTGGCTCAGAACTGATTTTTCACTTAGAAATTTAAAAATACAGAGTAAGAATAATTGATCCCATTTTCATTAGTTTTTCCTATTTGCAAAATATTTGAGAAGTTTAAGTGTAAACTTTTTACTTTCCAGGGAAGAGCAGAGATTTGCTTCACTTCTGAGTTCCAGAGGATAAGGGTGAGTGGTGGGAATAGGCCTGATGGAGTATTACATAGTCTGGGAGATCCCCCTTGGCAATATATCACCTTATCCATTGAAAGACTCAAGAAAACAAATCAAAAAGCAAAGAAACAAACTGTGGTTTCCAGAAGTAGTAGAAATTCTGCCTCAATTGTAAGTGCTCCAGGTTCTGAGATTCCAGCCTGCTGGCTTCCTTAAATATTTCGAATCATGACTGAAATCCTACTCATATAATTATTTGCCCTGCAGAATTCACACTGCTCTATGAAATTTAAACTTGCCAGAAAAACCACTTATGCAATTTCCTAGAAGTAACCTCTTTTATTTCTATGTTTACATATCCTGTTCTATGTGTTTCTCTGGAGAGCCCTAACAAATAAACTCATCCAGATATTGACAGAAATATAATCAGTATTTAATATTTTTCCTAAAAACTGATACCTTTAACTAAACCCTCAGAAGATCTCACAAGGAAACTCAATTACTCAACCACAAACACCTTCATCCAAACCCTAACCTGTTCTGTCTCTCCCAATATTAATGGTGAAGAAATATGGAGGAAATTCTGTTTTCTCATATAGATGCAGTGCTGCCATGTCTCCTCCAATTCTAGGTGCCCATGCTTCCCAATGAGCACTGAGCAATTTCAGACATGGCACCCTGAAGAATGTTACCAGCATGTGGTATCAATAGTGATTGTCAAATTTGCTTTCTCAGCAGCAGTCTGTGGGGTCAGTCAGGAGGAGATTACCTCCCTGTCACCCCCAATGAGGAAGGACTGATGTGCTTGTGGAAATGCTGACTGGATCTGTTCACATACAATCCACCTCCTTAGAGGACATGGATCGTGCTGTGAAGTCTCCTATTGGCTATAGAAAATTTTTTGCTCAGAGAGCCAACTGCCCAGGACACTGCCATCATCCCCAAAATAATGACTGCTTTTTAAAATAAGTTACATGCAATGAAAAAGGATCATGCTATTCTATGAAAGAATTATTATAGGAAGGTTAGAATCTAGCCCAACAAAGTATTATGAAAGTCCTTTTCTTTATTCTCCTCCTTGCCATATGTTATACTTTTACCATTTCTCACTTATTTCATTAAGAACATATGCCAAGAACTGTAAAAGAAATGATTAAAGCATGAGTTTATTCTCATGATAAGCTTATCAACTTCTTGCAAGGGAAACTGATAAAAATTCTTCCTTTGATTTAGACTTGGCTGAAGATATGTGTGCCTAGACATGCATGCATACACACACACAGGTATAAAATGTGTGTGTGCAGTAAGCAAATCCTCTGATGTCCATAACTTCAGTAAGTCCCTAGCTACTTCTCTTTGAGTTGTTGCTCTGGTGACTGTTAGTTGATCACCCTTTACTGGGTATAACTGGATTGTACAAATCAACCATGGCTAAGATGTTTCCTACATTTATTACTGTTTCCTTCTAAACTAATGTGAAAACAAATTTTGTCCGTTTTTGTTTAGAACCAGAAGATTCAATAAAACACAGATTTTTATAGTAGTGGATTTCATCTGATGAATTTAAAAACCAAATATTCCCCTGCCTCCAGTGTGGACACCTCCGTTGTTATCCCCATGTCCCACTCTGGAGGCTGTGCAATACTTGAGAAGGGTGAGAAAATCATCTTGACTTTTCCTTGCTTGGAGACCAGGAAACCAATGGTGGAATTCTCCAGAGCATGAACCTTGAGTTAATACTCAATTAAATGTCTTTCCAAGTGTTCTGATATGCAATGGTCGACTAAATGTGAGATGTGATTTTCTCTTGCCCATTCTGTTTTTCATCTAGCATTTTGGATTTTGAGGATTGATGTCTACTGGCAATGGTTACATAGTTGAAATTATTGGCTCTTTATCCAAAGCTTAATACTTATCAACTTGTAATTCCTACAAATCAAGAATATGTAATGTATCCTCTTCCTGAAATTTTCAACTTTCTTGGAGCCCATGTAACTATTGCCCCAGGGAAACACGCATATGGAATCTGAAAAACACAAAATCAAAGGATACTGCCCATGTCCAGAGCACAGGAAGTGTGTATATACATTGAATTATGCTATGGACGTGAATCTTATTTGAAGGAAAATTATGGAAATTATGTATCATGAAACTATCAAACCAGTGTAAGATTAATTGACTTTATTAACTATTAGACAAATGAAGTTTCATTACAATGACTATCACGAGAAATAAAGAGATGTATTTCCTATTGATAATTTAGCAGTTAATCAATTACCATTTCCATATAATGCCAATAATGAGACTAAATCGCATGAAAGAAAAAAAACTGACAGTTCTACAAGAATGAGTGTCATCCAAAATTATAGCTAGAAATTCTTTCCCCAATAACCAATAAAAGATTAGATAAAAATAAATAATATGTAAGAGTTGAAGAACACTTTTGACAAATTTGACTTAGCTGGCATTGTGGAAATAAATTAAGAACATCCAAATGATAGGAATCTGAGGCCATTTATTCAGGTCTTCACCTGTATTTAGCCAATACAACTTGTATTTGGCAAGTGTTTCTTCTACCTATAGGATTAATTTAGCATTTTATGATATATTTTATCTTACCTATTCACTTAATAATTTGCTATTGTAGTAACCTTTTAACGGATGCTATAAGAATTACAATAAGCATTTTTGTATCATCTCATTCTACCCATAAATATTTTAAATAACTTCATGTTTATGTAAGGACACTATGAAAACGTATTTCCAAATTCTCTTTTTCCTCCTTTGCGTACTTGTTTTTTCCATGTTTTATGTATTCATAACAAACCATTTACTGCATTAAATGGTTAAATTATGAACAATTAACATGAGAAATGTTAAATTTCATCCCCATTTTTGCACTCTGTTTACATATCTTCAAATTTCTGATATAAAAACATTTATTGTTTCTGGAAAACACATTTAAGCGTTTGTTGAAAAGTGGGTATGTGGGAAAGAAATTCCTCCTTTATCTGCCTATCTGAGCAAGTCCAATGAAAAGCCAATTTCACTGGGTGCTGAAGTCTAGGTTTTTTTACTTTTTCTTTCCTCACTAAATTTATCGTTCATCTTTTTTCCATGGTTTTGATGACCAATCTGTTGTACTTAGTTTTCTAGTTCCTCTGTTAGTAATGCATCATCCAAAATTCATGTTTGTCTAGGAAGAAGCAAGCCCTAGGAACGAAGAAATCTTGAACCAAGAGAGAAGCAAGACCCTGAAAGAGAGGAACCCAGGAAGCCTCAACCCTCACAGCCATTGGCAACTATCTAGCTCCAACATGTGAAAGTAGATTTTGGTGAGGGATGGAACTTATGCTTCATACCCTACTATCTGTAAGCTCCTGTCCCAAATAAATACCCTTTATAAGAAAAAAAGATTTAATCTTTGTATGTCAGCAGTTTTATTATGGTATACATCTCTCTCTGAAGCACTTTCTTTCTCTCTCTCAATGTGTGACTTTGTTTATCATGTTTGTGGCTATCTGAGATTATAGAATCTGTAATTTGGTGTGTGTCTCAAAATTTAGAAAAAATTTTGACCACTATCCGAACAAGTGTTTCCTTTCTCCAATTCCCTATTTTATTTATCCTTTTGGCTCTCTGGCTTTACCTACTACTAAATTTTGTGATATAGGCCCGCAGTTCTAAAATGATCTACTCTCTTATTTCAAGTTTCAAATTTTTAATTTGTGTTCCACTTATATAATCTATATTAATTTAAGGTTTTTTTGTTTTGTTTTGTTTTTTTTCTGGCTTATATACTAAATCTCCTGAGTGTCCCCTGCTCCCACCCTGCCTTTCGCTTCCTTACACTTTGCCCACCTGTTCCTCGTAACCTCCCTGTATTATGGCCCTTCTCAGCAGCAGTTTGTGCTGCTGCCTCCCTCTGCCCCTCCTCCCAGCCACTGTTATCTTCCCCCTCCCAGCCGATCGCTGTTCTCCCCGCCTCATTTCAACCGCCCTCATCCCGTATCCGCCCCGGCACAACCTCGGAAACAACCCCCTCTGCCATCAATGGCTTACGTCATAAACCGCAGGTCCGCCCTTGCCTCTGCAGCCAATCCTCAGCTGCCCCGCGGACATGCCCCTCCCACAACCTCCCCGCCTCCATGACACTATAAAACCCCATGTACTTCCCGAATAAAATCAGACCTGCGCATAGACCTCGTCTCCGTGGTTTTTCCTCCATCGAACCACGCGTCCCCACCAAGCCTTGAGCTGCCCGCTGCCGCCCCGGTCAGGCCGTGGCGTAGGCCCG
Source organism: Dasypus novemcinctus (assembly GCF_030445035.2). Lineage (NCBI taxonomy): Eukaryota > Metazoa > Chordata > Mammalia > Cingulata > Dasypodidae > Dasypus > Dasypus novemcinctus. The sequence continues at coordinate 59,981,790 of NC_080691.1, read as the reverse complement.
ATCCCCGGCAGCGACTCGCCTGCAGTGACCCGCCTGCAGTGCCGCAGTGGAGGCCAACACCTGAGGAAGGCAGTATTCATTATTCTTCATGTGTTGCTTTTCTGCATTGCTTGCTTTTGTATTTAATTCCTTTTAATAAGTGCAATAGTTCTGCTCAAGTTGCCTATCTCATCTGGTCATCTGTCTACCTTTTCCCTTTTAATAAAGATTGTAATATATTAACCATAATGCATGAAGTTCTTTTTTATATACTTCCAATATTTAGGTCACATATTAGTCTCATTCTATTATTTTTTCCATTGTGATTGTTTTCTTGTGTTTTTATTTCCCCAACATTTTTGTGGAAAGCAAGAGTGGATATTATGGTATTATTTTATTTTACTTTCTTATTAATTTTTATTACAATTCTTTCTTTCTGCTTATGTGACCATATCCTACCTTCTGTAGTGCTTTTTTGTGGAAGTTTGTGTGAGTGTAGTGAAAGTTTATTTGGAGTTTATTGTTGCTTTGTGTATCCAAGTTGAATTCTTTCCTGCTGTGGCACAAGAAGTATGTTTCTTCTAGTGATGCCTTTTTTTGTCTCCCTGCTTGGCTTGTAATTTGCTACTTGTGCCCCAAGCTGAAAGCTGCCATCATGTTTCCTAATGGTTACAGTGTGGTAGAGCAGGTTGGATAAAAAGGAGGTTCACACTCTCGTCTCCTGACTGATTCTTATTCTTAAGCTTGCCTTGTGAAGCTACATCTCAAGTGTGGCTTTGTATGTGTTCCTTTCTTTTCTCCACAAAGGCAGTTCTTTCGATAAAATGAATTACTTCTCCTGTGGGTCAAATGCTGTTTTTCACATCTCTTCACTCCCACAGATGTAATAGCTTTCCTTCCCATAGAGTCCTCTGTACTTGTCCTGATGCCCTTCCCTAAAGAAAAGTCCTTTATTCCTAAGAGAAGACACAAGAGATGGTGAGTGAGTTTTGGGTAGAATCTTTTCCCTTCCCAGGGTCTAGGGGATTTAGCTGTGCCCAGAGGATATACCTTGTAATGGATATTAGTATGCTGTGTTTGCTAATGGGCAATTTGAGAGGTAAGGACACAGCCATATATTACTGTGTGAGACACACAGTGAGCAGAAGGCAGTGTGAGCACAGACTGAAATCTTCCCTGCGACCTGGCCTGCAAGTGGTGCTCAGGAGTGCAGAGCTCCAGGATCATTTAAAGACAAAGTCAATAGAGAGTGTGTATTCACTGGGAATTTCTTTTAAGGGTCTGCGATCCCCCTTCTCTCTGAGTGAAGAGTTGCTCTGACCAGCGACCTGAGGACATATGGAAGGTCCAGTAGTTGATAGCACAGTGTGCAGTGTTTAAGCCCATAGGATCTGTTCAAACCCACAGGAGCCTGGCAAGGGGCTGCAGATGCTGGCAGCTTTAACAGCCATACTGACTACAGCTGTAGCTCAGCTGCCCATGGCCAGGATTCCTGCCAAGGACAGTTCCAGCTGCCACTTACAACCAACACCAATGCTCAGGACCAAATATTGGGACCCATAGTGCAGGGAAGTCTGAAGGAGACCAGGTCAGCAAGACTGACCCTTAGGCCTCTAAGGAGCACTGAGCTCAAGGCTGGTTTCAGGGACAGATGCAAATCTAGGATCAGAATTCATTCAGGCCCATGCCTCATGAACCAGGTCCTAACATTCAAACATGCCTTATGATGTTCTCCTAAATGCTCTAATTCTGCCATAATCATTGGTGACTTGAGTGTCCAGGCCAAATCCTGTCACCTCCTGTTGCTGCTTCTGCCACAAGTAGCATGACTAGCGATGAAGACCTTAGCAAATTATTAAATCAACAGCTGATATTATTAAATTGCCAGTTAACAATTTGCTGTATTCTAGTTCCCTCTATGGTATGATGAGGTAGAAAGATGTATTTAGATATGAGTGGATCTCCATAACTCATAACTCAATGCTCAGATGTGGAGACAGGTTGAGTAGGGTTGAACTTCATCAGTTGCACAGGTGTGACAGGTCAAGAGAGGATCAAGATAGGTGCTCCCTGGGGAATTTTGGTGTCCAAGGTGAGGTCACATTCAGGTCCTTTCTGACTCCCATGAACACTAATCCTAATAATGACAGCAGTGTTAATTTCTAGCAGCACTGGCAATTTACTAAAATTATAATCCTGAAGTTACTAGTGAGGAATGACATCAGGAAAATGGAAAAGTGGCACGAAACACCGTATTCACACTGATATTTCAAAAATAACCAGAATCTATTAACGCCAACATGGTCAGGAAATATATATAAACAATATATTATATTCCATTTTAATTCCACAGGTGAATATACACACACCTATATATAATGCCTGGGCTAGTGCCACAATGATCATATGCCAAAGCCATGCTTAATTCTTGGCTGCGACTGAATCTCTGACCAGTGCATTCAACACTTTTGCTGCTGTAAATAGAGGAAACTGGGCTGGGTGAGGGGACACTCCAAGGGAGATGACTGTGTTCCCCAATGACTCAAACAGCAACCTCCTCCTAGAGTGGCCCTAAGACAATGACCTTCCTTCATTCCCTTTCATTTTAGATACAGTTACCTCCTAGATGCAAATCACCACTTGGGCAGATAGAAGAAACCAGAGGGAAAATTTACTAAAATTTAGGACCCTTCTTTATCAAGAAATACATTTTCCGGGCCTTGTGGACCTCTTCCACAAGCATATGAAAGCCTTGTAATGCTTCCTCTTTTTGGTGATGACTCCCAGTTGTGAGTTTCTCATGGATTCAGATGTGAAGTTAATGGGGATGCTGCCTCTCAGCACAGGACTCACTGTTATACTCCTTGTCTTCAGGTGTCCTGTCCCTGGTGCTGCTGCAAGAGTCAGGTCCTGGCTTGATGAAGCCCTGACAGACGCTGTTCCTCACCTGCACTGTCTCTGGAATCTCTTTAAGGAGCAATCAAATGGACTGGGTCTGCCAGGCTCCAGGCCAGAGGCTGGAGTGTGTCAGCAGGATAATTATTAGTGGAAGCACAATCCAACTCTCCAGTCCTGACTCAGCATCACCAGGAAACCTCCCAAAAATGAAATTTATTCAAAGCTGAGCAGATTGAGAGTCAATGACAAGGAAATGTATTATTGTGCAAGCGAAACAGTGAGAGAAAGTCATGGTGAGCCCAGACACAAACCTCTCCTCCGGACATGGGAGAGTGCTGGGGGCACTCGGGCAAACCCCAGTGGCCAGTTCAATCAGAAGTTAGGGAGGAGAGTTTGTTTCTTGCCTAAGATCCCCTCTTTTTGCTCCACAACTTGTAACCCCTGGAGAACAGCCACGGTATATTTTCTGAGCAGTGTTATTATGTATGCAAAATTCGGTCTACAATGGATGCTGTCCCACAGCCCACTCATCACTTAGGGAAAGGATTTTTGCTTTCTTTGAACGTTTTTTTTATTTTAGCAATTTTTATTGTCTTTTTTAAAAGATACATAGATTACGCAAAATGTTACATTAGAAATATAAGAGGTTCCTATATAACTCACTCCCTACCATCACTCTCACTCCCACATGAACAACGTCTTCTATCAGTGTGGCACATTCATTGCATTTGTTGAATACATTTCGGAGCACTACTACACTGCATGGATTGCGTTTACACTGAAGTTTACACTCTCCCCCAATTCATTCAATGGATTATGGCAGGATATAAAATGGCCTATATTATTACTTTTGATTTTCTCTATTTCTGAAGAATGCATGTAAACCAGTAATGATTTGGCTCCTTCAAGACTCTCTCTAGCACATTTACCATTAGGTCAATGTGACTTTATCAAAATAACTAGTGGTGGAAGAGAATCAACATAAACTATGGAAATATAGGACCCATAGAATGAGAGAAAACATAAATCATACCTATTAATAATGGACTTATATCAATAATTTGTCAATTACCAAGATCTCAACAATAATGACAAAAAGAAGATACACAAATGGTTAATAAGTAAATGAAAAATAGTGTTGGATGATTTGGAATCATGGAAATATAAATCAATACTACAATGCAATACCATTTAGCTCCCAAGAGGAGTGGTAGACTCAAAAACTAGGATAGCAACAAATTCTTGAGAGGAGTTGGAGAAACAGAACCCTATGGCAATGCTGTTGGATTGACAAATAATCAATCTTATTTGAAAAAAATATGTGCAGGTCCTCAGGTTATTAAATAAGCAATTATCTTTCTTTTTTTAATTATTTATTTTTAAAAATTACATTAAAAAAATATGAGGTACCATTCAACCCCACCGTCCCCACCCCCCACTCCCCCCACAGCAACACTCTCTCCCATCATCGTGACACATCCATTGCACCTGGTAAGTACATCTCTGAGCATCACTGCACCCCATAGTCAATGGTCCACATCATAGCCCACACTCTCCCACTTTCCATCTAGTGGGCCCTGGGGGGATCTACAATGTCCCGTAATTGTCCGTGAAGCACCACCCAGGACATCTCCTCGTCCCGAAAACGCCTCCACATCTCATCTCTTCCTCCCATTCCCCGTATCTTTCAATCCTAAAATTTCACATCCAGGTATATACCCCAAAATTTTGGAAAATGAAATCAAGTATATATTTTTACAGCAAAGTTTCCTTCTCAATTAGAAACAGATTGGGCATCACCATATCAAAATCCTCAAGAATGAGGAATGAATAATGGACAAACATACATTTATTGTTTTTTTTAAAGATTTATTTATTTATTTCTCTCCCCTCCCCTGCCGCCCCCGTTGTCTATTCTCTGTGTCCATTTGCTGCATGTTCTTCTTTCTCCACTTCTGTTTTGTCAGGGGCATGGGAATTTGTTTTTCTTTTTGTTGCATCATCTTGTTGTGTCAGCTCTCCATGTGTGCAGTGCCATTCTTGGGCAGGCTGAACTTTCTTTTGCACTGTGTGGCTCTCCTTACAGGGTGCACTCCTTGCGCGTGGGGCTCCCTCATGCGAAGACACCCCTTGTGGCACGGCACTCCTTGTGCGCATCTGCACTGCACCTGGGCATGCTGTACTCACGTCAAGGAGTCCTGGGGTTTGAACTGTGAACCTCCCATGTCGTAGACAGATGCCCTAAACATGGGCCAAGTCTGCTCCTGGATTTATTGTTATTCTACTAAGAACTTATTATTCTAGCAATGGAGGAACACTTATTGATATAAACGCAATGGCCACCAGAGCTTCTGAGGATTGAAAGAGGGAAGAATAGCTATAAAATGAAGGTGTTTTGGGGACTTTGGAGGTGCTCTGCATGACATTGTAGTGATAGATACAGGGCATTGTAAATTTTGTCATAAATTACAAAATTGTGTTGAACATAGTGTAAATTATAATGTAAACTATAATCCATGGTTAGTTGCAATAGTTCAATGTGTGTTCATCAATTATTACTATTGTACCATGCCAATGAGGGATGTTGCTGATGTGGGAATATGTGGGTGGGCATTTACAATTGTCAAAAAATGATAAATTCAAATTTTCTTCAATAGAGGACTGGATAATCAAAAGTTTTCACAGAATGGCATATCATTCACTTGCACGAAGGGAAGACATATAAAATGAATGAAAATTGAAACAGTTTATTAAATTAAATACAAAAGGAAATGTATTGTATGCATTCACTTACATTAAATCCCTAGAAACTAGTAATTCATGGAGTAAGTAGATTAGGGGTTTGCACATTCAGGATGGAATGGGAAGTATTGATATTTGCTATCACATGGATGAACCTTGAAACAATATGAGAACTAAAAGAAGCCAGACATGGCTTCTTATTGTAATAAATTACAATATAATTTATTTCCTATGATATTAACACCATTTTAAAGGATAAGTACAGAGCCATAAGGTAGATTTATTGTTCATAGGGTAAATGGGAGGTCTAAGGACAAGAGGATGTCAGGTAGAGGGTATGCTATTTTCTGTAGAATTTAATGAAAACATTCTAATATTTTCTCTGTTCATGGTAACTCATATTTTTGTATAAAACAATAACCATCTAAAATATGCTTTAAATGGATGAACTTTATGGTATATGATTTATATCAGAATAAAACTATCTTTAAATTAAGAAGATTAATTGTTCCCTGGGAGAAGGAAATGGGTGAGAGGCAGAAATTATGAGTGAAAAATTTTGGGAGTTCACTATTGGGGTGGTGGTGATGGCCACACACGTGCACATATGTGTATGTAGTTACCCAATGTTATTTTTAAATATGTGGTGACTATAAAATGTCAATTATGCCTGAGTAATGCTGACACAAATCAACAAATGGACAGATGAATAGAATGGAGAGGTAGAAAGAATGTCCCAGTGACACCTGCTTGGCCATCTCTCTCTCCCTAGAGTCAGACAAGCTATTCCAACAGTCCCAATTCCATCTTACTGATATCTGCTTTATAAGTAGGATCCACATCTCTAGCTCCTCTCCTCGTTCCAGCTCCACCTCCTTGCTGGACACCTGCACCTGATTTACAACCTGTCTTAACCACCTTCCTCCCATATTCTCATCAGATTGTTGAAGGCTTTGCTGCCACTTTTTCACAAACCTTTCATTACATTGGCCACAACCAGTGCATTTTAATTCCTCGGTGTCACAGGAAACATTCCTCATGTTCATCTCTATTCAATATCTTAATGAACATGTTTCAGAAACTAGAAGGAAAGCCCCCTAGTACCCATCACTTGAAAAACAATTGCCCAAAGGCCTTCCCTATGTGCACAGTATCATATGTATGATATTTTCTAACCTCAGAATTGTATTTTAAAAAAGAAAATTATGTCTGAGTGTCTAGGTCCCTGATGAGAAACAGAGGTGACACAGGCTTAGTGTGCAGAGACATCCTTTCAACACACTCACACTTTTGTTCTCCTTCCTCCTGAACAACTTGTATTTGAAAGTGAGCAAGCAATGGAACTGTCTTATTATATTTTATTTTAGAGATACCTGGGATTGTTTGTTACGGTGGTTATAGAATTCTAATAGTTAGATATGGACACATTTAGTTGAATAATACGAAGACTGTAGAATCAGGCTGAAGGTTTATGGAAATAAGCTGAAAGTGAAGCAGAAGATGATCTCCAGACGTTACAGCCAACACTTATGCTCTGTCAGAACTGAGAAATGTAGAAACAAGATACTTAGGAAATGGTAAATTTCCCAGCACATAAGATAGGTCTGAGTTTAAATCTTAGTTAATGATTACTTCCTACTTACTAGTCTCTTACCAAAGGAAATTTTATATAAAATCTCTTGCTATTAATATCTGTGCATAAGAAACGTAGGCATTTGCAGAAACAGGCATTTTGTATTGAAAAGTTAGGCCTGTGTGCAAGGAAATTAACTATCCATGAAAGACAGAGAAAATTTTAAATATATAGATTTCTAGTGTATATGCTCATGTTCGCTTCTGTTGTCTTGCCAAGAACATCCCGTACAAAAGCTTAGGGTCACTGTAGATGGCACTGACTGTGTGCTGGACAATGGGAAGAGGGAAGTTGTCTTCAGTTTTGAAAAACTCAGCAATATTTTGCTCATGTGTATATATGTGTGCATCTTTGTGCAAGTGTGTGCATGAGTGTGCATGTAATTGGTTTAAATGTGTGAAGAGACTTTGCGACATGTGTACATGTACATGCCTGACTGTGTGTGGTTGTGAATGTATTATTGGAATAGTAGATGTGTATACATGTGAATGAGTGTGTGCGTATATGTGTGTGAGTGTGAGAGTGTTATGGGAGTAGTACATGTATGAATGAGTTTTAAGCCCCGTGAGTATCCACTTGCAGGTTATCCTTGATTCTACCTTCTATTCACGGAGCACAAAGGAAATGAGAGACTGCCTGAAAGTTGCCAAGAGTCATCTCTGCATTCTCCAAGTGCGGGACTTTGCCAGAAAATCTGTGGGGATATAGGCAGGGGCCTTTCCCCTATATGCTTCATATAATCCTGAATTTGGGCTTCCTATAGGGTATACTGGTTACAAAGCACAGTTCAGTACGTAAAGAGATGTGGGATATCTAAAGAGAGCTTCTGCAATGAAAATGCCTGTGAGCACAACAGAAACTGCCCTGCAGGGCAGTGGGAAGGCTGCAGGGGGCGCTCACGATCCACCAAGCACAGGACCTAGCCCCTTAACAGGTGCAATGGCAAAGGGAGGAGATTTCTCCCTTCCTCTCAAGGTCTGGGATTTGCTTTTCAAAACACAAGCTAAAATAAGAACTTAACGGACTGTTAATGTGTTTAAAACTAATCTCTTTGGAAGTCTTTGCCTGACTCAATAAGGCAAGAGGAACCACATTTAAAAGGGACAATTGTAAGTCTTTTATTCACCTGAAGAGTGGGGGCCTAGAGGACAGGATTGATTTACTAATTCTGTGGGTGCAGACTTTTGGGAAACACACTGCTCGTATAATTGTTGTCATTTTTTAGCTCATGCTTCATTTTTCACAATTTAAAAAAAATAATGTCCTGTAATTCTTTCCTTTATCCTCAAACATCTGGTCTCAACTTTCTGTAAGGTCATATTCCATTCTTAGTTCACACTGTCTCCTTTTTATAGCACAAATAAAGGTGATAGCCAGGTCCTGAGCCTCAACAGACTCCAGCACCTACAATCTGATTTATTGGACTTACCACACTCAGCTAAGATGGAGTTGAAGAAGGACAACCACCACACCATGGAGCCTAGAGTGATTACAACTGAAAGTGGGAGGATTGCATCCAGCATCCAGGTGGAATCTGAGCCTCCTCTTGACATAGAGGTGCAATGGACACAACCAATCTAATGTCCACATAGAAGAGGTGGCATTGGATTGGGAAAAGTGGACATGGTGGACGATGGGTATGGGGAAAGGCAGGAAGAGATGAGAGGTGGAGGTGTCTTTGGGACATGGAGCTGCCCTGGATGGTGCTTCAGAGGCAATCACCGGACATTGTAAATCCTCACAGGGCCCAATGGATGGAATGGAGGAGAGTATGCGCCATGATGTGGACCATTGACTATGAGGTGCAGAGATGCCCAAAGATGTACTTACCAAATGCAATGGATGTGTCATGATGATGGGAACGAGTGTTGCTGGGGGGGGGGGGGGGGAGGTGGGGTGGGGAGGTGGGGTTGAATGGGACCTCACATATATATTTTTAATGTAATATTATTACAAAGTCAATAAAAATAAATAAATAAAAGACTGCTCTCAAGAGTACCTTCTCTGTCTCCTCCACACAAAAAACATCTTGTTCTTCTCACTCTGGTCATTGTGCTTAGTTCCTCCATCATCTTCATCACTGGTAATATCCAGCCATCTCAATTAAATATCTACCTCTTTTTGCTTTCTGTTGCACATTAGTCATTTCTGTTGGTTTGTCACACTAGCATTTTAAAAACCTAGGATTGTTGTTTAGACCCAGCATTGTTTAATAATCTCTATGAGTGACAGAAGCTATTTATATTTTATTTATTTTTCCCGTGTCATCCTCACCCACAGATATATATTCACAACTTTTGGATTTTTATCTTTGTTAGCAAGAATGAATTCCGATCTCCCTCTAAGGCCGGATCACTAAATTCTGCATCTGTTTAAACCTGTGGGACCACCTGTTAAGTATCAGGGACATATGATTCAGCATGCTGGATGCCATCACTTCCCATACCACTTCCCAAATCAGATCAGCCTACATTTCCACCTCTTAAACAGAAGATCCTGATATGTCCTGTAATTCTGGCTTTTTCTACTTCTGTTAACTTTCCTATTACCTGCACTCAGTCATGAAGGTTATTTGTTATGTAATTGACTTGACTAATAATGAAAACCTGGGCCTTATGATAGTTCAATCAATGCTGAATTCATGAAACAATAGGGTAAAAAAGATTTTCAGAAACAAGATCTATATAGGAAAATGTACAGGTGTGGTCACTGAAGCTGAGGGGTTTGACCTGCCTCAGTGACACAGGTGTGACATGGAAGGACAGGACCAGGGCAGTTTTCACTTTTACAATTGTGGTGGTCAGAGGTGAGGGCTCACAATGGTCCCCACGTTCTGGTTATCATGGGGCTGATAACACTAACAACTGTGTTAACAGTAAATAGCTCCAGGACCCTATTATAAAATTCAAAAACTTTCTGCTGTCATCATCATTATGTGTCTGTTCAGATTAAATGATATAGGGGTGAGGGCACATTCTTGGGGTCATACAGCAGGCAGGGATGGATCTGCTGGTCTTTCTGCCATTAATGATTTTAGGTTCTCAGCCACAATCCCAGATTCACCGACACGGTCCTGGGGAGGGCAGATCTCAGGGCATTTTTCAAAGGGAACTGACTGCTTTTCATGGAGTTGCTCCCTAGCCATTGAGAGTTCATCCCTTCTGGAAACTCTTCTGCAATATGGCCAGGGATCTGCATGCTATTTCCCCCAATATAGCCAAAGGTATTTTAATGGAATTCAAAATTATCTGACATTGACATAAAAATCAGGAATTGGAATTTTCTAGACCCGTGAATGGATCCATGGATGGACCTCTTGGGCTGTTGTAAAAAGTGTCAAACATTAGATGGCTTAACGCTACAGATGTGTATTGCTTTGCAGTTTTGGAGGCTATAAACGTACAGCCTGTAAGGGATAATCGTCTTCCTATGCAGTAGTGCTTTGTTGAAAATCATAAAGCTTCAATTGCTAACTCAATCACCAAGGCATCCTCCTTGAGTCTGTCTGTCTGTGTCCAATTCCTCCCTTTTTATAAGGACACCAGTCTTGTTGGATTAGGCCCCAATCTTCCTCCCTTTTTATAAGGACACCAGTCTTGTTGGATTAGGACCCAATCTAATGCAGTTTATTTTAACTTAGCTAATAACATATTCAAAGACCCTATTTCCAAATAAGGTCACATTCACAGGACAGGGTAATTTTTCAACATTTTTTTTGGGAGTCAGAATTCAACCTATATCACTAATCCAACATTTATGTGAGTGGAGGCCCTTCCCTGGGCTGTCTGTGTTGTATCCCAGAGGAAGGTTTATGTTTCTTAACGTTCTTCCTATAGCAGAGCAACCTGAGGTGCAGGGTGTCACTGCAGATTCAACTATTTTTGGCAGTAAAACATGTATAGGAACCTGCTATGAATGATTAACTTCTAAGCAGAGATGTTCACTCTGCTAAGAATAACTGCTGGAGAGGTTAACTTGAACACTTCAACACCAGTAAATATTGAATATAAATTATATAAAAGCCTTTTCAGATGAAGACATGTTCACAAATGTAAATGAGTCAAATTCGATCTGAGTCATGCCATATATTAGAGTGGGTAAAGTTCATCTAATTTTTCATGTTTGGTAAATTTATCTATTGCAACAAAATTATATAATATCCAGCTAAGGGAGGTGATAAACAGATCAGAATGTTTGTTAGGCAGATTAGAAGGCTTTGTATTAATGTTGAGTATTTGATAAATATAATACATTGCCCATATTCCCAAGGTCATTGTTTTTGGCTGTACTTGACTCTGTTCCAGGTCTTTCATCAAATTTTCATGGCCTGGAGAAAAAAAAAACAACCTTTATTTGGAAAATCCAGACCCCAGCAAGGGGACTGTGTTCTCATAGGGCTTAGCCAGCTTCTTCCGCCCAGAGGATCCATAGAGACAACGATCTCCATAGGCCTTTTAAATTTTACATTCACAAGTACCTCCCACATATAAATAGCCACTTGGGTCAACAGATGAAGGGACCTATATTCAAGATCCTTCTCAACCAGGAAGATATTGTCTGCAAGTCATGGGCTTTGTCCACAGGAACAGGAAAGCCTTGTGGTTCCTCCTCTTTCTGGTGATAGCTCCCAGAGGTGAGTGTCTAAAAGTTTCAGCCATAACCGCAATTAGGATGATGCATATGAGCTCATGTCTCACTGTGTTTCTCCTTGTCTCAGGTGTCTTTTCCCAGGTGCAGCTGCAGGAGTCAGAATCTGCCCTGATGAAGCCCTCACAAACCGTGTCCCTCACCTGCACTGTCTATGGATTCTCCATCACAACCAGTGATTATTGCGGGGATTGGATCTGTCAACCCTCAGGGAAGGGGCTGAAGGGGTTATAAGCAATATGTTACAGTGGAGATAAAGGCTATGCCTCATACCTCCAATCAAGTCTCCACATCCAGAGACACATGTTAGAACCAGGACTTTCTGCAGCTATGCTACATAACAGCTAAGGACACCACTGGATATTACTGTACAAGACACGCAGTGAGGGGAAGACAGTGTGAGCCCAGACACAAACCTTCCCATTCAGGAGGGGGATGGGCAGCAGAGGGCTTTGAGGACTCACCCAGAGCAGGCACCAAACCTATGCTCAGGTTCAAGCAAAATGCGAGGAAGAGTGAGTCCTGTAATGAATATATAGGGTTTTTACCTCTTGTTTAAAAGCATTTAATCTCTGGGGATTCATCACCATATCTATTATAAGTAATGCCAGGATGTTTCCAAGTTTCAGGCACAGAATGTATATATCTAGTGCTTTTGATTGTATTAAAAATATTACAGGTTGCAACACATAAATTACTTTTCTTCATATTTTTCTGGGGCATTAGTCTATAAGTATGAACAAACACATTTAACTTCGAACCTGACAATATGCATTTAATTTGTGGGAATTAATTCTCTTTCTTGGATCTGGTCAGGAGCAATATAATAATAATAGTAATAATAATAACAATAATAAAATAAATGTAAAAATTTCTAGATGGTTTAGTTACTTTAAGACAATTATTTTGTGGCAGGATTATTTTATTGGAATTGAAAATTAACATCCCTACCTTCTTTTCCAAGTGTGAACATGCATGTCCCTCCTCTCCTAGAATGTTCAGAGTTCTTGTTTCCCAGCTTTAGCTCCCCATACCACATAAGGCATCATTACCATCAGAAAGTGGAGACTACTTGGCATGGCCTTAGGTGCATCGTCCAATGACTCAAACTTTTCCCTCATATAGACAGTGCTTCTATACTTACATAGTCTGCAAATGATCCAAACACACAGTAGGCTGATCCTGATGAGGGCAGCCAGAGGGATGGACTGGGACAAAGTACCCAACTCTTACTGAGAGAAGATGCCTTCTGGGGTGGTAAGAGCATCAACTATCACCAGGAACCCTTGAAGTTCTTCCTGATCCACCACCTCTGGGGAATGGGCTGTATTTTCAAGAGAGAAATGAAAGGTAGAAAAGTTTAACATGGAGAGTTTGAAACCTTGTGTCTGCAAGGAATGGCTTTCCTCTTCCTCAGGAAGGGTTCATGTGAGCCTGAGTCACTTGATCCCTGGAGATGGAATTTGATCAAAAGCTGCAAGTATGCAGTTGTCTATAGGCCCCATTGACTATCAGCAGATGCCACAGATGAAAGAGCCCAGAGTTGCAGAATGACCACTGGAGAGTACTTGGGTGATGCAGCAATAAACAGGACAGTGCTGCTCTCATGGACCCTTCTCCTCTATTCTCATATTGAAGAGACTTTATATACCTTCAAATTGAGTGAGATCAGGGAAATTTTTTTTTTTTTGGCAATTAGGTATTTTTTTGTCTTTATTCAATTTTAATATTACATTAAAAAAATATGAGGTCCCCATATACCCCCATCCCCCTCATCCCACTACTGCCCCATAGCAACATTCTCCTCCATCATCATGAGACATTCATTGCATTTTGTGACTACATCTCTGAGCATCGCTGTACCTCATGTTCAATGGTCTACATCATATCCCACACTCTCCCACAGTCCACCCAGTGGGCCACGGGAGGACCTTTAATGTCCGGTAATTGTCCCTGCAGCACCACCCAGGACAACTCCAAGTCCCGAAAATGCGTCCACATCTCATCTCTTTCTCCCATTCCCCACATCCAGTAGCCACCATGGCCACTTTCTCCACACCAATGCCACATTTTCTTCGATTACTAATCACAATAGTTCATGAATAGAATATCAGTAAGTCCACTCTAATCCATACTCTATTCCTCCATCCTGTGGACCTTGGAATGACTGTGTCCACTCCACATCTATGTCGAGAGGGGGCTTGGACTCCACATGGATGCTGGATGCAATCCTCCAGTTTTCAGTTGTAGGCACTCTTGGATCCATGGTGTGGTGGTTGACCCTCTTCAAATCCATGTTAGCTGGGTGAGGTTAAGTCCAATAAACCAGAGTGTAGGAGCTGAAGTCGTGATCAGGGAATTTCATGATGTTCAGCAGGTGGATAGTTTCCAAGGAGGTGTTGCAGGTCTAAGAAAAATGGGTATCAAAATTTATTAGACATGATACTATTCTAATTTGATCCATGATAATACAGCAATAGAGTTTTCAGAATTGTTGATAGATTCAGCCCTCTCCTCATGGGACCTTAGTATCCCTTTATATTTCAAATTCTGAAGACAAGAGTTTCATAAACTTTGTGTTATATAGAGCGTTAAACAACTATGTGTAATCATATGGGAAGTGCACATGAAATTATTTTTTTTTCTTATTCCATGTAGTTTTCACAGGATGTTGGATTAATTCAATTGGTTAAAGATGAGAGTCCCAATTCCCAAGAGCATTAATGATTTAAGAACAATATGTCAGGTGAGCAAGAGGAATCCTAACGATGGAAGAGGTGCTGGGAGAGTTGAGGGCCTTTATGACCTCCTTACGCTGGCACAAGGGGAGCCAGAAACCTGGGAAACCTTAGAAATCCTGGCAATTCCTGTATTCTCTACCCCTCCCCAACATTCAGAATTCCAGGGACCCTTTCTCCTGTGGGAATACCAAGCACAGTCATATTGCTCTTCAAAATTGTTAATCACCACTGAAGATCAATAATCCAGAGTCTATTCTCTCATCCTGTAGATTCTAGTTGCCCTGGACTCAAATCAGCCCCTTCTCTAAATTCATCATGCACTCCCCACCCCTCTCTCAAATTCACTCCATTGTGCCTTCTAGTATCATCAGTCAGTAATAGGGCAAAACCTACACACCTCAAATCCATCTCTGAATATTCCTTTTCTCTTTCTATTCTAACTCATCTTGATTCCCACATGGAACAAACCTCAGGAACATTCTCGAATGGAGTGTTTCCTCCTGATATTCCTCATTCAATTTGATTGTTTGCCTAATAGATGCTCATTGTCAGTTTCAGACAATGCACACTTTTCCCACCTCCACTCCTTGAGCTTTCATCCTCATATGATAGCACCACTCCACACAAAACCCATACTCCATTCCCTATTGTGCTAGTGATTCCTGCCTTCCTTGTGGATACCATCTCCACCTGTTCTAGGACTCACTCTCATAAGATCTGTCATGATTCATCATGATTTCAGTACACAGATACATGATACATGCAATGTGCATGGCAGGGCACTCCTTGTGCATATCAGCACTGTGTGTGGGCCATCTCCTCTCATGGGTCAGGAGGCCCTGGGTTTGAAGCCTGGACCTCCCATGTGGTAGGCAGATGCTCTATCCATTGACCAAATCCAATTCCCATCTTTGAGTCTCTTTAAATCATTTCTCTCCAACACTCTGTCCTCCTCATGATCTCACAGAGCACCTTAATGGACTGCACACTTTGTCCATTCCATGAACATCTCACTCCAGCTTCCCAAGTTGAAAGACTCCACTATATTGCCTCCTCCTCCTCTAATCTGCTCCCTCTACACTTTCACTCCAAAATACATCCTACTACACCTGACACTCCACACTCTCCTTCCTTTCCACAGTCTAGATTCCTATACACATAAGACACACAGAAAAGTTTTTAAAAAGTAAACATTTTATTGAAGAAGAAATAAAAATTTCTTTGAGAGTGATATGATTGTCTATGTAAAAAATCTCTATGAATCAACACACAAAATTTCTGGGATAAATAAACAATATAGGAAGGTTGCAGAGGCAAGTCTCCTCTATCAAAGTTAACTCTTTCCCTATATACCAGTAATGTAAAATTAGAATTTGAAAATCATAAGTCATACAATGAACAACAGCCACAAAAATGAAATGTATACATTTAGATGAATAAAATATCTGCAGTCTATATTTCAAAAAAAAAACTACAATATGTTGAATAAAGAAAAACAATTATGTAAATAAATTAGAATTTTTTTTATAATTCATATAATGGAATACATAGGGTTGATAAGAGATCAAGTCTGCCCAACTTGATCTATAACTTCAGTGTAATCTCAAACAAAACCTAAGCAAGACTGTCGTGGTCCCTAGGGGAGCAGCGACAGTCTCCCAGGTACAGTGGTGGGGACCGGGAGGGAGTGAGGTTTCAACAGTGAGCCCCTGATACTAATGACTATGCTTGTGAGCTGATAAACCCAAAATAATAACAAGGCCTAGAGCAACTTTGTGCCTGGGAATTTCCTTCTGTCAGCCTTCATGTTACTCAAATGTGGCCAGTCTCGAAGCCAAACTCAGCATGTAAATGCAATGCCTTCCCCCCAGCGTGGGACATGACACCCGGGGATGAGCCTCCCTGGCAACGAGGGACCACTATCAACTACCAACTGATGATGCAACTGGAAAATGACCTTATACGGAAGGTTCAATGCGGATCAGCAGAATATCCATGTCTACATAAAATACCATGACTTTAAAATGCTGTTTGACCTAAAGTAAGGGGGAAATGGAAAGGAGAAATGAGTTTATATGGCTACGAGTTTCTAAAAAAGAGTCTGGAGGCTGGCAGAAGGTTTGCCCTCATGCACAACTGAGCAGAGTCAGAGAGACAGATAAAGCAGATACAACCCCCAGATATTGGTTCCTTTGAGGGCTAAAGAGACCCATGGGAGTTATGGTCATGGCAGATGGGGTTAACTACCAGGGCAGATGGCCCCTCTTTGGAAATGGTGTTTATGTGTGATGAATCTGGACTCAGATGGGATCTCCCTTCATAAGACTTTCATGCTAATGTGCTGGAGGTGCAGTTAATGTTGGGGTTTAAGATATATTTAGGGGATTTGAATCTCTGGACTGACAATGTGATAGCCAGATCCTGAGCCTCAACAGACTCCAGCACCTACAATCTGATTTATTGGACTTACCACACTCAGCTAAGATGGAGGTGAAGAAGGACAACCACCACACCATGGAGCCTAGAGTGATTACAACTGAAAATGGGAGGATTGCATCCAGCATCCAGGTGGAATCTGAGCCTCCTCTTGACATAAAGGTGCAATGGACACAACCAATCCAGTGTCCACATAGAAGAGGTGGCATTGGATTGGGAAAAGTGGACATAATGGACAAAGGGTATGGGGAAAGGCAGGAAGAGATGAGAGGTGGAGGCGTCTTCGGGACATGGAGCTGCCCTGGATGGTGCTTCAGAGGTAATCACCGGACATTGTAAATCCTCACAGGGCCTACATGATGGAATAGAGGAGAGTATGGGCCATGATGTGAACCAATGTATATGAGGTGCAGAGGTGCACAAAGATGTACTTACCAAATCCAATGGATGTGTCATGATGATGGGAACGAGTGTTGTTGGGGGGGGGGAGAGGGGGGGTGGGGGGGTGGGGTTGAATGGGACCTCACATATATATTTTTAATGTAATATTATTACAAAGTCAATAAAAAATAAAAAAATTAAAAAAAAAAAACCTAAGCAAGATATTTTATATGTGTCAAAAAACATTTTCTAAAATTTTTATGGAAAGATGAAAGGTATAAATTAAGAACACAATTATGAAGATGTAGGGCTCATAAACCAATTTCAATATTGAATATAAACCTACTAGAAACAATGAAATTCATAATTGTTGAAAAAATAAGCAAGGAGATAAATGTTACAGAATGGAAAGATCAGAATTTGACCAATACAATTATAGTCAAATGATATTTGTAAAAGAAGGAGTAGTACCTTAAAGGAAGGAAGAGAATCTTTTCAAAATATGACGCTACATTCAAATACAAGAAATAAGTAATTAGACACTTACCTTTCACAAAATTAATGCAAAATGATTCAAAGACCTATATATAAGGCACAGAAATATAAAACTTGTACAAGATAACTGGTGAAAGTCTAGGACTATAGGACATAGGCAAGGAATTTTTATTTACAACACCACAGGCACAATTTGTGAAAAATGATAGCATGTACTCTATCGAAAGTGAATTCTTCTTTTTTGGAAACAATGTAAAGGGAATGTAAATTCAAGGTACAAACTTAGAGAAAATACTTGCACAACTCATACCTGACAAAGGACTTTTTGCAAAATGTACAAAGAGCTCTTTTTTTGGTGTGTGTGGATATGAGCTTTTTTTGTCTTTATTTACTTTTTCTTTCTTTTTTTAAAAAATTATTTATTTTTACAAATTACATTCAAAAAATATGAGGTCCCCATATACCCCCACCCCCCTCACCCCACTTCTGCCCCCATAACAACGATCTCCTCCATCATCATGAGACATTCATTGCATTTGGTGAATACATACCTGAGCACTGCTAAAGCTCATGGTCAATGGTCCACATCATAGCCCACACTTTCCACATTCCACCCAGTAGGCCATGGGAGGACATACAATGTCCGGTAACTGTCCTTTTTTCTATAATATCTCAAATAAATTTGTTTTAATAATTCATTATAAGATTTATATTCCATGTGTTCCTGTATTACCAGGTTATTTGCTATCCAAATACTTGTTTGCTTATCCTTCTTTTTACTTGTATTTTGTTTTGCATATTTTCTCAAAATTTGAATAATGGTAGTGTTTCATAATTAGAAAAAAGTCAGAAAGAAAAGAATTAGAGAATCATTATATATTGTCAAGATTTTTATATTTGTCAAAATATCTAGAAGGAAACTACGTTTAACCATATTATTTTGTACATATCATATTGTTCATTTGTAAGAAAAATACATTTGTTCACTTCATGCCAGGCAACATTAAGACTGGCTAATATCCCCAGGAACTGACTATGTTGAAAACAAACTGGAGATCTCACTCTCCAGGTTGTGGGATTTCGGTAAGAACTCCTCTTTGGTTGTACCTTGCCTCTATGTTCACAAATTTTCATGTTCCTGAGCACAGAAGCAATGCCACCCAACTCTGTTAAAAGGCAATTTACATTACTCTGATGGAGTTAATAGACCAATAATTCTTTTCTTGGGGCAGAGACCAATAATGTTTGATTTAGACACAACTAGAAATTTTTTTTCAAAAATTTGAGTTCTGCCGATACAGATCCAACTTCTTCCACATCGCCTTTCCTCAAGATTCTCAAGTACCGTTAGGACCCGTTTCTACATTTTCATCAGGACAGTGGGTAGCTCTTGGGTCTGAGAAACCAGTTAATGGTGTCATCAGCTCAGATGCTGGGGCTGAATTCACAGACCGGATCTGCTCTGAACCACCTGTCATTGTCCATCCTTGGGAAGGCAGGGTGTGAGGGTCTGAGGAGCAGGGATCCCCAGGCTTCCTGCTCATATGAGCAGAGTTCCTCCATCAATTCATCCTTGGAATCAAGGATCCAGGGAATGGTGAGAGACCCTTGCTTCATGCCAACAAAGCAGACACACTGGGATCAGAGCACGGCAGGGTGAGGTCTCTGTTTGGAGTGCCCCTGCTAAGCATTTTCTCCATCCCACCCTTTCTCTTTGTCCACTTGCTGATGAAGCTGGCCTGGCCTCTCCTTGAAAGGGGCTGCAGTCTTGAACTTTTAAAATCTGGTAACTGCTTTGCTCTGCTCTCTACCCTTGATCCCAACCTAGATGCAGAATCTTTACAATTATGACGCATTTTTCCATGATGGAACTCCCTCTAAGGCATTGACACAGATGAGGCAATTTTTCTTATATTACTTCTTAGAAATGATTCCTATTCTGTGATTGGAGGCCCTGGGAATAGGTGACCAGTGGCCTGGTTGAACAAGACATGGGTGTTGTGCTGTGTAGACTCCGTGTTGTGGTCCCCAAACACCGTCCTGTGGTTGAGAGCACTTCTCTGTGCACAGACTACAGATCTTCTCACTAGAGGCACAGATGTAGTGTATGGCATGTGCAGGGCTGGAACCATGTAAACTAGGGCCAGGCTACGTCACCCCCAACCCAGCACAGGTGCACCTTGAAACCCAGTGACTGTCACCAGCTCAACCTCTTGTTCCCACAGACATCCCAGATGCAAATCACCCTGGGCCTCACAGAAGAAATGCCCCTCACAGGCTGGGCCTGTGTAGTAGGTCTTCATCCTCCAGATGGCCATGCAGATGCTGGGAGTCCTCCTCTGCCTGCTGGCAGCTCCCTTGGGTGAGGGTCTTCGGGTTCAGGAGTTCAAAGGGGCTTGATTGTGGGTAGGACAGACTCACAATGACTCTCCTTTTCCGCAGGTGTCCTGTCTGAGCTCACCCTGAAGGAGTCAGGCCCAGGACCGGTGAAGCCCTCGGAGACACTCTCCCTCACCTGCTCTACCTCTGGGGGCTCTATCACCAGCAGTAACTACTGGAGCTGGATCTGCCAGAGTCCTGGAAAGGGGCTGGAGTGGATGGGGTACTGATACCAATCAGGAAATCCATACTACAACCCAGCTTTCCAAGGCCGCATCTCCATCACTGGTGACACGTCCAAGAATGAGTACTACCTGCAGCTGAGCTCCCTGAGGACTGAGGACACCGCCATGTATTACTGTGCAAGAGGCACAGTTAGGGGAATGCAGTGTGAGCCCACACAAAAACCTCCCCTGCAGGAAGGGGATGGACAGCAGGGGGCGCTTAGGACCAACAAGGACAGGACTCAGCCCCAGGAGCGGGTGCAGGGAGGGGAAAGATTTCCTGTCAGAATCTGAGGCTTCCTTTCCCCAGAGCCTATTTCCCCAAGGATTTGCCTGAGTTCTCCTTCATCAATCCCCAGGGCAATGTCCGGGAGATTCAGAGCCACTTTTTTTTCACTTCTAGAGGGAAATGAAGTCACTGCCCCAGCCTCTATATCCCCTTCTTTTGGTCTTAACTTAGCTCCCAGTGTTACCTTTTGCAGGTGATTGCACTAGTATGTCAAGTACCTCATGAAGCCCACAGTCTCTGACAAAAAATTCCTTTCTGTTCCTTCTAAAATTAAATCAAATTTAGGCAAAGTATGAGTGGTTAAACATTCCTTTTTTTTATTTTTTGAAAAATAGATTTAATTTTTAAATTTAATTTTAACTGAAACTTTAGATTTCTAAAACATTATATACATGTAGGGGTCTATTATTTTTTATTTAAAGAAGATTTAGATTAAATAATGTTACAAAAAATTTACGATATTCCCATATACCGCCCCCCCTCCTCTCCCATATTTTCCAACTCTAACAACACCTTTCATTAGTGTGATACATTTGTTACTATTGAGGAACACATATTAAAGCATTGCTACTAACCATGATCTATAGTTTACATTATAATTTATCCCACACAATCCCATAGTACACCTGTTCTTCCTTTACCCAACCCTCATAACCTCTGGTGTCCATTGTTTTTATATCAGTGACAGGAGTTCTTCCATTTCTGGAGTAAAAATTTTATAATAGAATGATAATAATAAGTCTACTTTAGTGCATTGTTCATTACACAATCTAGGAGATATTGAGATGTTGGTGTTCACACTGTTTCTAATTGAGAGGGAACTTAAGTCCCATGCGGCAGTTGTGGGGACTACCTGATCCATGGGATGGGAACTGTCTATCCTCATCTCCTTGTTAGTTGTCCCGGGTGAGTCCAATGAACTGAAGTGTACATGTGGCAACTTTGCTGAGATTCAGGACTCATCCAGCCCCTCCCTATACAGGTGGAGGGGTGGGCATGGGGATGAGGAAGTTGGAGATGGTACAGGCAGGACCACACTGTGGGGGGACCAAGGGTGAGGATGGAGGAGGTGCCATGCCATGGAGGTGGGTGTGAGTGTGTGATGTGGGTTGCATTTTGGACTGGAGGTGCACATTGGTATGTCTCTGCATGGCCTTGGATGTTCCTCATGCTTTGTACATGGAGAATTTAGGCAAGTTGAGCTTGTTGGAGCATTCTAAAGCAGCATGTGCTTGTCTGAAGAGATAAGTCCCCCAGACAGAGTCCAAGGAAAAGACTTGTAGGGATGTGGTCTTCTTTCTTTTCCTTTGCCTGACATAATGGAAGCATCTGTCTATACCAGTGGGCAAGGGCAGCTGGATTCTGAAGATGAATGCCCAGCCCAGAGCTGGGTGATGAGAAGGCTATGCTGGGACAGATAATACCAATGGGTTTCAGGCCTACAAAGATTCCAGGAAACTGGTTTGAGTGGGATGTCCTTAATACTAGAGCAAACTCCAAGGACACTGAGATCACCTCCCTGCCTCTGGCAACAGAGTTACTACTGTCCCCTGGTCCATGGAACACAAGTTGGCTGAGGATGCCAGCCTGGCACAGGGTGGGATTGTGAGGAGGGCAATGCTGAGCCAGGCTGAGGAAGCTTCTGGCAGTAGGAGACAGTGCATTGCTTCTAGAGTTCCAGTGACTCCCTGGGCCTGCAAGTCTCAGTGTCTTGTTGAATGCAGTGGGGGGGGAGAGGGAGGAAGGAGGGAGATGATCATGCTTGTACCCACTGGGGCTTGTGTGGCATTCAGAGAAGTCAGGCATGAGCAGGTGTCTGAGGAAGGAGGGACTGGACTCTCATCTGCCTCCTCAGCACAAAAGGCCACTTATCCATCGTGACTTTGGGGATTTAGACCTCAATGAGCATATCCCTGTGGAATGAGGAGTTAGGAGAAGGATGTATCTGTTTTGCTCTGATGTATTCTGATCTCCCCTTCCCCAAGATGCCTCCAGGTGAAGATGGCTATTAGGGTGGACATAATGAAAGTGCTTTCTGCTTCCTCTGGCCAATGCTAGCAGCCCAGCTTTTCTGACCAGCCTCCTCCCCTCCCGTGCCACTGGCAGGATGTTCTGCCCAGCAGACCCAATTTGAATGATGTCTCCTTGAGCTGTGCAGCCCAGTGACCAGCAGGCAGCTGCCCTTGAGAAGTTCAGTCATTTGTCCCTTCACCCTCCTCTTGCTCCCCTTCTCTTCTCTCGCATGAAATCCTGTGTTTGAGCTCCCTGCAGAGTATGCTTGGTTTCTACAGAAAAATCACTATGTCAAGAGATGTTATCAACAGCATATCTTACTTTGAAAGAGCAGTCTGATGGCAAGGATCCAGCCAGGTAACACTGGGCAGAGAGGCTGCAAGGGAAGTGCCCTGTCAGCCTACAAGGAACACCCAGCATCATTGGGGCTGATCTGTGGGGAACACACAGGACCAAGTAAGCACTGGTCCCAGACCCAGGGCAGGTGCAGGGAGTGCTCAAGAAACAACACAGAGCAGGGTCAAGCTATGGGAAATACAGGAATGCCTGAGAGTGGCTACCTCTCAGCATCTGGGTTTACCTTTTACAAGGAAGAGGATAAAATTAAAATTTATCCATGATTGTTGGTGTGATGAATATTCTTGCACTCGTGTTTGGGAAGTCAAAAAAAGAATTAAGATGCACTCTTAGAAGGGGGGTTTCCAATTCCTAACAGAAGACTTAGTTGTTAGGAGCTAGAGGCCAGGAAAGATTTGTTATTAATGGGTCAAGAATTTTGGAAGACATGCAGATAATGTCTACATGTACCTGGTAATGGCTACATTTCTCTAAGAGAAATTCTTCATTTTTACAACTTATTTAAGAATATCCATCCATTATCCTAAAATGTATAGACTCAACTTTCTATAAGTTCACATTCTATTCTTATTTCATATTCTCTACATTTTACAGAGAAAATAAAAACCAGCCATGAGATAGCACTTCACCATCTCCTCCACATTAGACTGACCAACATGTCCTTCTTACTCTGATCATGGTGCTGACTTCCTTCACCTTCCTCATGTCTCGGAACCTTCAAACATATCTCACTTGAATATTTATTCTCTGTCTATAGCAAGTTAGTCATTAGTCTTCGTTAAATGCTTGGATAACAGTAGCAATGAAAGACACTAGAGTTGATGTCTAGCTGAAGCTTTGTTTAATAATATACATAAGTGCCAAAAGCTAATTTTCTTTCCTTGGAGTGAGCACACCCTAACAACTCTTCCTCACTTAGAAAAAAAACATGCACACCTATTCGATTTTGTTCTCTGTGAACAAGAATTTATACCTGCCTCCCTCCTTTTCATCAGTCCCCAAATGCTGAGACATTCAATTCTACAACTTTGTAACCGTATTTGACCACCTGGTGTACAGGGGACACACCCATTCTGGATGTTGTATGTCATCCCTTCCCTCCTCTTACCCACAGCAGGTCAGTCCACATTTCCTGCTCTTAAACAGAAGGATCTTAATTAACCTATTCATTTTTCTAACCCTACTTCTGATGAGTTTTCTATTAACTGCCTACAGAAATGTAGGTTAATTGTTATATAATTCACATGACTAATTGTATTAGTCAGCCAAAGGGGTGTTAATTCAAAATACCAGAAATTGGTTCATATTTATAAAGGGTGTTTATTTGGGATAAGAGCTTTCAGATACCAGGTCATAAAACATAAGTTACTTCCCTCACCAAAGTCTTTTTCCGTCTTTTGGAGCAAGATGACTGGCAACATCTGCAAGGGTTCAGGCTTCCTGGGTTCCTCCATTCCAGGATCTTGCTTCTTTCTAGGTTCAGCGTTCCTGTCTTCCTGTGGCTTGCTTCTCTTTCCTCCATGAGGTTACTCTCTGGGGCTCCAGCTTAAGGCTTCAGCATCAAACTCCAACATCAAAACGCAACATTAAAATCCTTCAACTCTGTCCTTTGCCTGTCTTTTATCTGTGAGACCCCAACCACAAAGAGGTGGGCACTCAATGCCCTAATGGCACAAGAGCTTTACAAGATTACTTAATCAAAGAATCTTCTGAATCAATATAATCTAATAAGTCTAGAGAAAAAATCAGTTTACAAACATAATCCAATATTTCTTTTAGGAAATCATCAATAATATCAAACTGCTAAACGAATATTGAATAACCAGTTGCCATATGGTGCATTCATGTCAGTGTTCCTGAAATGATAAGATAAAAAGTGATTTTCAGTAACAACAGGACCTAAATCAGCAAATGTACAGATGGGGACACTGAGGCTGAGGGCGGCATGTCAAGGACAGGAAAGCAGCAGGTGCCTATTGTGCATTTGTGGTGGTCAGAGGTGAGGGCTCTCATAGGTTCCTACCTTCTGGCTCCCAACAATGATAAAACTTCAGTGATATCAGAAAACAGCTCTTCATCCCAATGATAAAATTCACATACTAAGTTTCTGCTGTGATCCCCAGTTTGTTCTTGTCAGATTGAATCTCATAGAGGTGAGGTCACCTCCTCAAGGACATAACGCAGGAGCGGATGGGACTCTGGTGGGCTTTCTGCCACTCCTGACTTCTAGAATTTCTGACATGACATAAGGAGTCAGTTACACAGATCTCACAAGGGAAGCTCTTAGGTCACTTTTCAGGAAGTCTAGTTCCTGGGCAAGGAGTTGCCCTCTGGCTACTATCAGCTCATTCCTTCTGCAAACCATTAACTGTGTGGATATATGGACAAGAATGCCCATGTTATTTCTCCTGATGTAGTGAAAACCATTTTCACTCAATTCAAAATTCCATGGAATAGAAAAAGAAAACATGAACTGCACTTCTCTATGAACCAAGAAGGGATTATTGAATGGATATGTATCCATGCTGTAATGAAGCATCAGTATTTGGATGACTTAATACAATTCAGAAATATTATCTCAAAATAAATATATAGATCTGAACGCTGTACACCTGAAGTCTGCAGGGGTGAATCCTGCCTGCCCTCCTCCAAGCCACTGGTGTTTTGCCTCAGATACTTGGGTTTTAATTTCTAATTCAGCCATCACAGTTGCCTTCCTTGAGTCTGTCTGTGTCCAATTATACCACCAGTCATGTTCAAATAGTTCACAGTCTCATCTATTTTGATTTCATCTTAACTAACTACATTTTCAAAGAACCAATATCTAAATAAGGCTACATTCACAGGAACAAGGCTAGGACGTTAATACGTGTTTTAGAAGACAGAATTCAACCTATAACACTTATCCAACATACGAGAGAGCTGGAGCTCAGAGGACGGCTTATGCTGCTTAAAGTTCTTTCTAATGGAGAGAGTCGTGAGGTGCAGGATGTCCCTACAGACTCATCTATGTTTAGGGGATAAACAGACTTAGGAACCTGTTAGGAGTGATAATCATCTAAGCAGAAATCCTATTCTCTGCTCAAAATAAGTTCTTAAGAAATTGATTTGAACAGTTTCTATTATTCATTTATTATTGAGTACACATTGTATAGAGACACATTTAGGTAAAGAAATGTTCACACAAATGAGTCAAAGTCTGAATTATGGTGCATATTATACCAGACCCATTTTTTCTTAATTCAATGTTTGAAACATTTAGCTGCTGCTTAAATATTTTAAAATACGCAATAAAAACAGCTAACAGAGGAGATAAACAGATCAGAATGTATATTGAGCTGATTAGAGGACCGTGAGTATTTTATATGTATATCCATGAGAATAGACACATTTGTTATATTTGCAAAACCATCTTTTTCTCTTTGCTACAAGCGGGTCCCTTACCAGCTCCTATAGCAAGTTGTCATGGCCTGGAAAAAGGAAGCCCCAAATTTGGGAAAACCTGGCCCCAGAATGAGTTTGTGTTCCTCTAATTTAAGACTCTGATAACATGTTCCTTCCAGGGGAGTCCCCTATGGCACTCCCCTGGATCACTTGAACTTTATGTGCTAAGGTACATTCCACAAGCAAATCACCTCTTAGACTAACAGTGAATGCAAAGCAAACAGTGATATCATTTTGGGATACTCCACAACCAGGAAAACATTGTTGGCAAGTAATGGGCCTTGTGCACAGGAACATGAAGCCCTTGTTGTTCTCCCTCTTTTTGATGGCATCTCGCAGATGTAGTGTCCCAGGGATTCAGTTATGAAGGTAAAGGGGAAGATACTTCTAAGCACATGCTTCATTGCAGGTCTCCTTGTTCTCAAGTGTCTGTCACCAGTACAGCAACAGGAATCAGGTCCTGAAATGGTAAAGCCTTCACACATCCTCTAACCTATTCTATCTCTGGTCTCTCCACCACAACCAATGATTATTGCTGTGATTCGTTCTCCCAGCCCCTGTGGAAGGGGCTGCAGTAGTTGCCAACAATATGTTATAAAGTGGGATACAAATAATGGCCCATCTCTCAAGAGTCCACCTCCAAAGACATGTCCAGGTGTCAGTTCTTTCTAGAGCTTAACTCCATGACTGCTGAGGACATGGTCCTGTTTTTCTACTGTGTGAAGGAGTAAAGGGAATTCAGTGTGAACCCAGGCACCAACCTTTCCATGGAGGAGGGTGTTGGGCAGCAAGGGGCACTGAGGATCCATCCAGAGTATGGACAAAACCCAGGCTTTGGGGAAATAGGAGATACCTGTCATTATATTGAGTTTCCTTTTCTTGCTTCAAAGCTTTTAATCCATGGCAATTCTTCACTACGTTTGTTTTAAGTAATGTCATGATGTTTCCAGGTTTCAAAGACAAAGAATTTATTTGTAATACAATTGCATCTTTTATGTGACATTTATGTAAATGAACATAAATTTCTTTTCTTCATTTTGTTTTTATGGATTAGATTGGAAGTATGAACAAATTTGCATTTAATTAACATTCTAGCACTATGCAGTTAATTCTCTGGAATTATTCCTTATCTTGGTTGTGCCCAGGGGAAATGTAATAATAATAATAATAATGTCAAAATTGAATGATTGATTAAATATTGTATGGACAGATTTTTTAATGGAAGAATTATTTTATCCAAATTAAAATTTAAAGCCTCCACTTAATTTTCACAGAGTGTGAGCTGTATATCCCTTGTCTCCCAGGCTATTCATAGTTCTGGATGCCCAGGCTTATTTCCCATACCATGTATAACCCCATGAGCTCAGAGGAAAGGAACAGAAAGAGGAGACAGCCTGGCATGGCCTTAGGTGCATCATCCAGGTGCCTCATTTTGTTTTCTCCAACATGGATGTGGCTCCTGTAACTACCACTAAGTCTGTGAATGATCCAAATATGTAGTAGGCTGATTCTGAAGGGGATAGAGAGCCTGCTGGACTAGGGAAATGCACACAACTCTCATTGGAGACAAATGTCTCATAGTTCTGACCCAGCTTTCATTTCAGGGCAAAGATGCCCTAAATGGAAACTTTTAGCAGAAGACAAGTAATATGTGTAGAGTTCCTCTCTGGCCTGCAATGCATCATAGTGGACTTCAGCTCTGGATCCAGCCAGCCTGGGAGGAGAGGCTTTCCTTCCCAATGGCTGTTAGACTGAATTCAGGTCACTTAATCTTTGTGCCTTTGTTTTTTCCATCTGTAAATGCTACTATATGCACCTACTGACTACACATCATGCAGGGGTAGTGGTGTGAGGATTAAATGATTAAAAGTAAGCCCTCAGCACAGTGCCTGGCACATAAAAATGAGGATAAAATTACAGCATTTGGTGTTAATTTTACATGTCCCTCTTTGGATTCCCCCAAACTGGGGGAAGACAAATAATAACAAATTCAGAACATGTATTTTGAGAAGGTACATAATTCAAACAAGACTGGCTCAAGCATCATCATGGATTTGACAATGCAGCAGCTGAGCTGTTGGCCCTTACGTCCAAATATAGCTGGATGAATGTGAGGCTTTTTTTTTCTTTCATTTTTTCAAAAGCAGTTTTATTGAGATATATTCACATACCATACAATCTGTCCAAAGCCTACAATCAATGGCTTTTAGTATAATAAAAGTGTGGTTCATTCATCACTATAAAAAATTTTAGAAAAGTTTCATTACTCCAAAAAAGAAAATTCCACATATCTTAACAGTCACCTCTCAATCCCTCTATCCTACTCCAGCCCTACATAACCACGAGTCTAATTCCATCTTTATAAATTGATTTATAATTACATTTTATATGAATGGAATCATACAATATGTAGTACTTTGTGTCTGGTTTTTTTATTTCGTATAATGATTTTGTTTTGTTTGTTTTGCCTGATACTAACATTTTGTAACATTAATATACATAACATTTCCAGAACAGACATTTTATAACTCTAGTTTCATTTTTTGTTGTTGTTGTTGTCTTTATATGTTTTTTAATGTTACATTAAAAAAATATTAGGTCCCCATATACCACCTCCCCCTCCCCCCACTCCTCCCCCCCCCCAATAACAACAACCTTCTTCGTCATCATGTGACATTCATTGCATTTGGTGAATACATCTCTGAGCACCACTGCACCTCATGTTCAATGGTCCATACCAAAGCCCACACTCTCCCACAGTCCAACCATTGGGCCATGGGAGGACATACAATGTTTGGTAATTGTTCCTGCAGCACCACCCAGGACAATTCCAACCCTCAAAAATGCCTCCACATCACATCTCTTCCTGCCACTCCCTACCCCCGTCAGCCAGCATGGCCATTTTCTCCATACCAATGCCACATTTTCTTCGATTGCTAATCACAAGAGTTCATGAATAGAATATCAGTAAATCCACTCTAATCCATACTCTATTCCTCCATCCTGTGGACCTTAGAATGTTTGTGTCCACTCCACATCTATATCAAGAGGGGCTTAGATTCCACATGAATGCTGGATACAATTCTCCTGCTTTCATTTGCAGGCACTGTTGGCTCCCTGATGTTGTGGTTGACCTTCTTCAATTCCATATTAGTTGAGTGGGGTAAGTCCAATAAACTAGAATGTAGGAGTTTCAAATCTATTGAGGTTCAGGGCCTGGCCATCACATGGTCAGTCCAGAGATTCAGGTCCCCTGGGTTTATATTAAACCCCAGCACCAACTACAGTTCTAGTAAAAGTAACAGGAGAGGTTTGTGAACAAAGATCACATCTGAGTCCAGCTCCATCACACAGAAACACAAATTCCAAATTAGGGCCAACTGAGATGGCACTGAACTCCATCTGCCATGACCATAGAACCTGTGGGTCTCTGCACCAATAAGAAGAACAAATACCTGCGGTTGTATCTACTTTATCTTTCTCTGGGCTCTGCTCAGGTGTGCATAAGGGCAACCACTCTAATAACCTCCTGGCTCTTTTTGGAGACTCATATTGTGAGGCTTTTTAACTCAATAAAATATTATTTCATTTGATTCTCCTGGATTTCATAAGGAAGTCAAATGTGGATAGCAAATAATTGAAATTGCCTCATTTATTTCAATTGCATGAATCCATAATTCCGTGCTATGCGTGTGGCCCAGAACTGATTTTTCACTTAGAAATTGAAAAATACAGAGTAAGAATACTTGACCCATTTTCATTAGTTTCTCTTATGTGCAAAAGATTTGAGAAGTGTAAGTGTAGGCTTTTTACTGTCCAAGGAAGAGCAGAGATTTACTTCACTTCTGAGTTTCAGAGGATAGGGGTGAGGGATAGGAATAGGTTCTGATGAAGTATTATAGAGTCTGGGAGATCCCACCTTGGGGATACATCACCTTATGCATTGAAAGACTCAAGAAAACAAAACAAAAAGCAAAGAAACCAACTGTGGTTTCCAGAAGTAGAAGAAATTCTGCCTCAACTCTAAGTCCTCCAGATTCTGAAATTCCAGCCTGCTGGCTTCCCTAAATATTTGGAATCATGACTGAAATCCTACTCATGTAATTTTTTGCCCTACAAAATTCACACTGCTCTGTGGAATTTAGACTTGCCAGAAAAATCACTTATGCAATTTCCTGAGACGTAACCTCTTTTATTTCTATGTTTATGTATCCTATTCTATGTGTTTCTCTGGTGCGTCCTAACAAATAAATTCATCCAGATATTGATAGAAATATAATCAATATTTAAAATTTTTCCTAAAAACTGATACCTTTAACTAAACTTTCAGAATATCTCACAAGGAAACTCAATTACTCAAACACAAACACCTTCATCCAAACCCTAACCAGTTCTGACTCTCCCAATATTCATGGTACAGAAATATGGAGGAAAATCTATTTTCTCATATAGATTCAATGCTGCTATGTGTCCTCCTATTCCAGGTGCCCATGCTTCCCAGTGAGCACTGAGCAATTTCAAATATGGCGCCCTGAAGAAGGTTACCAGCGTGTGGTACCAATATTGATTTTCAAATTTTCTTTCTCACCGGCAGTCAGTGGTGTCAGTCAGAAGGAGATTACCTCCCTGATACCCCCAACACATACACATAAACCTAGACTTTTCAGATAAATAGTTTAGTTAGAAGAGTAATTCATGGCACCTGGTGCTTCTGAGCAGGAACGACTGTGAAAGACAGGAACTAAATTCTCAAAAGAGAATCTGCACCTCTATGAAGACATGCAATGACACTGATGCTGATCACACAGTTATGTGCTGAATTCCAACTAACCCTCTGGATCCAATAAGAACTTTCCTTCGATGATGAAGGACTGATGTGTTTGTGGAAATGCTGACTGGACCTGTTCATGTACAATCCACCTCCTTACAGGACATGGATCGTGCTGTGAAGTCTCATATTGGCTATAGAGACTTATTTTTTTGTTCAGAGAGCCAACTGCCCAGGACACTGCCATCGTCTCAAAAATAATGACTGCTTTTTAAAAAAAGTTACATGCACTGAAGAAGGATCACACTATTCTATGAAAGAATTATTATAGGAAGGTTAGAATCTAGCCCTAAAAAGTAGTATGAAAGTACTTTCATTTATTCTCCTCCTTGCCACATGTTATACTTTTACCATCTCTCACTTATTTCATTAAGAACATATGCCAAGAACTGAAAAAGAAATGATTAAAGAATGAGTTTATTCTCATGATAAGCTTATGGACTTCTTGCAAGGGAAACTCATAAAAAATCTTCCTTTGATATAGACTTGGCTAAAGATACGTGTGCATAGATATGCATGCATACACACACACCCATATAAAATGGACTCTAATCAAATCCTCTGATGTCCATAACTTCAGTAAACCCCTAGCTACCTTCTCTATGGAGTTGTTACTCTCTTGACTGTTAGTTGGTCACCCTTTCCTGGGTATAACTGGATTGTACAAATCAACCATTGCTAAGATGATTCCTACATTCATTACTATGTATCCTTCTAAATTAATGTAAAACTTTGTTTTTGTTTAGAACAAGAAGATTCAATAAAACACAGATTATTATAGTACTGGATTTTATCTGATGAGTTTACAAGCCAAATAATCCCCTGCCTCCAGAGTGAACACCTCTGTTGTTATCCCCATGTCCCACACTGGAGGATGTGCAATACTTGAGAAAATTGAGAAGGGTGAGAAAATCATCTCGAGTTTTTCTTGCTTGGAGACAAGGAAACCAATGGTGGAATTCCCCAGATGATGAGCCTTGAGTTAATATTCAACTGGGAAAAATGTCTTTCCAAGTGCTCTGATACGCAATGGTCCAATAAATGTGAGATGTGATTTTCTCTAGCCTGTTCTTTTTTCATCTAGCATTTTGGATTTTGAGGATTGATGTCTACTGTCAATGGTTACATAGTTGAAATTATTGGCTCTTTAGTCTAATCATAATATCGATCAACATATAATTCCTGCACATTTAGAGCTATGTAATGTAAGCACTTCCGAAATATTCAACTTTCTTGAAACCCATGTACCTATTGCCCAGGGACACACCCATATAGAATCTGAAAAACACAAAATCAAAGGATACTGCTCATGTCCAGAGCATAGGACGTATACATATACATTGAATTATGCTATGGGCATGAATCTTATTTGAAAGAAAACCATGGAAATTCTGTATCATGAAAATATCAAACCAGTGTAAGATTATTTGGCTTTATTAATTATTAGACAAAGGAGATTTCATTACATTGATTATTACGAGAAATAAAAACACATATTTCCTATTGATAATTTAGCAGTTAATCAATTACCAATTCCATATAATGCCGATAATGAGACTCCAAATTGCATGAAAGAAAAAAAAAACTTGATAGTTCTACAAGAATGAGTGCCATCTAAAATTATAGTTAGAAATTCCCTTTTCTCAATAACCAATAGAAGATTAGATAAAAATAAATAATATATAACAATTGAGCAACATTTTTGACAAATTTGACCTAGTTGGCATTGTGGAAATAAATTTAGAACATCCAAATGATAGGAATTTGAGGCCATTTATTCAGGCCTTCACCTGTAGACAACCATTACCACTTGTATTTGGTAAGTGCTTCTTCTACCTATTGGATTAATTTAGCATTTTATGATATATTTTATCTTACCTATTCACTTAATAATTTGCTGTTGTAGCAACATTTTAGTGGATGCTATAAGAATTACAATAAATATTTTTACATCATCTCATTCTACCCTTAAATATTTTTAAAAACTTCATGTTTATGTAAGGACACTATGACAATGTATTTCCAAATCCTCTTATTCCTCCTTTGCATACTTGTTTTTATCCATGTTTTTATGTATGTTATAACATACCAGGTAAATAATCATTATTACTGCATTAAATGGTTAAATTATGAACAATTAACATGAAAAATGTTAAGTTTCACCTCCAAGTTTGAACTCTGTTTATATATCTTCAAATTTCTGATATAAAAAATATTTATTGTTGATGAAAAACACTTTTAAGCATTTGTTAAAGGGTGATATGTGGGAAAGAAATTCTTCCATTATCTGCCCATCTGAGCAAGTCCATTGAAAAGCCAATTTCACTGGGTGCTGAAGTCTGGGTTGTTTTACTTTTTCTTTCTTCACTGAAGTTATCATTCATCTTGTTTCCATGGTTTTGATGAGCAGTCTGTTGCAATTAGTTTTCCAGTTCCTGTGTTAGTAGTGCATCATCCAAAGTTCTTGTTTGATTCAAAGAAGCAAGCTCTAGGAAGGAAGAATCCTTGAACCCAGAGAGAAGCAAGACCCTGGAAAGGAGGAACACAGGAAGCCTGAACCCTCCCAGTCAGTGGCAGCCATCTTGCTCAAACATGTGAAAACAGATGTTGGTGAGGGAAGGAAATTATGCTTTATGGCCTAGTATCTGTAAGATCCTACCACAAATAAATACCCTTTATAAAAAAATATTTAATCCTTGTATTAAGCAGTTTTATTATGATATACAACTCTCTCTGACTCACTCTCTTTCTCTTTCACAATGTGTGTCTGTGTTTATCATGTTTGTGGCTCTCTGAGATTCTAGAATCTGTAATCTGGTGTCTGTCTCAAAATTTAGGAAAATTTTGACGAATAACCCATCAAGTGTTTCTTTTTTCCAGTTCCCTATTTTTGTTAATCCTTTTGGCTCATACATTAAACTCTGTGATATTGGCCCATAGTTATAAAATAATCTACACTCTTTATTCTAGTTTCAAAACTTTACTTTGTTTTCCACTTGTATAAAACATATTAATTTCACTTTTTTTATTTTTTTAACAATTTTCCGGCTTATATACTAAATCTCCTGAGGAAGTCAATATTCATTATTCTTCATGTGTTGCTTTTCTGCATTGCTTGCATTTGAATTTAATTCCTTTTAATGAGTGCAATAATTCTGCTAAAGTTGCCTCTCTCATCTGGTCATCTGTCCACCTTTTCCTTTTAATAAAGATTGTAATATATTAATCATAATTGCATGAAGTTCTTTTTTTTATACTTCCAATATTTAGGTCACATATTAGTCTCATTCTATTATTTTGTCCATTTTGATTATTTTCTTTGGGCTTTTATTTCCCCAAAATTTTTGTGGAAAGCAAGAGTGCATATTATGGTATTATTCTATTTTTCTTTCTTATTAATTTGTGTTACAATTCTTTTTTTCTGCTTATGTGACCATACCCTACCTTCTGCTGTGCCTTTTTTGTAGGTGTTTGTGTGAGTCTAGTCAAAATTTATTTGGAGTTTATTGTTGCTATGTATATCCAAGTTGAATTTTTTTTGCTGTGGCACAAGAAGTATGTTTCTTCTAATGATGCCTTGTTTTGTCTCCCAGCTTGGCTTGTGATATGTTACTTGTGCCCCAAGTAAAAAGCTGCCCTCATGTTTCCTAATGGTTGCAGTGTGGTGGAGGAGGTGGAATAAGAGGAGGAGCACTCTCTGGTCTCCTGATTGAGCCTTATTCTTAAGCTTGCCTTGTGAAGCTACGTCTCAGGTATGGCTTTATATGTGCTCCTTTCTTTTCTCTACAGAGGCAGTTCTTAAGATAAAATGAATTACTGCCCCTGTGAGTCAAATGTTGTTTTTCCCATCTCTTCACTCCCACAGTTGAAATGGCTTTTTTTCCCATCAAGTTCTCTCTACTTGTCTTGATGTCCTTCCTTGAAGATAAGTCTTTTATTCCTAAGGGAAGACACAAGACGTGGTGAGGGAGTTGTGGGTGGAATCTATTCCCTTCCCAGTGTCTAGGGGACTTAGCTGTGCCCAGAGGATATACCTTGTAATGAAGATTAGTATGCTGTATTTTCTAATGGGCAGTTTAAGAGATAAGGACACAGCCATATATTACTGTGTAGGACACACAGTGAACAGAAAGCAGTATGAGCTTAGACTGAAATTTTCCTTGCAGTCTGGACTCCAGGGGATGCTCAGGATGGCAGAGCTCCAGGATCATTTAAAGACAAAGACAATAGAGAGTGTGTATTCACTGGGAATTTCCTTTAAAGGTCTGCAATTTCCTTTCTCTCTGAGTGAAGAGTTGCTCTGACCAGTGATCACTGTCCCTAAGGACATATGGAAGGTCCAGTAGCTGAGAGCAGAGTGAGCAGTTTTGATACCCATGGGAATTGTTCAAAACCACAGGACCCTGGCAAGGGGCTGCAGATGCTGGCAACTTTAACAGTCATACTTACTTCAGCTGTTGCTCAGCTGTTCATGGCCAGGATTCCTGCCAAGGACAGTTCCAGCTGCCGTTTACAACCAACAACACCAATGCTCAGGACCAGATAATGGGACCCATAGTGCAGGGGACTCAGAAGGAGCCCAGAACCTTAGATCCCTGCAGGACCAGCAGGACTGACCCCTGGGGCTCTGAGGAGCACTGAGCTCAACGCTGGGTTCAAGGACAGATGAAAAGGTAGGATCAGAAGTCATTCAGTACCATGGATTCCAGGGGCCAGGGCTAGGGAGAGGTGAGGAGAGCCCTAGCACCCCCAAGCACCAGGGCCATGTTGAGAGGAAGATAGAAAGGAAGGAGGAGGGAGCTTCCCTGCAGCATCTGAACTTTCTTCTCATGACTTCTGTGCTCAGCTTTATGGGAAAGTCTTGGTTTTGACCCTTCTATGATTTTTTAATAGTAGAGAATCAGTGGAATTTCATTAAATCACTTCTTTTTGGGCATTTCCATTAAGAAATAAAATCTATAAAGTTAAGTGCAACAAAAAATATGGATAGAACTTCATTCACCTCAACTGATTTAATGAAATGTCCACATCACAATGAATTCAGAAAACAAGGAGATGTGGAGATAAGCCTTCAATGAAAATTGCAATTTGACCTTCAGCACAGTGTTCCCACACTGACATACTTTATATTCCATGTGTGGATTTTATTTTTCCCCCTAAATATCCTCTCACAAGTCCTCCACTCATTGACTTTCTGAATACCTCATGTACCAGGTCCTAACCCTGGAACATGCCTTATGATGTTGTCCTAAGTGCACTAATTCTGCCATAATCATTGGTGACTGGAGTGTTCAGTCACCAAATCCACTCACCTCATGTTGCTTCTTCAGCCACAAGGAACATGACAAGGGATGAAGACCTTAGCAAATTATTAAATCAACTGCTGATATTATTAAATTACCAATTAGCAATATGCTATATTCAAGTTCCCTCTGTGATATGATGAGGTAGAAAGATACAGTCAGAGATAAGTGGATCCCCATAACTCATAACTCAAGGATCAGGTGGGGAGACGTAGGGTTGACCTTCCTCAGTTGCACAGGTGTGACAAGTCAGGAGCAGGATCAAGAAAGGTGCTACCTGGGGAATTATGGTGTCCACGGTGAGTTCACATTCACGTCCTCTGTCGCTCCCAATGATAGTAAACATAATAATTGCAAAAGTGAAAATTTCCAGCAACACTGACAACTTGCTAAAATTATAATCCTCAAGGTACCAGTGAGGAATGACATCAGGAAAATGGAAAAGTGGCACCAAACTCCCTACCCACACTGATATTACAAAAGTAATCAGAATCTATCAAAGCCAACATTGTCAGGAAATACATACAAAGAATATATTATATTCCATTTTACTTCCACAGGTGAATATACACACACACCTATATATAATGCCTGGGCTGGTGGCACAATGATCATATTCCAAAGCCATGCTTGATTCTTGGCTGCATCTGAATCTCTGACCAACTCATTCAACACTTTTGCTGCTGAAAATAGAGGAAACTGGGCTGGGTGAGGGGACACTCCAAGGGAGATGACCGTGTTCCCCAAGGATTCAACCAGCATCCTCCTCCTAGAGTGCCCCTAAGACAAGGACCTTCCTTCATTCCCTTTCATTTTAGATACAGAGTTACCTCCTAGATGCAAATCAACACTTGGGCAGACAGAAGAAACCAGAGGACACATTTACTTAATTTTAGGACCTTTCTTTATAAAAAAATACATTTTCCAGGCTTCATGGACCTCAATCCACAAGAATATGAAAGCCTTGTAGTTCTTCCTCTTTTTGTTGGTGACTCCCAACTGTGAGTTTCTCAGGGATTCAGACAGGAAGTTAATGGGGATGTTGCCCCTCAACATAGGACTTGCTGTTATTCTCCTTGTCTTCAGGTGTCCTGTCTCTGGTGCAGCTACAAAAGTCAGGACCTGGCTTGGTGAAGCCCTGATAGACCCTGTCCCTCACCTGCACTGACTCTGGAATCTCTTTAAGCAGCAATCAAATGGACTAAGTCTGCCAGGCTCCAGGAAAGAGGCTGGAGTGGGTCAGCAGGAGAATTAGTGTTGGAAGCACAAACTAGAACCCAACTCTTCAGTTGTGACTCAGCATCACCAGCGACACCTCCCAAAATGAAGTTTATTCAAAGCTGAGCAGCCTGAGAGTCAAGGATATGGAAATGTATTACTGTGCAAGAGACACAGTGAGAGGAAGCCAGGGTGAGCGCAGACACAAACCTCTCGCAGGACACATGAGAGCGCTTGGTGTTTAGGGTGCTAATGATGACCAGGGGTCACTCAGGGGCAAACCCCAGTGGCCAGTGCATGCAGCAGTTAGGGAGGTGAGACTTTGTCTTGCCTAAGTTCCCCTCTTCTTGCTCCACAACTCTGCAACCCCGCGAGAATGGCCATGTATATTTTCTGAGCAGTGCTATGATGTATGCAAAATTCAGTCTAAAATGAATGCTGTCCACTCCCCACTTATCACTTAGGGAAAGGATTTTCGTTTTCTTTGTAAGTTTCAAGCTGTTTCTTTTTTATTTGTTTTTTTTTTTAGCATTTTTATTGTCTTTTGTAAAGATACAGAGATCACACAATATTTTGCATTAAAAATATAAGAGGTTCCTACATCTCCCACTCGCCACCCTCACTCTCACTCCCATATCAACAACCTCTTTCATCAGTGTGGCATATTCATTGCATTTGTTGAATACATTTTGGAGCACTGCTACACTGCATGGATTATGTTTACATTGTAGTTCACACTCTCCCCCAAACCATTCAATGGGTTATGGCAGGCTATAAAATGCTCTGCATTATCTCTTTTGATTTTCTCTATTTCTGGAGGGAATGAATGTAAATCAGTGGTGATCTGGCTCCTTGGAATAATGATCTGGCACCTCTAGCAAATTTACCATTAGGTCAATGTGGCTTTATCAAAATAACTAGTGGTTGAAGGGAATCAACGTAAAGTGTGGAAATATAGGACTCTAGAATGGGAGAAAACATAAATTGTACATTTAATAATGGACTTGTATCAAGAATCTGTCAATTACCAAGATCTCAACAGTAATGACAAAAAGAAGATATACAAATGGTTAATAAGTAAATGAAAAATAGTGTTGGCTGATTTGTAATTATGGAAAAATAAATCAAAACTCCAATGCAATACCATTTAGCTCCCAGGAGAAAGAGTAGACTCAAAAACAAAGATAGCAACAAGTTCTTGAGAGGATTTAGAGAAAAAGAACCCTATGGCAATGCTGTTAGATTGATAAATAATGAATCCTCTTTGAAAAACTATGTGCAGGTCCTCAGGTTATTAAATAAGCAATTATCTTTCAAACCTAAAATTTCACTTCCAGGTATATACACCAAAATAATAGAAAAAGAAATTCAAGTATATAATTGTACAGCAAAATTTCTCCTCTCAATTAGAAACAAAGTGGGAATTACCATCTCAAAATCCTCAATGTGGGGAATGGACAATGGACAAACATTTATTGTTATTCTACTAAGGACGTTATTCTAGCAACGGAAGAACTCTTACTGATATAAAGGAAATGGCCAACAGAGGTTCTGAGGGATGAGAGAGGGAAGAATAGGTATAATAGTAGGGCATTTTGGGGACATTGTAGGTGTTCTGTATGACATTGTAGTGATATCTACAGGCCATTGTATATTTTGTCATAGACTACAAAATTGTCTTGGACATAGTGTAAATTATAATGTAAACTATAATCCATGGTTAGTAACAATGGTTCTTTATGTGTTCATCAGTTGTAACTATTGTACCACGCCCAATGAGGAGTGTTGCTGATGTGGAAATGTGTGGGTGGGGGAGGTTGTGGGTCCTATGGGAATACTTTATATTTTTAATGCAACAATTATATACTTTAAAGCTTCTTAGAAATAAAAATAAATTAATAAAAATTAATATATTTTAAACCTACAATTCCACTTCCAGGCATATACCTTAAAATGTAAAAAACAGGGGTTCAAGTATATATTTGTAAAGCAAAGTTCATAGCAGCAGCATTTACAACAGTCAAAAAGTAGAAATCCAAATATTGATCAACAGAAGACTGGATAATCATATATTTTCACAGAATGTCATATCATTCATTCACTTGCACAAAGGGAAGGCATAAAAAATGAATGAAAATTGAAACAGGTTTAAATTAAATAGTCCAAAAACAAAAGGAAAATTATTATATGCATTCACTTACATGGAATCCCTCAAACATGCAAATTCACAGAGTAAGTAGATTAGTAGTAAGCACATTCAGGAAAGGAATGGGACGTATTGATTTTGCTATCACATGGATGAACTTTGAAACAATATGAGAACTGAAAGAAGCCAGGCATGGCTTCTTATTGTAATAAATTACAAAAATATAATTTATTTCCCCTGATATTTACACCACAATTAATGATAAGTATAGAGCCATAAGGTAGATTTATTTTTCATTGGGTAAATGGGAGGTCTAAGGACAAGATGATGTTAGGTAGAGGGTATATTTTTTTCTGTAGAATTTAATGAAATCATTCTAATACTTTCCCTGTTCATGGTAACTCATATTTTTGTATAAAACAATAACAATCTAAAAATATGCTGTAAACAGATGAACTTTATGGTATATGATTTATATCTTAATAAAACTATCTTTTAAATTAAGAATATTAATTGTTCCTTGGGAGAAGGAAATGGGTGAGAGGCAGAAATTACAAGTGAAAATTTTTGGGAGTTCGCTGTTGAGGTGGTGGTGATGACCACACATGTGCACATGTGTTTATATAATTACCCATTATTATAATTAAATATGTGATCACTATTAAATTACATTTTTGCCTGAGTAATGCTGACACAAATAAACACATGGACAGATGAAAAGAATGGAGATGTAGGGAGAATGCACCAGTGACTCCTGCTTGGCCATCTCTCTCTTTCCCTAGAGTCAGACAAGCTATTCCAACAGTCCCAATTCCACCTTACTGGTATCTATTATAAACGGGATCCAAGTGTCTAGCTCCTCTCCTGATTCCATCTCCACCTCCTTGCTGGACACTTGCACCCATCTAATGACCAGTCTTAGCCTCCTTCCTCTCACATTCTCATCAGATTTTTGAAGGTTTGGCTGCCATTTTTACACAAACCTTACATTGGCCACAACTACTGCATTTTAATTCCTCAGTGTCACAGGAAACATTCCTCATGTTGATCTCTATTCAATACCTAATGAACATGAATCAGAAACTAGAAGGAATGCCCCTAGTAGCCATCACTTGAAAACTAATTGCCCAAAGGCATTCCCCATATTCATAGTATCATATGTATGATATTTTCTAACTTCAGAATGGTATTTTGCAAAAGAAAACTGTGTCTGAGTGTCTGAATTTGTGATGAGAGACAGAGGTGACACAGGTTAGTGTGCAGGGATGTCCTATCAACATGCTGACACTTTTGTTCTCCTTCCTCCTGAACAACTTGTAATTGAAAGTCAGCAAGCAATGCAACTGTCTTAATATATTTTATTGTAGAGATACCTGGGATTGTTTGTTATAGTGATTATAGAATTCTGATAGTTAGCTATGGACACATTTAGTTGGATGATTTGACTACTGAAGAATCAGGCTGAATGTTCATGGAAATAAGCTGAAAATCAATGCAGAGGAATATCTCCGAACTTTAAAGCCAACACTTATGATCTGTCAGAACTGGGAAATGTAGAAACAAGATTCTTAGGAATTGGTGAATTTGCCAGCTCATAAGATAGGTCTGAGTTTAAATCTTAATTAATGATTACTTCCTGCTTACCAGTCTCTGACAACAAGGAAGTTTTATATAAAATCCTTTGCTATTAATATCTGTGTAGAAGAAAACCAGGCCTTTGTGGAAACGGGCAAGTTGTATAGAAAAGTAAGGCCTGTGTCAAGGAAATTAACTATCCATAAAAGGCAAGAAAATTTTAAAAATATAAATTTCTAGTGTCTATGTTCAGGTTTCCTTCTGTTATCTTTACCAAGAAAATCACATACAGAAGCTTAGGGTCACTGTAGATGGCACTGCCTGTGTGCTGGACAATTGGAAGAGGGATGTTGGCTTCAGTTTTGAAAAAATCATCAATATTATGTTCATGTGTATATATGTGTGCATCTGTGTGCAAGTGTGTGCATGAATGTGCATGTAATTGTTTAAATGTGTGAGGGGGCTTTGAGACATGTGTATGTGTACATGCCTGACAGTGTGTGGTAGTGAATGTGTGGACTATTGGAGTAGTAGATGTGTATGCATATGAATGAGTGTGCGCATATATGTGTGTGAGTGTGAGAGTGTTACGAGTGTAGTACATGTATGAATGAGTTTTAAGCCCCATGAATATCTACTTGCAGGTGTTCCTTGATGCTACCTTCAATTCATGGAGCACAAAGGAGATAAGAGACGGCCTGAAAGTTGCCAAGAGTCATCTCTGCATTCTCAAGTGTGGGACTTTGCCAGAGAATCTGGGGAGATATGGGCAGGGGCCCCTCCCCTATGTGCTTCATAGAATCCTGAATTTGGGCTCCCTATAGTGTAGACTGGTTACAAAACACAGTCCAGTACTTAAAGAGATATGGGATCTCTAAAGAAAGTTTCTGTGAGGAAAATGCCCTGTGAGCCCAACAGAAACCTCCCTGCAGGGCAGAGGCAGGGCTGCAGGGGGCGCTCATGATCCACCAAGCACAGGACCCTGCCCCTTAACAGGTACAAAGGCAAAGGGAGTGGCTTCCTTCCTTCCTCCCAAGGTCTGAGATTTGCTTTTCAAAACAGAAGCAAAATAAGAACTTAACGGATTGTAATGTGTCTAAAACTAATCTCTTTGGAAGTCTTTTCCTGACTCAATAAGGCGAGAGGAACCACATTTAATAGGGACAATTGTAAGTCTTTTATTCACCTGAAAGGTGGAGGCCTAGAGGACAGGGTTGATTTACTAATTCAGTGGGTACAGAATTTTGGGAAACACACTGCTTGTGTCTCTTTTTTTAGCTCATGTTTCATTTTTCACAATTTTTAAAAATAATGACCTGTAATTCCTTCCTTTATCCTCAAACATCTGGTCTCAACTTTCTGTAAGTTCACATTCCATTCTTAGTTCACACTCTCTAAATTTTATAGCACAAATAAAAGGCTGGTATCAAGAGTACCTTCTCTGTCTCCTCCACACAAAAAATATCTTGTTCTTCTCACCCTGGACATTGTGGTTAGTTCCTCCAGCATCTTCAACACTGGTAATCTCCAGCCATCTCAATTAAATATCTACCAATTTTTGCTTTCTATTGCACATTAGTCATTTCTGTTGGTTTGTCACACAAGCATTTGAAAAACCTACGGTTGTTGTTCAGCCCCAGCATTG
Organism: Dasypus novemcinctus; assembly: GCF_030445035.2. Taxonomy (NCBI): domain Eukaryota; kingdom Metazoa; phylum Chordata; class Mammalia; order Cingulata; family Dasypodidae; genus Dasypus; species Dasypus novemcinctus. The sequence goes on along the minus strand of NC_080691.1, from coordinate 59,938,417 downwards.
GTTAATAATCTCTATGAGTGACAGAGCTATTTATATTTTATTTATTTTCCCATTTCATCCTCACCCACATATATATATTTACAACTTTTGGATTTTCATCTCTGTAAGTGAAAATGAATTCCAATATCCCTCTAAGACCATATCACTCAATTTTGCATCTGTTTAAAACTTGGGACCACCTGCTAAGCATCAGGGACACTTGATTCAGCATGTTGGATGCCATCACTTCCCATTCCACTTCCCAAATCATATCAGCCTACATTTCCACCTCTTAAACAGAAGATCCTGGTATGTCCTTTAATTCTGGCTTTTTCTACTTCTGTTAACTTTCCTATTATGTGCACTCAGGCATGGAGGTTATTTGTTACGTAATTTATTTGACTAATATTGAAAACCTGGGTCTTATTATAGTGCATTCAAGGCTTAATTCATGAAACAATAAGGTAAAAGGGATTTTCAAAAATAAAATCTAAATAGGACAATGTACAGGTGTGGTCAATGAAGCTGAGGGAGTTGAACTGCCCCAGTGACACAGGTGTGACAGGGAAGGACAGGACCATGGAAATTCCATTTGTACAATTGTGGTGGTCAGTAGTGAGGGCTTGCAATGGTCCCCACATTCTAGTTATCATGGGGCTGATAACACTAACAACTGTGTTAACAGTAAATAATTTGAGGACCCTATTATAAAATTCAAAAAGATTCTATTGTCATCATCAATATGTGTCTGTTCAGATTAAATGATATAGGGGTGAGGGCACATTCTAGGGGTCATACGGCAGGCAGGGGTGGAGCTGCTGGGCTCTCTGCCATTAATAACGTGTACATTCTCAACCACAATCCCAGATTTACTGACATAGTCCTGAGGAGGGCAGCTCTCAAGGCATTTTTCAAAGGGACCTGATTCCTTGTCAGGGAGTTGATCCCTAGCCATTGTGAGTTCATCACTTCTGCAAACTGTTCTGCTATATGGCCAGGGATCTCCATGCTGTTTCCCCCAATATAGCCAAAGGTATTTTCACTGAATTCAAAATTATCTGTCATTGACATAAGAATCAGGAATTGGATTTTTCCTGGAACCGTGAATGAATCCATGTATGGATTCTTAGGGCTGCTGTGGAAAGTGTCAATAATTAGATGGCTTAACTTATAGATGTCTATTGCTTTGCAGGTCTGGAGGCTATAAACCTACAGCCTGTAGTCCTGTGCAGTTGTACTTTGTTGAAAGTCGTAAAGCTTCAATTCCTAACTCAGTGACCAAGGCATCCTCCTTGAGTCTTGTCTGTCGGTTTCCAATTCCTCCCTTTTTATAAGGACAAGAATCTTGTTGGATTAGGGCCCAATCTAAAGCAGTTTATTTTAACTTAGCTAATAACATATTCAAAGACCCTATTTCCAAATAAGGTCACATTCACAGGACAGGGTAATTTTTCAACATTTCTTTTCGGGAGTCATAATTCAACCTATATCTCTAATCCAACATTTATTTGAGCGCAGGCCCTTCCCTGGGCTATATGTGTTTGTAGCCCAGAGGAAGTTTTATGTTTCTTAATGTTCTTCCTAAAGGAGAGCATCCTGAGGTGCAGGGTGTCCCTACAGATTCAGCTATGTTTGGGGATAAACTGTTTAGGAACCTGCTAGGAGTGATTATCTTCTAAGCAGAGATGTTTACTCTGCAAAGAATAAACTGCTGGAGAGATTAACTTGAACAATTTCAACACCTACAAGTATTGAATATAAATTATAAAAAAGCCTTTTCAGATGATGACATGATCACACAATGTAAATGAATCAAAATCGATCTGAATCATGATACATATTGCAGTGGGTAAAGTTCATCTGATTTTATCATGCTTGCTAAATTTACCTATTGCCACAAAATTTTATAGTATCCAATAAAACAGCTAAGGGACGTGCTAAACAGATCAGAATGTTTATTGGGCAGATTAGAAGGCTTTGCATTAATGTTGAGAATTTGATAAACATAACACATTGACTATGTTCCCAAGGTCATTGTTTTTGGCTCTACCTTACTCCTTTCCAGGTCTTTCATCAAATTTTCATGGCCAGGAGAAAAAAAACAAACAAACAACAACCCTTTATTTGGAAAAGTAAGTGCCCAGGAATGGGACTGTGTTCTCATAGGGCTTAGCCAGCTTTGTCCTCCCAGTGGATCCACAGAGGCAACGGTCCCCATAGTACTTTTTAATTTTACATTCACAAGTACCTCCCACATATAAATAGCCACATGGGCCAACAGATGAAAGGACAGACCACATGGACTTAAATTCAGGATCCTCCTCAACCAAGAAAATACTGTCTGCAAGTAATGGGCTTTGTCGACAGGAAGAGGAAAGCCTTGTGGTTCTTCCTCTTTCTGGTGGCAGGTCCCAGATGTGAGTGTCTAAAGGATTCAGCCATAAAGGCAATTAGGATGATGCATATGAGCTCATGACTCACTGTGTTTCTCCTTGTCTCAGGTGTCCTTTCCCAGGAGCAGCTGCAGGAGTCAGAACCTAGCCTGGTGAAGCCCTCACAAACGTTGTCCCTCACCTGCACTGTCTCTGGATTCTCCATCATAACCAGTGAGTATTGCTGGGATTGGATCTGCCAGCCGGCAGGGAAGGGGCTGAAGTGATTATAAGCAATATGTTACAGTGGGGCAAAAGGCTATGCCTAATCTCTCCAGTCAAATCTCCACATCCAGAGACACATCCTAGAACCTAGAATCTGCAGCTGGGCTCCATGAAAGCTAAGGACACCACTGCATATTACTGTACAAGATACACAGTGAGGGGAAGTCAGTGTGAGCCCAGATACAAGCCTCCCCATTCAGGAGGGGGATGAGCAGCAGAGGGCTCTGAGGACCCACCCAGAGCAGGCACCAAACCCATGCTCAGGTTCAAACACAATGTGAGAAAGAGAGGAGTCCTGTAATGAATATATCGGGTTTTTGCTTCTTGTTTAAAAGCATTTAATCTCTGGGGATTCATCACCATATCTATTCGAAGTAATGCCAGATGTTTCCAAGTTTCAGACACAAAATATATATTTGTAGTGCTTTTGTATGTATTAGAAAATATTATAGGTTGTTACACATAAATTACTCTTCTTCATATTTTTCTTCTGCATTAATCTGGAAGTACGAACAAGCACATTTAACTTCCAGTCTGGGAAACAGACTTGGCCCAGCGGTTAGGGCGTCTGTCTACCACCTGGGAGGTCCGTGGTTCAACCTCCGGGCCTCCTTGACCCTTGTGAAGCTGACCCATGGTCAGTTCTGATGCGCGCAAGGAGTGCCCTGCCACTCAGGGGTTTCCCTCGCGTAGGGAAGCCCCACGCACAAGGAGTGTGCCCCATAAGGAGAGTCACCCAGTGCAAAAGAAAGTGCAGGCTGCCCAGGAATGGTGCCACACACGGAGAACTGACAGAACAAGATGACGCAACAAAAGGAAAGATAGATTCCCGTGCCGCTGACAAAAACAGGAGCAGACAAAGTAACAAGACACAGCAAATGGACACAGAGAACAGACAATCGGAGCGGGAGGCGAGGGGAGGTGGAATAAATAAATCTCTAAAAGAAAAAAACAAGCTTCCAGTCTGACATTATGCATTTAATTTGTGGGATTTAATTCTCTTTCTTGGCTCTGGTCAGAAACAATATTATAACAATAGTGATAATAATAACAATAATAAACTAAAATGTCAAAAGTTCTAGGTTGTTTAGTTAATTAATGTAAGGACAGGTTATTTTGTGGCAAGATTATTTTATTGGAATTGGAAATTAAAGTCCCTACTTTCTTTTCCCAAGTGTGAACATGCATGTCCCTCCTCTCCCAGAATGTTCAGAGTTCTTGGTTCCCAGCTTTAGCTCCCCACACCACAAAAGGCACCATTACCTCAGAGTGAAGGGTCAGAAAGTCATGGCCTTAGGTGCATAATCCAGGTGACTCGAACTTTTCTCCGTCAGGGACAGTTCTTCTGTACTTGTATAGTCTGTAAATGATCCAAACACACAGTAGGCTGATCCTGATGGGTGCAGCTAGAGGGGTAGACTCGGACAAACCACCCAACTCTTACTGGGAGAAGATGCCTTCTGGGGTGGTAAGATCATCAACTATCATCAGGAAGCCTTGGAGTTCTTCCTGATCTACCACCTCTGGGGAATGGGCTGTATTTTCGAGAGAGAAATGAAAAGTAGAAAAGTTGAACATGGAGGGTTTGAAACCTTGTGTCTGCAAGGACAGGCTTTCCTCTTCCCCAGGAAGGGTTCAGGCTCACCTGACTCACTTGATCCCTGGAGATGTAATTTGATCAAAAGCTGCAAGTATGCAGTTATCTAGAGGCCCCATTGACTCTCAGCAGAAACCACAGATGAAAGAGCCCAGAATTGCCACTGGGTGACCACTGGATGACCACTGGAGAGGAGTTGGGTGATGCAGCAATAAACAGGACAGTGCTGTTCTCATAGACCCATCTTCTCCATTCTCATATTGGAGAGATTTGATATACCTTCCATTGAGTGAGATCAGGGAATTTCAGGATGTTCAGCAGTTGGTCAGTTTCCAAGGAGGTGTTTCAGGTCTTAGAAACCTGGGTATCAAAATTTATTAGACATGAAACTATTCTAATTTGATCTATGATGATACAGCAATAGAGTTTTCAGAATTACTGATAGATTCAGCCCTCATGGGACCTTAGTATCCCTTTACATTGCAAAGTTGGAAGACAAGAGTTTCATAAACTGTGTCATATGGAGAAGTTAAACAGCTATGTGTAATAATATGGGATGTACACATGCAATTAAATGTTTTTCTTATTCCATGTAGTTTTCACAGGATGTTGGATTAATTCAATTAGTTAAAGATAAGAGTCCAAATTCCCAAGAAGATTAATGATTTAAGAATATGCTAGGTGAGCAAGAGGAATCCTAAAATGGAAGAGGTACTGGGAGAGTTGAGGGCCCCCATGACCTCCTGACCCTGGCACCAGGGGAGCCAGAAATCTGAATAGTCCTGCAAAGATCTATATTCTCTACCCCTTCCCAACATTCAGAATCACAGGGACACTTTCTCCTGTGGGAATACCAGGCACAGTCATCTTGCTCTTCAAAACTGTGTTAATCACCCCTGAAGATCAGCAATCCAGTGTCTATTCTCTCCTCCTGTAGTTTCTAATAGCCCTGGACTCAAAACAGCCCCTTCCCTAAATTCATCGTTCACTCCCCACCCCTCTCTCAAATTCATTCCCGTGTGCCTTCTGGTATCTTCAGTCAGTAATAGAGCAAAACCTATACACCTCATATTCATCTCTGAATATTCCTTTTCTCTTCCTATACTAACTCATACTTGATTCCCACATGGAACACACATCGGAAACATTCTCAAATGGGGTGTTTCCCCCTGATATTCTTCATTCAATTTGAGTGTTTGCCTAATAGATGCTCATTGTCAGTTTCAGACAATGTGCACTTTTCCCACCTCTACTCTTTCAGCTTTCATCCTCCTATGATAGCACCACTCCACATATACCCGGTCTCCATGTGATTACCTATTGTCCTAGGGATTCCTGTCTTCCTTGAGGATACCATCTCCATCTGCTCTAGGACTCACTCCCATAAGATCTGTCATGATTCATGACGATTTCAGCACACAGATACATGATGCATGCAATGTGTTAGTCTTTGAGTCTCCTTAATTTTTTAATTTTTAAAAAGAGTTATTTTTTATTTTATTTCCCTTCCTTTCCCTCCCCTCCCCCCCCCCCCAGTTAAATATCCTCTGTGTCCATTTGCTGTGTGTTCTCTGTCCTTTTGTATTCTTGTTAGTGGCACCGGGAATCTGGTGTATCTGTATGTTTGTTGTATCATCTTGCTGTGTCATCTCTTCGTGTGTGCGGTGCCATTCCTCAGCAGGCTGCACTTTTTTCACTCTGGGCAGCTCTCCTTACAGGGTGCACTCCATGCACATGGTGCTCCCCTACAGGTGGGACATCCCAGCATGGCCGGGCACTCCTTGTGTGCATCAGCACTGGGTGTGGGCCAGCTCCTCACATGGGTCAGGAGGCCCTGGGTTTGAAGCCTGGACCTCCCATGTGGTAGGTGGATGCTCTATCCATTAAGCCAAATCCAATTCCCATCTTTGAGCCTCTTTACACCATTTCTCCTCCAACACTCTGTCCTCCTCATGATCTCACAGAGCACCTTAACGGACCTCACACTTTGTCCATTCCATGAACATCTGAAAGACTCTACTACATTGCCTCCTCCTCCTCTAATTTCTGTTCCCTCTACACTTTCACTCCAAAATACATCCTAACACACCTGAAACTCCACACTCTCCTTCCTTTCCACAATCTGGATTCCTATACACATAAGACACACAGAAAAGTTTTTTAAAAAATAAACATTTTATTGAAGAAGAAATAAAAATTTCTTTGAGAGTGATATGATTGTCTATATAAAAAATCTCTATGAATCGACAGAAAAAATTTCTGGGATAAAGAAACAATATAGGAAGGTTGCAGAGGCAAGTCTCCTCTATCAAAGTTAACACTTTACCTATATAAGAGTAATGTAAAATTAGAATTTGAAAATCATAAAGTCATACAATGAACAACAGCCACAGAAATGAAATATACACATTTAGAATAATGCAATATGTGCAGTCTCTATTTGAAAGAAAGTACAATATGATGAATAAAGGAAAGAATTATCTAAATAAATTAGGGATTTTTAAAATCCATAAAATGTAATACACAGGGCTGCTAAGAGATCATTTCTGCCCAACTTGATCTATAACTTCAGCGTAATCTCAAACAAAATCCCAGCAAGATATTTTATATGTGTCAAAAAACATTTTCTAAAATTTTAATGAAAGACAAAAGGTATAACTTAAGAACAAAATACTGAAGATGTAGGGCTCACAAACTAATTTCAACATTGACTGTAAATGTATAAGAAACAATGAAATTCATAATTGTAGGAAAAAAAATAGGCAGGGAGATAAATGTTAAAGAATAGAAAGATCAGAATTTGAACAATTCACTTATAGTCAAATGATATTTGTAAAAGAAGCAGTACTACCTTAAAGGAAGGAAGAGAATCTTTTCAAAATATGAAGCCACATTCAAATTCAAGAAATAACTAAGTTAGACACTTACCTTTCACAAAAATTAATACTAAAGTATTCAAAGGCATATATATAAGGCATAGAAATATAAAACTTGTACAAGATAACATAGGTGAAATTCCAAGGCTCTAGGACATAGTCAAAGAATTTTTATTTACAACACCACAGGCAAAATTTGTGAAAAAAATGATAGCATGTACTCTATGGAAAGTGAATTCTTCTTTACTGAAGACAATGTAAAGGGAATGAAAGGTCAAGGTACATACTAACAGAAATAACTTGCACGACTCATACCTGACAAAGGACTTTTAAACAAATGTACAAAGAACTCTTATTATTCAACTATGACAACACAAACAATCCTGTTAAAATTTTGCAAACGTTCTGTACAGTCACCTCATCAAAGAAAATAAGCAGGGTTCAAAATAATATGAAAAGGGAATTAGAGGGGACGGGTCAAGTAATGGGTAGGCCCCTTTTCCTTGTAGATTAAGAAACTTGAAGAGGTATTATCTTCTGGGTGTAGGTGGATTTATTAGGAACTTTTCCATCAGAGTTGACATCAAGAACCTCCAGCATAGGTGCCAGAAATCACAGCAATTTGTCCACACGGATTTCTCCAGCCAGAGGTCTCAGCCTGAAAGGACTTCTCAGGGAAGCATTTAGTCTGGGCATTGATACCTATAGGACTCTTCTAGCTTCACTGAGGAGGGGAATATTCCTTGCAAGCTAAAGCTCTGTGGAATAGAGATTTGAGAAAGAACAGATAATGAAAAGGACAGTAAATTTCTCATAGAAATATTGGAAATCAATGAAAAACTTGCTGAAGCTCAAAGTGATACTGCAAAAATAAATTGACTAAATTGACAGAGATCTATGTGTTGTGCCACAGTTTTATCAGGCAGCAGCTTGACACTGAGAATAAGGCAATGAACAAGAAAGACATTTCCCAGGCCTTAGTGGACTTTATATATTAGAGTTGCACTTGTCCAAAATGAAATTCTTGGGTTTCCCTCTCACAACTCAATAGGATTAATTCCTAAACCTCCTCCCCCACAGTTATCTGCTAAGGTCCAGCTAAACAGAAAGAATTTACTAACAATGCAAGCAAAGATTTCCAACGGGATGCCTTTGAAAAAGCCAAGGAAATTTTTTAAAAGATGAATTATTTTAAATATAGAAGATCAAGTTAAGAAAGATGCCACTCTTCTAATGGTGGAGAATTTAAAAGTTTATATAAAAGTTCTTGTATAGTTTTTTTTTTTTAAAAAGGAATATGAAAAGAAGCTTAGCATGATTTGTTGTCTGGGAATTGCAAATTAAAACAAGATACCACTGCATTGTGTAAGAAAGGCTAAAATAATTTTAAACTAACTGCTACCACCATCTGCTCGTGAGATGAGGACACTACCACATCGGGTCGATTCAAAGGGGCACAACTGTTTTGCAACACAGTTTGACATTTTCTTACAAAGCTAACCTCAGCCTTACCAGAGAAACCAGCAAAAGTGCTTCTATGTATTTCCCAACTGATTTGAAAATAAATGACTACAATAAAACCTACACTAAAAGGATCATATATTTTCATTCATTATCATGAAACACTGAAAGCAACAAAGACGTCCTTCAACATATGCATCAAAAAAAACAAATGATGGAATATCATTATTATTGTTTCTTTCCTTTAAAAAAGTCTCATTTTGCTCAATATTCTCTGAAATTATGTCAACCTAATCTTGCAAAATTTTACTCAAATTTCCAGTATCATTTGACATATCCAATTGAATTTTCTTTCCTATCTGCCCTTGTCTTTTATAGCATTCTTTTCTATTTCTGGAGTGGAGGTCAGTTTCATTATGCGTCCTTATTCCCTTTTTCTATAACATCACAAATAAATTTGTTTTAATGATTCATTATAAGATTTTTATTCCATATGTTCCTGTACTTCCAGGTTATTTCCTATCCAAATATTTGTTTGCTTATCCTTGCATTTATTTGTATTTTGTTTCACATTTTTTCTCAAACTTTGAATAATGGTAGTGTTTCATAATTAGAAAAAAGTCAGAAAGAAAAGAATTAGATAATCAGTATATATTGTCAAGGTTTTTGTATTTGTCAAAATACCTGGAAGGAAACTATATTTAACCATGTTATTTTTATACATCTCATGTTGTTCAGTTTTAATAAAAATACATTTTATCACTACATGACAGGCACCTTTAAGACTGGCTAATATCCCCAGGACCTGTCTAATTTGAAAACAGACTGGAGATCTCACTCTCCAGGTTGTGGAAATTTTGGTAACAACTCCTCTCCAGTTGTACCTTGCCTCTATGTTCGCAAATGTTCATGTTCCTGAGCACAGAAGCAAGGCCACCCAACTCTGTTAAAAGGCAGTTTCCATTTCTCTGATGGAGTTAATAGACCAATAATTCTTTTCTTGGGGTAGAGACAGATAATACTTAATTTAGACACAACTAGCAATTTTTTTTCAAAGCTTTGGGTTCTGCAAGATAGAGATCCACCTTCTTTCACATTGCCTTTCATCAAGATTCTCAAGTACCCTTAGGACCACTTTCTCCATTTACACCAGGACAGTTCGTTGCTCTTAGGTCTGAGAAACCAGTTAATGGTGTCATCAGCTCAGAACCTGTGGGCGGATTTCACCGACAGGGATCTGGTCTGATGTCATTGCTCCTCCTTGGGAAGGCAGGATGGGAGGGTCTGAGGAGCACTGAACACCAGGCTTCCTACTCACATGAGCAGAGTTTCCTCCATCCATTCAGCCTTGGAATCAAGGATCCAGGGAATGGTGAGAGGCCCTTGCTTCATGCCAACAAAGCAGACACTCTTTGAGAGCAGACTAGGGCAGGGTGAGGTCTCTGATTGGAGTGCCCCTGCTAAGCATTTTCTCCATTCCACACACCCTTGTTCTGTGTCCACTTGCTGATGGACCTGGCCTTGCTTCTCCTTGAAAGGGGCTGCAGTCTTGAACTTCTAAAATCTGAGAAGTGCTTTGTTCTTCTCTCTACCCTTGACTCCCAACCTAAGCTTAGATGCAGAATCTTTACAATTATGATGCATTATTCCATGGTGGACATCCTTCTAAAGCATTGACACAGATGAGGCAATTTTTCTTATATCAATTCCTAGAAATGATTCCTAACATTATCTCCTTCTGTGACTGGAGGCCCTAGGAAATGGGTGACCAGTGACCTGCTTGAACAAGACATGTGTGTTGTGCTGTACAGACTCCACATTCTGGTCCCCAAACACAATCCTGTGGGGTGAGAGCAGCTCTCTGTACTCAGACTGCAGAACTCCTCACTAGAGGCAGATATCTAGAGGAAGGCATGGGCAGGGCTGGAGATAGGTAAAACATGGCCAGGCTGGGCCAACCCCACCCAGCACAGGTGCACCTTGAAACCCAGTGACTGTCACCAGCTCAGCCTCTTGTTCCCACAGGCATCCCAGATGCAAATCACCCTGCGGCCTCAAAGAAGAAATGCCCCTCAAAATTTGGGCCTGTGTGGTAGGTCTTCATCCTCCATATGGCCATGCAGATGCTGGGACTCCTCCTTTGCCTACTGGCAGCTGCCCTAAGTAGGGTATTCGGGTTCAGGAGTTCAGAGGGGATTGATTGTGAGGTCGGACAGACTCACAATGACTCTCCTTTTCCCCAGGTGTCCTGTCTGAGCTCACCCTGAAGGAGTCAGGACCAGGGCTGGTAAAGCCCTCACAGACCCTCTCCCTCACCTGCTCTGTCTCTGGGGGCTCCATCAGCGGTTACTACTGGAGCTGGATCCGCCAGAGCCCTGGAAAGGGACTGGAGTGGATGGGGTACTGGTACACATCAGGAAGTTCATACTACATCCCAGCTTTCCAAGGCCGCATCTCCATCACTGGTGACACGTCCAAGAATGCGTACTATCTGCAGCTGAGCTCCCTGAGGCCTGAAGACACCGCCAAGTATTACTGTGCAAAATGCACAGTTAGGGGAAGGCATTGTGAGCCCAGACAAAAACCTCCCCTGCAGGAAGAGGATGGACAGCGGGGGGCGCTTAGGATCAACAAGGACAGAACTCAGTCCCAGGAGTGGGTGCAGGGAGGGGAAAGATTTCCTGTCAGCATCTGAGGCTTCCTTTCCCCAGAGCCTATTTCCCCAAAGAGTTGCCTGAGTTCTCCTTCATCAATCCCCAGGGCAATGTCCTGGAGATTCAGAGCCACTTTTGTTTCACTTCTAGAGGGAAATGCAGTCACTGCCCCAACTTCTATATCCCCTTCTTTTGGTCTTAACTTAGCTCCCTGTGTAACCTTTTGCAGGTCATTGCACTAGTATGTTAAGTACCTCATGAAGCCCACAGTCTCTGGCAGAAATTTCCTCTCTGTTCTTTCTAAATATTAAATCCAATTTAGGGAAAGAATGAGTAGTTAAACATTCATTTTTTTTAATAGATTTAATTTTTTAATTTTAATTTTAACAGAAGCTTTAGATTTCATAAACATTATATAAATGTAGGGATCTATTATTTTATATTTAAAGAAGATTTAGATTAAACAAATGTTACAAAAAATTTACTGTTTTCCCATATGCCCCACCCCCTCCCCTCTCATATTTTCCAACTCTAACAACACCTTTCATTAGTGTGGTACACTTGTTACTATTGAGGAACACATATTAAAGCATTGCTACTAACCATGGACTATAGTTTACATTATAGTTTATCCCATACAATTTTGTAGACCATTATAAAATATACCAGGGGCTGTATCCATCACTGCAATGTCATGCAGGACAAATCCAAAGTCCAAACAATGCTCCCATATCACATCTGTTCTTCCCTCACCCACCCCTCAGAACCTCTGGTGTCCCCTACCTGTATATCGATGATAAGAGTTCTTCCAGTTCTGTAGTAATAATTTTATAATAGAATAATAATAATAAGTCTACTTTAATCATTGTTCATTCCCCAATCTAGGAGATTTTGAGATGGTAGTGTCCGCTGTGTTGCTAATTGAGGGGGAACTTAGGTCCCATGTGGCAGGTATGGGGACTATCTGTTCCATGGGATGGGCACAATCTATCCTCATCTCCTTGTTAGTTGTCCTGGGTGAGTCCAATGAACTGAAGCGTAGGTGTGGCAACTTTGCTGAGATTCAGAACTCAACCAGCCTCTCCATGTACAGGAGGAGGGATGGGCATGGGAATGAGAAAGTTGCAGATGGTTCAGGCAGGACCACGCTGTGGGGGTACCAAGTTTGAGGATGGAGGAGGTGCCATGCCATGGAAGTTGGTGTGAGTGTGTGATCTGGGTTGCATTTTGGACTGGAAGTGCACAGTGGTATGTCTCTGCATGGCCTTGGATGTTCCTCATGCTTTGTACATGGAGAATTTAGGACAGTTGAGCTTGGTAGAGCATTCTAAAGCAGCACACGCTTGTCTGAAAGATGAGTCCCCCAGGCAGAGGCCAACAAAAAGACTTGGAGGGATGTGATCTTCTCTCGTTGCCTTTTCCTGTCATAATGGCAGTATCTACCTATACCAGTGGGCAAGGGCAGCTGGATTCTGAATATGAGTGCCCATCCCTGAGCTAGGTGATGAAGAGGGTACCCTGGGACAGATAATACCAATGGGCTTCAGGCCTACAAAGATTCCAGGAAACTGGTTTAAGTGGGAAGACCTTAACGCTGGAGCAAACTCCAAAGACAGTGAGATCACCTCCCTGCCTCTGGCAACAGAGTGACTACTGTCCCATGGTTCATGGAACACAAGTTGGCTGAGGATGCCAGACTGGCACAGGGTGTGATTGTGAGGATGGCAATGCTGAGCCAGGCTGAGGAAGCTCCTGGCAGTAGGAGACAGTGCATTGCTTCTAGTGCTCCAGTGGCTCCCTGGGCCTGCAAGTCTCAGCGTCTTATTGAAGGCAGTGGTGTGGGTGAGGAGGGAGTTGAGCATGCTAGTACCCACTGGGGCTTGGGTGGCATTCAGAGAAGTCAGCCATGAGCAGGTGTCTGAGGAAGGAGGGACTGGACTCTCATCTGCCTCGTCAGCACTAAAGGCCACTTACCCATCATGGCTTTGTAGATTTAGACCTCATTGAGCACATCCTTGTAGAATGAGGAGTTAGGAGAAGGATGTATCTGTTTTGCTCTGATGTATTCTGATCTCGCCTTCCCAAGATGCCTCCAGGTGAAGATGGGTATTAGGGTGGACATAATGAAAGTGCTTTCTGCTTCCTCTGGCCAATGCTAGCAGCCCAGCTTTTCTGACCAGCCATCTCCCCTCCCTGCCCCTGGCAGGATGTTCTGCCCAGCAGACCCATTGTGAATGATGTCTCCTCGAGCTGTGCAGCGCTTGAATAGTTCAGTCATTTGTGCTTCATTCTGCTCTTTCTCCCCCTCTCCTCTCTCTCTCCCTTTTGCCCTCAAACTTTGGATTATTTATTTAATCAAAACTTTTGATGTGATTATTGAATTACTGCCTTGGGGTTGGAGCATTTGTTCCACTGAGGAACCAGATATTTGTGCCTATAAATAAAGTAAACATCTATAAGAGCCATGACAGGAGGAACCAGGCTCCTATAGGAGGATATAACAAGGGCAGCCCACCCAGCTTTGAGGGGCAGGTCTCAGAGGTGGCTTCCAGGAAGAGATGCTTCTAGGGCCAACAGGCTGAAACACTTCTGTCTTCCTCTGAGTATGGGGAGTGAGTTTTGCAAGGACCCCACTTTCCTTGGAAACAGCGTCCATTTTTCTGTCCTGCTCTGTGGAAAATGTGTGTGGGTGGGAGGAGCAAGAGTACAAGGGGGACTCCAAGTGTTTGATCTGCTGGTGGTGAGTGAGGTCTGTCCTGCCACTGTCCTCCTGTCCCTTCCTGGTTCAAAGTAAAGAATACTCAGTGGCCTCCTCTGTTTAGTTGCAGTGTTCACTCTCTTCCACCCATGCAGAGTATATAAAGCTTTTGTTTCTATATTATTTTTTTATTAAAGTTAATAGATCACAAGGAACATTACATTAAAAAACATTTAAAAAAAAACAAAAAATATAAGAGTTTCCCATATAACCCACTTCCCACCCCCATCTCATCATTTTTGTAAATTGTAATTTTTGAAGATATATACATCACAAAAAAAGTTACGTTAAAAAATATAAGAGGTTCCTGTATAACCCCCCACCTACCCCCACCCCACAGCTCCCACATCAACAACCTCCTCCATCATTGTGGCACACTCATCGCACTGGGATTACACATTTTGGGGCACTGCTGCAATACATAGTTAATAGTTTACTCTGTAGTTCACACTCTCTCCCAGTACATTCAGTCAGTTATGGCAGGTTATACAAAGTCTAGTGGTATGTGAATTGCTGTGATCTAAAACATTTTGAAGACAAAATTAAACATTAGGGGAAAAAAAGAATGAAAGTATTAAACTTTTAGGTACAAAAATCCCAAGTGAATTTTAAGTATCTCAAATGTGAAGTCTATGCTGAGTCATCTTTTTATCCCTCCACACCTGTGGGTGGTTTGTGCTCATTAACTCTCTTGATTCAAAAATGAAGACTTCTTTGTGTGAAATTTGTGAATGTCTCATCAATAGATTAAAAGTGAGAAGAGTTGTACGGCATATACAGTTGCTCTTTAAATTTTGGAAGTTGAATAAAAGAACATTGAAGGGTGTTAAGGCAGTTTTGAAATAGGATTTCTTCATCCTTGACACCTACTGCTTTCTCATTTCAGAAGATTTTTACCAATCACCACAGTCTTTTTCAGAGGATTGGGTCATTAGCTTTTTTCAGGCCCAGCTCAAAGATCATCACAAAAGAAGCTGCACTTCTCAGGGCACATCCCTGGAGAAATATAGGACAGGAGCAAGGCAATTGGAAGTGGCAGGGGACACACCCAAACTTGATTCTGCCAGAACGCACTTCAGATCTTAAGGAAACCACCAAGCTGCTCTGTGCCTCAGCTTCTTGGTCTCACACTCTCTCTCACCGAATTTTTCTCCTTTCCCCAGTGGCTGAGAAGAGAGAGGTGACCTTGGGTGTTAAGTAAATACCCAGAGCCTTTGCTATTTTATTTGTTAAAGAGATGTGTGTGTGTGTGTGTGTGTGTGTGTGTGTGTGTGTGTGTGTGTATGAGTCAGAAAGACCAATACCAAGATGAAAATTAACCTGGACTTGGTATGAGAAAAGTGGTACCCTCAATTCTCATGATAGACACAAGAGAACTGGAGAGAAAAGAAAAACTCTTAGAATGTTCTGACTGTGCATATGCAATAGTAATTTCCATCTTTTGCACGATCTGTTTCTCACTTGTAGCTCTAAAATTATAATGAATCATATTAAAATATAAGAAAATAAAAAATAAATGAAGCACCCAATATATATGAAAATGTATTGGCTTGAAACAATATAGAAAGAAAATTGATAATCTAAAATAATCACTTAATTATAAATTATAAAAGCCTAATAAAATTCAACGTAAATTATTATAAAAAAGGATATTTTAAATTACACAAATACATATAAATATTTAAAATAAGGTAATTCAGAAATGAAATGCATTTTAAAACGTATACTTGAAAATGATTTTAAAGATAATTCATAATGTAAATAATACATATTTATAGGTTTTAACAAAGTATTGGATAGATGTATCCTTACTGTAAAAGAGCTTAGATTTTTAAAAAGAAATATTCAAAAGTTAGATGGAGAAGCAAAGGTGGTCACTTTTAATAGAAGTATTGAGAATGCTTCCTATTACTTATTCTATAAAATAGAAAAACAACACCATATCCATTGGCTCAGTGAGATTAGAATCAGGTGCCAGGCTGCCTGACTTTTGAGTACTGGATCCATTACATGACTACTGTTTGACCCTGGACAAGTTACTCTACCTTTCTGTGATCAGGATATCACATCTGTAAAAGTAGACTGAATTTTTTTTGCAGATTAGGTGAGTCAATTCCTATGGAATAGATAGTAATCTCGATTTTAGTGCACTAGAGGAGAGAGACTTTGGTACCATTAATTATCTTTTCATGGTATTGAACTTAAATCAGTGGAAATGTGTTTCTCTACAACAATTTATGTCTCAATAAAAGTTGGCTAGGATGTTTCTTGATATAAATTTGGAGAGAGAGTGACAAAAGGAATGCTTGTTCAAGGTAAAACTGGGGGTTTCTGGCACTTGTGCCTAAAGCTGTGGGAAAATTAAACTCTTCCCCTACTGCTGATAGCCACAGCATTCCCTGAATACCACCAATCACACAGCAGCATTTCAGAGCTCCTTTTTCCCCAAACTTGTGATCCCAATCCCACGATCTCCAAACCCTGCATTCCCCGAAACTACATTCCCATGGTCAGTGTACCTTGAATCCAGCACTCCCCAAACCATGGGATTCCTGAGTCTGCTGGTCTGGTACAAACTCTGAGAGTCGGAGGGTTCTGGTGAGGGGTGCAGAGGGGTCCAAGGAGTGTGGGTTCAATTGTCTTGTCCCCACATTTTTGAGCTTGGAGGAGCATGCCAACTGGCATGGGGAGAGGCTAGGAAGAGAGGAGAGGTGACAGCTGAGGTAGGTGGAAGTATCTAAATGCTCTAGGATAGGGAAAATTTTTCTGGGAGACAGTGGAGTCAGGCAATTAACTACTCCTGTGCAACACAACTAAGGAAGAGGGACAGTAGATCATGCTTAAGAAGCTTCTCAGAGCATATTTAGGGTTCCTGGCAAGATATGGGAGCTAGCTCTCCAAGAGACTGAGAGTCATTATTTTCTATGGTGAGTTGGTTCACCAGGGTCCCATCTGAATTTCAGAGGGGAGATTCTCACATGGGCTTCCTGCTGACCTGGGAGAGAGAGATGTTGGGGAAGGCAAAAAGGGGGAAGGACAGATTCCTAAGCAGTTTATTCAAATGCAAAGAGGACTCCTTGTTTGGGGGATTGTCTCTCTTTTATTTTTGTTTGTTTGTTTCCTTTTTTGTCTTTCCTTCCTCTTTATCCCCTCATCATGCATTTTCTTTTCTTTTGTTCTATTAATGCTGCAGGCAGTGTTTTTTTATTCGCTGTGCTTCCTCATCCTTGATTTCTTCTTTTCTGTATGCACTGATTTTGGCTTCCAATTATATTCCCTTTTCTTTTTTTTCTATTTTGTTTTTTTTTTGTTTTTATTGCCTTTATTTATTTTTTTAATATTACATTCAAAAAATATGAGGTCCCCATATATTCCCAACTCCCCTCACCCCACTATTCCCCCCATAGCAACAATCTCCTCCATCAACATGAGACATTCATTGCATTTGGTGAATACATCTCTGAGCACCACTGCACCTCATGGTCAGTGGTCTACATCATAGCGCACACTCTCCCACATTCCACCCAGTGGGCCATGGGAGGACATGCAATGTCTGGTAACTGTCCCTGCAGCACCACCCAGGACAACTCCAAGTCCCGAAAATGCCCCCACATCACATGTCTTCCTCCCAATCCCTACCCCCAGCAGCCACCATGGCCACTTTCTCCACACCAATGCCACATTTTCTTGGATTACTGATCACAATAGTTCATGAATAGAACATCAGTAAGTCCACTCTAATCTATATTCTATTCCTCCATCCTGTGGAGCCTGGATTGGTTGTGTCGACTCCACATCTATATCAAGAGGGGGCTTAGATTCCACATGGATGCTGGATGCTATCCTCCTGCTTTCAGTTCCTGCTCTTGGCTCCATGGTGTTGTGGTTGACCTTCTTCAACTCCATGTTAGCTGAGAGGAGTAAGCCCAATAAACCAGACTGTAGGAGCTGAAGTCTGTCGAGTCTCAGGGCCTGGTTATCGTAAGGTCAGTCCAGAGATTCAGATCCTCTCGGTATATATTAAACCCCAGCACCAACTACAGTTCCGGCAAAAGTAACAGGAGAGGCTTGTGAAAAAAGTTCACATCTGAGTCCAGCTCCATCACACAGAAACACCACCTCCAAAGAAGGGCCAACTGACATGGCACTGAACTCCATCTGCCAAGACCATAGAATCTGTGGGTCTCTGTAGCCCTCAGAAGAACCAATACCCGGGGTTGTTTCTACTTTATCTGTCTCTGGGACTCTACTGAGATATGCATAAGGGTGACTCCTCTGAATAACCTCCCAGCTCTTTTTTGGAGACTCATAGCTATAAAAACTCATTTATCCTTTCCATTTCCCCCTTGATGCAGGTCAAAAATCATTTATAACTCCTGGTATTATATGTAGACTGAGATATTCTGCTGGTCCGAGTTGACCCTTGTATTCAAGATCATTTTCTAGTTACATCATCAGCTGGTACTTGGTAGTAATCCCTTGGCACCAGGGAGGCTCATCCCCGGGAGTCATGTCCACACTGGGGGGAAGGCAACGCCTTTACATGCTGAGTTTGGTTTTGAGAATGGCCACATTTGAGTAACACAGAGGCTCTCAGGAGATAACTCTTAGGCACTCTGCAGCTCTAGGCCTCGTTCTTATGTCAGGTACACAGGCTCACAAGTATATTCATTAGTATCAAGCGTTCATTGTTGGACCTTCATTCTTTTTTAGTCTTTGCCACTGCAATTGGAGGATTGTTGCTGTTCCTTTAGGGACTGTAATGGAGCTCCCCTCGCTAGGAACTCAGGACTGCCTCAGTTGTTGTTTTTAATTGTATCCACTATGAAAATATCCAAATATTTTTATGTACCATGGATATATGCCCTATAGAACTCCCTGCCAACCATGTGTCCCTTGTCAATAATATCTCACACCAGTATTCCTCCCCTGCCATTGTTGAACCTCTCTGTGATCCAATACTTCCTGAAAAGTGAAGCCTAATATATTGCTAGGTTCCCTTATTAGTAAATGGAATATAGCGATGAGTTTAAAAGTTAAATATAGAATACATATTAACTTGGAAAAATTAAGGTAACAATAAATTGGGGTATCAAAAAATTAAAAACGCAAAAGCTTTGTTTTTGATGTTTTGCCTTCCATTACTGCAATAAGTGTTGCCCTGTATGCAAATTGGCAAGGCAACTTTTCCATCTTTTACTCAGTGTCTATATCCTATCTTTTTCTTTTCTTTTTTCTAATTATTAAGTTTATCTTCGCAAGAGTTTTAGATCACAGTAATTCTTATATACAATATACAGTACTCCCATATATCCAAAATAAAACCTTTTCCTTTCCACAGCAATAATCTTTTTACATATTCATACTATATTTACTGAAAATGATGTACAGATATTGAGACAATAGCTTTCAAACAAGGTAACATTTGGGTTTACATTGTGGTTTATATTTTAGACTACAGAATTTTCTAAATTTTTAATTAACTTATGTTTTACATTATGATTTACATTTTAGCCTATCAGCCCCTATATATTTTTGGTGTAATTTTACATGTCTTATATCCATCCTTGTGTACACTTTTGAAACACTTCTATTGCCCACACAGTTACATTTGTTCCATCTATTCAATACCTCTTTCCCACTCCCCTTACGGCCCACAGTGACAGTCAATCTTCATTGCTTGAAGGGCCATGTTCAGAGATACTTGCAAAAGTGTTGAGGGCTTGACATGCTCAACTGCCCTAATGCTCTGGGGGCCAACATTTCTCTTGAGAGATACAGTTCCCCCTATTTGAGGGCATCAGTCCTCCCCAGGATGTGGGTATACCTTCACTCTCATTATATGGGTCTCTAGCCAATGATATAACCCGCTATGACAAAATGAGCATTCACATATTCCCTAGGAGCCAGTCCTGCATCAGATTATCCCCTTTAAACATCTTAAAGAAGTAACTTTCCTCATTATATTTTTGAAAGGGTTTTCTCAGCATTATACTCTCAACCAAATACCTGACAATCTCCTGTGTTCGTATGTTGCCCCACACTCCCCCCAATTTCTTGGGCATTATTACCCATCCTCCCATCCCTAGCCACCCTCAAGCCCACAAAGCCCCACCCAAAGGTAACACTATGCCCCCATTTTATACATTCCTTGTACAAATACTTACGTCCAGCTTATCATAGATTTCACACATATAGTTGTCAGCTTACATCCTACCTCTACCTCCGATTTCCTGTAAGCCTATCATACAGTCTCTAGCTCTCTGAGGCAGCTTGGTTTACTTATTTCATATCACTGAGGTCATGTAGTATTTGTCCTACAATACCTGGGTTGCTTCAATCAACATAAGGTTCTCAAGATTCATCCATGTTATCACGTGTATTTGTTGTTCTTAAAGCTGAGTAGTGTTCCATTGTATGTATATACAACATTTTATCTATCCATTCATCTGTTGATGGGCATTTGGTTTGATTCCAACTTTTGGCAATAGTGAACAATGCTGCTAAGAACATTGATGTGCATATATTGGTTTGTGCCCTTGTTTTCAGTTCTACTGTTTTTTTACCCAGCAGTGGAATTGCTGGGTTATATGGCAAGGCTATGGCTAGTTTTTTGAGAAACTGCCAAACTGTCCTCCAGAATGGTTGGATCCTTCTGCATTCCCACCAGCAGTGGATGAGTGTTCCCTTTCCTCCCCATCCTCTCCCGCATTTGTAGTTTTCTGTTTTTTTTTTTTTTCATAGCTGCCAATCTTATGGGAGTAAGATGGTATTTCATTGTACTTTTGATTTGCAATTCCCTGATAGCTAGAGATTTGGAGCATTTTTTTTCATGTGCTTTTCAGCCATTTGTATTTCTTCTTTGGTGAAGTGTCTGTTTAAATCTTTTTCCCATTTTTTAGATGGGGTGTTTATCTTTTTATTTTCAAGATATAGGAGTTCTTTATGTATGCAATTATAAGTCATCTATCCGATATATGGTTACCAAATATTTTCTCCCATTGTGTAGGCTCTCTTTTCACTTTCTTGACAAACTCCTTTGACGTACAGAATGCTTTAATTTTGAGGAAGTCCCATTTGTCTATTTGTTCTTTTGTTGCTCGTGCATTTGGTGTGAAGTTCAGGAAGCCATTTCCTATTACGAGACCTTGTATATTTTCCCCTACACTGCTTTCCAAAGTCTTTATGGTCTTGGCTCTTATATTTAGGTCTTTGATCCATCTTGAGTTGATTTTTGTATAAGGTGTGAGATGGTAATCCCCTTTCATTCTTTTACATATGGATATCCAGTTCTCCAGGCACCATTTGTTGAATAGGCCATTCTCTCCCAGTTGAGAGGGTTTGGTGCCTTTTTTGAATATTATATGGCTATATATATGAGGATCTATATCAGGACTCTCAATTCAGTTCCATTGGTCTGTGTGTCTCTCCTTGTGCCAATACTATGCTGTTTTCACTCCTGTAGCTCTGTAGTATGATTTGAATTCAGGTAGTGTGATTCCTCCAATTTCATTTTTCTTTTTCAATATGTCTTTGGTATTCAGGGCCTCTTTCCTTTCCAAATACATTTCATAGTTAATTTTTCTAGTTCCTTAAAGAATGTTGTGTTGATTTTTATTGGGATTGCATTGAATGTGTAGATCAGTTTTGGTAAGATAGACATCTTAATAATATTTAGTCTTCCTATTCATGAACAGGGAATATTCTTCCATTTATTTAGCTCTTCTTTGATTTCCTTGAACAGTCTTGTGTAGTTCTCTCTATATAAGTTTTTTACATCTTTAGTTAAATTTATTCCTAGGTATTTGATTTTTTATTTACTATTTTAAATGCTATTTATTTCTTGATTTCCTCCTGAACTTGCTCATTATTAGTGTACAGAAATGCTACTGATTTTTGGGCATTGATCTTATAACCTGCAACTTAATTAAACTCATTTATGAGTTGTAGAAGCTTTGTAGTATACCTCTCAGGCATTTCTCTGTATAGGGTCTTGTCATCTGCAAATAATGAAATTTTGACTTCTTCTTTTACAATTTGAATGACTTTTATATCAGGTTCTTGCCTCAGTGCTCGAGCAAGTACTTCTAAGACAATGTTAAATAGTAGGGGAGAGAGTGGGCATCCTTGTCTTGTTCCTGAACTTAGAGGGAAGAATTTTAGGTTTTCACCATTGTAAACATGTTGGCTGTGGGTTTTTCATATATACTCTTTATCATGTTCAAAAAATTTCCTTGTATTACAATTTTTTGCAATGTTTTTATCAAAAAAGTGTGCTGTATTTGTCAAATTATTTTTCTGCATCTATGGATAGAATAATGTGATATTTTTCCTTCAGTCTGTCTATATAGTATATTACTTTGATGATTGAACCATCCTTGCATATCCAGAATGAATCCCACTTCGCCATGGTGTATAATTAATTTAGTATTTTGTTGAATATGATTGGCAAGTATTTTGTTGAGGATTTTTGTGTCTAGGTTCATTAGAGAAATTGGTCTGTAATTTTACTTTCTTGTGATGTCTATGTTTGGCTTTGGTACTAGGGTAATGTTGGTATCATAGAATAAGTTAGGTAATGTTCCTTCTGTTTCAATTTTTTGGAAGAGTTTCAGCAGGATTGGTGTTAGTTCTTTCCAGAAAGTTTTGTAGAATTCACCTGTGAAGCACTCTGGCCCTGGCTTCTTCTTAGTAGGGAGGTTTTTAATGACGGATTCTATCTCTTTACTTGTGATTGGTTTGTTGAGATCATCAGTTTCTTCTTTCGTCAATATAGGCTGCTTATATGTGCATATCTAGTTTAATAAGTCTATCCTGACAATTAGAGTGAAAAACAAGAATAACATAACCAGTCAAAAGATTAAATCAATATTGAAAGAGTCATAAAATGATTGAAAAATAAATCAGTCTTATATAAAAAACTTACCAACAACTAGCTCATGACTTGACTGGGAAGTCCTGAATTAGCAACTGATCCAAGATTCTCAACTGAATGCAAAACCTGTGTAGAGCACCCTCTCCCAAGGTTGAATTTCATCTGGTCTAACCAGGGACTGTCCTTTTATTGAGCTCATAATCAATGAACTCAATACTATAAATTCCAACTTGTGAGTATTGCATCAATACCAGAGGAATTAGCCAGCCTCCTCAGGAAGGAACACAACACTCCCCAGCCAGTACATTTCAAGGTTTATACAGCAATCCTTGAGAAAGTGGCCAGTCCTCCCAGGAAGGAACACAATGCTATCTGGAATGCATCCTATCAGTTCTTATTTGTTGTAAAACATCCTCCAGTGTACCCACTCTTATAGTTCTCAACATTCCTTCTGAAATAAGAAAAGTGCTTACCAGTAAAACATTAGTTTGTTGAGTCACATAATTTCCTGCATAATGTTTCACTTTCAGGTTTGAAAAATAATTACTAAATTTTCCCAAAACACTCCACCCAAAAGTTTTTATTTATAAACTAATGCATTTTTTCTGGATGATTGTATTAGATTTAGATGAGATCCCTTTGATTAAATTAACTGTAAAGATTAGGACTTTGATTCATCAACATCAGTAAGGCATGACTCAGGTTGAGTCCCACCCTCTTGGTAGGCCTACATAAATGGACAGTACTCAATCAGACACAGAGAAAGAGAGAGAGCTTTGCCATGCTTGATCCTGGGGCTCTGGGGAGAGATGAATCATTCATATGATAGTTCACAGCTGTGATTTGAAGGAAGCTGGGCCCATGGAACCTTAAGAGGAAAAGGAAGTCCAAGAAGGAGAGACCATGCAGAGGTCATTGACCATCTTGCTTCAAAATATGACAATTGTCTTTCGTGAGAAGGCAACCTCGTATTGGACTCTTTAGTAACTTGTAACTGTAAGCTTTTATCCCAAATAAATATACTTTATAAAAACCAAAAGATTTCTGGTACTTTGCATCAGCACCCCTTTGGCAAACGAATACAATACATATACAATTTAACCCAACAACTATACTTCTGAGACATCTCACTTAACCTTATTCAAAAGGACAGATATTTATTGAAAAACTATTTATCATAGACAAAGTCTGGACAAAACATGAAGAGGGCTGGATGTCTTAAATTTAGTACAACTTTTGGTGGAGTATAATGCAGTGGGATTTTAAAAAAGCATGTTTTCAATGTTAATACATTCCTATGGGTATGAACACTGTAAATAGAACCTGTAAAAGATATTATTTTTAGTCAAAATGTGGCCTAACAGAAGGAAGCTGGGTCTTAACCCTGATACTGGAGGTATTATGAAGGCAAAGCCTATTGGAGGAGCAGAGAGCTGGAAGTCAACAGAAGCCAGAAGAGAAATGAGAAGACATTTCCTTGTAAATGATAGGGAAAAGCCAAAGAACCCCAAGGATTGCTGGCTAGCCAGAAGATACTGACCCCTAGAATAAGCCAGTCTTCTTACATCTTGTTTAGTTTGCCAAAGGACTGCTGAAGCAAATTATCAGAAAGGGGTTGGATTTTTAAAAAGGGATTTATTGGGGGTAAACTTTCAGTTCCAAGGATGTGAAAAATCCTTCACATCAGAGACCATCAGAGATGCTTTCTCACCAAAATCAAATGCTTTGTGGAGTAATTTGCTCCCAAACTCTGTCAAGGCCTTCCCATCCAAAATATACCATCTCTCAGATTACAGCTCCTGAAGTTCAACCATCAGCTGTTAAGCATATGGCTTGGCTTTACTCTTCTTGAGTTTCTTGGTGGGCCCAGACTCTTGGAGGCTTCATGCTTAAGCAATCCTCTAGACCTTCCTCACATTGCAGGATCAAATATGGCAACCTCCTTTTTCTCTGTGTCTCATTGTGTGTATGTCTCTCTCTCTGTCTCCATTTTTATCAGACAGAGCAAGAGGGCCTAGACTTAACAAAAATCACACCCCACTTACATAGTCCAATCAAAAGCCAAAAGCAATCCTATCAAGTGATCTAACCAAAGGTCCCTCAACAAGTTTAATGCAATCAAAAGTATCACACCCACAGGGATATATTAGTTTAAAGCATCTTTCCCATTTCAGGATTACACTTGAAGGCACATCTTGAAGCATTGCTATTAACCCTGATCAATAGTTTACATTATAGTTTTCCCTTGGCACAGCACATTTTCATAGGTTTTGTCGAGCTGTATAATGACCCCTATCTGTGAAATTAGGTCTTCTATTTTAGCCTTTTCTTATTTTTTAATAAAATATTTATGGCTATAAAATATATATATTATACCATTTAATTGTCTTAACAACCATAATGTAGGTGCTCTCTGTACCATTTTACATATCAAGAAAATCATTTTCCTAGTTCTCATTCACAGCCAAGTTTCTTTCCAAGTAAAGAAATAAGTAAAGTGAAATTTTTCTTTATTACAGAAATTCTTAAAGCTTTTAATAAGGTAGGCCAGGGAACTTCAAGACAGTGATATATTTAGTAGTGTTTCCAGAGTTTCTTTCTTTGTTGTTTTTTTTAATTTTGTTTTAACTATAGACAGCATTCCTTAGTGGAATAGCAATTAATATCATAAGATATTTTGAAAGATGCTCAGGTCTTGATTGAAGAAGTTAATTTATCAACATAGAATATTTTGAACTTTTAATATTTGAGAATCTTTTTTACGTGAAAAAAATTCTAAAATTTCCTTAAGGGTTTTTTTTTTTTCCTGTTTTTTAGCTCCCAGGGCCACATCAGTTCCACTGATTTGGTTTGTTCATTTATTTATTTTTTTAAGAGTTACTGGAAACAGAACCCAGGACCTCCCATGAGGGAAGCAGGTGCTCAACCACATGAGTCACATCTACTTCACCCTTAAGTTTTAACTAACACTAACTATTCAAAGTTTGAAATCTTAAAGCCAGTTTCATAAAGAGTTTCAGCTCAATTTTTGAAAGTCAGAAAATGATTCCAGTATCTACTCTTTACTACTGTACCATTCTGTGTTCTCTGAACATAAGTCAATATTTATTTTAACTCTGGATGCCTGCTATGTTGACCTCTTTGACCCTTCAATTTGGACTTGCAGGGAGAAAATCAGAGAAACAATTGGAACAGCTCCAAGACCTTGGCAAGACCTTGGCAACACAGGATCAACAAGGTCAGAAAACCAGAAGAGAAGAAAGACTCAGGGATGGCTGAGGAGGAGGGGCCCATTCCAACCTCAAGGTCTCTTAAATGGCCAAACAAATTCAGAATTTTCTTCTTCTAAATAAATAATATTATTTTAAGTTTAAACAAATGACCAAAAAAACCCAATACTAACAGTCAGGACCAACTGAGTGGTCTATTATAATCTCAGAGTTTTGAGTGTTAAATGATGTTTATAATATTTATAGAGAATTTTTATTTTATAGAGAATTTACTGGTATCGAGATTTACAAGGATTATCTGATTTGATCCTGATAAAATCTCTATCATTCCCTTTAAGTGAAACTTAAAGAGATCATGTTTTGTCAAATTTCACACTACAAAGGCAAAAGTAAGATTTAAACTGAGGGCTGTCTGAAGCAGACATTTTGTTCATAACCATTATAGTATACTAAACCTTATCACCCAGTTCTCCATAATGTATATACAGGATATGATACATAAAATCTCTTTCATCCAACAAAAACTGTGAACACGGCTGTTAATGTGATTGACTTTTTAACATAAAAATAAAATTGAGTTTTAGTCCAAATAATGGCAGGGATGAATGGTAGACCTTTCCTTTAGAGAGAGAAAGAGGGAATACAACCAGATGTGGGAGAAGAAGAGAAAGTATAGAAAAAGAAGATAGAAAATAAAAATTCAAAACCTTTCTATTCCTCAGAATATTTTATTTTTGTTTTATGGTTGCAAAGTTTGAGCTTACATTCCATTATATATGAAGTATTGAGAGTTCCTTTGTTTTCACATTCTATTACAAAAAACACTTCCTAGAAAATGTTCTAATCATGTAAATCCATTAATAGGCTGACTGTAAGCATAATCAGTATCACTATAACTCAAAATGTGTGCAAAAATCACTTGATTCAGAAACATCTGGATAACTTGTTTACAATATAGAAACATTAATCCAAGCTTTGTCCTAATTATTTAGAAGCTATAGAACAGTTACCTCAGAATCTTTATGTTAAAACATTAAGTACCAGATTCTGTACATGAAAGATCAACACCCAAATGGCCATTACATTAATCAAAATTGGTTATTTTTATACTGATAATTTATGGTCTGAGACTTTTCATAAAGAATCTATATGCCATATACATGGTATTTGACACAAAAAATTTACTGTCCAGAGAAATCACATTCTTTTCTCTTAATGATAAAAAGATAAAGTCATTTTTTCGTGGTTTTGATTATTTCTCAGTCAAATAAGCTTTTAACCCCACAGTAACACCATAGAATATTCACCTTACATTTCTGAGAGTGTAGAAAAAATGTATAACAGGGAGTTATTATGGTAAAATCATGGCCACAACTTTATTAATGGAGAAGGTGGACACTGTGCACAGATACTCAACTATGCAGTGTATGAAGAATAAGATAACCACAAAGATATGAGAAATAAAGTTGAACAGGACTTTGCACCTCCCCTATAAGTTGTGTGATTTCAAAGTTTACAAGAAGATCAAACAGGAGACCGTGAAGAAGAGGAAGTTTGATAGGTAGATGAACACACTCTTGGCAGCCACAAAGAGAACAAAAATGTAGTTACCCATGGAGAGAAATTTCAGCAAAGTGATCTAGTCGCACACGAAGTTGTGAAGGGCAGTGGAGCCAGTGAAGGGCAGCCTCATCGTGAAGAGGATCTGAATTGCTGAATGGTCAAAGCCTCTAGCCCAGGAAACTCCTATTGGGAGGCCACAAGCCTAAGAGCTAATGAGTTGTTTTTGTGTGCATGGCCCACTTGGTGGATTGGAGGAAAGTGTAAACTACAATGTAAACCATTATCCATGCGGTGCAGCAGTGCTCCAAAATGTATTCACCAAATGCAGTGAATGTCCCATGATGATGAAAGAGGTTGTTGCTATGGGAGGAGTGGGGTGAGGGGGGTGAGGGGTATGTAGGGGCCTCTTATATTTTTTGAATGTAACATTTAAGAAAATAGAGAGAAAAAGAGCTAATGAGGATTGTGTAGTACAGCGATTTGAAGATGGCAATATAGTGGTCATGGGCCATCATCATGAGCAGGATGATCTCAGCAACATCAGAAAGATGATCAGCAAAAACTTAGGTCATACACCCTCGGAAAGAGATGTTTTTCCCACAGAAAGAGTATCCCTTAGCATGAAAGAACAGCAGCCATCTTTAAGGGATAAGACAGGTAGAAAAGGTAGAGTCTAAATTTGTCCAGATCGAAAGATGTATCCTTTTTGTGAATACAAATTCTTAATTCTCTAAAAATATAAACTCCGTAATTTAATCTTCCTAAATAAAATCACATTCAACTTAGATAGTGACTAGAGTAGCATATTTTGAATTTAACAGAAACACAAATATGTACAAATGTTATTAGGAAATAACACTGAGGGAGCACTGTGCTTACCATACATCAAAATGTATTGTAGATCAGAAAATAATTATATCATATGTTAAATAGCACATGAATAAGAAGATCAATAGAACCAAATAGAATGCTGAAGTGAATACAAATATATGTGAGATTTTGGAATACAATAAAGTTGAGATTTTAAATCTAGGAATAAAAGATAATTTTTCAACTATAAAAACAGATGTTCAAGAAAAATTTTAAATGCAATCTTGATTTAAACCCTTATGTCAAAATAAAGTCCAGATGAATCTAAAAGTAAATTTAAAAAAAAAGTAAATTTAAAAATGAAAACACAAAAACACTAAAAAATCTGTTGAAAAATATGGAGAAATATTACAGTAAGAATGAGTTCTTATTGAATTCATTGAAGTCTACTTATTTAACATTGTAAAATGAAAGAAAATATTTATGTCTGATATGTAAATACAAAAATTTACATAGCCAACACATTTCTGACTAGCATAAAATGGTTAAAAATATTTCATAAGCCTAAATTACAATAATAACACATACAATAGGAAAAGGGAAAAAATTAGTGTATAAAATTAACTCATAAAATTAATAATAAAATGATCAACAAATCAAAGGTAATGGATAAAATATGTTAACTCAATTCAAAAATGCAAATATTTTTAAAAATGTTAAAAGCTCTCTATGATATTGAAATCATTTCAATTTAGCTGTGCAAAGTAAATGCAATCTTTGACTTAAAATGATTGCCAAATACCATAAATGTTTATCAAGTATAAGTTATTGATAATATGGATAAACAGATATTCTTGCAGATTATGAGCAAGAATGTATTAGGTAAAATCTCAGTCAAAGGCATTTTAACAATAAGTATGACCATTAACATTGAAAACACAAATTGACTCAACAATTCCAATTCTAGAAACTTATTCTTGGATATAAATAAAAACATTGTTATTGTATACCTATCTGTTATAGAAAAGATTGGAGTCAACATGAAGAGAATGGGATATACTAATTTTAATACAGGTCTTTTACGGTATATTTTGCAGAATAATCATACCTGGGAGTTAGTTTTTATGGACTGATATAGATAGATCATGAAGATGCTAAATAATAAAATGCCAACTTTTCTAGACAAGGCAGATATACACATATAAATGTAATATCATTTTATTTCCAGAAATTATGCTTTAGCAATCTTAGAAAGAGTGAATGACAGTCCCTGAGTAAGCGCACTGGGAGATTTGATTAAAGATTTGTTTTTCACTTTGTTCCATTTTGTATGGCTTTCCTTTCTAATATTTATTGGTATTTTTCTTTCATTTATTTCATTTTTAAAAGTAGATGCATTGCATTTAAATATGCCCTATGTAATGAAACTGCAATTGAATAAAGAGGACAGTATCCAAAGTATTAAATATTTTAACGAGTATAATAAAAAGAATGAACATCATTGACAAGAATTTAACTAAAAGGAGGGCTGACTGAGAGCAAATTAATACAAATAATGCAGATAATGCAGAAATTAAACACCATATAACTCATTAAATGTTCATTCATTTTTACATATTTATGATTGACTAGCCATTATTTACGCACTGCAATTTTCTAGGTAAAGTGGAAAACTAGGCTTTACACACCTTTCTTTCTTGTAAGGAAATTGTTATCCAAAGCCCAATTAAATAGAAATGTATTTAATTAAAATTATGGTAAATGATTTGAAAGCAAGTAAAGTCTACCATATATAAGTTGACTTCTGGGTTCTAATGAGGTATTTCATAAAAGCCAGATTATTGTCTTCATCAAGGAAAACACACTTATTTACTACTTATATGAATTTTCTTCTCCAGAGCTTCTTCATAGTATTTGTCATCTCTGAATTTCTCAGAGTATATATTAAAGAGTTTAGCATGGGGGTTATGATTGTGAAAAACACACTCAATGATTTGTCAATAGGGAAGTTTCTAGCAGGTCTTGCATACATAAAAATACATGGAACAAAGAAGACCACCACAGTGATATGAGAACCAGAAGTGGAGAGGGCTTTCCTCCTGCCTTCCTTACTAAGGTTTTTTAAGGAGTGTAGGATGACACCATAAGAAATGAGTAAGAGCAGAAACACAATACTGCATATCATCCCTCCATTAGCTACCACTAAGAGACAAATGACATAGGTGTCAGTACAGACAAGTTTCAATAAGGGGAACATGTCACAGAGAAAATGATCAATGACATTCGGACCACAAAATGGGAGCTGATAAAGAGAGATCAGTTGAATGAGTGAGTGCAGAAATCCTCCAATCCAGGACACTGTTAGCAGCACAGCACACACCCATTGCCTCATGATAATCAGATAATGCAAGGGCTTACAGATGGCCAAATAACAGTCATATGCCATGGCCAACAGAAGGAAGATCTCTGATCCACCAAAGAAGTGCTCCAAAAAGAGCTGCATCTTACAAGCTTGGAAGGATACGGTCTTTTGTCCAAAGAACAAGCCTGAAATCAACTTTGGGGAAATTACTGAGGCATAACTGGCACCCATAAATGATAAGTCAGCAAGAAAAGTGTACATAGGTGAACCTAGGGACTTACTGACAGTTACAGTCACAACAATGAGTAAGTTACCCACAATGGTCAAAATATAGGAGAACAAGAAGATAATAGAAAGTACTTTCTGTTCCTTTGGATTCTGTGTGAGGCCCAGGAGAACAAAGTAAGTCACATTGTTCCTTGGTTCCATATATTGTTTTATAGATGCTGACTTAAGATTTACAGTTTACCTATAAAATAGTCAAAAATTTTAGTGTGTTATAAGCATAATCATTTATTTATTCATTCTGTCAAAATACCTCTGGAGCATCTATTGTGCAAACTTGTCATCATAAGCATTGGGATTAACAAGTAGACTAAAACAACATTCCCTATCCTCAGTGTTGGTATTTATAATTATGGGGTGAGAACAATACAGATCAATGTAACCAGTGCTGTTGTAAAGATATTCACATGGTGATAAGGATGGGCTGCTTGGAATCATAAACAAGGGTCAAAAAACCTTCCCAATGTAATACTTTCACTATATTTAAAAGCTAAATTGAGAATTGACTAGAACAAGAAACAATGGGAAGGTGCACCTTTCATAGTCACAAATACTTAAGCTCCCATATTGGTTAATTTACAAAGTTAAATTGGATTTTAAAATTATGAAAGGAAGGCTATAGACCAAAGTTCACTGACCTAGTTTCCTCACACCACACTGAAATCTCCTTTTTGGGTCTTTGAATGGGAACTTTTCTTTTGCTGAATTACAAATACTGAAGCCATACAATTTTTATAACCATATCCTATCTCTTCCCTAATGTTGAAATCTATTTATGCAGCTCCCTAGTGAATATCATTGATTGAATATCAAATTGGTGTTCATAACCTAAATTCTTAAGCCACTCCAAACCTATCCTTCATCTCATTAAGTGGTATCATCTTCTGTGTTATTTTTCAGAACAAATAACTTACAATACATTTACTGTTTTTATTCCTCGCACATTAATTATTCATAGCTTCAAAATGTACTACAATTTTGACTAACTTCATTATCTCTCTGGGATTTCATTGTCTTACTGCAATTAACCTCCTGCCATTTTCTCCAGTTTTACTCCTGCTTTCAACTATCTGTTCTCCTGGAGCAGCCCAAATGATTCTTTTTAAATAAGGTTTAGATAACACCACTCACGTTTTTGAAATTTCTACAGTGAAGTCCTACACACTCTAGCTACATAGCATGACCTGTAAAACCCCAGATGACTTTTATCTAGGTTATCTCTCCAAATTCCTCTCTTACGATTCTCATTCTCCTCAAGACTTTCTGCTGTAACTCAAATATACAAATTGTTTTTCCATCTCCTTTCTTCCACAGTTCTTTTATATATGTTCATTTCAATGATCAGAAAGTTTACCTGTAAAAGAATTATGTATATATATATAGTAAATTTAATATTTTATTTATTAATTCAAAGGACAAAAAATTATAATATAGTGTGCCAAGTTTTTCCAATAAGTTAGACGGAGTCATCACAGATGATCTACTAACCCATTTAAGCCAGGGGTTTACTCCATGGGGCCATATAATCAGAGAACAGAAATGTTGGTAGTGACTGAGGAACCAACTTTTCATCATTAGTTTCCTAGTTTTCCAGATGGAGGTATTCCTCTTGAAGTTAAGAGATGACTGAGGACATCTAAGAATGTCATTAATCTTCTCATGACAAGTATCATATAAGCCCTGACCCACAGTGTTTTTATCTTTCTTCCCTTTTCTTTAGAAATAATACAAAATTTTCCTTGAGGATGCCCCCATTCAGCAAGTTGACTATTATATCTGCTTATATATGCCTCTCTCCCAACTCATTAGCTGTAAATTTTGCCATAAAAATTAAAAAGCTATATTGTGCTGTTTCTTTAGATAAGACATATTATTAATGGGCAGACAAAACAGATACTTTTGTTTTATTCAAAGTATCTATCACACTCATATTTAGGATATCTCTACATAATATATTGTAATAAAATATTTCCTAGATCACTGTAATTATAATATTTTCCAAATCTAATTGCCAGAAATTAAACTTAAAACTGAGTCCTAATACTGAACATCTGTAAGATAAGAATAATATTAGCTAGCTACTGAGTGTCAATATTTATAATTTATTAGCTAAAATATTTGAAAGCGTATGCAGCACAGTGCTTGAACAAAAAGAGATGATCAACCTTTAGTTTGTAATAGCATATCTGAAGCTTCAGTTGCTACCTATCAACATGTATATGTTGATATTCCTATGAAATGTAGAAGTGTCTATGGCGATATCACTCTGAACATGTCTGATCTCATCTGAAATGCAGAAAAACCTGGTGAGAAAACATTCCCCTGATTCCACTTAAATGGAAAAGAAATACTAACTTTTTAAGAACATCTATTATTTGTTATGCAAAACTATGCGACTGATGCCATGTGCATGCATATATTATACACATTTAATGTGATTATATGCAATGTATCACATTTATCGTGTCACAGTTTATCTTTACAAATATTTTTCTCCTAATTTTAGTTGAACAAACTGAAGCTCAGAATATTTTATTTTTCTCCAAACCATACATTATTAAGGGGCAGAACTAGAATTGGAATCTAAGTTTGATGGATTTTAAAGCCTCATACTGGCAGAGGAAAATTTTTCAACTTTTCAAGTGATATAATTGCCTGTGAAATAGAAATTCACAAAATTACATATTAATATTGGAAATGATACTGTGCAATAGTGTGCATATCTATTTCATAGGCAATTATTTCACTTAATGCTATAAAATACCATATCTACATAAGAAGATAACACTAATGAGGGAAAAAATCTAACTTCTTTTTAAGGTAATTTCAAAAATTTACCTTTCCAGTTTCTTGCCTATCTCATTCTATTTGATAGGGTCTATGTAGTTGTACATAAGAATTTGAAAGGACATTCAATTAATTTTAAATATCATGTTTTAATATTAGTTAAGCATTTCCTGAAATAGTTATGAGAGTACTTAAAAGAATACATCTACTCACCAGTAGGGCAAGCATCACTGGACATTTTGTTCCTCTAACCCTAATATTTATCTTTGAGTACTGAAATTTTAGTTATTATAACATTTTTAAAATTTATTGAAGTATATCAATCATACATAAACAGTAAGTGTATAGGAATACTTATGAATTTTCAAAAGAGACATATATAACATCATACAGGACTCTCATACCTCACATTAACACCAATACCATGCATTGTTAAAAACTTTTTAACTAATGATTAAAGAGCATGTCAAAATATAAGTACCAACGAAAGTAATTTCTCCCAAACCACCCTGTTATTATAATCTTTATATCATTTATATATGAGCATACATAAACAAGTGTATAATAAAAGTTGTGAACTTATAAAGCAAACATGCTTATCATCATATAGAGGTCCCATACGCCAACCCTTCACCAACACCTTGCATTGTTGTGAGACGTTCGTTACAAATTATGAAAGAATATTGTGAAAATCTTACTGTAAATATATTCCTTATCTTACATTTGGTGTATTTTTCCCCCAACCCACCTTATTATTATTTTTAAATGTATTTCTTATGACAGAAGTTGTAACTTTATAAAACAGTAATTCACATGTGTAGAATTCCCAAACAATCACTTCTATCAACACATCACACTGTGGTGGAGTATTTGTTACAGATTGGTTAATATCATCTGATTGTTACTACATCCATAGTGTACATTTGGCACACATTTTCCATACTGCCCGATTATCAACACAGTACATCCTGGCATACATGCAAGAGTATTATATTATTACTGCTAACCATAGACCATAGATCACTCCAATTTTATTATTCCCATTAGACTGCCCATTCCCACCACACTACAATAATGATGTACATTTACTTTAGCTACAAAGGACACTCTTCCCCTGAAACTTCATCCACAATTCTCACAGCCTTTACTGTGCTTTTCAGTTCCTAAATTATTTTCTAGCATTCTGTCAATTGGCATTTACATCCCTAGACTACCATTTTGGGTCACAAGCCCATTTATAAACTACCCGTCCTCACTCTTTGTTACCATCCACTCTATATATTTCCACACTTTTACAGTAAAGCTAATTAAAACTTCTACATGCCCTAATTATCAGTAGTCCATCTCAGTCCTCCTCTTATTTCCTTTAAGTATTCACCACCTACTTCCCGGTCTTGAAGGTATTTTCCTACAATTAATCTCGGAACTTTAAGGTTCTTGCTTTTATTTTTAGGTTTTTGATCCATTTTGAGTTAATTTTTGGTAGAGGTGTGAGATAATATGGGCCCTCTTTCCTTCTTTCGACTATGGATATTCAGTTCTTACAGCACCACTTGTTGAACGGACTGTTCTACCTGAGCTATGTGGGTTTGACAGGCTAGGTAAAAATCACATGATCATACATGTGAGGGTCTGTTTCTGAAACATATTTGGTTCCATTGGTCTATATGTCTGTCTTTATCCCAGTATCATGCTGTTTTAACCACTATACGTAGGTAATATGATGTAAAGTCTGGAGATAAGAGTTTGCTTTTCCCTGTTAAGGTGTTTCTGGCTATTCAGGACCCATTACCTTTCCAAGTAAATTTGACAATCATGTTTCAATTTTAAAAAATTCTGGTGGATTTTTCATCTGGATTACATTGAAATTGAATTATCAAGTTGAGTAGAACTGACATCTTAATGAAATTTAGTCTTCCAATCTGTGAGCATGGAATATTCTTCCAGTTATTTAAGACATTTTTTAAAAATTTCTTTTAACATTGAGTTGCAGTTTTCTGAATACAGTACTTTACATCGCTGGTGAAGTTTATTACTGACTATTTGAGTTTTATCTGTCATAGTTTTCAGCACTCTTTGACACATTTAGGTACTTTTATTGCTATAATCTTCATTTCTAGATTGTCATACAGGCTTCTCTCACTTTTCCTGTCTTTTCAGGCTCTAGAACACTCTTTAGCATTTCCTGAAAATCTGGTCTCTTGGTTAGGAATTCCCTCAGTTTGCTTACCTGTGAATATTCTAAACTCGTCCTTATTTTTGAAAGACAATCTTGCCAGATATAAGGTTCTTGGCTGGTATTATTTCTCTTGTAGTATGTTAAATATATCAGACCACTGCCTTCTGGTGCCTCCATTGATTTTTTTTTTTTAAGGAATTTTTGGTTTTATTTTTATTTTTTTAAATTATTTATTTATTTTTTTAAATTACATTTAAAAAAATATGAGATCTCATTCAACCCCACCGCCCCCGCCCCCCACTACCCCCACAGCAACACTCTCTCCCATCATCATGACACATCCATTGCACCTGGTAAGTACATCGCTGAGCATCACTGCACCCCATAGTCAATGGTCCACATCATAGCCCAGACTCTCTCACATTCCATCCAGTGGGCCCTGGGGGGATCTACAGTGTCCCGTAATTGTCCGTGAAGCACTATCCAGGACAACTCCACATCCCGAAAACGCCTCCACATCTCATCTCTTCCTCCCGTTCCCCACACCCAGCAGCCCCCATGGCTACCGTTCCCACATCCATTCCACATTTTCTCTGTGGACATTGGATTGGTTGTGTCCATTGCACACCTATGTTAAGTGAGGGCTTAGATTCCACATGGGTACTGGATGCACTCCTCCCACTTCTAGTTGTAGACACTCTAGGCTCCATGTTGTTCTGATGAGAAATCAGCACTTAATTTTATTGGGTATCCCTTATATGTTATGCATTGCTTTTCGCTTACTGCTTTCAGAATTCTCTTTGTCTTTGGTATTTGACAATCTGATTAGTATTGTGTCTTAGAGTTGGTCTGTGTGGATTTTTTCAGATGACAGTATGTTGTGCTTCTTGGACATGGATATCTATGTCCTTCAATAAGGTTGGGAAATTTTCTACTATTATTTCTTCAAATATTCCTTCTGCCCCTTTTCCTTCTCTTCTCTTTCTGGGACAAGCATGACATGTATATTTGCATGCCTTTTCCTGTCATTTAGTTCCCTGAGACCTTGTTCAATTTTTTCCATTCTTTATCTGTTCTTTTGTTTGTTCTTTTTCAGAGGCCATTTCTTCAAGCTCAACAATCTTCTCTTCTGCCTCCTAAATTCTGCTATTATGTGGTTCCAATGTTATTTTTAAAATTTCATTTATTGCACCTTTCATTCCCATAAGATCTGCTTTTTCCTATGTATACTTTCAAATTTTTCTTTTTGCTCAACCAATGTCTTTTTTAATATCCTTAATTTCTTTAGCCATCTCATTGAATTTATTAAGAATACTTGTTTGAATATCTATGATGAGTTGTCTCAATTCCTTTATGTCATCTGGAGGTTTATCTTGTTCCTTAAACTTGGCCATATCTTACTGTTACTTGGTGTGGATTGTAATTTTTTGTTTGTGTCTTGGCATCTGTCTTACTTGAGTGTTTATTCTGGTTGCAGTTTTTTCTTTAGTTTAGGGATTCCTGCCCTTTCTCCCTTGCTGCTTCTGTAGTAGGGACTAAGGATGTTCTTGGTGCTATAAGATTTGGAGGTTCATGCTGTCCTCATTGCCCAGGGGCAAGTGAAGCTTCCCTCAACTTTCTACATTGCTGGGTAGGGACAGGGTCACAGCTGTGTGGAATTATCCAAGTTGTGCAAGCCTAGACTTTAGTTGCCCAGAGAGATGGGAACAGGGATGTAGCTGCAGGTGTGGTTAGCAGTCTACGCAGTGCATGTCCAAGCTGACCACAGTTGCCCCGTAGACTTCCTAGTATTCAGTTTGTGACAATCAAAGGTACCTACAGTTACCTGGATAGACTAGTACAGAGCCCACCAGCCTCCATCCTGCCAGAGGTGGGGCTGAACCCTAGTCTAGGCCTGCAGGCTGATCTGGGTGAAAGAAACTGGTTCCTACCTTCGCTGTGATTTTTGGTCAAGTAGGTTTTCCCTCGTGCTGAGGGGTGGAGTCAAAATGGTGGCCACTGGCCTCTTTCTGGCTCAGAAAAATTCACAGCCTAGCTTTTCCTAGGGTTATACCGTAGTAATCCAAATATACTAATCGACAGCTAAAATTGGTAGTCAACCATCTCCTCCTCCTGTATTTCTGGGAAATGAAGCTTCCAATTCCAGCCACAGAATAGCTCCTGGGGTGGCCTGCACCACCAGAGTAGGACAAACACTGGCCTCTGCAGCTTGGCCAATAATTTACCAGATATGTTGTTGCAGGTTTTCCAGCTTCTTCACTGCTGGATATGGGGCTGGGGCTTAGGCTAGAGTTGCAATCTGATCTGGATGGAGAGAAGCCAGTCCCTACCAGCATTGTGATTTTCAGTCCACTCTGCTTTCTTCATGCCAGGAGCAGAGTTATGAATGCAGCTCCTGGTCTCTTTCTGTTTTGGACAGGCTCAAACTTTAGGTGTTCTCAGGATTGAAATTGCGCCTGCTGCATTTATTCATCAGTTTCTGAAGTTGGTGCTCAACCATCTCTCCCTCCCTTATTTTTGGTAAATGGAGCTTTCAATTCCAGCAATAGATCAGTTCGCAAAGTAGCTTGTACCTCCACTGGAGGATGGGCACCTGGTTCCAGGGCTTGGAGCACTCTACTTATGAATTTTCTCTGCAGAGGCTCAGTCTCCTCCTTCCATTCCTTCAAGGATATTGCAGGATGCTCCTATGGTCTCCTGAAGCCCCAAAACAGCTAACTCCAGATAGTTCTGGGTATTTACTAACTACCCTCTAACAGGAACTGACTCTAGGAGCCCCATATTCTGTCACCATTTTGCTGTTCCATTCCCTAGTTTTTATCAAGAAGGCCATTTTTAAAAGGTGATATTTAAGCTAAGAGACAAACAGTGAAAAGTTGCTACCATAAAAAGTACTTTTCCAACTTTGAAAAGATCAAGGCACAGAAAGATCACAGTGAATGGAGGGAAACAGGAAAGGGAGAGAATAGAACAAGCAGTGTTGTAAACATGTACAGTCCTTTAATGCAGAACACAACAGTGCTTGGTAAGGAATTCAGGTTTTATTTTAAGCTCTTACAAAGTGGGGTAAATAACATTATACAGGCATTTACTTTCTTTTAGTTAAGGAAGTACTCCACCTCACCAAACACCTCAAAATCAAGGAAGAAGAACTTCTTAATAATTGCCACTGAATCATGTATGCTACAATGCCAGTGCAAGAAGGTAAATGGCAGTCCTATTCTTTTATGTTTCCAATCTAAGCATAATAGCTATCATAGAAATTATTCAGTAAAATTCAAGTGATCATAAACATAACTCTAAGATATCAACTGAGATTATTTTCCTGCTCTCTCATTTTCTTGGGGTCCTTTATATCTGCTTTTTCAGCTTATGTGTAGTACAAACAAAGACAAAACTTCCTCCATTTTTTAGAGAGAAATACCTATTGGATAAAACAAAAGCATTCTTAGTGCTCATGTCTGAACTATAATAAACATCAGTGGTGTGTGACTGCCCCAAAATCTTTCGAATACAACTTACACATTTATCAGTTTCCCATGTCCTGAATACATTTTCTAAAAATAAAATTCAAGAAACTACATTTCCCATTCCTCCTTGCCTCTAGGATATAGACATGTGACTTGGGTTCTGCCTACCTGATACACATGTTCAAAACTTTGTGTTGGAAATTAGTTATACTAGACTAGTTGCTGTTGAAAGTTTGACAGAGTAGGGAGGTGCTGAGGTCAGGGAGAGTGGTAGCAGCTTCTCCATTTGCCCAGTGTTTTAGTTTCTTAACTGACAAAACTAATACCATTAGCAATGAATGAATAGTAGAATACGGTAGTTATAAATACATCTATGACTAAATGAAAGTTACAGAAACAAGGAACAAAATTGTCATGAATAAGTTTCTTTGATTTGTTATGAATATTTTGCATATATTCATAAAGCAAATTTATTTTATTTTTCCTACTTTCCACCTTATCTTATATCATAAGTTGTATAAACTTTATGTCATAGTATTTAAGTAATAGGATATTAAGTTTCAGAGTGAATATTATACTAGGACTTGCACTATCTTCTTGAAAAAAGTTAATGTCTTTCCAGTTATACACAGAACAACTGAGTATCTTCATTCGAAAATACATCAGTGTGGTAGTTTGAAGCTGTGTATATCCCAGAAACACATGCTATTAAGTCTAATCCATACTTGTGGGTGTGAAGTTATTGTGAATAAGACTCTTTGATGAAGACAGGGAGGGTCTTAATCCTATTACAGGAATCCTTTATGAAGAGAGTGAAATTCAGAAAGAAAGAGCCATGGAAAAAAGCTGAAAAGAACAAAACCTGGAGGAGAAGGAAGAGATCTGTGGATGCTGCCATGTGTCTTGTCATGTGTCAGAGGAGTGAAGGATCTCTGAAAACTGGTCTTCTGGAAGAATGCATCACCTTGATGATGGCTTCACTTGGACATTTTCCTGGAATCAAAACCATGGACAAATAAATTCCCATTTTTTAGCATTACCGGTTTCATGGTATTTGACTTGAGCAGTGTAGGAAACCAAAATGGTTATTGCATTTATTTAGAGATTATGTATGGTCTAAGGAGATGTACATGGCAGTTAAGTTGACAAAAGATTATGGGGTATGGGGAGTGGAGCATATGGGAATCTCATATATTTTTAATGTAACATTTTGTGTGATCTATGTATCTTTTAAATATAAGTAAAACATATATTTTTAAAAGTGTATTGTGATGATTAGGTTCTTACGTCAAGATTGGCTTGATTAACGGGTCCAGTTTTTTTATCAAACAAATACAAGCCTGATGGTTACTATGAGGTGAAATTGTGGATTTAAATCTTCAGTAGGTTGATTGCATCTATGGCTGATTTTATCTACAATCAACTGAGGGGATTGCCTTCAACAATGAGAAAAAATGTCTCATCCAATAATTTGAAGGTCATCAAAGGAGAAGAAATGATTTCTGCAGACAGAAGGGACAATTTCCATCTCTACCGTAGCCAGCCAGTTTCTCCTGGCTAGCTGAAAGTTTTTCAAAGGAATTCATTGAAAACCTCATCAGAGTACCCAGCTTGCAAGCTGCCATATGGTATTTGGGCTTCCCCATCTCCTCCTGTCAGTCTGTTCACCTGGAGAACCATGAGTAAGACAGCCAGTGACAGCAAAGTATGTTGTCAGCAGTTGCTGCAGATCCCTTAGCTTACTAGTCCTGTACAGATAAGCTTCCACATGTGGTTCAACCTTGACTCTGACTGTGACGCTTCCAAAGGTTGTTAAGATAATTCCATTTAATAAATAATTTACTGTGAAATTAATTACAGCTGATTTTGTGACTTCAGTTAAAAGCCCCGATGCTATAACAAGCCAACATAAAATTACCAATTTCTGAATTGGAATGCTGTCAACTTCATAAACCAATATTGGAATGCCATCAACTTCATAAACATTCCAGCTGGCAAGGGTCATTTAAGAAATGCAATTACTCTTAAAAGGGTTAAGTGGAGATAATGGCCAATAAGTATTTAGAAAACATTTAATTTATTCTGTTCCAAACTCGGTTTAGGTGCTACTGATGCAATAAGGAACAGAAAATGCCCTACCTCTATTTTAATGGAGTTTACACTCTGACTGGAAGAGATGAAAAAAAGAGCAAATAAATTAGATAAATCCAATAGCAAAAATACTGTAGAGAAAATGTAGCAGGTGAGTTGATAAAGAGTAACTCAAGGAGATAAAGGATGGTTTTACAATGAGTGCTTAAGGAAATTTGCTCAACCTACGGGGCATTTGAACTGTAGACGGAGTAATAAGGGTAAGTCAACAACTTGAAGGTCTAGAGTAGGAGAAGAATTTCAGTAAGCAAGAAACACTAGAAAAAAGGCATACTGATAAGAAGATTATTGCAACTGGAGCATTGTGAGTAAGGAATAGAATAATACTGGATGAGGGCATGTAGATCTTTCTTTGAATGGAGAGCAATTGAGCAGAGCCTTATAGGCCATGAAAAGAATAAAATTTAGAGTAAATTTAGCTACACAGATAGATTTCCATCTAAAAATAATTTTATTCCAGATGCTTCAAGTGAATGTAAAGCTTTTACATAGGAAAATTGTTGGAAATTAAAATAAAAAGCAGGCCACGAAGAAACAATGTGGTGATTGATGTTGCTCACTGCAAAGGTGAATTCAAATGCCACCAAAAAGAGCAACCACCTGAAAGAAGGAAATCTGCTGAGTGAAGATGGTTTGAGTAGATGTCATATTTCTTATTCTAAATTTATATGATCTGAATTAATAAGAATATGGATAAATTTGCTTGTTGATCTTCAAGCTGGAATAGAGGAGAATGGATAATGATTTTCAGGTAAAGTAGAATTCCCCTCCCCTCAATCATAAACACATTTCTTATGATTTTACTCATGTTAATTCATTTGTGACAATTATTAGGTACTTACTGAATTCCAGACACTCCCCTGGATGATTTGCACACATTAGCTAATCTAATGCTTAATATAGCCATATGAATTTTGTTCTACCATGTCATTGTTCATATGAACTAGGATTGGAATAATACAATGTTTCTAAAACCCATGCAGTGTTGCCAGAACTGATAAGATTAAATTCAATCCTAGTTTGTTCATTCTAATCTAGAAATCATTTCACATTACTGAAGTTCTGATGTCTATGGTACCTCCAGAAGCCAAACAATATCCCTAGAAGTCCATAACGTCCTTAGTTGAATTTCACAGAAAATGCTGTGTTATATAGGGTTGTT
The DNA here is from genome assembly GCF_030445035.2 of Dasypus novemcinctus. Lineage (NCBI taxonomy): Eukaryota > Metazoa > Chordata > Mammalia > Cingulata > Dasypodidae > Dasypus > Dasypus novemcinctus. Next base: position 59,895,561 of record NC_080691.1, on the reverse strand, counting down.
TATACAAAAAGGTATTCCTCTCACCTATGGAAACAGGGACCAGAGCAAAGCTACAGAAATCCAACTCAGTGAGGATGAAGTCCTGATATTTCAATAAGTGGTATCAGTGCATATGTTCCCCAACTAGAATGGATAAGTACCAGTCAATATGCTTTCATTTTTAAAAACATACAAATATAATGTATGTGTCAGACACTGTCATATGTACTTGAAATACATTAGTCCACTTAACTGACCCAACAAACTCAAAATCTTTATAATTATGACCATTTACTAGATGAAAGCAAACAAACAAATACTTTGCTCAGATCACATTCAAACCAGAGAAATCTGACTCTAGAGTTTTCTATCCATTGCATAATTCTACCCACTTTAAACAAATATTACCCTTCAAAACTTTTTATATTCTGATAGTCTGCTTGTTCATATTAGATTCATAGTAAAATATCTTTATAACCCTTAACAGGATTTGTCAGAAGAAAATCAAAGACAAAATCAGGTAAGCTCTAAGGTCTCGGAGGCAAGAGATCAATTGAGATCTGAAAATCAGGGGAGAAAGTCCCAAGAATGGCAAAGGAGGAGTCTATTCCAGTCCACAAGAATTCATACAAAGCTAGTTATATTTCAGAGTATTTTTCAAAGTAGGGAAGGATAAATTATGACTTTAAGAAAAAATTTACATTAACTATAATGTAATCTATTATGATTTCAGAGATTCCAGTAATAAGGAATGTTTACAATAACAAACATTTGAACAACTAGGATTAAGACTTTGCAAGGATGATTTGATTTTATCCTAATAATATCTCTATCATTCCCTTTGACTGAAACTTAATTTGACAAAATTTACACTATAAATAACAAAACTAAACTTTGAACTCAGGACTGTCTTAAACAGATTCTATGCCTTTAATCACTATAGCATACTAAACTCTATGAATCTTTCCTTTGAAAATACAGGAGGGGGAGAAACAGATATGGCTCAATCAATTGGGCTTCCATCTACCATAAGGGAGGTGCTGGGTTTACTTTCCAAGGCCTTCTTATGAAGGTAACCTGGCCTGTGCCTACAGAGAGCTGACACAGCAAGATGACTGCAGCAAAGGCAGACAAGCAGACACAGAAGAATGCACAGTGAATGGACACAAATAACAGACAGCATGCAAGTGGCAAGGGGTTAATAAATAAATAAAGTAAATCTTTAAAAACATGCAAGAAGGGGATCCAGAAGAAGGCATCAGTTTAAGTGGACACTCACCAACTCTTTCACAAAAAATATCGGAGAAGGGGGAAGATCTTGACTGAGTGTACTGTTTTGGGAACCCACAGAGCAGGAGGCTTCAGGACATTGATGTGGAGGGAACTTGACAAAGAGAAAAAAAGCACAAGGGAAAACTGTGCGTATTTAACCCTGGTGGCTGGAAAGTGTGGACAGATAAGTCCCACCATCAATGCCAAAGGCCACTGTGAAATTCCAGTCACCCACCAGACACTGAGTGGGAAGGAGAATTCTCCAGGAGTAAGAGAGTTCTGGTGAAGGGTGGAGAGGCGTTTCCTTTCTGTGCCTTTGTTTACATGGACCCCATTTGAACTAGAGAGAATACCAACTGGCAAGAGGTGGCTCTGGGAAGAGGGAAGAGGTGAATCATCCTAGGCAGCCTGATTTACCTTGTTAACCTGGGAGAGAGTAACTTGGGCTGGGAGAGGGTGGAGTCAGGCAATTGACTGGCTTGGTGCTGAACATTGTCAAACTTCCAAGTCTCCTAAAGGAGGCAGGCAGTAGGAAGCATTTAAAACCTTCTAAGAGCCTATATAGGGTTTCCTGGCAGGACAGGGAGATCTGGAAGAGGAATGAGAGTTTTTTCTCTGGACTGAGTTCAAATACCAGGTCACCATTTGAATTTCTGAAGGGAACTCAACCTAACCAGGAGAGGCCAGCAGGGTCTGGTAAAACAGGTTGTCATAGCCTGTGACCCTGGGAGAGAAAGCAATAAGAAAAGAAAGGAGGAAGCGACAGGCAGGTCACTAATCAGCAGGAATTTCCTAACTGCAGAGTCAAACCTGCCCTAGGGAAAGTAATTTGACAGCTCTCTAGCTAACAGATGCAATGAGAAAGTTCAGCTCATTGGAGGAGGCTCCACTTTGAATACATAAGATCCTTGGTTCAATTCTCATCTCTCCATCTAGAAGTAACCAAATGGGTCATCAAACATCCAGCTGATAATATAGGACAGGGAACACATAGACAGTATTTTTGTATTAGCTTCTCTTGGTTCTTTATTTTTTGTAAAACAGGTTCCTTTTTAAAATCAACTTACTTTACTCACTAAAACCTTATTCAATACCTGCAAAGGGCAGGCTGCAGGATGATTGATTGATGAACATCAGCAGCCTGAGAAGCACCTCAGGGGCCTAAGAGAGAAAAATATTTTTCCTAAGATTTGTTTAATTGCTTTCTTGAGTGTTTGCTTTTTTATTCTTTTTTCCCTGCCTTTCTTTCTTGACTACTGATTTTTGTTTTTTGTTTTTTTAATTAGGTGCTGCTGGATTATTTTTTTATTTTCTGTGTTCCCCACATTCTATGTTTCCCCTCTCTTTGTATACCAATTTTGTCTATCTACACTATTTCTTTTCCTTCATTCATCTTTCTATCTTCTGCTTTATGTTTTTGTTCTTACATTTCACTTCTGTTTAGTCTTCAATTTTTCTTATTTTTATTTCTATCTATTCTGTTTTTTCTTTTTTAACTTTTTGTTTCACTGCCTTTTCTTTTCTCTTTCCCTCTCTTCTTATCATTCTGGCCTTTTAATTCATTCTAGATATTTTTCTTTATTTGGTTTTCTCATTTCATTGTTTGTACCCTACTCTTATTCTTACTCCTCTGCACTTCATACGTGAATTATCTATTCATGTTCCTGGGCCCTCTTTTACCATTTACTATGATTAGTACTAATTGTCTTTTTCTCTTCTTATCTCTTTCCCTTTATATGGCAATTCTCTTTTTCTTTAAAGGGAACAGAAACAACAGAAAGGATATTTAATAAGAGGAACAAACTGTCAAGGAGAAAACTTACCAAACACACAAAAACAGCAACTAAATAAAACCCTAGATTAGAGAGAGAAACTAATCAACTGAATGAACCCATCAAGTTGAAGAGAGGCCTAAACACCACAAAAATTATAAACCATACTAAGAAAACAGGAAGACATGGCCCAGTCCAATGAACAAACTAAAAAGCAGGAAAATATGCAGAAATGATGGCCTGTGACTGCTGAGACCTGGTGCAGCAAGATGATGCAATAAAAGGAGACAAGCAGACACAGAAGAAAGTGCAACAAATGGACAGAGAGAGCAGACAGCAAGAAAGGAGCAATGGGGGGCAGATAAATAAATAAATCTTTAAAAAAAGATAAAGAATTTAAAATATTCACAGATAAACAGAAATTCAGAGAGTATGCCAATAAGAAACCTGACCGTCAAGAAATACTAAAGGGAGTGCTGCAGGTTGAAAGGAATAAGGAAGAGAGAGAGTTGGAGGAGAGTAAAGGAAAAAAAATTAAAACAATATATGACATACATAAAACTAAAGAAAATATGGCTAATGTATGTAATTCCTTGAGAGTAATAAGACTGAATATTAATGGATTAATCTCACCAACCAAGAGACATAGATTGGTAGAATAGATAAGGTAATATTATTTATTTATATGTTGTCTACAAGAAACCCACCTTAGACCCGGGATTAAAGGAGGTTGAAGGTGAATGCATGGAAAATAATTTTACAAGTAAACAATCAAAAAAGGCCTGGAGTAGCTATAATAATATCAGAGAAAATAAACTTTAAATGGGAAAATAGTTTAAAAGAAACAGATGGACACTATATATGAGTAAAAGGGGTCAGCTTTCAAAAAGAAAGAGCAATCATAATAATTTATGCATCTAACCAGAGTGCCTCAAAATACATGAGGCAACTACTGGAAAAACAAGGAAAGGAAAAGAGATGCCTCTTCAATTATAGGGGGGACTTTAATACACCATTATCACCATTAGAAAGAACCTCTAGATAGAGAATCAATAAAGAAACAAAAACATTGAATAATACATTTGAGGATCTGGATTGAATAGACATATACAGAACACTAACCCAAATACAGAGGGGTATATTTTCTTCTCAAGTGTACATGGATCTTTCTCCAAGATAGACCACATGGTAGGCCACAGAATAACTTTCAAAGAATTCAGAGAGATTGAAATTATATAAAGTAATTTATTTCTCTGACCACAATGGAAAGAAGCTGAAAATCAGTAAGGGCCTGAGAAACAGATTATGAAGAAAAAATGGAAGTTAAAACAACACAGTCTTATACAAAAGGTGGGTCGAAAAGGAAATAACAAAATAAATCAGTACCTAAGCTAAAATGAATGAAAATGACAACATGACATATCAAAAAATATGGGATGCAGCAAAAGCTGAACTAAGACCAAATTCATAGCAATAAACATGCATATCAAAAAAGAAGAAAGAGCTAAAATCAAAGACCTAAATGCACACCAGGAAGAATTATAAAAAGTAAAACAAACTAACCCCAAAGGAAGTAGAAAGAAGAAATTAACAAAGATTAGAGCAGAAGAAAATGAAATATAAAATTAAAAAACACTAGAAGAAATAATACCAAAAACTGGTTCTCCAAGAAGATCAACAAAATTAGCAAACCCTACCTAGCCTAATAACGAAAAAAAGACAGAAGATGCAAATACACAAAATAAGAAATGAGGAAGGGGATATCACTACTACCCCATGGAAATAAAGAGCATCATAGGAGGATACTTTGAAAAATTATATGCTAACAAGAATAATAATTTAGGGAAGCATATGTGGCTCAACTGATAGAGCATCTGTCTACCATATGGAGGGTCCAGGGTTCGATCCTCAGGACCTCTGATCCATGTAGTGAGCTCACCCATTTGCAGTGTTGCTGTGTGTAAGGAGTGCCATGCTATACAGGGATACCCCCGTATATGGGTGCAAGTAGTGCACCCTGCAAGGAGAGCCACCCTGCATGAGAAAAGCACAGCTGATTGGTGCCCCCCACACACAGAAAGCTGACTCAGCAAGATGATGCAACAAAAAAGAGACACAGTTGCCCAGTGCCATCAGATAATGCAAGCAGATGCAGAAGAACACATAGTGAATGGACACAGAGAGCAGACAATGGAGGAGGAAGGGAAGGGAAATAAATAAAATAAAATATTTAAAAAAAGAATGTTAATTTAGAGGGCATGTACAAAGTCCTAGAGACACACAAGCAGAATATAATGATGAAAGAAGAAAGTGATGAACTCAACAGACCAATCACAATTAAAGAGATTGACTTAGTTGTTAAAAAATCTCCCAATTAGAGGAACCAAGGACCAGATGGCTTCACAAGTGAATTCTACCAAATATTCCAGAAAGAGCTAACATCAGTCCTGCATGAATGCTTCCAAAACAGTAGTAGAAAGAAAAATGCATAACTCATTTATAATGTTGATATACCTACCACCAAAACCAAAGATGTCACAAGAAAGGAGATTTACAGACCAATCTCTCTAATGTACCTAGATGCTAAAACCCTCAACAAAATACTCACTAATTGTATTCAAAACACATCAAATGAATTATACACCATGACCAGGTGGGTTTAATCCCAGGTATGCAATGACAGTTCAACATAAGAAAACAAAATGCAATGAATGTGCTACAATGTTGAAAGAGGTTGCTGATGTGGGAGGAGTAGGGGTGGGATGGAGCGGGGGGGGGGTATGGGGCAACCTTTTATATTTTTGATGTAACATTATTGTGATCTATATATCTTTTTTAAAAAGAAAATTTAATAAAAAAGAAAAAAAGAAAATCAATGTTATGCAGCACATCAACAGGTTGAAAGAAAAAAAAAATCACATGATAATCTTTATAGACACAGAAAAAGCCCTCAACAAAATACAGCACCCTGTTCTGATAAAAACATGGTAACTGATGGGAGTAGAAGGAAACTTCCTCAAAATGATAAATGTATATATGAAAAACCCACAGCTAACATTATATACATTGTTGAAATTCCAAAAGCTTTCCCTCTAAGATTGGGAACAAGAAAATGATGCCCACTATCATTGCTCCTATTTAACATTGTGTAAGAAGCACTTGCTTGAGCACTTAGGCAAGAAAAAGACGTAAAAGAATCCAAACTGAAAAGGAAGAAGTCAAAATTTCACTATTTGCATACATTATGATAATATACATAGAAAGCCCTGAGATACATACAATAAAGCTTCTAGAGCTTATAAATGAGTTCAGTAAAGACACTGGTTGTAAGACCGATGGAAAAAAAAAAACAGTATAATTTCTGTACACTAATAGTGAGCAATCTGAGGAGGAAATCAAGAAAAAATCCCATATAAAATAGCAAGTTAAAGAATTGAATACCCAGGAATAAAATTAACTAAAGATGTAAATGATTTATACACTGAAAACTATACAACACTGTTAAAGGAAATCAAAGAAGCCTTAAATAAATGGAAGTGTATTCCTTGTTTATGGATGTGAAGACTAAACATCATTAAGATATTTATCCCACCCAAACTGATCTACAGATTTAATGCAATCCCAATAAAAATCAAAACAGAATTTTTAATCAAATTGGAAAAACTAACTTTGGAAGGGCAAGAGGCCCAAAGAGCCAAAGATATATTGGAAAAGAAAAATAAAATTGGAGGAATCACACCGCCTGACTTTAAAACATATCACAAAGATATGGTAGTCAAACTGGAGTGGTATTGGCAGAAGGATAGAAATACTGACCAATGGAACCAATTTGAGAGTGCTGATATAGATCCTTACATATGTAGTCATCTGATATATGACAAGACCACTAAGCCCACTCAACTGGGAGAGAATGGTCTTCAACAAATGGTGCTTGGAGACTGAATATCCATATCCAAAAGATAGAGAGAGGAACACCATCTCACACCTTATACACAAAGCAACTCAAGATGGATCAAAGATCTAAATATCAGTGCCAAGACCATAAAGACCTTGAAAGAAAATATAGGGAAATATATAAAGGATCTTTCTAATAGGAAATGGTTTCATGAACTTCATACACAAAGCATGAGCACTGAAAGAAAAAAAAATAGATAAATTGATCCTTCTCAAAATTAAAAACTTGAACCTCAAAGGAATTTGTCGAGAAAGTGAAAAGACAGCCTACTCAATGGGAGAAAATATTTGGTAAACATATATCTGATAGGAGTCTAATATCCACCATATATAAAGAAACTCTATATCTCAAAAATAAAGACAGACAACCCATTCAAAAACTGGCCAATGATTTAAACAGATAGTTCTCCATAGAAGAAATATAAATGACTAAAAAGCATATAAAATGATGCTCAGTATCATTAGCTATGAGGGGAATGCAAATCAAATCTACAAGGATATATCATTTTACAATCATAAAACTAGTGGCCATTAAAAAGTGAAGGACTACAAGTGTTGGAGAGGATGTGGAGGAATAAAAACCCTCCTCCAGTGCTGAAGGGAATGTAGAATGGTACAGCCATTGTGGAGGACAGTTTGGCAGTTCCTCAAAAAACTAAATATAGTCTTGCCATATGATCCAGTAATTCCACCATTGAGTATATACTCAGGAGAATTAAAAGCAAGGGCATGTACAGATACACACACACCGATGTTCTTAGTGGCATTATTCACTATTGCCAAAAGTTGAAATCAACCCAAATGCACACCAAGAGATGAATGGATAAACCAATTGTGATACATAAGCACAATGGAATATTACTCAACCATAAGAAGGAATGCAGTATTAACACATGGGATAACATGGATGAATCTTGAAAACCTTATGTTGAGTGAAGCAAGCCAGGCACTGCATGACAAATATTATGTGAACTCACTGATGTTATTTAGGTAAATTGAGCAGAGCCAGAGTCTGGGAGATAGGTTTAAATGAATTAGAAATGGGGGAAAATGTTGTGACCCAATGTCAATATGGGCAAAATCTATGATAAGTTGTAAGTGTGTAGTTGTGCAGTGGAGGGGCATAACGGTGGTGCAGTGATACTGTTGGGTTGTTCTATGCTGGTTTTTCAGTATTGTAGGATGAGATGGGTGGGTTGGAGTGTCCATGGAACTGGGGGCAGGGTTGGGTGAGGGAGCAGGTGAACATTGGAGATTGGTGCATATGTAGTTTTAACTACAATGCTAAAAATGTTCCCTTGGCACCAAGACGGGAGGGATACCTATTTAAGGGTTTTGATTGGGGCTATTCAAGACAGGGCACACATGGAGCAGGCATATAGGGTGTGTGTGAGTGATGGATTGTATCAGTGGTTGGAGACCCACATAATGAGCAGGAAGGCATTGAACCCCCATCCGGGGAGTCCTGCTTTGTTCTCAAATGGAGGGACTGGTGTGTCCTGAGAGCATAGGCAGTATCCAATAGGGGAGGACAGAGCCATATATCAAGACCTCAATGCTCTTGAGGTCTCCTTTCTTCAAGGAGCAAACTGTGTTGGTTGCCATGGGTCCCGAGGGAAAGGGGAGGGAGGAATAGAAAAGAAACATGGGGCTTTTAGGGGATAATGTAAATGTTCTACAATATCTTGCACTGATGAATTCAGGCCATGTTCAATTTCATCAAAAAAATTTAATGGTGTATGGCCCAAAATGTAAATTATAATGTAAAATTTTGACCATGGTTAGTAGCTATGTTTCAATATTTGTACATTAAATTTAAGAAATGAGCCATCCACATGTAACATGTTATTACTGGGGAAAATGGGAAAAGGGGAAGGAAGGAAGGTATATGGGGAAAGCTATATTCTGTATGTGACTTTTCTGTAAACTAAAACTTCTCTGAAGACAGAATGAAAAATGCAAGACACAGTGAATAAATGGGAAAAAATTTCAAGATAATAGATCTTACATTATAAAGGATATGAAGTAAAACTTTTTAAAAATATTTTTTCATTATTTTTTATTATTCCAAACCTTTATTTTTTAAATGTTTTGTATTTTATTAATTTTTTAATACTATCAGTATTATTTTAAAACATTCTTATTAATTGTATGGCTATTTTGTTGGTTTCATTTTTGAAGAAGTTTTGGATCACAGAAGGGTTACAGCTATGACAGGGGAGGATTATTTATGCGAGTGTCAGGGATTGGGGAAAAATGGGATGAGGGTCACCTGGGCATACATATAAGGCAAATAAATGTGTTCAATTGTTCATGGGGCATTGTCACCATGGGTGGAGATTCACACAGTAAACAAAAGAATATCGAATTCTCATCCTGGGGAGATCTACCACATTCTCTAATAGAATGCAAGAATCCTCTGAGTAGATGTGCAATGACAAGTGAAGGAGGGTAGTCCACTGGTGGGACCTTAACACTGATGACTAGTTGTGTACTTAGGTAGTTCTCTGCATATATATCATCTACATCTATAGTTAAATTTATTCCTAGGTTATTAAGTTGCTATTGTAAACGGGATTTTTTTCTTGATTTCCTCCTCACAGTGCTCATTATTAGTGTACAGAAATGCTACTCATTTTTGCACATTGATCTTATAACCTGCAACTTTTCTGAATTCATTTATAATCTTTAGATTATAGGGCTTTCTATGTATAGGATCATTTCATCTGCAAATAGTAAAATTTTTACTTCTTCCTTTCCAATATGGATGACTATTAATTTTTTTCTTGCCTAAGTTCCTGAACAAGTATTTCTACCACTATGCTAAATAGAAGCATTGAAAGTGGGTATCCTTCTCTTGTTTCTTATTTTAGAGGGAAAGCTTTTAGGATTTCACCATTGAATATGATGGTAGCTGTGGGTTTTTCATATATACCCTTTATCATGTTGTGGGAGTTTCCTTCTATTCCTTCCTTTGTAGTTCTTTTATCAGGAAAGTTTGCTGTATTTTGTTGAATGCTTTCTATTGCATCTATTTAGGTGATCATGTGCTTTTTTTCTTTTGATCTGTTTATGTGGTATAATACATTGATTGAATTTATTATATTGAACTATCTTTGCATACCAGGAATAAAACCCACTTCATCATGGTGTATAGTTCATTTGATATGTTGTTTAATACAGTTAGTTGGCATTTTTGGAGGATTTTAGCATCTAGATTCATTAGAAAGATTTGTCTATAGTTTTCCTTTCTTGTGATTTCTTCGTTTGACTTTGTTATTAGGGTGATGTTGGCATCATGGAAAGAATTAATGTCCCCCTACATTTTGGAAGGGCTTAACCAGGATTGGTGTTAGTTCTTTCCAGAATGTTTGGTAAAATTCACCTGTGAAGCCATGTGGTCTTGTGTTCTTCTTATTTTGCAGGAATTTGATGACTAACACAGTCTATTTACTTGTGATTGGTCTGTTGAGTTCATCAATTTTTCTTTGGTAATGTAGGCTGCTTGTTCATTTCTAGCAATTTATCTATTTCCTCTAAATTATCCATCTTGTCATATCATTTCTGAAGTGTACTCTTTTTTTTTTTTTAAAGATTTATTTATTTATTTAATTTCCCCTCCTCCCCTGGTTGTCTGTTCTTGGTGTCTATTTGCTGCGTTTTGTTTCTTTGTCCGCTTCTGTTGTCGTCAGTGGCACGGGAAGTGTGGGCGGCGCCATTCCTGGGCAGGCTGCTTCTTTCTTTTCACGCTGGGCGGCTTTCCTCACGGGCGCACTCCTTGCGCGTGGGGCTCCCCCACGCGGGGGACACCCTTGCGTGGCACGGCACTCCTTGCGCGCATCAGCACTGCGCATGGGCCAGCTCCACACGGGTCAAGGAGGCCCGGGGTTTGAACCGCGGACCTCCCATATGGTAGACGGACGCCCCAACCACTGGGCCAAAGTCCGCTTCCCTGAAGTGTACTCTTAAGATACTTTTTATTTCTGTGGGCCAATGGTGATATCCCCTTCCTTGCTTCTTTTTTTTTTTTAATTTATTTTTTTATTATTGATTCTGTAAAAATATTACATTAAAAAAAAATATATGAGGACCCATTCAACCCCACCACCCCCACCCCACCACTCCCCCCTCCCCATATTTTATGCATCTGCATTTTCTCTGCCCTAATCTTTATTTTCTTCTTTCCACTTCCTTTTGTGGTTAATTTGTTATTCTCTTTATAACACCTGATGTGAGGTTAGGTATTTGGTTTTTGCTCTTTCTTCTATTTTAACATAGGCCTTTGTGGCTATAAATATCCCTCTCACTTCTGCTTTTGTTGCATCCCATCAGCTTTGACATATTGTGTTGCCATTTTCATTTGTTTTGTTTCAAGATAGTTACTAATTTCTTTTGATATTTCCTCCTTGAAGCATTGTTTGTCTAAGAGTGTATTTTTTAACCTCTGTATCTTTGTGCCTAATCTGGTTCTCTGCCCTTTACTCATTTCTGCTTCATTCTATTGTGTTCATGGAAATTATTTTGGATAATATTGATTTTCTGAATTCATTGAGAGTTGTTCCGTGGCTTAGCATGGGTTCTATCCTGGAGAATGGTCTCAAAAAGAGAATGCACTCAATAAGAATGTATATCCCACTGTATTCAGGTGTAATGTATTGTGTATGTCTATTAGGTCCAGTACTCTAATGTATTATTCAAAGTCTTTATTTCTTTCTTGATTCTTTGTCAAGATGTTCTGTCTAATGGTGATAGTGGTGTATAGAAGTTCCCCAATCTAATTGTTGAGGCACATATTTTTTTACATAGTTTATCCAGTGTTTGCTTTGTGTATTTTGATGCATGCTAGTTAGGTGCATAAATGTTTATGATTGTCTTTCTTATTGGTTGATTATCCATTTTATTAATATATAGACTTTTTCTTCTAAATAGATTCACATTTAAAGTCTGTTTTGTCTGATATTAGTATAGCTAATTCCACCATTTTGGGGGTATTGTTTGCTCTTAAAATTGTTTTCTAAACATTCACTTTCAATCTCCTTTCATCCCGGGGTTTAAGATGAATTTTTTGGAGACAACCCATCTGTGTCTTTTGACTGGTGAATTTAATGCATTAACATTCAAAGTTATTACTGTCAGTGAATTACATTCACCATATTTTCTTTAGGTTTGCATATGCCATATGTTGTTTTATTTATCTTCTATCTTTTTTTGTTGTTCTTATACTCTCCTCTAACTCTCTCTTTTGTTTTTTTTTCCTTCAGCCTGTCGAAGTTCCTTTAGTATTTGTTGAATACCTTGTTTCTTATTGACATATTCTCTTAATTTCTGTTTATCTGTGAATATTTTGGGCTCCTCCTCATTTTTGAACACTAGGTTTACTATATAGACAATTCTTGGCTGGAAGTTTTGTTTTGTTTTTTTCCTTTAGCACCTTATCTATATCATACCACTGCCTCTTGCCTCCATGGTTTCATTTGAGAAATCAACACTTAATCTTTTTTTTTTTCCTTCAGTTTATTAATGTGATTTTTTTTATTGACTTTGTAATAATATTACATTAAAAATATATATGTGAGGTCCTATTCAACCCCCCCCCACCCCACCTCTCCCCCCCCCCCCCCAGCAACACTCATTCCCATCATCATGACACATCCATTGGATTTGGTAAGTACATCTTTGGGCACCTCTGCACCTCATAGTCAATGGTCCACATCATGGCCCATACTCTCCTCCATTCCATCCAGTGGGCCCTGTGAGGATTTACAATGTCCGGTGATTGCCTCTGAAGCACCATCCAGGGCAGCTCCATGTCCCAAAGACGCCTCCACCTCTCATCTCTTCCTGCCTTTCCCCATACCCATCAGCCACCATGTCCACTTTTCCCAATCCAATGCCACCTTTTCTATGTGGACATTGGATTGGTTGTGTCCATTGCACCTCTATGTCAAGAGGAGGCTCAGATTCCACATGGATGCTGGATGCAATCCTCCCACTTTCAGTTGTAAGCACTCTAGGCTCCATGGTGTGGTGGTTGTCCTTCAACTCCAGCTTAGCTGAGTGTGGTGAGTCCAATGAATCAGATTGTAGGTGCTGGAGTCTATTGAGGCTCAGGACCTGGCTATCACATTGTCAGTCCAGAGATTCAAATCCCCTAAATATATCTTAAACCCCGACACTAACTGCACCTCCAGCACATTAGCATGAAAGTCTTATGAAGAGAGATCCCATCTGAGTCCAGATTCATCACACATAAACACCATTTCCAAAGAGGGGCCATCTGAACTGGTAGTTAACCCCATCGGCCATGACCATAACTCCCATGGGTCTCTTTAGCCCTCAAAGGAACCAATATCTGGGGGTTGTATCTGCTTTATCTGTCTCTCTTAGTTAGTTTCTTAATGTATGAATCCATTTTTCAAATTTAAAAACCAAGAAACTACAATTCCTAGTCTGCTCTGCTGCTAGGGTACAGACATATGACTTGGGTTGTGCCAATCAGGTACATCTGAACAAGTCTTTGAGATGGAAATTAGTGATTTGAGGTTGGGTACTGATGAGAGCTCAACAGAACCCAGGGTCTTTCTGAAATTAGGGGAAAAGGTAGCAGCTTTCCGGTTTGGCCAGTGAAAAGCAGAACTGTGGTGTCAGCAGCAGCAGCTCACTTAGCAGGAAAGTCAGGTACATTGGGCTTCTGAATGTGGTCCTCTGTGGCTCCATCTTTCCCCCTGTCCAGGGTTTTTTTTTTAAAGAAGCTTTACATTACAAAAATATTATATCAAAAATTATGGGATGCCCATGAACCCCAACTTTCTCCTCCCACACTTTCCACCATCCTTCATTAGTGTGGTGCATTCATTACAACTGTTGAACACATACTGAAGCATTGCTACTAATAATGGTCTATAATTTACATTATAGTTTACACTTTGCAATGCACAATTATATATGTTTCAACAACATGTATAATGGTCTTGTACCCACCATTGCAATGTAATGCAGGACTATTCCAATGTCCCAAAAATGTATCGTGTTACACCTATTCTCCCCTCTCCCTACCCTTAGAAACTCTAGTGGCCACTGCCTTCCTATCAATGATATAAGTTCTTCCATTGTTGTAATATTAAGTCTACTTTAGTCCATACTTGCATTCCTCCCTCATGTATGTTCATTCCTCATTCTTGAGGATTTTGAGATGGTGATGCCCACTCTGTTTCTGATTGAAAGGGGACTTAGATCACATGGGACAAATGGATGGAACTGTCTTGCTTGCAGTTGTAGATACTCTGGTTTTGGGGGGATGGACATTGTCCATCATCATCCTTTCATTAGTTGTCCTGGGAGTGTCTGATGAAGTGAAGAGTAGATATTAAAATTCTGCTGAGATTCATGGCTCAATTGGCATATGAACAGGTTGAAGACTTATGTCTCTGGGACACACATTTAACAAGTATAGTGCTAAGTATAGGTTCAAATAAAAGGGACAGAAGAGCCATTTGTAGGGAAATTGTAAACGAGTTTAATTCTGCTATATTGGGAAGCATATACACCAAAATATGGCCTACTGACAGAGTGTTGAATTGCTGAGATTGTCTGCCCTGCCTATGGTATCTAGATGTCTCTAAGCCCTGCTTTTTTGATGCAATATTTATTGTGGCAATCAGTAAGGTCCTCCAGAGTCTTGCATAAGGATACATTCTGGAATGACTCCTGAATGACTTTGAAAACGCTTAGTCATAAAAGTTCATTTGTATTTAATATTTCTGCATTTTGGTCAAGGTCTTTTTGTAAATGTATGTCTAATTGGTAATAATCCCTCCATGCCATGGATTCTCATCCCTTGGAGTTATGCTCCACACCAGAGGGAATGTAGTGCATTTATATGCTAAGTTTTGCTTAAAGAAAGACCATATTTGGGCAACAAAGAGGCTTCCTAGAGTAACTCTTAGGCAACACGTATTACTAGGCTTGGTGTCAATTTCACAAGAACAAGGTTCAGAAGTACAACCATCAATATGAAGGACCTGGCATAATGGCCTGCCCTCCATTGTACATGGACAGTACTCAGGGGAATCTTGTCACTCAATTAGAGAGCATAGCAGGACTTCCCAGTATGGGAATTCCATGTTCTTGCAGTTATTGTATGGGTCTCCACCTCTGAGACAACACTCTTTGACCAATTGAACTTATTCATATGTTATATACACATGCTCCAGGGACACCCCTCCCCACATATTCCCCCATCACTCAAGTTTCACTCTGACTCTAGCCCTTCTAAAGAGTCTTAAATGTATTTAATTGTATATAATAAAGCCATTTGAATTAAACTAAATAGAGATGACTCGGAGTCCTTACTAAGAACCCTGATTTGTATTCCAAAATAACCTAGGTTTTCCATTTCAGTTTTCAGGGTTGAAATATTCATGCCACCAACAAAAGACATGTTCAAATGCTAAGACAAATGTTGTGGGTGTGTATCCATCTATAAATAAGACCTTTGAAGTTGGCATTATTGGTTCATATGTGGCTAAAATGATTGAGGGCAGGTTTTAATCCAAAGTGTTGAGGTTTTTATAAAAGAAAGAGTTTGGATAACAAAGTAGAAGCCAGAATTTAGGAAAAGCAAGAGAAGGAAGAGATTCCCATATTAAAAGAGATGCAGAAATGTATGCAATGCATCTATAAGCCAAGGAACCACAAGAATTGGCCAAAATCCAGCAGCAGAAGGCTACAGGTTCTGAGAGAAATTTAGAATGTCCTCCTGACACTTCGATGTTGGACTTCTAGAATACAAAACTGAGCCACTTTTCTTGTTTAATCCAATATGTGTGTTGTATTTGTCATATCAGCTTAAAAATTAAATTATATCTATATCCAATTGAATGATAAATATAAATCATGCATTATTTTAAAAGTCAGATGGAAATGAGACTGATGAAGAAGGAAGGGAGATAACAGAAAGTAGCATTTATTAAACACCTATTGAGTACCAGACTCTCATCGGGATTCTTTGTACATTTTATTTCATCCATTGGTTAAAATAGCCCTAGGAAGTATATACTATAACATCATTTTAATTATGAACTAGGATTAAAATATGATTTTGGAGATAGTGAAATGTATACAGTGTTATATAATCTGATAAGACAGAATTCAATCACTGTTCTGTTGACTCTAAAGCCCAGAGTCTTTCCATATCATCTTAAACATTGTTGTCTGAAGGAATTCCAGAGGTTGAATAATGTCCCTAAAGATCAATAATGTCTTTTCATTCCAGTCATAGAGAAAGTTATGTGACAAAGTATTGAGGACAGGGCAAGGTCCATAGAAGCCCTGATCTAGACAGAATGGGGCTTCTGCTATTTGTAGAAGAGACTTCAACCCTAATCTGCCTGAAGTATAAATTGGATCAACACTGGTGAACATTTATTACATTTTAAAACCATTTATGTAATGTTTACTTTGTGCCAGGCACTGTTATGAGCACTGAACATATATTAGCACAACTATTCTTACCATTTTGCAAATAAGAATTAAGGATAGAAAGGCTAAATAACTTGCCCAGGTCATAATCAACCCCAAAACCTAACACCAGAGTCTGCTATTAAACACTCTGATATAGTATCTCTTCTGAATAAATACAACCCTTTATTTTAACTCTTTTCATATTCTGCCTATTTTGTTAACCTTACATTCAAAGTAAAGTGATTCTTTGACCTTCAAATTGGACTTATGAAGAGAAAATGAAAGAAATATCTGGATGATGTAATCTCCAATAACTTGGAAACATAAACTTTATAGAGATTAGAAAACCAGAAGACAGAAATCAGGAAGAGCCATGGAGGTTGGGCCCATTCCAATCTCTGAGAGCTCCTACCATTCCAGTCATTAGAGCACCCATTTTCATATCAGGGGCAAATAAATTATGGATCATTATCATTAATCTTAAATAAATAAATAAATAAATATATATATATCAATATATAGTTACATTACAATTACAGATTTGCCAGTGATAAAAATATTTATGATACTTAGAATGCATTAATATTTAATGGTACTAAGATTTTTACAAAGATCATTGTTCATTCTAATAATACCTCTAACATTCTCCTTTAGCTGAAATTTAAATTTGGTCATGCTTTTTCAAGCTCACATTGTAAGTGACAAAACCAGATTTAAACTCAGGACTGTCTCACTCAGATCCTAAGCGCTATGACAAATTCTTCCAAAATGTGCTTACAAATTATGATATAGAAAATTTTCATACAAAAAAACATGAAAAACTCCTAATGTGAATGAATGTTTAAGACAACAATAACAAGGAGTTTTATCCAATCAAGAAGGCAGAAAAAGAGAAAGAAATAATCAGATCATATTTGGCAGGAGAACAGAAATTACAGAAGTGCAAGAAAGTACACAAAGAGAAGTTGTAAAAAAAGTACCTCACATATTTAAAGTTGCCAAAAATATGTCATTTTTGTTTTGCAATAACAAATGTAGGGAGCTTTCATTGAATGATTTATGAAGATTTGAGAGTTTCATGGTTCTCTAGCTTCTACTCTAAGGATACTTCCCAGGAAATGTCTAATAAGTTAATTCCATTAATAAGTGAGATTAAGAACATAATCTATAATTAGACGTTTATAGTTCTTTAGTTCCAACTGTGTGCAAATTTCACCTGATTGAGAAACAAATGCATAATTCTTCAGGTGCTAAAACAAATACCAGACAACGGCATGACTGAACACAGGAATTTATTAGCTCATAGTTTCAGAATCTAGAAGATTTGTTTCCTCCCAGGATCTGTATATTCTGTATCAATATTTGGGGTTAGTTGGCTTTTCCTTGTTTTGACAATGCAAAACTTGCAACTTTTCCTTCTTGCAGGTTCCATTGATGTCCAGCATTAGGCTGTTCCTGTGCTTTCTTCTTCCATTTGCAATATCTTTGTTTATAAGGACTTCAGCTATATTGGGTAAATCTCACCATCACTCAATTCAGGCAGATGTCAACTAATAACTCTTTAAGGGTCCTGTTTACAAATGGGTTAACACACACAGAACCAGGGTACAAAATACATTAATTCTATTACAATATTCCAAAAGCCTTAACCATTTTAGAACATTGCTAAGTATGAAGTCTCATCAAATAAAAATGGGTATAGTCCTTCCTCAGAAAATAATTCCTCTTATGTACCTGTGAAACTTGAAAAAAATCTGCTTCTACCTTATAATGTCGAGGCAGGCATAAGATAGACATTCCCTTTCCGGAAGGGAAAAAAAAAGAATGAATACAGGGATCATAAGTCCCAACAAGTTCAAATCCCACCATTGCAAACTCCATTAGATGTCAAGTTCTGAGAAGCAACTCTGTTTTTTATCTTTTCCTCAAGACCTGATGGAATAGCAGCCCCATTCCTTCCAAGTTCTGTGTGCAGTTCCAGGGCACACAAAACACCCAAGGGGAAAAAAATCAGACAAAATAACCTTCCATAAGTCCTTTCTGGGTAATTATATTTCCAAACTTGAATTCCATTGATATAATTGACTGGACCCATGTTCAGCCCATGTACTATCAGCAATGCATTGGTCAGTTAAATACTAACATAGATTCTTGTCCTCTGGGGTCTTACTTCCTAAAAGCTCTGAGAGGTTCCTGATAGACTTATTTCTGTCCCTAGTCTCACAGTTCCCAGTCTGGACAGGCCAAAAATTTTCCATATGATTAATTGGCTGGCTTCAGACTCATTTAGGACCCACAATCCCTGTTTATCTCCAAATTTCTCCACTCTGAAATAGGAACATTTATCCTATACCTGTCCCATCATTGTATATTGGAAGAAGACAACTTGTTTCCTGGGTTTCACAATTTGTGTGTGATAAAATTGTCCTAAAATGACCTGAGAAATGATTGCAAATTGAAAGCATATTTAGCATTTTTGTAGTTTGGATACCCAATACGATTTATTTGTTTTCTTAATTATAAATGCTGATACAACTAATATTCCATATCAAGGTCCAGGTGACATATGTATAGGAGGAGGATACCAGAGTCTCTAAAGTCTATCATCCTATGGTCCCACACAAGGTAAGCAGGTTCCTTAAATGAGTGTCAGTAGAGGATCCAAACCTGGGGTCATATGTGTTGAGGACTGCAAGCCTTGCAACACCAAGGGCATTAGGACTGAGAGTCAGAGTGACTAAGTTAAATCTGCCTCTACTTACCACTCACCAAAGCGGTAACGGCACTAGATTTTTATACCAGGTTTGGTCAAAATATTATTATTGAGGGATAGTCACTCAGCAGGAATCAGGCCAGTTCATGTTAATATATATTTTGTCACAAATATCTACTTAAAACTGTTACATAAACATGTATTTCTCAACTTCTTACATTCTAATTGTGGATCACATGTTTACACTATTTTGAGAAAATAAGATAATTAATATCACATCAATACACAACACCCAGGGCCATCAGACAGAAGAATTTTGCCTCAGGATGGATCATACCCATAATGGATTTGAGGAGACTTTGCTCTAAATATTGTTCTAAAATGTCTTAAGTTTTTTGGGCTATTGTAGTGAAATTAATGTGTTGTGAATATGAGAAGAACAAATTTTTGGTGTACAGAGGATGGACTGTTGGAGACTTAATCGTGTCCTCCACAAAAGGTGTCTTCAGATCCTAAACTCTGGTCCTATGTGTGTGAACCATTTGTAAAAAGGACCCTTACAGATGTTATTAGTTAAGGTGTGCCTAAACTGAATCACAATGTAGCACCAGTCCTATGAATTAGAAATTCATGACTATCTCTTATTCATCTGAATTTTACCAAAAACTCTGAGTCTCAGAAAACATTAAATATTGACAATCAAATGGGAAATAAATAAGTCTAAGTGAAAATTTCACTTTATGTATATAGACATCTATGGAGTTCCTTATTTTCTCCACTTTTACAGATGTCAAAAAAGTCCAAAGAAATATCAAGTCCTTTATTTCCTTTTAAGTGTGGAATTTAATCTTTATTTACAGGACACACTGCAAGATGTGAAATTACACACAAATAACAACACAATGAGGAAAGACTTCATACAATATGTACAGTTTGGAACGTGTTTCATTATAGTTTCATCATAGAAAGTGCTGCATAACAAATCATATTTAAAGAGAGTTCTTAGTAGATAAATAGCAAGACAACTTATACCAAACACAGTACACAAACATTATACCTGAACTGTAAAATAAAAGTTAAATGTCCCAGGAGTACCATCCTGCACGAGGAAACCATAGCCTTCAGAGGTAGTATCTAGCCCAACATTCTGATATTCTCCTTCTTCTACAGAGAAGTACTTCTCGATCAAGTTTATGAATTGTGTACATAGACTCATTTTTCATGATTTTCTAGGTCTTCAATTTTGTCCCAGCCTCTACATTCTTCAATTATTATACTGTTTCTCAATTTCGCCTAGTTTCTCAGCAGCCTGAAAAATATTTGAAATGGTATCCAGAATAACCAAATAATTTTCACATCTTTCACAGTTAAAAGGTTCTTCACTGGTTCTATTATGCCATAATGGAGAAGGTATACAATCTGTTCAACTGTTCCATAGTCATTGCCCACACAGTTTCCTGTTGTGTCTTAAGTTCTGCCTTAGAAAAATGCTAATGAATAAAGGAACCAATTAATGATTGTGTCTGGTGCTGATATCCAGTTGTAATGTTCAACATTGCCCATGTAGCTTCCTACTGAATATTAGTTTTGGAGTTCATTAGCAAAGGTTTGAATGTGTCCAGGTAAGATTATGTAAGTAACCACATCTAAAGATGACATATCAGGAAATCTAAGTAGAGAAAAAACTGCACCAAATTTTATAAACAAGTCTCTGAAAGATGACCTGCAGGTCATGACCTGCAAAGTTTTCTAGAGCCTAGACAGCCAACAGAGAAATGGATGCTGGGATAGCAACTTGGTCTGCCATAGCCTTGGTCTGCCTTAACCGATTCAAGAACAAGGGGAAAGATAGTACTTAAATGAGGCAGTGGCTACTGAAGTTAATGTGGAGCTGAGGAAAGCTAAAAAGGATAACTAGATGCTGAAAAGAAGAAATGTTGGCCCTTTTTCTGATGACATAGCTTCTCCACAACAAGAAAACTGTTAACAACCAGGGCAAAGTAAATTGGTCTGTTGATGACATTGTCAAAAGCATAAATAACAACAATTTGGAAAGCCAGCTCCAAGGTACTCAAGCTACTAGGAAACCGCTTTCTACGGAGAAATAGCCCCCCATAGACAACATAATCCAGGCTGGTTTGATTGCAAAATTTGTGTCGTTCTTGGACAAAATTGATTGTACTCCCATTTAATTCAAATCTGCTTGAGAGTTCAATAACATTGCTCCTGTGACATCAGAACAGACCAAGTTTTTTGTTTTGATGGTAATTATATGTTGTAAGACATTTGCCTGGTAATTTATGTATGTGGGATGTATAGAATGTGTTTTTATTATTAAGAAAACAAAAATAATTTTGTCCTAAAATAAAATGATTAGTTATTAAGAAAAGGTAAAATATGGGACTAAACATAAATAAATACAAAATGTGCAAAAGGTTCGTGAAAAAGAAATTTTTAATGTTAAAGTTAAGTAAGATTTGATGAGCCTATGAAGTTCTAAAAATGTTTAGTATCAGGTAATATACTAATGCAAAGTTAAAATATTATTCTTTCTCAAAGTTTCTCAAGCCATTAGTCTGTTTTAGCAGAAGTTTATAAAAAGTTTTTATCTGAATAATCAGTATACAAAGAAAGTCTGTTTTATCAAAATAGCTTTTTATGCCTTACCCTTATCATTTCCTCGGTGATTGAAAAAGAAAAGGCCTTATCTCTTTTAAACGAACATCATGTTCAAATCTGCTTTCTCAAAATCAAATCCTGAAAAATAGCTTTTTTTTTTTTTTAAATAGCTTTTTATTTCAAACTAGTTACAAGAAATTTGTTCTTTTACCTTGAAAGAAATATTTTAGTAATGACATAGTTGAGTTCATTTAATATGTTATAAGGTGAATGGAAGGTGTTTAAAAGTATTATACAATTAAAAGGATTCTTTAACCCTGTTAATTAAAGTTGTATATGTAAAAGTTTCATATAAATACTTAAAAGTGTATAAATTTACCAATATTTCAGCATAATATTAAACAAAATTACAATATGGTCAATTATAATAATAATAATAGTTTATTATTATAAAAAAGTGTGTCACAAAAACAACCTCTTATCATCAATTAAAGTAACGACACTGTAGTATGCAGCAATCCCAAATACTGCTAGTTTGTTGTAAGAAATCAATATCCAATTGTGTCACTGTCACTTTGTTTTAAAACTTGTTAAAACTTTCTTTAGTATCTTCTTAAACAATCAAGTCAACCTATAGTACCCTATCTGTGGAAAACCCAACAATGAACTTTTGCAGTGCTTTTCAGGACTATGTGCATAGCCCAACCATCTGTCCTGGCATGGTGAAAAAAAAATCTGGCTGTGCAGGAAAAATCTGTGGCTGAAACCCTACTGATGACATTATGTTAACCAGTAATCCTCTTTGCAACAATTAAAAGAAACATCAGAAGTAATAGTATCCTATCTTAAAAGCCTAAAATATGCAAAAAATTAAAACAAGCTGCAAGGTCCCTACTGCTCTATCAAATTCTTAAATGTTGTTTGGTTGGGAAAAACAAACTGTACTCTCTGTTGTAATGAATAAAGTACAATGTTTCCTCATGTTAACAGAGTTTGTAATATTGTTAAAATACTAAAATCTTTCATCCCTCATTTAGCTCAAATGTTAAAACCATTGTATGTAGTAATTTGAAAAAGTCCTTCATGGAAGTAATAAAACCTTCAGCAAGCTGCTTTAAATAATAATAAAATGGAGGGAAAAGGTGGACATTAAGTTAGCCTGTGAATTGAATCTGGCCAGCAGCAATATTGGCTTTGGGTGGGGTTTATGGCAAAGGCATAATTTTAAACACTACCCCTTGTTTTTTAATCACAATTCTAGAAAGAGGCCAAAAGTACAATATAAAATAGCAATTGTGTGCAGCATTGGAGGCCCTGATGAAAGTAAAAGATTTAACCCAATAGTGTTGGGTCACTCTGAAGACTGACTATACTATCCAGGTGTGGATTGCAAATATTAAAATCAACACAGAAATGATGGGCTATTGTAAGTCACCCTCAGATCTATGGAAAAACATCTTGGATACCTGCTAGTAGTAACAGGTAACAGTCTGTTATGTCCCTGCCCACTCCTCTAACACCCCTTTCAGCACTGTTGAGGCAGATGATTTTGTGAATATCCTGAGCCATACCATTGAGACCTGAAAAGAAACTGAGTGGCTCCACCAGCTCATGAATATCACCTGTGAGTGTCCTTTATGTTTAATCGAAGGACTGTGACATCAGAACCCTCCTGCTCTTGGAAGGGATGAGGAGAACTGTGACAGAGACCTGGACAATAGGAATGATGATCTTCTAATAGTTCAATAACCCACATTTGTTATGTTTCCTGTATGTTTAGATACCCCCTGGTATGTTGACAACAGGGAAAGAGTGTTGCAAATTATCCAACCATGTTAATGACCTGGAAACCACTGTAACACATAGTGGGGATACAGTATATAATATGCAAATACAATTAGCTCTAAAATGTGATTACAATCAAAGTTCTTTTTATGTTACTCCTTTAAAGTGGAATGATTCAGAGGAATGGAATGGTGTTAGAAAATATTTGTTAGGCTATCAACATTCTAACATAACTCAGCAAATTCTGGCATTGCAACAGAAAGCTATGTTAATGTCTCAATCAAATTTAGAGATAGAAACATCAGATATGTGGAATGAAATGACTAAAGAATTAAAATCATTAAATCCCGTATCTTGGTGGAAACAATGGATTCCTAAATGTCATGGCCTTATCATGTACTGTTTACTATTTTTAGTGATACTAATAGTGTGGAAATCTTGGTTGGTGGCAGAACATCATATGGAACAACATTCTGCATCTCAAACTATAATAAGACAACAACAACCCCCCAAAGCATGTGTTTACCTGGTAGTCGATGATTGGTAAGATCTTCAGAGGAAGACAGCCTAAGACAGACATAGTTACCTTGCTGTTAAATAAAAGGGGGGCATGTTGGAGTATTAGCCAGCATAAAGCATGCTGGCATACTTGACATGACTGTTTAAACAGATATTTTTGCAGTTGGCTTGAAAAAAAATGGCTCAGAAAGAAGTCAGTAAAGGGAGATGGTGACTTCTTGTTCCACGTTGTTTAGATACATGTTAGGATGATTGTGCATAGTGTTTGCCAGGTTTTTAATTATAACCTTGCTAGGGCCTTTTTGCTAAATAGAGCATTGTTTGGAATTGTACAAATGCTATGACTTGGTACAATAAACTTGTCAGTGGCATTTAACCTGATCCCCTGAACCCTGGTCTGCATGATTTTTTCATTTCTTCATGAGCCACCATTGGCAGGCATTTATTTGGGGTAGGAGCTTACAGATACCAGTACATAAAGCATAAATTACTTCCTTCACCAAGGTTGATTTTCAAGTGTTGGGGAAAGATGGCTGCTGGTGTCTGTAAGCATTCAGGCTTCCTGGGTTCCTCCCTTCCATGGTCTGGCTTCTTTCTGGGTTCAAGTTTCCCCCCTCCTGGTGCTTGTTTCTCTTTCCTCTGTAGGCTTACTTCCTGGGGCTCCAGCTTGAGGCTTCAGCATCAAACTCCAACATCAAAATTTCAACATCGAAAAACCCTCCAGCTCTGTTTTGCCATGCCTTTTATCTGTGAGTCCCCACACACCAAGGGATGGAGACTCAATGCCCTACTGACACAAGATGTTTACTTGATTACTTAATCCAGCATGCCCAGAGGAAAAGATCAGTTTACAAACATAATTCAATATTTCTTTTTGGGGAGGAGGCAAGATGGTCGCCGAGTGAACTTGCCTTTGTGGTCTGTCCGGGGAAGAGACAGCTGGGCGCGGCTGCAGGTTCTCCAAGGCGCGGCTTTTTCGGGATTTTTGCAGGGCAGAAGTGCCTGGACATCGATTGGGTGGAAAGGTAACGGAGAGGATTGGTGTAGTAGACATAATTTGGGTTATATTGCCCGCAGGTGAGACCTGCGCACGGGCTCCTCCCTATTGGGGGTGGGGGGAACCGCGGTCCTGCCCGGCAGCTCCGCTTTTAGATGGCTCTGAGTTGCTAAGGAGTTCGCGAGTTCTGGGCGAGCTCTTGGTGGGTTGATGCAACGGGTCGCCTTTGCGGATCGATTTGGGAGGATAGACGGTGTTTTGTTGTGAAGCGGGAGAAACTTTTGATTGCGAGCAAAAACGGTAGAGCTTCCGCCTGAAGCCCCTCCCCCCGAGGACCGGCGGCAGGTCTCCAGCCCAAATAGGCTGTGGGCAAAAAAGGGACGTAATTGGAATATTGTTTTGGGCTGCGGCAGGGGAGGGGGACACGCCTGGAAGCCGATTGGGGAGTGTTCGGCGAAGCTTGGGAATTCCGATTTTGGAGTCTGTTTTCGGCGTTGCGGGCCAGGCTTCGGATCTGTACTAGTGAAGTGGCTCCGGTGTGGAGGCGCCATCTAGTGGCGGTGGTTTGGAGTCGCAGGACGGGAGCTGTCCAAAAGCTGACGTGAAAGATACATGTACTAATGAGCCCAGCTAAGTAAGTGAATTGCAGGGTTCATTCACAATATAGAGTTTGCGGATCTGACTTCCCCCATAGGGCTGGCACCCAGCTGTGGGGATCCGTGAGGGCTGTGTTACACTGCGGGGCTCCCAGGCTTCCTGTTGACCAGATTGGAGGTTGCCAGGTCTGAATTCCCTAAACTCTGATGGCCCACACCACAGAGACTCACACCTCTTGAGTCCTCAATATCTCAGACTTTCCATCCCTTAATCCATCATGCACTGAGGTCCTTCTGAGGTCCTTAAATGCCCTAGCCTTCAACGTTGGCATTTTTTTCTTTATCGTTTCATTTTGTTTTGTTTTTATTTTCATTTTGACTTATTCTTTACTTTTTTCAATTTCCTGATTGCTAACACCGCATTATCCCCGAGTCTTCTCTCACAGCGTATCCCACAAAGTCTTTTTTTACTCAGTTTTTTAAGTTTTTTGTGTGTGTGTGGTAGGTGCTGTGTAGTGGGTGTTTTAATTCTGGTTCGTGTATATCTGTGTGTTTTTTTTTCTTTCCCCTACCTGTTCCCCACCCTTTGCCCACCCTCTTTTCCTTTCTTCCTCTCATCCCTTCCCCCCCTTTTTTTTTCTTTTTTTTCTGTTGTCTCTTTCCCTCTTGTCCCTCATATTCTACTTAGTTTATTTTAACTCAATTATACAATAGGTGCGGCAGGAAACACCTCACATTCGCTGGGATTTCTCATCCTCCACTGCCTCATTTCTGTGTGAACTGATTTAGGCTACCTACACTATCCTCTTTCCCCTACATCTTGATATCCGCCACCATCTACTGTCTCTCCTATATTCCACCTCCCACCTCCCTTTCTTCGATCCACGAAGGGTCTAAGTCTTAATTCCTAATACCTTTGATTTGTTTTCTGTCTGTTATCCACACTGGAAATTCTTACCTTTCTTTCCTCTTTCCCTCTCTCACGAAAACAATAGCTTTTCAGTTCATACCATATTCTTCCCATATTCAGTCATCTACCTCATTATAGGTACTCTACCTACTGCTATAACTCTACACAATTTACATGAATCTAACCTCCATCCTCCCAGAACTCATATTCTTGCTTTGTTAACATAAATTACCAATACTACTATACACTTTTCCCTTGCTCACACAATTGCATTTCCCCAACACTAATATACTTTCCTTTAAAGTGAACTTAACCAACAACAAGAAATTAGAATAAGGAGGAAAAAAGTGACAAAGAGAAGATACAACACCTATGCAAAAATAACAGCTAATTAGCCTCCAAGAGTAGACAAAGAAGCTAAGGAACTGATTAAATCCGTAAAGATAAAGAGATGACCAGAAAGCAACAAAAATCTACAAACCAAACCAGTAATCAGGAAAACATGGCTGAATCCATTCGACAAACCAAAAATCACGAAGAGGAGCCAAACTTTGCACAAGCAATGAAAGATCTCAGAACATTTATCACTGACAAATTTGACGAAGTAATGAAAGAGGTTAACAACATGAACACATCACTTGGAGGGGAAATTGCAGACATACGCAAAAACATAACAGATATGATGGGAATGAACACCACGGTTCAAGAAATCAAAAATACACTTGCAGCAAATATCAGCAGACTAGAAGAGACAGAGCAGAGAATTAGTGATGTGGAAGACAGTACATCAGAAATCAAATAGATAGTAGAAGGGGTCAATAAGAAGATAGAAAAAATCCAGTTAGGACTTAGGGACCTGAATGACAATGCAAAACGCTCAAACATACGTATTATAGGCATTCCAGAAGGTGAAGAGAAGGGAAAGGCGTCAGAAGGAGTGTTGCAGGAAATAATGGCTGAAAACTTCCCAAATCTACTGAAAGAGACAGATGTGCATATCCAAGAAGCACAGCGCACTCCACTAGTCATAAACCCCAACAGGCCCACCCCAAGACATATACTTGTCAAATTATCCAATCCTCAAGACAAAGAGAAAATCCTAAAAGCAGCAAGAAAAAAAGAAAACCATCACATACAAGGGAAGCTCCATTAGATTAAGTGCTGATTTCTCATCTGAAACCATGGAGGCAAGAAGGCAGTGGTATGATATAGTTGAGGTACTAAAGGAAAAAAATTTCCAACCAAGAATACTCTATCCAGCTAAACTAGCATTCAAACATGATGGAGAGTTCAAAATATTCTCAGACAAACAGAAACTGAAAGAGTATACTACAAGAAACCTCCCCTTCAAGAAATTCTAAAGGGAGTTCTGCAGGAAGAAAGGAAAAAACAGGAAAGGCAGAGTTGGAGGAGAGTATAAGAGCAACAACAACAACAAAAAAGACAAAAAAAATACAAACAAAATATGACAAACACAAATCCAATTAAAATATGGCTAACACAAATAATTCCTTGAAAGTAATCCTGAAGGTCAACGGATTAAACTCACCTCTCAAAAGATTAAGACTGGGACATTGGATAAGGAAATATGACCCATCCATATGCTGTCTACAAGAGACACATCTTAGACCCAGAGACGCATGAAGATTGAAAGTGAATGGCTGGAAAACAATCATACAAGCTAAAATAACCAAAAAAAGGCAGGAGTAGCTATATTAATATCAGACAAAATAGACTTTAAATGTGAAACAATTGTGATAGACAAAGAAGGATACTACATTTTAGTGAAAGGGAAAATCTGTCAAGAAGATCGAACAATCATAAATATTTATGCCCCTAACAAGGGTGCCTCTAAATACATGAGGCAAATGCTGGAAAAACTAAGTGAAACAATAGATACATCTACAATTATAGTGGGGGATTTTAATACACCACTATCAACTCTGGACAGAACATCTCAAAAGAGAATCACCAAAGAAACAAAACATCTGAACAGTATATTAGAGGAGCTGGATCTAATAGACATATATAGATCGCTACACCCAAACACAGCAGGATATACATTTTTCTCAAGTGCACATGGATCATTCTCCAAGATAGATCATATGCTAGGCCACAAAGAAAGGCTGAATGAATTCAGAAAGATTGAAATCATAAAAAACAATATCTCTGACCACAGTGGAGTCAAGCTGGAAATTTGCAAGGGACAGAAGCCCAGATTTCACACCACGATTTGGAAATTAAACAGCACACACTTAGAAAAACAGTGGGTCAAAGAGGAAATCTCAAAAGAAATCAATGACTACCTTGAATCAAATGATAATGATAACACAACATACCAAAATCTATGGGATGCAGCAAAAGCAGTACTGAGAGGAAAATTTATAGCCATAAATGCATATATCAAAAAAGAAGAAAGAGCAAAAATTGAAGAGCTAACTGCACATTTGAAGGAATTAGAAAAACAAAAAAAAGTAACCGAACAGGAAGAAAAAGGAAGGAAATAACAAAGATAACAGCAGAACTAAATGAAATAGAAAATAAGAAAGCACTTGAAAAGATAAACAAGACCAAGAGCTGGTTTTTTGAGAAGATCAACAAAACTGACAAACCTTTAGCGAGACTAACAAAGAAAAATAGAGAGAAGATGCAAATACACAAAATAAGAAATGAGAAAGGCAATATCACCACTGACCCCATAGAAATAAAGACTATCATAAGAGGATACTTTGAAAAACTATATTCCAACAAAAAAGACAATCTAGAGGAAATGGACAAATTCCTAGAAACACATAAGCAGCCCATATTGACAAAAGAAGAAATTGATGATCTTAACAAACCAATCACAAGCAGAGAGATAGAATCAGTTATTAAAAATCTCCCAACTAAGAAGAGCCCAGGGCCAGATGGCTTCACAGGTGAATTCTACAAAACATTCCGGAAAGAACTGACACCAATCCTGCTGAAACTATTCCAAAAAATCGAAACAGAAAGAACATTACCCAACTCCTTCGATGATGCCAACATTACCCTAGTACCAAAGCCAAACAAAGACATCACAAGAAAGGAAAATTACAGACCAATTTCTCTAATGAACCTAGACGCAAAAATACTTAACAAAATACTTGCTAATCGTATTCAACAACACATTAAACAAATTATACACGATGACCAAGTGGAATTCATCCCAGGTATGCAAGGATGATTCAACATAAGAAAATCAATCAACGTAATACACCATATAAACAGATTGAAGGGAAAAAATCACATGATTATATCTATTGATGCAGAAAAAGCATTTGACAAAATACAGCACACTTTCTTGGTAAAAACACTCCAAAAGATAGGAAAACAAGGACATTTTTTGAGCATGATAAAGAGTATATACGAAAAACCTAAAGCCAACATTGTTTACAATGGAGAAATCCTAGACTCCTTCCCTCTAAACTCAGGAACAAGACAAGGATGCCCACTGTCTCCACTCCTATTTAACATTGTCTTATAAGTACTTGCTCGAGCACTGAGGCAAGAACCAGAAATAAAAGACATTCAAATTGGAAAGGAAGAAGTCAAAATTTCATTATTTGCAGATGACATGATCCTATACATAGAAAACCCTGAGAGATCTACAACAAAGATTCTAGAACTCATAAATGAGTTTAGTAAAGTCGCAGGTTGTAAGATCAATGAGCAAAAATCAGTAGCATTTCTGTACACCAATAATGAGCAAGATCAGGAGGAAATCAAGAAACAAATACCATTCACAATAGTAAATAAAAAAATCAAATACTTAGGAATACATTGAACTAAAGAGATAAAGAACTTATACACCGAGAACTATACAAGATTGTTCAAGGAAATCAAAGAAGACCTAAATAAATGGAAGACTATTCCTTGTTCATGGATAGGAAGACTGAACATTATTAAGATGTCTATCCTACCAAAACTGATCTATACATTCAATGCAATGCCAATAAAAATCAACACAGCCTTCTTTAAGGAACTAGAAAAACTAACTATGAAATTTATTTGGAAAGGAAAGAGACCCCGAATAGCCAAAGACATACTGAAAAAGAAAAATGAAATTGGAGGAATCACACTACCTGATTTCAAAACATACTACAAAGCTACGGTGGTGAAAAAAGCATGTTATTGGCATAAGGAGAGACACACAGACCAATGGAATCAAATTGAAAGCTCTGATATAGAACCTAACATATATCGCCACATAATATTTGATAAAGCCACTAAACCCTCTCAACTGGGAGAGAGTGGCCTATTCAACAAATGGTGTCTGGAGAACTGGATAGCCATATGTAGAAGAATGAAAGAGGATTACCATCTCACACCTTATACAAAGATCAACTCAAGATGGATCAAAGACCTAAATATAAGAGCCAAGACCATAAAAACCTTAGAAAGCAGTGTAGGGAAACATCTACAGGACCTTGTAATAGGAAATGGATTTATGAATATCTCACCAAAAGCACGAGCAGCAAAAGAACTAATAGATAAATGGGACTTCCTCAAAATTAAAGCCTTCTGCACCTCAGAGGAGTTTGTCAAGAAAGTAAAAAGGGAGCCCACACAGTGGGAGAAAATATTTGGCAACCATATATCTGATAAGAAACTTATAACTTGCATATATAAAGAATTCCTATATCATGAAAATAAAAAGATAAACAATCCATTTAAAAAATGAGAAAAAGACTTAAACAGACACTTCTCCAAAGAAGAAATACAAATGGCAAAAAAGCACATGAAAAAATGTTCCAAATCTCTAGCTATCAGGGAAATGCAAATCAAAACCACAATGAGATACCACCTTAAAACCATAAGATTGGCAGCTATGAAAAAAACAGAAGAAAACAAGTGCTGGAGAGGATGTGAAGAAAGGGGAACACTCATCCACTGCTGGTGGGAATGCAGAAGGATTAAACCATTCTGGAGGACAGTATGGCGGTTTCTCAAAAAACTAGCCATAGATTTGCCATATGACCCAGCAATACCACTGCTGGGTATATACCCAGCAAAACTGAAAACAAGGACACAAACCGGTATATGTACACCAATGTTCATAGCAGCATTGTTCACTATCGCCAAAAGTTGGAATCAACTCAAATGCCCATCAACAGATGAGTGGATCAATAAAATGTGGTATATACACACAATGGAATACTACTCGGCTGTAAGAACAAACACACTACAAACACATGTGGTAACATGGATGAATCTTGAGAACCTTATGTTGAGTGAAGTAACCCAGACATTGAAGGACAAATACTACATGACCTCATTGATATGAAATAACCAAGCTGCCCTAGATAGCAAGAGACTGAACGATAGGCTTACAAGAAATCGGAGGATGGAGGAAGGATGTGAGCCGATGTCTGCAGGGGTGGAATTTAAGACGAGATGGTGGTAAGTATGAACACAAAGAAGAGATAAAAGGGGGGCAAGGGGTTGTGTCTGGTTGGGGCTTTGCGGGTTTGAGGGTGGCTGGGGAGGGGCGGATGGGTAACATTGCCCAAAAGTGGGGGGAGGGAGGGGTAGCATACAAACACAGGAGAGGGTCAGGTGTTGGTGGAGAGTAAAATGCCGAGAAAATCATATCAAAATATAATAAAGAGGGTTACCTGTTTAGAATGCTTGGAGGCGAGGGTCTGATGCAGGACTTGCTCCTGGGCAATGTCTAAATGCTCATTCTGCCAGAGTGGGTGACACCATGGGGTAGAAACCCAAGTAGTGAGAGTGGGGGTGGACCCACATCCTGGGGATGACTAATGCCATCACATAGAGGGAACGGTATCCCTCGTGAGAAAGGGTGGCTCCCAGGGCATTGGGGCAGTTGAGCAAGTTAGGCCCTGAACACTATTCGATCTATCTCTGGAAGTGGCTCCTTGGGAAACGGAGGTTGGCTGTCACTGTGGGCACCAAGGTGGAAGGGAAAATGGATGTTAAATGTGTGGAACCAAGGTAAATGGGGGGTAAGAGAGGAGTTTCATGAGAGTACACAAGGATGGATATAAAACATGTAATATTACACCATAACATATAGGAGATGACAGACTGATAATGTAAACCATAATGTAAAACATAGGATAACTAAGAATGTAAAAAACTGTGTATCCTAAAGTATGCACCACAATGTAAGCACAGATGTCACCTTGTTAGAAAGCTATTGTCTTAGATGCTGTACATCACGTTAAGTAAATATGATGTGAATAGGGTGTAAGGGTATCGCTGTGGAAGGGAAAAGGTTTTGTGGTGGATGTATGGGAGTGCTTTATATTATATATATGCATTGCTGTGGTCTAGGGCTCCTGTGAAGAGAAGCTCAATAATTAGGGGAAAAAAAAAAAGGAAAAGATAGGATATAGAATTTTTTCAAAGTCAACACGTATTCTTTATCTAACCTTTAAACCCATCGCTATATGCCATTCCCTAGTACGGGACCCTGACATTATATTGGGCTTCAAATTTCGGGGAGTTCTGGATCACAGAGTGTTTCAACAATGGCAATGGAGGGATACTGGTATAGGATACCATTTACAGGTGATATATGGCTGACAGGGAGCTGTACAGAACATATGTTCTGGGTGCATGGTAATGTTTGGATATACTCATAGTGGCAACAATTAAAAACCACAGCAGGGGGGGTACTGGGTTCCTGGCCAGTGGTGCTCTCTCGTGGTCCCTAGGGTAGAAGTGACAGTCTCCCAGGTGCAGCGGCGGGGACCGGGAGGGAGTGAGGTTCCAACAGTGAGCCCCTGACGCTAATGACTATGCTTGTGAGCTGATAAGCCTGAAATAAGAACAAGGCCTAGAGCAGCATTGTGCCTGGGAATTTCCTCCTGTCAGCCTTCATGTTACTCAAATGTGGCCAGTCTCGAAGCCAAACTCAGCATGTAAATGCAATGCCTTCCCCCCAGCATGGGACATGACACCCGGGGATGAGCCTCCCTGGCACTGAGGGACCACTATCTCCTACCAACTGATGATGCAACTGGAAAATGACCTTATACGGAAGGTTCAATGCGGATCAGCAGAATATCCCTGT
Source organism: Dasypus novemcinctus (assembly GCF_030445035.2). Taxonomy (NCBI): domain Eukaryota; kingdom Metazoa; phylum Chordata; class Mammalia; order Cingulata; family Dasypodidae; genus Dasypus; species Dasypus novemcinctus. Next base: position 59,861,923 of record NC_080691.1, on the reverse strand, counting down.
CTACATAAAATAACATGACTTTAAAATGCTATTTGACCTAATGTAAGGGGGAAATGGTAAGGAGAAATGAGTTTATATGGCTATGAGTCTCTAAAAAAGAGTCTGGAGGCTGGCAGAAGGATTGCCCTTATGCACAACTGAGCAGAGTCGGAGAGACAGATAAAGCAGATACAACCCCCAGATATTGGTTCCTTTGAGGGCTAAAGAGACCCATGGGAGTTATGGTCATGGCCGATGGGGTTAACTACCAGTTCAGATGGCCCCTCTTTGGAAATGGTGTTTATGTGTGATGAATCTGGACTCAGATGGGATCTCTCTTCATAAGACTTTCATGCTAATGTGCTGGAGTTGCAGTTAGTGTTGGGGTTTAAGACATATTTAGGGCATTTGAATCTCTGGACTGACAATGTGATAGCCAGGTCCTGAGCCTCAACAGACTCCAGCACCTACAATCTGATTTATTGGGCTCACCACACTCAGCTAAGATGGAGTTGAAGAAGGACAACCACCACACCATGGAGCCTAGAGTGATTACAACTGAAAGTGGGAGGATTGCATCCAGCATCCATGTGGAATCTGAGCCTCCTCTTGACATAGAGGTGCAATGGACACAACCAATCCAATGTCCACATAGAAGAGGTGGCATTGGATTGGGAAAAGTGGACATGGTGGCTGATGGGTATGGGGAAATACAGGAAGAGATGAGAGGTGGAGGCATCTTTGGGACATGGAGCTGCCCTGGATGTTGCTTCAGGGGCAATCACCGGACATTGTAAATCCTCACAGGGCCCACTGGATGGAATGGAGAAGAGTATGGGCCATGATGTGGACCATTGACCATGAGGTGCAGAGGTGCCCAAAGATGTACTTACCAAATGCAATGGATGTGTCATGATGATGGGAACGAGTGTTGCTGGGGGCGGGGGGGGGAGAGGTGGGAGGGGGGGTGGGGTTGAATGGGACCTCATATATATATTTTTAATGTAATATTATTACAAAGTCAATAAAAAAAACAAAAAAGAAAAAAAAGTTGTTATAGGGACTATAATAGAATTTTTGAATGCCAAAAAAAAAAAAATACTTCTTTTCGGAATTCATCAATAATATCAAACTGCTACACCATGTACGAGGCACATTCATAAATACCCAAAGGTGACTGCATCTTCCTCCAAAATGGCCTGACATACATATAACAAATACATGATATTAATTCAAGTAATACAAAAGGACTCAGAGTCATATGAAGATGATTTTATTTTCTTTACTCCATAGCCATCCCTTTTCCTGTTTTTTTGGTCTGGAAACTTCTCCATTTCCTTAAGACTGAATGTTGGCACAGCTACATCGTCCCTTTTTCAAAGATTGTGATGAATTCCATTACTGCATTTGCCACATTGTCTCACATTCAGGTGTGCATGTGCAACATTATGGATTCTTTTTAAATTTTCACATTTTTAAATTTTTTTAAAGAGGCATGGATCACATAAAGTGTTACATTAAAAAATATAGGAGGTTTCCATATACCCCACTCCACACACCTCTCACTCCTCTCACATCAAAAACTTCTATCATTAATTAGTGTGATACATTCATTGCATTTGATGAGCACATTTTGGAGCAATGCTTCAGAGCATGAACTATAGTTTATGTTTTAATTTACTCTCTCTCTCATTCCATTCAATGGGTTATGGAAGGATATATAGTGTCCTGCATCTGTCCCTGCAACACAATTCAGGACAATTCCAAGTCCCCAAAATGCCCCAGTATCACACCACTTTTTCCTTCACCCTGCCTTCTGCAACTCTTGTGACCACTGTCTCCATATAAATGATAAAATTTCTTCTATAGCGAGAATCACAATATTTCTATAGTAGAATACCAGTAAGTCCTCTCTAATCCATATTTTATTCCTCCATCCTGAAGACCTGGGATGGTCATGTCCACTCCACCTTTAAATTGAGAGGGGGCTTAGATTCCACATGGCTGATGGGTGGAATTCTCCTGCTTGTAGATGTAGACTTTCTTGGTTCTTTGGTGTGGTAGTTAAACTTTCTCACCTCCCTGTTAGCTGACCTGGGTAGGTCTAATGAAAGGGAGAGTTGGTGTTGCAACTCTGCTGAGGCTCATGGCCCAGCTGGCACATAAACAGTCCAGAGATTCAAGTCTCCTGAGCATGCACCAACTGCAGAACCAACCATAAATTCAGTAAAAGTGACAGAAGAGGCATCCATAGAAAGGTCACATCTGAGAACTATGCATTATGTGTCCTTGAAGGCAATTATCAGATCATAGTCATTGTAATATCACAAGTACTGGCCAGAAAGTAAACATGCATAAAGAATTCGATGGGAGAGGAAGAAGGAAAAAGATGCAAAAGTGAAGGATGCTGGGAGACAGAGACAAAGATAGAAACATATAGAAAAGCAAAGAAAGAGAACTGGGCATAAAATCTAAAGAAATGGATTGGATTTCAGAACCATCTCTTATTAAGTGTTTAAATTTAATTCACTTTATCTCTCAAACTACAAAGATTATTCTAATAAGCTCATTGATGTCTATCATCCAGTTCTAACAGTTCCCAGCAAAGGGCAAACTTACTTCATTGGTTGCCATCTTCCCAGTGACATGGAAATGGATTGCAGGCATATGTCATTTTCCTTGTAAATACTTAGGTATAAACAAATATACACAGATGACTTTTTAAATTCCTTTTCAGGTATTATACAATCTAAACATGGACAGAACTTAGCAGAGGGCAGCAAAGTTAGTCAGGTGGGAAAAGGAGAATTTATAGCCTGCTGGTCAACTCCAGAAATTCTTTCTTTCAAGGTGGCATCTGGGAAATCTCTGATCTGTGACATAAAACCCACTTGGGGACAATAGACACACCCTGGTGTCCTGAAGCAAATGGTACTAAATGAGAGCCATGGGGCTGGCTCAAGGATATCATGACTAAGCCTGTGACATCCATGTCCTAATTCTCTATCTGTAAAATGGGAAAGGAAAATGAGGTATGCATTATATACTGAAGAGTCAACACCACGTGGGTTCAGCTGAAGATACCTCTCTCCCTGGAGCTTAATTTGCTGGGATCTGAGTTGATAATCTGATTCAAGTTTCTAAGAAGAGACCCATGATTCTTTTTTTTTTTTTAAAGATGTTTTTTTTTTTAGATTTATTTTTATTTATTTAATTCCCCTCCCCTCCCCAGGTTGTCTGTTTTCTGTGTCTTTTTGCGGCGTCTTGTTTCTTTGTCCGCTTCTGTTGTCGTCAGCGGCACGGGAAGTGTGGGCGGCGCCATTCCTCGGCAGGCTGCTCCCTTCTTCGCGCTGGGCGGCTCTCCTTATGGGTGCACTCCTTGCGCGTGGGGCTCCCCTACGCGGGGGACATCCCTGTGTGGCACGGCACTCCTTGCGCGCATCAGCACTGTGCATGGGCCAGCTCCACACGGGTCAAGGAGGCCCGGGGCTTGAACCACGGGCCTCCCATGTGGTAGACGGACGCCCTAACCACTGGGCCAAAGTCCGTTTCCCATCCATGATTCTTGATTTCTGGACAACATCACTATTTCCCCATGCTTCACCAGGGATCTCTGGACCTATGACTGTCACAGACTTCCCAGTAGAAGGCAAATGTTAAAACAGTGATGAAGCCATGGACTTAGCTGTTAAGTGTTCATAACATGACTTACCACTATAAGCAGAATTGATTATGCAACACTCTAAGGCTAGTGAACTGTTCTCAAGGCCAACTCCTGAACCAGTAGGTCCTACAGGTGTCAACTTTCTATAACTTTGTGATTCCTCCTCCCCAAGCAAATACAGTAATCCACACTCATCTGTGTTCAAAACAGTATTTGTTACTGTGGTAATATCTATGCTTAAGAATCTCCATAAGGATATTATGCTGAGTGAAGCCAGCCAGACACAAAAGGACAAATGCTGTATGATTGTGATACTATGAAACAAATATATTGGGTAACATGTCATATGATTAAAAAAATTATATATATCTAGTACATTTAATTGAGAAATGTATGATTTTTAACTCTTTTCTTTTTAGTTTTTCATTATATTTTCAATTATTAAATGCACAAAAGTTAAAAAAAGAATGTCCATATATCTTTCAAGTCTTTACTCAGATTTTAATACATTTCCTCCATGAAAATTATACTTTTCTGCCCCAGCCTTCAAAAGAATCAGTATAGTTCATGACCTTATGGTCCTCAAGGCGGCAACAAAATATTTACACTAATGCCTCATCTAGTCTAGTGTGAATATGTAGTTTGTCCCATGCAGTTATCCCTCTCTGTCACTCTCCTTCTATCTCACCACCTGCTTTCCCAGCCTTCCATGAGTGTCACATGTCTCCAGGTATTGTACTTAATTATAATATCTTGTCATCAGAATTAGAGTCTTCAGTGTTCAATTCAAGTACTGTTTACCTCTCAAAACTCCCTATGCTTCCTCTTGTAGTGCTAGTGATAACTGCCCACTATCTTTCTGATTTTTAATTCAGTTCACTAATATTATGGCATTGCCAATGGCCATATGCTATATTCAGGGTCAGCTCATATGATATATGGTATTTTTAGAAGCAAGTGGATCTGAATCTGTCAGTGTACAAGATGAGGACCTGAGACAGGGTGGTTGACCTACCAAATTGCATAAAGGCAATATATCAGGGGCAGGAGCATTTCAGGTAACCTTAATGCAATCATGGCTGCTGGAGATAAGAGTTTACACAGAAAATAACTGCCATAGTAATATCTTACATTTCTGCCATTCAACTATGAAGTCACATTTAATGTGACTACTGTGAACTGACATCAAGAAAATTGTGAGAATGTAGGTCCTAACATCCATCCTACCACAGGTATTGAAAAATAAGAAACTTCCAGAAACAACTTTGTCAGGCAATGTACATACTATATATATGTAATCTTTTGGAGATGTGACACAGCGAACATATTCCCAAAGTCACCCTTAATGTTTGTCCATATCTGGCTCCCTGACAAGCACCACAAGGAACTTGGTCATGGTGATGGGGCACCCAGGGATAGGACTGTGTTCTCTGAGGGCCTAACCAACATCCTCTTCATTTCAGTGGCCCTAAAACAATAACCTTGTCTGTCATTTTCCATACACATACTTCCCAAATGCAAGTGCACACAGATGAAAACCCAGGAAACATATACTTAAATTCAGGTCCCTCTTCAGCCTTGAAATTATTTCTTGGGCATTATGGACCTCATCCACAAGAATATGAAACCCCTGGGGTTCTTCCTCTTTCTGATGGCAGCTGCTAGATGTGAGCGTCTCAGGGATTCAGATAAGCAGGTAATGGGGATGAAGTATCTGAGCCCAGGACTCACTGTGGTTCTCCTTGTCCTCAGGTGCCTGTCCCAGGTGCAGTTTCAAGAGTCAGGACCTGAAATGGTGAAACCCTCACAGACCTGCCTCTCACCTGCAACTTGTCTCTGGGTTCTCTTTAACCAGTAGTTACATGAGCTGAATCGACCAGGCTCCAGGAAAGGAGCTGAAGTGGGTGGGTGACATACCCAGTAGTGGAAGATTATGCTATAACCCAACTTTTCAGTCACAAATAAGCATCACCAGGGACAACTCAAAGAATGAAATGTGTTTAAAGTTAAGCAGCCTGAAAGCTGAGTATTCAGGCATATATTACTGTGCAAGTAACACTGTGAGAGAAAGTCAGGGTGAGCCCAGACAAAAACCTCCCCTGCAAGGAATGGGAGGGGGCTGGGCTGCAGGAGATCATTGTGACTACCAGGGAGGAGGTGCACATGGACCTACTCCAGAGGCAGGTGCAGAGAGGGACAGGGGAGAAATTTCCTGATCTTGCCTAGGGTTTTCTCTTTTTTATCCATAACATGTAATCCACAAGGAATTGCCATTGCACCTTGTTAAAGCAGTGCTATAATGTACCCAAGACAAGCAAAATAAAGATTTTTAAAAATGTCATTTCATGCATGTGTATATTCTCCACCCCTTCCTCCTGCCCTTCTAAATATGGCTGAAAGTTTAAATAAAAAGGGCTTTCAGTTGACTTTATGAAGTTCTTTCCCTGAACTTTAGCCAAACTCCTGAGGCTGTCCATGCAAAAGAGCCCTCTCCCTCTATCAGGCAGGACTTGTGTCCTCAAGTGCAAGGAGGAGAAAGAAGGAAACCCTGGCATGGCTTCAGGGGTTTCAGTTTGTTCTTTCATGCTTTGTAGTCCCAGTGGTTATTTACAATCCTTTATAATTTCTTTTGTTATTTCATGGGATGTTATAATGATGTCACATGCTCAGAACACAGTTTTCCAATTTATACATTAGAAGATGACAAGGGATAAAAATAAAAGACTCAGAATATTTGCTAGTTTACACTTGTCCAGAGAGCATCTGTAAAACCATTTAAATAATGTCTTTATTTTAATTTTCAGGGATATAATAGACAATCATTTGTGTATATATATATTTTTTACCTTAAAAGTGTCAAGTATTTTCATATAAACACTATGTCAAGCTGTAAATTTTCAGTTTTCTGTGAAGAAGTGGATCATGAGGAAGAATTAAGATACACACTGAATCCTGCCTGCACAACCACAGCTTTCTGCAGGCATTGCTGCTGGGACATCCTCGCACGGGCCCAGTGTATATCAAACTTGTGCTTGGACCTCACATCCTGGGAATATAAGAAAGTTGAGGATATTTCCATCTGCCTCCCACTCATCCTGCACCTCAGACTGAGAAATTGCTCTGTCCTTGGTGCACCTAGTGTTTAGGGAATGAGAGTTCCTATTCCAGTTTTGAGGCCCCTGGTGCACTTCCTGGATCCAGCCCAGGGGTAAGGACACCCTTCTAGAACACTTGTATCACCTGGGAGATGACTGACTTTGTCTATTGCACTTTCTGCATTTCAGCTTCCCGGGAAAAGGCTGGGATATGTGGTAGGATTATCACTGGAGGGAACATTATCCACAGAAAAGCCATGGCATCTCCTGACAGCCTCACCAGGGACCCTACAGAGTGAGGTGCATTTACAGGTGAGCCCTGAGAAATGAGGACACAGATGTGCATATTTCTGTGCTGGGAATTACAAGGGTTCCCAGGGTAAGACAGGAGACACAAATCTCCCCCTCTTGAAAGCACAGAATGGGTGGGCCAAGCGGACACTACTGCCCATGGAGCACAGGGAATGCGCTGCAGATGGAAAGTGGGGAGATTACTATTGAGCCTCTAGGTTTTCTCCTTCCAAGCTGAGAGATTCTCACAGAACTCTGCACTCTTCTTATTGTCTTGTTTTCCTCATTTTACCGATGAACCTCTAAGTTTCACAGGTAATTGAGCCAGAGGCAGCTTTGACCTGGAACTGTGCAGAGTGAAGAGACAACCAGCTCCAGTCTCCTCACACAGGATGATTTCAGCACCTCCTGCTGCTCTACTATGTTCCTCTGTTCAAAGTGGCTGAGAGGAGTCTATGAGGGATGGTCAATAAAAACTTCATGTAGAAATTTTACTTTCTTGCCTCTATCTTCTCTCAGTTTCTTGTTATTTGATCTGTTTCTCACAATGTTATTCATTAATATGTTCACTCATTTAACATTATTTATTAGCTGCCTTCTGTAAAACATTGATATTTCTTCATGTTTAGTGAAAAAAATCCTCTTCACAAGAAGGTAATTCATGTGAACATGGGGAGGAAACAATAAACATAATAAATTTTATGCTTATTTCCACAAAATCTTGCTCTCTGCTTGTGCTCAGTAAACACAGAATTTCCCTGGAAAGCCACTAAATGCCCAGAGAGAGAGAATACCCATAGACTCTTCCACCTTTATGCAAAAATGTACTTTTAACATAAAAATCACACCCTGGTTCCTGGGATACAACTCAGTCCGTCTGCTATTCAGAGTCAGCTTACTCATCTTTCAGGACAGAATTCTTTGGGATTCATGGGTTGTATAAATTAGAATATGAAATCCTTTTTTCTTTCCTCCTTTTGGTGGCAAAATCTAGACAGAAAATGTGTATGTGTGTGTGCTCATGTTGGTGTGCCTGCATGTGTGTGCATATGTGTGTGCACATGCCTGAGTTTGTGCTTGTTAGTGTGCGTGATTGTGTTGTTGGAATAGTAGGTATGTGTGTAATGTGTATGTGTGTGTGTCTGTATATGTGTGTATGGGTATACTATATGTGTGAGTCTGAGTTGATAATGTATGGCTGCTTGTCTGTGTATGATTATGTGTGTATGTCTGTGTATGGGTTAATGGCATACTAAATGTGTGAATTGGCTTTCAGTCCATGGCTCTGTATGTGCAGATATTCTCTGGTGGGACTTTCAAATATTGGAGGACAAAGGAGATCAGAGTACGCCTAGAAGTCATTGAAAATCTCTGGACTCACTCTCCCTGGCTCTGTGAAATGCATATTTCTGGATCCAGGAGAGAAACACATGAGCTCCTGAATTTGGTCTCCCTGCAGAGTATGCTGGGTTTCTAAAGACAACTTACTATGTCAAGAGATGGTATCTGTACTTCTAAAGAGCATTCTTATGGCAAGGGCCCAGCCAGATAACACTGGGCAGAGATGCTGCAAGGGAAGTGCCCTGTCAGCCCAAATGGGACATCCCTGCAGGTGGGAGCTCATAGGTGGGGGGGTACTCAGGACTCACTATGCACAGGTCCCAGACCCAGGTCAGGTGCAGTGACTGCTCAGGACCTACATAGAGCAGGATCAATCTCTGGGAAGTGTAGGAGTGCCAGGTAGGGGCTTCTCCTCAGCTTCTAGGTTTATCTTTTACGCATGACTCTAAAATAAGAATTTATCCACGAGTGTCGATGTGTCTGATAATGTTGTACTCCTATTTGGGAGCTCAAAAAAAGGACTGAGATGCACTATTAGAAGAGGGGTTTCTATTCCTTATAGATGTAAGGAGTTAAGTGCCAGGGAATATTTGTTATTAAGAGGGTCAAGAATTTTGGAAGACATGAAGATCACTTGATCATGGCGGCACTTCTCTAAAGAGAAATGTTTCATTTTTTCACAAATTATTTAATAATATCCATCCATTATCCTCAAACATATGGACTCAACTTTCTGTAAGTTCACATTCTATTCTTATTTCATATTATCTATATTTTACAAAGAAAATAAAAACCTACCATGAGATGGACCTTCCCCATCTCCTCCACATGAGCCTGACCAACATGTCCTTCTTACTCTGATCACGGTGCTGACTTCCTCCAGCTTCTTCATGTCTGGTAACCTTCAAACATATGTCACTTGAATACTTATTCTCCGTCTATAGCAAGTTAGTCATTATTTTATTTCCTCATACTAGCATTGAAAGACATCTAGAGTTGATGTCTAGCTGCAGCTTTGTTTAATAATGTACCCAAATGCCAAAAATTAATTTTATTTTCTTAGAGTGAGCATACCCTAACAACACTTCCTCACTCACACACACACAAAAAAACATGCAAAAGTATTGGATTTTGTTCTCTGTGAGCAAGAATTTATACCTGTCTCCCTCCGTATCATCAGCCCCCAAAGGCTGAGACATTCAATTCTACATCTTTTTAACCCTGTTTGACCACCTGGTGTGTAGGGGGCACACCCATTTTGGATGTTGTATGTCATCCCTTCCCACCCCTTACCCACAGCAGGTCAGCCCACATTTTCTGCTCTTAAACAGAAGGATGTGAATTAATGTATTCATCTTTCTAATCCTACTTATGATGAGTTTTCTATTAACTACTTTCGGGAATGTAGGTTATTTGATATATAATTCACTTGGCTAATTGTATAAGTCAGCCAAAGGGGTGCTAATGCAAAATACCAGAAAATGGTTAATTTTTTTAAAGGGTGTTTATTTAGGGTAGGAGCTTTCAGATACCAGGTCATAAAGCATAAGTTACTTCCCTCACCAAAGTCTATTTCCAAGTGTTGGAGCAAGATGGCTGCCAACATCTGCAAGGTTTCAGGCTTCCTGGGTTCCTCCATTCCAGGGTCTTGCTTCTCTCTGGTTTCAGGATTCCTGTCTTCCTGGGGCTTGTTTCTCTTTCCTCCATGAGGTTAATTTCCAGAGCTGCAGCTTAAGGCTTCGGCATCAAACTCCAAAATCAAAACTCCAACATTAAATCCTTCAATTCTGTCCTTTACCATGTCTTTTATCTTGTGCCCTACTGGCACAAGAGGTTTACTTAATCAAGTAAACTTCTGAATCCAATAAAATCTAATATGTCTAGAGAAAAAGATCAGTTTACAAACATAATCCAATATTTCCTTTTGGAATTCGTCAATATCAAACTGTACACTAATATTAAATAACCAATTGCAGTATGGTTCATTCATGACTGTGTTCTTGAAATGATAAGATAAAAAGGGATTTTCAGTAGCAGCAGGACCCAAGTCAGTAAGTGTACAGGTGGGGACACTGAGGCTGAGGGGTGGTCTGCCCCAGTCACACAGGTGTGACATATCAAGGACAGGACAAGAGGAGGTGACCATTGTGCATTTGTGGTGGTCAGAGGTGAGGGCGCTCATTGGTTCATATCTTCTGGCTCTGAAGGCAATGATAAAATTTCAGTGATATCAGAAAACAGCTCTTCATCCCAATGATAAAATTCATATACTAAGTTTCTGCTGTAATCCCCAGTTTGTTTCTTGTCAGATGGAATCTCATAGAGGTGAGGACACCTCCTCAAGGACACAAGGCAGAAGGGGAAGGCACTCTGGTGGGCTTTCTGCCACTACTGACTTCTAGAATTTCTGACATGACATCAGGATTCAGTTACACAGGCTTCAGAAGGGAAGCTCTTAGGTCGCTTGCAGGAAGTCTAGTGCCTGGGCAAGGAGTAGCCCTCTAGCCACTATCAGCTCATTCATTCTGCCAACCACTAACTGTGTGGATATATGGACAAGGATCTCCATGTTATTTCTCCTGATGTAGTGGCAACCATTTTCACTCAGTCCAAAATTCACTGGAATAGAAAAGCCCAGTTCATGGGGAACTGGGCTTCTCCATGAACCAAAGGGATTATTGAATGGATTCATAGGACTGCTATAATGAAGCATCAAAACTTGGATGGCTTAATACAATAGAGAGATATTATCTCAAAATAAATATATAGATCTGGAGGCTATGCTTCCGAAGTCTGTAGGGGTAAATCCTTCCTGCCCTCCTCAAAGCCACTGGTGTTTTGCCTGAAATATGTGGACCTTAATTTCTAATTCAGCCATCACAGGTATTCTCTTTGAGTCTGTCTGTGTTCAACTATACCACCAGTCTTGTTGAAATAAGTCACAGTCCTATCTATTTTGATTTCCTCTTAACTAACAACATTTTCAGAGAACCTATTTCCCAGTAAGGCCACATTCACAGGAACAAGGCTAGGACTTGAATATGTGTTTTAGGAGACAGAATTCAACGTATAACACTTATCCAACATATAGGCGAGCTGGAGTTCAGAGGAGGGCTTATGCTGCTTAAAGCTCTTTCTAAAGGAAAGAGTCATGAGATGCAGGATGTCCCTACAGACTCACCTATGTTTGGGGAATAATCAGGCTTAGTAGCCTGTTAGGAGTGATAATTATTTAAACAGAAGTGCTTACCCTGCTAAAAATAAAGTGCGTGAGGAATTGATTTGAACAATTTCAACTATTCACTAATTATTGAATATACATTGTATAGAAGTCCTTTCAGATAAAGAAATGTTCACACAAATGAGTCAAAGTCTGTCTGAATTATGGCTCATATTATACTAGACCCATTTTGTCTTAATTCAATGTTTGATATATTTACCTGCTGTTTAAACTTTGTAGAATATTCAATAAAAACAGCTAACAGAGGAGATAAACAGATCAGAATGTATATTAGGCTGATTAGAGGACCTTGAGTGTTTTATAAATATGTATATGCATGAGAATAGACAGATTGATTATATTCCCAAAGTAATCCTTTTCTCTTTGCTGCAAGCTACATCATTAGCAGCTCCTATAGCCAGTGTTCATGGCCTGGAAAAAGGAATCCCTAAATTTGGGAAAACCAGACCCCAGGATGAGTTTGTATTCCTCTACAATAAGACTCTGATAACATGTTCCTTCCAGGGGAGTCCCCTATTGCACTCCCCTGGATCATTTGAACTTTATGTGCTAAGGTACATTCCAAAAGCTAATCACCTTGTGACTAATAGTTAAGGCACATCAAACAGGGATATCAATTTGGGATACTCCACAACCAGGAAAACAAGGCAAGTAATGGGCCTTGTGCACAGGAACATGAAGCCCTAGTTGTTCTTCCTCTTTCTTTTTTTTTCTTTTCTTTTCTTTTTTTTATTTAATTCATTTTTTAAAAAAATATTACATTAAAAAAATATGAGGTCCCATTCAACCCCACCGCCCCCACCCCCCACTCCCCCCACAGCAACACTCTCTCCCGTTATCATGACACATCCATTGCACCTGATAAGTACATCTCTGGGCATCGCTGCACCCCATAGTCAATGGTCCACATCATAGCCCACACTCTCCCACGTTCCATCCAGTGGGCCCTGGGGGGATCTACAATGTCCCGTAGGTTCTTTTGAACCTATCCCGTATCGTTCTTTTGAACGATAAAGAGACCCATGGGTTCTATGATCATGGCAGATGGGGATCACTGCCATGGCAGATGGCCCTTCTTTGGAGCTGGTCTTTCTGCGTAATGGAACTGGACTCAGATGGGATCTCTTTTCACAAGACTTTCATGCTACTTTACTGGAATTTTAGTTGGTGTTGGGGTTTAAGATAATTTTAGGGGATTTGAATCTCTGGACTGACAATATGATAGCCAGGCCCTGAACCTCAACAGACTTCAGCTCCTACACTCTGATTTATTGGACTTACCCCACTCAGCTAATATGGAGTTGAAGAAGGTCAACCACCACACCATGGAGCCTAGAGTGCCTACAACTGAAAGCAGGAGGATTGCATCCAGTATCCATGTGGAATCTAAGCCCCCACTTGACATAGATGTGCAATGGACACAACCAGTCCAATGTCCACAGAGAAAATGTGGCATTGGTGTGGGAAGGGTGGCCATGGTGGTTCTTCCTCTTTTTGATGGCAACTCGCAGATGTAGTGTCCCAGGAATTCAGTCATGAAGGTAAAGTGGAAGATACTTCTGAGCACATGCTTCATTGTAGATCTCCTTGTTCTCAAGCATCTGTCACAAGTACAGCAACAGGAGTCAGGTCCTGAAATGGTAAAGCCTTCACACATTCTCTAACCTGTTCTATCTCTGGTCTCTCAACCACAACCAATGATTATTGCTGTGATTCGTTCTCCCAGCCCCTGTGGAAGGGGCTGCAGTAGTTGTCAACAATATGTTATAAAATGGAATACAAATTATGGCCCATCTCTCAAGAGTCCACCTCCAAAGACATGTCCAGGTCTCAGTTCTTTCTACAGCTGAACTCCATAACTGCTGAGGATATTGTCCTGTTTTACTACCATGTGAAGAATTAAAGGGAAGTCAGCATGAATCCTGGTACCAACCTTCCCATGGAGGAGGGGGATGGGCAGCAAAGGACACTGAGGATCCCGAGTATGGACCAAGCCCAGGCTTTGGGTAAATAGGAGACACCTGCCATTATATACGGTTTCCTTTTCTTGCTTCAGAGCTTTTAACCCATGGCAATTCTCCACTACATTTGTTTTAAGTAATGCCATGATGTTTCGAGGTTACAAACAGAAAAATTATTTGCAATACAATGGTATTGTATTTAAACGGGCATAAATACTTTTCTTCATTTTGTTCTTATGGATTAGTTTGGAAGTTTGAACAAATTTGCGTTTAATTGACAGTCTAGCTCTATTCAGTTGATTCTCTGGTATTATTCTCTGTCCTAGCTGTGCCCAGGGAAAAGGTAATAATAATTATAATGTCAAAACTGAATGATTGATTAGATATTGTATGGACAGATTATTTAATGGAAGAATTATTTTATAGAAATTGACAATTAAAGCCGCCACTTAATTTTCACAGAGTGTGAGCTGTATATCCCTTGTCTTCCAGGCTATTCATAGTTCTGGATCCCAAGGCTTATTTCCCATACCATGTAGAGCCCCATGAGCTCAGAGGAAAGGAACAGAAAGAGGAGACAGCCTGGCATGGCCTTAGGTTGTGTCTTCCAGGTGCCTCATTTTTTTCTTTCCATCATGGATGTGGCTTCTGTAACTACCACTAAGTCTGTGAATGATCCAATGTGTAGTTGGCTGATTCTGATGGGGATAGAGAGTCTGCTGGATTAGGGAAAGGCCCATGATTCTCATAAAAAAATGTCTCATAGTTCTGACGTAACTTTCATTTAAAGGCAAAGATGTCCTACCTGGAAACTTGCAACAGAAGACATGTAGTATGTGTAGAGCTCCTCCTTGGCCTGCAGTGCATCATAGTGGACTTCAGCTCTGGAGCCAGCCAGCCTGGTGGGACAGGCTTTCATTCTCTATGGCTGTTGGATCGAATTCAGGGAACTTAATCTGTGTGCCTCTGTTTCTTCCATCTGTAAATGCTACTATATGCACATACTGACTACACATCATGCAGGAGTAGTGGTATGAGGATTAAATGATTAAAAGTAAGTTCTTAGGACAGTGCCTGGCACATAAAAGTGATGAGAAAATTGCAGCATTTGGTGTTAATTTTACATGCCCCTCTTTTGATTCCCCCAACTGGGGGAAGAGGAACAATAAGACATTCAGAGCATGTATTTTGAGAAGGAACATAATTCAGACAAGCATGGCACAAGCATCATCATGGATTTGAGAATGCAGCAGCTGATCTGTTGGCCAATACAGCTGGATGAATGGCAGGCTTTTTTTTTTTTTTAAAGATTAATTTTTATTTATTTAATTCCCCTCCCCTCCCCCGGTTGTCTGTTTTTCTGTGTCTTTTTGCTGCGTCTTGTTTCTTTGTCCGCTTCTGTTGTCGTCAGCGGCACAGGAAGTGTGGGTGGCGCCATTCCTCGACAGGCTGCTCCTTCCTTCGCACTGGGCGGCTCTCCTTACGGGGTGCACTCCTTGCGTGTGGGGCTCCCCTACGTGGGGGACACCCCTGCGTGGCACGGCACTCCTTGCCCGCATCAGCACTGGCAATGGGCCAGCTCCACACAGGTCAAGGAGGCCCGGGGTTTGAACCGCGGACCTCCCATGTGGTAGATGGACGCCCTAACCACTGGGCCAAAGTCCGTTTCCCTGGCAGGCTTTTTAATGCAAGAAAATATGGTTTCTTTTCATTCTCATGGATGTCATAAGGAAGCCAAATGTGGACTGCAAATAATTGAAATTGCCTAATTTACTTCAATTTCATGAATCCATAATTCTGTGCTATGTGTATGGCCCAGAACTGATTTTTCACTTAGAAATTTGAAAATACAGAGTAAGAATATTTGATCCCATTTTCATTAGTTTCTCTTAAGTGCAAATTATTTGAGAAGTGTAAGTGTAAATTTTTTACTGTCCGTGTAAGAGCAGAGATTTACTTCACTTCTGAGTTCCAGAAGATAGGGGTGAGGGGTGGGAATAGGTCCTATGGTGTATTACATGGTCTGGAAGATCCCCCCTTGGGGATACATACCCTATACATTGAAATACTCAAGAAAACAAACCAAAAAGCAAAGAAACAAACTGTGTTTTCCAAAATAAGAAGAAATTCTGCCTCAACTCTAAGTCCACCAGGTTCTGAGATTCCAGCCTGCTGACTTCCTTAATATTTGGAATCATGACTGAAATTCTACACATATAATTTTTTGCCCTACAGAATTCACACTGCTCTGTGGAATTTAGGCATGCCAGAAAAATCTCTTATGCAATTCCTTGCGAAGTAACCTCTTTTATTTCTATGATTACATATCCTGTTCTATGTGATTCTCTGGAGAGCCCTTACAAATAAACTCATGCAGATATTGATAGAAATATAATCAATATTTAATACTTTTCCTAAAAACTGATACCTTTAAATAAACCCTCAGAAGATCTCACAAGGAAACTCAATTACTCAGCCACATACACCTTCATCCAAACCCTAGACAGTTCTGTCTCTCCCAATATTCACGATGGAGAAATATGGAGGAAATTCTGTTTTCTCGTATAGATTCAATGCTGCTATGTCTCCTCCAATTCCAGGTGTCCATGATTCCCAGAGAGCAATGAGCAATTTCAAATATGGCACCCTGAAGAATGTTACCAGCATGTGCTACCAATAGTGATTTTCAAATTTGCTTTCTCACCAGCAGGGAGTGGGGTCATTCAGGAGGAGATTACCTCCCTGTCGCCCCCAATACACACACATGCACATAGACTGTTCAGATAAATAGTTTAGGAACAAGAGTAATTCATGGCAGTGCTCCTGAGCAGGAATGACTGTGAAAGACAGAAACTAAATTCTCAAAACAGAATCTCCACCTCTATGCAGACATGCAATGACACTGCTGCTGATCACCTTTATGTGCTGAATTCCAACTAAACCTCTGAGGGAAGGAAACGGTGGCTCCAATTAGAACTTTCCTTCCATGAGGAAGGACTGATGTGCTTGTGGAAATGCTGACTGGATCTGTTCACGTACAATTCACCTCCTTACCGGACATGGATCATGCTGTGAAGTCTCCTATTGTCTATAGAGTCTTAATTTTTTGCTCAGAGAGCCAACTGCCCAGGACACTGCCAGCATGTCAAAAATAATGACTTCTTTTTTAAAAAATTTATGTGCACTGAAGAAGGATCATGCTATTCCATGAAAGAATTATTACAGGAAGGTTAGAATCTAGCCCTCCAATGTAGTATGAATGTCCTTTATTTATTCTTCTTGCCTCATGTTATACTTTTACCATTTCTCACTTATTTCATTAAGAATATATGCCAAGAACTGAAAAAAAATGATTAAAGCATGAGTTTATTCTCATGATAAGCTTATGGACTTGTTGCAAGGGAAACTCATAAAAAAATCTTCCTTTGATTTAGACTTGCCTGAAGATATGTGTGCATAGACATGCATACATACACACACATCCATATAAAATGGACTCAGTAATCAAATCCTCTGATGTCCATAACTTCAGTAAACCCCTAGATACCTTCTCTATGAGTTGTTGCTCTGTTGACTATTAGTTGGTCACCCTTTCCTCGGTATAACTGGATTGTACAAATCAACCATGGCTAAGACGTTTCCTACATTTATTACTGTGTTTCCTTCTAAATTAATGTGAAAAAAATTTTGTTCTTTGTTTCTGTTTAGAACCAGAAGATTCAATAAAACACAGGTTATTATAGTAGTGGATTTCATCTGAAGAGTTTACAAACCAAATAATCCACTGCCTCCAGAGTGGGCACCTCCATTGTTATCCCCATGTCCCACACTGGAGGCTGTGCAATACTTGAGAAAATTGAGAAGGGTGAGAAAATCATCTTGACTTTTTCTTGCTTGGAGTTCAGGAAACCAATGGTGGAATTACCCAGAGCATGAGCCTTGAGTTAATACACAACTGGGAAAAACGTCTTTCCAAGTGCTCTGATATGCAATGGTCCACTAAATGTGAGAAGTGATTTTCTCTTGCTTGTTCTGTTTTTCACCTAGCATTTTGGATTTTGAGGATCGATGTCTCCTGGCAATGGTTACATAGTTGAAATTAGTGGCTCTTTAGCCAAATCATAATATTGATCAACATGTAATTTCTACATATCTAGAATATATAATGTAAGCACTTCCTGAAATTTTCAACTTTCTTGGAACCCATGTAACTATTGCCCCAGGGACAGACCCATATGGAATCTGAAAAACACCAAATCAAAGGATACCGCTCATGTCCAGGGCACTGGAAGTGTGTATATACATTGAATTATGCTATGGACATGAATCTTATTTGAAAGAAAATGATGGAAATTCTGTATCATGAAACTATCAAACCCGTGTAAGATTAATTGGCTTTATTAACTATTAGACCAATGAGATTTCATTACAATGACTAATACGAGAAATAAAGAGACAAATTTCCTATTGATAAATTAGTAGTTAATCAATTACCAAATCCATATAATGCCAATTATGAGACTCTAAATTGTATGAAAGAAAAAAAAAAACTAACAGTTCTACAAGAATGAGTGCCTTCTAAAATTATAGTTAGAAATTCCCTTTTCTCAATAACCAATAGAAGATTAGGTAAAAATAAATAATATATAAGAGTTGAACAATACTTTTGACAAATTTGACCTAATTGGCATTGTGGAAATAAATTAAGAACATCCAAATGATAGGAATCTGAGGCTATTTACTCAGGCTTTCACCTGTAGTCAGCCATTACAACTTGTATTTGGCAAGTGTTTCTTCTACCTATTGGATTAATTTAGCATTTTATGATATATTTTATCTTACCTATTCACTGAATGATTTGGTATTGTAGTAACCTTTTAGTGGATGCTATAAGATTTACGATAAACATTTTTACATCATCTCATTTTACCCTTAAATATTTTAAATAACTTCATGTTTATGTAAAGACACTATGACAATGTATTTCCAAATCCTCTTATTCCTCCTTTGTGTCCTTGTTTTTATCCATGTTTTTATGTATGTTATAACATATAAAGGTTAATAATCATTATTACTGCATTAAATGTTTAAATTATGAACAATTAACATGAGAAATATTATATTTCATCTCCATTTTTGTACTCTGTTTACATATCTTCAAATTTCTGATATAAAAAACATTTATTGTTTCTGAAAAACACCTTTAAGCATTTGTTGAAGAGTGAGTATGTGGAAAAGAAATTCTTCCATTATCTGTCTATCTGAGCAAGTCCAATGAAAAGCCACTTTCACTGGTTTCTGAAGTCTGGGTAGTTTTACTTTTTCTTTCCTCACTAAGGATGTCATTCATCTTGTTTCCATGGTTTTGATGACCAATCTGTTGAAATTAACAGTTTTCTAGTTCCTCTGTTAGTAGTGCATCACCAAAGTTCTTTTTTGTCTTGAAAGAAGCAAGCCCTAGGAAGGAAGAAACCTTGAACCCAAAGAGAAGCAAGACCCTGGAAGAGAAATCCAGGAAGCCTGAACCCTCACAGCCATTGGCAGCCATCTTGCTGCAACATGTTAAAATAGACTTTGGTGAGGGAAGAAACTTATGCTTCATGCCCTAGTATCTGCAAGCTCCTACTGCAAATAAATACCCTTTATTAAAAAAAAAAAACTTTGTAACTCAGCAGTTTTAGTATGGTATACATCTCTCTCTGATGCACTTTCTTTCTCTCTCAATGTGTGTCTTTGTTTAGCATGTTTGTGACTATCTGAAATTCTAGAATCTGTAATTTGGTGTCTGTCTCAAAATTTAGAAAAATTTTGACCAATATCCCATCAAATGTTTCTTTTCTCCAGTTCCCTATTTTTTTTTTTTATCCTCTTGGCTCTCTTAGTTTACCTACATTAAACTCTGTGATATTGGCCTGCAGTTCTAAGACGATCTACTCTCTTTTTTCAAGTTTCAAAATTTTACTTTGTTTTTCACTTATATAATATATATTAATTTAAGTTTTTTTTAATTTTTAAAAACTTTCTGGCCTACATACTAAATCTCCTGAGAAGGCATTGTTCATTATTCTTCATGTGTTGCTTTTGTGCATTGCTTGCATTTGTATTTAATTCCTTTTTATAAGTGCAATAGTTCTGCTGAAGTTGACTAACTCATCTTGTCATCTGTCTACCTTTTCCCTTTTAATAAAGATTGTAAGATATTAATCATGATTGCATGAAGTTCTTTTTTTCTACTTCCAATATTTAGGTCATATATTAGTCTCTTTCTATTATTTTATCCATTTTGATTGTTTTCTTGGGCTTTTATTTCCCCCAACATTTTTGTGGAAAGCAAGAGTGGATATTATGGTATTATTTTATTTTCCTTTCTTTATAATTTTTATTACAATTCTTTCTTTCTGCTTATGTGATCATACCCTTCCATCTGCAGTACATTTTTTGTGGGTGTTTGTGAGTCTAGTGAAAGTTTATTTGGAGTTTATTGTTGCTATGTATACCCAAGTTGAATTTTTTTCTTCTCTGGCACAAGAAGTATGTTTCTTCTAGTGATGCCTTTTTTTGTCTCCCTGCTGGGCTTGTAATATGTTATTTGTGCCCCAAATTGAAAGCTGCCATCATGTTTCCTAATGGTTAAAGTGTGATAGATGAGGTTGGACAAAGAGGAAGAACACTCTCTGATCTTCTGACCAAGCCCTATTCTTAAGCTCGCCTTTTGAAGCTATATCTCAGGTGTGGCTTTCTATGTGTTCCTTTCTTTTCTCAACAGAGGCAGTTCTCAAGATAAAATTAATTACTGCCCATGTGGGTCAAACGTTGTTTTTCCTGTCTCTTCACCCCCGCAGTTCTAACGACTTTCCTTCCCATAGAGTCCTCTGTACTTGTCTTTTTTTTTTAATTGATTTTGTAAAAATATTACATTAAAAAAAATATGAGGTCCCATTCAACCCCACCATCCCCACCCCACCACTCCCCCCTCCCCCCAGCAACACTCACTCCCATCATCATGACACATCCATTGCACCTGGTAAGTACATCTCTGGGCATCTCTGCACCCCATGGTCAATGGTCCACATCAAGTCCCACACTCTCCCCCACTCCATCCAGTGGACCCTGGGAGGACTCACAACGTCCGGTGATTGCCCCTGAAGCACCATCCAGGGCAACCCCAAGTCCCAAAGGCGCCCCCACATCTCATCTCCTCCTGCCACTCCCCACACCCCTCAGCCACCATGTCTACTTTTCCCACTCCAAAGCCACCTTTTCTCTGTGGACCTTGGATTGGCTGTGTCCGTTGCACCTCCCTGTCAAGAGGAGGCTCAGATTCCACATGGATACTGGATGCAATCCCCCTGCTCTCAGTTGTAGGCACTCTAGGCTCCATGGTGTGGTGGCCATCCTTCTTCAACTCCATCTTAGCTGAGTGAGGTGAGTCCAATAAATCAGATTGTAGGAGCTGGAGTCTGCTGAGGCTCAGGGCCCAGCCATCACACTGTCAGTCCAGAGATTCAAATTCCCTAAATATATCTTAAACCCCAACACCAACTGCAATTCCAGTAAAGTATCATGAAAGTCTTATGAAAAGAGATCCCATCTGAGTCCAGTTTTATCATGCAGAAACCACCAGCTCCAAAGAAGGGCCATCTGACATGGCAGTGAACCCCATCTGCCATGACCATAGAACCTGTGGGTCTGTACTTGTCTTGATGCACTTCCCTGAAGATAAGCCCTTTATTCCTAAGGGAAGACACAAGAGATGGTGAGTGAGTTTTGGGTAGAATCTATTTCCTTCCCAGTGTCTAGGGGATTTAGCTGTGCCCAGAGGATATAGCTTGTAATGGAGATTAGTATGCTGTGTTGGCTAATGGGGAGTTTAAGAGGTAAGGACACAGCCATATATTACTGTGTGAGACACAAAGTGAGCAGAAGGCAGTGTGAGCCCAGACTGAAATTTTCCCTGCAGTCTGGCTTCCAAGGGGTGCTTTGGACCGCAGAGCTCCAGGATCATTTAAAGACAAAGACAATAGAGAGTGTGTATTCACAGGGAATTTCCTTTAAAGGTCTGTAATACCCTTTTTCTCTGAGTGAACAGTTGCTCTCACCAGTGGTCAGTGTTCCTGAAGACATATGGAAGGTCCAGTAGCTGATAGCAGAGTGAGCAGTGTTGATGCCCATGGGATATATTCAAACCCACAGGAGCCTGGCAAGGGGCTGGAGATGCTGGCAGCTTTAACAGCCATACTGACTACAGCTGTAGCTCAGCTACCCATGGCCAGGATGCCTGCCAAGAACAGTTCCAGCTGCCACTTACAACCAACAACACAAATGCTTAGGACCAGATAATGGAACCCACAGTGCAGGGAAGTAAGAAGGAGCCCAGGCCCTCAGCTCCCTGGGGGGCCAGCAGGACTGACCTCTGAGGCTCTGAGGAGCCCTGAGTTCAAGGCTATGTTCAGGGACAGATCAAAAGGTAGGGTCATAAGTCATTCAGGACCATGGAGTCCAGGGCCAGGTCTAGGGCCAGGTGAGGAAAGACCTAGGACCACCAAGCACCATGGCCAGATTGAGAAGCAGATAGAATGGAAAGAGGAGGGAGCTTCCCTGCAGCATCTGGGCTTTTTTCTCATGACTTCTGTGTTCAGGTTGATGGGAAGGTTTTGGTTTTGCCCCTGCTATACTTTTTCAATGACAGAGAATCAGTGGAATTTCATCAAATCACTTATGCTTGGGCACTTCCATTGAGAAATAAAATCTATAAAGTTAAGTGCAACAAACAATATGGATAGAACTTCATTCACCTCAACTGATTAAGTGAAATGTCAACGTCACAATGAATTTAGAAATCGAGGAGATGTGGAAAAAAGACTTCAATTAAAATTACAATTTGACCTTCAGCACAGTGTTCTCACAGTGACATAATTTATTCCAGGTATGGATTTTAATTTTGCCCCTGAATAACCCCTCACAATCCCTCCACTCATTGACTTTCTGAATGCCTCATGTACGAAGTCCTAACCTTGGACCATGCCTTATGCTGTTCTCCTAAATGCACTAATTCTGCAATAATCATTGGTGACAGCAGTGTCCAGGCCAAATCCTGTCACCTCATGTTGCTGCTTCAGCCACAAGGAGCAGGACTAGGGATAAAGACCTTAGCCAATTATTACATTGCCAGTTAGTAATATGATATATTTAAGTTCCCTCTATGATATGATGAGGTTGAAAGATATAGTCAGAGATGAGTGGATCTCCGTAACTCATAACTCAATTCTTAGGTGTGGAGAAAGGGTGAGTAGGGTTGACCTTCATCAGTTGCACAGGTGTAGCAGGTCAGGAGCAGGATGAAGACAGGTGCTCCCTGGGGAATTATGGTGTTCAAGGTGAGGTCATTCAGGTAATTTCTGACTCCCATGGAGAGTAATCCTAATAAGGCAGCAGAGTTAATTTCTAGCAGCACTGACAACTTACTAAAATTACAATCCTGAAGTTACTCGTGAGGAATGACAACAGGAAAATGGAAAAGTTTCACCAAACACCCTATTGACACTGATATTTCAAAAATAACCAGAATCTATTAAAGCCAACATTGTCAGGAAATATATACAATCAATGGATTATATTTCATTTTAATTCCACAGGTGTATATACACACAGAAACCTGTATATAATGCCTGGGCTAGTGGCACACTGATCATATTCCAAAGCCATGCTTGATTCTTGGCTGCATCTGAATTTCTGACCAGCTCACTCAACACTTTTCCTGCTGAAAATAGAGGAAACTGGGCTGGATGAGGGGACACCCGAAGGGAGATGACTCTGTTCCCCAAGGATTCAACCAGCATCCTCCTCCTAGAGTGACCCTAAGACAAGGACCTTCCTTCATTCCCTCTCAATTCAGATAGTTACCTTCTAGATGCAAATCACCACTTGGGCAGGCAAAAGAAAACAGAGGACAAATTTACTTAAATTTAGGACCCTTCTTTATCAAGAAATACACTTTCCAGGCCTCATGGACCTCATCCACAAAAATATGAAAACCTTGTAGTACTTCTTTTTGGTGATGACTCCCAAATGTGAGTTTCTCAGGGATTCAGATAGGAAGGTAATGGGGATGCTGTCTCTCAGCACAGGACTCACTTATTCTCCTTGTCTTCAGGTGTCCTGTTTCTGGTTCAGCTACAAGGGTCAGGACCTGGCTTGGTGAAGCCCTGACAGACCTGTCTCTCACCTGCACTGTCTCTGAAATCTCTTTAAGCAGCAATCAAACGGACTGGGTCTGCCAGGCTCCAGGAAAGAGGCTGAAGTGGGCCAGCAGGATAATTAGTAGTGGAAGCACAAACTACAAACTAAGTCTTCAATCCTGACTCAGCATCACCAGGGACAGCTCCAAAAATGATGTTTATTTAAAGTTGAGCAGCCTAAGAATCAAGGACATGGCCGTATATTACTGTGCAAGAGACACAGAGAGAAGTCAGGATGAGTCCAGACACAAACCTCTCCTAAGGACATAGAACGCTGGGTGCTTAGGGGGCTAGTGACCACCAGGGGGCACTCAGGGGGCAAACCCCAGTGGCCAGTGCATGCAACAGTTAGGGAGGAGAGTCCTTGTCTTGCCTAATTTCCCCTCTTCTTGCTCCATAACTTGTAACTCCTGGAGAACAGCCATTGTATATTTTCTGAGCATTGCTATAATGTATGCAAGATTCAGTCTACAATGGATGCTGTCCCACTCCCCATTCATCACTAAGGGAAAGGATTTTTGTGTTCTTTGAAAGTTTTGTGCTGCTTCTTTCTTTTTTATTTGTTTTGTTTTGTTTTTTTTTTTTTAGTCATTATTATTGTCTTTTTTAAAAGATACATAGATCACACAAAATGTTACATTAAAAATGTAAGAGGTTCCCATGTACCCCACTCCCTACCCTCACTCTCACTCCCACATCAAAAACCTGTTTTATCAGTGGGGCACATTCACTGCATTTGTTGAATACATTTTGGAGAACTGCTACACTGCATGGATGACATTTTCATTGTAGATTATACTTTCCCCTGATCCATTAATGGGTTATAGCAGGATATAAAATGTCCTGGGTTATTTCTTTTGATTTTCTCTATTTCTGGAGGGAATGCATTAAACGAGTAGTAATCTGGCTCCTTCAAGACTC
This sequence comes from Dasypus novemcinctus, assembly GCF_030445035.2. Taxonomy (NCBI): domain Eukaryota; kingdom Metazoa; phylum Chordata; class Mammalia; order Cingulata; family Dasypodidae; genus Dasypus; species Dasypus novemcinctus. The sequence continues at coordinate 59,837,192 of NC_080691.1, read as the reverse complement.
ACTCTAGCAAATTTACCATTAGGTAAATGTGACTTTCTCAAAATAACTAGTGGTGGAAGGGAATCAACATAAAGTGTGGAAATATAGGACCCATAGAACGGGAGAAAACATAAATCATACATTTAATAATGGACTTATATCAAGGATTTGTCAATTACCAAGATCTCAACAATAATGAAGAAAAGAAGATATACAAATTGTTAATAAGTGAATGAAAAATAGTGTTGACTGATTTGGAGCCATGGAAATATAAATCAAAACAACAATGCAATACCATTTAGCTCCCAAGAGGATTGGTAGACTCAAAAACTAAGATAACGACAAGTTCTTGAGAGGATTTGGAGAAATAGAATCCTATGGCAATGCTGTTGGACTGATAAATAATCAATCCTCTTTGAAAAACCTATGTGCAGGTCTTCAGATTATTAAATACAGAATTATCTTTCAAATCTAAAATTTCACTTCCAGGTATATACCTCAAAATATTGGAAAAAGGAATTCAAATATATATTTGTAAAGCAAAGTTTCTTTCTCAATTAGAAACAGAGTGGGCATCACCATCTCAAAATCCTCAAGATTGGGGAATGAACAATGGACAAACATAGATTTATTGTTTGGTTGTTTTTAATATTTATTTATATATTTATTTCTCTCCCCTATCCCCACCCCCACCCCAGTTTTCTGTTCTGTGTGTCTATTTGCTGCGTCTTCTTCTTTGTCTGCTTCTGTTGCTGTAAGCAGCACAGGAATCTGTGTTTCTTTTTGTTGCGTCATCTTGTTGCTTCAGCTCTCCTCGTGTGTGGTGTCATTCTTGGGCAGGCTGAACTTTCTTTCACGCCGGGTGGCTCTCCTTATGGGGCGCACATCTTACGAGTGTGGATCCACCACACGGGAACACCCCTGTGTGGCATAGCACTCTTTCCGTGCATCCGCACTGTGCATGGGCCAGCTCCACACAGGTCAAGGACGCCCGGAGTTTGAACTGTGGACCTCCCATGTGGTAGATGGACGCCCTAACCACTGGGCCAAGTCCGCTTCCCAGATTTATTGTTATTCTACTAAGGACTTATTATTCTAGCAATGGAATAACTCTTATTGATATAAAGGCAATGGCCAGCAGAGGGTCTGAGAGATTGGAGAAGGAAGAATAGGTATAATATGAGGGCATTTTGGGGATGTTGGAGGTGTTCTGCATGACATTGTAGTGACATATACAAGCCATTGTATATTTTGTCATAAACTACAAAATTGTGTTGGACATAGTGTAAAATGTAATGTAAACTATAATCCATGGTTAGTAGCAATGGTTCAATAAGCGTTCATCAATTGTAACTATTGTACCATGCCAATGAGGGGTGTTGCTGATATGGAAATTTGTGGGAGGGGGAGACAATGGGGCCTATGGGAATACCTTATATTTTTAATGCAACATTTATATACTTTAAAGCTTCTTAAAATAAAAATAAATTGAGAAAAATATTATATTTTAAACCTACAATTCAACTTCCAAGTATATACCTGAAAATGTAACCAAGAATATATTTGTAAAGCAAAGTTCATAGCAATAGCATTTACAATAGTCAAAAAGGATAAATCCAAATTTTCATCAACAGAATACTAGATAACCAAATATTTTCACAGAACAGCATATCATTCACTTGCACAAAGGGAAGACATATAAAATGAATGAAAATTGAAACAGTTTTAAATTAAATAATCCAAATACAAAGGAAAAGTATTGTATGCATTCACTTACATGGAATCCCTAAAATATTCAAATTCATAGATTAAGTAGATTAGGGGTTAGCAATTCAGGATGGAATGGAAAGTATTGATATTTGCTATCACATGGATGAACCTTGAAACAATATGAGAATTAAAAGAAGCCAGGCATGGCTTCTTAATATAATAAATTACAATATAATTTATATCCTATGATATTAGCACCATGATTAAGGATAAGTACAGAGCCATAAGGTAGATTTATTGTTCATTGAGTACATAGGAGGTGTAAGGACAAGAGGATTTTAGGGAGAGGGTATGCTATTTTCTGTACAATTTAATGAAAACATTCTAATATTTTCTCTGTTCATGGTAACTCATATTTTTTAATAAAACAATAACCATCTAAATTATGCTTTAAATTGATGAACTTTATGGTATATGATTTATATCGAATAAAACTATCTTTTAAATAAAGAAGATTCATTGTTCCTTGGGAGAAGTAAATGGGTGAGAGGAAGAAATTATGAGTGAAAATTCTTGGGAGTTCACTATTGGGGTGGTGGTGATGGCCACACATGTGCACATGTGTGTATATAATTACCCAATGTTATATTTAAATATGTGATGACTATAAAATGTCAATTATGCCTGAGTAATGTTAACACAAATCAACAAATGGACAGATGAATAGAATGGAGAGGTATAGAGAATACCCCAGTGATTCCTGCTTGGCCATCTCTCTCTTTCCCTAGAGTCAGACAAGCTCTTCCAACAGTCCCAATTCCATCTTACTGATATCTGCTTTATAAATGGGATCCACGTCCCTATCTCCTCTCGTGATTCCATCTCCACCTCCTTGCTGGACACCTGCACCTGATTTATGACTTGTCTTAACCTCCTTCCTCCCATATTCTCATCAGATTTTCGAAGGTTTTGCTGTCACTTTTACACAAACCTTTCATTACATTGGCCACAACCAGTGCATTTTAATTCCTCGGAGTCACAGGAAATTTTCCTCATGTTCATCTCTAATCAGTACCATAATGAACATGAATCAGAAAGTGGAAGGAAAGCCCCTTTTACCCATCACTTGAAAAACAATTGTCCAAAGGCCTTCCCCATATTCACAGTGTCATACGTATGATATTTTCTAATCTCAGAATGGTATTTTGCAAAAGAAAACTGTGTCTGAGTGTCTGGGTTTGTGATGAGAGACAGAGGTGACACAGGTTAGTGTGCAGAGATGTCCTATCAACATGCTCACACTTTTGTTCTCCTTCCTCCTGAAGAAATTGTAATTGAAAGGGAGCAAGCAAAGGAACTGTCTCATTATATTTTATTGTAGAGATACCTGGGATTGTTGGTTATAGTGGTTACAGAATTTTGATAATTAGATATGGACACATTTAGTTGGATAATTTGAAGCCTGTAGAAACAGGCTGAATGTTTATGGAAATAAGCTGAAAGTCAATGCAGAGCATGGTCTCCAAACTTTAAAGCCAACATTTACGCTCTGCCAAAACTGGGAAATGTAGAAACAAGATAGTTAGGAATTGGTGAATTTGCCAGCTCTTAAGATAGGTCTGAGTTTAAATCTTAATAAATGATTACTTCCTGCTTACCAGTCTCTGACCAAAGTAAGTCTTATATAAAATATTTGCTACTATTATCTATGTATAAGAAAACTAGGCATTTGTGAAAACAGGCAACCTGTATTGAAAAGTTAGGCCTTTGTGCAAAGAAATTAACTATCCATGAAAGACAGAGAAAATTTTAAACATAGAGATTTCTAGTGTCTATGCTCATGTTTGCTTCTGTTGTCTTTGCCAAGAAAGACACATACAGAAGCTTAGGGTCAATGTAGATGGCACTGCCTGTGTGCTGGATAATTGGAAGAGGGAAGTTGGATTGAGTTTTGAAAAATTCATCAATATTGTTTTCATGTGTATATATGTGTGCATTTGTGTGCAAGTGTGTGCAAGAGTGTGCATTGAATTGGTTTAAATATGTGAGGGGGCTTTGAGACATGTGCACGTGTACATGCCTGACAGTGTGTGGTTTGAATGTGTGGATTATTGGAGTAGTAGATGTGTATACATATGAATGAGTGTGTGCATATATGTGTGTGAGTTTGAGAGTGTTATGGGAGTAGTACATGTATGAATGAGTTTTAAGCCCCGTGAGTATCTATTTGCCGGTGTTCCTTGATGCTACCTTCAATTCACGGAGGAGATGAGAGACTGCCTGAAGGTTGCCAAGAGTCATCTCTGCATTCTCCAAGTGCGGGAATTTAGCAGAGAATCGGGGGGGATATGGGAAGGGTCCCCTCCCCTATGTGTTTCATAGAATCCTGAATTTGGGCTCCCTATACTGTATACTGGTTACAAAGCACAGTTCAGTACATACAGAGATGTGAGATCACTAAAGAGCTTCAGCGAGGAAAATGCCCTGTGAGCCCAACAGAAACCTCCCTGCAGGGCAGAGGCAGGGCTGCAGGGGGCGCTCACGATCCACCAAGCACAGGACCTAGCCCCTTCACAGGTGCAATGGCAAAGGGAGGAGCTTCCTCCCTTCCTCTCTAGGTCTTGGATTTGCTTTTCAAAACACAACCTAAAATAAGAACTTAACGGACTGTTATGTGTCTTAAACTAATCTCTTTGGGAAACACACTGCTTGTATAATTGCTGTGTGTCTCTTTTTGTTTCATGTTTCATTTTTCACAATTTTTAAAAATAATGTCCTGTAATTCTTTCCATTATCCTCAAATATCTGGTCTTAACTTTCTGTAAGTTCATATTCCATTCTTAGTTCACACTGTCTATAATTTATAGCACAAATAAAAGACTACTATCGAGAGTACCTTCTCTGTCTCCTCCACACAAACAACAACTTGGTCTTCTCATTCTGGTCACTGTGCTTAGATCCTCCAGTATCTTCATCACTGGTGATCTCCAGCCATCTCAATTAAATATCTACCACTTTTTGCTTTCTATTGCACATTAGTCATTTCTGTTGGTTTGTCACACTAGCATTTTAAAAACCTAGGATTGTTGTTCAGCCCCAGCATTGTTTAATAATATCTATGAGTGACAGAAGCGATTTATATATTTTTTAATTTTCCCTTTTCATCCTCACCCACAGAAATATATTCACAACTTTTGGATATTTTATCTCTGTAAGCAAGAATGAATTCCAATCTCCCTATAAGGTCAGGTCACTCAATTTTGCATCTGTTTAAACCTGTGGGACCACCTGCTAAGTATCAGGGACACCTGATTCAGCATGTTGGATGCCATCCCTTCCCATACCACTTTCAAAATCAGATCAACCTACATTTTTACTTCTGACACTGAGGATCCTGATATGTCCTGTTATTCTGGCTTATTCTACTTCTGTTAACATTCCTATTACCTGCACTCAGCCATGAAGGTTAATTGTTATGTAATTCACCTGACTAATATTGAAAACCTGGGTCTTATTATAGTGCATTCAAGGCTGAATTCATGAAACAATAAGGTAAAAAGGATTTTCAGAAATAAGATCTGAATAGGTCAAAGTACAGGTGTGGTTGCTGAAGCTGAGGGGGTTGACCTGCCACAGTGACACAGGGTGACATGGAAGGACAGGACCAAGGAAGCTGTCACCTGTGCAATTGTGGTGATCAGTGGTGAGGGCTCACAATGTCCCCCACATTGTGGTTATCATGGGCCTGATAACACTAACAACTATGTTAATAAATAGCTCCAGAACCCTACTATAAAACTCAAAAACTTTCTACTGCCATCATCAATATGTGTCTGTTCAGTTTAAATGATATAGGGGTGAGGGCACATCCTTGAGGTCACTCAGCAGGCAGGGATGGAGCTGCTGGGCTGTCTGCCATTAACAACTTTTACTATCTCAGACACATTCCCAGATTCACTGACACAGTCCTGAGGAGGGCAGCTCTCAGGGCATTTTTTAAAGGGACCTGATTCCTTGTCAGGGAGTTTATCCCTAGCCATTGTGAGTTCATCCCTTCTGGAAACTGTTCTTTTATATGGCCAAGGATTTACATACTATTTCCCCCAATATAGCCAAAGTTATTTTCATGTAATTCAAAATTATCTGGCATTGACATGAAAATCAGGAATTGGATTTTTCCTGGACCCGTGAAAGGATCCATGGATGGATTCTTAGGGCTTCTGTAAAAAGTGTCAAACATTAGATGGCTTAAAACTGTCTAATGTTTGACACTTTTTACAGAAGCCCTAAGAATGTAGATGTATATTGCTTTGCAGGTCTGGAGGCTATAAACATACAGCCTGTAGGGAATAATCCTTGCCATCTTCTTCCTATGCAGTAGTGTTTTGTTGAAAATCATAAAGCTTCAATTCCTAACTCAGTCACCAAGGCATCGTCCTTGAGTCTTGTCTGTCTGTGTCCAATTCCTCCCTTTTTATAAGGATACCAGTATTGTTGGATTACGGCCCAGTCTCATGCAGTTTATTTTAACTTAACTAATAACATATTTGAAGACCCTATTTCCAAATAATGTCACATTCATAGGGCAGGGTAATTTTTCAACATTTCCTTTTGGAAGTCATAATTCAACCTATATCTCTAATCCAACATTTATGCGAGCAGAGGCCCTTTCCTGGACCATCTGTATTTTAAGCCCAGGGAAAGTTTATTTCTCTTAATGTTCTTCCTAAAGGAGAGCATCCTGAGGTGCAGGTGTCCCTGCAGATTCAACTATGTTTGTGGGATATACAGGTATAGGAACCTGCTAGGAGTGATTGTCTTCTAAGCAGAGATGTTTACTCTGCTAAGAATAAACTGCTGGAGAGATTGACTTGAATAATTTCAACACCAGTAAATACTGAATATAAATTATATAAAGGTCTTTTCAGATAAAGACATGATCACACAATGTAAATGAGTCAAAGTCGATCTGAATCATGGTACATATTAGAGTGGTTAAAATTCATCTGAATTTATTACGTTTGTTAAACTTACCTATTACCACAAAATTTTATATTATCCAATAAAAGGTCTAAAGGAGGTAATAAACAGATCAGAATGTTTATTGGGCAGATTAGAAGGCTTTGTATAAATGTTGAATATTTGATAAAAATATATATCCATTAGAGTAGAGACACATTGACTATATTCCCAAGGTCATTTTTTTTTGGCTGAACTTGACTCACTTCCAGGTCTTTCATCAAATTTTCATGGCTGGGAGAAAACAAAAAACAAAAAAAACACTTTTATTTGGAAAAGCCAGACCCCAGTGGGGGACTGTGTTCTCATAGGGCTTAGCCAGCTTCCTCCTCCTAGAGGATCCACAGAGACAATGACCCCCATAGTACTTTTTAATTTTATAAATTCTCAAATACCTCCCACATATAAATAGCCACTTGGGTCAACAGATGAAAGGACAGACCACATGGACATAAATTCAGGATCCTCCTCAACTAGGAAAATATTGTCTGCAAGTCATGGGCTTTGTCCACGGGAACAGAAAAGCCTTGTGGTCCCTCCTCTTTCTGGTGGCAGCTCCCAGATGTGAGTGTCTAAAGGATTCAGCCATAAAGGCAAAGAATGATACATATGAGCTCATGACTCACTGTGTTTCTCCTTGTCTCAGGTTTCCTTTCCCAGGTGCAGCTGCAGGAGTCAGAAGCTGTCCTGGTGAAGCCCTCACAAACCCTGTCCTTCACCTGCACTGTCTCTGGGTTCTCCATCACAACCAGTGAGTGTTGCTGGGATTGGATCTGCCAACTCTCAGAGAAGGGGCTGAAGTGGTTATAAGCAATATGTTACAGTGGGGATAAAGGCTATGCCTCATCCCTCCAGTCAAATCTCCACATCCAAAGACACATCCGAGAACCAGGATTTTCATCACCTGGGCTCCATGACAGGTAAGGACACCCCTGCATATTACTGTACAAGACACACAGTGAGGGGAAGTCAGTGTGACCCCAGACACAAATCTCTCCATTCGGGAAGGGGATGGGCAGCAGAGGGCTCTGAGGACCCACCCAGAGGAGGCACCAAACCCATGCTCAGGTTCAAGCAAATTGTGAGGAAGAGAGGAGTCCTGTAATGAATATATCGGGTTTTTGCTTCTTGTTTAAAAGCATTTAATCTCTGGGGATTCATCACGATATCTATTCGAAGTAATGCCAGGATTTTTCCAAGTTTCAGACGCAGAATATACATTTGTAGTGCCTTTTTACATGTTACAAAATAGTATAGTTTGTAACACATAAATTACCTTTCTTCTTATTTTTCTGCTGCATTAGTCTGTAAGTATGAACAAACACATTTAACTGCCACTCTGACATTATGCATTTAATTTGTGGGAATTAATTCTCTTTCTTGGCTCTGGTCAGGAACAATATATTCATAGTAGTAATAATAATAACAATAATAAACTAAAATGTCAAATTTTCTAGATTGCTTAGTTACTGTAAGGACAGGTTATTTTGTGGCAGGTTTATTTTATTGGAATTGAAAATTAGAGTCCCTAAGTTCTTTTCCCAAATGTGAACATTCATGTCGCATGTTCTCCTCTCTCAGAATGTTCAGAGTTCTTGGTTCCCAGATTTAGCTCCCCCCACCACATAAGGCACCATTACCACCAGAAAGTGGAGACTACCTGGCATGGCCTTAGGTGCATCGTCCAGGTGACTCAAACTTTTTTCTGACATGAAGATTGCTTCTGTACTTATATATCCTGTAAATGATCCAAACACACAGAAAGCTGATCCTGATGGGCACAGCTACTGGGATGGACTGGGACAAACCACCCAGCTCTTACTGGAAGTAGATACCTTCAGGTGTGGGAAGAGAATCAACTATCACCAGGAACCCTTGGAATTCTTCCTGATCTACCACCTCTGGAGATATATTCAAGAGAGAAATGAAAGGTAGAAAAGTGTAACATGGACGGTTTGAAACCTTGGGTCTGCAAGGACAGGCTTTCCTCTTCCTCAGGAAGGGTTCAGGCTCACCTCACTCACTTGATCCCTGCAGCTGGAATTTGACTGAAAGCTGCAAGTATGCAGTTATCTATAGGCCCCATTAACTCTCAGCAGAAACCACAGATGAAAGAACCCAGAATTGCAGGATGACCACTGGAGAGGAGTTGGGTGATGCAGCAATAAACAGGACAGTGCTGCTCTCATGTACCCATCTCCTCCATTCTCATATTGAAGAGATTTGCTATACCTTCCATTGAGTGAGATCAGGGAATTTCAGGATGTTCAGCAGGCGGATAATTTCCAAGGAGGTGTTGGAGTTCTTAGAAACATGAGTAACAAAATTTATTAGACATGATACTATTCTAATTTGATCCATGATGATACAGCAATAGAGCTTTCAGAATTATTGATAGATTCAGCCCTATCTTCATGTGACCATATTATTCCTTTATATTTCAAAGTCTGAAGACGAGAGTTTCATAACCTTTGTGTCATATTGAGAAATTAAAAAATTATGTGTAATCATATGGGATGTACACATGCAATTATTTATTTTTCTTATTCCATGTGGTTTTCACAGAATACTGGATTAATTCATTTAGTTAAAGATAAGAGTCCCAATGCCCAAGAGGATTACTGATTTAAGAACTATATGCCAGGTGAGCGAGAGGAATCCTAAGGATAGAAGAGGTACTGGGAGAGTTGAGGGCCCTCATGACCCCTCTACCCTGGCACCAGGGGAGCCAGAAATCTCAGAAGTCCTGGAAAGACCTGTAATATTCTACTCCTCACCAACATTCAGAACCACAGAGACCCTTTCTCCTGTGGGAATACCAGGCACAGTCATCTTGCTCTTCAAAACTGTTAATCACTACTGAAGATCAGCAATCCAGGGTCTATTCTCCCATCCTGTAGTTTCTAATAGCCCTGGACTCAAATCAGCCCCTTCTCTAAATTCATCATGCACTCCCCACCCCTCTCTCAAATTCATTCCTTTGTGCCTTCTGGTATCTTCTTTCAGTAATAGGGCAAAACCTATACACCTGAAATCCATCTCTGAATATTCCATTTCTCTTCCTTTTTTTTTTTAAGATTTATTTATTCCCTCCCTCCCCCCATCGTCTGTTCTCTGTGTCTATTTGCTGCGTCTTGTTTCTTTGTCTGCTTCTGTTGTCATCAGCACCAACGGAAGTGTGGGCGGCGCTATTCCTGGGCAGGCTGCACTTTCTTTCGCGCTGGGCGGCTCTCCTTATGGGCACACTCCTTGTGCATGGGGCTCCCCTACGCAGGGGCACCCCTGCGTGGCAGGGCACTCCTTGCGCACATCAGCACTGCCCATGGGCCAGCTCCACATGGGTCAAGGAGGCCCAGGGTTTGAACCGCGGACCTCCCATGTGGTAGACGGACACCCTAACCACTGGGCCAAGTCCATTTTCCACCACTTCTCTTCCTATACTAACTCATACTTAATTCCCACATGGAACACACCTCGGAAACATTCTCAAATGGGATGTTTCCACATGATATTCTGCATTCAATTTGAGTGTTTGACTAATAGATGCTCATTGTCATTTTCAGACAATTCTCACTTTTCCCACCTCCTTTCTTTAAGATTCATCCTCGTATGATAGCACCATTCCACACAAAACCCTGTCTCCATGTGATTACCTATTGTCCTTGGGATTCCTGGCTTCCTTGAGGATACCATCTCCACCTGCTCTAAGACTCACTGCCATGAGATCTGTCATGATTCATGATGGTTTGAGTACACAGATACATGATACAAGCAATGTGCTAGTATTTGGGTCTCCTTAATTTTTTAATTTTTAAAAAAGTTTTATTTTTTATTTTATTTCCCTCCCCTTCCCTGCCCCACCAAAGTTGTCTATTCTCTGTGTCCATTTGCTGTGTGTTCTTCTGTGTCCTTTTGTATTCTTGTCAGTGACACAGGGAATCTGTGTCTCTTTGTTGTATCATCTCGCTGTGTCATCTCTCCATGTGTGCAGTGCCACTCCTGGGCAGGTTGCATTTTTTCACTCTGGGCAGCTCTCCTTACAGGGTGCACTCCTTGCACATGGTGCTCCCCTACAGGTGGGAAACCCTTGCATGGCAGGGCACTCCTTGTGCACATCAGCACTGCATGTGGGCCAGCTCCTCAAATGGGTCCGGAGGCCCTGACTTTGAAGCCTGGACCTCCCATGTGGTAGTCAGATGCTCTATTCATTGAGCCAAATCTAATTCTCATCTTTGAGTCTCTTTAATCCATTTCTCCTCCAACACTCTCCTCCTCATGATCTTACAGAGCACCATAATGCACCTCACACTTTGTCCTTCCCAGGAACATCTCACTCAACGTTCCCAAGTTGAAACACTCCACTATGTTGCTTCCTCCTCCTTTAACGTCTGCTCCCTTTACACTTTCACTCCAAAATACATCCTACCACACTTTATTTTTTTTCCTTTTTTTAATTGATTTTGTAAAAATATTACATTAAAAAAAATATGAGGTCCCATTCGACCCCACCACCCCCACCGCACCCCTCCCCCCCCCCCCCCCCCAGCAACACTCACTCCCATCATCATGACACATCCATTGCATTTGGTAAGTACATCTCTGGGTATCTCTGCACCTCATGGTCATTGGTCAACATCATGGCCCACACTCTCCCCCATTCCATCCCGTGAGCCCTGGGGGGATTTACAATGTCCGGTGATTGCCCCTGAAGCACCATCCAACCTACCACACTTTAAACACCACACTCTCCTTCGTTTCCATAATCTAGATTTCTATACAAGTAAGGCACACAGAAATTTTTTTAAAACGTAAATATTTTATTGAAGAAGAAATAAAAATTTCTTTGAGAGTGACATGATTGCCTATATAGAACATCTCTATGAATCGACAGAAATATTTTCTGGGTTGCAGGGGAAAGGGTCCTCTATTAAAGTTAACTATTTCCCTATATACTAGTAATGTAAAATTAGAATTTGAAAATCATAAAGTCATACAATGAACAACAGCCACAAAAATGATATATATACATTTAGACTAATACCATATGTGCAGTCTCTATTTGAAAGAAAGTACAATATGATGAAAAAGTAAACAATTATCTAAATAAATTAGAGATTTTTTATTCATATAATGGTATACACAGGACAACTATGAGATCATTTCTGCCCAACTTGATCTACAACTTCAGTGTAATCTCAAACAATATCCTAGCAAGTTATTTTATATGTGTCAAAAAACATTTTCTAAAATTGTTATGGAAAGAAAAACGGTATAAATTAAGAACAAAATACTGAAGATGTAGGGCTCACAAACTAATTTCAATATTGTCTATAAACCTACAAGAAACAATGAAATTCATAATTGTTGAAAAAAAATAGGCAGGGAGATAAATGTTAAAGAATAGAAAGACCAGAATTTGACCAATACAATTATAGTCAAATGATATTTGTAAAAGAAGCAATAGTACCTTAAAGGAAGGAAGAGAATCTTTTCAAAATATGATGCTACTTTCAAATTCAAGAAATAAGTAAATCAGACACTTACCTTTCACAAAAATTAATACAAAAGGATTCAAAGACTGATATATAAGGAACAGAAATTTAAAACTTCTACAAGATAACATGGGTAAAAGTCCAGGCCTCTAGGACATAGGCAAATAATTTTTATTTACAGAACCACAGGGACAATTTATGAAAAAATGATAGCATGTACTCTATTGAAAGTGAATTCTGCTTATTTACTGAAGACAGTGTAAAGGGAATGAAAAATCAAGCCACTAAGAGAAAATACTTGCGCAACTCATAACTGACAATGGACTTTTATACAAAATGTACAAAGAATTCTTTTTACCCAAGTATGACAACACAAACAATACTGTTAAAATTATGCAAACCATCTGTACAGTGACCTCATCAAAGAGAATAAGCAGGGGTCAAAAGTAATATGAAAAGAAAATTAGAGGGGAAGGGTCAAGTAATGGGTAGACCCCCCTCCGCTTTTCATCTGTAGGTTAAGAAACTTAGAGAGATCTTATCTTCTGGGTATAGATGGATTTATTAGGACATTTTCCCTCAGAGTTGACATCAAGAAGCTCCAGCATAGGTGCCAGAAATCACAGCATTTTGTCCACACAGATTTCTCCAGCCAGAGGTCTAAGACTGAAAGGACTGCTCAGAGCAGAATTCAGTTTGGGCAATGATACCTATAGGACTCTTATAGCTGCCCTGAGGAGGGGAATATTCCTTGTAAGCTAAAGCTCTGTGGAATAGAGATTTGAGAAAGAATGTATTATGAAAAGGACAGCAAATTTCTCATAGAAATACTGGAAATCAATGAAAAACTTGCTGAAGTTCAAAGTGATAACTGCGAAAATAAATTGATTATATTGACAGAGATGTTTGTGTTGTGCCACAGTTTTATCAGGCAGCAGCTTGACACTGAGAATAAGGCAGTGAACAAGAAAGACATCTCCCAGGCCTTAGTGGACTTTATATATTAGAGTTGTACTTGTCCAAAATGGAATTCATGGGTTTCACTCTCACCATTCAATAGGATTAATTTCTAAACTTCCTCCCCCACAGTTATCTGCTAAGGTCCAGCTAAACAGAAAGAATATACTAAAAATGTGAGCAAAGATTTCCAACAAGATGCCTTTGAAAAAACCAGGGAAAATTTTAAAAGATGAAATACTTTAAATATAGAAAATCAAGTTAAAAAAGATTACAGTTTAATGGAGGAGAATTTAAAAGATGTATATATAAAGTTCTTGTATAGTTTTTTTAAAAAAAGGAATATGAAAAGAAGCTTAGCATTATTGGTCATCTGCGAATTGCAAGTTAAAACAAGATAACACTGCACTTGTGTTAGAAAGGCTAAAATAATTTTAAAATAACTGCTACCACCATCTGCAGGTGAGATGAGGGCACCAACACTGATGGCCAATTCAATGGGGCACAACTGTGTTGGAACGCAGTTTGACAGTTTCTTACAAAGCTAACCTCAGCCTTACCAGAGAAACCAGCAAATTTGCTCCTATGTGTTTACCCAACTGATCTGAAAATAAATGACCACAAAAAAACCTACACTTGAAGGATCATATCTTTTCCATTCATTATCATGAAAAACTGAAAGCAGCAAAGACGTCTTTCAACATATGCATCAATAAGGAAATACGGTTCAATCAAATGATGGAGTATCATTATTATTGTTTCTTTCCTTTAAAAAAGTCTCATTTTGATCAATATTGTCTGAAATTATCTCAAAGTAATCTTGTAAAGTTTTATTCAAATTTCCAGTATCATTTGACATATCCACGTGAATTATCTTTCCTATCTGCCCTTTTCTTTTATAACGTTCTTTTCTATTTCCGGAATGGAGGTCAGTTTTATTATGCTTTCTTTCTCCCTTTTTCTATAACATCGCAAATACATTTATTTTAATAATTCATTATAAGATTTTTATTCCATATGTTCCTGTACTTCCAGGTTATTTCCTTTCAAATTTTTGTTTACTAAACTTGTTTTTATTTGTATTTTGTTTTGCATATATTCGCAAACTTTGATTAATGGTAGTGTTTCATAATTAGAAAAATGTCAGAAAGAAAAGAATTAGAGAATCATTATATATTGTCAAGGTTTTTGTATTTGTCGAAATATCTGGAAGGAAACTATATTTAACCATATTATTTTTGTATATCTCATATTGCTCAGTTTTAATAAAAATACATTTTCTCACTTCATGCCAGGCAACATTAAGACTGACTAATATCCCCGGGAACTTACTATGTTGAAAGCAGACTGGAGATCTCACTCTCCAGGTTGTGGAAATTATGGTAACAACTCCTCTCCGGTTGTACCTTGCCTCTATGTTCGCAAATGTTCATGTTCCCGAGCACAGAAGCAATGCCACCCAACTTTGTTAAAAGTCATTTTTCATTACTCTGATGGAGTTAATAGACCAATTATTCTTTTCTTGGGGTAGAGAGAGATAATGCTTGATTTTGACACAACTAGCAATTTTTTTTCAAAGCTTTGGGTTCTGCAAGATATAGATCCACCTCCTTCCACATCGCCTTTCCTCAAGATTCTCAATGACCCTTAAGACCATGTGGACCATTGACCATGAGGTACAGCGATGCTCAGAGATGTATTCACCAAGTGGAAAGGATGTGTCATGATGATGGGGGAGAATGTTGCTGTGGGGGGAGCGGTGGGGTAGGGGAGGTGGGGGGTGCATCGGGACCTCATGTTTTTTTAATGTAATATTTTTTTAAAAAGATTAAAAAAAAGACACTTTCTACATTTATACCAGGACAGTGGGTAGCTCTTGGGTCTGAGAAACCAGTTAATGGTGTCATCAGCTCAGATCCTGGGGGCTGAATTCACAGACAGGGATATGTTCTGAGCCAACTGTCATTGCTCCTCCTTGGAAAGGCAGGATGGGAGGGTCTGAGGAGCAGGGAACCCCAGGCTTCCTGCTCATATGAGCAGTGTTCCTCCATCCATTCAGCCTTGGAATCAAGGATCCAGTGAATGGTGAGAGACCCTTGCTTCATGCCAACAAAGCAGGCACTCTGTGGGAGCAGAGCAGGGCAGGATATGGTCTCTGATTGCAGTGCCCCTGCTAAGCATTTTCTCCATCCCACACACCCTTGCTCTGTGTCCACTTGCGGATGGCCCTGGCCTTGAATCTCCTTGAAAGGGGCTGCAGTCTTGGACTTCTAAAATCTGAGAAGTGCTTTGCTCTGCTCTCTACCCTTGCCTCCCATGCTAAGCTTAAATGCAGAATCTTTACATTTATGATGCATTATACCATGGTTGGCATCCTTCTAAGACATTGACACAGATGAGGCAATTTTCTTACATCAGTTCTTAGAAATGATTCCTAAAATTATCTCCTTCTGTGATTGGAGGCCCTGGGGAATGGGTGACGAGTGACCTGGTTGAATAAGACATGGGATTTGTGGTCCCCAAACAAAATCCTGTGGGATGAGAGCAGCTCTCTTCAGACTGCAAAACTCCTCAATAGAGGCACAGATCCAGAATATGGGATTGGCAGGGCTGGATCCATGTAAAGCAGGGCCAAGCTGGGTCACCACCCACCCAGCACAGGTGCACCTTGAATCCCAGTGACTGTCACCAGCTCAGCCTCTTGTTACCACAGGTATCCCAGATGCAAATCACCCTGGGCCTCACAGAAGAAATGCCCCTTACAGGCTGGGCCTGTGTGGTAGGTCTTCATCCTCCAGATGGCCATGCAGATGCTGTGACTCCTACTCTGCCTGCTGGCAGCTCCCCTGGGTGAGGGTCTTGGGGTTCAGGAGTTCAGAGGGGCTTGATTATGGGGTAGGACAGACTCACAATGACTCTCCTTTTCCCCAGGTGTCCTGTCGGAGCTCACCCTGAAGGAATCAGGCCCTGGGCTGGTGAAGCCCTCACAGACTCTCTCCCTCACCTGCTCTGCCTCTGGGGGTTCCTTCACCAGCAGTAACTACTGGAGCTGGATCCGCCAGAGCCCTGGAAAGGGGCTGGAGTTGATGGGGTACTGGTACACATCAGGAAGCCCATACTACGATCCAGCTTTCCAAGGCCGCATCTCCATCACAGGTGACATGTCCAAGAATGAGTACTACCTGCAGCTGAGCTCCCTGAGGACTGAGGACACAGCCAAGTATTACTGTGCAAGATACACAGTGAGGGGAAGTCAGTGTGAGCCCAGACAAAAACCTCCCCTGCAGGAAGGGGATGGACAGCAGGGGGCACTTAGGACCAACAAGGACAGGACTCAGTCCCAGGAGTGGGTGAGGGGAAAGATTTCCTGTCAGCATCTGAGGTTTCCTTTCCTCAGAGCCTATTTCACCAAGGACTTGCCTGAGTTCTCCTTCGTCAATCCCCAGAGCAATGTCCGGGAGATTCAGAGCCACTTTTATTTCACTTCTAGAGGGAAATGAAGCCACTCCCCCGGCTTCTATATCCCCTTCTTTTGGTCTTAACTTAGCTCCCAGTGAGACCTTTTGCAGGCCATTGCACTAATATGTCAAGTACCTCATGAAGCCCACAGTCTCTGACAAAAATTTCCTTTCTATTATTTCTCAACATTAAATCCAATCTAGGGAAAGAATGAGTAGTTAAATATTCATTTTTTTAAATGGATTTAATTTTTTAATTTTAATTTTAACAGACACTTTACATTTCATAAACATTATGTAAATGTAGGGATCTATTATTTTATATTTAAAGAAGATTTAGATTAAACAAATGTTACAAAAAATGTATGGTATTCCCATATACCCCACCCCCCCCCTCCCATTTTCCAGTTCTAACAACACCTTTCATTAGTGTGGTACATTTGTTAATATTGAGGAACACATATTAAAGCATGGCTATTAACCATGGACTACAGTTTACATTATAGTTTATCCCATACAATTTTGTAGGCTATAATAAAA
This sequence comes from Dasypus novemcinctus, assembly GCF_030445035.2. Lineage (NCBI taxonomy): Eukaryota > Metazoa > Chordata > Mammalia > Cingulata > Dasypodidae > Dasypus > Dasypus novemcinctus. The sequence goes on along the minus strand of NC_080691.1, from coordinate 59,820,037 downwards.
TATACAAGGGCCTGTATCCATCACTGCAATGTCATGCAGGACAAATCCAAAGTACCAACAATGCTCCCATATCACATCTGTTCTTCTCTCACTCACCCTTCAGATCCTCTGGTGTCCACTCTATTAATATCGATGATAAGAGTTCTTCCAGTTCTGGAGTAATAAGTTTATAATTGAATAATAATAAGTCTACTTTAGTGCACTGTACATTTCCCAATCTAGGAGATTTTGAGATGGTTGTACCCACTCTGTTTCTAATTGATAGGGGACTTAGGTCCCATGTGGCAGGTGTGGAGACTACCTGTTCCATGGGATGGGCACGGTCTATCCTCATCTCCTTGTTAGTTGTCCTGGGTGAGTCGAATGAACTGAAGTGTAGGTGTGGCAACTTTGCTGAGATGCAGGACTCCACCAGCAACTCCATGCCCAGGTGGTGGGATGGGCATGGGGATGAGGAAGTTGCGGATAGTTCAGGCAGGACCGTGCTGTGGGGGGACAAAGTGTGAGGATGGGGGAGGTGCCATGCCATGGAGGTGGGGGTGAGTGCATGATATGGGTTAGATTTTGGACTGGAGGTGCAGAGTGGTATGTCTCTGCATGGCCTTGGATGTTCCTTATGTTTTGTACATGGAGAATTTAGGCCAGTTGAGCTTAGTGGAGCATTATAAAGCAGCATGTGCTTGTCTGAAGAGATGAGTCCCCCAGACAGAGGCCAAGGAAAAGACTTGGAGGGATGTGATTTTCTCTTATTTCCTTTGCCTGGCATAATGGCAGTATCTGTCTATACCAGTGGGCAAGAACAGCTGGTTTCTGGAGATGAGTGCCCAGCCCAGAGCTGGGTGATGAGGAGGGAACCCTGGGACAGATAATACCAATGGGCATTAGGCCTACAAAGATTCCAGGAAACTGGTTTGAGTGGGAAGTCCTTAATGCTGGAGCAAACTCCAAGGACAGTGAGAGCATCTCCCTGCCTCTGACAATAGAGTGACTACTGTCCCCTGTTCCATGGAACACAAGTTGGCTGAAGATGCCAGCCTGGCACAGGGTGGGATTTTGATGAGGGCACTGCTGAGCCAGGCTGAGGAAGCTCCTGGCAGCAGGAGAGAGTGCAGGGCTGCTAGTGCTCCAGAGGATTCCTGAGTGTGCAAGCCTCAGCATCTTGGTGGTGGCAGTGTTAGGGTGGAGGTGGGAGATGAGTGTGCTGGTCCCCACTGGGCTTTGTTAGCATTCAGAGAAGTCAGGCATGAGCAGGTGTCTGAGGAAGGAGGGTGAGCCCTCTGGACTCTCATCTGCCTCCTCAGCACTAAAGGCCACTTACCCATCATGAGTTTGGGGATTTAGAACTCACTGGGTACATCCTTGTGTGGAATGATGAGTTAGGAGAAGGATGTATGTTTTGCTCTGATGTATTTTGGTCTCGCCTTCCTTAAGATGTCTTAGGCTGAAGCTGGGAGATAGGATGGACGTAATGAAAGTGCTTTCTGCTTCCTCAGGCCAATGCTAACAGCCCAGCTTTTCTGACCAGCCACCTCCCCTCCCCGGCCACTGGCAGGGTGTTCTGCCCAGCAGACCCAATGTGAATGATGTCTCCTCGAGCTGTGCAGCGCTTGTGTAGTTCAGTCATTTGTCCCTTCTTCCTCTTCTTTCTCCACCTCTCCTCTCTCTCTCCATTTTGCCCTCAAACATTGGATTATTTATTTAATCAAAGCTTTTAATGTGATTATTGAATTACTGCCTTGGTGGTTGGAGCTTTTGGTCCATTGAGGAACGTAGACATTTGTGCCAATAAATACACTAAAGGTCTATAAGAGCCATGACAGGAGGTACCAGGCTCCTATAGGAGGATATAACAAGGGCAGCCCACCCAATTTTGAGGGGCAGGTCTCAGAGGTGGCTTCCAGAAAGAGATGCTTCTAGGGTCAACAGGGTGAAACATTTCTGTCTTATGTGTATAGGAATCTAGATTGTGAAAAGAAAGGAGAGTGTGTAGTTTTAGGTATAGTAGGATGTATTTTGGAGTGAAAGTGTAGAGGGAGCAGACGTTAAAGGAGGAGGAGGCAACACAGTGGAAGGTTTCAACTTGGGAACGTTGAGTGAGATGTTCCTGGGAAGGACAAAGTGTGTGGTGCATTATGGTGCTCTGTGAGATCATGAGGAGGACAGAGTGTTGGAGGAGAAATGGTTTAAAGAGACTCAATGATGAGAATTAGATTTGGCTCAATGCATAGAGCATCTGTCTACCACATGGGAGGTCCAGGCTTCAAAGTCAGGGCCTCCTGACCCATGTGAGGAGCTGGCCCACACGCAGTGCTAATGTGCACAGGAGTGCCTGTTCATGCTGGGCTGTCCCACCTGTAGGGGAGCAACATGTGCAAGGTGGGCACCCTGTAAGGAGAGCTGCCCAGAGTGAAAAAAAGTGCATCCTGCCGAGGAGTCGCACCGTGCACACGGAGAGATACACGGCAAGATAATATAAAAAAAGAGACACAGATTCCCAGTGACAAAGACAGATTCCCTACTGACAAGAATACAAAAGGACACAGAAGAACACTCAACAAATGGTCATAGAAAATAGACAATTTGGTGGGGCAGGGAAGGGGAGGGAAATGAAATAAAAAATAATCTTTTTTTTTCTTTTTTTTTAATTGACTTTGTAATAATATTACATTAAAAATATATATGTGAGGTCCCATTCAACCCCACCCCCCCCTCTCCCCCCCCCAACAACACTCGTTCCCATCATCATGACACATCCATTGGATTTGGTAAGTACATCTTTGGGCACCTCTGCACCTCATAGACAATGGTCCACATCATGGCCCATACTCTCCTCCATTCCATCCAGTGGGCCCTGTGAGGATTTACAATGTCCGGTGATTACCTCTGAAGCACCATCCAGGGCAGCTCCATGTCCCAAAGACGCCTCCACCTCTCATCTCTTCCTGCCTTTCCCCATACCCATTGTCCACCATGTCCACTTTTCCCAATCCAATGCCACCTCTTCTATGTGGACATTGGATTGGTTGTGTCCATTGCACCTCTATGTCAAGAGGAGGCTCAGATTCCACATGGATGCTGGATGCAATCCTCCCACTTTCAATTGTAATCACTCTAGGCTCCATGGTGTGGTGGTTGTCCTTCTTCAACTCCATCTTAGCTGAGTGTGGTAAGTCCACTAAATCAGATTGTAGGTGCTGGAGTCTGTTGAGGCTCAGGACCTGGCTATCACATTGTCAGTCCAGAGATTCAAATCCCCTAAATATATCTTAAATCCCAACATTAACTGCACCTCCAGCACATTAGCATGAAAGTCTTATGAAGGGAGATCCCATCTGAGTCCAGATTCATCACACATAAACACCATTTATTTTAAAAAATTAAAAATCCAATAAATCAAAGTGTAGGAGCTGAAGTCTGTTGAGGCTCTGGGCCTGGGTGTCTTATTATCAGTCCAGAGATTCAAATCCCCTAAATATAGCTTAAACCCCGCGTTTTCGGGACATGGAGTTGTCCTGGGTGGTGCTTCATGGACAATTACAGGACATTGTAGATCCCCCCAGGGCCCACTGGATGGAACGTGGGAGAGTGTGGGCTATGATGTGGACCATTGACTACGGGGTGCAGTGATGTTCAGAGATGTACTTACTGGGTGCAATGGATGTCTCTCGATGATGGGAGAGAGTGTTGCTGTGGGGGGCGTGGGGGGTGGGGGCGATGGGGTTGATTGGGACCTCGTATTTTTTGAATGTAATTTGTAAAAATAAATAATTTTAATTAAAAAAATTTAAAAAAATTAAGGAGACTCACACATTGCATGCATCATGTTTCTGTGTACTGAAACCATCATGAATCATGATAGATCTTATGTGAGTGATTCCTAGAGCAGATGGAGACGTTTTCCTCAAGGAAGGTAGGAATCCCAAGGACAATAGGTAATCACATGGAGACAGGGTTTTGTGTGGAGTGGTGCTATCATATGAGGATGAAAGTGCAAGAATGGAAGTGGGAAAAGTGAGCATAGTCTGAAACTGACAATGAGCATCTATTAGGCAAACACTCAAATTCTATGAGGAAAATCAGGGGGAAACACCACATTTGAGAATGTTCCCGAGGTGTTTTCCATGTGGGAATCAAGAATGAGTTAGTATAGGAAGAGAAAAGGCATATTCAGAGATGGATTTGAGGTGTATAGGTTTTGCCCTATTACTGACTGAAGATAGCAGAAGGCACAATGGAATGAATTTGAGAGAGGGGTGGGGAGTGCATGATGAATTTAGAGAAAGGGCTGATTTGAGTCCAGGGCTATTAGAAACTACAAGATGAGAGAATAGACCCTGGATTGCTGATCTTCAGTGGTGATTAACACAGTTTTGAAGAGCAAGATGACTGTGCTTGGTATTCCCACAGGAGAAAGAGTCCTTATGATTCTGAATGTTGGGGGTGGGTAGAGAATACAGGTTTTGGCAGGACTTCTCAGGTTTCTGGCTCCCCTGGTGCCAGCGTAGGGAGGTCATGAGGGCCATCAACTCTCCAAGTACGTCTTCCATCCTTAGGATTCCTCTTGCTCACCTGGCATAGTGTTCTTAAATCATTAATCCCCTTGGGAATTGGAACTCTTATCTTTAACTAATTGAATTAATCCAACCCTGTGAAAACTACATGGAATAAGAAAAATATATAATTGTATGTGTACATCCCATATGATTACACATAATTTTTTAATTTCTCAATATGATACAAAGGTTATGCAACTCTTGTCTTCAGACTTTGAAACATAAAGGGATACTAAGGTCCCATGGGGAGAAGGCTGAATCTATCAATATTTCTGAAAACTCTATTGCTGTATCATTATGGATCAAATTAGAATAGTATCATGTCTAATAAATTTTGATACCCATGTTTCTAAGACCTGCAACACCTCCTTGGAAACTATCCGCCTGCTGAACATCCTGAAATTCCCTGATCTCACTCAATGGAAGGTATAGCAAATCTCTTCAATATGAGAATGGAGGAGATGGGTACATGAGAGCAGCACTGTCCTGTTTATTGCTGCATCACACAAATCCTCTCCAGTGGTCATCCTGCAATTCTGGGCTCTTTCATCTGTGGCTTCTGCTGAGAGTTAATGAGGCCTGTAGATAACTGCATACTTTCAGCTTTCTATCAAATTCCAGATCCAGGGATCAAGTGAGTCAGGTGAGCCTGACCCCTTCCTCGGGAAGAGGAAAGCCTGTCCATGCATACACAAGGTTTCAAAGCCTCTATGTTCGACTTTTCTACTTTTCATTTCTCTCTTGAAAATACAGCCCCTTCCCCAGAGGTGGTAGATCAGGAAGAACTCCAAGGGTTCCTAATGATAGTTGATGCTCTTACCACCCCAGAAGGCATCTTCTCCCAGTAAGAGTTGGGTAGTTTGTCCCAGTCCATCCCTCTAGCTGCATTCATTAAGATCTTTTGCAGACTATATAAGTACAGAAGCACTGTCCATGACAAAGAAAAGGTTGAGTCACCTGGAGCATGCACCTAAAGCCATGCAAAGTAGTCTCCAATTTCTGGTGGTAGTGGTGCATTATGTGGTATGGGGAGCTAAAGCTGGGAACCAAGAACCCTGAGCATTCTGGGAGAGGAGGAACATGCATGCTCACACTTGGGAAAAGAAGGTAGGAACTTTAATTTTCAATTACAATAAAATAATCTTGCCACAAAATAACCTGTCAATACAGTAACTAAAAAATCTAGAAATTTTGACATTTTTGTTTATTATTGTTATTATTACTACTATTATTATTATATTGTTCCTGACCAGAGCCAAGAAAGAGAATTAATTCCCACAAATTAAATGCATAATGTCAGAGTGGCAGTTAAATGTGTTTGTTCATACTTCCAGACTAATGCAGCAGAAAAATATGAAGAAAATTAATTTATGTGTTACAACCTATGATATTTTGTAATACATACAAAAGTACTACAAATATATATTCTGTGTCTGAAACTTGGAAACATCCTGGCATTACTTAGAATAGATGTGGTGATGAATCCCCAGAGATTAAATGCTTTTAAACAAGAAGCAAAAACCCGATATATTCATTACAGGATTACTCTCTTTCTCACATTTTGCTTGAACCTGAGCATGGGTTTGGTGCCTGCTCTGGGCGGGTCCTCAGAGCCCTCTGCTGCCCATCCCCTTCCTGAATGGGGAGGTTTGTGTCTGGGCTCAAACTGACTTCCCCTCAATGTGTGTCTTGTACAGTAATATGCAGTGGTGTCCTTAGGTGTCATGGAGCCCAGCTGCAGAAATTCCTGAATCTAGGATGTGTCCCTGGATGTGGAGATTTGACTGGAGGGATGAGGCATAGCCTTTATCCCCATTGTAACATATTGCTTATAAGCCCTTCAGCCCCTTCCTTGAGGGTTGGCAGAGCCAATCCCAACAATAATCACTGGTTGTGATGGAGAATCCAGAGACAATGCAGGTGAGGAACAGGGTTTGTAAGGGCTTCACCAGGGCAGCTTCTGACTCGTGCAGCTGCACTTGGGAAAGGAAACCTGAGTCAAGGAGAAACACAGTGAGTCATGAGCTCATATGCATCATTCTATTGCCTTTATGGCTGAATCATTTAGACACTCACATCTGGGAGCTGCTACCAGAAAGAGGAGGGACCACAAGGCTTTCCTGTTCCTGTGGACAAAGCCCATGACTTGCAGACAATATTTTCCTAGTTGAGGAGGATCCTGCATTTAAGTCCATGTGGTCTGTCCTTTCATCTGTTGACCCAAGTGGCTATATATATATGGGAGGTACTTGTGAATGTAAAATTAAAAGTACTATGGGGGTCATTGTCTCTGTGGATCCTCTGTGAGATCAAAGCTGGCTAAGCCCTATGAGAACACAGTCCCATTCCTGGGGGCTTTCTTTTTCAAATAAAGTGTTGTTGTTTTTTTTCCTCCTGGCCATGGAAATTTGATGAAACACCTGGAAGTGAGTCAAGTACAGCCAAAAACAATGACCTTGGGAATATAGTCAATGTGTTATGTTTATCAAATTCTCAACATTAATGCAAAGCCTTCTAATCTGCCCAATAAACATTCTGATCTGTTTAGCACCTCCCTTAGCTGTTTTATTGGATACTATAAAATTTTGTGGCAATAGGTAAATTTAGCAAACATGATAAATTCAGATGAACTTTACCCACTGTAATATGTGCCATGATTCAGATCGATTTTGATTCATTTATATTGTGTGATCATGTCATCATCTGAAAAGGCTTTTATTTAATTTATATTCAATACTTGTAGGTGTTGAAATTGTTCAAGTTAATCTCTCCAGCAGTTTATTCTTTGCAGAGTAAACATCTCTGCTTAGAAGATAATCACTCCTAGCAGGTTCCTAAACAGTTTATCCCCAAACATAGCTGAATCTGTAGGGACACCCTGCACCTCAGGATGCTCTCCTTTAGGAAGAACATTAAGAAACATAAATCTTCCTCTGGGCTACAAACACATATAGCCCAGGGAAGGGCCTTCACTCAAATAAATGTTGGATTAGAGATATAGGTTGCATTATGACTCCCAAAAAGAAATGTTGAAAAATTACCCTGTCCTGTGAATGTGACCTTATTTGGAAATAGGGTCTTTGAATATGTTATTAGCTAAGTTAAAATAAACTGCATTAGATTGGGCCCTAATCCAACAATACTGGTATCCTTATAAAAAAGGAGGAATTGGACACAGACAGACAAGACTCAAGGAGGATGCCTTGGTGACTGAGTTAGGAATTGAAGCTTTACGATTTTCAACAAAGCACTACTGTGTAGATCTACAGGCTGTAAGTTTATAGCCTCCAGACCTGCAAAGCAATACAAATCTATAGTGCTAAGCCATCTAATTTTTGACACTTTTTACAGCAGCCCTAAGAATCCATACATGGATTCATTCAAGTTTCCAGGAAAAATCCAATTCCTGATTCTTATGTCAATGCCAAATAATTTTTAATTCAGTGAAAATACCTTTGGCTATATTGGGAGAAATAGCATGCAGATCCATGGCCATATAGCAGAACAGTTTCCCGAAGTGATGAACTCACAATGGCTATGGATCAACTCCCTCACAAGGAATCAGGTCCCTTTAAAAAATGCCCCGAGAGCTGCCCTCCTCAGGACTTTGTTAGTGAATCTGGGATTGTGGCTGAGAAAGTACAAATCATTAATGGCAGAGAGCCCAGCAGCTCCATCCCTGCCTGCTGTATGACCCCTAGAATGTGCCCTCACCCCTATATCATTTGATCTGAACAGACACATATTGATAATGACAACAGAAACATTTTGAATTTTATAGTAGGTTCATGGTGCTGTATACTGTTAACACAGTTATTTAGTGTTATCAGCCCCATGATAAGCAAAATGTGGGGACCATTGCAAGCCCCCACCACTGATCACCACAATTGTACCAGTGAAACTTCCCTGGTCCTGTCCTTCCATGTCACACCTGTGTCACTGGGGCAGGTCAAACCCCTCAGCTTCAATGACCACACCTGTACATTGTCCTATTTAGATTTTATTTCTGAAAATCCCTTTTAACTTCTTGTTTCATGAATTAAGCCTTGAATGCACTATAATAAGACCCAGGTTTTCAATATTAGTCAAATGAATTATGTAACAAATAACCTCCATGACTGAGTGCAGGTAATAGGAAAGTTAACAGAAGTAGAAAAAGCCAGAATTAAAGGACATATCAGGATCTTCTGTTTAAGAGGTGGAAATGTACGCTAATCTGATTTGGGAAGTGTTATGGGAAGTGATGGCATCCAACATGCTGAATCAGGTGTCCCTGATACTTAGCAGGTGGTCCCAATGTTTAAACAGATGCAGAATTGAGTGATATGGTGTTAGAGGGATATTGGAATTCGTTCTTGCTCACAGAGATAAAAATCAAAAAGTTGTAAATATATATCTGTGGATGTGTATGAAACGGGAAAAATAAATAAAATATAAATAGCTCTGTCAATCATAGAGATTATTAAACAATGGTGGGGCTGAACAACAATCCTAGGTTTTTAAAATGCTTGTGTGACAAACCAACAGAAATGACTAATGTGCAATAGAAAGCAAAAATTGGTAGATATTTAGTTGAGATGGCTGGAGATTACCAGTGTTGAAGATGCTGGAGGAACTAACCACAATGTCCAGAGTGAGAAGAACAAGATGTTGTTAGTGTGGAGGAGACAGAGAAGGTACTCTTGATACCAGCCTTTTATTTGTGCTATAAAATTTAGAGAGTGTGAACTAAGAATGGAATGTGAACTTACAGAAAGCTGAGACCAGATGTTTGAGGATAAAGGAAAGAATTACAGGTCATTATTTTTTTTCATTGTGAAAAATGAAACATGAGCTAAAAAGAAACACAGGCAGTGTGTTTCCCAAAATTCTGTACCCATTGAATTAGTAAATCAACCCTGTCCTCTAGGCACCTACTGTTCAGGTGAATAAAAGACTTACAATTGTCCCTATTACATGTGGTCCTCTCGCCTTATTGAGTCAGGCAAAGACTTCCAAAGAGATTAGTTTTAGACACATAACAGTCTGTTAAGTTCTTACTTTGCTTGTGTTTTGAAAAGCAAATCTCAGACCTTGAGAGGAAGGAGGAAGCCACTCCCTTTGCCATTGTACCTGTTAAGGGGCCAAGTCCTGTGCTTGGTGAATCATGAGCGCCCCCTGAAGCCCTACCTCTGCCCTGCAGGGAGGTTTCTGCTGGGCTCACAGGGTATTTTCCTTGCAGAAGCTTTCTTTAGAGACCCCACATCTCTGTTTGTACTGAACTGTGCTTTGTAACCAGTATACCCTATCGGGAGCCCAAATTCAGGATTCTATGAAGCACATAGGGGAGGGGCCCCTGCCCATATCCCCCCAGATTGTCTGGAAATGTCCCACACTTGGAGAATGCAGAGATGACTCTTGGCAACTTTCGGGCAGTCTCTCATCTCCTTTGTGCTCCGTGAATTGAAGGTAGCATCAAGGAACACCTGCAAGTAGATATTCATGGGGCTTAAAACTCATTCATACATGTACTAGTCCCATAACACTCTAACACTCACACACATATATGCACACACTCATTCATATGCATACACATCTACCACTCCAATAATCCACACACACACAACCACACACTGTCAGGCATGTACACATACACACATCTCAAAGCCCTCTCACACATTTAAACCAATTATATGTACACTCATGCACACACTTGCACACAGATGCACACATATATACACATGAACACAATATTGATGAATTTTTCAAAACTGAAGACAACATCCCTCTTCCAATTGTCCAGCACACAGGCAGTGCCATCTACAGTGACCCTAAGCTTCTGTATGTGACTTTCTTGGCAAAGATAACAGAAGCAAACATGAATATAGACACTGGAAATTTATATTTTTAAAATTTTCTCATCTTTTATGGATATTTAATTTCCTTGCAAACAGGCCTAACTTTTCAATACAACTTGCCTATTTCCACAAATACCTAGTTTTCTTCTACACAGATATTAATAGCAAAGGATTTTATATAAAACTTCCTTGTTGTCAGAGACTGGTAAGCAGGGAGTAATCATTAATTAAGATTTAAACTCAGACTTATCTTAAGAGTTGGCAAATTCACCAATTCCTAAGAATCTTGTTTCTACATTTCCCAGTTCTGACAGATCATAAGTGTTGGCTTTAAAGTTTGAAGATATTCCTCTGCCTTGATTTTCAGCTTATTTCCATCAACATTCAGCCTGATTCTTCAGTAGTCAAATCATCCAACTAAATGTGTCCATATCTAACTATCAGAATTCTATAACCACTATAACAAACAATCCCAGGTATCTCTATAATAAAATATATTAAGACAGTTCCATTGCTTACTCACTTTCAAATACAAGTTGTTCAGGAGGAAGGAGAACAAAAGTGTCAGCATGTTTTTAGGACATCCCTGCACACTAACCTGTGTCACCTCTGTGTCTGATCACAAACCCAGACACTCAGACACAGTTTTCTTTTGCAAAATACGATTCTGAAGTTAGAAAATATCATACATATGATACTGTGAATATGGGGAAGGCCTTTGGGCAATTGTTTTTCAAGTGATGGTTCCTAGGGACTATCCTTCTAGGTTCTGGTTCATGTTCATTAGGTATTGAATAGAGATAACATGAGGAATGTTTCCTGTGACACTGAGGAATTAAAATGCACTGGTTGTGGCCAATGCAAAGTTTGTGTAAAAATGGCAGCCAAACCTTCAAAAATCTGACGAGAATGTGGGAGGAAGGAGGCTAAGACAGGTCTTTAGATGTGTGCATGTGTCCAGCAAGGAGGTGGAGATGGAATCAGGAGAGGAGCTAGAGACTTGGATCCCATTTATAAAGTAGATATCAGTAAGATGGAATTGGGACTGTTGGAATAGCTTGTCTGACTCTAGGGAAAGAGAGAGATGTCCAAGCAGGAGTCACTGGGGCATTCTCCCTACGTCTCCATTCTATTCATCTGTCCATGTGTTTATTTGTGTCAGCATTACTCAGGCATAAATGTAATTTAATAGTCATCACGTATTTAAGTATAATACTGGGTAATTATATACACACATGTGCACATGTGTGGTCATCACCACCACCTCAATAGTGAACTCCCAAAAATTTTCACTTGTAATTTCTGCCTCTCAACCATTTCCTTCTCCCAAGGAACAATTAATATTCTTAATTTAAAAGATAGTTTTATTAAGATATACATCATATACCACAAAAATTCATCCATTTAAAGCATATTTTTAGATGGTTATTGTTTTATAAAAAAATATGAGTTACCATGAACAGGGAAAATATTAGAATGATTTCATTAAATTCTACAGAAAAAAGTATACCCTCTACCTAACATCATCTTGTCCTTAGACCTCACATTTACCCAATAAACAACAAATCTACCTTATGGCTCTGTACTATCATTAATTGTGGTATAAATATCAGGGGAAATAAATTATTTTTTTGTAATTTATTACAATATGAAGCCATGCCTGGCTTCTTTTAATTCTCATATTGTATCAAAATTCATCCATGTGATAGCAAATATCAACACATCCCATTCCATTCCTGAATGTGCTAACCCCTAATCTACTTACTTTATGAATTTGCATGTTCGAGAGATTCCATGTAAGTGAATGCATACAATACTTTTCCTTTTGCTTTTGGACTATTTAATTTAAACCTGTTTCAATTTTCAATTCATTTTATATGCCTTCCTTTGTGCAAGTGAATGATATGCCATTCTGTGAAAATATTTGATTATCCAGTCTTCTGTTGAAGAAAATTTGGATTTCTACTTTTTGACTATTGTAAATGCTGTTGCTATGAACTTTGCTTTACAAATATATACTTGAACCCCTGTTTTTTACATTTTAGGGTATATGCCTGGAAGTGGAATTGTAGGTTTAAAATATAATAATTTTTTATTTATTTTTATTTCTAAGAAGCTTTAAAGTATATAAATGTTGCACTAAAAATATAAAGTATTCCCATAGGACCCACAACCTCCCCCACCCACACATTTCCACATCAGCAACACTCCTCATTGGGCGTGGTACAATAGTTACAATTGATGAACATATAATGAACGATTGCTACTAACCATGGATTATAGTTTACATTATAATTTACACTATGTCCAAGACAATTTTGTAGTTTATGACAAAATATACAATGGCCTGTATGTGTCACTACAGTGTCATGCAGAACATCTCCAATGTCCCAAAAATGCCCTCATAATATAACTATTCTTCCCTCTCTCATCCCTCAGAACCTCTGTTGGCCACTGCCTTTTTATCAGTAAGAGTTCTTCCATTGCTAGAATAACGTCCTTAGTAGAATAACAATAAATGTTAGTCCATTGTTCATTCCCCAAATTGAGGATTTTGAGATGGTAATGCCCACTTTGTTTCTAATTGAGAGGGGAAAATTTGCTGTACAAATATATACTTGAATTCCTTTTTCTATTATTTTGGGGTATATACCTGGAAGTGAAACTTTAGGTTTGAAAGATAATTGCTTATTTAATAACTTGAGGACCTGCACATAGATCATACAATGAACAACAGCCACAAAAATGAAATGTATACATTTAGACGAATACAATATCTGCAGTCTCTATTTGAAAAAAAAACTGCAGTATGATGAATAAAGAAAACAATTATCTAAATAAATTAGAGATTTTTATAATTCATATAATGGAATACATAGGGTTGCTAAGAGATCATTTCTGCCCATCTTGATCTATAACTTCAGTATAATCTCAAACGAAACCTCAGCAAGATATTTTATATGTGTCAAAAAACATTTTCTAAAATTTTTATGGAAAGACAAAAGGTATAAATTAATAACACAATACTGAAGATGTAGGGCTCACAAACCAATTTCAATATTGAATATAAACCTACAAGAAACAATGAAATTCATAATGGTTGAAAAAAATAAGCAGGGAGATAAATGTTAAAGAATAGAAAGTTCAGAATTTGACAATACAATTATAGCCAAATGATATTTGTAAAAGAAGCAGTAGTACCTTAAAGAAAGGAAGAGAATCTTTTCAAAATATGACACTACATTCAAATTCAAGAAATCAGTAAATTAGACACTTACCTTTCACAAAATTAACACAAAATGATTCAAAGACCTATATATAAGGCACAGAAATATAAAACTTGTACAAGATAACATAGTTGAAAGTCTAGGGCTATAGGACATAGACAAAGAATTTTATTTACAACACCACAGGCACAATTTGTGAAAAAATGGTAGCATGTACTCTACTGAAAGTGAATTCTTCTTTATTCAAAACAATGTAAAGGGAATGTAAAGTCAAGGTACAAACTTAGAGAAAATACTTGCACAACTCATACCTGACAAAGGAGTTTTTGTAAAATGAAAAAGAACTCTTTTTTGTGTGTGGATATGAGCTTTTTTTTGTCTTAATTTATTTTTTTAAATATTACATTAAAAAAATATGAGGTCCCCATATACCCCCAACCCCCTCACCCCATTCCTCACCCATAACAACGATCTCCTCCATCATCATGAGACATTTATTGCATTTGGGGAATACATATCTGAGCACTACTAAACTTCATGGTCAATGGTCTACATCATAGCCCACACTCTCCCACATTCCACCCAGTGGGCCATGGGACGACATACAATGTCTGTTAACTGTCCTTTTTTCTATAACATCTCAAATAAATTTGTTTTAATAATTCATTATAAGATTTATATTCCATGTGTTCCTGTATTACCAGGTTATTTGCTATCCAAATACTTGTTTGCTTATCCTTCTTTTTACTTGTATTTTGTTTTGCATATATTCTCAAAATTTGAATAATGGTAGTGTTTCATAATTAGAAAAATGTCAGAAAGAAAAGAATTAGAGAATCATTATATATTGTCAAGGTTTTTATATTTGTCAAAATATCTAGAAGGAAACTACGTTTAACCATATTATTTTGTACATATCATATTGCTCAGTTGTAATAAAAATATATTTGATCACTTCATGCCAGGCAATATTAAGACTGACTAATATCCCCAGGAACTGACTATGTTGAAAACAGACTGGAGATCTCACTCTCCAGATTGTGGGAATTTCGGTAAGAACTCCTCTCCGGGTGTTCCTTGCCTCTATGTTCACAAATTTTCATGTGCCTGAGCACAGAAGCAATGCCACCCAACTCTGTTGAAAGGCAATTTCCATTACTCTGATGGAGTTAATAGACCAATAAATCTTTTCTTGGGGCAGAGACCAATAATGTTTGATTTAGACACAACTAGAAATTTTTTTTCAAAATTTTGGGTTCTGCCGATACAGACCCAACTTCTTCCACATCGCCTTTCCTCAAGATTCTCAAGTACCCTTAGGAACACTTTCTACATTTTCATCAGGACAGTGGGTAGCTCTTGGGTCTGAGAAACTAGTTAATGGCGCCATCAGCTCAGATCCTGGGGCTGAATTCACAGATAGGGATCTGGTCTGAGCCACCTGTCATTGTCCATCGTTGGGAAGGCCGGATGGGAGGGTCTGAGGAGCAGGGAACCCCAGGCTTCCTGCTCATATGAACAGAGTTCCTCCATCCATTCAGCCTTGGAATCAAGGATCAAGGGAATGGTGAGAGATCCTTGCTTCATGCCAACAAAGCAGACATACTGTGGGAGCAGAGCACGGCAGGGTGAGGTCTCTGTTTGAAGTGCCCCTGCTAAGCATTTTCTCCATCCCACCCTTGCTCTGTGTCCACTTGCTGATGGAGCTGGCCTGGCCTCTCCTTAAAAGGGGCTACAGTCTTGGACTTCTAAAATCTGGGAACTGCTTTGCTCTGCTCTCTACCCTTGATCCCACCCTAGATGCAGAATCTTTACAATTATGATGCATTTTTCCATGGCGGACCTCCTTTTAAGGCATTGACACAAATGAGGCAATTTTTCTTATACCAATTCTTAGAAATGATTCCTAACGTTATCTGTTCTGTGATTGGAGGCCCTGGGAAATAGGTGACCAGTGGCCTGGTTGAACAAGGCATGGGTATTGTGCTGTGCAGACTCCATGTTGTGTTCCCCAAACACCGTCATGTGGTTGAGAGCAGCTCTCTGTGCACAGACTACAGAACTTCTCACTAGAGGTACAGATCAAGAGTATGGCATGTGCAGGGCTGGAGCCATGTAAATTAGGGCCAAGCTAGGTCACCCCCAACCCAGCACAGGTGCACCTTGAAACCCAGTGACTGTCACCAGCTCAGCCTCTTGTTACCACAGACATCCCAGATGCAAATCACCCTGGGCCTCACAGAAGAAATGCCCCTCACAGGCTGGGCCTGTGTGGTAGGTCTTCATCCTCCAGATGGCCATGCAGATGCTGGGACTCCTCCTCTGCCTGCTGGCAGCTCCCCTGGGTGAGGGTCTTCGGGTTCAGGAGTTCAGAGTGGCTTGATTGTGAGGTAGGACAGACTCACAATGACTCTCCTTTTCCCCAGGTGTCCTGTCGGAGCTCACCTTGAAGGAGTCAGGCCCAGGGCTGGTGAAGCCCTCGCAGACCCTCTCCCTCACCTGCCCTGCTTCTGGGGGCTCTATCACCAGCAGTTACTACTGGTACTGGATCTGCCAGAGC
This sequence comes from Dasypus novemcinctus, assembly GCF_030445035.2. Taxonomy (NCBI): domain Eukaryota; kingdom Metazoa; phylum Chordata; class Mammalia; order Cingulata; family Dasypodidae; genus Dasypus; species Dasypus novemcinctus. The sequence continues at coordinate 59,803,860 of NC_080691.1, read as the reverse complement.
CCTGGAAAGGGGCTGGAGTGGATGGGATACTGGTACCCATCAGCAAACACACACTACAACCCAGCTTTCCAAGGCCGCATCTCCATCACTGGTGACACGTCCAAGAATGAGAACTACCTGCAGCTGAGCTCCCTGAAGACTGAGGACACCGCCAAGTATTACTGTGCAAGTGACACAGTTAGGAGAAGGCAGTGGGAGCCCAGACAAAAACTTCCCCTGCAAGAAGAGGATGGACAGCAGGGGGCGCTTAGGATCAACAAATACAGGACTCAGTCTAAGGAGTTGGTGCAGGGAGGGGAAAGATTTCCTGTCAGCATCTGAGGTTTCCTTTCCCCAGAGCCTATTTCCCCAAGGACTTGCCTGAGTTCTCCTTCATCAATCCCCAGGGCAATGTCCAGGAAATTCAGAGCCACTTTTTTTTTCACTTCTAGAGGGAAATGTAGTCACTGCCCCAGCTTCTATATCCCCTTCTTTTGGTCTTAACTTAGCTCCCAGTGAGACCTTTTGCAGGTCATTGCACTAGTATGTCAAGGACCTCATGAAGCCCACAGTCTCTGACAAAAAATTCCTTTCTGTTCTTTCTGAACATTAAATCCAATCTAGGGAAAGAATGAGTAGTTAAACATTCATTTTTTTTAATAGATTTAATTTTTTTAATTTTAATTTTAACAGAAGCTTTAGATTTCATAAATATTATATAAATGTAGGGATCTATTATTTTATATTTAAAGAAGATTTAAATTAAACAAATGTTACAAAAATTTTATGGTATTCCCATGTACCCCACCCCCTCCCCTCTCACATTTTCCAACTCTAACAACACCTTTCATTAATGTGGTACAATTGCTAATATTGAGGAACACATATTAAAGCATTGCTACTAACCATGGACTACAGTTTACATTATAGTTTATCCCATACAATTTTGTAGGCTATAAAAAAATATACAAGGGCCTGTATCCATCACTGCAATGTCATGCAGGACAAATCCAAAGTGCCAACAATGCTCCCATATTTCATCTGTTCTTCCCTCACCCACCCGTCAGATCCTCTGCAGTCCAATCTCTTTATATCGATGATAACTCTTTTTCCGGTTCTGGAGTAATAAATTTATAATAGAATATTAATAGGTCTACTTTAGTGCATTGTTGATTCCCCAATGTAGGAGATTTTGAGATGGTTGTACCGCACTCTGTTTCTAATTGATAGGGGACTTAGGTCCCATGTGGCAGGTGTGGAAACTAACTGTTCCATGGGATGGGCACTGTCTAACCTCATCTCCTTGTTAGTTGTCCTGGGTGTGTCCAATGAACTGAAGAGTATGTGTGGCAACTTTGTTGAGATTCAGGACTCAACCAGCCCCTCCATGCCCAGGTGGAGGGATGGGCATGGGGATGAGGAAGTTGCAGATAGTTCAGGCAGTACCTCGCTGTGGGGGAACCAAGGGTGAGGATGGAGGAGGTGCCATGCCATGGAGTTGGGGGTGAGTGCGTGATATGGGTTGGATTTTTGACTGGAGGTGCATAGTGGTATGTCCCTGCATGGCCTTGGATGTACCTCATTCTTTGTACATGGAGAATTTAGGGCAGTTGAGCTTGGTGGAGCATTCTAAAGCAGCATACGCTTGTCTGAAGCAATGAGTCACCCAGACAGAGGCCAAGGAAAAGACTTGGAGGGATGTGATCTTCTCTTGTTTCCTTTGCCTGGCATAATGGCAGTATCTGTCTATACCAGTGGGCAAGAACAGCTGAATTCTGAAGATGAGTGCCCAGCCCAGAGCTGGGTGATGAGGAGGGAACCCTGGGACAGATAATACCAATGGGCATTAGGCCTACAAAGATTCCAGGAAACTGATTTGAGTGGGAAGTCCTTAATGCTGGAGCAAACTCCAAGGACAGAGAGAGCACCTCCCTGCCTCTGGCAACAGAGTACTGTCCCCTGGTCCATGGAACACAAGTTGGCTGAGGATGCCAGCCTGACACAGGGTGGGATTTTGATGAGGGCACTTCTGAGTCAGGCTGAGGAAGCTCCTGGCAGCAGGAGGCAGTGCAGGGCTGCTAGTGCTCCAGAGGCTACCTGAGCGTGCAAGGCTCAGCATCTTGGTGGTGGCAATGGTAGGGGGGAGGAGGGAGATGAGTGTGCTGGTCCCCACTGGGCTTTGTTGGCATTCAGAGTAGTCAGGCATGAGCAGATGTCTGAGGAAGGAGGGTGAGCCCGCTGGACTCTCATCTGCCTCCTCAGCACTAAAGGCCACTTACCCATCATGACTTTGGGGATTTAGACCTCACTGGGCACATCCCTGTGTGGAATGAGAAGTTAGGAGAGGGATGTATCTCTTTTACTCTGATGTATTCTAATCTCGCATTCCCTAAGATGTCACAAGCTGAAGCTGGGAGATAGGATGGACGTAATGAAAGTGCTTTCTGTTTCCTCAGGCCAATGCTAGCAGCCCAGCTTTTCTGACCAGCCACCTCCCCTCCCCGGCCACTGGCAGGGTGTTCTGCCCAGCAGACCCGATGTGAATGATGTCCCCTCGAGCTGTGCAGCACTTGAGTATTTCAGTCATTTGTCCCTTCATCCTCTTCTTCCTCCCCCTCTCCTTTCTCTCTCCCTTTTGCCCTCAAACATTGGATTATTTATTTAATCAAAGCTTTTAATGTGATTATTGAATTACTGCCTTGGTGGTTGGAGCATTTGGTCCACTGAGGAACACAGACATTTGTGCCAATAAATACAATAAAGGTTACTAAGAGCCATGACAGGAGGAACCAGGATCCTATAGGAGGATATAAGAAGGGCAGCCCACCCAGCTTTGAGGGGCAGGTCTCAGAGGTGGCTTCCAGGAAGAGATGCTTCTAGGGCCAACAGGCTGAAACACTTCTGTCCTCCTCTGAGTATGGGGAGTGAGTTTTGCAAGGACCCCACATTTCCTGGAAACAGCATCCATTTTCCTGTCCTGCTCTGTGGAAAATGTGTGTGGGTTGGAGGAGCAAGAATACAAGGGGAACTCCAAGTGCCTGATCTGCTGGTGGTGAGTGAGTCCTGCCAATGTCCTCCTGTCCCTTCCTGGTTCAAAGTAAAGAATAGTCAGTGGACTCCTCTGCTTAGTTGCAGTGTTCACTCTCTTCCACCCATGCAGAGTATATTAATCTTTTTTTTCTATGTTATTTTTTATTAATGTTAATAGATGACAAGGAACATTACATTAAAAAACATAAAAAAAAGAGGTACCCATATAACCCATTTCCCACCCCATCTCATCATTTTTGTAAATTGTAATTTTTGAAGATATATGCATTACAAAAAAATGTTACATTAAAAGATATAAGAGTTTCCTGTGTACCCCTCACCCCCCCACCCCACAGCTCCCACACCAACAACCTCCCCCATCATTGTGGCACACTCATTGCACTGGGATTACACATTTTGGGGCACTGCTGCAATACATAGATAATAGTTTTCCCTGTAGTTCACACTCTCCCCCAATACATTCAGTCGGTTATGGCAGGATATACAAAGTCTAGTAGTATGTGAATTACTGTGATCTAAAACTTTTTGAAGACAAAATTAAACATTAGGGTAAAAAAAAGAAAAAAAAATTAAACTTTTAGGTACAAAAATCCCAAGTGAATTTTAAGTATCTCAAATGTGAGGTCTATGCTGAGTCATCTTTTTATCTCTCCACACCTGTGTGTGGTTTGTGCTCATTAACTCTCTTGATTCAATAATGATGACTTCTTTGTGTGAAATTTGTGAATGTCTCATCAATAGATTAAAAGTGAGAAGAGTTGTACGGCATATACTGTTGCTCTTTAAATTTAGGAAATTGAATAAAAGAACACTGAAGGTTGTTAAGGCTGTTTTGAAATAGGATTTCTTCATCCTTGACACCTACTGCTTTCTCATTTCAGAAGATTTTTACCAATCACCACAGTCTTTTTCAGAGGATTGGGTCATTAGCTTTTTTCAGGCCCAGCTCAAAGATCATCACAAAAGAAGCTGCACTTCTCAGGGCACATCCCTGGAGAAATATAGGACAGGAGCAGGCAATTGGAAGTGGCAGGGAACACACCCAAACTTGATTCTGCCAGAACTCAATTTAGATCTTGAGTAAACCACCAAGCTGCTCTGTGCCTCAGTTTCTTGCTCGCACTCTCTCTCTCCCCCAATTTTTCTCCTTTCTCCAGTGGCTGAGATGAGAGAGCTGAACTTGGGTGTTAAGTAAAGACCCAGAGCCTTTGCTTTTTTATTTGTAAAGAGATGTGTGTGTGTGTGTGTGTGAGTCAGAGAGACCAATACCACGATGAAAATTAACCTGGACTTGGTATGAGAAAAATGGTACCCTCAATTCTCATGATAGACACAACAGAACTGGAGAGAAAAGAAAAACTCTTAGAATGTTCTGACTGCATATGCAATAGTAATTTCCATCTTTTGCATGATCTGTTTGTCACTTGTAGCTCTGAAATTATAATGAATCATATTAAAATATAAGAAAATAAAAGATAAATGAAGCACCCAATATATATAAAAACGTATTGACTTGAAACATTATAGAAAGAAAATTGATAATCTAAAATAATCACTCAAATATAAATTCTAAAAGCCTAATAAAATTCAACATAAATTATTATAAGAAAAAGAAAATTTTAAATTACACAAATACATATAAATATTTAAAATAAGGTAATTCAGAAATGAAATACATTTTAAAATGTATACTTGAAAATGATTTTAAAGATAATTGATAATGAAAATAATACATATTTATAGGTTTTAACAAAGTGTTGGGTAGTTGTATCCATACTGTAAAAGAGCTTAGATTTTTAAAAAGAAATATTCAAAAGTTAGATGGAGAAACAAAGATGGTCACTTTCAATAGAAGTATTGAGAATGCTTCCTATTAATTATTCTATGAAATAAAAAAACAACACCATATCCATTGGCTCAGCAAGATTAGAATCAGGTGCCCAGCTGCCTGGCTTTTGTGTATTGGCTCCATTACATGACTACTGTATGACCCTGGACAAGTTACTCTACCTTTCTGTGCTCAGGGTATCACATCTGTAAAAGTAGATTTAATCTTTTTGCAGATTAGGTGAGTCAATTCCTATGGAATAGATAGTAATCTAGATTTTAGCTCACTAGAGGAGAGAAGCTTTGGTACCATTAATTATCTTTTCATGGTATTGAACTTAAATCAGTGGAAATGTGTTTCTCTACAACAATTCATGTCTCAAAGTTGGCTAGGATGTTTCTTGATATAAATCTGGCGAGAGAGTGACAAAAGGAGTGCTTGCTCAAGGTAAAACTGGGGTTTCTGGCACTTGTTCCTAAAGCTGTGGGAAAACTAAACTCTTCCCCTACTGCTGATAGCCACAGCATTCCCTGAATACCACCAATTACACAGCAGCATTCTTACACAGAGTCCCTTTTTTCCCAAGCTTGTGTTCCCAAACCCATGTTCCCCAAACACTGCATTACCCGAAACTACATTCCCATGGTCAGTGTTCCTTGAATCCAGCACTCCCCAAACCATGGGATTCCCGAATCTGCTGGTCTGGTACAAACCCTGAGAGTGGGAGGGTTCTGGTGAGGGGTTTAGAAGGGTCCAAGGAGTGTGGGTTCAATTGTCTTGTCCCCACATTTTTAAGCTTGTAGGAGCATGCCAACTGGCTTGGGGAGAGGCTAGGAAGACTGCTGAGGTAGGTGGAATTATCTAAATGCTCTAGGATAGGGAAAATTTTTCTGGGAGACAGTGGAGTCAGGCAATTAACTACTCCTGTGCATCACAACCAAGGGAGGGGGACAATAGGTCATGCTTAATAAGCTTCCAAGAGCATATTTAGGGTTCCTGGCAAGGTGCGAGAGCTAGCTCTCCAAGAGACTGAGAGTCATTACTTTCTGCGGTGAGTTGGTTTACGAGGGTCTCATCTGAATTTCAGAGGGGGATCTCACATGGGCTTCCTGTTGACCTGGGAGAGAGAGATGTTGGGGAAGGCAGAAAAGGGGAAGGACAGATTACTAAACAGTTTATTCAAATGCAAAGAGGACACCTCATTTGGGGGCTTGTCTCTCTTTTATTTTTGTTTGTTTTTCCTTTCTTGTCTTTCCTTTCTCTTTAGTCCCCCACCATGCATTTTTTTCCCTTTGTTCTATCAATGCTGCAGACAGTGTCTCTTATTTGCTGTGCTTCCTCATCCTTGATTTCTTCTTTTCTGTATGCACTGATTTTGGCTTCCAATTATATTCCCTTTTCCTTTTTTACGATTTTTTCCTTTGTTTTTTCTTTGTTTTTGTTTTTTGTCTTTATTTTTTTTTAATATTACATTCAAAAAATATGAAATCCCCATATATTCCCAACACCCCTCACCCAAATCCTCCCCGCATAACAGCAATCTCCTCCATCATCATGAGACATTCATTGCATTTGGTGAATACATCTCTGAGCACCCCCGAACCTCATGGTCATTCACCCACATCATAGCCCACACTCTCCCACATTCCACCCAGTGGGCCATGGGAGTACATACAATGTCTGGTAACTGTCCCTGCAGCACCACCCAGGACAACTCCAAGTCCCGAAAATGCCCCCACTTCACATCTCTTCCTCCCAATCCCTACCCTCAGCAGTCACCATAGCCACTTTCTCCACACCAATGCCATATTTTCTTGGATTACTGATCACAATAGTTCATGAATAGAATATCAGTAAGTCCACTCTAATACATACTCTATTCCTCCATCCTGTGGACCTTGGAATAGTTGTGCCACTCCACATCTATATCAAGAGGGGCCTTAGATTCCACATGGATGCTGCATGCTATCCTCCTGCTTTCAATTGTAGGCACTCTTGGCTCCCTGGTGTTGTGGTTGACCTACTTCAACTCCATGTTAGCTGAGAGGGGTAGGTCCAATAAACCAGAGTGTAGTAGCTGAAGTCTGTTGAGGCTCAGGGTTTGGTTATCACATAGTCAGTCCAGAGATTCAAGTCCCCTGTGTACATATTAAACCCCAGCACCAACTACAGTCCTGGTAAAAGTAACAGGAGAGGCTTGTGAAAAAAGATCACATCTGAGTCCAGCTCCATCACACAGAAATACAAACTCCAAAGTCGGGCCAACTGACATGGCACTGAACTTCATCTGCCATGACCATAGAAGCCGTGGGTCTCTGTAACCCTCAGAAGAACCAGTACCCGGGGTTGTATCTACTTTATCTGTCTCTGGGACTCTGCTGAGGTGTGCATAAGAGCAACCCCTCTGAGAACCTCCCAGCTCTTTTTGGAGACTCATAGCCATATAAACTCATTTGTCCTTTCCATTTCCCCCTTTTATTCAGGTCAAAAAGCATTTTTAACTCCTGGTATTATATGTAGACTGAGATATTCTGCTGGTCCAAGTTGACCCTTTTATTCAAGGTCATTTTCTAGTTAAAACATCAGCTGGTACTTGGTAGTAATCCCTTGGAACCAGGGAGGCTCATCCCCAGGAGTCATGTCCCATGCTGGGGGGAAGGCAATGCCTTTACATGCTGAGTTTGGCTTTGAGACTGGTCACATTTGATTAACACTAGGGCTCTCAGGAGGTAACTCTTAGGCACCCTGCAGCCCTAGGCCTTGTTCTTATTCAGATGCACAGGCTCACAAGCATAATCATTAGTATAAAGGGCTCACTGTTGGACCTTCATTCTCATTTGGTCATTGCTGCTGCACTTGGGGGATTGTTGCTCTTCCTTTAGGGACTGTGCTAGAGCTCCCCTGGCTCATCACTCCCTCGGTTGTTGTTTTTAATTGTATCCACTATGAAAATATCCAAACATTTTTATGCACCCTAGATATATGCCCTGTAGAACTCTCTTCCAACCATGTGCCTCCTGTCAGTGACACCCCACACCAGTATTCCTCCCCTGCCATTGTTGAAACTCTATGTGATCCAAAACTTCTTGAAAAGTGAAGCCCAATATATTGCCAGGTTCCATTAATAGTAAAATGGAGTATAGTGATGAGTTTAAAGGTTAGATATCGAATGCATATTAATTTAGAAAAATTAAGGTAAAAATAAATTGGCGTAGCAAAAAATTAAAAAATGCAAAGCTTTGTTTTTGATGTTTTGCCTTCCATCACTGAAATAAGTGTTACCCTGCATGCAAATGTTTAAGGCAACTACTTCCGTCATTTCCTCAGTGTCTATGTCCTATCTTTTTCTTCACTTTTCTCTAATTATTAAGCTTATCTTCACAAAAGTTTTAGATCACAGTAATTCATATATACAATATACAGTACTCCTTCATATCCAATATAAAATCTTTTCCCTTCCACAGCAATAATCTTTTTATATATTCATACTATATGTACTGAAACTGATGTACAGATATTGATACAATAGCTTTCAAAAAAGGTAACATTTGTGTTTATGTTGTGGTTTATATTTTAGACTATACAAATTTCTAAATTTTTATTTATCTTATGTCTTACATTATGATTTACATTTTATCCTATCAGTCCCTATATATTTTTGTTGTAATTTTACATGTCTTATATTCATCCTTGCATACTCTTGTGGAACACTTCTATTGCCCACAAATTTACATTGGTTCCATCTATTCAATACCTCTTATGCCCTCCCCTTAGGGCCCACAGTGACAGTCAATCTTTATTGCTTGAAGGGCCATGTTCAGAGATACTTGCAACAGTGTTGATGACTTGACATGCTGAACTGCCCTAATGCACTGGGAGCCAGCCACCATTTATCTTGAGAGATAAAATTTCCTCTATTTGAGGGCATCAGTCCTCCCCAGGATGTGAGTATACCTTCAGTCTCATTATATGGGTCTCTACCCAATGATATATCCCACTATGGCAAAATGAGCATTCACATATGCCCTTGGAGCCTGTCCTGTGTCAGATATTACATTTAAGCATCTTCAAAAGTTAACCCTCCTTATTATATTTTTAAAAAAGTTTACTCAGCATTATACTCTCAACCAAACACCTGACAATCCCCTTCCCCGAATTTCTTGGGCAATATTACCCATCCTCCCATCCCTAGCCCCCCTCAAGCCCGCAAAGCCCAACCCAAAGGCAACCCTATGCTCCAATTTCATCCCTTCCTTGTACAAATACGTACCTCCAGCTTATCATAGATTTCACCCATGTAGTCATCAGCTTACATCCTTCCTCTACCCCCCAATTACATTTAAGCCTATCAAACAGTCTCTAGCTGTGTGAGGTAGCTTGGTTTACTTATTTCCTATCATTGAGGTCATGTAGTATTTGTCCTTCAATGCCTGGGTTGCTTCACTCAACATAAGGTTCTCAAGATTCATCCATGTTATCACATGTGTTTGTAGTATATTCGTTCTTAAACCTGAGTAGTATTCCATTGTATGTATATACCACAATTTATTTATCCATTCATCTGTTAATTGGCATTTGGGTTGATTCCAACTTTTGGCAATATTGAACAATGCTGCTATGAACATTGGTGTGCATATATCGTGTGTGTCCTTGTTTTCAATTCTACTGGTTATATACCCAGCAGTGGAATTGCTGGGTCATATGGCAAATCTATGGCTAGTTTTTGAAGAAACCACCAAAATGTTCTCCAGAATGGCTGGATCCTTTTGCATTCCTACCAGCAATAGATGAGTGTTCCCATTCCTCCACATCCTCTCCAGCATTTGTTGTCTTCTGTTTTTTTTATAGCTACCAATCTTATAGGAGTAAGATGGTATCTCATTGTAGTTTTGATTTGCATTTCCCTGGTAGCTAGAGATTTGGAGGATTTTTTCATGTGCTTTTTAGTCATTTGTATTTCTTCTTTGGAGAAGTGTCTGTTTAAATCTTTTCCCCAATTTTTAATGGGTTGTTTGTCTTCTTATTTTCAATAAATAGGAGTTCTTTATATACGCAGATTATAAGTCACCTATCAGATATACGTTTACCAAATAATTTCTCCCATTGTGTAGGCTTCACTTTCTTGACAAACTCCTTTGAGGTACAGAAGGCTTTAATTTTGAGGAAGTACCATTTTCTATTTCTTCTTTTGCTGCTCGTGCTTTTGATGTGAAGTTCATGAAGTCTTTTACTATTACAATATCTTGTATATGTTTCTCTACAGTGCTTTCCAAAGACTTTATGGTCTTGGTTCTTATATTTAGGTCTTTGATCCATCTTGATTTGATTTTTGTATAAGTTGTAAGATGGTCATCCTCTTTCATTCTTTTACATATGGATATTCAGTTCTCCAGGCACCATTTGTTGAATAGGCCATTCTCTCCCAGTTGAGATTGTTTGGTGGCTTTATCAAATAGTATATGACAATATATATGAGTATCTATTTCTGAACTCTCAATTCGGTTCCATTGTTCTTTGTGTCTCTCCTTGTGCCAATACCATGCTGTTTACATTACTGTAGCTTTGTAATATGTTTTCAAGTCAGGTAGTGTGATTCCTCCAATTTCGTTTCTCTTTTTAAATATGTCTTTGGCTATTCGGGACCTCTTTCCTTTCCAAATAAATATGATAACTAGTCTTTCTAGGTCCTTAAAGAATGCTGTGTTGATTTTTATTGGGATTGCATTGAATGTGTAGATCAGTTTTGGTAGGATAGACATGTTAAAAATATTTATTCTTCCTATCCATGAACAGGGAATATTCTTCCATTTATTTAGGTCTTCTTTGATTTCCTTGAACAGTGTTGTGTAGTTCACTGTGTATAAGATTTTACATCTTTATTTAAATTTATTCCTAGGTAATATATTTTTTTATTTACTATTGTAAATGGTATTTTTTTCTTGATTTCCTCCTGAGTTTGCTCATTACTGGTGTACAAAAAATGCTACTGATTTTTGTGCATTGATCTTGTAACCTTCGACTTTACAAAACTCATTTATGAGTTCAAGAAGCTTTGTTGTAGACCTCTCAGTGTTTTCTATATATAGGATAATGTCATCTGTAAATAATGAAATTTTTGACTTCTTCCTTTCCAATTTGAATGCCTTTTATATCTGGTTCTTGCCTCAGTGCTCGAGCAAGTCCTTCTAAGACAATGTTAAATAGAAGAGGTGAGAGTGTGCATCCTTGTCTTTTTCTAGATCTTAGAGGGAAGAATTTTAGGATTTCGTCATTGTAAACGAAGTTGGTTCTGGGTTTTTCATATATACTCTTTATCATGTTTAGAAAATTTCCTTGTATTCCAATCTTTTGCAGTGTTTTTATCAAGAAAGTGTGCCATATTTTGTCAAATACATTTTCTTCATCTATAGATATAATCATGTGATTCTTTTCCTTCAATCTATCTATCTGGTGTATTACATTAATTGATTTTCTTATGTTGAACCATCCTTGCATATCCTGAATGAATCCCTCTGGGTCACGGTGTATAACTGGCTTAATGTGTTGGTGAATATGGTTAGCAAGTATTTTGTGGAGGATTTTTGCGTCTAGGTTCATTAGAGAAATTGGTCTGTAATTTTCCTTTCTTGTGGTGTCTTTGTTTGGCTTTGGTAAGAGGGTAATGTTGGCATCATAGAATGAGTTAGGTAATGTTCCATCTGTTTCATTTTTTTCGAATAGTTTCAGCAGGACTGGTGTTAGTTCTTTCCGGAATCTTTTGTAGAATTCACCTGTGAAGCTGTCTGGCCCTGGGCTCTTCTTAGTTGTGTGGTTTTTAATGACTGATTCTATCTCTTTACTTGTGATTGGGTTGTTGAGATCATCAATTTCTTCTTTCATCAATATAGGCTGCTTGTGTGTTTCTAGGAATTTGCCCATTTCCTCTGAATTGTCATTTTTCTTGAAATATAGTTTTTCAAAAGTATCCTCTTATGATAGTCTTTATTTCTGTGGGGTTAGTCGTGATATTTCCTTTCTCATTTCTTATTCTGTGTATTTGCATCTTCTCTCTTTTTTTCTTTGTTAGTCTAGGTAAGGGTTTGTCAATTTTATTGATCTTCTCATAGAACCAGCTCTTGGTTCTGCTTATCTTTTCAAGTGCTTTCTTATTTTCTATTTCATGTAGTTCTGCTCTTATCTTTGTTATTTCTTTCTTTCTACTTCCTGTGGGTTTACTTTTTGTTTTTTTTTTACTTATTCCTCCAAATGTGCAGCTAGTTCTTCAATTTTGGCTCTTCTTTCATGATGTATGAATTTATGGCTCTAAATTTCCCTCTTAGTACTGCTTTTGCTGCATCCCATAAGTTTTGGTATCTTGTGTTATCAGTTTCATTAGTTTCAAGGTAGTTATTAATTTCTTTTGATATTTCATCTCTGACTCACTGTTTTTCTAAGACTGTGCTGTTTAATTGCCATATCTTGGTGTGAAATCTGGGCCTCTGGTCATTTCAGACTTCCAGCTTCACTCCACTGTGATCAGAGATATTATTTTGTATGGTTTCAATCTTTCTGGATTCAATGAGCCTTTTTTTGTGGCTTAGCATATGGTCTATCTTGGAGAATGATCCATGTGCACTTGAGAAAAATGGATATCCTGCTTTATTCATTTGTAATGATCTGTATGTGTCTATTAGATCCAGGTCCTCTAATATACTGTTCAAAGTTTCTGTTTCTTTATTGATTCTCTTTTGAGATGTTCTGTCCTAAGTTGATAGTAGTGTCTTAAAGTCTCCCACTATAATTGTAGAGACATCTATTTTTTCACTTAGGTTTTCCAGTGTTTGCCTCACGTATTTGGAGGCACCCTTGTTATAAGCATAAATATTTATGATTGTTCATTCTTCTTGAAAGATAATCCCTTTCAATAATATGTAGTATCCTTGTCTCTCACAATAGTTTCTCATTTAAAGTCTATTTTTTCTGATATTAATACAGCTTTTTTTTTGGTTATTGTTAGCTTGTATGATTGTTTTCCAGCCATTCACTTTCAACTTCCACGAATCTCTGGGTCTAAGATGTGTTTCTTGTAGACAGCATATACATGGGTCATATTTCCTTATCCAATCTCCTAGTCAGAATCTTTTGACAGGTGAGTTTAATCCATTGACATTCAGTGTTATTTCAAGGAATTATTTATTAGCCATATTTTATTTGGACTTGTGTTTGTCATATTTTGTTTGTTTGCTTCTCTTTTTGTCTTTTTTGTTGCTCTTACACTCTCCTCCAACTCTGCCTCTCCTGTTTTGTTCTTTCTTCCTGCAGAACTCCCTTTAATATTTCTTGAAGGGCAGGTTCTTGTTGGCATACTCTTTTAATTTCTGTTTATCTGTGAATATTTTGAACTCTCCATCATTATTGCATGCTAATTAAGTTGGATAGAGTATTCTTGGTTGGAATTTTTCTTTTTTTAGTACCTCGACTATATCACTCCACTGCCTTCTTGCCTTCATGGTTTCAGATGAGAAATCAACACATAATCTTATGGAGCCTCCCTTGTGTGTGATGGTTTTCTTTTCTCTTGATGCTTTTAGAATGTTCTCTTTGTCTTGAGCATTAGATAATTGGACAAATATATGTCATGTGGTGGGCCTGTTGGGATTCATGGTGTTTGTGATGCATTGTGCTTTCTCGACATGTACATCAATCTCTCTCAGTAGATTTGGGAAGTTTTCAGCCATTATTTCCTGCAACACTCTTTCTGACCCCTTTCCCTTCTCTTCTCCATCTGGGATGCCTATAATACGTATGTTTGTGCATTTTGCATTGACATTCAGGTCCCTAAGTCCTTGCTGGATTTTTTCTATCTTTTTATCAATCAGTTCTACTATCTGTTTGATTTCAGATGTACGTCATTAATTCTCTCCTCTGCCTCTTCTTATCTGCTGCTATTTTCTGTGAGTGTATTTTTTATTTATTGAACTGTTGTGTTCATCTCCTTCATATCTGTTATCTTTTTGCATGTGTCTGCAATTTCCTCTCCAAGTGTTTTCTTCATATTTTTAATTACTTCTTTTACTTCATTAAGTTGGTCTCTAATATACGTTTTGAGATCTTTAATTACTTGTCCGATGTTCTGCTCCCTTTCCTGGTTTTTAGTTTGTTCATTGGATTCAGCCATGTTTTCCTGATTATTGGTTTGGTTTGTAGTTTTTTGTTGCTGTCAGGTCATCATTTTATCTTGACAGGTTAATCAGTTCCTTAGCTTCTTTGTCTATTCTTGGGGATTAATTTGTTGTTTGTGCGTAAGTGTTATGTCTTCTCTTTGTCACTTTGTTCTTCTTACTCTATTTTCTTTTTGCTGGCTAAGTTCACTTTGAAGGAAAATATTAGGGCCAGGGAAAGCAAAATGTGTAAGAAAATAAAATGTATACAGTAGTATTGGTAATAAATGTTAACAGAGCAGCAATGTGAGATCTGGGAGAATGGATATTAGACTCATGTAAGTTGTGTAGAGTTATAGCAGTAAGCAGAGTACCTATATTAAGACATTCAGCTGAATATGGGGAAGAATATAGTATGAATTAAAAGGCCAGTGTTTTCATGAGAGAGAGAAAGAGAAAAGAAAGACAATAATATCAAGAGTGGATAAAAGACAGAAAACAGAACAAAGGTATTAGAAATAAATATTCAGACAATTTGGGAGCCAAAGAAAGGGAGGTAGAATGGAAGAGAAACAGTGGATGTTGGAGGATAGAAGCATGTAGGGGAAAGGGGATAGTATAGGTGGTCAAAATCAATACACACAGAAAAGAGGAAATGGGGGATGAGGAAACACAGCAAATGTGAATCACTCCCTGCAGTATATATTATATAAATAAAAGAAAATAAAAAAGAAGAAAAAGAGAAAAAAGGAAAAATAGAGCAGAGAAAAAGGGGGTGGGCAAAGAAAAGGGGGGAAACAAGCAAGAAAAGGAAAAAGAGAAAAGCTAAATAAATTAACAAGGACCTTGGGGGATAGAATGGGAGAAAAGACCAGGAGACAATGCAATATTAGCAACCAAGACAAAATAAAACACAAAACAAACACAAATGCTGAGGGTGAGGGTAATCAAGGACCTCTGATGGACCTCAGGGCGGGGTGGATTCAGGGATGGGAATTCTGTGATATTACTGACTGAAGGTGTGTGAGTTTCTGGAGCGTGGACCACCAGTGTTTAGGTTTCACAGACCTGGGAACCATGCATCCGGTTAACAGGGGGCCTGGGAGCTCCGCAGCATAACACAGCCTTCAGGGATCCCCGCAGCTGGACGCCAACCCTAGGGGGAAGGGTCCCACCCACATCCTCTGACCTCCATGTCAGAAATCCAAAATTCCACCTCTCACAAGAATCTCTTCTGTCACTGTCTCACCAAATCGACATCCAGGCACCTCCTGCCCTGCAAGTCCCCAAAACAGTCCACTCAGGGTTTGGGAGCTCTGCTGCACAACATAGATTTCAGGGACCACCATGGATGGGCTGTCAGCCCTAGGGGGAGGAGTTCTGCCTACAACTTCTGACCTCTGTGTCAGAAACCAAAAGTTCCACCTCTTGTAAGAATATCTTCTGTCACTGTCTCACCAAATCGACATCCAGACACGTCCTGCCCTTCAAACCTGCTCTGGGCTTGGGAATGCCCCAGCATTGCAAAGCCTTCAGGAATTCCAGCCATCAGGCTGCCAGTCCCAGAGGGAAGAGTCCTGCCCACAACCCCCAACATTTGTGGAAGAGACCCAAAATTCTACCTCTTTCAAGAATTTCCTCTGTCACCATCCCACTAAATCGACGTCCAGACACCTCCTGCCATGCAAGCACACAAAACAGCCCGGTCCAGCAGGACTCCAAACCTACTCAGTCACTACTCTTCAGGAGTGATTATGATGTGCACTCACTCAGACGCCATCTTGCCCCTGCCTCATTCCCTTTTCTTTACTTCTTTCTATCTTCCACCTTCTGTTGTTGCTCCAACATTCCATATCTCTTTGTTTAGCCCCTAGTTTCTCTGGCTTTTTATTTCTAACACCTCTATTCTGTATTCTACCTTTTATTCACTCTTTATTTTATTGTGCCTCCTTTTCTCTTTCTCTCTCTCCTGATCACAATGGCATTTAAATTCATACTATATTCTTCTTATTAGTTTCCCATCTCATTGTAGGTAATCCACTTTTCTATTGTTATAACTCTACACAGCATATATGAGTTTAATATTGATTCTCCTAGATCTTACATGGTTCTTCTGCTAAATTTGCTATCAATATTACTATTATACTTTTTCTTTACTTACCTCATTTGTTTTCCCTGGCCCTATCTTTTTCCTTCAAGGGAATTTAGATGACAACAAGAAAATAGAATAGAAAAAGTGTCAAAGAGAAGACAACACATACAAAAAAAAAAGTGCCTAAATAAACTCTAAGACTAGATGGTGAAGCTAAGCAACTGAATAGAGTATTCTTGGCTGGAAATATTCTAAAAATCTGGTCAAGATAAAATGATGACCAGAGAGCAGCAAAAAATTACAAACCATACCAATAATCAGGAAAGCATGGCCAATCCAATGAACAAACTACAAACCAGGAAGAGGAGCAGAACATTGGACATCTAGTTAAAGCTCTCCAATCAAATATCATGGGCAAAGTTAATGAAGTGAAGAGAGAGATTAAGGATATTAAGAAAACACTTGTAGAAGGAAGAAGAAATGTGATGTGGGGACATTTTTGGGACTAGGAGTTATCCTAAATGATATTGTAGGTACTTGTGCTGAACATTATATATCCTGCATAACCCACTGAATGGACTGGGGAAAGTTATAAACTACATGTAAACTATTATCCATGTGGTGCAACAGTGCCTCAAAATGTATTCACCTAATGCAATGAATGTGCCACAATGATGAAAGAGGTTGTGATGTGGGAAGACTGGGGTGGGGTGGGTGTAGGGTATATTTTTTAATGTAACATTTTTTTTGTGATCTATGTATCTTAAAAATACAATTAAAATATATTTAAATAAATAAATAAAATAAACAGAAAGGAGCACTGGGTTAATGTTGGTAACTATAAAACATAGAAAAAAATTGATAAGTTTATTAGTCAGAGTTCTCTAGGGAAACAAAATCAACAAGAGATATCTATCAATATTATGTGATTATATGAGTCTCTCATGCAGCCATAGGGATGCAGAAGTCCAGGTTCCACAGGAAGGCAATGACAGTCCAATGAAGGTGCTTGATGAGTTCTGGGAGATGTTGGTAGTCCAAAGATGAGGTCGGAAATTCTCTCTCTATACTGGAATCACTCCTCTTTTAAGGTATTCAATTGTTTGTGTTAAGCATCACTCACTGCTTATAGCAATCTCCCTGACTGATGTAATTAGAACCAGCTATCTATGATTTACCACAGCAGTAAAGTCAATGGAGACTAAAGTCTATTATTGCCACTATATTACATTTAACCCAGTGCTTGTCTGATCAAACAACTGGACACAATTACCTGGAAAATTGACACAATAGCCTAATCATCACAGTGAACATACAGAAGAAATTGTAAACATACCCAAAGAGATAACGGATATGATAGTGATGAAAAGCAAAACCCAAGAAATCAAAAATATACTCTCAGGGAAACGGACTTTGGACCAGTGGCTAGGGCATCTGTCTACCACATGGGAGGTCCGCGGTTCAAACCCGGGCATCCTTGACCCATGTGGAGCTGGCCCATGCGCAGTACTGATGCATGCAAGGAGTGCCGTGCCACACAGGGCTGTCCCCCGCGTAGGGTAGCCCCATGCACAAGGAGTACACCCCTAAAGGAAAGCTGCCCAGCTTGAGAGAAAGTGCAGCCTGCCCAGGAATGGTGCCACCCACACTTCCCATGCCACTGACGACAACAGAAGTGGACAAAGAAACAAGATGCAGCAAAAAGACACAGAAAGCAGACAACCAGGGGAGGGGAAGAGAATTAAATAAATAAAAATATATATATACTCTCAGCAAATAACAGCAGATTTGAAAAGGCGGATGAAAGGATTAGTGATGTGGTAGACAGTACCTCTGAAATCAAACAAATAATAGAACTGATTGATAAAAGTAAGAAAAAAACCAGCGGTTAGTTAGGGATCTGAATGAGAACACAAAATGCACAAACATAAGCATTATAGGTATCCCAGAATTAGAACATAAGAGAAAGTGGACAGAAGGAGCTCTGGAGGAAATTATGCCTGACACTTCCTAAAGCTACTGAAGGAGATGGATGTACATGTTCAGGAAGCACAGCACAACCCCAAACAGTATAAATCTCTACAGGTCTACAACAAGATGTATACATGTCAAATTATCCAATGCTCAAGACAAAGAGAAAATACTGAAGACAGCAAGAGAAAAGAGAAATATCACATACAAGGGAAGCTCAATAAGATTAAAAGCTGATTTCTCATCTGAAACCATGTAGGCAAGAATGAAGTGGTATGACATAATCAAGGTAAAAGTAAAAAATCTCCAGTCAAGAATACTCTATTCAGCAAAACTGGCATTCAAAAATGACAGCAAGTTCAAAATATTCATAGATAAACAGAAATTAAGAAAGAATGCAAATAAGAAACCAACCCATCAAGAAATACTGAAGGAAGTTTTGCAGGAGGAATGCAAAGAACAGGAGAGACAGAGTTGGAGTAGAGTGTAGGAACAATAAAAAAGACAAAAAGAGAAATAAAAACAATGGATGACCTATACAAATCCAAAGAAATTATGGCTAATATAAATAACTCCTTGAGAGTAATAACACTGAATGCTAATGGATTAAACTCACCTGTCAGAGACACAGATTGGAAGACTGGCTAAGGAAATATGACCCATGTATATGCTGTCTACAAGAAACCCAACTTAGGCCCAGGGATTCAAGGAGTTTGAAAATGAACAGCGGGAAAACAATCTTACAAGCAAACAATAACCAAAGAAGGGCAGGTGTAGAAATACTAATATTTTTACAAAACAGTCTTTAAATGCAAAACTATTGTTAGAGACAAAATGGACTCTACATATTAGTAAAAGGGGTAATCTTTCAAGAAGAAAGAATAATCATAAGCAGTTAATTACATAATCAAGGTACCTCAAAATACATGGATGAATCTTGAGGACATTACGTTGAGTGAAGCAAGCCAGGCAATGAAGAACAAATACTACATGCCCTCTCTGATATGAATTAAACAAACCAAACTGTATCAGAGAACTAGAGACTGATTGAAAGGCTTACAGGAAATTGTGGGGGAGAGGAAGGTTTGAACTGATGCCTACATGGGTGAAATCTATGATAAAGTGGTGGTAAGTAGTTGTACAGGAAAGGGATAAGATGGGAGCATAGGGAAACTATTGGTTGGGGTTTTGCAGGCTTGAGGGGGGCTAGGGTTGGGAGGAAGGGTCAGATGGTTTATGGAATTGAGGGAAGGGTTTGGGGATAGCAGGTGAACATGGGAGTTTGTCAGGTATGTGGTTGAAACTATGTTGATATAACCCTTTAGAAAATATAATAAGGAAGGGTTACTTGTTTAAGGTGTTTGATGGGGGGCATCTGGCACAGGTGCATTTGGGGCAGGATTCTAGGGAGTTTGTGAGTGCTCATCTTGTCATAGTGTTTTAAAACAGTACATAGAGACACATAATGAGTGGAAATGTGTGGTACCCTCATCCTGGGGAGGCCTGATGTTCTCAAACTGAGGAAAGGGTGTTTTTTGAGAGCATGGGTGTCTCCCAGTAGGGGATCATAGACTATAGAGTGTCAATCCCTCAGCATTTTTGAAAGTATCCATGAATCTTGTCTTTCAAACAGTGAAACTTTGTTGTCACTTTTGGCCCTGAGAAGATGGGGAAAGAGGAATAGAACAGATAGAAGTGGGGGTAATTTGGGGACAATGGAATTGTCCCACAAGATCGTGCAATGATGGATATAAGCCATGTTAAAATTCACCAAAAATTATAAAAGTGTATAGTCTAAAATGTAAACCATAATGGAAAACATAATGGAACAAAAAATTAGAAAAGTGTTAGTTTAAAATATCAATCATAATGTAAGTCATACTGAAACCATGGTTAGTAGCTATGTTTCAATATCTGTACATCAGCTGTAGGAAATATAACATCCACATGTAAGAAGACCATTGCTGGAGATGGGGAAAGGGTTTGATGTTGGGTATATGGGAGTCCCCTATATTGTATATGTGACTTTTCTGTGATCCAAAATTTTTAGAAGACAAAATTAAAAATTAAGAAAGAAAGAATGGAGCCACTGAGGAAGCATTGGAAGAGATTTCCTTGCCACTGTACATGCAGGGCAACACCTATTGCTGTAATGAAGGCAAACATCAAAAACAAAGTTTTATGATATTTTTCAATTTTTAATATCCCAATTATTTTTGCATGATTTTGGTTTTTCTAAATTATTATATATTCTACTACTAATCTTTAAACCTGTCAATACTATTTTATTTTCCTACTAATTGAACTTGGCAATATATTTGACATTATTTTTGAAGAAGTTTTGGATTACAGAGGGGTTCAGCAAAGGCAGGAGAAGAGCACTGGTATGTGGTGTCATGATGAGTTCTACAGTATAAACTATGGTTCTTGTACTGTGGCACTGCTCCAGGGTTTATTCACCAAATGCAATGAATGTGCCATACTGATAAAAGAGAATGTTGGTGTTGGAGGCATGGGGGCTTGGGGAGTGGGGTATATGGGAACCACTTATGTTTTTTTTTTTTTAACATAGCATTGTAAGTGATCTATTTATCTTTATAAAAAGACAGTAAAAATTTTGCTTTAAAAAATCAGCTCCACTATGCAGATAGTGAATGTTGAGTTAAACCATGGACTATGTTTAAAAGTACAGTTATAAAAATGTGCTACCATCAATTGTAACAAGTACGCCACAGCAATGCAACATGTTACTTGTATGATGGTATATGGGAATCCTGTATTTTGTGCTTGATTGTTCTGTATATCCATAACTTCTCTAATAAAGAAAAAATGCTTAATATTTTTTCAAAAAATCCTAAGTGAATTTTAAGCATATCAAGTGTGAGGTCTATGCCTAATCATCTTTTTACCCTTCCTGATCTGTGGGTGATTTGTGCTGATTCAATCTCTTGATTCAAAAATAATAACATTCTCTTCTCTGTGTGAGGTTTGCTAATGGACCATCTGCAGATTAAAAATGAAAAGAGGGGCAGCACCGGAGGCTCTTCGGGACCAGGCTGTTTCAGGATTTTTGCAGGACAGGAGGTATCTGGACATCAATCTGGAGAGAAGGTAACAGAGAAAGTACATCTGTAAAATATACATGGAGGTCCCAGCTGCCCGCAGAAAGCTCCCAGCTCCCTCCTTAGGTGGGCGGAGCCGCATCGCAGTGTCGTTTTTTGTTTTTTGTTTTTTGGAGGCTCTGCAGTACATTTCATAAGCCTTGAGCGGCCTTTTGGGGGCTTAATAGGACAGGAGGCGCTTGCAGACTGATTTGGGGATACAAACGGGAGTTTTATTGCAAAGCGGGGGAATTTTTGATTGCAGACACAAACAATAACACTTCCACCTAGAGCCCCGCACCCCCCCAAACCCAGCTGCCCATCTACTGTGGACTTAAATTGATAGCAATAAAGAGACACCACCAGGGTCTGGCAGGGTGGGAGATGTTTGGAAGCTGATTAGGGGAATATTTTGTGAAGAAGCGAATTTCGGGTTTGGACTCTATTATTAGCATTTCCAGCTGGAGCCCCACCCCCGGGCCTGGCTATTGATCTGCGTCATTAAATTGGCTTCAGTCTAGAGGCGCCCCCAGGTGGCCGTTCTGGGAGATCACGGGATGGGTGGGGTCCTGAAGTCAATTGGTGATACATCCACATAATAGACCCCAGTGAGTGAGTGAATTGTAGGGTAAAGAACACAGGATAGAGCTTGCAGATGTGACCTCACCCATAGGGCTGTCACCCAGCTGTGGGGATCCCTGAAGGCTGTGATGCACTGTGGTGCTCCCAGGCTCCCTGTTAACCGGACTTGAGCTTGCCAGGTCTGAGTCCCCTAAATCCTGGTGACCCACACCCCAGAGACTCATACCTCTTGAGTCTTCAATATCACAGAATTCCCATCCCTAAATCCATCACGCCCTGAGGTCCATCTGAAGTCCTTGAATGTCCTAGCCCTCAACGTTTGCATTTTTTCTTGTTGGTTTTGTTTTGTTTTTATTTATATTCTATTTTATTTTTTATTTTATTTTGTTAATGTTCTGATTGCTAACATTGCATTATCCCCTAGACTTTTCTACCAGTGTATCCCCCAAAGTCTTTTTTTTTTTCAGTTATTTAGGGTTTTTTTTTTAATTGGTATTGTGGCTGTGGTGGCTGGTGTATATCTTCTTTCTCTTTTCCCTATCTATTCCCGCACTTTATCCACCCTTTTTTCTTTCTTCCTTACTTCTCTTTATTTTTTTTCTCTCTGTCTTGTCCTTCATCTTCTACTGAATATACTTTATCTTAACTATACAATAGGTGCTGCAGGGAACACCTCACATTTGCTGGGTTTCCTCATCCTCCACTGCCTCATTTCTGTGTGAATAGATTTTGGCTATCTACACTATCCCCTTTCCCCTACATCTTGATAGCCTCCATCATCTACTGTCTCTCCTATATTCCACCTCCCTTTCTTTGATCCACAAAGTGTCTAACTCTTAATTTCTAATACCTTTGCTTTGTTTTCTGCCTGTTATCCACTCTTGAATCTATTGTCTTTCTTTTCTCTTTCCCTCTCTCACAAAAACAATAGCTTTTTAATTCATATCATATTCCTCCCATATTCAGTCAACTACCACATTATAGGTACTCTACCTACTGCTATAACTATACACAATTTGCATGAATCTAACCTCCATCCTCCCAGATCTCATATTGTTGCTTTGTTAACATATATCACCAATACTACTTTACACTTTTTCCTTGTTTACACAATTGCCTTTCCCTGGCACTAATACTTTCCTTTAAAGTGAACTCAACCAGCAATAAGAAATTAGAATAAGAAGAACAAAATGACAAAGAGAAGATATAACACTTGCGCAAAAACAACAGCTAATTAATCTGCAAGACTACACAAAGAAGCTAAGGAACTGATTAAACCCGTCAAGATAAAATGATGACCAGACAGCAACAAAAATCTACAAAACAAACCAGTAATGAGGAAAACATGGCTGAATCCAATGAACAAACTAAAAATCAGGACAGGGAGCAGAACTCACACAATTAATGAAAGATCTCAGAACATTTATTACCAACAAATTTAATGAAGCAAAGGAAGAGGTTAACAACATGAAGACAACACTTGAATGGGAAATTGCAGACATATGCAAAAAGATAACAGATATGATGGGAATTTGCACCACAGTTCAAGAAATCAAAAATACACTTGCAGCAAATATCAGCAGAATAGAACACGCAGAGCAGAGAATTAGTGTTGTGGAAGACAGTACATCAGAAATCAAACAGATAGTAGAAGTGGTTGATAAAAAGATAGAAAAAATCCAGATAGGACTTAGGGACCTGAATGATAATGCAAAACACTTAAACATATGTATTATAGGCATCCCAGAAGGAGAAGAGAAGGGAAAGGGGTCAGAAGGAGTGTTGCAGGAAATAATGGCTGAAAACTTCCCAAATCTACTGAAAGAGACAGATGTACATATCCAATAAGCACAGCACACCCCACTGGTCATAAAACCCAAAAGGCCCACCCCAAGACATATACTTGTCAAATTATCCAATGCTCAAGACAAAGAGAAAATTCTAAGTGCAGCAAGAGAAAAGAAAACAATCACATACAAGGGAAGTTCCATAAGATTAAGTGCTGATTTCTCATCTGAAACCATGGATGCAAGAAGGCTGTGGTATGATACAGTCAGGATACTAAAGGGATAAAAATTTCCAACCAAGAATACTCTATCCAGCTAAACTAGCATTCAAAAATGATGGAGAGGGAAACGGACTTGGCACAATGGTTAGGGCGTCCTTCTATCACAGGGGAAGTCCATGGTTCAAACCCCGGGCCTCCTTGACCAATGTGGAGCTGGCACATGCACAGTGCTGATGCGCACAAGGAGTGCAGTGCCATGCAGGGGTGTCCCCCACATAGGGGAGCCCCACGTGCAAGGAGTGCACCCCGTAAGGAGAGCCAACAGCGGGAAAGAAAGTGCAGCCTGCCCACGAATGGCAATGCCCACACTTCACGTGCCGCTGATGACAACTGAAGCAGAAAAAGAAAAAAGATGCAGCAAATAGACACAGAGAACAGACATGCGGGGGGGGGGAATTAAATAAATAAAATCTTTAAAAACAAACAGACAAACAAAAATGATGGAGAGTTCAAAATATTCGGAGATAAACAGAAACTGAAACAGTATGCCAACAAGAAACCTCCCCTTCAAGAAATTCTAAAGAGATATCTGCAGGAAGAAAGGAAAAAACAGGACAGGCAGAGTAGGAAGAGAGTGTAAGAGCAAAAAAAAAAGACAAAAATAGAAAGAAAAAAATGCAAACAAATTATGACAAACACAAATCCAATTAAAATAGGGCTAACACACATAACTCCTGAAAGTAATAACACTGATTGTCAACAGATTAAACTCACCTATCAAAAGATTCAGACTAGGACATTGGATAAGGAAATATGACCCATCTATACATTGTGTACAAGAGACACATCTTAGACCCAGAGAATCATGGAGGTTGAAAGTGAATGGCTGGAAAACAATCATACAAGCAAAAAATAACCAAAAAAAGGCAGGAGGAGCTATATTAATATCAGACAAAATAGACTTTAAATGCAAAATAATTGTGAGAGACAAAGAAGGATACTACATTTTAGTGAAAGGAATAATCTGTCAAGAAGATCAAACAATCATAAATATTTATGCTCTTAACAAGGGCACCTCTAAATACATGAGGCAAACGCTGGAAAAACTAAGTGAAAAAATAAATGCATCTGCAATTATAGTGGGGGATTTTAATACACCACTATTAACTCTGGACAGTATATCTCAAAAGAGAATCACTAAAGAAACAAAGAATTTGAACAATATATTAGAAGAGCTGGATCTAATAGATATATATAGATCATTACACCCAAACACTGCAGGATATACATTTTTCTCAAGCGTACATGGATCATTCTCCAAGATAGACCATATGCTAGGCCACAAAGAAAGTCTTAATGAATTCAGAAATCAAAATCATATAAAACAATATCTCTGACTACAGTGGAGTGAAGCTGGAAATTTGCAAGGGAGGGAGGCCCATATTTCAGACCACGATGTGGAAATTAAACAGCACACTCTTGGAAAAACAGTGGGTCAAAGAGGAAATCTCAAAAGAAATCAATGACTACCTTGAAACAAATGATAATGATAACACAACATACGAAAATTTATAGGAAGCAGCAAAAGCAGTACTGAGAGGAAAATTTATAGCCATAAATTCATATATCAAAAAAGAAGAAAGAGCAAAAATTGAAGAACTAACTGCACATTTGCAGGAATTAGAAAAACAACAACAAAGTAACCCAACAAGAAGAAGAAGGAAAGAAATAACAAAGATAAGGGCAGAACTAAATGAAATAGAAAATAAGAAAGCACTTGAAAAGATAAACAACACCAAGAGCTGTTTTTTTGAGAAGACCAACAAAATTGACAAACCTTTATCAAGACTAACAAAGAAAAAAAGAGAGAAGATGCAAATACACAGAATAAGAAATGAGAAAGGCACTATCACCACTGACCCTACAGAAATAAAGACTATCATAAGAGCATATTTTAAAAAACTATATTCCAACAAAAATGACAATTCAGAGGAAATATACAAATTCCTAGAAACACATAAGCTGCCCATATTGACAAAAGAAGAAATTGATGATCTTAACAAACCAATCACAAGCAAAGAAATAGAATCAGTCATTAAAAACCACCCAATACGAAGAGCGCAGGGACAGACAGCTTCACAGGTGAATTCTACAAAACGTTCCAGAAAGAACTAACACCAATCCTGCTGAAACTATTCCAAAAAATTGAAACAGAAGGAACACTGGCTAACTCCGTCTATGATGCCAACATTACCCTAGAACCAAAGCCAAACAAAGACACCACAAGAAAGGAAAATTACACACCAATTTCTCTAATGAACCTAGGCTCATAAATATTTAACAAAATACTTGCTAATCGTATTCAACAACACATTAAATGAATTATACAACATGACCAAGTGGGATTTATTCCAGGTATGCAAGGATGGTTCAACATAAGAAAATCAATCAATGTAATACACCGTATAAACAGATTGAAGGGAAAAAATCACATGATTATATCTATAGATGTAGAAAAATATTTGACCAAATAGAGCACCCTTTCTTGATAAAAACACTCCAAAAGATTGGAATACAAGGAAATTTTTTGAACATGATAAAGAGTATATATGAAAAACCTACAGCCAACATTATTTACAATGGAGAAATCCTAAAATCCTTCCCTCTAAAGTCAGGAAAAAGACAAGGATGCCCATTGTCTCCCCTTCTATGTAACATTGTCTTAGAAGTACTTGCTCGAGCACTGAGGCAAGAACCAGACATAAAAGGCATTCAAATTGGAAAGGAAGAAGTCAAAATTTCATTATTTGCAGATGACATGATCCTATACATAGAAAACCCTGAGAGATCTACAACAAAGCTTCTACAACACATAAATGAGTTTAGTAACGTTGCAGGTTATAAGATCAATGCGCAAAAATCAGTAGCATTTCTGTACAGTAATAATGAACAAGATCAGGATGAGATCAAGAAACAAATACCATTCACAATAGTAAATTAAAAAATCAAATACTTAGGAATAAATTTAACTAAAGAGGTAAAAAACTTATACTCTGAGGACTATACAAGACTGTTCAAGGAAATCAAAGAAGACCTAAATAAATGGAAGAATATTCCTTGTTCATGGATAGGAAGACTGAATGTTATTAAGATGTCTATCCTACCAAAACTGATCTACACATTCAATGCAATCCCAATAAAAATCAACACCGTATTCTTTAAGGAACTAGAAAAACTAAATTTGAAATTTATTTGGAAAGGAAAGAGGCACTGAATAGCCAAAGATATATTGAAAAAGAAAAACAAAATTGGAGGAATCACACTTCCTGACTTCAAAACATACTACAAAGCTACAGTAGTGAAAACAGCATGGTATTGGCATAAGGAGAGACACACAGACCAATGGAATCGAATTGAAAGTTCTGATATAGAACCTCATATATATAGCCATGTAATATTCGATAAAGCCACCAAACCCTCTCAACTGGGAAAGAATGGCCTATTCAACAAATGGTGCCTGGAGAGCTGGATAACCATATCCTTTTAAAGGAAAAACTGTCACACATAAGGATCTCTCTTCATAAGACTTTCATGCTAATGTGCTGGAGTTGCAGTTAATGTTGGGGTTTAAGATATATTTAGGGGATTTGAATCTCTGGACTGACAATGTGATAGCCAGGTCCTGAGCCTCAACAGACTCCAGCACCTACAATCTGATTCATTGGACTCACCACACTCAGCTAAGATGGAGTTGAAGAAGGACAACCACCACACCATGGAGCCTAGAGTGATTACAACTGAAAGTGGGAGGATTGCATCCAGCATCCATGTGGAATCTGAGCCTCCTCTTGACATAGAGGTGCAATGGACACAACCAATCCAATGTCCACATAGAAAAGGTGGCATTGGATTGGGAAAAGTGGACATGGTGGCTGATGGGTATGGGTAAAGGCAGGAAGAGATGAGAGGTGGAGGCGTCTTTGGGACATGGAGCTGCCCTGGATGGTGCTTCAGGGGCAATCACCAGACGTTGTAAATCCTCACAGGGCCCACTGGATGGAATGGGGGAGAGTATGGGCCATGATGTGGACCATTGACCATGAGGTGCAGAGGTGCCCAAAGATGTACTTACCAAACGCAATGGATGTGTCATGATGATGGGAATGAGTGTTGCTGGGGGGGGAGAGGTGGGGTGGGGGTGGTGGGGTTGAATGGGACCTCATACATATATTTTTTTAATGTAATATTATTACAAAGTCAATAAAAAAATAAAGGAAAAACTGTCTTTTTCTTTAACCTTTAAAATAATATAAATCAATTCTGATTGGCCAGGAGTAAGCAATACTCTTCCTAGTGTACCAGGCCTTATTAAGCAACCCCTCCCCCCCCTCATTGTTCAGGTTGTCTCAAAGAAAAAAATGAGTAAAAGTTACGTGGTTTCTTTCCAGTCAAAACAAAAGCCCAAATGCTTGCCAGATTCCTTCCAACAGCATTATAACCAGTAAGGAAACTATATTTTGAATTAAGCAGCAAAGAAAAAGGGGTTTTAAATAACTAAATACTGTTTCTGCATCAAACAATTCATATATGCCTATTTGTTCAATTTATTAAGGGTAAATGTGCAGTTATGTGAGTAATATATATTATTTCAATAACCCAAATTAAACTAAACTGGATAAAAAGTCTAAATATGCAAAACTGTTAAAAGTATAAAATCCTTATTAAATTATAATTAAAACAGGTTAAATAATTGATTTATAGTCCAGAGCCTAAAAGTTAGTATGCTTCTAAAATTATTCATCTTTAAAAGTGTCAGAAATTAAAATAAAAGGCTTTACATCCCTGTAAAAAGGAAAACAACATTATTTAATTAATAACAATTTCAACTTGTTTAAGCTTAAGTATTATCTCTTAAGTTTATAAAACACCAGGTTAATAAATTAACATTATATGTGTTAAATCTTTAAAATAATAATAACTGTAAGTTCATGTTTAATAAAATTAAATTAAGTGTAAAACTGAAAAAGTTTGTAAAAACATCTTCCAAACTGAAACATTTCAATGGTTCTAGTTCTAAAAGTCATTGTTAACTAAAACCTGGATTATTATTGGTGGCAAAAAGTAACTTTGTGGTAATAAAACCTATCTGAAAGTCACCACAAAGTGCATATTTACGTAAACGGTAATGGAAAATTACTTTAATTCCATTAGAAATCTTCTGTTTTCATTTTAACAATGAAAAATAGTTTTTTTTTCCTCTAATACTAAAGAAAAACACCTACCAATATCTTCATGGCAAAATTGTCAAAGTAAACAAAGTCATTTGATATGTAACACATTGCATTGAAAATGTACAAAAACTATAAAAAATCAAGAGATAAACTTCAACATTGTCAAACTCTCTTGTGCATTCAAACCAGGCCTTGAACACATTACAAGTTGCCTGTTCATAGGAGTTATTGGCTAGGCTACACACTGACCCACCAAACAATAAAAGTATTTACTACCTCAGGCCTCTGGTTGTGCTCCCAAAGTCAATGAAAACTACGT
Source organism: Dasypus novemcinctus (assembly GCF_030445035.2). NCBI lineage: Eukaryota > Metazoa > Chordata > Mammalia > Cingulata > Dasypodidae > Dasypus > Dasypus novemcinctus. The sequence goes on along the minus strand of NC_080691.1, from coordinate 59,774,558 downwards.
TGCAGTTTCAAACTCCTGCAGCAGCCAATGGTGGCTCAGTACAGTCAAATGTACAGTGAATATCACCTCCAAACTAACACTGTTCCATAGTGCAGGGGGCACTGTGCACCAGGCCAGTAAATTAGTGGAAACTACCTCTCTCTAGAATCAATGATGCTGCAGCTTGCTTACTGCTTGAAAAACATACCAAGGGGAGCCATAATTACCAGTGGTTTGCAGGTAGCCAGTTAATTGGTACCAGGCTCAGCCACCCTACTATACTACTGTACTCTACTGTGTAGCAAAAGGAGGCTTGCTTACTAGTAATGGGTCACCTATTGAACAGTCAAAATTACCATGAATTGTACAATTAAAACCAAAATGTAAAAAGACTTTATTCTTTAGTTCTAATTACTCCCACAGCTAAAACCTAGAAAATTTCCAACTTAGGGCCCTAATCCTGAATGAAACCAAATGCCCAAAAGTTGCCAATTCACAAGAAGCACCTAACAAAGCACATGAGCGCCAATCATTAAGCAGCCCGGAATGTGTCTTCAAAACAAAACTAAATGCCTAATACTGTTATCTATTACAATTTCCTTCTGAAAAAACCATAACTTATATATATATATACACTGTTCCCCACCAACTTTTAAAAAAGGTGTTATCTTTGTAGGCACCTAACCTTGTCTACCTCTATAATCCAATGTCCTCATTTAAAAACAAGTATTGCAAAATTCTAATTGAATTTGCTTCTTTCAAAAAAACCACCTTATTAGCCACACACAAAAAATTCACCCAGCTTCATACAGAATGCCAGATTAGTCTTCCTCCAGTCAAACTAAAATAACAAATTTTTATACCTTGTTAGGTAAAAACTACAATTCATGGCTAGCAAAAAGTAGTTACAAAAAAAAAAAACAAAAAACCTCCCTTCAGCACCCCCTTAAAATTAAAGGTGTAAACTGTCTAAGGGTAAAATAAAATTAATAGATGGATCTGGAGTCTGGCAAATATTCCATTTAAGCACCAATAACCCCCAGGATGACTGCTAGGGGGGATCCACCCCTAGAATTCTACTGTTCAGAATGAGAACTTCTGGAAACAAGATAAACCCTGGATCTTACCCAGGAACTTTGTCTTTGGGCCCTCGTTGGGAAATTGATAAGTGGAATACTCAATCAAAACAACAAACAGCCACCCACCTCATAACTCCAACAATAATTATGCCAAAGCTTAGCAAGTTAAGCTGGCATAAAGGGGGAAATAATGTAGGCTATGGGTGGGGGGCTGATCATGTTTTTATAGATAACCTGAGCTGTGTGTGTCTCGAGCTGTGCATGTGGAACAGTAAGAGCTGCAGCTCTGCCCTTGGTAACCATGGCAACAACTCCAGTCCCAGAAAAACAATTTAGCAATGTAAACTCTATAAACTTTAAATATTCAGGGAAAATGCAAACCAAAAGTGCTAAAAGCTTACATGGAATGTATAAAGTCCATGCTAAAGCTTACCTCAAGTGTAAAAATATTATATGTTAATTCAAGTTTGTTAAGCACTGAAACAAAGAACTACTTGGCCCTGTATAAAAAGAACTCAAAAATCCTGTTTGGGGCTCAGGTTTTGAACAGAAAGCTCCTAAGTCCGGCTGGCCACAAATAAATTCCTTTTTCCTTCCCCAAATTATTATGAGTCCTGGCCTTTTCATATGCAAATAATTATAGCTATTTCAACATCTACAACAATTTGGCATACGAAGATTTTCAAATGTTTATGGAGCATTGTCACAGTGGATGGAAATTCACACAATAACTGAAGGAATATCAAATTCCCATCCTGGAGAGCTCTGCCACATTCTCTAGTAAATGAGCAAGAATCCCCCACTTACAGGGGCAATGACTAATGAAGGAGGATGGCCCACTGACAGGCTCTTGATATTAATGGCTGTGCTTAAAACCTTTACTCTCAAATGGAAACAGCCTATTGTAGGGTAACTAAGAGTTGCCTCCTGAGAATTTAACTGTTGCTCAAATATGGCCTCACTCTAAGCAGAACTCAAAATATAAACACATACTGTAAGTATCATTAGAAAAGAAAAAAGAAAAAAAAAATCCCAGAGCATTCTTGCTGGCTGTGTCTGGAAAGTAATTCTGTTTCCATCTCCTGGTGGGAACAAGGATTGTGATATGGTTAGAGAAGGTTTTAGGTAAAGAACTAAGATTCTTGCAAGCATTCAGTGTTCCCTTAAGGTGAAATGGCATCTGTGTATAGGGACTAGGGAGTATCTATGTGCAAGTCTGTATGGTATGCTAGTGAATGCAGGAGTAGGGGTTGGGGGAGGCGGGTGTGAGTATGCCCTGGAGAGGTACAGTGGGATGTATATCCATATCCTTGAATACACTTATAAACTCAAATCCCATATTTAGGAATAAAACATGAAACTGATGCCATTTGAGATTGCTGTCTAGCTGTCCCTCAATACTTTATGAGGCCTGGCAGTATTTCTGGAGGACTTGTGTGAAAGGGCTATTGACTGGCTTGTTTCACACACTGGATCTCACAGTCCTGCTGCCCTGGTCTCCTAGAATCAAGCAGGCCCACCACAGAGTCTCTGGACCACAAGGCCAAGGGCTCCCTACTCCTCTCAGAACCCACAGCTATAGCTAGACAGATCTGCCCTGTCCTCCAAACTCTACTCATGCCTCTCCCAGTGAACATTCCTCAGGTCATGCAAGTGTTTACCTGCACTAGGCCACTTGCATAAGCATAAATGCTTTCTTCCCTCCCTCTGCCAATGGTCAACACTGTTCCAGAACAAGTGTGGTTCCACAAATTATCCTTCCAGGTTCAAGAAAAGAGATTTGGGAAATAAACGAAATGAAGAGAAAGAAGACAAAATATGGAGCAGGAAAGAAGAAGGGAAGGGAAACAAGGACACATGAAATCTACTGCTTTTCTAGATTTGTTTTTGGCACTTTAAGAAATTCAGCAAAGCTAAGGGGAACATTATCATAGCTGCAATTTTAGGTGAAAATGCAAGTGGAGATAAAAACTGGCTGGCAAAAGTAGACACAGAAAGTGAAGGATATTTTGAGAACTCTTCCCCAGGGGACAGAAACCCATTCCATAAAAGCCTTTAGTCTCCTCAGCCATCCATCCAATGGCTGCTTAATTTGGAGAAGAGGGCATGGGTTCCTGTAGGGTCAGCATGAACCACTTCGTCCTCCATTCATCTCCGTGCTTCCCCAGATTACAGAACTTGTGTTTGTGTTACAGATCCCAGTATTTTTTTTTTTTTTAGTGAAAGGGGTAATCTTTCTTTTTTTTAATTTAATTTTTTAATTCATTTTTAAAAAATATTACATTCAAAAAATATGAGGTCCACATTCACCCCCACTGCCCCCACTCCACCACTCGCCCAACAGCAACACTCTCCCCCATCATCATGACACATCAATTGCATTTGGTGAGTACATCTCTGAGCATCGCTGCAACTCAAGGTCAATGGTCGACATTGTAGCGCATACTCACCCACTTTCCATCCAGTGGGCCATGCGAGGATTTACAATGTCCTGTAATGGTCCCGGCAGCACCAACCAAGACAACTGAAAGTCCCGAAATTGCCTCCACATCTCATCTCTTCCTCCCATTCCCCACACCCAGCAGCCACCATGGCCACTTTTTCCACACCAATGCCACATTATCTCGATTACTAACCACAATAGTTCAAGAAGAGAATATCAGTAAGTCCACTCCAATCCTTACTATATTCCTCCATCCTGTTGACCTTGGATTGGTTGTGTCCATTCCACATCTATGTCAAGAGGGGGCTTAGATTCCACATGGATGATGGATGCAATCCTCCTGCTTTCAGTTGTAGGTACTCTTGGCTCCATGGTGTGGTGGTTGACCTTCTTCAACTCCATGTTAGCTGAGTAGAATAAGTCCAATAAACCAGAGTGTAGGAGCTGAAGTCTGTTGAGGCTCAGGGACTGGCTAACATATTGTCAGTTCAGAGATTCAGATCCCCTAGATATATCTTAAACCCCAGCACCAACTACAATTCTGGTAAAGTAACAGGAAAGCCTTGTGAAAAGAGATCACATCTGAGTCCAGCTCCATCACGCAGAAACACCAACTCCAAAGCAGGGCCAAGGGACATGGCAGTGAACTCCATCTGCCATGTCCATAAAACCTCTGGGTGTCTTTAGCCCTCAGAAGAACCAATACCTAGACTTGTATCTACTTTATCTGTCTCTGAGACTCTGCTCAGGTGTGCAAAAGGGCAATCCTTCTGATAACCTCTGGACTCTTTTTAGAGACTCTTAGCCATATAAACTTATTTGTCCTTTCCATTACCCCCTTACTTTAGGTCAAAAAGCATTTTTAACTCCTGTTATTGTATGTAGACAGGGATATTCTGCTGGTCTGAATTGAACCTTTTATTCCAGGTCATTTTCTAGTTACATCATCAGCTGGTACTTGGTAGTGATCCCTCGGTGCCAGGGAGGCTCATCCCCAGGCATCATGTCCCACTCTGAGGGGAAGGCAGTGCATTTACATGCTTAGTTTGGCTTCGAGACTGGCCACATTTGAGTAACACGGAGGCTGTCAGGAGGGAACTCTTAGGCACATTCCTGCTCTAGACCTTGTTCTTATTTCAGGTGTATAGACTCACAAGCATAGTCATTAGTATCAGGGGCTCTCTGTTGGACCCTCATTCCTTCCTGGTCCTTGCTGTTGCACCCAGGGGACTGCTGCTGCTCCCCTAGGGACCACATCAGAGCTCGCCCAGCCTGGAACCCAGCACCGCCCCAGCTGTTGTTTTTAATTCCTTCCACTATGAATATATCCAAACTTTTCCATTCACCCCGGACACATGCCCTGTATAACTCCCTGTCAACCATATGTCCCCTGTCAATAACATCCCATACCAGGATTCCTCCACTGCCATTGTTGAATCACTCTGTCATCCAAAACTTCCTGAAAAGTGAAGCCCAATTAATGCCAGTATAATCCCAATATACTGCCAATATAATATAAAATGGAATATAGCGATGAGTTTAAAGTTAGATATAGAATACATATTAATTTGGAAAAATTCTACATCCTATCTTTTTCTTTTCTTTTTTCCTAATTATTAAGCGTCTCTTCACAAGAGTTATAGATCCCAGTAATTCATATATACAATATACAGTACTCCCACATATCCAATATAAAGCCTTTTCCCTTCCACAGCAATAATCTTTTAACATATTCATACCATATTACCTGAACCTGATGTACATATATTGAAACAATAGTTTTCAAACAAGGTAACATTTGTGTTTACATTGTGGTTTATACTTTAGGCTAAACAATTTTCTAAATTTTTAGTTATCCTATGTTTTACATTAGGATTTACATTATTAGTCTGTCGGCCCCTATAAGTTTTTGGTGTAATATTACATGTTTCATATCCATCCTTGTGTACTCTTGTGAAACACTTCTATTGCCATCACAATTATGTTGGTTCCATCTATTCAATATCTATTTCCCCCTCCCCTTGTGGCCCACAGTGACAGTCAATCTTCATTTCTTGAGGAGCCATGTTCAGAGCTACTTGCAGCAGTGTTGAGGGCTTCACATGCTCAACTGCCCTAATACCCTGGGAGCCATCATTTCTCTTGAGAGATACAGTTCCCTCTATTTGATGGCATTAGTCCTCCCCAGGATGTGGGTATACCTTCACTCTCATTATATGGGTCTCTACCCAATGATATAACCCACTCTGGCAAAATGAGCATTCACATATTCCCTAGGAGTCTGTCCTACATCAGATTATCCCCCTTAAGTGTCTTAAACAGGTAACTTCCCTAATTATATTTTGAAAAGGTTTTCTCAGCATTATCCTCTCAACCAACACCTGACAATCCCCTATGTTCATATGTTGCCCATGCTCCACCCAATATTTTGGGAAATATTACCCATCCGCCCATCCCTAGACCTCCTCAAGCCCACAAAACCCCACCCAAAGGTAACCATATCCCCCATTTTATCCCTTCCTTGTACACAGACTTACCTCCAGCTTATCATAGATTTCACGCATGTAGTCATCAGCTTACATACTTCCTCTACCCCCTGATTTCCTGTAAGCCTATCATCCAGTCTCTAGCTCTCTGAAGCAGCTTGGTTTACTTATTTCATATCATTGAGGTCATGTAGTATTTGTCCTTCAATGCCTGGGTTGCTTCACTCAACATTAGGTTTTCAAGATTCATCCATGTTATCATAGGTGTTTGTAGTGTATTTGTTCTTAAAGCCGAGTAGTATTCCATTTTATGTATATACCACATTTTATTGATCCACTCATCTGTTGATGGGCATTTGGGTTGAATCCAACTTTTGTCGATAGTGAATAATGTTGCTATGAACATTGGTGTGCATATATCGGTTTGTGTCCTTGTTTTAGTTCTGCTGGTTATTGCAGTGGTATTGCTGGGTCACATGGCAAATCTATGGTTAGTTTTTTGAGAAACCGCCAAACTGTCCTCCAGAATGGTTGGATCCTTCTGCATTCCCACCAGCAGTGGAAGAGTGTTCCCATTTCTCCACATCCTCTCCAGCATTTGTATTCTTCAGTTTTTTTCATAGCTGCCAATCTTATGGGAGTAAGATGGTATCTCATTGTAGTTTTGATTTGCATTTCCATGATAGCTAAAGATTTGGAGCATTTTTTCATGTGCTTTTTAGCCATTTGTATTTCTTCTTTGGAGAACTGTCTGTTTAAATCTTTTTCCCATTGTTTAAATGGATTGCTTATCTTTTTATTTTCAAGATATAGGAGTTCTTTATATATGCAAGTTATAAGTCTCTTATCTGATATATGGTTGCCAAATATTTTCTCCCATTGTGTAGGTTCCCTTTTTACTTACTTGACAAACTCCTTTGAGGTGCAGAAGGCTTTAATTTTGAGGAAGTCCCATTGATCTGTTTGTTCTTTTGCTCTTCGTGCTTTTGGTGTGATGTTCATGAAGCCATTTCCTATTACACGGTCTTGTAGATGTTTCCCTATACTGCTTTCCAAGGTCTTTATGGTCTTGGCTCTTATATTTAGGTCTTTGATCCATCTTGAGTAGATCTTTGTATAAGGTGTGAGTTGGTAATCCTCTTTCATTCTTCTACATATGGATATCCAGTTCTCCAGGCACCATTTGTTGAATAGGCCATTCTCTCCTAGTTGAGATGGTTTGGTGGCTTTATTGAGTATTATATGGCTATCTATATGAGGTTCTATATCAGAACTTTCAATTCGATTCCATTGGTCTGTGTGTCTCTCCTTGTGCCAATACCATGCTGTTTTCACTACTGTAGCTTTGTAGTATGTTTTGAAGTCAGGAATTGTGATTCCTCCAATTTTGTTTTTCTTTTTCAATATGTCTTTGGCTATTCGGGGTCTCTTTCCTTTCCAAATAAATTTCAAAGTTAGTTTTTCTAGTTCCTTAAAGAATGCGGTGTTGATTTTTATTGGGATTGCATTGAATGGGTAGATCAGTTTTGGTAGGCTAGACATCTTAATAATATTTAGTCTTCCTATCCATGAACAGGGAATAGTCTTCCATTTATTAAGGTATTGATATCGTTGAACAGTCTTGTGCAGTTCTCTCTGTATAAGTTTTTACATCTTTAGTTAAATTTATTCCTAAATATTTGATTTTTAAATTTTCTATTGTAAATGGTATTTGTTTCTTGATTTCCTCCTGATCTTGCTCATTATTGGTGTACAGAAATGCTACTGATTTTTATGCATTGATCTTATAACCTGCGACTTTACTAAACTCATTTATGAGTTCTAGAAGCTTTGTCGTAGACCTCTCAGGGTTTTCTATGTATAGGATCATGTCATCTGCAAATAATGAAATTTTGACTTCTTCCTTTCCAATTTGAATGCCTTTTATATCTGGTGCTTGCCTCAGTGCTCGAGCAAGTACTTCTAAGACAATCTTAAATAGAAGTGGAGACAATGGGCATCCTTGTCTTGTTCCTGACTTTAGAGGGAAGGAATTTAGGATTTCTCCATTGTAAATGATGTTGGTTGTGGGTTTTTCATATATACTCTTTATCATGTTCAAAAAATTTCCTTGTATTCCGATCTTTTGGAGTGTTTTTATCAAGAAATGGTGCTGTATTTTTGTCAAATGCTTTTTCTGCATCTATAGATATAATATTGTGGCTTTTTTCCTTCTATCTATTTATATGGTGTATTACATTGATTGATTTTCTTATGTTGAACCATCCTTGCATACCTGGAATAAATCCCACTTGGTCGTGGTGTATAATTCATTTAATGTGTTGTTGAATATGATTAGCAAGTATTTTGTTAAGTATTTTTGCATCTAGTTTCATTAGAGAAATTGGTCTGTAATTTTCCTTTCTTGTGGTGTCTTTGTTTGACTTTGGTACTAGGGTAATGTTGGCATCATGGAAGGAATTAGCCAATGTTCCTTCTGTTTCGATTTTTTGGAATAGTTTCAGCAGGATTGGTGTTAGTTCTTTCCGGAATGTTTTCTAGAATTCACCTGTGAAGCCATCTGGCCCTGGGCTCTTCTTAGTTGGGAGTTTTTAATGACTAGTTCCATCTCTTTACTTGTTATTGGTTTGTTGAGATCATTGATTTCTTCTTTCTTCAATATAGGCTGCTTATGTGTTTCTAGGAATTTGTCCATTTCCTCTGAATCATCATTTTTGTTGGAATATAGTTTTTCAAAGTATCCTCTTATGAAAGTCTTTATTCCTGTGGGGTCAGTTGTGATATCTCCTTTCTCATTTCTTATTTTGTGTATTTGCATCTTCTCTCTTTTTTTGTTTGTTAGTCTCACTAAGGGTTTGTCAATTTTATTGATCTTCTCAAAAAACCAGCTCTTCATCTTGTTTATCTTTTCAAGTGCTTTCTTATCAGATCCTAGTATTGACAGCAACAAAGATCATACCTGACCTGAAGGTCTCAGCCTGAACCTGAGCAGAGCTGTTATTTGGTGACTCAATAAAGACATAATATTGAAGAAATGGAGGTGCCTCTGAATTCAACCTCTTATGCCCTTTCTCTAATCAGCCAATTTTGTGAAAGTTTGGTTTATAGTTTGATAGATTTAGAGAAAGTTTTAGAATTAGGTTTATTTTAATATTTTATATTATATTAAATATTTATCACCTCCTAGTTTTTTTCTTAATATTTATAAATAAAATAAACCCCCACACATATAAGCACCCTAAACAGAATTAGAACTTCATCAATTATCACATCTGTCTCCCTAGTAGCTTCCACTAAGGATACTCCCTCATTCATAGAATCCTCATTTAGTTAGTTGAACAAGTAACTGCAAATTTAATACTTAACATTATCGTCAGGCCACATCTTTCTAAACAGTGAGTATATTTCTTACATTGATTCATTGTCACCACAATCCAGTTCTGAAACATTTCTAACATGATGTCTTTCAAGGCACAAAAATATTTAATTTTAATTATGTTCAATGATTTATTTTCTTTATGATTTGAACTTTTGGAATCACATCTAAGACTCTTTGGATAACTCAAGACCACAAAAATTTTCTCCTATATTTTTATCTAGTTGTTTTTTTCATTTTAGCTCTTACATTAGGTCTACATTTCATTAAAATAAATAAAAGATAACCCACATTCTGGAAGAAAATATGTGGAAACAATATGTCAGAACAAAGACTTGTATGCAGAATATATAAAGTGCTCTTATAACTCTATAATAATAAGAAAAAAAAACAACACTTAAAAAATTGGCAAACATTTGGTTAGACATTCAACAAAGAAGAAATGTTCAATGCTTTCAACCTTTAGTGAAATGCAAATTAAAATCATCTATGAATTATCAAAAGCACACACTAGAGTGGCTAAAATCAAGAAAAATAATACCAAGTGTTAAAGAAAATGTGGAAAAACTGGAACCAAAAAAATTTTTTTTCAGAGAATACAAAATGATGTTTCCAAGTTTGGAAAAATTTGTGTTTCTTAAAAATATAAAATTACCAAAATCCTTGCTAATTCCACCTCAGGAAATCTATCCAAGACAAATCAAATCTTGTCCATGCAATAAATTTTAGCACTAATTCATGGCAGCTAAAACTGGGGAAAAATCCAAATGTCTATCAGCTGGTGCATGGATAACAAATAGTATATCCCTAAATAGATTTAGCTTTCACAGAATAAAAGTGTCCATCAGTGTCTGAAAAAAATTCCAAAGTTTGAAGATCTTAATATTGCAAGCACAAGAAAAAAACAAGAAAATAACAAGCCCAGCCCTTCAATGAATATTATGCAATTCCTAGAGTGGCCATATTTGTGGCAAAAAGCATGATGGTATATTTCAAGTAAATCATTTGATTGAACAGATAAATTACCAAGAATTGGTATTGTTGTCAGAAATGGTGTAATAAAAAACCTTGAACCTGTCTGCACTAAAGCAATGATTAAGCTAGAAACTACAGTCAGACTAACTTTTCAGAGCTCTAGAATCTAATCAAAATTTAAAACAACCAAAAGAATCAATAATGAAGAAAAAAGCAGCTACATTTCAGTAAGAAAGTGCTAAGGCATGTTAATTTACCCACCTACCATCCCCAGGCCTCAGCTCAACAGAAGCTATGGAGACTGTGGCCCCACATTACTTAGGTAGCTTGCTGATGTCAGAGGAAGAAATACAGAAGTTGTCTAAAAGAAGTGCAGTTGTGCCTTTTTGCTTATCTGATGCCTCCCTGAGGGAATGCTTCAAGGTCTTCCCTTTCATTCACCTGCTTTGGAAATGTCTGAGACCTGGAGCAGCATCCCAACTCACATTTGCTGTAAGCATATAAGGGCACATATAATATACATAGCTGCCAGTTAAAAGGATAATAGGGCATGGAGACAGACAAAAAGCTTGGGAAGAAAGACTCTGGAAGAGATACATGTGTTAATCAGGGCTTTGAAAAGCTCCCATATATACACACATTGTTGTGTATAGACACAAAGAAATATTGTATAGCAATAAGAAAAAATGAAGTCATGAAGCATGTGACAACATTTATGAACCTGGAGGATATTATGTTGAGTGAAGCAAGCCAGACACAAAAAGACAAATACAGTATGATTGCTCTATTATGAACTAAATATATTGTGTAAACTCATGGAGTTAATATTTAGAGTATAATTCTGGTGAATATTATTCACCATAAATAGGAGGGTAGAGAACAGAAAGCTGAGGTTTAATCTGTGCAGGATTTGTCAGAAAGTTGTTTGCAAATCTTTGGAAATGAATAGAAATGGTGAAAGCATGTGGTGTTTGTAAGTAGCACTATTTTATGGGCATGACAGTGGTTGAAAGGGAAAGTCTAAAGTCATGTATATTACTAGAAGGAAATTTAAAAACTGTAAAATAGTACTGTATTTGACAGTAAACCACATGTAAAATATTAATATGGGTGATACTGCATATAGAATAATGTTTTTAAAAATAATACAAATATACTAGCAAGAAGAAAAAATAATAGCAGCTATACATGGTAGGGTAAGTAAAGAGAGATTGAAAGGTGATGGATTTTGCTTATTTTTTGTTGATTATTATTATTGGAATATTGAAAGTACTCTTGGAATGGCTGATGCTATGAATGCACAAATATGGGATTACATTGAATACCACTGATTGGAGAATTTAGATGGATTTATGCTTTATTAATATGTACCAATGAAATTGATTTGTTAAAATAAATTTCTTGGATTTATCTGAGGATCCAGAAGTCCACTGAAGCACACTGAGAAAGTCCTGAGCAAACTCTAAATGTTCACCTCTGGCTGAACATTGTGCTCACCTAAGCAGTATGTGGAGGCTAAGTAAATGGCCTGGTTTAAGCCTGTGAAGGGCAATCAACCAGGACAAAGCAGGAGAATTCCCCACCCCCACCCCCTTTGGTTCCAAGCTCATAAGGAAATATCTGTCAAATCACAAGCTGTCCAGTAAGCTAAAAGAACAGAAACTTCTGTGATCACACACAGCAAAGCTTACAATCTTTACAATTTTTTTTTTACACGTTAAGGAAACAACTACAATCCTGGCCAAGAGGAAGAATTTGCTCTCCAAAATTAGCATATATAATGTTTAAAGTATCCAATTTTTAACAAAAAAATTAAGGTTTGTGCTTAATTTAACTCAGAGCAGTGTTAGGTCTGACAACTGGCAGTTCTGCTCAGCGGATGGCAGCACTACCCCATACTCTCCAGAGCTTTAGCAGCAGAGAGGATGCCTGAGGTCTAAACTCCCCTCTGGAGCACTTGGCATCAGAGCAGAAATAAGTGGGATCCCTAGCACCACAGACACCTAGGTGGGAAGCTTTGGCCCTGAAAAAATGTGGCCCCTGAAGAAAGAGCACCCCTACGACCAGTATGGGATCCTGCACCATTAAGGAGAATCCATGTTTGGAGATACCACAGTCCTTATTGTTTTAAAAAATCAATGTTATTGATATGTAACAATAAACACACAATTCATGCAGAGTGTACAATCAATGGTATTGGCTATAATCACATAAGTGCCCATTCATCACTTCAACCATTATTGAAGCATTTTCATTATTTCAATAATATAATAATAAACAGATGGGCAAGAAAATACTTTACCTCTCAAACTTTCTATGTTCACCACTGTACACAGCTGCTGTTTCTGGTTATTCTATCCAAAGAGTCTGGGATACTATAGTCCTTATTTTTAATTATAGCACCAGGGCCCATTCAAACAGAACCCACTTACTGCAAGTAGAAGAAACAGCACCACTGACAGCAAATGCTCTATTTGGTTGTATGTTTATTCAGTCCTTTAGTTCAAATAACCCCATCTCTAGTACAGAGAACAAGTAATGGCCTTGTGTCTAGGTATCCCTACTCACTGCCCAGAGCAGGGTTGAACAAGGAACTACTAGCCATGAACAAGTTCTGTTTTCTGTTTCAGGATCTAGTAATAAGTCTCCATTGTGGAGAATGAAAAGAGGCATAACCCTATTGTCAACTTTGTTTCTCCTGACTCCAGCTGCAGGAATTCAGTTAGAGCTTTCCTTTCTTTTCCTTGAAGTAGAACTGGGCAGGAAAGAAAGCATCCTCTTCTTGTCATCTTTGCAAGGCGGTAATGAGTCTCCCCAAACCTTCACACAGCCTAGCATGGCAAGAAGAGGTTCCCTTATTTGGGAGCCAGGCATCTGTTTCCCAGGTTTTGGTGCATTTTCTCACTGGGTTTCTTGAATAATCACTGGGGGAGACAATCATGAATCCAGCTTTGCCTTGGGGTTCAGCTTCTGAGGGAGCAGAGTGTGCTGGGCCTATGGATCCACATTTCAAGCAAGTAATCTCTTTCCTCCTGAGATCCAGCATCCTGTGGTCACCTCCTTGCCTGCAGGTTTTTCCAAAATTTGTGGAGTGTGAGGCAATTAGTGTGGCAGACCCCAGTACCCAGAGTCCTTGTAATAAGAGTGGGAGGCCTTCAGCCTTTTTCCTTTCAGACTTGGAGCAGGCTACATGCACACTGCTTTCTACTATTTCTTTCTCCCCATTCTGTAGTTTTCTCCTAGAACCCTTGTCTGTCCTGTATATATTTTATTAATAAAATCTTTTAGTTGTTCCTTTATATAATTCTCATGCATCTATGCTCCATAAGTCAATTGTAGAGAACATATTGACTTGTATGAGTTGTGACATGTAAAACTAGACTTGAGCAAGATTTAACTGTTTTAAGGTCTCCAGTGAGCCATGTAATGCACTGTGGAAAGGAACGCACATTGATGGCAAATGTGTTCTGAGTTGAAGGGATGGGAGTCAAGGATAAAATGGGCTCAGGGTAGAGAATGAAAAGAGACTCATCTCTGCTTACTGGATCAACTGTATCTCATCCATATCTCTGCCCTTGGTGCAGGTGGATTTTCCTTAATATACACTAGGAATTCAGACCTTACACATTTAGCATTTTTTAAAAAAATCTTTCCCCTCCCTCAGCTAGAAGGTTCTCTTATCTGTCTGCTCATTATTTACTTGCTTTCTCCAGGAGGCACCAAGAACCAAACCTGGAAATTCCCACATTGGAAGGAAGTGCTCAATGGCCTGAGTCACATCTACTTCCCATGGGCGACAGCATCTGCTGCTAGTGGCAGCTGCCTGTTGTGGCAGCAGGAGTACTGTCTACCTTTTTGTGGCAGTTATGGCATCTAGCTCATTGTGGCAGGTGCAATATCTGGTCATTCTCTTTAGGAGGCACTAGGGCCCAAACCCAGAACCTCCCATGTTGTAGGCAGGCATGCAACTGGTTGAGTCACATCCCTTTCCCATTTAGCATTTTTAATGTGACATTTTTTTTGGGGGGGAGGTCTTTACCATTTATTCCAGACTTAGGAAAATCATCCATAAATACTGTACTTTACCTAGAGATTTTGTGACTGGGTCAAGGCAAACAAGGAATGAAAACTCCCTTCTCTATTGAAGGAAAATGAGAAGTCTTGTATGTAACTTATTCTGAGCAATACTTGTCATCCTGCTTTAAAAAAAGAATGACTCCCTGAGTGCAGCTCTTCCCTTTGTCAGGAATAAACATGGATGCAGACAGTTGTGTGGGAGGTACAGGCAGCCGGGCACCCGATTCTGACCTCGCTGAACCAATGTATAATGTTTTTTTTTTTTATTCTATAGAAGAATTATCAGAAGTATTCCTATTACTTGTATTGAAAGTAACCATCTCTATTTTTTTCTCCATCTTTTTGAATATTTCTTTTTGTATCTAAGCTCTTGTAGAGAAAGGGTATATCTACCCAACACCTTGTTAAAATCTAGTCATTCCCTATGAATGTATATTATTTTCATGATCAATTATCTTTAAAATCACTTTCAATTATATGATTTAAGCTATATTTCATTTCTGAATTACCTTATTTTAAAAGATTTATATGTATTTGTCCCTTTCATTTTAAAATATGTTTCTTAAAATAAATAGTTTTTAACTTTATCTTGTTTTTATAATTTATATGAATGATGTCAGAGTTTCAATTTCCTTTTTATTTTGTTTGAAGAC
Source organism: Dasypus novemcinctus (assembly GCF_030445035.2). NCBI lineage: Eukaryota > Metazoa > Chordata > Mammalia > Cingulata > Dasypodidae > Dasypus > Dasypus novemcinctus. The sequence goes on along the minus strand of NC_080691.1, from coordinate 59,759,490 downwards.
AATATAGTTAATAAATTTTGGGTGTTTTATTTATTTTTTGTTATTTTGTTGTATTTAATATGATTCATATTTTCAGAGCTGCAAATGACAGTCAGATCATGGAATAGATGGTAATTACGGTTGCACCTGCCCAGTTAAAATACTTTCTAACAGGTCTTTTCTTCCTCAGTTCTCTTGTTGTCTATCATGAGATTTGAGGGTACCACTTTTCTACTGCCCAGTCTATGTTAATTCTCAGCTCGGTATGGGTCTGTATGACACACACACACACACACAAACTTCTTTCACAAATAAAAAAACCAAGACTCTGATTCTCTACTGAACACCCAAGGTCACCTCTCTTATCCCAGCCACTGGAGAAGGGAGAAAAATTGGGGCAGGGAGCGCATGAGACAAAGAAGCTGAGGCACAGAGCAGCTTGGTGGATTCCTCTAGATCTAAGGTGAATTCTGCCAGAATCAGGGTTGGGTGTGTCCCCTGTTGCCTCCAATGGCCTTGCCTCTGTCCCATATTTGTCCAGGGATGTGCCCCGAGAAGTGCAAATTCTTTGAGACGATCTGTGAGATGGACATGATCAATCTGAAAAAGACACTTAAGTGATGATGGTAAAAATCTCCCAAAAGAAAGCGGTGGGTGCCAAAGATGAAGAAATCCTATTTCAAAAATGCCTTGACAAACGTCAATGTTCTTCCTTTCAATTTCACAATTTTAAAGAACAGTCATGCATACCATAAAACTCTCTTCATTTTTTTAAATTTTTAAAATTTTTTAACTCATTTTTAAAAAATATTACATTAAAAAAATATGAAGTCCCATTCAACTCCACCACCCCCACCCCCGACTTCCCCCACAGCAACTCTCTCTCCCATCATCATGACACATCCATTGCATTTGGTAAGTACATCTCTGGGCATCGCTGCACCTCATAGTTAATGGTCCACATCATAGCCCACACTCTCCCACCTTCCATCCAGTGGGCCCTGGGGGATTTACAATGTCCCGTAATTGTCCATGAAGCACCACCCATGACAATTCCAAGTCCCAAAAATGCCTCCACATCTCATCTCTATCTCCCATTCCCCTCACCCAGCAGCCACCATGGCCACACTTCCCACACCAATGCCACATTTTCTCTGTGGACCTTGGATTGGTTGTGTCCATTGCACATCTATGTCAAGAGGGGGATTAGATTCCACATGGATACTGGATGCAATCCTCCTGCTTTCAGTTGTAGGCACTCTAGGCCCCATGGTGTGGTGGTTGACATTCTTCAACTCCATGTTAGCTGATTGGGGTAAGTCCAATAAATCAGAGTGTAGGTGTTGAAGTCTGTTGAGGTTCAGGGCATGGTTATGATATTGTCAGTCCAGAGATTCAAATCTCCTAAATATATCTTAAACCCCAACACCAACTACAATTCCAGTAAAGTAGCATGAAAGTCTTGTGAAAAGAGATACCATCTGAGTCCATTTCCATCACGCAGAAACACCAGCTCCAAAGAAGGGCCAACTGACATGGCAGTGAACCCCATCTGGCATGACCATAGAACCCATGGATCTCTTTAGCCCTCAAAGGAACCAATACCTGGGCTTGTATCTACTTTATCTGTCTCTGAGACTCTGCTCAGGTGTGCATAAGGGCAATCCTTCTGACAACCCCCAGACTCTTTTTTAGAGACTCGTAGCCTTATAAACTCATTTCTCCTTTCCATTTCCCCCTTATATTAGGTCAAACAGCATTTTAAAGTCATGTTATTATATGTAGACAGGGATATTCTGTTGATCCGCATTGAACCTTTAATTCAAGGTCATTTTCTAGTTGCATCTTCAGCTGGTATTTGGTAGTGATCCCTCGGTGCCAGGGAGGCTCATCCCTGGGTGTCATGTCCCATGCTGGGGGGAATGCACTGCATCTACATGCTGTGTTTGGCTTCGAGACTGGCCACATTTGAGTAACATGAAGGCTGTCAGGAGGAAACTCCCAGGCACAATGCTGCTCTAGGCCTTGTTCTTATTTCAGGTGTTTAGGCTCAAAAGCATAGTCATTAGTATCAGGAGCCCACGGTTGGACCCTCATTCCTTCCTGGTTCTTACCGTTGCACCTGGGGAACTGCTGCTGCTCCCCTAGGGACCACGACAGAGCACCCCCAGCCAGGAACCAGTACCCCCCCAGCTGTTGTTTTTAATTGTTTCCACTATGAGTATATCCAAACATTACCATGCACCCTGGACATATGCCCTGTATAACTCCCTGTCAGCCATATATAGCCTGTCAATAACATCCCATACCAGTATTCCTCCACCGTGATTGTTGAACCACTCTGTGATCCTAAACTTCCTGTAAAGTGAAGTCCAATATAATGTGAGGTTCCCTCACTAGTAAAATGGAATATAGTGATGAGTTTAAAGGTTAGATCAAGAGTATGTACTGATTTGGAAAAATTCTACATCCTATCTTTTTCTTTTCTTTTTTCCTAATTATTGAGCTTCTCTTCACAAGAGTCCTAGATCACAGTAATTCATATATACAAGATGCAGTACTCCCACACATCCACAATAAAGCCATTTGCCTTCCTTAGTGATAATCTTTTAACTTATTCATATCATATTTACTGAAATTGATGTACAGACTCCAAAACAATAGCTTTCAAACAAGGTGAAATCTGTGCTTACAATGTGGTCCATACTTTAGGATATACAGTTTTCTAATTTTTTTCATTATCCTATGTTTTACATTATGCTTTACATTATTAGTCTGTCATCCCCTATATGTTTTTGGTGTAATATTACATGTTTTATATTCATCCTCATGTACTCTCGTGAAACTCCTCTCTTGCCCCCACACGTACCTTGGCTCCACCCATTCAATATCCATTTTCCCCTCCCCTTGGGGCCCACAGTGACAGCCAATCTCCATTTCCTGAGGAGCCACGTCCAGAGATACTTGCAACAGTGTTCAGGGCCTGACTTGCTCAACTGCCCTAATGCCTTGGGAGCCACCCTTACTCTCGAGAGATACAGTCCCCTCTATTTGATGGCTTTAGTCCTCCCCAGGGTGTGGGTCCACCCCAACTCTCACTTCTTGGGTCTCTACCCAATGGTACAACCCACCCTGGCAAAATGAGCATTCAGACATTCCCCAGCAGTCCATCATGCATCAGACCATCCTCTCCGAGCATCCTAAACAGGTAACTCTCCTAATTATATTTTGATACGATTTTCTCAGCATTTTACTCTCAACCAACTCCTGACACTTTCCTATGTTCGTATGTTGCCCCTCCCCCCCCAAATTTTTGGACAATATTACCCATCCGCCCATCCCCAGGCCCCTCAAACCCACAAAGCCCCACCCGAAGGCAATCCCTTGCCCCCATTTTATCTCTCCTTGTGCTCATACTTACTGACAGCTGATCATAGTTTCCACCCCTGTAGAGGTAGGCTCACATCCTTCCTCCACCCCCCGATTTCCTGTAAGCCTATTTTTCAGTCTCTAGCTCTCTGAGGTAGCTTGCTTATTTCATATCATTGAGGTCATGTAGTATTTGTCCTTCAGTGCCTGCGTTGCTTCACTCAACATAAGGTTCTCAAGATTCATCCATGTTATCACGTGTGTTTGTAGTGTGCATGTTCTTACAGCCGAGTAGTATTCTATTGTTTGTATATACCACATTTTATTGATCCACTCATCTGTTGATGGGCATTTGAGTTGATTCCAACTTTTGGCGATAGTGAACAATGCTGCTATGAACATTGGTGTATATATATTGGTTTGTGTCCTTGTTTTCAGTTCTGCTGGGTATATATACCAAGCAGTGGTATTGCTGGGTCATATGGCAAATCTATGGTTAGTTTTTTGAGAAACCGCCAAACTGTCCTCCAGAATGGTTGGATCCTTCTGCATTCCCACCAGCAGTGGATGAGTGTTCCCCTTTCTTCACATCCTCTCCAGCATTTGTATTCTGTTTTTTTCATAGCTGCCAATCTTATGGGAGTAAGATGGTATCTCATTGTAGTTTTGATTTGCATTTCCCTGATAGTTAGAGATTTGGAGCATTTTTTCATGTGCTTTTTAGCCATTTGTATTTCTTCTTTGGAGAAATGTCTGTTTAATTCTTTTTCCCATTTTTTAAATGGGTTGTTTATCTTTTTATTTTCAAGATATACGAGTTCTTTATATATGCAAGTTATAAGTCTCTTATCAGATATATGGTTCCCAAATATGGGTTCCCTTTTTACATTCTTGACAAACTCCTTTGAGGTGCAGAAGGCTTTAATTTTGAGGAAGTCCCATTTATCTATTTTTTCTTTTGCTGCTCGTGCTTTTGGTGTGATATTCATGAAGCCATTTCCAATTACAAGGTCCTGTAGATGTTTCCCTACACTGTTTTCCAAGATCTTTATGGTCTTGGCTCTTATATTTAGGTCTTTGATCCATCTTGAGTTGATCTTTGTATAAGGTGTGAGAGAGTAATCCTCTTTCATTCTTCTACAGGTCAAGAGGAAATGAGAAGACTAAACATATTTAGAATGGCACAAACCCCCCTTTTAAAATGTAACTGTATGTTTTTAAAGTTTAGTTATTAAATTAAATTGTTAAGGGGTGAGCCATATTCCCAGGAATCATAAACAAAGTCAAAATGTAAATGCGCTTATAATTATCATCACAATAGTTGAAGATCAGGGGTGACATTAGTCATAAAATGACTATAGGATAAGTTTGAGTAATAACCACCACTACTACAGTAAGCATTAGATAAATCTGAAGTAGCCATAAATAGAGGCAAATTAATTCAATATCACTATTACAATAGCCAAAATTCAGGCCACATTTACTCTGTTGTAATAGTTTAAGTTATATATATATATAAAGGTACTCTATACAATGATTTTAATTTTTAGGTACAGTTTTTAGTATGTTTTATTTTAAGATGAATTGGATATCTTAATTAAGTTACAAGAACCTTATTAATAACTGTGTGACACCTTTCTGTTTGTTTGTTTGTTTCTAGTAACTGAACAAATTTCATTTGTTTCCCAGCAAGACAATATTGGTATTTAAAGATTTATTTTAAGTTACCTTTTACTGTGATTTTTAGGTGCAAGCAAACTGACAAAATCCAAATACAGATTTTAAAGTTGAACAAAAAGTTAAGCACAGATTAAAACAGAATTCCATATTTTAGCATTTTAAGGAACTTCCTGACCTTAATTGATGGCACATGAGATTTTATTTTGATTACTGTTTATACCTTCTATAGGCAAAATTGAGTTCAAACTGAGAAGTTTGAGGTTTATTTTTTTCCTGCAATTTTTACAACCTTTACTGCTGACTGTTGCCAGCCAGATTATTAAAAGGGTGAACAAGTGATTAGAGGTCTATTGTTTTCAAGCAATAGCCTCCTTCCTTTAGAGAAGTTTACAGCTTTAAAACATTTTAAAGCATTTCTACATAGACTTACAAAGAGGCATTTATAAAAGCAGATCCTGGGCAGAAGTGAATTTATGCAAATATGTTTTTGGCCTTTGTGTCTTAAGGAGGGAATTTTATTACATTTATCCTGATTCTGATCCTGCATCTTCTTTACCTCCCTCTTTCCAGGTAGATCAGTGATTTGATAGGCATGTGGCTTATGAATAGAAATGTGGACTTACTGGAAGGGGGAAAGCCACTCCCCTTTCCCAGGCTTTCTGTTTTTGTTTTTGTTTTTAATGCATCCTCCTGAAGGGCGGGGGGTGTGAAGGTAAGGGTGGCGAGTTTCAGGTTGCTAAAATGGCTTGGAAGAACTTTTTAAATTTGGCAGCTTTCTGGGGGACCTCAGCCCTGGCAGGGCTATGATTTAATTTACTGATTTTACTAGCTACCTTGACTGGGGTTTTAATAAATTTCGGTGCATGGTGTGGACACAGACACAGACAATTACTGAGATATGGCAAATGGGGCAGACCCAGAGAGGCAAGACAACAGTGCATGTGGACACATGTTCAAATGCTTCAGTTTTGCTTTATAAACTACAATCAATTTACTCCTTTGCCAATAGTAAGGGAAGGTTTCAGCTTAACCAAAATTTACTACTTTATATAATTACACAGTCTTAACACCAGCATTTTGCAGACAGACAGAAGCACTAAACTTATCAATCTGACTCACAATTTTTATATATTTTCTTTGGCACAGCTTCCCCTGCAGGCATTACAAATTTCAGAAAGAGAGAGTGCTTAACATTAACATTTGAACAGGATATCCTCCTTATGCTTGCTGTCTATAAAGTGGATTTATTTGCAACTCAGCACCATATCAAATGATTCTGGTTAGACCCTTTCACTGTTTAACTTTATACCCAGACCAAGCATCGCTAGAAAGCTGATTTATTTCCTGTAACCAAGTTCTCAAAATTCAGACCAATTTCAAGGATGTTAGGACTTGAACCTATAAACATTCTTTTTTATTATAATCAAGCCTTCACTATCTCAATGGAGACAAGACCAGAACCAGATACTAACAAGCAATTAGACAAACCCAAACACCAGGCTTTTTTTTTTCTCTTTTTCTCTGACCTGGAGGAGATGGTTTCCATCTGAATTTTTGGAGGTAATGGGGCCTCCTGGGAAGTGGTTGGGCTCCCTTCCTAGCATTTAAAGCTAGGGTTTTCCTGATAATTTGCTCCCCAGGGGAGTCTCACCATTTTCCATGTTTGGAGTATTTTTGTTCCCAGAATTTTTTTTTCAGACCTTCCATTGTCCTCGATTTTTGTTGGGAAGATTCCAGTGGAGCCCACATGTTTTCTGGATTAAATGTAATCTTCAGATGCCCAGAGTCAGGGTTCACTTGAGTCCTCCTGGCTTCCTCAGGGATCTGGAAGGGTTAGTAAAATGCTACTTTTTCTGGCCTTCATTTGCAAATCTCGGGAAAGCCCCCAGATGTTGTAGACATTGAGAGAGGTTTAAATATTTGTGTATGAAAAGGCCAGGATGCATAATAATTTGGTGAAGAAAAAGGAATTTATTTATGACCGGCTGGACTCAGGAGCTTTCTGTTCAAAACCTGAGCTCTGAACAAGATTTTTGAGTTCTTTTTATACAGAGAAGGGGCCAAATAGTTCTTTGTTTCAGTACTTAATAAGCTTGAATTAACATATATATATTTTTTCCTATTTGGGTAAGCTTTTAGCATGGACTTTATACATTACATGTTAGCTTTTAGTACATTTGGTTTTCATTTTCCCTGAATATTTAAAGTTTATAGGGTTTGCATTGCTAAATTGTTTTTCTGGGACTTGAGTTGTTGCCAAAGTTACCAAGGGCAGGACAGCAGCTCTTACTGTTCCACATGTATAGCTCAGGACACATACAACTTAGGCTATTTTTCATCCATAGCCTACAATATATATATGCCCAATTGAACTCCCTTCCATGTATTCCCCCATCTTTGGCACCCTGCATCACTGATCCTTCCCTGCCACTCTTGTAACCCATCTGTGACCCAAAACTTCTTCAAAAATAAAGCCAATAAAAGAACCAAATACAACTAAGAAGAAAATGAATAAAAATGATAGTTTGAAAAATAAGAAAGTATAAAATTTTAAAAATTAAAAATTAAAATTGGGAATAATATAAATAATGAAAAAATATTTAATTTTTGACATTTTCCCTTTCATCACTATAAGATCTGTTGTCCTATATGTACAATGACATTGTCTTCTATTTATGCCCCCATTGTGGTTTTTTTTTTTTATGTTGTCCTCAAAGAAGTTTAAGGTTACGGAAAAGTCATGTACAGAACACAGGGGACTCTCATACACCCCAAATCCTCCACCTTTTCCCCTTTCCACTTATTAATAACATTTTATATGTAGATGATACATTTGTTACAACTGATGTACAAATATTGAATCATAGCTACCAACCATGGTCAGTGGATTGCATTATGATTTACATTTTGGACCATACAGTTTAAAAATTTTGATGGTGCTTAACCTGGTCTACATCAATCATTGCAAGATGATGTAGAACACTTCCATTGCCCACAAAATGCTGCCTCTTCCATCTATTCTGTTCCTCTCTTCCCCTACTCTCGGGAACCCCAGCCATCACCAAGCTTCAGTCCTTGCAGACCAGATTCATATAGTTACTTGTGACGATACTGAGGGCTCAAAACACTGCTCTGTCCTCCCCTACAGGATACTACTCATGTTTTTGATAGACTCCTACCCCTCTATGTAAGAACATAATGGGCCTCACCAGGATGGGAGTCCAGTACCTTCCTGCTCACTATGTGGTTCTCCACACCCTCATTTAAACACTGTGTCAAAATAAACACTCTCACATTCCTTAGAAGCTTGCCCAGGTGTGCCCTGTCCTGAATGCCCCCCATCCTATGCCATTAATCAGTAATCTTCACTTGCCCTATTGTCCAAAGAGCATTCCCAATATTGCAGTTTCAACCATGTACCCACCAATCCCCTTTATCTCACTTGCTCCCTCCCTCTAGTTCCATGGACAGTTTAACCTACTCTTCCCACCCTACTCCCTGACATACCTGCCCCACCTAACCCAATAGTATCCCTGCAACAATGTCATGTCTCTCTACTGCACAACTGCACACTTCCACCTTATCATACCTTTTTCCCATATAAGTGTTTGATCACAACCTTCTTCCCCCTATTTCCTGTAAATCTATCTTCCAGACTCTAGCTCTTTAAGCTTGCTCAATTTGCTTAATTCATATCAGTGAGGTCATGTAATATTTATCCTTCAGGGCCTGGCTGCTTTCACTGAACATAAGTCCTCAAGGTTCATCCATGTCACCCTGTATGTTGATACAGTAATCCTTCTTACAGCTGTGTAATATTCCATTATATTTATATACTATAGTTTGTTTATCCATACATCTGTTGAAGGGCATTTGAGTTGATTCCAACTTTTGGCAATAGTGAATAATGCAACTATGAATATTGTTGTGGATATATCTGTTCGAGTCCTTTCTTTCAGTTCTTCTTGGTATATACCCAGCAATGGAATTGCTGGATCATATAGCAGGTCTATAGTTAGTTTTCTGAGGAACTGCCATACTGTCTACCACAATACCTGCACAATTTTACATTCCCACCAGTAGAGGATGAAGGTTCCTATTCCTCCACCTCTCCAACACTTACAGTCCCAGTCACAAGAGAAAGAGAGGAACTAGATTAGAGGGGCCAGGGACAGTCAGCTAATCAATAGGAATCTAGCAAGCAGTAGAAATCTAAAATGCCTGAGGGAAAGGGGGCAGATAGCTTTCTTTTATTTTTTCATTCCCCCGTTCCCCACCCTCCTATTTTTGCTGTCTTTTCCCATTTGCTGTGTGATCTTTTGAATCTATTACTCTTTTTGTCTTCTCATGTATTTCCTTTAGGATTTCCTGGGATTTGATCCTGGTGACCTCTGATGTGGAGAGAGGTTCTCTGTCAATTGTGCCACCTCAGTTTCTGGTTTCTTCTGTGCTTCACCTTGACTCTGCCTTTCATATCTCTCTTGTTGCATCATCATCTTGCTTTGTGACTCACTTGCACAGGCACTTGCACACCACATGGGTACTCAGCTTCCTGCATGGGCACTCAGTTTGCCAAGTGGGCACTGGATTACCATGTGGACACTCGGCAATTAGCTCACCACACAGGCACTCATGTGGGCACTCAGCTCACCATGCAGGTACTCATGTGTACTTGGCTCGCCATATGGGCACTTGACTCTGTATGTGGGCACCCACATGGGCACTTGGTTCACCGCAGGCCCTTGGCTTGCTACATGGGCACTGTCTTACTATACAGGCATGCTTTCTCTTCTTTTTCACCAGGAGACCCCAGGGATAGAACCTGCTTCCTCCCATATGGAAGGCAGTGGCCTTCTCACTTGAGCCACATCCGCTTCCCCCAGATAGCTTTCTGAAGGCTATTTAACCTAAGGAGACAATTTATCTCAGTGGAGAAATTCCTGTTTTGCGTATACATGGTCCCTGGTTAAGTTCCTGAGTCTCCTTAGAGAAGTGATTCACTGAGTTATCAGGCATTCAGCTGATACTTTATGACAGGGAACATATAAATATTCTTTTTGTTTTGACCTGTTTATATAAATAAACAGAATATGGAACAAGTAATCAGAGATCTCCAAACTATTATCATGAATCAACTTAATGAAGTGAAAGAAGAGATTAAGAATACTAAGACACTGGGAGAACATACTGAAGAAAGTATAAACATACATAAAAACTTAGATGTTTTGAAAATGAATGGCAAAGTACAAGAAATGAAAAATACAATGGAAGAATATAACAGCAGATTTGAACAGAGTAGTCATTGATGTTGGAGATGTTATAGGTGAAATCAGGCAGCTAGTAGAACAGATAGATAAAGAGATAGAAAAAATCCAGCAGGGATTTGAATGAAAACAAAAATGTACACATTATAAGCAATATGAAATGCACGAACACGTGCATTATAGGCATCCCAGAATGCGAAGGGGAGGGAAAGGGTGTAGAAGGAGTGTTGGAGGAAATAATGGCTGAAAATGTCCATCTCTATTGAGGGTCAAGGACATACATGCTCAGGAAGGGCAGCAGATCTCAAGGAATATAAATCCTATCATGCTTACCCCAAGGTATGTTCTTATCCAATTGTCCAATGTTAAAGACAAAAAAAGTATACTGAAAGCATCAATAAAAGAGATCCATCACAAACAAGGGAAGCTTGAAAAGATTTACTGCTAATATTTCATATGAAATCATGGCGGCAATAAGGCACTGGTTTTGACATAGTTAAGGTGCTAAAAGAAAACCTTTCAGGCAATAATTCTCTGGCCAGGAAACCTGGCATTCAAAAATGAGGGAGAATTCAAAATATTCACAGATAAATAGAAATTAAGAGAGCTTTTCAATGAGAAGCCTGTCTTCAAGAAATACTAAAGGGAATTCTGCAGGTTGAAAGGAAAAAAAAAAAACAGGAGAGAGTTGGAGGAGAGTGCAAGAACAACTAAAAAGATAAAAATAAATAAAAATAACATAAGCCATACATAAACCTAAAGAAAATTTGTCTAATTTAAGTAATTCCTTGACAGTAAGAGCACTGAATGTTAATGGAGTAAACTCTCCAATCAAGAGACACAGATTGGCAGAATGGATAAAGAAATATGACGCATCTCTTTGCTGTCTACAAGAAACCCACCTTAGACCCAGGGATGCAAGGAGGTAGAAGGGAATGTTTGAATAACAATTTTACTTGCAAACAATAACCAAAAAAGGGTGAGAATAGCTATACTAATATCAGACAAAATAGACTTTAAATCTAAAATTATTGTAAAAGACAAAGGATGTTATATATTGATGAATATGTTAATGTATCAAAAAGAAAGAAAAATCATAAACATTTATGCACCTAAGCAGCACACCTCAAAATACATGAGGCAAGCATTGAAAACTCTAAGTGGAGAAATAGTTGCCTCTACAATTATGGTGAAGGACTTTAATACATCATTATCACCATTTGACAGAATATCTTTATAAAGAAACAACAAATAAAGACGTTGAATAATGCATTAGGAAATCTGGACCTAATATATACACAAAGAACACTATCCCAAATACAGTAGGATATACATTCTTCTTGAGTTCACCTGTATCATTTTTCAGGATCAACCACAAGCTAGGCCACAGAACAATTCTCAATGAATTTAGAAATATTGAAATCAGGCAAAGTAATTTCTCTGACCACCACAGAATGAAGCTGGAAATCACTAAGGGCCAGAGAAGCAGAGTAGGCATAAAGATATGGAAATTAAACAGCACACTCTTAGACAATCAGTGGTTCAAGGAGGAAATTTTAAAAGAAATTTGTAGCTTCCTTGAAATGAATGAAAATGACAGCACAACAGATGAAGACCTATGGGATGCTGCAAAAGCTGTACTGAGATGGAAATTCATACCAATAAATGCCTATATTTAAAAGGAAGAATAAGCTAAAACAACGACCTAACTGCATACCTAGAGGAATAAGGAAAAGTACAATTGACCCCAAACATAGCACAAAGAAGAAAATAACAAAGATTAGAGCAGAGCTAAATGAAATTAAAAATATTAAACCACTAGAGAGAAAGAAAAAAAAACAAAAACAAAAGTTTGTTCTTTGTGAAAATTGACAAACCCTTAGAGTGGCAAAAAGGGGAGAAGATTCAAATACATAAAACAAGAAAGGACAAAGGGGATATCACCACTGACCCCACAAAAACGAAGAGTATCACAAGAAGGTACTTTGAAACTTGCATGCCAACAACATGGATAATTTAAAGGAAATGAACAAATTCCTATAACACAAGCAACGTTCATTGACAAAAGAAGACACTGATGAAGTCAACAGACCAATAAAAAGAAATGAGATTGAGTTAGCCATTACACAAATCCCCCAACTAGGAAGAGCACAGGCTCAAATGGCTTTCCATGTGAATTCTATCAAACATTCTGGAAAGAACTTGCACCAATACTGCTTAAAATCCTCCAAATAAATAGAAATGGAGGGAACATTTGTCTAATTTACTGTATAATGACAACATTGCCTTAATACAAAGAAAAATATGCCACAAGAAAGGTAGACTGTTAGAACAATCTCTCTAATTAAACTAGATGCTAAAATCCTCAACAAAAATATTTGCTGATTTTATTCAATAGTGCATCAAATGAATTGTATACCCTGAGCATGTGGTTTTCATGCCTTGTATGCAAGGATGATTCAATATAATTAAATTAATCAATGTAATATACCACATAAACAGATCAGAAAGAAATAATACTTGATCATCTCTATAGATGCAATAAAAGCATTTGACAAAGTACAGCACCATTTTCTAGTAAAAACACTTCAAAAGATAGAAATAGAAAGAACATTCCTTCCTCAATTTTATAAAGGATATATGTGAAAAACAGACACCTAACATCATATTCAATAGTGACATCCTAAAAGCTTTCCCTTCAATATCTGGAACAAGACAAGAATGCCTCCTGTCACTGCTTTTATTTTCCATTGTGTTAGAAGCACTTGCTTGAGCACTTAGGCAAGAAAAAGATATAAACATCAACCAAAGTGGAAAGGAAGAATTAAAAATTTCACTATTTTCAGAAGGCATGATCCTATACCTGGAAAGCCCTGAGAAATCTGTAACAAATTACCTAGAGCTCATATATGAATTCAGTAAAGTGGCCGATTATGGGATCAGTGTGCAATAATCAGTAACATTTCTGTAAATCAATAATGAGCTGCCTGAGGAGAATATTATTAAAATCCCAGTTACAATAGTTACTAAAATAATGAAATACCAAGGAATAAATTTAACTAAAGAAGGAAATGACTTGTATGCAGAAATTTACATAACATTTTAAAAGGAAATCAAAGAAGACCTAAATAAATGGAAGAATATTTTAATCTCAATAAAAATTACCACAGCAGTTTTTACTGAATTGGAAAAGATAACTATGAAATTTATTTGGACCAGAAAGGGTCCATGAATAGACAAAGACATATTGAAAAAGAAAAATGAACTGGAGGAATCACACTACCTGAATGTAAATAACATTATACAAAACTACAGTTGTGAAAACTGCATGGTATTGGCAGAACGATCAACATACTGAACAATGAAACCAAATTGAGTTCTGATATGCATCCTTGCATATAGAATCAAAGATATTCAACAAGGACACCAAGCCCATTCAACTGGAAGAGAATGGCCTCTTCAGCAAATGGTGTTTGGAGAACTAGATATCCATAACCAAAAGAATGAGAGAGGAACACCATCTCATACCTTATACAAAAAATTAACTCAAGATGGATCAAAGATTTAAATATAAAAGCCAAGGACATAAAGATCTGGGAAGATAATATAGGGAAACATCCACAGTAAACTTGTATTAGAAAATGATTTCATGAACTTTACATCCAAAGCATGAGCAACAAAAGAAAAAATAGATAAATGTAACCTCCTCAAAATTAAAAAAAACTTTTGCACCTCAAGGGAATTTGTCAAACAAGTCTAAAGGCAGTCTACTTAATGGTAGAATATATTTGTTAACCAAATATATGATTGGGGCCTAATATCCAGCATATATAAAGAAATCATATACCTCAAATAAATAAAGAAAGAAAGAACACTTTTAAAAATGGGCAAGTGATTTGAACAGACATTTCTCTAAAGGAGAAATACAAATAACTAAAAAACACATGAAAAGTTGCTCAGCATCACCAGCTATTAGGGAACTGCAAATCAAAACTACAATGAGATATCATCTTACACCCAGTAGACCACTGGCTATTAAAAATAACAGAGGGCAACAAATGTTGGAGAGGATGTGGAGGAATGGGAACATTGTAGAATGGTGAAGGACAGTTTAGTGATTCCTCAGGATGTTAACTAGCGAACTGCCATATGGCTGAGAAGTCCCACTCCTGTGCATATATCCAGAAGAATTGAAAGCAGGGATACAAACAGATATAAAGGTTACGTTTATGCATGTCTCAGCAGAATCTCTTTGACTGCCAAAGTAAATAAAATAGTAGAGACATCCAGACATAGGATAGAGAGCTTTGGAGTCTGGTGTCCTTTCAGTGTGCCCTATTTGGGAATTTATGCTCCTCTGTGTAACTGAGTTGGACTTAGATTTGGTTTCCCTAACATTGTTCTTCTCCCCCTTTTATTTGAACCTATAGTTAGCACTAGAATTGAGAGGTGTGTGTCCAAGATACTTAAATCTTTGGGCTGTCTATGTGCCATCTGAGCCCTGAATTTCAACAGAGTTGCAACTCCTTCACTCCAGTTAATTGGACTCACCCAGGACAACTAACAAGGAGATGATGATGGACAACAGACATCCCAAGGAACAGAGAAGAGACTGCAACTGCAGTCAAGATTGCCCATTCATCTGCCCCATGGGATCTAAGTCCCTCTCAATTTGAATCAAAGTGGGCATCACCTTCCCAGAATCCTCAGGTTTGGGGATTGAATGGACTGAAGTAGACTAACTAGTATTCTAGTGCACACTTATTTTGATTTTAGCAATGAAAGTTTTATCACTGATGTGGAAGTAGTGCCCACTAGAGGTTCTGAGGGGAGGGAAAGGGAAAAACAAGTGTAATGTGAGAACATTTTCAGGACTTGGGAATTGTCCTGAATGACAATGAAATGGCAGATACAAGCCATTATATATCTTGTCATAACTTAAGAAATATGCATGGGAGAGAGTGTTAAACTACATTGTAATGTATAATCCACATTTTGTGGCAATGCTCCAAAATGTGCTCAACTGTAACAAATGTGCCACACTAATGAAGGTTGGTATTAATGTGGGAAAATATGGAGAGGCTGGAACATTACATTTATGTAATCTCATTATCTTTTTTTAAAAAGTATATTACAAAAGAATAAATCCTAAAGAAAAATTTTTGCTATTAGCATAAATGGGAAAGTAATATACAAACTACAAAAAAAAATCGTTTCACAGTCATATTGTATATGGGAACTTTGGCATTGAAATTCATTTGAAACAAAATATATTTTTAAATATATGAGTTAGTCAAGGAGGGAATAGCTAGGTATACAAATAAATTGAAATGCAAAAGTTTGGAGCACTAGCTCACACTCTAAATGAAAGGGATTTCTAATAGATCCAAAAAATAGAAACATATTTGAATGTGTGTGTGAAATGTGTAGTTATGCATGTTATTAAGATTTAAAATACAAAGCTATCTTATTTCACAGAATCTTATTTTTTGACATGCAAAAAGATCACATAATGCAAAGTTAACGAAAAATCATGGAAGCATATGGTAATATTGGAATTCATAAGCAAGTTAGAGATATTAATAGGCATAATAGCTAAATTTCCTAGGAGAAACTCATACAGTAGGAAATGTAACTATGCAGTTTACAGAATACAGTTTAAAATTACTAAATTCATAATGCACCAATGCTCACTATTGGTCAAGGAAATGCTAGAAATAGTAATAATTTTAACCCATTGTATGATAGTAAATTTAATAAATGAATACCATTTCCATCTGCGAAGGTCAAAAGTATGTGAACAAATTTGGCTACTTATGTACAGAAAAAAAAAAAAAAAGTATGTGCTTTGCATATATTACTGATGAAAACTATATTTTCTCCTTTGTGATAATAATTTCACTATATAAAACTAAAATTCCTAATTTTGTTTGTAATAATTCAAGGAAATCTATTCCCTAGGTTAATGTCATTTTATTTTTCATGGTATTGTTTCTTTCTTATACAAACTTTCCTTTTTATTTCACCTAATGCTAGATTTATATGAATAGTTAAAAGAAAATATTTACCCCATCATAGTATTCCCTAATGTTGACATATTACATAAACATGATACGTTTTCCCTAATTAAGAAATGAACATTGATACATTTATCTACAAAAGTGCAGGTAATGCCAATGCATCATTTTCCATTAATAGCTTATTCAAAATTACTTTTTTATTTTTTCAGTTGAAGGTTTACAGAAAAAATATCATGTAAATAATATGTAGTTCCCATATATTCCCACACAGATGCCTTTTCCACAATTATTAACATTTTGCATTTGAATGGTGACTTTCTTACAATTGTTGAAACAATATTATACATAAAGTATTAACTATAGTCCATAGTTTACATATATATGTTCATTTCTATTATGACATTTTCAATTCAATGATGTTAATTACATTATCAATATATTACTATCAACATCCATTACCAAAATTTTCCGTTTCCCTAACAGAAATTCCATTACAATTGAGCATTATCTTCCTATTTTCCATCCCACCCAGCCCCTGGTAATTGTATTCTAGTTTCTGACTTGGAGAATCATTTCATATAAAAGACCATAGAGTATTTATTATTATTTGTTTGGTCTATTTTACACGATATGATTTTTTTCTCTCCCCTCCCCCCCCCAACCCCAGTTGTCTGCTCTCTGTGTCCATTCGCTGTGTGTTCTTCTGGGACTGCTTCTATCCTTGTCAGCGGCACTGGGATTCTCTGTTTCTTTTTGTTGTGTCATCTTGTTGCGTCAGCTCTCCATGTGTGCAGCACCATTCTTGGGCAGGCTGCACTTTTTTTGCACTGGACAGCTCTCCTTCCAGGGCACAGTACTTGCACATGGGGCTCCCCTACATGGGGGACACCTCTGTGTGGCACGGCACTCCTTGTATGCATCAGCACTGCGTGTGGGCCTTCATTCCTTTTTATAGCTTTATAATATTTGACTATGTGAATATCATATTGTTCTTATTTGTTGAATGGCATGTAGCTTGATTCAGACTTTGGCAATTATGAATAATGTCATATGTACATAAGTGTGCAAATGTTTGAATCCCTGTTTTCAATTCTGTTATGTAATTAACTAAAAGGGGCTCCAAGTCATATCAGCAAGATTCTTTTTAGTTGTACAAAGATCCAAAGTAAGATATCACAACAAATTTACCTATCATATTTCCTAATTGCTTTTGACCTATGAAAGTTTGTATTTATATGCTCTTTTCCAGTGGACTGTTCTATAAATGACAATTGGGTCAAGGAGGTTGAAAATTCCTGTTGATATTATCCATATCTATGTTTATTAGCTTCCTATTTATTGAGCAATTGCAGAGAGTAGAATGTTGATGTTTCCAAATATAAGGTGCTTTTGTCTATTTCAATTATCAGTTCCATTTGTTGGGATTTGGAAAAGTGAACCCTCATGGCTATACAATATCAATCTTTATTAATAATAATCTTCATTTGTTGACTCTTCTTCATTCTAAAATATTGACTCAAACTTCCTTTTGGCTTATGTTTTCATGGAATATGTTTACTAAAATCTAACTTTTTATCCTTTGATGCTGTTAAATTTACAGTGACTTTCTTGAAAACAGCATATAGTTAGCATAATTACCTGATTCATCAAATAATTTTTTTAAATTCTCAGTTTATCTAGCTGTCTTGTAATTGTTATAAGAATAAGGAAATCTCAGATTTCTATGTAATCAAGATGAGCAGTATTTTTTCTGTACAAACTGGTAACTCCAAATTTCTATAGGTGAATATATAAAAACATTATGCTATAATTAAACATTGGAAAATCAATAAGCATCAAAATCAATGAATGCCTGACACCCATTAAGAAGAGTTGTGATCTCAAATAATTATTCTCAGAGACAGAAACTAAACAAAGGTATATCATATCAGATGTTTTTAAACAGTAGGAGGAATGAATGGTTTGAAGAAGGAATTAAAGATTTTAAGAGGAAACTGGAAGCTGATGGATTTGTTCACTATCTTGATTGTTGCTATGATACAAAGGGTACACACATAAATCATTATCAAACTGGAAAGAATGTATGCAGTTTATTGCATGTAAATTATACCTCCATATGGTGTTGCAAATAAACACAAGAATGTATTTTTTGTCTTTGTATCATTTATATATGAACATACATAAACAATTAAGTGTAGAGTAGAAGCTGTGAACTTACAAAGCAAACATGCATAACATCATACAGGGGTCCCATACATCAACCCTCCATCAACACCTTGCATTGTCGTGAGATGTTTGTTACAAATTAGAAAGAATATTGTCAAAATCTGACTACTAATCATAGACCTTATCTTACATTTGATGTTTTCCCCCAAACCACCCTATTATTATTTTTTAAATATATTTTATGACAGAAGATGTAAACTTATAAAACAATCATGCACATGTGCAGAATTCCCAAACAACACCCCTCCATCAACACAGGTGGAACATTTGCTACAGGTAAGGTAATATCATCTGATTGTTACCATGTCCATAGTGTGCATTTGGCTCACATTTTCCATACTACCTCATTATCAACACTACATCTTTCACATAGACGCAAGAATATTATATAATAACTACTATCTATAGTCCATAGGTCACTTGAGCTGTATTTTTCACATGCTTCTCCACAATCCCAACACCCTGCAGTAGTGGTATACATTTGCTTTAGCTCACAAAGGACACTTTTGCATCTCTACCATCAACCATATTTCTCACCCACCTCTTGGTTTACTGTGCTGTTCAGTTCCCAGATTATTCTCTAGCCTTCTGTCAATTGGCATTACATATCTTGACTACCATTTTCAGTCACATCCCCATTTATAAATTAGCTGTTACTGCGTATTACCATCCACTCTATACATTTCCACACTTTTATGGTAAAACCAATTAAAACGTCTACATAAATATCAGTAGTCCACTCAGTCCTCCTCTTATGTTCTTTAATAATCCACCACCGATGGTGGATTTGGCCCACTGGTTAGGGCATCTGTCTACCACATGGGAGGTTCATGGTTCAAACTCTGGGATTCCTTGACCTGTGTGCAGCTGGCCCATGTGCAGTGCTGATGCACACAAGGAGTGCCTTGCCATGCAGGGGTGTCCCCCGTGTAGGGGAGCCCCACACGCAAGGAGTGTGTCCCATAAGGAGAGCCTCCCAGCATGAAAAAATGACAGCCTGCCCAAGAATGGTGCCGCACACACGGAGAGCTGACACAAGATGACACAACAAAAAGAAACACAGATTCCCATGCTGTTGACAACAACAGAAGTTGACAAAGAAGAAGACGCAGCAAATAGACACAGAGAACAGACAACCGGGGGCGGGGGGAAGGGGAGAGAAATAAATTAATAAATAAATCTTTTAAAAAAATCCACCACCTACCACCAGGTCTTGAAGATATTTTCCTACAATTTCTAGACGTTTTATATTTCTTGCTTTTATTTTTAGCTTTTTGATCCATTTTGAGTTAATTTTTGGACAAGGTGTGAAATAGGGTTCCTCTTTCCTTATTTCAGCTATGGATATCCAATTCTTTCATCACCATTTGTTGAACGGACTTTTCTGCCCGACCTGTTTGAGTTTTGACAGGCTAGTCAAAAATCACTTGACCATACATTTGAGGGTCTGTTTCTGAACCATAAATTTGGTTCCGTTGGTCTATTGTGTCTGTCTTTAGGACAGTTCCATGCTGTTTTTATCACTTTAACTAGGAAATAGTATTTAAAGTCTGGAGATGAGGGTTTGCTTTTCCTTTCTATGATGTTTCTGGCTATTCAGTACCCTTACCCTTCCAAATAAATTTGGTGATCATGTTTTCAATTTTTTTCTTTAATTTTGGTGGAATTTTTATTGCAATCGCATTGAATCTGTATATCAATTTGAGTAGAATTGACTTAATGATATTTAGTCTTCCAATCAATGGACATGGACTATTCTTCCAGTTATTTAGGCCTTTTAAAATTTCTTTTGACATTGAGTTGCAGTTTTCTGAATACAAACGCTTTACATCATTGGTTAAGTTTATTCCTGACTATTTGAGTTTTATCTGTCGTTTAATTTTCATTGCTCTTTTGACACTTTAAGTTACTTTTCTTGATATAATCTTCATTTCTAGACTCTCTTCCAGGCCTCTCTCTATCCTATCTTTTCTTTTCAGGTTCTAGCACACCTTTTAGTACTTCCTGAAAATCCGATCTCTTGTTTAGAAATTCTCTCAGTTTCTCTGTGAATATTCTAATCTCGCCCTCATTTTTGAAAGACAGTCTTGCTGGATATAAGATTCTTGGCTGAAAGTTTTCCTCTTGTATGGTCTTAAATATATCAGACCACTGTATTCTTGCATCCATGGTTTCTGGTGAGAAATCAGCACTTAATTTTATTGGATATCCCTTACATGTTATACATTGCTTTTCTCTTGCTATTCTCAGCATTCTCTCTTTGTCTTCGGCATTTGACATTCTGATTATTATGCATCTTGGAATTGGTCTATTAAGATTTTTTTCATATAGGAGTATGTTGTGCTTCTTAGACATCGGTATCTATGTCCTTCAATAGGGCTGGGAAATTTTCTACCATTATTTCTTCAGATATTCCTTCTGCCCTTTTTCCTTTCTCTTCTTCTGGGACAACCACAACTAATGTATTTGCATGCCTTTTGCAGTCATTTAGTTCCCTGAGACCTTGTTCAATTATTTCCATTCTTTTCTTCATCTGTTCTTTTGTATGTTCACTTTCAGAGGGCATTTCTTCAAGCTCACCAATCCTTTCTTCTGCCTCCTCAAATCTGCTATTATGTGATTCCAATGTGTTTTTTTTTAATTATTTATTTATTTTTTGAAAATTACATTCAAAAAATATGAGGTCCCATTCAACCCCACCACCCCCACCCCCCACTCCCCCCACAGCAACACTCTCTCCCATCATCATGACACATCCATTGCACCTGGTAAGTACATCTCTGAGCATCACTGCACCCCTAGTCAATGGTCCACATCATAGCCCACACTCTCCCATGTTCCATCCAGTGGGCCCTGGGGGGATCTACAATGTCCCGTAATAGTCCGTGAAGCACCACCCAGGACATCTCCTCGTCCCGAAAACGCCTCCACATCTCATCTCTTCCTCCCATTCCCCAAACCCAGCAGCCACCATGGCTACCCTTCCCACACCCATTCCACATTTTCTCTGTGGACATTGGATTGGTTGTGTCCATTGCACATCTATGTCAAGTGGGGGCTTAGATTCCACATGGATACTGGATGCACTCCTCCTGCTTTCAGTTGTAGACACTCTAGGCTCCATGGTGTGGTGGTTGACCTTCTTCAACTCGATGTTAGCTGAGTGGGGTAAGTCCAATAAATCAAAGTGTAGGAGCTGAAGTCTGTTGAGGCTCTGGGCCTGGGTGTCATATTATCAGTCCAGAGATTCAAAACCCCTAAATATATCTAAAACCCCAGCACCAACTACAATTGCATTAAAGTAGCATGCAAGTCTTGTGAAAAGAGATCCCCTCTGAGTCCAATTCCATCACTCAGAAACACCAGCTCCAAAGAAGGGCCATCTGCCATGGCAGTGAACACCATCTGCCATGACCATAGGACCCGTGGGTCTCTTTATCCCTCAAAAGAACCAATACCTGGGGTTGTATCTACTTTATCTGTCTCTCAGACTCTGCTCAGTTGTGCATAAGGGCATTCCTTCTGACAACCTCCAAACTTTTTTTAGAGACTCATAGCCTTACATTCTCATTTCTCCTTTCCATTTCCCCCTTACATTAGGTCAAACAGCATTTTGAAGTCATGTTATTATATGTAGACAGGGATATTCTGCTGATCCGTGTTGAACCTTTAATTCAAGGTCCTTTTCTAGTTGCCTCTTCAGCTGATATGTGGTAGTGATCCCTCAATGCAAGGGAGGCTCATCCCCGGGTGTCATGCCCCACGCTGGGGGGAATGCACTGCATCTACATGCTGAGTTTGGCTGTGAGAGTGGCCACATTTGAGTAACATGAAGGCTGTCAGGAGGAAACTCCCAGGCACAGTGCTACTCTAGGCCTTATTCTTATTGCAGGTGTATAGGCTCAAAAGCATAGCCATAAGTATCAGGAGCCCACTCTTGGGCCCTCCTTCCTTCCTGGTTCTTGCTGTTGCACCTGGGGGACTGCCGCTGCTCCCCCAGGGTCCACGACAGTGGCCCCCTAGCCAGGGGCCCAGTACCCCCCCAGCTATTGTTTTTAATTGTTTCCACTATGAGTATCTCTAGACATTACTATATACCCTGGGCATATGCCCTGTATAACACTCCCTGTCAACCATATATATCCTGTCAATAACATCCTATATCAGTATTCCTCCGCTGCCATTGTTGAACTATTCTGTGATCCAAAACTTCCTGTAAAGTCAATCCCAACATAATGTCAGCTTCACAAGAGTCTTAGATCACCGAAATTCATATATACAATATACAGTACTTCCCCAGATTCACCATAAAACCTTTTCCCTTCCACAGCGATAATCACTTAACTTGTTGGTATCATATTTCCTGAAACTGATGTACAGATTCCGAGACAATAGCTTTCAAACAAGATGACATCTGTGCTTACTATGTGGTCCATACTTTAGGTTGTACAGTTTTCTAACTTTTTTAGTTATCCTATGTTTTGCCTTATGGTTTACATTATTAGTCTGTCGTCCCCTATATGTTTTTGGAGTAATATTACATGTTTTATATTCATCTTCGTGTACTCTCACAAAACTCCTTTCTTGCCCCCATATTTACCTTGTTTCCATCCATTCCACATCCATTTTCCCCTCCCCTTGGGCCCCACAATGCCAGCCAATCTCGATTTCCCGAGAGGCCATGTCCAGAGATACTTCCAATGGTTTTTAAATTTCATTTATCGCACCTTTCCTTCCCATAAGATCTGCTCATTTTCTTTGTATGCTTTCAAATTCTTTGTGCTCTTCCAGTTTCTTCTTAATATCCTTAATCTCTTTAGCCATCTCTTTGAATTTATTAAGGAGATTTGTTTGAACATCTATGATTAATTTTCATGACTCATTTACGTCATCTGGAGGCTTATTTTGTTCCTTTAACTGAGTCATAGCTTCCTGTTTCTTGGGTGGATTATAATTTTTTGTTGGTGTTTTTGCATCTGGCTTACTAGATTATTTATTTTGGGTGCAGTTTTTCTCTTTGTTTAGGGTTTCCTGCCTTTTCTCCCTTGCTGGTTTTGCAGGAAGAGTCAAGCATGTAGTTGGTGCTGTAAGCTGTGGAGCCTCAAGCTGACCTCCTTCCACCAGGGACCAATGAAACTTCTTCCAACTTTCTCCTTTGCCAGGGATAAGGACAGAGTCACAGCTCTGTGGAATAACCAGATCTTGCAGGCCTAGACTGTAATTACCAAAGAGACTAATGATGTTTCACACCCCTTTGTACCTTGCCTGGAGCAGGGATGGAACTGCAGGTGTGAGCAGTAATCTATGCAGTGTGGGTCCAAGATGACAGCGATTACCCCAGTCAACTTCTGACTTTCAATCTGTGCCACCCAGATTTAACTGCAGTTACATGGATAGGCTAGTGCAAGGCCCACCAACTTCCTCCCTGCAAGAGGTGAGGCTGATTCCTAGGCTAGGACTGCAGGCTGATCTGTGTGAAAGAAACTGGTTCCTACCATCATCATGATTTTCAGTCAGCCAGGCTACCCCTCAGGCTGGGGACAGAGTCAAAATGACAGCCACCAGTCTCTTTCCTACTTGGGTTGATTCTTACCCCAACTCTTCCCAGGGTTGTGTCTTAGTCAGCAGAATCTACCAATCAGTAGTCAAAATTGGCAGCCAGCCTTCTCCTCTACCCCTGTATTTGGGAAATGGAGTTTTCTATTCCAGTGACAGAATATCTCCTGGGGTGGCTCATGCTGCCAAAGTAGAGTAATCACCAGACTCCATGGCTTAACTGGTAATTCCTGGAAAGGCTGGTACACATCTCCACAGCTTCCTCCCTGCTGGAGGTGGTGCTCAGGCCTACGCTACACCTGGGATCTGATCTGGATGGATAGAAGCCAGTCTGTCCCCACCAGTACTGATTTTCAGTCCACCCTGCCACCCCACATACCAGGTGTGTAATTAAGATGATGATTCCCAGCCTCTTTCTGCCTCAGATTGGCTCAAACTTTAGCTGTCCTCAGAATTATACTTTAGCCCACTGACTTTATTTAGCAGTAGCTTAAAATGTTGCCCAGCCATCTCTTCTTCCCACGTTTTTGGAATTGGAGTATTCAGTGCCAGCCACAGCAGCTCTCAAGGCAGCTTGTGCCTCCAGTGGAGGATGGGCACTGGCCTCCATAGTGTGGAGCACTCTACTTATGAGTCTTCTCTGCAGGAGGGTTGTCTCCTTCTTCCATTTCTTCAAGGATGTTGCAGGATGCTCTTCTCACCTCCCAGAGTCCCCAAACATTGCTTCAGCTAGCCCCAGATAGCTCTGGGTGTTTACTAACTGCTGTGTAGCAGGAGCCAACTCTAGGAGTTCTTATTCTGCTGCCATCTTGCTGGTTCTCCACATGAGTGTGCTTTTTTAGAAGAAACAATAGAAAAATAGACAATGAGGTGTTAAGTATCAGGAACTCCTACCAATTCATCTGCATGAACCCTCGTAATCTATTTGTACTTTGAATACTAGAATATAGCAAAATTATGTAATTTTGAGATAAACTTTCTTGAAAACTAACTTGGAATGTCACAGTCTGTCCTATTGCTTGTTAAGGGGAGCAGTTGTTTCCAGGGGTGAAGAGCACAGGCCCAGCCACTGGGGCTCATGGGCACATCCCACAAAACTACTATCCTTCATTTTGGCATTTAACATATATACAGTGGAGGTAACATTGCCACAACTTCACATGACTTCTGGGCTTTTGTGAGAAAAAAAAAGAATTTTGGAGAAGGGGCAAGATGGTGTCAAAGTAAATGCACCCACATTATCTCTCCTACAAAAAAATCACTGAATGAGGGCTCCTGCCTGAGTGAGCTGTTTTTGGAACCCACAAAGCAGAAGGCTTCAGTACATCTATCTGGAGAGAGAGCATGAAAACAAGAGTGATTCCTCATGATGCTGCCAGCTTGTTTCTTGTTTCCTGTGCTTCCTCTTCCTTGATTTCCTCTTTTCTGTATGTAGTGATTTTGGCTACCAATACTATCTCTTTTCCCTCCTCCATCTTTCTATCTTCCAACTTCTCTTGTTGCTCTTACATTCCACCTCTCTATTTAGCCCCCAATATTTCTAGCTTTTTATTTCTCTTTTTATTATCTGTTTTTAAAGTTAATAGATAACACAAAAAGTTACAGTAAAAAACATAGGAGGTTCCCATATAACCCAATCACCACCCCTCATCCCCTCATTTTTAATTGCATTTTTGATGATACATAGATTTTAAAAAGTTACATTAAAAATATAAGAGGTTCCCATATACTCCCCATAGCACTCTCCCAACTCCTCCCACATCAACTACCTCCTTCATCATTGTGACACATTCACTGGACTCAGTGAACACATTTTTGAGCACCATTGCATCACATGGATAATAGTTTACACTGTAGTTAAAAATTAGAGGGCTACAAGTATTGGAGAGGATGTGGAGGAATGGAAACTCTCATCCAATGCTGGTTGGAATGTAAAATGACCAAGCATTGTGGAGGAGAGTTTGACAGTTCCTCAAAAAAACTATCTATAGGTTTGCCATATAACCCAGAAATTCCACTCCTGGGTATTTGCCCAGAAGAACTGAAATCATGTACATGAACTGATGTATACACATCAGTGTTCATAGCAGCATTATTCCCTATTGGAAAAGTTGGAATAAACCCAAATGCCCATCAACAGATGAATGGATAAGCAAAATGTGTTATATTCATACAGTGGGATACGAGTCAACTTTAAGAAGAAATACAGTACTAACACATGAGATAACATGAATGAATCTTGAGGACCTTAAATTGAGTGAAGCAAACCAACATTGAAGGCCAAATACTACATGATGTCTTGGATGTGAATTAAGCAATTCAAGATGTCTCAGAGAGACAGAGACTGGAAGATAGGCTGACAGGAAATAGGCAGGAAGAGGAAAGTTGTGAGCCAACACCCACATGAGCAAAATCTATGATAAAGAGGAAGTAAGTAGTTGTGCAGTGGGGGGATAAGATAGCTATATAGGAATAGTACTGGGTTGGTGTTTGCAGGCTTGATGGGGGCTGGGGCTGGGTGGATGGATCATATGGTCCAAGGAATTGGGTGGAGGTTTGGGGGGAACAGGTGAACACAGGTGATTGTCAGGTACATGGTTGAAACTATAATGTTAAGAAAATTCTTTAGAAAATAAAATAAGGAAGGATCCTGGGTTTTAGGTGTTTGATGAGGGGCATCTGGCACATTGTGCACCTGGGTCAGGCTTCTAGGGAATGTATGGGTACTCTTCTTGTCATAGAGTGTTATATCAGTGGATGAAGACCCACACAAGAAGTGGGAAGATATTGTACCCCCATGCTGGAGAGGTCTGATATTCTCAAACAGAGGGGAGTGTTTCTTGTGAGGATGGATGACTCCCTATATGGAAGGACAGACTAGTGTGTCAAGCCCCCATCATTGCTGCAGGTATCTATGGATCTTGTGCTTCAAGCAGTGAAGCTTAGTTATCACTGTGGGCTGAAGGGGGAAAGAGGAAAAAAGAAGATGGAAGAGGGGGTAACTAACTGGTGGGCAATGGAGGTGCTTTGCATGTTTGTGCTGTGCTGGATGCAGGCAATGTTAAATTTTACCAAAAATTTGTAGGGGTGTGTGATGTAAAATGTAAACCATAATGTATCCAAAAATTTATAAATGTGTACAGTCTAAAATATAAATCATATTGTAAACCATAATGTAAACATGGTTGGTAGCTATGTTTCAATATTTGTACATCAGTTACAGCCAATGTAACATTCATTTGTAAAATGATCATTCCTGGGGTAGGGGAGGTGGGGGAGGATAATGAGGATGTGGGAACCCCTGTATTCTATATGTCCCTCTAGTGTGAACAAAAACTTTTTTAAGACCTGATAGAAAAACAGATGTAAGACGCTGAGGAACAAATGGAAGAGATTGCATTGCTACTGTACATACAGGGCAACACCTTTTACAGTGATGAAAGGCAAAACACCAAAAAATTATATTTTTAATTTTTTAATAATCCAATTTATTTTTTACTTAATTTTAGTTTTTCTGATTAACTATGTATTTTATTTCTAATCTTTAAACCTGTCATTACTATTTCATTTTCCTATTAATTGAATTTGGCAATTTATTATACTTCATTTTTTAAGAAATTTTGTCACAGAGGGATTCAACTATGGCAGAGGAGGAGCACTGGTGTGGGGTGTCATTGATGAGGGATGCGTGGGTCGGAGGGATTTCTCCAGGGCATGCATATAGGGTATATATGTGTTCAGAATTTTGTTGGGTGTTGATATAGTGGGTAGAATTTTACATGACAACTGAGGGAGTGTTGAGTTAACATCTTGGGGAGCTCTGTGTCATTTCCCAATGACAGCAACAATCCCTCAAGTGCAAGGGCAAAGACCAGTGAAGGATGGTGCAATGATGGGCCCTTGATACTGATGCTATTATTATGAGCCTGTGTGTTTAAAATTTCAACTTGGCCTAGAGCTGCAGGTGCCTAAGAGTTACCTCCTGAGAGCCTCTGTTTTGCACAAATATGGCCATTCTCTAAGCCAAACTCAGCATGTAACTGTATTACCTTCCCCCTGTGTGGGACACAATTCTGAGGGTTAAGTCTCCCTGGCACTAAGGGATTACTACTAAGCCCTGGTTGGTGATGCTGCTAGAAAAATACCTTAATAAAAGGGGTAAATGGTAAAGAAAGAGTTTATATGGCTATGAGACATCAAAATGAGTGAGGAGGTCATCAGAGGGTTCATGTTACACTCCTGTTAGCAGGAACTCAGAGACAGCCAAATTAGATAACAACCCTGGGTAGCAGAGCTCCTGGGGACCATGGAGACACCCAGGTCCTACAGTCACGGCAGATAGCACTGGAATTCAGAGCCTTGCACATGGGCCCTACTTAGGAATTTGCACAACTCTCTGTGATGGAATTGGACTCAGATGTGATTTCTCTGCACCTGCCTTTTCTGTCACTTTTACTTAACCTGTGGTTGTTGATGGGGCTAGTGTATGCCCAAGAGACTTGAATCTCTGGACTGTCTGTGTGCCAGCTGGGCCTTGGGCTTTATGCTGTCCTGAACAATATTGCAGGGACAGATGCAGGACATTATACATCATGCCAGAACCTACAGAATGGACCGTGAGAGACTGTAAACTACCACATAAACTATAGTCCATGTTGTGTAGCAGTGCTCAAAATGAATTCTTCAAATCAATGAATGTATCACACTAATGAAAGAAGTTGTTGATGTGGAACAAGTGGGGGATGTGGGGAGAGGGGCATATAGGAACTTCCTATATTTTTTAATGTAACCTTTTGTGATGGAAGAAGAGATATGGTGTGGGGGCATTTTCAGGATTTGGAGTTATCCTGGGTGGTGCTGTAGGGATAGAAGCTGGATGTTGTTTGTCCTGCCATGGCCCACTGGGTGGACTGGGGGAGAGTGTGGACTACAATGTGGACCCCTGTGCGTTGGAGCAGCAGTGCTCCAGAATGGATTCGCCAGGTGCAGTGGATGTGCCACA
Source organism: Dasypus novemcinctus (assembly GCF_030445035.2). Classification (NCBI taxonomy): domain Eukaryota; kingdom Metazoa; phylum Chordata; class Mammalia; order Cingulata; family Dasypodidae; genus Dasypus; species Dasypus novemcinctus. Next base: position 59,730,394 of record NC_080691.1, on the reverse strand, counting down.
ATGATGGAAGAGGTGGTTGATGTGAGAGGAGTGGGGTGGGTGGAGTGGGGGGTATATGGGGACCTCATATTTTTTTAATGTAACATTTAAAAGAAAATAAAGAAGAAAAAAAGATAAATGAAGTCTAGTTCATCTAAAAAAAGGAATATCATCATATTAATCATCATCATATCAGAGTCCTTGTTTATGTATTTTACTTCCAGGATCTGGACCACAAACTAAGCTCATTCTAATAGTTTGTCCTTTAAGACTGCTCTCTTGCTCTTTGAATTACCCTGAGATTTTTGTTGAAAACTGGACACTTTGCATAAGATTGTAGATATTGTTGTATTATTTTATATCCTTTGATTTTTAATTTTTATCTTATTTCATTTTCTTCCTGCTTTGATATGATCACACCCTACTTTCTGCTAGGCCATTATTGTGAGGATCTGTGAGTATACTTAAAGATGACTTGGAGTTTATTGTTGTCTTGTAATCCTGAGTTGATTTATTTTTTTGCTCTGGTCACCAAAATATTAGTTTCCTCTTTGGTAACTTACTTTTACTGCCTGTTTGGATTGAAAACTTTTATGTATCCTCTCCAGGGAGGGAATTCCCCCTTTCTTCTCTTCCATTTGAAATCCACCCTCTTGGTTACTTGCAGGCTGTCATGTGATGGAGGTTGTGCCTAGGAGTACATTCTCTGACCTTCTTGACAAAGGCTTATTCTTAGGCAGGCCTTGTGAAACTAGGTCTAGGGTGTAGTTGTCCCTGTGTTCCTGTCCCTCCTAGTCAGAGGCAGTTTTGGTATTACCATGGATTCCTGCTCCTAAGAGTAGAGTCTTGTATTTCCCATATTTTCCCTTCAGCATTTGGAATGGTTTTCCCTCCATCAGTGTCTTCTGTGACTCATTTTGGCCCCTTCCCTGGAGATATCTTTTACCCCTGAGGGAAGACAGAGGTGGTGCTTAGAGCATTTTGGTGGTAGACTCTATTCCCTTCCTCATTGCCATAGGATTTTGCCTGCAGGATACAGGTTTTGACAGTAATCCCTTTTCTGATTATTTCATCTGTAGGGAGGTGGATTCCAGTTCATTTTAACAGCAGCTGCTGTTCTTTCCCTCAGGCAGCACCACCACCAGAAGGTGGGAGCCCTTTTGTTGATTCTACCTTATCCTGGAGGAAAACTCTTGCAAATCTGTAGGAATCCATCTGCACATGTGGCCATTGGAAGTCCCACACTCTTCTGCCTTGACCACACGCAGTCTTTACAAATTGATTGCACAGTTTAGTTTGGCCTTTTAGTATGGTAAATCCCCATCTGTGGGTAACTCTCCCAGGTAAGATAATGCTTGTGTTCTGTTTCTCCCTGCAGGCATCTGCCTTGCTAGAGTTTACAAGTCTGTTTTTTGTCCAATGACTTCAATTTCCTGATGTGTGGAGGCCAATTAGTTAATTTATAGTTTTTACAGTTTATCTTTTTGCCATTGTAATAATAATAGAGGTCATTTTTTCTGAGTTTCAGATTTCTTAATAATAGTTAGGAACTATTAACAGCCCTAACATACATCAGCAGGTGAGTTGATAAATACATTGGGTATATGCTTATATTGAAATACTAGGCATACTAATATGCATTAGAATAATGAATGCTTGGGACTCACAAGAATATGGATGGATTACACTAAGTGAAATAAGGTAAAGAAATAAAAGTACCAGCGGCAGACTTGGCCCAGTGGTTAGGGCGTCCGTCTACCACATGGGAGTTCCGCAGTTCAAACCCCAGGCCTCCTTGACCCATGTGGAGCTGACCCATGCACAATGCTGATGTGCATATGGAGTGCCCGGCCACGCAGGGGTGTCCCCCGCATAGGGGAGCCCCAAGCACAAGGAGTGCACCCCATAAGGAGAGCTGCCCAGCATGAAAGAAAGTGCAGCCTGCCCAGGAACGGTGCTGCAAACACGGAGAGCTGACACAACAAGATGATGTAACAAAAAGAAACACAGATTTCCGTGCCGCTGACAAGAACAGAAGCAGACAAAGAAGATGCAGCAAAATAGACACAGAGAACAGACAACCTGGGTGTGGGGGCGGAGTGGGGAAGGGGAGAGAAATAAATAAATAAATATTTTTAAAAAAAGAAAAGCACATATTTTTAAATTCAATTTATATAAATTCTGGAGGATGAAAATTAACCCAATGAAACATAAAGAAGATCAGTAGTTACCTGTGGACACTGTGTGTGGTTGGAAAAAGTGAAAGGGCAGAATTACAAAAGAACAAGAGAAAATATTAGAGGTGTTGGATTTGCACATTATCTTTTTTGTCATTTTTTAAAATTATTATATCTTTTATAAGGATACATAAATCACACAAAATATTACAAAAAATTTATATAAGTGGTTCCCATATAACCCACTCCACTGCTTCCACATCAACAACTTCTTTCATTAGTGTGGTACATTCATTGCATTTAATGAATACATTTTGGAGCTCTGCTACACAGCATGGGTTATAGTTTAAATTGCAGTTTACACTCTCTCCCAGTCCATTCAGTGGGTTATGGCAGGGTATATAATGTCCTGCATTTGTCCCTGCAATACCATTCAGGATAATTCCAAGTCCCCAAAATGCCCCTATATCACAACTCTTTTACCCTCTCCCTGCCTTCATCAACCCCCATGGCCACTGTCTCCACATCAAAGATATACTTTCTTCCATTCCTAGAGTCACAATATTTCTATAGTAGAATACCAGTAAGTCCACTCTAATTTTTAATTGATTTTGTAAAAATATTACATTAAAAAAAATATGAGGTCCCATTCAACCCTGCCACCCCCACCCCATCACTTCCCGCCCCAGCAACCCTCACTCCCATCATCATGACACATCCATTGCACCTGGTAAGTACATCTCTGGGCATCTCTGCACCCCATGGTTAATGGTCCACATCATGGCCCATACTCTCCCACATTCCATCCAGTGGGCCCTGGGAGGATTTACAATGTCCGGTGATTGTCCCTGAAGCACGATCCAGGGCAACTCTAAGTCCCAAAGGCGCCTCCACCTCTCATCTCTTCCTGCCATTCCCCATACCCATCAGCCACCATCTCCACTTTTCCCACTCCAATGCCACCTTTTCTCTGTGAACCTTGGACTCTAAACCATATTTTATTCCTCCATCCTGTGGACCCTGGGATGGCAATATCCACTGCACCTCTAAATTGAGGGGGGCTTACATCCCACATGGCTGGTGGATAGGGTTCTCCTGCTTGCAGTTGTAGACCATCTTGGTTCCTTGGTGTGGTGGTTGACCATCCTCACCTCCTTGTTGGCTAACCTGGATAAGTCCAATGAACCAGAGAATAGGAGTTGCAACTCTGCTGAGGCTCAGGGCTCAGCTGGCACATGGACAATCCAGAGATTCAAGTCCCTGGGCATACATTACCTACAGTGACAATGACAGGCTCAGTAAAAGTGACAGAAGAGATGTGTAGAGAAGTCACATCTGAGTCCAGCTCCTTCACACTCAGGAGCAGAAATTCCAATGTAGGGCCCTCTGGCAAGCCACTGAACTCCAGAGCCTTCTGACAGGACCATAGAATCAGGGAGTCTCCGTAGCCCTCAGGAGCAGAACTAACTGGAGTTGTATCTATTTTGGCTGACTCTGAAATCCTGCTGACGTGTGCCTAAGAACGACCCCTCTTATGATCTCCTGACACATTTTGAAGTATCTTAGCCATATAAACTCATTTGTCGTTACATTTCCCCCTTTTATTAAGGATCTTTTCCTAGTGGCATCACCAGCTGATGCTTGGGTGTTATCTCTCCTCGGGAGTCAAATTGCACACTGGGGAAAGGTAATACATTTATATGCTGAGTTTGGCTTAGAGAGTGGCCACATTTGAGCATCATGGAGGCTCTCAGGAGATAACTCTTAGGCACCCTGCAGTTCTAGGCCAAGTCGAAATTTTAAGCACATAAGCTCATAATAATAAAAGCTTCAGTATCAAGGACCTATCAATGGACCATCTTTCTTCACTGGTCTTTTCCCTTGCACTTGGGGGATTGTTGGTGTTCCATTTGGGAATGAGATTGAGCTCCCCAGGGTATGAACTCAGCACTCCTTCAGTAGTTGTGTGAAACTCTACCCCCTAAGTCAAAACCCAATGAATATCTGAACATATTTATATACCCTATATGCATGTCCTGGAAAACTCCCTCCAACCCATACATCCCCTATCAATGACACCCCACATCGGTGCTCCTCCCCTGCCATAGGTGAAGCCTTCTGTGATCTAAAACATCTTAAAAAATGAGTCTAATATATTGCCAAATTCAATTAATAGGAAAATGAAAAAATAATGACAGACTTAAAGATTAGAAATAAAATACATAATAATTTAGAAAAACAAAAATAAAGTAAAAAATTAATTGGGGTATTAAAAAATGAAAAACGTCATAAAAATTTTTTGATGTTTTGCTTTTCATCACTATATTAAGTGTTGCCCTGTATGTACAGTGGCAAGGCATTATCTTCCATTTCTTCCTCAATGCCTTATATCTTTTTATTCATTATGTTTTCAAAAAAGGTTTCAGTCACAGTAAACTAAATGTAGAATACAGGGACCTACCATATACCCAACATGCTCCACCACCTCCCGCATCACTAGCACTTGTCTTTTTACATGTGGATGTTATATTTGCCATAACTGATGCACAAATATTGAAATATAGCTACTAACCATGGTTGCATTATTGTTTACAATATAGTTTACTTTTTAGATTGTACACTTTTACAAATTTTTGGTGGAATTTATCATGGCCTGTACCCCTCCTTGCATAATCATGCAGAATATTTCCATTGCTCCCCATTTACTCCCTCTTCCATCTGTTCTATTCCTCTCTCCCCCTCCCCTCGGTGCCCACAGTGACAACCAAGCTCACTGTTCGAAGGACAAGATTCATAGAATCTTGCAACAATGCTAGGGTCTTGACAGAGTAGTCTGTTCTCAACCATTGGGAGCCCCCCATGCTGTTGAGTGACACCCTCCCCTCTGAGAATATCAGACCTCCCCAGGGAAGGGGCATAACACTTTCCCACTATTATATGGGTCTCTACCCACTGATACAACACATTATAACAAGATGATCACTCACACACTCCCTAGAAGCTTGTCCCAGGTGCACCCTGTGCCAGATGCTGCCCTCAAACACCTTAAACCAGTACCCTTCCTTATATTTCCAGAGAGTTTTCTCAACATTATAGTTTCAACCATATACCTGATGATCTCCCATGTTCACCTGCTCCCCAACCCTTACCCTATTCCCTGGACCATCTGACTCATCCTCCCAACCCTAGCTCCCTCAAGCCTGCAAAAACCAATCCAATAGTATCCCTATGTCCCCATCTTATCCCTTCACTGCACAACTACTTACCTCCACTTTTTCATAGATTTTGCCCATGTGGGCATTAGCTCACAATCTTCCTCTCCCCACTCTATTTCCTGTAAGCCTATCTTCCAGCCTCTAACTCTCTGAGAGCTTGATTTGCCTAATTCATATCAGAGAGGTCATTCAGTATTTGTCTGTCAATGACTGGCTTGCTTCAGTTAACGTAAGGTCCTCAAGATTCATGTATGTTTTCCCATGTGCACGCTATCTTGATTAGGGTACTGGTTGCTCCCAGATGTGAGTGTCTCAGGATTCTGACAGGGTAAAGTTGATGATGCAGCTGAGCACATGAATAACCATGGTCCTCCTTGTTATCAGGGGTCCTGTCCCAGGTGCAACAGGAGTCAGGAACTGTCTTGGTGAAGCCCTCATAGATGCTGTCACTCACCTGCAAAGTCTCTGGATTCTCTTTATCTGACTGTATGAATTGGATCCATCAGGCTCCAGGAAAGAGGCTGGAGTGAGTGGGCAGGTTAAATCCTGATAGAAACACAAACTGTAATTCAACTTTTCAGTCTTTACTCAGCATCACCAGGGACACTTCTAAGAATGAAGCTTATGTAAAATGAGCAGCCTGAGAACTGAAGACTCTGTCAGGTATGATTGTGCTAGAGATACAGTGAGGGAAAATCATTGCGAGCCCAAGCAAAAACCTCCCCTGCAGGGCAGTGGAGGTGCCTAGACCACAGGGGAAACTCTTGACACCAGAGGGTGATCAGCTCCCATCCCCAGGCTACCAGGGTCGAGTTTCCTATCCATGCCTTAGATTCCCTTTTCTTGCTTCTCAATGTGTAACCACCAGAAAACAGCCATTGCATCATTTCTTTTTTTTACTTTTTTTTTTGTATTTTTTAACACAAATCAATTTTATTGATACATATTTATAAAGAGTACAATCCACCCCAAGTGTACAGTGAGTGGTATTTGGTAGTCATGTAGTTGTGCATTCATCATTTCAATCCTTCAATCATTATTAGAGCACTTCCATTATTCCACAGTAATAATAATAAACAAAAAAAAAACAGACCAAAAATCTTACCTTTCAATCTTTCTGTGCTTCCCCTGCTGTACACAGCTGTTATTGTTTCTGTCTCTCTAGTTTATTTCTATGTGTATTTTGTAAAAAGTCTTATATATGCAATATTACCCATGTTCATATTTCACATGAGGTTTCACTGTTATATAGTCCCATGTTACATTTTTAAGTTTTCCCTCTAGTAATATACATTTTCTTAAACTTTCCCCTTTAACCACTCTTATACCCATCTATTAGCACTGCTAGTTACAAACACTATGATGTGCTTTCACAGTTTCTATTCATTTTCAGCAGAGTTTTTTTTTTTTTGGTTATGTACCCAAGACTCAAACTCAGAACAGTTTCTTAGAATGTTACTAAATGTATGTTTAAATACATTCATACATATGTATCATATAAACTGTTATGACAATTGTGGGAATTGATTCTGTCTTGTGAATATACTTGAAAATGTGAACAAAAGTTATATTTACCATCACTGTGAAGTTATTTCCCTTGGCTTAAATTTAATTTTGTAGAATTCACAGGCAAATTAGCCCCCACCCTCCAACATGAAGAATACCATGTCCTCAGATGGAAGAAGAAAGAACTGGAAAGCCTTACCCTCTCTAGGAGAAGCATTCAAGTGACTTATTTTGTTCTTTCCTTCCCAGGGGCCATCAAAGATCAGTTCCCTCCTATCATATTAAGTCCCTTATAAATTATGACTTTATTGCATAAAATGCCATCATTGTATCATTCACACAGCTTTCCAATATATAATAGATATATAAGATAAAAAGAACAGGTTCACAATACATCATTTTTTAATCCAAATAACATTACTGACACATTTATATTAAATTAAAGCCTTTATTTTATTTTTTTTTCATACCTGTACAAATTGATCATTTGTCACCTATTCTTTTTCCCTAACATCATCAAAAGTTTTCTGAAAATATAATATTAAGCTCCCTCTAATAGTTGTCTGTGAAGCATGTCAGGTCATCAAAAAGAATTTGTGACACTCTAATCCTCCCTGCACACCCACAGGCTTCCAAAGGCAGAGCTTACCTGAGGATCTTGACAGGGAGGCGAGACCTACTTAAATGTATGCTTGACTTCAAGTTCTAGTGCATTCTGGGAAGCAGAGCATGTCTCCAAGTGCCTGTTCCCTGCTCTGCATCTCCCTGTGTGAAATAAGTTTCTCACCACCATGACTTGTATAAAAGGGCATTCTTGTTTCCAGTTGTGCAAGCCCCAGTACATCTGTAGGACCCAGTACAGTTGTAGGGAACAATTTCAGAACATAACTATCTCTTGAAGCTTACCTGACTTCTTGTCTATCATACTCTCTGAATCCAAGATTTCAGGGCCTAGGCTGGGAAATGAGCAAGATGAACAGTGATGGGAATATTGTCCAAGTATCCCTGTCCCTCCTTATGAGGCAATGATTGACCTTTCATGTATTCTGACTCTCCCTGAGGTAGAGTGTACATTTTCCCAGATATTACTGACTAAAGTGCATTTTCTTTAATGGCCTATTTCAGATAACTTCATCTGTGGGTTAAAGGTTTTATTCCTTAGTGAAGTGGATGTGGGGGAGGCTACTGGACATTCATTCCATGATGAAATCCATCTCTTTCCACCTTCTAATGTATACCACCAGTGCCCATAAGATATTGGCTTCATTTGCTTTTCCTGTGCAGAATAATTGTTTTGTTTTATAGTGGAACTAAGGAAGTGGTTGTGGGTGCATTTCTACAATAGTTGCTGTTTCTCTGCTTAAACACCACTGGAAAATAATCTATTATTTGTTTTGTTTTGTGTAGGTTTTTGGTATATTCCCCTATTTTTAGAGAAAAATCCTGCAAGACTGTATGGATATGGCCCCTTTGAGATCCACTTTAGCAATTTTATCACACTCAGAGTTTAGAAATTTATTAATAATACTAGTTTAAATCTTCTTACTAACTTTTGTGTGATCTGACAATACTGGCCCTCACTAGGTTTTAGTGTGGGTGCTATTTCTTTCCCTTTTTTTTCTCAGCACTTCATTCTCTTGAAATATTATGATTTTTCTTAATTGTGTGATATCAATTTTTTCTATGTTGAGTATGTTTTGAAAATTTATCGTTGTTGAGATCTCTTATTTTTTTGTTCCTGTAAGAATAATAGAAAAATTGCTCTTAGCTATCTACATGGTCACAATGAGTATTAGATTATACATAATTTGGAAACAACAAAAAACACCGAACAACAGGTTAAAGATAAACAAATGTAGACATATGGATATATATACTGCACTACTATTTACTGTTCAAATTAATGGACACAATACACAATAACATAAGAATGAGTTATTCGATCTATGCTGAGTGAAAGAATCTAAACAAGTAAAAGTCCATAACAGGTATTTCTTCCCAGGAAGAGCAGGGCATCAGCAGGTCTCACCCTGAACCAGACAGTGTTTCTGAAGTTAAGTCCCAAATGAGTGTGATCAAGTGCTAGTGATTCCTTCTTTTGCTCATGCCCCATTCATGGGATTCAGTCACATTCTTGGGTGTGGCCTGCTGAGGATATCCCTTTTTGATTCATGAGGTTGATTCCATGCAAGGAGTGGCAAACCTAGAGGACCTCAAACTCTTCCCACTTAGTCACCAAATACTCACTTCCAAGAATGGAGGTTTCTTTCAGAGTGAGGTTTTCATTTTCCCATCCCTAGTTTTAGAGTTCTGATAAAAGATCTTGGATGAATTCTTTTGAACAGAGTTGGGAACAGTTGAAACCTCAAAATTTCCTCACAGACTGTGTCACTGTGGTGAAGAGAATTGGAAGAGGAATAGTGGACTAGTGGAGACACAGTCTAGACTGAAGACCATATAATCACAAGTGAGAAGTGGGGAATAAGACAGCTGAGAGGAGACCTCCTGAGTTAGGAAAAACCCCAAGCACTGACCTCATAACTTACTCTCAGAAATGTCCAAAATTTTATTAGATTTTGTTGTAGAAATATTTAGACCTAATGATGTAGTTGTAACAAATAGAGTAATTCGACAATAATCATTTATGTATACCAGTGAGGTATGACCATTTGAAGAGGGGACTGCCAGTAAAGCTCTCAGGCCAGGATGACTGTGGAAATAACCAAATCTGCACCTACCTGAGGATGCTATCAGAGACTTAGCACAGCGGTGCAGGAATACTTTGCTGAATTATTCCAGCCAGTCATTAAACAAATACAAAGGCACAAAAAACATACTTGCAGTATCTGAACTTTCTACAATATATTACCCAGACTGTCCAGATTCCCATGAGAAATTATAAGATATACAAAGTTGCACAAATACATAACCCATACACTGGAAAAATACATGGAACAGAAGCTACTTGCGGGAAAGTTCATACAGCATATTTAACAGGTTATTTCAAGTAGTCATTGTAAAAGTTTTCACAAGTGGAAAACTAAAAAAAAAGCAAAGAAAGATATATTAGTAATATTGTACCGATAGGCATTACAAAATAATCAAATGGAAATTCTGGAGATGAAGAGTAAAATAAAATATTAAGAAATATATCTAGATATATTCAACTACATATTTGAAATAGAATTACAGGATTATTAGAATTACTATTTAGAGTGTGATTTAATAGTAATAATGATTGAAAGGAGCACTTTGAATGATATGCCAAAATAAATGAGAAAATTTAGATGAAATAGAAAAAAATCCCATAAATATGTAATATGATGAAAATTTTTCCAAAATTAATAAGTGATTTTAATAAACATATAACAAATGAAGAGATTTTTATCAGTAATCATAACTGCCCAAATAGAAAATTCAAGATAAATATACTTTCACAGATGTATTCTATGTATCATTCAGAGAGAAATTAATCACAATTCTTCCCAAATTGTAATATTAATTTCTCTTCTGAATATAGGGAAAATATTCTCAGATGCTAAATAGAAATATTCAGCACTGTATAAAAAAAATGGTGTTATAAAAGTGGCATTTTCCCCAAGGGATTCAAGATTTAACTTATCTTGCATCAACCTATTAATAGAACATATTAAATCAATAGAATAAAAAGAAAAACTGAATGATTATCTCAATATACAAGGAAAATTCCCCTTAAAATCCAATATCCTTTTAGTTAAGCACTATCAATGAACATGGTACAGAACCTTTCTCAAATCATTAAAGGACATTTACAAATAATGGACCACTAATATCATTCTTTTTTTTTAAGGATTGTTTCAGTTTAACACTTAAAGTTTCATGCTTCATATACAGTAAAATATATTACAATGTTCACTTTTTAATTCTTAATTCATTGACTTAAAGAGTATATATTTAACATAAACCATATAAAATCAGGCATCAGGTCAAACATTCACCTGGTTTCCTTACAGTTTCTGTCAGGACTTATTTTATCAGATCGAACTTATAAGATAAAATCTCACCACATTTGGCATTTACATACTGTGTCAGTGGATTCACACTACTAATGTACATATAAAATCTGCATGGTATATGCTCACTGGAGGCAAAAGAGTGCACCCCTGTCAAAAAGTCATTTTAATATTATATGAAACCACTTGTGAATCACATATACATTTAACCACAAAAAGAATCCTATCTGTTCATCTCTTACATAAATTGTGTTTCCAAAACATACAATAGAGCAGCCGGGTCTCAGCACTGCTGGGCACCCATGTTGGCTATTAACCTTATTATCGCAGACTGTCCTTTAAAACTAAACACACATTTCGGCCACTTAAAACTGGGGTCAGGTGGATGTCTCACAGGGACCACGTCTGTACCACAGTTGCCCTGAAACAGTTAAATCAGCTTTTAAAGCCACTCAGATATTAAATATACGTCATGGCATGTTCTTCATGTATCATAACAGCTCATACCTGTAATAGAACAAGCTTTTAGTTTTCCTTTCCTTTAACATTTACTATTCAGTGAAACATGTGCATGTTGTTGTTTTTTTCAGAGTTCTGAAGTTGCTGTCTGAGCTACAGCACAGCTGTGTACCACAGGAACAAATTCAACCTTACATATTATAATCCAGCAGTATCAGGCTGGCCAGAATGGGCCAGCCCCTGCCGGCATAGGGACACATCTTCTTTTATGTCTATTCTTTGGCAACTGACATGTGTGCTTACTGAAAAATACCCAGTGACTTTTTGCTAGTGTTTTCATGACTAATGTTTGCTTCAAAGCATGTGTGTTTACAACTTTGTGGTTGGAATATAGTCTCTTTCTTTCTCCACTATTTGAAATCTGGGCTAAAAAACTAACCTGAATGTATAAGATAATTGGTGAATAAAATTAAGTCAGAAACGGGTTTTAAAAATAAACAATCTGAGTTTCCATGTTTATGTAAATGCATATTTTATAAAGGATTAAGGAATGTTCTCTAACCTTGTACTATATAATATTTGGAATGGTAACTGTTGATATCAACTATTGCATGTGGAATGAAAGTTAAAGTCTTGGTTTTTCTGATAAAGAGAACACATTTGGAATCAAATTATCCCCCCTTCTCCATTTCATATCAAAATTAATGAAATGCTGCTAGAATGCATGAATTCTAGCATGAATGCAATGCACTGCATGCATGCAAATCCACCAGGCTATGGATATATATTTATAAATGTATAAAAATAATTTGGCTCAGGAGCTCTGAACTCTGATATACAAATATTGAAAACATCGAAAAGGCAGAGTAACTCAGTGAAAAACAAAGTTAGCCTGCAACCCCAGATAACCTTCTGTTTATCTCCCTAAGATTTGGTAATAAGTCCATTAATCATGGAAACCCTATACTTTGTCATTTTAAACTTCTAAAGAAATACCCAACTATGTTCTTTGATCAACAAGTAGAATATACATATATAATTCTATAAAATTAATATTGATTAAAAACAGCACAAAAGGATTAATTCACACTGCTGGGAAAAAAAATAATAGGACCCTACTTGCATATGTAACTACAAGAATTGTATAATTTTAAAAAGCTAAATACCTTTGCTGAAGCTTTGCATCTCTTTGTAATACTGATGATTTGGTTCAGTGAAAGCACTGAGGAATCCCATGCCCAGGAGAGCATGCCAAGCTTGACACAGGCCCAGGGATACCTGCTCAATAAGTGTATGCTCTGTATCCACATACCGGTCAGCCAGTTCAGCTTGGTCAAATTCAATGCTTTCTTTAGTGACTTCATGCACTTTTCAGTCAGAGCCAGGAAGACAAGCAGTGGTAATGAGGTTGTGTGCTCACACTCTGTAACTAGGAATTGTAAGAAGAGAGAGCTTTGAGTACTTCCATGCTGAGAAAACCAATGGATCTTCATTTCGATTGTCACTAAGATCTGGAAAACAGATCTATCAATCACATAATTCATTATTATAAAATGATTTAGGAACTTGGCATATTGCCTGGATGTGAGAAACACAAGTGATGTAGCTGTCAAAATGAATTCTCTCTAGTGGTATACTGGGTTTCAGAATCTTTAACATATCTTCACTCTTGCTATTAAAAGTCATTACATAGACCCGAAGGTTGTTGCTCTTTTGTGACAGAGCTTTCTAATGCTCACAAGTCCAGAGACTTGTGCATCATGGAAACGTTAAGGACCAGGAAAGAAAGTCACTGCAAATGAACATGGTTGCTCTCACTTAAGACTCTTGTCATTTTAGCTGTAAAGTCACAGAAATCCAGGGCAGGTGAGTGTAGATTCACAAATGTTCCAGTTTGATTGCGGTGATAAAAGTGCTGTTGCCAGGAATACTGTTGTCCAGTAAACTCAGGCACTCCATGGTGTTGACAATAGAATTTGAGAGATGACAGTGATGTTGGGGCTACTATTTCCAGCATAAACACACAGGGCAGTCATTTTAGTTGCCTGCTATTTTTCAGTATTTCTTTAAGCAGCTGCTGAATTTGTTTGATTTTTGGTGCCATCAAGGTCCACCTTGCTGAGGTATGTATGTGACAAACTTCCTTGCTGTTGAAGAATGATTGTGTCTTCACAAACACTAAACATCTGCAGGTTCCAGTTGTCCCGAATGGTGACCTGCACGCACAGCATCAGGTCCAAATAGAGGCGTAGCACTTCCAGCCACCCAGTTGAGAGCTGCAGGAGATCCACTTCTTCTCCCACGGCCCCGGTGCCCGCGTTTCCACCGCTGAGGCAATTCTCCACAGCAAACTCCACGTGCAGTTCTTGCACAAACCAGCTTGGCTTGCGCATGAGGAATTCCAGCCGGACTGTTCTGCACAAGAAACGCAGAGACTTATGCGGGATTGCGGCCAGAGCTCGGGATAGAAAAGGCGCTGGAGCCAAGGTGACCAGGGAACCCGTCCTGCAGCCAGTGGGGTGAGGGCAGAAAGATGTGCACGACCAGCTCGCTGGGCAACGACGCGGCGCCCGCCGCCTGCCTGCACAGAGCCATCCCGCTCCATCGCGCAATAGCCGGCCCCCAGTCCTGCCACCTCCAGTCCCTGGAGCAGTCCTAGCAGCCACTGCCGCGCTCCTCGGGCGGCTCTGGCTCGGGTCCAGCTCCCAGCAGTTAGGATTGTGGCACTGACCACCAGCTTTCTTAATGCTAAAAGATGGGATAGTGTTTCCCTTAGATTAGTAACAAGTAAAGAATGTTGATCATGACCCCTTCTATTAAAAATGTTACTAGGGTCGATCTGCGGGAATCTGTGGTCTAGAGCGGTCCTGCATTGATACCATCCTCCAGGCTACTTCCAGGACTGCCTCTGACTCAGGCGCACCCACTACTCGGTGGCAAGAGGGCTGGCAGAACGCCATGGCCTGCATCCTGAAGTCTGGGTTGGAGAAGAAAATAGAGGAGCAGAGACAAAACGAGAGAGTATCTGGAAAAATGGAAGAAGACTAGATGCTATGTGTTCTTATGAACCAATGAGAAAAACCTAGAGATGCCTAATGGAAAATCAGTGATTGCTGAGCTTCATAGCAGCGTTCCTCTTCCTGCTGATTATGTGCCTTACAAATGAAGTAAATTTCCCATTGCTACTAAACTGCTTTGGACAACCTGGTGAAAATGGATAGTATTCTCCTACACACATGACAGCCCCTTCGAACTCACTATGGGTACACAAATGTGAGGACACAAGAAAATAATATTGTGAAAGTCAGCACAAAGGATATTTAAAACTCTAGAAACAGACATTGACTGCTTGGCAGATAGTCCTCAGAAAAGCCTAGTACTTAAAGCCATTACGGAGAATCAGACTAACCCTCCTATAAAGAAGTGGGATAAATTACTATTTGAATGCATCAGAATACACCTAAGGGGCCTAGAATTTGAGAGTCCAAAACAACTGAAGAAGGAAATGCATTGAACCTTTGCAACTGGACTGTGACCTTTGTGCCACAGTATCAAACTCCAGTCAACTTGTTGGCCCTGAAGGTGGGCAAGGAGAGAGATCACTCCTCCTGGATTTGGAGAATGAACAATGCCTCCACCAAGGGCTATGATGTTGGCCGAATGATGATGATTTGGATTGTGTCCAATACCAGTGTTCCCCTTTTATTAAAAAAACATGACTATTTTTTCAAGGAAGCAAACACTACTATTTGTGTTATATGGGGCCCTTTCCACAATATGAGGAAAGAAGGCAATGACATCATTTATAACATGTTGAAAAATACGGTTGACATCTATCCAAATGCCCAGATTTTTGTGACTACAGAGAAGTGCATGAGCTACTGTGATGGAACTTTGAAATAGGAGACAGGGAAAGACAGAGTCAAGTCCAGCTTTTATCTCAGCACAGGGTGGTTTACCTTCATTCTAGCCATGGATGCCTATTACAGCATTCATGTCTAAGGGATGATAAATGACACCTCCTGCAAGACAGAAGGGTATAGAAAAAAACCCATACTATTTCTATGAACAAGGCAGAAATGAGTGTGATGATTATTTTCTTCATGAACATGCCCCATATGGGGGGCATATGTTTATCACTGAAAAGAAAGTGTTTACTAAGTGGGCCAAGAAAGACAGGATAATATTTATACACATAAACTGGATGGTGTCTTGATGTTGAGTTTTCTGATCTTGCCATAACACCTGAAATGATGGTACTACAATTGTGATGCTGTTCATACTAAAGCTGATGATGATGATAAAGACAACAATAATGATGAAAGAAATCCTGTATATCCACAGACATGGATGGTGACTCGACCAGTAGATTGATCCTGGAATTCTGAGGAGGGTGGTTGTGCTCATTATGTTCTCTCTGAAGGTTCCACACTACATACTGCACTTTATATTTTAACTGGAATTGAAATGAAGGCCAGTGACATGACAACTGTGACCTAAGAAATGGGAAGAATACCCTTCAAGATGGCTTCCCAGAATCATGAAAAAATGTGTAACTTGTAACTTCCAAAGTCCATGGGCAATGGTCCCAGAAGGATTATTGACTTGTGGCCTCTTGAAACTGAGTAGCTGCACCACCTGAAGCATGGTTGATTGTTATACGCTGATCCAAGAAGTGGTATCTGAGTAGAGTATCTTACCATAGTTACGGTTAGAGGCGGGAAAGATATTTCATCCTGACATACCATCTTCCTACACTCCT
Source organism: Dasypus novemcinctus (assembly GCF_030445035.2). Lineage (NCBI taxonomy): Eukaryota > Metazoa > Chordata > Mammalia > Cingulata > Dasypodidae > Dasypus > Dasypus novemcinctus. Next base: position 59,714,304 of record NC_080691.1, on the reverse strand, counting down.
TCCTACTGCTAAAGCCTCAGGCCAATTACCTAATTAGCAATGTAGGTATCATGGACTTCCTGCCCACCTGGATTACTTTGACTATCTCAAACACTCGATTCAAAATGGACCAAATAGCAAATCTTGAGACTATCCACTCTAGCCAGTCCATTATTACTATCTAAAATAATATAACTACACACATTCTTAGATTGCTATATTAATGGTTAGGTTTTTTTTTTTTTTTTGCATCCTAAGTATTTCAAAAGCTATTTAACATCAAAGGTATCAGTTTTGACATTGTAATAACATATACTGTGAAAACATCCTAAAACATAGCAAAAGGGTTTGCTAACTCTGCCTCAACATCCAACAAATCTAAATTACATGCTTTTTAAAATCATGTAACAAGAAAAGCAAAGCATATTTTTACATTAATTTGTATACTATCATACTTCATAATGTATATTTGTATATTCAAATTTCTATTTTATAGGCCCAAGATGTGTCTTTCCACATATTACATTATCATAGTCAAGTGCAAACTGCTAAGCATAGAGAAGCAAGGATTCCTTGAAAAATCTGACCAGAGCATTTGCTTTCTTAGGATTCATTTTCCCCACAGTGTATCAGTTGTTATACCATAATAACAACAATAATAATGACCTTAATGTCTAAAGTGCTTTGTCATTGGAAGACTTTTTACATATCTATCCCATGTGAAGCTCCTACCCACCCTCTTGGGCTATTGCCCCAGCACATTGCCATCCCTTTAGCAGATGATCTGAAAATTGTATTCCAGATTGTTCCCTCTTGCTAATATTTGTATAGAATGGCATTTAGGTAGATTATTACCTGGCTGATTTCAATGCCAAATACAATATATTAGGATTATACAAAAAGTATAACAAGGATGGTCTTGGCCATAACCAGGACTCCTGTTCACATAGATAACTTTGATTTTCTTTTTTCAAATGGTTCTATTTAGGTGGGGAAAGCATGAGGAAGCAGGGACAATAGGAAGAAGTGAGAGCAGAGAAATAGAGTTTCCTGTCTCAGTCTTGGGATAACTCTCTTCTCCACATACTCATTGCTCACCAAATTCAGAGGATGGATTTGCTGAAAGTCCAGAAACATTCTGCAGAATTATTTGCAAGGTAAAAGCCAGGTGTAATTAGTTTATATTTCCAGAATATTTTGAAGTCTGGAAGTGTTGATTTGTTTCACCTCAGCAGCACTTTGCAGGTCTTTAAGAAGTGCTAAACACCATGTTTAGTTAACTTTAAAATGTGCCATCTTGGCAAAAGCCTCTTTCCTTCTCTCTTCTGCCAATTTTGATATGCCAATACATACTTCATAAATATTACCATGCATCAATCCTATCCTTGAAAAGAGCTGTTATTCTTTTGTTGTTTCAAGTATTTTTGTTCTATCAATGTTAGTTTTTCTAGAGCTAATGAACAATAGAAATGTCCATTCAAAGAAAAATAAACAGATATAAGTTTTAAAAAAAATTGTTGCTAGAGATTATAGCCAGTGCAATTAGGCAAGAAGAATAATACAGATTGTAAAAGAATAAAGGATCGCAAGTTTGCAGGAAATAAGATCAACATACAAAAACTAATTGTATTTCTATACACTGGCAATTATCATTTCCAAAATCAATTTAAAATAATTCCATTCAGAATAACATTAAAGAATACAATAATAAGTGCTTAGAAATAAATTTAATAAAAGTGCTAAACATATTTTGAAAGATACAGCATATTTTTTAACAAACCCATGACATAAATAAATGATACATGATTCAATGTTTGCATTTTTCAGAATACTAAAGATTGTTACAATAGGGAAGCAGACTTGGCCCAGTGGTTAGGGAGGCCGTCTACCACATGGGAGGTCCACGTTTCAAACCCCGGGCCTCCTGGACCCATGTGGACCTGGCCCATGCACAGTACTGATGCACCCAAGGATGCCACACAGGGGTGTCCCCATGCAGAGGAGCCCCATGCACAAGGAGTGTGCCCTGTAAGGAGAGCCGCCCAGCGGGAAAGAAAGTTCAGCCTGCCCAGGAATGGCGCCGCACACAGGGAGAGCCCACACAACAAAATGATGCAACAAAAAGAAACACAGATTCCTGTGCGGTTGACAACAACAGAAGTGGTCAAAGAAGAACACGCAGCAAATAGACACAGAGAACAGACAACTGGGGTGCAGGGGGGGGGGGGGAGAATGGGAGAGAAATAAATAAATAAATAAATCTTAAAAAATATTCACCCCAAGTGACCTACAATTTCAACAATAATTCATATGAAATTTCCAGCTGATTTATGTATATTAAATGAAAAGAACTGACACTAAAAATCATGAAATTGTGAGGGAGCAAGAAAAGAGTAGGTAGTGTCATACGTCTCAATTTCAAAGATTACTATGTTTCAATGGTATTTAAGAAAATGTGGTGCAGGAAAGAAAAGATAGACATACAGATCAGTTAAATAGAGTGCAGAGTCCAGAAATAAATCTACACATATATTATTAACTAATTTTGATAAGTGTGTCAAAACCATTTGAAGAATAAAAATAGGGTTTTGAACAAATGATGTTGCAAAAATGTGAAAGACATGTAAAAAAACAAATAAATTTGGAAATTTACCTCAAACTATTCCCAAAAATAAACACAAAAAGATTCACAGCCTTAAATGTATGAGAAAAAAAACTACTTATCTAAGAAGAAAGCACAGGGGCAAATTTTTTGACTTTGTATTTATCAAAGAATTCTTTGACATTGAATCAAAATTATGAGCAACAACAAAAAAACCAAAAATAGATAAATTTGACCTCTTCAACTTTAATAACCTGTGCTTAAGTGAATCACCATTAAGGTTGGGAGGCAACAACCCAAAGAATGGGCATCTTCCATCTCCACAAAAATAAAATGATATAAAGAATATGTGTATATGGTTAATAAGTACATGAAAAATAGTGTGGCATGATTTGTCTTTAAAGAAAGCTAAATCAAAATTACTTTGTGATACCACTTCACACTCACTAAAATGGTTAGCATAAAACTAGGGTAGAAACAAGTTATTGAGATAATGTGGAGAAGTAGGTAAGTTGTTACACTGCTTCTCTTAGGAAAACAGACTTGCAGGTCCTCAAATGAGTAAACATAAAATTCCATATGACCCTGCAATTCCACTTTTAGGAATATCATCCAAAAGATTGAAAGCCAGAATTCAAACATATCTGTACACAGCATTTTTTACAATAGCCAAGGTGTGGAAGCAATCCTGATGTTCATCAATAGATGATTGGATAAACAATTGTATATACACTCAATGGAATTTTATTAAGCTCTGAAAGGTATGAAGTTCTGATGCATGCTACAACACAGACAAATCATGAAATGTGTTGTTGGGTTAACCAGGTCAATAAAACAGGTAAAATTTGGTATGATTTCACACAGGAGAAATATTAGGAAAAGCAAATTCATAGATATAAGAAGGAGATTAGAGGTTATCAGATTCAGGAACTAATTGGGGTTTAATTCTTAATGGGTAAAGGATTCCATCTGAGGTAATAAAAATCTTGTCATAATGTTTGATAGTGCTGATAGCACAAAACTGGAAATTTAATTAATATCACTGACTGTGCACATGAAAGATTAAAGTAGGGAATTTTAGGTTGTAGTTATAATACAAGATCAAAGATTTTTAAAAAATGAATTATTATTTGTTACCACCAGATGTACCTTGGAAAAATTATAGTAAGTGAAAGAAACCAGTCATGAATGACCACATAATTTGTGACTCATTTCATAATAAAGCCAAGTATAGGGAAACCTAGAAAGTTAAAGTTAATTATTGGTTGATTAGGGCTAGATGGGAGGGTGGAAGGATGAAAAGGTGGTACTAGAGTGTCTACAGTTTTTTTGTGAAGTTATGTAAATCTACTAATATTGACTCTGATGATAGTAGCATGTATTTGTGGAATATAATAAAGGTATTTAATTATATTATTTTAAATGTGTGAACTTTATGGTACATAATTTATATATCAAGTCACTATTAATAAAAGGAAATTAATGATTGCTTGGAAAGAAAGGAAGAAACAACAAGTAAGACTTGTGAGTACCAGTGAAAATTTTTAGGAGTTCATTATCGGGTTTGAGTGATGTTTCAGGGGTAGTCAAATAAACACACTTATCAACTTGTACATTTTAAAATGTGAAGATTAACATATATCAACACTACTTTAAAAATCCTGCTGAAACTGAAAAATGGATAGATCATTAGGTTAGAGAGAAAGATAATCACCTTTTTTTTTTTCTTTTTTTTTATTTAATTCCCCTCCCCTCCCCCGGTTGTCTGTTTTCTGTGTCTTTTTGCTGCGTCTTGTTTCTTTGTCCGCTGCTGTTGTCGTCAGCGGCCGGGAAGTGTGGGCGGCGCCATTCCTCGGCAGGCTGCTCCCTCCTTCGCGCTGGGCGGCTCTCCTTATGGGTGCACTCCTTGCGCGTGGGGCTCCCCTACGCGGGGGACACCCCTGTGTGGCAGGGCACTCCTTGCGCGCATCAGCACTGCGCATGGGCCAGCTCCACACGGGTCAAGGAGGCCCGGGGCTTGAACCGCGGGCCTCCCATGTGGTAGACGGACGCCCTAACCACTGGGCCAAAGTCCGTTTCCCGATAATCACCTTTTAAAATCCAGGAACTTATTTAAATACATATGCAAAATCTGGTTCTCTCTATATTCATTAAATATTAAGAAGCAATATCACTACACAAAGTGGGGTGCTGCAAATCCCATGAGGCCTTTCCCCCTCTGTCTTGGAGCTGATTCAGGAAGCACAAACCTGGAGAATGTCTCCTACATTAGCAATGCTGCTTCTACTGCACACAAGGTAGTCCTTGGAAGGGCTAATTCACCATCTCAGGGACCTTGACAGGAGCATGCTATATCTGCAGAAGGTCATACTGAGAACTGAGCATAGAGCAGTGAGTTGCTGAGTGAGACAGAGTGAGGGGAGACAGTGTGAGTCTAGACTCAATCCCACCTTGCAGGGCAGCTGGAGGGTACTGGGTTGTAGGGGTGGTCAGGAACCACAGTAAATGGGTCTCAGCGACTGTACTGGGGCAGAAGGAGGGTAACGGCTAGTTTACTGTTAGGTCTGGGGCTTCATCTATATGTTTGTTTTCCCCTTAGGAAGTTCTCTTTATTTAGGATTGTGTCCCTTCCACTGAAGCATCTCAAAGAGGAAGGTTGCACTGCAGTAGAAGAAAAATTCTCACAAGCAGACTGTCCCTTATGGAGGCACAAAGGTCTCTGCCAGGGTCACCAGGGTCAGAACTGAGTTATCTCTGGGCAATCTGGTGAATCTTTTCCAGTAAAACTAAGGAAGAGACTCAGTGGGATTCCCTGATTAGGACAGTCTTTGTGATTCAGGTTACAATAATACCTAAGCCTATGCCAGGGTATCTTATAAAACATAGTGGATTTCACACATGGTTCTCCTCCTCACTGACAGTTGTGCATGTCAGACTCACCAGTGATCAGGCTGTCTCCTTATGTCCTGATCCATTTTCTTTCTTCCAGCTTTAACGCTGTCTTCAGCATGTCCTTGAGCCAAAATTGCCATCAAATGAGCTCTGTGTCTCCCATGACCTGGTGGGCATTTGTGTTGCTCCCAAGCTTGGGCCTTGGCTGAGAGCAGCCCTGAGCTCTCTTGCCTTTCTCACAACATGGGGATGAACTCAGAAGAGCAGCTAGGACTTTGTTGCCTTATGTCCCTGCATGTGGAGGAATGAGGGGTGCATTCAGGGCCAGCACATTATGTACTGCTTTTAATGCAAGAAAACTTATTTTTATTTCATTCTTTTTCATGGGAAGTAAATAGATAACCTGTTTGGAAATGCTGGACTCATGCTTATTTTAATTAAATGCTCCAGAGAGACTCATGAGTGTTCTGTGCACGGGGTCAATCACTCACTAGAGGATGAAGACAGGAATCTCCAAGCTACAGGGGAGGAAGGAGAGGGGTATGAAGAGGGAAGGAGGGCTTACTGCCAGGATTCAGATCTTCCTCTCCTAGGGGCACCCCTCATCCATTTTCTCATTCTGTGATCTTGTCAGTATGGGAAGAAACTCTTAATGTATCTGTGACATATTGGTGGACAAATAAGCACAAAGTTGTGAGACCTCACTTCTGAGCCTGCTCCTTTGGAAAGATGTCTGGAGAGTCCAAGCCTGTGTCCCTTTGCTAAGGAGCAGTCATCCCAGTGCTCCCCTCCCCTCCATGTCCCACTCCAGTGGCCACACAAGGACACTGTCCCACCCTCTCTGTCATGGCACCTTCTACTTTGGCTACTGGAAGCACAACCGTCTTGAGGACTGCCTGCATCTGGTTGACTGCTGCTCCCTCCATAGATCGTTAATGCCCTGGACTGCTTCTGAGAGTACCCTGTTGGCTTCCCATTGGCCATCTTTCCCTTTCCCCAGAACCAGGGAGGCTAATCTGACAGTTCTGTTATCATCACACAGGAATGTGCCTTATAAAAGGGCTCTGTGTCTCTAGCTGCTCTCCTGATTCCATCTTCCCCTGCTTGCTGGACACCTGCACCTGATACCTCATAGTAACTCTGATCTGCTCTAAAATCCAGTTTCCTTCATTGTCATCAGATTTTGAATGGGTCCCTGACATTTTTACACAAACCTTTATCTATATTAACCACAATCAGTACATTTTAATTTCTCAGTGTCATAGGAAACCTTCCCTCATGTTCATCTCCATTCAATATGCAGTTGAAAATGAATCAGAAAATGGAAAGACAGCCCCCTCACTGATGCCTGGCACATCATTACCCAAACCCCTGGCTCATATTCACATTATCAAATGTATTATATATATTCTCAAACTCTTCTATGGTATTTCTCAAAAGAAAAAAGTTCATGTGTGTGTGAGAGAGAGAGAAGGACAGGTGACACTGCCTTACTCTCTAAAGACATCCTGTCCACACACGCCTATTTTTCCCCTTCCTCCTTGGATCACAGTGAACACACATTCCCAGCTCCTTGATATCAGGGAAAGTCATATGATCAATAACAAAAAAAATGGAACATGCACAGGTATAATCTATGCTGCTTGCAGGCCTAGACAATTAGAATATACCCCACCTGGAATTCCAAATTCTTTTTCATCCTGCATTTAAATTTCTGTCTACCAGTTGAGGAGGCCATATTACAAATTGGTATGTGTCTGTGTTCCGGAGAGATTTCTTGAAACAGATTCTACTCCTTATCAAGACTTCCGACCTATACACCTTATAAACAAGTGTGAGCAAACCATTTGTCTTTCTTATTTTATTTTTATTACACTGCGATTTGTGATTATTTGTTTTATTTAGAGCACATTGATAGGTAGAGCTGGGCAAATACATGTGACAATTAGAACTCTGTAGAGTCAGACTGAAGGTTTAGTAAACAAGTTGAAAACCAATCAGGATGATTTGTTTTGACCAAAAACCTTGATATCAACTCCTGTTCTTTGTCAGACCTGACAAATGTAGAGAGAAAATAATTAGTAATTGTTAATTTGACCTCTCTTGTGGGTGAGTTTGAATTGTTAATTAATTCGTATTTCCTGTTTACCAGGCACAGAGGACATTTTATATAAAACCCATTGCTATTTATATCTCTGGATAAGACATGTATTCATGAAAATTGGCAGGATGCAATGAAAAGTTAGGTCTGTGATGTGGAAATTAAATATCCATGAAAGAGAGAGAAAATAAAAATATAGAAATTTGGTATCTACAGTTTGCACAGTGGGAGATGAATCAAGAATGAATGTGGAGACCTGTTTCTGAGAGAGGAGTGGCTGCTGCTCCAGGGGTGAGGGAGGGGCTGTAACTGTACAAGGCACATGGGGGGCTCCTTGGAGAGATGGCCAAGTTCTACTTCCTGACCTTGTGGGAGATACAACTTTGAACAGGAAGCTGTATAACTATTAGTACATTTGTGCTCATTCACAGTAAAATGGGAACAACAAAAAACAAAAGCCCAAGAGACTGCATTGTAGCACTTGCCAAAGACATATCCACTGACTCTCCCTCCTATCTGTGCTCCAGCCTGTCCATGGTCCAGTCCAGACACTCCATAAAATTTCTAAGCAATGTGTGGAATAATTCAGCTTTTAAAATTATGCCATACAATTAAGCATTAATTTTTCTAATTACTCCAGACATATCAATGTTATAAATCAAAATAAAATATGAACTAATAACTTGAGACCTATTTTGTAAGTTCCTGAAAGTTCTATCATTCAACTCTGAATTCATCCCTGAACATTACAGAGACCATGGCATTCACCATATGCACTCTGCATGGAGAAAATGGATGACGTGCCAGCCCTGGAGGGAGGGTAGAAGGGGCCTCTGATCCCTGGGGCCTTCTCCTGGTCTAGGGAATCACTCTCCAGGGAAGTCAGCACTTTTCCAAAAGCCCTCACTTATTTGAATTTATTAGACAAGTGATGCCTTTGATTTTCAATTTAAAGGGCAGAATTAAAAGCCTGCTTACTATATGTTCTGGGGCATAGCATTCCTAAATCACTTATTTCTTTTTCTCCTCTCTGAACATTTGTGTGCAACTTCTTCTGGCCAATATAGGGTATCAATTCTCTTGGGTAGATGAAAAGCAGCAGAAATGCTGGGTCATAGGCAACATTATATATAACATCTACCTGAAGAATTGGAAATATCAATTTCCAAGAAGGACAGTGCACCCCAAGAAAATAAATCTGAATAGATCTGCAAGACATCTATTATTCTGAATGACAAAAATCTGAGATGAAGAGAGGATTTTTGAAAATGGCAAGAGAAAAGCAAACCAAACTCACTGTTCTGAACCCCCTCCCCCAGCCATTCCTTGTCCAGCACTTGTTTCTCATCCTGGGAAGGATGTTCTGCCCCAAGGATTCTGTGTCTTCTGAGAATCTCTGAGGACATCAATTTGTTGGGCTGTGGGTTCAGGGGGTCCTACTATGCATGTGAGGTATGTGGGTCCTGGCTGTACTGACTGCATGGACAGCCATGTGCTCCTGATCCCTGGCAGGCAGGCCTGACTCATTTCATGGGGCATCTGCAGGGCTCCCAGGCAGATGCAGAGAAAGGCAAACTCAAAATGCAGGCACTCACCAAGTGTCAGATTATTCCTGTTCAGTTTTGGCCTATTTGCCAAAGGAAGTCACCTAAGCAAGCCTAGGGTCAGCATGGGGGCTCTATCCTTGTGCTGGACACAGGGATGAAAGACAAATTTGCAGTCCAGTGTGTCAAGAATCAGAGAGAGCATGTGTATGTGTGCTCATTTGTGTACAAGTGAAGGTATGTGTATAAGTGTGTATCTGTGAATGTAAACATGTATGTGTGCACACACCTGTCTCTGAATATACTTGAGAGTGGATATATTATTGGAATAGTAAATATGTGTGCATAGGAATATGCATTTATGTGAGTGGCAGCATGTGAGTGCATGATGAACGTATAGAAGATATCTGAGAGTGCACATGTAATGTGTGTCTGTGTACATGTACGTGTGTATTTTGTGTGTGCATGTGTTATGGGTATTGTAGATGTCTGTGGGCCTTAAGTCTCATGGTCCTGTGGGTACACATATCTCTGTTAGTAACCTTCAAAACCAAGGAGGACAAAGGACATGAGAGACACCTTGAAAGACTCTGGATTCGCCATGTCTGTGATTGTATCAAAGCATCTGTCTAGATCTGGGGAATGGCTCTCTTGTGGTTGCACAGATTCCTATGTTTTGTCTACCTGAAGAGTACGCTGGGTTGCTAAGGAAAATTCGCTATGTTAAGAAAGGAGTCTCTAAAGATCAGACTGAAGTGATGGGCACAGCCAGGTAACACGGTGCTGAGAAGCTGAAAGGAAAATGCCCCGTGAGCCGAAAAGGAACTTTCTTGCAGAGCAATGGCTGGGCTGCAGGGGGCACTCAGGACCCACTAAGCAAGGTCCCAGCCCAGGGAAGGTCCAGGGAGTGCCTGGGAAGCCTTCCTCTCAGGGACAGAGTTCTCCTTTTTCAAAACACAGTCTATAATAAGAATTTAACCATGGCTGTTGATGGGTCTAATAATATTCTACTCCTTTGGGAGCTTTTGCCTAACCAAAGAAGGAAAAGAGAGGCACACTTAAAGGGAGCTTTCTCAGACTTCCTGTTGCCTTGGGAGTGAGGAGTCAGAGGACAGGGCTGGTTTATTAATTCAGTGGGCCCAGGATTTTGGGAGACACGCTCATGCTTCATTTTTCATGATTTTAATGACACTCCACTATCCTCTAACATATGAAGTCAACTTTCTGTAAGTTCACATTTCATTCTTAGTTCATATTCTTTATATTTTACAGTGAAAATAAAAGCCATCAGATGGTACTTTCCCATCTTCTCAGCATGAATTCCACCCACATTTTGTCCTTCTCTCTCTGATTATGGTTATGGTGCTTACTTCATCCAGCATCTTCATCACTGGTAACCTCCAAAAGAATTGCACTGAAATATTTACTTCTTTAACTTTTCTATTACAAACTAGTTATTTTTACTGGTTCCTCTTAATAACACTGACAAATTCAAGTGTTAGTTTCAACCATAGCAGTGCTTAATAATATCCATGAATTCCAAAAGCCAATTCCTACATAGTTGTCTAATATATATTTCCTAAGTGTTAGCAGTATCTAGCAACAAATGCTCACCTACAGAAACATTTGCATATATCTGGAACTTTTTTTTTTTTTTTTTTGCTGTTAGCAACAGTTTATACCAGTTTCCCTTCTAGGCCATCAGTCCCCAAAGACCAGGACACATAATTCTGCATCTGTAATTCTCTATGTGACCACCTGGTAAGAAAAGGGCACTCCTGGTTCTGGATGTGCTCTTTCGCTCAGCAAATCACCCCACATTTCCAGCTCTTATTAAGCAGATCCTGTCCTGTTAACCTTTCTCATGCTACTTCTGCTGACTTCCCCGTGGCCTACATTCAGGCATGGAGGTTATCTTTATGTAATTCACTCAACAATATTGAATAGACACTCTGCAATATGCTGCATTCAAGGCTGTGTTCCTGAAACTTTTTACATAAGGTAAAAGAGATCCTTAGAAACAAAGGATTAAATTGGAAAATGTACAGGTTGGGTCCATGAGGCAGAATGTGTTGACCTATCCCAGTCAAATATGTGTGACACGAGGACAGGACCAGAGCAGATGTCCCTTGTGTACTTGTGATCAGAGGTGAGGACACACATAGGATTTCCCCTTCTTACCCCCAGGGTGGTGATAACACTAATAATAGTGATTATTACAGGAAACATCTCTGAGTCCCTATTATAAAATTCACAATTAAAGTTTCTACTGTGATCCCCAATTTGTGCCTTATCAGACTGAATCCCATAGGGGTGAGGTCACATCCTGAGGGTCACAGGGCAGAAGGGGAGGAAGCTCTCTGCTGGGCTGTCTGCACTGCTGACTTCTAGGAGCTCAGTCAGGAACCCAGGTTCAGTAACACAGGCCTCAGGAGGGCAGGTCTCAGGTGATTTTTGAATGGACCTGATAATTCTGCAGAGAGCTAACCTTTTGCCATTGTGAGCTCATCCTTTTTGTAAACCATTCCCTGTGCTGCTATACTGATGAGGATCTTCAAGTTATATCCCCATGTAGAGCAACCATTGTCACTGAATTCAAACTTCACTGGCATTGTCAAAGAAAGCAGGAATTGGGCTTTCCTGAGATTCATGAATGGATTCCTGAGTGGATTTCTAGGGCTGCTTTAAAAAATAATTCCAAATTGGATGACTTAGTTCAACATAAATATATTATATTGCAATTCTGTGAGCTAAAAATCTGATGCCTACAGGGTAGAATGCTTTCATTCCTCCTCCTAGTCTTTTTGCCCCAAATCCTGGGCCTTCAAGTCCTAACTCAGTCATCACATGATGTCCTCTGTCTTGTAGAGAGAGAAGTTAGGTATATGTGGTATTGAAGGCCAAGACATGAGAAGCTGAGAAGGAAGATTTATTATGACCAGCTGGGCTCAGCAGACTCCTGTCCTAATAAAAAACTGAGCCCAGTGCCTGTCTTGTAAGTTGCTTTTATACAGAGAGTCTGGGGGGTGGAGTTAGGAAGTATTTTGCCATGAAATGTTAGGTTTCAGTTTTTCAGGAACTAGGCAGACTGGAGTGGTTGGCATGGTTACAAGAGGAGGGCTGCAGTTCTTATTGTTTGCATGTACACAAGGCTTGTGCTGGAATCTCAAGTTTAGCAAGCTTACACATATAGCCCAAGTTATTCATAAAGAAACACACAGTCCACTCACATAGCCCATATCCTTCCCCTCTTTGATGCCAGCTTAACTTGTTAACCTTTGGCATCACTATTGTTGGAGTTATGAGGTGGGTGGCTGTCTGTGTTCTTACATCATCATTTATTTAAAAAACGTACTCTAATTATTAAAAAGGGGAGGAAATGGGAGAATGATGAGCGCACAGGAGGAGTTTTGGTTGTTTATTGTTTTGATTGATTATCCCACCTATTAGTCTCTCAGTGAGGGCCCAAAGATAAAGTTATTGGGTAATATCCAGGGCTTATCCTTGTTCCCAGAAGAAGTCTTTGTTCTGGATAGCAGAATATTGGGTCTGGAGGTATCCAGCAGCCAGCTTTGGGGTTACTAGTATCCATGTGGACTTTTTGCCATATTATTTTTTTTTTTTTTTATGAGCTTGCTTTATTTTCCCTTCAGAGACTTTGCATCTTTTATCTTAAAGGGGTACTGAAAGGAGATGATCTTTTTTCTGTAGCTACTTCCTGCTGGCCATGGTATTAGTACAGGTGCTGGAATAAAGAGGGAAACCAGGGTTGAGAGTTTGATACACCCTTATTTGCACCTCAGGGGTTTCTAGTAGTTGAGCTTGATATTAGGTATCTGTAAGCCACTGGTGGCCCTATGCTTAAGCATATCTTTTACCTGGTGTGGGGTGAAGACTGTAAGAGGTTGCCCCTAGTTAATTTGGTGGCTTTTTTAATTTAAATAATGTTGGCTTTACTGCTTTTAGGTAAGGTAGACATTTTTATCTTATAGACATGTTCATTAACTATTCAGAAAATGAAATTGATCAGGACTCTCAATACATGTTTAATGTTTTTGTTTTTGTTTTGGCATATGATTTATTAGAATTTTTACCATAGTTACCAGACATATATTTAGAATAGCATATAGGTACAATACTTAATGCAAACTAATGTATTACTTAAGGCATAGATTTTTTTTTTTTTTGAGCTGCCATTAATAGCTTTAAGTTTCAGGTTTGCAATGCCATACAGGTTATTTTTCCATGGGAGCAAACTATAGTGCCAATTTTGTTTAAGTTCCACTTATAATATTCTGTTATTCCGTGCTCCAGTTTGTATGTTCTTTACAGAAGTTGCAGCACCATTGATTCCAGAGAGAAACTAGGGAGTAGATTTTACTGACCTGGTGCATAGCACTCTCTGGCACTATGAAACAGTGCCAGTTTGAAGATGATATCCATTGTACATTTGACTGTTGGTTGCTGCAGGAGTTTGAAATTGCAAAGTAGTTTCCACCCATTTCAGGAGCATGACCGGAGATGTAGTAGATACTTTTATTGTTTTAGGGGTCAGTGACCAAACTAGCCAAAAACTCACATGGAGAAGTACCCTGTATGTACTGGACACCTGGTATTAGTACACAAGAGACTTTGACAACGTTGAAGTTTATCTATTGATTTTTAAAATATATTTTTAAAACACTTTTGATGCAATGTGCTACATAGTAAATGAACTTTTAGGACTTTGCTTTTTACTTTTACGCTTCTACCATGAAAATGTTAATTACACAGGTAATTTATTTTAGCAGTAGATGGAAAAATTTTTTCTTTTTCTATTTTTAAAATGAAAACTTTCAATGGAATCAAGGTAACTTTTCACTACCACCATTTGGATATGCACATTGAGGTGACTTTCAGATAGATTTTATTGTTATGGAGTTATTTTTTCCATTAATATTAATTTAGATTATTAATTAATAATGGCTTTTTAGAACTAGTCATTTAAATGTTTTAATTTGGAAGATGTTCTCATAAATTTTTATACTTAAACACAATTGCATAGACTGGTTAATTTACCTTAGACTATAATTGGCAACCAATGGTTTTACTCTGTGCATCTAGGAGAGGGCAGATTTACATTTTTTTTTAAACTCAAGTTTATGAAACACAACAGCCTTTATCATTTTAAAGATTCAATACATATAATGCTAACCTATTAACCTGGTATCCTACAAACCAAAGAGACTCAAGCCAAACGAGTTGAATTGTTATTGTTTAAATAAAGTATATATATATATAAACAAGACTTACTGTAAAATAACGCTTGAAAGATTTCCCTGAAGGCTTTTGTTGTTGTTGTTGTTGTTTTTAGACTAGGGTTTCCTGGTTTCTCCCCTTTGTGGCTTTCTTAATTAATGCTTTATAACTAAAATGTTTCCAATGCTATAATTTTTTTTTGTTTTGTTTTAGAACCATAAGCAGAGGCAAGGAGTGAGCTCAGACTGACAGTAATCATAAGCAAAAGGAAACTCAGTTGATGATTGCTATCATAATAATTGAAGTCTAGGGATAGGTGAAGTTAGATATAAAATAATTTTAATTGAAGATAAATTTAAGTTATAATTACTATATTAAGCATTAAATAAACTCGAGGTTGTCATAAGCAAAAATAAATTAGTTTAAGATTACTATTACAATAGCTGAAATCTAAGCTACATCTACTCCACTGTAATAATTTCATTTATTATTTTTTAAATATATATATAAAGGTACTTATATATCTGATTCTGGATATCAGAATTTAGGGGACGCTTGAGCAGTGGCCCCAAATTAAAGCACCTGAGATGTTTGTTCCAGGAGATATTTGGCTGTTAGCTGAATGGAAGGGCCTGAGGAATGGGCCATGTAGTTTCCTGCTCTGGTTCTTGGCACCGCTGATTATTACAGGGTTTGAGACTGACTGACCCAAACTGAATTAAATCTCAGGAAATGTTTGGCTGTTATTTTATTGTCCAATAGTTTCCCAGTTAAAACAGTCATCAAGAGGCCATTAAGTGTTTAGAGATTAATTGTTCTAGCTAACAGGCTTTGGGGTTTGAGGCAATAGTTGCCTTGCTAGACAAAGGCATTTTTATTTTCATAATTTTAAAAACATTCTAAAGCAATTTGACACAAACCTGCAAAGGGAAATTCAGTAGCAAGAAAAGTAAAACATGGTAAAGGTAAATTATGCAAGGGTACCCTGGCCTGTGACTGCCATGGGAAAGGAATTTCCATGGCATTTATTTTGGCTTTGCCTGCAGCCTTTCTATTGCATCCTTCCAGGTAGCTGGGTAGGGTTAGATAGAAATACAGCCCTAGGCTCTCTGTCATTGTCATGCAACTCCCCTAGGGGAGAGGGTGGGAGAAGGGAATCGCAGGCAAGCCTGACAACAAAGAGTGACTGCTAAAATGGTTTGAAGAAGCTCTGCAGGGCCCAGCACTCTCCCAGGGGACCTCTGTCTTGGCAGGCCATAATCCAAGTCACTGCCCTATGATGCAGCCATCCTGACTCAGGCTGTTAGAAAGAAATTTTCTTCTGGAAGAAAATAAGGCTCACCCAATTGTGGAGAAGAAAAGAATTTATTCTCAATCTTGCAAGAAGGGGCACACAACCAGAAAACATGGCTGGTGCCCTGAACAAAGAAAAATGACACAATTTATACCCCTAAGCCTAGCACACAAGCCCTTCCTCTGTTTCTCCATAGATTGGATACTTCAGAAGTTACAACCTATCCGAGAAAATCTAACTTTCCCATGCAAAAGTTTGTGATTAACTGCTTCCCTCATCACATTCCAACCATTTTTGTTTTTACCAGCTCCCCTTTGCCAAATAAGGAATGGAATGTAGTATTGGCTTAGCTCTTTCTTGGGCTTCTTTTTATTTTTATTTTTTATTTTATTTTTTTTTTACTCCCTATAGGACTGGCTTAAGCTGGTTTCCTTTGTTGCTGTTTAACCTGGGAATGGGAGACTGAGGCAGTAGGCTGCCAGGTTACATTAATCATTGTTTTCTTCCTTTATGTGAAAACTAAACTAATCTTTGTTTCTTACAATTGCCCTTTCTTTTAAATTCTTTTTTAGTTTTCACATTTCCGTTCTTCAAATTTTCTAAGTGCTATCTCACACTCTTTGTCATAAGAATCTCCTTCTTTACGGGGGTACAGATTGTTTTGCCTACACTGTATGGGTATTTGTTTGGTTAGGGCAGTTTTAATGAGTCTTTGAACTAGCCCTCGGGCACATGGAATGATACAGCATCCGACTGTGGTGAGCACCCCAGCCGAGATAATGAGGTAAGTTAAGATGGACAGTGCAATCCCTTTCCATTTTCCAAACCAATTTTCAAGCTATTTTGTGAGTGAATTACTAATGCCAAAACTCTCTGCTAATTCCTCAGATAGGACTGTTAGGTCTTGTAAAGCTTTAGTGATAGTTCCATCAGGGGCAGTGTTATTGGGGATGAGTGTACAAACTCCAATCATAACACAGACTACCCCTTTCTCAGGTAGCATCATATCTAAGGCCATTCTATTTTCCCATGCCATTCTGCTAGTAACTTCTAATTTTTCTGCAATTCCTTTAACTGCATTCCTAGTGTAATTAATAAATCTCTGTTGGTTATAATAGATATAATTAATCCAGTCTTCATTTTTATTAATGGTGACCCTCCAGAACAAGAATGACTCAAACCCAGCTGCTACCTGATTTCTAGCCTTAAACTCATCTGGGACTCCTTGGGGAACCCCTATATTGTCTAAATAGATCCAGTCATCAAAAGAACCAAGTAACCTTCTTTTCTCTCTCCCTCCCTGGGATGATATTCTCACTTCTTTTTCAAATGCCAAGGTGAATGGGATAGCCAATTGGACCAGAGCACAGGTTCCGCCCCACTTCTCAGGCAGTATTAGTCGGAGAACACCCTTTCCATAGTACCACCACAAGTCTGCTTGAGGTCTGACCAAACTGGAGAAATTGTTAGTATGATCACTGCTTACATTCCACACTTGTGTACACGAGGCCATAGTTCCAAGGTCCTGGAATCCTTTCCCCTGTCTAAAGAGACAAGCAGAATGATTCCCTGGGACCACATGTGAGGCAGGTATGTCCTTGATGTTTCATTTTTCACTGGTGGGAAGAGAGAGGACAATGTACTACAATTTTCACCAGGAATAGCATTTTGAAAGAGGAGTATCATACACTTAAACTCCTTTTCATGCTTTTCCACAACGAGCGGAAAGCCTAAAATATGAGCTATGGGGTGGCCTATTGCACAAGCATAACAGTTGCTTTTGTTTAGACTCTGGGCTGTATATTTGATCCATTCTACCCAGGCATTTATGTCCCCATATCCTGTCTCTATTTCTATAGTTTGCTTTAAAACTTCTGACTTAAGTATCCTAACTGCTTTGGGATCATTTTGAATTGGGGAACTGGCCTTTGGTGGGTTTTCCTGTGGTATTTCTGAAGGGTTAGCTGGAGAGGGTATTGTCGATGTCATATCTACAGGGGGAGGAAGGACTCAGATACAGAACCTCCCCAGAGGATCTTTACCTGTAACATCTGCTCCCATTCCATAGACTCTATCCACCACTTGATCCCTGCTGCTGCTCCTAGTTTCTACATTGTCTGCTTTCTTAATAGTTATTACTACTGGATTGCACTAAAGGCTTTTGCAGTCTGGTGGGGTATTACCTTTATAAAAGGTTATCTTAGTCTTTAATGGCCTTGAACTTGGTGAGACCCATCCCATATTCATGGTCCATCCCTTATACTGGGTAGTCCACCATACATCATCCCAAGAGGGGCAAGGGGGGGGCTCGACTATAACCATTCCCCACTGGCTCTGGGCATAGGTATTTATTTTCCCCACTCAGCCATCTCTGGTGCTCTAAATTCCCACAGTCTATTACTTGGCAGGCATCAAACTGCACCGTCTGGGACTCCAGACCTTCAGTCACATTTATAACTAATTTGATGGGGCTAGTTGCTTCTGGGTTTGAAACATCATGGCTAGTAAGATTATTTTCACCTGTAACTTAAGATCTGAATTTCTCCTTTGGTATTCTGATAGGACAAGGGCCATTGTTGACAAGGACAGTACACAGTTCAGCCTCCACCACCCCCCATCCCAGTTATTGTTTTTTCAGTGTAATCTTTAAGGGATCTGGGGCTGAAATTATTTTCCAAGACTCAGATGAAGTTGTCGGGTACTTATCTTCCAGTTCAGGTACTGGTCCCTTTACTCAGGTGTAATGAGTCCAGCCTTTTTCTGCTGTTCAGACTGCTGTTTCAGTTGTCAGCAAGACTTGATAAGGTCCTTCCCAGGTCAGTTGGAGTTTGGACTCTTTCCACAACTAGCTTAGGACCCAGCTGCCAGGTTGGTGTTGGTGGACTGCACATTCAAGAGGCAGAGTCTGTACCAGCAAACCCCGGATGTCTGAGGGATGACAAAGTAGAAGACAGGGACAGTATATAATTTTGAAGAAAGAGATCCTTCTACTCAAAGGAGAGGAGTTCTCCAGACTTCCCAGGAAAGGGCAGGTCGAAAAGCATTTCATAGGGAGAAATTCCCAGTTCCCTCCTAGGGGAAGCTTGGATCCTTAACAGAGATATAGGTAAACATTTAACCCATGGTAATTTGGTTTCTAAGACCAACTTCAAGAGATGTTTTTTTAAGGTTTGATTCACTCTTTCCACTTTCCCTGAGGATGGTGGGTGCCAGGGTGTATGGAAGTTCCATGTGATATCTAGTCCCTGCATAATATTTTGCAACACTCTGGATGTAAAGTGACTACCATTGTCTGAATCTATGTTTTCTACTAACCTGTATTGGTGAATGAGTTGTTCAAGGATAATTTTTGAAGTCCCTGATGCTGTAGCTGAAGCAAGAGGGTATGCTTCTACCCACCCTGTCAGGTGATCCACAAAACCAGAATATACTTTAATCAACCCTACAGGGGGCATTTCAGTATAATCAACCTGAATGCTCTAGAATGGTCTGAGGCCAGGCTCCCTCCCCCCTGGCACTTACTTTCTTAAAACTTTCTTATTAACTTTCTGACAGATTATGCATCATTTACTTATTTGTTTGGCTATAGTATAAAGGCCCAAAATGCTTGAGAACCAGGTCACACATGGCCTGTACTCCCCAGTGACTCCCTTGGTACAAAACCACTAGTACTTCCCTCATTATTTGCTTATTCAACATCTGCCAGCCCTCTGGGAGGAGCCACTTCCTTTGGCCATCTAAGGTTGCCCCCAGTTGTTCTAGTTGTTTTACTTCCTTTTCAGAGAATACAGGGATTCCAATTTCTTTGGGGATTGAGGGTATCAGGACCATTAGTTCTGGAGGGGAACAGAGGGAAGCCTCTTTGGCCTTTTCATCCACCAATCAGTTGCCTTTTGCTTCAAAAGTGTGACAATTCTGATGCCCATTTATATGTACCACAGATATTTCTCTTGGTAAGAGCAGACTGGCTAACACTTGTTTTATCAGTTCCACATGGACTATTTCTTTCCCTCTGCTATTGATCAATCCCCTTTCTTCCCAAATTTTTCCAAAGATGTGGACCACATCAAAGGCATATTTAGAATCTGTGTAGACTGTACCATCTTTTTCTTCTAACAATTTAAGGGCTTGATTTAATGTATATACCGCACAAGTTTGAGCTGACCAAGCATTGGGCAATCAGCCAGCTTCTTTCACCTCACAAGTTAGTCCATCAACAACAGCATAGCCATTATGCCTTTTTCCTTCCAGGACCCTAGAAGACCCATCTATAAACTATTTTTCCCCCAAATGTAAGGGAAGATCCCCTAGGTCAGGCTGGACTCGGGTTTGGTATTCAATTAAGTCTAGACAATCATGTTCAGGAGTTTCTACTTGGTTGGAACCTTTCCAAAGGAAAGAAGCTGGGCTCAGACTATGATCAATTGTCAGTATTAAATCATCTTTTTCCATTAGAATAGCCTCATATTTCAGAATTCGGGAATCTGTTAACCATTTTCCTGCTTTTTGAAACAAAATAATCTTGACCTGATGAGGGGTGCTAAAAACTAAGGCCCCTCCAAAGGTCAGTTTCCTGCTTTCTTCTACTAAGAGAGCAGTTGTTGCCACGGTCTGAACACACCCTGGCCATCCCCTGGAGACAGGATCCAAGATTCTGGAAAGGAAGGCCACAGGCTTCCTTTGGCCTCTCCAAATCTGGGTTAGGACTCCCAAGGCTGTCCCCTTATCTACTGTCACAAACAGATGGAAAGGCTTCTCGAGAGAGGTTAGGGCTAGAACAGGGGCTTGCACCAATGCCTGCTTGAGCGCCTCTAAGGCCTTTATTTCCTTCTCCTCCCATTCTAACTTGTCAGGCTCATCCTCCAACAGTTTTGGTATAACCCTTTGGTTTGAGATGCATAAGAATCTATCCATAATCTACAATATCCCACCAATCCCAAAAATCTTTTTAGTTCTCTTTTTGTCTGGGGAAGAGATAATTCAGTAATGGCCTGAATTCTTTCTGGATTTATCTTCCTCCTTCCCTCACTAATGAGATGACCCAGGTATTTGACTTCCTTTTCTACAAATTGTAGGTTACTTTTTGACACTCTTAGCCTTTGATCCCCCAGGAAATTCAATAAGCTCTTTGTAGTTCAGACCACTATCTGCCTTTCTTCACCTGATAATAGCATATCATCTACATATTGTAAAAGGGAAATTTCAGGTGGGACTGCAAATTTCTCCACTTTTGCAAATTTCTCCACTTTTTCCAGTTCCCACCCAAAGAGGTTGGGGGATTCTGTGAAGCCTTGGGGTAAAACTGTCCACCTATACTGCTGTTTCCTTCCTGTAGAGGGATCCTCCCACTCAAAGGCAAGCAAATCTCTACTCTCTGGGTCAAGGGGACAGGCCAAAAAGGCATCTTTTAGATCTATTACACTAAACCATTTATGATGGCAGGGGATCTTACTAAGGAGAGTGTATGGATTTGGGACTACTGGGTGTCAAACATGAATGATTTGATTAATGGCCCTTAGATCCTGTACCAGCCTCCAACTACCATCTCATTTCTGAACAGGCAAGATAAGAGAATTGAAGGGAGACATGCAGGGCTCCAAGAGTCCATCCTGAAGGAGGTCTTCAATGATGGGTTGAAGTCACTGTCTTCCCTTAAGGGGAATGGGATATTGACTTTGACAAATAATTTCCCCTTCCTTTTTCAATTTGATTTTAATAGGGCATACCTGCAAACCCCCTCTATTCCCTTCTCTTACCCACACTTCCTCTCTGATATCTTTTTCATCTTCTTCAGTGAGCATGGTTAAGACTACTTCTAACTGCCTATCCCTTACTTCCAAATCAAAACCCATGAATACTATTAAGTCCCTTCCCAACAAGTTAGTTCCAGCTTCTGGGATGTACAACAAAGGGCTTACAATTTGATTGTCTGCCCAACAAATATTAGTGGGAGAAAGAATGGGGACCTCAAATCTTTCTCCTTTTACCCCTGAGACTGTAAGGGAACTTCCAGAGAAATTGGTTCCTCTGGGGATGAGTCACAGAGTATGGGGCTGTGCCAGTGTCCACTAGAAATGTAATTTCTTCCTGATATGGGCACACCGTTAGATTTTCTAAAGGCTTCCAGTGGGCTTTAGAAGTAAGGAGCCTCAGACCCCCTTAATCCTCAAAATTCATGAGGGGAGTTACCTGACTCTCTTTCTTTAAACTTGGGTATTCCCTTTTGAAAGGACCAGGCAGCCCACAGTGATAGCACCCTGCAGAGCCTTGCCTTCTCCTTGTCTCCTTATCTAAATAGGTCATTTTGCTTCTTTATCTTGCCTCTGCCTGTCCCCTCCCTGACTGGTCTCCAGGCTTTTCCTAACCATTTGATCGACTGTGCTCATCATAACCTTTGCTTTCTCTTTCTACTTTTCCTCCTCTCTTCTTATAAACACTTTCTGGGACTCTCTCAATAATCTTCCAATGGCTTATCCATCCATCCTTCTATTTTCTAAATCTTCTTCTGAATGTCAAGCCAAGACCCTTTCACATAGCTGACTTTTAACATTCCCTGAACCACAGGATCATTAGGGTCCATCCCTGAATATTTCCTCACTTGGTCTCTCAATCCTTGCAGGTAAGCAGAGGGAGTTTCATCCTTCTCCTGGGCTACTTCAAAGGCCCTACTCAAGTTTTGAGATTTGGGTACAGCCAATTTGATCCCCTGTATAATGAGGTCTTTAAGATCTTTCATCTGTGCTCTGTCCCCCAGGTCATTATTATCCCAATTAGGGTCTGTGTTTGGGAACTTCTATTCTGCTGCCATTACCCCCTGTCCAGGTGGATGCTGCCTTTCCCACTGCCTCTGGATGGTATTAAATTGTGTGAAAAAAGTGAACTTTGGTTTAGCAGGATCCCCTCCCCTGCCATTAACAAGGGAGTAGAGTAATTAATAGTTTATAAAGCAGACCATGAAGCCTGAGCATGCATGTTCAGTGGTGAATGAAACTATAGCCTATAGCTTGTTTAACACCTTCCCACATCTGATGATCACTGCTCTATCCTCCCAATCACAGTACCATCTGTATTGGCTTCTAGAAGCACAATGGTCTTGTAGAACCCCTGCCTCTGATTGCCTGCTGCTCCACCCTCAGTCCATTTAATCCCCTCCACTGTCCCCACTTGTCCCCACCCTTGGTCATCTCTCCCTTTGCCTAGATCCAGGTGGGCTTTTCTGGCAGTCTCACTTCCTTCTATTGGGAACTGCATTTAAATAGGCTCCATGTCTCTAGCTGCTCTCCAACTACATGTCTAACTGCTTGCTGGACACTGCACCTGATGCCTCATATAATTCTGATCTGCTTTAACCTCCAGGCTTCCTCATTCTCATCAGATGTGGGATGATTCCATTCTCTTTTTTATACAATCCTCTACATTAGATACTAGTGCATTTTATTTCTTCACTGTCACAGGAATCCTTCGTCAGGTCCATCTCCATTCACTATGGAAAAGAAGATGAATCAGAAAATGGAGGGAAAGTCCCCTGCACTGACCACAAATATCACCATTTCCCAAATTTATTGTGCATATTCACAATACCTTATGTAAGGTATTTTCAAATCTCTCAAATTCTCTTCTTTAGAAGAAAACAAAATAACAAAATAACAGCTATGAATGATAGGGGAAGCATAGAGACTGAGAGGTGGTGAGTTTTTATGCAGTGGTTTCTTTATTTGAAACCATAAAAACCAGAGCTTTTCTCCCTGAAATTTCAACCCTGAAAGAATTAATTGTACTTACCTGAAGTTTAAAGCTGGCCACTGGGAAATGGGCAAATAGTTACATAGAACCTAAATATGCTTTCCTTGCCCTTCACACTCACTCTGTTGTGTAATGAGAACAAGCCTTGCTTACTAACAGTAAGCCAACTATTAAACAGACAAAAATCCTAAATTTACTTAGAAGTTGTACTGTTATCTCAGGAAATAGCAGTTATGCATTATCCAGAGCATCAGAAAATAAACACTGCTATAGCAAAAAAGAAATGCTCAAGTCTACCTGCCAGGAGCAGTGCATTGAAAAGTCCTTCATGAACTTCACTAAGGCACTCATCTGGGGAGGGATGCTGGAACCAGCTGAGCCAAATGGGTTTTCAAAAGACAATGCCTAGTAAAAACAGTCAAAGAGATTA
This sequence comes from Dasypus novemcinctus, assembly GCF_030445035.2. Lineage (NCBI taxonomy): Eukaryota > Metazoa > Chordata > Mammalia > Cingulata > Dasypodidae > Dasypus > Dasypus novemcinctus. The sequence continues at coordinate 59,690,481 of NC_080691.1, read as the reverse complement.
TCAGAAGTTCCTCAATTAGAGTCAAAATATAAAAATTTTACTCTGTAGTTCTGATCATTCCCACAGCTAGTAAAGCTAAAGGAGTGTCCAGATTGGTGCACTAATCCTGAATAAAGTCAGCTGCCCAAGAGTGACATTTCACCAGAAGCACCTGATGGAACACATGAGTGCCAGTCATTGGACAGCCTGAGATACCTCTTCAAAAGACTAAGCTAAGTGATATCTATGTCAAAATCAACTGTTTCCTCTAACTTTAGCCCTAATACCTAAAGCTAGGAAAACAGGTAAACCAGACTTCCCTTTAAAAACCTAGCCTATTTTCATCTCCCTTAGCTTAACTGAAAAGAGAAATGTCTCTTCTAATTCCTCTCCTCTACCACAAAAAACAATGTTGACAATTTATACCTAATCCCATTGTCTACTGCAATTTCTCTCTGAAGATAACCAATATCATAAAATAACTTGAATATTTATATATACTTTCCCACCAAATTTAGGAAAATGTCACCTTTGCAGGAATGTGACCTTTACTAATTTTGTGAACCAGTGTCCTCTTAGTGGAACTATATATTCTCAAAATTCTAATTAAGTTTATTTCTTCCAGAATTAACATCTTATTAGCCATATGAAAACTTCATCCAGCTTTGCCCAGGAGGCCAGATCTGTCTTCCTCCAACCAAGATAAGATAGTAAGAGAGTTTCACCCCTTGTCAGGCAGGATCAACTGCCCCTGACAAGCAGGAAGTAGCTACAGAAGAAAGATCATCTCCCTTCAGCACCCCTTTTAAGATTAACAGTGTGAACTCTCTAAAGAAAAAAAAAATGGGCTAGTAAGATAGGAAATCAGTAGACGGATCTGGAACCTAGCAAAAAATCTCCCCAAGATTTCACCACTCAGAAGACTTCCTCCAAGAGCCAGGAGAAGCCCCAGATATTCCCAGAAACTTTATCATTAAGCCCTCCTGAAGAAATTAATGAGAAAAATGAGCAGTCGAAATGGTGAACAGCTTAAACTCCACCCATGTGCTCATAATTTCCAGCTTCCTCCCCTAAATAATATAGTGGCCCACCTCATAACTCCAATTATAGCAATGCCAAAGCTTAATAAACTTAAGCAAGTCATCAAAGGGGTGGTATAAAATAGACTTTGTATGAATTCAAACTTATCTAATTTTGTATCCAAGTGCTAGAAAGTCAATTAAGTAATGAAGACCCTATAGAGTTTAGATATTCATAAAGGATATAAGGATGTAGACTGAATGTGTATTCAAAGTTACATCCAGATGGAAAGTGGGTGATATGTTAATTCAAGCTTACCTGGAATGTGGGAGGTATGCTAATTCAAGGTTAGCTGGTATTAAAACAAATGCCTAAACCCTAAAAAACTAACAAAGTCTTTTTAACCCCTAAACCTCTCCAGGCCCTACCACGTGAGTCTCTTGTATAAAAATAAACTAGAAACCTCTACTCAGGGCTCAGCCTTTTGGGCAGGAATCCACTGGACCTGACCAGTCATAATAAATCTTCCTTCTCAGAGTTTCCTGAGTTCTAGGCCTCAGTACATGATAATTGAATCCTCTCTACTTCCACTACATGAGCAGTTGAAGAGAGTTTATGATCCCACCTGATGCTTAGGGAGAGTTTTGCTGCCCCAGGGTACAGAGAGGGTGGAGCACATTACCCAAGTATTAGGGCAGCTAAGGTTAGCACCCCACAGGTCTGAGAGGGGTGGACCTGTCCCCATAGATTAGGGAAGGGCAGGAGTTCAACACATTGCTCTGAGAAGGCTGAGTATGTATGCTAAAAATTAGGAGAAATGTTGACTTCATATCACTGTACAAATATTGGTTAAATTGTGGCAATCACCCCAACACTCTTGGAGGGAGAGGCCCGGAGCTTGGTCAACACCCAGATGCTTGATGAGGGTGGAACCAAGAAAATGGCTTTTGGGCAAGCCTGTGGCCCCAAGGAGAAGAAACCATCATCTTAAGAACAACTCTCAGAACTTGAATGGAGAGTGCCCTGCAGGTTTACTGAACAGTTCTGGACCCCATAACTCATGTTTCCCTTCCAATTTCTCCTTATTTTTATGAAAATGTTTATCATTTTTTCTGTCTGTTTGTATACCAGAAGCAGATAAATTGTTTCGCAATTTCAGAGGTCCATATCTTGGCAGAACTTTGTAACAAGGCAAACTGAATTTCTTTAAATTATTTGTGATATGATTTAATATTTGCATTGTTACTGAATTAAGGGCTTATTTTTGAATAATATGATGTATTTTTTGGAATTCAGAGGGTAGAGTATACCAGTTTGATATAGTTATGAATTCAAAAAATAGATATTGGATTATGTTTGTAAACTGTACTGTACCTGGGCATGATTAAATTATGCTTAGGGCTTTGATTAGACCACATCAGTAGGCTTTTGAGTCCCTGCCTCTTGATGGGTGAGGACTCACATATAAAAGACATGGCAAAGGACATTGGAGGATTTTAATTTTGGAGTTTTGATGTTGGAGCTTGATGCTTAAGTCTTAAGCTGGAGCCCCGGAAAGTAAGCACACAGAGAAAATGAAGCAAATCCCAGGAAGAGATGAAACCTGAGCCTAGAAAGAAGCAAGCACTGGAAAGAGAGGAGCCCTGAGCCTAGAAAGAAGCATGACCTTGGAAGAGAGGAACCCAGGAAGCCTGAACCCTGGCAGACACTTGCAGCCAACTTGCACCAACACATGGAAATTGACTTTGATGAGGGATATAACCTATGACCTGGTTTATGTAAGGTCCTACCCCAAATACCATTTATAAAAGCCAAAAGGCTTCTGGTAATTTGCATTAGCACCCCTTTGACTGACTAATACAAGCCTCTTAATTTATCTTTGATGTGTTGATGGAAGCCCAGGCATGAGGGTGTGAGACCTCTCTTCTTAGGCTGCCCATTTAGAATGTATTCTGGAGAGTCAAAATCCTGTCCTCTTCTCTCTGTCCCAAGCCTGTACCTCTGAGCTCCCCTCCCCACTGTGCCTCTTTCTTCCCATCACTGTCATGGTAAATTCTTCTTTGGCTCCTGAATCATGGTGGTCTTGTGGATCCCCTGCCTCTGGTCACCTGCTGCAATCTCTAATGGCATTTTATCCCCTCTACTGCCTCAGGAATCACCCCTTTGGTCTATCCTTGGTCACCTGTCCCTTTCCCCAAAGTTAGCAAGCTATTCTAACATTCCTAATGCCATCATATTGAGATCTGCTTCATAAATGGGATCCATATCTTTATCTGCTCTCCTGACTCCATCTTCACCTGTTTGCTAGAAACCTGTACCTGATGCCACACAGTAACTATGACCTGCCCTAACCTCTAGCCTCCTTCATTCCTGTCAGATTTTTTATGGATTTTATGAAAACCTTTCACTACATTGTCCAAAATTAGTAAATTTTAATACCTCAGTGTCAGAAGAAACATTCCCTTGAGGTCTTTACTTAAAATGCATTTGAAAATCATTCAGAAAATGGAAGGAAAGCCCTTGACTCCCAATTTCTCAGGGGTGTGAGATATGCCTTTATTTCTTAGCATTTATGCCTACAATTACAAAATATGGACCTGCTTGTTGTATTTCTCACAATAACCAGAGGAGGGCACATAGCAGCAGAAGGGCTAGTGTTTCGGTTTAACTTCTTTATCAAGTGATAATGGGGGAAAATATGTTCTTGCCAGGAAAACAAGCATATTGACAAACAGGAAGAGAGCATAATAGAGTACACATAGATTAAAATGAATTATTTAATGGGGAATAAATGGAATTTTACAAATTTTAGAAAAGCAATCAATAGTCTGTTCATTTACCATTTAGTGATCTCCAAATACCAGTGATATAACTGCAGTGTTTATCTCTTATTTATGTAATTCCAGGTAGCTTATGGTTAACCCTGGCAATCTTTGTGTTTTACATGTATTTTCCAGCTAGAAAGTCTTCAAAAAATCATTGAAAAAATACCTTTAGGTATTATGTGTATTTCCTGCCATGACTAAAAGCACACAATTTTTTTATGTTAATGGATAACTAATTTGAAGTTAGACTATACCTTTTATTCATTCCATATTGTGTTTATAATGCATCATTTAAAAAGAAATCATTCCATCTAAGCGATTCCCAGACTCCTCATGAAGAGAAAATGAGATAATAAATGGGTATTGTTTTAAAGTTTCAATTTTGAGGTAATTTCACAGACATGCACACAATAGCATATGTTGTGGAAATTTCATTACACATGTGCTTTAAAAATATGTTCCCTTTTCCATGACTGCCATTTGTACAAATTTCCCCAATCATCCACCTACTCAGTATATACATCTTGTACAACCCTCAAGTTCTTATTGTGATCAGCCTTATTTGGAAAGGATTTAAAGTGACTTAGGATTGGATAAGATGGTGGAAGGCATCATGAGAAACTACATGAGTGATACAACCTCAAGGATTTGAGCCTGCAGCTGCAGAATGGTCACCAGGTGCTGCCTGGGTTCACTGTGACCTCATGATGAGGAGAAGAAGCGATAAGGCTGGCACCTCATGGAGCATGAAGGATGACTTCTTCCATGACCATGTCCACCCACTACAGTACTCTAGGGAAGGAGATAAAGGTTCTAGAGGTAGCCACAAACTCCATTATAGCAACAGATTGAGGGGGAATTTGGGGTGCTGTGGAGGGGCTTCTACCTTCACCACAGAGAGCCCCTTCTCATGCCAATCAGACCCTCACCAGCACACTCAGCAGAGATCTCTGGTCTGCCCTGGGAAGTTCTCACAGTTGTAGCAGGTGCCCATTTCAGAGCAAAGCATGAAGTTTTACTGTCTATGATGGAAGTCCACAGGTAGTCTGACAACCTGAACCAGAAGCTGCAGGAGAACAGGAAGGAGGAATGGAGGGAAAGGAGGATCTCTTGTCTGTGTGATGTGCAGCATGGAAGGGAGGAAGCTGGTTGTTGCCTAATCTCCAAGACTGCAGGCAGCACTGCCCTGGTAATCCATTCAGCTCCCTTGAATGGCTTGTCCTCCAAGAAATAGACCTGCCCTGGGTGTTGAGTGGGAGCTCACAGAATCAGACCCAGCTGGGCATTCAGCCTTGTTTCTGGTTTATTTCTCTGTGGAATCAAAAGAAACAGCTTGTGGGTCCCCATTCACAGGACAGCTGCCATTCGCCTTGACACACAGTTGTTCAGAGACTCCATCTCCAGCTCCCTGCAACAAAGAGATGGGAGGACAAAAATATGTTGCCTATCATATGAGCCATTCAGTTGTTACAAGGATAGAAATCTGGACAATAAGGGCAGTTCTTCAGGGGGAGGTGGAAGGAGAAAGCACTGCAATGTGTCTAGTACTGAAATGATTTTACATGCACACCTGAGAGAAATCCTTACTGACTGTTGCACCTAGAACTCTGGATGCAGAGACTTCAGGGCTAGACAGAGCCTCAGGTGCAGGGAGGGAGCTGATATGCCCCATGGGGAAAGGACATGCAAATGGAGCCCCTCCCCATGATCCTGAAATCCAGCTCAGGCCCAGACCTTGTAGCTCTGAGAGAGGTGACCCATCCCCTGTGTCTGAGTTCTCTCTACTCTGTGCCTCGGCCTGAGAAAGAGTAGGCACCATGAAGCATGTGCTGAGCTGGGCTTACCTTTGTTACTTTTTCATGGTAATTTTAACTAGAAATTTGTTTTGCTGCAATGTATATTTTGTGAGTAAAAGTACTTGTGTGTGTGTGTGGTATGTGTGTTTCTGACTGCTGACTGTGTGTGACTCAACTTCTAGTGTTTGATTGCAGGTGTCCTGTGTGAAATTCACCTGGTGGAGTCTGAGGGTGACTTGAAACAGTCAGGAGCACTTTGTACCTCTTCTGTTCAGTCTCAGGGTTCACCTTTGCTGACTATGACATGGGCTGGTTCCACAAGGCTCCAGGGAAGGGGCTTGAGTGGGTTTCATGAATTAGTAATACCGGTGGTAGCACCCACTATACTGACTCTGTGAAGGGTCAATTCACCATCTCCAGGGACAACAACAAGAACAAGCTGTATGTGCAATTGAATAGCCTGAAACCTGAGAACATGGTCCATTATTACTGTGTGAGAGACACACAGTGAGCAGAAGGCAATGCTAAACCAGAGGAAACCTCATCTGTGGGATGGCCATGAGGGTGTGCTCAAGGTCCACTGAGCACAAGGAGCAGGTGCAGGTGCAGGGAGGTGGTTAAGAACTGGTTTCCTGTCAGGGTCTGAGGCTTGCTCTCCAGCTGCTTCCTCAGGGAGCATCTCTAAATTTAACATTCTGTGTCTCTCACTAATGTAGTAAATTAGAAGTGTTTAGATTCTAAAGGAGGAAGCACAATCACATGCAAAAGCAGCCAATTCTCTCTTATGAAAGCAGAAATGACCCTGCCTGTATTTGCCTGTTTTAGAATCTGAGTAGTTCATGACAACCTGGTGAATCTTTCACAGGGAGACTGAAGGCATATGACTCGGTACTATTCCTCATTAGGAAACTCTGTACTTCACACAAGAACCATGAGAGAGGTTGTCTCAGGGTGTAGAATGTATTAGATTTCAAATTGCTTTCCTATACACAAAAGTACTCACATCCAGCTCAGCATTGATCTGATGGTCTATTTGTCTGATGATCCATTTTATTTTCTCTGAAGATTATTTTCCAAAATTCCCTTTGTTCCTTATATATATGTGTTTCCTGCAATCTAAATCCCCAAGCTCAGGCATATTACCTAGAGATTCTGTGGCTCTTGCAGGCTCCTATGAAAACTGAGGGGCCATCCTCACACACCACTGACTGGGTCACTCTGCTCTGTCCTCTGTGGGTGGCATAATGTGGGAAAATCAAGTAGCCATTTCTATCCATGCAGTAATGGTTGTTTGGTCAAAATGGAATGTAAATATTGAGTTGATCTCTTGTGTTACTCAAACTGTCACATTGTCACTTCCTTTTCCTGTGGCTTTGGAAAGAGCTACTGATTGATTCCCACTGTGCTGTGAGCATTTGAAGATAAAGTCAGGTTTTTTTAGTGAGCTGATTCCTTGTTCCACATGATGACTGCAACACAGTGCAAGCAGAATAGTAGCTTCATGCAGTGACTGCTCCCAGGTGGCATTTGTCTCAGAATTATGAATTTCCTTCCCTACCTTTTCTATGATTATACTCACTCATTCATTTCCCCTTCATCCTCTAATGAGAAAAATAATTCCTCACGCACAGAACTGTGAGGAAGAGGCAACTTTCATGTCTTATATAAAGATTCAAGTCAAAACCACATGTGCTTTACTAAACACTCGTTCCAAAGTGAGAGTGTTTAATCCTGGGGATTCTGGTGGAAAATTTCATAATTGACTTGATTCATGGAGAGATTTTGACTCCTGCCTAACTGCTGCATCGACCTGGAGACAAGTTTTTTACTCATTTCAAGTAGGAAGTACGGCATTAAATGCAACAGAAGCACTGCTGTCTTCCTTGGGGATGCAATTGTGATGTCTACCAAACTGACTGATTGAGGGTGATGGGGCCATGTTGTTTATAATCCCTTAGGCAGCACAGGAGAGGGCCAGTTCAGGGTCATATTTAACTATTGTAACCTCAGTTTTGTGGGATTTTGTTGTTGCTGTTGTTAGAGGTTTGCAATAATTAACAAGCTGTAGCTCAGTTTTTCCTGATATAAATTGGGGAAAGGATAACCCCATCCCCCATAAGCCTACCTGCCTAGGGGCATGGCACTTCCCCACAGATTAAATAAAGAAAGCACACAGAGACTGGAGTAAAGGGAAATGGAAACCTTCCCTACCTATATATCAGAGAGAGATAAAATTCCTACAGAACAAAGAAACATCTGCTCCTGCAGCATTCCAAGACACCATAACTCTCTAACCCACTATCTTCCAGTCACTATCAGGAAAAATTTTCACCTCTTGGGCTTCCTATTGGCCCCTGTACTTCACTCAGATCCTCAACTCCCTCCCACGAGTTATGATTTCCCCACCTAGGGGAAGAAATGTTTACACGTTAAGCAAAATAACTCATTCTTAAATGTGGAACACATAAGATTGAACACAGTTTATCTGAATCCAGTGTGCTAGATTCATTTAGCTGCAACTTAAAAACTTTAGAATATACAATAAAAATCAGCTAACATGAGATATAAATTGATCAGAAGATTTATTGAGCAGATTTGAGGCCACTTATTTGTGTTAGGTATTTGATAAATATGTATATCCTTTACAGTAGAGTCACAGTAACAATATTTCCAAAGACATCCTCATTCCTTGCCTGCCTCCACTCTCTTACCAGCTATTCAGCAATATTTCCTGGTCTAGAGAAGAAATTCCCATACTGAGTATAGTGGGATCCCAAGAAGGGCACATTGTTCTATGGATCAACCAACATCCTCCTCACAGAGAAGCCCTAGAGATGAGGAACTTCCCTGGCCCTTTTGCCTTTACATACAAAAGTACCTTCCACATGCAAGTCATTACTTGTGCCAACTGGTGAAAGCACAGCACACATGGATGAAAATTCAGAACACCCTGAAATAGGAAAATATTGTCTGACACTTATGAGCATCATAAAAAGGGACATGAACCCTGTGTTGTTCTTCCTCTTTGTGGTGGCAGCTCCCAGATGTAAATGTCTCAAGATTCAGACATGAAGTTAATGGGGATGATGCATCTGAGCACATGACTCACTTTCTTGTCCTCAAGTGTCCTGTCCCAGGTGCACCTGTAGGAGTCAGGCCTAGGACTGGTGAAACCTTCCCAGACCTTATCCCTCACCTGCTCAGTCTCTGGATTCTCCATCACATCCAGTGGTTACTGCTGGCATTGCCTCTGTCAGTCCCTGGGGAGGGCTGCAGCGGTTGTTATTAATATGCTTTGATGGTAGCTCTAACAACAATCCATTCCTCTAAAACTGACTTTCCATCTCGAGAGACACATTCAAGAACCAGTTCTTTGTGTAGCTGACCTCCATGACTCCTGAGGACACAGCTGTGTATTACTATGCCAAAGACACAATGAAGGGAAGTCAGTGTGTCCTCAGACACAAAACTCCCCCTGCAGAAAGGGGCTGAGCTGCAGGGAGCACTCCATGGCCCACGAATAGCAGAGACTCTGTTTTAAGGAAGATTTGTGAAACCACAGGTTCCTGCAATACTATAAGGTATAAACTTTTTGCTTAAAACCTTTAAATCCCTGGGGATTCTCCATTACATCTCTTCTAAATAATATCATTATATTTCTAAGTTTAAAACTGAAAATATGATCATTAAGAATCATCAGGCAAGATGGTGGCTGAGTGAGCTTACCTGATAATATCTCCTGCAAACAAGCGGCTGGGCAGCATTGGAGGTTCTTCGGGACCAGGCTGTTTTGGGATTTTTGCAGGACAGGTGTCTGGACATTGATTTGGTTGAAAGGTAACAGAGAAAATCTGTCTATAAAATATAATTGAGACTCTTTACTCGGACGTCCAGGCTGCGTGTGGAACACTCCCTCCTAGGGAGGGCGGAGCCGCAGCACTGAGCGCTGCCGCGGCGTTTTTTGTTTTTTTTTTGGAGGCTCTGCAGAACTGGGGAATTCATAAGCCCTGAGCAGCCTCTTGGGGGATTAATAGGACAGGAGGCACTTGCAGACCGATCTGGGTAGACAAACGGGAGTTTTATTGCAAAGCGGGGGAATTTTTGATTGCGGACACAAACAGTAGCGCTTCTCCCTAGAGCCCGGCCCCCCCAAGCCCAGCTGCCAATCTACAGTGGACTTAAATTGATAGCAATAAAGAGACGCCACCAGGGTGTGGCAGGGTGGGAGACATTTGGAAGCCGATTAGGGGAATATTTTGCGAAGCGTGGGTTTTTCGGGTTTGGACTCTGTTATTAGCATTTCTGGCTGGAGCCCCACCCCCGGGCCTGGATATTGATCTGTATCATTAAATTGGATACAGTGTAAAGGCGCCCCCAGGTGGCCGTTCTGGGGGATCACAGGGTGGGAGGGGTCCTGAAATCGAATTGGCGATACATCCACAGAATAGACCCCAGTGAGTGAGTGAATTGTGGGGTACAGACACACAGGATAGAGCCTGTGGATATGACCTCACCCATAGGGCTTCCACCCAGCTGCGGGGATCCCTGAAGCCTGAGATGCACTGTGGTGCTCCCAGGCTCCCTGCTAACCGGACTTGAGGTTGCCAGGTCTAAGTCCATAAACCCTGGTGGCCCACACCCCAGAGACTCACACCTCATGAGTCTTCAACATCTCAGACTTTCCACCCCTGAATCCATCATGCCCGAGATCCATCTGAGGTCCTTGAATTTCCTAGCCCTCAAAGTTTGCATTTTTTCATTTTTGTTTTATTTTGTTTTGTTTTTATTTTTATTCTATTTTACTTTATTTTTTTAATGTCCTGATTGCTAACATTGCATTATCCCATAGTCTTTTCTCCCAGTGTATCCCCCAAAGTCTTTTTTTTTTTTCAGTTATTTAGGGTTTTTTATTTTTGTTATTCTGGCTGTTGTGTTTGGTGTATATCTTTTTTTTCTTTTCCCTACCTGTGCCCCGCCCTTTACCCACCCCCTTTTTCTTTCTTCCTTTCTTCTCTCTTTTTTTTTCTCTTTCTCGTCCCTTATTTTCTTCTTATTTTATCTTAACTATACAATAGGTGCTGCAGGGAACACCTCACATTTGCTGGGTTTCCCCATCCTCCACTGTCTCATTACTGTGTGAATAGATTTTGGCTGCCTACACTATTCCCTTTCGCCTACATCTTTATATCCCCCATCATCTACTGTCTCTTCTATATTCCACCTCCCTTTTTTTGATGCACAAAGTGTCTAACTCTTAATTTCTAATACCTTTGATTTGTTTTCTATCTGTTACCCACTCTTGAAACTATTGCCTTTCTTTCCTCTTTCCCTCTCTCATGAAAACAATAGCTTTTGAATTCATATCATATTCCTCCCATATTCAGTGGACTACCTCAGTATAGGTACTCTACCTACTGCTATTACTCTACACAACTTACATGAATCTAACATCCATCCACCCAGATCTCATATTGTTACTCTGTTAACATATATCACCAATACTACTTTACACATTTTCCTTGCTTACACAATTGCCTTTCTTTGGCCCTAATATTTCCTTTAAAGTGAACTCAACCAGCAATAAGAAATTAGAATAAGAAGAACAAAGTGACAAAAAGAAGATATAACACTTATGCCAAAACAGCAACTAATTAATCCCCAAGACTAGACAAAGAAGCTAAGGAACTGATTAAACCTGTCAAGATAAAATGATGATGAGACAGCAACAAAAATCTACAAACCAAACCAGTAATGAGGAACACATGGCTGAATCCAATGAACAAACTAAAAATCAGGAAGGGGAGCAGAACTTCACATGAGAAATGAAAGATCTCAGAACATTTATCCCCGACAAATTTAATGAAGTAAAGGAAGAGGTTAACAACATGAAGACAACACTTGGAGGGGAAATTGTAGACATATGCAAAAAGATAACAGATATGATGGGAATGAATACCACAGTTCAAGAAATCAAAAATACACTTGCAGCAAATATCAGCAGACTAGAAGAGGCAGAGCAGAGAATTAGTGATGTGGAAGACAGTACATGGGAAATCAAACAGATAGTAGAATTGGTCAATAAAAAGGTAGAAAAAATCCAGCTATGACTTAGGGACATGAATGATAATGCAAAACGCTCAAACATACATATTATAGGCATTAAGAAGGAGAAGAGAAGGGAAAGGGGTCAGAAGGAGTTTTGCAGGAAATAATGGCTGAGAACTTCCCAAATCTACTGAAAGAGACAGATGTACATATCAAAGAAGCACAGTGCACCCCACTCGTCATAAGTCCCAAAACACCCACCCCAAGACATATACTTGTGAAATTATCCAACACTCAAGACAAAGAGAAAATTCTAAAAGTAGCAAGAGAAAATAAAACCATCACATACAAGGGAAGCTCCATGAGATTAAGTGCCGATTTCTCATCTGAAACCATGGAGGCAACAAGGCAGTGGTATGATATAGTCAAGGCACTAAAGGAAAAAAGGTTTCCAACCAAGAATAGAATACTCTATCCAGCTAAAGTAGCATTCAAAATGATGGAGAGTTCAAAATATTCACAGATAAACAGAAACTGAAGAGTATGCCAACAAGAAACCTCCCCTTCAAGAAATTATAAAGGGAGTTCTGCAGGAAGAAAGGAAAAAACAGGAGAGGCAGAGTTGGAGGAGAGTGTAAGAGCAACAAAAAAGACAAAAAGAGAAGGGGAAAAAAAGCAAACTAAATATCACAAACATGAGTCCAATCAAAATATGGCTAACACAAATAATTCCTTGAAAGTATTAACACTGAATGTCAACAGATTAAACTCACCTATCAAAAGATTCAGACTGGGACATTGGATAAGGAAATACGACCCATCTATATACTGTCTACAAGAGACATCTTAGACCCAGAGACTCATGGAGATTGAAAGTGAATGACTGGAAACAATCATACAAGCAAACAATAACCAAAAAAAAGGCAGAAGTAGCTATATTAATATCCAACAAAATAGACTTTAAATGTGAAACAATTGTGAGAGACAAAGAAGGATACTACATTTTAGTGAAAGGAACAATCTGTCAAGAAGATTGAACAGTCATAAATATTTATGCTCCTAACAAGGACGCCTCTAAATATGTGAGGCAAACACTGGAAAAACTAAGTGAAAGAATAGATGCATCTACAATTATAGTGGGGGATTTTAATACACCACTATCAACTCTTGACAGAACATCTCAAAAGAGAATCACTAAAGAAAAAAAATATCTGAACAGTATATTAGAGGAGCTGGATCTAATAGACATATATAGATCATTACACCCAAACACAGAAGGATATACATTTTTCTCAAGCGCACATGGATCATTCTCCAAGATAGACCATATGCTAGGCCACAAAGAAAGGCTTAATGAATTCAGAAAGATCGAAATCATACAAAACAATATCTCTGACCACAGTGGAGTGAAGCTGGAAATTTGCAAGGGACAGAGGCCCAGATTTCACACCACAATTAGGAAATTAACAGCACACTCTTAGAAAAACAATGGGTCAAAGAGGAAATCTCAAAAGAAATCAATAACTATCTTGAAACAAATGATACTGATAACACAATAGACCAAAATTTATAGGATGCAGCAAAAGCAGTACTGAGAGGGAAATTTATAGCCATAAATTTGTATATGAAAAAAGAAGAAAGAGCAAAAATTGAAGAACTAACTGCACATTTGAAGGAATTGGAAAAACAACAACAAAGTAACCCAACAGGAAGGAAAAGGAAGGAAATAACAAAGAAAAGAGCAGAAATAAATGAAATAGAAAATAAGAAAGCACTTGAAAAGATAAACAAGACCAAGAGCTGGTTTTTTGAGAAGATCAACAAAATTGACAAAACTTTAGCTAGACTAACAAAGAAAAAAAGAGAGATGCAAATACACAAAATAAGAAATGAGAAAGGCGATATCACCACTGACCCCACAGAAATAAAGACTATCATAAGAGGATACTTTGAAAAACTATATTCCAACAAAAATGACAATTCAGAAGAAATGGACAAATTCCTGGAAACACATAAGCAACCCAAATTGACGAAAGAAGAAATTGATGATCTGAACAAACCAATCACAAGTAAAGAGATAGAATCATTCATTTAAAACCTCCCAACTAAGAAGAGCCCAGGGCCAGACGGCTTCACATGTGAATTCTACAAACATTCCGGAAAGAACTAACACCAATTCTGCTGAAACTATTCCAAAAAATTGAAACAGAAGGAACATTGCCTAACTCCTTCTATTATGCCAACATTACCCTAGTACCAAAGCCAAACAAAGTCACCACAGGAAAGGAAAATTACAGACAAATTCCTCTAATGAACATGGAGGCAAAATTACTTAACAAAATACTTGCTAATCATATTCAACAACACATTAAACAAATTATACACCACAACCAAGTGGGATTCATTCCAGGTATGCAAGGATGGTTAAACATAAGAAAATCAATCAATGTAATACACCGTATAAACAGATTGAAGGAAAAAAATCACATGATTATACTATAGATTCAGAAAAAGCATTTGACAAAATACAGAACCCCTTCTTGATAAAAACACTCCAAAAGATCGGAATACAAGGAAATTTTTTGAACGTGATAAAGAGCATATATGAAAAACCTACAGCCAACATTGTTTACAAAGGAGAAATCCTAAATTCCTTCCCTCTAAACTGAGGAACAAGACAAGGATGCCCATTGTCTCCCCTTCTATTTAACATTGTCTTAGAAGTACGTGCTCGAGTACTGAGCCCAGAACCAAATATAAAAGGCATTCAAATTGGAAAGGAAGAAGTCAAAATTTCATTATTTGCAGATGACATGATCCTATACATAGAAAACGCTGAGAGATCTACAACAAAGCTTATAGAACTCATAAATGAGTTTAGTAAAGTTTCAGGTTAATAAGATCAATGCACAAAAATCGATAGCATTTCTGTACACCAATAATGAGCAAGATCAGGAGGAAATCAAGAAACAAATACCATTCACAATAGTAAATAAAAAAAATCAAATGCTTAGGAATAAATTTAACTAAAAATGTAAAAAACGTATACACTGAGAACTGTAAAAGATTGTTCAAGGAAATTAAAGAACTAAATAAATGGAAGAATATTCCTTCTTCATGGATAGGAAAACTAAATATTATTAAGATGTCTATCCTACCAAAACTGATCTACACAATCAATGCAATCCCAATAAAAATCAACGCAGCCTTCTTTAAGGAACTAGGAAAATTAACTGTGAAATTTATTTGGAAAGGAAAGAGGCCCCGAATAGCCAAAGACATATTGAAAAAGAAAAACGAAATTGGAACACTACCTGACTTCAAAACATACTACAAAGCTACAGTAGTGAAAACAGCATGGTATTGGCATAAAGAGAGACACACAGACCAATGGAATTAAATTGAAATTTCTGATATAGAACCTCATATATATACCCATATAATATTCGATAAAGCCACCAAACCCTCTCAACTGGGAAAGAATAGCCTATTCAACAAATGGTGCCCGGAGAACTGGATATCCATATGTAGAAGAATGAAAGAGGATTACCATCTCACACATTATACAAAGATCACCTCAAGATGAATCAAAGGCCTAAATATAAGAGCCAAGACCATAAAGACCTTGGAAACCAGTGTAGGGAAACATCTACAGGACCTTGTAATAGGAAATGGCTTCATGAATATCACACCAAAAGCATGAGGAGCAAAAGAACAAAAGATAAATGGAACTTCCTCAAAATTAAAGCCTTCTGCACCTCAAAGGAGTTTGTCAAGAAAGTAAAAAAGGGAACCCACACAATGGGAGAAAATATTTGGCAAACATATATCTGATAAGAGACTTATAACTTGCATATATAAAGAACTCCTATATCTTGAAAATAAAAAGATAAACAACCCATTTAAAAAATGGGAAAAAGATTTAAAATGACACTTCTCCAAAGAAGAAATTCAAATGGCTTAAAAGCACATGAAAAAATGCTCAATCTCTAGCTATCAGGGAAATGCAAATCAAAACTACAATGAGATACCATCTTATTCCCATAAGATGGGCAGCTATGAAAAAAAAAAAACAGAAGAATACAAATGCTGGAGACGATGTGAAAAAAGGGGAATATTCATCCACTGCTGATGGGAATGCAGAAGGATCCAACCATTCTGGAGGACAGTTTGGCGGTTTCTCAAAAAACTAACCATAGATTTGCCATATGACCCATCAATACCACTGCTGGATATATACCCAGCAGAACTGAAAACAAGGACACAAACTGATATATGCACACCAATGTTCATAGCAGCATTGTTCACTATCACCAAAAGTTGGAATCAACCCAAATGCCCATCAACAGATGAGTGAATCAATAAGATATGGTATATACACACAATGGAATACTACTCGGCTGTAAGAACAAATACACTACAAACACATGTGATAACATGGATGACTCTTGAGAACCTTATGTTCAGTGAAGCAACCCTGGCATTGAAGGACAAATACTACAGGACCTCAATAATATGAAACAAGCAAGCTGCCTCAGAGAGCTAGAGACTGGAAGATAGGCTTACAGGAATTCGGGGGATGGAGGAAGGATGTGAGTCGACATCTGCAGGGGTGGAATCTATGATGAGCTGGTGGTAAGTATGAGCACAAAGAAGAGATAAAATGGGGCAAGGGGTTGCCTTTGGGTGAGGCTTTGGGGGTTTGAGGGGGGCTGGGGCTGGGTAGATGTGTAATATTGCCCAAAAAATTGGGGGAGGGAGGGGCAACATGCGAACATAGGAGAGTGTCAGGTGTTGGTTGAGAGTAAAATGCTGAGAAAATCATATCAAAATATAATAAGGAGGGTTACCTGTTTAGGATGCTCAGAGGGGATGGTCTGATGCGGGACGGACTGCTGGGGAATATCTGAATGCTCATTTTGCCAGGGTTGGTTGTACCATTGCATAGAGACCCAAGTAGTGAGAGTTGGGGTGGACCCCCATCCTGGGGAGGACTAATGCCATCAAATAGAGGGAACTGTATCTCTCAAGAGAAAGGGTGGCTCCCAGGTTATTAGGGCAGTTGAGCAAGTCAGGTCCTGAACACTGTTGCAAGTATCTCTGGATGTGGCTCCTCGGGAAATGGAGATTGGCTCTCACTGTGGGCCCCAAGGGGAATGGAAAATGGATGTTGAATGGATGAAACCAAGGTAAATGTGGGGGTAAGAGAGGATTTACACGAGAGTACACAAGGATGGATATAAAACATGTAATATTACACTAAAAACATAAAGGGGACGACAGACTAAGAATGTAAACTATAATGTAAAACATAGGATAACTAAAAATATAGAAAACTGTATATCCTAAAGTATGGACCACAATGTAAGCACAGATGTCACCTTGTTTGAAATCTATTGTCCCAGAGTCTGTATATCAATTTAAGTAAATATGATATGAATAAGTTATAACACTACCGCTGTGGAAGGGAAAAAATTTTATGGTGGATGTGTGGTAGTACTGCATATTGTATATAGGAATTACTGTGATCTAAGGCTGTTGTGAAGAGAAGCTCAATAATTAGGAAAAAAGAAAATAAAAAGATAGGATGTAGAATCTTTCCAAATCAATAAGTATTCTAGATCTAACCTTTAAACTCATCGCTATATTCCATTTTACTAGTAAGGGATCCTGACAGTATATTGGGCTTCACTTTTCAGGAAGTTTGGGATCACAGAGTGGTTCAACAATGGCAGCGGAGGAATACTGGCATGGGATGTTATTGAGAGGCGATATATAGTTGACAGGGAGTTATACAGGGCATGTGTCCAGGGTGCATGGTAATGTTTGGATATACTCACAGTGGAAACAATTAAAAACAAAATCCCTGGGGGGGGAGGTACAGGGTTCCTGGCTGGGAGTGCTCTGTTATGGTCACTAGGGGAGCAGCGGCAGTCCCCCAGGTGCAACGGTAAGGACCAGGAAGGAATGAGGGACAACAGTGAGCCCCAAATACTAATGACTATGCTTGTGAGGCTATACGCCTGAAATAAGAACAAGGCCTAGAGCAGCACTGTGCCTGGGAGTTTCCTCCTGACAGCCTTCATGTTACTCAAATGTGGCCAGTCTTGAAGTCAAACTCAGCATGTAGATGCATTGCATTCCCCCCAGCATTGGACATGACACCCAGGGATGAGCCTCTCTGGCACCGAGGGATCACTAACAAATACCAGCTGATGATGCAACTACAAAATGACCTTGAATTAAAGGTTCTACGTGGACCAGCAGAATATTCCTGTCTACATATAATAACAGGAGTTTAAAATGCTGTTTGACCTAATGTAAGAGGGAAATGGAAAGGAGAAATGAGTTTATATGGCTATGATTCTCTAAAAAAGAGTCTGGAGGTTGTCAGAAGGATTGCCCTTATGCACACCTGAGCAGAGTCTCAGAGACAGATAAAGTAGATACAACTCCCGGTATTGGTTCTTTTGAGGGCTAAAGAGACCCATGGGTTCTATGGTCATGGCAGACGGGGTTCACTGCCATGTCACTTGACCCTTCTTTGGAGCTGGCGTTTCTGTGTGATGGAACTGGACTCAGATGGGATCTCTTTTCACAAGACTTTCATGCTACTTTACTGGAATTGTAGTTGGTGCTGGGGTTTAAGATATATCTAGGAGATTTGAATCTCTGGACTGACAATATGATAACCAGGCCCTGAGCCTCAACAGACTTCAGCTCCTACACTCTGATTTATTGGACTTACCCCACTCAGCTAACATGGAGTTGAAGAATGTCAACCACCACATCATGGAGCCTAGAGTGCCTACAACTGAAAGCAGGAGGATTACATCCAGTATACATGTGGAATCTAAGCCCCCTCTTGACATAGAAGTGCAATGGACACAACCAATCCAAATCCAATGTCCACACAGAAAATGTGCCATTGGTGTAGGAAATGTGGCCATGGTGGCCGCTGGGTGCGCGGAATGGGAAGAAGAGATGAGATGTGGAGGTGTTTTCGGGACTTGGAGTTGTCCTGGGTGGTGCTTCACGGACGATTACAGGACATTGTAGATCCCCCCAGGACCCACTGGATGGAACGTGGGAGAGTATGGGCTATGATGTGGACCATTGACCATGAGGTGGCAGCGATGTCCAGAGATGTACTTACCAAATGCAATGGATGTGTCATGATGATGGGAGAGAGTGTTGCTATTGGGGGAGTGGGGGGTGTGGTCAGTGGGGTTGAATGGGACTTCATATTTTTTGAATGTAATATTTTTTAAAAAATGAATAAAAATAGTAAAAAAAATAAAATAAAATAAAAATTTTTCACAATTTGATTTCTGAGGTGCTCTCATAAGCATACTTATCATCACATGGTAAACTAATATCCTCCAAGCGCCCATCTCTTTTGTACACACCTTACCAGTAACTCCATGGATAAATTCAAAATAAATTACTGGTTCTTAAATTTTTGCCTCACTGTATACCTCTGGGGCATGCAGCAACATGAAAGACTACTATTAGTTGTTCTGTGCCTCCCAAAAATAGATGTGTTGAATTATCACCACCAGGACAGCAATATGTGATATTATTTGAAAATAGCCCAATATTTCTTACCAACTCCAATAACTCAGAGCCACCATCTGAATCTAGAGCACCTGGAAAGCCAAGATCCTATCCCTGACAATGACCTGAAACTACTCATTCTCTTTCCACAAGCTTCTCTTTCTCTTTCTATGACTTTCAATTTCTCCTTCTCCTCTCATACACAATCATCCACCATACTGATGCCAGAAACACAGCTCCACACTTTGGTTTGCCTTTACGTTCACTGACACTCCTCATTATTTGAGGATCATAAACCATGAAAATATTTTCACAGGACTCTCTTTTTCCTGAAAACTCCCATTAAGCCAACTGAACATTTATATAATGAACAGCTTTAGGAGACACTTTCATGCCTGTTCCTTCCCTGGGGTGCATGGTACCTTTAATGTAATGACAACATCTTCTACCTTCCCAGTGACCTTTCTACACCAGCACAGAAGCTGCTCCTCCTAAATACATTTGGTCAACTTCTGTCATGTAGAAATCTGAGAGTTTTTCACTTGTATCAGGCTCTGCAAAGCCTCAGTCTTCTCAGAAAGTGTCCTCTGATGATGTGCCCTGTCAGACCAATGGGCTGCTGTGCCTCCTTCCAAACCCAGCTCAAATTTGACCACTTTGGAGCTGACAGACCAACCTTAGACCTCTAAGTCATCGCCCATGGGCATAAATATTGGTGACTTACATCAGTGTGCTTGGGATTCTGGAGTGGGCATAGTGCAGAGTTGATCTGGGCTTCCTGGGGACTAGAGTCTTACTGAAAGGAGATTCCAATGTGGGTTTTTCAGTTACTAGCCCAGGGAATTCCAGCTTTTTATGAATATCTTGTCTTTTCCTTCAGCCTTCCTGATTCTCATCTGATTTTGGATGATTTCTCAGACATTTTCCCATAAATCTTTCACTACATTAGCAATGGCCAGTGCGTTTTAATTCCTGTCACAGGAAATATTCTCTCATGTTCATCTCCGTCAATACACAATTGAGGAGGAATCAAAAAATGGAATTATAGCCACTGTATTGATGACCAGACACAACATTGTCCCATGCCACTTTGCAATATTCACGATATTATAGGGTTAGATTTTCATATTTTTGGATAGTATTTCTAAAAATAAGTGTGTGTGTTTGTGTAGTAGTAGTAGCATCAGTAGTAGTAGTAGTAGAGAAAGAGTGTTGACACGGGCTTAGCTTGACTAGACTTCCTGTCTACACACACATGTATTGTTTCCTTTCCTTCTGTGATCACACTTCAGATGCATTCCAGGCCTCTGATATCTGGTAGGGCCTTGGGTCAATTATAGTCAATGGAAAGTGCACAGGTATAAATTATGCTGCCTCCTGGGCAAGTAAAATGTACCCCACCTAGAACAGCAAATTTTCCCCTGTTGTGCATCTATCCTTCTTTTCAAGATGCTTGTTAAAAATAGGAGTGTGGATGTGTTCCTGATTACTTGTGTGAATTAGATTCCACTCCTTACCAGAACACCTTATATTCGTAGAGTAGAAAGCTATAAACCTTTATAGATATACTTTTTTTCTGTTTTTAAAGAAGCTTTAGATTACATAAATGTTACCTAGAAAATACAGGGGATTCTCGTATATTTTACCCTCTCCCCCTCCCACACTTTCTCTGAATAACAACATTTTTCATAAGTGTAGTACATTTGTTATAACTGATGAACACATTTTGAAGCATTCCTACTACCCACGGTCTATAGTTTACATTTTGGTTTAGACTTGGCTTGGGGTTCTTTGTTGCAATAGTTATAACTCACTAATAGATAGAGCTGGAAAAATAGAAGAGGAAAATAAGAACTCCATAGTGTCAGGCTAAAGATTTTTTTAAAATGTGACAGTCCAAACACTTTGAAGCCAATACCTATGCTCTGTCAAATTGGGAAAATGTGCAGACAAGGTACTTAAGAATTGGTAAATTTGTTTTCTGGTGAAGATGAGTCTTTTTATGTGTTAATCATTATTGCATGCTTAATACAGAGTCTGGCAGTGAAAATATTATACAAAATCTGTTGATTCAGTATCACTAGATAATACAAGTAGGAATTTGTGAAAACAGGCAGAGTGTATTGAAAAGTTACGCCTGTGCATATGGAAATTAAATATTAATGAAAGAAGAGAAAAATTTAAAAATACAGAATTTTAGTTCTACAGATGCACAGTTAGGGAATAAACCAAAAAGTACTGTGTGAAGATGTGACTCTAAGTAGAAGATGAGTGGCTGCTGACCAAGGAAAGAAGGGCTATAATTGTGGGGTTCCTTTAGGAGAAGGCCAAGTTCCTATGTCCTGAACTTGTAGAGATACCACATACCAGCTGAAGAAGCAACTAGAAAATGACCTTGAATTAAAGATTCAATGTGGAACAGCAGAATATACCTGTCTACATATAATAACATGACTTCGGGAAGCTGTTTGACCTAATGTAAGGGGGAAATGGAAAGGAAAAATGAGATTATAAGGCTGTGAGTCTCTAAAAAAGAGTCTGGAGGTTGTCAGAAGGAATACCCCTATGTACAACTGAACAGAGTCTAAGAGACAGATAAGGTAGATACAACCCCAGGTATTGGCTCTTTTGAGGGATAAAGAGACCCACGGGTTCTATGGTCATGGCAGAAGGGGTTCACTGCCATGACAGATAGCCCTTCTTTGGAGCTGGTGTTTCTGCGTGATGGAATTGGACTCAGAGGGGATCTCTTTTCACAAGACTTGCATGCTACTTTATTGGAATTGTAGTTGGTGCTGGGTTTAAGATATATGTAGGGGATTTGAATCTCTGGACTGATAATATGACACCCAGGCCCAGAGCCTCAACAGACTTCAGCTCCTACACTTTGATTTATTGGACTTACTCCACTCAGCTAACATGGAGTTGAAGAAGGTCAACCACCACAACATGGAGCCTAGAGTGTCTACAACTAGAAGCGGGAGGAGTGCATCCAGTACCCATGTGGAATCTAAGCCCTCACTTGACATAGATGTGCAATGGACACAACCAATCCAATGTCCACAGAGAAAATGTGGAATGGGTGTGGGAACGGTAGCCATGGTGGCTGCTGCGTGTGGGGAACGGGAGGAAGAGATGAGATGTGGAGGCGTTTTCGGGACTTGGAGTTGTCCTGGATAGTGCTTCACGGACAATTACGGGACATCGTAGATCCCCCCAGGGCCCACTGGATGGAACGTGAGAGAGTCTGGGCTATGATGTGGACCATTGACTATGGGGTGCAGTGATGCTCAGAGATGAACTTACCAGGTGCAATGGATGTGTCATGATGATGGGAGAGAGTGTTGCTGTGGGGGGAGTGGGGGGCGGGGGGGGTGGGGTTGAATGGGACCTCATATTTTCCATAATGTAATTAAAAAAATAATAATAATAATCAAATCTGGAAAAAAAAGATTGAGCAGCTTAAAGTAATTCACTAATTAAAGTAATTCACTAAGCTGCATAATTATTTGTACATTCATTATCATTCTTAGTAAAAAGGGCATAACAAAATATAAATAAAAACACAGAGAATGCAACATTGATCAAAAAAACCTCCATCACTTCTCAACTCCAATTTTCCATCACATCTCTACTCCAATTCCCCACCACATCTCTACCCCAGCCCTACCCAAGTTCCAGCCTAGACACTATAAAATGTAAGATTTAAATATTCTAAGCAATGCTGAAAAAACTGTTTTTAAAACTGTGCCATATCATTTTATGTTAATTAATTCTTAATTATGTCAATGAGAATATCCATGTCAGAAGGACAACCACCACACCATGGAGCCTAGAGTGATTACAACTGAAAGTGGGAGGATTGCATCCAGCATCCATGTGGAATCTGAGCCTCCTCTTTTCATAGAGGTGCAATGGACACAACCAATCCAATGTCCACATAGAAAAGGTGGCATTGGATTGAGAAAAGTGGACATGATGGCTGATGGGTATGGGGAAAGGCAGGAAGAGATGAGAGGTGGAGGCGTCTTTGGGACATGGAGCTGCCCTGGATGGTGCTTCAGGGGCAATCACCAGGCATTGTAAATCCTCACAGGGCCCACTGGATGGAATGGGGGAGAGTGTGGGCCATGGTGTGGACCGTTGACCATGGGGTGCGGGGGTGCCCAGAGATGTACTTGCCAAATGCAATGGATCTGTCATGATGATGGGAGGGAGTGTTGCTGGGGCGGGGGGAGAGGTGGGGTGGGGGTGGTAGGGTTCAATGGGACCTCATATATATATTTTTTAATGTAATATTATTACAAAGTCAATAAAAAAATAAATAAATGAAACAAAAACACAAAATATGAAGAAATAGTTTGACACCTAATTTGTAACTATGACAGTTCTATAATTCATTTTCATGTTGTTTCCAGCGGTCTCATTCCTGAGCATTCTCAAAGCCCAGGACACCTACCATATTCACCCTACAAGCAATGAGCATGTAGAAGCCACATCAGCCTGGAGGGAGTGCAGAAGGGGGCCAACTTTCAGGTAGTGAACACAGTATTAGGCCCAAGCCAGTGCAGAGAGGCTGAGGAGGGACCTCTTGTCAGGGTCTGGAGCTCTTTCTTCACTTGGGAATGATACCCCACGAGAGTCAGTATTCTTCCAGCCTCTGAAATGTCCTCACTTTTTTAGTTTATTAAACAAAGGGTCACTTTGCTATTCATACTTGCAGGACAGATTAAAAAGCCTGTATAGAGCATGGGCTTGGAACAGTTCTCAAGTATGAACCCTGGTAAACAACTATCTTTATATCGCTGTTCAATTCTTCCACCAACTCAAAATAGTATCCACCGTAACAATTAATCTCCATTGGTTCATGGCCACCGCACCCCCCCAATGACTGTTCATTCACCAATCCCAATGGAACCAGGAAAATGTCTGCTCTGACAGCCCCAGGTTGAGAGTGGGCCAAGATATCACAGGGCAGATGGAAAGGATTATCTTGTCAGCAGTTTCAAACACTCCCTGTATATTGGGATGAGACCTGTCCATTATCATTATTTTGTTGGTTGCACAGGGCAAGCCCAAAAAACTGGAGAGTAGGAGTTGTCAGAAACTCTGCTGGGATACACAGCTCTATAGGCATTTGGACTGTCCAAAGATTTAAGGCTCTGTGAAACATATTTAACCAATATATTGAAAATAGTACATATGTGACAAGTACATTTTTTGATAAAAAATACCTAGTATAGTAGGAATGGAATGAAACTTCCTCAGCATGGTAAAGGCATATAGGAAAAGTTAGAGCAAAAATGCTCCATCATGAAAGACTAAAAGTTTTGGAACAAGACAAGGATGCCCACTGTCATGACTGTTATTCAGCTGTAAGCTCTAACCAGAACAGTTAAGCAAGAAACAAAGAGAAATAAAATGTATCCACATAGAAAAAGAAGAAATAAAAATTTAATGAGTTGCAGAAGACAAGATTCTATACAGAAAAAGTCCCAAAAGATTTCCAACAAAGCTAATAGAACAATTAAAGGAATTCAGCAAAGCAGTGGGATACAAAATCAACATGTAGAATTCAGTAGTGTTTCTATTCAGTAATAATGAGCAACCTGAGTAGGAAATCAAGAGAAAATTATATTTGCAAGAGGAAGTAAAATAATCAAGTATCTAGGAATAAATTTACCCAAACATGCAAAGTACTTGATATACACAAAAAACTACAAAACCTGGCAAAAACAAATCACAGAAGGCCTAAATAAATGGAAGGACATTCTGTGTTCATGAATTGGAGGACTAAATATTGCTAAGCTGCCAGTTCTACTCAGAACCATTTGCAGAAACAATGCAATCCCAATTGAAATTTCAACAGCCTATTTTGCAGAAATAGAAAACACTAATAATCCAATTTATTTGGATTGGCAAGGGATCCCAAATAGACAAAACTTGAACAGGAGGAATTAACTTGGATGACTCTGAAATCCTGACTTTATAGCTTATTACATAGCTAAATTGGTCAAAACAGCATAAAACTCTCACAGTGATAGATATATTGAGCAATGGAATGGAATGGAATGTTTGGAAATAGACACATCTATGGAAAATTGATTTTTTACAAGGTTGCCAAGTCCACTCAATTAGGAAAGAATAGTTTCTTTAAAAAGTGGTGCTGGGAGAACTGGCTATTCATATAAAAGAACAAAAGATATGACCACCATATCATACCATATTATAAAATGAAGGAGTAGATGCTTAATTTGTATATAATTTCTCTTTAGGAGGATTTTAAAGGTTTGGAAATGTTTGGCAGGGATGGTAGCACCTTATTTTGAGAGTTAATTAACAGCACTGAGTTATGTAGATGAAAGTTGTTAAAAGGAGAAACCTGGAGCATAACACAGTGAATTTTATTTTAGATGGTGGACTATAGTCAATAGTACAGGTATAAGAATGTTCTCTCATGAATTTTAACAAATGTGCAAAACTAATACAAGCTGTTAGTAACAGGGCGGCATATGGGAAAAGAACACATGATGTAAACCGGACAACAGTTAATAGCACTGATTTTTTTTCTTTGTTTTTAATGGAGCTTTCGAATACATATTACATTAAAAATATGGGGGGAGCATGGAGGGTCCCCGTGGTGAGTGGTGCCACTGCTGGGCGCTGGCGGGCGCGGGGCTCAACCGGCGTCATTGACCTTCATGGCCCGCGTGCGGATTGCACCCCCTTGCTGCTGCCGGAGCTTGTGGAACGCGCCACCTTCTACGGCTTCACAATGGACCTGGTACTGTCCCTGAATGGGTGCCATTCAGCTGGGAGGGCGCACAGGCCAGCCAGGTGCTGCTGCTCCTCATGGGAATCACCTCCCTCGTGTCGCCTTGGCAGCTAACTGGTCGACATGCTGCTGGGCAAGGCTCGCGTTGCTGCTCAGCCTGGCGCTCACCTGATGGGCATGTCCGCCTTCCCCACGCTGCCTACCTTCCAGCGCTGCCCACACCCCGGGGCGCAGGCCTCTGCCGACCCCTGCACCCTGCTGGTCTTCAGCTCCTGTGCGCCCTTGCCCGGCAGCGAAGATGCCTGCCCGGCCGCCACCCAATAATGCGTGCCCACCTTAGTGGCACTGGTGCTCGTGGGCCCGGGCGTGGGCACCGTCCAGGCCAACATTTCGCCCTTCTGCACGGACCAGGTTAAAGATCGAGGTCCAGAAGTCACCGGGAGCGTTTGTAGTTGGATTTACCGGAGCATTAACTTGGGAGTGATCTTTAGGCTAGGAGATATTGCATACATTCAGTAGAACGTCAGTTTCCTTGTGGGCTACCTTATCCCCATGATCTGCATTAGCGTCTCCTTGGTGGTCTTCCTCTGTGGCCAAAGCTTTTTCACTGCCAAACCATCTGATGGGCAGCGCGTTCACTATCGTGGTCAAGATACTGGCCTTTTCTTGCTGTCCACAGAGGCGAAAGGGAGACCAGAGAAGTGGCCAAGGCATTGGAGTTGCATCAATCTTCTAAACAAAGTCTGATTGATTCATGTAAGATTTCTCGTGGAGGGTCATTCACAGAAGAGAAAGCGGAGATTGTGAAAACCCTCGTCAAGATTATCCCTGAGTTCTTGGCTTTGATTCCT
This sequence comes from Dasypus novemcinctus, assembly GCF_030445035.2. Classification (NCBI taxonomy): domain Eukaryota; kingdom Metazoa; phylum Chordata; class Mammalia; order Cingulata; family Dasypodidae; genus Dasypus; species Dasypus novemcinctus. The sequence goes on along the minus strand of NC_080691.1, from coordinate 59,663,633 downwards.
TACTGGGCAGTGTATTGTCAAATGCAGGCAAAATATGTTTTATAGTCTTCATTTGAGGATTCCAGAAATTTCAAGTACTTCACCCACTCCTCATACCTGTCCAGCAGCCAGGCTGACCATGTTCAGTGCAGAGCTGCTATATCTGTTGATCCCATTAAATGATAAGCTGGTCGACCCCATCCTGAGGAGGCATGGCTTACTGCCATCATCCTTTAAAAGAATCCCCATTGCAATATTCTTTGAACAGTGCTCGACCTTTGCTGCAGGAATTTTGGGAAGCAAATAGCTGGACATTGTTAAAGAGAAAACTGTCAATCAGGACATCAGGAATGTCGTTTTATCACGCTGCTCATCTGCAGATCTGGTGGCAGACTCCACCATATGTGCTCTTTGGAGTCAGTGAGTAGCAAATCTGTTGGAGGAGAAATGCAGGTCTGAAGTGAGCACTTTCTTATCATTGGAGTCCTTCTGACCCTCCTGTAACTCTTTGCTTTGCAAAAGAAAATTCACAAATGGAGGTTACAGAAGTGTGGGCTACTGCACACAGAATGGTTGACAAACCAGGTTTTTAAACAAATCTCATTCCCAAAACACGTATGACCATTTTTTTAAAAAATTTTTTTAAAGATTTATTTATTTCTCTTCCCTCCCCCGCTACCCCGGTTGTGTGTTCTCTATGTCTATTTGCTGCATTGTTGTCAGCGGCATGGAAATCTGTGTTTCTTTTTGTTGCATCATCTTGCTGTGTCAGCTCTCCATGTGTGAGGCGACACTCTGGGCAGGCTGCACTTTTTTCATGCTGGGCAGCTCTCCTTACGGGGCGCACTCCTAGCGCTTGGGGCTCCTCTATGTGGGGGACACTCCTGTGTGGCAGGGCACTCCTTGCGCCCATCAGTACTACGCATGGACCAGCAGCACACGGGTCAAGGAGGCCCGGGGTTTGAACCACAGGCCTCCCATGTGGTAAACGGATGACCTAACCACTGGGCCAAGTCTGCCACCAGGTAAATTGATAAACATCTACCCATAGCAAGGAATGAGAAAAAATATGGATAAATATTGTAAGAATTAAGTGTAAAGGTTATATTATGCTTTCTTTCATAAGCCATAAACCTTGCCAGGTGTTTTGGTACACAGTCACACTAAATACTTTATTTGCTGCTTCAAAAGTTTTTTGGAAGTATTGACATTACATTTTTTTTTTAAAGAAAAGTATGTGACTCCGGGTCTATCTCAAGCTAGTCAACAACTTAAAGGATGTCTTAAAAAGTAATTGTTAAAGTTAAGCATCATTCTATTTTGGGTCCTGCTGACACTAAAGACTAATGATCCTAGGGGATTGTAAGGAAGATACTATTTTCATAGAAGTAGCTGGTGTAATTGAAAGTGTTAAATATGAACTTGAGCTATGTGGCTATCATCAAATTTTGTATTGTTATTTTACATATATATATATGTATATATATGGGGGCTCCAGTTTTATGAAATTATTCTGTACTTGTTGATGTAAAAAAAGAAAATATAATGGATTAATAGCATATACACCATCCCTCCCCCTCCCACACTCTACCCCATTAACATCTTTCATTAGTGTGGTGGTACATTTGTTACAATTGATATACACATATTGAAGCATTTCTACTAAGCATGGTCTATAGCTTACATTATGTTTTGCATTTTGCAGCCCACAATTTTGTGCATTTTGACAAAATCTTTGGACTGTCCATGTGCCAGTCAGTTCCTGAATCTCAGCGGTGTTGCAACACCTATTCTCAAGTTTATTGAACTCACCCAGGACAACTAACAAGGAAATGATGCTGGACAATGACCATCCCAAGGAACAGAGAGAGTCTACAACTGAAAGCAATAAAGTCCCATACATCTGCCACATGAGAACTAACCCTCTCAATTAGAGGTGGAATGGACATCATGATCCCAGAATCCTCAGGATTGGGGGATGAACAATAGACTAAAGTAGACTTTCTGTTATGCTATAGGCTTATGGTTATTCTAAAACTGGAAGAACCTTTGTCATTGATGTGGAGGAAGTGGCTACTTGAGGCTCTGAGGGAAGGGAGAGGGGAAGACATGTAATATGAGGATATTTTCAGGTCATTGGAATTGTCCTGAATGACATTGCAATGACAGATATAGGGCATTATATATCTTGTATAGCTTACAAAATGATGTGGGAGAGAGTTTAAGCTATAACATAAACTAAAATCCACACTTAGAGGCAATGCTGCAATGTGTTCATCAATTGTAACAAATGTACTACACTAATAGAGGATGTTGTTAATTTATGGGAAAGCGTGGGAGGGTTGGGGAGTGGGGCATATGCGAGTTCCCTAAATTTTAATGTAATATTCATGTAATCTAACTATCTTTTAAAAATAACAAACTAAAAATTAAAAAAAATGTATAATAGTTTGTATGTCATTGCTATACCATGCTGAACTATTCCAATGTCTCAAAAATGCCCCATATTATACCAGTTGTCCCATTTCCTTCCTCTCAGAACCTCTGGTGACCACTGTCTTTATATCAATGTTACAAGTTCTATTTCTAGAACAATAATGTCTACTAGAGCCTATATTTGCATCCCCCCTTATGTTTGTTCATACCTCTATCTAAAGGATTTGGGGATGGTGATGCCCACTCTGGTTCTGATTGAGAGGGGGCTTAGATCTCATTGGGCAGATGGATGGAATTGTATGGCTTGCAGGTGTAAATATTCTCTGATTCTTGGGATGGAGTAGTCCATCATCATTCTTTTGTTAGTTGTCCCTGGTGAGTTCAATGAACTGGAGAGTAGGTTTTGGCTGCAACTCCTTGGACATTCAGGGCTTAACAGGCATGTAAGTAGCCAGAAATTTTAATTCCCTGGGATATATATTTAATGGCTATAGTTCTAATCATAGGTTCAAATAAATGTCGCAGAAGGACCATGTGTAGGAAAATTGGAAATGAGTCTGACACATTGGCGGAGATGTACTATTTTAATAATCTTTCATCAATTGTAACAAAGGAAACAATTGTCTAAAAATTCCTAAAATTACATTAAGGAATCTCATCAGTTATAACAAATATTTCACACCAAATGTAAGGTTTTGATCATGGGGTGGTGTTTGGGAATCCTGCATTTTTTGTAAGATTGTTCTGTAAATGCACAATGTCACTGAAGAACACATTTTAAAAAATATATTAGAAACTATAAAGTGTTGCTATGGTAGATAAGAATACCTAAAAGAAAAAATAAAGAGCATACCCTGATTAACAGAAAGATTTAACTTTTCATGTGTCATAAGACTTGATGTTATGAGTTTTCTCTGAATTAATCTATAACTTTAACTGCTGCAGTGAAAGTTGCACTGGCATTTTTTCTAGAAATTGGCTAGTTTAATTTTAAAATTCATAAGGAAATGCAAAAGTCCTAAAATAGATTGTGGTGAAAATTAAATGAGAAATGCACATGAACATTGAGCAAAATTTCTACCACTTGTATTAAAATAAAATGGTCAATAAATGTCATAATTAAAATGTTGCATCTTAAAACCTTTACATTTTTGGGTTAGTACTTTTCACATTTGACTAACTTAACATCCAGGGATCTTTTTAAAATGCTGATTCTGTATCAGTTGGTCTTAGGAGTAGCCTGAGACTATGCATCCTAGCAATTAAGAATTGAATGTACATTTAAAAAACTAGAAATGAATTCAGTATTTCCATTTTTTTATTTTATGCTTTCCAAATTGTACATAATTATTTTTAGATAAAAAAATAAATAAAGATTGTTCTAAGAGAAATAAGTATCAAGCATATTCATTGTCCCAGATAGGTTAAAATATAAAAACAAAACAACCTAATTATCAGCTGTCATAAATTGGACTCTGATAATCTGTTACCACTTTCAGGGCAGTTGTCCTGGCACTGGTATTGAGGTGTCAGGAGCTGCCCATGGAGCTGGGAAAACTCAGTAAAGCAGGGGAAGAAATGGCCCACTCAGATGGTGGGAAGTCATGGGAATGAGCCAAGGCATCCCAGAGCAGCCTGTGTCCCTGGTGGAGGCTTGAGGTAAGTCCCATGCCAGGTCCTTGTGTTTCTGGGCAGAGCTGGACAGTTGGTGGGTCCCCCCACTGGTACTATCTAGCAACCCCTCACTGTACTATGGAATCCTGAGTGTTTATATTCAGACTAGTTCCTTCAAGGCAGCAGCTGCAGGACACTTGATGAGATCACACAATGACGTTGGACAATTTTCTCTGAGCAGACCATGTAGCTATTTGACCCACAGTGATATCTGCTTGTCTTAGAAGCCTTGGCTTTTGTTGGGCCAATCTCTGGGCCTAGTGCAGGGCAACCTGTCTTCCCTCACTGGACAGACTTCAAACTTTAAAAAAGTTAGGATGATGGAGGGCAAGATGGACATGGAATTAGCATTACCTAACTATAGGAGAGTGGAATTGAAGCCATTCATTCAATCTTAAGACCAGAGAATGAAAGACTTTAAAAACTTTGTATAGATCTAGAAGAGAATCATGAAGCATCAGACTTTCAAGTAAAGCTTCAATCTCCAAGGTACCAAAATTAGTTACAACAAGAAGAGATAGAGATGAGCCATTTAAAGCACAGCTCATACCGCTAAAGTGTCAGGTGCACAATTAACAGTCAGCTGCTCAGCCAATCAACTCATGGTTTCCTGCAGAAAGTTTTGAAGAGTTCAAAAATCAGCTATACCATTTAATAACTGCTATTTAAATTTTTAAGAGAAATAAAAATTTTAATGTGTAATTATTATATGTAAGCTCAGGAACCATTTTTAAAACTTTGTTTATTGCTCCCAACCAAGTACTAAATTGTATTCAGTGCCTCACGTACACTAAAGAATAAAATAAATGACTGTTGAAATTTTTTTCATCGGGATTGCTTTGAATCTGTATATCCATTTCAGTAGAACTAATATCTTTATTTTTCTATTTTTTAATGTTACATTCAAAAAATATGACTTCCCCCTACACTCCCACCTCCCTTACCCCATTCCTCCCACATCAACAATCTCTTCCATCATCATGGCACATTCATTGTATTTGGTGAATACATTTTGGAGCACTGCTGTACCACATGGCTAATGGTTTACACTGTAGTTTACACTCTCCCCCAGTCCACCCAGTGGGCCATGGCAGGACCTACAATGTCCAGCATCTGTCCCTGCAGTACCACCTAGGACAACTCCTAGTAGTGAAAATGCCCCCACATCATATCTCTTCTTCCCTCTCCCTATCCTCAGCAGCTACCATGGCCACTTTCTCCATATCAATGCTACAATTTCTTCCATTACTAATCACAGTAGTCCCATAGCAGAATATCAGTAAGTCCACTCTAATTCATACTCTATTCCTCCAGCCTGTGGACCCTGGGATGGTTATGTCTACTCCACCTCTATATCGAGAGGAGTCTTAGATTCCACAAGGATGATGCATGCAATTCTCCTGTATGACTCCCTGGTGTGGTGGTTGACATTCTTCACCTCCCTGTTTATTGGTCCAATAAACCGGAGGGTAGGAAAAGCAAGTCTGCTGAGGCTGAGGGCCTGGCTGTCACATGGACATTCCAGAGATTCAGATCTCCTGAGTATATACCAACTCCAGCACCAACTGCAAGTCTGGTAAAAGTAACAGAAGAAGCATGTATAGAAAGATCACATCTGACTCCAACTCCATCATACTCAGGAACACAAACTACAAAGTAGGGCCAACTGACATGGCACTGAACACCAGAGCCATCTGCCATGACCATAGAACCTGTAGCCCTTAGGAGAACCTTACCTGGGCTTTTATCTACTTTGGCTGTCTCTGAGACCCTGCTGAGGCATGTGTAAGCATGGCCCTCTGATGACCTTCCAACTCTTTTTTGGAGACTCATAGCCATATAAAATCATTTGTTCTTTCAATTTCCCCTTTTTATTCAAGGTCAAAAAGCACTTTTTAACACATGATATTACCTGTAGGCTGAGATATTCTGCTGGTCTGAGTTGACCCTTTTATCTTTAAAAAGGTCTTTATCTTTTTTTTTTTTAGATTTATTTATTTATTTATTTATTTATTTATTTATTTATTTATTTCCCACCCCCCTCCACCCCGGTTGTCTGTTCTCTGTGTCTATTTGCTGTATCATCTTCTTTGTCTGCTTCTGTTGTTGTCAGCAGCACGGAAATCTGTTTCTTCTTGTTGCATCATCTTGTTGTGTCAGCTTTCCCTGTGTGCATCACCATTCTTGGGCAGGCTGCACTTTCTTTCATACTGGGTGGCTCTCCTTATGGGATGCACTCCTTGTGTGTGGGGCTCCCCTACGGGGGGAAACCCTGCATGGCACGGCACTACTTGCATGCATCAGCACTGCACATGGGCCAGCTCCACATTGGTCAAGGAGGACAAGGGTTTGAACCGCAGACCTCGCATGTGGTAGATGGTCGCCCTAACCACTGCACCAAGTCCACTTCCCCTCAAGGTCTTTTTCTAGTTACATCTTCATTTGGTGCTTGGTAGCAATCCCTCAGCAGCAGGGAGGCTCATCCCCGGGAGTGATGTCCCACGCTGCAGGGAAGGTAATGCATTTACATGCTGAGTTTGGCTTCAAGACTGGCCACATTTGAACAACATGGAGGCTCTCAGGAGGTAATCTTAGGCACCCTGTGGCTCCAGGCCTAGTTCATATTTCAGGTGCACACAGGCTCATAAGCATAGTCATCAGTAATAAGGGCTCATTGTTGGACCATCCTTCTTTATTGGTCTTTGCCGTTGCTCTTGGGGAATTGTTGCTCTTCCATTGGGAAATGTGATAGAGCTCCCCTGGCCAGGAACTCAGCACTCCCTCAGTTGACATTTTTAACTGTAACCACTATGAAAATACCCAAACATTTTTATATATCCTTGATATCTTAAGGAAATTTAGTCTTTCAATATATGAACATGTAATGTTCTTCCATTTATTTAATTCTCCTTTGATTACTTTTGACAATGTATTATAATTTTCTGAATACAAGGTCTTTACATCCTGGGTTATTTATTCCTAAATATTTTATTATCTTATTCACTATTTTAAATGGTCTCTTTTCCTGACTTTCTCCTCAGGTTTCTCATTAATAATGTACAGAAACACAACTGATTTTTTTCCATATTAAACTATTTGGTATTCTAGCAATTTGCTGAGCTCATTTATTAGCTCAAGTAGCTTTATGTAGTTTTTAAAGACTTTCTGTGTAAAGAAGTATATCATCTGTGAATAGAAAAATTTTATTTCTTCCATTCAAATTTATATTTAGTATTCTTGCCTTATTGCTCAAGCTAGAGCCGCTCTCATTATATTAAACTTCATTGTTTCAGTGAGAAACCCTGTCTTCTTCCTGATCTCATCAGGAATGCTTTCAGTCTTTCAACATTGAGTACAATATTAACTGTGTATTTTTCACATATGCCCTTTATGCTGTTCAGATAATTTTGTTTCAATCCATATATTATTCAGTATTTTAATCAAGAAAACAAGCTGTATTTTGTCAAATGCCTTTTCTGCACCTATTGAGATAATAATGTGATTTTTCTATAGTTTATTAATGTAATATATCATGCTGATTGTGTGTATGTGTGTGCTAAACCACCTTTGTATGCCTCTTATAAAATCGACTTGATCCTGATGTTTAATTATTTTAATGTGTTGTTGGGTTCAATTAATGAATATTTTGCTGAGGATTTTTGGATCTGTATTCATCAGGGAAATAAGATTGTAATTTTCTTTTTATGTATTGGATGATAATTTCACTGAATGAGTTTGACAGCATTTTCTACTGTTGGATTTTTTTAAAAACAGTTTTAGTATGATTGGTATTAAATCATTATTGAATGCTTAAGAGAATTCACTTGTGAGCAATCTGTCCCAGGCCTTTTCATTTTGGTGAGATGTTTGATGACTATCTCAATTTCTTTATATGTGAATGGTATGTTGACTTCTCTTTCTATTAGGGTCAGTGTAAGTTGATCATATGTTTGTAGGAAATTTTCCTTTTCATCTACATCATCTACTTTGTTATACAGTTGTTCATACTATCTGCTGATGATCTCTTTTCATTCTGTAGTATCAGTAGTAATGTTCTCATTTTCATTTCTGATTTTATTTATTTGCATTTTTTATTTTTCCTTTGTCACTCCAACTAAAAGTTTGTCCAATTTAAAAAATCTTCCTGAAGAACCAACTTTTGGTTTTGTTCATTCTTTTTATTTTTTTATTTTTGTTCTAAATTATCATTTATTTCTGACTTGATCATTGTTATTTCATTCCTTTTTCTTGCCCTGGGAATAGTTTTTCAACAAGTTTCAACAAATTTACTAATTTCTCCTGCAATTTCTTCTTTGACCCACTGATTATTTAAAAGTTGTGCAATTTCCATAGATTTGTGCATTTTTCCTTTTTATACCTGTTGTTTACTTCCAGTTCTATAGAATTATGATGAAAGAGGGGAGAGGCGGGACAAGATGGCATCTGAGTGAGTGCACCTCAAAATATCTCCTTCAAAGAAGCAGCTGAGTAGGGTTGGAGTCCTGCTGGACAGGGCTGTTGCAGGTGCTTGAAGGGCAGGAGGTGTCAGGACTTCGAATCAGTGGGACAGTGTCAGAGGAGATTCTTACAAGAGGGAGAATTTTGGGTCTCTTTCCCAGAGGTTGGGGTTTTGAGTGGGACTCTTCCCCCCTGGGGCTGGTGGCCCGACAGTGGAGATTCCTGAAGACTTTGCTGTGCTGGGGAATTTCCAAGCCCTGAGCAGGCTGTTTCGGGGGCCTGCAGGGTGGAGGGTATCTGGAAGTTGATATGGTGAGACAGTGATGGAGGAGATTCTTGTGAGAGGTGGAATTTTGGGTTTCTGACTAGGCGGTCAGAGGTTCTGGCTGGAGCCCCTCCCCCTAGGGTTGGTGGCTGGGCCCCGGTGATCCCTGGGATCTTTGTTGTGTGGGGTGTTCCCAAAACCTGAGTGGGCTGTTTTGGGGGACTTGCAGGGCAGGAAGTGTCTGGATGTCAATTTGTTGAGACAGTGACAGAAGAGATTCTTGCAAGAGGTGGAACTTGCGGTTTCTGACACAGAGGTCAGAAGTCCTAGGTGGAACCCCTCCCCCTAGGGCTCTTGGTCCATGTGCAGCGGTCCCTGAAATTTTTGTAGTGCAGTGGCATCCCCAGAGGGCTGTTTCCAGGGCTTCCAGGGCAGGAGGTGTCTGGATGTCAATTTGGTGAGACAGTGACAGAAGAGATTCTTGTAAAGGTGGAATTTTGGGTTTCTGACACAGAGGTCAGAGGTTGTGGGCGGGATCCCTCCCCCTAGGGCTGGTGCCCAGCTGTGGGGACCCCTGAAGGCTGTGTTGTGCTGTGGTGCTCCCAGGCCCCCTGTTAACTGGAAGCATGGTTCCCAGGTCTGAGTTCCCTAAACACTGGTGGCCCACATGCCAGAGACTCACACACCTTGAGTCTGCAGTGTCACAGACTTCCCATCGCTGAATCCACCATGCCCTGAAGTGCATCTGAGGACTTTTATTACCCTAGACCTCAGCACTTGTGTTTTTTTTTTATTTTATTTTTACTTTTTTTTCTTGTCTTGGTTGCTAATATTGTATTGTCTTCTGGTCTTTTCTCCTGTTTTATATCGCAAAGTCCTTCTTCATTTATTTAGTTTTTTTTATCCTTTTCTTTTTCTTGCTTGTTCCCCCCCCCCCCTTTTCTTTTCTCAACTGTTTTTTCTCTTCTCTTTCTTTTCTCTCTCTTTTTCTTCTTATTTTATTTTATTTTCTTTATATAATAGGTGCTGCAGGGAGTGCTTCACACTTGCTGTGTTTCCTCATCCACCATTTCCTCTTTATGTATGAATTGATTTTGGCCACCAACACTATCCCCTTTCCCCCACATCTTGTCATCTTCCATCATGTACTGTTTCTCTTACATTCCACCTCCCTTTCTTTGGACCCCAAATTGTCTGACTTTTAATTTCTAATACCTTTCTTCTGTTTTCTTTCTTTTATCCACTCTTGATATTATTGTCTTTCTCTTCTCTTTCCCTCTCTCATGAAAACATTGGCTTTTTAATTCATACTATATTCCTCCCCATATTCAGTTGACTGTCTCATTATAGGTACACTACTTACTGCTATACCCCTACACAACTAACATGAGTTTAATACCCATTCTCCCAGATCTCACATTGTTGCTCTTTTAATATTTATTACCAATACTACTTTATACATTTTCTTTTCTTACTCATTTTGCTTTCCCTGGCACTAATATTTTCCTTCAAAGTGAACTTAGCCAGCAACAAGAAAATAGAATAAGAAGAACAAAGTGACAAAGAGAAGACATAACACTTATGCACAAACAATAACTAATAAATCCCCAAGAATAGACAAAGAAGCTGAGGAACTGATTAAACCCATCAAGAATAAAAGATGACCAGACTACAACGAAAAACAACAAAACAAACCAATAATCAGGAAAACATGGCTGAATCCAATGAACAAATTAAAAACCAGGAAGGGGAGCATAACATTGGACAAGAACTTAAAGATCTCAAAACATATATTAGAGGCCAATTTAATGAAGTAAAGGAAGAGATTAACAATATGAAGGAAACATTTGGAGAGGAAATTACAGACATATGCAAAAAGATAACAGATATGATGGAGATGAACACCACATTTCAAGAAATCAAAAATATACTCTCAGCAAATAGCAGCTGATTAGAAGTGGCAGAGGAGAGAATTAGTGATGTGGAAGAAAGTACATCTGAAATCACACAGATAGTAGAAGTGATCGACAAAAAGATAGAAAAAATCCAACTAGGACTTAGGGACCTGCATGACAATGTAAAATGCACAAACTTATGTATTATAAGTATCCCAGAAGGAGAAGAGAAGGGGGAGGGGACAAAAGGGGTATTGGAGGAAATAATGGCTGAAAACTTCCCAAATCTACAGAGAGAGGGATGTACATGTCCAGGAAGCACAACGCCCCCAAACATCATAAATCCCCACAGGCACACCCCAAGACATATACTTGTCAAACTATCCAATGCTCAAGACAAAGAGAAAATTCTAAAAGGAGCAAGATAAAAGAAAATCATCACATATAAGGGAGTCTCCATTAGATTAAGTGCTGATTTCTCATCTGAAATCATGGAGACAAAAAGGCAGTGGTATGATATAGTCAAGGTACTAAAAGAAAACAAATTCCAACCAAGAATACTCTACCCAGCTAAACTAGCAATCAAAAATGATGGAGAGTTCAAAATATTCACAGATAAACAGAAATTAAAAGAGGATGCTCAAAAGAACCCTGCCCTTTAAGAAATACTAAAAGGAGATCTGCAGGAAGAAAGAAAAAAACAGGACAGAGTTGGAGGAGAGTGTAAGAGCAATAAAAAAGAAAAGGAAAAACAAACAAAATATGACAAACACAAGTCCAATCAAAATAAGGCTAACATAAATAATTCCTTGAAAGTAATAACAATGAATGTCAACGGATTAAACTCACCTGTCAAAAGATTCAGACTGGGAGACTGAATAAGGAAATATGACGCATCCATTGGCTGTCGACAAGAAACACATCTTAGACCCAGGGATACATGGAGGTTGAAAGTGAAAGGCTGGAAAACAACCTCACAAGCAATAATAACCAAAAAATGGCAGGAGTAGCTATATTAATATAAAAAACAAATATACTTTAAATGTGAAACAATTGTGAGTGACAAAGAAGGATACTACATATTTGTGAAAGGACAATCTTTCAAGGAAAACGAACAATCATAAATATTTATGCTTCTAACAAGGGTGCCAACAAATACGTGAGGCAAACACTGGAAAATCTAAGTGAAAGAATAGATGCCTCTACAATTATAATGGGAGACTTTCATACACCACTATCAACTTTGGACAGAACATCTCAAAAGAGAATCAATAAAAAAAACAAAAACTTTGAACAGTATATTAGAGGAGATGTGTCTAATAGACATATACAGATGATTACAAATGAATAAAGCAGGATATACTTTTTCTCAAGTGCACATGGATCATTCTCCAAGATAGACCATATGCTAGGCCCAAAGAAGGCTCAATGAATTCAGAAAGTTTGAAATCATACAAAATAGTATCTCTGACAACATTGGAGTGAAACTGGAAATCTGCAAGTGCCAGAGGCCCAGATTTCACATCAAGATATGGAAATTAAATAGCACACTCTTAGAAAAACAGTGGGTCAATGAAGAAATCTCAAAAGAAATTAATATCTACCTTGAAACTAATGAAAATGATAACACAACATACCAAAACTTATGGGATACAGCAAAAGCATTACTGGGAGCCTTAAATTCATACATCAAAAAAGAAGAAAGAGCCAAAATTAAAGAACTAACTGCACATTTGGAGGAATTAGTAAAAAAACAACAATGTAACCCCACAGGAAGAAAGAAAGAAATAACAAGATAAGAACAGAAATAAATGAAATAGAAAATAAGAAAGCACTTGAAAAGATAAACAAACCCAAGAGCTGGTTCTTTGAGAAGATCACTTAAAATTGACAAACCCTTAGCGAGACTAACAAAGAAAAAAAGAGAAGATGAAAATACACAAAATAAAAAATGAGAAAGGAGATATCACCCCTGACCCCACAGAAATAAAGTCTATCTTAAGAGGACACTGAAAAACTATATTCCAAAAAAAATGACAATTCAGAGGAAATGGACAAATTCCTAGAAACACATAAGCAGCCTATATTGATGAAAGAAGAATTGATGACCTCAACAAACCAATCAAAAGTAAAGAGATAGAATCAGTCATTAAAAACCACCAGACTAAGAAGAACCCAGGTCCAGACGGTTTCCCAGGTGAATTCTACAAAACATTCCAGAAAGAACTAACAGCAATCCTGCTGAAACTCTTCAAAAATATCAAAACAGAAGGAACATTACTGAACTCATTCTATGATGCTAATATTACCCTATTGCCAAAGCCAAGCAAAGACACCACAAGAAAGGAAAATTACAGACTAATTTCTCTAATGAACCTAGACACAAAAATTCTCCACAAAATACTTGCTAACTGTATTCAACAACACATTAAGTGAATTATACACCATGACCAATTGGGATTCATTCCAGGTAAGCAAGGATGTTTCAACATAAGAAAATCAATCTATGTAATACACCATATAAACAGATTGAAGGAAAAAATCATATGATTGTATCTATAGATGCAGAAAAAAGTATTTGACAAAATACTGCACTCTTTCTTGATAAAAACCCTGCAATAGATTTGAATAGAAGGAAATTTTCTGAACATGATAAAGATTATATATGAAGACCCCACAGCAAACATCATTAAAAATGGTGAAATCCTAAAATCCTTTCCTCTGAGATCAGAAAGAAGACAAGGATGCCCACTCTCACCTCTTCTATTTAACATTGTCTTAGAAGTACTTGCTCGAGCACTGAGGCAAGAACCAGATATAAAAGGCATTCAAACTGGAAAGGAAGAAGTGAAAATTTCATTCTTTGCAGAGACATGATCCTATACATAGAAAACCATAAGAAGTCTACAACAAAGCTTCTAGAACTAATAAATGAGTTTAGTAAAGTCCCAGGTTATAAGATCAATGCACAAAAATCAGTAGCATTTCTGTAAACCAATAACGAGCAAGCTCAGGAGGAAATCAAGAAACAAATAACATTTACAATAGTCAATAAAAAATCAAATACCTAGGAATAAATTTAACTGAAGATGTAAAAAAATGTATGCACAGAGAATTTCGCAACACTGTTCAAGGAAATCATAGAAGACCTAAATAAATGGAAGAATATTCCCCGTTCATGGACAGGAAGACTAAACATCATTACGATGTCTATCCTTCCAAAACTGATCTACACATTCAATGCAATCCCAATAAAAATCAACACAGCACTGATTAAAGAACTAGAAAAACCAGCTATAAAATGTATTTGGAAAGGAAAGAGGCACTGAATAGCCAAAGACATATTGAAAAAGAAAAATAAAATTGGAGGAATCACACTACCTGACTTCAAAACATACTACAAAGATACAGTAGTGAAAACATCATGGTATTGCACAAGGAGAGACACACAGACCAATGGAACCAAATTGAGAGTCTGATACAGATCCTCATATATATAGCCATATAGTATTCAGTAAAGCCACCAAACCCTCTCAACGGGGAGAGAATGGCCTATTCAACAAATGGTGCCTGGAAAATTGGATATCCATACGAAAAAAGTGAAAGAGGATTACCATCTCACATCGTATACAAAAAACAACTCAAGATGGATCAAAGACCTAAATAAAAGAGCCAAGACCATAAAGACTTTGGAAAGCAGTGTAGGGAAGCTTATACAAGACCTTTTAATAGGAAATGGCTTCATGACCTTCACAACAAAAGCACAAGCAGCAAAAGAACAAATACATAAATGGGACTTCCTCAAAATTAAAGCCTTCTGCACCTCAAAGAAGTTTGTCAAGAAAATGAAAAGAGAGTCTACACAATGGGAGAAAATATTTGGTAAACATATATCTGATAGGAGACTTATAACCTGCTTATGTAAAGAACACACATATCTTGAAAATAAAAAGACAAACAACCCATTTAAAAAATGGGAAAAAGATTTAAACAGACACTTCTCAAAAGAAGAAATACAAATGGCTAAAAAGCATGACAAAATGCTCCAAATCTCTAGCTATCAGGGAAATGCAAATCAAAACTACAATGAGATATCATCTTACTCCCATAAGATTGGCAGCTATGAAAAAAAAAAAAAAGGAGACTACGAATGCTGGAGAGGATGTGGAGGAATGGGAACACTCACCCACTGCTGGTGGGAATGCAGAAGAATCCAGCCATTCTGGAGGACAGGTTGGTGGTTTCTCAAAAAAATAGCCATAGATTTGGCATATGAACCAGCAATTCCACTGCTCTGTATATACCCAGTAGAACTGAAAACAAGGACACAAACCAATAAATGCACACCAATGTTCATAGCAACATTGTTCACTATTGGCAGAAGTTGGAATCAACCCAAATGCCCATCAGCAGATGAATGGATAAATAAAATGTGGTATATACCTACAATGGAATACTACTTGACTTAAGAACGAATACAGTACAAACACACGTGATAACATGGATGAATGTTGGGGACTTTATGTTGAGTAAAGCAACCCAGGCATTGAAGGACAAATACTACATGACCTCAATGATATGAAATAAGTAAACCAAGTTGTCTCAGAGAGCTAGAGAATTGGAGATAGGCTTACAGGTTTTGGGGATTGAGGAAGGAGGTAAGCTGACACGTACATGGGTGAAATCTATGATAAGCTTGAGGTAAGTATTTGTACAAGGAAGGGATAAAATGGGGACATAGGGTTACCTTTGGGTGGGGCTTTGTGGGCTTGAGGGGGGCTAGGGATGGAAGGATGGGTAATATTGCCCAAGAAATTGAGGGGAGGGGGAAGCAACATATGAACATAGGAGATTGTCAGGGATTTGGTTGAGAGTATAATGCTGAGAAAACTTTTTAAAAAATATAATAAGGAAGGTTACCGGTTTAAGATGCTTAAAGGGGATAATCTGATGCAGGACCGGCTCCTAAGGAATGTGCAAATGCTCATGTTACCAAAGTGCGTTATATCATTGGATAGACCCATATAATGAAAGTGAAGGTATACCCACATCCTGGGGAGGACTGATGCCCTCAATAGAAGGAATTGTGTCTCTCAAGAGAAATGTTGGCTCCCAGTGCATTAGGGCAGTTGAGCATGTCAAGCCCACAACACTGTTGCAAATAACCCTGCACCTGACCCTTCAAGCAATGAAGATATACTGTCACTGTGGGCCCTATGGACAGGGGGAAATAGGAATTGAATAGATGGAACCAATGTAACTGTAGGGGCAGTAGAAATGTTCCACAAGAGTACGCAAGGATAGATATAACACATGTAAAAATACACCAAAAATATATAGGGGCTGATAGGCTAAAATGTAAATCAAAATATAAAACATAAGATAAATAAAAATTAAGAAAATCATATAGTCTAAACCATAAACCACAATGTAAACCCAAATGTTACCTTGTTGGAAAGCAATTGTCTCAAAATCTGTATATAAGCTTCAGTAAATATAGTATGAATATGTAAAAAGATTATTGCTGTGAAAGGGAAGATGTTTTATGTTGGATATTTGGGAGTACTGTATATTGTATATATGAATTACTGTGATCTAAAACTCTTGTGAAGATAAGCTTAATAATTAGAAAAAAGAAAAGGATAGGACATAGATACTGAGGGAAAGATGGAAGTAGATTTCTTGCCAATTTACATGCAGGGCAACACTTATTGCAGTGATGGAAAGTAAAATATCAAAAACAAAGCTTTTACATTTTTTAATTTTTTGATACCCCAATTTATTATTACCTTAATTTTTCCAAATTAATATGTATTCTATATTTAACCTTTAAACTCATCACTATATTCCATTTTACTAATAATGGAACCTGATAATATATTGGGCTTCACTTTTGAAGCAGTTTTGGATCACAGAGAGTTTCAACTATGGCAGGAGAGGAATACTGGTGTGGGATGTTATTGACAGGGGACATATGGTTAACAGGGAGTTCTCCAGGGCATATATCCTGGGTACATAAAAATGTTTGGATACTTTCATAGAGGGTACAGTTAAAAACAACAATGAGGGAGTGCTGAGTTCCTAGCCAGGGAAGCTCTATCACAATCCCTAAAGGAACAGCAACAATCCCCCAAGTGCAACAGAAAAGACCAAAAAAAGAAGGAAGGTCCAACAATGAGCCATTGATACTAATGACTATGCTTGTGAGCCTGTGCACCTGAAATAAGAACAAGACCTAGAGCTGCAGGGTGCCTAAGAGTTGCCTCCTCAGAGCCTCTGTGTTGCTCAAATGTGGCCAGTCTCAAAACCAAACTCAGCATGTAAATGTGTTGCCTTCCCCTCAGTGTGGCACATGACTCCTGGGGATGAACCTCCCTGGCACTGAGAGATTACTACCAAGTACCAGCTGATGATGTAACTAGAAAATGACCTTCAATAAAAGGGTCAACTCAGACCAGCAGAATATCTCAATCTGCATATAATACCAGGAGTTAAAAATTCGTTTTGACCCGAATAAAAGAGGGAAATGGAAAGAACAAATGAGTTTATATGGCTTTGAGTCTCCAAAAAGAGCCAGGGGTTACTTATGCACACCTCAGCAGAGTCTCAGAGATAGATAAAGTAGATACAATCCCAGGTATTGGTTTTTGTGAGGGCTAAAGAGACCCCCAGTTTCTATGGTCATGGCAGATGGAGTTCAGTGCCATATCCGTTGGCCCTACTTTGGGGTTTGTGTTTCTGTGTGATGGAGCTGGACTAAGATGTGAGCTTTGTTCACAAGCCTCTCCTGTTACTTTTATCAGAAGTGTAATTGGTGCTGGGTTTTAATGTATACCCAGGGTACCTGAATCTCTGGACTGACCATGTGATAGCCAGGTCCTGAGCCTCAACAGATGTGCAACTCCTACACTCTGGTTTATTGGACCTACCCCACTCAGCTAACATGTGGGTGAAGAAGGACAACCACCACTCCAAGGAGCCATGAGTGCCTACAACTGAAAGCCAGAGAATTGCATTCAGCATCCATGTGGAATCTAAGCCCCCTCTTGATATAGATGAGCAGTGGACACAACTATTCCAAGGTCCACAGGATGGAGGAATAGAGTGTGGATTTGAGTGGACTTTCTGATATTCTATTCATGAACTATTGTGATTAGTAATCGAGCAAAATGTGGCATTGGTGTGGAGAAAGTGGCCACGGTGGCTGCTGGGGGGTAGAGAGTTGGAGAAAGAGATGAGATGTGGGTGCATTTTTGGGACTTGGGGTTGTCATTGGTGGTGCTGTAGGGACAGTTACCAGACATTGCATGTCCTCGCATGGCCCACTGGGTGGACGTTGTAGAGTGTGGGCTATGATGTGGACCATTGACCATGAGGTGCAACTGTGCTCAGAGATGTATTCACCAAATTCAATGAATGTCTTATGATGATAACAGAGGTTGTTCTTATGGGGGGAAGAGTGGGGTAAGGGGTGTGGGTGGTATATGGGGACCTCATATTTTTTTAACATAACTTTTAAAAAATAAAGACAAAAAATGATGAAAGAATGTGCTTTGTATAATTTGCAACTTTTTAAATTTATTGAGATCTCTTGTGACCCAGCATGTGTTCTATTTGGAGAAAGATCCATGAGCACTTGAGAAGAATGTGTATCCTGCTGTTTAGGGGAGCAATGTTCTATACATTTATTAGCTTTAGTTCATTTATCATGCTATTCAAGTTCTATATTTCTTTTTTTAAACCTCAGCACCAACTATAGTTCCGGTAAATGTAAATGGAGAGTCTTGTGGACAAAGATCACATCTAAGTCCAACTCCATTGCACAGAAACTTAAACTCCAAAGTAGGGCCAACTGAGATGGCACTGAGCTTCATCTACTATAACCATAGAACCTGTGGGTCTCTGTAGCCCTCAGAAGAACCAATACCTGGGGTTGTATCTACTTTGTCTGTCTCTGGGACTCTAATCAGGTGTGCATAAGGGCAACCTCTCTGATAACCTCCTGGCTCTTTTTGGAGACTCAAAGCCATATAAACTCATTTGTCCTTTCCATTTTCCCCTGTTATTCAGGTCAAAAAGCATTTTTAACTCTGGTATTATATGTAGACTGAGATATTCTGGTGGTCCGAGTTGACCCTTTTATTCAAGGTCATTTTCTAGTTACATCATCAGCTGGTAATTGGTAGTAATCTCTCGGTACCAGGAAGGCTCATCCCAGGAGTCATGTCCCACCCTGGGGGGAAGGCAACACATTTACATGCTGAGTTTGGCTTCGAGACTGGCCACATTTGAGCAACATGGAGGCTCTCAGTATCTAACTCTTAGGCACCCTACAGCTCTAGGCCTTGTTCTTATTTCAGGTGCACAGGCTCACAAGCATAGTCATTAGTATCAAGGGCTCATGGTTGTACCTTCCTCCTTTTTTGGTCTTTGTCGTTGCACTTGGGGGATTGTTGCTGTTCCTTTAGGGTCTGTGATTGAACTCCCCTGGCTAGGAACAGAGCACTCCCTCAGTTGTTGTTTTTAATTGTAACTAGTATGAAAATATCCAAACATATTTATGTACCCTCTGTAAATGCCCTGTAGGACTCCCTGCCAACCATATGTCCCCAGTCAATAACATCCCACACCAGTATTCCTCCCCTGCCTTTGTTGAACCTCTCTGTGATCCAAAAATTTTTCAAAAGTGAAGCCCAATATATTGTCAGGTTCCATTAATGGTAAAATATAGTGATGAGTTTAAAGGTTAGATATAGAGTTCATATTAAATTAGAAAAATTAAGGTAATAATAAATTGGGGTAACAAAAAATTTAAAAATGCAACAGCTTTGTTTTTGATATTTTTCCTTCCATCACTGCAATAAGAGTTGCCCTATATGCAAATTGGCAAGACAACAACTTCCGTCTTTTCCTCAGTGTCTACGTCCTATCTTTTTCTTTTTTTTCCCTAATTATTAAGCTTATCTTCACAAAAGTTTTAGATCACAGTAATTCATATATACAATATACAGTACTCCCACATATCCAACATAGAATCCTTTTCTCTTCCACAGCAATAATCTTTTTACATATTCATATTATATTTACTGAAACTGATGTACAGATATTGAGACAATAGCTTTCAAATAGGGTAACATTTGTGTTTATGTTGTGGTTTATATTTTAGACTAAATGATTTTCTAAATTTTTAGTTATCTTATGTTTTACTTTATGATTTACATTTTAGCCTGTCATCCCCTATATATTTTTGGTGTTATTTAAAATGTCTTATATCCATCATTGCGTAATCTTGTGGAACACTCCTATTCCCCACACAGTTATATTGGTTCCATCTATTCAATACCTATTTCCCCCTGTCCTTAGGGCCCAGAGTGACAGTCAATCTTCATTGCTTGAAGGGCCATGTTCAGAGATACTTGCAACAGTGTTGAGGGCTTGACATGCTCAACTGCCCTAATGCACTGGGCGCCACCATTTTTCTCGAGAGATACAATTCTATTTGAGAACATCAGTCCTCTGCAGGGTGCGGGTATACCTTCACTCTCATTATATGGGTCTCTATTCAATGATATAGCCCCTATGGCAAAATGAGCATTCATATACTCCATAGGAGCCTGTCCTACATCAGATTATCCTGTTTAGGCATCTTAACTAAGTAACCTTCCTTATTATATTTTTGAAAAAGTTTTCTCAGCATTATCCTCTCAACCAAATACCTGACAATATCCACTGTTGAGATATTTTACCCAGTGGTGAGGGTGACGTATTGAAGTCTCCAAATATTATTGTAAATACATCTGTTTCTCCCTTTGGTTTTCCCTGTGTTAGCCTGATGTAATTTGAAGCATCCTGCTTAGGTGTATACACATTTATGTCCATTGTTCTCCTGATGAATTGCTAATTTTATTAACACATAATATACTTCTTTTCTGTAATAACTTTGTTTTAAAGGCTATATTATCTGATATGATTATAACTATTTCAAAATTTTTTGTTACTACATGGTATATTGTTTTGTTGTTTTGTTTTGTTTTTGCCAGAAGAGTATGTAATAGGAAAATGAGTCACTATCCTATCACATACTGAGGACTTGTACTTTTAGCCTGACAAGAAGTCTTTAGGACAATCTTAAGATAAGTTTTCCTCATGTTGTGAGTGAGCTCTCCATGGCCCCAGTGGCTGTCACAGAGTAGCCTCAGCATGTCAGCAACCTGGTGGCCACAAGAGATCATAATTAACCCTGCAGGTTGCTCTACATGGAACCAAAGCTTGTGCTTGTCAATTAGGGAAGACATGCAAAGGTTCTTTTAGAAGACAGCTAAACAGAACTTCTCATATTTTCATATCATTACACTTCTAGAATTTATGATATTTATATGCCATTTTGGCAAAGAGAAAGAAAATATTTCTGGCTTGAAATGACTGTCCAGCTGGCCTTGAGGGCTAGCCCATTTGTGAATCATACTGAAATTTTGAATTCAAGAGCTCTCTAGTAAAGATTGTGCCTATCCTCAACATCCAAAGCTCCTCAGACAGAATTTTATTCTGAATTTTTAGAAGTGTAATCATATCCACTGAGTTTAAGAGTACCCTCACCTGTGTAGTCCCCAAAAGCTTATTTTTTTAAAGATTTATTTTATTTATTTCTCTCCCTTTCCCCCACCCTTGCCTTCTGTCTGCTGTCTGTGTCTATTCGCTGTGTGTTCTTCTGTGTCCACTTGTATTCCCCAACAGTTTATTTAAAGTCACACATAGTGTCCAGGGTATGTGGGTATGTTTCTTACTGAAAAGATGGCTCTTACAAAGGATTTCCATGCTCTTTCCTGAATTTGTGTAACTAGAGCCCTAAAATATAAAGTGCATATCACAAATTATTGAAATTCTAACATAAATTAGCAAGAGTGATATGATTTATTGCATTTCTGTAACATACACTTATTGTTAATTTATCTCCACCTTTGATTTTAAGCAATTATTGTCTTTCCTGGGAAATCAAGCCTCATTTCAGTGTTTCACATATTTTCTAGAACATGACTCTGCATCCAGTCCTTTGTCTCCACCTCTAGTCACCGTCCAACAGACCTGATCCTTTTGCCACAAAAAAATGGGTGCACACTGCATACTTTTATCTGAGTGGATCAGTAAAAACTCTAGTTAAGGCAAAGTTGTTCTCTGCTATATCCACTCCTTCAGAGAAAATGGCCCTTTTCATCCCATGTGGTTCTGTGTTACCACTTCCTTCCCTCAACATAGGGAAAACATGTGACCCAATCAGACATATCAAGTCCTTCGTTGGACTGAGATTCGATTTTAGAGATGACAGAGGACAGGATGGCAATGCAATAACTCATCCTCTGAGACCCCCAAGACTTGAAACCTAAATAATCCAACAAGACCAAATGCACATAAAAATAATTTATATCTTAATTACACATAGAAATATGTGGTAAAGTCACATATTACTGAGATTAAGACCTGAGTAAACTTAGGGGTTATTAGTCAGTCTACTGTATTCCATGTATCATTTTCCACCAGATATTGTCATCCAGAAAAAAAAATGAATATAAATACACACATACACTGTACATATATACTGCACACATAAATACAAACATTATTCTAAGTTGAGTAGATCAAGCCAAGAAGACCTGGATCTTGGCCCAATGCTGCTGAATATTTACTTCTGATGCCTAGAGATAATTACAGAAGTTCTCTGTGCCTTTGCTTCTTCATCTAAAAAGAAGTAAAATGAATGAGACCATTGGTTTCAAAGTCCCTCTTTTAGAAAGGAACCAATGCCATTTAAGCAAAAATTGAACTCGTATATAAAAACTTATATGAGCAGAGAGGGTGAAAGTAGAGTCAGGATTAAACACCAAAATCTAAGCCAACTTGGCTCACTCTACATTGCTGTTTGCCTTCTGGAGTGTGTTTTCTGAAATCCACTGGATGAATTTGGTGTGACAGTCCTTTATCTTTTCCAAATCATGCATTTATTTTGTGATGATTGACAATAAAATTGATCAAGGAAATACTTGTATTCTTCATATTTTTCAAAACATTCATATTTTGATCTCTTATAAGCAGAATGATGAGCAAAGTTTAAATAAAAACTCTAGCCTTATTAAATTACTTTCTATTATTTAAATATTTTATACCCTCTCAATAGTGTCCTTAGACTTAAAATTAGTTTGCTTTCATTCAGTGTTTAGCTAAGTGAGGATGTTTTCATTACAGCTGAGGAGCTTGTGCTTGCCTTTTTAATAGTTAAATGATATATATCATCTGCCATAAATGTAATGCTTCTATTTTCTGTAACATTTATGCCACAATTAATCATTATTTATCAGGTAGGATGGAGTCACTCTGGGAGGGGAGAGCAAGTTTTCAACCACTTTGACTCATTCCTACTTGTTGATGTCAGGTAGACTTGAAAGTTCAGTTGTCAACCTGTTCCCTGATAGCAAAGAAAGAAGAGGGGTGGACAAGACATTAGAATGCATGGACTGCCCTATTCTAGACTGCCTCATTCAGACTCAAAGATGCAGGGCTGGTTGAGATGTTTCAGCTTCCCAGTGGACCTCACTGACCTCATGAGTGGCACAAAAGCGCGGTGCTTACTTAGCCCCAAATTGCATCACTTTTTTTTCAGTCTCATGTATGCTGGCTGTGGTTGGGACTCATCTCCCCTCTCAACCCCCAAGCTTCCCCTGGTGGGGGAATTGTAGAACTGCCTGCTTCTGTTAGGGAAGTGATGGGAAATCTGCTCCCCATGGAGCATCTCAGCTCTATCATACAGGGAGTTAGAGCACTATTCATTTCCCCCAGGCAAAGGAAGGAATATGAGCTGTTATTGTCTGTGACAGTTGGTAGTTTTGTGTTGGTGGCTTCTGCATTGCCCTATCCAGGAAATAAGTTAGCTAGCAATTAAAACCAGAAACTCACCTATCTGTGGTTCTTCAAACCTGTAGAAAGGCCACCATCTTCTTTTCACATTTCATATCATTTACATGCTTTTTGTTATGTTATTTAGAGATTTTAGTTTTGCAAGGGAGAATCAAGAAAAAATGAGGCAAAGCTCTCTTTGCTGAATCAGAAGTCTTGGCCTGAGAATGGGGAGCTGCCCTGCCCAATTTTGGAAACTGGCATTGGTGAAAGCAGGAAGTAAATAAATGCCACAGCCACCTAGCAAATTGATCTCCTCCTGCATTTGCCCTAGGATGGAAAGGCAGCACTGGGAAGAGGAGAAGAACTTGGTGCTGAGGTTATATCATGACTTTCCACCCATGTGACTCCAATCAGAAAAGCCTCTGGCCTTCAGATTCCTCCATGCATAGGAGCAGATGAAAGTACCCATTAAGAGGACCCTGTAGATTTAGTTGTTAACTCAATTGAAACCATCTCAGTGCTAGGTCTACAAATACTGAAGCTTTTTTGATAGCTTAGAATTGGTGGAGGAACCCTCCAGGTTGGATCATTCCCTGAAGGGAGCAAGGGGACTTTGAGTACTCGGCCACAGGCCTCCAGCTCCATGTCTAGTCAGGTCAACTCTGAAGGATGAAAAGAAAGAAAAATAAGTGTCTGCTCCTCAGTAAGCTCACAGTTGGGTCTCTACCAGGGTCTCAATTCTGTTAAAAACCCTTTAATCTAGTCTACATTGATTGTAACCCCAACTTCCTGGCCCTGGATTACACATCTCTACCACCTTCAGCTGCTAGCTCCTGGTCCTGATGAATCCTCTCGTCCTGCCCTGTCCCCAGGAAACTATGACCTTTGGGATCAATACCTGGCCATCATTTGTGTGAATAAGAACCTTGTGAAATCTGGGGGGACACCAAATGTTCAGCATCTTTTGGGAATCAACCAGAGTCATCATTGCACTGTTACCTCTGTACACTGTTACCCAGGAGGGAAGGGCATGGGCAGGCAGTGGAAGGGTCCATGTTCCTTTCAGAAATCCTAAGTGACCCAGCCCTCCCCATGTAGTTGTGTCTGAGGGTTCAAAGTACAAACTTTCCTGAAATCAGCACAGAGACCGGGAGACTGTACTAGAAGGGGGTTCTTACTGCTGGTCCCTAAGCAGTGATCTTTCTCAAGCTTAGCCAGAACCAAATGCACAAATCCTCTACATGGAACAGGGGAAGGAAGAACATCTCTACTCTTTATGATCTGCATCTCAGCAGGTGTCTTCCTTCTGGGGACCAACACAGAGTCAACTTTCTCAGCCTCTTTATCTATGACAGGGAGGAGATCACACATAGCAGTGTCATCACAATCAAACCGAGCTCTGTCTGTTCCTTGATTATCTCACAATGGGGATCTGGGCAATATGAGGCACTGGTCAGTTGGAGGGTGACTGCACCAGACCTTAGGAATGCTAAGTCCAGCAGTGTGATACTCCTCAGTTTCCCTTTTCTCAAAGTAACTCTTTTTTTTTTTTTTAAAGATTTATTTATTTAATTCCCCCCCACACACACCGGTTGTCTGGTCTCTGTGTCTATTTGCTGCGTCTTGTTTCTTTGTCCGCGTCTGTTGTCGTCAGCGACACAGGAAGCGTGGGTGGCGCCATTCCTGGACAGGCTGCATTTTCTTTCACGCTGGGCAGCTCTCCTTATGGGCGCACTCCTTGTGCGTGGGGCTCCCCTACATGGGGGACACCCCTGCGTGGCACGGCACTCCTTGTGCGCATCAGCACTGCACATGGGCCAGCTCCACACGGGTCAAGGAGGCCCGACTTTTCTAAAGAAATGCCAAGTATCCTGTTCATAGAGTCACGTAGTTGCAGTTGAATGAGGACACAGGATCATCTTGGCACCTTTAATGAAATAAAAGATTCTGTTTGAAAGAAGACAGATATATACATACTGACACAGAGAAATCAAGGAAAGCAGGGACAGTGAAACCAAGAAAAAAAGGCACATTCAGGCTGAGACAGAGAAAAAAGGAGGCAACAGTAGAGGCAGACAAGAAGGATGTTGTCAGAGAGGAGAAAGATGAACAGCAACCTGGCAGTGTGCCCCTACTTCTTAGTCTCATCACAGCAAACTCTCTCAGGTACCCCACATGAATCATATTTTTGGGACACACCATTTGCCATTTGGGGTCTCCACCAGAGTCTCAATGCTGCTGAGAATGTTTTAATGTAATCCAAATTGGTTGTGACCTGATTATGTTCCAGGCCCTGGGTCACACATCTCCAACAACTCCAGATGTTAGCTGATGGTCCTGATGAACCCCCTTTCCCAGCAATGTCCTCAGGAAATTATGGCTTTTGGGATTAACACCTGACCATCACTTGGGTGAATAGAAACCCCAGGTGCTTTGGGGATATTCCAATAACTTAACCATTTTTGGGAATCAACCAGATATACCCATGCCCCTGTACATGTCATGGAATCCCCCTTGATGGGACAGCATGTGTAGGAAGCAGAGGAATCTATGTTCAAATGTCTGTTGGGAGATCTTCCTCATGCCCATGTGTGGTCTCATATGATGTCCCATACCCATATAATCCTTTGTTCTGAATTCTAGCCCACCTTATTACCTACTGACCATAACACCATTTGTGAGAGCATAGGGTGTCCAATGGAGGATGCCAACATTATAATCAAAGTTCTGACATTTACCAACCCACTGTGACCTGATACTGGCCTATAAGAACCCCTTGGCTAATACGGAATGAGTTGAATGATAATGGCTAGGTATTATTGGGGCTTGAGTTGGGGGAAGTATATTTCTAAGCAGGAGAAGGAGGGAAGGTCCCATGGCCTGACTGAGTCACCAACTTTCTAGTGTCCTTAGGCAAATCATGACCACTTTCCCACTACAGACCTTAGAGCCCCTAATTGTACATGGAGTAAGGGGGCATAGTAACTTCTTATACTTCAAGGTCCATGTACCCCATTTTGTAGCTTCCAAAGGCTGAAGTGATAACTAAATATATACTGGAAGTATGCGAGCATGTTGGATTTCCCACCTAGACCCCATGTCTCATTATCTTACTTTGTCTCTGTCATTGATGGAGATTTCATTGCAATTACCCTGTCAGCTTGTAAACCAAGACTTAGTCATTGACTCCAAAGCAGTCACAATCATGCACCCACCATCTTCTCCAATCAGTCTGCTTTGACTTTTTCTGTCATCTAGTCTTGGGAAATTAAAAGTTGACCCTTTCACATTGAGGTCAGGACAAAGAAGGGAAATGTGATTCCATTTGCTTCTCTAACACAAGATTGATAAAATTTAAAAGAATGATAACAGCCGTAGCTGGCAGAATGTAAGGAAGCCTCTACTCTCATACACTGCTGATGACAAATTAAACTAATCAGCACCCTTTTAAAAGTTATCTGTCTCTAGTTATGTAAACGTTAAGTATACACATTCTTCATTCCAGCATTCCCTTTCCTGGGGTCTATGCTGAGAGTGTGAAGAGCATTACAATATTAAAATACACATGTGATATCCCCTTTAGCACTGTTGAAATGACACCAGAAAGGATTCACATGAAGTTCCATCAGCACTGAGAAGCTGAGCCTCTCTGGTAAAATGTCTCTCTTCTGGTACATTATACAGCCCTTCTGCCTGGCTTGGAGGTGCCACAGTGAAGTGTTCCTCATCATGGCAGCCTATGTAGATAGGGAATAGTATTAGGCACAAATCCTATATCAGTAAATACATTCTTATTAAGTGTGATAATAAGTAATGTTGGGGAAGTTATGAAAGAACAATCAAGCACAGTGTTCCTGGGTTCAGGTAGTTAAAACAACAAAACAGTAGCAAAATCCAAAGACACTCTTGGTCTAACATGAACTGAAAACACTATAAAAGTCTATTTTGTGATATTTCTACAAATATAGGAAAAGTGACTTTGTACCTGGCCATAGCAGGGGCTGGATTGTTGGGAATGGAAGAGTGATGTCAGCACAGACATTTTGGGAGTGCAATCATGGGTCAGATATCAGGAAAGCCCTGGGAGGGAGCCTGGGGAGTTGTCAGAGTGGGGTCTGAGGATCTCTTATTCAATGTATTTTGTCCCCTGTGTGTAGGGACCACTCTCATACCACTCTTCTCACAAGGCTGCATTGACCATTGTTGTCAGCATGGTGCACCTGCTCCCTGTTTGAGGAGGTGGTGTATAAAACCCTGTCATCCAGTTCCTCACCAATTTGCTGGGTGGAGCTCTGCAAAGGCAGTACCCACCAACCAAGCTCTCAGGCATTAGAACCCAGACTGGCTATCACCACAGGGGAACTACGCATAATGTCTTCATACCCAGATTAGAAACAGAACCCTGTCTGCACAAATTTACAGCTCATTATGAAAGGAGATGACAGCTGTGGCTTAACACCTAAGCAAATGATCACTGCCCCAACACTTCTTTTCTTGCCCTGGCAGCTTTGATCTGGGTTTGAACACTATAGGGCTACCACCTTCCATCTCCCCTAAAACCTGCTACTGTCCAGGGCCTACCCAATTTTCATGCCCTTCCCTCCACACACAGAGACTGGGAGGGGAATTCCTGTGAGGCTCTCATCCTGTGTTACCTTTGGGTGATTCCTGTTAAATGGCCAGTCTTCTGGGGAAGGGTTTAGGCCAAGACTGCAGCACTGGAAAGACTCTCATGTCAGGTTTTACTGAGGCAAAATCCTTGGGAAGTAGGAAACAAGAAGGCATCTTTTTCTCTCCTGCGACTGATCAGGTGAGCTGGGTAGAGGGCAGTCTTTAGATTGTGGGTTCCTGGTTACCAAGGTTCCAAATTCTGTTGGGTTATATTTCCAAGGAAGTGAGGTCAGTTCCTGGAATCTCGTTATCTCTGCTCCTCTTTGGATAAAACCTTACCTAAGGTTCCTCTGGGATGTTGAATCTTTACCCTCCTCTCTTCTCATTGGTGTAACTCTACAGTTACATGAACACAGTCATCCACCCAGGCTCTGATGATTTCAGTATTGAATTAGTATTGAATTAAATAGAGCTAGTAAGAGAATATATCCTTTCATTGACTTTTATCTTAGTCTTATAACATTCAGTTCCCCATTACTGAGTATGATAATATCTATACCATTTTTACAGAGGCCCCTTACTATGTTAAGAAATAGTATAGGAAGTTCTATACTATGTCTTGTTTATTAAATATTTTATCATGAATGGATGTTGCTTATTATTTAATGCCCATTCTGTATTTTTATTTGTGTATTTTATTTTTAGTAATCTTTGAATATGGTTAATTATACTAGTTTTATTTTACATATTATGAATCATCTTACTAATTTATAATTAACATATATATTGATAAGTTCACATGTGATTTTCCTAATGCAAAATAGCTCTTTCTTTTGACAATAAACACTGACCGGGAATCAATTTTCTTTGGTATAATCATAGCTACCTCAGCTTTAATAAGATTAGTGATTGCACATAATAACAAGCATTTGTAACTATCCTGCCTGCACTGGAGACACATAGGAATATAGAAAGGAAAAAGAAATAAATGACCCAGATAAATCCTGTCCATGTGTTTTTGGAACTCCTGATGACATTTACTGTCTGACAGCTAATGGAGACAAGTGTCCCTTCTAATGTTTTAGTAAGATATATTGGAGATTTCTAGTTCACTTATCTTAGTAAACTTTACATATTTTGAATTGGTCAGTCATGGCTTGAAGGTAACATCATTCTTGGAGACATAATTATTATAGTAACACATTTTTATGTATATATAAATATCTGTGCAGTCCCTGGATTCACCTTCAAGAGCTACTAGATGGATTAGTTTTGTCAGTCTCCATGGTAGAGCCTGGACTGGATGGACAAACTAATGTACCAGCAGTGCTACATATATCAAAGTCCAAGAAAAGCTGATTCACCAACTACAGATAAAACAACATGAACATGCACTATCTGCAGATGGGTGGTTTGACAGTGAAGGATTTGGCTTTTTTTCACTGTAGATGAGACAAGTGAGAATGTGAACCCAGGCATAAACCTACCCTGAAGGAAGGAAGAGGTTACTGGGCTGCAGGGGACACTTAGCTTTGTGTTCAGCACCAGGAGCAGGTGCAAATTGGAGAGTAAGTGATGGTTTCTCTTAAAGTCTTGTCTTGCTCTCAATATTTCAGATTCCCCCAGGGAATCTCACTAGAAATATGATTATATATTTATCACACTCATCTCTTAACTAGAAATGTTTCATTTCAGGAAACATTCTCACGTGTCCAAAAAGCAGAGTTTCACTTTTTGAGGCCTAAATGATTTGCCTATGTTCACCATGATCAGAATTCTGGGGAGCCTCATGAGTTCAGAGTTCAGGGAAACTTCATGACAGTTCCCCGTGTAGATTCAGAGCAGAGAACTCTTTGGAATTCCCTTCTTTGTGCACTCATTTTGATTCAGATTAAAACCAAGTGGGTGGCTATGCCAGTGTTAGTAATCTATAGAACGTAAAGTGTTTCACATCTAACCTCTCATCTGTCACTCAAAAGTGTATATATCCAACTTACCAATATTGTGTTTGTTTCTTTTACTACTATTCCATTTTCTTTCTCCTCTGTATAT
Source organism: Dasypus novemcinctus (assembly GCF_030445035.2). NCBI lineage: Eukaryota > Metazoa > Chordata > Mammalia > Cingulata > Dasypodidae > Dasypus > Dasypus novemcinctus. The sequence continues at coordinate 59,633,375 of NC_080691.1, read as the reverse complement.
ACTTACATCTCCCTTTGTACCCTCTGGTACTCACCCAGTTTGGCATGATTTATCTGGTCTAAATTCCAGATGCCTAGATCTTTACTTGGAAATCAGTTGGTGTCTCAAGCTGTGCAAGTTCCTGGGAAAGGCTAACTAGAGTTTATCTTTCACCATTGACTGGAAACATCCCGTCATTCCTCTGGGTCTGGGGTAATTTTCAAAAATACATTGATCATTGATAAACAAGAAGATCATGCTTACTTGATGAAAATGGCATGTGAACATAGAATTGTTCTCTTGTGATGATCATATTGTCCCATCCTGAAGGCCCCCAGTGAGATATGAGCTCTTGAAGATGATGGTTGGGTCTCTGTAAGATGTGCCCTTGTAGCTCTGACATGATGACCAAAACACACGGGTGCTTAATAACTATGGCATGAAGTGACAAGTCCCAGCTGATAATTTGTCCACTAACTCACTGTCTCTTACTTTCACGACTCTTCCAAGCGCTCCTCTTATACTTTCCTCTATCCTCTAAAAGGAAAACTAGCTGTCTTTAGTATTTATATATTTATAGACCTTTGGGTTTTTTGAATCCACACATTTTGAGGTATCCAAGATGTAAACACAAATGCTTTCCTTCCTAATTTCTACTTTCTTATGCGCAGTATTGCTTACTTCTACACATACTCAAGGAACTGAGAATTGATGCTATATTTTCCTGTAAGATTTACCATTAATTAGCAATTTCATAAGCCTTATTAGAAATATATATAGCAATATTCCTTAAATATTAATATTTATGTTAACACATATCATGCTTATCTTCATAAATATCAATACTATTTTCATAGCACAAATATTCCTTCATGAAAAGGCAAATTTATTCTGATAAGGAAAACATAATTTATTTTCCATTCCATAAAATGACACTAATTTGACAGAAGAGTGTATGCTATCAGGAGATTGTGGATGATATAATTTCCACTTTCCCATTGATTCCATCTTATTAGTAGTTACTCAATTTAACACTCATGTGATGATTCTAATAAATGTTTTAAAAACATCTATGTATGCAACCTCATCTTACCATGTCTGATCCCACACTTTATGCCAGGTTTGTTCTTTCTTCCTCTTCCACCTCCTCTCCAATTCCCTATCATTTCTCAGTTAACATCCAGTTTATTGTTGGCAGGAAAAATTGGTGATACTAATTAACATTTTAAAGAATAGAAAACTAGTGTTTTATGTTATTTTAAAATAAACACTAAAAGGAATAGTCATTAAATTACTGATTCCTTTGTTGACAATAAAAGTTCTCTGAGGAAAAATCATTTTAAAGAAGAATTTCCAATGTATTTAAAGCATGTCTGTCAATTTTTATTCCATTGTAATAGTTGTTGAATTCTGTCTTCAAAGATATTAACAGGGATGACTGCAGAAAGATCATAGGACCACATAGACTGGGGATCTGGACAAAGGGCATGTGTAGGGGGAGATCTGGACCACCAATCTCAGGGGCCATGTTTAGGGGGAGGTACAGAGGAAGGATAAGGGAGCTTCTTCTCATCTGGACTTTCTTTACATGACATCTTTTTTAAGCTTTCTGGGAAAGGCCAGGTATGCCTGTCTTGATTTTGTTACTTGGCTTGGGATAGATGTCCAATAGAATGTCATTAAAACATATCTATTTGTGCAGCTTCATTGTTAAATAAAACTTATAATTGATGTGAAACAAACAATACTTATAGAGGTCCAGGTGCCACAATTAATATAACCAAATGAAAAATTTGCAATTAATTTGTCAAACATGGAGATGTGGAAATATACCACCAATGAAGAAAGCACTTCAATCTTTGGCACAGCTCCTCGCAGTGACAAAATTTACTTAACCTTCAGATTTGATTTTCCTGCTTGCAAATCCGCCCAGTGTATCCCTCATGGATAATTTGAATGCTCATGCAGTAAGTCTTAACCTTAGAACCCATCACATGTTGTTCTCCTTAAACCCTAAATTCTTCCATAATCATTGGTGAATTTAGTGTCTAAAATATTTTTTTTTCTTACATTGGTGTCTAACCACCTTAGAACCAGGCTAGAAATGAATAACTTAACCATATTTATTATTCACTCTTCAATTAATATTATTGAATTGCTAGGTTGCAATAGGTTGCATTCAAGTACTGTTAATGATTTTATGAGTTAGAAAGATATTCAGAAATGAGGGGATGTTTCAACATTCAGGTGTAGACACTGAGACAGAATGGTGTTAACAGGAGCACAGGTATGGCATCGGAGTCAGCACTAGGGCTTGTTCCTTGGGCAATCATGGTGTTCAGAATTAAGGGCACACTAAGGTCCTTTCTGGTACCTTTGGGGATAATACCACAAACAGTAGTAATGAAAATATCTAACACTGACAACTTACTAAACTTAAACACATGAAGTTACAACTGAGAATTGAAATCAGCAAAATGGAAATGGTAGGGCCAAACATACTTCCCTCCAGTGAAACTTTGAAGAAAAACCAGAGTCCATTAAAACCAATAATTCCAGGGGATATATACATATTATATTTAATAAATGTATCCCATATATGTACGCACACAAACATACACATATATAAACCCTGGGAGTAGTGGTACAGTGAACATATTCCCCAAAATATACTTAATCCTTATCTACATCTGGTACCCATATCTGCTGATACAACACATTCTTTGCCTGGAAATAGGAGAACATATACTTTGTGAGAGGGAACCCCAGGAAAAGGACTATGTTCTCCAAGGTTTCAGCCAGCATCCCTCTCCAAGGGTCCCCTTAACACAATGAGAATAACTTATTGCCTTTCATTTTACATACATTAGTCTCCCAAATGCAAATTGCCACATGGGGAGACAGATCAAACCACAGCACAAATAGGACTGCAATTTCTTACTATTGGGGAAAATTCATAGTTTTCCTTAATTAAATTATTCTTTGAAATTAGTTTTCCCTTCACTGTGGCTCCAACAAACGGTTCAGTGAAAATCCCACCAGCTGTGATCATCATCCCATACGCATTGTTCTAATAGTGTGAGGAGATCTCTCTATCCTTAATACAAAGTTTCCGTAAATAAGAACAACCAGGGGCAGCAGTATAAAGTGGGTAACAAAGTTGACACAAGGAATTCCACACCCTTTTTCTAGACACACAGAACATTATTCACTGACTTGCCACAATGCACAATTAACAGCATAAGGATGCACCTTGAGATGAACTGACCCGAACTGTTATTCACAAAGGATAGAACTTGAGACTAGGACTTTGGAAACCATTTCTATAGTCCTGAATATGAGCAAGATTTTATTCCCTCTTCTTCTCACCAAACACTTTGAATTTGTGGGAAGAACAGGGAATTTAAAACTATATCTTACCCTAAGACTAGAATAGGATGTCAAAGCCATCTGAGCTAGTTTCTTTCCAAGTCCTTAGTCATTTTAATTGGTGATGGGTCCACAATGTAAAAAGTATATAGAGAATGTCCACTTTTAAGAAAAGGAAGGAGTTATAGAGTAGCCCTGTGCATAATGTCCAAGGAATTCTTTTCTACCTGCCTTCCAGAGGCACTTGAAAGGTCACAACTGTGTATTACAGTATGAAATACACAGTGAAAAGGAGTAATGTGAACCCAGAAACAAACCTATTTAAGGGAAGCAGTAAGAGGCTGGAAGTCAGGGGGTACTCAGATCCCACTATAAACATGTGCAGCCCCATAGTAGGTGCAAATGTGAAGTTGAGGGATGGCTTCCAGTCAGTGCCTGGGGCTTCCTCTCCATCTTAAAGCATTCTCCATGTTATCTCTCTAGATTTATGATTCTTTGCCTTCCACTCAAGTATATTTCTTCAACATAATTCACCATATTCCTTCACAGAACTAGTGGAAATATGACAGCACAATGATATGACTATGGTATTATTAGAGCTGTTGGCTTCAAAAAATATTCATTTCATATTCTCTTTACATTTATTTTGTATTTAAAACAATGGATTTCTATTTTTTATTAAATTGTCTTTTTTAAAGATACATAGATTACAAAAAATGTTACATTAAAAGTATAAGGGGTTCCTATTTCCTCCACACACACACCCACTCCTGCCACATCAACAAACTCTTTCATCATTGTGGCACATTCATTGCATATGAATATATTGTGGAGCACTGCTGCACCACATGGATTATAATTTGCATTGTAGTTTACACTTTCCCCCAGTCCATTCAGTGGCTTATGACAGGGTATATAAAAGTCCAAAATCTGTCCCGGCAATATCATTTAGGACAATTCCAAGTACCAAAAATGACCATGCACCTCATCTCTTCTTTCCTCTCCCTGCCCTCAGCAACTACCATGGCCACTTTCTCCAGATCAATGCCACAATTTCTTCCATTTCTAGTCACAATAGTTCCATAGTAGAATACCAATAAATTCACTCTAATCCATATTTTATTCCCTCCATCCTGTGGACCCTGGATTGGTGTAACAGTTTGATATAATTGATGAATTCCAAAAGGAAATATTGGATTATGCTTGTAATCTGATGTGGGGATTCACAGATAAAAAGCAAGGAGAAGAACAGAGTTGAGGATTTTTGATGTTAAAATTTGATGCTGAAGACCCAGGAAGTCAGCACCCAGAGGAAAGAGAAGCCAGCCCCAGGAAGGAAGGAACATTGAAGTCAGAGTAAAGCAAGCCACAGGAATATAGGGACGCAGGAAGCATGAACCCTCACAGACATCCTCGGCCATCTTGTTCCAAATAGACTTTGATGAGGGAAGTAACTTAAGCTTTATGGCCTGGTATCTGTATGCTCCTACTCAAAGAAATACCCTTTATAAAAACCAACCAATTTCTGGTATTTTGCATCAGCACCCCTTTGGCTGACTAATACAGAATTTGGTACAGAGGAGTGGGGAAGTGCTTTTGCAATTCATGAAATGCTGGAATGGTTTTATGAATGAGTAATGGGTATTGTTTGGAGGAATTGTGAAATGCTTGATGGAAAAGGCCTAGATCACTTTCAAGAGATTGCTGATAACAATATGGATGCTAAAGAGACTTTTTGTGATGACTTACATGTAAATGATGAAACTATTCTTGGAAACTGGAGGAAAGGCGATCCGTATTTTAAAGTTGCAGAGAATTTAGCAAGATTAACTCCTGGTTTTTATGGAAGGCAGAAATTAAAAATGGCAAGCCTGGGCATTTAGCTGAAGAAATTTCCAAAGTAAACTGAGAGAATGCAGCTTGGCTTCTGCTTGCCACTCACAGCAAAATGCTAGATGAGAGATATGCTGAGGATGGAACTGTCAGGCATAAAGAAAACAGAAACTGATTCTGGAAATTCCAAGCCTCTGGAGATCAAGCTACCAGATGAAAGTGCCCCACTGAAGGACTTAACTAAATCTGGAACTTGTAAATCAGGATTGAAGATGCAGTTATGTCCAAAAGACCTGTGGAAAGTCTTACTGTCTGATGGCTTGGACCCGTGCTTCCTGCATGCTAAACCAACAGACTTTTTGCTAGAGCTGTACAAACAAAATCACTGTCAGCTTGGAATAAAAAGGACATGGAAAGGAGAGATCGAAGGAGAAACAGCTTAAAGAGGAAAACTATGGAAGCTGAAATCTGGAATTAGGACATCATCTTGGACCAAGAAAGTAACCCCAACCATGTGTACAGAGCGTGAGTTTTCCACAGCAGCTGAAGAGGGTGGATGTTCCCACCCTATGTCCTGGGAGAGTTTTGCCACCCCATGGTACAGAGGGTGGAGCACATTCCCCAAGGATTAAGGCAGTTAAGATCAATACCCCACAGTTCTGAGGGGGTGGACCTGTCCCCCAAAGTTTAGGGAAAGGCAGGTGGTTAACTTGTTGCTCTGAGTGGGTTGAGCATGTATGCCAAAGGTTAGGGAGAATGTTGTCTTCACATCACTCTGCTAGGGGGGTTTGGTTGACACCGAGATGCTTGATGAGGGTGGAACCAAGAAAATGGCCATTGGGCAAGACTGTGGACAGGGTGGGTCACCATAAGGCCCCAAGGAGAAGAAACCATCCTCTTAAGAATGACTCTCAGACAGAAATCTAATGCAGGATGCCCTGAAGGCTTACTGAACTGTAGAGGACCCATGACTCATATTTCCCTCCCAATTTCTACTTATTGTAATGAAAATGTTTATCCTATATCTGTGTATTTGTGTATTGGAAGCAGATAAATTGTTTTGTAAGTTTCAGAGGTCTATAGCAGAGAGGGCTTTGCCCCAAGGCAAACTGTATTTCTTTAAATTGATTATGATACGATTTAGTAATGGATTTAAGGTTTTTTTGAATATTGTGATAACTTTTTGGAATTCAGAGGGTGGAGTGTTGCAGTTGATATAATTGATGAATTTCAAAAAGAAATATTGAATTATGCTTGTAATCTGATCTGTACCTGGGCATGATTGAGTTATGATTAGGATATTGCGTCCGCACCCCTTGGTGGGTGGGGACTCACAGATAAAAGGCAAGGTGAAGAACAGAGTTGAGAATTTCTGATGTTAGCGCTTGATGCTGAAGACCTGGGAAGTCAGCACCCAGAGAAAAAGAAGCCAGCCCCAGGAAGGAAGGAACCTTGAAACCAGAATAAAGCAAGCCCCAGGAACATAGGAACCCAGGAAGTCTGAACTGTCACAGAAATCATCAGCCATCTTGCTCCAAATATACTTTGGTGAGGAAAGTAATTTATGCTGTATTGGCAGGGTATCTGTAATCTCCTACCCCAAATAAATACCCTTTATAAAAGCCAACCAGTTTCTGGTATTTTGCATCAGCACCTCTTTGGCTGATTAAAACAGTTGGTAATGTCCACTCCCCCTCTATATTAAGAGGGGCCTTAGAACTCACATGATAGATGGATGTGATTCTCCTGCTTAGAGTTGGCACTCTTGGTTCCCTGGTGTGGTGATTGACCATGTTCACCTCCCTGTTAGCTGACTTGTGTAAGCCCAACAAACTGGAAAGTAGGAGTGCAACTCTGCTGAGGTTCAGGGCCCAGCCAGATCATGGCCAGTCCAGAGATTGAAGTATCCTTGGTATATATCAACTCCAGTACCAACCACAGATTCAGCAAAAGTGACAGAGGAGGCATGTGTAAAAAGGTCACATCTGAGTCCAACTCCATCACAGTCAGGACCACAAATACCAAAGTTGGGCCCACTGACAAAGACACAGAACTCCAGAGCCAACTGCCATGACCATAGAACCTGTGTGTCTTTGTAGCCCTTGGGAGGACCAGTAGCTTGGATGAGATCTAATTTGCCTGTCTTTGGCATCCTGCTGAGTTGTGCATAAGCATGACCCCTCTGAGGACCTCCTGATTGTTTTTTGAAGACTCATCTATCTCTACCATTTCCCCCTTTTATTCAAGGTCTTTTCAGTTGCATCACCACTTACTGATTGGTAGTAATCCATCAGTGCAAGGGAGGCTAATCCCCAGGAGTCATGTCTCATGATGGGGGGAAGGTAATATGTTTACATGCTGAGTTTGGCTTAGAGAGTGGCCACATTTGAGCAACAAAGAAGTTCTCAGAAGGTAACTCTAGGCAACCTGCAGCTCTGGCCTAGTTCAAATTTCATGCACACGGGCTCATAAGCATAGTCATTAGTATCCTTCACACAGTCATTAGTATTCTTTTCCCTTGCAATTGGGGAATTATTGCTGTTCTATTGGGGAATGTGACAGAGATCCCATGGCTAAGAACTCAGCACTCCCTCAGTTTTCATTTATAACTGTAACTACTGTGAAAATGCCCAACATATATCCGAACATTTTTATGTAACCTATATACATGCCCTGGAAACTCCATCCCAACCATGTGTACCCCATCAATAACACCTGGCACCAGCATTACTCCCCTGCCAAAGTTCAACCCATCTGTTGTCCAAAACATCTTAAAAATGAAGCCTAATATATTACCAAATTTATTTAATAGGAAAATTAAATAGTAGTGATAGGTTTAAAGTTTAGAAATAGAATAAATACTAATTTAGTAAAACTAAAATAAAGTAAAAATAAATCAGGGTACTAAAAAATGAAAAATATCATAAAACTTTGTTTTTGACATTTTGTCTTTCAGCATTGTAGTAGGAGCTGCCCTGTATGTACAGTGGCAAGTAAATTGCTTTCATTTCTTCCTCAGTGTCTTCATCCTTTCCTTTTGTTTTTTACCTAATTTTTTATTTTGTCTTCAAAAGAGTTTTAGGTCTCAGTAAAGTCACAGATGCAATATAAGGGACTCCCATATATCCAACATAAAACCCTTTTCCCCATTCCCCAGCAATGAACTTTTTACATCTTTATGTTATAATTACAGCAGCTGATGTACAGATATTGAAACATAGCTATTAAACTTGGTTCCATTTTGGTTTACACTATGGTATGTTTTTGGCTGTATAATTTTCTAAATTTTTAGTTAAACTTTATGTTTTACTTTATGGTTTACATTTTAGCTTGTAGACTTTAATACATTTTTGGTGTACTTTAACATGTCCTATATCCATCATTGCATGATCTTATGGAACACTTCCATTGCCCCACAGTTACTCTGCTTCCATCTATTCTCTTCCTTATTTCCCCTCCCATCAGGGCCTACAGTGACAACTAAGGTTCACTGCTGGAAGGACCAAATTCACAGATTCTTACAACAATGATGAGGGCTTGACATTCTAGCCTGTTCTCTCCCATTTGGAGGAACCAATTCTCCCAACAGAAATAATTCCTTGTATTTCAGAACATCAGGCCTCCACAAGATGTGGGTACAACTTCATACTCATTGTATGGGTCTCCACCCAATGATGTAACACACTATGAGAGATGAGCACTTGCACATTCCTTAGAAGCCTACCCCTGTGCCAGATGCTTCCCCTTAGCACCTTAGACAGGTAATCCTTCCTTATTATATTTTCTTAAGTTTTCTCATATTATAGTTTCAACCACAGACCCGATAATCTCCCATGTTCAAATGTTTCCCCCTACCCCCAATTCCTCAGGCCACCTGAAATATCCTTTCAAACCCAGCACCCTTCAAGCCTGCAAAGCCCCACCCAAAGGTATCCCTATGCCCCCATCTAATTCCTTGTCTGTACAAATACCCTCCTCCACTTCATCATATATTTCACCGATGTAGGCATCAACTCACAAACTTCCTCTTCCCCAAGTTCCTGTAAGCCTATTATCCAGTCTCTAGCTCTCTGAGAAAACTTGGTTTGCCTATTTCATATCAGAGAGGTCATATAGTATTCGTCCTTCAATGCCTGACTTGCTTCACTCAACCTATTTCCTCAAGATTCATCAATGTTTTCCTATGTGTTTGTACTGTATTTGTTCTTATAGGTGAGTAGTATTCCATTGTGTGGATATACAACATTTTGTTAATCCATTCATCTGTTGATGGGCATTTGGGTTGATTCCAACTTTTGGCAATAGTGAATAATGCTGCTATGAACAATGGTGTGCATATATCTGTTTGTGTCCTTGTTTCCATTTATTCTCTTTATATACGCAGCAGTGGGATTGCTGGGTCATATGGCCAATATACAGCTAGTCCTTTGAGAAACTGCCAATTTGTCCTCCAGAATGGCTGGATCCTTCAGCATTCCCACAATCACTGGATGAGTGTTCCTCTTCCTCCATATCCTCTCCAACACTTGTAGTATTTTTTTTTTGTTGTTGTTGTTTTTGGGACAGCCACCAGTCATATGGGAGTCAGATGGTATCTCACTGTAGTTTTGATATCCATTTCCATATTACCTAGTGATTATGAGCATTTTTATATGTATTTTTTAGCCATTTGTACTTCTTTGAAGAAGCATCTGCTTAAATCTCTTGCTCATTTTTAAGAAAAGGTTATTTGTCTTTTTATTTTCAAGATATAGGACTTCTTTATACATGCAGGATATTAGTCCCCTAGCAGATATATGGACACCAAATCTTTTCTCCCATTTGGTAGGTTGTCTTTTCACTTTCTTGACAAACTCCATTGAGGTGCAAAAGGCTTTGATTTTGAGGAGGTCTCATTTATCTATTTCTTCTTTTGCTGCTCATGCTTTGGGTGTGAAGTTCATGAGGCCATTTCTTATTACAAGATTTCGTAGGTGCTTCTCTACATTGTTTTCCAAAGTCTTTATGTCCTTGGCTCCTATATTTTGGTCTTTGACCCAACTTGAGTTTATTTTTATATATGGTGTGAGATGGTAATCCTAATTCATTTGCATATGTATATCCTATTCTCCAGGCAACATTTTTTGACTTTTTTTTAAAATGTTACATTAAAAAAATATGAGGTCCCCATATACTCCCCAACCCTCTCATCCCACTCCTCCCACCATAAAAACAACCTCCTCCATCATCATGAGACATCCATTGCACATGGTGGATACATCTCTGAGCACCACTGCACCTGATAGTCAATGGTCAACACCATAGCCCACACTCTCCCACAGTCCACACAGTGGGCCATGGGAGGACATACAATGTCTGGTAACTGTCCCTGCGGCATAACCCAGGGCAACTCAAGCCCCCAAAATTGCCCCTACATCACATCTCTTCCTCCCACTCCCTACCCCCAGCAGCGACCATGGCCACTTTCTCCACACCAATGCCACATCTTCTTCGATTACTAATCACAACACCTCATGCATAGAATATCAGTAAGGCCTCTCTAGTCCATACTCTATTTCTCTATCCTGTGGACCTTAGAATGGTTGTGTCATCTCCGTATCTATATCAAGAGGGGCTTAGATTCCACACATGGATGCTGGATGCAATTCTCCTGCTTTCAGTTGTAGGCACTCTTGCCTCCCTGTGTGGTGGTTGACCTTCTTCACCTCCATGTTAGCTGAGGGGGGTAAGTCCAATAAACCAGAGTGTAGGAGTTGCAGGTCTGTTGAGGCTCAGGACCTGGCTATCACATGGTCAGTCCAGAGATTCAGGTCCCCTGGGCATACACTGAACACCAGCACCAAACACAGATCAAGTAAAAGTAACAGGAGAGGTTTGTGGACAAAGATCACATCTGAGTTCAGCTCCATCACACAGAAACACAAACTCCAAAGTAGGGCCAACTGAGATGGCACTGAACACCATCTTCCATGACCATAGAACCTGTGGGTCTCTGTAGCCCTCAGAAGAACCAATACCCGGAGTTGTATCTACATTGTCTGTCTCTGGGACTCTGCTGAGGTGTGCATAAGGGTGATCCCTCTAATAATCTCCCAACTCTTTTTGGAGACTCATAGCCATATAAACCCTTTTGACCTTTCCATTTCCCCCTTTTGTTCAGGTCAAAAAGCATTTTTAACTCCTGGTATTATATGTAGATTGAGATATTCTGCTGGTCCAAGTAGACCCTTTTATTCAAAGTCATATTCTAGTTTCATCATCAGCTGGTACTTGGTAGTAATCTGTCAGTGCCAGGGAGGTTCATCCCCGGGAGTCATGATCCATGCTTGGGAGAAGGCAACACATTTACATGCTGAGTTTGGCTTCAAGACTGGCCACATTTGAACAACACAGAGGCTCTCTGGAGGTAACTCTTAGGCTCCCTGCAGCTCTAGGCCTTGTTCTTATTTCAGGTGTGCAGGCTTATAAGCATAGTCATTAGTATCAATGGCTCATTGTTGGACCTTTCATCTTTTTTGGTCTTTGCCATCAGGCATCATTTTTTGAAGATGGCATCCCCTCTCAGTTGAGTGAGCTTGGTGGCTTTGTCAAATGTCACATGACTGTACATATGCAAATCTATGTTAGAACTCTAAATTCAGTTAAATTTGTCAGTTTGTGTATCCTTGTGCCAATATCATTCCATTTTCACCACTGTAGTTTTGTAGTATGTTTTGAAGTCTGGTACTGTGATTCCTCCGATTTCATTTTTCTTTTTCAACCTGTCTTTGGCTATTTGGGGTCTCTTTCCTTACCAAATAAATTTCATAGTTAGTTTTTCAAGTTCATTAAAATATGTTGTGTTGATTTTTATTGGGATTGCATTGAATCTGTAGGTTAGTTTTAGTAGGATAGACATCTTAATAATATCTAATCTTCCTGTCCTTGAACAGAGAATATTCTTCCATTTATTTAGGTCTTCTTTGTTTTCCTTAGACAGTGTTGTGTAGTTTTCTGTGTAAAATCTCTTACATCTTTAGTTAAATTTATTCCTAGGTATTTGGAGTTTTAATTTGTTATTGTAAATGTTATTTGTTTTTTGATTTCCTCCTCAGATTGCTCATTATTGGTGTAGAGAAATGCTACTGATTTTTGAGCATTGATCTTATAACCTGTGAATTTACTGAACTAATTTGTAAATTCTAGAACTTTGTTGTAGACTTCTCAGGGCTTTCTATGTACAGGATCACGTCATCTTCAAATAGTGAAATTTTGACTTTTTCTTACCAGTTTGGATGACTTTTATATCTGGCTATTGCCTCACTGCTCAAGCAAGTACTTCTAAAATAAAATTAAAAAGAAAGGGTGATCCTTGTCTCATTTCTCAACTTAGAGTGAAAGATTTTAGGATTTCCCCATTGTAAATGATGTTAGCTGTTGGTTTTTCATATGTAGATTTTTCATATTCAGAAAGTTTCCTTCTATATCTATCTTTTGCAGTGTTTTTATAGAGAAAGTGTGCTGTATTTTGTCAAATGCCTTTTCTGCATCTGTAGATATCATCATGTGATTTTCCTTCAATCAGTTTATGCAGTATATTACATTAATTGATTTTCTTCTGTTGAGCCATCATTGAATAAAATGAATTAAACCCACTTGGTCATGGTGTACAATTCATTTCATGTGCTGTTGAATACAATTAGCAAGTATTTTGCTGAGAATTTTCACATCTAGTTTCATTAGAGAAGCTGGTCTCTGATTTTCATTTCTTGTGGTGCCTTTGGATTTGGTATTAGGGTAATGTTGGCATCATAGAATAAGCTAGGCAGTGTTCCTTCTTTTTTGACTTTTTGAAAGAGTTTTATCAAGATTGGTGTTAGTTCTTTAAAGAATGTTTGATAGAATTCACCTATGTAGCCATCTGGCCCAGGGTTCTTGTTAGTTGGGAAGGTTTTAATGATTGTTTCTATCTCTTTACTTGTGATTGGTTTGTTGAGATAATCAATTTCTTCTTTCATCAATGTAGGCTGCTTATGTGTTTCCAGAAATTTGTTCATTTCCTCTAAATTGTCCTTCTTGTTGGAATATAGTTTTTCAAAATATCCTCTTTGATAGTCTTTATTTCTGTGGGGTCAATGGTAATATTTCCTTCCCCATTTCTTATTTGTGTATTTCCATCTTCTCTCTTTTTTTCTTTGTTATTCTAGCTAAGGGTTTGTCAATTTTATTGATCTCTCAAAGAATCACCTCTTCATTCTGTTTATTTCTTCTAGTGCTTTCTTATATTCTATTTCATTTATTTATGATCTGATCTTTGTTATTTCCTTTTTCCTTCTTCCTCTGGGGTTAGTTTATTGTTGTTGTTGTTTTTAACTAATTCCTTCCAGGGTGCAATCAGGTTTTCAATTTTAGCTCTTTCTTCTTTTTTGATGGATGAATTTATGTTTATAAATTTCCCTCTCAGTACAGCTTTTGCTGCATCCCATAAGTTTTGAGGTGCTGTCTTATCGTTTTCATTAATTTCAAGGTAGTTATTACTTTGAGATTTCATCCTTGACCCACTCTTTGTCCAAGTGTGTGTTTTTTAACTTCCATATCTTGGTGCCCTGTCTGGGTCCCTGGCCCTTGCAGATCTCCAGTTTCATTCCACTGTGGTCAGAGAAATTATTTTGTATGATTTCAATCTTTCTGAATTCGTTGAAACTTTCTCTGTGGCCTCGCATGTTGTCTATCTTCAATAAACATTCATTTGTATTTGAGAAGAATGTATATTTTGTTGTATTTGGGTGTAATGTTCTTTATATGTCTATTATGTACAGCTCCTCTAATATATTGTTCAAAGTCTTTATTTCTTTACTATTTCTCTGTTGGGTTGTTCTGTTCAATGATGATAGTGCTATATTAATGTCCCTCACTATAACTGTAGAGGCATCTATTCCTTCACTTAGTTTTTCCAATGTTTGCCTCACATATTTGGAGGCACCCTTTTTAGGGGCATAAATGTTTATGATTGTTCATTCTTCTTGAAAGATTATCCCTTTCACTAATATGTAGTATCCGTCTTTGTCTTTCACAATAGTTTCATGTTTAAAGTCTATTTTGTCTGATATGAATATAGCTACTCCTGCCCTCTTTTGGTTATTGTTTGCCTTTAAGATTGTTTTTCAGCAATTCACTTTTAACCTCCTTGAATCCCTGGATCTAAAGTGTGATTCTTGTAGACAGCATATAAATGGGTCATATTTCCTTATCCATTCTTCAAATCTTTGTCTCTTAACAGGGGAATTTTATCCATTGATAAACAGTGGTATTACTTTGAAGGAATTACTTATATTAGCCATATTTTCTTTGGATTTGTTTTGTCATACGGTTTTTTTTTCCCTCTCTTTTTGTCTTTTTAGTTGTTCTTACACTCCCCTCCATCTCTGCCTCTCCTGTTTTTTTCTTTCCTCTTGCAGAATTCCCTTTAGTATTTCTTCAAGGGCAGGTTTCTTGTTGGCATACTCACTTAGTTTCTGTTTATCTGTAAATTTTTTGAACTCTCCCATCATTTTTGAATGCTGGCTTTGCTAGATAGAGCATTATTGGTTGGAAATTTTTTTCTTTTATTACCTCGTCTATGTCAAACCACTGCCTTCTTGCCTCCATGGTTTCAAATGAGAAATGAGCAATTAATCTTATGGAGCCTCCCTTGTATGTGATGGTTCTCTTTTCTCTTGCTCTTTTCAGGATCTTTTTCTCTTGAGCATTGGATAATTTGACATGTATATGTCTTAAGGTAGTCCTGCTGTGATTTTTGCTTTTTGTGGTACATTGTGCTTCCAGGACATGTATATCCATCTCTCTCAATAGATTTGGGAAGTTTTCAGCCATTATTTCCTCCAACAAACCTTTTGCTCCATTTCCCTTCTCTTTTCCTTCTGGGATGCCTATAATGCATATTTCTGTGCATTTTGAGGTGTCATTCAGGTCCCTAAGTCCCTGCTGGAATTTTTTCTATCTTTTTATTTATCAATTATACTATCTATATGATTTCAGATGTACTGTCTTCCACATCACAAATTCTTTCCTCTGCCTCTTCAACTCTGTTATTATTTGCTAAGAGTGTATTTTTTATTTCTTGAATTGTGCTGTTCCCACCATCATATCCATTATCTTTTTGTGAAAGTTTGCAATTTCTTCCATATGCTGTCCAAATGTTTTCTTAATATCCTTAATCTCTTCCTTTGGTTCATTAAATGGACCTGTGTTATTTGTTTTGAAGCTTTGATTAGTTGTTCTATGTTCTGCTCCACTTCCTGGTTTTTAGTTTGTTCATTGGATTGGGCCATGTTTTCCTGCTTATTGGTATAGTTTGTACTTTTTTGTTGCTGTATGGTCATCATTTTATCTTAATGGTTTTATTCGTGGTTGTTGTTGTTGTTTTTTATGTTCCTGTCAGGTCATCATTTTTTTCTTGATGGGTTTTCATGAGATTATACCTTCTCCATCTAATCTTGGGGTTTATTTAGGTGTTGTTTTTGTGTGTGGGTTAAGTCTTCTCTTTGACACTTTATTCTTCTTTTCTATTTCATTGTTGTCCAATTTCCCTTGAAGGAAAATATTAGGGCCTTGAAAGCAAAAGGGGTAAGAAAAGAAAAAGTATAATCGGAGGTGGGGCAAGATGGTGGCTGAGTGAGCTTACCTGGTAATATCTCCTGCAAAGAAGTGGCTGGAAAGCATTGGAGGTTCTTCAGGACCAGGCTGTTTCAGGATTTTTGCAGGACAAGAGGTGTCTGGACATCGATTTGGTGGGAAGGTGCTGCAAGGAACACCTCACATTTGCTGGGTTTCCTCATCCTCCACTGCCTCATTTCTGTGTGAATAGACTTTGGCTACCTACACTATCCCACTTCCCCTACATCTTGATATCCTCCATCATCTACCGTCTCTCCTATATTCCACCTCCCTTTCTTTGATCCACAAAGTGTCTAACTCTTAATTTCTAATACCTTTGTTTTGTTTTCTGTTATCCACTCTTGAAACTATTGCGTTTCTTTTCTCTTTCCCTCTCTCACGAAAAAAATAGCTTTTTAATTCATACCATATTCCTCCTATATTCAGTGGACTACCTCATTATAGGTACTCTACCTACTGCTATAACTCTACAAAACTTACATGAATCTAACATCCATCCTCCCAGATCTCATATTGTTGCTCTGTTAACATATATCACCAATACTACTATACACATTTTCCTTGCTTACACAATTGCCTTTCCCTGGCCCTAATACTTTCCTTTAAAGTGAACTCAACCAGCAATAAGAAATTAGAATAAGAAGAACAAAGTGACAAAGAGAAGATATAACACTTTCGCAAAAACAACAGCTAATTAATCCCCAAGACTAGACAAAGAAGCTAAGGAACTGATTAACTTGTCAAGATAAAATGATGACCAGACAGCAAGAAAAATCTACTAACCAAACCAGTAATCAGGAAAACAAGGCTGAATCCAATGAACAAACTAAAAATCAGGAAGGGGAGCAGAACTTCACACAGGTAATGAAACATCTCAGAACATTTATCACCGACAAATTTAATGAAGTAAAGGAAGAGGTTAACAATATGAGGACAACACTTGGAGGAGAAATTGCAGACATACGCAAAAAGATAACAGATATGATGGGAATGACCACCACAGTTCAAGAAATCAAAAATACACTTGCAGCAAATATCAGCAGACTAGAAGAGGCAGAGCAGAGAATTAGTGATGTGGAAGAGTACATCGGAAGCCAAACAGATAATAGAATTGGTTGATAAAAAGATAGAAAAAATCCAGCTAGGACTTAGGGTCCTGCATGATAATGTAAAATGCTCAAATATACGTATTATAGGCATTCCAGAAGGAGAAGAGAAGGGAAAGGCGTCAGAAGGTGTGTTGCAGGAAATAATGGCTGAAAACTTCCCAAATCTCCTGAAAGAAACAGATGTACATATCCAAGAAGCACAGCACACCCCAATCGTCATAAACCCCAACAGGCCCACCCCAAGACATATACTTGTCAAATTATCCAACGCTCAAGACAAAGAGAAAATTTTAAAAGCTGCAAGAGAAAAGAAAACCATCACATACAAGGGAAGCTCCTTAAGAATAAGTGTTGATTTCTCATTTGAAACCATGGAGGCAAGAAGGCAGTGCTATGATATAGTCAAGGTACTAAAAGAAAAAAAAAATTTCCAACCAAGAATACCCTATCCAACTAAACTAGCATTCAAAAATGATGGAGAGTTCAAAATATTCGCAGATAAACAGAAACTGAAAGAGTATGCCAACAAGAAACCTACCCTTCAAGAAATTCTAAAGGGAGTTCTGCAGGAAGAAAGGAAAAAACAGGACAGGCAGAGTTGGAGGAGAGTGTAAGAACAACAAAAAGACAAAAAGAGAAGTGGAAAAAAAAGGAAACAAAATATGACAAACACAACTCCAATCAAAATTTGGCTAACACAAATAATTCTTTGAAAGGAACAACACTGAATGTCAACGGATTAAAAGATTCAGACTGGGACATTGGATAAGGAAATATGACCCATCTATATCCTGTCTACAAGAGACACATCTTAGACCCAGAGACTCATGGATGTTGAAAGTGAATGGTTGAAAAAAAATCATACAAGCAAACAATAACCAAAAAAAAAAAGGCAGGAGTAGCTATATTAATATCAGACAAAATAGACTTTAAATGCAAAACAATTGTGAGAGACAAAGAAGGATACTACATTTTAGTGAAAGGGATAATCTGTCAAGAAGATTGAACAATTGTAAATATTTATGCTCCTAACAAGGGCGCCTCTAAATATGTGAGGCAAACGCTGGAAAAACTAAGTGAAAGAATAGATGCATCTACAATTATAGTGGGGGATTTTAATACACATCTATCAACTCTGGACAGAACATCTCAAAAGAGAATCACTAAAGAAACAAACATTTGAACAGCATATTAGAGAAGCTGGATCTAATAGACATATATAGATCTTTACAACCAAACACAGCAGGATATACATTTTTCTCAAGTGCACATGGATCATTCGCCAAGATAGACCATATGCTAGGCCACAAAGAAAGGCTTAATGAATTCAGAAAGATCGAAATCATACAAAATAATATCTCTGACCACAGTGGAGTGAATCTGGAAATTTGCCAGGGACAGAGGCCGAGATTTCATACCACGATTTGGAAATTAAACAGCACACTCTTAGATAAACAGTGGGTCAAAGAGAAAATCTCAAAAGAAATCAATGACTACAGTGAAACAAATGATAATGATAAAACAACATACCAAAATTTATGAGATGCAGCAAAAAGTACTGAGAGGGAAATTTATAGCCATAAATTCATATATCAAAAAAGAAGAAAGAGCAAAAATTGAAGAACTGCACATTTGAAAGAATTAGAAAAAAAACAACAAACTAATCCAACAGGAAGAAAAAGGAAGGAAATAACAAAGATAAGAGCAGAACTAAATGAAATAGAAAACAAGAAAGCACTTGAAAGTATAAAGAAGACCAAGAGCAGGTATTTTGAGAAGATCAACAAAATTGACAAACCTTCAGCAAGACTAACAAAGAAAAAAAGAGAGAAGATGCAAATACACAAAATAAGAAATGAGAAGAGTGATATCACAACTGACCCCACAGAAATAAAGACTATCATAAGAGAAAAGGAATATAGTTGAAAAACTATATTCCAACAAAAATGACAATTCAGAGGAAATGGACAAATTCCTAGAAACACATAAGCAGCCCATATTGACAAAAGAAGAAATTGATGATCTTAACAAACCAATCACAAGTAAAGAGATAGAATCAGTCATTAAAAACCTCCCAAATAAGAAGAGCCCAGGGCCAGACAGCTTCACAGGTGAATTCTACAAAACATTCCGGAAAGAACTAACACCAATCCTACCGAAACTATCCCAAAAAATCGAAACAGAAGGAACATTGCCTATCTCCTTCCATGACGCCAACATTACCTTGTACCAAAGCCAAACAAAGACACCACTAGAAAGGAAAATTACAGACCAATTTCTCTAATGAACCTAGATGCAAAAATACTTAACAAAATACTTGCTATTCATATACAACAATGTATTAAAAGGATTATACACCACGACCAAGGGGAACCCACACAATGGGAGAAAATATTTGGCAACCATATATCTGATAAGAGACTTATAAATTGCATATATAAAGAACTCATATATCTTGAAAATAAAAAGATAAACAACCCATTTAAAAAATGGGAAAAAGATTTAAAATGACACTTCTCCATAGAAGAAATAAAAATGGCTAAAAAGCACATGAAAAAGTGCTCCAATCTCTAGCTATCAGGGAAATGCAAATCAAAACTACAAAGAGATACCATCTTACTCCCATAAGATTGGCAGCTATGAAAAAAACAGAAGAATACAAATGGGGGAGAGGATGTGAATAAATGGGAACACTTATCCACTGCTGGTGGGAATGCAGAAGAATCCAACCATTCTGGAGGACAGTTTGGTGGTTTGTCATAAAGCTAACCATAGATTTGCCATATGACCCAGCAATACCACTGCTGGGTATATACCCAGCAGAACTGAAAACAAGGAAACAAACCAATATATGTACACCAATGTTCATAGCAGCATTGTTCACTATCGCCAAAAGTTGGAATCAACCAAATGCCCATCAACAGATGAGTGGATCAATAAAATGTGGTATATACATACAATGGAATACTACTCGGCTTTAAGAACAAATACACTACAAACCCACCTGATAACATGGATGAATCTTGAGAACCTTATGTTGAGTGAAGCAACCCAGGCATTGAAGGACAAATACTACATGACCTCAATGATATGAAATAAGCAAGCTGCCTCAGAGAGCTAGAGACTGGGAGATAGGCTTACAGGAATTTGGGGGGGTGGAGGAAGGATGTGAGCCTACGTCTGCAGGGGTGGAATCTATGATGAGCTGGCGGTAAGTATGAGCACAAAGATGAGATAAAATGGGGGAAGGGGTTGCCTTTGGGTGGGGCTTTGCGGGTTTGAGGGGGGCTGGGGATGGGCGGATGGGTAATATTGCCCAAAAAATTGGGGGGAGGGAGGGGCAACATACGAACATAGTAGAGTGTCAGGTGTTGGTTGAGAATAAAATGCTGAGAAAATCATATCAAAATATAATAAGAAGGGTTACCTGTTTAGGATGCTCGGAGAGAATGGTCTGATGTGGGATGGACTCCTAGGGAATGTCTGAATGCTCATTTTGCCTGGGTGGGCTGTACCATTGGGTAGAGACCCAAGTAGTGAGAGTGGGGGTGGACCCACATCCTGGGGAGGACTAATGCCATCAAATAGAGGGAACTGTATCTCTCTAGAGAAAGGGTGGCTGCCAGGGCATTAGGGAAGTTGAGCAAGTCAGGCCCTGAACACTGTTGCAAGTATCTCTGGACGTGGCTCCTCGGGAAATGGAGATTGGCTGTCGCTGTGGGCTCCAAGGGGAGGGGAAAATGGATGTTGAATGGATGGAACCAAGGTAAATGTGGGGGTAAGAGAGGACTTTCGCGAGAGTACACAAGGATGGATATAAAACATGTAATATTACACCAAAAACATATATGGGATGACAGACTAATAATGTAAACCATAATGCAAAACACAGGATAACTAAAAATTTAGAAAACTGTATATCTTAAAGTATGGACCACAATGTAAGCACAGATGTCACCTTGTTTGAAAGCTATTGTCTCAGAGTCTGTACATCAGTTTAAGTAAATATGATATCAATAAGTTATAAGATTATCGCTGTGGAAGGTGTAGGGTGGCACCGTGTGTGAGCGCGGCGACAGCAAGGGTCAGCTTGTCTCCAGGCGCCGGTGCGAGTCAGACCCTGGTGGCGGGAATGGGCGTTAAGGCCCTCCACTTGGGGTTCGGGCGTACTGCCCGCCCCTCTGCCCAGCTGCATCCGCTTCCCCCTCGGTGGCCTAACCCCGCCTCTCCCCCGAGGGCCACGGCCGTGCCATGACAGCCCCGCCTCGCTGCTGCCGAGAACCCTGGCTACCCCGTCTTCTGCCCGCAACCAGTGATGCACCCCTGCACGAACCTATCAGCTGTCTGCCGCCCACGGGCCATGCCCCCTGCCCCTCCCCCATCTTCGCCCTATATTAACCACTGTACTTCCTAAATAAATCAGACTTGCGCACAGATCCTGGTCTCCTCGGTAGTCTTCTTCCTACCACGCGACCTCCGCACCTTGCCTGCCCCAGAGCGCCTTCTCGGAAGGCCCCTCCATGTGTTGCAGCCCTCCGCCTGAGCCCACACCACCCCTGCAGCCGCCCTCCGGGCGAGCCCACACTGCGACAGAAGGGAAAAGGTTTTATGGTGGATGTGTGGGAGTAGTGTATATTGTATATATGAGTTACTGTGATCTAAGGCTATTGTGAAGAGAAGTTCAATAATTAGTAAAAAAAAAAAAAAGATAGGATGTAGAATTTTGCCAAATCAATAAGTATTCTATAGCTAACCTTCAAACGCATCGCTACATTCCATTTTACTAGTAAGAGAACCTAACATTATATTGGGCTTCACTTTTCAGGAAGTTTTGGATCACAGAGTGGTTCAACAATGGTGGCAGAGGAATACTGGTATGGGATGATATTGACAGGCGATATATGGTTGACAGGGAGTTATACAGGGCATATGTCCAGGGTGCATGGTAATGTTTGGATATACTCACAGTGGATACAATTAAAAACAACAGCTGGGGGGGTACTGGGTTCCTGGCTGGGGGTGCTCTGTCTTGATCCCTGGGGGAGCAGCAGCAGTCCCCCAGGTGCAACGGTAAGAACCAGGAAGGAATGAGGGTCCAACAGTGAGCCCCTGATACTAATGACTATGCTTGTGAGCCATTATATGCCTGAAATAAGAACAAGGCCTAGAGCAACAATGTGCCTGGGAGTTTCCTCCTGACAGCCTTCATGTTACTCAAATGTGGCCAGTCTCAAAGCCAAACTCAGCATGTAGATGCAGTGCATTCCCCCCAGCATGGGACATGACACCCGGGGATGAGCCTCCCTGGCACCGAGGGATCACTACCAAATTCCAGCTGATGATGCAACTAGAAAATGACCTTGAATTAAAGGTTCAAGGTGGACCAGCAGAATATCCCTGTCTACATATAATAACAGGAGTTTAAAATGCTGTTTGACCTAATGTAAGGGGGAAATGGAAAGGAGAAATGAGTTTATATGCCTATGAGTCTCTAAAAAAGAGTCTGGAGGGTGTCAGAAGGATTGCCCTTATGCACACCTGAGCAGAGTCTCAGAGACAGATAAAGTATATAAAACCCCAGGTATTGGTTCTTTTGAGGGCTAAAGAGACCCACGGGTTCTATGGTCATGGCAGATGGGGTTCACCGTCATGTCAGTTGGCCCTTCTTTGGAGCTTGTGTTTCTGCATGATGGAACTGGACTTAAACGGGATCTCTTTTCACAAGCCTTTCATGCTACTTTACTGGAATTGTAGTTGGTGCTGGGGTTTAAGATATATCTAGGGGATTTGAATTTCTGGAGTGACAATATGATAGCCAGGCCCTGAACCTCAACAGATTCAACTCCAACTCTCTGATTTATTGGACTTACCCCACTCAGCTAACATGGAGTTGAAGAATGCCAACCACCACACCATGAAGCCTAGAGTGCTGACAACTGAAAGCAGGAGGTTGTGGAATCTAAGCCCCCTCTTGACATAGATGTGCAATGGACACAAACAATCCAAGGCCCACAGAGAAAATGTGGCGTTTTTGTGGGAAGAGTGACCATGGTGGCTGCTGGGTGTGGGGAATGGGAGGAAGAGATGAGATGTGGAGGCATTTTCAGGACTTGGAGTTGTCCTGGGTGGTGCTTCACAGACAATTTTGGGACATTGTAGATCCCCCCAGGGCCCACTTGATGGAATGCGGGAGAGTATGGGCTATGATGTGGACCACTGACCATGAGGTGCAGTGATGCCCAGAGATGTACTTACCAAATGCAATGGATGTGTCATGATGATGGGAGAGAATGTTGCTGTGGGGGGAGTGGCGGGTGGGTGCAGTGGGGTTGAATGGGACTTCATATTTTTTGAATGTAATATTTTTTAAAAAATGAATTTAAAAAAGATACCTAGAAAAAAAGTATAATCATAATTTTGATAGTAAGTAATAGCAGAATCATGTGTCATCTGGGAAAATGGATATTAAACTCAGGTAAGCTGTGTAGAGTTATAACATTATAAAAGTGAAGTACCTACAATAAGAACGTAAACTGAATATGGAGAACAATATAGTATGATTGAAAAAGGCCAGTGTGGTCAGAAGAGATGGAAAGAGAAAAGAAAGGACAACAACATAAAGAGTGAATAAAAGATAGTAAATGGAATGGAGGTGTTAGAAATAAAAAGTCAGAAAAATTGGGGGCTAAACAAAGAGAAGTGGAATGTGAGATAAACAATAGATGCTGGAGGATAGAAAGATGTAAGGGAAAGGGAATAGCATTGGTAGCCAAAATCAGTACACCCAGAAAGAGGAAATCAAGGATGAAGTAGTACAGCAAGGAATAAATTGCTTAAGATTCTGACCTTCTTCCTTTCTCCCTTCCTTACTTCCCTCTCCCCAGGGCAGCAGGAAGGCAGTGTGAGGGCTCCCATTGGAGATTCAAATGGGACACTGGTAAAACAACTCACCGTAGAAAATAATGACCCTAAGTTTCTTGAGATATTGCACCTTTTACAACTGAAAATATGGTTTATACTTTGTTTCTTTGACTACTTATAAGAGCAAAGTTCAGGAATGAAATCAACTATAATTATTTAATTTTCTCTTACTTGCATTATTCCTTAATGCTGGACTATGTCCTATTCCTTAAAGATGTCTTTCTCTTTAAGCAATGTTAAATATAAAGTAGGAACTTATGTTCCACTATCTACTGTTTTTATTCCCATAGGCACAGATATTGAGTAAAATAGCTCACCTCTTTCCCCACCCTATCCCACATTTGAGTCCAGATCACTTCATTCACAGCAGGGATCATTACACTCACAGTTGGGCTCACATGACCGAGAGCTAAAATATATTTCCCTATAGTCCTGCCCATATCATGCAGAGCAAACTCAGCTTCTGCAGAGCCTTTCTGAGAGTATGTTTCACTCAAAGGAAGACTGGGTGGCTACACTGAGAACAAGGATCAAAACCCAGATAACATCAAATGTAATTTCAAAAAGATGTCATAAAAATGGTGACCTAATATATCGCCAGAAAAAGCCTCCAAGAATAAAAAAAATTGACAAATCTCACTTAATTCGATCTCTGGGAATGGAAGGAGGACTCCACTAATGCTGAATCAAAGAAAAAGAAAAATAATTTCCAAGATCAGGGGGAAATTTCTGTCCTGTTCTTGCCATTCTGTACTCCTGCCACTCACTTTGTCCCACGCAACATGGGAATAACCCAGGGTTAACACATCCTCAGTACCTCCTATTGTAGGTAGATTATAGAAACATTTGCAACAGTGAGTAACACCTCCAGGCATATCCGGGGAAAGAGGAATAAATCTTCAGAGACCAAGGGCAAAACCCATACCCCTAAGGCACATCCACTAAAAAAGGACCCCAGAAAAAATAAAGGGAGAAAGATACCACAGCAGAACTGTTGGCTAGAACTGTGCTTACGTAATCCAGTGCGTGGTGGTAGGATCAACTAAATGCAAACATGATTTTCTAAATGAATTGACCTGGTTTGAGTTGCTGGTGTGGGATACCTTAACAGGAAAGTAATCAGAGGCAATAAAAAGTAATATAGGATAAAATGGATATGGGCTGAACTGCAGTAAGACACGTCAGATCCCAGAACAGAAAAGCACAAGGAAAAGGGGCACTGTTGGAAGATAATTTCTAATAAATAATAGGATCTGGGAAGAAAATTCCACTCAAAACAAACAGAAGGAACATGAAACAATTGCACTAAAAGTACAATATTAAAAATTGGACTGCACATCCAGGGCAGAAATCAGATGACGAGGAGTAGATAAAACTGATCTGTTAAACACAGCCTCCTTTAATGGAGCAGAAGAACTTGTAACAAGCATAGGAGGGATTTAACACAAAGCCTATCAACATAATGCCCTAGACAAGAGGAAGAAATGGAATTTGATATTAAGTCAAATGTCTAATATCAGCAAAATGTTACAAGCCCAACTAAGAAACATGAAGCTATGGCTCAGCCAAGGGAACAAACTAAAATATCAGAGGAATAAATGGAGTATGGAAATCTAATCAAAGAACTTCAAACAACTCTCCTAATTCATTTTCAGAGATGAAGGAAAATATGGATAAGAATAAGTTTGATAGTTTTCATTCCTGTTCAATTTTTTGGAAGAACTTGAGCAAGATTGTTACTATTGATAGATCATCTTTGAATGATTAGTAGAGTTCACCTGTGAAGTCATCAGGTCATGGACTTTTCATTTGTGGGAGGCTTTTGATGACTTTCAGTCTCTCTACTCATGACTAGCATCACCCAGTTTCAGTGTAGGTTGTTTCTAAGAATTTGCCCCTTTCTCTAAGTTGCCTAATTTGTTGATGTGATGTGGGCTATGGGTGGAAGGCTCTTTGTCTCTTCAGAGATAACTAAGTTGTTTGACTTGTGGGTGTGGAACGGTAAGAGGCTGCAGTCCTGCTCTTAGGGACCAGCAGCGGCTCCAGTCCCAGGAAATGTTTAGCAATGCGGGGGCTATAAACTTTAAGTATTTAGGGGAAATGCAAAAACCAAATATGCTAAAGGCTTATCTAGAATGTCTGGAGTCCATGCTAAAAGCTTACCTAAGATGTGGAAGATATATGCTAATTGAAGCCTATTGAGAACTGAAACAAAGGGACCATTTGGCCTTTCCTCTCTGTATAAAAGACGTTTGAAAATCTTGTTCGGGGCTCGGGATTCAAACTGAAAGCTCCCGAGTCCGGCCGGCCGTCAATAAACCATTTTTCCTTCTCAAAATCATTCCTGAGTCCTGGCCTCTCTATACTCAAATAATTGAACTTCTCTTAAATTCCACAACAGATGGACAGTTGTTCATAGTATTCTCTTATGATATCTCATTTCTGTGAGGTCTATAGTAATGTCCCACGTCTTATTTCTGAATTTATTTATTTGTGTCTTCTCCCTTTCTTTCTCAATCTAGCAAAGTATTTGTCAATTTTGTTGATTTCCTGAGGAACAGCCTTTTGGTTTTGTTGATTCTGTCCTTTGTTCTTTTATTCTCAATTTCATTTATTTCTGCTGAATCTATTAGTTCTGTCCTTAGTTTTGCTTTGGGATTACTTTTGCACTGCTATTTCTAATTCTCCACATGCATGGCTTGGTCTTTGATTTTAACTCTTTCTTCTTTTTTTAATATAAACATTGAGGACTATAAATTTCACACAGTGATGTGTTCACTGTGTCCCATAAGTTTAGTTATGTTGCATTCTCATTTTCATTCATCTCAAGATATTTACTGATTTCTCTTTCATTTTATCCCTTGAACCACTGATTATTTGATATTGTGTTGTAAAATCCCCAGGTACAGATGAATTTTCCCTTCAGCTGTTCATTATTGATTTCCAGCTTCATTTCATTATGATCAGGGAAAGTGATTTTTATAATTTCAGTCATATTAAATTCACTGAGAACAGTCTGTGACCCAGCTTGGGTCTATCCTGGAGAAGGACCCAGGAGCATTTAAAAAGAACATGTACCCTGCTGTTTTGAGGAGTAATGTTCCATAAATGTCTGTTTTGTTTAGTTCATTTACCATATTGTTCAAACTGTTTCTATATTTATCATCTTTCCAGATCCTTTATCCAATATTCAGAGTGTTGTATTGAAGTCTCCAAATATTATTTCCAGAGATATCTATTTCTATCTTCAATTTTGCAAGAGTGAGACTCATGTATCTTAGGGTACCCAGGTTTGGTACATAAATATTTATTATAGTTATTTCTCCTTCAAAAATTTGCCCTTTTTGTTAATATATAATTAACTTCTTCATGTCTTATAAAGTTTACATGTAAATTCAATTACATCTGATATTAGTATTACTATTTCATATCTTTCTTTATAAAAATAATTATTTCTGAAGACGTTTAAGATTACATAAATATTCCATCAAAAATATAGGGGACCAATCTTCTTTATTCGTCTTTGCCATTGCACTTGTGGGATTGTTGCTGTTCCATTGGGGAATGTGATAGAGCTCCCCTGGCTAGGAACTCAGTACTTTCTCAGTTGTCCTTTTTAACTGTAACCACTATGAAAACATTCAAACATTTCTATGTACCCTGTATACATGCCCTGGAGCACTCCCTCTCAACTATGTGCCCCCTATCAATAACATCCCACACCAGCATTCCTCCGCTGCCATAGTTGAACCTCTCTATGGTCCAAAACTTCTTCAAAAATGAAGCCTAATATATTGCCAGGTTCCAATAATTATAAAATGGAATATAATGATGCATTTAAAGGTTATATATAGAATACATACTAATTTAGGAAAACTAACTAAAGTAAAAATAAATTTGGTTATCAAAAATGAAAAAAAATGAAAAAGACTTTTTGATCTTTTGCCTTTCATCACTGCAATAAGTGTTTCCTTGTATGTACAGTGGCAAGGCAATTCCTTCCATTTCTTCCTCACTGCCTACAACCTTTGTTTTTCTTTTATTTTTTCTTCTAATTATTGTCTTCAAAAAAGTTTTAGATCACTGCTGATGGTAGGGAAAGGGAAAAAGAGATATCATGTGGGGACATTTTCAGGACTTGGAGTTGTTCCTGGGTGGTACTGCAGGGACAGTCACTGGACATTGTATGTCCTGCCATGGTCCAGTGGGTGGACTGGGGGAATGTGTAAACTGTAATGTAAACCATTATCCATGTGATGCAGCAGTGCTCCAAAATGTATTTACCAAATGCAATGAATATCCCACGATTATGAAAGAGGTTGTTGATGTGGGAGGAGTGGGATGAGGGGGTGGGGGCTATACGGTGAACTCATATATTTTTAATGTAACATTTAAAAAATAAAGAGATAAAACAAAAAAAAAACAAACAAAAAAAAGAATTGGGAGGCCATCAGAGGGGTCATACTTACGCATGTCACAGCAGGATCTCAGAGACAGCCAAAGTAGATACAGTGCCAAGTAGTGGGGCTCTTGAGGGCTACAGAGACATACCCAGGTCCTATGGTCATGACAAAGGTTCTGGAGTTCAATGCCTTGCCAGTGGGCCCTACTTTGGAACTTTTGCTCCTGAGTGTGCTGGAGTTGGACTCAAATGTGACCTCTCTACACATGCATCTTCTGTCACTTTTGCTTAACCTGTGGTTGTCATTGGGGTTAGTGTAAGTTCAGTAGACTTGAATCTCTGGACTTTCTATGTACCATCTGGGTCCTGAGGCTCAGCAGAGATGCAAAACATAGTTCATTGGACTTACACAGGTTGGCTAACATGCAGGTGAGTATGATCAACCACCACACCAGGGAATTGAGAGACTCTACAGCTGCAAACAGGAAAATCCATCCATCAACCATGTGGGATCTAAGCCCCCTGTTGATTTAGAGGTGGAGTGGACATCCCAGGATCCTCAGGATGGAGGAATAAGATATGGATTTGCGTGGACTTATTGGTATTCTACTATAGAATTATTGTGACTCCAGCAATGGAAAAAATTATATCACTGATGTGGAGACAGTGGCCACAGAAGTTGCTGAAGGCAAGGAGAGGGAATAAAGAGGTGTGATATTGGGGCATTTGGGGACTTGGAGTTGTCTTCAATGATATTGTAGGGACAGATGCCGACATTATATATCCTGACATAACCCATTGAATGTACTGGGAGAGAAGGTAGGCTACAACATAAACTATAATCCATGCTGTGTAGCAATACTCCAAAATGTACTCATCAAATGCAAAGAATGTACCACACTGATGACAGAAGTTGTTCATGTGGGAGGAGTTACGGGTGTGGGGAGTGGGGTATATGTGAACCTCTTATATTTTTTAATGTAACATTTTGTGTGATCTATGTATCTTTAAAAAACATAATAAAATAAAAAATAAATATGTAGGGGAAATATCCCACCAACTGTCTCTCCCATATTTTCTCCCAATATCAACATCATTCTTAATGTAGCACATTTGTTACAATTGATAGACACATATAAAAGCATTGCTACTAACCAGGGTCTTTAGCTTACATTATGAACTTACACTTTGTACCACACAATTTTATAGTTTGGCAAAATATATAATGGCCTGTATCTGCCATTCTAATATCATGCCAAATAATTCTAATGCCCTTACCTTAAAATGCCTCATGTTATACATATTCTTCCTTCTACTTCCCCTCAGAACCTCTTGTGACCGTTGTCTTTATATGTTATAAATTCTACCGTTACTAGAATAATAAGTCTACTTTAGTACATAGTTGCATTGTTCCCTTTGTTATTTCCTCAGTCTTGAGGATTATTGAATTGTGGATCCCACTCTACTTCTGACTGAGCGGGAACTCAGATTTTATGGAGTTAATGGAACAGACTTCCTTAAAGTTGTAGATACTGTCTGTTTTATGACATGGGCATTGTCTATCATAATCCTTTTACTATTAGTCCTATGTGAGTCCAGAGAATTAGAGCATAAGTGCTGGCCTCAATTCTGCTGAGATTCAGGGCTCACCCAGCTTATGTACAGCCAGAAGTCTCTGGGATATATTTTTAATGGGTATACTGTTAATCGTAGGTTCAAATAAAAGGTGCAGAAGAACCATGCATAGAAAAATTATGAACTATTCCAACCCTGACATATTGGTGATTGTATTCACCAGGGTTCTCCAGGGAAACAGAATCAACAAGAGCTATCTGTAAATAACATGAGACTTTTCTAAAATTCTCTCATGCAACCGTGGGGATGCACAAATCCAAATTCTGCAGGGCACGCTGCAAACCAGGGGTTCCAAAGAAAGTACTTCTTGAGTTCCCAAAAGACATTGACTGTCTAAAGTGGAGCTGAGACTTCTCTCTGAATGCTAAAATCATTTGCTCTTTTAAGGGCTTCTACTGATTGTCAAGACATCACTTGATTCATTTCTGGGAAATGTTGGCTATCCAAAGACAAACTGGGAAAGTCACCTTTTAAGACATTCAAATAATTGGATAAAATGCCATTCATTGCTGATGGCAATCTCCTTGATTAATTGTAGTTGTAATAAAACATTTATGCAATTAACTTACCAGTGTCTAAAGTTTATGAAATATCCTTGTAGTACAATTAGCACAGTGCTCACTTGAAGAAAAACTGGGCACAATGACCTGGCCAAATTGGCACATCAGCCTAAGCATCACAATACTTTCCAACCCTTGTCAACTTGGTAGTCATGCATATCACATTAACCCATACTCAGTATCTAAATAAAAATAATAACACGCATATGTATATTTATATATATATTTCAGCAAAATAATATTCAACTCTCCTGCATACAATTAGAAAGGCACTAATTCCCTCTAGAGTAGGGAGCAAGTCCTTGGGTGATATTCATTCCTAAATATTGTCATCCTTAAATATTATGACATGAAACTGATACAACTCATGTTAAATGTAGTAGTTTGATATGGTTTATGAATTCCAAAAATAGGTATTGGATTATCTTTGTAAACTGATCTGTGCCTGAGCATGATTAAATTATGATTAGAGCTTTGATTGGACAATGTCAATAGGATGTTGGAAGATATTTATTTTATGTATATATACAATCATACATAAAAGGAAGAAAGAAGACATATTCATGACCATTAGAATCCTCATATCTGTAACTGGTCACATGGCCAAAGATGGTATCCATCAATACTTTCTTCCACTACACATTCCATGTTCTCTTTACCCTCAGCTAGCTATGTTTCTTTGCCCAGTAGCATGTGATAGTTAGGCTAATGTGTCACCTCAGCCAGGTATTTGTGCCCAGTTGTTTGGTCAAGCAAGCACTGGGCTAATTGTAATACAAGGAAGTTTATGGGCTTTAGTCATCAGTTAGTTAACTGCATGGATGAATAGTTACATCTATGATCAACCAGGGAGATTGCCATCAGCAATTAGTGGCATTTTATCCAATCATTTGAATGCTTTAAAAGGGGAAGTGATTTCAGCATTCAGAGAGAATTTCCCAGCTCATCTTTGGACAGCCAACCTCTGCCAGAAACTCATCAAAGACCTTTATTGGACTTGCATCAGAGTCCCTGGTATGCAGCCTGCCTGTTGAACCTGAAATTGTGCATCCCCGTGGTCAAATGAAAGAATCATATAAAATCTCATACTATTTACAAATATCTCCTATTGATTCTGTTTCCTAGAGAATACTGACTAATATACAACCCAACTGCACAATTCCTTGATGCTGTGCTCTATGCTGTTGCTTACAAATGTTTTTATCATTGGTGAATTAAATATAAAATATTGAAACCTGCTTCCAATTTCATTGATTTCTTTCCCTATACAGAAATCTTGGAGTAGAGTAAGATAGAACCTTTCCATGCACTATATCCTGCTTTCCCATAAGAACAACAGATATTTACCTAATGGCTCAGTGTGGTGGAGACATGGGTCATGCAAATTTTAGAGTCTGCAGAGAACACCTACTGTTTATAGATTCAGAATGTACCTTGTATTCCAAGACATCAAGCTGCTCCCTGTATTTCAGTGCTGCTTATGTCCATCTAATGAACAGTTCAGTATTAGGAAAATCATAAGGTTGTCACACTTGAACTCTTTCTGCAATTCATAATCTTAGGAAATAGAATTTGTAATTTATCTCTATCTTCCTAATACCTGTTCCTATTTTTTGTTGTTTAATTACTTATTTAATTTTAATTGTATTTTTGAAGATGCATAGATCACAATAAATGTTACATTAAAAAGAATGGGATGGGAAGTGGATTTGGCTCACCTGACAGAGCATCTGCCTACCACATGGGAGGTCCAAGGTTCAAACCCAGTGTCTCCTGACCCATGTGGAGCTGGCCCATGTGCAGTCCTGATGCACTCAAGGAGTTCCATGCCACGCAGGGGTGTCCCTTGCATAGGGAATCTCCATGCACAAGGAGTGTGCCCTGCAAGGAGAGCTGCCCCCCACACAAAAAAATGCAGCCTCCTCAGGAGTGGCACTGCACACATGGAGAGCTGATGCAGCAAGATGATGCAACAGAAAAGAGATGCAGTTTCCCAGTGTCACTGACAAAAATACCAGAGGGCACAGAAGAACACACAGTGAATGGACACAGAGAGCAGACAACTGGGGGGGAGGGGAGAATTAAATAAAATAAATCTTTAAAAAATAATAAGAGGTTTACATATACCACATACCCCACCCCACCCCACTCTTCTCACATCAAAAACTTCTTTCATCATTGTGGCACATTCATTGCATTTGGTGAGTACCTTTTGCAGCACTGATGCACTGCTTGGATAACAGTTTATATTGCAGTTTACATTCTCCCCCAGTATATTCAGTGAGTTCTGGCAGGATTTACATTGTCCATCATCTGTCCCTGAATTATCATTTAGGACGACTCCAAGCCCCAAATCCCCACATCACATCTCTTCTTCCCTCTCCTTGCCCACAACAAATGCCATGACCATTTTTCCACATCAGTGTTACAATTTCTTCCATTACTAGTCACAATAGTTCTATAGTAGAATACCAGTAAGTCCACTCTAATCTATATTTTATTCCTCCTTCCTGTAGACCCTGGGATGGTGATGTCCACTCCACCTCTATATCAAGAGGGGCCTTAGAACCCACATTGATGGATGCAATTCTCCTGCCAGCATTTGTAGACACTCTTGTTTCCCTGTTGTGGTGGCTGAATATCTTCACCTCCCTGTTCTGACTGGGGTAAGTCCAATGGACCAGAGAGTAGGAGTTCCAACTCTGCTGAGGTTCAGGGATCAGTGGGCTCAGGGTAATTCCAGAGATTCAATTCACCTGATTATACACCCACCCCAGTTCCAACCACAAGTTCAGTAAATGTGGGAGAAGAGGCATGTGTAGAAAGGTCACATCTGAGTCCAACTCCATCACACTCAGGAATACAAATTCCAAAGTATGACCCATTGACAAGGCACTGAAATCCATAGCCATCTGCCATGACCGTAGAACCTGTGTGTCTCCATATCCCTCAGGAGCAACAGTAACTAGGGTTGTATCTACTTTGGCTTTCTCTGGGATCCTGCTGAGGGGTGCATAAACATGACCCCTCTGGTGACCTCCCAACTCTTTTTTGAAGACCTTAGCCATATAAACTCATTTGTCTTTACCATTTCCCCCTTTTATTCAAGAACTTTTTCTAGTTGCATCACAGTTAGTGATTGGTAGTAATTCCTCTGTGCTGGGGAGACTTATCCCTGGGAGTCATGTCCCACATTGGGGGGAAGGTAATGCATTTACATGCTGGTTTGACTTAGAGTGGCCACATTTAAGCAACATGGAGGTTCTCAGGAGGTAACTCTTAGGCACCTTGCAGTTCTAGGCCTAGTTGAAATTTGAGCACATGGGATCTTAAGTATAGTCATCATCATCAGGGCTTATCATTGGGCCATCCCTCTTCCGTAATCTTTGCCCTTGCAACTGGGGAATTGTTACTGTTTCAATTGGGAATATGACAGAGCTCACCTGGCTAGGAACTCAGCACTTCCTCAGTTGTCCTTTATAACTGTAACTACTATGAAAATACCCAATGGATATCTGAGCAATTTTATATACCTTATATACATGCCCTGGAGATCTCTCTCCCAACCATGTGTCCCCATCAATAACACCCCACAACAGTGTTCCTCCTATGCCATAATTGAACCCCTTTGTGGTCAAAGCCTCTTCCAAAATGAAACATAATATATTGCCAAATTCAATTAGTAGGGAATGAAATAGTAATGATAGGCTTAAAGATTAGAAATAGAATACCTACTAATTTAGAAAAACTAAAATAATGTAAAAAGTAAATTGGGATATTAAAAAATGAAATTAAATGAAATTAAATGAAAAAAAATGAAATTTGCTTTAACATCTTGTTCACTTTATTATAGAATATATCTTGAAGTAGGAAGACAAGTTATGGTTGTTCAGTTTTTCACATTTCATGCTGAACTGGAAAACAGAGTTTGGCAGAGAACACTCCTAGAGTTTTCAAGTTCAGAACCCACACTTTCATTTCCACAACTCTCTCCTGCTGACATCCACTCAACACTGACATACAGATCCCCACACCAGCAACATAAGAACTCATCCAAAGAGACAAGGAACGGACTTAAGTCTTGGAATAAAAAATAAACATCTTTTCTCATAAGAAAACTTGTTTAAGAAAAACAAATCTTGTAGCCCTGTAGTTAAAATTTAGGCATGAGCCTAATATTTGCCAAAATCTTTTATATCTTTCATGCTTATGTAATTAAGAATGAAATGGGGGCTGTTCGGAGATGTAGGTGAGTTGAAAAAAACACATGAAACATCATTTAAAAACTAAAATCCAGAAGTAAATATTTGGAAACATGTACTCAATTTCTACAAATTCTAGGAACTCACTATAATCATGAACAAGCTACTGAAAATTTTGAAATAGAATAACACAGTGGAATGGAAGTTCTGATAACAGAACAAAAAATGCTAACTTGAATAGTCCTTGGCATATAACAAGGGAATCAAGAAATATTTTTCAAGTTGAACAGAATTTTTAGTGAAAAATACTTTTGTGTGAATCCTGATGTGAGATCCCTGTGTCAGAGACTCCTAGAAATGCATGAAAATGCACACTTCTCTTAGGCAGTATAACATAGTTTACATAGGTCCATGGCCTTAAATTAAATGTTATGAGATTTGATGATCAATGCAAAACCATATCCTTAATAAAAAAAAAAACAAAAAAACTCAAAGGACACCTGGTAATGGAATTCCAGCAGGCTCTGAACAGGCATCTGACACCAGGAATATCCAAAGGCATTTTTAAATGTGTATTTTTATAAAAGAAATTGTGAACTTACAGAGCAATCATGCATAATGTGCAGAATAGCATACATGACCTCTCCACTATCATCTTATATTGTTGTGGAACATTTGTTAGTTTTTATTAAAGAACATTGTCAGAATATTACCACTGTGATACATAGTGTGCATTTGGTATATTTTTTCATATACTCCCCATTATTAATAACATGTATTAGTACTGTACATTTGGTATGGTTCATGAGAGAAAACTCTCATATTTGTACTATTACCCACACAGTTAATCTTACACCACATTTCATTCTGTTATACAGTCCCATGTCTTTTACAGTCTATCTGAAGTGTACACTCAGTGGCCCTCAGTTTCATCCCAGGAAATAGCCAAAGTGTCCATTAATCAATGAATGGATAAACAAAATATCATATAAAATGATAAAGTTTTATTGACATAATAACATATCATTGGAATTAGAATCACATCATAGAAAATATATGAGAAAAGATCAGAAATTCCTTCCTCCATCATGAAATAACTACAAATAAGGGATTTATCTTTAAATATGTAAGAGAGATTGGGATCTGTTAATGTCCAGAGAAGGACTTCCTTGAATGTCCTAGATGATTTTTACCAAATAAAAATGGCCTGGAATATAAATCAGAACACAAGTTTATTAATTTGCTGTGAAAACACAATTAGATAAGAGGGTTAGGGAGGTGGGGCAAGATGGTCTCAGAGTAAGTGCACCCACATCATCTCTCCTACAAAAAAAATGGCTGAGCGAGGACAAAATCTTACCTGAGTGAGCCATTTTGGGAACCCTCAAAGCAAGAGCCTTCTGGATATTGACCTGGAGAAAGTGCAACAAAAAGAGTGATTGCTCAAGGAAAACCATGGGTTTCTGGCGCTTGTAGAGCTGTGGGAAGGTTTAGCCCCTCCCATAGGTCAGGTAGCCATGGCAGTCTCTGAACCCTTCAAATCACTCAGCATCTTTCTCCAAACCCCACCCTCCCCAAACCCCGCTTTCTCTGAACCTATGTTCCCCAAATCCACAATCCCATGGAAGGAGAGTATGGTTCAGTGGAGGAGTTTCAGCTTTGAATGTGCAAGGTCTCTTCAGTTCCTAGCTCCTCTTAGAGTAGTGAACCACTGGGATATGAAACATCTGCTGATACTTTGAGACAGGGAAAACATAGATGTTATCCTTGTATTAGCTTACCTTGGGTCTCATATTTTTTCCTAAAAAAAAAAAAAAGATTTTTTTATTACAAAAATTTGCCTCGTTTACTCACTAAAACACACTTCAAGTGTGGCAGTGAGAAGGCTGCAGGATGATTGATTGCTGAACACCAGCAGCCTGACAAGCTCCACAGAGATGTGGGAAGGAAGTCCAGTTTTAGTGTTGGTTTACTCCTTGCTTGAGGGCTTCCCTGTTTATTTTTTTATTTTTTGTATTCTTTTGTTTTCTTGCTTTTCCTTCCTCATTATCCCTCCACCAATTTTTTTTTCTATTAAGTACTGCTCGCTTGTATCTTGTTTGATGTAATTCCTTGTTTTCAATTTTGTCTTTTCTGTATCAATATTGGCTAACAATGCTATCTCTTTTCCTTCCAACATCTTATTATCTTCCTCCTTCTGTTGTTGCTCTTACACTTCACCTCCGTTTGTTCAGCCCTTAATTTTCCTGGCATTTTATCTCTAACACTTCGAATCTTTTTCTATCTTTTATTAACTATTCATGTTATTCTCCTTTTTTTTCTCATTCTCTCTCGACTGATCACAATGACCTTTTGATTCATACTATATTCTTCTTCATATTCAGTTGCCCATTTCATTGTAGCTACTCCACTTTTTTATTCCTATTACTCTACAATGCTGCCAAAGTTAAATATTCATCTCTTGGTTCTTCTATGATTATTTTCCTAATATTTACTATCAATACTACTATTATACTTTGTCTTTTTGTACCTCTTTGGCGTTCCCTGGCCCTAATCTTTTTCCTTCAAGGGAACTTAGATAACAACAAAGCAGAATAAGAAAAATGAAGTGTCAAAGGGAAAACAACACACACAACAGCAGCACCTAAATAAAACCCCAGGCTAGAGAGAGAAGCTAATCAACTATACAAACCCATCAAAATAAAATGATGACCAGACAGTGACAAAAAAAATTACAAACAATACCAAAAAATAAGGAAGTCAAGGCCTAATCTAAAGAACAAGCTAAAACCAGGAAGAGGAGCAGAATATTGAACAACTAATCAAAGCTCTCCAAAAAAATATCATGGCTTAACTTAATGAAGTGAAGAAGAAATTAGGGACATCAAGAAAACACTTGGGGAGCAAATTAAAAAATTGAAAACATACACAAACAGATAACAGATATGACTGTAATGAATGGTACAATCCAAGAAATCAAGAATATATTCTCAGTAAATAACAGCAGATTTGAAGAGGCAGGGAAAGAATTGGTGATGTGGAAGGGCAGGACCTGTGAAATCAAACAGATAATAGAATTGGTAGATAAAAAGATAGAAAAAAATCCAGCAGGGACTTAAGGATTTGAATGACAACACACACACACATACAAAAACAAACTTGCATTGTAGACATTGCAGAAGAAGAGAAGAGAAAGGGAACAGAAGGGGTGTTGGAAGAATAATAGTTATAAAGTTCTCAAACCTATTGAGGGATCTGAATGTAAAATTCCCAGGAAGCACAATGAACCCCAAACAGTATAAACGCCAACAAGCCTGCCCCAGAACATATATTTGTCAAAATATCCAATCAGAGATAATACTGAAGGCAGTAAGTGAAAACAGAACAAATACAAGGGAAGCTCATAAATTTAAGTACTTATTTCTTATCTAAACTCATGGAGCCAAGAAGGCAGAGGTATGACATTGTCAAGGTACTAAAAGAAAATAAATAATTCCAGCCAAGAATACTCTATCCAGCAAAACTAGCATTCAAAAATGACAGAGAGTTCAATATATTCACAGGTAAACAGAAACTACAAGACTATGACAATAAGAAACCTGACCTTCAAGAAATATTAAAGGGAGTTCTGCTGGAGGAAAGGAAAAACAGGTGAGACAAAGTTGGAAGAGAGCATAAGAAC
This sequence comes from Dasypus novemcinctus, assembly GCF_030445035.2. NCBI lineage: Eukaryota > Metazoa > Chordata > Mammalia > Cingulata > Dasypodidae > Dasypus > Dasypus novemcinctus. The sequence continues at coordinate 59,595,027 of NC_080691.1, read as the reverse complement.
AAAAAAAAAAGAGAAATTAAAAAGAGCCTATGACATACACAAACCCAAGAAAATATTACTAAATTAAGTAATCCTTGAGAGTAATAACACTGAATGACAATGGACTAAGCTCACCTGTAAAGAGACACAGATTGGCAGAATTGATAAGGAAATATGAACCATCTAATCTATATGCTGTCTACAAGAAACCCACCTTAGACCCTGGAATTGAAGGAGGTTAAAAGTGAATGGCTGGAAAACAAACTTATAAGCAAACAATAACAGAAAAAAAGGCAGGAATACCTATGCTACTATGGGGAAAAATAGACTTTAAATGCAAAAGTATTTTGAGAGACAAAGATGGACACTACATATTAGTGAAAGGGATAATCTTTCAAGAAGAAAGAACAATCATAAATATTTATGCCCTTAACCAGGGTACCTCCTAATATGTGAGGCAAGCACTGGAAAAAGTAAGTGAAGGAATAGATGCCTTTACAATTATAGTGGGGGTCTTTAATACAGCACTAGACAGAATGTCTCAATAGAAAATCAAAAAATGAAACAAAACGAACACTTTAAATAATATGTTAGAGGATCTGGAACTAATAGACGTATACAGAAAAATATACCCAAAATACAACAGGGTATACATTCTTCTCAAATGCACATGGATCATTCTCAAAAATAGAACACATGCTAGGCCACAGATAAAGTCTCAATGAATTCAGAAAGATTGAAATCATACAAAATAATTTCTCTGACCACAATGGAGTGAAGCTGGAAATTTGCAAGGACCAGAGACCCAAATTAGTCACTAAGACATGGAATTTAAGAAACATACTCTTAGACAAACAGTGGGTCAAGGAGGAAATCTTAAAAGAAATCTGTACCTACATTGAACCAGTGAAAATGACAGGACACTATAGGGAAACTTACAGGATGCAGAAAAACCCATACTGAGAGGAAAATTCATAGCCATAAATTCATGCATTAAAAAAGAAGGAAAAGCTAAAATCAAAGACCAAACTGCACACTTGGAGAAATTAGTACAAAAAAATAACATAGTAATGTAAAATGAAGAAGGAAGGAAGGAAGGAAGGAAGGAAGGAAGGAAGGAAGGAAGGAAGGAAGGGAGGGAGGGAGGGAGGGAGGAATGAAAATCAGAGCAGAACTAAATGAAACAGAAAATTGAAAGCACTAGAAAAATTAAGCAAAACAAGGAGCTGGTTCTTTGAGAAGATCAATAAAATTGACAAACTTTTAGCTAGCCCAAAAAAGAAAAAAAGACAGACAATGCAAGTACATAAAATAAGAAATGAGAAAGTGGATATCACCACTGAACATACAGAAATAACTAATATCATGAGGATAATTTGAAAAATTATATGCCAACAAGGTCAATTTAGAAGAAAAGGACAAATTCCTAGAAACACATAAGCAGCCTACATAGATGAAAGAAGAAATTGATTGCTCAACAAAGCAATCACAAGTAAAGAGATAGACTCAGTCATTAAAAACCTCCCAACTAAGTAAAGCCCTGGGCTAGATGACTTCATAGGTGAATTCTACCAAATATTCCATCCAGAAAGAACGAACACTCATCTTGGTTAAACTCTTCCAAAATATCTAAACAGAAAGAACATTGCTTAAACCATTCTATTGTGTCAATATTACCCTAATACCAAAGGCAAACAAAGACACCATGATAAAAGAAAATTACACACCAATCTCTATAATGTACCTAGATTCTAATACCCTCAACATAATCCTTGCTAATCATGTCCAACAACATATCAAATGAATTATACACCATGACCAAGTGATTGTCATTCCTGTTATGTAAGGATAGTTCAACATAAGATAATCAATCAATGTAATACACCACATAAACAGAGTGAAGGGAAAAATTCATGTCTGTAACTTAGATGCAGAAAAAGCACTTGAAAACCTACTGCACACTTTCTCATAAAAACACTGCAAAAGATAGAAATAGAAGGAATTTTTCTGAAGATGACAAAGTATATATATGAAAACCCCACAACTAACACAATTAAAAGGTGAAATCCAAAAATCTTCCCATATAAGATCAGTAACAAGGCAAGGATGTCCACTATCGTCCTTCCTATTTAACTTTGTGTTAGAGGTCAAGCACTGAGGCAAGAGTCAGATATTAATGACAAACAAATTGGCAAAGAAAAGTCAAAATTTCACTTCTTGCAAATAACATGATCCTGTACATAGAAAGCCATGAGAAATCTAAAACAAACATTCTAGAGCTTATGAATGAATTCAGTAAAGATCAATGTTCAGTAAGATCAATGTTCAAAAATCAGTAGCATTTCTGTTCACCAATAATGAGCAATCTGAGGAGGAAATCAAGATAAACAATTAAAATAACAAATTAGGAAATCAAATACCTAGGAATAAACTTAACTAAAGATGTAAAAGACTTATACACAGTAAACTACACAACAGTGTTAAAGGGTATCAAAGAAGACTTGAATAAATGGAAGAATATTCCCTGCTCATGGATAGGAAAACTAAATATCATGAAGATGTCCACAATATCCAAATTGATGTACAGATTTAATGCAATCCCTATGAAAGTCAACACAGCATTTTTTAATGAACTGGAAAAACTATGAAATTTATTGGTTAAGGAAAGAGGCCCCAAAAAGCCAAAGACATATTGAGAAAGAAAAATGAAATGGGAAGATTCACATTACTTGACATTAAAATGTAATACAAAGACTAAATCATCCAAAATGTCATGGTATTGGCACAAAAACTTACACAACAATAGAACTGAACTGAGAGTTCCATCATACATCCTCGCAAATACACTCATCTGATATTTGACAAGGCCATCACAATACTTAACTGGAAAAGAATGTCCTCTTCAACGTATGGTGCTTGGAGAACAGGATATCCTTATGCAAAAGAATGATAGACAATTACCATCTCACATCTTATAAAAAAAAGTAATTCAAGATGAATCAAACATCTAAATATAAGAGCCAAGACCATAAAGACATTCAAAGACAATTTAGGGAAGCATCTACATGACCTTTTAATAGGAAATGGCTTCATGAACTTCATGTCCAATGCACAAGCAGTGAAAGAAAAAATAGATAAATGGGGCTTCCTCAAAATTAAAGTCTTTTGCACCTCAAAGAAGTTTATACAGAAAGTGAAAAGACAGATTACCCGATGGGAGAAAATATTTGGTAAATATATATCTGATAGGAACCTAATATCCAGCATATATATAGAAATACTAGATCTTTAAAACAAAAAGATAAACAACCCATTTAAAAAATGGGCAAGAGATTTGAACAGACACTTCTCCAAAGAAGAAATACAAATGGCTAAAAAACAAATGAAAAGATACTCAACATCACTAGCTATTAGGTAAATGCAAGTCAAAATTATAATGAGATATCATCTTACACCCATTAGACTGGCAGGTATTGGAAAAACAGAGGACTACAAGTGCTGTAGAGAATGTGGAGGTGTGGAACCCTCATTCACTGCTGGTGGGATTGTGGAAGAATCAAGCCAATCTGGAGAACAGTTTGGGGGTTCCTCAAAAAAACTATCTATAGATTTGCCATATGGCCCAGCAATTCCACTGCTGGGTATATATGCAGAAGAACTGAAAACAAGGACATGAACTGATACATGCACACCAACGTTCATAGTGACATTATTCACCATTGCCAAATAGTTGGAATCAACCCAATTGCCCACCAACAAATGAATGTATAAACAAAATGTGGTATAATACTACTCAACTTTAAGAATGAATACATTATTAATACATGGGATAACATGGATGAATCTAGGGACCTTATGTTGAATGAAGAAAAACCAGGGATTGAAGGACAAATACTTCTTTATTGCTCCGATATGAATTAAGCAAACCAATCTCTCTCTAAGAGCTAGAGACTGGAAGACAGACTTACAGGAAATTGGGGAGGGGTTTAAGAATGTTGTGAGAAAATGCCCACAGGGGTGAAATCTATGATAAAATGGAGGAAAGTAGTTGTGCTTTGAAAAGATAAGATGGAGTCATAGAGATATTATTGGGTTGGGGTTTTTAGACTTGTGTGGAGCTAGGGTTGGAAGGATGGGTCAGATGAGTCAAAGAATTAGGGGGAGGTTTGGACGGGGAGCAAGTGGACATGGGAGGTTGGTAGGTATGTGGTTTAGAGTATAATTTTGAGAAACCTCTTAAGAAATTATAATAAGGAAGGGCTGCTGATATAAGTTGTTTGATTGGGGGGCATCTGGAACAGGGTGCACCAGGGGCAGGCTTTTATAGAGTATGTGAGTGCTCATCATGTCATAATGTGTTATATTATTGGATGGAGACAAATTCAATGAGCAGGAAGGTGTTATGCACCCATCCTGGGGAGGCCTGATGTTCTTGAAGAGAGGGGAAGGAGACTCTCAAGAGCACGGGTGGCTCCCAATGTGGAAGGAAACACTAGTGCATCAAGCACTCAGCATTGATTCAAATATCTATGAATCTTGTTCTTCAAGCAGTGAAGATCTTGATTAACACTGTGGGCCCTGATTGGGGGGGAGAGGGATTGCAATAGTTGAAAGAGTGGGTAACTGGGAAGAATGGTAGTGTTCTGCATGATCCTGCAATGATGGATACAGGCCATGTAAAACATCGCCAAAAATTATAAAGGTTTATAGTCTAAAATGTAAACCATAATGTAAACTATACTGTAACCAAAAATTTGTAAGATGTACTGCCTAAAATGTAATCAATAATGTAAACCATAACAGAATCACAGTTAGAGCTATGTTTCAAGATCTGTACATCAGTTGCAGCAAATGTAACATCCGCATGTAAAAAGGTCATTGCTGGGGAAAGGGGAATAGTGTTTGATGTTGGGTATATGGGATTTGCCTATATTCTATATGTGACTTTACTGTGATCTAAAATTTTTTTGAAGACATACATTTAAAAAAGGATGTAGATACTGAGGAAGAAATGGAAGACACTGCCTTGCCACTGTACATACAAGGCAACACTTATTACATTGAAGAAAGGCAAAACATCAAAAAAAATTTTTTTAAAATATTTTCCATTTTTAATACCTCAATTGATTTTTTAATTATCTTATTTTTATAAATTATTATGTATTACATTTCTAATCTTTTAACCTATCATTATTGTTTCATTTTCCTACTAATGGAATTTGGCATTATATTAGACTTCTCTTTTGAAGAGGTTTTGGATCACAGAGGAGTTCAAATATGGCAGGAGAGGAGCAATATTGTGGGATATCATTGATGGGGAATTCATGAGTGGGAGGGAATTCTCAAGGGTAAGCAAATAGGGTATATAATATGCCCATATGTTCATTGGATATTGACATAGGGCAGTTTCACACAACTGAAGGAGTGGTGAGTTCCCAGTTTGGGAAATTCTGTCTCACCCCCCAGTGGAGCAGCAACAATCACTGAAGTACAAGGCCAAAGACCAGTGAAGAAGGATTTTCCATTGATGGACCTTTGATGCTGATGATTATGCTTATGAGCCTGTGTGCTTGAAATTTCAACTAGGCCTAGAGCTGCAGAGTGCCAAAGAGTTACCTACTAATAGCATCAATATTTCTCAAATGTGGACAATCTCTAAGCCAAACTCAGCATGCAAATGTATTACCTTCCGCCTCACCCTCCACCCCAGGATTGGACAGGACTCCCATGGATGAACCTCCCTGGCACCAAAGGATTACAGCCATCACCAGGTGATGATGCAACTAGAAAAAGACTTGAATAAAAGGGGGAACTGGTAAAGTCAAATGAATTTATATGTCTAAGAGACTTCAAAATGAGCTGGGGGGTCCTCAGAGGGGTCGTGCTTATGCACATCTCAGCAGTATCTCAGAGTCAGCCAAAGTAGATACAACCCCAGGTAGGGGTGTCTCTGAGGGATACAGAGACACCCATGTCCTATGGTCATGACAGATGGTTCTGGAGTTCAGTGCATTGGCAGTGAATTTGTGTTCCTGAGTTTGATGGAGTTGGATTCAGAAGTGACTTCTCTATGCATTCTGTCACTTACAGAACCAGTGGTTCGTGCTGTGGTTGGTGAATGATCAGGAGACTTGAATCCCTGAAATGTCTATGTGCCATCTGGGTCCCAAGACTCAGCAGAGTTGCAACACTTACTCTCTGGTTTGTTGAACTTACCCAGGTCAGCTAACAGGGAAGTGAGTATGGTCAACCACCACACTAGAGAACCAAAAGTGTCTACAGCTGCAAGCAGCTTTCCATCCATCAACCATGTGGGATCTAATTCCCCTCTGAATTTAGAGGTGGAGTTGACATCACCATCCCTGGGTTCTCAGGATGGAGGAATAAAATATGGATTAGATTGGATTTACTGGTATTCTACTATAGAATTGTGTCTCTAGCAATGGAAGAAATTATATAATTGATGTGGAGACAGTGGCCATGGGAGTAGAGGGAAAAAGAAGCATGATATTGGGGCATTTTTGGTTTTGGATTTGTCCTGAATGATATTGCAGGGACAGATGCAGACTACTATATATCTGGCCATAATCCACTGAGTGGCCTGGGAGAGAGTATAAACTGCAACATAAACTATAATCCATGCTGTGTAGCAATGCTCCAGAGCATACACATCAAATGCAATGCATGTACCACAATAATGAAAGAAGTTGATGAGGGAGGAGTGGGGGTTGTGGGGAATGGGGTATATGGGAACCTCATCTTTTTTAATGTAACATGTATCTTTAAAAGAAAAATATAATAAAATAATGGAAAAAAATAATGGCCAAAATATGTATAACATTACTTATCTGGTGTTGTATAGAAAATTATCACAAACTTAGAAGCTTGAAACACTTCTTATATTATCTTACAGTTTCTGTGGTTCAGTTGTGTGAGTACATCTAAGATCATGATCGAGTGGGTGCTTCTATGGTGTGTCACAAGGCTGCAATCAAGGTGTCAATCAGAGCTATGATTACATTTCAAGGTTCATTTGGAGAAAGATCTGCTCTCAAACTCATACGGTTGCTGGCGGAATTCAGTTCATTGCAAGTTTTTGGACTAATGGGCTCAGTTTTTGCTGTGTGCTGGATAGAGGCTTCTTTCAGTTTTTACTATGTGGGCATCTCCACTAGGCAGTTCACAGCCTGGAGTTGCTGCATCATACCCAAATAAGAGAGTCTATGAGCAAGATGGAAATCCTTACATTTATCTATGTTATTGGTTAGTAGGAAAACACATATCTCACCGATACTCAATGGAACGGGAAGACAGAGGTGCGAATACCATGGGAAAGAATAACTTCAAACATTTTAGGGTCTCTTCATGCTTACCCTAGTCAGTATAGGACTTTCCATAAGAAGTTCTCATAAAATGAAAATTATCATAAGAAGTTTTCTATGCTTAAGATAGAATCATTAATAGATCATTTCACATTTCAGTGATTATGGGGGCCTATGTAATCATAATTGACTAGGCTAGAGTGTTCATCCTCTCCCAGGGCTTTACCCTAAGAGTTAAGGCTCATGCTTCATTTTCAGTTTTCTATGTGCCTGAAGAGTTTCATTATGTAAAGACTTTTTGACTACACTTCATTTAATTTTCTAAAGTATAGAATATTTTCCTTAATTTAAAAAATATTAAATAGAATTATTTAACTATTTTATCTGAAAAATTCTCATAAATCCCAATTTTAATGAAAATTATGTATGATGAAATGTTCCTAATATATCTGTGTAAACATAAAAATGCTATAAATGGAATTATAGCACCCATAGAAATGAAAAGTAAAATAAATTTTCAAATATAACTGCAACATTACCATTAAAACTTAAATAAATAATATAATTTAGCATGGTTATCAATGTGGTTATATTATAGTAAAATTTACACTTATGGATATTTTATGGAGTTGAAGGAAAGGTACTTTTGAGTTTGGCACATCAATGTTAGCACCACTTTTCTCTATTGAAACTGATAAAACCGCTTTCATGCACTGAAAAATATTTGATATCCACTTAATGCAAGTGCTTTTCTTACTGTAGGGTTTGAATATGTATATACCCTAGAAAAGCATGTTCTTTAAGTTAATTAATTCCTGTGCATCACATGCTAAGTAGGCTCTTTTGATGAAACTACTTTTTTTAAGGTATGATCCACTTCATTCAGGATGGGTTCTAATCCTCTTACTGAAATAAATTATAAATGGGATGACTAAACACAATGAGAAAGCCATGGAATCAAGAAGGTGAGAGCAATGGCATCTGAGCAAGTGGACCTTTGTCATCTCTCCTGCAAAGGACCAGGTCTGTAGGGATGGAATTCTGCTGGAGCAGGAAGTTTTGGGTACCTACAAAGCAGGAGGTGTCTGGTCATTGATCTGGAGATCGATTTAGTGCTTGCCCAAGATAAAAGAGCAGGCTTTTAACACTGAAGCTGGAAGCTGTAGAAAGGCAAAACCCTTCTCCTGGGGCTGAGGGTCACAGCATTCCCTGAAAACTGCTGTCCATACAGCAGTATTTCTGAGCCCTGTGTTTGCCAAACACACAATCCACAATTTCATTTTCCCTGAATCTCCTGTTCCTTGAAAACTGTATTCCTGGTAACCCATATTCCCAAGACCCATGTACCATGAGTCTGCATTTTCCTGGGCCTGCATTCCCAAGACCAGCACTCCATGAACTCTGGCATTCCCCTAGCCCTCCAGTCTTGGAATAAATCTGGGAGTGGGAGAGTTTTGATGGGTTGTGCAAAAAGGGCCCAAGGAGTGCAGGTTCAATTTTATGGTCCTCCTGTTTTATGAGCTTGTTGAAGTATATGAACTGGCTTGGGGAGAGCCTAAGAAGGGAGGAGAGGTGAATCTGCTGAGAGAGCCTGATTTAACTAAACACCCTGGAATAGGAAAATTTGTTTGGAAGAAGGGGGAGTCAGAAAATTAACTAGCCCAGTAGCATACATAAGGGAGAAGGACAGTAGGACATGCTTTGCAGGCTTCCAATAGCATATTTCGGGTTCCAGGAAAGGTGTGGGTGCTGTCTCTCAAGAAATTAAGAGTCATTATATTCTGTGGTGCTTTGGTTCATCAGGATCCCATTTAAACTTTTCAGGGGAGCTCTCACACAGCTGTTCTACTGCCCTGGGAGAGAAGGAAGTGAGGAAGGGAGAAAGGGGGAAGATCAGACTCCTAAGCAGTTTATTCAATTGCAAAGAGGATTCCTTGCTTGAGGCCTTGTCTGGTCTTTTTTGTTGGTTTGTTATCTTGTTTTTCCTTCCCTTTTATACCTCCACAGCCCTTTTCTTTCTTTCTTTTTCTCTTGCTTGCATTCCCTTCCCCTTTTCCCCTTCTTTTTTTAATATTAGGTGCTGCAGGCAGTGTTTCTTATTAGCTGTACTTCCTCATCCTTGATTTTTTCTTTCATATGTGTACTGATTTTGGCTACCAAAGCTATCTCCTTTCCTTTACATCTTTCTATCCTCCATCATTGATTTTTTCTCTTACATTCTCCCTCTCTTTGTTTAGCCCCCAATTTTTCTGGCTTTTTATTTTGAATACCTCTATCCCATTTTCTATCTTTTATTCACTCTTGTTATTATTGTTCTTTCTTTTTTCTTTCCCTCTCTCCTGACCACACTGGCCTTTTAATTCATACTATATTCTTCACCATAATCATTTTACTATCTCATTTTAGGTACACCACTTTTTTTTACCATTATAACTCTACACAACCTACATGAGTTTAATATCCATTCTCTTAGATCTCACAAGGTTCTTCCACTAACATTTACTACCAATACTATTATATATTTTTTTTTTCTTTTCTTACTTTTTGGCTTTCCTTAAACCTAATATTTTCCTTCAAGGGAAGTTAGACAACACAAAAGAAATAGAATAATAAGAATAAAGTGTCAAATAGAAGATTTAACATGCACACAAGAACAACACCTAAATAAACCCTGAGGCTATGGAGAAGCTAATCAATTTAATAAACTCATCAAGATAAAATGATGACCAGACAGCAACAAAAAACTACAAACCATACCAATAATGAGGAAAACACAGCACAATCCAATGAACAACCTAAACCAAGAATAGGAGTGGAACATCAAATATGTAATAAAAGCTCTCAAAACATATATCATGCACCAAATTAATGAAGTGAAGGAAGAAATTAATATTAAGAAAATACTTTGAGAAAATACAGAAGAAAATGTAATTTTATGCAAAAAGATAACAGATATGATGGTGATGAACCGCACAATCCAAGAAATCAAAAATACACTCTCAGCAAATAGCAGCAGATTTGAAGAGGCAGAGGAAAGAATTAGTGATGTGGAGGACAGTACATCTGAAATAAAAAAGATAGAAGAATTGATTGATAAATAGAAAAAATTGAGCAGGGATTTAGGGACCTGAGTGGCAACACAAAACACACAAATATATACATAATAGGTATCCCAGAAGGAAAAGAGATAGGGAAGTGAGACAGAAGGGGTGTTGGAGGAAATAATGGCTGAAAATTTCCCAAACCTATTGAGGGAGATGGATGTACATGTACAGGAAGCACAACACACCCCAAACAGAATAAATCCCAACAGGTCTACCCCAAGAAATATACTTGTCAAATTATCCAATGCTCAAGACAAAGAGAAAATACTAAAAGCAGCAAGAAAAAAGAGAGGCATCATCTACAAAGGAGGCTTCATAAGATTAAAGGCGGATTTCACAACTGAAGTCATGGAGGCAAGAAGGCAGTGGTATGACATAGTCAAGGCATTAAAAGGAAAATGAAACCAACCAAGAATACTCTATCCAGCAAAGCTACCACTCAAAAATGATGGAAAGTTCAAAATATTCACAGATAAGCAGAAACTAAGGGAGTACACCAACAAGAAACTTGTCCTTCAAGAAATACTAAAGGGAATTCTGCAGGATAAAAGAAAAAAAAACAGGAGAGACAAAGTTGGAGGAGAGTGTAAGAACAACTAAAAAGACAATAAGAAAAAAACTAAAAAAACATGGCAAACACAAATCCAAAGAAAATATGGCTAATATAAGTAAATCCTTGAAAGTAATAACACCAAATGTCAGTGGATTAAACTCACCTTTTAAGAGACACAGACTGAAAGAAAGGATAAGGAAATATGACCCATCTATATACTGTCTATAAGAAGCACATCTTAGGCCAAGGGATTCAAGGAAGTTGAAAGTGAAGAGTTGGAAAACAATCTTATAGGCAAACAATAACCCAAAAAGGGCAGGAGTAGATATATTATTATCACACAAAATAGACTTTAAATCCAAAACTATTAGAGAGACAAAGATGGACACTACATATTAGTGAAAGTGATAATGATTCAAGTAGAAAGAGCGATCATAAACATTTATGATTTTAACAAGGGTGCCATCATATATGTGAGGCAAACACTGGAAAAATTAAGTGAGGGAATAGATGTCTCTACAATTATAGTGGGGATTTTAATACACCACTATCACCATTGGACTGAACATCTCAACAGAATCAATAAATAAGAAATGACTATCAAAAGTATATTAGAGGAGCTGGACCTAAAAGACATATACAGAACATTACACTCAAAAACAGCAGGATATACATGATTCTCAAACACACATGGATCATTCTCCAAAACAGACAACATGTTAGCCCACAGAGAAAGTCTCAGTGAATTCAGAAAGGTTGGAATCATACAAAATAATTTCCCTGACTACAGTGTAATGAAACTGGAAACCTGCAAGAGCCTGAGATACAGATACAGCAGCAAGATATGGAACTTAAGAAACACAATCTTAGACCAACAGTGGGTCATGGAGGAAAACTCAAAAGAAATAAAGAACTACCTTTAAACTAATAAAAATGATAACACAACATATCATATTTACAAGATGCCGCAATTGTTGTGGAGAAATAGAAATTTATTGCCATAAACTCATACATCAAAAAAGAAGAAAGAACTAAAATTGAAGAACTAAACTCATATTTGGAGCAATTATTTTTTTAAAAATTAATTGCAAATGAAGAAGAAAGAAAGAAAGAAGAAAAGTCAGAGAAGAACTAAAAGAAATAGAAAATAAGAAAGCACTAGAAAAAATAAACCAAAGAGCTAGTTCTTTGAGAACATGAATAAAATTGAGAAACCCTTAGCTAGATAAACTAAGAAAAAAAGAGAGAAGATGAAAATACACAAAAATGAGAAAGGGGATATCACCACTGACTCCACAGACATAAAGACAATCATAAGAGGATACTTATAAAACTATATTCCAAAAAGAAGGACACTTTAGAGGAAATGGACAAATTCCTAGAAAAACATAAGCAGCCTACATTGATGAAAGGAGAAACTGACTATCTCAATAAAACAATCACAAGTAAGGAGATAGAATTAATTATTGAAAACCTCCCAACTAAGAAGAGCACTGGGCCAGATGGCTTCACAGGTGAATTCTACCAAACATTCCAGAAAGAACTAACACCAATCTTGGGTAAACTATTCCAAAAAAAATTGGAATAGAAGGAACATTGCCTGAACTCATTCTATGGTGCCAACATTCCCCTAATAACAAAGACAAAAAAAGACACCACAAGAAAAGAAAATTACAGACCAGTATCTTTAATGAATTTAGATGCAAAAATCCTCAACAAAGTACTTGCTTATCATATTCAACAACACATTAAACAAATTATACACCATGAGCAAGTGGGTTTCATTCCTGGTATGCAAGGATCATTCAACATAATAAAATCAATTTATTTAATACATCATATAAACAGATTGAAGGGGAAAATCACATGATCATACCTATAGATGCAGCAAAACCCTTTGATGAAATACAGCATCCTTTCTTAATAAAAACTGCAGAAGATAGGAAGAGAAGGAAACTTTCTGAACATGATAAAGGGCATATATGATAAAACCACAGCTAACATCTTTTACAATTGTAAAATCCTAAATTCTTGCCCTCTAACATCAGGAAGAAGACAAGGATACCCACTACTACCCCCTTGTATTTAACATTGTGTTAGAATTATTTGCTCGAGCACTGATGCAAGAAACAGATATAAAAGACATCCAAATTTGAAAGGAAGAATTCAAAATTTAGCAACTTGCAGAAGACATGATCCTATATATAGAAAACCCTGAGGAGTCTACAATAAAGTATCTAGAACTTATAAATGAGTTCAGTAAAGGCTCAGGTTATAAGATCAATGTGCAAAAATTACTAGCATTTCTGTGCACCAGTAATGAATAATCTCAAGAGGAAATCAAGAAACAAACACCATTTACAGTTGTAAATGAAAAAAAAATCAAATACCTAGGAATGAATTTAACTAAAGATGTAAAGAATTATACACAGAAAACTACACAACCCTGTTCAAGGAAATCAAAGAAGACTCAAATAAATGGAAGGATATTCCCTGTTCATAGATAAGAAGGCTAAATACTATTAAGATATTTGTCCTACCAAAACTGATCTACAGATTTAATGCTATCTCAATAAAAATCAACATAGCATTTTAAAAGAACTATAAAATCTAATTTATTTTGAAAAGAAAGAGGACCTGAATCTCCAAAGACATATTCAAAATCAAAAATGAAATTGGAGGAATCACACTACCTGACTACCAAACATACTAAAAAGGTACAGTAGTGAAAATGGCTTGGTATTGGGACAAGGATAGACACACTGACCAATGGAACTGAATTGAGGGTTCTGATTTAGATCCTCATATATACTTTCATCTGATATTTGACAAGGCCACCAAGTGCACTCAACTGGGAGACAAAGGCCTCTTCAACCAGTGGTGCCTGGAGAATTGGATATCCATATGCAAAAGAATGAAAAAGGATTACCATCTCACATCTTATACAAAAATCAACTCAAGATGGATCAAAGACCTAAATATAAGAGCCAAGACCATAAAGACTTTGGAAAGCAGTGTAGGGAAGCATATACAAGACCTTGTAATGGGAAATGGCTTCATGAATTTCACACCCAAAGCAGGAGCTGTAAAAGAAGAAATTGATAAATGGGATTTCTGCAAAATTAAAGCATTTTGCACCTCAAAAGGAATTTGTGAAGAAGGTGAAAGGGCAGCCTCCCTATTGGGAGAAAATTCTTGGTAACCATATATCTGATAGGAAATGAATATCCTGCATATATAAAGAACACTTATATCTCAAAAATAAAAAGAAAAACAACCCATTTAAAAAATGTGCGAGATATTTGAACAGATGCTTCCCCAAAGAAGGACAAATAACTAAAAACACAAGAAAAAATACTCAAAATAACCAGCTACGCAGTAAATGCTAATCAGAACTACCATGAGATACCATTTTATTCCCATAAGACTGGTGGCTATCAAAAAAAAAATGAAGACTACAAGTGCCAGAGAGGATGTGGAGGAATGGGAACACTCATCCATGCTGGTGGGAATCCAGGAGGATCCAGCCATTCTGGAAGACAGTTTGGCAGTTTCTTTAAAAACTAGTTATAGATTTGCCATATGACCCAGCAATCCCACTGCTGCGTATATACCCAGAAGGACTGAAAACAAGGACACAAGCTGATATATGCACACCAATGTTCATAGCAGAATCATTCACTATTGCCAAAAGTTGGAATCAACCCAAATGCCCAATCACAGATGAATGGATATATAAAATGTGGTATATACATACAATGGAATACTACTCAGCTATAAGAAGGAATACAATATGAACATATGGGATAACATGGATGAATCTTGACGACCTTATATTGAGCAAAGCAAGTCAGGCACTGAAGGACAAATACTACATAACCTCTCTGATATGAAATAAGCAAACCAAGCTGTGTCAGAGCACTAGAGACTAGATGAAAAGCTTACAGGAAATTGGGGGGAGGAGGAAGGTTGTGAGCTGATGCCGATTTGGGTGAAATAGCTAAGCTGGCGGTAAGTATCATAGAGAGAAGGGGAAAGATGGGGGTTTAGGGAAAATTTTGTGTGGGGTTTAGCAGGCTTGATTGGGGCTAGGGTTGGGAGGATGGGTCAGATAGTCCAAGGAATTGGTGAAGGACTGGGGGGATCTGTTGATCATGGAGGATGACTGGGTATGTTATTGAAACTATAATGTTGAGAAAACTCTTTAGAAAATATTATAAGTAAGGATAACCTGTTTAAGGTGCTTAAGGAGGGGGATATCTGTCACAGGGGCAGGCTTCTAGGGAGTTTGTGAATGCTCATCTTGTCACCCAATGTATCACTGGGTAGAGACCTATACAATGAATGGAAATGTATACCCACATCCTGGGGAGTCCTGAGGCTCTCAAAAAGAATTGTGTCTCTCAAGAGAATTGATGGCTACCAATGGGGGATGGCAGTCTAGTATGTCAAGCCCTCAGGATTGTTGCAAGTATCTCTGAATCAAGTAGTGAAGATTGATTGCCACTGTGGTCCCTGAGGGGAGGGGGAAAGAGGAAAAGAATAGATGGAATCAGAGTAACTGGGGGGCAATGAAAGTGTTCCACAAGGTCATGCAATGATGGATATCGGACATTTTAAATTACACCAAAAATGTAAAAAGTCTATAAGCTAAAATCTAAACAATAATATAAAACATAGGGTAACTAAATATTTAGAAATTTTTACAGTCCAAAATATAAACCACAGTGTAAATCAAAATGGAACCATGTTTGATAGCTATGTTTCAATATCTGTACATCAGCTGCAGTAAATATAACATGAACATGTAAAAAGATCATTACTGGGGAAGGGGGAAAAGAGTTTAATGTTGGATAAATAGGAGTCCCCTATATTGTCTCAGTGGCCTTGATATGGGCTCTGGGTGGGAGGATCTTTGTCCTTTCAGAGATAACCTTAACCTAAACTGTCTGTCCTGAATGTGGGTGTGGAATGGTAAGAGGCTGCAGTCCTGATCTTGGTGATTATGGCAACGACTCCAGTCCCAGGAGGCAATTTAGCAATGCAAACAATGTATACATACCAGTCAGTCCAGGGAACTCTGATGGTGGTGATTCCAAAACTTAAGGGAACTTGGACTTGGTCTCAAATGGGAAATATAATATAGCCTGTGCATAAATTCAAAATCATCTAATTCTGTATCCAAGTGTGCCTCGTCTCTAGAAATCCAGTTAAGTGATATGGGCTTTGAATGTTCAGAAAGGATGTAAGACTGAATGTGTATTCAAAGTTGCCTCCAGACAGAATGTGGGAAAGATGCTAATTCAAGCTCACCTGAGGAGTGGGTGATATGTTAATTCAAAATCTACCTTTTACTCAGGCAGACTTAACTAACAAAGGAAGTAGTTTTCTTTGATAAAAGCATCATTTGACTCCCCACACTGTATAAAATGAACTTGAAAATCTTGTTTGGGGCTTGTGTTTGAAACAGAAAGCTCCAGAGTCTGGCCGGCTGTCAATAAACCATTTTTCCTTCTTGTAATCATTCCTGAGTCCTGGCCTTTCTATACGCAAATAATTGAACCTCTCTCAATTGCTATAAAATTTTTGGGGGCTCATCCTGGATTGCAAATGAAGGCCAGAGACAGTAGCATTTTGCTGCCCCTTCCAAGTCCCTGAGGAAGCTGGGAGGACTCGGGTGAACCCCAAATCTGGGAGCCCCTGAATTAAGTTTAATCCAGAAAAGATGTGGGCTCCACCAGAACCTTGCCAACGAAAATCAAGGGCAACGGAAGGTCTAAAGAGAAAGATTCTGAGAATGAAAAGAACTCCAAACATGGAAGAAGGTAAGACTCCCTGGATGAGCACAGTCTGAGGAACCCTAGCTTTAATTACTAGGAAGGGAGACTTATCACCTCCTGAGAGAACCCTAGTAGCCCCCAGAAAATTGGGGGAAGCTATTCTCTCTGCCTCTGGAAAAAGGAGAAAACCCAGGAAAAAGCCTGGTGTTTTGGGTTTGTCTAACTGCATGTTGGAATATGGTACTGGTCTTATTTCCACTGAAGGAGTGGAAGCTTGATTATAATAGGAAGGGATATTTATAGGTTGGAGTCCTAACATCCAGGAAATTGGTCTGGATTTTTAAAAAACTTGGTTACAGGAAAGTGGATCAGCTTTTCTAGTGAAGCTTGGTCTGAGTGTAAAGTTAAACAGTGAAAAAGGTCTAGCTGGAATCTTTTGTTATGTTGCTGAATTGCAAATTAATTCGCTTTATACCAGATGTTAATGTTGAGTGTTCTCTCTAAGGTTTGTGATGTCTGCAGGGGCAGCCATGCTGAAAAAAAAATTATAAATATATATATATATATAAAGAACTTGTAGGTCAGATTAGTGACCTTTGTGCCTCTGTCTGTGTCAGCTCAATGCTGGTATTAGAGTTGGGTGGTTATGTAAAGTGGAATTTAATTGATCTAGTACCCTCCCTTGCCATTGGCAAAGGGGAGAATTGATTATGGGGCAAAACTGAGGAGTCTGGATGTTTGCACATTCTCTGCTGCCTCTTCTCTGGTTCACCCTTTTCCAGGGCTTGGAGGCTGTCTGTGTCTGCACAATGCACCTGGGTTTGTTGGGGCTGCCCCAGTCAGCGTGACTGGGTCCCCAGGAGCAGTGCCAAATTTGAGTAGGTTCTGTCTGCCCATTTTGGCAGAAAGCTGGAAAAGGGGGAGCAGCTTGCCCCTTTCCAGTGTGTCCACACCTTCTTTTCATTAGCCACTTTCCTATTTAATCACTGTGCACCTGACTGCCTGGAAGGAAGAAGGTGAAGGGGATGAAAAGCAGAATCAAAATAAATGCAGTAAAGTTCCTTCCTTAGGTGTCAAAAGTCAAAATACATTTGCATTCTGCCCAGGTTCTTTAGTTTTCCAAATCTCTCTCTCTGTAAGACTGTAGAAATACTTTGAAATATTTTAAAACTGTAAACTATTCTGAAGAAAGGAGGCTATCACTTGAAACAATAGACCTCTAATCACTTGATAGCCTTTTCAGTGGTCTGGTTGGGAACTTCTGGGTTGTGAGATGACAGAGGGAAAAGAAAACAAAAAAGAATGAAATGCCACTTTGAAATCTATGTTTGGTTTTAGTCAGTTGTTGGCACCTAAGAATTCATGGTAAAAAAAAAAAGTAAAAATGTAGATTAAAATGAATTTTAAATGCCAATACTCTCTTGCTGGTAAATTAAATGCATAACTTGCAGATGAGAATTTGTTCCATTACTAAGAAAAGGCAGGACTTCACAGAATTGTTATTAATAAAATTCTTGTAGCTTAATTAATAAAGGTATTCAATTCACCTTAAGGTTAAAAAATTAATAAAAACTATAACTAAAAGTTAAGATCATATATAGATGCATTTATATTATAAAACAGCAGAAAGATAATCACTGAAATTATAACTGGGTGAATTTAGCCCAAAACTACTATTGTAAGTGTAAATTCTAAACTAACTTTACCTTCATTTATGGTTACTTCAAGTCTAGCCTCATCCCTTACATTGCCTTTGCCCATGGTTATTTCATAACAGCTTCTGCCCCTATAGTCCAGGGAAAGGTAGACTTCGGGACATCCCTGTCTCCTGTCCTACTGTTATTAGTCACCCTGCTTTCTCTGATGAATCCAAGTATAAACTAAATTGCTGCTGGTGGAATTCTTAGCCCTTGGGGTTAAACGACCACTGGAGTTTTATTATCTCCCAAGGACTGGGGAAAAATAAGACAGTCTCCTGCCTTGACTGTCAGTGTTCCTAAAAGTGGTAATTCATGAGAGAAACCAGTCTCCCTCAGGCTTCAAATACCCTTGGTAAATATACATAGAATTAATCTTGTTGCTTATCTAAATTCTGCTAAATTCAAGGTAAAATATAAGGTCTTGAAACAAAAGAAAATGGTGCTATAACATTGGGAACATTTTGGTTACAAGCCTTAATAAAGAAACAAAATTCTTGTGCAAAACTGCACATAGTGCAAATTAAGAAAAAGTTTCAGGAGTCTTTGAAATGTTTTTCAGTCACACTTATTTTGTAAAAAAAATGGAAATTTTAAGTAACTAAAATTATGTTTTTGTGTTAAACTATTCATGTCTGCCTATTTGCTCAAATTGTTGAAATTAAATATGCAGTTATATATGTGAATAATATTCCTGGAGCCCTAATTAGACCAAGCAGGATGGAAAGGTCATATAGAAATCTGATTTTAAGAACTATTGGGAAAGACCCTCCTCTTTGCAAGAGCTTTGATGGCAGTTCTAGGGGTGGCAGATTAAACCTATCTACAAGGCTGGGGAATTAAGTATCAGTTTGCCTTGTAATTTCCCAGTTTAAACCTTTGGACAGCCATAAAATAAGGATAATTAGTGACTCTGTTGACAAATTTGTCTAAGTAAAGAAAAATCCATAAAAACTATGGAGAAATCTTTCTGGGATCATGTTTAAACAAATTAGGTAATTCTTAATGTGTTTTGAAACCTGGTAGTCAGTATGCTTTAAAAATTATTCATTTTCATAACTTAAAGAAGTTTTAGCTTCCTGTAAAGAAAAAAAAGAGAACATTCTTTGCATAATCTTTAATGGTTTCAATTTTATTTAGCTTGGGTGTAATCTCCCTTATTTTATAAAATACCCATTAAATAAATTAACATTATATGTACAAAATCTTTAGAGTAATAGCAATTTTAAGTTTACATTAATGAAATCAAGCTAAAGAAAGATTGTAGATATGCTCTCTTAAATAAATAAAGTAAATTTCTTTGGTTAGTAATTGTAATTTAATAAGTTTATTTAAATGTAAAGTAACTAGTCAATGTGGTTGTCAATTATAAAGAGTTTGTAAGGCATCTTCCAAACTGAAAATGTTTAAATAGTTCTAGTTCTAGAAGTCACTGTTAACTAAAACTTGGATTGGTATTGGTGGCAAAGAATAACTTCATGGTAATAAAACCTGTCTGAAGGCCACCACAAGGTGCATATTTAAGTAAATGGTAATAAAATGTTATCTTGATTCTATTGGGAATCTTCTATTTTCAAATTAACAATGAAATATAGTTTTTTTCCCTCTATTACTAAAGTAAAATACCTGCTATTATCTTAGTGGTAAAATTATATAAGTAAACAGTCATTTGATATATGATGTGTTGCACTAAATTGTTTAAAATATATATAAAAACAAGGAATAAACTTTAACATTGTCAAGCTCTTTTGTGCATTCAAACCAGGCCTTGAATACATTACATGATGCCTCTCCATGTGAGTTATTGGCTAGGCAGGTCACTGACCCCTCGATTAGAAATATTTGATATATCAGCCTCTGGTTCTGCTCCTGAAGTCAGTGGAAACTACATTGCAGTTTCAACATCCTGCAGCAGTCAATAATGACTTGGTACAGCTGAGTGTACAATAGATATTGCCTCCAGATTGGCACTGTTACATAGTGCCAGAGAGCACTATTCACCAGGCTGGTAGAATAATAGAAACTCTCTCTAGGATCAACAATGCTGTGTCTTGCTCACTGTGTGAAGAACATGCTAAGTGGAGCCATGATACCAGGATACTGTAAGTAAAACTTGAACACAATTGGCATTATGGCCTGCTCCCATGGAGAGATAACACGTAAAGTATTACAAACCTGAAACTTAAAAAATTAATTGCAACTCAGAATCCTTATGCATTAAGTAATACATTAATTAATATTGCAGTATTGTACTTTTATTCTGTACTAAATATATGCCTAATAATTATAACATTATCTTTTCTATTTTGGATCAGGTACAAAAGTATATTAGATATGTTAAATTCTTGGTAAATTCATTTTCTAAATAGTTAATAAACATGTCTATAAAATAAGGCCATGATCTTAGCCAGGCTCAGCCAATGTACTATTCTACTGTACTCTATTTTGTAGCAAAAACAAGGTTTGCTTGCTAGTAATGGATCACCCATTAAACAGTCAAAATTACCAGAAGTTGTACTATTAAAACCAAAATGTAAAAAAAAAAACTTTATTCTGTAGTTCTGATCCATTCCCAAAGCTAAAAATTAAGAAAATTTCCATCTTAGTGCACTAATCCTGAATGAAACCAACTGTCCAGAAGGTGCCATTTCACCAGGAGCAACTAACAGAACACATGAGTGCCCATTATTAAACAACCTAAAATGCATCTTCAAAACAAAGCTAAGTATCTATTGCAATTTGTCTCTAAAAATACCTTAGAGAATATATATATATACTGTTCCCACCAGCTTTTAAAAAGGGGTGCCATCTTTATAAGCACCTAACCTTGTCTACCGCTGTAATCCAATGTCCTCTTTTAAAAATGGGTATTCCAAATTTTTAATTAAGTTTTTTTCTTTCAGAGTGAACATCTTATTAACCATATGAAAACTTCATCCAACTTTGTACAGAATGCCAGATCCATCTTCCTCCAGTTAAAATAAGAATTTTACACCTTGTTAGGCAATGACTGCAGCCCATGACCAGCAGGAAGCAGTTACAGAAATAAATATCATCTCCCTTCAGCACCCCTTTAAGGTTAAAGGTGTAAACTCTTTAAGGGTAAATTAAAATTAATAGATGGATTTGGAGCCTCACGGGAAATCTTTGTGAGCACCTATGGCCCCAGGATGACTGCAGACCCTGCACCAGGATTCTGTTGTCCAGAATAAAAATCTCTAAACTTCTGAAAACAGGATCCTGGATGCTACACGGAAAATTGATAAGGAAAGTAATCAAACAAAACAACAAACAGCCACCCACCTCATAGCTCCAACAATAATTATGCCAAAGCTTAGCAAATTAAGCCTCAGCATAAGGGGGAATAATGATGTGGGCTATGGGTGGGAGTCTCTTCATCTCTTTGTAGATAAACTAAGCTATCTGCAACTTGTGTGTGTGGGATGGTAAGAGGCTGCAGTCCTGCCCTTGGTGACCATGGCAATGACTCCAGTCCCCGGAAACATTTTAACAATGCAAAGTCTATAAACTTTAAATATTCAGGGAAAATGCAAACCAAGTGTGCTAAAAGCTTATCTAGAATGTATATGGTCCATGCTAAAAGCTTACCTAGGATGTGGATGATATATGCTAATTCAAGCCTATTGAGCACTTAAACAATTAACAATTTGACCCTTCCTCTCTGTATGAAAGGAACTCAAAATTCTTGTTGGGGGCTCAGTTTGAAGCAGAAAGCTCCCAAGTCTGGCCAGCTGTCAAGAAATCATTTATCCTCAAAATCATTCTTGAGTCCTGGCCTTTCTATACACAAATAATTGAACCTTTCTCAACTTCTACAACACTTCCACTAAGGTACAAGTTTTATATGAATGGCAAGCAGCCTGATAGATAATGTGTCACTTCTCCTTCATTCAATTTTCTGATTATTATATTTTAAGAAGCATAAAATTCAATTCCCTTGAGTTTACATATAAAGATACTGATTAGCAACTCAGAGTTGTTGAGTGTTCAAGGATGGAATCATCAGTTCCTGACCTCCATGTTAATGCTTTCTCTATTGCTTTCCATTACTCCTGTCTTAACAACGTCCATTCACCTTAAATATTTTGTGTAATATATTTTTATTTCTTTCTTCAACTTGAGTTTAATGCTTTATTTTTCATCAGAAAGCACCACCAGTCTATCCTACACTTTCCTGATAATATTTTTCATTTCTTTATTCCTGAAAGCATAAATCAAAGGATTGAGCAGGGAAGTTAGGATGGTGCAAAATGTGGTCACAATTTTGTCAAAGAACAGAACAGATGGCTTTGTGGATACCAAATATGCATGTGAAAAAAATAAAACTGCAAGACTACCATTGTGAAAGGTACAGGTGGAGATAGTTTTCTCCTGCTTTTCAGGTCTATGAGTTCTCAGAGACAGAAAGATGATACCATAGGAGATGAGTAACAAAAAGTTTATGATGCAGAAAACCCACTGCTGCTGAGAGCCAAATAGCCAAGGATGTGAATTTCAGTGCAGGCAAGGTCCAACAATGGGAATAACTGGTACTTAATGTGCTCAACAACATTGGGGACACAGAAATGCAGCAGAAAATTAAAGAGAGTTTGTATTACAAATTCAGCATTCAGGCTATCCCTATTAGAATGCCACAGAGCTTCCAGTTCATGATAGAAGAGTAGGGTAAAGCCTTGAAAATGGCAACATATTGATCATAGGCCTAGCTATGAACATAATCAAACCACCCCAGTAAAGAAGTGTTCAGCACAGAGGGTTATACAGCCCTGGAAGGAGATGGCTTTCTTCTCTTTGAAAACATTCATAAGCATCTTTGGGATGATGACAGAGGAAGATCATGTTTCCAGGAAGGACAGGAAAATATAAAATAAGTGTGTGGGAGACCAGGAGTGCCAGACTACTGCCAATGGTCACCCAAATCAGAAAGTTAAATCTCAACAGTTGCAATGTATGGTTAATTAATTAATTAATTAATTACCACAGAATAATATTTTGTGAATATTTCTTATTGGTAAAAGCCTCAGGATGATGAACTCAGGTATGAAAACTTTAATTTAACATATTATCAGTGGAAAAGTTGAAAGTTATCAGAGTGATTATTTATATTCTGCACTTAGATGAAAAAGAAATTACCTCAGACCAGTTTATGGTATTATCATAATTGTAAACAAGTTGGTTTATCTATATACAAAATTATTTTGTGTTTCTTTTGCAAATGAGAACACAAATTTAGTTGAAAGTAGTAGTGAGAAGTCAGGCAGAATTCAGATGTATATAAATTATTATATATTTTCAAATAGCCAGAGTTTCAGTGTGGTGGAAGAAAAAGATCCATGTTTGGTTGGGTGACAGTTTTTTCTCAAGTACCAACTCTGTTCATCTAGGAGATGCTTCCTGGAGAAAATTGTTGAGAATTCTGAAGTCACAGCCAAGCTTAAAGAAGGAAAGACTACAATTTATTAATGATGCTTGTTATTGGCACAGAATGGGAGCAGGAGTGATTTTCATGGCCTGTAGTTTCACTCTGATCAGGAGACAGCATTATCTACACATAAAAGAAGAAATAACACACAGTTTAGGAGGCACTTGGAAATTATGTCTATTATTTCAAATATTTCTGTAAAAATCTGAATTGTATTGGGAATTTAAGAAAAATGGATTTATCTTATAATATAGAAAGGTCTATGGGAAAGTGCCTAGCTCTAAGCTGATACATATCAAGTATGCACTAAGTGTTGTGTTGGTTTTGTTTTCATCCATCATTTTAAAATGAGAACTGGTGCTTATAAAACTAACAGTAACTCCCTCACAGTGTTCTCATGTTGACTAATAAATAACTGAAGAAAAGCAATTGATCAGTGCCTTTGCCTAGGAAACAGTCTATGTTAGATCGTATTATTTCCATTAAACTGGCAGAAAACTCATATTTGAAAAGTTAAAGGTAAACAAATAACAGATAGTTGATATAGGATTTTAACAGAGAAGTTCTGGCTCCCATGCATGTCCTTTCTGCTGGTCCAATACACAAACATGTGGGAATGTTTCATTTCTACAGTCTCCACCCACTTCTAAGGGTTAAAACCCCCTGATTCACTTATTTGTGTCTGAACTTATGAACAAGACCCCACAGTGAAGGAGATAGAAAAGATTTAGGATCACAAGATAACAGAGTCATTAGTTATGTATATAAATCGGCAAGAATTACATAGGTAAGGAGTAGAAACAACATTATAAATATATGCCAGAGTCTTGGTGACTGCCAATTGTTTCAATAATGTAGACCAAATTGACTAAGCTCAGAAGTCATAAAAGAGCTGGCTTCAAAACAAGGGCCTTCTAGTAAATTGAGTGTCTGGGAAGCAATCTCTTAAATTTCTTGAAACTTAAGTGTTTAGTTAATACTTCTGTAAAATAGTTTTAATTAGAATGTGGTTGATATGTTTATGAGAATCAGATAACAAAATAACAAAAAAAATTGTATGCACTAAGAAACACAAAAGTTCATAGTAACTCGAGAACAAGTTCAGAAATACCCACACTTTTTTACATCTTATTCTTTCCTAACCACCAACATGACTAAACACTTTTATTGATCATTTAGTTGGTTTAAAAATGCTTAATATTTTGTTTGGTTACAGGGTAGATGTAATTTTTAAAAGCACAATGCATTTAACTGATCTTAATCTCTGATTACATTACATTGGCCATCACACCCACAACCATTCACTACTATTACACCAAATTCTTCAAATTTAGTGGGGAATAGGGAGGAAGACCAATGTTCATTATTAACATAATTATTAAATGTTTTTTTCCAGTCCTCATCTGGAGTTTTCTAAGAAATATGTAACATTAGAACTAAAATGTCTCTTTTATATAAACAAATGAATACCCTCTCTTTTCAGGTAAAAGGAATTTCCAAAATTCTGTTAAAATGTAATAAAACATTATCATAATTAGAAAGAACATCTTGACAGAGGGTTAATGAAGAATAGAGGCCTTGAATAATACATTAGAGGATCTAGACCTAATAGACATATACAGAACATTACACCAAAGTACAGCAAGATAAACATTTTTCTTGAGTACACATGAATCAGTCCCCAGGATATACCACATGATATGCCATAGAAAAACTCTTACTTTCAGAAAGATTGAAATTATAAAAAGCAATTTATCTGACCACAACAGAATGAAACCAGAAATTAATAAGGGCAGAGAAACAGAGTAAGAACAAATATATGGAAGTTAAACAACACAATCTTAGACAACAAGTGAGTCAATGAGGAAATTGCACAAGAATGGCAAAATAGATCAGTAACAACTTTGAAACAAATGAAAATGAATACACAACATGTCAAAACTTATGGGATACAGCAAAAGAAGTGCTAAGAGGGAAATTTGTAGCCATAAATGCTTATATTAAAAAAGAAAAAAGAGCTAAATCCAAAGATGTAACTGAACACATGGAGGAACTAGAGAAAGAACAACAAACTAATCCCAAAGTAAGCAAAATGTCAGAAATAACTAAATTCAGAGCAGAAATAAATGAAATTGAGAATTAAAAAAAAATAACAAATTCAAAAGTTGGTTCTTTGAGAAAATTAATAAAATTAACAAATCCTTAGACTAATAAAGGAAAAGAGAGAGAAGATGCAAGTACATTAAGTAAAAAAGTGACGGAGGAGAATCACCATTGGTCCTACAGAAATAAGAGTATCATAAGGGTATACTTTGAAAAATTGTATACCAAAAAGATGATTAGATGAAATG
Source organism: Dasypus novemcinctus (assembly GCF_030445035.2). NCBI lineage: Eukaryota > Metazoa > Chordata > Mammalia > Cingulata > Dasypodidae > Dasypus > Dasypus novemcinctus. The sequence continues at coordinate 59,568,798 of NC_080691.1, read as the reverse complement.
GACCAATTTCTAGAAACAAAGGGACAGCTTACATTGATGAAAGGAAAAAAAGTGATGAACTCAGCAGACCAATCACAACTAAGGAGATTGAATTAGTCATCAAAAACTTACCAACTAAGAAAAACCCAGGACTAGATGGCTTCAGAGATGAATTCCACCAATCATTCCAGGAAGAACAAATACCAATCCTGCTTAAACTCTTCCATAAAATACAAGTGGTGACAACATTGCTTAAGTTATTCTATGAAAACACCATCACCCTAATACCAAGCCACATAAAGATGCCAAAAGAAAACCACAGACCTATTTCTAATGAACCTGGATGATAAAAATCCCCCCAAAAATAATTGCTAATCATCTTCAACATGTCAAATGAATTATATACACTGATCAAGTGGGTTTCATCCCTCGTATGTAAGGGTGGCTAAAACATCAGAAATTCAAATAATGCAATGTACCACATTAACAGATATAAATTTTAAAAACTACATGATAATCTCTATTGATGCATAAAATCATTTAAGAAAATACAGCTTCCTTTCTTGATTAAAACACTTCAAAAGATAAGAGTAGAAGGAAACTTTCTCAACATTATACAGAGCATATATGAAAAACCCACAGTTAACATCTTGTTCAATGGTGAAATGCTAAAGGCCTTCCCTTTAAGATCTGGAACAAATCAAGGATGCCTGCCCTCACCACTCTATTTAACATTGTGTTAGAAGTTCTTGCTCAAGCACTTAGGCAAGGAAATGATATGAGTCAACAAAATTGGAAAGGAAGAAGTAAAAAATTCAGTATTTGCAGATGACATGATCCTGTACATAGAAAGCCCTGAAAAATCTACAACGAAGCTTCTAGATCTAATAAATGACATCAGCAGTGAAAGTATATAAGACCAGCATGTTAAAATCAGTAGCATTTCTGCATACAGATAATGAATAATGTGAGGAAGAAATCAAGAAAAAAATTCCATTTACAATAGCAATGAAAAGAATCAAATATCAAGGAATAAACTTATTTAAAGATGTTAGGGAAGCAGACCTAAAAAAATGGAAGAATATTTTATGTTCATGGGCTGGAAGACTAAACATGATTAAGTTGTATGACCTACCCAAACTGATTTACAGATTTAATGTGATTTCAATGAAAACTACAGCAGAATTTCTTTTTATTGAATCGTAAAATTTATTGAATTTATTTGGAAGGGCAAGGGGCCTTAATAGCAAAAACATACTGAAAAGGTAAAAAGGAATTGGGGGAATCATGTTACCTTATTTTAAAAATACTACAATGATATAGTGATCAAAAGAGCATGCCTGTCTCAGCAGGATCTCATAGACAGCCAAAGTAGATATTTTCCCAAATAGTGGGACTTCTGAGGACCATGGAAACATGCAGGTCCTACTGTCATGGCAGATAGGTCCAGAGTTTGGTGCCTTGTCAGTGGGCCCTACTTTGGTGTTTGTGCTCCCAAGTGTGACAGAGTAGGACTCAGATGTGACTTCTCTACACATGCCTCTTCTGTCCTTTTTATTGAACCTATAGTTGGAGCTGGAATTGGTAGGTGTATGGCCAAGAGACTTGAATCCCTGGGCTGCCCATGTGGCAGCTGGTCCTTGAGCCTCAGTGGAGTTGCAAAACCTACTCTTCAGTTCATTGGACTCACCCAGCTCAGTTAACAAGGAGCTTAGGATGGACAATCAACATACCCATAACCAAGAAAATTTATGACTTTAAACAAGAGAGTCCTATCCATCAGCCATATGGACCAAAGCCCATCTCAATTAGAGGTGGAGTGGACATCATCCCAGAATCCTCAGGATTGGGGAATAAAGCATGAACTAGAGTGGAATTATAGGTATTCTACTATAGACTTATTGTGACTCTAGGAAAAGAGGAAGTTATATCATTGATGTGGAGAAGGTGGTCACTGGAGTTGCTGAATGCAGGGAGAGGGAAAAGAGGTGTAATATGGGGGCATTTTCAGGACTTGGAGTTGTCCTGAATGACATTACAAAGACAGATACATGACATTATATATTCTGCCATAACCTATAGAAAGGAGTGGGAGAGAGTGGAAACTATAATGTAAACTATAATCCATGGTGTGTGGCAATGCTCCAAAGTGTGTTCATCAATTGCAATAAATGTATCACATTAATGAAAGAAATTATTAATTGGAAAAGGTGGGAGGTGTGGGGAGTGGGGCATATGGGAATCCCCTATATTTTTAATGTAACATTTTATGTAATCTATGTATCTTCTAAAAATAAATAAAATATATTTTTAAAAGTGCTTGATAGTGGCACAAGGAAAGACATATAGACCAACAGAACTAAACTGAGAGTCTGATATAGATCCTCACATAAAGGGCCAAATGATATTTCACAAGAACTCCAAGTCCACTCTGGAACAGAATGACCTCAACAACAAATGGAGCTGGGAGAATTGGATATCCATATTCAAAAAATGAGAGACAATCACCATTTCACAGCCTATACAAAAATTAACTCAAGATAATTCACAGATCTAAATACAAGAACCAAAACCATAAAGCTCCTAGAATATAATGCAGGGAAGCATCTATGAGATCTTGTAATAGGAAATGTTTTCATGAAGTTTGCACCCAAAGAAAAGCAATGAAAGAAAAATAGATAAACGGGGCCTCCTCAAAATCAACAACTTTTGTGCTTCACAGGAGTTTGTCAAGAAAGTGAAAAGGCATCCTACTAGTGGGAAAAAAGAGTTCATAATATTTTATTTGATAAGGGCATGATATGCAGCATATTTTACATTTTGAAAATAAAAAGACAAACCCCCATTTTTAAAATGGGCAAGAGATTTGAATAGATACTTTTCCAAAGAAGAATTGCAAGTGGTTTAAAAACACATGAAAATATGCTTAACATCCCAAGCTATTAGGGAAATGCAAATCAAAACTACAATGAGATATCTTCTTACACCTATTAGACTGTCAGCTTTAAAAAAATCCAGAGAACTACAACTGTTGGAGAGGACGTTGAGGAAAGGTACTCTCATCCACTACTGGTGGGAATATAGAATGGTACAGTCATTGTGAAGGATGGTTTGGTGGTTCCTCAGAAAGCTAATTATAGATCTGCTATATGGTACCTCAGTCCCACTGCTGGGTATACACCTAAAAGAATTGAAAGCCAGGACACAAACAAATATACGCACATGAATGTTGATAGCTGCATTATCCTCTACTGCCAAAGTTGAAAACAACCCAAGTGTCTATCAGCATGAATGGTAAGCAAATTGTGGTATATGCATACAATGGAATAGTACACAGCTGTAAGAAGGAATGACATTTTGTCATGAGACCATATGGATGAATCTTGAGTGAAGTAAGCCAGTAACTACAGGAAAAATACAATCTGACCTCACCAATAGGACCTAAGCAAATTGAGATGATTCACAGAGCTTGAGTCTGGAAAAGAGGTTATCAGGAAGCAGAAAGGTAGCATAGTGCCATTAGTCAATGATCAATAAAGGTAAAAATTATGATAAGATAGAAAAGATGGTTTGGCAGTGGATGGAGTTGAATTACAAAGATGTGAGTGGGGTCCATGTTGCTAGAATATGATTGTGAGCCAGGTTATTGGATGGTTTGGACTATGCATGGAACCTTGTGGCTTGCTGGAGAAAGGAACAGGTGAACTCATGATATTTGTAGGTCTGTGGATAAAATTAGAATAGTGGGATTATACTTTTATCATATAAGGCAGGGAAGGGTGATTGGTGCAGGATGTTGGGAGGGGGGAGATATATGGCAAAAGGCAAACCTCTGGCAAACTTCTATGGAATATGATAGTGTTCATCTTGTCACAGGGTGTTCCTCATTAGGTGGAGGCTCACACAATAAGCTAGAAAATATTAACTGCCAAGTGGATAGTCCTGATATGTTCTCAAACAGAAGGTCAAGTGTCTCTTGAGAACCTAGGCAGTGCCTAACAAAGCAGATGGACCAATATATCAAGCCTTCAATATTAATGCATGTAACCATTAACCTTATTCTTAAAAAATTGCTATATAGTGGTTTTCATGGTTTGTGAGGGGTGGGAAAAAGAAGAATGGATGGAGCTTGGGACATTTTTAAGGCATTGTAATTGTTCCACACAATCTTGTAATAATGAATACAGGCCATCATGCATTGTGTTAGAAAATATAAAAGTATATGGTACAACAAGAAAACCATAATATAAACAACTGGCCATAATGGTAATACTTCAATATTTGTTCATCAATTATAACAAATATATTATACTCATGTAAGATGTTACTAATATGGGAAAATGTGAAAGGGGGAGTGGGATGCGGGTAGGGAATGGGAAGCATAAGCTTAAAATACACAAGTTCCTGTTTGGAGTGATGGAAATGTTTTGATAATGAATGGTGTTGGTGTTAGCACATTAAGAATATAATTAACAGCCCTGAAATAAGCAAATGAATATGACTAAAAGGTGAAATTTTTCATTGTATATATGATAATAGAAAAATTTTAAAGCCATTCTTGGAACTACACTAACAGTGAACCCTATAATAAATCATAGACAATGATTTATAGTGCAATTTTTAAAATGAGGAGTTAGCAATTGTAACACATGTTCCACACCAAAGCAAGATGTTCTAGTTGGGGTAGTTTAAGGGAATCCTTATTTTATTCATGGTTGTTCTGTTAACCCTAAACTTCTCTAATAAAGATAAATTAAAAAAAATAAAAAGTAAAAGAAAGAGAAGAGAAAGGAAAAGGCACCTAGTCTCCAAACTAGAAGCCTCATAAATATTCAAAATTGTGGAGACCAATACATAAAAAAGCGCCTTTGCAATCTGCATTTCAGGGTCTAATCAGAAGCTGAGCTACCTAAATATATGCATGAATTTAAATAAAAATTAAAATGAAGGTTCTTGAAAAGAAAAACATAAAAAGAACAATGCCTCTTGTTATATAACAAAAATAATTGAAAGCAGGGACTCACAATGTATTTACACTCAAACGTGTTTTTTTCAGATTTTTTAAATTGTATTTAAAAAAAAAGATCATAAAAAAAGTTACATTAAAAAACGTAAGAGGTTCCCACATACCCCACAGCCCACTCCACCCACTCCTCCCACATCAACAACCTCTTTTATCATTATGGTACATTCATCGTATTTGGTGAATACATTTTGGAGCACTGCTGAATTGCATAGATTATAGATTACATTGTAGTTTACACTCTCCACCAGTCCATTCAGTGGTTGATGGCAGAATTTATAATGTCTTACATCTGTCCCTGCAATATCATTCAGCACAGCTCCAAGTCCTCAAAATGCCCCCACATCACATCTGTTCTTCCTTCTCCCTGCCTTCGGCAACTACCGTGGCCAATGTCTCTACATCAATGATACCATTTCTTCCATTGCTAGAGTCGCAGTGGTTCTATAGTAGAATACCAGTAAGTCCACTCTAATCTATATTTTATTCCTCCATCCAGTGGACCCTGGGATGATGATGTCCACTTCACCTCTAAATCAAGAGGGGTCTTAGATCCCACTTGGTTGATGGATGTGATTCTCCTACTTACAGTTGTAGGCACTTTTGGCTCCCTGGTGTGGTGTTTGACCATCTTCAACTTCCTGTTAGCTGACCTGGTAAGGCCAATGAACATGTGAGTAGGTTATGCAACTCTGCTGTGACTCAGGGCCCAATTGGCAAATGGACAGTTGAGAAATTTAAGTCTCCTGAGTATACACCAATCCCAGTGCCACCACAGTGTCAGTAAATGTAACAGAAGAGTCATGTGTAGAAAGGTCACATCTGAGTCCAATTCCATCACACTCAGGAGCACAAATTCCAAAGTGGGGCCCACTGTCAAGTCACTGAACTCCAGAGCCATTTGCCATGACTATAGAGCCTGTGTGTCTCCATAGCCCTCAGGAGCACAAATAACTGTGGTTGCATCTACTTTGCCTGTCTCAGGGATCCTGCTAAGATGTGCATAAATGTGACCTCTCTGATGACCTCTTGCCTCTTTTTGAAGTCTCTTCATTTGTCTTTACCATTCCCCCCTTCTATTCAAGGTCTTTTTCTAGTTGCATCACCAGCTGGTGATTGGTAATAAACCCTCAGTACCAGGGAGGCTTAACCCAGGAAGTCATGACCCATGTTGGGGGGAAGGTAATGCATTTATATACCGAGTTTGGATTTCTTGAGAGTTGCAAAATTTGAGCAACATGGAGGCTCTCAGGAAGTAACAATTAGGCACCCTGCAGCTCTAGGTCTAGTTGAAATTTCAAGCACACAGGCTCATAAGCATAATCATCTGTATCAAGGGCTCTTCACTGGATCATCCTTCTTCATTGGTCTTTGCCCTTGCACTTGGAGGATTGTTGCTGTTCCATTGGGGAATATGACAGAGCTCCCCTGGCTAGGAACTCAGCACTACCTCAGTTGTCATTTGTAACTTTGACTACTATGAAAATACCCAATGAATATCTGAACATTTTTATATACCCTATACACATGCCCTGGAAAAATCCCTCCCAACCATGTGTCCCCATCAATAACACCCCACACTAGTGTTCCTGCCCTGCCATACTTGAACCCCTTTGTGTTCCAAAACTTCTTAAAAACTGAAGCCTAATATATTGCCAAATTCAATTTGTAGAAAAATGAAATAGAAATGATAGGTTTAAAGATTAGAAATAGAATACATACTAATTTAGAAAAACTAAAATAAATTAAATATACATTGGGTTATTAAGAAATGAAAAATATCATAAAATGCTCTTTTGAAATATTGCCTTTCATCACTGTTATAGGCATTGCCCTGTATATACAGTGGCAGGGAAATTTCTTTAATTTCTTCTGCACTGTCTACATCCATTTTAATTTTTTAAATTTTGTTTTAAATTAAGTTTTAGATCACAGTAAAGTCACCTCTACAATACCGGGGACTCCCATATATCCAACACCAAGTCATTTTCCCCCTTCCCCAGCAATGATCTTTTTACATGTTCATGTTATATTTGCTGCAGGTGATGTACAGATATTGAAACATAGCTATCAAACATGGTTTAATTTTGTTTTACATTATGGTTTATATTTTAGAGTGTGCAATTTTCTAAAATTTTAGTTAAATTATGGTTTACATTTAAACTCTATTCTTTTAAATTTTTTTTTGAAATTTAACATGTCCTATATTCATCATTGCACAATCTTGTGGAACACTTCTTTGCCCCCCAGTTATGCCTGCTCCCATCTATTCTATTCCTCTCTCCCCTTCCCCAAACAACCCACAGTAAAAACCAAGCATCACTGCTTAAAAGACCAGATTTATAGATACTTGAAAAATGCTGAAAGCTTAACAAACTAGACTGTCCTCCCTCATTGGTAGCCACCAATTCTCTTCAGAGACACCCTTCCTTATGTTTGAGAATATCAGGCTTCCCCAGGATGGGGTACATGTTCCCACTCATTGTATGGGTCTTCACCCAATGATATGGCACACTCTGAAAAGATGAGCACTCACACACTTCCTAAAAGCATGCCACTGTACCAGATGCCCATGTTCAGCAAGCACATTAAACAAGTAACTCTTTTTTATTATATTTTCTAAAGAGTTTTCTCAAAAAGTATAGTTTCAACCAAATGCCCAACAATCTCCCATGTTCACTTGCTCCCTCTAAACCTCCCACATTTCCTTGGGCCATCTGACCCATCCTCCCAACCCCAGCCCCCCTATATAAGGATGCCACCCCATAGTATGACTAAGCCCATGCTTATTCCTTCTCTCTACAACTGTTTACCTCCACTTTATCATATATTTCAACTATGTAGGCATCAGCTCACAACCTTCCTCTTCCTCCCAATTTCTGTAAGCCTATCATCAAGTCTATAGCTATTTGAGACAGCTTGATTTGCTTATTTCATGTCAGAGAGGTCATGTAGTATTTGTTCTTCAATGCCTGGCTTGCTTCATTCAACATAATGTCCTCCAGATTTATCAATATTAACCCATGTGTTTGTAGCGTATTCCTTCTTAGAGCTGAGTAGTTTTCAATTGTATGTATATACCACATTTTGTTTATTTATTCATTTGCTGATGGGCATTTGAGTTGATTCCAACTTTTGGAAATAGTGAATAATACTGCTATGAACATTGGGATGCATATATTGGTTTGTGTTCTTGTTTTCAGTTCTTCTGGGTATATCCCAGCAGTTGAATCTCTAGTTCATATGGCAAATCTATAACTAGATTTTGAGGAACCACCAAACTGTCCTCCAGAATGGCTTGGTCCTTCTACATTCCCACCAGGAGTGTATGAGGATTCCCATTCCTCCTCACCCTCTCCAATATTTGTAGACTTCTGTTTTTTTTTTTAATAGCCACCAATCTAATGGGAATAAGGCAGTATCTCATTGTAGTTTTGATTTACATGTCCCTAACAGCTAGTGATTTTGAGCATCTTTCCATGTGCTTTTTAGCCATTTGTATTTCTTTGGAGAAGTATCTTTTTAAATCTCTTGCCCACTTTTTAAATGTGTTTTTTTTTTTTTTGCGTGTGTGTGTGTGTGTGTGTTTGTTTTTATTTTTGAGATGTACGATTTTTTAAATATATGCAGGATGTTAGTCTCTTATCAAATATATGATTACCAAATATATTCTCCCATTGGTAGGTGCTCTTTTCACTTTATTGAGAAACTCCTTTGAGGTGCAAAAGTCTTTAATATTGAGCAGGTGCCATTTATCTATTCATTCTTTTGCTGTGCAGTCTTTGCGTATGATATTCATGAAGCCATTTCTTATTACAAGGTCCTGTAGATGCTTCCGTATATTATCTTCCAAGGTCTTTATGGTCTTGGCTCTTAAATTTAGGTCTTGGATTCATCTTGAGTTGATTTTTTGTATAAGATGTAAGATGATAACCTTCTTTCATTCTTTTGATTATGGATATCCAGTTCACCAACAACCATTTGTTGAAGAGGCCATTCTCTCCCAATTAAGTGGGCTTGGTGGTCTTGTTGAATATCAGATAACTTTATATGTGAAGATGTATATAACAACTCTCATTTTGGTTCCATTTGTTAATATGTCTATTCTTGTGCCAATATCATGCCACGTTTACAGCTTTGGAGCATTAAAGTCATGTAGTGTGATTCCTCTGAGATCATTTTTCTTTTTCAATATGTCTTTAGCGATTTGGAGCCTGTTTCCTTTCCAAATAAATTTCATAGTTAGTTTTTCTATTTCACTATAAAATTCTGTGTTGATTTCTATTGATATTGCATTAAATCTGAAGGTCATTTTGGGTAAGATAGACATCTTAGTGATTTTATACATGAACGGGGAATATTCTTCCATTTATTTTTATTTTTGATTTCCTATAACAGTGTTGTGTAAGTTTTCTGTGTATGTCTTTTATACCTTTAGTTAAATGTATTGCTAGTATTTGATTTTTTATTATTATAATTGGTATTTGTTTCTTGATTTCCTCCTCAGATTGCTCATTATTGGTGTACAGAAAAGCTTCTGGTTTTTGCACATTGATCTTGTAACCTGCCACTTTACTGAACTCATTTACAAGTTCTAGAAGCTTTGTTGTAGATTTATCAGTGCTTCTATGTATAGTATTATGTCATCTGCAAATAGTTAAGTTTTTACTTCTTTCTTTCCATTTTCGCATGACATAGTCAAGATAATAAAATAAAAAAAATTACCAAACAAGAATTTTTGTATCCAGGAATCCTGGCATTTAAAAAGGATGGAGAGATCAAAATACTCACAGATAAATAGAAACATAGAGAGTATGCCAACAAGAAACGTGCCCTTCAAGAAATACTAAAGGGAGTTCTACAAGAAGAAAGAAAATAACAGGAGAGACAGAGTTGGAGGAGAGTGTAAAAACAACTGAAAAGACAAAAAGAGAAATAAACACAACATATGACATACATAAATACAAAGAAAATATTACTAATTTAAGTAAATCACAGAGAGTAATAATGCTAAATGTCAATGGGTTAAACTCACCTATCAAGAGATTGGAAGAATGGATAAGGAATATGGCCCATCTATATGGTGTCTATAAGAAACCAATCTTAGACCCAGGGATTCAAGTAAATGACTGGACAAAAATCTTACAAGCAAACAATAACCAATAAAGGACAGGAGTAGCTATCAAATTATCAGACAAAATAGACTTTAAATGGAAAACTATTGTGAGAGATGGCCCCTTCATATCAGTTAAATGGTATTTTTTGAAGAAGAAAGAACAATCATAAATATTTATGCTCCTAATCAAGGCACCTCCAAATATGTGAGGCAAACACTGGAAAAACTAAGTTAAGGAATAGATGTCTCTACAATTATAGTGGGGGACTTTAATACACCACTATCACCACTGGGAAGAACATCTTAACAAGGAATCAATAAAGAAGCAAAGACTTTGAACATTGTAATAGAGGAGCTGGGCCTAATAGATTATACAGAAAATACACCAAATACAGCCGGATATACATTCTTCTCAAGCACACATGAGTCATTCTCCAAGATAGACCACATACTAGGCCACAGAGAAAGTCTCAGTGAATTCAGAAAGATTGAAATCATACAAAAATGATTTCTCTATCCACATTGGAATGCCACTGGAAATTGGAAGGGCCAGAGACCCAGGTTAGGCTTCAGATATGGAAGTTAAACAACACACTCTTAGATAAAGAGTGTGTCAAGGAGGAAATCTCAAAACAAATCAGTAACTACCTTGAAGCTAATGAAAATAACAATACAACATATCAAAACATCCGGGATGCATCAAAAGCTATACTGAAAGGGAAATTCATAGCCATAAATTCATACATCTAAAAAAGAAGAAAGAGCCATAATTGAAGACTTACCTGCACACTTGGAGGAATTAGTAAAATAACAACAAACCAAACCCAAATGAAGAAACAGGAAAGAATTAACAAAGATCTGAACATAACTACAATGAAATAGAAAAGAAGAAAGCACCAGAAAAAAAAAGAAAGCAAAGAGCTGGCTATTTGAGAAGATCAATAAAATCAACAAACCCTTATCTAGACTAACAAAGACATAAAGAGAAGACCCCACAGAAATAAAGACTATCATGAGAGGATACTCTGAAAAACTATATGCCAACAAGAAGGACAATTTAGAGGAAATGGACAAATTCCTAGAAACATATAAGCAGCCTTACATTGATGAAAGAAGAAATTGATCATCTCAACAAACCAATCACCAGTAAAGATATAGAATCAGTAATTTAAAACCTTCCAATTAACAAGATCCCTGGGACAGACATCTTCACAGGTGAATTCTACCAAACATTCCAGAAAGAACTAATACCAATCTTGCTTAAACTGGAAAGGACAAGTGAGTTTATATGTCTAAGAGTCTCCAATAAAGAGATAGAAAGTCATCAAGGGGTGACTCTTATGCATGCCTAAGCAGGGTACCAGAGACAGCCAAGTTAGATGGAAACCCAAGTGCTGGTTCTCCTGAGGGCTGCAGTGACCCACAGGTTCTATGGTCAAGGCAGATGGCTCTGGAATTCAGGGCCATGTCAGTTGGCCCTACATTGGAGTTTGTGTTCCTGAGTATGATGGAGTTGGACTCAGATATAACCTTTCTACACATGCCTCTTCTGTTACTTTTACCAGACCTGTGGCTGGCATTTGGGTTGTTGTATACTCAGGAGACCTGAATCTCTGAACTGTCCATGTGGTAATCAGGCCCTGGGCCTCAGCAGACTTGCAGCTCCTACCTTCTGGTTTTTTAGATTTATCCTGGCCAGTTCACGGGAAGGTGAAGAGGGTCAACCAACACACCAGGGAGCCAAGAGTACCTACAGTTGCAAGCAGGAGAATTGCATCCACCATCCATGTGGAATCTCAACCCCCTCTTGATGTAGAGGGGGACTGGACATAGCCATCCCAGGTTCACAAATTGGAGGAACAGATTATGGATTAGAGTGGGCTTACTGGTGTTCTGCTGGGGAACTAATGCAATTAGTAAGGGAAGAAATTGTAGTAGTGATGTGGAGAGGTGGCCACGGTGGCTGCTGATGGTCAGGAGAGGGAAGAAGAGATATGGTGTGAGGGCATTTTCAGGATTTGGATTTGTCCTAGGTGGTGCTGCAGGGATGGATGCTGGACATTGTGTGTCCTGTCCTGGCCCACTGGGTGGACTGGGGGAGAGTGTGGACTACAATGTGGACCACTGCCCATGTGCTGCAGCAGTTCTCCAGAATGTATTCACTGGGTGCCACAACGATGGAAGAGTTTGTTGAGGTGGGAGGGGTGATGTGGGTGGGTGGACAGTATATGGGGACTGCATATTTTTTTAATGTAACATTTAAAAGAAAATAAAGAAGAAAAAGAAAGAACATTGCCTAACTCATTCTATGATGCCAAAATTAACCTACTACCAAAGCCAAACAAAGACACAAGTAACAATAATTACAGACCAATCTCTCTAATGAACCTAGATGTGAAAATTCTCAACAAAATACTTGCTAATTGTATTCAACAACATATTAAATGTACTATACACCATGACCAAGAGGGTTTCATCCCTGGTATGCAAGAATGGTTCAACATAAGAAAATCAATCAATGTAATACACCACGTAAACAGATTGAAGGAGAAAAAAATCACATGATCATATCTATAGGTGCTGAAAAAGTATTTTACAAATATGGCACCCTTTCTTGTTAATAACACTGCAAAAGATGTATCCATGCAGGCCAGTTTCAACAATGGAAACAAAATCACACATAAAGTTATCAATGCCATTGGAACCACAGAAGGGTATTTGGTACACAAACAGAAACTGTTTCATTCCATGCATAGATCTCCCAATCCAGACTGAGCCAGTATCAGGCATCATATCTGATGACTATTGATGGTCTGGTAGTGCAGGGGCTTACATATGGCAACATAGCATTCATGGGCCATGATGATGAGAAAGATGATCCCCACACCACCAAAGAAATGTTATGCAAAGATCTGGTTTATGGGCTCTCCCGTGGAGATGGTGTTGCTCTCAAAAAGGGAGTCCACAATCATCTTGGGAGCAATGGTGTAAGAGTAGGTGACACCCATGAGGGACAAGAAAGTAAGGAAAAAATCCATAGATCTCAGACTCTGAATTATAGTCATAATTACCACAATGGGCAGGGTTCCCAACATGGTTAGAAACACAGCAGAGAATATTTTCCACAGCTCTGGATTTTTTGTAAAACCCAAAAGAATTGTTTTGACTCTCCATTTAATATGTGATTATGTAAGCACATTGCTATGAGCTGGAAATCTGCAATAGCAATATTATTTTTAATTAGTAATCATTCAGTGTCTTGGGCACTTTTTGTGCTCTTTCATTCCTTTTTGACCTACTACCTTTATGCCTTTCTTCAGTAAACAGAAGCTCACAATTATAGCCTGGATTCCATGGATCCTCTTAACAACATCTCATGTCATGAACTCATCTCTTGCTTTCTGTTCTGGCACTTGCTGCTTGAGACACTTTGGAGGCATGCATTTATCATTCTAGTGCATAAACATACCTGGAAATATGAAAGAGTTAATACTTCCCAGGGAAACACTTGCCAATTAAGATATAAGAGCCAGTGGAAAAATTCTGATCAGCTTAACACAATATTGGGTTAACTTTCATTCCTTCCCATTTTTCACTCTTAACAGTGCCTCTATTCAATTTTGCAAAAGAAATACCTCCTTACAAGCACTTTTCTAAGCCTCTGCTCTTTTGGGAAATCCAAGCAGGAGTGTTGCTCTTCATTTATCACCAGGCATATTTAAGAACTTGCAAAATTTCATGACTTTTCATTAATTTATTTCAAATCCTTATTTAGAGTCTAGAATATGTTAGTTGAAAACCTACAAGATAGAAATGTCATATAACAAGGGCTCTCCACTTATTAACAACTTTATTCTTTTCATTTACATATCTTCTTTCTCAAATTGGCTTATTATTGTAACTATTATTGTCATTACATAGAGCTAATATTTAATTGGTCCCTGTTTTGTCTCAGGCAGTGGAGACATCCATGAGATATTTTCCTCACTTTATAAATAAAATATTGAGATTAAGAGGAGTGAAAAATGACTGATTTCAGGGTCCTCAATGTGTGTGAAACACTGTGCTTCATGATATAATTTTCATAGCAATCCAGTGACATAGTTTATGATTTCTGTGATCATTTCATTTAACAAGACAATTGTGAAATTCTAATATACTGTTCTAACATGTTCTAATCATATATAAGAACAATCCAGTCCTAAAACTAGTAATCCCAATCTTTGATGTTGTTTCAATATTTGTACTAAATATTTCCAGATGTGCCCCTGATTACAGAAACTAAAACCTTGAGTTTTTTCTTCTGCTCTGGGAAGGCCCAAATTCACAATTGAACTGGTACTATCTCTGGACATGAACCTGTAACAGTGCAAATTGTCCTTCCACTCTTCCTTATGAAATAGTATTTCCAGAGGGAACAAAGGACTCTAAAGATAATAAAAATATGAGTAAAACAACTCATCTGTTTTCTACTTACTATGTGCCAGCAATGTGAATGCTCAGTCATGAGTATTATCCATTCTTCACATCATCCAAGGTGGTCACTACTAAAAAGTCCATCTTGGAGTTGAGGGAACTGAGGCTTGGAGACATTCAGCATCTCATATAAGATGAGTGGGGATAATGAAATCAGGTGGTTTCATTTTGAAATTCATATTCATAATTTTTACACTGTACAATGAAGAAATGAACAACAGCTTCTACCAAATAAATGCAATAACTATTGCAGCCAAGAACAAATTTTATAATTAAAAAAATCAATGTCAGTAAGTAGAAAAGTTCTATTAACAAGGGTATTTAATTAGAGACTCTATGTCATTCTGTTGAAATGCATTAGAGGACTTTTTTTTTAATAAAATGGGGATATAAATTACATGCTCTCTAAGACTCATCTAATTACTCAGAGACCCATTCTTAATATCCTTCTCCATGTTAAACAAAGTATACCACTCCTAGAATTTCTCTGCAAATTTTCAGTGTGGGCTGAACTCACACTCCCCCATCTTGAGTCTGAGAACTTCAATAGTTCTTGAAGTGACCCCATAAAGTAGAAGGAATGCATTCTTGGAAATCAGGATAACTGAATTTATTCAAGATTGTCACTCAACCTCCTTAAGATACCTTGCTTCATTGCTTGCCCCTGTGGGCTATTGTTCCCTCATATGGAATATGTAGTTGTGGTTGGTGAGTGGAACATCAGAGGCTCAAAGAAGTCATCTCAGGGATGCTGCCCCTTTCAAACCTAGCAGCTCAGCTCTTATTAACATTGACTGTTTATACTTCAAAGTACGATTTCTTTGGAGTAATCTCACGACAAAATATTTTTAAACATATAGTAGAACAGATAATAATGTTCCTTCTGTCTTAAAATCAATGAATATATCACACTTCCCATTTGACTACTAGTACACATCTAAATTTCTCAGCCTGAAATTCAAAACTCTCCTTAATACAATCAACCTCCTCTTTTATATTTCTCCCACCCATCTCTTACTACCAAAGAACACATCTCAGCCTGCTTTTTTTTTTTTTCCATTGTCAAAGGACATAGATTCATTGAACTCTGGGTTCCCAGACACTATGGTGTAAGTCCCTGCCTCCCTAAATGAGCTTGCTATTGTGAAAACTTAGCTGTACTTCCATTGGCCTCTAGGCTCAAAGATCCAAATTATCATCCTTACCATTTACAGTCATAGACATGCATTAACCAAGCCCATCTCTAAACCATACCTTGGATTTCCAGGTCAGGGTTGAAACATTGCTATCAGGTACTCAGTATAACATTGTCTCTTTCTTTTTGTAGCAAATCACAGTGAAAGTAATAAAGCCTGTGCATGAATTAAAACTTATCTAAATCTATGGCTAAGCATGCTTAGTTTCCAGAAACCCAATTAAGTGATATAGGCATTATAGGCTTTGGATATTCAGGGAGGATGCATACTGAATGTGTATTTGAACTTACATCCAGATGGAATGTGGATGATATGTTAATTCAAGCTTGCCTGGAATGTGAGTGATATGTTAACATAAACCTACCAGGTACCCAAACAAGCACTTAAAACTCTAAGAAACTAACAAAGTCCTTTTTGCATAAAAACACCTCTTGACTCCCCTGCTCCTACATCTTCTGTATTAAAAGGACCAAGGAATCCTATTCAGGGCTTGCTTTTTAGAACAGAAGTCTGCCAGTCCTGGCTGGCTATTAATAAATCCTCCTTCTCAGAGATTTCTCATGTCCTGACCTTCAATACCATGTTAACCTGACTTCTCTCTGCCATAATATCACTGGGAGCTCATCTGGGATCACTGAGAAGGCCAGAGATGGCAACTGTTGATTGTCCCTCTCAGATGCCTCTGAGAAGGCTGGGGGATGCCAGATAAACCCCACCCCTCAGCACTCCAGGACCCCATTTAGAGGTTTTGGACTCTGTTGGAGCCCTCCCAGGAAACAGGAGGCACCACAAAGTTCAAAAGAGACCCTGAGAATGAAGCAAGGAGATCTGCATGCCAGATGGGTAAGACCCGCAGGAGCATAGTGTAGGAAAAGCCTAATTGAAAAGTCAGGAAGGGAGACTGATCAGCTATCAAAAAGACCCTAGTACTCCTGAGGAGAAGGGAGAAAGCCATCTTTTCTAGGTCCAGGAAAGGAAAGGAAAGAGGATGTTTGTGTGCATGTAATTGTGGAGACTGAGCGAGATGCAGAGACACACTTCTGCAGGGCAAGTGTGGAGTCCCAATCTGTAGTTCTGTGGTGACCTCATCTGGTCAAGGGCAGTCTGGGGGCCTCCCTGCAAAAGGAACCTCTTCAGAGTCAGGGATTTATACTGACCCACTAAGGATAAGAGGATCTGTAAATTCCCACAAGGAACACTGTTGGAGACAAATGAGGTGAAAGGCTAAATGAGTGCTGGGCAGCACGAACACAGGGTGGAAACATGGGGAGCACACAAAGTAGGACCCTGTTAGGTTGTATGTTGAAAAACTTTCCTCGAGCATTCTATGGAGATATATATGGCATGAAGTTCCAGCCAGGAAAGCTTAGAATGCTTTGTGAATTAGAATGATTGACTTTTGGCATGGGCTGGCCTTAGGAAGGCACCTTTGACTCCCAGATCATCCATAAAGTCCACAGCATGGTAACTGGAAAACCAGAGTGCCCTGACCAGTTCTCATACATTGATGCCTGGAAGGACACTGTGAGTCAAAGTCTACCCTGGTTAAGGAAATGTATGACTAAAGAAGCCAGGGTTTGCCTGATACAAAAGCCTAGAGGTGCTGTCCAAGGAACCAGGTCAAACAAGCACCTTGCAGAGGGTCCAGAAGAAGTCAGCCCCAAATCTGATGCTGACCAACCCATTCTATAAGGGCCAGATGAAAATGACCTCCTTCCACCCTATGCAGTTGCTCCAACCACACCAGTACTGAGAGATAGAGATGAAGTTCCTTCTCCGTGCAGCATGACCTTTGCATTCCTGGAACTGCACCCACCAGTGTGTCCACCAAGCAGTGTGACCTTGCCTTTCCCACAGCCATTTTCTCCAAGCAATGCAGACTTTTCACCCTTGCAACCATTGTGTCTGACAATCTTAGCCCCCAGCAAAGTAGTGTACTCCCAGGTACAAGTGCTGATGAACAGTCATGAAGAAGCCCCCAAAAGATGGCAACTGAGGCAACAGGGAGCCCCAGGGACAGGTGGAACAGGAGGAGGGTCATCCTACAGCTATGAAGCCTGGGCTCCAATTTATTATGATACTGATGGACAGATCCAAGGAGGAATACGAGCATTCATGTACCAACCCTTCACTACCACTGACCTCTTTAACTGGAAAAGCCACACCCCACCATAATTAGAGAAGCCTCAGGCCATGCTGGACCTCTTACAGTCTGTCATACAGACCCAAAAATCCAATGGGGCTAACTGTAAACAACTCCTCATGAATTTACTCATCTTTGAGGAGAGGACACAAGTCACACAAGGGACTCTAACCTGGCCCAAAGAGCACCCACCTGAAGGAACTCTACATAGAAACCCATATGCCATCACACGGTTCTAGAGGAAGATCCCCAATGGTATCCTAATGACATGACCAGGCTCAACTAACTAGAAACTTTCCATAGAGCCTTAGTTGAAGGGTTCAGAGCTGGGAGCTGACAGGTAGTAAACATAGAGAAGACCACCCAAGTCCTACAGCCTCTCAAAAAAAGTCCTGCCTCAGTGAAGCTGGCCAACCTACAACCACACAGTTCCCCTTCAAAGCCTGAAATATGGGTGGAGGGCAACTCAACAGAAATGGCACATGACATTCTTCCAATTAACTTTGATATAAAACCCACAGCCAATCCAGTGAGCATAAAGCAATATTCAGTTCCATGTGAAGTGCAAAAAAAAGTTCAGTTACATATTCAGAGATTGCTGAAGGAAAACATACTAATGCCATGCCAGTCTCCATGGAATACCCAACTCTTCCCAGTTAAAAAGGCTGATGGGGATTACTGCCTGGTCCAGGATTGTGAGCAGTCACCTCAGCTGTAGTGACCATACAACTGGTGGATCCCAAACCTTACAGTCTCCTCAGCTTGATACCCATATCAGCAGTCTACTTTTCATGACTGGATTTTTTAAAAAGATTTATTTATTTATTTATTTCTCTCCCCTTCCCTCTGCCCGGGTTGTCTGTTCTCTGTGTCTGTTCACTGTGTCTTCTTCTTTGTCTGCTTCTGTTGTTGTCAGTGGCGTGGGAATCTGTGTTTCTTTTTGTTGTGGCATCTTGTGCCAGCTCTCCATGTGGGTGGTGCCATTCTTAGGCAGGCTGCACTTTCTTTCACACTGGCCGGCTCTCCTTATGGGGCACAATCCTTGCATGTGGGGCTCCCCTACGTGGGGGACACCCCTGCATGGCATGGCACTCCTTGCACGCATCAGCACTGCACATGTACCAGCTCCATACAGGAAGGGGGCCTGGGGTTTGAACAACGGACCTCCCATGTGGTACACAGATGCCCTAACCACTGGGCCAAGTCCGCTTCCTGATGACTGGATCTTAAAGATGCCTTCTTCTGCATACAAATAGCACCCCAAAGTCAATTAATTTTTGCCTTTATGTGGGGTGATCTGAACTCCAGCAAAAAGCAACAGCTAACCTGGACACAGCTCCCTCAGTATGCTGCACACACCTCAGGGATTCAAAAGTGCACCCATTTTTTTTGGACAAACCCTGGCCAGTGATCTCAAGTCATTTAAACCAGAAAGTCGTAATTGTTTTCTCCTCCAGTATGTAGATGACTTCATCCTCAGAAGTCCCACCTATCAAGACTGTGCTAGTGGAACCCATACCCTCTGAAAACATCTGCAACAAAAGGGTTATCAGGTGTTTAAAAGAAAGCCCAAATCTGCCTAGCTTGGATCAAATATCTAGGTTAAAATATAGTACAAGGGCTCTGAGAATTACGACCTAAAAAAAAAAAAAAAAAGCAATCTGTAGCCTCGTGGAGCCCAGCACTTGCAAAAGTTGCAAGAATTCCTCCGAGCAGCTGGATTCTGCCATATTTGGATCCCCAATTTTGGCGTCCTCATGTGTCCTTTGTATGAAGACATACAGGGGGAAGGTTGTAAACCCCGCTCTAGGAAAACCCACAGAAAGACGCTTTCACCACTCTCAAGCAGGCTCTGATGGAATCACTGAGCCTGCAGCTTCCAGATTTCAGTAAACCATTCTACATCTACATCCATAATCACCAGGGAATTACAGTAGGGGTATTCACTCAGTACCTGGGTTCCTGGAAAAGACCTGTGGCCTCTCTATCCAAATTAACTGGACACTGTAGCCCAGGGATGGCCCTCATGCCTGCAAGCTGTAGCAACTGCAGCAATGCTAACACTAGAATTAACTCAGTTAGCCTATGATTGCTTGGGTTCCACATGCAGTAGTTGCAATCTTACAAGCCAAAGGAACATCTTGGCTTACTAACAGCTGCTTGGTTAAATATCAAGCCATATTATGTGAAAATCCATCTGTCGAATTGGGAGTCATAAAAAACCCTGAATCTTGCTACCCTACCCGTTGAGTAGGTAATGTAGTTCTCACAACATTTAGTCTTAACTAAATCTATGTGAAATTCCTGATTCTTCCTTCTGAGTACCTATTGTATGTCTGTCAAGCTCCCTGTGCCTCACTTTTTTCTCTATAAAGTGGGAAAATAATATACTTTATCTGAAATTGTGGTTGCAAGTATTAAATGATTTTTAAAAAATCATTTGGATGCTTGGAACACCATCCCTTTTCTTTCACCAGGATGAGAAGAATGATGTAGGTCACCATTTTAAAACAGATCCTCTGTCTTTAGGTTTCCCACAAATATGTGACTCTCAATTAAATGCCCAATTGATTAACTGGATATCATGATTCCTTAACACATACCAGGATGCAAGATTTGCATTTACTTTAAAAGTCTAATCTTTAAAAATATTTTCTAGAATAGCCTGTAGTTCAAAAGAAGGAGTCTTTTGAATAAAACTGAAGATTTTTAATTGGTATTTTTATAAAATAAAGCATGGTCCTTGGAATGGTAGAGTAATTGAAAGCTAAAAGTCAAAGGCCCACTCCCAACCACAAGCACTCATTCAACCCTGTATTAGCAGTTTAATGCATGATCTTCAGATACACAATTTTATGTGGCTTTCTTGTATATGTACATTCATTTATAAAGTTACACTCTAGAAAATTAAGTAAGAATATTATCATAATAATGAATTATTACTTGAATATTTTAATTTAATAATTTACATGGAAATTATTTTATTTTCATATTTATTTATTTTCCATTTTAATTGCTACATATATTTCCATTTTATGGTTGTACCATAATTCACATAGCCAGTCCATTTTTGCCTGACATTTATATTATTTCTAATACTCTGTTTTTCACACATGCTGTAATGAATATCACTTTACAGACATTTTTACCTACTGGGTTTGAATATTCCTGTTGGATAAATTCCTAGAAACATTATCACGATGTTGGGATATGCATATTAAACTTTTACATATTTTGTAACATTGCTGTGACAAAATTATGTACCAGATTTTCTCCCAATAATGACGTATTAAAGCATCATTTTCCCTAAAGTGTTACTAACATTAAATATTATAAACCTTGCTTATGTTCACCAAACAATAAGGTAAAGATGATATCTCATTTTAATTTCCTTTCATTTAGTCATTTTTTCATATAATTTCAATGAGGACATAACCAAAAGGAAATAAGCAAGCAATGATTATTGATCTACAGATAAAACCTAATTAAATACAATGTAAAATATATAGAGAAATATACTATCATACAAAGATATCCATATCAAAGTAAAATAAGAATGAGAAATTGCTAAGCACCTACTAGGAACTATGAATTTTGTTAGTATGCACATATTATTTAATCTTCACATCTGCCTGTGATAAGGAACACTGTATGACTGAGAAAGAGGAAAATAATTGATTTCCTCAGGGCCATACAGTTAATAACTAACAGAGCCTAGAATTGAATAGAGGAATTTGACTTTACAGTTGATGTTTGTTTCTGCAGCTGGATTTCTTATGGAGATAAATAATTTCTCCAATAAAATCCTGGATAATAAGTAGTTCTAGAAATTCTTTAGTGAGTGCCTAGGATTATCATCAATGAACCATCAGTGGTCTTGTGTCCTTTGGAGGATCTAGTCCCTGACTATATGCAGCCTCAATAGTACATATCTTGGAAGGCGGGGCAAGATGGTGGCTGAGTGAGCACACCTGATAATCTCTCCGGCAAAGAAGCGGCTGGGCAGCGTTAGAAATTCTTCAGGACCAGGCTGTTTTGGGATTTTGTATGGCAGGAGGTGTCTGGACATCGATTTGGTGGGAAGCTAACATGGAGTTGAAGAATGTCAAACACCACACCATGGAGCCTAGAGTTCCTACAACTGAAAGCAGGAGGATTGCATCCAGTATCCATGTGGAATCTAAACCCCCTCTTGACATAGATGTGGAATGGACACAACCAAGCCAAGGTCCACAGGAAGGAGGAATACAGTAAGGATTAGAGTGGACTTAATGATATCCTATTCATAAATTATTGTGGTTAATGATTGAGAAAATGTGGCATGGGTGTGGAAAAAGTGGCCATGGTGGCTGCTGGGTGCGGTGAATGGTAGGAAGAGATGAGATGTAGAGGCATTTTCGGGACTTGGAGTTATCCTGGGTGGTGCTCCAGGGACAATTGCGGGACGTTGTATGTCCTCCCATGGCCCACTGGATGGAACGTGAGAGAGTGTGGGCTATGGTGTGGACCACAGGCCATGGGGTGCAGCGATGCCCAGAGATGTACTCACCAGATGCAATGGATGTGTCATGATGATGGGGGAGAGTGTTACTGTGGGTGGAGTGGTGGGGTGGGGGCAGTGGGAGTGAATGGGACCTCATATTTTTTGAATGTAATATTTTTTTAAAAATGAATAAATTGAGAATTTGGAAAAAAATAAATGTTTGATTAAAAAAAATAGTACATATCTCTAAACAAAGCCTTTAAACAGGCTATATCTGTTGGTAATACTCCATAACTTACTTTGCTTTTCTTGAAAGATGAGGGCTTGTTAGGGGAGACGGAATTATCTACAAAATAACAATTTTATATATGGAAATTATTATACCATTTTAGATGCAAAAGTTAATGTTGTCTATTCTCTGTGTCCATTTACTGTGTGTTCTTCTATGTCTGCTTGTATTCTCATTGGGTGGATCTGGGAACCAATCCTGGGACCTTCTGGAGTGGGAGAGAGGTAATCATTCTCTTGCACCACCTCATTTCCCCATTCTACTATGTCTCTTATTGTCACTTCTCTGTGCCTGTTGTTACATCATCTTGCTCCACCAGCATTCTGTGTCAGCTGGCACTCCCACATGGGGTGGCATTCCCACACAGTGTGGCATTCCCACATGGTCCAGCACTCCCATTGTGTGGGCCAGCTTGCCTTCTCCAGGAGGACTTTGGCATTGAACCCTGGACCTCCTATATGGTAAACAGGAGTCCAACTGTTTGAGCCACATCTGTTGCCTGCTGTGAAGGTCTTTTAATTTCTTTCAAAGTTTTAAAAAGTATAAGGTGAACATGGAGAACAGAAAATCTTTTTAACAAATAAATTTTATTGATACATATAATAAAGCTTATAATTTATCCGGAATGTACAATCAATGATATTTGTTACAATCACATAGTTATGCCTTCATCACTTCAATCATTATTATTATTTTTAATGTTACATTAAAAAATATGAGGTTCCCATATAGCCCCCAACCCCTCACCCCACTCCTCCCACATCAACAACCTCTTTCTTCATCATGGGACATTCATTGCATTTGGTGAATACATTTTGGAGCACTGCTGCACCACATGGGTAGTGGTTATGTTGTAGTTTACACTCTCACTCAGCCCACCCAGTGGGCCATGGCAGGACATACATTGATCAGCAACTGTCCCTGCAGTACCACCCAGGACAACTCCAAGTCCTGAAAATGCCCCCACATCATATATCTTCTTCCCTCTTCCTACCCTCAGCAGCTACCATGGCGAATTTCTCCAACTTAATGCTACATTTTCTTCCATTACTAATCGCAGTAGTTCCAGAATAGAATATCAGTAAGCCCACTCTAATCCATACTCTATTCCTCCATCCTGTGGGCCCTGGGATGATTATGTCCACTCCACCTCTATATTGAGAGGGAGGTTAGATTCCACATGGATGATGGATGCAATTCTCCTGCTTGCAGTTGTAGGAACTCTTAGCTCCCTGAAGTTTTTAAAGTTAGGTAATTAGAGAGATAGATAGATAGATAGAAAGATAGATAGATAGATAGATAGATAGATAGATAGTTTATAGATAGCTGAAGTACTATATATTTATATATACATACAAACATATACACACAAACACATTTATAAAATCTACCTGTTGCTTAAGTGTTCACTGATACAAGAATTATTTATTGGACTCTCACTATGCATAGAATTTATATATTTGTCTGCATAGTTACAAAACATCCTTGTTAAAAGTTTTGAAATTCCCTCTCCAATACCAGCATTTTATTATCAAACAACAAAATTTCAAACATCCATAAGATGAATGATCTTCCTAAGTGTTTTTTTTTCTGTTATATGTACTTTCATTCTTCTCCTCCCATTCTTTCAAAATATCCATCATCCATTACTGATTAAAGTGTATCACATTACTTCTTAAATGGGAGAATCACCCCAATTTGGGAACATAAATTCCCTAAAGGAAAAATAGAGAAAATAAAGAAATTAATAAAATTCATTCTGCAAAATTTGTTTATTTCCCTTTGAAAAATAAAAATGAAAGCATTTTGGTTTCAATTAGCTAAGATGAAAATCTTAGGTGCATGGGAAAAGTGATGCTGCTTCTTTGCAATTCTCTTGTACTTTGTTGACTCTCCCAAACATCTGAAAAACGGTGTTAAAAAAGTAGAAAAAATATTATTTACTAAAGTGATTTAGAAATAACTGACTTTTTTTCTTTGAATCAATACTATTCATTCTAGGAATAGAATGTAAAGGGAAATATTTTAAAAGGGAAAATCAATATTGGCAATATGTTCAACAGAAGTGTTAATTGTGAAAAGTTAGAAAATGTATAGACTGTCCAATGTTAGAAAAATGGTTAAGTAAAAATTGTAGGCATCACTTCCAACAGTGTGTAAATTTTAAAAGAAATGTTTTTAATGTTTATGTAATTTTGTACGAAAAGCCTTATAATATTAAGCAGAAAATCTGGATGCAATTTTGAGTATATAATACTTAAGTTAAATACATATTAATCAGAAAGAAATAAAAGATTTCAAGATGCTTCTTGTAAAATGGTTAGATTAGAATGATTCTCTTTTCCTTGATGCTTGCATACTGAAGGAAATTAAACTTCAAATTGTTGGGGCTGCAATGATTTAGGGTATGATTATACTATTTTTAAGGTCAATTTAATTCTAGGATTTATCTATAATCATATGATTTCTGGAAATAAAATTTTCACCTTTGAACTTGTTTGACTCAGTTCCATGCCAGGGTCCCAGGCAGCTGTTAGTTAACACAGAAAGGAATAAACATGTAAGATTTAAAATGCCAACTAGCTCAGCTGCAAGAAATGTATATGAGGTGCAGAGGTGCCCAAAGATGTACTTACCAAATCCAATGGATGTGTCATGATGATGGGAACGAGTGTTGTTGGGGGGGGGGGGAGAGGGGGGGGTGGGGGGGTGGGGTTGAATGGGACCTCACATATATATTTTTAATGTAATATTATTACAAAGTCAATAAAAAATAAAAAAAATTTTTAAAAAAAAGACCTTAATAAATTGAATTGCATTCAAAAAAAAAAAAAAGTCTCTTTGTTGATTTATAAATGGCACCTGTGGATAATAGCTCTCTTGAGTCTTAAAAGTGCTACCACATATCTTGTTTTAAGTGAAGTTCCTTAGCTGCGGCTAATGAGACCTCAGAGGTATTTCACCATTTTTAGTAGAACTTGCCAAACATCCAATTATTTCACTTTACTTAACTGAACATCAGAGGAGAATTGTTACAGCATTTCATCTTTAACTTTCAAATCCACCCTTAAGTCTACTTGAAGACAAATCAGAATAATAAGGGAACAAAATGAGTCAAACACTTCAATATGAACTAAATGACATTAGGATTTTGGATATTTAACAATGAGTCTAGTAAGGAGGTTCTAGATATTTTGTATTGTAAACAACATAGACAACTGTCTGATTTTTAAAATTTTCACCATAATATTATGTTTCTTTAACAATCCATCCTTTATGTTGATCACAATTTTTAGATATTTTTTTCAGGTATGCATGCAGGATAATAATAGAACCTCACACCAGAAGACATGTTCAGTACTTCCTCAATGCAATTGTTTGTTGCTCTGATTATAGAAAATTTAATATTATAATGATGAAAATAATTTCACTTATTAAATTATATATAGGGTAAAATGTACTTCTTTCAGCAATTCAAATTTAATTTAATTTGATTTCATTTGTTGAGATTACTTGATCACTACAGTGATAGTTATGATAATCTTTTTGACAGTTAAGTACTAAAGAAAGTTTGAATGGGATTTGAAACTCTCCAAAGAACTTTAAGGAATATAAATAAATTCTCATCTGTGAAAAAGTCCTCAACTTGGGTCTGTTCATAGAATTAGCATGTACATACAAGGTTAATCTGCCCATCTTCATAAAAGATTGAAATCCATTGTGTGGATTTGGGGGTGACCCATTAAATGGTCATCCAGCTTCTACTTAAATAGCTAGAGTGTTGGTGAGAAAGTTTTTCCATTTATTTTTGTTTTTTTTAAAATCCCTACGTTTGGGAAGCTTCCCAAGGCCTAAAATCCTGTGGCATGGAGAAAGGGCAGCATCTACACTGTTAAGTCTATAACAGGTCTGGGTTGTCTATAAATGTAATATTTCAAATTTGGGTTCCTAAAGCTATACCAGGATAGTTTGTTTCCAGAATAAAAGTCCAAAGAGAAAGTGAAAAAAAATATTGGAAAGACAGTAATATATTTTCAAACTAGAAGGGTAAATAGATGAAAGCATAAGAAATGAAATGTGGATCAGATCACAGTTGGTCAGAAAGCATTTGAGGTATACTTTGATGTTTGACAGTTTCAGGAACTAATTCTCAAACAATTGGGGAACTGCTAGTGTTCTTTTTATGGGTAACTTTGTGCATTTCAAAAGACACAAATTCCTATTCTCAAGGCAACAAAACACTCAACATCACAGTTTATATCTTCAAATACTTATTCCAGTCCAAATATCCTTCCATCCCAGAAGGACATTTTCTAAGGTATTTACCAGAAATGGGAAAGTTTAGAGTGGTGGACTGTGGTCAATTGCTGGCCTTTACATATAATCACTCATAACTCTTCAATTTTACTTCTTAAACTTGGAGTAGAAGCAAACATATTTATAAATATATTAAAAATATTTAGTTGTTAATTGGGTAATAAAAATGACATTAACAGAATTTTTTTAAAACTTGGAAACACCTTCTGAATTAAATAAACTGTCTTTATAAATGGCAAGATGGTTTAAGATCATAGAATGAGATGGTGGTACAGTGAGGAATAAAACTCATGTCTCTTGATCCTGAAACCTCTATTCTTATTCTCTTTCATTGTTTCTACAATCATAATATGCTTGCTAAATACTGTTACATCATGATGTCCATTAACTTCTTTGACAAAACATACAGTACCCATACCATGGGAGGCTAGAATTGTTAAACTGAAAAAGTAGCTATAAAGATATTCATAATATACATTTAACTTTGGGTGTCAGACTTTGTTTTTTAAAAGAGCAAAAAACAATTCACAGTATGTATAGGTCATATTACTTATGCATTAAATAAGTTTAATTAAGAAATATTTCCTTTGCTCAAATGTGGAATAATGACTCCTATTTTCTTCCATACTTTATAGACCATTTTGGAAAGCAGTTTACAAATAATGTACTAAGAAATGTTCTTAGTAATGTTGCTGTAAAGAAGTCAGGTGTATGAGGTATCGAAGGCCAGAACACAACAACTCTGAGAAGGAAGTTGATTTATTTCAACTGGCCAGACTCCATGCACTCCTGTCCTAAAAAAGCTGAGCCCCAAATAGAATTTTGGGTTCCCTTTTATACAGAAAAGATATGTGTTGGGAGTTAAATGGTGCCCTTTTGAAAGAAAATGACTCTCCTTGTTAAGAGTTTGTTTGAGTACTAGATAGGTTTTGAATTAAAGTAACCCCACATTTCAGGTGAGCTTGAATTAGCATATCTTCCACATTTCAGGTGAGCATGAATTAAAGGCCCCCTGCCCACACATTTCATCTGGGTGCAACCTTGAATATACATCCTTTCTGAACATTCAAAAACTGTAGAACCTATATTAGTTATTTGGATTTCTAGAGACTAGGTACACTTGAAAACAATTTCAAATTTATGCACAGGCTATATTACATGCCCCCCCCCCCTTTGAGGCCAAACTTAAGTTATTAAGTTTGGCATCACTATTGTCAGAATCCCCCTGGACTGACTTGTATGTATATAGAGCCATGAGATGGGCAGTTGTTTGCCTTTTTACTATACCATTTATTAGGGTGCCCATTCTGTTTATGATGAAAGGGAGGAGGTAAGGAAGGATGGTGCATGCTCCTATGAGGAAGGCAATTATTCCCAGTAGAAGCTTGAAATTGTTTACTATTGACTGCCAGCTTCCAAAGGGATTATTTAAATTCCAACCATTCCAGGTTTGCCCTGGGACATGAGCAATTTTTACTATTTTGCTTTTAATTTCTTCAATAACCTTTCCAGTGCTGTTTAATTCAAGTCAGCAGTTAGAGAGATTGAATTTTCCACAAACTCCCCCTTCAGCTGCCAAGAGATAGACTGGGGCAAGACTGTTTTGATAGATAGCATTTCTGAATTTAGTTTGTTTTTGGGCTAGTAAGTTTAGTGCATGGGCAGTTTCATTAGTTATTTCTACCACAGCTTGTAGGCAGATGATTCAGTTTAGCATATAGATAGTGGTTGGATAACCCCACATGCCATCCTCTGTCCAAATTGCTGGCCCATAGTATTGGATTATATGCTCAGGGGACCATTCTTTACCTCACCAGGTAATGACAGCCCTTTTTACTCTTATGTTTTGTTATACTACTGGCTGGCTTAGCTCTTTCTCTTCTATAAAGGGAATGAGGAAGAAGGAGGGTTTTATTGTACCGAGCATACAATTTCTACACCAGTTTCGTGGACGTTTTCAGAATGCAACCTTCCCACCAATCCAGTACAAACCATTTGGGGCAGTAAAGGGGCCCCTTGCAGTGGAATTCCATATGGTGATTAATTTGGGGAATGTACGATTTATGAGAATGAGGTCAGAATCTCTCCATTTTCTCCAAGGCTCTGTTGTATTTGTGGTATAATTTTGGAATTTTCCTCCTGTACATGTTAGGTGTCCAACAGATATAGAGGAGCTTAGGCAGGCCCTTGAAGCACAATATTTTCCTATGACAGAAGTTTGCAAGGGTGACATACTATCTTGGGGGACAGCCGGGAGGTCAGCTGCATTATATGGTTGACTGTAATTGTATTCCCTGGTTTCCCAGGGCCATTGTTCTCCCATATTAGTACCTCCACATACGTAGCACAAGGAGACATTTAAGGCTGCCCCTACCACTTCAGTCAGGCTTATAAAGAGGATTCTTGCTGCTTGTGGGATGGAAAAGGACTTTTCCATTTATTCATAGAAGGAGTGGAACACAGAATGGGCTTTATTTGTGAGTGGGTACTCCCGATAACCAACCCAGATGTAGGCTCCTAGGTCTATTCCTTTACCATCAATGCAGAGGCCTGTTTGGACTCCCTGAGTCTGCCTGAATTCAGGTTTAAGGATGGTGAGGTTTAAGGGGTTACACTGGGTACACTGACCACGTGGACAGTTAATCAGGGCCATAACCTTGGTGAGGATGGCTGTTTGTTTAGCTGTGTCTGTGTTCCAGGTGGCCCAGGTGACATAGGACCAGCAGGGGTGGTAGTATGAACCTATATATTTGCACCAAAAGCACCCCCCCCCACCCTTGGGCTGCACTTTTCATTTCTGGAGCACACATATACTTATTGTTATGAGTATATGTCTGCTCCCAGCTGAGCCCTCCACAATCTGTGTTCCATGGTATCCTGGAGTCTATAACTTGACATGTGTCAAATAGGAGGGACACTTGTTGGTTCTGGCTAGTGACTGGGGTAGAGGAAAGTAGCTCTATATTTGATCAAGCACTCTTATTTCCCATTTGTGGGAGACTTTTGGGGGTCTAGGGTCACAGCAGCTTATTTGTCCATATGTGTTACAGACACAATAGGAGATTCCCTGAAACTAGACAGGTGGTTATCTGACCCTTGCAGGCATAATGACTATGATATATTAATGTGGTATTGACATGGGCCCCTGTACGCACCTTTTGAATACATGGCTCACACTCTGTGCTGTCAACCTAGGACCAGGGGAGGGTTAGGGCTGGAAGTAGGAAAAATAGCTGAAGGGGTATTGTAACAGATTAAACCGGATTCCTCTTCTTCAGTTGTGCATAGACCAGTCAGCTTCCAGGATGTGATTGGAGCATAGCTTGGTGTTCCATCCTCAATCTTCAGCCATGCATGGACCAGTCAGCTTCTGGGGTGTGACTGGAGCAGGGCTTGGTGTTCCATCCTCACTCTTCAGCTATGCGTGGACCAGTCAGCTTCCAGGGTGTGACTGGAGCAGGACTTGGTGTTCGTTTTTTTCACAAGATGAGTTTGGTTGAGCTGTGGGTATCTGGAGGGCAGCTTGCTTGACTTGGCTATAGTGTATCCACAGGGCGATTTCAGATACTTTAACTGCAGTGGGGGTGGATAAAATGACAAGATAGGGTCCTCACCATCGAGGGGTTAGTGGAGCTGACTTTCAGTTCTTGACTCAAGCTGCATCTCCTGGCTTGTACAGGTGTATGGAGCTTCTTAAGCTAATGGGGGCCCTTTCTTGGACCCAGTGATGCAGGTTATGAAGGGTTTTTCCAAAGATGATCATCTGTTGAGCTATTGATAAGTTTCCTCTTTTTCTGAGATCCCCTTCTATATTTCTGATTAATGGAGGGGGCCTCTCAAAGAGGATTTCATAAGGGGTTAGGCTTAGGTTTCAGCTTGGGCTGGCTTGAATTTTCTAGGAAGACACTTGGAAGTACTTGTACCCATGTTAGCCCAGTTTCTTGGCAAATTTTGGCAATATAAGTCTTTATTGTATGGTTCATTCACTCTACCTTTCCTGAGCTCTGAGGACAGTAAGTGGTGTGCAGTCTCCATTGGATGCACAGTGCCTGTGTAATCTTTTGAGTGATTTCGGAGACAAAGGCAGGTCCATTGTCAGAGCCAATCAAGAGGGGTAGTCCATAGTGAGGAATGATTTCTCTGAGGAGAACCTTGGCTACTTTTTCAGCCTTCTCTGTTCAAGTGGGAAAGGCTTCCACCCAGCCAGAAAATGTGCAAACAAGGACTAGGAGATATTTATAGCTTCCGGATTGTGGCATTTCAGTGAAATCAACTACTAGATCTTCAAGAGGCATACTGCCAATTTTCTGGACTCCTGGGACTCCTGTGGGCCCCTGGTAAGGGTTATTTTTTGCTCATGCCACACACCACTGGCATACGGCATGGGTGATATCGACTAGTCTTGGGATGTAGAAGAATCTTTCTAACACTTCCTTAAGATGGGTTTTTCCCAAGTGTGTGTTCTCATGGTAGTCTTGAATTATAGTTGCTGTTAATATTTGTGGCACAACTATTCTGTGATCAGGCAATGTCCACCATTCATTTTCTCCTTGTGTTTCACCCTCAGAGAGTATCTACTCTCTCTCGGCTTGAGCATATTGTGGCTCTCAGTGACTCAGAGTCTGTGGAACAAGAGCAGGCAGTGTATACTGGAGGTTCTGATAATTAAGAGGTTGAGAAATGAGAGCGGTGACCAGGTTTTCTGATAGGGATCCTTCCTGTGCCACTCTTTTTGCTTCAGCATTTGCTTTCTGGTTTCCCTCGGTAATGGGGCTATGGCTTGTCTGGTGTTCTTTACAGTGCATTACAGCCACTTTGACAGGCTCCCAAACTGCTTCTAGTAGCTCGAGAATCTGTGTGTCATATTTAATGCTCTTCCCTCCTGAGTTAATGAGTCCCTTTTGTTTATATAAGGCTCCATGCACATGCAGGGTAAGGAAGGCATATTTGGAGTTTGTGTAGATGTTAACTTTGGCTCCAGCTGCAAGTTGCAGGGCTCGGGTGAGGGCAATGAATTTACCTTTCTGTGCTGATGTGTTATCTGGGAGGCACTGTGCCTCTGCTGTGGTCTCGGATGTTACTACAGCATATCCCACTTGCCGATTGCTGCCTTGCATAAAGCTACTCCCATCTGTGAAGAACTCCATGTCAGAATTTGCCAGTAACTGGTCTTAGAGGTCTGGCCAGATGGAATATATTTCTTGCAATGTTTCCAGTCAGTTATGGGCTGGAATCCCTGTCTCCATGAGTAGCAGAGTGGCGGGATTTAGGGTTTTTACAAGTTCCAGTTGGACAGATGATTTTCACATAATAGGGTTTGATATTTAACTAGGTGGCTGTCAGTAAACCAATGTGTTGCTTTGGCTTCTAAGATTGTGATTACTGCATGTGGAACCTGAACAATTATGGGCTTCCCAAGAGTTAATTTTATAGCTTCTACTGTAAGCATGGCTGCAGCTGCTGTGGCTTGCAAACATAAGGGCCATCCCTGGGCTACAGTGTCCTGTTGTTTGGATAGATATGCTATTGGTCTTTGCCAGTAACTGAGATAGAACTGAGATATTGAGTGAGTACTCCTACTGCGATACTTTGACAGTTGTGAACGTAGAGGTAGAATGGCTTACTGATGTCTGGGAGTATGAGGCTCTGTGCTTCCATTAGAGCTTGTTTGAGAGCAGTGAAAGTGTTTTTCAGTGGGCTTTCCCAGAGCAGGAGATCACAATCTCCCCCCCTTTGCAGTTTCATATAAAGGGCACATGGGGACCCCAAATTGGGGATCTAATTGCGGCAGAATCCAGCTGCCCGGAGGAGCTCTCCCAGCTTCCGGTGGGTATTGGGCTCAGGGAGACTATAGATTGCTTTCTTTCTTTCAAGTCCCCATTCACGGCACCCATGTGTTATTTTATAACCTAGATATTTCACCTGAGGTAGGCAGATTTGGGCTTTTCTCTTAGACACCTGATAGCCTTTTTGCTGTAGATGCTTTAAAAGAGCATGGGTTCTGCCAGCGCTGTCTTGGTAGGTGAGACTTCTGAGAAAGAGGTCATCTACATATTGGAGGAGAAAACACTTATAGCTTTCTGCTTTAAAGGATTTGAGATCACTGGCCAAGTCTTGTCTAAAAATAGTGGGTGTATTTTTAAATCCCTGAGGCAATCACATTCATGTTAGCTGCTGCTTTTCACCTGAGTTCGCATTTTCCCATGTAAAGGTGAAAAATTGGCTGGCTGGGGAGTGCTACCCAAATGCAGAAGAAGGCATCCTTAAGATCCAGGCATGCGAAGTAGATTGCAAATGAGGGTATCAAGCTGGGGAGAGTATATGGATTAGAAACCACAGAATGAAGGGTTACTACTGCTGAATTAACTGCTCGTAAATCTTGGACTAGGCAGTAATACCCAGCCTTTTTAACTGGGAAGAGTGGCATGTTCCATGGAGACTGACATGGCCTCAATATGCGTCATTCAATAATCTCTGAATATGTAGTTGGACCTTACCTTGCATTTCATGTGGAACTGGATATTGCCTTATGCTTACTGGACTGGCTATAGGCTTTTTAAAAAAATAATAATTGGAGGAATGTCATGTGTCATCCCTGTTTGGTTACCCTCTGTCCATGCTTCAGGCACATCTTCAAAGGGGAGCTGCATGGCCATGGATTGGCCAGTCTCACTGAGACAAAACAGTATCCATTCCTCCTGCAAAGGAAGGGTTAACACTATTTTTGGAGGGTTCTGTGGCCCCAGTGTTAATGTGGATTGCCCCCTAGCATCAAAGGTAATTTGAGCCTACTGTTTAGACAGTAGGTCTTGACCCAGGAGGGCCACTGGGCACTCTGGAAGACAAAGGAATTCGTGAGTGACCTCCTTACCCCCAATGTTGCAGGTCCTGGCTTGAAGGAAGGGCTGTTGGGTACTTTTGCCGGTTGTTCCTGTGATAGTGGCTTGTTTTTTTGATAGAGGCCCAACTGCCTTGGTCATTACAGAATGTTGAGCCCCAGTGTCAACCATCATATGTATGGTGCAGCCCCAATTTGGACTCTGACGATAGGCAGGGCTGAGAGAATAGGAGCCCGGTCTGTCCTAATAATCTCTATCAGAGTCCTTCATTCCTGCCAGCCCAATGATCTAATTTTTTTCCTGAACTTTTATGGACCCAGCGTTTGGTTTGTGATGCCCCACTAGCTTTCCTGGTTAATGTTTTGGCTGCAGAGGCTGGGTCAAGTGGCCAGCTGGGACACTTTTGCTTCCAAAGCCCATCCTCTTTGCAGTATGCACACTGATTTCGCCCTAGATGTGGGCCCTTCCCTCTCTTCGAGGCTGGGGCTTGCCAGGTCACTCTCCTTGACACAGGGATGGATTTTTCCATGATTGATGCTGCTAGAAAATCTGCTTTTTTCCTCATCTTCTGATTTTCTTCCCTTCTTGTTTCTACACCACGGTTAACATAGACCTTAGTAGCTACTTCCATGAGCTGAGAGATATTCATTCCAGCAACCCTATCCAACTTCTGCATCTTTCTTTGGATATCAGTCTGTGGTTGGGCAATGAATGCTACATTGACCATTGTTTGGCTCTCAGGAGCATCTGGATTAAAGGGTGTGTATACATGAAATGCTTCACACAGTTTCTCATAGAGTTGAGCTGGACTCTCATCCAGAGACTGTAGAATTTGACTGGTCTTTACCATATTCACTGCCTTGTGGCTTCCCACCCTGAATCCTTCAACTAAGGCCCTATGGAACGTTTCTAGTCGGTTGAGTCTGGCAGCGCTATTCGGATTCCATAGGGGGTCCTCCTCTGGGAACTGCAAGTAGGCATATTGATCACTGTCCTAAGTTTCCTCAGGTGGGTGCTCTCTAAACCAGATTAGAGCTCCTTGTGTGACACGCATTCTTTCTTCAAACTTTAATAAAGTCATTATAAGTTGTTTACAATCAGCCCAGGTGGGTTTGTGGGACTGTGTGATGGACTGGACAAGGTCTGTCATGGTCTGAAGCTTCTCTTAGAATGGTGGGGTGTGGCTTTTCCAGGTAAAGAGGTCCATTGTTGTAAAGGGCTGATAGATGAATGTCCAGTTCCCCCCCTGAAATTGGCCATCTGCATCTGCTTCGTGGAGAGGTAGCTGGAAGGCCACCTTTCTCTCTGTTCTCTGACTCCAGGGCTCCCTGTGGTTTGAGTTGTCACTTCTCAGCATCTCCCTCTTGACTGATGGGCAGCTCTGTAGTGGTGTTGCCAGGTGCAACCAGCTGTAAAAGCAGCTGTCTGCATTTTCCATTGTGGAAGGTGCCAAAGACTGCTGTGGAGACAGTAAAAGCTGCTGCAGGGATGTTGTAGGGCTCTCTGGTGCAAACGGCAATAAAGGCAACTGCGAAGATGTTACAGGTGCCCTCTCTGATGGCGATAAAAGCAGC
Organism: Dasypus novemcinctus; assembly: GCF_030445035.2. Lineage (NCBI taxonomy): Eukaryota > Metazoa > Chordata > Mammalia > Cingulata > Dasypodidae > Dasypus > Dasypus novemcinctus. The sequence goes on along the minus strand of NC_080691.1, from coordinate 59,533,363 downwards.
AGTGGGGATGGTGTGGGCATTACACTTCCCCATGTGTGTGACGACAATGTGGCACTGCTTAGGGAGACTAGCTCATTTTCATTTCTTAGTATTGCTGGGTCAGGAGTCATCGCATAAGGTGGTGGAAATTCATGTTCAAATGACCCTTCTAAAATTGGTGAATTGGCACTGGACTTGGGGTGCACTTTCTCTGGGCCCTTTGCACGGTGATTGTTTGGTCTGATTCCTGGGATGGCACTCCTTGGTTTCTGTTTTAAGCAAATTCTAGCTTTCTTAGTCTCACACTTCCCTAACCAAGGTGGATTTTGGCTCTCAGCGTTTTCCCAAGCATCAATGTAGGGGAATTGGTCTGGATGTCCTGGATTTCTAGTTACTGTATCATGGACTTTACAGATGATCCAGGGATCTAAAGTGCCCTTCTGGGGCCAGCCCATGCTGAAAGTTGGCCATTCTAATTCACAAAGCATCTTAAGCTTTCCTGGCTGGAACTTTAGGCTCTATACAATTTCATGGAATGCACAGGGAAAGTTTTTCAGCATACAACATAATGGGGTTCTATTTCCATTGTGTTTCCTATTTCCACTCTGTGCCAACAGTGCACAACAGTCACTCAAGCCTTACACTTTGTCCATTTCCAGCCACATCTCTCATGGGAGCTTTCAGTGCCTCTTAAACTTAGCAGATCTGTATAAGCCCCCAATTTGGAAGAAGGTCCCTTTGCAGGGACCCCCCAGACCTCCCAGACTGCCCTTGATCATATGAGATCACCATGGAACTGTGGATCAGGACTCAGCACTCACCCCGCAGAAGTGATTTTCTGCATCTCTCAGTTGCCACAAGCACACACACACAACCACCCTCCTTTCCTTTCCTCGGACCTGGAGAGGAGATGGCTTCCTCCTGTATTCTCAGGAGTAGTAGGGCCTCCCCTTTTAGAGAGTGGATCAGGCTCCCTCCTAATTTTAGAGTTAGACTTTTCCTGCACTATGCCCCCAGGGGTCTTATCAGTCTGACATGGGGAGCTCCTTGCTTCATTTTCAGAGTCTCTCAAATCCTCCAGTGCTTCCAGTTCATCTGGGAGAGCTCCAGTGAATACCACAACCGCTTCCTGGACTCAAATGGGATGTCCAGGGGCACCCATGGCTGGGTTTCACCGGGACCCTCCTGGCCGCCTCAGAGACATCTGGGAGGGGCAAACAATGGATGCCACCTCTGACTTTTTCAGCACAATCCTGGACGATCCCCCAGAAATATAGAGAAGTCAGGGGTATGCAGTATTGAAGGCCAGGACACAAGAACTCTGAGAAGGAAGTTGATTTATTTCAACTGGCCAGACTCCATGGACTCCTGTCCTAATAAAAACCAAGTTCCAAAAAGAATTTTGGGTTCCCTTTTATACAGAAAAGATATAAGGGTTGGAAGTTAAATGGGGTCCTTTTGAAAGAAAATGACTTTCCTTGTTGTTTGTTTGAGTACTAGACAGGTTTTAAATTAAAGTACTCTCCCACATTTCGAGTGGCTTGAGTTAGCAATGTCAGAGTCAAGTAACTAAGCAACTGATTTTTAACAGTGAAAAATTTTTATGGATGTATTTTTCTATGTTCTTTTGAATAAAATCTGCATTTAGTTTCTATTAATGTTTTGAATCTAATAAATTATTACATCTTATGTCATATAATCAAAAATATTTTATTATATCAAACTATAACCAAGCAGTAACACCAATGAAATGTGTAGAATTAAAAGTTCTCAGGAAATAGACTAAGAATTTTGAGGTTCAAGGCTGAATTACATATTCTATGATCTAGTTATTTAATATTTATGACCCTCTATTATTTCTGTAAAATAAGAACACTAGATTTTAATTTTATAGGTTGAGCATATGAGGGCACTTATAAGTTTTCATTTTGATTTAAATGCAACTAAATTTTAATATTATTTGTATTTCTTAATAAAATAAGAGTCCAATATAATTAATTTTTTTAAAATTTTTTAATTTTTGAGATAATTTTACTGAATTTATTTCAACCCAACAACTCTTTGTTGGACAACTACAGGGAATGGAAGAAAGAAAAGATGATGACTGTTTACTGAGAATCTATTATGGTCTGGGTCAGTACTAGGCACTGGGTGTGCATTATCATCACATCTCTACTTCATCCAATATAATTTGAAACATTAGGTTATGGAATGTATTCCAATAAAATATTACCAAATATCTTCTTTCTAAGTCCTATTACATACTCTCCTATATACCAGTAGGCAATAAAGCTTTGTGAGTACTAGCTTTTTGTGAGTACTAGCTGCTTTTATGTTAGTTATGTTATATAATTCTGTAATTAGAAAAGAGCTTTTGTCAAACACTTTACCTTGGTAACTTATATGCAACTAAAATTCTCTCATTTTTTTTTACTATTAATTTGCTATAAGAAATTATCTGATAGTCTTAAAAGTGATGGGAAGAGCATGAAATTTGAAATTAGACAATGTAGATCAAATTTTTTATCTGTCTCTGATTTTGGTTTGGTCATTTAATCTTTTTGAGTATATTTTCCTTCATCTGTAAAATAGGAATAATCATGATGATAAAATCTATTATGGAAAAAATTCTGTAAGTGTTGGGTACGAGGTGGGGTTAAAAGTTTTAAAGTAATAAAACCAAAAATATATAGTTTTTAATAAAATATAATCTTTTTTTTGGATCATTTTCTCTCTGAAATTACATTCCTGTTTAATAAAATTCTAATAGTAATTTTTACCTCTGTATTCTTTACTGTATAGAAGATAGGATTTAATGTGGGAATGACAAGGTTATAAAATATTGCTATGATTTCATCCATGGAGAAATAGATACTGGAAATAGATACATAAAAATATGGGCACAATAACAAGAGAACTGTGATGTGGGAGCTGCACATAGAAAGGGCCTTTTTCCTCCATGCAGACCTGTGAGTCTTCAGACCTGTGAGATGACAACATAGGATATCAACAAATTAAAGGTGATCATAGTGGTTACTCCACAATTGGCAGCTACCAAGTGACCAATGATGAAAGTGTCATTGCAGGCACATTGTATCAGGATGGGATGTCACACATGAAATATTCCATGATGTTTGACTCACAGAATGGGAGCCAGAAGGTGATTAGAACCTGTCCTATAATGTAGAAAGCCCACTTTCTAATAGAGCCCCACCAGAAGGCAGCATGAGCAGGGGTTCATAAAGCTCACTTAGTGCAGAGATCTACAGATGCTAATATAGCCATCACAGGCTGTGAGCATGAGAAGAACAACCTCAGAATGTCTAGGAAGTTCAATAAAGAACTGTTCCATGCAGCCACTGAAGGAGATGCCTTTTGTCTGAGAGCACATCACCTAGAATTTTATGAAATGATTGGAGAGAAATAGCAGGCATCTATCAAAGACATGAAGGAAGACATATATTGTTGACTCCAAGGTCTGACTACAGACTGTGATACCAAAAATGATTAGTTTCCCCCTGACATTGGCAATGTAGGTGATAAATAAGACCCTGCATAGAAATCTCTGCATCTGTGGATTCTGGATAAGTCCTTTTAGAATGAGTTCAGTCATGTACATGCTCTCTTCATTTACAATGATAATGTGGAACAAAGAAGTGAGGCATTCATATTCTTCATAGCAAGATATTGGATATTTTTTATTTTGGATTTTCAGAGAAACCTAAAGCAGTTTAAAAATATAACTAGTTTTATTCCATGCTGTGCTTGAAGAGAAGAAGCATGCTACTTTTTCAATTTTACAAAATGAGATTAGGGAAGCAGACTTGGTCCAGTGGTTAGGGCATCCATCTACCACATGGAGGTCTGCAGTTCAAACCCCGGGCCTCCTTGACCCATGAGGAGCTGGCCCATGTGCAGTGCTGATGAGTTCAAGGAGTACCGTGCTATGCAGGGTTGTCCCTGCATAGGGGAGCCCCATGTGCAAGGAATGCACCCCGTAAGGAGAGCCACCCAGTGTGAAAGAAAGTTCAGCCTGCCCAGGAATGGTGCTGCACACATGGAGAGCTGACACAACAATATGATGCAACAAAAAGAAACACAGTTTCTCATACTGCTGACAACAACAGAAGCGGACAAAGAAGAACACACAGCAAATAGACACAGAGAACAGAAAACTGAGGGGGGGAGAAATTAAAGCAAAAACAAAAACAAAAACAACAATAAAATGTGATTTAAATGCACCTTTGAAGGTGCCTAATCCAGTTTCTTAAATGGAGGCTGGAATCCCTTCTACCATATGTTCTGAAAAGCCAATGAGTCTTTGCTGAAAGATATCTAGGCACAGAATGTTCACCTTTTAATAAATCTAATTCCTTCTCAACCTGTAAAAAATACTAGAATACTTTCTGAAATTAAAAACATTTCTTTCTTCAACTATTGTCCATAAAAACTGTCGATATACAAATGAAGTCCAATTTGCCTCACTCTTCAATTCAAAAGTCCTTTTAAAAAGTCACAGAAAGGCAGGGCTGCATCTGTCTTAGCTACCTCTTTAGTCCAAGTGCTAACTTCAGTGTCTGAACTATAGTGGTATTGGTGGTATTCAATGACTATTAACAGTAAAAATTAAAATGTTGGAAGACTCTTATTTATGAATGCAAATTAATATAATATAGGAAAACAAACTAGAAATACTCCTGTCACTCCTTCTCCACCATAGGAAACAGCCCATGTTTTGCTTCCATGCTTTGCTTCAATGAGGCTGCATTTTCCTCTGGACAGAGCCAGAGTTAAAGTTAGCATGGTGGGAAGATAAGGCTGTCAGTGTGTTTATTCTGCTGGTTCCTTCCTGTGGTTTTTCAAAGGCTGGGTATATTTAACTAAGGTATACACAGCTCTCCTACAGATCCATTTTCTTCTGGGTTACTGTAATCACATCCACCCTGACTATCTCAGGACTGGTTCCCACTCTTGCTATTCCTGAGATATTTTTCATCACTTATTAGTTTCCCTTAGCTCTTTCCATACCTGGATAAATAATCTTCATAAACTCTTTAAATCTCCCCTTTGAATATGGTGTTTCTTATCAGGATTACTAAGGATACTAGAAGTTTGCAGTTTGTATTTTCATTTAGTAAAAAAGAAAATAGTAATAAATGGGAGCAGAGTTTTCACTTTCATAAGTTTATTTTATTTTAAAAATCATCTAGGGAAGGGGCCATGGCTCAAAATATTGGGCTCCTGTCTACAATATGGGAGGCCCTGGATTTGCATCCCAAGGCCTCCTTGTGAAAACAAGCTGACCTGCACCCATGGAGAGCTGACATCCCATCTACATGGAGAGCTGGTGCAGCGAGATGACACAACAAAGGGAGACAAGCAGACACAGAAGAACATGCAGTGAATGGACAAAGAGAGCAGTCAGGAAGCAAGTCACAAGGGAGGGAATAAATTTTAAAAAATTATCTCTACTTTATTTGAATAATGTTATTATACAACTTTATTCTTTTAGGGGAAAAAACTGAAAGACTGAAATGTAACACAACTTTTACTAGGTGTTTTCAGTGAAAACGTATGTGTTATTTACACCACTCTCACTGAGGTTACATGGTTCTATGGGTTTGTGACTTGCACTGTCTTTGAGGTACTTTGGCTTGCATTCTTTAAATCATGGAATATTGATAATAATGCAAATAGTTCTTGTACATAGAAATACAAATGCTGTCTGCTGGAGGTTCAATCGATTTTCCTCACCCATTATGGTAAGCAAGCATCTATTTTATAAATTCATTAAGCATCTCTGAAACAGTATGTGGTACATTAGCTTCTCCTTGAAACTGATTATAATGTCATACTGTTTCTCTTATTAATTAATGGGTTAAATACAATCTTTGTCATGTGTTCATTTTATATTGCATGAGAGTCAGAGTTTACCTTTACTTTGAAAATTATTTTATCTGTGTAAATGACAATTAATAAGAGAGAGATAAGCTAAAAGACTTACAAAAATCTAGATCTTATTTCCCTAATTCCCTAATTCACCATGAGTTTTTCAACTTTATTTTGTTTGGGATTTGTTTATATTCAATCCATTTATAAAAATATCCTCCCAAACTTGCATTGAAGTCAAATTAAAACAAAATATGATGGAAAATAACAAATTTATGCTCCAAATTCCACTCCCATCTGGATTTATAATCTATTGAAAATACACACATGTGCAGGCACATGCACACACACCATACCATACATCACAACACACCACACACACCAGATTTATTGGTTAATGTTGGCATTGGGAAGACAAAGGCAGAATTTTTCACCTATGATTCAAATATTAATATCAATGACACATGTAATTTCCTGACATCAAGAAATAGGCTACTGGGTAAGATAATGATAGACTAACAGGTAGAGCTGAATGCTTTCACAAAAATAATGGAGAAAGAGCCAAAAGCTGTCTGCGGGAACTGCTTTGGGGGTCAGTACAACAGGATAGTGCCACACAACTCTCCAGAGGGTGAGGGACAGAGAGATGAAAAAGGTGAAATAGCAAATGTGAGTTATTAAGTCCCCATGGCAGCCAAGAAGGGCTCCCCTCTTCCACCCTGAAGATAATCTGGGGAAAAACCCCTGGCTCTCTGCAACTTAGAGGGAAACAGGCATATTCCTTCATGTCAGCTGTTTCAAGGGAAAAGAGAGGGAGTTTGGGGTGCTTTTCTTCAATGAATTTGGCCAGTAGAGCCCACTTTGAATCTAAGATCAGAAAATTCAACACAGGACACAGGAAAGCAGAGAATGAAATGCCTCTGTGGAAACATGCACTTACTTGCACCATCTGCTGGCGTGTCTGGAAATAGCATGGAAAAAATCTTTCCAAGCTGTCTGTGTCCAACCCCTGGTAGAAAATCTGTGCCCCACTAGTGAATCTCTGGCCCAAATTTGAAAACTTAAGCTGGGCAGTTTTAACAACTGAGAATAAGATGAACCAAATATCAAAGAAGAGCTGTGAAAAAAATAGGCAAATGAGAGAAATTGGCCATTAGAGTAAATTCACCAACATATTCAGATGCCTAGACATCAGCAAAATAATTACAGCCTATATTAGGAAGCAGGGGAGATGGCCTAGCCAACAAACCAAACTAATTATCCTGAAGAGATACAGGATTTCAGAAAATTGTTCAGTGATAATCACACAAATCTCCTAAATCAAGAAAACATGACTAAAGAAGTAAAGGGGGAAGCGGACTTGACCTAGTGGTTAAGGTGCCCATCTACCACATGGGAGGTCCGTGGTTCAAACCCTGGGCCTCCTTGACCCATGTGGAGCTGGCCCATGTGCAATGCTGATGTACACAAGGAGTGCCATGCCATGTCATGCTGTGGTGTCCCTGCATAGGGGAGCCCCATGCACAAGGAGTGCACCCTTAGGGAGAGCCACCCAGTGCAAAAGAAACTGCAGCCTGCCCAAGAATGGCACTGCCCACACGGAGAGCTGAAACAACAAGTTGATGCAACAAAAAGAAACACAGGTTCCTGTGCCACTGACAACAACAGAAACAAACAAAGAACACACAGGAACTAGACACAGAGAACAGACAACTGGGGTGTCGGGGGGGAGAAGGGGAGATAGATAGATAGATAAATAAATAAATAAATAAATAAATAAATAAATAAATAGAAGTAAAGGATATAAAGAAGACATTGACAGAGCATAAAGAACAATCTGAAAGCCTGCAAAGAAAAGTAACACAACTTGCAGGAATGAAAGACATGATGGATGAGATTAAAAATATATTTGAGGCAAATGGGAGCAGTTTTTAATTGTTTAATGAAAAATTAGTGAATTTGCAGGCAGAACATATGAAGTGGAAAAGACAGGAGAACAGAAAGAGAAGAGAATGGAAAAACTTCAACAGAAATTGAGGGAATTGAATGACAGTGTGAAATACACAAACATTCACATTATTGTTGTCTCAAGAAGAGAATGGAAAAGGGAAAGAATGAATATTTGAGGAAATAATGACTGAAAACTTCCCAATCCTTATGAAGGACATAAAAATCAATATACAAGAAGGACAACACACCCAAAAGAGAATAAATCTGAATTGACATACATGGAGATATCTACTATTCAGAATGACAAATATCAGAGCTAAAAAGAGGATTCTGAAAGCAGCATGTGAAAAGCAAAGCATCACATACAAGAAAAACTTTATAAGATTAAGTGCAGACCTCACATCAGAAACCATGAAGGAGAGAAGAAAGTGGTATGTTGTATTTAAGGAACTGAAAGAGAAAATGTGCCAGCCAAGAATTCTGTATCCTCAAAATGAGTGTAAGTTTGAAGTCCTCACACACACACAAAAACTGATAGAATATGTTACCAAAAGGATAGATTTGCAAAAAATACTGAAGGGGGTGCTGTAGCCTGAAAGAAAAAAAAAAGGGTGAGATATTTGGAGAAGAGTTTAGAAATGCAGATTATTAGGAAAGATAAACTAAAGGATAAGCATAAAAGACAATAGAACAGTATGGCAGCAGAGAACCAAAGGACAAAATGGATGAAATAAGTAAAGCCTTTACAGTAATAACACTGAATGTTGATGGCCAGATCCCCTCAATTAAAAGACCTAGACTGAAAGAATGATAAAGAAAATGAACTGTCTATATGTTGTCTATAAGAGACCCACCTCACAAGTAAGGTCAACCAGGTTAAAAGTGAAAGGTTGGTAAAAGGTATTCCACTAAAAGAGTAACCAAAAAAAAAAAAAAAAAAAAAAAGAGCTGGAGGTGACCAGATAAATGCAAAATAACATTATAGTATATGAACAATAATTACTCAGTGCAACTGGCAAATTGTTCCTGTGTTCAGTATTCTGCAAGTTTCTTCATACAAAATAAACACTTGTGTTTGAGGAGGACTCGAGCAGAGATATATTTTTGGATATTTCATTTTGCTTTAACCCTTTCCTATGCATATTTGTTAATGAAAATAATCCATCTGGGTCAATAATGATATAGCATGACTGGAATTGAAAAAGATTTTTGAGTTTTTCTACCTCAAAAATTTATGAGCTGGCATATTGCTATCTGCTATAATTCATTTCAATAAGATGCAAAAAATTTCCAAATAGAAATTTGATTATCCAGAAAGAATTATGGCCTAAATGGACATAAAATAACTAAATAAATAATTTATTTCATTCTTAGTGATTAATATGTTCAATAGTTAGAGTTGTAAATTAAACATTAGAATTGTTATAATTAGTTTCTATTATATTAGAATTATTAATTACATTTATAAATGTTTATTGCTATACTATTTCTTATTGATTATATCAAATCTAAGCTGGCCTTGCATTATCTTTTAAAATTTGCAATTTCTTTCAATCTATTTTTCTATTTATTTTACAATTTTACAATAAAGATCTTTTTAACAGCTTAAAAAAAGCCATTTGTTATACACTGTGGATAGATGAAATGGTATGTGGATATATCTCAAAAAAAGCTGCTTAATATATAAATAAATATACATTAGCCTGAAATAGCAGCTATTTACAGGAGAGCAAAGGGAGAGATTGAGATGAGAGGGAAAGAATTTGTTTATTTGTTTGTTGTTTATTAATATGATTGAAATAATAAAAATGCCTTAATAATAATTGAAGTGATGAACACAACTATGTGATTATACCAAATATCATTGATTGTACACTTTGGATTATGCTTTATTAATACATATCAATAAAATTGATTTGTTAAAAAGTATTAGGTGGGTTGGGGGAAAATTCACCAAATGTAAGATATGAACTATAGTTAGTAGCAATATTTTGATGATGCTCTTGCATAGTTTGTAATAAATGCATCACAACCATGTGAGGTGTTGATGGGGAAGTGATGTAAGGGATCCCTGTATGATGTCATCAATTTTATTTTGTAAGTTCACAACCTTTACCCTACACTTATTTTTTTATGTAGGTTCATGCATGAATAAATACTTCAATAAAAACATGAATATGGATGATATTGCATATATGATAGCTTTTACAAAATATATATACAAATATACTAGAAAGAAGATAAAAGAATAGCAGCTATGCATGGTAGGCAAGTCATAGAGTGATGGAGAAGTGATGTGTTTTGTTTGTTCATTTTCCTTTTTTGGTTTACTATAATTATTGTAATAATGAAAGTGCTCTGGAAATGATGGGGGTGATGAATGCACAAATATGTGATTACAACAAATAGCATAGATTGTACTCTTTGGATGGATTATAGTCTTTTTTCTTCTTTATTTTCTTTTGAATGTTACATTAAAAAAGATGAGGTTCCCATTTACCCCCACGCCACCCTCCCCACCCCTCCCACATCAACAACCTCTTCTGTCATTGCAGCACATCCACTGCAGCTGGCGAATACATTCTGGAGCACTGCAGAAAACACATGGATAGTGGTTCACATTGTAGTCCACACTCTCCCCCAGTCCACCCAGTGGACCACAGCAGGACATACATTGTCCAGCATCCACCCCTGCAGCACCACCCAGGACAACTCCAAATCCAGAAAATGCCCAACACCATATCTCTTCTTCTGTCTCCCTATCATCAGCAGCCACCATGGCCACCTCCTCCACATCATTACTACAATTTCCTCTCTTACTAATCACAATAATTACCCAGCAGAACACCAGTAAGTCCACTCTAATCCATACTCTATTTCTCCATCCTGTGGACACTGGGATGGTTATGTCCAGTCCACCTCTACATCAAGAGAGGGCTTAGATTCCACATGGATAATGAATGCATTAATACATATCAATACAAATTATTTGTTTAAAAGAAAAAGAAAACAAGCTATGCTTATAGGTCTACAATTTGCAACTTAATAAGTCAGAGAAAGTATAAATGAAAGTGAAGAAAATGTTATTAGAAAAGAGTGGAAATTTTAGAAACACTATTGTCTTTAGCACATGGAAATACAATATATGCCTGATGAACTGGATGGTCTAAGGAGATTTCTAGTTAAAATGTTGAAGTTGTTTCTCAGCTTATTCCATTTGCCTCTAGTAAAATTTGAAGAGAAAGAGTCATGCTAAAGAAAGAGCTACTAACATTAATGAACTTGATTGGACTTGATGAATTTGAAAATAAAACTGTTTCTCACTCACAGTCTCTTTCTGTGCATGTGGCTTTTATCTAATGTAGCAAATTCCAATACTAATCATGGGAAACTTACAAAAAATTACAGAAATTTTATTAGTTTACCCAAAAAGGAATAGAGTCAATTTAAAATCAACTTTGGACCTTTATAATTCTATAGATAAAAAGTAGTCTGAGAAAAATACTTACCTACAAACAGTTTTATATTATGGAAAAGAATAGATAACTAAATGCAGATTAAGAGTTTAAAAGGAAAAATTGAAAATCATGGATTATCACTCCCAAAACTATGATTTGGCAATAAAAAAAGGCACTTGAAACAATACATGTCTGGCTGGCTTTCAGAATTTCTATAGAACATTCACTTCTGTGTGACTCTGTGCTTTCTGTTTTTCCCTATTTTTAACATGCCTATAAATGTTTTACCATGCCATTGTATCTTGTCTTTTGGGTAGGACAGATACTTGTTCCTTTAGTTCACATGTATTACAATTGAAAGGAATGCGACCAAAAAGCTGCATCCAAGGAACCACATTCAAGAATCTCATCTATTCCTAGCCTTCATTTAGATGATGAGATCCTGCATACCATAAGCCTGATTGTCATGCTCCACTTAATGTGGCTGAAGGGGGGTCTTTGGAGAAGGGTAAAATGTATATTTTGTTGGTGGGACATATGTGTGTTGTGGCCAGAGGGCATATGGGGCAGATTGTATATCAATGAGAATATAACTTGTTTTATTTGTTCTTCAAGAACTTTGCCACTTCCCAATCAACAGGTGGAGTTTATGCCTTTTCTCTTTGAAACTGGGAGGAACATTGGTAGTGTCTTGACGAAGAGTATGGCAGAAGTGAATCTGTATGAGTTCCATGGCTATGTTAATACAGCTTCTGTCTGGCTTCCTGTCTTGGCACACAGGGATTTTAGAGCTCTGAGTAACCATGTAAAAAAGACACCCTGAAGCCACCATGCCTGACAGGTCATGCAGAGAGTATATGTAGAGACAGAAGGGAGATGCCCAAAGAGCACTATCTATTCCAGTCCCCACCGTGCAAGACTTCCAAGGCCAGGAACCAGGTATGATAGTAAAGAAACCTTCTAGATGACCTCACTCCAGTCAATTTCTGACTGAAATCCCATGAAAGACCCCGAGCCAGAAGCACCAAGCTGATCTGCTCAGGAATTCCCAAACCACGTGACCCATCTAAGATAATAAATAATTGTGTGTGTGTGTATGTGTGTGTGTTTTAAGCCACTTAGTTTTGGAGTGATTTTTTAATAGAACAATTGTATGTGAAACACCATAGTAATATACAAAGTGTGGTATTAACTCATGGGCAGACAAACTAATTGAACAAATTTGAAATTCAAGAAAGAGAAAAAAGCATACATACAATAAATTAACATATGGAATGCTGGTGGCATTGTAGGGTAGTGGAAAATTGAATAACTATTCAATAAATAGTGCTGGGACAGTTTAGTTATTCTTATGATAGAAAAGGAAAGTCCATCTCCACCTCACACCATATCTACAAGTTAAAATGCTGTATGGATTAAAGCCATAATTGTAAAAAGCAAAATTTAAAAATTCTAGAGAAAATTATCACTTTCACACTTGGGGCAGGGAAGGACTTTGATAAGCAGTTGCTGTGACCTTCCTTCCTGAACCCTGCTTCCTTGTCTCTGGATCACAATGTAGATAATGAATGCTGGATCTCAAAAGTGCCCACTTCTCTTTCTACATGCCAACTCCTCTAACCTCTCTAATCACTACATTAGCTCCTTATTCCCTATATTGGATTATTTTCTAATTAAAACATCTGGAGTGATTTTTATTTCCTTCACTGTTAAATAAATTGCATGACTGGCTTTTAAGTACATTTAAGTGGATTTACAAGATAAATAGAGAAAAAGGATGAGGGGTAAAATACTAATTTATGCTTTACTAAATATATTATGGGTAGACTTCTCAACAGGAAACAGTTAAGGTCAGAGCCTTAAAAACTGATCCTTGTAATACAAATTATATCTGCAAATATGGTACATTGCAATTATAAATGGGAAGACGCTTTTGATTTATCACATAATTCAATGAGTACATATTTAATTTACAAGGAATCAGAATGTCATTTTTGTATAAAACAGAAGAAGACAATCTGTTCCATGTTTTGTGTTTTTAAACTATGTCCCCAGAGTTTAAAGTAATGCAGGCATATTCTAGTGCTCTTATATGACATGACTGACTTAAACATTTATTTCAATTATTGGAGGCAGACAATTGATCTACAGGTGCATAATGTGGTTGAATATCTTGTTATCCAAACGACAGTTATAATACATTCACAAAATTAACATATGATATCTGCTTATTTTCACTCCATCATAGAATTTTTAAAGTTAACATGTAGCATGTTATAAGGCTGAGTTCATTTCTCATGGATATATCTTCAACCAGTAGCACATGCTCTTAATCTTTAATTTGGCCAAGACAATAATTGTTACTATTAGAATAAATTTTAGCAATCAGAATTTTATGCCAAAATTTTATGTACTTGAAATCAAATAAATTTTTGTCCACCAGATAGCTTAATATAGTATAATAATATAAATATAGAGATATAAATATAGGATTAAGCCTGTATAATTTTCTTGATCCCAAAGGGCTATAACATAGTCCAGTTTGATAAAGAATAATCCCTAACTTTCTCAAAATAAGCTAAATAATCCAAACAGAATAATACAAATACACAATCGTGTTCACTGATAGTGAAGTTATCCCTTACTTCTGAGACAGAATAAATATCATGTTCTGTGTGAGGGATGCATCCCTCTTTCAACTAGGGTGACTTTTCTGCTCCAAAGTTTACTCATAGCACTTTTCATTTCTGCCTTTCTCAGGGTATATATTAAGGGGTTCAAAATTGGGGTATGAAAGTTAAAACCACGGTCATGGATTTATCAATGGGAAAGGTGGAATTGGATCCTTGCATAGAGAAAGATACAGGGAACAAAGAATAAAATAACCACAACAATATGGGATGCACAGGTGTAGAAGGCTTTGTCTTTTCCCTCCAAACCATGTGTCTTCAAGGAGTGTAAGATGACTCCATAGGAGACCAGGAGAATGAAGAAGATAACAGTGCAAATTGTACCTCCATTGGCTGTCATAGAATGTCCCAGGAGGTAGGTATTGGTACAAACAAGTTTAAAGAAGGGATACATATCACACACAAAGTTATCAATGACATTGGGACCACAGAAAGGGAGCTGATAGATAAAGAGAAATTGAACCAATGAGTGCAGAAGGCCTCCAATCCAGTCCACCAATAGCAAAAGAGCATACACTTTCAGATTCATTATGACCAAATAATGAAGAGATTTACAGATAGCCACATAGCAATCATAGGCCATCACCACCAGAAGAATGACTTCAGCACCAGCAAATAAATGATCTATAAAGACTTGAGTCATACAAGTGTGGAAAGAAATGGTCTTCTCTTGAAGCAAGTCTACAATCATTCTGGGAGCAATGGCAGTAGAATAGACAGCATCCAACAATGACAAATAGGCCAGAAAATAGTACATGGGAGAACCCAGAGACTGCCTGGTCATGACTGTCACTATAATGAGCAAGTTGCCCATTATTGTCACAATGTAGAAGAGTAAGAACATGACAAAGAGAAGTTTTTGCCCCTCAGAATTCTGGTGAGACCCAGCAGGATGAACTCAGTCACATTGTTCCTGTTCTCCATGTGTTCTTCTAAAGAGGTCAGAGCCTGAAAGCAAAAGGGCCACTAATGAATTTGTGAACATTTCAAGTTCTATGTAAAAATGTGATGCTTTACTCAACAATGTTTCCTCTACAGGGCTTCACACACAGTAGTTTTTTGGAAAACAAGTGCTTGAAATCTCCTTTCAGAATTACCCACTCTTTTCCAATATTTCTTGCTTCACCTTCAATGATGACACTTCAGCATTTTAAAGTGGATAGTATATGGGGATAGGGATATCTATGAGACAATCCACTGAAGAAGAAATCTGCTTCCTTCAGATTGTCTCTCACAGGCCGAAGATTTGACATTATATCTCATTTCTTTTTTCTTGATGACTTTTTGGCATTCTGGGAAATGCCATCCAAATAATTTCATCTCATGTGGCTTTTTTATATATAGTTAAGTAAGACTGTATATAGTATATAGCAGACAACTGTGGGGAGGGGAAGGGGAAAGAAATAAAAAATAAATAAATCTTAAAAAAAAAAAGAAGTCAAAGCCAGCAAGCTACAAGAAATGCAAAAGGAAAATGTTCAGGTTGAATGAAAACAATACAATGCTGAAATTAATATTTACATGAAAAATGAAGAAAATGTAATTGATATATATGTGGTAAATAGAAACTATTTTCTTTCCTAAATAATTATATAAAGAATTACTGTTTTAACCAAGATTAATAACATATTCAGGGATTATAGCATATGTAGCAGTAAAATACATGTAAACATTTTATAAAGGGTAATTAGGAATAATAGTAATTATAGTTTCAATATATTTTAATTTATATATATAATGTTTTAGTATTAATTTTTAAACATTGTTATGCTAAGGATGTATAATGTAGTGTTTAATTTAATGTGTCATTTTGACTAGCTTATTCTTTCCAGTTCCTTTGTCAACAAGGACAGACCTATTAGTTACTGTGAGGGCATTTTTCATTTTGGTTTACATATGCAATCCATTGATTGTTATCTATTACTTATGGTATCTACCACCCACAAAGGAGATTGCCCTCAACAATGTGAAGATTATCTTCTTCCAATCAACTGAAGGTCTTTTTATTTTTATTTTTTATTTTACAACAAGAATAGTTTATTTCATTGTTCAATTATTATTTTAAAAAATTTGAGACTTAGGGCAAGATGGTGATTGAATGAGTGCACCTGATAATCTCTCCTGCAAAGAAGCAGCTGGGCAGCATTGGAAATTCTTCAGTATTAGGCTGTTTCAGGATTTTGCAGGACCGGAGGTGACTGGACATCGATTTGGTGGGAAGGTAACAGAGAAAATTCATGTATAAGATAAAATTGAGGCTCTATTACATGGAGGTGGGGGCTGCGCGTGGGACACTCCCTCCTGGGGTGGGCGGAACCATGGCACCAACACCACAGCAGCGATTTCTGGAGGCTCTGTGGTACTGGGGAATTCATAAGCCCTGAGTGGGTTACTGGGGGGCTAACAGGGCAGGAGGCCTTCGCAGACCGATTTGGGGAGACAGACAGGAGTTTTATTGCAAGGCGGGGAATTTTTGATTGCAGACAACAATAATAGTGCTTCCGGCTAGAGCCCACCCCCAAGTCCAGCTGCCGATCTGCAGCAGCCTTAAATCGCTCGCAATAAAGAGACACCACCAGGAGGCTGTTTCAGGGACTGGCAGGGTGGGAGACATCTGGAAGCCGAATAGGGGAATATTTTGCGAAGCATGGGAATTTCGGTTTCGGACACTGATATCAGTGCTTCCAGCTGGAGCCCCGTCCCCTGGGCCTGGCTACTGATCTGCAGTGCCATTAAATTGGCTGCAGTGTAGAGGCACCCCCAGGTGACTGTTCCAGGGCCTTACAGGGCAGAAGGTGTCCTGAAGTCGAATTGGTGATATAGCCATAGAAGAGACCCTAGTGAGAGGGTGAATTGTGGGTTTCTGCCAAATAGGTCAGGAATACTGGTATGGGATGTAATTGACAGGCAGGATATGGTTGACAGGGAATTATACAGAGCATGTGTCCAGGGTGCATGGAAATGTTTGGATATACTCATAGTGGAAACAATTAAAAACAACAGCTGGGTGGGTGCTGGGTTCCTGGCTGGGGGGCTCTGTCGTGGTCCCTATGGGAGCAGCAGCAGTCCCCCAGGTGCAACAGTAAGGACCAAGAAAGAATGAGGGTTCAACAGTGAGCCCCTGATACTAATGACTATGCTTGTGAGCCTATACACCTGAAAAAAGAACAAGGCCTAGAGCAGCACTGTGCCTAAGAGTTCCCTCCTGACAGCCTCCATGTTACTCAAATGTGGACAGTCTCGAAGCCAAACTCACCATGTAAATGCAATGTCTGCCCCTCATCGTGGAACATGACACCTGGGTATGAGACTCCCTGGCACTGAGGGATCACTACCAAATACCAGCTGATGACGTAACTAGAAAAAGACCTTGAATTAAAGTTTCAATGCAGACCAGCAGAATATCCCTGTCTACATATAATAACAAGAGTTAAAAATGCTGCTTGACCTAAAGTAAGGGGCAAATGGAAAGGACAAATGAGTTTATATGGCTATGAGTCTCTAAAACAAAGTCTAAAACAAAGGTTGTCAGAAGGATTGCCCTTATGCACATCTGAGCAAAGTCTCAGAGACAGATAAAGTAGATACAACCCCAGGTATTGGTCCTTTTGGGGGCTAAAGAGACCCACAGGTTCTATGGTCATGGCAGATGGGGTTCACTGCCATGTCAGTTGGCCCTTCTTTGGAGCTGGTGTTTCTGAATGATGGAGCTGGACTCAGATGGGATATCTTTTCACAAGCCTTACATGCTACTTTACTGGAATTGTAGTTGGTGCTGGGGTTTAAGATATATCTAGGGGATTTGACTCTCTGGACTGACAATATGATAGCCAGGCCCTGAGCCTCAACAGACTTCAGCTCCTACCCTCTGATTTATTGGACTTACCCCAATCAGCTAACATGGAGTTGAAGAATGTCAACTACCATACCATGGAGCCTAGAGTGCCTACAACTAAAAGCAGGAGGATTGCTTCCAGTATCTATGTGGAATCTAAGCCCCCTTTTTACATAGATGTGGAATGGACACAACCAAGCCAAGGTCCACAGGAAAGAGGAATACAGTAAGGATTAGAGTGGACTAAATGATATTCTATTCATGAACTACTGTGGTTAATAATCGAGAAAATGTGGCATTGGTGTGGAAAAAGTAGCCATGGTGGCTGCTGGGTGCAGGGAATGGGAGGAAAAGATGAGATGTGGAGGCATTTTTGGGACTTGGAGTTGTCCTGGGTTGTGCTCCAGGGACAAATGCCAGACATTGTATGTCCTCCCATGGCCCACTGGATGGAACGTGGGAGAGTGTGGGCTATGGTGTGGACCACAGGCCATGGGGTGCAGCAATGCCCAGAGATGTACTCACCGGATGCAATGAATGTGTCATGATGATGGGGGATAGTGTTATTGTGTGGGGAGTGGTGGGGTGGGGCAGTGGGGGTGAATGGGGACCTCATATTTTTTTAATGTAATATTTTTTTAAAAAATGAATAAATTGAGTAGAATTTGGAAAAACAAATCCACACACAAAAAAATTTTAATGTCCGATAAAATAAAACAATCTTGTAGTACCATAGAAACCGTTCAACATGTACAATGACAGATTATTACTATGTACAATTTCAAAAACAAATATTACCAGCTCCAAGTAAATGATGTTGAACATCCTGATTATACTAAAGCTGTAGGAAATGTCCTGGATGGCCAATGTTTTCCTTGGTTTGGGAAAAAAATATATACCATTGGAGAAATATAAATAAGACCTTCAACGAGTTGAGAATCATAAAAAAATGCCTTTTGAATTTCAGTTATTAGGATCTTGGGGAGTTTTTAGTAGCTATAAGGGTTCAACAAGCAAAAAGAAACCCTGTGGATATTTGAATTTCAGTCTTCCAGGAGAGGTCCTTTAGGTTCACAGTTGGTCTATCAAAAATAAAAGCTATTCTTCTTGTGGTAGACTATGGCATCTGGTTCATATACCATTCTTCACCAGCTCATGGACTCCACTCTCATCAATGATTAAAGGTGCATGGAATTCTTTATCTGCCACATAACTTTCTATTCCTTCACCAGCATAGGAAATAAGAGGAGAGATTTCACACTGGATTGGTGCAACATTGGCATCCTTCAAACGGGGAATTGCTGGAAAACGAGAGCCATTTTCATCTATAAAGTGGCCCCCTGCATTGAGGACCCAGCAGTGAAGAAGGGACATCAAAGCATGCCTGGCAGTAGTATGGTTGTCCTTCCCATTCTGACTGTCAGCATACTTTAGTGGGGAAACCTCATCTTCCCGTAATACTTCATAAACCGCAAACTTCTTTGCAAACTGGAAGATGTCAAAGACAAATTTTTCCATCTTTATTCCATTTGGTTTGTCTGACTTAATTAACTGCCCCTGGGAATCCACATATGGAATCTTCTTTTGAGCCACACGGTGCTGCAACTGAGGTTCATAAACATTGACTACATCTCTCAGAAACGGTATAGTGAAGAAATGGTTGGTGATGTTCCTGGCATTGAACAGCAGCCATCCATCTAAGCTTTTTTTGTGTGTGCTGTTGCCAGGGAAATCTCGCTATATTCTACCACCTGGTACACTCCATCCACTCGGCAAACCACTCCAACTGGTTCCATAGGGTTTGTTTTCTCTACTAACTTTGCTCCACAGTCTGCTCCTTTCTGAATGCAAAATCCAATGAACAGTGGATCTACCACTTTAACTAATATGCTATCACCACAATAGACATGAATATTCCAAATGCCTCTTTGCTCTGTATCTTCCACAATATTCTGGGCTGCAAGAGCCCGATAAAGACCACCATTCCCATCTGGAGCCATAGAAACTTTGCTCTTCTCTTCTAAAATAATTTTCCCATCAAACTTCATAACAGGCAGCATTCCTTGCTGAAAAAAGATTATATTCTCTTTTTTTAACCCAAAGTACTTGTGCTTTATGAAGAATTCCTTTGTATATTCCATTGTTCTGCCACTGGTCATTATATACCATGGTATGGTACACTTTTTGCCATGATATTTTTCTGCTAACTGTTGTAGCTTCACGATACGCTCTGCTAGAATCTGAAAAAGTGTTTTGTGTGATGGCAAACTAACATCATACATTCCCTTTAGGATAGGCAACGTCGAGTCTTGTCCCCTGACCACCAGCTAGAAGAAGAACTGCTACTTTGTTTTGAGAAATCTGGAAAAGTCCTTCACTTTCCCAGGCCTGGAGTTGATCCTGATCCCTAGTAGCACTGCCCAATACCTCTCGAGCTACAGGTTTCATTCATGCATCCATTTTCTCTTGGTAAGAGGACTGGTTAAATCCTTCAATGGCCTTTTGAAAAATAAGTTCAGTTCCTCAAAGTCCATGGCCTGGAGCTCTTCATAAAGTTCTACCCCGGTGGACTTCTTCCAGCTCATTCCAGAACTGTAGCAGGTGTTCTTGCCCAGCCTTGGACAACCTGTGTTTGAGGTCATTAGCGTTCATAATGCTCTGCAGCCAAGCTTTGTGGAAACGGGTATAATTTCTTTTCCTCAGCGCGGCCACTCATCCGCGTCCCGTGCCCGCTCGGAATATATACCCTCATCCGGGGAACTGGAGCAGTGGGGCGGGCTGGGAACTGCGGCCAAGAGGGGCTCGGGCCGGCCACCCTGCCCCTTCAACTGGAGGTCTTAAAATCGGAATGGAAGATTTTAGAGTTAGAAAAAAAAGAATTTCTGCCACAACTTCAGTCAGCCAGCTTCTGTGGGAATTTCAGTCTCAACTTCAACATCATATTTGATGGTTTCCAGGTTTTTGCCTGCCCTGTGGAGTTTGTACATGTAGGTCTTCAAAATCACTTTAATTGGAGTTTCCAGTTTTTGGTCTGCCTTATACAATTTGGACTTGCCAGCCCCCAGCATGAAAGTGGGTCATTAAATAATATCACAAAAGAGTATAAAATAAATACTAATAAAAGTGATATAATGAGATATTTTTTTAAAAAACTGCACTGAATGAAAAAATGTTAGGAAAGTAGATATAAAAATATGAAACACCGATGGGGAAAAATAAAAAAAAACATATAACAAAATGATATAACAAAGCTCAGTGATATCAATTAGTAACATGCAATATAAAGGGATTAAGCATTCTACTTAAAAGGCAGATATTGTAAATTTATTTAAAGCATAGGACTTTACCTAATTTTAACAAGAGAAAATGTATTTATAAAATTAGGAAGGTTGAAGTAATAGAATGAAAAATATATATCATGTAAGCACTAAGAAAAATAAAGTTGAAATGGATGTATTAATAATAAGTAAGTAGGCTTTAACTTGAAAAGGGTTATCATGTAATGATAAACCTTCTGTTTTCTAAGAAGATATAATAATTTTAAATGTGTAGGCATTCAAAAACTGAGATTCAATAAACATGTAACAAAACTGAGACTACAATAAGCAAAAATACTCAAATTCACAATAATGATTGGTGATTTTTGGGGCCCTCTCTGGAACTGGTAGAACAAATAGATGAAGTAAATAATTATGAAATATATTTGAATAAAACTCTCATCCAAGATGACCTAGTCAGCATTTACAGAATGTTACAATCACCAAACACAGAATATACATTCTTTACATTTGAACATTGATCAGTCATAATAGACCATAAGGTAGGCTATGAGTTAAGACCTAATTAATTTCAGATAATAGAGTATGTCCTCTTACTACTATAGAATTAAATCACATATCAATAGCAATAAGATATCATGGTAGGCAAGTTTAAAGTTAACTTTGAGTGATGCCCAACTGCTGGCATTTATGCCTGTGTGTGATCCCCTGTCCTTGAGAGTGGGTTGGAACTATTTACTTGTTACTAATTAATTGAATATCAATAAAATATTAGAATGTCAATTCTGTGATTAAGTTATAAAAGATTATGATTTCTGTCTCATCATCCTTTACTCTCTGGCTGTCCTCCCATGGTTTCTGTTATGAAGCAATAATAATGTTATGTACAACATCTCATCAAAATCTGTAATGAAGATGGCCCATCCTGGGCAAATATAAGTAGGACAAACACTGGATATGCATTTGTGGCAGTTTGAGATTATTTAAGGATTACAAAAGGAGAGATTGTGTTCATAAAATGTTTTTTTCCTCTGAACATGAAATCCTTTAATTGTATTAGTTTCAGCTGAGATGTCTTTGATTAAATTATGTTAGGATTAGAGCTTTGATTTGACTACATCGATAAGGTGTAACTTAAGTTAATACTCATCCACTTGGCCTATATAAATGTATAATCATTCAAGAAGACACACAGAAGAAGACAGAGAGGAATAATAGGAAGCTCTTTAGACAAGGCAGAAGAGAAAGCTTTGACCCTGGGGCCCTGGAAAGAGCTGAGCCATTTGCCTGATAGTTACATGTGACCTTGGGAAGAGAACAGAGCAGATGAGCCTGGAATGAAATGAGCCCTATGCCAGCCTACAGCTGAGATTGGAAGAAGCCTGGATCCCGGAGTGTTAAGAGGAAGAAGGAAGGCCAAATCCTCACGGAGATCAGCAACCATCTTGGTGAGAAAGTACCTTTTATGGTACCTTGAATTAAACTATTTAGGGTCTTGTAACTATAAGATTCTACCCCAAATAAATACCCCTTATGAAAGCCAACAGATTTCTGGTACTTTTCATCATCACCTCTTTGGCTGATGAATAGAGAATTTGGTACCAGAAGTTTGGTGATGTTTTTGCAATTACCAAAAATTCTGGTATGGTTTCATAAATGGGTAAGGTGTATTTATTGGAGGAACTGTGAGATGCTCAATAGAAAAGGCCTAGATTTCTTTGAAGAGAATGTTGGTAGGAATATGAAGCCTAAAGTTATTTCCAGTAAGGCCATAAAAGGAAATGGAGCAATTACTGAAAACTGGAGGAAGGTTGATCCATGTTTCAAAGTTGTAGAGAACTTAGCAAGATTGACTCCTGATATTACAAGAAAGGTGGAATTTGAAAATTATGAACTTGGACATTTAGGAAAAGATATTTCAAAATTAAATGTGGAACATGCAACCTGACTTCCCCTTGCAGATTATAGCAAAATGTTAGAGAAAAGAGATATGATAACTTAATTACTGGGAACAAAGAAAGAAGAAAATGATTCCAGAAATCGCCAGCCTCCGGAAATCAAGCGCCCAGATGATAGTGTCCCATTTGAGGAAATAACTAAATTTTGAACTTGTAATCCAGGATTGAAAATGCAGTTACCCAGGAAAGACTTGTGGAATGTTTTGCAATCTGATGGATTGGAACCCTGCTTCCTGCATGATAAACCAACAAGCTTTTTCTGAGCGCTATATTAAAAAAAAAAATCAGCCTGGACTAAAAGGGACCTGGAGGGGAGAGATGGAAGGGAAAACAGCTTTAAGAGGAAAACTATGGAAGATGAGGTCTGGAATTGAGACATCTCTTTGAACCAAAATCAGGGCCCCACCCATGTGCATAAAGACGCAGAGTTTACCTAAGCATTTGAAGAAGGTTGATATTTCAACCTGCTATTCAGGGAAAGTTTTGCCATCCTAGGTTATAAAGAGGGTATATCACATTCCCCAAGGATTGGAGAGAGTTAAATTGACACCCCAGTGGTAGGAGAGGAGTGGACCTGGTCCCCATAAGTTGGAGAATGTGAGGCCAACACCCATTGCTCTAAGAGGTGTGGGCCTGCCCCCCAGAGATTATGGAACGCTGGGTCACCAACTCACTGTTCTGAGAGAGTTGCACATTTTTGCTAGAGATAAGGGAGAATGTTTTTGCCAACACACTGTACTAAGGGAGCTAAGACTGTACCCACTCCAGAGTTTGGGAAAAGTGTGGCCATCATCCCAATGTTCTTGGAGGATGATGTCTGGAGCACAGTCAACAACCTTATGCTTGGTGAGCATGGAAACAAGGGTATACCTGTTAGGAAAACATTTGGAAAGGGTGGGCCTGCATGAGGCCCTAAGGATGAGAGGAAACTATCATCTTAAAAATGACTCTCAGACTTTGAAATCTAATCGAGTTTGCCCTGCAGATTTTCAGTACTGTAGGGGACCAGTGATTCCGGTTTCCCTCCCAATTTCTCCTTATGGTAATGCACATATTTATCCTATGTCAGTTTCTTTCTATATTGGAAGGAGATAAATGTTGGAAACTAAGGCATAGTGGTCTGGCAAGGAGAGACATCTCATTTCCATGGCTACACTTGCACACTAAAGAATGTGGCAATTAAGAGTCTTGAGCAAACAGAATGAAGCTGTTAAAGGCTGAAAGAAAAGGTGAACACATATGCATTGTAGTAAATAGAACACTTAGACTTTGTACCTTGAGATAAGATTTTTTTAGTTCCTTAGACTATGAGTAATATAATAGTTAAGTGCGTGTTGCTGCTTGTTCTCATATAGGCTGGGGTATATATAGAGCCACTTGTAAACAATAAAGTTGTCTGATGAGTCTTACAAACAGAACCCCCTGATCTCAGCTCTCTCTCTCTTTCTTTCTCTTTGTTTCATTCTCTCTTTCTCTTTGTTTCATTACCAATATGTTTTGGGCCCAAATCCCCAATATCTGGCACCCAATGTGGGGTCTGAAGAAATGTCTTCCAAAACAGTGTTGGGAACTGTGGAAATGACTCCTATGAGTATAAGGGTCATGAATGATGTCCAAACAAGGTTGACTCAAGTCTTTTTGATAAGCAACATTTCCGTGAGTCATCAGGGTAATGGGTAATCAAATGGGACATGTGGAAGAATATTCGCAAGTGTTAAAAACTTCGTTGAAAACTACTGGGGTGCCTGTCAAAAATTCTGAGTTATTAGAATTGTTTGCTTTAATACAAAATCATTGTTGCTGGTTTCAGACTCAGGGACATAATGTTTTAAATTTGAAGCAGTGGAGACATGTAATGAAAGTTTTATGAAGGTCATTTCAAAAAAGGGAAATCATTCCATTATCAGCATGGGCTATATACCACCAAATAGTGGCAGCTTTAGACCCTTTACAGTCTGAAGAAGGAGGGAAAGATGACATTACTATATTTTCTAAACCCATAAGTAAATTTGAAATAAAAGAAAGTAAATTGGAACAAGAACAGGAGCTTCGGGTGAATTGGGAACTATCATGTTTTTTCCCTCATCCTGATACTAACACTCTCGTCAACAAAAGCTCAATGAAATGTCCTAATGAAATATCTTCTATGTATCCAGTACAACCCTCTGCACCTACTGAATTACCTTCTGTTACTAAGCCTAAGTTAGAAATGTTTTTAGATGTTGCCAATGCTTTGCCTTATGTTAACGAGATTGTTGTTCCTAATACAACTCCAAAAACACCATTGATGTGATGTTTATTGCAGGGATCTAGACAGACAGACCACAAAGCTATGCCATTATTATCTGCTTTCCTGGTAACAATACATGTGATACCAACAGATATAAATAATCCACAAGGGGGTGTTGAGTTTCATCATGAACAAGTACCTTCTAAACTATTGAAATACCCACATCCTGGGGAGGACTGATGCCATCAAATAGAGGGAACTGTATCTCTTAAGAGAAATGGTGGCTCCCAGGTCATTAGTGCAGTTGAGCATATCAAGCCCTCAACAGAGTTGCAAGTACCTTTGAACATGACCCTTCAAGCAATGAAGATTCACTGTCACTGTGGGCTCTAAGGGGAGGGGGAAAGAGGTATTGAATAGATGGAACCAATGTAACTGTGTGGGCAATTGAAGTGTTTCACTAGAGTACGCAAGAATGGATATAAGACATGCAAAATAACACCAAAAATATATAGGGGCTGATAGGCTAAAATGTAAATCATAATTTAAAACATAAGAAAACTAAAAATTTAGAAAATTGTATAGTCTAAAATATAAACCACAATGTAAACATAAATGTTACCTTGTTTGAAAACTGTTGTCTCAATATCTGTACATCAGTTTCAGTAAATATAGTATGAATATGTAAAAAGATTATTGCTGTGGAAGGGAAAGGTTTTTATGTTGGATATGTGTGAGTACTGTATATTGTATATATGAATTATTGTGATCCAAAACTCTTGTGAAGATAAGCTTAATAATTAGAAAAAAGAAAAAAAAAGATAGGACGTAGACACTGAGGAAAAGACGGATGTAGTTGCCTTGCCAATTTGCATACAGGGCCACACTTATTGCAGTGATGCAATAAGTTTTATCAAAAACAAAGCTTTTGCATTTTTAAATGTTTTGATACCCCAATTTATTTTTACCTTACTTTTTCCAAGTTAATATGTATTCTATATTTAACCTTTAAACTCAATGCTATATTCCATTGTACTAATAAGGGAACCTGACAATATATTAAGCTTCACTTTTCAGGAAGATTTGGATCACAGAGAGTTTCAACAATGGCAGTGGAGGAATACTGGTGTGGGATGTTTCTGACAGGAGACACATGGTTGGCAGGGAGTTCTATAAGGCATATATCTAGGGTACATAAAAATATTTGGATATTTTCATAGTGGATACAATTAAAAACAACAACTGAGGGAGTGCTAAGTTCTTAGCCAGGGGAGCACTATCACAGTCCCTAAAGGAACAGCAACAATCTGCCAAGTGCAATGGCACAAAGACCAAAAAAGTAGGATGGTCCAACAATGAGCCCTTGATACTAATGACTATGCTTGTGAGCCTGTGCACCTGAAATAAGAACAAGGCCTAGAGCCGCAGGGTTCCTAAGAGTTACCTCCACAAAACCTCCATATTGCTCAAATGTGGCCAGTCTCAAAGCCAAACTCAGCTTGTAAAGGCATTGCCTTCCCCCCCGCCCCCCGCATGGGACACAACTCCCAGGGATGAGCCTCACTGGTGCTGAGGGATTATTTCCAAGTACCAGCTGATGATGTAACTAGAAAATGACCTTGAATACAAGGGTCAACTTAGACCAGCAGAATATCTCAGTCAACATATATTACCAGAAGTTAAAAATGCTTTTTGAAATGAACCAAAGGGGAAATAGAAAGGACAAATGTGTTTATATGGCTATGAGTCTCCAAAAAAGTGCCGGGAGGTTATCAGAGGGGTCGCCCTTATGCACACCTCAACAGAGTTCCAGAGACAGATATAGTAGATACAACCCCAGGTATTGGTTCTTCTGAGCACTACAGAGACCCACAGGTTCTATAGTCATGGCAGATGGAGTTCAATGTCATGTCAGTTGGCCCTTTTTTGGAGTTTGTGTTTCTGTGTCATGGAGCTGGACTGAGATGTGATCTTTTTCCACAAACATCTCCTGTTACATTTACCAGAACTGTAGTTGGTGATGGGATTTAAAATATACCCAGATGACTTGAATCTCTGGACTGACCATATGATAGCCAGGCCCTGAACTTCAACAGACTTTAGCTCCTACACTCTGGTTTATTGGACTTACCCCACTCAGACAACATGGAGCTAAAGAAAGTCAACCACCACACCATGGAGCCAAGAGTGGCTACAACTGAAAGCAGGAGAAAATTGCACCCAGCGTCTATGTGGAATCTAAGCCCCCTCTTGATATAGATGTGGAGTGGACACAACCAATCCATGGTCCACAAGATGGAGGATTAGAATATGGATTAGAGTGGAAACTTACTGATATTCTATTCATGAACTATTGTGATTAGTAATCGAAGAAAGTGTGGCATTGGTGTGGAGAAAGTGGCCATGGTGGCTGCTGGGTTTGGGGAATGTGAGGAAGAGATGAGATGTGGGGGCATTTTCAGGACTTAGAGTTGTCCTGGTTGGTGCTGCAGGGACAATTACCGGACATTGTGTGTCCAGTGGATGGAATGTGGAAGAGTGTGGGCTATGATGTGGACCACTGACCGTGAGGTGCAGTGATGCTCAGAGATGTATTCCCCAAATAAAACGAATGTCTCATGATGATGAAGGAGTTTGTTGCTATTGGGGGTATATGGGGACCTCATATTTTCTGAATATATTAAAAAAATAAAAAAATCTAAAACTTAAAAAAAAAACTATTGAAAGATTTAAAACAAGCAGAAGTGCTAAATAAGGCCCTTGTTAGTGAAATCAGCCTTGTAACAAAACTCTTTGTTAAAGTGTTAACTAAGATAAGGAGATTATTCTGGCAGCAAATCTGTAAACCTCCTGCTGTCTACATAATAATGTAGCTGTGGGCTAGTGGTGGTTAATAGAATTAAACCGTTGGAAAAAGGAGAAAAACATGTCAACATTGGTGTTCTATTTTGTTTCCATGCTAATTCTGATAGGGCCTATTTAACCAAAATAATAAAATAAGTACAAAATTTTTTATCAAGGTGTTAAAAGGAATTTTTGGTTTTAAATCAACAGTTTACTCCTGAACTTCAAGTCTCAATATAGTCTTACAGAGTAGTAATCAAAAAAACATGTGTTAACGGTCTGTTTAAACTGCTAAATAAGACCTTAACTACATTTAGGTTGCTCAAGTTATCTTAACTGATTGCTGAAAACAAATAAAAATATTTCCAAGAAAAAGCTTGCATGTTACAGGCAACATGGTTTCCAGAAGAGATCTTAAAAACAGTAAAATCTAAGATGTGAAATGATTGAGAACTTAAAAACAGCTCTATCTAAAAAGTAAGAAAATAAGAATTATGAGTCAAATTTTAAACTTTATGTTTCGATTGGTGTATTTTAATTGTTTTGTGTTTCTCTGTTCAATGTCAGTGTATATTTTGTTACCTCTGGATGGTGATATAAATTAATAAATAACATTTTTAAAGGGCTCTCTTCAAATGGCCAAATATTAAATAAGCAATTATTAATACATAAGCTTAAGTGTTAATAAGATCTCTACAATGTTAAAAATTGCAAGTCTTAATTAACAAATTTACTATAAGTCTTTTCATAAAAAGTAGTTCTTGCCTAGATTTAAATGAATAGTTTTTCTTCACAGGGTAAGATGAAGGATGTAAAACTTAAATGAATATTAAAGAAAATTAAACGTTTGTGGGAATGCTAAGTGAAATTTAATGTTTTTTTTCAAAAAGGTGTGTTTTGTCCTAAAATAGGATGGATAATTTCATAAACTCATGGGACTTAAATGCATGTGACAAGTTGAAGGAGGTATTTTGGTAACTTTAAGTAAGGGAGTGTGTTCTCTGAAGGTAAAATTTGTCTTAAAATAATATAACTATAGTCTATATGGTTATAAATAATTATAAGAAGTTTAATGAAGCATTGTTAAAATTAAGGTATTTAAATGGCTAATTACAAAAAGGCATTATTAAACAAAACCTGATTTAATTATAATAATAAAAGGCAATTTTTTAAATTTATTTTTTTTATTATTGATTCTGTAAAAATATTACATTAAAAAATATATATGAGGACCCATTCAACCACACCACCCCCACCCCACCACTCCCCCCCCAGCAACACTCATTCCCATCATCATGACACATCCATTGCATTTGGTAAGTACATCTCTGGGCACCTCTGCACCTCATGATTAATGGTCCACATCATGGCCCATACTCTCCCCCATTCCATCCAGTGGAAAATTTGTCAGCAGCCAGCCTCCCATGCCAACTTGCTTCTAGGGGACTGTTTCTGGTACTGTGTGCTGCTGAGTATTTAGAGTGAAGAAAAGTTCACAATTTTAACAAGCTCGTTTAGTGTTGATGGGAATTATATGTTGTAAGAAGTTTGCCTAGTAACTTATGTATGTGGATGTATGGACTGTGTTTTTATTGTTAAGGACACAGGAATGGTTTTGTCCTAAGATAAAATGATTCATTATTGGGAAGGAGTAGAGTATGGGACAAAATCTGAATGAATACTAAAAGTGTAGAAGGTTCATGGAAAAGAAATTTTATGGTTAAATTTGAGTAAGACTTGATGGGTCTATCCATAAAGTTTTTAAAACTTTAGTATCAAATAGTATTGGTGCAAAGTTTAATATTTTGTTCTTTCTCAAAGTCTCTCAAATAATTAGTCTGTTTTAGTAAAAGTTTATGAAAAGTTTTTTTTTCACAGATATCACTTAGGTTTATTGCATAGAGTAAAAAACAAGCTTTTCATGTTTGCAACATATAAAGTTATTTCAGAATGATTCTTTTTTTATTCTTTTTTTGTCTCTATTTATTTTTTAATATTACATTCAAAAAATATGAGGTCCACATACACCCTCCAACACCATCATCCCACACCTCCCCCCATAACAATAATCTCCTCCATCATCATGTGACATTCATTGCATTTGGTGATTACATCTCTGAGCACCACTACACCTCATGGTCAATGGTCCACACCATAGCCCACACTCTCCTACAGTCCACCCAGTGGGCCATGGGAGGACATACAATGTCTGGTAACTGTCCCTGCAGCACCACTCAGGACAACTCAAGTCCCAAAAATGCCCCCACATCTCATCTCTTCCTCCCACTCCCTATGCCCAGCAGCCACCATGGCCACTTTCTCCACACCAATGCCATATTTTCTTCGATTACTATTCACAATAGTTCATGAATAGAATATCAGTAAGTCCACTCTATTCTATAATCTATTTCTACATCCTGTGGACCTTGGAATGGTTGTTTCCACTCCACATCTACATCAAGAGGGGGCTTAGAGTCCACATGAAAGCTGGATATAATTCTTCAGCTTTCAGTTGTAGGCACACTTGTCTACCTGCTGTGATGGTTGACCTTCTTCACCTCTATGTTAGCTGAGTAGGGTAAGTTCAATAAACCAGAGTGTAGGAGTTGAAAGTCTCTTGATGTTCAGGGCCTGGCTATCACATGGTCAGTCCAGAGATACAGGTCCCCTATGTATACATTAAAACCCAGCACCAACTACAGTTCTGGTAAAAGTAACAGGAGAGGCTTGTGAAAAAAGATCACATCTGAGTTCAGCTCCATCAAACAGAAACACAAACTCCAAATAGGGCCAACTGACATGGCACTGAACTCCATCTGCCATGACCATAGAAACTGTGGGTCTCTGTATCCCTCAGAAGAACTCTGGGATTCTGCTAAAGTATACATAAGGGCAACCCATCTGATAACCACACAGGTCTTTTTTGGAGACTAATAGCCATATAAACTCATTTGTCCTTTCCATTTCCCCCATGTATTAAGGTCAAAAAGCATTTTTAACTCCTGGTATTACATGTAGATTGAGATATTTCTGCTGGTCCGAGTTGACCCTTTTATTCAAGGTCATTTTCTAGTTACATCATTAGCTGTTACTTGGTAGTAATCCCTCAGTGCCAGGGAGGCTCATCACCGGAGTCATGTCCCATGATGGGCGGAAGGCAATGCATTTACATGCTGTGTTTGGCTTTGAGACTGGCCACATTTGAGCAACATGGAGACTCTCAGTAGGTAACTCTTAGGCACCCTTCAGTTCTAGGCCTTGTTCTTATTTCAGGTGCACAGGCTCACAAACATAGTCATTAGTATCAAGCGCTCAGTGTTGGACCTTATTCTTTTTTAGTATTTGCCATTGCACTTGGGGGATTTTTGCTGTTCCTTTAGGGACTGTGTTAGAGCTCCCCTGGCTAGGAACTCAGCACTCACTCAGTTGTTTTTAATTGTATCCACAATGAAAATATCCAAACATTTTTATGTACCCTGGAGAATACCCTGCAAACCATGTGTCCCCTGTCAAGAACATCCCACACCAGTATTCTGCCCCTGCCATTGTTGAAACACTCTATGTTCCAAAAGTTCTTCAAAAGTGAAGCCAAGGGAAACGGACTTGGCCCAGTGGTTAGGGCATCCGTCTACCACATGGGAGGTCCTCAGTTCAGATCCCGGGCCTCCATGACCCGTGTGGAGCTGGCCCATGCACAGCGCTGATGCGCAGAGGGAGTGCCGCGCCACGCAGTGGTGTCCCCCGCATTGGGGAGCCCCACGCGCAAGGAGTGCACCCATGGGGAGAGCCGCCCAGCGTGAAAGAGGGTGCAGCCTGCCCAGGAATGGCACAGCCCACACTTCCCGTGTGGCTGATGACAATAGAAGCGGACAAAGAAACAAGACGCAGCAAATAGACACAGAGAACAGACAACCGGGGGGGAGGGGGAGGGAATTAAATAAATAAATAAATCTTTTTTTTTTAAAAAGTGAAGCCAAATATATTGCCAGATTCCATTAATAGCAAAATGGAATATAGTGATGAATTTAAAGTTTAGAAATAGAATACATATTAATTTAGAAAAATTAAGGAAAAAATTAATTGGGCATCAAAAATTAGAAAATCTTTGTTTTTGTTTTTGATGTTTTGCTTTGTTTTTAATGTTTTGCCTTCTATCACTGAAATAAGTATTGCCCTGTATGGAAACTGGCAAGGCAACTACTTCCGTCTTTTCCTCAGTGTCTACATCCTATCTATTTCTTCTTTTTTTTTTCTAATATTAAGCTTATCTTCACAAAAGTTTTAGATCACTGTAATTCATATATACAATATACAGTACTCCCACATATCCAACATAAAAACCTTTTCCCTTCCACAGCAATAATCTTTTTACATATTCATACTATATTTCTTGAAACTAATGTACAGATATTGAGATAATAGCTTTCAAACAAGGTAACATTTGTGTTTACATTGTAGTTTATATTTTAGACTATGCAATATTCTAAATTTTTAGTTATCTTATGTATTACATTATCATTTACATTTTAGCCTATCAGCCCCTATATATGTTTGATGGAATTTAACGTGTCTTATATCCATCCTTGTAAAATCTTGTGGAACACTTCTATTGCCCACACAGTTACTTTGGTTCCATCTATTCAATACCTCTTTCCCCCACCCTTTAATGCCCATGGTGACAGTCAATCTTCATTGCTTGAAGGGCCATGTTCACAGATAATTGCAACAGCATTGAGGGCTACACATGCTCGACTGCTCTAATGCATTGGGAGCCACCTTTTCTCTCAAGAGATACAATTCCTTCTATTTGAGAACATCAGCCCTCCCCAGGAAGTGGTTATACCTTCATGCTCATTTTATGGGTCTCTATCAAATGATATAACCCCCTATGGCAAAATGAGCATTCACATATTCCCTAGGAACCTGTCTTGCATCAGATTATCCCCTTTAAGCATCTTAAACAGGTAACCTTCCTTATTATCTTTCTGAAAAATTTTTCTCAGCATTACACTTTCAACAAAATACCTGACAATCTCCTATGTTCGTATGTTGCACCACCCTCTCCCCAATTTCTTGGACAATATTACTTATCCTCCCCTCCCTAGCCCCCCTCAAGCCCACAAAGCCCCAACCAAAGGTATCCCTATTCTGCCATTTTATCCTTTCCATGTACAAATACTCACCTCCAGCTTATCATAGATTTCACCCATGTACATGTCAGCTTACATCCTTCCTCTACCCCCCAATTTCTTTTAAGCTATCACACAGTTTCTAGCTCTCTGAGGCAGCTTAGTGTACTTATTTCACACCATTGAGGTCATGTAGTATTTGTCCTTCAATGCCTGGGTTGCTTCACTCCACATAAAGTTCTCAAGAATCATCCATGTTATCACATGCGTTTGTAGTGTATTCTTTCTTAAAGCTGAGAAGTATTCCATTGTATGTATATACCACATTTTATTTATTCATTCATCTGCTGATGGGCATTTGGATAGAGTCCAACTTTTGGTGATAGTGAACAATGCTGCTATGAACATTGGTGTCCATATATCAGTTTGTGTCCTTGTTTCCAGTTCTACCGGGTATGTACCCAGTAGTGGAATTGCTGGGTTATGTGGTAAATCTATAGTTAGTTTTTTGAGAAAATGCCAAACTGTCCTCCAGAATGGCTGGACCATTCTGCATTCCCACCAGCAGTGGATGAGTGTTCACATTCCTCCACATCCTCTCGAGCTTTTGTAGTCTTCCATTTTTTTCATAGCTGCCAATCTTATGGGAGTAAGATGGTATCTCATTGCAGTTTTGATTTTAATTTCCCTAATATCAAGTTTTGGAGCATTTTTTCATGTCCTTTTAACCATTTTTATTTCTTCTTTGGAGAAGTGTCTGTTTAAATTTTTTTCCCTTTTTTAAATGGGTTTTGTCTTTTTCTTTTTGAGATATAGTTCTTTATATATACACTTTATAAATCTATCAGATGTATGGTTATTAAATATTTTCTTCCATTGTGTATGCTCTTTCAATTTCTTGACAAACTCCTTTGAGGAACAGAAGGCTTTAATTTTCAGGAAGTCCCATTTGCCTACTTGTTATTTTCCTGCTCTTGCTTTTGGTTTCAAGTTCATGAAGCCATTTCCTATTACAAGGTCTTGTAGATGCTTCTCTACACTGCTTTCTAAAGTTTTTATGATCTTGGCTCTTATATTTAGGTGTTTGTTCCATCTTGAGTTTCTTTTGTCTAAGGTGTGAGATAGTAATCCTCTTTCATTCTTTTACAAATGGATATCCAGTTCTCCAGGCACCATTTGTTGAAAATGCAATTCTCTCCCAGTTGAGAGGGTTTGGTGGCTTT
Source organism: Dasypus novemcinctus (assembly GCF_030445035.2). Lineage (NCBI taxonomy): Eukaryota > Metazoa > Chordata > Mammalia > Cingulata > Dasypodidae > Dasypus > Dasypus novemcinctus. The sequence goes on along the minus strand of NC_080691.1, from coordinate 59,498,900 downwards.
ATTGAATATGATATGAGTATATATATGAAGATCTATATCAGAACTCTCAATTCGGTTCCATTGGTCTGTGTGTCTCTTCTTGTGCCAATAATACACTGTTTTCACTACTGTACTTTAGTAGTATGTTTTCAAGTCAGGTAGTGTGATTCCTCCAATTTTGTTTTTCTTTTACTATATATCTTTGGCTATTCGGGGTCTCTTTCCTTTCCAAATAAATTTCATAGCTTGTTTTTGTAGTTCCATAAAGAATGCTGTGTTGATTTTTACTGGGATTGCATTAAATGTGTAGATCAATTTTGGTAGGTTAGACATCTTAATAATGGTTAGACTTCCGATCCATGAACAGGGAATATTCTTCCATTTATTTAGGTCTTCTTTGATTTCCTTGAACAGTGTTGTGTAGTTCTCTGTGTATAAGTTTTTTACATTTTAGTTAAATTTATTCCTAGTATTTGATTTTTTATAGACTATTGTAAATGGTATTTGTTTCTTGATTTCCTCCTGAGTTTGCTCATTATTGGTGTACAGAAATGCTACTGATTTTTGCACATTGATCTTATAGCCTGAAACTATACTAAACTCATTTATGAGTTCTAGAAGCTTTGTTGTAGACCTCTCAGGCTTTTCTATGTATAGGATCATGTCATCAGGAAATAATGAATTTTCACTTCCTTTCCAATTTGAATGCCTTTTATATCTGGTTCTTGCCTCAGTGTTTGAGCAAGTACTTCTAGGATAATGTTAAATAGAAGAAGTGATAGTGGGCAACCTTGTCTTGTTCCGGATCTTAGAGGGAAAGATTTTAGTATTTCACCATTACAAATGATGTTGGCTGTGGGTTTTTCCATATATACTCTTTATCATGTTCAGAAAATCTCCTTGTATTCTGATCTTTTGCAGTGTTTTTATCAAGAAAGTGTTCGGTATTTTGCCAAATGCTTTTTCTGCATCTATAGATATAATTGTGTGATTTTTTTTCCCTTAAGTCTGTTTATATGGTGTATTACATTGATAGATTTTCTTATGTTGAACCATCCTTGCATACCCAGAATGAATCCCACTTAGTCATGGTGTATGATTCGTTTAATGTGTTGTTGAATATGGTTAGCAAGTATATTGTTGAAGATTTTGTGTCTAGGTTCATTAGAGAAATTGGTCTGTAATTTTCCTCTCTTTTGGTGTGTTTGTTTGGCTTTGCTACGAGGGTGAAGTTGGCACCATAGAATGAGTTAAGTAATGTTCCTTCTGCTTCAATTTTTTCGAAGAGATTCAGTAAGATTGGCATTAGCTCTTTCCAGAAAGTTTTGTAGAATTTACCTGTGAAAACGTCTGGCCCTGGCCTCTTCTTAGTTGGGAGGTTTTTAATGACTTATTCTATCTCTTTACATGTGATTTGTTTGTTGAGATCATCAATTTCTTCTTTCATCAATATAGGCTGCTTATGTGTTTCTAAGAATTTGTCCATTTCCTCTGAATTGTCATTTTTGTTGGAATATAGTTTTTCAAGTATCCTCTTATGATAGCCTTTATTTCTGTGGGATCAGTGGTGATATCTCCTTTCCTATTTCTTAGTTTGTGTATTTCCATCTTCTCTCCTCTTTTCTTTGTTAGTCTAGCTAAGGGATTGTCAATTTTATTGATCTTCTCAAAGAACCAGCTCTTGGTTTTGTTTATCTTTTCAAGTGCTCTCTTATTTTCTATTTCATTTTGTTCTGCTCTTATCTTTGTTATTTCTTTCTTTCTTCTTCCTGTGGGGTTCCTTTGTTATTTTCTTTACTAATTCCTTCAAATGTGCAGTTAGTTCTTCAATTTTTGCTCTTTTTTCTTTTTTGATGTTTGAATTTATGGCTATAAATTTTTCTCTCAGTACTGCTTTTGCTGCATCCCATATGTTTAGGTATGTTTTTTTATCATTTTCATTAATTTTAAGGTAGTTATTAATTTCTTTTGAGATCTCCTCTTTGACCCACTGTTTTTCTAAGAGTGTGCTGTTTTATTTCCATATCTTGGTGTGAATTCTAGCCCTTTGGCCCTTGCAGATTTCCAGTTTCACTCCACTAGTGTCAGAGATATTATTTTGTATGATTTCAATCTTTCTTAATTCATTTAGCCTTTCTTTGTGGCCCAGCATATGGTCTATCTTGGAGAGGATCCATGTGCACTAGAAAAAAATATATGTCCTGCTGTATTCTGGTTTAATGATTTGTATATGTCTTTTAGATCCAGCTCCTCTAATATACTGTTCAAAGTTATTGTTTCTTTATTGATTCTCTTTTGAGATGTTCTCTCTAAAGTTGATAGTGATGTATTAATGTCTCCCACTATAATTGTAGAGGTATCTATTCTTTCATTTAATTTTTCCAGTGTTTGCCTCTCATATTTGGAGGTGCCAGTTTTAGGAGCAAAATATTTATGATTCTGCATTCACCTTGAAAGATTATCCCTTTCACTAATAAATAGTACACATCTTTGTCTTTCACAGTTGTTTTGCATTTAAAGTCTTTTTTTTTTATGTTAACATAGCTACTCCTGCGGTTTTTTGGTTAGTGTCTGCTTGTAAGATTGTTTTTTCAGCCATTCACTTTCAAACACCATAAATCCCTGGGTCTAAGATGGGTTTCTGTTAGACAGCATAAAGATTGGTCATTTTTCCTTATCCCATCTTCCAGTCTGAATCTTTTGACACGTGAGTTTAGTCCTTTGATGTTCAGTGTTATTACTTTCAAGGAATTATTTATGTTAGCCATATTTTGTTTGGATTTGTGTTTGTCATATTTTTTTTTTGTTTTTTTCTTCTCTCTCTTTTTTTTTTTTTGTTGTTGTTGCTCTTACACTCTCCTCCAAGTCTGACTCTCCTGGCTTTCCTTTCTTCCTGCAAAACTCCTTTTAGTATTTCTTGAAGGGAAGGGTTCTTGTTAGCATACTGTTTCAATTTCTGTTTATCTATGAATATTTTGAACTCTCCATCATTTTAGAATGCTAGTTTAGCTGGGTAGACTATTCTTGGATGGAAATATTTTTCTTTTAGTACCTTGACTATATAATACCACTGCCATCTTGCCTCCATGGTTTCAGATGAGAAATCAGCACTTAATCTTATGGAGCCTCCCTTGTATGTGATGATTCTCTTTCCTCTTGCTGCTTTCAGAATTTTCTTTTTGTACCGAGCATTGAATAATTTGACAGTTATCTGTTTTGGGCTGGGCCTGTCTTGATTTATGGTGTTTGGGGTGTATTGTGCTTCCTGGACATGTACATCCATCTCTCAGTTTGAGAAGATTTCAGCCATTATTTCCTCCAACACCCCTTCTGTCCCCTTTCCCTTCTCTTCTCCTTCTGTGATGCCTATAATATATATGTTTGTGTATATTGCATTGTTATTCAGATCCCTAAGTCCTAGCTGGATTTTTATATCTTTTTATTAATCAGTTCTACTATCTGTTTGATTTCAGATGTACTGTCTTCCACATTGCTAATTCTGTCCTCTGTCTCTTCTAATTTGCTGCTATTTGCTTAGAGTGTATTTTTGATTTTTTGAATTTTTGTGTTCATCACCATCATATCTGTTATCATTTTGCATATGTATTTTATTTCCTCTCCAAATGTTTTCCTCTTATTATTAATTTCTTCCTTTACTTCATTAAGTTAGTCTCTAACATATGTTTTGAGATTTTTAATTACTTGTCCAATGTTCTGCTCCTCTTCCTGGTTTTAGTTTGTTCATTGGATTTGGCCATGTTTTCCTGATTATTGGTTTGATTTGCAGTGTTTTGTTGCTGTCTGGTCATCATTTTATCTTGATAGTTTTAATCAGTTCTTTACCTTCTTTGTCTTCTTGGGGATTAATTGTTTTTCATGCATAAGTGTTATGTCTTCTCCTCGTCACTTTGTTTTTCTTACTCTATTTTCTTGTTGCTGGCTAAGTTCACTTTGAAGGAAATATTAGGTCCAGCAGAAGCAAAATGAGTAAGAAAAGAAAATATAAAAAGTAGTATTGGTAATAAATGTTAAAAGAGCAACAGTGTGAGATCTAGGAGCATGGATATTAGACTCATGTAAGTTGTGTAGAGTTATAGCAGTAAATAGAGTACCTATAATGAGACACTCAACTGAATATGGGGAGGAATATAGTATGAATTAAAAGGCCAGTGTTTTCATGAAAGAGGGAAAGATAAAAGAAAGACAATAATATCAAGAATAGATAAAAGACAGAAAATAGAACAAAGGTAGTAGAAATAAAAATTCTGACAATATGGGGACCAAAGAAAGGGAGGTGGAATGTAAGAGGAACAGTAGATGATGGAGGATAACAAGATGTGGGGGAAAGGGAATAGTATAGGTGGCCAAAATCAATACACACAGAAAAGAGGAAATGGAGGATGAGGAAACACAGCAAGTGTGAAGCACTCCCTGCAGCACCTATTATGTAAAGAAAAGAAAAGAAAAGAAAAGAAGAAGAAAAAGAGAAAAGAGAAAGAAAAGAAAAAGGGGGCCAAAGACAAGGAGAGTGGACAAATAAGAAAAAGAAAAAGAGAAAAAAAACTAAATAAATGAAAAAGATCCTTGGTGTATAAAATGGGAGAAAAGACCAGGAAATAATGCAATATTAGCAACCAAGACAAAAAAAAAGTACCAAGGTTTCAAGCTAGAATTCCTCTTTGCAATTAAATAATACACTTAGGGATCTGACCGCCCCACTTTTTCCTTTTCTCACTTCTCTCTCGGCAGGAAAACTGCCTGAGATGTCTGGTGGGAGATTCAAGTAGGGCCTTGTTGAACAAACTCAACACAGAAGACTATGACTCTTTATTTACAGTGTGAGATCACCTACACCTCACCAGAAATCCAAAATATGCTATTGGAAACTTGGATAGCACCCCTTACACTCCCTCCCGCTTAGTTGTGCTAGGAGAGGTCTAATTGATTTTCTGACTCCACCTTCTCCCAAACCAGGTTTCCTATCCCAGGACATTTAGGTAAATTCTTAGCAAATTCACCTCTCCTTTCTTACTTAGTCTTCCCAAGTCAGCTGGTACACTCCTCCAAGTTCAAGGAGAGAGAGTGAGAGAAAAAACACACACAAATGTTGAGGGTGTGGTGGATTCAGGGATGGGAATTTTGAGATATTGCAGACTCAAGGCATGTGAGTCTCTGGAGTGTGGGCCACAAGGATTTAGGGGACACAGACCTGGGAACCATGCATCTGCTTAATACAGGGCCTGGGATTGCTGCAGCACAGCAAACCCTTCAGGGATCACCTTGGCAGGGCTGCCAGGCATAGGAGGAGGGATCCTGCCCACAATTTCTGACCTCCATGTCATAAAACAAAGATTCCACCTCTCACAAGAATCTTTTCTGTTACTGTCTCACCAAATCTACATTCAGACACCTCCTGCCCTGCTAGCCTCCAAAACAGCCTGCTCAGGGATTAGGAGTGCCACAGAACAACAAAGATCCCAGGGAGTGCCCAAATTTTATCCTGAATAATCAGTATACAAAGAAACTTTCTTTTATCAAAATAGCTCCTTGTGCTTTAACCTCATCATTTCCTCAGTGTTCCAAGAAGAAAAGGTCTTATCTCTTTTAATTGAAAATAACATTCAAACCTGCTTTTTCAAAATTAAATCCTGAAAAGTAGCCTTTTACTCCAAACTAATTACAAGGGATTTGTTCTTTTGCCTTGAAAGAAAACTTAAAGTAATAGTTGAGTTCACTTAATATGTTATCAGTTGAGTCAGGGGTGTTTAAAGTGTTACAAAATTAACAGGATTTTTTATCCCTCTGTTAATGAAAGTTGTATGAGTAAAAGTTTGATATGAATGCTTAAGAGTGTATAAATTTACCAATATTCCAACATAATATTAGACAAAAGCACAATATGGTTAATTATAGTTTTAATTATTGCAAAAAAGTGTGTATCAGAGAAAGAACCTCTTATTGTAAATTAAAGTAACACCATTGTAATATGCAGCAGTTTCAAATATTGCTAGTTTGTTGCAAAAAGTAAGATCAGCTATGTCACTATCACTTTGTTTTAAAATGTGCTGAAGATTCCTTTAGTATTTCCTTAGGAAATTCAAGCCAGCCTGCCATGTCTCCCCAAGTCTATGTGTATAGTAGCCCAACCATTTGCCCTGACCTTGTGGCAAAGAAACTGGCTGTGTAGAATAATCTGTGGCTAAAACCCTACTGATGACATTATCTTAACCAGTAATCCTTTTTTTCAGAATGAAAAGAAACATCAGAGATGATAGTATCTTATCTTAAGAACCTGAACTAGGCAAACTATTGGGACAGGCTGCAGAGTCCCTGCTGTTCTATCAAATTCCTAAATCTTGTTTGGTTGGGTAAGATAAAACTATACCCTCTGTTTTAATTGATAAAGTACAATGTTTTCTCATGTTAATAGAGTTTGTCATATTATTAAAGTGCTAAAAGTCTTTCACCCCTCATTTAGCTCAAATATTAAAACCATTGTATGTATTAATTGGGAAAAGTCCTTCATGGGAGTGGGAAAACCACCAGCAAGCTGCTTTAAATAATAATAAAAGGAAGGTAAATTGTGGACATTAACTTAGCCTGTTAATTGGATGTGGCAAGCACAAATATTGGCTTTGGATGGAGTTTGTGGCAACGGCAAAATTCTAAACAATTACCAGTTGGGTTTTAATCACATTCGGGAAGGATGCCAAAAGAAAAATACAAAAAAAAAACAAAACAAATCAAAACAATTGTGTGCAGCATGGGAGGCCTTGCTAAAAGTGAAAGATTTAACCCAATAGTGTCTGGTCAATCTGAAGACTGCCATCCCTATTCAAGGGTCAATTGTAAATACTAAAAACAACATAGAAATGATGGGACTGTTGTAAATCACCCTTAGATTTATGAAAAAACACCCAGGATACCTGCCAGTAGTAACAGGTGACTATCTGTCATGTCCCTGCCTACTTCACTAATATCCCTTTTAGGACTGTTGATGCAGATGCCTTTGTGAAGATCCAGGGCCCTACCACTGAAACCTGAGAAAAGGCAAAGTGCTTCCACTGAAAAAGCAAAGTCATGAGTACCAAACCTTGTGATGCCTATCACAGCAGTTCTTGCTGCCTGTTACAAACAGCTCATAGACATCCCCTATAAGTTCCTTCATGCTTACTTCAATGACTTACATCAGATCCCTCCTGCTCTTGAGAGGAATGAGCCCTCAGCTGCATGATTCAAACCTTCTGGGGTGTGATACAGCAAATATCCACCTGAGCTGTATTCATTACTTTACAAAAACAAAAAGGGGGAAATGTGGAAATATGACCAGAGGTTAAAATACTTCATTGAGACCTGTGGCAATTACTGCCATACATCACATTAACTTTACAAATCCTGGAACTGTGAACTTGCAGCTTGTGTCTGCCTAAGGACTTTAGGACTGTGTGCCTTTTCCTTATGCTATTGTGGCAGGAACTGTTAACATTACAAAGCAAAATGGATAATGGTCCCTTGGATTGATGACACCCATGCTCATAATTATACAAAAGATCTGTGGAATATATTTCTTGGAATTGCCCCTATGTATGAATGGCTGGGAAATAAAAATAATACAGAACAGTATTTGACCCTTAATCAAACATATCATCTTAAGGCCTGTGTTAAAAATCCATTTGTTTTCATAACTGGTAATATAACTATTAAGAATGACTCATTGTTTTATGAAAACGGTGCCTTGTATACTTGTTTATCAGAAAGTGTGTTGCAGGATGGAGAAACAATAGCGATGGCCAGAGGAAGAAAAGGCATCTGGATACCTGTGAGAATGATGCAGATTTGGCAATTGTCTCCAGAAAGTCAGTTATTGCTACATATGGCACAAGAATTCTTGAAATGGACTAGATGCTTTATTGGACTGCTTATTATAAGCATTTTGGGACTAATTGGAATCATTACAGCTACTGCTACTGCTGCAGTAGCTTTGCATGAAATAGTACAAACACAACAATATGTACATGATTGGTATAAAAATGCTAGTGATTTGTGACATAGTCAAGAGTATATAGATGAGCAGTTAAGTAACTGAGTTAATGATTTGGAATCAGTGCTGTTACATATTGGAGATCAATTGTATAATTTAAATTTGTTAAGGGGTTTGAGTTGTGATTGGAATGAAGGTAATTCCTGTATAACTCCACTTGCATATAATTCATCAGATATAGAATGGAAAAAAAATTAAGAATATTTGCTAGGCCATAAAAGTAACATCTCTTTAGAAATAACAGAGTTACAAAGGAAAATATTGGATATGTCTCACAGTCAAATACATGTAGCAAATGATAAGGATATTTTTTCAGACATGATTTCACATATTACAAAGTTTAATCCAGTTAATTGGTGGAAATCACAGAATTTCCTGTCAGTTTTAGGAATAGGGCTAATCATATTTGTTCTGATGTTCATGATTTTTGCCTGTGCTGGACAGTGCTTTGGAAGAAAATTGCAAAGCACAACAATAATGGGACATACTAATAATATGGTTCTAATGAAAGCACTTCAATAACTTCCCCAAGGTGAAGAGCTTGGCTGATAGTCAATGATGGTAAGACTCTTGAGAGGAGGGCAACCAAATACAGGCACAATCACTTTGAGTAAAACAAAAGGGGGAAATGTTGGAAACTAAGGCATGGTGGTCTCGCAAGGAGAGATGTGCCATTTACATGGCTTTGCTTGCAACACCTAAGGAATGCAGCAATTAAGAGTTTTGAGCAAACAGGATGAAGCTGTTAAAAAGCTGAAAGAAAAGATGAGCACATACACACTGTAGTAAATAGAACACTTAGACTTTGTACCTTGAGATAAGATTTTTTGAGTTCCTTATACTATGAATACTATAATAGTTAACTGTTTATTCTCACATAGACTGGGGTATATATAGAGCCCCTTGTAAACAATAAAGTTGTCTGATGAATATTTACTCACAGAACCCCCTGATCCCAGCTCTCTTTCTCTTTCTTTCTCTTTGATTCATTCCTAAAATGCTTTGGGCCCAAATCTCCAACAGAAAAATTGTTTTGTAAATTTCATTGGTCTATTGTCAGAGGGTACTTTGACCCAAGAAAAACTGTATTTGCAAAACTATGGTGTGACTTTGTACTTAGCATTGATAACTGAAAGGATATAAAGGTTTTAAATATTGTAATGTCTTTTTGGAATTAGCGGAATCTGAATGTGTGGCAGTTTGGGGTCATTTTTTATTTCTAAACAGATTTTGTCTGTAAACTGGTCTGTTTTTCTGGGCATAATGCCCTTTCATTTCATTAGATTCACCTGAGGTGTCTTTGATTAAATTATATTATTATTAGGACTTTGATTCAACAACATCAGTAGGGTATAACTCAGGTTAAGTCCCTGCCCCCTTAGTGGGATATACTGACATTCACTCAAGAAGAGCCACAGAAGAAGACAGAAAGGAAAAAAGAGAGAACACCATAGAAAAGGCAGAAGATAAAACTTTGATCTGGGGGTCCTGGAGAGACCAAACTCCTGATAGATTAAAGACGACTTGTGAAGAGAACAGAGCAGCTGAACCTAGAAAGAAAGAGCCTTATGCCAGTATACAGCTGAGATTGGAAGAAGCCTAGACCATGGAGCCTCAAGAGGAAGAAGAAGGAAGCCCAAAGTTTAAGAGAATTGCACTCTAGGAAGTACCTTTGCCTTCTGATTCCCACCTTTTAGCACAGAAATGTGTATTTTGGTATTCTTGGGCCCCCATTGTTCTCTGGTCATGTGAAAGAGAAAGCTGGTCTCCAAATCATAGATCTTTAAAGAAAGGGGAATCATTACTGAGGAACTGTACAAAGAAACTGCACCCAAGTGACCTATGTATTACCTGATCTGGATTTAGGAGTTGAGATCCTGACACTCAAGTTGAAGTCATATTGAGGGTGAAGGATATCTTGGGGAAGGGAAGAGCATATTTTGTTTATATGAAGCATGTGTACTTTTATTGTTAGAGGGTGAACTGTGACAGATCTTATTTTCTAAAGTTGGATATAATAGCATCTCCATTCATGTTATTTTCCACGTCACTCTACAATTCCTCAACGAAGATATGCAGTCAATTTTTCCACCTTTTGAATCTCGGCAAGCCTATGGTTGCTTTATTTAATAAAATATGATAATGTGATGATGGGTGAGTTCCAGGGGTGTCTATTAACTGGTCAAGCAGTGCTTGCCTCCTCCATCTAGGTCCTGAGCTAGTCTTTTAGAAATCTGACCATCTTGTTGGAAAGACCTAACATATATGCCCTACTTCTTCCTGGAGAGGAAGAGGGACCTTCTTACCATCCAGCCTACTTACCATCTCTGACCAGGTACAAACTATACAGATAAATAAACTTTTCTTGGACCTTTCATAAAACCCCAGCCATTACCTGAAGACCAGAGGTTATGCCACATGGAGAAAAAAAATGTTCAGTCAAGTTCTGTGTAAATTGCTAACACAAAGAAATCATAACATCTAAAGCAATATTTCTTGTTTCAGTCAAGTTTTAGGATTGTTTGTTATACATGCATACATAACTGAATGAGAAAGTAGATTCTAAAATTATATTAAAGTGGATTCCTACAACTAACATAATCTGAAAAGAAGGTTTTAGGGTCATATCACAAGATTTTAAGGTTTCTGTACAACTACATAAACAAGATTTTGTGGTACTAATGTAAGTTTAGACAAAGAGATGAGGAAAATAGAATACAGATTCTACAAAAAGATCCATGTCTATATGTTAATCTATTTTCAACAAAGTTTCTAATATTCTTAAATAGGGAAAAATACTTCTAAAATACAGTACTGGAATAAATGGATATTCATATAGGAACAAGACACACATCCTAATTTCATAATATATACAAGAAATAATTCAAGAATAATCATGGGCGGAGTGGGTGTAGCTCAGTAGCTGAGTGTCTGCTTAGCATATATGAGGTCCTGGGTTCAATCCCTGGTACCCCCTTTAAAAAAAGAATAATGATGGACCTTCAAGTAAAAACTAATGCTATAAAATATCTGGAAGAAAACATTGAAAAATACTCTTGTGAGCTTGAGTTTACAAACATTTCCTGGTAAACAAAAATTAAAATTCGTGAATTTTACTTCATCAAAATAAAAACATTCGACTTCTCAAAGCTAATTGTTTTGCATTTTTTTATTCATTTTGTAAAAATATTACATTCAAAAAATATGAGGTCCCATTCAACCCCACAACCCCCACCCCACCACTCCCCCCCCCCCCCCCGGCAACACTCTCTCCCATCATCATGACATATCCATTGCATTTGATAAGTATATCTCTGGGCATCACTGCACCTCATGGTCAATGGTCCACATCACAGCCCATACTCTCCCACGTTCCATCCAGTGGGCCCTGGGAGGATCTACAATATCCAATAATTGTCCCTGAAGCACCACCCAGGACAACTCCATGTCTCGAAAATGCCTCAACATCTCATCTCTTCCTCCCATTCCCCACACCCATCAGCCACCATGGCCACTTTTCCCACACCAATGCCACATTTTCTATGTGGACACTGGATTGATTGGTTGTGTCCATTGCACATCTATGTCAAGAGGAGGCTTAGATTCCACATGGATACTGGATGCAATCCTCCTGCTTTCAGTTGTAGGCACTCTAAGCTCCATGGTGTGGTGGTTGACATTCTTCAAATCCATGTTAGCTGAGTGGGGTAAGTCCAATAAATCAGAGTGTAGGAGTTGAAGTCTGTTGAGGCTCAGGGCCTGGCTATCATATTGTCAGTCCAGAGATCCAAATCCCCTAGATATATCTTAAACCCCAACACCAACTACAATTCCAGTAAAGTAGCATGAAAGCCTTGTGAAAAGAGATCCCATTTGTGTCCAGCTCCATCACACAGAAGCACCAGCTCCAAAGAAGGGCCAACTGACATGGCAGTGAACCCCATCTGCCATGACCATAGAACCTGTGGGTCTCTTTAGCCCTCAAAAGAACCAATACTTGGGGTTGTATCTACTTTATCTGTCTCTGAGACTCTGCTCAGGTGTGCAAAAGGTCAATCCTTCTGATATACTCCAGACTCTTTTTTAGAGACTCATAGCCATATAAACTCATTTATCCTTTCCATTTCCCCCTTACTTTAGGTCAAACAGCATTTTTAACTCCTGTTATTATTTTTAGAAAGGGATATTCTGCTGGTCCACGTTGAACCTTTTATTTGAGGTCATTTTCTAGTTGCATCATCAGTTGGTACTTGGTAGTGATCCCTCGGTGCCAGGGAGGCTCATCCCCAGGTGTCATGTCTCACGCTGGGGGGAAGACATTGCATTTACATGCTGAGTTTGGCTTTGAGACTGGCCACATTTGAGTAATATGAAGGCTGTCAGGAGGAAACTCCTAGGCACAGTGCTGCTCTGGGCCTTGTTCTTATTTCAGGCATATAGGCTCACAAGCATAGTCATTAGTATCAGGGGCTCACTGGTGGACCCTCATTCCTTCCTGGCCTACCCGTTGCACCTGGGGGACTGCGGCTGCTCCCCTAGGGACCATGACAGAGCACCCCCAGCCAGGAACCCAGTACTCCCCCAGCTGTTGTTTTTAATTGTTGCCACTATGAGTATATCCAAACATTTCCATGCACCCTGGACATATGTCCTGTATAACTCCCTGTCAACCATATATCACCTGTCAATAACATCCTATACCACTATTCCTCTGTTGCCATTGTTGAACCACTCTATGATCCAAAACTTCCTGAAAAGTGAAGCCCAATATAATGTCAGGATCCCTTACTAGTAAAATAGAATATAGTGACGGGTTTAAAGCTTAGATATAGAATACGTATTGATTTGGAAAAATTCTACATCCTATCTTTTTCTTTTCTTTTTTCTAATTATTGAGCTTCTCTTCACAAGAGCTCTAGATCACAGTAATTCATATATACAATATATGGTACTCCCACACATCCACCATAAAACCTTTTCCCTTCCACAGCAATATTCTTATAACTTATTCATATCATATTTACTTAAACTGAAGTACGGACTCTGAGACAATAGTTTTCAAACAAGGTGACATCTGTGCTTACATTGTGGTCCATACTTTAGCATATAGAGTTTTCTAAATTTTTAGTTATCCTATGTTTTACATTATGGTTTACATTATTAGTCTGTCATCCCCTATATGTTTATGGTGTAATATAACATGTTTTATATCCATGCTTGTGTACTCTCGTGAAAGTCCTCTCTTACCCCCACATTTACCTTGGTTCCATCCATTCAACAGCCATTTTCCCCTCCCCTTGGGGCCCACAGCGACAGCCAATATCCATTTCCCGAGGAGCCACGTCCAGAGATACTTGCAACAGTGTTCGGGGTCTGACTTGCTCAACTGCCATAATGCCCTGACAGCCACCCTTTTTCTCGAGAGATACAGTTCCCTCTATTTGATGGTATTAGTCCTCCCCAGGATGTGGGTCCACCCCCACTCTCACTACTTGGTTCTCTACCCAATTGAACAAACCACCCTGGCAAAATTAGCATTCAGACATTCCCCAGGAGTCCGTCCCGCATCAGACCATGCCCTCCAAGCATCCTAAACAGGTAACCCTACTAATTATATTTTGATATGATTTCTCAGCATTTTACACTTAACCAGCACCTGACACTCTCCTATGTTCATAGGTTGCCCCTTTCTCCCCCCAGTTTTTAGACAGTATTACACATCTGCCCAGCCCCAGCCCCCTTCAACCCCGCAAAGCCCCACCTAAAGCAACTCTTTGCCCCCATTTTATCTCTTCTTTGTGCTCATACTTAATGCCAGCTCATCATAGATTCCACCCCTGCAGATTTCGACTCACATCCTTCCTCCACCGCCCGATTTCCTGTAAGCCTATCTTCCAGTCTCTAGCTCTCTAAGGCAGCTTGCTTATTTCATATCATTGAGGTCATGTAGTATTTGTCCTTCAATGCCGGGGTTGCTTCACTCAACATAAGGTTCTCAAGATTCATCCATATTGTCACGTGTGTTTGTAGTGTATTTGTTCTTACAGCTGAGTAGTATTCCATTGTATGTATATACCACATTTTATTGATCCACTTATCTGTTGAAGGGCATTTGGGTTGATTCCAACTTTTGGCGATAGTGATCAATGCTGCTATGAACATTGATGTACATATATTGGTTTGTGTCCTTGTTTTCAGTTCTGCTGGGTATATACCCAGCAGTGGTATTGCTGGGTCATATGGCAAATCTATGGTTAGTTTTTTGAGAAACCGCCAAACTGTCCCCCAGAATGGTTGGATCCTTCTGCATTCCCACCAGCAGTGGATGAGTGTTCCCCTTTCTTCAAATCCTCTCCAGCATTTGTATTCTTCTGTTTTTTTTCATAGCTGCCAATCTTATGGGAGTAAGATCGTATCTCATTGTAGTTTTGATTTGCATTTTCCTGATAGCTAGAGATTTGGAGCATTTTTTCATGTGCTTCTTAGCCATTTGTATTTCTTCTATGGAGAAGTGTCTGTTTAAACCTTTTCCCATTTTTTTAAATGGGTTGTTTATCTTTTTATTTTCAAGATATATGAGTTCTTTATATATGCATGTTATAAGTTTCTTATCAGATATATGGTTGCCAAATATTTTCTCCCATTGTGTAGGCTCCACTTTTATTTCCTTGACAAACTCCTTTGAGGTGCAGAAGGCTTTAATTTTGAGGAAGTCACATTTATCTATTAGTTCTTTTGCTGCTCATGCTTTTGGTGTGATATTCATGAAGCCATTTCCTATTAGAAGGTCCTGTAGATGTTTCCATACACAGCTTTCCAAGGTCTTTATGGTCTTGGCTCTTATATTTAGGTCTTTGATCCATCTTGAGTTGATCTTTGTATAAGGTGTGAGATGGTAATCCTCTTTCATTCTTCTACATATGGATATCAAGTTCTCCAGGCACCATTTTTTGAATAGGCCATTCTCTCCCAGTTGAGAGGGTTTGGTGGCTTTATTGAATATTATATGACTATATATATGAGGTTCTATATCAGAACTTTCAATTCGATTCCATTGGTATGTGTGTCTCTCCTTATGCCAATAGCATGCTCTTTTCACTACTGTAGCTTTGTAGTATGTTTGAAGTCAAGTAGTGTGATTCCCCCAATTTCGTTTTTCTTTTTCGGTATGTCTTTGGCTATTCGGGGCCTCTTTCCTTTCCAAATAAATTTCATCATTAGTTTTTCTAATTCCTTAAAAAAGGCTGTGTTGATTTTTATTAGGATTGCATTGAATGTGTAGAACAGTTTTGGTAGATAGATATCTTAATAATATTTAGTCTTCCTATCCATGAACAAGGAATATTCTTCCATTTGTTTAGGTCTTCTTTGATTTCCTTGAACAGTCTTGTATAGTTCTCAGTGTATGAGTTTTTTACATCTTTAGTTAAATTTATTCCTAAATATTTGATTTTTTTATTTACTATTGTAAATGGCATTTGTTTCTTGATTTCCTCCTGATCTTGCTCATTATTGGTGTACAAAAATGCTACTGAATTTTGTGCATTGATCTTATAAACTGCGACATTACTAAACTCAGTTATGCATTCTAGAAGCTTTGTTGTAGATCTGCCAGGGTTTTCTATGTATAGGATCATGTCATCTGCAAATAATGAAATTTTGACTTCTTCCTTTCCAATTTGAAAGCCTTTTATATCTGGTTCTTGCCTCAGTGCTCGAGCAAGTACTTCTAAGACAATGTTAAATAGAAGGGGAGACAATGGGCATCCTTCTCTTGTTCCTGACTTTAGAGGGAAGGATTTTAGGATTTCTCCATTGTAAACAATGTTGGCTGTAGGTTTTTCATATATACTATTTATCATGTTCAAAATATTTCCTTGTATTCCGATCTTTTGGAGTGTTTTTATCAAGAAAGGGTGCTGTATTTAGTCAAATGCTTTTTCTGCATCTATAGATATAATCATGTGATTTTTTTCCTTCAATCTGTTTATATGGTGTATTACATTGTTTGATTTTCTTATGTTGAACCATCTTTGCATACCTGGAAAGAATCCCACTTGGTCATGGTTTATAATTCATTTAATGTGTTGTTGAATATGATTAGCAAGTATTTTGTTAAGTATTTTTGCGTCTAGGTTCATTAGAGAAATTGGTCTGTAATTTTCCTTTCTTGTGGTGTCTTTGATTGGCTTTGATACTAGGGTAATGTTGTCATCATAGAAGGAGTTAGGCGATGTTCCTTCTGTTTCAATTTTATGGAATAGTTTCAACAGGACTGGTGTTAGTTCTTTCTGGAATGTTTTGTAGAATTCACCTGTGAAACAGCCTGGCCCTGGGCTTTCCTCAGTTGGGAGGTTTTTAATGACTGATTCCATCTCTTTACTTGTGATTGTTTTTTTGAGATCATGAATTTTCTTTCATCAAAATGGGCTGCTTATGTGTTTCTAGGAATTTGTCCATTTCCTCTGAATTGTCATTTTCGTTGGAATATAGTTTTTCAAAGTATCCTCTTATGAGTCTTTATTTCTGTGGGGTCAGTAGTGATATCTATTTTCTTATTTCTTATTTTGTGTATTTGCATCTTCTGTCTTTTTTTCTTTATAAGTCTCACTAATGGTTTGTCAATTTTGTTGATCTTCTCAAAAAACCAGCTCTTGGTCTTGTTTATCTTTTCAAGTGCTTTCTTATTTTCTATTTCATTTAGTTCTGCTCTTATCTTTGTTATTTCCTTCCTTCTTCTTCCTGTTGGGTTACTTTGTTGTTGTTTTTCTAATTCCTTCAAATGTGCAGTTAGCTCTTCAATTTTTTGCTCTTTCTTCTTTTTTGATATATGAATTTATGGCTATAAATTTCCCACTCAGTACTGCTTTTGCTGCACCCCATAAATTTTGGTGTGTTGTGTTATCATTATCATTTGTTTCAAGGTAGTCGTTGATTTCTTTTGAGATTACCTTTTTGACCCACTGTTTTTCTAAGAGTGTCCTGTTAAATTTCCAAATCATTGTGTGAAATCTGGGACTCTGACCCTTGCAAATTTCCAGCTTCTCTCCACTCTGGTCAGATATTATTTTGTATGATTTCAATCTTTCTGAATTCATTAAGCCTTTCTTTGTGGCCTAGCATATAGTCTATCTTGGAGAATGATCCATGTGCACTTGAGAAAAATGTATATCCTGCTGTGTTTGGGTGTAATGATCTATATATGTCTATTAAATCCAGCTCCTCTAATATATTGTTCAAATGTTTTATTTCTTTAGTGATTCTCTTTTGAGATCTTCTGTCCAGACTTGATCATGGTGTATTAAAATCCCCCACTATAATTGTAGATGCATCTATTCTTTCACTTAGTTTTTCCAGCATTTTCCTCATGTATTTAGAGGTGCCCTTGTTAGGTGGATAAATATTCATGATTGTTTGATCTTTTTGACAGATTTTGCCTTTTACTAAAATGTAGTATCCTTCTTTGTCTCTCGCAATTGTTTTTCATTTAAAGTCTATTTTGTCTGATATTAATATAGCTACTCCTGACTTTTTTTGGTTATTGTTTGCTTGTATGATTGTTTTCGAACCATTCACTTTCAACCTCCATGAGTCTCTGTGCCTAAGATGTGTCTCTGGTACACAGTATATAGATGTGTCATATTTCCTTATCCAGTGTCACAGTCTGAATCTGTTGATAGGTGAGTTTAATCCATTGACATTCAGTGTTATTACTTTCAAGGAATTATTTGTGTTAGCCATATTTTGATTGGAGTTGTGTTTGTCATATTTTGTTTGCTTTTTTTCCCCTTCTCTTTTTGTCTTTTTTCTTCCTCTTACACTCTCCTCCAACTCTGCCTGTCTTGTTTTTTCCATTCTTCCTGCAGAACTCCAATTAGACTTTCTTGAAGGGGTGGTTTCTTGTTGGCATACTCTTTCAGTTTCTGTTTATCTGCAAATATTTTGAACTCTCCATCATTTTTGAATGGTAGTTTAGCTGGATAGAGTATTCTTGGTTGGAATTTTTTTTCCTTTAGTACCTTGACTGTATCATACCACTGCCTTCTTGCCTCCATGGTTTCAGATGGGAAATCAGCACTTAATCTTATGGAGCTTCCCTTGTATGTGGTGGTTTTCTTTTCTCTTGCTGCTTTTAAAATTTTCTCTTTGTCTTGAGCATTGGATAATTTGACAAGTATATGTCTTGTGGTGGGCCTGTTGGGGTTTATGACAATTGGAGTGCGCTGTGCTTCTTGGATATGTACATCTCTCTCTTTCAGTAGATTTGGGAAGTTTTCAGCAATTATTTCCTGCAACACTCCTTCTGACCCCATTCCCTTCTCTTCTCCTTCTGGAATGCCTATGATATGTATGTTTGAGCATTTTCCATTAACATTCAGGTCCCTAAGTCCTAGCTGTATTTTTTCTATCTTTTTACTGACCAATTCTACTATCTGTTTGAATTCCAATGTACTGTCTTCCACATCACTAATTCTCTACTCTGCCTCTTCTAATCTGTTGATATTTGTTGCACGTGTATTTTTGATTTCTTGAACTGTGGTGTTCATTCCCATCATATCTGTTATCTTTTTGCGTATGTCTGCAATTTCCCCTCCAAGGGTTGTCTTCATGTTGTTAACCTCTTCTTTTACTTCATTAAATTTGTCGGTGATAAATGTTCTGAGATCTTTCATTTCTTGTGCGAAGTTCTTCTCCCCGTCTTGATTTTTAGTTTGTTCATTGGATTCAGGCATGTTTCCCTGATTACTGATTTGGTTTATAGATTTTTGTTGCTGTCTCGTCATCATTTTATCTTGACGGGTTTAATCAATTCCTTAGCTTCTTTGTCTAGTCTTGGGGATTAATTAGCTGCAGTTTTTTCCTAAGTGTTATATCTTCTCTTTGTTACTTTGTTCTTATTCTAATTTCTTACTGCTGGTTGAGTTCACGTTAAAGGAAAGTATAAGGGCCGGGGAAATCAATTGTGTAAGCAAGGAAAAAGTGTAAAGTAGTATTGGTGATAAATGTTAACAGAGCAACAATATGAGATCTGGGAGGATGGATATTAGATTCACGTATGTTGTGTAGAATTATAGCAGTAGGTATAGTACCTATAATGAGGTAGTCAACTGTATATGGAAGGAATATGGTGTGAATTAAAAAGCTAGTATTTTCATGAGAGAGGGAAAGAGAAAAGAAAGGTAGTAGTTTCAAGAGTGGATAACAGACAGAAACCAAAACAAAGGTATTAGAAATTAAGAGTTAGACACTTTGTGGATCAAAGAAAGGGAGGTGGAATATAGAAGGGACAGTAGATGATGGAGTATATCAAGATGTAGGGGAAAGGGGATAGTATAGGTACCCAAAATCAATTCACACAGAAATGAGGCAGTGGAGGATGAGAAAACCCAGCAAATGTGAGGTGTTCCCTGTAGCCCCTATTGTATAATTAAGATAAAATAATTAAGAAGAAAATGAGGGACAAGAGAGAGAAAAAAACAGAAAAACAAAAGAGAAGAAAGGAAGAAAGAAAAAGGGGTGGGTAAAGGGCGGGGAACAGGTAGGGGAAAGAAAAAAAAAAGATATACACCAACCACAACAGGAACACCACCAACAACAACAAAAAAACCTAAATAACTGAAAAAAAGAAAAGGACTCTGGGGGATATGCTGGGAGCAAAGACTAGGGGATAATGCAATGTTATCAATCAGGACATTCAAAAAAGTAAAAAATAAGATAAAATGAAAATAAAAACAAAACAAAATGAAACAAAAAAGAAAAAAACACAAACGTTGAGGGCTAGGGCATTCAAGGACCTCAGATGGACCTCAGTGTGTGATGGATTCAGGGATGGAAAGTCTGAGATATTTAAGACTCAAGAGGTGTGAGTCTCTGGGGTGTGGGCCACCAGGGTTTAGGGGACTCAGACCTGGCAACCTTCAATCTGGTCAACAGTGATCCTGGGAGAACTGCAGTGTAACACAGCCTTCAGGGATCCCCGCAGTTGGGTGCCAGACCTTCCCACCAAATCGATGTCCAGACACTTCCTGCCCTGCAAAAATCCCAAAACAGCCTTGTCCTGGAGAACCTCCAACGCTGCCCAGCCACCTCTTTGGAGGAGAGACCGTCAGGTAAGCTCACTCAGCCACCATCTTGCCTAAAGCTAACTGTTAATGATATGAAAAAGCAAGTCATAGATTGGGGAAATATTTGCAATATGTAGACCTAAAAACAGACTTGTATTCAGAATACATAAAGAATTCTTACAAATCAAAACAAGCCATTTATTTGTTTTGAATATTCTGAATATCTTAAACAGGCAAACCAAGAATAACCAAGAAACACATAGATATGAAGCCTTCAATATGTTTAGTTTTCTGGGAAATATAAATTAAAATCATGATGTGATATACCTCATAAATGCTATCGTAGATAAAATTAAAGTCAGATAACCCAAATGTTAATGAGGATGTGGAACAACTAGAACTCTCATGTCTTTTTGAGAGTTTAAATTTTTATAATTATGTGTAAGGTCAGAGAAAGATGAATGTGTGGCTGGATATAGGCTCATAAGTGATCAGACACTGATGCATGTGTGTTACAATGATGATTACAAGTTTATATTGAGACTATATATCAAGGCTTTCCAATGCATCTCATTCCAGAAGGGGAAACTAGACATTGCAACATGCCATTTTCCTCAAAGTCAATATGTACAGTAGTAAAATTCTAAATAAGGATTTTATGTTAAGATATTAAGCTTAAACAAATGACACTAAAATTTATCAGAAAAAAATTAACATTTAAGAAATGCAAGAAAAATGTTGAAAATGATGAGTAATTAAGGAAGATGATCTAGTCATAAAAAGTATAAATAAACATTAAACATCTTAATGACAATAATGATGTGTGGGTGATAGGGAAATTAATCCCCCTAAAATTAAAGAAACAAAAGAAATGGGTGAAAATAAAACATGACACATTAAAAATTAAGGAACATAATTAATAAGTAGTAAATTATGCTATCCAAATATTTTATCTAGTTGGGGAAAATAGACAAATATTTCCTCAATAGAAACAAAATAAATTCTAAATGTGTTGAAAATAATTTTTTGAAAAGTTATTTGTAAGCAGACTTGGCCCAGTGGTTAGGGTATCCATCTACCAAATGGGAGGTCCATGGTTCAAAATCTGGGCCGCCTTGGCCCGTGTAGAGCTGGCCCATTCTCAGTGATGATGTGCACAAGGAGTGCCCTGATACACAAGGGTGACTCCTGGATAGGGGAGCACCATGAGCAACGAGCGCACCCCATAAAGAGAGCCGCCCAGTGTGAAAGAAAGTGCAGCCTGCCCAAGAATCGTGCTGCACATATGGAGAACTGATGTAGCAAGATGATGCAACAAAAAGAGACACAGACTCCCATGCTGCTGATAACAACAGAAGCAGACAAAGGAGAACACGCAGCAAGTAGACACAGAAATCAGACAACTGGGGCGGGGGGGGGGAGATTGGAGAGAAATAAAATAAATAAATAAATCTTTCAAAAAAGAAAAGTTATTAGAAAATAAAAGAGGTCAAAATATATAAAATTACTAAAGGAAATGGAGAATTAAAAATGTAAAAGAATGTTAAAATATAACATCCCTGTATAAATAATCATGGATATAACATAAATAACATAAAGTAAGTACTTGTAGCAAATGTCAATCTAAAGTGATGTATGTCTATATAAAAGGAGTTCATTAAAAATCATCAGTAAATATTCTGATTCTAACAAGACAGGAAATTGACAAGTAATTGACAAAGTTTATGGAGGAGATTCTATATCCCAGGTATTGTGTAAGGAACAGAGGGTACAAAGACTATTAAATCATTTTCCCTGCCTTCCGCAAACTTAAGCCAAAAGAACACTAGATATTATGGGGCAAATTTGAAAACTAACTAAATATCCAAAAGTGGAGAACTAAGTTTATTAACTTTGTTATAACCATACTCTTGATATTACTTCATGAATAATGTTATGATTAGGCAGAATTTGAGATCATAAAGCAAGAGATGTTTAAAAATAATATGAATAAAAATCAGGATACAAAGCCATTGATCCAATAGTTTTACCAGTGGAGAGCACTCATTCTTCTAGATGTAGTCCCTCATGAAACCAGATTAAATAAGATGGCCAGGAACTATGAGTTTGTTTGACCACGTATTTTCTACCAGATTAGGGGTAGATAATATTTTATTTGAAGTCTGATTTAAAGAAAGAAATTGTCATAAAGATTTTATGGTGCTTTTACCAAATAAAACAATGTATTCTGGCTTCTTTATTACCAGATACCCAGCATTATATTGATGAGAAAGGTGAGAATGGAAACAGCATATATTGTTAGCATTGTTCTTGAGAATGATATCATTCAAAATTAAATAATATCAATTTCTGGACCTTATATTGAAGCTCATGTATTATGGACTGTACTAATTTTACATATAAAAGATAGGGCCTCAGGACCAGATGGCTTAGTGGTTGAATTCTACTAATCATTCTGGGAAGAACTAATATCAATCCTGCTTAAACCCTTCCAAAAAATCCAAGTGGAGGGAACATTACTTAACTCATTCTAGATGCCATCATCACCATAATACCAAAGCCACATAAAGATGACACAAGTAAAGAAAACTACAGACAAATCCCTCTAATGAACATAAATCCTAAAATCCTCAACAAAATACTTCCTGATCAAATTCAACAACAAACAAATGAAGTAAACACCATAATCAAATGGATTTTATCCCTGATATGCAAGGATGGTTCATCATGAGAAAATCAATCATACAGGAACTGGACCTCTATTAGGAGGTAACTAAGCATGATAAATAAGTAAAAAGAAGAGAGTGACATTGAAATTCAGCGGAGGAATTATCAGATATTTTAAGATAACTGGGAGGATTAATAGATCATTTTTATTAAAAAATTACGGAAAACAAAACTGATCCACTTAAGATAGTATGATTTCCCAGTTGGAAAAAATAAGTAAAATTTAGTCATTTCCTGCATCTTTGCTTAGTTCACTCAATTTATTTTTGTACATTTAGCCTCCTTCTGATTAATATTATAACTCTGAAGCCTCATTCCTCTTCAAACTTTACCTGTTATACAATAAGAAAAAAATCTATCTATCTATCTATATATAAATATATATATAAAGTATCTTGCAATTGCAAAAATAAGAATGTCAGTAGTTGTCTTTGTGTGATGTGGAGTGAAGAACATTTTTGTTTTATTTTTTTTATTTTTCCAAAATATATAATGGTAACTATTACTTCTGAAAAAAAAAAGATTTACTTTATTTAAAAAAACACACGAGAAGATCTTCTTTTAACTAAAATACATTTACTGTATTAATTATAACATAACTCATCATTTAGAACATAAATCTATGGAGCAATTTCACATGAAAAATGAACACATATTTCCCTAAGAAATCTTGAAAATATCAAAACTATATTTTAAACAAAACTTATCACTGTAATTGTTCACATATACTGAATGTTTTTCATCATGCACAATATCTTAAACCTAAAGAAAATATTAGTAGGAATATAATCACACAGGGATTTCTGGAAAGAACAACTCTTCTTTGAAAATTGGTGATACCACCTCATTTTTTTTTCCATTCCTGAGCTTCTTCATGGCATTTTTCATCTCTGAATTTCTCAGAGTGTAAATTAAAAGGTTCAACATAGAATAATAACAGGGTAAACCACAGTAAAGTGTTTATCCATGGGTAAGTTAGAAGGAGGTTTCACATACATAAAAATGCAGGAGACAAAGAATAAAACCACTATTGTGATGTGGGAACCACAGGTGGATATGCCTTTTTGCCTCCCATCCTAACTATTTCTTCAGGGAATGCAGAAGGACCAGGCAGGAGATAAGTAAGAGCATGAAGATGACCACACTGTCCCATCATTGGCAACCATGGTGAGACCAATGATGTAGTTGTCAGTGCAAGTTTTAATAATGGGGGCATGTTGAAGTGGTTAATGACATTATGGGAACAGAAGGGAAGGTTGTAAACCATGAGAAGCTTACTACATCATGTACAAAACCAAGCCAGCAGAAGTAGAACAAATATTTATGGAGTCATGGTTTTCATATAATGCAGAGGTTTCCAAATGCCATGTAGTGGTCATAGGCCATGAACACCAAAGTTTAAATCTCAGCACTATCAAATAAATTTTCTATAAATACCTGGGTCATAGAAGCTTGGAAGAAGACGGTTTTCTTCTCATAGAATAAGTCTATAATCATATTTGGGTAACTGCTGTAGAATGCACAGCATCTAGAAATGAAAAGCAGCCAAGAAAGAAGTACATGGAGGAATCCAAGTTGAGCTGAGCACTACAGTCACAGCAGTGAGGATGTTGCCCACCATTGTTCTAATGTAGATGAACTAGAACAAACCAAACAAAATTTTCTGACCATAGAGGATCTGAGTTAGTCCCAAGATGACAAACTCAGTCACGTTGTTTCTTTGTTGCATATGTCACTGTGTATCCTTATTTTACAAGTCAGGGACAAATTCATCTCAAAATGTAATTATGATTAAAGATTCTATGAAATTTTAAGATAATTTGTTTATTCATTCTACCAGTAATAAATTTTATTTATTATATATTTCAAGAATGTCTGAGATTTTAAAAGTACAATGCTGATTAAAAAATGGTCTCTAACATCAGTGATTTTATACACCGTTAGACACACAAACAGGCACACAACACACAAACATAAGTAATTACACATACATGGGAAATGTACAGATTTTTAAATAAATGGGGTTTTTAAAACTATTTTCCACCTGGAATAAAATAAAATTATACACATAGATAATATCATATGCAAAAAAATAAAGATGATTTAAAATTTAATACAAAAATAAAGCAATGTTGCTCAAATGCGGCCACTTTGTAAGCCAAACTCAGCATGTAAATGCATTACCTTCCCCCCAGCATGGGACATGACACCTGCGATGAGCCTCCCTGTTGGCACGAGATTCCTACCAAGCACCAGCTGGTGATTTAACTAGAAAAAGACCTTGAATAAAAGGGTCAACTCAGATCAGTAGAATATCTCAGCTTACATTTAATATCAGGTGTTAAAAACTGCATTCTGACTTTGAATAAAAGGGGGAAATGGAAAGGACAAATGAGTTTATATGGCTATGAATATCAAAAAGAGTCAGAAGGTTATCAGAGGGATCACACTTATGTATGATTTTATAGATAAAAGCTCAGGTACTGATTCTCCTGAGAGCTACATAGATCCACAGCTTCTATGGTCTTGGCAGATGGCTCTGGAGTTCAGTGTCATGTCAATTGGCACTAATTTGGAGTTTGGGTTCCTGAATGTGATGCAGTTGGACTCAGATATGACCTTTATACACATGCCTCTTTTGTTACTTTTACCAGACCTGTGGTTGGAGCTGGGGTTGGTGTATACTCAGGAGACCTGAATCTCTGGGCTGTCCATGTGACAGCCAAGTCCTGAGCCTCAGAAGACTTGCCACTCCTATCCTCTGGTTTATTGGACTTATCCCAGTCAGCTAACAGGGAGGTGAAGAAGGTCAGCCACCAAATCAGGGAGCCAAGAGTGCCTACAACTGCAAGCAGGATGATTGCATCCATCATCCATGCGGAATCTAAGTCTCCTCTCAATATAGAGTTGGAGTGGACATAAATATCCCAGGGCCAACAGGATGGAGGAATAGAGTATGGATTAGAGTGGATTTACTGATATTCTACTATGGAACTATTGTGATTAATAATGGAAGATATTGTATCATTAATGTGGAGAAAGTGGCCACAGTAGCTGCTGAGGGTAGAGAGAGGGAAGAGATGATGCAGGGGTATTTTCAGGACTTGAAGCTGTCCTGAGTGTTACTTCAGGGATAGATGCTGTACATGTATGTCCTGCCATGGCCCACTGGGTGGACTAGGGGAGAGTGTAAGCTACAGTGTAAACCATTATTCATGCAAGAGTACTCCAGAATGTATTCACCAAATGAAATGAATATTCCACAATGATGAAAGATGTTGTTCATGTGGTAGGAGGGGGTGAAGGGTGTGGGGGTATATGGGGACTTCTTATATTTTTTGAAAGTAACATTTAAAACAATAGAGAAAAAAGTTTAAACACAAAACAAAAAAACAAATGAGAAAACCTCCTAAGGAAGAAGAGCCCTAGTGAGATGGCTTCACAGGTGAATTCTACAAAATATTTCTGAAAGGACTAAAACCAATCTTGCTTATGCTATTTTAAAAAAATTGAAATAGAAGGAACATTGTCTAACTCATTCTATGATGCCGCATACCCTAATACCAAAGCCAAACAGACACCACATGAAAGGAAAATTTCAGGCCAATCTCCTTAATGAACCTAGATGTGAAAAACCTCAACAAAACACTTGCGAATTATATCCAACAAAACATTAAAAGAATTATACACTATGAACAAATGGGTTTCATTCCTGTTATGTAAGAATGTTTCAACATAAGAAATTCAATTAATGTAATTCACCATGTAAATAAATGAAAGGAAAAAAAATTAACATGATCATATCTATAGATGACGAAAAAGCATTGGATAAAACACAGCACCCTTTCTTAATAAAAACCCTGAAAGAGAAATAGAAGGAAACATTCTCAACATGATAAAGGCTATATATGAAGAAACCTCAGCTAACATCATTTACAATGATGAAATCCTAAAATCTTTCCCTTTAAGGTCAGGAACAAGACAACAATGCCCCCTATTGCCCCTCCTATTTAACATTGTGTTATATGTACTTGCTCGAGCACTGAAGCAAGAACCAAATAAAAAAGGCACCCAAATTAGAAAGAAAGAAGTCAAAATTTCACTATTTGCAGATGACATGATCCTATATATAGAAAGCGCTGAGAAGTCTAAGTGAAAGTTGCTACAACTTATAAATGAGTTCATAAAGTCTCAGGTTATAAGATCAATGGGCAAAAATCAGCAGCATTTCTGTACACCAATAATGAGCAATCTGAGGAGGAAATCAAACAACAAATAACATTTACAATAGTTAATAAAAATGTCAAATATTTAGGAATAGATTTAACTAAAGATGTAAAAGACTTATACACATAAAACTATACAACATTGTTCAAGGAAATCAAAGAAGACCTAATAAATGGAAGGATATTCCTCATTCAGGTATAGGAAGACTAAATATTGACAAAATGTCTATCTTACCGAAACTGATCTATAGATTCAATTAAAACCCAATAAAAATCAACACATCAATTTTTAATGAACTAGAAAATCTAACTATGGAATTTATTTGAAAAGGAAAGAGGCCCAGGATAGCCAAAAACATATTGAAAAAGAAAAATGAAATTTGAAGAATCACACTACATGATTTCAAACATTACTACAAAGTTACAGTAGAGAAAATGGCATGGTATTGGCACAAGGATAGACACACTGACTAATAAAACCAAATTGAGTGTTCTGATATAGATCTTCATATAAGTAATCATCTGATATGTGACAAGGCCACCAAGTCCATTCAACTATGTGAGAATGGCCTCTTCAACAAATGGTGCCTGGTGAATTGGATATCCATATGCAAAAGAATTAAACAGAATTACCATCTCACTCCTTATTCAAAAATCAACTCAAGATGAATCAAAGACCTAAGTATAAGAGCCAAGATCATAAAACCTTGTAAAACAATGTAGGGAAGCATCTACCAGATCTTGTAATAGGAAAGTCCTTCATGAACATCACACTCTGGTCATGAACAACAAAAAACAAGAAGATAAAGGGAGTTCCTCAATAGTAAAACCTTTTTCACCTCAAAGAAATTTGTCAAGAAAGTGAAAAGACATCCTACCCAATGGGAGAAAATATTTGGTCACCATTTATCAGATAGGAGACATAAATCTTGCATTTATATAGAATTCCTATATCTTGAAATTAAAAAAGACAAACAGCTCATTTAAAAAATGGGCAGAGACTTGAACAGATGCTTCTCCTACAAAGAAATACAAATGGCTAAAATGCACATGAGAAAAAAATCCTCAAAATCATTAGCTATTAGGGAAATGCAAATAAAAAGTACAATGAGATACCATCTTACTCCCATAAGGATGTCCAGCTATTATAAAACCAGAAGAGTATAAGTGTTGGAGAGAATGTGGAGGAAAGGGAATACTCATCTACTGTTGGTGGGAATGATGAAGGATCCAGCCATTCTGGAGGACATTTTAGCAGTTTCTCAAAAATCTAGCTACAGCTTTGTGATATGACCCAGCAATTTCACTGCTTGGTATATTCCCAGAATAATTGAAACAAGGACACAAACTAATATATGCACATCTATGTTCATAGCAGCATTATTTACTATTGCCAAAAGTTAGAATCAACACAAATGCCTCATCAATAGATGAATGGATAAATAAAATGTGCTATACACATATAATGGAATACTACTCAGCTATAAGAGGGAATACAGTACAAACACATGGGATAACATGGATGAATCTTGAGGACATTATACAGAGTGAAGCAAGCCAGGCATCCAAGACAAATACTGCATGAACTTTCTGATATGAAATAAGCTAACCAAGCTGTCTCAGAGAACTAGAGATTGGATGATAGGCTTAAAGGAAGTTGGAGGAGAGGAAGGTTCCAAGCCGACATCTACATGGTTGAAATTTATGATATGCTGGAGATAAGTATTTGTACAGAGAATGGAAAGTTGGGGGCATAATGATAACTTTGCATGTGTTTTGTGGATTTGAGTGATGCTAGGGTTGGGAGGATGGGTCAGATGGAATTGGGGGGAGGTTTGGAGGGAACAGTTGAACATGGGAGATTGTCAGGTACATGGCTGAAACTATAATGTTTAGAAAATTCTTTAAAAAATAAAGAAGGGAGGATAACCTGTTTAAATTGTTTAAGAGGGATGGTTTGGCACAGGGGGAGGCTTCAAGGGAGTGTGTGAGTGTTCATTTTGTCATAGTGTTATATCATTGCGTGGAGACCCATATAATGAGTGTGAAGGTGTACCCACATCCTGGGAAGACCTTATGCTCTCAAACAGAGGGAATTGTATCCCTTGAGAGATTTGTTAGCTCCCAGTGGGTGAGGGCAATATAGTTTGTCAAGTCCTCAGTATTGTTGCAACTATCTGTGAATTGGTCCCTCAAGTAGTGAAGATTGATTGTCACTGTGGGCCCTGAGAAGAGGCAGAGAGAGGAATAGAATAGATGGAAGTGGCGTAATTGGAGGGCAATGTAGGTGTTCCACAAGATCATGTAATGATGGATATCAGACATGTTAAATTACACCAAAAATGTATAAAAGTCTATAGGCAAAAATGTAAATCATAATGTAAACCATAATGTGATTAAAAATTTAGAAAATTGTACTGTCTATAATATGAATCATAATGTTAACCAAAATGGAACCATGTTTGATAGCTATGTGTCGATATCTGTACATCAGTTGCAGCAAAAATAACATGAACATGTAAAATGATCATTGCTGGCAAACAGGGAAAGGGTTTGATTTTGGATATAAGAGAGTCCCCTATATTTTACATGCCATTTTACTGTGATTTAAATCTTTTGTGAAGACAAAATTCAAATTAGGGGAAAAAAGGATGTAGACACTGAGGAAGAAATGAAAAAAATGGACTTGCCACTGTTCATAGAGGGTAATACCTATTACAGTGATGAAAGGCAAAATGTCAAAAACAAAGTTTTATGTTTTTCATTTTTAATACCCCAATTTATTTTTATTTTATTTTAGTTTTCCTTAATTAGTGTGTACTCTATTTCTAATCTTTAAGCCTATCACTATTATTTCATTTTCCTATTTGAATTTGGCAATATAATAGGCTTCATATTTGAAGAAGTTTTGGACCTCAGATAGGTTCAGTTATGGCAGGAGAGGAACGCTGGTGTGGAGTGTTATTGATGGGAGGCACATAGTTGGTAGGGAGTACTCCATGGCATATATATAAGTTACATAAACTGTTTGGGTATATGTTGGTTATCTTCATAGTAGTTACAGGTACAAATGCCAACTGAGGGAGTTCTGATTTCCTACACAGGGGAGCTCTGTCACTTTCCCCAATGGAACAGCAGCAATTCCCCAAGTGCAATGGCAAAGACCAATGAAGAAGAATGATCCAATGATCGGCCCTTGATAACGAAGACAATGCTTATGAACCTGTGTGCCCGAAATACCAACTAGGCCTAGAGTTGCAGGGTGCCTAAGAGTTACTTCCTGAGATCCTCCATGTTGCTCAAATGTGGCTAGTCTCTAAGCCAGACTCAGTATGTAAATGCATCACCTTCCCCCCAGTGTGGGGCCTGTCTCCCAGGGATGAGCCTCCCTGATATAGACGGATTACTACCAGTCATTACCTGGTGATTCAACTAGAAAGAGACCCTGAATAAAAGTGTAAACTCAGACCAACAGCATATCTCAGCCTACATGTAGGATCATGTGATAAAAACTTTTTGACCTTGAATAAAAGGGGAAACAGCAAAGAGAAATGAGTGTATATGGCTAAGAGACTTTCAAAATGTGTTGGGAAGTCATCACAGGGGTCACAATTATGCACATTTCAGCAGGCCCAGAGGCAGGCAATGTATATACAATCCCAGGTACTGGAGCTCCTGAGGGCTATGGAGACACAGTTTCTGTAGTCATGGTCAATGGCTCTGGAGTTCAGCGCTGTGTCAGTGGGCCCTACTTTGGAATTTGTATTCCTAAATGTAATGGAGTTGGAATCAGATGTGTCCTTTCCACACATGCCTCTTCTGTCACTTTTACTGGACCTGTGGTTGGCACTACGATTGGTGTATACTCAGGAGACTTGAATCTGTGGACCATCCATGTGCCACCTGGACCCTGAGTCTCAGCAGAGTTTCAACTCCCATGCTGGTTCATTGGACTTACCCATATC
This sequence comes from Dasypus novemcinctus, assembly GCF_030445035.2. Taxonomy (NCBI): domain Eukaryota; kingdom Metazoa; phylum Chordata; class Mammalia; order Cingulata; family Dasypodidae; genus Dasypus; species Dasypus novemcinctus. Next base: position 59,467,897 of record NC_080691.1, on the reverse strand, counting down.
AGCTAACAGGGAGTTGAAGACAGTCGACTACCACACCAGGAAACTAAGAGTGCCTACAAGTGCAAGCAGAGAATTGCATCCATCATCCTTGTGGAATCTAATCCCCCTCTCAATAGAGAGGTGGAGTTGACATCACCATTCCTGGGTCCACAGGATGAAGTAATAAAATATTGATTAGAGTGAATTTACTGGTATTCTACTATGGAAATATTGCAACTAATCATGGAAGAAATTGTAGCATTGATATGGAGAAAGTGATCACAGTAGTTGCTGAGGTCAGGAAGAAGGAAAAAGAGATGTGATGTGGAGGCATTTCTGGGACTTGGAGTTTTCCTAAATGATATTGTAATGATAGATGCTGGACATTATATATCCTGCCATATCCCACTGAATGTACTGGGAAACTACAATGTAAACTATTATCCATGTGGTGCAGCAGTGCTCCAAAATGGTTTCACCAAATGCAATGAATGTGCCACAATGATGAAAGAGTTTGTTGATATGAGAAGAGTGGGATGGGGATGTGTGCGGTATATCAGAACATCATATATTTTTCAATGTATCATTTTGTGATCTATGTATCTTCAAAAATACATTTAAAAATGATGGGGGTGGGGTGATGAGAAGTGGGGTATATGGGAATCTTTTATGTTTTTTAATGTAATGGTTTATGTGATCTACTAATTTTAAAAAAGATAATTAAAAATTAAAAAAATCAAAAAAGAATGCATTACAGCTATCTACTGTTAGAGGAATTTCCACAAAGTACTGCTTAGTAAGAATGAAATATGCATAAAACTATGTATAATACAATGTCATTTTTAAACAAAAATAAAAATGCCATTAATGCACCAGCTTATAAATATTTGTGTGTCATTATATGAACATGATCAAAATATGTAAGGATAAAGGATACATGTTTGGTTGTAAACATGGATTATACTTGTGTTGGTGATTGATAGTAGGAGGTGATGTATGTGAAAGGATGAATTGTAGTGAAAGGGACAATCCAAGTTAAAAAAATCAAATAAAACATTCGACAACAACAAAAACTATACCATTAATGATATGAATATGTGTCTCCTCTACTATTAAATAACCCTACTAATGGTACCTGGTTAATTTCTTAAGTTTGTATTGACATTATTTCAATATCTAACCTCATAAATTCTACCCCATCATCTTCAAACTGGCTGGATTTTTTGTCCTCCTAGTTATGACCAAGTTCTTTGCTTGTGCACGAAATTCCATCCTCTTTATAATTATTAAGAACAAGATCCTGTAATTACTTCCTCCATTCCTATATCATTAACTTTTTCTATATACTCCATCATTCTGTCAACTTTTTTATGTGGTTTATCGCCCTTATTATTTTTTTTGTTTGTTTACACAGTCAGTGGTCTTTTTAATTTAATTTTATTTTTATTTTCTTTTATTTTAAAGGTACATAGATCACAAAAACTGTTATATGAAAAAGGATAAGAGGTTCCCATATACCCCACCCCCACCCCCTCTCTTTCCACATCAACATTCTCTTTCATCACTGTGGCACATTCATTGCATTTGTTGAGTACCTTTTGGAGGGCTGCTGTACTGCATGGATTATAGTTTACATTGTAGTTTACAATCTCCCCAGTCCAATTAATGGGATAGGGCAGGATATATAATATCCACCATCTGTCCCTGTAATATCATTTAGGACAATACCAAGAACCTACTGGTATTCTAGTATAGAACTATTGTGACTCCAGCAATGAAAAAATTATACCATTGATCTGAATATGGTGGCCACAGTAGTTGCTGAGTGCAGGAAGATGGAAGAAAAGATGTGATGTGGGAGTGGGGGGCACATTTTTGGAATTGGAGTTGTCCTAAATTATTTTGCAGGGACAGATGCAGGACATAGCAGACATTTAAAAAACCTTTCCCTAGACCCCATATCTATTTCAAGTAATTACTACAATTTTCTATTGTACTTTATAAAAACACCTTCACCTTGCTAAATTCAATGTTCCACTTCAATTCTTACTCAAACCATCATTATTATTTGAAGTAACAGCTTCTTTACATAGGTATAACCTTTGATCATGAAAGTCACTCATTCAAGTTATATGAATCATCTGATTATTAATGAAAATGATGCTTATTTTGATTGATCTCATCATGAAATTTTTAAATATCTGCCTATTAAAATATACACCATATAATTATACTGAAAATTAGATTTTTAAGAATACTTTCATTCTTCATAACATGAAAATATCCAAAAGAGCATTACAGAACTGAGTCAATTCACAAATATTTTGTCAATTCCAAAAAATCATTTACAATATTTATATCAGAATCACTAAAGAGAACTTTTACATGAATATAACTTGCCAAATAACACCATCAATATGCTCTTGCAAAATGTAAAATTTCATTCACATTCTTAGGTATTAATGCAGTGTCTTGGATTATCTGCATAATGAGACCCAATCCAACTTTGGTATTGAAGGGCATTCTGTGAAATAGAGGGTAATAGTTTCATGCACTGATGACATCTCTGTAGACAAAGAGAGCAAGGTAACATTCATAAACACTAGAACTTGATTTGTTTCAATGTGACCAACCTTTACTATCCTTGCAAAAATTTGTGTCATCTCAGCGATTCAGAAAAGAGTTATCTTTTAAATAAAGGAGAATTTTTGAAGTGAATATCAAGAATGCTCTTTATTCTAAAGAAGTCTGAATCCTGATTGCAAACAAAAAGATACAAAATCCAGAATGTTGGCAGAATTTGTCCACAAAACAAACAGATGATAAATTAACATTATGAGGCTAAAACACTCACAATCATGTATTATATAAATAAACATTTTGTAGTTTATATATGAAAAGTGAAATAGCAAATATTAAATCAAGATATTGATCTCATTTACTGGCTTGACTTTATATAATATAGTGGAACTTTGGTTTGCCTGTCGGATGGAAGATAATGTATTTTATCATGCTTTTGACTCCATAATTTTAGTTCCTAAATAAACAGTAGTAAATTTCCATGAATACATTCTGTGGTAAAGACAAATGCCTGTGGAAATGTACGTACATTTAAACTAAAGCACAGATTTTTGAAACACCCAAACGGTGCATCTTCAAGGGTGATTCTTTTTTTTGTCTTTATTTTTTTTTAATATTACATTAAAAAATATGAGATCCCCATATATCCCCATTCCCCTCACACCACTCCTCCCCCCATTACAACAATCTCCTCCATCATCATGAGACATTCATTGCATTTGGTGAATACTTCTCTGAGTACCACTGCACCTCATTGTCAATGGTGCACATTATAGCCCACACTCTCCGACATTATACCCAGTGGGCCATGGGAGGACATACAGTGTCCAGTAACTGTCCCTGCAGCACCACCCAGGACAACTCCAAGTCCTGAAAATGCCCCCACATCTCATCTCTTCCTCCCATTCCCCACACCCAGCAGCCACCATGGCCACTTTCTCCACACCAATGCCACATTTTCTTCAAATACTAATCACAACGTTTCATGAACAGAATATCAGTAAGTCCACTCTAATCCATACTCTATTCCTCCATTCTGTAGACCTTGGAATAGTTGTGTTCACTCCACATCTCTATCAAGAGGAGGCTTAGATTCCACATGGATGCTGGATGCAATCCTCCTGCTTTCAGTTGTAGGCACTCTTGGCTCCATGGTGTGGTGGTTGCCCTTCTTCACTCAATGTTAGCTGAGTGGGGTAAATCCAATAAACCAGAGTATAGGAGCTGAAGTCTGTTGAGGCTCAGGTCCTGGCTATCACATGGTCAGTCCAGAGATTCATGTCCCCTGGGTATATATTAAACCCCAACTCGAACTACAGTTCTAGTAAAAGTGACAGGAGAGGCTTGTGACAAAAGATCACACCTGAGTCCAGCTCCATCACACAGAAACACAAACTCCAATGTAGGGCCAACTGAGATGGCACTGAACTCCATCTGCCATGGTCATAGAACCTGTGGGTCTCTGTAGCCCTCAGAAGAACTAAAACCCAGGGTTGTACCTACTTTATCTCTCTCTGGGACTCTGCTGATGTGTGCATAAGAGCAAACCCTCTGATAAACTCCTGACTCTTTTTGGAGACTCATAGCCATATAAACTCATTTGTCTTTTCAATTCCCCCCTTTAACCAGGTCAAAAAGCATTTTTAATTCCTGGTATTATATGTAGATTGAGATATTCTGCTGGTCCGAGTTGACCCTTTTATTCAAGGTCATTTTCTAGTTACATCATCAACTGGTACTTGGTAGTAATCTCTCAGCACCAGGGAGGCTTATCCCCAGGAGCCATGTCCCACACTGGGCGGAAGGCAATGCATTTACATACTGAGTTTGGCTTCGAGACTGGCCACATTTGAGCAACATGGAGGCTCTCAGGACGTAACTCTTAGGAACGCTGCAGCTCTAGGCCTTGTTCTTATTTCAGGTACACAGGCTCACAAGTATATTCATTAGTATCAAGGGCTCATTCTTGGAACTTCACTTTTTTATAGTCTTTGCCTTTCCAGTTGGAGGATTGTTGCTGTTCCTTTAGGGACTGTGATAAAGCTCCCCTGGCTAGAAACTCAGCACTGCCTCAGTTGTTGTTTCAAACTGTATTCACCATGAAAATATCCAAATATTTTTATGTACCCTGGATATATGCCCTAAAGAAGTCCCTGCCAACCATGTGTTCCTTGTCAATAATATCTCACACCAGTATTCCTCTACTGCCATTGTTGAACCTCTCTGTGAGCCAAAACTTCCTGAAATGTGAAGCCCAATATATTGCCAGGTTCCCTTATTAGTAAAATGTAATATAGCAATGAGTTTTAAGGTTAGATATAGAATACATATTAACTTGGAAAAATGAAGGTAAAAATAAATTGGGGTATCAAAAATTTAAAAATGCAAAAGCTTTGTTTTTGATGTTTTGCCTTCCATCACTGCAATAAGTGTGGCCCTGTATGCAAATTGGCAAAGCAACTACATCCATCTTTTCCTCAGTGCTACATCCTAACTTTTTCTTTCCTTTTTTCTAATTATTAAGCTTATATTCAAAAGAGTTTTAGATCAAAGTAATTCTTATATACACTAAACAGTACTCACACATATCCAAAATAAAACCTTTTCCTTTCCACAGCAATAATCTTTTTACATATTCATACTATATTTACTGAAACTGACATATAGATATTGAGACAATAGCTTTCCAATGAGGTAACTTTTGGGTTTACATTGTGGTTTATATTTTAGACTATACAATTTTCTAAATTTTTAGTTATCCTATGTTTTACATTATGATTTACATTTTAGCCTATCAGCTCCTATAAATTTTTGGTGTAATTTTACATGTCTTATATCCATCCTTGTATACAAGTTTTGAAACACTTTTATTGCCCACACAGTTACATTGGTTCCATCTACTACACACCTCTTGCCCCCTCCTCTTAGGGCCCACAGTGACAGTCAATCTTCATTGCTTGAAGGGCCATGTTCAGAGATACTTGCAACAGTGTTGAGGGCTTGACTTGCTCAACTGCCCTAATGCCCAGGGAGGCACCATTTCTCTTGAGAGATACATTTCCCTCTATTTGAGGGCATCAGTCCTCCCCAGGATGTGGGTATACCTTCTCTCTCATTATATGGGTCTCTATATATAACCCGCTATGGCAAAATGAGCATTCACATATTCCCTAGGAGCCTGTTCTATGTCAGATTATTCATCTTAAAGAGGAAAATTAAGCATCTTAAAGAGGAAACTTTCCTCATTATATTTTTGAAACGGTTTTCTTAGCATTGTACTCGCAACCAAATACCTGACAATCTCCTGTGTTCGTATGTTGCCCCACACTCCCCCCAATGTCTTGGGCAATATTACCCATCCTCCCATCCCTAGCCCCCCTCAAGCCTACAAAGCCCCACCCAAAGTTCACCCTATACCCCAATTTTATACCTTCCTTGTACAAATACTTACCTCCGGCTTATCACAGATTTCACCCATGTAGTTGTCAGCTTACATCCTTCCTCTACCCCCGATTTCCTGTAAACCTATCATCCAGTCTCTAGCTCTCTGAGGCAACTTGGTTTACTTATTTCATATCATTGAGGTCATGTACTATTTGTCCTTCAATGCCTTGGTTGCTTCACTCAACATAAGGTTCTCAAGATTCATCCATGTTATCACGTGAGTTTGTAGTGTGTTTGTTCTTAAAGCTGAGTAGTATTCCATTGTATGTATATACCACATTTTATTGATCCATTCATCTGTTGATGGGCATTTGGGTGGATTCCAACTTTTGGCGATAGTGAACAATGCTGCTATGAACATTGGTGTACATATATCGGTTTGTGTCCTTGTTTTCAGTTCTACTGGGTATATGCACAGCAGTGGAATTACTGGGTCATATAGCAAGGCTATGGCTAGTTTTTTGAGAAACTGCCAAACTGTCCTCCAGAATGGTTGGATCCTTCTGCATTCCCACCAGCAGTGCATGAGTGTTCCCTTTCCTCCCCACCCTCTCCAGCATGTGTAGTCTTCTGTTTTTTGTTTTTTGTTTTTTGTTTTTTTTATAGCTGCCAATCTTATGGGAGTAAGATGGAATCACATTGTAGTTTTGATTTGCAATTCCCTGATAGCTAGAGATTTGGAGCATTTTTTCATGTGCTTTTGAGCCATTTGTATTTCTTCTTTGGTGAAGTGTCTGTTTAAATCTTTTTCCCATTTTTTAAATGGGATGTTTATATTTTTATTTTCAAGATATAGGAGTTCTTTATGTGTGCAAGTTATAAGTCTCCTATTCGATATATGGTACTAAATATTTTCTCCCATTCTGTAGTCTGTCTTTTCACTTTCTTGACAAACTCCTTGAAGTACAGAACACTTTAATTTTGAGAAAGTCCCATTTATCTATTTGTTCTTTTGCTGCTCGTGCATTTGGTGTGAAGCTCAGTAAGCAATTTCCTATTAAATAGGCCTTGTATATTTTTCCCTACACTGCTTTCCAAAGTCTTTGTGGTCTTGGCTCTTGTATTTAGGTCTTTGATCCATATTGAGTTGATTTTTATATATGGTGTAAAATGGTCATCCTCTTTCATTCTTTTACATATGGATATCCAGTTCTCCAGGCACCATTTGTTGAATAGGCCATTCTCTCTCAGTTGAGAGGTTTTGGTGGCTTTATTGAATATTATATGGCTATATATATGAGGATCTATATCAGGACTCTCAATTTGCTTCCATTGGTCTGTGTGTCTCTCCTTGTGCAAATACTATGCTCTTTTCACTACTGTAGCTTTGTAGTATTATTTGAAGTCAGGTAGTGTGATTCCTCCAATTTCATTTTTCTTTTTCAATATGTCTTTTGCTATTCGGGGCCTCTTTCCTTTTGAAATACATTTCATAGTTTTTCTAGTCCCTTGAATAATGTTGTGTTGATTTTTATTGAGATTGCATTGAGTGTGTAGGTCAGTTTTGGAAGGATAGACATCTTAATAATATTTTGTCTTCCGAACCATGAACAGGGAATATTCTTCCATTTATTTAGGTCTTCTTTGATTTCCTTGAACAGTCTTGTATAGTTCTCTGTGTATAAGTTTTTTACATTTTAGTTAAATTTATTCCTAGGTATTTGATTTTTTTATTGACTATTGTAAATGGTGTTTGTTTCTTGATTTCCTCCTGAGCTTGCTCATTATTAGTGTACAGAAATGCTACTGATTTTTGCGCATTGATCTTATAACCTGCGATATTACTAAACTCATTTATGAGTTCTAGAAGCTTTGTTGTAGACCTCTCAGTGTTTTCTTTGTATAGGATCATGTCATCTGAAAATAATGAAATTTTGACATCTTCCTTTCCAATTTGAATGCCTTTTATATCTGGTTCTTACCTCAGTGCTCAAGCAAGTACTTCTTTTTTTTGTAATTATTTATTTATTTTTTTAAAAATTACATTAAAAAAATATGAGGCCCCATTCAACCCCACCGCCCCCGCCCCCCACTCCCCCCACAGCAACACTCTCTTCCATCATCATGACACATCCATTGCACCTGGTAAGTTCATCTCTGAGCATCACTGCACCCCATAGTCAATGATCCACATCATAGCCCAGACTCTCTCACGTTCCATCCAGTGGGCGCTGGGGGGATCTACAATGTCCCGTAATTGTCCGTGAAGCACCATCCAGGACAACTCCATGTCCCGAAAACGCCTCCACATCTCCTCTCTTCCTCCTGTTCCCCACACCCAGCAGCCACCATGGCTACCGTTCCCACACCCATTCCACATTTTCTCTGTGGACATTGGATTGGTTGTGTCCATTGCACACCTATGTCAAGTGAGGGCTTAGATTCCACATGGGTACTGGATGCACTCCTCCCGCTTCCAGTTGTAGACACTCTAGGCTCCATGGTGTGGTGGTTGACCTTCTTCAACTCCATGTTAGGTGAGTGGAGTAAGTCCAATAAATCAAAGTGTAGGAGCTGAAGTCTGTTGAGGCTCTGGGCCTGGGTGTCCTATTATCAGTCCAGAGATTCAAATCCCCTACATATATATTAAACCCGGCACCCACTACAATTCCAATAAAGTAGCATGCAAGTCTTGTGAAAAGAGATCCCCTCTGAGTTCAATTCCATCATGCAGAAACACCAGCTCCAAAGAAGGGTCATCTGTCATGGCAGTGAACCCCTTCTGCCATGACCATAGAACCCGTGGGTCTCTTTATCCCTCAAAAGAACCAATACCTGGGGTTGTATCTACCTTATCTGTCTCTTAGACTCTGTTCAGTTGTACATAGGGGAATTCATTCTGGAAAACTCCAGACTCTTTTTTAGGAACTCACAGCCTTATAATCTCATTTCTCCTTTCCATTTCCCCCTTACATTAGGTCAAACAGCTTCCCGAAGTCATGTTATTATATGTAGACAGGGATATTCTGCTGATCCGCATTGAACCTTTAATTCAAGGTCATTTTCTAGTTGCATCTTCAGCTGGTATGTGGTAGTGATCCCTCGGTTCCAGGGAGGCTCATCCCAGGTGTCATGTCCCATGCTGGGGGGAATGCATCACATCTACACGCTGAGTTTGGCTGTGAGAGTGGCCATATTTGAGTAGCATGAAGGCTGTCAGGAGGAAACCCCCAGGCACAATGCTACTCTAGGCCTTGTTCTTATTGCATGTGTATAGGCTCAAAAGTGTAGCCATTAGTATCAAGAGCCCACTGTTGGGCCCTCCTTCCTTCCTGGTTCTTGCCATTGCCCCTGGAGGATTGCCGCTGCTCTCCCAGGGCCCACAACTGTGCCCCCCCCCCCCCGGCCAGGAGCCCAGAACCCCCCCAGCTGTTGTTTTTAATTGTTTCCACTATGAGTATATATAGACATTACCATATACCCTGGGCATATGCCCTGTATAACTCCCTGTCAACCATATATATCCTGTCAATAACATCCTATATCCGTATTCCTCCGCTGCCATTGTTGAACCACTCTGTGATCCAAAACTTCCCGTAAAGTGAATCCCAACATAATGTCAGCTTCAGAAGAGTCTTAGATCACCGAAATTCATATATACAATACACAGTACTTCCCCAGATCCACCATAAAACCTTTTCCCTTCCGCAGCGATAATCTTTTAACTTATTCATATCATATTTCCTGAAACTGATGTACAGATTCCAAAACAATAGTTTTCAAACAAGGTGATATCTCTGCTTACTATGTGGTCCATACTTTAGGTTGTACAGTTTTCTAAATTTTTTAGTTATCCTATGTTTTGTCTTATGGTTTTCATTATTAGTCTGTCGTCCCCTATATGTTTTTGGTGTAATATTAGCTGTTTTATATTCATCCTCGCGTACTCTCACATAACTCCTCTCTTGCCCCCTTATTTACCTTTGTTCCATCCATTCCACATCCATTTTCCCATCCCCTTAGGGCCCACAATGCCTGCCAATCTAATGCCCTGGGAGCTGTCCTTTCTCACGAGAGATACAGTTCTCTCTATTCGACGGCATTAGTCTTCCCCAGGATATGGGTCCACCCCACCCAATGGTAGAACCCACCTTGGCAAAATGAGCCTTCAGCTATTCCCTCCGGAGTCCGTCCCGCATCAGACCATACCCCCTGAGCGTCCTAACCAGGTAACCCTCTTACTTATACTTTGATATGTTTTACTCAACATTTTGTTCTCAACGAACATCTGACACTCTCCCATGTTTGTATGTTGCCCCTCCCTCCCCCTTATTTCTTGGACATTATTACCCCTCTGCCCATCCCCAGCCCCCCTCAAACCCAGAAAACCCCACCCAAAGGTAACCCCTTGCCCCCATTTTGTCCCTTCTTTGTGCTCATACTTACCGCCAGCTCATCACAGATTCCACCCCTGCAGACATTAACTCACATCCTGCCTCCACCCCCCAATTTCCTGTAAGCCACTTTTCCAGACTCTAGGTCTCTGAGACAGTTAACTTATTTCATATCATTGAGGTCATGTAGTATTTGTCCTTCAATGCCTGGGTTGCTTCACTCAACATAAGATTCTGAAGGTTCATCCATGTTATCACGTGCGATTGTAGTGTATTGGTTCTTACAGCTGAGTAGGATTCCATTGTGTGTATATACCACATTTTATTGATCCACTCATCTGTTGATGGACATTTGGATTGATTCCAACTTTTGGCGATAGTGAACAATGCTGCTATGAACATTGGTGTACATATATTGGTTTGTGTCCTTGTTTTCAGATCTGATGGGTATATACCCAGCAGTGGTATTGCTGGGTCATATGGCAAATCTATGGATAGTTTTTTGAGAAACCACCAAACTGTCCTCCAGAATGGTTGGATCCTTCTGCATTCCCACCAGCAATGGGTGAGTGTTCCCCTTTTTGCACAATCTCTCCAGCATTTGTATTCTACTGTTTTTTTTCATGGCTGCGAATCTTATGGGAGTAAGATGGTATCTCATTGTAGTTTTGATTTGCATTTCCCTGATAGATAGAGATTTGAAGCATTCATGTGCTTTTTAGCCATTTGTATTTCTTCTTTGGAGAAGTGTCTGTTTAAATCTTTTTCCCATTTTTTAAATGGGTTGTTTATCTTTTTGTTTTCAAGATATATGAGTTCTCTATATATGCAAGTTATAAGTCTCTTATCAGATATATGGTTGCCAAATATTTTCTCCCATTGTGTGGGTTCCCTTTTTACTTTCTTGAGGAACTCCTTTGAGGTGCATAAGGCTTTAATTTTGAGGTAGTCCCATTTATCTATTTGTTCTTTTGCTGCTCGTGCTTTTGGTGTGATATTCATGAAGTCATTTCCTATTACAAGTTCCTGTAGATGTTTCCCTACACTGCTTTCTAAGGTCTTTATGGTCTTGGCTCTTATATTTAGGTCTTTGATCCATCTTGAGTTGATCTTTGTATAAGGTGAGATGGTAATCCTCTTTCATTCTTCTACATATGGCTATCCAGTTCTCCAGGCACCATTTGTTGAATAGGCCATTTTCTCCCAGTTGAGAGGGTTTGATGGCTTTATTGAATATTATATGGCTATATACATGAGGTTCTATATCTGAACTTTCAATTCGATTCCAATGGTCTGTGTGTCTCTCCTTATGCCAGTACCATGCTGTTTTCACTACTCTAGCTTTGTAGTATGTTTTGAAGTCAGGAAGTGTGATTCCTTCTATTTCATTTTTCTTTTTCAATATGTCTTAGGCTATTCGGGGCCTCTTTCTATTCCAAATAAATTTCATAGTTTTTCTAGTTCCTTAAAGAAGGCTGTGTTGATTTTTATTGGGATTGCATTGTATGTGTAGATCAGTTTTGGTAGGATAGACATCTTAATAATATTCAGTCTTCCTATCCATGAGCAGGGAATATTCTTCCATTTATTTAGGTCTTCTTTGATTTCCTTGAACAGTCTTGTATAGTTCTTGATGTATAAGTTTTTTACCTCTTTAGTTAAATTTATTGCTAAGTATTTCATTTTTTATTTACTATTGTGAATGGTATTTGTTTCTTGATTTCCTCCTGATCTTGCTCATTATTGGTGTACAGAAATGCTACTGATATTTGCGCATTGATCTTATAACCTGCGACTTTGCTAAACTCATTTATGAGTTCTAGGAGCTTTGTTGTAGATCTCTCAGGGTTTTCTATATATAGGATCATGTCATCTGCAAATAATGAAATTTGACTTCTTCCCTTCCAATTTGAGTGCCTTTTATATCTGGTTCTTGTCTCAGTGCTTGAGCAAGTACTTCCAAGACAATGTTAAATAGGAGCGGAGACAATGGGCATCCTTGTCTTGTTCCTGTGTTTAGAGGGAAGGATTTTAGGATTTCTCCATTGTAAACAATGTTGGCTTTAGGTTTTTCATATATACTCTTTATCATGTTCAAAGTGTTTCCTTGTATTCAGATCTTTTGGAGTGTTTTTATCAGGAAGGGGTGCTGTATTTTGTCAAATGCCTTTTCAAAAATGATGGAGAGTCAAAATATTCACAGATAAAGAGAAACTGAAAGAGTATATCAACAAGAAACCTCCCCTTCAAGAAATTCTTAACTGAGTTCTGCAGGAAGAAAGGAAAAAACAGGACAGTCAGAGATGGAGGAGAGTGTAAGAGCAACAAAAAGAGAAGGGGAAAATAAAATAATACAAACAAAATTTAACAAACACAAATCCAACCAAAATATGGCTACCACAAATAATTCTCTGAACGTAATAACACTGAATGTCAATGGATTAAACTCACCTATAAAAAGATTCAGACTGGAACACTGGATAAGGAAATATGACCCATCTATATGCTGCCTACAAGAGACACATCTTAGACCCAGAGACTCATGGAGATTGAAAGTGAATGGCTGGAAAACAATCATACAAGCAAACAACAACCAAAAAAAGGCAGGAGTAGCTATATTAATATCAGACAAAATAGACTTTAAATGTGAAACAATTGTGAGAGACAAAGAAGGACACTATATTTTAGTGAAAGGGACAATCTGTCAAGAAGATCGAACAATCATAAATATTTATGCTCCTAACAAGGGTGCCTCTAAATATGTGAGGCAAACGCTGGAAAAACTAAGTGAAAGAATAGATGCATCTACAATTATAGTGGGGTTTTTAATACACCACTATCAACTCTGGACAGAACATCTCAAAAGAGAATCACTAAAGAAACAAAACATTTGAACAGTATATTAGAAGAGCTGGATCTAATAGACATATATAGATCATTACACCCAAACACAGCAGGATATACATTTTTCTCAAGTGCACATGGAACATTTTCCAAGATAGACCATATGCTAGGCCACAAAGAAAGGCTTAATGAATTCAGAAAGATCGAAATCATACAAAACAATATCTCTGACCACAGTGGTGTGAAGCTGGAAATTTGCAAGGGACAGAGACCCAGACTTCACACAACAATTTCGAAATTAAACAGCACACTCTTAGAAAAATAGTGGGTCAAAGAGGAAATCTCAAAAGAAATCAATGACTACTTTGAAACAAATGATAATCATAACACAACATACCAAAATTTATGGGATGCAGCAAAAGCGGTACTGAGAGGGAAAGTTATAGCCATAAATTCATGTATCAAAGAAGAAGAAAGAGCAAAAATTGGAGAACTAACTGCACTTTTGATGGAATTAGAAAAACAACAACAAAGTAACCCAACAGGAAGAAGAAGGAAGGAAATAACAAAGATAAGAGCAGAACTAAATGAAATAGAAAATAAGAAAGCACTTGAAAATATAAACAAGACCAAGAGCTGGTTTTTTGAGAAGATCAACAAAATTGACAAACCTTTAGTGAGACTAACAAAGAAAAAAAGAGAAAAGATGCAAATGCACAAAATAAGAAATGAGGAAGGTGATATCACCACTGACCCCACAGAAATAAAGACTATCATAAGAGGATACTTTGAAAAACTATATTCCAACAAAAATGACTGCGGCGGCTTGCTCGGTCGGTAGAGGTGGGGGTCTGGCTGCGGACGAGGGGTCGGTCCAGCTCCAGACGAGGGGTCGGTCCCACTTGGGATGAGGGGTCGGTCCCACTTGGGATGAGGGGTCGGTCCGGCAGCAGACGAGGGATCGGTCTCACAAGGGGTTGCGCGGTTCGGCTGACGGGGTTGCCCGGCGAAGCCGGCGACGAAGGGGTCACCCGGAGAAGCAGGCAATGAACTGGGGACAAGGGAGGCCAGGCCCTTGTCGGGGGCTCTCAGGACTGGAGAGCACACGGCAGAAAAACTACCACGGAGACAAGGTAAACATGCAAGTCCACTTTATTGAGGGAGAGGCAACAGTTTTATAGGGGCTGGGGAAGGCTGATTGGTTGAAGCCATGCCCTGTTCTGATTTGTTGCCGGCAAAAGGTCAGTGGGCGGTACTGGACAGGGGAGGGGTGGTGGTTAGGGATTGGCTGTCGCTGTTGCTGGGGGAAGGGGCAGGGTTTAGGGATTGGTGGCTGCTGTTGCTGGGGTGGAGGGCAGACTTGAGTTTCCCGCCCATGCCTGGCTGTTGCTGCTGTTGGGGGAGGGAAAAGGGCAGACTGGATTTTTCCGCCCACGTTTGGCTGTTGCTGCTTTCGGGGGAGGGGAAAAGGGCAGACTGGATTTCTCCGCCCACGTTTGGCTGTTGCTGCTGTCGGGGGAGGGGAAAAGGGCAGACTGGAATTTTCCGCCCTGCGCCTGCGCAGGGAGAAGGAAGAAGAAGGGTGCCGCCCCACAGGCATCATGTGGCGCCATCCGGGAGGAGGGGTGGCTGCGGAAGTATGGCTGCTGAGAAGGGGAGACCCGAGGGCACTCTGCGCCCATGCTGAGCTTCCTTCAGGGGTGGCGGTGGGCCCGACCAACCACCCTATTATGGGGGCAGCGGAATTAGGCCTACCGCGGCCGCTCCCCTCGCCAGGCCAGCAAACCACACTTCAGCCCGAGGGGTGACCGCAAATGACAATTTAGAGGAAATGGACAAATTCCTAGAAACACATAAGCAGCCCATATTGACAAAAGAAGAAATTGACGATCTTAATAAACCAATCCCAAGCAAAGAGATAGAATCAGTCATTAAAAATCTCCCAACTAAGAAGAGCCCAGGGCTAGATGGCTTCACAGGTGAATTGTACAAAACATTCCAGAAAGAACTAACACCAGTCCTGTTGAAACTATTCCAAAAAATTGAAACAGAAAGAACATTGCCTAACTCCTTCTATGATGCCAACATTACCCTAGTATCAAAGCCAAACAAAGACACCACAAGAAAGGAAAATTACAGAACAATTTCTCTAATGAACCTAGATGCAAAAATACTTAACAAAATACTTGCTAATCGTATTCAACAACACATTAAAAGAATTATACACCATGACCAAGTGGGATTTATTCCAGGTATGCAAGGATGGTTCAACATAAGAAAATCAATCAATGTGATACACCATATAAACAGATTGAGAGCAAAAAACCACATGATTATATCTATAGAAGCAAGTACTTCTAAGACAATGTTAAATTGTAGGGGAGAGAATGGGAATCCTTGTCTTGTTCCTGATCTTAGAGGGAAGGATTTTAGCTTTTCACCATTGTAAACAATGTTGGCTGTGGGTTTTTCATATATACTCTTTATCATGTTCAAAAAATTTCCTTGTATTCCGATCTTTTGCAATGTTTTTATCAAGAAAGGGTGTTGTATTTTGTCAAATGCTTTTTCTGCATCTATAGATAGAGTCATGTGATTTTTTCCCTTCAATCTGTCTATATTGTGTATTACATTGATTGATTTTCTTATGTTGAACCATCCTTGCATACCCGGAATAAATCCCACTTGGTCATGGTCTATAATTTGTTTAATGTGTTGTTGAATACGGTTGGCAAGTATTTTGTTTAGGATTTTTGTGTCTAGGTTCATTAGAGAAATTGTTCTGTAATTTTCCTTTCTTGTGGTGTCTTTGGCTTTGGTACTAGGGAAATGTTAGCATCATAGAAGGAGTTAGGTAATGTTCCTTCTGTTTCAATTTTTTGGAAGGGTTTCAGCAGGTTTGGTGTTAGTTCTTTCCGGAATGTTATGTAGAATACACCTGTGAAGCCATCTGGCCTTGAGCTCTTCTTAGTACGGAGGTTTTTAATGACTGATTCTATCTCTTTACTTGTGATTGGTTTGTTGAGATCATCAATTTCTTCTTTCATCAATATAGGCTGCTTATATATGCATACGTACTTTAATAAGTCTATCCTGACAATTAGAGTGAAAAACAAGAATAACATATCCAGTCAAAAGATTAAATCAATATTGAAAGAGTCATAAAATGACAGAAGAATAGAGCAGTCTTATATACAATCTCACCAACAACTAGTTCATGACTGGGAAGTCCTGAATTAGCAACTGATCCAAGATTCTCAATTGATTGCAAAACCTGTGTAGGGCACCCTCTCCTAAAGTTGGATTTCATCTGGCCTGACAGGAACCGTCCTTTTATTGAGCTCATAATCAATGAACTCAATACTTTAGATTCCAACTTGTGAGTACTGCATCAATTCCAGAGGAATTAGACAGCCTCCTCAGGAAGGAACACAACACTCCCCAGACAGTACATTCCAAGGTTTATACAGCAATCCCTGAGAAAGTTTCCAGTCTTCCCAGGGAGGAATATAATGCTTCCTGGAATGCATCCTATCAGTTCTTATTTGTTGTAAACCATCCTCCAGTGTACCCACTCTTATAGTTCTCAACATTCCTCCTGAAATATAGAAAGTGCTTACCAGTACAACATTAGTTTGATGATTCACGTAATTTCCTGCATAATGTTTCTCTTTCAGGTTTGAAAAATAATTACTTAATTTTCCCAAAACACTCCCCCCAATGTTTTTATTTATAAACTAATCCATTTTTTCTGGATGATTGTATTAGATTTAGCTAAGATGACTTTGATTAAATTAACTGTTAAGATTAGGACTTTGATTCATCAACATCAGTAAGGCATGACTCAGGTTGAGTCCCACCCTCTTGTTAGGCCTATATAAATGGACAGTACTCAAGCAAACACAGAGAAAGAGAGAGAGCTTTGCCATGCTTGATCCTAGGGCTCTGGGGAGATGTGAATCATTCATATGATAGTTCACAGCTGTGATTTGAAGGAAGCTGGGCCCATGGAAACTTAAGAGGAAAAGGAAGTCCAAGAAGGAGAGACCAAGGAGGGGTCATTGACCACCTTGCTTCAAGACATGACAATTGAATTTTGTGAGAAAGCAACTTCTAGTTGGACTCTTTAGTAACTTGTAACTGTTAGCTTTTATCCTGAATAAATATACTTTAGAAAAGCCAAACATTTTCTAGTACTTTGCATCAGCAACCCTTTGGCAAACTAATACAATACATATACAATTTAACCCAACAACTACACTTCTGAGACCTCTCACTTAACCTTATTCAAAAGGACAGATATTTATTGAAAAACTATTTGTCATAGACAAAGTCTGGACAAAACATGAAGAGGGCTTGATGTCTTAAATTTAGTAAAACTTTTGATGGAGTATAATGCAGTGGGATTAAAAAAACATGTTTTCAATTTTAATCCATCCCTGTGGGTGTGAACACTGTAAATAGAACCTGTAAAAGATATTATTTTTCTTCAAAATGTGGCCTAACAGAAGGAAGTTGGGTCTTAACCCTGTTACTGGAGGCATTATGAAGGCAAAGCCTGGTGGAAGAGCAGGGAGCTGGAAGTCAACAGAAGCCAGTAGAGAAATGAGAATACATTTTCTTGTAAATGTTAGGGAAAAGTCAAAGAACCCCAAGGATGGTTGACAGCCAGAAGATACTGACCCCTAGAATAAGCCAGTCTTCTTACCTCTTGTTTAGTTTGCCAAAGGACTGCTGATGCAAATTATGAGAAATGGGTTGGATTTTTAAAAAGGGATTTATTGGAGGTAAACTTTCAGTTCCAAGGATGTGCAAAATCCAAACCAAGGGACCATCAGAGATGCTTTCTCACCAAAATCAATTGCTTTGTAGAGTAATTTGCTCCGAAACGCTGTCAAGTCCGTCCCATCCAAAATCTACCGTCTCTCAGATTACAACTTCTGAAGTTCAACCATCAGCTATCAAGCACATGGCTTGGCTTTACTCTTCGTGAGTTCTTGTTGGGCCCAGCCTCTTGGAGGCTTCATGCTTAAGCAATCCTCTAGACCTTCCTCACATTGCAGGATCAAATATGGCAACCTCCTTTTTCTCTGTGTCTCATTGTGTGTATGTCTCTCTCTCTCTCTGTCTCCATTTTTATCAGACAGAGCAAGAGGACCTAGACTTAACAAAATCACACCCCACTTACATAGTCCAATCAAAAGTCAAAAACAATCCTATCAGGTGATCTAGTTAAAGGTCCCTCAAGTTTAATGCAATCAAAAGGTATCACACCCACAGGGATATATTAGTTTAAAGCATCTTTCTCTTTTCAGGATTGCACTTGAAGGAACATCTTGAAGCATTGCTATTAACCCTTGCCAATAGTTTACATTATAGTTTACAGTTGGCACAGCACATTTTCATAGGTTTTGTCAAAATATATAATGACCACTATATGTGAAATTAGGTCTCCTATTTTAGTCTTTTCCTATTTTTTTAATAAAACATTTATGGCTATAAAAATATATATACTATACAATTTAATTGGCTTAACAACCATAATCTAGGTGCTCTCTTTACCATTTTACATATCAAGAAAATCATTTTCCCAGTTCTCATTCACAGTCAAGTTTCTTTCCAAGTAAAGAAAAAAGTAAAGAGAAATTTTTCTTTATTAACAGAAATTCTCAAAGCGTTTAATAAGGTAGGCCAGGGAACTTCAAGACAGTGATGTATTTAGTAGTGTTTCCAGAGTTTCTTTCTTTGTTGTTTTTTTTTTATTTTAACTGTAGACAACATTCCTTAATGGAACACTTATTAATATCACAAGATATTTTGAAAGATGCTGAGGTCTTGATTGAAGAAGTTAATGTCATCAACATAGAATCTTTTGAACTTTTAATATTTGAGAATCTTTTTTACATGAAAAAAATTCTAAAAGTTCCTTAAGGGTTTTTTTTCCCCTGTTTTTTAGCTCCCAGGGGCCATGGTGCCTCATGTATGGGAAGCCTACATGCAACAACTAACCACTGAACCACATCAGCTCCACTGATTTGGTTTGTTCATTTATTTATTTTTTTAAGAGTTACTGGGAACAGAACCCAGGACCTCCCATGAGGGAAGCAGGTGCTCAACCACATGAACCACATCTACTTCACCCTTAAGTTTTAACTAACACTAACTATTCAAAGCTTGAAATCTTAAAGCCAGTTTCTTAAAGAGTTTAAGCTCAATTTTTGAAAGTCAGAAAATGATTCCAGTGTCTACTCTTAACCACTGTACCATTCTGTGTTCTCTGATCATAAGTCAATATTTATTTTAACTCTGGATGCCTGCTATGTTGACCTCTTTGACCCTTCAAAGTAGACCTGCAGAGAGAAAATCAGAGAAACAATTGGAAAAGCTCCAAGACTTTGGCAACACAGGACCAACAAGGTCAGAAAACCAGAAGAGAAGAAAGACTCAGGGATGGCTGAGGAGGAGGGGCCCATTCCAACCTCAAGAACTCTTAAATGGCCAATCAAATTCCAGAATTTTCTTCTTCTGAATAAAGAATATTATTTTAAGTTTAAACAAATAACCAAAAAAAACCCAATACTAACAGTCAGGACCAACTGAGTGGTCTATGATAATCTCAGAGTTTTGAGTATTAAATGATGTTTAAAATAACAAATATTTACAGAGAATTTACTGGTATTGAGGTTTACAAGGATTATCTGATTTGATCCTCATAAAATCTCTATCATTCCCTTTAAGTGAAACAAAGATATCATGTTTTGTCACAATTCACACTACAAAGGCAAAAGTAAGATTTAAACTCAGGGCTGTCTGAAGCAGACATTTTGTTCACAACCATTATAGTATACTAAACCTTATCACCCAGTTCTCCATAATGTATATACAGGATATGATACATAAAATCTCCTTCATCCAACAAAAACTTGAACAAGGCTGTCAATGTGAATGACTTTTTAACACAAAAATAAAATTGAGTTTTAGTCCAAATAATGGCAGGGATGAATGGTAGACCTTTCCTTTAGAGAGAGAAAGAGAGAATACAACCAGATGTGGGAGAAGAAGAGAAAGTATAGAAAAAGAAGATAGAAAATAAAAATTCAAAACATTTCTATTCCTCAGAATATTTTATTTTTGTTTTATGCAAAGTTTGAGCTTACATTCCATTACATATGAAGTATTGAGAGTTCCTTTGTTTTCACATTCTATTACAAAAAAAAAACACTTCCTAGGAAATGTCTTAATCATGTAAATCAATTAATAGGCTGACTGTAAACATAATAAGTAGCACTATATATCAAACTGTGTGCAAAGATCACTTGATTCAGAAACATCTGGATAATTTGTTTACAACATAGAAACATTAATCCAAGCTTTGTCCTAATTATTTAGAAGCTATAGAACTGTTACCTCAAAATCTTTATGTTAAAAGATTAAGTACCGGATTCTGTACATGAAAGATCAACACCCAAATGGCCATTAAATTAATCAAAATTAATTATTTTTATACTGGTAATTTATGGTCTGGGATTTTCATAAAGAATCTTTATACCATATATGTGGTATTTAACATAAAAAGTTCACTGTCGACAGAAATCACATTCTTTTCTCTTAATGATAAAAAGATAAAGTCATTTTTCATGGTTGTGATTATTTCTCAGTCAAATAAGCTTTTAGCCCCACAGTAATACATAATATATTCACCTTACATTTCTGAGAGTAGAATAAATTGTTTAACAGGGAGTTATGGTAAAAACCTGACCACAACTTTATCAATGGAGAAGGTGGACACTGTGCACAGATACTCAACTATGCAGTGTGTGAAGAATAAGATGGCCACAAAGATATGAGAAATAAAGTTGAACAGGACTTTGCACTTCCCCTCTAAGTTGTGTGATTTCAAAGTGTACAAGAAGATCAAACATGAGACCATGAAGAGGAAGACATTTGATAGGTAGATGAATACACTCTTGGCAGCCACAAAGAAACCAAAAGTGTAGCTACCCATGCAGAGAAATTTCAGCAAAGAGATCAAGTCGCACATGAAGTTGTGAAGGACACTGGAGCCACTGAAGGGCAGCCTCATTGTGAAGAGGATCTGAATTGCTGAATGATCAAAGCCTCTAGCCCAGAAAACTCCTATTGGGAGGCCACAAGCCTAAGAGCTAATGAGTTGTTTTTGTGTGCATGGACCACTTGGTGGATTGGAGGAAAGTGTAAACTACAATGTAAACCATTATCCATGAGGTGCAGCAGTGCTCCAAAATGTATTCACCAAATGCAGTGAATGTCCCATGATGATGAAAGAGGTTGTTGCTATGGGAGGAGTGAGTGAGGGGGATGAGGGGGATGTGGGGACCTCTTATATTTTTTGAATGCAACATTAAAAAAAAAAAAGAGAGAAAAAGAACTAATGAGGATTGTGTAGTACAGCAATTTGAAGATGGCAATACAGTGGTCATGGGCCATCATCATGAGCAGGATAATCTCAGCAACATCAGAAAGATGATCAGCAAAAACTTAAGTCATACACTCTCTGAAAGAGGTGTTTCTCTCACAGAAAGAGTATCCCTTAGCATGGAAGAACAGCAGCCATCTTTAAGGGATAAGACAGGTAGAAAAGGCAAAGAGCCTAAATTTGTCCAGATCGAAAGACCTATCCTTTTTGTGGATATAAATTTTTAATTCTCTAAAAATATAAACTCTCTAATTTAATCTTCCTAAATAAAATCACATTCACTTAGATAGTGACTTGAGTAGTATATTTTGAATTTAATAAAAACAAAAATATGTACAAATGTTTTTAGGAAATAACATTGAGGGAACACTATGCTTACCATACATCAAATGTATTGTAGATCAACAAACAATTATATCATATGTTAAACAGCACATGAATAAGGAGATCAATAGAACCAAATAGAATGCTGAAATGAATACAAATAAGTGTGAGATTTTGGAATACATTAAAGTTGAGATTTTAAATCTATGACTAAAACATAATTATTCAACCAGAAAAACAGATGTCAAGAAAATTTTTAAATGCAATCTTGATTTAAACCCTTATATCAAAATAAAGTCCAGATGAATCTAAAAGTAAATTTAAAAATGAAAACACAAAAACACTAAAAAATCTATTGAAAAATATGGAGAGATATTACAGTAAGAATGAGTTCTTGGGAAACGGACTTTGGCCCAGTGGTTAGGGCATCCGTCTACCATATGGGAGGTCCGCGGTTCAAACCCTGGGCCTCCTTGACCCGTGTGGAGCTGGCCATGCGCAGTGCTGATGCGCGCAAGGAGTGCCGTGCCATGCAAGGGTGTCCCCCGCGTGGGGGAGCCCCACGCGCAAGGAGTGCGCCCATGAGGAAAGCCGCCCAGCCTGAAAAGAAAGAGCAGCCTGCCCAGGAATGGTGCTGCCCACACTTCCTGTGCCGCTGACGACAACAGAAGCGGACAAAGAAACAAGACGCAGCAAAAAGACACCAAGAACAGACAACCAGGGGAGGGGGGGGAATTAAATAAATAAATAAATAAATCTTTAAAAAAAAAAAAAGAATGAGTTCTTACTGAATTCATTGAAGTCTACTTATTTAACATAGTAAAACAAAAGAAAATATTTATGTCTGAAATGTAAATATAAAAATTTACATAGCCAACACTTTTCTGATTAGCATAAAATACCTAAAAATATATCATAAGCCTAAATTACAGTAATTACACATACAACAGGAAAAGGGAAAGAATAAGTGTATAAAATTAACTCATAAAAATTAATAAGAAAATGATCAACAAATCAAAGGTAATGAGTAAAATATCTTAATACAATTCAAAAATGCAAATATTTTTAAAAATGCTAAAAGCTCTCTATGATATTGAAATCATTTCAATTAAGCTGTACAAATTAAATGCAATCTTTGACTTAAAATGATTGCCAAATACCATAAATGCTCATCAGGTATAAGTTGTTGATAATATGGATAAACAGATATTCTTGCAGATTATGAGCAAGAATATATTAGGTAAAATCTCAATCAAAGGCATTTTAACAATAAGTATGATCATTAACATTGAAAAAACAAATTGACTCAACAATTCCAATTCTAGAAACTTATTCTTGCATATAAACAAAAACATTGTTATCGTATACCTATATGTTATAGAAAAGATTGGAGTCAACATGAAGAGAATGGGATACACTAATTTTAATACAGGTCATTTATGGTATATTTGCAGGATAAGAATAGCTGGGAGTTAGTTTTTATGGACTGATATAGATAGATGATGAAGATGCTAAATAATAAAATGCAAACTTTTATACACAAGACAGAACCACACCTATAAATGTAATATCATTTTATTTCCAGAAATTATGCTTTAACAATCTTAAAAAGAGTGAGCGACAGTCCCTGAGTAAGAGCACTGGGAGATTTGATTAAAGATTTGTTTTTCACTTTGTTCCATTTTCTATGGCTTTCCTTTCTAATATTTATTGGTATTTTTCTTTCATTTATTTCATTTTTAAAAGTAGATGCATTGCATTTAAAAATGCTCTATGTAAAGAAAATGCCATTGAATAAAGAGGACAATATGCAAAGTATTAAATATTTTAACTAGTATAATAAAAAGAATGAACATCATTGACAAGAATTTAACTAAAAGCAAGGTTGACTGAGAGCAAAATTAATACGAATAATGCACAAATTAAACACCATATAACTCATTAAATGTTCATTCATTTTTACATATTTATGATTGACTAGCCATTATTTATGCACTGCAATTTTCTAGGTAGAGTGGAAAACTAGACTTTACATACCTTTCTTTCTAGTAAGGAATTTGTTATCCAAAGCCCAATTAAATAGAAATTTATTTGATTAAAATTATGATAAATGATTTGAAAGTTAGTAAAGTCTATCATATATAAGTTGACTTCTGGGTTCTAATGAGGTATTTCATAAAAGCCAGATTATTCTCTTCATCAAGGAAAACATACTTATTTACTACTTGTATGAATTTTCTTCTCCAGAGCTTCTTCATAGCATTTGTCATCTCTGAATTTCTCAGAGTATATATGAAAGGGTTTAGCATGGGGGTTATGATTGTGAAAAACACACTGAATGATTTGTCAATAGGGAAGTTTCTAGCAGGTCTTGCATACATAAAAATACATGGAACAAAGAAGAAGACCACCACAGTGATATGAGAACCACAAGTGGAGAGGGCTTTCCTCCTGCCTTCCTGACTAAGATTTTTTAAGGAGTGTAAGATGACACCATAAGAGATGAGTAAGAGCAGAAACACAATACTGCATATCATCCCTCCATTAGCTATCACTAAAAGACCAATGACATAGGTGTCAGGACAGACAAGTTTCAATAGGGGGAACATGTCACAGAGAAAATGATCAATGACATTTGGTCCACAAAATGTGAGCCCATAAATAGATATCAGTTGAATGAGTGAATGCAGAAATCCTCCAATCCAGGACACTGTTAGCAGCACAGCACACACCCATTGCCTCATGATAATCAGATAATGCAAGGGCTTACAGATGGCCACATAGCGGTCATATGCCATGGCCAACAGAAGGAAGATCTCTGATCCACCAAAGAAGTGCTCCAAAAAGAGCTGGATCATACAAGCTTGGAAGGATATGGTCTTTTGTCCAAAGAACAAGGCTGAAATCATCTTTGGGGAAATTACGGAGGCATAACTGGCATCCATAAATGATAAGCCAGCAAGAAAAGTGTACATAAGTGAACCTAGGGACTTACTGACAGTTACAGTCTCAACAATGAGTAAGTTACCCACCATGGTCAAAATATAGGAGAACAAGAAAATAATGGAAAGTACTTTCTGTTCCTTTGGATTCTGTGTCAGGCCCAGGAGGACAAAATGAGTCACATTGTTCCTTGGTTCCATATATTGTTTTATAGATGCTGACTTAAGATGTACAGACAGTTTACCTATAAAATAGTAAAAAATTTTAGTGTGTTATAAGCATAATCATTTATTTATTCATTCTGTCAAAATACCTCTGGAGCATCTATTTGTGCAAACTTGTCATCATAAGTAATGGGATTAACAAGTAGACTAAAACAAGATTCCCTATCCTCAGTGTTGGTATTTATAATTATGGGGTGAGAACAATATAGATCAATAAAATCAGTGCTATTTTAAGGATATTCCCATGATGCTTAGGATGGGCTGCTTGGAAACATAAACTAGGGTGAAGAAACCTTCCCAAAATAATACTTTCACTATATTTAAAAGCTAAATTGAGAATTGACTAGAACAAGAAAGAATGGGAAGGTGCACCTTTCATAGTCACAAATTTCAATTCTTAAGCTCCCATATAGGTTAATTTACAAAGTTAAATTCGATTTTAAAATTATGAAAGGAAGGAAAGGAAGGCTATATACCAAAGTTCACTGACCTAGTTTCCTCACACCACACTGAAATCACCTTTTTGTGTATTTGAATGAGAACTTTACTTTTGCTGAATTATAAATGCTGAAGCCATACAATTTTTATAACCATATCCTATCTCTTCCTTAATGTTGAAATCTATTTATGCAGCTTCCTAGTGAATATCATTGATTGAATATCAAATTGGTGTTCATAAAACTAAATTCTTAAGCCACTCCAAACCTATCCCTCATCTCATTAAATGGTATCATCTTCTGTGTTATTTTTCAGAACAAATATCTTACAATATCTTTCATTGTTTTTATTCCTCACACATTAATTATTCATAGCTTCAAAATGTACTACAATGTTGACTATCTTCATTATCTCTCTGGTATCTCATTGGCTTAGTGCAATTAACCTCCTGCCATTTTCTCCAGTTTTACTCCTGCTTTCAACTATCTGTTCTGGAGCAGCCCAAATGATTCTTTTTAAATCAGGGTTAGATAATACCACTCACTTTTTTGAAATTCCTACAGTGAATTCCTACACATACTATCTACATAGCATGTCCTATAAAACCCCAGATGACTTTTATCTAGGTTTTCTCTCCAAATTCCTCTCTTACAATTCTCATTCTGCTCAAGACTTTCTGCTGTATCTCAAATATACAAATTGCTTTTCCATCTCCTTTCTTCCACGGTTCTTTCATATATGTTCATTTCAATGATCAGAAACAGTTTACCTGTAAAATAATTATGTATATATATATAGTAAATTTAATATTTTATTTATTAATTCAAAGGACAAATAATTATAATACTTACACTGTGCCAAGGTTTTCCAATAATGTAGACTGAGTCATCACAGATGATCTACTAAGTCATTTAAGCCAGGGGTTTACTCCAAGGGGCCATATAATCAGAGGACAGAAATGTTGGTAGTGCCTGAGGAACCACCTCCTCATTATTAGTTTCATAGTTTTCCCAGATGGAGGTATTCCTCTTGAAGTTAAGAGATGACTGAGGACATCTAACATGGTCATTAATCTTCTCATGACAAATATCATATAAGCCCTGACTCACAGTGTTTTTATATTTCTTCCCTTTTCTTTAGAAATAATATGAAACTTTCCTTGAGGAAGCCCCCATTCAGCAAGTTGACTATTATATATGCTTATATATGCCTCTCTCCTAACTCATTAGCTATAATTTATGCCATAAAAATTAAAAATCTACATTGTGCTGTTTCTTTAGATAAGACATAATATTAATGAGCAGACAAAACAGATACTTTTATTTTTTTCAAAGTGTCTATCACACTCATATTTAGGTATATATACATAATATATTGTAATGAAACATTTTCTAGATCACTGTAATTATAATATTTTTCCAAATCTAATTACCAGAAATTAAACTTAAAACTGAGTCATAGTACTGAACAGCTGTAAGATAAAAATAATGTTAGCTAGCTACTGAGTGTCAGTATTTATAATTTATTAGCTAAAATATTTGAAAGCATATGTAGCACAGTGCTTGAACAAAAAGATGATCAGCCTTTAGTTAGTTATAGCATATCTGAAGCTTCAGTTGCTGCCTATCAACATGTATATGTTGATATTCCTCTGAAATGTAGAAGAGTCTATGGCCATATCACCCTAAACACGTCTGATCTCATCTGAAATGCAGAAAAACCTGGTGAGAAAACATTCCCCTGGTTCCATTTAAAAAAGACGAAAAATATTAATAAATGGAAAAGAAATACTAACTTTTTAAGAACATCTATTTTTTGTTATGCAAAACTATGCACCTGATGCCATGTGCATGCATATATTATACACATTTAATGTGATTATATGCAATGTATCACATTTATTGTGTCACAGTTTATCTTTACAAATATTTTTATCCTAATTTTAGTTGAACAAACTGAAGCTCAGAATATTTTATTTTTCTCCAGCCATACATTATTAAAGGGCAGAACTGGAATTGGAATTTAAGTTTGATGGATTTTAAAGCCTCCTACTGGCAGAGGAAATTTTTTCAACTTTTCAAGTGATATAATTGCCTTTGAAATAGGTATTCACAAAATTATATATTAATACTGGAAATGATACTATGCAATTGTGTGCATATCTATTTCATAGGCAATTATTTTACTTAATGCAATAAAATATCATATCTACATAAGAAGATAACACTAATGAGGGAAAAAGTCTAACTTCTTTTTCAGGTAATTTCAAAAACTTACCTTTCCAATTTCTTGCCTATCTCATTCTCTTTGATAGGGTCTAAGTAGTTGTACATGAGAATTTGAAAGGACATTCAATTAATTTTAAATATCATGCTTTAATATTAGTTAAGCATTTCCTGAAACATTTATGAGAGTACCTAAATGAATACATCTACTCACCAGTAGGGCAAGCATCACTGGATATTTTGTTCCTCTAACCCTAATATTTATCTTTGACCCCTGAAATTGGAATTTTTTCCAAGGCTTCTAATTGCTCAAATATATTTACTTGGATTTTCCACTAAATTTTAAAAGAACATCTATATATAAAGATGCTGTAAGAGGCATTACATAATTAGGTCCAAGAAGTTGTAACATGGAGAAAAACTAATTTCAAAACCATTGTGAGATTATTGTTAGCAAAAAATAAGATATAATTACAGTCACTTTGTCCCAATGATTATGAATTCACTTTTTTATTTGCCCACTTTGTCATAGCAAGTTTTACTTTTTTACTTAATACTTAATTTACTCTGCCTTGAAATATTGTTAGTTATAATTTTAAAACCAATTTACATGTAAAAACTAATTCCTTGTTCAATTATTGATTAGGTTTTCAAAAATTATAGAGCACATAGTGTGTCAGATGCTATGCTATGAGCTGGACATACAAAAATTAAGGAAACAGAAAAAAATCAGGGAAAATAACCCACATACATTTACCATATTTTCTTGGAACCAGGCAGTGAACAAGGGAATGACATAATAAAGCACATACAGTCTCTTAGAAGTGCTATAGAGACAACAAAACAGGTGTCAGTGACAGAAAATAAGAGGGAGAAAGCTACTTTGGATGAAGTAATTAGAGACCTTTTTTAGTTATAATAACATTTTTAAAATTTATTGAAGTATATCAATCATACATAAACAATAAGTATATAGGAATAGTTGTGAGCTTTCAAAAGAGACATATATAACATCACCCAGGACTCTCATGCCTCACATTAACACCAATACCATGCATTGTTAAAAACTTTTTAACTAATGATTAAAGAGCATTGTCAAAATATAAGTACTAATGAAAGTAATTTCCCCTAAACCACCCTGTTATTATAATCTTTATATCATTTATATATGAGCATACATAAAAAAGTGTATAATAAAAGTTGTGAACTTACAAAGCAAACATGCTTATCATCACACAGAGGTCCCATACGTCAACCCTTCACCAACACCTTGCATTGTTGTGAGACATTTGTTACAAATAATGAAAGAATATTGTGAAAATCTTACTGCTAATTATATTCCTTATCTTACATTTGGTGTATTTTCCCCCCAACCCACCTTACTTTTTTTAATTTTCTTTCAAATTCTACTCAATTTATTCATTTTTTAAAAAAGATATTACATTAAAAAATATCAGGTCCCCATTCACCCCCAGCACCCTCACCCCACCACTACAACCCAGTGTAAAACTCTCACCTATCATCATTACACATCCATTGCATCTGGTGAGTACATCTCTGGGCAACGCTGCACCCCATGGCCTGTGGTCCACACCATAGCCTACACTCTCCCACATTCCATCCAGTGGGCCATGGGAGGACATACAATGTCCGGCAATTGTCCCTGGTTCACCACCCAGGACAACTCCAAGTCCTGAAAATGCCTGCACATCTCATTTCTTCCTCCCATTCCCCACACCCAGCAGCCACCATGGCCACTTTTCCCACACCAATGCCACATTTTCTCTGTGGACATTGGATTGATTGTGTCCATTGCACTTCTATGTCAAGAGGGGGCTTAGATTCCACATGGATACTGGATACAATCCTCCTGCTTTCAGTTGTAGGCACTCTAGGCTCCTTGGTGTGGTAGTTGACATTCTTCAACTCCATGTTAGTTGAGTGGGGTAAGTCCAATAAATCAGAGTGTAGGAGCTGAAGTCTGTTGAGCCTCAGGGCCTGGCTATCATATTGTCAGTCCAGAGATTAAAATCTCCTAGATATATCTTAAACCCCAGCACCAACCACAATTCCAGTAAAGTAGCATGAAAGGCTTGTGAAAAGAGATCCCATCTTTGTCCAGCTCCATCACGCAGAAACAACAGCTCCAAAGAAAGGCCAACTGACATAGCAGTGAACCCCATCTGCCATGATCATAGAACCTGTTGGTCTCTTTAGCCCTCAAAAGGACCAATACCTAGGGTTGTATATACTTTATCTGTCTCTGAGACTCTGTTCAGGTGTGCATAAGGGCAATCCTTCTGACAACCTCCAGAAAATTGTCCTTTCCATTTCCCCCTTACTTTAGGTCAAACAGCATTTTTAACTCCTGTTATTATATGTAGACAGGGATATTCTGCTGGTCCGCGTTGAACCTTTAATTCAAGCCAAACCACCTTATTATCATTTTTATTTATTTTTTTATTTTTTTAAACATTTTTAACTGTTTATTAAAGAGCATTGTCAAATTATTACTACTAACTGAAGTATTTCTCCCCAACCAACCTTATTATTATCTTTATATCATTTATATATGAACAAACATAAACAATTAAGTGTATAGTAAAAGTTGTGAACTTACAAAGTAAACATGCCTAACATCATACAGGGGTCCCATACAGCAACCCTCCACCAACACCTTGATTTGCTGTGAGACCTTTGTTAAAAATTATGAAAGAGTATTGTCAAAATCTTACCACTAATCATAGTCCTTCTCTTGTATTTGGTGTGTTTTTCCCACAAGCCACCCTATTATTATCTTTTAAATATATTTTTTATGACAGAAGTTGTAAACTTATAAAACAATCATGCACATGTGTAGAATTCCCAAACAACACTGCTCCATCAATACACCACATTGTGGTGGAACATTTGCTACAGATAAGATAATATCATCTGATTGTTACCATGTCCATAGTGTACATTTGGCTCACATATTCTATACTACCTCATTATCAACACAGTGCATCTTTCACATAGATGGAACAATATTATAACTATTAACCACAGTCCATAGGTCACAACAGCTGTACTTTTCCCATGCTTCTCCATATTCCCAACACCCTGCAGTAGTGATGTACATTTGCTCTAGCTCACAAAGGATGCTCTTGCATCTGTACCATCAACCACAATTCTCACCCACCTTTTGGTTTACTGTGCTATTCAGTTCCTAGATTATTCTCTAGCATCGTGTCAACTGGCATTTACATACCTAGACTACCATTTTCAGTCACATCCTCATTTATAAAGTAGCTATTACTATGTATTACCATCCACTCTATACATTTCCACACTTTTACAGTAAAGCTAATTAAAATTTCTACATAAGAATCCACCACCTAAAACCAGGGCTTGAAGATATTTTCCTACAACAATTTCTTCTAAAAGTTTTATGGTTCTTGCTTTTATTTTTAGGTTTTTGATCCATTTTGAGTTAATTTTTGGAAAAAGTGTGAGATAGGGGTCCTCTTTCTTTCTTTTGGCTATGGATAGCCAATTCTTTCATCACCATTTGTTGAATGGCTTGTTCTGCCGGAGCTGTGTGTATTTGACAGGCTAGACAAAAATCACTTGACCATACATGTGAGGGTCTGTTTCTGAAGCATCAGTTTGGTTCCATTGGTCTATGTGTCTGTCTTTAGGCCAGTACCATGCTGTTTTTACCACTATAGATAGATAATATGATTTAAAGTCTGGAGATGATATTACGATAGTTCTGGCTATTCAGGACCCCTTACCCTTCCAAATAAATTTGATGATCATGTTTTCAATTTTTTTTAATGGTGGTGAAATTTTTATTGAGATTGCATTGAATCTGTATATCAATTTGAATAGAATTGACATCTTAATGATACTTAGTCTTCCAATCCATGAACATGGAATGTTCTTCCAGTTATTTAGGCCTTTTTTGGTTTCTTTAACATTGAGTTGCAGTTTTCTGAATACAAGTGCTTTACATCATTGGTTAAATTCATTCCTATTTGAGTTTTATCTGTTATATTTTATTTTCACCACTCTTTTGACAATTTTAGTTACTTTTATTGATATAATATTCATTTCTAGACTATCTTCCAGGCCTTCTCTCTCTTGTCTTTTCTTTTTAGGCTCTAGCACACCCTTTAGTATTTCCTGAAAATTTGGTCTCTTGCTTAGAAATTCTCTCTGTTTCTGTTTATCTGTCAATATTCTAATCTCACCCTCATTTTTGAAAGACAGTCTTGCTGGATATAAGATTTCAGGCTGGAAGTTTTTCTCTTGTAGTATCTTATATATATCAGGCCACTGTCTTCTTGCTTCCTTGGTTTCTGGTGAGAAATCAGCATTTAATCTTATTGGATATTAGTTCTATATTATGCATTACTTTTCTCTTGCTGTTCTCAGAATTCTCTCTTTATCTCTGGTATTTGACATTGATGAGTATGTGTCTCAGAGTTGGTCTATTCAGATTTTTTTTGGTTGGGAGTACGTTGTGCTTCTTGGACATGGATATCTAAGTCCTTCAATAGGGTTGGGAAATTTTCTTCCATTATTTCTTCAAATATTCATTCTGCCCCTTTTTCCTTCTCTTCTCCTTCTGGGACACCCATGACACGTATGTTTGCATGCCTTTTGCTGTCATTTAGTTCCCTGAGAACTCGTCCAACTTTTTCCATTTTTTTCTTCATCTGTTGTTTTGTATGTGCCCTTTCAGAGACCATTTCTTCAAGCTCACCAATCCTTTCTTCTGCCTCCTCAAATTTGCTATTACATGACTCCAGTGTTTTATTAATTTCATTTAATTCCACTTTCATTCCAATAAGGTCTGCTATTTTTCTATGCATGCTTTCAAATTCTTCTTTGTGCTCATCCACTGTCTTCTTAATAACCTTAATCTCTTTAGCCATTATTATCATTTTTAAATATATATTTTTATGACAGAAGTTGTAACTTTATAAAACAATAATTCACATGTGTAGAATTACCAAACAATCCCTTCTATCAACACATCACACTGTGGTGGAATATTTGTTACAGATTGGTTAATATCATCTGATTGTTACCACATCCATAATGTACATTTGGCACACATTTTCTATACTGCCTGATTATCAACACAGTATATCTTTGCATACATGCAAGAGTATTATATTATTATTTCTAACCATAGTCCATAGATCACTCCAGTTGTATTTTTCCCATGCCACTGCCCATTCCCACCACACTGCAATAATCATGTACATTTACTTTAGCTACAAAGGACACTCTTCCCCTTAAACTTCATCCACAATGCTCACAGCCCTTACTGTGCTTTTCAGTTCCTAGATTATTTTCTAGCATTCTCTCAATTAGCGTTTACATCCCTAGATTACCATTTTCAGTCACATCCCCTTTTATAAACTACCAGTCCTCACTTTCTGTTACCATCTACTCTATACGTTTCTATACTTTTATAGTAAAGCTAATTAAAACCTCTACATGCCCTAATTATCAGTAGTCTATCCCCGTCCTCCTCTTATTTCCTTTAAGAATTCACCACCCACCTCCCGGTCTTGAAGGTATTTTCCTACTATTTTGTCTAGGATCTTTAAGGTTCTTGGTTTTATTTTTAGGTTTTTTATCCATTTTGAGTTAATTTTTGGTAAAAGTGTAAGATAATATGGGGCCCTCTTTCCTTCTTTCTACTATGAATATCCAGTTCTTTCAGCACCACTTGTTGAATGGATTGTTCTACCTGAGCTATGTGGGTTTGACAGGCTAGGTAAAAATCACATGATCATACATGTGAGGGTCTGTTTCTGAAACAAATTTGGTTCCATTGGTCTATATATCTGTCTTTATGCCAGTACCATTCTGTTTTAACCACTATACCTAGGTAATATGATGTAAAGTCTGGAGATAAGAGTTTTCTTTTCCCTTTTAAGATGTTTCTGACTATTCAGGACCCATTACCTTTCCAAGTAATTTTGACAATCACGTTTCAATTTTAAAAATTCTGGTGGATTTTTCATCTGGATTGCATTGAAACTGTATTATCAAGTTGAGTAGAATTGACATCTTAATGAAATTTAGTCTTCCAATCTGTGAGCATGGAATATTCTTCCAGTTATTTAAGACATTTTTAAAAATTTCTCTTAACATTGAGTTGCAGTTTTCTGAATACAGTACTTTACATCGTTGGTGAAGTTTATTACTATTTGAGTTTTATCTGTCATAGTTTGTTTTCACCACTCTCTTGACACATTTAGGTACTTTTATTGCTATAATCTTCATTTCTAGATTGTCATCCAGGTTTCTCTCTCTTTTCCTTTCTTTTCAGGCTCTAGCACACTCTTTAGTATTTCCTGAAAATCTGGTCTCTTGGTTAGAAATTCTCTCAGTTTGCTTATCTGTGAATACTCTAAACTTGTCCTTATTTTTGAAAGACAATCTTGCCAGATATAAGGTTCTTGGCTGGAAATATTTCTCTTGTAGTATGTTAAATATATCAGACCATTGTGCTCTGGTGCCTCCATTGATTCTGATGAGAAATCAGCACTTAATTTTATTGGGTATCCCTTATATGTTATGCATTGCTTTTTTCTTGCTGCTTTCAGAATTCTCTCTTTGTCTTTTGTATTTGACAATCTGATTAGTATTTGTCTTAGAGTTGTTCTGTGTGGATTTTTTCAGATGAGAGCTTGTTGTGCTTCTTGGACATGGATACCTATGTCCTTCAATAAGGTTGGGAAAATTTCTACTATTATTTCCTCAAATATTCCTTCTGCCCTTTTTCCTTCTCTTCTCCTTCTGGGACAAGCAAGACATGTATATTTGCTTGCCTTTTGCTGTCATTTAGTTCCCTGAGAACTTGTTCAATTTTTTCCATTCTTTATCTGTTATTTTGTATGTTCTCTTTCAGAGGCCATTTCTTCAAGCTCAACAATCTTCTCTTCTGCTTCCTCAATTCTGCTATTATGTGGTTCCAATGTTATTTTTTTAAATTTCATTTATTGTGCCTTTCATTCCTGTAAGATCTGCTTTTTTCTATGCATACTTTCAAATTCTTCTTTCAGCTCATCCAATGTCTTTTCTTAATCTTAATCTCTTTAGCCATCTCATTGAATTTATTATGGACATTTGTTTGAACATCTATGATGAGGTGTCTCAACTCCTTTATGTCATCTGGAGGCTTACCTTGTTCCTTAAACTTGGCCATATCTTACTGTTACTTGGTGTGGATTGTAAATTTTTTTGTGTGTCTTGACATCTGTCTTACTTGAGTGTTTATTATGGTTGCAGTTTTTTCTTTAGTTTAGGGATTCCTGCCCTTTCTCCCTTGCTGTTTCTTTAGTAGGGGCCAAGGATGTACTTGGTGCTATAAGATGTGGAGGTTCATGCTGTCCTCAATGCCCAGGGGCAAGTGAAGCTTCCCTCAACTTTCTCCATTGCTGGGTAGGGACAGGGTCACAGCTGTGTGGAATTATCCAAGTTGTGCAGGCCTAGACTTTAGTTGCCCAGAGAGATGGGGGCAGGGATGTAGCTGCAGGTGTGGGTAGCAGTCTACACAGTGCAAGTCCAAGCTGACCACAGTTGCCAGGTAGATTTTCTAGTATTCATTTAGTGACATTCAAAGGTACCTGCAGTTACCTGGATAGACTGGTACAGGGCCCACCAGCCTCCTCCCTGCCAGAAGTGGGGCTGAACCCTAGTCTGGACCTGCAGGCTGATCTGGGTGAAAGAATCAGGTTCCTACCTTCACTGTAATTTTTGGTCAAGTAGATTTCCCCTTGTGCTGAGGCATGGAGTCAAAATCGTGGCCACTGGCCTCTTTCTGGCTCAGACAAATTCACACCCTAGCTGTTCCTAGGGTTTTACCTTAGCAATCCAAATCTACTAATCAACAGCCAAAATTAGTAGCCAACCATCTCCTCCTCCTGTGTTTCTGGGAAATGAAGCTTCCAATTCCAGCCACAGAATAGCTCCTGGGGTGGCCTGCACCACCAGAGTAGGACAATCACTGGCCTCTGCAGCTTGGCCAATAATTTCCCAGATAGGTTGTTGCAGGTTTTTCAGCTTCTTCTCTGCTGGATTTGGCGCTGGGGCTTAGGCTAGAACTGCAATCTGATCTGGATGGAAAGAAGCCAGTCCCTACCAGCACTGTGATTTTCAGTCCACCCTGCTTTCCTTATGCCAGGAGCAGGGTTATGATTGCAGCTCCTGGTCTCTTTCTGTTTTGGACAGCCTCAAATTTTAGGTGCTCTCAGGATTATAATTTAGCTTGCTGAATTTATTAAGCAGTTTCTGAAGTTGGTGCTCAACCAACTCTCCCTCCCTTATTTTTGGTAAATGGAACTCTCAATTCCAGCCATAGATCAGTTCCCAAAATAGCTTGTACCTCCAGTCGAGGATGGGCACCTGGTTGCAGGACTTGGAGCACTCTACTTATGAATCTTCTCTGCAGAGGGACAGTCTCCTCCTTCCATTCCTTCAAGGATATTGCAGTATGCTCTTTGGGTCTCCAGAAGCCCCAAAACAGGTGCTTCAGGAAACTCCAGATAGTTCTGGGTATTTACTAACTACCCTGTATCAGGAACTGACTCTAGGAGCCCCATATTCTGTCATCATTTTGCTGTTCCATTCCCTAGTTTTTATCAAGAAGGCCATTATTAAAAGGTGATATTTAAGCTAAGAGACAAACAATGAAAAGTTGCTACTATAAAAAGTACTTTTCCAACTTTGAAAAGATCAAGGCACAGAAAGATCACAGTGAATGGTGGGAAATAGGAAAGGGAGAGAATAGAATGAGCAGTGGTTGTAAACATGCACAGTCCTTTACTGCAGGACACAACAGTGATTGGTAAGGAATTCAGGTTTTATTTTAAGTTCTTTCAAAGTGGGAGTAAATAACATTATACAGGCATATATTTTTTTTTAATTAAGGAAGTACTCCACCTCAACAAACACCTCAAAATCAAGGAAGAAGAACTTCTTAATAATTGCCACTGAATCATGTATGCTACAATGCCAGTGCAAGAAGGTAAATGGCAGTCATATTCTTTTATGTTTCCAATCTAAGCATAATGGCTATCAAAGAAATTATTCAGTAAAATTCAAGTGATTATAAACATAACTCTAAGATATCAACTGAGATTATTTTCCTGCTCTCTCATTTTCTTGGGTCTTTTATATCTGCTTTTTTAGCCTATGTGTAGTGCAAACAAAGACAAAACATCCTCCATTTGTAGAGAGAAATACCTATTGGATAAGACAAAAGCATCCTTAGTGCTCATGTCTGAACTATAATAAACATCAGTGGTGTGTGAGTGCCCCAATATCTTTTGAACACAACTTACACATTTGTCAGTTTCCCATGTACTGAATACATTTTCCAAAAATAAAATTCAAGAAACTACATTTCTCAGTCCTCCTTGCCTCCAGGATATAGATATGTGACTTGGGTTCTGCCTACCTGATACACATGTTCAAAATTTTGTGTTGGAAATTAGTTATACTAGACTGGATGCTGTTGAAAGCTTGACAGAATAAGAGAGTTGCTGAGGTCAGGGAGAGTGGTAGCGGCTTCTCCATTTGACCAGTGTTTTAGTTTCTTAACTGACAAAACTAATACCATTAGCAATGAATGAATAGTAGAATAAGGTATTTATAAATACACTTATGACTAAATGAAAGTTACAGAAACAAGGAATAAAATTGTCATGAATAAGTTTCTTTGATTTGTTATGAATATTTTACATATATTCATAAAGCAAATATATTTGATTTTCCTACTTTCCACCTTATCTTATATCATAAGTTGTATTAACTTTATGTCATAGTATTTAAGTTATAGGATATTAAGTTTCAGAGTGAATATTATACTAGGACTTGCACCATCATCTGGAAAAAAGATAATATCTTTCCAGTGATATACAGAACTGAGTATTGTCAGTTGAAAATATATCAGTGTGGTAGTTTGAAGCTGTGTATATCCCAGAAACACACGCTATTAAGTCTAATGCATACTTGTGAGTGTGAAGTTATTGTGAATAAGACTCTTTCATGAAGACAGGGAGGGTCTTAATCCTATTACTGGAATCCTTTATGAAGAGAGTGAAATTCAGAGAGAAAGAGCCATGGAAATAAGTTGAAAAGAACAAAACCTGGAGGAGAAGGAAGACATCTGTGGATGCTGCCATGTGTCTTGTCATGTGTCAGAGGAGTGAAGGATCTCTGCAAACTGGTCTTCTGGAAGAATGCATTACCTTGATGATGGCTTCACTTGGACATTTTCCTGGAATCAAAACCATGGACAAATAAATTCCCATTGTTTGGCATTACTGGTTTCATGGTATTTGACTTGAGCAGTATAGGAAACCAAAATGGTTATTGTGTTTATTTAGAGATTATGTATGGTCTAAGGAGATGTACATGGGAGTCAAGTTGACAAAAGATTATGGGGATATGCAGAGTGGAGCATATGGGAATCTCATATATTTTTAATATAACATTTTGTGATCTATGTATCTTTTAAATATAAGAAAAACATATATTTTTAAAAGTGTGTTGTGATGATTAGGTTCTTAAGTCAAGATTGGCTAGATTATCGGGTCCAGTTGTTCTATCAAACAAACACAAGCCTGATTGTTACTGTGAGGTGAATTTGTAGATTTAAATCTTCAATAGGTTGATTGTATCTTTGGCTGATTTTATCTACAATCAACTGAGGGGATTGCCTTCAACAATGAGAAAAGAAGTCTCATCCAATCATTTGAAGGTTATCAAAGGAGAAGAAATTATTTCTGCAGACAAACAAGACAATTTTCATCTCTACCTCACCAGCCAGTTCCTCCTGTCTAGCTGAAAGTTTTTCAAAGGAATTCATTGTAAACCTCATCAGAGTACCCAGCTTGCAATCTGCCATATGGTATTTGGGCTTCCCTATCTCCTTCTGTCAGTCTGTTTACCTGAAGAAGCATGAGTAAGACAGCCAGTGACAGCAAGATATGTTGACAGCAGTTGCAGCAGCTTCCTTAGCTTACTAGTCCTGTACAGATAAGCTTCAGCATGTGGTTCAACCTTGACTCTGACAGCGACCCTTCCAAAGATTTTAAGATAATTCCATTTAATAAATAATTTACTGTTAAATTAATTACAGCTTATTTTGTGACTTCAGTTAAAAGCCTCGATGCTATAACAAGCCAACATAAAATTCCCCATTTCTGGATTGGAATGCCATCAACTTCATAAACCAATATTGAAATGCCATCAACTTCATAAACATTCCAGCTGGCAAGGGTCCTTTAAGAAATGCAATTACTCTTAAAAGGGTTAAGTGGAGCTAATGGCCAATAAGTATTTATTACACA
This sequence comes from Dasypus novemcinctus, assembly GCF_030445035.2. NCBI lineage: Eukaryota > Metazoa > Chordata > Mammalia > Cingulata > Dasypodidae > Dasypus > Dasypus novemcinctus. Next base: position 59,428,744 of record NC_080691.1, on the reverse strand, counting down.
TTTAATTTACTCTCTTCCAAACTTGGTTTAGGTGCTACGGATGCAATAAGGAACAAAAAATGCCCTACCTCTATTTTTATGGTGTTTACACTCTGGCTGGAAGAGAAGAAAAAATGAGCAAATAAATTAGATAAATCAGATTGCAAAAATACTGTAGAGAAAATGTAGCAGGTGAGTTGATAAAGAGTAACTCAGGGAGATAAAGAATGGCTTTACAATGAGTGCTTAAGGAAATTTGCTCAACCTGTGTGACATTTGAACTGTAGACAGAGTAATGAGGGTAAGTCAACAACTTGAAGATCTAGAGTAGGAGAAGAATTTCAGTAAGCAAGAAGCACTAGAAAAAAGGCCTACTGATAAGAAGATTATTGCAACTGGAGCATTGTGTGCAAGGAATAGAATAATACTGGATGAGGTCATGTAGATCTTTCATTGAGTGGAGAGCAATTGAGCAGAGCCTTATAGGCCATGAAAAGGTTAAAATTTAGAGTAAATTTAGCTACACAGATAGGTTTCCATTTAAAAATAATTTTATTCCAGGTGCTTCAAGTGAATACAAGAGCTTTTACATAGGAAAAAATGTTGGAAATTAAAATAAAAAGCAGGCCATGAAGAAACAATGTGGTGATTGAGGTTGCTCCCTGCAAAGGCGAATTCAAATGCCACCAAAAAGAGCAACCACCTGAAAGAATGAATTCTGCTGAGTGAAGATGGTTTGAGTACATGTCATATTTCTCATCCTAATTTTATATGATCTGAATTAATAAGAATATGGATAAATTTGCTTGTTGATCTTCCAGTTGGAATAGAGGAGAATGGATAATGATATTCAGGTAAAATGGAATTCCCCTCGCCTCAATCATAAACATATTTCTTATGGTTTTACTCATGTTAATTCATTTGTGACAATTATTAGGTACTTACTGAAATCCAGACACTCCCCTGGATGATTTACACACATTAGCTAATCTAATGCCTAATATAGCCATAAGAATTTTGTTCTACCATGTCATTGCTCATATGAACAAGGATTGGAATAAGACAATGTTTCTAAAACCCATGAAGTGTTACCAGAACTGGTAAGATTAAATTCAATCCTAGTCTTTTCATTCCAATCTAGAAATCATTTCACATTACTGAAGTTCTGCTGTCTATAGTACCTCCAGAAGCCAAATAATATCCCTAGAAGTCCATAAAGTCCTTAGTTGAATTTCACAGAAAATGCTGTGTTTTATAGGGTTGTTTATACAAAAAGGTATTCCTCTCACCTATGGAAACAAGGACTAGAGCAAAGCTACAGAAATCCAACTCAGCGAGGATGAAGATCTGACTTTTCCATAAGTGGTATTAGCCCTTATGCTCCCCAACTAGAATGGATCAGTAGCAGTCAATATGCTTTCCTTTAAAAAAGCATGCAAATATAATCTACGTGTCAGACACTGTCATATGTACTTGAAATACATTAGCCCACTTAACTGACCCAACAAACTCAAAATGGATATAGTTATGACAATTTACTAGATGAAAACAAACAAACAAAAACTTTGCCCAGATCACATTCAAACCAGAGAAATCTGACTCTAGAGTTTTCTATCCATTGCATAATTCTACCCACTTTAAACAAATATTACCCTTCAAACCTTTTTATATTCTGATAGTCTGCTTGATCATATTAGGTTCATAGTAAAATATCTCTATGACCCTTAATAGGATTTGTCAGAAGAAAATCAAAGACAAAATCAGGTAAGCTTTAAGGTCTTGGAGGCAAAAGATCAATGGAGATCTGAAAATCAGGGGAGAAAATCTCAAGAATGTCAGAGGAGGGGTCTATTCCAGTCCCCAAGAATTCATACAAAGCTAGTTATATTTCAGAGTATTTTTTCAAAGTAGGGAGAGATAAATTATAACGTTAAGTAAAAATTTACATTAACTATAATGTAATCTATTATGATTTCAGAGATTCCAGTAATAAGGAATGTTTACAATAACAAACATTTGAACAACTAGTATTAAGACTTTGCAAGGAGATTTGACCTCTATCATTCCCTTTGACTGAAACTTAAAGCAATTGTGTTTTGACAAAATTTACACTATAAATAGCAAAACTAAACTTTGAACTCAGGACTGTCTTAAACAGATTCTATGCCCTTAATCACTATAGCATACTAAACCCTATGAATCTTTCCTTTGAAAATGCAGGAGGGGTAGAAGCAGATGTGGCCCGAACAATTGGGCTCCCAGCTACCATATGGGAGGCCCCGGGTTCATTTCCCAAGGCCTTCTTATGAAGGTAACCTGGCCTGTGCCTACAAAGAGCTGACACAGCAAGATGACTGCAGCAAAGGGAGACAAGTAGACACAGAAGAATGCACAGTGAATGGACACAAATAACAGACAGCATGCAAGTGATAAGTGGTTAATAAATAAAGTAAATCTTTAAAAAATTGCAAGAGGGGTATCCAGAAGAAGGCATCAGTTTAAGTGGACACTCACCAACTCCTTCACAAAAAATAGCAGAGATGGGGCAAGACCTTGACTAAATGAACTGTTTTGGGAACACACAGAGCAGGAGGCTTCAGGGCATTGATGTGGAGGGAACTTGACAAAGAGACAAAAAGCACAAGGGAAAACTGAATTTTTCACCCTGGTGGCTGGAAAGTGTGGACAGATAAGTCCCACATCAAGGCAAAAGTACACTGTGAATTTCCAGACACCCACCAGACACTGAGTGGGAAGGAGAACTCTCCAGGAGTAAGAGAGTTCTGGTGAAGGCTGGAGAGGGGTTTCCTTTCTGTGCATTTGTTTACCTGGACCCCATTTGAACTAGAGAGAATACCAGCTGGCAAGGGGCAGCTCTGGGAAGAGGGGAGAGGTGAATCATCCTAGGTAGCCTGATTTACCTCGTCAGCCTGGGAGAGAGTAACTTGGGCTGGGAGAGGGTGGAATCAGGCAATTGACTGACCTGGTGCTGATTATCAAACTTCCAAGTCTCCTAAAGGAGGCAGGCAGTAGGAAGCATTTAAAACCTTCTAAGAGCCTATATAGGGTTTCCTGGCAGGACAGGGAGATCTGGAAGAGGAATGAGAGTTTTTCTCTGGAGTGAGTTCAATACCAGGTCACCATTTGAATTTCTGAAGGGACCTCAACCTAACCAGGAGAGGTCAGGGGGATCTGGTAACACAGGTTGTCATGGCCTGTGACCCTGGGAGAGAAAGCAATAAGAATAGAAAGGAGGCAGGGACAGATAGGTCACTAATCTGTAGGAATCTCCTAACTGCAGGGTTAAACCTGCCCTAGGGAAAATAATTTGAGAGCTCTCTAGCTAACAGACCCAATGAGAAAGTTCAACTCAGTGGAGGAGGCTCCACTTTGAATACACAAGATCCCTGGTTCAATTCTCAACTCTCCATCTAGTAGTAACCAAATGGTTCATCAAACATCCAGCTAATATTATAGGACAGGAAACACATAGACAGTATTTTTGTATAAGCTTCTCTTGGTTATTTATTTTTTGTAAAACAGGTTCCTTTTTAAAATTAACTTACTTTACTCACTAAAACCTTATTCAATACCTGCAAAGGGCAAGATGCAGGATAATTGATTGATGAACATCAGCAGTCTGAGAAGCACCTCAGGGGCCTGAGAGAGAAAAATATGTTTCCTAAGATTTCTTTGATTACTTTTTTGAGTGTTTGCTTTTTTATTCTTTTTTCCCTGTCTTTCTTCCTTGACTACTGATTTTTGTGTTTTTTTTTTAAATTAGGTGCTGCTGGATTATTTTTTATTTTCAGTGTTCCCCACATCCTATGTTTCCCCTTTCTTTGTATACCAATTTTATCTATCTACACTATTTCTTCCCCTTCCTTCATCTTCCTATCTTCTGCTTTATGTTTTTTTCTTACATTTCACCTCCGTTTAGTCTTCAGTTTTTCTTATTTTTATTTCTATTACCTCTATTCTGTTTTTTCTTTTTTAACTTTTTGTTTTGCTGATTTTTCTCTTTCCCTCTCTTCTTATCATTCTTGCCTTTTAATTCATTCTAGATATTTTTATTGATATGGTTTTTTCATTTCATTTTTGTACACTACTCTTATTCTTACTTCTCTGCACTTAATACATGAGTTATCTATTCATGTTCCTGGGTCCTATTCTACCATTTACTATTATTATTACTATTTGTCTTTTTCTCTTCTTATCTCTTTCCCTTTCTCTGGCAATTCTCTTTTTCTTTAAAGGGAACAGAAACAAAAGCAAGGATGTTTAATAAGAGGAACAAACTGTCAAGGAGAAAACTTACCAAACACACAAAAACAGCAACTAAATAAAACCCTAGATTAATGAGAGACACTAATCAACTGAATGAACCCATCAAGATGAAGAGATGCCTAAATACCAACAAAAATTTTAAACCATACTAAGAAAACAGGAAGACATGGCCTAGTCCAATGAACAAACTAAAAAGCAAGAAAAGATGCAGAACTTGGAAAAACTAATCAGAGCGCTACAAAGAAATATCATAAACCAACTTAATGAAGTGAAAGAAGAGATTAAGGATATAAAGACACTGTGGGAAGCGGACTTGGCCCAATGGATAGGGTGTCCTATCCATGGGAGATCCATGGTTCAAACCCCAGGCCACTTTGACCCATGTGGAGCTGCTCCATGTGCAGTGCTGATGTGCACAAGGAGTGCCCTTCCACGCAGGAGTGCCCCCCGCATAGGGGAGCCCCATGCACAAAGAATGCACTACATAAGGAGAGCCACCCAGTGCAAAAGAAAGTGCAGCCTGCCCGAGAATGGCACCGCACACATGGAGAGCTGACGCAACAAGATGACACAACAAAAAGAAACACAGATTTCTGGTGCCACTGATAAGGATAGACATGGTCACAGAACACACAGTGAATGGACACAGAAAGCAGACAACCGGAGGGGGGGAGGGGAGTGAAGAGAAATAAAAAGTAAATCTTTTAGTAAAAGAAGACACTAGGAGAACATACTGAAGAAGGTGTAAACATACTTAAAAACATAATGGGTATGATGGTCATGTAAATCACAATCCAAGAAATAAAAAATACACTGGGAAGACAAAACAGCAGATTTGAACAGGGAATGGAAAGAATGGGTGACGTGCAAGAAGTACTTTGAAATCAGATAGTAGAGCAGGTAGATCAAAAGACAGAAATCCATTGGGGGCATAGGGATGTGAATGACAATACAAAATGCAAAAACATACACATTATAGGCATCGCAGATGGAAAAGAGAAGGGATGGGAGGAACAGGAGTTTTGGAGGAAATAATAGCTGAAAACTTCCCATTCCTATTGAGGAAGATGAATGTACATATCCAGAAAGCACAGCACACCCTAAACAGTATAAATCCCAACAGGAATGCTACTACACATATACTTGTCAAGTTTTCCAATGCTTGAGACATAGAATACTGAAAGCAGCAAGAGAAAAGAGAACTATTGCATACAAAAGAAGCTCAATAAGATTAAGTGCTGATCTCTTATCTGAAACCATGGATGAAAGAAGGCAGCTGTATGACATAATTAAAATGCTATAAGAAAAACCTTTCATCTAAGAATACTCTATTGAATAAATATGGTATAAAAAATGATGGGGTGGGGGGATGGATATGGCTCAATTTATTGGGCTCCTGTCTACCAAATGGAAGGCCCTGGGTCCACATCCCAGGGTCTTCTTATAAAGGCAAGAGGGCCTGCTCCTGTGGAGAGCTGATGGCCTGTGACTGCAGAGAGCTGGTGCAGCAAGATGATGCAATAAAGGGAGACAAGCAGACACCGAAGAATGTGCAGCAAATGGACACAGAGAGCAGACAGCAAGAAAGGAGCAAGAAAGGGCAGATAAATAAATAAATCTTAAAGAAAATGATGGGAAATTCAAAATATTCACAAATAAACAGAAATTAAGAGCGTATGCCAATAAGAAACCTGACCCTCAAGAAATACTAAAGGGAGTGATGCAGGTTGAAAGGAATAAACAAGAGAGAGAATTGGAGGACAGTATAAGAAAAAAAAAAGAAATTAAAACAATATATGACATATATAAAACTAAAGAAAATATGGCTGATGTAAGTAATCCTTGAGAGTAATAACACTGAATGTTAATGGAATAATCTCACCAACCAAGAGACACAGATGTGTTGAAGACATAAGGTAATAGGATTTATTTATATGTTGTCTACAAGAAAACCATCTTAGACCCAGGAATTAAAGGAGGTTGAAGGTGAATGCCTGGAAAATAATTTTACAAGTAAACAGTCAAAAAAGGCCTGGAGTAGCTATAATAATATCAGAGAAAATAAACTTTTAAATGGGAAAATATTTTAAAAGAAACAGATGGACACTATATATGAGTAAAATGGGTCAGCTTTCAAAAAGAAAGAGCAATCATAATAATTTATGCATCTAACCAGAGTGCCTCAAAATACATGAGGCAAATACTGGAAAAACTAGGAGAGAAAAAGAGATGCCTCTTCAATTATAGGGGGGAATTTAATACACCATTATCACCATTAGAAAGAACATCTAGATAGAGAATCAATAAAGAAACAAAGACATTGAATAATATGTTAGAGGATCTGATTGAATAGACATATACAGAACACTCACCCAAATACAGCGGGGTATATTTTCTTCTCAAGTGTACATGGATCATTCTCCAAGATAAACCACATAGTAGGCCACAGAATAACTTTCAAAAAATTCAGAGAGATTGAAATTATATAAAGTAATTTCTCTGGCCAAAATGGAAAGAAGCTGAAAATCAGTAAGGGCCAGAGAACCAGATTATGAAGAAATATATGGAAGTTAAAACAACACAGTCTTATACAAAAGGTGGGCCGAGGAGGAAATAACAAAAGAAATCAGTATCTAAGTTAAAATGAATGCAAATGACAACATGACATATTGAAAACTATGGGATGCAACAAAAGCTGAACTGAGACCAAATTCATAGCAATAAACATGTATATCAAAAAAGAAGAAAGAGCTAAATTTAAAGACCTAAATGCACACCAGGAAGAATTATAAAAAGAAAAACAAACTAACCCCAAAGGAAGTAAAAAGAAGGAATTAACAAAGATTACAGCAGAACAAAATGAAATACAAAATTTAAAAACACTAGAAGAAATAAAACCAAAAACTGGTTCTTCAAGAAGATCAATAAAATTAGCAAACACTTACCTAGCCTCATAATGAAAAAAAAAAGAGAAGATGCAAATACACAAAATAAGAAATAAGGAAGGGGATATCACCAATACCCCATGGAAACAAAGAGCATCATAGGATATTTTGAAAAATTATATGCTAACAAGAATGATAATTTATGGAAGCAGATGTGGCTCAACTGATAGAGCATCTGTCTACCATATGGAGGGACCAGGGTTTGATCCTCAGGGCCTCTGATCCATGTAGTGAACTCACCCATTTGCAGTGTTGCTGTGTGTAAGGAGTGCCATGCTACACAGGGATACCCCCGTATAGGGGTGCAAGTAGTGCACCCTGCAAGGAGAGCCATCCCGCATGAGAAAAGCACAGCTTATTGGTGCTCCCCACACACAGAAAGCTGACTCTGCAAGCTGATGCAACAAAAAAGAGACAGTTTTCCAGTGCCATCAGATAATGCAAGATGCAGAAGAACACATAGTGAATGGACACAGAGAGCAGACAATGGAGGAAGAAGGGAAGGGAAATAAATAAAATAAAATCTTAAAAAAAAAGAATGTTAATTTAGAGGGTATGTACAAAGTCCTAGAGACACACAAGCAGAATACAATGATGAAAGAAGAAAGTGATGAACTCAACAGATCAATCACAATGAAAGAGATTGACTTAGTTTTTAAAAAATCTCCCAATTAGAGGAGCCAAGGACCAGATGGCTTCACAAGTGAATTATACCAAATATTCCAGAAAGAGCTAACATCAGTCCTGCATGAACAATTCCAAATCATAGTAATAGAAAGAAAAATGCATAACTCATTTATAATGTTGATATACCTACTACCAAAACCAAAGATGTCACAAGAAAGGAGATTTACAGACCAATCTCTCTGATGTAACTTGATGCTAAAACCCTCAACAAAATACTCACTAATTGTATTCAAACCATATAAAATGAATTATACTCCATGACCAGGTGGGATTAATCCCTGGTATGCAATTACTGTTCAACATAAGAAAACCAAATGCAATGAATGTGTTACAATGATGAAAGAGGTTGCTGATGTGGGAGGAGTAGGGATGGGATGGAGTGTGGTGTATGTGCGGACCTCTTATATTTTTAAGGTAACATTTTTGTGATCTATATATCTTTTTTTAAAAAAAGACAATGTAATAAAAAAGAGGAAATCAATCAATGTTATACAGCACATCAACAGGTTCAAAGAAAAAAATTCACATGATAATCTTAATAGACACAGAAAAAGCCTTCAACTAAATACAGCACCATGTTCTGATAAAAACATGGTAAATTATGGGAGTAGAAGGAAACTTCCTCAAAATGATAAAGGAGATATATGAAAAACCCACAGCTAACATTATATATATTGTTGAAATTCTAAAATCTTTCCCTCTAAGATTGGGAACAAGAAAATGATGCCCACTATCATTGCTCTTACTTAGCATTGTGTGAGAAGCACTTGCTTGAGCACTTAGGCAAGAAAAAGATGTAAAAGAATCCAAACTGAAAAGGAAGAAGTCAAAATTTCACTATTTGCATACATTATGATAATATACATAGAATGCCCTGAGATACATGCAATAAAGCTTCTAGAGCTTATAAATGAGTTCAGTAAAGACTCTGGTTATAAGATCAATGGAAAAAATCAGTATAATTTCTGTACACTAATAGTGAGCAATCTGAGGAGGAAATCAAGAAAAAATCCCATATAAAACAGCAAGTAAAAGAATCGAATACCCAGGAATTGATTTAACTAAAGATGTAAATGACTTATACACAGAAAACTATACAACACTGTTAAAGGAAATCAAAGAAGCCTTAAATAAATGGAAGTGTATTACTTGTTCATGGATGGGAAGACTAAACATCATTAAGATATTTATCCTCCCCAAACTAATCTACAGATTTAATACAATCCCAATAAAAATCAACACAGATTTTTTAAATCAAATTGGAAAAACTAACCATGTAATTTATTTGAAAGGGCAAGAGGCCTCAAAGAGCCAAAGATATATTGGAAAAGAAAAATGAAATTGGAGGAATCACACTGCCTGACTTTAAAACATATAACAAAGCTACATTTGTCAAACTGGAGTGGTATTGGCAGAAGGATAGAATTACTGACCAATGGAACCAATTTGAGAGTTCTGATATAGATCCTTACATATGAAGTTATCTGATATATGAGAAGGCCACTAAGCCCATACAACTGGGAGAGAATGGTCTTCAACAAATGGTGCTTGGAGAACTGAATATCCATATCCAAAAGATAGAGAGAGGAACACCATCTCACACCTTATACACAAAGCAATTCAAGATGGATCAAAGATCTAAATATCAGTGCCAAGACCATAAAGACCTTGGAAGATAATATAGGGGAGCATCTAAAGGACCTTGCTAATAGGAAATAGCTTCATGAACTTCATACACAAAACATGAGCACTGAAAGAAAAAAAAATAGATAAATTGATCCTCCTCAAAATTAAAAACGTTTGCACCTCAAAGGAATTTGTCAAGAAATTGAAAAGACAGCCTACTCAATGGGAGAAAATACTTGGTAAACATATATATGATAGGAGTCTAGTATCCACCATATATAAAGAAACCCTATATCTCAAAAATAAAGACAGACAACCCATTCAAAAATTGGCTAGTGATTTAAACATACAGTAATCTAAAGAAGAAATATAAATGACTAAAAACATAAAAATGATGCTCAACATCATTAGCTATGAGAGAAATGCAAACCAAATCTACAAGGATATATCATTTTACACTCATAAAACTGGTAGTCATTAAAAAGTGAAGGACTACAAGTGTTGGAGAGGATGTGGAGTTATAAGAACCCTCCTCCAGTGCTGAAGGGAATGTAGAATGGTACAGCCATTGTGGAGAACAGTTTGGCAATTCCTCAAAAAACTACCTGTAAACTTGCCATATGATCCAGCAATTCCACCATTGAGTATATACTCAGAAGAATTAAAAGCAAGGACATGTACAGATACACGCACACCAATGTTCTTGGTGGCATTATTCACTATTGCCAAAAGTTGAAATCAACCCAACTGCCCACCAAGAGATGAATGGATAAACCAATTGTGATACATATGCACAATGGAATATTACTCATCCATAAGAAGGAATGCATTATTAACAAATGGGATAATATGGATGAATCTTGAAAACCTTATGTTGAGTGAAGCAAGCCAGTCACTGGATGACAAATATTATGTGAAGTCACTGATGTTATTTAAGTAAATTGAGCAGAGCCAGAGTCTGGGAGATAGGTTTAAATGAATTAGAAATGGGGAAAAAGTTTATGATCCAATGTCCATACAGCAAAATCTATGATAAATTGGAAGTGTGTAGTTGTGCAGTGGAGGGGCATAACGGTGGTGCAGTGATACTTTTGGGTTTTGCTATGCTGGTTTTTCAGTGCTGTAGGATGAGATGGGTGGGTTGGAGTGTCCATGGAACTGGGGGCAGGGTTGGGTGAGGGAGCAGGTGAACGTTGGAGATTGGTGCATATGTCGTTAAAACTACAATGCTAGAAATTTTCCCTTGGCACCAAGGCAGGGGAGGGATACTTATTTAAGGGTTTTGATTGGTGCTATTCAGGACAGGGCACACATGGGGCAGGCATATAAGGTGAGTGTTCATCTTCTCATAATGGATTGTATCAGTGAACAGGAAGGCATTGAACTCCCATGCTGGGGAGTCCTGCTATGTTCTCAAATGGAGGGACTAGAGTGTCTTGAGAGCATAGGCAGTATCTAATAGGGGAGGACAGAGCTGTATATCAAGACCTCAATGATGTTGAGGTCTCCTTTCTTCAAGGAGTGAAGTGTGTTGGTTGCCATGTGTCCCGAGGGAAAGGGGAGGGCAGAATAGAAAGGTGGAACATGGAGATTTTAGGGGATAATATAAGTGTTCTACAATATCTTGCACTGATGAATACAGGCCATATTTAATTTCATCAAAAAATTTTAATGGTGTATGGTCTAAAATGTTAATCATAATGTAAACTTTTGACCATGGTTAGTAGCTTTGTTTCAATATTTGTGCATTAATTTTAAGAAATGTACCATCCACATGTAAAATGTTATTACTAGGGAAAATGGAAAAAGGTAAGGGAAGAAATGTATCTGGGAAAAGCTATATTCTGTGTGTGATTTTTCTGTAAACTAAAACTTCTTTGAAGACAAAATGAAAAATGTAAACCACAGGGAATAAATGGGAAAAAAATTCAGGACAATAGATCTTACATTATAAAAGATATGAAGTAAAATTTTTAAAAAATATTTTTTCATTATTTTTTTATTATTCCAAATCTTTATTTCTTAAATGTTTTGTATTTTATTCATTTTTAATACTATCACTATTATTTCAATATAATTTTCTTATTAATTTTATGGCTATTTTGTTGGCTTCATTTTTGAAGAAGTTTTGGATCACAGAAGGGTTACAGCTATGACAGGGGAGGATCATTTATGTGAGGTGTCAGGGATTGGGGAAAAATGGGACGAGGGTCACCTGGACATACATATAAGGCATATAAATGTGTTCAATTGTTCATGGGGCATTGTCACCATGGGTAGAGAGTCACACAGTAAACAAAAGAATATCAAATTCCCATCCTGGGGAGATCTACCACATTCTCTAATAGTATAGCAAGAATCCTCTGAGTAGAGGTGCAATGACAAGGGAAGGAGGGTAGTCCATTGGTGGCACCTTAACATTGATGACTACTTGTGTACTTACGTAGTTCTCTGCATATATGTCATTTACATCTATAGTTAAATTTATTCCTAGGCATTTGATTCTTTAAGTTGCTATTGTAAATGGGATTTTTTTTCTTGATTTCCTCCTCACAGTGCTCATTATTAATGTACAGAAATGCTACTCATTTTTGCACATTGATCTTATAACCTGCAACTTTTCTGAATTCATTTATAATCTCTAGAAGCTTCATTGTAGATTTCCCAGGGCTTTCTATGTATAAGATCATTTCATCTGCAAATAGTAAAATTTTTACTTCTTCCTTTCCAATTTGAATGACTTTTAATTTTTTTATTTTATTTTTTTTGCCTAAGTGCCTGAACAAGTATTTCTACCTCTATGCTAAACAGAAACATTGAAAGTGGATGTTCTTCTCTTGTTTCTAATTTTAGAGGGAAAGCTTTTAGGATTTAATCATTGAATATGATGGTAGCTGTGGGTTTTTCATATATACCCTTTATCATGTTGAGGGAGTTTCCTTCTATTCATTCCTTTGTAGTTCTTTTATCAGGAAAGTTTGCTGTATTTTGTTGAATGCTTTTTTTTTTTTTTCATCTATTTAGGTGCTCATGTGCTTTTTTTCTTTTGATTTGTTCATGTGGTGTATTATATTGACTATCTTATATTGAACTATCTTTGCATACCAGGAATGAAACCCACTTCATCATGGTATATAGTTCACTTGATATGTTGTTTAATACAATTAGCAAGCATTTTTGGAGGATTTTAGCATCTAGATTCTTTAGAAAGATTGGTCTATAGTTTTCCTTTTTTGTGATTTCTTTGTTTGACTTTGTTATTAGGGTGATGTTGGCATCATGGAAAGAATTAATGCCCCCCCTACATTTTGGAAGAGTTTAACCAGGATTGGTGTTAGTTCTTCCAGAATGTTTGGTAAAATTCACCTATGAAGCCATGTGGTCTTGTGCTCTCCTTATTTGGCAAGATTTGATGACTAATACAGTCTCATTACTTGTGATTGGTTTGTTGAGTTCATCAATTTGATAATGTAGGCTCCTTGTTCATTTCTAGGAATTTATCTATTTCCTCTAAATTATCCATCCTGTCAAATCATTTTTATAGTGTACTCTTAAGATACTTTTTATTTGTGTGGGCCAATGGTGATATCCACTTCCTTGCTTCTTATTTTATGCATCTGCATTTTCTCTGCTCTAATATTTATTTTCTTCTTTCTACTTCCCTTTTGTGGTTAATTTGTTGTTCTTTTTATAACACCTGATGTGAGGTTAGGTATTTGATTTTTGCTCTTTCTTCTATTTTAAAATAGGCATTTGTGGCTATGAATTTCCCTCTCACTTCAGATTTTGTGGCATCCCATCAGCTTTGATACATTGGGTTGTCATTTTGATTTGTTTTGTTTCAAGATAGTTACTAATTTCTTTTGAGATTTCCTCCTTGAAGAATTGTTTGTCTAAGAGTGTATTTTTTTTTAGTTTTTTTTTTATTGACTTTGTAATAATATTACATTAAAAATATACATGTGAGGTCCCATTCAACCCCATCCCCCCACCCCTCCTCTCCCCCCCCCCCAACAACACTCGTTCCCATCATCATGACACATCCATTGGATTTGGTAAGTACATCTTTGGGCACCTCTGCACCTCATATACATTGGTTCACATCATAGCCCATACTCTCCTCCATTCCATCCAGTGGGCCCTGTGAGGATTTACAATGTCCGGTGATTGCCTCTGAAGTACCATCCAGGGCAGCTCCATGTCCCAAAGACGCCTCCACCTCTCATCTCTTCCTGCCTTTCCCCATACCCTTCGTCCACTATGTCCACTTTTCCCATTCCAATGCCACCTCTTCTATGTGGACATTGGATTGGTTGTGTCCATTGCACCTCTATGTCAAGAGGAGGGTCAGATTCCACCTGGATGCTGGATGCAATCCTCCCATTTTCAGTTGTAATCACTCTAGGCTCCATGGTGTGGTGGTTGTCCTTCTTCAACTCCATCTTAGTTGAGTGTGGTAAGTCCAATAAATCAGATTGTAGGTGCTGGAGTCTGTTGAGGCTCAGGATCTGGCTATCACATTGTCAGTCCAGAGATTCAAATCCCCTAAATATATCTTAAACCCCAACATTAACTGCACCTCCAGCACATTGGCATGAAAGTCTTATGAAGGGAGATCCCATCTGAGTCCAGATTCATCACACATAAACACCATTTCCAAAGAGGGGCCATCTGCCCTGGTAGATAACCCCATCGGCCATGACCATAACTCCCGTGGGTCTCTTTAGCCCTCAAAGGAACCAATATCTGGGGGTTGTATCTGCTTTATCTGTCTCTCTGACTCTGCTCAGTTGTGCATGAGGGCAAACCTTCTGCCAGCCTCCAGACTCTTTTTTAGAAACTCGTAGCCATATAAACTCATTTCTCCTTTCCATTTCCCCCTTACTTTAGGTCAAACAGCATTTTAAAGTCATGGTATTTTATGTAGACATGGATATTCTGCTGATCCGCATTGAACCTTCCGTATAAGGTCATTTTCCAGTTGCATCATCAGTTGGTAGTTGATAGTGGTCCCTCGTTGCCAGGGAGGCTCATCCGGGGTTGTCATGTCCCACGCTGGGGGGAAGGCATTGCATTTACATGCTGAGTTTGGCTTCGAGATTGGCCACATTTGAGTAACATGAAGGCTGACAGGAGGAAATTCCCAGGCACAAAGTTGTTCTAGGCCTTGTTCTTATTTTGGGTTTATCAGCTCACAAGCATAGTCATTAGCATAAGAGTGTATTTTTTAACCTCTATATCTTTGTGCCTAATTTTGTTCGGCTTTATTCTATTGTGTTCAGGTAAATTATTTTGGATAATATTGATTTTATGAATTCTTTGAGTGTTGTGCTGAAGCTTAGCATGCGCTCTATCCTGGAGAATGGTCTCAAAAAGAGAATGCACTCAATAAGAATGTATATCCCAGGGGGTGGGGAAAGATGGTGGTTGAGTGAGTGCACCTGATAATCTCTCATGCAAGGAAGCAGCTAGGCAGCATTGGAAATTCTTTGGAACCAGGCTGTTTCAGGATTTTGCGGGGCAGGAGGTGTCTGGACATTGATTTGGTGGGAAGGTAACAGAGTAAATTAGTGTATAAGATAAAATTGAGGCTCTATTACACGGAGGTGGGGGCAGGGCACAAGACGCTACCTCCTGGGGTGGGTGGAGCCACGGCACTGGCACCATGGTGGCAATTCCTGGAGGCTCTGCAGTACTGGGGAATTCATAAGCCCTGAGTGGGCTATTGGGGGGCTAACAGGTCAGGAGGCCTTCGCAGAATAATCTGGGGAGACAGACGGTAGATTTACTGTGAGGAGGGGAATTTTTGATTGCAGACACAAATAATAAATAGCCTTCTGGCTAGAGCCCCACCCCCAAGACCGGCTGCTCATCTGCAGTGGCCTTAAATCGCTCACAATAAAGAGATGTCACCAGGAGGCTGTTTCAGTGGCTGGCAGATTGGGAGATGTCTGGAAGCCGATTAGGGGAATATTTTGTGAAGTGTGGGAATTTTGGTTTTGGACACTGATATCGGTGCTTCTGGCTGGAGCCCTGCCCCCTAGGCCTGGCTACTGATCTGCAGCATCATTAAATTGGCTGCAGTGTAGAGGCACCCCCAGGTGGCTGTTTCAGGGGCTTACAGGGCGGAAGGTGTCCTGAAGTCGAATTGGTGATACCGCCACAGAAGAGACCCTAGTGAGAGGGTCAATTGCAGGTTTCTGACACATAGGTCAGAGTTTGCAGATGTGAAAACCCCATAGGTCTGGCACCCAGCTGCGGGGATCCCTGAAGGCTGTGTTTCACTGTGGTGCTCCCAGGCTCCCTCTTAACCAGATTCAAGGTTGCCAGGTCTGTGTCCCCTAAACCCTGGTGGCCCACACCCCAGAGACTCACACCTCTTGAGTCTGCAATATCACAGCCTTTCCATCCCTGAAACCATCACAACCTGAGGTCCATCTGAGGTCCTTGAATGTCCTAGCCCTCAACGTTTGCTTTTTTTTTGTTTTGCTTTGTTTTTTTATTTTTATTTTAGTTTTTAGTTTTTATTGTCCTGATTGCTAACATTGCATTAGCTCCTAGTCTTTTCTCCCATTGTATCCCCCAAGGTCTTTTTTTTTTCCAGTTCCTTAGGGGTGGGGGGTTGTTGTTGCCATTGTGGTTGTTCTATATCATTTTTTTCTTTTCCTTACTTGTTGCCCTGCCTTTAACCATCCCCCTTTTACATTCTTTCTTTCTTCTCTCTTTTTTTTATCTCTTGTCCCTCATTTTCTTCTTATTTTACTTTATCTTAATTACACAATAGGTGCTGCAGGGAACACCTCACATTTGCTGGGTTTCCTTATCCTCCATTGCCTCATTTCTGTGTGAATCGATTTTGGCTACCTACACTATCCCCTTTCACCCACATCTTGATATTCTCCATCATCTACTGTCTCTCTGATATTCCACCTCCATTTCTTTGATTCTCAAATCATCTAATTCTTAATTTCTAATACCTTTGTTTTGTTTCATCTTTTATCCACTCTTGAAACTATTGCCTTTCTTTTCTCTTTCCCTCTCTCATGAAAACACTAGCTTTTTAATTCATACCATATTCCTCCCATATTCAGTCGACTACCTTATTATAGGTACGCTACTTACTGCTATAACTCTACACAACTTACATCAATCTAATGTCCATCCTCCCAGATCTCATATTGTTGCTCTGTTAACATTTATTACCAATACTACTTTATACATTTTTCTTTCTTACACAATTGCCTTTCCCTGGCCCTAATAATTTCCTTCAAAGTGAACTCAGCCAGCAATAAGAAATTAGAATAAGAAGAACAAAGTGACAAAGAGAAGATATAACACTTACGCAAAGACAACAGGTAATTAATCCCCAAGACTAGACAAAGAAACTAAGGAAAACTGATTAAACCCATCAAGATAAAATGATGACCAGGCAGCAACAAAAATCTACAAACCAAACCAGTAATCAGGAAAACATGGCTGAATCCAATGAACAATCTGAAAACCTGGAAGGGGAGCAGAACTTTGCACAAGTAATTAAAGATCTCAAAACATATATCACCGACAAATTTAATGAAGTAAAGGAAGAGGTTAACAATATGAAGACAACACTTGGAAGGGAAATTGCAGACATACGCAAAAAGATAACAGATATAATGGAAATGAACACCACAGTTCAAGAAATCAAAAGTACACTCGCAGCAAATAACAGCAGATTAGAAGAGGTAGAGCAGAGAATTAGTGATGGGGAAGACAGTACATTGGAAATCAAACAAATAGTAGAATTGATCGATAAAAAGATAGAAAAAGTCCTGCTAGGACTTAGGGACCTGGATGACAATGCAAAATACACAAACATACGTATTATAGGCATCCCAGAAGGAGAAGAGAAGGGAAAGGGGTCAGAAGGAGTGTTGCAGGAAATAATGGCTGAAAACTATCCAAATCTACAGAAAGAGACAGATGTACATATCCCAGAAGCGAAGCACACCCCAAACATCATAAACGCCAATAGGCCTACCCCAAAACATATACTTGTCAAATTATCCAATGCTCAAGGCAAAGAGAAAATATTAAAGCAGCAAGAGAAAAGAAAACCATCACATACAAGGGAAGCTCCATTAGATTAAGTGCTGATTTCTCATCTGGAATCATGGAGGCAAGAAGGCAGTGGTATGATAGAGTCAGGTACTAAAAGAAAAAAATTTCCAACCAAGAATACTCTATCCAACTAAACTAGCATTCAAAAATGATGGAGAGTTCAAAATATTCTCAGATAAACAGAAACTGAAAGAGTATGCCAACAAGAAACCTCCCCTTCAAGAAATTGTAACAGGAGTTCTGCAGGAAGAATGTAAAAAACAAGACAGGCAGAGTTGGAGGAGAGTGTAAGAGCAACAAAAAAGACAAAAGGAGAAGAAGAAAAAAACAAACAAAATATGACAAACACAAGTCAAATCAAAATATTGCTAACATAAATACTTCCTTGAAAGTAATAGCACTGAATGTCAATGGATTAAACTCACCTATCAAAAGATTCAGACTGGGACATTGGATAAGGAAATATGAACAATCTATATGCTCTCTACAAAAGACACTTCTTAGACCCAGGGATTCATGGAGGCTGAAAGTGAATGGTTGGAAAACAATCTTACAAGCAAACAATAACCAAAAAAAGGCAAGAGCAGCTATATTAATATCAGACAAAATAGACTAAATGCAAAACAATTGTGAGAGACAAAGAAGGATACTACATATTAGTGAAAGGGACAATCTGTGAAGAATGAACAATCATAAATATTCATGCTCCTAACAAGGGTGCCTCTAAATACGTGAGGCAAAGGTTTGAAAAACTAAGTGAAAGAATACATGCATCTACATATATAGTGAGGGATTTTAATATACCATTACCAACTCTGGACAGAACATCTCAAAAGAGAATCAATAAAGAAACAAAATATTTGAACAGTATATTAGAGGAGCTGGATCTAATAGACATATACAGATCATTACACCCAAACACAGCAGCATATACTTTTTTCTTAAGTGCACATGGATCATTCTCCAAGATAGACCACATGCCAGGCAACAAAGAAAGGCTTAATGAATTCAGAAAGATCAAAATCATACAAAATAGTATCTCTGACCACAGTGGAGTGAAGCTGGATATCTGCAAGGGCCAGAGGCCCCAATCTCACACCAAGTTATGGAAATTACACAGCACACTCTTAGAAAAACAGAGGGTCAAAGAGGTAATCTCAAAAGAAATCAATGACTACCTTGAAACAAATGAAAATGATAACACAACATACCAAAATTTATGGGATAGAGCAAAAGCTGTACTGAGAGGGAAATTATAGCCATAAATTCATATATCAAAAAAGAAGAAAGAGCAAAACTTGAGGAACTAACTGCATATTTGTAGGAATTAGAAAAAAAAACAACAAAATAATTCAACAGGAAGAAGAAGGAAGGAAATAAAGATAAGAACAGAACTAAATGAAATAGAAAATAAGAAAGCATTTGAAAAGATAAACAAGACAAAGAGCTGGTTTTTTGAGAAGATCAATAGAATTGACAAACCTTTAGTGAGACTATCAAAGAAAACAAGAGAGAAGATGCAAATACACAAAATAAGAAATGAGAAAGGAGATATCACCACTGACCCCACAGAAATAAAGACTATCATAAGAGAACACTTTGAAAAACTATATTCCAACAAAAATGACAATTCAGAGGAAATGAACAAATTCCTAGAAAAGCATAAGCAGCCTATATTGACGAAAGAAGAAATTGATGACATGAACAAAACAATCACAAGTAAAGAGATAGAATCAGTCATTAAAAACCTCCCAACTAAGAAGAGCCCAGGGCCAGACGGCTTCACAGGTGAATCATACAAAACATTCCGGAAAGAACTAACACCAATCCTGCTAAAACTCTTCCAAAAAATCGAAACAGAAGGAACATTGCCTAACAACTATGATGCCAACATTACCCAAGTACCAAAGCCAAAGAAAGACACCACAAGAAAGGAATACTACAGACCAATTTCTCTAATGAACCTAGAGGCAAAAATACTTAACAAAATACTTGCTAATCGTATTTAACAACACATTAAATGAATTATACACCACCACCAAGTGGGATTCATTCCAGGTATACAGGGATGGTTCAACATAAGAAAATCACGATAATACACCATATAAAGAGATTGTAGAAAAAACATCACATGATTATATCTAGAGATGCAGAAAAAAACATTTGACAAAATACAGCACACTTTCTTGATAAAAACACTCCAAAAGATCGGAATACAAGGAAAATTTTTGAACATGATAAAGAGTATATATGACAAATCTATAGCCAACATTGTTTACAATGGAGAAATCCTAAAATCCTTCCCTCTAAACTCAGGAACAAGACAAGGATTCCCATTGTCTCTGCTCCTATTTAACATTGTCTTAGAAGTACTTGCTAGAGCACTGAGGCAAGAACCAGATATAAAAGGCATTCAAATTGGAAAAGAAGAAGTAAAAATTTCATTATTTGCTGATGACATGATCCTATACATAGAAAACCCTGACAGGTCTACAACAAAGTTTCTAGAACTCATAAATGAGTTTAGTAAATTCACAGGTTATAAGATCAATGCAAAAAAAATCAGTAGCATTTCTGTACAGCAATAATGAACAAGATCAGGAGGAAATCAAGAAACAAATACCATTCACAATAGTAAATAAAAAAATCAAGTATTTAGGAAAAATTTAACTAAAGATGTAAAAAACTTATACACTGAGAACTATATAAGACTGTTCAAGGAAATCAAAGAAGAACTAAATAAATGGAAGAATATTCCCTGTTCATGGATAGGAAGACTAAATATTCTTAAGGTGTCTATCCCACCAAAACTGATCTACACATTAAATGCAATCCGAATAAAAATCAACACAGCCGTCTTTAAGGAACCAGAATAACTAACTTTGAAATTTATTTGGAAAGGAAAAAGGCACCAAATAGCCAACGACATATTGAAAAAGAAAAACGAAATTGGAGGAATCACACTTCCTGACTTCAAAATATACTACAAAGCTACAGTAGTGAAAACAGCATGGTATTGGCATAAGGAGAGACACACAGACCGATGGATTCGAATTGAGAGTTCTGATATAGATCCTCATATATATAGCCATATAATATTCGATAAAGCCAACAAACCCTCTCAACTGGGAGAGAAAAGCCTATTCAACAAATGGTGCCTGGGGAACTGGATATCCATTTGTAGAAGAATGAAAGAGGACTACCATCTCAAACCTTATACAAAGATCAAGTCAAGAATGGTCAAACACCTAAATATAAGAGCCAAGACCTTAAAAACCTTGGAAAGCAATGCATGGAAACATCTACAAGATCTTTTAATAGGAAATGGCTTCATGAACATCACACCAAAAGCACGAGAAGCAAAAGAACAAATAGATAAAAGGGACTTCCTCAAAATTAAAGCCTTCTGCACCTCAAAGGCACTTGTCAAGAAAGTAAAAAGGGAACCTAGTCAATAGGAGAAAATATTTGGCAACCATATATCCGATAAGAGACGCATAACTTGCATATATAAAGAACTCCTATATCTTAAAAATAAAAAGATAAACCACCCATTTAAAAAATTGGAAAAAGATTTAAACAGACACTTCTCCAAAGAAGAAATATAAATGGCTAAAAAGCACATGAAAAAATGCCCCAAATCTTTAGCTATCAGGGAAATGCAAATCTAAACTACAATGGGATACCATCTTACTCCCATAAGATTGGCAGCTATGAAAAAAAAACAGAAGAATACAAATGCTGGAGAGGATGTGAAGAAATGGGAACACTCATCCACTGCTGGCGGGAATGCAGAAGGATCCAACCATTCTGGAAGACAGTTTGGCGGTTTCTCATAAAACTAACCATAGATTGGCCATATGACCCAGCAATTCCACTGCTGGGTATATTCCCAGCAGAACTGAAGGCAGGGACACAAACCGATATGTGCACACCAATGTTCATAGCAGCATTGTTCTCTATCGCCAAAAGTTGGAATCAACCCAAATGCCCATCAACAGATGAGTGGATCAATAAAATGTGATATATACCTACAATGGCGTACTACTCGGCTTTAAGAACAAATACACTACAAACACACGTGATAACATGGATGAATCTTGAGAACCTTATGTTGAGTGAAGCAACCCAGGCATTGAAGGACAAATACTACATGACCTCAATGATATGAAATAAGCAAGCTGCCTCAGATAGATATAGACTGGAAGATAGGCTTACTGGAAATCGGGGGGTAGAGGAAGGATGTAAGCTGACATCTAAATGAGTGAAATCTATGATAAGCTGGAGGTAAGTATGTGCACAAGGAATAGATATAATGGGGGAATAAGGTTACCTTTGCGTGGGGCTTTGCTGGTTTGAGGGGGGCTAGAGATGGGAGGATGGGTAATATTTCCCAAGAAATTGGGGGGAGGGTGGGGCAATATACAAACATAGGAGAATGTCAGGTGTTGTTTGAGAGTAAAATGCTGAGAAAATCTTTTCAAAATATAATTAGGAGAGTTACCTGTTTAAGATACTCAAAGGGAATAATCTGATGCAGGACAGACTCCTAGGGAATATCTGAATGATCCTTTTGCCAGAGTGGGTTATACCATTGGGTAGAGTCCCATATAAAGAGAGTGAAGGTAGATCCACTTTCTGGGGAGGACTAATGCCATCAAACAAAGGGATATGTATCTCTCAAAAGAAAGGGTGGCTCCCAGGGCATTAAGACAGTTGAGCAAGTCAAGCCCTCAACACTGTTACAAGTATCTCTGAACATGGCTCCTCAAGAAATGAAGATTGACTGTCACTTTGGGCCACAAGGGGTGAGGAAAATAGACATTGAATAGATGGAACCAAAGTAAATGTGAGGGCCAAAGAAGTGTTTCACAATAGTACACAAGGATGGATATGAAACATGTAATATTACACCAAAAACATATAGGGGACAACAGGCTAATAATGTAAACTATAATGTAAAACATAGGATAACTAAAAAATTTAGAAAGCTGTATAGCCTATAGTATAAACCACAATGTAAACACAAATGTTACCTTGTTTGAAAGCTATTGTCTCAATATCTGTACATCAATTTCTGTAAATATGACATGAATAAGTTAAAAGATTATCGCTTTGGAAGGGAAAAGGTTTTATAATGGATATGTGGGAGTACTGTATATTGTATATATGAATTACTGTGGTCTACAGCTCTTGTGAAGAGAAGCTCAATAATTAGGAAAAAAGAAAAGAAAAAGGATGTAGAATTTTTCCAAATCAATATGTATTCTATATCTAACCTTCAAACTCATCGCTATATTCAATTTTACTAGTAAGGGAACCTGATATTATATTGGGCTTCACTTTTCAGGAAGTTTTGGATCACAGAGTGGTTCAACAATGGCAGCAGAGGAATACTGGTATGGGATGTTATTGACAGGCGATATATGGTTAACAGGGAGTTATACAAGGCTTGTGTCCAGGGTGCATGGAAATGTTTGGATATACTCATAGTGGAAACAATTAAAATCAACAGCTGGGGGGGTACTTGGTTCCTGGCCCGGGGGGGGGGGTGCTCTGTCGTGGTCCCTAGGGGAGCAGCAGCAGTCCCCCAGGTGCAACGGTAAGGACCAGGAAGGAATGAGGGTCCAACAGTGAGCCCCTGATACTAATGACTATGCTTGTGAGCCTATATACCTGAAATAAGAACAAGGCCTAGAGCAGCACTGCACCTAAGAATTCCCTCCTGACAGCCTCTGTGTTACTCAATTGTGGCCAGTCTCGAAGCCAAACTCAGCAGGTAAATGCAATGCCTTCCCCCAGCGTGGGACATGACACCTGGGGATGAGCTTCCTGGCACCGAGGAATCACTACCAAGTACCAGCTGATGACATAACTAGAAAATAACCTTGAATTAAAGGTTCAACGTGGACCAGCAGAATATCCCTGTCTACATATAATATCAGGAGTTAAAAATACTGTTTGACCTAAAGTGGGAAATGGAAAGGACAAATGAGTTTATATCGCTATGAGTCTCTGAAAAGGGTCTGGAGTTTGTTAGAGGGATTGCCCTTATGCACACCTGAGCAGAGTCTCAGAGACAGATGAAGTAGATACAACCCCAGGTATTGTTCCTTTTGAGAGCTAAAGAGACCCACAGGTTCTATGGTCATGGCAGCTGGGGTTCACTGCCATGTCAGTTGGCCCTTCTTTGGAGCTGGTGTTTCTGCGTGATGGAGCTGGACTCAGATGTGATCTCTTTTCACAAGCCTTTCATGCTACTTTACTGGAATTGTAGTTGGTGCTGGGGTTTAAGATATATCTAGGGGATTTGAATCTCTGGACTGACAATATGATAGCCAGGCCCTGAGCCTCTACAGACTCTGATTTATTGGACTTACCCTACTCAGCTGATATGGAGTTGAAGAATGTCAACCACCACACCATGGAGCCTAGAGTGCCTACAACTGAACGCAGGAGGATTGCATCCAGTATCCATGTGGAATCTGAGACCCCTCTTGACATAGAGGTTGAAAGGACACAACCAAGCCAAGGTCCACAGGAAGGAGGAATACAGTATGAATTAGAGTGGACTTAATGATATTCTATTCATGAACCTAGTGGTTAATAATCGAGAAAATGTGGCATTGGTGTGGAAAAATTGGCCATGGTGGCTGCTGGGTGCAGGGAATAGGAGGAAGAGATGAGATGTGGAGGTATTTTCGGGACTTGGAGTTGTCCTGCGTGGTGCTCCAGGGATAACTGCCGGACATTGTATGTCCTCCCATGGCCCACTGGTTGGAACGTGGGAGAGTGTGGGCTATGGTGTGGATCACAGGCCATGGGATGCAGCGATGCCCAGAGATGTACTCACCAGATGCAATGGATATGTCATGATGATGGGGGAGAGTGTTTCTGTGGGGGGAGTGGTGGGGTGGGGGCAGTGGGGGTGAATGGGGATCTCATATTTTTTGAATGTAATATTTAAGAAAAAAAATGAATAAATTGAGTAGAATTTGGAAAAAAAAAATAAAGCCAATATGGTCAGAAAATATATACAAACAATATGTTAGATTCCATTTTAATTCCACAAGTGTATATACACAAACACTTACATATAATGTCTGTGCTAGTGGCACAATGACCATATTCCAAAGCCATGCTTGATTCTTGGTTGCATCTGAATCTCTGTCCAGCTCATTCAACACTTTTCCTGCTGAAAATAGAGGAACCTGGGCTGAATGAGGGGACACCCCAAGGGAGATAGTCGTGTTCCCCAAGGACTCAACCATCCTCCTCCTCCTAGAGTGCCCCTAAGACAAGGACCTTCCTTCATTCCCTCTCATTTTAGATGCAGAGTTACCATCTAGACAGAATTCACCACTTGGGCAGACAGAAGAAAACAGAGGAGAAATTTACTTAAATTTAGTACCCTTCTTTATCAAGAAATACATTTTCCAGGACTCATGGACCCCATCCACAAGAATATGAAAACCTTGTAGTTCTTCCTCTTTTTGGTGATGACTCCCAACTGTGAGTTTCTCAGGGATTCAGACTGGAATGTAGTGGGGATGCTGCATCTCAGCACAAGTCTCACTGTTATTCTCCTTGTCTTCAGGTGTCCTGCCTCTGGTGCAGCTACAAGAATCAGGACGTGGCTTGGTGAAGCCCTGACAGACCGTGTCCCTCACGTGCACGGTCTCTGGAATCTCTTTAAGCAGCAATCAAATGGACTGGGTCTGCCAGGCTCCAGGAAAGAGGCTGCAGTGGGTCGGCAGGATAATTAGTGGTGGAAGCACAAACTACAACCCAACTCTTCAGTCCTGGCTCAGCATCACCAGGGAAACCTCCCAAAATGAAATTTATTCAAAGCTGAGCAGCCTGAGAGTCAAGGACATGGAAATGTATTACTGTGCAAGCGACACAGTGAGAGGAATTCAGGATGAGCCCAGACATAAACTTCTCCTCAGGACACAGGAGAGAGCTGGGTGCTTAGGGGGCTAGTGACCACCAGGGGGCACACAGGGGCAAACCTCAGTGGCCAGTGCATGCAGAAGTTAGGGAGGATAGTCCTTGTATGGCCTAAGTTCCCCTCTTCTTGCTCCACAACTTGCAACCCCTGGAGAACAGCCATTGTATATTTTCTGAGCAGTGCTATGATGTATGCAAGATTCATTCTACAATAAATGCTGTCCCACTCCCCACTCATCACTTAGGGAAAGGATTTTTGTTTTCTTTGAAAGTTTTGTGCTGTTTCTTTTTTATTTGTTTTTCTTTTATTTTAGCATTTTTATTGTCTTTCTTAAAGATACAGAGATCACACAAAATGTTACATTAAAAATATAAGAGGTTCCTATATGCCCCATTCCCCACCCTCACTCTCACTCCCACATCAACAACCTCTTTCATCATTGTGGCACATTCACTGCATAAGTTGAATACATTTCAGAGCACTGCTACATTGCATGGATTACATTCACATTCTAGTTCACACTCTCCCCCAATCCATTCAATGGGTTATGGCAGGAAATAAAATGTCTTGCATTATTTCTTTTGATTTTCTCTATTTCTGGAGGGAATGCATGTAAAGCAGTAGTGATCTGGCTCCTTGGAGTAGTGATCTGGCTCCTCTAGCAAATTTACCATTAGGTCAATGTGACTTTATCAAAATAACTAGTGATTGAAGAGAATCAACCTAAAGTGTGGAAATAAAGGTCCCATAGAATGGGAGAAAACATAAATTATACATTTAATAATGGACTTGTAACAAGAATCTGTCGATTACCAAGGTCTCAACAGTAATGACAAAAAGAAGATATATAAATGGTTAGTAAGGAAATGCAAGATAATGTCTGATTTGTAATCATGGAAATATAAATAAAAACTCCAATGCAATACCATTTAACCCTCAGGAGGAAGAAAAGACTCAAAACCTAGGATAGCAAAAAGTTCTTGAGAGGATTTGGAGAAAAAGAACCTTATGGCAATGCTATTGGATTGATAAATAATCAATCCTCTGTGAAAAGCCTATGTGCAGGACCTCAAGTTATTAAATAAGCAATTATCTTTCAAACCTAAAATTTCACTTCCAGGTATATACCCAAAAATAATAGAAAAAGGAATTCAAGTATATATTTGTACAGCAAAGTTTCCCTCTCAATTAGAAACAGATTGGGCATCATCATCTCAAAATCGTCAAGATTGGGGAATGATAAATGGACAAATATTTATTGTTATTCTACTAAGGACTTATTATTCTAGCAATGGAAGAACTCTTACTGATATAAAGGCAGTGATCACCAGAGGTTCTGAGGGATGGGATAAGGAAGAATACGTATAACACGAGGGCATTTTTAGGACATTGGATGTGTTCTGCATGACGTTGTAGTGACAGATACAGGCCATTGTATATTTTGTCATAAACTACAAAATTGTTTTGGACATAGTATAAATTATAAAGTAAACTCTAATCCATGGTTAGTAGCAATGGTTAATTATGTGTTCATCAATTGTAACTATTGTACCATGTCCAATGAGGAATATTGCTGATGTAGAAATGTGTGGGAGAGTGACTAAGTGGGGCCTACTGGAATACTTTATAGTTTTAATGCGACATTTATATACTTTAAAGCTTCTTAGAAATAAAAATGAATTAATAAAAAATTATTATATTTTAAACCTACAATTCCATTTACATGCATATACCCCAAAATGTAAAAAAACAGGGGTTCAAGTATTTATTTTTAAAGCAAAGTTCATAGCAGCAGCATTTACAATAGTCAAAGAGGATAAATCCAAATTTTCATCAACAGAAGACGGGATAATCAAATATTTTCACAGGATGGCATATCATTCACTTGCACAAAGGGAAGACATATAAAATGAATGAAAATTGAAACAGTTTTAAATTAAATAGTCCAAATACAAAAGGAAAAGTATTGTATGCATTCACTTACATGGAATCCCTAGAATACGCGAATTTATAGAGTAAATAGATCAGGGGTTAGCACATTCAGGACGGAATGGGAGGTATTGATATTTGCTATCACATGGATGAACTTTGAAACAATATGAGAACTAAAAGAAGCTAGACATGACTTCTTATTGTAATAAAATACAAAAATATAATTTATTTCCTCTGATATTTACACCACAATTAAGGATAGATACAGAGCTTTAAGGTAGATTTATTGTTCATAGGGTAAATGAGAGGTCTAAGGACAAGAGGATGTCCGTTAGAGGGTATACATTTTTCTGTAGAATTTAATGAAAACATTCTAACATTTTCTCAGTTCATGGTAACTCATATTTTTGTATAAAACAATAAACATCTAAAATATGCTTTAAATGGATGAATTTTATGGTATACGATTTATATCTTAATAAAACTATCTTTTAAATTAAGAAGATTAATTGTTCCTTGGGAGAAGGAAATGGGTGAGAGGCAGAAATTACAAGTGAAAATTTTTGGGAGTTCACTGTTGATGTGGTGGTGATGACCACACATGTGCACTTGTGTGTATATAATTACCCAATATTATACTTAAATACGTGATGACTACAAAATTTCATTTATGCCTGAGGAATACTGACACAAATCAACAAATGGAGAGATGAATAGAATGGAGAGGTAGAGAGAATGCCCAACTGAATCCTGCTTGGCCATCTCTCTCTTTCCCTAGAGTCAGACAAGCTCTTCCAACAGTCCCAATTCCGTCTTACTGATATCTGCTTTATAAGTGGGATCCACGTCTCTAGGTCCTCTCCTGATTCCATCTCCACCTCCTTGCTGGACACCTGCACCTGACTAATGACCTGTCTTAGCCTCCTTCCTCCCATATTCTCATCAGATTTTTGAGGGTTTTGCTGCCACGTTTAAACAAACTTTTCATTATGTTGGCCACAACCAGTGCATTTTAATTCCTCAGTGTCACAGGAAACATTCCTCATGTTCATCTCTATTCAATACATAATGAACATGAATCAGAAACTAGAAGGAAAGCCCCTAGTACCCATCACTTGAAAAACAATTGCCCAAAGGCCTTCCCCATATTCACAGTATCATATGTATTCACATATTCACAGTATCATATGATATTTTCTAACTTCAGAATGGTATTTTCCAAAAGAAAACTGTGTCTGTTTGCACAGGTTAGTGTGCAGTGATGTCTTATCAACATGCTCACACTTTTGTTCTCCTTCCACCTGAACAACTTGTAATTGAAATTGAGCAAGCAATGGAACTGTCTCATTATATTTTATTGTAGAGATACCTGGGATTGTTTGTTGTAGTGGTTATAGTTACATATGGACACATTTAGTTGGATAATTTGAAGATCATAGAATCACACTGAAGGTTTATGTAAATAAGCCAAAAGTCAATGCAGAGCATGATCTCCAGACTTTAAAGCCAAGACTTATGCTCTGTCAGAACTGGAAAATGTAGAAACAAGATACTTAGGAATTGGTGAATTTGCCAGCTCTTAAGATAGGTCTGAGTTTAAATCTTAATTAATGATTGCTTCCTGCTTACCAGTCTCTGAGCAAAAGGAGTTTTATATAAAATTTTTTGCTATTAATATCTGTGTATAAGAAAACTAGGAATTTGTGGAAACAGGCAACTTGTATTGA
Organism: Dasypus novemcinctus; assembly: GCF_030445035.2. Classification (NCBI taxonomy): domain Eukaryota; kingdom Metazoa; phylum Chordata; class Mammalia; order Cingulata; family Dasypodidae; genus Dasypus; species Dasypus novemcinctus. Next base: position 59,399,513 of record NC_080691.1, on the reverse strand, counting down.
GAAGTTAGGCCTGTGTGCAAGGAAATTAACTATCCATGAAAGACAGAGAAAATTTTAAAAATAGAGATTTCTAGTGTCTATGCTAATGTTTGCTTCTGTTGTCTTTGCCAAGAAAGTCACATACAGAAGCTTACGGTCAATGTAGATGGCACTGCCTGTGTGCTGGACAATTAGAAGAGGAATGTTGGCTTCAGTTTTGACAAATTCATCAATATTGTGTTCATGTGTATATATGTGTGCATCTGTGTGCATAAGTGTGCATGTAATTGTTTTAAATGTGTGAGGGAGAGTGTGGGCTATGATATGGACCATTGACTATGGGGTGCAGTGATGCTCAGAAATGTACTTACCAGGTGCAATGGATGTGTCATGATGATAGGAGAGAGTGTTGCTGTGGGGGGAGTGGGGGGTGGGGGCGGTGGGGTTGAATGGGACCTCATATTTTTTGAATGTAATATTTTTAAATAAAATAAAATATAAAAAAAAATGTGTGAGGGGGCTTTGAGACATGTGTATGTGTCCATGCCTGACAGTGTATGGTTTGAATGTGTGGATTATTGGAGGAGATGTATATCCATATGAATGATTGTGTGCATATATGTGTGTGAGTGTGAGAGTGTTACGGGAGTAGTACATGTATGAATGAGGTTTTTTTTTTGAATTTTTTTTATTGATTTTGTAAAAATATTACATTAAAAAAAATATGAGGTCGCATTCGACCCCACCACCCCCACCGCACCCCTCCCCCCCCAGCAACACTCACTCCCATCATCATGACACATCCATTGCATTTGGTAAGTACACCTCTGGGTATCTCTGCACCTCATGGTCATTGGTCCGCATCATGGCCCACACTCTCCCCCATTCCATCCAGTGAGCCCTGGGAGGATTTACAATGTCCGGTGATTGCCCCTGAAGCACCATCCAGGGCAACTCCAAGTCCCAAAGGCACCTCCACATCTCATCTCTTCCTGCCATTTCCCATACCCATCAGCCACCATGTCCATTTTTCCCACTCCAATGCCACCTTTTCTCTGAGGTCCTTGGATTGGTTGTGTCCGTTGCACCTCTATGTCCCCTTCTTTGGAGCAGGTGTTTCTGCGTGGTGAAACTGGACCTAGAGGGGATCTCTTTTCATAAGACTATCATGTATGAATGAGTTTTAAGCTCCAAGAATATCTACTTGCAGGTATTCCTTGATGCGACCTTCAATTCACGGAGCACAAAGGAGATGAGAGACTGCCTTAAAGTTGCCAAGAGTCATCTCTGCATTTCAAGTGTGGGACTTTGCCAGAGAATCTGGGTAGATATGGGCAGAGGCCCCTCCCCTACGTGCTTCATCGAATCCTAAAATTGGGCTTCCTACTGAGTATACTGGTTACAAAGCACAGTTCAGTACATACAGAGACGTGGGATCTCTAAAGAGAGCTTCTGCGAGGAAAATGCCCTGTGAGCCCAACAGAAACCTCCCTGCAGGGCAGAGGCAGGACTGCAGGGGGCGCTCATGATCCACCAAGCACATGACCTGGCCCCCTAACACGTGCATTTGCAAACTGAGGGGCTTCCTTTCTTCCTCTCAAGATCTGAGATTTGCTTTTGAAAACAAAAGCTAAAATAATAACTTAACGGACTGTTATGTGTCTAAATTAATCTCTTTGGAAGCCTTTGCCTGAATTAATAAGGCAAGAGGAATCACATTTAAAAGGGACAATTGTAAGTCTTTTATTCACCTGAACAGTGGGGGCCTAGGGGACAGGGCTGATTTACTAATTCAGTGGGTGTCAAATTTTGGGAAACACACTGCTTGTATATTTGCTGTGTGTCTCTTTTTAGTTCAAGTTTCGTTTTTCACAATTTAAAAAAATAATGACCTGTAATTCTCTCCTTTATCCTCAAACATCTGGTCTCAACTTTCTGTAAATTCATATTCCAATTTTAGTTCACACTGTCTACATTTTATAGCACAAATAAAAGGCTGCTATCAAGAGTACCTTCTGTGTGTCCTCACACAAACATTTTGTTCTTCTCACTCTTGTCATTGTGTTTACTTCCTCCAGCATCTTCATCACTGGTGATCTCCAGCCATCTCAATTAAGTATCTACCACTTTTTGCTTTCTATTGCACATTAGTCATTTCTGTTGGTTTGTCACACTACATTTTAAAAACCTGCAATTCTTGTTCAGGCCCAGCATTTTTTAATAATCTCTATGAGTGACAGAAGTTATTTATACTTTATTTATTTTTCCCATTTCATCCTCTCCAACAGATATATATTCACAACTTTCGGATTTTTATCTCTCTGAGGAATAATGAATTCCAATCTCCCTCTAAGGCCAGATCACTCAATTGTGCATCTGTTTAAACCTGTGGGACCACCTGCTAAGTATCAAGGACACGTGATTCAGCATGCTGGATGCCATCATTTCCCATAACTCTTCCCAAATCAGATCAACCTACATTTTTACCACTCACACTGAAGATGCTGATATGTCCTGTTATTCTGGCTTATTCTACTTCTGTTAACTTTCCTATTACCTGCACTCAGTCATGAAGGTTATTTGTTATGTAATTCCCTTGACTAATATGGAAAACCTGGGTCTTATTACAATGCATTCAAGGCTGAATTCATGAAACAATAGGGTAAAAAGGGTTTTCAGAAATAAGAGCTAAATAGGACAATGTACAGGTGTGATCCCTTAAGCTGAGAGGTTTGACCTGCCCCAGTGACACAGGCGTTACATGGAAGGACAGGACCAGGGAAGTTGTCACTTGTACAATTGTGGTGGTCAACGGTGAAAGCTCACAATGATCCCCACATTCTGGTTATCTTTGGCCTGATAAAACTATCAACTCTGTTAACAATAAATAGCTCCAGGACCGTACTGTAAAATTCAAAAACTTTCTGCTGTCATCATCAATAAATATTTGTTCAGATTAAATGAAATAGGGGTGAGGGCACATTCTAGGGGTCATACAGCAGGCAGGGATGGAGCTGCTGAACCCTCTTTCATTAATGACTTGTACGTTCTAAGCCACAATCCCTGATTCACTGACACAGTCCTGAGGAGGGCAGCTCTCAGGGCATTTTTCAAAGGGACCTCATTCCTTGTCAGGGAGTTGCTCCTTAGCCAATTTGAGTTCATCACTTCTGGAAACTGTTCTGCTATATGGCCAGGGATCTGCAAGCTATTTTCCCCAATATAGCCAAAGTTATTTTCACTGAATTCAAAATTATCTGGCATTGACAGAAAAATCAGGATTTGGAATTTTCCTGGGCCCATGTATGGGTACATGAATGGACCTCTTAAGGCTGCTGTAAAAAGTGTCAAATATTAGATGGCTTAACACTATAGATGTGTATTGCTTTGCAGTTCTTGAGGCTATAACCCTACAGCCTGTAAGGGATAATCGTCTTCCTATGCAGTAGTGCTTTGTTGAAAGTCATAAAGCTTCAATTCCTAACTCAATCACCAAGGCATCCTCCTTGAGTCTGTCTGTGTCCAATTCCTCCCTTTTTATAAGGACACCAGTCTTGTTGGATTAGGGTCCAATCTAATGCAGTTTATTTTAACTTAGCTAATAACATATTCAAAGACCCTATTTCTAAATAAGGCCACATTCACAAGACAGGGTAGTTTTTCAACATCTCCTTTTGGGAGTCAGAATTCAACCTATATCTCTAATCCAACATTTATGTGAGCGGAGGCCGTTGCCTGGGTTGACTTTGTTTGTATCCCAGAGGAAGGTTTATGTTTCTTAATGTTCTTCCTAAAATAGAGCACCCTGAGTTACAGGGTGACACTGCAGATTCAACTATGTTTGGGGGATAAACAGGTATGGGGACCTGCTAGGAGTGATTATCTTCTAAGCAGAGATGTTTACTCTGATAAGAATAAACTGCTGGAGAGATTGACGTGAACAATTTCAACACCAGTAAGTATTGAATATAAATTATATAAAAGCCTTTTCAGATGAAGACATGATCATACAATGTAAATGGGTCAAGGTCGATCTGAATCATGGCACATATTAGTTCATCTGAATTTATCATGTTTGCTGAATTTACCTATTGCCACAAAATTTTATAGTATCCAATAAAACAGCTAAAGGAGGTGAGAAACATATCAGAATGTTTATTGGGCAGATTAGAAGGCTTTGAATAAATGTTGAGTATTTGATAAACATATTTCTATATATATATATCTCCTCGAGAGTAGAGACACATTGACTCTATTCCCAAGGTCATTGTTTCTTGCTGTACTTGACTCCCTACCAGGTCTTTCATCAAATTTTCATGGCCTGGAGAAAAAAAAAAAACACCACCCTTTATTTGGAAAAGCCATACCCTAGGCTGGGGCCTGTGTTCTCATAGGGCTTAGCCAGCTTCTTCCTCCCAGAGGATCCACAGAGATAAGGACCTCCATAGTGCTTTTTAATTTTACAAATTCACAAATACCTCCCACATATAAATAGCCACTTGGTTCAACAGATGAAAGGACAAGCCACATGGACTTAAATTCAGGAAACCAGGAAAATATTGTCTGCAAGTTGTGGGCCTTGTCCACAGGAACAGGAAAGCCTTGTGATTCCTCCTCTTTCTGGTGGCAGCTCCCAGATGTGAGTGTCTAAAGTAATCAGACTTAAAGGCAATTAGGATGATGCATATGAGCTCATGACTCACTGGGTGTCTCCTTGTCTCAGGTGTCCTTTCCCAGGTGCAGCTGCAGGAGTCAGAAGCTGCACTGGTGAAGCCATCACCAGCCCTGTCCCTCACCTGCACTGTCTCTGGATTATCCATCATAATCAGTGATTATTGCTGGGATTGGATCTGCCAACGCTCAGCGAAGGGGCTGAAGTGGTTATAAGCAATGTGTTACAGTGGGGATAAAAGCTTCCATCCAGTCAAATCTCCACATCCGGAGAAACATCCTAGAAACAGGAGTTTCTGTACCTGGGCTCCATGACAGCTAAGGACATCACTGCATATTACTGTACAAGACACATAGTGAGGGGAAGTCAGTGTGAGCCCAGACACAAACCTCCTCATTCAGGAGGGGGATGGGAATCAGAGGGCTCTGAGGACCCACCCAGAGCAGGAACCAAACCTAGCCTCAGGTTCAAGCAAAACTTGAGGAAGAGAGGAGTCCTGTCATGAATATATCGGGTTTTTGCTTCTTGTTTAAAAGCATTTAATCTCTGGGGATTCATCACCATATCTATTCTAAGTAATGCCAGGATGTTTCCAAGTTTCAGACACAGAATATTTACTTGTAGTGCTTTTGTATGGATTACAAAATATTATAGGTTGTAACACATAAATTTCTTTTTTTTAAATTATTTATTTATTTTTAAAAATTACATTCAAAAACTATGAGGTCCCATTTAACCCCACTGCCCCCACCCCCCTCTCCCCCCACAGCAACACTTGCTCCCATCATCGTGACACATCCATTGCACCCGGTAAGAACATCTCTGAGCATCACTGCACCCCATAGTTAAGGATCCACATCATAGCCCACACTCTCCCACATTCCATCCAGTGGGCCCTGGGGGGATCTACAATGCCCCGTAGTTGTCCATGAAACACCACCCAGGACAACTCGACGTCCCGTAACTGGCTCCACCTCTCATCTCTTCCTCCCATTCCCCAAACCCAGCAGCCACCATGGCTACCCTTCCCACACCCATTCCACATTGTCTCTGTGGACATTGGATTGGTTGTGTCCATTGCACATCTATGTCAAGTGGGGGCTTAGATTCCACATGGATACTGGATGCACTCCTCCTGCTTTCAGTTGTAGACACTCTAGGCTCCATGGTGTGGTGGTTGACCTTCTTCAACTCCATGTTAGCTGAGTGGGGAAAGTCCAATAAATCAAAGTGTAGGAGCTGAAGTCTGTTGACGCTCTGGGCCTGGGTGTCATAATATCAGTCCAGAGATTCAAATCCCCTAAATATATCTTAAACCCCAGCACCTATTACAATTCCTATAAAGTAGCATGGAAGTCTTGTGAAAAGATATCCCCTCTGAGTCCAATTCCATCACGCAGAAACACAGGCTCTGAAGAAGGGCCATCTGCCATGACAGTGAACCCCATCTGCCATGACCATAGAACCCGTGGGTCTCTTTATCCCTCAAAAGAATCAATACCTGGGGTTGTATCTACTTTGTCTGTCTCTCAGACTCTGCTGAGTTGTGCACAAGGGGATTCCTTCTGACAAACTCCAGACTCTTTTTTAGAGACTCACAGCCTTATAATCTCATTTCTCCTTTCCATTTCCCCCTTACATTAGGTCAATCAGCATTTTGAAGTCATGTTATTATATGTAGACAGGGATATTCTGCTGATCCGTATTGAACCTTTAATTCAAGGTCATTTTCTAGTTGTATCTTCAGCTGGTATGTGGTAGTGGTCCCTCGGTGCCAGGGAGGCTCATCCCCGGGTGTCATGTCCCTCGCTGGGGGGAATGCACTGCATCTACATGATGAATTTGGCTGTGAGAGTGGCCACATTTGAGTAACATGATGGCTGTCAGGAGGAAACTCCCAGGCACAGTGCTACTCTAGGCCTTGTTCTTATTGCAGGTGTACAGGCTCAAAAGCATAGCCATTAGTATCAGGAGCCCACTGTTGGGCCCTCCTTCCATCCTGGTTCTTGCCGTTGCACCTGGGGGACTGCCGCTGCTCCTCCAGGGTCCACGACAGTGACCCCCCGGCCAGGGGCCCGGTACCCCCCCAGCTGTTGTTTTTAATTGTTTCCACTATGAATATATCTAGACATTACTATATACCCTGGGCATATGCCCTGTATAACTCCCTGTTAACCCTATATATCTTGTCAATAACATCCTATATCAGTATTCCTCCGCTGCCATTGTTGAACCACTCTGTGATCCAAAACTTCCTGTAAAGTCAATCCCAACAAATTGTGAGCTTCACAAAAGTCTTAGATCACCGAAATTCATATATACAATATACAGTACTTCCCCAGATCCACCATAAAACCTTTTCCCTTCCGCAGCGATAATCTTTTAACTTATTCATATCATATTTCCTGAAACTGATGTAGAGATTCCAAGACAATAGCTTTCAAACAAGGTGACAGCTGTACTTACTATGTGGTCCATACTTTAGGTTGTACAGTTTTCTAAATTTTTTAGTTATCCTATGTTTTGCCTTATGGTTTACATTATTAGTCTGTCGTCCCCTATATGTTTTTGGTGTAATATTACATGTTTTATATTCATCCTCGTGTACTCTCACAAAACTCCTCCCTTGCCCCCATATTTACCTTGGTTCCATCCATTCCACATCCATTTTCCCCTCCCCTTGGGACCCACAACACCAGCCAATCTCCATTTCCCAAGAAGCCATGTCCAGAGATACTTGCAGCCGTATTCAGGGCCTGACTTTCTCAACTGCCCTGTTGCCCTGGGAGCCATCCTCTCTAACGAGAGATACAGTTCTCTCTATTTGACGGCATTAGTCTACTCCAGGATGTGGGTCCACCCCAACTCTCACTTCTTGGGTCTCTTCCCAATGGTACTACACACCTTGGCATAATGAGCCTTCAGCTATTCCCCTGGAGACCTTCCCGCATCAGACCATACCCCCTGAGCAACCTAAACAAGTAACCCTCCTACTTACACTTTGATACGTGTTTCTCAACCTTTTGTTCTCAACAAACACCTGACACTCTCCCATGTTCGTATGTTCCCCTCCCTTCCCCCATTTTTTGCATAATATTACACCTCTGCCCATCCCCAGCCCGCCTCCAACCCACAAAGCCCCATCTGAAGGCAACCCCTTGCCCCCATTTTGTCCCTTCTTTGTGCTCATACTTACCGCCAGCTCATTACAGATTCCCCCCCTGCAGACGTTAACTCACATCCTTCCTCCACCCCCCGATTTCCTGTAAGCCTATTTTCCACACTCTAGCTCTCTGAGGCAGTTTGCTTATTTCATATCATTGAGGTCATGTAGTATCTGTCCTTCAATGCCTGGGTTGCTTCACTCAACGTAAGATTCTCAAGGTTCATCCATGTTATCATGTGTGATTGTAGTGTATTTGTTCTTACAGCTGAGTAGTATTCCATTGTGTGAATATACCACATTTTATTGATCCACTCATCTGTTGATGGACATTTGGATTGATTCCAACTTTTGGCGATAGTGAACAATGCTGCTAGGAACATTGGTGTACATATATCGGTTTCTGTCCTTATTTTCAGTTCTGATGGGTATATACCCAGCAGTGGTATTGCTGGGTCATATGGCAAATCTATGGTTAGTTTTTTGAGAAACTGCCAAACTGTCCTCCAGAATGGTTGGATCCTTCTGCATTCCCACCAGCAGTGGATGAGTGTTCCCCTTTCTTCACATCCTCTCCAGCATTTGTATTCTTGTTATTTTCATAGCTGCCAATCTTATGGCAGTAAGATGGTATCTCATTGTAGTTTTGATTTGCATTTCCCTGATAGCTAGAGATTTGGAGCATTTTTTCATGTGCTTTTTAGCCATTTGTATTTCTTCTTTGGAGAAGTGTCTGTTTAAATCTTTTTCCCATTTTTTAAATGGGTTGTTTATCTTTTTGTTTTCAAGATATATGATTTCTTTATATATGCAAGTTATAAGTCTATTATCAGATATATGGTTGCCAAATATTTTCTCCCATTGTGTGGGTTCCTTTTTTACTTTCTTGACAAACTCTTTTGAGGTGCAGAAGGCTTTAATTTTGAGGAAGTCCCATTTATCTATTTGTTCTTTTGCTGCTCGTGCTTTTGGTGTGATATTCATGAAACCATTTCCTATTACAAGGTCCTGTAGATGTTTCCCTACACTGCTTTCCAATATTTTTATGGTCTTGGCTCTTATATTTAGGTCTTTGATCCATCTTGAGCTGATCTTTGTATAAGGAGTGAAATGGAAATCCTCTTTCATTCTTCTACATATGGATATCCAGTTCTCCAGGCACCATTTGTTGAATAGGCCATTCTCTCCCAGTTGAGAGGGTTTGGTGGCTTTATCGAATATTATATGGCTATATACTTGAGGTTCTATATCTGAACTTTCAATTCGATTCCATTGGTCTGTGTGTCTCTCCTTATGCCAATACCATGCTGTTTTCACTACTGTAGCTTTGTAGTATGTTTTGAAGTCAGGAAGTGTGATTCCTCCTAGTTAGTTTTTCTTTTTCAATATGTCTGGCTATTCGGGGCCTCTTTCTATTCCAAATAAATTTCATAGTTAGTTTTTCTAGTTCCTTAAAGAAGGCTGTGTTGATTTTTATTGGGATTGCATTGAATGTGTAGATCAGTTTTGGTAGGATAGACATCTTAATAATATTCAGTCTTCCTATCCATGAACAAGGAATATTCCTCCATTTATTTAGGTCTTCTTTGATTTCCTTGAACAGTCTTGTATAGTTCTCGGTGTATAAGTTTTTTACCTCTTTAGTTAAATTTATTCCTAAGTATTTGATTTTTTTAATTTACTATTGTGAATGGTATTTGTTTCTTGATTTCCTCCTAATCTTGCTCATTATTGGTGTACAGAAATGCTACTGATTTTGGCGAATTGATCTTATAACCTGCGACTTTGCTGAACTCATTTATGAGTTCTAGCAACTTTGTTGTAGATCTCTCAGGGTTTTCTATATATAGGATCATGTCATCTGCAAATAATGAAATTTTGACTTCTTCCCTTCCAATTTGAATGCCTTTTTTATCTGGTTCTTGCCTCAGTGCTCGAGCAAGTACTTCCAAGACAATGTTAAATAGGAGTGGAGACAATGGGCATCCTTGTCTTGTTCCTGAGTTTAGAGGGAAGGATTTCAGGATTTCACCATTGTAAACAATGTTGGCTGTAGGTTTTTCATATATACTCTTTATCATGTTCAAAAAGTTTCCTTGTATTCCAATCTTTTGGAGTGTTTTTATCAAGAAGGGGTGCTGTATTTTGTCAAATGCCTTTTCTGCATCTATAAATATAATCATGTGATTTTTTTCCTTCAATCTGTTTATATGGTGTATCACATTGATTGATTTTCTTATGTTGAACCATCCTTGCATACCTGGAATAAATCCCACTTGGTCATGGTGTATAATTCGTTTAATGTGTTGTTGAATACGATTAGCAAGTATTTTGTTAAGTATTTTTGCGTCTAGGTTCATTAGAGAAATTGGTCTGTAATGTTCCTTTCTTGTGGTGTCTTTGTTTGGCTTTGGTACTAGGATAATGTTGGCATCGTAAAAGGAGTTCGGCAATGTTCCTTCTGTTTCGATTTTTTGAAATAGTTTCAACAGGATTGGTGTTAGTTCTTTCCGGAATGTTTAGTAGAATTCACCTGTGAAGCCATCTGGCCCTGGGCTCTTCTTAGTTGGGAGATTTTTAATGACTGATTCTATCTCTTTGCTTGTGATTGGTTTGTTAAGATCATCAATTTCTTCTTTCGTTAGTTTGGGCTGCTTATGTGTTTCTAGGAATTTGTCCATTTCCTCTAAATTGTCATTTTTGTTGTAATATAGTTTTTCAAAGTATCGTCTTATGATAGTCTTTATTTCTGTGGGGTCAGTGGTGATATCACCTTTCTCATTTCTTATTTTGTGTATTTGCATCTTTTCTCTTTTTTTCTTTTTTAGTCTCGCTAAAGGTTTGTCAATTTTGTTGATCTTCTCAAAAAACCAGCTCTTGGTCTTGTTTATTTTTTCAAAGTGCTTTCTTATTTTCTATTTCACTTAGTTCTGCTCTTATCTTTGTTATTTCCTTCCTTCTTCTTCCTGTTGGGTTACTTTGTTGTTGTTTTTCTAATTCCGTCAGAAGTGCAGTTAGTTCTCCAGTTTTTGCTCTTTCTTCTTTTTTGATATGTGAATTTATGACTATAAATTTCCCTCTCAGTACCGCTTTTGCTGCATCCCATAAAATTTGGTATGTTGTGTTATCATTATCATTTGTTTCAATGTAGTCATTGATTTCTTTTGAGATTTCCTCTTTGACCCACTGTTTTTCTAAGAGTGTGCTGTTAAATTTCCAAATTGTGGTGTGAAGTCTGGGTCTCTGTCCCTTGCAAATTTCCTGCTTCACTCCACTGTGGTCAGAGATATTGTTTTTTATGATTTCGATCTTTCTGAATTCATTAAGCCTTTCTTTGTGGCCTAGCATATGGTCTATCTTGGAGAATGTTCCATGTGCCCTTGAGAAAAATGTATATCCTGCTGTGTTTGGGTGTAATGTTCTATATATGTCTATTAGATCCAGTTCTTCTAATATACTGTTCAAATGTTTTGTTTCTTTAGTGATTCTCTTTTGAGATGTTCTGTCTAGAGTTGATAGTGGAGTATTAAAACACCCCACTATAATTGTAGATGCATCTATTTTTTCACTTAGTTTATCCAGCGTTTGTCTCACATATTTAGAGGCACCCTTGTTAGGAGCATAAATATTTATGATTGTTCGATCTTCTTAACAGATTGTCAATTTCACTAAAATATTGTGTCCTTCTTTGTCTCTCACAATTGTTTCACATTTAAAGTCTATTTTGTCTGATATTAATATAGCTACTCCTGCCTTTTTTGATTGTTGTTTGCTTGTATGATTGTTTTCCAGCCATTCACTTTCAATCTCCATGAGTCTCTGGGTCTAAGATGTGTCTCTTGTAGGCAGCATATAGATGGTCATATTTCCTCATCCAGTGTCCCAGTCTGAATCTTTTGATAGGTGAGTTTAATCCGTTGACATTCAGTGTTATTACGTTCAGAGAGTTATTTATGGTAGCCATAATTTGGTTTGATTTGTGTTTGTTATATTTTGTTTGTATTATTTTATTTTCCCCTTCTATTTTTGTCTTTCTTGTTGCTTTTACACTCTCCTCCATCTCTGACTGTCCTGTTTTTTCCTTTCTTCCTGCAGAACTCCCTTGAGAATGTCTTGAAGGGGAGGTTTCTTGTTGATATACTCTTTCAGTTTCTGTTTATCTGTGAATATTTTGAACTCTCCATCATTTTTGAATGCTAGTTTAGCTGGATAGAGTATTCTTGGTTGGAATTTTTTTTTCCTTTAGTACCTTGACTATATCATACCACTGCCTTCTTGCCTCCATCGTTTGAGAGAAATCAGAGAAATCAGCACTTAATCTTATGGAATTTCCCCTGTATGTGATAGTTTTCTTTTCTCTTGCTGCTTTTAGAATTTTTTCTTTGTCTTGAGCATTGGATAATTTGACAAGTATATGTCTTGGGGTTGGCCTGTTGCGGTTTATGACCAGTGGAGTGCGCTGTGCTTCTTGGATATGTACATCTGTCTCTTTCAGTAGATTTGGGAAGTTTTCATTCATTATTTCCTGCAACAATCTTTCTGACCCCTTTCCCTTCTCTTCTTCTGGAATGCCTATAATACGTATGTTTGAGCATTTTGCGTTATCATTCAGGTCCCTAAGTCCTATCTGGATTTTTTCTACCTTTTTATTGACCACTTCTACTATCTGTTTGATTTCCAATGCACTGTCTTCCACATCACTAATTCTCTGCTCTGCCTCTTCTAGTCTGCTGATTTTTGCTGCAAGTGTATTTTTGATTTCTTGAACTGTGGTGTTCATTTCCATCATATCTGTTATTTTTTTGCGCATGTCTGCAATTTCCCCTCCAAGTGTTGTCTTCATGTTGTTAACCTCTTTCATTAATTCATCAAATTTGTCGGTGATAAATGTTCTGAGATCTTTCATTGCTTGTGCGAAGTCCTGCTCCCCTTCCTGATTTTTAGTTTGTTGATTGGATTCAGCCATGTTTTCCTGATTACTTGTTTGGTTTGTAGATTTTTGTTGCTGTCTAGTCAACATTTTTTCTTGACGGGTTTAATCATTTCCTTAGCTTCTTTGTCTAGTCTTGGAGATTAATTAGCTGTTGTTTTTGCATAAGTGTTATATCTTCTCTTTGTCACTTTGTTCTTCTTATTCCAATTTCTTATTGCTGGTTAAGCTCACTTTAAAGGACAGTATTAGTGCTTCCCTCCAAATTGATGTCCAGACACCTCTGGACCAGGAAAAATTCTGGAACAGCCCGGTCCCAAAGAGTCTCCAATGCTGCCCAGCCAATTCCCCCCAGGAGCTAGTAACCGGGAAGTTCACTCAGCCGCCATCTTGCTCCCTCTCCAAATTTCTTTTCTTCATATTTTTCTGCTGCATTAGTCTGGAAGTATGAACAAACACATTTAACTGCCACTCTGACATTACGCATTTAATTTGTGGGAATTAATTCACTTTCTTGACTCTGGTCAGGAACAATATAACAATAATAGTAAGAAAAATAACAATAATACACTAAAATGTCAAAATTTCTAGACTGTTTAGTTACTGTAAGGACTGGTTATTTTGTGGCAGAGTTATTGTATTGGAATTGAAAATTAAAGTCCCTACCTTCTTTTCCCAAGTGTGAACATGAATGTCCTTCCTCTCCCAGAATGTTCAGAGTTCTTGGTTCGCAGCTTTAGCTCCCCACACCACATAAGGCACCATTACCACCAGAAAGTGGAGACCTCTTGGCATGGCCTTAGGTGCATTGTCCAGGTGACTTAACCTTTTCTCTCTCATGGACAGTGCTTCTGTACTTATATAGTCTGTAAATGATCCAAACACACAGTAGTCTAATCCTGATAAGTGCAGCAGAGGGATGGACTGAGACAATCCACCAAACTCTTACTGGGAGAAAATGCCTTCTGATATGGTAAGAGCATCAACTATCATCAGGAACCCTTGGAGTTCTTCCTGATATACCACCTCTGGGGATATTTTCAAGAGAGAAATGAAAGGTAGAAAAGTGTGACATGGAGGGTTTGAAACCTAGTGTCTTCAAGGACAGGCTTTCCTCTTCCTCAGGAAGGGTTCAGGCTCACCTGACTCACTTAATTCCTGGAGCTGGACTTTTATCGAAAACTGCAAGTATGCTGTTATCTACAGTCCCCATTAACTCTAAGCAGAAGCCACAGATGAAAGAGCCCAGACTTGCAGGATGACCATTGGAGACGAGTTGGGTGATTCAGCAATAAACAAGACAGTGCTGTTCTCATGGCCCCATCTCCTCCATTCTCATATTTAAGAGATTTGATATCCCTTCCATTGAGTGAGATCAGGGAATTTCAGGATGTTCAGTGGGTGGTCAGTTTCCAAGGAGAGGGTTCCGGTCTTAGAAACATGGACATCAAAATTTGTTAGACATGAAACTCTTCTAATTTCTTCCATGATGACCTAGCAATAGAGTTTTCAGAATTATTGATAGAATCAGCCCTCTCCTCATGGGACCTTAGTATCCCTTTATATTTCAAAGTCTGAAGACAAGAGTTTCATTAACTTTGTGTCATATTGAGAAGTTCAACAACTATGTGTAATCATATGCGATGTACACATGCAATTAAATGCTTCTCTTATTCCATGTAGTTTTCATAGGATGTTGGATTAATTCAATTAGTTAAAGATAAGAGTCCCAATTCCCAAGAGGATTAATGATTTAAGAACAATATACCAGGTGAGCAAGAGGAATCCTAAGGAAGGAAGAGGTACTGGGAGAGTTGAGGGTCCTCAGTACCTCCCTACCCTGGCACCAGGGGAGCCAGAAATCTCAGAAGTCCTGGAAAGACCTTTATTCTTTATCCCTCCCCAACATTCACAATCACAGGGACCCTTTCTCCTGTGGGAGTACCAGGCACAGTCATCTTGCTCTTCAAAACTGTGTTAATCACCCCTGAAGATAAGCAATCCAGGATCTATTCTCTCATCCTGTAGATTCTAATAGCCCTGGACTCAAATCAGCCCCTTCTCTAAATTCATCATGCACTCCCCACCCCTCTCTCAAATTCATTCCATTGTGCCTTCTGGTATCTTCAGTCAGTAATAGGGCAAAACCTGTACAACTCAAATCGATCTCTGAATAGTCCTTTTCTCTTCCTATACTAACTCATACTTGATTCTCACATGGAACACACCTCGGAAATATTCTCATATTGGGTGTTTTCCCCCTGCTTTTCTCATACAATTTGAATATTTGCTTATTAGATGCTCATTGTCCGTTTCAGACAATGCTCACTTTTCCCACCTCCATTCTTAGAGCTTTCATCCTCATATGATAGCACCAATCCACAGATACCCTGTCTCCATGTGATTAACTATTGTCCTTGGGATTCCTGCCTTCCTTGAGGATGCCATCCCCACCTCCTGTAGAACACACTCCCATAAGATCTGTCATGATTCATGATGGTTTCAGTACACAGATAAATGATGCATGCAATGTGGGAGTCTCCTTAATTTTTTAATTCTTTAAAAAGATTTATTTTTTATTTTATTTCCCTCCCCTTCCCTGCCCCACCAAGTTGTCTATTCTCCATGTCCATTTGCTGTGTTTTCTTCTGTGTCCTTTTATATTCTTGTCAATAGGGAATCTGTCTTTGTCACTGGAAATCTGTGTCTCCTTGTTGTATCATCTTGCCATGCCATCTCTCCATGTGTACGGTGCCACTCCTGGGCAGGCTGCACTTTTTTCACTCTGGCCAGCTCTCCTTACAGGGTGCACTCCTTGCACATTGTGCTCCCCTACAGGTGGGACATCCCTGCATGGCAGGGCACTCCTTGTGCGCATCAGCACTGCCTATGGGCCAGCTCCTCACATGGGTCAGGAGATCCTGGGTTTGAAGCCTGGACCTCTCATGTGATAGGTGGCTGCTCTATTCATTGAGCCAAATCTAATTCTCATCTTTGAGTCTCTGTAAACTATTTATCCCCCAACACTCTGTCCTCCTCATGATCTCACAGAGCACCATAATGGACCTCACACTTTGTCCCTTCAATGAACATCTCACTCCAGGTTTCCAAGTTGAAACACTCCACTACGTTGCCTCCTCCTCCTCTAATGTCGCTCCCCCTACACTTTCACTCCAAAATACATCCTACCACACCTGAAACACCACACTCTCCTTTCTTTTCACAATCTAGATTTCTATACACTTAAGACACATAGAAACGTTTTTAAAATGTAAACATTTTATTGAAGAAGAAATAAAAATTTCTTTGAGAGTGACGTGATTGTCTATTTGAAAATCTCTCTGAATTGACAAAAAAAATTTCTGGGATGAATAAACAATATAGGAAGCTTGCAGGGGAAGTCTCCTCTATTAAACTTAACTATTTCCCTATATGCCAGTAATGCAAAATTAGAATTTGAAAATCATAAGTTCATGCAATGAATAACAGCCACAAAAATGAAATATATACATTTAGTCTAATACAATATGTGCAGTCTCTATTTGAAAAAAAGTACAATATGATGAATGAAGAAAACAATTATCTAAAATATTAGAGATTTTTAAAGTTCATATAATGGAATACATAGGGCTGCTAAGATATCATTTCTGCCCAACTTGATCTATAACTTCAGTGTAATCTCAAACAAAACATCAGCAAGTTATTTTATATGTGTCAAAAAACATTTTCTAAAAATTTTATGGAAAGAAAAAAGGTATAAATTAAGAACACAACAATGAAGATGTCGGGCTCACAATATAATTTCAATATGGAATATAAACCTACAAGAAACAATGAAATTCATAATTGTTGAAAAAAATAGGCAGGCAGATAAATGTTAAAGAATATAAATAACAGAATTTGACCAATACAATTATAGTCAAATGATATTTGTAAAAGAAGCAGTAATAAATTAAAGGAAGGAAAATAATCTTTTCAAAATATGACGGCAGTCACCGGACATTGTAAATCCTCACAGGGCCCACTGGATGGAATGGGGGAGAGTATGGGCCATGATGTGGACCATTGACCATGAGGTGCAGAGGTGCCCAGGGATGTGCTTACCAAGTGCAATGGATGTGTCATGATGATGGGAGTGAATGTTGCTGTTGCTGGGGGGGGGGGACGACAGGTGGGGTGGGGGTGGTGGGGTTGAATGGGACCTCATATATATATATATTTTTTAATGTAATATTATTATAAAGTCAATAAAAAATATGACACTACATTCAAATTCAAGAAATAAGTAAATTAGACACTTACCTTTCTCAAAATCAATACAAAATGATTCAAAGACCTATGCACAAGGCACAGAAATATAAAAGTTGTACAACATAACATAGGTGAAAGTCCAGGGCTCTAGGACATAGGCAAAGAATTTTTGTTTACAGCAACACTGGCACAATTTGTGAAAAAATGATAGCATGTGCTCTGGTTAAAGTGAATTCTTTTACTTTATTGAACACAATGTAAAGGGAATGAAAAGTCAAAGCACACAATAAGAGAAAATATTTGCACAACTCATGCCTGACAATAGACTTTTATACAAAATGTACAAAGGACTCTTATTACTCAACTATGACAACAAAAACAATCCTCCTAAAATTATGCATATGGTCTCGGCAGTCACCTCACCAAAGAAAATAAGCAGGGGTCAAAAATAATTAGAAAAGGAAATTAGAGGGAAGGGTCAAGTAATGGGTAGCTCCCACCCCCCTTTTCCTCTGTAGATTAAGAAACTTAAGAGAAGGAACATTTTATGAAATGGACAGCAAATTTCTCATAGCAATATTGGAAATCAATGAAAAACTCGCTGAAGCTCAAAGTGATACTGCAAAAAATAAATTGACTAAATTGACAGAGATGTTTGTGTTGTGCCACAGTTTTATCAGGCAGCAGCTTGACACTGAGAATAAGACAGTGAACAAGAAAGACATCTCCCAGGCATTAGTGGACTTTATATACTAGAGTTGCACTTGCCCAAAATGGAATTCATGTGTTTTCCCTCTCAGGATTCAATAGGATTAATTCCTAAACTCCCCCCTCCCCCACCGTTATTTGCTAAGGTCCAGCTAAACAGAAAGAATATAATAAAAATGAAAGCAAAGATTTCCAACAGGATGTCTTTGAAAAAGCCAAGAAAAATTTTTAAAAGAAGAAATACTTTAAATATAGAAGATCAAGTTAAAAAAGATTCCACTCTAATGGAGGAGAATTTAAAGTTTCATATAAAAGTTTCTTCTATATTTTTTTTTAAAAAGGAATAATGAAAGAAGCTTAGCATCATTTATCATCTGGGAATTGCAAATTATAACAAGATAACACTGCACTTGTGTTATGACTCATATTTCTATTGTGGAACTCCTTCTAAGGCATTGACACAAATGAGGTAATTTTTCTTATATCAATTCTTAGAAATGATTCCTAACATTATCTCCTTCTGTGATTGGAGGCCCTGGGGAATGGGTGACCAGTGACCTGGTTGAACAAGACATGGGTATTGTGCTGAGCACATTCCATGTTGTGGTCCCCAAACACAATTCTGTGGGTTGAGAGCAGCTCTCTGTACTCAGACTGCAGAACTCCTCACTAGAAGCACAGATCTAGAGGATGGCATGGGCAGGGCCGGAGCCAAGTAAAGAAGGGCCAGACTGGGTGGCTCCCCACCCAGCACAGGTGCACCTTCGACAACCAGTGATTGTTACCAGCTCAGCCTCTTGTTTCCACAAACATCCCAGATGCAAATCACCCTGGGCCTCAAGGAGAAATGCCCCTCAAATGCTGGGCCTGTGTGGTGGATCTTCATCCTCCAGATGGCCATGCAGATGCTGGGACTCCTCCTCTGCCTGCTGGCAGCTCCCTTGGGTGAGGGTCTTCAGGTTCAGGATTTCAGAGGGGCTTGATTGTGGGGTAGGACAGACTCACAATAACTCTCCTTTTCTCCAGGGGTCCTGTCTGAGCTCACCATGAAGGAGTCAGGCCCAGGGCTGGTGAAGCCCTCGCAGACACTCTCCCTCACCTGCTCTGTCTCTGGGGGCTCCATCAGCAGTTCCAGTTACACATGGGACTGGATCCGCCAGAGTCCTGAAAAGGGGCTGGAGTGGATGGGGTACTGGTACCAATCCGGTAGCACATACTACAACCCAGCTATCCAAGGCCGCATCTCCATCACTGCTGACACTTCCAAGAATGCATACTATCTGCAGCTGAGCTCCCTGACTACTGAGGACACCGCCAAGTATTACTGTGCAAGAGGCACAGTTAGGGGAAGGCAGTGTGAGCCCAGACAAAAACCTCCCCTGCAGGAAGGGGATGGACAGCAGGGGGCTCTTAGGACCAGCAAGGACAGGACTCAACCCCAAAGGGGGTGCAGGGAGGCGAAAGATTTCCTGTCAGCATCTGGGGCTTCCTTTCCCCAGAGCCTATTTCACCAGGGAATTGCCCGAGTTCTTCTTCATCAGTCCCCAGGGCAATATCAGGGAGATTCAGAGCCACATTTGTTTCACTTCTAGAGGGAAATGAAGTCACTGCCCCAGCTTCTATATCCCCTTCTTTTGGTCTTTAACTTAGCTCCCAATGTGACCTTTTGCAGGTCATTGAACTGGTATGTCAAGTACCTCATGAAGCCCACAGTCTGTGACAAAAAATTCCTTTCTGTTCTATCTAAACATTAGATCCAATTTAGCGAAAGAATGAGTAGCTAAACATTCATTTTTTTTTAAATAGATTTAAGTTTTTAATTTTAGCAGAAGCTTTTTGTATTGTATTTTTATTTTTAAAAAAGATTTAGATTAAATAAATGTTACCAAAAAATTAGGGTATTCCCATATGCTCCACCCTCCCTCTCCCAAATTTTCCAACTCTAACAATATCTTTCATTAATGTGGTACATTTGTTACTATTGAGGAACACATATTAAATCATTGCTACTAACCATGGACTATAGTTTCCATTATATTTTATCCCACACAATTTTGTAGGCTATCATAAAATATACAAGGGCCTGTATCCAGCACTGCAATGTCAGGCAGGACAAATCCGAAGTCCCAAAAATGCTCCCATATTACATCTGTTCTTCCCACTCCCTCCCCTCAGAACCTCTGGTCTCCACTGCCTTTATATCGATGATAAGAGTTCTTCAATTTCTGGAGTAATAAGTTTATAATAGAATAATAATAAGTCTACTTTAGTGCATTGTTCATTCCTCAATATAGGAGATTTTGAGATGGTAGTGCCCACTCCGTTTCTAATTGTGAGGAGACTTAGGTCCCATGCGGCAGGTGTGGGGACTATCTGTTCCATAGGATGGGTATTGTCTACCTTATCTCCTTGTTAGTTGTCCTGGGTGAGTCCAAAGAACTGAAGAGTAGGTGTGGCAACTTTGCTCAGATTCAGGACTCCCTCCATGTCCAGGTGGAGGGATGAGCATGGGGATGAGGAAGTTTAGGATGGTTCAGGCAAGACCATGCTGTGGGGAGACCAAGGGTGAGGATGGAGGACGTGCCATGCCATGAAGGTAGAGGTGAGTGTGTGATCTGGGTTGGATTTGGGGCTGGAGGTTCACAGTGGAATGTGTCTGCATGGGCTTGGAAGTTCCTCATGCTTTGTACATGGAGAATTCAGTCCAGTTGAGCTTGGTGGAGCATTCTAATGTGGCATAGTCTTGTCTGAAGGATATGAGTCCCCCAGACAGTGGCCAAGGAAAGGACTTGCAGGGATATGGTCTTATCTTGTTTCCTTTCCCTGGCATAATGGCAGTATCTGTCTATACCAGTGTGCAAATGCAGCTGGATTCTGAAGATGGGTGCCCAGCCCAGAGCTGGGTGATGAGGAGGACACCTGGGACAGAAAATAGCAATGGGCATCAGGCCAACAAAGATTCCAGGAAACTGTTTTGAGTGGAAAGCTCTTAATGCTGGAGCAAAATTCAAGGTCAGTGAGAGCACCTCTCTGCCTCTGGCAACAGAGTGACTACTGTCCCCTGGTCCATGGAACACAAGTTGGCTGAGGATGCCAGCCTGGCCCAAGGTGGGATTGTGAGGAGAGCTCTGATGAGCCAGGCTGAGGAAGCTCCTGGCAGCAGAAGACAGTGCAGTGCTCCTAGTGATCCAGAGGCTTCGTGGGCCTGCAAGTATCAGTATCTTGGTGGTGGCAGTGTATTGGGGGCAGGGAGGGAGATGAGTGTGCTTGTCCCCACTGGGCTTTGGTGGCATTCAGAGTAGTCAGGCATGAGCAGGTGTCTGAGGAAGGAGGGTAGGCCTGCTGGACTCTCATCTGCCTCCTAAAATCCTTTTACCCATCATGATTTTGGTGATTTAGACCTCACTGGGTACATCCCTATGTGGAATGAGGAGTTAGGAGAAGGATGTACCTGTTTTGCTCTGATGTATTCTGATCTCCCCTTCCCTAAAATGCCTCCAGCTGAAGCTGGGAGATAGGATGGACATAATGAAAGAGCTTTCTGCTTCCTCAGGCCAATGCTAGCAGCCCAGCATTTCTGCCCAGCAAAATACCCTCCCCTGCCACTGGCAGGAAGTTCTGCCTAGCAGATCCAATGTGAATGATGTCTCCTTCAGCTGTGCAGCCCATTGACCAGCAGGCAGCTGCCCATGAGTAGTTCAGGCTTTTGTCCCTTCATCCTCCTCTTCCTCCCCCTCTCTTCTCTCACGTGAACTCCTGTGTTTTTCTCCCTGTAGAGTATGCTGGGTTTCTAAAGTAAACTCTCTATGTCAAGAGATGGTATCAACAACATTTCTATTTCTAAAGAGCTGTCTGATGGCAAGGGCCCAGCCAGGTAACACTGGGCACAGTGCAAGGGAAGTGTCTTGTCAGCCCAACTGTAACATCGCTGCAGCGTGGGGGCTGATATGTGGGGGATACTCAGGACCGACTAAGCACAGGTCCCAGACCCAGGATAGGTGCTCAGAGTCCTCAGGAACCAACACAGAGCAGGGCCAAGCTCTGGGAAGTACAGGAGTGCCTGAGAGTGTTTTCCTCTCAGTTTCTAGGTTTACCTTTTACAAGTAAAAGTCTAAAATAAGAATTTATCCATGACTCTTGGTGTGACGAATGATCTTGTACTCCTATTTGGAAACTTAAAAAAAGGAATAAGATGCACTCTTAGAAAGGGGGTTTCCTATTCCTTATAGATGTCTTAATTGTAAGGAGCTAGAGGCCAGGGAAGATTTGTTATTAAGTGCATCAAGAATTTTGGAAGATATGCAGATCACATGATAATGGCTAAATTTCTCTAAGAGAAATGCTTCATTTTTTACAACTTATTTAAGAATATCCACCCATTATCCTCAAACATACAGACTCAACTTTCTATAAGTTCACATTCTATTCTTATTTGATATTTTCTACATTTTACGGAGAAAATAAAAACCAGCCATGAGATGGTCCTTCCCCATCTCCACATGAGCCTGACCAACATTTCCTTACTCTGATCATGGTGCTGACTTCCTCCAACTTCTTCATGTCTCAGAACCTTCAAATATATCTCACTTGAATATTTATTTACTGTCTGTAGCAATTTAGTCATTACCCTCGGTTAAATGCTTGGTTAACACTAGCATCGAAAGACACTAGAGTTGATTTCTAGCTGCAGCTTTGTTTAATAATATACACAAGTGCCAAAAGCTAATTTTCTTTCCTTGGAGTGAGCACACCCTAACAACTCTTCCTCACTTACAAAAAAACATATGCACACCTACTGGATTTTGTTCTCTGTGAACAAGTATTTATACCTGTCTCCCTTCTTTCCATCACTCACCAAAGGCTGAGAGATTCAATTCACATCTTTGTAACTCTATTTGACCACCTGTTTTTTATAGGGGACACACCCATTCTAGATGTTGTATGTCATCCTTTCCCTCCTCTTACCCACAGCAGGTCAGTCCACATTTCCTGTTCTTAGACACAAGGATCTTAATTAATGTAATCATTGTCTAAACCTACTTCTGATGAGTTTTCTATTAACTGCGTTCAGGAATGTAGGTTATTTGTTATATAATTCACTTGGCTAATTTTATTAGTCAGCCAAAGGGGTGCTAATGCAAAACACCAGAAATTGGTATTGGTTGGTAGGAGTTTTCAGATACCAAGTCATAAAACATAAGTTACTTCCCGCACCAAAGTCTTTTTCCGTGTACCTCCCTTCATGTGTCTTACTTCTCTCTGTGTTCAGGGTTCCTGGCTTCCTGGGGCTTGCTTCTCTTTCCTCCATGAGGTTACTTTCTTGGGCTCCAGCTTAAGGTTTCAGCATCAAACTCCAACATCAAAACTCCAACAATAAAATCCTTCAACTCTGTCCTTTGCTATGACTTTTATCTGTGAGTCCCCACCGACCAACGGGGGGGACTCAATGCCCTACTGGCACAAGAGCTTTACCAGATTACTTAATCATATAATCTTCTCAATCCAATAAAATCTAATATGCCTAGAGAAATAGATCAGTTTACAAACATAATCCAATATTTCTTTTTGGAATTCATCAATAATATCAAACTGGTACACTAATATTGAATAACCAGTTGCCATATGGTGCATTCATGACTGTGTTCCAGAAATGATAAGATAAAAAGGGATTTTCAGTACAGGACCTAAATCAGTAAATGCACAGGTGGAGGCACTGAAGCTGAGGGGCGGTAGCCTCCCCCATTCACACAGGTGTGACATGTCAAGGACAGGATAAAAGCAGGTGCCCATTGGGCATTTGTGGTGGTCAGAGGTGAGGGCTCTCATAGGTTCCTACCTTCTGGCTCCCAAGGCAATGATAAAATTTCAGTGATATCAGAAAACAGCTCTTTGTCCCAATGATAAAATTCACATTCTAAGTTTCTGCTGTGATCCCCAGTTTGTTTCTTGTCAGATTAAATCTCATAGAGGTGAGGTCACCTTCTCAAGGACACAAGGCAGGAGGGGATGGGACTCTGGTGGGCTTTCTGCCACTACTGACTTCTGGAATCCTGACATGACATCAAGATTCTGTTACACAGGCCTCAGAAAGGAAGCTCTTAGGTCACTTTTTAGGAAGTCTAGTTCCTATGAGATCATGCCTTCTGCAAACCATTAACTATGCTAGTGGATAAGGATTTCCATGTTATTTCTCCTGATGTAGTGGAAACCATTTTCACTCAATTCAAAATTCAATGGAAAAGAAAAAGGAAACATGAACTGGGCTTCTCTATGAACCAAGAAGTGATTCTGTAATGAAGGAGCAGAACTTGGATGGCTTAATACAATACAGAGATATTATCTCAAAATAAATATATAGATCTGGAGGCTATAGATCTGAAGCCTGTAGGGGTGAATCCTTCCTGCCCTCCTCCAAGGCACTGGGGTTTTGCCTGAAATACTTGGGTTCTAATTTCTAATTCAGTCATCACAGGTGTCTACCTTGAGTCTGTCTATGTTCAATTATACCAACAGTCATGTTAAAATAGTTCACAATCTCATCTAGTTTGATTTCATCTTAACTAACAACATTTTCAAAGAACCTATTTCTAAATAAGGCCACATTCACAGGAACAATGCTCGGACTTGAATATGTGTTTTAGGAGACTGAATTCAACCTATATCACTCATCCAACATATGGGTGAGCTGGAGCTCAGAGGAGGGCTTATGCTGCTTAAAGTTCTTTCTAAAGGAGAGAGTCATGAGATGCAGGATGTCCCTAGATACTCATTTTTGTTTGGGGGATAAACAGGCTTAGGAACCTGTTAGGTTGAAAATCATCTAAGCGTTAATTCTTACTCTCTGCTAAAAATAAGGTGTGTGAGAGATTGATTTGAATAATTTCTATTATTCACTAATTATTGCGTGTACATTGTATAGAGACCCTTTCAGGTAAAGAAATTTTCACACGAATGAGTCAATGTCTATCCGAATTATGGCTCATATTATACTAGACCCATTTTGTCTAAATTCAATGTTTGATACATTTATCTGCTGCTTAAATATTTTAGAATACCCAACAAAAACAGGAGATAAACAGATGAGAATATATATTGGGCTGATTAGAGGACCTTGGGTATTTTATAAATATGTATATCCATGAGAATAGACACATTGGTTATATTCTCAAAGTCATCCTTTTCTCTTTGCTTCAAGCAGCTTCCTTAGCAGCTCCTATAGTATGTGTTCATGGCCTGGAAAAAGGAAGCCCTAAATTTGGGAAAACCTTGACCCAGGATGAGTTTGTATTCCTCTACTCTAAGGCTCTGATAACATGTTCCTTCCAGGGGAATCCCCTATGGCACTCCCCTGGATCATTTGAATTTTATGTGCTAAGATACATTCCACAAGCAAATCAACTCGTAGACTAACAGTTAAGGCACAGAAAACAGGGATATCAATTTGGGATACTCCACAACCGGGAAAATATTTTTGGCAATTAATGGGTCTTGTGCACAGGAACATGAAGCCCTTGTTGTTCTTCCTCTTTTTGATGGCAACTCGCAGATGTAGTGTCCCAGGGATTCAGTCAGGAAGGTAATAGGGAAGATACTTCTAAGCACATGCTTCATTGTAGATCATCTTGTTCTCAAGCATCTGTTAAAGGTACAGCAACAGAAGTCCAGTCCTGAAATGATAAAGCCTTCACACATCCTCTAACCTGCTCTATCTCTGGTCTCTCCACCACAACCAGTGATTATTGCTGGGATTTTTTCTGCCAGCCCCTGCAGAAGGGGCTGCAGTAGTTGTCAACAATGTTATAAAGTGGGATACAAATTATGGTCCATCTCTCAAGAGTCCACCTCCAAAGACATGTCCAGGTGCCAATTCTTTGTACAGCTTAACTCCATGACTGCTAAGGACATGGTCCTGTTTTTCTGTTGTGTGAAAGAGTAAAGGGAAGTCAGTGTGAACCCAGGCAACAACCTTTCCATGGAGGAGGGGGATGGGCCGCAAGGGGCACTGAGGATCCAGTCAGAGTATGCACCAAGCCCAGGCTTTGGGGAAATAGGAGATACCTGTCATTATATAGGGTTTCTTTTTCTTGCTTCAGAGCTTTTAATGCATGGCAATTCTCCACTGCATTTGATTTAAGTAATGCCATGATATTTCTAGGTTTCAAACACAGAAAATTTATTTGTAATACAATTGTATCTATTATGTGCTATTGTGTGTAAATGGACATAAATTACTTTTCTTCATTTTGTTCTTATGGATTAGATTGGAAATATGAACAAATTTGTAATTAATTGACATTCTAGCACTATGCAGTTAATTCTCTGGAATTATTCTGTGTCTTGGCTGTGCCCAGGGAAAATGTAATAATAATAATAATAATGTCAAAAGTGAATGATTGATTAGATATTGTATGGACAGATTTTTAATGGAAGGATTATTTTTCCCAAATTGAAAATTAAAGCCTCCACTTAATTTTCACAGAGTGTGAGCTGTATATCCCTTGTCTCCCAGGCTATTCATAGTTCTGAATCCCTAGGCTTATTTCCCATACCATGTAGAACGCCATGAGCTCAGAGGAAAGGAACAGAAAGAAGAGACAGCCTGGCATGGCCTTAGGTGCATCATCCAGGTGCCTCATTTTGTTCTCTTCATCATGGTTGTGGCCCTGTAACTACTACTAAGTCTGTGAATGATCCAAATGTGTAGTAGGCTGACTGATGGTGATAGAGGGTCTGCTGGACTAGAGAAAGGCACACAGTTCTCACTGGAGAAAAATATCTCATAGATCTGACCCAGCTTTCATTTCAGGGCAAAGATGCCTACCTGGAAACTTTCAGCAGAAGACATGTAATATGTGTAGAGCTCCTTTCTGGCCTGCAGTGCTTCATAGTGGACTTCAGCTCTGGAGCCAGCCAGCCTGGGCAGACAGGTTTTCCTTCCCTATGGCTGTTAGACTGAATTCAGGTCACTTAATCTTTGTGCCTCTGTTTCTTCCATCTGTAAATTCTACTATATGCACCTACACATCATGCAGGAGTAGTGGTGTGAAGATTAAAGGATTAAAAGTAAGACCTCAGCACAGTGCCTGGCACATAAAAATTACAGCGTTTGGTGGTAATATTACATGCCCCTCTTTGGATTCCCCCAAACTGGGGGAAGAGGGAAAATAAGAAATTCAGAGAATATATTTTGAGAAGGTACATAATTCAGACAAGCCTGGCACAATCATCAGCATGGATTTGAGAATGTAGCAGCTGACCTGTTGGACCTTATGTCCAATACAGCTGGATTAATGCACGGCTTTTTTTTCCTTTCATTTTTTCAAAAGCAGTTTTATTGAGATATATTCACATACCATACAATCTGTCCAAAGTCTACAATCAATGGCTTTTAGTATAATAAAAGTGTGGTTCATTCATCACTATACAAATTTTTAGAAGAATTTCATTACTCCAAAAAGGAAATTTCCACATCCCTTAGCAGTCACCTCTCAATCCCTCTATCCTACTCTAGCCTAAATAACCACAAGTCTAATTCCATTTTTATAAATTGATTTATATTTACATTTTATATAAATGGAATCATACAATACGTAGTACTTTGTGTCTGGTTTCTTTATTTAGTATAATTATTTTGTTTGGTTTTGTTTTGCCTGATACTAACATTTTGTAACATTAATATACATAACATTTCCAGAACAGGCATTTTATAACTCTGATTTCTTTTTTTTTCTTATTTTGTTGTCTTTATTTGTTTTTTTTAATGTTACATTAATAAAATAAGATATCCCCATTTACACCCCATCTCCCTCACCCCAATCCTCCCACAATAACAACAATCTCCTTCATCATCATGAGACGTTCATTGCATTTGGTGAATACATCTCTGAGCACCACTGTATCTCATGGTCAATGGTCCACACCAAAGCCCACACTCTCCCACAGTCCACCCAGTGGGCCATGGGAGGACATACAATGTTCGGTAACTGTTCCTGCAGCACTACCCAGGACAACTCCAACCCCCGAAAATGCCTCCACAACACATCTTTTCCTCCCACTACCTACCCCCGGCAGTCACCATGGACATTTCTCCACAACAAGGCCATATTTTTTTCGATTACTAATCACAATAGTTCATGAATAGAATATCAGTAAGTCCACTCTAATCCATGTGCTATTCCTCCATCCTGTGCACCTTAGAATGGTTGTGTCCACTCCACATCTATATCAAGAGGGGCTTAGATTCCACATGGATGCTGGATGCAATTCTGCTTTCAGTTGTAGGCACTCTTGGCTCCCTGGTGTGGTGGTTGACCTTCTTCACCTCCATGTTAGCTGAGTGGGGTAAGTCCAATAAACCAGAATGTAGGAGTTGCAAATCTGTGCAAGCTCAGGTCCTGGCTATCACATGTTCAGTCCAGAGATTCAGGACCCCTGGGTGTACATTAAACCCCAGCACAAACTACAGATCTGGTAAAAGTAACAGGAGAGGCTTTGAACAAAGATCACATCTGAGTCCAGCTCCATCACACAGAAACACAAACTCCCAAGTAGGACCAACTGACATGGCACTGAACTCCATCTGCCATGACCATAGAACCTGTGGATCTCTGTATCCCTCAGAAGAACCAATACCTGGGGTTGTACCTACTTTATCTGCCTTGGATCTCTACTCAGTTGTGCATAAGGGCAACACCTGTGATAACCTCCTGGCTCTTTTTGGAGATTGATACTGCGAGGCTTTTTAATGCAATAAAATACGTTTTCATTTGATTCTCCTGGATGTCATAAGGAAGCCAAATGTGGACAGCAAATAATTGAAACTGCCTCATTTATTTCAATTTCATGAATCCATAATTCTGTGCTATGCCTGTGGCCCAGAACTGATTTTTCACTTAAAAATTTAAAAATAGAGAGTAAGAATACTTGGTCCCATTTTCATTAGTTTCTCTTATGTACAAAATATTTGAGAAGTGTAAGTGTAGACTTTTTACTGTCCAGGGAAGAGCAGAGATTTAATTCACTTCTGAGTTCCAGAAGATAGGGGTGAGGGGTGAGAATAGGTCCAGATGCAGTATTTATTGAATCTGGGAGATCCCCCCCTTGGGGATACACCACCTTATTCATTGAAAGACTCAAGAAAACAAAACAAAAAACAAGAAAACAAACTGTGGTTTCCAGAAGTAGAAGAAATTCTGCCTCAACTCTAAGTCCTCCAGGTTCTGGAATTCCAGCTTGCTGGCTTCCCTAAATATTTGGAATCATGACTGAAATCCTACTCATGTAATTTTTTGCCCTACAAAATTCACACTGCTGTATGAAATTTAGGCTTGCCAGAAAAAACACGCAATTTTCTGAGACGTAACGTCTTTCATTTCTATGTTTACATATCCTATTCTATGATTCTCTGAATAGCCCTAACAAATAAATTAATCCAGATATTGATAGAAATATAATCAATATTTAATATTTTTCCTAAAAACTGATACCTTTAACTAAACCCTCAGAAGATCTCACAAGGAAACTCAATTACTCAGCCACATACACCTTCATCCAAACCCTAGACAGTTCTGTCTCTCCCAATATTCATGGTGAAGAAATATGGAGGAAATTCTGTTTTCTCTTATAGATTTAAAGCTGCTACGTTTCCTCCAATTCCAGGTGCCCATACTTCCCAGTGAGCACTGAGCAATTTCAAATATGACACCCTGAAGAATGTTACCAGCATGTGGAACCAATATTGATTTTCAAGTTTGCTTTCTCACCAGCAGGCAGTGGGGTCAGTCAGGAGGAGATTACCTCCCTGTCACCCCCAACACACAAACATGCACCTAGAGTGTTCAGATAAATAGTTTCGAAACAAGAGCAAATCATTGCACCAGGTACTCCTGAGCAGGAATGACTGTGAAAGACAGGAACTAAATTCTCAAAACAGAATCTCCACCTCTATGGAGACCTGCAATGACAATGCTGCTGATCACACAGTTATGTGTTGAATTCCAACTAACCCTCTGGCTCCAATAAGAACTTTCCTTCCTTGAGGAAGGGTTGATGTGCTTGGGGAAATACTGACTGGATCTGTTCATGTACAATCCACCTCCTTACAAGACATGGATAATTCTG
The DNA here is from genome assembly GCF_030445035.2 of Dasypus novemcinctus. NCBI lineage: Eukaryota > Metazoa > Chordata > Mammalia > Cingulata > Dasypodidae > Dasypus > Dasypus novemcinctus. The sequence goes on along the minus strand of NC_080691.1, from coordinate 59,369,690 downwards.
TGAAGTCTATTGGCTTTAGAGACATAATTTTTTGCTCAGAGAGCCAACTGCCCAGGACACTGCCATCATCCCAAAAATGATGATGCTTTTTTAAAAAAAGTTGCATGCACTGAAGAAGGATCACGCAATTCTATTAAAGAATTATTATAGGAAGGTTAGAATCTAGCCCTCCAAAGTAGTATGAATGTTCTTTTATTTATTATCCTCCTTGCCACATGTTATACTTTTACCATTTCTCACTTATTTCATTAAGAACATATGCCAAGAACTGAAAAAGAAATGATTAAAGCATGAGTTTATTCTCATGATAAGCTTATGAACTTCTTGCAAGGGAAACTATGAAAATTCGTCCTTTGCTATAGACTTGGCTAAAGATAAGTGTGCATAGACATGCATGCATACACACACACCCATAAGAAATGGACTCAGTAATCAAATCTTCTGATGTACATAACTTCAGTAAATCCCTAGCTACCTTCTCTTTGAGGTGTTACTCTCTTGACTGTTAGTTGGTCACCGTTTCCTGGCTGTAACTGGATTGTACAAATCTAGCATTGCTTAGATGTTTCCTACATTTATTACTGTGTTTCCTTCTAAATTAATGTGAAAACAAATTTTGTCCCTTTGTTTTTGTTTAGAACCAGAAGATTCAATAAAACACAGATTATTATAGTACTGGATTTCATCTGACGAGTTTACAAAACAAATAATCCCCTGCCTCCAGAGTGAATACCTCTCTCATTATCCCCATGTCCCACACTGGAGGTTGTGCAATACTTGAGATAATTGAGGAGGGTGAGAATATCATCTTGACTTTTTCTTGCTTGGAGACCAGGAAACCAATGGTGGAATTACTCAGAGCATGAGCCTTGAGCTAATACTCAATTGGGAAAAATGTCTTTCCAAGTGCTCTGATATGCAATGGTCCACTAAATGTGAGATGTGATTTTCTCTCGCCTGTTTTGTTTTTCATCTAGCATTTTAGATTTTGAGGATCGATGTCTATTGGCAATCGTTACATAGTTGAAATTACTGGCTCTTTAGCTGAATCATAATATTGATCAACATGTAATTCATACACATTTAGACTATGTAATGTAAGCACTTCTGAAATTTTCAACTTTCTTGGAACCCATGTAACTATTGCCCAGGGGCACACCCATATGGAATCTTAAAAAGCACAAAATCAAAGGACACTATTTATGTCCAAAGCACAGGAAGTGTGCATATACATTGAATTATGCTATGTACATGAGTTTTTTTTAAAGATAATCATGGAAATACTGTATCATGAAACTATCAAACCAGTTTAAGATTAATTGGCTGTATTAATTATTAGACAAATGAGATTTCATTACAATGACTATTAGGAGAAATAGAGACATATTTCCTATTGATAATTTAACAGTTAATCAATTACCAATTCCATATAATGCTGATAATGAGACTCTAAATTGCACGAAAGAAAAAAAAACCTGACAATTCTACAAGAACGAGTGCCATCTAAAATTATAGTTAGTAATTCCCTTTTCTCAATGACCAATAGAAGATTAGATAAAATTAAATAATATATAAGAGCTGAACAACATTTTTGACAAATTTGACCTAATTGGCATTGTGGAAATAAATTAAGAACATCCCAATGATAGGAATCTGAGGCCATTTATTCAGGGCTTCACCTGTAGTCAGCCATTACCACTTGTGCTTGGTAAGTGTTTCTTCTATCTATTGGGTTAATTTAGCATTTTATGATATATTTTATCTTACCTATTCACTTAATAATTTACTATTGTAGTAATCATTTAGTGGATGATATAAAGAATTACAATAAACATTTTTACATCATCTCATTCTACCCTTAAATATTTTAAATAACTTCATGTTTATGTAAGGACACTATGACAACATATTTCTAAATCCGCTTATTTCTCCTTTGTGTCCTTGTTTTTATCCATATTTTTATGTATGTTATAACTTACAAAGGTTAATAATCATTATTACTGCATTAAATGGTTAAATTATGAACAATTAACATGAGAAATATTAACTTTCATCTCCATTTTTACTCTGTTTACATATCTTCAAATTTTGTATATAAAAAATAGTTATTGTTGATGAAAAACAACTTTAAACATTTGTTGAAGGGTGGTATGTAGGAAAGAAATTTTTCCTTTATCTGACTATCTGAGCAGTCCAATGAAAAGCCACTTTCACTGGGTGCTGAAGTCTGGGTGGCTTTACTTTCTCTTTCCTCACTAAAGTTATCATTCACCTTGTTTCCATGGTTTTGATGACTAGTCTGTTGTAATTAGTTTTCCAGTTCCTCTGTTAGTAGTGCGTCATCCAAAGTTCTTTTTTGCTTTGGAAGAAGCAAGCCCTAGGAAGGAAGAAACCTTGAACCCAGAGAGAAGCAAGACCCTGGAAGGGAGGAACCCAGGAAGCGCTGACCCTCCCAGTCATTGGAAGCCATCTTGTTCCAACATGTGAAAATAAACTTTGGTGAGGAAAGGAACTTATATGCTTTATGGCCTAGTATCTGTAAGCTCCTACCACAAATAAATAAGCTTTATATATAAAAAAAGATTTCTTCCATGTGTTCTGCAGTTTCATTATGGTATATATCTCTCTCTGACTCACTCTCTTTCTCTCTCTCAATGTGTGTCTGTGTTTATCATATTTGTGGCTATCTGAGATTCTAGAATCTTTAATTTGGTGTCTGTACCAAAATTCAGAAAAATTTTGACCAATATCCCATCAAGTGTTTGTTTTCTCCAATTCCCAATTATTTTTAATAATTTTGGGTCTCTGGCTTTACCTACATTAAACTCTGTGATAAGATGATCTACACTCTTTTCAAGTTTCAAAATTTTACTTTCATTTCCACTTCTATAAAATATATTAATTTAAGTTTTTTATTTTTTAACTATTTTCTGGCCTGAGGAAGGCATTATTCATTATTCTTCATGTGTTGTTTTTCTGCATTGCTTGCATTTATATTTAATTCCTTTTAATAAGTGCAATAGTTCTGCTGAAGTTTCCTACCTCGTGTTGTCATGTCAACCTTTTCCTTTTTATTAAAGATTGTAATGTATTAATAATAATTGCATGAAGTTCTTTTATTATACTTTCAATGTTTAGGTCACATATTAGTCTCATTCTATTATTTTGTCAATTTTGATGGTTTTCTTGGACTTTTATTTCCCCAACATTTTTGTGGAAAGCAAGAGTGCATATAATGGTACTATTTATTTTTCTTTCTTATTAATTTTTTTACAATTCTTTTTTTCTGCTTATGTGACCATACCCTACTTTCCGCTGTGCCTTTTTCATGGGTGTTTGTGTGGGTCTAGTGAATGTTTATTTGGAGTTTATTGTTGCTATGTATAGCCAAGTTGATTTTTTTTCTGCTGTGGCACAAGAAGTATGTTTCTTCCAGTGATGCCTTGTTTTGTCTCCCTACTTGGTTTGTAATATGTTACTTGTGCCCCAAGCTGAATGCTGCTATCACGTTTCCTACTGGTCACACTGTGGTAGAGGAGGTTGGACTAAGAGGAGGAGCACTCTCTGGCCTCCTGACTGAATCTTATTCTTAAGCTTGCCTTGTGAAGCTACATCTCAGGTGTGGCTTTCTATGTGTTCCTTTCTTTTCTCCTCAGAGGCATTTCTCAAGATAAAATAAATCACTACCCCTGTGGGTCAAATGTGGTTTTCCCCATCTCTTCACTCCCATAGTTTTAATGGCTTTCCTTCCCACCGAGAGTCCTCTGTACTTGTCTTGATGTCCTTCCTTGAAGATAAGTCATTTATTCCTAAGGGAAGACACAAGAGATGGTGAGTGAGTTTTGGATAGAATCTATTCCCTTCCCAGTATCTAGGGGATTTAGCTGTGCCTAGAGGATATAGCTTGTAATGGAGATTAGTATGCTGTGTTTGCTAATGGGCAGTTTCAGAGGTAAGGACACCCTATATTTTACTGTGTGAGACACACCATGAGCCGAAGGCCATATCAGCCTCAACTGAAATCTTCCCTGCAGTCTGGACTCCAGGGGATGCTCAGGACAGAAGAGCTCCAGGATCATTTAAAGACAAAGACAACAGAGAGTGTGTATTCGCCGGGAATTTCCTTTAAAGGTCTGCAATCCCCTTTCTCACTGAGTGAACAGTTGCTTTGACCTGTGATCAGTGTCCCTGAGGACATATGGAAGGTCCAATAGCTGATAGCAGAGTGAGCAGTTTTGATGCCTATGGGATATGTTCAAACCCACAGGAGCCTGGCAAGGGGTTGCAGATGCTGGCAGCTTTCACAGTCATACTGACCTCAGTTGTTGCTCAGCTGCCCATGGCCAGGATGCCTGCCAAGGACAGTTCCAGCTGCCACTTACAACCAACAACACCAATGCTCAGGACCAGATAACGGGACCAACAGTGCAGGGAACTCAGAAGGAGCTCAGGCTCTCAGCTCCTGGCCAGCCAGCAGGACTGACACCTAGGGCTCTGAGGAGCACTGAGCTCAAGGCTGGTTTCAGGGAAAGATGCAAAGGTAGGATCAGAAGTCATTCAGGAGCATGGATTCCAGGGACCAGGACTAGGCACAGGTGAGTAGAGACCTAGGACCACCAAGCACCAGGGCCAGGTTGAGAGGCAGAGAGAATGGAAGGAGGAGGGAGCTTCCCTGCGGCATCTGGGCATTCTTCCCATGACTTCTATGTTCAGCTTTATGGGAAGGTTTTGGTTTTGACTCTGCTATGATTTTTTAATGTTAGTAAATCAGTGGAATTTCTTTAAATCACTTCTACTTGGGCATTTCCATTAAGAAATAAAATCTATAAAGTTAAGTGCAACAAACTATATGGATAGAACTTCATTTACCTCAAGTGATTTAATGAAATGTCAACATCACAATGAATTCAGAAAAAAAGAATATGAGGAGATAAGCCTTCAATGAAAATTGCAATTTGACCTTCAGCACAGTGTTCACACAGTGACATATATTTTTTTAAAGGTTTATTTATTTATTTATTTCTCTCCCCTCCCCGCCCCCCACCTCGGCTATCTGTTCTCTGTATCTATTTGCTGCGTCTTCTTTGTCAACTTCTGTTGTCACCGGCACGGGAATCTGTGTTTCTTTTTGTTGTGTCATCCTGTTTTGTCAATTTTCTGTGTGGGCCGCACCATTCCTAGGCAGGTTGCACTTTCTTTCGTGCTGGGCAGCTCTCCTTATGGGGCACACTCTTATGCACGTGGGGCTCCCCAGCGCAGGGACTCCCCTGCCTGGCAATGCACTCTTTGCACGCATCAGCACTGCATGCATGGGCCAGCTGCACACAGGTCAAGGAGGCCCAAGGTTTGAACCGTGGACCTCCCATGTGGTAGACGGATGCCCTAACCACTGGGCCAAGTCCACCATCCACAGTGACATAATTTATTCCATGTATGGATTTTATTTTTCCCCTGAATATCACTCACAACACCTCCACTCCTTGACTTTCTGAATGCCTCCTGTACCAGGTTCTAACATTGGAACAAGCCTTACAATGATCTCCTAAGTGCACTAATTCTGCCATAATCATTGGTGACTGGAGTGTTCAGCCCAAATCCTGTCACCTGATGTTGCTGCTTCAGCCACAAGGAGCATGACTAGGGATGAAGACCTTAGCAAATTATTAAATGAAGAGCTGATATTATTAAATTGCCAGTTAGCAATATGCTATATTCAAGTTCCCTCTATGATATGATGAGGTAGAAAGATATAGTCAGAGATGAGTGGATGTCCATAACTCATAATTCAATTCTCAAATGTGGAGACAGGGCGAGTAGGGTTGACCTTCCTCTGTTGCACAGGTGACAGGTCAACAGCAGAATCAAGACAGGTGCTCCCTGGGGAATTATGGTGTCCAAGGTGAGGTTACATTCATGTCCTTTCTCACTCCCATGGATAGTAAACCAAATAATTAAATAAGCGAAAATTTCCAGCAACACTCACAACTTACTAAAATTATAATCCTCAAGGTACTAGTGAGGAATGACATCAGGAAAATGGAAAAGTGGCACCAAACACCCTATTCACACTGATATTTCAAAAATAACCAAAATCTGTTAAAGTCATGGAAATCTGTTATGTCAGGAAATATATACAAACAATATATTATATCCTATTTTAATTCCCCAGGTGTATATACACACACACCTATATATAATGCCTGGGCTAGTGGCACAATGATCATATTCCAAAGCCATGCTTGATCCTTGGCTTCATCTGAATCTCTGACCAGCTCATTCAACACTTTTTGTGCTGAAAATAGAGGAAACTGGGCTTGGTGATGGGACACCCCAAGGGAGATGACTGTGTTCCCCAAGGACTCAACCAGCATCCTCCTCTTAGGGTGCCCCTAAGACAAAGACCTTCCTTTATTCCCTTTCATTTTAAATACAGAGTTACCTCCTAGATTCAAATCACCACTTGGGCAGACAGAAGGAACCAGAGGACAAATTTACTTAAATTTAGGACCCTTCTTTATCAAGAAATACATTTTCCAGGCCTTGTGGACCTCATCCACAAGAATGTGAAAACCTTGTAGTTCTTCCTCTTTTTGGTGGTGAATACCAACTGTGAATTTCTCAGGGACTCAGGTAGGAAGACAACGGGGATGCTGCCTCTCAGAACAGGACTTGCTGTTATTCTCCTTGTCTTTAGGTGTCCTGTCCCTGGTGCAGCTACAAAAGTCACGACCTGGCTTGGTGAAGCCCTGACAGACCCTGTCCCTCACTTGCATTGTCTCTTGAATCTCTTTAAGCAGCAATTAATTCGACTGGGTCTGCCAGGCTCCAGGAAAGAGGCTGGAGTGGGTTACAGGATAATTAGTAGTGGAAGCACAAACTACAACCCAACACTTCAGTCCTGACTCAGCATCACCAGGGACACCTCCCAAAATGAAATGTATTCAAAGCTGAGCAGCTGAGAGTAAAGGACATGGAAATGTATTACTGTGCAAGCGACACAGTGAGAGGAAGTCAGGGTGAGCCCAGACACAACCTCTCCTCAGGACACAGAAGAGAACTGGGTGCTTAGGGTGCTAATGATAACCAGGGGGTACTCAGGGGCAAACCCAGTGTCCAGTGCATGCAGAAGTGAGGGAGGAGAGTCCTTGTCTTGCCTAAGTTCCCCTTTTCTTGCTCCACAACTTGTATCCCCTGGAGAACAGTCATTGTATATTTTCTGAGCAGTGCTATGATGTATGCAAGATTCAGTCTGCAATGGATGCTGTCCCACTCCTCACTCATCACTTAGGGAAAGGATTTTTTTATTCTTTGAAAGATTTGTGCTGTTTCTTTTTTATTTGTTTTTTTTATTTTAGCATTTTTATTGTCTTTTTTAAAGATACAGAGACGACACAAAATGTTACATTAAAAATATAAGAGGTTCCTATATACTCCACTCCCACCCTCACTCTCACTCCCACATCAACAACCTCTTTCATCATTGTAGCACATTCATTGCATTTGTTGAATACACTTTGGAGCATGCTGCACTGCATGGATTATGTTTACATTATAGTTTACACTCTCCCCCAATTCATTCAATGGGTTATGGCAGGATATAAAATGTCTTGCATTATTTCTTTTGATTTTCTCTATTTCTGGAGGGAATGCATGTAAATCAGTAGTGATCTGGCCCCTTTACCATTAGGTAAATATGATCTTATCAAGATAACTAGTGTTTGAAGGGAATCAACATAAAGTGTGGAAATATAGGACCAACAGAATGGAAGAAAACATAAATTATACATTTAATAATGGACTTGTATCAAGAATCTGTCGATTACCAAGGTCTCAACAGTAATGACAAAAAGAAGATAAACAAATGGTTAATAAGTAAATTAAAAATAGTGTTGGCAGATTTGTAATCATGGAAATATAAATCAAAACTCCAATGCAATACCATTTAGCCCCCAGGAGGAAGAGTAGACTCAAAAACTAGGATAGCAAAAAGTTCTTGAGAGGATTTGGAAAAAAAGAACCTTATGCCAATGCTGTTGTATTGATAAATAATCACTCCTCTTTGAAAAGTCTATGTGCAGAGCCTCAGGTTATTAAATAAGCAATTATCTTTTAAACCTAAAATTTCACTTCCAGATATATACCCCAAAATATTAGAAGAAGGAATTCAAGTATATATTTGTACAGCAAAGTTTCCCTCTCAATTAGAAAGAGAGAGGGCATCATCATCTCAAAATCGTCAAGATTAGGCAATGAACAATGGACAAAGATTTATTGTTATTCTACTAAGGACTTATTATTCTAGCAACGGAAGAACTCTTACTGATATAAAGGCAGTGGTCACCAGAGGTTCTGAGGGATGGGAGAAGGAAGAATAAGTATAATATGAGGGCATTTTTGGGACATTGGATGTGTTCTGCATGACATTGTAGTCACAGATACAGGCCATTGTATATTTTGTGATAAACTATAAAATTGTGTTGGACATAGTGTAAATCATAATGTAAACTATAATCCATGGTTAGTAGCAATGTTTCATTATGTGTTCATCAAATGTAACTTTTGTACCATACCCAATGAGGAGTGTTGCTGATGTGGAAATGTGTGGGAGGGGGACATAGTGGGGCCTATGGGAATGCTTCATATTTTAATGCAACATTTATATACTTTAAAGCTTCTTAAAAATAAAAATAAATTAATAAAATAATTATTATATATTAAACCTTCAATTTCACTTCCATGCATATACCCCAAAATGTGAAAAACAGGAGTTCAAGTATATATTTGTAAATCAAAGTTCATAGCAGCAGCATTTACAATAGTCAAAAAGGATAAATCCAAATTTTCATCATCAGAAGACTGGATAATCAAACATTTTCACAGAATGGCATATCATTCACTTGCACAAATGCAAGACATATAAAATGATGAAAATTGAAACAGTTTTAAATTAAATAGTCCAAATCCAAAAGGAAAAGTATTGTATGCATTCACTTACATGAATCCCTAGAATATGCAAAATCATAGAGTAAGTAGATCAGGGGTTAGCACATTCAGGATGGAATGGGAAGTATTGATATTTGCTATCACATGGATGAACCTTGAAACAATATGAGAACTAAAAGAAGCCAGACACGGCTTTTTATTGTAATAAATTACAAAAATATATTTTATTTCCTCAGATATTTACACCACAATTAATGATAAGTACAGAGCTTTAAGGTAGATTTATTTTTCATGAGTAAATGGGTGGTCCATGGACAAGATGATGTTAGGTAGAGGGTATACGTTTTTCTGTAGAATTTAATGAAAACATTCTAATATTTTCTCTGTTCATGGTAAATCATATTTTTGTATAAAGCAATAACCATCTAAAATATGCTTTAAATGGATGAACTTTATGGTATATGACTCATATCTTAATAAAACTATTTTTTAAATTAAGAAGATTAATTGTTCCTTGGGAGAAGGAAATGGGTGAGAGGCAGAAATTACAAGTGAAAATTTTTGGGAGTTCACTGTTGAGGTGGTGGTGATGGCCACACATGTGCACATGTGTGTATATAATTACCCATTGTTATATTTAAATATGTGATGACTATAAAATGTCAATTATGCCTGAGTAATGTTGACACAAATCAACAAAAGGACAGATGAAGAGAATGGAGAGGTAGAGAGAATGCCCCAGTGACTCCTGCTTGGCCATCTCTCTCTTTCCCTAGAGTCAGACAAGCTATTCCAGCAGTCCCAATTCCATCTTACTGATATCAACTTTATTAATGGGATCCACGTCTCTAGCTCCTCTCCTGATTCCATCTCCACCTCCTTGCTGGAAACCTGCACCTGACTAATGACCTGTCTTAGCCTCCTTCCTCCCACATTCTCATCAGATTTTTGAGGGTTTTGCTGCCACTTTTAACAAACCATTTATTATATGGGCCACAATCAATGAATTTTAGTTCCTCAGTGTCAATGGAAACATTCTTCATCTTCATTCTCTATACAATACCCATCACTTGAAAAATAATTGCCCAAAGGCCTTCCGCATATTCAGTGTCATATGTATGATATTTTCTAATCTCAGAATGGTATTTTGCAATAGAAAACTGTGCCTGTGTTTGCACAGGTTAGTGTGTAGAGATGTCCTATCAACATGCTCACACTTTTGTTCTCCTTCCCTCTGAACACCGTGTAATTGAAAGTGAGCAAGCAATGGAACTGTCTTATTATATTTTATTGTAGAGATACCTGGGATTGTTTGTTATAGTGGTTATAGAATTCTGATAGTTAAATATGGACACATTTAGTTCGATAATTTGAAGACCATAGAATCAGGCTGAATGTTTATGGAAATAAGCTGAAAGTCAATGCAGAGGATGATCTCCAGACTTTAAAGCCAACATTTATGCTCTGTCAGAACTGGGAAATGTAGAAACAATATACGTAGGAATTGGTGAATTTTCCAGCTCTTAAGATAGGTCTGAGTTTAAATCTTAATTAATGATTGATTCCAGCTTACTGGTCTCTGACCAAAGGAAGTTTTATATAAAATATTTAGGACTCGGGATTGAAACAGAAGCTCCCGAGTCTGGCCAGCAGTCAATAAACCATTTTTCCTTCACAAAATCATTTCTGAGTCTTGGCCTCTCTATATGCAAATAATTGATCCTCTCTCAAATTCTACAAAATTTTTGGTGACTCTGGTGCTACTGCAAACGAAGGCCAGAGACGGTAGCATTTTGCTGCCCCTTTCAAATCCCCGAGGAATCCAGGAGGACTCGGATGAACCCCAAATCTGGGCACCCCTGGATTAAATTTAATCCAGAAAAGATGTGGGCTCCACCAGAATTTTCCTGACAAAAATTGAGGGCAATGGTACTTCTGAAGAGAAAGATTCTGGGAACGAAAAAGAACTCCAAACATGGAAGAAGAGTGAACATCTTATTAACCATATGAAAACTTCATACAGCTTCATACAGAATGCCAGATCCATCTTCCTCCAGTTAAAATAAAATAAGTTTACACCTTGTTAGGCAATGACTACAGCCCATGGCCAGCAGGAAGCAGTTACAGAAAAGAGATCATCTCCCTTCAGCATCCCTTTTAGATTAAAGGTGTAAACTCTTTAAGGGTAAAACAAAATTAATAGCAGGATCTGAAACCTGACTGGAAATCCATGTGAGCACCGTGGCCCCAGGATGTCTGCAGGGGTGCCCCGACCCAGGATTCTGCTGTTCAGAATAAAAACTTCTAAACTTCTAAAAACAGTCCTGGATGCTACACTAAAGATTGATAAATAATCAATCAAAACAACAAACAGGAGGGGGCAAGATGGCGGCTGAGTGAACATCCCTGTTAGAGTCTTCTGCAGGGAATCGGCTGGGCGGCGTTGGAGACTCTTTGGGACCGGATTGTTTCGGGATTTTTGCTGGTCCGGAGGTGTCTGGACATCGATTTGGAGGGAAGGTAACAGAGAGGATTCGTCTGTGAAATATACACGGAGATCCCAGCTACCTGCAGAGGATTCCCTTCTTGGGTAGGCGGAGACGAGGCATCTAGCCCCGCTCGGTGGGGCTGAGCCAGGCCAGGCCGGGCCGCGGTAGCGTTTGGAGCCGGGCGGGGCCGGTGCAGGCCCCGGCTGCGGACCGCGGTAGCGCTTGGAGCCGGGCGGGGCCAGTGCAGGCCCCGGCTGCGGGCCGCGGTAGCGCTTGGAGCCGGGCGGGGCCGGTGCAGGCCCCGGCTGCGGGCCGCGGTAGCGCTTGGAGCCGGGCGGGGCCGGTTCAGACCCCGGCTGCGGGCCGCGGTAGCGCTTGGAGCCGGGCGGGGCCGGTTCAGGCCCCGGCTGCGGGCCGCGGTAGCGTTTGGAGCCAGGCGGGCCCGGGTCAGGCCGCGGCGGGTACGGAGCCGGGCAGGGCCGGTCCAGGCCGCGGTGGCGGGAGGTGGATGCCGGAGCCGGCTGGGCCGCTGTAGCGAGCGGAGCTGGGCGGAGCCAGGCCAGGCCAAGGCGGCGTGAGGAGCCGGGCAGAGCCGGTCCAAGCCTCCGCGGCGGGCGGAGCCGGGCCTGCGGAGGGGTTTCTGTTTTTTTTTTTGTTTTTTTTTTTTGTTTGTTTGTTTGTTTGTTTTTTTAATTTTACTTAAATTTTTTTTTTTTTTTTTGAGCATCTGCAGTACTGGGGAGTTCGTGGGCCCTGGGCGGCCTATTGGGGGTTTGTGGGAAGGGAGGTGCTTGCAGACCCATTTGGGCAGACAGACGGGGGGGTTTTAGGGCAAAGCGGGGGGAAGTTGTTGTTTTAGATAGTGTTGCAATTGTGACACGTGTGTACCTGTATCTCTCTTCTCCCTATCCGTTCCCCACCGTTTGCCCATCCTCTTTTTCTTTCTTCATTTCTTCTTGCCTTTCTTTTTTCTCTATTATAATTAGTTTGTTTTTTTTTTTTTTTGTTTTTTTTTCGGTTTTCTCTTTCCCTCTTGTCCCTCATCTTCCACTTATTTTTACTTTAATTCAAGTATACAATAGGTGCTACAGGGAACACCTCACATTTGCTGGGTTTTCCCATCCTCCACTGCCTCATTTCTGTGTGAACTGATTTAGGCTACCTACACTATCCCCCTTCCCCTGCATCTTGATATCCACTATCATCTACTGTCTCTCCTATATTCCACCCCCCACCTCCCGTTCTTTGATCCACAAAGTGTCTAACTCTTAATTTCTAATACCTTTGTTCTGTATTCTGTCTATTATCCACTCTTGAAACTATTACCTTTCTTTTCTTTTTCCCTCTCTCATGAAAACAATAGCTGTGTAGTTCATACCATATTCCTCCCAAATTCAGTCATCAACTTCATAAAAGGTACTCTACCTACAGCTATAACTCTATACAATCTACATGAATCTAACCTCCATCCTTCCAGATCTCATATTCCTGCTTTATTAACATACATCACCAATACAACTTTACACTTTTCCCTTGCTTACACAATTGCCTTTCCCCAACACTAATACTTTCCTCTAAAGTGAACTTAACCAACAACAAGTAACTAGAATAAGAAGATAAAAGTGACAAAGAGAAGATATAACACCTGTGCAAAAATAACAACTAATTAACCTCCAAGAGCAGACAAAGAAGCTAAGGAACTGATTAAATTCGTCAAAATAAAGAGATGACCAGAAAGCAACAAAAATCTACGAACCAAACCAATAATCAGGAAAACATGGCTGAATCCAATCAACAAACCAATAATCACGAAGGGGAGCAAAACTTGGCACAAGCAATGAAAGATCTCAGAACATTTATCACCGACAAATTTGATGCAGTAATGAAAGAGGTTAACAACATGAAGACATCACTTGGAGGGGAAATTGCAGACATACGCAAAAACATAACAGATATGATGGGAATGAACACCACAGTTCAAGAAATCAAAAATACACTTGCAGCAAATATCAGCAGACTAGAAGAGACAGAGCAGAGAATTAGTGATGTGGAAGACAGTACATCAGAAATCAAACAGATAGTAGAAGGGGTCAATAAGAAGATAGAAAAAATCCAATTAGGATTTAGGGACCTGAATGAAAATGCAAAACGCTCAAACATACGTATTATAGGCATTCCAGAAGGTGAAGAGAAGGGAAAGGGGTCAGAAAGAGTGTTGCAGGAAATAACGACTGAAAACTTCCCAAATCTACTGAAAGAGACAGATGTACATATCCAAGAAGCACAGCGCACTCCACAAGTCATAAACCCCAACAGGCCCACCCCAAGACATATACTTGTCAAATTATCCAATGCTCAAGACAAAGAGAAGATCCTAAAAGCAGCAAGAGAAAAGAAAACCATCACATACAAGGGAAGCTCAATTAGATTAAGTGCTGATTTTTCTTCTGAAACCATGGAGGCAAGAAGACAGTGGTATGATATAGTCAAGGTACTAAAGGAAAAAAATTTCCAACCAAGAATACTCTATCCAGCTAAACTAGCATTCAAACATGATGGAGAGTTCAAAATATTCGCAGACAAACAGAAACTGAAAGAGTATACCAACAAGAAACCTCCCCTTCAAGAAATTCTAAAGGGAGTTCTGCAGGAAGAAAGGAAAAAACAGGAAAGGCAAAGTTGGAGGAGAGTATAAGACCAACAACAACAAAAAAAAAGACAAAAAAAAATATACAAACAAAATATGACAAACACAAATCCAATCAAAATATGGCTAACACAAATAATTCCTTGATAGTAATAACACTGAATGTCAATGGATTAAACTCACCTATCAAAAGATTCAGACTGGGACACTGGATAAGGAAATATGACCCATCCATATGCTGTCTACAAGAGACACATCTTAGACCCAGAGACGCATGGAGATTGAAAGTGAAAGGCTGGAAAACAATCATACAAGCTAACAATAACCAAAAAAAGGCAGGAGTAGCTATATTAATATCAGACAAAATAGACTTTAAATGTGAAACAATTGTGAGAGACAAAGAAGGATACTACATTTTAGTCAAAGGGAAAATCTGTCAAGAAGATCGAACAATCATAAATATCTATGCCCCTAACAAGGGTGCCTCTAAATACGTCAGGCAAACGCTGGAAAAACTAAGTGAAAGAATAGATACATCTACAATTATAGTGGGGGATTTTAATACACCACTATCAATTCTGGACAGAACATCTCAAAAGAGAATCACCAAAGACACAAAACATCTGAATAGTATATTAGAGGAGCTCGATCTAATAGACATATATAGATCGCTACACCCAAACACAGCAGGATATACATTTTTCTCAAGCGCACATGGATCATTCTCCAAGATAGATCATATGCTAGGCCACAAAGAAAGGCTGAACGAATTCAGAAAGATTGAAATCATACAAAACATTATCTCTGACCACAGTGGAGTCAAGCTGGAGATTTGCAAGGGAAAGAAGCCCAGATTTCACACCACGATTTGGAAATTAAACAACACACTCTTAGAAAAACAGTGGGTCAAAGAGGAAATCTCAAAAGAAATCAATGACTACCTTGAAACAAATGATAATGATAACACAACATACCAAAATTTATGGGATGCAGCAAAAGCAGTACTGAGAGGGAAGTTTATAGCCATAAATTCATATATCAAAAAAGAAGAAAGAGCAAAAATTGAAGAACTAACTGCACATTTGAAGGAACTAGAAAAACAACAACAAAGTAACCCAACAGGAAGAAGAAGGAAGGAAATAACAAAGATAAGAGCAGAACTAAATGAAATAGAAAATAAGAAAGCACTTGAACAGATAAACAAGACCAAGAGCTGGTTTTTTGAGAAGATTAACAAAATTGACAAACCTTTAGCAACACTAACAAAGAAAAAAAGAGAGAAGATGCAAATACACAAAATAAGAAATGAGAAAGGCGATATCACCACTGACCCCACAGAAATAAAGACTATCATAAGAGGATATTTTGAAAAACTATATTCCAACAAAAATGACAATCTAGAGGAAATGGACAAATTCCTAGAAACACATAAACAGCCCATATTGACAAAAGAAGAAATTGATGATCTTAACAAACCAATCACAAGCAGAGAGATAGAATCAGTTATTAAAAATCTCCCAACTAAGAAGAGCCCAGGGCCAGATGGCTTCACAGGTGAATTCTATAAAACATTCCGGAAAGAACTGACACCAATCCTGCTGAAACTATTCCAAACCATCGAAACAGAAAGAACATTACCCAACTCCTTCTATGATGCCAACATTACCCTAGTACCAAAGCCAAACAAAGACATCACAAGAAAGGAAAATTACAGACCAATTTCTCTAATGAACCTAGACGCAAAAATACTTAACAAAATACTTGCTAATCGTATTCAACAACACATTAAACGAATTATACACCACGACCAAGTGGGATTCATCCCAGGTATGCAAGGATGGTTCAACATAAGAAAATCAATCAACGTAATACACCATATAAACAGATTGAAGGAAAAAAATCACATGATTATATCTATTGATGCAGAAAAAGCATTTGACAAAATACAGCACCCTTTCTTGATAAAAACACTCCAAATGATTGGAATACAAGGAAATTTTTTGAACATGATAAAGAGTATATATGAAAAACCTAAAGCCAATATTGTTTACAATGGAGAAATCCTAGACTCCTTCCCTCTAAACTCAGGAACAAGACAAGGATGCCCACTGTCGCCGCTCCTATTTAACATTGTCTTAGAAGTACTTGCTCGAGCACTGAGGCAAGAACCAGAAATAAAAGGCATTCAAATTGGAAAGGAAGAAGTCAAAATTTCATTATTTGCAGATGACATGATCCTATACATAGAAAACCCTGAGAGATCTACAACGAAGATTCTAGAACTCATAAATGAGTTTAGTAAAGTCGCAGGTTATAAGATCAATGCGCAAAAATCAGTAGCATTTCTGTACACCAATAATGAGCAAGATCAGGAGGAAATCAAGAAACAAATACCATTCACAATAGTAAATAAAAAAAATCAAATACTTAGGAATAAATTTAACTAAAGAGGTAAAGAACTTATACACTGAGAACTATACAAGATTGTTCAAGGAAATCAAAGAAGACCTAAATAAATGGAAGACTATTCCTTGTTCATGGATAGGAAGACTGAACATTATTAAGATGTCTATCCTACCAAAATTGATCTACACATTCAATGCAATCCCAATAAAAATCAATGCAGCCTTCTTTAAGGAACTAGAAAAACTAACTATGAAATTTATTTGGAAAGGAAAGAGACCCCGAATAGCCAAAGACATACTGAAAAAGAAAAACGAAATTGGAGGAATCACACTACCTGACTTCAAAACATAGTATAAAGCTACGGTGGTGAAAACAGCATGGTATTGGCATAAGGAGAGACATATAGACCAATGGAATCAAATTGAAAGCTCTGATATAGAACCTCACATATACAACCACATAATATTCGATAAAGCCACCAAACCCTCTCAACTGGGAGAGAGTGGCCTCTTCAACAAATGGTGTCTGGAGAACTGGATAGCCATATGTAGAAGAATGAAAGAGGATTACCATCTCACACCTTATACAAAGATCAACTCAAGATGGATCAAAGACCTAAATATAAAAGCCAAGACCATAAAAACCTTAGAAAGCAGTGTAGGGAAACATCTACAGGACCTTGTAATAGGTAATGGATTTATGAATATCTCACCAAAAGCACGAGCAGCAAAAGAACTAATAGATAAATGGGACTTCCTCAAAATTAAAGCCTTCTGCACCTCAAAGGAGTTTGTCAAGAAAGTAAAAAGGGAGCCCACACAGTGGGAGAAAATATTTGGCAATCATATATCTGATAAGAAACTTATAACTTGCATATATAAAGAACTCCTACATCTTGAAAATAAAAAGATAAACAATCCATTTAAAAAATGGGAAAAAGACTTAAACAGACACTTCTCCGAAGAAGAAATACAAATGGCAAGAAAGCACATGAAAAAATGTTCCAAATCTCTAGCTATCAGGGAAATGCAAATCAAAACCACAATGAGATACCATCTTACACCCATAAGATTGGCAGCTATGAAAAAAACAGAAGAATACAAGTGCTGGAGAGGATGTGAAGGAAGGGGAACACTCATCCACTGCTGGTGGGAATGCAGAAGGATCCAACCATTCTGGAGAACAGTATGGCGGTTTCTCAAAAAACTAGCCATAGATTTGCCATATGACCCAGCAATACCACTGCTGGGAATATACCCAGCAGAACTGAAAACAAGAACACAAACCAATATATGTACACCAATGTTCATAGCAGCATTGTTCACTATTGCCAAAAGTTGGAATCACCCCAAATGCCCATCAACAGATGAGTGGATCAATAAAATGTGGTATATACACACAATGGAATACTACTCGGCTGTAAGAACAAACACACTACAAACACATGTGATAACATGGATGAATCTTGAGAACCTTATGTTGAGTGAAGCAACCCAGACATTGAAGGACAAATACTACATGACCTCAATGATATGAAATAAACAAGCTGCCCTAGATAGCAAGAGACTGAACGATAGGCTTGCAGGAAATCGGAGGGTGGAGGAAGGATATGAGCCGATGTCTGCAGGGGTGGAATTTAAGACGAGATGGTGGTAAGTATGAACACAAAGAAGAGATAAAAGGGGGGCAAGGGGTTGCCTTTGCTTGGGGCTTTGCGGGTTTGAGGGTGGCTGGGGAGGGACGGGTGGGTAACGTTGCCCAAAAGTGGGGGGAGGGAGGGGTAGCATACGAACCAGGAGAGGGTCAGGTGTTGGTGGAGAGTAAAATGCCGAGAAAATCATATCAAAATATAATAAAGAGGGTTACCTGTTTAGAATGCTCGGAGGGGAGGGTCTGATGCAGGACGGGCTCCTGGGGAATGTCTAAATGCTCATTCTGCCAGAGTGGGTGACACCATGGGGTAGAAACCCAAGTAGTGAGAGTGGGGGTGGACCCACATCCTGGGGAGGACTAATGCCATCCAATAGAGGGAACTGTATCCCTCGAGAGAAAGGGTGGCTCCCAGGGCATTGGGGCAGTTGAGCAAGTTAGGCCCTGAACACTATTCCATCTATCTCTGGAAGTGGCTCCTCAGGAAACGGAGGTTGGCTATCACTGAGGGCACTAAGGTGGAAGGGAAAATGGACGTTAAATGTGTGGAACCAAAGTAAATGGGGGGTAAGAGAGGAGTTTCTTGAGAGTACACAAGGATGGATATAAAACATGTAATATTACACCATAACATATAGGAGATGACAGACTGATAATGTAAACCATAATGTAAAACATAGGATAACTAAAAATGTAAAGAACTGTGTATCCTAAAGTATGCACCATAATGTAAATACAGATGTCACCTTGTTAGAAAGCTAATGTCTCAGACTCTGTACATCACTTTAAGTAAATATGATATGAATAGGGCGTAAGAGTATCACTGTGGAAGGGAAAAGGTTTTCTGGTGGATGTGTGGGAGTGCTGTATATTATATATATACATTGCTGTGGTCTAGGACTCCTGTGAAGAAAAGCTGAATAATTAGGGGGGGGGGGGGGAAAAAAAAAAAGAAAAAATAGGATGTGGAATTTTTTCAAGTCAACATTCTTTATCTAAGTTCTTTATCTAACTTTATCCAAGTTCTTTATCTATCCTTTAAACTCATCGCTATATGCCATTCCCTAGTAAGGGACGATGACATTATATTGGGCTTCAAATTTCGGGGAGTTCTGGATCACAGAGTGTTTCAACAATGGCAATGGAGGGATACTGGTATGGGATACCAATGACAGATGATATATGACTGACAGGGAGCTGTACAGAACATATGTCCAGGGTGCATGGTAATGTTTGGATATACTCATAGTGGCAACAATTAAAAACCACAGTAGGGGGGGTACTGGGTTCCCGGCCAGTGGTGCTCTGTCGTGGTCCCTAGGGGAGCAGCGACAGTCTCCCAGGTACAGTGGTGGGGACTGGGAGGGAGTGAGGGTTCAACAGTGAGCCCCTGATACTAATGACTATGCTTGTGAGCTGATAAACCCAAAATAATAACAAGGCCTAGAGCAACTTTGTGCCTGGGAATTTCCTTCTGTCAGCCTTCATGGTACTCAAATGTGGCCAGTCTCGAAGCCAAACTCAGCATGTAAATGCAATGCCTTCCCCCCAGCGTGGGACATGACACCCGGGGATGAGCCTCCCTGGCAACGAGGGACCACTATCCACTACCAACCGATGATGCAACTGGAAAATGACCTTATACGGAAGGTTCAATGCGGATCAGCAGAATATCCATGTCTACATAAAATACCATGACTTTAAAATGCTGTTTGACCTAAAGTAAGGGGGAAATGGAAAGGAGAAATGAGTTTATATGGCTACGAGTTTCTAAAAAAGAGTCTGGAGGCTGGCAGAAGGTTTGCCCTCATGCACAACTGAGCAGAGTCAGAGAGACAGATAAAGCAGATACAACCCCCAGATATTGGTTCCTTTGAGGGCTAAAGAGACCCATGGGAGTTATGGTCATGGCCGATGGGGTTAACTACCAGGGCAGATGGCCCCTCTTTGGAAATGGTGTTTATGTGTGATGAATCTGGACTCAGATGGGATCTCCCTTCATAAGACTTTCATGCTAATGTGCTGGAGGTGCAGTTAATGTTGGGGTTTAAGATATATTTAGGGGATTTGAATCTCTGGACTGACAATGTGATAGCCAGATCCTGAGCCTCAACAGACTCCAGCACCTACAATCTGATTTATTGGACTTACCACACTCAGCTAAGATGGAGGTGAAGAAGGACAACCACCACACCATGGAGCCTAGAGTGATTACAACTGAAAATGGGAGGATTGCATCCAGCATCCAGGTGGAATCTGAGCCTCCTCTTGACATAAAGGTGCAATGGACACAACCAATCCAGTGTCCACATAGAAGAGGTGGCATTGGATTGGGAAAAGTGGACATAATGGACAAAGGGTATGGGGAAAGGCAGGAAGAGATGAGAGGTGGAGGCGTCTTAGGGACATGGAGCTGCCCTGGATGGTGCTTCAGAGGTAATCACCGGACATTGTAAATCCTCACAGGGCCTACATGATGGAATAGAGGAGAGTATGGGCCATGATGTGAACCAATGTATATGAGGTGCAGAGGTGCCCAAAGATGTACTTACCAAATCCAATGGATGTGTCATGATGATGGGAACGAGTGTTGTTGGGGGGGGGGGGGGAGAGGGGTGGTGGGGGGGTGGGGTTGAATGGGACCTCACATATATATTTTTAATGTAATATTATTACAAAGTCAATAAAAAATAAAAAAATTAAAAAAAAAAAAAAAAAAAAAAAAAACAAACAGCCATCCACCTCATAGCTCCAACAATAATTATACCAAACTTAGCAATTTAAACATTGGCAAAGGGGGGAATGATGTGGGCTATGGGTGGGAGGCTCTTTGTCTCTTCAGAGATAACTTTAATTATTTGTGACTTGTGGGTGTGGGGTGATAAAAGGCTGCAGTCCTGCCCTTGGTGACCATGGCGAGGACTCCAGTCCCAGGAAACAGTTTAACAATGCAAGGTCTATAAATTTTAAGTATTCAGGAGAAATGCACACCAAATATACTAAAAGCTTATCTAGAATGTCTGAAGTCCATGCTAAAAGCTTACCTAAGATGTGGAAATATATGCTAATTCAAGCCTATTGAGAACTGAAACAAAAGGACCGTTTGGGCTTTCCTCTCTGTATAAAAAGGACTCAAAAATCTTGTTCTGGGCTCGGGATTGAAACAGAAGCTCCCAAGCCTCCGGCCAGCTGTCAATAAACCATTTTTCCTTCTCAAAATCAAAAACAAACAAACAAACAAACAAACAAAAAACCTTTTGTTATTAATATCTGTGTATAAGAAAACTAGGAATTTGTGGAAACAGGCTACTTGTATTGAAAAGTTAGGCCTGTGTGCAAGGAAATTAACTATTCATGAAAGACAGAGAAAATTTAAAAAGTAGAGATATCTAGTGTCTGTGCTCATGTTTCTTTCTGTTGTCTTTGCCAAGAAAGTCACATAGAGAAGCTTAGGGTCACTGTAGATGGCACTGCCTCTGTGCTGGACAATGGGAAGAGGGAAGGTGGCTTCAGTTTTGACAAATTCATCAATATTGTTTTCATGTGTATATAGGTGTGCGTCTGTGTGCAAGTGTGTGCATGAGTGTGCATGTAATTCTTTTAAATGTGTGAGAGGGCTTTGAGACATGTGTATGTGTACATTGCTGACAGTGTGTGGTTGTGCATGTGTGGATTACTGGAGCAGTAGATGTATATGCATATGAACGAGTGTGTGAATACATGTTTGTCAGTGTGAGAGTGTTACCAGAGTAGTACAGGTATGAATGAGTTTTAAGCCCATGAATATCTACTTGCAGGTGTTCCTTCATGCAACCTTTAATTCACGGAGCACAAAGGAGATGAGAGACTGCCTGAAAGTTGCCAAGAGTCATATCTGCATTTCAAGTGTGGGGCTTTGCCAGAGAATCTGGGTAGATGGGCAGGGGCCCCTCCCTTATGTGCTTCATAGAATCCTGAAATTGGGCTTCCTACTGAGTATACTGGTTACAAAGCACAGTTCAGTACATACAGAGACGTGGGATCTCTAAAGAGAGCTTCTGCAAGGAAAATGCCCTGTGAGCCCAACAGAAACCTCCCTGCAGGGCAGAGGCAGGACTGCAGGGGGCGCTCATGATCCACCAAACACATGACCTGGCCCCCTAACACGTGCATTTGCAAACTGAGGGGCTTCCTTTCTTCCTCTCAAGGTCTGAGATTTGCTTTTCAACCAAAAGCTAAAATAAGAATTTAACGGACTGTTATGTGTCTAAAACTAATCTCTTTGGAAGCTTTTGCTTGAATCAATAAGGCAAGAGGAACCACATTTATAAGCACAATTGTAAATTTTTTATTCACCTGAACAGTGGGGGCCTAGGGGACAGGGCTGATTTACTAATTCAGTTGGTGTAGAATTTTGGGAAACACACTGCTTGTATCTTGCTGTGAGTCTCTTTTTAGTTCAAGTTTCATTTTTCACAATTTTAAATAATAATGACCTGTTATTCTTTCCTTTATCCTCAAGCATCTGGTCTCAACATTCTGAAAGTTCATATTCCATTCTCAGTTCACACTGTCTATACTTGATAGCACAAATAAAAGGCTGCTCTCAAGAGTACCTTCTCTGCATCCTCCACACAAACAACATCTTGTTCTTCTCACTCTGGTCATTGTGCTTAGTTCCCCCAGCATCTTCAACACTGGTAATCTCCAGGCATCTCAATTAAATATCTACCACTTTTTGCTTTCTACTGCACATTAGTCATTTCTTTTGGTTTGTCACACTAGCATTTTAAAAACCTAGGATTGTTGTTCAGCTCCAGCATTGTTTAATAATCTCAATGAGTGACAGAAGCTATTTATGTTTTATTTATTTTCCCTTTACATTCTCATTCACAGATATGTGTTCTCAACGTTTGGATTTTTATCTCTTTGAGCTAGAATGAATTCTAATCTCCCTCTAAGCCCAGATCACTCAATTGTTTAAACCTTTGGGACCATCTGCGAAGTATCAGGGACACCTGATTCAGCATGCTGGATGATATCACTTCCCATTCCACTTCCTAAATCAGATCAGCCTACATTTGCACCTCATAAACAGAAGATCCTGATATGTCCTGTAATGCTGGCTTTTTCTACTTCTGTTAACTTTCCTATTACGTACACTCACTCATGGAGGTTATTTGTTAAGTAATCCACTCGACTAATATTGAAACCCGGGTCCTATTATAGTGCATTCAAGGCTTAATTCATGAAACAATAAGGTAAAAGGGATTGTCAGAAATAAGATCTAAATAGCTGAATGGACAGGTGTGGTCACTGAAACTGAAGGGTTTGACTTACCTCAGTGACACAGGTATGACATGGAAGGACAGGACCAGTGAAGTTGTCACTTGCACTGGTGTGGGCTATGGGTGGGAGGCTCTTTGTCTCTTCAGAGATAACCTAAGCTGTCTAACTTGTGGGTGTGGAATGGTAAGAGGCTGCAGTCCTGCCCTTAGTGACAATGGCAATGACTCCAGTCCCAGGAAACAGTTTAACAATGCAAGGTCTATAAACTTTAAGTATTTAGGGGAAATGCAAACCAAATATGCTAAAAGCTTATCTAGAATGTCTGAAGTCCATGCTAAAAGCTTACCTAAGATGTGGAAGATATATATGCTAATTCATGCCTAATGAAAACTGAAACAAAAGGACCATTTGGGGTTTCCTCTCTGTATAAAAGGGACTCAAAAATCTTGTTCCAGGCTCAGGAATGAAACAGAAAGCTCCCGAGTCTGGCCAGCCATCAATAAACCATTTTTCCTTCTCAGAATCATTCTTGAGTCCTGGCCTCTCTATACTCAAATAATTGAACCTCTCTCAAATTCTACAACAATTTTGGGGACTCCGCTGTGACAACAAATGAAGGCCTGAGATGGTAGCATTTTGCTGCCCCTTCCAAATCCCCGAGGAAGCCAGGAGGACTCGGGTGAACCCCAAATCTGGGTGCCCCTGGATTAAATTTAATCCAGAAAAGATATGGGCTCTGCCAGAATCTTCCCAACAAAAATCAAGGGAAATGGAAGAGAAGGATTCTGGGAACGAAAAAGAACTCTAAACATGGAAGAAAGTAAGACTCCCCAGGTGAGCACAGTCTGGAAAGCCCTAGCTTTAATTGCTAGGAAGGGGAGGTTGATCACCTCCCGAGAGAACCCTAGTAGCCCAAGAAAATTGGGGGGAAGCCATTCTCTCCAAGCCTGGGAAAAGGAGAAAAACCAGGGAAAAGCCCTGGTGTTTTAGGTTTGTCTAACTGCATGTTAAAAGCTGGTACTGGTCTCACATCCACTGAAGGAGTGGAGTCTTGATTTTAATAGGAAGGGTTGTTTATAGTTTTGAGTCCTAATGTCCTGGAGAAAAGCTGGGAAAAAGCCCTGGTGTTTTGGGTTTGTCTAACTGCATGTTAGAATCTGGTACTAGTCTTATATCCACTAAAGGAGTGGAGGCTTGATTTTAATAAAAAAGGCTATTTATAGGTTCAAGTACTAACATCCTGGAAATTGGTCTAGATTTAAAAAACAAACAAACTTGGTTACAGGAAAATGGATTGGCTTTTCTAGTGGAGCTTGGTGTGGGTGTAAAATTAAACAGTGGAAAAAGTCTAGCTGAAATCTTTTCTTACGGTGCTAAATTGTGAATGAATTTGCTTCGTACCAAATGTTAAGTGTTCAAAGGTTTGTGATGGCTGTGGGGGCAGCCATGCTGAAAATATATATATAGAAATTGTGGTTCAGATTAGTGACCTTTGTGCATCTGTCTGTGTCAGTTCAATGCTAGTGTTGGAGTTGTGTGATTATGTAAAGTAGAACTCAGTTGAGCTGGAGCCCTCCATGGCAATTGGCAAGGGGGTGAAATGATCATGGGGCAAAACTGAGGAGTCTGGATGTTTGCGGAATCTAGATGTTTGTGCATGCTCTGCAGTCTTGTCTCTGGTCTGCCCATTTGCTGGGGCTTGGAGGCCATCTGTGTCAGCACCACACACCCAAGTTTGTTGGGGATGCCCCAGTCAGGGTGCCTGGGTCCCTGGGAAGGTTTCCAAATTTGAGTAAGTTCTGTCTGCCCATTTTGGCTGGAAACGGAGGAGCTGGAAAGGGGGGAGCGGCTTGCCCCTTTCCAGTGAGTCCACACCTTCTATTCATAAGCTGCATTCCTGTTTGATTGTTGTGCCCCCGACTGCCTGGAAGGGGGAGAAGTGAAGGGAGTGAAAAGCAGAATCAGAATAAATGCAGTAAAGTTCCTTCCATAGGGTGTGAAAGTCAAAATATGTTTGCATTCTGCCCAGGTTCTTAGAATGTATTCTAGTAACTTTTAGTAAGAGAATGTGTTATGTGAAAGTAAAATTTGTCTTAAAAGTATAAATAATTATAAAAGTTTAACAAAGCATTGTTTAAATTAAGGTATTTAAATGGCTAATTGCAGAAAGTCATTATTAAACAAAAACTGAATTGATAATAATAATAATAAAAAGTAATTTTATAACAAGAAAATTTGTCAGCAGTCAGCCTTCCCTTCCAAATTGCTTCCAAAAAACTGTTTCTGGTATTACATCCTACTAAGCATTTAAAGTGAAGAAAAGTTCATTATTTTAACAAGGTTGTTTAGTATTAATGGCAATTATATGTTGTAAGAAGTTTGCCTGGTAACTTAGTATGTGGGATATATGGAATGTGTTTTTATTGTTAAGGAAACAAAAGATGATTTTGTCCTAAGATAAAATGATTAATTATTGGAAAGAGTAGAGTGTGGGACAAAACCTGAATGAATAATGAAACCGTAGAAGGTTTGTGGAAAGAAAATTTTTATGATTAAAATTAAGTAAGATCAGTATACGAAAAAAATCTTTTATCAAAATAGCTTCTTGTGCTTTTACCTCATCATTTCCTCAGTGTTTGAAGAGGAAAGGGTCTTATCTCTTTTTTTTATGTTCTAGAAATCAAATCCTGAAAAGTAGCTTTTTATTTCAAGCTAACTGCAAGAGATTTATTCTTTTACCTTAAAAGAAAAATTAAAGTAATGGTTAAGTTCATTTAATACATTATAAGTCAAATTAAAAGTGTTTAAAGGTGTTATAAAATTAACAACTTTTTAAAAATTAATAAAAATTGTAATTAAGAGTTAAAATCATTTATAAATGCATTTATATTATAAAACAGTGAAAAGATAATAACTAAAATTATAGCTGAGTGAATTTAGCCTGAAACTGTTATTTAAGTGTAAATTCTAAACTAACCTTTCCTTTGTTTATGGTTACTTCAAGCCTAACCACACCCCTTGCCTTTGCCTATGGTTATTTCATAATAGCTTCTGCCCCTACAGGCAAAAGAAAAGCTGGGACATCGCTGTCTCCTGTCCTAGTATTAGTAACCCTTTCTCTCATGAATTCAAGTGTAAACTAAATAAATTGCTGCCTGATGGAATAAGGTTAAATGACCACTGGAGTTTTATTTTCTCCAAAATCAAAAAGGGGAGTGGAAGGGGAGAAGTCTCCTGCCCTGACAGTCAGTGTTCCTTAGAGTAGTAATTCATGAGAGAAACCAGTCCGTCTCCCTGAGGCTTCAAATAGCCTCAGTAAATATATGTAAAATTAATCTTGTTGTTTACCCAAAATTCTGCTAATTTCAAAGTAAAATATAAAGTTCTAAAACAAAATGGTGCTAAAGCATTGAGAACATTGTAGTTACCATCCATTAATTAAGAAAGAAAATTCTTGTGTAAAACTGCACATAGTGCAAATTAAGAAAAGTTTCAAGAGCCTTTGAAATGTTTTGCAGTCACACTTGTTTTGTAAAAATTAGTTTAAAGTAAAGTTACGTTTTTATGTCAAACTATTCATGTCTGCCTATTTGCTCAAATTGTTGAGGTTAAATATGCAGTTATATAAGTAATATACATTTCTAAACCCCAAATTAAGCTAAACAGTATATAAAATAATGCAGATTACAAGTAACATCAATGAGTTGTATTTCTGTGTCTAACTCTTTGTGTCTGCCCATTTGCTCAGTGTATGTCTTCATACATCAGAATAATGATATCAAATTAGCAAATGAAAATTCTTAAAAGAGCTCTATTCAAATTGTTAAAAATTAAATATGGAATTATATATGTAAGTAAATATTCTTAAAGCCCAAATTAAACTAAGCAGGATAAAAAAGTAATATAGAAATCTGATTATAGAAACAATTGTGAAAGGGCCTCCTCTTTGCAAGAGCTTTAAAGACAAGACTTGGTGTGGCAAATTAAACTTATCTTTGAAGCTAGGGAATTAAGAATCAGTTTGCCCTGTAATTTCCCAGTTTAAACCTTTTGTCAGCCATAAAATGTAAAAAAAAAAAAAAACAAAAATTAGGTTAGTTTTCACATAAAGGGAAAAAAATGTTGATTGGTGTAACCTGGCAGCCTGCTGCCTCAGTCTCCCACTCCCGGGTTGAACAGCAGTGGAAAAAACCAGCTTAGGCCAGTCTTATGGGCAGCGAAAGGTTGTCCAAGAAGGAGATAGGTCGGTGCCATTTCAGCATTAATTCTATTACTTATTTAACAAAGGGGAGCAGGAAAAAACTAAAATGGTTAGAATGTGATAGAGGAAGCAGTTAAATCACAAACTTTTGCAAGGGAAAGTTAAATCTTCTCAAATAAGCTGTAACTTCTGAAGTATCCAATCTATGAAGAAACAGGAAGAGCTCGCATGCTAGACTTATTGGTATAAATTGTGTCAATTTTCTTTGTTCAGGGTGCCAGCCATATCTGGCTCTGCACCCCTTCTTGCAAGATTGAGAATAAATTCTTCTCCACAGTCTGGTGAGCCTTATTTTCTTCCAGTAGATTTCTTTCCAACAACATAAAGGTAATTAGTAGCTCTATTAACAAATTTCAGTAAATAAAGCCCATAAAAACTACAGAGAGAACTTTCCTGAATTATGATTAAACAAATCAAGTAATTGTGTAATGTGTTTTAAAACCTGGTAGTCAGTGTGCTTTTAAATTATTCATTTTCATAACTTAAACAAAGAAATAATGTTTTTAGCTTCCTGTAAGGGAAAAAGAGAACTTTCCTTGCATAAACTATAATGGTTTCAATTTTATTTAACTTAAGTGTAATCTCCCATAGTTAATTTATAAACTAAATTAACATGAATTATGAAATCTTTAGAGTAATAAAATTATAAGTTCACATTGGTGAAATTAAGCTAAAAGAAAAAATTGTAAATATGCTCTCTTAAATAGAGTAAATTTCTCTAGTCATTGTAATTTAAGAAGTTTATTTAAACATGAGGTGGCTAGTCAATATGGTTACAGTCAATTTTAAAGAGTTTGTAAAACATCTTCCAAACTAAAAACGTTTAAATAGTTCTAGTTCTAAAAGTCATTGTTAACTAAAACTTAGATTGGTATTGGTTGCAAAAAAATAACTTCGTAATAATAAAACCTGTCTGAAGGCCACCACAAGGTACATATTTAAGTAAATAATAATAAAAAGTTATCTTGATTCTATTAGAAATCTTGTTTTCATTTTAACAATGAAAAATAATTTCTTCTCCTCTATTACTAAAGTAAAGTACCTACTGTTATCATCATGGTAAAATTGTGTAAGTAAACAGTCATTTAATATATAACGTGTTGCATTAAATTGTTTAAAATATATATATATATATAAACAAGGAATAAACTTTAACATTATCAAACTCTATCGTGAATTCAAACCAGGCCTTGTATACATAGCATTTTGCCTCTCCTTGTGCGTTATTGGCTAGGCTAGTCACTGATCCCTCAATTAAAATATTTGCTATATCAGCCTCTGGTTCTGCTCCTAAAGTCAATAGAAACTAAGTTGCAGTTTCAAGCTCCTGCAGCAGCCAATAATAACTCACTATAGGCAAGTGTACAATGGACATCACCTCCAAACTGGCACTGTTTCCTAGTGCCAGAGAGCACTATGCACCAGGCTGATAGAACACTGGAAAATCTCTGTAGGATCAACGATGCTGCCACTTGCTCACTTCCTGAAGAACATGCCAAGTAGAGCCATGATACCAGGATACTGTAAGTAAAACTTAAACACAATTGGCATTATAGCCTGCTCTTATGGAGAGATAACATGTAAAGTATTACAAACTTGAAACTTAAAACTATTAATTGCAACTCTAAATCCTTTGCATTAAGTAATAATAGATTAATTAATATTAAGTGCTGTACTCTTATCCTGTACTAAATATATGTGTAATAATTATAACGTTATCTTTTCTATTTTGAATCAAGTGCGAGAGTATATTGAACATGTTAAATTCCTAGTGAATTCATTTTCTAAACAATTAATAAACATGTCTGTAGAATGAGTTGGCAGTCTCAGCCAGGCTCAGTCAACTTACTATATTCTACTGTACTCTACTGTGTAGCAAGAGTGAGGCTTGCTTGCTGATGGTGAGTCATCTATTGAACAAGTCAAAATTACTAGAAATTGTACAATTAAAATCAAGGTGTAAAAAACCTTTATTCTGTAGTTCTAATCACTCCCACAGCTGAAAACTAAGGGAATTTCCAACTTCGTGTTCTAATCCTGAATGAAGCCAGTTGCCCAGGGAGTGCCAGTTCACCAGGAGCATCTAACAAAGCAAATGAGTGCCAGTCATTGAACAGCTTAAAATGGGTCTTCAGACAAAGCTAAGTGTCTGTTGCAATTTCTCTCTAAAGATAAATAACTTATAAAAGTATATATATATTGTTCCCACCAGTTTTTTAAAAAGAAGTGCCATCTTTATAAGCACCTAACCTTGTCTACCTCTGTAATCCAATGTCTCTTATAAAAACGGGTATTCCAAATATTTAATTAAGTTTGTTTCTTTCAGAATGAACATCTTATTAACCATATGAAAACTTCATCCAACTTTGTACAGAATGCCGGATCCATCTTCCTCCAGTTAAAATAAGAGTTTTTTACACCTTGTTAGGCAATACCTACAGCCCATAGCCAGCAGGAAGCAGTTACAAAAGAAAGATCATCTCCCTTCAGCATCCCTTTTAGATTAAAGGTGTAAACTCTTTAAGAGTAAAACAAAATTAATAGATGGATCTAGAACCTGACTGAAAATCCACGTGAGCACCAGTGGCCCAGGATGTCTGCAGGGGGCCCCCACCCCAGGATTCTGCTGTCCAGAATAAAAACTTCTAAACTTCTAAAAATAGTCCTGGATGCTACACTAAAGATTGATAAATAATCAATCAAAACAACAGACAGCCATCCACCTCATAGCTCCAAAAATAATTATGCCAAAGCTTAGCAAGTTAAACTTTGGCAAAAGAGGGAAATGATGTGGGCTATGGGTGGGAGGCTCTTTGTCTCTTCAGAGATAATCTAAGCTGTCTAACCTGTGGGTGTGGAATGGTAAGAGGCTGCAGTCCTGCCCTTAGTGACAATGGCAACGACTCTAGTCCCAGGAAACAGTTTAACAATGCAAGGTCTATAAACTTTAAGTATTTAGGGGAAATGCAAACCAAATATGCTAAAAGCTTATCTAGAATGTCTGAAGTCCATGCTAAAAGCTTACCTAAGACGTGGAAGATATATATGCTCATTCAAGCCTATTGAAAACTGAAACAAAAGGACCATTTGGGCTTTCCTCCCTATATAAAAGGGACTCAAAAATCTTGTTCTGGGCTCGGAATTGAAACAGAAACCTCCCGAGTCCAGCTGGCCGTCAATAAACCATTTTTCTTTCTCAGAATCATTCTTGAGTCCTGGCCTCTCTATACTCAAATAATTGAACCTCTCTCAAATTCTACAACAGTAAAATTTTGGTTGTCATTGGTGAGGGCTCACAATGGTCCCCATGTTCTGCTTATCATGGGACTGATAACACTAACAACTGTGTTAACAGTAAATAGCTCCAGGACCCTATTATAAAATTCAAAACGTTTCTGTTGTCATCATCAATATGTGTCTGTTCAGATTAAATGATATAGGGGTGAGGGTACATTCTTGGGGTCATACAGCAGGCAAGGATGGAGCTGCTGAACTCTCTGCCATTAATGACTTTTAGGCTCTCAGCCACAATCCCAGATTCTCTGACACAGTCCTGGGGAGGGCAGCTCTCAGGTCATTTTTCAAAGGCACCTGCCCTGATTCCTTGTCCAGGAGTTGCTCCATAGCCATTGTGAGTTCATCTCTTCTGGAAACTGTTCTGCTATATGGCCAGGGATCTGCATGTTATTTCTCCCAATACAGCCAAAGTTATTTTCATGGAATTCAAAATTATCTGGCATTGACATAAAAATCAGGAATTGGATTTTTCCTGGGCCCGTGAAAGAATCCATGGATGGATTCATAGGACCGCTGTAAAAAGTGTCAAAAATTAGATGGCTTAACACTATAGATGTGTATTGTTTTGCAGTTCTGGAGGCTATAAACCTACAGCCTGTAGTCCTATGCAGTAGTGCTTTGTTGAAAATCATAAAGCTTCAATTCCTAACTCAGTCACCAAGGCATCCTCCTTGAATCTTGTCTGTCTGTGTCCAATTTCTCCCTTTTTATAAGGACACCAGTCTTGTTGGATTAGGTCCCAATCTAATACAGTTTATTTTAACTTAGATAATAACATATTCAAAAATCCTGTTTCCAAATAAGGTCACTTTCACAAAACAGGGTAATTTTTCAACATTTCTTTTTATGAGTCAGAATTCAACCTGTATCTCTAATCCAACATTTATGTGAGCAGAGGCCCTTCCCTGGGCTGTCTGTGTTTGTAGCCCAGAGGAAGGTTTATGTTTCTTAATGTTCTTCCTAAAGGACAGCATCCTGAGGTACAGGTGTCCTTACAGATTCAGCTATATTTGGGGGATAAATAG
The DNA here is from genome assembly GCF_030445035.2 of Dasypus novemcinctus. Classification (NCBI taxonomy): domain Eukaryota; kingdom Metazoa; phylum Chordata; class Mammalia; order Cingulata; family Dasypodidae; genus Dasypus; species Dasypus novemcinctus. Next base: position 59,337,704 of record NC_080691.1, on the reverse strand, counting down.
GTTTAGGAACCTGCTAGGAGTGATTACCTTCTAAGCAGAGATGTTTACTCTGCTCAGAATAAACTGCTGGAGAGAATGACTTGAACAATTTCAACACCTGTAAATATTGAATATAAATTATAAAACAGCCTTTTCAGATGATGACATGATCACACAATGTAAAAGAATCAAAATCTATCTGAATCATGGCACATGTAACAGTGGGTAAAGTTCATCTGAATTTATCATGTTTGCTAAATTCACCTTTTGCCATGAAATTTTATAGTATCCAATAATATAGTGAAGGGAGGTGATAAATGGATCAGAATGTTTATTTGGCAGATTAGAAGGCTTGTATTAATGTTGAGTATTTGATAAACATAACACATTGACTATATTCCCAAGGTCAATGTTTTTGGCTGTACCTTACTCCCTTGCAGGACTTTCATCAAATTTTCATGGCCTGGAGAAGAAAAAATAAACAAACCTTTATTTGGAAAGGCCAGACCCCAGGAAGGGGACTCTGTTCTCATAGGGCTTAGCCAGCTTCTTCCTCCCAGAGTATCCAGAGGCAACAACCCCCATAGTCCTTTTAAATTTTACAAATTCACTAATACCTCCCACATATAAATAGCCACTTGGACCAAAAGATGAAAGGAGAGACCACATGGATTTAAATTCAGGATCCTCCTTAACCAGGAAAATATTGTGTGCAAGTCGTGGGCTTTGTCCACAGGAACAGGAAAGCCTTGTGGTTCTTCCTGTTTCTGGTGGCAGCTCCCAGATGTGAGTATCTAAAGGATTCAGCCTTAAAGGCAATTAGGATGATGCATATGAGCTCATGACTCACTGTTTTTCTCCTTGTCTCAGGTTTCTTTTCCCAGGTGCAGCTGCAGGAGTCAGGAACTGGCCTGGTGAAGCCCTCACAAACCCTGTCCCTCACCTGCACTGTCTCTGGATTCTCCATCACAACCAGGGATTATTGCTGGGATTGGATCAGCAAACCCTCAGGTAAGGGGCTGAAGGGGTTATAAGCAATATGTTACAGTGGGGATAAAGGCTATGCTTCATACCTCCAATCAAATCTCCACATCCAGAGACACATGTTAGAACCAGGAGTTTCTGTAGCTGGGCTCCATGACAGCTAAGTACACCACTGCATATTACTGTACAAGACACGCAGTCAGGGGAAGACAGTGTGAGCACAGACACAAACCTTCCAATTCAGGAGGGGGATGGGCAGCAGAGGGCTCTGAGGACTCACCCAGAGCAGGCACCAAACCCATGCTCAGGTTCAAGCAAAATGCGAGGAGGCGTGAGTTCTGTAATGAATATATAGGGTTTTTGCCGATATTAACAAACCAATCACAAGCAGAGAGATAGAATCAGTTATTAAAAATCTCCCAACTAAGAAGAGCCCAGGGCCAGATGGCTTCACAGGTGAATTCTACAAAACATTCCAGAAAGAACTGACACCAATCCTGCTGAAACAATTCCAAAACATCGAAACAGAAAGAACATTACCCAACTCCTTCTATGATGCCAACATTACCCTAGTACCAAAGCCAAACAAGACATCACAAGAAATGAAAATTACAGACCAATTTCTCTAATGAACCTAGACGCAAAAATACTTAACAAAATACTTGCTAATCGTATTCAACAACACATTAAACGTATTATACACCACGACCAAGTGGGATTCATCCCAGGTATGCAAGGATGGTTCAACATAAGAAAATCAATCAACGTAATACAGCATATAAACAGATTGAAGGAAAAAAATCACATGATTATATCTATTGATGCAGAAAAAGCATTTGAAAAAATACAGCACCCTTTCTTGATAAAAACACTCCAAAAGATTGGAATACAAGGGAATTTTTTGAACATGATAAAGAGTATATATGAAAAACCTAAAGCCAATATTGTTTACAATGGAGAAATCCTAGACTCCTTCCCTCTAAACTCAGGAACAAGACAAGGATGCCCACTGTCTCTGCTCCTATTTAACATTGTCTTAGAAGTACTTGCTCGAGCACTGAGGCAAGAACCAGAAATAAAAGGCATTCAAATTGGAAAGGAAGAAGTCAAAATTTCATTATTTGCAGATGACATGATCCTATACATAGAAAACCCTGAGAGATCTACAACGAAGATTCTAGAACTCATAAATGAGTTTAGTAAAGTCGCAGGTTATAAGATCAATGCGCAAAAATCAGTAGCATTTCTGTACACCAATAATGAGCAAGATCAGGAGGAAATCAAGAAACAAATACCATTCACAATAGTAAATAAAAAAATCAAATACTTAGGAATAAATTTAACTAAAGAGGTAAAGAACTTATACACCGAGAACTATACAAGATTGTTCAAGGAAATCAAAGAAGACCTAAATAAATGGAAGACTATTCCTTGTTCATGGATAGGAAGACTGAACATTATTAAGATGTCTATCCTACCAAAACTGATCTACACATTCAATGCAATCCCAATAAAAATCAACGCAGCCTTCTTTAAGGAACTAGAAAAACTAACTATGAAATTTATTTGGAAAGGAAAGAGACCCCGAATAGCCAAAGACATACTGAAAAAGAAAAACAAAATTGGAGGAATCACACTACCTGACTTCAAAATATACTATAAAGCTACGGTGGTGAAAACAGCATGGTATTGGCATAAGGAGAGACACATAGACCAATGGAATCGAATTGAAAACTCTGATATAGAACCTCACATATACAACCACATAATATTCGATAAAGCCACCAAACCCTCTCAACTGGGAGAGAGTGGCCTATTCAACAAATGGTGTCTGGAGAACTGGATAGCCATATGTAGAAGAATGAAAGAGGATTACCATCTCACACCTTATACAAAGATCAACTCAAGATGGATCAAAGACCTAAATATAAGAGCCAAGACCATAAAAACCTTAGAAAGCAGTGTAGGGAAACATCTACAGGACCTTGTAATAGGAAATGGATTTATGAATATCTCACCAAAAGCACGAGCAGCAAAAGAACAAATAGATAAATGGGACTTCCTCAAAATTAAATCCTTCTGCACCTCAAAGGAGTTTGTCAAGAAAGTAAAAAGGGAGCCCACACAGTGGGAGAAAATATTTGGCAATCATATATCTGATAAGAAACTTATAACTTGCATATATAAAGAACTCCTATATCTTGAAAATAAAAAGATAAACAACCCATTTAAAAAATGGGAAAAAGACTTAAACAGACACTTCTCCGAAGAAGAAATACAAATGGCAAGAAAGCACATGAAAAAATGTTCCAAATCTCTAGCTATCAGGGAAATGCAAATCAAAACCACAATGAGATACCATCTTACACCCATAAGATTGGCAGCTATGAAAAAAACAGAAGAATACAAGTGCTGGAGAGGATGTGAAGGAAGGGGAACACTCATCCACTGCTGGTGGGAATGCAGAAGGATCCAACCATTCTGGAGGACAGTATGGCGGTTTCTCAAAAAACTAGCCATAGATTTGCCATATGACCCAGCAATACCACTGCTGGGTATATACCCAGCAGAACTGAAAACAAGGACACAAACCGATATATGTACACCAATGTTCATAGCAGCATTGTTCACTATTGCCAAAAGTTGGAATCACCCCAAATGCCCATCAACAGATGAGTGGATCAATAAAATGTGGTATATACACACAATGGAATACTACTCGGCTGTAAGAACAAACACACTACAAACACATGTGATAACATGGATGAATCTTGAGAACCTTATGTTGAGTGAAGCAACCCAGACATTGAAGGACAAATACTACATGACCTCAATGATATGAAATAAACAAGCTGCCCTAGATAGCAAGAGACTGAATGATAGGCTTACAGGAAATCGGAGGGTGGTGGAAGGATATGAGCTGATGTCTGCAGGGGTGGAATTTAAGACGAGATGATGGTAAGTATGAACACAAAGAAGAGATAAAAGGGGGGCAAGGGGTTGCCTTTGGTTGGGGCTTTGCGGGTTTGAGGGAGGCTGGGGAGGGATGGATGGGTAACGTTGCCCAAAAGTGGGGGAGGGAGGGGTAGCATATGAACACAGGAGAGGGTCAGGTGTTGGTGGAGAGTAAAATGCCGAGAAAATCATATCAAAATATAATAAAGAGGGTTACCTGTTTAGAATGCTCGGAGGGGAGGGTCTGATGCAGGACGGGCTCCTGGGGAATGTCTAAATGCTCATTCTGCCAGAGTGGGTGACACCATGGGGTAGAAACCCAAGTAGTGAGAGTGGGGGTAGACCCACATCCTGGGAAGGACTAATGCCATCAAATAGAGGGAACTGTATCTCTCGAGAGAAAGGGTGGCTCCCAGGGCATTGGGGCAGTTGAGCAAGTTAGGCCCTGAACACTATTCCATCTATATCTGGAAGTGGCTCCTCAGGAAACGGAGGTTGGCTGTCACTGTAGGCACCAAGGTGAAAGGGAAAATGGACGTTAAATGTGTGGAACCAAAGTAAATGGGGGGTAAGAGAGGAGTTTCTTGAGAGTACACAAGGATGGATATAAAACATGTAATATTACACCATAACATATAGGAGATGACAGACTGATAATGTAAACCATAATGTAAAACATAGGATAACTAAAAATGTAAAGAACTGTGTATCTTAAAGTATGCACCATAATGTAAGCACAGATGTCACTTTGTGCGGCGGCTTGCTCGGTTGGTAGAGGTGGGGTCTGGTTGCGGACGAGGGGTCGCTCCCGCTTGCGACGAGGGGTCGGTCCGGCAGCAGACGAGGGATCGGTCTCACAAGGGGTTGCGCGGTTCGGCTGACGGGGTCGCCCGGCGAAGCCGGCGACGAAGGGGTCGCCCGGAGAAGCAGGTGATGAAGGGGTCTCCCGGAGTAGCAGGCGACGAACTGGGGACAAGGGAGGCCAGGCCCTTGTCGGGGGCTCTCAGGACTGGAGGGCGCACGGCAGAAGAACTACCACGGAGACAAGGTAAACACTCAAGTCCACTTTACTGAGGGAGAGGCAACAGTTTTATAGGGGCTGGGGAAGGCTGATTGGTCGAAGCCACGCCCTGTTCTGATTGGTTGCCGGCGAAAGGTCAGTGGGCGGTACTGGATGGGGGAGGGGTGGTGGTTAGGGATTGGCTGTCGCTGTTGCTGGGGGAAGGGGCAGGGTTTAGGAATTGGTGGCTGCTGTTGCTGGGGTGGAGGGCAGACTTGAGTTTCCCGCCCACGCCTGGCTGTTGCTGCTGTCGGGGGGAGGGAAAAGGGCAGGCTGGATTTTTCCGCCCACGCCTGGCTGTTGCTGCTGTCGGGGGAGGGGAAAACGGCAGACTGGAATTTTCTGCCCTGCGCCTGCGCAGGGAGAAGGAAGGCATCCTGCGGTGCTACCCGGGAGGAGGGGCGGCCGCGGAAGCATGGCTGCTGAGAAGGGGAGACCCGAGGGCACTCTGTGCCCATGCCGAGCTTCCTTCAGGGGTGGCGGTGAGTCCGACCAGCCACCCCATTATGGGGGCAGCGGCTTGGCCTGCCGCAGGCGCTCCCCCGCCGGGCCACACTTCAGCCCAAGGGGTGACCGCAACCTTGTTAGAAAGCTAATGTCTCAGACTATGTACATCACTTTAATTAAATATGATATGAATAGGGCATAAGAGTATCACTGTGGAAGGGAAAAGGTTTTCTGGTGGATGTGTGGGAGTGCTGTATATTATATATATACATTGCTGTTTTCTAGGACTCCTGTGAAGAAAAGCTGAATAATTAGGGGGGGGGGGAAAGAAAAAGATAGGATGTGGAATTTTTTCAAGTCAACATTCTTTATCTAAGTTCTTTATCTAACTTTATCCAAGTTCTTTATCTATCCTTTAAACCCATCGCTATATGCCATTCCCTAGTAAGGGACCATGACATTATATTGGGCTTCAAATTTCGGGGAGTTCTGGATCACAGAGTGTTTCAAAAATGGCAATGGAGGGATACTGGTATGGGATACCAATGACAGGTGATATATGGCTGACAGGGAGCTGTACAGAACATATGTCCAGGGTGCATGGTAATGTTTGGATATACTCATAGTGGCAACAATTAAAAACCACAGCAGGGGGGGTACTGGGTTCCTGGCCAGTGGTGCTCTGTTGTGGTCCCTAGAGGAGCAGCGACAGTCTCCCAGGTACAGTGGCGGGGACCGGGAGGGAGTTAGGTTTCAACAGTGAGCCCCTCATGCTAATGACTATGCTTGTGAGCTGATAAACCTAAAATAAGAACAAGGCCTAGAGCAACATTGTGCCTGGGAATTTCCTCCTGTCAGCCTTCATGTTACTCAAATGTGGCCAGTCTCGAAGCCAAACTCAGTATGTAAATGCAATGCCTTCCCCCCAGGTGGGACATGACACCCGGGGATGAGCCTCCCTGGCAACGAAGGACCACTATCAACTACCAACTGATGATGCAACTGGAAAATGACCTTATACGGAAGGTACAATGCGGATCAGCAGAATATCCACATCTACATAAAATACCATGACTTTAAAATGCTGTTTGACCTAAAGTAAGGGGGAAATGGAAAGGAGAAATGAGTTTATATGGCTACGAGTTTCTAAAAATGAGTCTGGAGGCTGGCAGAAGGATTGCCCTCATGCACAACTGAGCAGAGTCAGAGAGACAGATAAAGCAGATACAACCCCCAGATATTGGTTCCTTTGAGGGCTAAAGAGACCCATGGGAGTTATGGTCATGGCCGATGGGGTTAACTACCAGGGCAGATGGCCCCTCTTTGGAAATGGTGTTTATGTGTGATGAATCTGGACTCAGATGGGATCTCCCTTCACAAGACTTTCATGCTAATGTGCTGGAGGTGCAGTTAATGTTGGGGTTTAAGATATATTTAGGGGATTTGAATCTCTGGACTGACAATGTGATAGCCAGGTCCTGAGCCTCAACAGACTCCAGCACCTACAATCTGATCTATTGGACTTACCACACTCAGCTAAGATGGAGTTGAAGAAGGACAACCACCACACCATGGAGCCTAGAGTGATTACAACTGAAAATGGGAGGATTGCATCCAGCATCCATGTGGAATCTGAGCCTCCTCTTGACATAGAGGTGCAATGGACACAACCAATCCAATGTCCACATAGAAGAGGTGGCATTGGATTGGGAAAAGTGGACATGGTGGACGATGGGTATGGGGAAAGGCAGGAAGAGATGAGAGGTGGAGGCATCTTTGGGACATGGAGCTGCCCTGGATGGTGCATCAGAGGTAATCACCGGACATTGTAAATCCTCACAGGGCCCACTGGATGGAATGGAGGAGAGTATGGGCCATGATGTGAACCATTGTCTATGAGGTGCAGAGGTGCCCAAAGATGTACTTACCAAATCCAATGGATGTGTCATGATGATGGGAACGAGTGTTGTTGGGGGGGGTGGGGGAGTGGGGTTGAATGGGACCTCACATATATATTTTTAATGTAATATTATTACAAAGTCAATAAAAAAAATAAAAGCATTTAATCTCTGGGGATTCATCACCATATCTATTATAAGTAATGCCAGGATGTTTCCAAGTTTCAGACACATAATATATATTTGTAGTGCCTTTGTATGTGCTACAAAATATTATAGGTTGTAACACATAAATTACTTTTCTTCATGTTTTTCTGCTGCATTATTCTGGAAGTGTGAACAAACACATTTAACTGCCACTCTGACATTATGGATTTAATTTGTGGGAATTAATTCTCTTACTTTGCTCTGGTCATGAAAAATATAATAATTATAGTAATAATAAAAAGAATAAACTAAAATGTCAAATTTCTGAATTGTTTAGATACTTTAACGACAGGATATCTTGTGGCAGGATTATTTTATTGGAATTGGAAATTAAAATCCCTACCTTCTTTTCCCAAGTGTGAACATGCATGTCCCTCCTCTCCCAGAATGTTCAGAGTTCTTGGTTCCCAGTTTTAGCTCCCCACACCACATGAGGCACCATTACATCAGAGTGAATGGTCAGAAAGTGGAGATTACTTGGCATGGCCTTAGGTGCATCGTCCAGGTGACTCAATCTTTTCTCCATCATGGACAGTGCTTCTTTTTTTTTTTTAAGATTTTTAAAAAATTTCTCTCCCTTTCTTGTCCTCCTCCCCTCCCCCAATTTTCTGCTTTCTGTGTCCATTTGATACATGCTCTTCTGTGACCATTTCTATCCTTATCAGCAGCACCAAAATCTGCATTTCTTTTTGTTGCATCATTTTATTGTGTTAGCTCTGTGTGTGTGTGTGCAGCACCATTCCTGGGCAGGCTCCACTTTCTTTCACACTGTGCAGCCCTCCTTACAGGGTGCACTCCTTGTGTGTGGGGCTCCCCTATGCAGTGGACTTCCCTGAGGGGCACAGCACTCCTTGTGCATATCAGCACTGCTCATGGACCCTCTCCACATGGGTCAAGGAGTTCTGGGGTTTGAAGCGTGGACCTCCCATGTGGTAGGTGGACGCCCTATCCATTGGGCCAAGTCTACTTCCTGTACAGTGCTTCTGTACTTATATAGTCTGTAAATGATCCAAACACACAGTAGGGTGATCCTGATGGGTGCAGGTAGAAGGATGGATTGGGACAAAATACCCAACTCTTACTGGGAGAAGATAAGAGCCTTCTGGGGTGGTAAAAGCATCAACTAACATGAGGAAGCCTGGGAATTCTTCCTGATCTACCAACTCTGGGGAATGGGCTGTATTTTCAAGAGAGAAATGAAAAGTAGAAAAATCAAACATGGAGGGTTTAAAACCTTGTGTCTACAAGGAAAGGCGTTCCTCTTCCTTAGGAAGGGTTCAGGCTCACATGACTCACTTGATCCCTGGAGCTGGAATTTGATCGAAAACTGCAAGTATACTGTTATCTACAGGCCCCATTGACCCTCAGCAGAATCAGCAGATGAAAGAGCCCAGAATTGCAGGATGACCATGGGAGAGGAGTTGGGTGATGCAGCAATAAATAGGACAGTGCTGTTGTCATGGCCCCATCTCCTCCATTCTCATATTGAAGAGATTTGATATATCTACCACTGAGTGAGATCAGAATTTCAGGATGTTCAGCAGGTGGACAGTTTCCAAGGTGGTCTTGCAGGTCTTAGAAAAATGGGTATCAAAATTTATTAGACATGAAAGTATTCTAATTTGTTCCATGATGACCTAGCAATAGAGTTTTCAGAATTATTGATAGAATCAGCCCTCTCCTCATGGGACCTTAGTATCCCTTTGTGTTTCAAAGTCTGAAGACAAGAGTTTCACAAACTTTGTGTCATATGGAGAAGTTAAACAACTATGTGTAACCATATGGGATGTACACATGCAATTAAATGTTTTTCTTATTCCATGTTGTTTGCACACGATGTTGGATTAAGTCAATTAGCTAAAAATAAGACTACCAGGTCATAAGAGGATTGATGACTTAAGAACAATATGCCAGGTGAGCAAGAGGAATCCTAAGAATGGAAGAGGTACTGGGAGAGTTGAGGGTCCTCATGACCTCCGTATGCTGTCACCAAGGGAGACAGAAACCTGCAAAGTCCTGCCAAGACCTATATTCTCTACACCTCCCCAAAATTCAGAATCACAGGGAACCTTTCTCCAGTGGGAATACCAAGCACAGCCATCTTACTCTTCAAAACTGTGTTAATCACCATTTTTTCCCCCAAATTCTACTCAATTTATTCATTTTTTAAAAGATAATATATTAAAAAAATATGAGGTCTACATTCACCCCCACCACCCCCACACCACCACTCCCCCCACAGTAACACATCATGACACATCCATTGGGTCTGGTGAGTACATATCCGGGCATCGCTGCACCCCATGTCCTGTGTTCCACACCATAGCCCACACTATCCCACGTTCCATCCAGTGGGACATGGGAGGACATACAAAGTCCTGCAATTGTCCCTGGAGCACCACACAGGACAACTCCAAGTCGCGAGAATGCCTTCACATCTCATCTCTTCCTCCCATTCTCCGCATCCAGCAGCCACCATGGCCACTTTTTCCACACTAATGCCATATTTTCTCGATTATTAACCACAATAGTTCATGAATAGGATATCATTAAGTCCACTCTGATCCTTACTGTATTCCTCCTTCCTGGGGACCTTGGCTTGGTTGTGTCCATTCCACATCTATGTCAAGAGGGGGTTTAGATTCCACATGGATATTGGATGCAATCTTCCTGCTTTCAGTTGTAGACACTCTAGGCTCTATGGTGTGGTCATTGACATTCTTCAAAACCATGTTAGCTGAGTGGGGTAAGTCCAATAAATCAGAGTGTAGGAGCTGAAGTCTGTTGAGGCTCAGGGCCTGGCTATCATATTGCCAGTCCAGAGATTCAAATCCCCTAGATATATCTTAAGCCCCAGCATCAACTACAATTCCAGTAAAGTAGAATGAAAAGCATGTGAAAAGAGATCCCATCTGAGTCCAGCTCCAACATGCAGAAACACCAGCTCCAAAGAAGGGCCAACTGGCATGGCAGTGAACCCCATCTGCCATGACAATAGAAACTGTGGGTCTCTTTAGCCCTCAAAAGGACCAATACCTAGGGTTGTATATACTTTATCTGTCTCTGAGACTCTGCTCAGGTGTGCATAAGGGCAATCCTTCTGACAACCTCCAGACTCTTTTTCAGAGACTCATAGCCATATGAACTCATTTGTCCTTTCCATTTCCCCCTTACTTTAGGTCAAACAGCATTTTTAACTCCTGTTATTACATGTAGACAGGGATATTCTGCTGGTCTGCATTGAACCTTTAATTCAAGGTCATTTTCTAGTTACATCATCAGCTAATATTTGGTATTGATCCCTCGGTGCCAGGGAGGCTCATCGCTGGGTGTCATGTCCCACGCTGGGGGGAAGGCATTGCATTTACATGCTGAGTTTGGCGTTGAGACTGGCCACATTTGACTAACATGGAGGCTGTCAGGAGGGAACTCTTAGGCACAGTGCTGCTCTAGGCCTTGTTCTTATTTCAGGTGTATAGGCTCACAAACATAGTCATTAGTATCAGGGACTCACTGTTGGACCCTCATTCCTTCCTGGTCCTTACCGTTGCACCTGGGGAACTGCTGCTGCTCCCCTAGGGACCACAACAGAGCCCTCCCCAGCCAGGAACCCAGTAGCCCCCCAGCTGTTGTTTTTAATTGTTTCTACTATGAGTATATCCAAACATTTCCATGCACCCTGGACACATGCCCTGTATAACTCCTTGTCAACCATATATTGCCTGTCAATAACATCCCATATCAGTATTCCTCTGCTGCCATTGTTGAACCACTCTGTGATCCAAAATTTCCTTGAAAAGTGAAGCCCAATATAATGTCAGGTTCCCTTACTAGTAAAATGGAATATAGTGATGAGTTTAAAGGTTAGAAATAGAATACATATTGATTTGGAAAAATTCTACATCCTATCTTTTTCTTTTCTTTTTTCCTAATTTTTGAGCTCTCTTTACAAGAGGCTTAGATCACAGTAATTCTTATATACAATATACAGTACTCCCACATATCCATTATAAAACCTTTTCCCTTCCACAGCCATAATCTTTTAACTTATTCATATCATTTTTACTGAAACTGATGTACAGATACTGAGACAATAGCTTTCAAACAAGGTGACATTTGTGTTTACATTGTGGTTTATATTTTAGGCTATACAGTTTTTAAAATTTTTTAGTTATGCTATATTTTACATTATGGTTTACATTATTGGTCTGTTGTCCCCTATATGTTTTTGGTGTAATATTACATGTTTTATATCCATCCTTGTGTACTCTTGTGAAACACTTCTTTTGCCCTCACATTTACTTTGGTTCCATCTATTCAATATCAATTCCCCCCCCCCCCCCCCGCTTTGGGGCACACAGTGGCAGTCAATCTTCATTTCTTGAAGAGCCTTGTTTAGAAATACTTGGAACAGTGTTGAGGCCTTGACTTGCTCAACTGCCCTAATGCCCTGAGACCCACCCTTTCTCTTGAGAGATACAGTTCCCTCTATTTGATGGCATTAGTCCTCCCCAGGATGTGGGTCTACATTCATTCTCATTTTATTGGTCTCTACACAAAAGTATAACCCACTCTGGCAAAATGAGTATTCAGATATTCCCTAGGAGTCTGTCCTGCATCAGATTATCCCCTTTGAATATCATAAACAGGTAACTTTCCTAATTATATTTTGAAAAATTTTTCTCAGCATTTTACTTTCAACCAACACCTGAGAATCTTCCTTGTTCATATGTTGGCCTTCCCTCCCCCCAATTTCTTGGGCAATATTACCCATCTGCCCATCCCTAGCCCCCCTCAAACCCGCAAAGCCCCACCCAAAGATAACCCTATGCCCCGATTTTATCTCTTCCTTGCGCACATACTTACCTCCAGCTTAACATAGATTTCACCCAAGTAGATGTCAGCTTACATCCTTCCTCTAACCCCCAATTTCCTATAAGCCTATCTTCCAGTCTCTGGGTCTCTGAGGCTTGCTTATTTCATATCATTGAGGTCATGTAGTATTGTCCTTCAATGCCTGGGTTGCTTCACTCAACATAAGGTTCTCAAGATCCATCAATGTTATCACATGTGTTTGTAGTGTATTTGTTCTTAAAGCTGAGTAGTATTACATTGTATGTATATACCACATTTTATTGATCCACTCATCTGTTGTTGGACATTTGGGTTGATTCCAACTTTTGGTGATAGTGAACAATGCTGCTATGAACATTGTGTGTATATTGGTTTGTGTCCTTGTTTTCAGTTCTGCTGGTCATATACCCAGCAGTGGTATTACTGGGTCATATGGCAAATCTATGGTTAGTTTTTTGAGAAACCACTAAACTGTCCTCCAGAATGGTTGGATCCTTCTGCATTCCCACCAGCAGTGGATGAGTGTTCCCATGTCTTCACATCCTCTCCAGCATTTCTGTTCTTCTGTTTTTCTCATAGCTGCCAATCTTATGGGAGTAAGATGGTATCTCATTGTAGTTTTGATTAACATTTCCCTGATAACTAAAGATTTGGAGCATTTTTTCATGTGCTTTTTAGTCATTTGTATTTCTTCTTGGAGAAGTGTCTGTTTAAATCTTTTTCCCATTTTTTAGATGAGTTGTTTATCTTTTTATTTTCAAGATATAGGAGTTCTTTATATATGCAAGTTATGAGTCTCATCGGATATATTGCTGCCAAATATTTTCTCCCATTGCCTCAGTTCCCTTTTCACTTTCTTGACAAACTCCTTTGAGGTGCAGAAGGCTTTAATTTTGACGAAGTCCCTTTTAACTATTTGTTCTTTTGCTGCTCGTGGTTTTCGTGTGATGTTCATGAAGCCATTTCCTATTACAAGGTCTTGTAGATGTTTCCCTACATTGCTTTCCAAGGTCTTTATGGTCTTGATCTTATATTTAGGTCTTTGATCCATCTTGAGTTGATCTTTGTATAAGGTGTTAGATGGTAATCCTCTTTAATTCTTCTACATATGAATATCCAATTCTCCAGGCACCCTTTGTTGAATAGGCCATTCTCTCATAGTTGAGAGGATTTGGTGGCTTTATCGAATATTATATGGCTATATATATGCGGTTCTATATCAGAACTTTCAATTCGATTCCATTGGTCTGTGTGTCTCTCCTTATGCCAATACCATGCTCTTTTCACTACTGTAGATTTGTAGTATGTTTTGAAGTCAGGTAGTGTGATTCTTCCAATTTCGTTTTTCTTTTTCAATATGTCTTTGGCTATTCAGGGCCTCTTTCCTTTCCAAATAAATTTCATAGTTAGTTTTTCTAGTTCCTTAAAGAAAGCTGTGTTGGTTTTTATTGGCATTGCATTCAATGTGTATATCAGTTTTGGTAGGATAGACATCTTAATAATATTTATTCTTCCTATCCATGAACAGGGAATATTCTTCCATTTATTTAGGTCTTCTTTGATTTCCTTGAACAGTCTTGTATAGTTCTCGGTGTATAAGTTTTTTACGTCATTAGTTAAATTTATTCCTGAATATTAGATATTTTTATTTACTATTGTGAATGGTATTTGTTTCTTGAGTTCCTCCTGATCTTGCTCATTATTGGTGTACAGAAATGCTACTGATTTTTGTGCATTGATCTTATAACCTGTGAATTTACTAAACTCATTTATGAGTTCTAGAAGCTTTTTTGTAGATCTTTCAGTGTTTTCTATGTATAGGATCATATCAACTGCAAATAATGAAATTTTGACTTCTTCCTTTCCAATTTGAATGCCTTTTATATCTGGTTCTTTCCTGAGTGCTCGAGCAAGTACTTCTAAGATAATGTTAAATAGAAGGGGAGACAGTGGGCATCCTTGTCTTGTTCCGGACTTTAGAGGGAAGGATTTTAATATTTCTTCATTGTAAGCGATGTTGGCTGTAGGTTTTTCATATATACTCTTTATCATGTTCAAAAAATTTCCTCGTATTCCAATCTTTTGGAGTGTTTTATCAAGAAAGGGTGGTGTATTTTTCAAATCTTTTTTCTGCATCTATAGATATGATCATGTGATTTTTTTCCCTTCAATCTCTTTATATGGTTTATTACATTGTTTTATTTTCTTATGTTGAACCATCCTTGCATACCTGGAATGAGTCCCACTTTGTCGTGTTGTATAATTCGTTTAACGTGTTGTTGAATTCGATTACCAAGTATTTTGTTAAGTATTTTTGCGTCTAGGTTCATTAGAGAAATTGGTCTGTAATTTTCCTTTCTTGTTGTGTCTTTGTTTGGCTTTGGTAATAGGGTAATGTTGGCATCATAGAAGGAGTTAGGCAATGTTCCTTCTGTTTCAATTTTTTGGAAGAGTTTCAGCAGGATTGGTGATAGTTCTTTCCGGAATGTTTGTAGAATTCACCTGTGAAGCCATCTGGCCCTGGGCTCTTCTTAGTTGGGAGGTTTTTAATGACTGATTCTATCTCTTTACTTGTGATTGGTTTGTTCAGATCATCAGTTTCTTCTTTTGTCAGTATAGGCTGCTTATGTGTTTCTAGGAATTTGTACATTTCCTCTGAATTGTCATTTGTTTTGGAATATAATTTTTCAAAGTATCCTCTTATGATAGTCTTTATTTCTGTGGGGTCAGTGGTGATATCTCCTTTCTCATTTCTTATTTTGTGCATTTGCATCTTCTCTCTTTTTTTCTTTGTTCGTCTCGCTAAAAGTTTCTCAATTTTTTTGATCTCACAAAACCAGCTCTTGGTCTTGTTTATCTTTTCAAGTGCTTTCTTATTTTCTATTTCATTTAGTTCTGCTCTTATCTTTGTTATTTCCTTCATTCTTTGTCCTATTGTATTACTTTGTGTTTTTTTTTCTAATTCCTTCAAATGTGCAGTTAGTTTTTCAATTTTTGCTCTTTCTTCTTTTTTGATGTATGAATTTATGGCTATAAATTTCCCTCTCAGTACTGCTTTTGATGCATCCCATAAATTTTGGTATGTTGTGTTATCATTATCATTTGTTTCAAGGTAGTGATTGGTTTCTTTTGAGATTTCCTCTTTGACCCACTGTTTTTCTAAGAGTGTGCTGTTTAATTTCCATATCTTGGTGTGAGATATGGGCCTCTGGCCCTTGCAGATTTCCAGCTTCACTCCACTGTGGTCAGCGATTTTATTTTGTATGATTTTGATCTTTCTGAATTCATTAAGACTTTCTTTGTGGCCTAGCATATTGTCTATCTTGGAGAATTATCACTTTGCACTTGAGAATATATGTATCCTGCTGTGTTTGGGAGTAATGATCTGTATATGTGTATTAGATCCAGCTCCTCTAATATACTGTTCAAATATTTTGTTTCTTTAATGACTCTCTTTTGAGATGTTCTGTCCAGATTTGAAAGTGGTGTATTAAAATCCCCCACTATAATTGTACATGCATCTATTCTTTCACTTAGTTTTTCCAGCATTTGCCTCAC
Organism: Dasypus novemcinctus; assembly: GCF_030445035.2. Lineage (NCBI taxonomy): Eukaryota > Metazoa > Chordata > Mammalia > Cingulata > Dasypodidae > Dasypus > Dasypus novemcinctus. Next base: position 59,321,762 of record NC_080691.1, on the reverse strand, counting down.
CTATTTAAAGGTGCCCATGTTAGGAGCATAAATATTTATGATTGTTAGTTCTTCTTGACAGATTGTCCCTTTCACTAATATGTAGTATCCTTCTTTGTCTCTCACAATTGTTTTGCATTTAAAGTCTATTTTGTCTGATATTAATATAGCTACTCCCACCTTATTTTTGGTTATTGTTTGCTTGTAAGATTGTTTTCCAGCCATTCACTTTCAGGCTCCATGAGTCTCTGGGTCTAAGATGTGTCTCTTGTAGACAGCATATAGATGGGTCATATTTCCTTATTCAATGCCCCAGTCTAAATCTTTTGATAGGTGAGTTTAATCCATTGACATTCAGTGTTATTACTTTCATGGAATTATTTATGTTAGCCATATTTTGATTGGACTTGTGTTTGTCATACTTTGTTTGGTTTTATTTTCTTCTCTTTTTGTCTTTTTTGTTGCTCTTACACTCTCCTCCAACTCTGCCTGTCCTGATTTTTCCTTTCTTCCTTCAGAACTCCCTTTAGAATTTTTTGAATGGGAGGTTTCTTGTTGGCATACTCTTTCAGTTTCTGTTTATCTGTGAATATTTTGAACTCTCCATCATTTTTGAATGCTAATTTAGCTGGATAGAGTATTCTTGGTTGGAAATTTTTTCTTTAATAGCTTGACTATATCATACCACTGCGTTCTTGCATCCATGGTTCCAGATGAGAAATCAGCACTTAATCTTACGGAGCTTCCCTTGTATGTGATGGTTTTCTTTTCTCTTGCTCCTTTTAGAATTTTCTCTTTGTCTTGAGCGTTGGATAATTTGACAAGTATATGTCTTGGGGTGGGCCTGTTGGGGATTATGACGATTGGGGTGTTCTGTGCTTCTTGGATATGTACATCTGTCTCTTTCAGTAGATTTGGGAAGTTTTCAGCCATTATTTCCTGCAACACTCTTTCTGACCCCGTTCCTATCTCTTCTCCTTCTGGAATGCCTATAATACATATGTTTGTGCATTTTGCATTGTCATTCAGGTCCCTAAGTCCTAGCGGGGTTTTTTCTATCTTTTTAATCATCAATTCTACTATCCGTTTGATTTCTGATATACTGTCTTCCACATCACTAATTCTCTGCTCTGCCTCTTCTAATCTGCTGTTATTTGCTCTGAGTGTATTTTTAATTTCTTGAACTGTGGTGTTCATTCCCATCATATCTGTTATCTTTTTGCATATGTCTGCAATTTCCCCTAAAAGTGTTGTCTTCATATTGTTAACCCCTTCCTTTACTTCATTAAATTTGTTTGTGATATACGTTCTGAGATCTTTAATTATTTGTGCTAAGTTCTGCTAGCCTTCCTGGTTTTTAGATTGTTCATTGGATTCAGCCATGTTTTCCTGATTACTGGTTAGGTTTGTAGATTTTTGTTGCTGCCTGGTCATCATTTTATCTTGATGCTTTTAATCAGTTCCTTAGCTTCTTTGTCTAGTCTTGGGGATTAATTAGTTGTTGTTTTTGCATAAGTGTTATATCTTCTCTTTGTCACTTTGTTCTTCTTATTCTAATTTCTTATTGCTGGCTGAGTTCACTTTGAACGAAAGTATTAGTGCTGGGGAAAGGCAATTGTGTAAGCAAGGGAAAAGTGTAAAGTAGTATTGGTGATAAATGTTAACAGAGCAACAATATGGGGGGATGGATATTAGATTCATGTAAGTTGTGCAGAGTTATAGCAGTAGGTAAAGAACCTGAATATCGACTGGATATTGGAGGGATATGGTATGAATTAAAAAGCTAATGTTTTTGTGAGAGAGGGAAAGAGAAAATAAAGGCAAGAGTTTCAAGAGTTGATAAAAGACAGAAAACAAAACAAAGGTATTAGAAATTAAGAATTAGACACTTCAGGGATCAAAGAAAGGAGATGGAATATAGGAGAGACAGTAGATGATGGAGGATATCAAGATGTAGGGGAAAGGTGATGGTGTAGGTAGCTAAAATCAATTCACACTGAAATGAGGCAATGGAGGATGAGGAAACCCAGCAAATGTGCAGTGTCCCATGCAGCACCAATTGTATAATTAAGATAAAAAAAAAATTAAGAAGAAAATGAGGGACAAGAGAGATAAAAAGAGAAGAAAGAAAGAAAGAAAAAGAGGGTGGGTAAAGAGGAGAACAAGTAAGGAAAAGAAAAAAAGATATTGAACAACCACAACAGCAACAACAAAACAAACCCCTAAATAACTGGAAAAAAAAAAGACTTTGGGGAATACGATGGGAGAAAAGACTAGGAGATCATGCAATGTTAGCAATCAGGGCAATAAAAAATAAAATAAATAAAATAAAATAAAAACAAAACAAAAAGAGAAATGCAAACATTGAGGGATAGGACATTCAAGGACCTCAGATGGACCTCAGGGCATGATGGATTGAGGGATGGAAAGTCTGAGATATTGAAGTCTCAAGAGGTGTGAGTCTCTGGGGTGTGGGCCACCAGGGTTTAGGGGACTCAGACCTGGCAACCTCAAATCTGGCTAACAGGGAGCCTTGGAGCACTGCAGTGCAACACCACCTTCTGTGATCCCCGCAGCTGGGTGCCAGCCCTATGGGAGAGGTCACATTTGCAAACTCTGACCTATGTGTCTGAACCCCGCAATTCACCCACTCACTTGGGTCTCTTCTGTGACTGTATCACCAATTCAACTTCAGGACACCTCCCACCCTGTAAGCCCCCAGAACGGCCACCTGGGGGTGCCTCTACAATGCAGCCAATTTAATGATGCAGATCAGTAGCCAGGCCCGGGCATGGGGCTCCATTCGGAAATGCAGATATCAGAGTCCAAAACCGAATTTCCCATGCTTTGCAAAATATTCCCCTAATCGGCTTCCAGACTGCCACCCTGCCAGCTCTGAAACAGTCTCCTGGTGATGTCTCTTTATTGTGAGTGATTTAAGGCTGCTGGAGATAGACAGCCCGCCTTGGGGGGCGGGGCTCTAGCCCAAAGTGCTATAATTTGTGTCCGCAATCAAAAATTCCCCGCCTCACAATGAAACTCCCGTCTGTCTCCCCAAATTGGTCTGCAGAGGCCTCCTGCCCTGTTAGCCCCCCAATAGTACACTCAGGGCTTATGAATTCCCCAATACAACAGAGTCTCCAGGAATCCCTGCTGCAGCACCGATGCCGTGGCTCTGCCCACCCCAGGAGGGAGCGTCCTGCTCGCAGCTCCCACCTCCTTGTAATAGAGCCTCAATTTTATCTTATACATGAATTTTTTCTGTTACCTTCCCACCAAATCGATGTCCAGACACCTCCTGCCCTGCAAAATCCTGAAACAGCCTGGTCCCGAAGAATTTCCAATGCTACCCAACCACTTCTTTGCAGGAGAGATTATCAGGTGTTCTCACTGAGCCACCATTTTGCCCCACCCCCTGTTAATCGCCATTGAAGATCAGTAATCCAGGGTCCATTCTCTCATCCTGTATATTCTAAAGCCCTGGACTCAAATCAGCCCCTTCTCTAAATTCATCATGCACTCCCCATCCCTCTCTCAAATTCATTCCATTGTGCCTTCTGGTATCTTCAGTCAGTAATAGGGCAAAACCTATACACCTCAAATCTGTCTGTGAATATTCCTTTTCTCTTCCTATACTAACTCATACTTAATTTCCACATGTAACACACCTTGGAAACATTCTAAAATGGGGTGTTTCTCCATGATATTCCTCATTCAATTTGGGTGTTTGCCTAATAGATGCTCATTGTCAATTTCAGACTATGCTCACTTTTCCCATCTCCATTCTTTGAGCTATCATCCTTGTATGATGGCACCACTCCACACATAACCCTGTCTCCATGTGATTACCTATTGTCCTTGGGATTCCTGCCTTCCTTGAGGCTATCATCTCCACCTTCTCTAAGACTCACTCCCATAAGATCTGTCATGATTCATGATGGTTTCCGTACACAGATGCATGATACATGCAAAGTGCTAATCTTTGAGTTTCCTTAATTTTTAATTTTTAAAAAAGATTTATTTTTTATTATATTTCCGTTCCTGTCCCACCCCCTGCCCCAGCTGAATATCCTCTGTATCCATTCGCTGTGTGTTCTTTGGTGTCCTTTTGTATTCTTGTCAGTGGCACTGAGAATCTGTGTCTCTTTGTTGTATCATCTGCTGTGTCATCTCTCCCGGTGTGCAATGCCACTCCTGGGTAGGCTGCACTTTTTTTGCACTGGGCTGCTCTCCTTACAGGGTGCACTCCTTGCACATGATGCTCCCCTACAGGTGGGACATGTCTGCATGTCAGGGCACTCCTCATGCGCATCAGCACTGCCTATGGGCCATCTCCTCACATGGATCAGGAGGTCCTGGGTTTGAAGCTTGTACCTCCCATGTGGTAAGCAGATGCTTTATCCATTGAGCCAAATCCAATTCCCATCTTTGAGTCTGTTTAAACCATTTCTGTTCCAACACTCTGTCCTCCTAATAATCTCACAGAGCACCAGAATGGACCTCACACTTTGTCCTTTCCATGAACATCTCAGTCCAGGTTCCCAAATTGAAAGACTCTGCTATGTTGCCTCCTACTCCTCTAACGTCGCTCCCTCTACACTTTCACTCCAAAATACATCTTACCACACCTGAAATGCCACACTCTCCTTCTTTCCACAGCCTAGATTCCTATACACATAAGACACACAGAAACGTTTTTAAAAAGTAAACATTTTATTGAAGAAGAAATAAAAATTTCTTTGAGAGTAACACGATTGTCTATGTAGAAAATCTCTATGAATCGACAGAAAAAAATTCTGGGATGAATAAACAATATAGGAAGCTTGCAGGGGAAAGTCTCCTCTATTAGAGTTAACTCTTTCCCTATATACCAGTAATGTAAAATTAGAATTTGAAAATAATAAAGTCATACAATTAACAACAGCCACAAAAATGAAATATATGCATTTAGACTAATACAATATGTGCAGTCTCTATTTGAAAATTGTACAATATGATGAATGAAGAAATCAATTATCTAAATAAATTAGATTTTTTTATTCACATAAAGGAATACACAGGGCTGCTAAGAGATCATTTCTGCCCAACTTGATCTATAACTTCAGTGTAATATCAAGCAAAATCCCAGCAAGATATTTTATATGTGTCTAAAATATTTTCTAAAATTTTTATGGAAAGGTAAAAGGTATAAATTAAGAACACAGTGCTGAAGATGTAGGGCTCGCAAACTAATATAAATATTCAATATAAACTTACAAGAAAAAATGAAATCATAATTGTCAAAAAAAATAAGCTGGGAGATATATGTTAAAGAATAGAAGGACCAGAATTTGACCAATACAATTATAGTCAAATGATATTTGTAAAAGAAGCAGTAGTAACTTGAAGGAAGAGAATCTTTTCAAAATATGACACTACATTCAAATTCAAGAAATATATAAATTAGACGCTTACCTTTCACAAAAATTAATACAAAATGATTCAAAGACATATATATAAGACACAGAAATATACAACTTGTACAAGATAACATAGGTGAAAGTCCAGGGCTCTAGGACATATGCAAAGAATTTTTATTTACAATACCACAGGCACAATTTATGAAAAAATGATAGCATGTACTCTATTGAAAGTGAATTCTTCTTCCTTATTGAAGACAATGTAAAAGGAATGAAAAGTCAAGGCAAACACTGAGAGAAAACACTTGCACAACTCATACCTGACAAAGGACTTGTATACAAAATGTACAAAGAATCTTATTACTTCACTATGAAAGCACAAACAATCCTGTTAAAATTATGCAAACGGTCTGTACAGTCACCTCATTAAAGAAAATAAGTAGGAGTCAAACATAATATGAAAAGAAAATTAGAGAGGAAGGGTTAAGTAATGGGTAGTCCCTCCCCTTTTCCTCTGTAAATTAAGAAACTTGGAGATTTCTTATCTTCTGGGTTCAGGTGGATTTGTTAGGAACTTTTCCCTCAGAGGTGACATCAAGAAGCTCCAGCACAGGTGCCAGAAATCACACCATTTTGTCCACACAGATTTCTCTAGCTAGAGGTCTCAGCCTGAAAGCACTTCTCAGAGCAGCGTTCAGTCTGGGTAACGATGTCTTTAGGACTCTTATAGCTGCACTGAGGAGGGGAATATTTCTTGTAAGCTAAAGCTCTGTGGAATAGAGATTTGAGAAGGAACATATTATGAAAAGGACAGCAAATTTCTAATAGAAATATTGGAAATCAATGAAAAACTTGCTGAAGCTTAAAGTGATACTGCAAAAATAAATTGACTATATTGACAGAGATGTTTGTGTTGTGCCACAGTGTTATCAGGCAGCAGCTTGACACTGAGAATAAGGAAGTGAACAAGAAAGACATCTCCCAGGCATTAGTGGACTTTATACATTAGAGTTGAACTTGTCCAAAATGGAATTCTTGGGTTTCCCTCTCACAATTGAATAGGATTAGTTGCTAAACTTCTTACCCCACAGTTATCTGCTAAGATTCAGCTAAACAGAAAGAATATACTAACAATGTAAGCAAAGATTTCCAATGGAATACCTTTGAAAAGCCAAGGAAATTTTTTAAAAGATGAAATATTTTAATATAGACGATAGAGCTAAAAAAGATTCCACTCTAATGGAGGGGAATTTAAAAGTTTTATATATAAAATTCTACTATAGTTTTTTAAGAAAAGGAATATGAAAAGAAGCTTAGCATCATTTGTCATCTGGGAATATCAAATTATAAGAAGATACCACTGCACTTGTGTTAGAAAGGCTGAAAAAATTTAAAACTAACTGCTACCATCATCTGCAGGAGAGATGAGCCCACCACCACTGCTGGTTGATTCAAAGGGGCACAACACTGTTGGAACAGATTGACAGTTTCTTACAAAACTAAACTCAGCCTTACCAGAGAAACTAGCAAATGTGCTCCTATGTGTTTACCCAACGAATATGAAAATAACTGACCACAAAAAAACCCTATACTCGAAGGATCATATCTTTTTAATTCATTATCATGAAAAACTGAAAGCAACAAAGACGTCCTTCAACATATGCATCAATAAGCAAATATGGCTCAACCAAATGATGGAATATCATTATAATTGTTTCTTTCTTTTAAAAAAGTATCATTTTTTTCAATATTCTCTGAAATTATCTCAAAGTAATCTTGCAAAGTTTTACTCAAATTTCCAATATTATTTGACATATCCAAGTGATTTCTCTTTCTCATCTGATCCTTTCTTTTATAGCATTCTTTTCTGTGTCTGGAGTGGAGGTCAGTTTTATTATGCTTCCTTATTCTCCTTTTCTGTAACATCACAAATAAATTTGTTTTGATAATTCATTATAAGATTTTTATTCCATATGTTCCTGTACTTCCAGGTTATTTCCTATCCAAATATTTGTTTGCTTATCCTTGTTTTTATTTGTATTTTGTTTTGCATATTTTCTCAAAATTTGAATAATGGTAGTGGTTCATAATTTTAAAAATGTCAGGAAGAAAAGAATTAAAGAATCATTATAGGGGAAACGGACTTTGGCCCAGTGGTTAGTGCGTCCGTCTACCACATGGGAGGTCCGCGGTTCAAATCCCGTGCCTCCTTGACCCGTGTGGAGCTGGCCCATGCGCAGTGCTGATGCGCGCAAGGAGTGCCGTGCCACGCAGGGGTGTCCCCCGCGTAGGGGAGCCCCACACGCAAGCGCGAAGAAGGGAGCAGCCTGCCGAGGAATGGTGCTGCCCACACTTCCCGTGCTGCTGACGACAACAGAAGCGGACAAAGAAACAAGACGCAGCAAAAAGACACAGAAAACAGACAACCGGGGGAGGGGAGGGGAATTAAATAAATAAAAATAAATCTTAAAAAAAAAAAAGAATCATTATATATTGTCAAGGTTTTATATTTGTCAAAAATCTGCAAGGAGACTACATTTAACCATATTATTTTTGTACATCTCTTATTGCCCAGTTTTAATAAAAATACATTTTATCACTTCATGCCAGGCAACATTAAGACTGGCTAATATCCCCAGGAACTTACTATGTTGAAAACAGACTGGAGATTTCACTCTCCAGTTTGTGGAAATTTTGGTAACAACTCCTCTCCAGTTGTACCTTGCCTCTATATTCACAAATGTTCATGTACCTGGGCAAACAAGCAACGTCACCCAACTCTGTTAAAAGGCAATTTCCATTACTCTGATGGAGTTAGTAGACCAATAATTCTTTTCTTGGGGTAGAGACAGATAATGTTTGATTTAGACACAACTTGCAATTTTTTTCCCCAAAATTTTGGGTTCTGCAAGATAGAGATCCACCTTCTTCCACATCGCCTTTCCTCACGATTCTCAACTACACTTAACCACTTCTACATTTACACCAGGACAGTGCATAGCTCTTGGGTCTGAGAAACCAGTTAATGGTGCCATCAGCTCAGATCCTGGGGGCTGAATTCAGAGACAGGGATCTAGTCTGAACCACCTGTCATTGATTCTCTTGGGGAGGAAGGGTGGGAGGGCGTGAGGAGCACTGAAGCCAAGGCTTCATGCTCTTATGAGCGGAGTTCCTCCATCCATTCAACCTTGGAATCAACGATCCAGGGAATGGTGAGAGACCCCTGCTTTATGCCAAGAAAGCAGGCACTCTTTGGGAGCAGAGCAGGGCAGGATGAAGTCTCTGATTGCAGGGCCCCTACTAAGCATTTTCTCCATCACACACACCCTTGCTCTGTGTCCACTTCCTGATGGAGCTGGCCTTGCCTCTCCTTGAAAGGGGCTGCAGTCTTGGACTTCTAAAATCTGAAGAACTGCTTTGCTCTGCTCTCTTCCCTTGACTCCCATTCTAAGCTTAGATGCAGGATCTTTACAGTTATGGCACATTATTCCATTGTGGACCTCCTTCTAAGTCATTGACACAGATGAGGTAATTTTTCTTATATCAATTCTTAGAAATTATTCCTAACATTATCTCCTTCTGTGATTGGAGGCCCTGGGAAATGGGTGACCAGTGACCTGGTTGAACAAGACATGGGTGCTGTGCTGGGCAGACTCCATGTTGTGATCCCCAAACACAATCCTGTGGGGTGAGAGCAGCTCTCTCTACTCAGACTGCAGAACTCCTCACTAGAGGCACAGATCTAAAGTATGACATGAGCAGGGCTGGAACCAGGCAAAGCAGAGCCAGGGTGCGTCACACCACACCCAGCACAGGTGCACCTTGAAACCCAGTGACTGTCACCAGCTCAGCCTCTTGTTCTCACAGGCATCCCAGATGCAAATCACCCTGGGCCTCACAGAAGAAATGCCCCTCACAGGCTGGGGCTGTGTAGTAGGTCTTCATCCTCCAGATGGCCATGCAGATTCTGGGACCCCTCCTCTGCCTGCTGGCAGCTCCCCTAGATGAGGGTCCTCAGGAGTTCTGAGGGGTTTGATTGTGGGTTAAGACAGACTAACAATGACTCTCCTTTGCCCCAGGTGTCCTGTCTGAGCTCACCCTGAATGAGTCAGGCCCAGGACTGGTGAAGCCCTCGCAGACACTCTCCGTCACCTGCTTTGTCTCTGGGGACACCATCAGCAGCTCCAGTTATGTATGGAACTGGATCCACCAGAGTCCTGAAAATGGGCTAGAGTTGATGGGGTACTGGCATGTATCAGAGGGCACATACTACAAGCCAGCTTTCCAAGGCTGCATCTCCATCTCTGCTGACACATCCAAGAATGAGTATTACCTGCAGCTGGACTCCCTGAGGACTGAGGATACAGCCAATTATTACTGTGCAAGAGTCACAGTTAGGGGAAGACAGTGTGACCCCAGACAAAAACCTCCCCTGCAAGGAGGGGATGGACAGCAGGGGGCGCTTTGGACCAACAAGGACAGGACTCAGCCCCAGAAGCAGGTACAGGGAGGGGAAATATTTCATGTCAGCACCTGGAGCTTCCTTTCCCCAGAGCTTATTTCCCCAAGGACTTTCCTGCGTTCCCCTTCATCAATCCCCATGGCAATTTCAGGGAGTTTCAGGGCCACATTTGTCTCACTTCTAGAGGGAAATGAGGTCACTGCCCCAGCTTCTATATCCACTCTTTTGGTCTTTAACTTAGCTCCTAGTGTGACCTTTAGCAGGTCATTGAACTAGAGTGTCAAGTACCTCATGAAACTCACAGTCTAAGACAAAATCTTCCTTTCTGTTCTTTCTAAACATTAAAGCCATTTTAGAGAAAGAATGAGTAGTTAAACATTTATTTTTTTTAAAAATAGATTTAATTTTTTAATTTTAATTTTAATTTTAGCATAAGCTTTAGATTACATAAACATTATATAAATGTAGGGGTCTTTTGTTTTATATTTAAAGAAGATTTAGATCAAATAAATGTTACCAAAAATTAGGGTATTCCCATATGCCCCACCCCCTCTCATCTCACATTTTCCAACTCTATCAACATCTTTCATCAGTGTGGTACATATGTTACACTTGAGGAAAACATATTAAAGCATTGCTACTAACCATGGACTATATTATGGTTTAGACTACAGTTTATCCCACACAATTTTGTAGACTATAATAAAAATACACAACGGAGTGTATTCATCATTGCAATGTCATGCAGAACAAATCCAAAGTCCCAAAAATGCTACCATATTACATCTGTTCTTCCCTCACCCACTCCTCAGAACTTCTGGTGTCCACTGCCTTTATATTGATGATAAGAGTTCTTCCATTTCTGGAGTAATAAGTTTATAATAGAATAATAATAACTCAACTTTAGTGCATTTTTCATTCCTCAATCTAAGAGATTTTGAGATGGTTGTGCCTACTCTGTTTCTAATTGACAGGGGACTTAAGTCCCATGTGGCAAGTGTGGGTACTATCTGTTCCAATGTCTATCCGCATCTCCTTGTTAGTTGTCCTGGGTGACTCCAAAGAACTGAAGAGTTTCTGGTGTGACAACTTTGGGGAGATTCAGGACTCAACCAGTACCTCCATGCCCAGGTGAATGGAAGAGCATGGAGATGAGGAATTTGGGAATGATTCAGACAGGACCACGATGTGGGGAGACCAAGGGTGAGGATGGAGGAGGTGCCATGCCATGGAGGTGGGGGTGAGTGTGTGATCTGGGTTGGATTTTGGACTGGAGGTACACAGTGGTACGTCTCTGCATGGCCTTGGATTATCCTCATGCTTCGTACATGGAGAATTCAGGCCAGTTGAGCTTGGTGGAGCATTCTAAAGCAGCATAGTCTTGTCTGTAGGAGATGAGTCCCCCAGACAGAGGCCAAGGAAAAGACTTGGAAGTATGTGGTCTTCTCTTGTTTCCTTTGGCTGGCATAATGGTAACATCTGTCTATACCAGTGGGCAGGGGCAACTGGATTCTGGAGATGAGTGCCCAGCCCTGAGCCGGGTGATGAGGAGGGTACTGTGGGACAGATAATACCAATGGGCATCAGACCTACAAAGATTCAAGGAAACTGGTTTGAGTGGGAAGTCTTTAATGCTGGAGCAAACTCCAAGGGCAGTGAAGCGCCTCCCTGCCTCTGGCAACAGAGTGACTACTATCCCCTCATCCATGGAACACAAGTTGGCTGAGGATGCCAGCCTGGCACAGGGAGGGATTGTGAGAAGGGCACTACTGAGCCAGGCTGAGGAAGCTCCTGGGAGCAGGAGGCAGTGCAGTGCTGCTGGTGCTCCAGAGTTTCCTTGGGCCTGCATGGCTAAGCGTCTTGGTGGTGGCAGTTGGGGGGTAGTTAGGAGGGAGATGAGTGTGCTAATCTCCACTGGGGCTTTGGTGGCATTCAGAAAAGTCAGGCATGAGCAGGTGTCTGAGGAAGGAGGGTTGGCCTGCTGCAATCATATCTGCCTCCTCAGCACTAAAGAACACTTATCCATCTTGACTTTGGGGATTTAGACCTCACTGGGCACATCCCTGAGTGGAAGGAAGAGTTAGGAGAAGTATGTATCTGTTTTGTTCTGATGTGTTCTGATTTCCCTTTCCCCAAGAGGCCTCCAGCTGAAGCTGGGAGTTACGGTGGACATAATGAAAGTGCTTTCTGATTCCTCAGGCCAATGCTAGCAGCCCAGGTTTTCTGACCAGCTACCTACCCTTCCCTGCCACTGGTAGGAATTTCTGTCCAGCAGACCCAATGTGAATGATGTCTCCTCGAGCTGTGCAGCCCAGTGACCAGCAGGCAGCTGCCCTTGAATAGTTCAGGCTTTTGTCCCTTCATCTTCCTCTTCCTCCCCCTCTCTTCTCTCACAGGAACTCCTGTGTTTGGTCTCCCTGCAGAGTATGCTGGGTTTCTACAGACAACTCACTATGTCAAGAGATGGTATCAACAGCATATCGACCCTCCAAAGAGCAGTCTGATGGCAAGGGCCCAGCCAGGTAACACTGGGCACAGATGCTGCAAGGGAAGTGCCCTGTCATCCCAAATGGAATATCCATGCAGCGTGGGGGCTGATCTGTGGGGGACACTCGGGACCGACTAAGCACAGGTCCCATACCCAGGGTAGATGCAGGGAGTGCTCAGGAACCAACACAGAGGAGGACCAAGCTCTGGGAAGTAGAGGAGTGCCTGAAAGTAGCTTCCTCTCAGCTTCTGGGTTTACATTTTACAAGTAACAGTCTAAAATAAGAATTTATCCATGACTGTTGCTGTGACAAATAATCTTGTACTCCTATTTGGGAACTCAAAGAAAGGAAAGAGATGCACTCTTAGAAGGAGGGGGGACAGGGCGGTTCCTATTCCTTATAGATGTCTTAATTGTAAGGTTTTATTTTATTTTTTTTATTGATTTTGTAAAAATATTACATTAAAAAAAAATATATGAGGTCCCATTCAACCACACCACCCCTACCCCACCACTCCCCCCCCCAGCAACATTCACTCCCATCATCATGACACATCCATTGCATTTGGTAAGTACATCTCTGGGCATCTCTGCACCTCATGGTCAATGGTCCACATCATGGCCCATACTCTCCCCCATTCCATCCAGTGGGCCCTGGGAGGATTTACAATGTCTGGTGATTGCCCCTGAAGCACCATCCAGAGCAACTCCAAGTCCCAAAGGCGCCTCCACATCTCATCTCTTCCTGCCATTCCCCATACCCATCAGCCACCATGTCCACTTTTCCCACTCCAATGCCACCTCTTCTCTGTGGACCTTGAATTGGTTGTGTCCGTTGCACCTCTATGTCAAGAAGAGGCTCAGATTCCACATGGATACTGGATGCAATCCTCCTGCTTTCAGTTGTAGGCACTCTAGGCTCCATGGTGTGGTGGTTGTCCTTCTTCAACTCCATCTTAGTTGAGTGAGGTGAGTCCAATAAATCCGATTGTAGGAGCTGGAGTCTGTTGAGGCTCAGGGCCTGGCTATCATATTGTCAGTCCAGAGATTCAAATCCCCTAAATATATCTTAAACCCCAACACCAACTACAATTCCAGTAAAGTAGCATGAAAGTCTTATGAAAAGAGATCCCATCTGAGTCCAGTTTCATCATGCAGAAACACCAGCTCCAAAGAAGGGCCATCTGACATGGTGGTGAACCCCATCTGCCATGACCATAGAACCCATGGGTTTCTTTAGCCCTCCAAGAAACCAATACCTGGGGATCGTATCTACTTTATCTGTCTCTTAGACTGTGCTCAGTTGTGCATAAGGGCAATCCTTCTGACAGCCTCCAGACTCTTTTTTAGAGACTCGTAGCCATATAAACTCATTTCTCCTTTCCTTTTTCCCCTTGCATTAGGTTAAACAGCATTTTAAAGTCATGTTATTATATGTAGACAGGGATATTCTGCTGATCCGCATCGAACCTTCAATTCAAGGTCATTTTCCAGTCATCAGTTGGTAGTTGATAGTGATCCCTCGATGTCAGGGAGGCTCATCCCTGGGTGTCATGTCCCACGCTGGGGGGAAGGCATTGCATTTACTTGCTGAGTTTGGCTTCGAGACTGGCCAAATTTGAGTAACATGAAGGCTGTCAGGAGGAAATTCCCAGGCACAGTGCTGCTCTAGGCCTTGTTCTTATTTCAGGCATATAGGCTCACAAGCATAGTCATTAGTATCAAGGGCTCACTGTTGGACCCTCATTCCTTCCCATTCCTTGCCACAGCACCTGGGGGACTGCCGCTGTTCCCCTACGAACCACGACAGAGCACCCCCGGCCAGGAACCCAGTACCCCCCCAGCTGTAGTTTTTAATTGTTGCCACTATGAGTATATCCAAACATTACCATGCACCCTGGACATATGCCCTGTATAGCTCCCTGTCAGCCATATATCACCTGTCAATAGTATCCTTTACCAGTATTCCTCCACTGCCATTGTTGAACCACTCTGTGATGCAGAACTTCATGAAAATTGAAGTCCAATATAATGTCAGGATCCTTTACTAGCAAAATGGCATATAGCGATGGGTTTAAAGGTTAGATATAGAATACGTGTTGACTTGGAAAAATTCTATAGCCTATCTTTTTCTTTTTCTTTTTTTTCCCCCTAATTATTGAACTTCTCTTCACAAGAGCCCTGGACCACAGCAATTCATATATACAATATACAGCACTCCCACACATCCACCACAAAACCTTTTCCCTTCCACAGCGATACTCTTACAACCTATTCACATCATATTTACTTAAAGTGATATAATTGTAATGTTTTAGAGGCCAGGGAAGATTTGTTATTAAGTGGGTCAAGAATTTTGGAAGACATGCAGAATACCTGATAATGACTACATTTCTCTAAGAAAAATGCTTCATTTTTTACAACGTACTTAAGAATATCCATCCATTATCCTCAAACATATAGACTCAACTTTCTATAAGTTCATAATCTATTCTTATTTCATATTCTCTACATTTTACAGATAAAATAAAAACCAGCCATAAGATGGTCCTTCCCCATCTCCTTCACATGAGCCTGACCAACATGTCCTTCTTACTCTGATCATGGTGCTGACTTTCTCCAGCTTCTTCATGTCTGGGAACCTTCAAATATATCTCACTTGAATATTTATTCTCTGTCTATAGCAAGTTAGTCATTAGCCTTGGTTAAATGCTTGGTTAACACTAGCATCGAAAGATACTAGAGTTGATGTCTAGCTGCAGCTTTGTTTAATAATATACACAAGTGCCAAAAGCTAATTTTCTTTCCTTGGAGTGAGCACAACTAACAAATCTTCCTCACTTACAAAAAAAAAAAAGCACACCTAGTGGATTTTGTCTACCTCCTTTCCATCAGTCGCCAAAGGCTGAGACATTCAATTCACATCTTTGTAACCCTATTTGAACACCTGGTGTATAGGGGGCACACCCCTTCTGGATGTTGTATGTCACCCTTTCCCTTCTCTTACCCACAGCAGGTCAGTCCACATTTCCTGCTCTTAAACAGAAGGATCTGAATTAACGTATTCATTTTTCTAACCCTACTTCTGATGAGTTTTCTATTAACTGCTTCCCAGAATGTATGTTTTTTGTTATATAATTCACTTGTATTAGTTAACCAAAGGGGTGCTAATGCAAAATACCAGATATTGTTTTTTTTTTTTCATAAAGGGTGTTTATTTGGAGTAGGAGCTTTCAGATACCAAGTCATAAAACATAAGTTACTTCCCACACTAAATTCTATTTCCATGTGTTGGGGCAAGATGGCTGACAACATCTGCAAGGGTTCAGGTTTCCTGGGTTCCTCCCTTCACAGGGTCTTGCTTCTCTCTGGGTTCAGGGTTCCTTTCTTCCCAGGGCTTGCTTCTCTTTCCTCCATGAGGTTACTTTCTGGGGCTCCAGCCTAAGGCTTCAGCATTAAACTCCCTCATCAAAACTCCAACATTAAAATCCTTCACCTCTATACTTTGCCATGTCCTTTATCTGCAAGTCCCCACCCACCAAGGGGTGGGGACTCAATGCCCTACTGGCACAAGAGATTTACCAAACTACTTAATCATCTAATCTTCTGAATCTAATATAATCTAATATGCCTAGAGAAAAAGATCAGTTTACAAACATATTCCAATATTTCTTTTTGGAATTTATCAGTAATATCAAACTGCAACACTAATATTGATTAACCAGTTGCTGTATGGTGCATTCATGACTGTGTTCCTGAAATGATAAGATAAAAAGGGATTTTCAGTAACAACAGGAACTAAATCAGTAAATGTACAGGTGGGGACACTGAGGCTGATGGGCAGCAGCCTGCCCCAGTCAAACAGGTGTGACATGTCAAGGACAGCACAAGAGCAGGTGCCCATTGTGCATTTGTAGTGGTCAGAGGTAAGGGCTCTCATATGTTCCTACCTTCTGGCTCCCAAGGTAATGATAAAATTTCAGTGATATCAGAAAACAGCTGGGAAGCGGACTTGGCATAGTGGTTAGTGCTTCCGTCTACCACATGGGCACTCAGTGGTTCAAATCCCGGGCCTCCTTGACCCATGTGGAGCTGGCCCATGCTCAGTGCTGATGCACGCAAGGAGAGCCACACAGGGGTGTCCCAGCACAGGGGAGCCCCACGCGCTAAGAGTTCACCCCATTAGGAGACCCGCCCTTCACAAAAGAAAGTTCAGCCTGCCCAGGAATGGTGTTGCATACACGGAGAGCTGACCCAACAAGATGACGCAACAAAAAGAAACACAGATTCCTATGTCGTTGACAACAACAGAAGTGGACAAAGAAGATGCAACAAATAGACACAGTGAACAGACAACTGGGGTGGGGGAGGGTGGAGAAGGGGAGAGAAATAAATAAATAAAACTTAAAATAAATAAATAAATATATATGTATATATATATATATATATATATATATATATATATATATATATGGGAAAAAGAAAAGAAAACGGCTCTTCATCCCAATGATAAAATTCACATACTAAATTTCTGCTGTGATTCCTAGTTTGTTTCTTGTCAGATTGAATCTCATAGACGTGAGGTCACCTCCTCAAGGACACAACGCAGGAGGGGATGGGAATCTGGTGGGCTTTCTGCCACTACTGACTTCTAGAATTTCTGACATGACATCAGGATTCATTACACAGGCCTCAGAAGGGAAGCTTTTAGGTCACTTTTCAGGTAGTCTGGTTCCTGGGCAAGGAGTTGCTCTCCAGCCACTATGAGGTCATTCCTTCTGCAAACCATTAACAATGTGGATATATGGGCAAGGATCTCCATGCTATTTCTCCTGATGTAGTGGAAACCATTTTCACTCAATTTGAAATTTCATGGAATAGAAAAAGAAAGCATGAACTGGGCTTCTCTATAAACCAGGAAGAGATTGTTGAATGGATTCATAGGACTGCTGTAATGAAACATCAGAACTTGGATGGCTTAATACAATACAGAGATATTTTCTCAAAATAAATATATAGATCTGGAGGCTATACATCTGAAGTCTGTAGGGGTAAATCCTTCCTGTCCTCCTCTAAGCCACTGGTGTTTTGCATGAAATTCTTGGGTTTTAATTTCTAATTCAGCCATCACAGGTGTCTTCCTTGAGTATGTCTGTGTTAAATTATACCATAAGTCATATTGAAATGGGTCAAAATCTCATCTATTTTGATTTCATCTTAACTAACAACATTTTCAGAGAACCTATTTCTAAATAAAGCTACTTTCACAGGAACAAGGCTAGGGCTTGAATATGTGGTTTAGGTGACAGAATTCAAACTATAACACTTATTAAACATCTGGGTGAGCTGGAGCTCAGACGAAGATTTATGCTGCTTAAAGTTCTTTCTAAAGGAGAGAGTCATGAGATGCAGGATGTCCCTGCAGACTCACCTATGGTTGGGGGATAAACAGGCTTAGGAACCTGTTAGGAGTGATAATCATCTAAGCAGAAATGCTTACACTATGCTAAAAATAAGGTGTGTGAGAGATTGGTTTCAACAATTTCTTTTATTCACTAATTATTGAGTATACATTGTATAGAGACCCTTTCAGGTAAAGAATTGTTCTCAAAAATGAGTCAATGTCTATCTGAATTATGGCTCATATTATACTAGACCCATTTTGTCTTAACTCAATGTTTGATACATTTAGCTGTTGCTTAAACATTTTAGAATACCTAACAAAAACAGATAACAGAGGAGATAAACAGATCAGTATGTATATTGGGCTGATTAGAGGACCTTGGGTATTTTATAAATATGTATATCTATGAGAATAGACACATTGATTGTATTCCCAAAGTCATTGTTTTCTATTTGCTACAAGCAGCATCCTTAGCAGCTCCTATAACCAGTGTTCATGGTCTGGAAAAAGGAAGCCCTAAATTTGGGAAAACCTGGCCCCAGGATGAGTTTGTATTCCTCTAAACTAGGACTCTTATAACATGTTCCTTCCAGTGGAGTCCCCTGTGGCACTCCTATGGATCATTTGAACTTTATGTGCTAAGATACATTCCACAAGAAAATCACTTCTTAGACTAACAGTTAATGCACATGAAACAGGGATATCAATTTGCGATACTCCACAACCAGGAAAACACTGTTGGCAAGTAATGGGCCTTGTGCACAGGAACATGAAGCCCTTGTTGTTCTTCCTCTTTCTGATGGCAACTGATAGTGTCCCAGGGATTCAGTCATGAAGGTAATGGGGAAGATACTTCTAAGCACAAGCTTCATTGTAGATCTCTTTATTCGCAAGCGTCTGTCACTGTTACGGCAACAGGAGTCAGGTCCTGAAATGGTAAAGCCTTCACACATCCTCTAACCTGTTCTATCTCCGGTCTCTCCACCACAATCAATGATTAATGCTGTGATTGACTCACCCAGACCCTGTGGAAGGGGCTGCAGTAGTTGTCAACAATATGTTTTAAAGTGGGATACAAATTATGGCCCATCTCTCAAGATTCCACCTCCAAAGACATGTCCAGGTGGCAGTGCTTTCTAAAGCTGAATTCCATGACTGCTGAGGACATGGTCCTGTTTTACTACCGTGTGAAGGAGTAAAGGGAATTCAGTGTGAACCCAGGCACCAACCTTCCCATGAAGGAGGGGGATAGGCAGCAAGGGGCAGTGAAGATCCAGCCAGAGTATGGATCAAGCCCAGACTTTGGGGAAATAGGAGATACCTGTCATTATATAGAGTTTCCTTTTCTTGCTTCAGAGCTTTTAATCCATGGCAATTCTCCACTACATTTGATTTAAGTAAAGCCATGATGTTTCCAGGCTTCAAACATAGAAAATTTATTTATAATACAATTGTATCAATTATGTGGTATTGTATGTAAACAGACATAAATTTATTTTCTTCAATTTGATCTTATGGATTAGATTGGAATATTAACAAATTTGCAATTAATTGACATTCTAGCACTATGCAGTTAATTCTCTGGAATTATTCTCTGTCCTGGTTGTGCCCAGGGAAAATATAATAATAATAATAATGTCAAAATTGAATGATTGGTTAGATATTGTGTGGACAGATTTTTTAATGGAAAGATTATTTTTCCCAAATTGAAAATTAAAGCCTCCACTTAATTTTCACAGAGTGTGAGCTGTATATCCCTTGTCTCACAGGCTATTCGTAGTTCTGCATCCCTAGGCTTATTTCCCATACCATGTAGAGCCCCATGAGCTCAGAGGAAAGGAACAGAAAGAGAAGAAAGCCTGGCATCATCCAGGTGCCTCATTTTGTTCTCCCCCTCATGGGATGTGGTTCCTGTAATTACTACTAAGTCTGTGCATGATCCAAATGTGTAGTAGGCTGATTCTGATGGGGATAGAGGGCCTGCTAGAATAGGGAAAGGCACACAATTCTCACTGGAAACAGATGTCTCATAGTTCTGAACCAGCTTTCATTTCAGGGCAAAGATGCCCTACCTGGAAACGTTCACCAAAAGGCATGTAATATGTATTGAGATCCCCTCTGGCCTGCAGTGCATCACAGTGGAGCCAGCCAGCCTGGGGGGACAGGCTTTCCTTCTCTATGGCTGTCAGACTGAATTCAGGTCAGTTAATCTTTGTGCTTCTGTTTCTTCCATCTGTAAATGCTACTATATGCACCTACTGACTACACATCCTGTAGGGGTAGTGGTATGAGGATTAAATGATTAAAAGTAAGCCCTACAAATGCAATGGAAGTGTCATGATGATGGGAGAGAGTGTTGCTGTGGGGGGAGTGGAGGATGGGGGTGGTGGGGTTGAATGGGACCTCATATTTTTTGAATGCAATGTTTTTAAAAAAATGAATAAAAATAAATAATTAATTTTTTAAAAAAGTAAGCCCTCAGCACAGTGCCTGGCTCATAAAAGTGATGAGAAAATTGCAGCATCTGGTGTAAATTTTACATGCCCCTCTTTTAATTCTCCCAACTGGGGGAAGAGGAAAAATAAGAAATTCAGAGCATGTATTTTGAGAAGGTACATAATTCATACAGGCATGGCACAAGCATCACCATGGATTTGAGAATGCAGCAGCTGAGCTGTTGGCCAATACAGCTGGATGAATGGCAGACTTTTTAATGCAAGAAAATATGGTTTCATTTGATTCTCCTAGTTGTCATAAGGAAGCCAAATGTGGACAGCAAATAATTGAAATTGCTTCATTTACGTCAATTTCATGAATCCATAATTCTGTGCTCTGCCTGTGGACCAGAACTGATTTTTCACTTAGAAATTTAAAAATACAGAGTAAGAATACTTGATCGCATATTGATTAGTTTCTCTTATGTGCAAAATATTTAATAAATGTAAGTGTGAACTTTTCTACTGTCCGTGGAAGAGCAGAGATTTACTTCACTTCTGAGTTCCAGAGGATAGGTGTGATGGGTGGGAATAGGTCCTGATGGAGTATTATATAGTCTGGGAGACCCCCCCTTGGGGATACATCAGCTTATCCATTGAAAGACTCAAGAAAACAAACCAAAAACCAAAGAAACAAACTGTGGTTTCCAGAAGTAGAATAAATTCTGCCTCAACTCTTAAGTCCTCCAGATTCTGAAATTCCAGCCTGCTGGCTTCCCTAAATATTTGGAATCATGACTGACATCCTACTATATAATTTTTTGCCCTACAGAATTCACACTGCTCTGTGGAATTTAGGCTTGCCAGAAAAATCACTTACACAATTGCCTGAGAAGTAACCTCTTTTATTTCTGTGTTTTCATATCCTGTTCTATGTGTTTCTCTAGAGAGCCCTTACAAATAAACTCATCCAGGTATTAACATACACCTTCATTCAAACCCTAGACAGTTCTGTCTCTCCCAATATTCATGGTGGAGAAATATGGAGGAATTTCTCTTTTCTCATATAGATCCAATGCTGCTATATCTCCTCCAATTCCAGGTGTCCATGCTTCCCAGGGTGTACTGAGCAATTTCAAGTATGGCACCCTGAAGAATGTTACCAGCATGTGGTACCAATAGTGATTTTCAAATTTGCTTTCTCACCAGCAGTCAGTGGGGTCATTCAGGAGGAGATTACCTCCCTGTCACCTCCAAAACACACACATGCAACTAGACTGTTCAGATAAATAGTTTAGGAACAAGAGTAATTCATGGTACCAGGTGCTTCTGAGCAGGAATGAAAGACAGGAACTAAATTCTCAAAACAAAATCTCCACCTCTATTCAGACATGCAATGACACTGCTGCTGATCACACAGTTATGTGTTGAATTCTAACTAACCCTGTGAGGGAAGGAAAATGTGGCTCCACTAGAATTTTCCTTCCATTAGGAAGGACTGATGTGTTTGTGGAAATGCTGACTGGATCTGTTCACATACAATCCACCTCCTTACAGGACGTGGATCATGCTGTGAAGTCTCCTATTGGCTATAGAGACTTAATTTTTTGCTCAGAGAGCCAACTGCCCCGGACACTGCCAGCATGCCAAAAATAATAACTGCTTTTTTAAAAAAAAAAAGTTACTTGCACTGAAGAAGGGTCATGCTATTCTATGAAAGAATTATTACAGGAAGGGTAGAATATAGACGTCTAAAATCATATGAAATTTCTCTTATTTATTCTCCTCCTTGCCACATGTTATACTTTCACCATTTCTCACTTATTTCATTAAGAACATATGCCAAGAACTGAAAAAGAAATGATTAAAGCATGAGTTTATTCTCATGATAAGCTTATAAACTTCTTGCAAGGGAAACTCATGAAAAATCTTCCTCTGATTTAGACTTGGCTAAAGATATATGTGCATACACATGCATGCCTGCACATGAACACATATAAAATGAACTCAATAATCAAATCCTCTGATGTACATAGCTTCAGTAAACCCCTGGCTACCTTCTCTTTGAGTTGTTACTCTCTTGCCTGTTAGTTGGTCACTCTTTCCTGGGTATAACCGGATTGTACAAATCAACCTTTGCTAAGATGTTTCCTACATTTATTACTGTATTTCCTTCTAAATTAATGTGAAACAAATTTTGTCCTTTGTTTTTGTTTATGACCAGAAGATTCAATAAAACACAGATTATTATAGTACTGGATTTTATCTGATGAGTTTACAAACCAAGTAATCCCCTGCCTCCAGAGTGGATACCTCCGTTGTTATCCCCATGTCCCAAACTGGAGGCTTTGCAATACTTGAGAAAATTGAGAAGGGTGAGAAAATCTCTTGAATGTTTCTTGCTTGGAGACCAGGAAACCAATGGTGGAATTTCACAGAGCCTGAGCCTTGAGTTAATACTCAATTGGGAAAAATGTCTTCCCAAGTGCCTGATATGCAATGGTCCACTAAATGTGAGATGTGATTTTCTCTTGCCTCTTCTGCTTTCGTCTAGCATTTTGGATTTTGAGGATTGATGTCTACTGGCAATAGTTACATAGCTGAAATTACTTGCTCTTTAGCCAAATTATAATTTTTTTATTAAAATTATTTATTTTTAAAAATTGCATTAAAAAAATATGAGGTCCCAATCAACCCCACCGCCCCCACCCCCCACTCCCCCCACAGCAACACTCTCTCCCATCATCGTGACACATCCATTGCACCCGGTAAGTACATCTCTGAACATCACTGCACCCCATAGTCAATGGTCCACATCATAGCCCACACTCTCCCACTTTCCATCCAGTGGGCCCTGGGGGGATCTACAATGTCCCGTAATTGTCAAATTATAATATTGATCAACATTTAATTCCTACACATCTAGAATATGTAATGTAAGTACTTCCGGAAATTTTCAACTTTCTTGGATCCCATGTAACTATTGCCCCAGGGACACACCCATATGGAATCTGAAAAAGCACAAAATCAAAGGATACTGCTCATGTCCACAGCACAGGAAATGTGTATATACATTGAATTATGCTATGGATATGAATCTTATTTGAAAGAAAATCATGGAAATTCTGTATCATGAAGCTATCAAACCAGTGTAAGATTAATTGGCTTTATTAACTATTAGACAAATGAGATTTCATTACAATGACTATTATGAGAAATAGAGAGACATATTTCCTATTGATAATCTAGCACTTAATCAAGAAGAATACAGTACCAATTCCATATAATGCCAGTAATGACACTCTAAATTACATGAAAGGAAAAAAAAACTCTGACGTTTCTACAAAAATGAGTGCCATCTAAAATTATAGTAAGAAATTCCATTTTCTCAATAACAAATAGAAGATTAGATAAAATTAAATAATATATAAGTGGTGAACAACAATTTTGACAAATTTGACCTAGTTGGCATTGTGGAAATAAATTAAGAACACCCAAATGACAGTAATCTGAGGCTATTCATTCAGGCTTTCACCTGTATTCAGCCATTACCATTTGTTTGGCAAGTGTTTTTTCTACCAATTGGATTAATTTAGCATTTTATGATATATTTTGTCTTACCTGTTCACTTAACAATTTGCTTTTATAGTAACCTTTTAGAGGATGCTGTAAGAATTACAATAAGCATTTTTACAATATCTCATTCTACCCTTAAATTTATTTTAAATAACTTCATGTTTATATAAGGACACTATGACAATGTATTTCCAAATCCTCTTATTCCTCCTTTGCGTACTTGTTTTTATCCAGGTTTTTATGTATGTTATAACATACAAAGAATAGTAATAATAATTACTGCATTAAATAATTAAATTAAACAATTAAAATGAGAAATATTAAATTTCATCTCCATTTTTGCACTCTGCTTACATATCTTCAAATTTCTGATACAAAGAATATTTATTGTTTCTGAAAAACACCTTTAAGCATTTATTGAAGGGTGGGTATGTGGGAAAGAATTTCTTTCAGTTTCTGCCTCTCTGAGCAAGTCCAGTGAAAAGCCTCTTTCACTGGATTTCACTGAAGTCTGGGTTGTTTTACTTTTTCTTTCCTCACTAAAGTTATCATTATCTTGTTTCTACGGTTTTGATGACCAATCTGTTGTAATTAGTTTTGTAGTTCTGCTTTTAGTAGTGCATCATCCAACGCTCATGTTTACCTTGGAAGAAGCAAGCCCTTGGAAGGAAGAAGCCTTGAACCCAGAGAGAAGCAAGACCCTGGAAGGGAGGAACCCAGGAAGCCTGAACCCTCACAGCCATTGGCAGACATCTTGCTCAAACATGTGAAAGTAGACTTTGTTGAGGGAAGGAACTTATGCTTTATGGCCTTGTATCTGTAAGCTCCTACCACAAATAAATACGCTTTATTATAAATAAAAAGATTTAATCTTTGTATTTCAGCAGTTTTATTATGGTATATATCTCTCTCTGACGTACTTTCTTTCTCTCTCTCAGTGTGTGTCTGTGTTTATCATGTTTTTGTTTTTTTTTGTTTTTTTTGTTTTTAATTTTTTTATTTTTTATTGACTTTGTAATAATATTACATTAAAAATATATATGTGAGGTCCCATTCAACCCCACCCCCCCACCCCCCCTCTCCCCCCCCCCCAATAACACTCGTTCCCATCATCATGACACATCCATTGGATTTGGTAAGTACATCTTTGGGCACCTCTGCACCTCATATACATTGGTTCACATCATGGCCCATACTCTCCTCTATTCCATCATGTAGGCCCTGTGAGGATTTACAATGTCCGGTGATTACCTCTGAAGCACCATCCAGGGCAGCTCCATGTCCCGAAGACGCCTCCACCTCTCATCTCTTCCTGCCTTTCCCCATACCCTTTGTCCATTATGTCCACTTTTCCCAATCCAATGCCACCTCTTCTATGTGGACACTGGATTGGTTGTGTCCATTGCACCTTTATGTCAAGAGGAGGCTCAGATTCCACCTGGATGCTGGATGCAATCCTCCCATTTTCAGTTGTAATCACTCTAGGCTCCATGGTGTGGTGGTTGTCCTTCTTCACCTCCATCTTAGCTGAGTGTGGTAAGTCCAATAAATCAGATTGTAGGTGCTGGAGTCTGTTGAGGCTCAGGATCTGGCTATCACATTGTCAGTCCAGAGATTCAAATCCCCTAAATATATCTTAAACCCCAACATTAACTGCACCTCCAGCACATTAGCATGAAAGTCTTATGAAGGGAGATCCCATCTGAGTCCAGATTCATCACACATAAACACCATGTGTTTATCATGTGTGTGGCTATCTGAGATTCTAGAATCTGTAATTTGGTGTCTGTCTCAAAATTTAGAAAAATTTTGACCAATAGCCCATCAAGTGTTTCTTTTCTCCAGTTCCCTATTTTTTTTTATCCTTTTGGCTCTCTGAGTTTACCTACATTATACTCTGTGATATTGGCCTGCAGTTCTAACATGATCTACACTCTTTTTACAAGTTTCAAAATTTTACTTTGTTTTCCACTTATATAAAACGTATTAACCTAAGTTTTTTTTTAATTTTTAAAAATTTTTCTGGCCTACATACTAAATCTCCTGAGGAAAGCATTATTCATTACTCTTCATATGTTACTTTTCTGTATTGCTTACATTTGTATTTATTTCCTTTTAATAAGTGCCATAGTTCTGCTGAAGTTGCCTATTTCATCTGGTCATCTGTTTACCTTTTACCTTTTGATAAAGATTGTAATATAATATTAATCATAATTGCATGAAAATATTTTTATTACATTTTGAATATTTAAATCATATATAAGTTTCATCCTATTATTTTGTCCATTTTGATTGTTTTCTTGGGCTTTTATTTCCCCAACATTTTTTTGTGGAAAGCAAGAAAGAATGGATATTATGGTATTATTTTATTTTTCTTTCTTATTAATTTTTATTACAATTCTTTCTTTCTGCTTATGTGACCATACCCTACCTTCTGCAGTGCCTTTTTTGTGGGTGTTTGTATGAGTCTAGTAAAAGTTTATTTGGAGTTTATTGTTGTTATGTATACCCAAGTCGAATTTTTTTCTCCTGTGGCGCAAGAAATATATTTCTTCTAGTAATGCTTTGTTTTGTCTCCCTGCTTGGCTTGTGATATGTTACTTGTGCCCCAAGCTGAAAGCTGCCATCATGTTTCTTAATGGCTGCAGTGTGGTGGAGGAGGTTGGACTAAGAGGAGGAGCACTCTCTGGTCTCCTGACTGAGTGGTCTTCTTACGCTTGCCTTGTGAAGCTACATCTCAAGTGTGGTTTTCTATGTGTTCCTTTCTTTTCTCCACAGAGGCATTTCTCAAGATAAAATGAACTACTGCCCCTGTTTTTCCCATCTCTCACTCCCACAGTTGTAATGGCTTTCCTTCCAATAGAGTCCTCTGGACATGTCTTGATCCCTTGCCTGAAGATAAGGCTTTTATTCATAAGGGAAGACACAAGAGGTGGTGAATGAGTTTTGGGTAGAATCTATACCCTTCCCAATGTTTAAGGGATTTAGCTGTGCCCAGTGGATACAGCTTGTAATGGAGATTAGAATGCTGTGTTTGCTAATGGGTGGTATGAGAGGTGAGGACACAGTCATAAGAGAGGAAGGTAGTGTGAGTCCAGACTAAAATCATCCCTGCAGTCTGGCCTCCAGGGGATGCTCAGGAACTCAGTGTTCCATTTGAAGACAAAGAAAATAGTGAGTGTGTTTTCATGAGGATTGTCCTTTAAAGGTCTGCGATTCCCCTTCTCTCTAAGTGAACAGTTGCTCTGACCAGTGATCAGTGTCCCTGAGGACATATGGAAGATCCAGTAGCTGCAGTTCTGATGCCCATGGGATCGGTTCAAACTCACAGGAGCCTGGCAAGGGGTTGCAGATGCTGGCAGCTAAAACATCCATACTGACCACAGCTATAGCTCAGCTGCGCATGGCCAGGATGTCTGCCAAGGACAGTTCCAGCTACCACTTACAACCAACAACATCAATGCTCAGGACCAGATAGTAAGATCCACAGTGCAGGGAATTCAGAAGGAGCCCAGGCCCTCAGCTCCCTGCAGGGCCAGCAGGACTGACCCCTCTGACCCCTCTGAGGAGCACTGAGCTCAAGGCTGGTTTCAGGGACAGATGCAAAGGTAGGATCAGAAGTCATTCAGGACCATGGAGTCCAGCGACCAGAGCTAGGGACAAGTAAGGAGAGACCTAGGACCACCAAGCACCAGAGCCAGGTTGAGAGGCAGATAGAATGGAAGGAGGAGGGAGCTTCCCTGCGGCATCTGGGCATTCTTCCCATGACTTCTGTGTTCAGTTTTATGGGAAGGCTTTGGTTTTGCCCCTGCTATGTTTTATTAATGATAGAAAATCAGAGGAATTTAAAAAATCACTTCTTCTTGAGCATTTCCATTGAGAAATAAAATCTATAAAGTTAAGTGCAACAAACAGTATGGATAGAACTTCATTCACCTCAACTGTTTTAATGAAATGTCAATTTAACAATGAATTCAGAAAACAAGGAGATGTGGAAATAAGCCTTCAATTAAAATTGCAATTTGACCTTCAGCACAGTGTTCTCACAGTGACATAATTTATTCCATGTATGAGTTTTGTTTTTCTCCCTGAATATCCCCTCACAACCCCTCCACTCATTGACTTTCTGACTGCCTCATGCACCAGGTCCTAACCTTGGAACATGCTTTATGATGTTCTCCTTAATGCACTAATTCTGCCATAATTTTTGGTGACTTGAGTGTCCAAGCCAAATCCTGTCACCTCATGTTGCTGCTTTACCCATAAGGAGCATGACTAGGGATGAAGTTCTTAACAAATTTATTATTATCTCAACAGCTGATATTATTAAATTGCCAGTTAGCAATATGATGTATTCAAGTTCCCTCTATGAAATGATGAAGTAGGAAGATATATTCAGAGAGGAGTGGATCTCCATAACTCATAACTCAATGCTCAGGTGTGGAGACAGGGTGAGTATGGTTGAACTTCCTCAGTTGCACAGGTGTGACAAGTCAGGAGCAGGATCAAAGTAGGTCCTCCCTGGGAAATTATGGTGTCCAAGGTGAGGTCACATTCAGGTACTTTCTGACTCCCATGGATAGTAATCCTAATAATGACAGCAGTGAAAATTTTTAGCAGCACTGACGACTTACTAAAATTACAATCCTGAAGTTACTAGTGAGGAATAACATCAGAAAAATGGAAAAGTGGCACCAAACACCCTATTGACACTGATATTTCAAAAATAACCAGAATCTATTAAAGCCAACATTGTAGGAAATAATATACAAACAATATATTATATTCCATTTTAATTCCACAGGTGTATATACACACACAAACCTGTATATAATGCCTGGGCTAGTGGCACAATGATCATATTCCAAAGCCATGCTTGATCCTTGGCTGCACTGAATCTCTGATCAGCTCATTCAATACTTTTACTGCTGAAAACAGAGGAAAATGGGCTGGGTGAGGAGACCCCACAAGAGAGATAACTGAGTTCCCCAAGGACTCAACAAGCATCCTCCTCCTAGAGTGGCCCTAAGACAAGGACCTTCTTTCATTCCCTCCCATTTTAGATACAGAGTTACCTCCTAAATGCAAATCACCACTTGGGCAGACAGAAGAAAACAGAGGTCAAATTTACTTAAATTTAGGACCCTTCTTTATCAATAAATACATTTTCCAGGCCTCATGGACCTCATCCACAAGCATATGAAAGCCTTATAGTTCTTCCTCTTTTGAGTGATGACTCCCAACTGCGAGTTTCTCAGGGATTCAGATAGGAAGATAATGGGGAAGCTGCCTCTCAGCACAAGACTTGATGTTATTCTTCTTGTCTTCAGGTGTCCTGTCTCTGCTGCAGCTACAAGAGTAAGGACCTGGCTTGGTGAAGCCCTGACAGACACTGTCCCTCACCTGCACTGTCTCTGGAATTTCTTTAAGCAGCAATCAAATCGACTGGGTCTGCCAGGCTTCAGGACAGAGGCTGGAGTGGTTCGGCAGGATAATTAGTAGTGGAAGCACAAACTACAACCCAACTCTTCAGTCCTGACTCAGCATCACCAGGGAAACCTCCAAAAATGAAGTTTATTCAAAGCTGAGTAGCCTGAGAATCAAAGGACAGGGAAATGTATTACTGTGCAAGCCACACAGTGAGAGGAAGTCAGCCCACATACAAGCCTCTCCTCAGGACAGAGGAGAATGCTGGGTGCTTAGGAAGCTAATGACCACCAGGGGGCACTCAGGGGCAAACCTCAGTGGCTAGTGCATGCCGAAGTTAGGTAGGAGATTGCTTGTCTTGCCTAAGTTCCCCTCTTCTTGCTCCACAACTTGTAACCCATGTAGAACAGCCATTGCATATTTTCTGAGCAGTATTATGATGTATGATCCATTATAGATTCAATCCACAATGGGTGCTGTCCCTTTCCCCACTTATCACTTGGGAAAAGGATTTTTGTTTTCTTGCCAAATTTTGTGCTGTTTCTTTCTTTTTTCTTTTTATTTTAGCAATTTTCATTGTCTTTTTATAAAGATACATAGATCACGCAAAATGTTACATTAAAATATAAGAAGTTCCCATATACCCCACTCTACACTCTCATTCTAACTCCCACATCAGCAACCTCTTTCATCAGTATGGCACATTCATTGCATTTGTTGAATATATTTTGGAGCAGTGCTACACTGCATGGATTACATTTACATTGTAGTTTACACTCTCCCCCAATCCATTCAATGGGTTATGGCAGGATATAAAATGTCCTGCATTATTTCTTTTGGTTTTCTCTATTTCTGGAGAGAATGCATGTAAACCAGAAGTGATCTGGCTCCTTGGAGTAGTGATCTGGCTCCTCTAGCAAAATTACCGTAAGTTCAATGTGACTTTATCAAAATAACTAGTGGTTGAAGGGACTCAATATAAAGTGTGGAAATATAGGACCCACAGAATGGGAGAAAACATAAATTATACATTTAATATTGGACTTGTATCAAGAATTTGTCAATTACGAAGAGCTCAACATTAATGACAAAAGAAGATATACAAATGGTTAATAAGTAAATGAAAAATAGTGTTGGCTGACTTGAAATCATGGAAATATAAATCAAAACTCCAATGCAATACCATTTATCCCCCAGGAGGAAGAGTAGACTCAAAAACTAGGATAGCAACAAGTTCTTGAGAGTATTTGGAGAAACAGAAACCTATGGCAATGCTTTTATATTGATAAATAATCATTCCTCTTTGAAAAATCTATGTGCAGGTCCTCAGATTATTAAATAAGCTATTATCTTTCAAACCTAAAATTTCACATCCAGGTACATATCCCAAAATATTAGAAAAAGGAACTCAAGTATATATTTGTACAGCAAAATTTCCTTCTCAATTAGAAACAGTGGGCATCAACGTCTCAAAATCCTCAAGACTGGGAATGGGCAATGGACAAACATTTATTGTTATTCTACTAAGGACATTATTCTAGCAATGGAAGAACTCTTACTGATATAAAGGCAATGGCTACCAGAGGTTCTGAGGGATGGGAGAGGGTAGAATAGGTATAATAGGAGGGCATTTTGGGACA
Organism: Dasypus novemcinctus; assembly: GCF_030445035.2. Lineage (NCBI taxonomy): Eukaryota > Metazoa > Chordata > Mammalia > Cingulata > Dasypodidae > Dasypus > Dasypus novemcinctus. The sequence continues at coordinate 59,290,952 of NC_080691.1, read as the reverse complement.
ATGAAGTTGTTCTGCATGACATTGTAGTGACAGTTACAGACCATTGTATATTTTGTCATAAACTACAAAATTGTGTTGGACATAGTGTAAAATGTAATGTAAACTCTAATCCATGGTTAGTAGCAATGGTTCAATATGTGTTCATCAATTGTAACTATTGTACCATGCCCAATGAGGAGTGTTGCTGATGTGGAAATATGTAGGAAGGGGAGGTAGTGGGGTCTATGGGAATACATTATACTTTTAACACAACATTTATATATTTTAAAGCTTCTTAAAAATAAAAATAAACTAATAAAAATGTTATATTTTAAACCTACAATTCCACTTCCAGGCTTATACTATAAAACGTAAAAAACAGGGGTTCAAGTATATATTTGTAAAGCAAAGTTCCTAGCAGTAGCATTTGCAATAGTCAAAAAGGATAAATCCAAATTTTCATCAACAGAAGAGTGGATAATCAAATATTTTCACAGAATGGCATATCAATCACTTGCACAAATGGAAGACATATAAAATGAATGAAAATTGAAACAGTTTTAAATTAAATAGTCCAAATACAAAAGGAAAAGTATTGTATCCATTCACTTACATGGAATCCCTAGAATATACAAATTCATAGATTAAGTAGATCAGGGGTTAGCACATTCAGGATGGAATGGGAAGTATTGGTATTTTCTATCACATGGATGAATCTTGAAACAATATGAGAAGTAAAAGAAGCCAGGCATTGCTTCTTCCTGTAATAAATTATAAAAGTATAATTTATTTCCTCTGATATTTATACCAAAATTAAGGATAAGTACAGAGCCTTAAGATAGATTTATTGTTCATTGGGTAAATGGGAGGTCGAAGGACAAGAAAATGTTATGTAGAGAGGGTATACTTTTTTTCTGTAGAATTTAATGAAAGCATTCTAATATTTTCTCTGTTCATGGTAACTCATATTTTTGTATAAAACAATAACCATCTAAAATATGCTTTAAATGGATGAACTTTATGGTATATGATTAATATCTTAATAAATCTATCTTTTAAATTAAGAAGATTAATAGTTCCCTGGGAGAAGGAAATGGATGAGAGGCAAAAATTACAAGTGAAAATTTTGGGGAGTTCACTGTTGAGGTCGTGGTGATGACCACACATGTGCACATGTGTGTATATAATTACCCATTGTTATATTTAAATATGTGATGACTATAAAATGTCAATTATGCGTGAGTAATGCTGACACTAATCAACAAATGGACAGATGAATAGAATGGAGAAGTAGAGAGAATGCCCCAGTGAATCCTGCTTGGCCATCTCTCTCTTTCCCTAGAGTCAGACAAGCTATTCCAACAGTCCCAATTCCATCTTACTGATATCTGATTTATAAATGGGATCCATGTCTCTAGCTCCTCTCCTGATTCCATCTCCACCTCCTTGCAGGACAACTGCACCTGATTTATGACCTGTCTTAACCCCCTACCTTCCACATTCCCATCAGATTTTTAAAGGTTTTGCTGCCACTTTTACACAAACCTCTCATTACATTGGCCACAACCAGTGCATTTTAATTCCTCAGTGTCACAGGAAGCATTCCTCATGTTCATCTCTATTCAATACCCTAATGAATATGAATTAGAAACTAGAAGGAAAGTCCCTAGTATCCATCACTTGAAAAACAATTGCCCAAAGGCCTTCCCCATATTCACAGTGTCAAATGTATGATATTTTCTAGTTTCAGAATGGTATTTTGCAAGAGAAACCTGTGTCTGAGTGTCTGGATTTGTGATGATAGACAGAGGTGACACAGGCTTAGTGTGCAGAGATGTCCTATCAACGCACTCACACTTTTGTTCTACTTCCACCTGAACAACTTGTAATTGAAAGTGAGCAAGCAATGGAACTGTCTCATTATATTTCATTGTAGAGATACCTGGGATTATTAGTTATAGTGGTTATAGAATTCTAATAATTAGATATGGAAACATTTATTTGGATAATTTGAAGAGCATAGAATCAGGCTGAAGATTTATGGAAATAAAATGAAAGTCAATGCAGGGGATGGTCTCTAAACCTTAGAGCCAACACTTATGCTCTGTTAGAAGTGGGAAATATATAAACAAGATACTTAGGAATTGGTAAATTTGCCAGCTCTTAATATAGGTCTGAGTTTAAATCTTAATGATTTTTCCTGCTTACCATTCTCTGACCGAAGTAAGTTTTACGTAAAATCTTTTGTTATTAATATCTGTGTATAAGAAAACTCGACATTTGTGGAAACAGGCAAGTTGCATTCTTGTGTGCAAGGAAATTAACTATCCATGAAAGGCAGAGAAAATTTTAAAATATAGATTCTAGTGTCTATGCTCAAGTTTGCTTCTGTTGTCTTTGCCAATAAAGTCACATATAGAAGCTTAGGGTCACTGCAGATGGCACTGCCTGTGTGTCGGACAATTGGAAGAGGGAAGTTGGCTTTAGTTTTGAAAAATTCATCAATATTGTGTTCAAGTGTATATATGTTTGCATCTGTGTGCAAGTGTGTGAATGAGTGTGCTTGTAGTTGGTTTAAATGTGTGAGGGGCTTTGAGATATGTGTATGTGTACATTGCTGACAGTATGTGGTTGTGGGTGTGTGGATTATTGGAGCAGTAGATGTGTATGCATATGAATGAGTGTGTGCATATATGTGAGTGAGTGTGAGAACATTATGGGAGTAGTACATGTATGAATAAGTTTTAAGCCCCATGAGTATCTACTTGCAGGTGTTCCTTGATGCTACCTTCAATTCACGGAGCACAAAGGAGATGAGAGAATGCCTGAAGGTTTCCAAGAGACATCTCTGCATTCTCAATTGTGGGATTTTGCCAGAGAATCTGGGGGGATATGGGCAGGGGCCCCTCCCCTACGTGCTTCATAGAATCCTGAATTTGGGCTCTCTATATAGTGTATACTGGTTACAAAGCACAGTTCAGTACATACAGAGATGTGGGATCTCTAAAGAGAGCTTCAGCGAGGAAAATGCCCTGTAAGCCCAACAGAAACCTCCTTGCAGAGCAGAGGCAGGGCTTCAGGGGGCGCTCACGATCCACCAAGCACAGGACCTGGCCCCCTAACACGTGCAATGTCAAAGGAAGAAGCTTCCTCCCTTCCTCTCTAGGTCTTGAATTTGCTTTCGAAACATAAGATAAAATAAGAAATTAACGGACTGTTATGTGTCTAAAACTAATCTCTGGCAGTCTTTGCCTGACTCAATAAGGCAAGAGGAACCACATTTAAAAGGGACAATTGTAAGTCTTTTATTCAACTGAAAAGTGGGGCCTAGAGGACGGGACCGATTTACTAATTCAGTGGCTGTAGAATTTTGGGAAACATACTGCTTGTATAATTGCTGTGTCTCTCTTTTTAGTTCATGTTTCATTTTTCACAATTTTTAAAAAATAACGACCTGCAATTTTTTCCCATTATCCTCAAACATCTGGTCTCAAATTTCTGTAAGTTCATATTCCATTCTTAGTTCACACTGTCTACATTTTATAGCACAAATAAAAGGCTGCTATCAAGAGTACCTTCTCTGTCTCCTCCACACAAACAACATCTTGTTCTTCTCACTCTGGTCATTGTGCTTAGTTCCCCCAGCATCTTCATCACTGGTAATCTCCAGCCATCTCAATTAAATATCTACCACTTTTTGCTTTCTACTGCACATTAGTCATTTCTGTTGGTTTGTCACACAAGCATTTTAAAAACCTAGGATTGTTGTTCAGCCCCAGCATTGTTTAATAATCTCTATGAGTGACAGAAGCTATTTATATTTATTTTTCCCTTTTCATCCTCACCCACAAATACATATTCACAATTTTTTGATTTTTATCTTTGTTAGCAAGAATGAATTCCAATCTCCCTCTAAGACAAGATCACTCAATTCTGCATCTGTTTATACCTGTGGGACCACCTGCTAAGTATCAGGGAAATCTGATACAGCATGTTGGAGGCCGTCCCTTTCCATAACATTTCCCAAAGCAGATCAGCCTACATTTCCACCTCTTAAACAGAAGATCCTGATATGTCCTGTAATTCTGGCTTTTTCTACTTCTGCTAACTTTCCTATTACCTGCACTCAGTCATGCAAGTTATTTGTTATGTAATTCATTTGATTAATATTGAAAACCTGGGTCTTATTATAGTGCATTCAAGGCTGAATTCATGAAACAATAAGGTAAAAGGGATTTTCAGAAATAAGATATAAATAAGACAATGGCAAGTTGTGGTCACTGAAGCTGAGGGTGTTGACCTGCCCCAGTGACACAGTGTGACATGGAAGGACAGGACCAGGGAATTTGTCACTTGTGCAGGTATGGTGGTCAGTGATGAGGGCTTGCAATTGTCCCCACCTTCTGTTTATCATGGGGCTGATAAGACTAAACAACTGTGTTAACAGTAAATAGCTCCAGGACCCTATTATAAAATTATAAAAACTTTCTACTGTCATCATCACTATGTGTCTGTTTAGATTAAATGATATAGGGGTGAGGGCATATTCATGGGGTCACACAGCAGGCAGGGATGAAGCTGCTGAGCTCTCTGCCATTAATGCCTTTTAGGTTCTCAGCCACAATCCCAGATTCACTGACACAGTCTTGGGAAGGGCAGGTCTCAGGGCATTATTCAAAGGGACTTGCTTCCTTGTTGGGGAGTTGCTCCCTAGCCATTGTGAGTTCATCACTTCTGAAAACTGTTCTGCTATATGGCCAGGGATCTGCATGCTATTTCTCCCAACATAGCCAAAGTTATGTTTATGGAATTCAAAATTATCTGGCATTGACATAAAAATCAGGAATTGGATTTTTCCTGGACCTGTGAAAGAATCCATGGATGGATTCTTAGGACTGCTGTAAAAAGTGTCAGACATTAGATGGCTTAACTGTATAGATGTGTATTGCTTTGAAGTTCTGGAGGCTATTAACCTACATCCTGTAGGGGATAATCCTTGCCATCCTCTTCCTATGCAGTAGTGCTTTGTTGAAAATCATAAAGCTTCAATTCCTAACTCAATCACCAAGGCATCCTCCTTGAGTCTTGTCTGTCTGCGTCCAATTCCTCTGTTTTAATAAGGACACCAGTCTTGTTGGATTAGGACCCAATCCAATGCAGTTTATTTTAACTTAGCTAATAACATTTTCAAAGACCCTATTTCCAAATAAGCTCCCATTCACAGGACAGGGTAATTTTTCAACATTTCATTTTGTGAGTCAGAATTCAACCTATATCTCTAATCCAACATTTATGTGAGCAGAGGCCCTTCCCAGGGTTGTCCAGAGGTAGGTTTATGTTTCGTAGTGTTCTTCCTGAAGGAGAGCATCCTGAGGTACAGGTGTCCCTACAGATTCAGCTATGTTTGGGGGATAAAAAAGTATAGGAACCGCTAGGAGTAATTATCATCTAACAGAGATATTTACTCTGCTAAGAATAAACATCTGGAGAGATTGACTTGAACAATTTCAACACCATTAAGTATCAAATATAAATTACATAAAAGCCTTTTCAGATGATGACATGTTCACGCAATGTAAATGAGTCAAAATTGATCTGAATCCTAGCATATATTAGATTAGGTAAAGTTCATCTGAATTTATCATGTTTGCTAAATTTACCTATTGCCATAAAATTTTATGGTATCAAATAAAACAGCTAAGGGAGGTGATAAACAGATCAGAATGTTTATTGGGCAGATTAGAAGGCTTTGTTTTAATGTTGAGAATTTGATAAACATAACACATTGACTATATTCCCAAGGTCATTGTTTTGGCTATACTTGACCTCCTTTCCAGGTCTTTCATCAAATTTTCATGGCCTGGAGAAAAAAAACAACCCTTTATTTGGAAAAGCCAGATCCCAAGCAGGGTACTGTGTTCTCATAGGGCTTAACCAGCTTCTTGCTCCCAGAGGATCCACAGAGACAACGACCCCGATAGTCCTTTATAATTTTACAAATTCACAAATACCTCCCACATACAAGTAACCACTTTGGCCACAGATGAAAGGACAGACCACATGGACTTAAATTCAGGATCATCCTCAACCAAGAAATTATTGTCTGCAAGTCATGGGCTTTGTGCACAGGAACAGGAAAGCCTTGTGGTTCTTCCTCTTTCTGGTGGCATCTCCCAGATGTGAGTGTCTAAAGGATTCAACCTTAAAGGCAATTAGGATGATGCATATGATCTCATGACTCACTGTGTTTCTCCTTGTATCAGGTGTTCTTTCCCAGGTGCAGCTGCAGGAGTCAGAAGCTGGCCTGGTGAAGCCCTGTCCCTCACCTGCACTGTCTCTGGATTCTCCATCACAATCAGTGATTATTGCTGGGGTTGCATCTGCCAACCCTCAGGGAAGGGCCTGAAGTGGTTATAAGCAATGTGTTACAGTGGGGATAAAGGCTATGCCTCATCCATCCAATCAAATCTCCACATCCAGAGATACATCCTAGAACCAGGAATTTCTGCAACTGGGCTCCATGACAGCTAAGGACACCACTGCATATTACTGTAGAAAACACACAGTGAGGGGAAGTCAGTGTGAGCCCAGACACAAACTTCCCCGCTCAGGAGGGGGATGGGCAGCAGAGGGCTCTGAGGACCCACCCAGAGCAGGCACCAAACCCATGCTCAGGTTCAAGCAAAATATGAGGAAGAGCAGAGTCCTGTAATGAATATATCGGGTTTTTGCCTCTTGTTTAAAAGCATTTAATCTCTGGGGATACATCACCATATCTATTCTAAATAATGCCAGGATTTTTCCAAGTTTCAGACACAGAATATATATTTGTAGTGCCTTTGTACGTGTTGCAAAGTAGTATAAATTGTAACACATAAATTACTTTTCTTCATATTTTTCTACTGCAGTAGTCTGGAAGTATGAACAAATACATTTAACTGCCAATCTGACATTATGCATTTAATTTGTGGGAATTAATTATCTTTCTTGGCTCTGGTCAGGAACAATATAATAATAATAGCAATAATAATAACAATAATAAACTAAAATGTCATATTTTCTAGATTGTTTAGTTACTGTAAGGACAGGTTATTTTGTGGCAGTTTTATTTTATTGTAATTGAAAATTAAAGTCCCTAACTTCTTTTCCCAAATGTGAACATTCATGTCACATGTTCTCTTCTCCCAGAATGTTCAGAGTTTTTGCTTCCCAGCTTTAGCTCCCCCCACCACATAAGGCACCATTACCACCAGAAAGTGGAGACTACCTGGCATGGCCTTAGGTGCATCGTCCAGGTGACTCAAACTTTTTTCTGACATGAACATTGCTTCTGTACTTATATAGTCTGTAAATGATCCAAACACACAGAAGGCTGATGCTGATGGGTGCAGCTGGTGGGATGGACTGGGACAAATCACCCAGCTCTTACTGGGAGTAGATGCCTTCTGGTGTGGTAAGAGAATCAACTATCATCAGGAACCCTTGGAGTTCTTCCTGATCTACCACCTCTGGAGATATTTTCAAGAGAGAAATGAAAGGTAGAAAAGTCGAACATGGAGGGTTTGAAACCTTGTGTCTGCAAGGACAGGCTTTCCTCTTCCTCAGGAAGGGTTCAGGCTCACCTGACTCACTTGATCCCTGCAGCTGGAATTTGATTGAAAGCTGCAAGTATGCAGTTATCTATAGGCCCCATTAACTCTTAGCAGAAACCACAGATTAAAGAGCCCAGAATTGCAGGATGACCACTGGAGAGGAGTTGGGTGATGCAGCAATAAACAGGACAGTGCTGCTCTCATGGACTCATCTCCTCCATTCTCATATTGAAGAGATTTGCTATACCTTCCATTGAGTGAGATCAGGGAATTTCAGGATGCTCAGCGGATAGTTTCCAAGGAGGTGTTTCAGGTCTTAGGAACATGGGTAACAAAATTTATTACACATGAAACTATTCTAATTTGATCCAAGATGGTACAGCAATAGAGCTTTCAGAATTATTGATAGATTCGGCCCTCTCCTCATGGTACCTTAGTATCGCTTTATATTTCAAAGTCTGAAGACAAGAGTTTCATAAACTTTGTGTCATATTGAGAAGTTAAACAACTATGTGTAATCATATGGAATGTACACATACAATTAAATGTTTTTTTTTATTCCATGTGGTTTTCACAGAATGCTGGATTAATTCAATTAGTTAAAGATAAGAGACCCAATGCCCAAGAGGGTTACTGATTTAAGAACACTATGCCAGGTGAGCAAGAGGAATCCTAAGAATAGAAGAGGTACTGAGATATTTGGGGACCCTTAAAGCCTCCCTACCCTGGCACCAGGGGAGCCAGAAATCTCAGAAGTCCTGGGAAGACCTGTATTTTCTGCCCCTCACCAACATTCAGAATCACAGGGACCCTTTCTCCTGTGGGAACACCAGGCACAGTAATCTTGCTCTTCAAAACTGTTAATCACCACTGAAGATCAGCGATCCAGGGTCTATTCTCTCATCCTGTAGATTCTAATAGCCCTGAACTCAAAACAACCCCTTCTCTAAATTCATCATGCACTCCCCACCCCTCTCTCAAATTCATTCCTTTGTGCCTTCTGGTATCTTCTGTCAGTAATAGGGCAAAACCTATATATAATCCATCTCTGAATATTCCATTTCTCTTCCTATACTAACTCATACTTGATTCCCACATGGAACACACCTCGGAAACATTCTCAAATGGGGTGTTTCCATATGATATTCTGCATTCAATTTTAGTGTTTGACTAATAGATGCTCATTGTCAGTTTCAGACAATGCTCACTTTTCCCACCTCCTTTCTTTAAGCTTTCATCCTCATATGATAGCACCATTCCACACATAACCCTGTCTCCATGTGATTACCTATTGTCCTTGGGATTCCTGGCTTCCTTGAGGATACCATCTCCACCTGCTCTAGGACTCACTGCCATGAGATCTGTCATGATTCATGATGGTTTCAGTACACAGATACATGATACATGCAATGTGCTAGTCTTTGGGTCGCCTTAATTTTTTAATTTTTAAAAGAGTTTTATTTTTTATTTTATTTCCCTCCCCTTCCCTGCCCCTCCAAGTTGTCTATTCTCTGTGTCCATTTGTTGTGTGTTCTTCTGTGTCCTTTTGTATTCTTGTCAGTGTCACTGGGAATCTGTGTCTCTCTGTTGTATTATCTTGCTGTGTCATCTCTCCATGTGTGTGGTGACACTCCTGCGCAGGTTGCATTTTTTCACTCTGGGCAGCTCTCCTTACACGGTGCACTCCTTGCACATGGTGCTCCCCTACAGGTGGGAAGCCCCTGCACGGCAGGGCACTCCTTGTGCACATCAGCATGTGGGCCAGCTCCTCAAATGGGTAAGGAGGCCCTGCGTTTGAAGCCTGCACCTCCCATGTGGTAGATGGATGCTCTATTCATTGAGCCAAATCTAATTCTCATCTTTGAGTCTCTTTAAACCATTTCTCCTCCAACACTCTGTCCTCCTCATGATCTCACAGAGCACCATAATTGACCTCACACTTTGTCCTTCCTCTCACTTCAGGTTCCCAAATTGAAAGACTCCACTATGTTGCCTCCTCCTCCATTAACTTTCGCTCCCTCTACATTTTCACTCCAAAATACATCCTACCACACCTTAAACGCCACACTCTCCTTCCTTTCCACAATCTAGATTCCTATACACATAAGACACACAGAAATTTTTTTAAAACGGAAACATTATATTGAAGAAGAAATAAAAATTTCTTTGAGAGTGACATGATTGTCTATATAGAAAATCTCTATGAATCGACAGAAAAATTTTCTGGGTTGCAGGGGAAAGGCTCCTCTATTAAAGTTAACTATTTCCCTATATACCAGTAATGTAAAATTAGAATTTGAAAATCATAAAGTCATACAATGAACAACAGCCCCAAAAATGAGATATATACATTTAGACTAATACAATAAGTGCAGTCTCTATTTGAAAGAAAGTACAATATGATGAATAAAGAAAACAATTTTATCTAAATAAATTAGACATTTTTTATTCATATAATGGAATACACAGGACTGCTAAGAGATCATGTCTGTCCAACTTGATCTATAACTTCAGTGTAATCTCAAACAATATTCCAGCAAATTATTTTATGTGTCAAAAACCATTTTCTAAAATTTTTATGGAAAGTAAAAAGGTATAAAATAAGAACAAAATATTGAAGATGTAGGCCTCATAAACTAATTTCAATATTATATATAAACCTACAAGAAACAATGAAATTCATAATTGTTGAAAAAAAATAGCAGGGAGATAAATGTTAAAGAATAGAAAGGCCAGAATTTGACCAATACAATTATAGTCAAATGATATTTGTAAAAGAAGCAATAGTACCTTAAAGGAAGGAAGATAATCTTCTCAAAATATGATGCTACTTTCAAATTCAAGAAATAAGTAAATTATACACTTAACTTTCACATAAATTAATACAAAATGATTCAAAGACTGATATATAAGGCACTGAAATTTAAAACTTCTACAAGATAACATGGGTAAAAGTCCAGGCCTCTAGGACATAGGCAAAGAATTTTTATTTACAACACCACAGGGACAATTTCTGAAAAAATGATAGCATGTACTCTATTGAAGTGAATTCTTCTTATTTATTGAAGACAATGTAAAGGGAATGAAAAGTCAAGGCACACACTAAGAGAAAATACTTGCACAACTCATACTTGACAATGGACTTTTATACAAAATGTACAAAGAATTATTTTTACCCTAGTATGACAATACAAAGAATCCTGTTAAAATTATGCAAACCTTCTGTACAGTGACCTCATCAAAGAAAATATGCAGGGTTCAAATGTAATATGAAAAGAAAATTAGAGGAGAAGGGTCAAGTAATGTGTAGCCCCCCCTTTTCCTCTGTAAGTTAAGAAACTTAGAGAGGTCTTATCTTCTGGGTATAGATGGACTTATTAGGAAATTTTCCCTCAGATTTGACATCAAGAAGCTCTAGCATAGGTGCCAGAAATCACAGCATTTTGTCCACACAGATTTCTCCAGCCAGAGATCTCAGCCTGAAAGGACTTCTCAGAGCAGCATTCAGTCTGGGTAATGATACCTATAGGACTCTTATAGCTGCCCTGAGGAGGGTAATATTCCTTGTAAGCTAAAGCTCTGTGGAATAGAGATTTGAGAAGGAAGGTATTTTGAAAATGACAACAAATTTCTCATAGAAATACTGGAAATCAATGAAAAACTTGCTGAAGTTCAAAGTGGTACTGCAAAAATAAATTGACTATATTGACAGAGATGTTTGTGTTATGCCATAGTTTTATCAGGCAGCAGCTTGACACTGAGAATAAGGCAGTGAGCAAGAAAGACATCTCCCAGGCCTTAGTGGAATTTATATATTAGAGTTGTACTTGTCCAAAATGGAATTCATGGGTTTCACTCTCACCATTCAATAGGATTAATTTCTAAATTTCCTCCCCCACAGTTATCTGCTAATGTCCAGCTAAACAGAAAGAATATACTAATAATCCAAGCAAAGATTTCCAATAAGATGCCTTTGAAAAAGCCAAGGACATTTTTTAAAAGATGAAATACTTTAAATATAGAAGATCGAGTTTAAAAAGATTCCCGTTTAATGAAGGAGAATTTAAAAGATTTATATATAAAGTTCTTGTGTAGTTTTTTTTAAAAAAAGGAATATGAAAAGAAGCTTAGCATTATTGGTCATCTGTGAATTGCAAGTTAAAACAAGATACCACTGCACTTGTGTTAGAAAGGCTACAATAATTTAAAAATAACTGCTGCCACCATCTGCAGGTGAGATGAGGACACCACCACTGCTGGTCGATTCAAAGGGGCACAACCGTGTTGTAACACAGTTTGACAGTTTCTTACAAAGCTAACCTCAGCCTTACCAGAGAAACCAGCAAATGTGCTCCTATGTGTTTACCCAACTGATCTGAAAATAAATGACCACAAAAAAACCTACACCTGAAGGATCATATATTTTTCATTCATTTTCATGAAAAACTGAAAGCAACAAAGACGTCTTTCAACATATGCATCAATAAGGAAATATGGTTCAAACAAATGATGGAATATAATTATTATTGTTTCTTTCCTTTAAAAAAGTCTTATTTTGTTCAGTATTCTCTGAAATTATCTCAAAATAATCTTTAAGGTTTTTTCAAATTTCCAATATAATTTGACATATCCAAGTGAATTCTCTTTCCTATCTGCCCTTTCCTTTTATAACGTTCTTTTCTATTTCCGAACTGGAGATCAGTTTTATTATCCTTTCTTATTCCCTTTTTCTATAACATCACAAATACATTTATTTTAATAATTCATTATAAGATTTTTATTCCATATGTTCCTGTACTTGCAGGTTATTTCCTTTCCAAATATTTGTTTAATAAACTTGTTTTTATTTGTATTTTGTTTTGCATATATTCTCAAAATTTGATTAATGGTAGTGTTTTATAATGAGAAAAATGTCAGAAAGAAAAGAATTAGAGAGTCATTGTATATTGTCAAGGTTTTTGTATTTGTCGAAATATCTGGAAGGAAACTACATTTAACCATATTATTTTTGTATATCTCATATTGTTCAGTTTTAATAAAAATACATTTTATCACTTCATGCCAGGCAACATTAAGACTGGCTAATATCCCCAGGAACTTACTATGTTGAAAACAGACTGGAGATCTCACTCTCCAGGTTATGGAAATTATGGTAACAACTCCTCTCTGGTTGTACCTTGCCTCTGTGTTCACAAATGTTCATGTTCCTGAGCACAGAAGCAATGCCACCCAACTTTGTTAAAAGACATTTTCCATTACTCTGAGGGAGTTAATAGACCAATTATTCTTTTCTTGGGGTAGAGAGAGATAATGCTTGATTTTGACACAACTAGCAATTGTTTTTCAAAGCTTTGGGTTCTGCAAGATAGAGATCCACCTTCTTCCACATCGCCTTTCCTCAAGATTCTCAGTGACCCTTAAGACCATGTGGACCATTGACCATGACGTACAGCGATGCTCAGAGATGTATTCACCAAGTGGAAAGGATGTGTCATGATGATGGGGGAGAATGTTGCTGTGGATGGAGTGGTGGGGTGGGGGAAGTGGGTGTTGCATCGGGACCTCATATTTTTTTAATGTAATATTTATAAAAAATGAATTTAAAAAAAGACACTTTCTACATTTACACCAGGACAGTGGGTAGCTCTTGGGTCTGAGAAACCAGTTAATTGTGTCATCAGCTCAGATCCTGGGGGCTGAATTCACAGACAGGGATCTGGTCTGTCATTGTTCCTCCATGGGAAGGCAGAGTGGGAGGGTCTGAGGAGCAGGGAACCCCAGGTTTCCTGCTCATATAAGCAGAGTCCCTCCATCCATTCAGCCTTGGAATCAAGGATTCAGGGAATGGTGAGAGGCCCTTGCTTCATGCCAACAAAGCAGGCACTCTGTGGGAGCAGAGCAGGGCAGGGTGTGGTCTCTGATTACAGTGCCCCTACTAAGCATTTTCTCCATCCCACACACCTTTGCTCTGTGTCCACTTGCTGATGGAGCTGGCCTTGCCTCTCCTTGAAAGGGTCTGCAGTCTTGGACTTCTAAAATCTGAAAACTGCTTTGCGCTGCTCTCTACCCTTGACTTCCACTCTAAGCTTAGATGCAGAATCTCTAGAGTTATGATGCATTATTCCATGGTGGACCTCCTCCTAAGGCATTGACACAGATGAGGTAATTTTCTTATATCAATTCTTAGAAATGATACCTAACATTATCCCCTTCTGTGATTGGAGGACTTGGAGAATGGGTGACCAGTGACCTAGTTGAACAAGACATGAATGTTTTGCTGTGCAGAGTCCATATGGTGGTCCCCAAACACAATCCTGTGGGGTGAGAGCAGCTCTCTGTACTCAGACTGCAGAACTCCTCACTAGAGGCAGATATCTAGAGGATGGCATGGGCATGGCTGGAGCCAGGTAAAGCAGGGCCAGACTGGGTCACCCCCCCCACCCAGCACAGGTGCACCTTGAAACCCAGTGACTGTCACCAGTGTAGCCTCTTTTTCGCAAAGGCAACCAAGATGCAAATAACCCTGGGTCTCACAGAAGAAATGCCCCTCACAGGCTGGGCCTGTGTCGTAGGTCTTCATCCTCCAGATGGCCATGCAGATGCTGGGACTCCTCCTTTGCCTGCTTCCAGCTCCCCTGGGTGAGGGTCTTGGGGTTCAGGAGTTCAGAGGGGCTTGATGGTGGGGTAGGAAAGACTCACAATGACTCTCCTTTTCCACAGGTGTCCTGTCTGAGCTCACCCTGAAGGAGTCAGACCCAGGGCTGGTGAAGCCCTCGCAGACCCTCTCCTTCACCTTCTCTGTCTCTGGGGGCTCCATCAGCAGTTACTACTGGTACTGGGTCCACCAGAGGCCTGAAAAGGGGCTGGAGTGGATGGGGAACATGTATGCACCAGCAAGCACAAATTACAACCCAGCTTTCCAAGGCCGCATCTCCATCACTGCTGACACGTCCAAGAATGAGTACTACCTGCAGTTGAGCTCCCTGACTACTGAGGACACCGCCAAGTATTACTGTGCAAGAGGCACAGTTAGGGGAAGGCAGTGTAAGCCCAGACAAAAACCTCCCCTGCAGGAAGGGGATGGACAGCAGAGGGCGCTTATGACCAACAAGGACAGGACTCAGCCCCAGGGCAGGTACAGGGAGGGGAAACATTTCCTATCAGCACCTTGGAGCTTCCTTTCCCCTGAGCCTATTTCCCCAAGGATTTGCCTGAGTTGTACTTCAGCAGTCCCCAGGGCAATGTCAGGGAAATTCAGGACTACATTTGTTTCACTTCTAGAGGGAAATGAAGTCACCGGGCCAGCTTCTATATCTGCTTCTTTTGGTCATTAACTTAGCTCCCAGTGTGTCCTTTTGCAGGTCATTGAACTGGTATATGAAGTACCTCATGAAACCCACAGTGTGACAAAAAATTCCTTTCTGTTCTTTCTAAACATTAAATCCAATTTAGGGAAAAAATGAGTAGTTAAATATTCTTTTTTTATTAGATTTAATTTTTAATTTCTATTTTTATTTTGAATGAAGCTGTATATTACATAAACATTATATCAATTTGGGAGTTTTCAATTTTATTTTTATTTTTAAAGAAGATTTAGATTAAATAAATGTTACAAAAATGTTAGGGTATTCCCATATGCTCCATCGCCTCCCCTCCTACATTTACCAACTCTAACAACACCTTTCATTAGTGTTGTACATTTGTTACTATTGAGGAATATATATTAAAGCATTGCTACTAACCATGGACTATAGTTTACATTATAGTTTATCCCATACAGTTTTGTAGGCTATCATAAAATATACAAGGGCCTGTATCCATCACTACAATGTCATGCAGGACAAATCCAAAGTCCCAAAAATGCTCCCATATTACATCTGTTCTTCCCTCACCCACCCATCAGAACCTCTGGTGTTCACTGCCTGTATATCGATGATAAGAGTTCTTCCATTTCTGGAGTAATACGTTTATAATAAAATAATAATAAGTCTACTTAAGTGCATTGTTCATTCCCTAATCTAGGAGATTTTGAGATGGTAGTGCTCACTCTGTTTCTAACTGGGAGGGAACTTAGGACACATGTGGCAGCTGTGGGGACTATCTGTTCCAAGGGATGGGCATTGTCTATCCTCATCTTCCTGTTAGTTGTCCTGGGTGAGTCCAATGACCTGAAGAGTAGGTGTGGCAACTTTGCTGAGATTCAGGACTCAACCAGCCCCTCAATGACCAGGTAGAGGGATGAGCATGAGGATGAGGAATTTGGGGATGGTTCAGGCAGGACCATGCTGTGGGGGACCAAGGGTGAGGATGGAGGAGGTGTCATGCCATGGAGGTGGGGGTGTGGGTGTGATGTAGGTAGGAATTTGGACTGGAAGTGGACAGTGGGATGTCTCTGCATGGCCTTGGATGTTCCTCATGCTTTGCACATGGAGAATTCAGGTCACCTGAGCTTCGTGGAGCATTCTAAAGCAGCATGGTCTTGTCTGTAGGAGATGAGTCTCCCAGAGAGAGGCCAAGGAAAAGACTTGGTGGGATGTGGTCATCTCTTGTTTCCTTTGCCTGGCATAATGGCAGTATCTGTCTATACCAGTGGGCAAAGGCAACTGCATTTTGAAGATGAGTGCCCAGCCCAGAGCTGGGTGATGAGGAGGCTACCCTGGGACAGATAATAACAATGGGCATCAGGCCTGCAAAGATTCCAGGAAACTGGTTTGATTGGGAAGTCCTTAATGCTGGAGCAAACTCCAAGGGCAGTGAGATCACCTCCCTGCCTCTGGCAACAGAGTGACTACTGTCCCCTGGTCCATGGAACACAAGTTGGCTGAGGATGCCAGCCTGGCACAGGGTGGGATTGTGAAGAGGGCACTACTGAGCCAGGCTGAGGTAGCTCCAGGCAGCAGGAGACAGTGCAGTGCTGCTAGTGCTCCAGAGTCTTCCTGGGCCTGCAAATCTCAGCATCTTGTTGGTGACTGTATAGGGATTTGGCAGGGAGATATGCATGCTGGTCCCCTCTGGGGCTTTGGTGGCATTCAGAGAAGTCAGACATGAGCATGTGTCTGAGGAAGGAAGGTGGGCCTGCTGGACTCTCCTCTGTCTCTTCAGCACCAAAGGCCACTTACCCATCATGACTTTGGGGATTTAGTCCTCACTTGGCACATCCCTGTGTGGAATGAGGAGTTAGGAGAAGGATGTATCTGTTTTGCTCTGATGTATTCTGATCTCCCCTTTCCCAAGATGCCTCCAGGTGAAGCTGGGAGATAGGATGCACGTAATGAAAGTGCTCTCTGCTTCCTCAGGCCAATGCTAGCAGCCCAAGTTTTCACACCAGCCACCTCCCCTCCCCTGCCACTGGCAGAAAGTTCTGCCCAGGAGACCCAATGTGAATGGTGTCTCCTCAAGCTGTGCAGCCCATTGACCAGCAGGAAGCTGCCCTTGAGTAGTTCAGGCTTTTTTCCCTTCATCTTCCTCTTCCTCCCCCTCTCTTCTCTCACTTGAATGCCTGTTTTTGGTATCCCAGTAGTGTATGCTGCGTTTCTAAAGACAACTCACTATGTCAAGACATGGTACCAACAGCATATCATACTTCTAAAGAGCAGTCTGATGGCAAGGGCCCAGCCAGGTATCACTGGGAAGAGATGCTGCAAGGGAAGTGCCTTGTCCTCCCACCTGGAATATCCCTGCAGCATGCAGACTGATCTGTGGGGGGGCACTCGGGACCGACTAAGCACAGGTTCCAGACCAAGGGCAGGTGCAGGGAGTGCTCAGGAATCAACACAGAGCAGGGCCAAGTTCTTCAAAGTACAGGAATGCCTGAGTGTGGCTTCCTTTCAGCTTCTGGGTTTAATTTTACAAGGAAGAGTCTAAAATAAGAATTTATCCAGGGCTGTTAGTGTGACAAATAATCTTGTACACCTTTGGGAACTCAAAAAAAAGAATAAGATGCACTCTTAGAAAGGGGGTTTCCTATATCTTATAGACGTCTTAATTGTAAGGAACTAGATACCAGGAAAGATTTGTTATTAAGTGGGTCAAGAATTTTGGAAGACTTCCAGGTCACCTGATAATGGCTACATTTCTCTAAGAGAAATGCTTCAATTTTTACAATTTATTTAAGAATATCCATCCATTAACCTCAAACATATAGAGTCAACTTTCTATAAGTTCACATTCTATTCTTCTTTCATATTCTCTACATTTTACAGAGAAAATGAAAACCAGCCATGAGATGGACCTTCCCAGTCTCCTCCACATGAGCCTGACCAATATGTCCTCCTTACTCTGATCATGGTGCTGACTTCCTCCAGCTTCTTCATGTCTGGTAACCGTTAAATATATCTCACTTGAATATTTATTCTGACTGTAGCAAGTTAGGCATTAGCCTTGGTTAAATGCTTGGTTAACACTAGCACTGAAAGACTTAAAGTTGATGTCTAGCTGCAGCTTTGTTATTAATATGGACAAGTGCCAAAAGCTAATTTTCTTTTTCTTGGAGTGAGCACACCCTAACAATTCTTCCTCACTTACAAAAAAACATATGCAAACCTACTGGATTTTGTTCTCTGTGAACAAGAATTTATACCTGTCTCCCTCCTTTTCATCAGTCCCCAAAGACTGAGATATTCAATTCTATACCTTTGTAACCCTATTTGACCACCTGGTGTACAGGGGACACACCCATTCTGGTTGTTGTATGTCATCCCTTCCCTCCTCTTACCCACAACATGTCAGTCCACATTTTCTGCTCTTAAACAGAAGGATCTTAATTAATGTATTCATTTTTCTAACCCTACTTCTGATGAGTTTTCTATTAACTGCTTACAGGAATGTAGGTTATTTGTTTATAATTCACTTGGCTAATTTTATTAGTCAGCCAAAGGGGTGCTAATGCAAAAAAAAACAGAAATTGGTTGTCTTTTATAAAGGCTGTTTATTTGGGGTAGGAGCTTTCAGATATCAGGTCATAAAACTAAGTTACTTCCCTCACCAAAGTCTATTTCTCTGTGTTAGAGCAAGATAGCTGACAACATCTGCAAGGGTGCAGGCTTCCTATGCTCCTCGCTTTGAGGGTCTTGCTTCTCTCTGGGTTCATGGTTCCTGTCTTCCTGTGGCTTGCTTCTCTTTCCTCCATCAGGTTACTTTCTGGGGCTCCAGCTTAAGGCTTCAGCATCACACTCCAACATCAAAACTCCAGCATTAAAATCCTTCAAGTCTCTCCTTTGCCATGTCTTTTATCTGTGAGTCCCCACCCCTTGGTGGGGTCCTTCTGCCACAAGAAGTTTAACAGATTACTTAATCAAATAATCTTCTGAATCCAATATAATCTAATATGCCTAAAGGAAAAGATCTGTTTACAAACATAATCCAATATTTCTTTTTGGAATTCATCAATAATATCAAACTGCTACACTAATATTGAATAACCAGTTGCTGTAAGGTGCATTCATGACTGTGTTCATGAAATGATAAGATAAAAAGGGATTTTCAGTAATCAACAGGACCTAAATCAGTAAATGTACACGTGGGGACACTGAGGCTGAAGGGTGGCAGCCTGACCTAGTCACACAGGTATGACATACCAAGAACAGGAAAACAGCAGGTGCCCACTGGGCATTTGTGGGGGTCAGAGGTGAGGGCTCTCATAGGTTCCTACCTTCTGGCTCCCAAGGCAATGATAAAATTTCTGTGATATCCGAAAACAGCTCTTCATCCCACTCATAAAATTCACATACTAAGATTCTGCTGTGATCCCTAGTTTGTTTCTTGTCAGAATGAATCTCATAGAGGTGAGCTCACCTCCTCAAGGACACAATACAGGATTGGATGGGACTCTGGTGGGTTTTCTGCCACTCCTGACTTCAAGAATTTCTAACATGACATCAGCATTCAGTTACACAGGCCTCAGAAGGGAAGCTCGTAAGTCACTTTTCAGGAAGTCTTGTACCTGGGCAAGGAGTTGCCCTCTAGCCACTATCAGCTCATCGCTTCTGCAAACCATTAACTGTATGGATATATGGACAAGGATTTCCATGTTATTTCTCCTGATGTAGTGGTAACCATTTTCACTCATTTAAAAATTCACTGGAATAGAAAAAGAAAACATGAACTTGGCTTCTCTATGAACCAAGAAGGAATACTTGAATAGATTCATAGGACTGCAGTAATGAACCATCAGAACTTGGATGACTTAATACAATACAGAGATACTATCTCAAAATAAATATATAGATCTGGAGGCTATAGATCTGAAGCCTGTAGGGGTGAATCCTTCCTGCCCTCCTCCAAGCCACTGGTGTTTTGCCTGAAATACTTGGTTTTTAACTTCTAATTCAGCCATCACAGGTGACTTCCTTGAGTCTCTGTGTTCAATTATAACACCAGGCATGTTGAAATAGTTCACAATCTCATCTATTTTGATTTCATCTTAACTAACAACATTTTCAAATAACCTATTTCTAAATAAGGCTACATTCACAGGAAAAAGACTAGGACTTGAATATGTGTTTTAGGAGACAGAATTCAACCTGTAACACTTATCAAACATAAGAGTGAGCTGGAGTTCAGAGGAGGGCTTATGCTGCTTAAAGTTCTTTCTAAATGGGAGAGTCATGAGGTACAGGATGTCCCTACAGACTCATCTATGTTTAGGGGATAAAGAGGGTTAGGAACATTGTTGGCAAGTAATCGGCCTTGTGCACAGGAACATGAAGCCCTTGTTGTTCTTCCTCTTTCTGATGGCAACTCGCAGATGTAGTGTCCCAGGGATTCAGTCATGAAGGTAATGGGAAAGATATTTCTAAGAACATGCTTCATTGTAGATCTCCTTGTTCTCAAGCGTCTGTCACCGTTACAGCAACAGGAGTCAGGTCCTGAAATGGTAAAGTCTTCACATATCCTCTAACCTGTTCTATCTCTGGTCTCTCCACCACAACCAAATTATGGCTGTGATTGGTTCTCCCAGCCCTTGTGGAAGGGGCTGGAGTAGTTGTCAACAATGCTATAAAGTGAGATACAATCATGGCCCATCTCTCAAGAGTCTACCTCCAAAGACATGTCCAGGTGGCAGTGCTTTCTAAAGCTGAACTCCATGACTGCTGCGGACATGGTCCTGTTTTACTACCGTGTGAAGGAGCAAAGGGAAGTCAGTGTGAACGCAGGCACCAACCTTCCCATGGAGGAGGGGGATGGGCAGCAAGGGGTACTGAGGATCCAATCAGAGTATGGACCAAGCCCAGGCTTTGGGGAAACAGGACATACCTGTCATTACATAGGGTTTCCTTTTCTTGCTTCAGAGCTTTTAATCCATGGCAATTCTGCACTATATTTGTTTTAAATAATGCCATGATGTTTACAGGTTTCAAACATAGAAAATTTATTTGTAATACAATTGTATGTATTATGTGGTATTGTATGTAAACAGACATAAATTACTTTTCTACATTTTGTTCTTTTGGATTAGATTGGAAGTATGAACTAATTTGCATTTAATTGACATTCTAGCACAATGCAGTTAATTCTCTGGAATAATTTTCTGTCCTGGTTGTGCTCAGAAAAATGTAATAATAATTATAACGTCAAAACTGAATGATTGATTAGATATTGTATGGACAGATTTTTTAATGGAAGAATTACTTTATCCAAATTGAAAATTAAAGCCTCCATTTAATTTTCACGGAGTATGAGCTGTATATCCCTTGTCTCCCAGGCTATTCATAGTTCTGGATCCCCAGGTTTATTTCCCATACCATGCAGAGCCCCATGAGCTCAGAGGAAAGGAACAGAAAGAGGAGCCAACCTGGTATGGCCTTAGGTGCGTTATCCAGGTACCTCATTTTGTTCTCTCTATCATGGATGTGGCTCTTGTAACTACCACTATGTCTGTGAATGATCCAAATGTGTAGTAGGCTGATTCTGATGGCTATAGAGGGTCTGCTGGACTAAGGAAATGCACAGAATTCTCATTGGAAATAAATGTCTCATAGTTCTGACCCAGCATTCATTTCAGGGCAATGATGCCCTACATGGAAACTTGTAACAGAAGACATGCAATATGTGTAGAGCTCCTCCCTGGCCTGCAGTGCATCATAGTGGATTTCAGCTCTGGAGCCAGCCAGCCTGGGGGGAGAGGCTTTCCTTCCCTATGGCTGTTAGACTGAATTCAGGTCACTTAATCTTTCTGCCTCTGTTTCTTCCCTCTGTACATGCTACTATATGCACCTACTGACTACACATCATACAGGAGTAGTGGTGTGAGGATTAAATGATTAAAAGTAAGCCCTCAGCACATTGCCTGGCACATGAAAGTGATGAGAAAATTGCACCATTTGGTGTTAATTTTACATGCCCCTCTTTTGATTCCCCCAAATGGAGGAAGAAGAACAATAAGAAATTCAGACCCTGTATTTTTGAGAAGGTACATAATTCAGACAAGCATGACAAAAGTGTCATCATGAATTTGAGAATACAGCAGGTAAGATGTTGGCCTTTATGTCCAATATACCCAGAGGAATTCGAGGCTTTTTAATGCAAGAAAATATGGTTTCATTTGATTCTCCTGGATGTCATAAGGAAGACAAATGTGGACAGCAAATAATTGAAATTGCCTCATTTACTTCAATTTCATGAATTCATAATTCTGTGCTACGCCTGTGACCCAGAACTGAGTTTTCATTTAGAAATTTAAAAATACAGAGTAAGAATACTTGGTCCCATTTTCATTAATTTCTCTTACATGCAAAATATTTGAGAAGTGTAAGTGTAGACCTTTTACTGTCCAGGGATGAGCAGAAATTTGCTTCACTTCTGAGTTACAGAGGATAGGGGTGAGGGGTGGGAATTGGTCCTGATGGAGTATTATATCGTCTGGGAGATCCCCCTTTGGGGATACATCACCTTATCCATTGAAAGACTCAAGAAAACAAAACAAAAAGCAAAGAAACAAACTGTGGTTTCCAGAAGTAGAATAAATTCTGCCTCAACTCTAAGTCCTCCAGATTCTGAGATCCCAACCTGCTGACTTCCTTAAATATTTGGAATCATGACTGAAATCCTACTCATGTAATTATTTGCCCTACAGAATTCACACTACTCTATGGAATTTAACCTTGCCAGAAAAATCACTTATGCAATTTCCTGAGAAGTAACCTCTTTTTTTTCTATGTTTACATATCCTGTTCTATGTGTTTCTCTGGAGAGCCCTTACAAATAAACTCATCTAGATATTAATAGAAATATAATCAGTATTTAATAATTTTCATAAAAACTGATACCTTTAAATAAACCCTCAGAAGATCTCACAAGGAAACTCAATTACTCAACCACAAACATCTTCACCCAAACCCTAGACAATTCTGTCTCTCCCAATATTCATGGTGGAGAAATATGGAGGAAATTCTGTTTTCTCATATAGATTCAATGCTGCTATGTCTCCTCCAATTCCAGGTGCCCATGCTTCCCAATGAGCACTGAATAATTTCAGATATGGCACCCTGAAGAATGTTACCTGCATGTGGTACCAATAGTGATTTTCAAATTTGCTTTCTCACCAGCAGTCCATGGGGACAGTCAGGAGGAGATTACCTCCCTGTCACCCACAACACATACACATGCACCTAGACTGTTCAGATAAATAGTTTAGGAACAAGAGTAAATAATGGCACCACGTGCTCCTAAGCAGGAATGACTCTGAAAGACAGGAACTAAATTCTCAAAACAGAATCTCCACCTCTATGTAGACATGCAATGACACTGCTGCTGATTACACAGTTATGTGCTGAATTCCAACTAACCCTCTGAGGGAAGGAAAATGTGGCTCCACTAAGAACTTTCCTTCCATGAGGAAGGACTGATGTGCTTGTGGAAATGCTGACTGGATCTGTTCACATACAATCCACCTCCTTACAGGACATGGATCATGCTGTGAAGTCTCCTATTGGCTATAGAGACTTAATTTTTGCTCAGAGAGTCAACTGCCCAGGATGCTGCTAGCATACGAAAAATATTGAGTGCTTTTTGAAAAATGTTACATGCACTTAAGAAGGATCACGCTGTTCTATGGAAGAATTATTATAGGAAGGTTAGAATCTAGCCCTCGAAAGTAGTATGAAAGTCCTTTTATTTATTCTCCACCTTGCCACATGTTATGCTTTTACCATTTCTCACTTATTTCATTAAGAACATATGCGAACAACTGAAAAGGAAATTATTAAAGCATGAGAATATTCTCATGATAAGCTTATGAACTTCTTGCAAGAGAAACTCATGAAAAATCTTCTTTTGATTTAGACTTGGCTAAAGATATGTGTGCATACACATGCATGCATACACACACACACATAAAATGGACTTATTAATCAAATCCTCTGATGTCCATAACTTCAGTAAACCCCTAGCTACCTTCTCTTTGAGTTGTTACTCTCTTACCTGTTACTTGGTCACCCTTTCCTGGATATAACTGGATTGTACAAATCAACCATTGCTAAGATGTTTCCTACATTTATTATTGTGTTTCCTTCTAAATAATTGTGAAAACAAATTTTGTTCTTTGTTTTTGTTTAGAACCAGAAGATTCACTAAAACACAGATTATTACAGTACTGGATTTCATCTGATGAGTTTACAAACCAAATAATCCCCTGCCTCCAGAGGGGACGTCTCCATTGTTATCCCCATGTGCCACAAAGAGATTGTGCAATCCTTGAGAAAATTGAGAAGTGTGAGAAAATCATCTTGACTTTTTCTTGCTTGGAGACCAGGAAATCAATGGTGGAATTCCCCAGAGCCTGAGCCTTGTGTTAATACTCAATTGGGAAAAATGTCTTTCCAAGTGCTCTGATATGCAATGGTCCACTAAATGTGAGAAGTGATTTTCTCTTGCCTGTTCTGTTTTTTTATCTAGTGTTTTGGGTTTTGAGGATTGATGTATGCTGGCAATGGTTACATAGTTGAAATTACTGGCTCTTTAGCAAAATCATATTATTGATCACATCTAATTCTTACACATCTAGAATATGAAATGTAAGCACTTCCTGAAATTTTCAACTTTCTTGGAACCCATGTAACTATTGCCCAGGGACACACCCATATGGAACCTGAAAATGCACGTAATTAAATGATACTGCTCATGTCAAGAGCACAGAAAGTGTGTATATACAATGAATTAAGCTATGGACATGAATCTTATTTGAAATAAAGTCATGGAAATTCTGTATCATGAAACTATCAAATCAGTGTAAGAGTAATTGGCTTTATTAACTATTAGACAAATGAGATTTCATTACAAGGACTATTACAAGAAATAAAGAGTCATAATTCCTATTGATAATTTAGCAGTTAATCAATTACCAATTCCACATAATGCCAATAATGAGACTCTAAGTTGCATGAAAGAAAAAAAAAACTGACAGTCTCAAGAATGAGTGCCATATAAAATTATAGCAGGAAATTCCCTTTTCTAAATAACAAATAGAAGATTAGATAAAAATAAATAATCTATAAGAGTTGAACAACATTTTTGACAAATTTGACCTACCTGGCATTGTGGAAATAAGTTAAGAACATCCAAATTATAGGAATCTGATGCCATTTATTCAGGCCTTCACCTGTAGTCAGCCATTACCACTTGTATTTGGCAAGTGTTTCCTCTATCTATTGGATGAATTTAGCATTTTATCATATATTTTATCTTACCTATTCAGTTAATAATTTGGTATTGTAGTAACCTTTTAGTGGATGCTGTAAGAATTACAATAAGCATTTATACATCATCTCATTCTACCCTTAAATATTTTAAATAACTTCATGTTTATGTAAGGGCACTATGACAATGTATTTCCAGATCCTCTTATTCCTCCTTTGTGTACTTGATTTTATCCATGTTTTTATGAATGTTGTAACATACAAAGTTTAAGTATCATTATTACTGCATAAATGCTTAAATTATGAACAATTAACATGAGAAATGTTAAATTTCATCTCGTTTTTACACTCTGTTTACATAGCTTCAAATTCTGATATAAAAAATATTTATTGTTTCTGGAAAACACATTTAAGCGTTTGTTGAATGGTGGGTATGTGGGAAAGAAATTTCTCCATTATCTGCCTATTTGAGCAATTCCAATGAAAAGCCAATTTCACTGGGTGCTGAAGACTGGGTTGTTTTAATTTTTCTTTCCTCACTAAATTTATCATTCATCTTATTTCCATGGTTTTGATGACCAATCTGTTGTAATTAATTTTCTAGTTCCTCTGTTAGTAGTGCATCATCCAAGCTTTTGTTTGTCTTGGAAGAAGCAAGCCCTAGGAAGGAAGAAATCTTGAACCCAGAGAGAAGCAAGACTCTGGAAGGAAGGAACACAGGAAGCCTGAACCTCACAGACATTGGCAGGCATCTTGCTGCAATATGTTAAAATAGACTTTGGTGAGGGAAGAAACTTATGTTTCATGCCCTAGTATCTGTAAGCTTCTACCCCAAATAAATACCCTTTATAAGAAAAAAAAAGATTTAATCTTTGTATTTCAGCAGTTTTATTATGGTATACCTCTCTCTCTGATGCACTTTCTCTCTCTCATTGTGTGTCTGTGTTTATCATGTTTGTGGCTATCTGAGATTCTAGAATCTGTGATTTCCTGTCTGTCTCAAAATCTAGAAAAGTTTTGACCAGTATCTGATCAAGTGTTTCTTTTCTCCAAATCCCTATTGTTTTTAACCTTTTGGCTTTCTGGCTTTACCTATATTAAACTTTGTGATATTGGCCTGCAGTTCTAAGATGATATACTCTCTTTTTTCAAGATCCAAAATTTTACTTTGTTTTCCACTTATATAATATATATTAGTTTAAGTTTTTTAATTTTTAAAAATTTTCTGGCCTATATACTAAATTTCCTGAGGAAGGCATTATTCATTATTCTCCATGTGTTGCTTTTCTGCATTGCTTGCATTTGTATTTAATTCCTTTAATAAGTGCAATAATTCTGCTGAAGTTGCCTATCTCATCTGGTCATCTGTCTACCTTTCCCTTTTAATAAAGATTGTAATATACTAATCACAATTGCATGAAGTTCTTGTTTTTATACTTCCAATATTTAGGTCACATATTAGTCTCATTCTATTCTTTTGTCCATTTTAATTGTTTTCTTGGGCTTTTATTTCCCAAACATTTTTCTAGAAAGCAAGAGTGGGTATTATGGTATAATTTTATTTTTCTTTCTTTTAATATATATTACAATTCTTTCTTTCTGCTTATGTAACCATACCCTACCTTCTGCAGTGCCTTTTTTTTGTGGGTGTCAGTTTGAGTCTAGTGAATGTTTATTTGGAGTTTATTGTTGCTATGTTTATCCAAGTTGATTTTTTTTTCTGCTATGGCACAAGAAGTATGTTTCTCTAGAGATGCCTTGTTTTGTCTTCCTACTTGGCTTGTAATATGTTACTTGTGCCCCAAGCTGAAAGCTGCCGTCATGTTTCCTAATGGTTACAGTGTTGTAGAGGAGGTTGCACAAAGAGGAGGAGCACTCTCTGGTATCCTGACTGAATCTTATTCTTAAGCTTGCCTTGTGAAGCTACATCTCAGGTGTGGCTTTCTATGTGTTTCTTTCTTTTCTCTACAGAGGCAGTTCTCAAGATAAAATGAATTACTGCCCCTGTGGGTCAATTGTTTTTCCCATGTCTTCACTTTCCCAGTTGAAATGGTTTTCCTTCCCATAAAATCCTCTGTACTTGTCTTGATGCCCTTCCCGAAAGAAAAATCGTTTATTCCTTAGGGAAGACACAAGAGGCGGTGAGTGAGTTTTGGGTAGAATCTATTCCCTTCCCAGTGTCTAGGGGATTTAGCTGTGCCCAGAGGATATAGCTTGTAATGGAGATTAGTATGTTGGTTTTGCTAATGGGTGGTATGAGATGTGAGGACACAGCCTTATCTTACTGTGTGAGACACACAGTGAGCAGAAGGCAGTTTGAGCCCAGACTGAAATCTTCCCTGCTTTCTGGCTTCCAAGTGGTGCTCAGGACCACAAAGCTCCAGGGTCAATTAAAGACAAAGAAAATAGAAAGTGTGTATTCACAGGGAATTTCCTTTAGAGGTCTGCAATCCCCTTTCTCTCTGAGTGAACAGTTGCTCTGACCAGTGATCAGTATCCTTGAGGACATTATGACGGTCCAGTAGCTGATAGCACAATAAGCAGTTTTGATGTCCATGGGATCTGTTCAAACCCACAGGAGCCTGGCAAGGGCCTGCAGATGCTGGTAGTTTTAACAGCCATACTGACTACAGCTGTAGCTCAGCTGCCCATGGCCAGAGGCCTGCCAAGGACAGTTCCAGCTGCTGCTTACAACCAACAACACCAATGCTCAGGACCAGATAGTGGGACCCACAGTGCAGAGAAGTCAGAAGGAGCCCAGGTCCTTAGCTCCCTGTAGGGCCAGCAGGACTGGCCCCTGGGACTCTGAGGACCACTGAGCTCAAGGCTGGGTTCAGGGACAAATTCAATGGTAGGATCAGAACTCACTCAGGACCATGGATACCAGGGCCAGGACTAGGGACAGGTGAGGAGAGACTTAGGACCCCCAAGCACCAGGGCCAGTTTGAGAGGCAGATAGAATAGACGGAGGGGCGGCAGACTTGGCCCAGTGGTTATGGCATCCGCCTACCACATGGGAGGTCCGCGGTTCAAACTCCGGGCCTCCTTGACCCATAGGAAGCTGGCCCATGCACAGTGCTGATGTGTATAAGGAGTGCCCTGCCACACAAGGGTGTCCCCCGCGTAGGGGAGCCCCACATGAGAGGTGTCTCCCACATAGAGGAGCCCCACGCGCAAGGCGTGTGCCCCGTAAGGAGATCCGCCCAGTGTGAAAGAAAGTGCAACCTGTCCAGGAATGGCGTTGCACACATGGAGAGCTGACACAACAAGATGACACATGGAGAGTTGACACAACAAGATGACGCAGCAAAAAGAAACACAGATTCCCGTGCCGCTGACGACAACAGAAGCAGACAAAGAAGACACAGCAAATAGACACAGAGAACAGACAACTGGGATGGGAGTCGGGAAGGGGGGAGAAATAAATAAATAAATAAATAAATAAATCTTTTTTAAAAATCTCCTACTATTAAAATAGAACCATCAATATCTCCCTTCAAAGAAAAAACAATGGATGGAGGAGGGAGATTCCCTGAAGCATCTGGCCTTTCTTCTCATGAATTCTGTATTCAGCTTTATAGGAAGGCTTTGGTTTTGCCCCTGCTATGATATTTTAATGGCAGAGAATCAGTGGAATTTCATTAAATCACTTCGACTTGGGCATTTCTATTAAGAAATAAAATCTATAAAGTTAAGTGCAGCAAACAACATGGATAGAACTTCATTCACCTCAACTGATTTAATGAAATGTCAACATCACAATGAATTCAGAAAACAAGGAGACGTGGAAATAAGCCTCCAATGAAAATTGCAATTTGACCTTCAGCACAGTGTTCTCACAGTGACATAATTTATTCCATGTACCGATTTTATTTTTCCCCCTGAATATCCCCTCACAACCCCTCCACTCACTGACTTTCTGAATGCCTCATGTACCAGTTCCTAACCTTCAAACATGCCTTATGATGTTCTCCTAAGTGCACTAATTCTGCCATAATCATTGGTGACTGGAGGGATCAGGCCAAATACTGTCATGTTGCTGCTTCGCCACAAGGAGCATGACTGGGGATGAAGACCTTAGCAAATTATTAAATCAACCACTGATATTATTAAATTGCCAGTTAGCAATATGCTATATTCAAGTTCCCTCTATGATATGATGAGGTAAAAAGATATATTCAGAGATGAGTGGATCTCCATAACTCATAATTCAATGCTCAGGTGTGGAGACAGGGCAAGTAGGGTTGACCTTCCTCAGTTGCAGAGGTATGGCAAGTCAGGAGCAGGATCAAGGCAGGTGCTCCCTGGGGAATTATGCTGTCCAAGGTGAGGTCACATTCAGGTCTTTTCTGACTCCCATGGATAGTAAACCTAATAATGACAGCAGTGAAAATTTCTAGCAGCACTGACAACTTACTAAAATTACAATCCTGAAGTTACTAGTGAAGAATGACATCAAGAAAATGGAAAAGTGGCAAGAAACACCGTATTCACACTGATATTTCAAAAATAACCAGAATCAATTAAAGCGAACATTGTCAGGAAATATATACAAACAATATATTAGATTCCATTTTAATTCCACAGGTGTATATACACACACACTTATATATAATGCCTGGGCTAGTGGCACAATGACCATATTCCAAAGCCATGCTTGATACTTGGCTGCATCTTAATCTCTGACCAGCTCCTTCAACACTTTTCCTGCTGAAAATAGAGGAAACTGGGCTGGGTGAGGGGACACCCCAAGGGAGATGACTGAGTTCCCCAAGGACTCAACCAGCATCCCCCTCCTAGAGTGTCCCTAAAGACAAGGACCTTCCTTCATTCCCTCTCATTTTAGATACAGAGTTACCTCCTAGACACAAATCACCACTTGGGAAGACAGAAGAAAACAGAGGAGAAATTTACTTAAATTTAGGACCCTTCTTTATCAAGAAATACATTTTCCAGGACTCATGGATCCTGTCCACAAGAATATGAAAATCTTGTAGTTCTTCCTCTTTTTTGTGATGACTCCCAACCGTGAGTTTCTCAGGAATTCAGATTGGAAGGTAGTGGGGATGCTGCATCTCAGCACAAAGACTCACTGTTTTTCTCCTTGTCTTCAGGTGTCCTGTCTCTGGCGCAGCTACAAGAGTCAGGACGTGGCTTGGTGAACCTCTGACAGACCCTGTCCCTCACCTGCACGGTCTCTGGAATCTCTTTAAGCAGCAATCAAATGGACTGGGTCTGCCAGTCTCCAGGAAAGAGGCTGGAGTGGGTCGGCATGATAATTTGTGGTGGAAGCACAAACTAGAATCCAACTCTTCAGTCCTGACTCTGCATCACCAGGGAAACCTCCCAAAATGAAGTTTCTTCAAAGTTGACCAGCCTGAGAGTCAAGGACATGGAAATGTTTTACTGTGCACGCGAATCAGTGAGAGGAAGTCAGGGTGAACCCAGACACAAACTTCTCCTCAGGACACAGAAGAGTGCTGAGTGCTTAGGGTGCTAGTGACCACCAGGGGGCACTCAGGGGCAAACCCCAGTGGCCAGTGCATGCAGCAGTTAGGGAGGAGAGTCCTTGTCTTGCCTAAGTTCCCCTCTTCTTGCTCCACAACTTGTAACCCCTGGAGAACATCCATTGTATATTTTCTGAGCAGTGCTATTATGCATGCAAGATTCAGTCTACAATGAATGCTGTCCCACTCCCCACTCATCACTTAGAGAAAGGATTTTTGTTTTCATTGAAAGTTTTGTGCTGTTTCTTTTTTACTTGTTTTTTTTTTTAATTTTAGCATGTTTATTGTCTTTTTTAAAAATAGAGATCACACAAAATGTTACATTAAAAATATAAGAGGTTTCTTTATCTCCTACTCCCCACCCTCACTCTCACTCCCATATCAACAACCTCTTTCATCTGTGTGGCACATTCACTGAATTAGTTGAATACATATTGGAGAACTGCTACACTGCATGGATTATGTTTACATTGTAGTTCACACTCTCCTCCAATTCATTCAATGGGTTATGGCAGGCTATAAAATGTCCTGCATTATTTCTTTTGATTTTCTCTATTTCTGGAGGGAATGAATGTAAACCAGGGGTGATCTGACTCCTTGGAATAATGATCCGGCTCCTCTTGCAAATTTACCATTAGGTAAATGTGACTTTATCAAAATAACTAGTGGCTGAAGGGAATCAACATAAAGTGTGGAAATATAGGACCCATAGAATGGGAGAAAACATATATTATACAATTAATAATGGACTTGTATCAATAATCTGTCAATTACCAAGGTTTCAACAGTAATGACAAAAAGAAGATATACAAATCGTTAGTAACTAAATGCAAGATAATGTTGGTTGATTTGTAATCATGGAAATATAAATCCAAACTCCAAATCAATACCATTTAGCTCCCAGGAGGAAGAGTAGACCCAAAAACTAAGATAGCAACAAGTCCTTGAGAGGATTTGGAGAAAAAGAACCCTATGGCAATGCTGTTGGATTGATAAATAATCAATCCTCTGTGAAAAGTCTATGTGCAGGACCTCAGGTTATTAAATAAGCAAGTATCTTTCAAACTTAAAATTTCACTTCCACGGATATACCCCAATATAATAGAAAAAGAAATTCAAGTATGTATTTGTACAGTAAAGTTTCCCTCTCAATTAGAAACAGAGTGGGCATCATCATCTCAAAATCGTCAAGATTAGGCAATGAACAATGGACAAACATTTATTGTTATTCTACTAAGGACATTATTCTAGCAATGGAAGAACTCTTACTGATATAAAGGCAGTGGTCACCAGAGGTTCTGAGGGATGGGAGAGGGAAGAATAGGTATGAGGGCATTTTGGGAACATTGGAGGTGTTCTGCATGACACTGTAGTGACAGATACAGGCCATTGTATATTTTGTCATAAACTACTAAATTGTCTTGGACATAGTGTAAATTATAATGTAAACTATAATCCATGGTTAGTAACAATGTTTCATTATGTGTTCATCAATTGTAACTATTGTACCATTTCCAATGAGGAGTGTTGCTGATGTAGAAATATGTGGGAGAGGGACATATTGGGGCCTATGGGAATCCTTTATATTCTTAATGCAACATTTATATATACTTTAAAGCTTCTTAGAAATAAAAATAAATTAATAAAAAATTATTATATTTTAAACCTACAATTCCACTTCCAGGCATATACCACAAAATGTAAAAAAGAGGGGTTCAAGCATATTTTTTTTAAAGTAAAGTTCCTAGCAGCAGCATTTATAATAGTGAAAAAGGATAAATCCAAATTTTCATTACCAGAAGACTGGATAAATAAATATTTTCACAGAATGGCATATCATTCACTTGCACAAAGGGAAGACATATAAAATGAATGAAAATTGAAACAGTTTTAAATTAAATAGTCCAAATACAAAAAGAAAAGTATTGTATGCATTCACTTACATGGAATTCCTATAATATGCAAATTCATAGAGTAAGTAGATTAGGTGTTAGCACATTCAGGACAGAATGGGAGGTATTGATATTTGCTATCACATGGATGAAACTTGAAACAATATAAGAATTAAAAGAAGCAGGCATGGCTTCGTATTGTAATAAATTACAAAAATATAATTTATTTCCTCAGGTATTTACACCACAATTAAGGATAGGTACAGAGCTTTAAGTAGATTTATTGTTCATGGGGTAAATGAGTGGTCTAAGGACAAGAGGATGTTAGTTGCAGGGTATACTTTTTTCTGTAGAATTTAATGTAAACATTCTCATATTTTCTCTGTTCATGGTAACTCATATTTTTGTATAAAACAATAACCATATAAAATATGCTTTAAATGGATGAAATTAATGGTATATGATTTAAATATTAATAAAACTGTCTTTTAAATTAAGAAGATAAATTGTTCCTTGGGAGAGGGAAATGGATGAGGGGCAGAAATTACAAGCGGAAATTTTTGGGAGTTCACTGTTGAGGTGGTGGTGATGGCCACACATGTGCACATGTCTGTATATAATTACCCAACATTATACTTAAATATGTGATGACTATAAAATCTCAATTATGCCTGAGTAATGCTGACACAAATAAACACATGGACAGTTGAATAGAATGGAAAGGTAGAGAGAATGCCCCAGTGACTCCTGCTTGGCCATCTGTCTCTTTCCCTAGAGTAAGACAAGCTATTCCAACAGTTCCAATTCCATCTTACTGATATCTGCTTTATAAGTGGGATCCACGTCTCTAGCTCCTCTCCGGATTCCATCTCCACCTCCTTGCTAGACACCTGCACCCATCTAATGACCTGTCTTAGCCTCCTTCCTCCCACATTTTCATCAGGTTTTTGAAGGTTTTGCTGCCACTTTTATACAAACTATTCATTACATTGGCCACAAACACTGCATTTTTTTAAATTATTTATTTATTTTTTAAATTTACTTTCAAAAAATATGAGGTACCATTCAACTCCACCGCCCCCACCCCCCACTCCCCCCACAGCAACACTCTCTCACATCATCGTGACACATCCATTGCACCTGGTAAGTACATCTCTGAGAATCACTGCACCCCTAGTCAATGGTCCACATCATAGCCCACACTCTCCCACGTTCCATCCAGTGGACCCTGGGGAGATCTACAATGTCCCGTAATTGTCCATGAAGCACCACCCAGGACATCTCCTCGTCCCGAAAACTCCTCCACATCTCATCTCTTCCTTCCATTCCCCAAACCCAGCAGCCACCATGGCTACCCTTCCCACACCCATTCCACATTTTCTCTGTGGACATTGGATTGGTTGTGTCCATTGCACATCTATGTCAAATGGGGGCTTAGATTCCACATGGATACTGGATGCACTCCTCCTGCTTTCAGCTGTAGACACTCTAGGCTCCATGGTGTGGTGGTTGACCTTCTTCAACTGGATGTTAGCTGAGTGGGGTAAGTCCAATAAATCAAAGTGTAGGAGCTGAAGTCTGTTGAGGCTTTGGGCCTGGGTGTCATGTTATCAGTCCAGAGATTCAAATCCCCTAAATATATCTAAAACTCCAGCACCAACTACAATTTCAATAAAGTAGCATGCAAGTCTTGTGAAAAGAGATCCCCTCTGAGTCCAATTGCATCATGCAGAAACACCAGTTCCAAAGAAGGGCCATCTGTCATGGCAGCGAACCCCATCTGCCATGATCATAGAACCCGAGGGTCTCTTTATTCCTCAAAAGAACCAATACCTGGGGTTGTATCTACTTTATCTGTCTCTCAGACTCTGCTCATTTGTGCATAAGGGCATTCCTTCTGACAACCTCCAGACTCTTTTTTAGAGACTCATAGCCTTATATTCTCATTTATCCTTTCCATTTCCCCCTTACATTAGGTCAAACAGCATTTTGAAGTCATGTTATTATATGTAGACAGGGATATTCTGCTAATCCGTGTTGAATCTTTAATTCAAGGTCCTTTTCTAGTTGCATCTTCAGCTGATATGTGGTAGTGATCCCTCGGTGCCAGGGAGGCTCATCCCCGGGTGTCATGTCCCACGCTGGGGGGACTGCACTGTATTTACATGCTGAGTTTGGCTGTGAGAGTGGCCACATTTGAGTAACATGAAGGCTGTCAGGAGGATACTCCCAGGCACAGTGCTACTCTAGGCTTTATTCTTATTGGAGGTGTATAGGCTCAAAAGCATAGCCATAAATATCAGGAGCCCACTGTTGGGCCCTCCTTCCTTCCTGGTTCTTGCCGTTGAACCTTGGGGACTGCCGCTGCTCCCCCAGGGTCCACGACATTGACCCCCCGGCCAGGGGCCCAGTACTCCCCCCAGCCATTGTTTTTAATTGTTTCCACTATGAGTATATCTAGACTTTACTATATACCTTGGGCATATGCCCTGTATAACTCCCTGTCAACCATATATATCCTGTCAATAACATCCTATATCAGTATTCCTCCACTGTCATTGTTGAACCACTCTGTGATCCAAAATTTCCTGTAAAGTCAATCCCAGCATAACGTCAGCTTCACAAGAGTCTTAGATCACTGAAATTCATATATACAATATACAGTACTTCCCCATATTCACCATAAAACCTTTTCCCTTCCACAGCGATAATCTCTTAACTTGTTTATATCATATTTCCTGAAACGGATGTACAGATTCCGAGACAATAGCTTTCAAACAAGATGACATCTGTGCTTACTATGTGGTCCATACTTTAGGATGTACAGTTTTCTAAATTTTTCAGTTATCCTATGTTTTGCCTTATGGTTTACATTATTAGTCTATCATCCCCTATATGTTTTTGGAGTAATATTACATGTTTTATATTCATCTTTGTGTACTCTCACAAAACTCCTCTCTTGCCCCCATATATACCTTGTTTCCATCCATTCCACATCCATTTTCCCCTCCCCTTGGGGCCCACAACGCCAGCCAATCTCCATTTCCCGAGAAGCCATGTCCAGAGATACTTGCAGCAGTATTCAGGGCCTGACTTTCTCAACTGCACTAATGCCCTGGGAGCCCTCCTTTCTCACTAGAGATACAGTTCTCTCTATTTGATGGCATTAGTCCTCCCCAGGATGTGGGTCCACCCAACTCTCACTTCTTGGGTCTCTTCCCAATGGTACAATCCACCTTGGCAAAATGAGCCTTCAGCTATTCGCCCAGAGTCCGTCCCGCATCAGACTATACCCCCTGAGCATCCTAAACAGGTAACCCTCCTACTTATACTTTGATATGATTTTCTCAACATTTTGTTCTCAACTAACACCTGACACTCTCCCATGTTCGTATGTTGCTCCTCCCTCCCCCCGATTTTTGGACAATATTACCCCTCTGCCCAGCCCCAGCCCACCTCAAACCCACAAAGCCCCACCTGAAGGTAACCCCTTGCCCCCATTTTGTCCTTTCTTTGTGCTCATACTTACCGCCAGCTCATCACAGATTCCACCCCTCCAGACGTTAACTCACACCCTTCCTCCACCCCCCGATTTCCTGTAAGCCTCTTTTCCGGTGTCTAGCTCTCTGAGGCAGTTTGCTTATTTCATATCATTGAGGTCATGTAGTATTTGTCCTTCAATGCCTGGGTTGCTTCACTCAACATAAGATTCTCAAGTTTCGTCCATGTTATCACGCAACCACTGCATTTTAATTCCTCAGTGTCACAGGAAACATTCCTCATGGTCATCTCTATTCAATATATAATGAACATGTATCAGAAACTAGAAGGAAAGCCTCTAGTAGCAATCACTTGAAAAACAATTGCCCAAAGACCTTCGGCATACTCACAGTATCATATGTATGATATATTCAAACTTCGGAACGGTATTTTCCAAAAGAAAACTGTGTCTGTGTTTGCAGCGTTTAGTGTGCAGTGATGTCTTTTCAACATGCTCACACTTTTGTTCTCCTTCCTCCTGAACAACTTGTCATTGAAAGTGAGCAAGCAATGGAACTGTCTTAATATATTTTATTGTACAATTACCAGGGATTTTTTGTTATAGTGGTTATACAATTCTGATAGTTATATATGGACACCTTTATTTGGATAATTTGAAGATCATACAATCACACTGAAGGTTTATGGAAATAAGCTAAAAGTCAATGCAGAGGATGATCTCCAAACTTTAAAGCAAACACTTATGATCTGTCAGAACTGGGAAATGTAGAAACAAGATAGTTAGGAATTGGTGAATTTGCCAGCTCTTAAGATAGGCCTGAGTTTAAATCTTAATTTAATGATTACTTCTTGCTTACCAGTCTCTGATCAAAGGAAGTTTTATATAAAATCTTTTGCTACTAATATCTGTGTATAAGAAAACTAGGCCTCTGTGGAAACAGGCAAGTTGTATTAAAAAGTTAGGCAAGGAAATTAACTATCCATGAAAGACAGAGAAAATTTTAAAAATAGAGATTTCTAGTGTTTATGCTCATGTTTGCTTCTGTTGTCTTTGCTAAGAAAGTCACATACTGAGGCTTAGGGTCACTGCAGATGGCACTGCCTGTGTGCTGGACAATTGGAAGAGGGAAGCTGGCTTCAGTTTTTACAAATTCATCAATATTGTGTTCATGTGTATATATAAATGTATGCATCTGTATGCAAGTGTGTGCATGAGTGTGCATGTAATTGTTTTACATGTGTGAGGGGGCTTTGAGACATGTGCACATGTACATGCCTGACAGTGTGTGGTTTGAATGTGTGGATTATTGGAGTAGTTGATGTGTATCCATATGAATGACTGTGTGCATATATGTGTGTGAGTGTGAGAGTGGTACAGGAGTAGTACATGTATGAATGAGTTTTAAGCCCCGTGAGTATCTACTTGCAGGTGTTCCTTGATGAGACCTTCAATTCACGGAGCACAAAGGAGACGAGAGACTGCCTGAAAGTTGCCAAGAGTCATCTCTGCATTCACAAGTGTGGGACTTTGCCAGAGAATCTGGGTAGATATGGGCAGGGGCCCCTCCCCTATGTGCTTCATAGAATCCTGAAATTGGGCTCCCTATTGAGTATACTGGTTACAAAAGACAGTTAAATACATAAAGAGATGCGGGATCACTAAAGAGAGCTTCTGCAAGGAAAATGCCCTGTGAGCCCAACAGACCTCCCTGCAGGGCAGAGGCAGGACGGCAGGGGGCGCTCATGATCCACGAAGCACAGGACCTGGCCCCCTAACACGTGCATTTGGAAAGGGAGGGGCTTCCTTTCTTCCTCTCAAGGTCTGAGATTGGCTTTTCAAAGCAAAAGGCAAAATAAGAACTTAATGGACTGTTACATGTCTAAAACTAATCTCTGGAAGCCTTTGCCTGAATTAATAAGGCAAGAGGAATCACATTTAAAAGGGACAGTGGTAAGTCATGTATTCACCTGAACGGTGGGGGCCTAGAGGACAGGACTGATTTACTAATTCAGTGGGTGTAGAATTTTGGGAAACACACTGCTTGTATATTTGCTGTGTGTCTCTTTTTAGTTCATGTTTCATTTTTCACATTTTTAAAAAATAATGACCTGTAATTATTTCCTTTATCCTCAAACACCTGGTCTCAACTTTCTGTAAGTTCATATTCCATTCTTAGTTCACACTGTCTACATTTTATAGCACAAATAAAAGGCTGCTATCAATCTGTCTCCTCCACACAAACATCTTGTTCTTCTCACTCTAGTCATTGTGCTTAGTTCCCCCAGCATCTTCATCACTAGTAAACTGCAGCCATTTCAATTCAATATCTACCACTTTTTGTTTTCTATTGCACATTAGTCATTTCTGTTGGTTTGTCACACAAGCATTTTTTAAAATCTGGTGCGACGGTTTGCTCGGTCGGTAGAGGTGGGGTCTGGCTGCCGACGAGGGGTTGGTCCAGCTCTGGATGAGGGGTCGGTCCCACTTGGGATGAGGGGTCGGTCCCACTTGGGACGAGGGGTCGGTCCGGCAGCAGACGAGGGATCGGTCTCACAAGGGGTTGCGCGGTTCGGCTGACGGGGTCGCCCGGCGAAGCCAGCGACGAGGGGTCGCCCGGAGAAGCAGGCGACAAACTGGGGACAAGGGAGGCCAGGCCCTTGTCGGGGGCTCTCAGGACTGGAGGGCGCAAGGCAGAAGAACTACCGCGGAGACAAGGAAAACACGCAAGTCAACTTTATTGAGGGAGAGGCAACAGTTTTATAGGGGCTGGGGAAGGCTGATTGGTCGAAGCCACACCCTGTTCTGATTGGTTGCCGGAGAAAGGTCAGTGGGTGGTACTGGATGGGGGAGGGGCGGTGGTTAGGGATTGGCTGTCGCTGTTGCTGGGGGAAGGGGCAGGGTTTAGGGATTGGTGGCAGCTGTTGCTGGGGTGGAGGGCAGACTTGAGTTTCCCACCCATGCCTGGTTGTTGCTGCTGTCGGGGGGAGGGAAAAGGGCAGACTGGATTTTTCCGCCCATGCCTGGCTGTTGCTGCTGTCGGGGGAGGGGAAAAGGGCAGACTGGATTTCTCCGCCCTGCGCCTGCGCAGGGAGAAAGAAGAAGAAGGGTGCCACCCCACAAGGCATTGTGTGGCGCCATCCGGGAGGAGGGGCGGCTGCGGAAGCATGGCTTCCGAGAAGGGGAGACCCGAGGGCACTCTGCGCCCATGCCGAGCTCCCTTCAGGGGTGGCGGTGAGTCCGACCAGCCACCCTATTATGGGGGCAGCGGCTTGGCCTGCCGCGGCTGCTCCCCCGCCAGGCCAGCAAACCACACTTCAGCCCGAGGAGTGACTGCATTTCCCCCTTCTTTTCAAATAAGGGCCAGGATGGCAGCAGCAACAAGTAGCCGAGGCCCACGAGGCAGTAAGCAATGAGGGAAGCGGGGCTGAAGAGGGAGGTGAGTATGACGGGGATATAAATGTACAATTTAAGGGGCGGTATCTTGCCGTTGCAAGCAAGGGTGGCCAATGTCCAATTCTTGTTGATCTCGGCGGCTATAAGATCTATCTGCTGTTAAAAGTCCCAAATGACAGCACGTTACAGGTAGTTGATCTCT
This sequence comes from Dasypus novemcinctus, assembly GCF_030445035.2. Lineage (NCBI taxonomy): Eukaryota > Metazoa > Chordata > Mammalia > Cingulata > Dasypodidae > Dasypus > Dasypus novemcinctus. The sequence goes on along the minus strand of NC_080691.1, from coordinate 59,251,252 downwards.
TCTTGGCGGCGAAGAGCGGTAGAGGCAGACTGTGTGATGGTCTGGAGGATCGCAGCTGTGAGGACAAGTCGTGTCAGGGCACCAGCGGCGGTGGTGGCGGCAGCGTCGGGAGTGGTGGAGACATAGGCGAGGACAACAAGAAAGCCAAAGTCTCCACGGGCGCGAGAGAGGCCGATGTTAATGGGGCGGGCCGACATGGGGCGGCCCAATCTGCAACACAGTGGGGGTTCAGGCAAAAAAAAAGGAGGGGGCGGGGGATGAGAAAGGACGCTTTGGATGGCTGAGAAGAGGAGTGAGGTCGAGACAGGAGGAAGCTCCGCAAGCCACGGGCCGGGGAAAGCGGGTTGCGGGCCATTTAGCGGGGCTGGTGAGAGGGGTTAGCTTGGCCAGAGGTGTTGAGGGAGAGCATAAGGAGAAGGAGAGAGACTATGTTAATTGGCTCGGCAGCATGGTGAGGGTTGCGGCGTCTGCACTGACGGTAGAGTGCGAGCAGCGAACGGACTTCAGGGTTGGATGGTTGCCTCTCGGGGTGGAGGGTGAGCTGGCTCAGTTGGTGCTGGATCACTCGCATCTGGCGCCGTTTCCTGCGGGACATCCACTGCTGAGGTGGCGGGTTTGACGTATCTCCCGGGGACCCAGATTGGCTGAGAGGCATCCTGCGGGAAGACACAAGCGAAACCTCGGCCCTGGGTAAGAAGGGGGCACGGGCCACGCCACTGACCTGTTTGAGGGTCCTTCCAAAGGACCAGGGGGGCCTGTGTGGGGCGGTACGAGGGGCCCCAATGCCTATGGACTGCCGAGAGACCATCCTTAATAAAGGTCAAGAGATTTAGATGGATTAGGACAGCGGTGATGATGTCTCTGGGAGGAGCATGAGGGGGGATTTCCCTCTGTTTTTCAATTTGTTGTTTCAGACGGCGATGGGAACTCTCCACAATGGCCTGTCCTTGAGGGTTATATGGGATACCTAAATGGTGGGCGATTTGGTAGAGCTGAAGGAACCTCGCAAAGGACTCATTGCGATAAGCAGGGCTGTTATCCGTCTTTAGGTCCCAGGGGACCCCCATGAAGAGAATCCCTTGCCGAAGGGCCTTAATGCAGTGCTTATCAGTCTCCCCAGGCAAGGGGACTGCATAGCACATGTGGGAGAAGGTGTCAATTATAACGTGCAAGAACTTAAGGCGTCCAAAGGACAGGACATGCGTGACATCCATCTGCCACCTGGAATTAGGCCTAAGGCTGCGGGGATTCACCCCCTGCGGTTGCAGAGGCCCCAGAGGCAGGAAGGGGGCACAGGTTTTGCATGTCCACACTAGGTGCTTACAAGTCTCATTTGGCAACTCAGGCAAAAGGTGGTGGAGTGAGGCGGCAGAAAAGTGAAACCTCGAATGTAAGGACTTAGCCTGATTGATAGCATCTCCGACCGTATCAAGGGCAAGGGTGGAGACCGTCTGATCCGCGGTGTCGTTGCCTGCCGCTAGGGGGCCAGGCAACCCGGAGTGGCTCCGGATATGAGCAATATACCAGGGTGCCATGCGTTTTTCAAGAAGGGTCTTAAGGGCATCCAGTGCCTCATCAATAGGAGAGGAGGTCGGGAAGAATGTAGCTAATGCCAAGACCCTGCAGACTTGCAGAGAATAGAGGCTATCTGTAAAGATGTTAACAGGTTCACAGGGGAAGGCGCAAAACGCTTCTACAATAGCCAAAAGCTCTCCCGTCTGAACGGAGTGTAGGTTAAGATGTGTAAAGACTTTCGGCTCTACGACTCCATCCAGGTACACAACCATGGAGTACTTAGTTCTAGAGGCATCCGTGAAAATAGTGACAGACCTCGGAAAGGGGGAGGAAGACGGGAAGGGGAAAAAAGGACTTCGGAAGGGAAATTTGGACACGCCTTGGAGTAGGCGGTGACTAGGGAAATGGCAATCGAAATCGCCTGCAAATCCCTCACACAGCACCTGCATTTGCTCATTATCCCTAATGAGGGAGGTGGTTTCTTTCGCATTAAGCGGCCAAACAATTACAGCAGGCTGAGTTTCAAACATATGGACGGACAGCTGCACTAAATCAGCTGCGAGAGCGATCCATAGTCTTACTGTGGGGCAGATCTTTTGCATCTTGCTTTTAGAAGGATGGAGCCAGAGGAGGGGCCCGTCCTGCCAAAGAACTTTGGTGGGCGTTCCCTTGGTGGGGAGGACCAACACCTGGAGACGCTGCTGGGGATCGAACCGCTGGAGGCAGCAATTATTAAGGGCGTTATCTACAGAGGCAATGGCGGCTCGAGCCTCTGGTGTAATGATTTTCTTTGCGGACACGGCAGAGGGGGGTTTATGGCTGGTTTGTAAGAGAGCAAATAATGGCTGGAGCTGTGCCGTGGTAACAGACAGAGCGGGACGGACCCAATTGATATTCCCACAGAGCTGCTGGAGCTCTGTGAGGGTGACTTGGTCTGGCACATTTAGTCGCACAGCCATTGGGGTTACATGCTGGGAGATATGGAACCCCAGGAAGGTTAAGGGGGGTTCAAATTTGACCTTGTCATTCTGGATTGTTAAGCCAATGGCGGACAGATTATGCCGAAGTTGAGAGAGGACATACTGCAGCTTCTCATGGGTCTCACATGCGACCAGGACATCATCCATATAGTGAATGAGGTAGCTCAGATCTCACAAGGGGGCGACTGCCGCGTTCACATACAGCTGGCAGATGGCCGGGCTATTGTGCATGCCTTGTGGAAGGACTTTCCACTGATACCTATCGGCTGCCCCTCGGTGGTTGGGGACAGGAACGGTAAAGGCAAAGCGTGGGCGGTCCTTTTGGTGAAGCGGAATGGAAAAAAAGCAGTCCTTAATATCTAGAGTGGCCACAAAAAAGTTTTTAGGAATGGCCACTGGGTGAGGGAGTCCCGGTTGGGGAGTTCCCATGGGGAGGATATGCTTATTAATCTCCCTCAAATCATGTAGGAGGCGGTATTTGCCAGTGGCCTTCTTTTTAATGATAAAAACGGGCGAATTGTAGGGACTTGTGGACGGTTCTGTATGTCCAGCTTCAAGCTGCTCTCGAACCAACTCACGAAGAGCTTGGAGTTTGTGGGATGGCAAGGGCCACTGCTCCACCCAAATAGGCTCCTCTGTATCCCACCACAAAGGAGTGGGTGTGGGAAGTGTTAATTGAGCAGTGGCGCAAACTATTGGGGAGGCTGAGTGGTTAACTGAACACCGCACTCCTCCAGGACATCTCGCCCCCAAAGTATAGTATCAAGGGTGCTAAGGAAGAGGGGCCGGAATGTGCCCACACGTCCCTCACCATCCTCCCAGGCAATAGGGTGACTGGCGCGAAGGGAGGTAGAGGAGCCAGTGGCCCCTTGGACGGAAGGGCCTTCTTGAACAGACCACTGGGCGGCGAAATGAGCAGGGAAACAAGAGACCTCTGCACCAGAGTCGAGGGTCCCAGAATACCAGCGGTGGTGAATCTTAAACCTCATGGTAGGCCTGGTGGACGTGATGGGGACTGTCCACATCAGGGCTTTGGAAGGTTGGGACAGGGAGCCTCTTTGGGGTGGGGCTGAGGCCTGCCCCTCCTGGAGTTTAAAGATGGCTGTTGCTGCTGCAGGGGAGGCTGCATACGGCAGTCACGAGCCCAATGGTACCCCCGGCCGCAGCGGGGGCAGGGGGTAGAAGGGCCCCGTCGGGGCAGTGGGGGGGGGAGGAACAGGAGGGCCCGGCGGTGCAGAGACTGCCGGGCATTCACGGGCGAAATGTCCTGGCTCGCCACATCTGAAACAAGAGGAGTTAAGTGCCATGGCTGTTGTGACAGCCTTGGCGAAAGAAGCAGCCTGTTGGTCAAGGCCGTTACAGGCAATTACCCAATCGTCTATCGACTTTTCTCTCATGGGAGTGATTGCCTGTTGACAAATGGGGCTGGCCCCTTCAAGGATAATTTAACGGGCGAGGGCGCGCTGAGCCTGTTCATCGTGGACACTGCGCACACATGCCCAGAGGACTCTGGAAACATAGGTAGAAAAGTCCTCATCCTTGGTCTGTGTGAGCTTAGTGAACTTGTCAGCACTACTGGCAGTGCAGGTGTGAAAGGCCCATAGGGTGACCTCACGAATCTGAAGTCAGAAGCCAGCCGGAGCACGGTAGTAGGCCGCAGCCTGGCTAAACTGACCGGTGCCGGTGAAGGCTTCTGGTGGGTGATTAACACCCCTTGCGATGTTGGCCACAACCTGCTTTTCAGCCTCGGCATGAAAATGGGTGCGCCAATTTATAAACTGGCCAGGCGTGAGGATGGCACGGGCCAGTTGGAGCCAATCGAGGGGGATGCACAGAAGGGTGGACATCTCTAACAAATGCTGAGCATAAGGGCTGCCTAACCCATCCTCCTTAACAGCCTTGCGGAGCTGCTTAACATTTTCTGCATCATGGGGGTACCATGGAAAGGGGCGCTGAGGGGTGGGAGTTATGTTAAGGGAAAGCAGGTGGTAGGAGGCGGCAGGGAGGTAGGCGGAGGTGCCCCAGCGGGGGAGGAATACGGGTCCAAGAATAGGCTAGAGGGGGCCACGCGTGCAGCAGCTTGCCACGGATCGGATGGAGGGGGCTGCCAGGGGGAGGCGGGGCCGGGGGGGGCCGCTGGTGTGGAGGGCGCGAGAGGAGCCATTGCCCATGCAGTGTTACAAAATGGCTGTGGGCCGTCCCCAGCGGTGCTACAAAGTGGCGGGGAGGGAGCTTCCAGCCCACCCAGGCAGGAAGTCGTCGGGGGGAGGGAGGGGCAAAGGGACCTCCCCTTTAAGAGCGAGGAAGAAGGCGGAAGTCCGCCATCTTGAGAGTGCCTCCCCTTTTCGAGCGAGGAAGAAGGCGGAAGTTCGCCATCTTCACCGGCGCTCGGCACTGCTAGATTACACTGTTTAGGGGGACAATTTTTGAGCGTGTTATTAAGGCGCTCAACAAGCGACTCAGAGTAGGAATCGGAGTCGGTATCAGAATTCCAATCAGGGTCCCTGTTAAAGTCGCTGTCCTGACCGCACGGCGGCGGCGGTGGCTCGGCTGGGGGGAGTCGATGGTAGGGGCGCCTTGAAGGCAGGAGCGGATGGTAAAAAGTGCCGGTAATAAGCCAGGAGGGAATCTTTTACCTTCCTGCTCCACAGCAGAAGTGACCCTATCTATAAGGCGAGTATAGGTGTCCGGGTCCCAAAGCTGACACATGGCAAGCCACGGATTAAAGGGGAGAAGAAGGTCCCAATATACTTGGAGCTGTTTCAAAGAGATCTTACACCGGTGAGTGTCTAGGAGACCGGCGAGGGCCCAAACTTGTGGGGCTTGCTTAGCAGATAGGATGTTACCCATTGCTAATGGCCTTTTGGAGCCAATAAGAAAAGGGGCCCTTACCTTGAGAGCGCGGCAATGGGAGCTGAGGTGCGCGGTGAGACGAGGGGACGGAGCCGATGGGACTCCGATGGTGGTCGCGGGCCAAGAGAAGGCCCCGACGAGGGGAGGGCAGAACGACGAGCAGTGGAGCAAGGCAAAGGGGAGCAAGCACGGAGGGGAGGAGGCAGAGGTGAAGGCAGGGGTGGAGGTGCTCAGGCATGCTCTCCTGAGAGTTTTATTGGCGCCTCTTAATCATAGCGGGTCGGTATAGGCCCCCGACATGGAAGGAGAAAGCCATCCAGCGATTCTCCCAGACCACCGTGGATCGTATGAGGTCACCAAGGTTCAGGAGCAGCAATGCAGAGCGAAAAGATAGGGGTGAGAAGAGAGGAGGGAGTAGGGCTGTGGGAGGGTTACTTCAGACGTGCAAGCGCACGCTCCCAAGAAATCCAAGGCTCCTCTTAATCATAGCGGGTTGGTATAAGCCCCCGACATGGAAGGAGAAAGCCATCCAACAATTCTCCCAGACTGCAGTGGATCATATGAGGTAGCCAAGGCTCAGGTAGCAGCAATGTTGCACGAGAGAAGCCCCACGGTGAGAAGAAAGGAGGGGGGGTGGCCAGGTTATGGAGTGAGGCTGTGGTGGAGTTGCCTTGCCCCACGTTGGGTGCCAGCTGCGACGGTTTGCTCGGTCGGTAGAGGTGGGGTCTGGCTGCGGACGAGGGGTCGGTCGAGCTCTGGACGAGGGGTCAGTCCCGCTTGGGATGAGGGGTCAGTCCCACTTGGGACGAGGGGTCGGTCCCACTTGGGACGAGGGGTCGGTCCGGCAGCAGACGAGGGATCAGTCTCACAAGGGGTTGCGCGGTTCGGCTGACGGGGTCGCCCGGAGAAGCAGGCAACGAACTGGGGACAAGGGAGGCCAGGCCCTTTTCGGGGGCTCTCAGGACTGGAGGGTGCACGGCAGAAGAACTACTGTGGAGACAAGGTAAACACACAAGTCCACTTTACTGAGGGAGAGGCAACAGTTTTATAGGGGCTGGGGAAGGCTGATTGGTCGAAGCCACGCCCTGTTCTGATTGGTTGCCGGAGAAAGGTCAGTGGGCGGTACTGGATGGGGGAGGGGCGGTGGTTAGGGATTGGCTGTCGCTGTTGCTGGGGGAAGGGGCAGGGTTTAGGGATTGGTGGCTGCTGTTGCTGGGGTGGAGGGCAGACTTGAGTTTCCCACCCATGCCTGGTTGTTGCTGCTGTCGGGGGGAGGGAAAAGGGCAGACTGGATTTTTCCACCCATGCCTGGCTGTTGCTGCTGTCGGGGGAGGGGAAAAGGGCAGACTGGATTTCTCCGCCCTGTGCCTGCGCAGGGAGAAAGAAGAAGAAGGGTGCCACCCCACAAGGCATCGTGTGGCGCCATCCGGGAGGAGGGGCGGCTGCAGAAGCATGGCTGCTGAGAAGGGGAGACCCGAGGGCACTCTGCACCCATGCCGAGCTCCCTTCAGGGGTGGCGGTGAGTCCGACCAGCCACCCTATTATGGGGGCAGCAGCTTGGCCTGCCACGGCTGCTCCCCGCCAGGCCAGCAAACCACACTTCAGCCCGAGGGGTGACCGCAATCTGGGAGTTTTGTTCAGGCCCAGCATTGTTTAATAATCTCTATGAGTGACAAGCTATTTATATTTTATTTATTTTTCCCATTTCATCCTCACCCACAGATATATATTCACAGCTTTTGGATTTTTATCTTTGTTTTTTGTTTTTTAAAGATTTATTTATTTATTTTTATTTATTTAATTCCCCTCCCCTCCCCCAGTTGTCTGTTTTCTGTGTCTTTTTGCTGTGTCTTGTTTCCTTGTCCACTTCTCTTGTCGTCAGGGGCATGGGAAGTGTGGGCGGCGGCATCATTCCTGGGCAGGCTGCACTTTCTTTCGTGCTGGGCGGCTCTCCTTACGGGGCACACTCCTTGCGCGTGGGGCTCCCGTGGGGCTCCCCTACATTGGGGACACCCCTGCGTGGCAGGGCACTCCTTGCGCGCCTCAGCACTGCGCATGGGCCAGCTCCACACGGGTCAAGGAGGCCCGGGGTTTGAACTATGGACCTCCCTTGTGGTAGATGGATGCCCTAACCACTTGGCCAAAGTCCATTTCCTGGATTTTTTTTATCTTTGTTAGCAAGAATGAATTCCAATCTCCCTCTAAGTCCAGGTCACTCAATTTTGCATCTGTTTAAACCTATGGGACCACCTGCTAAGTATCAGGGACATGTGATTCAGCATGCTGGATGCCATCTCCTCCCATACCACTTCTCAAATCAGATCAACCTTCATATTTACCTCTCACACTGAAGATCTTGATATGTTCTGTTTTTCTGGCTTATTCTACTTCTGTTCACTTTCCAATTACCTGCAGTCAGCCATGAAGGTTATTTGTTATGTAATTCACTTGACTAATACGGAAAACCTGTGTCTTATTATAGTTCATTCAAGGCTGAATTCATGAAACAATAGGGTAAATGGATTTTCAGACATAAGATCTAAATAGATCAATGGACAGTTGTGGTCACTGAAGTTGAGGGATTTGACCTGCCCCATTGACACAGGTGTGACTTGGAAGGACAGGACCAGGGAAGTTGTCACTTGTGTAGGTATGGTGGTCAGTGGTGAGGGCTCACAATGGTCCCCACATTCTGGTTATCATGGGACTGATAAGACTAACAACTGTGTTAAAAATAATAAATAGCTCCAGGAACCTACTGTAAAATTTAAAAAATCTCTGCTGTCATCATCACTATGTGTCTGTTCAGATTAAAGGATATTGAGGTGAGGGCACATTCTTGGGGTCATACAACAGGCAGGGATGGAGCTGCTGAGATCTCTGCCATTAATGACTTTTACGTTCTCAGCCACAATCCCAGATTCACTGACGCAGTCCTGACAAGGGCAGCTCTCAGGACATTTTTCAAAGGGACCTGATTCCATGTCAGGGAGTTGCTCACTAGCCATTGTGAGTTCATCCCTTCTGGAAACTCTTCTGCTGTATGGCCAGGGATCTGCATGATAATTCCCCCATTATAGCCAAAGTTATTTTCATTAAATTCAAATTCAAGAATTGGAATTTTCCTGGGCCCATGAATGAATCCATGGATGGACCTCTTATGGCTGCTGTAAAAAGTGTCAAACTTTAGATGGCTTAACACGATAGATGTGTATTGCTTTGCAGTTCTGCAGGCTATAAATTTACAACCTGTAGGGGATAATCCTTGCCATCCTCTTTCTATGCAGTAGTGCTTTGTTGAAAATCATAAAGCTTCAATTCCTAACTCAGTCACCAAGGTATCCTTCTTGAGTCTGTCTGTCTGTGTCCAATTCCTCCCTTTTTAAAAGGACACCAGTCTTGTTGGATTAGGGCCCAATCTAATGCAGTTTATTTTAACTTAGCTAATAACATATTCAAAGACCCTATTTCCACATTCACAGGACAGGGTAATTTTTCAACATTTCTTTGTGGGAATTAGAATTCAACCAATATCTCTAATCCAACATTTATGTGAGAGGAGGTCCTTCCCTGGGCTGTCTGTATTTGTAGCCCAGAGGAAGGTTTATGTTTCTTAATGTTATTCCTAAAGGAGAGCATCCTGAGGTACAGGGTGTCCCTGCAGATTCAACTATGTTTGGGGGGTAAACAGGCATAGGGACCTTCTAGGAGTGATTATCTTCTAAAAAGAGATGTTTACTCTGCTAAGAATAAACTGCTGGAGAGATTAACTTGAACAATTTAGACACCAGTAAATATTGAATATAATAGCCTTTTCAGATGAAGACATGATCACACAATGTAAATGACAAATTCGATCTGAATCGTGGCACATATTAGAGTGGATAAAGTTCGTCTGAATTTATCATGTTTGTTAAATTTACCTATTGCCACAAAATTTTATACTATACAATAAAACAGCTAAAGCAGGTGATGAACAGATCAGAATGTTTATAGGGCAGATTAGAAGGTTTTGTATTAATGTTGCATATTGGATAAACATAACATATTGACTATATTCCCAAGGTCATTGTTTTTGGTTGTACCTTACTCCCTTCCAGGTCTTTCATCAAATTTTTATGGCCTTTATTTGGAAAAGCCAGACCCAAGGAAGGGCACTGTGTTATCATAGTGCTTAGCCAGCTTCTTCCTCCCAGAGGATCCACAGAGACAACGACCCCCATAGTCCTTTTTAATTTGACAATCACAAATACCTCCCACATATAAATAGCCACTTGGGCCAACAGATGAAAGGACAGACCACATGGACTTAAATTCAGGATCCACCTCAACCAGGAAAATATTGTCTGCAAATCATTGGCCTTGTCCACAGGAACAGAAAAGCCTTGTGATTCCTCCTCTTTCTGGTGGCAGCTCCCAGATGTGAGTGTCTAAAGAATTCAGCCATAAAGGCAATAGGATGATGCATATGAGCTCATGTCTCACTGTGTTCTCCTTGTCTCAGGTGTCCTGTCCCAGGTGCAGCTGCAGGAGTCAGAAGCTGCCCTGGTGAAGCCCTCACAAACCCTGTCCCTCACCTGCACTGCCTCTGGATTCTCCATCACAACCAGTGATTATTGCTGGGATTGCATCTGCCAACACTCAGGGAAGGGGCAGAAATGGTTATAAGCAATATGTTACAGTGGGGATAAAGGTTATGCCTCATCTCTCCAGTCAAATCTCCACATCCAGAGACACATCCTAGAACCAGTGCTTTCTGCAGCTGGGCTCCATGACAGCTAAGGACACCACTGCATATTACTGTGGAAGATACACAGTGAGGGGAAGTCAGCATGAGCCCAGACATAAACCTCCCCATTCAGGAGGGGGATGGGCAGCAGAGGGCTCTTAGTCCCCCCACCGCCCCCCCCCCCCGAGGCCGGCAGCAAACCCATGCTCAGGTTCAAGCAAAATGTGAGGAAGAGAGGAGTCCTGTAATGAATGTATAGGGTTTTTGTTTTTTGTTTAAAAGCAATTCATCTCTGGGGATTCATTGCCACATCTATTCTAAGTAATGCCAGGATGTTTCCAAGTTTCAGACACAGAATACATATTTGTAGTGCTTTTGTATGTATTACAATATTATATGTTGTAACACATAAATTACTTTTCTTCATAATTTTCTGCTGCATTATTCTGGAAGTATGAACAAACACATTTAACTGCCACTCGACATTATGCATTTAATTTGTGGGAATTAATTCTCTTTCTTGACTGTGGCTGTTCAGAAACAAATTAATAATAATAGTAATAATTATAACAATAATAAACTAAAATGTCAAAATTTCTAGATTTTTTAGTTACTGCAAGGACAGGTTATTTTGTGGCAGGATTATTTTATTGGAATTGAAAATTAAAGCCCCTACCTTCTTTTCCCAATTGTGACCATGCATGTTCCACCTCTCCTAGAATGTTCAGTGTTCTTGGTTCCCAGGTTTAGCTCCCCACACCACATAAGGCACCATTATCATCAGAAAGTGTAGACTACTTCACATGGCTTTAGGTTCATCGTCCAGGTGACTCAAACTTTTCTCTCTCATGGACAGTGCTTCTGTGCTGATATAGTCGGTAAATGATCCAAACCACACAGTAGGCTGATCCTGATGGGTGCAGCTAGAGGGATGGCCTGGGACAAACCACCCAACTCTTACTGGGAGAAGATGCCTTCTGGGGTGGTAAGATCATCAACCATCGTCAGGAACCCTTGGAGTTCTTCCTGATCTACCACCTCTGGGGAATGGGCTGTATTTTCAAGAGAGAAATGAAAAGTAGAAAGGTCGAACATGGAGGGTTTGAAACCTTGTGTCTGCAAGGATAGGCTTTCATCTTCCTCAGGAAGGGTTCAGGCTCACCTGACTCACTTGATCCCTGGAGCTGGAATTTGATCGAAAGCTGCAAGTATGCAGTTATCTGCAGGCGCCATTAACTCTCAGCAGAAACCACAGATGAAAGAGCCCAGAGTTGCAGGTTGACCACTGGAGAGTAGTTGGGTGATGCAGCAATAAACAGGACAGTGCTGTTCACATGGAACCATCTCCTCCATTCTCATATTGAAGAGATTTGATATACCTACCATCCAATAAGTGAGATCAGGGAATTTTCAGATGTTCAGCAAATGGATAGTTTCCAAAGACATGTTGCAGGTCTTAGAAACATGGGTATCAAAATTTATTAGACATGATACTATTCTAATTTGATCCATGATGATACAGCAATAGAGTTTTCAGAAATATTGATAGATTCAGCCTTCTCCTCATGGGACCTTAGTATCCCTTTATATTTCAAAGTCTGAAGACAAGAGTTTCATAAACTTTGTGTCATATGGAGAAGTTAAACAGCTATGTGTAATCATATGGGATGTACACATGCAATTAAATGTTTTTCTTATTCCATGTAGTTTTCATAGAATTTTGGATTAATTCAATTAGTTAAGGATTAGAGTCCCAATTCCCAAGAGGATTACTGATTTAAGAACAATATGCCAGGTTAGCAAGAGGAATCCTAAGGATGGAAGAGGTACTGGGAGAGTTAAGGGTCCTCATCCCTACACTGGCACCAGGGGAACCAGAAACCTGAGAAGTCCTGGCAATTCCTGTATTCTCTAACCCTTCCCAACATTCAGAATCACAGGGACCCTTTCTCCTGTGGGAATAACAAGCACAGTCATCTTGCTCTTCAAAACTGTTAATCACCACTGAAGATCAGCAATCCAGGGTCTATTCTCTCATCCTCTAGATTCTATTAGCCCTGGACTCAAATCAGCCCCTTCTCTAAATTCATCATGCACTCCTCACCCCTCTCTCAAATTCATTCCATTGTGCCTTCTGGTATCTTCAGTCAGTAAGAGGGCAAAACAATACACCTCAAATCCATCTCTGAATATGCCTTTTCTCTGCCTATACTAACTCATACTTTATTCCCACATGGAACACACCTCGGAAACATTCTCAAATGGGGTGTTTCCCCATGATTTTCCTCATAGAATTTGAGTGTTTGCCTAATAGATGCTCATTGTCAGTTTCAGACAATGCTCACTTTTCCCGCGTCCATTCTTGAGCTTTCATCCTCATATGATAGCACCAATCCACAGATACCCTGTCTCCATGTGATTAATTATTGTCCTTGGGATTCCTGCCTTCTTTGAGGAAAACCTCACCACCTCCTCTAGGACTCACTCACATAAGACCTGTCATGATTCATGATGGTTTCAGTACACAGATACATGATGCATGCAATGTGTGAGACTCCTTAATTTTTTTAATTTTTAAAAAAGATTATTTTTATTTCATTTCCCTCCCCTTCCCTGCCCCACCAAGTTGTCTATTCTCTATGTCCATTTGCTGTGTGTTCTTCTGTGTCCCTTTTGTATTTTTGTCAGTAGGGAATCTGTCTTTGTCACTGGGAATCTGTGTCTCTTTTTTCTATTATCTTGCCTTGTCATCTCTCATTGTGCGCGGTGCGACTCCTGGGCAACCTGCACTTTTTTTCACTCTGGGCAGCTTTCCTTACAGGGCGCACTCCTTGCACATGGTGCTCCCCTACAGGTGGGACAGCCCAGCATAAATGGGCCCTCCTGTGCACATCAGCACTGCGTGTTAGCTAGCTCCTCACATGGGTCAGGGCATCCTGGGTTTGAAGCCTGGACCTCCCATGTGGTAAGCAGATGCTCTATCCATTGAGCCAAATCCAATTCCCATCTTTGAGTCTCTTTATTTTTTTTTTTACTTTTTTTATTGACTTTGTAATAATATTACATTAAAAATATATATATGAGGTCCCATTCAACCCCACCACCCCACCCCACCTCCCCCCCCCCCCCAGCAACACTCGTTCCCATCATCATGACACATCCATTGCATTTGGTAAGTACATCTTTGGGCACCTCTGCACCTCATGGTCAATGGTCCACATCATGGCCCATACTCTCCCCCATTCCATCCAGTGGGCCCTGTGAGGATTTACAATGTCCGGTGATTGCCCCTGAAGCACCATCCAGGGCAGCTCCAAGTCCCAAAGACGCCTCCACCTCTCATCTCTTCCTGCCTTTCCCCATACCCATCAGCCACAACACTCTGTCCTCTCATGATCTCACAGAGCACCATAATGGACCTCACACTTTGTCTTTCCATGAACATCTCACTCCGCGTTTCCAAGTTGAAACACTTCACTATATTGCCTCCTCCTCCTGTAACATCTGCTCCCTCTACACTTTCACTCCAAAATACATCCTACCACACCTGAAACACCACACTCTCCTTCCTTTCCACAATCTAGATCTTATACACATAAGACACAAGAAAAGTTTTTACAAAGTAAGCATTTTTATTGAAGAAGAAATAAAAATTTCTTTGAGAGTGACACGATTGTCTATGTAGAAAATCTCTTATGAATCGACAGAAAAAAATTCTGGGATGAATAAACAATATAGGAAGCTTGCAGGTGAAGGGTCTTCTATTAAACTTAACTATTTCCCTATATACATATATACCAGTAACATAAAATTAGAATTTGAAAATAATAAAGTCATAAATGAACAACAGCCACAAAAATGAAATACATACATTTAGACTAATACAATATGTGCAGTCTCTATTTGAAAAAAAGTACAGTATGATGAATAAAGAAAACAATTATCTAAATAAATTAGAGAATTTTCAAATTCATATAATGGAATACACAGGGCTGCTAAGAGATCATTTTTGCCCTACTTTATCTATAACTTCATTGTAATCTCAAACAAAACCTCAGCAAGATATTTTATGTGTATCAAATGGGACCTCACATATATATTTTTAATGTAATATTATTACAAAGTCAATAAAAAATAAAAAAATAAAAAAAAAAAAACATTTTCTAAAAATTTTACGGAAAGAAAGAGGCATAAATTAAGAACACAGTACTGAAGATGTCGGGCTCACCAACTAAATTAAATATTGAATATAAACCTTCAAGAAACAATGAAATTCATAATTGTTGAAAAAAATAAGCAGGGAGATAAAGGTTGAAGAATAGAAAGACCAGAATTTGACCAATACAATTATAGTCAAATGATATTTGTAAAAGAAGCAGTAGTAACTTAAAGGAAGGAAGATAATCTTTTCAAAATATGATGCTACATTCAAATTCAAGAAATAAATGAAGTAGACCCCTACCTTTCACAAAATTAATACAAAATAATTCAAAGACCTATATGTAAGGCACAGAAATATAAAATGTGTACAAGATAACATAGGTGAAAGCCCAGGGACCTAGGACATAGGCAAAGAATTTTTATTTACCACACCACAGGCACAATTTGTGAAAAAATGATAGCATGTACTCTATTGAAAGTGAAATCTTCTTTATTTTTTAAAAATTTATTTATTTATTTCTCTCCCCTTCCTCCGCCCACCCCCCCCCCCCCACGGTTGTCTGTTCTCTGGTTCTATTTTGTGGCATCTTATTTGTCCCCTTCTGTTGTTGTCAGAAGCATGGCAATCTGTGTTTTGTCATCTTGTTGTGTCAGCTTTCCGTGTGTGCTGTACCATTCCTGGGCAGGCTGCATTTTCTTTCGTGCTGAGCGACTCTCCTTACAGGGCGCACTCCTTGCGTGTGGGGTTCCCCTACGCGGGGGACACCCCTGCGTGGCAGGGCACTCCTTGCGCACATCAGCACTGCATATGGGCCAGCTCCACAGGAGACAAGGAGGCCCGGGATTTGAACCTTGGACCTCCCATGTGGTAGACGGACGCCCTTAACAACTGGGTCAAGTCCGCTGCCTCTTCTTTATCGAAGACAATGTAAAGGGAATGAAAAATCAAGGCACACACTAAGAGAAAATACTTGCACAACTCATACCTGACAAAGGACTTTTATACAAAATGTACGAAGATCTTTTATAACTCAACTATGACAACACAAACAATCCTGTTTAAAATTATGCAAACGGTCATACAATAACCTCATCAAATAAAATAAGCTGGGGTCAAAAATAATATGAAAAGGGAATTAGAGGGGATGGGTCAAGTAATGGGTAGCTCCCCTTTTCCTCTGTAGATTAAGAAACTTGGAGAGGTCTTATCTTCTGGGTGTAGGTGGATTTATTAGGAACTTTTCCCTCAGATTTGACATCAAGAAGCTCCAGCATAGGTGCCAGAAATCACAGCATTTTGTCCACACAGATTTCTCTAGCTAGAGGTCTCAGCCTGAAAGCACTTCTCAGAGCAGCGTTCAGTCTGGGTAATGATGTCTTTAGGACTTTTATAGCTGCTCTGAGAAGGGGAATATTCCTTATAAGCTAAAGCTCTGTGGAATACAGATTTGAGAAGGAACATATTATGAAAAGGACAGCAAATTTCTCATAGAAATACTGGAAATCAATGAAAAACTTGCTGAGGCTCAAAGAGATACTGCAAAAATAAATTGACTATATTGACAGAGGTTTGTGTTGTGCCACAGTTTATCAGGCAGCAGCTAGACACTGAGAATAAGGCAGTGAACAAGAAAGACATCTCCCAGGCCTTAGTGGAATTTATATATTAGAGTTGCACTTGTCCAAAATGCAATTCATGGGTTTCCCTCTCAGCACTCAATGGGATTAATTCCTAAACTTCCTCCCCCACAGTTATCTGCTCAGGTCCAGCTAAACAGAAAGAATATACTCACAATGCAAGCAAAGATTTCCAATGGGACGACTTTGAAAAAGCCAAGGAAATTTTTTAAAAGATGAAATGCTTTAAATATAGAAGATCGAGTTTAAAATGATGCCACTCTAATGGTGGAGAATTTAAAGGTTTTATATATAAAGTTTTTGTATAGTTATTTTAAAAAAGGAATATGAAAAGAAGCTTAGCATGATTTGTCATCAGTGAATTGCAAATTAAAACAAGATACCACTGCACTTGTGTTAGAAAGGCTAAAATAACTTTTTTAAAAAACAGCTACCACCATCTGCAGGTGAGGTGAGGACACCACCACTGCTGGTTGATTCAAAGGGGCACAACAGTGTTGGAACACAGTTTGACATTTTCTTACAGAGCTAACCTCAGCCTTACCAGAGAAACCAGCAAGTGTGTTCCAATGTACTTAGACAACTGATTTGAAAATAAA
Source organism: Dasypus novemcinctus (assembly GCF_030445035.2). NCBI lineage: Eukaryota > Metazoa > Chordata > Mammalia > Cingulata > Dasypodidae > Dasypus > Dasypus novemcinctus. The sequence goes on along the minus strand of NC_080691.1, from coordinate 59,234,777 downwards.
TGACCACAAAAGACCTACACTTGAAGGATGATATCTTTTTCATTCATTGTCATGTAAAACTGAAAGCAAAAACAATTCCTTCAAAATATGTATCAAAAAGCAAATATGGTTCAACCAAATGCTAGAATATCATTATTATTGTTTCCTTCCTTTAAAAAAGTCTCATTTTGCTCAATATTCTCTGAAATTATCTCAAAGTAATCTTGTAAAATTTTACTTAAATTTCCAATATCATTTGACATATCCAATTGAATTCTCTTTCCTATCGGCCCTTTTCTTTTATAGCATTCTTTTCTACATCTGGAGTGGATGTCAGTTTTATTATGCTTCCTTATTCCCTTTTTCTATAACATCACAAATAAATTTGTTTAATAATTCATTATAAGATTTTTATTCTATACGTTCCTGTACTTCCAGGGTATTTCCTATCCAAATATTTGTTTGCTTATCCTTGTATTTATTTGTATTTTGTTTTGCATATTTTCTCAAACTTTGAATAATAGTAGTGTTTCATAATTAGAAAAATGTCAGAAAGAAAAGAATTAGAGAATCATTATACATTGTCAAGGTTTTTGCATTTGTCAAAATATCTGGAAGGAAACTACATTTAACCATATTATTTTTATACAACTCATATTGCTCAGTTTTAATAAAAATACATTTTATCACTTCATGACAGGCAACATTAAGACTGGCTAATATCCCAGGAACTGTCTATGTTGAAAACAGCCTGGAGATCTCATTCTCCATGTTGTGGAAATTTTGGTAACAACTCCTCTCCAGTTGTACCTTGCCTCTATGTTCACAAATGTTCATGTTCCTGAGCATAGAAGCAATGACACCCAACTCTGTTAAAAGGCAATTTCCATTACTCTGATGGATTTAATAGACCAATAATTCTTCTCTTGGAATAGAGACAGATAATGCTTAATTTAGACACAACTAGCAATTTTTTCCAAAGCTTTGGTTTCTGCAAGATAGAGATCCACCTTCTTCCACATCGCCTTTCCTCAAGATTCTCAAGTACACTTAAGACCACTTTCTACATTTACACCAGGACAGTTCGTTGCTCTTGGGTCTGAGAAACCAGTTAATGGTGTCATCAGCTCAGATCCTGGCGGCTGAATTCACAGACAAGGATCTGGTCTGAGGCACCTGTCATTGTTCCTCCTTGGGAAGGCAGGATGGGCGGGTCTGAGGAGCAGGGAACCACAGGCTTCCTGCTCATATAAGAAGAGTTCCTCCATCCATTCAGCCTTGGAATCAAGGATCCAGGGAATGGTGAGAGGCCCTTGCTTCATGCCAACAAAGCACACACTCTTTGGGAGCAGACTAGGGCAGGGTGAGTTCTCTGATTGGGGTGCCCCTGCTAAGCATTTTCTCCATCCCACACACCCTTGCTCTGTGTCCATTTGCTGATGGACTTGTCCTTGCCTCTCCTTGAAAGGGGCTGCAGTCTTGGACTTCTAAAATCTGAGAAGTGCTTTGCTCTGCTCTCTACCCTTGATTCCCACCCTAAGCTTAGATGCAGAATCTTCACAATTATGATGCATTACTCCAAGGTGGACATTCTCCTAAGTCATTGACACATATGAGGCAATTTTCCTTATATCAATTCTTAGAAATTATTCCTAACATTATCTCCTTCCTTGATTGGAGGCCCTGGGGAATGGGTGACCAGTGACCTGGATGAAGAGGACATGGGTGTTGTGCTGTGCAGACTCCACATTTTGGTCCCCAAACACAATCCTGTATGGTGAGAGCAGCTCTCTGTACACAGACTGCAGAACTCCTCACTAGAGGCAGATATCTAGAGGATGGCATGGGCATGGCTGGAGCCGGGTAAAGCAGGGCCAGGCTGGGTCACCCCCCACCCAGCACAGGTGCACCTTGAAACCCAGTGGCTGTCACCAGCTCAGCCTCTTGTTCTTACAGGCATCCCAGATGCAAATCACCTTGGGCCTCACAGAAGAAATGCCCCTCACAGGCTGGGCCTGTGTGGTAGGTCTTCATCCTCCAGGTGGCCATGCAGATGTGGGACTCCTCCTCTGCCTGCTGGCAGCTCCCCTGGGTGAGGGTCTTCGGGTTCAGGAGTTCAGGGGGGCTTGATTATGGGGTATGACAGACTCACAATGACTCTCCTTTTCCCCAGGTGTCCTGTCTGAGCTCACCCTGAAGGAGTCAGGCCCAGGACTGGTGAAGCCCTCGCAGACCCTCTCCCTCACCTGCTCTGTGTCTGGGGGCACCTTCAGCGGTTACTACTGGAGCTGGATCCGCCAGAGCCCTGAAAAGGGACTGGAGTGGATGGGGTACTGGTACACATCAGGAAGCACATACTACAACCCAGCTTTCCAAGGCCGCATCTCCATCACTGGTGACACGTCCAAGAATGAGTACTCTCTGCAGCTGAGCTCCTTGAGGACTGAAGACACCGCCAAGTATTACTGTGCAAGAGGCACAGTGAGGGGAAGGCAGTGTGAGCCCAGACAAAAACCTCCCCTGCCGGAAGGGGATGGACAGCAGGGGGCGCTTAGGACCAACAAGGACATGACTCGGCCCCAAGAGCGGGTGCAGGGAGGGGAAAGATTTCCTGTCAGCATCTGAGGCTTCCTTTCCCCAGAGCCTATTTCCCAAGGACTTGTCTGAGTTCTCCTTCATCAATCACCAGGGCAATGTCCGGGAGATTCAGAGCCACTTTTGTTTCACTTCTAGAAGGAAATGAAGTCACTGCCCCAGCCTCTATATCCTTTTCTTTTGGTCTTAACTTAGCTCCCAGTGTGACATTTTGCAGGTCATTGCACTAGTATGTCAAGCACCTCTTGAAGCCCACAGATTCTCACAAAAAAATTCCTTTCTGTTCTTTCTAAAATTAAATCCAATTTAGGGAAAGTATAAGTGGTTAAACATTCTGGTTTTTTTTTCCTTTTTTGAAAAATAGATTTAATTTTTTAATTTTAATGTTAACAGAAACTTTAGATTTCTAAAACATTATATAAATGTAGGGGTCTATTATTTTATATTTAAAGAAGATTTAGATTTAATAATGTTACAAAAAATTTAAGATATTCCCATATACCCCCCCCATATTTTCCAACTCTAACATCTTTCACTAGTGTAGTACATTTGTTACTATTGAGGACCATATATTAAAGCATTGCTACTAACCATGGACTATAGTTTACATTATAATTTATCCCACACAATTTTGTAGGCTATAAAAAAATTTACAATGGACTCTAATCATCACTGCAATATCATGCAGATCAAATCCAAATCCAAACAATGATCCCACATTACATCTGTTCTTCTCTTACCCAACCCTCATAACCTCTGGTGTCCAATGTTTTTACATCAATGACAAGAGTTCTTCCATTTCTGGAGTAAAATGTTTATAATAGAATGATAATAAGTCTACTTTAGTGCACTGTTCATTCCACAATCTAGGAGATTTTGAAATGTAGGTGCTCACTCTGTTTCTAATTGAGAGGGAACTTAAGTTCCATGCGGCAGGTGTGGGGAGTATCTGTTCCATGGGATGGGCACTGTCTATCCTCATCTCCTTGTTAGTTGTCCTGGGTGAGTCCAATGAACTGAAGCATAGGTGTTGCAACTTTGCGGAGATTCAGGACTCAACCAGCCCCTCCATGCCCAGGTGGAGGGATGGGCATGGGGATGAGGAAGTTGGGGATGGTTCAGGCAGGACCATGCTGTGGGGGAACCAAGGGTGAGGATGGAGGAGGTGCCATGCCATGGAGGTGGGGGTGAGTGTGTGATGTGGGTTGGATTTTGGACTGGAGGTGCACATTAGTATGTCTCTTCATGGATGTTCCTCATGCTTTGTACATGGAGAATTTAGGCCAGTTGAGCTTGGTGCAGCATTCTAAACAGCATGCACTTGTCTGAAGAGATGACTCCCCCAGACAGAGGCCAAGGAAAAGACTTCGAGGGATGTGGTCTTCTTTCTTTTCCTTTGCCTGACATAATGGAAGCATCTGTCTATACCAGTGGGCAAGGGCAGCTGGATTCTGAAGATGAGTGCCCAGCCCAGAGCTGGGTGATGAGGGGGGTACCCTGGGACAGGTAATACCAATGGGCATCAGGCCTACAAAGATTCCAGGAAACTGGTTTGAGTGGGAAGTCCTTAATGCTGGAGCAAACTCCAAGGACAGTGAGAGCACCTCCCTGCCTCTGGCAACAGAGTGACTACTGTCCCCTGGTCCATGGAACACAAGTTGGCTGAGGATGCCAGCCTGGCACAGGGTGGGATTGTGAGGAGGGCAATGCTGAGCCAGGCTGAGGAAGCTCCTGGCAGTAGGAGACAGTGCCTTGCTTCTAGAGCTCCAGTGGCTCCCTGGGCCTGCAAGGCTCAGTGTCTTTTTGAATGCATTGGTGGAGGGGAGGAGGGAGATGAGTGTGCTTGTACCCACTGGTGTTTTGGTGGCATTCAGAGAAGTGAGGCATGAGCAGGTGTCTGAGGAAGGAGGGACTGGACTCTCATCTACCTCCTCAGCACTAAAGGCCACATGTCCATCATGACTATGGGGATTTAGACCTCATTGAGCACATTCTTGTGGAATGAGGAGTTAGGAAAAGGATGTATCTGATTTGCTCTGATGTATTCTGATCTCCCCTTCTCCAAGATGCCTCCAGGTGAAGATGGGTATTAGGGTGGACATAATGAAAGTGCTTTCTGGTTCCTCTGGCCAACGCTAGCAGCCCAGCTTTTCTGACCAGCCACCTCCCCTTCCCTGCCACTGGCAGGAAGTTCTGCCCAGCAACCCAATTTGAATGATGTCTCCTTGAGCTGTGCAGCCCAGTGACCAGCAGGCAGCTGCCCTTGAGTAGTTCAGTCATTTATCCCTTCACCCTCCTCTTCCTTCCCCTGTCTTCTCTCGCATGAACTCCTGTGTTTGAGCTCCCTGCAGAGTATGCTTGGTTTCTACAGACAAATCACTAGGTCAAGAGATGTTATCAACAGCATATCTTACTTCTAAAGAGCAGTCTGATAGCAAGGGCCCAGCCAGGTAACACTGGGCAGAAACGCTGCAAGGGAAGTGCCCTGTCAGCCCAAAAGGAACATCCCTGCATCATGGGGGCTGATCTGTGGGGAACATTCAGGACCGAGAAAGCACTGGTCCCAGACCCAGGGCAGGTGCTGGGAGTGCTCAGGAACAAACACAGAGCAGGGCCTAGCTCTGGGAAGTACAGGAATACCTGAGAATGGCTACCTTGCAGCATCTCGGTGTACCTTTTGCAAGGAAGAGTCTACAATTAAAATTTATCCACGACTGTTGGTATGACGAATAATCTTGTACTCCTATTTGGGAAGTCAAAAAAAGAAATAAGATGCACTCTTAAAATTCCTAATAGATGACTTAATTGTTAGGAGCTAGAGGCCAGGAAAGGTTTGTTATTAATGGGTCAAGAATTTTGGAAGACATGCAGATCACATGATAATAGCTACATTTCTCTAAGAGAAATTCTTAATTTTTACAACTTATTTAAGAATATCCATCCATTACCCTCAAACATATAGACTCAACTTTCTGTAAGTTCACATTCTATTCTTATTTCATATTCTCTACAATTTACAGAGAAAATAAAATCCAGCCATGAGATGGTCCTTGCCCATCTCGTCCACATGATCTTGACCAACATGGTCTTCTTACTCTGATTATGGTGCTGAGTTCCTCCAGCTTCTTCATGTCTGGGAACCTTCAAATGTATCTCACTTGAATATTTATTCCCTGTCTATAGCAAGTTAGTCATTAGTCTTCGTTAAATGCTTGGATAACAGTAGCAATGAAAGTCTCTAGAGTTGATGTCTAGCTGCAGCTTTGTTTAATAATATACACAAGTGCCAAAAGCTAATTTTCTTTCCTTGGAGGGAGCACACCTTAACAACTCTTCCTCACTTACAAAAAAACATATGCACACCTATTCGATTTTGTTCTCTGTGAACAAGAATTTATACCTGTCTCCCTCCTTTCCATCAGTCCCCAAACGCTGAGACATTCAATTCTACAATTTTGTAAACCTATTTGACCATCTTGTGTATAGGGAGAACACTCATTCTGTATGTTGTATGTCATCCCTTCCCTCCTCTTACCCACAGCAAGTCAGTCCACATTTCCTGCTCTTAAACAGAAGGATCTTAATAAAACTATTCATTTTTCTAACCCTGCTTCTTATGAGTTTTCTATTAACTGCATTCAGGAATGTATGTTACTTGTTATATAATTCACTTGGCTAATTGTATTAGTCAGCCAAAGGGGTGCTAATTCAGAATACCAGAAATTGGTTCATTTTTATAAAGGGCATTTATTTGGGGTAGGAACTTTCAGATACCAGGTCATAAAACATACGTTACTTCCCTCACCAAAGTCTATATCCGTCTTTTGGAGCAAGATGCCTGGCAACATCTGCAAGGTTTCAGGCTTCCTGGGTTCCTCCATTTCAGGGTCTTGCTTCTCTCTGTATTCAGGGTTCCTGTCTTCCTGTGGCTTGCTTCTCTTTTCTTCATGAGGTTACTTTCTGGGGCTCCAGTTTAAGGCTTCAGCATCAAACTCCAACATCAAAAGTGCAACACTAAAATCTTTCAACTCTGTCCTTTGCCTGTCTGTTATCTGTGAGTCCCCACCCACAAACAGGTGGGCACTCAATACCCTAATGGCACAAGAGCTTTACCAGATTACTTAATCAAGTACTCTTCTGAATCCAATATATTCTAAAAGGTCTAGAGAAAAAATCAGTTTACAAACATAATCCAATATTTTTTTGGGGAATTCATCAATAATAACAAACTGCTAAACTAATATTGAATAACCAGTTGCCATATGGTGCATTCATGTCACTGTTCCTGAAATGATAAGATAAAAAGGGATTTTCAGTAACAACAGGACCTAAATCAGTAAATGTTTAGGTGGGGACACTGAGGCTGAGGGGCGGCATGTCAAGGACAGGAAAACAGCAGATGCCCATTGTGCATTTGCGGTGGTTAGAGGTGAGGGCTCTCACAGGTTCCTACCTTCTGGCTCCCAAGGCAATGATAAAACTTCAGTGATACCAGAAAACAGCTGTTCGTCCCAATGATAAAATTCACATACTAAGTTTCTGCTGTGATCCCCAGTTTGTTTCTTGTCAGATTGAATCTCAAAGAGGTGAGTTTACATCCTCAAGGACACAAGGCAGGAGGAGATGGAAATCTGGTGGGTTTTCTGCCACTACTGACTTCTAGAATTTCTCACATGACATCACGATTCAGTTATACAGGCCTCAGAAGGGAAACTTTTAGGTCACTTTTCAGGAAGTCTAGTTCCTGGGCAAGGATTTGCCCTCTAGCCACTATCAGCTCATCCCTTCTGCAAACCATTAACTGTGTGGATATATGGACAAGGACCTCCATGTTATTTCTCCTGATGTAGTGGAAACCATTTTCACTCAATTCGAAATTCCATGGAGTAGAAAAAGAAAACATGAACTGGGCTTCTCTATGAGCCAGGAAGATATTATTGAATGGATACATAGGACTGCTGTAATGAAGCATCAGTACTTGGATGGCTTACTACAATTCAGAAATATTATCTCAAAATAAATATATAGATCTGGACACTATACATCTGAAGCCTGCAGTGGTGAATCCTTCCTGCCCTCCTCCAAGCCACTGGTGTTTTGCCTCAGATACTTAGGTTTTAATTTCTAATTCAGCCATCACAAGTGTCTTCCTTGAGTCTGTCTGTGTCCAATTATACCACCAGTCATGTTGAAATAGTTCACAGTTTCATCTATTTTGATTTCATCTTAACCAGATTCTAAATAAGGCTACATACACAAGAACAAGGCTGGGACTTTAATATATGTTTTAGAAGACAGAATTCAACCTATGACACTTATCCAACATATGGGTGAGCTGGAGTTCACAGGAGGGTTTATGCTGCTTAAAGTTCTTTATAAAGGAAAGAGTCAGGAGGTGCAGGATGTCCCTACAGACTCACGTATGTTTGGGGGATAAACAGGCTTAGGAAACTGTTAAGCTCCTACACTCTGATTTATTGGACTTACCCCACTCAGCTAGCATGGTGTTGAAGAATGTCATCCACCACACCATGGAGCCTAGAGTGCCTACAACTGAAAGCAGCAGGATTGAATCCAGTATCCATGTGGAATCTAAGCCCCTTCTTGACATAGAGGTAGAATGGACACAACCAAGCCAAGGTCCACTGGAAGGAGGAATACAGTAAGAATTAGAGTGGACTTAATGATATTCTATTCATGAACTATTGTGGTTAATAATCGAGAAAATGTGGCATTGATGTGGAAAAAGTGGTCATGGTGGCTGCTGGGTGTGCGGAATGGAAGGAAGAGATGAGATGTGGAGGCATTTTCGGGACTTGGAGTTGTCCTAAGTGGTGCTGCAGGGACAATTGCTGGACATTTTATGTCCTCCCATGGCCCACTGGATGGAACGTGGGAGAGAGTGGGCTATGGTGTGGACGACAGGCCATGGGGTGCAGCGATGCCCAGAGATGTACTCACCAGATGCAAAGGATGTGTCACGATGATGGGGGAGAGTGTTACTGTGGGGGGAGTGGTGGGGTGGGGGCGGTGGGGATGAATGGGGACCTCATATTTTCTGAATGTGATTTTTTAAAAAAATGAATAAATAAAATAAAATAAAATTTAATTTAATTAAAAAAAAGGAACCTGTTAGGAGAGATAATCATCTAAGCAGAAATGCTTACTCACTGCTAAAAATAAGGTCTTGAGAAATTGATTTGAACAATTTCAATTATTCATTTATTATTGAGTATACATTGTATAGAGACCCTTTTAGGTAAAGAAATGTTCACACAAATGAGTCAAAGTCTGTCTGTATTATGGCGCATATTATACTAGACCCACTTTTTCCTAATTCAATGTTTGATATATTTAGCTGCTGCTTAAATATTTTAAAATACTCAATAAAAACAGCTAACAGAGGAGATAAACATATCAGAATGTATATTGGGCTGATTAGAGGACCTTGGGTTTTTATAAATATGTATATCCATGAGAATAGACACATTGGTTGTATTCCCAAAGTCATCCTTTTCTCTTTGCTGAAAGCAGCTTCCTTACCAGCTCCTATAGCAAGTTGTCATGGCCTGGAAAAAGGAAGTCCTAAATTTGGGAAAACATGGCTCCAGGATGAGTTTGTATTCCTCTACTCTGATAACATGTTCCGTCCAGGGGAGTCCCCTATAGCACTCCCCTGGATCATTTGAAATTTATCTGCTAAGGTATATTCTACAAGCAAATCACCTCTTAGATTAACAGAGAATGCACATCAAACAGGGATATCAATTTGGGATACTCCACAACCAGGAAAGCATTGTTGGCCATAATGGGCCTTGTGCACAGGAACATGATGCCCTTGTTGTTCTTCCTCTTTCTGATGGCAACTTGCAGATGTAGTGTCCCAGGGATCCAGTCATGAAGGTAAAGTGGAAGATACTTCTAAGCACATGCTTCATTGTAGATCTCCTTGTTCATAAGTGTCTGTCACCGCCACAGCAAGAGGAATCAGGTCCTGAAATGGTAAAGCCTTCACACATCCTCTAACCTATTCTATCTCTGGTCTCTCCACCACAACCAATGATTATTGCTGTGATTGGTTCTCCCAGACCCTTTGGAAGGGGCTGCAGCAGTTGTCAACATTATGTTATAAAGTGGGATACCAATAATGGCCCATCTCTCAATAGTCCACCTCCAAAGACATGTCCAGCTTAACTCCATGACTTCTGAGGACATGGTCCTGTTATTCTACTGTGTGGAGGATTAAAGGGAAGTCAGTGTGAACCCAGGCACCAACCTTCCCATGGAGGAGGGGGTTGGGCAGCAAGGGGCACTGAGGATCCAGTCAGAGTATGGATTAAGCCCAGGCTTTGGGGAAATAGGAGTTTCTTTTTCTTGCTTCAGAGCTTTTAATCCATGGCAATTCTCCACTATATTTGTTTTAAGTAATGCCATGATGTTTCCAGGTTTCAAAGACAGAATTTATTTGTAATACAATTGTATATATTATGTGATATTGTATGTAAGCGGACATAAATTTCTTTTCTTCATTTTGTTCTTATGGCTTAGATTGAAAGTATGAACAAATTTGCGTTTAATTGACATTCTACACTATGCAGTTAATTCTCTGGAATTATTCTTTATCCTGGTTGTACCCAGGGAAAATATAATAATAATAATGTCAAAATGGAATGATTGATTAGATATTGTATGGACAGATTTTTTAATGGAAGAATTATTTTATCCAAATTGAAAATTAAAGCCTCCACTAAATTTTCACAGAGTGTGAGCCGTATATCCCTTGTCTCCCAGGCTATTCATAGTTCTGGATCACTAGACTTATTTCCCATACCATGTAGAGCCCCATGAGCTCAGAGGAAAGGAACAGACAGAGGAGACAGCCTGGCATGGCCTTTGGTCCTTCATCCAGGTGCTTCATTTTGTTCTCTCCATCGCAGATGTGGCTCCTGTAACTACTACTAAGTCTGTGAATGATCCAAATTGTAGTAGGCTGATTCTGATGGGGATAGAGAGTCTGCTGGACTAGGGGAATGCACACAATTCTCATTGGAGACAAATGTCTCATAGATCAGACCCAGCTTTCATTTCAGGGGAAAGATGCCCTAAATGGAAACTTTCAGCAGAAGACTTGTAATATGTGTAGAGCTCTTCTCTGGCCTGCAATGCATCATAGTGGACTTCAGCTCTGGATCCAGCCAGCCTGGGCAGAGAGGCTTTCCTTCCCTATGGCTGTTAGACTGAATTCAGGTCACTTAATCTTTGTCCCTGTTTCTTCCATCTTCCATCTGTAAATGCTACTATATGCACCTACTGACTACACATCATGCAGGAGTAGGGGTGTGAGGATTAAATGATTAAAATTAAGCCCTCAGCACAGTGCCTGGCACATAAAAGTGAGGAAAAAATTACAGCATTTGGTGTTAATTTTACATGCCCCTCTTTGGATTCCCCCAAAGTGGGGGAAGACGAATAATAAGAAATTCAAAATATGTATTTTGAGAAGGTACATAATTCAGACAAGCATATCACAAGCATCATCATGGATTTGAGAATGCAGCAGCTGAGCTGTTGACCCTTACGTCCAATATAGCTGGATGAATGCGACGCTTTTATTTTCTTTCATTTTTTCAAAAGCAGTTTTATTGAGATATATTCACATACCATATAATCTGTCCAAAGTCTACAATCAATGGTTTTTAGTATAATAATAGTGTGGTTCATTCATTACTATAAAAAATTTTAGAAAAATTTCATTACTCCAAAAAAGAAAATTCCAATCCCTTAGCAGTCACCTCTCAAATTCCTCTATCCTACTCCAGCCCTACATAACCACAAGTCTAATTCCATCTTTATAAATTGATTTATATTTACATTTTATATGAATGGAATCATACAATATGTAGTACTTTGTGTCTGGTTTCTTTATTTAGTATAATGATTTTATATGGTTTTGTTTTGCCTGATACTAACATTTTGTAACATTAATATACATAACATTTCCAGAACAGGCATTTGATAACTCTGGTTTCATTTGTTTTTCTTTTCTTTTTTGTCTTTATATGTTTTTTTAATGTTACATTAAAAATATATGAGGTCCCCATACATCCCCCCTCCTTCCACTCCTCCCCCCATAACAACAACCTCCTTCATCATCATGAGACTTTCATTGCATTTGATGAAAACATCTCTGAGCACGACTGCACCTCATGGTCAATGGTCCACACCAAAGCCCACACTCTCCCACAGTCCAACCATTGGGCCATGGGAGGACATACAATGTTCGGTAATTGTTCTTGCAGCACCACCCAGGACAAATCCCACCCTCAAAAATGCCTCCAATCACATCTCTTCCTCCCACTCCCTACACCCATCAGCCACCATGGCCATTTTCTCCATACCAATGTCAAATTTTCATCGATTGCTAATCACAATAGTTCATGAATAGAATATCAGTAAGTCAACTCTAATCCATACTCTATTCCTCCATCCTGTGAACCTTAGAATGGTTGTGTCCACTCCACATCTATATCAAGAGGGTCTTAGATTCCACTTGGATGCTGGATACAATTCTCCTGCTTTCATTTGCAGGCACTCTTGTGTGGCGGCTTGCTCGATCGGTAGAAGTGGGGTCTGGCTGCGGACAAGGGGTCGGTCCAGCTTTGGACGAGGGGTCGGTCCCACTTGGGACGAGGGGTCGGTCCGGCAGGAGACGAGGGGTCGGTCTCACAGGGGTTGCGCGGTTTGGCTGATGGGGTCACCCAGAAAGCCGGTGATGAAGGGGTCGCCCAGAAAAGCAGGCGACGAACTGGGGACAAGGGAGGCCAGGCCCTTGTCGGGGCTCTCAGGACTGGAGGGCGCACGGCAGAAAAACTACTGTGGAGACAAGGTAAACACGCAAGTCCAACTTTATTGAGGGAGAGGCACCAGTTTTATAGGGGCTGGGGAAGGCTGATTGGTCGAAGCCACGCCCTGTTCTGATTGGTTGCCGGAGAAAGGTCAGTGGGCGGTACTGGACGGGGGAGGGGTGGTGGTTAGGGATTGGCTGTCGCTGTTGCTGGGGGAAGGGGCAGGGTTTAGGGATTGGTGGCTGCTGTTGCTGGGGTGGAGGGCAGACTTGAGTTTCCCGCCCACGCCTGGCTGTTGCTGCTGTCGGGGGAGGGGAAAAGGGCAGACTGGAATTTTCCGCCCTGTGCCTGCGCAGGGAGAAAGAAGAAGAAGGGTGCCGCCCCACAGGCATCATGTGGCGCCATTCGGGAGGAGGGGCGGCCGCGGAAGCGTGGCTGCCAAGAAGGGGAGACCCGAGGGCACTCTGCGCCCATGCCGAGCTCCCTTCAGGGGTGGCGGTGAGTCCGACCAGCCACCCTATTATGGGGGCAGTGGCTTGGCCTGCCGTGGCTGCTCCCCCGCCAGGCCAGCAAACCACACTTCAGCCGGAGGGGTGACTGCACTCTTGCTCCCTGGTGTGGTGGTTGACCTTGTTCAACCCATATTAGCTTTGTGGGGTAAGTCCAATAAACCAGAGTGTAGGAGTTGCAAATTTGTGCAAGCTCAGGTCCTGGCTATCACATGGTCAGTCCAGAGATTCAGGACCCCTGGGTATACATTAAACCCCAGCACCAACTACAGATCTGGTAAAAGTAACAGGAGAGGCTTGTGAACAAAGATCACATCTGAGTCCAGCTCCATCACACAGAAACACAAATTCCAAAGTAGGGCCAACTGAGATGGCACTGAACTCCATCTGGCATGACCATAGAACCTATGGGTCTCTGTAACAGTCAGAAGAACAAATACCTGGGGTTGTATCTACTTTATCTTTCTCTGGGACTCTGTTCAGGTGTGCATAAGGGCAACCCCTCTGATAACCTCTTGGCTCTTTTTGGAGACTCATAGTGCGAGGCTTTTTAACGCAATAAAATATGGTTTCATTTGATTCTCCTGGATGTCATAAGGAAGCCAAATGTGGACTGAAAATAATTGAAATTGCCTAATTTACTTCAATTTCATCAACCCATAATTCTGTGCTATACCTGCGGCCCAGAACTGATTTTTCACTTAGAAATTTAAAAATACAGAGTAAGAATCCTTGATCCCATTTTCATTAGTTTCTCCTATGTGCAAAATATTTGAGAAGTGTAAGTGTAGGTTTTTTAGGTCCAGGGAAGAGCAGAGATTTACTTCTCTTCTGAGTTTAAGAGGATAGGGGTGAGGGCTGGGAATAGGTAGAGATGAAGTACTATAGAGTCTTGGAGACACCCCCTTGGGGATACATCACCTTATCCATTGAAAGACTCAAGAAAACAAACCAAAAAGCAAAGAAAGAAACTGTGGTTTCCAGAAGTAGAAGAAATTCTGCCTCAACTCTAAGTTCTCCAGGTTCTGAAATTCTAGCCTTCTGGCTTCCCTAAATATTTAGAATCATGACTGAAATCCTACTCATGTAATTTTTGCCCTACAAAATTCATACTGCTCTATGGAATTTAGGCTTGCCAGAAAAATTACTTATGTAATTTCCTTAGAAGTAACCTCTTTTATTTCTATATTTACGTATCCTATTCTATGTGTTTCTCTGGTGTGTCCTAACAAATACATTCATCCAAATATTGATAGAAATATAATCAATATTTAAAATATTTCCTAAAAACTGATACCTTTAACTAAACTTTCAGAAGATCTCACTAGGAAACTCAATTACTCAAACACAAACACCTTCATCCATACCCTAGACAGTTCTAACTCTCCCAATATTCATGGTTGAGAAATATGGAGGAAATTCTATTTTCTCCTATAGATTCAATGCTGCTATGTCTCCTCCAATTCCAGGTGCCCATGCTTCCCAGTGAGCAGTGAGCAATTTCAAATATGGCACCCTCAAGGATGTTAGGAGCATGTGGTACCAATATTGATTTTCAAATTTGCTTTCTCACCAGCAGTCAGTGTTGTCAGTCAGGAAGAGATTACCTCCCTGTCACCCCCAACACATACACATGCACCTAGACTGTTCAGATAAATAGTTAGGCACAAGAGTAATTCATGGCACCAGGTGCTCCTGAGCAGGAATGAAAGACAGGAACTAAATTCTCAAAACAGAATCTGCACCTCTATGGAGACATGCAATGACAATGATGCTGATCACACAGTTATGTGCTGAATTCCAACTAACCTTCTGGCTCCAATAAGAACTTTCCTTCCTTGATGAAGGACTGATGTGCTTGTGGAAATGCTGACTGGATCTGTTCATGCACATTCCACCTCCTTATAGGGCATGGATCACGCTGTGAAGTCTCATATTGACTATAGAGACTTAATTTTTTGCTCAGGGAGCCAACTGCCCAGGACACTGCCATCATCCCAAAAATAATGACTGATTCTTAAAAAAAGTTACATGCACTGAAGAAGGATCACGCTATTCCATGAAAGAATTATTATAGGAAGTTTAGAATGTAGCCCTCCAAAGTAGTATGAAAGTCCTTTCATTCTCTTCCTTGCCACATGTTATACTTTTACCATTTCTCACTTATTTCATTAAGAACATATGCCAAGAACTGAAAAAGAAATGATTAAAGCATGAGTTTATTCTCATGATAAGCTTATGAACTTCTTGCAAGGGAAACTCATGAAAAATCTTCCTTTGATATAGACTTGGCAAAGATACGTGTGCATAGACATGCATGCATACACACACAAACATATAAAATGGACTCAGTAATCAAATCCTCTAATTCCCATAACTTCAGTAAACCCCTAGCTTCCTTCTCTTTGAGTTGTTACTCTCTTGACTGTTAGTTGGTCACTCTTTCCTGGGTATAACTGGATTGTACAAATTAACCATTGCTAAGATGTTTCCTACATTTATTAATAAGTTTCCTTTTAAATTATTTTGAAAACAAATTTTGTCCTTTGTTTTTGTTTAGAACAAGAAGATTCAATAAAACACAGATTATTATAGTCCTAGATTTTATCTGATGAGTTTACAAACCAAATAATCCCCTGCCTTTAGAGTGAACACCTCTGTTGTTATCCCCATATCCCACACTGGAGACTGTGCAATACTTGAGAAAATTGAGAAGGGTGAGAAAATCATCTCGAGTTTTTCTTGCTTGGAGACTAGGAAACCAATGGTGGAATTCCCCAGATCATGAGCCTTGAGTTAATACTCAATTGGGAAAAATGTCTTTCCAAGTGCTCTATATGCAATGGTCCACTAAATGTGAGATGTGATTTTCTCTTGCCTGTTCTTTTTTCATCTAGCATTTTGGATTTTGAGGATTAATGTCTACTGTCAGTGGTGACATAGTTGAAATTACTGGCTCTTTAGCCAAATCATAATATTGATCAACATGTAATTCCTACACATTTAGACTGTGTAATATAAGCACTTCTGGAATATTCAACTTTCTTGAAACCCATGTAACTATTGCCCAGGGACACACCCATATAGAATCTTGAAAACACAAAATGAAAGGATACTGCTCATGTCCAGAGCACAGGAAATGTGTATATATATTGAATTATGCTATAGCCATAAATCTTATTTGAAAGAAAATCAAGGAAATTCTGTATCAGGAAAACCAGTGTAAGATTATTTGGTTTTATTAATTATTAGACAAATGAGATTTCATTACAATGACTATTATGAGAAATAAAAAGACATATTCTTACTGATAATTTAGGAGTTAATCAATTACCAATTACATATAATGCTGATAATGAGACTCCAAATTACAAGAAAGAAAAATAAAACCTGACAATTCTACAAGAATGAGTGTCCTCTAAAATTATAGTTAGAAATTCCTTTTTCTCAATAACCAATAGAAGATTAGATAAAAATAAATAATATGTAAGAATTGAACAACATTTTTGACAAATTTGACCTAGTTGGCATTGTGGAAATAAATTAAGAACATCCAAATGATACGAATCTGAGGCTATTTATTCAGGTCTTCACCTGTAGTCATCCATTACCACTTGTATTTGGTAAGTGTTTCTTCTACATATTGGAATAATTTAGCATTTTATGATATATTTTATCTTACCTATACACTTAATAATTTGCTATTGTAGCAACCTTTTAATTGGTGCTATAAGAATTACAATAAACATTTTTACATAATCTCATTCTACCCTTAAATATTTTAAATAACTTCATGCTTATGTAAGGACACTATGACTATGTATTTCCAAATCCTCTTATTCCTCCTTTGCGTACTTGTTTTTATCCATGTTTTTATGTATATAACATACAAAGTTAAATCATCATTACTACTGCATTAAATGGTTAAACTATGAATAATTAATGTGAGAAACGTTAAATTTCATCTCCAATTTTGAACTCTGTTTACTTACCTTCAAATTTCTGATACAAAAAATATTTATTGTTGATGAAAAACACTTTTAAGCATTTGTTGAAGGGTGATATGTGGGAAAGAAATTCTTCCATTATCTGCCCATCTGAGCAAGTCCAATGAAAAGCCAATTTCACTGGATGCTGAAATCTGGGTTGTTTTACTTTTTCTTTCCTCACTAAAGCTATCATTCATCTTGTTTCCATGGTTTTGATAAGCAGTCTGTTGTAATTAGTTTTCCCGTTCCTCTGTTAGTAGTGCATCACCCAAAGTTCTTGTTTAATTCAAAGAAGCAAGCCCTAGGAAGAAGAAACCTTGAACCCAGAGAGAAGCAAGACCCTGGAAGGGAGGAACCCAGGAAGCCTGAACCCTCCTAGTCATTGGCAGCCATCTTGCTCCAACATGTGAATAAAAACGTTGATGAGGGAAGGAACTTATGCTTTATGGCCTAATATCTGTAAGCTCCTACCACAAATAAATACCCTTTATAAAAAAAAATTTAATCCTTGTATTCAGCTGTTTTATTATGTTATACAACTCTCTCTGACTCACTCTCTTTCTCTCTCACAATGTGTGTCTGTGTTTATCATGTTTGTGGCTATCTGAGATTCTAGAATCTGTAATTTGGTATGTGTCTCAAAATTTAGGAAAATTTTGACCAATATCCCATCAAGTGTTTCTTTTCTCCAGTTCCCTATTTTTTTAAATCCTTTTGGTTCTCTGGCTTTACCTACATTAAACTCTGTGATATTTGACTGCATTTCTAAGATTATCTACACTCTTTATTCAAGTATCAAAACTTTACTTTGTTTTCCACTTATATAAAATATATTAATTTCAGTTTATTTTTATTTTTTAACAAGTTTCTGGTCTATATACTGAATCTCCTTAGGAAAGCAATATTCATTATTCTTCATGTGTTGCTTTTCTGCATTGCTTGCATTTGTATTTAATTCTTTTTAATAAGTGCAATAATTCTGCAGAAGTTGCCTATCTCATCTGGTCATCTGTCTACCTTTCCATTTTAATAAAGATTGTAATATATTAATCATAATTGCATGAAATTCTTTTTTTATACTTTCAATATTTAGGTCACATAATAGTCTCATTCTATTATTTTGTCCATTTTGATTGTTTTCTTTGGGCTTTTATTTCCCCAAAATTTTTGTGGAAAACCAAAGTGCATACTATGGTATAATCTTATTTTTCTGTCTTATTAATTTGTGTTACAATTCTTTTTTTGTGCTTGTGTGACCATACCCTACCTTCTGCTGTGTTTTTTTTGTGGGTGTTTGTGTGAGTCTAGTCAAGATTTATTTGGAGTTTATTGTTGCTATGTATATCCTAGCTGAATTTATTTTGCTGTGGGACAAGAGGTATGTTTCTTCTAATGATGCCTTGTTTTGTCTCCCAGCTTGGCTTGTGATATGTTACTTGTGCCCCAAGTTGAAAGATGCCCTCATGTTTCCTAATGGTTAGAGTGTGGTAGAGGAGGTTGACTAAGAGGAGGAGCACACTCTGGTCTCCTGATTGAGTCTTATTCTTAAACTTGCCTTGTGAAGCTACATCTCAGGTGTGGCTTTCTATGTGTTCCTTTCTTTTCTCTACAGAGGCAGTTCTTAAGATAAAGAGAATTATTCCAACAGTGAGTCAAATGTTGTTTTTCCCATCTCTTCACTCTCACAGTTGTAATGGCTTTTCATTCCATCGAGTCCTATGTACTTGTCTTGATGTCCTTCCTTGAAGATAAGTCTTTTATTCCTAAGGGAAGACACAAGAGGTTGTGAGGGAGTTTTGGGTAGAATCTATTCCCTTCCCAGTGCCTAGGGGATTTAGCTGTGCCCAGAGGATATAGCTTGTAATGAAGATTAGTATGCTGTGTTTGCTAATGGGCAGTTTGAGAGGTAAGGACACAGCCATATATTACTTTGTGAGACACACAGTGAGCAGAAAGCAGTATGAGCCTAGACTGAAATCTTCATTGCTGTCTGGATTATAGGGGATGCTCAGGACCGCAGAGCTCCTGGATCATGTAAGGACAAAGACAATAGAGACTGTGTATTCACAGGGAATTTCCTTTAAAGGTCTGCAATCTCCTTTCTCTCTGAGTGAACAATTGGCTCTGACCAATGATCAATGTCCCTGAGGACATATGGAAGGTCCAATAGCTGATAGCAGAGTGAGCAGTGTTGATGCCCATGGGAATTATTCAAACCCACAGGAGCCTGGCAAGAGGCTGCCGATGCTGGCAACTTTAACAGTTATACTTACTTCAGCTGTTGCTCTGCTGCCCATGGCCAGGATGACTGCCAAGGACAGTTCCAGTTGTCGCTTACAACTAACAACACCAATGCTCAAGCCCAGATATAGGGGCCCACAGTGCGGGGAATTCAGTAGGAGCCCAGACCATTAGCTCCCTGGAGGGCCAGCAGGACTGACCCCTAGGGCTCTGAGGAGCACTGAGCTCAAGGCTGGGTTCAGGGACAGATGCAAAGGTAGGATCGGAAGTCATTCAGGACCATGGATTCCAGGGGCCAGGACTAGGGACACGTGAGGAGAGACCTAGGACCCCCAAGCACCAAGGCCAGGTTGAGAGGCAGATAGAACGGAAGGAGGAGAGAGCTTCCCTGCAGCATCTGCACTTTCTTCTCATGACTTCAGTGCTCAGCTTTATGGGAAAGTCTTGGTTTTGACCCTTCTATGATTTCTTAATGGTAGAAAATCAGTGGAATTTCATTAAATCACTTCTATTTGGGCATTTCCATTAAGAAATAAAGTCTATAAAGTTAAGTGCAACAAAAAATATGGATAGAACTTCATTCACCTCAACTGATTTAATGAAATGTCGACATCACAATGAATTCAGAAAAAAAGGAGATGTGGAAATAAGCCTGCAATGAAAATTGCAATTTGACCATCAGCACAGTGTTCCCACACTGACATAATTTATTCCATGTATGGATTTTATTTTTCCCCCTGAATATCCTCTCACAACCCCTCCACTCATTGACTTTCTCAATGCCTCTTGTACCACGTCCTAGCCCTGGAACTTGCCTTATGATGTTCTCCTAAGTGCACTAATTCTGCCATAGTCATTGGTGACTGGAGTGTTCAGGCCAAATCCTCTCACTTCATGTTGCTCCTTCAGCCACAAGGAACATGAAAAGGGATGAAGACCTTAGAAAATTATTAAATCAACAGCTGATATTATTAAATTGCTATATTCAAGTTCCCTCTGTGATATGATGAGGTAAAAAGATGGAGTCAGAGATGAGTGGATCTCCATAACTCATAACTCAAGGATCAGGTGTGGAGACAGGGTGAGTAGGGTTGACCTTCCTCAGTTGCACAGGTGTGACAGGTCAGGAGCAGAATCAGGACAAATGCTCCCTGGGGAATTATGGTGTCCAAGGTAAGGTCACATTCACGTCCTTTGTCACTCCTATCGATAGTAAATCTAATAATTGCAGAAGTGAAAATTTCCAGCTACACTGACAACTTACTAAAATTATAATCCTCAAGGTACTAGTGAGGAATGACATCAGGAAAATGGAAAAGTGGCACCAAACACCCTACCCACATTGATATTTCAAAAGTAACCAGAATCGATCAAAGCCAACATTGTCAGGAAATATATACAAACAATACATTATATTCTACTTTAATTCCCCAAGTGTATATACACACACAAACCTATATATAATGCCTAGGCTAGTGGCACAATGATCATATTTCAAAGCCATGCTTGATTCTTGGCTGCATTTGAATCTCTAACCAGCTCATTCAAAATTTTGCTGCTGAAAATAGAGGAAACAGGGCTGGGTGAGGGGACACCCCAAGGGAGATGACTGAGTTCCCCAAGGACTCAACCAGCATCCTCCTCCTAGAGTGCCCCAAAGACAAGGACCTTCCTTCATTCCCTTTCATTTTAGATAAAGAGTTACGTCCTAGATGCAAATCACCACTTGGGCAGACAGAAGAAAAGGGAGGACAAATTTACTTAATTTTAGGACCCTTCTTTATCAAGAAATACATTTTCCAGGCCCCATGGACCTCATCCACAAGAATATGAAAGCCTTGGAATTCTTCCTCTTTTTGGTGGTGACTCCCAACTGTGAGTTTCTCAGGGATTCAGACAGGAAGTTAATGGGGATGCTGCCCCTCAGCACAAGACTTGGTGTTATTCTACTTGTCTTCAGTTGTCCTGTCTCTGGTGCAGCTACAAAAGTGAGGACCTGGCTTGGTGAAGCCCTGACAGACCCTGTCCCTCACCTGCACTGTCTCTGGAATCTGTTTAAGCAGCAATCAAATGGACTGGGTCTGCCAGTCTCCAGGAAAGAGGCTGGAGTGGGTCGGCAGGATAATTAGTGGTGGAAGCACAAACTAGAAACCAACTCTTCAGTCCTGACTAAGCATCACCAGGGACACCTTCAAAAATTAAGTTTATTCAAAGCTGAGCAGCCTGAGAGTCAAGGACATGGAAATGTATTTCTGTGCAAGAGACACAGTGAGAGGAAGTCAGGGTGAACCCAGACACAAAACTCTCGCAGGACACATGAGAGCGCTGGGTGTTTACGGTGCTAATGACCACCAGGGGCACTCGAGGGCAAACCCCAGCGGCCAGTGCTTGCAGCCGTTAGGGAGGAGAGTCCTTGTCTTGTTTCCCCCTTATTGCTCCACAACTTACAATCCCTGGAGAACAGCCATTGTATATTTTCTGAGCAGTGCTATGGTATATGAAAGATTCAGTCTACAATGAATGCTGTCCACTCCCCACTTATCACTTAGGGAAAGGATTTTTGTTTTCTTTGAAAGTTTTGTGCTGTTTCTTTTTTATTTGATTTTTTTTATTTTAGCATTTTTATGGTCTTTTTTTAAAGATACAGAGATCACACAAAATGTTACATTAAAAATATAAGAGGTTCCTACATCCCCTGCTCCCCACTCTCACTCTCACTCCCACATCAACAACCTCTTTCATCAGTGTGGCACATTCATTGCATTTGTTGAATACATCTTGGAGCACTGCTACTGCATGGATTACGTTTACATTGTAGTTCACACTCTGCCCCAAACCATTAAATGGGTTATGGCAGGCTATAAAATGTCCTGCATTATTTCTTTTGATTTTGTCTATTACTGGATTGAATGCATGTAAACCAGGGGTGATCTGACTCCTTGGAATAATGATCCGGCTCCTCTAGCAAATTTACCATTAGGTCAAAGTGACTTTATCAAAATACCTAGCGGTTGAAGAGAATCAACATAAAGTGTGGAAATATAGGACTCTAGAATGGCAGAAAACATAAATTGTACATTTAATAATGGACTTGTATCAAGAATCTGTCAATTACCAAGATCTCAACAGTAATGACAAAAAGAAGATATACAAATGGTTAATAAGTAAACGAAAAATAGTGTTGGCTGATTTGTAATCATGGAAATATAAATCAAAACTCCAATGCAATACCATTTAGCTCCCAGGAGGAAGAGTAGACTCATAAACTAAGATAGTAACAAGTTCTTGAGAGGATTTGGAGAAAAAGAACCCTATGGTAATGCTGTTGGATTGATAAATAATCAATCCTCTTTGAAAAACCTATGTACAGGTTCTCAGTTTATTAAATAAGCAATTATCTTTAAAACCTAAAATTTCACTTCCAGGTATATACCCCAAAATAATAGAAAAAGGAATACAAGTATATATTTGTACAGCAAAATTTCCCCTCTCAATTAGAAACAAAGTGGGAATTACCATCTCAAAATCCTCAATGTGGGGAATGAACAACGGACAAACATTTATTGTTGTTCTACTAAGGACGTTATTCTAGCAATGGAAGAACTCTTAGTGATATAAAGGGAGTGGCCAACAGAGGTTCTGAGAGATGAGAGAAGGAAGAATAGGTATAATAGGAGGGCATTTTGGGGACATTGGAGGTGTTCTGCATGACATTGTAGTGACAGATACAGGCCATTGCATATTTTGTCATAGACTACAAAATTGTCTTGGTCATAGTGTAAATTATAATGTAGGCTATAATCCATGGGTAGTAGCAATGGTTCATTATGTGTTCATCAATTGTAACTATTGTACCACACCCAAGGAGGAGTGCTGCTGATGTGGAAATGTGTGGGTTCGGGAGGTTTAAGGGCCTATGGGAATACTTTATATTTTTAATGCAACATTTATATACTTTAAAGCTTCTTAGAAATAAAAATAAATTAATAAAAATTAGTATATACACTAAAATGTAAAAAACAGGGGTTCAAGTATATATTTGTAAAACAAAGTTCATAGCAGCAGCATTTACAATAGTCAAAAAGTAGAAATCCAAATTTTCATCAACAAAAGACTGGATAATCAAATATTTTCACAGAATGGCATATCATTCACTTGTACAAGGGGAAGGCATATAAAATGAATGAAAATTGAAACAGGTTTAAATTAAATACTTCAAAAACAAAAGGAAAAGTATTATATGCATTCACTTACATGGAATCCCTAGAATATGCAATTTCATAGAGTAAGCAGATTAGGGTTTAGCACATTCAGGAATGGAATGGGACGTATTGATATTTGCTATCACATGGATGAAACTTGAAACAATATGAGAAGTAAAAGAAGCTAGACATGACTTCTTATTGTAATAAATTACAAAAATATAATTTATTTCCTCTGATATTTACACCACAATTAATGATAAGTATAGAGCCATAAGGTAGATTTATTGTTCATTGGGTAAATGGGAGGTCTCAGGACAATAGGATGTTAGGTAGAGGGTACACTTTTTTCTGTAGAATTTAATGAAATCATTCTAATATTTTCCCTGTTCATGGTAACTCATATTTTTTATAAAACAATAACCATATAAAAATATGCTTTAAATGGATGAACTTTATGGTATATGATTTATATCTTATTAAACTATCTTTCAAATTAAGAAGATTAATTTTTCCTTGGGAGAAGAAAATGTGAGAGAGGCAGAAATTACAAGTGAAAATTTTTGGCAGTTCACTGTTGAGGTGGTAGTGATGACCACACATGTGCACATGTGTGTATATAATTTACCCATTATTGTACTTAAATATGTGATGACTATAAAATTTCATTTATGCCTGAGTAATGCTGACAAAAGTAAAACACATGGACAGATGAATAGAATGGAGAGGTAGATAGAATGCCCCAGTGACTCCTGCTTGGCCATCTCTCTCTTTCCCTAGATTCAGACAAGCTATTCCAACAGTCCCAATTCCATCTTACTGATATCTACTTTATAAATGGGATCCGAGTCTCTAGTTCCTCTCCTGATTCCATCTCTACCTCCTTGTTGGACACCTGCACCCATCTAATGACCTGTCTTAGCCTCCTTCCTCCCACATTCTCATCAGATTTTTAAAGTTTGGCTGCCATTTTTACTCAAACCTTACATTGGCCACAACCAGTGCATTTTAATTCCTCAGTGTCACAGGAAACATTCCTCATGTTGATCTATTCAATACCTAATAAACATGAATCAGAAACTAGAAGGAATACCCCCAGTACCCATGACTTGAAAAACAATTGCCCAAAGGCATTCCCCATATTCACAGTATCATATGTATGATATTTCTAAATTCAGAATACTATTTTGCAAAAAAAAACTGTGTCTGAGTGTCTGCATTTGTGATGAGAGACAGAGGTGACACAGGTTAGTGTGCAGTGATGTCTTATCAACATGCTCACACTTTTGTTCTCCTTCCTCCTGAACAACTTGTAATTGAAAGTGAGCAAGCAATGGAACAGTCTTAATATATTTTATTGTAGAGATATCTGAGATTGTTTGTTATAGTGATTATAGAATTCTGATAGTTAGCTATGGACACATTTAGTTGGATAATTTGAAGACTGAAGAATCAGGCTGAATGTTGATGGAAATAAGCTGAAAATCAATGCAGAGGAGTATCTCCAAACTTTAAACCCAACACTTATGATTTGTCAGAACTGGGAAATATACAAACAAGACACTTAGGAATTGGTGAGTTTGCCAGCTCATAAGATAGGTCTGAGTTTAAATCTTAATTAATGATTACTTCCTGCTTATCAGTCTCTGACAACAAGGAAGTTTTATATAAAATCCTTTGCTATTAATATCTGTGTAGAAGAAAAATAGACATTTGTGTAAACAGGCAAGTTGTATAGAAAAGTTAGGCCTGTGTGCAAGGAAATTAACTATCCATAAAAGATGAGAAAATTTTGAAAATATAAATTTCTAGTGTCTATGTTCATGTTTGCTTCTGTTATCTTTACCAAGAAAGTCACATACAGAAGCTTAGGGTCACTGTAGATGGCACTGCTTGTGTGCTGGACAATTGGAAGAGGGATGTTGCCTTTAGTTTTGAAAAAATCATCAATATTGTGTTCATGTGTATATATATGTGCATCTGTGTGCAAGTGTGTGCATGAGTGTGCATGTAATTGTTTTAAATGTGTGAGGGGGCTTTAAGACATGTGTATGTGTACTTTGCTGACAGTGTGTGGTTATGGGTGTGTGGATTATTGGAGTAGTAGATGTGTATCCATATGAATGACTGTGTGTATATATGTGTGTGAGTGTGAGAGTGTTACGGGAGTAGTACATGTATGAATGAGTTTTAGGCCACATGAATATCTACTTGCAGGTGTTCCTTGATGCTACCTTCAATTCAAGGAGCACAAAGGAGATGAGAGACTGCCTGAAAGTTGCCAAGAGTCATCTCTGCATTCTCAAGTGTGGGATTTTGCCAGAGAATCTGGGGAGATATGGGCAGGATCCCCTCCTCTATGTGCTTCATAGAATCCTGAATTTGGGCTCCCTATAGGGTATACTGGTTACAAAGCACAGTTCAGTACATAAAGACATGTGGGATGTCTAAAGAAAGCTTCTGCGAGGAAAATGCCCTGTAAGCCCAACAGAAACCTCCCTGCAGGGCAGAGGTAGGGATTCAGGGGGCGCTCACGATCTACCAAGCACAGGACCTATTGCCTTAAAAGGTGCAATGGCAAAGGGAGTGGCTTCCTCCCTTCCTCTCAAGATCTGAGATTTGCTTTTCAAAACACAAGCAAAATAAGAACTTAACGGACTGTTATATGTCTAAAACTAATTTCTTTGGAAGTCTTTGCCTGACTCAATAAGGCGAGAAGAACCACATTTAATTGGGACAATTAAGTCTTTTATTCACCTGAACAGTGGGGGACTAGAGGACAGGGTTGATTTACTAATTCAGTGGGGACAGAATTTTGGGAAACACACTGCTTGTGTCTCTTTTTAGCTCATGTTTCATTTTTCACAATTTTTAAAAATAATGACCTGTAATTCTTTCCTTTATCCTCAAATATCTGGTCTCAAATTTCTGTAAGTTCATATTCCATTCTTAGCTCACACTCTCTAAATTTTATAGCACAAATAAAAGGCTGCTATCAAGAGTACCTTCTCTGTCTCCTCCACACAAAATCTAATTCTTCTCACTCTGGACATTGTGGTTAGTTCCTCCAGCATCTTCAACACTGGTAATCTCCAGCCATCTCAATTAAATAGCTATCACTTTTTGCTTTCTATTGCACGTTAGTCATTTCTGTTGGTTTTTCATACAAGCATTTTAAAAACCTAGGATTGTTGTTCAGCCCCAGCATTGTTTAATAATCTCTATGAGTGACAGAGCTATTTATATTTTATTCATTTTCCCGTTTCATCCTCACCCACAAATATATATTTACAACTTTTGGATTTTTATCTTTGTGAGCAAGAATGAATTCCAATATCCCTCTAAGACCATATCATTCAATTCTGCATCTGTTTAGACCTTGGGACCACCTGCTAAGTATTAGGGACAACTGATTCAGCGTTTTGGATGCCATCACTTCCCATACCACTTCCCAAATCAGATCAGCCTACATTTCCACCTCTTAAACAGAAGATCCTGATATGTCCTTTAATTCTGGCTTTTTCTACTTCTGTTAACTTTCCTATTACGTGCACTCAGGCATGGAGGTTATTTGTTACGTAATTTATTTGACTAATATTGAAAACCTGGGTCTTATTATAGTGCATTCTAGGTTTAATTCATGAAACAATAAGGTAAAAGGGATTTTCAAAAATAAAATCTAAATATGACAATGTACAGGTGTGGTCACTGAAGCTGAGGGGATTGAACTGCCCCAGTGACACAGGTGTGACATGGAAGGACAGGACCAGGGAAATTCCACTTGTACAATTGTGGTGGTCAGTGGTGAGGGCTCACAATGGTCCCCACATTCTTCTTATCATGGGGCTGATAACACTAACAACTATGTTAACAGTAAATAGCACCAGGACCCTATTATAAAATTTAAAAAGTTTCTGTTGTCATCATCAATATGTGTCTGTTCAGATCAAATGATACAGGGGTGAGGGCACATCCTTGGGGTCACTCAGCAGGCAGGGATGGAGCTGCTGGGCTCTCTGCCATTAATGACTTGTACATTCTCAACCACAATCCCAGATTCACTGACAAAGTCCTGAGGAGGGCAGGTTTCAGGGCATTTTTCAAAGGGACCTGATTCCTTGTCAAGTAGTTGATCCATAGCTATTGTGAGTTCATCACTTCTGGAAACTGTTCTGCTATATGGCCAGGGATCTCCATGCTGTTTCCCCCAAAATAGCCAACGGTATTTTCACTGAATTCAAAATTATCTGGCATTGACATAAGAATCAAGAACTGGATTTTTCCTGGAACCGTGAATAAATCGATGTATGGATTCTTAAGGCTGCTGTAAAATGTGTCAAAATTAGATGGCTTAACACTATAGATGTGTATTGCTTCGCAGTTCTGGAGGCTATAAACCTACATCTTATAGTCCTATGCAGTAGTGCTTTGTTGAAAATCAGAAAGCTTCAATTCCTAACTCAATCACCAAGGCATCCTCCTTGAGTCTTGTCCGTCTGTGTCCAATTCCTCCCTTTTCATAAGGACAAGAGTCTTGTTGGATTAGGGCCCAATCTAATGCAGTTTACTTTAACTTAGTTAATAACATATTCAAAGACCCTATTTCCAAATAAGGTCACATTCACAGGACGGTAATTTTTCAACATTTCTTTTTGGGAGTCATAATTCAACCTATATCTCTAATCCAACATTTACATGAGCAGAGGCCCTTCCCTGGTCTGTATGTATTTGCAGGCCAGAGGAAGGTTTATCTTTCTTAAAGTTCTTCCTAAAGGAGAGCATCCTGAGGTACAGGTGTCCCTAGAGATTCGGCTATGTTTGGGGGATAAACAGGTTTAAGAGCCTGCTAGGAGTGATTATCTTCTAAGCAGAGATGTTTACTCTGCTAAGAATAAACTAATGGAGAGATTAACTTGAACAATTTCAACACCTACAAGTACTGAATATAAATTATATAAAAGCCTTTTCAGATGATGACATGATCACACAATGTAAATGAATCAAAATCGATTTGAATCATGGTACATATTACAGTGGGTAAAGTTCATCTGATTTTATCATGTTTGTTAAATTTACCTATTGCCACAAAATTTTATAGTATTCAATAAAAGAGCTAAGGGAGGTGCTAAACAGATCAGAATGTTTATCGGGCAGATTAGAAGACTTTGCATTAAAGTTGAGAATTTGATAAACGTAACACATTGACTATATTCCCAAGGTCATTGATTTTGGCTGTACCTTACTCACTTCCAGGTCTTTCATCAAATTTTCATGTCCAGTAGAAAGAAAAAACAACCCTTTATTTGGGAAAGAAAGCCCCCAGGAAGGGCACTGTGTTCTCATAGGGCTTAGCCAGCTTTGTCCTCCCAGAGGATCCACAGAGACAAAGACCTCCATAGTACTTTTTAATTTTACATTCACAAGTACCTCCCACGTATACATAGCCACATGGGTCAACAGATGAAAGGACAGACCACATGGACTTAAATTCAGGATCCACCTCAACCAGGAAAATATTGTCTGCAAGTCATTGGCCTTGTCCACAGGAACAGGAAAGCCTTGTGGTTCTTCCTCTTTCTGGTGGCAGCTTCCAGATGTGAGTGTCTAAAGAATTCAGTCATAAAGGCAATAGGATGATGCATATGAGCTCATGACTCACTGTGTTTCTCCTTGTCTCAGGTGTCTTTTCCCAGGTGCAACTGTAGGAGTCAGAAGCTGCCCTGGTGAAGCCCTCACAAACCTGTCCCTCACCTGCACTGTCTCTGGATTCTCCATCACAACCAGTGATTATTGCTGGGATTGTATCTGCCAACCCTCAGGGAAGGGGCTGAAGTGCCTATAAGCAATATGTTACAGTGGGGATAAAGGCTATGCCTTATTGCTCCAGTCAAATCTCCACATCCAGAGACACATCCGAGAACCAGGACTTTCTGCAGCTGGGCTCCATTACAGCTAAGGACACCACTGAATATTACTGTACAAGACACACAGTGAGGGTAAGTCAGTGTGAGCCCAGACACAAATCTCCCCATTCAGGAGGGGGATGGGAAGTAGAGGGCTCTGAGGACCCACACAGAGCAGGCACCAAACCCATGCTCAGGTTCAAGCAAAATGTGAGGAAGAGAGGAGTCCTGTAATGAATATATAGGGTTTTTGCTTCTTGTTTAAAAGCATTTAATCTCTGGGGATTCATCACCATATCTATTCTAAGTAATGCCGGGATGTTTCCAAGTTTCAGACACAAAATATATATTTGTAGTGCTTTTGTATGTATTACAAAATATTATAGGTTGTAACACATAAACTACTTTTCTTCATATTTTTCTGCTGCATTAGTCTGGAAGTATGAACAAACACATTTAACTTTCAATCTGGGAAACAGACTTGCCCCAGTGGTTAGGACGTCCATCTACTACATGGGAGGTCCCTGGTTCAGTCCCCAGGCCTCCTTGACCCTTGTGGAGCTGGCCCATGTGCAGTTCTGATGCACACAAGGAGTGCACTGCCACGCAGGGGTGTCCCCTGCGTAGGCGAGCCCCACACACAAAGAGTGCGCCCTGTAAGGAGAGCCGCCCATCGCAAAAGAAAGTGCAGGCTGCCCAGGAATGGTGCCACACACAGAAAGAACTGACACAACAAGATGACTCAACAAGAAGAAACACAGATTCCCGTGCCGCTGACAACAACGGAAGCGGACAATGTAACAAGATGCAGCAAATGGACACAGAGAACAGACAATCGGGTCGGGGGTGGGGAAATAAGTAAATCTTAAAAAAAAAAAAAAAAAAAAAAACACTTCCAATCTGTCATTATGCATTTAATTTGTGGGATTTAATTCTCTTTCTTGACTCTGGTCAGGAACAATATTACAATAATAGTAATAATAATAACAATAATAAACTAAAATGTCAAAATTTCTATGTTGTTTAGTTAATTAATGTAAGGACAGGTTATTTTGTGGCAAGATTATTTTATTGGAATTGGAAATTAAAGTCCCTACCTTCTTTTCCCAATTGTGAACATGCATGTCCCTCCTCTGCCAGAATGTTCAGAGTTCTTGGTTCCCAGCTTTAGCTCCCCATACCACAAAAGGCACCATTTCCTCAGAATGAAGGGTCAGAATGTGGAGACTACTTGTCATGGCTTTAGGTGCATCATCCAGGTGACTCAACCTTTTCTCCATCAGGGACAGTTCTTCTGTACTTATATAGTCTGTAAATGATCCAAACACATAGTAAGCTGATCCTGATGAGTGCAGCTACAGGGATAGACTGTGACAAACTACCCAACTCTTACTGGGAGAAGATGCCTTCTGGTGTGGTAAGATCATCAACCATCATCAGGAACCCTTGGAGTTCTTCCTGATCTACCACCTCTGGGGAATGGGCTGTATTTTCAAGAAAGAAATGAAAAGTAAAAAATCGAACACGGAGGGTTTGAAACCTTGTGTCTGCAAGGACATTTTTCCTCTTCCCCAGGAAGGGTTCAGGCTCACCTCACTCACTTGATTCCTGGAGATGTAATTTGATCAAAAGCTGCAAGTATGCAGTTATCTGCAGGCACCATTGACTCTCAGCAGAACCCACAGATGCTTGTGAGCTGATAAGCCTAAAATAAGAACAAGGCCTAGAGCAGCATTGTGCTTGGGAATTTCCTCCTGTCAACCTTCATGTTACTCAAATGTGGCCAGTCTCGAAGTCAAAGTCAGTATGTAAATGCAATGCCTTCCCCCTAGCGTGGGACATGACACCTGGGGATGAGCCTCCCTGGCACCGAGGGACCACTATCAACTACCAACTGATGATGCAACTGGAAAATGACCTGGAAAGGAAGGTTCAATGCGGATCAGCAGAATATCCCTGTCTACATAAAATAACATGACTTTAAAATGCTGTTTGACCTAATATAAGGGGGAAATGGAAAGGAGAAATGAGTTTATATGGCTACAAGTCTCTAAAAAAGAGTCTGGAGGCTGTTAGAAGGATTGCCCTTATGCACAACTGAGCAGAGTCTGAGAGACAGATAAAGCAGATACAACCCTCAGGTATTGGTTCCTTTGAGGGCTAAAGAGACCCATGGGAGTTATGGTCATGGCAGATGGGGTTAACTACCAGGTCAGATGGCCCCTCTTTGGAACTGGTGTTTATGTGTGATGAATCTGGACTCAGATGGGATCTCTCTTCATTAGACTTTCATGCTAATGTGCTGGAGTTGCAGTTAGTGTTGGGGTTTAAGATATATTTAGGGGATTTGAATCTCTGGACTGACAATATGATAGCCAGTGCCTAAGCCTCAACAGACTCCAGCACCTACAATCTGATTTATTCGACTCATCACACTCAGCTAAGATGGAGTTGAAGAAGGACAACCACCACACCATGGAGCCTAGAGTGATTACAACTGAAAGTGGGAGGATTGCATCCAGCATCCATATGGAATCTGAGCCTCCTCTTGACATAGAGGTGCAATGGACACAACCAATCCAATGTCCACATAGAAAAGGTAGCATTGGATTGGGAAAAGTGGACATGGTGGCTGATGGGTATGGGGAAAGGCAGGAAGGGATGAGAGGTGGAGGCGTCTTTGGGACATGGAGCTGCCCTGGATGGTGCTCCAGGGGCAATCACCAGACATTGTAAATCCTCACAGGGCCCACTGGATGGAATGGGGGAGAGTATGGGCCATGATGTGGACCATTGACCATGAGGTGCAGAGGTGCCCAAAGATGTACTTACCAAATGCAATGGATGTGTCATGATGATGGAAATGAGTGTTGCTGGGGGGGGAGAGGTGGGGTGGGGGTGGTGGGGTTGAATGGGACCTCATATATATATATTTTTTTAATGTAATATTATTACAAAGTCAATAAAAAAAAGTTGGAATAAAAAAAATAATGAAATCCAAGATGAAACAGTCACCAAATTATGGAAATACAGTTGGTGTGGCATTAGAGAATCACTAGAATCACACTTGGGGGATGGGGCAGGCTGAGGTTAGAGGGAAGAATTCAAGAATACTGTGTGAATGGTCAGCAGCTCAGATCTACTACAGAATGTAAGGGGCCGTTACATTGTGATACAAAAGTGAAACAGAACAAACCCCTTTCCCCAATAAAAATATGTTTATATATATAAAAAAAGAAAGAGCCCAGAATTGCCACTGGGTGACCACTGGATGACCACTGGAGAGGAGTTGGGCGATGCAGCAATAAACAGGACAGTGCTGTTCTCATGGACCCATCTCCTCCATTCTCATATTGCAGAGATTTGATATACCTTCCATTGAGTGAGATCAGGGAATTTCAGGACGTTCAGCAGGTGGTCATTTTCCAAGGAGGTGTTCCAGGTCTTAGAAACATGGGTATCAAAATTTATTAGACATGAAACTATTCTAATTTGATCTATGATGATACAGCAATAGAGTTTTCAGAATTATTGACAGATTCAGCCCTCTGCTCATGGGACCTTAGTATCCCTTTACATTGCAAAGTCTGAAGACAAGAGTTTCATAAACTTTGTGTCATATGGAGAAGTTAAACAGCTAAGTGTAATTATATGAGATGTACACATGCAATTAAATGTTTTTCTTAATCCATGTAGTTTTCACAGGATGGTGGATTAATTCAATTAGTTAAAGATAAGAGTCCCAATTCCCAAGAGGATTAATGATTTAAGAATATGCCAGGTGAACAAGAGGAATCCAAAGAATGGAAGAGGTACTGGGAGAATTAAGGGCCTCCTTGACCTCCCGACCCTGGCACCAGGAGAGCGAGAAATGTGAATAGTCCTGCCAAGACCTGTATTCTCTACCCCTTCCCAACATTCAGAATGACAGGGACCCTTTCTCTTGTGGGAATGCCAGGCACAGTCATCTTGTTCTTCAAAACTGTGTTAATCTCCACTGAAGATCAGCAACCCAGGGTCTATTCTCTCATCCTGTAGATTTTAATAGCCCTGGTCTCAAAACAGCCCCTCCCTAAATTCATCATTTACTCCCCACCCCTCTCTCAAATTCATTCCATTGTGTCCTCTGGTATCTTCAGTCAGTAATAGAGCAAAACCTATACACCTCAAATCCATCTCTGAATATTCCTTTTCTCTTCCTATACTTACTCATACTTGATTCCCACATGGAACACACCTCGGAAACTTTCTCAAATGGGGTGTTTCCCCTTGATATTCCTCACTCAATTTGAGGGTTTGCCTAATAGATGCTCATTGTCAGTTTCAGACAATGCACACTTTTCTCACCTCCACTCTTTGAGCTTTCATTCTCATATGACAGCACCACTCCACAAATACCCAGTCTCCATATGATTACCTTTTGTCCTAGAGATTCCTGTCTTCCTTGAGGATACCATCTCCACCTGCTCTAGAACTCATTCCCATAAGATCTGTCAGGATTCATGAGGATTTCAGTACACAGATACATGATGCATGCCATGTGCTAGTCTTTGAGTCTCCTTAAATTTTTAATTTTTAAAAAGACTTATTTCTTATTTTATTTCCCTTCCTTTCCCTCCCTAGCCTCCAGTTGAATATCCTCTGTGTCTATTTGCTGTGTGTTCTTCTCTGTCCTTTTGCATTCTTGTCAGTGGCACCAGGAATCTGGGTCTCTTTGTTGTATCATCTTGTCGTGTTATCTCTCTGTGTGTGCGGTGCCATTCCTCAGCAGGCTGCACTTTTTTCGCTCTGGGCAGCTCTCCTTACAGGGTGCACTCCATGCACACGGTGCTCCCCTACAGATGGGACATCCCTGTATGGCAGGACACTCCTTGTGCGCATCAGCACTGCGTGTGGGCCAGCTCCTCACATGGGTCAGGAGATCCTGGGTTTGAAGCCTGGACCTCTCATATGGTAGGCGGATGCTCTATCCATT
Source organism: Dasypus novemcinctus (assembly GCF_030445035.2). Classification (NCBI taxonomy): domain Eukaryota; kingdom Metazoa; phylum Chordata; class Mammalia; order Cingulata; family Dasypodidae; genus Dasypus; species Dasypus novemcinctus. The sequence goes on along the minus strand of NC_080691.1, from coordinate 59,200,539 downwards.
GAGCCAAATCCAATTCCCATCTTTGAGACTCATTAAACCATTTCTCCTCCAACACTCTGTCCTCCTAATGATCTCACAGAGCACCATAATGGACCTCACACTTTGTCCATTCCATGAATATCCCACTTCAGGTTCCCAAATTGAAAGACTCCACTATATTGCCTCCTCCTCCTCTAATGTCTGCTCCCTCTACACTTTCACTCCAAAATGCATCCTACTACACCTGAAACTCCACACTCTCCTTCCTTTCCACAATCTAGATTGATATACACATAAGACACACAGAAAAGTTTTTTAAAAGTAAACATTTTATTGAAGAAGAAATAAAAATTTCTTTGAGAATGATATGATTGTCTATATAAAAAATCTCTTTGAATAGACAGAAAAAATTCTGGGATAAATAAACAATATAGGAAGGTTGCAGAGGCAAGTCTCCTCTATTAAAGTTAACTCTTTCCCTATATACCAGTAATGTAAAATTTGAAATTGAAAATCATAAAGTCATACAATGAACAAGAGCCACAAAAATGAAATATATACATTTAGAATAATACAATATGTGCAGTCTCTATTTGAAAGAAATTACAATATGATGAATAAAGGAAATAATTATCTAAATAAATTAGGGATTTTTAAAATTCATAAAATGGAATACACAGGGCTGCTAAGAGATCATTTCTGCCCAACGTGATCTATACCCTCAGTGTAATCTCTAACAAAATCCTAGCAAGATATTTTATATGTGTCAAAAAACATTTTCTAAAATTTGTATGGAAAGACAAAAGGTATAAATTAAGAACAAAATACTGAAGATGTAGGGCTCACAAACTAATTTCAACATTGACTATAAATCTACAAGAAACAATGAAATTCATAATTATAGAAAAAAATAGGCAGGGAGATAAATGTTAAAGAACAGAAAGACCAGAACTTGACCAATTCAATTATAGTCAAATGATATTTGTAAAAGAAGCAGTAGTACCTTAAAGCAAGGAAGAGAATCTTTTCAAAATATGAAGCTACGTTCAAATTCAAGAAATAAGTAAATTAGACACTTACCTTTCACAAAAATTCATACAAAATTATTCAAAGGCATATATATAAGGCACAGAAATATAAAACTTGTACAAGATAACATAGGTGGAATTCCAGGGCTCTAGGACATAGGCAAAGAATTTTTATTTACGACACCAAAGGCACAATTTGTGAAAAAATGATAGCATTTACTCTATTGAAATTGAATTCTTCTTTATTGAAGACAATGTAAAGGGAATGAAAAGTCAAGGCACAAACTTAGAGAAAATACTTGCACTACACATACCTGACAAAGGACTTTTTGCAAAATGTACAAAGAGCTCTTTTTTTGTGTGTGGATATGAGCTTTTTTTATCTTAATTTATTTTTTTTAATATTACATTAAAAAAATATGAAGTCCCCATATACCCCTACCCACCTCATCCCATTCCTCACCCCATAACAACGATATCCTCCATCATCATGAGACATTCATTGCATTTAGTGAATACATATCTGAGCACTGCTAAACCTCATGGTCAATGGTCCACGCCATAGCCCACACTCTCCCACAGTCCACCCAGTGGGCAATGGGAAGACATACAATGTCCAGTAACTGTCCTTTTTTCTATAATATCTAAAATAAATTTGTTTTAATAATTCATTATAAGATTTATATTCCATGTGTTCCTGTATTACCAGGTTATTTGCTATCCAAATACTTGTTTGCTTATCCTTCTTTTTATTTGCATTTTGTTTTGCATATTTTCTCAAAATTTGAATAATGGTAGTGTTTTATAATTAGAAAAATGTCAGAAAGAAAAGAATTAGAGAATCATTATGTATTGTCAAGGTTTTTGTATCTGTCAAAATATCTGGAAGGAAAGTACACTTAACCATATTATTTTGTACGTATCATATTGCTCAGTTGTAATAAAAATACATTTGATCACTTCATGCCAGGCAACATTAAGACTGGCTAATATCCCCAGGAACTGACTATGTTGAAAACAGACTGGAGATCTCACTCTCCAGGTTGTGGGAATTTTGGTAAGAACTCCTCTCCGGCTGTACCTCGCCTCTATGTTCACAAATATTTATGTTCCTGAGCACAGAAGCAATGCCACCCAACTCTGTGAAAAGGCAATTTCCATTACTCTGATGGAGTTAATAGACCAATAATTCTTTTCTTGGGGCAGAGACCAATAATGTTTGATTTAGACACAACTAGATTTTTTTTTTCTAAATTTTGGGTTCTGCCGATACAGATCCAACTTCTTCCACAAGCCTTTCCTCAAAATTCTCAAGTACCCTTAGGACCCTTTTCTTCATTTTCATCAGGACAGTGGGTAGCTCTTGGGTCTGAGAAACCAGTTAATGGTGTCATCAGCTCAGATCCTGGGGCTGAATTCACAGACAGGGATCTGGTCTGAGCCACCTGTCATTGTTCCTCCTTGAGAAGGCAGGGTGTGAGGGTCTGAGGAGCAGGGAACCCCAGGCTTCTGCTCATAAGAGCAGAGTTCCTCCATCCATTCAGCCTTGGAATCAAGGATCCAGGGAATTGTGAGGGACCCTTGCTTCATGCAAAACAAAGCAGACACACTGTGGGAGCAGAGCACGACAGGGTGAGATCTCTGTTTGGAGTGCGCCTGCTAAGCATTTTCTCCATCCCACCCTTGCTCTGTGTCCACCTGCTGATGGAGCTGGCCTGGCCTGTCCTTAAAAGGGGCTGCAGTCTTAGACTTCTAAAATCTGGGAACTGCTTTGCTCTGCTCTCTACCCTTGATCCCACCCTAGATGCAGAATCTTTACAATTATGACACATTTTCCATGGCGGACCTCCTTCTAAGGCATTGACACAGTTGAAGCAATTTTTCTTATATCAATTCTTAGAAATGATTCCTAACATTATCTGTTCTGAGATTGGACACCCTGGGGAATAGGTGACAAGTGGCCTGGTTGAACAAGACATGGGTATTGTGCTGTGCAGACTCCATGTTGTGGTCCCCAAACACCATCCTGTGGTTGAGAGCAGCTCTCTGTGCACAGACTACAGATCTTCTCACTAGAGGCACAGGTCTAGAGCATGGCATGTGCAGGGCTGGAGCCATGTAAATTAGGGCCAGGCTAGGTCACCCCCAACCCAGCAGAGGTGCACCTTGAAACCCAATGACTGTCACCAGCTCAGCCTCTTATTCCCACAGACATCCCAGAAGCAAATCACCCTGGGTCTCACAGAAGAAATGCCCCTCACAGGCTGGGCCTGTGTGGTAGCTCTTCATCCTCCAGATGGCCATGCAGATGCTGGGACTACTCCTCTACCTGCTGACAGCTACCCTGGGTGAGGGTCTTCGGGTTCAGGAGTTCAGAGGGGCTTGATTGTGGGGTAGGACAGACTCACAATGACTCTCTTTTTCCCCAGGTGTCCTGTCTGAGCTCACCCTGAAGGAGTCAGGCCGAGGGCTGGTGAAGCCTTGGGAGACACTCTTCCTCACCTGCTCTGCCTCTGGGGGCTCTATCACCAGCAGTTACTACTGGTACTGGATCCGCCAGAGCCCTGGAAAGGGGCTGGAGTGGATGGGGTACTGATACCCATCAGCAAACACACACTACAACCCAGCTTTCCAAGGCCGCATCTCCTTCACTGGTGACACGTCCAAGAATGAGTACTACCTGCAGCTGAGCTCCCTGAAGACTGAGGACACCGCCAAGTATTACTGTGCAAGTGACACAGTCAGGAGAAGGCAGTGGGAGCCCAGACAAAAACCTCCCCTGCAGGAAGAGGATGGACAGCAGGGAGCGCTTAGGATCAACAAGGACAGGACTCAACCCCAAAGGGGGTGCAGGGAGGGGAAAGATTTCCTGTCAGCATCTGAGGCTTCCTTTCCCCAGAGCCTATTTCCTCAAGGACTTGCCTGGGTTCTCCTTCATCAATCCCTAGGGCAATGTCCGGGAGATTCAGAGCCACTTTTTTTTTCACTTCTAGAGGGAAATGTAGTCACTGCCTCGGCTTCTATATCCCCTTCTTTTGGTCTTAACTTAGCTCCCAGTGAGATCTTTTGCAGGTGATTGCACTAGTATGTCAAGTACCTCATGAAGCCCACAGTCTCTGACAAAAAATTCCTTTCTGTTCTTTCTGAACATTAAATCCAATCTAGGGAAAGAATGAGTAGTTAAACATTCATTTTTTTAAATAGACTTAATTTTTTTATTTTAATTTTAACAGAAGCTTTAGATTTCATAAACATTATATAAATGCAGGGATCTATTATTTTATATATAAAGAAGATTTAGATTAAACAAATGTTACAAAAATTTTACGGTATTCCCATATACCCCACCCCCTCCCCTCTCATATTTTCCAACTCTAACAACACCTTTCATTAGTGTGGTATATTTGCTAATATTGAGGAACACATATTAAAGCATTGCTACTAACCATGGACTATATTTTACATTATAGTTTATCCCATACAATTTTGTAGGCTATAATAAAAAATACAAGGGCCTGTATCCATCACTGCAATGTCATGCAGGACAAATCCAAAGTGCCAACAATGCTCCCATATCACATCTGTTCTTCCCTCACCCACCCCTCAGATCCTCTGGAGTCCACTCTCTTTATATCGATAATAAGTGTTCTTCCAGTTCTGGAGTAATACGTTTATAATAGAATAATAATAGGTCTACTTTAGTGCATTGTTCATTCCCCAATGTAGGAGATTTTGAGATGATAGTACCCACTCTGTTTCTATTTGATAGGGGATTTAGGTCCCATATGGCAGGTGTGGAAACCATCTGTTTCATGGGATGGGCACTGTCTAACCTCATCTCCTTGTTAGTTGTCCTGGGTGAGTCCAATGAACTGAAGAGTAGGTGTGGCAACTTTGTTGAGATTCAGGACTCAACCAGCCCCTCCATGCCCAGGTGGAGGAATGGGCATGGGGATGAGTAAGTTGCAGATGGTTCAGGCAGTACCTCGCTGTGGGGGAACCAAGGGTGAGGATGGAGGAGGTGCCATGCCATGGAGTTGGGGATGAGTGTGTGATATGGGTTGGATTTTGGACTTGAGGTGCAGAGTGGTATGTTTCTGCATGGCCTTGGATGTTCCTCATGCTTTGTACATGGAGAATTTAGGCCATTTGAGCTTAGTGGAGCATTCTAAAGCAGCATGCACTTGTCTGAAGAGATGAGTCCCCCAGACAGAAGCCAAGGAAAAGACTTGGAGGGATGTGATCTTCTTTTGTTTCCTTTGTCTGGCATAATGGCAGTATCTGTCTATACCAGTGGGCAAGAGCAGCTGGATTCTGAAGATTAGTGCCCAGCCCAGAGCTGGGTGATGAGGAGGAAACCCTGGGAGGGATAATAACAATGGGCATCAGGCCTACAAAGATTCCAGGAAACTGGTTTGAGTGGGATGTCCTTAATGCTGCAGCAAACTCCAAGGACAGTGAGAGAACATCCCTGCCTCTGGCAACAGAGTGACTGCTGTCCCCTGGTCCATGGAACACAAGTTGGCTGAGGATGCCAGCCTGGAACAGGGTGGGATTTTGATGAGGGCACTTCTGAGTCAGGCTGAGGAAGCTCCTGGCAGCAGGAGACAGTGCAGCACTGCTAGTGCTCCAGAGGCTCCCTGGGCCTGCAAGTTTCAGCATCTGGGTGGTGGCAATGGTAGAGGGGAGGAGGGAGATGAGTGTGCTGGTGCCCACTGGGCTTTGTTGGCATTCAGAGAAGTCAGGCATGAGCAGGTGTCTGAGGAAGGAGGGTGAGTCCACTGGACTCTCATCTGCCTCCTCAGCACTGAAGGCCACTTACTCATCATGACTTTGGGGATTTAGACCTCACTGGGCACATCCCTGTGTGGAATGAGGAGTTAGGAGAAGGATGTATCTGTTTTACTCTGATGTATTCTGATCTCACCTTCCCTAAGATGTGTCAAGCTGAAGCTGGGAGATAGGATGGACGTAATGAAAGTGCTTTTTGTTTCCTCAGCCCAATGCTAGCAGTCCAGCTTTTCTGATCAGCCACCACCCCTCCCCTGCCACTGGCAGGGTGTTCTGCCCAGCAGACCCAATGTGAATGATGTCCCCTTGAGCTGTGCAGCACTTGAGTAGTTCAGTCATTTGTCCCTTCATCCTCTTCTCCCGCCCCCTCTCCTCTCTCTCTTCCTTTTGCCCTCAAACATTGGATTATTTATTTAATGAAAGCTTTTAATGTGATTATTGAATTACTGCCTTGGTGGTTGGAGCTTTTGGTCCACTAAGGAACGCAGACATTGGTGCCTATAAATACAATAAAGGTCTCTAAGAGCCATGACAGGAGGAACCAGGCTCCTATAGGAGGATATAACAGGGGCAGCCCACCCAGCTTTGAGGGGCAGGTCTCAGAGGTGGCTTCCAGGAAGAGATGCTTCTAGGGTCAACAGGCTAAAACACTTCTGTCCTCCTCTGAGTATGGGGAGTGAGTTTTGCAAGGACCCCACATTCCCTGAAAACAGCATCCATTTTTCTGTCCTGCTCTGCGGAAAATGTGTGTGGGTTGGAGGAGCAAGAGTACAAGGGGGACTCCAAGTGTTTGATCTGCTGGTGGTGAGTGAGGGCTGTCCTGCCACTGTCCTTCCATCCCTTCCTGGTTCAAAGTAAAGAATATTCAGTGGCCTCCTCTGTTTAGTTGCAGTGTTCACTCTCTTCCACCCATGCAGAGTATATTAACCTTTTTTTCTATGTTATTTTTTTATTAATGTTCATAGATTCACAAGGAACATTACATTAAAAAATATAAAAAAACAAAAAAACATAAGAGGTACCCATATAACCCACTTCCCACCCCATCTCATCATTTTTGTAAATTGCAATTTTTGAAGATATATGCATCACAAAAAAAGTTACATTAAAAAATATAAGAGGTTCCTGTATACCCCTCGCCCCCCCACCCCACAGCTCCCACACCAACAACCTCCCCCATCATTGTGGCACACTCATTGCACTCAGATTACACATTTTGGGGCACTGCTGCAATACATAGATAATAGATTACCCTGTAGTTCACACTCTCCCCCAGTACATACAGTCGGTTATGGCAGGGTATACAAAGTCTAGTGGTATGTGAATTACTGTGATCTAAAACTTTTTGAAGACAAAATTAAACATTAGGGTAATAAAAAGAAAGAAAATATTAAACTTTTAGGTACAAAAATACTAAGTGAATTTTAAGTATCTCAAATGTGAGGTCTATGCTGAGTCATCTTTTTACCCCTCCACACCTGTGGCTGGTTTGTGCTCATTAACTCTCTTGATTCAATAATGATGACTTCTTTGTGTAAACTTTGTGAATATCTCATCAATAGATTAAAAGTGAAAAGAGTTGTACAGTATATACTGTTGCTCTTTAAATTTAGGAAATTGAATAAAAGATCACTGAAGGGTCTTAAGGCAGATTTGAAATAGGATTTCTTCATCCTTGACACCTACTGCTTTCTCATTTCAGAAGATTTTTACCAATCACCACAGTCTTTGTCAGAGGATTGGGTCATTAGCTTTTTTCAGGCCCAGCTCCCAGATCATCACAAAAGAAGCTGCACTTCTCAGGGCACATCCCTGGAGAAATATAAGACAGGAGCAAGGCAATTGTAGGTAGCAGGGGACATACCCAAACTTGATTCTGCCAGAACTCACTTCAGATCTTGAGGAAACCCCCAAGCTTCTTGCTCTCACTCTCTCTCCCCCAATTTTTCTCCTTTCCCCAGTGGCTGAGATGAGAGAGGTGACCTTGGGTGTTAAGTAAAGACCCAGAGCCTTTGCTTTTTTATTTGTTAAAGAGATGTGTGTGTGTGTGTGTGTGAGTCAGAGAGATCAATACCAAGATGAAAATTAACCTGGACTTGGTATGAGAAAAGTGGTACCCTCAATTCTCATGATAGACACAAGAGAACTGGAGACAAAAGAAAAACTCTTAGAATGTTCTGACTGTGCATATGCAATAGTAATTTCCATCTTTTGCATGATCCGTTTCTCACTTGTAGCTCTGAAATTATAATGAATCATGTTAAAATATAAGAAAATGAAAGATAAATGAAGCACCCAATATATATGAAAATGTATTGACTTGAAACAATATAGAAAGAAAATTGATAATCTAAAATAATCACTCAAATATAAATTAAAAAAGCCTAATAAAATTCAACATAAATTATTATAAGAAAAAGAAAATTTTAAATTACACAAATACATATAAATATTTAAAATAAGGTAATTCAGAAATGAAATACATTTTAAAATGTATTCTTGAAAATGCTTTTAAAGATAATTGATAATGAAAATAATACATATTTATAGGTTTTAACAAAGTGTTGGGTAGACGTATCCTTACTGTAAAAGAGCTTAGATTTTTAAAAAGAAATATTCAAAAGTTAGATGGAGAAACAAAGATGGTCACTTTCAATAGAAGTATTGAGAATGCTTCCTGTTACTTATTCTATAAAATAAAAAAACAACACCATATCCATTGGCTCAACGAGATTAGAATCAGGTGACAGGCTGCCTGGCTTTTGAGTATTGGCTCCATTACATGACTACTGTATGACCCTGGAGAAGTTACTCTACCTTTCTGTGCTCAGGATATCACATCTGTAAAAGTAAGACTTAATCTTTTTGCAGATTAGGTGAGTCAATTCCTATGGAATAAATAGTAATCTAGATTTTAGTGCACTAGAGGAGAGAAACTTGGTGCCATTAATTATCTTTTCATGGTATTGAACTTAAATCAGTGGAAATGTGTTTCTCTAGAACAATTTATGTCTCAATCAAATTTGGCTAGAATGTTTCTTGATATAAATCTGGAGAGAGAGTGACAAAAGGAGTGCTTGCTCAAGGTAAAACTGGGGGTTTCTCGCACTTGTGCCTAAAGCTGTGGGAAAACTAAACTCTTCCCCTAGTGCTGATAGCCACAGCATTCCATGAATACCACCAATTACACAGCAGCATTCCAGAGCCCTTTTTCCCCCAAACTTGTGATCCCAAACCCACGTTCCCCAAACCATGCATTCCCCGAAATCTACATTCCCATGCTCAGTGTTCCTTGAACCCAGCACTCCCCAAACCATGGGATTCCTGAGTCTGCTGGTCTGGTACAAACTCTGAAAGTGGGAGTGTTCTGGTGAGGGGTGCAGAGGGGTCCAAGAAGTGTGGGTTCAATTGTCTTTCCCTCACATTTTTGAGCTTGGACGAGCATGCCAACTGGCTTGTGGAGAGGCTAGGAAGAGAGGAGAGGTGAATGCTGAGGTAGGTGAAATTATCTAAATGCTCTAGGATAGGGAAAATTTGTCTGGAAGACAGTGGGGCCAGGCAATTAACTACTCCTGTGCAACACAACTAAGGGAGGGGACAGTAGGTCATGCTTAATAAGCTTCCAAGAGCATATTTAGGGTTCCTGGCAAGGTGCGGGAGCTAGCTCTCCAAGAGACTGAGAGTCATCATTTTCTGTGGTGAGTTGGTTTACCAGGGTCCCATCTGAATTTCAGAGGGGGATCTCACATGGGCTTCCTGGTGACCTGGGAGAGAGAGATGTTGGGGAAGGCAGAAAGAGGGAAGGACAGATTCCTAAGCAGTTTATTCAAATGCAAAGAGGACTCCTTGTTTGGGAGCTTGTCTCTCTTTTATTTTTGTTTGTTTTTTCCCTTCTTGTCTTTCCTTTCTCTTTATTCCCCCACACCATGCATTTTCTTTTCCTTTGTTCTATAAATGCTGCATGCAGTGTTTCTTATTTGCTGTGCTTCCTTGATTTCTTCTTTTCTGTATGCACTGATGTTGGCTTCCATTTATATACCCTTTTTTTTATCGATTTTTTTTCTTTGTTTTTTTTTGTTTTTGTTTTTTGTCTTTATTTTTTTAATATTACATTAAAAAAATATAAAGCCCCCATATATTCCCAAACCCCCTCACCCCAATCCTCCCCACATAACAACAATCTCCTCCATCATCATGATACATTCATTGCATTTGGTGAATACATCTCTGAGCACCGCTGAACCTCATAGTCATTCGCCCACATCATAGCCCACGCTCTCCCACATTCCACCCAGTGGGCCATGGGAGGACATACAATGTCCAGTAACTAACTGTCCCTGCAGCACCACCCAGGACATCTCCAAGTCCCGAAAATGCCCCCACATCACATCTCTTCCTTCCAATCGCTACCCCCAGCAGCCTCCATGACCACTTTCTCCACACCAATGCCATATTTTCTTGGATTACTGATCACAATAGTTCATGAATAGAATATCAGTAAGTCCACTCTAATACATACTCTATTCCTTCATCCTGTGCACCTTGGAATAGTTGAGTCACTCCACATCTATATCAAGTGGGGTCTTAGATTCCACATGGATGCTGGATGCAATCCTCCTGCTTTCAGTTGTAGGCACTCTTGACTCCCTGGTGTAGTGGTTGACCTTCTTTAACTCCATGTTAGCTGAGTGGGGTAGGTCCAATAAACCAGTGTGTAGGAGCTAAGGTCTTTTGAGGCACAGGGTCTGGTTATCACATGGTCAGTCCAGAGATTCAGGTCCCCTGTGTACATATTAAACCCCAACACCAACTACATACAGTTCTGGTAAAAGTAACAGGAGAGGCTTGTGAAAAAAGATCACATCTGAGTCCAGCTCCATCACAAAGAAGCACAAACTCCAAAGTAGGGCCAACTGACATGGCACTGAACTCCATCTGCCATGACCATAGAACCCGTGGGTCTCTGTAGCCCTCAGAAGAACCAATACTTGGGGTTGTATCTACTTTATCCATCTCTGGGACTCTGCTGAGGTGTGCATAAGGGCAACCCCTCTGAGAACCTCTCAGCTCTTTTTGGAGACTCATAGCCATATAAACTCATTTGTCCTTTCCATTTCCCCTTTTATTCAAATCAAAAAGCATTTTTAACTCCTGTTATTATATGTAGGCTGAGATATTCTGCTGGTCCAAGTTGACCCGTTTATTCAAGGTCATTTTCTAGTTACATTATCAGTTGGTACTTGGTAGTAAACTCTTGGAACCAGGGAGGCTCATCCCCAGGAGTCATGTCCCATGCTGGGGGCAAGGCAACGCCTTTACATGCTGAGTTTGGCTTTGAGACTGGCCACATTTGAGTAACATGGAGGCTCTCAGGATGTAACTCTTAGGCACCCTGCAGCCCTAGGCCTTGTTCTTATTTCAGGTGCACAGGCTCACAAGCATAATTATTAGTATAAAGGGCTCATTGTTGGACCTTCATTCTTGTTTGGTCGTTGCTGTTGCACTTGGGAGATTGTTGCTCTTCCTTTAGGGACTGTGCTAGAACTCCCCTGGCTCATCACTCCCTCAGTTGTTGTTTTTAATTGTATCCACTATGAAAATATCCAAACATTTTTATGCACTCTGGATATATGCCTTGTAGAACTCCCTGCCAACCATGAGCCCCCTGTCAGTGACCTCCCACACCAGTATTCCTCCCTTGCCATTGTTGAAACTCTATGTGATCCAAAACTTCTTGAAAAGCGAAGCCCAATATGTTGCCAGGTTCCATTAATAGTAAAATGGGGTATCGTGATGAGTTTAAAGGTTAGATATAGAATGCATATTAATTTAGAAAAATTAAGGTAAAAATAAATTGGGGTAGCAAAAAATTAGAAAATGCAAAAGCTTTGTTTTTGATGTTTTGCCTTCCATCACTGAAATAAGTGTTGCCCTGCATGCAAATAGGTAAGGCAACTACTTCCATCATTTCCTCAGTGTCTAAGTCCTATCTTTTTCTTCACTTTTCTCTAATTATTAAGCTTATCTTCACAAAAGTTGTAGATCACGGTAATTCATATATAAAATATACAGTACTCCCGCATATCCAATATAAAATCTTTTCCCTTCCACAGCAATGATCTTTTTATATATTCATACTATATTTACTGAAACTGATGTACAGATATTGAGACAATAGCATTCAAAATGTAACATTTGTATTTACATTGTGGTTTACACTTTAGACAATACAAATTTCTAAATTTTTAGTTATCTTATGTTTTACATTATGATTTACATTTTATCCTATGAGTCCCTATACATTTTTGGTGTAATTTTACATGTCTTATATCCATCCTTGCTTACTCCTGTGGAACACTTCTATTGCCCAGACATTTACATTGGTTCCATCTATTCAATACCTCTTATGCCCTCCCCTTAGGGCCCACAGTGACAGTCAATCTTTACTGCTTGAAAGGCCATGTTCAGAGGTACTTGTAACAGTGTTGAGGGCTTGACATGCTGAACTGCCCTAATGCACTGGGAGCCAGCCACCATCTCTCTTGAGAGATAGAATTCCTTCTATTTGAGGGAATTAGTCCTCCCCAGGATGTGGGTATACCTTCAGTCTCATTATATGGGTCTCTATCCAATGATATAATCCACTATGGCAAAATGAGCATTCACATATGTGCTTGGAGCCTGTCCTGTGTCAGATATTACCTTTAAGCATCTCAAAAAGTTAACCTTCCTTATTATATTTTTTAAAAAGTTTTCTCAGCATTATACTCTCAATGAAACACCTGACAATCCACTATGTTCATATGTTGCCCCACCCTCCCCTGAATTTCTTGGGCAATATTACCCATCCTCCAATCCCTAGCCCCCCTCAAGCCCACAAAGCCCCTCCCAAAGGTAACCCTATGCCCCCATTTCATCCCTTCCTTGTACAAATACTTACCTCCAGCTTATCATATATTTCACCCATGTAGTCATCAGCTTACATCCTTCCTCTACCCCCAATTACCTTTAAGCCTATCATCCAGTCTCTAGCTGTCTGAGGTAGCTTGGTTTACTTATTTCCTATCATTGAGGTCATGCAGTATTTGTCCTTCAATGCCTGGGTTGCTTCACTCAACATAAGGTTCTCAAGATTCATCCATGTTATCACGTGTGATTGTAGTGTTTTCGTTCTGAAACCTGAGTAGTATTCCATTGTATGTATATACCACATTTTATTTATCCATTCATCTGGTAATTGGCATTCGTATCGACTCCAACTTTTGGCAATATTGAACAATGCTGCTATGAACATTGGTGTGCATATATCGTGTGTGTCCTTGTTTTCAATTCTACTGGGTATTTACCCAGCAGTGGAATTGCTGGGTCATATGTCAAATCTATGGCTAGTTTTTTAAGAAACCACCAAACTGTTCTCCAGAATGGCTGGATCCTTCTGCATTCCTACCAGCAGTGGATGAGTGTTCCCATTCCTCTACATCCTTTCCAGCATTTGTAGTCTTCTGTTTTTTTCATAGCTGCCAAACTTATGGGAGTAAGATGGCATCTCATTGCAGTTTTGATTTGCATTTCCTTGATAGCTAGAGATTTGGAGCATTTTTTCATGTGCTTTTTAGCCATTTGTATTTCTTCTTTGGAGAAGTGTCTGTTTAGATATTTTTCCCAATTTTTAATGGGTTGTTAGTCTTCTTATTTTCAAGAAATAGGAGTTCTTTATATATGCAGATTATAAGTCACCTATCAGATATACATTTACCAAATAATTTCTCCCATTGTGTAGGCTCTCTTTTCACTTTCTTGACAAACTCCTTTGAGGTGTAGAAGGCTATAATTTTGAGGAAGTCCCATTTTCTATTTCTTCTTTTGCTGCTCATGCTTTTGATGTGAATTTCATGAAGTCTTTTCCTATTACGAGGTCTTATATATGCTTCCCTACACTGCTTTCCAAAGTCTTTATGGTCTTGGCTCTTATATTTAGGTCTTTGATCCATCTTAATTTGATTTTTGTATAAGGTGTAAGATGGTCATCCTCTTTCATTCTTTTACATATGGATATCCAGTTCTCCAGGCACCATTTGTTGAATAGGCCATTCTCTCCCAGTTGAGATGGTTTGGTGGCTTTATCAAATAGTATATGACAATATATATGAGGATCTATATCTGAACTCTCAATTCGGTTCCATTGTTCTTTGTGTCTCTCCTTGTGCCAATACCATGCTGTTTACAATACTGTAGCTTTGTAGTATGTTTTGAAGTCAGGTAGTGTGATTCTTCCAATTTCGTTTCTCTTTTTAAATATGTCTTTGGCTATTCGGGACTTCTTTCCTTTCCAAATAAATTTCATAACTAGTCTTTCTAGTTCCTTAAAGAATGCTGTGTTGATTTTTATTGGGATTGTGTTGAATGTGTAGATCAGTTTTGGTACGATAGACATGTTAAAAATATTTATTCTTCCTATCCATGAACAGGGAATATTCTTCCATTTATTTAGGTCTTCTCTGATTTCCTTGAACAGTGTTGTATAGTTCACTGTGTATAAGATTTTACATCTTTATTTAAATTTATTCCTAGGTAATTGATTTTTTTAATTTAGCATTGTAAATGGTATTTGTTTCTTGAATTCCTCCTGAGTTTGTTCATTATTGGTGTACAAAAATGCTACTGATTTTTTGTGCATTCATCTTCTAACCTTCGACTTTTCTAAACTCATTTATGAGTGCAAGAAGCTTTGTTGTAGACCTCTCAGAGTTTTCTATATATAGGATCATGTCATCTGCATATAATGAAATTTTGACTTCTTCCTTTCCAATCTGAATGCCTTTTATATCTGGTTCTTGCATCAATGCTCTAGCAAGTCCTTCTAAGACAATGTTAAATAGAAGAGGTGAGAGTGGGCATCCTTGTATTTTTCTTTATCTTAGAAGGAAGAAATTTAGGATTTCATCATTGTAAGCGATGTTGGTTGTGGGTTTTTCATATATACTCTTTATCATTTTTAGAAAATTTCCTTGGATTCCAATCTTTTACAGTGTTTTTATCAAGAAAGGGTGCAGTATTTTGTCAAATGCTTTTTCTTCATCTATAGATATAATCATGTGATTCTTTTCCTTCAATCTATCTATATGGTGTATTACATTGACTGATTTTCTTTTGTTGAACCATCCTTGCATATCCTGAATGAATCCCTCTTGGTCATGGTGTATAATTGGCTTCATGTGTTGTTGAATATGGTTAGCAAGTATTTTGTGGAGGATTTTTGCATCTAGGTTCATTAGAGAAATTGGTCTGTAATTTTCCTTTCTTGTGGTGTCTTTGTTTGGCTTTGGTATGAGGGTAATGTTGGCATCATAGAATGAGTTAGGTAATATTCCATCTGTTTCGTTTTCTTGGAAGAGTTTCAGCAGGACTGGTGTTAGTTCTTTCTGGAATGTTTTGTAGAATTCACCTGTGAAGCTCTCTGGCCCTGGGCTCTTTTTAGTTGGGTGGTTTTTAATGACTGATTCTACATCTTTACTTGTGATTGGGTTGTTGAGATCATCAATTTCTTCTTTCATCAATATAGGCTGCTTGTGTGTTTCTAGGAATTTGTCTATGTCCTCTGAATTGTCATTATTCTTGGAATATAGTTTTTCAAAACGTATCCTCTTATGATAGTCTTTATTTCTGTTGGGTTAGTGGTGATATCTCCTTTCTCCTTTCTTATTTTGTGTATTTGCATCTTCTCTCTTTTTTTCTTTGTTAGTCTAGCTAAGGGTTTGTCAATTTTATTGATCTTCTCATAGAACCAGCTCTTGGTTCTGCTTATCTTCTCAAGTGCTTTTTTATTTTCTATTTCATGTAGTTCTGCTCTTATCTTTGTTATTTCTTTCTTTCAACTTCCTGTGGGTTTACTTTGTTGTTTTTTTACTTATTCCTCCAAATGTGCAGTTAGATCTTCAATTTTGGTTCTTCTTTTATGATGTATGAATTTATGGCTCTAAATTTCCCTCTTAGTTCTGCTTTTGCTGCATCTCATAAGTTTTGGTATCTTGTGTTATCATTTTCATTAGTTTCAAGGTAGTTATTAATTTCTTTTGAGATTTCCTCTTTGACCCACCGTTTTTCTAAGAGGGTGCTGTTTAATTGCCATATCTTGGTGTGAAATCTGGGCCTCTGGCCCTTGCAGATTTCCAGCTTCACTCTACTGTGATCGGAGATATTATTTTGTATGGTTTCAATCTTTCTGAATTCAATGGGCCTTTTTTTGTGGCCTAGCATATGGTCTGTCTTGGAGAATGATCCATGTGCACTTGAGAAAAATGGATATCCTGCTTTATTCATTTGTAATGATCTGTATATGTCTACTAGATCCAGCTCCTCTAATATACTGTTCAAAGTTTTTGTTTCTTTATAGATTCTCTTTTGAGATGTTCTGTCCTAAGTTGATAGTGGTGTATTAAAGTCTCCCACTATAATTGTAGAGGCATCTATTCTTTCACTTAAGTTTTCCAGTGTTTGCCTCATGTATTTGGAGGCACCCTTGTTACAAGCATAAATATTTATTATTGTTCATTCTTCTTGAACGATAATCCCTTTCAATAATATGTAGTATCCTTCTTTGTCTCTCACAATAGTTTCACATTTAAAGTCTATTTTTTTCTGATTTTAATATAGCTACTCCCACCTTTTTTGGTTATTGTTAGCTTGTACGATTGTTTTCCAGCCATTCACTTTCAACCTCCACGAATCTCTGGGTCTAAGATGTGTTTCTTGTAGACAGTATATACATGGGTCATATTTCCTTATCCAATCTCCCAGTCAGAATGTTTTGACAGGTGAGTTTAATCCGTTGACATTCAGTGTTATTACTTTCAAGGAATTATTTATGTTAGCCATATTTTGTTTGGACTTGTGTTTGTCATATTTTGTTTGTTTGTTTGCTTTCTCTTTTTGTCTTTTTTGTTGCTCTTACACTCTCCTCCAATTCTGCCTCTCCTGTTTTTTTCTTTCTTCCTGCAGAACTCCCTTTAATATTTCTTGAAGGGCAGGGTTCTTGTTGGCATACTATTTTAATTTCTGTTTATCTGTGAATATTTTGAACTCTCCATCATTTTTGAATGCTAGTTAAGCTGGATAGAGTATTCTTGTTTGGAATTTTTTTCTTTTAGTACCTTGACATTCCACTGCCTTCTTGCCTCCATGGTTTCAGATGAGAAATCAGCACTTAATCTTATGGAGCCTCCTTTGTATTTGATGGTCTTCTTTTCTCTTGCTGCTTTTAGAATTTTCTCTTTGTCTTGATCATTGGATAATTGGACAAGTATATGTCTTGTGTTGGGCCTGGTGATTGTGGTGCATTGTGATTTCTCGACATGTACATCAATCACTCTCAGTAGATTTGGGAAGTTTTCAGCCATTCATTATTTCCTCCAACACCCCTTCTGACCCCTTTCCCTTCTCTTCTCCTTCTAGGATGCCTATAATACGTGTGTTTGTGCATTTTGCATTGACTTTCAGGTCTCTAAGTCCTTGCTGGATTTTTTTCTATCTTTTTATCAATCAGTTCTACTATCTGTTTGATTTCAGATGTACATCACTAATTCTCTCCTCTGCCTCTTCTAATCTGTTGCTATTTGCTGTGAGTGTATTTTCTTATTTCTTGAACTGTGTTGTTCATCTCCTTCATATCTGATATCTTTTTGCATATGTCTGCAGTTTCCTTTCCAAGTGTTTTCTTCATATTTTTAATTACTTCCTTTACTTCATTAAGTTGGTCTCTAATATATGTTTTGAAATCTTTAATTACTTGTCTGATGTTTTGCTCCCCTTCCTGGTTTTTAGTTTGTTCATTGGATTCAGCCATGTTTTCCTGATTATTGGTTTGGTTTGTAGTTTTTTGTTGCTGTCTGGTCATCATTTTATCTTGAGAGGTTTAATCAGTTCCTTAGCTTCTTTGTCTATTCTTGGGGATTAATTAGTTGTTTGTGCGTAAGTGTTATGTCTTCTTTTTGTCACTTTGTTCTTCTTACTCTATTTTCTTGTTGCTGGCTAAGTTCACTTTGAAGGAAAATATTAGGGCCAGGGAAAGCAAAATGAGTAAGAAAAGAAAATGTATACAGTAGTATTGGTAATAAATGTTAACAGAGCAGCAATGTGAGATCTGGGGGAATGGATATTAGACTCATGTAAGTTGTGTAGAGTTATAGCAGTAAGCAGAGTACCTATATTAAGACATTCAGCTGAATATGGGGAAGAATATAGTATGAATTAAAAGGCCAGTGTTTTCATGAGAGAGAGAAAGAGAAAAGAAAGACAATAATATCAAGAGTGGATAAAAGACAGAAAACAGAACAAAGGTATTAGAAATAAAATTTCAGACAATTTGGGGGCCAAAGAAAGGGAGGTGGAATGTAAGAGAAACAGTGGGTGATGGAGGATAGAAGCATGTAGGGGAAAGGGGATAGCGTAGGTGGTCAAAATCAATACACACAGAAAAGAAGAAATGGGGAATGAGGAAACACATCAAATGTGAAGCACTCCCTGCAGTATGTATTATATAAATAAAAGAAAATAAAAAAGAAGAAAAAGAGAAAAAAGAAAAAAGAGCAGAGAAAAAGGGGATGGGCAAAAAAAGGGGGGGAACAAGCAAGAAAAAGAAAATGAGAAAAAAGCTAAATAAATGATCAAGGACCTTGGGGTATAGAATGGGAGAAAAGACCAGGAGATGATGCGATATTAGCAACCAAGACAAAATAAAACACAAAACAAACACAAATGCTGAGGGTGAGAGTAATCAAGGACCTCAGATGGACCTCAGGGCGGGGTGGATTCAAGGATGGGAAGTCTGTGATATTACAGACTCCAGGTGTATGAGTTTCTGGAGTGTGGACCACCAGGGTTTAGGTTACAGAGACCTGGGAACCATGCATCCGGTTAACAGGGGCCCTGGGAGCACCGCAGTAAAGCACAGCCTTCAGAGATCCCCGCAGCTGGATCCCAATCCTAGGGGGAAGGGTCCCACCCACAATCTCTGACCTCCATGTCAGAAATCCAAAATTCCACCTCTCACAAGAATCTCTTCTGTCACTGTCTCACCAAATTGATATCCATATACCTCCTGCCCTGCAAGTCCCCAAAACAGCCCACTCAGGGTTTGGGAGTTCCGTTGTACAACATAGATTTCAGGGACCACAACAGATGGGATGCCAGCCTTAGGGGGAGGGGTTCTGCCTACAACTTCTTACCTCCGTGCCAGAAACCAAAAGTTCCACCTCTTTCAAGAATCTCTTGAAATCTCTGAAATCTCTAGGTAAAGTACAGTATTTATGGATGATTTTCCTAAGTCTGAAATAAATGGTAAAGACCTCCACCCAAAAAAAATGTCACATTAAAAATGCTAAATGGGAAGGGGATGTGACTCAACCCGTTGCATGCCTGCCTACCACATGGGAGGTTCTGGGTTTGGGCCCTATTGCCTCCTAAAGAGAATGACGAGATATTGCACCTGCCACAATGAGCTAGATGCCATAACTGCCACAATAAGGTAGACAGTATTCCTGCTGCCACAACAGGCAGCTGCCCCTAGCAGCAGATGTTGTAGCCCATGGGAAGTAGATGTGGCTCAGGCTCCTTCCAATGTGTGAATTCCCAGGTTTGGTTCCTAGTGCCTTCTGGAGAAAGCAAGTAAACAATGAGCAGACAGATAAGAGAACCTTCTAGCTGAGGGGAGAAAATATTTTTTTAAAAATGCTAAATGTGTAAGGTCTGAATTCCTAGTGTATATTAAGGAAAATCCACCTGCACCAAGGGCAGAGATATGGATGAGGTACTGTTGATCCAGTAGTCAGAGATGAGTCTCCTTTTCATTCTCTATCCTGAGCCCATTTTGTCCTTGACTCCCATTCCTTCAACTCAGAACACATTTGCCATCAACTTGTGCTCATTTCCACAGTGCATTAAATGGCTCAATGGATACCTTAAAACAGTTAAGTCTTGCTCAAGTCTAGTTTTACATGTCACAACTCATACAAGTCAATATGTTCTCTACAATTGACTTATGGAGCATAGATGCATGAGAATTACATAAAGGAACAACTAAAAGATTTTATTAATAAAATATATAAAGGACAGACAAGAATTCTAGGAGAAAACTGCAGAATGGGGAGAAAGAAATAGTAGAAAGCAGTGTGCATGCAGCCTGCTCCAAGTCTGAAATGAAAAGGGCTGAAGGCCTCCCACTCTTATTACAAGGACTCTGGGTACTGGGGTCTGCCACACTAATTGCCTCAAACTCCACAAATTTTGGAAAAACCTGCAGGCAAGGAGGTGACCACAGGATGCTGGATCTCTGGAGGAAAGAGATTACTTGCTTGAAATGTGGATCCATAGGCCCAGCACACTCTGCTCTCTCAGAAGCTGAATGCCAAGGCAAGGCTGGATTCATGATTGTCTCCCCCAGTGATTATCCAAGGAACCCAGTGAGAAAAAGCACCAAAACCTGGGAAACAAACGCCTGGCTCCCAAATAAGGGAACCTTTTCTTGCCATGCTAGGCTGTGTGAAGGTTTGGGGAGACTCATCACCGCCTTGCAAAGATGACAAGAAGAGGATGTTTTCTTTCCTGCCCAGTTCTACTTCAAGGAAAAGAAAGGAAAGCTCTAACTGAATTCCTGCAGCTGGAGTCAGGAGAAACAAAGCTGACATTAGGGTTATGCCTCTCTTCATTCTCCACAATAGATACTTAATTTACTAGATGCTAAGATCATAGATCCTGAAACAGAAAACAGAACTTGTTCATGGCACAGTAGTTTCTTGTTCAACAATGCTCTGGGCAGTGAGTTGGGATACCTAGACACAAGGCCATTACTTGTTTTCTGTACTGGAGATGAGGTTATTTGGACTAAAGGACTGAATAAACATACAACCAACTAGAGCATTTTCTGTCAGTGGTGCTGTTTCCTCTACTTGCAGTAAGTGGGTTCTGCTTGAATGGGCCCTGGTGCTATAATTAAAAATAAGGACTATAGTATCCCAGACTCTTTAGATAGAATAACCAGAAACAGCAGCTGTGTACAGTGGTGAACATAGAAAGTTTGAGAGGTAAATAATTTTCTTGCCTGTCTGTTTATTATTATATTATTGAAATAATGAAAATGCTTCAATAATGGTTGAAGTGATAAATGGACACTTATGTGATTATAGCCAATACCATTGATTGTACACTCTGTATGAATTGTATGTTTATTGTTACATATCAATAACATTGATTTGTTAAAACAATAAGGACTATGGTACCTCCAAACATGGATTCTCCTTAATGGTGCAGGATCCCATACTGGCTGTAGGGGTGCTCTGTCTTCAGGGGCCCCATTTTTTCAGGGACAAAACTTCCCACCTAGGTGTCTGTGGTGCTAGGGATCCCACTTATTTCTGCTCTGATGCCAAGTGCTCCAGAGGGGAGTTTAGACCTCAGGAATCCTCTCTGCTGCTAAAGCTCTGGAGAGTATAGGGTAGTGCTGCCAACTGCTGAGCAGAACTGCCAGTTGTCAGACCTAACACTGCTCTGAGTTAAATTAAGCACAAACCTTAATTTTTTTTGTTAAAAATTGGATATTTTAAACATTATATATGCTAATTTTGGAGATCAAATTATTCCCCCTGGCCAGTTTGCTCTTGCTGCTAACTTTAGGTTGTAGTTGTTTCCTTAATGTGTAAAAAAAAAAAAAAAAAAATTGTAGCGATTGTAAGCTTTGCTGTGTGTGATCACAGAAGTTTCTGTTCTTTTAGCTTACTGGACAGCTTGTGATTTGACAGATACTTCCTTATGTGCTTGGAACCAAAGGGGGTGGGGGTGGGGAATTCTCCTGCTTTGTCCTGGTTGATTGTCCTTCACACGCTTAACCCAGGCCATTTACCACTCTGACTTAGCCTCCACATACTGCTTAGGTGAGGCCAATGTTCAGCCAGAGGTGAACATTTAGAGTTTGCTCAGAACTTTCTCAGTGTGCCTCAGTGGACTTCTTGATCCTCAGATATATCCAAGAAATTTATTTTAACAAATCAATTTCATTGGTACATATTAATAAAGCATAAATCCATCTAAATTGTCCAATCAGTGGTATTCAGTGTAATCCCATATTTGTGCATTCATAGCATCAGCCATTCCTAGAGTACTTTCAATATTCCAATAATAATAATAAACAAAAAGTAAGCAAAACCCATCACCTTTCAATCTCTCTTTACTTACCCTACCATGTATAGCTGCTATTATTTTTTCTTCTTGCTAGTATATTTGTATTATTTTTAAAAACAGTATTCTATATGCAGTATCACCCATATTAGTATTTTACATGTGGTTTTACTGTCAAATACAGTACCATTTTACAGTTTTTAAATTTCCTTCTAGTAATATACATGACCTTAGATTTCCCTTTCAACCACTGTCATGCCCATAAAATAGTGCTAGTTATAAACACTATATGCTTTCACCATTTCTATTCATTTCCAGAGATTTGCAAACAACTTTCTTGTAAATCCTGCACAGATTAAAATTCAGCTTTCTATTCTCTACTCTCCTATTTACTGGTCAATAATATTCACGAGACTTATACTCTAAATATTAACTCCATGAGTTTGCACAATATATTTAGTTCATAATAGTGCAATCATACTGTATTTGTCTTTTTGTGTCTGGCTTGCTTCACTCAACATAATGTCCTACAGGTTCATAAATGTTACATGCTTCATGACTTCATTTCTTCTTATTGCTACACAATATTTCTTTGTGTCTATACACAACAATGTGTGTATATATGGGAGCTTTTCAAAGCCCTGATTAACACATGTATCTCTTCCAGAGTCTTTCTTCCCAAGCCTTTTGTCTGTCTCTGTGCCCTGTTATCCTTTTCACAGGCAGCTGTGTATACTATATGTGCCCTTATATGCTTCTAGCAAATGTGAATTGGGAGGCTGTTCCAGGTCTCAGACATTTCCAAAGCAGGTGAATGAAAGGGAAGACCTTGAAGCATTCCCTCAGGGAGGCATCAGCTAAGTAAAAAGACACAACTGCACTTCTTTTAGACAACTTCTGTATTTCTTCCTCTGGCATCAGCAAGCTACCTTAGTAATGTGGGCCATAGCCTCCACAGCTTCTGTTGAGCTGAGGCCTGGGGATGGTAGGTGGGTGAGTTAACATGCCTTAGCACTTTCTTACTGAAATTTAGCTGCTTCTTTCTTCATTATTGATTCTTTTGGCTGTTTTAAATTTTGATAAGATTCTAGAGCTCTGAAAAGCTATTCTGACTGTAGTTTCTAGCTTAATCATTGCTTTAGTGCAGAAAGTTTCAAGGTTTTTTATTGCACCATTTCTAACAGCAATACCAATTCTTCGTAATTTCTCTGTTCAGTCAAATGATTTACTTGAAATATACCATCATGCTTTTTGCCACAAATATAGCCACTCTAGGGATTGCATAATATTCGTTGGAGGGCTGGGCTTGTTATTTTCTTGTTTTTTCTTGTGCTTGCAATATTAAGATCTTCAAACTTTGGAATTTTTTCAGACACTGATAGACACTTCTATTCTGTGAAAGCTAAATCTATTTAGGGATATACTATTTGTTATCCATGCACCAGATGATAGACATTTGCATTTTTCCCCAGTTTTAGCTGCCATGAATTAGTGCTACAATTCATTGCATGGACATGATTTGATTTGTCTTGGATAGATTTCTTGAGGTGGAATTAGCAAGGATTATGGTAATTTTATATTTGTAAGAAACACAAATTTTTTCCAAAGTTGGCAGCATCATTTTGTATTCTCTGAAAAAAAAATGTTTTTTGGTTCCTTTTGGTTCCAGTTTTTCCACATTTTCTTTAACACTTGGTATTATCTTTCTTGATTTTAGCCACTCTAGTGTGTGTTTTCAATAATTCATAGATGATTCTAATTTGCATTTCACTAAAGGTTGAAAGCATTGAACATTTCTTCTTTGTTGAATGTCTATCCAAATGTTTGCCCATTTTTTAAGTGTTGTTTTATTTTTTCTTATTATAGAGTTATAAGTGCACTTCATATGTTCTGCATACAAGTCCTTGTTCTGACATATTGTTTCCAAATATTTTCTTCCAGAATGTGGGTTATCTTTTATTTATTTTAATGAATTGTAGACCTAATGTAAGAGCTTAAATGAAAAAAACAACTAGATGAAAATATAGGAGAAAATCTTTGTGACCTTGAGTTATCCAAAGAGTCTTAGATGTGATTCCAAAAGTTCAAATCATAAAGAAAAATAAATCATTGGACATAATTAAAATTAAATATTTTTGTGCCTTGAAAGACATCATGTTAGAAATGTTTCAGAACTGGATTGTGGTGACAATGCATCAATGTAATAAATATATTCACTGTTTAGAAAGACGTGGCCTGAGGACAATGCTAAGTATTAAATTTGCAGTTACTTGTTCAACTAACTAAATGAGGATTCTATGAATGAGGGAGTATCCTTGGTGGAAGCTCCTAGGGACACAGACGTGATAATTGATGAAGTTCTAATTCTGTTTAGAGTGCTTACTGTGTGTGGATTTATTTTATTGATAAATATTAAGAAAAAACTAGGAGGTGATAAATATTTAATATAATATCGAAAATTAAAATAAATCAATTTCTAAAACTCTCTCTAAATCTATCAAACTATAAACCAAACTTTCACTGAATTGGTTGATTAGAGAAAGGGCATAAGAGGTTGAATTCAGAGGCACCTCCATTTCTTCAATATTATGTCTTTAATGAGTCACCAAATAACAGCTCTGCTTAGGCTCAGGCTCAGGCTGAGAACTTCAGGTCCGGTATGATCTCTGTTGCTGTCAATACTAGGGTCTGATAAGAAAGCACTTGAAAAGATAAACAAGATGAAGAGCTGGTTTTTTGAGAAGATCAATAAAATTGACAATCCCTTAGCGAGACTAAAAAACAGAAAAAGAGAGAAGATGCAAACACAAAATAAGAAATGAGAAAGGAGATATCACCACTGACCCAACAGAAATAAAGACTATCATAAGAGGATACTTTGTAAAACTATATTCCAACAAAAATGACAATTCAGAGGAAATGGGCAAATTCCTAGAAACACATAAGCAGCCTATATTGATGGAAAAAGAAATCGATGATCTCAACAAACCAATCACAAGTAAAGAGATAGAATTAGTCATTAAAAACTCCCAACTAAGAAGAGCCCAGGGCCAGACAGTTTCACAGGGGAATTCTACAAAACATTCTGGAAAGAACTAACACCAATCCTGCTGAATCTCTTCCAAAAAATTGAAACAGATGCCTAACCCATTCTATGATGCCAACATTACCCTAATACCAAAGCCAAACAAAGACACCACAAAAAGGAAAATTACAGACCAATTTCTCTAATGAACCTAGATGCAAATATACTTAACAAAATACATGCTAATCGTATTCAACAACACATTAAATGAATTATACACCACGAGCAAGTGGGATTCATTCTAGGTATGCAAGGATGGCTCAACATAAGAAAATCAATCAATGTAATACACCATATAAACAGATTGAAGGAAAAAAATCACATGATTATATCTATAGATGCAGAAAAAGTATTTGACAAAATACAGCACACTTTCTTGATAAAAACACTCCAAAAGATCAGAATACAAGGAAACTTTTTGAATATGATAAAGAATATATACGAAAAACCCACAGCCAACATCATTTACAATGGAGAAATCCTAAAATCCTTCCCTCTAATGTCAGGAACAAGACAAAGATGCCCACTATCTCCCATTCTATTTAACATTGTCTTAGAAGTACTTGCTCGAGCACTGAAGCAAGAATCAGATACAAAAGGCATTCAAATTGGAAAGGAAGAAGTCAAAATTTCATTATTTGCAGATTACAGGATCCTATACATAGAAAAACCAGAGAGGTCTACAACAAAGCTTCTAGAACTCATAAATGAGTTTAGTAAAGTCGCAGGTTATAAGATCAATGCACAAAAATCAGTAGCATTTCTGTACACCAAAAATGAGCAAGATCAGGAGGAAATCAAGAAACAAATACCATTTACAAAAGAAAATTTAAAAATCAAATATTTAGTAATAAATTTAACTAAAGATGTAAAAAACTTATACACAGAGAGCTACACAAGAATGTTCAAGGAAATCAAAGACCTTAATAAATGGAAGAATATTCCCTGTTCATGGATAGGAAGAGTAAATATTATTAAGATGTCTATCCTACCAAAGCTGATCTACACATTCAATGCAATACCAATAAAAATCAACACAGCCTTCTTTAAGGAACTAGAAAAACTAACTATGAAATTAATTTGGAAAGGAAAAAGGCCCTGAATAGCCAAAGACAGATTGAAAAAGAAAAGCGAAATGGGAGGAAAAACACTACCTGACTTCAAAATGTACTATAAAGCTACAGTAGTGAAAACAGCATGGTATTGGCATAAGGAGAGACACACAGATCAATGGAATCGAAATGAAAGTTCTGATATAGAACCTCATATATATAGCCATATAATATTCAATAAAGCCACCAAACCCTCTCAACTGGGAGAGAATGGCCTATTCAACAAATGGTGCCTGGAGAACTGGATATCCATATGTAGAAGAATATAAAAGGATGACCATCTCACACCTTATGCAAAGATCAACTCAAGTTGGATCAAAGACCTAAATATACGAACCAAGACCATAAAGACTTTGGAAAGCAGTGTAGGGAAATATCTACAAGACCTTGTAATAGGAAATGGCTTCATGAACATCACAACAAAAGCACGAGCAGAAAAAGAACACATAGATATTAATGAGACTTCCTCAAAATTAAAGCCTTCTGCACCTCAAAGGAGTTTGTCAAGAAAGTAAAAAGGGAGCCTACACAATGGGAGAAAATATTTGGCAACCATATATCCGATAAGAAACTTATAACTTGCATATATAAAGAACACCTATATCTTGAAAATAAAAAGATAAGCAACCCATTTAAAAAATGGAAAAAAAGATTTAAACAGACACTTCTCCATAGAAGAAATACAAATGGCTAAAAAACACATGAAAAAATGCTCCAAATCTTTAGCTATCAGGGAAATGCAAATCAAAACTACAATGAGATTCCATCTTGCTCTCATAAGATTGGCAGCTATGAAAAAAACAGAAGAACACAAATGCTGGAGAGGATGTGGAGAAATGGGAACACTCATCCACTGCTGGTGGGAATGCAGAAGGATCCAACCATTCTGGAGGACAGTTTGGGGGTTTCTCAAAAAACTAACCATAGATTTGCCATATGACCCAGCAATTCCACTGCTGGGTATATATATAGCCAGCAGAACTGAAAACAAGGACACAAACCGATATATGCACACCAATGTTCATAGCAGCATTGTTCACTATTGCCAAAAGTTGAAATCGACCCAAATGCCCATCAACAGATGAGTGGATCAATAAAATGTGGTATATGCATACAATGGAATACTACTTGGCTTTAAAAACAAATACACTACAAACACACGTGATAACATGGATGAATCTTGAGAACCTTATTTTGAGTGAAGCAACCCAGGCATTGGATTACAAATACTACATGACCTGAATGATATGAAATAAGTAAACCAAACTGCCTCAGAGGGCTACAGACTGGATGATAGGCTTACAGGAAATCGAGGGGTAGAGGAAGGATGTATGCTGACATCTACATGGGTGAAATCTATGATAAGCTGGAGGTAAGTATGTGTACAAGGAAGGGATAAAATGGGGGCATAGGGTTACCTTTGAGTGGGGTTTTGCGGGCTTGAGGGTGGCTTGGGATGGGCGGATGGGTAATATTGCCCAAGAATTTGGGGGGAGGGTGGGGCAACATACGAACATAGGGGATTGTCAGGTGTTGGTTGAGAGTAAAATGCTGAGAAAACGTTTTCAAAATATAATTGGGAAAGTTACCTGTTTACGATACTCAAAGGGGATAATCTGATGTAGGACAGACTCCTAGGGAATATGTGAATGCTCATTTTGCCAGACTAAGTTATATCATTGAGTAGAGACCCATATAATGAGAGTGAAGGTATACCCACATCCTGGGGAGGACTAATGCCATCAAATAGAGGGAACTGTATCTCTCAAGAGAAATGGTGGCTCCCAGGGCATTAGAGCAGTTGAGTATGTCAAACCCTCAACACTGTTGCAAGTATCTCTGAACATGGCTCCTCAAGAAATGAAGATTGACTGTCACTGTGGGCCTCAAGGGGAGGGGGAAATAGATATTGAATAGATGGAACCAACATAACTGTGAGGGCAATAAAAGTGTTTCACAAGAGTAGGCAAGGATGGATATAAAACATGTAATATTACACCAAAAACTTATAGGGGCCGACAGACTAATAATGTAAGTCATAATGTAAAACATAGGATAACTAAAAATTAGAAAATTGTATAGCCTAAAGTATAAACCACAATGTAAAGACAGATGTTACCTTGTTTGAAAGCTATTGTCTCAATATCTGTATATCAGTTTCAGTAAATATGGTATGAATATGTTAAAAGATTATTGCTGTGGAAGGGAAAAGGTTTATATTGGATATGTGGGAGTACTGTATACTGTATATATGAATTACTGGGATCTATAACTCTTGTGAAGAGAAGCTTAATAATTAGGAGAAAAGAAAAGAAAAAGATAGGATGTAGAATTTTTCCAAATTAATATGTATTTTATATGTAACCTTTAAACTCATTGCTATATTCCATTTTACTATTAAGGGAACCTGGCATTATACTGGGCTTCACTTTTCAGGAAGTTTTGGATCACAGAGTGGTTCAACAATGGCAGTGGAGGAATACTGGTACGGGATGTTATTGACAGATGACATATGGTTGACAGGGAGTTATACAGGGCATGTGTCTGGGGTGCATGGAAATGTTTGGATATATTCATAGTGGAAACAATTAAAAACAACAGCTGGGGGGTGCTGGGTTCCTGGCCGGGGGGGGGGGGGGGGGGCTCTGTCGTGGTCCCTAGGGTAGCAGCAGCAGTCCCCAGGTGCAACAGCAAGGACGAGGAAGGAATGAGGTTCCAAAAGTGAGCCCCTGATACTAATGACTATGCTTGTGGGTTTATACACTTGAAATAAGAACAAGGCCTAGAGCAGCACTGTGCCTAAGAGTTCCCTCCTGATAGCTTCCATGTTACTCAAATGTGGCCAGTCTCGAAGCCAAAGTCAGCATGTAAATGCACTGCCTTCCCCCCTGCGTGGGACATGACACCTGGGGATGAGCCTCCCTGGCACCAAGGGATCACTACCAAGTACCAGCTGATGATGTAACTAGAAAATGACCTTGAATAAAAGGTTCAATTCGGACCAGCAGAATATCCCTGTCTCCATGTAATAACAGGAGTTAAAAATGCTTTTTGACCTAAAGTAAGGGGGAAATGGAAAGGACAAATGAGTTTATATGGCTATGAGTCTCTAAAAAAGAGTCCAGAGTTTGTCAGAAGGATTGCCCTTATGCACACCTGAGCAGAGTCTCAGAGACAGATAAAGTAGATACAACCCCAGGTATTGGTCCTTTTGAGGGCTAAAGAGACCCACAGGTTCTATGGTCATGGCAGATGGGGTTCACTGCCATGTCAGTTGGCCATTCTTTAGAGCTGGTGTTTCTGTGTGATGGATCTGGACTCAGATGGGATCTCTTTTCACAAGTCTTTCATGCTACTTTATTGGAATTGTAGATGATGCTGGGGTTTAAGATTTATCTAGGGGATTTGAATCTCTGGACTGACAATATGATAGCCAGGCCCTGAGCCTCAACAGACTTCACCTCCTACACTGGTTTATTGAACTTACCCCACTCAGCTAACATGGAGTTGAAGAAGTCAACCACCACACCATGGAGCCAAGAGTGCATACAACTGAAAGCAGGAGAATAGCATCCAGCATCCATGTGGAATCTAAGCCCCCTCTTGACATAGATGTGGAATGGACACAACCAATTCAAGGTCCACAGGATGGAGGAATATAGTAAGGATTAGAGTGGACTTACTGACATTCTATTCATGAACTATTGTGGTTAGTAATCGAGAAAATGTGGCACTGGTTTGGAAAAAGTGGCCATGGTGGCTGCTGGGTGTGGGGAATGGGAGGAAGAGTTGAGATGTGGAGGCATTTCGGGACTTGGAGTTGTCCTGGGTGGTACTGCAGGGACTATTACAGGACATAGTAGATATTCCCATGGCCCACTGGATGGAACGTGGGAGAGTATGGGCTATGATGTGGACCATTGACCATGAGGTGCAGCGATGCTCAGAGATGTACTCACCAAATGCAATGGATGTGTCATGATGATGGGGGAGAATGTTGCTGTGGGGGGAGTGGAGTGGTGGGGGCGGTGGCGGTGAATGTGGACCTCATATTTTTTGAATGTAATATATTTTTAAAATGAACTAAAAAATTAAATTAAAAAAAAGAAAGATTACCCCTTTCACTAAAAAAAAAAAATACTAGGATCTGTAACACAAACACAAGTTCTGTGATCTGGGAAGCACAGAGATGAATGGAGGAGGAAGTGGTTCATGCTGACCCTACAGGCACCTATGCCCTTTCCTTCAAATTAAGCAACCATTGGATGGATGGCTGAGGAGACTAACGGCTTATATGGGATGGGTTTCTGTCCCCTGGGGAAGAGTTCTCAGAATATCCTTCACTTCCTGTGCCTATTTTTGCCAGCCAGTTCTTATCTCCACTTGCATTTTCACATAAAA
This sequence comes from Dasypus novemcinctus, assembly GCF_030445035.2. Classification (NCBI taxonomy): domain Eukaryota; kingdom Metazoa; phylum Chordata; class Mammalia; order Cingulata; family Dasypodidae; genus Dasypus; species Dasypus novemcinctus. The sequence goes on along the minus strand of NC_080691.1, from coordinate 59,169,976 downwards.
TTGCAGCTATGATAATGTTCCCCTTAGCTTTGCTGAATTTCTTAAAGTGCTAAAAACAAATCTAGAAAAGCAGTAGATTTTGTATGTCCATGTTTCCCTTCCCTTCTTTTTACCTGCTCCACATTTCCTCTTCTTTCTCTTCATTTCTTTTATTTCCCAAATCTCTTTTCTTGAACCTGGCAGGATAATTTCTGAAACCACACTTGTTCTGGAACAGTGTTGACCATTGGCAGAGGGAGGGAAGAAAGCATTTATGCTTATCCAAGTGACCTAGTGCAGGTAAACACTTGCATGACCTGAGGAAAGTTCACTGGGAGAGGCATGAGTAGAGTTTGGAGGACAGGGCAGACCTATCTAGCTATAGGTGTGGGTTCTGAGAGGAGTAGGGAGCCCTTGGCCTTGTGGTCCAGAGACTCTGTGGTGGGCCTGGTTGATTCCAGGAGACCAGGGCAGCAGGACTGTGAGATCCAGTGTGTGAAACAAGCCAATCAATAACCCATTCACACAAATCCTCCAGAAACATTGCCAGGCCTCGTAAAGTATTGAGGGACAGCTAGACAGTAATCTCAAATGGCATCAGTTTCAGGTTTTATTCCTAAATATGGGATTTGAGTCTATAAGTGTATTCAAAGATATGGATATATATCCCACTGTACCTCTCCAGGGCATATTCACACACCCCTCCCCCATCTCCTACCTCCATTCACTAGCATACCACACAGACTTGCACATAGACGCTCCCTAGTCCCTATACACAGATTCCATTTCACCTTAAGGGAACACTGAATGCTTGCAAGAATCTTAGTTCTTTTCCTAAAACATTCTCTAACCATATCACAATCCTTGTTCCCACCAGGAGATGGAAACAGAATTACTTTCCAGACACAGCCAGCAAGAATGCTCTGGGATATTTTTTCTTTTTTCTTTTCTAATGATACTTACAGTATGTGTTTATATTTTGAGTTCTGCTTAGAGCGAGGCCATATTTGAGCAATAGTTAAATTCCCAGGAGGCAACTCTTAGTTACCCTACAGTAGGCCATTTCCATTTGAGAGTAAAGGTTTTAAGCACAGCCATTAATATCAAGAGCCTGTCAGTTGTCCATCCTTCTTCATTAGCCATTGCCCCTGTAAGTAAGGGATTCTTGCTCATTTATTAGAGAATGTGGCAGAGCTTGCCAAGATGGGAATTTGATATTCCTTCAGTTATTGTGTGAATTTCCACCCACTGTGACAATGCACCATAAACATTTGGACATCTTCATATGCCAAATTGTTGTAGATGTTGAGATAAGTTTAATAATTTGCATATGAAAAGGCCAGGACTCATAATAATTTGGGGAAGGAAAAAGGAAGTTATTTGTGGCCAGCCAGACTTAGGAGCTTTCTGTTCAAAACCTGAGCCTGAAACAAGATTTTTGAGTTCTTTTTATACAGGGCCAAATGGTTCTTTGTTTCAGTGCTTAATAAACTTGAATTAACATATATTTTTTTTACATTTGAGGTAAGCTTTTAGCATGGACTTTATACATTCCATTTAAACTTTTAGCACCTTTCGTTTGCATTTTCCCTGAATATTTAAAGTTTATAGAGTTTACATTGCTAAATTGTTTTCCTGGGACTGGAGTTGTTGCCATGGTTACCAAGGGCAGAGCTGCAGCTCTTACTGTTCCACACACACAAGACACACACAGCTCAGGATATCTATGAAGACATGATCAGCCCCCCACCCCTAGCCTACATTATTTCCCCCTTTATGCCAGTTTAACTTGCTAAGCTTTGGCATAATTATTGTTGGAGTTATGAGGTGTGTGGCTGTTTGTTGTTTTGATTGATTATTCCACTTATCAATTTCCCAATGAGGGCCCAAAGACAAAGTTCCTGGGTAACATCCAGGGTTTATCTTGTTTCCAGAAGAAGTTCTCATTCTGGACAGTGGAAATCTAGGGGTGGATCCCGCCTAGCAGTCATCCTGGAGGTTATTGGTGCTTACATTGAATTTTTGCCAGGCTCCAGATCCATCTATTAATTTTATTTTACCCTTAGACAGTTTACACCTTTAATTTTAAGGGGATGCTGAAGGGAGTTTTTTATTTTTTATTTTGTAACTACTTTTTGCTAGCCTTGTGTTGTAGTTTTTACCTAACAAAGTATAAAAATTTGTTATTTTAGTTTGACTGGAGGAAGACGAATTTGGCATTCTGTATGAAGCTGGGTGAATTTTTTTTTTATGGCTAATAAGATGTGATGTTTATTTTGAAAGAAACAAATTCAATTAGAATTTTGCAATACTTGTTTTTTTGTTGTTTTTTTTTTAAGATTTATTTATTTCTCTCCCTTTCCCCCCACCCCGGTTGTCTGCTCTCTGTGTCTATTTGCTGCGTCTTCTTTGTCCACTTCTCTTGTTGTCAGCGGCACACGAAACTGTGTTTCTCTTTGTTGCGTCATCTTGCTGTGTCACCTCCCCGCGTGTGCGGCACCATTCCTGGGCAGGCTGCACCTTCTTTCGCGCTGGGTGGCTCTCCTTACGGGGCGCACTCCTTGCACGTGGGGCTCCCCTACACGGGACACCCCTGCGTGGCAGGGCACTCCTTGCGCGCATCAGCACTGCGCATGGGCCAGCTCAACACGGGTCAAGGAGGGCCGGGGTTTGAAGCTTGGACCTCCCATGTGGTAGGTGGATGCCCTAACCACTGGGCCAAGTCTGCTTCCCATTTTTAAAAGAGGACATTGGATTATAGAGGTAGACAAGGTTAGCTGCCTATAAAGATGACACCTTTTTTAAAAGTGGGTTGGGAACAGTGTGTGTGTGTATAAGTTATTTGTTTTCAGAAGGAAATTGTAATAGATAACAGTATTAGGTATTTAGTTTTGTTTTGAAGACACATTCCAGGCTGTTTAATGATTGGCACTCCTGTGCTTTGTTAGGTGCTTCTTGTGAATTGGTAACTTTTGGGCATTTGGTTTCATTCAGGATTAGTGCCTAAGTTGGAAATTTTCTTAGGTTTTAGCTGTGGGAGTAATTAGAACTACAGAATAAAGTCTTTTTACATTTTGGTTTTAATTGTACAATTCATGGTAATTTTGACTGTTCAATAGGTGACCCATTACTAGTAAGCAAGCCTCCTTTTGCTACACAGTAGAGTACAGTAGTATAGTAGGGTGGCTAAGCCTGGTACCAATTAACAGGCTACCTGCAAACCACTGGTAATTATGGCTCCCCTTGGTATGTTTTTCAAGCAGTAAGCAAGCTGCAGCATCACTGATTCTAGAGAGAGGTAGTTTCCAGTATTTTACTGGCCTGGTGCACAGTGCCCCCTGCACTATGGAACAGTGTTAGTTTGGAGGTGATATTCACTATACATTTGACTGTACTGAGCCACCATTGGCTGCTGCAGGAGTTTGAAACTGCAACGTAGTTTTCATTGACTTCGGGAGCACAACCAGAGGCCTGAGGTAGTAAAAACTTTCATTGTTTGGTGGGTCAGTGAGTAGCCTAGGAAATAACTCCTATGAACAGGCAACTTGTTATATATTCAAGGCCTGGTTTGAATGCACAAGAGAGTTTGACAATGTTGAAGTTTATCTCTTGATTTTTTATACTTTTTAAACATTTTCAAAGCAATGTGTTACATATCAAATGATTTTGTTTACTTTTACAATTTTGCCATGAAGATATTGGTAGGTGTTTCGCTTTAGTAATAGAGGGAAAAAACTATTTTTCATTGTAAAATGAAAACAGAAGATTTCTAATGGAATTAAAGTAACTTTCCATTACCATTTACTTAAACATGCACTTTGTGGTGACTTTCAGACAGGTTTTATTACCACAAAGTTACTTTTTGCCATCAATAATAATCCAGGTTTTAGTTAACAATGACTTTTAGAACTAGAACCATTTAAATGTTTCAGTTTGGAAGATGTTTTTACAAACATTTTATAATTGACTTCAATTACAGACTGGCGAATTTACTCCAGATTATAATTAGCAACCAATGGAATTCATCTCATGTATTTAAGAGAGAGCAGTTTTACACTTAATTTAATTTTATTAAACATGAGCTTACAGTTACTATTTTTTAAAGATTTAACACATATAATGTTAATTTATTAACCTGGTATTTTATAAACTTAAGAGATAATACTTAAGCTTAAACAAGTTGAAATTGTTATTGATTAAATAAAGAATGTTGTTTTCCTTTTTACAGGGGTGTAAAGCCTTTTATTTTATTTTCTGATACTTTTAAAACTAAATAATTTTAGGAGCATACTAACTTTTAGGCTCTGGAATATAAAGCAATTATTTAGCCTGTTTTAATTATAATTTAATAAGGATTTTATACTTTTAACAGTTTTGCATATTTAGACTTTTTATACTGTTTAGTTTAATTTGAGTTTTTGAAATATAAATATATTACTCACATAACTGCGCATTTACCATTAATAAATTGAGCAAATAGGCATATATGAATTGTTTGCTGCAGAAACAGCATTTAATTATTTAAAACCCCTTTTTCTTTGCTGGTTAATTCAAAATATAGTTTCCTTACTGGTTATAATGTTGTTGGAAGGAATCTGGCAAGCATTTGGGCTTTTGTTTTGACTGGAAAGAAACCAGGTAACTTTTACTCATTTTTTTCTTTGAGACAGCCTGAACAATGGGGGGGGGGGGGGGGAGGGTTGCTTAGTACACTAGGAAGAGTATTGTTTATTCCTGGCCAATCAGAATTGATTTATATTATTTAAAAGGTTAAAGAAAAAGACAGTTTTTCCTTTAAAAGGGTAAAGAGGAAATGAGAAGACTAAACATATTTAGAATGGCACAAAGGTGATATGCATAACCCCCTCTTTTTAAAATGTAACTATATATTTTTTAAGTTTAGTTATTAAGTTAAATTGTTAAGGGGTGAGCCAGATTCCCAGGAATCATAAACAAAGTCAAAATGTAAATGCAGTTATAATTATCATCACAATAGTTGAAGATCAGGGGTGACATTAGTCATAAAATGACTATAGGATAACTTTGAGTAATAACCACCACTACTACAGTAAGCATTAGATAAAACTGAAGTAGCCATAAATAGAGTCAAGTTAATTCAATATCACTATTACAATAGCCAAAATCCAGGCCATAGTTACTCTGTTGTAATAGTTTAAGTTATATATATATATATATATATATATATATATAAAGGTATTCTATACAATGATTTTAATTTTTAGGTACAGTTTTTAGTATGATTTATTTTAAGATGAATTGGATGTCTTAATTAATTAAGTTACAAGAACCTTATTAATAACCCTGTGATGCTTTTCTGTTTGTTTGTTTTTCTTCTAGTAACTGAACAAATTTCATCTGTGGGTTATACATTTAATTTACCAGCAAGACAATATTGCCATTTAAAGATTTATTTAAAGTTACCTTTTACTGTGATTTTTAGGTGCAAGCACACTGACAAAATCCAAATACAGATTTTAAAGTTGAACAAAAAGTGAAGCACAGATTAAAACAGAATTCCATATTTTAGCATTTTAAGGAACTTCCTGACCTTAATTGATGGCACATGAAGATTTTATTTTGATTAGTGTTTATACCTTCTATAGGCAAAATTGAGTTCAAACTGAGAAGTTTGAGGTTTATTTTTTTCCTGCAATTTTTACAACCTTTACTGCTGACTGTTGCCAGCCAGATTATTAAAAGGGTGAACAAGTGATTAGAGGTCTATTGTTTTCAAGCAATAGCCTCCTTCCTTTAGAGAAGTTTACAGCTTTAAAACATTTTAAAGCATTTCTACATAGACTTACAAAGAGGCATTTATAAAAGCAGATCCTGGGCAGAAGTGAATTTATGCAAATATGTTTTTGGCCTTTGTGTCTTAAGGAGGGAATTTTATTACATTTATCCTGATTCTGATCCTGCATCTTCTTTACCTCCCTCTTTCCAGGTAGATCAGTGATTTGATAGGCATGTGGCTTATGAATAGAAGATTTGGACTTACTGGAAGGGGGAAAGCCACTCCCCTTTCCCAGGCTTTCTGTTTTTGTTTTTGTTTTTAATGCATCCTCCTGAAAGGGTGGGGGGGTGAAGGTAATGGTGGCGAGTTTCAGGTTGCTAAAATGGCTTGGAAGAACTTTTTAAATTTGGCACCTTTCTGGGGGACCTCAGCCCTGGCAGGGCTATGATTTAATTTACTGATTTTACTAGCTACCTTGACTGGGGTTTTAATAAATTTGGGTGCATGGTGTGGACACAGACACAGACAATTCCTGAGATCTGGCAAATGGGGCAGACCCAGAGAGGCAAGACAACAGTGCATGTGGACACATGTTCAAATGCTTCAGTTTTGCTTTATAAACTACAATCAATTTACTCCTTTGCCAATAGTAAGGGAAGGTTTCAGCTTAACCAAAATTTACTACTTTATATAATTACACAGTCTTAACACCAGCATTTTGCAGACAGACAGAAGCACTAAACTTATCAATCTGACTCACAATTTTTATATATTTTCTTTGGCACAGCTGCCCCTGCAGGCATTACAAATTTCAGAAAGAGAGAGTGCTTAACATTAACATTTGAACAGGATATCCTCCTTATGCTTGCTGTCTATAAAGTGAATTTATTTGCAAATCAGCACCATATCAAATGATTCTGGTTAGACCCTTTAACTGTTTAACTTTATACCCAGACCAAGCATCGCTAGAAAGCTAATTTATTTCCTGTAACCAAGTTTCTCAAAATTCAGACCAATTTCAAGGATGTTAGGACTCGAACCTATAAACATTCTTTTTTATTATAATCAAGCCTTCACTATCTCAATGGAGACAAGACCAGAACCAGATACTAACATGCAATTAGACAAACCCAAACACCAGGCTTTTTTCCCCTCTTTTTCTCTGACCTGGAGGAGATGGTTTCCATCTGAATTTTTGGAGGTAATGGGGCCTCCTGGGAGGTGGTTGGGCTCCCTTCCTAGCATTTAAAGCTAGGATTTTCCTGATAATTTGCTCCCCAGGGGAGTCTCACCATTTTCCATGTTTGGAGTATTTTTCGTTCCTAGAATTTTTTTTTTCAGACCTTCCATTGTCCTCGATTTTTGTTGGGAAGATTCCAGTGGAGCCCACATCTTTTCTGGATTAAATGTAATCTTCAGATGCCCAGAGTCAGGGTTCACTTGAATCCTCCTGGCTTCCTCAGGGATCTGGAAGGGTTAGCAAAATGCTACTTTTTCTGGCCTTCATTTGCAAATCTCGGGAAAGCCCTCAGATGTTGTAGACATTGAGAGAGGTTTAAATATTTGTGTATGAAAAGGCCAGGACTCATAATAATTTGGGGAAGCAAAAGGAATTTATTTATGGCCGGCTGGACTCAGGAGCTTTCTGTTCAAAACCTGAGCCCTGAACAAGATTTTTGAGTTCATTTTATACAGAGAAGGGGCCAAATAGTTCTTTGTTTCAGTACTTAATGAGTTTGAATTAACATATATTTTTTTTTCCTTTTTGGGTAAGCTTTTAGCATGGACTTTATACATTACATGTTAGCTTTTAGCACATTTGGTTTTCATTTTCCCTGAATATTTAAAGTTTATAGGGTTTGCATTGCTAAATTGTTTTTCTGGGACTTGAGTTGTTGCCATAGTTACCAAGGGCAGGATTGCAGGTCTTACTATTCCACATGTATAGCTCAGGATACATACAACTCAGGTTATTTTTCATCCATAGCCTACAATATATGTATGCCAAATTGAGCTCCCTTCCATGTATCCCCAATCTTTGGCATCCTGTACCACTGATCCTTCCCTGCCACTCTTGTAACCCATCTGTGATCCAAAACTTCTTAAAAAATAAAGCCAATAAAAGAACCAAATACAACTAAGAAGAAAATGAATAAAAATGATAGTTTGAAAAATAAGAAAGTATAAAATTTTAAAAATTAAAAATTAAAATTGGGAATAATATAAATAATGAAAAAATATTTAATTTTTGACATTTTCCCTTTCATCACTATAAGATCTGTTCTTCTTTATGTACAATGACATTGTCTTCTATTTATGCCCCCATTGTGTGTGTGTTTTTTTTTTTATGTTGTCCTCAAAGAAGTTTTAGGTTACAGAAAAGTCATGTACAGAGCACAGGGGACTCTCATACACCCCAAATCCTCCACCTTTTCCCCTTTCCACTTATTAATAACATTTTATATGTAGATGATACATTTGTTACAACTGATGTACAAATATTGAATCATAGCTACCAACCATGGTCAGTGGATTGCATTATGATTTACATTTTGGACCATACACTTTAAAAATTTTGATGGTGCTTAACCTGGTCTACATCAATCATTGCAAGATCATGTAGAACACTTCCATTGCCCACAAAATGCTGCCTCTTCCATCTATTCTGTTCCTCTCTTCCCCTACTCTCGGGAACCCCAACCATCACCAAGCTTCAGTCCTTGCAGACCAGATTCATATAGTTACATGTGACGATACTGAGGGTTCAAAACACTGCTCTGTCCTCCCCTACAGGATACTACTCACTCTTTTGATAGACTCCTACCCCTCTATGTAAGAACATAATGGGCCTCACCAGGATGGGAGTCCAGTACCTTCCTGCTCACTATGTGGTTCTCCACCCCCTCATTTAAACACTGTGTCAAAATAAACACTCTCACATTCCTTAGAAGCTTGCCCAGGTGTGCCCTGTCCTGAATGCCCCCCATCCTATGCCATTAATCAGTAATCTTCACTTGCCCTATTGTCCAAAGAGCATTCCCAATATTGCAGTTTCAACCATGTACCCACCAATCCCCTTTATCTCACTTCTCCCTCCCTCTAGTTCCATGGACAGTTTAAACTACTCTTCCCACCCTACTCCCTGACATAACTGCCCCACCTAACCCAATAGTATCCCTGCAACAATGTCGTGTCTCTCTACTGCACAACTGCACACTTCCACCTTATCATACCTTTTTCCCATATAAGTGTTTGATCATAACCTTTTCCCCCTATTTCCTGTAAATCTATCTTCCAGACTCTAGCTCTTTAAGCTTGCTCAATTTGCTTAATTCATATCAGTGAGGTCATGTAATATTTATCCTTCAGGGCCTGGCTGCTTTCACTGAACATAAGTCCTCAATGTTCATCCATGTCACCCTGTATGTTGATACAGTAATCCTTCTTACAGCTGTGTAATATTCCATTATATTTATATACTACAGTTTGTTTATCCATACATCTGTTGAAGGGCATTTGAGTTGATTCCAACTTTTGGCAATAGTGAATAATGCAACTATGAATATTGTTGTGGATATATCTGTTCGAGTCCTTTCTTTCAGTTCTTCTTGGTATATACCCAGCAATGGAATTGCTGGATCATATAGCAGGTCTATAGTTAGTTTTCTGAGGAACTGCCATACTGTCTACCACAATACCTGCACAATTTTACATTCCCACCAGTAGAGGATGAGGGTTCCTATTCCTCCACCTCTCCAACACTTACAGTCCCAGTCACAAGAGAAAGAGAGGAACTAGATTACAGGGGCCAGGGACAGTCAGCTAATCAATAGGAATCTAGCAAGCAGTAGAAATCTAAAATGCCTGAGGGAAAGGGGCCAGATAGCTTTCTTTTATTTTTTCATTACCCCCTTCCCCACCCTCCTATTTTTGCTATTTTTTCCCATTTGCTGTGTGATCTTTTGAATCTATTACTCTTTTTGTCTTCTCATGTATTTCCTTTAGGATTTCCTGGGATTTGATCATGGTGACCTCTTATGTGGAGAGAGGTTCTCTGTCAATTGTGCCACCTCAGTTTCTGATTTCTTCTGTGCTTCACCTTGACTCTGCCATTCATATCTCTCTTGTTTGATCATCATCTTGCTTTGTGACTCACTTGCACAGGCACTTGCACACCACATGGGTACTCAGCTTCCTGCATGGCCACTCAGTTTGCCATGTGGGCACTGGATTACCATGTGGACACTCAGCAATTAGCTCACCACACAGGCACTCATGTGGGCACTCAGCTCACCATGCAGGTACTCGTGTGTACTTGGCTCGCCATATGGGCACTTAACTCTCTATGTGGGCACCCACATGGGCACTTGGTTCACCATGCAGGCCCTTGGCTTGCCACATGGGCACTGTCTTACTATACAGGCATGCTTTCTCTTCTTTTTCACCAGGAGACCCCAGGGATAGAACCTGCTTCCTCCCATAAGGAAGGCAGTGGCCTTCTCACTTGAGCCACATCCGCTTCCCCCAGATAGCTTTCTGAAGGCTATTTAACCTAAGGAGACAATTTAGCTCAGTGGAGAAATTCCTGTTTTGCGTATACATGGTCCCTGGTTCAGTTCCTGAGTCTCCTTAGAGAAGTGATTCAAAGAGCGATTCACTGAGTTATCAGGCATTCAGCTGATACTTTATGACAGGGAACATATAAATATTCTTTTTGTTTTGACCTGTGTATATATAAATAAACCTGTGTATATATAAATAAACAGGTCAAAACAAAAAGAATATTTATATGTTCTGCAGAATATGGAAAAAGTAATCAGAGATCTCCAAACTAGTATCATGAATCAACTTAATGAAGTGAAAGAAGAGATTAAGAATACTAAGACACTGGGAGGACATACTGAAGAAAGTATAAACATACATAAAAGCTTAGATGTTTTGAAAATGAATGGCAAAGTACATGAAATCAAAAATACAATGGAAGAATATAACAGCAGATTTGAACAGAGTAGTCATTGATGTTGGAGATGTTATAGGTGAAATCAGGCAGCTAGTAGAACAGATAGATAAAGAGAAAAAGTCCAGCAGGGATTTGAATGAAAACAAAAATGTACACATTTTGAGGAATATGAAATGCACGAACACATGCATTATAGGCATCCCAGAATGAGAAGGGGAGGGAAAGGGTGCAGAAGGAGTGTTGGAGGAAATAATGGCTGAAAATGTCCATCTCTATTGAGGATCAAGGACATACATGCTCAGGAAGGGCAGCAGATCTCAAGGAATATAAATCCTATCATGCTTACCCCAAGGTATGTTCTTATACAATTGTCCAATGTTAAAGACAAAAAAAGTATACTGAAAGCATCAATAAAAGAGATCCATCACAAACAAGGGAAGCTTGAAAAGATTTACTGCTAATATTTCATATGAAATCATGGCGGCAATAGGGCACTGGTTTTGACATAGTTAAGGTGCTAAAAGAAAACCTTTCAGGCAATAATTCTCTGGCCAGGAAACCTGGCATTCAAAAATGAGGGAGAATTCAAAATATTCACAGATAAATAGAAATTAAGAGAGCTTTACAATGAGAAGCCTGTCTTCAAGAAATACTAAAGGGAATTCTGCAGGTTGAAAGGGGAAAAAAAAAAAACAGGAGAGAGTTGGAGGAGAGTGTAAGAACAACTAAAAAGATAAAAAGAAATAAAAATAACATAAGCCATACATAAAACTAAAGAAAATTTGTCTAATTTAAGTAATTCCTTGACAGTAAGAGCACTGAATGTTAATGGAGTAAACTCTCCAATCAAGAGACACAGATTGGCAGAATGGATAAAGAAATATGACTCATCTCTTTGCTGTCTACAAGAAACCCACCTTAGACCCAGGGATGCAAGGAGGTAGAAGGGAATGTTTGAATAACAATTTTACTTGCAAACAATAACCAAAAAAGGGTGAGAATAGCTATACTAATATCAGACAAAATAGACTTTAAATCTAAAATTATTGTAAAAGACAAAGGATGTTATATATTGATGAATATGTTAATGTATCAAAAAGAAACAAAAATCATAAACATTTATGCACCTAAGCAGCACACCTCAAAATACATGAGGCAAGCATTGAAAACTCTAAGTGGAGAAATAGTTACCTCTACAGTTATGGTGGAGGACTTTAATACATCATTATCACCATTTGACAGAATATCTTTATAAAGAAACAAATAAAGACATTGAATAACGCATTAGGAAATCTGGACCTAATATATACACAAAGAACTCTATCCCAATTACAGTAGGATATACATTCTTCTTGAGTTCACCTGTATCATTTTTCAGGATCGACCACAAGCTAGGCCACAGAACAATTTTCAATGAATTTAGAAATATTGAAATCAGGCAAAGTAATTTCTCTGACCACCACAGAATGAAGCTGGAAATCACTAAGGGCCAGAGAAACAGAGTAGGCATAAAGATATGGAAATTAAACAGCACACTCTTAGACAGTCAGTGGTTCAAGGAAGAAATTTTAAAAGGAATTTGTAGCTTCCTTGAAATGAATGAAAATGACAGCACAACAGATGAATACCTATGGGATGCTGCAAAAGCTGTACTGAGATGGAAATTCATAGCAATAAACGCCTATATTTATAAAGAAGAATAAGCTAAAACAACGACATAACTGCATACCTAGAGGAATAAGGAAAAGTACAATTGACCCCAAACATAGCACAAAGAAGAAAATAACAAAGATTAGAGCAGAGCTAAATGAAATTAAAAATATTAAACCACTAGAGAGAAAGAAAAAAAAAACAAAAACAAAAGTTTGTTCTTTGTGAAAATTGACAAACCCTTAGAGTGGCAAAAAGGGGAGAAGATTCAAATACATAAAACAAGAAAGGACAAAGGGGATATCACCACTGACCCCACAAAAACGAAGAGTATCATAAGAAGGTACTTTGAAACTTGCATGCCAACAACATGGATAATTTAAAGGAAATGGACAAATTCCTAGAATAACACAAGCAATGTTCATTGACAAAAGAAGACACTGATGAAGTCAACAGACCAATAAAAAGAAATGAGATTGAGTTAGCCATTACACAAATCCCCCAACTAGGAAGAGCACAGGCTCAAATGGCTTTCCATGTGAATTCTATCCAACATTCTGGAAAGAACTTGCACCAATACTGCTTAAAATCCTCCAAATAAATAGAAATGGAGGGAACATTAGTCCAATTTACTGTATAATGACAACATTGCCTTAATACAAAGAAAAATATGCCACAAGAAAGGTAGATTGTTAGAACAATCTCTCTAATTAAACTAGATGCTAAAATCCTCAACAAAAATATTTGCTGATTTTATTCAATAGTGCATCAAATGAATTGTATACCCTGAGCATGTGGTTTTCATGCCTTGTATGCAAGGATGATTCAATATAAGTAAATTAATCAATGTAATATTGCTAAAATCCTCAACAAAAATATTTGCTGATTTTATTCAATAGTGCATCAAATGAATTGTATACCCTGAGCATGTGGTTTTCATGCCTTGTATGCAAGGATGATTCAATATAAGTAAATTAATCAATGTAATATACCACATAAACAGATCAGAAAGAAATAATACTTGATCATCTCTATAGATGCAATAAAAGCATTTGACAAAGTACAGCACCATTTTCTAGTAAAAACACTTCAAAAGATAGAAATAGAAAGAACATTCCTTCCTCAATTTTATAAAGGATATATGTGAAAAACAGATACCTAACATCATATTCAATAGTGACATCCTAAAAGCTTTCCCTTCAATATCTGGAACAAGACAAGAATGCCTCCTGTCACTGCTTTTATTTTCCATTGTGTTAGAAGCACTTGCTTGAGCACTTAGGCAAGAAAAAGATATAAACATCAACCAAAGTGGAAAGGAAGAATTAAAAATTTCACTATTTTCAGAAGGCATGATCCTATACCTGGAAAGCCCTGAGAAATCTGTAACAAATTACCTAGAGCTCATATATGAATTCAGTAAAGTGGCCGATTATGGGATCAGTGTGCAATAATCAGTAACATTTCTGTAAATCAATAATGAGCTGCCTGAGGAGAATATTATTAAAATCCCAGTTACAATAGTTACTAAAATAATGAAATACCAAGGAATAAATTTAACTAAAGAAGGAAATGACTTGTATGCAGAAATTTACATAACATTTTAAAAGGAAATCAAAGAAGACCTAAATAAATGGAAGAATATTTTAATCTCAATAAAAATTACCACAGCAGTTTTTACTGAATTGGAAAAGATAACTATGAAATTTATTTGGACCAGAAAGGGTCCATGAATAGACAAAGACATATTGAAAAAGAAAAATGAACTGGAGGAATCACACTACCTGAATGTAAATAACATTATACAAAACTACAGTTGTGAAAACTGCATGGTATTGGCAGAACGATCAACATACTGAACAATGAAACCAAATTGAGTTCTGATATGCATCCTTGCATATAGAATCAAAGATATTCAACAAGGACACCAAGCCCATTCAACTGGAAGAGAATGGCCTCTTCAGCAAATGGTGTTTGGAGAACTAGATATCCATAACCAAAAGAATGAGAGAGGAACACCATCTCATACCTTATACAAAAAATTAACTCAAGATGGATCAAAGATCTAAATATAAAAGCCAAGGACATAAAGATCTGGGAAGATAATATAGGGAAACATCCACAGTAAACTTGTATTAGAAAATGATTTCATGAACTTTACATCCAAAGCATGAGCAACAAAAGAAAAAATAGATAAATGTAACCTCCTCAAAATTAAAAAAAACTTTTGCACCTCAAGGGAATTTGTCAAACAAGTCTAAAGGCAGTCTACTTAATGGTAGAATATATTTGTTAACCAAATATATGATTGGGGCCTAATATCCAGCATATATAAAGAAATCATATACCTCAAATAAATAAAGAAAGAAAGAACACTTTTAAAAATGGGCAAGTGATTTGAACAGACATTTCTCTAAAGGAGAAATACAAATAACTAAAAAACACATGAAAAGTTGCTCAGCATCACCAGCTATTAGGGAACTGCAAATCAAAACTACAATGAGATATCATCTTACACCCAGTAGACCACTGGCTATTAAAAATAACAGAGGGCAACAAATGTTGGAGAGGATGTGGAGGAATGGGAACATTGTAGAATGGTGAAGGACAGTTTAGTGATTCCTCAGGATGTTAACTAGCGAACTGCCATATGGCTGAGAAGTCCCACTCCTGTGCATATATCCAGAAGAATTGAAAGCAGGGATACAAACAGATATAAAGGTTACGTTTATGCATGTCTCAGCAGAATCTCTTTGACTGCCAAAGTAAATAAAATAGTAGAGACATCCAGACATAGGATAGAGAGCTTTGGAGTCTGGTGTCCTTTCAGTGTGCCCTATTTGGGAATTTATGCTCCCCTGTATAACAGAGTTGGACTTAGATTTGGTTTCCCTAACATTGTTCTTCTCCCCCTTTTATTTGAACCTATAGTTAGCACTAGAATTGAGAGGTGTGTGTCCAAGATACTTAAATCTTTGGGCTGTCTATGTGCCATCTGAGCCCTGAACTTCAACAGAGTTGCAACTCCTTCACTCCAGTTAATTGGACTCACCCAGGACAACTAACAAGGAGATGATGATGGACAACAGACATCCCAAGGAACAGAGAAGAGACTGCAACGGCAGTCAAGATTGCCCATCCATCTGCCCCATGGGATCTAAGTCCCTCTCAATTTGAATCAAAGTGGGCATCACCTTCCGAGAATCCTCAGGTTTGGGGATTGAATGGACTGAAGTAGACTTATTAGTATTCTAGTGCACACTTATTTTGATTTTAGCAATGGAAGTTTTATCACTGATGTGGAAGTAGTGACCACTAGAGGTTCTGAGGGGAGGGAAAGGGAAAAACAAGTGTAATGTGAGAACATTTTCAGGCCTTGGGAATTGTCCTGAATGACATTGAAATGGCAGATACAAGCCATTATGTATCTTGTCATAACTTAAGAAATATGCATGGGAGAGAGTGTTAAACTACATTGTAAAGTATAATCCACATTTTGTGGCAATGCTCCAAAATGTGCTCTACTGTAACAAATGTGCCACACTAATGAAGGATGGTATTAATGTGGGAAAATATGGGAGAGGCTGGAACATTACATTTATGTAATCTCATTATCATTTTTAAAAAAGTATATTACAAAAGAATAAATCCTAACGAAAAATTATTGCTATTAGCATAAATGGGAAAGTAATATGCAAACTACAAAAAAAAATTGTTTCACAGTCATATTGTATATGGGAATTTTGGCATTGAAATTCATTTGAAACAAAATATATTTTTAAATATATGAGTTAGTCAAGGAGGGAATAGCTAGGTATACAAATAAATTGAAATGCAAAAGTTTGGAGCACTAGCTCACACTCTAAATGAAAGGGATTTCTAATAGATCCAAAAAATAGAAACATATTTGAATGTGTGTGTGAAATGTGTAGTTATGCATGTTATTAAGATTTAAAGTACAAAGCTATCTTACTTCACAGAATCTTATTTTTTGACATGCAAAAAGATCACATAATGCAAAGTTAACGAAAAATCATGGAAGCATATGGTAATATTGGAATTCATAAGCAAGTTAGAGATATTAATAGGCATAATAGCTAAATTTCCTAGGAGAAACTCATACAGTAGGAAATGTAACTATGCAGTTTACAGAATACAGTTTAAAATTACTAAATTCATAATGCACAAATGCTCACAATTGGTCAAGGAAATGCTAGAAATAGTAATACTTTTAACCCATTGTATGATAGTAAATTTAATAAATGAATATCATTTCCATCTGCGAAGGTCAAAAGTATGTGCTTTGCATATATTACTGATGAAAACTATATTTTCTCCTTTGTGATAATAATTTGACTATATAAAACTAAAATTCCTAATTTTGTTTGTAATAATTCAAGGAAATCTATTCCCTAGGTTAATGTCATTTTATTTTTCATGGTATTGTTTCTTTCTTATACAAACTTTCCTTTTTATTTCACCTAATGCTAGATTTATATGAATAGTTAAAAGAAAATATTTACCCCATCATAGTATTCCCTAATGTTGACATATTACATAAACATGATACGTTTTCCCTAATTAAGAAATGAACATTGATACATTTATCTACAAAAGTGCAGGTAATGCCAATGCATCATTTTCCATTAATAGCTTATTCAAAATTACTTTTTTATTTTTTCAGTTGAAGGTTTACAGAAAAAATATCATGTAAATAATATGTAGTTCCCATATATTCCCACACAGATGCCTTTTCCACAATTATTAACATTTTGCATTTGAATGGTGACTTTCTTACAATTGTTGAAACAATATTATTATACATAAAGTATTAACTATAGTCCATAGTTTACATATATATGTTCATTTCTATTATGACATTTTCAATTCAATGATGTTAATTACATTATCAATATATTACTATCAACATCCATTACCAAAATTTTCCGTTTCCCTAACAGAAATTCCATTACAATTGAGCATTATCTTCCTATTTTCCATCCCACCCAGCCCCTGGTAATTGTATTCTAGTTTCTGACTTGGAGAATCATTTCATATAAAAGACCATAGAGTATTTGTTATTATTTGTTTGGTCTATTTTACACGATATGATTTTTTTCTCTCCCCTCCCCCCCCCAACCCCAGTTGTCTGCTCTCTGTGTCCATTCGCTGTGTGTTCTTCTGGGACTGCTTCTATCCTTGTCAGCGGCACTGGGATTCTCTGTTTCTTTTTGTTGTGTCATCTTGTTGCGTCAGCTCTCCATGTGTGCAGCACCATTCTTGGGCAGGCTGCACTTTTTTTGCACTGGACAGCTCTCCTTCCAGGGCACAGTACTTGCACATGGGGCTCCCCTACATGGGGGACATCTCTGTGTGGCACGGCACTCCTTGTATGCATCAGCACTGCGTGTGGGCCTTCATTCCTTTTTATAGCTTTATAATATTTGACTATGTGAATATCATATTGTTCTTATTTGTTGAATGGCATGTAGCTTGATTCAGACTTTGGCAATTATGAATAATGTCATATGTACATAAGTGTGCAAATGTTTGAATCCCTGTTTTCAATTCTGTTATGTAATTACCTAAAAGGGGCTCCAAGTCATATCAGCAAGATTCTTTTTAGTTGTACAAAGATCCAAAGTAAGATATCACAACAAATTTACCTATCATATTTCCTAATTGCTTTTGACCTATGAAAGTTTGTATTTATATGCTCTTTTCCAGTGGACTGTTCTATAAATGACAATTGGGTCAAGGAGGTTGAAAATTCCTGTTGATATTATCCATATCTATGTTTATTAGCTTCCTATTTATTGAGCAATTGCAGAGAGTAGAATGTTGATGTTTCCAAATATAAGGTGCTTTTGTCTATTTCAATTATCAGTTCCATTTGTTGGGATTTGGAAAAGTGAACCCTCATGGCTATACAATATCAATCTTTATTAATAATAATCTTCATTTGTTGACTCTTCTTCATTCTAAAATATTGACTCAAACTTCCTTTTGGCTTATGTTTTCATGGAATATGTTTACTAAAATCTAACTTTTTATCCTTTGATGCTGTTAAATTTACAGTGACTTTCTTGAAAACAGCATATAGTTAGCATAATTACCTGATTCATCAAATAATTTTTTTAAATTCTCAGTTTATCTAGCTGTCTTGTAATTGTTATAAGAATAAGGAAATCTCAGATTTCTATGTAATCAAGATGAGCAGTATTTTTTCTGTACAAACTGGTAACTCCAAATTTCTATAGGTGAATATATAAAAACATTATGCTATAATTAAACATTGGAAAATCAATAAGCATCAAAATCAATGAATGCCTGACACCCATTAAGAAGAGTTGTGATCTCAAATAATTATTCTCAGAGACAGAAACTAAACAAAGGTATATCATATCAGATGTTTTTAAACAGTAGGAGGAATGAATGGTTTGAAGAAGGAATTAAAGATTTTAAGAGGAAACTGGAAGCTGATGGATTTGTTCACTATCTTGATTGTGGCTATGATAAAAAGGGTACACACATAAATCATTATCAAACTGGAAAGAATGTATGCAGTTTATTGCATGTAAATTATACCTCCATATGGTGTTGCAAATAAACACAAGAATGTATTTTTTGTCTTTGTATCATTTATATATGAACATACGTAAACAATTAAGTGTATAGTAGAAGCTGTGAACTTACAAAGCAAACATGCATAACATCATACAGGGGTCCCATACATCAACCCTCCATCAACACCTTGCATTGTCGTGAGATGTTTGTTACAAATTAGAAAGAATATTGTCAAAATCTGACTACTAATCATAGACCTTATCTTACATTTGATGTTTTTCCCCCAAACCACCCTATTATTTTTTTAAATATATTTTATGACAGAAGATGTAAACTTATAAAACAATCATGCACATGTGCAAAATTCCCAAACAACACCCCTCCATCAACACAGGTGGAACATTTGCTACAGGTAAGGTAATATCATCTGATTGTTACCATGTCTATAGTGTGCATTTGGCTCACATTTTCCATACTACCTCATTATCAACACAGTACATCTTTCACATAGAAGCAAGAATATTATATAATAACTGCTATCTATAGTCCATAGGCCACTTGAGCTGTATTTTTCCCATGCTTCTCCACAATCCCAACACCCTGCAGTAGTGGTATACATTTGCTTTAGCTCACAAAGGACACTTTTGCATCTCTACCATCAACCATATTTCTCACCCACCTCTTGGTTTACTGTGCTGTTCAGTTCCCAGATTATTCTCTAGCCTTCTGTCAATTGGAATTACATATCTAGACTACCATTTTCAGTCACATCCCCATTTATAAACTAGCTGTTACTGCGTGTTACCATGCACTCTATACATTTCCACACTTTTATGGTAAAACCAATTAAAACGTCTACATAAATATCAGTAGTCCACTCAGTCCTCCTCTTATGTCCTTTAATAATCCACCACCGATGGCGGATTTGGCCCACTGGTGAGGGCATCTGTCTACCACATGGGAGGTTCGTGGTTCAAACTCTGGGGTTCCTTGACCTGTGCATTGCCACGCAGGGGTGTCCCCTGTGTAGGGGAGCCCCACACGCAAGGAGTGTGTCCCATAAGGAGAGCCTCCGAGCATGAAAAAAATGGCAGCCTGCCCAAGAATGGTGCCGCACACATGGAGAGCTGACACAAGATGACACAACAAAAAGAAACACAGATTCCCATGCTGTTGACAACAACAGAAGTTGACAAAGAAGAAGACGCAGCAAATAGACACAGAGAACAGACAACCGGGGGGGGGGGGGGGAAGGGGAGAGAAATAAATTAATAAATAAATCTTAAAAAAAAATCCACCACCTACCACCAGGTCTTGAAGATATTTTCCTACAATTTCTAGAAGTTTTATATTTCTTGCTTTTATTTTTAGCTTTTTGATCCATTTTGAGTTAATTTTTGGACAAGGTGTGAAATAGGGTTCCTCTTTCCTTATTTCGGGTATGGATATCCAATTCTTTCATCACCATTTGTTGAATGGATTTTTCTGCCCGACCTGTTTGAGTTTTGACAGGCTAGTCAAAAATCACTTGACCCTACATTTGAGGGTCTGTTTCTGAACCATAAATTTGGTTCCGTTGGTCTATTGTGTCTGTCTTTAGGACAGTTCCATGCTGTTTTTACCACTTTAACTAGGAAATAGGATTTAAAGTCTGGAGATGAGGATTTGCTTTTCCTTTCTATGATGTTTCTGGCTATTCAGTACCCTTACCCTTCCAAATAAATTTGGTGATCATGTTTTCAATTTTTTCTTTAATTTTGGTGGAATTTTTATTGCAATCGCATTGAATCTGTATATCAATTTGAGTAGAATTGACTTAATGATATTTAATCTTCCAATCAATGGACATGGACTATTCTTCCAGTTATTTAGGCCTTTTAAAATTTCTTTTGACATTGAGTTGCAGTTTTCTGAATACAAATGCTTTACATCATTGGTTAAGTTTATTCCTGACTATTTGAGTTTTATCTGTCGTTAAATTTTCATTGCTCTTTTTACACTTTAAGTTACTTTTCTTGATATAATCTTCATTTCTAGACTCTCTTCCAGGCCTCTCTCTATCCTATCTTTTCTTTTCAGGTTCTAGCACACCTTTTAGTACTTCCTGAAAATCTGATCTCTTGTTTAGAAATTCTCTCAGTTTGTCTGTGAATATTCTAATCTCCCCTTCATTTTTGAAAGACAGCCTTGCTGGATATAAGATTCTTGGCTGAAAGTTTTCCTCTTGTATGGTCTTAAATATATCAGACCACTGTATTCTCGCATCCATGGTTTCTGGTGAGAAATCAGCACTTAATTTTATTGGCTATCCCTTACATGTTATGCATTGCTTTTCTCTTGCTATTCTCAGCATTCTCTCTTTGTCTTCGGCATTTGACATTCTGATTATTATGCATCTTGGAGTTGGTCTATTAAGTTTTTTTTCATATAGGATTATGTTGTGCTTCTTAGACATGGGTATCTATGTCCATCAATAGGGCTGGGAAATTTTCTACCATTATTTCTTCAGATATTCCTTCTGCCCCTTTTCCCTTCTCTTCTTCTGGGACAACCACAACTAATATATTTGCATGCCTTTTGCAGTCATTTAGTTCCCTGAGACTTGTTCAATTATTTCCATTCTTTTCTTCATCTGTTCTTTTGTATGTTCACTTTCAGAGGACATTTCTTCAAGCTCACCAATCCTTTCTTCTGCCTCCTCAAATCTGCTATTATGTGATTCCAATGGTTTTTAATTTTCATTTATTGCACCTTTCCTTCCTATAAGATCTGCTCATTTTCTTTGTATGCTTTCAAATTCTTTGTGCTCTTCCAGTTTCTTCTTAATATCCTTAATCTCTTTAGCCATCTCATTGAATTTATTAAGGAGATTTGTTTGAACATCTATGATTAATTTTCATGACTCATTTAGGTCATCTGGAGGCTTATTTTGTTCCTTTAACTGAGTCATAGCTTCCTGTTTCTTGGGTGGATGTAATTTTTTTTGTTGGTGTTTTTGCATCTGGCTTACTAGATTATTTATTTTGGGTGCAGTTTTTCTCTTTGTTTAGGGCTTCCTGCCTTTTATCCCTTGCTGGTTATGCAGGAAGAGTCAAGCATGCAGTTGGTGCTGTAAGCTGTGGAGCCTCAAGCTGACCTCTTTCCACCAGGGACCAATGAAGCTTCTTCCAATTTTCTCCTTTGCCAGGGATAAGGACAGAGTCACAGCTCTGTGGAATAACCAGATCTTGCAGGCCTAGACTGTAGTTACCAAAGAGACTAATGATGTTTCACACCCCTTTGTACCCTGCCTGGAGCAGGGATGGAACTGCAGGTATGAGCAGTGATCTATGCAGTGTGGGTCCAAGATGACAGCGATTGCCCTAGTCAACTTCTGACTTTCAATCTGTGCCACCCAGATTTAACTGCAGTTACATGGATAGGCTAGTGCAAGGCCCACCAACTTCCTCCCTGCAAGAGGTGAGGCTGATGCCTAGGCTAGGACTGCAGGCTGATCTGTGTGAAAGAAACTGGTTCCTACCATCACCATGATTTTCAGTCAGCCAGGCTACCCCTCAGGCTGGGGATAGAGTCAAAATGACAGCCACCAGTCTCTTTCCTACTTGGGTTGATTCATACCCCAAACTCTTCCCAGGGTTGTGTCTTAGTCAGCAGAGTCTACCAATCAGTAGTCAAAATTGGCAGCCAACCTTCTCCTCTACCCCTGTATTTGGGAAATGGAGTTTTCTATTCCAGTGACAAAATATCTCCTGGGGTGGCTCATGCTGCCAAAGTAGAGTAATCACCAGACTCCATGGCTTAACTGGTAATTCCTGGAAAGGCTGGTACACATCTCCACAGCTTCCTCCCTGCGGAGGTGGTGCTCAGGCCTATGCTACATCTGGGATCTGATCTGGATGGAAAGAAGCCAGTCTGTCCCCACCAGTACTGATTTTCAGTCCACCCTGCCACCCCACATACCAGGTGTGGAATTAAGATGATGATTCCCAGCCTCTTTCTGCCTCAGATTGGCTCAAACTTTAGCTGTCCTCAGAATTATACTTTAGCCCACTGACTTTATTTAGCAGTAGCTTAAAATGTTGCCCAGCCATCTCTTCTTCCCACGTTTTTGGAAGTGGAGTGTTCAGTGCCAGCCACGGCAGCTCTCAAGGCAGCTTGTGCCTCCAGTGGAGGATGGGCACTGGCCTCCATAGTGTGGAGCACTCTACTTATGAGTCTTCTCTGCAGGAGGGTTGTCTCCTTCTTTCATTTCTTCAAGGATGTTGCAGGATGCTCTTCTCACCTCCCAGAGCCCCCAAACATTGCTTCAGCTAGCCCCAGATAGCTCTGGGTGTTTACTAACTGCTGTGTAGCAGGAGCCAACTCTAGGAGCAATTATTCTGCTGCCATCTTGCTGGTTCTCCACACGAGTGTGCTTTTTTAGAAGAAGCAATAGAAAAATAGACAATGAGGTGTTAAGTATCAGGAACTCCTACCAATTCATCTGCATGAACCCTCGTAATCTATTTGTACTTTGAATACTAGAATATAGCAAAATTATGTAATTTTGAGATAAACTTTCTTGAAAACTAACTTGGAATGTCACAATCTGTCCTATTGCTTGTTAAAGGGAGCAGTTGTTTCCAGGGGTGAAGAGCACAAGCCCAGCCACTGGGGCTCATGGGCACATCCCACAAAACTACTATCCTTCATTTTGGCATTTAACATATATACAGTGGAGGTAACATTGCCACAACTTCACATGACTTCTGGGCTTTTGTGAGAAAAAAAAAAGAATTTTGGAGGAGGGGCAAGATGGTGTCAAAGTAAGTGCACCCACATCATCTCTCCTACAAAAAAATCACTGAGTGAGGGCTCCTGCCTGAGTGAGCTGTTTTTGGAACCCACAAAGCAGAAGGCTTCAGGACATCTATCTGGAGAGAGAGCATGAAAACAAGAGTGATTCCTCATGATGCTGCCAGCTTGTTTCTTGTTTCCTGTGCTTCCTCTTCCTTGATTTCCTCTTTTCTGTATGTACTGATTTTGGCTACCAATACTATCTCTTTTCCCTCCTCCATCTTTCTATCTTCCAACTTCTCTTGTTGCTCTTACATTCCACCTCTCTATTTAGCCCCCAATATTTCTAGCTTTTTATTTCTCTTTTTATTATCTGTTTTTAAAGTTAATAGATAACACAAAAAGTTACAGTAAAAAACATAGGAGGTTCCCATATAACCCACTCACCACCCCTCACCCCTCATTTTTAATTGCATTTTTGATGATACATAGATTTTAAAAAGTTACATTAAAAATATAAGAGGTTCCCATATACTCCCCATAGCACTCTCCCAACTCCTCCCACATCAACTACCTCCTTCATCATTATGGCACATTCACTGGACTCAGTGAACACATTTTTGAGCACTGTTGCATCACATGGATAATAGTTTACACTGTAGTTAAAAATTAGAGGGCTACAAGTATTGGAGAGGATGTGGAGGAATGGAAACTCTCATCCAATGCTGGTAGGAATGTAAAATGACCAAGCATTGTGGAGGAGAATTTGGCAGTTCCTCAAAAAAACTATCTATAGGTTTGCCATATAACCCAGAAATTCCACTCTTGGGTATTTGCCCAGAAGAACTGAAATCATGTACATGAACTGATGTATACACATCAGTGTTCATAGCAGCATTATTCCCTATTGGAAAAGTTGGAATAAACCCAAATGCCCATCAACAGATGAATGGATAAGCAAAATGTGTTATATTCATACAGTGGGATACTAGTCAGCTTTAAGAAGAAATACAGTACTAACACGTGAGATAATATGAATGAATCTTGAGGACCTTAAATTGAGTGAAGCAAACCAACATTGAAGGCCAAATACTACATGATGTCTTGGATATGAATTAAGCAATTCAAGATGTCTCATAGAGACAGAGACTGGAAGATAGGCTGACAGGAAATAGGCAGGAAGAGGAAAGTTGTGAGCCAACACCCACATGGGCAAAATCTATGATAAAGAGGAAGTAAGTAGTTGTGCAGTGGGGGGAAAAGACAGCTATATTGGAATAGTACTGGGTTGGTGTTTGCAGGCTTGATGGGGGCTGGGGCTGGGTGGATGGATCATATGGTCCAAGGAATTGGGTGGAGGTTTGGGGGGAACAGGTGAACATAGGAGATTGTCAGGTACATGGTTGAAACTATAATGTTAAGAAAACTCTTTAGAAAATAAAATAAGGAAGGATCCTGGGTTTTAGGTGTTTGATGAGGGGCATTTGACACATTGTGCACCTGGGTCAGGCTTCTAGGGAATGTGTGGGTACTCTTCTTGTCATAGTGTGTTATATCAGTGGATGAAGACCCACACAATAAGTGGGAAGATATTGTACCCCCATGCTGGAGAGGTCTGATATTCTCAAACAGAGGGAAGTGTTTCTTGTGAGGATGAATGACTCCCTATATGGAAGGACAGACTAGTGTGTCAAGCCCCCATCATTGCTGCAGGTATCTATGGATCTTGTGCTTCAAGCAGTGAAGCTTAGTTATCACTGTGGGCTGAAGGGGGAAAGAGGAAAAAAGAAGATGGAAGAGGGGGTAACTAACTGGTGGGCAATGGAGGTGCTTTGCATGTTTGTGCTGTGCTGGATGCAGGCAATGTTAAATTTTACCAAAAATTTGTAGGGGTGTGTGATGTAAAATGTAAACCATAATGTATCCAAAAATTTATAAATGTGTACAGTCTAAAATATAAATCATATTGTAAACCATAATGTAAACATGGTTGGTAGCTCTGTTTCAATATTTGTACATCAGTTACAGCCAATGTAACATTCACTTGTAAAATGATTATTCCTGGGGTAGGGGAGGTGGGGGAGGATAATGAGGATGTGGGAACCCCTGTATTCTATATGTCCCTCTAGTGTGAACAAAAACTTTTTTAAGACCTGATAGAAAAACAGATGTAAGACGCTGAGGAACAAATGGAAGAGATTGCATTGCTACTGTACATACAGGGCGACACCTTTTACAGTGATGAAAGGCAAAACACCAAAAAATTATATTTTTAATTTTTTAATAATCCAATTTATTTTTTACTTAATTTTAGTTTTTCTGATTAACTATGTATTTTATTTCTAATTTTTAAACCTGTCATTACTATTTCATTTTCCTATTAATTGAATTTGGCAATTTATTATACTTCATTTCTTAAGAACTTTTGTCACAGAGGGATTCAACTATGGCAGAGGAGGAGCACTGGTGTGGGGTGTCATTGATGAGGGATGCGTGGGTCGGAGGGATTTCTCCAGGGCATGCATATAGGGTATATATGTGTTCAGAATTTTGTTGGGTGTTGATATAGTGGGTAGAATTTTACATGACAACTGAGGGAGTGTTGAGTTAACATCTTGGGGAGCTCTGTGTCATTTCCCAATGACAGCAACAATCCCCCAAGTGCAAGGGCAAAGACCAGTGAAGGATGGCGCAATGATGGGCCCTTGATACTGATGCTATTATTATGAGCCTGTGTGTTTAAAATTTCAACTTGGCCTAGAGCTGCAGATGCCTAAGAGTTACCTCCTGAGAGCCTCTGTTTTGCACAAATATGGCTATTCTCTAAGCCAAACTCAGCATGTAAATGCATTACCTTCCCCCTGTGTGGGACACAATTCTGAGGGTTGAGTCTCCCTGGCACTGAGGGATTACTACTAAGCCCTGGCTGGTGATGCTGCTAGAAAAAGACCTTAATAAAAGGGGTAAATGGTAAAGAAAGAGTTTATATGGCTATGAGACATATGTAATATTACATCATAAACATATAGGGGACGACAGAATGACAATGTAAACCATAATGTAAAACATAGGATAACTAAAAATGTTAGAAAACTGCGTGTCCTAAAGTATGCACCACAATGTAAACACAGATGTCACCTGGTTTGAAAACTATTGCCTCAGACTATGTACATCACTTTAGGTAAATATGTTGTGAATAGGTTGTAAGAGTATTGCTGTGGAAGGGAAAAGGTTTTGTAATGGATGTGTGGGAGTGCTGTATATTGCATACATGAATTGCTGTGGTCTAGGGCTCTTGTGAAGAGAAAGTCAATAATTAGGGGGAAAAAAAAGGAAAAGAAAAAGATAGGATGTAGAATTTTTCCAAGTCAACACGTATTCTATATCTAACCTTTAAACCCATTGCTATATTCCATTTTGCTAGTAAGAGACCCTGACATGATATTGGGGCTTCAATATTCAGGAAGTTCTGGATCCCGGAGTGGTCCAACAATGGCAGCGGAGAAATACTGGTATGGGATACTATTGACAGGGGATATATGGCTGACAGGGAGCTTATACAGGGCATATGTCCAGGGTGCATGGTAATGTTTGGATATACTCATAGTGGCAACAATTAAAAACTAAAGCTGGGGGGGTACTGGGTCCCTGGCCGGGGGTGCTGTGCCGTGGTCCCTAGGGGAGCAGCGGCAGTTCCCCAAGTGCAGCAGCAAGGACCGAGAAGGAATGAAGGTCCAACAGTAAGCCCCTGATACTAATGACTATGCTTGTGAGCCTATAGGCCTGAAATAAGAACAAGGCCTAGAGCAGCACTGTGCCTGGGAATTTCCTCCTGACAGCCTTCATGTTACTCAAATGTGGCCAGTCTCGAAGCCTAACTCAGCATCTAAATGCAATGCCTTCCCCCCAGTGTGGGACATGACACCCGTGGATGAGCCTCCCTGGCACCGAGGGATCACTATCAACTAACAACTGAGAATGCAACTGGAAAATGACCTTGAATTGAAGGTTCGATGCGGATCAGCAGAATATCCCTGTCTACATAGAATAATATGACTTTAAAATGCTGTTTGATCTAATGTAAGGGGGAAATAGAAAGGAGAAATGAGTTTATATGGCTATGAGTCTCTAAAAAAAAAAAGAGTCTGGAGGCTGTTAGAAGGATTTCCCTTATGCACAACTGAGCAGAGTCTAAGAGACAGATAAAGTAGATACAATCCCCAGGTATTGGTTCCTTTGAAGGCTAAAGGGACCCACGGGTTCTACGGTCATGGCAGATAGGGTTCACTGCCATGTCAGATGGCCCTTCTATGGAGCTGGTGTTTCTGCGTGATGAAAGTGGACCCAGAGGGGACCTCTTTTCATAAGACTATCATGCTACTTTACTGGAATTGTAGTTGGTATTGCGGTTTAAGATATATTTAGGGGATTGAATCTTTTTACTGACAATATGATAGCCAGGTCCTGAGCCTAAACAGACTCCAGCTCCTACAATCTGAATTATTGGACTCACCTCACTCAGCTAAGATAGAGTTGAAGAAGGGCAACCACCACACCATGGAGCCTAGAGTGCCTACAACTGAAAGCAGGAGGATTACATCCAGTAACCATGTGGAATCTGAGCCTCCTCTTGACATAGAGGTGCAACGGACACAACCAATCCAAGGACCTCAGAGAAAAGGTGGCAATGGAGTGGGAAAAGTGGACATGGTGGCTGATGGGTATGGGGAATGGCAGGAAGAGATGAGATGTGGAGGCACCTTTGGGACATTGTAAATCCTCCCAGGGCTCACTGGATGGAATGGGGGAGAGTGTGGGCCATGATGTGGACCAATGACCATGAGGTGCAGAGATACACAGAGATGTACTTACCAAATGCAATGGATGTGTCATGATGATGGGAGTGAGTGTTGCTGGGGGGGGGGGGGAGTGGTGCGGTGGGGGTGGTGGGGTCGAATGGGGCCTCATGTTTTTTTAATGTAATATTTTTACAAAATCAATAAAAAAAATGAGTGAGGAGGTCATCAGAGGGTTCATGTTACACTCCTGTTAGCAGGAACTCAGAGACAGCCAAAGTAGATAACAACCCTGGGTAGCAGAGCTCCTGGGGACCATGAAGACACCCAGGTCCTACAGTCATGGCAGAGAGCCTTGCATGTGGGCCCTACTTAGGAATTTGCACAACTCTCTGTGATGGAATTGGACTCAGATGTGATTTCTCTGCACCTGCCTTTTCTGTCACTTTTACTTAACCTATGGTTGTTGATGGGGTTAGTGTATGCCCAAGAGACTTGGATCTCTGGACTGTCTGTGTGCCAGCTGGGCTTTATGCTGTCCTGAACAATATTGCAGGGACAGATGCAGGACATTATACATCATGCCAGAACCTACATAATGGACCGTGAGAGACTGTAAACTACCACATAAACTATATTCCATGTTGTGTAGCAGTGCTCAAAATGAATTCTTCAAATCAATGAATGTATCACACTAATGAAAGAAGTTGTTGATGTGGAATAAGTGGGGGATGTGGGGAGTGGGGCATATAGGAACTTCCTATATTTTTTAATGTAACCTTTTGTGATGGAAGAAGAGATATGGTGTGGGAGCATTTCCAGGATTTGGAGTTATCCTGGGTGGTGCTGCAGGGATAGAAGCTGGATGTTGTTTGTCCTGCCATGGCCCACTGGGTGGACTGGGGGAGAGTGTGGACTACAATGTGGACCCCTGTGCGTTGGAGCAGCAGTGCTCCAGAATGTATTCGCCAGGTGCAGTGGATGTGCCACAATGATGGAAGAGGTGGTTGATGTGAGAGGAGTGGGGTGGGTGGAGTGGGGGTATATGGGGACCTCTTATTTTTTTAATGTAACATTTAAAAGAAAATAAAGAAGAAAAAAAGGTAAATGAAGTCTAGTTCATCTAAAAAAAGGAATATCATCATATTAATCATCATCATATCAGAGTCCTTGTTTATGTATTTTACTTCCAGGATCTGGACCACAAACTAAGCTCATTCTAATAGTTTGTCCTTTAAGACTGCTCTCTTGCTCTTTGAATTACCCTTAGATTTTTGTTGAAAACTGGACACGTTGCATAAGATTGTAGATATTGTTGTATTATTTTATATCCTTTGTTTTTTAATTTTTATCTTATTTCATTTTCTTCCTGCTTTGATATGATCACACCCTACTTTCTGCTAGGCCATTATTGTGAGGAACTGTGAGTATACTTAAAGATGACTTGGAGTTTATTGTTGTCTTGTAATCCTGAGTTGATTTATTTTTTTGCTCTGGTCACCAAAATAGTAGTTTCCTCTTTGGTAACTTACTTTTACTGCCTGTTTGGATTGAAAACTTTTATGTGTCCTCTCCAGGGAGGGAATTCCCCCTTTCATCTCTTCCATTTGAAATCCACCCTCTTGGTTACTTGCAGGCTGTCATGTGGTGGAGGTTGTGCCTAGGAGTACATTCTCTGACCTTCTTGACAAAGGCTTATTCTTAGGCAGGCCTTGTGAAACTAGGTCTAGGGTGTAGTTGTCCCTGTGTTCCTGTCCCTCCTAGTCAGAGGCAGTTTTGGTATTACCATGGATTCCTGCTCCTAAGAGTAGAGTCTTGTATTTCCCATATTTTCCCTTCAGCATTTGGAATGGTTTTCCCTCCATCAGTGTCTTCTGTGACTCATTTTGGCCCCTTCCCTGGAGATATATTTTACCCCTGAGGGAAGACAGAGGTGGTGCTTAGAGCATTTTGGTGGTAGACTCTATTCCCTTCCTCATTGCCATAGGATTTTGCCTGCAGGATACAGGTTTTGAGGGTAATCCCTTTTCTGATTATTTCATCTGTAGGGAGGTGGATTCCAATTCATTTTAACAGCAGCTGCTGTTCTTTCCCTCAGGCAGCACCACCACCAGAAGGTGGGAGCCCTTTTGTTGATTCTACCTTATCCTGGAGGAAAACTCTGCAAATCTGTAGGAATTCATCTGCACATGTGGCCATTGGAAGTCCCACACTCTTCTGCCTTGACCACACGCAGTCTTTACAAATTGATTGCACAGTTTAGTTTGGCCTTTTAGTATGGTAAATCCCCATCTGTGGGCAACACTCCCAGGTAAGATAATGCTTGTGTTCTGTTTCTCCCTGCAGGCATCTGCCTCGCTAGAGTTTACAAGTCTGTTTTTTGTCCAGTGACTTCAATTTCCTGATGTGTGGAGGCCAATTAGTTAATTTATAGTTTTTACAGTTTTTCTTTTTGTCATTGTAATAATAATAGAGGTCATTTTTTCTGAGTTTCAGATTTCTTAATAATAGTTAGGAACTATTAACAGCCCTAACATACATCAGCAGGTGAGTTGATAAATACATTGAGTATATGCTTATATTGAAATACTAGGCATACTAATATGCATTAGAATAATGAATGCTTGGGACTCACAAGAATATGGATGGATTACACTAAGTGAAATAAGGTAAAGAAATAAAAGCACCAGCGGCAGACTTGGCCCAGTGGTTAGGGCGTCCGTCTACCACATGGGAGTTCCGCAGTTCAAACCCCAGGCCTCCTTGACCCACGTGGAGCTGACACATGCGCAGTGCTGATGTGCAGTAAGGAGTACCCGGCCACGCAGGGGTGTCCCTCGCATAGGGGAGCCCCAAGCACAAGGAGTGCACCCCATAAGGAGAGTTGCCCAGCATGAAAGAAATTGCAGCCTGCCCAGGAATGGTGCTGCAAACACGGAGAGCTGACACAACAAGATGATGTAACAAAAAGAAACACAGATTTCCGTGCCACTGACAAGAACAGAAGCAGACAAAGAAGACGCAGCAAAATAGACACAGAGAACAGACAACCTGGGTGTGGGGGCGGGGTGGGGAAGGGGAGAGAAATAAATAAATAAATATTTAAAAAAAAAGAAAAGCACATATTTTTAAATTCAATTTATATAAATTCTGGAAGATGAAAATTAACCCAATGAAACATAAAGAAGATCAGTAGTTACCTGTGGACACTGTGTGTGGTTGGAAAAAGTGAAAGGGCAGAATTACAAAAGAACAAGAGAAAATATTAGAGGTGTTGGATTTGCACATTATCTTTTTTGTCATTTTTTAAAATTATTATATCTTTTATAAGGATACATAAATCACACAAAATATTACAAAAAATTTATATAAGTGGTTCCCATATAACCCACTCCACTGCTTCCACATCAACAACTTCTTTCATTAGTGTGGTACATTCATTGCATTTAATGAATACATTTTGGAGCTCTGCTACACAGCATGGGTTATAGTTTAAATTGCAGTTTACACTCTCTCCCAGTCCATTCAGTGGGTTATGGCAGGGTATATAATGTCCTGCATTTGTCCCTGCAATACCATTCAGGATAATTCCAAGTCCCCAAAATGCCCCTATATCACAACTCTTTTACCCTCTCCCTGCCTTCATCAACCCCCATGGCCACTGTCTCCACATCAAAGATATACTTTCTTCCATTCCTAGAGTCACAATATTTCTATAGTAGAATACCAGTAAGTCCACTCTAATTTTTAATTGATTTTGTAAAAATATTACATTAAAAAAAATATGAGGTCCCATTCAACCCTGCCACCCCCACCCCATCACTTCCCGCCCCAGCAACCCTCACTCCCATCATCATGACACATCCATTGCACCTGGTAAGTACATCTCTGGGCATCTCTGCACCCCATGGTTAATGGTCCACATCATGGCCCATACTCTCCCACATTCCATCCAGTGGGCCCTGGGAGGATTTACAATGTCCGGTGATTGTCCCTGAAGCACGATCCAGGGCAACTCTAAGTCCCAAAGGCGCCTCCACCTCTCATCTCTTCCTGCCATTCCCCATACCCATCAGCCACCATCTCCACTTTTCCCACTCCAATGCCACCTTTTCTCTGTGAACCTTGGACTCTAAACCATATTTTATTCCTCCATCCTGTGGACCCTGGGATGGCAATATCCACTGCACCTCTAAATTGAGGGGGGCTTACATCCCACATGGCTGGTGGATAGGGTTCTCCTGCTTGCAGTTGTAGACCATCTTGGTTCCTTGGTGTGGTGGTTGACCATCCTCACCTCCTTGTTGGCTAACCTGGATAAGTCCAATGAACCAGAGAATAGGAGTTGCAACTCTGCTGAGGCTCAGGGCTCAGCTGGCACATGGACAATCCAGAGATTCAAGTCCCTGGGCATACATTACCTACAGTGACAATGACAGGCTCAGTAAAAGTGACAGAAGAGATGTGTAGAGAAGTCACATCTGAGTCCAGCTCCTTCACACTCAGGAGCAGAAATTCCAATGTAGGGCCCTCTGGCAAGCCACTGAACTCCAGAGCCTTCTGACAGGACCATAGAATCAGGGAGTCTCCGTAGCCCTCAGGAGCAGAACTAACTGGAGTTGTATCTATTTTGGCTGACTCTGAAATCCTGCTGACGTGTGCCTAAGAACGACCCCTCTTATGATCTCCTGACACATTTTGAAGTATCTTAGCCATATAAACTCATTTGTCGTTACATTTCCCCCTTTTATTAAGGATCTTTTCCTAGTGGCATCACCAGCTGATGCTTGGGTGTTATCTCTCCTCGGGAGTCAAATTGCACACTGGGGAAAGGTAATACATTTATATGCTGAGTTTGGCTTAGAGAGTGGCCACATTTGAGCATCATGGAGGCTCTCAGGAGATAACTCTTAGGCACCCTGCAGCTCTAGGCCAAGTCGAAATTTTAAGCACATAAGCTCATAATAATAAAAGCTTCAGTATCAAAGGCCTATCAATGGACCATCTTTCTTCACTGGTATTTTCCCTTGCACTTGGGGGATTGTTGGTGTTCCATTTGGGAATGAGATTGAGCTCCCCAGGGTATGAACTCAGCACTCCTTCAGTAGTTGTGTGAAACTCTACCCCCTAAGTCAAAACCCAATGAATATCTGAACATATTTATATACCCTATATGCATGTCCTGGAAAACTCCCTCCAACCCATACATCCCCTATCAATGACACCCCACATCAGTGCTCCTCCCCTGCCATAGGTGAAGCCTTCTGTGATCTAAAACATCTTAAAAAATGAGTCTAATATAGTGCCAAATTCAATTAATAGGAAAATGAAAAAATAATGACAGACTTAAAGATTAGAAATAAAATACATAATAATTTAGAAAAACAAAAATAAAGTAAAAAATTAATTGGGGTATTAAAAAATGAAAAATGTCATAAAATTTTTTTGATGTTTTGCTTTTCATCACTGTATTAAGTGTTGCCCTGTATGTACAGTGGCAAGGCATTATCTTCCATTTCTTCCTCAATGCCTTATATCTTTTTATTCATTATGTTTTCAAAAAAGATTTCAGTCACAATAAACTAAATGTAGAATACAGGGACCTACCATATACCCGACATGCTCCCCCACCTCCCCCATCACTAGCACTTGTCTTTTTACATGTGGATGTTATATTTGCCATAACTGATGCACAAATATTGAAATATAGCTACTAACCATGGTTGCATTATTGTTTACAATATAGTTTACTTTTTAGATTGTACACTTTTACAAATTTTTGGTGGAATTTATCATGGCCTGTACCCATCCTTGCATAATCATGCAGAATACTTCCATTGCTCCCCATTTACTCCCTCTTCCATCTGTTCTATTCCTTTCTCCCCCTCCCCTCAGTGCCCACAGTGACAACCAAGCTCACTGCTTGAAGGACAAGATTCATAGAATCTTGCAACAATGCTAGGGTCTTGACAGAGTAGTCTGTTCTCAACCATTGGGAGCCACCCATGCTGTTGAGCAACACCCTCCCCTCTGAGAATATCAGACCTCCCCAGGGAAGGAGCATAACACTTTCCCACTATTGTATGGGTCTCTACCCACTGATACAACACATTATAACAAGATGATCACTCACACACTCCCTAGAAGCTTGTCCCAGGTACACCCGGTGCCAGATGCTGCCATCAAACACCTTAAACCAATACCCTTCCTTATATTTCCAGAGAGTTTTCTCAACATTATAGTTTCAACCACATACCTGATGATCTCCCATGTTCACCTGCTCCCCAACCCTTACCCTGTTCCCTAGACCATCTGACTCATCCTCCCAAGCCTAGCTCCCTCAAGTCTGCAAAAACCAATCCAATAGTATCCCTATGTCCCCATCTTATCCCTTCACTGCACAACTACTTACCTCCACTTTTTCATAGATTTTGCCCATGTGGGCATTAGCTCATAATCTTCCTCTCCCCACTCTATTTCCTGTAAGCCTATCTTCCAGCCTCTAGCTCTCTGAGAGCTTGATTTGCCTAATTCATATCAGAGAGGTCATTCAGTATTTGTCTGTCAATGACTGGCTTGCTTCAGTCAACCTAAGGTCCTCAAGATTCATGTATGTTTTCCCATGTGCACGCTATCTTGATTAGGGTACTGGTTGCTTACAGATGTGAGTGTCTCAGGATTCTGACAGGGTAAAGTTGATGATGCATCTGAGCACATGAATAACCATGGTCCTCCTTGTCATCAGGTGTCCTGTCCCAGGTGCAACAGGAGTCAGGAACTGTCTTGGTGAAGCCCTCATAGATGCTGTCACTCACCTGCAAAGTCTCTGGTTTCTCTCTTTTTTTTTTTTTTTCATAAAGACTATTTCATTTATTTAAAAAACTGAAAAGGAAGGAAATATAGTTTCTGAACTGATAAGGCCATAATTATTCAATTAATTATCAATGATTAGTAGTAACTCATAAAGTTTAGTTTCAACAAATAAATAGGTTACTCATTAAAACTTCTTTACTTTCTGACTTGGGGTATTTGTGGGAAGGGCCAATTACCTATCTTCTTCATGCTTTTTTTTTAATTGATTTTGTAAAAATATTACATTAAAAAAATATGAGGTCCCATTCGACCCCACCACCCCCACCGCACCCCTCCCCCCTCCCCAGCAACACTCACTCCCATCATCATGACACATCCATTGCATTTGGTAAGTACATCTCTGGGTATCTCTGCACCTCATGGTCATTGGTCCACATCATGGCCCACACTCTCCCCCATTCCATCCAGTGAGCCCTGGGAGGATTTACAATGTCCGGTGATTGCCCCTGAAGCACCATCCAGGGCAACTCCAAGTCCCAAAGGCGCCTCCACATCTCATCTCTTCCTGCCATTCCCCATACCCATCAGCCACCATGTCCACTTTTCCCACTCCATTGCCACCTTTTCTCTGAGGTCCTTGGATTGGTTGTGTCCGTTGCACCTCTATGTCAAGAGGAGGCTCAGATTCCACATGGTTACTGGATGCAATCCTCCTGCTTTTGGATCCATCAGGCTCCAGGAAAGAGGCTGGAGTGAGTGGGCACGTTAAATCCTGATAGAAACACAAACTGTAATTCAACTTTTCAGTCTTTACTCAGCATCACCAGGGACACTTCTAAGAATGAAGCTTATGTAAAATGAGCAGCCTGAGAACTGAAGACTCTGTCAGGTATGATTGTGCTAGAGATACAGTGAGGGAAAATCATTGGGAGCCCAGGCAAAAACCTCCCCTGCAGGGCAGTGGAGGTGCCTAGACCACAGGGGAAACTCTTGACACCAGAGGGTGATCAGCTCCCATCCCCAGGCTACCAGGGTCGAGTTTCCTATCCATGCCTTAGATTCCCTCTTCTTGCTTCTCAATGTGTAACCACCAGAAAACAGCCATTGCATCATTTCTTTTTTTTTTCTTTTTTCTTTTTGCATTTTTTAACACAGATCAATTTTATTGATACATATTTATAAAGAGTACAATCCACCCCAAGTGTACAGTGAGTGGTATTTGTTAGTCATGTAGTTGTGCATTCATCATTTTAATCCTTCAATCATTATTAGAGAACTTCCATTATTCCACAGTAATAAAAAGAAAAAAAAAACAGACCAAAAATCTTACCTTTCAATCTTTCTGTGCTTCCCCTGCTGTACACAGCTGTCATTGTTTCTGTCTCTCTAGTTTATTTCTATGTGTATTTTGTAAAAAGTCTTATATATGCAATATTACCCATGTTCATATTTCACATGAGGTTTCACTGTTATGTAGTCCCATGTTACATTTTTAAGTTTTCCCTCTAGTAATATACATGTTCTTAAACTTTCCCCTTTAACCACTCTTATACCATCTATTAGCACTGCTAGTTACAAACACTATGATGTGCTTTCACAGTTTCTATTCATTTTCAGCAGGTTTTTTTTTTTTTGGTTATGTACCCAAGATTCAAACTCAGAACAGTTTCTTAGAAAGTTACTAAATGTATGTTTAAATACATTCATACATATGTATCATATAAACTGTTATGACAATTGTGGGAATTGATTCTGTCTTGTGAATATACTTGAAAATGTGAACAAAACTTATATTTACCATCACTGTGAAGTTATTTCCCTTGGCTTAAATTTAATTTTGTAGAATTCACAGGCAAATTACCCCCACCCTCCAACATGAAGAATACCATGTCCTCAGATGGAAGAAGAAAGAACTGGAAAGCCTTACCCTCTCTAGGAGAAGCATTCAAGTGACTTATTTTGTCCTTTCCTTCCCAGGGGGCATCAAAGATCAGTTCCCTCCTATCATATTAAGTCCCTTATAAATTATGACTTTATTGCATAAAATGCCATCATTGTATCATTCACACAGCTTTCCAATATATAATAGATATATAAGATAAAAAGAACAGGTTCACAATACATCATTTTTTAATCCAAATAACATTACTGACACATTTATATTAAATTAAAGCCTTTATTTTATTTTTTTTCATACCTGTACAAATTGCTCATTTGTCACCTATTCTTTTTCCCTAACATCATCAAAAGTTTTCTGTAAATATAATATTAAGCTCCCTCTAATAGTTGTCTGTGAAGCATGTCAGGTCATCAAAAAGAACTTGTGACACTCTAATCCTCCCTGCACACCCACAGGCTTCCAAAGGCAGAGCTTACCTGAGGATCTTGACAGGGAGGCGAGACCTACTTAAATTTATGCTTGACTTCAAGTTCTAGTGCATTCTGGGAAGCAGAGCATGTCTCCAAGTGCCTGTTTCCTGCTCTGCATCTCCCTGTGTGAAATAAGTTTCTCACCACCATGACTTGTATAAAAGGGCATTCCTGTTTCCAGTTGTGCAAGCCCCAGTACATCTGTAGGACCCAGTACAGTTGTAGGGAACAATTTCAGAACATAACTATCTCTTGAAGCTTACCTGACTTCTTGTCTATCATACTCTCTGAATCCAAGATTTCAGGGCCTAGGCTGGGAAATGAGCAAGATGAACAGTGATGGGAATATTGTCCAAGTATCCCTGTCCCTCCTTATGAGGCAATGCTTGACCTTTCATGTATTCTGACTCTCCTTGAGGTAGAGTGTACATTTTCCCAGATATTACTGACTAAAGTGCATTTTCTTTAATGGCCTATTTCAGATAACTTCATCTGTGGGTTAAAGGTTTTATTCCTTAGTGAAGTGGATGTGGGGGAGGCTACTGGACATTCATTCCATGATGAAATCCATCTCTTTCCACCTTCTAATGTATACCACCAGTGCCCATAAGATATTGGCTTCATTTGCTTTTCCTGTGCAGAATAATTGTTTTGTTTTATAGTGGAACTAAGGAAGTTGTTGTGGGTGCATTTCTACAATAGTTGCTGTTTCTCTCCTTAAACACCACTGGAAAATAATCTATTATTTGTTTTGTTTTGTGTAGGTTTTTGGTATATTCCCCTATTTTTAGAGAAAAAGCCTGCAAGACTGTATGGATATGGCCCCTTTGAGATCCACTTTAGCAATTTTATCACACTCAGAGTTTAGAAATTTATTAATAATACTAGTTTAAATCTTCTTACTAACTTTTTTGTGATCTGACAATACTGGCCATCACTAGGTTTTAGTGTGGGTGCTATTTCTTTCCTCTTTTTTTCTCAGCACTTCATTCTCTTGAAATATTATGATTTTTCTTAATTCTGTGATATCAATTTTTTCTATGTTGAGTATGTTTTGAAAATTTATCGTTTTTGAGATCTCTTATTTTTTTGTTCCTGTAAGAATAATAGAAAAATTGCTCTTAGCTATCTACATGGTCACAATGAGTATTAGGTTATACGTAATTTGGAAACAACAAAAAACACCAAACAACAGGTTAAAGATAAACAAATGTAGACATATGGATATATATACTGCTCTACTATTTACTGTTCAAATTAGTGGACACAATACACAATAACATAAGAATGAGTTATTCGATCTATGCTGAGTGAAAGAATCTAAACAAGTAAAAGTCCATAACAGGTATTTCTTCCCAGGAAGAGCAGGGCATCAGTAGGTCTCACCCTGAACCAGACAGTGTTTCTGAAGTTAAGTCCCAAATGAGTGTGATAAGTGCTAGCGATTCCTTCTTTTGCTCATGCCCCATTCATGGGATTCAGTCACATTCTTGGGTGTGGCCTGCTGAGGATATCCCTTTTTGATTCATGAGGTTGATTCCAAGCAAGGAGTGGCAAACCTAGAGGACCTCAAACTCTTCCCACTTAGTCACCAAATACTCACTTCCAAGAATGGAGGTTTCTTACAGAGTGAGGTTTTCATTTTCCCATCCTTAGTTTTAGAGTTCTGATAAATGATCTTGGATGAATTCTTTTGAACAGAGTTGGGAACAGTTGAAACCTCAAAATTTCCTCACAGACTGTGTCACTGTGGTGAAGAGAATTGGAAGAGGAATAGTGGACTAGTGGAGACACAGTCTAGACTGAAGACCATATAGTTGACAAGTGAGAAGTGGGGAATAAGACAGCTGAGAGGAGACCTCCTGAGTTAGGAAAAACCCCAAGCACTGACCTCATAACTTACTCTCAGAAATGTCCAAAATTTTATTAGATTTTATTGTAGAAATATTTAGACCTAATGATGTAGTTGTAACAAATAGAGTAATTCGACAATAATCATTTATGTATACCAGTGAGGTATGACCATTTGAAGAGGGGACTGCCAGTAAAGCTCTCAGGCCAGGATGACTGTGGAAATAACCAAATCTGCACCTACCTGAGGATACTATCAGAGACTTAGCACAACGGTGCAGGAATACTTTGCTGAATTATTCCAGCCAGTCATTAAACAAATACAGAGGCACAAAAAACATACTTGCAGTATCTGAACTTTCTACAATATATTACCCAGACTGTCCAGATTCCCATGAGAAATTATAAGATATACAAAGTTGCACAAATACATAACCCATACACTGGAAAAATACATGGAACAGAAGCTACTTGCAGGAAAGTTCATACAGCATATTTAACAGGTTATTTCAAGTAGTCATTGTAAAAGTTTTCACAAGTGGAAAACTAAAAAAAAAGCAAAGAAAGATATATTAGTAATATTGTACCGATAGGCATTACAAAATAATCAAATAGAAATTCTGGAGATGAAGAGTAAAATAAATATTAAGAAATATATCTAGATATATTCAACTACATATTTGAAATAGAATTACCAGGATTATTAGAATTACTATTTAGAGTGTGATATAATAGTAATAATGATTGAAAGGAGCACTTTGAATGATATGCCAAAATAAATGAGAAAATTTAGATGAAATAGAAAAAAATCCCATAAATATGTAATATGATGAAAATTTTTCCAAAATTAATAAGTGATTTTAATAAACATATAACAAATGAAGAGATTTTTATCAGTAATCATAACTGCCCAAATAGAAAATTCAAGATAAGTATACTTTCACAGATGTATTCTACGTATCATTCAGAGAGAAATTAATCACAATTCTTCCCAAATTGTAATATTAATTTCTCTTCTGAATATAGGGAAAATATTCTCAAATGCTAAATAGAAATATTCAGCACTGTATAAAAATAATGGTGTTATAAAAGTGGCATTTTCCCCAAGGGATTCAAGATTTAACTTATCTTGCATCAACCTATTAATAGAACATATTAAATCAATAGAATAAAAAGAAAAACTGAATGATTATCTCAATATACAAGGAAAATTCTCCTTAAAATCCAATATCCTTTTAGTTAAGCACTATCAATGAACATGGTACAGAACCTTTCTCAAATCATTAAAGGACATTTACAAATAATGGACCATTAATATCATTCTTTTTTTTTAAGGATTGTTTCAGTTTAACACTAAAAGTTTCATGCTTCATATACAGTAAAATATATTACAATGTTCACTTTTTAATTCTTAATTCATTGACTTAAAGAGTATATATTTAACATAAACCATATAACATCAGGCATCAGGTCAAACATTCACCTGGTTTCCTTACAGTTTCTGTCAGGACTTATTTTATCAGATCAAACTTATAAGATAAAATCTCACCACAGTTGGCATTTACATACTGTGTCGGTGGATTCACACTACTAATGTACATATAAAATCTGCATGGTATATGCTCACTGGAGGCAAAAGTGTGCACCCCTGTCAAAAAGTCATTTTAATATTATATGAAACCACTTGTGAATCACATATACATTTAACCACAAAAAGAATCCTATCTGTTCATCTCTTGCATAAATTGTGTTTCCAAAACATACAATAGAGCAGCCGGGTCTCAGCACTGCTGGGCACCCATGTTGGCTATTAGCCTTATTATTGCAGACTGTCCTTTAAAACTAAACACACATTTCGGCCACTTAAAACTGGGGTCAGGTGGATGTCTCACAGGGACCACGTCTGTACCACAGTTGCCCTGAAACAGTTAAATCAGCTTTTAAAGCCACTCAGATATTAAATATACCTCATGGCATGTTCTTCATGTATCATAACAGCTCATACCTGTAATAGAACGAGCTTTTAGTTTTCCTTTCCTTTAACATTTACTATTCAGTGAAACATGTGCATGTTGTTGTTTTTTTCAGAGTTCTGAAGTTGCTGTCTGAGCTACAACACAGCTGTGTACCACAGGAACAAATTCAACCTTACATATTATAATCCAGCAGTATCAGGCTGGCCAGAATGGGCCAGCCCCTGCCGGCATAGGGACACATCTTCTGTTATGTCTATTCTTTGGCAACTGACATGTGTGCTTACTGAAAAATACCCAGTGACTTTTTGCTAGTGTTTTCATGACTAATGTTTGCTTCAAAGCATGTGTGTTTACAACTTTGTGGTTGGAATATAGTCTCTTTCTTTCTCCACTATTTGAAATCTGGGCTAAAAAACTAAACTGAATGTATACGATAATTGGTGAATAAAATTAAGTCAGAAACGGGTTTTAAAAATAAACAATCTGAGTTTCCATGTTTATGTAAATGCATATTTTATAAAGGATTAAGGAATGTTCTCTAACCTTGTACTATATAATATTTGGAATGGTAACTGTTGATATCAACTATTGCATGTGGAATGAAAGTTAAAGTCTTGGTTTTTCTGATAAAGAGAACACATTTGGGATCAAATTATCCCCCCTTCTTCCATTTGATATCAAAATTAATGAAATGCTGCTAGAATGCATGAATTCTAGCATGAATGCAATGCACTGCATGCAAATCCACCAGGCTATGGATATATATTTATAAATGTATAAAAATAATTTGGCTCATGGGCTCTGAACTCTGATATACAAATATTGAAAACATCAAAAAGGCAGAGTAACTCAGTGGAAAACAAAGTTAGCCTGCAACCCCAGATAACTTTCTGTTTATTTCCCTAAGATTTGTTAACAAGTCCATTAATCATGGAAACCCTATACTTTGTCATTTTAAACTTCTAAAGAAATACCCAACTATGTTCTTTGATCAACAAGTAGAATATACATATATAATTCTATAAAATTAATATTGATTAAAAACAGCACAAAAGGATTAATGCACACTGCTGGGAAAAAAAATATTAGGACCCTACTTGCATATGTAACTACAAGAATTGTATATTTTTAAAAAGCTAAATACTTTTGCTGAAGCTTTGCATCTCTTTGTAATACTGATGATTTGGTTCAGTGAAAGCACTGAGGAATCCCATGCCCAGGAGAGCATGCCAAGATTGACACAGGCCCAGGGATACCTGCTCAATAAGTGTATGCTCTGTAGCCACATACCGGTCAGCCAGTTCAGCTTGGTCAGATTCAATGCTTTCTTTTTTTTTTTTTTTATTGACTTTGTAATAATATTACATTAAAAAATATATATATATATGAGGTCCCATTCAACCCCACCACCCCCACCCCACCACTCCCCCCCCAGCAACACTCATTCCCATTATCAGGACACATCCATTGCACTTGGTAAGCACATCCCTGGGCACCTCTGCACCTCATGGTCAATGCTTTCTTTAGTGACTTCATGCACTTTTCAGTCAGAGCCAGGAAGACAACAGTGGTAATGAGGTTGTGTGCCCACACTCTGTAACTAGGAATTGCAAGAAGAGAGAGCTTTGTGTACTTCCATGCTGAGAAAACCAATGGATCTTCATTTCGATTGTCACTAAGATCTGGAAAACAGATCTATCAATCACATAATTCATTATTATAAAATGATTTAGGAACTTGGCATATTGCCTGGATGTGAGAAACACAAGTGATGTAGCTGTCAAAATGAATTCTCTCTAGTGGTATACTGGGTTTCAGAATCTTTAACATATCTTCACTCTTGCTATTAAAAGTCATTATATAGACCCGAAGGTTGTTGCTCTTTTGTGACAGAGCTTTCTAATGCTCACAAGTCCAGAGACTTGTGCATCATGGAAACGTTAAGGACCAGGAAAGAAAGTCACTGCAAAGGAACATGGTTGCTCTCACTTAAGACTCTTGTCATTTTAGCTGTAAAGTCACAGAAATCCAGGGCAAGTGAGTGTAGATTCACAAATGTTCCAGTTTGATTGCGGTGATAAGAGTGCTATTGCCAGGAATAATGTTGTCCAGTAAACTCAGGCACTCCATGGTGTTGGCAATAGAATTTGAGAGATGACAGTGATGTTGGGGCTACTATTTCCAGCATAAACACACAGGACAGTCATTTTAGTTGCCTGCTATTATTCAGTATTTCTTTAAGCAGCTGCTGAATTTGTTTGATTTTTGGTGCCATCAAGGTCCACCTTGCTGAGGTATGTATGTGACAAACTTCCTTGCTGTTGAAGAATGATTGTGTCTCCACAAACACTAAACATCTGCAGGTTCCAGTTGTCCCGAATGGTGACCTACACGCACAGCATCAGGTTCAATTAGAGGCGTAGCACTTCCAGCCACCCAGTTGAGAGCCGCAGGAGCTCCACTTCTTCTCCCACGGCCCCGGTGCCCGCGTTTCCACCGCTGAGGCAATTCTCCACAGCAAACTCCACGTGCAGTTCTTGCACAAACCAGCTTGGCTTGCGCATGAGGAATTCCAGCCGGACTGTTCTGCACAAGAAACACAGAGACTTATGCGGGATTGCGGCCAGAGCTCGGGATAGAAAAGGCGCTGGAGCCAAGGTGACCAGGGAACCCGTCCTGCAGCCAGTGGGGTGAGGGCAGAAAGATGTGCACGACCAGCTCGCTGGGCAACGAGGCGGTGCCCGCCGCCTGCCTGCAGAGCCATCCGGCTCCATCGCGCAATAGCCGGCCCCCAGTCGTGCCACCTCCGGTCCCTGGAGCAGTCCTAGCAGCCACTGCCGCGCTCCTCGGGCGGCTGTGGCTCGGGTCCAGCTCCCAGCAGTTAGGATTGCGGCACTGACCACCAGCTTTCTTAATGCTAAAAGATGGGATAGTGTTTCCCTTAGATTAGTAACAAGTAAAGAATGTTGATCATGACCTGACCCCTTCTATTAAAAATGTTACTAGGGTGGATCTGCGGGAATCTGTGGTCTAGAGCGGTCCTGCATTAATACCATCCTCCAGGCTACTGCCGGGACTGCCTCTGAGTCAGGCGCACCCACTACTCGGTGGCAAGAGGGCCGGCAGAGAGCCATGGCCTGCATTCTGAAGTCTGGGTTGGAGAAGAAAATAGAGGAGCAGAGACAAA
Organism: Dasypus novemcinctus; assembly: GCF_030445035.2. Classification (NCBI taxonomy): domain Eukaryota; kingdom Metazoa; phylum Chordata; class Mammalia; order Cingulata; family Dasypodidae; genus Dasypus; species Dasypus novemcinctus. The sequence goes on along the minus strand of NC_080691.1, from coordinate 59,125,296 downwards.
ACGAGAGAGTATCTGGAAAAATGGAAGAAGACTAGATGCTGTGTGTTCTTATGAACCAATGAGAAAAACCTAGAGATGCCTAATGGAAAATCAGTGATTGCTGAGCTTCATAGCAGCGTTCCTCTTCCTGCTGGTTATGTGCCTTACAAATGAAGTAAATTTCCCATTGCTACTAAACTGCTTTGGACAACCTGGTGAAAATGCATAGTATTCTCCTACACACATGACAGCCCCTTCGAACTCACTATGGGTACACAAATGTGAGGACACAAGAAAATAATATTGTGAAAGTCAGCACAAAGGATATTTAAAGCTCTAGAAACAGACATTGACTGCTTGGCAGATAGTCCTCAGAAAAGCATAATACTTAAAACCATGATGCAGAATCAGACTAACCCTCCTATAAAGAAATGGGATAAATTACTATTTGAATGCATCAGAATACACCTAAGGGGCCTAGAATTTGAGAGTCCAAAACAACTGAAGAAGGAAATGCATTGAACCTTTGCAACTGGACTGTGACCTTTGTGCCACAGTCTCAAACTCCAGTCAACTGGTTGGCCTGAAGGTGGGCAAGGAGAGAGATCACTCCTCCTGGATTTGGAAAATGAACAATGCCCCCACCAAGAGCTATGAAGATGTTGGCCGAATGATGATGATTTGCATTGTGTCCCATACCAGTGTTCCCCTTTTATTAAAAGACCATGATTATTTTTTCAAGGAAGCAAACACCACTATTTGTGTTATATGGGGCCCTTTCCACAATATGAGGAAAGAAGGCAATGACATCATTTATAACATGTTGAAAAATACGGTTGACATCTATCCAAATGCCCAGATTTACGTGACTACAGAGAAGTGCATGAGCTACTGTGATGGAACTTTGAAGTAGGAGACAGGGAAAGACAGAGTCAAGTCCAGCTTTTATCTCAGCACAGGGTGGTTTACCTTCATTCTAGCCATGGATGCCTATTACAGCATTCATGTCTAAGGGATGATAAATGACACCTACTCCAAGACAGAAGGGTATAGAAAACACCCATACTATTACTATGAACAAGGCAGAAATGAGTGTGATGATTATTTTCTTGATGAACATGCCCCATATGGGGGGCATAGGTTTATCACTGAAAAGAAAGTGTTTACTAAGTGGGCCAAGAAAGACAGGATAATATTTATACACCTAAACTGGATGGTGTATTGATGTTGAGTTTTCTGATCTTGCCATAACACTTGAAACGATGATACTACAATTGTGATGCTGTTGATACTAAAGCTGATGAGGATGATAAAGACAACAATAACGACAAATGAATTCCTGTATATCTACAGACATGGATGGTGACTCAACCAGTAGATTGATCCTGGAATTCTGTGGAGGGTGATTGTGCTCATTATGTTCTCTCTGAAGGTTCCACACTACATACTGCACTTTATAGTTTAACTGGAATTGAAATGAAGGCCAGTGACATGACAGCTGTGACCTAAGAAATGGGAAGAATACCCTTCAAGATGGCTTCCCAGAATCATGAAAAAATGTGTAACTTGTAACTTCCAAAGTCCATGGGCAATGGTCCCAGAAGGATTATTGACTTGTGGCCTCTTGAAACTGAGTAGCTGCACCATCTGAAGCATGGTTGATTGTTATATGCAGACCCAAGAAGTGGTATCTGGGTAGAGTATCTTACCATAGTTACAGTTAGAGGCAGGAAAGATATTTCTTCCTAACATACCATCTTCCTACACTCCTTCCTACTGCTAAAGCCTCAGGCCAATTACCTAATTAGCAATGTAGGTATCTTGGACTTCCTGCCCACCTGGATTAGTTTGACTATCTCAAACACTCGATTCAAAATGGGCCAAATAGCAAATCTTGAGACTATCCACTGTAGCCAGTCCATTATTACTATCTAAAATAATATAACTACACACATAATTAGATTGCTATATTAATGGTTAGGTTTTGTATGCTTTTTTTCCATCCTAAGTATTTCAAAAGCTATTTAACATTGAAGATATAAGTTTTGACATTGTAATAACATATACTGTGAAAACATCCTAAAACATAGCAAAAGGGTTTGATAACTCTGCCTCAACATCCAAAAAATCTAAATTATATGCTTTTTAAAATCATGTAACAAAGAAAGCAAATCATATTTTTACATTAATTTGTATACTCTCATACTTCATTATGTATATTTGTATATTCAAATTTCTATTTTATAGGCCCAAGTTGTGTCTCTCCATACATTAAATTATCATAGTCAAGTGCAAACTGCTAAGCATAGAGAAGCAAGGATTCCTTGAAAAATCTGACCAGAGCATTTGCCTTCTTGGGATTTATTTTCCCCACAGTGTATTAGTTGTTATACCATAATAACAACAATAATAATGACCTTAATGTGTAAAAGTGTTTTGTCATTTAAAGTCTTTTTACATATATATTCCGTGTGAAACTCCTACCCACCCTCTTGGGCTATTGCCCCAGCACATTGCCATCCCTTTAGCAGATGATCTGAAAATTGTATTCCAGATTGTTCCGTCTTGCTAATATTTGTATAGAATGGCATTTAGGTAGATTATTACCCAGTTGATTTCAATGCCAAATACAATATATTAGGATTATACAAAAAGTATAACAAGGATGGTCTTGGCCAAAACCAGGACTCCTGTTCACATAGATAACTTTGATTTTCTTTTTTCAAATGGCTCTCTTTAGGTGGGGAAAGCATGAGGAAACAGCGACAATAGGAGGAAGTGAGAGCAGAGAAATAGAGTTTCCTATCTCAGCCTTGGGATAACTCTCTTCTCCACATACTCATTGCTCACCAAAAATCAGAGGATGGATTTGCTGAAAGTACAGAATCATTCTGCAGAATTATTTGCAAGGCCAAAGCCAGGTGTAATTAGTTTATATTTCCAGAATATTTTGAAGTCTGGAAGTGTTGATTTGTTTCACCTCAGCAGCACTTTGCAGGTCTTTAAAAAGTGCTAAATAACATGTTCTGTTAACTTTAAAATGTGCCATCTTGGTAAAAGCCTCTTTCCTTCTCTCTTCTGCCAATTTTGATATGCCAGTACACACTTCATAAATATTACCAGGCATCAATCCTATCCTTGAAAAGAGTTGTTATTCTTTTGTTGTTTCAAGTATTTTTTGTTCTATCAATGTTAGTTTTTCTAGAGCTAATGAACAATAGAAATGTCCACTCAAAAAAAAAAAAAAACAGAAACAAGTTTTTAAATAAATGTTGCTAGAGATTATAGCCAGTGCAATTAGTTAATAAGAATAGTACAGATTGTAAAAGAATAAAGGTTCTTATTTTAAAATGTATGCAATCTCATTTAGAAAATTCTCAGAAATTCATAACAATCTAATAGAATAAGATAGTACAGCAAGTTTGCAGGAAATAAGATCAACATACAAAAACCAATTGTATTTCTATACACTGGCAATTATCATTTCCAAAATGAATTTAAAATAATTCCATTCACAATAACATTAAAAAATAAAATAATAAGTGCTTAGGAATAAATTTAATAAAAGTGCTAAACATATTTGAAAGATACAGCATATTTTTTAACAAACACATGGCATAAATAAATTATACATGATTCAATGTTTGCATTTTTCAGAATACTAAACATTGCTACAAGAGGGAAGCAGACTTGGCCCAGTGGTTAGGGAGGCCGTCTACTACATGGGAGGTCCTCGGTTCAAACCCCAGGCCTCCTTGACCCGTGTGGAGCTGGCCCATGCGCAGTGCTGATGCACACAAGGAGTGCCATGCCACGCACGGGTGTCACCGTGCAGGGGAGCCCCATGCACAAGGAGTGTGCCCCGTAAGGAGAGCTGTCCAGCGTGGAAGAAAGTTCGGGCTGCACAGGAAAGGTGCCGCACACATGGAGAGCTCACACAACAAGATGACACAACAAAAAGAAACACAGATTCCTGTGCCGCTGACAACAACAGAAGTGGACAAAGAAGACACAGCAAATAGACACAGAGAATAGACAACTGGGGTGAGGGGGAGAAGGGGAGAGAAATAAATAAATAAATAAATCTTTTAAAAAAATACATCTCAAGTGACCTACAATTTCAACAATAACTCATATGAAATTTCCAGCTGATTTATTTATATTAAATGAAAAGAACTGACACTAAAAATCATGATATTGTGAGGGAGCAAGAATACAGTAGGTAGTGTCATACATCTCAATTTCAAAGTTTACTATATTTCAATGGTATTTAAGAAAATGTGGTGCAGAAAAGAGAAGATAGACACACAGATTAGTTAAATAGAGTGGAGAGTCCAGAAATAAATCTACACATATGTGATTAACTAATTTTGATAAGTGTGTCAAAACCATTTGAAGAATAAAAATAGGGTTTTGAACAAATGATGTTGTAAAAATGGGAAAGATATGTAAAAAAGAATAAATTTGGAAATTTACCTCAAACTAGTCACAAAAATAAACGCAAAAAGATTCACAGCTTTAATTGTATGAGCAAAAACACTACTTATCTAAGAAGAAAGCATAGGGGCAAATTTTTATGACTTTGTATTTATCAAAGAATTCTTTGACATTAAGTCAAAATTATGAGGAAAAAAAACAAAAATAGATAAATTTGACCTCTTCAACTTTAATAACTTGTGCTTAAGGGACTCACCATTAAGGTTGGGAGGCAAAAACCCAAAAAATGGGCATCTTCCACCTCCACAAAAATAAAAGGATATAAAGAATGTGTATGTGGTTAATAAGTACATGAAAAATAGTGTGGCATGATTTGTCTTTAAAGAAAGCTAAATAAAAATTACATTGTGATACCACTTCACACCCACTAAAATGGTTAGCATAAAAACTAGGGTAGAAACAAATTGAGATAATGTGGAGAAGTAGGAAAATTGTTACACTGCTTCTCTTAGGAAAACAGACTTGCAGGTCCACAAATGAGTAAATATAAAATTACATATGACCCTACAATTCCACTTTTAGGAATATCATTGAAAAGATTGAAAGCCAGGATTCAAACATATCTGTACACAGCATTTTTTACAATAGCCAAGGTGTGGAAGCAATCCTGATGTTCATCGATAGATGATTGGATAAACAATTGTATATACACTCAATGGAATTTTATTAAGCTCTGAAAGGTATGAAGTTCTGATGCATGCTACAACACAGACAAATCATGAAATGTGTTGTTGAGTTAACCAGGTCAATAAAACCAGTAAAATTTGGTATGATTTCACACAGGAGAAATATTAGGAAGAGCAAACTCATAGATTTAAGAAGGAGATTAGAGTTTATCAGATTCAGGAACTAATTGGGAGTTAATTCTTAATGGGTAAAGGATTCCATTTGAGGTGATAAAAATCTTGTTATAATGTTTGATAGTGCTGATAGCACAAAACTGGAAATTTAATTAATATCACTGACTGTGCACATGAAAGATTAAAGTGGGGAATTTGGGGTTGTAGTTATAATACAAGATCAATGATTTTTTTAAAATGAATTTTTTTTTCCTAAATTTATTTTTTTATTATTGATTCTGTAAAAATATTACCTTAAAAAAATATATGAGGACCCATTCAACCCCACCACCCCCACCCCACCACTCCCCCCCTCCAGCAACACTCATTCCCATCATCATGACACATCCATTGCATTTGGTAAGTACATCTCTGGGCACCTCTGCACCTCATGGTCAATGGTCCACATCATGGCCCATACTCTTCCCCACTCCATCCAGTGGGCCCTGTGAGGATTTACAATGTCCGGTGATTGCCCCTGAAGCACCATCCAGGGCAGTCCCAAAGACGCCTCCACCTCTCATCTCTTCCTGCCATTCCCCATACCCATTAGCCACCATGTCCACTTTTCCCACTCCAATGCCACCTTTTCTCTGTGGACATTGGATTGGTTGTGTCCATTGCACCTCTATGTCAAGGGGAGGCTCAGATTCCACATGGATACTGGATGCAATCCTCCCGCTTTCAGTTGTAAGCACTCGAGGCTCCATGGTGTGGTGTTTGTCCTTCTTCAACTCCATCTTAGCTGAGTGAGATGAGTCCAATAAATCAGATTGTAGGTGCTGGAGTCTGTTGAGGCTCAGGGCCTGGCTATCACATTGTCAGTCCAGAGATTCAGATCCCCTAAATATATCTTAAACCCCAACACCAACTACAACTCCAGCACAGTAGCATGAAAGTCTTATAAAGAGAGATCCCATCTGAGTCCAGATTCATCACGCATAAACACCAGCTCCAAAGAAGGGCCATCTGACATGGCAGTTAACCCCGTCTGCCATGACCATAACAGCCATGGATCTCTTTAGCCCTCAAAGGAACCAATACCTGGGGGTTGTATCTACTTTATCTGTCTCTTAGACTCTGCTCAGTTGTGCATAAGGGCAATCCTTCTGACAGCCTCCAGACTCTTTTTTTTTAGAGACTCGTAGCCATATAAACTTATTTCTCCTTTCCATTTCCCCCTTACATTAGGTCAAACAGCATTTTAAAGTCATGTTATTTTATGTAGACAGGGATATTCTGCTGATCCACATTGAACCTTCCTTTCCAGGTCATTTTCCAGTTGCATCATCAGTTGGTAGTTGATAGTGATCCCTTGGTGCCAGGGAGGCTCATCCCCGGGTGTCATGTCCCATGCTGGGGGGAAGGCATTGCATTTACATGCTGAGTTTGGCTTCGAGACTGGCCACATTTGAGTAACATGAAGGCTGTCAGGAGGAAACTCCCAGGCATAATGCCACTCCAGGCCTCGCTCCCACCCCAGGCATATCAGCTCACAAGCATAGTGATCAGCGCCAGGGGCCCACCACTGGACCCTCATTCCCTCCCAGTCCTTGCTGCTGCATCTGGGAGACTGTCGCTGCTCCCCTAGGGACCACGACAGAGCACCACCGGCCAGGATCCCAGTACCCCCCCAGCTGCAGTTTTCAATTGTTGCCACTATGAGTATATCCAAACATTACCATGCACCCTGGACATATGTCCTGTATAGCTCCCTGTCAGCCATATATCACCTGTTAATAGTATCCTATACCAGTATTCCTCCATTGCCATTGTTGAACCACTCTGTGATCCAGAACTTCCTGAAAATTGAAGCCCAATATAATGTCAGGATCCCTTACTGGCTAAATGGCATATAGCGATGGGTTTAAAGGTTAGATATAGAATACGTGTTGACTTGGAAAAAATTCTACATCCTATCTTTTTCTATTTAAAAAAAAAATGAATTATTATTTGTTACCACCAGATGTACCTTGGAAAAATTATAGTAAGTGAAAGAAACCAGTCATGAATGACCACATAATTTGTGACTCATTTCATAATAAAGCCAAGTATAGGGAAACCTAGAAAGTTAAAGTTAATTATTGGTTGATTAGGGCTAGATGGGAGGGTGGAAGGATGAAAAGGTGATACTAGAGTGTCTACAGTTACTTTGTGAAGTTATGTAAATCTACTAATATTGACTCTGATGATAGCAGCATGTAAAATGTGGAATATAATAAAGGTATTTAATTATATTATTTTGAATGTGTGAACTTTATGGTACATAATTTATATATCAATTCACTATTAATAAAAGGAAATTAATGGTTGCTTGGAAAGAAAGGAAGAAACAACAAGTAAGACTTGTGAGTACCAGTGAAAATTTTTAGGAGTACATTATCTGGTTTGAGTGATGTTTCAGGGGTATTCAAATAAACACACTTATCAAATTGTACATTTTAAAATGTGAAGTTTAACATATATCAACACTACTTTAAAAATCCTGCTAAAACTAAAAAATGGATAGATCATTAGGTTAGAGAGAAAGATAATCACCTTTTAAAATCCAGGAACTTATTTAAATATATATGCAAAATCTGGTTCTCTCTATATTCATTAACTATTAAGAAGCAATATCATTACACAAAGTGGGGTGCTGCAAATCCCATGAGGCCTTTCCCTCTCTGTCTTGGAGCTGATTTAGGGGACACCAACCTGGAGAATTTCTCCTACATTAGCAATGCTGCTTCTACTGCACACAAGGTAGTCCTTGGAAGGGCTAATTCACCATCTCAGGGACCTTGACAGAAGCATGCTATTTCTGCAGAAGGTCATACTGAGAACTGAGCATAGAGCAGTGAGTTGCTGAGTGAGACAGAGTGAGGGGAGACAGTGTGAGTCTAGACTCAACCCCACCTTGCAGGGCAGCTGGAGGGTACTGGCATGTAGGGGTTGTCCAGGAACCATAGTAAATGGGTCTCAGCCACTGTACTGGGGCAGAAGGAGTGTAAGGGCTAGTTTACTGTTAGGTCTGGGACTTCCTCTATATGTTTGTTTTCCCCTTAGGAAGTTCTCTTTATTTAGGATTGCGTCCCTTCCACTAAACATCTCAATGAGGAAGATTGCACTGTAGTAGAAGAAAAATTCTCACAAGCAGACTGTCCCTTGTGGAGGCACAAAAGTCTCTGCCAGGGTCACCAGGATCAGAACTGAGTTATCTCTGGGCAATCTGGTGAATCTTTTCCAGTAAAACTAAGGAAAAGACTCAGTGGGATTCCCTGATTAGGACAGTCTTTGTGATTCAGTTTACAACAATACCTAAGCCTATGCCAGGGTATCTTATAACACATAGTGGATTTCACACATGGTTCTCCTCCTCACTCAAAGGTGCACATGTCAGACTCACCAGTGATAGGCTGTCTCCTTATTTCCTAATCCATTTATTTTCTCCAAGGTTTAACACTGTCTTCAGCATGTCCTTGAGCCAAAATTGCCATCAAATGAGTTCTGTATCTCCCATGACCTGGTGGGCATTTGTGTTGCTACTAAGCTTGGGCCTTGGCTCAGAGCAGCCCTGAGTTCTCTTGCCTTTTTCACAACATAGGGATGAGCTCAGAACAGCAGCTGGGCCCTTGTTGCCTTATGTCCCTGCATGTGGAGGAATGAGGGGTGCATTCAGAGCCAGCATATTGTGTACCGCTTTTATTTTATTTTATTTTATTTTTGCTGGGAGTAAAGCACATAGATTTATTTTTTTTAATTATTTATTTATTTTTAAAAATTACATTAAAAAAATATGATGTTCCATTCAACCCCACTGCCCCCACCCCCCACTCCCCCCACAGCAACACTTGCTCCCATCATCGTGACACATCCATTGCACCTGGTAAGAACATCTCTGAGCATCACTGCACCCCATAGTCAATGATCCACATCATAGCCCACACTCTCCCACGTTCCATTCAGTGGGTCCTGGGGGGATCTACAATGTCCCGTAATTGTCCGTGAAACACCACCCGGGACAACTCGACGTTCTGAAACCGGCTCCACATCTCATCTCTTCCTCCCATTCCCCAAACCCAGCAGCCACCATGACTACCCTTCCCACACCCATTCCACATTTTCTCTGTGGACATTGGATTGGTTGTGTCCATTGCACATCTATGTCAAGTGGGGGCTTAGATTCCACATGGATACTGGATGCACTCCTCCTGCTTTCAGCTGTAGACACTCTAGGCTCCATGGTGTGGTGGTTGACCTTCTTCAACTGGATGTTAGCTGAGTGGGGTAAGTCCAATAAATCAAAGTGTAGGAGCTGAAGTCTGTTGAGGCTTTGGGCCTGGGTGTCATAATTATCAGTCCAGAGATTCAAATCCCCTAAATATATCTTAAACCCCAGCACCTATTACAATTCCAATAAAGTAGCATGGAAGTCTTGTGAAAAGAGATCCCCTCTGAGTCCAATTCCATCACGCAGAAACACAGGCTCCAAAGAAGGGCCATCTGCCATGGCAGTGAACCCCATCTGCCATGACCATAGAATGTCCTGCTTTTAATGCAAGAAAACTTAGTTTTATTTCATTCTTTTTCATGAGAAGTAAATAGATAACCTGTTTGGAAATGTTGGACTCATGCTTATTTTAATTAAATGCTCCAGAGAGACTCATGACTGTTCTGTGCACTGGGTCAATCACTCACTAAAGGATGAAGACAGGAATCTCCAAGCTACAGGGGAGGAAGGAGAGGGGCATGAAGAGGGGAGGAGAGGTTACTGCCAGGATTCAGGTCTTCCTCTCCTCGGGGCAGCACTCATCCATTTTCTCATTCTGTGATCTTGTCAGTATGGGAAGAAACTCTTAATGTATCTGTGACATATTGGTGGACAAATAAGCACAAAGTTGTGAGACCTCACTTCTGAGCCTGCTCCTTTGGAAAGATGTCTGGAGAGTCCAAGCCTGTGTCCTTTTGCTAAGGAGCAGTCATCCCAGTGCTCCCCTCCCCTCCATGTCCCACTCCTGTGGCCACACAAGGATACTGTTCCACCCTCTCTGTCATGGCACCTTCTACTTTGGCTACTGGAAGCACAACCGTCTTGAGGACTGCCTGCATCTGGTTGCCTGCTGCTCTCTCCACAGATCGTTAATGCCCTGGACTGCTTCTGAGAGTACCCTGTTGGTTTCCCCTTGGCCATCTTTCCCTTTCCCCAGAACCAGGCAGGCTAATCTGACAGTTCTGTTATCATCACATAGGAATCTGCCTTATAAAAGGGCTCTGTGTCTCTAGCTGCTCTCCTGACTCCATCTTCCCCTGCTTGCTGCACACCTGCACCTGATGCCTCATAGTAACTCTGATCTGTTCTAACCTCCAGTTTCCCTCATTGTCATCAGGTTTTGAATGGTTCCCTGACATTTTCACACAAACCTTTATCTATATTAACCACAATCAGTGCGTTTTAATTTCTCAGTGTCATAGGAAACCTTCCCTCATGTTCATCTCCATTCAATATGCAGTTGAAAATGAATCAGAAAATGGGAAGACAACCCCTCACTGATGCCTGGCACATCATTGCCCAAACCCTTTGCTCATATTCACAATATCAAATGTATTATATATATTCTCAAACTTTTCGATAGTTTTTCTCAAAAGAAAATAGTTCATGTGTGTGTGAGAGAGAGAGGGAGAGGTGATACTGCCTTACTCTCTAAAGACATCCTGCCCACACATGCCTATTGTTCCCCTTCTTCCTTGGATCACAGTGAACACACATTTCCAGCTCCTTGATATCAGGGAAGGCCATATGATCAATAACAAAAAAAATGGAACATGCACAGGTATAATCTATGCTGCTTGCAGGCCTAGACAATTAGAATATACCCCACCTGGAATTCCAAATTCTCCTTCATCCTGCATTTAACTTTCTGTCTACCAGTTGAAGAGGCCATGTTACAAATTGGTGTGTGTCTGTGTTCCGGAGTGATTTCTTGAAACAGATTCTACTCTTTATCAAGACTTCCAAACTGTACACCTTATAAACAAATGAGAGCAAACCATTTATCTTTCTTATTATATTTTTATTACACTGAGATTTGTGATTATTTGTTATATTTAGAGCACATTGATAGGTAGAGCTGGGCAAATACATGTGACAATTAGAACTCTGTAGAGTCAGGCTGAAGTTTTAGTAAACAAGTTGAAAACCAATCAGGATGATTTGTTTTGACCAAAAACCTTGATGTCAACTCCTGTTCTTTGTCAGAGCTGACAAATGTAGAGACAAAATAATTAGTAATTGTAAATTTGACCTCTCTTGTGGGTGAGTTTGAAATTGTTAATTAATTAGTATTTCCTGTTTACCAGGCATAGAGGATATTTTATATAAGATCCATTGTTATTTATATCTCTGGATAAGACATGCATTTGTGAAAATTGCCAGGGTGCAATGAAAAGTTAGGTCGGTCATGTAGCAATTTAATATTCATGAAAGAGAGAGAAAATAAAAATAGAGAAATTTGGTATCTACCAAATAGTGGGAGATGAATCAAGAATGAATGTGTGGAGACTTGTCTCTCTGAGAGAGAAGTGGCTGCTGCTCCAGGGGTGAGGGAGGGGTTGTAACTGTACAAGGCACATTGGGGGCTCCTTGGGGAGATGGCCAAGTTCTACTTCCTGACCTTGTGGGAGACACAACTCTGAACAGGAAGCTGTAAACTATTAGTACATTTGTGGTCATTCACAGTAAAATGGGTACAACAAAAAACAAAAGCCCAAGAGACTTCATTGCAGCACTTGCCAAAGACATATCCACTGACTCTCCCTCCTGTCTGTGCTCCAGCCTGTCCATGGTCCTGCCCAGACACTTCATAAAACTTCTAAGCAATGTGTGGAATAATTCAGCTTTTTAAATTATGCCATACCATTAAGTATTAATTTTTCTAATTACTCCAGAAATATCAATGTTATAAATCAAAATAAAATATGAAGTAATAACTTGAGACCAGTTTGTAAGTTCCTGAAAGTTCTATCATTCAACTCAGAATTCATTCCAGAGACCACAGCATCCACCATATGTACTCTGCATGGAGAAAATGGATGACATGCCAGCCCTGGATGGAGGGTAGAAGGGGCCTCTGATCACTGGGGGCTTCTCCTGGCCTAGGGAATCACTCCCCAGGGAAGTCAGCTCTTTTCCAAAAGCCCTCACTTATTTGAGTTTATTAGACTAGTGATACCTTTAATTTTCAATTTAAAGGGCAGAATTAAAAGCCTGCCTACTATATGGGCTGGGGCATAATATTCCTAAACCATTTATTTCTTTTTCTCCTCTCTGAACATTTGTGTGCAACTTCTTCTGGCCAATATAGGATATCAATTCTTTTGTGTAGATGAAAAGCAGCAGAAGTGCTGGGTCATAGGCAATATTATACATAACATCTACCTGAAGAATTGGAAATATCAATTTCCAAGAAGGACAGTGCACCCCAAGAAAATAAATCTGAATAGATCTGCAAGACACCTATTATTCAGAATGACAAAAATCTGAGATGAAGAGAGGATTTTTGAAAATAGCAAGAGAAAAGCAAACCAAGCTCACTGTTCTGCACCCCCTCCCCTACCCATTCCTTGTCCAGCATTTGTTTCTCATCCTGGGAAGCATGCTCTGCCCCAAGGATTCTATGTCTTCTGAGAACCTCTGAAGACATCAATTTGCTGGGCTGTGGGTTCAGGGGGTCCTACTATGCATGTGAGGCATGTGGGGCCTGGCTGTACTGACTGCATGGACAGCCATGTGCTCCTGACCTCTGGCAGGCAGGCCTGACTCATCTCATGGGGCATCTGCAGGGCTCCCAGGCAAAGCAGAGAAAGGCAAACTCAAAATGCAGGCACTCACCAAGTGTCAGATTATTCCTTTTCAATTTTGGCCTATTTGCCAAAGAAAGTCACCTAAGCAAGCCTAGGGTCAGCATGGGGGCTCTATCCTTGTGCTGGACACAAGGATGAAAGACAAATTTGCAGTCCAGTGTGTCAAGAATCAGAGAGAGCATGTGTATGTGTGCTCATTTGTATACAGGTGAAGGTATGTGTATAAGTGTGTATCTGTGAATGTAAACATGTATGTGTGCACACACCTGTCTCTGAATATACTTGTGAGTGGATGTATAATTGGAATAGTAAATATGTGTGCATAGGAATATGCATTTATATGAGTGGCAGCATGTGAGTGCATGATGTATGTATAGCAGATATCTGAGAGTACACATGTAATGTGTGTCTGTGTACATGTATGTGTGTATTTTGTGTGTGCATGTGTTATGGGTATAGTACATGTGTGTGGGCCTTGAGTCTCATGGTCCTGTGGGTACACATATCTCTGTTAGTAACCTTCAAAACCAAGGAGGACAAGGGACATGAGAGACACCGTGAAAGACTCTGGATTCACCATGTCTGTGACTGTATCAAAGCATCTGTCTAGATCTGAGGAATGGCTCTCTTGTGGTTGCACAGATTCCCATGTTTTGTCTACCTGAAGAGTATGCTGGGTTGCTAAGGAAAATTCACTATGTCAAGAAAGGAGTCTCTAAATATCAATCTGAAGTGATGGGCACAGACAGGTAACACTGGGCTGAGAAACTGAAAGGAAAATGCCCTGTGAGCCCAACAGGAACCTTCTTGCAAAGCAATGGCTGGGCTGCAGGGGGCACTCAGGACCCACTAAACAAGGTCCCAGCCCCAGGGAAGGTTCAGGGAGTGCCTGGGAAGCCTTGCTCTAAGGGACAGAGTTCTCCTTTTTCAAAACACAGTCTATAATAAGAATTTAACCATGACTGTTGATGGGTCTAATAATATTCTACTCCTTTGGGAGCTTTTGCCTAACTGAAGAAGGCAATGAGAGGCATACTTAAAGGGCTCTTTTGCAGGCTTCCTGTTGCCTTGGCAGTGAGGAGTCAGAGGACAGGGCTGGCTTATTAATTCAGTGGACCCAGGATTTTGGCGGACACACTCATCACTGGAGAGTTGCTGCATTTCTCTTGACAGGTCATGCTTCATTTTTCATGATTTTAATGACACTCCACTATCCTCTAACATATGACATCAACTTTCTGTAAGTTCACATTTCATTCTTAGTTCATATTCTTTATATTTTACAGTGAAAATAAAAGCCATCAGATGGTACTTTCCCATCTTCTCAGCATGAATTCCACCCATATCTTGTCCTTCTCTCTCTGATCATGGTGCTTACTTCATCCAGCATCTTCATCATGGGTAACCTCTGTAAGAATCTCACTGAAATATTTACTTCTTTAACTTTTCTATTACAAACTAGTTATTTTTACTGGTTCCTCTTACTATCACTGACAAAGTCAATTGTTAGTGTCCAATCATAGCAGTGCTTAATAATATCCGTGAGTTCCAAAAGCCAATTCCTACATGGTGGACTAATATATATTTCCTAAGTGTTAGCAGTATCTAGCAACAAATGCTCACCTACAGAAACATATGCATATCTCTGGGACTTTTTTTTTTGCTGTTAGCAACAATTTATACCAGTCTCCCCTCCAGGCCATCAGTCCACAAAGACCAGGACACAAAATTCTGCATCTGTAATTCTCTATGTGACCACCTGGTGAGAAAAGGGCACCCCTGGTTCTGAATGTGCTCTTTCACTCACCAAGTCACCCCACATTTCCAGTTCTTAATGAGCAGATCCTGATTTGTCCTGTTAACCTTTCTCATGCTACTTCTAGTGACTTCCCTATGGCCTACATTCAGGCATGGAGGTTATTCTTTATGTAATTCACTTGACAATATTGAATAGACACTCTGCAATATGCTGCATTCAAGGCTGTGTTCCTGAAACATTTTCATAAGGTAAAAGAGATCCTTAGAAACAACAGGATTAATTTGGAAAATATACAGGTTGGGTTCGTGAGGCAGTGTGTTGATCTATCTCAGTCACGTAAGTGTGACACAACAAGGACAGGACCAGAGCAGATGTCCCTTGTGTATTGTGATCAGAGGTGAGGACACACATAGGATACTCCCTTCTTATCCCCAGGGTGGTGATAACACTAATAACAGTGATGATTACAGGAAACATCTCTGAGTCCCTATTATAAAATTCACAATTAAAGTTTCTGCTGTGATCCCCAATTTGTGCCTTATCAGACTGAATTCCATAGGGGTGAGGTCACATCCTGAGGGTCACAGGGCAGAAGGGGAGGAAGCTCTCTGCTGGGCTGTCTGCACTGCTGACTTCTAGGAGCTCAGTCAAGAACCCAGGTTCAGTGACACAAGCCTCAGGAGGGCAGGTCTCAGGTGATTTTTGAATGGACCTGATAATTGTGCAGGGAGCTAACCTTTTGCCATTGTGAGCTCATCCTTTCTGTAAACCATTCCCTGTGCTGCTATACTGATAAAGATCTTCAAGTTATATCCCCATATAGAGCAACCATTGTCATTGAATTCAAACTTCACTGGCACTGTCAAAGAAAGCAGGAATTGGGCTTTCCTGAGATTCATGAATGGATTCCTGAATGGATTTCTAGGGCTCCTTTAAAAAATAATTCCAAATTGGATGACTTAATTCAACATAAATATATTATATTGCAATTATGTGAGTTAAAAATCTGATACTTACAGGGTAGAATGCTTCCATTCCTCCTCCTAGTCTTTTTGCCCCAAATCCTGGGCCTTCATGTCCTAACTCAGTCATCACATGATGTCCTCTGTCTTGTGGAGAGAGAAGTTGGGTGTATGTGGTATTGAAGGTCAAGACATGAGAAGCTGAGAAGGAAGATTTATTATGACCAGCTGGGCTCAGCAGACTCCTGTCGTAATAAAAAACTGAGCCAAGTGCCTGTCTTGTAAGTTGCTTTTATACAGAGAGCCTGGCGGGTGGAGTTAGGAAGTATTTGGCATGAAATGTTAGGTTTCAGTTTATCAGGAACTAGGCAGACTGGAGTGGTTGGCATGGTTACAAGAGGAGGGCTGCAGTTCTTATTGTTTGCATGTATACATGGCTTATGCTGGAATCTCAAGTTTAGCAAGCTTACACATATAGCCCGAGTTATTCATAAAGAAACACACAGTCCACTCACATAGCCCATATCCTTCCCTTCTTTGATGGCAGCTTAACTTGATAAGCTTTGGCATCACTATTGTTGGAGTTATGAGGTGGTTGGCTGCTTGTGTTCTTACATTATCATTTATTAATAAAAACATACTCTAGTTATTATAAAGGGGAGGAAACAGGAGAATGATGAGTGCATGGTTTTGGTTGTTTATTGTTTTGATGGATTACCCCACCTATTGGTCTCCCAGTAAGGGCCCAAAGATAAAGTAATTGGGTAATATCCAGGGCTTATCCTTGTTCCCAGAAGAAGTTTTTGTTCTGGATAGCAGAATATTGTGGGTGGGGGTATCCAGCAGCCATCTTTGGCGTTACTGATATCCATGTGGACTTTTTGCCAAGTTCTAGATCTGTCTATTATTATTTTTTTTATGCGCTTGCTTTATTTTCCCTTCAGAGAGTTTGCATCTTTTATCTTAAAGGGGTACTGAAGGGAGATGATCTTTTCTCTGTAGCTACTTCCTGCTGGCCATGGGAGTCTCTGCCTGACAAAGTATAAAAATTTTGTTATTTTATTTTGACTGGAGGAAGATGGATCTGGCATCCTGTATGAAGCTGGGTGAAGTTTTCATATGGCCAACAAGATGCCCATTCTGGAAGAAATAAACTTAATTAGAATTTTGAGAATACATGATTCCTCTAAGAGGACACTGGACTACAGAAGTAGAAAAGGTTAGGTGCCTGCAAAGGTGTGTGTGTGTATATGTATATATACTGCTATTTTATGCTGTTGGTTAACCCCAGAGAGAAACTGCAATAGACAATGGGATTAGGCATAAATCATCAATATCAGTTTTTATGGCAGAGGGGATAAATGAGAAGAGTTATTTTTCTTTTCAGTTAAGCCAAAGGAGATGAAAAGAGGGAAGATTTTTACAGGGAAGTCTGGTTTGTTTTTTTCCTAGCAATAGGCATCTGGACTAGACTTAAAGGAAACAGTTGATTTTAACATAGACATTACTTAGCTTTGGTCTTTAAAGATGCATCCCAGGCTGTCCAATGACTGGCACTCGTGTGCTTCATCAGGTGCTTCTGGTGAACTCGCACTCTTGGGTAGCTGTCTATATTCAGGATTAGTAAACCAAGCTGGAAATTCCTTTAGCTTCAATAGCTATGGGAATGATCAGAACTGCAGAGCAAACGTTTGATATTTTGGCTTTAATTGAGCAACTTTTGATAATTTTTTGACTGTTTTTACCAGGCTTTGTTTTTTGAAAACCCATTTGGCTAAACTGGTTAGGGTATTTTTCCCCAGATGAGTGCCTTGGTGAAATTCAGGAAGGACATTTTACTGCACTGCTCCTGGCAGGTAGATCTGAGAATTTTTAATAAGCCACCCATCAGTTTCCAGGGTGAACCCCAAGCTAACTGCCCTGGTTTGTTTACCCTGGGTACTCTGTGGAACTTAGGTATTAGTACAGGTGCTGGAATAAGGAGGGAAACCTGGGTTGAGAATTTGATACACCCTTATTTGCACCTCAGGGTTTCTAGTAGTTGAGCTTGATATTAGTTAACTGTAAGCCACTGGTGGCCATGTGCTTAAGCATATTTTTTAGATGGTATGGGGTGAAGACTGTAAGAGATTGCCCCTTAGTTAATTTGGTGGCTTTTTTAGTTAAAAAACTGTTGGCTTTACTGCTTTTAGGTAAGGTGGACATTTTTATCTTATAGACATGTTCATTAACTATTCAGAAAATGAAATTGATCAGGACTCTTAATACATGTTTAATGTTTTTGCTTTTGTTTGGCATATGATTTATTAGAATTATTACCATAGTTACCAGACATGTATTTAGAATAGCATATAGGTACAATACTTAATGCAAACTAATGTATTACTTAAGGCATAGATTTTTTTTTTGAGCTGCAATTAATAGCTTTAAGTTTCAGGTTTGCAATACCATACAGGTTATTTTTCCATGGGAGCAAAACTATAGTGCCAATTTTGTTTAAGTTCCACTTATAATATTCTGGTATTCAGTGCTCCAGTTTGTATGTTCTTTGCAAAAGTTGCAGAACCATTGATTCCAGAGAGAAACTAGGGAGTAGATTTTACTGACTTAGTGCATAGCACTCTCTGGCACTATGAAACAGTGCCAGTTTGAGGATGATATCCATTGTACATTTGACTGTACTCAGCCACTGTTGGTTGCTGCAGGAGTTTGAAACTGCATAGTAGTTTCCACCCATTTCAGGAGCATCACCAGAGATGTAGTAGACACTTTTATTGTTTTAAGGGTCAGTGACCAAACTAGCCAATAACTCACATGAAGAAGTACCCTGTATGTATTGGACACCTGGTATGAGTACACAAGAGACTTTGACAATGTTGAAGTTTATCTCTTGAGGTTTTAAATATATTTTTAAAACACTTTTGATGCAATGTGCTACATAGTAAATGAACTTTTAGGACTTTGCTTTTTACTTTTACACTTTTACCATGAAAATGTTAATTACACAGGTAATTTATCTTAGCAGTAGACAGAAAAATCTTTTTTTTTCTTCTATTTTTAAAACGAAAACTGAAGACTTTCAATGGAATCAAGGTAACTTTTCACTACCACCACTTGAATATGCTCATTGAGGTGACTTTCAGATAGATTTTAAGGAGTTATGGAGTTATTTTTTCCATTAATATTAATTTAATTATTAATTAATAATAGCTTTTTAGAACTAGCCATTTAAATGTTTTAATTTGGAAGCTGTTCTCGTAAACTTTTATACTTAAACACAATTGCATAGACTGGTTAATTTACCTTAGATTATAATTGGCAACCGATGGTTTTACTCTGTGCATCTAGGAGAGGGCAGATTTACATTTTTTTAAAAACTCAAGTGTTGTAGAATTTGAGAGAGTTTTAATTATGTGCGTATAGAAATGCCAGGACTCAGGAATGATTTTGAGAAGGAAAAATGGTTTATTGATGGCCGGCTGGACTCCTGAGCTTTTTGTTTGAATTCCAAGACCGGAACAAGATTTTTGAGTCCTTTTTATACAAAGAGGAAAGGCCAAATGGTTCCTTTGTTTCAGTTCTCAATAGGCTTGAATTAGCATATCTATCTTCCACATTTTAGGTAAGCTTTTAGCATGGACCACAGGCATTCTAGATAAGCTTTTAGCATATTTGGTTTGCATTTCCCCTGAATACTTAAAAGTCTATAGACCTTGCATTGTTAAACTGTTTCCTGGGACTGGAGTCCTTGCCATGGTTACCAAGGGCAGAACTGCAGCCTTATCACTCCACACCCACAAGTCACAGATAGTTTAGGTTATCTCTGAAGAGACAAAGAGCCTCCCACCCATAGCCGGCATCCCAAGTTTATGAAACACTAACAGCCTTTATCATTTTAAATATTCAATACATACAATGCTAACCTGTTAACCTGGTATCCTACAAACCAAAAAGACTCAAGACAAACAAGTTGAATTGTTATTGTTTAAATAAAGAATATATATATATATATATATATATATATATATATATATATATATATATATATATAACAAGACTTACTGTAAAATAACGCTTGAAAGATTTCCCTGAAGGCTTTTGTTGTTGCTGTTGTTGTTGTTGTTAGACTAGGGTTTCCTGGTTTCTCACCTTTGTGGCTTTCTTAATTAATGGTTTATAACTAAAATGTTTCCAATGCTATTTTTTTTTTTTAGAACCATAAGCAGAGGCAAGGAGTGAGCTCAGACTGACAGTAATCATAAGCAAAAGGAAACACAGTTGATGATTACTATCATAATAATTGGAGTCTAGGGGTAGGTGAAGTTAGATATAAAATAATTATAATTGAAGATAAATTTAAGTTATAATTACTATTTTAAGCATTAAATAAACTCGAGGTTGTCATAAGCAAAAGTAAATTAGTTTAAGATTACTATTACAATAGCTGAAATCTAAGCTACATCTGGTCAGCGATATTGACCAGACTCAGACTTTTAATATAGTTCCAGTTGAGAGCTTTATTAGCCACACAGCGACTGTCTCATTCCTCTGCAGAGGAGAGAGCAGCCCTGAGTCTCAGGGAAGGGGTGGTTTTATAGCTTTTTAGGAAGGGGGGCATCTACTAATAAGCGAACAAGCAAGCAGGCACAGAAGCGGAACACTGTGGTTAGCTGAAGATAGCATATCAATTTTTTTAAAAGCCCCTGTTATTTATTGGCACTTTTGTGGGCAGTTCTGATTTATTGGCACTCTCCTTGGAGGCTGTTTTAAGTAATTTACTGGCACTCTCACTGGAGGCTGTTTTAAGTCATTTATCTATCTGAAGGCATTTGCAATTCCCACCTCCCAGTGTAGTACTATTCTTATTTTCCCAATGTGGCCTTACCCTTACAACATCTACTCCACTGTAATAATTTCAGTTATTATATTTTAAATATATATATAAAGGTACTTATATATCTGATTCTGAATATCAGAATTTAGGGGAGGCTTGAGCAGTGGTCCCAAATTAAAGCACCTGAGATGTTTGTTCCAGGAGATATTTGGTTGTTAGCTGAGTGGAAGGGCATAAGGAATGGGCCATGTAGTTTCCTGCTCTGGTTCTTGGCACCCCTGATTATTACAGGGTTTGAGACTGACTGACACAAACTGAGTTAAATCTCCGGAAATGTCTGGCTGTGGCTTTATTGTCCAATAGTTTCCCAGTTAAAACAGTCATCAAGAGGCCATTAAGTGATTAGAGATTAATTGTTCTAGCTAACAGGCTTTGGGGTTTGAGGCAATAGCTTCCTTGCTAGACAAAGGCATTTTTATTTTCACAATTTTAAAAACATTCTAAAGCAATTTGACACAAACCTGCAAAGAGAAATTCAGTAGTAAAAAGTAGAAAAGTAAAACATGGGTAAAGGTAAATTATGCAAGGATACCCTGGCCTGTGACTGCTGTGGGAAAGGAATTTCCACAGCATTTATTTTGACTTTGCCTGCAGCCTTTCTACTGCATTCTTCCAGGTAGCTGGGTAGGGTTAAATAGGAATGAAGCCCTAGGCTCTCTGTCATTGTCAAGCAACTCCCCTAGGGGAGAGGGTGGGAGAAGGGAATGGCAGGCAAGCCTGACAACAAAGATTGACTGCTAAAATGGTTTGAAGAAGCTCTGCAGGACCCAGCACTCTCCCAGGGGACCTCTGTCTTGGCAGGCCATGATCCAAGTCACTGCCCTATGACCCAGCCATCCTGACTGGAGCCAGACCTTAAAAGCCTTGGTCTGCAGTACAGATAAGGATACAGAGAAACTCCAAGTCTGGCCCCTTTCCTCCCAGGACCATGATCTTTGGGGCTCATAGGCAAACCCATTCAAAAAAGAGAACCAAAGGAAGGTGTTAAACAAGCTGTAGGCTATACTTTCATTCACCACTGAACATACATGCTCAGGCTTCATAAACTATTATTATTCTGCTTTATAAACTATTAATTATTCTACTCCCTTGTTAATGGCTGCTAAACCAAAGTTCACTATTTCACACAATTTAATAATACCATCCAGAGGCATGAAAACATACACGGGCATTGAATAAACTGACAAATATTAAAGAGCAATGTCACACAGACAGAAACACAAAGCCCATTAATTTGACTTATAATTTTCAGTTTTTTTGGTATGGCTGTTT
The DNA here is from genome assembly GCF_030445035.2 of Dasypus novemcinctus. Lineage (NCBI taxonomy): Eukaryota > Metazoa > Chordata > Mammalia > Cingulata > Dasypodidae > Dasypus > Dasypus novemcinctus. The sequence goes on along the minus strand of NC_080691.1, from coordinate 59,103,252 downwards.
TTGAGCTACAGCTTGTTAATTATTGTGACTGTAGTGAGGAAGAACTTCCAACAGGATTCTTTGCCTATCCTTGCTATTTACAAAACAATCTTATTTGCAATCCAGCATCAAAACAAAGACCTATTTCTGGCTAAAACTTTTTTATTGCTTACCTCATATTCAGACCAAGCTTTATTACAGGAATGGATCCACTTTTCTATAACCAAGATTTTCCAAATCCAGACCACATTTTCAGGATGCATTCCATTGGAAAACACTAGGATACTGATGCCTTATTTTCTATGGCAGCAGAAAGAGAGAAAGGGATAGAGAGCAGCCAAAATAAGGCACAAGCAGCAGAAAGCTGTTTCTTTCCATTTTTTTTAAAGTGATGTAGTGAGCAGGACTTAAACTCATTAATGCCTCTTCTACTGTAACCAAACCTCTACTATCTTAGTGAAGTCAAAACCAGATGCCAACCTGCAGTTAGTTAAACCCAAACATCAGGGTTTTTCCCTTTTCTTTTCAGAACTGGAGAAGACCGCTTTCCCTGAAATTTTGGAGGTACTGGGGTCTTCTATGGGAGTTAATCAGGCTCCCCTCCTTGTTTTTCAGAATTAGGCTTTACTTGCAGTATGCCCCCAGGGGTCTTACCCATCTGGTGTGTGGAGCTCCTTGCTTCATTCTCAGGGTCTCTTTTGAACACTCCATGCTTCTGGTTTCTCCAGGAAGGCTCTGACAGAGTCCACAACCTCTTTCTGGACTAAAAAAATCCAGGGATGTCCTTGGCTCAGGTTCACCTGGGCCCTCCCCGCCTTCTCAGAGATGTCCAGGAGGGGCAATCAACTATTGCCATCTCTGGTCTTCTTAGTGTATCCTGGATGAGCCCCCAGAGATGTTGTAGAGAGAGAAGTCATGTGTACATGGTATTGAAGGCCAAGACTTGAGAAACTGAGAAGGAAGATTCATTATGATTGGCTGGACTAGGTGGACTCCCATCCTAATAAAAAACCCAGCCCCGTACCTGTCTTGTAGGTTGCTTTTATACAGAGAGCCTGGGGAGGTGGATTTAGGAAGTGTTTGGCATGAAAATTTAGGTTTCAGTTTGCCCAGAACTAGGCAGACTGGAGTGGTTGGCATGGTTATGAGAGGTAGGGCTGCAGTTCTTATTGTTTGCATGCACACATGGCTTATGCTGGAATCTCAAGTTTAGCAAGGTTACACACACAGCCCAGGTTATGCATGAAGAAACACACAGCCCACGCACACAGCCCACGCACACAGCCCATATCCGTGTCTGTCTCCAAATCTTTCCTTCTTATAAAGACACCAATTATGTTGGATTAGAGCCCAATATAGTCTAGTTTGGCCTCATCTTAATTAATAACATCTTCACAGAACATTTTTCCAAATAAGATTACATTCACAACACTAGCATTAGGATTTGACCATGTGTTTTGGAAGACAAAATTCAACCAATAACACTGATCCAACATATTGGTGTGTTGCTTTCCTTCCTCTGACTGTCTCTATATGGAAATCAGAGGAAGGTTTATGTTCCTTAAAGTTTTACCTAAGGAGAGAGTCCTGAGGTGCAGGATATCCCTGCATACTCAGCTAAGTACAGGGAATAAGCAAGTTTAGAAACCTGCTAGGAATGATAAAAATAAACTGCATGAGGAATTGTCTTGAGCAAATTCAATTCTACAAAAATTTTTATGTATATATTTTATAAAAGTCCTGTCTTAATAAGAAATGTTCACACATATTGAGTCAAACAAAGTCATTCAGAATTTTGGCATATTGGATTGGACATAGTTTGCCTGAATTCAGTGTGTTAGACACATTTAGCTGCTATTCAAACTTTAGAATGTGCAATAAAATCAGCTAACAGGAGATAAACAGATCAGAACATTTATTGAGCAGATTACAGGCCATATATTTGTATTGAATATTTGATAATTATATATATCCATTAGAAGCAAACTGACAATATTTCCAAAGACATCTGTGTCCCTGGGCTGCACCCACCTGCCTTATCATCTCCTTCAGGACATTTCCATGACCTGCATAAAGAAACCCCTGAGCTTAGTAAAGTGAGCCTCAGAAAGTGGACTGTGTTCTCCTAGGGATCAACCAGCATGCTCCTTCCACAGGAGCCCCAGATAAAAGGAACTCTCCGGGCTCCTTTCACCTTTACATGCAAAAGTGCCTCCCACATGCAAATTACCCCTTTGGTCAATTTACAGAGGCACAGCACACATGGACATAAATTCAGGATCCTGTGAAATAGGAAAATATTATCTGCAAGTCATGGGCTTTATACAAAGAAACATGAAACCGTTGTGGATCTTCCTCTTTCTAGTAGCATCTCCCAGATGTGTCTCAAAGATTCAAACATAAAGGTAATATGGATGCACATGACTCAATATTCTTCTACTTGTCCTCAGGTGTCTTGTCCCATGTGCAACTGAAGAAGTCAGGACCTGAGTTGGCGAAGCCTTTGCAGACTCTCTCACTCTCCTTCAAATCCTTGGGATTCTCTTCAATAGGCTACTGTACATATTGGAATCACCAAGCTCCAGAAAAGGGGCTGGAGTGGATTGGTAGGATAATTAGTAGTAGAAGCATGTACTGTAACCCAATTTTTCAGTCTAAATTTAGAATCACCATGGACACCTCCAAGAATGAAGTTTATTTAAAACTGAGCAGTCTGAGAACTGAGGATATCCCCAGTATTATTGTGCAGAGACACAGTAAGGGGAATTCACAGTGAGCTGAGACAAAACACCTGGCAGTGCCCAGAAGTGTCTGGGCTGCAGAGGAAGCTCATAACCACCAGGGGCTATCAGTGTCCAGCTACAGGGACTGGTTCAGATTTGGTGGGGAAGAGTTGTTTTTATTATTGCCTTGGGTTCCCTCTTTTTGCTTCTCAACATATAATCCCCTAAGAAGAGCCATTGCATCTTTTCTAAGCTGTGCTATGATGTATCCAAGAATCAAAGTCATAACAGATTTTTTATGTTACTAAATGCACATATATACACCTATATATATATATATCACATAAAATTTTATATATATAAAATTACATAAATATATATGTATTACATATATATTACATAATATATGTGTATATATTACATGAATATATTACATAAAAATATATTACATAAAATTTTACCTCAAGTGTGGGAATTCGTCTCATCTTGCAAATATACTTGAAAATGAACAAAACTTGCATTTAACATTTCTTTGTGGTTATTTCCCTCAACTTACTTCAAATTCCTGAGAATTCCCAGGCAGAAGAATCCCACCATCTATCATTCTCATCCAGGAGGAAAAGGAATTGGAAACATTTCAAACCATAAGCTAATAAATTGCTATTGTTTAAGCTGAAATATTTCACTGTTATCTGTTTTGGGCAGCCTAGGAATCGAAAACAATGCTCAATTTAATTACATGTTTCAGCGAGACTCCTGAGCATTCTTTGCACTGGGTTCAGCCCCCACTGCAGGATGAGAACAAGAATCTCCATGCTACAGAGGAGGGAGGACAGGTAGGGGCAGGGTGAGGTGAGAAGGGGTTACTGTCAAGATATAGGCATTCTTTGCCATGGAGCACCTGTCTCATAACTTATTCCTGATCCTGTCATTTTTAAAAATTAATTTATTGAAATATATCACTCCCACAAAAACAGATATAAACAATGTGATAGTAATAGTTGTGAACTTTCAAAACAAATATATATAATATCATACAGGACTCTCATAACTCACCCTACAACCAACACCTTACATTGTTGTTAAACCTTTTTAACTAGTGATTAAAGAGCATTGTCAAAATATTACTACTAACCAAAGTATTTTCCCCCAACCCTCCCTATTATTATTATCTTTATGTCATTTATATATGAACATACATAAACAATTAAGTTTATAGTAAAATTGTGAACTTACAAAGCAAACAGGCATAACATCATACAGGGGTCCCATTCATTATCCCTCCACCAACACCTTGCACTGTCATGAGAGATTTGTTACAATTTGTGAAAGAATATTTTCAAAATCTTACTATTAATTATAGTCCTTATCTTACATTTGGTGTGTTTTCCCCCAACACATCTTATTTTTATTTAAATATATTTTTTATGACAGAAGTTGTAAACTTATAAAACAATCATGCACATATGCAGATTTCCCAAGCAGCACCCCTCTATCAACACACCACACTGTGGTGGAACATTTGTTACAGATAAAATAATGTCATATGATTGTTACCATGTCCATAGCATATATTTGGCTCACATTTTCCATACTGCCCATGATCAAAACAGTACATCTTGAGCATAGATGTAAGAATATTTTATTATTACTGCTAATCACAGTACATAGGTCAATCCAGTTGTATTTGTCCCATGCATTCCCAACACCCTGCAGCAGTGATATACATTTGCTCTACCTCACAAAAGACACTCTTGCATCTGTACCATCAAACACCATTCTCATTCACGTCTTGGTTTACTGTGCTATTCAGTTCCTAGATTATTCTCTAGCGTTCTGTCAATTTGGCATTTACATCCGTAGACTACCATTTTCAGCCACATCCTTATTGATAATCTAGCTATTATTATTTTTACCAACCATTCTAAACATTTCCACACTTTTATAGTAAAGCTAGTTAAAACTTTTGTATACATTAAAATCAGTAGTCCATCTCTGTCCTCTTATCTCCATTAAGAATTCACCACCTACCACCAGGTCTTGAAGATATTTTCTAACAATTTCTTCTAGAAGGTTTATGGTTCTTTCTTTTATTTTTAGGGTTTTTTTTTTTAATCCATTTTGAGTTAATTTTTGGATAAGGTGTGAGATAGTTGTCCTCTTTCCTTCTTTTTTGGCTATCGATATCCAGTTCTTTCAGTACCATTTTGCTGAATGGACAGTTCTACTCAGCTGTGTGAGTTTGACAGGCTAGTCAAAAATCATTTGACCATACATGTGAGGGTCTGTTTCTGAGTCATCAATTTGGTTCCATTGGTCTATGTATGTGTCTTTATGTCAGTACCATGCTGTTTTTACCACTATAGCTTGGTAATATGATTTAAAGTCCAGAGATGAGGGTTTGCTTTTCCTTTAATGATGTTTCTGGCTATTCAGTACCCCTTACCCTTCCAATAAATTTGCTAATTGTGTCTTCAATTTTTTTTAATGCTAGTGGAATTTTTATCAGGGGTGCATTGAATCTGTATATCAATTTGAGTAGAATTGACTTCTTAATGATATCCACTCTTCCAATCCATGAGCATGGAATGGTCTTCCAGTTATTTAGGACTTTTTTATTCTTTTAACATTGGGTTGTAGTTTTCTAAATACAAGTGCTTTACATCATTGGTTAAGTTTATTCCTGACTACTTGAGTTTTATCTGTCATATTTTATTTTCATCACTCTTTTGACACTTTTAGTTACTTTTATTGATATAATCTTCTTTTCTAGACCCTCTTCCAGGCCCCTCTCTCCTGTCTTTTCTTTTCAGGTTCTAGCACACCCTTTAGTATTTCCTGAAATGCTGGTCTCTTGCTTAGAAATTCTCTGTTTCTGTTTAGCTGGGAATATTCTAATCTTGCCCTCATTTCTGAAAGACAGTTTTGCTGGATATACAATTCCTCTTTGGGCATTTTTCTCTCATAGTATCTTAAATATTACAGACGACTGTCTTCTTTCTTCCATGGTTTCTGGTGAGAAATCAGCACTTAATATTATTGGATATATGTTATGCATAGTTTTTCTCTTGCTGCTCTCAGCATTCTCTCTTTGACTTGGGCATTTGACATTCTGATTAGTATGCATCTTGGAGTTGGTCTATTCAGATTTTTTCAGATGGGAGTACATTGTGCTTCTTGGACATAGATATCTATGTCCTTCAATAGGGTTGGGAAATTTTCTACCATTATTTCTTTTAATATTCCTTCTGCCCCTTTGCCCTTCTCTTCTCCTTCTGGGATACCCATGACATGTATGTTTGCACATCTCTGGCTGTTGTTTAGTTCCCTGAGACGTTGTTCAATTTTTTCCATTCTTTTCTTCCTCTGTTCTTTTGTATGTTCACTTTCAGAGGCCATTTTTTTCAAGCTCACCCATCCTTTCTTCTGCCTCCTCAAATCTGCTATTATATGATTCTAATGTTTTTTTAAATTTCATTTATTGCACCTTTCATTCACATAAGATCTGCTATTTTTCTATGCATGCTTTCAAATTCTTTTTTGTGCTCATCCAGTGTCTTCTTAATATCCTTAATCTCTTTAGCCATTTCATTGAATTGATTAAGGAGATTTGTTTGAACATCTATGATTAGATGTTGTCTCAACTCTTTTATGCCCTCTGGAGGCTTATCTTGTTCCTTTAACTGGGCAATAGTTTCCTGTTTCTTGGTGTGGATTGTAATTTTTGGTTGGTGTCTTGGCATCTGGATTACTAGAGTATTTATTCTGGGTGCAGGTTTTCTCTTTGTTTAGAGCTTCCTGCCTTTTCTACCCTGGTGGTTGTGCAGTAGGAGCCAAGTATTTAATTGGTGTTATAAACTGTGGAGGCTCAAGGGCCCTCATTGCCCCAGGGATAGATGAAGTTTCTCCCAACTTTCTCCTTTCCCTGATGTAGGGACAGGATCACAGTTGTGTGGAATAATGCAAGTTGTGCAGGACTAGACTGTAGCTGCCCTAGAGACTGATGAAGCTTCATAAAACTTTCTCCCCTGCCTGGGGCATGGATGAGCTGCAAGTGTGGGCAGCAATCTAAGCAGTGCTGGCCCAAGGTGACCACAATTGCCCCCATGGAATTTTAATTATTCAGTTTGTTCCAGCCAAAAGTATCCTCAGTTACCTGAATAGATTGATGCTGAGCTAGGCAGCCTCCTCCCTGCCAGAGTTGGGACTGAAGCCTAGGATAGGATTGCAGGCTGATCTGGGTGAAAGAAACTGGTTCCTACCATCACAGTGATATTTGGTCAGGCCTGCTTCCCCTCAGGCCAGGGGTGGAATCAAAATGACATCCCTTGGTGTTTTTCCACTTTGGATGTATTCACACCCCAGCTGTTCCTAAAGTTATTCCTTAGCCATCCAAGTCTTCCAATCAGTAGCTGAAATTGGTAGCCAACCTTCTTCTAATTCCAGTGACAGAACAACCCCTGGGGCAGCTTGCACCACCAGAGTAGGACAATCATGGGCATCTCTGCGGCTTGGCTGGCAATTTCCTGGAGAGGCTGGTGCAGGCCCCTGCAGCTTCCTCCCTGTCAGAGGTGGCACTGGGTCTTAGGCTAGATCTGCAATCTGACCTGGATGGAAATAAGCCAGTCCTCCCAGCACTGAGATTTTCAATCTGCTCTGCTTCCCCTTGTGCCAGGTGTGAAGTTAAGATTGTGGCTCCTGGCCTCTTTCTGACTTGGACAGGCTCAAACTTTAACTGTTCTCAGGATTATACTTTAGCCCATTGGATTTTACTCATCAGTAGCTGAAGTTGGTGCCCAACTATCTCTTCCTCACCCATTTTTGGAAAGTGGAGCTTTCAATGCCAGCCAGAAAACAGCTTCTGAGGCATCTTTTGCCTCCAATGGAGGATGGGTACTGGCCTCCAGGGTGTGGGGTGCTCTACTTATGAGTCTTTTCTGCAGATGGTCAGTCTCCTCCTCCCTGATCCTGTCACTTTTGTTCAGCTTGGGAACTTCTTAATTGTTCTTTGATATATTCATGGACCCCTAGACTCAGGGCTTGAAACCATGTTCCTGAGGCTGTCCCTTCAGAATGACATCTGAAGAGTCCAAGCCCTTGTCCCTTTCTCTCTGTTCTGAGTCTGCACCCCTCTATTCCCCTCACCACTATGCCTTATTCCAGAGTCTGGGCATGACCACTGCTCTGTCCTCCCAATCACAGCACCGTCTGTGTTGGCTCCTGGAAGCATGATGGTCTTGTGGAGCCCCTTCCTCTAACCACCTGCTGTTCCACCCTCAGTCCATTTAATCCCCTCCACTGTCCCCATTTGTCCCTACCCTTGGTCATCTCTCCTTTTGCCTAGATCCAGGTGGGCTTTTCTGGCAGTCTCACTTCCTTCTATTGGGAACTGCATTTAAATGAGTTCCATGTCTCTAGCTGCTGTCTAACTACATGTCTAACTGCTTGCTGGACACTGCCCCTGATGCCTCACATAATTCTGACCTGCTTTAACCTCCAGGCTTCCTCATTCTCATCAGATTTGGGATGATTCCATTCTCTTTTTTATACAATCCTCTACATTAGATACTAGTGCATTTTATTTCTTCAGTGTCACAGGAATCTTTCCTCATGTCCATCTTCATTCAATATAGAGTGGAAGATGAATCAGAAAATGGAGGGAAAGTCCCCTGCACTGACCACAGGACTCACCATTTCCCAAATTTATTGTGCATATTCACAATAGCTTATGTAAGGTATTTTCAAATCTCTCAATTTCTCTTCTTTAAAAGGAAACAAAATAAAATCTATGAATGATAGGGAAAGCATAGAGAGACTGAGAGGTGGTGAGTTTTTTGTTGTTCATTTTTCTTTAGTATTGGAATAATGAAAATGTTCTAAAATGGTTAAAGTGATGAATACACAACTAGTGATTATCCTGAATATATTATACACTTTGAATGACAGGCTTTATTAATGCATATCAATAAAATTGATTCGTTAAAAATACAATTAAAAACAAAAATGAAATAGATATAAATCTAACAACATATATGCAGGATCTATGTGCAGGAAATGTGCAAAACTTTGATTAAAGAAAATGATGATCTTAATAAATTAAAAATACCCTGTGTATATGGATTGGCAGACTCAGGTCTGCTAAAATGTCAAATCTTCCCAGTGTGATCTATAAATTAATTGAAATTGCTATTAAATCCCAGCAAGCTATTTTGTCAATATCAACAAACATATTATAAAATATTAATGGGGGGGTGGGGCAAGATGGTGGCTGAGTGAGCACACTTGACATTCTCTCCTGCAAAGAAGCAGCTGGGCAGCATTGGAAATTCTTCAGGATCAGGCTGTTTCAGGATTTTGCAGGGCATGAGGTGTCTGGACATCGATTTGGTGGGAAGGTAACAGAGAAAATTCATTTATAAGATAAAATTGAGGCTCTATTACACGGAGGTGGGAGCTGCACGCAGGACGCTCCTTCCTGGGGTGGGCAGAGCTGCAGCACTGGCACTGCGGCAGCAATTTCTGGAGGCTCTGTGGTACTGGGGAATTAATAAACCCTGAGCGGGCTATTGGTGGGTAACAGGACAGGAGGCCTTCACATACTGATTTGGGGAGACGAACGGGAGTTTTATTGTGAGGCAGGGAAATTTTGATTGCAGACACAAATAATAGTGCTTCTGCCTAGAGCCCCGACCCCCCAAGGCCAGCTGCCAATCTGAAGCAGCCTTAAATTGCTCACAATAAAGAGACATCACCAGGAGACAGTTTCAGGGCCTGCAGGGTGGGAGATGTCTGGAAGCTGATTAGGGTAATATTTTGAAAAGCATGGGAATTTCGGTTTTGGATTCTGTTATTGGCATTTCCGGCTGGAGCCCCACCCCCGGCCTGGCTACTGATCTGTGTCATTAAATTGGCTGCAGTGTAGAGGCGCCCACAGGTGGCCATTCCGGGGGCTTACAGGGTGGGAGGTGTCCTGAATTCGAATTGGTGATACAGCCACAGAATAGACTCGAGTGAGTGAGTGAATTGGGGGATTCAGACACAGAGCTTAGAGTTTGCGGATGTGAACTCTCCCATAGGGTTGGCACCCAGCTGCAGGGATCCCTGAAGGCTGTGTTGCACTGTGGTGCTCCTAGGCTCCCTGTTAACCAGATTTGAGGTTGCCAGGTCTGAGTCTCCTATACCCTGGTGGCCCACACTCCAGAGACTCACACCTCTTGAGTCTTCAATATCACAGACTGTCCATCCCTGAATCCACCATGCCCTGAGGTCCATATGAGGTCCTTCAATGTCCTAACCCTCAACATTTGTGTTTTTTCTTTTTTGTTTTGTTTTTCTGTTTTTATTTTTATTTTATTTTTTTGATTTTTTAAAGTTCTAACTGCTAACATTGCACTATCTCCTAGTAATTTCTCCCAGCGTATCCCCCAAAGTCTTTTTTTTTTCCAGTTATTTGGGATTTTTTGTTGTTGTTGTTGCTGTTTTGATTGTTCTATATCTTTTTTCCTTTTCCCTACTTGTTCCCCTCCCTTTACCCACCCCCTTTTCCTTTCTTTCTTTCTTGTCTTTTTTTCTCTCCCTTGACCCTCATTTTCTTCTTATTTTATTTTATCTTAATTATACAATAGGTGCTGCAGGGAACACCTCACATTTGCTGGGTTTCCTCATCCTCCGCTGCCTCATTTCTGTGTGAATTGATTTTGACTAACGGCACTATCCCCTTTCCCCTACATCTTGATATCCTTCATTATCTACTGTCTCACCTATATTCCACCTCCCTTTCTTTGATACTCAAAGTGTCTAACTCTTAATTTCTAATACCTTTCTTTTGTTTTCTGTCTTTTATCCACTCTTGAAACGATTGCCTTTCTTTTCTCTTTCCCTCTCTCACGAAAACACTAGCTTTTTAATTAATACCATATTCCTCCCATATTCAGTCGACTACCTCATTATAGGTATTCTACCTACTGCTATAACTCTACACAACTTAAATGAATCCAATATTCATCCTCCCAGACCTCATATTGTTGCTCTGTTAATATTTATCACCAATACTACTTTACCCTTTTCCTTGCTTACACAATCACCTTTCCCTGGCCCTAATACTTTCCTTTAAAGTGAATTCAACCAGCAATAAGAAATTAGAATAAGAAGAACAAAGTGACAAAGAGAAGATATAACACTTACACAAAAACAACAGCTAATCAATCCCCAACACTAGACAAAGAAGTTAAGGAACTGATTAAACCCATCAGAAAAAATGATGACCAGAGAGCAACAAAAATCTACAAACCAAACCAGTAATCAGGAAAACATGGCTGAATCCAATGAACAAACTAAAAACCAGGGAAGGGGAGCAGAACTTCACAGAAGTAATTAAAGATCTCAGAACATATATCACTGACAAATTTAATGAAGTAAAGGAAGAAGTTAAAAAAATGAAGACAACACTTGGAGGGGAAATTGCAGACATACACAAAAAGATAACAGATATGATGGGAATGAACACGACAGTGAAAGAAATCAAAAATACAATCACAGCAAATATCAGCAGACTAAAGAGGCAGAGAAGAGAATTAGTGATGTGGAAGACAGTACATCAGAAATCAAACAGAAAGTAGAATTGATCGATAAAAAGATAGAAAAAATCTAGCTAGGACTTAGGGACCTGAATGACAATGCAAAACGCTCAAACATACGTATTATAGGCATTCCAGAAGGAGAAGAGAAGGGAAAGGGGTCAGAAGGAGTGTTGCAGGAAATAATAGCTGAAAACTTCCCAAATCTACTGAAAGAGACAGATGGACATATTCAAGAAGCACAGTGCACCCCAATCATCATAAACCCCAACAGGCCCACCCCAAGACATATACTTGTCAAATTATCCAATGCTCAAGACAAAGAGAAAATTCTAAAAGCAGCAAGAGAAAAGAAAATCATCACATACAAGGGAAGCTCCATAAGATTAAGTGCTGATTTCTCATCTGAAACCATGGAGGCAAGAAGGCAGTGGTATGATGTAGTCAAGGTACTAGAGGAAAAAAAACTCCAACCAAGAATGCTCTTTCCAGCTAAAGAAGCATTCAAAAATGATGTTGAGGTCAAAATATTCATAGATAAACAGAAACTGAAAGAGTATGCCAACAAGAAAACTCCCCTTCAAAAAATTCTAAAGGGAGTTCTGCAGGAAGAAAGGGAAAAACAGGACAGGCAGAGTTGGAGGAGAGTGTAATAGCAAAAAAGAGAAGGAAAAAAAAAACAAAAAAAAAAATATGACAAACACAAGTCCAATCAAAATATGGCTAACATAAATAATTCCTTGAAAGTAATAACACTGAATGTAAATGGATTAAACTCACCTATCAAAAGATTCAGACTGGGACTTTGGATAACAAAATATGATCCATCTATATGCTGTCTACAAGAGACACATCTTAGACCCAGAGACTCATGGAGGCTGAAAGTGAATGGTTGGAAAACAATCTTACAAGCAAACAATAACCAACAAATGGCAGAGTAGCTATTAATATCAGACAAAATAGACTTGAAATGCAAAACAATTGTGAGAGACAAAGAAGGATACAACACATTAGTGAAAGGGACAATCTCTCAAGAACGAACGAACAATCATAAATATTTATGCTTCTAACATGGGTGCCTCTAAATACGTGAGGCAAATGCTGAACAAACTAAGTGAAAGAATAGATGCATCTACAATTATAGTGGGGGATTTTAATACACTGCTATCAACTTTGGACAGAATATCTCAAAAGAGAATCAATAAAAAAACAAAGTATTTAAACAGTATATTAGAGGAGCTGGATCTAATAGAAATAAATAGATCATCACACCCAAACACAGACGGATATACATTTTTCTCAAGTGCACATGGATCATTCTCCAAGATAGACCACATGCTAGACCACAAAGAAAGGCTTAATGAATTCAGAAAGATTGAAATCATACAAAATAATACCTCTGACAACAGTGGGGTGAAGCTGGAAATATACAAGGGCCAGAGGCCCAGATTTCACACCAAGATTTGGAAATTAAACAACACACTCTTAGAAAAACAGTGGGTCAATGAGGAAATCTCAAAAGAAATCAATGACTACCTTGAAACAAATGATAATGATAAAACAACATAACAAAATTTACGGGATGTAGCAAAAGCTGCATTGAGAGGAAATTTATAGCCATAAATTCATATATCAAAAAAGAAGAAAGAGCAAAAATTGAAGAACTAACTGCACATTTGGAGGAATTAGAAAAACAACAACAAAGTAATCCAATAGGAAGAAGAAGGAAGGAAATAACAAAGATAGGAGCAGAACTAAATGAAATAGAAAATAAGAAAGCACTTGAAAAGATAAACAAGACCAAGAGCTGGTTTGTTGAGAAGATCAATAAAATTGACAAACCTTTAGCGAGACTAACAAAGAAAAAAACAGGGAAGATGCAAATAAACAAAATAAGAAATGAAAATGAGATATCACCACTGACCCCACAGAAATAAAGAGTATCATAAGAGGATACTTTGAAAAATTATATTCCAACAAAAATGACAATTCCGAGGAAATGGACAAATTTCTAGAAACATAAGCAGCCTATATTGACGAAAGAAGAAATTGATGATCTCAACAAACTAATCACAAGTAAAGAGAATCAGTCATTAAAAACGTCCCAACTAAGAAGAGCCCGGGCCAGATGGCTTCACAGGTGAATTCTACAAAACATTCTGGAAAGAACTAACACCAATCCTACTGAAACTATTCCAAAAAAACTGAAACAGAAGGAATATTGCCTAATTCCTTCTATGATGCCAATATTACCCTAGTACCAAAGACAAACAAAGATACCACAGGAAAGGAAAATTACAGACCAATTTCTTTAATGAACCAAGACTGAAAAATACTTAACAAAATACTTGCTTATCATATTCAACAAAGCATTAAACGAATTATACACCACGACCAAGTGGGATTCATTCCACTTATGCAAGGATGGTTCCACATAAGAAAATGAAATAATGTGATACACCATTTAATCAGATTGAAGGAAAAAAAATCACATGATTATATCTATAGATGCAGAAAAAGCATTTGACAAAATACAGCACCCTTTCTTGATAAAAACACTCCAAAAGATCATAATACAAGGATGTTTTTTGAACATGATATAGAGAATATATGAAAAACCTACATCCAACATTGTTTACAATGGAGAAATCCTAAAATCCTTCTCTCTAAAGTCAGGAACAAGACCAGGATGCCCACTGTCTCCCCTTCTATTTAAAATTGTCTTAGAAGTACTTGCTCGAGCACTTAGGCAAGAACCAGATAGAAAAGGCATTCAAATTGGAAAGGAAGAAGGCAAAAGTTCATTATTTGCAGATGACAGGATCCTATACATAGAAAACCCTGAGAGGTCTACAACAAAGCTTCTAGAACTCATAAATGAGTTTAGTAAGGTTGCAGGTTATAAGATCAATGTGCAAACATCAGTAGCATTTTTGTACACCAATAATGAGCAAGATCCAGAGGAAATCAACAAACAAATACCATTCACAATAGTAAATTAAAAAATCAAGTATTTAGGAATAAATGTAACTAAAGATGCAAAAAACTTATACACTGAGAACTATACAAGACTGTTCAAGGAAATCAAAGAAGACCTAAACAAATGGAAGAATATTCCCTGTTCATGGATAGGATGGCTAAATATTATTAAGATGTCTATCATATCAAAACTGATCTACACATTCAATGCAATCCAAATAAAAATCAACACAGCCTTCTTTAAGGAACTAGAAAAACTAACTATGAAATTTATTTGGAAAGGAAAGAGGCCCCGAATGGCCAAAGACATATTGAAAAAGAAAAATGAAATTGGAGGAATCACACTACCTGACTTCAAAACATACTACAAAGCTACAGTAGTGAAAACAGCATGGTGTTGTCATAAGGAGAGACACACAGACCAATGGAATTGAATTGAAATTTCTGATATAGAACCTCATATATATAGCCATATAATATTTGATAAAGCCAACAAACCCTCTCAACTGGGAGAGAATGTCCTATTCAACAAATGGTGCTGGAGAACTAGATATCCATACGTAGAAGAATGAGAGAAGATTACCATCTCACGCCTTATACAAAGATCAAATCAAGATGGATCAAAGAGGGAGAGGGGGCAAGATGGTGGCTGAGTGAACATCCCTGTTAGGGTCTTCTGCAGGGAATCGGCTGGGCGGCGTTGGAGACTCTTTGTGACCGGATTGTTTCGGGATTTTTGCTGGTCCGGAGGTGTCTGGACATCGATTTGGAGGGAAGGTAACAGAGAGGATTCGTCTGTGAAATATACACGGAGATCCCAGCTACCTGTAGAGGATTCCCCCCTTGGGTAGGCGGAGACGAGGCATCTAGCCCCGCTCGGTGGGGCTGAGCCAGGCCGGGCCGCAGCGGCAGACGCCGGAGCCGGGCCGGGCTGTGCCGGCGGCGAGCGGGGCTGGGCGGGGCCGGGCGGGGCTGAGCCAGGCCAAGCGGGGCTGCGGTAGCGTTTGGAGCCGGGCGGGGCCGGTTCAGGCCACGGCTGCGGGCGGTGGACGCCGGAGCCGGGCCTGGGCCGCTGTAGCGAGCGGAGGCGGGCGTAGCCGGGCCGGGCTGTGGCGGCATACGGAGCCGGGCGGGGCCGGTGCAGGCCACGGTGGCGAGAGGCGGACGCCGGAGCTGGGCCGGGCCGCTGTAGCGAGCGGAGCCAGGCGGAGCCGGGTCAGGCCGCGGCGGGTACGGAGCCGGGCAGGGCCGGTCCAGGCCGCGGTGGCGGGAGATGGACGCCGGAGCCGGCTGGGCCGCTGTAGCGAGCGGAACCGGGCGGAGCCAGGCCAGGCCAAGGCGGCGTGAGGAGCCGGGCAGAGCCGGTCCAAGCCTCCGCGGCGGGCGGAGCCAGGCCTGCGGAGGGGTTTCTGTTTTTTTTTTGTTTTTTTTTGTTTTTAATTTATTTTACTTAATTTTTTTTTTTTTTTTTGGAGCATCTGCAGTACTGGGGAGTTCGTGGGCCCTGGGCGGCCTATTGGGGGTTTGTGGGAAGGGAGGTGCTTGCAGACCCATTTGGGCAGACAGACGGGGGGTTTTAGGGCAAAGCAGGGGGAGGTTGTTGTTTTAGATAGTGTTGCAATTGTGACACGTGTGTACCTGTATCTCTCTTCTCCCTATCCGTTCCCCACCGTTTGCCCATCCTCTTTTTCTTTCTTCCTTTCTTCTTGTCTTTCTTTTTTTTTATTATAATTAGTTTTTTTTTTTTTTCGGTTTTCTCTTTCCCTCTTGTCCCTCATCTTCCACTTATTTTTACTTTAATTCAAGTATACAATAGGTGCTACAGGGAACACCTCACATTTGCTGGGGTTTTCCCATCCTCCACTGCCTCATTTCTGTGTGAACTGATTTAGGCTACCTACACTATCCCCCTTCCCCTGCATCTTGATATCCACTATCATCTACTGTCTCTCCTATATTCCACCCCCCACCTCCCATTCTTTGATCCACAAAGTGTCTAACTCTTAATTTCTAATACCTTTGTTCTGTTTTCTGTCTATTATCCACTCTTGAAACTGTTACCTTTCTTTTCTTTTTCCCTCTCTCATGAAAACAATAGCTGTGTAGTTCATACCATATTCCTCCCAAATTCAGTCATCTACTTCATAAAAGGTACTCTACCTACAGCTATAACTCTATACAATCTACATGAATCTAACCTCCATCCTTCCAGATCTCATATTCTTGCTTTATTAACATACATCACCAATACAACTTTACACTTTTCCCTTGCTTACACAATTGCCTTTCCCCAACACTAATACTTTCCTCTAAAGTGAACTTAACCAACAACAAGTAACTAGAATAAGAAGAAAAAAGTGACAAAGAGAAGATATAACACCTGTGCAAAAATAACAACTAATTAACCTCCAAGAGCAGACAAAGAAGCTAAGGAACTGATTAAATTCGTCAAAATAAAGAGATGACCAGAAAGCAACAAAAATCTACGAACCAAACCAATAATCAGGAAAACATGGCTG
The DNA here is from genome assembly GCF_030445035.2 of Dasypus novemcinctus. Taxonomy (NCBI): domain Eukaryota; kingdom Metazoa; phylum Chordata; class Mammalia; order Cingulata; family Dasypodidae; genus Dasypus; species Dasypus novemcinctus. The sequence goes on along the minus strand of NC_080691.1, from coordinate 59,086,476 downwards.
AATCCAATCAACAAACCAATAATCACGAAGGGGAGCAAAACTTGGCACAAGCAATGAAAGATCTCAGAACATTTATCACCGACAAATTTGATGCAGTAATGAAAGAGGTTAACAACATGAAGACATCACTTGGAGGGGAAATTGCAGACATACGCAAAAACATAACAGATATGATGGGAATGAACACCACAGTTCAAGAAATCAAACATACACTTGCAGCAAATATCAGCAGACTAGAAGAGACAGAGCAGAGAATTAGTGATGTGGAAGACAGTACATCAGAAATCAAACAGATAGTAGAAGGGGTCAATAAGAAGATAGAAAAAATCCAATTAGGATTTAGGGACCTGAATGACAATGCGAAACGCTCAAACATACGTATTATAGGCATTCCAGAAGGTGAAGAGAAGGGAAAGGGGTCAGAAAGAGTGTTGCAGGAAATAATGGCTGAAAACTTCCCAAATCTACTGAAAGAGACAGATGTACATATCCAAGAAGCACAGCGCACCCCACAAGTCATAAACCCCAACAGGCCCACCCCAAGACATATACTTGTCAAATTATCCAATGCTCAAGACAAAGAGAAAATCCTAAAAGCAGCAAGAGAAAAGAAAACCATCACATACAAGGGAAGCTCAATTAGATTAAGTGCTGATTTCTCTTCTGAAACCATGGAGGCAAGAAAACAGTGGTATGATATAGTCAAGGTACTAAAGGAAAGAAATTTCCAACCAAGAATACTTTATCCAGCTAAACTAGCATTCAAATATGATGGAGAGTTCAAAATATTTGCAGACAAACAGAAACTGAAAGAGTATACCAACAAGAAACCTCCCCTTCAAGAAATTCTAAAGGGAGTGATGCAGGAAGAAAGGAAAAAACAGGAAAGGCAAAGTTGGAGGAGAGTATAAGACCAACAACAACAACAAAAAAGACAAAAAAAAAATACAAACAAAATATGACAAACACAAATCCAATCAAAGTATGGCTAACACAAATAATTCCTTGATAGTAATAACACTGAATGTCAACGGATTAAACTCACCTATCAAAAGATTCAGACTGGGACATTGGATAAGGAAATATGACCCATCCATATGCTGTCTACAAGAGACACATCTTAGACCCAGAGACGCATGGAGATTGAAAGTGAAAGGCTGGAAAACAATCATACAAGCTAACAATAACCAAAAAAAGGCAGGAGTAGCTATATTAATATCAGACAAAATAGACTTTAAATGTGAAACAATTGTGAGAGACAAAGAAGGATACTACATTTTAGTCCAAGGGAAAATCTGTCAAGAAGATCGAACAATCATAAATATCTATGCCCCTAACAAGGGTGCCTCTAAATACGTCAGGCAAACGCTGGAAAAACTAAGTGAAAGAATAGATACATCTACAATTATAGTGGGGGATTTTAATACATCACTATCAACTTTGGACAGAACATCGCAAAAGAGAATCACCAAAGAAACAAAACATCTGAATAGTATATTAGAGGAGCTCGATCTAATAGACATATATAGATCGCTACACCCAAACACAGCAGGATATACATTTTTCTCAAGCGCACATGGATCATTCTTCAAGATAGATCATATGCTAGGCCACAAAGAAAGGCTGAACGAATTCAGAAAGATTGAAATCATACAAAACATTATCTCTGACCACAGTGGAGTCAAGCTGGAGATTTGCAAGGGAAAGAAGCCCAGATTTCACACCACGATTTGGAAATTAAACAGCACACTTTAGAAAAACAGTGGGTCAAAGAGGAAATCTCAAAAGAAATCAATGACTACCTTGAAACAAATGATAATGATAACACAACATACCAAAATTTATGGGATGCAGCAAAAGCAGTACTGAGAGGGAAGTTTATAGCCATAAATTCATATATCAAAAAAGAAGAAAGAGCAAAAATTGAAGAACTAACTGCACATTTGAAGGAATTAGAAAAACAACAACAAAGTAACCCAACAGGAAGAAGAAGGAAGGAAATAACAAAGATAAGAGCAGAACTAAATGAAATAGAAAATAAGAAAGCACTCGAACAGATAAACAAGACCAAGAGCTGGTTTTTTGAGAAGATTAACTAAATTGACAAACCTTTAGCAACACTAACAAAGAAAAAAAGAGAGAAGATGCAAATACACAAAATAAGAAATGAGAAAGGCGATATCACCACTGACCCCACAGAAATAAAGACTATCATAAGAGGATATTTTGAAAAACTATATTCCAACAAAAATGACAATCTAGAGGAAATGGACAAATTCCTAGAAACACATAAACAGTCCATATTGACAAAAGAAGAAATTGATGATCTTAACAAACCAATCACAAGCAGAGAGATAGAATCAGTTATTAAAAATCTCCCAACTAAGAAGAGCCCAGGGCCAGATGGATTCACAGGTGAATTCTACAAAACATTCCGGAAAGAACTGACACCAATCCTGCTGAAACTATTCCAAACCATCGAAACAGAAAGAACATTACCCAACTCCTTCTATGATGCCAACATTACCCTAGTACCAAAGCCAAACAAAGACATCACAAGAAAGGAAAATTACAGACCAATTTCTCTAATGAACCTAGACGCAAAAATACTTAACAAAATACTTGCTAATCGTATTCAACAACACATTAAACGAATTATACACCATGACCAAGTGGGATTCATCCCAGGTATGCAAGGATGGTTCAACATAAGAAAATCAATCAATGTAATACACCATATAAACAGATTGAAAAAAAAAATCACATGATTATATCTATTGATGCAGAAAAAGCATTTGACAAAATACAGCACCCTTTCTTGATAAAAACACTCCAAAAGATTGGAATACAAGGAAATTTTTTGAACATGATAAAGAGTATATATGAAAAACCTAAAGCCAATATTGTTTACAATGGAGAAATCCTAGACTCCTTCCCTCTAAACTCAGGAACAAGACAAGGATGCCCACTGTCTCTGCTCCTATTTAACATTGTCTTAGAAGTACTTGCTCGAGCACTGAGGCAAGAACCAGAAATAAAAGGCATTCAAATTGGAAAGGAAGAAGTCAAAATTTCATTATTTGCAGATGACATGATCCTATACATAGAAAACCCTGAGAGATCTACAACGAAGATTCTAGAACTCATAAATGAGTTTAGTAAAGTCGCAGGTTATAAGATCAATGCGCAAAAATCAGTAGCATTTCTGTACACCAATAATGAGCAAGATCAGGAGGAAATCAAGAAACAAATACCATTCACAATAGTAAATAAAAAAAATCAAATACTTAGGAATAAATTTAACTAAAGAGGTAAAGAACTTATACACTGAGAACTATACAAGATTGTTCAAGGAAATCAAAGAAGACCTAAATAAATGGAAGACTATTCCTTGTTCATTGATAGGAAGACTGAACATTATTAAGATATCTATCCTACCAAAACTGATCTACACATTCAATGCAATCCCAATAAAAATCAATGCAGCCTTCTTTAAGGAACTAGAAAAACTAACTATGAAATTTATTTGGAAAGGAAAGAGACCCCGAATAGCCAAAGACATACTGAAAAGAAAAACGAAATTGGAGGAATCACACTACCTGACTTCAAAACATACTATAAAGCTACGGTGGTGAAAACAGCATGGTATTGGCATAAGGAGAGACATATAGACCAATGGAATCGAATTGAAAGCTCTGATATAGAACCTCACATATACAACCACATAATATTCGATAAAGCCACCAAAGCCTCTCAACTGGGAGAGAGTGGCCTATTCAACAAATGGTGTCTGGAGAACTGGATAGCCATATGTAGAAGAATGAAAGAGGATTACCATCTCACACCTTATACAAAGATCAACTCAAGATGGATCAAAGACCTAAATATAAGAGCCAAGACCATAAAAACCTTAGAAAGCAGTGTAGGGAAACATCTACAGGACCTTGTAATAAGAAATGGATTTATGAATATCTCACCAAAAGCACGAGCAGCAAAAGAACTAATAGATAAATGGGACTTCCTCAAAATTAAAGCCTTCTGCACCTCAGAGGAGATTGTCAAGAAAGTAAAAAGGGAGCCCACACAGTGGGAGAAAATATTTGGCAATCATATATCTGATAAGAAACTTATAACTTGCATATATAAAGAACTCCTATATCTTGAAAATAAAAAGATAAACAACCCATTTAAAAAATGGGAAAAAGACTTAAACAGACACTTCTCCAAAGAAGAAATACAAATGGCAAGAAAGCACATGAAAAAATGTTCCAAATCTCTAGCTATCAGGGAAATGCAAATCAAAACCACAATGAGATACCATCTTACACCCATAAGATTGGCAGCTATGAAAAAAACAGAAGAATACAAGTGCTGGAGAGGATGTGAAGGAAGGGGAACACTCATCCACTGCTGGTGGGAATGCAGAAGGATCCAACCATTCTGGAGAACAGTATGGCGGTTTCTCAAAAAACTAGCCATAGATTTGCCATATGACCCAGCAATACCACTGCTGGGAATATACCCAGCAGAACTGAAAACAAGAACACAAACCAATATATGTACACCAATGTTCATAGCAGCATTGTTCACTATTGCCAAAAGTTGGAATCAACCCAAATGCCCATCAACAGACGAGTGGATCAATAAAATGTGGTATATACACACAATGGAATACTACTCGGCTGTAAGAACAAACACACTACAAACACATGTGATAACATGGATGAATCTTGAGAACCTTATGTTGAGTGAAGCAACCCAGACATTGAAGGACAAATACTACATGACCTCAATGATATGAAATAAACAAGCTGCCCTAGATAGCAAGAGACTGAACGATAGGCTTACAGGAAATCGGAGGGAGGAGGAAGGATATGAGCCGATGTCTGCAGGGGTGGAATTTAAGACGAGATGGTGGTAAGTATGAACACAAAGAAGAGATAAAAGGGGGACAAGGGGTTGCCTTTGCTTGGGGCTTTGCGGGTTTGAGGGTGGCTGGGGAGGGACGGATGGGTAACGTTGCCCAAAAGTGGGGGAAGGGAGGGGTAGCATACCAACCAGGAGAGGGTCTGGTGTTGGTGGAGAGTAAAATGCCAAGAAAATCATATCAAAATATAATAAAGATGGTTACCTGTTTAGAATGCTCGGAGGGGAGGGTCTGATGCAGGACGGGCTCCTGGGGAATGTCTAAATGCTCATTCTGCCAGAGTGGGTGACACCATGGGGTAGAAACCCAAGTAGTGAGAGTGGGGGTGGACCCACATCCTGGGGAGGACTAATGCCATCCAATAGAGGGAACTGTATCCCTCAAGAGAAAGGGTGGCTCCCAGGGCATTGGGGCAGTTGAGTAAGTTAGGCCCTGAACACTATTCCATCTATCTCTGGAAGTGGCTCCTCAGGAAACGGAGGTTGGCTATCACTGAGGGCACCAAGGTGGAAGGGAAAATGGACGTTAAATGTGTGGAACCAAAGTAAATGGGGGGTAAGAGAGGAGTTTCTTGAGAGTACACAAGGATGGATATAAAACATGTAATATTACACCATAACATATAGGAGATGACAGACTGATAATGTAAACCATAATGTAAAACATAGGATAACTAAAAATGTAAAGAACTGTGTATCCTAAAGTATGCACCATAATGTAAGCACAGATGTCACCTTGTTAGAAAGCTAATGTCTCAGACTCTGTACATCACTTTAAGTAAATATGATATGAATAGGGCGTAAGAGTATCACTGTGGAAGGGAAAAGGTTTTCTGGTGGATGTGTGGGAGTGCGGTATATTATATATATACATTGCTGTGGTCTAGGACTCCTGTGAAGAAAAGCTGAATAATTAGGGGGGGGGGGGAAGAAAAAAATAGGATGTGGAATTTTTTCAAGTCAACATTCTTTATCTAAGTTCTTTATCTAACTTTATCCAAGTTCTTTATCTATCCTTTAAACTCATCGCTATATGCCATTCCCTAGTAAGGGACCATGACATTATATTGGGCTTCAAATTTCGGGGAGTTCTGGATCACAGAGTGTTTCAACAATGGCAATGGAGGGATACTGGTATGGGATACCAATGACAGGTGATATATGACTGACAGGGAGCTGTACAGAACATATGTCCAGGGTGCATGGTAATGTTTGGATATACTCATAGTGGCAACAATTAAAAACCACAGTAGGGGGGGTACTGGGTTCCTGGCCAGTGGTGCTCTGTCGTGGTCCCTAGGGGAGCAGCGACAGTCTCCCAGGTACAGTGGCGGGGACCGGGAGGGAGTGAGGGTTCAACAGTGAGCCCCTGATGCTAATGACTATGCTTGTGAGCTGATAAACCCAAAATAAGAACAAGGCCTAGAGCAACTTTGTGCCTGGGAATTTCCTTCTGTCAGCCTTCATATTACTCAAATGTGGCCAGTCTCGAAGCCAAACTCAGCATGTAAATGCAATGCCTTCCCCCCAGCGTGGGACATGACACCCGGGGATGAGCCTCCCTGGCAACGAGGGACCACTATCAACTACCAACTGATGATGCAACTGGAAAATGACCTTATACGGAAGGTTCAATGCGGATCAGCAGAATATCCATGTCTACATAAAATACCATGACTTTAAAATGCTGTTTGACCTAAAGTAAGGGGGAAATGGAAAGGAGAAATGAGTTTATATGGCTACGAGTTTCTAAAAAAGAGTCTGGAGGCTGGCAGAAGGTTTGCCCTCATGCACAACTGAGCAGAGTCAGAGAGACAGATAAAGCAGATACAACCCCCAGATATTGGTTCCTTTGAGGGCTAAAGAGACCCATGGGAGTTATGGTCATGGCCGATGGGGTTAACTACCAGGGCAGATGGCCCCTCTTTGGAAATGGTGTTTATGTGTGATGAATCTGGACTCAGATGGGATCTCCCTTCATAAGACTTTCATGCTAAAGTGCTGGAGGTGCAGTTAATGTTGGGGTTTAAGATATATTTAGGGGATTTGAATCTCTGGACTGACAATGTGATAGCCAGATCCTGAGCCTCAACAGACTCCAGCACCTACAATCTGATCTATTGGCCTTACCACACTCAGCTAAGATGGAGTTGAAGAAGGACAACCACCACACCATGGAGCCTAGAGTGATTACAACTGAAAATGGGAGGATTGCATCCAGCATCCATGTGGAATCTGAGCCTCCTCTTGACATAGAGGTGCAATGGACACAACCAATCCAATGTCCACATAGAAGAGGTGGCATTGGATTGGGAAAAGTGGACATAATGGACAAAGGGTATGGGGAAAGGCAGGAAGAGATGAGAGGTGGAGGCGTCTTCGGGACATGGAGCTGCCCTGGATGGTGCTTCAGAGGTAATCACCGGACATTGTAAATCCTCACAGGGCCCACTTGATGGAATAGAGGAGAGTATGGGCCATGATGTGAACCAATGTATATGAGGTGCAGAGGTGCCCAAAGATGTACTTACCAAATCCAATGGATGTGTCATGATGATGGGAACGAGTGTTGTTGGGGGGGGGAGAGGGGGGGTGGGGGGGTGGGGTTGAACGGGACCTCACATATATATTTTTAATGTAATATTATTACAAAGTCAATAAAAAATAAAAAAATAAAAAAAAAGAGAACAGAAGAGAAAACCCAGATAGCCCCACAAAAATGTGCACATCTGGTATTTTTTAATCATTTAATAAATTGTTTACTTGTAAATCAAAAAAAAAAAAAAAGATGGATCAAAGACCTAAATATACGAAACAAGACCATAAAGAACTTGGAAAGCAGTGTAGGGAAACCTCTACAAGACCTTATAATAGGAAATGGCTTCATGAATATCACACCAAAAGCACAAGCAGCAAAAGAACAAATAAATAAATGGGACTTCCTCAAAATTAAAGCCTTCTGCACCTCAAAGGAGTTTGTCAAGAAAGTAAAAAGGAAACCTACACAATGGGCGAAAATATTTGGTAACCATATATCTGATAAGAGACTTATAACTTGCACATTTAAAGAACTCCTATATCTTGAAAATAAAAAGATTAACAACACATTTCAAAAATGGGAAAAAGATTTAAACAGACACTTCTCCAAAGAAGAAATACAAATGGCTAAAAAGCACATGAAAAAATGCTCCAAATCTCTAGCCATCAGGGAAATGCAAATCAAAACTACAATGGGATACCATCTTACCCCCTTATAATTAGCAGCAATGAAAAAAATAGAAGAATACAAATCCTGGAGAGGATGTGAAGAAAGGGGAACACTCATCCACTGCTGGTGGGAATGCAGAAGGATCCAACCATTCAGTAGGACAGTTTGGCGGTTTCTCATAAAACTATCCATAGATTTGCCATATGACCCAGCAATACCACTGCTGGATATATACCCATCAGAACTGAAAACAAGGACACAAAATGATATATGCACACCCATGTTCATAGCAGCATTGTTCACTATCGCCAAAAGTTGGAATGCCCATCAACAGATGAGTGGATCAATAAAATGTAGTATACACATACAATGGAACACTATTCGGCTTTAAGAACAAATACACTGCAAACACACGTGATAACATGGATGAATCTTGAGAACTTTATGTTGAGTGAAGCAACCCAGGCCTTGAAGAACAAATACTACATTACCTCAATGATATGAAATAAATGAGCTGCCTCAGAGAGCTAGAGACTGGAAGATAGGCTTACAAGAAATTGGGGGGGTGGAGGAAGGATGTGAGCTGACGTCTGCAAGCGTGGAATCTATGATGAGCTGGCGGTAACTATGTGCACAAAGAAGAGATAAAATAGGGGCAAGGGGTTGCCTTGGGGTGGGGCTTTGCGGGTTTGAAGGGGGCTGGGGATGGGCGGATGGGTAATAGTGCCCAAAATTTGGGGGGAGGGAGGGACAACATACTAACATAAGAGATGGTCAGGTGCAGGTTGAGAGTAAAATCATGAGAAAACCGTATCAAAATATAATTAGGAGGGTTACCTCTTTAGGATGCTCGGAGGGGATGGTCTGACGCGGGATGGACTCCTGGGGAATGTCTGAATGTTTATTTTGCCAGGGTGCGTTGTACCATTGGGTAGAGACCCAAGTAGTGGGAGTGAGTTGGATCCACATCCTGTGGAGGACTAATGCCATCAAATAGAGGGAACTGTATCTCTCGAGAGAAAGGGTGGCTCCCAGGGCATTAGGGCAGTTGAGCAAGTCAGGCCCTGAAAACTGTTGCAAGTATCCCTGGATGTGGCTCCTCAGGAAATGGAGATTGATTGTCGCTTTGGTACCCAAGGGGAGGGGAAAATGGATGTTGAATGGATGGAACCAAGGTAAATGTGGGGGCAAGAGAGGAGTTTCGCGAGAGTACACAAGGATGGATATAAAACTTGTAATATTACACCAAAAACATATAGGGGATGACAGACTAATAATGTAAACCATAATGTAAAACATAGGATAACTAAAAAATTTAGAAAACTGTATAGCCTAAAGTATGAACCACAATGTAAGCACAGATGTCACCTTGTTTGAAAGCTATTGTCTTGGAGTCTGTACATCAGATTCAGTAAATATGATATGAATAAGTTAAAAGATTATCGCTGTGGAAGGGAAAGGTTTTATGGTAGATGTGTGGGTGTACTGTATATTGTATATATGAATTACTGTGACCTAAGGCTCTTGTGAAGAGAAGCTCAATAATTAGGAAAAAAGAAAAGAAAAAGATAGGATGTAGAATTTTTCCAAATCAATATGTATTCTATATCTAACCTTTAAACTCATTGCTAAATTCCATTTTACTAGTAAGGGAACCTGACATTATATTGGGCTTCACTTTTCAGGAAGTTTTGGATCAAAGAGTGGCTCAACAATGGCAGCAGAGGAATACTGGTATGGGATGTTATTGTCAGGCGATATATGGTTGACAGGGAGTTATACAGGGCATGTGTCCAGGGTGCATGGAAATGTATGGATATACTCACAGTGGAAACAATTAAAAACAACAGATGGGGGGGTACTGGGTTACTGGCCAGGGGGGAGCTCTGTCGTGGTCCCTAGGCGAGCAGCGGCAGTCCCCCAGGTGCAATGGTAAGGATCAAGTAGGAATGAGGGTCCAACAGTGGCCTCCTGATACTAATAACTATGCTTGTGAGCCTATACACCTGAAATAAGAACAAGGCTAGAGCAGCACTGTGCCTAAGAGTTCCCTCCTGACAGCTTCCGTGTTACTCAAATGTGGCTAGTCTTGAAGCCAAACTCAGCATGTAAATGCAATGCCTTCCCTGCAGCGTGGGACATGACACCTGGGGATGAGCCTCCCTGGCACCGAGGGATCACTACAAAGTACCAGCTGATGATGTAACTAGAAAATGACCTTAAATTAAAGGTTCAATGCGGACCAGCAGACTATCCCTGTCTACATATAATAACAGGAGTTAAAAATGCTTTTTGACCTAAAGTAAGGGTGAAATGGAAAAGACAAATGAGTTCTTATGGCTATGAGTTTCTAAAAAAGAGTCTGGAGGTTGTCAGAAGGAATGCCCTTATGCACACCCGAGCAGAGTCTCAGAGACTGACAAAGTAGATACAACCCCAGATATTGGTCCTTTTGTGGGTTAAAGAGACCCACAGGTTCTATAGACATGGCAGATGGGGTTCACTGCCATGCCAGTTGCCCCTTCTTTGGAGCTGGTGTTTCTGCGTGATGGAGCTGGACTCAGATGGGATCTCTTTTCACAAGACTTTCATGCTACTTTACTGGAATTGTAGTTGGTGCTGGGGTTTAAGATATATCTAGGGGATTTGAATCTCTGGATTGACAATAGGATAGCCAGGCCCTGAGCCTCAACAGACTTCAGCTCCTACCTTCTGATTTATTGGACTTACTCCACTCAGATAACATGGAGTTGAAGAATGTCAACCACCACACCATGGAGCCTAGAGTGCCTACAACTGAAAGCAGGAGGATTGCACCCAATATCCATGTGGAATCTAATTCCCCTCTTGACATAGATGTGGAATGGACACAACTAAGCCAAGGTCCACAGGAAGGAGGAATACAGTCAGGATCAGCGTGGACTTAATGATATTCTATTCATGAACTATTGTGGCTAATAATCGAGAAACTGTGGCACTGACGTGAAAAAAGTGGCCATGGTGGCTGCTGGGTGTGGGGAATGGGAGGAAGAGAAGAGATGTGGAGGCATTCTCAGGACTTGGAGTTGTCCTGGGTGGTGCCCCAGGGACAATTGCCAGATGTTGTTATGTCCTCCCATGGCCCACTGGATGGAACGTAGGGAAGTGTGGGCAATGGTGTGGAACACAGGACATGGGGTGTAGCGATGCCCGGAGATGTACTCACCAGACGCAATGGATGTGACATGTTGATGGGGGAGACTGTTACTGTGGGGGGAGTGGTGGCGGGGGCGGTTGGGGCGAAAGTGGACCTCATATTTTTTTCATGTAATATCTTTTAAAAAAATGAATAAATTGAGTAGAATTTGGGGGGGAAATATAAATAAAGGCATAATATCAATAAAAAAATAAAATAAAATATTAATGGAAAGACAATAGATGTAGAATTACAACAGAGTACTAAAGAAGTAGGGCAAATTTGCATGGTTAATACCCAACTTCAATACTTAATATAGTGTTGTAGAAATGAAAGCATCTTGATATTTGTGATAAAATAGACCCAGAGATCAATGTACTAGAATAGGAAACCCAGAAATTGACCAATTCATATATTTTCAACTGATCTTTGAGAAAGCAACAAAGGCAATTTAATAGATATAAGAGAATTTTTAAACTAATGGTACTATAATTAAACTCAAAACCAAAAATTAACATAGATGACTACTTTTCAGAAAAATTAATTTAAAATTGTTTATAGACCTAAATGTAACATACAAAAGTTTAGAGCTTCTACAAGAAAACATAGAAGAAAGTCTGGGAGTCCTGGGTGTTGTTAATATTTTAGATTAAACACCAAAAGCACAACTTGTGAAAAAAAAAGAATTCTGGACTTTACTGAAATTAAATACTTTCGTTTTATTAAAAGTACTGTATAGGAAATAAAAGTCAAGTCAAACACAGAAAAAAATGTATATCTGATAAAGGACTTTTACACAATATTCATCAAATCTTAAAACTCAAGTTAAACAACATGAACAAGCCAGTTAAATTTGGGCAAAGTGTCTGACAAGACATCTCATCAAAGAAAATATGCAGATGTCAGAAAGAGAATATGGAAGGATGCTCAACATCATTTATTCTCAGGGAATTTCAAATTAAGTCAAGACACTACTGCACGTGCATGTGAATGTCTAAAAGTCAAAAGAAACCGACAATACCGTTTACTGTGAGGCTGCAACACCACAGCACCAACTTCCTTGTGTAGCTCAGTTTGATAGTTTCATACAAAGCTATGCCTCGTCTAACCATACAAAGCAGCAGACGTGGTCTTATTCATTAATCCAAATGATTTGAAAATCAATGCCCACAAAACCCTGCACATGAATGTCTGCTGATGCTACATACATATTAGGCAAAAACTGGAAGCAACCTGATGTCTTATATCACATGAATGTATATAAAAGTGTTGAACAACCATATGATGGAATATTATTCTATTTTCCTTCCTTCTTAAGAAAAAGTATCTTTTTGCTCTATATTCTCTGAAATTATCTCATCTTCTAAAGTTTTTGTCCAATTTTTAAATTTTATTTAAAATTCACAAGTGTATTCTCTTTCCTATAGCCACCTTCCTTTCATAGAATTTTGTTTGATGTGTGGTATTGAGGTCTTTGCTTTGATTATTCTCTATTATTCCTTTCTTATAATTTATTTAAATTTAATTTTATAATAATTTGTTATAAGATTTTTGATTCCATGCATTCCTTTACTCCTAGTTGATGTCCTATCCAAGCATTTGTTTATTTTTCCTTGTTGTGGTATCTGTATTTTGTTTTGCTTACTTCCTCAAACTTGTAAGCTAGGCAGTGTTTCATAACTAGCAAAAAGTCACAGAGAAATCAATCAGAATATTTACATGTTCTCAAGGTTTTGTGACTTATCAAAAGATCTGAAAGGAACCCATGTTTATCCACTGCAATATAATTTTGTTTGTCTCATATTGGTCAATTTTAACAGAAATACATTTTATCACTTCCCACAGGGCAATGATGAGACTGCTGCCACCAACCTGGACCCTCTATAGTGAGAAAAAATATTCCATGTCCCTGAACTCAAAAGCAATTCCCCCTAACCCAAGAATAAAGGAAATTTACATTACACTCATGGAGTAAATAAAGAGGTCTCTATCAATTTTCTTCGGGTAGATAAGGATATTGGGTGATTCAGGTGCAAAGAGAAAATGTTTTCATAAATCCATTTCTTCAAGATAGGGATCAAATTCATGTACATCATCCTTCTCCAGAACATTTGACTATCTACAAGAGGACTTTCCCCTGCAAAGTCAGGTGATTTATTTAAGGACAGTGGGCAGCTCCTGGGTCTGAGAATCCAGTTAATGGTGCCATCAACTCAGGTCTTGGAGGCTGAATTTACAAGCAGAATCTGTTCTGGAGCCACCTATCATATCACAGTTCCTCCTTGGGAAGAGAGGGAGGAGAGGTTCTGAAGAGAACCAGAGGCCAGTCCTGCTGTCCATATGGACAGAGCTCCCCCATCCATTCAGACTTGGGGTCAAGGATTCAGGAAATGGTGAGAGGCCCTTACTCTGTGAGAGAAGATCAGGATAGGGTGAGGTCCCTAATGTGATTGCCCCCTGCTTAGAGTTTTCTCCATCCCACACCCTTGCTCTGTGCCCATTTGCTGATGGAGCTGTATCTGACTCTCCTTGAAGGTGCTGCCGTCCTTAGCTTCTACTCTCTGAGTGTAACTTTGACATGCTCTCTACCCTTCTCTCCCATCATAAGCTTTGAATCAGGCTCTTCTCAGTTACAGCTGGTTATTTCATGGCAAGCATCCTCCTAAGGGTTTGATACAGGTGAATTCATATCTTATATCAAGGTTGGGATATAGCTCCTAATGTTATCTTTTCCTGTTACTGCAGACCCTGGGGAAAGGTAAATTAGCAACCTGAACTGAGCCAGATGCAGTTTTTGTTCTCTGCAGTCTGCATCTTGCAGCTTTCACACTGCACAATGGTATAGGGGAAGTTCTGTGTGCTCAGAGTGCAGAACCACCCCCAGAGTCACAGGTCCAGAGGATGGCAGGGCTGGAGCACAGGATAAGCAAGGATAGGCTCCAAACTTCTCCACCCAGCACCAGGTCACCAGGAAACCCAATGACTGTCACCAGTTGGGCCTCTTATAGCTTTAGCAAGTAGGAGCTCTGTAAGGCTGGTTCACATATTCACCTGTGACATGTCCAAATCACTGTGTATCTGCGTGAATGTGTGTGTGATTATATAAATATGGGTATGTATGGGTGTTGTGGTTTTCTATGTATGTATGTATACTTCCATTTGTCTTGCTTGACATGCCCTCAGCTTCTTAGTCTGTTGTTTGCTCTCTCTCAATAATTTGGAAATACTTGACCATTCTTTCTTCAAATACTTATTCTTCCTTCTCTTCCATGTCTCATTTTGAGATTCCAGTTACAACATTACATGATTTGATGTTGTCCACACAATTGTATAATCTGTTAGGATTTTTTAGAAAATTTAATATTCTAGTTTTCAAGTTCCTACTTTCTTTTGACAACTGAGACATAGCTTCTGAGGAGACTGCTGAATATATTGTGTAATTATATTACTATTTTGCTCTGTTATTTCTTGCATTCCATTTGAGTCTTTCTTAAATTTTCCCTCTTTCTTCTGAAGTTATCTATCTTACCCTTCCTTCCCTTTCTACTTCCTTTTTCCGTTATCAACATAAACAAGAATATATATTCTTCTCCAGTGTGTATGGCACATGCTGCAAGATAGATCACATGTTAGGTCACAAAAAATTCTAAATAAATCCAAAATATTAAAATCACCAACTGCATATTCTCAAATGACAAATGAATGGAGTAAGAAATCAATGAGTGGTAGAAATGGGAAATAAACAAAAATAAGGAAATTAAACAACATCCTCTTGAATGACCAATGTGTTAAAAAGGAAATCCTAAAATAAATAAGGAAAACACTTGAAGTGAATGAAAAAGAAGAGAAAACATACCAGTAATTATCAAATGCAGTGAAGGCAGTGCTGAGAAATTTGTAACAATAACGCTTACATTATAAAAGAAGAAACATATTAAAAAGAAAAAACCTGCCTCACAATTAAAGAAATTATAAAGAACAAACTGTAGCTAAAATGAGCAGAAGGGAAAAAACAAAGATTGAAAAGGATGTAAATGAAATAGAGAACAAACAATAGAATCAACAAAACCAAAATTGGATGTTTGAAAAATTCAATGATATTGACAAATGTTTAGCAAGAATGGTAAAGAAAAGAGATGATACAAATAACCAGTTTAAGAACTGAAAATGGGGGCATTTCTACTGGCCTCATTGAAATAAAAAGACTATAAGAAAATATTCAGAATACCTGGAAAAAACTTACTTAGATAACCTTGATGATATAGGCAAATTCTTAGAGATAAACTACATATTTCGACTCAAGAAGAAAGAATTGAGATGGGATGGCGGGACCACGTATCTCAGACACTTAGGAGGCAGTAGCGGCGTGGGCGGCCACAGCCCAGGGAATGAGAAGAGCGAGGACGCGCAGCGCCACCGCGGGCCGCGCTGGGACGTACACGGGCCCTGCAGTCGCGAGCTGCTGCTCTACCTCCTGGGGCCCGACTGCTAGAGCAGAGCACAGGCCCTGGCTCTAGCCGGACTGGGGCACTGAAGGCACAGCAGACCGCTCCGGATGCCCCGTGCTGCCTGTTCCCCGCGTCCCCCGCCACCCTCCCAGCCCAGGTCTAGGAGCGGAGGCCCCGAGAGGCCTGGGCACAGCGAGGGAGCCGGGGCTTCAGAGGACAAGGACCAGGACGCGGGTGCCGCGGGCTTCCCAATGTCAGTGAAAGAGGTAGAAGAAAAGCCTGAACAACAAACTGAGACAAAAGAAGCTGATAAAGTATCCTGCAGTGCTGAACCTCGACAACAGGGAAGTACCTTATTTGGCCTGAGGACATAGGAAAGCAGTGGAAAACCCTCAAAGATAATCGATTAAAATAAAAGAAAACCAGCACCAGTGTGCTCTCTATGGCTGGGGAGAAAAGCAGACAGCTACAGGGAGCCAGAGATCCCACAACGTCTGTGCCTCTGACTTTCTGCTGAGATTCCTGGGTGGGCATTAGAGCCAAGAGAAGAAGATGGTGGAGAAGAGGACCCTGGTTGCTCAGACCAATGTGCTCACTCTATGAATGTGGAGAAAGACACAAAGGTTCAGTTTTCTATATATAACCCAGGATAACTGAGTACAGTGAGATGCTCTTCAGCAAGAGCATAAAGAAACAAAAACAGCTGCTTGGGCATCGTCTTTTAAAAAGTGCAAATGAAAGAAAGAAAGAACGAAACAACCATCAAAACAAACAAACAAAAATAGACATGGGTTTAAGAAACCAACTGATTATGCAAGGTTTTTCTTGGGGAATTTCCAAAGGGTTGTTGTTTTGATGAATCTTAGTCACCTACGTCAGCAGTAGGGCAGAGTTGAAGCCATAGATATTTGAAGATATTTATGAGGATAATTCCTTAAATCTTTGCTATTCTTAAAAAGGTTTTTGTTTTAAAGCATCTTAATCTCTTAAAATATTGACACCGAATCCCTTTAAATGGTTTTGGATACTTAACCAAAGTTTCCAAAGTGCCCCTTTCATAATTTTAGGTGGAGCCCATTTTCATCTTGTTCTGAATAACTATTCAGACTCCATAGCTAATAAGTCCATTCTATTCTACAACATAAGACTCATTTTCATTATGTGCAGTTTCCTTAGTGAAAGAATTAATATCAAGTGAAAAATGAGTTTCAACAGTAGTAGTGACTCCATGTGTAATAAAAATGGAACATTGATAATTCCTGAAAAATTAAACTTAATTTTGCATTTAAGTTTAGCACCACTTGATGCTGTAGACCGTGACATTTAAGACTTATACGGCCTAAGTAAGGGTAATGTTTTCTCTTTAAATTATCACCCAGTCACTTATTATTTAATAGTTCAAATATATTCCAATAAGCAAAGCATATGTGTAATATGGACTGAGTAGAAGCGAAGTTTCTTTTGAGTCATAGACTGACATTTTTCTCTATCACACAGGTGTTTAGAATACATGATGTGGGGGAATTCATCACTTACTGGAGTCTGGCCTATTGGTGTCCACCCGCTATGGACTTTTTCTGAACTTTTGCCTCTGACATAGTGACTGGCAGTGCTGTTTAGAATTTAGAGTCTGGAGATCATCTGGGCACTGGGAATGCAGGAAGACTATTAGGATAGAGATGCTGCCCATCCCCACCTTTTCTATGTTTTCCTCTACTGAACTTAATGACAGTCTTGAAGGTATAAAATATTCATGCTTTTGGTTGAAATGCATTAGTATTTGATCCCTAGACAGGGCATCTCCTATGGAACTTAATGAGAGAATGTGCTGTGTGTATAAGCAAAAATAATTTAAATGGAGTGCTCCTTCTCTTTAGTACATTTGCTTTAGGGATAGAAAAATTGCTTTAAGAAATATTGTTTTCCATCAAAGAATAAGGTCTTCTCTATATAGGGGAGGCAGGAATCTAAAAAGAGGGTGAATATTCTAATTCTTTTTTTTTTTTTTTTTTTTTTTTTTTTTTTTTTTTTAAAGATTTATTTATTTACTTAACTTCCCCCCCTCCCCTGGTTGTCTGTTCTTGGTGTCTATTTGCTGCGTCTTGTTTCTTTGTCCGTCTTGTTTCTTTGTCCGCTTCGACGAGACGGGAAGTGTGGGCGGCGCCATTCCTGGGCAGGCTGCTCTTTCTTTTCACGCTGGGCGGCTCTCCTCACGGGCGCACTCCTTGCGCGTGGGGCTCCCCCACGCGGGGGACACCCTTGCGTGGCAGGGCACTCCTTGCGCACATCAGCACTGCGCATGGCCAGCTCCACACGGGTCAAGGAGGCCCAGGGTTTGAACCGCGGACCTCCCATATGGTAGACGGACGCCCTAACCACTGGGCCAAAGTCCGTTTCCCGATATTCTAATTCTTTATAAGAGATAAGAGAGGTACTTTGCTTCTGCCAATTAGCCATTGTGTGAATAAAAATTTGGTGTTAGATAAGTATTTCCTTGATATTTATACCATGGGTCTTTAAAGTACTATATATAATTCTTAGAACTATCATCTTATAATTTTAGTAAGCTTTGAAAACTCATACTGAATTGTGAGCTTTTTAAAGTGAAACATTTTACTGTATTTGCTTAGTTTTGAGGTTAATTGTTTTATAGAGAGCTCTTTTAACCAATAAGATGTATATATAGTAAGGAAATCTTAATTCTACTTGTTGTCCAAAACAAACTTGCCAGTAATTTTGGTAAATTTTGGTAATACTATTATTAAAGTACCTAAAGATCAAATTAATGTGTCAATGTGTGATGGTGCAGCTGACTGAGAAAACTGTTGCTTTAAAGCCATTTCCTGTATTTTCATTTTTAGCCATTGAGCTCACGCTTTTCCTCAAGCATCTGACAATGTTAAAAGATGGCCCTGATGGACTGCCTCAGAAATCTGACTTTCTCTCAGGCTTTGAACAAGCCAGTCTTTCTCTAGTTTAGAAAACAGATTAACACCTTAATGTATTTACTACTGAAATATCCATATATCAGTAAGACCTAGCAGACAAACACTGACCATTTCCCCCCAAATAAACAAGACTTTGAAGTACTTTTGAGGTGCATGAACAACGAGTGAAGCAATAAGAATTAATTGTGAGTCTCCCTCCAATGTCCAAGTCCTTAGTTGGTCAGGGTTTCTTTTATTTCATTTAGGGGTGACTATTACAACTTTTGAACCAATGAAAATTTTTTGTTGTAACAATTCTGTGCATCTGCTTCTCATCGTAGAAACTACTGTGATTATAACCAGGTTCTTAATTCTTGGAACAACCTGAAGGGCGGTGAGAGTTTAAAATGACCATGCTGGAAAAGTCTGAAACTGAGAATCCAGTGATATTTAAAATAACCACAAAATAATTTTTATATAAGACTCTCTTTTTAAATTTTTGGTTTTAAGTTCTTGATTTAAAAACTTCCATAAACATGTCTTTTGTTTTTATTACTTTTTTACAAAGTGAGAAATACTGAACTTTGAAGTAATAACTTCTAGCATTCTAGGGGATGGAAGTGAGTTCAAAGTAAATAGGAATCTATTCTTTTTTCTCTGTTTTAAAAGCTGAAAGACTGCTCTTATTTAGGAGATGTCAGAATACTTGCTCTCTCTGATTTTATCTGTCCATCTGTTCCACATAATTTTCTAAGTACATTTATACTTTTTTTTGGAGACCAAGAGATTGAACAAAGGACTCTGTATGTGGGAAGCAGGCACTCAACCACTAAGCTACATTTGCTCCCCTCATTTATACATGCCATCCTATTTATGTTAGCTAATTAAATTTCAAGAAAGGGAGCAAGCAAAGTGACTACCAAGTTAATGGATGTCATAAATTTAAAAAAAGCATTCTGCACAATTTTCAGGCTTGAAAACATTGTAACTATATCTCCCTCCCCATTTAAACTGACAATGCCATGCTTGACATACAACTTGGGAACTTGTATATGTTAGAAGTAAAGCCATATTCCTTTGTTAACTTGACTGTTTGGCATCTCACTGGATAAGATATAAAATAGAACTCAAAATATTTGTATGGCCTGATCTGTAGTTGATCAGATTGCTGATGCCTGACCCATATAAGATCCTGACTACAATCTTGTGGCCAGTTGAGTAATAATAAAAAAGAGTGATCCTGAAAATATGACCTGGTCATTTTAAATTATCTACATTTGAAAATGGATTTCTATACAAAGGCCAAATAGGGAGTTATTCAGTGTAAGGGGACACTTAATACCACAACCTATGCAAGGAGCTAGGTCCAAATTTTTGGCCCAACTTTGCCCCTTCAAAGGCCAACTAGTGTGAAATGGGGGGAAAAGCACTCACTACTTTATTTCCATTTTGAAATTCAGGACACCTGACTGAAGAACTTAGAAGAATGTTTGTGGATTTCTTCTGTAATTAGCAAAACTGTCTATGAAAAATCTTCCCATGATAATGAAAATTTCTTTTGAGCACTGCATTAACTTTAAAATTCTGAAAAAACAAGACTGCTAAACAGTCACAAAGCTCAGGCAATGGGGAATTTGAGTTGTATTTTCTAACAAGTATGTATTGTTTTCACATTATGTAATATTGAATTTGCTTGAAAAAAAGTGTGAGCAAAATTAATAGTATAGGCAAAAATAAGCCATGGTTGGAAACAATCCTGGTGTCCATCAACAGATGATTGGATAATAAAATTTTCATATATACTCTCAAAGGAATTTTATTCAGTTGTACTAAGGTAGGAAGTTCTGGTGCATGCTACCACACAGACAAATCAAGAAATGTGTTGTTGAGTTAACCAGGTCAACACAAAAGGTAAAAATCTGATATGATTTCACAGATAAGAAATTTCAGAAAGAGCAAAATCATAGATTCAGTAAATAGATTAGAGTTTGACAGATTCAGGAACTAATTGAGAGTTAATTCTTAATTGGTAAAGGATGCTGTCTGAGGTGATAAAAATCTTGTTGCAATGTTTGATAGTGCTTGTAGCACAAAATTTGGAGTTTAATTAATATCACTCAGTTGTACACTTAAGTAATTAAATTGAAGAATTTTTGATCACAGGGCTCACTGATTTTAAAAAATGAATGATTGTTATTTGTTACCACTAGATGAACCTTGAAAAATTATGTTAAGTAAAAGAAGCCAATCAAGAATAACCACATGATTTGTTATTCATTTCATATTACAACCAAGCATAGGGAAGCCTAGAGAATAAAAGTAAATTATTTGTTGATTAGGGGCAAGATGGAATGTGGAAGTATAGGTAGGTGATCCTAGAGGGTATGTAGTTTCTTTGTGAAGTGATGAAACCATACTAATATTGACTCTGGTGATGGTGACATATAATTGTGGAATATAATAAAACTATTTTATGATATTTTAAATATGTAAACTTTATGATATATAATTTATATATCAATTTGCTATTATAAAAGAAGTTTAATAGTCTGGAGAGACAGGAAAAAGCAATAAGTAGGACATAATTTTTAATGTAAGATTTCGTGTGATCCATGTATCTTTAAAAAATCAAGATAATAAAATTTTTAAAAAGACAGGAATATGTGAAAACTTTTATGTTTTTATCATATGGTCAAAATAATAAAATTTTTAAAAAGACAGGAATATGTGAAAACTTTTATGTTTTTATTATATGGTCTGAAGTGATGCTACAGGGGTGTACAAATAAATACTTATCAAATTTTACATTTTAAAGTGTGAAGCTTATCATATATCAAACATACTTCAAAAATGCTACTAAAAACTAACAAAGGATATATTGTTAGGCTGAAGAAATAGGTAATCACACCTGTGAAAATCCAGGAACTCCTTTAAATACATCTGCATGAATCTGTTTCTCTCTGCATTCTTTAAGTAAACAGTAGTATGAAGCAGTATCAAGCAGTGTTCTCATTACATGATGAGGTGTGAGGCAAATCCCACAAGGCATACCCCAGTCTGTTTTGTAGCTGATTCATGGGAGCACCATCTTGGGGCTTACTCTCATCAGTTATATTATTTTGGGAATTTTGTCCAACACTTCTATTCTTCTGTTGGAAATTTTATGCCAGCAAAATGGTAGTAACACTGATATCTCCTTAGCATAGTTTCTGTACATAGGTGTAAATGAAATAAGACCATGCATTCTATGTAACTAATCTAGCAATAGCACATAATAAGAAATCATATTGCCCCAAGTACTATCTTTGTCTCCCACCTTCCCCAGGAAGCTCATATCTGCTTTGGGCAATTCCCTCTCCCAAGTCCCCAACCCCAGAGCTTGCTACATAGTAAGAAGACTTGCAAATAGGGACTCTTGTTTTGTTTATACAAACAAGCCCAGCCCAGTCACTGCAGCTCTGGGAGATGAGCCCCAGCTCTGAATTCCTATGTGTTCTTATTTAGTTACCAGGAATGAAAATGAAAACAAGGAATCAAAATGGAGTTAGGACCAAGTTTGGTTTTCCTTATCACCATTTTATGAGGTAATTTTATGTGGAAACAGACATTGAGAAAGTGAGTTGATGTGAGCAAGAGAAGCAGTGGCTATGTGTGTTTTTCCCTGACCAGGATGGCTTTCTTGCTGGTATCCAGTTGGTAGTGACTGGGTGAGATTTCATTGTCAAGGGGTCTGTATAAGGCCCCTGGAGAAAATCCAGGATTTCTCCTGACTTCCAGAGGAAATCTTGTTCTGAATGGCAGAATCTTGTGAGGGTCTTCCAGCAGCCATCTGGGGTTACTGAAGTCCATGTGGGCTTCTTGCCATGTTTCAGATCCATCTATTGGTTCCCTATCTTACTAGCCAGCTTCACTGTTGTTCTGAAAATAGAAACCAAAATCTATGGGGCTTCAAAACCTCAGAGTGCTGTAGAATTTGAGAGAGGTTCAATTATTTGTGCATAGAAAGACCAGGATTCAGGTTTGATTTTGAGAAGGAAAAATGGTTTATTGATGGCCGGCCGGACTCACGAGCTTTCTGTTTCAAACCCAAGCCCCGAGGAAGGGATAAATCGTTCTTTGGTTCAGTGCTCAATAGGTTTGAATTAGCATATATATCTTTCACATCCTAGGTAAGCTTTTAGCATGGACTTCATACATTCTAGATAAGCTTTTAGTATATTTGGTTTGCATTTTCCCTGAATATTTAAACTTCATAAAGTTTGCATTGATAAAACTGTTTCCTGGGACTGGAGTCCTTACCAAGGGCAGGGTTGCAGCCTCTCACTATCCCACACCCACAATTCAGGACAGACAGCTTAGATTAATGTTACCTCCAAAGAGACAAAGAGCCTCCCACACATAGCCCACATCAAGAGCACCACCTGGCACACTGTAGGAGTGAATGATTCCTGGGAATTCTAGACTAATTTCAGGGCAATATTTTATAATGTCATACAGAAGTCTGTAAAGTGGACAAGTGAATAATTTATAGTTTGTATTTTTAAAAAAAACATGCACCACAATTCCATCTAGAAAATAAACTTTTTTTTGGATAATAAACTTTTTAATGTTGGTTTGTTGTAGAGTTTGAGAGAGGTTCAATTATTTGCATGTAGAGAGGCCAGAACTCAGGCATGATTTTGAGAAGGAAAAATGGTTTATTGACTGGCAGGCCAGACTCAGGAGCTTTCTGCTTCAATCCCGAGCCCTGAAAAGGTTTTCGAATCCCTTTTATACAGAGAGGAAAGGCCAAATGGTCCTTTTGTTTCAGTTCTCAATATGCTTGAATTAGCATATATTTTTTCACATCCTAGGTAAGCTTTTAGCATGGACTTCATACATTCTAGATAAGCTTTTAGCATATTTTGTTTGCATTTCCCCTGAATACTTAAAGTTTAAACACCTTGCATTGTTAAACTGTTTCCTGGGACTGGAGTCGCTGCCATAGTCACCAAGGGCAGGACTGCAGCCTCTTACCATTTCACACCCACAATTCAAACAGCTTAGGTTATCTCTGAAGAGACAAAGAGCCTCCCACCCATAGCCCACATCAGGTTAACTGCTTTTATTTTTTATGAATACTAACTGTGTTAATTCAGCCAATATAATGAGATAAATCATGAAAGTGAAGGTTTGTATCATTAGTTATTATATTTGTTAATAAATCCTGAAGGAAAAATCAGTACAATTATCATAACTAGGAAAGTAAAACAATATAAAACCTACACATAAATAACATTTTACATTTATATTGTTTAAAGGAAATATATTTTAAAATATATTTGTTAGCATGGATGGGATAGACAGGCATACAAATAGGTCAAAACAAAATTTTCAATCACTACTTCATACTATAAATACAAGAGATTTCAAAAGGATTCAATAAAAAATTCATTGGCTGTGTGTGGATGTTTGTGTGTGTAAGTAAGTGAGTGCTTGAGAAGTTGTATAATATATACCTATTTAATACATAGAATCTAAATATTTTACATGGTGAAATAACAGAATGTAAGGTAATGAAAAGATCACAGAAATACTTTGAGTGATAATCTTGCAATACATAAGGACATTTAGATATGCGATGTTAATAGTGGACATAATGTTGTAGAAGTTGAGAGAGATTCAATTATTTGCATATAGAAAGGCCAGGACTTAGGAATGATTTTGAGAAGGAAAAATGATTTACTGATGGCTGGCCGGAATCGGGAGCTTTCTGTTTCAAACCTGAGCCTTGAAGAAGATTTTCAAGTTCCTTTTATACAGGGTAAGGGCTAAATCATTCTTTGTTTCAGTGCTCAATAGGTTTGAATTAGCATATCTCTTCCACATCCTAGGTAAGCTTTTAGCATGGACTTTATACATTGTAGATAAGCTTTTAGCACATTTGGTTTGCATTTCCCTGAATATTTAAATTTTATAGAGTTTGTGTTGCTAAACTGTTTTTTTTGAGACTGGAGTTGTTGTCATAGTTACCAAGGGCAGGACTGCAGTTCTCACTGTTCCAAATGCACAACTCAGGACGCATACAGCTTAGGTAATCTATGAAGAGATGAACAGCTCCCCCACCCCCACCCATACCCTATGTCAATATTAACCATCATGATGTAAAATACTTTGTTCATATATTTTACTTCCAGCATCTGGATCACATACTATCCTTGTTCTAATATTTTGTACATTAAAACTTCTTTCCTATTCTTTGATTTACCCTAAATTTTTGTTGAAATCTAGACCTGTTGCATGAAACAAAAGATATTGTTGTATCATTTTCTTTATTATTAATTCTGTTGTAATTCATTTTTACTGTTTTGATATGATAATACCCTACCTTCTGCTAGCCTTTATTGTGGGAATTCCCTGAGTGTTATCAGAGCTGACCTGGAGTTTATTTTCATCATGTCTACCTGAGTTGAAACTTTTTTTTTGCTCTGGGCACCAAGCTAGTTTCCTCTAGTGACACCTTGTTTTTCTTTGCCTAATTTTCTTGAAATCTTTTATGTGTGCTCTCTGCAGAGAAAAGTCCCCCTTTCAACTTCCAACTGAATCCCACTGTCGTGTTTAGTTGATTGTGGTCATTTGGTGGGGGAAATGGAGCCCAGGGATGCATCCTCTCACCTGCTGTCTGAGCCTTACTCTTAATCTGACCTTGTGAACCTGGGTCAGAGGTTTGGCCATACATGTGTCCCAGTCCTTCCTAGTCAGGCAGTTTAGGGATTAACGTGGATTCCTGCTCTTGAGGGTAGAGTGGTGATTTCCCATCTCTTTCCTCCAGCAACTTGAATGGTTTCCCTTCCAACAGTGTCCTCTGCTACTCATTTTGGTCCCTTCCCTGGAGATAAGGCTTTATCCATGAGGGAGGACAGAGGCCATGCTTAAAGGGATTCAGTGGTAGAATCTATTTCCTTCCCAATTTCTTTGGATTTCACCTGTTGGGTACAGATTGTGATGGCTTCCCCTTTCTGATTAATTATTTCATCTCTAGTGGAGCTAGGGGAAGTGGGTGTTGGTGAATTTTAGCAGTGGCTGCTGTTGCCTTCCCCCAGACATCACCACAGTAGGGAGGTGGGGGCCCTTTTGTGAATTCTCCCTAACCCTGGAGGAAAACCTGGCAATACTGTAGGAATCCACATAAGTGGCCACTGGGTGTTGCATTCTTATGCCTTGACCATACCTTGTCTTTAGATATTGATTGCATATTCTAGTTTGCATATTTTAGTAAAGTAAATCACCATTCATGAACATCTTTCCCAAGTAAGATAAGGCCTGGGTCATGTTTCTCCCTGCAGGCATCTGCCTCTCTCCAGCTTTCAAGTCTGTTGCTTGTCTAGTGACTTCAATTACCTGATATCTTGAAGTCAATTAGTTAATTTGCATTTTGTCCAGTTTTTGTTGTTCTAGGAATAATAGGGGCCATTTTTTTGAGTATCAGAACTTCTTTCTAATAGCTTGAAACTATAAATAGTCCTAAAACATATCAGCAGGTGAGTAGAGAAATGCATTGGGGTATAGCACTACATTTGGAATACTAGGAATATTATTCAGTGATACACTAAGGAATGCTTGAAATTTAACAATATGGGTAGATTATCAAAATTATATGGAGAGAAATAATGTAAAATTTTTAAAAAACCATGCTATTTGATTCAATTTATATAAATTCTGGAAGATGCAATATAATCCAATGTAACATAAATAAGATCAGTAGTTACGTGGGGTTGCAGTGGAAGATTGGAAAATGTGGGAGGGAGGAATTTAAAAAGTACAAGAGAAAAGTTGTAGGGTTGTTGGATTTGCATACATTCTTGATTGTGGTGCTGTTTGCATGGGTTTATGCATATGAATGTACATAAATAATTGAAAATTTTAAATATATGCAGTATTGGTAAGGAAGGAGAAATAGTGGCATAAATAAAGACACATCATGTGTCAGACTACTAAAAAATCCTGTCCTCTGGTCCTCACCTCATTATTCAGATAAGTACTGGAATGTAGCCACCACACAGTTGGCTCTCATTACACAATTGCAAACGGGGAGGATGTAAACCTCACTAGGCTCATCACACTCTGTCCTGGAGCTGGTTCAGGGAGGAATTTGAGTTGAGTCCAGTGGTCTATTACCCAGGTTTAGACATGGGCTCATGCTTGCCAGATATGTGCTCACAGGCATGTCACTGAACTCCTCTTTTATTCTGTTTATAGTTTTACATCTGTGAAATGGGGCCATCAATTGTTTAGAAATTTATTAACAATTATTGTTTTCATTTTTGTACTAAATTATATGTGATCAGTTGATACTGAACCTAAATTAGTTGTAGTTGTGCTCTATTTCTCTGTGTTAGCAACCACTGTCTCTCAAGATTTTAAGATTTTCCTTAGCTCTGTGACATCAGTTTTTGGGCATACTGAGTACATTTTGATAATTTGCAGTTTTTCAACAGAAGACTGGTTTTGCTTGCTTTCCAAATGCGTGTTTATTTTTTTGTTCTTTAGTGGAGATAGGGAGATGACTGTGGGTATTCTTCTGTTGTAGAAGAACCTTATTTGCATATAGAAAGGCCAGCAGTCAGGAATGATTTTGAGAAGGAAAAAATGATTTATTGATGGCTGACCAGCCAGACTCGGGAGCTTTCTGGTTCAAACGCAAGGCCTCAACAAGAATTTTGAGTTCCTTTTATACAGAGAGGAAGGGCCAAATTGTTCTTTTGTTTCAGTTCTCAATAGACTTGAATTAGCATATATTGTCCACATCCTAGGTAAGCTTTTAGCATGGACTTTATACACTCTAGATAAGCTTTTAGCACATTTGGTTTGCATTTTCCCTGAATATTTAAAATTTATAGAGTTTGCATTGCTAAACTGTTTCCCAGGACTGGAGTCATTGCCATGGTCATCAAGGGCAGGACTGCAGCCTCTCACTGCCCCACACCCACAAGTCACAGACAGCTTAGGTTATCTACAAAGAGATAAAGAGTCTCCCACCCATATCCCACATCATTTCTACAATGGATGCTCTCCTTCTCCACAAGCACCACTTGTGGAGAAGAGTTCTGTTTGTTTTACATATTTTGTGCTGTTTTGGGGGCTTCTCCTACTTCTGTAGGAAAAGCATGCAATATAGTGAACTGTTCCCTGGGAGATTCATTCTAGCAAATTTGCAAACTGTTAAATTATAATTTACCAAAATTAAATAGTGATTTAAGGTGGCAGACTTGGCGCAGTGTTTAGGGCGTCCGTCTACCACATGGGAGGTGTGCGGTTCAAACCCCGGGCCTCTTTGACCTTTGTGGAACTGGCCCATGCGCAGTGCTGATGCGTGCAAAGAGTACCCTGCCATGCAGGGGTGTCCCCCCACATAGGGGAGCCCCATGCACAAGGAGTGCACCCCTTAAGGAGAGCCACCCAGTGTGAAGAAAGTGCAGCCTGCCCATGAATGGCACTGCACACACAGAGAGCTGACACAACAAGATGATGCAACAAAAAGAAACAGATTCCCATGCCGCTGACAACAACAGAAGCAGACAAAGGAGAAGCAGCAGCAAATAGACACAGAGAACAGACAACCAGGGTGGGGGGATGGGAGAGAAAGAAATAAATCTTTAAAAAATAAATAAATAGTGATTTAGGGGAATAAACATTAAGGGTGTAAAGTTAAAATCAAAAGAATGGGAGAAAACATTTATATCTCAAACATCTATTAATGGACTTGTGTGTTTAATATGTTAATTGTTTATATCTCAACAAAAAATGTCACAAATAAGATGCACAAATGGTTAATAAGTAAATGAAAAGTAGTATTGCATGATTTGACATCATGGAAATATAAATCAAATCTACAATAAAATACCATTTCACGCCCCAAGGAAGAGTAGAATCAAAAATTAGGGTAGCAACAAATATTTGAGAGGATATGGATAAATAGTAACCCTATTACAATGCTGGTGTGAATGATAATGAAGTCTCTTTAAAAAACAAATCTGAAGGTCCTCAAATTATTAATGAAAAAAACTATCATGTGAACCTACAGTTTCACTTCTAGATATATACCCAATAATAACAAAAATAGAGATTCAAATCATAAATTTGTAAAGTAAAGTTCATAGCAGCATCATTTATAAAAGCTAAAAGTTTTAGGCAATTCAAATGTCCATCAACAGATGAGAGGATAAAAAAATGGATTCGCATAGTGGAATATTGGTCACTTGCACAAAGGGAAGCCACATGCTATAACATATATGAACACTGAAATATGCATTTGAATTAAATAGGTCAGAAACAAAGGGAAAAGTATTGTTTGATTTCACTTACACGGAGTCCCTAGAAAACGAAAATTCATAAATACAAGAAGTAGATTAGAGGTTACCAGATTCAGGGATGAGTGGGTTGTGAATTCTTAATGGGTACAGACATTCTGTTTGATGTGATGGAAAATTTTGGTAATGTTTATTGGTAATTCTAGAATAAAATTATAAATTCAATGAATATCCCTCAATTGTACACATGAAAGTGGCTAAAGTTAGAATGTTGTATTGTACAAATGTCACATGATGGCAGTTTATTTTATTATAAAATATAAATGAGGTATTGATATTTGCAATAATGTGGATGAATGTTGAAAACAATATGATAACTGAAAGAATCCAGTCATAATTATAATATAAACTATTTCCATTCATATCAATGCCAAGAATAAGGATAACTATAGAGATTAAAAGTAGATTTATTGATTATTGGGGCTAAATGAGTGGTAGAAGTATAGGAGGATGTTAGGTAGACTGTATGTTTTTTCTTTATGAGTTAATAAAAACATTTTAAAATAGATGAAACGTGTTGGTAACACATATTTTTAATAAAATAATAACAATTAAATTCCATCTTAAATATATGAACTTTATGGTATTTGGTTTATATTTTAATAAAACTTTCTTTTTAAAATGTAGTTAAATTGTTCCTTGGAGAGAAAGGATTGGGTGGGAGGCAGAAATTATAGAGTAATGAGTGAAAACTTTTGGAACTTCACTATCAATGTAGTGTTGATGGTTACACATGTGTACATATTTGTAAAGACTTACCAAATGTTATATTTAAATATGTTATGATTATCATATGTCAATTATGCTTCAAGAATGTTGATACGAATAAACCAATGGATAGATGAATAGAATGGAGAGATAGAGAGATAAATCTTGACCTGTGAAATGTCAGACAGTACTTTAAATACATCTGCATTCTCTCTATATTGTTTAGGTAGACACTAAAGATGCAGCAACATTGCACCATGTTCTCATTACACAAAGAGGGATCTACACATCTATCAAGGCATACTCCACACTGTAATCTAGTAGTAGGTTCAGGGGAGCCATGGGGTCTAGTGGTGAGGAAAACAGGGCAGACACTGGGCTTGCTATCAACAGACATAGACTTTGGGCATTGGTCAACAATTCTAACTTTCTATTTGAAATTTTACATCTGTACATGTGTGTAAGTGAAATAAGATCAAGGCTTCAAAGTATTTATTCCAGCATTATCACATAATAATATTGTCCCAAATGCTGCCGTTGCCACTCAACTGCCCCATGAGACTCATACCTGCTCTGGGACTCTTCTCTTTTCCAAAGTCCCACCCAGAGAGTTATCAGTATAGTAGGAAGACTTGCAAATAATTTCCCTCCAGTTGCTCATGTAAACCAGCCTATCCCTGATCCTGCAACACTGGGAGAGGAGCCTCAGTACAGGGATACCCAGGTGTTCCAATTTGTTGATCAGAAATGAGCACAGATAAATCAACATGGCATTATTTCTGAGCTGGGCTCTTCTGTCATTATTTTAAAAGGTTAATTTATGGGAAAAAGACATTAAGTATGTGAGTTGATATGAGTGAGAGATACAAGGGGAAATTATGGCCATTTTCCTGACCAGGCTGTCTGTGCTTTCAGGTGTTCTGTTGGTGGAGTCTAGGTGAGAATTCATACAGCACATGGTGTCTCTGACACCTTCCTTAGAAGCTTCTACATGCAACCCCAGTAGCTGCAACATGAACTGGAACCTACAGGCTCCAGAGATGGACTCCAGTGTGTCTCAGACATTAGTAATTCTGCCATTGTTATAATGCAGAAATCTGAATGCCATTTCACCATCCACAGACAGGTTCCTGTGAATATTCTGTGTCTACAGATGGACAGATAGAACCAAGGACACAACCCCACATTGCTGAGGCAGACACTATGAGGGGAGGCAGAGCGAGACCAGACTTAATCCTACCTTGCAGGGGGCCTGGAGGTGGTCAGGATGCAGGGGAAGTCAGCACCAACTGAGCACATTTCAATCTCCCAGGAATAGGGAAGAGGGAGGTTAAAGCAGGTTTCCTGTTAGGTCTGTGGCTTGCACTAAATTTAATTTTACTCCTGGGAACCTCTCTAGTCTTAAGACTCTGTTCTTTCCATTTAGGTATTTGAAATAGCAAAGTTTAATTGTATTCAGGGGCAACATTCTAAAACACAGACTCTCCTTATGGAGGCAGAAATGACTCTGTCAGTGATCTCCAGGATCGGATATCTGATGCAGCTCAGGGAAGCCTGGTGAGTCTTTTCTAATCAGATTCAGGAAGAGACATCAGTGGAATTCTCTAAGCAGGAAAGCTTTCTAAATCAACTTTGTACTAAAAGAGGGTCTATGCCAGGGTCAGTAGCCTATAAACCATAATGGATTTCTTCACATATAATTTTCCTCCTCACACAGAAGTGTGCATGTCAGACTCAGCACTGTTTGTTTTTTTTTTTTGGTTAATATTTATTTATTTATTTATTTATTTATTTATTTATTTATTTATCTCCCCTCCCTCTCACCCCAGTTGTCTGTTCTCTGTGCCTATTTGCTATGTCTTCTCCTTTGTCCGCTTCTGTTGCCAGCAGCAAGGGAATCTGTGTTTCTTTTTGTTGCATCATCTTGCCTCAACTCTCCGTGTTTGCAGCACTATTCCTGGGAAGGCTGCACTTTCTTTCGTGCTGGGCTGCTCTCCTTAAGGGGCGCACTCCTTGTGCGTGATGCTCCCCTTTGCCAGGGACACCCCTGAATGGCACAGCACTCCTTGTGCGCATCAGCACTGCACGTGGGCCAGCTCCACATGGGTCAAGGAGGCCCGGGGTTTGAATCGCGGACCTCCCATGTGGTAGACAGATGCCCTAACCACTGGGCCAAGTCCACCACCGAGCACTGGTTTTTGGTCATCTCTTTTTACCCATAATCCACTTTAATTTTCCCTTTTACACTCAGGCTATTTGGGTTTATCCCAGTGAAAATTGTACATCAAATTACTCTTTTGTCTCCCAGGATGTGTTCCACCTTAGTAAGACTTCCAAGCTTAGTCCTTGGCCCAGAGTGCCCCTTTGGCCTCCTATTTTTCACACAGCCATGTGGATGAGCTCCAATAAGAGCAGCTGGTCCTTCAGTTCTTTATATCCCTATAGTGGAGGGACAGGAGGGGTATTCTCATGGCTGGCACACTATGCACTTCTTATAACACTAGAAAATATTTTAATTTTATTCATTTTGATGACACAGACACACACCAGTGTCTGCAAATAACTTTAATTGTCCACATTCAACTCAATAGCATTATTCCTGGATGCTGTGTACTTTATCATATTTAAGTTAATGGCATTATTCATGGAAACTGGGCTATATACTGTTGCTTACATGTGTCTTTCTCATTGAAAATTGTTAAATGTAAAGTATTGGCATGTATTCCCAATTTCATTTATTTCTCTTGTATACAGAGATCATGGAATAGAGGAAGATAGTCCCTTTCCACACACTTTTCCCTGCTTTCCCATTAGAGTAGCAGAGATTTACCTAAATGCTCAGTGTGGAGGAGACATGAGTTCTTCAATTCTTGGTGTTTGCAGAGAACACCAGCTGTGGATAAATAGATTCAGGGCATTCCTCATACACAGGATGCCTCCCTGCTCTTGAGTGCTGCTTATGTCTATGTAAGGAAGGGTTCAGAATACAGGAACTCTTAAGTCTGACAAATCTTAGCTCTTCACACAACTCAGAATCCTAGGAAATAGACGTTGTAATGTAAACTCCATCTTTATGACACCTGTTTCTCTTTCATGTATGCTGCAAGTGTGATTAGAGATAAGTGCTAATATTTGGCACCCTCTATCATTAGAATCTACTGATTTGTTTTAGTAAACTCAACAAAACAGTGATTATTCAATATACTGAAGTGTATGAATTGAAGAATGTTAATGGTTGTCTGGAAACCATTTTATGTCAGCATAATCAGCAATCATCTTGGTTACCTTCTTTCTTTATTAGTATTTAATTAGTATTAAATACTGTACCTGTATCTTATTTTAAATATATGTCTAATACTATGGTACTACTTCTAGTAAATCATATGCAGAAGCATATTGAACATGTGTTAACAGTCCTGATCAACTTCATTTTCTGAGTAATTAATGAACATGTTTTTAAGATAAAGGGATGACCACCTTGCCTGAAGGCAGTGGTGCCAACAGCCCTTTTAATTGAAAAAACCACCAAATTAACTTGGGGGCAACCTCTCACAATCTTTACCCCACACCAGGTGAAAGATGTACTTAAACCCAGGGCCACCAGTATTGTACAGGTAGCCAGTAAATTAATACCAGGATCAATTTCTAAAAAAAAACCTGAGGTTTAGATAAGCATGTGTCAAACTCTTCACCCAGTCACCCTACTACCAGTAGAGGGTCCAAAGTCAGATCCTGAAGAACCCTTTCTCCTCTTCTGCCTTGACACTCTTTAACCAAAACACTCAAGGAGATCAATTTAAAGGATGAGCCTCTTGCGAACCCAAACAATAAATAGTTACAGACAAAAGTAGTTTTGTTAAGAAAGGAAATAAAAAGACAGGATATGCAGTGGTTTCTCTATTTGAAACCATAAAAGCCAGAACTCTTCCCCCTGAAATTTCGGCCCTGAAAGAAGAATTAATTGTCCTTACCTGAAGCTTAAAGCTGGCAGCTGGGAAATGGGCAAATACTTACATAGAATCTAAGTATGCTTTCCTTGCCCTTCACACTCACTCTGTTGTGTAATGAGAACAAGCCTTGCTTACTAACAGTAAGTCAACTATTAAACACAGGCAAAAATCCTAAATTTACTTAGAAGTTGTACTGTTATCTCAGTGAATAACAGTTATGCATTATCCAGAGCATCAGAAAATAAACACTGCTATATCAAAAAGAAATGCCCAAGTCTACCTGCCAGGAGCAGTGCAGTGGAAAGTCCTTCATGAACTTCACCAAGGCATTCATCTGGGGAGGGATGCCTGAACCAGGTAAGTCAAATGGGTTTTGAAAAGACAAAGCCTAGTAAAAACAGTCAAAGAAATTACCAGAAGTTCCTCAATTAGAGTCAAAATATAAAAATTTCACTCTGTAGTTCTGATCATTCCCACAGCTATTAAAGCTAAAGGAGTGTCCAGATTGGTGCACTATTCCTGAATAAAGTCAGCTGCCCAAGAGTGCCAGTTCACCAGAAGCACCTGATGGAACACACGAGTGCCAGTCATTGGACAGCCTGAGATACCTCTTCAAAAGACTAAGCTAAGTGATGTCTATGTCAAAATCAACTGTTTCCTCTAACTCTAGTCCAAATACCTAAAGCTAGGAAAAAAGGTAAACCAGACTTCCCTTTAAAAACTTTGCCTATTTTCATCTCCCTTAGCTTAACTGAAAAGAGAAATGTCTTTTCTAATTCCTCTCCTCTACCACAAAAACTGATGTTGACAATTTAAACCTAATCCCATTGTCTATTGCAATTTCTCTCTGAAGATAACCAATATCATAAAATAACTTGAATATATATATGTGTGTGTGTGTGTGTGTGTGTGTGTGTGTGTGTGTGTGTATATACATATATACACTTTCCCACCAAATTTAGGAAAATGTCACCTTTGCAGGAATGTGACCTTTACTACTTTTGTGGTCCAGCATCTTCTTAGTGGAACCATATATTCTCAAAATTCTAATTAAGTTTATTTCTTCCAGAATCAACATCTTGTTAGCCATATGAAAACTTCATCCAGCTTTACCCAGGAGGCCAGATCTGTCTTCCTCCAACCAAGATAAGATAGTAAGAGAGTTTCACCCCTTGTCAGGTAGGATCAAGTGCCCCTGACAAGCAGGAAGTAGCTACAGAAGATCATCTCCCTTCTAGCACCCCTTTAAAGATTAAAGGTGTGAACTCTCTAAAGAAAAAAATAAAATGGGCTAGTAAGATAGGAAATCAGTAGACAGATCTGGAACCTAGCAAAAAATCTCCCCAAGATTTCACCACTCAGAAGACTTCCTCCAAAAGCCAGGAGAAGCCCCAGATATTCCCAGAAACTTTATCATTAAGTCCTCCTGAAGAAATTAATGAGAAAAATGAGCAGTCGAAATGGTGAACAGCTGAAACTCCTCCCATGTGGTCATAATTTCCTGCTTCCTCCCCTTAATAATATAGTGGCCCACCTCATAACTCCAAATATAGTGATACCAAAGCTTAATAAACTTAAGCAAGTCATCAAAGGGGAGGTATAATATAGACTTTGTATGAATTTAAACTTATCTAATTTTGTATCCAAGTGCTACAAAGTCAATTAAGTAAGGAAGGCCCTATAGAGCTTAGATATTCAGAAAGGACATAAGGATGTAGACTGAATATGTATTCAAAGTTACATCCAGAGGGAAAGTGGGTGATATGTTAATTCAAGCTTACCTGGAATGTGGGAGGTATGCGAATTCAAGCTTAGCTGGTATTCAAACAAATGCCTAAACCCTAAAAAACTAACAAAGTCTTTCTGACCCTAAACCTCTCCACGCCCTACCATGTGAGTCTCTTGTATAAAAATAAACTAGAAACCTCTACTCAGGGCTCAGCCTTTTGGGCAGGAGTCCACTGGACCTGACCAGTCATAATAAATCTTCCTACTCAGAGTTTCCTGAGTCCTAGTCCTCAATACATGATAATTGAATCCTCTCTACTTCCACTACACCAGCAGTTGAAGAGAGTTTATGATCCCACCTGATGTTCAGGGAGAGTTTTGCTGCCCCAGGGTACAGAGAGGGTGGAGCACATTCCCCAAGTATTAGGGCAGTTAAGGTTAGCACCCCACAGGTCTGAGAGGGGTCAACACCCAGAAGCTTGATGAGGGTGGAACCAAGAAAATGGCTTTTGGGCAAGCCTGTGGAAAAGGCGGTTTCCCTTAAGGCCCCAAGGAGAAGAAACCATCATGTTAAGAACAACTCTCAGACCTTGAATGGAGAGTGCCCTGCAGGTTTACTGAACAGTTCCAGACCCATAACTCATGTTTCCCTCCCAATTTTTCCTTATTTTTATGAAAATGCTTATCCCTTTTTCTATTTATTTGTGTACCAGAAGCAGATTAACTGTTTTGCAATTTCAGAGGTCCATATCTTGGCAGGACTTTGTAACAAGACAAACTGAATTTCTTTAAATTATTTGTGATATGATTTAGTAGTTGCATTGTTACTGAATTAAGGGTTTATTTTTGAATAATATAATGTATTTTTTGGAATTCAGAGGGTGGAATAGAGCAGTTTGATATAGTTATGAATTCCAAAAATAGATATTGGATTATGTTTGTAAACTGTACCTGGGCATGATTAAATTATGCTTAGGGCTTTGATTGGGCCACATCAGCAGGGTATTGAGTCCCTGCCCCTTGATGGGTGGGGACTCACATATAAAAGACATGGCAAAGGACATTGGAGGATTTTAATTTTGGAGTTTTGATGTTGAAGCTTGATGCTTAAGTCTCAAGCTGGGGCCCCGGAAAGTAAGCACGCAGAGAAAATAGAAGCAAGCCCCAGGAAGAGATAAAACCTGACCCCAGAAAGAAGCAAGCCCTGGAAAGAGAGGAGCCCTGAGCCTAGAAAGAAGCACGACCTTGGAAGAGAGGAACCCAGGGAGCCTGAACCCTGGCAGACATTGGCAGCCATCTTGCACAAACACATGGAAATTGACTTTGATGAGGGATATAACCTATGACCTGGTTTATGTAAGGTCCTACCCCAAATACCATTTATAAAAGCCAAAAGGCTTCTGGTAATTTGCATTAGCACCCCTTTGACTGACTAATACAAGCCTCTTAATTTATCTTTGATGTGTTGATGGAAGCCCAGGCATGAGGTTGTGAGACCTCGCTTCTTAGGCTGCCCCTTCAGAATGTATTCTGGAGAGTCAAAATCCTGTCCTTTTGTCTCTGTCCCAAGTCTGTACCTCTGTGCTCCCCTCCCCACTGTGCCTCTTTTTTCCCATCACTGTCATGGTATATTCTTTGGCTCCTGAATCATGGTGGTCTTGTGGATCCCCTGCCTCTGGTCACCTGCTGCGATCTCTAATGGCACTTTATCCTCTCCACTGCCCCACGAAGCACCCCTTTGGTCTATCCTTGGTCACCTGTCCCTTTCCCCAGAGTCAGCAAGCTATTCTAGCATTCCTAATGCCATCATATTGAGATTCGCTTCATAAATGGGATCCATATCTTTATCTGCTGTCCTGACTCCATCTTCACCTGTTTGCTAGAAACCTGCACCCGATGCCACACAGTAACTATGACCTGCCCTAACCTCCAGCCTCCCTCATTCCTGTCAGATTTTTGATGGATTTTATGAAAACCTTTCACAACATTGTCCAAAATTAGTAAATGTTAATACCTCAGTGTCAGAAGAAACATTCCCTCGAGGTCTTCACTCAAAATGCATTTGAAAATCATTCAGAAAAATGGAAGGACAGCCCTTGACTCCCAGTTTGTCAGGAGTGTGAGGTATGCCTTTATTTCTTAGCATTTATGCCTACAATTAAAAAAACGGACCTGCTTGTTGTACTTCTTACAATAACCAGAAGAGGGCAGCATAGCAGCAGAAGGGCTAGTGTTTTGGTTTACTTTCTTTACCAAGTGATAATGGGGGAAAAGATGTTCTTGCCAGGAAAGCAAGCATATTGACAAACAGGAAGAGAGCATAAGAGTATATATAGTTTAAAATGATTTAATGGGGAAACAAATGGAATTTTTCAAATTTTAGAAAAGCAATCAATAGTCTGTTCATTTACCATTTAGTGATCTCTGAATACCAGTGATATAACTGCAGTGTTTATCTCTTATTTATGTAATTCCAGGTAGCTTATGGTTAACCCTGGCAATCTTTGTGTTTTGCATGTATTTTCCAGCTAGAAAGTTTTCAAAATCATTGAAAAAATACCTTTAGGTATTATGTCTATTTCATGGCTTGACTAAAAGAACACCATTTTTCTTATGTTAATGGATAACTAATTTGAAGTTAGACTATACCTTTTATTCATTCCATATTGTGTTTATAATGCATCATTTAAAAAGAAAGCATTCCAGCTAAACAATTCCTAGATTCCTCATGAAAAGAAAATGAGATAATAAATGGGTATTGTTTTAAAGTTCCAATTTTGAGGTGATTTCAGACATGCACACAATAGCATATGTTGTGGAAAGTTCATTACACATGTGCATTAAAAATATGTTCCCTTTTTCATGACTGCCATTTTTACAAATTTCCCCAATAATCCACCTACTCAGTGTATACATCTTGTTTAACCCTCAAGTTATTATTGTGGTCAGCCTCATTTGGAAAGGAGTTAAAGTGACTTCGTATTGGATAAGATGGTGGACAGCATCATGAGAAACTAAACGAGTGATACAACCTCAAGGATTTGAGCTTGCAGCTACAGAATGACCACCAGGTGCTGCCTGTTTTCACTGTGCCCTCATGATGAGGAGAAGAAGGGATAAGGCTGGCACCTCATGAAGCATGAAGGATGACTTCTTCCATGACCATGTCCACCCACTACAGTGATCTAGGGATGGAGATAAAGGTTCTAGAGGTGGCCACAAACTCCATTATAGCAACAGGTCGAGGGGGGATTTGGGGTGCTGTGGAGGGGCTTCTACCTTCACCACAGAGAGCCCTTTCTCATGCCAATCAGACCACCAGCACACTCAGCAGAGATCTCTGGTCTGCCCTGGGAAGTTGCCACAGTTGTAGCAGGTGCCCATTTCAGAGCAAAGCGTGAAGTTTTACTGTCTATGATGGATGTCCACAGGTAGTCTGACAACCTGAACCAGAAGCTGCAGGAGAACAGGGAGGAGGAAGGGAAGGAAAGGAGGATCTCTTGTCTGTGATGTGCTGCATGGAAGGGAGGAAGCTGGCTGTTGCCCAATCTCCAAGACGGCAGTCAGCACTGCCCTGGTAATCCATTCAGTTCCCTTGAATGGCTTGTCCTCCAAGAAATGGACCTGCCCTGGGTGTTGAGTGGGAGCTCACAGAGTCAGACCCAGCTGGGCATTCAGCCTTGTTTCTGGTTTATTTCTCTGTGGAATCAAAGGAAACAGCTTGTGAGTCCCCAGTCACAGGACAGCTGCCATTCGCCCTGACACACAGTTGTTCAGAGACCCCATCTCCAGCTCCCTGCAACAAAGAGATAGGAGGACGAAATTATGCTGCTTATCATATGAGCCACACAGATGTTACAAGGAGAAAAACCTGGACAATAAGGGCAGTTCTTCAGGGGGAGGTGGAAGGAGAAAGCACTGCACTGTGTCTAGTACTGAAATGATTTTACATGCACACCTGAGAGAAATCCTTACTGACTGTTGCACCTAGAACTCTGGATGCAGAGACTGCAGGGCTAGAGAGAGCCTCAGGTGCAGGGAGGGAGCTGATGTGCCCCATGGGGAAAAGACATGCAAATGGAGCCCCTCCCCATGGTCCTGAAATCCAGCTCAGGCCCAGAACTTGTAGCTCTGAGAGAGGAGAACCATCCCCTGTGTCTGAGTTCTCTCTACTCTGTGCCTAGGCCTGAGGAAGAGTAGGCACCATGAAGCATGTGCTGAGCTGGACTTACCTTTGTTAATTTTTCATGGTAATTTTAAGTAGAAATTTGTTTTGCTGCAATGTATGTTTTGTGAATAAAAGAACTTGTGCGTGTGTGTGGTATGTGTGTTTCTGACTGCTGACTGTGTGTGACTCAACTTCTAGTGTTTGTTTGCAGGTGTCCTGTGTGAAATTCAGCTGGTGGAGTCTGAGGGTGACTTGAAACAGTCAGGAGCATCTTTGCACTTCTTCTGTTCAGCCTCAGGGTTTACCTTTGCTAACTATGACATGGGCTGGTTCCACAAGCCTCCAGGGAAGGGGCTCGAGTGGGTTTCATGCATTAGTAATACCGGTGGTAGCACCCACTATACTGACTCTGTGAAGGGTCAATTCGCCATCTCCAGGGACAACAAGAATAAGCTGTATCTGCAATTGAATAGCCTGAAACCTGAGAACATGGGCCATTATTACTGTGTGAGAGACACACAGTGAGCAGAAGGCAATGCTAAACCAGAGGAAACCTCATCTGTGGGATGGCCACGAGGATGTGCTCAAGGTCCACTGAGCACAAGGAGCAGGTGCAGGTGCAGGGAGGTGGTTAAGGACTGGTTTCCTGTCAGGGTCTGAGGCTTGCTCTCCAGCTGCCTCCTCAGGGAGCATCTCTAAATTTAGCATTCTGTGTCTATCACTAATGTAGTAAATTAGAAGTGTTTAGATTCTAAAGGAGGAAGCACAATCACATGCAAAAGCAGCCAATTCTCTCTTATGAAAGCAGAAATGACCCTGCCTGTGTTTGCCTGGTTCAGAATTCTAAGTAGTTCATGACAACCTGGTGAATCTTTCA
The DNA here is from genome assembly GCF_030445035.2 of Dasypus novemcinctus. Taxonomy (NCBI): domain Eukaryota; kingdom Metazoa; phylum Chordata; class Mammalia; order Cingulata; family Dasypodidae; genus Dasypus; species Dasypus novemcinctus. The sequence continues at coordinate 59,046,012 of NC_080691.1, read as the reverse complement.
CAGTGAGACAGAAGGCAGATGACTCAGTACTATTCCTCATTAGGAAACTCTGTACTTCACACAAGAACCAAGAGAGAGGTTGTCTCAGGGTGTAGAATGTATTAGATTTCAAATTGCTCTCCTATACACAAAAGTACTCACATCAGGCTCAGCATTGGTCTGATGGTCTATTTATCTGATGATCCATTTTATTTTCTCTGAAGCTTATTTCCCACATTTCCCTTTGTTCCTTATATTCCTTGTAAGTGAATAATGTGTTTCCTGCAATCTAAATCCCCAGGCTCAGGCAAATTACCTAGAGTTTCTGTGGCTCTTGCATGCTCCTGTGAAAGCTGAGGGGCCATCCTCACACACCACTGATTGGGTCCCTCTGCTCTGTCCTCTGTGGGTGGCATAACATGGGAAAATCAAGTAGCCATTTCTATCCATGCAGTAATGGTTGTTTGGTCAAAATGGAATGTAAATATTGAGTTGATCTCTTGTGTTACTCAAACTGTCACATTGTCACTTCCTTTTCCTGTGGCTTTGGAAAGAGCTACTGATTGATTCCCACTGTGCTGTAAGCATTTGAAGATAAAGTCAGGTTTTTTTTAGTGAGCTGACTCCTTGTTCCACATAATGACCACAACACAGTGCAAGCAGAATAATAGCTGCATGAAGTGACTGCTCCCAGGTGGCATTTGTCTCAGAATTATGAATTTCCTTCCCTACGTTTTCTATGATTATACTCACTCATTCATTTCCCCTCCATCCTCTAATGAGCAAATTAATTTCTCATGCACAGAACTGTGAGGAAGAGGCAACTTTCATGTCTTATATAAAGATTCAAGTCAAAACCACATGTGCTTTACCAAACACTCATTCCAAAGTGAGAGTTTTTAATCCTGGGGATTCTGGTGGAAAATTTCATAATTGACTTGTTTCATTGAGAGATTTTGTCTCATGCCTAACTGCTGCATCTACCTGGAGACAATTTTGTACTCATTTCAAGTAGGAAGTACAGCATTAAATGCAACAGAAGCACTGCTGTCTTCCTTGGGGATGCAATTGTGATGTCTTCAAAACTGACTGGTTGAGGGTGATGGGGCCATGTTGTTTATAATCCCTTAGGCAGCACAGGAGAGGGCCAGGTCAGGGTCATATTTAACTATTGCTACCTCAGTTTTGTTTTGTTGTTTTTTTTTTTTTTTGTTAGAAGTTTGCAATAATTAACAAGCTGTAGCTCAGTTTTTCCTGATATACATTGGGGAAAGGTTAACCCAATTCCCCATAAGCCTACCTGCCTAGGGGCATGGCACATCCCCACAGATTAAATAAAGAAAGCACACAGAGACTGGAGTAAAAGGAAATGGAAACCTTTCCTACCTACATATCAGAGGGAGATAAAATTCCTACAGTACAAAGAAACATCTGCTCCTGCAGCATTCCAAGAAACCATAACTCCCTAACCCACAATCTTGTAGTCACTATCAGGAAAAATTTTCACCTCTAGGGCTTCCTATTGGCCCCTGTACTTCTCTTAGACCCTCAACTCCCTCCCACCAATTATCATTTCCCCGCCTAGGGGAAGAAATGTTTACACATGTTAAGCAAAATGTGGCACATATTAGACTGAACACAGTTTATCTGAATCCAGTGTGTTAGATATATTTAGCTGCTACTTAAAAACTTTAGATTATATAATAAAAATCAGCTAACATAAAATATAAATTGATCAGAATATTTATTGAGCAGATTAGAGACCATGTATTTGTGTTAGGTATTTGAAAAATATGTATATCCTTTACAGTAGAGTCACAGTAACAATATTTCCAAAGACTTTCTCATTCTTTGCCTGCCTCCACTCTCTTACTACCTATTTCAGCAATATTTCATGGTCTAGAAAAGAAATTCCTGTACTTAGTGTAGTGGGATCACAAGAAGGGCACAGTGTTCTATGGATCAACCAACATCCCCCTCACGGAGAAGCCCTAGAAAGGAGGAACTCCCCTGGCCCTTTTGCCTTTACATACAGAAGTACCTTCCACATGCAGGTCATTACTTGTGCCAACTGGTGAAAGCACAGCACACATGTATGAAAATTCAGAGCACCCTGAAATAGGAAAATATTGTCTGACACTTATGAGCATCATACAAAGGGACATGAAACCTGTGTTGTTCTTCCTCTTTGTGGTGTCAGCTCCCAGATGTGAATGTCTCAAGATTCAGACATGAAGTTAATGGGGATGATGCATCTGAGCACATGACTCACTTTCTTATTCTCAAGTGTCCTGTCCCAGGTGCAGCTGTAGGAGTCAGGCCTAGGACTGGTGAAAACTTCCCAGACCTTATCTCTCACCTGCTCTGTCTCTGGATTCTCCATCACATCCAGTGGTTACTGCTGGCATTGCTTCTGTCAGTCCTTGGGGAGGGCTGCAGCGGTTGTTATTAATATGCTCTGATGGTAGCTCAACTACAAGCCATTCCTCAAAAGCTGACTTTCCACCTCGAGAGGTGCAGCTGACCTCCATGACTCCTGAGGACACAGCTGTGTATTACTATGCCAGAGACACAGTGAAGGGAAGTCAGTGTGTCCTCAGACACAAAACTCCCCCTGCAGAAAGGGGCTGAGCTTCAGGGAGCACTCCATGGCCCACCAACAGCAGAGATTGTTTTAAGGAAGATTTGTGAAACCACAGGTTCCTGCAATACTATAAGGTTTAACCTTCTTGCTTAAAACCATTGAATCCCTGGGGATTCTCCATTACATCTCTTCTAAATAATGTCATTATGTTTCTAAGTTTAAAACTGAAAATATGTTTGCAATACTATTGTATATTAGATGATATGGAATACTCACATAAGAAGTTCTCTTGATTTTGTTCTCCTGGATTAGACACAAAGTATGAAAATAGCTTTTTTAATCAATAAACAAACTGACACTATGCAATTAATTCTCAGGATTTATTTCCCTGTCTGGGATGTGAACAGGCCAAATATATTAATAATAATAATAATAATAATAGCAACATTGAATTTGTATAAATTTTTCATCAACATTTGGGCAGATTATTTTATGGCAGAATAATTTTGTCTGAATTCAAAATTAAAGACCCCTCTTTCTTTTCCCAGACTGTGTGTGTGTGTGTGTGTGTGTGTGTGTGTGTGTGTGTATCCTTCCTCTCCCAGGTTTCTCAGTAGAAGTGGTTACCCAACTTGGCTCCCCTCCACCATGTGGAGTCCTGTAACCCCAGTGACAAGGAGCAGAAAGAGGAGACAGGCTGGCATGGCCATAGATGCATCAGCCAGGAGTCTCATCTGGTTTTCTCCATCACACGCAGGGCTTATAGAAGTTGTACATGATCCAAATGCCCAGCAGGATGACCCCAAGGGGTCAGCTCACCTGATGGAATTGTAAAAATCACCCACATCTACTGGTGGCAGATGCCTCATGGAGTCAGAGCCTAGTCTGTTGTTTAGGGACTCTGGAACTTCTTCTTGAGCTATCACCCGTGGGGAAGATGCTGAACTGTTCTGAGAGAGACTAGAAAAAAGAAATGTGGGACATGGTCCATCTGAACCCTTGCTTCTTTGCTGATAGCCTGGCCTGTGCCTCAGGAGGGCTCAGGCTCACTTATGTCACTTGTTCCCTGCAGCTGGACTCTGACTGAAACCTGTACTTGTGCAGTTCCCGGTGGAGTCCTGTGGCTCTAAGGTGAACCCAGACCTGGAGATACCAGCTCTGCAGGATGACACCTGGACAGGAATTAGGTAAGATAGCAATAGACAGGACAGGAGGGGCCTGTGATCAGTGTCCAGTGTCCTTCTCTCCTGTACTGAAGGGACTTGATATCCTTTCCATTGGGTGAGCTCCAGGATGTACATCAGTTGGATGGTTTCCAAGGAGGTATTGTAGGTCATACTGGATTGTATTAGGGAATGAGGAGACAGTAATATAAAAATATGAAAGACATGAGACTATAGTATCATCTGTGAGGAGTAATTACAGAGTTTTCAGAAAGACTGAAAGATTCAGCCCTCTCCTCACTTAGTTTCAACTGTGACTTTAGTATACCTTTACATTGCAAAGTCTCAGAATGTTACTTTCAGATACTCTGTGACATAAAGATCTGTCACACAACTGCCAATATGTGTACTGTGCATATTCCTTTTATTACAACTGGATTCTTTTCTGAATTACTTTATTTTTTAAAATTTAAAATTTTTAACAATTGAAATTTATTGAAACATTATAATAAAACATTAATCACCCGAAGTATAAAATCAATAGTATTCAGTATAATCACATAGTTGTATATTCATCACTTCAATAATTTTTAGAACATTTTCATTCCAGTAATAATATTACCAAGAAAAAACCAACCAACCAAAACTCATCACCTCGAAATCTCTCTATGCTTCCCCTGCCAAACATAGTTGCTATTCTCTTTCCTTCAGTAAATATATCTCATTTTCTTTATTTTTTATTATAAAAGCAGTGACTTACAAAACAGTCATCTGTAATGTGCAGAATTCCCATACATCACCCCTCTATCAACATCTTACGTTGTTTTGGAGCATTTATTACAGATTATGAAAGAACATCCTCAGATTATTACCACTAACTAGATCCACAGCTGTCCACAGTCCTTTTAATGTGGTCTTCTTCCCTATGGTGTACCCTGACAGTTGTCTTAATTTAATTAGCTAAACATAAGAGCCAGATACCCATAAGGATGTGTGATTTAAGAACCACATGCAAAGTGAGCAATGGGAATCCAGAAGATGGAAGAGGTACTGTGAAAGTTAAGGGCCCTCATGACCTCCTCTAAATTTCAGAAGATATGGATGCATGAAGAAGATCCCCAGATTTCACTGGAAGCAGGAAAATATATAAAAAAAAAAACATTCTTCCCAGTTAGAAATGATGTTTTACCCTCACAGAAAAGAAACTGTACATAGTATGCTGGGAGCTTCATCATCCAATATTGTTCCTTTTTTTGACTATGTGTTGATAATCACATGGACATAAGAACATGAAAACACCTGGAAAAGATCCAGTGAAAAATCCATGCAGGTCCCAAAGACTGAGCCTGAATATCAACCCAAAGAGGATTTTATGTGACCCCATGTTCTTTCCAACTTATGCTGTCCAATATCCTCTCATCTTGTTTAGAGAAGAATGTTAGAAAGTTGTAAGCTCCTCAAAGAATGTGCTCCTTTGAGAGGAGAGAGAAAGGGAAGAGAGGTAATTCCCTATCTATGTGGATTTTCATGTCTTCAGAGATTAATTTGTACCATCAAACCTCCCTCTCTGTAGGCTGACAGCTTCTCTGAACTAGACTGTTCCCTGGGCCACATTGTATTTTTGGAACAGAACACTTGCTTTCTAGATTTTGAGTTGTACTTATGGACAGATATTCATCTCAAGGTAAATCACCCCCAAAACGTTAACCCTGCATGATAAGCTGATGTAGATGGTGAAATGGTATCTTTTGTTCAGATGATATTTAGATGGGACTTTGAAGTTGAGTCGATGCTGTAATGAGGTGAAAATTATGAGGAATTTGAGATGAGTTGGATTTATTTTGTTTGTGAGTTGCACATGTTAAAGGGGACTTGGGAGATATTATTATTTAAGGATTTTGACAGAGAGGAGATAATCGAAAATCATCCAGTTAAGCTTTTAATGTAATCACAATTTCCCTTATGAGGAGGGAGCAGGAGAAGACACTCTATCAGAAGAAAAGGGAAGTATGTCGAAACAGTCATTGTAAATAACACTTTCACACAATTTGCTAATGAAGGTAAAGAGAATGACGCATTAGTTGAAGGTGTAGGGTTAAAAGAGGAATTTTTATGGATAGGTGGTTTAGAGGTTTCATTGTATACTTAGAGGAATGATTAAGCAGAGAGGGAAAAAAAGTGATACAGGAGAGAAAGGGTATGATTATAAAAGAAAGTTCCTTGAGGAAGGATGGGTTTAGACATTGACATTGTAGTTGGTCTCAGAAGTAGGAACAGGTTTTCTATTCTATCAGGAGAGATGGGAGAGTGTGTGTGTACAGAGGTAACACTGGTCAGGTGAAAAGATGGAGTAGATCTCGTCTTGATTGTATTTATACATAAGGGGAAGTGTGAGAAGAAAAGAGGAGAAAATGTGAAATACTGTTGTTGGGTACTGTGAATTAAGACCAAAGTGTTCCAAAGTCTTTCTTAAATTTGTTGTTTGCCAACTTTTTACTTAATTCTTCTTAGTTTTTGTTAGTAACTCTTTGATTAATAAGTGTATATCTTTATTAACTTGCACTTCTGTTATGTCTTAAGTACAATGACATTTGGTGTGGGTAACTTAAAAGCATTTTATGATGTAGAACATTTTCTTTGAATCATTGAATAAAGACTACATTTCCAGCAGAAAAAAAAAAAAAAGAAGAAAAGGGAGGTTGATGACTGAAGCAAGATCCTACCTTGCTGGGTATGAAAATGGAGAAAGAGAACATGATCCAGGGAATGGATCTCTGGAAGTGTTCAAGGAGGAGAAATGAGATTTTCGCATGGAGACTCCAGAGAGTAAGACTCCCTGTGGACCTGTTGTTTTTGCCACATTGTAACTGCTTTAGAATTCTGAGTGTGGAAAGCATGAAAATAAATGTGTGCTACATACTATTGTGGTTATTTATTTCAGCAGTCATAAAATTAATGCACATTGTTTTCTGTATGTTAATATGTGCAGATTCCCAACCTACTGTTTCACTATATTTGGAGATTCAGTGATGGGAAACAAGACATTTCATTCATGACAACCTTGACTCTTCCACACCAGCAGAGCTAGAGGAGTTGATGCAAGTGTATGGAAAATTAAGATAACCTGCGTGCTGACTCCATTGCATGCTGCTGGCACATGACAACTGAAAATCACAGTGGATCACATGAAAAATGACTTTGTCAATGAATCTTTTATGAGATCCATCAAAACATGTCATATAAATTCACCTCATCTCAACATCCGTAATATCAATTAATTACACCATCAACTCAAATCTGAAATCTCATCTAAATCTCATCACTGAAATGAATGACCAAATAGTATTGGAGACTACACAATAATGGCATATCCCTGTGTGGAGCCAGAATTATCTCCATATTTCCCAGCTATTACATAGGAAAAGATATACCTCTTCATTCCTGATTTGCCAGTTTATCAAAAAGTCCTAACATTAGTAAATGTGCATTAAATAAATATTGGTGCTTTGATGTATAGAAAGAAATCAACTTACAGTGGTACAAGTTATTCAAATGTGCAAGTAGAGTTAAACATTTCAACAATGTTCCCTCTGTCTTCAATAAAAAATAGCAGAAAAATCAATGAGAATGTAATAGACTTGAATTAACCAACCTGACCTCCCAAAAGTCCTCCAAGAAGACAACCACATTAAAACATTTATTCCTTTCCATCTCATGTATTTGTTTTTACTGAAGGCAAAATACTTCCTTTAATTTTACATGGTTTTGTTAAAATTAAATTCATATTTTCCTTTTAATCTCATGGATATTTTAATACTTGAATACATTGTAATGGAAAATGTACTTTGAGCTGAGTAACACATCACAACACCACAATGTACCTCGACTATGAAACAGGTTACAATATCTCTCCTTCAGGTTTATTGGGACATTTGCATGCATGCTGACTGGCATCTCCCATACCCTGAGTGAATTTGCTCAAAACTCAGTCACTTGTTTCATCAGGGCAAATATATCTCACTTCATCCATTAATCTCTATGATTTTCCAGAATAAGAACTATGCCACATTCACTTTCATGCCCCAGTATTTTTATGCAGCCATGAAGGGTTCTTTCCAGACACCTGTGACCTTCTGAACAAACATGCTTGTCATTCTTGTTCATTGCTGACTCCCCAGCATTTGGAAATTCCTGGCCAAAGAAGCCTCCAAAATTACTTATAACCTATAAGAATTCAAGGTAATATGCTTGAGATTGAAAGAGAAATATTGGATGTCTCCAGGTAGAAGTCAGCATTTAAAACCTCAAGCTGAAGCTGTCTTTACTTCAGAATTATTACCAGATACAACATGTAAAACTTTCAACAAATTCTATTCTAAGGGTAACAGCTGAGGCCTCAGCCCTTCATTAAAGAATCTTTGTTTAAATCAGGTGTTCTTAACTAGGGGTCCATGGACTTGGGAAAGATTTCAGAGGGTCTGTGAGCTTGAACTGAAAAAAAAAAGTCAACTTACTATCTTTATTTTCTATGATCTCTAAAAGAAATCTAGCATTTCCTTCACTTATGAATGTATGCAATGAATTACAGTAATTTTTTTATATTTAAAAAATAAAACTTTATTTTTTCTATATTTTTTATGTATTGGATTATTATTTAGTGTGTTAAGAGAGAAGCACATATGGATAGTATTATGTCATTTTATAAATTTTAGTAATTATGTTTCAATATATGTAACTGATTTCCTTTGTAATTTATTTTATACATTTAAAAACATTCTTGGGGGGACATGGTGTGAGTGTGATATATTTATTAAATAATACAGAGTATAGTGTGGACTTAGTATGATTTTTATTTTGCTGTAGCATGTTCTGAGTGCAGTAGATAACTCCAGCTGCAAGTTTGGTAAGAATGGTGGAGATGGTTTTATGAGGCCATGGGAAAACTTGAATTTCTAAATATTTGCAAAAAATTACCATTTGAACAGATACTGAATCATGTTAGGTTTTCAGGTATTGAAATTATGGGAAAGTTGTAAAATGTAATTTTTGAGCAATCCTAAAATTTAATTTAATGGATTTGCAATTGAGTGTCATAAAACTATCTGCTGCTACATTCTGAGAATGAGTCCATGATTTTCACCTGATTGGCAAAGGGGTCCATTGGAAAGAACGGTTAATAACCCCAGGTATAAATCATAGTGGACTATGACAGTGACCATTTGCTAGAACAAAGGATCTCCTCATATTCACTCCCAACGTGGGCTTCCTCATGCAGGCAGTTTTGACCGAGGCCAGAAGAATATACTCTTAGGCAGAAGTATGTGACTTCTTATGACTGGAACAGTCAGAATGAAGGAGTTTTTGAGGGTGGAGCTAAAATCAAGGAGAGAATCATATTTGAGGTTTATTTCTTGGTTCCTCATTCCTGGTGCAAAATACATTCATGCAGTTTTTAAATCATCTCTTGGGTCTCCTCATAAGTTGATTTACGAGGTGCTCGAATAAGCATACTTATTATCACATGGTGAACTAACATCCTCCAAGGGCCCATCTCTTTTGTATACACCTTACCAGTAACTCCACAGATAAATTCAAAATAAATTACTGGTTCTTAAATTTTTGCCTCATTGTACATGTCTGAGGCATGCAACAACACAAAAAGTGCTGCTGGTTGTTCTGTGTCCCCCCAAAATTGATATGTTGAATTATCACCCCCAGGACAGCAATATGTGATATTATTGGAAAATAGCCCAATATTTCTAACCAACTCCAATACCTCAGAGCCACCATCTGGATCTAGAGCACATGGAAAGCCAAGATCCTATCCCTGACAATGACCTGAAACTACTCACTCTCTTTCCACAAGCTTCTCTTTCTCTTTCTATGACTTTCAATTTCTCCTTCTCCTCTCATACACAATCATCCACCCAATTGATGCCAGAAACACAGCTCCACACTTTGGTTTGCCTCTACATTCACTGACACTCCTCATTATTTGAGGATCATAAACCATGTGGATATTTTCACAGGATTCTCTTTGTCACCCTGAAAACTCCCATTAAGCCAACTGAACATTTATATAATGAATAGTTTTAGGAGATTCTTTCATGCCTGTTCCTTCCCTGGGGTGCATGGTACCTTTAATATAATGACAACGTCTTTTACCTTCCCAGTGACCTTTCTACACCAACACAGAAGCTGCTACTCTAAATACATTTGGTCAACTTTGTCCTGTCATGTAGAATCCTGAGAGTTTTTCACTTGTATGAGGCTCTGAAAAGCCTCAGCGTTCTCAGAAAGTGTCCTCTGATGATGTGCCCTATCAAACCAATGGGTTCCTGTGCCTCCTTCCAAACTCAGCTCAAAGTTGACTACTTTGGAGCTGACAGACCAATGTTAGACCTCTAAGTCATCATCCATGGGCATAAACATTGGTGGCTTCCATCAGTGTGCTTGGGATTCTGGAGTGGGCATAATGCAGAGTTGACCTGGGCTTCCCGGGGACTGGTGCCTGAACTGAAAGGAGATTCCATTGTGGGTTTTTCAGTTACTGGCCCAGGGAATTCCAGCATTTTATGACCATCTTGTCTTTTCCTCCAGCTTTCCTGATTCTCGTCTGATTTTGGATGATTTCTCAGACATTTTCCCATAAATCTTTCACTACATTAGCAATGACCAGTGCATTTTAATTCCTGATTGTCATAGGAAATATTTTTTCATGTTCATCTCCACCAATACACAATTGAGGAGGAACCAGAAAATGGAATTATAGCCACTGTACTGATGACTGGACACAACATTGTCCGTGCTACTTTCCAATATTCACAATACTATAGGTTTAGGTTTTCATATTTTTGGATAGTATTTCTAAAAATAAGACAGTGTGTATGTGTGTGTGTAGTAGTAGTAGTAGTAGTAGAGAAAGAGTGTTGACATGGGCTTAGCTTGACTAGACATCCTGTCTACACACACATGTATTGTTTCCTTTCCTTCTGTGATCACACTTCAGATATATTCCAGGCCTCTGATATCAGGTAGGGCCTTGAGTCAATTATAGCAAATGGAAAGTGCACAGCTATAAATTTTGCTGCCTGCTGGCCAATTAAAATGCACCCCACCTAGAATTGCAAATTTTCCCCTGTTCTGCATCTAACTTTCTTTCCACCACTTAGGGATGCTTGTCAAAAATACGAGTGTGGATGTGTTCCTGATTACTTATGTGAATCGGATACCACTACTTACCAGAACACCTTATAGTCATAGGTTAGAAAGCTATAAACCTTTATAGATATACTTTTTTCTTTGTTTTTAAAGAAGCCTTAGATTACATAAATGTTACCTATAAATACAGGGGATTCCCATATACTCTACCCTCTCCCCCTCCCACACTTTCCCTACATTTTTCATGAATGTAGTACATTTGTTACAATTGATGAACACATTTTGAAGCATTGCTACTACCCATGGTCTATAGTTCACATTTTGGTTTAGACTTGGCTTGGGGTTGTTTGTTGCAGTAGTTACAACTCACTGATAGATAGAGCTGGAAAAATAGAAGAGGGAAATAAGAACTCCGCAGTGTCAGGCTATAGATTTTAAAAAGGTGACAGTCCAAACACTTTGAAGCCAATACCTATGCTCTGTCAAATCTGGAAAATGTACAGACAAGGTCCTCAAGAATTGGTAAATTTGTCTTCTGATGAAGATGAGTCTTTTTTTGTGTTAATCATTATTGCATGGTTAATACAGAGTCTGGCAGTGAAAATATTGTACAAAATCTGTTAATTCAGTATCACTAGATAATACAAGTAGGAATTTGTGAAAACAGGCAGGGTGTATTGAAAGATTAGGCCTGTACACATGGAAATTAAATATTCATGAAAGAAGGGAAAAATTTAAAAATACAGAATTTTAGTTCTACAGATGCACAGTTAGGGAATAAACCAAAAAGTAGTGTGTGAAGATCTGACTCTAAGTAGAAGATGAGTGGTTGCTGCCCAGGGAAAGAAGGGCTATATTTGTGGGACTTCTGGAGGAGAAGGCCAAGTTCCTATTTCCTGACCTTGTAGAGACAGAAGATTGAGCAGCTTAAAGTAATTCACTAATTAAAGTAATTCATTAAGCCACATATTTGTACATTTATTATCATTTTTAGTAAAAAGGGCATAACAAAATATAAATAAAATCACAGAGAATGCAACATTTGTCAAAAAAACCTCCATCACATCTCAACCCCAATTTTCCGTCACATCTCTACTCCAATTCCCTACCACATCTCTACCCCAGCCCCACCCAAGTTCCAGCCTAGACACTTGACAAAATGTAAGATTTAAATATTCTAAGCAATGCTGAAAAAACTGTTTTTAAAACTGTGTCATATCTTTTTATGTTAATTAATTCTTAATGCCAATGAGAATATCCATGTCATGAGTCAAAACAAAATAGGAAGAAATAGTTTGACACGTAATTTGTAACTATCTGACAGTTCTATAATTCAGTTTCACGTTGGTTCCAGGGGGTCTTGTTCCTGAGCATTCTCAAAGCCCAGGACACCCACCATATTCACCCTGCAAGCAATGAGCATGTAGAAGCCACATCACCCTGGAGGGAGGGCAGAAGGGGGCCAACTTTCAGGTAGTACTGTGGACCCTCTGAACACAGTATTAGGTCCAAGTCAGTGCAGAGAGCCTGGGGAGGGACCTCTCGTCAAGGTCTGGAGCTCCTTCTTCTTCACTTGGGAATGATTCCCCAGGAAAGTCGGTATTCTTCCAGCCTCTGAAATATCCTCACTTTTTTAATTTATTAAACAAATGTTAACTTTGCTATGCAGGGCAGATTAAAAAGCCTGCACAGAACATGGGATGGAACAGTTCTCAAGTATGAAACCTGGTAAACAATTATCTTTATATCACTGTTCAATTCTTCCACCAACTCAAAATAGTATCCACGATAACAACTAATCTACATTGGTCCATAGATATCCCCCCATGACTGTTCATTCTCCATTCCCAAGAGAACCAGGAAAATGTCTGCTCTGACAGCCCCAGGCTGAGAGTGGACCAAGGTATCACAGGGCAGATGGAAAGGATTATCCTGTCAGCAGCTTCAAACACTCCCTGTATATTGAGATGAGACCTGTCCATTACCATTGTTTTGTTGGTTGCACAGGGCAAGCCCAAAAAACTGCAGAGTAGGAGTTGTCAGAATCTCTGCTGGGATACACAGCAGAGTTTGGCATTTGGACTGTCCGAAGATTTAAGTCTCTGTGAAACTTGTTTAACCAATACATTGAAACCAGTACATATGTGACAAGTACATTTCTTGATAAAAAATCCCTAGCATAGCAGGAATATAATGAAATTTCCTCAACATGGTAAAGGGCATATAGGAAATGTTAGAGCAAAAATACTCCATCATAAAAGACTAAAAGCTTTCCCTCTAAGATATGGAACAAGACAAGGATGCCCACTGTCATGACTGTTATTCAGCTATAAGCTCTAACCAGAACAGTTGGGCAAGAAACAAAGAGAAAGAAAATGTATCCACATAGGAAAAGAAGAAATAAAAATTTAATGAGTTGCAGATGACAAGATTCTATACACAGAAAGTCCCAAAAGATCTCCAACAAAGCTAATAGAACAATTAAAGGAATTCAGCACAGCAGTGGGATACAAAATCAACATGTAGAATTCAGTAGTGTTTCTGTTCAGTAATAATGAGCAACCTGAGGAAATCAAAAGATAATTTTATTTGCAAGAGGAAGTAAAATAATCAAGTATCTAGGAATAAATTTAACCAAACATGCAAAGTACTTGATACACACAAAAAACTACAAAACCTGGCAAAAAGAAATCACAGAAGGCCTAAATAAATGGAAGGACATTTTGTGTTCATGAATTGGAGGACTAAATACTGTTAAGCTGTCAATTCTACTCAGAACTATTTGCAGAAACAATGCAATCCCAATTGAAATTTCTACAGCCTATTTTGAAGGAATAGAAAACACTAATAATCAAATTTATTTGGATTGACAAGGGATCCCAAATAGACAAAATTTGAAAATGAGGAATTAACTTGGATGACTCTGAAATCCTGACTTTATAGCTTATTACAAAGCTAAATTGGTCAAAACAGCATAAAACTCTCATAGTGATAGATATATTGAGCAATGGAATGGAATTGAATGTTTGGAAATAGACACATCTATGAAAAGTTGATTTTTTACAAGGTTTCCAAGTCCACTCAATTGGGAAAGAATTGTTTCTTTAAAAAGTGGTGCTGGGAGAACTGGTTATTCAAATAAAAGAATAAAAGATATGACCACCGTATCATAACATATTATAAAATGAAGGAGGAGTAGATGCTTAATTTGTATATAATTTCACTTTAGGTGGATTGTAAAGGTTTGGAAATTTTTGTAGTGATGGTAGCACCTTATTTTGAGAGTTAATTAACAGCACTGAGTTATATAGGTGAAAGTTGTTAAAGGAGAAACCTGAGGCATAACACAGTGAATTTTATTTTAGATGGTGGACTATAGTCAATGGTACAGGTAAGGAAAGGGGACTTGGCCCAGCGGTTAGGGCATCCGTCTACCACACGGGAGGTTCAAGGGTCAAACCCTGGGCCTCCTTGACCCGGTGGAGCTGGCCCACGCACAGCGCTGATGCCCGCAAGGAGTGCCCTGCCACGCACGGGTGTCCAGGGTGTAGGGGAGCCCCATGCGCAAGGAGTGTGCCCCGTAAGGAGAGCCACCCAGCGCGAAAGAAAGTGCAGCCTGCCCAGGAATGGTGCCACACACACAGAGAGACACAACAAAAAGAGATACAGATTCCTGGTGCTGCTGAAAACAACACAAGCGGACAAAGAAAGAACACACAGCAAATAGACACAGAGAACAGACAACTGGGGTGGGGTGAAGGGGAGAGAAATAAAATAAAATAAATAAATAAATAAATAAAATAATACAGATATAAGAATGATCTCATGAATTTTAACAAATGTGCAAAACTAATACAAGCTATTAGTAATAGGGCAGCACATAGGAAAAACACACATGATGTAAACTGGACAACAGTTAATAGTACTGATTTTTTCCCCCTTATTTTTAAAGGAGCTTTTGAATACATATTACATTAAAAATATAAGGGGAGCATGGAGGGTCCCGGTGACGAGCGGCGCCACTGCTGGGCGCTGGCGGGCGCGGGGCTCAACCAGCGTCATTGACCTCCATGGCCCGCGCGCGGATTGCACCCCCTTGCTGCTGCCGGAGCTTGTGGAGCGGGCGAGCGGGCCACGTTCTACGGCTTCACAATGGACCTGGTGCTGTCCCTGAATGGCTGCCATTCAGCTGGGAGGGTGCACAGGCCAGCCAGGTGCTGCTGCTTCTCATGGGAATCACCTCCCTCGTGTCGCCTTGGCAGCTAACTGGTCGACGCGCTGCTGGGCAAGGATCGTGTTGCCGCTCAGCCTGGCGCTCACCTGATGGGCATGCCCGCCTTCCCCACGCTGCCTACCTTCCAGCGCTGCCCACACCCCGGCGCGCAGGCCTCTGCCAGCCCCTGCACCCTGCTTGTCTTCAGCTCCTGTGCACCCTTGCCTGGCAGCGAAGCCCCCTGCCCCGCCGTCCGATACTGCGCGCCCACCTTAGCGGCGCCGGTGCTCATGGGCCCGGGCGTGGCCACCGTCCAGGCCAACATCTAGCTCTTCTGCACGGACCAGGTTAAAGATCGAGGTCCAGAAGTCACCGGGATGGTTTTTAGTTGGTTTTACCGGAGTATCAACTTGGGAGTGATTATTAGGCTAGGAGGTATTGCATACATTCAGTAGAACGTGAGTTTCCTTGTGGACTCCCTCATCCCCACGGTCTACATTGGCGTCTCCTTCGTTCTCTTCCTCTGTGGGCAAAGCTTTTTCATCGCCAAACCATCTGATGGGCAGTACGTTCACTATTGTGGTCAAGATACTGGCCTTTTCTTGCTGTCCACAGAGGTGAAAGGGAGACCAGAGTAGTGGCCAAGGCTTTGGAGTCGCAGCAATCTTCTAAACAAAGCCTGATTGATTCATGTAAGATTTCTCGTGGAGGGTCATTTACAGAAGAGAAAGTGGAGATTGTGAAAGCCCTCGTCAAGATTATCCCTGAGTTCTTCGCTTTGATTCCTTACTGGACAGTGTATTGTCAAATGCAGGCAAACATGTTTTATAGTCTTCATTTGAGGATTCCAGAAATGTCAAGTACATCACCACTCTTCATACATGTTCAGCAGCCAGGCTGACCATGTTCAGTGCAGAGCTGCTACATCTGTTGATCCCATTAAATGATAAGCTGGTCGACGCCATCCTGAGGAGGCTTACTGCCATCATCCTTTAAAACGATCCCCATTGCAATGTTCTTTGAAAAGTGCTCGACCTTTGCTGCAGGAATTTGGGGAAGCAAATAGCTGGACATTGCTAAAGAGAAAACCATCAATCAGGACATCAGGAATGTCATTTTATCATGCTGCTCATCTCCAGATCTGGTAGCAGACTCCACAGTATATGCTCATTGGAGTCAGCGAGTAGCAAGTCTGTTGGAGGAGAAATGCAGGTCTGAAGTGGGCACTTTCTTCTCATCATTGGAGTCCTTCTGACCCTCCTATAACTGTTTCCTTTGCAAAAGTAAATCCACAACTGGAGGTTACAGAATTGTGGGCTACTGCACACAGAATGGTTGGCAAACCAGTTTTTTAAACAAATCTCATTCCCACAAACCATATGATCTTTCTAAAAAAAAAAATAATAAACATCTACCCACAGAAAGGAATGAGAAAAAATATGGATAAACATTGTAAGGATTAACTGTAAAGGTTATATTATGCTTTCTTTCATAAGCCATAAACCTTGCCAGGTGTTTTGGTACAAAGTCACACTAAATATTTGCTGCTTCAAAACATTTTTTTGAAGTATTGACATTACATTTTTTTTGTTTTAAAGAAAAGTATATGACTCCGGGTCTATCTCAAGCTAGTCAACAAATTAAAGGATGTCTTAAAAAGTAATTGTTAAAGTTAAGCATCATTCTATTTTGGGTCCTGCTGACACTAAAGACTAATGATCCTGGGGGATTGTAAGGAAAATACTATTTTCATAGAATTATCTGGTGTAATTGAAAGTGTTAACTATGAACTTGAGCTATGTGGCTATTATCAAATTTTATATTGTTATTTTACATATATATATATATACATATATATATATATGGGGCTCCAGTTTTATGAAATTATTCTGTATTTGTTGATGTAAAAGAAAAGAAAATATAAGGGATTATTAACTTATACCTATCCCTCCCCCTCCCACACTTTCCCCCATTAACATCTTTCATTAGTGTGGTGGTACATTTGTTACAATTGATATACACATACTGAAGCATTTCTACTAAGCATGGTCTATAGCTTACATTATGTTTTGCATTTTGCACCCCACAATTTTGTATGTTTTGACAAAATCTTTGGACTGTCCATGTGCCAATCAGGCCCTGAATCTCAGCAGTGTTGCAACACCTATTCTCAAGTTTATTGAACTCACAAGGAAATGATGCTCGTCAATGACCATCCCAAGGAACAGAGAGAGTCTACAACTGAAAGCAAGAAAGTCCCATACATCTGCCACATGAGAACTAAACGTCTCAATTAGAAGTGGAATGGACATCATGATCCCAGATCCTCAGGATTGGGGAATGAACAATGGACTAAAGTAGACTTACTGGTATTCTATAGGCTTATGATTATTCTAAAACTGGAAGAACTTTTGTCATTGATGTGGAGGCAGTGGCTACTAGAGGCTCTGAGCGAAGGGAGAGGGTAAGACATGTAATATGAGGATATTTTCAGGTCATTGGAATTGTCCTGAATGACATAGCAATGACAGATATAGGGCATTATATATCTTGTATAGCTTACAAAATGTGGGAGAGAGTTTAAGCTATAACATAAACTAAAATCCACACTTAGTGGCAATGTTGCAATGTGTTCATCAATTGTAACAAATACACCATACTAATGAAGGATGTTGTTAATTTATGGGAAAGTGTGGGAGGGGTGGGGAGTGGGGCATATGAGAATTCCCTATATTTTAATGTAACATTCATGTAATCTATCTTTTAAAAATAGCAAACTAAAAATAAAAAATGTGTAATAGTTTGTATGTCATTGCTATACCATGCTAAACTATTCTAATGTCTCAAAAATGCCCCATGTTACACCAATTGTCCCATCTCCTTCCTCTCAGAACCTCTGGTTACAACTCTGTTTATATCAATTTTTACAAGTTCTTCTATTTCTAGAACAATAATGTCTACTATAGCCTATATTTGCACCCCCATTATGTTTGTTCATTCCTCTACCTAAAGGATTTGGGGATGGTGATGCCCATTCTAGTTCTGATTGAGAGGGGGCTTAGATCTCATTGGGCAGATGGATGGAACTGTATTGCTTACAGGTATAAATATTCTCTGCTTCTTGGGATGGAGTAGTCCATTATCATTCTTTTGTTAGTTGTCCCTGGTGAGTCCAATTAACTGGAGAGTAGGTGTTGGCTGCAACTCCTTGGAGATTCAGGGCTTAACAGGCATGTAAGTAGCTAGAAATTTTAATTCCCAGGGATATATATTTAATGGGTATAGTTCTAATCATAGGTTCAAATAAAAGTGGCGGAAGGACCATGTGTAGGAAAACTGGAAATGAGTCTGATACATTGGGGGAGATGTACTATTTTAATAATCTTTCATCAATTGTAACAAAGGAAACAATTGTCTAAAACTTAGTAAAATTACATTAAGGAATTCCATCAATTATAACAAATATTTTACACCAAATGTAAGGTTTTGATCATGGGGTAGTGTTTGGGAATCTGGCATTTTATGTATGATTGTTCTGTAAATGCACAATGTCTCTGAAGAAAACATTTAAAAAATATATTAGAAACTATAAAGTGTTGCTATGATAGATAAGAATACCTAAAAGAAAAAATAAAGAACATACCTAGATTAACAGAAAGATTTAACTTTTCATGGGTCATAAGACTTGATGTTATGAGTTTTTTCTGAGTTAATCTATAACTTTAACTGCTGCAGTGAAAGTTGCACTGGCATTTTTTGTAGAAATTGGCTAGTTTACTTTAAAAATCACAAGGAAATGCAAAAGACCTAGAATAGATTGTGGCGAGAATTAAATGAGAAATGTATATGAACATTGAGCAAAGTTTCTACCATTTGTATTAAAATAAAATGGTCAATAAATGTCGTAATTAAAATGTTGCATCTTAAAACACTTACATTTTTGGGTTAGCACGTTTCACAATTGACTAGCATAACATCCAGGGATCTTTTTTAAATGCTCATTCTGAATCAGTAGGTCTTGGGTGTAGCCTGAGACTATGCATCCTAGCAATTAAAAATTGAATGTACATTTAAAAAATTAGAAATGAATTCAGTATTACCATTTTTTTAAATTCTGCTTTTGAAATTGTACATAATTATTTTTAGATGCAAAATAAATAAAGATTGTTCTAAGAGAAATAATATCAAGCCTATTCATTGTCCCAGATAGGTTAAAATATAAAGACAAAATAACCTAGTTATCAGCTGTTATAAATTGGACTCTGATAATCTGTTACCACTTTCAGGGTAGTTGTCCTGGCACTGGTATTGAGGTGTCAGGAGCTGCCAATGGAAGTGGGGAAACTCAGTAAAGCAGAAGAAAAAGTGGCCCACTCAGATGTTGGGATGTCATGGGAATGAGCCAAGGCAACCCAGAGCAGACTTTGTCCCTGGTGGAGGCTTGTGGTCAAGTCCCAGACTGGGTCTTTGTGCTTCTGGGCAGAGCCAGGCAGTTGGTGGGTTCCCTCACTGGTATTACCTAGCAACCCCTCACTGTACTATGGAATCCTGAGTGTTTATATTCAGACTAGTTCCTTCAAGGCAACAGATACAGGACATTTGATGATATCACCAAAGACATTGGACAATTTTCTCTGAGCAGACCATGTAGCTATTTGACCCACGGTGGTATCTGCTTGTCTTGGCAGCCTCGGCTTTTGCTTGGGCCAATCTCTGGATCTAGTGGGGGGCAACCTGTCTTCCCTGAGGGGACAGACTTCAAACTTTAAAAAAAGTTAGGGTTATGGAAGGCAAGATGGACATGGAAGTAGCATGACTTAACTCTAGGAGAGTGGAATTGAAGCAATTCATTCAATCTTAAGGTCAGAGAATGAAAGACTTTAAAAACTTTATATTGATCTAGAAGAGAAGCATGAAGCATTAGACCTTCAAGTAAAGCACCAATCTACAAGGTACCAAAATTAGTTAGAACAAGAAGAAATAGAATAAAAGGGAAGACCAATAAGAATACAAGGGAAGCTCCATAACATTAAGTGCTGATTTCTCATCTGAAACCATGGAGGCAAGAAGGCAATGGTATGATATAGTATTTTACTAAAAGAAAAAAACTCCCAACCAAGAATACTCAATCCAGCTAAACTAGCATTCAAAAATGATGAAGAGTTCAAAATATTCACAGATAAACAGAAATTGAAAGAGTATGTCAACAAGAACCCTCCCCTTCAAGAAATTCTAAAGGGAGTTCTGAAGGAAGAAAGGAAAAAACAGGACAGACAGAGTTGGAGGAGAGTGTAAGAGCAAAAAAAAAAAAAAAAAAAAGAGAAGAAAAACAAACAAACAAAATATGACAAACACAAGTCCAATCAAAATATGGCTAACATAAATAATTCCTTGAAAGTAATAACAATGAATGTCACGGGATTAAACTCACCTATCAAAAGATTCAGACTGGGACATTGGATAAGGAAATAAGACCCATCTATATGCTGTCTACAAGAGACACATCTTAGACCCAGAGATTCATGAAGGCTGAAAGTGAATGGTTGGAAAACAATCTTACAAGCAAACAATAACCAAAAGAAGGCAGGAGTGGCTATATTAATATCAGACAAAACAGACTTTAAACGTGAAACAATTGTGAGAGACAAAGAAGGATACTACATATTAGTGAAAGGGACAATCATTCAAAAAGAATGAACAATCATAAATATTTATTCTCCTAACAAGGGCGCCTCTAAATACGTGAGGCAAACGCTGGAAAAACTAAGTGAAAGAATAGATGCATCTACAATTATAGTGGGGGATTTTAATACACCACTATCAACTCTGGACAGAACAACTCAAAAGGGAATCACTAAAGAAACAAAATATTTGAACAGTATACTAGAGGAGCTGGATCTAATAGACATATACAGATCATTACACCCAAACACAGAAGGATATACATTTTTCTCAAGGGCACATGGAGAATTCTCCAAGATAGACCATATGCTAGGTCACAAAGAAAGGATTAATGAATTCAGAAAGACTGAAACCATACAAATTAATATCTCTGACCACAGTGGAATGAAGCTGGAAATCTGCAAGGGCCAGAGGCCCAGATTTCACACCAAGATATGGAAATTAAACAACACACTCTTAGAAAAACAGTGGGTCAAAGAGGAAATCTCAAAAGAATCAATGATTACCTTGAAACAAATGATAATGATAACACAATATAACAAAATTTATGGGATGCAGCCAAAGCAGTACTGAGAGGGAATTTTATAGCCATAAATTCATATATCAAAATAGAAGAAAGAGCCAAAATAGAAGAACTAACTGCACATTTTGAGGAATTAGAAAAAACAACAACACAGTAATCCAACAGGAAGAAGAAGGAAATAACAAAGATAAGAGCACAACTAAATGAAATAGAAAATAAGAAAGCACTTGAAAAGATAAACAAGACCAAGAGCTGCTTTTTTGAGAAGATCAATAAAATTGACAAACCATTAGTGAGACTAACAAAGAAAAAAAGAGAGAAGATGCAAATACACAAAATAAGAAATGAGAAAGGCGATATCACCACTGATCCCACGGAAATAAAGACTATCATAAGAGGATACTTTGAAAAACTATATTCCAACAAAAATGACAATTCAGAGGAAATGGACAAATTCCTAGAAAAACATAAGCAGCCTATATTGACAAAAGAAGAAATTGATGATCTCAACAAACCAATCACAAGTAAAGAGATAGAATCAGTCATTAAAAAACCTCCCAACTAAGAAGAGCCCAGGACCAGACAGCCTCACAGGTAAATTCTACAAAACATTCCGGTAAGAACTAACACCAATCCTGTGGAAACTCTTCCAAAAAATCAAAACAGAAGGAACATTGCCGAACTCCTTCTATGATGCCAACATTACCATACTACGAAAGCCAAACAAAGACACCACAAGAAAGGAAAATTACAGACTAACTTCTCAAATGAACCTAGACGCAAAAATACTTAACAAAATACTTGCTAATTGTATTCAACAACACATTTAATGAATTATACACCACGACCAAGTGGGATTCATTCAAGGTATGCAAGGATGGTTGAACATAAGAAAATCAGTCAATGCAATACACCATATAAACAGATTGAAGGAAAAAAAATCACATGATTATATCTATAGACACAGAAAAAGCATTTGACAAAATACAGCACCCTTTCTTGATAAAAACACTCCAAATGATCAGAATACAAGGAAAATTTTTGAACATGATAAAGAGTATATATGAAAAACCTACAGCCTACATCATTTACAATGGAGAAATCCAAAAATCCTTCCCTCTAACGTCAGGAATAAGACAAGGATGCCCACTCTCTCCCCTTCTATTTAATATTGCCTTAGAAGTACTTGCTCAAGCACTGAGGCAAGAATCAGATCCAAAGGCATTCAAATTGGAAAGGAAGAAGTCAAAATTTCATTATTTGCAGATGACATGATGCTATACATAGAAAACACTGAGAGGTCTACAACAAAGCTTCTAGAACTGATATATGAGTTTAGTAAAGTTGCAGGATATAAGATCAATGAGCAAAAATCAGTAGCATTTCTGTACACCAATAATGAGCATGATCAGGAGGAAATCAAGAAACAAATACCATTCACTATAGTAAATAAAAAAAATAAAATATTTAAGAATAAATTTAGCTAAAGATGTAAAAAACTTATACACTGAGAACTATACAAGACTGTTCAAGGAAATCAAAGAAGACATAAATAAATGGAAGAATATTGCCTGCTCATGGATAGGAAGACTAAATATTATTAAGATGTCTATCCTACCAAAACTGATCTATAGATTCAATGCAATTCCAATAAAAATAAAGAGCATTTTTTTAATGAACTAGAAAAACTAACTATAAAATTTACTGGGAAAGGAAAGAGGCCCCAATAGACAAAGACATACTGAAAAAGAAAAACGAAATTGGAGGAATCACACTACCTAACTTCAAAACATACTACAAAACTACAGTAGTGAAAACAGCATGGTATTGGCATAAGGAGAGACACACAGACCAATGGAATCAAATTGAAAGTTCTGATATAGAACCTCATGTATATAGCCATATAATATTTGATAAAGCCTCCAAACCCTCTCAACTGGGAGAGAATGCCCTATTCAACAAATGGTGCCTGGGGAACTGGATATCAATATGTAGAAGAAGGAAAGAGGATTACCATCTCACACCTTACACAAAGATCAACTCAAGATGGATCAAAGACCTAAATATAAGGGCCAAGACCATAAAGAACTTGGAAAGCAGTGCAGGGAAACATCTACAAGACCTTGTAATAGGAAATAGCTTCATGAACATCACACCAAAAACACGAACTGCAAATGAACAAATAGATGAATGGGACTTCCTCAAAATTAAAGGCTTCTGCACCTCAAAGGAGTTTGTGAAGAAAGTAAAAAGGGAACCTACACAGTGGGAGAAAATATTTGGCAACCATATATTCGATAAGAGACTTATAACTTGCCTATATAAAAAACTTCTATATCTTGAATATAAAATGATAACCCATTTAAAAAATGAGAAAAAGATTTAAACAGACATTTCTCCAAAGAAGAAATACAAATGGCTCAAAAGCACATGAAAAAATGCTCCAAATCTTTAACTATAAGGGAAATGCAAAATCAAAACTACAATGAGATACCATCTTACACCAATAAGATTGGCAGCTATGAAAAAAAAAAAAAACAGAAGAATACAAATCCTGGAGAGGATGTGAAGAAATGGGAACACTCATCCACTGCTGGTGGGAATGCAGAAGGATCCAACCATTCTGGAGGACAGTTTGGCAGTTTCACAAAAAACTAACCATAGATTTGCCGTATGACCCAGCAATACCACTGCTGGGTATATACCCAGCAGAACTGAAAACAAGGACACAAACCGATATATGCACACCCAAGTTCATAGCAGCATTGTTCACTATCGCCAAAAGTTGGAATCAACCCAAATGCCCATCAACAGATGAGTGGATCAATAAAATGTAGTATACACATACAATGGAATACTACTCAGCTTTAAGAACAAATACACTACAAACACACGTGATAACATGGATGAATCTTGAGAACCTTTTGTTGAGTGAAGCAACCCAGGCATTAAAGGAGAAATACTACATGACCTCAATGATATGAAATAAGCAAGCTGCCTCAGACAGCTAGTGACTGGAAGATAGGCTTACAGGAAATCGGGGGGTAGAGGAAGGATGTAAGCTGACATCTACATGGGTGAAATCTATGATAAGCTGGAGGTAAGTGTGTGCACAAGGAAGAGATAAAATGGCATTATATACCTGACATTATATACCTTTGAGAGGGGCTTTGCGGGTTTGGGGGGGGGGGGGTGGAGGCTAGGGATGGGTGGATGGGTAATATTGCCAAGAAATTGAGTGGAGGGTGGGGCAACATATGAACATAGGAGATTGTCAAGTCTTGGTTGAGAGTATAATGCTGAGAAAACCTTTTCAAAATATAATTAGGAAAGTTACCTGTTTAAGATACTCAAAGGGGATAATCTGACACGGAGAGACTCCTAGGGAATATCTGAATGCTCATTTTGCCAGAGTGGGTTATACCATTGGTTAGAGACCCATATAATGAGAGTTAAGGTAGACCCACATCCTGGGAAGGACTAATGCCATCAAATAGAGGGAACTGTATCTCTCAAGAGAAAGGGTGGCTCCCAGGGCATTTGGGCAGTTGAGCAAGTCAAGCCCTCAACAATGTTGCAACTATCTCTGAACATGGCTCCTCAAGAAATGAAGATTGACTGTTACTGTGGGCAACAAGGGGAGTGGGAAATAGATATTGAATAGATGGAACCAAAGTAAATGTGAGGGTAAAAGAAGTGTTTCACAAGAATACACAAGGATGGATATAAAACATGTAATATTACACAAAAAACATATAGGGGACGACATACTAATAATGTAAACCATAATGTAAAATATAGGATATCTAAAAAATTTAGAAAACTGTATAGCCTAAAGTAATGTATAGCCACAAAGTAAAAACAAATGTTACCTTGTTTGAAAGCTATTGTCTCAATATCTGTACATCAGTTTCAGTAAATATGATATGAATAAGTTAAAAGATTATCGCTGTGGAAGGGAAAAGGTTTCACAATGGATATGTGGAAGTACTATATATTGTATATATGAATTACTGTGATCTAAGGCTCTTGTGAAGAGAAGTTCAATAATTAGGAAAAAAGAAAAGAAAAAGATAGGATGTAGAATTTTTCCAAATCAATATGCATTCTATATCTAACCATTAAACTCATTGCTATATTCCATTTTTCTAGTAAGGGAACCTGACATTATATTGGGCTTCACTTTTTAGGAAGTTTTGGATCACAGAGTGGTTTAAAAATGGCAGTGGAGGAATACTGGTATGGGATGTTATTGACAGGCTATATATGGTTGACAGGGAGTTATACAGGGCATATGTCCAGGGTGCATGGAAATGTTTGGATATACTCATAGTGGAAAAGATTATAAACAACAACTGGGCAGGGTACTGGGTTCCTGGCCGGGGAGGGCTCTTTCGTGGTCCCTAGGGGAGCAGCAGCAGTCCCCCCGGTGCAACGAAAAGGACCAGGAAGGAATGAGCGTCCAACAGTGGGCTCCTGATACTAATGACTATGCTTGTGAGTCGATACACCTGAAATAAGAACAAGGCTAGAGCAGCACTGTGCCTGAGAGTTCCGTCCTGACAGCCTTCATGTTACTCAAATGTGGCCAGTGTCAAAGCCAAACTCAGCATGCAGATGCAGTACATTCCCCCCAGCGTGGGACATGACACCCGGGGATGAGTCTCCCTGGCACCGAGGGATCACTACCAAATACCAGCTGAAGATGCAACTAGAAAATGACCTTGAATTAAAGGTTCAATGCGGATCAGCAGAATGTCCCTGTCTACATATAATGACATGACTTTAAAATGCTGTTTGACCTAATGTAAGGGGGAAATGGAAAGGACAAATGAGTTTATATGGCTACGAGTCTCTAAAAAAGAGTCTGGAGGTTGTCAGAAGGATTGCCCTTATGCACACCTGAGCAGAATCTCAGAGACAGATAAAGTAGATACAACCCCAGGTATTGGTTCTTTTGAGGGCTAAAGAGACCCACAGGTTCTATGGTCGTGGCAGATGGGGTTCACTGCCATGTCAGATGGCCCTTCTTTGGAGCTGGTGTTTCTGCGTGATGGAACGGGACTCAGATGGTATCTCTTTTCACAAGACTTTCATGCTACTTTACTGGAATTGTAGTTGGTGTTGGGGTTTAAGGTATATTTAGGGGATTTGAATTTCTGGACTGACAATATGATAGCCAGGCCCTGAGCCTCAACAGACTTCAGCTCCTACACTCTGATTTATTGGACTTACCCCACTCAGCTAACATGGAATTGAAGAATGTCAACCACCACACCATGCAGCCTAGAGTGCCTACAACTGAAAGCAGGAGGATTGCATCCAGCATCCATGTGGAATCTAAGCCCCCACTTGACATAGATGTGCAATGGACACAACCAATCCAAGGTCCACAGAGAAAATGTGGCATTGGTGTGGGAAGGGTGGCCATGGTGGCTGCTGGGTGTGGGGAATGGGAGGAAGAGATGAGATGGGGAGGCGTTTTCGGGACTTGGAGTTGTCCTGGGTGGTACTTCACAGACAACTACAAGACATTGTAGATCCCCCCAGGGCCCACTGGATGAAACTTGGGAGAGTGTGGGCTATGATGTGGACCATTGACTATGGGGTGCAGTGATGCCCAGAGATGTACTTACCAGGTGCAATGGATGTGTCATTATGATGGAAGAGAGTTCTGCTATGGGGGGAGTGGGGGGTGGGGGCGGTGGGGTTGAATGGGACTTCTTATTTTTTTAAAAAAATGAATAAAAAATAAAAAAAAAAGAAAACGACCTTGAATTAAAGGTTCAACGCGGACCAGCCAAATATCCCTGTCTACAAATAATAACAGGAGTTAAAAATGCTGTTTGACCTAAATTAAGGGGGAAATGGAAAGGACAAATGAGTTTATATGGCTATGAGTCTCTAAAAAAGAGTCTGGAAGTTGTCCGAAGGATTGCCCTTATGCACACCTGAGCAGCGTCTAAGAGACAGATAAAGTAGATACAACCCCAGGTATTGGTCCTTTTGAGGGCTACAGAGACCGACAGTTTCTATGGTCATGGCAGATGTGATTCACTGCCATGTCAGTTGGCCCTTCTTTGGAGCTGGTGTTTCTGCATGATGGAGCTGTACTCAGATGTGATCTCTTCTCACAAGCCTTTCATGCTACTTTACTGGAATTGTAGTTGGTGCTGTGGTTTAAGATATATCTAGGGGATTTGAATCTCTGGACTGACAATATGCTAGCCAGGCCCTGGGCCTCAACAGACTTCAGCTCCTACACTCTGATTTATTGGACTTCCTCCACTCAACTCACATGGAGTTGAAGAATGTCAACCACCACACCATGGAGCCTAGAGTGCCTAAAACTGAAAGCAGGAGGATTGCATCCAATATCCATGTGGAATATAAGCCCCCTCTTGACATAGATGTGGAATGGACACAACAAAGCCAAGGTCCACAGGAAGGAGGAATACAGTAAGGATTAGAGTGGATTTAATGGTATTCTATTCATGAACTATTGTGGTTAATAATCGAGAAAATGTGGCATTGGTGTGGAAAAAGTGGCCATAGTGGCTGCTGGGTGTGGGGAATGGGAGGAAGAGATGAGATGTTGATGTGGAGGCATTTTTGGGACTTGGAGTTGTCCTGGGTGGTGCTGCAGGGACAATTTCTGGACATTGTATGTCCTCCCATGGCCCACTGGATGGAATGTGGGACAGTGTGGGCTATTGTTTGGACCACAGTCCATGTGGTGCAGTGATGCCCAGAGATGTACTCACCAGATGCAATGGATGTGTCATGATGATGGGGGAGAGTGTTACTGTGGGGGGAGTGGTGGGGTGGGGGTGGTGGGGGTGAATGACGACCTCATATTTTTTTAATGTAATATTTTTTTAAAAATGAATAAATTGAGTAGAATTTGGAAAAAAAAAAGAAGAAATAGAGATGAACCATCTTAAAGCACACCTGATACCACTAAAGTGTCAGGTGTAGAAATCACAGTCAGCTGCTCAGCTAATCAACTCACGGTTTCCTGCAGAAAGTTTTGAAGAGTTCAAAAATCAGCTATACCATTTAGTAACTGCTATTTAAATTTTTAAAAGAATTAAAAATTTTAATGTGTGATTAGTATATATGAGCTCAGCAACCATTTATAAAACTTTGTTTATTACTACCAACCAAGTACTAAATTGTATTCAGTGCCTCACATACATTAAAGAATAAAATAAATGGCTGTTGAAATATTTTCATTGGGATTGCTTTGAATCTGTATATCCATTTCAGTAGAATTGATATCTTTATTTTTCTATGTTTTTTATTGTTACATTCAAAAAATACGTCATCCCCATATAACCCCACCCCCCTAACCCCATTCCTCCCACATCAACAACCTTTTCCATCATCCTGGCACATTCATTGCCTTTGGTGAATACATTTTGGAGCACTGCTGCACCACATGAATAATGGTATACAGTGTACTTTACACTCTCCCCCAGTCCACCCCAGTGGACCATGACAGGACTACAATGTATAGCATCTCTCCCTGCAGTACCACCTAGGAAACTCCTAGTTCTGAAAATGAACTCACATATCTCTTTTTCCCTCTCCCTATCCTCAGCAGCTATCATGGCCTCTTTCTCCACATCAATGCTACAATTTCTTCTATAACTAATCACAATAGTCCCATAGCAGAATGTCAGTAAATCCACTCTAATCCATACTCTATTCCTTCAGCATGTGGACGCTGGGATGATTATGTCCACTCCACCTCTATATCGAGAGGGGGCTTAGATTCCACATGGATGGTGGTGCAATTCTCCTGCATGCAATTGTAGGCACTCTTGGCTCCCTGGTGTGGTGGTTGACCTTTTTCTCCTCCCTGTTAACTGGCCAGGACAAGTCCAATAAACCAAAGGGTAGGAGTTGCAAGTCTCCAAACTAAGGCCAACTGACATGGCACTGAACACCAGAGCCATCTGCCATGACCATAGAAGATGTGGGTCTCTGTAGCCCTCAGGAGAACCAATACCTGGGGTTTTATCTACTTTGGCTGTCTCTGGGATCCTGCTGAGGTGTGTGTAAGCATGACCCTCTGATGACCTCCCAACTCTTTTTTGGAGACGCATAGCCATATAAACTCATTTGTCCTTTCCATTTCCCCCTTTTATTCAAAGTCAAAAAACACTTTTTAACACGTGATATTACCTGTAGGCTGAGATATTCTGGTCTGAGTTGACTCTTTTATTCAGGGCCTCTATCTTTTTTTTTAAGCTTTATTTATTTATTTGCTTATTTCTCTCCCATCCACCCCCACCCCCGCCACCCCGGTTGTCTGTTCTCTGTCTATTTGCTGAGTCTTCTTCTTTGTTCGCTTCTGTTGTTGTCAGTGGCACGGGAATCTGTTTCTTTTTGTTGCATCATCTTGTTGTGTCAGCTCTCCATGTGTGCGGTGCCATTCTTGGGCAGGCTGCACTTTCTTTTGTGCTGGCTGGCTCTCCCTTTGGGGCACACTCCTTGTGTGTGGAGCTTCCCTATGCAGGGGACACTCTGCGTGGCACGGCACTCCTTGTGCGCATCAGCACTGCATGTGGGCCAGCTCCACATGGGTCAAAGAGGCCCAGGGTTTGACACGCAGACCTCCCATGTGGTAGACAGATGCCCTAAACACTGGGCCAAGTCTGCTTCCCCTAAAGGTCTTTTTCTAGTTACATCTTTGGCTGGTGCTTGGTAGCAATCCCTCAGCAGCGGGAGGATCATCCCTGGGAGTTATATCCCATGCTACAGGGAAGGTAATGCATTTACATGCTGAGTTTGGCTTAGAGAGTGGCCACATTTGAGCAACATGGAGGCTCTCAGGAGGTAATTCTTAGGCACCCTGTGGCTCTAGGCCTAGTTCATAGTTCAGGTGCACAGAAGCTCATAAGCATAGTCGTCAGTATTAAGGGCTCATTGTTGGACCATCCTTCTTTATTGGTCTTTGCCATTGCACTTGGGGGATTTTTGCTGTTCCATTGGGGGATGTGATAAAGCTCCCCTGGCTAGGAACTCAGCACTCCCTCAGTTGTCATTTTTAACTGTAACCACTATGAAAATACCCAAATATTTTTATGTACCCTTGATATCGTAAGGAAATTCAGTCTTTCAGTATATGATCATATAATGTTTTTCCATATATGTAGTTCTTCTTTGTTTACTTTGAGTAATGTATTATAATTTTCTGAATACAAGGTCTTTACATCCTGCATTGTTTATTCCTAAATATTTTATTATTTTCATCACTAATTTAAATGGTCTCTTTTTCCTGACTTCCTCCTCAGGTGTCTCATTAATAATGTATAGAAACACCACTGATTTTTTTTCCATATTAAACTACCTGGTATCCTACCAATTTGCTGAGCTCATTTATTAGCTCTAATAGCTTTATTGTAGCTTTTTAAGTCTTTCTACGTATAGAAGCATTTCATCTGTGAATAGAAAATATTTTTTCTTCCATTCAAATTTATATTTAGTATTCTTGCCTTATTGCTCAAGCTAGAGTCTCTCTCATTATATTAAACAACATTGTTTCAGTGAGAAACCCTGTCTTCTTCCTGATCTCATCAGGAATGCTTTCAATCTTTCAACATTGAGTACAATATTAACTGTGCATTTTTCATATATGCCCTTTATGCTGTTTAGAAAATGTTATTTCAATCCATATTTTATTCATTATTTTAATCAAGAAAGCAAGCTGTATTTTGTCAAATGCCTTCTCTGCACCTATTGAGATAATAATGTGATTTTTCTTTAGTTTATTAATATGGTGTATCATGCTGATTGTGTCTCTGTGTGTGCTAAACCACACTTGCATGCCTCTTATAAAATCCATTTAATATTGATGTTTAATTTTTTAATGTGTTGTTGGGTTCAATTAATGAATATTTTGTTGAGGATTTTTGCATCTATATTCATCAGGGAAATAAGATTGTAATTTTCTTTTTATGTATTGGGTGATAATTTCACTGATTGAGTTTGGCAGCATTCCTTACTGTTGGATTTTTTAAAAAACAGCTTTAGTATGATTGGTATTAAATCATTATTGAATGCATAAGAGAATTCACTTGTGAAGCTATCTGCCCCAGTCCTTTTCATTTTGGTGAGATGTTTGATGACTATTTCAATCTCTTTATATGTGAATGGTGTGTTGACTTCTATTTCTATTAGGGTCAGTGTAAGTTGATCATATGTTTGTAGGAATTTTTCCTTTTCATCTGTATCATTTACTTTGTTATACAGTTGTTCCTACTATCTGCTGATGATCTCTTTTCATTCTGTAGTGTCAGTAGTAATGTTCTCATTTTCATTTCTGATTTTATTTATTTGCATCTTCTATATTTTTTCTTTGTCACTCCAGCTAAAAGTTTGTCCACTTTTAAAAATCTTCCTGTAAAACCAACTTTTGGTTTTGTTAATTCTCTTTATGTTTTTTGTTTTTGTTCTAAATTTTCATTTACTTATGACTTGATCATTGTTATTTCATTCCTTTTTCTTGCCCTGAGAATAGTTTTTTAACAAGTTTCAACAAATTTACTAATTTCTCTTGCAATTTCTTCTTTGACCCACTGATTATTTAAAAGTTGTGCAATTTCCATAATTTGTTCATTTTTCCTTTTCCTACCTGTTGTTTATTTCTATTTCTATTGCATTATGATGAAAGAATGTGCTTTGTATAATTTCCAACTTTTTAAATTTATTGAGATCTCTTTTGTGACCCAACATGTGGTCTATTTGGAGAAAGATCCATAAGCACTTGAGAAGAATGTGTATCCTGCTGTTTGGGAGAGCAATGTTCTATATATCTACTAGCTTTAGTTCATTTATCATGTTGTTCAAGTTCTATATTTCTTTATTAATCCTCCGTTGAGATATTTTACCCAATGGTGAGGGTGACGTATTGAAGTCTCCAAATATTATTGTAAATACATGTATTTCTCCCTTTGGTTTTCCCAGTGTTAGCCTAATGTAATTTGAAGCATCCAGCTTAGGTGTATACATATTTATGACTGTTGTTCTCCTGATGAATTGCTACTTTTATTAACACATAATATACTTTTTTTCTCTAATAACAACTTTGTTTTAAAGGCTATGTTATCTGATATGATTATAGCTATTCGAATTTTTTTTGTTACTACATAGTGTATTGTTTTGTTGTTTTGTTTTGTTTTTGCCAGAAGAGTATGTAATTGGAAAATTATTGACTGTCTTATCACATACTGAGGACTTGTACCTTCAGCCTGACAAGAAGTCTTCAGGACAATCTCAAGATAAGGTTTCCTCATGTTGTGAGTAAGCTCTCCATGGCCCCAGTGGTTGTCAGAGTAGCCTCAGGATGTCAGCAATCTGGTGGCTACAAGAGATCATAATTAACCCTGCAGGTTGCTCTACATGGAACCAAAGCTAGTGCCTGTCAATTAGGGAAGCCATGCAAAGGTGCTTTTAGAAGAGAGCTAAACAGAACTTCTCATATTTTCATAAAATGACACATTTAGAATTTATGATATTTATATGCCACTTTGGCAATGAGAAAGAAAATATTTCTGGCTTGAAATGACTGTCCAGCTGGTCTTGAGGGCTAGCCCATTTGTGAATCGTACTGAAATTTTGAACTCCAGGGCTGTCTAGTAAAGTTTGTGCCTATCCGCATCATTCAAAGCTCCTCAGACAGAATTTTATTCTGAATTTTTAGAAGTGTAATCATATCCACTGAGTTTAAGAGTACCCTCATCTGTGCAGTCCCCAACAGTTTATTTTTTTAAAGATTTATTTTATTTATTTCTCTCCATTTCCCCCACCCTTGCCTGCTGTCTGCTGTCTGTGTCTCTTCACTGTGTGTTCTTCTGTGTCCACTTGTATTCCCCAACAGTTTATTTAAAGTCACACATAGTATCCAGGGTATGTGAATATGTCTCTTACTGAAAAAAGGACTCTTAAAAAGGATTTCCATGCTCTTTCCTAAATTTGTGTAACTTGAACCCATAAAATATCAAGTGAGTATTGCAAATTATTGAAATTTGAACATAAATTAGCAAGAGAGATATGATCTATTGCATTTCTGTAACATTTACTTATTGCTAATTTATCTCCACCTTTGGCTTTAAGCAATTATTTTCTTTCCTGGGAAATCAGGCCTCATTTCAGTGTTTCACATATTTTCTAGAACATGGCTCTGCATCCAGTCCCCTATCTCTACCTCTAGTCACTGTCCATCAGACCTGATCCTTTTGCCACAAAAAAGGGGTCCACAGTGCATACTTTTATCTGAGTGGATCAGTAAAAACTCTTCTTAAGGCAAAGTTGTTCTCTGCTATGGCCCTTTCCATCCCATGTGGTTTTGTGTTACCACTTCCTTCCCTCAACATAGGGAAAACATGTGACCCAATCAGACATACCAAGTCCTTCATGGGATTGAGATTCAATTTTAGAGATGACAGAGGACAGGATGGCAGTGAAATAAAGTGACTGTACATGAGACATCCTCTGAGACCCCCAGGACTTGAAACCCAAATAATCCAACAAGACCAAATGCACATAAAAATAATTTATCTTAATCACACATGCAAATAGGTTATAACATTCACATATTACTGAGATTAAGACCTGAATAACCTTAGGGGATATTAGTCTACTGTATTCCATGTATCATTTTCCACCAGATATTGTGATCCAGAAAAAATAAAATGAATATAAACACACATACAGTGTATAATATACTGCATACATAAATACAAACATTACTCTAAGTAGAGTAGATCAAGCCAAGAAGAACTGGATCTTGGCCCAGTGCTGCTGACTATTTACTTGTGATGCCTAGAAATAATTAAGGAAGTTCTCTGTGCCTTTGCTTCTTCATCTAAAAACAAGTAAAATGGATGAGACCACTAGTTTCAAAGTCCCTCTTTTAGAAAGGAACCAATGCCATTTAAGCAAAAATTGAAATCCTATATATAAAACTTATATGAGCAGAGAGGGTGAGAGTAGAGTCAAGATTAAACACCAAATCTAAGCCACCTTGGCTCACTCTACATTGCTGTTTGTCTTCTGAAGAGTATTTTCTGAAATCCACTGGATGAATTTGGTGTGACAGTCCTTTATCTTTTCCAAATCTTGCATTTATTTTGTGATGATTGAAAAATTAATCAAGGAAATACTTGTATTCTTCATATTTTTCAAAACATTCCTATTTTGATCTCTTATGAACAGAAGAATGATTAGCAAAGTTGACAATAAAAACTCTAGCCTTATTAAATTATTCTTCTATTATTTAATTATTTCATACCCTCTCAATAGTGTTCCTAGACTTCAAATTAGTTTGCTTTCATTCAGTGTTTAGCTAACTGAGGATGCTTTCATTACAGCTGAGGAGCTTGTGCTTGCCTTTTTAATAGTTAAATGATAGGTATCACCTGTCATAAATGTAATGCTTCTATTTTCTGTAACATTTATGCCACAATTAATCATTATTTATCAGGTAGGATGGAGTCACTCTGGGAGAGGAAAGCAAGTTTTCAACCACTTTGCCTCATTCCTACTTGTGATGTGAGGTAGACTTGAAAGTTCAGTTGTCAACCTCTCCCCTGATAGAAAGAAGAGGGGTGGACAAGACATCTGAAAGTATAGACTGCCCTATTCTGGACTGCCTCATTCAGACTCAAAGATACAGGGCTGATTGAGATGTTTCAGCTCCCCATTGGACCTCACTGACCTCATGAGTGGCACAAAAGTGCGGTGCTTTCTTAGCCCCAAATTGCAACACCTTTTTTCAGTCTCATGGATGCTGGTTAGGTTGGAAATCATCTCCCATCTCAATCCCCAACCTTCCCCTGGTGGGGGAATTTAGAACTGCCTGCTTCTGTTAGGGAAGTGATAGGAAATCTGCTCCCCATGGAGCATCTCAGCTCTAACATACAGGGAGTTAGAGCATTATTTGTTTCCCCCAGGCAGAGGAAGGAATATGAGCTATTATTGTTTATGACAGTTGGTGATTTTGTGTTGGTGGCTTCTGCATTGCCCTATCCAGGAAATTAGTTAGCTAGCAATTAAAACCAAGAAACTCACCTATCTGTGGTTCTTCAAACCTGTAGAAAGGCCACCATCTTCTTCTCATATTTCATATCATTTCCATGTTTTTTGTTGTGTTATTTAGAGATTTTAGTTTCAAGAGGGAGAATCAAGAAAAAATGAGGTAAATCCCTCTTTGCTGAAACAGAAGTCTTGGCCTGAGAATGGGGAGCTGCCCTGCCCAATTTTGGAAACTGACATGGGTGAAAGCAGGAAGTAAATAAATGCCACAGCCACCTAACAAATTGATCTCTTCCTGCATTTGCCCTAGGATGGAAAGGCAGCACTGGGAAAAGGAGAAGAACTTGGCTCTGATGTTATATCATGACTTTCCACCAGTGTGACTCCAATCAGAAAAGCCTCTGGCCCTCAGTTTCCTCCATGCAATAGGAGCAGAAGAAAGTACCCACTAAGAGGACCCCTGTAGATTTATAGTTGTTAACTCAGTTGAAACCATCTCAGTGCCAGGTCTACAAATACTGAAGCTTTTTTGATAGCTCAGAATTGGTGGAGGAACCCTCCAGGTTGGATCTTTCCCTGAAGGGAGCAAGGTTATTTTGAGTACGTGGTCACAGGCCTCCAGTCCATGTCTAGTCAGGTCAACGCTGAAGGGTGAAAAGAAAGAAAAATAAGTGTCCACTCCTCAGTAAGCTCACAGTTAGGCCTCTACCAGGGTCTCAATTCTGTTAAGAACCCTTTAATCTAGTTTACATTGATTGTAACTCCAACTTCCTTGCCCTGGATTACACATCTCTACCACCTTCAGCTGCTAGCTGCTGGTTCTGATGAACCCTCTCGTCCTGCCCTGTCCCAGGAAACTATGACCT
This sequence comes from Dasypus novemcinctus, assembly GCF_030445035.2. Taxonomy (NCBI): domain Eukaryota; kingdom Metazoa; phylum Chordata; class Mammalia; order Cingulata; family Dasypodidae; genus Dasypus; species Dasypus novemcinctus. The sequence continues at coordinate 59,009,798 of NC_080691.1, read as the reverse complement.
TTGGGATCATACCTGACCATAATTTGTGTGGATAGGAACCTCATGAAATTTGGGGGGACCCCAAATGTTCAGCATCTTTTGGGAATCAACCAGAGTCATCATTGCACCGTTACCTCTGTACAGGTCTGGACTCCCCCTGGAGGGAAAAGCATGGGCAGGCAGTGGAAGGGTCCATGTTCCTTGCAGAAATCCCAAGTGACCCAGCCCTCCCCATGTTGTTGTGCCTGAGGGTTCAAAGTACAAACTTTCTTGAAATTGGCACAGAGAGAGAAAGGCAGTACTAGAAGGGGGTTCTTACTGCTGGTTCCCAAGCAGTGACCTTCTCTCTCAAGGTTAGCCACAACCAAATGCACATATCCTCTGCATGGAACAGGGGAAGAAAGAGCATCTCTGGGTCACTGGGCCTTCTCTCTTCTGCCTCAGTCTCCCAGGGCATTTCATTCATGATCTGAATCTCAGGAGGTGCCTTTCTTTTGGGGACCAACACAGAGTCAAATTTCTCAGCCTCTTTATCTATGACAGGGAGGAGATCACATATAGGAGTGTCATCACAATCACACGGAGCTCTGTCTATTCCTTGATTATCTCACAATGGGGACCTGGGCAATATGAGGCACTGGTCAGTTGAAGGGTGAGTGCACCAGATCTTAGGAGTGCTAAGTCCAGAACTGTGATACTACTCCTCAGTTTCTCTTTTCTCAAAGTAACTCTTTACTGCTCTAAAGAAATGTCAAGTACCCTGTTCATAGAGTCATGTAGTTGCAGTTGAATCAGGACACAGGAACAACTTGGTGCCTTTAATGAAATAAAAGTTTCTGTTTGAAATAAGACAGATATATAGATACTGACACAGAGAAATCAAGGAAAGCAGGTATTGTGAAACCAAGGAAAAAAAGAAACATTCAGGTTGAGACAGAGAAAAAGGAAACAACATTAGAGACAGATAAGAGGGATGTTGTCAGGGAGGAGAAAGATGAACAGCAACCTGGCTGTGTGCCCCTACTTCTTAATCTCATCACACCAAACTCTCTCATGCACCCCACATGAATCAGTATTTTTGGGACACACCATTTGCCATTTGGGGTCTCCACCAGAGTCTCAATGCTGTTGAGGATGCTTTAATGTAATCCAAATTGGTTGTGACCTGATTAGGTTCCAGGCCCTGGGTCACACATCTCCAACAACTCCCACTGATAGCTGATGGTCCTGATGAACCCTCTTTCCCAGCAATGTCCTCATGAAACTATGGTTTTGGGATTAATACCTGACCATCACTTGGGTGAATAGAAACCCCATATGCTTTGGGGATATTCCAATAACTTCACCATCTTTGGGACTTAATCAGATACACCCATGCTTCTGTACCTGTCTGGAATCCCCCTTGATAAGACAGCATATGCAGGTAGTGGAGGAATCTATATTTAAGTGTCTGTTGGGAGATCTTTCTCATGGCCATGTGTGTTCTCATATGATGTCCTATCCCCAAATAATCCTTTTTTTCTGAGTTCTAGCTCATATTATTGCCTACTGACCATAACACCATTTGTGAGAACATAGGGTGTCCAATGGAGGATACCAATAGTTTAATCAAGGTTCTGACATTTATCAACCCACTGTGACCTGATACTGGCCTATAAGATCCCCTTGGCTGACATGGAATGAGTTTGGATGATAATGGCTAGGTAGTATTGGGGCTTGAGTTGGGGGAAGTATATTTCTAAGCAGAAGGAGGGAAGTTCCCATGGCCTGACTGAGTCACCAAATTTCTAGTGTTCTTAGGCAAATCATGGCCCTGTCGCAGTGTGGGCTCACCCGGAGGGCCGCTGCAGGGGCAGTGTGGGCTCGGGCGGAGGGCTGCAACACACGGAGGGGCCTTCTGAGAAGGCGCTCTGGGGCCGGCAAGGTGCGGAGGATGCGTGGTAGGAAGAAGACTACCGAGGAGACCAGGATCTGTGCGCAAGTCTGATTTATTCAGAAAGTACAGCGGTTAATATAGGGCGAAGATGGGGGAGGGGCAGGGGGCGTGGCTGGGGGGTGGAAGACGGCTGATAGGTTTGTGCAGGGGTGCATCACTGGTTGCGGGCAGAAGACGGGGTAGCCAGGGTTCTCGGCGGCAGCGAGGCGGGGCTGTCATGGCGCGGCAGTGGCCCTCGGGGGAGAGGCAGGGTTAGGCCACCGAGGGGAAAGCGGGTGCAGCTGGGCAGAGGGGCGGGCAGTACGCCTGAACCCCAAGCGGAGGGCCTTAATGCCTGTTCCCGCCACCTGGGTCTGACTCGCACCGGCGCCTGGAGATTAGCCAACCCTTGCTGTCGCCGCGCTCCCACACAGTGCCACTCTACATTTCCCCCTTTTCTTTTATTAAGCGCCGAAGAAGGTGGAAGAGGAAGGGCTAGAGCTCATTTTGTTGGGGGGGGCCTCGCCAGGCAGCGTGTTCGAGAAGCCTGTCTTGGGGGGTGTGAAGTTGGGTGGCGGCAGCCGCCGGGCCCTTTCAACTTGGGCTAGGTGGAGTAGCTGCAGAACTTGTTGGTGGAGAGGGTCGGGTTCGGCATTCAGGGTCATCATGGCCATCCGAGGGGCGAGGTGTCGCTGGCGACGTTTCTCTCTCCGGGTCAGGCGGTTCAGTGGTGGCGGGCCGGATGAGGCGTCCTGGGATCCAGATGGGCTGGGCGGCGTCATCTGGAAAGACACAAGCAAAACCCCTTCCCTGGGCAAGGAGGGGGGCAGGCCCTGACCAGATGTTAGTCTTGGGGTCTTTCCACTGAACAAGGGGGGCCTGTGTGGGCCGGTAGGATGGGCCCCAATGAACATGTACTGGGGAAAGGCCATCCTCATCAAAGCAGAGGAGGTTGTGGTGGATTAAGGCAGAGGTGACAATTTCTCCAGGTGTGTGGCGGGGATGGTTGCTCCTTTCCTTTTGAATAAGATGCTTGAGGAAGAGATGAGTGCGTTCAACCATGCCTTGACCTTGGAGGTTGAACGGAATTCCAAAGTGATGAGTGATGTTGTATAGCCTCAGGAACGCGGCGAAGGAAGCGCTGCGATATGCTGGTCCATTGTCGGTTTTCAGGTCCCATGGGACTCCCATGAAGAGGATGGCTTGTCTGAGGGCCTGAATGCAGTGCTTGGCTGTTTCTCCTGGGAGGGGAACGGCATAGCACAGGTGGGAGAAGGTGTCGATGGCCACATGGAGATACTTGAGCCTGCCGAACTGGGGCACGTGGGTGACGTCCATTTGCCATCAGGCATTGGGGCGTAGCCTGCGCGGATTAACTCCTTGCAGCTGTAGCGGCCCAAGGGGCAGAAGGGGTGCACAGGTTTGGCAGCATCTGACCATGTGCTTGCAGGCCTGGATGGAAAGTTCCGGGAACAACTTGTGAAGGCTCCTGGCAGAGAAGTGAAATCGAGAGTGGAGTAGCTTGGCTTGGTTGAGGAGGTCTCCAGGTGGAGGGGCGGGCGGTTGGCTTCCCGAGCGCTCTACTGAGGCTGGGAGGGCTTGGACGGCTTGATTGGCAAGGTTATTGCCGGCGGCGATAGGTCCAGGAAGGCCAGAATGGCTCCTCACATGGGCGATGTACCAGGGCGCTGTGCTGTTTTCCAAGAGACTCTGGAGAGTTAGGAGTGCTTGGTCGATAGGCCTTTTGGCAGGAAAAAATGTGGTGAAAGCCAAGACTTGGCAGACTTGCAAGGTGTACAGGCTGTTGGTGAAGATGTTGAGGGGTCTGTCGGGACAGGCGTGGAGAGCTAGGACGATGGCTTGGAGCTCTCCTACCTGGACAGAGTTCACGTTGATGTGGATGAGTATTTGAGGCTCTGACGTACCAGGCAAGTAGATGACAGCTGCAAACATGTGCTTGGAGGCGTCAGTGAAGGCGGTGGTGGCATGTGGGTAGGGGCGGTGAGATGGGAAGGGGTGGTGCGGCGGAGGGATGAAGGATAACTGGGAGATGCCCTGAAGCAGCCGATGGCTGGGGTAGTGGTTTTCAAATTCGCCATGGAAGAGTTCCACAAGGACTTGCATGTCTGGACTGGACAGAAGCAGCGCGGTGGTTTTCTTGGCATCAAGCGGCCACACAATGGTGTCGGGGGAGTACCATATGTGTGGGTGCATTGCCGGATGAGGTCAATGGCGAAGGAGATCCAGAGGGTGACTTGTGGGCCGATTTTTCTGAGCTTGCTTTTGGCGGTATGGAGCCAGAGAAGGGGCCCCTTCTGCCAGAGGAGCCCAGTGGGCGTACCCGTGGTAGGCAGGATCAGTGCCAAGATGGCTCAGTTGGGGTCATGATGCTGCAGTTGGCATTCTCGCAGGGCATCATTGACAGCTCGGATGGCCTCCTGCGCAGCCGAGGTAATAGCGATTTTCTTTGTTATGGCCTGCGGAAGGTCTTGGTCGGTTTGCAGGAGGGCGAAGAGGGGTTGTAGTTGAGCGGTGGTGATCGGGAGAGCTGAACGGAGCCAATTGATGTGCCCACAGATTTGCTGTAGCTCTGTCAGAGATAGCTTCTGTGGAATGGCCAGTTGGGGGGCAACAGGCGTGATGGTGTTGTGGATGTTGAAGCCTAGAAAGGTGAAGGAGAGGTCCATGTGTACCTTATCTTGTTGGACTTGTAGGCCAAGGTCGTTGAGATGGCGCAGTAATGCCGTGACGATGGCTTGGAGGCCTCCGGGGGTTTCATGCACCACGAGAAGGTTGTCCATGTAATGAACAATGTATGCAAAGTTCTTTAATGGCTGAATTGCCTTATTGACATAAAGCTGGCAGATGGCCGGGCTGTTTCGCATCCCTTGCGGGAGGACTCGCCATTGGTAACGCTCAGCTACTTCTTGGTGATTGGTGCATGGGAGCGTGAAGGCGAATTTTGGATGGTCTTTTGGGTGCAGTGGAATGGAGAAGAAGCAGTCCTTGATGTCGATGGTGGCGGCGCACCAGTGTCTAGGTATAGCCGTGGGGTGGGGGCACCCCGTTTGGGGGGAGCCCATTGGGAGGATGTGCTTGTTGATCTCACGCAGGTCTTGGAGGAGCCGGTACTTGCCTGACTTCTTCTGAATGACGGAGACGGGTGAGTTGTATGGACTGGTGGATGGCTCAGTGTGTCCTGTGTCGAGCTGGTCATAGGCAAGAGCTCGGAGAACTAACAGTTTCTGGGATGAGATGGGCCACTGCTCCACCCAAATGGGCTCCTCGGTATCCCATTCAAGAGGAGTGGGTGCTGGAGGTGTAATGCGAGCAGTGGTGTATATCATTGGGGGGGAGCCGTGGATAGAATGGCTCTGCAGTTCGAGAGGACATCCCGGCCCCAGAGGATATTGTCGATGCCGGGCAGGACAAGGGGGTGGAAGGTGACTTGGCGGCCTTCCTTGTCCTTCCAAATAAGATCTCGGCTGGTTTGGAATGAGGGAGCTGTTCTGGTGGCTCCAATGACGTGGGGGCCGGGAAGCACACCCCAGTTGTGTGCAGCTGTTTCTGGGAAGCAGGATATTTCTGCCCCGGTGTCAAGGATTCCCTCGAACCATTGGCCTTCAACCTCTAACTCCATTATTGGTTCCTTGGGTCCCAGTGGAACGGTCCACATTATGGCAGAGGGTGGTTGCGTGGGTGAGCGGCCTCTTGCTGGCGGGGCTGAGGCTTGCCCCCTCTCGCGTTTAAAGGCTGCCGTTGGCTGTTGGCGGTGCGGCAGTCATGGGCCCAATGGTATCCTTTGCTGCAGCGGGGACATAGGGTGGGAGGTGCGCGTGGTCTGTCTCCTCCGGTGTCTTGAGGCGTGTTCATGGATGGTCGTGGTCGGGCGGCATGAGGGCATTCGCGGGCAAAATGTCTGGTTTCTCCGCATTTGAAGCAGTCGGAGGAGAGGGACATGGCCGTCGCTATGGCCTGAGCCAGCGCGGTGGCCTGTGGGTCTATGTGGGAGCAGGCCAGGATCCAGTCGTGTACTCCCCTTTCCTTCATTGGTAGGATGGCTTGTCGGCCGGCATTGGTGGCCCTTTCCAGAATGAGTTCCCGGGCGAGGGCTTGTTACACATGCTCTCCAGGGACCTTGCGCTTGCAGGCCTCCTGAACCCGGGATATGAAGTCGGCGAAGTCTTCGTCTTTTCGTTGGACTAGCTTGGCAATTGGCTCAGGTCTGGTGGCGGAGCAGCTGCGGAAAGCGCAGAAAGCCAGCTCACAAAGTTGGAGCCAGAACTCGGGGGGGGACGTTGTGATATTGGGCCGGATTGGCGAATTGGCCCGTGCCTGTGTAAGCGTCTGGGGGATGGCGAGCCCCGACACGGGCGTTGTGTGCCACTTGCTTTTCTGCCTCTGATGTAAAGTGAGCACACCAGTCGATGAATTGGCCGGGGGTTAGAATGGCCCGAGCGAGGGAAACCCAGTCATACAGAACCGCGAGCTGAGTGCTAAGCTCCTCAAGCAAATGTTGGGTGTACGGGCTACCGAGGCCGTTCTCTTTAACAGCCTTGCAGAGGTATTTTATTTTGTTGGCTGTAAAGGGGTACCAATCCTGAGGACAGTGCCGCGAGGGGGCGGCATTCAGTGGGTATAAGAGTGGCATCTGATGCGCGGGGGCCTCTGCCCACAGGGGCCAAGTACCCATGGGCCCTCTGGCGGATGAGGGATCCGCGGTGGGGGGTGCCCAGGTGTGGGGCGAGAACGTGGCTCGTCCCAAGATGGCGGTGCCTCACAAGATGGCGGACTGCCCCCAGGGGGTAGGCGGCTTGTAAGATGGCAGCCGCTCCTCTTCCGGCAGGGGCCAAGATGGTGCCGTGGCCGGAGGGGGCAGGTATAGGGGGAGGGACTTCCCTTTATCTTCCCAAGAAGAAGGTGAAAGTTCGCCATCTTGGGGCGAGGTAGGCACGTCCAGTTTGGGCGGGCAAGAGTCCAGGGTGTTGTTGAGGCGGCTGGACAAGGACTCGGTGTCGGAATCACTGTCTGACTGAGACCCCTCTCCCTTGCTCTTACCGTAGGTGCAGTGGAAAGCATCCCGTTTGACGGGGGTGCCCTGGAGGCACGAGTGAATGGTGATGAGTGTGGGGAGAAGACTGGGGGGAAAATGCTTGTTCTCATACTCCATAGCCGCCGTGAAGTGGTCAATGAGGTTAGTGTATGTGTCTGGGTCCCACAGCTGGCAATTGGAGAGCCAGGGGTTGAAAGGCAGCAAAAGGTCCCAGTACGTTTGGAGCTGCTTTACTGAGACATTCATATGATTGGTGTCTAAAAGGCTGGCAAGGGCCCTAACCTGAGGCGCCTGGCGGGAGGAAAGATGGCCACCCATGGCGCCGACGGCGGGGCCTAGCGAAGACAGGGGTCCTTACATTGCGGGCGAGGCGGGTGGGGGTCCGGCCGGGAAGTTGTTGTCCCCACGTTGGACGCCAAAATGTCGCAGTGTGGGCTCACCCGGAGGGCTGCTGCAGGGGTGGTGTGGGCTCAGGCAGAGGGCTGCAACACATGGAGGGGCCTTCCGAGAAGGCGCTCTGGGGCTGGCAAGGTGCGGAGGACGCGCGGTAGGAAGAAGACTACCGAGGAGACCAGGATCTGTGCGCAAGTCTGATTTATTCAGGAAGTACAGCGGTTAATATAGGGTGAAGACGGGGGAGGGGCAGGGGCCGTGGCCGGGGTGCGGCAGATGGCTGATAGGTTTGTGCAGGGGTGCATCACTGGTTGCGGGCAGAAGACAGGGTAGCCAGGGTTCTTGGCGGCAGCAAGGCGGGGCTGTCATGGCGCGGCAGTGGCCCTCGTGGGAGAGGCGGGGTTAGGCCACCGAGGGGGAAGCGGGTGCAGCTGGGCAGAAGGGCGGGCAGTACGCCCGAACCCCAAGCGGAGGGCCTTAATGCCCGTTCCCACCACCCGGGTCCGACTCGCACCGGCGCCTGGAGACGAGCCGACCCTTGCTGTTGCCGCGCTCCCACACGGTACCACCCTACATGGCAGGATATATAATGGCCTGAATCTGTCATTGTAATGTCATTCTGGATGGTTCTCAAGTCCCAAAAATGCCCCCATATTATACCTGTTTTCCCCCTCCCAAACCCCAGAACCTCCAGTGGCTACTATCTCTACATCAATGATCTTTCTTCCATTGGTAGGATCACAATAAGTAGGTAGTAGAATACTAGCAAGTATACTTCAGTGCATGTTTTTTTCCCCTATTCAGAGGACTCTGTGATGATGATGCCCACTCCACCTTTAATTGAAGGGAGGTTTTGATCCCATATGGCCGATGGATGGGATTCTATTGATTGTAATTATACATACTCTCGGATCCTTGATATCTTGTTTGTTGATCATCTCCTCAGTTGTCCTGGGGCAGTCCAATGAACTGGAGAGTATGTAATGTGTTGCAACACCATTGAAATTTTGGACCTAGCTGGACAACCCCAAGATTTAAGTCTCCTGAATGTACACCTACCATCTCTAGTACTAATTATAGGTTAATTTCCAATTTTCAAAGATGTATTTTCAATTCTTAAATTTTAGAAATGCACAGTCTCAGGCAACATGCCAGACCTATTGATTCATAATCAACATTTTAAAAGATGCATGGGTGTTATTCTCAATGAAGCATGAGAAGTGCTGTCCTACAAAAATTGTAAAGATTTTAAGATGCAACATTTTAATTATGATATTTATTGAACATCTTATTTTAATACAAGAGTTATACTCTTTGACCAATGCTTCATATCCATTTTCTCATTTAATTCTTGTCACCATCTATTCTAGTTCTCTTGCCACTCCTTATGAAGTTTAAATAAGCTTGTCAATTTCTACAAAGATATCAGTGTAATTTTCATTGCAGTAGTTAAATTTATAGATTAGTTCTGAGTAAACTGATATAAAATCTTGACTTCTGATCTATGAAAAATGTGTATCTCTATTCATCTAGGTACTCATATTTTTTCATTCAAGTATTTTTTATTTCTCATAGCAATACTTTGTATTTTCTACTTTAAAAAACCTTTTCATTAGAGATTTGTGGGTTTACAGAACAATCATACATTAATTGCAGTATTCCCAAACACCACCCCACCACCAACGCATTGCATTGGTGTGGAATATTTGTTATAATTGATGATAGTACTTTTCTGTAATTTTACTATTTTTAATACAGCAATTGTATTTCTAAAATCAAGAATTATTTGCATTATAAGTTTCCTACAATTTAAAGAACTCGAACCAAAATAGCTCTAAGAAGTGAAAGTCACAAAACCCATAGAACAATGTAACTTCAATGAGAGTGGACTAAGTAATATATAAGTTTTCATTGAAGACACCTAGTGAACATTTTGTTATATTTCAGTCTTTCACTGTTTTCCCCCTCTTAATGAAAGATACAGTTATGTAACAACAATATTTAAATGAAGTATGAATGATTTATATTTTTGGATTTTTTAAAAATTTAATTTAATTTTTAAATTATTTTTTAAAAAAAGAATGGATCACACAAAAGTTACACTAAAAAAATCATGAGGTTCCCATATACCCAACTCCCCAACCCCCACCCCATCTTTTTTGAATATACACAGATCACAAAAAATGTTACATTAAAAATAGAAGAGGTTCCCATATACCCCACATACCCTCACACCAGTGTAAGAACAACTAAAAAGACAAAAATTGACAAGCACAAAGTCAAAGAAAATATGGATAATAATTTAATAATTCCTTGAAAGCAATGACAATGCATATCAATTGATTAAACATGGGGACACAGATTGGAAGATTGGATAAGGAAATATAATCCATTTATATGCTGGATGACTTTTAAATTAATTTATTTTTTGTCTTTATTTTTTAATATTATATTAAAAAAATATGAGGTCCCCATATACCCTCCAACCCTGTCACCTCCTCCTCCCCCATAGCAACAATCTCCTCCATCATCATGAGACATTCATTGCATTTAGTGAATACATCTCTGAGCACCACTGCAACTCATGGTCCATGGTCCACATTATAGCCCACACTCTCCCATGTTCCATCCAGTGGGCCATGGGAGGACATATAATGTCCAGTAACTGTCTCTGCAGCATCACCCAGGACAACTCCAAGTCCCAAAAATGCCTCCACACCTCATCTCTTCCTCCCATTCTCCACACCCAGCAGCCACCATGGCCACTTTCTCCACACCAATGCCACATTTTCTTCAATTACTAATCACAATAGTTCATGAATAGAATATCAGTAAGTCCACTCTAATCCATATGCTATTCCTCCATCCTGAGGGCCTTGGAATGGTGTGTCCACTCCACATCTATATCAAGAGGGGGCTTAGATTCCACATGGATGCTGGAAACAATCCTCCTGCTTTCAGTTGTAGGCACTCTTGGCTCCATGGTGTGGTGGTTGACCTTCTCTAACTCCATGTTAGCTGAGTAGGTTAAGTCCAATAAACCAGAGTGTAGGAGCTGAAGTCTGTTGAGGCTTAGGACCTGGCTATCATATGGTCAGTCCAGAGATTCAGATCCTCTGGGTATCTATTAAACCCCAGCACCAACTACAGTTCTGGTAAAAGTAACAGGAGAGGTTTGTGAAAAAAGATCATACCTGAATCCAGCTCCACCACACAGAAACACAAACTCCAAAGAAGGGCCAACTGACATGGGACTGGAACTCCATCTGCCAAGATCATAGAACCTGTGGGTCTCTGTAGCCCTCAGGAAAACCAGTACCTGGGGTTGTATCTTCTTTATCTGTCTCTGGGACTCTGTAAGGTGTGCATAAGGGCAACCACTCTGATAACATCCCGGCTCTTTTTGGAGACTCACAGCCATATAAACTCATTTGTTCTTTCCATTTCCCCCTTGGTTCAGGTCAAAAAGCATTTTTATCTCCTGCTAGTATATGTAGACTGAGATATTCTGCTGGTCTGAGTTCACCCTTTTATTCAAGGCCATTTTCTAGTTACATCATCAGCTGGTACTTGGGAGTAATCCCTCAGCACCAGGGAGGCTCATCCCCGGGAGTCATGTTGCACACTGGGCGGAAGGCAATGCATTTACATGCTGAATTTGGCTTTGAGACTGTCCACATTTGAGCAACAGGGAGGCTCTCAGTAAGTAACACTTAGGCACGCTGCAGCTCTAGGCCTTGTTCTTATTTCAGGTGTACAGGCTCACAAGCATAGTCATTAGTATCAAGGGCTCATGGTTGGACCTTCCATATTTTTTTGGTCTTTGCCATTGCACTTAGGGGATTGTTGCTGTTCCTTTAGGGACTGTGATAGAGCTCCCCTGGCTAGGAACTCAGCACTCCCTCAGTTGTTGTTTTTACTTGTATCCACTATGAAAATATCCCAACATTTTTATGTACCCTGGATATATGCCCTGTAGAACTCCCTGCCAACCATGTGTCCCCTGCCATTAACATTATGAAAGTGAAAACTCTTCTGCCATTTATTTCTTTTTTTTACAGCAGAAAAATACAAACTGCAAACTTTGTGCATAATTAGTAGTCCTGATATGAATAGCATAGTCAGATGGGGAGATTAAAAGAGTTTAATGAATATTATTTATCCAGGTATGGGAAGAGCTAAGAGAAACTAAAAAGGAATGAAAAAGTACCCCAGGGATCACAAGGGTGGGACGCCATTAACACAAAGAGATGAGAAAGTCAAGGATGGAAATGATTGCAGTAACCAGCAAGAAAAAGATCTGTTAAAAGTGCTGTAAATACCTTAGTTAGACATATCCAGCCATAGATAAAACACAGGAGGGAATCAGAAGAATAAACACCCTGATTCCTTATCTTCCCAGGATTCTTTATAATTTTTAGCTCGCATTTTCTGATGGCTAGAATAAATACATAGTAAATACAGCCTGTTTGAAGCAGAGCATGAAAGCAGACCATGGATGATTTCCTAGGGTGGAGGAGGAATAGGAATATTTCTATTTCTTGTTCCTATAGTATATTCATTTATAATCTTTTATGGTGTTAGATGGAAAATGAAAACATAGGGGAAATAGGTAAGAGTCTTGCAACATTTTTATTTAGTCAACAGACCTTGAATATCACAAATGCCACTATGGGTCAGACACTGAAGTAAGCTCTTGTGCTAAAGAGGTGAATAAGACAGATACTACTCTGCTCTTCTCTGGCTTATTTAAAGGACTTTTGAATTAAAGAATGAGGCAACTTGGGTTTAATCTGTATATCAAAAGTTTTTAAAGAACCAATAGCTGAAGAAATTTTTTTTATTTTCAGAAAGTGTATTAATATTGCTTACTAGTTGAGAAGGAATCAGATTAAAAGGTGGCCTCCCTGTGCCTAGATGTCCTGCGGCAAAGACCCAGTGACTTTTCAGAAGGTGTATTAGAAGGGATTCCAGCATCCATTTAAGAAACTTAATTAGGCTTATTCTAATCTCATTTTATAAAATAAAAAAGTAGCTTGTTTCTTCTCTTCTGGCACAGCTTGGAATAAAAATACTTCAAAAATTTATTTCTGTATTTATCCCCCTTTTTTTTGTGCTCACTGTCTGCTCACAGTCTCCATTCATTACATGTCCTTCTGTGTTTACTTGTCTTCTCCTTAGATGGCACTGTGAACTGATCCTGGGACCTCCTGGAGTGAGATAGAGGCAACCTATCTCTTGCACCAATATATTTCCTTGGTTTGCTGCATCTCGTATTGTTTCTCCTCTGTGTCTATTTTTGTTGCATCTTCTTTCTTTGCCAGCTGTCTGTGCAGGCCAGGACTCCATGTGGGCCCATATTCTGTGTGGGCCAACTCACCACACAGGACTGCTTGCCTTCACCAGGAGGCCCTGGGAATCAAATCCTGAACATCCTATATGGTAGAAGGGAGACCAATTGCTTGAGCCACATCTGCTTCCCAAAACTACTTATATTATTAAAATGCTTAGCGTTTCAATGAAAATACAAAATATAAAATGTCCACTATCTTACTATTAAGATAATGAATGCCTCACTTCTCAATAACACATCAGAACTGGAATTAAAGGAGATATGATGTACATGACTGAACTCATTCTAGAACAACTTATGCAGAATCCCCAAGTGCAGAGAATTTTATGCAGGGTCTTTTTTATCACTTATATTGTCACTGTCAGGGACAACCTAATCATTGTGGGTACCATAATCTGCAGTCAGACTTTCGAGTCAACAATATCTCTTACTTCATGTCTTTGATAGATGCATGCTCTTTCTCCTCAATAATTCCTAAAATTCTAGCTGATGTGCTCTCTCAGACAAAAGGCATCTCCTTCAATGGCTATGTGGCACAGTTCTTTATTGAACTTCCTAGACATTCTGAGGTTGTTCTTCTCATGCTTGTGGCCTGTGATGGCTATATTGACATCTGCAGACCTCTGCACTAAGCCACCTTTATGAACCCCTGCACATGCTGCCTCCTGGCGGAGATATTTAAGACAGTGGGCTTTCTACACAATAGGACAGGTTCCAGTCACCTTCTGGCTCCCATTCTGTGGAAGAAACATCATGGAACATTTAATGCATGACATCCCATCCTGATACAATGTGCCTGCAATGACACTTTCATCATTGGTCCCTTGGTATCTACCAATTGTGGAGTATCCCCTGTGATCACCTTTAATATTGTTGATATCAGATGTTGTTATCTTGTACTCCTTGAAGACTCATGGATCTGCATGGAGGTAAAAGACCCTTACTATGTGCGGCTCCCATGTCACAGTTGTCTTTTCTTTGTGCCCTGTATTTTTATGTATCTATGTCAGTAGTCATCTTCTACATGGATAAAATCATAGCAAAATTCTATAACCTTGTCATTCCCATGTTAAATCCTATCAGCTATACAGTAAAGTACACAGAGGTAAAAATTACTGTTAGAATGTTATTAAATAGGAATGTAATTTGAGAGAGAAAATGATCCAATACAAAGGTTATATTTTTATTAAAACAATTTACATTTTTTATTTTACCTTTGTACCCTAGCTCTCACACAACACTTAGAAAATTTTCTCTGAGATAGGTATTATCATAATGATTACTCCCATTTTAATGATGAAGGAAAATATACTCAAAAAGATTAAATGACCAACCCAAAATCAAAGACAAAGATAATATATTGGATCTACATTTGTCTAATTGCAAATTCCATGCCCTTTCCATCATTGAAAAGAGTATCAGAAAAAAGGGGAACATATAGATAGAATAATTTCTTATAACATATAATAGTAAGAATGAGAAATTTTGAGCTATATATAAATTACAAAGTTAAAATGCTTGATGATAGCTCTTTTCTAATTACAGAGTTGAATAACATACCTAATATACAAACAGCTGCAAAACTTGCAAAACTGTATTGCCTACTGGTATATAAAAGGATATGTAATACAATTTCAAAAGAAGATAGTTGGTAATACTTTATTTGAAATTTATTTATTTATTTATTTTTTAAATTTTTTGGCTTTATTTTTTTAATGTTACATTAAAAAAATATGAGGTCCCCATATACCTCCCACCCCACTCCTTCCCCCACTGTGGACCATTGACCATGAGTTGCAGCGGTGCTCAGAGATGTATTCACCAAATGAAATGAATGTCTCATGATAATAGAGTACGTTGTTGTTTTTGGAACTTTATTTAAATCTCATGTTTAAAACTATAATGTGCTCATGTTTTGTTGGGTAAGAAATGCAAGTAATAACAAAAATTTGTTGCATTTAAATAAAAATGAAAACTTGTAAGTGTCCTCATAAGTTCATAACAAACCTATAAAATCTAAATCTAGTTTTCTTATTTTAAAGAAAAAAGCGGGGTATCATAAATGTTAAATAACAAGATCAAAGAATATGTAAATCAGTCTGTTTTTTTTCAATTTCTACTCAATTTATTCATTTTTAAAAAAACATCACATTCAAAAAATATGAGTTCCTAATTCACCCCCACCGCCCCCACCCCACCAATCCCCACACACTAATACACTCCCCCATCATCATGACACATCCACTGTATCTGGCGAGTATATCTCTGGGCATCGCTGCACCCCATGGCCTGTGGTCCACACCATAGCCCAGACTCTCCTACGTTCCATCCAGTGGGCCATGGGAGGACAATGTCCGGCAATTGTTCGTGGAGCACCACCCAGGACAACTCCAAGTCCCGAAAATGCCTCCACATCTCATCTCTTCCTCCAATTCCCCCCACCCAGCACCCACCATGGCCACTTTTTCCACACCAATGCCACATTTTCTCGATTATTAACCACAAGAGTTCATGAATAGAATATCATTAAGTCCACTCTAATCCTTACTGTATTCCTCCTTCCTGTGGACATTGGCTTGGTTGTGTCCATTCCACATCTGTGTCAAGAGGGGGCTTAGATTCCACATGGATACTGGATGCAATCCTCCTGCTTTCAGTATAGGCACTCTAGGCTCCATGTTGTGTTGGTTGACATTCTTCAACTCCATGTTATCTGAGTCGGGTAAGTCCAATACATCAGAGTGTAGGAGATGAAGTCTGTTGAGGCTCAGGACCTGGCTAGCATATTGTCAGTCCAGAGATTCAAATCCCCTAGATATATCTTAAACCCCAGCACGAACTACAATTCCAGTAAAGTAGCATGAAAGGCTTGTGAAAAGAGATCCCATCTGAGTCCAGCTCCATCACACAGAAACACCAGCTCCAAAGAAGGACCAACTCTCATGGCAGTGAACCCCATCTGCCATGACCATAGAACCTGTGGGTCTCTTTAGCCCTCAAAAGGACCAATACCTGGGGTTGTATCTACTTTATCTGTCTCTGAGACTCTGCTCAGGTGTGCATAAGGGCAATCCTTCTGATAACCTCCAGACTCTTTTTTAGAGACTCATAGACATATAAACTCATTTGTCCTTTCCATTTCCCCCTTACTTTAGGTTAAACAGCATTTTTAACTCATGTTATTTTATGTAAACAGGGATATTCTGCTGGTGCATGTTCAACCTTTAATTCAAGGTCATTTTCTAGTTGCATCATCAGCTGGTACTTGGTAGTGATCCCTCATTGCCAGAGAGGCTCATCCCCGGGTGTCATGTCCCACACTGGGGGGAAGGCGTTGCTTTTACATGCTGAGTTTGGCTTCGAGACTGGCCACATTTGAGTAACAAGGAGGCTGTCAGGAGGAAACTCCCAGGCATAGTGCTGCTCTAGGCCTTGTTCTTATTTCAGGTGTATAGGCTCACAAGCAGTCATTAGTATCAGGGGCTCACTCTTGGACCCTCATTCCTTCCTGGTCCTTACTGGTGCACCTGGGGGACTGCCGCTGATCTCCTAGGGACAATGACAGAGCCTCCCCTTGCCAGTTACCCAGTATCCCCCCAGCTTTTGTTTTTAATTATTTCCACTATGAGTATATCCAAGCATTTCCATGAACCCTGGACACAGGCCCTGTATAAAACCCTGTCAACAATATATCACCTGTCAATAACATCCAATACCAGTATTCCTCCTCTGCCATTGTTGAACCACACTGTGATCCAAAACTTCCTGAAAAGTGAAGCCCAATATAATCTCAGGTTCCCGTACTAGTAAAATGGAATATAGTGATGAGTTCAAAGGTTAGATATAGAATACATATTGATTTGGAAAAATTCTACATCCTATCTTTTTCTTTTCTTTTTTTCCTAATTATTGAGCTTCTCTTAACAAGAGCATTAGATCACAGTAATTCATATATACAATATACAGTACTCACACATATCCATTACAAAACATTTTCCCTTCCACAGCGATAATCTTTTAACTTATTCATAACATATTTACTGAAACTGATGTACAGATATTGAGAAAATGGCTTTCAAACCAGGTGACATTTGTGTTTACATTGTGCTTTATACTTTAAGCTATAAAGTTTTCTAAATTTTTAATTTATCCTATGTTTAAATTATGGTTTACATTATTAGTCTGTCGTCTCCTATATGTTTTTGATGTAATATTACATGTTTTATATCCATCCTTGTGTACTCTTGTGAAATACTTCTTTTGCCCTCACATTTATTTTGGTTCCATCAAATCAATATCTATTTCCCCCTCCCCTTGGGGCCCACAGTGGCAGTCAATCTTCATTTCTTGAGGAGCCATGTTCAGAGATACTTGCAACAGCGTTGAAGGCTTGACTTGCTCAGCTGCCTTAATGCCCTGGGAGCCACCCTTTCTCTTGAGAGATACAGTTCCCTCTATTTGATGGTATTAGTCCTCCCCAGGATGTGGGTCTACCTTCACGCTCATTATATGGGTCTCTACCCAATGGTATAACCCACTCTGGCAAAATGAGCATTCAGTTATTCCCTAGGAGTCTCTCCTGCATCAGATTATCCCCTTTGAGTATTTTAAACAGGTAACTTTCTTAATTATATTTTGAAAAGATTTTCTCAGCATTATACTCTCAAAAAACACCTGAGAATCTCCTATGTTCATATGTTGCCCCACCCTCCCCCCAATTTCTTGGGCAATATTACCCATCTGCCCATCCCTAGCCCCGCTCAAACCCCCAAAGCCCCAAAGCTCCACCCAAAGGTAACCCTATGCCCCCATTTTATCTCTTCCTTGTGCACATACTTACCTCAATCTTATCATAGATTTCACCCATGTAGATGTCAGCTTACATCCTTCCTCTACCCCCCGATTTCCTGTAAGCCTATCTTCCAGTCTCTAGCTCTCTGAGGCAGCTTCCTTATTTCATATAATTGAGATCATGTCGTATTTGTCCTTCAATGCCTGGGTTGCTTCACTCAACATAGGGATCTCAAGATTCATCCATGTTATCACATGTGTTTGAAGTGTATTTGTTCTTAAAGTTGAGTAGTATTCCATTGTATGTATATACCACATTTTATTGATCCACTAATCTGTTGATGGGCATTTGGTTCGATTCCAACTTTTGGAGATAGTGAACAATGCTGCTATGAACATTGGTGTGCATATATCGGTTTGTGTCCTTGTTTTCAGTTCTGCTGGATATATACCCAGCAGTGGAATTGCTGGGTCATATGGCAAATCTATGTTTTGTTTTTTGGGAAAACACCAAACTGTCCTCCAGAATGGCTGGATACTTCTGCATTCCTACCAGCAGTGGATGAGTGTTCCCATTTCTTCACATCCTATCCAGCAATTGTATTCTTCTGTTTTTTTCATAACTGCCAATCTTATGGGAGTAAGGTGGTATCACATTGTATTTCTGATTTGCATTTCCCTGATAGCTAAAGATTTGGAGTATGTATTCAGGTGCTTTTTAGCCATTTCTATTTCTTCTTTGGAGAAGTGTCTGTTTAAAACTTTCTCCCATTTTTTAATGGGTTGTTTATCTTTTTATTTTCAATATATAGGAATTCCTTATATATGCAAGTTATGTCTCTTATCGGATATATGGTTGCCAAATATTTTCTCCCATTGTGTAGGTTCCCTTTTTACTTTCTAGACAAACTCCTTTGAGGTGCAGAAGGCTTTAATTTTGAGGAAGTCCCATTTATCTAATTGTTCTTTTGCTCCTCATGCTTTTGGTGTGATATTCATGAAGCCATTTCCTATTACAAGGTCTTATACATGTTTCCCTACATTAATTTCCAAGGTCTTTATAGTCTTGGCTCTTATATTTAGGTGTTTGATCTATCTTGAGTTACCTTTGTATAAGGTGTGAGATGGTAATCCTCTTTCATTCTTCTACATATGGATATCCAATTCTCCAGGCACCATTTGTTGAATAGACCATTCTCTCCCAGTTGAGAGGATTTGTTGGCTTTATGGAATATTATATGGCTATAGATATGAGGTTCTATATCAGAGCTTTCAATTCAATTCCATTGGTCTGTGTTTCTCTCCTTATGCCATTACCATGCTGTTTTCAGTACTGTAGCTTTGCAGTATGTTTTGAAGTCAGGTAGTGTGATTCCTCCACTTTCGTTTTTCTTTTTCAATATGTCTTTTGCTTTTCAGGGCCTCTTTCCTTTCCAAATAAATTTCATAGTTAGTTTTGCTGGTTCCTTAAAGGAGGCTGTGTTGATTTTTATTGTGATTGCATTGAATGTGTAGATCAGTTTTGGTAGGATAGACATCTTAATAATATTTAGTCTTCCTATCCATGAACAGGGAATATTCTTCCATTTATTAAGGTCTTTGATTTCCTTGAACAGTGTTGTGTAGTTCTCTGTGTATACGTTTTTTACATCTTTAGTTAAATTTATTCCTAAATATTTGATTTTTTAATTTACAATTGTAAATGGTATTTGTTTCTTGATTTCATCCAGAGCTTGCTCATTATTGGAGTACAGAAATGTTACTGATTTTTGCGCATTGATATTATAACCTGCGACTTATTAAACCCATTTATGAGTTCTAGAAGCTCTGTTGTAGACCTCTCAGGGTGTTCTACATATAGGATCTTGTCATTTGCAAATAATGAAATTTTGACTTCTTTCTTTCCAATTTGAATGTCTTTTATATCTGGTTCTTGCCTCAGTGCTCGAGCAAGTTCTTCTAAGACAATCTTAAATAGAAGGGGAGACAGTGGGGATTCTTGTCTTGTTCATGACTTAAGAGGGAAGGGTTTTAGGATTTCTCCATTGTAAATGATGTTGGCTGTAGGTTTTTCATATATACTCTTTATCGTGTTCAAAAAATATCCTTTCATCCTGGTCTTTTGGAGTGTTTTTATCAAAAAGTTTGCTGTATTTTGTCAAATGCTTTTTCTACATCTATAGATAGAATCATGTGATTTTTTTTCCTTCAATCTGTTTATATGCTGTATTACATTGATTGATTTTCTTATGTTGAACCATCCTTGCATACCTGGTATGAATCCCACTTGGTCGTGGTGTATAACTCGTTTAATGTGTTGTTGAATAAGAATAGCAAGTATTTTGTTAAGTATTTTTGCGTCTAGGTTCATTGGAGAAATTGGTGTGTAATTTTCCTTTCTTGTGGTGTCTTTGTTTGGCTTTGGTACTAGGGTAATGTTGGCATCATAGAAGGAGTTAGGCAATGTTCCTTCTGTTTTGATTTATTGGAAGAGTTTCAGCAGGATTGGTAATAGTTCTTTTCTGAATGTTTTGTAGAATTCACCTGTGAACCCGTCTGGCCCTGGGCTCTTTTTAGTTGGGAGGTTTTTAATGACTGATTCTATCTCTTTACTAGAGATTGGTTTGTTGAGATCATCAATATCTTCTTTCATCAGTATAAGCTGCTTATGTGTTTCTAGGAATTTGTCCATTTCCTCTGAATTGTCATTTTTGTTGGAATATAGTTTTTCAACGTATCTTCTTATGATAGTGTTTATTTCTGTGGGGTCAGTGGTGATATCTCCTTTCTCATTTCCTATTTTGTTTATTTGCATCTTCTCTCTATTTTTCTTTGTTAGTCTGGCTAAAGGTTTGTGAATTTTGTTGTTCTTCTATAAAAACCAGCTCATGGTCTTGTTTATCTTTTCAAGTGCTTTCTTATTTTCTATTTCATTTAGTTCTGCTCTTATATTTGCTACTTCCTTCCTTCTTCTTCCTGTGGGATTACTTTGTTTTTTTTTCTAATTCCTCCAAATGTGCACTTAGTTCTTCAATTTTGTTCTTTCTTCTTTTTGGATAAATGAATTTATGGCTATAAATTTCCCTCTCAGTACTTCCATTGTTGCATCCCATATATTTTGTTATATTGTGTTATCATTATCATTTTTTTCAAGGTAGTCATTGATTTCTTTTGAGATTTCCTCTTTGACCCACTGTTTTTCTAAGACTGTGCTGCTTAATTTCCATATCTTGGTGTGAAATCTGGGCCTCTGGCCCTTGCAGATTTCCAGCTTCACTCCACTGTGGTCAGAGATATTATTTTGTATGATTTCAATCTTTCTGAATTCATTAACCCTTCCTTTGTGGCTTAGCATATGGTCTATCTTGGAGAATGATCCATGTGCACTTGAGAAAAATATATATCCTGCTGTGTTTGCATGTAATGATCTGTATATGTCTATTAAATCCAGCTCCTCTAATATACACTTCAAATATTTTGTTTCTTTAGTGATTCTCTTTTGAGATGTTCTGTCCAGAGTTGATAGTGGTGTATTAAAATCCCCCATTATAATTGTAGATGCATCAATTCTTTCACTTAGTTTTTCAAGCGTTTGCCTCATGTATTTAGAGGAGCACTTGTTAGGAGCATAAATATTTATGATTGTTCGTTCTTCTTGAGAGATTGTCCCTTTCACTAAGATGAAGTATCCTTTTTGTCTCTCACAATTGTTTTGCATTTAAAGTCCATTTTGTCTGATATTAATATAGCTACTCCTGCCTTTCTTTGGTTATTGTTTGCTTGTAAGATTGTTTTCCCACCATTCACTTTCAGCCTCCATGAATCCCTGGGTCTAAGATGTGTCTCTTGTAGACAGCATATAGATGGGTTATATTTCCTTATCCAATGTCCAGTCTGAATCTTTCGATAGGTGAGTTTAATCCATTGACATTCGGTGTTATGTTAGCCATAATTTGATTGGACTTGTGTTTGTCATATTTTGTTTTTTTTGTTTTCCTTCTCTTTTTGTCTTTTTTGTTGCTCTTACACTCTCCTGCAACTCTGCCTGTGCTGTTTTGTCCTTTATTCCTGCAGAATTCCCTTTAGAATTTCTTGAAGGGGAGGTTTCTTGTTGGCATACTCTTTCAGGTTCTGTTTATCTGTGAATATTTTGAACTTTCCATCATTTTTGAATGCTAGTTTAGCTTGATAGAGTATTCTTGGTTGGAATTTTTTTTCCCTTTAGTACCTTGACTATATCATACCACTGCCTTCTTGCCTCCATGGTTTCAGATGAGAAATCAGCACTTAATCTTATCAAGCTTCCCTTGTATATGATGGTTTTCTTTTCTCTTGCTGCATTTAGAATTTTCTCTTTGTCTTGGGCTTTGGATAATTTGACAAGTATATGTCTTGTGGTGGCCCTGTTGGGGTTTATGACGATTGCGGTGTGCTGTGCTTCTTGGATATGTACATCTGTCTCTTTCAGTAGATTTGGGAATTTTTTTGCCATTAATTCCTGCAACACACCTTCTGACCCTTTTCCTTCTCTTCTACTTCTGGGATGACTATAATACATATGTTTGAGTGTTTTGCATTGTCATTCAGGGCCCTAAGTCCTAGCTCGATTTTTTCGATTTTTTTAATTGATCACTTCTACTATCTGTTTGATTTCCGATGTACTGTCTTCCGTATCACTAATTCTCTGCTCTGCCTCTTCTAATCTGCTGGTATTTGCTGCGAGTGTATTTTTGATTTCTTGAACTGTGGTGTTCATTCCCATTATATCTGTTATCTCTTTGCATATGTCTGCAATTTCCTCTCCAAGTGTTGTCTTCATATTGTTAACCTCTTCCTTTACTTCATTAAATTTGTCTGTTATATATGTTCTGAGATCTTTAATTACTTGTGCAAAGTTCTGCTCCCCTACCTGGTTTTTAGTTTGTTCATTGGATTCAGCCATGTTTTCCTGATTACTGGTTTGGTTTGTAGATTTTTGTTGCTCTCTTGTCATCATTTTATCTTGACGAGTTTAATCAGTTCCTTAGCTTCTTTGTCTTGTCTTGGGGATTAATTACCTGTTGTTTTTGCATAAGTGTTATATCTTCTCTTTGTCACTTTGTTCTTCTTATTGTAATTTCTTATTTCTGGCTGAGTTCACTTTGAAGGAAAGTATTAGGGCCAGGGAAAACCAATTGTGTAAGAAAGGAAAATGTGTAAGTTAGTATTGGTAATAAATGTTAACAGAGCAACAATATGAGTTCTGGGAGGATGGATATTAGATTCATGTAAGTTGTGTAGCGTTCTAGCAGTAGGTAGAGTACCTATAATTAGGTAGTCGACTGAATATGGGAGGAATATGGTATGAATTAAAAAGCTAGTCTTTTCGTGAGAGAGGGAAAGAGAAAAGAAAGGCAATAGTTTCAAGAGTGGATAAAAGCCAGAAATCAAAACAAAGGTATTAGAAATTAAAAGTTAGACAATTTGGGGATCATAGAAAGGGAGGTGGAATATAGGAGGAACAGTAGATGATGGAGGATATCAAGATGTGGGGAAATGGGATAGTGTAGTTAGCCAAAATAAATTCACAGAGAAATGAGGCAATGGAGGATGAGGAAACCCAGAAAATGTGAGGTGTTCCCTGCAGCACCTATTGTATAATTAAGATAAAATAAAATAAAAAGAAAATGAGGGACAAGAGAGAGGAAAAAAAAGAGAGAAGAAAGAAAGAAAGAAAGAAAAAGTGGGGTGGGTAAAGAGCAGGAAACAAGTAAGGAAAAAAAAAAAAAAGGATATAGAACAACCACAAAAGCAACAACAAAAAACCCCCCTAAATAACTGGAAAAAAAAAAAAGACCTTGGGGGATACAATGGGAGAAAAGACTAGTAGATAATGCAATGTTAGCAATCAGGACAATAAAAAATAAAAAATAAAATAAAAATAGAAAAAACAAAACAAAACAAAAACAAAAAAGATGAAATGCAAACGTTGAGGGCTAGGTCATTCAAGGACCTCAGATGGACTTCAGAGCATGGTGGTTTCAGGGATGGAAATTCTGTGATATTGCAAACTCAAGAGGTGTGAGTCTCTGGGGTGTGGGCCACCAGGGTTTAGGGGACACAGATGTAGCAACCTCAAATCTTGTTATCAGGGAGCCTGGGAGCACCACAGTGCAACCTAACCTTCAGGGACCCCCGCAGCTGGTTGCCAGCCCTATTGGGGGGGGGAGGTCACATCTGCAAACTCTGACGTATGTGTCAGAACCCGCAATTCACCCTCTCACTAGGGTCTCTTCTGTAGCTGTTTCACCAATTTGACTTCAGGACACCTCCCACCCTGTAAGCCCCCGAAATAGCCACCTGGGGATGCCTCTACACTGCATCCAATTTAATGACGTTGCAGATCAGTAGCCAGGCCCAGGGGGCGGGGCTCCAGCAGGCAGCCCCGATATCAGTGTCCAAAACCAAAATTTCCACGCTTCACAAAATATTCCCCTCATTGGTTTCCAGACGTCTCCCACTCTGCCAGCCCATGAAACAGCCTCCTGGTGATGTCTCTTTATTGCAAGCGATTTACGGCCACTGCAGATCAGCAGCCAGCCTTGGGCGCGGGGCTCTAGCCGGAAGTGCTATTATTTGTGTCCGCACTCAAAAATTCCCCGTCTCACAATAAAGCTCCAGTCTGTCTCCCCAAATCGGTCTGCGTAGGCCTCCTGCCCTGTTGGCCCCCCCAATAGCCCGCTCAGGGCTTATGAATTCCCCAGTACTGCAGAGCCTCCAGGAATCACCACCATGGTGCCCGTGCCGCAGCTCTGCCCACCCCAGGAGGGAGCATTCCACTTGCAACCCCCACCTCCCTGTAATAGAACCTCAATTTTATCTTATACACGAATTTTCTCTGTTACCTTCCCACCAAATTGATGTTCAGACACCTCCTGCCCTGCAAAATCCTGAAACAGCCTGGTCCCGAAAAGTTTCCAGCATGGCCCAGCTGCTTCTTTGCAGGAGAGATTATCAGGTACACTCACTCAAACACCATCTTGCCCTGCCCCTGTAAGTCAGTCTTGAACCACAAAATTCTTACTCTATTTCCTGAGAACATTTAATTATAGAGAATTATATTGGTTATGGTTTGATATAATAAAATATTTTTGATTATATAACACAGGAATTGATAATGTATTAGGTTCAAAATCATCAGCAGAATCCAAATACAGATTTTTTTCAAAAACACACAGAAAAATACATCCATAAAACATTTTTCACTGTTAAAAATCAGCTGCTTAATTACTTGAATCTGACATTACTATGCGCTTTTCTTAGAACCCTATTTGCAAACTGCTTTCCAAAATGGCTTATAAGGTATGGAAGAAAACAGGACTCATTGTTACACATTTCAGCAAAGGAAGTCTTTCTTAATTAAACTTACTTAAGCCATGAGTAACATGACTTATTCATATTGTGAATAGTTTTTGACTTTTTAAAAAAATGATGTCTGATACCCAAATAAAAATGTATATTACAAATGTCTTTATAGCTACTTCTTCAGTGTGACAAATCTAGCCTCCCATGTCATAGAGACTATGCATTTTATCAAAGAAGTTAATGGACATCATAATGTGACAATATTTAGCAAATACATTATGATTGTAGAAACAATGAAGTAGAATGAGTACAGAGGCTTCAGGATCAAGAGTCATGAGTTTTATTTCTCACTGTGCCACCATCTCATACTTTGACCTTAAATTGTTTCACCATTTCTAAAGGCAGTGTAAGTAATTCAGAAGGAATTTCCAAGTTTTCTGATTCTGTTACTGCGATTTTTATTACCTTAAATGTTTTTTTAATATATTTCAAATATATTTACTTCTACTCCAAATTTAAGAAGTAAAATTAAAGAGTTATGAAAGATTTTATGTAGAGGCCAGCAATTGACCATAGTCCACCCCCCCTAAAATTACCATTTCTGGTAAATAACTTAGAAAGTGTCCTTCTAGGATGGGAGGATCTTTGGATTGGACTTTTTGAGGATATGAACTCTATTGTTGAGTGTTTTGTTGCATTGAGAATATGAGTTTGTGTCTTTTGAAATGCACCAAGTTACCCAGAAAAAGAACACAGGCAGGCCCCCAGTTGTTACAGAATTAGTTCCTGAAACTGTCAAATATCAAAGTAAACCTCTTTCTGACCAAGTGTGATCTGATCCATATTTCATTTCTTCTGCTTTCATTCTGGTTTAACTTTCTAGTTTGAAAATATGTTACTGTCTTGCCGATATTTTTCTCACTTTCTCTTTGAGCTTGCATTCTGGAAAGAAAATTTCCTGGTATAGCTTCAGGAACTCCAATTTGAAATATTAAATTTATAGACAACCCACACTGATTTTGGACTTATCACTGTAGATGCTGCCCTTTCTCCATGCCATAGGATTTTAGGGAATCTCCCCAGATGTAGGGATTAAAAAAAAAAAAGAAAAACAAAACTTTCTCACCACTGTTCTAGCTCTTTAATTAGAAACTGGATGACGATTTAATGGGTCATCTCCAAATCCACTGAATGGATTTCACTCTTTTATGAGGATGGGCAGATTAATCTTGTAAGTACATGCTGATTTTATGATCTGACTCTTTTTCATTTGAGAGATGAAGGACAAGTTGAAGACTTTTTCACATATGAGAGTTTACATCCCTTAAAGATCTTTGGATAGTTTCAAATCCCATTCAAGCTTTATTTGGCACTTGCTATCACAAAGATTACCATAGCCAGCACTATAACAGTCTAATGATCTCAACAAACTAAGTTTCATTATATGGCCTCAGACAGTTTACTTGAGCTGTTTTTCTATCATGACACTCTGCTCAGTTATCACACCCTCTTGAGACAATACAGGAGTTATTTTTCCCATTCCATAGGTACACTCTGAGATTAAATTTGAATTTCTGTAAGATATATATTTTACCCTATGCATATATTTCAGTAAGTGAAAATATTTTCATCATTATCATATTAGATTTTTCTATAATCAGAGCAATAATAAACAATTGCCTTGAGGAAGTACTGAACATTTCCTCTGGTGTGAGGTTCCATTATTATAGTAGGGATTATAAGCTTCCTGCATGCATACCTGAAAACAATGTCTAAAAATTATGATCAGCATAAAAGATGGCTTGATAAAGAAACATAATATTATGGTGAAATTTTTAAAAATCAGATAGTTACCTACATAAATGTCTACTTTTTAAATACTAAATATCTAAAAACTCCATACTAAGCTCATTTGTTATCAAATGTCCAAAATCTTTGTGTCATTTAGTTAATTTGTAAGTGTTTGACTCATTTCATTCTCTTGTTATTCTGATTTTACGTCAGGTAAACTTAAGGGTGGATTTGAAAGTTAAAGATGAAATGCTGCAAAATTTCTCTGTTGTTCAGTTAAGTAATGTGAAATAATTGGATGGTTGGCAAGTTCTACTAATAATGGTGAAATACCCCTGAGGTCTCATTAGCCACAGCTAAGAAACTTCACTTAAAACAATATGTGTAGTAGTACTTTTAAGACTCAAGAGAAAAGTATTATCCACAGGTGCTATCTATAATTCAACAAAGAAACTTATTGTAGCTGAACTAGTTGTCATTTTAAGTATTACAACTTTAATTCTTTCTGTGTTAACTAACAGCTTCCCAGAGTCCTGGCATGGAATTGTGTCAAACAAGTTCACAGGTGAGAATTTTATTTCTGGAAATCATACAATTATAGATATATCGTAGATTTAATGGACCATAAAAATAATATAATCATACCAAAACTCACTGAAGCCCCAACAATTTGAACTTTAAATAACTTCAGCATGCAAGCATCAAGATAAAGAGAATGATCCTAAACTCACCAATTAACAAATAGCATCTTGGGATCTTTTTTCCTTTTACCCTATTGATATTTATTTAACTTACATATTATGTACTCAAATTTGCATCTAGATTTTCCTGTCTAATATTACAAGACATGAATTACCCTACAATATTAGACAATATTTTAAAAAATTTCTTTTAAAATCTACTCACTGTTGGAAGTAATGCATTCTAGTTTTAATTAACCATTTTTCTAATGTTGGACAGTCCACACATTTTCTACCTCTTCACAGCTAATAATTTTGTTGAACATATTTGTCAATAATGATTTCTCCTTTTAAAAATATTTTCCTTTAAGGTCTATTCCTGGAATGAATATTATTGATTCAAAGAAAAATACAGTAATTTATATTTCTTGATAATTATTTCTAGATCACTTCTATAAATAATACCTTATTTCTACTTTTCATACACTATACCCCTTTTCAGATGTTTCAGGGAATCCACCTAGTACAAGACAATTGCAAAGAAGCAGTATCACTTTTCACATGTACATAAGACTTTCATCTTAACAAATTAAAACCAAAATGTTTTTATCTCTTTCTTTTTGGAAGGGATATAAATATGTTTTGCATAATAAATTTTATCATTTTTTTCTCTTTTTCCTTTGGGGAATTTATGTCTCCAAATTGGGATGATGATCCCATTTGAGAAATAATGTGATACTCTTTAAACAATGATGGATGATGGATGTTGTGAAAGAATGGGAAGAGAGGATGTAAGGGCATATACCAGAAATATAAAACAATTAGGAAGATCATTCATCTTATGGATGTTTGAACAATTGCTGTTTGGCAATTAAATACTGGGAGTAGAGAGGAAGTATCAAAGACATTTAACAAGGAATTTTTGTGACTGTGCAGACAACCATATAAATCATATGCATAGTGAAAGTACAATAAATAATTGTTGGATTAGTGAATATGTAAGCAACAGGTAGATTTTATAAATGGGTGTTTGTTTATATATGTACGTATATATAAATATATAGTATTTTATCTATGTAAAACTATCTATCTATCTTTAAAAACTTCTTTCTGTTCTCCAGGTTAAACTTACACTTTTTAAAACTTTGAACATAAGGGCTCCCTTTATTTATAAGAACTTCATAGAGAGAAGAATTTATGAAGAGATTTTTAAAAATTTTTACCCCCTTTCTATTGAAACTGTAAGTTTCCTGAGTTGGAATATACCAAATTGTATGTGAAAGATAAATTTTTAAAATAAACAAAAGTAATTGACCAGCATTATAATTAACTTGGAAGTCAAATACCTGATAATGCACTCTTTCCTAGAGAGAATTAATATTTCTACACTTACCCTATATAATATGCTATGAACTGTAAACTGAGATGTAGCATCCTTTCAAAAGTTTCTCTTTTTTTCTCCTGTAGTGGGTAATGATAAACAGAGCAGGTTGACAGGACCACTTGAGCTCCTAGGATTATGGACTGAGAAGCATGGGGAAGTAAGAAGTGTGGCAATTCTCCAAATATTTATTCATCATTTATTAAGTGCCAGACACCAAAGACACTGCTTCTGACATTCTACTCTGCACCAGGAGAAAACAGACGTGACTAGCATATGCTGTGGTAGGGAGCTGAAGTGTGTTTCCTACCACTTACAAACTCCCTTATTCTGTAGTTTATGATGTTTCTTGTCCAGTTGACAATGCCTTTCTTTTTACAGTTAGAGCTATTGGTTCAAATGTCAGAAGAGGACTTGGAAGCTTATGACACTGACATGATTTAGGAAAGTCAAACAGAGTTGGAACAAAGAGAGACTGCGGGTCTCCTCACACATATAGCTCCATATTTTCTCAGTAGATTTTAGATAAAATAGTTGTCTGGAAAAGGTGTTTTATACATGATAAATACCAGTTGTCTTAAGATAAGGAAACAGCATCATTTAGGACATGAGAATGAATAATTGAAGCAATTACTTTTGTGAAGGGTGTTGAAGATGCAGTCCACAATTGTGGTCACTACTTTTTTTCTGTATTATGGTGTTCACACAAAAACTCTTCCATACTTAAGTATCTTTCTTTTTCTCTTTGTAGGTGATTCAGCCCTCAGGAAGATGTTACTCCCTGAATAAATCACCTCATGCCTCTTAACGGTGTGACAGTTTTTACTCTATTGGTACTCACACAGAATCCATATTTGCAGAAGATACTCTTCATTGTCTTTTTGTTCTTTTTTCTACTCACTGTGCTGGCCAAATTGTTCATTGTCCACACCATCTCTCTCAGCCCCATACTTTCTTCTCCTATGGACTGCTTTCTCATCTACTTGTCTTTCATAGATGTCTCCTATACTTACATCACAACCACCAAAATGATCATTGACCTACTTTACCAGAAGAGAAGCATCTCCTTGGGTGGTTGCCCAACTCAGCTCTTTCTGGAGCTCTTCTTGGGAGGATCAGAGACCCTCCTCGTCATTGTCATGACTTATGACTTCTATGTGCCAATCGGCAAAACTCTGCATTATGTGACTATCATGCAACAGAGTCTTGGTCACCTGGTGATCACGGCCTGGATTGGGGAGATCCTTCATGCCACCATGCAGACTCTCTTCATGATTAACTTCACTTTCTGTGGCCTCAATATCATTGACTACTTCATGTGTGACCTCTTCCCACTGCTGAAGTTTGCCTGCAGTGACATGTACATGCTTGGGATGGTGGTGGCTAACAATAGTGCAGCTATGTGCGGGCTTGCTCTTTTTGTCCATGTTACTCATGTTCTATGCTGTCATTCTGCACCCCATGAAATCCCATGGCCCTGAAGGATGGTGCAAATCTCTCTCCACATGTGGATCCCAATATACAGTTGTTGTACTCTTTTTTTGTGACCTGTATATTCATCTACATGCATCTCATGTTCTCCGACTCAGTAGACAGGTTGGTGACTGTTTTTTTTGCAACCCTCGCCTCCATGTTAAATCCTGTCATTTACACAGTGAGAAACACAGAGGTGAAAAATGCCATGAGGAATTTTTTGAAAGCAAGAAAAACTTAGACTCATTATAATGCCAAGAAAGTGTTGACACATTTTTTTGGTAAATGTGAAAACAGATTATCAATTTTTGCAGGTATCTGACCAAAGAAAAAATAAGAGACTAACTTTATGAGCATTTAAAAGTGACTAGAAACTTCACTAGCTACATTTTATTGCTTTTCATGTGCTTAAACAAGGATTCAAAGTTCAAGTATGTTATTCATATTCTAGGATATGCAATGGAAAGAACTGTAAATCCTCATTTTGATGTTGCTAGGGTAGGTTTTGCTCCACGGTCTCACTGCTGTTTTACTAAAATCTTCACACATTTGTTACTTGAATGAAATGACTGTTCTACAGAACCCTAGCCTCAGAACTTCCTTTATTTTAACTTTGCCTTTGGTGAAGCAAAAAGGAAGCAATTGTCAGATGGATATATGGGGGGCAGGGGAGAGTTGAGGAGAGAAAGAACCACCAACTTTGTTGCTGTTGTTTGTTACCATAAACCACCCAAAAGAAAAAAGAGAGACACCAACTACAGTAAAAAAGAAAAAATGCAAAGTCTATCTGTAAACTTTTTCTTGGCATAAAAACAAAGTCAGATGATTTGCATTTACCTTTAATTTGGTCTTGTTTACTCAAATATCCTCATGGTTCAAATATTTCTTGAATGTAAAGGAAGTATTTTCTTCTCCTTCTTACCAAGAATTGAAAAGCCATTTGAATCAATAAAGGTAAACATTCCTTTACTTAATAAAAATGCTAAGATTATTAATGGTAAGAAAAATGGTCCAAAGCAGCGCATCATTAAAAAGTATTTTCTCAGGGAGCTACAGTTGTAGGGAATAGCTCACATGACAGCATTGGTTCATCTCTCCCCTCTTCTCCAGGCCTTGTTTAGACCTTCTGGTTAAAGTGGTTTCCACTGAGCTTCTGTGATCCACTGATTTCAGCTTCTAGCTCTAGGATCTTCTCTCTTGGCTTCTCTTTTTCTGATTGAGCTGTGTCTTTCTATCTTTGCAGTTTCCTCTCTTCATATTACTTCAGTTTATAAAGAACTCAAGTAAGATGATTGAGCCCCACCCAGTGTCATGCACCAGTGATGTGATCTAACCCAAAGGAAGGTCCTCTGACTAAACCTAATTAGAAGGTCCCTTTTACAATATGTTGACACTCACAGGAATGGAATAGATTAAGATCATAATTTTCTAAGGTCCATAAAAGTATCAATGTACTACAATGAAAGATGTGAATTATACTATCACATCAAATTACATACCTTTTGGAGCAATTACTTCTATGTAAACAAGTTTCCATTGTCACATTCGGTAGATAACTTTAAAATAAAATTATTTTATATTTTTGGTTTTTGGGTATTTTTTGCTTTTTTGCATTATGTTATTTTATTTTAATGAAAATCAAATTGTAGAGTTTTTGATATTGTAATAATAATTAAGATTTTTAAAAGTTGAAATATATTATGACATTTGTGGAATATCTCACACAAAGTTCAAGTGATTGAAAATACTTCTACTGGTTTCTTGGATTATGAGTTCAGTTTTTCTTTATGATTATTAACTTGCATGTATTTTATGTAATTTGTTAAAAATTCTCAAAAGGGGGTTAATTTTTATTTTGAAATCTTGGTAAGCTTATCAGGTAATAATAAATCATAATTTAAAACTAAATAGACATCAGACAAAATTCTGTGTACCTTTAAGGTACTAAGTCATTTTTCACAATATATCACATAGGAGGTATTCATAGTTATTGTTCACATTTATTCATAAGACATATTAGTCAAAGAGAGGATAGAAACATGACTATGTTCTGATAATTAATAAAGGTTGTCACTCAGAATCATCCTAAAGGAGTCCCAGAAGATCTTAAGATTTAAACTCACGTAATAGGTAAGACTGCTTATTGTTCCCACATCACAGAGTGGAATTCAAGTGTATGGAAAAGCTGTTACTCTAAAACCCTCAAATGTGCAGTCAACCCAAAACATTGTAACAGATTATCCTCCTTCTACTTTTGCACTGGCAATGTTTTGAGAGCATAAGTTCACAAATATTCTGATATGATTTTTAAATTATTTATTATTTTCAACGAAGCTGTAGAATACATAAATATTACATAAAAATATAGGAGATTCCCATATTTCCCACCCCTTCTACCTACGCTTTATCACATTAACATTTTTTATTACAGTGGTACATTTATTAAAATTGATGAACACATATATAGGCATTTGTTCCTAACCATAGACTATAGTTGACATTCTGGGTTTACACTCTGTTCTCTTTAAACTTGGGGACATTCTTTTAAATTACCTTAACCAATTCCCATTTTAAAATGCCATTGCATGAACCTAGAGGACATTATATTGAACAAAGCAAACCAGACACAAAAGGACAAACACTGTATGATTGTGTTACTATGAACCAAATATATTGTGCAATATATCCTATGATTTTTAAAAATTACGTGTATCAGTATGTTTGATTGAGAAATGTAAGTTTTGTTTATTGTTGTCTTTCTTTTTTAAATATTACATTCAAAAAATATGATGTCCTTATATACCCCCCACCCCTCCCCCCAACTCCTCCACCCATAGCAACAATCTCCTCCATCATCATGAGACATTCATTGCATTTGGTGAATACATCTCTGAGCATGGCTGCACCTCATGGTCAATGGTCCACATCATAGCCCACACTCTCCCACATCCCACCAAGTGGGCCATGGGAGGACATACAATGTCTGGTAACTGTCCCTGCAGCATCACCCAGGACAATGCCAAGTCCTGAAAATACCTCCACATCTCATCTCTTCCTCCCATTCCCCACACCCAACAGCCACCATGGCCACTTTCTCCACACCAATGCCACATTTTCTTCAATTACTAATCACAATAATTCCTGAATCAAATATCAGTAAATCCACTGTAATTAATATTCTATTCCTCCATCCTGTGGACCTTGGATTGGTTGTGACCATGCCACATCTATGTCAAGTGGGGGCTTAGATTCCACATGGATGTGGGATGCAATCCTTCTGCTTTCAGTTGTAGGCACTCTTGGTTCCATGGTGTGGTAGTTGGCCTTCTTCAGCTCCATGTTAGCTGAGTGGGGTAAGTCCAGTAAACCAGAGTATAGGAGCTGAAGTCTGTTGAGGCTCAGGGCCTGGCTATCATATGGTCAGTCCAGAGATTCAGGTTCCTTGGGTATATATTAAATCCCAGCAACAACTACAGTTCTGGTAAAATAACAGAAGAGGCTTGTGAAGAAAGATCGCATCTGAGTCTAGTTCCATCACACTAAAACAAAAACTCCAAAGAAGGGCCAACTGACATGGCACTGAACTCCAAATGCCATGACCATAGAACCTGTGGGTCTCTGTATCCCTCAGAAGAACCAATACTTGGGGTTGTATCTACTTTATCTGTCTCTGGGACTCTGCTGAGGTGTGCATAAGGGCAACCCCTCTGATAACTCCCAGCTCTTTTTGGAGACTCATAGCCATATAATCTCATTTGTCCTTTCCATTTCCCCCTTGATTCAGGTCAAAAAGCATTTTTAACTCCTGGTATTATATTTAGACTGAGATATTCTGCTGGTCTGAGTTGACCCTTATTGAATTTATGGCTATAAATTTCCCTCTCAGTACTGCTTTTGCTGCATCCCAAAAGTTTTGGTATGTTGTTTTAACATTTTCATTAGTTTCAAGGTAATTATTAAATTCTTTTGAGATTTCCTCTTTGACCCACTGTTTTTCTAAGAGTGTGCTGTTTAATTTCCATATCTTGTTGTGAAATCTGGGCCTCTGGCCCTTGCAGATTTCCAGCTTCACTCCACTGTGGTAATAGATATTATTTTGTATGATTTCAATCTTTCTGAATTCATTGAGCCTTTCTTTGTGGCCTAGCATATGGTCTATCTTGGAGAATGATCCATGTGCACTTGAGAAAAATTTATATCCTGCTGTATTTGGATGAAATGATCTGTATATGTCTATTAGATCCAGCTCCTCTAATATACTGTTCAAAGTTTTTGTTTCTTTATTGATTCTCTTTTGAGACGTTCTGTCCAAAGTTGATAATGTTGTATTAAAATCTCCCACTATAATTGTAGAGGCATCTATTCTTTCACTTAGTTTTTCCAGTGTTTGCTTCACATATTTGGAGGCACCCTTGTTAGGAGCATAAAGATTTATGATTGTTCATTCTTCTTGAGAGATTTTTCCTTTCACGAAGATGTAGTATCCTTCTTTGTCTCTCACAATTGTTTCATATTTAAAGTCTATTTTGAGTGATATTAATATAGCTACTCCTGACATTTTTTGGTTATTGCTTGCTTTTGAGATTTTTTTCCAACCATTCACTTTCAACCTCCATGAATCCCTGGGTCTAAGATGTGTCTCTTGTAGACAGCATATAGATGGGCCATATTTCCTTATCCAATGTCCCAGTCTGAATCTTTTGATAGGTGAGTTTAATCCATTGACATTCAGTGTTATTATTTTCAAGGAATTATTTATGCTAGTCATATTTTGATTGGACTAGTGTTTGTCATATTTTGTTTGTTTGTTTCCTTCTCTTTTTTGTTGCTCTTACACACTTCTCCAACTCTGCCTCTCCTGTTTTTTCCTTTCTTCTTGCAGAACTCCCGTTAGTATTTCTTGAAGGCAAGGGTTCTTGTTGGAATACTTTTTCAATTTCTGTTTATCTGTGAATATTTTGAACTCCCCATCATTTTTTTTTTCCAAAATGAATGCTAGTTTACCTGGGTAGAGTATTCTTGGTTGGAAATTCTTTTCTTTCATTAGCTTGACTATATCATACCACTGCCTTCTTGCCTCCATGTTTCAGATGAGAAATCAACACTTAATCTTATTGACCCTCCTTTGAATGTGATGGTTTTCTTTCCTCTTGCTGCTTTTACAATTTTCTCTTTCTCTTGAGCATTGGTAATTTGACAAGTATACGTATTGTGTGGACCTGTTGGGATTTATGGTGTTTGGGGTGCATTGTGCTCCCTGGACATGTACATCCATCTTTCTCAGTAGATTTGGGAAGTTTTCAGCCATTATTTCTTGCAAAACCCTTTCTGTCCCCTTTCCCTTCTCTTCTCCTTCTGGGATGCCTATAATATGTACGTTTGTGAATTTTGCATTGTCATTCAGGTCCCTAAGTCCTAGCTGGATTTTCTTCTATCTTTTTATTTATTTATTTTTTTACAGTGTTGGTTTTTTTTAATTTTTTTATTTTTATTTTTTAATTCATTTTTTAAAATTTTATATTTAAAAATATGAGGTCCCAATGTACCCCCCCACCCCCCTCACCCCACTACTCCCCCCATAGCAACATTCTCCTCCACCATCATGACACATTCATTATATTTGTTGAATACATCTCTGAGCATCACTGCATCTCATGGTCAATGGTCCACATCATAGCCCACACTCTCCCACGTTCCATCCAGTGGGCCATGGGAGGACCTACAATGTCTGGTAATTGTCCCTGCAGCACCACCCAGGACAACTCCAAGTCCCGAGAACACCTCCACATCTCATCTCTTCCCCCCATTCTCCACGCCCAACAGCCACCATGGCCACTTTTTTCACACCAATGCCACATTTTATTTGATTATTAACCACACTATTTCATGAATAGAAATTTTCTATCTTTTTATCGATCAGTTCTACTATCTGTTTGATTTCAGATGTATTGTCTTCCACATCACTAATTCTCTCATCTGCCTCTTCTAATCTGCTGCTATTTGCTGCGAGTGTATTTTTGATTTCTTGAACTGTGGTGTTCATCCCCATCATATCTGTTATCTTTTTGCATATGTCCGCAATTTCCTCTCCAAATGTTTCATCACATTGTTAATCTCTTCCTTTAATTCATTAAATTGGTCTCCAATATATGTTTTGAGATCTTTAATTACTTGTCTGATGTTCTGCTCCCCTTCCTGGTTTTTAGTTTGTTCATTGGATTCAGCCATGTTTTCCTGATTACTGATTTGGTTTGTAGTTTTTTGTTGCTGTCTGGTCATCATTTTATCTTGACGGGTTTAATCAGTTCCTTACCTTCTTTGTCTAGCTAAAAGAGAGAAAAGAAAAAAAAAGAGAAGGAAAAAAGGGGGTGTGCAAAGAAAAGGGAGGGAAACAAGCAAGAAAAAGAGAAGGTGAAAAAAACTAAATAAATGATAAAGAACCTTGGGCAATAAAATGGGAGAAAAGATCAGGAGACAAGGCAGTATTAGCAACCAAGACAAAAAAAAAAAAGAAAAAGAAAAAAAAAAACACAAATGCTGAAGGCTAGGGTAATCAAGGACCTCAAATGGACCTCAGGGTGTGGTGGATTCAGGGATGGGATGTCTGTGACACTGCAGACTCAAGGTGTGTGTGTCTCTGGAATGTAGGCCACCAGGATTTAGGGGACTCAGACCTGGGAAACATGCATCCAGTTAACAGGGGTCCTGGGAGCACCGTGGCACAACACAGCCTTCAGGGATCCCTGCAGCTGGGCGCCAGCCCTAGGGGAATGGCTCCCACCTGCAATCTCTGATCTCCATGTCAGAAACCCAAAATTCCACCTCTCACAAGAATCTCTTCTGTCACTGTCTCACCAAATCAACATCCAGACACCTCCTGCCCTGCAATCCCCTAAAACAGCCTGCTGGGGGTGCCACTGCACTACAAAGAGTTCAGGGACTGCTGCAGATGCCCTGAGGGAAGGGTTCAGCTGAGAACTTCTGACCTCTGTGTCAGAAACTATAAGTTCCACCTCTTGCAAGAATCTCTTCCATCACTGTCTCACCAAATTGACATCCAGACATTGCCTGCCCTACTATCCCCTGAAACAGTCCACTCAGGGTTTGGAAACACCCCACACAAAAAAGTTCCCAGGGACTGCCATAGTCCAACCACCAGCCCTAGGGGGATGGGCTCCAGCCAGAATCTCTGACCTCTGAGTCAGAAACCCAAAATTCCACCTCTCACAAGAATCTCCTCCATCACTGTCTCACTAAATCAACTTTCAGACACCTCCCATCCTGCAATCCCTCAAAACAGCCCTCTCAGGGTTTGGGAACTCCCCACACAACAAAGATCCCAGGATTGCTGTAGCACGGCCACCAGCCCTAGGGGGAGTGGCTCCAGCCAGAATCTCTGACCTCCGAGTCAGAAACCCAAAATTCCACCTCTCACAAGAATCTCCTCCATCACTGTCTCACCAAATCGACTTCCAGACTCCTCCCACACTGCAAGCCCCTGAAACAGCCCTCTCAGTGTTCGGAAACTCCCCACACAACCTGTATGTTTTTATTCACCTCTTTTATTTTAATTTTGTGTTTATATTTTCAATTATTAAGTGTAAAAAATAAAGTTATAAAAAAATCATTACATCCTCATACTACACTGATATGGTCATTATCATTTCTTTGTTTGGGATCAGATACTGACTTAGAGATTTCCTTTCTTATTGATAACAAAATTAAATATGGAATTGAGGATAGAAATAACTGGGTCATACTTCCAAAGAATGGCCATCTAGCAGCATTCTAAAATGTATATGGGTTGTAGTATTCACAGATAACTTAAAATGAAAATTCAGGGCAATTTCTGATCTTCAGGCTGGTGACAAAGGGTAGTAGACATTAGCCTAACCCTCTAGAAGAAATGATTGAGAAATAAGTCTCAGTCTATATTAGAAACCATAAAAGGGCATCCACTGTCTTAATTTCCATCTCTCTTTAAAAATCTGCAAAGCGGATGAGTCTGATGCACCCAATGCCTGGATAGAAACTCTTGTATTTCCAGCTTTGACAAGCTCCCATAACATAGCTGAATATTTGAAACAAGGTTAGATCCAACTTAGCATTAAATAGAAATGATGTTAAAACTACAGGAGTCTTCTCCATGATCAGTGTCCCTCTCTCATTTCCTGAATGGTCTCAGTCAGTGAGCTTCATTCCCCATTTTTGATGTACTACTGGGCAGAATTGAGCACACTTGGTCCCTCTAAACTCTGGCAGTGTAAAACATTGTGGACAATGGAGGGTGACAAAAGCCGGGAATTGTGATGGTTTCCACAGCTCCTTCTGACTATTAATAGTCATGTCCACTCAAGGAGACACTGAATCAGTGGTGCCATGAAATATGCTAATAATTTCCTTAATGGGGAAACTGAAGAATATAAGTACTATAGAAGATAAGATGATGAGATATTAGGGAATTCCAAGGATCATCTCATCCTACAGTGTAGTTAATAATCAGCCATATCTACCTAAATCACCTATATTGGGGACACAGGAGGCCTGAAGACCATCCTACAACATTCTTGGAGGAATGGAAAGAGACTGCATGTCTTCTGAAAAGATTCATCAGTAAAGCACAACATGATCAGAACCTGGCACCCATCCCCCACTGGCAGGGAAAGATGTCTTAGGAGCTATTTCCTGGCTGGTGTTGGAAGCGTTTTTCCAAAAAACACAGGAGGAAGAAACTACTTCAGCTACTGATTTGTAAATTTGACTGGCTAAAGTCTAGTTCTAAGTACAGCTAAAGTTTGAAACCGTCCAAATCAGAAAGAGGTTGGTAGCTTCTATTGAAACAATGCCCCCAGCATAAGGGGAATCAGGGCAGCTTGAAAATCTTAGTGATAGTAATGACTGGCTTTTTTCCACCAAGATGAGGTTACTGCCCTATCCTGGGCTCCAGTTTTGACTTTAACAGGGAGGAAGGTAGGGAACTTGCACAGGACTCTCCAGGCAACTGTAGTCAATTTCATCCCACATGGATTAGACTGTCCTACATCATTGTGGCTACATCCCTGCCCCCAGTAGGACAGGATGGGGAGCAGTGTTTCTTCAGCCTCTCTGGTCAAGTACAGGCACTTTTAGCCTGCAGAGACAATATTGTCAGGTACACCTGTGGTTACATTCCCATCCCCAATAGGACAGAAAAAAGACTGATGCTTTCTCATGTTCTCTGGACAACTATGAGTGGTTTTGGACAACATGGAATAGATTTTTAGACACACCATTTGCTCCATTTCTCCCAAAACAGGGCACATGGAGGGATAGTGTTCCCTCAGACTCTCTAGGAAATGACAGTTTTTTTTCCCCAGCAAAGACATACTAAATTGTTGGACTTAACTGTGACTCCACCCCTGTCCCTAGCAGGGGAGAAGGGATGCTGGGTGGGTAGCTTTGGTTGGTTTTGTAACACATCCATTAGTTTACTACCCACACCAGTTACTCTAACCCCACCCCAGGGAGGGTAAGAAGTAGTGTGGGACTTCAGGTGTCTCACTGGCAATTAAATACACTTTTGTCCTGCACAGTTTGGATTGCTACACATGGGTGTGGATCCATACCAACCCCAGGCAGGAAGAAAGGTGGTAGGAGATTCATAAGTACCTGAGCAACAATGATACCTTCAGCCACAATATCTAACAGTATCAGTTGAATCCTTGCTACATACTATGCCCCTAGCAAAGGAGAAATTTCAAGAAACAGATGGAAAAGAGCTGAAAAAATTCAGATGGCTAAACTTGAAGCATTATAATTTCCAAAATAAATTTAACCAGTGTCAAAGAGGGGCTTTAGCACAAATTCAATTATATAGAAAACCCCAAACTAAACAGAGAAAATGAGCACATAAATACTACAAATAAATCAGATACTGAGAAACCAACAAAAAAATTTTAAAGCCATACCTAACAGGATGGCTAAATCTAAATAAATCAAATCTTCAGATGATATAAAGGACTTGATACAACTAATCACAGATGTGCAAACCTATCTCTGTTATAAATACAATAAGATAGCTAAAGATACTAAGATTATTAAGAAGAAACTGGTAAAAAGAATTAAAAAGCATATATTGAACAATAGCAGGTCTTATGGGGATGAAAGTCATAATAAATGAAACTGAAAATACACTGGAATCACACAATAGTGATTTCAAGAACCAGAAGAAAGAATCATTGAGCTTGAAGATAGGGTCTCTAAAAGCAAATCCATAAAAAAAAAAAAAAAAAAAAAAAGTTAAAGAAAAGAATGGAAAAAATTGAATAGGATCTCAGGGAACTAAATGTTAGCAAGAGACTTACAAACTTATGTATCATGGGTGTCTCAGATGGAGAAGAAAAGGGAAAAGGAACAGACTGAATAATTGAGGAAATAATGGTAGAAAATCCCCCAACCCTATTGAAGGACATAGTTGTGTCCAAGAAGCACACCATACTTAAATCCAAATAAACACAAATACAACTATTCTGAGGTATATACAAATTAGAATGTCAAATGAAAAAGAAAACCTTGAGAGCAGCAAGAGAAAACCAATTCATCACATACAAGGGATGCCCAAGAAGAGTAAATGCTGATTTCTCACCAGAAATCATGGAGACAAGAATGCAGTGTTATGATTTATTTAGAATACTGAAATAGAAAAGTGCCAGCCATTAATCATTTATCCAATGAGACTATTTTTCAAAAAGGAGGGTGAGTTTAGAATAGTAACGGATAATCTGAAACTGAGAGAGTTTTTATCTAAGAGACAAACCTTGCATGAAATACTCAAGGGAGTGCTACAGCCTGAAATGAAAAGATGGGAGAGAGAAACTTGGGAGAGAGTCCAGAAATGAAGATTATATAAGGGTAAGTAATGAAGAATGTAAGAAGAGTGGTGAAAAATAAGATAGGTCAAAATAAGTGAATTAAGAACTGTTTTTACAGTAATAGCATTGAATTTTTAATGAATTAAACTCCTCAATAAAAAACATGGACTAGTGGAACGGATAAGAAAATACAGCTCATCTATACGCTATTTACTGGAGAATCCCCTTAGGAACAAGGATACAAATAGATTGAAAGTGAAAGGATGGAAAGTGATATTCCACACATACATTAAATGAAAAATAAATCAGCTTTATCTATACCTAGGTAAGATAAAATAGACTATATAAGTAAAGCTGTTATTACAGACATGGAAAGACATAATATATTAACAAAAATTGTAATTCACCAGGAAAAAAATAACTATCATAAATCTATATGCACCTAAACAGATGCCTCAAATTACATGATCAAGCACTGACAAATTAATGGGAGAAATACTTTTCTCTAAAATAATAATTGGAGTCTTCAATGCACAACTCTCATCATGGGATGGAACATCTAGGCAAAGAATCAATGAAGAAAAAGAGATATAGTAATATGATAAATTAAGCAATGCTAATAGACATATACAGAACATTGCACACCAAAACAGCACAATATGTATCCTTCTCAAGAACTCATGGAGTTTTATCAAGGATAGACCATATCCTGGGTCATAAAAACAGATTTCAATAAACTATTAAAGATTGGAATTATACAAAGTAGTTTCTCTGATCATAATGGAATAATGCTGGAAATCAAAAAGTAGAACAATTCCAACTTCACAAATATATGCAGATTAAAAAGAACACTCAAATGTTCAGGGGGTCAAAGAAGAAATTGCTATAGAAATGAGTAAATACCTTGAGATGAATGAAAATGGGAAAACAATATTTTAAAATGTATGGGATTCAGTGAAAGCACTGCTGAAAGGGTAAATTATAGGCCTTAATGCATTCATTAGAAAAGAAGAAAAAGCTGAAATCTATGAACTAAAAACACAGACAGAAGAAATAGAAAAAAAGAAGAGCAAACTATTCCCAAAGAAAACAGAAGGAACACAGTAACAAAGATCAGAGAAGATACAAGTGGAATTGTGAACAAAAATCAATAGAGAGAATTTTTAAAAACTGAAAGTTTGTTCTACAAGATCAAAAACATTGGCAACCCTTGGCTAGACTCTTAGTTTGCCAGATAGCTGCTGATGCAACATACCAAAATTTGTTGTCTTTTTTAAGGAGTTTTTTGTGGGGGGTAAACCTTAAAAAGCTCATGCAAACTTCAAATTAAGGCACCCTAATAGGTGCTTGCTCACCAGTCAGCTACATTTGATCCCGATGCTTGCCCACATGACAAAGCAAGATGGCCACTGCTCTCTGCCATGGTCTCTGTCTTCTCCTCCATAATCTGAAACCATCTGCCAGAGCTCAGCTCTAAGCAATTAGGCATAGGTCTTGTTTATCTCCAGAGAGCTCTCTCAGTCTGGTTGTTTGGGTTTCATCCTAAATTATGAAAAAGTACATTGAAGAAAAATTAAATGAAACAATGTAAAAAATAATATTACTAACTATAATCAATATCTTACATTTTCTGTATCCTCCCCCGACTTCCCAGATAATTACACCCTGTATTACTATTTTAATTTGACATAGTTCATGAGAGAATGTTCTCATACTTGTTCTCTTAATCACAGTCCATCTTTGACCACAGGATTCATTGTGCTTTTTGTCCCATGCTTTGTACAATCCATTCAAATTTTATACTCAGGGGCTCTCATATTCATCACAATGTAGTAATGTCATGAGTTCAGTCAATTTTAGAACACTTTCATCACTTCAAAAGAAAAACAACAACAACATATCCCCTTATGGCCTATTGCTGTCCTTTAGAATTGCCTTCTTTTGCATTGCTGCAAAAAGATTACAATATTACTTTTAACTATTATCCATTTATAATATTTGTTGTTATTTTCCCACCTATCATCAAATACTTACCATTTGTAAAGGAAGAATTTTCTTACACTAGTAACCACAATCTTCATCCACCACCAAAATCACTGGTATACAGTCCCCACATTATCTCCAGCTTAGCTTCAATTGACAAATAACACACAGAAAACCCTATCCGCCACAGTGAGTATTATTAACATTGAAGACCTCCTATTATTTTTAAACCTGTGTTTTCTTTTTATCACCCCCAGTAGCTGCAAATTTTTTACTGTTTTTCCAAGTTTTAAGGATGATGACTTTTCCTCTTTATGCTAGTTCTTTAAATATTATGTTAAAGTGTAGGGTGGCACCATGTGGGAGCGCGGTGACAGCAAGGGTCGGCTCGTCTCCAGGCGCCGGTGCGAGTCGGACCCGGGTGGCGGGAACGGGCGTTAAGGCCCTCCGCTTGGGGTTCGGGCGTACTGCCCACCCCTCTGCCCAGCTGCACCCGCTTCCCCGTCGGTGGCCTAACCCCACCTCTCCCCC
Organism: Dasypus novemcinctus; assembly: GCF_030445035.2. NCBI lineage: Eukaryota > Metazoa > Chordata > Mammalia > Cingulata > Dasypodidae > Dasypus > Dasypus novemcinctus. The sequence goes on along the minus strand of NC_080691.1, from coordinate 58,966,281 downwards.
GAGGGCCACCGCCGCGCCATGACAGCCCCGCTTCGCTGCTGCCGAGAACCCTGGCTACCCTGTCTTCTGCCCGCAACCAGTGATGCACCCCTGCACGAACCTATCAGCCGTCTGCCGCTCCCCAGCCACGCCCCCTGCCCCTCCCCCATCTTTGCCCTTTATTAACCGCTGTACTTCCTGAATAAATCAGACTTGTGCACAGATCCTGGTCTCCTCGGTAGTCTTCCTCCTATCGCGCGTCCTCCGCACCTTGCCGGCCCCGGAGCGCCTTCTCAGAAGGCCCCTCCGTGTGTTGCAGCCCTCCGCCCGAGCCCACACCGCCCCTGCAGCGGCCCTCCGGGAGAGCCCACACTGCGACATTAAAGAATTGAATTTGGTACATCTTACACCACCATTTTCATTGCCTGGAGACTATCTCCTTTTATGTGAAATAATAGAAGATATTATTTGGCCGTATCTTTGGGAAATTCTCAAGGATTCAATTTCTTCTTTTCTCTTTGCATTGCCATTAAGGGTGTTAGCTCCATCACAAGTCAGTTTCTCATGCAGTCATGGGAGAATTATCTGATATTATCAAGGGCATATATTTCTTGTTCCATCCTAGGGGAAGAGAGAGTTCTTCTGCCCCAGAATTTCTAGCATGACACCTGTAGTTCAACCTGATTGGACAAACTAAGACCACATGCAAGAAGATTGGAAAGTAAAATGCTTTCATCAGTCATTCCATTGGCCTACACACTGGAAAGTCAGCATAAAAGCACGACAAGAAAATTAAAACCTGTGTCAATCAGGAAGAACAGGAATGGATACCAAGTAGCCAGCTATTTTATGTCAATTATATTTTAAGTAGAATGAGATTACATTTATTTCCTTTTTTTCTAATTACTTTTTAAAGATACATAGATTACAAAATAGTACATTAAAAATATAAGAGGTTCCCAAATACCTCACACCCCCCTGACATCCACTCCTCCCATATCAACAACCTCTTTATAAGTGTGGCACATTCACTGCATTTGGTGAATACATTTTGGAGCACTGATACACCACGTGGATTATAGTTTACACTCTCCCCCAGTTCATTCAGTGGGTTATGGCAGAATATACAATGTCCAGCATCTGTCCCTACAATAAAATTTATTACAATTCCAAGTCCTAAAAATGCCTCCACATCACATCTCTTCTTCCCTTTCCTTGCCCTCAGCAAATACTGTGGCCACTGTCTCCACATCAATGATACAATTTCTTCCATTTCTAGAGTCATAATCATTCTATAGTAGAACACCAGTAAGTCCCCTCTTAAACCATATTTTATTCCTCCATCCTGTGGACCCTTGGATGGTGATGTCACCTCTACCTCTAAATTGAAAGTAGGCTTAGAAACCAAATGACTGATGCATATGATCCTTCTGCTTGCAATTGTAAGTACTCTCAGATCCCTGGTGTGGTGGTTGACCATTTCACCTCCCTGTTAGCTGACCTGGGGAGTCTAAGGAACCAGTGAGTAGGTGCTGCAACTCTGGTGAGGCTCAGGGCCTATCTGGAACATGGCCTGTCCAGAGGTTCAAGTCTCCTAAGTATACACCAACCCCAGTATCAACCACAGGTTCAGTAAAAGTGTCTGAAGAGCCATGTGTAGAAAAATCACATCTGAGACCAACACCATCACACTCAGGAATACAAATTCCAAAGTAGGGCACCCTGACAAGGCACTGAATTCCAGAGCCAACTGCCATGACCCTAGAACCTTTGTGTCTCCATAGCACTCAGGAGAGCCAGTACCTGGGGTCTTATCTACTTTGGCTATCTCTGGGATCCTGCTGAGATATGCATAAGTGTGACCCCTCTAATGACCTTCTGACACATTTTGAAGTCTCCTAGTCATTTAAATTCAGTTGTCTTTACTACATCCCCTTTAATTAAAGATCTTTTCATAGGTGCATCACCAGCTGATGATGAGTAGTAATACTTAAGAGTCATGGAGTCTCAACACTGGGAGTCATGCCCCATGCTGAGGGTTAGGAAATACATTAATATGCTGAGTTTGGCTTAGAGAGTGGTCGCATTTGAGCAACTTGGAGGCTCTCAGGAGGAAACTTTTAGGTATTCTGCAGCTCTAGGCCTTAATTGAAATTTCAGGCACATAGGCTCATAAGCATAGTCATCAGTATCAAGGGCCCATCATTGGACCATCTTTCTTCACTGAACTTTGCCCTTGCACTCAGGGTATTGTTGCTGTTCCATTGAGAAATGACAATGTTCCCCTGGCTTGGAAGTCAACACTTCCTCAGTTGTCATTTGTAACTCTACCACCTATGACAACATCCAATGAACACCTGAACATTTGCATATTTCCCATACACATGCCCTGGAGAAATCCCTCCCAACCATGAGTCCCCCATCAATAACACCCCACACTGGTGTTCCTCCCCTGTCATAGTTTGAATTCTCTGATATCCAAAACTTCTTCAAAATGAAACCTAAAATATTGCCAAATTAGATTAGTAGTAAAATGAAACAGTAACGATAGGATTAAATATTAGAAATATAATATATACTAATTTAGAAAAAGTAAAATAAAGTAAGAAATAAATTGGGGTATTAAAAATGAAAGATATCATAAAACTTTGTTTTTGACATTTTGTCTTTCATCACTGCAGTTGGTGTTGCCCTGTATGTACAATGGCAAGGCAATCTCTTTCATTCCTTCCTCAGTGTCTACATTCTTTTTTTTTCAAATTTTAATTTTGACTTCAAAAAAGATTTAGATCAAAGTAAAGTCACATATGCAATATCGGGGAATCCCATATATTCAACATCAAACTCTTTTCCCCTTCCCCAGCAATGATCTTTTTACATGTTCATGTCATATTTGCTACAGCTGATGCACAGATATTGAAGTATAGTTATTAATAATGGTTCCATTTTGGCTTACATTATGGTTTATATCTTAGACTGCACAGTTTTCTGAATTTTTAAGTACATTATGGTTTACATTTTAATAAATTTTTGGTGAAATTTAACATGTCCTATATCCATCATTGCACTATCTTGTGGAACACTTTCATTGCCCCACAATTACCCCTGTTTCTAACTATTCTATTCTTCTCCCCCTCCCTTCAGGGCCCACAATGAGAACCAAGCTTCACTGCATCAAGGACCAGATTCATAGATACTTGATACAATGTTGAGGTCTTAAAACCCTAGACTGTCTTCCCCAATTGGGAGCCACCAATGCTCTTGAGTGACACATTTCTCTCTGTTTGAGAACATCAGGCCACCCGAGGATGGGGGTTCACCTTCCCACTGATTGTACACATCTCCACCCAATGACATAACAGACTATGACAAGATCAGCACTCACACACTGCCTAGAAACCTACCCCTGTGCCACATGCCTCCCAATAAGCACCTTAAACAAGTAACCCTTCATTATTTTCTAAAGAGTTTTCTCAACATATTAGTTTCAGCCATATACCCGAAAATCTCCCATTATCATCTGCACACTCCAACCCTCCCCCAATTCCTTGGGCCATCTGACCCATCCTCCCAGCCCTAGCCCCCTCAAGACTGAAAAGCCCACCCAATAGTATCCTTAAACCCCCATGCTATCCTGTCCCTGCATAACGACTTACCTCCATTTATCATAGATTTCACCCATGTAGGCATCAGCACACAACTGTCTTCTTTCCCCCATTTCCTGTAAGCCTAACATCCAGTCTCTAACTATCTGAGACAGCTTGATTTGCTTAATTCAAATCAGAGAGGTCATGGAGTATCTGTCCTTCAATGCCTGGCTTGCTTCACTCAACATAAGGTCCTCAAGATTCATCTTTGTTATCCCATGTGTTCATAGTGTACTCCTTTTTACAGCTGAGTAATATTCCATTGTATGTGCATACCAAACGTTATTTATTGATTTATCTGTTGATGGACATCTGTGTTGATTCCAGCTTTCAACAATAGCGAATAATGCCACTATGAACATTGATTTGCAAGTATCAGTTGGTGTCCTTGTTTCAGTTCTACTTTGTACATACCCAGCAGTAGAATAGCTGGGTCATATGGCAAATCTATAGCTAGATTTTTGAGGAACTACCAAACTGTTCTCCAGAATGGCTGGATACTTCTGCATTCCCACCAGCAGTGGATGAGTGTTCCCATTCCTTCACATCCTTTCCAACACATGTAGATTTCTGTTTTAATAGGTGCTACTCCAGGGGGAGTAAGATGGTATCTCAATTTTGATTTGCATTTCCATAATAGGTAGTGATTTTGAGCATCTTTTCATGTGTTTTTTAGCCATTTGTAGTTTTCCTTTGGAGAAACATCTGTTCAAATCACTTGTTCACTTAATAATGTGTTTTTTGTCTTTAATTTTCAAAATGCAGGATTTCTGTATAGATGCAGGATATTTGTCTCCTATCAGATATATGGCTGCCAAATATTTTCTGCAATTGGGTAGACTGTCTTTTCACTTTCTTGATAAAATCCTTTGAGGGGCAAAGGGTTTTAATTTGTGGAGGACCCATATTTCTATTTTTTTTCTTTTGCTGATCATGCTTTGGTTGGGAAGTTCATGAAGCCATTTTATTATAAGGTCCTGTATATGTTCCCTACATTGTTTTCCAAGGTCTTTACGGTCTTGCCTCTTATATTTAGTTCATTGATCTATCTTCAGCTTATTTTTGTATGAGGTGTGAGCTGGTAATCCTCTTAGTTCTTTGGCATATGGATATCCAGTTTTCCAAGAACCATTTGTTAATGAGGCCATTCTCTCCCAGCTGAGTGGGCTTGCTATTCTTGTAAAATATCAGATGGTTATATATGTGAAAATCTATATAAGAACTCTCAACTTTGTTCCAATGGTCAATATTTCTATCCTTGTGCTAATACCATGCCATTGTGATCACCATAGCATTGTAGTATGTTTAAGGTCAGGTAGTATGACTCCTCCAATTTCATTTTTCTTTTCCAATATGTTTTTGGCTATTCAGGGGCTCTTTCCATTCCAAATAACTTTCATAGTTAGTTTTTCTAGTTCATTAAAAAATGCTGGGTGGCAGACTTGGCCCAGTGGTTAGGGCATCTGTCTACCACATGGGGGGATGGCAGTTCAAACCTGGGACATCCTTGACCCATGTGGAGTGCTGATGCGTGCAAGGAGTGCCCTGGCACACAGGGGTGTCCCCCGAATAGGGGAGCCCCACGCACAAGGCGTGTGCCCCATAAGGAGAGCCACCCAGCATGAAAGAAAGTGCAGCCTGCTGAGGAATGGAGAGCTGCCCAGCATGAAAGAAAGTGCAGCCTGTCCAGGAATGGTGCCATACACATGGAGAGCTGACACAAAAAGATGACGCAGTAACAAAAAAAAAGAAACGCAGATTCCCGTGCCACTGACAACAGAAGCAGATGAAGAAGCAGCAGCAAACAGACACAGAGAACAGACAATCAACTGGAGGTAAGGGGAGAGAAATAAATAAATAAATATTTTTTAAAATGCTGTGTTGATTTTTATTAGGATAGTATTAATTCTGTAGATCAGTTTGGGTATGCTAGACATCTTAATGATATTTAGTCTTCTTATGCATGAACAGGTAATATTCTTCCATTTATTTGTCTTCTTTTACTTCCTTGAACAGTGTTGTGTAATTTTCTGTGTATAAGTCTTTTACATCATTAGTTGAATTTATTCCTAGGTATTTGATTTTTTATTTACTATTGTAAATGGTATTTGTTTCTTAATTTCCTCTTCAGATTGCTCATTATTGGTGTACAGAAGTGATACTGATTTTTGCACATTGGTATTTTAATCTGTGACTTTACTGAACTCACTTATAAGTTCTAGAAGCTTTGTTGTAAATATCTCAAGGTTTTCTATGTATACAATCATGTTGACTGCAAATAGTGAAATTTTGACTTCTTCCTTTCCAACGCATGCCTTTCATATCCGGTTCTTGCATCAGTGCTTAAGCAAATGCTTCTAACACAGTGGTAAATAGGATGGCTGCTAGTGGGCATCCTTGTCTTGTTCCTGAAAGCACAGAGAAAGATTATAGGATTTCACCATTGTACGTGATGTTAGCTGTGGGTTTTTTCATAAACATATTCTTTATCATGTTGAGAAAGTTTCCTTCTATGCATATTTTTGGCAGTGTTTTTATCAAGAAAGGATCCTCTATTTTGTCAAATGCTTTTTCTGCATTTATAGATATATTCGTGTGATTTTTCCTTCGATCTGATTATGTGGTGTATTACATTAATTGATTTTCTTATGTTGAAACATCCTTGCATACCAGGGATGAAACCCCCTTGGTTATGTTATATAATTTGTTTGATGTGCTGTTGAATATTATTAGCAATTATTTCATTGAGGTTAATTAAAGAGATACTTCTGTAATTTTCCTTTCTTGTGGTGTCTTTGTTTGGCTTTGGTATTAGGGTAATGTTGGCAACATAGAATGAGTTAGGCAATGTTCTTTCTGTTTCGATTTTGGAAGAGTTTAAGCATGTTTGGTGTTAATTCTTTCTGGAATGCTTGGTAGAATTCACCTATGAAGCCATCTGGCCCAGGGCTTTTCTTATTTGGGAGGTTTTATTTATTTAGTTTTTCAGATGAACTTCATGCTTATTGATCAATAAAGTTGATTTTTAAATTTTTTTATTTTTAAACATTTTATTATTTTTAGGAAGGAAAAGTGACTTTATTGGCAGGTCACACACAGGAGAGCTAAACAATCTTAAATTTGCCTTTCTGTTGAAGATAATTCTTATAGCTTTTTTTTTACACTTTTTAAATTAAAGTTAATAGATCACAAAGAATGTTACATTAAAAAATATTTTTAAAAAACATAAGAGGTTCCCATATAGCTTACTCCCCCCCCACCCCCATCATTTTGGTAAATTGTATTTTTTTGAAGATATATACATCACACAAAAAATGTTACATTAAAAAAAATAAGAGGTTCCCATATAACCCCTACCTGCCCACCCCACTCCTCCCACACCAACAATTTTCCCCATCATTGTGGCACACTCATTGCACTCGCTGAACACATTTTGTTTTTTTTGTTTGTTTGTTTGTTTTTGAGTTAGGCCAGTCATTTATTCAGGGAGGGAGGGAAGAGAAATGGGAGTAAAAAACAGATCATGGGTCCCAGGTAGAAAGAAAGGGGTTAAAAAGTGATAAAGTGGGCTGTTTTACAGACTACAACTCTCCATTAGAGATTATAAAAACCCAGGATTACTTGCATGGCCATCATGGCAGAAGAAAAAGGGTGAGAGCAGGGCACAGAGGCAGGAACAGGGGACAAAAGGCAAGGGCAAGCTCAGGCCTTGTGCCTGCTTTTTGAGTCTTTAATTATTCCACCCCTTTGCGAATGGCAGGGGAGGAGTTCCAGCTGTTTACTGTTTTGATTGATTACCTCCTATTGATTCCCCCACGAGGGTCCAATGATCAAGTCCTTGGGGAATATCTGGGGTTTCTCCTGACTTCCAGATGAATTCTTGTTCTGGATGGTAGAATCTTGGGAAGGGTCTGCCAGCAGCCATCTTGGGGGTTATTGATGTTCCTGTGGATTTCTTGCCAGGTTCCAGATCCATCTATTGATTCCCTATCTTGCTAGCCAGCTTCAGTGGGATAGCAGACCCCTATTTGGATGATCAGCTCTCACACATATGAAGCTTATCACTGATGTCATGGTGGGTGTGTTCTTCTTGCAGATATGCTGCATGGGTATCATTTCTTGTTTATCAAGGCTTTCTTCCCTGCCTTGCATTAAATTATGCATGCTCTGATGGCCATTGCCAGTAAAGCAAGGAGAGCTCTGTTTCTCCCCATCAGATGAGTCCCTCAGCCTTGGTTAACATATTTTGGAGCACTACTGCACCACATGGATAATGGTTTACCCTGTAGTTCACACTCTCCCCGATTACATTGAGTGGGTTGTATATGGTAGAATATACAAATCCAGTATCTAACCCTGCAATATCACTCAGGAAAACCCCAAGTCCCAAAAATGCCCCCACATCACATTTTTTCTTCCCTCTCTCTGCCCTCAGTAACTACCATAGCCACTTTCTGCACCTCAATGCTGTAATTTCTTCCATTACTACTCACAATAATTTTATAGTAGAATATCAGTAAGTCCACTCTAATCCATATTCTATTTCTCCATTCTTTGGACTGTGGTATGATGATGCCCACTCCACCTCTAGATGAAGAAGGGGCTTAGATTCCACATGGATAATGGATGCAATTCTCTTGCTTGTAGTTTTAGGCACTCTTGATTTCCTGGTGAGTTGGTTGACTAACTTCACCTCCCTGTTAGCTGACATGGGTAAGTCCAATGAACCAGAGAGTAGCAGTCACAACTCTGCTAAGGTTCTGGGCCCAGTTGACACATAGGCAGTCCAGATAGTCAAGTCCCCTGAGTATGCACCATCCCTAGCACCAACCACAAGTTCAGAAAAAGAGATAGAAGAGGCTTGTGTAGACAGGCCCCATCTGAGTCCAGCTCCATCACACTCAGGAGCACTAATTCCAAAGAAGGGCCCTCCAACAAGGCAGAGAATTCCAAATTGATCTGCCATGACCATAAATCCTGTGGATCTTCATAGCCTTCAGGAGAACCAGCATCTAGGGATGTTTCTACTTTGGTTCTCTCTGGGGAAATTCAAATGGGTCCCTGGTGAACCAACTCACCTGAGAAAATAATGACTCTTAATTTCTTGAGAGAGCACACACCCCTTGCCAGAAACCCTAAATAAGCTATTGGAAGCCTGTAAAGCACAAACTACTGTCCCTCCCCCTTAGGTGTACTATGATGATTTTAGTTAATTTTCTGACTCCACCCTTTCCCAGACCAAGTTTCCTATTCCAGGACATTTAGGTAAATTGGGCTCTCTCACCAGATACACCTCTTCTCTCTTCCTAGGATCTCCCCAAGTCAGCTGATATACTACTACAAACTCAATTTAAGCAGAGGACCAGAAAATTGTACCTGCACTCGTTGGCCCCTCTGCACCTCCCAGCTAAACTCTCCCACTCCTGGAGTTAGTCTGTGACCAGAGTGGTAGGGCAGTGCTGGAGTTCTGGGAGTGCTGGCCTTGGGAAAGAGAGGCCTGGGAGAATGTGGACTTGGAGTATGAAGGTCTGTGAAATGTGGGCCACGGGGGTTCAGGGGCACAGGCTTGGGGTTTATGCATTTGGGGAACATGGGTCTTGGTAACTCCACCCTGCGACTGGCAGTTCTCAGTGAATACCGCAGCTCTTAGCCCTAGGGGGAAGGTATTTACCTTCCCATGGCTTCTGTGTTCAGAGTTAGAACCCGCAGTTCTACCTAGAGGAAACACCAATTCTGCTGCAGTCCCAGATCAATATCCAGACACCTCCTGCCCTGCTGGTTCCCAAAACAGCCTGCTCTGATGACTACATTACCACACAGCCAGTCTTTTGTAAGAGAGATGACCATGTACTTACTCAGATGCCATCTTGCCCCAACTCCCCTTTATGTTTTTTAATGTAACATTTTGTGTGATCTATTAATTTGAAAAAAGGTAATTAAAAATAAATAAAATAGTGTTATTAAAAAAAAATGAAAGAGGACCCTTATCTCAATCCCTATACAATAATCTATTCACAGTGGATCAAAAACTTAAATATAAAAGCCAGGACTATAAAAGTACTAAAAGAAAATGTAGGGAAATATTTTCAAGACATTGTAATAAATGATGGTTCTTGCACCTTGCACCCAAAGCATTTGCAACAAAGGAAAATAGATAAATGGAACCTCCTCAAAATTAAACACTTTTGTACCTCACAGAACATTGTCAAAAAGGTGAAGAGGCAGCCAATTCAATGGGATAAAATTTTGGAAATCACATGACCAATAAGTGTTAGCTATCAAAAATATATAAAGAGATGTTAAAACTCAACAATAAAAAAAACAAATAACCCAATTGAAAAATGGGCAAAAGACCTGAATATACATATGTCAAAAGAAATGATATGGGGCATTTTGGGGACAATACAAATGATATGGGGCATTTTGGGGACTTTGAATTGTCCTGAATGATATTGAAGGGACAGATGCTGGACATTGTATATCCTGCTTAACCAACTGGATGGACTGGGGGAGAGTGCAAACTACAATGAAAACTATGGTCCATGTTGTGTGGCAGGGCTCCAGGATGTATTTACCAAATGCATTTAATGTGCCTTACTGATTAAAGGGGATGTTGATGTGGGAGGAATCGAGTAGGGGTTGGGGAGTGGGGTACATGGGAACCTTTTATGTTTTTTAATGTAACATTTTGTGTAATCTATTTATCTTTTTAAAATTTTTTAAAAAATAAAATAAGCAAAAAATAAAAGAAATGTTTAACATCACTAATGATTAGGGAAGTGCAAATCAAAACTAAAATGAGATATTTCACACCTCTCAGAATGTCCACTATTAAAAAGATAGAACTATAAATGTTGGAGCTGATGTGCAGAGAAAGGAATACTTACTCACTGTTGGTAGGAACACAGAATGGTACAGCCACTATGGAGGACAGTTTGACAGTTCCTAAAGAAGCTTGATTTAGAACTGCTACATGAACTTGTAGATACCACTACTGGGTTATACCTAAAAGAATTGAGAGCAGTGACACAAATAGACATCTGCACAATGATGTAAAGAATGGCTTTATTCATGATTGCCAAAATTAGGAAAGAAACCAGTTGTCCTTCAACAGATGAATGGATAAACTGTGGTGCATTCATACAATGGAATATTATGCAGCTGTAAGAAGAAATGAAGTCATAAAGCATATGACAATATGGATTAATCTGGAGGACATTATGTTGCATGAAGCAAGCCAGACACAAAAGGACAAATACTATATTATTGCATTATTTTGAACCAAATATATTGTGTAATGTGTTGTATGATTTTAAAAAAGTTTAAATACATTCAGAATATTTAATTGAGAAAAGTATGTTTTTATTCAACTGTGTTTACATTTTTGTTTTTATTTTCAATTATTAAATATATAAAACTTAGTTAATAAATGAAAAAAGAAAATATGACTAATATATATATTTTTAAAGATTTATTTATCTCCTCTTCCCCCTCCCCCCAGTTGTGTGCTCCCTGTGTCCATTTGCTGTGCTCTTCTGTGACCACTTCTATCCTTATCAGCAACACCAGGAATCTGTTTCTTTTTTTTTTTTTTTCCTTGCATCATCTTGTTGTGTCAGCTCTCCATGTGTGTGGTGCCATTCCTGGCAGGCTGCACTTTCTTTCATGCTGGACGGCTCTCCTTATGGGGCACACTCCTTGTGCATGGGGCTTCCCTACATGGGGAACACCCTTTTTCTGGCAGGGCACTCCTTGCATGCATGAGCATTGTGCATGGGCCAGCTCCACATGGGTCAAGGAGGCCCAAGGTTTGAACCATGGACCTCCCATGTGGTAGGTGGACACCCTATCCATTGGGCCATGTATGCTTCCCATGGCTAATATAAATAATTCCTTGAGAGCAATAACACTGAATGTTAATGACTTAAGCTCTCCAATCAAGAGACACAGATTGGTAGAATGGATAAGGTAATATGACCCATCTACATGCTGTCCATAAGAAACTTACCTTAGACCAAGGAAACCAAGGAGGTTAAAAGTGAATGGTTGGAAAACAATTTTACATGCAAATAATAACCCAAAAAGGTTGAAAATAGCTATTCTAAAATTAGACAAAATCGACTTTAAATGTAAACTGTTGTAAGAGAAGAAGAATGAAACCATATATTAATAAAAGAGGACACCCAAGAAGAAGAAAGAACAATTACAAACATTCATGCACCTACCAGGACATCTCAAGATACATAAGGCAAACATTGGAAAACCTACATGGAGAAATAGGTGCCTCTGCAAGTATAGTGGAGGACTTTAATACATGATCATTGCCATTATACAGAACATCTAGACAGAGAATCAAGAAAGAAACAAGACCTTAAATAATACTTTAGAGAATCTGGACCTAATATATATATATATATATACACACAGAAGAAAGAGCTAAAATCAAAGAACTAATTGCACTCCTGGAGAGAATAGAAAAAGAGTGACAAAGTAACCCCAAAGGAAGTATGAAAGGAACAACAGAGAGTGTAGATTATAATGTGGACCATTGACCATGTGGTGCAGCAATGCTCAGAAATGCATTCATCACACTCAATGAATATCCCATGATGATGGAGGAGGTTGTTGTTATGGGAGGAGTGGGGTGAGGGGGGTGGGGAGTATATGGGGACCTCATGTTTTTTGAATGTAACATTTAGAAAAATAAAGACCAAAAATAAATAAATGCAATTAGAACTGTAGGTGGAAAAAAAAACCCAAAACAAACAAACAAACAAACAAACAGAAAACAAAGAGTAGAACAAAGCTAAAAGAAATTGAATATAAGAAATTACCAGAAAAACTAAAATGAAAATCTGGTTCTTTGAGGTTAATAAAATTGGCAATCCCTTAGGTATACTAACATAGAAAACAAGAGAGATGAAAATACATAAAATATGAAACAAGGAAGGGGATATCAACTATGATCCCATTGAAATAAAGAGTATCAAGAGATGGATACTTTGAGAAATTGTTATAATGCCCAGATAGATAATTTAGAGGAAATGGACAAATTCCTAGAAACAAACAAATAGCCTGCATTGAATGAAGAAAGTGATGAACTCAACAGACCAATCAGAAATAATGAGTTTGAATTTCTCATCAAAAATCTCTCACCTAAAAGAGCCCATGAACAGATGGCTTCACAAGTGAGTTCTTCTAAGCATTCTAGATATAACACCAATCCTGCTTAAACTCTTCCAAAAAAACAGAAGTGAAGGCAACATTACCTAATGCATTCTCCCTAATACCAAATCCAAACAAAGAGGCCAAACGACAGGAAAACTATATACCAGTCTCTCTAATGAACTTAGATGCTAAAATTCTCAACAAAATACTGGCTAATCATATTCAACAGCACATCAAATGAATTATACACCATGACCAAGTGGGCTTCATCCCTGGTATGCATAAAAAGTTTCAACATAAGAAAATCAGTCAAAGTAATATACCACAAAAACAGATCTAAAGAAAATAAATCACATGATCATCTGTATAGATGCAGGAAAAGCATTAGCCAAAATACAGTAACATTTCCTGATAAAAACCCTTCAAATGATAGGAATAGAAGAAAGTTTTGTCAAAATGATAAAGGCTATACATGAAAAACCCACAGCTAGCATCATATTCAATTGTGAAATCCTGAAAGTTTTCCCTCTAAAATCTGGACCAAGACAAGAATATCCACTTTCACCACTCTTATTTAATATTGTATTAGAAATACTTTCTTGAGCTTTTAGGCAAGAAAAAGTTATAAAAGTCATCCAAATAGGAAAAGAAATAAACATTTCGCTATTTAGAGATGACATGATCCTATATCTTGAAAGTCCTAAGAAAACTACAAGACTTATAGAGCTTATAAATGAGTTCAATAAAGTGGCAGGTTATAAAATCAATGCGAAAAAATCAGTATCATTTTTGTATACCAATAATGAGCAATCTGAGGAGGAGATCAAGGAAAATATCCCATTTATTAAAAGAGTCAAATATTTAGGATTAAATTTAACTAAAGTTGTAAATGACTTGTATGCAGAAAACTACACAATATTCTTAAAGGAAATCAAAGAAGATCTACATAAATGGAAGAGTATTCTCTGATCATGCATAGGAAGAATTAAAGACATAAAAATGTCTATGCTACTTGTAGAAGTTTATATGGTTATGAATTCCAAAAATAAATATTGGATTATGTTTGTAATCTGTGTAAACTAGGATTAAGTTTTGATCCAGGCTTTGATTGTACCTTGTCATTAGGGCATTGAGTTTCCCACCCATTGTTGGATGGGGACTCACAGATAAAAGGCATGGCAAAGGACATAGTTGAGGATTTTTGATGATGGAGTTTGATGCTAAGTCTTAAGCTGGAGCCCCAGGATGTAAGCACACAGAGGAAAGAGAAAGCAAGCCCCAGGAAGAGAGGACGTGAGCCAGGGGAAAAACACAGAGGAATAGAAATAACTCCTTAGACATGGCAGAAACCCCAGGTAGAGAGACAGAGCCATTCCTGTCATAGTTACAGCTTATCTCGTGGAGAGAGGCAAAATCTAGAGAGGATCATAGTCTAAAGCTGGCCTTGTAGAGAAAACAGAGGAGCTGAGCCCAGAGGAACCCAGGAAGCCTGAGCCCTCACAGACAATGGCAACCATCTTGCTCCAAAAGTTGGAAATAGACTTTGGTGAGGGAAGTAATATATGCTTTATGGCCTGTTACCTGTAAGCTCCTACCCCAAATAAATACCCTTTATAAAAACCAACAGATTTCTGATATTTTGCATCAGCACCCCTTTAGCTGACTAATACAATACCCAAACTGATTCAGAGATTTATTGCAATCTCAATAAAAATTACCATAGCATTATTTACTGAATTGGAATCCTAACTATGAAATTAATTTGCAATGGCAAGAAGCCCAAAATAGCCAAAGACATATTGAAAAAGAAAAATTAAATCATAGGAATCATATTACCTGACTTTAAACACTACTACAAGGCTACATTGGTCAAAACTGCATGGTATTGGCACAAGGATAGACATACTGACCAATGGAAATGAATTAAGTTTTCTGGTATCGATCCTCACATGTATAATCAACTGATATTTTACAAAGCCACCAAGCTAATTCAACTGAGAGTGAATGACCTCTTCAACAAATGGTGCTTTGCAAAGTTGATATCCATATCACAAGAATGAAGGAGGACCACCATCTCACACATTATACAAAAATTAACTCAAGGTGCATCAAAGATCTAAATATAAGAGCCAAGATTATAACGATTTTGGAAGATAATATAGGGAATCATATACCGGATCTTGTATTAGGAAATGTTCCCTTGAACATTACAACCAAAGCACGAGCAATGAAAGTAAAAATAGATAAATGGAACCTATTCAAAATTAAAACTTTTGCACCTCAAAGGAGTTGGTCAAGGAAGTGAAAAGGCAGACTAGTCAATATGAGAAACTATTTTGTAACCCATACATCTGATAGGGATATAATTTCCAGCATATATAAAGAAATCCTACACCTTGAAAATAAAAAGGCAAAAAACCCATTTCAAATATGGGAGAAAGATTTGAATAGATACTTCTCCAAAGAAGAAGTACAAATGACTAAGAAGCACAGGAAAAGATGCTCACCCCTATCTATTATGGAAATCCAAATCAAAACCACAATGATATATCATCTTACACCTATTAAATTGGTGGCTATTATAAAAACTCAGGACTACAAATGTTGGAGAGTTTATGGATGAATGGGAACCCATATCTACTGGTGGTGGGAATGTAGAATGGTGCAGTCATTGTGGAGGACAGTTTGGCAGTTCCTCAGGAAGCTAACTGTAGAACTGCCATATGACCCAGCAATCCCACTACTGGGTATATACCCAGAAGTATTGAAAGCAGGGACACAAAGAGATAGATGTCCACAAATGTTTATAGCAGCATTATTCACTATTGTCAAAAGTTGGAAACAATGCAAATATCCATAAACAGATGAATGGATAAATAATTTGTGGTATATACATACAATTGAATATTACTCAACTGTGAGAAGGAAAGTAGTATTAACTCATGGGATAGCATGGATGAGTCTTGAAGACCTTATATTGAATAAAGCCAGCCAGGCACTGAAAGACAAATGTTAGATGACCACACTGATATGAAATAAGCAAATTCAGTAGAATCACAGAGGTAGCAACTGGTAGCTAGGTTTACAAGAGACAGAAAGGGAGAAGAAGGTTGTGAGCTAATTCCCTTAAGGGCAAAATCTATGATAAGTTTGAAGTGTGTAGTTAGGCAGTGGATGTGCATGACAGTGATTCAGTGATATTATTGGGTTGGATGGTGCTGGTTTGTGAGAGGGATAGGGTAGGTTAAACCTGTCCATAGAACTGGGGGGAGGGTTGGGGGAGAGACCTTGTGAACACTGGGGATTTGTGGGTATGTGGTTGAAACTATAACTGGGAATGTTCTTTTGGCAGTATGGCAGGGGAGGGTTACCGATTTTGGCTTTTGGGTTTGGGGGGCATTTTGGACAGGGCACACCTTAGGCAGATTTACTGAGAGTATGTGAGTGTTCATATTGTCATAGTATGTTGTATCAGTAGGTGGAGACACACATAATGAGAAGTAAAGTGTTTGACTCCCTTCCTAAAGAGTTCTGATATATTCTTAGATAGAGGGATGGATGTTTCTCAAGATCAGAGGCAATGCCCAATAGGAGAGGACAAACCAACATGTCAAACCCTCAGTGTTGTTGCAAATACCTATGAATCTTGTTCTTCAAAGAACAAAGCTTGGGGGTTACTGTGGGTTCCAAGGGGAGAGGGAAGGGGGAATAGATGGAATATGGAGCATTTGGGGGGTGATGGAAGTATTCTACATGATCTTGCAATAATCAATACAGGCCATGTTAAAATTCATCAAAATTTATAAACGTTTATGGTCCAAAATGTAAACCATAATGTTAAACATTGACCATTGTTAGAAGCAATGTTTTAATATTTATACATCTATTGTAACAAATGTAACAGCCACTTGTAAAATATAATTATAGGGGAAAGGGGCAGAGGGGGTTAGGGGGAAAGGAGGAAAGGAGAAAAGGGGGAGAATGTTGGGTATATGAGAAGTCCCTATATTTTGTATGCGATTTTCTGTGACCTAAAGCTTCTTTGAAGACAAAATGAAAAAACTGAGACCCTGGGAAATAAACAGAAGAAAATGTCACTGTACATTCAAGATAACAGATCTTTCAATGATGAAAGACATAATGACAATTTTTAATAATCGTCATATTGTGTATTTTTCATTATTCCAAATTTTAAAATTTTGTTTGTTATTTTTAAAACTGTCGTTTTTTTTTCATTTTCTTATTAATTAATAGTAGTTGGTTATTTTCTTAGCTTCATTTTTAAGAAGTTTTGGATCACAGAAGGGTTACAACTGCCAAAGGAGGCTTATTGGTGTGGGGTGACAGTGATGGGGACGCATGGGAGAAAGCTTACCTGGGACATAACTATAAGCATATAAATGTGTTGAAGTGTTCATGGGGCATTGTCACGGGTGGTGGGGCTTCACTTAATAGTCATAAGAATATCAAATTCCCATCCTAAGGAGTTCTGACACATTCTCTAATGGGACAGCAAGAATCCCCTGAGTACAGGAGCAGTGAGAAGTGAACAAGGATTGACCATCGATGGGCCCCCAATATTGATGAATGTACTTAAGAAACTTAACTTTTGAAATACAAACTTAGCCTAGTATTATAGGGTGCCTAAGAGTAACGTCCTAAGAGCTTTCCTTTTACTCAAATATGGCCACTGTCTAAGCTGAACTCAACATATAAATGCATTACCTTCCTCCCAGCATGGGACAGGAATTCTGGGGGTCAGACTCCCTGGAACCAAGGGATTACTTACTATCTAGCACCAATGAGCAATACAATTGGAAAAAGACATTGACCAAATGTGGTAAAGAATAAGGTCAAATGAGTTTATATGGCTAAGAGACTTCAAAGTAAGTCAGGAGGTCATTCCAGAAGTTACTCTTATGCAGGTTTCAGCAGGATCTCATTGACTGCCAAAGTAAATATTGCCTCAAATATCAGGAACCTTCAGACGCTATAGGCAGGGTAGACAGCTCAGGTGTTTGGTGCCCTGTGAGTGATCCACACTTGGTAATATATCATCCCCAGTGTGACAAAGTTGGACTCAATTGTGCTTTCCCTACACATGCCTCTTCAGCCCCTTCTACTTGAACCTATGTTTAGTGCCAGAGTTGATAGGTGAATGTCCCAGAGACTTAAATCTTTGGACTTTCCATTTGCCAACTGGGCCCTGAATCGCAATATAGTTGCAATACCTATGCTCCAGTTCACTGGACTCACTCAGGAAAAATAACAAGGAGATGATGATGGATAATTACCATCCTAAGGAACAGAGAGAGTCTGCAACTGCAAGCAAGATAGTCCCATCACCCGTCCCATGGAATCTAAGCTTTCTCTCAATTTGATTTGGAATGGGCATCACCATCCCAGAACCCTCAGGACTGGGGAATAAACACTGGACTAGAGTAAACTTACTGGTATTCTAGTATAGACGTATTATATCCTAGCAATGGAAGTACTTCTTTAATTGATGAGGAGGAAGCGGACACTGGAAGTTCTGAAGGGAGGGAGAGGGAAAAAGAGGTATAATATGGGGACACTCTTGGGATTAAGGAATTGTCCTGAATGACATGGCAATGACAGGTACAAGCCATTATATATTTTGCCATAACTTACAAAATTGTGCAGAAGAGAGAGTAAACTACAATGTAAGCTATAATCCATGCTTAGTGGCAATACTCCAAAATGCGTTCATCATTGTAACAAATATACCACACTAATGAAGGATGTTCATTGTTGGAAAATGTGGGAGGAGTTGGGAGCCAGGCATATGGGAATCCCCTATATTTTTTATGTAACATGTATGTAATCTAAGTATCTTTTAAAATAAATTAAAATGTATATTTTTTAAAAAGAAAATAAGATAGAGTATACAAATCAGTAATGACTGGGCTGACATTGTAATGGAATCTAAGAAATAAAATGAATTAAAAGAGAATATTATGAATATTGCAAATACTGTTATAATATAGATAAAAGGGAAAAATCCTACAAATATACAAACTACCTACACTCCTACAGTATGAAATAGAAAAGCTTAATAGATTAATAAATGGTAAAATGATTGAATCAGTAATTAAAATCCTCCCAACAAATAAAAGCTCAGTACCAAATGACTTCACCAGTGAATTTTACCAAAAATTCAAAGAATTATATTCAAACCTACTCCAAATTTTACAAAAATTTATAGGACTTAGCTCCCCCAAACCATTCTATGCTGCCAAAATCATCCTAATAACGTAGTCAGACAAAGATAGCATGAGAAAAAAAATACACCAATAACCCTTATGTTTATAATTTTTAAAAATCCTCACCAGAATACTAGCAAAACTAATCCAACAATACATTAAAACAATTTTATGTCATGATGAAGTAGGATTTATCCTGGGAATGCAAGGGTTGTTCAACATAAGAAAATCAGTTAATGTAATACACCACATTAACATAACAAAGAGAAAAACACGTCATCTCAGTTAAAGCAGAAAAGGAATTTTACAAAATCTAGCACCCTTTCTTGTTAAAACACTTAGTGAATTAAGAATAGCAGGAAACTTTCTCAGCATTCCAAAAGCCATGTTCAAAAAAACCACTGGTAACCCCATACTCCATGCAGAAAGGCTGAGACCTTCCCCTTGACAAACAGGAACAAAACAAATATGCCCACTCTCACCATTGTCATTCAACATTGAACTTGAATGAAGTTTTATCTAGAAAAATTATATGAGAAAAAAAGTAAGTGAAAGGATTTGTGGAAGACAGTTTCTCAGGCCCGGATTAAAGCAGCTCAGAAAATGTCGATCAAGTTGGAAATGAATAAAATCAGCTGATTTTGTCTGACTAAATCCTTAATAATCCTTTCAGTGCCAAAAAAGATGTGAACCAAAAAGCTTCAAACTAGTTCAATACATTTTCGTATACATATTTATCCTTATAGGGCAGTAGTGTGGTGAGAGTGGTAGGCAGTGGACTTGGACGGGGGTAAAAGATCCAGGAAATGTGGGACAAGGAGGAGCAGGATCCAGCGAGGCCTCAGAGTTCAGGGTCATGTCCACCTGTGTATGGATTTTGGGCAAAGTTTAATGATGGATGAAGGTGTCTCAATCACCTACCAGAGAGATGCTGTGCCCACATTGCCATTTTAAAAATGCTGCTGTGTGGTCAGATTATGTGACCAAACCTTGATGGAGATCTGCACACAAACCTTGGCACAGACCCAGGAAGAAGAATGAGATGAAAAACTTCATTTTCCTATAAGTAATTGTGAATCTCATGTGCCTAGTAGCAAAAACATAATATGGTCCTTGTGGAGGCTCCCCATTTTTTCCCAGAGTATGGAATGTGAGTTTCGTTCTGACTCATGGAGATCTCTCTGGATATTAGAGCTCAGTTGGTGCACATCCTCAATGAGATGGGGACATGTTGGTCACTCTGCACCCTTTTTTCCTAACCCATTCCTCATATCCTCCTTCCCAAACTCTTCTCACCGCCCATACCCCTTCCAAGACATGTACAACAATTCTGAAGCCAAAAAATATGGGGAGACTCCTGAAGGAAAATCAGAGGCAGTAAACAATTTAAACACATTCATGAGGCCCCTCCTACAACAAAGCGGTTGCCATTGCAAAGGGTGAGAGGAACATCCAGGTGTGTTGCTGTACTGGGAGATCCCACTGCCTCCTGCTCCATCTTCCTCTCCTCCTTAGCCTTTGTTTTACTAATGCCTCCTCCTGGAGAACACTTCATGGGAGTTCCTGCCCATTCCTTCCTGCCTGCCATAAACTTCCTGACCCCACAGGGTGACTCCAGTTCTCCCTCCCAGACTTGTGCTTACCACTTGGCTCAGGCTCTTCCATACTCAAAGCAGACTAAATACAAGAATAGTTCACTGCCAGGCTCCCTTCCACAGGAGAGTTAAGGGGAATCACAGGCAGGATGCCTATATAGTCTTCTGAACTTCCCTCTGCCTTGTAAATTGTACTTCCCAAGGGAAAATTCTTCCTGATTCCTGTCATTGTGTAACTAATCTCTCTCCTGCATCAAGATTTCCTTTGCTGATTTGCTCTCCACAGGCTGAGGATAGGTTCCCCCACATCCTGTACAGACTGAAGGCCATACTTGGGCAACGCAGCATCAAGTTGACCCTCATACCAAGTGCTAGACTTGCTACTTGCAAATCAGAACTATCTGGGGAAAAGAAACTATTGCACTGTGCTGAGGACCCTCCAACCATAGTAAACATCTATGCATGTTCTAGGTGCTCAGGAAATTTTATTAAACAAATTCTATGGATAATGAGTTTATATGGTGCAAGTGATGGTTATATACTGGGGCTCTTATGATAACTTTGAAATCAGTGTTGCAGGGAATTTGGTCACTGCTTATTTGTATAAATCAACCTCTAGAAAGCAGTCAGTTCAGTTAGGAAATAGATATGTAGCTGAAGATTACTCCTAACCTAAGTAAATTTTTACAATTGGTCAAGTTCTTGATTAATTGAAATTTCATTGCATTACCTATTATGTCAAATACTTAATTGTCAGAGATTAAAAAATGCACTGATTGATACAGCTGAAGGACACTAGTATATTTTGAATATTATAGAGAACCTGTGATTGTTTGTAGAAGTAAGAAACACTTCAAATTAATAATGGTATACTTGTTACTTGTTTTGTCATAATTTTGCCATATTTTCTGAAGTTGATTTCTAATAAACTGCTAGGTTTTCCTTGTCTATATTATTGTCATGTGTCCAATACCAGGCATGTTGTAAGGATACCATCAGCAGATACCCAGTTAATAAATTCTGAACATTTTTAACATTCACCCAGGGGACACAGCGGGCTGTGAAGAGCTCACTCTATCATCACCCAGTCTAACTGCAATGTACCATCTCCACATCATTTTGTCTCCTCTGAACATCCTCATGGTGGAGTGCTGCCTAGCCTAGAGCTAGGGCCTATCCCGCAGAGGTTCCAGGGTATGAGGCTGGACCTGTGGACACTTACTCTCACCCCTCCTTGGACTCAAGCTGCATCTGATGCAGCCCTCAAGGACAGGGCAGTGTGTCTACTGGAGTCTATGGAAATTCATCATATTGCTGACCCTCAAAACCTGAGTGATTAAAAAATCCCATCTTATCAAGGTTGACATCTCAGTGACAAATCCTATTGAAAGCATACACCCTTGAGAGGATGTGATGAGAAAGCCAATTTCCCACTGTATTTTTCCTCCCAAACCAATAACCCCAGTCTAATCACAATAGGAACAACAGACAAATTTCTGTAATAGGGTTTCCTCCAAAGTCCCTAACTGGTCCTCCGAAAATGGTCAAGGTCATCAAATGAGGATAGTCTCTGAAACCATAAGTGCCAAACAGAGCCCAAGGAGACAAGACATCAGAATGTCATGTGGTGTCCTGAATGGATGCTGAGATAAAAATGGGACATTTGGCAAAACAGAGGAAATATGAATAATATGAAGACTTTAGTTAACAATAAATTATCAATATTGGTTCTTTAATTGTGACAAATGTTTCACACAAATGCAACATATTACCTTCAGGTACCTGCAAGTGGGGAACACTGAAAAATTCAGTTCTGCTTTCCCATATTTCTGTAAATCTAAAACCGCTCTGAGGTGAATTGGATTCCTGCAGTATTGACTGTTCACAGGTCCTAGTCTGGACCAGCAGAGAAAGACCTGCCAGGCTCAGACCAGAAGGCTGAAGGACTTGACCCTAGCTATAGGCCTGGGAGCCCCTTTCCATGACCTCAGGACTCTGGCCTGACCTGTGCCTTCCTCAGGTCCTGGCCCATCCCCTGCCTGGAGACTGCAGCTGAAGGACCTGTATTTACCTCTGGCTGGAGGTAATTGCTCCCTGAGGTCACTCCTTCTCCTTGCCACCCCTTGCTCCCCAGTGACCTTGGCTTCTACCTTGAACAGATGGGCTCAACTTAAAGGTCAGCAGCAAACAAAGGAGACACCAAAGGGAAGGAATTGGGGCTTTTATCCCCAAGGTTCTATATCCCCTCAAATCAAGGTAAGGAATTTTTTTATATTTCATGAAAATATGATTCTTCTCAATTTAGATAGGAAGCAATTTGAGTCCCACCCTTTATACCCCTTGACTTTTAGACTATGTTTCCTCTTTTTACTTTCAATATTTCTAAAATGAGAGCTTTGTTTGAACACTGGCAAGGTTTACTATGGCAACTAGTCCGTGCAATCTTTTAACTCCTGTCTTTTACAATTTCAGCTTGAAATGCTAAAGAGCCCAGAGACTCTCCCTCTGAGATCCTTGGCTCTGCTGCCTCCAGCACCATTTGAACAACAGGTAAGAGGGAAAAACTGTGCCTATGATATTGACTTTACAGTTCAATTGGTTTTATTTGTCAAGGTCTTTAAAATTTCATCTCTGGTTGCACAAGCTGGAGGTAGCTGATATTTTCCTGTGAATCTGAGACTGGAGGACTCATGGTGAATGTGTGGGTGTGAAGGCAGGGAGGGCCCTCGTTGTTAGCCATGGACTGTGAGCAGCAGGTGCCAGAGGAGGGCTTACTCACTTGTTCCGAGATGGGGATGATCCCTTGCATTGCAGAGAAGTGTGTGTGGCAGTGGTTACTCAATGGTCCTAGTGGGAATTGAGTATTGAGCATCCCAGGACTAAAGAACCCCCCTCCACTATCCTGATGGATTCTTAGCAACCAAGTTCTGCTGTGACACAGCTTAGGCTCCAGTCAGTAGTCTGTGCACTACTTGGCCCTTGTTAGGGTAGGGAGTAATGAGGGTGAGTGGAGTGAATATGCTACAGTTGGGATTGTCACAGAATCCCAAATATGTATTCCTATGCTCCACCCATTGGATGTTCACTGCCAGATACATATTCCTGCAAATCTGTAGCAACTTTGTTTAAGTAACAATGGAGAGGGACCAGCCCCTGGGTAGGATGTGTCACTTCGGCAGTTCCTTTTCCAGGCAGTACTTATCCAGGGAGAAACCCTAAGGCAGGTTCTCTGACCCTCCTTCTTCCCTGGGACGTCTGAGTCTGGAGTGTGCAGGGATCAGGGGAGGGGAGGGAAATGCTAACATTGGGGTTGAGGGGCCAAGGTGTGGTGTTCAAGGAACATGGTGTCTTCTGAGCTGAATCCTTTCCTGGCTGAGCATTCCAGGTCAGAAATGGGATGCTGGACAGATGTGCGAATTCGGGAAGTCTCTTGAATCTTGACAGTGCGTTGTCAGGAAGTCCTGAGAAATAATAACATTGTGTTGGGTTTCTTTATTTCTTTGCTGCATCCACAGTCCCTGGCACACACTGACACCCAAGAAAGGAAGAAGTTTCTCACATAACTCAAGGGAACCTGCATGGGGGACAGAAGCAGGACATTGTTTATCCTGCCATAACCCACTGGATGGACTAGGGGAGAGAGTGAACTACAATGTAAATTATGGTCCATGTGGTGTGGCAGTGCTCCAGGGTCTATTCACGAAATTGAATGTGCCTTACTGATGAAAGGGAATGTTGATGTGGGAGGCTTGGCGGGTAGGAGGGAGTAGGGAGTGGGGTATATGGAAACCTCTTATGTTTTTTAAAGATTTATTTATTTCTCTCCGCTCCCCCGCCCCTCCTCCCCCCCCCCCCCCCCCCCCGCCGCAGTTGTCTGTTCTCTGTGTCTATTTGCTGCATCTTCTTTGTCCACTTCTGTTGTTATCAGCAGCACGGGAATCTGTGTTACTTTTGTTGCGTCATCTTGTTGTGTCAGCTCTCCATGTGGTCGGCTCCATTCCTGGGCAGACTGTACTTGCTTTTGCGCTGGGTGGCTCTCCTTATGGGGCACGCTCCTTGCGCATGGGGCTCCCCTACACGGGGGACACCCCTGCGTGGCAGGGCACTCCTGCTCACTTCAGCACTGCACATGGGCCAGTTCCACATGGGTCAAGGAGGCCCTGGGTTTGAACCATGGACCTCTCGTGGTAGATGGACGCCCTAACCACACGGCCAAGTCTGCTTCCCTCTTATGTTTTTTAATGTAATATTTTGTGTGCTCTATTTACCTTTACAAAAAGATGATATTACAAAATAAAATAAAAAAAAACTAAAAATATTAAAAAATAATACAGTGAAATAAGAGAACCTGCGTGGGGTTAGAGCCAGCATTTGGGCTCCTGATGGAGTAAAATCCAGCTGTTCAGACAGCAGCATTGGATGCACACAATCCTGTTCCTCACATAGTCTGGAATGGAGAAGGTATGGTTGGGAAGTTCAGGTTTTGGCTGAAGTGACTGCTTCCAGGTTAATCCACAGCTGTTCTCTGACTGCATCCCCAAACTGCTATGAAGCTGGTGGCTCTCCCCCAATACTCAAAATGTTCTAGTTCCCCAGACAACTTCACAGGCTGTGCCCCCATTTCTTGTTTCCCTCAGGGTAGCCAATCTTCCCACCTCAGCCTATCCCTCTGCCCAACTCAACCCCTCTGTGTCTGAGAATTCCATCTCACTTTAAGGAAATCTTCTCAGTGAAACATTGCCCAATCCCTGGTGGAATTGGTTTTTACTTTTGGGGAATTCTGAGACCTGGAGCCTGATCTGCCTCACTGTGTGCATGTATCTTGCATGTCACAATCCCAGACAAGCCTACACCCTATGCTTCCTGATCTGTCACCCATTAGATTTCATGTGTCAGGATAATGTAAGAAATTTTCACATTATATTGAAAAGAGGCTTTGCTTTGTATGTAAGGTAATGAGCAATGCAGGTCCAGCCTCATAGAAGAAGGAGATGCTGTCATGGTAAGTGAATATGTGGAGTTGAAAGATTATGTGGGGAAGACCCAGAGGGGAGAGATAATTTTCTGATTGTCTCTATTATTGTAGGAACCTAAGTTAACATTTATCCCTGTGCTTCCTAGGGCAACATCCCTGTAGAGTCTTAACAGGACTGGCCTGCTGAGAAAACAGGACATCTAAACAGGGCTGGTGCTTCCCTCCACACAGTGGATCTTTGTATCCCAGGACACCTCAGAGAGGTTCACCCACCCAATGACAACTAACAACCACACAGCTGCGATGGAGTTTGTCCTGCAGAGTTTATCAGAAAACCCTCAGCTCCAGGGTGTCTTCTCTGCTGTTTTCTTCCTCCTTTTCCTGATGGCTTTTGCAGGGAACAGCCTCATCCTCATGGCTATCTGCCTGAATCCAGCCCTCCACACACCAATGTACTTTTTTCTCTCCAATCTGGCCATCTTAGATCTCATCTGCACTTTCACTGTTCTCCCAAAGTTGCTGGAGAACCTTGTGGGCAAGAGCAGCACCATCACCTATGAGGGATGCATGACACAGCTCTTCTTCCTGTCATGGATTCTCGTGAACGAGCTTCTACTACTCACGGTCATGGCCTATGACCGCTATGTGGCCATCTCTCAGCCCCTGCACTATCAAACACTCTTGAGCAGGGCCCTCTGTGCCCTGCTGGCAGGAATTGTGTGGGCTGTGGGTGGAGTCAATGCCTCTGTGCACACTGGCCTGATGACACAGCTAAATTACTGTGGCCAGAATCAGATCCCTCACTTCGTGTGTGAAGTCCCCACACTGCTTCTGCTTGCCTGTAGTTCTACACAGTTGAACAACATCATTATTTTAATTGAGGATATTTTCTTTGGGCTAGTCAATTTCCTGTTCACCGTGGCATCCTATGCATTCATCATTTCCTGCATTCTGTGCATCCGTTCGGCTGAGGGGAAGCGCCGGGCCTTCTTCACTTGCTCTTCCCACCTCTTGGTGGTCTGTATGTACTACTCCACTGTCATCTACACCTACTTACTCCCTGGTTTTGGGTCCTCTGCAGAAAATGGCAAAGTAGTATCCATCCTATACACAGCTGTAAGCCCCACCCTGAACCCACTCATCTACACTCTAAGGAACAAAGATGTAAAGAAGGCCCTCAGAAGAGTGTTTTCCACATTTGTTAAATGAAAGCTAGTGAGCAAGGTAATTTTTTTCTTTATGTTATTGACTTAATTTCAGAAAATCACTTTCACAAACTGATGTAAGTGGCAAGAAGAAGTCTGTAATTCAGATAATTGGTTTATAAACAATGCACTCATACATTGGAACTGGACAACCTTCTATGGTGAAACTAACCTATCCAAAGAGCTAACTGTTGATGCTCTCAGGGACTCAGGGAAGCAAGAATTTTGGGGTGAACCAAGGGAGAGCCAGTGGCCAGGAGGAACAGCAGGAGGCACAGCATAGTACACTAGACACACCCTTCCTCCAATGTCTGCTGATATTTTCACCTGCACATCAGTACCATGGACCAACACTGAAGCCTTCACAGGTGGATTACACTGTCCCCCTCTTCAATCAGAGTGGGACTCTCAGGGTCCCAGTCTAATTCTAAGAGCCACAATTATTGAAAAATTATTCCTCCTCTTCCTAGCCTCTCTATACAAAGCATTGTCTAATCCTATTGATTGAATCTGAACACCTCTCATGCCTGCTCCTTCTCCCATTTCTAATGCTCACCTGAACATGCTATAGCATCCCCATTCAACATACTTTATCATGATACTCAATTAGTTTAAAACATTTGTATAATTTAATTCCCTTTAAGGTCAAAATTTTAAAGATATACATAAATAAATTTACACATTTTCTGTTATAAGTAAATACACCTAGATAGCCCAAACACCTCTCAAAATATAGATAATAACTACTAACTCAGCCAATCCTCAAGCCAATCCCAATCCCATTACTTACTGAATCTATCAAAATGTTCTTATTTTTCATCATTAATCAGTGTGCATGTTCTAGAACTTCATATAAGTGGAATTATAGGGAATATGAATCTTTTTCACTTAGTATACTATTTTTATATTCTTTAATATTCTTCCATGTCTTATTTGTTTGTTCATTTTTTATTAGTATTCCATTGTATGAATACACCACATTCTATATATTCTGTAACCTGTTGATGGGTATTTGCCTTTTTTCTTTTTGGCTATTATGAATAAAGCTGTTATGAACATTTGCATGCATGTGATTTGCAAAAGTGTTTTAATTTCTCTTGTGTAAATGATGAGGAATATTATTTCTAGGTCTTAAGGGTGTGTGCTTGATTTTAAAAGAAAATTCCAAATTTTCCCCAAATTGTACCATTTTACAGTTCCACCAGCAAAAAGAATTGTGGGTCTATACATCCTCAGGGACAATTGATGTTACATAGAAAATTGTTTTAAAAATAAAATTCTATTCAAGCCCTTCTGTTGCTAATACTATTTGAGTACAATTGCTCATCAGTGAAGTTAAGCATTGCACATCATCTGGCCTGCAGTTTTCTTCTTTTCTCACATAAGAATATAGTGTTACAAGATTCTCCTTAGGTGTTGTCTTAGGGCATCATATGCAATCTGAAATATTGTGCTTTCACTTTTGTGAAGTTAAATATGCTTTCTAATTTTCCTATTGATTTCTCATATGAACCAACCTGTTATTTAGTTTCCAAACTTTTGGGTATTATCCAGATCTCCTTATGTTGTTTATTTCTAATTTAATTCCTTTACTGTTATGGAATATACTTTGTATGACTTGTAGCTTTAAAATTTTAGGGAAGGTATTTTGATCTAGTGTATGGTTTTACCTGGTAAATATTGCTGAAGGGGCATGAGGAAGTCATGAACTTCAGAGTTAAGAAAGAATTTAGACATCAGCAAATTTCTGCCAATGACCTCTCCCCTTTTCCCCAAATCTTTCTTTAAATTACAGACTGTGCAATTGTTTCTCCTCATATACCTTACAAACTCTCCAGCCCCTGTATGATCTGGCTCCACCTACTCTAAACTTGCTTCCCACCTTCAAGTCCCACCACCCAGTAGCCTGTTTCTCAAAATGCCTGCTCTTGCACCTCCATTGCCCTGTGTTACTTCACCTGGGTTGATCCTTTACATAATGCAGGTTTCAGAGAATTTGTTTTGCCGCTTTATAATTTTCCTCCACTTAGCCACACAATATTATTCTATTAGTTTCTTTTAAATTGCCCAGTTTGGGAAAAAACTATGCGAAAGTATTCTTGTTTACTATTTACTCATTTATATTTTACTGGAATCTAAGGTCCTTGAGGGCAAGGGTGTGTGTCTGGTTCACTGTTGTATCCCTAGCATCTCGGACAATAAATGGCATGTAGTGGCACCTAATAAGTGCCATGTGAATAAATAAATGCTTCCCCACATTTGAATGTAAGTACTTCAAATGTGAGGACCTGGTCTGCCTAATTCAATCTGAGCATGAAGCAGAGTCCCTGGTAACTAGTAGGTGATTAATAAGCATTTGTAGGATGAATGGCATGCCCAAAAGGACTTCAATGCCTACACAAACACAAGCACCAATTACAGGTTCAGCAAAAGTGACAGAAGAGCAAAGTATATAGAGGTCAAATCTGAGTACAACTGAACCTCTGGACTGCCCATGTGCCAGCTGGACCCTGAGCCTCAGCAGAGTTGCAAGACCTACTCTCCAGTTTGTTGGAATTACCCAGGTGAGTTGATGGGGAGGTGAGAATGGTCAACCACCACACCAGGGAACTGAGATTGTCTACAATTGCAAGCAGCAGAATCACATCTGTCAGCCATGTGGAATCTAAGCCCCTTCTCCTTTTAGAAGTGGAGTACACAGCACCATCCCAGGGACCACAGGATGGAAGAATATAATATGGGTTGGAGTAGACTTGCTGGTATTCTAGTATAAAACTGTTGTGACTCTAGCAATGGAAGAAATTGTATCATTGATACGCGATGGTGGACATGGGAGTTGCTGAGGGCAGGGAGAGGGAGAAAGAGCTATGATATGGGGCATTTTAGGACTTGGAGTTGTCCTGAATGATATTGCTGGGACAGACGCAGGACATCGTATATCCTGCTATAACCCGCTGGAGGGGCTGGGGGAGATTGTGAACTACAATGTAAACTAGGGTCCATATGGTGTGGCAGTGCTCTAGGGTTTATTCATCAAATGCAATGAATGTTCCTCACTGATGAAAGGGAATGTCGATGTGGGAGATGTGGCGGTGAGGTGGGTAGTGGAGTATATGGAAACCTCTTATGTTTTTTAATGTAACATTTTATCTGCTTCATTTATCTTTAAAAAGAGACAATAAAAACAAAATCAAAACAAAACAAAACAGTAAATGTGATTTTGTAGAAATCTTAGAATAAGGCCACTCATCTGCCTATTATATTATGACCACAATACCCAGCTCTAGTTTATAGCTTGGAAGTCAAGAAGTTCAAGTTGCAGGAAAGAGCAAAATCTGAGCTACAGAAGCAAACATTTCCTCACTCAGCTCTTAAGAAGAATTTCTGTTCCTAAGTAGTTGTAGTGGGCTGGTTGGGTTAGTTGAATATTATTGGGAAGTTAAATATCAACAGAGGTCTTCCTCTAAAGGTAGGACTGAAAAACAGATACATCACCTTAAAGGGAATTCCCAGGAGAGGTGAAACTGTCGATAAAATAGAACTTGCATAAAAGTGCTTTGGAAGTCCAAGAAAGTTCAGTGTCCCTTCAAGTGGGGAAATGTGAAAGGTGGCCCAGAAAACTCCTCCAAACAACTCATTCCAGAAAACATGTGCTCTGAATTTTGTTCCTGTTCATGTGAATCATAAGATGTTTCTCAAAATGAACACTTATTCAGCCACCAGAGCTGGTAACAGAAGGCCTTAGGTTGGAATTCCAAGAAGTTGACCTAGAGATGAGAGCTTTGCATTGATTTATTATAGAGATGATTCTGGGAAGCACAGGAGGTAAGGGAAGAACCAAACAAGAGTCTGATTCCTGATGAGGTCCCAGCCTCAGCATGATGCCATGGGGAGCTCTTGAATTTTAAATTACCACAATTTTTCTAACTCAAGGCAAGTGAACTGGGCTTCCATTCTCCCACATTGTCCAGACACTGCCTTACACCCTGGCAGGAACATGAAATGAATATGTAATACTACCACTCTCCTAGCATCCAGTGAAATGTTGTTAGGAGGCAACACTTGCACTGGGATATATGTTCAGATATGAACTGCCAATTGGATACAATAGATTGCTTGGGGTATGGGGAGATGGGCTGATTTCCTGACACCTTCAGAGCAGTGAAAATTGATAATTGTGTATGTTGTTCTGTGTGCTAGGTCAGGGGGCCTGGAAGGCACAAGTTCTGTCACCCCCACGTCTAGTTGGTGGCCAGGGCCTTCCACAACTCCAGGAACTATAAATTTCTAAAAAATGCACAGATGGTTGGATCATGTACTGGACTAAACATGAGGAAGTGCAAGGGAACTGTCCTCAGTAAATGTGTACGTCAGGGGCTAAGATCATGGAGATGTTAGAGGCAGAGGCATGAGGGCCTTATGGCTTCTACTGAGAGGAAGTGAATGAAACAACAAACATGGGTATGACCCCATCTCTGTGAGCCCGGGTGAGAGACCAAACCCATCCTGAAAACAAGAAGCAGAGTATTAAGGCACGAAAACCCTTTCCTCAGTCAGGGACTGGGGATATTATAGCCAGAACCAACTAGGAGATGGAGTCCAGAAGTCAGCACTTTAATGAGTGTGAGAATAGCTTTGCCCCATCAGTCACTGTTTCCTATAAAAATTGTCCTAGAATAATGCCAAGCAACCATGTGGAAGACAAACACTTTCTAGGAGATGGAGCAGCTTGGAAGGGTCACATGTGATCATACCCTATGCCAATGAGACTGTGAATTCCTGGAGGTCAGGCAGGAAAGGGCGTGAGGCCTTAGACTTTTCTAGGGCCAAGTAGATAGTGTTCAACATCTCCTTTGTGCAATAGGTTAGAGCAGGCTCTGACATGCATTTTCCAGAAGGGTTCAGAGAGTATATTTTGTGGCTTTGTAGGTCATGCAGTCTCATTTTGGATTACTCATCTCTGATAATACAGTGATGAAGGAGCTGAAGGCAACACACACACAAAATATCCACAAATTTATATTCTAATAACATTTCTTATGTATGGATATGAAAGTGTGAGATACATATAATTTTCACATAACCTGAAATATCATTACGTTGATTTAATTCAATTATTTGAAAACGTAAAGCCATAGTTATCTTTTGAGCACTGCTAACACTGGCATAACCCAGATTTGGTCAATGGCTTTGTTTTTTTCCTAAAATTGGCTATGCAGATGAGGTTTGCCATTGACTTGATTCATGAAAAAAGCATTTATGAATACAATACACTGGGGTAGAGCAAGTAAGAAGCCATTAAATGTGACCCTTAACCCGTGCTAGAATCTGGCACCTTGTGAAGGCTATCAACAGCCCTGTGCCAATGACCTGCTGATGAAGGCAGACCCCTGTATGACTCAGTTAGAACATGAGAGCTGTGCCTGTCCTTGGCAGGACATGGAGTCACCTTACCAGTTAGTTCCTTGGCTGAGTAAAGTGAGAAACTTAGCGTCAGATGTGCAAGTCACTCCATGAGTCTTACTTCTTTCCTTGATGTCATGTGGACAGCCAATGTCTCAGCACCAATCCCCTAAATCAATTCTGTTCCATCCAAAAACAATACGTAGATGCTAAGATTGTTACCATTTTTTACTTCATGGCGAGATTCATCTCTAAGACCTGGTCAGGTTCTCAGAATTTACCTGATTAGGGCTGAAATGTTCTGCAATAATTTGTCCTTGGGCCCAAAGCTGAGTAACTGAGTTTTCATCCCCAGGGATAATTCTGGTGATATAGAAATTTTCAGCCCTTGTCACAAATATCTTACAATGAATGTTGGTGTTGGGGAGAGGGAGTGTAGAATGTGACATATAAATCTAACTTTTTAAAAACAAATCATGTGTCCACACAGAAGGAAATGGGAAGAAAGGAGCATGACCTTGGAAAGAAATGTTATGACTGGATTCTCTAAGGGTACCAGCAGGAAGAACTGCAAACAAATGCAGTAATCAAGTTGGTAGATTTGCTTCTTACTCAGACACAGGGTAAAAATTTATCAGCTCCTTTTGTTGTTTATGATGTTTGGACAAATTGTAAATATGTTGTAGACAACTAGACAGGGGTGTCTCACATGGTAGAGAAATGGGTATTGGGGGCAGAATAAAACCTGTGGTGTTGGCATTTGAGGTATCAATATGGTATTATTTTATTTTTTTAAATTTATAGTGTGATAGACTCAGTAATAACTATATATGTTTCTGGCCTAGATTTGTAAATTTGTTTATCAAAGTATGTCTACTGTGAGAGACCTGAAGCAAGGACACCCTGATATAAATGGAATTATCACCACTCAGATTTTGGTTTTGTAAAGAAAATTCTCCAATAAATTGACATATTGCCCTTTGCAGGTGAATGTTTTCCGGGAAGGGCAGGAAAAATATCCAAAATGAGCCTGGAGTATTACTTGGGGTGATAGAATATAAGTTGATGGTGTTCCTCTGAATTGAACTTCTTGGGAGATTATCTGAAATGCTTTGTTTATTTAAAAGGGGTCTTCAACATTAATTGTGTAGTTTCTAGTGTTCACTCTGGTAAATGAGGTGTTAGTAGCCATCACTGCCATCCTGTCATGCATTAAAAATTGGAAAAAGCTGAAAAACAATAATGTTTCTTAGATCCATTAGAGAATTGAGGTCACAAATCAAACCATTTATCCCCCAATATGAGGGAGGTGGATTAAGAAAAAAACACAGACTTCTGGATGAGGAGACCAGGAAAAAAGCTTTTGCCTGCAGTCCATACCAATAAGAATGCTTGACTTTGATGAATTGGAATAGGCACTGTTTGGACTAACGAGTGTTTAACACTACAGGGACTCAGTTCAAGGGAAGGTCACATGAATTCCTCAATCACTCCCACGTTCTCACAGTGAAGAATGGAGGGAACTCTGCTCATGCTTTTAGAAATGGTAGGGCATACTTACCTATTTTGGAATAAGTCAATGGTAGACTGTTCTCCTTACAAAAGGACTATTCTCAAATCAATCCATTTTGCCAGTACATAACTGGCAGAGAAAGAATATAAGTATCTACAGCCCTCTCTAGTCTTTGATGTGGGTGCAGTAAGGAAAATATCATTTGCATCCACCTCCAGACATCCTGTCTGACTTAAAGGGGTACTTGAGAATCAATTTTTAAACACTGTTGCTTAATAGCAAAAACCTACCAAAAGATTGAGATGCTGTCATTTGGATTATGAAAATCTTCCCCTCCCTCACGCCACCTTTATCACTACATGAATAAAGTACTATATAAAACCAGGGGATTAGAGCAGAAAGAACTGAAAATCTGGCCTCTTATTTATGAAGTTTCTAAAAAACCAATAGATAATGGAGGAAACATAAACAAAGACATCAGAGTAAATTTTACTGGGTTCTTATAGCTACAATAAAAGGAAATACACTACAGTGCTTAGCCAAGTGAACATAGATATGGTAAAGATCTATTAATTATCAGATAGGAAATTTTAACCACTATGATTAATATGCTAATTGATATAAAGGAAAAAAGTGTACAATATGCAAGAAAAGATTGCAATTGTGAATGGAGAGATGATGACTGTAAAAATGAATAAAATAGAAAAACTACAAACCTTAAACATTAACACAAATTTAGAACGCTTTTGTTGGGCAGATCAATAGAATATAAACAGCCAATGAAAGAATCAGATAAATTGAATGTATGTCAGTAGAAACTTGTGAACTCAATTGGAAAGAGAAAAATAATTTTAAAAAAAGACATAACAATATCTAATAATGTGGAATAATTACAAAAGGTAGAGCATATTGTTAATGAGAATGACAAAAAAAGAAGAGTGAGAGAAGAATAGAATAAATGTATAAAGAAATAATATTCATAGCTCCAACTTTTCCTAAATTAATGACAGACATTAAACCACATTTCCAGAAAAGTCAAAGAGTACAAAGCATAATAAATACCAAAAATCTACTCTTAGGATCTTAGGATCATCAGTTTCAAACTGCAGATAATCAAGGACTAGAGAAACACTTGAAACAAGATTTTTTGTGAAGGAAAAAAGGCACCTTCCCTACTTAGGAAGAAGGATAAGAATTCTATTAGACTTCAGTCATCATGCAAGCAAAAAAAAAAAAAGTGGAGTGAAATATTAAAAATACTGATAGAAAAAAAAGCACCAACCAAAAATTCTGTATCCAGCAACAGAGTAGCATAAATAAAAGCTTGTTCAGGTAAAGAAATTGAACATAAATTTTGCTAGTAGGCTTGCACTGCAAAAAAATATTAACAGAACTTCTTCAGAGAAAATTACATTGCTATATTTCAGGTCTTTATCTATATAAAAAGGAAGAGTGATCAAGAAGGAATAAAGGACAGCAAAATACAATATTTTAATTTACTCCTTAATTGTTCTAACAAATAAGTTAAAAAAATCAAAATGGTAATAATAATACATTGTATGAATGATGGCAATGTTTCAAGTGATGCAAGAAGGAATTGTGATTACTCAGATTGAGGTAAATGCATTACCCATGTAGTATTATAGTGCTATTTAAATTGGACTTATATTAGCTATAAATAAACATTGCCAACTCAACAACTAAAATAATTTTAAAAATAAATTTAATTGAAATGCTAAAGGAGGAGTCCAAATAAAATCTTATTAAATGCTCAATTGAAACTATTATAGGTATAAATAAAATGGAAGAAAATAAACAAATAAATGCATGAAAAACATAAACAAGGTAAATAATGGAAGAGAGTTAAAAATATTGTAGAAATGAATTCAGCTATGTCAATAATTGATTTTATGATGAATGGTCTAAACCAACCACTTAAAAACAGAGACAGCTGAAGAGAATTAAAAACATGTCTTAAATACATTTTATCTACACAAAACCTAAAATAAACATACAGATTCAGAATGATTAAAAGTAAAGGAATGAAGGTGCTGATAGAGGGAATAACTTGCATAAAGTACCTCCAGGAATCAATCTTTCCTCCCAAGTTACTCCTTAACTGGCAACAACAGACTAAATCAAATATGAAGGAACTCTGGATTCTATTGGAAAACTTTCAGTAAATCCAGGAAAGTTCTGGATAAATAGGCTGTTAAATTTCAATAAGAATTCATGAATATCAAATGTCTTATAACAGATGTCAACTTACATCCCCCATACAACTGGCAGGCAGTTGTAGGAGGCTACAGCCTATCTTCACAGTGTGATTTTCTGGTGTCAGGTGTGGCAATTGGGTTGTTGTCATCTAAAAAACAATTGAGGTGGAGTAAGTCTACTGATCAGTGATTTACCTCACGTTTGATAACTGCAGGACTGGCAGAGATGAACACCATTAATTCAGTTCCAATGACAGAGAAACAGAGGTCACTCAAGAAAACTAATTTTTCTCCATCTATTTCCTATTGTGGGGGTGGGGGATAGCTTTGAAAAGTCACAAAAAACTTGTCAAGTCCAAAACAACAGGAATAAACAGAAATTACAAAAGAATGGAAGAACCATATTTCCAGGAATTCAACAATTAAATACTCCAAATGTCCAGTTTTCAACAAAATAAATTTAAAATACATGAAGAATCATGAAAGAATTACCAATTACTGAGAAGAAAATCAATTTGACACAGTCATCCCTAAGGAAGCTTGTATATTGGAACTGTCAGAAAAAAATACTTTAAATCAGCAGTCCAAAATACATCCAACTAGGTAAAGTTTTCCAAGATCAATAAATAATAGAAATTAAAGGAAAAATTGAACAAAATATAGCCTTAAAATAATAAAAAGGGACCAAAAAGAAATTGCAAAACTTAAAATAATAATGACTGAAATGAAAAACTCAAAAGAGCAAATCAACAAAATTTGAATGGAAGAAAAGATCAGAAAAGTTGAATACAGGACAACAAATTATATAGAGTGCAGAAAGGAAGAGGAAAATATCAAGGAAAAGGAACAGTGTCTCAATAACCTATTGGACACTACCAAGAATTAAGAGTAGCACCATATACATATGCATAATTGGAGTCATAACACAAAAGAGTGATAAAAAGTCCAAATATTATTTGAAGGAATATTAGCTGAAAAACCCCATATCAGAGAAAATACATGAACATACCATCTAAGTAGCTCAACAAATCCCCAAGTAAACTAAACTCAGAAAGGTACACAACAAGAAAGGTGAATTTGAACTGAAAATCCAAAGACAAATAAGGAATGTGAAAACAAGAAGAGAGAAACTACTTGCCACATATAAGGGATTCCCAATAAGATAAACAGCTTATTGCTCATCAGAAATAATAAAGTCCAAAAGGCAGTAGGAGGACATATTTCAAGTTATTAAGGAAAAAAATGTTTAATAACTTGATATCTGGCAAATTCATCCTTCAAGAATGAAAAAGAGGGATTGTGGGAAGGGTGAACTGGACTAGGAAGACAGTGCTAAATTCACCAAACAAGTGGAAAAAAACCAGCCCAAACCACCTGAGGAATCTTTTTTGGTGATGAGGAGACCAGGAAACTACTAAACAATTCTCAGTAGGTTGAGGGTCAGAGACATGAAGAAACTGAAACAACAAATGTGATTTAGCAAATGCCGTCAATATCCAGGAAGGGCTCCCCTCCTGAATGTTGATACAAACATGGTTAAAACCATTAAGTCACTGCAGTTGAGTAAGAAAGAAACAGACCTCTTCATTCCCATCAGCTGTTACATGGGAAAAGGAAGGAGAAGGTAGGGAGCTTTTCCTCAGTGAATTTGGCCACCAAAACCTGCTTTGAACATCAGTCTGGCCACATCAAAAGACAGGAAACCCTTCTGTGGAAAGATGTGACAACCATCGCCATCTACTGACTGGTCTGGAAGTTGCATGAACAAAAATTGCTTTTGGTTCTCTCCAACATTCTAACTTCCGTGAGAAAATCTGTGCAACATTAGTGAGTCCCTGAACTGACTTTGATCATTTATGAATGGCAATTTAAAAGACTTAGAATAGTTTGAACCAAATATCAAAGAGCTTTGAAAAAAATTAGCAAAGAGAGAAAATGGCCATCAGAATAATTTCACCAACATATTCAGATGCCTAGACATCAGCCAAAAATTACAATGTATCTTAGGAAACATGGAGACATGCCCCAGCTAAAGGATCAAGTAATATCCTGAAGAGATAAAGGATTTAAGACCATTAATCAGTGATAACCAAACATCTCTCCCAAATCAATTCAAAGAATTTAAAGAAAATATAATTAAAGAGATAAAGGATGATAAGAAGGCACTTGCTGGAGGCTGGCAGAAGGATTGCCCTCATGCACAACTGAGCAGAATCAGAGAGACAGATAAAGCAGATACAACCCCCAGATATTGGTTCCTATGAAGGCTAAAGAGACCCATGAGAGTTATGGTCATGGCCGATGGGGTTTACTACCAGGGCAGATGGCCCCTCTCTGGAAATGGTGTTTATGGGTGATGAATCTGGACTCAGATGGGATCTCCCTTCATAAGACTTTCATACTAATCTGCTGGAGGTGCAGTTAACGTTGGGGTTTAAGATATAGTTAGGGGATTTGAATCTCTGGACTGATAATGTGATAGCCAGGTCCTGAGCCTCAACAGACTCCAGCACCTACAATCTGATTTATTGGACTTACCACACTCAGCTAAGATGGAGGTGAAGAAGGACAATCACCACACCATGGAGCCTAGAGTGATTACAACTGAAAATGGGAGGATGGCAGCCAGCATCCATGTGGAATCTGAGCCTCCTCTTGACATAGAGGTGCAATGGACACAACCAATCCAATGTCCACATAGAAGAGGTGGCATTGGATTGGGAAAAGTGGACATGGTGGACGATGGGTATGGGGAAGGGCAGGAAGAGATGAGAGGTGGGGGCGTATTTGGGACGTGGAGCTGCCCTGGATGGCGCCTCGGGGGTGATCACCGGACATCGTGGATCCTCACAGGGCCCACTGGATGGAATGGAGGAGAGTATGGGCCATGATGTGGACCATTGTCTATGAGGTGCAGAGGTGCCCAAAGATGTACTTACGAAATCCAATGGATGTGTCATGATGATGGGAACGAGTGTTGTTGGGGGGGGAGAGGGGGGGTGGGGGGGTGGGGTTGAATGGGACCTCACATATATATTTTTAATGTAATATTATTACAAAGTCAATTAAAAAAAAAAAAAAAAAAAAAAAAAAAGAAGGCACTTGGTGAACATAAAGAACAATTTGAAAGCCAGAAAGGAAATAACAGAGCTTATGATAACAAAAGTCATTATGGATGAGATTAAAAATACTTTAGAGAGACATAAGAGCAGATTTGAATTGCTCATGAAGAGAATTACTGATTTTGAAGACAGAGCATCTGAACTGGAAAAGAGAACAGAAAGAGCGGAGAATGAAAGAAATGTAACAGAGTCTCAGTGAACTGAATGAAAATGCAAAATGCACAAACATATGCATAATTGGTGTCTCAGAAGAAGAGAATGGAAAAGGGACAGAAAGAATATTTGAGAAAATAATGTCCAAAAACTTCCCAGTCCTTATGAAATACATAAATATCAATATCCAAGAAGGACAATGCAACCTAAACAGAATAAATCCAAATAGATTTATCCAATGACAACAATTATTCAGAATAACAAATATCAGAGATAAAGAGAGGATTCTGAAGGCATCAAGAGAAAAGCAAAGCATCACATACAAGGGAACATCAATAAAATTAAGAGCCTGACATTTGATCAGAAACTACGGAGGGGAGAAGAAAGGGGTATGATGCACTTTACAGTACTGGAAGAGAAAAACTGCTAGCCAGAATTCTCTGTACATAAAAGCTGTCCTTCAAAAGTGAGTATGAGTTCAAAATTTCACAGGCAAATAAAAACTGGTAGAGTATGTTACTAGAAGACCAGAATTACAAGAGTTACTAAAGGGAGATGCCTGAAAGGAAAACAAATAAACAAAAAACAAAATAAAAAAACAAAGAGCAAGACCTTTGGAGAAGATTGTAGAAATGAAGATTAAGAAGGATAAATTAAAGGTTAAAAAAGCAGACAGTACTATGACGTGACAACAGAAACCCAAAGAAGAAAATTGATGAAAATTTCAATTTCCTATGATTTGAATTTGGCAATATATTAGGCTTCATTGTTGAAGAAGATTTGGACCACAGAGAATTTCAATTATGGCGGGGAGGAACACTGGTGTGGGGTGTTATTGATTGGATCACATGGTTGGGAGGAAGGTCTCTAGGGCATAAAAACAGGGGACATAAAAATGTTCTGATATATGTTGGGTATTTTCATAGTAGTTACAGTTACAAATGACAACTGGGGGAGTGCTGAGTTTCTACCCAGGAGAGCTCTGTCACAGTTCCCAATGGAACAGCAATAATCCCCCAATTGCAATGGCAAAGACCAACATAGAAGGATGGTGCAATGATGAGCCCTTGATAGTGATGACTATGCTTATGTGCCTGTGTGCCTCAAATATGAACTAGGTCTAGAGCTGCAGGGTGCCTAAGAGTTACCCTGAGAGCCTTCATGTTGCTCAAATGTGGCCACTCTCTAAGCCAAACTCAGCATGTAAATGCATTACCTTCCCCCAACATGGGACATGAATTCTGGAGATGAGCTTCCCTGGTGCCAAGGAATTATTAGCAATCACTAACTGGTGATGCAACTAGAAAGAGTCCTTGAATAAAAGGGTCAACTCAGACCAGCAGAATATCTTAGCCTTCCTGTATGATCATGTGTTAGAAACTGCTTTTAGACCAGTACCTGGGGTTGTATCTACTTTGCCTGTCTCTTAGACCCTGCTGAGATGTGTGTAATTGTGACCCCTTTGATGACTCCCAACTCATTTTTTTAATTCCCCCCCAAGTTGTCTGTTCTCTGTGTCTATTTGCTGTGTGTTCTTCTTTGTCCACTTCTGTTGTTGCCAGCGGCATGGGAATCTGTGTTTCTTTTTGTTCTGTCATCTTGTTGTGTCAGCTCTCCATGTGTGTGGCACCATTCCTTGGCAGGCTGAACATTCTTTCATGCTGGGCAGCTCTCTTTATAGGGTGCACTCCTTGTGCGTGGGGCTCCCCTATGTGGGGACACCCCTGCGTGGCACAGCACTCCTTGTGCACATCAGCACTGCACATGAGCCAGCTCCACACGGGTAAAGGAGGTCTGGGGTTTGAACCGCAGACCTCCCATGGACACCCTAACCACTGGGTCAAGTGCGTCTCCCTCCCAACTCATTTTGAAGTCTTTTAGTCATATAAACTCATTTTTCGTTGCCATTTCCCACTTTCATTCATGTTCTTTTTTCTAGGTGCATCATCAGGTAGTTCTTGGCAGTAATCCTTGGGCACCAGAGAGTCTCATGCCCAGGAATCATGCCCCATGCTGGGGGAAAGGTAAACCATTTACATGCTGAGTTTGGCTTAAAGAGTGGCCACATTTGTGCAATATGGAGGTCTCAGAGAGTAACACTTAGGCACTCTTAGCTCTGGACTGATTTGAAATTTTAAGCATAAATGCTCATAAGCATAGTCATCAGTATCAAGGGACCATTATTGGACTATCCTTCTTCTCTGGTCTTTACCTATGTACTTGGGAGTTTGTTAGTGATCCTTGGGGAGTTGGACAGAGATTCTCAAAATGGGAACTCAGCACTCCCTCATTTATCATGTGATACTCTACCCTCTAAACTAATATCCAACAAATATCTCAGAATATCTATATAACCTATAAGAATGCGCTGGAGAACTCCCTCCCATTCATGCAGCCCCATCAATGACACCCCACATCGGTGCTCTTCCCTTGCCATAGTTGAAACCCTCTGTGATCCAACACTTCTTCAAAAATGAAGTATAATATATTGCCAAATTCAATTAATAGGTAAATGAAATAGTAATGGTAGATTTAAAGATTAGAAATAGAATCATTATATAATGATTTAGAAAACTAAAATAAAGTAAAAAATAAATTGGGACATTAAAATATGAAAAAAATCAAAAATTTTTGATGTTTTGCCTTTCATCAATATAATAGGCATTGCCCTGTATGTACAATGGCATGGAGATCTCTTCCATTTCTTCCTCTGTATCTACACCATATTTGTTTTTATATTATGACTTCAAAAAAGTTTCAGGTCACAGTAAAGTCACATATAGAATATAAGGAACCCCCATATACCCAACATCAATCCCGTTTCACTCTTCCACAGCAATGATTTTTTTATATACGGATGTTATATTTACTGCAACATTGCCATCCCAATTTCCTCAGGATAGAGGAATAAAATATAGATTAGTGTCGACTGACTGGTATTCCACTATAGAATTATTGTGACTCTAGCAATGGAAGCATTTATATAATTGATATGGAGAAAGTGGCTGTGGGATTTGCCAAAGGCAGGAGAGGGAAACAGAATTGTGCTACTGGGACATTTTTGGGACTTGGTGCTGTCCTACATGATATTGCAGGGACAGATGCAGGGCA
The DNA here is from genome assembly GCF_030445035.2 of Dasypus novemcinctus. Lineage (NCBI taxonomy): Eukaryota > Metazoa > Chordata > Mammalia > Cingulata > Dasypodidae > Dasypus > Dasypus novemcinctus. The sequence continues at coordinate 58,923,970 of NC_080691.1, read as the reverse complement.
TTATATATCTTGCCATAACCCACTGAATGGACTGGGAGAGAGTATAAATTACAAAATAAACTATAATCCATGCTGTGTATGAATGCTCCAAAATGTATTCATCAAATGCAATGAATGTGCCACACTGATGAAAGAGGTCGTTTATGTGGGAAGAGTGGGGAGGTGTGAGTAGTAAATATAAATGGGAAACTCTTATATTTTTTAATGTAACCTTTTGGTGGTCTTTGTATCTTTCAAATAATAGAAAAAATAACTGAAAATGGATCAAGGACAGAAATATAAAAGCAACAACCGTAAACTTCTAGAAGAAAATGTGGGAAAATCCCTTACAGGCCTTATGGTAGGTGGCAGTTTCTTAAACATAAACCCAAAGCATGAGCTACAATATAAAACAATAGATGAATGGAACCCCTTCAAATTTAAACACCATTGTACATCAGTGGACTTTGTCAAAAGTGTGAAAAGGCAGCCAACGCAATGAAAGAAAGTGTTTGGCAATCATATATATATATAATATAGCAACATCCATGATATATAAAGAGATGATACAACTTAAAAATTAAAAAAAAATAATTACCTTATTAAAAAAATGGGCCAAAGATGTGAAAAGACAATTGCCAAGAAGTAATGCAAATGTTGAATAAACACAGGATGAAATGTTCAACATCACTACTGATTAGAGAAATGCAAATCAAAACTAAAGTGAGATATCATTTCACACCTATTTCACTAACCAATATTAAAAAGTTGGAAAACTGTAAATGAGGGGTTGTGCAGAAATGTGAACACTTATTCTGTGTTGGTGGGAATGTGGAATGGGGCAGCCACTTTGGAGAACTCTTTGGCACATGAATATAGACTTGCCATGCGACCTGGCAATAGACTTACTGGATATATATCTAGAAGAACTGAGAGCAGTGACATGAAAAGGCATCTGTACATTTTGTGCATAGGAGCATTATTTATCATTACCAAAGTTGAAAACATTCCAGGTATCCATCAACTGAAGAATGGATGAACAAATTGTGGTGTATACACATGATGGGATAATATCTAGAGGTAAAAAGAAATGAAGTCATGAAGCATGTGACAAAGCTGAACCTGGATATTATTATGTTGCATGAAGCAAGCCAGACACAAAAGGGCAAATACAGCATGATTGTGCTATTATGATCTAAATATATTATATAAATTTATGGAGGTAATTATTAGAATATAGGTCACCAGAAATAGAATTAGGATAGAGAATGGAAACCTAACAGTTAATCTGTTCAGAATTGGTTAAAAATTTGTCTGGAAATCGTTGGAAATCAATGGAAATGGTGAGAGCACATCATGGTTGTTGTGTCTAAAAGTCATACCCATATATTTCATATGGGTATTACAGTGGTTGAAAGGGAGAGTGTAAGTATGTGTGTATTATTAGAAAGAAAAAGATGTGACATGGGATTATCTATCATAGTGAAACCTCATGTAAAATACAAATAAGGGTGATATTGCAAACAGATTGTTTTTACAAAATATAAATACAAATAAGAGAGAAGGAAACATCATAGAAGCTATGTATGGCAGGGGAAGTGAACAGAGATTCAGAAATGAATAACTTTGTATGTTTGGTTTTTGTTTCATTATTATCCTTAGAAAAATGAAAATGCTCTAAAATGATTGAAGTGATGAATGTGCAAATATGTGATTATGCCAGATAACATTGATTGTAAGCATTGGATTGATTTATGCTTTATTGATATATATCAATAAAATTGATTTGCTAAAAATAAATAAAATATGTAAAACAAAAAATAAATTCTATGTAAATGGGACATAATATATAAAGATGAAATCTGTGGGTATAACATTTAAAATTTGGTGGAACAGAGATGTGTAGACTAGAATATTTGCAAAGTTCTGAAACGAAGATGCTTAATCTGATCAAGGTTACTGTTAGTATACAATGATAATTGAAATCACCAATATAATCACTAAGTAAATAAACTAAACATAAAAGGGAAGAGAACAAAATGTTACTTACAGAAATTCATCAAATATAGGCAGTTATGAGTAAGTGAGGAACAAAAACATAAAATATATACAGAAAAAAACTTTAAAGTCAAAATGTAAATAATTCTTTCTCAGTTATTACTCAGTTATCAACTAGTGATGCATTTGTTAAAAGACCTTAACCAAAAGGAGTAAATATAAGTACTAATGAGTTTTTATGACTAAGAGATTTCAAAGTGAGTTGGGACGTCATTCCAGAGGTTATATTTAGGCACATTTCTGGGAGGTCTTGTTGACTGTCACAGAAAACAGTGCCTCAATCAGGGGGTTCCTGAGGGCTCTAGAGACATCTAGACACCATAGGTAGGGCAGACAATTTCAGGAATCAAGCACCCTGATAGACTAATGCCTTACCTTGTGCTGATGCAAAGTACCATAATTCTGGTGGACTTTATAAAGGTTATTAATTGGGGTAGGAGCTTACAATCACCAGGCCATAAAGCATAAAAGTGTTTTCTCCCTCATCAAAGTCTTTTGCCACATTTTGGAGCAAGATGGCTGCCAGTCTCTGTGAAGGTTCAGCCTCCCTCTTCCTCTTAAGCCTCCACAGTACCAGCTCTTTCCGTTCTCAGTTGTAGGCTATTTTAAGTCTCATCTCTCTCCTGGGGCTCATTTTACTCCAGGCTCAGCTGCTCTGGTCTCTCTCCAAGGTCAGCTGTAGACTATCAGGCTTGCTGTAGTCCCAGGGCCTCTGCTGTGTCTATGAGCCATCTCTATTCCACTGTGATCATCTACTGTGTGCTTATTTACTTTTCAGGGCTTCAACATCAAAACTCTATCTCATCTGCCATGTAATTTTCTCTGTGAGTCCTCACCTACCAAGGAGGCATGGACTCAATGTCCTACTGATATCACCCAATCAAAGCCTTAATCACACTTTAGTCAAGGAAAAATGAAATCTCTGAAGTTAATACAATCTAATGTGCCCAGAGAAACAGACCAATTTACAAACACAAATACCTTATTTTTAGAGTTCATAAATAATGTCAAACTGCTACAGGCAACCCTCGGAATTCCAAAAAGACATTAGAATATTCAAATAATAATGCAAATAAAAAGTCGTATCACAATCAGTTTAAAGAAATAGATTGTCAGGGGAAATTCCCATCAGGCTGTAGACCTCAGAAGCTTACAAAACAATTTATCATCTTTCAATATATAAATGGACAAAAGATAAACATTTGCATTACCATATAGAGAAATTGGGAGGGTAAATATTAGTCTTGTGTTCCCTCCAGTTCTGTAAACATGCAGGGCAGACTTCATTAGATTTCAGAGTCTGAGAGTCATCCTTACAATGATGGTTTCTTCTCCCTGGGGCATCATGGGGACCCACACTGTCCACAGGTTTGTCCAACCGCCTTTTATTAGTTCCATACTTATCAAGCATGTGGGTAGTGACCAAGCTTCAGAACTCACCCTCCAAGAGTTTTCAGATGATGGCCACAATTTACCCAAACTTGGTTTAGAGTCTTACCCCTGCTAGTATAGTGAAATGAAGAAACATCCTCTCTAACCTTTGGTATACAGGTCCAACCTTCTCAGAACAACAAGCTAGTGACCTGGCCTTCCCTAATCCATGGGAGACAGGCTCACCCCTCTCAGACCTGTGCAGTATTGACCTTAACCTCCTAATCCTTGGTAATATGCTCCACTCTCTCTATACTTGCAAAACTCTCCCTGAACATTGGGCAGGAGCATCCACCCTCTTCAGCTTTTGGGGCAAACCGTTCCTCTCCATACCCATGGGTGGGGTTCCTCTCTTGGCTGAAGGTGATGTCTTAATTCCAGATTCTATGGTTTTCCTCTTGAAGCTGTTTATCCTACTATCTTTCCCCTAAATGTCCCTTTTAGTCCAAGATGACAGTGGTTTTGCTCATACATCTTTTCAGAAAGCATTTTTGGTTTAGCATGCAAGAAGCCAGTGTCCAAGTCATCGGAAAGTAAGACTTGCCATACATCTTTCCTAGATAACTGCATTTTCAATACTGTTTAGAAGTTCCATATCTGGCCAATTCCTCAGTCATATGGAATTGATTTACAGAGGATTGGTATTTCTGGAATCAGTTTCTGGTTGTGTTGAACCCAACAGTTCAGTTATCAGCTTATCTCATCTAACATTTTGCTGTAAGCTGCAAGGAGAAGCCAAGCCATATTCACTATTCTTACTTAACTATAGAGGTACTTGCTTGAGTACTTAGGCAAGTAAAAGAAAAGGTATCCAAATTGGAAAAGAAGTAAAACTTTCATTATTTGCAGATGACATAGAAAGACCTGAAATATCTATAAAGCTTCTGTAGGTGATAAAAGAGTTAAGCAAAGTAGGGGGAAAAATAATGATCAATTTAGGAGGAAATCAAGAAAAATCCCATTTAAAATAACAAATGAAATAAAAGAAACAAATATTTAGAATTAAACTTAACTAAGAATGTAAAGGATTTTTACAAATAAACCTACACGACGTAATTAAGGAAATGAAAGACGACCTAAAAACATGTAAGACTATTCCATGTTCACGGATTGGAAGACTAAATATATTAAGATAACAATCATACCAAAATTGATGTACAGATTCAATGCAATTCCAATAAAACCTGCAGTAGCATTTTTCACTGAAGTGGAAAGGCAAATTATCAAATTTATTTGAAAGGGCAAGGGGTCAGAATAGCCAAAAACATCTTTAAATATGAAAGTGAAATTGGAGGAATCATGCTATCTGATTAATAATCTTCAGTAGTGAATGATACAGACCCATGAATATTTGACCTTCTGATATTTGACAAGGCCATGAAGCCCACTTAACTGGAACTGAATAGCCTTCAACAAATCATACTGGGATTATGGGATATCCGTGTCCAAAAGAATAAAACAGGATCACTATCTCATGCATTGTGTAAAAATTAACTCAGGATGGATCAAAGACATAAACCTAAGAACCAAGACCATAAACTCTTAGAAGTTAATGTGCAGCAACATGGATAATCTTGAAGAAGTTATTTTGAGAGAATTAAACCAGTTACTAAAAGACAAACTTGTATGATCTCACTGATATGGCCTAAGGATATTGAGCTGACTCAAAGATAGAATCTGGAAGTCAGGTTTCAAGGAACTAGAAATAGTGTCAAGAGTGGTGAGCTGATACCCAATCTGGGAAGAATCTATGAGGAGGTTTGTCAGTGGACAGGCTTGATGGTGATGCAGCAATGTGAATAGATTATGTGGAGTGTTCATGTGAGCAAGTTTGGGGTGGCTATTCATAGAGCTGGGGGAAGGACTGAAGAAAGGAACGGCTCAAAGATAGGGGTATTGAGGGTTGTAGTTGAGAATAAAATTAAGGGAGTGTTCTTTTGGAAACTTTGTCAGGGTTGAGTCTCTAGTTCATGGTGACAGTGGTGGGGGAGATGGGTGAGGAATGCTTCACATGGGGCATTCCTCTATGAATATGAATGTGTTCATGTGGTCATAGAGTAGAGATCAAACAATAGCTATCAAAATATTAAATCCCCATCCTGGGAGTCCTGCTACATTATCTAATAGTTGGAAATGATCTCTAGAGTACATAGGCAATGCCTAATTAAAGTAAACACACAATAACACCAAGCCCATTATATGAATGCTTGTACTTATGAAACTTTATCTTGTAAAATTGAAACAGCTTTACAATATCTATGGCCTAATAGATTCCTCCTGAAATTATCCTTGTTACTCAAATGTGGCCTCTCTCTAATCCAAGTTCAGAAAATTATCTCACGATTTTTACCCGATCATGGAACATGACTCCCAGGAATGAGCCTCCTTGGCACTGAGTGATTATTACCAAAACTCCAACCAGCAATGCATTTATAAAAAGACCTTGAGCAAAAGGAGGTAAACTAAACAGAAAAGTTTTTATGGCTAAGAGATTTAAAAATGAATTGGGAAGTCGTCTCAGAATTTATGCTTATGCTTGACTCAGGCAGAGCTCACTAACTGCCACAGTATACAAACCTTCAAATAGGGTTGTTCCTGAGGGTTTTAGATACACCTGGATATTTAGGCAAGACACACAACCCCAAGAAATGGACACATCGGCTGAGGGCCTTACCTAGGTAAATATGATAACGTATTTTCCCATTGTAACAGAGTTAGACTCATTTATAATTTCCCTACACATGATTATTCTATCCATTTTATCTGATCCTATAATTAGCACTTTACCCATTAAATATATGTCCCAGAGACTTAATCTTTTGGTCTGCTCATATGCTGATTGGGCCCTGAATCTCAGCAGGGTGGCAGCCTACACCTACTTCCAGTCCATTGGACTCCCCCAGCACAACTAGCAAAATGATGATGATGGACAACCCCCATCCAAAAAGCAAATGGTATCTATAACTTCAAGCAAAACAGTGTCTTCCATACGCCCCAGTAGATCTAAGTCCCCTCTCAGTCTTAAGCACAGAAGGTGCTATCATCCCAAAATCCTCAGGTATGAGGAATGAACAAACACAAGGGAGTAGGCAACCATGGATTAAAGTAGATATTTTTATTGTAGTAACAGAAGATCTTTTAACATTGGTATAAAGATAGTGGGTACCAGAGGTTCTGAGGGGTGTGAGAGGGGAGAACATGTGGAACATATGGCATGCTTTATGGCATTGGAATTGTTCTGCATACATTGCAATGACGGATACAGGCCATTATATATTTTGTGAAAACCTATAAAATTGTACAGAGCAAAGTATATACAATTGATAAGCTATAGACCATGCTTAGAAATGCTTCAATATTTTTCCATTATTTGTAACAAATTTATCACACTAACATGATATTATGAATAGGCAAAATGTGTGAGTGTAGGGGGTGAGGTGTATGGGAATCTTCTATATATTCAATGTAGCTAGTACATAAGCTAAAGCCCTGGATGGTGCTTCAGAGGTAATCACCGGACATTGTAAATCCTCACAGGGCCCACTGGATGGAATGGAGGGGAGTATGGGCCATGATGTGGACCATTGTCTATGAGGTGCAGAGGTGCCCAAAGATGTACTTACCAAATCCAATGGATGTGTCATGATGATGGGAACGAGTGTTGTTGGGGGGGGGAGAGGGGGGGTGGGGGGGTGGGGTTGAATGGGACCTCACATATATATTTTTAATGTAATATTATTACAAAGTCAATAAAAAAAACATTCAAAAAAAATAAAGCTAAAAAATATAAACAAAAAGTAACTTTCTATTATACGGCATCCTATTTGATACAAACTTAAAGCAATTGCATACACCTACACTATTATTATACCTCTTTGTCCCCATATATTGTATTTGTTAACATTATAACTGTGTACATTATTATTTCTTTATTTCCCTTTGAATCACTGTCTAGTGTCCTTTCCTTTTGTCTGAAGAAATCCCTTTAACATTTCTTGTATGGTAGATCTAAATCTGATGGACTTACTCAGACTGTTTATCTGGGAATGTCTTAATCTCTCACCCCTGTTTGTAAGGAAATCTCACTAGATGTAAAATCTTTGGGAGGCAGGTTTTTTTTTTTTTAAGCACTATAAGTATTCCCATACACTGACATCTTGCATTCATGATTTCTTATGAAGACTAAACAAGGGGGTTTTGTTGTATCTAATATATTGCTTTTCTACTGAAGTTGCCAGAACTCTCTCCTTGTCCTTGGAATAGAATAATGTGATCAACATATGAAAGGATGTGTTTTTATCCATGTCCATTTGCTTGGTGATCTCTGGGTTTCTTAGATGTGTCTATTCACATATTTTGCTAAATTTGGAAAGTTATCTGTCTTTGTTCCTTTGACTACATCTTCTGCCTATTTCTATGTTTCTTGTACTTCTGGGAATCCAAAATGTGTATATTGCTGCGCTTGATGGTGTCCCATATATGTCTTGGTTTATTTTTTATTTTAATAATACTTTTTACTTTCTTCTTCTCGGCCTGACTCATTTCAAGTGTCTTTTCATCAAGTTCACTGATTCTTTCTTCTGCAAGCTTAAAGTTTCTGTTGAAACACTTGGGTATTTTCCATTCAATTATTTGGTCTTCAACTCTAGTAGTTAACTTTGGTTAATTCTTAAAATTTCTTTCACTTTACTTAAACTATCATATTCCTCATTCCTTGTTTTCTTGATATGCTTTATATTTTTTTTTCTCTAGAGCAGAAGGAAGAGATTGGTAAACTATGCTAAGGAATTTTAAATTTATCTCTCCATGAAACAGTTACTGTTTCTCATCCCCCACTCTTGTGGTAGGCTTCTGGGGGACTCAACTACTGTCTAACTCACTGATAGAAGGGGGCATGGAAATCCTCTTTCTATAGTTCAGTGATGTGCACAGATAATCACTGGTCACAACAATTGATTAGCAACTGACCAGAAGGAATTCATGATTCCACTCACCACAGACTATTTTGGTGGCAGAGGAGACTAAAAACATTACATTCTTCAGGGCTTTAGTGGAGAGTTAGATAAAGGTTTGCATTTTATGGGCACTACAAACCTAAGCTTTGGGGAGGCATGAAAAAGCACCTGGTGCCCTTCCTTATCCCTTTTTCAGGACATTTTTCAGCTGCTCTAACCCCCTTTGTGAGTCATGGGTCATGTTTTAACTGGAAAGACAGATATGGGAAACTCTTCTCCAGGATATATTTCCAAAATTTTCCATCCAGGTAAAAGCAGCTTCAGACAATGAAAGGAGTGTAATAAACTATAGAGTGGGAGAGTGTGGTGCAAAGGCATGTCTGATTTAAAAAAACAGAAGAGTGAGGCCGGTCTCCTGAGAAATAGTGTTTGCATTTAAACTTCCCTAAACAGGGGGATTACAAAACAACAAGAAAGTATAAACACAGGACCAGACACAGGCTCAGAAAAGAAAGGGAAGAACTGCAGAGATCATTCACCTAATAGGAAGGTTGAAGCTCAAGAAAATATCTGTCATATCTATAGCTCATTAAAATCAAGAAACACACATCACAGGAAATAAATCCCAGAATTAACATTTAAAATATTAAAATTTCCAATATTGTCTAAAAATAGATTAATAAATTATAAGAAAACAAAAAACAGGAAAGGGCTCATACAAAGAAAATGATAAAATTCTATAATTAAACAAGGGAGAAGACTAGAGGGTGGAAATAGAAAACGGATTTAATTTATAGCCTTAAATTCATACATCAAAAATGAAGAAAGAGCAAAAATTGAAGAAATAACTGCATTTTTGGAGGATTTAGGAAAAAAACAACAAAGTAATCCCACACAGGAAGAAAAAGAAATAAGAAAGATAAGAGCGGAACAAAATGAAATAGAAAATAAGAAAGCACTTGAAAAGATAAACAAAACCAAGAGCTGGTTCTTTGAGAAGATGAATAAAATGGACAATTCCTTAGCTAGACTAACAAAGAAAAAAAGAGAGAAGATACAAATACACAAAATAAGAAATGAGAAAGGATATATCATGACTGACCCCACAGAAATAATGAATATCTTAAGAGAATATTTGAAAAACAATATTTCAACAAAAATGACAATTCAGAAGAAATGGACAAATTCCTAGAAACACACGAGCAGCCTATATTGATGAAGGAAGAAATTGATAATCTCACCAAATAATCACAACTAAAAAGATAGAATCAGTCATTAAAAACCTCCCAACTAATAAGAGCCCAGCGCCAAACGGCTTCACAGTTGAATTCTACAAAATATTCTGGAAAGAACTAACACCAGTCCTGCTGAAACTCTTCCAAAAAATCAAAACAGAAGGAACATTACCTAACTCATTCTATGATGCCAATATTACCCTAGAGCCAAAGCCAAACAAAGACACCACAAGAAAGGAAAATTACAGACCAATTCCTCTAATGAACCTAGACACAAAAATCCTCAACAAAATACTTGCTAACCGTATTCAACAACACATTAAATGAATTGTACATCATGGCTAAGTGGGATTCATTCCAGGAATGCAAAGATGGTTCAACATAAGAAAATCAATCAATGTAACACACCATATAAACAGACGGAAGGAAAAAAAATCACATGATTACATCCATAGATGCAGAAAAAGCATTTGACAAAATATAGCACCGTTTCTTGATAAAACCACTGCAAAAGATCAAAATACAAGGAAATTTTCTGAACATGATAAAGAGTATATATGAGAAACCCACAGCCAACATCATTTACAATGGTGAAATCCTAAAATCTTTCCATCTAAGACAAGGAACAAGACAAGGATGCTCACTATCACCTCTTCTATTTAATATTGTCTTAAAAGTACTTGCTCAAGCACTGAGGCAAGAACTAGATATAAAAGGTGTTGGGGTTTAAGATATATTTAGGGGATTTGAATCTCTGGACTGACAATATGATAGCCAGTCCCTGAGCCTCAACAGACTCCAGCTCCTACAATCTGATTTATTGGACTCACCTCACTCAGCTAAGATGGAGTTGAAGAAGGACAACCACCACACCATGGAGCCTAGAGTGCCTACAACTGAAAGCAGGAGGATTGCATCCAGTATCCATGTGGAATCTGGGCCTCCTCTTGACACAGAGGTGCAACGGACACAACCAATCCAAGGTGCACAGAGAAAAGGTGGCATTGGTGTGGGAAAAGTGGACATGGTGGCTGATGGGTATGGGGAATGGCAGGAAGAGATGAGATGTCGAGGCACCTTCGGGACTTGTACTTGCCCTGGATCATGCTTCAGGGGCAATCAGCAGACATTGTAAATCCTCCCAGGGCCCACGGGATGGAATGGGGGAGAGTATGGGCCATGATGTGGACCATTGACCATGAGGTGCAGAGATTCCCAGAGATGTACTTACCAAATGCAATGAATGTGTCATGATGATGGGAGTGAATGTTGCTGGGGGGGGGGGGGGAGTGGTGGGGTGGGGGTGGTGGGGTTGAATGGGACCTCACATATATTTTTTTAATGTAATAGTTTTACAAAATCAATAAAAAATAAAATAAAATAAAAAGGTATTCAAATTGGAAAGGAAGAAGTTAAAATTTCATTATTTACAAATGACATTGTCCTATACATAGAAAACCCAAAAAGGCCTACAACAAAATTATAGAACTCATAAATGAGTTTAGTAAAGTCTAAGGTTATAAGATCAACTTGCAAAAATCAGTAGCATTTCGGTACACCAATAACGAGCAAGCTCAGGAAAAATCAAGAAAAAAATACCATTTACAGTAGTCAATAAAAAAATCAAATACCTGGGAATAAATTTAACTAAAGATGTAAAAAACTTATACACAGAAACTACACAACACTATTCAAGGAAATCAAAGAAGACCTAAATTAATGCAAGAATATTCCCTGTTAATGGACAGGAAGTCTAAATATTAATAAGATGTGTGGCCTACCAAAACTGATCTAAACATTCAATGCAATCTCAATAAAAATCAACACAGCATTCTTTAAGGAGATAGAAAAACTGGCTATGAAATTTATTTGGAAAGGAAAGAGGCCAGAAATAGCCAGAGACATATTGAGAAAGAAAAACGAAGTTGGAGGAATCACACTACCTGACTTCAAAACATACTACAAGGCCAAAGTAGTGAAAACAGCATTGTATTGGCACACGGATAGACACACTGACCAATGGAACCGAACTGAGAGTTCTGATATAGATCCTCATATATATAGTCATATAATATTAGATAAAGTCACCAAACACTATAAACTGGGAGAGAATGGCCTATTCAAAAAATGGTGCCTGGAGAAAAGGATATTTATATCTAGAAGAATGAAAGAGGATTACCATCTCACACCTTATACAAAAATCAACTCAAAGATGGATCAAAGACCTAAATATAAGAGCCAAGATCATAAAGACTTTGGAAAGCAGTATAGGGAAGCATATACAAGACCTTATAATAGGAAATGGCTTCATGAACATCACACCAAAAGCGCGAGCAGCAAAAGAACAAATAGATAAATTGGACTTCCTCAAAATTAAACCCTTCTGCACCTCGAAGGAGTTTGTCAAGAAAGTGAAAAGAGAGCTTACACAATGGGAGAAAATATTTGGCAACCATATATCTGATAAGAGACTTATACCCTGCATATATAAAGACTCCTATATATTGAAAATAAAAAAGCAATCCACTTAAAAAATGGGAAAAATATTTAAACACTCCTCCAAAGAAGAAATACAAATGACTAAAAAGCACATGAAAAAATGCTCCAAATCTCTAGCTATCAGGGAAATGCAAATCAAAACTACAATGAGATACCATCTTACTCCCATAAGATTGGCAGCTATGAAAAACAAAGAAGACTATAAATGCTGGAAAGGATCTGGAGGAATGGGAGCACTCATCCACTGCTGTTGGGAATGCAGAAGGATCCAACCATTCTGGAGGACAGTTTGGCGGTTTCTCAAAAAACTAGCTATAGATTTGCCATTTGACCCTGCAATTCCACTGCTGGGTATATACCCAGCAGAACTGAAAACAAGGACACAAACTGATATATGCACACCAATGTTCATAGCAACATTATTCACTATTGCCAAAAGTTGGAATCAGCCCAAATGTCCATCAACAGATGAATGGATAAATAAAATGTGGTGTATACGTACAATGGAATACAGCTCAGCTTTAAGAATGAATACACTACAAACTCACGTGATAATATGTATGAATCTTGAGAACCTTATATTCAGTGAAGCAACCCAGACATTGAAGGACAAATATTACATGACCTCAGTGATATGAAATTAGTAAACCAAGCAGCCTCAGAGAGCTAGAGACTGGATGATAGGCTTAAAGGAAAATGGGGTAGAGGAAGGATGTAAGCTGATACCTACATGGGTGAAATCTATGATCAGCTGGAGGTAAGTATTTGTACAAGGAAGGGATAAAATGGGGGAATAGGATTACCTTTGGGTGGAACTTTGTGGGCTTGAGGGGGGCTAGGGATGGGAGGATGGGTAATATTGTCCAAGAAATTGGGGGGAGGACGTGGCAACATACGAACATAGGAGATTGTCAGGTATTTGATTGAGAGTATAATGCTGAGAAAACTTTTTCAAAAATATAATAAGGAAGGTTACCTATTTAAGATACTTAAAGGAGATAATCCAACACAGGACAGACTCCTAGGGAGTATGTGAATGCTCATTTTGCCATAGTGGGTTATATCATTTGATAGAGATCCATATAATGAGAGTGAAGATATACGCACATCCTGGGGAGGACTGATGTACTCAAATGTACTTGTTTGAAAGCAATTGTCTCAATATCTGTACATCAGTTTCAGTAAATATAGTATGAATATGTAAAAACATTATTGCTGTGGAAGGGAAAAGGGTTTTATGCTGGATATGTGGGAGTAATGTATATTGTACATATGAATTACTGTGATCTAAAACTTTTGTGAAGATAAGTTTAATATTTAGGAAAAAAATGAAAAGATAGGACATAGATACTGAGGAAAAGAAGGAAGTAGTTGCCTTGCCAATTTGCATACAGGGCAACACTTATTGCAGTGATGGAAGGCAAAATATCAAAAGCAAAGCTTTTGCATTTTTAAATTTTTTGATACCCCAATTTTTTTACCTTAAGTTTTCTAAATTAATATGTATGCTATATCTAACCTTTAAACTCATCACTATATTCCATTTTACTATTAATGGAACTTGGCAATATATTGGGCTTCACTTTTGAAGAAGTTTTGGATCACAGAGAGTTTCAACAATGGGAGGGGAGGAATAATAGTGTGGGATGTTATTGACAGGGGACACATAGTTGGCAGGGAGTTTTCCAGGGCATATATCCAGGGTACATAAAAATGTTTGGATATTTTCATAGTGGTTACAATTAAAAACAACTGAGGGAATGTTGTGTTCCTAGCCAGGGAAGCTCTATCACAGTCCCTAAAGGAAGAGCAACAATTACCCAAGTGCAACAGCAAAGACCAAAAAAGAAAGAATGTCCAAAATGAGCCCTTGATACTAATTACTATGCATGTGAGACTGTGCACCGGAAATAAGAACAAGGCCTAGAGCTGCAGAGTGCCCAAGAGTTACCTCCTGAGAGCCTCCGTGTTGCTCAAATGTAGCTGGTCTCGAAGCCAAACTCAGCATGTAAATGTATTGCCTTCCCCACAGCATGGGACATGACTCCTGGGGATTTGCTTCCCTGGTGATGAGGGATCAGCTGATGATGTAACTAGAAAATGACCTTGAATAAACGGGTCAACTTGGACCAGCAGAATATCTCAGTCTACATATAATACCAGGAGTTAAAAGTGCTTTTTAACCTGAATAAAAGGGGTAAATAAAAAGGGCAAATGAGTTTATATGGCTATGAGTCTCCAAAAAGAACTGGGAGGTTATCAGAGGGGTTGCCTTTATGCACAACTGAGCAGAGCCCCAGACACAGATAAAGTAGATACATCCCCAGGTACTGTTTTTTTTTTTTTGAGGGCTGCAGAGACCCACAGCTTCAATGGTCATGGCAGATGGAGTTCAGTGCCATGCCAGGTGGCCCTAGTTTGGAATTTGTGTTTCTGTGTGATGAAGCTGGACTCAGATGTGATCTTTGTTCACAAGCCTCTCTTGTTACTTTTACCAGAACTATAGTTGTTGCTGGGGTTTAATGTATACCCAGGGGACCTGAATCTCTGGCCTGACCATGTGATAGCCAGGTCCTGACCCTCAACAGACTTGAAACTCCTATACTCTGGTTTATTAGATTTATCCCACTCTGGTAACATGGGGGTGAAGAAGGTCAACTACCACATCAGGGAGCCAAGAGTGCCTAAAACTGAAAGCATTCATGTGGAATCTAAGCCCCCTCTTGATATAGATGTGGAGTGGACACAACCATTGTAAGGTCCACAGGATGGAGGAATAGAGTATGGATTAGAGTGGACTTACTGATATTGTATTCATGAACTATTGTGATTAGTAATCGAAGAACATGTGGCTTTGGTGTGGAGAGAGTCGCCATGGTGGCTGCTGGGGGTAGGGAGTGGGAGGAAGAGATGTGATGTGGGGGCATTTTCGGGGGTTGGAGTTGTCCTGAGTGGTGCTGCAGAGACAGTTATCAGATATTGTATGTCCTCCTGTGGATTGTGGGAGAGTGTGGACTGTGATGTGGACCACTGACCATGAGGTGCAGTGGTACTCTGAGATGTATTCTCCAAATGCAATGAATGTCTCATGATGATTGAGGAGGTTATTGTATTGGGGTAGGAGTGGGGTGAGTGTGGTGAAGGGTATTTGGGGAACTAATATTTTTTGAATGTAACATTAAAAAATAAAGAAAAAAGATGTAAAATGATCTTAAAAAATCACAAGGAGATAAGGAGTAAATGGAGAATGATCTAAAGGATACCAGGAAAACACTTAATGAGCAAAAGAGAATATTAATAAAGAGATAAAGATTTGAAAAAGGAAGTAAACATAACTACTGGAGTTGAAGACCAGAATAGCTGAAGTGAAAAATTCCCAGGAGAGTTTCAACAGCTGATTGGAGTTGTCTGATAAATGAATCAGTGACCTTGAAAACAAGCCACAGCAGTGATGCTGAGGAGAAGAAAAAATGAATTATACAAAGAGAATTATCTGACATGCCTCTGGGACATCATCTTTTGTGCCAATATATGCATTATGGGAGCTCCAGAAGGAGAAGAAAGGAAAGGACAGAAGGAATAATGAAAGAAATAATGACAGAAAACTTCCCAAACAATACAATACATGAATATGAACATTCATTGAACTTCAAACAGGATAACCATGGAGAAATATAGGATCTGTCATATACTGATCACAGTAGCAAATACAAAGAGTAATTGAAATATATGAAAGCTTTGAGATAAAAGTAACGTGTTATATATTAAGGAGTCCCATTTAGACTGAAAGCCAATTCCATATCAGAATCCATACAGAATAGAACGCAGTGGGTTTAAAAAGCATTACTTCTGAATTTAAACCACTCTCACTATTTTTTTTTACCCAGCATGATTTCCTTTCAGAAAAGAAGGGGAAATTAAAACATTCTTAGGTAAACAAAAGTTAAGGATGTTTATCACTACTATACATTCCCTATAAATAATGATAAATGGAGTAATTCAGGCTAAAAGGAAATGACACTACACTTGTTTTACAGAGCAGAATAAAGAAATAAAGACCTGTGGTAAATATTTAAGTCATTATAAATACCAGTTTTAATGTAGTTTATTGCTTGAAATGTAGATCCACTTCTTAGTCCTGTGTGAAGATGGAAATCCATAATAAAGTAATCATAAATCTATGGTTCTGCATATACGAAGTACAAAGACATGTGTTAACACATGCAATAAAGCTGGACATCAGTGCATTGTAGGAAAAGTTTATATTGAAATTAAATTGGTATCAAAGAGAATATGATTATTTTATATATTTGATATTTGTGATGTTAAAATTTATACTAATTGTAATCCCAAATGAGATATATGTAAAAATATATTCAGATAGTAAAGAGGAGTCACTTAATATGGTCAACAGAAAAAAATAAAATAAATATAAATGTTCACATTAAATGAAAAAAATTAAGAATAAAAAATGCATAGGAAACGGACTTTGGCCCAGTGGTTAGGGCGTCCGTCTACCACATGGGAGGCCGGCGGTTCAAGCCCTGGGCCTCCTTGACCCACGTGGTGCTGGCCCATGTGCAGTGCTGATGCGCGCAAGGAGTGCCGTGCCACACAGGGGTGTCCCCCGCGTAGGGGAGCCCCACGCGCAAGGAGTGCAACCATAAGGAGAGCCGCCCAGCGCGAAGGAGGGAGCAGCCTGCCGAGGAATGGCGCCGCCCACACTTCCCCTGCCGCTGACGACAACAGAAGCGGACAAAGAAACAAGACGCAGCAAAAAGACACAGAAAACAGACAACTGGGGGAGGGGGGGAAATTAAATAAATAAATCTTTTAAAAAAAATGCATAAAAATTTGCACATGCTAAATAGCAAAATGGCAAGAGAAAGCCCTGCTTTATCATAAGTGATTTTAATTTTAATTACATTAACTTTTCTAGTCAATTGAAGAGAATGTCAATATGGTTTTAAAATCATCACCCAAGTGTATGTTATCTGTAAGATAACCACTTTAAATTCAAGATACAAGTAGGCTGCCAAGTGAAAGAATGGAAAAATGTACCTTGCAAGTAGTAACTAAAACAGAGCTATGGTAGCTGTATTTATATCATATTAAATATACTTTATATCAAAAGCAAGAATGTAGAGAAATATGATCATTAGAGACTGATGAATGGCTCAATTTAAAAAGAAACTAACAATTTATCAACCCAAATGCCCATCAACAGATGAATGGATAAACAAAATGTGGTATATACATATAAAGGAATACTACTCAGCTGTAAGAATGAGTAAAGAATTAAGATATGGGATAACATGGATGAATCTTGAGGACCTTATGTTGAGTGCAGCAAGCCAGGCATTGAAGGACAAATACTACATGACCTCTCTGATATGAATTAAGCAAATCAAACGGTCTCAGAGAGCTAGAGACTGGATGAAGGACTTACAGGAAATAGTGGGGGGAGGAGAGGAAGGTTGTGATCTGATGCCTACATGGGCATAATCTATGATAAAGTGAAGGTAAGTTGATGTGCATGGAAGGAATAATACAGGAGCATAGGAAAACTATTGGGTGGAGCTTTGCAGGTTTGAGGGGTCTAGGGTTGGGAGAATAGGTCAGATGATCCATGGAATTGGGGGAGGTTTGGGGATAACAGATGAACATGGAAGATTGTCAGGTACATGGTTAAAACTATAACATTCAGAAAACTCTTTAGAAAATAAAATAAGGAAGTGTTACTTGATTAAGGTGTATGATGGGGCCTCTGGCACAGGGTGAAGCTGTGGCAGGCTTCTAGGGAGTATATGAGTGCTCCTCTTGTCATAATGTGCTTCATCATTGGGTAGATACTCAAAAATGAGTGGGAAGATGTTGCACCCCCATCCTGGGGAGGCCTGATATTCTCAAACAGAGTGAAGCATGTCTCTTTGGAGCATTGCCTGCTCCCAATTGAGGAGAAGAGTCTAGTGTGTCAAGCCCACAGCATTGTTGCACATATCTATGAATCTGGTCCTTTAAGCAGTGAAGCTTAATTGTCACTGTGGGCCCTAAGGGGAGAAGTAGAGAGTACTATATTGAATGGAAGTGGGGGTAAGTGGGGGGCAATGGAAGTGTTCCACAAGATCATGCCATAATGGATGTAGGCCAGTTTAAATTTCACCCCAAATTTATAGAAGTGTATAGCCTAAAATATAAACCATAATGTAAACCATAATGGAACCATGGTTAGTAGCTACATTTCAATATCTGTACATCAGTGGTAGCAAATATGACATCCACATGTAAAAAGATCATTGCTAGCGAAGGGGAAAAAGCATTTGATGTTGGGTGAATGGAAGTTTCCTCTACTGTATATGTGACTTAAAACTTTTTTGAAGACAAAACTAAAAATTAAAAATAAAAGGATATTGACATTGAGGAAGGAATGGAAGAGACTGCCTTGCCATATAGTACATACATGACAACATCTATTACAGTGAGTTATGAAAGGCAAAGTGTCAAAAACAAAGTTCTATTATATTTTTCATTTTAATAAACAAATTTATATTTTTACATTATTTTAGTTTTTCTAAATTAGTATATCTTCTATTTCTAATCTTTAAATCTATCATTACTATTTCATTTTCCTACTAATTGAATTTGGGAATATATTAGGCTTGATTTTTGGAGAAGTTTTGGATCAGAGAGGGGTTCAACTATGGAGTGGGAGGAGCACCAGTGTGGGGTGTCATTGATGGGAGACACATGGTTGGGAGGGAGTTCACCAGGGCTTGTATATAGGGTATATAAAAAAGTTCAGATATATGTTGGGTATTGTCATAGTAGGGAGAATTATACACAATGACTGAAGGAGTGCTGAGTTCCTAGCCAGTGGAGCACTGTTACATTCCCCAATGTAACCAGAAACAATCCCCCAAGTGCAAAGGCAAGTACAAGTGAAGAAGGCTGGCCCAATGATGGGCCCCTGATACTAATGACTATGCTCGTAAGCCTGTGTGCTTGAGAGTTCAACTAGGCCTAGAGCTGTAGGGTGCATAAAAACTACCTCCTGAGACCCTCCATGTTGCTCAAATATGGCCAATCTCTAAGCCAATCTCAACATGTAAATGCTTTACCTTCTCCTCAGCATGGGACATTACCCCCAGGGATGAGCCTCCCTGGCACTTAGGGATTATGTCCAATCACCAGCTGGTGATGCAACTAGAAAAAGATCTTGAGTAAAAGGGGGAAATGTTAAAGAAAAATGAGTTTATATGGCTAAGAGACTTCAGTATGAGTCAGAAGGTCATCAGAAGGGTCACACTAATGCACATCTGAGGAGGATCCCAGAGAGAGCCAAATTAAATACAAACTCATTTAGTGGTGGTCTGGAGGGCTACAGAAACTCACAGATTTTACAGTCACTGCAGATTGTTCTGGAGTCCAGGGCCTTGTCAGTGGGCCCTACTTTGGAATTTATGCTCCTGAGTATGATGGATTTGGACTCAGATGTGACCACTCTAAACATGCCTTTTTGTCACTTTTACTGAAACTGTAGTAGTCACTGGAGTTGGTGTACACTCAGGAGACTTGAATCTCTGGATTGGCCATGTAACAATTGGACTCAGAGCCTCAGCAGAGCTGCAACACCTACTCTCCAGTTCATTGGACTTACCCAGGTCAGCTAACAGGGAGGTGAAGATTTTCAAACACCACACCAGGGAACAGAGAGCATCTACAACTGCAAGCAGAATTGCGTCCATCAGCCATGTGGGATCTAAGACCCTCTCAATTTAGAGGTGGAGTGGACATCACTGTTGCAGGGTCTACATGATGGTGGAATAAAACATGGTTTAGAGTTGACTTACACGTATGCTACTATAGAACTATTGTGACTTTAGCAATGGAAGAAATTGTATCATTGATGTGGAGACAGTGGACATGGGAGTTGCTGAAGGCAGGGAGAGGGAAGAAGAGGAATAATGTGGGGCCTTTTTGGGAACTGGAGTTGTTTTGAATGATATTGTAGGAACGGATGCAGGAACAGATCCTGCTGTAAACCACTGAATGGACTTTGGGAAAGGGTAAACCACAATGTAAACTATAATGCAAGTAGTGTAGCAATGCTCCAAAATTCATTCACCAAGTGCAATGAATGTGCCACAATGATGAAAGAGATTGTTGATGTGGGAGGAGTGTGGGGTGGGATTTGAAGTAAGTGGAAACCTCTTATACTTTTAAATGTAACATTTTTTTGTGATCTATGTATCTTTTAAAAAGACAATTTAATAGAAAAAATTTTAAAAATGGGATTCAAATCATAGACCTCAGTGTTTAAAATAGCTCATCATTTTCTTATGAAATCTGCATTCCATCTCCTTTGAATCCAATCTACTCTGCTCTCAATCCAAAGATCAGAAATACTGGACTAAGTGACATTGAAAACATGCTTCCTCTACTGTTCCCTCTTCACCAAGGGACTAGGGATCAGAATTTGGGATGATGTTTCTCATTGTTGTTGGTTTTGTAATACACAAGATTCCTTCTAAAATGGTTACTTACATATGAGCAATTGAGGTAATAAAATTCTGAGGTTACTCGACTTCAGAGGACAAGATCACATGTAGAAGAAAGCCTAAATGGATTGTGTACACAAATTACATTAAAAAAACTTTAGGTCCCCATATACCCCCACCCCCTCACCCTACTACTCCCCTCATAACAACAACCTCCTCCATTATCATGGAAGACTAAACATTATAAAGATGTCTATCCTACCCAAACTAATCTACAGATTTAGTGAAATCCCAATAAATATCACCACAGAATTTTTAAGTGAACTGGAAAAATGATGAAATTTACATAGAAGGGAAAGAAACCCTGAATAGACAAAGACATATTGAAAAAGAAAAATGATGTTGGGGGAATCATGCTACCTGATTTTAAAACATACTGCAAAGCTACAATTGTAAACACCATGTGATGTTTGCACAAGGATAGACACACTGGCCAATGGGACTGATTTAAGAGTTCTGATATATATCTTCACATAAAAAGTCATTTGATATTTGACAAGGCTACCAAGTCCACTCAACTGGAGAGAATGGCCTCTTTAACAAATGGTGCTTGAGAACTAGATATCCATAAGCAAAAGAATGAGAGAGGAACACCATCTCACACTTTATACAAAAATCAACTCAAGGTGCATCAAAGATCTAAATAAAAGAGCCAAGACCATAAAGACCTTGGAAAACAACATAAGGAAGCATCTACAGGGCCATGTAAAAGGACATTTCTTCATGAACCTCATATCCAAAGCACAAGCAGCAAAAGAAAAAAATAGATGAATGGAATTTCCTTAAAATCAAAAACTTTTGCAACTCAAAGGAATTTGTCAAGAAAATGAAAAGGAAGCCTTCCCAATGTGAGAAAATATGTGTTAACTATATATCTGTTAGGAGCCTAATATCCAGCATATATAAAGAAAACCTATATCTCAAAAAAAAAAATTCATTTTTAAAAAGGGCAAGTAACAGACACTTCTCCAAAGAAGAGAAACAAATGGGTAAAAAGCACATGAAAAGATGCTCAACAGCGCTAGCTATTATTGAAGTGCAAATCAAAACTACAATGAGATACCATCTTACACCCATTAGAATGGCAGCTATTAGAAAAAACACTGAACAAAATGTGTTGGAGAGAATGTGAAGGAATGGGAACCCTCATCCACTGCTCCTGGGAAAATAGAATGATCCAGACATTGTGGAGGACAGTTTGGTGATTCCTCAAAAAACTAACTATGGATTTTCCATATGACCCCTCAATTCCACTGCCGGGAACATACCCAGAAGAACTGAAAACAAGACATGAACAAATATATGCACAACAATGTTCTTAACAACATTATTCACCATTGCTAACAGTTAGAATCAACCCAAATCCCTATCAGCAGATGAATGGATAAAGAAAATGTGGTATATACATAAAATGGAATATTACTCAGCCGTAAAAATGAATACACAATACCAACATATGGGATAGCATGGTGGAAACTTGAGGACCTTATGTTGAGTGAAGGAAGCCAGGCATTGAAGGACAAATACTACATGACCTTTCTACTATGAATTTAGCAAATCAAGCCATTTCAGAGAGCTAGAGTCTGGAATATAGGCTTACAGCATATTGGAGGGAATGGAATATTGTGAGCCAATGCCCACATGAGCAAAATCCATGATAAGGTGGTGGTGAGTAGTTGCGTAGTGAAGGGATATAACAGGGGTATAGTGATACTATTGAGTTGGGCAGTGCAGGCTTGACATGGGCTAGGGTTTGGAGGATGGGTTGGATGGTCCATGGAACTGGGGAGACGGTTGGAATTGGAAGCATGTGATCACAGGGAAGAGAATTGGAGGGTACATGTCTGAAGCTATAATGTTGAGAAAATTATTTTCACAATATAACAAGGGTTACTGGTTTAGGGTGTTGGATGGGGGCATTCAGCACATGGTACAACTGGGGCAAACTTCTAGGGAGTGTGTTAGTGCACATCTTTCCATAGTGTGTTATATAAATAGGTGAAGACCTGTACCATAAGTGGGAACGTGTTGTAATCCCATCCTGGGGAGGCCTGATGTTCTCAAACAGAGGGGAAGGTGCCTCTTTTTTAAAAATATTTATTTATTTATTTCCCCTTCCCCCTCCCACCCCGGTTGTCTGTTCTCTGTGTCTATTTGCTGTGTCTTCTTTGTCCACCTCTGTTGTTATCAGCGGCACAGGAATCTGTGTTTCTTTTTGTTTCGTCATCTTGTTGTGTCAGCTCTCTATGTGTGCAGCACCATTGCTGGGCAGGCTGCACTTTCTTTCGCACTGGGCAGTTCTCCTTATGGGGTACACTCTCTTCGTGTGCAGCTCCCCTATGTGGGGGCCACTCCTGTGTGACAGGACTCTCCCTATGCACATCAGCACTGCACATGGGCTGGCTACACAAGGGTCAAGGAGGCCCAGGGTTTGAACCATGGACCTCCCATGTGGTAGATGGATGCCCTAACCTCTGGGCCAAGTCTGCCACCAGGAGGGTGTCTCTTGAGAGCATGGGTGACTCCTAACAGGGGAGGGCAGACTAGTCAAGTCCTAGATACCTGCAAGTATCTATGAATCTTATCCTTCAAGCAGTGAAGATTGGTTGTCACTTTGGGCCCTAAGAGTAAGGGAAGGGAGGAATGGAATAGATGGAAGAAGGAATTACTGGGGGCAATAGAAGTGTTCTGCATGATCCTGCATTGATGGACACAGGCCATGTTAAATTTTACAAAAAACTTATAAAATTGTGTGGTCTAAAATATAAACCATAATGTGACCTACTGACCATAGTTAATAGCTATGTTCCAATATTTGTACATCAGTTTTAGCAAGTGTAACATCCACATGTAAAACAATCATTGTTGTGGAAAGGGGAAAGGGGAGGGCAAGATGTTAGATATATGAGAGTCCCATGAATTCTGTGTGTGACTTTACTATGACTTAAAACTTCTTTGAAGACATAGTAGGAAAAAAAAACCACACACAATGAGGGAGAAATGGAAGAGATTGCCACTGTACATATAGGACAACATGTATTACAGTGATGAAAGGCAAAACAGCAAGAAATTTTAAATATTTTTTCATTGTTTAATAGCCCAATTATTTTTAATATATATTTTTTAAATTATTATATATTTTATTTCTAATGTTAAACCTATCATTGCTATTTCATTTTTCCATTAACTGAATTTGGCAATATATTAGGAATCATTTTTGAAGAAGTTTTAGATCACAGAGGGTTTCAACTATGGCAGGGCAGGAGTAGTGGTGTGGGGTGTCATTGATGGGAGGGAGTTTACCTGGACATACGGGTATATAAATATGTCTCAATGTTTACTGGGTATTGACACAGTGGGTAGGGATTCACATTACAACTGAGAGACTGCTGATTTCCTATCTTGGGATGCTCTGCTGCATTCCCCAAAGGAATAGTAACAATCCTCCTAGTGCAGGGGCAATGACCAGGGAAGATCGATGGTCAAATGATGGCACCTAGATAATGGTGACTATGCTTATGAACCTGTTGCACCTGAACTTACACCTTGGCCTAGTGTTGCAAGGTGCCTAAGAGTTACCTCCTGAGAAGCTCCATGTGGCTAATCTCCAAGCAAAACTCAGCATATAAATGCATTACCTTCCCCCCCAGCATGGGACATGACTCCTGGGAATGAGCATCCCTGGTGTCAAGGAATTACTACCACCAAGCTGGTGATACAACTGGAAAAAAAACTTGAATAAAAGGGGTAATGGTAAAGACAAATGAATCTATGTGGCTAAGAGACTTCAAAATGAGTTGGCAAGTCATCAGAGGAGTCACAATTCCGCACATCTCAGCAGTATCTCCTAGACAGCCAAAGTGGATAAACCCCAGGTAGTTGTACTCCTGAGAGCTCTGGAGACACACAATTCCTAAAGTCATGGCAGATGGTTCTGCAGTTTTTTTCCTTGTCAGTGGGCTTACTTTGTAGTTTGTGCTCCTGAGTGTGATGGAGTTGAGGAAGATGTGACTTTTGTACGCATGACTTTTCTGATGCTTTTGTTGGACATATGATTTGTGCTGGGTTTGTTATATGCCCTGGAGACTTGTATCTCTGGGCTTTCCATGTGACAGCTGGGCCCTGAGCCTCAGTGTAGTTGCAGCACCTACTCTCCAGTTCATTGGACTTACCCAGGTCACCTGACAAGGAGGTGAATGGACAAACACCACACCAAGGAACCAAGATAGTCTACTACTGAGGGATGAAGAGTCCCATTCATCAGGCATGTGGGATCAAAGCCCCACGCCTCTCAACAGAGAAGTGGAGTGGGCATCACAATCCCAGTGTTCTCAGAATTGGGGAATAAAATATGGATTAGAGTGGACTTACTGGTATTTTACTATAGAATTATTGTGACACAAGCAACAGAAGAAATTATATCATTCATGTGGAGACAGTGGCCAGGGGAGTTGCTGAAGGCAGGGAGAGGGAAGAAGAGGTGTGCTATGGGGGCATTTTTGGGACTTGGAGTTGTCAGTAATAATATTGCAGGGACAGATGCAGGACATAATATATCCTGCCATAACCCAGTGAATGGACTGGGAGACAATGTAGACTACAATGTGATCTATAATCCATGCTGTGTAGAAGTGCTCCAAATGTATTCATTAAATGCAATGGATGAAGCACACTACTGAAAGAAGTTGTTGATGTGGGAAAAGTGGAGGGTGTGGGGGTGGGGCATATGGGAATCTCCTATATTTTTAATGTAAGTTTGTGTGCTCTAGGTATCTTTTAAAAATAAATTTAAAAAATATATTTAAAAAAAGACCAGTTCATTTTTAATTAACTTTTCTTTCTGTGTATTTACTTCTTTATTAATGTTCATTTTATCATCTTCAAATTGACAAGCTTCTTTTTTTCACCATCCAGATATTGTTTTAGTTTACTGATGAAGCTTTCTATTTCATTTTGCTTTTCTGATAGTTGATCTTTAATAAAAAGCACGTGCTTTATATTTTCTTTTTTCTGTTTTACTATTTCTTCTATCTGAGTTCCAGTATTTCCTTTTCAATAATACTCTGATGGAATTCTTCCTTCTTTGTCTCCAAAATAAGCCTCAAATCATTTAATTCTGAATCCAAATTCATATTTCTCACAGCTATAATTTTAACAACTTCAAATTCATTGTTCAATTTTAAAAGTGATTTTTAAAGTTCTTCCTTTTCTTGACCCAGTAATGATTTCTGTTATTCTAAAGCTTGGTTATGCTTTTTAGGATTCATATTGTCTTCAGTGATGCTATTACCCTAGTTCAATTTATACAGTTTCATTATTTCACTTTCAGCATCAGTCAGTACTTTTTGTAGTCTAATTTTTTTTCCATTGATGAACTCTATGGGCGAATGCTTTCCTTTCCTGTCACAGTATCACTTTGCTTCATAACATAAGCTTTTATTTTACCACATTACAGTTTCAATCTCTCACATTCTTCAATGATCTGTCTCTTTTCCACATTTAGCAATTCTTTTTCCCTCCTCAAATTATCTTTTATTTTCTTCAGAAGATAATTTTTTATTTGTGTTTTTACTCTATTCTCCAGTTCTTTGAAATGTTGTATTCTTTTTCCATTTGTCAAATTTGAATAGGCTTCTGTATCTAATGAGTTTTAGAATGTTCAGTTTCTATCCTGCACCACTTTGTTGTAACAGATTTTCTAGTTCTGCAATTCCTTCTGCATAATTGCTTAATTCTTCTCGATGCCAATGACTTATTTCTTTCCATTTCTGTTGATGTGCCTTCTGAAATACTGACCTAGGGAAGTGGGTTTGACCTGACGTATAGGGCATCCACCTACCACATGGAGGTCCAAGTTTCAAAACAGGGCCTACTGACCATGTGATGAACAAACCCACATGCAGTGCTGATGCATGCAAGGAGTACCATGCCACGCAGGGGTGTCCCCTGCATAGGGGAGGCCCATGTACAAGGAATGCACCCCATAAGGAGAGCCGCCCAGTGCAAAAAAAGTGCAGCCTGACAAAGAATGGTGTCACAAACACAGAGAGCTGATGCAGCAAGATGACGCAACAAAATGAGACACAGATTCCAGGTACCACTGATGAGAATACAAGCGGACACAGAAGAACACTCAGTTGAATGTAATGTTAAAAAAATGAATAAAGACAAAAAAAAGAATAAGAATATAAGAATAAATTAAAACTTATGGATAAAAGAAGAAGAACACAGTGAATGCACTGTGAGAGCAGAGAACTGGGGCGGGGGGGAAGGGGAGAGAAATAAATAAATAAAATATAAATAAAATAAATAAAAAGTAAATCTTTAAAACAACTTTCCTGACCTAGGTTTTATTTAAGCTCCTTGATAGTATTTTGCAGTTTGCAGATTTCACTTTGATCACAGCTACTTGTTCCTTGTGTCTGAGCAATATGCCTGCAATGGCCAGCTTCAGACTCAAGTCCTGAAAGTTAAGTTGACAATCTTTTTTTTCTTGTTGTAACCAAATAATGTCACCAAAGTCCATGTCATGACTGTGGAAAGCTAAAGCATAAGTAATCCCATAACAAAATGAAGGTCATTCAGTGTTTCCTGATACACCACCAGCTCCTGAGTGGTCTGGCTGAGAGGCTGACTGTAGCTTCTGCACCTGATCTTGTAGCACCATCCATTTGCTTTAAGATGGCTGGTCTATACCTCTTCCTATCATAAGTGATTTTGATAACATGTAGATTGTTGCTTTACTTGAAACTCTGATGCTGATGCTTCATGCTTCTCTTCTAGATCTGTACAATAGTTAAGTCTCTTATTTTCTGATTTTAGGATTGAATAAATGGCTTCAATTTCCTCTCTCCTAGAGTTAGGTAATGCTGCTTTCACACCTCCATACCCTCCCTCAGCTTACCTTTTGTAAAGTTTGGTATTTGTCCAGTGAGGGAAACCAGGCTTCCCCTTAATCAACACAGAGATTGGCCCAAACTGGAGCCAAAGCCACCAAGCCAGGATGACATTGCCGTGGATCAAAGAACTGCATGGTCTGCCTGAGAAAAGTGTCCAATGTCCTCAGAAAAATCCACCAAGTGTCCTAAACTACTTCCTTTACTGAGCTAGACTT
This sequence comes from Dasypus novemcinctus, assembly GCF_030445035.2. Classification (NCBI taxonomy): domain Eukaryota; kingdom Metazoa; phylum Chordata; class Mammalia; order Cingulata; family Dasypodidae; genus Dasypus; species Dasypus novemcinctus. Next base: position 58,896,141 of record NC_080691.1, on the reverse strand, counting down.
AATCTAAGCACTCAGGATTCCATAACACAGTGAGGGGTTGCTAGGCAACACCAGCACTGCCAGCACCCACCAACTGCCTGACTGTGCCCAGAAACACAAAGGCATGGCCTCTGACTTAACCACAGGCCTCCACCAGTGACACGGTTAGTCCCACAAAGCCTCTGCTCAATGACATGACTTTACATCATCTCAGTGGGCCACTACTTCCTTGGCTTTAATGACTTTCCCTAGTTCCATGGACAAATCCTGCCAACTTGATGCCAGTATAGGGATACCTACCCTGAAAGCAGCAATGGATTATTGGAGTCCAAATTTATGACAGTTGATATTAAGGCTGTTTTTTCTACATTTTAACTATCTGGTACAATGGATATGCTAGGTCCTTATTTCTCTTAGAAGAATATATAATTTTTTTTAATTCTAAAAATAAATAATTGCAAAAATGTTGAAAAACCGAATTCCTCTCTTTTAAAATTTTTCAAAACAATACTTAGATTATATAAATATTACATAGAATATATAGGGGATTCCCAAATGACACACACCCACACCTCCCACAATTTCCCACATTGGCAACATCTTTCATTAGTGTGGTACATTCATGGCAACTGACAAGCTCATTTTGTAATTTGCCACTAAGCATGGATTATAGCAGGCATTGTAGTTTACACTCCCACTAACCTATGTAGGTTTATGGTAGGGTATATAATGACCTGGATCTGTTATTTTAATCTCATTCTTGATGGTTCTCAAGTCCCCAAAATGCCCCCATATTATACCTGTTTTCCCTCTCCCAACCCCCAGAACCTCCAGTGGCTACTATCTCTACATCAATGATCTTTCTTCCATTGCTTGGATCACAATAAGTATGCAGTAGAATACTAACAAGTATACTTTAGTCCATAGTTTTTTTTTTTTCCCTATCCAGAGGAATCTGATGATGATGCCCATTCCACCTTTAATTGAGGAGAGGTTTTGATCCCATATGGCCGATAGATGGGATTCTCTTGATTGCAGTTATACACACTCTTGGTTTCTTGATATTTTGTTTGTTGATCATCTCCTCAGTTGTCCTGGGGAGTCTAATGAACTGGAGAGTATGTGTTGCAACTCCATTGAAATTTTGGACCCAGCTGGACAGCCCCAAGGTTTAAGTCTCTTGGATGTACATCTACCATCTCTAGTACTAATTATAGATTCATTTCCAATTTTTAAAGATGTATGCTCAATTCTTAATTTTTAGAAATGCACAGTCTTGGGCCATATGCAAGACTTACTGATTCAGAATCAACAATTTAAAAGATCCATGGGTGTTATTCTCAAACATGAGAAGTGCTGTTCTAGAAAAATCATAAAGATTTTAAGATACAACATTTTAATTATGATTTTTATTGAACATTTTATTTTAATACAAGAGTTATACTCTCGCCTGATGCTTCATATGTATTTTCTCATTTAATTCTTGCCACAATCTATTCTAGTTCTCTTGCCATTCCTTAAGAAGTTTAAATAAACTTGATAATTTCTACAAAAATATCAGTGCAATTTTCATTGAAACAGTTAAATTTATAGATTAATTCTGAGTAAACTGATATAAAATCATGAATTCTGATCTATGGAAAATGTATATCTATTCATCTAGGTACTCATACTTTTTCATTTAAGTATTTTTTTTATTTCTTATAGCAATACTTTGTATTTTCTAATTTAAAAAACCTTTTAATTAGAGATTTGTGGGTTTACAGAACAATCATACATTAATTGCAGTATTCCCAAACACCACCCCATCATCAACACATTGCATTGGTGTGGAATATTTATTACAATTGATGATAGTACTTTTCTGTAATTTAAATATTTTTAATACAGCAATTGTATTTCTAAAATCAAGAATTATTTGCATTATCAGTTTTCTACAATTTAAATAACTCAAACCAAATTAGCTTTAAGACAGTGAATGTCACAAAACCCATAGAACGATGTAACGTCAATGAGAGTAGACTAAGTAATATATAAGTTTTCATTGAAGACACCTAGTAAACATTTTGTTATATTTCAGTCTTTCACAGTTTTTTTTTTCCCTTTAATAGAAGATAAAGTTATGTAACAATGTTCAAATGAAGTATGGATGATTTATTTTTTTGGATTTTTAAAAAATTTAATTTTCAAATTATATATTTTTTTAAATTAATAGATCACACAAAAGTTACACTAAAAAAATCATAAGAGGTTCCCATATACCCAACTCCCCAACCCCCACCCCATCTTTTTTTGAATATACACAGATCACAAAAAATGTTACATTAAAAAATAGAAGAGGTTCCCATATACCCCACACACTCTCACACCAGTGTAAGAACAACTAAAAAGACAAAAATTGATGAACACAAATTCAAAGAAAATATGGATAATAAGTAATTCCTTGAAAGCAATGGCACTGCATATCAATTGATTAAACATGGGGACACAGATTGGAAGATTGGATAAGGAAATATAACCCATTTATATGCTGGATGACTTTTAAATTAATTTATTTTTTGTCTTTATTTTTTAATATTATATTAAAAAAAATATGAGGTCCCCATGTACCCTCCAACCCTGTCACCTCCTCCTCCCCCAGAGCAACAATCTCCTCCATCATCATGAGACATTCATTGCATTTGGTGAATACATCTCTGAGCACCACTGCAACTCATGGTCCATGGTCCATATTATAGCCCACACTCTCCCATGTTCCATCCAGTGGGCCATGGGAGGAAATATAATGTCCAGTAACTGTCTCTGCAGCATCACCCAGGACAACTCCAAGTCCCAAAAATGCCTCCATATCTCATCTCTTCCTCCCATTCTCCACACCCAGCAGCCACCATGGCCACTTTCTCCACGTCAATGCCACATTTTCTTCGATTACTAATCACAATAGTTCATGAATAGAATATCAGTAAGTCCACTCTAATCCATATGCTATTCCTCCATCCTGAGGACCTTGGAATGGTTGTGTCCACTCCACATCTATATCAAGAGGGGGCTTAGATTCCACATGAATGCTGGAAACAATCCTCCTGCTTTCAGTTGTAGACACTCTTGGCTCCATGGTGTGGTGGTTGACCTTCTCCAATTCCATGTTAGCTGAGTAGGTTAAGTCCAATAAACCAGAGTGTAGGAGCTGAAGTCTGTTGAGGCTCAGGGCCTGGCTATCATATGGTCAGTCCAGAGATTCAGATCCTCTGGGTATCTATTAAACCCCAGCACCAACAACAGTTCTGGTAAAAGTAACAGGAGAGGCTTGTGAAAAAAGATCATACCTGAGTCCAGCTCCATCACAGAGAAACACAAACTCCAAAGAAGGGCCAACTGACATGGCACTGGAACTCCATCTGCCAAGATCATAGAACCTGCGGGTCTCTGTAGCCCTCAGTAAAACCAGTACCCGGGGTTGTATCTACTTTATCTGTCTCTGGGACTCTGCTAAAGTGTGCATAAGGGCAACCCCTCTGATAACATCCCGGCTCTTTTTTGGAGACTCATAGCCATATAAACTCATTTGTTCTTTCCATTTCCCCCTTGGTTCAGGTCAAAAAGCATTTTTAACTCCTGGTATTATATTTAGACTGAGATATTCTGCTGGTCTGAGTTCGCCCTTTTATTCAAGGACATTTTCTAGTTACATCGTCAGCTGGTACTTGGGAGTAATCCCTCAGCACCAGGGAGGCTCATCCCCGGGAGTCATGTCCCACACTGGGCAGAAGGCAATGCATTTACATGCTGAATTTGGCTTTGAGATTGTCCACATTTGAGCAACAGGGAGGCTCTCAGGAAGTAACTCTTAGGGACGCTGCAGCTCTAGGCCTTGTTCTTATTTCAGGTGTACAGGCTCACAAGCATAGTCATTAGTATCAAGGGCTCATTGTTGGACCTTCATTCTTTTTTGGTCTTTGCCATTGCACTTAGGGGATTGTTGCTGTTCCTTTAGGGACTGTGATAGAGCTCCCCTGGCTAGGAACTCAGCACTCCCTCAGTTGTTGTTTTTACTTGTATCCACTATGAAAATATCCCAACATTTTTATGTACCCTGGATATATGCCCTGTAGAACTCCCTGCCAACCATGTGTCCCCTGTCATTAACCTTATGAAAGTGAAAAGTCTTCTCACATTTTTTTCTTTTTTTTACAGCAGAAAAATACAAACTGCAAACTTTGTGCATAATTAGTAGTCCTGATATGAATAGCATAGTCAGATGGGGAGATTAAAAGAGTTTAATGAATATTATTTATCCAGGTATGGGAAGAGCTAAGAGAAAGTAAAAAGGAATGAAAAAGTACCCCAGGGATCACAAGAGTGGGATGCCATTAACACAAAGAGATGAGAAAGTCAAGGATAGAAGTGATTGCAGTAACCCAGCAAGAAAAAGATCTGTAAAATTGCTGTAAATACCTTAGTTAGACATATCTAGCCATAGATAAACCACAGGAGGGAATCAGCAGAATAAACACCCTGATTCCTTACCTTCCCAGGATGCTTCCTAATTTTTAGCTCACATTTTCTGATGGCTAGAATAAATACATAGTAAATACAGTCTGTTTGAAGCAGAGCATGGAAGCAGACCATGGTTAATTTCCTAGAGTGGAGAAGAGATAGGAATATTTCTATTTCATGTTCCTATAGTGTTTTCATTTACATTATTTTTTGGTGTTAGTTAGAAAATGAAAACATAGGGGAAATAGGTAAGAGTCTGTAACATTTTTATTTAGTCAACAGACCTTGAATATCATAAATGCCACTATGGGTCAGACACTGAAGTAAGCTCTTGTGCTAAAGAGGTGAATAAGACAGATACTACTCTGCTTTTCTCTGGCTTATTTAAAGGACTTTTGAATTAAAGAATGAGGAAACTTGGGTTTAATCTGTATATCAAAAGTTTGTAAAGAACCAATAGCTGAAGAAATTTCTTTTTAATTTCAGAAAGTGTATTAATATTGCTTACTAGATGAGAAGGAATCAGATTAAAAGGTGGCCTCCCTGTGCCTAGATGTCCTGCAGCAAACACCCAGTGACTTTTCAGAAGGTGTATTAGAAGGGATTCCAGCATCCATTTAAGAAACTTAATTAGGCTTATTCTAATCTCATTTTATAAAATAAAAAAGTAGCATGTTTCTTCTCTTCTGGCACAGCATGGAATAAAAATACTTCAAAAAATTTATTTCTGTATTTATCCCCCTTGTTTTTTGTGCTCACTGTCTGCTTACTGTCTCCATTCATTATGTGTCCTTCTGTGTTTACTTGTCTTCCCTTTAGATGGCACTGTGAACTGATCCTGGGACCTCCTGGAGCGAGATAGAGGCAATAAATCTCTTGCACCAATTTATTTCCTTGGTTTGCTGCATTTTGTATTGTTTCTCCTCTGTGTCTATTTTCGTTGCATCTTCTTTCTTTGCCAGCTGTCTGTGCAGGCCAGGACTCCATGTGGGCCCATATTCTGTGTGGGCCAACTCACCACACAGGCCAGCTTGCCTTCACCAGGAGGCCCTGGAAATCAAATCCTGAACATCCTATATGATAGAAGGGAGACCAATTGCTTGAGCCACATCTGATTCCCAAAACTACTTATATTATTAAAATGCTTAGCGTTTCAATGAAAATACAAAATATAAAATGTCCACTATCTTACTATTAAGAACATGAATGCCTCACTTCTCAATAACACATCAGAAATGGAATTAAAGAAGGTATGATGTACATGACTGAACTCATTCTAGAACAACTTATGCAGAATCCTCAAGTGCAGAGAATTTTATGCAGGGTCTTATTTATCACTTATATTGTCACTGTCAGCGCCAACCTAATCATTGTGGGTACTATAATCTGCAGTCAGACTTTCGAGTCAACAATTTCTCTTACTTCATGTCTTTGATAGATGCATGCTCTTTCTCTTCAATAATTCCTAAACTTCTAGCTGATGTGCTCTCTCAGACAAAAGGCATCTCCTTCAATGGCTATGTGGCACAGTTCTTTATTGAACTTCCTAGACATTCTGAGGTTGTTCTTCTCATGCTTGTGGCCTGTGATGGCTATATTGACATCTGCAGACCTCTGCACTAAGCGACCTTTATGAACCCTTGCACATGCTGCCTCCTGGTGGAGATGTTTCAGACAGTGGGCTTTCTACACTATAGGACAGGTTCCAGTCACCTTCTGGCTCCCATTCTGTGGAAGAAACATCATCGAACATTTAATGCCTGCCATCCCATCCTGATACAATGTGCCTGCAATGACACTTTCATCATTGGTCCCTTGGTAGCTACCAATTGTGGAGTAACCCTTGTGATCACCTTTAATATTGTTGATATCAGATGTTGTTATCTTGTACTCCTTGAAGACTCATGGATCTGCATGGAGGTAAAAGACCCTTTCTATGTGCGGTTCCCATGTCACAGTTGTCTTTTCTTTGTGCCCTGTATTTTTATGTATCTATGTCAGTAGTTATCTTCTCCATGCATAAAATCATAGCAATATTCTATAACCTTTTCATTCCCATGTTAAATTCTATCAGCTATACAGTACACAGAGGTAAAAAATACTGTTAGAATGTTATTAAATAGGAATTAATTTGAGAGAGAAAATGATCCAATACAAAGGTTATATTTTTATTAAAACAATTTACATTTTTTGTTTTACCTTTGTACCCTAGCTCTCACACAACACTTTGAAAATTTTTTCTGAGATAAGTATTATCATAATGATTACTCCCATTTTAATGATGAAGGAAAATATACTCAAAAAGATTAAATGACCAACCAAAATCAAAGACAAAGATAATATCTTGGATCTATTTGTCTGATGGCAAATTCCATTCCCTTTCCATCATTGACAAGAGTATCAGAAAAAAGGGCAACATAAAGATAGAATAATTTCTTATAACATATAATAGTAAGAATGAGAGATTTTGAGCTGTATATAAATTACAAAGTTAAAATGTTTGATGATAGCTCTTTTCTAATTACAGAGTTGAATAACATACCTAATATACAAACAACTGGGTCTTGCAAAACTGTATTGCCTACTGGTATATAAAAGAGTATGTAATACAATTTCAAAAGAAGATACTTGGTAATACTCTATTTGAAATTTATTTATTTATTTATTTTTAAAAATTTTTGGCTTTATTTTTTTAATGTTATATTAAAAAATATGAGGTCCCCATATACGCCTCACCCCTACTTCTTCCCCCACTGTGGACCATTCACCATGAGGTGCAGTGGTACTCAGAGATGTATTCACCAAGTGAAATGAATGTCTCATGATAAGACAGTACATTATTGCTTTTGGAACTTTATTTAAACCTCATGTTTAAAACTATACTGGGCTCTTGTTTTGTTGGGTAAGAAATGCAAGTAATAACAAAAATTTGTTGCATTTAAATAAAAATGAAAACTTGTAAGTGTCCTCATAAGTTCATAGCAACCCTAAAAAATTTAAATCTAGTGTTCTTATTTTAAAGAAAAAAGTGGGGTATCATAAATGTTAAATAACAAGATCATAGAATATTAAGTCAGTCTGTTTTTTTTCATATTCGACTCAATTTATTCATTTTTTAAAAAATATTACATTAAAAGATATGAGGTCCTAATTTGCCCCCACCACCCCCACCCCACCACTCCCCACACAGTAATACTCTCTCCCATCATCATGACACGTCCACTGTATCTGGTGAGTACATCTCTGGGTATCGCTGCACCCCATGGCCTGTGGTCCACACCATAGCACACACTCTCCTACATTCCATCCAGTGGGCCATGGGAGGACAAACAATGTCTGGCAATTGTCCCTGGAGCACCACCCAGGACAACTCCAAGTCCCGAAAATGCCTCCACATGTCATTTCTTCCTCCAATTCTCTGCACCCAGCACCCACCATGGCCACTTTTTCCACACCAATGCCACATATTCTTGATTATTAACCACAAGAGTTCATGAATAGAATATAATTAAGTCCACTCTAATGCTTACTGTATTCCTCATTCCTGTGGACATTGACTTGGTTGTGTCCATTCCACATCTATGTCAAGAGGGGGCTTAGATTCCACATGGATACTGGATGCAATCCTCCTGCTTTCAGTGTAGGCACTCTAGGCTCCATGGTGTGGTGGTTGACATTCTTCAACTCCATGTTACCTGAGTGGGGTAAGTCCAATAAATCAGAGTATAGGAGCTGAAATATGTTGAGGCTCAGGGCCTGGCTAATATATTGTCAGTGAGAGATTCAAATCCCCTAGATATATCTTAAACCCTAACACCAACTACAATTCCAGTAAAGTAGCATGAAAGGCTTGTGAAAAGAGATCACATCTGAGTCCAGCTCCATCACGCAGAAACACCAGCTCCAAAGAAGGGCCAACTGACATGGCAGTGAATCCCATCTGCCATGACCATAGAACCTGTGGATCTCTTTAGCCCTCAAAAGGACCAATACCTGGGGTTGTATCTACTTTATCTGTCTCTGAGACTCTTCTCAGGTGTGCATAAGGGCAATTCTTCTGACAACCTCCAGACTCTTTTTTAGAGACTCATTGCCATATAAACTCATTTGTCCTTTCCATTTCTCCGTTACTTTAGGTTAAACAGCATTTTTAACTCCTGTTATTATATGTAGACAGGGATATTCTGCTGGTCCACGTTGAACCTTTAATTCAAGGTCATTTTCTAGTTGCATCATCAGCTGGTACTTGGTAGTTATCCCTCGGTGCCAGAGAGACTCATTCCCGAGTGTCATGTCCCACACTGGGGGGAAGGCATTGCATTTACATGCTGAGTTTGGCTTCGAGACTGGCCACATTTGAGTAACACGGAGGCTGTCAGGAGGAAACTCCCAGGTATAGAGATGCTCTAGGCCTTTTTCTTATTTCAGGTGTATAGGCTCACAAGCATAGCCATTACTATCGAGGGCTCACTCTTGGAACCTCATTCCTTCCTGGGGGACTGCAGTTGCTCCCCTAGGGACCATGACAGAGCCTCCCCCCCTGTCACTAGTAACCCAGTACCTCCCCAGCTGTTGTTTTTAATTGTTTCCACTATGAGTATATCCAAGCATTTCCATGAACCCTGGACATAGGCCCTATATAACACCCTGTCAACAATATATCACCTGTCAATAACATCCCATACCACTATTCCTCCACTGCCATTGTTGAACAACACTGTGATCCAAAACTTCCTGAAAAGTGAAGCCCAATATAATCTCAGGTTCCCGTACTAGTAAAATGGAATATAGCGATGAGTTCAAAGGTTAGATATAGAATACATATTGATTTGGAAAAATTTTACATCCTATCTTTTTCTTTTCTTTTTTCCCTAATTATTGAGCTTCTCTTCACAAGAGCCTTAAATCACAGTAATTCATATATACAATATACAGTACTCCCACATATCCATTATAAAACCTTTTCCCTTCCACAGCAATAATCTTTTAACTTATTCATATCATATTTACTGAAACTGATGTACAGATATTGAGAAAATAGCTTTCAAACAAGGTGACATTTGTGTTTACATTGTGCTTTATACTTTAGGCTGTACAGTTTTCTAAATTTTTAATTTATCCTATGTTTTACATTATGGTTTACATTATTAGTCTGTCGTCCCCTATATGTTTTTTGTGTAATTTTACATGTTTTATATCCATCCTTGTGTACTCTTGTGAAACACTTCTTTTGCCCTCACATTTACTTTGGTTCCATCTATTCAATATCAATTTCCTCCTCCACTTGGGGCCCACAGTGACAGTCAATCTTCATTTCTTGAGGAGCCATGTTCAGAGATACTTGTAACAGTGTTGAGGGCTTGACTTGCTCAACTGCCTTAATGCACTGGGAGCAACCCTTTCTCTTGAGAGACACAGTTCCCTCTATTTGATTAGTCCTCCCCAGGATGAGGGTCTACCTTCACTCTCATTATATGGGTCTCTACCCAATGGTATAACCCACTCTGGCAAAATGAACATTCAGTTATTGCCTAGGAGTCTGTCCTGTGTCAGATTATCCCCTTTGAGTATCTTAAACAGGTAACTTTCCTAATTATATTTTGAAAAGATTTTCTCAGCATTATACTCTCAAAAAACACCTGAGAATCTCCTATGTTCATATGTTGCCCCACCCTCCCCCCAATTTCTTGGGCAATATTACCCATCCGCCCATCCCTAGCCCCCTCAAACCCCCAAAGCCCCACCCAAAGGAAACCCATTGCCCCAATTTTATCTCTTCCTTGTGCACATAATTACCTTAAGCTTATCATAGATTTTACCCATGTAGATGTCAGCTTACATCCTTCCTCCACCCCCCAATTTCCTGTAAGCCTACCTTCCAGTCTCTAGCTCTCTGAGGCAGCTTGCTTATTTCATATAATTGAGGTCATGTTGTATTTGTCCTTCAATGCCTGGGTTGCTTCACTCAACATAAGATTCTCAAGATTCATCTATGTTATCATATGTGTTTGAAGTGTATTTGTTCTTAAAGCCGAGTAGTATTCCATTGTATGTATATACCACATTTTATTGATCCACTCATCTGTTGATGGGCATTTGGGTCTATTCCAACTTTTGGAGATAGTGAACAATGCTGCTATGAACATTGGTGTGCATATATCGGTTTGTGTCCTTGTTTTCAGTTCTGCTGGATATATGCCCAGCAGTGGAATTGCTGGGTCATATGGCAAATCTATGTTTAGTTTTTTGGGAAACCACCAAACTGTCCTCCAGAATGTCTGGATACTTCTGCATTCCTACCAGTAGTGGATGAGTGTTCCCATTTCTTCACATCCTCTCCAGCAATTGTATTCTGCTGTTTTTTTTATACCTGCCAATCTTATGGGAGTAAGGTGGTATCCAATTGTATTTCTGATTTGCATTTCCCTGATAGCTAAAGATCTGGAGTATTTATTCAGGTGCTTTTTAGCCATTTCTATTTCTTCTTTGGAGAAGTGTCTGTTTAAATCTTTTTCCCATTTTTTAAATGGGTTGTTTATCTCTTTACTTTCAAGTATAGGAGTTCTTTATATATGTAAGTAATGTCTCTTATCGGATATATGGTTGCCAAATATTTTCTCCCATTGTGTAGGTTCCCTTTTACTTTCTTGACAAACTCCTTTGAGGTGCAGAAGGCTTTAATTTTGAGGAAGTCCCATTTATCTAATTGTTCTTTTGCTGCTTGTGCTTTTGGTGTGATGTTCATGAAGCCATTTCCTATTACAAGGTCTTGTACATGTTTCCCTACCTTGATTTCCAAGGTCTTAATGGTCTTGGCTCTAATATTTAGGTCTTTGATCCATCTTGAGTTACCTTTGTATAAGGTGTGAAATGGCAATCCTCTTTCATTCTTCTACATATGGATATCCAGTTCTCCAGGCACCATTTGTTGAATAGGCCATTCTCTCCCAGTTGAGAGGATTTGTTGGCTTTATTAAATATTATATGGCTATAGATATGAGGTTCTATATCAGAGATTTCAATTCAATTCCTTTGGTCTGTGTGTCTCTCCTTATGCCAATACCATGCTGTTTTCAGTACTGTAGCTTTGTAGTATGTTTTAAAGTCAGGTAGTGTGATACCTCCACTTTCGTTTTTCTTTTTCAATATATCTTTGGCTATTCAGGGCCTCTTTCCTTTCCAAATAAATTTCATAGTTAGTTTTTCTAGTTCCGAAAAGGAGGCTGTGTTGATTTTTATTGAGATTGCATTGAATGTGTAGATCAGTTTTGGTAGGATAGTCATCTTAATAATATTTAGTCTTCCTATCCATGAACAGGGAATATTCTACCATTTATTAAGGTCTTAGATTCCCTTGAACAGTCTTGTGTAGTTCTCTGTGTAAACGTTTTTTACATCTTTAGTTAAATTTATTCCTAAATATTTGATTTTTTTATTTACTATTGTCAATGGTATTTGTTTCTTGATTTCATCCAGAGCTTGCTCATTATTGGAGTACAAAAATGTAACTGATTTTGCGCATTGATATTATAACCTGCACTTACTAAACCCATTTATGAGTTCTAGAAGCTTTGTTGTAGACGTCTCAGAGTGTTCTATGTATAGGATCATGTCATCTGCAAATAATGAAATTTTGACTTCTTCCTTTCCAATTTGAATGCCTTTTATAAAACAGGTTCTTTCCTCAGTGCTTGAGCAAGTACTTCTAAGACAATCTTAAATAGTAGGGGAGACAGTGGGGTCCTTGTCTTGTTCCTGACTTAAGATGGAAGGGTTTTAGGATTTCTCCATTGTAAATGATTTTGGATGTAGGTTTTTTACATATACTCTTTATCATGTTCAAAAAATTTCCTTTTATTCCGGTCTTTTGGAGTGTTTTTATCAAAAAAGTTTGCTGTCTTTTGTCAAATGCTTTTTCTACATGTATAGATATAATCATGCGATTTTTTTTTCCTTCAATCTGTTTATCTGGTGTATTAAATTGATTGATTTTCTTATGTTGAACCATTCTTGCATATCTGGAATGAATCCCACTTGGTTGTGGTGTATAACTCATTTAATATGTTGTTGAATACAAATAGTAAGTATTCTGTTAAGTATTTTTGCATCTAGGTTCATTAGAGAAATTTATCTGTAATTTTCCTTTCTTGTGGTGTCTTTGTTTGGCTTTGGTACTAGGGTAATGTTGGCATCATAGAAGGAGTTAGGCAATGTTCCTTCTGTTTTGATTTATTGGTAGAGTTTCAGCAGGATTGGTGTTAGTTCTTTTCAGAATGTTTTGTAGATTTCACTGTGAAGCCATGTGGCCTGTGCTCTTTTTAGTTGGGAGGTTTTTAATGACTGATTCTATCTCTTTACTAGTGATTGGTTTGTTGAGATAATCAATAACTTCTTTCATCAGTATAAGCGACTTATGTGTTTCTGGGAATTTATCCATTTCCTCTGAATTGTCATTTTTGTTGGAATATAGTTTTTCAAACTATCCTCTTATGATAGTCTTTATTTCTGTTGGGTCAGTGGTGATATCTCCTTTCTCATTTCCTATTTTGTGTATTTGTATCTTCTCTCTTTTTTTCTTGGTTAGTTTGGCTAAAGGTTTGTGAATTTTATTAATCTCAAAAAAAACAGCTCTTGGTCTTGTTTATCTTTTCAAGGGCTTTCTTATTTTCTATTTCATTTAGTTCTGCTCTTATCTTTGTTACTTCCTTCCTTCTTCTTCCTGTCGGATTACTTTGTTGTTTTTTTTCTAATTCCTCCAAATGTGCACTTAGTTCTTCAATTTTTGTTCTTTCTTCTTTTTGGTTGTATGAATTTATGGCTATAAATTTCCCTCTCAGTACTGCCATTGCTGCATCCGATAAATTTTGTTATGTTGTGTTATCATTATCAATTGTTTCAAGGTAGTCATTGACTTGTTTTGAGATTTCCTCTTTGACCCATGGTTTTTCTAAGACTATGCTGCTTAATTTCCATATCTTGGTGTGAAATCTGCGCCTCTGGCCCTTGCAGATTTCCAGCTTCACTCCACTGTGGTCAGAGATATTTTGTATGATTTCAGTCTTTCTGAATTCATTAAGCCTTTCTTTGTGGCCTAGCATATGGTCTATCTTGGGGAATGATCCATGTGCACTTGAGAAAAATGTATATCCTGCTGTGTTTGCATGTACTGATCTGTATATGTCCATTAAATCCAGCTCCTCTAATATACACTTCAAATATTTTGTTTCTTTACTGATTCTCTTTTGAGATGTTCTGTCTAGAGTTGATAGTGGTGCATTAAAATCCCCCACATAATTGTAGATGCATCAATTCTTTCACTTAGTTTTTCGAGCGTTTGCCTCACGTATTTAGAGCCGCACTTGTTAGGAGCATAAATATTTATGATTGTTTGTTCTTCTTGAGAGATTGTCCCTTTCACTAATATTAAGTATCCTTTTTGTCTCTCACAATTGTTTTGCATTTAAAGTCCATTTTGCCTGATATTAATATAGCTGCTCCTGCCTTTTTTTCTGGTTATTGTTTGCTTCTAAGATTGTTTTCCAGCCTTTTACTTTCAGCCTCTATGAATCTCTGGGTCTAAGATGTGTCTCTTGTAGACAGCATATAGATGGGTCATATTTCCTTATCCAGCATATAGATGGGTCATATTTCCTTATCCAATTCTTATCCAATGTCCCAGTCTGAATCTTTTGATAGGTGATTTTAATCCATTGACATTCGGTGTTATTTCTTTCAAGGAATTATTTATGTTAGCCATATTTTGATTGGACTTGTGTTTGTCATATTTTGTTTATTTGTTTTCCTTCTCTTTTTGTCTTTTTTGTTGCTCTTACACTATCCTACAACTCTGCCTGTCCTGTTTTTTTCCTTTCTTCCTGCAGAACTCCCTTTAGAATTTCTTGAGGGGGAGGGTTCTTGTTGGCATACTCTTTTAGTTTAAGTTTATCTGTGAATATTTTGAACTCTCCATCATTTTTGAATGCTAGTTTACCTGGATAGAGTATTCTTGGTTGGAAATTTATTTCTTTTATTACCTTGACTATATCATACCACTGCCTTCTTGCCTCCATGGTTTCAGATGAGAAATCAGCAATTAATCTTATTGAGCTTCCCTTGTATGTGATGGTTTTCTTTTCTCTTGCTGCTTTTAGAATTTTCTCTTTGTCTTGGGCTTTGGATAATTTGACAAGTATATGTCTTTGGGTGGGCCTGTTGGGGTTTATGACGATTGGGGTGTGCTGTGCTTCTTGGATATGTACATCTGTCTCTTTCAGTAGATTTGGGAAGTTTTTAGCCATTAATTCCTGCAACACACCTTCTGATCCCTTTTCCTTCTCTTCTCCTTCTGGGATGCCTGTAATATGTATGTTTGAGCATTTTGCATTGTCATTCAGGTCCCTAAGTCCTAGCTGGATTTTTTCTATTTTTTTTATCGATCAATTCTACTATCTGTTTGATTTCCTATGTACTGTCTTCCATATCACTAATTCTCTGCTCTTCCTCTTCTAATCTGCTGTTATTTGCTGGAGTGTATTTTTGATTTCTTGAACTGTGGTGTTCATTCCTATCATATCTGTTATCTCTTTGTGTATGTCTACAATTTCCCCTCTAAGTGTTGTCTTCATATTGTTAACCTCTTCCTTTACTTCATTAAATTTGTCTGTTATATATGTTCTGAGATCTTTAATTACTTGTGAGAAGTTCTGCTCCCCTTCCTGGTTTTTAGTTTGTTCATTGGATTCAGCCATGTTTTCCTGATCACTGGTTTGGTTTTTAGATTTTTGTTGCTCTCTGGTCATCATTTTACCTTGACGGGTTTAATCAGTTCCTTAGCTTCTTTGTCTATTCTTGGGGATTAATTACCTGTTGTTTTTGCATAAGTGTTATATCTTCTCTTTGTCACTTTGTTCTTCTTATTCTAATTACTTATTGCTGGCTGAGTTCACTTTGAAGGAATGTATTAGGGCCAGGGAAAGGCAATTGTGTAAGAAAGGAAAATGTGTTAAGTAGTATTGGTAATAAATGTTAACAGAGCAACCATATGAGATCTGGGAGGATGGATATTAGGTTCATGTAATTTGTGTAGAGTTATAGCAGTAGGTAGAGTATCTATAATGTGGTAGTTGACTGAATATGGGAGGAATATGGTATGAATTAAAAAGCTAGTCTTTTTGTGAGAGGGAAAGAGAAAAGAAAGGCAATAGCTTCACGTGTGGATAAAAGCCAGAAATCAAAACAAAGGTATTAGAAATTAAAAGTTAGACAATTTGGGGATCTTAGAAATGGAGGTGGAATATAGGAGATTCAGTAGATGATGGAGGATATCAAGATGTGGGGAAAAGGGGGTAGTGTAGTTAGCCAAAATCATTTCACACAGAAATGAGGCAATGGAGGATGAGGAAAGCCACAAAATGTGAGGTGTTCCCTGTAGCACCTATTGTATAATTAAGATAAAATAAAATAAGAAGAAAATGAGGGACAAGGGGAGAAAAAAAAAGAGAGAAGAGAGAAAGAAAGAAAAAGGGACGTGGGTAAAGGGCAGGGAACAAGTAAGGAAAAGAAAAAAAAGATATAGAACAACCACAACAGCAACAACAAAAAAAACCCTAAATAACTGAAAAAAAAAAAAAAACCTTGGAGGATACAAAGGGAGAAAAGACTAGTAGATAATGCAATGTTAGCAATCTGGACAATAAAAAGTAAAATAAAAATAGAAAAAACAAAACAAAACAAAAACAAAAAAGATAAAACGCAAACGTTGAGTGCTAGGACATTCAAGGACCTCAGATGGACCTCAGAGCATGGTGGTTTCAGGAATGGAAATTCTGTGATATTGCAGACTCAAGAGGTGTGTGTCTCTGGGGTGTGAACCACCAGGGTTTCGGGGACACAGACCTAGCAACCTCAATCTTGTTATCAGGGAGCCTGGGAGCACCGCAGTGCAACATAGCCTTCAGGGATCCCCACAGCTGGTTGCCAGTCCTATTGGTGGGGGGTCACATCTGCAAACTCTGACCTATGTGTCAGAACCCAGAATTCACCCTCTCACTAGGGTCTCTTCTGTAGCTGTATCACCAATTTGACTTTAGGACACCTCCCGCCCTGTAAGCCCCCGAAACAGCCACCTGGGGATGCCTCTACACTGCAGCCAATTTAATGACGCTGCAGATCAGTAGCCAGGCCCAGGGGGTGGGGCTCCAGCCGGCAGCGCCGATATCAGTGTCCAAAACCGAAATTCCCACACTTCACAAAATATTCCCCTAATTGGTTTCCAGACGTCTCCCACCCTGCCAGCCCCTGAAACAGCCTCCTGGTGATGTCTCTTTATTACAAGCGATTTATGGCTGCTGCAGATCAGCAGCCAGCCTTGGGGGCGGGCCTCTAGCCAGAAGTGCTATTATTTGTGTCTGCACTCAAAAATTCCCCATCTCACAATAAAACTCCCGTCTGTCTCCCCAAATCGGTCTGCTTAAGCCTCCTGCCCTGTTGGCCCCCAATAGCCCTCTCAGGGCTTATGAATTCCCCAGTACCGCAGAGCCTCCAGGAATCGCCGCCGTGGTGCCGGTGCTGTGGCTCTGCCCACCCCAGGAGGGAGCATCCTGCTTGCAGCCCCCACCTCCGTGTAACAGAACCTGAATTTTATCTTATACATGAATTTTCTCTGATACCTTCCTACCAAATCGATGTCCAGACACCTCCTGCCCTGCAAAATCCTGAAACAGCCTGGTCCCAAAGAATTTCCAGTGTGGCCCAGCCCGTTCTTCGCAGGAGAGATTATCAGGTACACTCACTCAACCATCATCTTGCCCTGCCCTGTAAGTCAGTCTTGAACCACAAAATTCTTACTCTATTTCCTGAGAACATTTAATTATTGAGAATTATATTGGTTATGACTTGATATAATAAAATATTTTTTATTATATGACACAGGAAGTGATAATGTATTAGGTTTAAAATCATCAGCAGAATTCAAATACAGATTTTTTTCAAAAACACACAGAAAAATGCATCCATAAAACATTTTTCACTGTTAAAAATCAGCTTCTTATTTACTTGAATCTGACATTACTAAGAGCTTTTCTTAGTGCCCTATTTGCAAAGTGCTTTCCAAAATGGCTTATAAGGTATGGAAGAAAACAGGACTCATTGTTACACATTTCAGCAAAGGAAGTCTTTCTTAATTAAACTTACTTAAGCTATGAGTTATAAGACTTATTTATATTGTGAATAGTTTTACACTTTTTAAAAAATGAAGTCTGATACCCAAATATAAATGTATATTACAAATGTCTTTATTGCTACTTCTTCAGTTTGACAAATCTAGCCTCCCATGTCATAGAAACTATATGTTTTATCAAAGAAGTTAATGGACATCATGATGTAACAATATTTAGCAAACATATTATGATTGTAGAAACAATGAAGTTGAATGAGAATAGAGGCTTCAGGATCAAGAGTCATGAGTTTTATTTCTCACTGTGCCACCATCTCATTCTTTGACCTTAAACTGTTTCACCATTTCTAAAGGCAGTGTAAGTAATTCAGAAGGAATTTCCAAGTTTTCTGATTCTGTTAATGCCATTTTTATTATGTTAAATATTGTTAATATATTTAAAATATATCTACTTCTACTCCAAGCTTAGGAAGTAAAATTAAAGAATTATGAATGATTATATGTAGAGGCCAGCATTTGAACATAGTCCACCCCCCTAAAATTCCCACTTCTGGTAAATACCTTAGAATGTGTCCTTCTAGGATGGGAGGATCTTTGGATTGAACTATTTGAGGATATAAACTCTACTGTTGAGTGTTTTGTTGCCTTGAGAATATGAGTTTGTGTCTTTTGAAATGCACTAAGTTACCCAGAAAAAGAACACTGGCAGGCCCCCAGTTGTTACAGAATTAGTTCCTGAAACTGTCAAACGTCAAAGTATACCTCTTTCTCACCAAGTGTGATGTGATCCATACTTCATTTCTTCTGCTTTCATTCTGGTTTAACTTTCTAGTTTGAAAATGTTTTACTGTCTTTCCGATATTTTTCTCACTTTCTCTTTGAGTTTGCATTCTGTAAAGAAACTTTCCTGGTATAGCTTCAGGAACCCCAATTTGAAATATTAAATTTAAAGACAACCCAGACTGATTTTGGATTTACTGCTGTAGATGCTGCCCTTTCTCCATGCCATAGGATTTTAGGCTGTGGGAATCTCCCCAGATGTAGGGATTTTAAAAAACAACAAAAACAAAAAACTTTCTCACCACTGCTCTAGCTCTTTAAGTAGAAACTGGATGACCATTTAATGGGTCATCCCCAAATCCACTGAATGGATTTCAATCTTTTATGAGGATGGGCAGATTAACCTTGTATGTACCTGCTAATTTTATGATCTGACTCTCTTTCCTTTGAGAGATGAAGGACAAGTTGAAGACTTTTTCACAGATGAGAATTTATATCCCTTAAAGATCTTTGGATAGTTTCAAATCCCATTCAAGCTTTATTTGGCACTTGTTATCACAAAGATTAAGATAGCCAGCACTATAATAGTCAAATGATCTCAACAAACTAAGATTCATTATATGGCCTCAGAGAGTTTTCTTGAGCTGTTTTTTTTATCATGACACACTGCTCAGTTATCACACCCTCTTGAGTCAATCCAGGGGTTATCTTTCCCATTCCATAGGTGCACTCTGAGATTAAATTTGAATTTCTGTAAGAAATATATTTTATCCTATGCATATATTTCAGTAAGTGAAAATATTTTCATCATTATCATATTAGATTTTTCTATAATCAGAGCAATAATAAACAATTGCCTTGAGGAAGTAATGAATATTTCCTCTGGTGTGAGGTTCCGTTATTATAGTAGGGATTATATGCTTCCTTCATGCATACCTGAATACATTATCTAAAAATTATGATCAGCATAAAAGATGGCTTGATAAAGAAACATAATATTATGGTGAAATTTTTAAAAATCAGGTAGTTACCTACATAAATGTCTACTTTTTACAATACCAAATATCCAGAAACTCCATACTAAGCTCATTTGTTATCAAATGTCCAAAATCTTAATGTCATTTAGTTAATTTGTAAGTGTTTGACTCATTTCATTCTCTTGTTATTCTGATTTTTCTTCAGGTAGACTTAATTGTGGATTTGAAAGTTTAAGATGAAATGCTGTAAAAGTTCTCTGTTGTTCAGTTAAGTAATGTGAAATAATTGGATGGTTGGCAAGTTGTACTAATAATGGTGAAATGCCCCTGATGTCTCATTAGCCACATCTAAGAAACTTCACTTAAAACAGTATATGTGGTAGCACTTTTAAGACTCAAGAGAAAAGTATTATCCACAGGTGGTATCTATAAGTCAACAAAGAAACTTACTGTAGCTGAACTAGTTGGCATTTTAAGTACTACAACTTTAATTCTTTCTGTGTTAACTAACAGCTTCCCAGGGCCCTGGCACGAAATTGTGTCAAACAAGTTCACAGTTGAGAATTTTATCTCTGGAAATCATACGATTGTAGATAAATCATAGATTTAATGGACCATAAAAATAATATAATCATACCAAAACTCACTGCAGCCCCAATAATTTGGAGTTTAAATAACTTCAGCATGCAAGCATCAAGATAAAGAGAATCATCCTAAACTCACCAATTAACAAATAGCATCTTGGGATCTTTTTTCCTTTTACCCTATTGACATGTATTTAATTTACATATTATGTACTCAAATTTGCATCTAGATTTTCCTGCTTAATATTACAAGAAATGAATTGCCCTACAATATTAGACAATATTTTAAAATATTTCTTTTAAAATCTACTCACTGTTGGAAGCAATGCATTCTAGTTTTACTTAACCATTTTTCTAATGTTGAACAGTCCACACATTTTCTACCTTTTCACAGCTAATAATTTTGTTGAGCATATTTGTCAATAATGATTTTTTCTTTTAAAAATATTTTCCTTTAAGGTCTGTTTCAGCAATGGATATTATTGCTTCAAAGAACAATACAGTAATTTCTATTTCTTCATAATTATTTCTAAATCACTTCTGTAAATAATATCTTATTTCTACTTTTCAAACACTATACCCTTTTTCAGATGTTTCAGGGAATCTACCTAGTACAAGAGAATTGCAAAGAAGAAGTATCATTTTTCACATGTACATAAGATTTTCATCTTAATGAATTAAAACCAAAATGCTTTTATTTCTTTCTTTTTGGAAGGGATATAAGTATGTTTTGCAGAATAAACTTTATCACTTTTTTCTCTTTTTTCCTTTGGGGAATTTATGTCTCCAAATTGGGATGATGTTCCCATTTGAGAAATAATGTGATACCATCATTAATCAATGATGGATGATGGATATTATGAAAGAATGGGAAGAGAGGATGAAAGGGCATATAGCAGAAATATGAAACAATTAGGAAGATCATTCATCTTATGGATGTTTGAACAATTGCTGTTTGGTAATAAAATACTAGGAGTAGAGAGAAAGTATCAACATTTAACAAGGAATTTTTGTGACTGTGCAGACAACCATGTAAATTATATGCACAGTGAAATTCCAATAAATAATTGGTGGATTAGTGACTATGTAAGCAACAGGTAGATTTTATAAATGGGAGTCTGTGTATATATGTATATATAAATATATAGTATTTTATCTATTTATAAACTATCTTTAAAAACTTCTTTCTGTTCTCCAGGTTAAACTTACACTTTTTAAAACTTTGAACATAAGGGTTCCCTTTATTTATAAGAACTTCAAATAATGAAGAATTTATGAAGAGGGTTTTTTTTTTTTAATTTTTAACCCCTTTCTATTGAAACTGTAAGTTTCCTGAGTGGGAATATACCAAATTGTATGTGAAAGATAAATTTTTAAAATAAACAAAATTAATTGACCAGCATTATAATTACTTAGAAGTCAAATACCTGGTAATGCACTCTTTCCTAGAGGGAATTAATATTTCTATACTTACCCTATATAATATGCTACAAACTCTAACCTGGGATGTAGCATCCTTTCTTTTTCTATTTTTTTTAAGAGATTTATTTATTTATTTATTTCTCTCCCCTTCCCCCCTCCCACCCAGGTTGTCTGTTCTGTGTCTATTTGCTGCATCTTCTTTGTCCACTTCTGTTGTAGTCAGCAGCACAGGACTCTGTTTCTTTTTGTTGAACCATCTTGCTGTGTCAGCTCTCCATGTATGCAGCACCATTTCTAGGCAGGCTGCACTTTCTTTCGGGCTGGGTGGCTCTCCTTACAGGGTGCATTCCTTGCGCGTGGGGCTCCCCTATGCGGGGGACACCCCTTCATGACACAGCACTCCTTGCACGCATAAGCACTGCACATGGGCCAGCTGCACACGGGTCAAGGAGGCCCGGGGTTTGAACCTCAGACCTCCCATGTGGTAGTCGGAGTCCCTAACCACTGGCCAAGTCTGCTGCCCTGTAGCATCCATTCAAAAGCTTCTTTTTTTTTTCTCATATATTGGGTAATGATAAACAGAGCAGGTTGACAGGACCACTTGAATTCCTAGGATTATGGACTGAGAAGCATGGGGAAGTAAGAAGTGTGGCAATTCTCCAAACATTTATTCATCATTTAATAAGTGCCAGACATCAAAGACACTGCTTCTGACTTTCTACTCTGCACCGGGAGGAAACAGACATGACTAGCATATGCTGTGGTAAGGAACTAAAATGCGTTTCCTACTACTTACAAACTTCCTTATTCTCTAGTTTATGATGTTTCTTGTCCAGTGGACAGTGCCTTTCTTTGCACAGTTAGAGCTGTTGGTTCTAATGTCAGAAGAGGACTTGGAAACTTACGACACTGACATGATTTAGAAAAGTCAAATGATTTGGAACAAAGACTGCAGGTCTCCTCACACATATAGTTCCATATTTTCTCAGTAGATTTTAGATAAAATAGTTCTCTGTAAAATATGTTTTATACATGATAAATATCAGGTGTCTTAAGATTAGGAAACAGCATCGTGTAGGACATGAGAATGAATAATTGAAGCAATTACTTTTGTGAAGGGTGTCGAAAATGCAGTCCGCAATTGTGGTGACTACTTTTTTTCTGTATTATGGTATTCACACAAGAACTCTTCCCCACTTAAGTATCTTTTTCTTTCTCTTTGTAGGTGATTCAGCCCACAGGAAGATGTTACTCCCTGAATGGATCACCTCATGCCTCCTAACAGTGTGACAGTTTTTACTCTATTGGTACACAGAATCCATATTTGCAGAAGATAAAATTCATTGACTTTTTGTTCTTTTCTACTCACTGTGCTGGCCAATCTGTTCATTGTCCTCACAATCTCTCTCAGCCCCATACATTCTGCTCCTATGCGTTGCTTTCTAACTTCATAGATGTCTCCTATACTTCAATCACCACCCCCAAAATGGTCATTGACCTGCTTTATCAGAAGAGAAGCATCTCCTTGAGTGGTTGCCCAACTCAGCTCTTTCTGGAGCACTTCTTGGGAGGATCAGAGAACCTCCACCTCGTTGTCATGGCTTATGACTTCTATGTGCCAATCGGCAAACCTCTGCATTATGTGACTATCGTGCAACAGAGTCTTGGTCCCCTGGTGATCATGACCTGGATTGGGGGGATCCTCCATGCCAATGTGCAGATTCTCTTTATGATCAACTTCACTTTCTGTGGCCTCAATATCATTGACTACTTCATGTGTGACCTCTTCCCACTGCTGAAATTTGCCTGCAGTGACATGTACATGCTTGGGATGGTGGTGATTAACAATAGTGGAGCTATGTGCTTGCTCATTTCATCTATGTTACTCACCTCTGTGCTGTCATTCTGCACCCCCTGAAATCCCATGGCCCTGAAGGATGGTGCAAATCTCTCTCCACATATGGCTCCCAATTTACAGTTGTTGTACTCTTTTTGTGGCTTGTATATTCATCTACATGCATCTCATGGTCTCCGACTCAGTAGACAGGTTGGTGACTGTGTTTTTTGCAACCCTTGCCTCCATGTTAAATCCTGTCATTTACACAGTGAGAAACACAGAGGTGAAAAATGCCGTGAGGAATTTTTTGAAAGCAAGAAAAACTTAGACTCATTATAATGCCAAGAAAGTGGTGACATATTTTTTTGGTAAATGTGAAAACGGATTACCAAATGTTGCAGGTAATTGACCCAAAAAAAAAAAAAAAAAGATAAGAGACTAACATTATGAGCATTTAAAAGTGACTAGAAACTTCACTAGCTGCATTTGATTGCTTTTCATGTGTTTAAACAAAGATTCAAAGTTCAAGTATGTTATTCATATTTCAGGATATGCAATGGAAAGAACTGTAGATCCTCATTTTGTTGTTGCTAGGGTATGTTTTACTCCATGGTCTCACTGCTGTTTTACTAAAATCTTCACACATTTATTACTTGAGTGAAATGACTATTCCACAGAACCCTAGCCTCAGAACTTCCTTTAATTTAACTTTGCCTCTGGTGAAGCAAAAAGAAAGTAATCCTTAGATATGTGGGGGGCAGGGGAGAGTTGAGGAGTGAAAGAACCACCAACTTTGTTGCTGTTGTTTGTTACCATAAACCATCCAAAAGAAAAAAGAGAGGCACCAACTACAGTTAGAAAGAAAAAATTCAAAGTTTATCTGTAATTTTTTTTCTTGGCATAAAATTAAAGTCAGATGATTTACATTTACCTTTAATTTGGTCTTGTTTACTCAAATATCCTCAAGGTTCAAATATTTCTTGAATATAAAGGAAGTTTTTTCTTCTACTTCTTAGCAAGAATTGAAAAACCATTTGAAGCAATAAGGGTAAACATTCCTTTACTTAACAAAAAATGGTAAGATCATTAATGGTAAGAAAAATGGTCCAAATCAACACATCATCAAGAAGTACTTTCTCAGGGAGCTACAGTTGTGGGGAAGGTCACATGACAGCACTGGTTCATCTCCCCCCTCTTCTCCAGGCCTTGTTTAGACCTTCTGGTTAAAGTGGTTTCCACTGAGCTTCTGTGATCCACTGATTTCAGCTTCTAGCTCTAGGGCTTTCTATCTTGGCTTCTAGGTTTTTCTCATTGAGCTCCTATGTCTTTCTATTTTTGCAGTTTCCTCTCTTTATATTACTTCAGTTTATAAAGAACTCAAGTAAGATGATTGAGCCCCACCCAGTGTCATGCACCAGTGATGTGATCTTATCCAAAGGAAGGTCCTCTAACTAAATGTAATTAGAAGGTCCCTTTTACAATATGTTTTTGCTCACTGGAATGGAATAAATTAAGATCATAATTTTCTAAGGTCCATAAAAGATTCAATGCACTGCAATGAAAGATGCGAATTATACTATCACATCAAATTACATTCCTTCTGGAGCAATTACTTCTATGTAAACAAGTTTCCCTTGCCACATTCAGTGGATAATTTTAAAAATTATTTTATATTTTTGGTTTTTGGGTATTTTTTTGCTTTTTTGTGTGATGTTATTTTATTTTAATGAAAATCAAATTGTAGAGGTGTTGATATTGTAAACAATTCATTAAGATTTTTAAAAGTTGAAATATATTATGAAATTTGTGAAAAATCTCACACATAGTTCAAGTGATTGAAAATACTTCTAGTGGCTTCCTGGATTATGAGTTCAGTTTTTCTCTATGATTATTAACTTACATATATTTTATGTATTTGTTAAAAATTCTCAAAATGGGGTTAATTTTTATTTTGAAATCTTGGTAAGTTTATCAGGTAATAATAAATCATAATTTACAACTAAATAGAAATCAGACAAAATTCTGTGTACCTTTAAGGTACTAAGTCATTTTTCACAATATATCACATAGGAGGTATTCATAGTTACTGTTCACATTTATTTATAAGACATATTGGTCAAAGAGAGGATAGAAACATGACTATCTTCTGATAATTATTAAAGATTGCCATGCAGAATCATCCTAAAGGCGTCCCAGAAGACCTTAGGATTTAAACTCTTGTAATAGGTAAGACTGCTTATTGTTCCCACATCACAGAGTGGAATAAGAGTGTATAGAAAAGCTGTTACTCTAAAACCCTCAAATGTACAGTCATCCCACAACATTGTAGCAGATTATCCTCCTCCTACTTTTGCACTGGCAATGTTTTGAGAGCATTAGTTCACAAATATTCTGATGTTTTATAAATCATTTATTATTTTCAAAGAAGCTGTGGAATACATAAATATTATATAAAAATATAGTATATTCCCATATTTCCCACCCCTTCTACCTACACTTTCTCACATTAACATTTTTTATTACAGTGGTACATTTGTTACAAATGATGAACACAAATTGAGGCATTTGCTCCTAACCATAGACTATAGTTGACATTATAGTTTATACTCTGTTCTCTTTTAACTTGGGGACTTTCTTTTAAATTACCTTAACCAATTCCCATTTTAAAATACCATTGCATGAACCTAGAGGACATTATATTGAACAAAGCAAACCAGACACAAAAGGACAGACACTGTATGATTGTGTTACTATGAACCAAATATATTGTGCAATATATCATATGATTTTTTAAAATTACATGTATTAATATGTTTGATTGAGAAAAGTATGTTTAGATTCACCTGTTTTATTTTTAAATTTTTGTTTATATTTTCAATTATTAAATGTAAAAATAAAGTTATGAAAAAATCATCATTACATCCTCATACTACACTGATATGGTCCTTATCATTTCTTTGTATGGGATCAAATACTGACTTAGAGATTTTCTTTCTTATTGATAAAAAAATTAAATATGGAATTGAGAATAGAAATATCTGGGTCACACTTCCAAAGAATGGTCATCTGGTAGCATACTAAAATGTATATGGGTTGTAGTTTTTGCAGATAACTTAAAATAAAAATTCAGGACAATTTCTGATCTTCAGGCTGGTGACAAATGGTAGTAGACATAAGCCTAACCCTCTAGAAGAAATGATTGAGAAATAAGTCTCAGTCTATATTAGAAACCATAAAAGGACATCCACTGTCTTATTTTCCATCTCTCTTTAAAAAACTGCAAAGCTGACGAGTCTGATGCACCTAATGCCTGGATAGAAACTCTAGTATTTCCAGCATTGACAAGCTCCCATAACATAGCTGAATATTTGAAACAAGGTTAGATCCAACTTAGCATTAAATAGAGATGATGTTAAAACTACAAGAGTCTTCTCCATGATCAGTGTCCCTCTCTCATTTCCTGAATGGTCTCAGTCAGTGAGCTTCATTCCCCATCTTTGATGTACTACTGGGCAGAATTGAGCACCCTTGGTCCCTCTAAACTCTGGCAGTGTAAAATATTGTGGACAATGGGGGTGACAAAAGCAAGGAATTGTGATGGTTTCCACAGCTCCTTCTGACTATTAATAGTCAGGTCCACTCAAGGAGTCACTGAATCAGTGGTGCCATGAAATATGCTAATAATTTCCCTAATAGGGAAACTGAAGAATATAAGTACTATAGAAGGTAAGATGATGAGATAGTAGGGAGTTCCAAGAATCATTTTATCCTACAGTGTAGTTAAAATTCAGCCAGATCTACCTAAATCACCTGTATGGGGGACACAGGAGGCCTGAAGAACATCCTACAACATCCTTGGAGGAACAGAAAGAGACTGCATGTCTTCTCAAAAGATTCATGAGTAAAGCACAACATGATGCAGAACTTGGCACCCATCCCCCACTGGCAGAGCAAGATGTCTCAGGAGCTATTTCCTGATTGGTGTTGGAAGATTTTTTCCCAAAACATGGGAGGAAGAAATGATTGGGCAACTACTTCAACTACTGATTTGTAAATTTGACTGGCTAAAGTCTAGTTCTAAGTACAGTTAAAGTTTGAAACTGTCGAAATCCGAAAGAGGTTGGTAGCTTCTATTGAAACAATGCCCCAAGCATAAGGGGAATCAGGTCAGCTTGAAAATCATAGTGATACTAGTGACTGGCTTTTTTCCACCCAGATGAGGTTGCTGCCCTATCCTGGGCTCCAGTTTTGACTTCAACAGGGAGGAAAGTGGGAAACTTTCACAGGACTCTCCAGGCAACTGTAGTCACTTTCATCCCACATGGATTAGACTGTTCTACATCCTTGTGGCTATATCCCTGCCCCCAATAGGACGGGATGAGGAGCAGTGTTTCTTCAGCCTCTCTGGGCAAGTACAGGCACTTTTACCCTACAAAGACAACATTGTTTGGTACACCTGTGGTTACATCCCCATCCCCGATAGGACAGAAAGGAGATTGATGCTTTCTCAGGTTCTCTGGACAACTATGAGTGGTTTTGGATAACATGGAATAGATTTTTGGACACACCATTTGCTCCAGTTCTCCCCTAACAGGGCACATGGAGGGGTAGTGTTCCCTCAGATTCTCTAGGAAATGACTGTTTTTTCCCCAGCAAACATACTAAATTGTTGGACTCAACTGTGGCTCCATCCCTGTCCCTGGTAGGGGAGAAGGGATGCTGGGTAGGTAACTATGGTCAGTTCTGGGCCACACCTATTAGTTTATTGCCCACACCAGTTACTCTAACCCCACCCCAGGAAGGGTAAGAAGGAGTGTGGGACTCCAGGTGTCTCACTGGCAATTAAACACAGTTTTGTCCTGCAGAGCTTGGATTGCTACACATTGGTGTGGTTCAATACCAACCCCAGGCAGGAAGAAAGTGGTTGGAGATTCATAAGTACCTGAGCAACAATGATACCTTCAGCCACAATAGCTAACAGTATCAGTTGAATCCTTGATACATACAATGCCCCTAGCAAAGGAGAAATTACAAAAAACAGATGAAAAACAGATGAAAAAAATCAGATGGCTAAACGTGAACCATTATAATTTCCAAAATAAATTTAACCAGTGTCAGAGAAGGGCTTTAGCACGAATTCAATTATATAGAAACCCCAAACTAAACAGAGAAAATGAGCACATAATAAATACTACAAGTAAATCACATACTGAGAAACCAACAAAAAATTAAAAGCCATACCTTACAGGATGGCTAAATCTAAATCAACTAAATCTCCAGATAATATAAAGGAATTGAAACAACTAATCACATATGTGCAAACTTATCTCCTTTTTAAATACAATAAGATAGCTAAATATACCAAGATTATTAAAAAGAAACTGGTAAAAAGAATTAGAAAGCATACATTGAACAATAGCAGGTCTTATGGTGATGAAAGCCATAATAAATGAAACTAAAAATACACTGGAGTCACACAACAGTGATTTGAAGAAGCAGAAGAAAGAATCATTGAGCTTGAAGATAGGGTCTCTAAAAGAAAATCCATAAAATAAAACAGTTAAAGAAAAGAATGGAAAAAATTTCAACAGGATCTCAGGGAACTAATGTCAGCAAGAGACTTGAAAACTTATATATCATGGGTGTCTCAGATGGAGAAGAAAAGGGAAAAGGAACAGAAGGAACAATTGAGGAAATAATGGTAGAAAATTCCCCAACCCTATTGAAGGACATAGTTGTGTCCAAGAAGCACATCATATTAAAATTCAAATAAACACAAATAAAACTACTCTGAGGTATATACAAATGATAATGTCAAATGAAAAAGAAAATCTTGAGAGCAGCAAGAGAAAACCAATTCATCACATACAAGCGATGCCCAAGCAGATTAAATGCTGATTTTTCATCAGAAATCATGGAAGCAAGAATGCAGTGGTATGATTTATTTAGAATATTGAAAGAGAAAAGTGCCATCCAATAACCATTTATCCAATGAGACTATTTTTCAAAGAGTAGAGAGAGTTTAAAATAGTAACAGATAATCTGAAACTGAGAGAGTTTTTAACTGAGAGACAAACCTTGCATGAAATACTCAAGGGAGTGCTATAGCCTGAGATGAAAAGACAGGAGAGAGAAACTTGGGAGAGAGTCGAGAAATGAAGATTTTATCAGGGAAAGTAATGAAGAATGTAAGAAGAGTCGTGAAAAATAAGATAAGTCAAAATAGGTGAATTAAGAAATGTTTTTACAGTAATAGCATTGAATTTTTATTGAATTAAACTCCTCAATAAAAAAAAAACATGAACTAATGGGATGGATAAGAAAATACAGCTCATCTATACGATACATACTGTAGAATCACCTTAGAAAGAAAGATACAAATAGATTGAAAGTGAAAGGATGGAAAGTGATATTCCACACATACATTAAAAGAAAAATAAATCACCTTTATCTATATCTAGGTAAGATAAAATAGACTATATAAGTAAAGCTGTTATTATAGACATGGAAAGACATAATATATTAACAAAAGTTGTAATTCACCAGGAAAAAAAATAACAATTATAAATCTATATGCACCTAAACAAATGCCTCAAATTACATGATCAAGCACTGACAAACTAATGGGAGAAATACTTTTCTCTAAAATAATAATTGGAGTCTTCAATGCACAACTCTCATCATGGGATGGAACATCTAGGTAAAAGATCAATAAAGAAAAAGAGATATATTTATACGATAAATTAGCAATGCTAATAGACATATACAGAACATTGCACACCAAAACAGCACAATATGTATTCTTCTTAAGAACTCACGGAGTTTTATCAAGGATAGACCATATCTTGAGTCACAAAAACAGATTTCAATAAACTATTAAAGATTGGAATTATACAAAGTAGTTTCTCTGATCATAATGGAATAATGCTTGGAAATAAGAGGTAGAACAATTCAAACTTCACAAATATATGCAAATTAAAAAGAACATTCAAATGTTCAGTGGGTCAAAGAAGAAACTGCAATAGAAATGAGTAAATATCTTGAAATGAATGAAAATGGGAGAACAATATTTTAAAATGTATGGGATGCAGTGAAAGTACTCCTGAAAGGGTAAATTATAGCCCTTATTGCATTCATTAGAAAAGAATAAAAAGCTAAAATCTATGAACTAACAACACAGACAGAAGAAATAGAAAAAAAGAAGAGCAAACTATTCCCAAAGAAAACAGAAGGAACACAATAACAATGATGAGAGAAGATACAAATGGAATTGTGAACAAAAATCAATAGGGAGAATTTTCAAAAACAGAGAGTTGGTTCTTCAGGAAGATCAAAAACATTGGCAACCCTTGGCTAGACTCTTAGTTTGCCAGATAGCTGCTGATGCAACATACCGAAATTTGTTGTCTTTTTTAAGGAGGTTTTGTTGGGGGTTACCTTAAAAAGCTCATGCAAACTTCAAATTAAGGCACTCTAATAGGTGCTTGCTCACCAGTCAGCTAAATTTGATCCCAATGCTTGCTCACATGACAAAGCAAGATGGCCACTGATCTCTGCCATGGTCTCTTCCTTCTCCTCCATAATCTGGTACCATCTGCCAGAGCTCAGCTCTAAGCAATTAGGCATAGGTCTTGTATATCTCCAGACTGCTCTCTCAGGTTGGTTGTTCGGGTCTCATCCCAAATTACAAAATAATAATAATAATAATAATACATTGAAGAAAAATTAAATAAAACAATGTAAAAAATAATATTACTAACTATAGTCAATATCTTACATTTTGTGTATTCCCCCCCCAACTTTCCCAGATAATTACACCCTGTTTTACTATTTTATATTAGACATAGTTCATGAGAGAATGTTCTCATATTTGTTCTCTTAACCACAGTCCATCTTTGACCACAGGATTCTTCGTGCTTTTTGTCCCATGCTTTGTACAATCCATTTAAATTTTATACTAAAGGCTCTCATATTCATCACAATGTAGTAATGTCACGAGCCCAGTCAATTTTAGAACACTTTTATCACTTCAAAAGGAAAAAAAAATCCCATATCCCCTTAGCCCGCATTGCTGTCCTTTAGAATTGCCTTCTTTGGCATTGCTGCAAAAAGATAACAATATTGCTATTAACTATTATCCATTTATTGTATTTGTTATTTTCCCATCTATCATCAAATACTTACCATTTTGTAAAGCAAGAACTTTCTTATACTAGTAACAACCATCTTGATCCACCACCAAAATCACTGGTATACAGTCCCTGCATTATCTCTAGCTTAGTTTCAATTGAAAAAATAACATACACAGAAAACCCCTATCTGCCACACTGTATAACTAACATTGAAGACCTCCTATCATTTTTAAACCTGTGTTTTCTTTTTATCAACACCAGTAGCTGCAAATCTTTAACTGTTTTTCCAATTTTAAGGATGATGGCTTTTCCTCTTTATGCTAGTTCTTTAAAGATTAAGTTAAAGAATTGAATTTGGCACATCTTACACCACCATTTTCATTGCCTGGAGACTATCTCCTTTTATGTGAAATAACAAAAGATATTTGGCCGTATCTTTGGGAAAGTCTTCGAGGATTCATTTTCTTCTCATCTCTTTGCTTTGTCATTAAGGGTGTTAGCTCCATCACAAGTCAATTTTTCATGCAGTCACGGGAGAGTTATCAGATATTATCAAGGATACATATTTCTTGTTCCATTCTAGAGGAAGAGAGAGTGCTTCTGCCCCAGCATTTCAAGCATGACACCTGCAGTTCAACTTGATTGGACAAATTAAGATCACATGCCAGAAGACTGGAAAGTGAAAAGCTTTCATCAGTCAGTCCATTGGGCTACACTCTGGAAACTCAGCATAAATGCAAGACAAGAAAATTAAAACCTGTGTCAATCAGGAAAGAACAAGAATGGATACCAAGTAGCTAGCTATTTTACGTCAAATATTTTTTTAAGTAGAATGAGATTAAATTTATTTTATTTTTTATAATTACTTTTTAAAGATACATAGATCACAAAAATGTTATGTTAAAAAATATAAGAGGTTCCCATATATCTCACACCCCACCTGACATCCACTCCTCCCACATCAACAACCTCTTTTTAAGTGTGGCACATTCACTGCATTTGGTGAATATATTTTGGAGCACTGATGCACCACATGGATTATAGTTTATACTCTCCCCCAGCTCATTCAGTATATTATGGCAGGATATACAATGTCCAGTATCTGTCCCTGCAAAACAATTTATTACAATTCCAAGTCCTAAAAATGCCTCCACATCACATCTCTTCTTCCCTTTCCTTGCCCTCAGCAAATATTGTGGCCACTGTCTCCACATCAATGATACAATTTCTTCCACTACTAGAGTCATAATCATTCTATAGTAGAACACCAGTAAGTCCACTCTAATCCATATTTTATTCCTCCATCCTGTGGACCTTGTGATGGTGATGTCCACTCCACCTCTATAAAGACAGGAGGTGGAAACGGACTTGGCCCAGTGGTTAGGGCATCCGTCTACCACATGGGAGGTCCGCGGTTCAAACCCCGGGCCTCCTTGACCTGTGTGTAACTGGCCCATGCACAGTGCTGATTCACACAAGGAGTGCAGTGCCACGCAGGGGTGTCCCTCATGTAGGGGAGCCCCACGCGCAAGGAATGCTCACCATAAGAAGAGCCGCCCAGCACGAAAGAAAGTGTAGCCTGCCCAGGAATGGCACCACCCACACTTCCCGTGCCACTTATGACAACAGAAGTGGACAAAAGAAACAAGACGCAGTAAATAGACACAGAGAACAGACAACGGGGAGGGGGGGAATTAAAATAAATAAACAAATCTTTAAAAAAAAAAAGACAGGAGGCTTAGAAACCAAATGACTGATGCATATGATCCTCCTGCTTGCAGTTGTATGTACTCTCAGTTCGTGATGTGGTGGTTGACCATTTCACCTCCCTGATAGCTGACCTGGGGAGTCTAAAGAACCAGTGAGTATGTGCTGCAACTCTGGAGAGGTTCAGAGCCTAGCTGGAACATGGCCTGTCCAGAGATTCAAGTCTCCTAAGTATACACGAACCCCAGCATCAACCACAGGCTCAGTAAAAGTGTCTGAAGAGTCATGTATAGAAAGATCACATCTGAGTTCAACAACATCACACTCAGGAATACAAATTCCAAAGTAGGGCCCACTGACAAGGCACTGAACTCCAGAGCCAACTGCCATGACCGTAGAATCTGTGTGTCTCCATAGTACTCAGGAGAACCAGTAACTGGGGTTTTATCTACTCTGGCTGTCTCTAAGATCTCTAAGATCCTGCCGAGATATGCATAAGTGTGACCCCTCTAATGACCTTCCAACACATTTTGAAGTCTCCTAGTCATTTAAATTCAGTTGTCTTCACAACATCCCCTTTATTTTTTGTCTTTATTCATATTTTAATATTATATTAAAAAATATATGAGGCCCCCATAAACCCCCCACCCCACTCAGCCCACTACTCCCCCCCATAGCAACATTCTCCTCCATCATCATGAGACATTCATTGCATTTGGTGAGTACATTTCTGAGCATCACTGCACCTCATGATCAGTGGTACATATCGTAGCCCACACTCTCCCACGCTCCATCCAGTGGGCCATGAGAGGACATAAAATGTCCGGTAATTGTCCCTGCAGCATCACCCAGGGAAACCCCAAGTCCTGAAAATGCCTCCACATCTCATCTCTTCCTGCCATTCCTCACACCCAGAAGCCACCATGGCCACTTTCTCCAAATCAATGCCACATTTTCTTCAATTACTAATCACAATTGTTAATGAATAGAATACAAGTAAGTCCACTCTAATCCATATTTTATTCCTCCATCCTGTGGACCTTGGATTGCTTGGGTCCATTCCACATCTATGTCAAGAAGGGGCTTAGATTCCACATAGATGCTGGATGCAATCCTCCTGCTTTCAGTTGTAGGCACTCTTGGCTCCATGGTGTGGTGAATGTTAGCTGAATTTGGAAAGTCCAATAAACCAGAGTGTAGGAGTTGAAGTCTGTTGAGGCTCAGGGCCTGGCTATTATATGGTCAGCCCAGTATAAACTCATTTGACCTTTCCATTTTCCCCTTGATTTAGGTCAAAAAGCATTTTTAACTCACGTTATTATACGTAGACAGAGATATTTAGCTGGTCCTAGTTGACCATATTATTCAAGGTCATTTTCTAGCTACATCATCAGCTGGTACTTGATAGTAATCCCTCGGCACCAGGGAGGCTCATCCCTGGGAGTCATGTCCCACGCTGGGGGGAAGGCAACAAATTTACATGCTGAATTGGGCTTGGAGACTGGCCACATTTGAGCAACATGGAGGCTCTCAGGAGGTAACGCTTAGGCACACTGCTGCTCTAGGCCTTTTTCTTATTTCAGGTGCACAGGCTCACAAGCATAGTCATTAGTATCAGGAGTTCATTTTTGGACCTTCATTCTTTTTTGGTCTTTGCCGTTGCACTTGGGGGATTGTTGCTGTTCCTTTAGGGATTGTGATAGAGCTCCCCGGCTAGGAACTCAGCACTCCCTAAGTTGTTTTTAATTGTTTTCACTATGAATATATCCAAACATTTTTATGTACCCTGGATATATGCCCTTAGAACTCACTGCCAACCATGTGACCCTGTCAATGACATCCCACACCAGTATTCCTCCACAGTCATTGTTGAACCTCTCTGTGATCCAAAACTTCCTGAAAAGTGAAGCCCAATATATTGCCAGATTCCCTTAACAATAAAATGGAATATAGCGATGAGTTTAAAGGTTATATAGAGAAGATATATTAATTTGGAAAAATTCTACATCCTATCTTTTTTTTTTCTTTTTTCTAATTATTAAGCTTATCTTCACAAGAGTTATATATCACAGTAATTCATACGTACAACGTACAGTACTCCCACATACCCAACATAAAACCTTTTCCCTTCCACAGCAATAATCTTTTAACATATTCATACCATATTTATTGAAACTGATGTATAGATATTGAGACAATAGCTTTCAAACAAGGTAACATTTGTGTTTACATTCTGGTTTATATTTTAGAATATATAATTTTCTAAATGTTTAGTTATCTTATGTTTTACATTATGACTCATATTTTAGCCTATCAGCCCCTATATATTTTTGGTGTAATTTTATATGTCTTATATCCATCATTGCATACTCTTGTGAAACACTGCTATTGCCCACACATTGGTTCCATCTATTCAATACTTATTTCCCCCTCCCTTTCAGGACCACAATGACAGTTAATCTTCATTTCTTGAAGAGCCATGTTCAGAGATACTTCAACAGTGTTGAGGGCCTGACATGCTCAACCGCCCTAATGCCCTGGGAGCCACCATTTCTTTTGAGAGATACAATTCCATCTATTTGATGGCATCAGTCCTCCCCAGAGTGTGGGTCTACCTTCACTCTCATTTTAGGGGTCTCAACCCAATGATATAACCCACTCTGGCAAAATGATCATTCACTTATTCCCTAGGAGTCTGTCTGCATCAGATTATCCACTTTAAGTATCTTGAACAGGTAACTTTCCTAATTATATTTTTGAAAAGATTTTCTCAGCACTATACTCTCAATGAACACCTGACAATCTCCTATGTTCGAATGTTGCCCCACACTCCCCCCAATTTCTTGGGCAATATTACCCATCCTTTCATCCCTAGCCCCCCTCAATGCCCCATGAAAGGGTAAACTTATGCCCCCATTTTATCCCTTCCATGTACACATACTTAACCTCCAGCTTATCATAGATTTCACCCATGTAGATGTCAGCTAACATCCCTCTTCTACGCCCCGATTTCCTGTAAGCCTATCATCCAGTCTCTAGCTCTCTGAGGCACCTTGGTTTACTTATTTCATATCACTGAGCTCATGTAGTATTTGTCCTTCAATGGCTGGGTTGCTTCACTCAACATAAGGTTCTCAAGATTCATTCATGTTATCACGTGTGTTTGTAGTGTATTTGTTCTTAAAGTGTAGCAGTATTCCATTGTATGTATATACCAAATTTTATTTATCCATTCATCTGTTGATGGATATGTGGGTTAAATCCAACATTTTGTGATAGTGAACAATGCTGCCATGAACATTGGTGTGCATATATCAGTTTGTGTCCTTGTTTTCAGTCCTGCTGGATATACACCTAGCAGTGGAATTGCTATGTCATATGGCAAAACTATGGATAGTTCTGAAAAACCACCAAACTGTCCTCCAGAATGGTTGGATCCTTCGGCATTCCCACCAGCAGTGGATGAGTGTACCATTCCTCCACATCCTCTCCAGCATTTGTATTCTTCTGTATTTTTTTCATAGCTGCCAATATTATGGGAGTAAAATGGTATCTCATTGTAGTTTTGATTTGCATTTCCCAGATACCTAGGGATTTGGAGCATTTTTTCATATGCTTTTGATCCATTTGTATTTCTTCTTTGGAGAAGTGTTTGTTTAAAACTTTTTCCCATTTTTTAAATGGGTTTTTTATCGTTATATTTTCAAGATATAGGAGTTCTATATATATGCAAGATATGTCTCCTCTCCGATATATGGTTACCAAATATTTTCTCCCATTGTGTAGGCTCCCTTTTAACTTTCTTGACAAACTCCTTTGAGGTGCAGAATGCTTTAATTTTGAGGAGGTCCCATTTATCTATTTGTTCTTTTCCTGCTCGTGCTTTTGGAGTGAAGTTCATAAAGCCATTTCCTATTACAAGATCTTGTATATGGTTCTCTACACTGCTTTCCAAAGTCTTTATGGTCTTGGCTTTGATATTTAGATCTTGGATCCACCTTGAGGTGATTTTTTCATAAGGTGTGAGATGCTAATCCTCTTTCATTCTTTTATGTATGGATATCCAGATCTCCAGGCACCATTTGTTGAATAACCCATTCTCTCCCAGTTGAGAGGGTTTGGTGGCTTTATCGATTATTATATGACTATATATATGAGGATCCATATCAGAACTCTCAATTCGGTTCCATTGGTCTGGGTGTCTGTCCTTATGCCAATACCATGCTATTTTCATTACTGTAGCTTAGTAGTATGTTTTGAAGTCAGGTAGTGTGATTCCTCCAATTTTGTTTTTCTTTTTCAATACTTCTTTGGCTATTCGGGGCTTCTTTCCTTTCCAAATAAATTAAATAGCTAGATTTTCTAGTTCCTTAAAGAATGCTGTGTTGATTTTTATTGGGATTGCATTGAATGTGTATATCAGTTTTGGTAGGATAGACATCGTAACAATATTTAGTCTTCCTATCCATGAACAGGGAATATGCTTCCATTTATTTAGGTCTTCTTTGATTTCCTTTAACAGTCTTGTGTAGTTCTCTGTGTATAAGTTTCTTACATCTTTAGTTAAATTTATTCCTAGATGAGTTTATATGGCTACGAGTCTCTAAAAAAGAGTCTGGAGGCTGGCAGAAGGATTGCCCTTATGCACAAATGAGCAGAGTCTGAGAGACAGATAAAGCAGATACAACCCCCAGGTATTGGTTCCTCTGAGGGCTAAAGAGACCCATGGGAGTTATGGTCATGGCAGATGGGGTTAACTACCAGGTCAGATGGCCCCTCTTTGGAAATGGTGTTTATATGTGAGGAAACTGGACTCAGATGGGATCTCTCTTCATAAGACTTTCATGCTAATGTGCTGGAGGTGCAGTTAGTGTTGGGGTTTAAGATATATTTAGGGGATTTGAATCTCCAGACTGACAATGTGATAGCCAGGTCCTGAGCCTCAACAGACTCCAGCACCTACAATCTGATTCATTGGACTCACCACACTCAGCTAAGATGGAGTTGAAGAAGGACAACCACCACACCATGGAGCCTAGAGTGATTACAACTGAAAGTGGGAGGATTGCATCCAGCATCCATGTGGAATGTGAGCCTCCTCTTGACATAGAGGTGCAATGGACACAACCAATCCAAAGTCCACATAGAAAAGGTGGCATTGGATTGGGAAAAGTGGACATGGTGGCTGATGGGTATGGGGAAAGGCAGGAAGAGATGAGAGGTGGAGGCGTCTTTGGGACATGGAGCTGCCCTGGATGGTGCTTCAGGGGCAATCACCGGACATTGTAAATCCTTACAGGGCCCACTGGATGGAATGGGGGAGAGTATGGGCCATGATGTGGACCATTGACCATGAGGTGCAGAGGTGCCCAAAGATGTACTTACCAAATGCAATGGATGTGTCATGATGATGTGAATGAGGGTTGCTTGGGGGGGGGGGGGAGAGGTGGGGTGGGGGTGGTGGGGTTGAATGGGACCTCATGTATATATTTTTTTAATGTGATATTATTACAAAGTCAATAAAAAAATTTATTCCTAGATATTTGATTTTTTTATTGACTATTGTAAATGTTATTTTTTTCTTGATTTCTTCCTGAGCTTGCTAATTATTGATGTACAGAAATACTACTGATATTTGCGCATTGATCTTATAACCTGCGACTTTAATAAACTCATTTATGAGTTCTAGAAGCTTTGTTGTAGACCTCTCAGGGTTTTCTATGTATAGGATCATGTCATCTGCAAATAATAAAATTTTGACTTCTTCCTTTCCAATTTGAATGCATTTTATATCTGGTTCTTGCCTCAGTGCTCGAGCAAGTACTTCTAAGACAATGTTAAATAGAAGGGGAGAGAGTGGGCATCCTTGTCTTGTTCTTGATCTTAGAAGGAAGGATTTTAAGATTTCATCATTGTAAACGATGTTGGCTGTCGGTTTTTCATACATACTCTTTATCACGTTCAAAAAATTTCCTTGTATTCCCATCTTTTGGAGAGTTTTTACCAAGAAAGGGTGCTGTATTTTGTCAAATGCTTTTTCTGCATCTATAGATATAATCATGTGATTTTTTTTCCTTCATTCTGTTTATATGATGTATTACATTGATTGATTTTCTTATGTTGATCCGTCTTTGAATACCCTGAATGAGTCGCACTTGGTCATGGTGTATAATTCATTTAATGTGTTGTTGAATACAGTCAGCAATATTTTGTTAAGTATTTTTGCGTCGAGGTTCATTAGAGTAATTGGTCTGTAATTTTCCTTTCTTGTGGTGTCTTTATTTGGCTTTGCTACTAGGGTAATGTTGGCATCATAGAATGAGTTCAGAAGTGTTCCTTCTGTTTTGATATTTTGGAAGATTTTCAGCAGGATTGGTGTTAATTCTTTCTGGAATATTTTGTAGAATTCACCTGTGAAGCCGTCTTGCCCTGGTCTCTTCTAAGTTGGGAGGTTTCTAATGACTGATTCTATCTCTTTACTTTTGATTGGTTTGTTGAGATCATCAATTTCTCCTTTCATCATATAGGTTGCTTATGTGTTACTAGGAATTTGTCTGTTTCCTCTGAATTCTCATTTTTGTTGGAGTATAGTTTTTCAAATTATCCTCTTATGATAGTCTTTATTTCTGTGGGGTCAGTGGTGATATTTCCTTTCTCATTTCTTATTTTCTGTAGTAGCATCTTCTCTCTTTTTTTCTTTGTTAGTCTCACTAAGGATTTGTCAATTTTATTGATCTTCTCAAAGAACCAGCTCTTGGTCTTGTTTATGTTTTCAAGTGCTTTCTTATTTTCTATTTCAATTAGTTATGCTCTTATATTTGTTATTTCTTTCCTTCTTCTTCCTATGGTGTTACTTTGTTGTTTCTTTACTAATTCCTCCAAATGTGTAGTTAGTTCTTCAATTTTTGCTCTTTCTTCTTTTTTGATGTATGAATTTATGGCTATAAATTTCCCTCTCAGTACTGCTTTTCTTGCATCCCATAAGGGTTGGTATGTTGTGTTATCATTATCATTAGTGTCAAGGTAGTTATTAATTTCTTTTGAGATTTCCTCTTTAACCCACTGTTTTTCTAAGAGTGTGCTGTTTAATTCTCATATCTTCTTGTACAAATCTGTGCCTCTGTCCTTGCAGATTTACAGCTTCACACCACTCTGGTCCAAGATAATATTTTGTATGATTTCGATCTTTCTGAACTCATTGAGCCTTTCTTTGTGGCTTAGCATATGGTCTATCTTGGAGAATGATCCATGTGCACTTGAGAAATTGTATATCCTGCTGTATTCGGGTGTAATGATGTGTATATGTCTATTAGATCCAGCTCCTCTAATATACTGTTCAAATATTTTGTTTCTTTGGTGATTCCCTTTTGAGATGTTCTGTCCAAAGTTGATAGTGGTGTATTAAAATCTCCCACTATAATTGTAGAGGGATCTATTCTTTCACATAGTTTTTCCAGTGTTTGCCTCATGTATTTGGAGGCACCCTTGTTAGGAGCATAAATATTTATGATTGTTCATTCTTCTTGAGAGATTGTCCCTTTCACTTAATGTAGTATCCTTCTTTGTCTCTCACAATTGTTTCGCATTTAAAGTTTATTTTGTCTGATATTAATATACCTACTCCTGCCTGTTCTTGGATATTTGCTTGTAAGATTGTCTTCAACCATTCACTTTCTTTTTTTTTATTTTATTTTTTTATTGATTTTGTAAAAATATTACATTAAAAAAAATATGAGGTCCCATTCAACCCTACCACCCCCAACCCACCACTCCCCCTCCCCCCAGCAACATTCACTCCCATCATAATGACACATCCATTGCATTTGGTAAGTACATCTCTGGGCATCTCTGCACCTCATCAACCATTCACTTTCAACCTCCATGAATCCCTGGTCTAAGATGGGTTTCTTGTAGACAGCATATTCCATGAATCCCTGGTCTAAGATGGATTTCTTGTAGACAGCATATAGTTCGGTCATATCTCCTTATCCAATGTCCCAGTCTGAATCTTTTGATAACAGAATTTAATCCACTTTCATTCAGTGTTATTACTTTCAAGGAATTATTTATGTTAGCCATATTTTGATTGGACTTGTGTTTGTCATATTTTGTTTGTTTTTTCCTTCTTTATGATTTTTTTTGCTCTTACACTCTCTTCCATCTCTGCCTCTCCTGTTCTTTCCTTTCTTCCTGCAGAACTCCCTTTAGTATTTCTTGAAGGGCAGTCTTCTTGTTGGCATACTCTTTCAATATCTGTTTATCTGTGAATATTTTGAATTCTCCATCATTTTTGAATACTAGTTTAGCTGGGTAGAGTATTCGTGGTTGGAATTTTTTTTTCTTTTAGTACCTTGACTATATCACACCACTGCTGTCTTGCCTCCATGGTGTCAGATGAGAAATCAGCACTTAATCTTATGGAGCCTCCCTTGTATGTGATGGTTTCCTTTTCCCTTGCTGCTTTTAAAATTTTCTCTTTGTCTTAAGCATTGGATAATTTGACAAGTATATGACTGCGGTTGGGCCTGTTTGTGTTTATGATGTTTGTGGTGCATTGTGCTTCCTGGACATGTACATCCATCTCTCTCAGTAGATTTGGGAAATTTTCAGCCATTATTTCCTGCAACACCCCTTCTGTCCCCTTTCACTTCTCTTCTCCTTCTGGGATGCCTATAATATCTATGTTTGTGCGATTTGCTTTGTCATTCAGGTCCCTAAGTCCTAGCTGGATTTTTTCTATCTTTTTATCGATCATTTCTACTGTTTGATTTCCGATGTAATGTCTTCCACGGCACTAATTCTCTCCTCTGCCTCTTCTAATCTGCTGCTATTTGCTGAGAGTGTATATTTGATTTCTTGAAATGTGGTGTTCATTTCCATCATATCTGTTATCTTTCTGCATATGTCTACACTATCCTCTCCAAGTGTTTTCTTCATATTGTCAAACTCTTCATTTACATCATTAAGTTGGTCTCTAATATATGTTCTGAGATCT
Organism: Dasypus novemcinctus; assembly: GCF_030445035.2. NCBI lineage: Eukaryota > Metazoa > Chordata > Mammalia > Cingulata > Dasypodidae > Dasypus > Dasypus novemcinctus. The sequence continues at coordinate 58,854,057 of NC_080691.1, read as the reverse complement.
TTAATTACTTGTCCGATGTTCTGCTCCCCTTCCTGGTTTTCAGTTTGTTCATTGGATTCAGCCATGTTTTTCTGATTTTCGGTTTGGTTTGTAGTTTTTTGTTGCTGTCTGTTCACCATATTATCTTGACAGGTTTAATCAGTTCCTTAGCTTCTTTGTCTAGTCTTGGGGATTTAATTTGTTGTTGTTCTTGCATAAGTGTTATGTCTTTTCTTTGTCACTTTCCTCTACTTATTGTAATTTCTTGTTGCTGGCTAAGTTCACTTTGAAGGAAAATATTAGGGCCAGGGAAAGGAAATTGTGTAAGAAAAGAAAATGTGTAAAGTACCATTGGTAATAACTGTTAACAAAGCAACAATGTGAGATCTGGGAGAATGGATATTAGACTCATGCAAGTTGTGTAGAGTTATAGCAGTAAGAAGAGCACCTATAATGAGATATTCAACCTCATATGGGGATGAATATAGTATGAATTAAAAAGACAGTGTTTTCATGAGAGAGGGAAAGTTAAAATAAAGACAATAATATCAAGAGTGGATAAAAGAAAGAAAACAGAACAAAGGTATTAGAAATAAAATTTCAGACAATTTGGGGGCCAAAGAAAGGGAGGTGGAATGTAAGAAAAAGAGTAGATGTTGGAGGATAGCAAGATGTGGGGGAAAGGGGATAGTGTAGGTGGCCAAAATCAATTCATGGAGAAAAGAGGAAATGGAGGATGAGGAAGCACAGCAAACATGAAGCATTCCTGGCAGCACCTATTATATAAAAATAAAATAAAATAAGAAGGAGAAGAAAGAAAAGAAATAAAAAGAGAAGAAAAAAAGGGGTGGGCAAAGAAAAGGCAGGGAAACAAGCAAGAAAAATAAAAGGGGAAAAAAACTAAAAAAAAAAAAAAGGACTTTGGGGGATAAAACGGGAGAAAAGACCAGGGTTTAGGGGACACAGACCTGGGAACCATGCATCTGATTAACAGGGAGCCTGGGAGCACTACAGTGCAACACAACCTTCAGGGATCCCGACAGCAGGGCTCCAGCCATAGTGGGAGGGGTCACACCTACAAACTCGGACCTCTGTGTCAGAAACCCAAAATTCCCCCTCTCACAAGAGTCTCTTCTGTCACTGTCTCACCAAATCATCTTCAGGAAACCTCCTGCCCTTCAAGCCCCTGAAACAGCTTGCTCGGGGCACCAATGTACTACAAACAATTCAGGGACTGCTGCAGATTGACCCCCCAGCCTTGGGGGAGAGGCTCTACCTGGAAGCTCTGATCTCATGTCAGATATCCAAAATTCCACATCTCTCAAGATTGTCTTCCATCTCTATCTCACCAAATCAGCTTCCAGACACCTTCCACCCTGCAAGCCCCTGAAACAGCCTGCAGGTGGCACCGCTGTACTAAAAACAATTCAAGGACTGCCACATAAGGGCTACCAGCCATAGGCAGAGAGCCTCTAGCCGGAAGCTCTTTTCTCCATATCAGAAACCCAAAATTCCACGTCTCGCAAGAATCTCCTCCATCTCTTTCTCACCAAATTGACTTCCAGATACCTCCCACGCTGCAAGCCCCCAAATAGCCCACTCAGGGCTTGGGAACTCCCCAGTGCAGCAAAGTCTCCAGGAATCACCACTGCCGGACTCTAGCCCCAGGAAGAAGTGTCCTGTGCCAGCCCCGATCTCTGTGAAAGAGACCCAAATTTCTACCTTTTCCAAGATTCTTCTCTGTCACTGTCCCAATAAACTGATATCCAGACACCTCCTGCCCTGCAAACACCTGAAACAGCCTGGTCCAGGAAGTTTCCAACCCTACTCAGGTGCTTCTTTGCAGGAGAGATTATAAGGTGCACTCACGCAGATGCCATCTTGCCCTGACTCCTCATTGTGGTTTTGATTAGCATTACCCTAATAGCTAGGGGTGAGCATCTTTTCCTGTGCTTCTTAGTCATTTGTACTTCTTCTTTGGAGAAGTATCTATTCAAATCTTTCTCCCATATTTAAAATGGGTTATTTGTCTTTTTATTTTCAATTTGTAGGATTTCTTTATATATGCTGGAAATTATATCCCTATCAGATATATGGTTACAAAATATTTTCTCATATTGAGTAGTCTGCCTTTTCACTTCCTTGACCAACTCCTTTGAGGTGCAAAAGTTTTAATTTTGAATAGGTCCCATTTATCTATTTTTTTCTTTCATTGTTCATGCTTTGGTTTTAATGCTCATGAGACCATTTCCTAATACAATATCTGGTAGATGATTCCCTATGTTATCTTCCAAGATCATTATAGTCTTGGCTCTTATATTTATATCTTTGATGTACCTTGAGTTAATTTTTGTGTAATGTGTGAGATGGTGTTCCTCTTTCATTTTTCTGATATGGATATCAACTTTGCCAAGAACCATTTGTTGTAGAGGTCATTCACTCTCAGTTGAAATGGCTTGGTGGCTTTGTAAAATACATGTGAGGATTAATACTAGAACACTTAATTCATTTCCATTGGTCAGTATGTCTATCCTTGTGCCAATACCATGCAATTTTGACTGATGTAGTTTTGTAGTATGGTTTAAAGTCAGGTAATGTGATTCCTATGATTTAATTTTTCTTTTTCAATATGTCTTTGGCTATTTTGGGCATCTTGTCATTGCAAATTAATTTTATAGTTAGGTTTTCCAGTTCAGTAAATAATGCTATGGTAATTTTTATTGAGATTGCAATAAATCTCTAAATCAGTTTGGGTAGTGTATTAGTCAGCCAAAGTGGTACTGATGCAAAATGCCAGAAATCTGTTGGTTTTTATAAAGAGTATATATTTGGGGTAGGAGCTTACAGGTAACAGGCCATAAAGCATATCATACTTCCCTCACCAAAGTCTATTTCCAAGTGTTGGTTCAAGATGGCTGCCATTGTCTGTGAGGGCTCAGCCTTCCTGGGTTCCTCTGGGCTCAGCTCCTCTGTTTTCTCTACAAGGCCAGCTGCAGGCTATGATAATCTCTAGATTTTGCCTCTCTCCACAAAATCAGCTGTAACTATCACAGGAATGGCTCTGTCTCTCTACCTGGGGTTTTTGCCACGTCTGAGTTGTCTCTATTCCTCTGTGTCCTTCCCCTGGCTCATGTCCTCTCTTCCTGGGGTTTACTTCTTTTTCTTCTGTGTGCTTACAACCTGGTTCTCCAGCTTAATACTTAGCATCAAACTCCATCATCAAAAATCCTCAACTATGTCCCTTGCCATGCCTTTTATCTGTTAGACCCCACCCAACAAAGGGTGGGAAACTCAATGCCCTAATGACACGGTACAATCAAAGCCTGGATCAAACCTTAATCCCAGGGTACACAGATTACAAACATAATCCAATATCTATTTTTGGAATTCATAACCATATCAAACTTCTACAAGTAGCATAGACCTTTTTATGTATGTATTCTTCATATCCATGATCAGGGAATACTCTTCAATTTATGTAGGTCTTCTTTGAATTACTTTAAGAGTATTGTGTAGTTTTCTGCATACAAGTAATTTACAACTTTAGTTAAATTTAATCCTAAGTATTTAACTCTTTTAATAAGTGGGATGTTTTCCTTGATTTCCTCCTCAGATTGCTATTTATTGGTATACAGAAATGCTACTGATTTTTTTCACATTGATTTTATAACCTGCCACTTTATTGAACTCATTTATAAGCTCTAGAAGTCTTCTTGTAGTTTTCTCAGGACTTTCAAGACATAGGATTATGTCATCTATAAAGAGTGAAATGTTTATTGTTTTTTTCCTATTTGGATGACTTTTATAACTTTTTCTTGCCTAAAAGCTCAAGCAAGTTTTTCTAAGACAATATTAAATAAGAGTGGTGAAATGGGATATCTTTGTCTTGGCCCAGATTTTAGGGGGAAAGCTTTCAGGATTTCACAATTGAATATGATCCTAGCTGTGGGTTTTTCATGTATAACTTTTATCATGGTGACAATATGTTCTTCTATTACTATCTTTTGAAGTTTTTGTTCTGGTAATGGTGCTGTATTTAGCTAATGCTTTTCCTGAATCTATACAGATGATCATGTGATTTCTTTTCTTTAAATCTGTTTATGTGGCATATTACATTGGCTAATTTTCTTATGTTGAAAGTTTTTTTGCATACCAGGGATGAAGCCCACTTGGTCATGGTGTATAATTCATTTGATGTGCTGTTGAATATCATTAGTCAGTATTTTGTTGAGAATTTTAGCATCTAAGTTCATTAGAGTGACTAGTATATAGTTTTCCTGTTTTATGTCTTCTTTGTTTGGCTTTGGTATTAGGGAGAATGAATTAGGCAATGTTCCTTTCACTTCTATTTTTTGGAAGAGTTTAAGTAGGATTGGTGTTATTTCCAGAATGCTTAGAAGAATTTACTTGTGAAGCCATCTGTTCATGGGCTCTTTTAGGTGAGAGATTTTTGATGAGTAATTCAAACTCATAATTTCTGATTAGTCTGTTGAGTTTATCATTTTCTTTATTCAATGTAGGCTATTTGTTTGTTTCTAGGAATTTGTCCATTTCCTCTAAATTATCTATCTTGGCATTATAATAATTTTTCAAAGTAGCCTCTCTTGATACTCTTTATTTCAGTGGGATCAGAGTTGATATCCCCTTCCTTGTTTCATATTTTATGTATTTTCATCTTTTTTTTCTGCTAGTCTACCTAAGGGATCATCAATTTTATTAATCTCAAAGAACCAGCTTTTCATTTAGTTTTTCTGGTGATTTCTTATATTCAATTTCTTTTAGCTCTGTTCTACTTTTTATTTTGTTGTTGTTGTTGTTTGTTGGTTGGTTGGTTTTTTTTTTTTTTTTTCACCAACAGTTATAATTTCATTTATTTATTTATTTTTTGGTCTTTATTTTTTTAAATGTTACATTAAAAAAATATGAGGTCCCCATATACTCCCCACCCCCCTCACCCCACTCCCCCATAACCACAACCTCCTCCATTATCCTGGGAAAATCATTTGCACTTGATGAATATATTTCTGAGCATTGCTGCATCACATGGTCAATGGTCCACATTATAATTTACACTCTCTGTTGTTCCTTTCATTCTACTTCCTTTGGGGTTACTTTGTCCCTCTTTTTCTATTCCCTCCAGGTGTGCAATTAGTTCTTTGATTTTAAGTCTTTCTTCTGTATATATATATAGATAGATAGATAGATAGATATAGATATAGATATACATAGATATATATATAGATATATGTATAGATATATATAGATATCTATACATATATATGTCTAGATACATAGATATATAGATATATATAGATATAGAGATATATAGAGATATATATAGGTATATAGATATATAGAGATATATATAAGGTCCAGATTCTGTAATGAATTATTTAAGGTCTTGTTTCTTTCTTGATTCTCTGTCTAGATGTTCTGTATAATGGCGATGATCATGTATTAAAGTCCCCCGCTATAATTGCAGAGGCACCTCTTTCTCCATGTAGGTTTTCCAATGTTTACTTCATGTATCTTGAGATGTCCTGGTAGGTGCATGAATGTTTATAATTGTTCTTTCTTCTTCCTGGCTTTCCTCTTTTATTAATATATAGTTTCCTTCTTTCCTTACAATAGTTTACATTTAAAGTCTATTTTGTCTGATTTTAGAATACCTACTCTCACTCTTTTTTTATTATTATTTACTTGTAAAATTTTTTCCCAACCATTAATTTTTAACGTCCTTGGTTTCCTTGGTCTAAGGTGAGTTTCTTATGGACAGCAAGTAGATGGGTCATATTACCTTATCCATTCTACCAATCTGTGTCTCTTGATTGGAGAGCTTAAGCCATTAACATTCACTGTTATTTCTTTCAAATAATTATTTATATTAGCCATGGGAAGCATACTTGGCCCAATGGAGAGGGCATCTACCTACCACATGGGAGGTCCACAGTTTAAACCTCAGGCCTCCTTGACCCACGTGGACCTGGCCCAAGCACAGTGCTAATGCATGCAGGGAGTGCCCTGCCACCCAGGGGTGTCCCCCATGTAGGGGAGCACCCTGCACAAGGAGTGCACCCCATAAGGACAGCTGCCCAGCATGAAAGAAAGTGCAGCCTGTCCAGGAATGGCACCACACACACGGAGAGCTGACACAACAAGATGACACAACAAAAAGAAACACAGATTCCTGGTGATGCTGATAAGGATAGAAGTGGTCACAGAAGAGCACAGCAAATGGACACAGAGAGCAGGCAAGTGGGGGGGGAGGGGAAGAGGAGAGAAATAAATAAATAAATCTTCAAAAATATATATATTAGTCATATTTTCTCTTTTCATTTATTAACTAAATTTTATATATTTAATAATTGAAAATAAAAACAAAAATGAAAACACAGTTGAATAAAAACATACTTTTCTCAATTTAATATACTGAATGTGTTTAAACTTCGTTTTAATCGTGCAATACATTACACAATATATGTGGTTCAAAATAATGCAATAATATAGTATTTGTCCTTTTGTTTCTTTCTTGCTTCACACAACATAATGTCATCCAGATTAATCCATATTGTCATATGCTTTATGACTTCATTTCTTCTTACAGCTGCATAATATTCCATTGTATGAATACACCACAGTTTATCCATTCATCTGTTGATGGAAAACTGGGTTCCTTCCTAATTTTGGCAATCATGAATAAAGCCATTCTTTACATCATTGTGCAGATGTCTATTTGTGTCACTGCTTTCAGTTCTTTTGGGTATATGCCCAGTAGTGGTATCACAAGTTCATGTAGCAATTCTAAATTAAGCTTCTTTAGAAACTGTCAAACAGTCCTCCATAGTGGCTGTACCATTCTGTGTTCCTACCAACAGTGAATAAGTATTCCTATCTCTCCACATCAGCTCCAACATTTGTAGTTCTGTCTTTTTAATAGTGGACATTCTGAGAGGTGTGATTGTAGTTTTGATTTGCACTTCCCTAATCATTAGTGATGTTAAACATTTAATTTTTTGCTTATTTTTTTAATTTAAAAAGATAAATAGATCACAGAAAAATGTTACATTAAAAACCATTAGGGGGAGGTGGGGCAAGATGGCATCTGAGTAAGTACAACATCATCATCTCTCTTACAAAAGACTGGCTGTGTGGTAATGGAGTCCTCAGAGCAGGCTGTTTTGGGGACCTGCAGGGCAGGAGGTGTCTGGACATTAATCTGGTGAGACTGCAGGAGAATTGGTGTTTGCTCAAGGTAGAACTGCGAGTTTCTAACACTGAACACAGAAGCCATGGGAAGTTAAATATCTTCCCCCTCAGGCTAAGAGCTGTGGTAGTCACTGAGAACTGCCTATCACAGAGTGGAGTTTCCAAGCCCCATGTTCCCCAAATGCATGGATCCCAAACGTGTGCCCCTGAAGCCACGTGGCTCACATTTCACAGACCTACATACCCCGAGTTCACATTCTCCCAGGCCTATGTTTCCCAAGCCCAGCACTCCCAGAAATCCAGCACTGCCCTACCCCTCTGGTCACAGACTAACTCCAGGATTGGGAGAGTTCAGCTGGGAGGTGCAGAGGGGCCAAGGAGTGCAGGTTCAATTTTCTGGTCCCCTGCCTATATTGAGTTTGGAGTAGTTTATCAGCGGACTTGGGGGAATCCTAGAAAGAGAAAAGAGATGAATCCGGTGAGAAAGCCCAATTTACCTAAATGTCCTGGGATAGGAAACTTGGTCTGGGAGAGGGTGGAATCAGAAAATTAACTAAAATCATTGTAGTACACCTAAGGGGGAGGGACAGTAGTTTGTGCTTTACAGGCTTCCAATAGCATATTTAGGGTTTCTGGTAAGGGGTGTGCGCTCTCTCAAGAAATTAAGAGTCATTATTTTCTCAGGTGAGTTGGTTCACCAGGGACCCACTTGAATTTCCTACAGGAGCCCTCACACAGCCTTCCTGCTGCCTTGGGAGAGAGGGAAGGGAGGAAGGGAGAAAAGGGGAAGGCCAGACTTGTAAACAGTTTATTTAGGTGCAAAGAGGATTCTTTGCCTGAAGCCTTGTCTGTTTTTTTTTGTTGTTGTTGTTGGTTTGTTTTCTTGTTCTTTCTTCCTCTTTATCATACTGCAGCCCTTCTTTTTTCTTTTTCTTTTTCTTTTTCTTTTTTCTCCCTTCTCTTTTTCTTCCTCTGCTTTTTTCTTCTCTCTTTCATTTCCTTTATTTTCTTTTTTCTTTTTTTATATTAGTGCTGCAGGCAACATTTCTTTTTTGCTGTACTTCCTCATCCTCAATTTTCTCTTTTCTGTGTGTACTGATTTTGGCTACCAAAGCTATTCCCTTTCTTTTGCATCATTCTCTACTCCATCATTTACTGTTTCCCTTACATTCCACCTCTCTCTGTTTAGCCCCCAATATTTCAGACTTTTTATCTCTAATACCTCTAATCTCTTTTCTATCATTTTTCACTCTTTATATTATTGTCCTGTCTTTTCTTTTTCCCTCTCTCCTAACCACAATGACCATTTAATTCATAGTATATTCCTCTCCATATTCAGTTTAATATCTCATAACATGTACTTCAATTTTAGAGTTATAACTATACGCAGCTTACATGAGTTCTATATCCATTCTCCTAGATGTGACATGGTTCTTCTGCTAACATTCACAATCAATAGTATTATTATATTTTTCTTTTCTTAAGCTATCTCTGGACCTAATAATTTCCTTCTAGGGAACGTAGCAAACAACAAGGAAATAGAATAAGAAGAAAAAAGTGACAGAGAGAAGACTTAACATGCATGCAAAAAAATAACTAATTAAACACCAAGACTAGATGAAGAAGATAATCAACAGAATAAACCCAAGAATATAAAATGATGACCAGACAGCAACAAAAAATTACAGACCATACCAATAATCAGAAAAACATGACCCAATCCAATGAACAAACTAAAAACCAGCAAGAGAATTGGAATATCAAAAAGGTAATTAATGCTCTCAAAACATGTATCATGGACCAATTCAATGAAGTGAAGGAAGAGATTAAGCGTATTAATAAAACACTTAGAGAGCATACAGAAGAAATTGTGATCATGCACAAAAAGATCACGGATATGATGAGGATCAATAGCACAATCCAAGAAATCAAAAATACACTCTCAGCAAATATCAGCAGATTTGAAGAGGCAGAGAAAATAATTAATGATGTGGAAGACAGTACATCTGAAACCAAACAGATAGTAGAATTAATCAATAAAAACATAAATGAAATCTACCAGGGACTTAGGGATCTGAATGACAATGCAAAATGCACAAACATATGCATTATAGGCATCCATGAAGGAGAAGAGAAGGGAAAGTGGACAGAAGGGGTGTGGGAGGAAATAATGGCTGAAAATTTACCAAACCTATTGAAAGATGTATGTACAAGTACAAGAAGCACAACACATCCCAAATAGTATAAATCTCAACTTATCTATCCCAAGACAAATTCTTCTCAAATTATCCAATGCACAAGACAAAGAGAAAATATTAAAAGCAGCAAAAGAAAAGAGAACCATCACATACAATGGAGGCTCCATAAGATTAAGTGCTGATCTCTCATCTGAAACCATGGAGGCAAGAAGGTAGTGGTATGATATAGTCCAGGTACTAAAAGAAAGTATTTCCAAACAAGTACACTCTACCCAGCTAAACTAGCATTCAAAAATGATGGAGAGTTGAAAATATTCACAGGTAAACAGAAACAAAGAGTGTATGCCAACAAAAAACCTGTCCTTCAAGAAATATTAAAGAGAGTTCTGCAGGAGGAAAGAGAAAAACAGGAGAGACAAAGTGGGAGGGGAGTGTAAGGAAACGAAAACTACAAAAAGAGAAAAAAAAACATAAAATAAATACAAATTCAAAGAAAGTATGGCTAATATAAGTAATTCCTTGAAAGTAATAACACTAAATGTCAATGGAATAAACTCACCTGCTAAGATACGTAGATTGGAAGATTGGATAAAGAAACATGACCCATCTATATGTTTTCTACAAGAAACACATCTTATATCTAGGGATTCAAGGAGGTTGAAAGTGAATGGCTGGAAAACAATCTTACAGGCAAACAATAACCAAAAAAGGCCAGATATATCTATATTAATATCAGACAAAATAGACTTTAAATACAAAACTGTTATGAGACAAAGTTGGACACTACATATTAGTGAAAGGGATAATCTTTCAAGAAGAAAGAACAATCTTAAACATTTATGCTCCTAACAAGAGTGCCACAAATAAGTGAGGCAAATGATGGGAAAAAACATTGAAGGAATAGATGGCTCCACAATTGTAGTGGGGGAGTTAAATACATCACTATCACTATTGGACAGAGCATCTCAATAGAGAATCAGTAAAGAAAAAATACTTAGAACATAATATTAGAGGAACTGAACCTAATAGATATACACAATACATTACATCCAAATAGAGCAAGATACAAATTATTTTCAAGCACATGGATCATTATGCAAGATAGACCACAAGCTAGGCCACAGAGAAAATCTCAATGAATTCAGAAAGTTTGAAATCGTGCAACGTAATTTCTTTAACAATAGCAGAATGAGCTGGAAATCTGCATGTGCCAGAGACCCAGATTAGGAAACAAGATATGCAAGTTAACTAACACACTCTTAGATAAACAGTGGGCCAAGGAGGAAATCTCAAAAGAAATCAGTAACTACCTTGAAACTAATGAGATTGACAACAAAACTAACAAATCTCATAGGATACATCAAAAGCTGTACTGAGGGGGAAAGTCAAAGCTGTAAATTCATAAATAAAAAAAGAAGAAAGAGCTAACATCGAAGACCTAATTGCACACTTGGAGGAATTCATAAAAAAACAAAACAAAAAAAACTACAAACTAATTCCAAAGAAGAGGAAAGAAAGAAATATCAAAGATCAGAGCAGAACTGAATGATATAGAAAATAGGAAAGCACTAAAAAAAAAAAAATAAACAAAACAAAGATATGGTTTTTTTTTTGAGAAGATCAATAAAATCGACAAACCTTTATATAGACTAATAAGAAGAAAAGAGAGAAGGTGTAAATAGGCAAAATAAGAAATGAGAAAGGGGATATCAAAACTGACTCCACAGAAATTTAAAAAAAAACTGTCATAAGAGGATACATTGGAAAACTATGTGCCAACAAGAAGGTTAATTTGGAGGAAATGGACAAATTCCTAGAAACACATAATTAGACTACATTGACAAAAGAAGAAATTCATGCTCTCAACAAATTAATCACAAGTAAAGAGATAGAATCAGTCATTTAAAACCTCCCAACTAAGGTTATCAGAGGGATCATGCTTACACACACCTCAGCAGGACGCCAGAGAGAACCAAAGTAGAAACATCCTGAAGTGCTGGTTCTACTGAAGACTATGGAGATCCACAGGGTATATGGTCATGGAAGATGGATTTGGAATTCTTTGTCATGTTGGAGGGCCCTGCTTTGGAAATTGTGCTCCTGAGTGTGATGAAGCTGGACTTAGATAGGGCCTGTCTACACATGCCTTTTCTGTCACTTTTTCTGAACTTGTGGTTGGTGCTAGGGATGGTGCATACTCAAGGGACTTGACTATCTGGACTGCCCATGTGTCAGCTGGGCCTGGAACCTTAGAGTTGTGACTGCTAATGTCTGGTTCATTGGACTTACCCAGGTCAGCTAACAGGGAGGTGAAGATGGTCAGCCACCTCAGCAAGGAATCAAGAGTGCCTAAAACTACAAGCAGGAGAATTGCATCCATCATCCATGTGGAATCTAAGCCCCCTCTTCATCAAGAGGTAGAGTGGACATCACCATACCAGGGACCACAAAATGGAGAAATAGAATAGGGATTAAAGTGGACTTACTGATATTTTACTATAAAACTATTGTGAGTAGTAATGGAAGAAATTATAGCACTGAGGTGGAGAAAGTGGCCACTGAGGGCAGGGAGAGGAAAGAAAAGATGTGATGTGGAACATTTTTGGAACTTGGGGATTTCTTGAGTGATGTTGCAGGGTCAGATGCTGGATTTGTATATCCTGCCATAACCCACTCAATGTAATGGAGAAGGGTGTGAACTACAGGGTAAACCATTATCCATGTGGTGCAAGTGTGCTCCAAAATGTGTTCACCGAGTGCAATGAGTGTGCCACAATAATGGAGGAGGTTGTTGGTGTGGGAGGAGTGGGGTGGGAAGGTAGAAGTTATAGAGGAACCTCATGTTTTTTAATGTAACATTTTTTGTATGATGTATATATCTTCAAAAAAATACAATTTACCAAAAATGATGGGGGTGGGGGTGGGGAGTGGGCTATATGGGAACCTCTTATGGTTTTTTTTTTGTATTTTTTAATGTAACATTCTTTGTGATCTATTAACTTTAATTTAAAGAATGTAAAAAATTATGCTATAATAAAAATCTTCAACAGAAAGGCAAATTTAAGGTTGTTTAGCTCTCCTGTCTGTGACCTGCCAATAAAGTCACCTTTCCTTCATAAAAAAATAAAAAATATAAAAATAAAAAAATTTAAAAATCAACTTTATTGATCAATAAGCATAAAATTCATCTGAAAAAAAATAAATAAATAAAACCTCCCAAATAAGAAAAGCCCTGGGCCAGATGGCTTCATAGGTGAATTCTATCAAACATTCCAGAAAGAATTAACACCAAACTTGGTTAAACTCTTCCAAAATTGAAATGGAAGGAACATTGCCTAACTCATTCTATGTTGCCAACATTTCCCTAACACCAAAGGAAAACAAAGACACTGCAAGATAGGAAAATTACCGAAGTATTTCTTTAATGAACCTAGATGCTAAAATCCTCAATGAAATAATTGCTAATCATATTCAACAACACATCGAACAAATTATATACCATTATCAAGGGGGTTTCATCCCTGGTATGCAAGGATGGTTCAACATAAGAAAATCAACTCATGTAATATACCACATAAACAGATCGAAGGAAAAAATCACATGAATATATCTGTAAATGCAGAAAAACATTTGACAAAATAGGGGATCCTTTCTTGATAAAAACACGGCCAAAGATATGAATAGAAGGAAACTTTCTGAACATGATAAAGGGTAAATATATGAAAAAAAACACAGCTAACATCACTTACAAGGATGAAATCCTAAAATCTTTCCCTGAACATTCAAGAACAAGAAAAGGATGCCCATTAGCAGCCCACCTATTTAACACTGTGTTAGAAGTATTTGGTCAAGCACTGATGCAAGAACCAGATATAAAAGGCATCCATTGGAAAGGAAGGAGTCAAAATTTCACTATTTGTAGTCAACATGATTGTATATAGAGAAAACCCTGAGATATTTACAACAAACGTTCTAGAACTTATAAATGAGGTGAGTAAAGTCACAGATTAAAATATCAATGTGCAAAAATCAGTAGCATTTCTGTACACCAATAATGAGCAATCTGAAGAGGAAATTAAGGAACAAACACCATTTACAAGAGTAAATAAAAATCAAATACCTAGGAATAAATTCAACTAATGATGTAAAAGACTTATACACAGAAAATTACACAACACAGTTCAAGGAAGTGAAAGAAGACAAATAAATGGAAGAATATTACCTGTTCATCGATAAGAAGACTAAATATCATTAAGATGTCTAGCATACCCAAACTGATCTACAGAATTAATGCTATCCTAATAAAAATCAATGCATTTTTAAAAGATTGTTTATTTATTTAATTATTTTATGTATTTATTTATCTCTCCTCCCCCCACCCCAGTTGTCTGTTCTCTGTGTCTATTTGCTGTGTCTTCTTTGTCCACTTCTATTGTTGTCAGAGGCACAGAAATCTTTTTTGTTGTTTTTGCATTATCTTGTTGTGTCAGGTCTCCATGTGTGTGGCACCATTCCTGGGCAGGCTGCACTTTCTTTCATGCTGGGCAGCTCTCCTATGGGGCACATTCCTTGTGCATGTGGCTCCCCAATGTGGGGGACACTCCTGCATGGCAGGGCACTCCTTGCATGCATCAGCACTCCACATGGGTCAAGGAGGCCCAGGGTTTGAACTGCCAACCCCCGATGTGGTAGACAGATGCCCTAACGACTGGGCCAAGTCTGCCACCCAGCATTTTTTAATGAACTAGAAAAACTAACTATGAAAGTTATTTGGAATGGAAAGAGCCCCTGAATAGCCAAAGACATACTGAAAAAGAAAAATGAAATTGGAGGAATCACACTACCTGACTTTGAACATACTACAATGCTATGGTCACAGTGGCATGGTATTGGTGCAAGGAAAGAAATATTGGCCATTGAACCCAAGTTGAGAGTTCTTATATAGATTTTCACATAAATAATAATTTGATATTTGACAAGAACACCAAGAGCCCTCAGCTTGGAGAGAATGGCCTCATTAACAGATCGTTCTTGGAAAGCTGGATATCCATATGTCAAAGAATTAAGAGGACTACCAGCTCACACCTCATACAAAAATAAACTGAAGATAGATCAAAGAACTAAATATAAGAGACAAGACCATAAAAACCTTGGAAAACAATATAGGGAGCCTATACAGGACCTTATAATAAAATGGCTTCATGAACTTCCCAACAAAAGCATGATCAGCAAAAGAAAAAAATAGATACAAATGGGTCCTCTGCAAATTAAAACTGTTTTCCCCTCAAAGGATTTTATCAAGAAAGTGAAAAGACAGTCTGCCCAATGGCATAAAATATTTGGCAGCCATATATCTGATAGGAGACAAATATCCTGCATCTATAGAGAAGTCCTGTATCTTGAAAATTAAAGACAAAAAACATTATTAAATGAGCAAGTGATTTGAACAGATGCTTCTGAAAAGAAAAGCTATGAATGGCTAAAAAACACATGAAAAAATGCTCAAAATCACTGGCTATTATGGAAATGCAAATCAAAATTGCAATGAGATACCATCTTAATCCCACTGGAAGAGCACCTATTAAAACAGAAGTCTACAATTGTTGGAGAGGATGTGAAGGAATGGGAACTCTCATCCACTGCTGGTGGGAATGCAGAAGTATCCAGCCATTCTGGACGACAGTTTGGCAGTTCCTCAAAAATCTAGCTATAGATTTACCACATGACCCAGCAATTCCACTGCGTGGTATGTACAAAGTAGAACTGAAACAAGGACACAAACTGATACTTGCACATCAATGTTCATAGTGGATTTATTCCCTATTGCCGAAAGTTGGAATCAACACAGATGTCCATCAACAGATAAACAGATAAATAAAGTTTGGTATACACATACAATGGAATATTACTCATCTGTAAAAAGGAGTACACTACTAACACATGGGATAACATAGATGAATCTTGAGGACCTTATGTTGAGTGAAGCAAGCCAGGAATTGAAGGACAAATACTACATGACCTCTCTCATTTGAAATAGACAAATTAAGCTGTCTCAGATAGCTAGAGATTGGATGTTAGGCTTACAGGAAATGGGGGTAAGAGGACAGATGTGTGCTGATGTCTACATGGGTGATATCTATGATAACATGGAGGTAAGTCATTGTGCAGGGAAAGGATAAGATGGGGGCTTAAGGATACTATTGGGCAGGCTTTTCAATCTTGAGGGGGCTAGTGCCGGGAGGATGGATCAGATGGTCCAAGGAATTTGGGGAGGGTTGGAATGTGCAGATGATCATGGGAGATTGTCGGGTATATGGCTGAAAATAAAATGTTGAGTAAACTCTTTAGAAAATATAATAATGAAGGTTACTTGTTTAAGGTGTTTATTGGGAGGCATCTGTCACAGGGGTAGGTTTCTAGGCAGTGTGTGAGTGCTGATCTTGCCATAGCCTGTTATGATATTGGGTGGAGATCTGTACAATAAGTGGAAGGTGAACCCCCTTCCTCGGGTGGCCTGATGTTCTCAAATGGAGAGAAGCATGTCACTCAAAAGCATGGATGGCTCCCAATTGGGGAAGACAGCCTAGTGTCTTAAGACCTCAGCATTGTTGCAAGTATCTATGAATCTGGTCCTTGATGCAGTGAAGCTTGGTTCTCATTGTGGGCCCTGAAGAGAGGGGGAGAAGAACAGAATAGTTGGAAGCAGCGGTAATTGTGGGGCAAGGAAAGTGTTCCACAAGATAGTGCAAAGATGGATATAGGACATGTTAAATTTCACCAAAAATTTATTAAAATGTAAACCATAAAGTAAGCCATAATGTACCTAAAAATTTAAAAAAATTGTACAGTCTAAAATATAAACCATAATGTAAACCAAAATGGAGCCATAATTAATAGCTATGTTTCAATATCTGTACATCAGCTGTAGCAAATATGAAATGAACATGTAAAAAGATCATTGCTGGGGAAGGGGAAAAGAGTTTGATGTTGGATATATGGGATTCCCCTATATTGTATATATGACTTTACTGTTATCTAAATCTTTTTTGAAGACAAAGTTAAAATTTTTTTTAAAAAAAGCATGTAGACACTGAGGAAGGAATGAAAGAGATTGCCTTGCCACTGTACATACAGGGCAACACCAACTGCAGTGATGAAAGACAAAATGTCAAAAACAAAGTTTTATGATATCTTTCATTTTTAATACCCCAATTTATTTCTTACTTTATTTTAGTTTTTCTAAATTAGTATATATTCTATTTCTAATGTTCAATCCTATCATTACTGTTTCATTTTCCTACTAATCTAATTTGGCAATATATTAGGTTTCATTTTTGAAGAAATTTTGGATAACAGAGAGTTCCAACTGTGACAGGGAAGGAATGCCAGTGTGGGGTGTTATGGATGGGAGACACATGGTTGGGAGTGATTTCTCTAGAGCATGTGCATGGGAAATATGAAAATGTTAAGGTATTCGTTGGGAGTTGTCAGAGTAGGTAGAGTTACAAATGACAACTGAGGGAGTGTTGACTTCCAAGCTAGGGGAATATTGTCATGTCCCAAAGGAATAGCAACAATATCCTGAGTGCAAGGGCAAAGACCAGTGAAGAAGGATGGTCCAATGATGGGCCCTTGATACTGATGACTATGCTTATGAGCCTGTGTGCCTGAAATTTCAACTAGACCTAGAGCTGCAGGATACCTAAAAATTTCCTCCTGAGTGCCTCCAAGTTGCTCAAATGTGACCACTCTCTAAGCCAAACTCAGCATGTTCATGTATTTCCGTACCCTCAGCATGGGGCATGACTTCCAGTGCTGAGAATCCATGACACTTAAGTGTCACTACTCATCATCAGCTGGTGACACAACTATGAAATATTCTTTAATTAAAAGGGATGTGGGAGGTGGTGCAAGATGGCATCTGAGTGAGTGCACCTTATAATCTCTCCTGCAAATAAGTGCCTGAGTAGGGTTGGAATCCTGTTGGATGGGGCTGTTTTGGGTGTTTGCAGGGCAGGAGGTATCTGGATGTCGATTTGGTGGGACTGTGACAGAGAAGATTCTTGTAAAAGGTAGAATTTTGTGTCTCTTTCATGGAGATCTGGGCTACACACGGGATGCTTCCCCCTTGGGCTGGTGGCCCAGCGATGGTGATTCCTGGAGGCTTTGCTGTGCTGGGGAGTTCCCAAGCCATGAGTGGGCTATTTGGGGGCTTGCAGGGTGGGAGGTTCTGGAGGCAGATTTGGTGAGACAGTGACAGAGGAGATTCTTGTGAGACATGAATTGTGGGTTTCTAAAATGGAGGTCAGAGCTTCCGGCTAGAGCCCATCCCCCTAAGGCTGATGGCCAATCTGTGGTGGTCCCTGAACTTCTTGTAGTATAACAGCATCCCCAGCAGGCTGTTTTGGGGGCTTGCAGAGCGGGAGGTATCTGGAAGTCAATGTGGTGAGACAGGGATGGAGGAGATTCTTGCGAGATGTGGAATTTTGGTTTTCTGACACGGAGGTCAGAGCTTCTGGCTGGGCACTCTCTCCTTGGGGCTGGTGGGCCCATCTGTGATGGTCCCTGAATTGTTTGTAGGGCAGTGGTGCCCCCATCAGGCTGTTTTGGGGGCTTGCAGGGCAGGAGGTGTCTTGAAGTTGATTTGGTAAGACAGTGACAGAAGAGATTCTTGTGAGAGGTGGAATTTTGGGTTTCTGACACAGAGGTTTGAGTTTGTGGGCGTGACCCCTCCCCCTAGGGCTGGTGCCCTGTCGTGGGGATCCCTGAAGGCTGCGTTGCACTGTGGTGCTCCCTGTTAACCAGATGTGTGGTTCCCAGGTCTGTGTCCCCCTAACCCTGGTGGCCCACACTCCAGAGACTCACACCTCTTAAGTCTGCAATATCACAGACTTCCCATCCCTGAATCCACAAAGCCCTGAGGTCCATCTGAGGTCCTTGATTGTTCTAGTGCTCGGCATTTGTGTTTTTTTTTCTTTTTTCTCTTTTTTCTTTTTCTTTTTCTTTTTTATTGTCTTGGTTGTTAATATTGCATTATCTCCTGGTCTTTTCTCCCATTTTATCCCCCAAGGTCCTTTTTCATTTTTTTAGTTTCTTTTTTTTCCTTTTCTTTTCCTTGCTTGTTTCCCTGACTTTCTTTGCCCACCCCCTTTTTTTCTTCTCTTTTTTTTCTCTCTTTTCCTTCTTATTTTATTTTATTTTCTTTATATAATAGGTGCTGCCAGGAGCGCTTCACATTTACTTTGTTTCCACAACCTCCATTTCCTCTTTTCTGCGTGAATTGTTTTAGGCCATCTACACTATCCCCTTTCCCTTATATCTTGCTATCCTCCATCATCTACTGTTTCACTTACATTCCACCTCCCTTTCTTTGGCCACCAAATTGTCTGAAATTTTATTTCTAATACTTTTGTTCTGTTTTCTGACTTTTATCCACTCTTGATATTATTGTCTTTCTTTTCACTTTCCCTTTCTCATGAAAACACTGTCTTTTAAATTTATACTATATTCATCCCCATATTAAATTGAATATCTCATTATAGGTGCTCTCCTTACTGCTATAAATCTACACAACTTACATGAGTATAATATCCATTCTCCCAGATCTCACATTGATGCTCTGTTAACAGTTATTACCAATACTACTTTACACATTTTCTTTTCTTACACAATTTCCTTTCCCTGGCCCTAATATTTTCCTTCAAAGTGAACTAAGCCAGGACCAACAAATTACAATTAGTAGAGCAAAGTGACAAAGAAAAGACATAACAATTATGCAAGAACAACAACAAATTAAATCCCCAAGACTAGACAAAGAAGCTAAGGAACTGATTAAACCTGTCAAAATAAAATGATGAACAGACAGCAACAAAAAACTACAAACCAAACCAAAAATCAGGAAAACATGGCTGAATCCAATGAATGAACTAAAAACCAGGCAGGGGAGCAGAACATCGGACAAGTAATTAAAGATCTCAGAACATATATTAGAGACCAACTTAATGAAGTAAATGAAGGGTTGAACAATATGAAGATAACACTTGGAGAGGATAGTGTAGACATATGCAAAAAGATAACAGATATGATGGGAATGAACACCACATTTCAAGAAATCAAATATACACTCTCAGCAAATAGCAGCAGATTAGAAGAGGTAAGGAGAGAATTAGCACCGTGGAAGAAAATATATTGGAAATCAAACAGATAGTAGAACCGATCGATAAAAATATAGAAAAACTCCAGCTGGGACTTAGGTTCCTGAATGACAATGCAAAGCGCACAAACATAGGTATTATAGGCATGCCAGAAGGAGAAGAGAAGGGAAAGGGGACAGAAGGGGTGTTGCAGGAAATAATGGCTGAAAACTTCCCAAATCTACTGAGAGAGACAGATGTACATGTCCAGGAAGCGCAATGCACCACAAACATCATAAACCCAAATTGGCCAACCGCAAGGCATATACTTGACAAATTATACAACGCTCAAGACAAAGAGAAAATTCTAAAAGCAGCAAGAGAAAAGAAAACCATCACATACAAGTGAAGCTCCATAAGATTAAGTGCTGATATCTCATCTGAAACCATGGAGGCAAGAAGGCAGTGGTATGATATAGTCAAGGAAATAAAAGAAAAAAAAATTTCCAACCAAGAATTCTCTACTCAGCTAAACTGGCATTCAAAATTGATGGAGAATTCAAAATATTCATAGATAAACAGAAATTGAAAGAGTATGCCAACAAGAATCCTGCCCTTCTAGAAATACTAAACGGAGTTCTGAAGGAATAAGGAAAAACAGGAGAGGCAGAGTTGGAAGAGAGTGTAAGAGCAACAAAAAAGTCAAAAAGAGAAGGAAACAAACAAACGAAATATGACAAACAAGTCCAATCAAAATATGGCTAACATAAATAATTCCTTGAAAGTAATAACAGTGAATGTCAGTGGATTAAACTCTCCTATCAAAAGATTCAGACTGGGACATTGGATAAGGAAATATGACCCAACTATATGTTTTCTACAAGAAACACATCTTAGACCCAGTGATTCATGGAGGCTGAAAGTGAATGGTGGGAAAACAATCTTAGAAGCAAATAATCAAAAACAGGCAGGAGTAGCTATATTAATATCCGACAAAATAGACTTTAAATGCAAAACAATTGTGAGAGACAAAGAAGGATACTACATATTAGTGAAAGGGACAATCTCTCAAGAAGAATGAACAATCATAAATATTTATGCTCCTAACAAGGGTGCCTCCAAAAACGTGAGGCAAACACTGGAAAAACTAAGTGAAAAAATAGATCCCTCTACAGTTATAGTGGGAGATTTTAATACACCACTGTCAACTTTGGACAGAACACATCAAAAGGGAATCATCAAAGAAACAAAATATTTGAACAGTATAATAGAGGATCTGAATCTAATAGACATATACACATCATTACACCTGAATATAGCAGGATATACATTTTTCTCAAGTGCACATGGATCATTCTCCAAGATAGACCATATGCTAGGCCACAAAGAAAGGCTCAATGAATTCAGAAAGATCAAAATCATACAAAATAATACCTCTGACCAGAGTGGAGTGAAGCCGGAAATCTGAAAGGGCCAGAGGCCCAGATTTGGACAACAAGATATGGAAATTAAACAGCACACTCTTAGAAAAACAGTGGGCCAAAGAGGAAATCTCAAAAGAAATTAATAACTACCTTGAAATTAATGATAATGATAACACAACATACCAAAATTTATGGGATGCAGCAAAAGCAGTACAGAGAGAGAAATTTATAGCCCAAAATCCATACATCAGAAAAGAAGAAAGAGCAAAAATTGAAGAACTAACTGCACATTTGCAGGAATTAGTAAAGAAACAACAAAGTAAACCCACAGGAAGAAGAAAGAAAGAAAGAAAGAAAGAAAGAAAGAAAGAAAGAAAGAAAGAAAGAAAGAAAGAAAGAAAGAAAGAAAGAAAGAAAGAAAGAAAGAAAGAAAGAAAGAAAGAAAGAAAGATCAGAACTAAATGAAATTGAAAATAAGAAAGCACTTAAAAACAGAAACAAGACCAAGAGCTGATTCTTTGAGAAGATCAATAAAATTGACAAATCCTTAGTGAGACTAACAAAGAAAAAAAGAGAGAAGATGCAAATACAGAAAATAAGAAATGAGAAAGGAGATATCACCACTGACCCCACAGAAATAAAGACTATGATAAGAGGATATTTTGAAAAACTATATTCCAACAAAAATGACAATTCAGAAGAAACGGATAAATTCCTAGAAACACATTAGCAGTCTATATGATGAAAGAAGAAATTGATGATTGCAACAAACCAATTACAAGTAAAGAGATAGTAATAGTCATTGAAATCCTCCCAACTAAGAAGAGCCCAGGGCAAGATGGCTTCACAGGTGAATTCTACAAAACTTTCCAGAAAGAACTAATACCAGTCCTGCTGAAACTCTTCCAAAATATCAAAACAGAAGGAACATTACCGAATGCATTCTATGATGCCAACATTACCCTAGTACCAAAGCCAAATAAAAACACCACACAAGAAAGGAAAATTTACAGATCAATTTCTCTAATGAACCTAGATGCAAAAATCCTCAGCAAAATATTTGCTAACCATATTCAACAACGCATTAAATGAATTATACACCATGACCAAGTGGGATTCATTCCAGGTATGCAAGGATGGTTCAACATAAGAAAATCAAGCAATGTAAGACACCATATAAACTGACTGAAGGGAAAAAAATTACATGATTATATCTATAGATGCAGAAAAAGCATTTGATAAATACAGCACCTTTTCTTGATAAAAATTCTCCAAAAGATGGGAATACAAGGAAATTTTTTGAACATGATAAAGAGTATATATGAAAAACCCACAGCCAACATCATTTACAATGGTGAAATCCTAAAATCCTTCCCTCTAAGGTCAGGAACAAGAGAAGGATGCCCACTCTCTCCCCTTCTATTTAACATTGTCTTAGAAGTACTTGCTCAAGCACTGAGGAAAGAACCAGATATAAAAGGCATTCAAATTGGAAAGGAAGAAGTCAAAATTTCATTATTTGCAGATGACATGATCCTATACATAGAAAACCATGAGAGGTCTAAGACAAAGCTTCTAGAGCTCATAAATGAGTTTAGTAAAGTCACATGTTATAAGATCAATGGGCAAAAATCAGTAGCATTTCTGTACACCAATAATGAGCAAGCTCAGGAGGAAATCAAGAAACAAATACCACTTATAATAGTCAATAAAATAATCAAATAGCTAGGAATAAATTTAACTAAAGATGTAAGAATATTATACACAGAGAACTTCACAAGACTGTTCAAGGAAATCAAAGAAGACCTAAATAAATGGATGAATATCCCCTATTCACGGATAGGAAGACTTAATATTATTAAGATGTTTATCCTACCAAAACTGATCTACACATTCATTGCAATCCGAATAAAAATCAACGCAGCATTCTTTAAGAAAGTAGAAAAACTATGAAATTTATTTGGAAAGGAAAGAAGTCCCGAATAGCCAAAGATATATTGAAAAAGAAAAAAGAAATTGGAGGAATCACACTACCTGGTTTCAAACATAATACAAAGCTACAGTAGTGAAAACAGCATGGTATTGGCATAAGGAGAGACACACAGACCAATGTAACCAAATTGAGAGTTCTGATATAGATCCTCATATATACAGCCACATAATAATCGATAAAGCCACCAAACCCTCTCAACTGGGAGAGAATGGCCTATTCAACAAATGGTGCCTGGAGAACTGGATATCCATATGTAAAAGAATGAAAGAGGATTACCATCTCACTCCTTATACAAAAATCAACTAAAGATGGATCCAAGACCTAAATATCAGAGCCAAGACCATAAAGACTTCAGAATGCAGTGTAGGGAAGCATATACAAGACCTTGTAATAGGAAATGGCTTCATGAACTTCACACCAAAAGCATAAGCAGCAAAAGAACAAATAGATAAATGGGACCTCCTCAAAATTAAAACCTTCTGCAGCTTAAAGGAGTTTGGCAAGAAAGTTAAAAGGGAGTCTACACAATGGGAGATAATATTTGGTAACCATATATCAGATAGAAGACTTATAACTTGCATATATAAAGAACTCCTATATCTTGAAAATAAAATTATAAACAACCCATTTAAAAAATGGGAAAAAGATTTAAACAGAAACGTCTCCAAAGAAGAAATACAAATGTCTAAAAAGCATATGAAAAAATGCTCCAAATCTCTAGCTATCTGGGAAATGCAAATCAAAACTACAATGAGATACCAACTTACTCCCATATGATTGGCAGCTATGGAAAAAAAAAAACAGAAGAATACAAATGCTTGAGAGGATGTGGAAGAATGGGAACACTCATCCACTGCTGGTGGGAATGCAGAAGGATCCAACCATTCTGGAAGACAGTTTGGTGGTTTCTCATAAAACTAACCATAAATTTGCCACATAACCCAGCGATTCCACTGCTGGGTATATACCTGGCAGAACTGAAAGCAAGGACACAGTCTGATATATGCACACCAATGTTCATAGCAGCATTGTTCACTATCGCCAAAAGTTGGAATCAACCCAAATGCCCACCAACAGATGAATGGATAAATAAAATGTTGTATATACATACAATGGAATACTACTCAGCTTTAAGAACGAATACACTACAAACATACGTGATAACATGGATGAATCTTGAAAACCTTATGTTGAGTGAAGCAACCCAGGCATCGAAGGACAAATATTACATGGCCTCAATGATATGAAATAAGTAAACCAAGGTGCCTCAGAGAGCTAGAGACTGGATGATAGGCTTACAGGAAATCAGGGGGTAGAAGAAGGATGTTAGCTGACATCTACATGGGTGAAATCTATGATAAGCTGGAGGTAAGTATGTGTACACGGAAGTGATAAAATGGGGGCAGAGGGTTACCTTTTGGTGGGGCTTTACAGGCTTGAAGGGGGCTAGGGATGGGAGGATGGGTAATATTGCCCACGAAATTGGGGGAGGGTGGGGCAACATTCAAACATAGGACATTGTCACGTGTTTGCTGAGAGTATAATGCTGAGAAAACCTTTTCAAAAATATAATAAGGAAAGTTACCTGTTCAAGGTACTTAAAGGGGATAATCTGACACAGGACAGACTCCTAGGGAATTTGTGAATGCTCATTTTGCCAGAGTGGGTTATATCATTGGGTAGAGACCCATAAAATGAGAGTGAAGGTAGACCCACATCCTGGGGAGGACTGAAGCCATCAAATAGAGGGAACTGTATCTCTCAAGAGAAATGGTGGCTCCCAGGGCATTAGGGCGGTTGAGCATGTCAAGCTCTCAACACTGTTGCAAGTATCTCTGAACATGGCTCTTCAAGAAATGAAGATTGACAGTCACTGTGGGCTCTAAGGGGAGGGGGAAATAAGTATTGAATAGATGGAACCAATGTAACTTTGCGGGCAATAGAAGTGTTTCACAAGAGTATGCAATGATGGATATAAGACATGTAAAATTACACCAAAAATATATAGGGGCTGATAGGCTAAAATGTAAATCATATTGTGAAAAACAAGATAAATAAAAATTTATAAAATTGTAGTCTAAAATATAAACCACAATGTAAACACAAATATTACCTTGTTAGAAAGTTATTGTCTGAATATCTGTACATTAGTTTCAGTATATTTGCTATGAATATGATAAAAGATTATTGATGTGGAAAGGAAAAGGTCTTATGTTGTATATGTGGGAGTACTGTATATTGTATATATGAATTACTGTGATTTAAGACTCTTGTGAATATAAGCTTAATATTTAGAAAAAAGAAAAGAAAAAGATAGGATTTAGAATTTTCCAAATTAATATGTATTCTATATGTAAGCTTTAAGCTCAACTCTATACTCCATTTTACTATTAAGGAACCTGGCAATATATTGGGCTTCACTTTTCAAGAAGCTTTGGATCACAGAGAGGTTGAACAATGGCAGCAGAGCAATACAAGTGTGGGATGTTATTGACAGGGGACACATGGTTGGCAGGAAGTTCTACAGGGCATATAACCAGGGTACATAAAAAGGTTTGGATATTTTCATAGTGGAAACAATTAAAAACAACAACTGAGGGAGTGCTGAAATCCTAACCAGGGGAGCTCTATCACAGTTCCTAAAGGAAGAGCAACAATCCCCCTAGTACAACGGCAGAGACCAAAAAGGAATGAAGGTCCAACAATGAGCCCGTTATACTAATGATTATGCTTGTGAGGCTGTGCACCTGAAATAAGAACAAGGCCAGAGCAGCAGTGTGCCTAAGAGTTACCTCCTGAGGGCCTGTGTGTTGCTCAAATGTGGCCAGTCTCAAAGCCAAACTCAGCATATAAATTCATTGCCTTCCCCCCAGCATGGGACATGACTCCCGGGGATGGCTGAGGGAGCACTACCAAGTACCAGCTGATGATGTAACTAGAAAATGACCTTGAATTAATGGTTCAACTTGGACCATCAGAATATCTCTGTCCACATATAATAACAGGAGTTAAAAATGCTTTTTGACCTACATCAAGGGGGAAATGGAAAGGACAAACGAGTTTATATGGTTATGAGTCTCTAAAAAAGAGCTGGAAGGTTATCAGAGCAGTTGCCCTTATGCACAAATCAGCAGAATCCCAGAGACAGATAAAGTACATACAACCCCAGGTATTGGTTCTTCTGAAGGCTACAGTGACCCACAGGATTTATGGTCATGGTGGATGGAGTTCATTGCCATGTCATTTGGCCCTTCTTTGGAATTGGTGTTTCTTTGTGATGTAGCTGGACTCAGATGTGATCTCTTTTCACAAGCCTTTCCTGTTACTTTACCAGAATTGTAGTTGGTGCTGGGGTTTAAGATATACCCAGGGGATCTGAATCTCTGGACTGACCATATGATAGCCAGGCCCTGAGCCTCAACAGACTTCAGCTCCTACACTCTGGTTTATTGGACTTATCCCATTCAGCTAACATGTGGTAGAAGAATGTCAACCACCACACCATGGAGCCAAATGTGCCTACTACTGAAAGCAGGAGGATTGCATCCAGCATCCATGTGGAATCTAAGCCCCCTTTTGACATAGATGTGGAGTGGACATAACCAATCCAAGGTCCACAGGATGGAGGAATAGCATATGGATTAGTGGACTTACTGATATTCTATTCATGAACTATTGTGACTAGTAATCGAAGAAAATGTGGCATTGATGTGGAGAAAGTGACCATGGCGGCTGCTGGGTGTGGGGAATGGGAGGAAAAGATGAGATGATGAGGTGTTTTTGGGACTTTGAGTTGTCCTGGCTGGTGGTGCAAGGACAATTACCAGATATTGTAGGTCCTCCCATGGCCCACTGGATGGAACATTGGAGAATGTGGGCTATGATGTGGACCATTGACCATGAGGTGCAGCGATGCTCAGAGATGTACTCACCAAATGCAATGAGTGTGTCATGATGATGGAGGAGAATGTTGCTATGGGGGGAGGAGGGGGTGATGGGGTGGGGGGTATATGGGGACCTCGTATTTTTTGAATGTAATAAAAAATGAATTAAATAAAAATAAATAAATAACAAATTTTAAAAACCACAATGATATATCATCTTACACCCATTAAATTGGTGGCTATTATAAAAACTCAGGACTACAAATATTGGAGTTTATGGATGAATAGAAACCCAAATCTACTGGTGGTGGAAATGTAGAATAGTGCAGTCATTGTGGAGGACAGTCTGGCTGTTCCTCAGGAAGCTAACTGTAGAATTGCCATATGATCCAGCAATCCCACTACTGGGTATATACCCAGAAGTATTGAAAACAGGGACACAAACTGATAGATGTCCACAAATGTTTATAGCAGCATTATTCGCTATTGCCAAAAGTTGGAAATAATGCAAATGTCCATAAACAGATGAATGGATAAATAATTTATAGTATATACATACAATTGAATATTACTCAACTGTGAGAAGGGATGTAGTATTAACTCATGGGATAGCATGGATGAGTCTTGAAGATCTTATATTGAATAAAGCCAGCCAGGCACTGAAAGACAAATTTTACATGAACACACTGATATGAAATAAGCAAATTCAGTAGAATCACAGAGCTAGCATTTGGTAGCTAGGTTTACAAGAGACAGAAAGGGCAAAATCTATGATAAGTTTGAAATGTGTAGTTGTGCAGTGGATGTGCATGACAGTGATTCAGTGATATTATTGGGTTGGATAGTGCTGGTTTTTGAAATGGGTAGGGTGGGTTAAACTGTCCGTAGAAATGGGGGGAGGGTTGGGGGAGAGACCATGTGAATACTGGGGATTTGTGGGTATATGGTTGAAACTACAACTTTGGGAATGTGCTTTTGGCAGTATGGCAGGGGAGGGTTACTGATTTTGGCTTTTGGGTGTGGGGGGCATTTTGGACAGGGCACACCTGAGGCGGATTTACTGGGAGTGTGTGTGTTCATATTGTCATAGTATGTTGTATCAGTAGGTGGAGACACACATAATGAGAAGTAAAGTGTTTGACTCCCTTCTTAAGGAGTCCTGATATATTCTCAGATAGACGGACGGGTGTTTCTCAAGTGCCCAATATGGTAGGACAGACCAACATGTCAAGCCCTCGGTGTTGTTGCAAATAACTATGAATCTTGTTCTTCAAAGAATGAAGCTTGGGGGTTGCTATGAGTTCCAAGGGAAGGGGGGAAGGGGAATAGATGGAATATGAAGCATTTGGGGGGTGATGGAAGTGATCTACATGATCTTGCAATAATCAATACAGGCCATGTTAAAATTCATCAAAATTTATAAATGTTTATGGTCCAAAATGTAAACCATAATGTTAATCATTGACCATTGTTAGAAGCAATGTTTCAATATTTACACATCTATTGTAACAAATGCACTAGCCTCTTGTAAAATATAATTATATGGGAAAGGGGGAAATAAGGAAAGGAGAAAAGGGGGAGAATGTTGGGTATTTGAGAAGTCCCTATATGTTGTATGTGATTTTCTGTGACCTTAAGCTTCTTTGAAGACAAAATGAAAAAACTGAGACACTGGGGAATAAACAGAAGAAAATGCCACTGTACAGACAAGATAACAGATCTTTCAATGATAAAAGACATAATGACAATTTTTTAAAAA
This sequence comes from Dasypus novemcinctus, assembly GCF_030445035.2. Lineage (NCBI taxonomy): Eukaryota > Metazoa > Chordata > Mammalia > Cingulata > Dasypodidae > Dasypus > Dasypus novemcinctus. The sequence goes on along the minus strand of NC_080691.1, from coordinate 58,825,481 downwards.
ATTGTCATATTGTTTATTTTTTATTATTCCAAATTTTAAAATTTTGTTTGTTATTTTTAAAACTGTCATTATTGTTTCATTTTCTTATTAATAGTAGTTGGTTATTTTCTTAGCTTCATTTTTAAGAAATTTTGGATCACAGAAGGGTTACATCTGTCAGGGGAGGCTCATTGGTGTGGGGTGACAGTGATGGGGATGTATGGGAGAAAGTTTACCTGGGGTATAACTATAAGCATATAAATGTGTTGAAGTGTTCAGGGGGCATTGTCACGGTTGGTGGGGCTTCACTTAATAGCCATAAGAATATCAAATCCCCATCCCAAGGAGTTCTGCCATATTCTCTAATGAGACAGCAAGAATCCCCTGAGTACAGGAGCAGTGAGAAGTGAACAAGGATTGGCCCCCAATATTGGTGAATGTGCTTATGAAACTTTAATTTTGAAATAGAAACTTAGCCTAGTATTATAGGGTGCCTAAGAGTAACCTCCTAAGAGCCTTCCTTTTGCTCAAATATGGCCACTCTCTAAGCTGAACTCAACATATAAATGCATTACCTTCCTCCCAGCATGAGACATGAATTCTGGGGGTCTGACTCCCTGGAACCAAGGGATTACTACCTAGCACCAATGAACAATACAATTGGAAAAACATTGACCAAATGCATTAAAGAATAAAGTCAACTGAGTTTATATGGCTAAGAGACTTCAAAGTGAGTCAGGAGGTCATTCCAGAGGTTACTCTTATGCAGGTTTCAGCAGGATCTCATTGACTGTCAAAGTAAATATTGCCTCAAATATCAGGAACCTTCAGACAATACAGGCAGGGTAGACAGCTCAGGTGTTTGGTGCCCTGTGAGTGATCCACACTTGGTAATATATCGTCCCCAGTGTGACAAAGTTGGACTCAATTGTGCTTCCCCTACACATGCCTCTTCTGCCCCTTCTACTTGAACCTAAGTTTAGTGCCAGAGTTGATAGGTGTATGTCCCAGAGACTTAAATCTTTGGACTTTCCATTTGCCAACTGGGCCCTGAATCGCAATATAGTTGCAACACCTATGCTCCAGTTCACTGGACTCACTCAGGACAAACAAGGAGATGATGATGGGCATTTACCATCCTAAGGAACAGAGAGAGTCTGCAACTGTAAGCAAGATAGTCTCATTCACCTGTCCCGCGGAATCTAAGCTTTTTCTCAATTAGATTTGGAATGGGCATCACCATCCCAGAACCCTCAGGACTGGAGAATGAATAATGGACTAGAGTAAACTTGCTGGTATTCTAGTATAGACATATTGTATCCTAGCAATGGAAGTACTTTTATCATTGATGTGGAGGAAGTGGACACTGGAAGTTCTGAAGGGAGGGAGAGGGAAAAAGTATAATATGGGGACACTCTTGGGATTAGGGAATTGTTCTGAATGACATTGCAATGACAGGTACAAGCCATTATATATTTTGCCATAACTTACAAAATTGTGCAGAAGAGAGAGTAAACTACAATGTAAGCTATAATCCATGCTTAGTGGCAATGCTCCAAAATGTATTCATCATTGTAACAAATGTACCACACTAATGAAGAATGTTCATCGTGGGAAAATGTGGGAGGGGTTGGGAGCCAGGCATATGGGAATCCCCTATATTTTTTATGTAACATGTATGTAATCTAAGTATTTTTAAAATAAATAAAAATATATATTTTTAAAAAAGGAAATAAGAGAGCATATACAAATCAGAAATGATTGGACTGACATTCTAATGGAATCTAAGAAATAAAATGAATTAAAAGAGAATATTCTGAATATTGCAAATACTGTTATAATATAGATAAAAGGGAAAAATCCTACAAACATACAAACTACCTACACTCCCACAGTATGAAATAGAAAACCTTAATAAATTAATAACTGGTAAAATGATTGAATCAGTAATTAAAATCCTCCCAATAAATAAAATCTCAGTACCAGATGACTTCACCAGTGAATTTTACCAAATATTCAAAGAACTGTATTCAAACCTACTCCAAATCTTACAAAAATTTATAGGACTTAGCTCCCGCAAACCATTCTATGCAGCCAAAATCATCCTAATAACATAGTCAGATAAAGATAGCATGAGAAAAAAGTACACCAATAACCCTTATAATTATAATTTTTTTAAAATCCTCACCAAAATACTAGCAAAACTAATCCAACAATACATTAAAACAATGTTATGCCATGATGAAGTGGGATTTATCCTGGGAATGCAAGGGTTGTTCAACATAAGAAAATCAGTTAATGTAATACACCACATTTACATAACAAAGAGAAAAACAAACACATATCATCTCAATTAAAGCAGAAAAGGAATTTTACAAAATCCAGCATCCTTTCTTGTTAAAACACTTAGTGAATTAGGAATAGCAGGAAACTTTTTCAGCATCCCAAAAGCCATGTTCAAAAAAACCACTGGTAACATCATACTCCATGCAGAAAGGCTGAAACCTTCCCCTTGACAAACAGGAACAAAACAAGTATGCCCACTCTCACCATTATCATTCAACATTGAACTTGAATGAAGTTTTATCTAGAATAATTATATGAGAAAAAAAGTAAGTGAAAGGATTTGTGGAAGACAATTTCTCAGGCCCGGATTAAAGCTGCTCAGAAAATGTCGATCTAGTTGGAAATGAGTAAAATCGACTGATTTTGTCTGATTAAATCCTTAATTATCCATTCAGTGCCAAAACAGACGTGAACCGAAAACTTCAAACTAGTTCAAGACTTTTTTGTATACATATTTATCCTTATAGGGCAGTAGTGTGGTGAGAGTGGTAGGCAGTGGACTTGGAAGGGGGTAAAAGATCCAGGAACTGTGGGACAAGGAAGAGCTGGATCCAGGTAGGCCTCAGAGTTGAGCATCATGTCCACCTGTGTATGGATTTTTGGCAAAATGTAATGATGGATGAAGCTGTCCCAATCACCTACCACAGAGATGCTGTGCCCACACATTGCCATTTTAAAAATGCTGCTGTGTGGTCAGATTATGTGACCAAACCTTGATGGAGATCTGCACACAAACCTTGGCACAGACCCAGGAAGAAGAATGAGATGAAAAACTTCATTTTCCTATAAGTAATTGCAAACCTCATGTGCCTAGTAGCAAAAACATAATATGGCCCTTGTGGAGGACCCCCATTTTTTTCCAGAGTATGGAATGTGAGTTTTAGTTCTGACTCATGGAGATCTCTCTGGATATTAGAGCTCAGTTGGTGCACATTCTCAATGAGATGGGTACATGCTGGTCACCCTGCACCCTTTCTTACTACCCATTCCTCATATCCTCCTTCCCAAACTCTTCTCACCTCCCCCTTCCAAGACATGTACAACAATTCTGGAGCCAAAATATATGGGGAGACTCCTGAAGGAAAATCAGAGGCAGTAAACAATCTAAGTCCAGAACCCATTCATAAGGCTCCTCCCACAACAAAGGGGTTGCCATTGCAAAGGGTCAGAGGGACATCCAGGTGTGTTGCTGTACTGCCTCCTGCTCCATTTACCTCTCCTCCTTAGGCTTTGGGGTGCTAATGCCTCCACCTGGAGAACACTTCATGGGAGTTCCTGCCCATTCCTTCCTGCCTGCGAACAACTTCCTGACCCCACAGGTGACTCCAATTCTCCCTCCCAGACTTGTGCTGAACTTACCACTTGGCTCAGGCTCTTCCGTACTCAAAGCAGACTAAATACAAGAATAGTTCCCTGCCAGGGTCCCTTCCACAGGAGAGTTATAGGGAATCACAGGCAGGATGCCAATATAGTCTTCTGACCTTCCCTCTGCCTTGTAAATTGTTCTTCCCAAGGGAAAATTCTTCCTGATTCCTGTCATTGTGTAACTAATCTCTCTCCTGGATCAAGGTTCCCTTTGCTGATTTGCTCTTCACAGGCTGAGGATAGGATCTCACACATCCTGTACAGACTGAAGGCCAAATTTGGGCAATGCAGCATCAAGTTGAGCCTCATACTAAGTACTAGACTTGGTACTTGCAAATCAGAACTATCTGGGGAAAAGAGACTATTGCACTGTGCTGAGGACCCTCTAACCATAGTAAACATCTATGCATGTTCTAGGTGCTCAGGAAATTTTATTAACCAAATTGTATGGATAATGAGGCTTATATGGTGCAAATGATGGTTACATGTTGGGGCTCTTGTGATAACTTTGAAATCAGTGTTGCAGGGAACTTGGTCACTGCTTATTTTTATAAATCAACCTCTAGAAAGCAGTCAGTTCAGTTAGGAAATAGATATGTAGCTGAAGGTTACTCCTAATCTAAGTAAATTTTTACAATTGATCAAGTTCTTGATTAATTAAAATTTCATTGCATTATCTATTATGTCAAATATTTCATTGTCAGAGCTTAAAAATGCACTGATTGATACAGCTGGAGGACACTAGTATATTTTGAATATTATAGAGAACCCTGTGATTGTTTGTAAAAGAAACACTTCAAATTAATAATGGCATACTTGTTACTTGTTTTATCATAACTTTTTGTCATATTTTCTGAAGTTGATTTCTAGTATAAATTACTAGGTTTTCTTTGCCTTTATTATTGTCATGTGTCCAAATATCAGGCATGTTGTAGGGATATCATCATCAGATACCCAGTTAATAAATTCTGAACATTTTTAACATTCACCCAGCAAACTGTGAAGAGCTCACTGTATCATCACCCAATCTCACTGCAATGTACCATCTCCACATCATTTTGTCTCCTCTGAACATCCTCATGTTGGAGTGCTGCCTAGCCTAGAGCTAGGGCCTATCCTGCAGAGGTTCCAGGGTATGAGGCTGGATCTGTGGACACTTACTCTCACCCCTCCTTGGACTCCCAAAGCTGCATCTGATGCAGCCCTCAAGGGCAGGGCAGTGTGTCTACTGGAGTCTATGGAAGTTCATCATATTGCTGACCCTCAAAACCTGAGTGATTAAAAAATCCAATCTTATCAAGGTTGACATCTCAGTGACAAATCCTATTGAAACAAATCCTATTGAACGGACTTGGCTCAGTGGTTATGGCATCCATCTACCACATGGGAGGTCCGTGGTTCAAACCCCGGGCCTCCTTGACCCATGTGGAGCTGGCCCATGCGCAGTGCTGATGCGCGCAAGGAGTGCCGCACCACACAGGGGTGTCCCCCGCGTAGGGGAGCCCCACGTGCAAGGAGTGCACCCGTAATGAGAGCCACCCAGCGTGAAAGAAAGTGCAGCCTGCCCAGGAATGGCGCCACACACACTTTCTGTGCCGCTGACGACAACAGAAGCGGACAAAGAAACAAGATGCAGCAAATAGACACAGAGAACACACAACCGGGGGAGGGGGGGGAATTAAATAAATAAATAAATATTTTTTAAAAAATGGGACATTTGGGGAAACAGAGGAAATATGAAGACTTTAGTTAACAATAAAGTATCAATATTGGTTCTTTAATTGTGACAAATGTTTCACACAAACGTAACATATTAACGCCAGGTACCTGCATGTGGGGTACACTGGAATATTCAGTTCTACTTTCCCATATTTCTGTAAATCTAAAACTGCTCTAAGAGGTGAATTGGATTCCTGCAGTATTGACTGTTCACAGGTCCTTTGTCTGGACCAGCAGAGAAAGACCTGCCAGGCTCAGACCAAAAGGCTGAAGGATGTGGTCCTATCTATAGGTCTGGGAGCCCCTTCCCATGACCTCAGGACTCTGGCCTCACCTGTCCCTTCCTCAGGTCCTGGCCCATCCCCTGCCTGGAGACTGCAGCTGAAGGACCTGTATTTACCTCTGGCTGGAGGTAATTGCTCCCTGAGGTCACTCCTTCTCCTTGCCACCCCTTGCTCCCCAGTGACCTTGGCTTCTACCTTGAACAGATGGGCTCAACTTAAAGGTCAGCAGCAAACAAAGGAGACACCAAAGGGAAGGAATTGGGGCTTTTATAACCAAAGTTCTATATCCCCTCAAATCAAGGTAAGGATTTTTTTATATTTCTTGAAAATATGATTCTTTTCAATTTAGATAGGAAGCAATTTGGGTCCCACCTTTTATACCCCTTGACTTTTAGACTACCTTTCTTCTTTTTACTTTCAATATTTCTGAAATGAGAGCTTTGTTTGAACACTGGCAAGGTTTACTATGGAAAACTAGCCCCTGCAATCTTTTAACTCCTGACTTTTACTATTTCAGCCTGAAATGCTAAAGAGCCCAGAGACTCTCCCTCTGAGATCCTTGGCTCTGCTGCCTCCAGCACCATTTGAACAACATATAGGTAAGAGGGAAAAACTGTGCCTGTGATATTGACTTTAAAGGTCAATTGGTTTTATTTGTCAAGTTTTTTTAAAATTTCATCTCTGGTTGCAAAAGCTGGAGGTAGCTAATATTTTCCTGTGAATCAGAAATTGGAGGACTCATGGTGAATGTGTGGGTGTGCAGGCAGGGAGGGCCCTGGTTGTTAGCCATGGACTGTGGGCAGCAGGAGCCGGAGGAGGACTTACTCACTTCTTCCTAGATAAGGATGATCCCTTGCAATGTAGAGAAGTGTGTGTGGCAGTGGTTACTCTATGGTCCTAGTGGGACTTGTGTATTGAGCATCCCAGGACTAAATAACCCCCCTTCACCATCCTGATGGATTCTTAGCAACAAGGTTCTGCTGTGATACAGCTTAGGCTCCAGTCAGCAGTCTGTGCACTACTTGGCCCTTGTTAGGGTGGGGAGTAATGAGGGTTAGGGGAGTGAATATGCTACAGTTGGGACTGTCACAGAATCCCAAATATGTATTTCTCTATTTGGATGTTCACTGCCAGGTACATATTCCTGCAAATCTGCAGCATCATTTTTTAAGTAACACTCGAGAGAGACCAGCCCCTGGGTAGGATGTGCCACATTGGCAGTTCCTTTTCCAGGCAGTACTTATCCGGGGAGAAACCCTAAGGAAGGTCCTCTGACCCTCCTTCTTCCCTGGGACATCTGAGTCTGGAGTGTGCAGGGCTCAGGGGAGGGGAGGGAAATGCTAACATTGAGGTTGAGGGGCCAGGGTATGGTGTTCAAGGAATGTGGTTTCTTCTGAGCTGAATCCCTTCCTGGCTGAGCATCCCAGGTCAGAAATGGGATGCCGGACAGATGCGCAAATTTGGGAGGTCTCTGGAATCTGGGAACTGGGGGGTGCATTGTCAGGAAGTCCTGAGAAATATTAACATTGTGTTGGGTTTCTTTATTTCTTTGCTGCATCCATCGTCCCTGGCACACCCTGACAACCATTGAAGGAAGAAGCTTCTCACACAACTCAAGGGAACCTGCATGGCAGACAGAAGCAGGGCATTGGATGTCCTGCCATAACCCACTGGATGGACTAGGGGAGAGAGTGAACTACAATGTAAATTATGGTCCATGTGGTGTGGCAGTGCTCCAGGGTGTATTCACCAAATTGAATGTGCCTTACTGGTGAAAGGGAATGTTGATGTGGGAGGAGATTTTTTATTTTTTTAAAGATTTATTTATTTTCTCTCCCCTCCCCTCCCCCCCCCCCCGGTTGTCTGTTCTCTGTGTCGATTTGCTGCATCTTCTTTGTCTGCTTCTGTTGTTGTCAGCAGCACGGGAATCGGTGTTTCTTTTGTTGCATCACATTGTGTCAGCTCTCCATGTATGTGGCACCATTCTTGGGCAGGCTGCACTTTCTTTCACGCTGGGTAGCTCTCCTTACAGGGCGCACTCCTTGCTTGTGGGGCTCCCTACGCGGGGGACACTCCTGCATTGCATGGCACTCCTTGCACGCTTCAACACTGCACATGGGCCAGCTCCACATGGGTCAAGGAGGCCCTGGGTTTGAACCGTGAACCTCCCATATGGTAGATGGACGCCCTAACCACTGGGCCAAGTCTGCTTCCCCTTATGTTTTTTAATGTAACATTTTGTGTGATCTATGTACCTTTAAAAAAAAAAAGATGATATTACAAAATAAAATAAAATAACTAAAAATATTTTAAAAATAATACAGTGAAAAAAGAGAACCTGCATGGGGTTAGAGCCAGCATTTGGGCTCCTGATGGAGTAAAATCCAGCTGCTCAGACAGCAGCACTGGATGCACACAATCCTGTCCCTCACATAGTCTGGAATGGAGAAGGCATGGTTGGGTAGTTCAGGTTTTGGCTGAAGTGACTGCTTCCAGGTTAATCCACAGCTGTTCTCTGACTGCATCCCCAAACTGCTATGAAGCTGGTGGCTCTCCCCCAATACTCAAAATGTTCTAGTTCCTCAGACAACTTCACAGGCTGTGCCCCCATTTCTTGTTTCCCTCAGGGTAGCCAATCTTCCCACCTCAGCCTATCCCTCTGCCCAACTCAACCCCTCTGTGTATGAAAATTCCATCTAAATTTAAGGAAATCTTCTCAATGAAACATTGCCCAATCCCTGGTGGAATTGGTTTTTAATTTTTGGGAATTCTGAGGCCTGGAGCCTGATCTGCCTCACTGGGTGCATGTATCTTGCCTAAACCTACATCCTATGCTTCCTGATCTGTCACCCATTAGATTTCATGTGTCAGGATAATGTAAGAAATTTTCACATTATATTGAAAAGGGGCTTTGCTTTGTATGTAAGGTCCAGCCTCATAGAGGAAGGAGATGCTGTCATGGGAAAGTGAATATGTGGAGCTGAAAAAGGTTATGTAGGGAAAACCCTGAGGAGAGAGATAATTTTCTGATTGTCTCCATTATTGTAGGAACCTAAGTTAATATTTAGCTCTGTGCTTCCTAGGGCAACATTCCTGTAGAGTCTTAGCAGGACTGGCCTGCAGTGAGAACAGGACATCTACACAATGCTGATGCTTCCCTCCACACAGTGGATCTTTGTATCCCAGGACACCTCAGAGAGTCTCACCCACCCAATGACAACTAACAACCACACAGCTGTGGTGGAGTTTGTCCTGCAGAGTTTATCAGAAAACCCTCAGCTCCAGATTGTCTTCTCTGCTGTTTTCCTCCTCCTTTTCCTGATGGCTTTTGCAGGGAACAGCCTCATCCTCATGGCTATCTGCCTGAATCCAGCCCTCCACACACCAATGTACTTCTTTCTCTCCAATCTGGCCATCTTAGATCTCATCTGCACTTTCACTGTTCTCCCAAAGTTGCTGGAGAATCTGGTGGGCAAGAGCAGCACCATCACCTATGAGGGATGCATGACACAGCTCTTCTTCCTGTCATGGATTCTTGTGAACGAGCTGCTACTACTCACGGTCATGGCCTATGACCGCTATGTGGCCATCTCTCAGCCCCTGCACTATCAAACACTGTTGAGCAGGGCCCTCTGTGCCCTGCTTGCAGGCATTGTGTGGGCTGTGGGTGGAGTCAATGCCTCTATGCACACTGGCCTGATGACACAGCTAAATTACTGTGGCCAGAATCTGATCCCTCATTTCGTGTGTGAACTCCCCACACTGCTTCTGCTTGCCTGTGGCTCTACACAGTTGAACAACATCATTATTTTAATTGAGGATATTTTCTTTGGGCTAGTCAACTTCCTGTTCACCGTGGCTTCCTATGCATTCATCATTTCCTGCATTCTGTGCATCCGTTCGGCTGAGGGGAAGCGCCGGGCCTTCTTCACTTGCTCTTCCCACCTCTTGGTGGTCTGTATGTACTACTCCACTGTCATCTACACCTACTTACTCCCTGGTTTTGGGTCCTCTGTGGAAAATGGCAAAGTAGTATCCATCCTATACACAGCTGTAAGCCCCACCCTGAACCCACTCATCTACACTCTAAGGAACAAAGATGTAAAGGAGGCCCTCAGAAAAGTGTTTTCCACATTTTTTAAATGAAAGCTAGTGAGCAAGGTAATATTTTTCTTTATGTTATTGAATAAGTTTCAGAAAATCACTTTCAGAATCTGATGCAAGTGGCAAGAGGAAGTCTGTAATTCAGATAATTTATTTATAAACAATGGAACTGGCCAACCTTCTATGGTGAAACTAAGCTATCCAAAGAGCTAACTGTTGATGCTCTCAGGGACTCAGGGAAGCAAGAATTTTGGGGTGAACCAAGGGAGAGCCAGTGGCCAGGAGGAACATCAGAAGGCACAGCATAGTAGACTAGACACACCCTTCCTCCAATGTCTGCTGATATTTTCACCTACACCTCAGTACCATGGTCTAAGGCTGAAGCCTTCACAAGTGGATTACACTGTTCCCCTCCTCAATCAGAGTGGGATTCTCAGGATCCCTGTCTAATTCTAAGAGCCACGATTATTGAAAAATTCTTCCTCCTGTTCCTAGCCTCTCTATACAAAGCATTGTCAAATCCTATTGATTGAATCTGAACTCCTCTCATGCCTGCTCCTTCTCCCATTTCTAATGCTCACCTGAACATGCTGTAGCATCCCCACTCAACATACTTTATCATGATATTCAATTAATGTAAAACATTTGTTTAGTTTAATTCCCTTTAAGATCAAAAATTTAAAGATATACATAAAGGTACACATATTCTGTTATAAGTAAATACACCTAGATTACCCAAACACCTCTCAAAATATAGATAATAACTACTAACCCAGAATTCTTTCCTCCTGTTCTCAAGTCAATCCCAATCCCATTACTTAATGAAGCTATCAATGTTCTTATTTATCATCATTAATCAGTGTGCATGTTCTAGAACTTTATATAAATGGAACTATAGAGAATATGAATCTTTTTCACTTAGTATACTATTTTTATATTTTTTAATTTTCTTGCATGTCTTATTTGTTTGTTCATTTTTTATTAGTATTCCATTGTATGAATACACCACATTCTATATATTTTGTAACCTGTTGATGGGTATTTGCCTTTTTTCTTTTTGTCTACTATGAATAATGCTGTTATAAACATTTGCATGCATGTGATTTGGCAAAAGTGTTTTTGTTTCTCTTGTGTAAACAATTAGAAATATTAATTCTAGGTCTTAAGAGTGTGTGCTTGATTTTAAAAGAAAATTCCAAATTTTCCCCAAATTGTTGTACCATTTTATAGTTCCACCAGCAAAGAGAATTCTTGGTCTATACATCCTCAGGGTCAATTGATGTTACACAGAAAATTGTTTTAAAAACAAAATTCTATTCATGCCCTTCTGCTGCAAATACTATTTGAGTGCAATTGCTCATCAGTGAAGTTAGGCAATGCACATGATCTGGTCTGTAGTTTTTTTCTTTTCTCACATAAGAATATAGTGTTACAAGATTCTCCTTAAGTATTGCTTTAGGGCATCACATGCAATCTGAAATATTGTGCTTTCACTTTCATGAAGTTAAAAATGCTTTCTAATTTACCTTTTTATTTCTTATTTGAACCAACCTGTTATTTAGTTTCCAAACTTTTGGGTATTATCCAGATCTCCTTATGTTGTTTATTTCTAATTTAATTCCCTTACTGTTATGGAATATAGTTTGTATGACTTGTACTTTTAAAATTTTAGGGAAGGTATTTTGATCTAGTGTATGGCTTTACCTGGTAAATATTGCTGAAAGGGCATGAGGAAGTCATGAACTTCAGTGTTAAGAAAGAATTTAGAAATCAGCAAATTTCTGCCAATGACCTCTCTCCTTTTACCCAAGATCTTTCTTTGAATTACAGGCTGTGCAATTGTTTCTCCTCATATACCTTACAAACTCTCCAGCTCTTGTATGATCTGGCTCCACCCACTCTAAACTTGCTTCCCACCTTCAAGTCCCACCACCCAGTAGCCTGTTTCTCAAAATGCCTGCTCTTGCACCTCTCTTGCCCTCTGTTACTTCACCTGGGTTGATCTTTTACATAATACAGGTTTCAGATAGTGTGCCACTTCAGAGAATTGGTTTTGCCAATTTATTTTCTAATTTTCCTCCACTTAGTCACACAATATTATCCTATTTGTTTCTTTTAAATTGCCCAGTTTGGGAAAACAGAATTTGAAAGTATACTTGTTTACTATTTACTCATTTATATTTTACTGGAATCTAACTTCCTTGAGAGCAAGGGGGTGTGTCTGGTGCACTGTTGTATCCCTAGCATCTGGGACAATAACTGGCATGTAGTGGCACCTAATAAGTGCCATGTGAATAAATAAGTGCTTCCCCACTTTTGAATGTAAGTACTTCAAATGTGAGGACCTGGTCTGCCTAATTCAATCTGAGCATGAAACAGAGCCCCTGGTAACTAGTAGGTGATTAATAAGCATTAGTAGAACGAATGGTATGCCCAGAAGGACTTTGATCCTGTTAAAAAATAGTAAATGTGCATACACAAACCCAAGCACCAATTACAGTTTCAGCAAAAGTGACAGAAGAGGAATGTGTATAGAGGTCAAATCTGAGTACAACTGAACCTCTGGACTGCCCATGTGCCAGCTGGACCCTGAGCCTCAGCAGAGTTTTCCTACTCTCCAGTTTGTTGGATTTACCCAGGTAAGTTGATGGGGGGGGTGAGAATGGTCAACCACCACACCAGGGAATTGAGATTTTCTACAATTACAAGCAGCAGAATCACATCCATCAGCCATATGGAATCTAAGTGCCTTCTCCTTTTAGAGGTTGAGTACACAGCATCATCCCAGGATCCACAGGATGGAAGAATATAATATGGGTTCGAGTAGACTTGGTGGTATTCTAGTATAAAACTGTTGTCACTCTGGCAATGGAAGAAATTGTATCACTGATATGGAGATGGTGGACATGGGAGTTGCTGAGGGCAGGGAGAGGGAGAAAGAAGTTTGATAAGGGGCATTTTCAGGACTTGGAGTTGTCCTGAATGATATTGCAGGGACAGATGCAGGACATCATAGATTCTGCTATAACCTGCTGGATGGGCTGGGGGAGAGTGTGAACTACAATGTAAACTAGGGTCCATATGGTGTGGCAGTGCTCTAGGGTTTATTCATCAAATGCAATGAATGTTCCTCACTGACAAAAGGGAATGTCGATGTGGGAGATGTGGGGGTGAGTTGGGTAGTGGAGTATATGGAAGCCTCTTATGTTTTTAAATGTAACATTTTATCTGCATGATTTATCTTTAAAAAGAGAAAATAAAAACAAATCAAAACAAAAGAAAACCGTAAATGTGATTTTGTGGAAATCTTAGAATAGAGCCACTCATCTGCCTATTATATTATGACCACCATACCCAGCTCTAGTTTATAGCTTGAAAGTCGAGAAATCCAAGTTGCAGGCAAGACCAAAAATCTAAGCTGCATAAACAAGCATTCCCTCACTCAGCTCTTAAGAAGAGTTTCTGTTCCTAAGTGGTTGTAGTGGGCTGGTTGTGTGATTTGATATTCTGGGGAAGGTAAATATCAACAGAGGTCTTCCTCTAAAGGTAGGACTGAAAAGCAGATACATCACCTTAAAGGGAATTCCGGAGAGGTGAAACTGTCAATAAAATAGGACTCGCAAAAAAGTGCTTCAGAAGCCCAAGAAAGTTCAGCGTCCCTTCAAGTGGGGAAATGTGAAAGGTGGCCCAGAAAACTCCTCCAAACAACACATTCCAGAAAACATGTGCTCTGAATTGTTGTTCCTGTTCATGTGTATCATAAGATGTTTCTCAAAATGAACACTTATTCAGGGCAGTTCCCAGCAATACGGTGGCTGAGTGAACTTGCCTGATAGTGTCTCCTGCAGGGAAGCATCTGGGCGGCATTGGAGGCTCTTCGGGACCAGGCTGTTTCAGGATTTTTGCGGGTTGGGAGGTATCTGGACATCGATTTGGTGGGAAGGTAACAGAGAAAATACGTGTATAAAATATACACGGAGGTCCCAGCTGTGCGCGGAAAGTTCCCTCCTTGGGTGGGCAGAGCCACGGCATCCGGCGCTGCCGCAGCATGGGACGCTGCCATGGCAGTTTTGTTTGTTTTTTTTTCTTTTTTGGAGGCTCTGCAGTACTGGGGAATTCATAAGCTCTGAGAGGCCTATTGGGGGGATAATAGGACAGGAGGCACTTGCAGACCGATTTGGAGAAACAAACGGGAGTTTTATGGCAAAGCAGGGAGAATTTTTGATTGCAGACACAAACAATAGCACTTCCGCCTAGAGCCACGCTCCCCCAAACTGGGCTGCCGATCTACAGTGGACTTAAAGTGATAGCAATAAAGAGACGTCACCACGGTCTGCTAGGGTGGGAGACGTTTGTAAGCTGATTAGGGGAATATTTTGCGAAGCGTGGGAATTTCAGGTTTGGACTCTGTTATTAGCAATTCCGGCTGGAGCCCCTCCCCCAGACCTGGCTATTGACCTGAGTCATAAATTGGCTGCGCCTAGAGGTGCCCCCAGGTGGCCGTTCAGGGGGATCAGAGGGTGGCAGGGGTCCTGAAGTCAATTGGTGATATATCCACAGAATAGACCCCAGTGAGTGAGTGAATTGTGGGGTACAGAACAAAGGATAGAGCTTGTGGATGTGATCTCACCCATAGGGCTGGCACCCAGCTGTGGGGATCCCTGAAGGCTGTGATGCACTGTGGTGCTCCAAGGCTTCCTGTTAACCAGACTTGAGGTTGCCAAGTCTGAGTACGCTAAACCCTGGTGGTCCACACCCCAGAGACTCACACCCCTTGAGTCCTCAATATCTCAGACTTTCCATCCCTGAATCCATCATGCCCTGAGGTCCATCTGAGGTCCTTGAATGTCCTAGCCCTCAACGTTTGCATTTTTTCTTTTTTGTTTTGTTTTGTTTTGTTTTTATTTTTATTCTATTTTTATTTTTTAATTTATTTTTTTAATGTTCTGATTGCTAACATTGCATTATCCCCTAGTCTTTTCTCCCAGCGTATCCCCCAAAGTCTTTTTTTTCCTCTCTCTCTCGTCCCCCATCTTATTCTTATTCTATTTTATATTAACTATACAATAGGTGCTGCAGGAAACACCTCACATTTGCTGGGTTTCCTCATCCTCCACTGCCTCATTTCTGTGTGAATAGATATTGGCTATCTACACCATCCCCTTTCCCCTACATCTTGATATCCACCATCATCTACTATCTCTCCTATATTCCACCTCCCTTCCTTTGATCGACAAAGTGTCTAACTCTTAATTTCTAATACCTTTTGTTTTGTGTTCTGTCTGTTATCCACTCTTGAAACTATTACCTTTCTTTTCTCTTTCCCTCTCTCACGAAAACAATTGCTTTTTAGTTCATACCATATTTCTCCCATATCAGTCATCTACCTCATTATAGCTACTCTACCTACTGCTATAACTCTACACAGTTTACATGAATCTAACCTCCATCCTCCCAGATCTCATACTGTTGCTTTGTTAACATATATCACCAATACTACTTTACACTTTTTGCTTGTTTACACAATTGCCTTTTCCTGACACTAATACTTTCCTTTAAAGTGAAATTAACCAGCAATAAGAAATTAGAATAAGAAGAACAAAGTGACAAAGAGAAGATATAACACTTACGCAAAAACAACAGCTAATTAATCTCCAAGACTAGACAAGGAAGCTAAGGAACTGATTAAACCTGTCAAGAAAAAATGATGACCAGACAGCAACAAAAATCTACAAACCAAACCAGTAATCAGGAAAACATGGCTGAATCCAATCAACAAAATAAAAACCAGGAAGGGGAGCGGAACTTCACACAAGCAATGAAAGATCTCAGAACATTTATCACAGATAAATTTGATGAAATAAATGAAGAGGTTAACAACATGAAGACAACATTTGGAGGGGAAATTGCAGACATATGCAAAAAGATAACAGATATGATGGAAATGAATACCACAGTTCAAGAAATCAAAAATACACTTGCAGCAAATATCAGCAGACTAGAAGAGGCAGAGCAGAGAATTAGTGATGTGGAAGACAGTACATCAGAAATCAAACAGATAATAGAAGTGGTCGATAAAAAGGTAGAAAAAATCCAGCTAGGACTTAGGGAACTGAATGATAATGTAAAATGCTCAAACATACCTATTATAGAAAATCCAGAAGGATAGGAGAAGGGAAAGGGGTCAGAAGGAGTGTTGCAGGAAATAATGGCTGAAAACTTCCCAAATCTACTGAAAGAGACAAATGTACATACCCAAGAAGCACAACACCTCCACTGGTCATAAACCCCAACAGGCCCACCCCAAGACATATACATGTCAAATTATCAAATGCTAAAGACAAAGAGAAAATTCTAAAAGCAGCAAGAGAAAAGAAAACCATCACATACAAGGGAAGCTCCATAAGATTAAATGCTGATTTCTCTTCTGAAACAATGGAGGCAAGAAGGCAGTGGTATGATATAGTCAAGGTACTAAAGGAAAAAAAATTTCCAGCCAAGAATACTCTATCCAGCTAAACTAGCATTCAAAAATGATGCAGAGTTCAAAATATTCGCAAAAAAAAAAAAAAAAACAGAAACTGAAAGAGTATGCCAACAAGAAACCTCCCCTTCAAGAAATTCTAAAGGGACTTCTGCAGGAAGAAAGGAAAAAACCGAATAGGCAGAGTTGGAGGAGAATATAAGAGCAACAAAAAAAGACAAAAATAGAAGGAAAAAATACAAACAAAATATGACAAACACAAATCCAATCAAAATATGGCTAACACAAATAATTCCTTGAAAGTAATAACACTGAATGTTAACGGATTAAACTCACCTATCAAAAGATTCAGACTGGGACATTGGATAAGGAAATATGACTCATCCGTATGCTGTCTACAAGAGACATATTTTAGACCCAGAGTCCCATGGAGGTTGAAAGTGAATGGCTGGAAAACAATCATACAAGCAAACAATAACCAAAAAAAGTCAGGAGTAGCTATATTAATATCAGACAAAATAGACTTTAAATGCGAAACAATTGTGAGAGACAAAGAAGGATACCATATTTTAGTGAAAGGGACAATCTGTCAAGAAGATCGAACAATCATAAATATTTACGTTCCTAAGAAGGGTGCCTCTAAATACGTGAGGCAAATGCTGGAAAAACTAAGTGAAAAAATAGATCCATCTACAATTATAGTGAGGGATTTTAATACACCACTATCTACTCTAGACAGAACATCTCAAAAGAGAATCACTAATGAAACAAAACATTGGACAGTATATTAGAGGAGCTGGAACTAATAGACATATATAGATCATTACACCCAAACACAGCAGGATATACATTTTTCTCAAGTGCACATGGATCATTACCCAAGATAGGCCATATGCTAGGACACAAAGAAAGGCTTAATGAATTCAGAAAGATTGAAATCATACAAAACAATATCTCTGACCACAGTGGAGTGAAGCTGGAAATTTGCAAGGGACAGAGGCCCAGATTTCACACCACGATTTGGAAATTAAACAGCACACTCTTAGAAAAACAGTGGGTCAAAGAGGAAATCTCAAAAGAAATCAATGACTACCTTGAAACAAATGATAATGAAAACACAACATACCAAAATTTATGGGATGCAGCAAAAGCAGTACTGAAAGGGAAATTTAAAGCCATAAATTCATATATCAAAACAGAAGAAAGAGCAAAAATTGAAGAACTAACTGCACATTTGAAGGAATTAGAAAAACAACAACAAAGTAAACCAACAGGAAGAAGAAGGAAGAAAATAACAAAGATAAGAGCAGAACTAAATGAAATAGAAAATAAGAAAGTACTTGAAATGATAAACAAGACCAAGAGCTGGTTTTTTGAGAAGATCAACAAAATTGACAAACTTTTAGCGAGACTAACAAAGAAAAAAAGAGAGAAGATGCAAATACACAAAATAAGAAATGAGAAAGGCGATATCACCACTGACCCCACAGAAATTAAGACTATCATAAGAGGATACTTTGAAAAACTATATTCCAACAAAAATGACAATTTAGAGGAAATGGACAAATTCCTAGAAACACATAAGCAGCCCATATTGATGAAAGAAGAAATTGATGATCTTAACAAACCAATCACAAGCAAAGAGATAGAATCAGTCATTAAAAATCTCCCAACTAAAAAGAGCCCAGGGCCAGACAGATTCACAGGTGAATTCTACAAAACATTCCGGAAAGAACTAACATCACTCCTGCTGAAACTATTCCAAAAAATCAAAATAGAAGGAACATTGTCAAACTCCTTCTATGATGCCAACATTACCCTAGTACCAAAGCCAAACAAAGACACCACAAGAAAGGAAAATTACAGACCAATTTCTCAAATGAACCTAGACGCAAAAATACTTAACAAAATACTTGCTAATCGTATTCACCAACACATTAAATGAATTATACACCACGACCAAGTGGGATTTATTCCAGGTATGCAATGATGGTTCAACATAAGAAAATCAGTCAATGTAATACACCATATAAACAGATTGAAGGAAAAAAATCACATGATTATATCTATAGATGCAGAAAAAGCATTTGACAAAATACAGTACCCTTTCTTGATAAACACTCCAAAAGATCGGACTACAAGGAAATTTTTGAACATGATAAATAGTATATATGAAAAACCTACAGCCAACATCGTTTACAATGGAGAAATCCTAAAATCCAACCCTCTAAAGTAAGGAAGAAGACAAGGATGCCCACTCTCTCCCCTTCTATTTAAGATTGTCTTAGAAGTACTTACTCAAGCACTGAGGCAATAACCAGATATAAAAGGCATGCAAATTGGAAAGGAAGAAGTCAAAATTTCCTTATTTGCAGAAGACATGATCCTATACATAGAAAACCCTGAGAGATCTACAACAAAGCTTCTAGAACTCATAAATGAGTTTGGTAAATCTCAGGTTATAAGATCAATGCGCAAAAATCAATAGCATTTCTTTACACCAATAATGAGCAAGCTCAGGAGGAAATCAAGAAACAAATATCAATCACTATAGTAAAAAAAATCAAATATTTAGGAATAAATTTAACTAAAGATTTAAAAAACTTATACACCGAGAAATATACAAGACTGTTCAAGGAAATCAAAGAAGACCTAAATAAATGGAAGAATATTCCTTGTTAATGGATAAGAAGACTAAATATTATTAAGATATCTATCCTACCAAAACTGATCTACACATTCAATGCAATCCCAATAAAAATCCACACAGCCTTCTTTAAGGAACTAGAAAAACTAACTATGCAATTTATTTGGAAAGGAAAGAAGCCCCGAATAGCCAAAGACATATTGAAAAAGAAAAACAAAATTGGAAGAATCACGCTTCCTGACTTCAAAATATACTAAAAAGCTACAGTAGTGAAAACAGCATGGTATTGGCATAAGGAGAGGCACACAAGCCAATGGAATCAAATTGAAAGTTCTGACGTAGAACCTCATATATATAGCCATATAATATTCGATAAAGCTGCCAAACCCTCTCAACTGGGAGAGAATGGCCTATTCAACAAATGGTGTCTGGAGAACTGGATAGCCATATGTAGAAGAATGAAAGAGGATTACCATCTCTCACCTTATACAAAGATCAACTCAAGATGGATCAAAGACCTAAATATAAGAGCCAAGACCATAAAGATCTTGGAAAGCAGTGTAGGGACACATCTACAGGACCTTGTAATAGGAAATAGATTCATGAATATCACACCAAAAGCATGAGCAGCAAAAGAACTAATAGATAAATGGGACATCCTCAAAATTAAAGTCTTCTGCACCTCAAAGGAGTTTGTCAAGAAAGTAAAAAGTGAACACACACAATAGGAGAAAATATTTGGCAACCTTATATCTGATAAGAGACTTATAACTTGCACATATAAAGAACTCATATATATCTTGAAAATAAAAAGATAAACAACCCATTAAAAAATGGGAAAAAGATTTAAACAGACACTTCTCCAAAGAAGAAATAAAATGGCTAAAAAGCACATGAAAAAATGCTCCCAATCTTTAGCTATCAGGGAAATGCAAATCAAAACTATAATGAGATACCATCTTACTCCCATAAGATTGGCAGCTATGAAAAAAACAGAAGAATACAAATGCTGGAGAGGATGTAAAGAAAGGGGAACACTCATCCACTGCTGGTGGGAATGCAGAAGGATCCAACCATTGAGGAAGACATTTTGGCAGTTTCTCAAAAAACTAACCATAGATTTGCCATATGACCCAGCAATACCACTGCTGGGTATATACCCATCAGATCTGAAAACAAGGACACAAACCGATATATGTACACCAATGTTCATAGCAGCATTGTTCACTATTGCCAAAAGTTGGAATCAGCCCAAATGCCCATCAACAGACGAGTGGATCAATAAAATATGTATATACACAAAAAGGAATACTACTCGGCTGTAAGAACAAATACACTACAAACAAACGTGATAACATGGATGAATCTTGAGAACCTTATGTTGAGTGAAGCAACCCAGGCATTGAAGGACAAATACTATATGACCTCAATGATATGAAATAAGTTAACTGCCTCAGAGAGCTAGAGTCTGGAAAAGTGGCTTACAGGAAATCGGGGGGTGGAGGAAGGATGTGAGTTAATGTCTGCAGGGGTGGAATCTGTGATGAGCTGGCGGTAAGTATGAGCACAAAGAAGGGACAAAATGGGGGCAAGGGGTTACCTTCGGGTGGAGTTTTCTGGGTTTGAGGGGGGCTGGAGATGGGAAGAGGGGTAATATTGTCCAAGAAATAGATGGGAGGGAGGGGCAACATACGAATATGGGAGAGTGTCAGAAGTTCATTGAGAACTAAATGTTGAGTAAAACGTATCAAAGTATAAGTAGGAGGGTTACCTGGTTAGGACGCTCAGGGGGTATGGTCTGATGCGTGATGGACTCCGGAGGGAATAGCTGAAGGCTCATTTTGCCAAGGTGGGTTCTACCATTGGGTGGGGTGGACCCATATCCTGGGGAAGACTAATGCCGTCGAATAGAGAGAACTGTATCTCTTGTGAGAAAGGACGGCTCCCAGGGTATTAGATTGGCAGGCGTTGTGGGCCCTAAGGGGAGGGGAAAATGGATGTGGAATGGATGGAACAAAGGTAAATAAGGGGGCAAAAGAGGAGTTATGTGAGAGTACACAAGGATGAATATAAAACAGCTAATATTACACCAAAAACATATAGGGGACGACAGACTAATAATGAAAACCATAAGACAAAACATAGGATAACTAAAAAATTTAGAAAACTGTACAGCCTAAAATATGGACCACATAGTAAGCACAAATGTCACCTTGTTTGAAAACTATAGTTTTGGAATCTGTACATCAGTTTCAGGAAATATGATATGAATAAGCTAAAAGATTATTGCTGTGGAAGGGAAAAGGTTTTATGGTGGATCTGGGGAAATACTGTATATTGTATATATGAATTTCGGTGATCTAAGACTCTTCTGAAGCTGACATTATGTTGGGATTCACTTTACGGGAAGTTTTGGATCACAGAGTGGTTCAACAATGGCAGCGGAGGAATACTGATATGGGATGTTATTGACAAGATATATATGGTTGACAGGGAGTTATACAGGGCATATGCCCAGGGTATATGGTAATGTCTATATATACTCGTAGTGGAAACAAAAACAACAGCTGGGGGGGTACTGGGCTCCTGGCCGGGGGGTCACTGTTGCGGGCCCTGGAAGAGCAGCGGCAATCCTCCAGGTGCAACGGCAAGAACCAGGAAGGAAGGAGGGCCCAACAGTGGGCTCGTGATACTAATGGTTACACTTTTGAGCCTATACACCTGCAATAAGAACAAGGCCTAGAGTAGCATTGTGCCTGGGGGTTTCCTCCTGACAGCCTGCATGTTACTCAAATGTGGCCACTCTCACAGCCAAACTCAGCATGTAGATGCGATGCATTCCCCCCAGCGTGGGACACGACACCCGGGGATGAGCCTCCCTGGCACCGAGGGATCACTACCACATACCAGCTGAAGAAGCAAGTAGAAAATGACCTTGAATTAAAGATTCAATGCAGAACAGTAGAATATACCTGTCTACATATAATAACATGACTTCGGGAAGCTGTTTGACCTAATGTAAGGGGGAAATGGAAAGGAGAAATGAGATTATAAGGCTGTGAGTCTCTAAAAAAGAGTCTGGAGGTTGTCAGAAGGAATACCCCTATGTACAACTGAACAGAGTCTAAGAGACAGATAAGGTAGATACAACCCCAGGTATTGGTTCTTTTGAAGGATAAAGAGACCCACGGGTTCTATGGTCATGGCAGAAGGGGTTCACTGCCATGACAGATAGCCCTTCTTTGGAGCTGGTGTTTCTGCGTGATTGAATTCGACTCAGAGGGGATCTCTTTTCACAAGACTTGCATGCTACTTTATTGGAATTGTAGTTGGTGCTGGGTTTAAGATATATGTAGGGGATTTGAATCTCTGGACTGATAATATGACACCCAGGCCCAGAGCCTCAACAGACTTCAGCTCCTACACTTTGATTTATTGGACTTACTCCACTCAGCTAACATGGAGTTGAAGAAGGTCAACCACCACAACATGGAGCCTAGAGTGTCTACAACTGGAAGCGGGAGGAGTGCATCCAGTACCCATGTGGAATCTAAGCCCTCACTTGACATAGGTGTGCAATGGACACAACCAATCCAATGTCCACAGAGAAAATGTGGAATGGGTGTGGGAATGGTAGCCATGGTGGCTGCTGGGTATGGGGAACGGGAGGAAGAGATGAGATGTGGAGGCGTTTTCGGGACGTGGAGTTGTCCTGGATAGTGCTTCACGGACAATTACGGGACATTATAGATCCCCCCAGGGCCCACTGGATGGAACGTGAGAGAGTCAGGGCTATGATGTGGACCATTGACTTTGGGGTGCAGTGATGCTCAGAGATGAACTTACCAGGTGCAATGGATGTGTCATGATGATGGGAGAGAGTGTTGCTGTGGGGGGAGTGGGGGGTGGGGGCGGTGGGGTTGAATGGGACCTCATATTTTTCATAATGTAATTAAAAAAATAAATAAATAATTAAAAAAAAGAAGCAAAAAAAAACAAAAACGAAAAACAAAAACAAAACAAAAGAATACGTGTTGACTTGGAAAAAATTCTACATCCTATCTTTTTCTTTTTTCTTTTTTTCCCCCTAATTATTGAGCTTCTCTTCACAGGAGCCCTAGACCACAGCAATGCATATATATAATATACAGCACTCCCATACATCCACCACAAAACCTTTTCCCTTCCACAGCGATACTCTTACACCCTATTCACATCATATATACTTAACGTGATGTACAGAGTCTGAGACACTAGCTTTCTAACAAGATGACATCTGTGCTTACATTATGGTGCATATTTTAGGATACACAGTTTTTTACATTCTTAGTTATCCTATGTTTTACATTATGGTTTACATTATCAGTCTGTCATCTCCTATATGTTATGGTGTAATATTACATGTTTTATATCCATCCTTGTGTACTCTCATGAAACTCCCCTCTTACCCCCCATTTACCTTGGTTCCACACATTTAACATCCAGGTGCAGCGGTGGGGACCATGAGGGAGTGAGGGTTCAACAGTGAGCCCCTGACGCTAATGACTATGCTTGTGAGCTGAGAAGTCTAAAATAAGAACAAGGCCTAGAGAAGCATTGTGCTTGGGAATTTCCTCCTGTCAGCCTTCATGTTACTCAAATGTGGCCAGTCTTGAAGCCAAACTCAGCATGTAAATGCAATGCCTTCCCCCCAGTGTGGGACATGACACCCGGGGATGAGCCTCCCTGGCACTGAGGGACCACTATCAACTACCAACTGATGATGCAACTGGAAAATGACCTTATACGGAAGGTTCAATGCGGATCAGCAGAATATCCCTGTCTACATAAAATAACATGCTTTAAAATGCTGTTTGACCTAATGTAAGGGGGAAATGGAAAGGAGAAATGAGTTTATATGGCTACGAGTCTCTAAAAAGAGTCTGGAGGCTGTCAGAAGGATTGCCCTTATGCACAACTGAGCAGAGTCTGAGAGACAGATAAAGCAGATACAACCCCCAGGTATTGGTTCCTTTGAGGGCTAAAGAGACCCATGGGAGTTATGGTCATGGCCAATGGGGTTAACTACCAGGTCAGATGGCCCCTCTTTGGAAATGGTGTTTATGTGTGATGAATCTGGACTCAGATGGGATCTCTCTTCATAAGACTTTCATGCTAATGTGCTGGAGGTGCAGTTAGTGTTGGGGTTTAAGATATATTTAGGGGATTTGAATCTCTGGACTGACAATGTGATAGCCAGGTCCTGAGCCTCAACAGACTCCAACACCTACAATCTGATTCATTGGACTCACCACACTCAGCTAAGATGGAGTTGAAGAAGGACAACCACCACACCATGAAGCCTAGAGTGATTACAACTGAAAGTGGGAGGATTGCATCCAGCATCCATGTGGAATCTGAGCCTCCTCTTGACATAGAGGTGCAATGGACACAACCAATCCAATGTCCACATAGAAAAGGTGGCATTGGATTGGGAAAAGTGTACATGGTGGCTGATGGGTATGGGGAAAGGCAGGAAGAGATGAGAGGTGGAGGCGTCTTTGGGACATGGAGCTGCCCTGGATGGTGCTTCAGGGGCAATCACCGGACATTGTAAATCCTCACAGGGCCCACTGGATGGAATGGGAGAGAGTATGGGCCATGATGTGGACCATTGATCATGAGGTGCAGAGGTGCCCAAAGATGTACTTACCAAATGCAATGGATGTGTCATGATGATGGGAATGAGTGTTGCTGGGGGGGGGGGGGGGGGAGAGGTGGGGTGGATGTGTGGGGTTGAATGGGACCTCATATATATATATATTTTTTTAATGTAATATTGTTACAAAGTCAATAAAAAAAATTAAAAAAAGGATGGATGGATATAATGGATAAATAGAAGATAGGTAGGTAGGTAGGTAGTTAGATAGATGATAGATAGATAGATGATACATAATGATGTGGAAAATGTGGCAAAGTTGGATAGGGCTATGTAGGATTCTCTGTATGGGTTTTGTACTATTTTTGTAAATATCCTCTAACTTTTTTGTTAGTGATATATGGCTTATTTATTAGTTTAATAAAGCTTATGTCTGAAAATAAAAAAAAAAGAGGATATTTGAAAAAATTTATTCCAACACAAATGACAATTCAAAGGAAATGGACAAGTTCCTAGAAATACATAAGCAGCCTATATTGATGAAAGAAGAAATTGATGATCTCAACAATCCAATCATAAGTAAAGAGATAGAATCAGTCATTAAAAACCTCCCAACTAAGAAAAGCCCAGGGCCAGTCGGATTCACAGGTGAATTCTACAAAACATTCTGGAGTAACTAATGCCAATCTTGCTGAAACTCTTCCAAAAAACTTAAACAGAAGGAACATTACCTAACTCATTCTATGAGGCCAACATTACCCTAGTGCCAAAGCCAAACAAAGACACCACAAGAAAGGAAAATTACAGACCAATTTCTCTAATGAACCTAGACGCAAAAATCCTCAACACAATACTTGCTAATCATATTCAAGAACATACTAAACAAATTATACACTGTGACCAAGCGGGATTCACTCCAGGTAAGCAAGGACTGTTCAACATAAGAAAATCAATCAATGTAATACACCATATAAACAGATTGAAGGAGAAAAAAATCACATGATTATGCCTAAAGATGCAGAAAAAGCATTTGACAAAATACAGCACACTTTCTTGATAAAAACACTGCAAAAGATTGAAATACAAGGAAATATTCTGAACATGATAAAGAGTATATATGAAAAACCCACACCAACATCATTTACAATGGTGAAATACTAAAATCTTTCCCTCTAAGATCAGGAAGAAGACAAGGATGCCCACTATCACCTCTTCTTTTTAACATTGTCTTAGAAGTACTTGCTTGAGCGCTGAGGCAAGAACTAGATATAAAAGGCATTCAAGTTGGAAAGAAAGAAGTCAAAATTTCATTATTTGCTGATGACATGATCCTAGACATAGAAAACCCTGAAAGGGTACAACAAAGCTTCTAGAACTCATAAATGAGTTTAGTAAAGTTGCAGGTTATAAGATCAATGAGCAAAAATCAGTAGCATTTCTGTACACCAATAATGAACAAGCTCAGGAGGAAATCAAGAAACAAATACCATTCACAATTGTCAATAAAAAATCAAATCCCTAGGAATAAGTTTAACTAAAGATGTAAAAAACTTATAAACAGAGAGCAACACAACACTATTTAAGGAAATTAAAGAAGACCTAAATAAGAAGAATATTCCCTGTTCATGGATAGGAAGACTAAATATTATTAAGATGTCTATCTTATCAAAACTGATATACACATTCAATGCAATCACAATAAAAATCAACATAGCGTTCTTTAAGGAACTAGAAAAACTCACTATGAAATTAATTTGGAAAGGAAAGAGGCCACAAATAGCCAGAGACATATTGAGAAAGAAAAACAAAATTGGAGGAATCACATTACCTGACTTCAAAACATACTACAAAGCCACAGTATGAAAACAGCATTGTATTGGCAAAAGGAGAGACACACTGACCAATGGAACCGAATTGAGAGTCCTGATATAGATCCTCATATATATAGTCATCTAATATTCGATAAAGCCACCAAACCCTCT
This sequence comes from Dasypus novemcinctus, assembly GCF_030445035.2. Taxonomy (NCBI): domain Eukaryota; kingdom Metazoa; phylum Chordata; class Mammalia; order Cingulata; family Dasypodidae; genus Dasypus; species Dasypus novemcinctus. Next base: position 58,798,933 of record NC_080691.1, on the reverse strand, counting down.
CAACTGGGAGAGAATGACCTATTCAGCCAATGGTGCCTGGAGAACTGGATATCCATATGAAAAAGAATGAAAGAGGATTACCAACTCACACCTTACACAAAAATCAACTCAAAATGGATCAAAGACCTAAATATAAGAGCCAAGACCATAAAGACTTTGGAAAGCAGTGAAGGGAAGCATATACAAGACCTTGTAATAGAAAACGGCTTCATGAACTTCACAGCAAAAGCACAAGCAGCAAAAGAACAAATAGATAAATGAGACTTCCTTAAAATTAAAACCTTCTGCACCTCAAAGGAGATTGTCAAGAAAGTGAAAAGACAGCTTACACAATGGGAGAAAATATTTGGTAACCATATATCGGATAGGAGACTTATAAACTGCATATATAAAGAACTCCTACATCTTGAAAATAAGAAGACAAACAACCCATTTAAAAAATGGGAAAAAGATTTAAACAAACACTTCTCCAAAAAAGAAAAACAAATGGCTAAAAAGCACATGAAAAAATGTTCCAAATCTCTAGCTATCAGGGAAATGCTAATCAAAACTATGATGAGATACCATCTTACTCCCATAAGATTGGCAGCTATGAAAAAAACAGGAGACTACTAATTCTGTAGAGGATCTGGAGGAATGAGAACACTCATCCACTGCTGGATGGAATGCCAAAGGATCTAGCAATTCTGGAGGACAGTTTGGCGGTTTCTCAAAAAACTAACCTTAGATTTGCCATATGACCCAGCAATCCACTCCTGGGTATATACCCAGTAGAACTGAAAACAAGGACACAAACCGATATATGCACACCAATGTTCATAGCAGCATTGTTCACTATTGCCAAAAGTTGGAATCAACCCAAATGCCCATCAACAGATGAATGGATAAATAAAATGTGGTATAGACATACAATGGAATACTACTCAGCTTTAAGAAAGAATACACTACAAACTCACATGATAACATGGACGAATCTTGAGAACCTTATGTTGAGTGAAGCAACCCAGCCATTGAAGGACAAATATTACATGACCTCAAAGATATGAAATAAGTAAACCAAGCTGCCTCAGAGAGCTAGAGACTGTATGATGGGCTTAAAGGAAAATGGTGGTAGAGGAAGGATGTAAGCTGATACCTACATGGGTGAAATCTATGATAAGCTGGAGGTAAGTATTTGTACAAGGAATGGATAAAATGGGGGAATAGGGTTACCTTTGGGTGGGGCTTTGTGGGCTTGAGGGGGGCTAGGAATTGGAGGATGGGTAATATTGCCCAAGAAATTTGGGGGAGGTTGGGGCGACATATGAACATAGGAGTTTGTCAGGTATTTGGTTGAGAGTTTAATGCTGAGAAAACTTTTTAAAAATTTAATAAGGAAGGTTACCTATTTAAGATTCTTAACAGGGATAATCCGACACAGGACAGGCTCCTAGGGAGTATGTGAATGCTTATTTTGCCATAGTGAGTTATATCATTGGATAGAGACCCATATAATGAGAGTAAAGGTATATGCACATCCTGGGGAGGACCGATGTTCTCAAATGGAGGGAATTGTATCTCTTGAGAGAAATGGTGGCTCTCAGTGCATTAGGGCAGTTGAGCATGTCAAGCCCTCAACACTGTTGCAAGTATCTCTGAACATGGCACTTCAAGCAATAAAGATTGATTGTTACTGTGGGCCCTAAGGGGAGGGGAAAAGAGGTATTGAATAGATGAAACCACTATAGCTGTGTGGGCAATAGATGTGTTCCACAGTATTACTCAAGGATGGATATAAGACGTGTAAAATCACACCAAAAATATATAGGGTCTAATAGGCTAAAATGTAAATCATAATGCAAAACATAAGATAACTAAAAATTTAGAAAATTGTATAGTCTAAAATATAAACCACAATGTAAACCCAAATGTTACCTTGTTTGAAAGCTATTCGCTCAATATCTGTACATCAGTTTCAGTAAATATAGTATGAATATGTAAAGAGATTATTGCTGTAGAAAGGAAAAGGTTTTATGTTGGATATGTGGGAGTACTGTATATTGTATATATGAATTACTATGATCTAAAACTTTTGTGAAGATAAGTTTAATTATTAGGAAAAAAAGAAAAATATAGGACATAGACACTGAGGAAAAGAAGGAAGTAGTTTCCTTGCCAATTTGCATACAGGGCAACACTTATTGCTGTAATAGAAGGCAATATATCAAAAAACAAGTTTTGCATTTTTAAACTTTTTGATACTCCATTTTTTTACCTTAATTTTTCTAAATTAATATGTATTCTATATCTAACATTTAAAGTCATCACTGTATTCCATTTTATTATTAATGGAACCTGTCAATATATTGGGCTTCACTTTTGAAGAATTTTTGGATCACAGAGAGGTTCAACAATGGCAGGAGAGGAATAGTGGTGTGGGATGTTATTGACAGGGGACACATGGTTGGCAGGGAGTTCTCCAGGGCATATACCCAGGGTACATAAAAACATTTGGATATTTTCATAGTGGTTACAATTAAAAAGAACAACTGGGGGAATGCTTTGTTCCTAGCCAGGGAAGCTCTATCACAGTCCCTAAAGGAATAGTAACAATCACCCAAGTGCAACAGCAAAGACCAAAAAAGAAGGAAGGTCCAACAATAAGCCCTTGATACTAATGACTATGCTTGTGATCCTGTGCACCTGAAATAAGAACAAGGCCTACAGCAGCAGAGTGCCTAAGAGTTACCTCCTGAAAGCTTCCATGTTGCTCAAATGTGGCCGTTCTCGAAGCTAAACTCAGCATGTAAATGTGTTGCCTTCCCCACAGCGTGGAACATGACTCCTTGAGATGAGCCTCCCTGGTGCTGAGGGATTACTACCAAGTACCAGCTGATGATGTAACTAGACAATGACCTTGAATAAACGGGTCAACTCCGACCAGCAGAAAGTCTCAGTCTACATATAATACCAGGAGTTAAAAATAGTTTGTGACCCGAATAAAAGGGGGAAATGGAAAGGACAAATGAGTTTATATGGCTAAGTGTCTTCAAAAGGAGCTGGGAGGTTACCAGAGAGGTTGTCTTTATGCACACCTAAGCAGAGTCCCAGAGACAGATAAAGTACATACATCCCCAGCTACTGTTTTTTCTGAGGGCTACAGAGACCCACAGGTTCTATGGTCATGGCAGATGGAGTTCAGTGCCATCTCGGTTGGCCCTACTTTGGAGTGTGTGTTTCTGTGTGATGGAGCTGGACTTAGATGTGATCTTTGTCCACAAGTCTCTCCTGTTACCTTTACCGGAACTGTAGTTGGTGCTGGGGTTTAATGTATACCCAGGGGACCTGAATCTCAGGACTGACCATGTGATAACCAGGCTCTGAGCCTCAACGAACTTGCAACTCCTGCACTCTTGTTTATTGGACTTACCCCTCATCTAACATGGAGGTGAAAAAGGTCCACCACACTAGGGAGCCAAGAGTGCCTACACCTGAAAGCAGGGGAATTGCATCCAGCATCCATGTCAAATCTAAGCCCCCTCTTGATGTAGATGTGGAGTGGACATGGCCATTCTAATTTCCACAGGATGGAGGAATAGAGTAAAAATTAGAGTGGACTTATTGATATTCTATTCATGAACTATTGTGATTAGTAATCACAGAAAATGTGGCATTGATGTGGAGAAAGTGGCCATGGTGGCTGCTGGATGTAGGGAGTGGGAGGAAGAGATGTGATGCAGGGTCATTTTCGGGGGTTGGAGTTGTCCTGGGTGGTGCTGCAGGGATAGTTACTGGACATTGTATGTTCTTTATGGCCCACTGTTTGGATTGTGGGAGAGTGTGGTCTATTATGTGCACCATTGAGTATGAGGTGCAGCGGTGCTCAGAGATGTATTCTCCAAATGCAATGAATGTCTCATGATGATTGAAGAGCTTGTTGTATTGGAGTAGGAGTGGGGTGAGTGGGGTGAGGGGTATATGGGGACCTCATATTTTTTTAATGTAATATTAAAAAAATAAATAAAGACAGAAATGATTTAAAATGATCTTAAAAATCACAAGGAGATAAGGAGTAAATGGAGAATGATCTAAAGGATATCAGGAAAACACTGAATGTGCAAAAAGAGAATCTTAATAAAGAGATAAAGATTTGAAAAAGGAAGCAAACAGAGATACTGGAGTTGAAGACCCCAATAACTTAATTGAAAAATTCCCAGGAGAGTTTCAACAGCTGATTGGAGTTGGTAGAAAAATGAATCAGTGAACTTGAAAACAAGACACTGCAGTGATGCTGAGGAGAAGAAAAAATGAATTATACAAAGTGAAAATTGTCTGAGATGCCTCTGGGACCCCATCTTTTGTGCCAATATATGCATTATGGGAGTTCCAGAAGGAGAAGAAAGGAAAGGACAGAAGGAATAATGAAAGAAATAATGACAGAAAGCTTCCCAAACAATAAAATACATGAATATGAACATTCATTGAACTTCAAACAGGATAACCATGGAGAAATATAGGCTCTGTCATATACCGATCGCAGTATCAAATACAGACAGTAATTGAAATATATGAAAGCTTTGAGAAAAAAGCAACTTGTTATATATTAAGGAGTTCCATTTAGACTGAGAGCCAATTCCATATCAGAATCCATGGAGAAAAGAAAGCAGTGGGTTTAAAAAGCGATACTTCTGAATTTAAACCACCCCCACTATTTTTTTTACCCAGCATGATTTCCTTTCAGAAAAGAAGGGGAAATTAAAACATTCTTAGATAAACAAAAGTTAAGGGTGTTTATCACCACTATACATTCCCTACAAATAATGATAAATGGAGTAATATAGGCTAAAAAGAAATGACACTACACTTGTTTTACCAAGCAGAATAAAGAAATAAAGACCTGTGGTAGAGATTTGAGTCATTATAAATACCAGTTTTAATGTAGTTTATTGCTTGAAATGTAACTCCACTTCTTACTCCTGTGTGAAGATGGATATCCATAATAAAGTAATCATAAATCTATGGTTTTGTATATACGAAGTACAAAGACATGTGTTAACACCTGCAATAAAGCTGGACATCAGAGCAGCATAGGAAAAGTTTACATCTATGCTATTGAAATTAAGTTGGTATCAAAGAGAATATGATTATTATATATTTGTGATGTTAAAATTTATCCTAATTGTAACCACAACTGAGATATATGTAAAAAATATATTCAGATAGTAAAGAGGAGTCACTTAATATGGTCAACAGAAAAAAATAAAATAAGTATAAATGTTGGCATTAAATGAAAAAAAAATTAAGTATAAAAATGCATAAAAGTTTACACATGCTAAATAGCAAAATGGCAAGAGAAAGCCCTGCTTTATCATAAGTGATTTTAATTGTAATTACGTTAACTTCTCCAGTCAATTGAAGAGAATAGTAATATGGTTTTAAAATCATCACCCAAGTGTATGTTATCTGTAAGAGACCCACTTTAAATTCAAGATACAAGTAGGCTGCTAAGTGAAAGAATGGAAAAATATACCATGCAAGTAGTAACTTAAACAGAGCAATGGTAGCTGTATTTATATCATATTAAATATACTCTATATCAAAAGCATTAATGTATGGAAATATGATCATTAGAGACTGATGAATGGCTCAATTTAACAAGCAACTAACAATTTATCAACCCAAATGCCCATCAACAGATGAATAGATAAACAAAATGTGGTATATACATACAAAGGAATACTACTCAGCTGTAAGAATGAGTAAAGAATTAAGATATGGGATAGCATGGATGAATCTTGAGGACCTTATGTTGAGTGAAGCAAGTCAGGCATTGAAGGACAAATACTACATGACCTCTCTGATATGAATTAAGCAAATCAAATGGTCTCAGAGAGCTAGAGACTGGATGAAGGACTTACAGGAAATAGTGGGGGGAGGAGAGGAAGGTTGTGATCTGACACCTACATGGGCATAATCTATGATAAAGTGACGGTAAGTAGTTGTGCAGGGAAGGAGTAATACAGGAACACAGGAAAACTATTGGGTGGAGCTTTGCAGGTTTGAGGGGTCTAGGGTTGGGAGAATAGATCAGATGATCCATGGAATTGGGGGAGGTTTGGGGGTAACAGATGAACACGGAAGATTGTCAGGTACATGGTTAAAACTATAACATTCAGAAAACTCTTTAGAAAATAAAATAAGGAAGTTTTACTTGATTAAGGTGTATGATGGGGGCATCTGGCACAGGGTGAAGCTGTGGCAGGCTTCTAGGGAGTGTATGAGTGCTCATCTTGTCATAATGTGCTACATCATTGGCAAGATACTCATAAAATGAATAGGAAGGTGTTGGACCCCCATCCTGGGGAGGCCTGATATTTTCAAACAGAGTGAAGCATGTCTCTGGAGCATTGGTGGCTCCCAATTGAGGAGAACAGTCTAGTGTGTCAAGCCCACAGCATTGTTGCACGTATCTATGAATCTGGTCCTTTAAGCAGTGAAGCTTGATTGTCACTGTGGGCCCTGAGGGGAGATGGAGAGAGGACTATATTAAATGAAAGTGGGAATAAGAGGGGGGTAATGGAAATGTTCCACAAGATCATGCAATAATGGATATAGGCCAGTTTAAATTTCACCCAAAATTTATAAAAATGTATAGCCTAAAATGTAAACCATAATGTAAGCCATAATGGAACCATGGTTAGTAGCTATGTTTCAATATCTGCACATCAGTGGTAGCAAATATGACATCCACATGTAAAAAGATCATTGCTAGGGAAGGGGATAAAGCATTTGATGTTGGGTAAATGGAAGTCCCCTATACTGTATATGTGACTTTACTGTGACTTAAAACTTTTTTGAAGACAAAACTAAAAATTAAAAATAAAAGGATATAGACACTGAGGAAGAGACTGCCTTGCCACAGTACATACATGACAACACCTATTACAGTGAGTGAGGAAAGGCAAAGTGTCAAAAACAAAGTTTTATTATATTTTTCATTTTAATAAACAAATTTATTTTTTTTACATTATTTTAGGTTTTCTAAATTAGTATATCTTCTATTTCTAATCTTTAAACCTATCATTACTATTTCATTTTCCTACTAATTGAATTTGGGAATATATTAGGCTTCATTTTTTAAGAAGTTTTGGATCACAGAGAGGTTCAACTATGGAGTGGGAGGAGCACCAGTGTGGGGTGTCATTGATGGGAGACACATGGTTGGGAGGGACTTTACCAGGGCATGTACATAGCGTATATAAAAATGTTCAGTTATATGTTGGGTATTGTCATAGTAGGTAGAGTTACACACAACAACTGAAGGAGTGCTGAGTTCCTAGCCAGGGGAGCACTATCACATTTCCCAATAGAACCAGCAATAATCCCCCAATTGCAAGAACAAGTACAAGTGAAGAAGGCTGGCCCAATGACGGGCCCCTGATACTAATGACTATGCTCATAAGCCTGTGTGCTTGAAATTTCAACTAGGTCTAGAGATGTAGGGTGCATAAAAACTACCTCCTAAGACCCTCCATGTTGCTCAAATGTGGCCAATCTCAGCATATAAATGCTTTAACTTACCCTCAGCATGGGACAATACCCCCAGGGATGAGCCTCCCTGGCAATGAGGGATTACTACCAATCACCAGCTGGTGATGCAACTAGAAAAAGATCTTGAATAAAAGGGGGAAATGTTAAAGACAAATGAGTTTATATAGCTAAGAGACTTCAAAATGAGTCAGGAAGTCACGAGAAGGGTCACACTAATGCACATCTCAGGAGGATCCCAGAGAGAGCCAAATTAGATACAAACTAATTTAGTGGTGGTCCAGAGGGCTACAGAAACACACAGGTTTTACATTCACTGCAGATTGTTCTGGAGTCCAGGGCCTTGTCAGTGGGCCCTACTTTGGAATTTATGCTCCTGAGTATGATGGATTTGGACTCAGATGTGACCACTCTAAACATGCCTTTTTGTCACTTTTACTGAAACTGTAGTAGTCACTGGAGTTGGTGTATGCTCAGGAGACTTGAATCTCTGGATTGGCCATGTGCCAATTGGACTCAGAACCTCAGCAGAGCTGCAAAACCTACTCTCCAGTTCATTGGACTTACCCAGGTTAGCTAACAGGGAGGTGAAGGTTTTCAACCACCACACCAGGGAACAGAGAATGTCTACAACTGCAAACAGAATGCATCCATCAGCCATGTGGGATCTAAGACCCTCTCAATTTAGAGGTGGAAGTGGACCTCTCTGTTGCAGGGTCTATAGGATGGAGGAATAAAACATGGTTTAGAGTCGACTTACATGTATGCTACTATAGAACTATTTTGACTCTAGCAATGGAAGAAATTGTATCACTGATGTGGAGACAGTGGACATGGGAGTTGCTGAGGGCAGGGAGAGGGAAGAAGAGGTGTAATGTTGGGACCTTCTGGGGACTTGGAGTTGTTTTGAATGATATTGCAGGAACGGATGCAGGAACAGATCTTGCCATAACCCACTGAATTGACTTTGGAAGAGTGTAAACCACAATGTAGACTAAATCCAAGTAGTGTAGCACTGCTCCAAAATGCATTCACCAAGTGCAATGAATGTGCCACAATGATAAAAGAGATTGTTGATGTGGAAGGAGTGGGGGATGGGATTTGGGGTAAGTGGAAACCTCTTATACTTTTTAGTGTAACATTTTTTGTGATGTATGTATCTTTAAAAAGACAATTTAATAGAAAAAATAAAATAACAATGGGATTCAAATCATAGACTTCAGTGTTTAAAATAGGCCATCATTTTCTTATGAAATCTGCATTCCCTCTCCTTTGAATCCAATCTACTCTGTTCTCAACCCAAAAATCAGAAATTTTGGTCTAAGTGACATTGAAAACATGCTGCCTCTACAGTTCCCTCTTCACCAAGGGACTAGGGATCAGAATTTGGGATGATGTATCTCATTGTTGTTGGTGTTGTAGTACACAAGATTCCTTCTAAAGTGGTTACTTACATATGAGCAATTGATGTAATAAACTTCTGAGGTTACTTGACTTCAGAGGACAAGATCACATGTAGAAGAAAGCCTAAGTGGATTGTGTATAGAAATTACATAAAAAAAATATGAGGTCCCAATACCCCCCACCCCCATCACCCCACTCCTTCCCCCATAACAACAACCTCCTCCATCATCATGAGACATTCATTGCATTTGGTGAATACATCTCTGAGCACTGCTGCACCTCATGGTCAATGGTCCACATAATAGACCACACTCTTCCACAATCCAACCAGTGAGCCATGGGAGTACATACAATGTCTGGTAACTGTCCCATCAGCACCACCCAGGACAACTCCGACCCCCGAAAAATTTCCCCCACATCACATCTCTTCCTCCCACTCCCTACACCCAGCAGCCACCATGGCCACTTTCTCCACACCAATGCCACATTTTCTTTGATTACTAATCACAATAGTTCATGAATAGAATATCAGTAAGTCCACTTTAATCCATACTCTATTCCTCCATCCTGTGGACCTTAGAATGCTTATGTCCACTCCACATCTATATCAAGAAGGGGCTTAGATTCCACATGGATGCTGGATGCAGTTCTTCTTCATGGCCTCTAAATATTGCTAGTGACTCTGCTCATACTCTCTACGTGGTTCACACTATTCAAACTGCACTTGTTATACCTTTGGATAACAAAGCTTTACATATGCTTTTTCTTACCCTCCAATAACTTTTAGGTGCTTAAATTAACCCTGTTTTTATTACTTATATCTCTTCTCACACTTCTCTCCCAGGACCATTAACAGAAGGAAATATCAAAGCTGACCACTTAGTCATGACTGCTACACTTGCCTTACAACAGGCTTATTTATCTCATTATTTCTTTCACCAGAATGCCAGAGCTCTCATGAAATAGTTTCATTTATCCCTAGCTCAAACTAAACAAATTGTCCACAGCTGTGCCAATTGTCAAGCTTTTACTTCACCACAACCTGCAATAGCTGTTAACGCATGAGGGCATTAGCCCATTTAATGGATTATGGCAAATGGATGTAATTCACTGTCCCTCTTTCAGTAGACTGAAGTATAGCCATGTTACTATTGATTCATTCTCACATTATTTATTAGCTTCTTTGCACACTGGAGAATGCAGCTCTCATGTGCTTTTGCATCTTCTTCAAGTTTTCTCCATCATGGGTCAACCCCACACTTTAAAAAACTAATAGTAGTCCTGTATATACTTCACAGGCCTTCAAAGTTTTTTTACAGGATTGGAATATTCAACATATTACTGGCATTCCTTATAATCCACAGGAACAAGCTATTGTAGAATGGTCACACCATCTTTTAAAACCTTATCTTAAAAAACAACAAAAAAAGGGGGGAATATTGATCTCCCACCATGGGATCAGTTACAAAAGGTCTTATATACCTTAATTTTTTTAAACCATGATGCTCATTCCCATTCTGCAATGGAAAGGCATTTTTCTAGCCCCTCATGTTCTCATTCATATTCACTGCTTTGATATAAGGATCCTAACTTGGGCCCTGAATGGCAGGTACCCACCTCTCATTACATGGGGATGGGGGTATGCTTGTATTTCTACTTCTACACAAATCTACTGGTTGCCAGCCCAAAAGATAAAATCATATCATGGACCTCTCTAAGAAGGGTCTCCAAACTTCCACCTTCAAGGTGAAAATGACTATGACCCCAAATGAATTGGATTTCCTCTGCTTGCTGTAGCATTTGAAAAATTTCAAGTCAAAGGCTTTCTTGGCACCTTAAGAGACACAATAATTTCCATGGTAACCATTGCTGCATTAACTGTCACTACTGCTGTTGCTCTAACTACTTCAATTCAAACTGCTAAAGAATTAGATTTGTCTATGGACAATTTAACAAATGAACTGTTGATTCAAACGAATGTAGATAGTGAAATTATGTCTAGATTAGATGCTTTAGAAGCCACTGTTAAGTGGATAGGACAATGACAGGAAGCTTTAGCTGTACAAATCAAGTTGTCATGTGATTATAACTTTTCTCATATTTGTGTAACCCCCCTTTCACAACATTTATTGAATGAAACCTGGCAAACTGTCCAGCATAACCTTAGTACTGCTTTCTAACATAATACATCACAAGAACTTGCTTTATTACAAATACTTCTGTCCCATAATTGCTATGAACATAGTCAAAGATATAGTAATGTTATTATGTCTGTGTTACAACACTTCTCCTTTTCTAATTGGCTTCCATACCTTAATATACAAAATTGTAAACAATCTGCTTTCATTATATTAGTGAGTGCAGCCTTCTTTATCTATGCTAAAGAAAAGATCAAAAGATGGTATATTATTTATGTTTCTAAATCATCTAACAAACAAGAAAGGGGGAAATGTGGTGAACCAGGTTGCCTTTCTGAGGCCTTGATGGAAGTTGGGCTTGGATAGCTGAACACAGCTGTCATTAAAGCCTTGAGCATGATAGCTAAATGCAGCTATCACCATCATGTCTGGCTGAGGAGCCTTGTAAGTCATGTATTACCCAGGAAAATTTGTTGAGTACACAAGGAGATGAAAGCAACTGTAACCTTCAGAACATAGCTTGCTGTACATACACAATGAGACATTTAATCATGAGTAGTACTAGGTAAGAAATGCTTATGATTAACTAGGAAAACAAGTTCCTAAGTCACAATCACTTGTTAAATCTACATCATAGCTATAATCAGAGAAATATATATGCCAGGTATGAACTAATAAAGAAAAGCTTCTTTAAACATACAACTGCTATGTATGTGTGCACTTTCTTCATGCATCTGAGTCTTGTTGGACAAGACACTTTCCACTTCTGAACCCCAATACTCCAACAAGTGAAAATAGACTTTGGTGAGGGAAGTAGCTAATGCTTTATGGCCTGGTATCTGAAAGCTCCTATCCCAAATAAATAACCTTTATAAAAACCAACCAATTTCTGGTATTTTGCAGCAGCACCCCTTTGCCTGACTAACGCAGTAACAATGATACTTAATTCCATGTTTACTGTGCTTTTGTACAAATGATGTAAATTAACAGTTGTAAGAGTTTAGTTCAGCAAAACCATAGTATAAGAAATCATATTTTTCCTGAATCTTATCATCGTCACCAAAACACTCATATCTGTTTTAGACTCTGTCTCTTTTGAAGGTATCCGACCCCAGTCCTTGCTACATGGTAGGAAGAAATGAAAATGGAGAATTTTCTTTTAAGATGATTAAAACCAGCCCAGCCTATTTTTTTTTATTTTATTTTATTTAATCATTGTTTTAAAAAATATAACATTAAAAAAATATGAGGTCCCCATTCGCCCCCACCGCCCCCACCCCACCACTCCCCCCGCAATAACACTCTCCCCCATCATCATGTCACATCCATTGCATCTGGTGAGTACATCTCCGGGCATCGCTGCACCCCATGTCCCGTGTTCCACACCATAGCCCACACTTTCCCACGTTCCATACAGTGGGCCATGGGAGGACATATAACATCCGGCAATTGTCCCTGGGGCACCACCCAGGACAACTCCAAGTCCCAAAAATGCCTCCACATCTCTTCTCTTCCTCCCCTTCCCCGCACCCAGCAGCCACCATGGCCACTTTTTCCACATCAATGTTGTGCTATGCTTTATCCAAGATTCACGTTCAGAACGCTTTCTTCTAGTATTAATAAATTTATGCTTAAATACATTCATACATATATATCATGCATCATTTTATGTAAATTGTGGGCATTCACACCTGTCTTGTGAATAAACTTGAAAATATGAACACTACTGGCATTTATCATCTCTGGAATGTTATTTCTCTCAACTTAACTCAAACTTCTGAGACTACCAATGCAAATTAACTCCCCACCCTCTTGAAAAGTCCCAAGTCCTGAACTGGAAGAAGAAGGAATTGGAAACCCTGACCCTCTTAGGAGAAACATCCAAGTGCCTTGCTTTGTTCTTTCAATCTAATGTGGCATCAAAGACCAGTTCCCTGCGCTTATATTAAGTCTCTTATAAATTTTGATTCATTATGCCATCATTGTTTCATTCACACAGTTTTCCAATATATAATAGATATATGATTAAAAAGAAAAGGTTCAAAATGTATCATTTGTAATACAAGTAGCTTTCCTGATACATTTATATTTAATTAAAATCTTTAATTTTTTCATGCCTCTACCAATCACTTGTCACATATTTTCTTCCAGAATATCATCAAATGTTTTCTCTAAGTATAATATTAAGCTCCCAATAATAGTTTTCTGTAAAGTACGTCAGGTCATCAAAAAACACTTGTGATGCTCTAATTCTTGTACTCCACAGTCTTCCAAAGGCAGAACTTAACTGAGTGTCTTGACAGGGAGGACTGGCCTAAACAGATTCCTGACTTCATGTTCCAGCACATTCTGGGAAACAGAACATACCTCCAAGTTTCTCCTCCCTGCTCTGGGTCTACATATGGGAAACAGGTTTCTCTTCAGTGCCACTTGTGCTAAGAAAGAAAGTTCCTGTTCCCAGGTGTGCAGGCAAAAGTATGCCTATTGGACCCAGTGCAGGGTCAGGGACACAGTTTCAGAACATGTCATTCTCCTGAATCTTACCAGGCTACTTGTCTATCATACACTCTGAATACAAGATTTAAGGGAAGAGATTGGGAAATGAGCAGGACAGGTAGTGATGGGAATACCATTCATGTTTCCCTGTCCCTCCCTCTGAGGCAGTGCTTCACCTGTCATTTAATACTCCCACTCCCTGGTATAGAGTATGTATTTTCCCAGATATTGCTAAGTAAGCCATATTTTCCTCAGCTGCCTATTGCAGAGAACTGTGGGTTAAGGCTTTTATTCCTTAGTGAAGGAGGGTGGGTTCTGGACATACAATCCATGATGAAGTCTGTCTCCTTCCACTTTCTATTGGATCCAACTTTCTATTGGATCATAGGATATAGGTTTCATTGTTTTTCTCATGCAGAGTAATTGTTCTGTTTTGTAGTGGAACTAAGGAGGTTGTTGTGGGTGCATGTCTACAATAGTTGCTGCCCCTTCCCTAAACACCACTGGGAGTAATCTATTATTTGTTTGCTTCGTTTGTTTTGTTCTGTTATAGCATTTTAGTGTATTCTTCTAATTTTGGAGAAAAAGCCTGCAAGGGATATGGGCCCTGTGAGATTCACTCTAGCAATTTTATTGCACTCAGAGTTTAGAAATTTATTAACAATTGCTAGTTTCATGTTCTTACTAACTTATATGTGATCTGTCAATGCTAGATCCAACTAGGTTTTAGGTTAGGTTCTAATTCTCTTCATTAGCACCACTCTGTCTCAAGATTTAGCATATTTTAGCTCTGTGACATCAAATTTTTGATATGTTGAGCACATTTTGATAATTTGCAGTTTTCCAGCAGAAGACTGGTTTTGTTTGCTTTCCTCATGCAGGTTTATTCTGTTATGTAGTAGAGCTAGGGAGATTGCTTTGGGGATATATCTACAACGGATGCTCTCCCTCTCCCCATGGACAACTTGGGGAAGGGAGTTTTGTCTGTTTTGCTTGCTTTGTGGGTTTTTTTTTGGAGGGGGAGGGGTCCTCTCCCAAATTCTGAAAGAAAAACATGCAATACAGTAATGATCTGTCCCCTGGCAACCTCACTCTAGGAAATTTGCAAATAATTAAATTTGGCCTTATCAAAACTAATAACTAATGATTTAAGGGAAGGGAAAAACATTAAGAGTGTAAAGTTAGAACTAATAGAATGGGAGAAAACATTTATAAATCATATATATTAATGGACTTGTATCTAGACTATGTTAATTACTTAACATCTCAACATAAAATGACACAATAATGTATAAATGGTTAATAAGTAAATGAAAATAGTGTTGCATGATTTGACATCATGGAAATATAAATCAAATATACAATTAAATACCATTTCACAATACAAGTATGGGTAGAATAAAAAATTAGAATAACAACAATATTTGAGAGAATATAGAGAAATAGTAACCCTATTAAAATGTAGTTAGGAATGTTAAATAATCAAGACTCTGAAAAACAGACCTGATTGCCCTCCAATTATTAATGGAAAAAAAACTATTATGTGAGCCTACAATTCCATTTCTAGATATATACCCCAAACTATCAAAAAAGGGATTCAAATATAATTTTGTGCATAAAATTTCATAGCAACATCATTCTAAACTACAAGTTTTAGACAATCCAAATTCCCATTAACGGATGAGTGGATAAACAAAGGTATACACACAATGGAATATTGATCACTTGCACGAAGGAAAGGCACATGCTATAATGTGGATGAACATTGAAAGTTGCAATTGAAGTAAATAGCTCAAATACAAAGGAAAAAATCTTGCTTGATTTCACTTACATGGAATGACTAGAAAATGAGAATTCACAGATACAAGTAGTAGATTAGGGGTGACCAGATTCAGGATCAAATGGAAACTGAAATATTAATGAGTAAAGATACTCTGCTTGATGTGCTGAGAAATTTGTTAATGTTTGCTGGTGATTCTAGCATAAAATTGTGAAGTCAGGGAATAGTCCTCAATTGTACATGTTAAAGTGCTTATGGTTAGAATGTTCTGTTGTACAAATGTTTACAAATAATTTATTTTCTTATAAATTAGAATTGAAGTATTGATACTTGCTATTGCATGGATAAACCTTGAAAACAATATGATCACTGAAAGAAATAAGTCATGAATTATAACTTACTTCCTTTCATATCAATGCCAAGAATAAGGATAAAGATAGAGATAAAAAAAAAGTTTATAGTTTATTGGGGCTAAATGGGAGGAACAAGGATAGGAGGATGTGAGGCAGAGTGTAGAGTGCATGATTTTAAGAGTTAATGAAAATATTCTAATATAGTCTCTGGTGTTGGTAACACATATTTTTTGTATAAAATAATAAAAATTCTAATAATATGCTTTATGTAGATGAACTTTATGGTATATGGCTTATATTTTAATAAAACTTTATTTAAAAAGAGAAGCTAAATTGTTCCTTGGAGAGGAGGGAATGTGTGGGAGGCAGATATTATAGAGTAACAAGTGAAAAATTGGGGGATCTCACTATTAGGGTGGTGGTGATGGTTATACATGTGTAAATATACATAAAGACTTTCCAAATGATACACTTAAATATGTGATGAATATCATATGCTCATTATGATTCAATAATGTTTATGCAAATAAACAAATGGATAGATGAATAGGATAGAAAGATAGAGAAATAATGACCTGTGAAATGCTAGATAGTACTTCAAATACATCTGTATTCTCTGTACATTTTTTAGGTAAACACCAAGGAAGCAGCAACATCACATGATGGTTTCATTACACAAAGAGAAATGCTACAAATCTATCTAGGTATGCTCCACTCTGTCCTCTGATAGGTTCAGGGCATGATGGACATGGAGTCTAGTGGTGAGGAATACAGCCCAGACACTGGGGCCCACTATCAAAAGACATACACTTTGGGCCCTGGCCAACCATTCTAACATTTTTTTTGAAATGTTATATCTGTACATATGTTCAAGTGAAAAAGGATCAAGGTTTCATAGTGTTTATTCCAGCACTATCAAATAATAAATTGGCCCCAAATGCTGTAATTGACTTCCAAATACTCCAGGACACTCATACCTGCTCTGGGGCACTTCCCTTTTCCATAGCTCCACCCCAAGAGCTAGCAGTATAGTAGGAGGACTTGCAAATCCCTCCAGTTGCTGATGTAAACCAGCTCAGCTATGATCCTGCAGTTCTGGGAGAGGAATCTCAACCCAGGGACATCCAGAAATTCCAATTTGTTGATAAAGAATGAACACAGATGAGTCAACATGGAGTTAGTTCTGAGCTGGGTTTTCTTATCACTGTTTAAAAAGATCAATTTATGGGGAACAAGAGACATTGAGTATATGAGTTGATATGAGAGAGAAAAACACAGGACAAGTGTGGCCATTTTACTGACCAGGATGTTTGTCCTTTCAGGTATTCTCTTAGTGGAGTCTGGGTGAGAATTCATACAGCACTGTGTGTCTTGGAGACTTTCCTTGGAAACTTTTAAATTCACCCCCAGTAGCTGCGACTTAAACTGCATCCTGCAGGCTCCATGGGTGGACTGCAATGTGTCTCAGACAATAGTGATTCTTGCGTTGTCACAAACAATGCAGGATACTGAAGGGCCAATTCATCATCCCCATTTTGGTTTACTATGAACACTATGTCTGCAGATGGACAGACGGAGTCAAGGACATGGCTTTGTATTGGTGAGGCAGACACTGTAAGGGGAGGCAGTAAGATCCTAGACTGAATTCTCCCCTTGCAGTGGATCAAGAGGTGGTCAGGATATAGGGATAGTCAATTGTGAGTGAGCACAGTTTTCACTCACAGGAACAGGAGAAGTGGGAGGCTAAGGGTTGGCTTCCTGTTAGGTCTAGGACTTCCACTAAATTTGATTTTTCCTCCCAGGAACCTCACTAGGTTTAGAACTGTGTTCTTTCCACTGAAGTATCTGAAGAGGAAAGTTTCACTGTATTTGGAGGAAACATTCTCACACACACTCTCCATATGGAAGCAAGCAGAAATGTCTCTGCCAGTGGTCTCCAGGACCAGACATCTGAGGGAGCTCATGGTAGCCTGGTGAGTCTTTTCCAGTCATATTCAGGAAGAGACCTCAATGGGATGATCCAAGATGCTAACTCAGGCTAGAAAAAAGAGGGATGCTATGCCAGGGTCAGTATCTTTAAACCATAAAGCATTTCACATCTAATTCTCCTCCGCACACAGAAGTGTGCATGTCAGACTCAGCACTGTCAGGGTGTTTCTTTTTACCATAATCTTTTATAATTTTACCCTTTATGGTAAGGCTATTTGGGGTAACTCAAGCAAAATTATACATCGAATGAATCTTTTGTCTCCCAGGAAGTGTCCTACCTTAGTATGACTTCCAAGCCTAGTCCTTGGCTCAGAATGGCCCCTGGGTCTCCTGTCTTTCACACAACCATGGTAATGAACTCCAATAAGAGCAGCGTTATTTCACTCTATGTAGAGTGATAGGAGATGCATTCTCATGACCATCACACTATGTACTGCTTTTAATACTAGAAAACATGCTTTGAATTTTCTCATTTTGATGACATAGAATCACACCTGTGGTTTCAAACAACTTTAATTGGTCACATTCAACCCAATTGCATTACTCCTGAAAGCTGTGCTATATACCATCACTTACATATGTTTTTCTCATTAAGAATTGCCAAATGAGAAGTATTGACATATGCTCCCAATTTCATTGATTTATCTCCATATACAGAGTTCATGGAATAGAGTAAGAGAGTCCCTTTCCACACAATGTCCCCTGATTTCCCATTAGAAAAGCATATTTACCTAATGACTCAGTGTGGAGGAGACATGGGTCTTGCAATCCTTAGTCAGCCAAAGGGGTGCTGATGCAAAGCACAAGACATTGGTTGGTTTTCAAAAAGGGTAGTTATTTGGGGTAGAAACTTACAGATACCAGGTAATAAGCATAAGTTAATTCCCTCACTAAAGTCTATTTTCATGTATTGGAGCAAGATGGCTGCCAATGTCTGTGAGGGTTCAGGCTTTCTAGGTTCCTCTCTTCCAAGGTCTTGCTTCTCTCTGAATTCAGGTTCCTCTTTTCTCAGGACTTGCTTCTCTTTCATCTGTGAGCTTACTTCCTAGGGTTCCATCTTAAGGCTTCAGCATCAAACTTCAACATCAAAACTCCAACATCAAAAACCTCAACTCTATCCTTTGTCATGCCTTTTATCTGTGATTCCCCACCTACCAAGGGGTGGGGACTCAATGCCCTAATGACATTGCCCAAGCAATGCCCTATTCATAACTTAATCATGCCCAGATACAGACCAGATTACAAACATAATCCAATATCTATTTTTGGAATTTATAACCATATCAAGCTGCTACATTCAGTGTTTGCAGAGAACACCAGCTGTGGATAAACAGATTCAGGGCATTCCTCATTTGGGAGGCTTTGTGCTGCTCCCTACATCTGAGTGCTGCTTATGTCTATGCAATGAAGGGCTCAGAATTCAGAAAGTCTTAATTCTGACATATCTTAGCTCTTTCTGCATTGCATAATCCTAGGAAATAGAATTTGTAATGTAATCTCCATCTTCATAACACCTGTTCCTCTTTCTTTCATGTTGAAAGCTTGGTTAGAGACAATTGCTAACATTTGGCACCCTCTATCCTCAGAATCTGCTGAATTGTTATCGTAAATGCAACAAAACAGTGATTTTTCAATATACTGTAATGCATGAATTTGAGAATGCAAATGGCTGTCTTAAAACCCATTTATGTCAGCATAATCAGTAATCATCTTGTTTACCTTATTTCATGCTGACACAAGGAAAACTCATTCCAACATTGGCAGATAGATGAGAATTTTTCTTTTCAAAATAATTTTTGTGGCTTCAATTTTATTTATATCCCTTAATGCTTTGAAAGTAAAATCATGTGAAGTCAATAGATAAACTTTTTTAAAGTTCATGCACAATTTAACTAAATATTCTGGGGAAACTCCTGAGTGTTCTGTTTATTGGGCCCAGATCCCACTGGGTAAGGATAGGAATCTCTGGACTACAGGGCAGGGAGGACAGGGAGGGACAGGGCTATGTGAAGAGGGGTGACTGTCAGGAACCACACTTTCCTCTCCTAGGACAGCCTATGACTCTTTTCTTTCTCTGGAATCCTGTCAGTTTGTGAAGAATCTCGAATTATGTTTGATGTATTGATGGACACCCATGCATGCAGTTGTGAGACCTCATTTCTAAGCCTGAATCTTCAGAAAGACCTCTGGAGAGTCAAACCCCTGTCCTTTTTTCTCAGTCTTGAGCCTGCACTCCTGTGCCCCCCTCTTCACTGTGCTACTGCTCCACCCTCCTCATCATGGCAAATTCTGCTTTGGCTCCTGGAAACATGATAGTCTTGTGGATTCCCTGCCTTTGGTCACCTGCTGCTCCCCTTCCCCGCCCCCAGCCTTTCATCCCCTCCTCTGTCCCAGGAAGCACTCCTTTGGTCTATCCTTGGTCACCTGTCCCTTTTTCCAAGCCAGGCAGATTATTCCAACATATCCCATTGCCATCATACTGGAATCTGCTTTATAAATGGCCTCCATATATTCAGCTGCTCTTCTGATTCCATCTCCCCCTGCTTGCTGGACACCTGCACCTGATATGTCACAATGATTCTGACCTGCTCTAACCACACCCTCCCTCATTCCTGTCAAATGTGAATGAATTTGTGGCCTGCTAGTTTTATACAAACCTTTCACTTCATTGGCCCAAATTAGTGCATTTTAATACCTTGCTGTCAAGAGACATTTTCTCAAGGTCTTCACTCAAAATGCATTTGAAGATGATTCAGAACATGGAATGACAGACCTTGGCTCCCACAGAGCAAGATGGTAGAAGAGTCCAAGCCTGTGATGCAGTTCCCTGCCTCAGCTGCTGCTGGAGGTGAAGGACTTAGGAGCTCTCTCCAGAAACAGCTACTCCAGAGCCCCCTTCTTCTGCTAGTGTCCCAGGGTACAGATAAACGTCCCAGCAGCTCCAAGAAAAAATTGACATTTTGCTAAAGTCCATGGGAAACACTCCAATCATGAAAAAAAAAGTGGGCTGTAGAACAAACCCAAACCATCCAAGGACTCATCGACGTCATCAAAAATTCCTTAATTATGTGGCCTCAAACAGTTTATTTATTTGAATCAGTCCCGTACCCGTTCTCCAGTCTAGGGATTTAGAATGCTCCATGAGTGTTTTGGCAATGATGGTAACCTGATCTTGCATTACTGCAAATCCCAGGCATGGGGATGAACAACAGAAACAAACAACCCACAACTTTAAAATAAAAGAAAGAGCAGCTCTGATACATTCTGAGGCTTCTGTCAAGAGATTTAAGGATATGATCTACTCAGCCATGTATCTCCTATGATTTATATTCATGTACAAGAACGCACCCATAGATATAAATTCACAAAAAATAATTTGCATTAATACACAAATCCTTATAAAAATAGAGTATTTTGTACCTACTACCCACAATCCAGATCTGTCTCCATGATATTAAAAAAGAGACTGTATAAAGTTTCATTACCTTTTTCTCAATATGTGTGAAATTGTTTAATTGTAGAATTAGCACTCTACTGATATTTTTTCACTGTAAAAATTCACTTACTAAAGCATTATTTTTTGTCTTATTCAGGGAAGTTCAATTTGTCAGAGGTGTGAGATATGCCTTTTATAAAACATTAAGGTCTACAGTTATCATAAAATATCAACCTGCTGACTGTATTTCTCACATTGACTAGAAAAGAGCAGCATAGCTGGTAGAAGAATTTGTGATTTGGTCTAACTACCTCACCAGGTGATAATGGTGGAAAAGCTTTTCCTGCCAGGAAAGCAAGCATATTGACAAACTGGAAGACAGCTGTAGAGAATATAGAGCTTAAAATAAATTATTTCATTTGGAAACAAGGAATTTTACAAATTTTAGAAAATTGAATAGTAATGTCTGTTCGTATCATTTAATTTTTTTTAATTCCAGTGATATAACCACAGTGTTTGGCTCTTATTCATTTAATTTCATGTAGCTTATGCATATTCCTGACAATATGTTTTTGTTTCATATATATTTCCAACTAGAAAATCATTAAAAATCATTGAAAAAATATCTTTAGGTATTATGTGTATTTCATGCCACGACTAAAAGTACACTACTTTTCTTATGCTATTGGATAGGTGATTGCTTGAAGTTAGACTTCACGTTCATTTCATTCCATATTGTGTTATAATGCATCATTTAAAAAGAAAGCATTCCAGCTAAGCAACTCCCATGCTCTTCGTGATCAGAAAATTAGGTAATAAATGGGTGTTGTTTTATGTTTCTAATTTTGTGGGAAATTCACAGACATATACACAAAATCATACCTTGTTGAAATTTCATTACACATGTGCTTTTTAATTTTTTTAGTATATTCCTTTATCTTTATTTTATTTTTTGTCTTTATTATTTATTGTTACATTCAAAAATTATGAGGACCCCAAATACTCTCCACCCCCCTCACCCCACTCCTCCTACAACAACAACCTCCTCCAATATCATGGGACACTCACTGCACTCAGTGAACACATCTCTGAGCACTGCTGCACCACATGGTCAATGGTCCACATCATAGTTTACACTCTCCCCCAGTCCATCCAGTGAGCCATGGGAGGATACACAAGGTCCAGTAACTGTCCCCACAGTGCCACCCAGGACAACTCCAAGTCCTGAACTCACATGTGCTTTTAAAATTTGTTTCCTCTACCATGGCTCCCATTTCAGCAAATTTTACCAATCATTCATCTCCTCAGTATATACATCTCATTCAACCCTCAAGGTCTTATTCTGCTTTGCGTTATTTGAAGAGGAGTTAAAGTAACTTCATATTGGGCAAGGTGGCCTAAGATATTATGAAAAACCACCTGAGGGATGCTACCTCAAAGATAAAAGTCCATAGTTTCAGGATGACCACCAGGTTCTGATTGTGTTCACTATATCCTCAATGATGATCAGGAGGTTGCATAAGCCTGGCATCTCCATGGTGCATGAAGGATGACTTCCTCCATAGCCATGTTGACCCACTATAGGACTCTGGGGATTGAGATGGATGTTCTGGAGGGTGGCCACAAACTCCATTATAACAACGGGTTGAGGGGGGATTTTGGATGCTGTGGAGGGTCTTCTAACTCCTCCACAGAGAGGTCCTTTTTGTCCCCACTATGGCTTCACCAGTATGCTCAGCAGAGATCTTTGGTCTGCCCTTGGAAATTCTCACAGTTTAGAAGGTCTCCTATTCTGAGCAGGACATAAAGTTATATTGTCTAGGATGGAAGTCCACAGGTAGTCTGAGAAACCAAACTTGAAGGTGCAGGAAAGCAGGCAGAAGGACTGGAGGGAGAGGAGAATATCTTGTCTGTGTGATACGCAGCATGGTTGGGAAGAGTATCATTCCTGCCCCAACTCTAAGACTTCCAGGAAGCATCTCCCTGTTTAATCAATCATCTCCCTTGAACGACTGATCCTCCATGAAATGGACATGCCCTGAGTATCAAGTGGGAGTTCACAGGGTCACACCCAGCTGAACATGGAACTTAGCCTTTGGTTTATTTCTCTGTGGAAGCAAAGGTATCAGGTTGTGATTCCCCATTCATGGACAGCTGACATAAGCACTGACACACAGTTGTTCAGAGACTCAATCTCCAGTTCCCTGTGATGAGTTGATGTGAGGAAGAGAATGTGCTGCCTGCCTTTTGAGCCATGTGGGTGTTACAGAGAGAGAAATCTAGATAATAAGGACTGTTCTACATGAGGAGGTAGAAGGAGAAAACACTGCACTGTTTCTAGTAATGACTTGCTTTTTTTTCTTTTATTTTTTTTGAATGTTACATTCAAAAATTATGAGGTCCAAAAATAGCCCCCACTCCCCTCACCCCTCTCCTCCCACAACAACAGCCTCTTTCATCATCGTGGCACATTCATTGCATTTGGTGAATACATTTTGGAGCACTGCTGCACCACATGGATAGCGGTTTACATTGCAGTTTATGCTCTCACCCAGTCCACCCAGTGGCCATGGCAGGACCTACAATGTCCAGCAACTGTCTCTGTAGTACCACCCAGAAAAACTCCAAGTCCTAAAAATGCCCCACATCATATCTCTTCCGCCTCCCTACCCTCAGCAGCTACCGTGGCCACTTTCTCCACATTAATGCTGCATTTTCTTCCATTACTAATCACAATAGTTCCAGAATAGAATATAAATAAATCCACTCTAATCCATACTCTATTCCTTCATCCTGTGTAACCTGGGATGGTTAGGTCCACTCCACCTCTATATCGAGAGGGGGCTTAGAATCCACATGAATGGTGGGTGCAATTCTGTTAGCAGTTGTAGGCACTCTTGACCCCCTGCTGTGGTGGTTGACCTTCTTCACCTCCCTGTTAGCTGGCTGGAGTAAGTTAATTAAACCAGAGGGTAGGAGCCGCAGGTCTGTTGAGGTTCAGGGCCTGGCTATCACATGGACAGCCCAGGGATTCAGGTACTCTGAGCATACACCAAACCGCAGCACTAACCACAGGTCCAGTAAAAGTAACAGGAGAGGCTTATGAACAAGATCTCATCTTAGTTCAACTCCATCACACTCAGGAACATAAACTCCAAAGTAGGGCCAATTGACATGGCACTGAACTCCATCTGCCATAACCATAGAACCTGTGGGTCTCTGAAACCCTCAGAAGATCCAGTACCTGGGCTCGTATCTACCTTGGCTGTCTCTGGGACCCTGCTGAGGTGTGCATAGGAGCGACCCCTCTGATGACCTTCTGACTCTTTTTTGGAGACTCGTAGCCATATAAACTCATTTGTCCTAACCTTTTCTCCCTTTTTTTCAAGGTCAAAAACATTTTTGACACCTGATATTACATGTAGGCTGAGATATTCTACTGGTCTGAGTTGACTCTTTTATTCTAGTTTTCTAGTTACATCATCAGCTGGTACTTGGTAGTAATCTCTTGGTGCCAGGGAGGCTAATCCCCAGGAGTCATGTCCCATCCTGGGGGGAATGTAATGCATTTACATGCTGAGCTTGGCTTTGAGACTGGCCACATTTGAGGAACACGGAGGTTCTCAGGAGGTAATTCTTAAGCACCCTGCAGCTCTAGGCCTAGTTCTTATTTAGGCACACAGGCTCACAAGCATAGTCATTTTTACCAAGGGTTCATTGTTGGACCGTCCATCTTTATTGGTCTTAGCCTTTGCACTTGGGAGATTTTTGCCTTTCCACTTGACTGTCCTTACAGAGAATTCTGGATGCAGAGACTGCGGGGCAAGAGGGAGCCTCAGGTGCAAGAAGGAGCTAATGTGTTCTATGGGGAGAGGACATGCAAATGGGGCCCCTCCCTCATGGCCTGAAATCCAGCCCAGGCCCAGACCTTATAACTCTGAGAGAAGAGCCCCCTCCCCTGTGTCTGAGCTCTCAATACTCTGTGCCCAGGACTAAGGAACAGGAGGCGCCATGAAGTGTGTGCTGGTCTGGACTTTCATTTTGTCAATTTTTCATGGTAATATTAACTAGAACCTGGTTTCGCTGCAGTGTGAATATGTGTGTGCATTTGTACTTGTGTGTGTGACTATGCATAATTCAACTTCCAATATCTGTTTTCAGGTGTCCTGTGTGAAGTTCAGCTGCTGGAGTCTGGAGGTGACTTGAGACAGCCAGGAGGGTCACTGCGCCTCTCCTGCTTAGCCTCAGGATTCATGTTTAATTCTTTAACATGGACTGGGTCTGCCAGGCTCCAGGGAAAGGGCTGGAGTGGGTCTCATACATTAGATATGATGGTGTTAACACATACTATGCTGACTCTGTGAAGGGCTGATTCACCACCTCCAGGGACAACAGCAGGAACCAGCTCTATCTGCAAATGAACAGCCTGAAATCTGAGGATACAGCCCCTTACTACTGTGTGAGAGGCACAGTGAGAAGGCAAGGCTCATCCAGAAAAAAAACCTCTTCTGCAGGGTGGCCACAAGGAGATGCTCAAGACCCACTGATCACAAGGAGCAGCTGCAGGAGTAGGTGCAGGGAGAACATTGACCATGAGCTGCAGCGGTGCTCAGAGATGTATTCACCAAATGCAATGAATGTCTCATGATGATGGAGGAGATTGTTGTTATGGGGAGAGGAGTGGGATTAGGGGGATGGAGGGTATATGGGCACCTTATATTTTTTAAACGTAATAAAGACAAAAAAAAATGCATTAAAAAAAAAAGGACTGGTTTCCTGTCAGTGTCTGGGGCTTACTCTCCAGCTAACTCTTTCCCCAGGGATCATGTCTACATTGATGTTCCTGTGCCTGTCACTGACATAGTAACTTAGAATAGCTTTGATACAATAGTAGGAAGCAAATTCACACACAAAATCTGCAGACTCTCACTTATGAGGGTAGAAATAACACTGCCAATATTTACCAATTTCAGAATTCTGAGTAGTTTATGGCAACCTGGTGAATCTGTCACTGTGAGACTGAAGGCAGATGACTAATATTCCTCACTAGGAAAATGTCTGTGCTTCACATGGGAGCCAAGAGACAGGTTGTGCTAAAGTTTAGATTGTATTGGATTTCAAATTGCACTCCTATACATAAAAGGGCTCATGCCAGACTCATCATTGATCTGATTGTCTCTTTGTCTGATAATTCATTTTATTTTGCCCCATTTGCATGTCCTCTCCTGATAAGTCACATGATCTCCCTCCCTGCACCATCAATGAATAATGTGTTTCCTGCAGCCTAAATCCCAGGACTCAGTCGTATTATTTAGAGCTTCTGTGGCTCCTACAGCCTCCTGTGAAAGGCTCAGGGAGCTTTCTAACACAAGGCAGACGGGGATTCTCTCTTCTGTCCTCTCTGTGTGACAATATGTGGGAAATAAAGTGGCCATTTGTGTACATGCAGAAAATGGTGCTTGTTCAAAATGGGATGTATATATCCTATTTGAACTCTTGTGTTAATCAAATTGTCATGCTGTCACCTCCATCTCCTGTGGCTTTGGGGAGATCTGCTGATGGGCTCCCACAGTGCTGTGAACTCTGGAGGACAAGACCAGGGCTTTCTTTGTGAGCTGAGTCCTTAGTTCTCCACACAATGACCACAATACATAGGAAGCAGAATAAAAGCCAATTGAAGTGTCTACTCCCAGGCAGGGATTTGTCTAAGAACTCTGAATTTCCTTTCCTACCTTTTCTATGACTATCCTCACTCATATATTTCTCTTCCATCCTTTATTGGAAAAATAATTCCTTATGCACAAAAATCTTAGGAAGAAGCAACTTTCTTGTCTTTCATAAAGAGTCAAGTCAATATCACTCATGCTTTACAAAATACTCCTTCTGAACTGGGAATATTTAATCCTTGGGATTCTGGTGGAAAATTTGGAAATTGACTTGCCTTATTAAGAGATTTCCACTCTTGCCTACTTGCTACATCTACCTGGACACAAGTGCATGCTCATTTCATGTTGGAAATACTAGATCAAATGTAAAAGAAACACTGCTGTCTTCCATGGGGATGCAACTGTGATGGCTTCAGGAATGACTGGTCAAGAGTACTGGGGCCATCTGGTAATAACCCCTTAGTCAGCACAGGAGAGGGCCAGTTCAGGGTCAGATTTAACTATTGCTACCTCGGTTATGTATTTTGTTTTCTACATCTATTCAGTCTTTTTCGTTCAAATTTTCGGCATCATAATAAAGCTTTGTTACGTATAAAGACCCTCACCAAATGATTTCTTTCTTGGTCTTGGTAAGTGGTCAGAAGGAACACTCATCATTTTGCAGGATATTGTGAGTGTCTTGAAATGGGTAGCATAGAGTGGGCTTTTAGCAAATGAAATGGTCACATCATCAAATCATGCAAGTGTCCTGTTGTGAGGGAAAAATCAGGGCTTAGGTGATATTGCTGACTCAAATTTCAAGGGTAGATGGACCAGGATCTATTCATGAAATGGAGGTTTTCAAGACATTAAGTTTTAGGGTCTATATTAAAAGGAATGATACAGAAAGCAGGCTAAGAATGTCCCATGTGGGGTTATGATAAGAAAAAATATTGTGCAATGAATCAGTTCTTACAAGTGGAGGAGATGTAGTTAAAAACACTTATCTTGTGGGGCCTATTAGAGAAAAACTCGTGTATAGAGAAAGAGCAGCTGGCATGACTAAATGGATAAATAACAAAAATACATGTGGTTCTACCAGTTTATTATGAGAAAATAAAAACTTAAGCATGTGCAACACAAGTAAATGTTGAATTTCTTCAGGATTTCATTGCAATATTTAATATTAAATTTTTAGAGGTAATATGTCAATTTACTAAGTGTATTTG
The DNA here is from genome assembly GCF_030445035.2 of Dasypus novemcinctus. Classification (NCBI taxonomy): domain Eukaryota; kingdom Metazoa; phylum Chordata; class Mammalia; order Cingulata; family Dasypodidae; genus Dasypus; species Dasypus novemcinctus. The sequence continues at coordinate 58,770,936 of NC_080691.1, read as the reverse complement.
TACAAGGACAATAAGTACATAAAATATATTATTTTACTCATATATTGATAAAGCATACAGAGAGCACAAAATTCCCATAGACAATTCCACACTCATAGTTTTACCCATTATTAATACTATGCATAATGTGTTTTGTTGCAATTTATGATACAGCTGAGAGGAGACCTCTTGGTTTAGAGAAAAGACACCAATCACTGACTTTGTAACTAATCATCTGAAGTAGCCAAAATTTGATCAGATTGTCAATGAAGGTTATACTTGTAACAAATAGAGAAATTGGCCAACAGCTAATTATGTTTAGCAGTTAGGAGTGCACAGTGTAAGGATGGAAATGATGACTGCCAGGACAGCTGTCATGCCAGGGTAACTATGGGAAAAAGAAAATGCAACTCACTGAGGAGAAATATATGAGATTTAACACACTGATTCAGGAATATTTCACCAAATTGTTCCAGCCAGTCACTAATTAAGGAAGCAAAATGAAGCACTTGGTGGAAGACTGGCAATATCTGTATTTGCTGCAATATATTATACACACTGTCTAGTTCCCAATGAGAAATTATGAGATTTATAAAGATGCATGAAAATATTACCCAAATACTTTCAAAAATGAATGCAACAGAAAATACCTTTGGTAAAAGTCATTTGTGATATTTAACAAATTAAAATTTCAAAAATAATAATCATAAACATGTCTGGGGACTGAATGTGGCTCAAGCAGTTAAGCAACTACTTCTCACATGGGAGGTCCCAGGTTTCCCTGGCTTCCCTGAAAACAAAAATAAACAAGCAAACAAATGAAGAATCCAACTCAGGGAAGCTGATATGGTTCAGTAGTTGAGTACTGGCTTCCCATTTATAAGACCCTGGGTTCATTCTCCAGCCCCAGTAACATTTTAAGAAAGTTTCCTCAATAATAAAGGAAAGCTTGATTAAAGAAGCAAAGGAAATATCCATGCAAAATTGAACCAATTTATTGCTATTAATAAAAGGATAGAAAATTTTAAAAGAATCAAATGAAAACTCTGGAAATTAAAGGAATAATAACTGAATTTTTTTAAAAAGGAAACACTAGACATGTTAAAATATAGATTTGAAATGGTAGAATTACCAGGACTATTAGAATTAATAATGAGAGGGTTGAATTCCTGCAAACATTAAATAAATTTTGATGATAAAGAGTCCCTTGAATAATCATATGGTAAAATTAAGAGATCTTAGATGAAATGGGAAAAAAAATTTCATTGAGATGAGATGTGGGGGCAATGTTGGGAGTTGGAGTTGGCCTGGGTGGTACTGCAAGGACAGATGCTGGACATTGTATGTCCTGTCATGGCCTGCTGGGTGGCCTACAGGAAAGTGTAAACTACAATGTAAACTATAATCCATGCAGTGCAGCAGTACTCCAAAATGCATTCACCAAACGCAATGAATATTCCACAATGATGAAAGAGGTTGTTGATGTGGGAGGAGGGAGGGGGTGGGGTATAGGGTATGTGGGTATCTCATATTTTTTATGTAACATTTCTTGTGATCTATGTATCTTTAAAAATATAATTTAATTAAAAAATAAACAAATAAATAAAAAACAGAATGATGAAACAGAGTCTCAAAGAAATAATCTTAATTTACATATCATGAGAGAATGAACAAATATATATAAATATTCACAGATTAAAACCAAGATGAATATAACATCACAACTATAATCTACCTATCACTCATAAAGGAATTAATTACAAGTTATTATAATATAAATTTTTCCAAAAATTAAAAAGGAAAGGAACTCTTCCCAATGCATTCTATAAGGCCCACCTTATGTTGACAACAAAAATAAAAGAAAACAATATTCTTATATCTCTACTGAATTTGAGACAAGGAATTCTTAAGGAGAAGAAGCAGGTTTGTAAAATATTAATTAATTACATTATATCATTTTTCACAGAATGGAAAGCCTCATTTTGCCTGTAAGTTATATGAGAGAACAGATATTTCATATATGCTTTTCCTACTTCAAAGCTGCTTATGACAGGAGGGTTAACTAAGTAATGTTCAAAGTCAGGTATAAAAATTTTTTCCAAGCTAATAATTCCATTTTGCTTTGAAAATACAGTGATCTGTTTAAATTTAAGGCAATTACTGATGTATTTTGAAGTGTCATAACATTTTATTTGCTTTCTAGGGTCCTATTCTAACATTTTATTTTCTATTTCCCATACCTCCTTCTATGACTATTTGAATCTTATGCATCTTACTAATTTTTGTTTCCGGTATCATATGGACAAACACTATTCAATGTTCATTTAGGGTTTTAAGAGGAAGTAGAATGAGAAAACTTAGACTATTGATGTTTAATGATCCTTGCATTTGCCTCTTTGCTACTACTATAAGAAAATATTTGTACTTAAATGCAAATTTACTCTCTTCCTATCTGAACATCATTGATGCTTTTGTCATGTTATTTATACTTTTTATGTATGAACATGGATTATATCATTTAATGCAGACCCAAGGCCATATTTTTGTGTGTGTAGAGGGTAGGTTTTCCATCCATTACAGATTCTCTTCATGTTAAATTCATAAAACACTATACCATGTGATGAGCCCATTTTAAAATTACATGCAACAGCCTAAGTTAACACAGTATCCAGTGAGCAAAAAGAACAGCCAAATCTTGTTACTAGGGCTAACTGTGTGAGTAGACTAATTGGATACAAGCAATACAAATATATTAAAAACAATACAAATATATTAAAAACAACAGTCATTCAAGGTCCACTTAATAGTTTAGGCTACCAAAATAACCCCTTGAAAAATTCAAAATGACTGTGGAAGAGATCAGTATCTTATATTCACATGCAGGGCTGGAAGCTTAGTAATATCACAAGTTCCTGTAAGTTATAGACAGAAATTGTTTAAAAAGAATTACAGGTGAAAATCTGCTTTCCAAGAACAACAGATACTTTCAAAGGAAATGTTAATATTTAAATTGCAAGAGTGAAATTAAAAACTAAATTTATAACCTGGTGAAAGAAATATCCAAAATGAATAACCTTGATTACAAGTACTATAATTTAAAAGTTCTTCAGGATATTAAAAGCAGATACAGAAGAGCAATCCTAACATTACTGTGGTCAGAAGGAGAATACTTATGACCTACATGCAGGATGAACTCACTGCCCCATGTCCCTGACCTTCCCTTTGGCCAAACTTTCCAATGATTATGTAATATTTCTAGTAGGAAAGACATATGAAGGGTTTTTAATTATTGGGCAATACCTGAGAGACAAAGTGAGGATTTGCTTAGGACTATACTTTTACTATCATTAGGTCTTTAGGACTATTCTTTTATCTATCATGTTTTGGGTGTTTAAATGACAACTTCCGTACACAAAGTTACCAGTTTAATATAAACTTCTGAGAGCAACTCTAATATGATAGGATATCCTGTGAAAGGTGACTGTTAATCACTTAGAATACTGGGACCAAAATGTTATAAAGGGGATGCAGAACTCTGGGAAGATACTTTCATTTGCTTTCATAGGCAAATATAAAACTGGATCCTCAGAAAATATTTGCAGATATATATATATACCCTTTAGCAGAAGAAAACTATTTCATGCACTGATACATTTCATTTGCTTTTTAGGCAATAGGGAACTTCTGCACATAAAAATGTGGCCTAGGTAGTTCACCAGGAACCCAAAGCAAGGAGCTTTAGGGCTTAGGTAAAGAGAGTGGGATGTTAAAGCTGCTAGCTGTGGACAGCTCCTTCCCCTGAGAAGCTGTAAAGATCTAGTTTTGCAGGTAACTGATTTTCTGCTATAACATGCTATAAAAAATAGTGCTGGGCATTTTTTTTGTGATGTATATATCTTCAAAAGAATACAATTTACAAAAATGGATGGAGTGGGGGTGGGGAGTGGGGTATACGGGAACCTCTTATGCTTTTTGTTTTTTAATGTTACATTCTTTGTGATCTGTTAACTTTAATTTACAAAGTGTAAAATAATAGTACTAAGCATGTTTAACAAGTTTGTCCATTATACTTAGCTTTGGGAACGAGTTTCCAGTTTTCTTTATCAAACTATAGAGTTCCTTTGTTGTTTTTATTAAAGGTCAATTCACTTCATTTAAACATTCCAATCTGTACTTGTTACAAAGGAAAACATGGTTTACAAACAAAAAAAATTGAAGATATTTAATAGCTGGAGTTTTATCCATTCCCCCATCTCTCTCACTCTATTTGTTCTTCCCTATTACATGAGTTGCAGTAATATCAATATTAAGACAGGAAATAACCAAACAATGTCCTCTAAGTGTTCAAGTGAAAGGAAGATTCCTCCTCTCACACTTTAAATCAAAAGTTAGAAGTGATTAAACTCAAGAAGATATGTCTAAATCCAAGACTGGCATAAAGCTAGGACTCTTGTGCCAAACAAGGAAATTGTAAATGTAAAGGAAAAGTTCTTGAAGGAAATAAAAAGTGCCACTCCATTTAGCACATGAACAATAAAGAAGTAAAACAACTTATTTCTGATGTGGAGAAGGTTTTAGTGGTATGGATAGAAGGCAAAACCAGAAATATCATTTCCTTAAAATAAAGCCCAATCCAGAGGAAGGCCTTAACTCTCTTAAATACTTTGAAGGCTAAGATAAGTGAGGAAGCAGCAGAAGAAAACTTTGAAATGAAAAAAGTTTGCTTCTTGAGATTTCACAAAATAAACCAAGTCCATAACATTAAAGTGAAAGTTCATGCTGCTAATACTAATGTAGAAGCTGCAACAACCTACTCAGAATATAAAGCTAAGATCATTGATGATTGTTGGTGATGGGGTTGGTGTATACTCAGGAGACCTGAATCTCTGGACTATCCATATGACAACTAAGCCCTGAGCCTCAGCATACTTGCAGCTATTACCTTCTGGTTTATTGGACTAACCCTGGCCAGCTAACAGGGAGCTGAAGAAGATCAACAACCATGCCAGGGAGCGAAGAGTGCCTACAATTGCAAGCAAAAGATTTGCATCCATCATCCATGTGGAATCTAAGCCCCCTCTTGATATAAACGGGGACATAACCATCCCAGGATCCACAGGATGGAGGAATAAAGTATGGATTAGAGTGGACTTACTGGTATTGTGCTGGGGAACTACTGTGATTAGGAATGGAAGAAATTGTGGTAGTGATGTGGAGAAAGTGGCCATGGTAGGTGCTGAGGGTAGGGAGAAGGAAGAAGAAATATGATGTGGGTGCATTTTCAGGATTTGGAGTTGTCCTGGATGGTGCTGCAGGAACAGATGCGGGATATTGTGTGTACTGCCATGGTCCACTGGATGGACTGGGGGAGAGTGTAGACTACAATGGAAACCACGGTCCATGTGGTTTGGCAGTGCTTCAAAATGTATTCACCAGGTGCAGTGAATGTGTCACGATGATGGAAGAGGATGTTGATGAGGAAGGAGTGGGGTGTGGGTGGGTGTGGGGCATCTGGGGACCTCATTTTTTTAAAGATTATTTATTTATTTATTTTTTATTTATTTATTTATTTATTTATTTATTTATTTATTTATTTATCTCCCCTCCCCCCCCAACCGTGATTATTTGTTCTCTGTGTCTATTTGCTGTGTCTTCTTTGTCCGCTTCTGTTGTTGTCAGCGACACGGGAATCTGTGTTTCTTTTTGTTGCATCATCTTGTTGTGTCAGCTCTCAGTGTGTGCTGTGCCATTCCTGGGCAGGCTGCACTTTCTTTCGTGCTGCACAGCTCTCCTTACGGGGTGCACGCCTTGTGCGCGAGGCTCCCCTACGCAGGGTCACCCCTGGGTGGCACGGCATTCCTTGTGTGCATCCCTTGCGTGCATCAGCACTGTGCATAGGCCAGCTCCACACGGGTCAAGGAGGCACAGGGTTTGAACTGCAGACCTCCCATGTGGTAGACGGACCCCCTAACCACTGGGCCAAGCCCACCACCCTCATATTTTTTTTTCATGTAACATTCAAAAGAAAATAAAGAAGAAAAAAATTTAAAAAAACATGTTACCTATCAACTCATTTCATTTTTTAAAAAAGCACACTAAATAGGTGAAATAAATAATAATGTAACCTCTACCTTACATATGTAAAACTACAAGCAGAAGAATTGAGGGTTGGGGTGACATGATCATGAGCAAATATCTGATAAGTTTGAGCCTGAGTCTGGGCCTGTGCTCCTCACCACTGGATCCAACTCCTCCCCTGAACTGGTTCCAGGACAGTGTTACACAAGCCTTGTTCAATAATGTTCCTCAAATGCCAAGTATTTCCAGGCAGCATAAGCAAACCATATAATGGATACTTAGGTAACTATCTTAACTGAAGGACCATTAGAGTACCCCAGATAGTCAACAACCATAAATAAAAGGCCTAATATTTTTTTAAAAGCCCTTTCCTGTAATGCCAAAAGGGACATGGTTTGGGTTACCACCAGAATCTGTGCTCCCTGAATTGCAATTTTAAGCCCACAAAACAATGTCTTTATTGCCTTGTTGCTTAAATAGTTTCTAGTTTGACAAAAATCTTTTTTTTTTTTTTGCATTTCAGTGTTTACATAAATAATGTAGAGAGGATCACAATTCAGGAAATGTTTTTTTAAGGATCTTTGATATATCATGTAATTACTTATGTTTCCATATCTCCATTCTTTCAAATATATCTACATTTTGTAGTTTTTCATAAAATGAGTGCTGTATAATTGATATATGATAAAAAGTATAGAACTTAGTAAGTACTGATATTTGTGTATACTGATGCTACTAATATTGCCTGTGCATAAATTCAAACTTATTTTATATCCAAATGTGCCTAGAAAGCCAATCGAGAAATATAAACTCTCTAGGCTTTGGATACTCGGGGAACTGAAGGGACCTGATATCCTTGCCACTGGGCGAGCTCCAGGAATCCCATGATGTTCATTAGGTGGCGGGTTTCCAAGGAGGTATTGTAGTCATTCTAGATTGTGTTAGGGGAGGGGGAGACATGGGCATCAAGATGTAATAGACATGAAATTACACTAATATGATCTGTGAGGCAACATCATAAAGTTTGCAGAGAGTTTGATAGATTCAGCCCACTTCTCACTGAGGTTCAACTGTGACTTTAGTATACTCCTTTACATTGCAAAGTCTATGTGTTTCAGACATATTGTGTAATAATGAATAGTTACATAATTATTGTTGATATATGTGCTGTATACTTCCTTTTTGTCCCAGTGTAATTTGAATTGTTTTTGAATTTATTTTTTAAAATTTTTTTATGAGGTGCTGTGCATTGAACCCAGGCCCTCTTATATGGGAAGGAGGCACTCAACCAACTGAGCTACTCTCCTTCTAATTTTTATTTATGTTAGAGAATTTGTGAGCTTACAAAAAGTCATGCATAATGGGTAGAATTCCATGCATTACCCCTGCACCAATACTTTACATTGTTGAGTATATGTTACAGATTATGAAAGAGGATCATCAAAGTATTTCCACTATGTTCCACAGCTATATACATTCCTTTTAATGTGTTCTTCCCTACAGTTTTTACTGATAGATGATTAATTTAATTAGTTAAGCATAAGAACCCCAATGCACTCAAGGATGTATGATTTAAGAACCACATGCAGTGGGAGCAAGGGGAATCCAGAATGTGGAAGAAGTTCTGGGAAAGTTAAGGGTCTTCATGATGTCTTCTAAATCCTAGTTTCCAGGTAAGATCCAGATGCATGAAGAAGCTGCTCATATCTATATTGAGAGTAGGAAAATACAAGAAAAAACTTTCTTCACAGTTAAAAATGTTAATTTCCAACACAGAAACAAACTGTATAAATTCTGCTCAAAACAACGTCATCCAATAGAGTACCCATGTGAAAAGCACATGGACACTACAGTGTGAAAGCACTTGCGAAGGTTCAAGTGAAAAATCCAAAACCATGGACTTCCCGAGGGCTGAGCCTAGATGTCAACGCAGGTGACGAGTCAATGGGACCCAAAACTCTATACAAAGTGTGCTGCCCAATGACCTATCATCTTGTCTGGAGTAGGATGTCAGGATGAAGAAAGCAGTAAACTCGTCAAAGAATGTGCTCATTTAGAGGAATGAAAGGAGAACCCAGGTGGTTCTCTATCACAGTGGGGTTCTCCTGGCATCCAGAATTAATTTCTACCATCAAAGCTCTATCTCTGTGGACTGGTAGCTTCTCTCAACTTGAATAGCATCTGGGCCACCATTGGGTTTTGGAAGCAGAACCCTTTCTTTGTAGTTTCTGAGGTCCACACATGGAAGGATATTTCATCTCAGGATAAATCATCCCCAGAATGTCACCAATACATGATAAGATGATATAGATGGAAGATTGGTAACCTATGTTCAGATATTTAGAAAGATGCACTTGTCTGCATGTGGACTGGCATCTTGCTCAACCTGGGACACTTTGCTCAAAGCCTAAGCTCTGACTCTCCTTGGGTCAGGTCAAATATATTTCACTTCATGTGTTAGTCTGAACAATTTTTCCTGGATAAGAGGCATAACACACTCAATTCCATGTCCCAGCAGATTCATGCTGCCCTGAATGCCTTTTCCAGACAACTGTGATCTTTTGAAAGTAAACATGCTTGTCATTCTTCTTCAGTGCTGACTCCCCATCAATCAAAAATATTTGGTTTAATAGCTCCATAACATCAATATCATATACATATAAGTTTCCTATACCTCTTTGTCCTCCCACATTTTCTGTACTTGTAACCATTTATGTCTTCATACATTGCACAAACAAAACCATAGCTTTAACATTAATCTTTAAACATTTGCATTTAAACAACTGTAGAAAGTAAAAACTGGAATTACATAACAAATAATACCCTACCTTAATACTGGCATTTATAATTACCCAAAAGATTAATTTAAATGCAGATGTTTATTCTTTTATGCCACTTTAGACCACTGTCTTTTGTCCTTTCCTCTCAGTCTGAAGAACTCCCTTTATCATTGTTTAAAGGGCAGGTCAAGTGGTGATTAACTCCTCAGCTCTTTTAAAATCTGGAAATATCTTAATCTCTCCCTCGTTTTTGAAAGAAAATCTCACCAGAAATAAAAGTTTTGGCCAGCAGCTTTTAAAAATATATATACTATATATACTTTTCTGTAATTTTTATTTTTAAACATACTTAGTTTCCAAAAATATTACATAAAAAATATAGGGGATTCCCATATGTCCTGATACTTACCCCTCCCACATCTGCACACATTAACAACATCCTTCATTAGTGTGGTAACTTTTTTACAACTGATGAACACATTTTGGGGCATTGCCACTAAGCATGAATTATAGTTTACATTGTAGTTTATACTCTTTTCCATACAATTTTGTAAGTTATGACAAGATATATAATGGCCTATATCTGTCACTACAACGTCATTCAGAACATTTCCCAAGTTCCAAAAATGCCCCCATATTACACTAGTTTTTTCCCTCTGCCTCCCATCAGAAACTCCAGTGGCCACTGCCTCCAGATCCATGATGGAAGTTCTTCCATTGCTAGAATCACAGTAAGTCTGTAGTAGATTTATTGTAAGTCTACTCTAGTCCATCATTCATTCCCCAATCCTGAGGGTTCTGGGATGGTAATGCCCACTCAGGCTCTAATTGAGAGGGTGTGTAGATCCCATGGGGCTGATGGTGGGACTATCTTGCTTGCAGTTGCAGACTCTTTGTTCCTTGGAAAGGTCATTGTCCATCATCTTCTCCATATTAGTTGTCCTGGGTGAGTCCAATGAACTGGAAAATAGGTATTGCAACTCTGCTGATACACAGGGTCAGCAGCTTTTTTTCCTTTAGGACTGTTGGGTATGTTACCCAATACCTCTAGCACATGTACATACATAAGAGGTTTTGTGTGTGTCTTTATTTCTGTAGAAGGCTTGTATTTGAAGATGACAGGAATCTGTCTGCCAACAGAGGAAATTTTTATGTTTATGAATTTAGCAGCTTGATGGCCCTATTTTTAATGGTGTTATTGCCTAATCTTGTTCCTATAAGTGAGGAATAATATGTGATGAAATTTTCTCTGAGGCCCTCTTCAAAATCACCCTTTAATCAGATGGCTGTTATATAGTTTCAGTATCAAGTTTGTGGGGGTATATTTAGTTTTTAAAGAGAATTTTGTAAAGTCTTGGAAGTAGTAGCTATGACTTTTTAAATTTAAATTTTATTTTTTATTGATACTGAATGAAACACGTTGGCCAAGTAATTAATGTAAATCAATTAACTGTGCTCCTGTGTATACATTTTATTAATTAGATGATGGTGGGAATAGGAACTTTAATGGCCATTATTTGTACATTAAGCTTGGTTTAACTGATAATCACTTTTCTTTGTTGAAGTTAGGGAGATGGTAGGTATAATGATTCCTTCTTTTAATAGCTCTTGGATTAAAGTACAGATCATCACAGTTTTATTTTTTCAGGCAATATTGTAATGTTATTGCCTGGATTGACAGGCACAGTTCCATGTGGGTCCCGTTTGACATGGAGCCAAGTATTTGAACTTATGCAGGTGATGGGTTAAAGCACATTATGATAGATGTTCAATAAGAAATTTTCCTATTGTTGTAAGTTTCATGTGAAAAGGGATTTGGGTCACTGATATGCAAGAGAAGAAAGCCAAGCCCTCCAGGGGAGGGAAAATGTTGCCCCCTGTAGGGTAGAACACTTGGCCTGATAAGCCATTATCTGTAGCTCTCAAGTGAGTCCGACTCCTGTCAATAGCTCCACTGGGTCTGTAACCTTATGGATACTTTAAGCCTTGCTGGAAAGTTTGAGAAAAAATCCCCAGTAAATTAGAGAGTGGGGACTACCTGTAAGAAAAAGTTTTATTACATGTTTTCAAAGGCAGGCTTCCTTAAGTTTGAAGAGGAACACAGGGTTTATTTTGTATGAGAGTACAAAGAAATGTGCTCATTGCATTATGACAATTTTTAAAATAAGAAGTGCTCTACATCTACATCACTTGTCTGGCAATGGATATTTGCCAGGGAAGATAAACCCATGATGGCATATGTGTGTGTGTTTATGTTTAAGTTTTGATAATTTTTATTATGTAAAAATGTAACTGTACTTTTTACATAGCTCTGTGTACTTATGTGATTATATGTCCTTACAAATGTATTCTTACAAATAAATAACACATATGGATATACATGAAGGAGGAACTATCAAGAAACATTACTAAATACTTTTCTTTTTTAATTTAATCGCCTTTTATTTTAAAGATACATACATCACATTCATTCTTGGGGTCAAGGATCCAGGGAATGGTGAGAGGTCCTTGCTCTGTGCAGACAAAACAGGCACTCTGTGGGAGCAATCAGGGGAGGGTGAGGTCTCTGATTGGAGTGCCCCTGTTTAACATTTTCTCCATCCCACATACCCTTGCTCCATGCTCACTTGCTGATAGAGCTGGCCTTGCCTCTCTCTGAAAGGTGCTGCAGTCTTAGACTCCTACAATCTAAGAACTGCTTTGATCTATTCTCTACCCTTGACTCCCATTCTAAGCTTAGATGCAGAACCTTTACAGTTATGACACATTATTCCATTGTGGGCCTCCTTCCAAGGCATTGACACAGATAATTTTCTTATATCAATTCTTAGAAGTGATTCCTAACATTATCCCCTTCTGTGATTGGAGAACCTGGGGAATGGGTGACCAGTGACCTGGTTGAACAAGACATGGGCTTTGTGCTGTGCAGAATCCATGTTGTAAACCCCAAACAACATCCTGTGGGGTAAGAGAAGCTCTCTGTATACAGACTGCAGGATCCCTCACTAGAGGCACAGAACTAGCGTATGGCATGGGCAGGGCTAGAGCCAAATAAAGCAGGTCCAGGCCGTGTCATCATCCCCCACCCAGCACAGGTGCACCTTGAAACCCAGTGACTGTCACCAACTCAGCCTCTTGTTCCCACAGGCACCCCAGATGCAAATCACCCTGTGGCCTCACAGAAGAAATGCCCCTCACAGGCTGGGCCTGTGTGGTAGGTCTTCATCCTCCAGGTGGCCATGCAGATGCTGGGACTCCTCCTCTGCCTGCTGGCAGCAACCCTGGGTGAGGGTCTTCGGGTTCAGGAGTTCAGAGGGGCTTGATTGTGGGGTAGGACAGACTCACAATGACTCTCCTTTTCCCTAGGTGTCCTGTCTGAGCTCACCCTGAAGGAGTCAGGCCCAGGATTGGTGAAGCCCTCGCAGACTCTCTCCCTCACCTGCTCTGTCTCTGGGGGCTCCTTCAGCAGTTATGCATGGAGCTGGATCCGCCAGCGTCCTGAAAAGGGGCTGGAGTGGATGGGGTACTGGCACACATCATTGGGCACAAGCTACAACCCAGCTTTCCAAGGCCGCATCTCCATCACTGCTGACACGTCCAAAAATGAGTACTCCCTGCAGCTGAGTTCCCTGAGGACTGAGGACACGGCCAAGTATTACTGTGCAAGAGGCACAGTTAGGGGAAAGCAGTGTGAGCCCAGACAAAAACCTCCCCTGCAGGAAGAGGATGGACAGCAGGGGGCGCTTAGGACCTGCAAGGACAGGACTCAGCCCCTGGAGAGGGTGCAGGGAGGGGAAAGAGTTCCTGTCAGCATCTGGGGCTTCCTCTCCCAAGAGCCTATTTCCCCAAGGACTTGCCTTTTTCCCCTTGCCTGGGTTCTCCTTCAGTCCCCAGTGCAATGTCAGGAAGATTCATAGCCTGCATTTGTTTCACTTCTGGAGGGAAATGAGGTCACTGCCCCGGCTTTTATATCCCATTATTTTGGAGTTTGACTTAGCTCTAAGTGTGACCTTTTGCAGCTCATCTGAACTACTATTTCAAGCACCTCATGAAACCCACGGTCTGTGACAAAATATTCCTTTCTCTTCTTTCTAAACATTAAATCCAATTTAGGGAAAGAATGAGTAAACATTCATTTTTTTTCTTTGAAAAATAGATTTAATTTTTTAATTTTTATTTTTTATTTTAAAAGAAGCTTTAGATTGCATAAACATTGTGTAAATGCAGGAGGTTTCTATTTTTTTATATATTTAAAATAAGATTTAGTTTAAATAAATGATACCAAAATGTAAAGGATTTCCATATGCCCCATCTCTTTCCTTCCCACATTTTTCAACACTACCAATATCTATCATTAGTGTGGTACATTTGTTACAATTTAGGAACACATATTAGAGCATTGCTACTAGCCATAGTCTACAGTTTACATTATAGGTAATCCCGCATAATTTTGTAGGTTATAACAAAATACACAATGGCCTGTATCCATCACTGCAATGTTATGCCGGGCAAATCCAAAGTCCCAAAAATGCTCCAATATTACATCTGCTTTTCCCTCTAACACCCCACAGAACCTATGCTGTCCACTGCCTTCATATCAATGATAAGAGTTCTTCCCTTTTGGAGTAATAAGTTTATAATACAATAATAATAAGTCTACTTTAGTGCATTGTTCATTCCCCACTCCAGGAGATTTTGAGATGGTGGTGCCCACTCTGTTTCTCATTGAAAGAGGACTTAGGTCCCATGTGGCAGATGTGTCGACCATCTGTTCTATGGGATGGGCATTGTCCATCTCATCTCCTTGTTATTTGTTCAGGGAGAGTCCAATGAACTGGAGAGTAGATGTGGCAACTCTACTGAGATTCAGGGCTTAACCAGCTCCTCCATGCTCAAGTGGAGGGATGGGGATGGGGATGAAGATGGGGATTGGGAGGTTGGGGATGGTTCAGGCAGGGCCACACTGTGGGGGGACCAAGAGTGAGGATGGAGGCGGTGCAAGGCCATGGAGGTGTAGATGTGGGTATGACCTGGGGTGGATTTGGGACTGGAAGTGCACACTAGTGTGTCCCTGTGTAGTTTTGGATGTTCCTTACCCTTTGTACATGGAGAACTTAGGCCAGCTGATCTCAGTGGAGCATTCTAAAAGAGCATGGGCTTGGCTGTAGGAGCTGAGTTCCCCAGATAGAGGCCAAGTGAAGGGGCTGAAGGGATGTAGTCTTTTGTTTCCTTTGACCAGCATAATGTCAGGATCTTTCTAGAACAGTGGGCAATGGTGGCTGGATTCTGAAGATGAGTGCCCAGCCCAAAGCTGGGTGATGAGGAGGGTACCAAGGGCTAGATAATCCCAGTGGGCATCAGGCCTGCAAAGATTCCAGGAAATTGAGTGGGAAATTCTTAATGCTGGAACAAACTCCAAGGGCAGTGAATGAGTCTCCCTGCATCTGGCAACAGAGTGACTGCTATCCCCCGGCCCATAGAACACAAGTTGGCTGAGGATGCCAGTTTGTCACAGGGTGGGCACTGTTGAGCCAGGATGAGGAAGCTCCTCACTGCAGGAGGCAGTGCAGTGTTCTAGTGCTCCAGAGGCTCACTGGACCTACAAGTCACAGCTTCATGATGGTGGCAGTGATGGGCAGAAGAGGGAGATGTTCATATCAGGCCTGGGCTTTGGTTGCATCCAGAGAATTCAGGCATGAGCAGGTGTCCGATGAAGGAGGATAGGCCTGCTGGACTCTAATCTGCCTCCTCTGCACTAAAGGCCACTCCCCCACCATGATTTTGGGGATTTGGGCTTCACTGGGCACATCCTTGTGTGGAATAAGGAGAGAGGAGAGTGATGTGTCTGCTGTGTTCTGAACAATTCTGACCTCCCCTACTCTAAGAATTCTCCAGCTGAAGATGGGAGATGGAGTGGACATAACAAAAGTGCTTTCTGCATCCTCAGGCCAGTTCTAGCAGCCCAGCTTCTCCATCTGACCAGCCACCTCCCCTCCCCTGCCACTGGCATGAGCTTCTACCCAGAAGACTCAACATGGATGGTGTCTCCTGGTGCTGTGCCTCCCAGAGACATGCAGGCAGCTGCCCTTGTCACTTGTCAGTCACTTGCCCTGTCAGTCATTTGTCCCTTCATCATCCTCTTCCTCCCTCTCTCCTCTCTCTATCCCTTTTTCCTTCAATCATTGAATTATTTATTTAATCAAACATTTTAATGTGATTGTTAAATACTGCCTTGGTGTCTGGAGCTTTTGGTCCACTGAGGAACACAGACTTTTGTGCATATAATTACCGGAAATGTCTACATGACCCATGGAAGAAAAGACCAGGATGCTATAGGAGGATCTAACAAGGGCAGCCCACTCAGTTTTGAGGGGCAGATAGCAGAAATGACTTCCAGAAAGAGATGTTTCTAAGCCCAACAGGCTGACACACTTCTGTCTTCCTCTGAGTATGGAGAGTGAGTTTTGCAAGAAGCCCACATTCCCTAGAAATAGTGTTCATTTTTCTGTCCTGCTCTGTAGAAAATGTGTGTGGGGTGGAGGAGTAAGAGGACAAGGGGGAATCTAGGTGTCTGACATGCTGGTGGTGAATGGAGGCTGTCCTGTCACTGTCCTCCTGCCCCTTCCTGTTTAAAAGTAAAAAACATTCAATGGCCTCCTCTGCTCAGCAGCCAATGCTCACTGTCTTCCAACCATGCAGAGTGTATTAGTGCTTTAGGTACAAAAATCCCAAGTGAATTTTAGACATCTCAAGTGTGAGGTCTATGCTGAGTCATCTTTTTACCCCTCTATACTTATGGATGGTTTGTGCTTATTAACTCTCTTGATTCAAAAGTGATGACATTATCTTCTCTTGGTGAAATGTGTGAATGTCTCATCAACAGATTAAAAGTGAGGAGAGTTGTATGGTATGTACAATTGCTCTTTAAATTTTGGAAATTGAACAAAAGAACATTGAAGGTTGTCAAGGCAGTTTTGAAATAGGATTTCTTCATCCTTGACACTTCCTGCTTTTTCATGCCAGAAGATTTTTACCATCACCACAGTATCTTTCAGAGGATTGAATCATTAACTTTTGTCAGGCCATGCTCACAGATCATCTCAAAAAAAAAGCTGCACTTCTCAAGGCACATCCCTGGAGAAATATGGGACAGGAGCAAGGCCATTAGAGTTGGCAGGGGACACATCCAAAATTGATTCTGTCCCAACTCACTTTAGATCTAGAGGAAACCACCAAACTGCTCAGTGCCTCAGTATCTTCATCTCACTCTCTTGCTCCAATTTTTCTCCCTTCCCCAGTGGCTGAGATGAGAGAAGTGGATTTGGGTGTTAAGTAAATACCCAGAACCTTTGCTTTTTTAATTTGTTAAAGAAGTATTTGTTTGTGTGCATGTGTATGTGAGTCAAAGAGACCAATACCAAGCTGAGACTTAGCCTGGACTTGGTAGGAGAAAAGTGGTACCCTCAATTCTCATGATAAACACAAGAGAAATGGAGAGAAAAAAGAAATTCTTAGAATGTTCTGACTGTGCATATGTAATAGTATTTACCATCTTTTGCATGATCTGCTTGTCTTTTGCTGCTTTGAAATTATAATGAATATTAAAATATAAGAAAATAAAAAATAAATGAAACACCCAATATGTATGAAAATATGACTTGAAACAAAATAAAAAGAAAATTGATACTCTGAAATAATCACTCAAATATAAATTACAAGAGCTTAATAAAATTCAATACAAATTATTATAAGAAAAATTTTAAAATTACACAAATACTTATAAATATTTATTTTTTAATTTTTTTTTCATTTTTAAAGAAACTTTATTTTTTTAATTCATTTTTAAAAAATATTACATTCAAAAAATATGTGGTCCCCACTCACCCCCCACACCCCACACACCGCCACTCCCCCCCCAGCAACACTCTCCCCCATCATCATGACACATCCAGTGCATTTGGTGAATACATCTCTGGGCATCACAGCACCTCATGGTCAATGGTCCACATTATAGCCCACACTCCCATGTTCCATCCAGTGGGCCATGGGAGGATCTACAATGTCCAGTAATTGACCCTGCAGCACCACCCAGGACAACTCCAAGTCCCGAAAACACCTCCACATCTCATCTCTTCCTCCCATTCCCCGCACCCAGAAGACATCATAGCCACTTTTTCCACACCAATGTCACATTTACTTTGGTTACTAACCAAAATAGTTCATGAATAAAGTATCAGTAAGTCCACTCTAATCCTTACTGTATTCCTCCATCCTGTGGACCTTGGATTGGTTGTGTCCATTCCACATCTACATCAAGAGGGGGCTTAGATTCCACATGGATGCTGGATGCCATCCTTCTGCATTCAGTTGTAGGAACTCTTGGCTCCATGGTGTGGTGGTTGACATTCTTCAACTCCGTGTTAGCTGAGTGGGGTAAGTCCAATAAACCAGAGTGTAGGAGCTGAAGTCTGTTGAGGCTCAGGGCCTGGCTATCATATGGTCAGTCCAGAGATTCAGATCCCCTAGATATACCTTAAACCCTAGCACCAACTACAATTCTGGTAAAGTAACAGGAAAGGCATGTGAAAAGAGATCACATCTGAGAACAGCTCCATTATGCAGAAATACCAACTACAAAGAAGGGCCAACTGACATGGCAGTGAACTCCATCTGCCATGACCATAAAACCTGTGGGTCTCTGTAGCCCTCAGAAGAACCAATACCTGGGGTTGTTTCTACTTTATCTGTCTCTGAGACTCTGCTCAGGTGTGCATAAGGGCAACCACTTTGATAACCTCCAGTCTCTTTTTTAGAGACTCATAGCCATATAAACTCATTTGTCCTTTCCATTTCCCCTTGATGTAGGTAGGTCAAAAAGCATTTTTAACTCCTGTTATTATATGTAGACAGGGATATTCTGCTGGTCCGAGTCGAAACTTTTATTCAAGGTCATTTTTTAGTTATGCCATCAGCTGGTACTTGGTAGTGATCCCTTGGCACCAGGCAGGATCATCCCCGGGAGACATGCCCCATGCTGGGGGGAAGGCAGTGCTTTTACATGCTGAGTTTGGCTTCGAGACTGGCCACATTTGAGTAACATGGAGACTCTCAAGAGGGAACTCTTAGGCACGCTGCTGCTCTAGGCCTTGTTCTTATTTCAGGTGCACAGGCTCACAAGCATAACCATTAGTATCAGTATCATTAGTATTAGTATCACAGTTGGGCCCTCATTCCTTCCTGGTCCTTGCCGTTGCACCCGGGGGACTGCTGCTGCTCCCCTAGGGACCGTGACAGAGCGCCCCTGGCCAGGAACCCAGCACCCCCCCAGCTATTGTTTTTAATAGTTTCCACTATGAATATATCCAAACATTTCCATGAACCCTGGACACATGCCCTGTATTATTCCCTGTCAACCATATGTCCCCTGTCAATAACATCCCATACCAGTATTCCTCTGCTGCCATTGTTGAACAACTGTGTGATCCAAAACTTCCTGAAAAGTGAAGCCCAATATAATGCCAATTTCCCTTAATAGTAAAATGGAATATAGCGATGAGTTTAAAGGTTATAGAATATTATTAATTTGAAGAAATTCTACATCCTATCTTTTTCTTTTCTTTTTTCTAATTATTAAGCTTATCTTCACAAGAGTTTTAGATCACAGTAATTCATATATACAATATACAGTACTCCCACATATCCAATATAAAACCTTTTCCCTTCCACAGCAATAATCTTTTAACATATTCATACCGTATTTACTGAAACTGATGTACAGATATTGAGACAATAGCTTTCAAACAAGGTAACATTTGTGTTTACATTGTGTTTTATACTTTAGGCTATACAATTTCCTAAATTTTTAGTTATCCTGTGTTTTACATTATGATTTACATTATTCGTCTATCGGCCCCTACATGTTTTTGGTGTAATAGTACATGTTTTATATCCATCCTTGTGTATTCTTGTAAAACACTTCTATTGCCCTCACAGTTATGTTGGTTCCATCTATTCAGTACTTATTTCCCCCTCCCTTAGGGCCCATAGTGACAGTCAATCTTCATTTCTTGAAGAGCCATGTTCAGAGATACTTGCAACAGTATTGAGGGCTTGACATGCTCAACTGCCCTAATGCCCTGGGAGCCACCATTTCTCTTGAGAGATACAGTTCCCTCTATATGATGGCATCAGTCCTCCCCAGGATGTGGGTATATCTTCACTCTCATTATATGGGTCTCTACCCAATGGTATAACCCACTCTGGCAAAATGAGCATTCACATATTCCCTAGGAGTCTGTCCTACATCAGATTATCCCCTTTAAGTATCTTAAACAGGTAACTTTCCTTATTATATTTTGAAAGGGTTTTCTATAGGGGTGGAGCAACATACAAACATAAGAGATTGTCAGGTATTCATTGAGAGTACTTACAAATATTTAAAATCAGGTAATTCAGAAATGAAATATGTTTTAAAACATATATTAGAAAATTATTTTAAAGATAATTGATAATCAAAATAATGCATATTTATAGGATATGAGTAGATCTTAACAAAGTGTTGGGTAGATGTATCTGTACTCTAAGAGCTTAGATTTATAAAGAAATATTCAAAAGTTAGATAGAGCCATTCCCTAGTAAGGGACCATGACATTATATTGGGCTTCAAATTTCGGGGAGTTCTGGATCACAGAGTGTTTCAACAATGGCAATGGAGGGATACTGGTATGGGATACCAATGACAGGTGATATATGACTGACAGGGAGCTGTACAGAACATATGTCCAGGGTGCATGGTAATGTTTGGATATACTCATAGTGGCAACAATTAAAAACCACAGTAGGGGGGGTACTGGGTTCCTGGCCAGTGGTGCTCTGTCGTGGTCCCTAGGGGAGCAGCGACAGTCTCCCAGGTACAGTGGTGGGGACCGGGAGGGAGTGAGGGTTCAACAGTGAGCCCCTGATACTAATGACTATGCTTGTGAGCTGATAAACCCAAAATAAGAACAAGGCCTAGAGCAACTTTGTGCCTGGGAATTTCCTTCTGTCAGCCTTCATGTTACTCAAATGTGGCCAGTCTCGAAGCCAAACTCAGCATGTAAATGCAATGCCTTCCCCCCAGCGTGGGACATGACACCCGGGGATGAGCCTCCCTGGCAACGAGGGACCACTATCAACTACCAACTGATGATGCAACTGGAAAATGACCTTATACGGAAGGTTCAATGCGGATCAGCAGAATATCCATGTCTACATAAAATACCATGACTTTAAAATGCTGTTTGACCTAAAGTAAGGGGGAAATGGAAAGGAGAAATGAGTTTATATGGCTACGAGTTTCTAAAAAAGAGTCTGGAGGCTGGCAGAAGGTTTGCCCTCATGCACAACTGAGCAGAGTCAGAGAGACAGATAAAGCAGATACAACCCCCAGATATTGGTTCCTTTGAGGGCTAAAGAGACCCATGGGAGTTATGGTCATGGCCGATGGGGTTAACTACCAGGGCAGATGGCCCCTCTTTGGAAATGGTGTTTATGTGTGATGAATCTGGACTTAGATGGGATCTCCCTTCAGAAGACTTTCATGCTAATGTGCTGGAGGTGCAGTTAATGTTGGGGTTTAAGATATATTTAGGGGATTTGAATCTCTGGACTGACAATGTGATAGCCAGATCCTGAGCCTCAACAGACTCCAGCACCTACAATCTGATTTATTGGACTTACCACACTCAGCTAAGATGGAGGTGAAGAAGGACAACCACCACACCATGGAGCCTAGAGTGATTACAACTGAAAATGGGAGGATTGCATCCAGCATCCAGGTGGAATCTGAGCCTCCTCTTGACATAAAGGTGCAATGGACACAACCAATCCAGTGTCCACATAGAAGAGGTGGCATTGGATTGGGAAAAGTGGACATAATGGACAAAGGGTATGGGGAAAGGCAGGAAGAGATGAGAGGTGGAGGCGTCTTCGGGACATGGAGCTGCCCTGGATGGTGCTTCAGAGGTAATCACCGGACATTGTAAATCCTCACAGGGCCTACTTGATGGAATAGAGGAGAGTATGGGCCATGATGTGAACCAATGTATATGAGGTGCAGAGGTGCCCAAAGATGTACTTACCAAATCCAATGGATGTGTCATGATGATGGGAACAAGTGTTGTTGGGGGGGGGAGAGGGGGGGTGGGGGGGTGGGGTTGAATGGGACCTCACATATATATTTTTAATGTAATATTATTACAAAGTCAATAAAAAATAAAAAACAACAACAACAACAACAACAACAACAACAACAAAAGATAAACAAAATGTGTTATGTAAATACAATGAAATATTATTCGGCCATTAAAAGGAATGTAGTTCTGATACATATGGCAACATGGATGAAACTTGAAGACCTCATGTTGAATTAAATAAACTAGACACAAAAGGAAAAAAAAAAAAGTTAGATAGAGAAACAAAATAGAGATGGTCACTTGCAATAGAAGTATTGAGAGTACTTTTATAAAATACGTATATTCTATAAAATAGGGAAAATCCCAACATATCCATTGACTCAGTGAGGTCTGAATTGTGTGCTAGACTGTCTGGCTTTTGAATACTGGCTCCATTACATGCCTACTGTGTGGCCCTGGACAAATTACTCTATCTTTCTGTGCTCAGGATAACCCATCTGTAAAAGTAGACTTAGTCTTTTTGCAGATTAAGTGAAACACTTCTTTTTGCAGATTAAGTGAAACAATTCCTATAAATTAAATAGTAATCTAGATTTTAGTACACTAGAGGAGAGGAACTTTGTTGACATAAATTATCTTTTCATGGTGTTGGACTTAAATCAATGAACACTTATTTCTCTACCACAATTTATGTCTCAATAAAAGTTTGCTAGGATGTTTCTTGACATCGATCTGGAGAGAGAGTGACAAAAGAAATGCTTGCTCAAGCTAAAACTGGGGGTTTCTGTGGGAAGGCTAAACATTTTGCCCAGGACTGATAGGCACACCATTGCCTGAACACCACCAGTCACACAGTAACATTCCCAAACCACTTGTTCCTCAAACCCGAGATCCCCGATTCCACGTTCCTGAACCCTGAGTTCCCCAAACCACTCATTCCCTGTAACCCGTGTTCCCTGAGCCTGCCTTCCCATAAACAGGTTCCCTGAACCCAGCACTCTGCAAACAATGACATTCCCAAGCCTGCTCTTCTCAGACAAACTCTGAGAGTGGGAGGGTTCTGGTGAGGGGTGCAGAGGGGTTTGAGAAGTGTGAGTTCAATTGTCTGGTCCCCACTTTTTGTGCATGGAGGAGCATGACAGCTAGCGTGGGGAGAGGGAAGAAGAGAGGAGAGGTGAATCTGTTGAGTAGTCAAAATTACCTAAATGCTCTGGGATAGGGAAAATTTGTCTGGAAGAAGGTGGAGTCAGGCAATTAATTACTCCTGTGCAATATGCCTAGGAGGGGCACAGTAGGACATGATTGGAAAGCTTCCAATAGCTTGTTTAGGATTCCCAGCAAGGTGTGGGTGCTAGCTCTCAAAGAAACTGAGAATTATTATTTTCTGTGGTGAGTTTGTTCAACAGGGTCTCATTTGAATCTCAGAGGGGAACTCTAACATGGACTTCCTGCTGCCCTGAGAGAGAGATAATTGAGGGAGGGAGAAAAGGAGAATGACAGATTCCTAAGCAGTTTATTCAAATGCAAAGAGGACTCCTAGCTTGAGGGCTTATCTGGTTTTTATGTTTGTTTGTTTTCTTGTTTTCCCCACCCCTCTATTCCTCACCATTTTTTTTCTTTTTTTCATATTAAGTGCTGCAGGCAGTGTTTCTTGTTTGCTGTGCTTTCTCATCCACAAATTCCTCTTTTCTGTGGGTGTTGATTTTGGCTACCAATGCTATCCCCTTTCCTTTACATCTTTCTATCTTCCATCTTCTGTTGTTGCTTCTCCATTCCACCTCCCTTTGTTCAGCCCCCAATTTCTCTGGCTTTTTATTTCTAACAGCTCTATTATGTTTTCTCTCTTTTAATCGTTCTCTATATTATTGCCCTTCCTTTTCTCTTTCCCTCTTTCCTGATCACAATGGCTTTTTAATTAATACTATATTCGTCTCATTCAGTTTCCCATCTCACTATTTTATTGTTATAATAAAACAACATTATACTCCACAATTTTATTGTTATAACTCTACACAGCTAACATGAATTTAATATTGAATCTCCTAAGTCTTACATGGTTCTTTTGCTAACATTTACTATCAATACTACTATTACACCTTTTATTTTCTTACCTCATTTCTTTCCTCTGGCCCTAATCTTTTCCTAGAAAGGAACTTAGACAAAAACAAGGATGTAGAATAAGAACAAAATGTCAAATAGAAGACTTAATACACCCACAAAAACATCATCTAAATAAATTCCAGGACTAGATGGAGAAGCTAATCAACTGAACAAACACATCAAGATAAAATGAAGACAAGACAGCAACAAAAAATTACAGATCATACCAATAATCAGGAAGGTATGGCTCAATCGAATGAACAAACTAAAAACTAGGAGGAGAATCAGAATATTGGATATCTAATCAAAGCTTTCTAAACAAGTATCACGGGCAAGTTCATGAAGTGAAGAAAGAGATTAAGGATATTAGGAGAACACCTGGAGAGGGCAGGGAAAGGGAAGAAGAGATGGGATGTGGGGGCATTTTTGGGACTTGGAGTTGCCCTAAATGATATTGCAGGTACAGATACTAGACATTATATATCCTGCCATAACCCAAGAATACTCTATCTAGTAAAGCTGGCATTCAAAAATGTTGGAGAGTTCAAAATATTCACAGATAAACAGAAACTAAGAGAGTATGCCAATAAAAAAACTGCCCTTCAAAAATTCTAAAGAGAGTTTTGCAGGAGGAGAGAAAAAAATAGGATAGAGTTGTAAAAACAAATAAAAGGACAAAAAGAGAAATAAAACAACATATGATGTACACAATTCCAAATAAAATATGGCTAATGTAAGTAATCCCTTGAGAGAAACAACACTGAGTGTAAATGGATTAAACTCACCTGCCAAGAGACACAGATTGGTACAATGGATAAGGAAATTTGACCCATCTATATGCTGTCTACAAGAAACACATTTTAGACACAGGGATTCAAAGAGGTTGAAAGTGAACAGCTGGAAAACAGTCTTAAAAACAAACTATAACCAAAAAAGAACAGGAGTAGCTATATTAATATTGGACAAAATAGACTTTAAATGAAAATCATTACGAGAGACAAAGATGGACATTACCTATTAGTAAAAGGGGTAATCTTTCAAGAAGAAAGAACAATCATAAACATTTATGCTCCTAAGAAGAACACTTCCAAATATATGAGGCAAATAGTGGAAAAACTAAGTAGAGGAATAGATGCCATTATAATTATAGTGGGGGAATTTAATACACCATCAGCACCATTGGACCAAACACCTCAACAGAGACTCAAAAAAGAAACAAATACTTTGAACAATGTATTAGAGGATCTAGACCTAATAGACGTATACAGAATATTACACCCAAATAGAGCAGAATATACATTCTTCTCAGGCACACATGGCTCATTCTCCAGGATAGACCACATGTTACACCACAAAGAAAGTCAGGCACACATGGATCATTCTCCAGGATAGACCACATGTTACACCACAAAGAAAGTCTCAATTAATTCAGAAAGTTTGAAATCATACAAAATAATATCTCTGACCACAGTGGAATGAAACTGGCAATCTGCAAGGGTCAGAGAACCAGACTATGCACAAAGATATGGAAGTTAAGCCACACACTCTTAGACATACAGTGGGTCAAGGACATCTCAAAAGAAATCAGTAACTACCTTGAAACCAATAAAAATGATGAAACAACATAGAAAAGTTAGGAGATACAGCAAAATCTGTGCTGAGAGGAAAATTCAGAGCCATAAATTCATACATCAAAAAAGAAGAAAGAGATAAATTTGAAGACCTAACTTCACACACTCCTAGAAGCCTGCCCCTGTGACAGATGACCCCCAATAAGCACTTAAACAGATAACATTTCCTTAATATATTTTCTAAAGAGTTTTCTCAACATTATAAATTCAACCATATACTCAACAATCTCCCATGTTCAACATTTCCACCAACCCTCCCCCCAATTCCTTGGGCCAACTGACCCATTCTCCCAACCCTAGTGCCCCTCAAACCTCAAAGCCCCAAACAAAAGTATCTCCATGCCTCCATCTCATCCCTTCACTACACAACTACTTACCTCCACTTTCTCATAGATTTCACCTGTGTAGGCATCAGCTCAAATTCTTCCTCTTCCCCCCAATTCCTGTAAGCTTACCATCCCATCTCTAGCTCTCTGAGACAGTTTGATTTGCCTAATTCATATCAAAGAGTCCATGTAGTATTTGTCCTTCAATGCCTGGCTTGCTTCACTCAACATAATGTCTTCAAAATCCATCCATGTTATCCCATGTGTTTCTACTGCATTCCTTCCTATATCAGAGTATTATTCCATTGTATTTATACACCATATTTTGTTTATCCATTCATCTGTTGATGGGCATTAGGGTTGATTCCAACTTTTGGCAATAGTGAATAATGCCTCTGTGAACACTGATGTGTAGATATTTGTTTGTGTCTTTGTTTTCAGTTCTTCTGTGTATATACCCAGCAGTGAAATTGCTGGTTCATATGGCAAATCTATAGATAGCTTTTTGAGCAACCACCAAACTGTCCTCTAGAATGGCTGGATCCTTCTGCATTCCCACCAACAGTGGATGAATATTCCTGTTTCTCTACATCCTCTCCAACATTTGTAGTCTTCTGATTTTTTAATAGCCACCAGTCTAATGGGAATAAGATGGTATTTCATTGTAGTTTTGATTTGCATTTCCCTAATAGTGGTTTAGTGTATCTTCTCATGTGCTTTTTAGTACAGTACTTACACATGGGATAACATGGATGGATCTTGAAGACATTATGTTGAGTGAAGTAAGCCAGGCATTGAAGGACAAATACTACATGAACTCTTTGATATGAATTAAGCAAACCAAGCTGTCTCAGAGAGCTATAAACTGGATGATAGGCTTATAGGAAATTGAAGGGGAGAAGAAGTTTGTGAGCTCATGCTTTCATGTACAAAATCTATGATAAATTTGAAGTAAGTAGTTGTGTAGTGAAGGGATGAGACAAGGGCATAGGGATACTATTCGTTGGGGCTTTGCAGGCTTGAGGGGGCCTAGCATTGGGAGGAAGGGTCAGAGGGTCCATGTAATTGGGTGAATGGTTTGGGGTAGTGGGTGAACATGGGAGATTGTCAGGTACGTTGTCGAAACTATAATGTTGAGAAAGCTCATTACAAAAGATAATAAGGAAGGATTACTTGTTTAAGGTGTTTGATGGGGTACATCTGGCACAGGGTGAACCTGGGGCAGGCTTCTAGGGAGTGTGAGTGCTCATCTTGTCACAATGTTTTATATCAGTGTGTAGAGACACACACAGTGCATTGGAAAGTGCATTGTATCCCCAGGTGTGATGTTCTCAAACCAAGGAGAGGGTGTCTCTAGAGAGGATGGGAGTCTCCCAATGGGGGAGGGCAAACTAGAGTGTCAAGCCCTCAGCATTTTTGTAAGAATCTGTGAATCTTGTCCTTCAAGTAGTGAAGCTTTTTTGTCACTGTGGGCCCTGAGGGGAAGGGGAAAGAAGAATAGAATAGATGGAAGAGGAGGTAAATTGTCCCACAAGGTCATGCAATGATGGATATAAGCCATGGTAAATTTCATCAAAAACTTATAAAACTGTATAGTCTAAAATGTAAACCATAATGTAAACCATAATGTAACCAAATATTTAGAAAAGTGTACAGTCTAAAATATAAACCATAATGTAAGACATAATGGAACCATGGTTAGTAGCTATGCTTCAGTATTTGTATGTCAGCTGTAGCAAATATAAAATCCACATGTAAGAAGAACATTGCTGGGGATGGGGGAAATGGTTTGATGTTGAGTTATGAGAGTTCCCTATATTGTATATGTAACTTTACTGTGATCTAAAGTTTTTAGAAAACAAAATTAAAAATTAAAAAAATATATGTAGCCACTGAGGAAGGATTGAAAGAGACTGCCTTGCCAAATGTACATGCAGGGCAACACCTATTATTGTGATGAAAGGCAAAACCCAAGTTTTATGATATTTTTCATTTTTTAATACCCTAAATTTTTTTCTCTTTATTTTAGTTTTTCTAAATTATTATGTATTCTACTTATAATCTTTAAAATTGTCAATCCTATTTCATTTTCCTACTACTTTAACTTGGTAATATATTAGGCTTCATTTTTGTAGAAGTTTTGGCTCACAGAGAGGTTCGACTATGGCTAGGGAGGAGTACTGGTGTGTGGTGTCATGATGGGTTATACATGGTTGGAGAGAGTTCTCCAGGTCATGCATATAGGATATATGGATATGTTTGGATGTCTGTTTGGTTTTGTTATAGTGGATAGAGTTACACATGATAACTGAGGGAGTGCTGAGTTCCCATCCTAGGGAGCTCTATCACATTCCCCAAAGGAACAGTAACAATTCCCCAAATGTGAGGGCAAAGCCCAGTGAAGAGGGACGGTCCAATGCTGGGCCCTTGATACTGATGACTATGCTTATGAGCCTATGTGCTTGAAATTTTAACTAGGCCTGGAGGTGCAATGTGTCTAAGGGTTTCTCCTGAGATTCTGCATGTTGATCAAAATGTGGACACTCTGTAAGCCAAAGTCAGCATGTAAATGCATTACCTTCCCCCTAGCATGTGGCCTGACTTCTGAGGATGAGGCTTCCTGGAGACAAGGGAGTACTACCATCACCAGGTGGTCATGAAACTAGTAAAAGACCTTGAATAAAAGGGGAAATGGTAAGGACAAGAGAGTTTATATGGCTAAGAGCCTTCAAAATGAGTTGGGTGGTCATCAGATGGGTCATGCTTATACATATCTCAGCAGCAGCCCAAAGACATCCAATGTATATACAACCCTAGGTACTGGTGCTCCTGAGGTCTATAGAGACTCACAGGTTCTTCAGTCATGGCAGATGGCTCTGGAGTATGGTGCCTTGCCAGTGGGCACTATTTTGGAATTAATGCTCCTGATTGTGATTGGAGTTGGACTCAGACATGACCTCTCTACTCATACCTCTCAAGGACAGCTGACTTGGAGGTGAAATTGGTCAACCACCACACCAGGGAACCAAGAGTGTCTACAGCTGCAAGCAGGAGAATTGCTTCCATCAGCCATTTGGAACTAAGTTCCCTCTCAATTTAGTGGTGGAGTGGACATCACAATCCCAGGTCCACAGGATGGAGGAATATAGTATGGATTGGAATGGACATGCTGGTATTCTACTATAGAACTGTTTCTATAGTAGATTCTAGCAATGGAAGATATTGTACCATTGACATGGAGATGGTGGCTATGGGAGTTGCTGAGGGAAAGGAGAGGGAGGAAGAAGTGTGATATGGGGCACTTTTGGAACTTGGAGTTGTCCTGAATAATATCGTAGGGACAGATGCAGGACATTTATATCCTGCCATAACCCACTGGATGGACTGGGGGAGATTGTGTACTACAGTGTAAACTATGGTCCATGTAGTGTGGCAGTGCTCCAGGGTATAGTCACCAAATACAATGAATGTGCCTTACTGATGAAAGGGAATGTTTGATGTGGGAGATAAAGAGGCTTGGGGAGTGGGATATATGGGAACCGCTTATGTTTTATAACCTAATGTTTTGTGTGATCTTATCTTTAAAAAAGACATTAAAAATTTGCTAAACAAAAATGCATTGCCGCTATGCAAATAGTGAACATTGATTGAGTTAAACCATGTGCAATATTTAACAGTACAGTTATAAAAATGTGCTAGTGTCAATTGTAATAAGTGTTCCACAGCAATGCAAGGTGTTAATTCTATGGTGGTATGTGGGAATCTTGTATTTTATGCATGATTGCTCTGTATACCCATAACTTCTCTAATAAAGGGAAAAATTAATGTTTAAAAATAAAAATCCCTAAGTGAATTTTCAGCATCTCAAGGGTGAGGTCCATGCTTAGTCACCTTTTTACCCCTCCTGATCTGTGGGTGGTTTGTGAAGATTCAATTTCATGATTCAAAAATGATGACATTCTCTTCTCTGTGTGAGATTTGATAATGACTCATCAATAGATTAAAAATGAAGAGAGTTGTATGGTATGCATGATTGTTCTTTAAAATTTTGAAGTTAAAAAAAGAACATTGAAGGGTGTCGAGGCAGTTTTGAAATTAGATTTCTTCATATTTGACATCCACTGTTTTCTTATGCAAGAAGATTTTTCCCATCAACACTTAAAAGTCTTTTTCAGAGGATTGAATCATTAGCTTTGGTCATGCCTATCTCACAGATCATCTCAAAGAACTTGCACTTCTCAGGGTACATCCTGGAGAAATATGGGACAGCAGCAAGGCTATTGAAGGTGGCAGGTACACACCCAACCCTGATCCTGCCTGAACTCGCTTTAGATCTAGAGGAAACCACCAAGCTCCTCTATGCCTCAGCTTCTTGGTCTCACTCTCTCTCTCCCCCAATTTTTCTCCCTTCTCCAGTGACTAGGGTGAAAGAGGTGACCTTGGGTGTTCAGTAGACAATCAGAGCCTTGGCTTTATTATTTGTTAAAGAAATGTGTGTGTGTGTGTGTGTATCATACAGACCCATACCAAGCTGAGAATTAACATGGACTTGGTACAAGAAAAGTGGTACCCTCAAATCTCAAGATAAACACAAGAGAACTGAGGGAGAAAACAACTGTTATAATGTATTCTGACTGTGCAGGTGCAACAGTAATTACCATCTTTTGCATGATCTGTCATTTGCAGCTCTTAAATTATAATTATATTAAATATAACAAAATAACAAAAAAAAACATCTAAAATTTATGAAAATATACTGACTTCAAACAAAATAAAAGGGAAATTGAAACTCTGAAATCATTCATATAAATTATAAAAACCAGATAAAATTAAATACAAATTATTTTAGGAAACAGAACTTTTAAAATTAAAGGAACAAATACATATAAATCTTTAAAATAATGTAAGTCAGAAATTGCAAGTATCTCTGGACGGGGCTCCTTGGGAAATGGAGTTTGGCTGTCACTGTGGGCATGAAGGGGATGGGAAAATGGATGTTAAATGTGTGGAACCAAAGTAAATGTGGGGTAAAGGAGGAGTTTCACGAGAGTACACAAGGATGGATATAAAACATGTAATATTACACCATAAACATATAGGGGAGGACAGACTAATAAAATAAACCACAATGTAAAACATAGGATAACTAAAAATTTAGAAAACTGTATATCCTAAAGTATGGAACACAATGTAAGCACGGATGTCACCTTGTTTGAAAGCTATTGTCTCAGAGTCTGTACATCACCTTAAGTAAATATGATATGAATAAGTTATAAGAATATTGCTGTGGAAGGGAAAAGGTTTAATGGTAGATGTGGGGGAGTACTATATATTGTATATATGAATTACTGTGGACTAGGGCTCTTGTGAAGAGAAGTTCAATAATTAGGGAAAAAAAAAAAAGGAAAAGATAGGATGTGTAGAATTTTTCCAAGTCAACACGTATTCAATATCTAACCTTTAAACCCATCGCTATATGCCATTTTACTAGTAAGGGAACCTGACATTATATTGGGCTTCAATTTTCAGGAAGTTTTGGATCACAGAGTGGTTCAACAATGGCAGCAGAGGAATACTGGTATAGGATACTATCGACAGGTGATATATGGCTGACAGGGAGCTGTACAGGGCATATGTCCAGGGTGCATGGTAATGTTTGGGTATACTCATAGTGGCAACAATTAAAAACTACAGCTGGGGGTGGTACTGAGTTCCCGGCCGGAGGTGCTCTGTCGTGGTCCCTAGGGGAACAGCGGCAATCCCCCAGGTGCAACGGTAAGGACCAGGAAGGAATGAGGGTCCAACAGGGAGAGCATGATACTAATGACTATGCTTGTGAGCCTATATGCCTGAAATAAGAACAAGGCCTAGAGCAGCACTGTGCCTGGGAATTTCCTCCTGACAGCCTTCATGTTACTCAAATGTGGCCAGTCTCGAAGCCAAACTCAGCATGTAGATGCACTGCATTCCCCCCAGCGTGGGACATGACACCCGGGGATGAACCTCCCTGGCACTGAGGGATCACTACCAAATACCAGCTGAAGATCGAACTAGAAAATGACCTTGAATTAAAGATTCAATGCGGATCAGCAGAATATCCCTGTCTACATATAATAACATGACCTTAAAATGCTGTTTGACCTAATGTAAGGGGGAAATGGAAAGGACAAATGAGTTTATATGGCTATGAGTCTCTAAAAAAGAGTCTGGAGGCTGTCAGAAGGATTGCCCCTGTGCACAGCTGAGCAGAGTCTGGGAGACAGATGGAGTGGATGCAATCCTCAGGTGTTGGTTCCTTTGAGGGCTAAAGAGACCCACGGGTTCTATGGTCATGGCAGACAGGGTTCACTGCCATGTCAGATGGCCCTTCTTTGGAGTTGGTGTTTCTGCGTGATGAAACTGGACTCAGATGGGATCTCTTTTCATAAGACTTTCATCCTACTTTATTGGAATTGTAGTTGGTGT
The DNA here is from genome assembly GCF_030445035.2 of Dasypus novemcinctus. Taxonomy (NCBI): domain Eukaryota; kingdom Metazoa; phylum Chordata; class Mammalia; order Cingulata; family Dasypodidae; genus Dasypus; species Dasypus novemcinctus. The sequence goes on along the minus strand of NC_080691.1, from coordinate 58,739,404 downwards.
TGGGATTTAAGATATATTTAGGGGATTTGAATCTCTGGACTGACAATAGGATAGCCAGGCCCTGAGTGTCAACAGACTCCAGCTCCTACAATCTGATTTATTGGACTCACCTCACTCAGCTAAGATGGAGTTGAAGAAGGACAACCACCACACCATGGAGCCTAGAGTGCCTACAACTGAAAGCAGGAGGATTGCATCCAGTATCTATGTGGAATCTGAGCCTCCTCCTGACATAGAGGTGCAACAGGCACAACCAATCCAAGGCCCACAGAGAAAAGGTGGCTTTGGAATGGGAAAAGTGGACATGGTGGCTGATGGACATGGGGAATGGCAGGAAGAGATGAGATGTGGAGGTGCCTTTGGGACTTGGAGTTGCCCTAGATGGTGCTTCAGGGGCAATCACCGGACATTGTAAATCCTCCCAGGGACCACTGGATGGAATGCGGGAGAGTATGGGCTATGATGTTGACCACTGACCAGGAGGTGCAGAGATGCCCAGAGATGTACTTACCAAATGCAATGGATGTGTCATGATGATGGGAGTGAGTGTTGCTGGGGGAGGAGTGGTGGGGTGGGGGTGGTGGGGTTGAATGGGACCTCATATAATTTTTTTAATGTAATATTTTTACAAAATCAATAAAAAATTTAAAAAAAAGAAATGAAATATAGTTTAAATCATGTAATTGAAAGTGATTTTAAAGATAATTGATTATGAAAATAATACACATTTATAGGCAATAACTACATTTTAACAAATTTGGGGGTAGGTATTTCCTTTCTTTACAAGAGCTTAGATTTTAAAAATATTCAAAAAGATGGAGAAACAAAATGGAGATGGTGGGAAGTGAACTTGGCCCAGTCGATAGGGCGTCTGCCTACCACATGTGAGGTCCATGGTTCCAACCCCGGGCTTCCTTGACCCATGTGGGGCTGGCCCATGCGCAGTGCTGAAGTGTGCAAGGAGTGCCGTGCTGAGCAGGGATGTTCCCACTTAGGTGAACTCCAGGCACAAGGAGTGCATCGTGTAAAGGAGAGCCACCCAGCATGAAAGAAAGTGCAGCCTGCCCAGGAATGTCGCCGCACACATGGAGAACTGACGCAGCAAGATGACACAACAAAAGAGACACAGATTCCTGTGCTGCTGACAACAACAGAAACGAACAAAGAAAAACATGCAGCAAATGGACACACAGAACAGACACGTGAGGAGGTGGGGAAGGGGAGAGAAATAAATAAAAGAAATCTTTAAAAAGAATTGGAGATGGTTACTTGCAATACAAGTAATGAAAATACTTCTAATTATTTGTTCTATAGAATAGAAAAAAAATACTTTATCCATTGGCTCAGCGAGGTCAGAATCGGGTGTCAGGCTGTCTGGCTTTTGAATACTGGCTCCATTACATGCCTACTGTGTGACCATGGATAAGTCACCCCACCTTTCTGTGCCTGGAATACACCTCTGTGAAAGCAGACTAAATAATAGATTTTTTTGCAAATTAAGTGAAACAATTTCTTTAGATTAGATAATAATCTAGATCTTACTATGCTAGAGGAGAGGAAATTTGATGCCATAAATTATCTTTTCACGGTGTTGGACTTAAATTAGCGGAAATGTATTTTTCAATCACATTTTATGCCTCAATAAAAGTTTGTTTAATTCAAAATTATAAATGAAGAAAATTTTAAAAAATAAAACAGAGGAGGCAGGAGGACAGCTTGTGCTCCGCCTCGCCCACTGTCCCTGTGTGCCTCGCCACTTGTGCGCCTTGCCACCTGTGCCTCGCCGCTGGCGTCAAAACCTCGCCTCTGCAGGGCAGCTAACACCAACTTCCAAGCCCAGCACCAGCCTTCCTCTTCCTTTCCATCCCTCACTCCTCCTTCTCTGCAACCTCCCTTCGTCCTCCTCCTTCTCTTCTTCGTTCTCTGAAACTCAGCTGCAGGTCCAGGTAGGTGCTGGGATGCTTCTGCGGAGTCGGGTACCGCACAGTTGCCGCCTCCCCTCGCCCTCCTCTTCTTCCCTCCCTGCTTCTTTGTTTCCTCCTGTTCCTCTCCCAGCCAGGGTCCCAGGACCATGTCTGCCCGGGAAGATTTTGGGATACTCTGAGGAAATTAACTTTTGTGTTTCTGGGGAGTAGAGCTCTAAGGACCAGGCTTATGTTCTTCATTTATCGCCCAATCGACCCCCACCGCCAATCGTCCACCTCTTTCAGAGCCCTGCGGTCTCAGCTTGGAAAGGCCCCTGCAAGCCGGGGTGGAGGGTATGGTAGGTCTGGGATGGCTCGGCAGGGTGGCTGAGGGAGGGAATAAGTGTGAGGACGGAGGAATCACCATGGTGTGGAAGTCGGGGTGATGGTGAATTTGGAATGGATTGGGGGTTGGGGGTGCACAGCGAGATGTGGAGGTGCAGGTGAGGCTCATTTGGGAGGCCAGAGGGTGGCGGCTCACGCTGGCAGCTCCAAGACCTGAAGAGGACAGACTCTTAGCTCGCTGGCACTAAGGCATCAGGTGTGACGGGTGCCTCTTTTAGGAAAATGGGATGGGGGCTGGGATCAGGTCGCCAACCACCCTGCTGTCTGGACAGGGTTCCCTGAAGACCCTGCCTGGAACCAGGCTAAGAGTAAGTCCAGACCTTGGCTGGCAGGAAATGGGGAGGAGAGGTGGACACGAGCTCCCTCCAGAAAGAACAGGTTCAGGCCCTGGGGAAGCCGGGCACCTACCTCCCCTGGCTTATGACCAGCTTGGCACGGGAGATTCTAGACCCACTGCCTTTCTCCGGAGTGCATTACCATTTTTTGTGTTAAGGGTCAGGGCGATGGAGCCAGGATCCCTCAACACAAGGAAGATTTGATGCTGAGGGACCTCTCATATGGAGAGACTGTGAAGCCTGGCGCAGGCCATTGAAAGGCCTAGGCACGTGCTCTGCCTGGCTTCCCAGCACACCTCAGAAGAGCCTCAACAGGTTCTTTCCACTCCCACCCCCAACTCATTGCCATTCTTGGGGGAGGGGAGGTCACTCTGGTAGCCATGAGAACCAGAACAGGGCCTGTGGTGGGAGGAGATCACAGGCCTCGTTGTTGCCCAGCAGCTTCTCTGCTGTAAACTTCCCTGAAGCCCAGGTTGGTCAAAGGTGGGAAGTCCAGACTGAAGGACACCAACACCTCTGACACCTGTAGGAAAAAATGGCTCTCAGAGCTGTCCTGCAGAGGCCCTATTATATAGAGCTATAGGTAGACAAGTAAGGCTCAACCAACCTCCCTCTGGGGAATGTGGTCCCAGTCAGGTAGGACCACCCATTCTATCTTTGCAGACCACTCAGTTAGCAGTTTTGTGCCTGTACAAGTGATTAAGGACAAGACAACCTTGGGAGTCCATGGTGTGCTCCGGGAATATTGCTCCATGATATGTATATATGTGGGTGGTGGAGGCTCACCTGAGATCATCTGTCTGCTCTGCTCATTTCCTGGGACAGATGGTTGTAGAAGAGCATTAGAAGGTGGTCAACAGACCCTAGCTTGAAGGCCGGTCTGAGGGGCAGGCTGGGTATTTCAAATCAAGGCTGACTCCATCAGCCAGACCTGAATCTTGGACTTTATTAAGAATCTGGTCTTAATAGATTCCAGTGTCCTAGTGCCTAGAAAGACTGTCAATGGTTTTCACATGCCATTGCTTGTCTTTTGGGGCCTGGAGACTTGGGAGAGGACCTTGTAGCACCCAGGAAGTCAATGAACTTGATTATCATACAGCTGTTAAATAGATTGATGAGCTCCAAGATGACTGTATGTTCACAATTATCTAGGACAGTCCTGGTTCGTGTCTGTGGTTTTACCTTTTCATGTCACCCCTTTTCACTAAGAATACCCTGATGTGACTATGTAATATGTTCATGCTATTAGGTCTTTTATGGAAATTTCTTTAAGAAAGTTTGACTTAACGACTGAATAACATAATAATTTAGATAAAAACTTGAAAATGCACACAAAAATAGGAAGTACAATTAAATACAGATATACATTTTTACTTGTCTGGCCTATTCATGCAAGAAGATGCCAGAAATTACTAAGTGGATGTCTGGGAGGTGGTAGAACTGAGGGAACAGGGGCTGGATGAGAGGGAGGCTTACCTTGAATTTTACACCACTTTCAAAAATTGATTTGTTTTTATTAATATGTGTATGTGCTTCTTTTCCACAAATAAACAATAATAATAAAGATTATGGGGAGGGGTCATGAAAGGTGCTTGCAGTGTGTTCTATTATGTGAATTTTCCTTCAGGAGTCCAAAGTCAGCTGGACATTCCCATACAAGTGACTCAATTTTGGATTTATGTTCAGAGACCTATTGGTATGTAATTTTCCATTCTTTTAATATCTTCGTTTGGTTTTGGTATTACGAAAATGTTGGCCTCATAGAGTGAGTTAGGGAATGTTCTTTCTGCTTTGTTTTCTGAAAGAGTTTGTGAAGAATTGGTTTAATTTTTTTTTTAATGTTTGGTTGAAATTTGCCAGTGAACCATTTGAATCCAGTTCTTTCTTTTTTGGAATGTTATTAACTATTGATTTAAAATTTTAATAGCTATAGGGCTATTCTGATTATTTGTTCTTGTGTGCGTTTTGATAGTTTGCATCTCTCAAGGGGTTTTGGGCTATTACATCAAATTATCAAATTATTGGACTTAAGCTTGTTCATAGACTTCTTCAATTATTCTTTAAATGTCTGTGGAACCAGTAGAAATGATCCTTCTTCCATTTCTGGTAGTGATGGTTTGTATTTTCTCTATTTTCTGTTTGATTAGCCTAGCTAGGGTTTTATCAGTTTGGTTAATCTTTTCAAAGTATAAATTGATGCTTTAGTTTGGGCATAAGTTTTCATATCTAAGTTATTAATGCACAGCAGTATAATTGCTGGATTGTATGATAAGTATTTATTTAGTTTTATAAGAAATTGCTAACTGGGTTTCAGAGTGACTATACCATTTTACATTCCTTCAAATAATGGATGAGAGATTCAGTTTCTCTGCATTCTCATCAGCATTTGCTAGTGTCCCTTTATATTTTCATTGTTCTAATAGTGTGTAGTTATATCTCATAATGGTCTAGTTTGCATTTCCCTGATGGCTAATTATATTAAGAATCTCCTCATGAACTTATTTCCAATCCATATATCTACTATGGTGAAATGTTTGTTCATATATTTTGCCCATTCTCTAATAGGATTTCTTTATGGTTGAGTTTTGAGAAGTTTGGAAATTGTTTTTATTTATTCTAGATATTGGTTCTCTCTCTCTGTCTCTCTCTACTCCCCTATATTACTGGTGCCAGGAATTGAACACAGGACCTCATAAATGGGAAGCCTGTGCTGAACCACTGAACCACATCCACTCCGCAAGTTGTTTTTTTTTTTCATTTGTTTGTTTGTTTTATTAATTTTTTTATGAGGCACCAGAAACCAAACCCAGAACCACCCATATGTGAAGCAGACACTCAACTGCTTGAGCCTCTTCCACTCCTGATATCAGATATTCTAGATATCTGTTTTTCTTTGTCATATTAGAGGTTTACAAATATTTTTCCCCATCTGTATTTTGCCTTCACAATTTGTCTCTTGCAGATCAGTCATTTTAACATTTGGTAAAGACCAGTGTATCATTTTTGTTTTTTATGTGTCTCATTCCATGTACTATCTCTTAGGAATGCCCCAGTCTTTCTCTTGCCTCACCTGACAACTCCACCGATTCTTCTTCCTCTGTGTAGTATACTTTAAAAACATTTTTCTTAATTTTTAAATGACCTTTAGATGACATAAGTGTACCAGTGAAAATATAGGTTTTCCCACATACTGTACTCCCCACTTTACCCAATAACAACATCTTTAATTAATGTGGTACATTTGGTACACGTGAAAAGATAGTGACGCATGATCTATAGTTTACAGTATATTTTACCTTTTGCACTGCACATTTTTATAGGTTTTGACTAAATATATAATGATTTTATGTTAATGAATTATCATGTAAATTAATTCTAATGTCTTAAATATTCCCCATTTATACCTGTTCTTCCCTCTCCCTTCCCTCAGAAACTTTGCTGACCACTGTCTATATCAATGTTACAAGTTCTTCCATTACTAGAATAATAATGTCTACTTTTGTCCAAAGTTGCATTCTTCTCTTAATTTGCTCATTCCTCTATCTTTTGGACTGTGGGATTGTGTCACTTTCTTACCCCACATTAATCCAGCATCACCAACTTCAAATATGTGCAAAACCTGACCTCCTGGTTTCCCTAACTGATCCTGTGCTGTCTAATCCACCATATCCCTCTCCTGGACTACTGTGATAGCTCCCTAACTGGTCCATCTTTTTACCTGCTTGCTCTATGGTCTATTCTTACACAGCAGTCAGAATGATCCTGTTAAAACATAAGGCAGGTCTTGACCCTTGTTACTCTTTACTGAAACTCTCATTCATTTCCAGCTTACAGTAAAATCCAAAATTCTTATACTGGATTATAAGGACATCCACAATGTGTGCCCAAGTTTTAAAAGCAGTTTTATTGAGATACATTCACATACCATACAATCTATCCAAAGTGAACAATGACTTTTACTATAATCACAGAGTTGTGCATTCATCACCATAATCAATTTTAGAACATTTTCATCACTCCAAGAAAAGCCTCATACCTCTTAGCAGTCACCTCTCAATCCCTCTATCATTCCCAACCCCTATATAACCACTAATCTAATTCCACCTCTATACATTTATTTATATTTACCTTTTATATAAATGGAATCATAGAATACATAGTACTTTGTATCTGGTTTCTTTCACTTAGCATAATGTTTTCTTAAATATTGCAACTTTATTAGGGAAATTTTAGGTTTACAGAAAAGTCATGCAAAAAATACAGAGTTCACATATACCCCTCTATTGTTGACACTTTGCTTTAGAGTGGTGCCTTTGTTATGACTGAGGAGAGGATATTGAGATATTACTAACTATTGTCTGTAGTTTACATCATTAAGTGAATTTATTCCGTATACCATCTTGTTATTAACACTACGTAATATTATAAGACATTTGCTATACTTTATGAAAGAACAATTTTATATTTCTACTATTAACCCCAGTCCATCATCCACAACTGTTCACTGAGTTCACTAAACCATGTTTTGGCTCCCAAATTTCTTTCTAGTAACATACATGGCCCAAAACTTCCCCTTACAACTACACTCACAAACTTAATTCAGCGTAGTTAATTACATTTACAATAATGTGATACCATCACCACTATACATTTACAATCAACTGAAATAGAAATTCTTCAAATTTAAGCATCAGCTTTCCATTCTCTACTCCAATTCTATCCCTTGGAAATATATTCTACATTCTATATCTATGAGGCTTTTTAAAAAATTTTAATTAGTTCATATCAGTGAGATCATGCATTATATGTCCTTTTGTGTCTGGCTTTTTTTATTCAACATAATGTCCTCCAGGTTCATCCTTATTGCCACATGCATCAGGACTTCATTCTTTCTTATAGCTGAATAATATTCCATTGAATATATTTACCACATTTTGTTTATCCAGTCATCTGCTGGTAGATATTTGGCTTCTCCCTTTTGTTTATTGTGTTGTGAATATTGGTAGAAAAATATCTGTTGAATCCCTGCTCTCAATTCTTTTGGATATATATCTAGAAGTCAGATTATGAGGCCATATGGTATTTCTAACTTTAAATTTTTGTGGAACTTCCAAACTGCTTTCCACAGTGGATAGATTATATCCCTAATATAAAATAAGAATCCTTTGCCTAATACAAGGTCCTAAAGAAATTTCCCTATTATTTATTGTGAGTTTTATATCTTTAGTTATTACTTGTAGGTCATTCATCTATTTTCAGTTTATTTTGTGTATAGTATGTTCACTTTTATTCTTTGTCATATAGATACACAATTTTTCCAGTACCATTTGTTGAAGAGACTGTTCTTTCCCCTTTGAGTGTACTTGCCACCATTGTCAAAAATTAACTGGACATGGGCAGTGGATGTAGCTAAAGTGGTTGAACACCTGCTTCCCATATACCAGATTCTGGGTTCAATCCTCAGTACCTCCTAAAAATTAAATGGACATCAATGAGTGGGTTTATTTCTACACTCACAATTCTTTTCAATCATTTTTAAATGCATGTTTGCCTTTGCCCAGTATCACATTCCTCTGATTACTGCCACTTGTAATAAGTTTTGTTTGGGAAGTGTGAGTACTCCAACTTGGCTTTTTTCAAAATATTTTTGACTATCCAGAGTTCCTTTCTCATCCATATGAATTTGATGATTAGCTCTTCAATTTTATGAAGAAGGTTGTTGAAATTTTAATTGGAATTCCATAAGATGTGTACATTGCTTTGTGTAATACTAACATCTTAATGATAGTAAGTCTTCTAATCCATAAGCCAAAATATCTTTCCATTTATTCAGGTCTTCTTTAATTTCTTTTAGTAATGATTTATAGTTTTCTGCATGTAAGTCCTTTATATACTTGGTTAAATTTTTCGTATTTATTTTATTCTTTTGGTTGCCATTGTAAATGGAATTTTCTTTATTCCCTTTTTGGATTGTTCAAGCCCATGTGTAGAAGCAACACTGATTTTTATATATCGATTTTGTACCCCACCATTTTATTGAGTCTCCATCATTTTTGAAGGATAATTATGCCAGATAGAGAATTCTTGGTTTCACTTATTTTTCTTTCAAGCTTTTAAATATGTAAGCCTTTTGCCTCCTGGCCTCCATTCATTCTATTGAGTAATAAGCAATTAATCTTATCGAGGATCACTTGCATGAGCTGAGTTTCTTCTCATGTTGCTTTAAAAATTGTTTCTTCATTTGGGTTTTGATGATTTCTGTTCAGGTGTGAATCTCTTTGAATCTCTCCTATTTGGAGTTTGTCAAATGTCTTGAGTGTGTAGGTTCATGTCTCTGATGAGACTTGGAATATTTGGGCCATTATTTCCTCAAATAATTTTCCTGTCTCATTCTTGCTTCTCTTTCTGGGGATCCTATGATGTATATGTAATGAAATACTTTAAAAGGATTATATTTTCTTCTATTTAAATATAGTGGAGACACTACACAGTATGTAGTTTGGGGTCAACCTAACTTGGGTGGAATTAAATTCATGTGGTTTGATTTTTGCCATTGTTTAGACTAGAGCCAAACTTACCAGTTTCTAGGATGTGGAAATTATAAGCTTGGTGACTTTAGGCAAATTGCTTGAGATCTTTGTGCCTATTCCTCACTTGTAAAAGCGGGCATATTTATTTTAAAAAATCACCACCATCAGAGGATGATTGTGAAATTTATACTCTTTTAATAAAATTAAGTTTGGCTTTTACCTCCCACACAATGATCTGCATCCATGTTTATTCATGACAAAGGGAAGAGCTGTACTCAGGGAGTCATTCTTTTTTTAAAAACAGGATAACAAGAATTGCTCAGAAATAAGTTACATACAAGGCTTCTCATTTTACCTCAGTAGAGAAAAGGGTTTTCTTTCCTTCTTTGTCTTGACCCAGCACAAACTCTCTTGGTGAGTGTAGTATTTATAGATGATTTGCCTAAGTCTGAAATAAATGGTAAAGACTCCCCAAAAAGAAAATGTCACATTAAAAAATGCTAAATGGGAAGTGGATGTGGCTCAACAGGTTGCATGCCTGCCTACCACATAGGAAGTTCTGGATTTGGGCCCTGATGCCTCCTAAAGAGAATGAGAATATACTGCATGTGACACAATGAGCTAGATGCCATAATTGCCTCAATGAGGTAGACACTGCTCCCACAGCCACAACAGGCAGATGCCTAAATGAGAAGATGCCACAAGCAGCAGATGCTGTAGCCCATGAGGAGTAGATATGGCTCAGGCCATTGAGCACTTGCCTCCCATGTAGTATGTCCCAGAATTTATTTCCTGGTGCCTCAAAGAGAAAGCAAGTAAACAATTAGCAGACAGATAAGAGAACCATCTAGGTGACGGGGGGACATAATTTTTAAAACAAAGTACTAAATGTGTAGAATGTGAATTACTAGTGTACATTAAGGATAATCCACCTGCACCAAGGGCAGAGAAATGAGACACAGTTGATGCAATAGGCAGAGATGAGTCTCTTTTTCATTCTCTATCCTCAGCCCATTTTATCCTTGACTCCCATCCCTTCAACTCAGAACACATTTGCCATGAACTTGTGCTCCTTTCCACACTGCATTAGATGGCTCACTGGAGACTTAAAACAGTTAAGTCTGGCTTAAGTCTAATTTAACATGTCATAACTCACAGAAGTCAATATGTTCTCTACAGTTGACTTACATAGCATAGATGCATTAGAATTACATAAAGGAAAAACTAAAAGATTTTATTAATAAAATATATACAAGACAGACAAGGATTCTAGGAGAAAACTGCAGAATGGGGAGAAAGAAGTAGTAGAAAGCATTGTATATGTTGCCTGCTCCAAGTTTTAAAGGAAAAGGTCTGAGGGCCTCCTACTCTTATCACAAAGTCTCTGGATACTGGGGTCTGCCAGGCTAATAGCCTCATTCTCTGCAAATTTTGGAAAAACCTGTAGGAAAAGAGGGGGCTACAGGATGATGGGTCTCTGGGGAAAAGAGATTACTTGCTTGGGATGTGAATCCACAGGCTCAGCACCCTCTGCTTCCCCAGAAGCTGAACCTCAAGGCAAAGCTAGATTAATGATTGTCTCCCCCAGTGATTATCCAAGAAATCCAGTGAAAAAAGGCACCAAGTCTTGGGAAACAGACACTTGGCTCCCAAATAAGGGAACCTCTTCTTGCTGCCATGCTAGGCTATGTGAAGGTTTGGGGAGACTCATTACACCCTTGCAATGACAAGAAGAGAATGCATTCTTTCCTGCCCAGTTCTACTTCAAGGAAAAGAAAGGGAAGCTCTAACTGACCTCCTGCATCTGGAGGCAGGAGAAACAAAGTTGGAAATAGGGTTACGCCTCTCTTCAGGTCCCACAGTGGAACTCACTGTCAAGTGTACTCCTTTGTGATTCCTCATCCTGGCAATTTTCTCTCACACCCAGGTAAGGTCTTGGGCCTCCAGCTTATTTGAGGGAAACAGAGATCAAGAGTAATTTTGCATTAAACACCTAGACAAGACCGAAATAAGGTCCTTCTATGTGAATATTAGCTATTTCTTCAGAGAGTACTTTTTTCAGGCCAACTTTCATTTACTAGATCATAAGATCATGGATCCTGAAACACAAAAAAACAGAACTTGTTCAAGGCCCAGTAGTTCTTTGTTCACTAAAGCTCAGGGCAAGAGGGTAGGGTTCCCTAGAGAAAAGGCCATTAGTTGTTCTCTGTACTAGAGATGCTGTTATTGGACTAAAAGACTGAACAATCATACAACTAAATAGAGTATTTGTTATCAGTCATGCTGGCTCCTCTACTTGTAGTAAATGGGTTCTGCCTGGATGGTCTGAATTCATCAGGGAACTCTAGGGAAACAGAACCAGCAAGAGATATTTGGCAATAGTATGCAATGTTATAAAAGTCTCTCACAAACTCATAGGGATGCACAAGTCCACATTCCAGAGGCAGGCTGCAATTATGGGCTGCAATGAAAGTCCAAGAAAGGTTCTTGAAGAGTTCCAGGAGATGTTGGTTGTCCAAAGATTAGCTGGGAAATTCTCTCTCAATGTTGGAATCACTTCCCCTTTTAAGGCATTCAACTGATTAGGTTAAGCATCAAACATTGCTGATGGCAATCACCCTGATTATATAATTATATTTAATTATAACCAACTATCTGTGATTTACCACTGCAATAAAGTTGAGTGACTAAAATCTATAAATGCTCTTGTATCACAGTTGGCCCAGTGCTTTCTTGACCAAAAACAACTGGGCACAATTACCTGACTGAGTTGACACAATAGCCTAACCATCACAGTCCATCCTCGTCAACTTGGCAACCATACGCATTAGTTTAAACCAAACTTAATCTCTAAGTAAAAGCAATAACAGACATGCATGCATCTATATCTATGTCTATATCTATATCTATATCTATATCTATATCTATATCTATCTATCTATATATGCTCCTAACAATTTTCAAATTTCCTGTGTACAACCAGAAACACATTAATTCCATACAGAATTTGGTACAAATTCTTGGATAATATTCACTCTCAAACTTGATATACTCAAATATTATGATGTGAAATGGACACAACTTGTAATATATTAAGGAGTAAGTTTGGGGAAGAAGAAAAAGAAATTCATTTTTTGTACATATACAATCATCATCATAATGAAACATGGAAGAAACAGTTATGACCATTATAGTCCTCATTTCTGTAACAGATCACATGGTCAAAGTTCTTATTTATCACTACCTTCTTCCACTACCTATTCCATGTTTCCATTACCCTCTGCAGTCATTTCAGCTGGCTATGGTTCTTTGCCTGGTGGGGTGACCCAAACTTTCATTCCTAAAGATTCTGTGCCATTATTAGTCCTGCTAGGATTGGGTTTTTGCAATTTTCCATTGACTTTAATAATAGGACATGGCAGTACTAGGAGATGCCCCAGAGGATCTCCTGTATTCCAGGCAAACTCTTCTTTACCCCCATTATATAGATGCACTACTATTTCCCCTTGATAGTCAGGATGAATCACCCCAGCCAGTAGAGTAATTTCCTTCTTTGACTGTTGATTCAGAGGTGAGAGGAGCCCAAAGTGACCAGGTGGCAGTTTTAACTTCCAGTTCAATGGGATCATTGTTGTGTTCCCTGGTGACAGCACTCTGATTGGGACTAAAAGCTGTATACCAGCAGAGTTTGAGGTTGCAGGGACAGGGAGCAAAAATTTTCCTACTGAGTCAAGAGAGGAAATAGTGACTGGTGCCACTCCAATTTCCACCCCTTGATTCCTGGACCCATGGATCTTGGTTATGGGACAAACAGCACCATAGAGTGGACTCGGATTTAAAGAAGAGACAACCTCCTGGAAAACATTGCCACAACCCTGCAAGGTATTGCTACCAGGTTGGCACCATAATTGAGTCTTCAAAGGCAATTCCACTGATCTATCATTCCAGCGGCTTCAGGGTATTTGAGAACATGGTAAGACCAGTGAATTCCATGGGCGTGTACCCATTCCCACACATCATTTGCTGTGAAATGGGTTCCTTGATTGGGAACAATGCAGTGTGGAATGCCATGGTTGTAGATAAGACATTCAGTAAGTCCAAGGTTGGTAATTTTGGAAGAAGCATCGCATGCAGGAAATGCAAACCTATATCCAGGGCATGTTTCTATTCCATTTAAAACTAATTGCTGCCCCTTCCATAGTGGAAGTGGCCCAATGTAGTCAACCTGCCACCAGGTAGCACCCTGGTCACCTTGAGAAATGGTGCTCTATTGGGGGCTGAGTGTGGGTCTCTGCTTCAGGTCAATTGGGCACTCAGCAGTGGCTATAACCAAGTCCGTCTTGGTTAGGAGAAGTCCATGTTGCTGAGCCCTTGCATAACCTTCATCCCTAAATCCATGGCCACTTTGTTCATGAGCCCATGGGGCAATGATAGGAGTGGCTGGGGAAAGAGGCTGGACATTAGCCACAGAGGGGGTAATTTTATCCTCATGATTATTAAAATCTTCATCTGCTGAAGTTACCCTCTGGTGAACATTCACGTGGGACACACAAGTTTTTGTGTTTTTTGTTCACTCAAAAAGGTCAATCCACATACCTTATTCCCAGACATCTTTGTCACCAATTTTCCAATCATGTTCCTTCCAAGTTCCTGATCAAGCCGTTGGAAACAGCCAAGCCATTGGCAACAACCCATGAATCAGTGTACAAAAGCACCTCTGGCCCTTTCTTGTTCCAAACCCACTAAGAGGGTTTGCCCTTACCACTGTCCCTCAGGGAAGTCTCAGAAAGGGGCTGCAGTTCTGCAGTTGTCCACTTTCAGGTTGTACCTGTATATCATGTTGAACTATCTGCAAACCAGGCCTGAGTTTTCTCTTCTGCAGTCAATTGATTGTAACGGACTCCCTAAGAAGACACAACTGTGGGCTGGGAAAGAGAAGGTAACATGGCATGGGTGACGATCATGGGCATTTCAGCTACTTCCTCATGTAACTTACTCATGCCTTCAGGACCTGCTAAAGCCCTACCTATTTATACTGCCTTCTGTTTATTTCAGAGTGCTGCTGTGCATGTTCAACTTTATGGTTTGGTGGGTCAGACGATACCCAGCCCATGACAGGCAACTCAGGCCTCATGGCAACTTGATGGCCCATCGTTAAACATTCAGTCTCTACCAAGGTCCAGTAGCAGGCCAAAAGCTGTTTTTCAAAAGGGGAGTAGTTATCTGCAGAGGATGGCAGGGCTTTGCTCCAAAATCTTAAGGGTCTGCATTATGGTTCTCTTATAGGGACCTGCCAAAGGCTCCAGACAGCATCTTTATTTGTCACTGAAACTTCCAGCACCATTAGATCTGCTGGATGATATGGCCGATGTGGAAGTGCAGGTTGCTCAGTAGCCTGGACCTGATACAGTGCCTCTTCTTGTTTTGGTCCCCAATCAAAACTGGCAACATTTCTAGTCACCTAGTAAAACACCTAAATGAGGAATGTTTGTCTCCAAAATCCAAAGAGACTAGTTAAGCATTGTGCCTGTTTTTTGGTCATAGGAGGAGCCAAGTGCAACAGCTTATCCTTCATTTTAGAAGGAATATATCAAGATGCCCCACACCACTGGAAACCTAGAAATTTCACTAAGGTGGAAGGACCTTGTATTTTAGTGGGATTTATCTCCCATCCTCTCTCATGCAAATACCTTAATAATAAGTCTAGAGTCTTTGCTAATTCTTACTCACTAGGTTCTATCAATGTTACATCATCAACATAATGGACTAGTGTGATGTCTTGTGGGAAGGAGAAAGATCAAGATCCCTACAGACAGTATTATGACATAGGGCTGGAGAGCTGATATACCCCTGAGGCAGGACAATGAAGGTTATACTGCTGGCCTTGCCAGCTGAAAGCAAACTGTTTCTGGTGGTCTTTACTAATAGCAATTGAGAAAAAAGCATTTGCCTAATTAGCAGCTACATACCAGGTACCAGGGGGCATGTTGATTTGTTCAAGCGATGATACCACATCTGGGACAGCAGCTGCAATTGGAGTCACCATCTGGTTAAATTTATGATAATCTACTGGCATCCTATAAGAGCCATCTGTTTTCTGTACAGGCCAAATAGAAGAGTTGAATGGGGATGTGGTGGGAATCACCACTCCTGCATCCTTCAAACCCTTGATGATGGCACTAATTTCTGTAATCCCTCCAGGAATCTGGTACTGCTTTTTTTGTATATATATTTTGCTAGATAGGGGCAGTTCTAGTGGCTTCTCCTTGGCCTTTCCAACCATAATAGCCCTCACTCCACAAGTCAGGGATCCAATGAGGGGATTCTGCCATTTACTCAGTATGTCTATTCCAATTATGCATTCTGGAACTGGGGAAATAACCACAGAAAGGGTCTGGCAACCCATGGATTGACTGTGAGATGGACCTGAGCTAAAACTCTGTTAGTCTCCTTACCTCCATAAGCCCCTGCTTTGACAGTTGGACCACAGTGATGCTTTGGGTCTCCTGGAATTGTCACTTCTGAGCCAGTGTCTAATAATCCCAAAATTTCTGATCATTTCCTTTTTCCCAATGCACAGTTACTCTGGTAAAAGGCTGTAGATATCCTTGGGGAAGTGTGGGAGGAAGATAACAGTATAAATTTTGGGAAGTTTAACAGGATCCTTCCCCAAGGAGACCTCGCCTCCTCTGCATTCAAGGTACTCTGGGTCTGTAAACTGTCTCAAGTTTGGCAATTGATTAAGGATGGCTGATTCTCTGCATATGTAATTTGAGTTGGGGTTTCATTCACTTGACCTATAACTCTTCTGTTTATACAGATCCAGAAAAAATTTAGTAGAATGCCAATCTATTTCATGGATAGGTACCCCATGATGTATTAGTCAATGTCATAACTCTATATGACTCAGACTAGTTTGAGTGCTCTTTTGAATCTGCCTTTCATTGCAGTAGCAAAGTCCACCTTGACTTTGGTGATTAACTGAAGATACTTGACTTTTACCAGAATGACATCCAGTCATCCCCATAATGTTTAAGGATTGTAATTCCATAACAAATCTCCCTACAGTAATATCTGGACTACATAGAAGAGCAACCACAGAGCTTTTTAGGGAAGATGGAGTTAGTCTTACAAATTTAGTCTGTAACACACCTGGTTAAAGGTGTGTCCTCTGGACATTCCTGGATTGGGTGGGCAGTTCTCAAATGGTAAATCCATTCTAGCATTTCAGTCTCTCTAAGCCTTTGAATTCCCTTTTCTACTGTGTACCAGGGCAAATCGGGCATCTCAACCTTAGACATGCTAGGATATCTTTTGACCCATGTTTCAATCAGCCAACCAAACAATCTGTTAGAACCCTTTCTAACCCTTCAAGCTGCAGTGTTGAATCCAGAATTTCTGCTCAGTGGACTCATATCAACAAATTCAGCATGATTCAACTTTATATTCCTTCCACCATTATCCCATACTCTGAGTATTCATTCCCACACATATCCCCCTGATTTCTGTCTTTATAAGATGGAAAATTCTTGCAGTTCTGAGTATACCTTACTTCCTCATGGGCCACACTTTTATTGCACCTTGTTGTGATTTTAGTCTAGTAATAGATCTCAAAGACAAGAGAGGTGGTGGGATTGGGTAAGGAGAAGGATTAGAAATGTCTTGAAAGGTACTGACATCAGGGCGTTCCCTTGCATGTTCTGCTGGTGAGGTGGGATTAATATCTTCCGGCAGGGATTGGAAGGCAGTTTCCTCAGGGCAGACTGGAGGCTCAGCAGTGCATGCTGGAGTTTGGCTGGTATGTGCCTCAGAGTGGGAGAAAGTCCAGACTCCCTGGGGCAGGCCAGAGGCTAGGCAGGTCAGGTTTCAATTCGGCTTGTACCTACCTCAGTGCTGGAAGTTGTTTCAGACTCTCTGCAACAGGCTGGAGGCTGGACAGTACAAGGTTGACAAGGTGTGGCCTGGACAGAGCAGGCTATGGCAGGCTTATCTGGTAAATTCTCCACAGAATTAATGGTTCCAATGTCTCCATCAATGTCATCATCATACCATATGTCTCCATTCCAGTGTCTGGATTCCACTCTTTTCTAATCAGTGCCTTCATTTTACTGCAAAAACCCTGCAGTGTTGAGATTTTAGTTTCCTTTGTAATTCTGCTACTCGTACAATGAGAGTCTGAGTTTGGTTCTCAGATATTTCAAGCTTGTGGCTACAGGAGACAAGATTTTCTTTCAGAGCACACGTAGAAACTTTTATATCATTCATTCAGTGTTTAAGTTTCAAATTAAAGCCTTTAACTCATCTCTTTCTTTTGTAACAGTATCCAGAGTATCTAGGAAGATCCATCCAACATCATTATACTGTCTGACTCCATAAAACTCTGTTAAGGTGTTGAAAACACTCTCATCCCACTCCAAGTACCAAGTTGTATTTGTCAGAGTTCTCTAGGGAAACAAAATCAGCAAGAGATATCTGTCAATTATATGCAATTCTATAAGAGTCTCTCATGCAACCATGGAGATGCACAAGTGCAAGTTCAACAGGCAGGCTGCAACCATGGGTATAATGAAAGTCCAGTGAAGGTTCTTGATAAATCTGAGAAAGATGTTGGCTGTCCAAAGACACACTGGGAAATTCTCTCTCAAAGCTGGGATCACTTCCCCTTTTAAGGGATTCAACGCATTGGGCTAAGTGTCACAAATTGCTGATGACAATCTCCCTGACTGATGTAACTATAACCAGCTATCTATGAGTTACCACTGCAGTAAAGTCAATGATGACTAAAGTCCATAAATGCCCTTGTATTATAATTAGTCTCATGCTTACTTGATGAAACAACTGGGCACAATTACCTGGCAAGTTGACACAATAGCCTAACCATCACATGGTCCCTTTAGAACTATAGTACCCTAGACCCTTTGGAGAAAGCAGTCAGAAATACCATCTATGTACAGTGGGGAACATAATGAGTTTGAGAGGTACAGCATTTTTTGCTTATCTGTTTATTATTATATTATTGAAATAATGAAAATGATTCAATAATGGTTGAAGTAATGATCGCACAACTATGTGAGTATAGCAAATGCCATTGATTGTACACTCTGGATGAATTGTATATTTATTGATACTTATGAATAAAATTGATTTGTTAAAAAAAATATGGAGTATAGTACCTCCAAACATGGGTTCTCCTTAAAGGTGGAGGATCACATACTGACCTTAGGGGTGCTCTGTCTTCAGGGGACCCATTTTTCCCATCTAGGTATCTGTGGTTCTAGGGGTCCCACTTATTTCTGCTCTCATGCCAAGTGCTCCAGAGGGGAATTTGGACCTCAGGCATCCTCTCTGTTGCCAAAGCTCTGGTTGCTGCTGAATTCCCCAGCATGGAGAGGTATGGGGTAATGCTGCCAGATGCTGAGCAGAACTGACAGTTGTCAGGCCTAACACTTACTCTGAGTGCCAGCTCTGTGTAGGTGACAGTACAAATCTTATTTTTTTTGTTGAAAATTGGATATTTTAAACATTATATATGGTAATTTTAGAGTTCAAATTCTTCCCCTTGGTCAGGGTTTACTCTTGCTGCTAATTGTAGGTTGTAGTTGTTTGCTTAATGACATATATATATTTTTTGTAAAGATTGTTGTCTTCACTATGTGTGATCACAGAAGTTTCTGTTCTTCCAGCTTACTGGACAGCTTGTGATTTGACAGCTATTTCCTTATGTGCTTGGAATCAAAGAAGAAGGGGGGGGCACTCTCCTTGTTTGTCCTCATTGGTTTTGTGTTGGAAGACTCTGTCACAGGCTTAACCCAGGCCATTTATCACTCTGATTTAGCCTTCACATACTGCTTAGGTGAGCCTAATGATCAGCCAGAGGTGAACATTTAGAGTTTCCTCAGGACTTTCTCAGCATGCCTCAGTGGCCTTCTTGATCCTCATTTATATACAGGATATTTATTTTAACAAATCAATTTTATTGGTACATATTAATAAGGCATAGATCTACTTAAATTGCCCAATCAGTGGTATTCAATGTAATCACAGATTTGTGCATTCACAGCATCAGTCATTCCTAGAGTACTTTCAAAGTTCCAATAATAATAATAAACAAAAAATAAGCAAAATCCATCACCTCTCAATCTCTCTATGCTTACACAGCCATGTACAGCAGGTATTATTTTTCCTTCTTGCTAGTATATTTGTATTTATATTTTTAAAAAAGTCTTCTATATGCAATATCACACATTTTAGTGTTTTACATGTGGTTTTACTACAGTACCATTTTACAGTTTTTAAATTTCCTTCTAGTAATATACATGTCCTTAGACTTTTCCTTTCAACCACTGCCATATCCATAAAATAGCAATATTAGTTACAAACACCATATGCTTTCACCATTTCTTTTCATTTCCAATGATTTACAAACAGCTTTCTTACAAATCCTGTACAGATCAAACCTCAGCTTTCTGTTCTCCACCCTTCTATTTTTGGGTGAATAATATTCACCAGAACAATATTCTAATTATTAACGCCATGAGTTTGCAAAATATATTTAGTTCATAATAGTACAATCATACTGTATTTGTCTTTTTGTGTCTGGCTTGCTTCACTCAACCAGGTTCATCCTTGTCATATGCTTCATGACTTCATTTCTTCTTACTGCAGCAAAATATTTCTTTGTGTCTATACACCCCAAAAGGTATATATATATATATGGGAGTTTTTCAAAGCCCTGATTACCACATTTATCTCTTACAGAGTCTTTCTTTCTTCCCAAGCTTTTTGTCTGTCTCTTTGCCCTCTTGTCCTTTTCACAGGCAGCTACATGTACTACATATGCCCTTACAAGCTTACAGCAAATGTGAGTTGGTAGGATGTTCCAGGTCTGAGACTTGTCCAAAGCAGGTAAATGAAAGGGAAGACCCTGAGGAATTCCCTCAGGGAGCCGTTAGATAGGTTAAAAGGCACAACTGCACTTCTTTTAGATAATTACTGTGTTCTTCCTCTGGCATCAGCAAGCCATCTTAGTAATGTGGGCCACAGTCTCCACAGCTTCTGTTGACCTGAGGCCTGGGGATGGTAAGTGGATAAGTTAATGTTAGTTATTTGTTCAACTCTGATTAAATGAGGATTATATGAGAGAGGGAATGTCCTTGGTGGAAGCTGATAGGGAGACAGATGTGATAATTCATGGAGTTCTAACTTTGTTTAGAATGCTTACCTGCGTATGGGTTTATTTTATTGATAAATGTTAAGAAAAAAACTAGGAGATAAATATTTAATATATCAAATATTAAATGTAAACCTCTTTCTAAAACTCACTGTAAATTTATCAAATTATAAACCAAACTTTCACTAAATTGCCAGATTAGAGAAAGGGCATAAGGGGTTGAGTTCTGAGGCATCTCCATTTCTTCAGTATTATGTCTTCTTTCAGTCACCAAATACAGCTCTACTGAGACTCAGGCTGAGACCTTCAGGTCATGTATGGTCTTTGTAGCTGTCAATACTAGGATCTGTAACACAAATACAACTTCTAGAATCTGGGGAAGCACAGAGACGAATGGAGGAGGAAGCTGTGCATGCTGACCCTATAGGAACCTACACCCTCTTCTCCAAATTAAGGAGCGATTGGATGGATGGCTAAGTGATTGGATGGATGGCTGAGGAACCTATATGGGAAGGGTTTCTGTCCTGTCAGAGAGAGTTCTCAGAATATCCTTTACTTCCTGTGTCTATTTTGCCAGCTAATTCTTATCTCCACCTGCATTTTCACATAAAATAGCAGCTACCCTAGAATTATTCTTAGTTTTGCTGAATTTCTTAAAGTGCCAAAAAGAAATCTAGAAAAGCAGTGGATTCCATATCTACTTGTTTCCCTTTCCCTTTTATGCCTGCTCCACATTTTCTCTTCTTTCTCTTCATCCCCGCCCCCAAATCTCTTCTCTTGAACCTGGTACAGGATAATTTCTGGAACCACACTTGTTATGGAACAGTGTTGACAGTTGGCAGAGGGAGGAAAGAAAGCATTTATGCTTATTCAACTGACCCAGGGCAGGTAAACACCTGAATGGCCTGAAGAAAGTTCACTGGGAGGGGCATGATTAGAATTGGGAGGCCAGGGCAGATCTGTCTAGCTATAGCTGTGAGGTCTGAGAGGAGAAGGAAGCCCTTGGCCTTGTGATCCAGAAACTCTGTGTTGAGTCTGCATGATTCCAAGAGACCAGGTCAGCAGGACTGTGAGAGCCAGTATGTGAAACAAACCAGTCAATAGAGCTTTCACACAAGTCTTCCAGAAACCATGCCAGGCCTCTTAAAGTATCGAGGGATAGTGGACGGCAATCTCTCTCAAATGGCAGCAATTTCAGGTTTTATTCCTAACCATGGGGTTTTGGATTTGGGTGAAGACTGGAACCTAGAAGTGTATTCAAGGATATGGATATAGAACCCACTGTACCTTTCCAGGGAACACTCACACCCTCCTCTCCTAGCCCCGCCATATTCACAAGCATACCACACAGACTTGCACGTAGACAGTCCCTAGTCCCTATTCACAGAGATGTCATCTTAAAGGAACACTGATGCTTATCAGAATTGTAGTTCTTTACCTGAAAAATCATATCCTTTAAACATACCACAATCCTCTTCCCACCAGGAGATGGAAACAGAATAAATTTCCAGACAAAGCCAGCAAGAATGCTCTGTGGGGTTTTTTTCCCCGCTTTTTCTTTTCTAATGATACTTAAAGTATACAATTATCACATGAAAAATATAGGAGATTCCCAAATGCCCTACTCACCACACCTCCCACATTTTCTCACATTAACAACATCCTTTTTTAGTGAGGTACATCCATTGCAATTGATGAACACATTTTGGTGCATTGCCAAATGGTGGATTAAAGTTTACATTATAGTACTCTCTTTCACACAATCCTGGAGGTTATAATAAGATTTATAATGGCCTGTATTTGTCAACATAGTGTCATTCAGGACAATTCCCAAGTCCCAAAATGTCACTCTATTACACCTGTTTTTCCCTCTTTCTTCCCTCAGAACTTCCTGTAGACACTGCCTCTTTGTCAATGATATGATTTCTCCCATTGCTAGAATCACAATGAGTCTACAGTAGAATACCAGTAAGTCTATTTTAGCCCATAGTTCATTCCCCAAATCTGAGGATTCTGGGATGGTTATGTCCACTCCACCTCTAATTGAGAGGGTGCTGTGATCCATTAGGGCTGATGGATGGGACTCATTTGCTTGCAGTTGTAGACTTTCTATTTCCTTGTGATGTGGGCTTCGGGTGTGAGGCTGTTGGTCCCTTTGTGTCCTAACTTTGGGTGTGGGACAGTGAAAGGCTGCAGTCCTGTCCTTAGTGACCATGGCAATGACTTCAGTCCTGGAAGGCAATTTAGCAATGCAAACTCTATATACATACCAGTCAGTCCAGGGAAACACTATGGTGGTGATGCTGAAGCTTAAGAGAACTTAGACTTGGCTTTGAATGGGAAATAAAATATAGCCTGTGCATAAATTCAAAATCATCTAATTCTGTATCCAAGTGTGCCTAGTCTCTAGACATCCAGTTAAGTGATAGGAGTTCGAATGTTCAGAAAAAATGTAAGACTAAATGTGTATTCAAAGTTGCATCCAAACAGAATGTGGGCAAGATGTTAGTTCAAGCTCACCTGAAATGTGATATGTTAATTCAAAACCTACCTGGTACTCAGGCAAACACTTAACTAACAAAGAAAGTAGTTTTCTTTGATAAAAGCACCATTTGACTCCCCACTCTAGATAAAAGGAACTTGAAAACCTTGTTAGAGGCTCGGGTTTAAAACAGAAAAGCTCTGGAGTCTGGCTGGTTGGCAATAAATCATTTTTCCTTCTCAAAATCATTCCTGAGTCCTGGCCTTTCTATACACAAATAATTGAACCTCTCTCAACTTCTACAACAGTTGGTATGGTAGTTGTCCATCACCACCTTCATATTGTCCTGGGTGAGACCAATGAACTGAAGAGTAGGTGTTCCAACTCCAATGAGATTTAGAGCCCAGGTGGTACATGGACAGCCCAAAGATTTAAGTTACTTGGATATACACCTACCAACTCTAGTGCTGCCTATAGGTTCAAATAGAAGGATAGTAGAGCCGTGTGTAGGAAAAACATTACTGAGTTCAACTCTCTCACTCTGGGGTGCATAAATTCCAAAGTATTACCCACTGGCAAGGCAACAAATTCCTGAGCTATCTGCCTTGACTATAGTGTCTGGATGTCTCCAGAGCCCTCAGGAGCCCACTATTTGGGGTAGTATCTACTTTGACAGTTAAAAATATCCTGCTGAGACATACATAAGTGTAACTCTGGAATGACTCCCAACTCACTTTGAAGACTTTTAGCTATACAAACTCATTTGTCTTTTGCTTTTCCTACTTTTGGTCAAGGTCTTTTCCAGTTGCATTGCTATTTTGTTCTTGGTAGTAATCCCTCAGTGCCAGGGAGCACCATCCACAACAGTTACGTCCCATGCTAGGGTAAGGTAATATATTTATATGCTGAGTTCTGCTTTTAGAGAGAGGCAATATTTGAGCAACAAGGAGACTCCAGAGGGCAACTCTTAGATACCCTACAACACTAGGCTAAGTTTCCATTTACAGAGTAAAGGTTTTAAGCACAGCCATCAATATCAAGAGACTGTCAGTGGAACATCCTCCTTCACTAGTCATTGTCCCTGTACTTGGGGGATTCTAGCTGATTTATTAGAGAATGTGGCAGAGCACACCAGGATGGGAATTTGATATTTCTTCAGTTATTGTTTGAATCTCTACCCACTGTGACAATGCACCATGAACATTTGAACACATTCATATGCCATATATGTAGGTCCAAGTGAGTTTCATCCTGTGTATCCCCCATCACTAACTCTGCACCATTGATCCTCCCTGCCACAGTTGCAACCTGTCATCCAAAACTTTTTCAAAAATGAAGCCAATAGAAGAGCCAAATACAATTAATAAGAAAATGAATAATAATGATAATTTTAAAAATAAGAAAGAAAATATAAAATTTAAAAGTTAAAATTGGGAATAATAAAAATAATGAAAAAATATTTTAAAAATTTTGACATTTTCCCTTTCATCATTATAAGATCTATTGTCCTATATGTACAGTGGCATTGTCTTCTATTTAAGCCCCTATGTCTTATTGTTCTTTTACTGGTGTCCTCAAAGAAGTTTTAGGTTACAGAAAAGTCATGTACAGAATACAGGGGACTCTCTTATACCCCAACCCTCCACCTTTTCCCCTTTTTACTTATTAATAACATTTTATATGTAGATGATACATTTGTTACAATGATGTATAAATATTGAATCATAATTACCAACCATGGTCAGTGGTTTACATTGCGATATGCATTTTGGACCCAACACTTTTAAAATTTTGATGGTACTTACCATGGCCTATATCAATCATTGCAAGATAATGTAGAACATTTCCATTGCCTGAAAAATGCTGCCTCTTCCAACTATATTATCCCTCCCTTCCCCTCACCAAGCTTCACTCCTTGCAGACCAGATTCATAGTTACTTGTGACAACACTGAGGGCTTGACATACTGTTCTGTCCTCCCCTGTTGGGCACTACTCATGCTTTTGATAGACTCCTACCATTCATTTTTTCCCCCTCTCTCTCGATTTTTTTTAAGTGTTACATTCAAACACTATAAGAGATCTCCATATACCCTCACCCGCTTCTCCCCACTCCCCCCACATCAACAACCTCTTTCATCATCATGGGACATTCATTGCATTTGGTGAACACATTTTGGAGTACTGTTGCACCACATGGATAATGGTTTACATTATAGTTTACACTTTCCTCCAGTCTACCCATTAGGCCATGGCAGGACAAACATTGTCCAGTATCTGTCACTGCAGTACCACCCAGGACAACTCCAAGTCCTGAAAATGTCCCCCCACCCCATCATATCTCTTCTTCCCTCTCCCTACCATCAGCAGCTACTGTGGCCACTTTCTCCACATCAATCCTACAATTTCTTCCATTACTAATAAAAATAATTCCATAGTAGAATATCAGTAAGTCCACTCTAATCCATACTTTATTCCTCTATCCTGTGGACCCTGGGATGTTTATGTCCACTCCACCTCTATATTGAAAGGGGGCTTAGATTCCACATGGATGATAGATGCAATTCTCCTACTTGCAGTTGTAGGCACTCTTGGCTCCCTGGTGTGGTGTTTGACCTTCTTCACCTCCCTGACCAGGGTAAGTCCAATAAACCAGAGGGTAGGAGTTGCAAGTCTGCTGAGGCTAGGGCCTGGCAGTCACATGGATAGTTCAGAGATTCAGGTCCCCTGAGTATACACCAACCTCAGCTCCAACCACTGGTTCAGCAAAAGTGACAAAAGAGGCAATGTGTAGAAAGGTCACATCTGAGTCCCACTCCTTCACACTGAGGTACACAAACTCCAAAGAGGGCCAACAGACATGGCACTGAACTCAGAATATAATGGACCTACCCTGGATGAGAGTCTAGCACCTTCCTGTTCTCTATGTGGTTCTCCACCCCCTATTTAAACACTATATCAAGATGAACAATCTCACATTCCTTAGAAGTTTGCCTCAGGTGTGCCCTGTCCTGAATGCCTCCCAGCCAATGCCATTAACTGGTATAGCCCTCACTTGCTCTGTTGTCAACAGAGTATTTCCAATATTATAGTTTCAACCATGTACAAACCAATCCCTTGTGTCCACCTGCTCCCTCCTGCAACCCTCCTTCCAGTTTCCTGGACAGTTTATCCCACTCTTCCCACCTTGCTCCCTGACATACCTGCCCCACCGAACCAAACAGTATCACTGCACCACTGTCATGCCCCTCCACTGCACAACTTCACACTTCCACCTTATGATAGATTTTTCCCATATGGGTGTTCACTCACAATCTTCTTCTCCCTAATTCCTGTAAACATATCTTCCAGACTCTAGCTCTTTGAGCCTCCTCAATTTGCTTAATTCATATCAGTGAGTACATATAATATTTGTCATTCAGGCCTGGCTTTCTTCACTGAACATAAGTTTCTCAAGATTCATCCATGTCATCCTGTATGTTAATACTGTATTCCTTCTTACAACTGTATAATATTCCATTATATTTATATACTGTAGTTTGTTTATCCATTCATCTGTTGAAAGGCATTTGAGTTGATTCCAACTTTTGGAAAAACTGAATAATGACTCTGTAAATATTGTTGTGGTTATATCTGTTTGGATCCTTGCTTTCAGTTCTTCTAGGTATATACCCAACAATGGAATTGCTGAATCATATAGTAGGTCTATAGTTAGTTTTCTGAGGAACAGACATACTGTCTGCCACAATGCCTGCACCATTTTACAATGCCACCAGTAGTGGATGAGGGTTCCTGTTCCTCCACATCCTCTCCAACGCTTATAGTCCCAGCCATATGGGAAAGGGAGAAACTATATTATAGAGGGGCCAAGGACAGGCAGCTAACCAACAGGAATCTAGCAAACAGTAGATATCTAAAATTCCTGATGGAAAAAGACAGATAGCTTCTTTTTTTTTTCCATCCCCCTTCCCCATTCTGCTATTTATGCTGTCTGTATCCATTTGCTGTGTCATCTTCTCTATCAATTACTCTTTTTGTCTTCTCATCTTTCTCCTCTAGGATTTCTTGGGATTTGATCCTGTGACTTCTGATGTGGAGAGAAGTTTCCTGTCAATTGTGCCACCTCAGTTCCTGATTTCTTCTGTGCTTCACCTTGACACTCCCCTTCATCTCTCTTTTGTTGCATCATCATCTTGCTGTGTAACTCACTTGCACCAGCACTGGCTCATCACATGAATACTCACCTTGCTACATGGGCACTCATTTTACCATGTGGGCACTTGGCAATTAGCTCACCATACAGGCACTCATGTGGACACTCAGCTCACTTCTTGGGCACTCAGCTCACCATGCAAGTAATCATGTGTGTACTTACCTCACCTTGTAGGCACTTGGCTCTCTGTGTGGGCACCCACATGGGCACTGACCTCACCATGCATGCACTTAGCTTGCCACATGGGCACTGGTTCACTGCACAGGCATGCTTTCTCTTTGCTTTCACCAGAAGGCCCCAGGGATAGAACCCTGGTCCTACTATGTGGTAGGCTGTGGCCTTCTCACTTGAGCAACATCTGCTTCTCACAAATAGCTTTCTGAAGGCTAATTAACCTAAAGAGACAGTTTAGCTCAGTGGAGGAAATCCTGTTTTGCATATACATGGTCCTGGTTCAGTTCCTGGGTCTCCTTAGAGGAGTGATCCACAGAGTGATTCACTGAGTTATCAGGCATTCAGCTGATACCTAGGACGGAGAACATATAAATATTCTTTTTGATTTCAGTTTGCCTAGATCTGTTTTATTTAATATTACTTTTTTTCTTTCTTATTTTACTCAGTAAAACCCAGTGCATCACCTGCAGAGAGCAAGCTGCAGGGTTATTTATTAATACCAACAGACTAAGAAGCTCATTAATAGCCTCAGAAGGAAGACTGTTTTTCCTTGTCTTTTTAAAATTGTTGCTCTTGTTTCTTGTTTTTTCTGTTTTCCCTTTCTTTGTTTCATTTATTTTTCTTTTACCATTTTTTTCTACCTATTTTATCACTTACTTTCCTTTATTTTTCTATCTTCTGTTTTCATTTTTCTTACATTCCTGCTCTTATTGCTTGGACTTTAATTTCTATTTTTAATTTTATCTTTTTTCAATTCTATATTCTTTATTCTTTTTACTTTTTTCTTTTTCTTTTCCTCCCTCCTCATCATTCAGCATAAAAATTCATTCTATGTATCTTTCTTTAGTTTGTTTCTTTTTCATTGTTTCTATTCCACTTTTTAATTCTTATTCCTCTGTATTTCTTGTGATTTCTTACTCATGTTATTTTATTTTCCTAAGTCTTGTACATTTCCACTTCTACAAAGAAATAGAATAAGAAGAATGAAGTGTCAAATTGAAACCTTACCAGAGATGCAAATACAACAACAAAATAAAACCCCACAGGACAAAGAGAAGCTAACCAAACAAATAAACACATCAAGATAAACAGATGTGTAGACACTGACCAAGAATTACAAGTCATATTAAGAAACAGGAAGGCATGGCCCAGTTTAATGTACAAACCGAAAAACAGGAGAAGCAGAACATGGAACAACTAATCAGAGATCTCGAAACTAGTATCATGAATCAGCTTAATGAAATGAAAGAAGTTATTAGGAATATTAAGAAGACACTGCAAGAACATACTGAAGAAGTTGTAAAGATACATAAAAACTTAGATGTATTGAAAATGTATGGCAAAGTGCAAGAAATCAAAAATACACTGGACGCATATAACAGCAGATGTGAACAGGAATCAGAAATATTGAAGACAGTATAGGTGAAATCAGACAGATGTAG
This sequence comes from Dasypus novemcinctus, assembly GCF_030445035.2. NCBI lineage: Eukaryota > Metazoa > Chordata > Mammalia > Cingulata > Dasypodidae > Dasypus > Dasypus novemcinctus. The sequence goes on along the minus strand of NC_080691.1, from coordinate 58,710,751 downwards.
AACAGATAGATAAAGAGATAGAAAAAATCCAGCAAGAATTAGGGATTTGAATGAAAACACAAACACACAAATGTACACATTACAATCAATATGAAATGCACAAACACATGCATTGTGAGCATCCCAGAAGGAGAAGTGAAAGGAAAGGGTGCAGAAGGAGTGTTAGAGGGCATAATGGTTGAAAATTTCCAACTCTATTGAGGGACAAAGATGTACATGCCCAGGAAGGGCATCACACCCCAAAGAGTATAAAACCTAACATGCTTACCCCAAAACATGTTCTTGTCAAATTGTCCAATGCTCAAGACAAAGAAAAAATACTTAAAGCCCCAAGGAAAAAGATATACATCACAAACAAGGGAAGCTTGATAAGATTAAGTGCTGATATTTTATATGAAACCATGGAAGCCAAAAGGCAATGGTGTGATATATTTAAGAAACTTCCAGGTGATAATTTCTTTCCAACAAACCTGGCATTCAAAAATGAAGGAGAATTCAAAATATTCACAGATAAACAGAAATTAAGAGGCCTTGTCAATAAGAAACCTGCCTTCAAGAAATACTAAAGGGAGTTCTGCAGGTTGAAAGGATAAAAACAGGAAAGAGTTAGAGGAGAGTGTAAGAACAACTAAAAAGATAAAAAGAAATAAAAACAAAATAAGGCATATACAAACCTAAAGAAAATATGGCTAATTTAATTAATTCCTTGACAGTAACAACACTGAATGTTAATGGATTAAACTTGCCAATCAAGAGACATGGATGGCAGAGTGGATACAGAAATATGATATATCTTTATGCTGTCTACAAGAAACCCACCTTAGACTCAGGAATGCAAGGAGGCTAAAGGGAATGTTTGAAGAACAATTTTATTTGTAAACAGTAACCAGAAAAGGGTGGGGAGAGCTATACTAATATCAGAAAAAATAGGCTTCAAACCTAATACTATTGTAAAAGACAAAGAAGGACATTATATATTGATAAATTTGGTGATTTATCAAGAAGAAAGAACAGTCATAAACATTTATGCACCTAACCAGTGCACCTCAAAATACATGAGGCAAACATTGAAAAATCTAAGTGGAGAAACAAATGCCTTTACAATTATGGTGCAGGATTTTAATACACCATTAGCACCATTTGACAGAATATCTTTATTTAAAGTATCAATAAATAAAGACATTGAATAACACATTAGAGGATCTCGACCTAAATATATACACAAAGAACACTATCCCAAATACAGTGGGATATACAACCTTCTTTAGTGCACATGTATCATTTTTCAGAATAGACCACAAACTAGGCCACAGAACAATTTTCAATGACTTCGGAAATATTGAAATTAGGCAAAGCAATTTCTCTGACCACCATAGAATGAAGCTGGAAATCACTATGAGTCAGAGAAGCAGAGTAGGCATAAAGATATAGAAGTTAAACAGCAAACTCTTAGACAATCAGTGGTTCAAGGAGGAAATCATAAAAAAAATCTGTATCTACCTTGAAATGAATGAAAATGACAACACAACAGATCAAGACCTATGTGATGCTGCAAAAGCTGTACTGAGATGGAAATTCTTAGCAATAAATGCCTATATTAAAAAAAGAAGAAAAGCTAAAACAAAGTCCTAATTGCACACCTGGAGAAATAAGGAAAAGAACAACAATTAACCCCAAACATAGTACAAAGAAGACAATAACAAAGATTAGAGCAGAGCTAAATGAAATTTAAAATAATAAAGCACTAGAGAAAATAAAACCAAAATCTTATTCTTTGTGAAAATTGATAAACCCCTAGACTGACAAAAAGGGGAGAAGATTCAAATACATAAAATAAGAGGAAGGGGATATCACCATTGACCCCACAGAAGTGAAGATTATCATAAGAAGATACTTTGAAACTTGCATGCCAACAACATGGATAATTTAAAGGAAATGGGCAAATTCCTAGAAACACACATGCAGCCATTCACTGACAAATGAAGACATTGAGGAACTCAACAGACCAATAAAAACGATATGAGATTGAATTAGTCATCACACAAATCTCCCAAATAAGAAGAACTCAGGCTCAAATGGCTTTACATGTGAATTCTATCAAACATTCTGGAAAGAACTAACACCAATACTACTTAAAATCCTCCAAAAAAAAAAGAAGTGGAGGAAACATTGTCTAATTCATTGTATAATGACAACATTGCCCTAATACAAAACTCAAACAAAATACCACAAGCAAGGCAAAATGCTAGAACAATCTCTCTAATTAACTTAGATGCTAAAATACTCAACAAAAATATTTGCTAATTTTATTCAACAATCAAACTAATTGTATACCCTGAGCAAGTGGGTTTCATTCCTTGTATGCAAGGATGTTTCAACATAAGTAAATCAATCAATGATAATACACCACATAAACAGATCAAAAAGAAATAATACTTGATAATCTCTATAAATGCAACAAAAGCATTTGACAAAATACAGCACCTTTTTCTAGTAACAACACATCAAAAGATAGGAAAAGAAGGAACCTTCCTTCCTCAATATAATAAAGGAGATATATGAATAAACAGACACTAACATCATATTCAATAGTGACATCCTAAAAGCTTTTCCTCCAAGATCTGGAACAAGACAAGGATGCCCACTCTCACTATGCTTATTTACAATTGTGTTAGTGGCACTTGCTTGAGCACATAGGCAAGAAAAAGATATAAACATCAATGAAAGTTTAAAGGAAGAAGGACAATTTCACTATTTGCAGAAGAAATGATCCTATACCTGGAAAGTCCTGAGAAATCTGTAAAGAAGAATCTAAAGCTTATAAATGAATTCATTAAAGTGCAGATTATGAGGCCAATGTGCAATAATCAGTAGCATTTCTTTACGTCAATAATGAGCTGATTGAGGAGGCTTTATTAAAATCCCTTTTACAATAGCAACTAAAATATCGAAATACCAAGGAATAAATTTAAAGAAGGAAATGACTTATATGCAGAAATCTACATTATGTTGTTAAAGGCAATTAAATAAGACCTAAATAAATAGAAGAATAATTTAATCTCAAATAAAAATGACCACAGCATTTTTTACTGAATTGGAAAAACTAGCTATGAAACTTACTTGGAACTGAGAGTGTCCATGAATAGACAAAGACATATTGGAAAAAAAATGCAGTGGATATGCCATGATGATGGAAAAGGTTGTTGATGTGGGAGGGGTGGGGTGGGTGGGGTGGCAGGTATATAGGGACCTCATATTTCTTGATTGGAACATTTAAAAGAAAATTTAAAAAAAAGAAAGAAATTGAAGAAACCACACTACCTGACTGTAAAACATTATATAAAACTACAGTTGTGAAAACTGCATGGTATTGGCAGAAGGATCAACATACTGACCAATGAAACCAAACTGAGTTGTGATGTACATCCTCACATATACAGTCAACTGATATTCACCAAGGACACCAAGCCCATTCAAATGAAAGAGAATGGCCTCTTCAAAAATGGTGTTTGGAGACCTAGATATCCATATCCAAAAGAATGAGAGAGAAACACTATCTCACACCTTATACAAAAATTAACTCAAGATAGATCAAATTTCTAAATATAAAAGCCAAAAACATAAAGATCTGGAAAGATAATGTAGGGAAACTTCCAAGTATCTTGTATTAGGGAATGGTTTCATGAACTTTATATCCAAAGCATGAGCAACAAAAGAAAAAATAGATGAATGGGACATCCTCAAGATTAAAAACTTTGGCACCTCAAAGGAATTTGTCAAGAAAGTCTAAAGAAAGCCTACTCAATGGTAGAATATATTTGGTAACCAAACATATGATTGGGGTCTAATATCCAGCATACATAAAAAATCCTACACTTCAAGAATATAAAAAATTAAAGAACACATTAAAAATGGGCAGGTGATTTGAATAGGCATTTCTCTAAAGAAGAAATACAAATGACTAAAAAGGACATGAAAAGATATTCAGTATCACTAGCTATTAGGGAAATGCAAATCAAAACTACAAAGGGATATCATTTACACCCAGTAGACTGGTGGCTATTAAAAATAACAGGTGGCTACAAATGTTGGAGAGGATGTGGAGGAATGGGAACATTGTAGAATGTTGCATCACTGTGAAGGACTGTTTAGTGATTCCTTGGGAAGTTAAAAATATCTGCCATATGACTGAGAAGTTCCACTGCTGGACATATACCCAGAATAATTGAAAGCAGGGATACAAACAGATATATGCACTCACACCCATGTTCATAGAAACATTATTCACTATTGCCAAAAGTTGGAAACAACCCAAATGCCCATCAACAGATGAAAGAATAATCAAATTGTGGTATATATATATACAATGAAATATTACCCAGCAGTAAGAAGGAAAGCAGTAGTGACATGCAGGATAACATGGATAAACCTTAAAGACCTTACATTGAGCGAAGCAAGCCAGGCACTGAAGAAAAACGATTCAGACCTCACTGATATGATTTAATCAAATTGAGCAGGTAAATAGGTTTACAGAAGACAGAAGGGGAGAAGAAGGCTGTGAGTAAATACCCATCTAGGCAAAATCCATGATAATGTGGAAATATATAGCTGTATACTTGATGGGTATGACAGTTTTGCAGTGACACTATTGGGTTTGGCAGTGCTGGTTTGTGAGGTGGGTAGGGTGGGAAAAGTTGATTGCACTCTCCATGGGGGTAGGGTAGGAGAAGGGAGAAGTTGAACTCTGTGGATTTGTGGTTATGTGGTTGAAACTACAACTTTGGGAATGTTCTTTTGGCAATATGCCAAGGAAAGATTACTAGTTTAGGGTGTTGGATGTTGGGATATTTCTGAAAGGGTACACCTGCAGCAGGTTTCTAGGGGATTTGTCATAGTATTTTGTATCAGTAGTTGGAGACCAACATAATAAGATGGTGTTGGACTCCCATCCTGGGGAGCCTGGTATGTTCTCATATAAAGGGGTTAGTGTCTTTCAAGAGCATAGGCAGTGCCTAATAGGGGAGTACAGGTCAGTACATCAAGCCCTCAATTTTCTTGCATGTAACTATGGATCTTGTTCTTCAAATAATGAAGCTTGGTTGTAGCCATGGGTCTCAAGGTGAGGGGGAGGCAGTAATAGAATAGATGGAGCATTTTGGGGGTGATGGTTGTGTTCTATATGATCTTGCACTGATGAACACAGTTAAATTTCATCAACATTTATAAAACTGTAGGTACCAAAATGTCAACCATTATGTAATGTAAATCAATGGCCATTTTTTGCAACAGTGTTTCAATATTTGTATGTCAGTTGTAAAAAATGCACCATCCACATGTAAAACATTATTAATAATGGGGAAAAGGGATATTGGGTATATGGGGATCCTCTATGTTCTATACATGACTTTTTTGTAAACTAAAACTTCTTTGAAGACAAAATTTAAAAATATAATAAGTAGGGGAATAAACAGATGAAAACGGTCAGTGTATATAAAAGATAACATGGATGAAGACGTGACAGATGTTTAAATTTTTAAAATATTTTTTCAAAATTTTTAAAAAATTTCTGTTTTATTTTTTAAACTATCATTATTTAATATTATTATTGTATTTAATATTTTGGTTACATTTTGAAGAAGTTTTGGATTAAGAAAGGTTGCTTCTATGGTAGGGGATTTTCATTGTGGGTTGTGAGAAATGGGGGTGCATGGAAGGAGGTTTGGCTGGAGTATACCTCTTAGATTTTTGAATGTGTTCAAGTGTTCATGAGCATTGCCACAGTGGGTGGAGATTCACATAACCAAAGGAGTATCAAATTCCCATCCTGGGGAACTCTGCCAAATTATCTAATGGGATTGAAAGAAATCCATGAGTACTGTGGCAGTGACTAATGAAGGAGGATGGGTCATTGATGGGCCCCTGATGGTGATGACTACTTATTAATCTTTAATTTTAATACTGAAACAACCTAATATTATATGGTGCCTAAGAGTTACCTCCTGAGAGTCTCCTTGTTGCCCAAGTTTGGCATTTCTCTAAGCCAAACTCATCATATAAATGCATTTCCTTCTCCCCAGTTTGAAACATGACTCCTGGTGTGAGCCTCCCTGGCACTGAGGGACTACTATCAAGCACCAACTAGCAATGTAGCTGACAAAGGAAATGACCAAAAGGGAGAAAGAATAAAGACAAATAAGTCTATATGCTAAAAGACTTCAAAGTGAGTTGGGAGATCATTCCGGAGGTTATGCTTATACATGTCTCAGCAGGATCTCCTTGAATACTAAAGTAAATATTGCATCAAATAGTGAGAACGCCAGCCACAGGCACGACAGAAAGCTTGGGAGTACGGTGTCCTTTCTGTGGGCTCTATTTGGGAATTTATGCTCCCTTGTGTGAAAGAGTTGGACTTAGTTTTGGTTTCCCTAACAATGTTCTTCTGCCCCTTTTATTTGAAACTATATTTAGTACTAGGGTTGAGAGGTGTATGTCCAAGAGACTTAAATCTTTGGGCTCTCCATGTGCTAGCTGAGCCACGAATTTCAAAAGAGTTGCAAAACCTGCACTCCAGTTAATTGGACTCACCGAGGACAACTAACAAGAAGATGATGATGGACAGCAGACATCCCAAGGAACAGAGAGGGTCTGCAACTGCAGGCAAGATAGTCCCATCCATCTGCCCTATGGGATTTAAGTCCCTCTCAATTAGAAACAAAGTGGGCATCACCTTCCCAGAATCCTCAGGTTTGGGGAGTGAATGGACTACAGTAGACTTACTGGTATTCTAGTGTACACTTATTGTGATTTTAGCAATGGAAAAATTTTATCATTGATGTGGAAGTAGTGGCCATTGGAGGTTCTGAGGGGAGAGAAAGGGAAAAACAAGTGTAATGTGGGGGGCATTTTCAGGACTTAGGAATTGTCCTGAATGACACTGAAAGGGAAGATACAAGTCATTATATATCTTGACATAACTTTAAAAATATGCATGAAAGAGAATGCAAACTACATTGTGAACTATAATCTACACTTAGTGGTAATTCTCCAAAATGTGTTCAATTATAACAAATGTACAACTGTAATGAAGGATGGTATTAATGTGGGAAAATGTGGGAGTTGGGATATTATATTTATGTAATTTTGGTATCTTTTTTAAAAAACTATATTGCAAAAGAATAAATCCTGAAGAGAAATGATTGCTAATATCATAAATGGGAAAGTAATATACAAAATACAAAGAAATCATTTTACACTCATTTTGTGTATGGGAAGTTTGGCATTGATGAAAGAGATTGTTGATATGGGAGGAGTGGAGTGATGGGGTGGGGGCTATATGAAGACCTCATATTTTTTAATGTAACATTTTAAAAATTTTTAAAAATGAAACAAAATATATTTTTAAATACATAAGTGAAGGAGAGAATAGATAGGCATACAAAGAAATTGAAATGCAAAATTTTGGAGCACCAGCTCACACTAAATAAAGGTGATTTTTAATAGATTAAAAAAATAGAAACATTTGAATATGTGTGTGAAATATGTGGTTATTCATGATATTACAAAGACTTAAAACGCAAAGCTACCTCACTTCACAGAATCTTAATTTTTGACCTGCTAAAAATCACATAATGCAAAGTAAATGAGAAGTCATGGAAATATTTGAATGGTAACATTGGAATTCATAAGGAAATTAGATATATTAATGGGCATAATAGCTAAATTTGCTAGGAAAAACTCATGCAGTAGGAAATGTAACTATGTCATTTACAGAATACAATTTAAAATTACTAAATTTATATTGCATCCATGCTCACTATTGGTCAAGGAAATGCTAGAAATACTAACACCTTTCACCAATTGTATGATACTAAATTGAATAAATGAACAGCATTTCCATCTGTGAAGTTCAAAAAATATGTGCTTTGCATATATTACTGATGAAAATGATATTTTCTCCTGTGTGATAATAATTTGACTATATAAAACTAAAATTCATAATTTGGGATGTAATAATATAATTTCAGAAAATCTATTCCCTAAATTAATGTCATTTTATTTTTCATGGTATTTTTTCTTTGTTATACAAACTTTCCTTTTAATTTCACATAATGCTAGATTTATATGAAAATTTAAAAGAAAATATTTACCCCATCCTAGTATTCCTTAATGTAACATATTACATAAACAGGATATATTTGTCCTAGTTAAATGAACATAGATACAAACTGCAGATAATATCATTACATCATTTTCCATTGATAGCCTATTCAAAATTACTTTTTTTATTTTTGCAGTTGAAGGTTTACAGAAAGACTCATGTAAATATTTTATAGTTCCCATATAGTCACATACACATGACCTTTCCCCAATTATTAACATTTTGCATTTAAGTGATGACTTTCTTACAATTGGAGAAACTATATTATCACAAATAAAGTATTAACTATAGTCCATAGTTTACATAGTTTATAGTCCATATATAGGTTCATTTTTATTATGAAATTTTCAATTTAATGATGTTATTTATATTCCCAATATACTCCTATCAACACCACCCATTACCAAAATTTTCCATTTCCCTAAATAGAAATTCCATTACAATTAAATATTATCTTCCCATTTTCCATCCCACCCAGCCCCTGGTAATGGCATTCTAGTTTCTGACTTGGAGAATTATTTCATATAACTGAGACCATACAGTATTTATTATTATTTGTTTGGTCTCTTTTACACAGTTTGGTTTCTGTAAGCTTCATCAATCTTGTGGCATGTATCAGAATTTCATTCCTTTTTATAGCCTAATAATATTTCACTGTATATGAACATCACATTGTTATTACTCATTCATTTGTTGAGGGGCACATAGCTTGCTTCAGTCTTTTGGCAATTGTGAATAACACCATATGTACATAAGTGTGCAAATATTTGTTTGAATCCCTGTTTTCAATTCTGTTATGTAATTACCTAAAAGGGGATTCCAAGTCATATCAGAAAGATTATTTTTAGTTGTATACAGATACAAAGTAGGATATCACAATAAATTTAACTATCATATTTCCTAATTGCTTTTGGCCTGTGACACTTTGCATATATGCTATTTTTCAGTGGACAATTCTATAAATGTCAGTTGGGTCAAGGAGGTTGAAAACTCCTGTTCACGTTATCCAAGTCTACCATTTTTAGCTTCCTAGTTATTGGACAATTGCAGAGAATAAAATGTTGATGGTTTGAAATATAAGGTGCTTCTGTATATTTCAATTATCAGTTCCATCTGTTGGGATTTGGAAAATTGAGCCTTGAGCCCTCATGGCTATACAATATTAATCTTTATTAATAATAATCTTCATTTGGGGAAATCTTCATCCTATAGTATTATTGAAACTCAAACTTTCTTTTGGTCCATGTTTACATGGAATATGTTTATCAAAATATAACTTTTTACCCTTTCATGCAGCTAAATTTACAGTGGCTTTCTTGAAAACAATGTATAGTCAGCATAATTGTCTGATTCATCAAAGAACTATTTTTTAATTTTCAGTTTATCTGGCTGTCATGTAATTGTTATAAGAATCAGGGAAAACTCAGATTTCTATGTAATCAATCTGAGCAGTATCTTTTTCTGTACAAACTGGAAACTCTCTAAGTTTCTATAAGTGAATATATAAAAACATTATGCCATATTTAGCATTGAAAAACCAGTAAGCATCAATATCAATGAATGCCTGATACCCATCAAAATCAGTGAATGCCTGATACCCATTACAATTAATCTCAAATAATTTTTCTGAGAGACAGAAACTAAACAAAGATACATACTATACAATTCAATTTATATAAAATCTGTAAGATGCAGACTTCATAAAAATATCAGCAGATGCTTTTAAACAGTAGTAGGAGGGAATGGTTTGAAGGAAGGAATGAAAAGGAAACTGGAAGCTGATGGATTTGTTCACTATCTTGATTGTGGCTATTATAAATGAGCACACACAATTCTTTACCAAACTAGAAAAAATTTATGAAGTCTATTGCATGTAAACTATACCTCCATATGATGCTGCAAATAAACATGTGAATGTATTTTTATAGAAGAAGCAATAGAAAAACAGACAATGAGATGTGAAGTATCAGGAACTCCTACAAATTCATCTGCATGAACCCTGATATTCTATAAGTTCTTTAAATACAAGAATGTAGCAAAATCATGCCATTTTGAGATAAGCTTTCTTAAAAAACTAATTCAGACTGTCACAAGCTGTCCTATTGCTGTGTAAGGGAAGCAGTTGTGTCCTGGGGTGAAGAGCACAGGCCTAGACACTGGGGCTCATGCACACATCCCACAAAACTACTCTACTTCTGGTTGGCATTTAACATATATACAGTGGAAGTAACATTGTTACAACTTCACATGACCTCTGGGCTTTTGTGAAAAAAAAATACCAGAGGATGGGTAAGATGGTGTCAGAGTAACTGCATCCACATCATCTCTCCTACAAACAATCACTAATTGGGGGCAAAATCATGCCTGAGTGAGCTGCTTTGGGAACTCACAAAGCAGGAGGCTCCAGGCCATCAATCTGGAGACAGTGTGATAAAAAGAGTGATTGCCCATGATGCTGCCAGCTTGTTTCTTGTTTCCTGTGCTTCCTCTTCCTCAATTTCATCTTTTCTGTGTGTACTGATTTTGGCTACCAATGCTATCTCTTTTCCCTCCCACATCTTTCTATCTCCCAACTTCTGTTGCTGATTTTACATTCCACCTCTCTGTTTAGCCCCACATTTTTCTGACTTTTTATTTCTAACACTTTTATTGTCTTTTCTATCTTTTATTAATTCTTTCTGTACTTGTCCTTTTTTTCTCCCTCTCTCTTCATTACAATGGTCTTTTAATTCATACTCTATTCTCCATATTTAGTTTCCCATTTCATTGTAGGTACAATAAAAACTCCATTTTATTTCAATGAATGTACACTTTACATGAGTTTAATAGCCATTCTCCTAGATCTTATATAATTTTTCTGCTAAAGTTTACTATCAATGTTACTATTATACCTTTTTCAATTCTTACCTCTTTTACTTTCCCTGGCCCTAATCTTTTTCTTCAGGGGAAAAAGGAAATAGAATAAGAAGGAAAAAAGTCATAGAGAAAATAACACACACACAAAATCAGTGGCTAAATTAAACCTGAGACAAGAGGGAGAAGCTAAACAACTGAACAAACCCAGCAAATTAAATGATGACCAGACGGCAAGAAAAAATTACAAGCCATAACAGCAATCATGAAGACATGGCCCATTCCAAAGAACAAACTAAAAACCAGGAAGTGGAACATAATATCAAACAACTAATCAAAGCTGTGGAAACAAATATCATGGACCAACTTAATGAAGTTAAGGAAGAGATTCAGGATATTAATAAAACATTTGGAGAGCATACAGAATAAATTATAAAAGTACAGAAAAAGATAACAGATCTGATGGTGATGAATGGCACAATCCAAGAAATAAAATATACACTCTCAGCAAATAACAGCAGATTTGAACAGGCAGAGGAAAGAATTAGTGGTGTGGAAGACAGTGCATCTGAAATGAAAGAGATAGTAGACTTACTAATTAAAAATTAAAAAAAATTAAGCAGGGAATAAGGGATTTGAATGACAACACAAAAAACACAGTCATACACATTATAGACATCTCAGAAGAAGAGAAGTGAAAGGGGACAGAACTGGTGTTGGAGAAAATTATGGCTGAAAACACTACAAATCTATTGAGGGAGATAGATGTTCAGGAAACATAGCATACTCCAAACAGTATATATCCCAACAGGCCTACTCCAGTACATATACTTGTCAAATTATCCAATGCTCAAGACAAAGAAAAAATATGGAAGGCACCAAGGGAAAAGAGAACCTTCATATACAAGGGAAGATTAATAAGATTAAATGCTTATTTCTCATCTAAATTCACTGAGGAAAGAGGTACTAAAAGAAAAAAAAAATCCAGCCAAGAATATCCAGCAAAGCTGGCATTTGAAAATGATGGACAGCTTAAAATGTTCACAGAAAATAACTAAGAGAGTATGCCAATATGTAACCTTACCTTCAAGAAATATTAAAAATAGTTCTACATGTGGAAAGAAAATAACAGGAGTGAAATATTGGAGGAGAGTGTAAAAACAACTAAAAAGACAGAGAAATAAAAGCAGTACATGAGATAAGCAAATACGAAGATAATATGGAGATGTAAGTAATTCCTTGAGAGTAATAACACAGAATGATAATGGATTAAACTTACTAGTCAAGAGACAGAGACTGGAAGAATGGATAAGGAAATATGACCTATATATATGCTGTCTATAAGAAACCCACTTTAGACCCAGGGATTCAAAGATTTTGAAAGTGAATGGCTGGAAAACTGTCTTGCAAGCAAGCAATAAACAAAAAAGTGCAGGAGTAGCTATACTAATATTGGGAAAAATAGACTTTAAATGTAAAAGTATTGAGAGAGACAAAGATGTATGCTATACATTAGTAAAGGGGGTAATCATTCAAGAAGAAAGAACAATCATAAACATTTATGCACCTAACCAGGGTGCCTCAAAATACATGATGAAATACTGGAAAAATGAAGTGTAGGAATAGGTGCCTCTGCAATTATAGTGGGGTATTTTAATACACCATTATGACCATTAAGCATCTCAACAGAAAATCGATAAAGAAACAAAGATTTTATATAATATATTAGAGGATCTGGACCTAACAGACATATAGAGAAAACAACACCGAAATACAGAAGGATAAACATACTTCTCCAATGCACGTGGATAGTTCTCCAAGACAGACCACATATTAGGCCACAGAGAAAGTCTCAATGAATCCATAAAGTTTGAAATGATACAAAATAATTTCTCTGACCACAGTAATGGATCTGGAAATCTTCAAGGGCCAAAGAACAAGATTAGGCACAAATGCATAGAAGTTAAGCAACACACTCTTAGACAAACAGTAGGTCAAGGAGGAAATCTCAAAAGAAATGAGTAACTACCTTGAAAGTAATGAAAATTACAGCACAACATACCAAAACATATGGAATACATCAGAGGATATAATGAGGGAGATTCATAGCCATACATTAATACATGACAGCTGACCCCACAGAAATAAAGACTATCATAAGAGGATATTTTGACAAACTACATGCCAACAAGAAGTACAATTTAAAAGAAATGGACAAATTACTAGACACATAAGCAACATACGTTGACGAAAGAAGAAATTGATCTCAGCCAAACAATCACAAGTAAAGAGCTAGAATCAGTCATTAAGAACCTCTCAACTAAGAAGAGCCCCAGACAAGATGGTTTCACAGGTGAATTCTACCAAACATTCTGGAAAGAACACCAATTTTGCTTAAACTCTTCCAAAATTGTAATAGAAGGAACATTGCCTAAATCATTCTATGATGCCAATATTACCCTAAAACCAAAGGCAAACAAAGGCATCAGAAGAAAGGAAAATTTTAGACCAATTATTCTAATTAACCTAGAAGCTAAAATCCTCAACAAAATACTTGCTAAGCATATTCAGCAACACATCAAAAGAAGAATTATGCACCATGACCAAGTGGGTTTCATCCCCAGTATGCAGGGATGATTCAACATAAGAAAATCAATAAATGTAATACTCCTTATAAACAGAAAGAAAGGGGAAATAATCACATGATCGTATATATAGATGCATAAAAACATTCCAGCCTTTCCTGATAAAGTCACTGCAAAAGATAGAAATAGAAGGAAACTTTCTGAGCATGATAAAAGGTATACATAAAAAATCCACAGCTAACATCATAGAAAATGGTGAAATCCTAAAATCTTTCCCTCTAAGATCAGGAGCAAGAAAAGGATGCCCACTATCAACCCTCCTATTTAATATTGTGCTAGAAGTACTTGCTGAGAACTGAGGCAAGAAAGAGATATAAAGGACACCCAAATTGGAAAAGAAGAAGTAAAATTTTCAGTTTGCAGATGACATGATCCTACACACATAAAACCCTGAGAAAACTACAACAAAGTACTGAGAATTTATAAATGAGTTCAGTAAAGCAGTTGGGATTCAGATCAATGCACAAAAATCAGTGGCATTTCTGTACACCAAAAAATGAGCAATCTGAGGAGGAAATCAAGAAAAAATACCATTTACGATAGTAAATAAAAATCAAATAACTAGGCAAAAATTTAACTAAAGATGTAACAGACGTTTATACACAGAAAACTACACAACACTGTTAAATCAAAGAAGAGTTAAATAAATGGAAGATTTTTCCCTGTCCATGGATACGGAGACTAAATATCATTAAAATGTCTATCCTATCCAAACTGATCTACAGATTTAATGCAATCCCAATAAAAATCCACACTGCATTTTTAAAAATGAACCAGTATAAAAACTAGCTATGAAATTTATTTGGAAGGAAAGAGACCCTGAATAACTAAAGACATATTGAAAAATAAAACGACTTTTGAGGAATCACACTACCTGACTTTAAAACATATTACAATGCTATAGTGGACAAAACAGCATGGAATTAGCACGAGGATAGACATACTGAGTAATGGAACCAAATTGAGTGTTCTGATATAGATCCTTGCATATACAGTCATCTGATAGTCAACAAGGCCACCAAGCCTACTCAACTGGGAGAGAATGACCTCTTCAACAAATGATTCTTGGAAAACTGGATATCCATAGGTAAAAGAATGAGAGATGAGTACTTTTGCACAGCGTATACAAAAATCAACTCAAGATGAATCAAACACCTAAATGTAAGAGCAAGACCATAAATATCTGAGAAGACATTGTAGGGAAGCATCTATAGGACCTTTTAAAAGGAAATGCCATCATAAACTTCAAACCCAAAACATCAAAAAAAGATAGATAAAGGGTGCCTCCTCAAAATTAAAACCTTTTGCACCTCAAAAGAGTTTATCAAGAAAGTGAGAAGACAACCTACCCAATGGGAGAAAATATTTGGTAAATATACATTGATAGCCTAATGGCCAGCATATATAAAGATATCCTACATCTAAAAAAAAAAAAAAAAAAAAAAAGACTAACAATCTATTTAAAAAATGGGCAAGAAATTTGAACATACACTTCTCCTAAAAAGACATACAAAAGGCTAAAAAGCACATGGAAACATGCTCAACATCACTAGCTATTAGGAAAATGCCTATCAAAACTAAAATGAGATACCATCTCACACCCATTAGACTGGGGACTATTAAAAATTAGAGGACTACAAGTATTGGAGAGGATGTGGAGGAATGGGAATCCTCATCGATGTTGATGGGAATGTAGAATGATCCAGCCATTGTGGAGGACAGTTTGGCCATTACTCAAATCTATAGATTTGTCATCTGACCCAGCAATTCCACTGCTGAGTATATACCCAGAAGAACTGAAAACATGTATGTGAACTGATGTATACATACCAAAGTTCATAGCAGCATTATTCCCGATTGGAAAAGTTGGAATAAACTAAATGCCCATCAACAGATGACTGGATAAGCAAAATCTTATATACATACAGTGGAATACTACTCAGCTGTAAGAAAAAATACAGTACTAACACATGAGATAACATGGATGAATCTTGAGGACTTTATGTCGAGTGAAGCAAGCCAGACATTGAAAGCCAACTACTACATGACTTCTTGGATATGAATTAAGCAAATCAAGGTTTCTCAGAGAGATAGAGACTGGAATATAGGCTTATAGGAAATAAGCAGGAAGAGGAAGGTTGTGAGCCAATGCCCAAACAGACGAAATCTATGATGAATTAGAAGTAAGTAGACGTGCATTGAGAGGATAAGGCAGGGGTATAGGGATAGTATTGACTTGGTCTTTGCAGGCTTATTGGGGGTTACGGTTGGCACGATGGGTCAGATCATGCATGGAATTGGGTGGAGGTTTGGGGGAACAGGTGAACACAGGAGATTGTCAGATACATGTTTGAAACTATAATGTTAAGAAAACTCATAAAATACAATAAGGAATTGTTCTGGGTTTTAGGTGTTTGATGGGAGGCATCTGACACATTTGCACTGGGGTTGGGCTTCTAGGGAGTGTGTGAGTGTTCATCTTGACATAGTGTGTTATATCAGTGCTTGGAGATCCACACAATGAGTGGGAAGGTGTTTTACCCACATGCTGGGAGGCATGATGTTCCCAAACAGAGGAGAATGTTTCTTGTGAGGATGGATGACTCCTAATGCGGGAGGACAAACTAGTGTGTCATACCCGCAGCATTGTTGCAGCTATCTTTAGACCTTGTCCTTCAGGCAGTGAAGCTTGGTTTTCACTGTGGGGCCAAGGTGGGGGAGAGAGGAATAAAGAAGATGGAAGAGGGGATAACTAATGGGCAGGAGAGGTGTTTTGCATGTTTCTGCTGTGTTGGATGCAGGCAATTATATTTTACCAAAGTTTGTAGAAGTGTGTGATATAAAATGTAAACCATAATGTAAACCATAATGTAACTAAAAATTTATAAATGTGTACAGTCTAAAATATAAATCATATCGTAAACCATAGTGTAAACATGGTTGGTAGCTCTGTTTCAATATTTGCACATCAGTTGTAGCAAATGTAACATTCACGTGTAAAAAGGTCATTCCTGGGATCAGGGGAAGTAGGGGTGGATATTGAGGTTACGGGAACCCCCTGTATTCTATATGTTCCTTTAGTGTGACCAAAAGCTTTTTTGAAGATCTAATATAAAAAAGCAGATATAAACACAATTATCAAATTTGTCTGGAAGGGTAAGAGACCCTGCAAAGCCAGAAACATCTTATAAAGAAAAAGTGAAATTGGAGGACTCTCACTTCCAGACTTTAAATCATATTCCCTAGTTACAGAGCTTAAAATAGCATGGTTTTGGCATAAAGATAGACACATAGACCAATGAAACCATATTGATTGTTCAGAAACAGATCCTCACATCAACCGACAAGTGATTTTTTGACAAGATTTTCAAGCCCTCCCAGTTGGGGCAGAAGAGTTTATTCAACTAATGGTGTCGGGAGAAGTGGATATCCATAGCTAAAAGAAAGAAAGAAGACCCCCACATCACATCTTATACAAAAATTAACTCAAAATGGATCAAAGACCTAAATATAAAAGGAAGTATAATAATGCTCCTAGAAGAAAATGTAGGGAAGCATCTTAAAGACCTGGTGGTATGTGGTGGATTCTTAAACCTTACACCAAAAGCACAAGCAACAAAAGAAATCATGGATAAATGGGACCTCCTCAAACTTAAACATTTCTGTGATTCATAGGGCTTCATCAAGAAGGTGGAAATGTAGTCCAGTCGATGGGAGAAAATATTTGGAAACCACTTGTCTGATAAGGGTTTCGTTTCCATTCTTTATAAAGAGATCATGCAACCCAATAATAAAAGAGCAAGCAATCAAATTAAAAAATGGGCAAAAGATTTAAATAGACATTTCTCCAAAGAGGAAATACAAATGGCCAAAAAGCACATGAAAAAAATATTCCATATCACTAGCTCTTAGGGAAATGCTAATTAAAGCAACAATGAAATATCCTCTAACACCACATAGAATGGCCATTATTTTAAAAAAAACAGACAACAATAAGTGCTGGAGAGGATGTGGAGAAAGAAGAACACTCCTTCACTGTTGGTGGGAGTGTAAAATGGTGCGGCCTCTGTGGAAGACATTTTGGCAGTTCCTCAGGAAGCTAAATATAGAACTGCCATATGATCCAGCAATTTCTGTACTATGAACATATCCAAAACAAAAAACTATGACACAAAAAGACATCTGCACACCAATGTTCATAGTGGCATTGTTCACAATAGCCAAAAGATGGCAGCAACCCAAGCGTCCATCCACCAATGAATGGTTAAACAAAATGTATTATATATGTACAATGAAATATTATGCTGCAGTAAGGAGAAATTAAATTGGGGCATCTGTGATAACATGAATGAGTCTTGAAGACATTATACTAAGTGCAGTAAGCCAGGACATATACTGCATGACCTCATTAATATGAACTAAATTCAAATAATAAACACATGGAATTAAAACCTAGATTATAGGTTTTAGGAGACAAGAGAAGGGTTGAGAATAACTATGGATGCTTAATGTATGAAGAAGTTCATACATTAATGTTCCACCAGGGTGTGGATTTGTACGGGAAATCTACATATCTGTATGATTATTTTGCAAATTCACAATATCTGTAACAAAAATATATTTTTAAAAAAGTGTGGGTTGGGGAGAAAATACACTAAAGATAAGGACTATAGTTGGTAGTAATATTTTGATGATGCTGTTGCATAGTTTGTAACAAATGTTTCACACCAATGCAAAGACTTGTTGTAGGGGTGATGTATGAGACCCCTGTGTGATGATATGTATGTTTATTTTGTAAGCTCACAATCTTTACTATACATTTGTTGTTTATGAATGTTCATGTATGAATGATACACTTCAATAAAAAATAAAATAATTAAAAAATTTAAAAAGCAGATTTAAGACTCTGAAGAACAAATGGAAGAGGCTGCATTGCCACTGTACATACAGAGCAGCACCTATTACAGTCATGAGAGTCAAAAAATTTTTTTAAATTATGGCATTTTTCATTTTTTAGTACTCCAATTTATTTTGTTTTTTTTTTTAACTACTTATTTTATTTCTAATCTTTAAACCTGTCAGTACTATTTCATTTTCCTATTAATTGAATTTGACAATATATTATGCTACATTTTTGAAGAAATTTTGTCACAGAGAGATTAAACTGTGGCAGAGAGGAGCACTGGTGTGGGGTGTCATTGATGGGGAATTCATTGGTGGGAAGGATTTTTCCAGGGCATGCATATAGTATATATAGATATGTTCAGATGTTCAGTGGGTATTGACATAATGTGTAGAGTTTCACATAACAACTGAGAGAGTGCTGAGTTCACATCCTGGAGAGTTCTGTGTCATTCCACAATGATAGCAACAATCCCCAAGTGCAAGGGCAAAGACCAATGAAGAATGATCCAATGATGAGCCCTTGATACTTATGACTATGATTATGCATGTGTGTCTTAAAATTTCAACTTGACCTAGAACTGTCGGGTATCTCCTGAGAGCCTCCACATTGCTAAAATGAGGCCGCACTCACAGCCAAACTCAGCATATAAATGCATTGCCTTCCAATGTGGGACACAATTCCCAGCGTTAAGCCTCCCTGGTGCTGAAGGATTACCATCAAACTCCAGCTGATGATGCTACTTGAAAAAGACCTTGAAGAAAAGGGGGAAATGGTAAAGACAAATGAGTTTATATGGTTCTGAGACATCAAAATGAGTCAGGAGAACATCAGAGGGTAAGTGTTACACACATCTCAGCAGGAACTCAGACATAGCCAAAGTAGATACAACCCTGGGTAGTGGAGCTCCTGGGGGCTATGGAGACACCCTGATCCTACAGTAATTGCTGATAGCTCCAGAATTCAGAACCTTGCAAGTGGACCCTACTTTGGAATTTGTGCCCTTGTATATGATGGAGTTGGACTCAGATGTGACTTCTCCACACCTGCCTCTTCTGTCACCTTTACTTAACCTATGGTTAGTGCTGGGGTTGGTGTTTGCCCAGGAGACTTGAATCTGTGGACAATCTGTGTGCCACCTGGGCCTTGGGTCTCAGCAGAGTTGCAGTGCCTGCTCTCCAGTTTGTTGGACCTACCCAGGTCAGACAATAGGTAGGTTAGGATGGTCAACCACCACACCAAGGAAGTGAGAAAATCTTCAGCTTCAAACAGGAGACTTCCATTCTTCAGCCATGTGAGACCTAAGCCCTCTCTCAAATTAGAGGTGGAGTGGGCATCACCATCATGGGATTCTCAGAATGGAAGCACATAATATAAGTTAGAGTGGACTTACTGGTATTCTATTATAGAATCATTATGTCTCTAGAAATGGAAGAAACTATATCATTGTGTGTAGACAGTCTCCACAGGGTTGCTGAAGGCAGGAAGAGGGCAGAAGAGGTGTTATATGGGGGCATTTTCTGTCCTTGGTGTTGTCCTGAATGATACTCCAGGGACAGATGCAGGACATTAGACACCATGCCATAACCCACTGAAGGTACTGGGAGAGAGTGTAAATTACATTGTAAACTACAATCCATGCTTTGTTGCAGTGCTCCTAAATGTATTCTTCAAATGCAATGACTGTACCACACTAATGAAAGAAGTTGTTGATGTGGGACAAGTGGGGGTGTGGGGAGTGGGGCATATGGGAACTTCCTATAACTTTTAATGTAATATTTTCTGTGATTTATGTATCTTTAAAAAAAGGATAAATGAAGTGAACTTCATCTAAAAAAAGAATATCTTCAGATTAATCATCTTCATCATATCAGATTCTTTGTTTATATATTTTACTTTCAAGATCTGGACCACAAACTATGCTCATTCTACTAGTTTGTACTTTAAGACTGTTCTCTTGCTCTTTGAATTATCCTTAGATTTTTGTTGAACCTGGACATGTAGCATAAGATAGTAGATATTGTTGTATTATTTTATTTCTCTTATTTTTAATTTTTATATTTACTTCATTTTTTCCTGCTTCAATATGATCACACCCTACTTTCTGCTAGGCCATTATTGTGAGGACCTGTGAGTGTAATTAGAGCTGACTTGGAGTTTATTGTTGTCATGTATTCCTGAGTTCATTTGTTTTCTGCTATGGGCACCAAAATATTAGTATCCTTTTGTGGTAACTTACTTTTATTGCCTGCTTAAATCGAGAACTTCTATGTGTCCTCTCCATGGAGGGAATTCCCCCCTTTCATCTCTTCCATTTGAAAGTCACCCTCTTGGTTACTTGAAGGCTGTCATGTGGTGATGATTTGTCCTAGGGTTGCATTCTCTGACCTTCTGACTGAGCCTTATTCTTAGGCATGCCTTGTAAACTTGGGTCTGGGGTGTGTCTGACCATGTACCTCTGTCCTTCCCAGTCAGAGGCAATTTTGGTATTACTATGGATTCCTGCTCCTGAGGGTAGAGTCTTATTTTTCCTATCTCTTCCCTTCAGCAACTGTAATTGTTTTTCCTCCAGCAGTGTCTTCTGTGATTCATTTTGGCCGCTTATCTGGAGATAATGCTTTTACCCCTGAGGGAAGAGAGAGGTGGTGTTTAGAGTATTTTGATGATAGACTCTGTTCCCTTCCCTATTTCTATAGGATTTCACCTGTTGGATCCAGACCCAGGTTCACAAGGTTTTGATGGTTATCCCCTTTCTAAATAATTATTTCATCTGTAGGGAGGTGGATGCCAGTGCATTTTAGGAGGACTTGCTGTTCCTTTCCCTCAGTCAGCATCTCCACAGGAAGGTGGGATCCCTTTTGTCGATTCTCTGTAATCCTGGAGGAAAACTTTGCAAAATTGTAGGAATCCATCTGCACATGTGGCCGTTGGAAGCCCCATACTTTTCTGCCTTGACCACACCTAGCCTTTAGAAATTGATTGCATAGTTCAGTTTGGTCTTTTAGTAAGGAAAATCCCCATCTGTGGAGAAATCTCCCAGGTAAGATAATGCTTGTGTCCTGTTTCTCCCTGCAGGCATCTGCCTCTCTCCAGTTTACAAGTCTATTGTTTGTCCAGTGACTTCAGTTACCTGATGTGTTGAGTTCAATTAGTTAATTTACAGTTTTTCCAGTTTTTGTTCTTTTGATCATTGTAATAATAATAGAGGACTTTTTTCTAAGTTTCAGGTTTCTTTATAATAGCTAGAAAATAGAAACAGTCCTAACATACATTAGCAGGTGAGTCAATAAATACGTTGGTATATACTTACATTGGAATCCTAGGAATACTAATCTGCATTAGAATAATGAATGCTTGGGACTCACAAGAATATGGATGGATTACCAAAATTACACTAAAGTGAAAGAAGGTAAAGAAATAAAAGCACATACTTTTTGATGCAATTTATATAAAATCTGGAAGATGGAAACTAACCTAATGTAACATAGCTGTGGACACTGTGTGTGGTTGGAAGAGATGGAAGGGCAGAATTATAAAAGGACAAGAGAAAATATTAGGGGTGTTGGATTTACACACTATCTTTTTTTTCATTTTTTAAAATTATTAACTTTTTTATAAAGATACATAAATCACACAAAATGTTACATAAAAAAAATATAAGAGGTTCCCATATAACACACTCTGCACACTCTCCACAGCTCCCACATCAACAACTTCATTCATTAGTGTGGTACATTCATAGCATTTAATGAGTACATTTTGGAGCACTGCAACACAGCATGGATTGCAGTTTACAATGTAATTTACACTCTCTCCTAGTCCCTTCAGTGAGTTATGGCATGGTGTATAATGTCCTGCATCTGTCCCTGGAGTATCATTCAAAGAACCCCAAGTCCCAAAAATGCCCCCATATCACACCTCTTTTTCCCTCTCCCTGCCTTCATCAAATGCCATGGCCATTGTCTCCACATCAAATATATGTTTTCTTCCATTCCTAGAGTCATAACACTTCTATTGTAGAATATCAATAAGTCCACTCAAATACATATTTTATTTCTCCATCCTGAGGACCCTGGGATGGCAATACCCACTGCATCCATAAATTGAGAGGGAGCTTAGATCCCACATGGCTGATGGATGGGTTTCTCCTGCTTGCAGTTGTAGACTCTCTTGTTTCCTTGGTGTGGTGGTCGACCATTCTCACCTCCTTACTAGCTGACATGGATAAGTCCAATGAACTGGAGAGTAGGTGTTGTAAGTCTGCTGAGGCTCAGGGCCCCGCTGATACATGGACAGTCCAGACATTCAAGTCCCTGGTCATACACCAACCACAGTGCCAACTACAGGTTTAGTAAAAGTGATAGAAGCATGTGTATGGAAATCACATCAGAGTCCAACTCCTTCACGCTCAGGAGACAAATTTCAATGTAGGGTTCTCTGGCAAGGCACTGAACTCCAGAGCCATCTGCCATGACCATATAATCTGGGTGTCTCTGTAGCTCTCAGGAGTAGAACTACTTGGAGTTGTATCTATTTTGGCAGTTTCTGAGAACCTGCTGCATTGTATATAAGTACCACCCTTCTGATGACCTCCTGACTCATTTTGAAGTCTATTAGCCATATAAACTCTCTTGTCTTTACCAATTCCCCCTTTTATTCAAGATCTTTTCCTAGTAACATCACCAGCTGGTGCTTGGTTGTTATCCCTCCTCAGGAGTTGTATCCCATACTGGGGGGAAGGTAATACATTTATATGCTGTGTATGGCTTAGAGAGTGGCCACATTTGAGCAACATGCGGGCTCTAAGGAGGTAAGTCTTAGGCACCGTGTAGCTCTAGGCCAAGTTGAAATTTTAAGCCCACAGGCTCATAACCATAGCATTAGTATCAAGGGCCCATCACTCAACCAGACTTCTTCACTGGTCTTTGCCCTTACACTTGGGGGATTGTTGCTGTTCCATTTGGGAATGAGACAGAGTTCCCCAGGATGGGAACTGAGCACTCCCTCAGTTGTCATGTGAAACTCTACCCACTATGTTAATACCCAATGAACATCTGAACATTTCTATATACCTATATTCATGTCCTGGAAAACTCCCTCTCACCCATGTATCTCCCATCAATGACACTCCACACCAGTGCTCCTCCCCTGCCATAGTTGAACCCTTCTGTGATCCAAAACTTCTTCAAAAATGAAGCCTAATATATTGCCAAATTCAATTAATAGGAAAATGAAATAGTAATGATAGGTTTGAAGATTAGAAATAAAATACATAGTATTTTAGAAAAACTAAAATAAAGTAAAAAAATAAATTGGGGTATTAAAAAATCAAAAATATCATACAATTTTTAAAATGTTTTGCTCTTCAGCACTGTATTATGTATTGCCCTGTATGTACAGTGGCAAGGCAATCTCTTCCATTTCTTCCTTAGTACCTTACATCTTTTTTAAAAATCATGTCTTCAAAAAAAATTTCAGGCACAGTAAAGTCACACACAGAATACAGAGGCTTCTCATATACCCAACATGCTCCCCCTCCTCACCCCTCCTCAGCAATGACCTTTTTACATGTGGATGTTATATTTGCTACAACTAATGCACAAATATTGAAATATAGCTACTAACCATGGTTACATTATGGTTTACATTATGGTTTATATTTTATATTTTATACTTTTATAAATTTTTGGTATAATTTATCATGGCTTTTATCCATTATTGCACAATCATGCAGAATAGTTCCATTGCCTCTCCCCATTCACCCCCTCTTACACCTATTCTATTGTTTTTTCCCCCTCCCCTTGGGGCCCACAGTGACAACCAAGCTTCACTGCTTGAGGGACAAAATTCATAGATACTTGCAACAATGCTGGGTCTTGAGAGAGTAGTCTGTCCTCCCCCATTGGGAACCACCCATGCTTTTGAGTGACATCCTCCCCTCTGTTTGAGAACATCAGGCCTCCCCAGCATAGGGGCATAACACCTTCCAACTCATTGTATGGGTCTTCACCCACTAATATAACACACTATGACAAGATGAGCATTTACACACTC
This sequence comes from Dasypus novemcinctus, assembly GCF_030445035.2. Taxonomy (NCBI): domain Eukaryota; kingdom Metazoa; phylum Chordata; class Mammalia; order Cingulata; family Dasypodidae; genus Dasypus; species Dasypus novemcinctus. The sequence goes on along the minus strand of NC_080691.1, from coordinate 58,686,138 downwards.
CCTAGAAGCCTGCCCCAGATGCACCCTGTGCCAGATGCTCCCATCAAACACTTTAAACCAGTAACCTTTGCATTTTATTTTTACAGAGTTTTTTCAACGTTATAGTTTCAACCACATACCTGACAATCTCCCATATTCACCTGCTCCCCAACCCTTCCCCCAGTTCCAGGGACCATCTGACTCACCCACCCAACCCTAGCCCCTCTAAGGCCTGCAAAAACCAATCCAACAGTATCCCTATATCCCCATCTTAACCCTTCACTGCACAACTACTTACTTCCATTTTTTTGTAGATTTTGTCCATGCATTGGCTCACAACCTTCCTCTCCCCACCCTATTTCCTGTAAGCCTATTTTCCAGTCTCTACCCCTATGAGTCAGCTTGATTTGCTTCATTCATATCAAAGAGTTCATATAGTATTTGTCCTTCAATGATGGGCTTCTTCACTCCACATAAAGTCCTCAAGTTTCATCCATGTTTTCCCATGTTTCCCAATCACTATCTTGATTGAGGTATCATACACATAGGGAAAATAGGTGTGCACATAGGAAAATTACAGTTACAACTGAGGAATGACATCAACAAAGTAGAGAAAGTGGTGACAAACATCCCTTTCCTCCACTGATAATTCAGAAACCAACAAAAATCCAGTATAATCAACAATTACAAAGGGGCATGAGAAAACTTGTAGGGTTTTAGATGTGCTCACTTTCTTGATTATGGTGCTAGTTACTTGGAGTGTACACATATATTTGTATTTATTAAATAGAACATTTAAATAAGTGGTGTTTATCATATATCAATTTTACCTCAATAAATTTGTTTTTCAAAAGTAGATATATTCACTTGGGAGGAGAGATGCAGATATAAATAATGACACATTATGTTTGAGACACCCCTGGAAAACATTTGCTGATTCCAGGTCTTCTCTATATTATTCATGTAAGCACTGGAACACAGCAACAGCACAATCAGTTCTCATTACACAAAGTGCACTGTGGAGGGTGGCTATCCCATCAGGCTGGCCCCATTCTGTTCTGAGCTGGTTCACAGGGGCATTTGGATCCAGTGGTGAAGAACACAGGTCTAGACATGGGCTCTCACTTACCAGGTGTGTAAGCTCATGGTAAAGACACACAATTCCTCTATCCTTCTGTATGTAGTTTTACAGCTGTGAAATGGAGGTTGCACTGATTATTACTTTCAAGTTTAGTGTGCCATTGTAAAAATAAAATTAAGATGCTTGGTATAAGCTTTTTTTTCCCAGCACAAACATAAAATAAAACAACATTTTTTCCTGAATGCTGTCATTGTCTCTCAACTTCCCAGTCACTCATATATGCTCTGGGCATTGTCCCTTTGAGGGTACCCAGCCCCAGACCATGCTCTAACGTAAGAGGTAAAGGCAAATGGGGCTCCTCCCTTTGCTGATATATACCCAGCCCAGCTTGACCCTGCAACTCTGGGACATAAGCCAGTCTTGGGAATCCCAGGTGTCCCCATTCAGTGATGGGAACTAAAAATTTACAATTCACTGTAAAGTTTGACTTGAGCAGGGTTTTTATTGTTGAATTTTTGAAGGACTTTTATGGATAAAAATAAATATTGGGAACATGAGTGCACATGAGTGAGAGAAAGACTGGATATTTTTTTAAAGGTTTCTGACCAATATTTCTTACTGTCTGGTGGTGTCCAATGTGGGGTGCAGATAGTGGAGTCTGAGAGAGACTCGGTATGGACTGAGGGGTCTCTGAAACTCTCCTGGACATTCATTGGATTCACCTTCATTAACTATTGGATGGGATTGTTCCAAGAGGGTCTCAAGAATGGTTTAAGGTGATGGAATTAAGACAAACTATGAAAATTCTATAAAAGGCCATTTCATCATATCTGGAGCCAAGGCTTAGGGCATGCTGTGTCTTCAAACGGATAATCTGAGAACCAAGGACATTGCTGTGCATTACTGAGTGAGACAGTGAAGGGGGATAGTGTGAGTTCGAACTCAAACCTCCCCTGCAGAGAGGTCTCCAAGAGGTGCTCAGTACCCCACAGCTCTAAGGTCATGTGCAGACAGAGGCAGGAGAGGGTGTCTTTGGTCATCTAGATATTTCTTTAAGTATCTGCGTTTCTCCTTCTCTCCCAGAGATCAGTTGTTCTCCCCAGTAATCAGTGTCCCTGTGGATGCCTTGAGAGACCAGCCAGAGAGAGCAGAGTGAACAAGTTCCATGATTAGGGTCTTTGAAAATATAGAGGAGCCTGCAGATGCTCGGCAGCTACAACACTAATGAGCACAGCTGTAGCTCAGTCATCAATGGCCAGGACTCCTGCGAAGGACAGTTCCAGGTGTCACCTACATCCAATAACCTAAATGTTCAAGATCAAAGAAGATTTGCTGTGTGGGACCCACAGTGCAGGAAAGAAAGTAGGAACCCAGGCCTATAGCTCCCTGCAGGACCAATAGGACTGAGTGCAGGGGGATTTCAGGGATACCAAGCCCAGGGGTCAGGGCCAGGGTAGGTGCAGGCGGAACAAGGGGCAGTCAGGAACATGCATCCCAAGGACCAGAACAAGGGGCAGGTGAGGGGAAACTCAAGACCACTGAGACAAACTGCAGGTACAGGGCAGGAACAAGGGGAACTCCAGATTATGGAGTCCAGGGACCTGGACTGGAGTCAGGTGCAGGGAGAGTTATGGACCACTGAGTCCAGGGGCCAGGAACAGGGACTGGTGCAGGGGAGCTCAGCACTACTGTCTCCTTAGGACAGGACATGGAGTAGTTGGAAGGAGAGCTTGGGACCATGGACCCTAGCATCCAGGGTCAAGGCAGGGGCAGAAGGTGTTAGGTCTGAAAGCAGGGCCTGTTTGGAAAACCAGAGGTGGTCAAAAGAAAACTTCAACATGAGAGCTAGACAGAATTTACATTTATCATGTCTGCAGACAGAAGACAATGTTGGTTTAAAGTGACTCAGAGCTGACTCCATATGCAGCAGTTTTATTCTTGCTTAAATAGATAAGTTTCTACTTAACATTTGTTTTTATTATTCATTAGCTTTTATGCATATGGATGAACATACATAGCTGGGGATATAATTGTATGATTAGTGTGTTCAGGAAATCACACTTGCACATACATAGCATGACCAAATTCCAGGGTGAGAATTTTACTATGTTCACTAATAAAGTTATTGAAGGGACAGATGCAGGACATTTTATATGATGTCATAACCCACTGAACAGACTTTGAGATAGTATACCCTCCAACATAAACTGTAACCCATGTTGTGCAGCAGTGCTCTGAAATATATTCATCAAATGCAATGAATGTACCACACTAATGAAATCAATTGTAGATGTGGGAGGAGTGGGGTTGTGGGGAGTACGGTATGTGGGAAACGAAATTTTTATTGCAACATTTTGAATGATTTATGTGTCTTTTTAAAAAAAGATAATGCAAGAATATTCATTAGGAAAAATAAAATAAAATAAGCCCGACACAAAATTAAAAATAAATAAATAAAAGAAAGTTGAAGTGAGGACAGCCTGGGGCTTCTCCTTCACAGGTCTGGCCAACTGGTGGCCAACCAGTTGAAGCTGGTTTTCATACTTAATTCTTTCAACAGGATTCTTGACCACTAGAAATGGAATCTAGCAACAAGGAAGTTTGCATCTTTTTACCTTCTAATTTACATATAATTCTTTCCTTTGTATCCTAGCAACAGGAAACAAACAAGTTACTTTCAAGTATTCAGTCATCCTATGTCCACCAATCCCTCCTTCTAGATTTTGTTGATATTCTTTTCTCAGGGGAAACTTTTAAAGCTCAGATCTCCTGTAACTACTTCCTGCTGATACTCTGGGAATTGATCTCATTGGAAACTATAGTAAGAGGGTGGACTGAGAAGGAGAAGTCAATCTGTTAGAGTTTACAATTGCTTTTGAATAAAGCATTGTGTGCATGATATGGGTATGGACACAACCACCAAACAAATTAATGAAGGGATGCAGCCACTTTATGAAGATGGATAGATTCTAGAAGGAGAAATTATTTCTCAGTGTTATGAGGCCATTGGCTTTGTTCTTTAGTTTTCAAAGCTTTCAAAGATGTTGATTTACATACATCATAGCAATGAAAATTTTATTTGTAAACTACTACTATTGTACTAAATTACTATTATAGTACTGTCAAAATTCAAGTAAGAATATCAATTAAAAACAGCAATTAAATTGAAATGAGATCTATCAAAATTACATGTAATGAGTGAAAACGCTGGCTGACATCTTGATGTAGTTGAAGATGTGATTGGGTTCAATGCTAGAGGAATGTGTGGGGTGTAGTGTGGGGAGTCTGATTAATTTTTGAAGTATCCATGGAGGAAAGCGGGTTTGGTGCCACTTTTCTCCATTTTGTTGATGTTATTCCTCACTTGTAGCTTCATGTGTGAAATTTAAGTTGTTAGAGTTGTTACATATTTTTATTATTCCTATTAGTGTTATAATCCCCTCTGGGAACCAGAAAGGACCTATGTATTCCTTCCCCTCTGACCACCATGACTGCCCAACCACCACTTGGCCTGGTCTTGCCCTGACATGTCACACCTGTGCTACTGGGCAGGTCAGCCCCATTCACCATCAGACTCCTTATCTAAACTTAGACTGGTTTTGCTCCACTCTTCTCTGAATATGTTTCTCCCTCATTAACTGATGGACATAACTTAAAAGCAGCATAATGCATAATGGATTATTTAGTTAAAGATTAAATAATAAATTTGGCAAGACCTTTTCTCTAGCTTGATTCCAAGTTGGTGAGGCAGTAATATGAGGTAAAAAGGAGTTGCAGGAAAATAAAGTCACCAATAACAAATAAATGTTTGTTTAATATAGCAAAAAATCTGTAAAAATCCATTATAATCAACATTTTAAGGGAATAGAGACATATTCTATACTATATACATATTATATATTCCACATATATGGAATAGATATGTATGAAAACACATACATACACATATACATATGTATGTATTTTGGGATTAGGAGCCAAAGACATATTCCCAGAGCTAATCTTGATCCTTGCCCACATCTGACACTCATTCAACATATTACCTGCTTTGAAGAAAAGGAAACTGGGTTTGGTGAGAGGCACCCCACAGTACTGTGTTCTCTGAGAGCTCAGCCAGAATGCCTTCCCATTGAGCCCATAAGACAAGGACCTGCCCCCATCCTTTTTCATTTTACATACAAAGCCACCTCCAAATTGGAAATCACAATGTGGGAGAACAGAGGAAATCAGAGCAAACATTTACTTAATTTAAGGTTCATCCTCAGTCCGGAAAACATTTCCTGGAACTCATGGACCTCATCCACAAGAACATGAAAGACTTGTGTTTCTTCCTTTCTGGTGGCAGCTCCCACAGGTGAGCGTCTCAGGATTCTGACATGAGAGTAACGGGGATGATGCAGCTGATCACGTCACTAACCAAGGTTCTCCTTGTCCTCAGGTGTCCTGTCCCAGGTGCAGGTGAAGGAATCACCAACTGTCTTGTTGGAAGCCCTCATATACCCTGCCACTCACCAGCCAAATTTCTGGATTCTCCTTATCTGACTGTATGAATTGGATCCATCAGGCTCCAGGAAAGAGGCCAGAGTGGGTGGGCAAGTTAAAACTCTGATGGAAGCACAAACGGTAATCCAACTATTCAGTCTTGATTCAGCATCACCAGGAACACTTCCAAGAATGAAGGTTATCTAAAACTGAGCAACCTGAGAACTGAAGACACAGCCTGTGGGAAGCTGCCTCTGGCACCTGTGTTGTATTGGCAATCTTGTTGCTAAGCGCTATTTTTAGATACTAACCCAGGTTAAGTTTCTTTCCCCACCCTCGCTGTAGTAATTAAGTTTCTATCCTCATGCCATTCAGAGGGTTGTTTTGAAACGTCTGCAAAAAGACTTCCTGGCGTGGACCAATCAGATCTGTGGCTCGAAACCTCATTCTTCCCTGGTTATAAATACCCCTGATTGACCCTCAATAAACGAGACTTGATCAGAATCCTGTCCTGTCTCCATTCTTTGTGTCTCTTGTCCCTTTTCATTCCCACTCCCTCCCTCAGGTCTTGGTTCCACTGATCCGCGGGTCGGGTCAACTGCCAGATAGTATTTTGCTAGAGATAGAGTAAGAGGAAATCATTGTGAGCCCAGACAAAAATCTCCCCTGCAGGGCACTGCAGGTGGCTGCACTCCAGGGGAAGCTCATGACCACCAGGGGGTGATCAGGGTTCAACCCCAAGTGCACCAGGGAGGAGTTTCCTATCCATGCCTTAGGTTCCCTCTTACTGCTTCTCAATGTGTAACCACCAAAGAAGAGCCATTGAATCATTTCTAAGCAGTGCTGTTATGTACTCAAGATTCAAACTCAGAACAGTATCTGAGAATGTTACTAAATGTACATTTAAATACATTCATACATATATATCATACAAACTTTTATGTTAACTGTGAGAAATGGTTCTGTCTTGTGAATATACTTGAAAACGTGAACAAAATTTACATTTACTATCTCTGTGAAGTTATTTCCCTCAACTTAATACAAATTTTGGAGAATTCACAGGCAAATTAATCTCCCATCCTCCATCATGAAAAGTCCCAAGTTCTCAGGAGAAGGAACTGGAAAGCCTGCTCCTTTCTAGGAGAATCATCCAAGTATTTTATTTTGTTCTTTCCTTCTCATGTGGCATCAAAGATCAGTTCCCTGCTCCCATATTAATTTTCTTATAAATTATGATTTTATTACATAAAATGCCATCATTGTATCATTCACACAGATTTCCATTATATAATAGACATATAAGATAAAAAGAACATTTTCACAATGCATTTTTATCCAAATAGCATTCCTGATACATTTATATTTAATTAAAGCCTTTATTTTAATTTTTCATATCTGTACACCATTGCTCATTTGTCACCTATTCTCAGTCCTAATATGATCAAAAGTTTCCTATGAATATAATATTAAGCTCAGTCTAATAGTTGTCTGTGAAGCATGTCAGGTCATCAGAAAGAACTTGTGACACTCTAATCTTCCCTGCACACCCATAGGCTTCCAAAGGCAGAGCTTACCTCAGGGTCCTGACAGGGAGTCCAGACCTACTCAGATGCATGATTGACTTCAATATCCAGGGCATTCTGGGAAGCAGAGCTTGCCTCCAAGTGCCTGTTCCCTGCTCCGCATCTCCCTTTGGGAAACAGTTTTCTCATCAACATGACATGTGTAAAAGTGAGTTCTTGCTCCCAAGTTGTGCAGGCCCCAGTATGTCTATATGACCCAGTACAGTTGCAGGGAACATTTTCAGAACATGACTATCTCTTGAATCTTACTGACTTCTTGTTTATCATACTGTCTGAATCCAAGATTCCAGGGGACAGGCTGCAAAATGAGCAAGATGGACAGTGATGGGAAGATTGTGCATGTGACCCTGTCCCCCCTTATGAGGTAAGGCTTCACCTGTAATATATTTCTGACTCTCTCAGAGGTAAAGCATGCATTTTCCCAGATATTGCTTGCGGCGGCTTGCTCGGTCGGTAGAGGTGGGGTCTGGCTGCGGACGAGGGGTCGGTCCAGCTCTGGACGAGGGGTCGGTCCCGCTTGGGACGAGGGGTCGGTCCCACTTGGGACGAGGGGTCGGTCCGGCAGCAGACGAGGGGTCGGTCTCACAGGGGTTGCGCGGTTTGGCTGACGGGGTCGCCCGGCGAAGCCGGCGACGAAGGGGTGGCCCCGGAGAAGCAGGCGACGAACTGGGGACAAGGGAGGCCAGGCCCTTGTCGGGGGCTCTCAGGACTGGAGGGCGCATGGCAGAAGAACTACCGCAGAGACAAGGTAAACACGCAAGTCCACTTTATTGAGGGAGAGGCAACAGTTTTATAGGGGCTGGGGAAGGCTGATTGGTCAAAGCCACACCCTGTTCTGATTGGTTGCCGGCGAAAGGTCAGTGGGCGGTACTGAAGGGGGGAGGGGTGGTGGTTAGGGATTGGCTGTCGCTGTTGCTGGGGGAAGGGGCAGGGTTTAGGGATTGGTGGCTGCTGTTGCTGGGGTGGAGGGCAGACTTGAGTTTCCCGCCCACGCCTGGCTGTTGCTGCTGTTGGGGGGAGGGAAAAGGGCAGACTGGATTTTTCCGCCCACGCCTGGCTGTTGCTGCTGTCGGGGGAGGGGAAAAGGGCAGACTGGAATTTTCCGCCCTGCGCCTGTGCAGGGAGAAGGAAGAAGAAGGGTGCCGCCCCACAGGCATTGTGTGGCGCCATCCGGGAGGAGGGGCGGCCACGGAAGCATGGCTGCCGAGAAGGGGAGACCCGAGGGCACTCTGCGCCCATGCCGAGCTCCCTTCAGGGGTGGCGGTGAGTCCGACCAGCCACCCTATTATGGGGGCAGCGGCTTGGCCTGCCGCGGCTGCTCCCCCGCCAGGCCAGCAAACCACACTTCAGCCCGAGGGGTGACCGCAATTGCTGACTAAGCTGCATTATCCTTAATGGCCTATTTCAGAGAACTTTATCTGTGGGTTAAGGCTTTTATTCCTGAGTGAAGTGGGGGTCAGAGAGTCTTCTGAACATTCATTCCATGATGAACTCTGTCTCCTTCCACCTTCTAATGGATCCCACCAGTGCCCATAAGATATTGGTTTCATTTGCTTTTCCCATGCAGAATAATTGTTTTGTTTTATAATGGGACTAAGGAGGTAGTTGTGGGTGCATTTCTACAATAGTTGCTGTCGTTCTCATTAAACAACACTAGGAAATAATCTATTATTTCTATTATTTGTTTTGTTTTCTTCTGCATAGCTGTTTTGTGTATTCCCCTACTTTTGGAGAAAAAGGCTGCAAGACAGTATGGACATGGCCCCTGTGAAATTCACTCTAACAATTTTATCACAGTCAGAGTTTAGAAATTTATTAATAATTAATAGTTTAATCTTCTTACTAACTTTTGTGTGATCTGACAATACTGAACCCCACTAGGTTTCAGTGTGGGTGCTATTTCTCTTTTTTAGCACTTCACTCTCTTGAAATTTTATGATTTTTCTTAGCTCCATATGTTAATTTTTTTCTATATTGAGTACATTTTGAAAATTTGTGGTTTTCGAGATCTCTTATTTTTTTGTTCGTGTAAGAATAATAGCAAAATTATTCTCAGCTATTTACATGGCCACAGTGAGTATTAGATTACACTTAGATTGGAAACAACAGAAACTCCAACCACCAGGTTAAAGATAAACAAATTTAAGCATATGGATATACTGAAAAACTATTTACTGTTCAAATTAATGGACACAATACACAATAACATAAGAATGAATTATTAGAGCTATGCTGAGTGAAAGAATCTAAACAAGTAAAAGTCCATAACAGGTGTTTCTTCCCGGGAAGAGCAGAGCATCAGCAGGTCTCACCCTGAACCACACACTGTTTCTGAAGTTAAGTCCAGAATGAGTGTAATCAAGTGATAGTGCTTTCTTCTTTTGTTCATGTCCCACCCATGGAATTGAGGCACATTCTTATGCATGGCCCCCTGAGGATAACGCTTTCTGATTCATGGGGTTCATTTAAAGCAAGGAGCGGCAAAACTGGAGGACCTCAAACTCGTCCCATTTATGCACCAAATACTCACTGTCTAGAATCGGGGTTTCTTTCAGAGTGAGGTTTTCATTTTCCCATCCTCAGTTTTAGAGTTCAGATGAAAGATCTTGGCTGAATTCTTTTGAACAGAATTGGGAGCAGTTGCAACCTCATAATTTCCTCACAGACGTGTCATTGTGGTGAAGGTAATTGGAAGAAGAATGGTGGACTAGTGGAGACACAGTCTAGACTGAAGACTAGATAGTTGACAAGAGAGAACTGGGGAATAAAACAGCTGACAGCAGATATCTTAGGTTAGGAAAAACCCCAAGCCCTGACCTCATAACTAACCCAAAGAAATATTCAAAATTGATTAGATTAAAAATATTTAGACCTAATGATGTAGTTTTAACAAATAGAGCAATTAGATAATCATTATTTCTGTATACCAGTGAGGTATGACCATTTGAAGAGTGGAATACCAGTAAATCTCTCAAGCCAGGATGACTGTTGGAATAACCAAATCTGCACCTCCCTGAGGAAACTACCAGAAACTTAGCACAAGGGTGCAAAATACTTTGTTGAATTATTCCAGTCATCCACTAAACAAATATGGAGGCACAAAATAAGCACTAGGGGAAGACTGGCAATATCTGGACTTACTACAATATGTTACCCAGATTGCCCAATTTCCCATGAGAAATTATGAGATATACAAAGATGCACAAATGCATAACCCATATACTGGAGAAATGCATGTAACAGAAATTAGTTGTGGAAGAGTTCATATATTATATTTAACAGATTACTTCAAGTAGTCATTGTAAATGTTTTCACTGGTAGAAAACTAAAAAATAGCAAAGGAAGATATATTCATAACATTGTGCCAAATAATTAATATCAATAAAAAGGCACTACAAAAAAATCAAATGGGAATTCTGGAGATGAAGAGAAAAATAAAATATTAAGAAATATATCTAGACATATTCAACCATATAACTGAAATAGAATTAAAAGAATTATTATAATTACTAATTAGAATGTGACATAATATTTATAATGATAGAAAGGAACACTTTGAATGATGTGCCAAATAAATGAGAAAAGTTTGATGAAATGGAAAAATTTCTATAAATACACAGTATTATGAAAATGTTTCCAAAATAAATAAGTGATCTAATAGACATATAACGAATGAAGAGATTTTTATTAGTAATCATAACTACCCAAAATGAAAATTCAAAATGAGTATACTTTCATAGATATATTCTATCATTCAGAGAGAAATTAATCACAATTCTTCCAAAATTGTGATATCAATTTGTCTTCCGAATATAGGGAAAATATCCTCAAGGATTTATAGAAAGAGCCAGTAACATAGAAAATAATTACATGTCATAAAAATGGTGTTTTCCCCAAGGGATTCAAGATTTACTTAACTTGCATCAACCAATTATTAGAACATATTAAATCAATAGAATAGAAATAAAAACTGGATGATCACCTCAATATACAAGGAAAAATCCCCTTAAAATCCAATACTTTTTAATTAAGTACTATCAATGATCATGGTACAGAACCTTTCTTAGACCATTAAAGGACATTTACAAATAATGGACCATTAACATCATTTTTTTAAAGGATTGTTGCAGTTTAACTCTAAAAGTTTTCATGCTTCATATACAATAAAATATATTACAATGATCACTTTTTAATGCTTAATTCACTGATTAAAATAATATGAATTTAACATAAAATATATTACATCAGTCATCTGGTCAAACATTTAGCTGGTTTCCTTACAGTTTCTGTCAGGAGTTATTTTATCGGATCATATTTATAAGATAAAGCCTCACCATATCTGGCATTTACATATATTGTGTCAGTGGATTCACACTACTGAGGTACATATAAAATCTGCATGGTATGTGCTCCCTGGAGAAAACACAGTGCACACCTGTCAAAAGGTCATTTTAATATAAGATATTAAACCATTTGTAAATCACATATAAATTTTTCCATAAATAGAATCATATCTGGTCACCTCTTACATAAATTGTGTTTCCAAAGCTTACAATAGAGCAGCCAGGTCTCAGCAGTTCTGGGCACCCATATTAGCTACTGGCTTTATTATTGCACTAAACACACAACACTTATTTAACACTAAACACACAACATTCATGCCACTTAAAACTGGGGTCAGGTGAAATGTCTCACAGAGACCATATCTATACCACAGTTGCCCTGAAATAGTTAAATCAGGTTATAAAGCCATTCAAATATAACAAGATTTTAAAATATACTTCATGGTATGTTCTTCATGTACCATAACAGCTCATAACTGTGATAGAGCAAGTTTTCCATTCTTCCTTTCTTACCTTTGCATTCACTATTCAGTGAACGAGGTGCATTTTTTTTTTCAGAGTTCTGAGGTTGCTGACTGACCCATAGCACAGCTGTTTGAACACAGCTAGAAATTCAACTTTAAATATTATAATCTATCAGTATCTGGCTGGCCAGAATGGGCTAGCCCCTGCTGGCATGTGGGCACTTCTTCATTTATGTCTATTCTTTGGCAGATGACACATGTGCTGACAGAAAAACCCAGTGACTTGTTGCTAGTGTTTTCATGACTAATGTTTGCTTGAAAGCATGTGTGTCTACAACTTTGTGTTCAGAATACAGTTTCTTTAGTTCCCCATTATTTAAAAACTGGGCTAAAAAGCTAACAAGAATGTATGAAATAATTGATGAATAAAATTAAGTCAGAAAGAGTTTTAAAAATCCAACAATTTGAGTTTTCATGTTTATTTAAATGTGTTTTAAAAAAAGGATTAAGGAACGTTCTCTAACCTTGTACTATACAATATTTGGAATGGTAACTGGTGATATCAACTATTGTATGTGGAATTAAAGTTAAAGTCTTGACTTTTCTGATAAAGAGAACTCATTTGGGATTGAATTATCCTACCTTCTTCCATTTCAAATCAAGATTAATGAAATGCTGTCAGAATGCACGAATGCAATGCACTGTATGTAAATCCTCCAGGCCATGGATATATAGCTATATATGTATAAAAATAATTTGGCTCCTGAACTCTGAACTCTGATATACAAATATTACAAACATCAAAAAGGCAGAGTAATTCAGTGTCAAACAAAGTTAGCCTGCAACCTCAGGTAACCTTCACTTTTTCTCCCTAAGATTTGATAACAAGTCCATGATTCATGCAAGCCCTATACATTGTCACTTTGAACTTCTAAACCAATACCTCACTATGTTCTTTGATCAAGAAGTAGAATAACCATATATAATCTATAAAGTTAATATTGATTTAAAACAACACAAAGGGAAAATGGCTGTGGCTCAATCGATTGGGCTCCCGTCTACCATATGGGAGGCGCTGTGTTTGCATGCCAGGGATGTGAAGGCATTCCATGTGCAGGACACCATGCCAATTTTGACACAGGCCCAGGGATACCTGCACAATAGGGGTTTGCACTGTATCCACATCCTGGCTGGCAAGTTCACCTTGGTCAAAATCAATGCTTTCTTTAGTGACTTCAAGCACTTTTCAATCAGAGCCAGGGAGATGAGCAGGGGCAATGAGGTTGTGTGCCCACACTGTGTAACCATGAATTGCAAGAAGAGAAAGCTTTGTGCACCTCCATGCTAATAAAATCAATGAATTTTCATTTCAGTTGTCCCTGAGATCTGGAAAACAGATGTGTCAATCACATCATTCATTAATTTAGAATGACTTAGGAACTTGTCATACTGCCTGGATGTGTGATCAACATGAGCCCCTGAAACATGAGTGATATAGCTGTCCAAGGAATCCTCTCTAGTGGAACACTGGGGTTCAAAATCTTTAACATATCTTCACTCTTGCTATCAAAAGTCATTATATAGACCAAAGGTTGGTGCTCTTTTGTGACAGAGCTTTCCAATACTCATCATTTGGCATGTTGTCCAGAGACTTGTGCATCATTGAAATGTTAAGGGCCAGGAAAGAAAGTCACTGCAAAGGAATGTGGTTGCTCTCGGTTAAGATTCTTGCCATCTCAGCTGTAAATGCATGGAAATCCAGGGTAGTGAGTGTAGATTCACAAATCACTCCAGTTCAACTGTGGAGATTAGTGCTATTGCCAGGAATATTGTTGTCCAGTAAAGTCAGGTGCTCCATGATGTTGGCAATAGAATTTGAGAGATGACAGTGATGTTGGGGCTATAATTTAGAGCATAAACTCACAGGACAGCCATTTTAATTGCCTGTTATTATTCAGTACATCTTCAAGCAGCTGCTGAATTTGTTTGACATTTTTGCCATCAAGGTCCATCTTGCTGAGGGATGTATGTCACAAACTTCCTTGCTGTTGTAGAATGCATATATCTCCAGAAACACTAAACTTCTGCAGGCTCCAGGTGTCCCAGATGCCAACCAGCATGCAAAGCACCAGCTCTGAGTAGAGGCATAGCACTTCCAGCCACCAAGTCAAGAGCTGCAGGGGCTCCAATTTTCTCCTACAGCCGCAGTGCCCACGTTGCCACCACTCAGGCAATACTTCATAGCAAACTCCACATGCAGTTCTTGCATAAACCAGCTATGCTTGTGCATGAAGAATTCAAGCCAGGCTGCTCCACAGAAGAGACTTGGAGACTTATGAGGGGTTGTGGCCAGAGCTTGGACTAGAAGAAGCAATGGTGCCAAGGTGAGGAAGAAGGCAAGTACAAAACCAGTGGGGCATGGGCAGAAAGTAGAAGAAGTGCACAACCAGCTCACTGGACAGCAACAGGGGACATGCCGCCTGCCTGCACAGAGCTATCCCTCTCCACTGACCAGCGCAGTCTCCCTGCATGCCACCTCCAGTCCCCAGAGCATCCCTCACAGCCACTGCCATGCTACTTGGGTGACCGGCTTAGGTCCCAGCTCCAGGCAGTCAGGATTGTGACACTGACCACTATCATTCTTAATGCTAAAAGATGGGATGGTATTTCCCTTAGATCAGTAACAAGATAATAATTTTGGTCATGACTTCTTTTATTCAAAATGTTACTGGAGATTATTACCGGTGCAATTAGGCATGAAGAATAATACAGGTTGTAAAAGAATAAAGGATATTGTTTAAAATGTATGTAATCTCATATAGAAAATTCTTAGGAATCCAAAACAATCAATTGGAATAAGAGAGTACAGCATAAGATTAACATACAAAAACCAATTGTATTTCTATACACTGGCAATTATCATTCCCAAAGTGAATTTAAAATAATTCCATTCAGAATAACATTAAACAATAAAATAGTAAGTGCTTAGGAATAAATTAATAAAAGTGCTAAACATATTTTGAAAGATAAGGTATATTTTTGAACATATCCAGGATATAAATAAATGACATATCATTTAATGTTTGTGTTTCAGAATACTAAATATTGTTAGGAAAAAACTATGCCCCAAGTGACTTACAATTTCAACAATAACTCATATGAAATTTCCAGCTGATTTATTTATATTAAATGAAAAACTGATTATAAAAATCATGTTGTTGTGACAGAGCAAAAATACAGTGGGTGGTGTCATGTGTCTCAATTTCAAAGTTTACTATGGTACAATGGTATTTAAGAAAATGTGGTAAAGCTAAGAAAAGATAGACATATGGGTCAATTAAATAGAGTGCATAGTCCAGGAATAAATCCACACATATGTGATTAATTGTGATAAGTATGTCAAAACCTTTCAAAGCATAAAAATAGACTTTTCAACAATTGATGATATAAAAATAGGAAATCATGTAGAAAAAGAATAAGTTTGGAAGTTTACCTTACACTATCCACAAAAATAAACACAAGATGATTCACAACCTTAAATGTAAGAGCAAAAACAGCATTTATCTAAGAATAATGCATAGGAAAAACTTTTATGACTTTGTATTTAGCAAAGAATTCTTTGACATTAAGTCAAAATTATGAGCAACAAAAAAAAATAGATAAAATTTGACATCTTCTACATTGAAAACTTGTACTTAAGGGAATCACCATTAAGACTGTGAGGCAACAACCCAAAAAATGGGCATCTTCCATCTCCACAAAAATAAAAGAATGCAAAGAATATGTATATGTGGTTAATAAGTATATGAAAAATAGTGTGGCATGATTTTTCTTTAAAGAAAGCTAAATCAAAATTACTTTGCAATACCACTTCACACCCACTGAAATGGCTAGCATAGAAACAAGTATTGACCAAATGCAGTGAATGTGCCACAATGATGAAAGAAGTTGTTGATGTGGGAGGAGTTGGGTGAGGGGGGTTGGGGTGTGTATGGGAACCTCATATTTTTTTAATGTAACATTAAAAAAATAAAGAGATGGTTAAAAAAAGAAACAAGTTATTGAGATGATGCGGAGAAGTAGGAAGCCTGTTCCACTGCTTCTCTTAGGAAAATAGACATGCAGGTCCTCAAATGAGTAAACATAAAATTCCATACGACCCTGCAATTCCACTTTTAGTAATATACTCTCAAAGATTGAAAGTGAGGATTCAAACATACCTGTACACAAAAGTTCATAGCATTTTTACAATAACCTAGGTGTGGAAGCAATCCTGGTGTCCATCAATAGATGATTAGTTAAACAAAGTGTGATATACACTCAATGGAATTTTATTAAGCTCTGAACAGTATGAACTTCTGATGCATGCTAAAACACAGACAAATCATGAAATGTGTTGTTGAGCTAACTAAGTCAACAAAACAGGTAAAATTTGGTATGATTTCACATAGAAGAAATTTCAGGAAGAGGAAATTCATAGATACAGGAAGGAGAGTAGAGGTTATCAGATTCTGGAACTAACTGGGGATTAATTCTTAATGGTTGGGCGGCAGACTTGGCCCAGTGGTTAGGGCATCTGTCTACCACATGGGAGGTCCGCGGTTCAAACCCTGGGCCTCCTTGACCCATGTGGAGCTGGCCCATGCACAATGCTGATGTGCACAAGGAGTGCCCTGCCATGCAGGGGTGCCCCCGCATAGGGGAGCCCCACGTGCAAGGAGTGTGCCCCATAAGGAGAGCCACCCAGTGTGAAAGAAAGTGCAGCCTGCCCAGGAATGGCTCCGCACACACGGAGAGAAGATGCAGCAAGATGACGCAACCAAAAGAAACACAGGTTCCCGTGCCACTGACAACAACAGAAGCGGACAAAGAAGACCCAGCAAATAGACACAGAGAACAGACAACCAGGGTGTGGGGCGGGGGAAGGGGAGAGAAATAAATAAATAAATAAATAAATAAATAAATAAATAAATAAACCTTTAAAAAAAATTCTTAATGGTTAAAGGATTCTGTTTAATGTGATAAAAATATTGTCATAATGAATGATAGTGCTGATAGCACAAAATTGGGAATTTAATTAATATCACTGATTGTACACATGACAGATTTAAGTGGGAAATTTTGTGTTGCATTTATATTAATGATTTTTTAAAAATGAATTATTATTTTTTACCCCGAGATGTACCTTGGAAAATATTGGGGATTCACATATACCACACCTCCCTCTCTTACATTTCCCCCTATTGATATCATCTTAACTGATTATGGTACATTTGTTACAATTGATGAACACATATTGAAGCATTGCTATTAAGCATGGTGAATGGTTTACCTGGTGGTTTACATTTAAACTGTGCATATGTACAGGTTTTGAGAAATGTATAATTGTCTGTATCCATCATTGCACAATAATGGAGAAATATTCAAATGCTGTAAAATGTCCTGTGTACCACATATTCTTTCCTTTCCCTCCCCTTGGAAACTATAACAAATAAGTTTCCATTTTTGAAGAATAATGTTCATATTTACATGCATTAATATTGAGGGTTTGGCATTCTTTTCTGCTTACTTTTATTAGACACTGTCTACGTTCTGGAGAGATTATTCTCATTTGAGAATGCAGAAGGACTCACCAGAATGAGAGTTTAATATTTCTTTGTATATTGTGTGGTTCTCCCCCCACTGAATTAACACATTATGGAAAGATACATAAATACATATTCCAAAGAAACATGCCCCAAGGCACCACTTTCCACACATCCCTGCAGTACTGATGCCCTTCACAAGGTGATGCTCTCCTGCCATATTTGCAGAAAGCACATTCCCACAGTTGTAGTTTCAATCATAGACCTACAAATCCCAAGAATTCTGTTCCTTCCTGCAGTACTTCCCCTAGTTCCATGGATAGTCCAACCCAACCTCCCACCTGATCACCCTAACATTCTGGCACCACTGGCCCTGCTCACATCCCTGCACTACCATCACTCCATTGACCCTACTCACATCCCTGAACCACCATCATTCCCATCTATTGTTTTAGCTAGAGAAATATGGCAAGAGAAATAAATAAAAGACATCCAAATTGGAAAGGAAGAAGCAGAATTTTCACTATTCACAGATGATATGATCCTATATCTAGAAAATGCTAAAAAAATTACAGCAAAGCTATTAGAGGTAACAAACAAATTCAGCAGAGTGCCAAGATACAAGATTAATGCAATAAAATCAGTAGAGTTTTATATACTAATATTGAGCAATCTGAAGAAGATGTCAGGAATACAATTCCATTTACAATAGGCACTAAAAGAACAGAATACTTAGGAATAAAATTACCCAAGGACATAAAGCATTTGAATTTAGAAAACTAAAATATGTTGTTAACATAAATTTTAAAAAAGATGTAAATAAATGTAAGAACATTCTGTGTTCATAGTTTGGAAGACTAAATATCATTAAAATGTCAATTCTATCCAAATTGATATCCAGATTCAATGCAATACCAAAAAAAAAAAAACCCAGCCTTTTTTAAGGAAATGGAAAACACAATTTTCAAATTTATTTATAAGGATAAGGGACTCAGAATAGGCAGAAACATTTTAAAAAGGAAAAGTGAAGCTGGAGGACTCTCACTTCTGGAATTTAAATTATATTACCCAGCCACAGCGGTTAAAAACAAGACAAAAACATATTACTGGTAAAAATTTAGACATATAGACCAATGGAACTGAATTGGTGGTTCAGAAACAAACTCTCACATCTATGGACAAATGGCTGTTCACAAGGCTGTTAAACCAACCCAGTTGGGGCAGAAGAGTCTATTCAACCAGTACTGTTGGGAGAATCTGATATCCATATGCAAAAGAAATAAAGAGAACTCCTATCTCACACTTTTTCAAAAATTAAC
Source organism: Dasypus novemcinctus (assembly GCF_030445035.2). Classification (NCBI taxonomy): domain Eukaryota; kingdom Metazoa; phylum Chordata; class Mammalia; order Cingulata; family Dasypodidae; genus Dasypus; species Dasypus novemcinctus. Next base: position 58,667,302 of record NC_080691.1, on the reverse strand, counting down.
TTAAAATGGACTTAGGACCTGAATATAAAAACTAGAGTTAAAAAGATCCTAGAAAAAAATGTAGGGAAATCTCTTGAAGACCTGATAGTAGGAAGTGGATTCTTAAAACTTACACCAAAAACACAAGCAACATTTCTTAAAAAAAGATAAATGGACCTCTTCATACTTAAATAATCTTATATAGAAAATAAATAAATAAATAAATAAATAATCTTATGATTCAAAGGATTTGTCAAGAAGAAAAGTCAGTCAAATCAATGGAGAAAATGTTTGGAAATGACATATCTGATAAGGGTTTGGTTCCCTTGCTATGTAAAGGAGTCATACAACTCAACAATAGAAGAACAAGTAATCAATTTTTAAAATGGGCATATTTCATTAGACATTACTTCCAAGAGGAAGTACAAGTGGAGAGAAGTCACATGAGAAACACTTTCAATATAACTATCTATTAGGAAAATGCAAATCAAAATGAAAATGAGATAACATCTCACACCCTATAGAATGGCCATTATTAGAAAAAGAAAACAAGTTCTGGAAAGTATGTGGAGTAGCAGGAATGGTCCTACACTCTTTTTCAGAAGGTAGAATGGTTCCACCTCTGTGTAAGACAGTATAGCAGTTCCTTAGGAAGCTAAATATAGAACTCCCTCCAGAAATCCCTCTACTAGAAATATATCTAGGGGAAGTGGAAACTGTGAGGCAAACAGATATTTGCATACCAATGTTCACAGTGGCATTGTTCACAATTGTCAAAGATGGAAACAATCCAAGTGTCCAGCAACTGATGAATGGATAAAAAATACACGTGGTATTTACAAACAATGGAATACTATGCTGCTGTAAGAAGAAGTGAAATTGGGTCACATATGATAAATGAATGAACCCTGAAGACATTATGCTGAGTGAAATAAGCCAGACATGAAAGGATATATACTGTATGGTCTCATTAAAATGAACTAAATATGAAGAATAAACACAGGGTGTTAAAACCTATTGTTTGCTAGGAGATAGGACGAGGGCTGAGAAGGGGTACTGGCCCTTAATATATGTAGAAATTTTTATAAGCTTGACTGTGAAAGTGTGGAAATGGGTAGAGTTAATGGTAACACATTGTACGGTGTATAACTAACATAACTGGTTTATAAATAGGATTGTGATAGAAAGCGGTAGTCTAGGGATGTGTATGTGAATTGAAAGAAAGAAGAGAACAATATAGGGACTGAATAATATAGCAAACCTGATGTGGATGAGAATTGTTGTTACTAGTACAAATAAAAGATTATTATTCTATAACTAGAACAAATGTTCATCATTATTACAAGGTGGTAAAACTATGGAGATGCTCTGAAAAAACATAATTAATATAACCTATGGAATACACTTATCACCAATATTGTAATATTCTTGCATCAATATCAAAGAAATACTGTGTTAATAGTAGGGGGTATGGGAAAAAAACAGATGTTCACTCAAGATCATCATTAGTTGTATTAGCTTGATGATGTTATGCAGATATTCCACAACAATGTAATGTGTTGGGTGTTGGTGGAGTGATGTGTGGACATTTTGCTCACTTGATTATTGTTTTGTAAGTTCACAACAAATTTAATAAAACTATTTAAAAAATAGCTACAGCATGCTGTATACCAAATTTTCTACTCAATTAAAAAAACACAGGACAGCAAAACAGAAGAAAATATACAGCAGAAATGTAACAGAAAATTCAAGGATAGGACATTAACACCTGAATGGAAGCCGAGATTTCTGTACATAGAATTAAAAGCCAGAAATTCCTCTCCAACAAGAACTGAAAATAAGTCTCAAACAAGTACTTTTCCAAAAATGTTCATAGCAGCACTATTCATAATTGCTAAAAGATTAATACAACCCGGAAGTCCATCAATTGAAAGGATAAAAAATATGGTATACACACATTAGATTATCCATTCACATGTAAACCAGATAAGTGTTACAGCATGAATGAGCCTTGAAAAAGTTATGTTTTGTGAAAGGAGCCAGTCACAGAAGACCTACAGATTGCATGATTCCATTTCTATGAATAGTCCAAAATTGGTAAATTAATAGAAAGGAAAAGAAAATGATTGGAAGCCAAGGTTTGAGAGAGGAAAAGAAAGGGAGATGATCAGTTAAAATGTACAAGGTATACTTTTTGGTTCATGTAAATATTTTGCAAGTAGATACAATCTTGTGAATGTACTAAATGCCCTGTATTTTACACTTTAAAATGGTTAATTTTAGGTAATGTGGAATTCATCTAAATAAAACCTTAAAATAGAAAATGTAGGACTATGCAATGTAAGATATAAAGGAGCCATGAAAAACTGAGCAAGCAAAACTGTACTAAATTTTAGTGTCTACCTATGCACACTCACTAGAACTATAAAAGAGTGTGGCAAGAGCTGACTGTATATAAGATGTTAGCATCTACTGTCCCATGGAAGGAAGGGCTATGATTTTAATGAGGAACATGGGAGATGACCCATTCTCTTTCCTACCCAGTGGGAGCTACAGTGGCAAACATCTTTTAACAATTCACTAGGTTGGATAATTTTTGTATCGCTGTGCTCATTATCATTAATGAGTATAATACACAATGTAAAATTACAAGAAATTGTAGCATTTGTTAAAGTGCTATTTACTGATTCAGCCTCTTTGATTTAATTTATTCCCCAATCCTACCCAAGTCGCAGCACAGATATTTTTTAAGGTAAAACATTTAAAACTTTCTAAGTACTGATAGGAAAAAATCAGTTGTTTATTTTTCCCTCTCTTTTAACATGAACTAAGTCTAACAACTACTGGAATATGCAGCACCTTAGGTCAAAAATATGAAGAAATGAATCTGAAGCATATTTTGAAATATTCTTTATGTTCTATAAATTACCTCTATATTTCCAATTTCTTAAACTTAAATCATCAAATAATGGCTCAGTAAGGGGAACTTGTCCCTGAACAGCCCCAGATTCTAGGATGCCTACCATGTATACTCCATGGAAGCAGCATTATCACTGAAGGAAGAAAGGATGGGTCCAGCCAGTAGAGAGCAACTAGGACTCTCTGACCACAAGACCTAGCACCAGGGGGAGGGGCAGAAGGAAGGTAGGGGAGGGTTTCCTGAATAGATCTGTATCTTTTCCCTGCCTAGTGAATCTGCTTCCTCTACCCCCACCCTGGGATATCACTCTTCTTCCAACTCCTGTGCTATCCTTATTTGTTTACTTTCTGAGAAAAATAATACCTTTGCTATTCAAACTTGCAAGTGAGATTCACATGGCTTCCATTAACAATGAATTGCACCAAGCCTCAACTATACAGTTTTAAGAGCTTTGTAGCACTCTCTGGACATTTTTTTTTTTTCATTTCCCAACAGAGCATATCAAACATAGTATTGTTTAAGTTTCATTTTATTGCTGTCCTAGAATTTACAATACTCATTTCTTATTTATTGTGTCAACCTTCACATAGCACTCTCCCACAGTAAGTCTAGAGTGGGTAGTTGATAGCAACATATTTGCAATTATTCCCTTCTATCCTCTCTAAGATTATTACATTCAGTGTTCTATACAGACTTATGATTAAATCTAAATATTTTAGTGACCTAAGGACTGTGACCTTCACAAGTGTTCCCCACTTGTGTATATTTCTCCTGACTCTTACTCCCTTTCCTAACTGTAGACTATTTCAAGTATATTTCCTTAAGAATCTTAACCCTTTTAAAAAAGTAATTAAAAACCTTATTTTTAGAGAAGTTTTAGATTACAGGAAAGTTACTTCAATGTGCCTCTATGGAATATGTAAATGTTTAGCTTGTCATAGAGTGTTATCTCAGTGGATGTAGCCCCACACAATAAACAAGAAAATATTAAACTCCCAAGCTGCCGGGCAAGGTTTTCAGTTTGAGGAACAAGAAACTCTTGAGAACATAGGCAGTGCCGAATAAAAGAAAACAGATAAATATTTCAAGCCTTCAATATTTTTGCAAGTAATTAGGAACATTAATCTTCAAAAATTGAAATGTAGTGAAATGTGGTTACAATTCCTCACATTCCAGGAAGGCCTGATGTTCTCAAAAAGAGGGAATTGTTTCTCTTGAGAGAACTGGTGGCTTCCAATGAGGAAAGACAATCTAGTATGTCAAGTCCTAAGAATTGCTGCACGTATCTGTGAATCTGGATCAAGCAGTGAAGATTTGTTGTCACTGTGGGCACTGAGGGGAGGGTGAGAGGGAAATAGTATAGATGGAAGCAGGGTAACTGGAGGGCAATGAAAGTGTTTCAGAAGATGATGCAATGATGGATATTGGACATGTTAAATTTGACTAAAAATGTATAAAAGCCTATACGTTAAAATGTAAACCATAATATAAACCATAATGTAACTAAAAACTTAGAAATTTGTACAGTCTAAAATATAAACGATAATGTAAACCAAAATGAAATCCTGTTTGATAGCTATGTTTCAATATCTGTACATAAGCTACACCAATTATAACATGAACACATAAAAAGTTCATTGCTGGGGAAGGGGGGAAAAGGTTTAATGTTGGATATATAGGAGCCCCCTATATTGTATATGTGACTTTACTGACATCTTAAGCTTTTATGAAGGCAAAATTAAAAGTAAGAAATAAAAGGGTATAGACCCTGAAGAAGAAATGAAAGAAATTGTCTTGACACTGTACATAAAGGGCAGCACATACTACAGTGTTGAAATGCAAAATGTTAAAAACAAAGTTTTATGATATTTTTTCATTTTTAATACCCCAATTTATTTTATCTTCATTTTAGTTTTTCTAAATTAGTATGTATTCTATTTCTAATCCTTAAAACTATCATTGTTATTTCATTTTCCTATTAATTGAATTTGGCAATATAATAGGCTTCATTTTTATAAGAAGTTTTGGATGACAGAGGGGTTCAACTATAGCAGGGGAGGAACACTCATGTGGGGTGTTATTGATGGGTGACACAAGGTTCAGAGGGAGTTCTCCAGGGCATGTATATAGGGTATACAAAAATGTTCAGATATTCATTGGGCATTATCATAGTAGTTACAGTTACAACTGACAATTGAGGGAGTGCTGAGTTACTATCCAGGGGAGATTTGTCACATTCCCCAATGAAAGAGCAACAATCCCCCAAGTGTAAGGGCAAAGACCAGTGAAGAAGGATAGTCCAATGATGAACCCTTGATACTGATGACAATGCTTATGACCCAGTGTGCCTGAAATTTCAACCAGGTCAGAGATACAGGGTGCCTTAGAGTTATTTCCTGAGAGCCTCCATGTTGCTCAAATGTTACCATTCTCTACACCAAACTCAGCATGTAAATGCATTACCTTCCCCCCACTTTGGGACATGACTGCCAGGGATGAACCCCCTGGCACTAAGGGATTACTACCAGTCACTAACTGGTGATGCAACTAGAAAAAAGACCTTGATTTAAAAGGGGAAATGGTAAAGACAAATGTGTTTATATGGGTAAGCATCTTCAAAAAAGAGTCAGGAGGTCATCAAAGGTTTCATGCTTATGTACACCTCAGCGGATCCCAGAGACAGCCAAAGTAGATATAACCACAGGTACTTGTGCTCCTGAGAGCTAGGGAGACACACCGGTTCTCTGATCATGGCAGTTGGCTCTGGAGTTCAGTGTCTTGTTAGTGGGCCTTACTTTGGAATTTGTGTTCCTGAGTATGATGGAGTTGGACTCAGATGTGACATTTCTACACATGCCTCTTCTGTCACTTTTACTGAACCTGTGGTTGGCATTGGAGTTTGTGTATATTTGGGGAACTTGCATCTCTGGGTTGACCATGTGCCAGCTGTGCCCTGAAACTCAACAGAGTTGCAATTCCTTTTCTCTGGTTCATTGGACTTATCTAGGTAAGCTAACTGGGAATTGAATATGGTCAACCACCACAACAGGGAACCTTCAGTCCCTACAACTGCAAGCAGGAGAATCACATCCTGCTTGAATTTAAGCCACCCTCTCTTTATAGAGGTGGAGTGGACATCACCATCCCAAAGTCCACAGGATGGAGGAATAAAATATCAATTAGAGTGGACTTATTGGTATTTTACTATAGAAATACTGTGACTAGTAATTGAAGAAACTGTAGGATTGAGGTGGAGGAAGTGGCCATGGTAGTTGTTGAAGGCAGGGAGAGGAAGAATAGATGTGATATTGGGGTATTTTGGGGATTTAGAGTGGTCCTAAATGATATTGCAGGGACAGATGCTGGACATTATGTATCCTGCCATAACACACTGAATGTACTGGGGGAGAATATAAACTAAATATAAACTATAGTCCATGCAGTGCAGCAGGGCTCCAAAATGTATTTACCAAATGCAAAAGATGTGTCACAATGATGAAAGAGGTTGTTGATGGAGGAGTGGGTGGGGTGGAGTGTGGTGTTTGTGGGGACCTCTTTAATTTTTTAATGTAGCATTTTTTATGATTTATGTATCCTTAAAAATATAATAAAAATGTTTTAAGAAACACACAAATAAAAGTTTCCACAATAATAAAGGAAAGCTTGATTAAAGAAGCAAAGGAAATATATGGCAAACTTGTACCAAATGATTGCTATTAATAAAGGGATAGAAATATTTTAAAGAATCAAATGGTTACTTAGATATAAAGTATAACCAATTAAATAGAGAATGTTACCAACATGTTTTATTAAAGTCTTATTTACACACTGAAAAAAAAAAAAGAATCAAATGGAAACTCTGGAAATAAAAGGAATAATAATTGAAAATTTTAAAAAAGGAATCACTCACTATACATGTTCAATTATAGATGTGAAATGGTAGATTTCCCAGAATTATTATAATTACTAGGAGAGGGTGTAATTCCTGCAAACATTAAATAATGATTATATTTAATGTCTTCAAAAAACATGTTAAAACATGGATCTTAGATGCATGGAAAAAAAACATCAAAATACCCAAAATGATGAAAATGAATCTCAAAGAAATAAATAATCTGAATATACATATCATAAATGAATGAATAAACCAATTAATTACAATATTTCAAAAAATTTTTCCAAAAAATAAAAGTGAGAAGTACACTTCCCAATGCATTCTATAAAGCCCACATTATCCTGGAAACAAAAATAAAAGAACAGGATTTTCTGATATCTCTACTGAATTTGAGAAAAGAAATTCTTAAGGAGAAGAAACAGGTGTTTAAAAATACCCTCCAGTAATTATATTTAATAATTTTACATTTTTATATAATGTATAATAATATAATATAATTAAACATGTGGTGAATATTATTTTTACATGTCAACTTGGCAAGCTTATTGTGCCCAGGTCTTTTTCCTTCACATAACAAAATTAAATACTTATAATATTTTGTAAATAATTTGAATACTTAGATTACATAAATGTTACATAGAATATATTGGGGTTCCCATATGTCCCATTCCCCACACTTCTTACATTTTCCCACATTGGCAACATTTTTCATTAGTGTGGTACATTCACTGCAATTGATAAAAACATTTTGGAGCCAAGCCAATAACCACGGATTACAGTTTACATTTCAGTTTATTCTTTCCCACTCTATTCTGTAGGCTATGGCAGGATACATTATTGTCTGTATCTGTCATTGTAATTTCATTTTTGGGGCCCCCATAATGCCCCATATTATACCTGTTGTTCTCTCTTCTTGCCCCCAGAATCTACAGTGGACACTGCTTCCACATCTGTCATCTTTCTGCCAATGCTAGAATCACAATGACTATAAAAGAATACTAGTCAGTCTACTTTAGTACATAGCTCATTCTACAATTCTAAGGACTATGGGGTGGTGATGCTCACTCCAACTTTAATTGAAAATGGGGACCTTCAATCATATCTGGCCAATGGATAGAACTCTCCTGATGACAGTTATAGACAGTCTCAGTTCATTGGTATGCTGTTTGTCCATCATCACCTTGTTAGTTGTCCTTGGTGAGTCCAGTGAATTGGAGAGTAGGTGTTGTTACTCTTTTGAGATTCAGGGCCAAGCTTGCATGTGAATATCCCCAAGATTTAAGTCTTTTGGATGTACACTTACCAACTCTAGTACTAATTATAGGATCAAATAGAAGGACAGAAAAGCCATGTGTAGGTAAACCACAGCTGAGTCCAACTCTGTCACACTGGGGAGCAAAAATGCTAAAGTATGGCCCACTGGCAAGCGGCAAAAGTCCTGAGCTATCTGCCCTGACTATAGTGTCTGGATGTCTCCATAGTCTCAGGAGCCCCTCTATTTGGGGTAGTATTTATTTTGTATGTCAGTGAGATCCTGTAATGATCTCCTGAGTCTCTTTGAAGTCTCAGCCCTATAACCTCATTTGATTTTACCTTTTCCCCTTTTGGTCAAGACCTTTTTTCCTCAGTTGCATTTATGTTGGTACTTGGTTGCAACCCCTGAGTGCCAGGGAGGCTCATCCCCAGGAATTAAGTCCCATGTTGGGGATAAGTTATTGCATTTATAGGCTGATTTTAGCTCAGAAAGTGGCTACATTTGAGCAACAGAGATGTTCCCAGTAGGTAGCTCTTAGTGATGCCCTGCACTTTGGTCAAATAATGGCCAAGTGTAGCTGTGGAAGTATTTTGTATAAATCATTAAAATAAACATTCATTTGACTTCAGGTAAAATGGGCATTCATATCCAAAATCAAGGACTGGAAGTATTCAGGGGCAGTTTTTCCCACCAAATCTATATTCATCTCACTTATTTAGCCTGTGTAGAAAGCAAATGTGTCATTGAAGATGACATTAGATTATTATAAACTTATCTAGGTCTTGATTCTTACTCCAGCTGCTAATCCAGGTATATTATCATTGCTTGAGCAATTGAACACATTGCATGGTACCAGGTATATAGGTATTGATCCCTTTGTTTCCTTAATTCCTACAAGGAAAGACAATGAAATAACAGTTTCTTTCAGGTGGTAAGGCCAGCAATACACCTTCATTTTCCAACTCACACATATCTTCCCAAATCTCTCTCCAAATCTAGGCCATTGGTTCCTTGAACACCATTCCCTTCCAGAAGCCAATCTAGTGTTTCAATACTCTGATCACATTATGCTGATCAGGTCCAGTGAGCAAGAAGAAACATTTATTCTATACTAATTGGACAGAAAAATTTATGTCAGAGGACTGAAAGCGAACTGGACAAAATTCAGAGACCACCCACCTATGTGGAATTTCTAGACATCCTGTGGTGTGAAACTTGTAAAGATAAATCTTCTTAAGTGAAGGATAAACTGATGTACTTGGCAAGTCAAAATCTGAAACAGAGACAGAAATCCAAGTGGAACACTTTGGATTTGGGAGACTATGTAATCCACATTAGAATTTGTCTTTCTGGTCCTTCTGCTGAGTTACTGAAAATTCTGTTTGTTTTGAGTGGAGACCCAAACAAGTGAAAGCTCTTCCAAACATACAGACTTTATGCAAGCTTCTATTCCACTAGCCCATGGGATCCATCAAATCAATAGGGTGGAAGAGCCAGTGCAAGATAAGAGATGTTGTTTGAGACTTTGGAAGGCCTGCTTAAGTGAATCACAAGGCAGACAGTTATGATTGTGGAAAAATGGTCTGCCTTCCTTTTGGGAAGTAGATTTTTCATTGCTACTGGGTCTTAACAGAGCATAATTCTTAGCGGTACACCTCCATGGTACCATGCTTAATAAGTTGCTCATCATGAACTGGTTATAACTACAGAATAGAATACTGAGCCTAGATTTCATACAGCCCTGTTTTTATGCAGGTATTACTCAAGTGTAGAAAACTCAGCACTACAGCCCTTTTCTGGCACATCATAGAAAGACTGTTTAAATGGTAATCCTCACCACAGGGAAAAATTCAAGCAAATCATTTTCATCTTCATGATTCTTGAAGGGAGTTATGGCCAGAGTTGCATTTGAGTGGTCATTCATGTGCTGTGATGAATGGTTTGGCTCTATGCTTAGGTACATGGAAGGAACTCTGTTGGAAATTTGGTGACAATGAGATCTTTGAGAGAAAAATATAAATAGACTTTAGTAAGAAGGGGCAAAATCAAGAATATTAATGCCCCAAGTTAATGCTTTCCTAAGAATGATCCCATTAGAGAAGGAATTTAAAAATGAAAGGAATTGATTGACTCTTGCTCTGGTCTCCAGTCTGCCTCTTCCCATTGCAACTCATTTCATTCCCCAATCATCTCACAAATAATCTGACTAAAGGTCAGTAATGGAAAATGTGCATGGGCTGAGCAACTTGGTCCTCCACTCACAAAGGGTGACCTGGCCACAGCCACTTTTGGGTGCCCAAACTGCCAGAATCAGGGACCAAAAAACAGTCTTGACACTGAACATATCATTGAGCTGATCTGTCCAGTGTCAATTTGATTACACAGAGTCATTTATATCATGCAAGGGGAAGTGTTTTCTTCTTGCTTGAATAGACACTTAATCTGTATATGAATTTGCATTCCCTACAAGCAATGCTTCTATGAAATCTATCATGCTTGTACTAATTTAAAGCCTTATACACCATTATGGAGTTTCATAAATATTATTTCTGATCAATGGATTCACTTCGTAACAAAGAAGTGGTGCAATGGACCCATGCTCATAGAATTAACTGCTTCTACCATGTTCTCCATAATCCTGAAGGAACTAGCCTATTAGACTAATAGCATGGAAATTTGGAGATTCACATATATTACAGTGTCTTCTGGTTAAAACAGTCTGCAGGTCTGGGACAATGTTTTCTTCTATGCTATATTTACTCTAAATCAGCACCCAATATATGGTTCTTTTTCTCCCAGAAAAAGGTTTATGGATACATGAATTGAAATTTGAAAATATGAGTGGCACTGCTCATAACTACTCCCTGGTGATCCAATTCCAAAATGTTTGGTTACGTCTTTATGACTTAGGCTCTTCTGGCCTGGTGTTCTTAGTACCAAAAGAGGCATGCTTCAAACAAGGGGCACATCACGATTCCATTGAACTGTTAAGACTGCTACCCAGACACTTCTGGCTCCTCATACTTCTGAAGCAACACCAAAGAAGGGATTTACTATATTACTTGAGGTGACTGATGCTGATTACCAAGGGGGAGGGGGAATTAGATTACTACGACAGAATGGAGGCAAGCTAGAGAGTTACTTGATTGTGGGAGATGATATAGGACACCTCTTAGTAATAGCATGCTCTGTGAATAGAATCAATGGAAAGCTACAACATCTCATTAAAGATAATTATTAATTGTACATCCCATTAAGGAATGATGATTTAGGTCACTCCAGCAGACAAATAACAGCAATAATCTAATCTCAGGAACTACCTGAGGGCAAAGGGGATATGGAATAGTTATTGAGAGATGGTAGTGATAAATACCAGGTAAAAAGCTTATGATAAATCATAAAAATGAGCAATACAATTATGTGTAGTTCTTCATTTAAATGTATATAATTGTATGTATTGTATTTTTGTTTTCCTGACTTTATTTTCCACATCATGTAGCAAAAGTTGTACTATGATTTGGAAAAAGTGGTCAAGGAACTTATTGAGGGCAGGAGAGGGAAGTAGCGAGGAGATGTAGGGGCATTTTTTGGACTTGCAGTTGCTCTAAATGATATTGCAGGGACAGATGCTGTACATCATATATACTGCCATAACCCACTGAATGTACTGAGGGAGAGTGTAAACTACAGTGTAAACTATAATCCAAGCAGTGCATGCTACAAATTGTACTCACCAAACACAATGAATGTGCCACGATGATGAAAGAAGTTGTTGATGTGGGAGGAGTGAGCTAATGGGGTGTGGTTATGTGGGAACCTCATATTTTTTAAAGTAATATTTTTTGCGATTTATGTATCTTTTAAAAAAGACAATTTAATAATTTTAAAAAGACATCATGGATAATCATGGTTATCACCCAAGGTGTTGGATTCTCTTCTGAGGAATGTGTTAGTACATTGGTAGGTGTACACAGAAGAGTTGAATCATGTTAGAAGGAAGTTTGATTTTGTTATTTTCTTATTTGGAGGTTAAGTATGTTTCAAGTAGACACTTATGGGTTCAGAATTGACAACCAGCAGACTGTGAATGTTAATATTAGGTATCAATTTCCCTATACTTTGATGTCCAGTTTTTACTTCTAACACTGGCCTTGGTGTTGCAGTGATGATGTATTGTAAAAGTTGATTTTAAGTTACAGTAAGAAACAGTTGATTTTAAGTTAAGAAGATTACCCTCAATTATTTGGGTTGATCTCATCCAGTGAGTTGAAATTCCTGAGGAAAATACTAACAAATTGTGATTTGCAGAAGAAGAGGAAATTCTTCCTCATGTCTAAACTTTGAGCCTACTGGCTTCCCTAAGGATTTTGAAATCAAGACTTCAAAATTGCTCTTGCCTGAATTCCTCTAACTTCCAGAATTCAGTCTGCCCTATGCAATTTAATCTTGCCAACATGATCATTTATGCAACTTCCTTAAAATAAATCTCATTTATAAACTTATGCACTGTTAGTCTAGTGGACAGAGATTGCAGGAAGATGCTCCTGTACGACCATGTGGAACAATCCCCTTACTGAACATCCCATGGCTTAGAAGCAAGGGCTCTCCCACATGCAGATGAGAACCAGGGTAAGCACAGACCCAGAATGGGAAAATTTGTTCTTCTCTATTTACTGGGTTTCTTCTCAGTGATAGGATTATCTCATGGACTGGAAAACCTTGGAGTTCTTGCTTTTCTTAATAGCAATAATGTCCTGTAAGTGTCTTAGGGATTGGTAGGAAAGGAGGTGAATAGTGACAGTCCAACTCACTTACTGTGGTTGACCTTGTCCTCAAATCTGCTATCTCAGGTACAGCAGGAGGTGTCTATCCAATGCAAAGCAACCCCTCAAATACCATTTATTCACCTAAAACTTATTTAACATAGCCCATATTTTCTGATGATACTGAATCCAACAGTCACCAGAGTAGCATCTCAGTGGATAAGATGCATTGTTGTCACTTATATTGCATACTGCAACCCACTCTTTCTACCACAACAGAACATCCATCCCAGAGATATGCCCAAGAACCAGTTTCTGTTTCATTTGATCTCCATGACTGCCTTGGAAAGAGCCATGTATCAATGTTTAAGAAAGACTGTGAGGCGGGGGATTACTAATACCAGCTGATGATGTAACTAGAAAATGACCTTAAATAAAAGGGTCAACTCAGACCAGCAGAATATCTCAATCTACATATAATACCAGGAGTTAAAAATGCTTTTTGACCTGAATCAAGGGGGAAATGGAAAGGACAAATGAGTTTATATGGCTCTGAGTCTCCAAAAAGAGCCGGGAGGTTATCAGAGGGGTGGCCCTTACGCACACCTCAGCAGAGTACCAGAGACAGATAAAGTAGATACAACCCTGGATATTGGTTCTTCTGAGGGCACAGGTTCTATGGTCATGGCAGATGGAGTTCAGTGCCATGTCAGTTGGCCCTATTTTGGAGTTTGTGTTTCTGTGTGATGGAGTTGGACTCAGATGTGATCTTTTTCACATGCCTCTCCTGTTACTATGACCAGAACTGTAGTAGGTGCTGGGGTTTAATATATACCCAGAGGATCTGAATCTCTGGACTTACCATGTGATAGCCAGGCCCTGAACCTCAACAGACTTCAGCTCCTACACTGTGGTTTATTGGAAGTACCCCACTCAGCTAACATGGAGTTGAAGAAGGTCAACAACCACACCATGGAGCCAAGAGTGCCTACAACTGAAAGTGGGAAGATTGCATCCATGTGGAATCTAAGCACCCTCTTGTTACAGATGTGGAGTGGACACAATAATTCCAAGTTCCACAGGTTGGAGGAAGAGAGTATGGATTAGAGTGGACTTACTGATAATCTATTCATGAACTATTGTGATTAGTAATTGAAGAAAATGTGGCATTGGTGTGGAGAAAGTGGCCATGATGGCTGCTGGGGGTAGGGAATGGGAGGAAGAGATGAGATGTGGAGGCGTTTTGGGGACTTCGGGTTGTCCTGGGTGATGTTGTAGGGACAGTTACCGGACATTGTATGTCCTCCCATGGCCCACTGGGTAGAACGTAGTAGAGTGTGGGCTATGATGTGGACCTTTGACCATGAGGTGCAGCAGTGCTCAGAGATGTATTCACCAAATGCAATGAATGTCTCATGATGATGGAGGAGATTGTTGTTATGGGGGATGAGTGGGGTGACGGGGTGGGGGGTATAGGAGACCTCATATTTTTTTTAATGTAATATTAAAAAATAAATAAAGATAAAAATTGTTAAATAAAAAAAAGAATAAACTATAATGTAAACTATCAAAAACAAAACAAAACAAAACAAAAAAAACAAACAGACTGTGAGAGAAAGGTAATGGATTCCAGGCACAAAAGTTTCCCTGCAGATGGTAGAATGTGACTGAGCAGCAGGTGGAGCAAAAGATCAAGGAATCACTGAAGCCCATCTGATGAACCAGTGCAAAGTTTGAGTAGGAGCTTCTTGAATTATCCTAGTATTTCCTCTTCTTAAAGAGAAATCATTTTTCCAACAGAACATCTCTTTCTCATATATACAAATATGCTTGCAGATCCTAATCTAAGTATGTGTCATAGTTTGTGTTGATGTGTAGATCATGCAGGCTATTGTATGAACATTTGCCTGTGTTGATATGTGTGCATTAGTGTGTGGGTAGATAAGTCTGTTACTCTGTGGGTGCTAGTTTGTATGATAGTGTGTGTGTCTGTGTTTATTACTGTGTGAGCTAGTAATAAATGTGTTAGTTTTGGTGTTTCATTGTTAAACTTACCTTATGTGTTAGATTGTGCTTGAAGCAATGTGTGTCTGAGTGGGGGTTAGTGTGTGTGATTTTGTTAGTGTTTTGTTAGTGTTTATAGTAGTGAATGTATGTTATTTTATAGGCATTAGTCTGTGTTCATATCAGTCTTTGTGTGTACATGATTCATGTGGAAATGTGATTGTTGATTTGTGTCTTTTATCCCATTTCTAAACACATGATCTTATTAAAGGAGCAGGACATTATCTTTTTTTCATAATAGTTCCTCACTTGCCAAAAAAAAACCTCAGATGCTGGGAAAGAATGCCTGAGAATTCTAAGTTCTAAATTGATGTCATCTCTGCAAAGGATTTTCAAATTTTTTTATTGAGGAACAATTCATCTTGAGTGCATAATTGTATGAATAAGCTTTGACTAACTTTAGCTATATGTACACCTCTGTGGGTGTCACAATTCAACCCACAGGCCACTCATCAGGCTTTGCTATCTCAGTGTACTTACTCTGTTCCAATTGTGATATAAGGGAGGATGAGATTGTGACTGTATTGATCAACCTCAAGACTGATGTGACTCATCCCATATTTTCTGGGATCTCCTTTGATTCCTAGAAAAGCTGCCAGATCAGCACTCTAAAGGGAGGGACTCTGACCATACTTCATCTGTGAAATAGCCCTGGAGCCCTACATGAAATAGTCCTAGAAAAACTAATGGTACATTTGACATTGAGTGGACATGAAACACTGAACTTCATCTTCCAGGATATTTTCTATATCATCAGTTCTTAAATCACACAGTGGGTAAGATTTACCTGCAGAACCTGTATTCTGAGGACCAGCCCACAAAAGCTTTCAACCACTTCTGACCTGAATATTCAGTAAGAATCATGGATGATCATGATGGTCAGAGAGGCTACATATATTTACAAAATATCTCCCCAAAATTAATGCCTATATTTATGTATTTATATAAAATCTCATTAAGGGACGCTTTTATAAACAAAAAAGAGCAACAAAATGTTTCCTATGTAGTGATTATACATGCAGGTATAAATTGAAAGCAGATTTCACATTGTTTTCTAATTTCACACATGGTTCACACATAATTTTACATAAATATGCACATTTAAATATAGTGGTAATTAAAGAAAACAGTTCAAACTTCATAAGGTACTGTACATTGTTCCTCTAAAGAAAGTGTCAGGCATTGTTACAGACCAGAGTTTTTAAAAAAGATCATTAAGTTATACTTGGAATATTTATGATAAATTAGACAACTTAGATGAAATGGGCAAATTCCTAGAAACACCTGAAAATATTACACTGATGCTAGAATTAATAGAAAATCTCAATAAACAAATTACATAGATACAGATTGATTAGTCACCACAAAACACCTAAAAAATAAAATCCAAGTTTTCATGGATGAATTACACTAAGCATTAAAAAATAATTAATATCAATCCTGCCCAAACACTTCCAAAACTGTGAATGGGATGGAATATTACCTAACATGCCACAACACAGTTGAAAGTTGAAGCAATTATGCTCAGCAAAATAAGTCAGACAAAAAAGGAGAAATTTTATATGACTTCACTGATAGCAAATGATTAGTATAAGCAAACTCATAGAGTTAAAATATTGAATATATGTTCCAAGGGACTGGGTTGGAGATAAAGAATAAATAGTTATTCCTTAATTTGTACAAAATTACTATTTTGAATTGTATACACCACCAATTTGAAAATGAATGTTGCTGATAATAGCAATTCATTTTGAGTATAATTTATAGCACTGAATCATATATGTGAATGTGTTTAAAATAGAAAATTTTAGATCATATAAATTACATTAGCATAAACATTAAAAGATAAACACAAGAACACATTTCTCTGTCTCTGAAGGCAGGAATAAGATTGTATTCTTGTTCTCTAGCCACACACCTCTATGAAAGGAATGTAAAGGGATAGGATACAGGGAAAGAGCACCCAATTATAGGATTCTGTCTCTTGGAATATCTGTTGGAATCGGAGCTTCACAGGCTTGGCCTGTCCAATCCACAGGGACATTCCAAGAACCCAGGTAACAAGAGTCCTTGTTCTAAAATGGATGGGGTGTCAACCCTTGGAGTCAAGACATGGGGGCCCAGAACTAAGGGTTCAATGACCCTCCACCAAAGGCTTCCATCCTCACTGTGTTCTGCATTCTGAAACCTAGGGGTCAGGACTATATAAGGTAAATGCAAATCTCCCCCAGCTCCACCTTCTCCTGGGTTGATGTTGATAAGCTGATCACTGGGCCTGTGTCCATCACTCCTCGGTTCCACCATGGACAGGCTTTGCTCCATCCTCCTGCTGCTGACTGTCCCTTCATGTGAGTCCTATGGGCAGGGAATCCCACAGGGATTAAAAGACCCCTTTTCATGCTGAACTACCTTTTCCTTCTCATTCTGTCTCTTCACAGGGACGTTTTCCCAGGTCACACTGAAGGAGTCTGGTTCTGATATGGTGAAACCAACACAGACCCTTTCACTGACCTGCACCTTTTCTGGGTTCTCACTCAGCACTTCTGGAATGGGTGTTGCTTATATCCGCCAGCCCCCAGGGAAGGCACTGGAGTGGCTTGCAAACATATTTTGGCATGATAATAAGTACTACGCTCCATCTCTGAAAAGCCGGCACACAATCTCCAAGGACACATCCAGTAACCAGGTTTTCCTAAAAATGACCAACATGGACCCTGTAGACAAAGCCACTTATTACTGTGCACAGAGAGCACAGAACCACAACCCCAGGGACCTTCTGTACAAGATCCAGGGTTGGTTTTCTGCTGTGCCCACACCTCTGCATAAAACTACAGTTCAGTGCAGATGGCACTTCCTGTTATTCTCTAGGGTTTCCTGTTTCCATTCATAAGCTTACAGCCCTAGCTTCCATTTCCTTTCCTACTGAGAAGAATCATTCCCCTTATGTTCTTAAAAGCAAAGCACTGTATTCTGTTTTATAAAGCTTCAACCTGATAGGGCACAATTACATCAGTAGAGATGGATTATCTATACAGTGCAGCCTTTTGCCTGAACTCATACTCCTCAAAGTGCAGAATGCAAATAAACACAATATATGTTTTTATTAAATTGCTGGGTATAAATATGGGAAAGCATCATTAGATAAGAAAATATGAATAACTGCAGAAATGTGAATATTAATATCCTATGTATTGAAGAAGGAGAAACTCTCTAAAACTTCCAAAAAATAAAAATATGATTTTGAAATCATACAAAAAATATAGATATCTTCTAATCTAGAATATCTGACAGTGGTGGTGCAAAGCTGAAATGTCAGGTCTTTCAGATGGGAGCTGTGAGGTTTAAATTTTGGGTTCAGGAGAAATAAATATATCCCCTGGGTATCTAAAGGTAAGATGATAAGAAGTCTGACACCTGAGAAAATATACACCTCATTTTTACACCAAAGAACAACCCTATTAAATCAAATGAGCAACCTGGAAAAAAAAAAAAAAAAGGAAACCAAACACTACAGCAAACCATATCTCATGAAATCTCAATATCAAACTTGTTCAAAAAACAAAATTATCCAAATTTTTAGGAAAATCTTCAAATGAGAAAGAATTATCACACTATAAAATAAAGGAAGAAAAATTCCACCATTATTGTAATAGAGTGAAATAAGTGAGCAGAAACCACTGAGGGAGAAGAAGAAAATCAATGTGTTTGGGGAGTTTGCAATATTTATGACATTGAAATTAAAAAAATAATCATGAAAAATGTATGGTTGTAGAAAGTATTAATAGAAGAAAAATATGATAAATTAAATTTCAACAAATATAAACACTTGTTTCTAAGACATTTGTGAAATTAATTAGTCTAATTACAGGCAAGAACATATATTTCCAAATCTCATACCTAATGTATTACTTAAAATATGAATATGAAAACAACCTGTAGACATGACCCGGGCCTGTCACGTCTCATATTTTGTTCAAGAAGTATAGCTGCCTAGCCATTCATGTGCGGCAACATATCAGCCCCACAGTCTGCCATCTTGCCTGCCACCCACAAGTCCACAAGTGATTGTTCTTCATGGATTGGGAGAAACAAGGCATGGATGGGCAAAAGCCTTTGCAGGTATCAGAAGTTCACATATCAAATATATCTGTTTGCACGCTCTGGTTATGACTATTACATTCAACATGAACATGAGTTTACCTTCTTGGCTTGATGTTAATTGGGCTTTCACACAATTCACAGAAGGAATAACCTGGATTTTAGCAGGCAGAAGAAAAAGTCAAAACTATGATAGACCAAAAGGTGAAGAATGGAATTTCTTCTAACAGGATTATTTTGGGAGGATTTTCTCAGGGAGATTCATTACCTATATATACTGCTCCTAGCACACAGCAGAAACTGGCATGTGTAGTTTCACTCAGTTTCTGGCTTCCACTTCAGGATTCATTTACATAGAGTTCTAATAAATATATTTCTATTTTCCAGTGCCATGGAGATTGAAAACCTTTAGTTCCCCTAATGATTGGTTCTCTTACTGCTGAAAGGTAAATCAAGGCAGTGTAACCTTCAAAACCTATAGGGGTATAATTCACAGTTCATGTCACTAGGAAATGACGGCTATCTAGCAATTCATAGACAAAGTCCCACTCTTAGTTGATTGACATCACTAAGAGGACTTGTGTAAAAATACACCAGCATTATTAGGGTAGAGGAGAAATCTTTAAACATGCCCAGTACTGGAACTTCTTATTTGCAATGTTAGAATGTTTTACAAATACATACCAAGGACACAGACTAAGTAATGTCTTCTCATGTTAAATGTATGTTCTTTCTGGTTTCTATACATGTATATGCATATGATCCTAATGAATACTAGTATTAAAATGAGTGAAGCACCCAGCTTCATCTCAAATGTAATTCAGAAAAATAAAATACTACAATCAGAATTTTTATTACATCATTTGAAAATTATTTGTATGCTTAATGAAAATTTGTTGAGGCATAAATGAAAAGTTAAGATATAAATGATGAAAATGTGCTGTGTTTTAGACTATGGATTTAGGGCATTGTGTCACCAAATATTGGTAGGTGGGGACTCACAGATAAAAGGCATGGTAAAGGACAGAGTTGAAGTTTTCTGATGCTGGAAGATTTTGATTTTGGAGTTTTGATTTAGAGCCCTGGGAAGTAAGCTCACAGAGGAAAGAAAGCAAGCCACAGGAAGAGAGGATCTGAGGCAGAAGATGAACACAGAGGAATAGAGATGGATCCTTAGACATGGCAGAAACCCTGGAGAGAGAGTGAGATAGAGTCAATTGCCTGATAGTCTATATCTGATCTTATGCAGAGAGGCAAAGTCTTGAGATCCTTATAGTCTACAGCTGACCCTGTGGAGAAAACAGAGGAGCACAGGAAGCCTGAACCCTCACAGACATCAGCGGCCATCTTGCTCCAACACAAAGAAATAGACTTTGGTGAGGTAAGTAACTGACGCTTTATGGCCTGGTAACTGTAAGGTCCTACCCCAAATAAATACCTTTATAAAAACCAATCAATTTCTGGCATTTTGCATCAGCACCCCTTTGGTTGACTACTAGAATTTGGTACCAGCATGTGCTAGTGCTTTTGCAATTACCAAAATGCTGGAATGGTTTTATAAATGGTTAAGGGTATTTTTTGGAGTAATTGTGAAATTCTTGATGGAAAAAGCCTAGATTGCTTTGAAGAGACTGTTGATAGCAATATGAATGCTAAAGAGACTTTTTATGGTGGCTTAGAAGTAAATGATGAAACTATTATTTGAAACTGAAGGAAAGACAATCCATGCTTTAAAGTTGCAGAGAATTTAGCAAAGTTAAATCCTGGTGTTTTATGGAAGGCAGAATTTGAAAATGGCAAGCCTAGGCATTTAGTTGAAGAATGTTCCAAAGTAAACACAAAGAATACAGCTTGCCTTTTCCTTGCAGCTTATAGCAAAATGATAGACAAGATAGATATACTGAGGATGGAACTGTTGGGCACAAAGTAAATAGAAACTGATTCTGAAAATTCCAAGCCTCTGGAAATCAAGCTCCCAGATGAAAGTGCCCTATTGGAGGACTTAACTAAACTTGGAACTTGTAAATCAGGATTGAAGATGCAGTTATCTTGGAAAGACTTGTGAAAATCTTACTGTCTGATGGCTTGGACCCCTGCTTCCTGCATGCTGCACCAACAAGGTTTTTGAGAGAGCTGTATGAACAAAACCACTGTCACCATTAAATAAAAAGGACATGGAAAGGAGAGATTGAAGGACAAACAGCTTTAAGAAGAAAACCATCAAAGGTGAGATCTGGAATTTAGACATCACCTTGGGAGAATAGAAGAAACTCACATAGGTGTACAGAGAAGATGAGTTTGCGCAAGCAATGGAAGAGGGTGGATGTTTCTTTCTGATGTTCTGGGAGAGTTTTGCCACCCCAGGGTACAGAGAGGGTAGAACACATTCCCAAGTGTTATGGCAGTTAAGGTCAGCACCCCACAAGTCTGAGAGGGTTGAACCTGCCCCTATGGATAAGGGAAGACCAGGTTGTCAATTCATTGGAAAGGGTTGAGCCTGCATGCGAAAGGTTAGGAAATGCCAAGTGGTCAACTTATTGCTCTGAGAGCATTTAGCCTGTATGCTAAAGGTTACTGGAAATGTTGTTATCACATCACTGTACTAGGGGGGTTAAAACTCTAACCCAAATATTGGAAAAGGTGTGGCAATCACTTTGGGAGGGTGAGTTCTGGAGCTTGGTTGACAGCCAGATGCTTGATGAGGGTGGAACCAAGAAAATGGCTGTTGGATGTGGAAAGGGTTGGTTCCAATAAGGCCCCAGGGAGAAGAAACCATCATCTAAGAATGACTCTAAAACTGAAATGAAGCGGAGGATGCCCTGCAGGTTTACTGTAGAGAATCCATGACTCATGTTTCACTCCCAGTTACTCCATATTGTAATGAAAATGTTTATCTTTGCCCATTTGTGTATTGGAAACAGATCAATTGTTTTATAAATTTCAGAGGTCTATAGCAGATAGGATTTTGCACTTAGACAAACTGTAATTCTTTAAATTGAATGTGATATGATTTAGTGTTTGCATTGTTACTGATTTAAGGTTTTTTCAAATATTGTAATATCTTTTTGGAATTCGGAGGGTGAGGTATAGTAGTTTGATATGGTTATGAATTCCAAAAATAGGTTTTGGATTATGTTTGTAATCTGGTCTGTACCTGGGCATGATTAACTTATGATTAGTGCTTTGATTGAGTCACATCATTAGGGTACTGAAGACTCACTGATAAATGGCATGACAAAGGACAGAGTTGAAGTTTTTGGTGCTGAAAGATTTTGATGTTGAAGTTTTGATTTGGCACCCTGTGAAGTAAGCTCACAGAGGAAAAAGAAACAAGCCCCAAGAAGAAAGGACCTGAGGCAGGAGAAGAACACAGAGGAGTAGAGGTAGTCCCTTAGACACAGCAGAAACTCCAGAGTCAGAGCCATTTGCCTGATAGTCTACAGCTGACCTTGTCGAAAGAGACATAGCCTAGAGAGCCTCATAGTCTGCAGCTGACCCCATGGAGAAAACAAAGTGCTGGCCCCAGAGGAACCGAGGAAACCTGAACCCTTGCAGACATCAGCAGTCATCTTGCTCCAACACGTGGAAATAGATGTTGGTGAGGGAAGTAACTTGTGTTTTATGGCCTGGAAACTGTAAGGTCCTACCCCAAATACATATCCTTCATAAAAAAACAACCAATTTCTGGGATTTTGCTTCAGCACCCCTTTGGCTGACTAGTACAATGCCCAATGAATTTCTTTGAACATTTGACTGTATATAAATGATTACAATAAGAGGTACTGGTGATTGAAACTTGGACCACATATACACAAAGCACATGCTCAACCACTGAGCTACACCCACTACTCTTCATATGATTTTTAATTATTTTTTGCACAGACATAAAAATAGCAATTATTAATTTTTTTACCATCAAAATTTTCAGATTACTGGTAAATAGTTATTTGAAAACATATTTTTGTGTAATAAAGCTTAGTCAGAATTTGATATATATTTTGTAATTAGCACATGGTTTAATGTTTAATGGAAATGTGAGCTTGATATTTTTGAAATATTAAGTTTTTGACTGTATGCCAACTGATAAAAACATTGGGGGATAGTATCTTTATAAATGGGCATTAATTGATAATGGAAATAATTTGGCAATGCACAATATAGAATGTTAATATTTAAGACATGTTTATTTCTGAATTTAAGAATTTTAAACAATCATTTACAAATTCATTGTCCTACTTTGAGGAATATAAATGTTTATATTCATTTATACAAATCAGCAATATCTTATTTACAGTAAGATATCTTATCCCATAGAAAAATTTTGCTGTAGTGTGGGAAAATGTACATCTTTTTCACAGATTTTAAAAATGTGAAAAAAATTTCATTCTGTAAAAAGCCCTCTAAGCATAACAGTAAGAAGCATAAAAAATAAATAAAATTATGAAACAGGTAAAAATTCAAAGACTAGGTGCAGATTGAAATATATCCAGATAGCAAATGAGCACATAGAAAGATAATCGACCTCATTTTCCATTATAGATGTGGAAGTATGGGGGCTTGTAGTTATGAATCAAAGAAAAATTTGTTCTTAATTTCCATCTATTCTGGTGTGTGTGAAGGCAAAGTGCATAGGACTTTTGAGGAAATTAGTTTAAAGTGTGGGTAAACTGATGGGTCCTATTCCTATTAGAGGAGTGTTTATAAGGAAAATTAAATTCAGGCACAGATCGCAGATGGAGAAGGTAAGAGGAAGCAACCAGAAGCTGGAAGTAAATAGAACTCACAGTAGAAAGGAGAGGCCAGGAGTGGCTGAAAAGTTTTTTCTATGTTTCAGAAAGGCCAGGGCCCAAGAATCAGCTGGCAGACTGCCCCAGAATTCCACTGACTTCTCAGAGGAAGCATTGCCTTGATGACGCCTTGACTTGGCACTTTTCCTAGCCCTAAATCATTGAGCCAATAAATTCTCTACCTTTAAGCAAACCCATTGAATGCAATTTGATTTAGGAGATAGGCAACTAAAACAACAATTAAAACCACATTGAGATTCCACTGTAACTTATTAAAATATGAAAATATTAAAAGAACACTAACCATGTCAAGTGCCATAGATCATGTCAAGCACCTAGAAATACATACTTTGCTGATGAGAACAAAAAAAAATTCAGCACATTAATTGGAAAATGATTAGGCAGTTTCTTATAAAGTTAAATATACATATAGCACAAGAACTAGTAATCCCATCCATGAGTTTTTATTCTAGAGTCATGTCCCACATTGGGGGGAAAGAAATGCATTTATATGGTGAGTTTGGCTTAGAGAGAGGCCACACTTGAATAAGGAGGCTCTCAGGAGGTAACTCTCAGGTACCCTATAATACTAGGCTAATTTTCAATTTCAAAAGTAAAGGTTCATAAGTACAGTAATCAATATCAAGGGCTCATCAATGGTCCATCCTCCTTCACTAGTCACTGCCCCTGTACTCAAGGGATTCTTTCTGTCCCATTAGAGGAAGTGGCAGAGCTAGTCAGGATGGGAATTTGATATATTTAGGGTTATTCTGTGAAACTCCACTCATGATGACAGTGCCCCATGTAACATGAACACATTCATATGCCTTATACATATATACTAGATGAACCTTCTCCTATGCATAACCCATTACTGATACCCCACAACAATGATCCTTCTTTAAACAGTTGTAACCCTTCTGTGATCCAAACTTCTTAAAAAACGAAGCCAACAAAATAACCAAACACAATTAATAAGAAAATGAAATAATGATGGTTTTAAAAATAACAAATATGCAAAATTAAAAAGAAAATTGAAATGTTAAAAATTTTAAAAATAAAATTACAAAAGTTTTTGACATTATGTTTTTAATCACTGTAAGAAATGTTATTATGTATGGACAGTGACATTTTCTTCAATTCATAACCCCAGTGCCTTGAAGTTTTTTTTTCACTTTGTCTTCAAAGAAGCTTTAGATTAAAGTCATGTAGAGAAAAAAATGGATTCCCATATACCTAATAACCTCACCATATCCCCCTTTCCCCTATTAAAACATTTTACTTGTGGATTATATATTTGTTACAATTGATGTACACGTAGTGAAATACTATTTTCAAAATATATTTTATTGTTTTTTTAAAGATACAGAAGTCACACAAAATATTACATTAAAAAATATAAGAGGTTACCATATACCCCACTCCATAATCCCCACTCCTCCCACATCAACATCCTTTCACCAGTGTGGCATTTTCATTGCATTTGAGGAATACATTTTGGAGCTCCACCACATGGATTACAGTTTACATTGTAATTTATATCCTCCACTAATCCATTCAGAGGTTATAGCAGGATATATAATGTCCTGCATCTGACCCTGCAATATCATTCAGGACAGCTCCAATTCCCAAAATGCCCCCATATCAAACCTCTTCTTTACTCTCCTATGGCCACTGTCTCCACATCAATGCTACAATTTCTTCCATTGCTAGAATCACAATAATGCTATACTAGAATACTAGTAAATCCATTCCAATCCATATTTTATTCCTCCATCCTTAGGACCCTGGGATAATGATGCCCATTCCACTTCTGAATTGAAAAGGGGCTTAGATCCCACATGGCTAATGGATGGGTTTCTCCTGCTTACAGTTGTAGACTCTCTCAAACACCATCACCAAGTCTGCAGATCCTCCTCCCAACACCCAGCCCCAACTTTAATATTAATAAATCTCCTTCCTTATTAAAAAAAAAAAACGGAAACACTACTATTAACCATGGTTATAATTTACATTATGCTTCACACTTTGGAATACACAATTTTATAAATTTTGATGAAATTTAACATGGGGTATATCCACCATTACAAGATCATGTAGAGCTAGTCCATTGCCCCAAAAATGCCCCATATTCCATTTATTCTATTCCTCCCTCCCCCTCCCCTGGGGGCCCATTGCAACAACCCATTGCAACAACCAAGCTTCACTCCTTGAAGAACAAGATTCAGAGTTACTTGCAACAACATTGAGAGCTGGGCAGATTGGCCTGTGCTCTCAAGGGAATACTGTCCCTCTATTTGAGAACATAGCAGGCTCTCTAGGATGGCAGTCAAACACCTTCCTATTCATTATGTGTGTCTCCACCCACTGATACAATACACTATGATGGAATGAACACTCCCTAGAAGCCTTCTCCAGGTGTACCCTGCCCTGAATGTCCCCACATCCAGCATCCAAATTCACTAACTCTACCCTGCCACATTGCGAAAAGAACATTCCCAAATTTGTAGTTTCAGCCACATATCTGCAAATCCCCAGAGTTCACATGTTTCCTCCCCCAACCCTATCCTTGTTTCCACAGATATTCCATACTATCTTCCTCACCCTATCCCCCCTCACAGGCCAGCACAGCCCAAACCAATAGTATCATTGCACCATTTGCATGCCCATTCACTGCACAACTACACACTTCAAACTTTATCATAGATTTTTCCCATATAGTCAGTGACCTACAACCTTCCGCTCCCTTTATATCAACTATAAACATATTTCCAGACTCTAGCTTTGTGAATGTTCAATTTGCTTATATCATGTCAGTGTGATCATGAGGTATTTTTCCTTCAGAGCCTGACTTGCTTCACATAATGTAACGTAAGGTAACGTAGCGTAGCGTAATGAAACGTAACATAACGTACGGTCTTCAAGATTCATCCATGTTATCCTGGGTGTTACTACTGAATTCCTTCTTACAACTCAGTAATATTCCGTTTTATCTATATACTACAATTTGTTTATCCATTCATCTGTTGATGGATACATCAGTTATTTCCTACTAAGGCAACAGTGAATAATTGCACTATGAACACTGAGGCGCATATATCTGTTCATGTCCTTGCTTTGAATTCTTCTGTATGTATACCCAGTAGTGGGATTGGTGGATCATATGATAGTTCCATAATTATCTTCCAGAGGAACTGCAAAACTGTCCTCTACAATGGCTGCAACTTTCTACATACCCACAGGCACTCGATAAGGGTTCCCATTTCTTTTTATCCTCTCTAACACTTGTAGTCCTCTGTATTTTTAATAGCCACCAGTCTAATGGTGTAAGAAGATATCTCATTGTAGTTTTGATTAGCATTTCCCTAAATGCTAGTGATGTTGAGCATTTTTTCTTGTGCTTTGGCCATTTGTATTTCTTATTTGGAGAAGTGTCAATTCAAATCACTTGCCCATTATGGATTTTTGTTTTGTTTTGTTTTTTGGTATAGGACTTATTTATATGCTGGATATTAGGCCCCTATCAGATATATGGTTACAAATATTTTCTTCCCTTGAGTAGGCTGCCTTTTCACTTTTTTGGTAAACTTCTTTGAGGTGTAAAAGTTTTTAATTTTGAGTAGGTCCCATTTATTTATTTTTCTCCCATTGCTCCTGGCTTAGGTGTAAAGTTCAAGAAACCATTTCCTAAAATAAGATCCTGTAGAGGCTTCCCTATATTATCTTCCAAGGTCTTTACGATCTTGGATCTTATATTTAGATCTTTGATCCAATTTGAGTGAATTTTTGTATAAGTTGTGAGATGGCATTTTTGATTCATTCTTTTTGATATGGATAACCAATTCTCCCAACAACATTTGAAGTGGTCATTCTCTCCCAGTTAAATTGGCTTGGTGGTCTTGTTGAATATTAGCTGACTGTATACACAAAGATCTATATCAGAATTCTCAGTATGGTTCCATTAGTCAGTATGTCTATCCTTGTGCCAATACTATGCAGTTTGGATCACTGTAGTTTGTAGTATGTTTTAAAGTCTGGTAATGTGGTTCCTCTGAATTCCTTTTAATTTTTTTGAATATGTCTTTGGCTATTCAGGGCCCCTTGGCCTTCCAAATAAATTTCATAGTTAGCATTTCCAATTCAGTAAAAATTGCTGTGGTAATTTTTATTGGAATTGTGTTAATTCTGTGAATCAGTTTTGTGTAGGATAGATATTTCAGTGACATTTAGTCTCCTTATCCATGAATGGGGACTATTCTTCCATTTATTTAGGTTTTCTTTGCATTCCTTTAACAAGGTTGTGTAGTTTTCTGCATGCAAGTCATTTACATCTTTAGTTAAATCTATTCCTAAGTATTTGATTTTGTAGTTGCTATTTTAAATGTTTTTTTTTCTGATTTCCTCCTCAGATTGCTCATTATTTGTTGACAGATATTCTACTGATTTTTTCACATTAATATTATAACCCGTGACTTTACTGAACTAATTTATAAGCTCCACAAGCTTTGTTGTAGATTTCACAGCGATTTTGATGTATAGGATCTTTTCGTATGCAATTAGTGAAATTTTATTTCTTCCTTTCAAATTTGGATGTCGTTTTATATCTTTTTCTTGGCTAAGTGTTCGAGCAAGTGCTTCTATCACAATATTGAATAAGAGCAGTGACTGTGGGCATCCTTTTCTTGTTCTAGATCTTAGAGGGAATGCTTTTAGGATTTCACCTTTGAATATGATATCAGTTGTGGGTTTTTCATATACACCCTTTATCATTTAGAGGTAGTTTCCTTCTGTTCCTATCTTTTTAAGTGTTTTGGTTTTTTTTACAGTAAAGAGTGCTTTACTTTGTTGAATGCTTTTTCTGCATCTATAGAGAATATAAAGTGATTTTTTTTCAATCTGCTTATGTGATGTGTTACATTGATAGATTTTCTTATGTTGAAGCATCCTTGAATACCATGGATAAAATCCAGTTGGTCATGGTTTATAATTCATTTGATGTGTTGTGGAATATGATTATCAAGTATTTTGTTGAGGATTTTAGCATCTAGGTTCATTAGAGACATTGTTCTATAGTTTTCCTTGTTGTGGCATCTTTGGCCTTCATATAAGGGTGAATGTTGGTATCATAGGTTGAATTAAGCAATTTCCCTCCACTTCTATATTTTGGAGGAGTTTTAGCAAGATTAGTGTCAGTTCTTTCTGTTGTCTTTGGTAGAATTTGTTTTTGAAGCCATCTGGTCTTGGGCTCTTCTCAATTGGGAGGTTTTTGATTACTAATTAAAGGTGTTTACTTGTGATTGGTCTGTTGAGTTCATCAATTTCTACTTTTGTTAATATACACTGCTTAAATATTTCTAGGAATTTTTCCATTTCTCTAATTTGTCCATCTTGTTGGCATATGATTTTTCAAAATGTCCTCTTATAATACTCTTTATTTAAATGGGTTCATTGGTGACATTCCCTTAACTGTTTCTTATTTTACATATTTGCATCTTCTATCTTTGTTTCTTTGTTACTCAAGCTAAAGGTTTATCACTTTTATTAATCATCTCAAAGAGCCCCTTTTAGTTGTGTTTATTTCTTCTAGTATTTTCTTATTTTCAATTTCATTTTGCTGTGTTCTAATCTTTATTATTTTCTACTTTCTATTTCCTTTGGGGTTAGTTTGTTGTACTTTTTCTAATCCCTCAAAGTATGTAGTATGCCTTTGATTTTAGCTCTTCTTTTTTTAGCATGGGCATTTATGGATATGAATTTCCACCTCAGTACAACTTTTGCATCATACCATAGGTTTTGATACATTGAGTTGCATTTTCATTGTTTCAAGGTAATTAATGGTGTCTTTTGTAATTTCCTCCTTGACTCACTGATTGTCTAAGAGTGTGTTGCCCAACTTCTATATCTTTTTGCCTAATCTACTTCTCTGCTTCTTACTGATTTCTAGCTTCATTCCATCATGGTCTGAGAACTAACTTTGTATAATTTAAATCTTTTTTAATTCACTGAGAGATGTTCTTTGGCCTAGCATGTGGTGGATCCTGGAGAATGATCTATGTGCATTCAAGAAGAATGCATATTCCACTGTATTTGGGTTTAATATTCTGTATATGTCTATTAGATTCAGATACTCCAATGTATTATTCAAGATCTTTGTTTCTTTATTGATTCTCTGTCAAGATATTTTGCCTAATGGTTATAATAGTGTATTAAGGTCCCCTACTATAACTGTAGTTGCTTCTATTTCTTCACTTAATTTTTCCAATGTTTGCATCTGTATTTTGAGGTGCCCTGGTTAGGTACATTAATGGTTATGATTGCTCTTTCTTCTTCATAGATTTCCCTTTATATTGATATGTATTGTCCTTCTTCATCACTTGCAACAGTTTTGCATCTAAAGTCTATTCTGTCCAGTAATAATATTGCTACTCTCACCCTTTTCTGATTATTGTTCACATGTAAAATTGTTTTCCAGCCATTCACTTTAAGCCTGCTTACATCCATGGGTCTACAGTGAGTTTCTTTAAACACATATAGATGGGTCATATTTCCTTATCCATTCTGCTTATATGTGTATCTTGATTGGAGAGTTTAATCCATTAATATTCAATGTTATTACACACAAGAATTTACTTATATTAAGCATATTTTCTTTAGGTTTATGCATGTCATATGTTTTTATTTCTCTCTTTATCTTTCTAGTTGTTCTTACACTCTCAGAGAACACTCTATCTCCTGTTTTTTTCCTTTCAAACTGGTGAGTTCCCTTTAGTGTTTCTTGAAGGTAAAGTTTCTTATTGACAAGCTCTCTTAATTTTTGTTTATCTGTGAATACTTGAACTCTCACTCATTTTTTAATTCTAGCTTTGCTGAAGAGAGAATTCTTAGCTGGAAAATGTTTTCTTTTATCAACTTTATGTCATGCCAATGCCTTCTTGTCTCCATGATTTCAGATGAGAAATCAGCACTTAATCTTATCAATCTTCCCTTGTATGTGAATGATCTCTTCTATTGCTGCTTTCAGTTTTCTCTTTGCATTGCTCTTTGTCTTAAGCATTGGACAGTGTGACAAGAACAATTCTTCAGGTAGGCCTCTTAGGATTTACACTGTTTGGGATGTGCTGTGTTTCCTGGATATATATGCCCTAGTACCTCAAAAAAGATGGGAAATTTTCAGCCATAATTCCTCCAGTACTGCTTCTGCCCCCTTTCCCTACTCTTCTCCCTTGTGGGATGCCTATAATACATAAATGTTTATGCATTTCATGTTGTCATTCCAGTCTCTAAATACCTGCTAGATTTTTTTCTATCTTTTAATATATCTTTTCTACTACCTGATTTCAGATATACTCTTTTCCATAGCATTGATTTACTTTTTCTGCCTATTCAAATCTGCTGTTATATGCTTCCAGTGTATTTTTGATTTCTTACATTGTGCCATTCATTACCATCACATCTGCTATTTTTTTATGCATGTTTACAGTTTCTTCAGTATGATCTCACAGTGTCTTCTTAATACCCTTAATCTCTTCCCTCATTTCAGTAAGTTAATTCATATTTGTTTGGACATGTTTGATTAATTTTTCCATGTTCTGCATCTCCTACTGTTTTTTAGTTTGTTAGACTGAGTCATGCCTTCCTGTTTTTTTGTATGGCTTGTAATTTTCTTGCTGGTGTCTGTTTACCTTTATGGGTTTATTCATTTGGTTAGTTTCTCTTTTTATTCAAGGATTTTATTTTGTTGCTGTTTTGGTGTCTTCAATTAGGACCAAAGAAAATAATAAGAAAGCAATAAGAAGAGGAAAAGGATAATAGTTACAATAATAGTAAAAGGTAGAAGAGGAACCATATAAAACCTTGGAAAATGAATAATTAATTTGAGTAAGAAGTGCAGAGGAATAAGCATTAAAAAATGGAACAGAAACAATAGGTAGAATAATGAAAAACAACAGAAAACAGAAGACAGAAAAATTAGGGAAAGAAAACAGGGGTGGGGGAACAAAGAAAGGAGAAACACAACAAACAAGAAACAGAAGAGCAGCAGCAGCAAGAACAAAATCAACCAGGAAAAACAGTCTTCCCTCTTAGATCTCTAAAGAGCTTCTCAGGCTGCCAGTGTTCATAGATTAATCACTCTGCAATTTGCCCTCAACAAGTGGTATGCTGACTTTTAGTGATTAAAATAAAAATAAAAAAGAACCCTTTAAAAAAAAATAACAGATCTGAGAAAGCCTGAAACAAAAATAATGGCTTTATGTTCCCTGTCATAAGGTATCAAGTGGATGTCTGTTAACCATGTGAATCACTTTTTGGCAGACCTGGAAATCAACCCAGGGACCTTGCATATACAAGGCAGGAATTCCTCCACTGAATAAAATTGTCTCCTTAGGATACTTAGTCTTCAGAGACTGATCTGACTCTTTCCCCCAGGTCAGACTGCAACATTTTGCTAGAGTCCTGCTGAGGTGCCTGTCCCTGCCCACTCTCTCATCAATTGTTTCTCTTCCTGGGCAGTTGGGCATGCTAGCCTCCCTGAGTTGATGAATGCTCCCTTCTCCTCATCATGTCTGGGTCCCTTTTGAGATTCAAAGGGGGGCTCCGCTGGCCAAACTCACCACAAAGAATCCACTCTACAACCTCTGTCAGATCCTCTTCTTCCAAGGGAATGTTCTCTCCCAGTCTGTTGGCAGCTACACGCCAAGGGACCATGGCTACCTGTCCTGAGCATGGGGTACATGTGACTTTTGCAGCCACAGGAATGAGAAACTCATGGTTTTTCTTTGTCTTTTTTTTTTAATCTTTCCAGTATCCTCCCATATGACTCAGAGCACCTTCCCATTCTATATATATCCCAAACAGCTCCACTAGATAGATCCTTGCCTTTTCTCCACAATTTTTATGAGAGGGTCAGATTCTGCTTAACTCCTTTGTCACCATTTTCCCAGATGTCAGGAAACTGTTGTTGTTTTTTTCTTGATAATAACACAAGATAAAATAATATACAGGTTTTTAATTTAACTAATTTTATGCTCAAATGAAAATAAATTGATTTTGAAATATGATTATCTAAATATTAAATCAAATTAAAATTTAAACTCCTAATCAAGAAACCAAAAAATAAAGAATGCAAAAAAAGCTAGTGTTGAAACAATAAGAAATTAACTTTGTTAAATTATTGAATAAAAAGTCTGGAGTATCATATATTTTTAATATAAATTCCAGTTTTTAAAATATACATAGGTTACATAAATGTTACATAAAAAATAAAGAAGATTCCCATATTCACCACTCTCTGCACCTCCATTTTCCCACATTAACAACATCCTTCACTTGTTGGTATATTAATTGCAATTGATGAAAATGAACACGTTTTGGAGCATTGCCACTAGCATGGATTATATTTTACATTATAGTTTACACTTTCTTCTGAACAATTTTGTAGGTTATGGCCAGATATATAATGGCCTGTATATGTCATTATAAAGTCATTCAGGGCAATTCCCAAGTCCCAAAATATTTCCACATTAAACCTGTTTTTCCCTCTCCCTGTCCTCAGATTGTCCAGTGACCACTGCCTTCATATCAATGACATAACTTCTTACATTCCTAGAATCACAGTGTCTATAGTATAATAACAGTAATTTCATTTTGTTCTATATTTACTTCACCAATCCTGAGGATCCTGGGATGGTGATGACCATTCCAACTCTAACTGAGAGGGGGCTGTGATTCCATATGGCCAATGGATGGGACTCTCTTGCTTGCAGTTGTAGATGCTCTCAGTTCCTTGAGATGGTCATTGTCCATCATCATCTCCTTGTTAGTTTTCTTGGGTGAACTCAATGAGCTAGAGAGTAGGTGTTGCAACTCCATTAAGATTCAGGGCCCAACTAGAACATGTACAACCCAAATATTTAAGTCTCTTGAATGCACAACTATCAATTCTAGTACTAATTATAGGTTCAAATGGAAGAGTCAGAAGAGCCATGTTTAGGGAAGCCACAACTTTGTCCAGCTCAATAATGTTTAGTCTTCCTATCCATGAGCAGGAAATATTTTTCAATTTATTTAGGTCTTCTTTATTTCCTTTAACAGTGTTGCATAATTTTTTGTATACAAGTCATTTGCACCTTTAGTTTAATTTATGCTTACATATTTAATTCTTGTAGTTGCTATTGTAAATGAATTTTTTTCTTAATTTCCTCCTCATATTCCTCATTATTGGTATGTAGAAATGCTATTGATTTTTTTCACATTAATTCTATACCTGATGTGATGAGAAGAGAGGGAAAGAGAAAAGAAAATAGAAAAAGAAAAAAGTGTAAGAGGAAGAACATGGAGAAAAATGGAGAGAGAAATAAAAACAAGAAAAAATTGAAGACCAAACAAAAAGTGGTGGAATGAAATTAGAAAGATGATGGAAAGAGAAGAAATAGCATAGATAGACAAAATCAGTAAATGAAAAAAAGGGAAACAAAAGAAGGGGAAACACAACAAACATCATACTTAATTCTAAAAAGAAAAGAAAAAAAAATTGAAGAACAACAACAACAACAACAAAAACCTACAAAGATAAACAGCTTTCCCTCTTAGGTCCATAAGAAGCTTCTTTGGGTGCCTGTGTTCACCAACCAAACTCCCTGCAGTCTGCTCTCTGCAGGTTTTGAACCAGGTTTTAGCAAATAAACTAAGGTAAATTTTAAAAAGGATCCATTTTTAATAAAAAATAAGAGATTCAAGAAAAGATAATACAAAAGAATGTCTATATTTTCACTGTCATAAAGTATCAGATGGATGTCTGATACCCCAGTAGATTATTTGTCTGAGAGCCAGAAATCAAACCAGGGAGTTCTTTCATTCAAGGTGGGGGTTTCTGCACTGAGCTAAACTTTCTCCTTAGGTCAGTTAGCCTTTCAGAAATCTATCGACCCACTTTCCCTAGTGCAGGGTAGAATATTAGCAGTTTGCCAGAATCCTGCTGATAAGGTACTTGTCTATCCCAACCCCCCTCTACTTTAATCAATGTATCTCCCCAGGCAGCTGGGCCAGACAGCCCTTGTGAGTGGATCCCTGCTTCTCCTATCCTGGTCATGTTGGGGTCACTTCTGAGATTCAGAAGGGTTCAGCTGACAAAACTCATCGCAAAGCAAACACTATTTACTCTCTTCCAGACTTCTCTTCCTCCAAGGGAATCCTAAATAGGCTTTTGAAAGTCTATTGAGCTCTTCCTATTACCTGTTTCCCTCAGAGGAGTTGGAATTTTAATTGTTTTCAGCTGTTTGACTAGTTAGTTGCTTTTCTCTGCCCCTTCCCTTCTCAAGTTCCTCTTTCCCAGGGCAACTGGTGTATGACAGGCTGCCTGAGCATATTCCCCTCTCCCCTCTCTCTGGGATCACCTTGGTGTTGGCTGGTACCCTCCCTGAATTATGAAAGTGGCTCAGGTGTCCAAGTCCATTGAAAAGAAATCACTCCCCACCCTTTGCCAAAACCCTTCTCCTCCCAGAGATTCCTCCCTTCCACTTGTTGGCTGGTGAGTTTCAGCGTGTCCTGGAGGCTACCCACCCGGAGGATGGGGCTTAGCCACCCACCATGTCCAGTCACAGGGGCAAGCAACTCACAGTTTTTCCTTAGACTCTCCATCTCTTTGTCCAGTTCTCTCCAGACTGATGCCCTGAAGCCTCCTTCTCTGTGGGTTCCCAAAACAGCTCACTCAGGTAGGATTTTGCCCCATCTCAACTGTATTTTGACAGAGCTGAGGAGTGTCCACCTACAATGACACCATCATCACCCCAAATGGAACATGAAATATTGAGTTAAAAGTTAGAAAAGTGATTTACTCCTTCATGTAGCCAACATGATGAAGTTAATAAACTGAAAGATTAAGAAGAGCAAAGAATAGAATACTAGAAGAAAGAAAATATGTCAACAAATATGAATGGTTTATTAGTAGAAAAGAAAGAAAAAACAGGAAAGGAGAAATAATAATTGAAGAAACTATTACATTATTGTTGTAATATTTTTAGTAATTCACAACATATTCAAACCTAAGAACCATGTAGTCCAAGAAGTCAAAAAAAGCAATTGTGGTTAAGTGTACAAATGCAAGAGAGTCCTTCTGTGAGCTAGAGCAGATATACATCACTATTGCAAGGTGATGGGAATAAGGAGAAACATGGGGAAACTACAATTGGTGTGACCTATAGACTGTGGCTAACAGCAATAATATAATATTCTTGCATCAATGCCAAGCTGTACTGTATTGATAATGGAAGTGTATGAAAAAAGTGTGCCAAATGTATGCCATGAACCTTGATTGGAGGTAATAGTCTGATGATATTATCCCATAATCTGTAACAAATGTTCCACCAGGTTGTGGAGTTGTATGGGAAATCTACACATCTGCAAGACTGTTTTGCAAATTCACAATATCTGTAACAAAAAATATATTTAAAAAAATAGTATGGGTTTGGGGAAAAATACACCAAATATAAGAGAAGGAATATAATTGGCAGTAATATTTTGAAAATGCTCTTGCATAGTTAAAGCAAATGTTTCACACCAATGCAAACAGTTGGTGGAGGGGTGATGTATGAGATCCCTGTGGGTTGTTATGTATGTTTATTTTGTAAGCTCACAATCTTTACAATACACTTATTGCTTATGCATGTTCATGTATGAATGATATATGTCAATAAAAAAAGCAAATCATGACTGTTTCAAATTCTGGTAAAATTTCCAATTTTAAGGATGAAGATAATCCAAAAATGCTTTCAGACAGATTCTAATAGATTAGGGTAAATTATCATATCAAGCATAAACAGATTTACTGTCACATCAAATGAGTCAAAAAAAAAAAAAAAAAACAACCCAAGAGAGTAGATAATACAGAAAATTTGTAATATTTTCAAATATTTTTGATTGATAAAGGCTCCTTTAAATGAGAAAAAGAATGATATTCCCTGGCATGCAGAAACATAATATTCTTAAAAGAGTAAAATTCTCAAGGAAATATAGACTGAGTCTAGGAAGGAATATGCATAGAAGACTGTACAGCATGACCAAATGCAATTTTTCCCAGGAATGCAGGATTGGTTCAACATATGGAAATTAATCAAGATAATATATCATTTTAAGCAATAAAGGAAAAAAAAACACATGAGTACCTCAAAACAATTTGATAATTTCCAACATCCCTCCATGAGTCATTTAACACACTTAGTATAGTAGGGAACCTCCTGAACCTGATACAGATCATCAATGAATAATGCAAAGATAACATGTCTGGCTGGTAAATGGAAGATAACCTTCCTTTAAGAGCAAAAAATCACAAACAAGAACTAAAAAAATGATGTCTACTCATTCCACTTATAGAATACAGATATGGAGATTCTAGTCAAATCACTTAGGAATAAAAACAAATTGGCATTGCTTGTTGAAAGGAAGGAGTAAAACTATCTCTTTTAACAATTATCTGATTTTGTAAATGAAACCTTAAGGAACATTACACAAGCACACCCACATTAAAAATAACTAGGCAAAAAATTAAGCTACAACATCAAAATATAAAAGTCAAATGTATTTCTACTAACTTGCAAATAACATTTACAATTCAATTTAAAATAATAAAATTTACTACAGCAATATTAAGAATAAAATAGACAAGGCAGGGAGAGGGAAGAAGAGGTGTGATATGGGGAATTTGGGAGAGTTGGAGTTGTCCTGAATAATATTGCACGGACAGATGTAGGACATTATATATCCTACAATAACCCACTGAATGGACTGAGAGAGAGTATAAACTGCAATGTAAGCTATAATCCATGCTGTGTAGCAGTGTACCAAAATGCATTCATTAAATATAATGAATGTGCCACACTGATGAAAGAGATTCTTGATGTGGGAGGAATGGGGAGGTGGGTAGTGGGGATATATGGGAACCTCTTATATATTTTAATGTAACATTTTGCATGATATATGTATCTTTTAAAAAAGATAATAAAACAATTCAAAAGAATATATTTGACAAAAATGCAATACTTTAAAATATTAGAAAATAAGACTATTAAAAATTAGTTGAAAGTAATTAAAGGAAACCTAAATAGTTGGATAGTTATCCAGTATTCATTGATTGAAAGATGTAATGATGAAAAAATAACAATTGTTCTACAGATTCAACACAATCCCTACTAAAACACCAAGTACTGGGTTTTTTTTTTTTGACAAACTGATTCTGAAATTCATACACTATTTCAAGTAGTGAGTTTCCACTGGATTTCAGACATGAAAATAATGTGGACAATGTATCTGATCACATGACCAATTGTAATTTTAATTGTTAATGTTCTCCTTTCCCAGGAGCAGCTGCAGAGCTTGGATACTTGCATAGATTCTCTGTCACTTGTGCTATGTCTGCTTAATCCAACTCCATTGGTCCTAATTAGAACAGAGTATTCCAGCCCCCAGAGAAGTACTTTGTCATGCTCATTATAGTTGATTATCATGGAATACAGATTATGACTCTACACACTGGGAAATTTCTCATTCACTGCTGATTTTTACGAACGCCAATACTTCCTGAAGCTGAGCTCAGTGAATTCCAAGGGCATGGCCTTGCCACTGCATTCCTTCCAGAAGACAGTGAGAGGAAGTCAGTGGAAGTCCATATACAAACCTCACCTGTGGGGACCCAGGAGGGGACTGAACTGGAGGGGACATAAAAGACCCTCCAAGAATGGATTCCCAGCTCAGGAGCAGGTGTAGAATAGGCTGGGGAGAGATTTTCTCTCAGAAGCTCTGGTTTACCCACCCAGATTGGGACCCTCCATGTATCTTCATGTATGACTCCAGGGTTGTTTCCTAATTCAGAACACCATACATTATTTTCATGGGAGTCAGTCTTGTCTGTCATTCCTTATATTTTCCAGGAGAGATTCTACAGTAATATTTTTTTCTTGTGTCATCTGCAGGTGATTCAGATTAATGTATATGGTCATGAATTTTCAAATTTACAAACATTTAATGCAGGAAATCATATCCTTATTAAAACACAATTCTGCCCCCAAACTCTGAAGTGACACCAAGTCATATCTGATAATAACTCCCAATCCTGTTCATTAAGTTTTTATTTTTTATTTTTAAAGATTCTAGGTTACATACAATTTACATTAAAATTAATTGGAATGTTTAAGAGTATGTGTTTAACTTCCATATCTCTGTGCAAAATTTGGTTCAATTCTCTGCCTTTTATTGAGTTCTGGCCTCATTCCTTAATGGTCAGAGGAATTATATTGTATAATTTCAATCTTTCTGAATTCATTGAGAGTTGAGCTCTGGACTAGCATGTCATGGATCCTGAAGAATGATTCATGTGTTCTCAAGAAGAATGTGTATCACACTGTATTTAAGTGGAATGTTCTGCATATGCTATTAGGTCTATACCCTCTAATGTATTATTCAAAGTCTCTACTTCAATATTAATCATCTGTTGAGACATTCTGTCTAATGTTAATAATGATGTATTAATTTTCCCTACTATAATTGTAGAGATATCTATTTCTCCACTTAGTTTTTTCTGATATTTTGCCTCATGTATTTTGAGGTACCCTGTTTAGCTGCATAAATATTTATGATTGTTCTTTCTTCTTGATAGGTTACCCCACTATTATTCTACTTTAGACTTACTGTTATTCTATCAATGGAAGAACTTTTATCTTTGATGTGGGGACAGTGGCCACCAGGGGTTTTGAGGGGAGGGAGAGGAAAAATAGGTATGAAAATATATATAACAATACTCTTGCTTATAACGTGAGAATAATTGAATACTAGAATGTGTACCAAAAATATTGTTTATATTTTCAAGAGGCTTCATTAATAATATAATTTTATTTACATCAATAGTGCTTTTGTATCACCTTTCCTACAAAACTTTTTATTGTCTTTTTAAAAAGATATATCGATCACAGAAAATGTTAGATTAACAAATATGATGTGAAGACAGTGGCAACAGTAGTTGCAGAGGGCAGGGAGAGGGAAGAAGAGTTATGGTGTGGGGGCATTTTTGGGACTTGGAGTTGTCCTAATTATATTGCAGGGACAGATGCTGGGCATTATATATCCTGCCATAACCC
Source organism: Dasypus novemcinctus (assembly GCF_030445035.2). Lineage (NCBI taxonomy): Eukaryota > Metazoa > Chordata > Mammalia > Cingulata > Dasypodidae > Dasypus > Dasypus novemcinctus. The sequence continues at coordinate 58,627,417 of NC_080691.1, read as the reverse complement.
ACTGAATGTACTTGGGGAGAGGGAAACTACAGTGTAAGCTATAATCCATGTGGTGCAGCAGTGCTCCAAAATATATTCACCAAATACAATGAATGTGCCACAATGATGAAGGAGGTTGTTGATGTGGGAGGAGTAGGGTGTGCTGGGGTATGGGGGGTATGGGAACCTCTTATATTTTTTAAGGTAATATTTTCTGTGATCTATATCTTTTAAAAAGGCAACTAAATAAAAATAAATAAGAAACTAAATAAAATGTAAACCATAATGTAAACCATAATGTAATCAAATATTTAGAAAAGTGTACAGTCTAAAATATAAACAATAACGTAAGCCATAATGGAACCATGGTTAGTAGCTATGTTTCAAAATCTGTACATAAGTTGTAGCAAATATAGCATCCACATGTAAAAAAAAAAAAAACATTTCTGGGAAAATGGTAAAGGGTTTGATGTTGGGTGTATATGGGAGTCCCCTATATTGTATATGTGACTTTACAGTGATCTAAAACCTTTTAGAAGACAAAACTGAAAATTAAAAAAAATGATGTAGAGCCTGAGGAAGGAATGGAAGAGATTGCTTTCCCACCTTATATGCAGAGAAGCACCTATTATTGTGAAGAAAGGCAAAATGTGAAAAACAAAGTTTTATGATATTTTTCATTTTTAATACCCCAATTATTTTTTACTTTATTTTAGGCTTTCTAAATTATTATGTATTCTATTTATTTCTTTGTCTTTATCTATACTTTTAATGTTTCATTAAAAAAGTATGAGGTCCCCATATACCCCCCACCCTCCTCACTCCACTACTCCCATATCAACAATAATGGGACATTCAATGTATTTGTGAATACATTTTTGTGCACTGCTGCTTCACATGAATAATGGTTTACATTGTAGTTTACACTTCCCACAGTCCACCCAGTGGGCCATGGCAGGACACACAATGTCCAGTAACTGTCCCTGCAGTACCACCCAGGACAACTTCAAGTCAAGGAAATGACCGCCCATCATATCACTTCCTCCCTCTCCCAACCCTCAGCAGCTACTGTGGCCACTTTCTCCACATCAATGCTACATTTTCTTCCATCACTAATCACAATAGTTCCCCAGAAGAACACCAGTAAGTCCACTCTAATCCATACTCTATTCCTCCTTCCTGTGGACCCTGGGATGGTTATGTCCACCTCACCTCTATATCGAGAAGGGGCTTAAATTCCACATGCATGTTGGATGGAGTTCTCCTGCTTGCAGTTGTAGGCGCTCTTGGCTCCCTGGTGTGGTGTTTGACCTTCTTCAACTCCCTGTTAGCTGGCTGGGGTAAGTCCAATAAATCAGAAGGTAGGAGTTTCAAGTCTGTTGAGGCTCAGGGCCTGACTATCACATAAACAGTCCAGAAATTCATATCCCCTGAGTACACACCAAACTCCAGCACCAACCACAGGTCTGGTAGAAGTAACAGGAGAGGCTTGTGAAAAAAGACCATATCTGAGTCCAACTCCATCATACTCAGGAAGATAAACTCCAAAGTAGGGTCAACTGACATGGCACTGAAGTCCATCTGCCATGACCATAATACCTGTGGGTCTCTGTAGCCCTCAGAAGAAACAATACTTGAGCTTGTATCTACTTTGGCTGTCTCTGGGACCCTGCTGAGGTGTGAGTAAAAGGCGACCTCTCAATGACCTCCTGATTCTTTATTGGAGATTCATAACCTTATAAATTCATTTGTCCTTTACATTTTTCCCTTTTATTCAAGGTAGAAAAGCATTTTTTACACCTACTATTACCTGTAGAGTGAGATAATCTACTGGTATGAGTTGGCCATTTTATTCAAGGTCGTTTTCTAGTTACTTCATCAGCTGGTACTTGGTAGTAATCCCTCAGCACCAGGGAGGCTCATCCCTGGGAGTCATGTTCCTCACTGGGGGAAGGTAATGCATTTACATGATGAGTTTGGCTTAGAGAGTGGCCACATTTGAGCAACATGTAGGCTTTCAGGAAGTAACTCTTAGGCACCCTGCAACTCTAGGCCTATTTTTTTATCTAAGGGGCACAGGCTCACAAGCATAGTCATTAGTATCAAGGGCTCATTGTTGGAACATCTTCTTTATTGGTCTTATTCATTGCACTTGAGGGATTATTGCTGTTCCATTGGGGAATGTGCTAGAGCTCCCCTGGTTAGGTACTCATCACTCCCTCAATTGTCATTTCTAACTGTAACCACTATGAAAATATCCAAACATTTTTATGTACACTGTATACATGTCCTGGAAAACTCCCTCCCACCATGTGCCCTTATCAATAACACCCCACACCAGTATTCCTCCCTTGCCATAGTTCAACCTCTCTGTGGTCCAAAACTTCTTCAAAAATGAAGCCTAATATATTGCCGGATTCCATTAATAGTAAAATTGAGTATAGTGATGGGTTCAAAGGTTAGATATAGAATACATACTAATTTAGAAAAATTAAAGTAAAAATAAATTGGGGTATCAAAAAATTAAAAAAATTAAAAAGCTTTGTTTTTGATATTTTGCCTTTTATCAGGGCAATAAGATTTTCCCTGTATGTACAGTGGCAATGAATTTCTTCCATTTCTCCCTCTTTCCTTCTACATCCTCTCTTTTTCCTTTTTTCTAATTATTAAGTTTGTCTTCACAAAAGTTTTAGATCAAAGTAATTCATATATACAATATATGGCACTCCTACATATCCAACATCAAACACTTTGTCCCTTCCCCAGCAGTGATCTTTTTACATGTTCATATTATATTTACTCAACTGATGTACAGATATTGAGACAATAGCTCCCAAACATGGTTACACTTGGGTTTACATTATAGCTTATATTTTAGATTGTACAATTTTCTAAATTTTTAGTTATATTATGTTTTACATTATGGTTTACATTTTAGCCTATAGGCTTTTATACATTTTTGGTATAATTTAACAGGTGTTATATCCGTCTGTGCATAATCTTCTAGAAAACTTCCATTGCCCCACAGTTACAGTGATTCCATCTATTCAGTACCTCTTTCCCCCTCTCCTCAGGACCCACAGTGGCAATCAATCTTCATTACTTGAAGGGCCATATTCAGAAACACTTGCAAGAATGTTGAGGGCTTGACAAGCTCAACTTCCTAATGCATTGGGAGCCACCAATTCTCCAGGGAGATAAAATTTTCTCTATTTGAGAACATCAGTCCTCCCTAGGAAGTGGGTAGATCATCAATCTCATTTTATGAGTCTCCATCCAATGATATAACTCACTATCACAAAATGAGCACTCAAAAACTCCCTAGAAGCCTGCCCTATGTGAGATTCTCCCCTTTAAGCATCTTAAACAGGTAACCTTCCTTATTATATTTTTGAAAAAGTTTTCTCCATATTATACTTTCAACAACATACCTGACAATCTCCTATGTTCAAATGTTCCCCCCACCCTTCCCCAATTTCTTGGGCCATCTGACCCATCCTCCCATCCCTATCTACCCTCAAGCCCGCAAAGCCCCACCCAAAGGTATCCCTATGCCCCCATTTTATTGCTTCCCTGTACAAATACTTACCTTCCCCTTATAATAGATTTCACCAAGGTAGGTGTCAGCTCACAACCTTCCACTACACCCCAAATTCCTTTAAGCCTATCATCCATTCTTTAGCTCTCTGAGACAGCTTGATTTACTTATTTCATATCAGTGAGGTCATGTCATATTTGTTCTTCAATGCCGGGATTGTTTCACTTAACAGAAGGTTCTCAAGATTCAGCCATGTTGTCACAAGTGTTTATACTGTATTCATTCTTATAACTGAGTAGTATTCCATCGTATGCATATACCACATTTTATTTATCCATTCATCTGTTGATGGGCGTTTGGGTTGATTCCAACTTTTGGCAATAGTGAATAGTGTTGCTATGAAAATTTGTGTGCATATATCAGTTTGTGTCCTTGTTTTCAGTTCTGCTGGGTATATACCCAGCAGTTGAATTGCTGCATCATATGGCAAACTATAGCTATTTTTTTGAGAAACTGTCAAACTGTTCTCCAGAATGGCTGGATCCTTCTGCATCCCCACCAGCAGTGGATGAGAGTTCCCATTCCTCCACATCCTCTCTAGCACTTACAGTCTTCTGATTTTTTCATAGGTGCCAATCTTATGGGAGTAAGATGGTATCTCATTGTAGTTTTGATTTGCATTTCCCTAATAGCTCGAGATTTGGAGCACATTTTCATGTGCTTTTTAGCCAATTGTATTTCTTGTTTGGAGAATTTTCTGTTCAAATCTTTTTCCCATTTTTTAAATGGGTTGTTTGTCTTTTTATTTCCAAGATATAGGAGTTCTTTATATATGCAGGATATAAGTCTCCTATCAGATATATGGTTACCAAATATTTTCTCCCATTGTGTAGGCTGTGTTTTCACTTTCTTGACAAACTCCTTTGAGGTGCAGAAGACTTTAATTTTGAGGAAGTCCCATTTATCTATTTGTTCTTTTGCTGCAAGTGCTTTGGGTGTGAAGTTCATGAAGCCATTTCCTCTATTTCTAATCTTTAAACCTGTCAGTGTTATTTCATTTCCTACTAATTGAATTTGGCAATATATTAGGCTTCATTTTTTAAGAAGTTTTGGAAACAGAGGACTTCAACTATGGCAGGGGAGGAGACCTGATGTGGGGTGTCATTTATGGGGGATACATGGTTAGAGGGGAGTTCTCCAGGGCATGCATATAGGGTATACAGATATGCTCAGATGTTCATTGTGTATGTTCATAGTGAACGGAGTTAGACATGACAACTGAGGGAGTGCTGAGTTCTCATCCTGTGGAGTTCTGTTGCATTCCCCAGTGGAACAACAACAATCCCCCAAGTGCAAGGACAAAGACCAGTGAAGAAGGATGGTCCAATGATGGGCCCTTGATACTGATGACTATGCTTAAGAGCCTTCATGCTTGAAATTTCAAATAGGCCTAGAACTGCAGGGTACCTAATTGTTACCTCCTGAGAGCCTCCATGTTGCTCAAATGTGGCCACTCTCTAAGCCAAACTGCATGTAAATACATTACCTTCCCCCCAGCATGGAATATGACTCCCAGGGATGAGCTTCCCTGGCCTAGAGTGATTACTACCATCACCAGCTGGGAAAAAAATAACAAACTTGAATAAAAAGGTTAACGGTAAAGACAAATGTGTTTATATGCCTGAGAGACTTTAAATGAGTTTGGAGGTCATAAGAAGGGTCACACTTATTCACAATTCACCAGGATCCCAGAGACAGTCAAAGTAGATACATCCCCAGATATTGGTGCTCCTGAGGGTTATGGAGACACATAGTTTCCCATATACCCCACTACCCATGCCCCCACTCCTCCCACATTAACAACCTCTTTCCTCAGTATGGCACATTAATTGCATTTGATGAATACATTTTGAAGTACTGTTACACAGCATGGATTATAGTTTACATTGTAATTTACACTCTCTCCCAGTCCATTCAGTGGGCTGTAGCAGGATATATAATGTCCTGAATCTGTTCCTGCAATATCATTCAGAACAATTCTAAGTACCAAAGATACCCCAATATCATACCTCATTTTCCTTGTCCCTGCCTTCAGCAACTACTGTGGCCACTGTCTCCACATCAAAGATATAATTTCTTCCATTTCTAGAGTCACAATAATTCTATAGTAGAATAATAGTAAGTGCACTCAGATCCATAATTTATTCCTTGATCATGAGGACCCTGAGATTGTGATGTCCACTCCACCTCTAAATTGAGAAGGGGCTTAGATATCACATGGCTGATGGATGGAATTTTCCCACTTGCAGCTGTAGACTCTCAGTTTCTTGGTATGGTGGTTGACCATCCACTACTCCTCGTTAAGTGAACTGGGTAAGTACAGTGAACCAGAGAGTAGCTGTAATTCTGCTGAGGCTCAGGGCCCAGCTGGTGATGCAACTAGAAAAAGACCTTGAAGAAAAGGGGGGAAATGGTAAATATGAATGAGTTTATATGGCTAAGAGACTTCAAAATGATTCAAGAGGTCATCAGATGGGTTGTGCTTACATACATTTTAGCAGGATCTCAGAGACAGCCAAAGTAGATACATCCCCAGGAAGGCATGCTCCTGAAGACTATGGAGACACCCATGTCTTATGGTCATGACAGGTGGCTCTGGATTCAGTGCCTTTCCAGAGGGCCCTACTCTGGAATTTGTGCTCCTGGGTGTGATGGATTTGGACTTAGATGTGACCTCTCTACACCGATCTCTTCTGTCACTTTTACTGAATCTGTGGTTGGCACTGTGGTTGGTGTATGTTCAGGAGGCTTGAATCTCTGGGCTGTTTATGTAACCTCTTTTCTTGAACATGGAAAGATCTTGTGCATTGCTTTTAACTGAAGGATATGGCAAAGTTGAAGAGTTGACACTCCTGTGGCAGCATTACATTGTTTAAAATTCTGACTGGCTATCAAATTCACTCTTTATGTCCTCCCTCCTCCCATTACTGTTTTGGAAGAATCAGACAAGCATTTCTCTTATAGGCTCAAGCTTCAAGAATTGGAGTTTGTTTTCCTGATTGTGATGAATTTGGACTCAGATGTTATCTTCCTACACTCGTCTGTCTTCTTTTACTGGACCTGTGGTTGGTGCTGGGGTTGGTGTATACTCAGGAGACCTGAATCTCTGGACTGTCCATGTGACAGCCAGGCTCTGAGGCTCAGCAGACTTGCATCTCCTACCTTCTGGCTTATTGGATTTACCCTGGTCTGAGAACAGGGAAATGAAGAAGGCAACCACCACACCGGGGAGCCAAGAATGCATACAATTGCAAGTAAGAGAATTGCATCTATCATCCATGTGGAGTCTAAGCTCCCTCTCGATATAGAAGTGGAGTGGACATAACCATCCCAGGGGCCACAGGATGGAAGAATTGAGTATGGATTAGAGTGTACTTACTGATAATCTACTATGGAACTATCGTGATTAGTAATGGAAGAAATTGTAACATTGATGTGGAGAAAGTGGCCACGGTAGCTGCTGAGTGTAGGGAGAGGGAAGAAGAGATATGATTTGGGAATATTTTCAGGACTTGGAGTTGTCCTGGGTGGTACTGCAGGGACAGTTACTGGACAATGTATGTTTTGCTATGGCCCACTGGATGGACTGTGGAAAGTGTAAACTATAACGTAAACCATTATCCATGTGGAGCAGCAGTGCTCCAAAATATATTTGCCAAATGCAATGAATATCCTAGGATGATGAAAGAGTTTGTTAATGTAAGAGGAGTGGGTTGAGGGAGTGTGGGGTATATGGGAACCTCTTATATTTTTTGAATGTAACATTAAAAAAAAGAGAAAAATATTCTGCGAACAACCTGAGGGCACTTGCAAGAAAATATTTCCCCAATCAACTCTCTTAAGAATTCATTTCCATAAAGTCCATGACTAAAGCTTTGTGAAAACTAATCAGAATACCAAGGAATGCAATTGCTAGATTCCTGATCAACAGAAACTGTGATATAACAAATAGTTGTTCTTTTTAGCGTCTAAATTAAAGGGGATTTCCATGCAGCATATGACAAATATACCCACACGAGCCAATTATCCCCTCTATTAATTGTGATAATGATATTTGCAATACTGCTGCAAAGCAGACAAGAACCATTAAGTATATAACAAACAGCAGGTGCTTCCTCAATGATGACCAGCATAAGGATTAAGGAGGTGATCTTTCACAGCAGAAGCTTCACAACTGTACTTACAGCAAGTTCAGAGCCACATAATGATCCAGGATATACTCATAGTGCGACAGCCTCAGTGAAGTATCAGAAATTATCTCTGGCACAGCTGTCTACCCACATCAGGACACCAGGATGGCGGCAAAGCTCCAGGATGGCCACAAGGTCTTTGACAAAAACCAGGCTGAATGTATCCAGGTAGCTGAAGAGGGGCTGCATACATCACCACTATGAGACCCCTCATGTCCCCAACAGCCCCCCACCAGTGAGTAGAGTGAAGTGCTTTTTTCTGTCCTGGATGATTCTTTCAGCTGTAGCAGGTATCCAGGTTCAGGGCAGAACTTGAGGCCATCATTTCTGCAGTGAAGACCCCCAGCATCCTGAGTATATAAACCAGGAGCCCAGGAAAGCAGGGAGGAGAACAGGCGGGAAAGAAGGAGGCCCTCTTTAGTGAAATTTACAGCACATGGTGAAACAGACATGAAAATGGGGACCCTAATTCTGACTCTGAAAACCAGGCCATACTCATTTCCTGCAGCTCTGAGAAAGAAGCACCCTTCCACATGTCAGAGCTCTCCCTTTCTGTGTTCAGAATGGAGGAAGGTGACTCACCATGAAGTGTGTGCTGAGCTTGATTTTCTTTTGTCACATTTAAATGTTAATATTATTGAGAATTTGAAGATGCTGCTTAGTCTGTGCCTGTGTATATGAATATGTGTCTGTCACTTTTTTACCTCTGAAAACCAAATTTAATTTTCATTGATTCCAGGTTTTCAATGTGCAGTGGAGTCTGGAAGAGACTTGGCACAACCAGTGGAGGCTTTGAGACCCTCTCGTGCAGCCTCTGGATTCATGTTCATTGGCTACAGAATGAACTGGGTCTGCCAGGCCTCAGGGAAGGGGCAGGAGTGGGTCACCTGTATTAGTAATGTTAGTGATACCACATCCTCCACAGACTTAGTGAAGGGACGATTCATCTCCAGGGACAATGCAAAGAATTAGCTGTGCATCTGCAATTGGAAAACCTGAGGGTCAATGTCATGACCATGAATGACCATGACAGTCACAGTGAGGGGGAGGTAGTCAGAAGCCAGAAAATCCCTCTAATGCAAGAAGGGTGCTGAACTGCTGGTGGCACTCAGGACCCACATATCACAGAACAAGGGCAGATGCAGAGTGTTTTCTGTCCTCCACTGCTTCTTACAGTTTACCCAGGGAACCACTCTAGAGATGGGAATCTACATCTTCCAATAAATTCTCTGAATTCAGAAAGTTTCATTGCAATAGGAGGATATGTCCCCACATGAACAAAAAGAAGTGTCCCTTATGGAGACTGAAAACACAATCTAAAATAAGAATGTAGCTAGGACTATTATCTGTCTAATTATATTCTACTCCTTGGAGAGTATTTTTCTAACTCAGTAGGTCAATGGGAAGCATATTTTAAAAATTTTGATACCAAGAGTTGAGACAGGTAAGGTTGGGCAGAGATGCTGGAGTTAACCTCCTTGCAGGGCAGGAGCTGGGCAGCAAGGGGGAGCTCAGGACCAAGAGACCACAGGACCTGCCCCAGAGAAGGTGCAGAGAGCTCTGGGGAGGGGCTTCCTCCTTTCTCCTCAGGGACTGGGATTTCCTTTTCCAAAACAAAGTCTAAAATAAGAATTTAACTAGGGCTGTTACGCATAATATTACACTCCTTTGAGAGCATTTGCCTAAGTAAGACAATGCGAAGTCCATTTAAAAGGGGGTGTTTCAAGGGTTTGCCTTAATGGTGAGGATATAGAGGACAAGGTTGAGTGGGTACAGACTTTGTGGAAACACACTGATATAATATTCACTGTGTTTCTAATAACAAGGATGATAAGAGCAGATAGACCTGGGCACCTACTTTAATTCACAAGTAAATTTGCTGATATGTTTTTGAATTAAAGTCTTGTCAGCCTGAAGCTCTTAGAAGTGAGGCTCAGGGTCATTTGGCAGGAGGGATTGGAGCTCTGCTGAGCTCTCTGCCATGACTGACCTCTTGGACCTCAGCCACAATTCCAGGATTTAGTAACACAAGCCTCAGGAGGGCAGCTCTCAGGTCATCTTCAAAGGGCTTAGTTCCTGGATAAGGAGTTTACCTCTAACCATTGTGAGCTTCTGCAAATCTTTTACTGTGTGAATAAACTGCCAAGGATCTGCAAGTTATTTGCACCAATGTAGTGGAAAACATTTTCATAGAATCCAAAATTCTCTGGAATTACTTGGAAAGCAGGCATTGGGCACATCTAAGATCCATGAATGGATCCACAAGTGATTACCTAGGGTTGTTGTAATAAAATGACAAAATTGGAGGACTTAGAATAATGCAAATATACTGTCTTGCAGTTCTGGAGCCTCTAACACTCAAGTCTGTAGTGGATAATCCTTTCTATCCTCTTTGTAACCCCTGGTGTTTTTTCTGAAACCATTGGGTTTCAATTCCAAACTCAGTCATCACGTGGCCTACACCAAGATTCTCTCTGTGTCCAATTCTTACCCTTGTATGTGCAAATTTCTACTTAGGCCAATAGATGAGAGCACAACACACCTGGACTTAAATTACTGGGTGAGCATACAATTAGGGAAAGTCTGTTTGTGAACCCAGACACCAACTGCTATGTGCAAAGAGAGGGCTGGCAGCAGGGGACACTCAGGACACAGAGCACAGGGCAGTAGCTCAACTTCAGGAGTAGGGGTAGGGGGAGGTTATGGAGAGGTTTCCTCTATCATATGGGTTTTCCTTCTTCCTCAACATCCTGATACCTTCCTCTACATTTTGTTTTCCTGTGTTTTTTTTTTTAATTAGCAAATGTCCTCTTCAAACAAGCCTTTCTTATGTGATTATAGAATTAAAAATATATGTATATATATTAACATTCAAAAGTTATGGGTAGATACTGAGTTGATACATATATCCAGATGCTTCTGCTGCTTTGATTTCCTGCACCTGGATATCTCTCCTGAGATGGTTCATTCTGCCTCAGCCTGTGGAGTCCGTGGCAGTTTTTAAATCTCGGTATTCATCAGTATACTCTTGGCAGAGTCTCTGTGTTGTAATTATTAGAGGAAAATTTTCTGTTCAAATGGCTTATGCCCCTCAGTAGCTCAATTTCAAAATCCCAATGACCAGTTTCAGATTATAATTATTTGTATTCATTTTATTTTAAAAAGTATTTTCAAAACTGGTGAGATTGCTAAAATGTGCATGTACATTATTTCTAAAAAAAATTCTTTCTTTAGGTTTTCACTATTTATCTGTTAATAAATTACTTAATATAGCTAAGTTATATTGAGTTACTATGTAATGATACTTAACCAGAAAAAATGGTCTTATCACTTCTTGCTTGACATAAACATATCAGAATATTAGGCTGAGTTTAAACAACTCAACTATTTTTATTTGATATTTATTTTATAATAGAGGTAAATATTTTCCATTGTGAGAATTTGATTAAGAAACAACTTTGATGTTGCTCAGCATGTAGACCCCTAGCCTACATTCAAGGCAGGAAAAATTATAATTTTTGCACAAGTTCTGCAGAGCAATCCATGAATATGAGTGGTTTTCAGTTATTCATGAGATATTTGTCCATAACAACATGCCCTATTCCTTGAACAATTCCCCTTTGTGTCTGACAATAACTCCTAGAGGATGGATGTCTTATTGTTATAAAATGAGTCATATTGAGCAAGTGTTCCCTGATTTATCTATATCTTGAGAGCATGTTAAAATAATCTTATCTAGTAATTCACTTTGAGCATTACAAAATCATCCGAATTGTTTCCATTCTGTAAAGCTTGTAATATGTATTTGAAAAAAGTCCTCTTACTATCATCTGAGTGTCTGATAGAATGAAATGTACCATAACAGTTCTTATAATAGCTATCTACATATTTACTGATCTCACAGTTACTTAAATGCCATACGGTCTTGTTTATCAGTGAATGGTTAAAGTGAAGTCATTCTCCCTCCCTGCCATTTTTTTTTTTAATCCTTCCCTTTCTGCTTATTTCACTAAGGAGAGATTATTTCTTCAAGGTAATTAAAATAAGATGAAGAAATACAGTAAATTTTGTAACATGCATGGTCCCAGTCACTTCCCAATGCCACTAATTCCTGTTTAAATTTTAAATGGAAGTACATGCAATGGAATAAATAATGTTCCCTAACAATCCACTAAAATATGTGACCTTATCTGGAAATAGGATCTTTACAGATGTAATTAGTTAGAGGTGAGGTTATATTGTATTCAGGTGGGCCCTGATCCAATGGCTGGGGTCTTATAAGAAGAATAAGCAGAGAATCATAGAGAAGATGGTCATGTGAAGTAGGAGGAAGAGATTTGAGTTAGGAAAATGAAAGCCAAAGAGTACCAAGGGTTGCCAGCAGGCATGAGAAGCCAGAAAATATCATGGACCATATTATCCCTCAGAGATTTCACAGAGAGTATGGACAAATGAATACCTTTTTAAATGAACTCTTGTCTCTGGTTCTTGAGAGAGAGGATAGATTCCTCTTTATTTTTTTTTGTGCCACCAAGTTGTGATACTTTGATAATAAAAAAACCTCAGAACCTAAGTCACTAGAGTTCCCAGAATCCATACACCCAAGCAATTCAGCTGGTACTTCCAGCTTCCTAGTGCTGATGAAGCAAAAGTCTATGTTTGGAAATGAAGCCTTGTTTGGGCAGCATGGGGTTCGTTGAGGAGGTAACAAATGATATTCCTAGAAGGTAGAACTGGGTCCCTTCAATGGCACTAAAAAGAACATCTCATACTTGAGTGACTTTCAGAAGTTTTATAAAGAAAGCAAGGAGCCTCATTTAAGACAGATCCACCAAAAAGTCCAGATAAGATGCGTGAGAGAAGGAAGTTGGTTTATACCTAAATGAAGCCTAGGCCTGAAATGAATGCTAATATTTTAATAACAATTTGTTCAAATTCCAATTTATGAGTAGAAGACCCTTTTAACATAAAAATATTGCATCATGACAAATGTTTTAGAGCACAAAGTGTAAACCATAATGTAAACTGTAGACTTTGCGTAGTAGCAATGCTTCAATATTGGTTCAATTGTAACAAATGCGCAACACAAATCTAAAAAGTCAATAATATGGGTATATTTGTGTGTGGTTGTGTGAGCGTTATATGAGAATCACATGTATCTTGCTTTAATTTTTCTCAAAATCTAAAAATTCTCTAAAAATAAAGTTGAAATAATATTACCTTATAAAATAATTTCACATGGTATGAAGTATTACAATAAAAAGATATACTTACAGTTTCATTCTTCCTTTGTTTAACCTGAACAATGTGTGATAACTTCTTGTGATCAAAAAGGTATGAAGTCATAAAAAAATGAAAGCAATCGTAATGTGGGCCCCAGGAATCTGTACCTAGGACTCAGAACACTTGCCTGGAAGCTGCATGGACCTGAAAGTTGACTTTGAACAAAGCCTACTGTTCCCCAGGCAGAAGTCCCATCCTGCAGGCCCCAGGATATTCACTGAGGCTCCATGACCCCGGGAAATAACTGGTCTTTCTATTGGGAAGGTGTGTCTGGGGTGGCCAACATCCTTTTTCTTAAGATTGATTTTATTTATTTATTTCTCCCCAGGCCCTTATTGTTTGCTATTACTGTGTCTGCTTGTCTTTATTGTTTCTTTTTAGCAGGCAACTGGAGCTGAACCTCGGACCTCTGTTGTGGTGGGAGGTGCCTAGTTGCTTGAGCCACTTCAGCTCCATGGTGGTCAGAATCCTTAACACCCTCTCTAAGGAGACAGAGTAACTCCCTCACAATCTGGATCCTCCACTGAAGCTGCAGAGGGAGTACTTAGTGTTTCTGACTCTGTAGGTGTCTTGGACTGAAGCCTCATTAGAGTTTTACTCCATCCTTATCCTTTTGTGGACTGAGAAGGTCCTTGGAGGTGAGTGAAGCCCCAGCTTTGTGTAGTCCAGGCCCACAGGACTGGTCTGTAGTGGGATTATCTGCACCTTCTGTTGACCCTCCCTGGAGGCTCAAGACAAGTGTCTTTCCCTACCCTTACCCTTTGTGCTATGAACCCTGTGGAGTCTCATCTGAGTGCATGAGGCAAATATGCAAAGTAAGGGGAACTTCCAATTTAAATCTGCTGCTACCCTTACCCAGTATAGTCTCCCCCACAGGTAGTCTGGTTTCCGCAGTTCTGTTCCTTTTCACCAACCTTCGCAGATGGACTGCCACCATCCTTGTCCTCCTCATGGCTCTTCTTCCTGATCAGGGATTGCCCATGGCTTGGGGTCACAGAAGTTCTTGGGAGGATGGAGCCTCTGATCTGTGAGTTCTGGATCTCCCACACAGGTGCCATCACTGAGGAGCAGCTGGTGCAGTCTGGTGGAAGGGTGAAAAGGCCTGGGGAGCCTCTGAGGATCCCTGTAAGGCTTCTGGATTCAGCTTCACCAGCTACGGGTTCCATTGGGTGTGCCAGAAACCAGGATAGGGCCTGGAGTGGGTGGGAAGGGTTGATCCTAGTGACTCAGAAACACACTATGGATTCTCCTTCCAAGGTCAAGTCACCCTCTCCAGAGAAAACTCTGCCAGCAAAGCCTAGCTTCAGAGGGTCAGCCTGAAGACCGTAGATGCATTGTGTATTACTGTGCAAGGAGCACAGTGAAAGAAACCACATCCTGAGAACATCAAACACCTTTATGGAGCCCACAGCTTCAGCATAGTGCTCTCAAACAAAGTTTCTATCAGGGATATCTCAAATATACCCACCAGGAAAATAATGGTCTAGCTGGGTGTTCAGGTGTGAGAATGGAAAGAAGAGCCTCTACATTATTCACTGACTCACATTGTGCCCTACAGAAAGGTGGCTGCATGAAGCTTTTTACATTTTCAATATGGAAGCACTGTGTTACATACAGCTTATATGTGCCCAAAATTTTACTTAGTGAAAATTCCACACATACTATCACTGTCTTCCTTCCTTCCTTCCTTCCTTCCTTCCTTCCTTCCTTCCTTCCTTCCTTCCTTCCTTCCTTCCTTCCTTCCTTCCTTCCTTCCTTCCTCTGTTCATGCCTCTCTTTAATCTTTCCTTTAAGATTTAAGATATTACTTTCCTCCCTTTTTGCTGTTCTTATATCAGTGTATACATGAAACCTAAGTCGGATTACCTTTTTTCTAAAAGTGTTGGTTTACTTTTTCAAAGTAATTTAAGCATCATTTTGCTTTTATCATTTATCTATCTATCCACCTATCCATATTTAAATATCCATTTCTTTCCTACTAATTCTGTCTACAACTCAAGTAAGGTCTTCTGGTAAAGCTATTCCTTAGAACTCGATACCCATCGGGCCTTCATGCCTTGGGCCAAGGTGGAGGATGGGGCAGCTTCCATTGCATTGAAAGCACATACACAACTGAAATAAACTGTTGTCCACTCCACATCCCAAAATAAACTGTTGTCCACTCCACATCTATATCAAGAGGGGGCTTAGATTCCAGATGGATTCTGGATACAATTCTCCTGCTTTCAGTTGCAGGCAGTCTTGGCTGCCTGGTGTGGTGGTTGACCTTCTTCACCTCCATGTTAGCTGAGTTGGGTAAGTCCAATAAACCAGAGTGTAGAACTTGCACTCTGTTGAGGCTCAGGGCCTGACTTTCACACGGTCAGTCCAGAGATTCAGGTCCCCTGGGTATACATTAAACCCCAGCACCAACTACAGTTCCAGTAAAAGTAAAAGGAGAGACTTGTGGACAAAGATCACATCTAAGTCTAGCTCCATTGCACAGAAACACAAACTCCAAATCGAAGAAAATGTGGCATTGGTGTGGAGAAAGTAACAATTGTTGTTGCTGGGGGTAGGTAGTGGGAGGAAGAGATGAGATGTAGGGGCGTTTTCAGGACTTGGAGTTTTCCTGGGTGGTGCTGCAGGGACAGTTACCAGACATTGTATGTCCTCCCATGGCCCACTGGGTGGAATGTGGGAGAGTGTGGGCTATGAGGTGGACCACTGACCGTGAGGTGCAGCACGGTGCTCAGAGATGTATTCACCAAATGCAATGAATGTCTCATGATGATGGAGGAGATTGTTGTTATGGGGGGAGGAGTGGGATGAGGGGGAGGAGTGGGATGAGGGGGGTGGGGGGTATATGGGGACCTCATATTTTTTTAATGTAATATTAAAAAAATAAAGACAAAAAATAAACTGTTAAAGGAAGGGTGCTAAATCTATATTCAGTGTCCTTAAGAGTCCTGAGATCTTAATATGTTTGTATGTATAAATCCCTTTGTGGAATGTGAAGATGTGGGTTAAGTGGACGAGGCAAAAATTTAGAAGAAACATCTCAGTGGGAAGAAATTCTATGTTAGTTGTATGTCTATTTGGGGTAGGCACAAGAGACCATTCATTAAACCTTAAACTAAAAAGGCATAGTTTAATCCCATCAGAGAGCTGATGAGAAAAGGATGTGGAAATGTAATATATTTATTTTGGGCTGAATTGTCTCCCAAAAATATACTTTGAATTTCTAATCCTGAGTTCCTCAGAATGTGAATTGATTTCAAAATAGGGATATATCAGATTCAGTGAGGCAAGTTGAAATTAGATCACATTGGAGTAGGGTGGACAATTCAATATGACTCGTGTCCTTATAAGAAGAGGAAACTTAAACAGAGTCAGTCAGACAAGATGTCACATCATGTGACAGCCAGAAAGAGATTGAAGCCCAAGAATTGCTGACCATCACCAGAAGTCAGGATAGAGGAATGGAACAGATTCTTCCTTACAGGTTTCAGAGGAAACATAGTCCTCCAACACCTTAATTTCACAAAAGTAACATCTAGATCTATAATAAAATATATTTCTGTTGCTTTAAGCCATCTAGTCTGTAGTGATTTACTATGGCAGCCCTAAGAACCAAAAATGATATTTTTGAAAATGAATAACTTTCAGCTACTTTATTTCATGAGAGAAAGAGATATTTCCATATATGGTATCTCTACCAAGTATTTAAAGATTGGGGGTCATGGATTAGCTTCCAGGCTTTCAGGGTGAGGGAAGCTCAGGAGAAGGTCCAAGAGACCCAACAATACAATGTTTCTCCTGCAGAGAATACGGCAGATCCAGAGGTGAAAGAATATGAAAATACTACTAGATGGCAAAAGTGCAAGTGAAGTGAGACAAATTAACAGAACAGGTACCCTCTCAGAAGTGTATCACCAAAGAAATGTTAATGTCCAAATATGTTGTCTTTTTTTCACATGAAAAGTTAACCTCTCTCTAAGTCCTTGTTTGTGTCCTTGTGAGCAGATATGATCCAATGCTACAATAGGGTGGATTTTGAGAGCTTCATTGCCAGTGACAGAAGCCAGGGTCAGATGACCTGGGTTCATCAACATCCATTCTATACTGTTATGTTTAATACAGACTTATGCACAATGACACTAGATGTTTGATTCATTGAGTCACAGTAGGGACACTCAGCACTGACCAACTCAGAACTAACAGCATTGAGGAAAACAGAAGGCAAAATCAGAGAGAGCAGGAAAGCCACTTGGCAAGTATGGAAATTGAGTTATGGATTATCAGTGTCCCAGGCAGTGTTGAGGGTGGGACATAGAAAACATTTAGAAGTGCTTTGACAACCCTCTCAATTGAGAGGTAGAGTGGGCATTGCCACCCCAGGGTCCTCAAGAGGGAGGAATAAAATATGGATTAGAGTGGACGTACATATATTCTACTATAGAATTATTGTGACTCTAGCAATGGAAGAAATTCTGTCATTGATGTGGAGACAGTGGCTATGGGAATTCCTGAAGGCTGGGAGAGGGAAAAGGATTTAGGTAATGGGGGCAGTTGGGGAACTGGAGTTGTCCTGAATGATATTGCAGGGACAGATGCAGGACATTATATATCCTGCCATAACACACTGAATGGACTGTGGGAGAGTGTAACAATGTAGACTATAACCCATGCTGTTTAGCAGTGCTCCAAAATGTATTCATCAAGTGCAGTGAATGTACCACATTAAGGAAAGAATTTGTTGACATGGGAAGAGTGGGGGGTGTGGAGAGTGGGGCATATGGGAACCTCCTATATTTTTAATGTAACATTTGGTGTGAACTACGTAACTTTTAAAAATTAAAAAAAAAATTTAAAATAAGGGCCTTGATTGTGAAGGTAGGTTTAGACAGGAGTGGGTATAGACTATGTTCCTGTGCCCCAACATCAACAGATCCTCAACCACCTATTTTCATTGACCTTTATATTCTGCACCAAGGTTTGATATGGGTGTATGCAAATATAGTGTGTTCTTATTGCCAATAAAATATGTACCATCCCCTAATGCTATAGTTATTAGAAGAGTCAATCAATTTGTCTGTGCTTCCCACATTCTGAGCCCAAGAGAGAACCAGCATCCTCACATGGAATCTGGAATATGATGGGCTTTTATTCAGGCCCTTGCATAGGGTAATCACATAGTAAATTAAGAAATGTAGTTTCAGGGGAATGGAGGGAGAGAGATGAGGATTCCAAAGCACAGAATATCCATTTGTAGATGCCTACTGGGCAGTGAAGCTGGTAGCATCTAACAAAATGTCAGGCATGAAGAAGCCCATGTGATTTCTGTGAATATCCTATGAATCACTGGATTCACCTCCAGCATCTACTGGTCAAATTTGTCCTAAGGGTCCAGGGAAGTGGCTGCAGTGGGTGGTTATGAGAAGCCCAGATGGGAACCATAAGAACTATGCTGACTCCGCAAAGGGCCAACTCACCATCTCCAGAGACATCACAAAGAACATTCTATTTCTGCAGATGAGAAGCCTAAGAGTCTAAAAAACAGTCAGGTATCACAGTGTGTGAGATGCAGTGAGGAAAAGGCAGTGTGAGTCTTAGTGAATACTTCCCTGAGGGAGGTCCCGGAAGGCTAGGAATGTATTGGCAGAGGGTGATAGAGACCACATAACCATAGGGCCAGCTGTTGGATCAGGTGCAGAATGAAATATGAGATATCTTTGGGATTGTGGTTTCCACTTGAGCAAAGAGTGAACTGCCTTGAGGGATCATTTTCTTCTTAATGTTCATGTATTGTCCTCATTTTGCCATGGTCCTTCATGCCATGCAATTCTCTGTATCTGAAAGCATTTCATCAGAAATATTCCTATAAAATTGAGCTGAGAACAAATGAGCTCTAGTTTACAAAAGGGAGGGCAGAGTAGGTTAGGACCCAGAAGGCATTGTTTAATGAAAGTAATTAGGTATGTGAGAGATAATCAATAGAAGACATACCATAGATGTGGAAATACTGGTGTGAGCTGGTGTGGAGGATCTGAGTCCTGCAGGTAAACACAATGGTGCAAGGAAAACCCAGAGTGTAGAAGGTTACTGAGCACAAAGAGGTTTCTGTACTCATAGTGACAGGCTGAATGACTGAATAACTGACTTACTGATAGACTGAATGAATGAATGAATGAGTGAATGAATGAAAAATTGATGGTGGCAATTGAATTGTGTATATTGGAAGAAGGTTTGGAAGGCAATACATTAGGGAAACACTGTCCCTTCTAAATCTCATCATGCACTTGTAGAGCTCACAAATCTCCTGTTTCCAATGGGTTTTGTACAAGTTCTGCTGCCTACTATATCTGTATTCCTTTGGAAAAAGGGAGAATTCAGGATATTTTCACACTCCTAATTTTTGTTTAGCACTCAGTATTCTATAATTCAAAGTGGGTATTAATATATACAAAATAAAATATTAATTTACTTATATTAATATTGACAAACAAAGTTATGTCAATTGTAGGTCTGGCATTTCAGACAAACTTTCCACTACTGATGACTGAAAGAGATTGAGAAAATATAAGCATTGCTTCAGTCTATCAGAGAGTTAATAGGATAAAAAATAGATTGCAAGAAGTATGCCTCTAAAATATTGCATCTTTGCCACTAGATGTACAATGAAGAGGAAAACAAAATTACACCATCATTCAAAAGATAAATGGCCAATGAAAAAAAGATTAAAATAATAAGTCAGGAACAAAATAAAACAAAATATTAATAAAGAACATAAAGTTTCATAAAACTGACTGGTTTGCTAAGAGTTAAGATGGGAAACCAAGGTTAGGGGAGGTATTTATAGAAGAAAGCATATAATATTACTCAGAGTTGAATAATATAGTCCTAAATCATTAAAAACTTCCAGTAGTATAGTAGTATTTTTAGATTTGAAGAAAAATACTCTTATCATTTTACTAGTAACTATATTCTGTAGTTTAAAATAAGATTACCTGAGGAAGGGCAAGATGGTGTCCAAGTGAGTGCACCCTTGTCAACTCTTCTGCAAAAAACTGACAGAGTGGGGACAGAATCCTACCTGAGTGAACACTTTTAGGAACCTACAAATGAGGAGATATCTGGACATCGATCTGGAGAGACTACGACAAAAGGAGTGCATGGGCAAGTTAAAACCGCAGATTTCTGACACTGGAGCCTGAAGCTGTGGGAAAGCAAAACCCTTCCCCTAGGGCTGATAGCCGCAGAATTTGCTGAACACTGCCAGTTGCATGGTGGCATTCCCAAGCCCCAAGTTCCCCAAACACATGATCCCTGAACCCATGTTCCCTGAACTTTGCATTTCCCCAAAATTGCATTCCCTATAACCCATGTACTCCAAGCCTGCATTCTCCATAGCCTATTTTCCCTGAACACAGCACTCTCTGAACTCCACATTTTGCTAGCCCTCCAGTTTTGGACAAACTCCAAGAGTGGGAGGCTTTTGGTGATGGGTTCAGAGGGACCTGAGGAGTACAGGTTCAGTTTTCTGGTTTCCCCTTTAATTGAGCTTCAAGGAGCATACCAGCTGGATTGGGGAGAGGCTGGGAAGAGAGGAGAGGTGAATCTGCTGAGAGAGCCCAATTTACCTAAAATTCCCTGAGATAGGGAAACTTGGTCTGGGAGAAGGTGGAGTCAGAAAATTAACTAGTCCTCCTCAGCACACCTATGGAAGGGGGACAATAGGAATTGTTCGGTGGCCTTCCAATAGCATATACACAATTGATGGCATGGTGTGGGTGTTCTTTCTCAAAGAAATTAAGAGCCATTATTTTCTGTGGTGAGTTGGTTCACCAGGGTCCCATTTGAATCTCCAAGGAGAACCCTCACACAGCAGTCCTGCTGCTTGGGAGAGAGGGAAGTGAGGAAGGGGGAAAAGGGGAAGGATAAACACATAAGCAATTTATTCAATTGCAAAGAGGATTCTTTGCTTGAGGCCTTGTCCACTCTTTTTTGTTGGTTTGTTTTCTTGTCTTTCCTTCCTCTTTACCCTCCATGACCCCCCCTTTTTTTGTCTTCCTTACTTTTTAATTTTTTTCTATTAGGAGCTGCAGCCAGTGTTTCTTATTTGCTGTGCTTCCTCATCCTCAGTTTCCATTTTTCTGTGTGTATTGATATGGCTACAAATGCTATCCCCTTTCCTTTATATCCTTCTATCTTCTATCATCTATTTTATCTCTTACATTTCACCTCTCTTTGTTTAGACCCCAATTTTTCTGACTTTTTATTTCTAACACCTCTATTCAGTTTTCTATCTTTTATTTACTCTATATGTTATTGTCCTTTCTTTTCTCTTTCCCACTATCCTAACACTGGCCTTTTAATTCATACTATATTCTTCCCCATATTCAGTTTAGCCATCTCATTGTAGGTTCTCCACTTTCTTACTGTTACAGCTATATAGTTTACATGAATTTAATATCCATTCTTCTAGATATCACATGGTACTTCTGCTAGCGTTTACGATCAATACTACTATTATGTTTTTTCTTTTCTTACCACTTTCGTTTAACCTGGCCATAATATTTTCATTCAAGGGAACTTAGACAACAAGGAAATAGAATAAAAAGAACAAAGTATCAAAGAGAAGACTTAGCACACACAAAAACAAGATCTAAACAAACCCCAAGACTAGATGGAGAAGCTAATCAACTGAATAAACCCATCAATATAAATGATGACCAGAGAGCAGTAAAAAATTACAAACCATACCATTAATTGGGAAAACATGGCGCAATCCAGTGAACAAACTAAAACCAGGAAGAGGAACAGAACATCAAAAAACTAATCAAAGCTGTTCAAACATATATCATTGACCAGTTTAATGAAGTGAAGGAGGAGATTAAGGATATTAAAAGAAATGCTTGGGAGCATACAGAAGAAATTGCATACATACACAAAAAGATAATGGATATGATAGTGATGAACAGCACAATTCAAGAAATAAAAAATACACTCTTCTCAGAAAATAACAGCAGATTTGAAGAGGCAGAAGAAAGAATTAGTCATGTGGAAGACAGTATATCTGAAATCGAACAAATATTAGAATTGATGGAAATAAAGATAGAAAAAATCCAGTAGGGGCATAGGCACCCGAATGACAACAAAAACACACAAACATAACAATTATAGGCATGCCAGGAGGAGGAGATAAGGGAAAGAGAACAGAAGGGATTTTGGAGAAAATAATGGCTGAAAACTTCCCAAATACATTAAGGGAGAAGGATGTACATGTCCAGAAAGCACAATGCACCCCAACAGATCTAACAAAAGATATATCATTGTCAAATTATGCAATGCTCAAGACAGAAAATACTGAGAGCAGCAAGAGAAAATAGAACCATCATGTACAAGGGAAGCTCCATAAGACTGAGTGCTGTTTTCTCATCCAAAACCAAGTTTCCTATCCCAGGACATTTAGGTAAATTGGGCTTTCTCAGCAGATTTGCCTCTCCTTTTTCCCAGACTCTCCCCAAGTCAGCTGGTACACTCCTCTAAGCTCAAGGAGAGAGAAAAAAAAAACACCACCAAAAAACATGGAGGGCTAGGGTAATCAAGGACCTCAGACAAACCTCAGGGCACAGTGGATTCAGGGATGGGAAGTCCATGATATTGCAGTCTCAAGGTGTGTGAGTCTCTGGAGCATGGGCCACCAAGGTTTAGGGGACACAGACCTGGGAACCATGCATCCAGTTAACACAGGACCTGGGAACACCACAGCACAGCAAAGCCTTCAGGGATCCCCGCGGCTGGGCCTCCAGCCCTAGGGGGAGGTGTCCCACCCATAACTTTTGACCTCCGTGTCAGAAACCCAAAATTCCAGCTCTCACAATAATCTCTTCTGTCACTGTCTCACCAAAATTGACATCCAGACGCATCCTGCCCTGCAAGCCCCTGACACAGCCTGCTCAGGGTTTGGGAATGCTGCAGCACAACAAAGATTTCAGGGATCTCTGCGACTGGGCCACCAGTCCTAGGGGGAGTGATTCCACCTACAACTTCTGACCTCGATGTCAGAAACCCAAAATTCCACCTCTTACAAGAATCTCTTCTGTCACTGTCTCATCAAGTTGACATCCAGACATCTCCCTCCTTGCAAGCCCCTGAAACAGCCCACTCATGGCTTGGGAACACCCCAGCACATCAAAGCCTTCAGGAATTGCCACAGCTGGGCCACCAGCCCCAAGGGGAAGGGTCCTGCCCACAACCTCTGACCTCCGTGCAAGAGACCCAAAATTCTACCTCTTGCAAGAATCTCCTCTGTCACTGTCCCACCAAATCTATGTCCAGACACCTCCTGCCCTGCAAACACCTGAAACAGCCTGGTCCAGCAGGACTCTGACCCTACTCGGCCACTTCTTTGCAGGAGAGATTATGAGGTGCACTCACTCAGACACCATCTTGCCCCTTTACTTATTTTTAGTTTTTTTAAATTAATATATATTCTACTTCTTCTTTAAACTCATCCTTACTATTTTATTTTCTTATTAATTGAATTTGGCAATATAATAGGCTTCACTTTTGAAGAATTTTTGGACCATAGAGAGATTCAACTAAGTCAGGGGAGGAACACTGGTGTGGGGTGTTATTGATGAGGGATATATGATCATGAGGGAGATCTCCAAGACATGTATATAGGGTATATAAAAATGTTTGGATATTTGTTGGGTATTTTCGTAGTAGTTACAGTTACAAATTACAACTGGGAGAGTGCTGAGTTCCTAACCAGGGGAGCTCTGTCACATTCCCCAATGGAACAGCAACAAAGCCACAAGGGCAAGGGCAAAGACCAGTGAAGAAGGAAGTTCCAGTGATGAGCTCTTTATACAGATAATGATGCTTATGTGCCTATGTTCCTGAAATTTGAACTAGGCCTAGAGCCTCAGGGTGTCTAAGATTTACCTCCTGAGAGCCTCCATGTTGCTCAAATGTGCCCACTCTCTAAGCCAAACTAAGCACATGAATGCATTACCTTCCTTCCAGTGTGGGACATGACCCCCAGGGATGAGCCTCTCTGGCACTGAGGGATTACTACCAATCACGAACTGGTGATGCAACTAGAAAAACCCCTTGAATAAAAGGGGGAAATGGTAAAGAAAAATGAGTTTATGTGGCTAAGAGTCTTCAAAAAAAGATTTGGGGTGGTCCTCAGAGGGGTCGTGCTTACACATGCCTCAGTAGGATACCAGAGACAGCCAAAGTAGATACTATTCCAGGTACTGGTGATCCTGAGGGCTATGGGGACACACAATTTCTACAGTCATGGCATTTGGCTCTGGAGTTCAGTGCTTTACTATAGGGCCCCACTTTGGAATTTGTGTCCCTGAGTATGATGGAGTTAGACTCAGATGTGACCTTTCTACTCTTCTGTCACTTTTACTGAACCTGTGGTTGGCACTAGGGTTGGTGTATACCCAGTAGACTTCAACCTCTTTGACTGGCCATGTGCCAGCTGGGCACATAGAAATCTGTGTTGATTTATATATTTTTGTGAGCATTATACAACTCCATTGATTGCCTTAAGATTTTCTCTTTGTATTTAAAAATTCTAGTAAAGTATAAACCTCTGCATGTATGTGTGTATGTGTATGTGTATCATACTTATGGTGATATGAGGATCTTTGGTCTGTAAATTGGTGTCTGTCACTATTTTTTTAAGGAGGCACACCTTATATCAGCAGTGATTATGCTCCTATCTCCCAGTCACTACCTCCACAAGAAGTGGGTGACTTTTTGTTGGTTCTCTCCAATCTAGAGGAAAATCCTCAAAATCATTTGACATCCATTTACACATGTGGCCCAAGGGAGCTTCACAATCTCTTGCCTTGTCCACACCTTTCCTAAAGAAAATCTATTGTATATTATTACTTGGTTTTTGGGTAAGGTAAATACCATCTGGTGGTATCTCCTAGAGATAAGCTATTGTTTGAATGCTGTTTGTCCCTTCAGGCATCTGTCTGTCTCCATCATTCAAGTGTGTCCCTTGTCCTGTGACTTAATCTATTGTATATTATAACTTGGTTTTTGGGTAAGGTAAATACCATCTGGTGGTATCTCCTAGAGATAAGCTATTGTTTGAATGCTGTTTGTCCCTTCAGGCATCTGTCTGTCTCCATCATTCAAGTGTGTCCCTTGTCCTGTGACTTCAATTCCCTGATGTGTTTAACTCAATTAGTTAATTTATAGTTTGCCCAGGTCTTTTGATCTTCTCGTTGTTATTGTAGGAATAAGACAATTTGCACAGATCACATTTTCAAGATGAGTATCAGACTACTTTCTAATAGTGAGAAACTAGAAACAACCCAAATGTACACCGAAACGTTGAATAGACAATTCATTGATGTGTATGCATACACTGGAAATCTACTCAGCACTAGAATAATGAGTACTAAGGACCCACAACAATAAGTATGGATTACCAAAAGTTACAGTGATTGAAAAACACTAAAGAACTAATGGAACATAACTTTGATTTAAATTATATAAATTTTTAAAGATACAAAATAATCCAAAGCCAAGTAAATAAGATCAGTATTAACCTTGGGACATTACAAAGGAAGAATTACAAAAGAGGTAGAAGAAAAAACTTGTAGGGGTGTTGGATATGCATACTGACCTAATTGTGGTGCTGGTCAAATGGGTGTACACATTTGTCAACACCATTGAATTGAACATTTTACATACATGCAGTTTATTATATATATCAATTATAACTTGGTAAAGTCATCTATTTAAAATAGACTTATTAGTAAAGAAGGAGAAATAGAACTATAAAAAATGACACGATTGCCAGAGAATCTTGATAGTTTACTGATCCTCTCTGGACTATTCAAGTAAACAATAAAAAGTTGCAAAAAACACAATGCTTTCTTCTTACACAAAGGCAGCTGGAGGGTTTAAACCCCAGTAGACTTTTCCCTCTCTGTTCTGGAACTGGTCCATCTGAGCATTTGTTTCTAGTGGGAAGAAGTACATATAAAGACAAGGGCTCACACTCACCCAGTATGTGTGCACAGCCATGTCATAGAACCCCTCTTTCCTTCTGCTGTAGTTTTATATCTGTGAAATGGAGGAATGGCTGATACTTCACATATATAGCTTATTTTGGTAGAAATGAAACAATATAATGGGTATAAATGTTTAGCCCAGAACAATCACCTAATAATATACCAATTTTCCTGAATTCCAACCTTGCCACCCAACTCCTCCAGGATACTTTATGGGCTATGGGCACTGTCCCCTCTGAAGCCATCCAACCACACATCTTGCTGTATGGTTGGAGAAAACACAAGCCAGATTCCCTCCCTTGCTGACTAAAACTAACTCAACACTGAACCTGCAGGCAAGGTAGAGGATCCCAGGCCCAGGATTCCCAAATGTACCCATTGTCTGGTAAGGGCTAAACAGAGATGATTCTTCATGGAGTTTGAGCTGAGCCATTTTTTTCTTATTGTAATTTCTAAAAGGAATTTTATCAAAACAGTAAATATTCAGTGTTATGGGAGCACATGAGTAAGAGGAAGATTTGCTATGTGTGACAAAGTTGAACCCAAGTGCCCAGGACCAGAAATGATATGAAGAATGGGACCCATATTGCAGGAACACAGAAATGGCGCAGGTACTCACTTCCCTGTAGGTCCAGCAGGGCTGATGGCAAAGGGTACTCAGAACCACAGAGCACAGTGACTGGAAACAGGGGCTGGTGCATGGGTGTTCAGGACCAAGCTCAGTGAATAGGACCAGGGGCAGGTACAAGGTGAGTTCAGGATGATGAGCACAAGGGCCAGGACCAAAACAGGTGCAGCAGGAATTCAGGACCACCAAGCTCAGAGACAGATGCAGGTGGAACTCAGGACCACCAAGCTCAGAGGCTGGTGCAGGGGGAGCTCAGGGACACCAAACCCAGGGGCAGGTGCAAGGAAGCTCAGGACAATGAAGCTCAGAGGCAGGTGCAGGGGGATCTCGAGAGCACTATGCCTGGAGGAGGACTAGGGACAGGTGCAGAGGAAGGAAGAGTAAGCTCGCTTTCAACACCTGGGGTTTATTTTCATGACTTCTTTTTTTAGGTTTATGGGAAGGTTTGGGTAGGCTGTTCTTGCCTTCGAAACATGGATTAAGACATTGGAATGTCTTTAGTTCACCTCTATTAGGATATTTCCATTTATAAACAAACACAATAAAGTTATGTGAAGAAAACAAAAACAATATGCACAGAAGCTCATTCACCTGATTGAAAGTAACCAAATATTATCCTCATAATTAATGGGCCAAAAAAGGAGATGTGGAGATATGTCACCCATGAAAAATGCAGTTTGATATTTTTCACCACATCCTTACAGTGAGTAAATTGACACCACAATTGGATTGACTTTCCTCCAGGTTCTAACATTTGAACATGACTTATGATGATTTTCTTAATTCCCATAAAGCCCTTGGATTAGGTGAAATACCTTACCATATTTATCATTTAATCTACTAGTAATATTATAGTTCAATAATAGTATTACTATTCCAGTAATATTTTGACAGCAATATTTCCCAGTGTGGTGTGTGAATAATAAGAGTTTCATGGTTGATATTTTAAATTAATAATAATTACATTTAAAGTTACATTTACATTCAGATTTTTTATCTACTGACACAATTTTCCATATATGAACATATATAGCTTCTTTTTTCAATAAATGTATATAAGTAAGGGGAGAAAATCACAAACTGATTCTAAACTTCACGTACTCTTTTGAGGGAGCAAGAGTAGTCAAATCATAAAGAAAAGAAAGATATAGTGGGAATATTCATATTTCCTAATTTGTGAAATAGCATGAACCCAATAGTTTTAAGGAAATAACCTTATGACATGATAGAAATGCAGATCAATTAAATAGAGGTCAGAGTTTAGGCATAAGCCCATGTATCTATGATCAACTATTTTTGATAATTGTGCCATAATAATCAATAGCTAAAAGGAAGCTTTTTAAATTTTTTTTAATTTTTGTCTTTATTTGTTTTTCTAATGTTACAATAAAAAAATATGAGGTCCCCATGTACTTCCACCCCCCTCATCCTACTCCTCTCCCCATAACAATGACCTCCTCCATCATCATTACACATTCATTGCATTTGGTGAATACATCTCTGAGCACCGCTGCACCTCATGGTCAATGGTCTACACCATAGTACACATTCTCCCAAAGTCCATCCAGTGGGCCTTGGAAGGACATGAAATGTCTGGTAACTGTCCCTGCAGCACCACCCAGGACAACTCCAAGTCCTGAAAATGCCCCCACATCTCATCTCTTCCTCCCAATACCTACCCCCAGCAGCCACCATGGTCACTTTCTCCACACCAATGTCACATTATCTTCAATTACTAATGACAATAGTTAATGAATAGAATATCAGAAATTCCACTCTGATCCATACTCTACTCCTCCATCCTGTGGACCTTAGAATGGTTGTGTCCACTCCACATCTCTATCAAGAGGGGGCTTAGATTCCACATGGATGCTGGATGCAATTCTCCTGCTTTCAGTTGTAGGCACTCTTGGCTCCCTGGTGTGATGGTTGACCTTCTTCACCTCCATGTTAGATGAGTGCAGTAAGTCCAATAAACCAGAGTGTATGAGTTGCAAGTCTGTTGAGGCTCAGGGCCTGGCTCTCCCATGGTCAGTCCAGAGATTCAGGTCCCCTGGGTATACATTAAACCCCAGCACCAAATACGGGTCCGGTAAAAGTACCAGGAGAGGCTTGTAGACAAAAATCACATCTAAGTACAGCTCCATTACACAGAAACACAAACTCCAACATAGGGCCAACTGACATGGCAATGAACTCCATCTGCCATGACCATAGAACCTGTGGGTCGCTGTAGCCCTCAGAAAAAGCAATACCTGGGGTTGTATCTACTTTATCTGTCTCTGGGACTCTGCTCAGGTGTGCACAAGGGCAACCCCTCTGATAACCTCCGAGCTCTTTTTGGAGACTCATAGCCATATAACCTCATTTGTCCTTTCCATTTCCCCCCTTTTTTCAGATCAAAAAGCATTTTTAACTCCTGGTATTATGTGTAGACTGAGATATTCTGTTGGTCCGAGTTGACTCCTTTATTTAAGGTCATTTTCTAGTTATATCATCAGCTGGTACTTTGTAGTAATCCCTCGGCACCAGGGAGGCTCATCCCATGCTGGGTCATGTCCCATGCTGGGGGGAAGGCAACACATTTGCATACTGAGTTTGGCTTCGAGACTGGCCACATTTGAGCAACACGGAGGTTCTCAGGAGGTAACTCTTAGGTGTCCTGCAGCTCTAGGCCTTGTTCTTACTTCAGAGGCACAGGCTCACAAATATAGTCATTAGTATCGAGGGCTCATTGTTGGGCCTTCCTTTTTTTTTTTTTTGGTCTTTGCCGTTGCACTTGGAAGATTGTTGCTATTCCTTTAGGGACTGTGATAGAGCTCCCCTGGCTAGGAACTCTGCACTCCCTCAGTTGTTGTTTTTAATTGTAACCACTGTGAAAATATACAAACATATTTATGTACCCTGGATATATGCCCTGGAGAACTCCCTGCCAACCCTGTGTCCCCTGTCACTAACATCCCACACCAGTATTCCTCCCCTGCCATTATTGAACCTCTCTGTGATCCAAAACTTCTTTAAAAAATGAAGCCCAATATATTGCCAGGTTCCATTAATAGTAAAATGGAATATAGTGATGAGTTTAAAGGTTAGATATAGAATACATACTAATTTAGAAAAATTAAGGTGAAAATAAATTGGGGTATCAAAAAATTTAAAAATGCAAAAGTTTTTTTTTGATGTTTTGCCTTCCATCACTGCATTAAGTGTGGCCCTGTATGCAAATTGGCAAGGCAACTACTTCCATCTTTTCCTCAGTGTCTACATACAATCTTTTTCTTTTTTTCCTAATTATTAAGCTTATCTTCACAAAAGTTTTAGATCACGGTAATTCATATATACAATATACAGTACTCCCACATTTCCAATATAAAACACTTTTCCCTTCCACAGCAATAATCTTTTTACATATTCATACTATATTTACTGAAACTGATGTACAGATATTGAGACAGCTTTCAAGCACAGTAACATTTTTGTTTACATTGTGGTTTATATTTTAGACTATACAATTTTCTAAATTTTTAGTTATCTTATGTTTTACATTATGATTTACATTTTAGCCTATCATCCCCTATATATTTTTGGTGTAATTTTACATGTCTTATATCCATCCTTGCATAATCTTGTGGAATACTTCTATTTCCCACACAGTTACATTTGTTCCGTCTATTCAATACCTCTTTTCCCCTCCCCTTAGGGCCCACAGTGACAGTCAATCTTCATTGCTTGAAGGGCCATGTTCAGAGATACTTGCAACAGTGTTGAGGGCTTGACATGCTCAACTGCCCTAATGCACTGGAAGCCACCATTTCTCTTGAGAGATATAATTCCCTCTATTTGAGAACATCAGTCCTCCCCAGGATGTGAGTATACCTTCACTCTCATTATATGGGTCTGTATCCAATGATATAACCCACTATGGCAACATGAGTACTCACATACTTCCTAGGAGCCTGTCCTGCCCCAGATTATCCCCTTTAAGCATCTTAAACAGGTAACCTTCTTTATTATATTTTTGAAAAAGTTTTCTCAGCATTATACCCTCAACCAAATACCTGACAATCTCCTATGTTCGTATGTTGCCCCACTCTCCCCCCAATTTCTTGGGCAATATTATCCATCCTGCCATCCCTAGCCCCCTTCCATCCCACAAAGCCCCACCCAAAGGTAACCCTATTCCCCCATTTTATCCCTTCCTTGTACAAATACTTAACTCCAGCTTATCATAGATTTCACCAATGTAGGTGTCAGTTTATATCCTTCCTCTACCCCCAATTTCCTTTAAGCCTATCATCCAGTCTCTAGCTCTCTGAGGAAGCTTGGTTTACTTATTTCACATCATTGAGGTCATGTAGTATTTGTTCTTCAATGCCTGGGTTGCCTCACTCATCATAAGGTTCTCAAGATTCATCCATGTAAGCTTTTTAAGAAATGACTTTTGAACAACTGTGTAGGCATATAGAAAAGGATGGATTTGTGCATTTACTTCACACTGTAAACAAATATTAACTTAAAGTAGTTTGCAACATTATATATAAGAACAAAAACACTAAATCCCTTAGAAGAAAATATAGGTAAAAACTTCATGATCTTGAAATTAGCAAGGTAGCCTTAGAATTGACATCAATATTATGAACAAAAGAGAAAATTAAATTTGATTTCAATAAAATAACTTTCAAGAGAATCAACATTAATTGGATAAAACATTTATAGAGTAAACACCAGCTTATTGTTTTGCATATAGAATATGTAAATTATTTACATTTCAACAAATAAAATAAATTGCACAAAGAAGACTATAAACAGTCAATAAATAAATGAGAAAGAGTGTTCCATGATTTATTTTCATGGAAATATAATTAAAACTACAATATGATACCATGTCATACACACTAAGAGGACTAGAATACAAATTTAGGATAGTAAGAAATTTTTGAGAGGATGAAGAGAAATAAGAATGCTTTTACATTGCTGATGGGACTATTAAATGAACAAGCCTCTTTGGAAAGCAAACTTGCAGGTTTTCAATTTATTAAATATAAAATTGCATGAATCTGCAATTGCACTTCTATATATAGTCTCCAAACAATTGAAAATAGGGATTCAAATTATTTGTACACAAAAGTTCCTAGAATCTTTTTAATCACAATAGCCAAAATTTGTAAGCCATCAAAGTATCCATTAACAGATGAATGGATAATTGAAATGGAATATCATTCACTTGTACAAAGGGAAGCCTCATGCTATAAGATGGATGAACAATGGAATATGATTTTTAAATTAAATAGGCCAAATACAGAAGGAAACATATTGTATGATATCACATATAAAATGCTTAGAATATGCAAATTAATAGTTACAGGACATAGATTAGAGATTATCAATTTCAAGTGTGAATGGGGAGTTAATTCTTAATGGATTATTTTAGCACTGCATTCTGAATTCAAAGTGAATAACATCAGAATTTTGCACTGCGTGTCACAATAATTATCTATTTTGGTAAGAAATAGGAATGAAGTATTGATACTCACAATTGCATGGATGAAGTTGGAATCGATAAAACTGAGGGAAGCCAATTAAGAAAGACTAAGATTTATCCATTTCATATTATATTTAAGAAAAGGGAAATTGAAAGAAACAAATATTTGATTATTTGATAATTAGGGCTAAATAGTAGGTAGACAATTTTTAGTATTACATTGCAGTGTTGGATTCAGGCTATTATACCTTTTGTCAAAACCTATAAAATTGTGCAGTACAAAGTGCAAACCATAATGTAAACTATAGATTTTTATTAGTAGTAATGCTTCAATATGTGTTCAATTGTAACAAATATACCACAGTAATGAAAGATGTTGTTAATGTGAGAAAATATGGGGAAAATATACAGGAATACCCTATATTTTTGATGTAACACTTATTTAATCTAAAGCTTCTTTGAAAAAATAAAAATAAACAAATACATGGCTTAGATTACATATATGCAATACCCAGGTTACAGCATGCTGCATTCAAGGCTGTGTTCCTGAAAAAATAAGATAAAAAGGGGGCTTTCAGAAATGACAGAATCTAAAACTGTGAATTGTCAGGTAGAGACACTGACTGAGCCTAAGTAGATTTTTCCCTCAGGCATACAGGTATGGCATGTCAAGGCCAGAACCACAGGGTTTCTCTTATACAATTGTGGGGATCAGAGGTGAGGCTCACATTGCTTCCTAAATTCTGAATCCTAAGTTGATGATAGCAATAATTTCAGTGTTAATAACAGTAAATAGCTCTAGTCCCCTATTATGAAATTTCAAAATCAAATTTTGGCTGTGATCCCTAATTTGGGTTATGTCAGACTGAAACTTATAGGGGTGAGTTCACATCCTTGGGTCACAGGGATGGAGGATATTGAACTGTGCTGAGCTATCTGCCATTACTGCTACCTAAGATCTCAGTCACAATCCCAGGATTCATTGATTTTTCAAGGGCCTGGTTCTTGGGTAAGGAGTTGTCCTGAGCTGGCCCATTCTGCTATAAGCCATTCACTGTGCTTCTATAGTGACATGGATTTAAATATTATTTCCCTGATGTAGTGGAAAGCATTTTTAATGAGTTCAAAATTATTTAGCATTGATGAAAAAAACATAAATGGGACTTTTCTGGGATCTATGAATGAATCCATGACTGGATTTGTAAGGCTGCTGTAAGGAAGTATAAAAGATTTGATGGTTTAAGACTATATATATATATATATATATATATATATATATATATATATATATATATATATATATATATATATATACTTGCAGTTCTGGAAGCTATATACCCAAAGTCTGTAGAGTTTCTATCATCTTTCTAAGCATTGGTGCTTTGCCCAAAATCATTGGGACTCAGTTCCTTACTCAGTCATCAAATGGCATCCTCCTAGATGTTGTCTTTCTAGGTCCAATTCTTCCATTTATAAGGACAATGCTCTTAATGGATTATGGACAAATCAAATCCAATTTAGACTCATTTTAACAATCAACATATTCAAAGACCCTATTTCCAAATAAAGTCATGTCCACAGCATAGGCTAGGTCTTAAACATGTCTTTTCAGGAATCATAATTCAATCCATAACTCTAACCCAAAATATCTATGAACTAAAGACCTTCCATGGGTTGTCTGTGTTTGTAGCTCATAGCTCAGGAAAGGGTTATGTTCCTAAAAGTTTCTCACAAAGGAGAGAGTCCTGAGCTTCAGGATGTCCCTGCAGAATTAGCTGTGCACAGGGAATAAATATGTTTAGGAATCTGCTAGGACTGATACAAATTGGCATGAACAATTTCAACTCTATGATAAGTAGAGTTTTTACTTTGTAAAAAAGCATTTTCAGATATATGAAAGTTTCACAGAGAGAAGAGATTGGGGAGTGGAGCAAGATGGTGGTTGAGTGAGTGCACCTGGTGGTCTCTACTGCAAAGAAGCAGCTGGGCAGTGTTGGAAATTCTTCGGGACCAGGTTGTTTCGGGATTTTGCAGGGCGGGAGGTGTCTGGACATTGATTTGGTGGGAAGGTAACAGAGAAAATTCGTGTATAAGATAAAATTGACACGGAGGTAGGGGCTGCGCGTGGGACGCTCCCTCCTGGGGTGGGCAGAGCCACTGCACTGGCACCATGGCGGCAATTCCTGAAGGCTCTGCGGTACTGGGGAATTCTTAAGCCCTAAGCAGGCTACTGGGGGCTAACAGGGGAGGAGGCCTTCGCAGACCGATTTGGGGACACAGACAGAAGTTTTGTGCGAGGTGGGAATTATTGATTTCTGACACGAATAATAGTGCTTCCGGCTAGAGCCCTACCCCCAAGGCTGGCTGCCAATCTGCAGCGACCTTAAATTGCTCACAATAAAGAGAAGTCACCAGGAGGCTGTTTCAGGGGCCTGCAGGGTGGGAGACATCTGGAAGCCAATTAGGGGAATCTTTTGCGAGGTGCGGGAATTTCAGTTTCAGACACTGATATTGGTGCTTCCGGCTGGAGCCCCGCCCACTGGGCCTGGCTGCTGATCTGCAGCGTCATTGAATTGGCTGCAGTGTAGAGGCACCCCCAGGTGGCTGTTTAGGGGCTTGCAGGGCGGGAGGTGTCCTGAGGTCGAATTGGTGATACAGCCACAGAGGAGACTCTACTGAGAGGGTGAATTGTGGGGTTCTGACACATAGGTCAGAGTTTGCGGATATGACCTCCCCCATAGGGCTAGCACCCAGCTGTGGGGATCCCTGAAGGCTGTGTTGCACTGCAGTGCTCCCAGTATCCCTATTAACCAGATTTGAGTTCGCCAGGTCTGTGTCCCCTAAACCCAGGTGGCCCACACCCCAGAGCCTCACACCTCTTGAGTCTGCAATATCACAGACTTTCCATCCCTGAATCCACCATGCCCTGAGGTCTATCTGAGGGCCTTGAATGTCCTAGTCCTCAATGTGTGCGTTTTTCCATTTTTGTTTTTTTTGTTTTGTTTTATTTTTTAATTTTTTAATTTTTTTTTTATTTTTTATTGTCCTGATTGCTAACATTGCATTATCTCCTAGTCTTTTCTCCCATTGTATGCCCCAAGGTCTTTTTTTTTTTCAGTTATTTAGGGTTTTTTTGTTGTTGTTGTTGCTGTTGTTGTTGTTGTTCTACATCTTTTTTCTTTTCCTTACTTGTTCCCCTTCCTTTACCCACCCACCTTTTTCTTTCTTTCTTCTCTTCTTTTTTTTTTCTCTCTTGTCCCTCACTTTCTTCTTATTTTATTATATCTTAATTATACAATAGGTGCTGCAGGGAACACCTCACATTTGCTGGGTTTCCTCATCCTCCATTGCCTCATTTCTGTGTGAATTGATTTTGGCTACCTACATTGTCCCCATTCCCCCACATCTTGATATCCTCCATCATCTACTGTCTTTCCTATATTCCATCTCCCTTTCTTTGATCCCCAAATTGTCAAAACTTAATTTCTAATACCTTTGTTCTGTTTTCTGTCTGTTATCCACTCTTGAAACTATTGCCTTTCTTTTCTCTTTCCCTCTCTCACGAAAACACTAGCTTTTTAATTCATACCATATTCCTCCCATATTCAGTCAACTACTTCATTATAGGTACTCTACTTACTGCTATAACTCTACACAACCTACATGAATCTAATATCCATCCTCCCAGATCTCATATTCTTGCTCTGTTAACATTTATTACCAATACTACTTTACACATTTTCCTTGCTTACACAATTGCCTTTCCCTGGCCCTAATACTTTCCTTCAAAGTGAACTCAACCAGCAATAAGAAATTAGAATAGGAAGAACAAAGTGACAAAGAGAAGATATAACACTTACACAAAAACAACAGCTAATTAATCCCCAAGACTAGACAAAGAAGCTAAGGAATGGATTAAACCCGTCAAGATAAAATGATGACCAGAAGACAGCAACAAAAATCTACAAACCAAACCAGTAATCAGGAAAACATGGCTGAATCCAAACAACAAAATAAAAATCAGGAAGGGGAGCAGAACTTCGCACAAGTAATTAAAGATCCCAGAACATATATCACCAACAAATTAAATGAAGGAAAGGAAGAGGTTAACAATATGAAGACAACACTTGGAGGGGAAATTGCAGACATATGCAAAAAGATAACAGATATGGGAATAAACAACACAGTTCAAGAAATCAAAAATACTCTTGCAGCATATATCAGCAGATTAGAAGAGGCAGAGCAGAGAATTAGCAATGTGGAAGACAATACATCAGAAATCAAACAAATAGTAGAATTGATCAATAAAAAGATAGAAAAAATCCAGCTAGGACTTAGAGACCTGAATGACAAGGCAAAATGCTCAAACTTATGTATTATACATATGTATTATAGGCATCCCAGAAGGAGAAGAGATGGGAAAGTGGTCAGAATGTGTGTTGCAGGAAATAATGGCTGAAAACTTCCCAAATCTACTGAAAGAGACAGATGTACATATCCAAGAAGCACAGAGCACCCCAAACACCATAAAGCCCAAAAGGCTCACCCCAAGACATATACTTGTCAAATTATCTAATGCTCAAGACAAAGAGAAAATTCTAAAAGCAGCAAGAGAAAAGAAAACCATCACATACAAGGGAAGCTCCATAAGATTAAGTGCTGATTTCTCATCTGAAGACATGAAGGCAAGAAGGCAGTGGTATGATATAGCCAAGATAGTAAAAGAAAAAAAATTCCAACCAAGAATACCCTATTCAGCTAAACTAACATTCAAAAATGATGGAGAGTTCAAAATATTCAAAGATAAACAGAAATTGAAAGAGTATGCCAACAAGAAACTCCCCTTTAAGAAATTCTAAAGAGAGATCTGCAGGAAGAAAGGAAAAAATCAGAAGAGGCAGAGCTGGAGGAGAGTGTAAGAGCAACGAAAAGGGCAAAAAGAGAAAAAAAAATATGACAAACACAAATCCAATCAAAATATGGCTAATATAAATAATTCCATGAAAGTAATAACACTGAATGACAACAGATTAAACTCACCTATCAAAAGATTCAGACTGGGACATTGGATAAGGAAATATGACTCATCTATATGCTATCTACAAGAGACACATCTTAGACCCAGAAATTCATGGAGGCTTAAAGTGTATGGTTGGAAAACAATCTTACAAGCAAACAATAACCAAAAAAAAAAAAAAAAAAAAGGCAAGAGTAGCTATATTAATAACAGACAAAATACATTTTAAATGTGAAAAAATTGTGAGAGACAAAGAAGGATACTACATATTGGTGAAAGGGACAATGTGTCAAGAAGAAGGAACAAATATAAATGTTTATGCTCCTAACAAGGGCGCCTCTAAATACTAAGGCAAACGCTGTAAAAACTAAGAGAAAGAATAGATGCATCTACAATTATAGTGGGGGATTTTAATACACCACTATCAACTCTGGAAAGAACATCTCAAAAGAGAATCACTAAAGAAAAAAATATTTGAATAGTATATTAGAGAAGCTGGATCTAATAGACATATACAGATCATTACACCCAAACACAGCAGGATATACATTTTTCTCAAGGGCACATGGATCATTCTCCAAGATAGACAATATGCTAGGCCACAAAGAAAGGCTTAATGAATTCAGAAAGATGGAAATCGTACAAAATAATATTTATGACCACAATGGAGTGAAGCTGGAAATCTGCAAGGGCCAGAGTCCAAGATTTCACACCAAGATATGGAAATTAAACAGCACACTCTTAGAAAAACAGTGGGCAAAGAGGAAATCTCAAAAGAAATCAATGACTACCTTGCAACAAATGATAATGATAACACAACATACCATAATTTATGGGATGTAGCAAAAGCAGTACTGAGAGGGAAATTTATAGCCAAAAATTCATACATCAAAAAAGAAGAAAGAGCAAAAATTGAAGAACTGTCTGCACATTTGGAGGTATTAGGAAAAAAACAACAAAATAATCAAACAGGAAGAAGAAGGAAGGAAATAACAAAGATAAGAGCAGAATGAAATGAAATAGAAAATAAGAAAGCACTTGAAAATATAAACAAGACCAAGAGCTGTTTTTTTAGCTTTTTTTGCCATTTATTTTTCATAAAATCTAAATCACAACGTAACACTTTTTATGAATATTCATTAACATAAAGTTTCTTCTGGTTTTAAGCAATTTTTTTTCATTTTAAAGGAAATATACATACATTATAGATGTAGAAAGCACAAGGGAAAAAAAGAAAAATCACCTATGAGTGTACCACCCACTTACAAACTATTAACATGTTTTTCTTCCAATATTTTTTCAAGCCTTTTAAAACAAGGTTTTGTTTTTTTTTAATTCATTTTTTTAAAAAATATTACATTTTAAAAAATGAGGTCCCATTCAACCCCACCGCCTCCACCCCCCACTCCCCCGACAGCAACACTCTCTCCTATCATCATGACACATCCATTGCACCTGCTAAGTACATCTCTGAGCATTGCTGCACCCCATAGTCAATGGTCCACATCATAGCCCACACTCTCGCACGTTCCATCCAGTGGGCCCTGGGGGGATCTACAATGTCCCGCAGTTGTCCGTGAAGCACCCACCACCCAGGACAACTCCAAGTCCCGAAAATGCCTCCCCATCTCATCTCTTCCTCCCATTCCCCGCACCCAGCAGCCACCATGGCCACCCTTCCCACACCAGAGCCACATTTTCTCTGTGGACATTGGATTGGTTGTGTCCATTGCACATCTATGTCAAGTGGCGGCTTAGATTCCACATGGATACTGGATGCACTCCTCCTGCTTTCAGGTGTAGGCACTCGAGACTCCATGGTGTGGTGGTTGACCTTCTTCAACTCCATGTTAGCTGAGTGGGGTAAGTCCAATAAATCAGAGTGTAGGAGCTGAAGTCTGTTGAGGCTCAGGACCTGGCTATCATATTGTCAGTCCAGAGATTCAAATCCCCTAAATATATCTTAAACATCAACACCAACTACAATTCCAGTAAAGTAGCATGAAAGTCTTGTGAAAAGAGATCCCATCTGAGTCCAGTTCCATCACGAAGAAACACCAGCTCCAAAGAACGGCCATCTGACATGGCAGTGAACCCCATCTGCCATGACCATAGAACCCGTGGGTCTCTTTATCCCTCAAAAGAACCAATACCTGGGGTTGTATCTACTTTATCTGTCTCTTAGACTCTAAGAGCTGGTTTTGTGAGAAGATCAATAAAATTGACAAACCAGTAGTGAGACAAACAAAGAAAAAAAAAAGAAGATGCAAATGCAAAATAAGAAATGAGAAAGGAGTTATCAACACTGACCCCACAGAAATAAAGATTATCATAAGAGGATACTTTGAAAAACTATATTCCAACAAAAATGACAATACAGAGGAAATGGACAAATTCCTAGAAACACATAAGCAGCCTATATTGATGAGAGAAGAAATTGATGATCTCATCAAACCAATCACAATTAAAGAGATAGAATCAGTCATTAAAAAGCCCCCAACTAAGTAGAGCCCAGGGCCACACGACTTCACAGGTGAATTCTACAAAACGTTCTGGAAAGAACTAACACCAATCCTGCTGAAACTCTTCCAAAAATTTGAAACAGAAGGAACATTGCCTAACTCCTTCTATGATGCCAACATTACCCTAGTACCAAAGCCAAAGACACCACAAGAAAGGAAAGTTACAGACCAATTTCTCTAATTAAACTAGACGCAAATATACTTAACAAAATACTTGCTAATCATATTCAACAACACATTAAATGAATTATACACCACGATCAAGTGGCATTAATTCCAGGTATGCAAGGATGGTTCAACATAAGAAAATCAATCAATGTAATACACCATATAAACAGATTGAAGGAAAAAAATCACATGATCATATCTATTGATGCAGAAAAAGCATTTGACAAAATACAGCACACTTTCTTGATAAAAACACTCCAAAAGATTGGAATAAAAGGAAATTTTTTGAACATGATAAAGAGTATATATGAAAAACCTACAGCCAACATTGTTTACAATGGAGAAATTCTAAAATCCTTCCCTCTAGTCAGGTACAAGACAAGGATGCCCACTGTCTCCCCTTCTATTCAACATTGTCTTAGAAGTACTTGCTTGAGCACTGAAGCAAGAACCAGATATAAAATGCGTTCAAATTGGAAAGGAAGAAGTCAAAATTTCATTATTTGCAGATGACATGATCCTGTACATAGAAAACCCTGAGAGGTCTACAACAAAGCTCTAGAACTCATAACTGAGTTTAGTAAAGACGCAGGTTACAAGATCAATGAGCAAAAATCAGTAGCATTTCTGTACACCAATAATGAGCAAGATCAGGAGGAAATCAAGAAACAAATACCATTCACAATAGTGAATTAAAAAATCAAGTATTTAGAAATAAATTTAACTAAAGATGTAAAATACTTATACACCAAGAACTATACAAGACTGTTAAAGGAAATCAAAGAAGACCTAAATATATGGAAGAATATTCCCTGTTCATGGATAGGAAGACAAAATATTATTAAGATGTCTATCCTACCAAAATTGATCTACACATTCAATGAAATCCCAATAAAAAACAACACAGCCTTCTTTAAGGAACTAGAAAAACTAACTATGAAATTTATTTGGAAAGATAAGAGGTCGTGAATAGCCAAAGACATACTGAAAAAGAATAACGAAATTGGAGGAATCACACTACTGGATTTCAAAACATACTACAAAGCTACAGTAGTGAAAATACCATGGTATTGGCATAAGGAGAGACACAAAGACCAATGGAATCGAATTGAAGGTTCTGATTTAGAACCTCATATATATAGCCATATAATATTCAATAAAGCCCCCAAACTCTCTCAACTGGTAAAGAATGGCCTTTTCAACAAATGGTGCCTGGAAAACTGGATATCCTTATGTAGAAGAATGAAAGAGGATTACCATCTTACACCGTATACAAACATCAACTCAAGAAGGATCAAAGACCTAAATATAAGAGCCAAGACCATAAAGACCTTGGAAAGCAGTGTAGGGAAACATCTACAAGACTTTGTAATAGGAAATGGCTTCATGAACATCACACCAAAAGCAAGAGCAGCAAAAGAACAAATAGATAAATGGGACTTCCCCAAAATTAAAGCCTTCTGCACCTCAAAGGACTTCGTCAAGAAAGTATAAAGGGACCCTACAAAATGGGAGAAAATATTTGGCAACCATATATCCAATAAGAGACTTATTACTTGCATATATAAAGAACTCCTATATCTTGAAAAGAAAAATATAAACAACCCATTTAAAAATGGGAAAAAGATTTAAACAGACACTTCTCCAAAGAAGAAATACAAATGGCTAAAAAGCACATGAAAAAATGCTCCAAATCTTTAGCTATCAGGAAAATGCAAATCAAAAGTACAATGAGATATCATCTTACTCTCATATAATTGGCAGCTATGAAAAAAAAACAGAAGAATACAAATGCTGGAGAGGATGTGAAGAAATGGGAACACTCATCCACTGCTGGTGGGATGCAGAAGGATCCAACCATTCTGGAGGACAGTTTGGCGCTTTCACAAAAAATTAGCCATAGATTTGCCATATGACCCAGTAATACCACTGCTGGTTATATACCCAGCAGAACTGAAAACAAGGACACAAACCGATATATGCACACCCATGTTCATAGCAGCATTGTTCACTATCGTCAAAAGTTGGAATCAACCCAAATGCCCATCAACAGACAAGTGGATCAATAAAATGTGGTATATACATACAATGGAATACTACTCGGCTTTAAGAACAAATACATTACAAACAAGCGTGATAACATGGATGAATCTTGAGAACCTCATGTTGAGTGAAGCAACCCAGGCATTGAAGGACAAATACTACATCACCTCAATGATATGAAATAAGCAAGCTGCCTCAGAGAGCTAGAGACTGGAAAATAGAC
The DNA here is from genome assembly GCF_030445035.2 of Dasypus novemcinctus. Classification (NCBI taxonomy): domain Eukaryota; kingdom Metazoa; phylum Chordata; class Mammalia; order Cingulata; family Dasypodidae; genus Dasypus; species Dasypus novemcinctus. Next base: position 58,585,244 of record NC_080691.1, on the reverse strand, counting down.
TTAAAGGAAATCGGTGGTAGAGGAAGGATGTAAGCTGACATCTACATGGGTGAAATCTATGATAAGTAGGAGGTAAGTATATGTACAAGGAAGAGATAAAATGGGGGCATAGGATTACCTTTGGGTGGGGCTTTGCGAGTTTGAGGGGGGCTAGGGATGGGCGTATGGGTAATATTGCCCAGGAAATTGGGGGAGGGTGGGGCAACATACGAACATAGGAGATTGTCCGTTGTTGGTTGAGATTATAAAATAAGAAAACCTTTTCAAAATATAATTAAGAAAGTTACCTGTTTAAGATACTCAAAGGGGATAATCTGACGCAGGACAGACTCCTAGGGAATATCTGAATGCTCATTTTGCCAGAGTGGGTTATACCATTGGGTAGAGACCCATATAATGAGAGTGAAGGTAGACCCACATCCTGGGGAGGACTAATGCCATCAAATAGAGGGAAATGTATCTCTCAAGAGTAAGGGTGGCTCCCAGTGCATTAGTGCAGTTGAGCATGTCAAGCCCTCAACATTGTTGCAAGTATCTCTGAACATGACCCCTCAAGAAATGAAGATTGACTGTCACTGTGGGTCCCAAGGGGAGGGGGAAATAGATATTAAATAGATGGAACCAAAGTAAATGTGAGGGCAAAAGAAGTGTTTCACAAGAGTATGCAAGGATGGATATAAAACATGTAATATTACACCAAAAACATATAGGGGACAACAGACTAATAATGTAAACCATAATGTAAAACACAGAATAACTAAAAAATTTAGAAACTGTCTAGCCGAAAGTATAAACCACAATGTAAACGCAAATGTTACCTTGTTTGAAAGCTATTGTCTCAATATCTGTACATTAGTTTAAGTAAATATGATATGAATAAGTTAAAAGATTATCGCTGTGGAAGGGAAAAGGTTTTATAATGGATATGTGGGAGTACTGTATATTGTATATACGAATTACTGTGATTTAGGGCTCTTGTGAAGAGAAGCTCAATAATTAGGAAAAAAGAAAAGAAAAAGATAGGACGTAGAATTTTTCCAAATCAATATGTATTCTATATCTAACCTTTAAACTCATCACTATATTCCATTTTACTAGTAAGGGAACCTGACATTATATTGGGCTTCACTTTTCAGGAAGTTTTGGATCACAGAGTGGTTCAACAATGGCAGCGGAGGAATACTGGTATGGGATGTTATTGACAGGGGACATATGGTTAACAGGGAGTTATACGGGCCATGTGTCCAGGGTGCATGGAAATGTTTGGATATACTCATGTTGGAAATAATTAAAAACAACAGCTGGGGGGGTACTGGGTTCCTGGAGGGGGGGGCACTGTCGTGACCCCTAGGGGAGTAGCGGCAGTCCCCCAGGTGTAACGGCAAGGACCAGGAAGGAATGAGGGTCCAACAGTGAGCCCCTGATACTAATGACTATGCTTGTGAGCCTGTGCACCTGAAATAAGAACAAGGCCTAGAGCAGCACTGTGCCCCTCCTGACAGCCTCCGTGTTACTCAAATGTGGCCAGTCTTGAAGCCAAACTCAGCATGTAAATGCAATGCCTTCCCCCAGCATGGGACATGATACCCAGGAATGAGTCTCCCTGGCACTGAGGGATTACTACCTACTACCAGCTAATGACATAACTAGAAAATGACCTTGAATTAAATATTCAACACGGACCAGCAGAATATCCCTGTCTACATATAATAACAGGAGTTAAAAATGCTGTTTGACCTAAAGTAAGGGGGAAATGGAAAGGACAAATGAGTTTATATGGCTATGAATCTCTAAAAAAGAGTCTGGAGGTTGTCAGAAGGATTGCCCTTATGCACACCTGAGCAGAGTTTCAGAGACAGATAAAGTAGATACAACCCCAGGTATTGGTTCTTTTGAGGGCTAAAGAGACCCACATGTTCTATGGTCATGGCAGATGGAGTTCACTGACATGTAAGTTGGCCCTTCTTTGGAGCTGGTGTTTCTGCATGATGGAGCTGGACTCAGATGGCATCTCTTTTCACAAGTCTTTCATGCTACTTTACTGGAATTGTAGTTGGTGCTGGGGTTTAAGATGTATCTCGGGGATTTGAATCTCTGGACTGACAATATGATAGCCAGGCCCCGAGCCTCAACAGACTTCAGCTCCTACACTCTGATTTATTGGACTTACCCCACTCAGCTAACATGGAGTTGAAGAAGGTCAACCACCACACCATGGAGTCTTGAGTGCCTACACCTGAAAGCAGGAGGAGTGCATCCAGTATCCATGTGGAATCTAAGCCCCCACTTGACATAGATGTGGAATGGATACAACCAAGCCAAGGCCCGCAGGAAGGAGGAATATAGTAAGGATTAGAGTGGACTTAATGATATTCTATTAATGAACTATTCTATTCATGAACTTAATAATCGAGAAAATGTGGCATTAGTGTGGAAAAAGTAGCCATGGTGGCTGCTGGGTGCGGGGAATGGAAGGAAGAGATGAGATGTGGAGGCATTTTTGGGACTCGGAGTTGTCCTGGCTGGTGCTGCAGGGACAATTGTCGGACATTGTAGATCCTCCCATGGCCCACTGGATGGAACGTGGGAGAGTGTGGGCTACGGTGTGGACCACAGGCCATGGGGTGCAGCGATGCCCAGAGATGTACTCACCAGATGAAATGGATGTGTCATGATGATGGGGGAGAGTGTTACTGTGGGGGGAGTGGTGGGGTGGGGGCGGTGGGGGTGAATGGGGACCTCATATTTTTTTAATGTAATATTTTTTTAAAAAAATGAATAAATTGAGTAGAATTGGGGAAAAAAAGGAAAGTTTCACAGAAGTTAAATGAGTCAATTTCATTCTAAATTACAGCACATATTGAATTGGACCCAGTTTGTATGAATTAAATGTGTTTGATACATTTAGCCATGATCTGAAAACTTCAAAATATACAAAAAAATAAGAAAAAGGATGTGATAAATGGATGTGAATATATATTGGGAAGATTAAAGCATCCAGAGTTTGTGTTAGATATTTGATCAATATGCATAACCATGAGAGCAGAAGAACACTGATTGTATACACAAAGTCCTTGTACTTTGCCTGCATTCATCTCACTTACTACCTCCTTCAACAAGTTTCATGGAAAAAGAAAATCCTGTATTTGTGGAATTTGTGTCCCAGTTTGGGGAATGTGTCCTCCTGCGACTTGGCAAGACTTCTTTTCCCAGAAGTGCCTCAGAGCACCAAGGATCCAGGGAACTCTCCTGGCCCCTTGGAACTTCACACACACACATAACTACTACATGTAAATTTCCAGTTAGGCCAAAATATTAAACCACAGCACATAAGAAATCTGGATCCCTTACAACAAGAAAGATTGTCTGTAAATTCTGGGAGTCACCCACAGGCATATAAAACCCTTTAAGATATTCCTCTTTCTGGTGGCAGCTCTTAGATGTGAGTGTCTCAGAATTTAGCCATGGAGGTTTTGGGGATGATATACTTGCGCACATGACTCATTGCAGTTCTCCTTGTCCTCAAGTTTCCTGTTCCATGTGTATAAGTAGGATTCAGGCCAAGGACTGTTGAAGCCCTCCCAATTCCTGACTCTCACCTGTTTGGTCTATGGTATCTCCATTACAAACAGTGACTACTGTTGGCAGTCAGTCCATCAGGCTCTGAGGACATGGGTTCTTTGGTTGTCAAGAATATGGGACACACTGAGGAGAAGGTAATGCATTTACTTGCTGAGTTTGGCTTAGAGCGTGGCCACATTTGAGCAACATTGGGGCTCTCAGGAGGTAACTCTTAATCACCTGGAAGGTCTAGGCCTAGTTGAAATTTCAAGCATGCAGGGTCATAAACATAGTCATCAGTATCAAGAGCCCATCACTGGCCTATACTTCTTCACTGATCTTTGCCCTTGTACTTGGGCGATTATTGCTAATCCACTGGGAAATGTGATAGAGCTCCCCCAGATGGGAACTCAGCACTTCCTCAGCTGTCATGTGTAACTCTACCTACTATGACAATGTACAATTTCTTTGTGCAGTTGAGCCAAGGACATGGCCATGTATTACTGTGTAAGAAACATATTGAGTGGGAGTTTACTTTGAGCCCAGAACCAAAATTCCCTATGTAGGACAGGAATGGGCAAGAAGGGATATTGAGATCCACCCAGAGTAGAAACTAGCCCTAGACTCAGGGACAGGAATATTTTGGGAAGTATGGGATTCCTGTAATGATATAGGGGTTTCCTTTTCATGCTTATTTAGTCCCTAGGAATACTCCATGGTATATATTCTAAAAAATGGCATGACATCTCCAAGTTTCAAATGCAGAAATTTATCTGAAGTGCTATTATAAATTATCTTATAATGTATTAAGGCACTATGAAGTAATTTTATTTGTTTAAATTTCTGGCTTAGACTGGTAGTATGAAAAACTTTGATTCAACTAGCACGCTGACACTACGAATTTAATTTTCTGGAATTATTTATCTCTCCATGCGGCGCCCAGGTGAATTATAGTAATTATAATAGTAATCATAGCAACAGTAATAATAATAAAGTTGAATATGCATGATCGATTAATAACCATAAGAACCAATTATTTTATGGCATCATAATTTCATCTTAATTGGAAATTAAAGTCCCCACTTTCTTTCCCAACATGTGAACATACATAACCTTCCTCTACCAGCCTATTCAGAGACTTTGTTTCACAACCTTAGTTTCCTAACACCATGTTGAGCCCCATGAATGAAGAGGAAAGGAGAGGAGAAAAGGGACAATCTCTCATGGCACCAGAGGCATCATCCATGTGCCTAAACTTGTTCTGTCCATCATGGATGAGACTCTTGCACTTTTCAAGCCTGTACATGATCCAAATGCATGGACTAGGAAAAGACACCCAAATTTCACTGGAAGGAGATGCCTCACAAGGTGGTCAGAGCCTCATTTGTTGTCAGGAAACCTGGGAATTCTTCCTGAGTTATCTCTGTGGAAAGTATTGAATTTTTCAGAGATAAAGAAGAAGAAATAGGTCATGGTGGGTCTCAAACCTTGTTCCTCTGCTGTCAGGTGGGCATCTTCCTCAAGAAGGGCTTGGACTCACTTGCCTTCAATTTTCCCTAGAGTTGGATTTTATCTGAAATCTATATCTCCTCAGTCAACATGAAGGCCCAGTGGCTTTAACTTGGATAAGCATCTGGGAGAGCACAGCCCTCCATGATGATAGCTGGATAGGAGCTGAGTGAGACAGCAGTAAAGAGTGGTATTGAAACAATGTCTTAAGGTGTTTTGATAAAAAAATCTTAAGTCCAAGGCTGTAGGGATTCCTGTTCAGTGCAGGCAAGAATCATAATTCAGAGCTGGGAACCAGCACTTGACCAGGTTCCTCCATGTTCCCGGGGAGGAAGACTTTTACACATTTTTCTATTGTAGCAGCCAGCCATGGACCACTCAGGGGGCAAGTCTCCAGGGTGGGGGATGAGTACTGGGAACTGCCATTGAACAATTCACTCGGTTTTCCTGCCATAGCTACTCAGTCTCTCTGTCTTGCTCTTCTGTGGATGTTCTCCAGTGCTTCTCTGGCCTCTGAAGACCTGGGATTTTGTTTCAGTTTCTGCCTGTCCATTAGTTGGAGCAGGAGTGTGTCCTGTAGCTCTGTACTCCATCATCTTCCCCAGAGGACACCTCCTATAAATGATTTTGATAAGACTTTGGACTTAGATTTTTTTAATCAAAACACCTTAAGGCTTTGATGATATTGAGGTAGGCTAAATGTATTTTGCATGTTGGAAGAACTTGACATTTTTAGTCCAGAGCAATGCTTGGAATGAAACATGAACTCCAAAGAATACATGTTCAATCCTTAACCTGTGTTCCTGTGACTGTGCACATTTACATAAAAATATATAAGAGGTTCCCATGTACCTTCCACCTCTCTCACCCCACTCCTCCCACATCAAAAACCTCTTTCATCACCATGGCATATTCATTGCATTTGGTGAATACATTTTGGAGCACTGCTTCACCACATGGATAATGGTTTATATTGTAGTTTACATTCTCCCCCAGTCCACCCCGTGGGTCATGGTGGGATATACAATGTCCAGCATCTGTCCCTGCTGTACCATTCAGGGCAATTCCAAGTCATGAAAATGCCCCCATATCTTATCATTTCTTCACTCCTCCTACCCTCAGCAACTGCCGAGGCCACTTTCTACACATCAATGCTACAATTTCTTCCATTACTAATCACAATAGTTCCATAGTAGAATAACAATAAGTCCTCTCTAAACCATATTCTATTCTTCCATCCTGTGCAACCTGGGATGGTTACGTCAACTCCACCTCTATAACAAGAGGGGGCTTAGATTCCACATGGATAATGGATGCAATTCTCCTGCTTGCAGTTGTAGGCATTCTTGGCTCCCTGGTGTGGTGGTTGGCCTTCTTCACCTCCCTGTTAGCTGGCCAGGGTAAGTCCAAAAAATCAGAGGGTAGGAGTGTAATCTTCTGAGACTCAGGGCCTGGTTGTCACATGCACAGTCCAGAGATTCAGGTCTCCTGAGTATACACCAACTCCAGCACCAATCACAGGTTCAGTAAAAGTGACGGAAGTGGCATGTGTAGAAAGGTCATGTCTGAGTCCAACTCCATCAAACTCAGAAACACAAACTCCAAAGTAGGGCCAACTGACATGGCACTGAACTCCAGAGCCATCTGCCATGACCATAGAACCTGTGGTTCTCTGTAGCCCTCAGGACAACCAGTACCTGGAGTTGTATGTACTTTGGCTGTCTCTGGGACCCTGCTCAGGTGTGCATGAGTGTAACCCCTCTGATGACCTCCTGACAATTTTTTGGAGACTTATATCCACATAAACTCATTTGTCCTTTCCATTTCCCCCTTTTATTCAAGGTCAAAAAATATTTTGAATCACCTGATATTAGATGTAGGCTGAGATATTCTGCTGGTCTGAGTTGATACTTTTATTCAAGGTCTTTTTCTAGTTACATAATCAACTGTTGCTTGGTAGTAATCTCTCAGTGCCAGGGAGGCTCACCCTAGTAATTATTTCCCATGCTGGGGGGAAGGTAATGCATTTTCATGCTGAGTTTGGCTTAGAGCATGGCCACATTTGAGCAACTTGGAGGCTCTCAGAAGGTAACTCTTACTTACCCTGCAGCTCTAGACCTAGTTGAAATTTCAGGCACACAGGCTCATAAGAATAGTCATCAGTATCAAAGCCTCATCATTGGACCATTCTTCTTCATTTGTTTTGGCCTTCCACTTGGGGGACATTTGCTGTTCCATCAAGGAATGTGACAGAGTCCCCTAGCTATGAACTCATCACTCATTCTGTTGTCATTTGTAACTGTAACTACTATGAAAATTCACTAACATTACCTGAGCATTTTTATGTACTCTATATACATGCCCTGGAGAACTACCTCCCAACCCTGTGTCCCCCATCAATAACAGCCCACATCAGTGTCCCTTCCCTGCCATAGGTGAACCCCTCTGTGGTTCATGACTTCTTCAAAAATGAAGCCTAATATATTGCCAAAATCAATTAGTAGGGAAATTAAATAGCAATGGTAGGTTTAAAAATTTGAAATAGAATATATAATAACTTAGAAAAACTAAAATAAAGGAAAAATAAATTGGGGTATTAAAAAATGAAAATGAAAAAATATCAAAAAACTTTGTTTTTGACATTTTGCCTTTCATCAATCTAATAGGTATTGCTCTGTATGTACAGTGGCAAGACCATTTCTTTCATTCCTTCCTGTCTACATCCTTTTTTTTTTTAATTTTTAATTTTGTCTTCAAAATGTTTTAGATCACATTAAAGTTTTCTAGCAGTTAATCTCCAACTTGAGCTCTTTGGAACAACCACTCAAAATTATTCATCTCAGGATTCCATTAAAAATCCATTCAGCTGCCTTAGACACCCCAAAATTTATGAGACCTCTTTCTGGACAACTGTGTACAAAATTTCAACCTGATTGAATCCTATTACATCTCTTTTTTACTCCAAAATGTCCTGGATACCTTGTCCTGGTCATTGTTCATAATAACTAAAGACTTCTCTCTCATTGTTTCAGGCCCTACAGTTCATTAAGATATTTGTTGGCATTTAATACTGATTGTCCTCAAAGCAATTAGCAGTGAGTGGATGTGCATGATTTTGTGTATGTGTGATGTGTTTGCAGTATCCTAAGCAGGATGTACTTTTATTTGCATGACAAAAGAACCAAATGAACTCAGGAAATACTGAGATCCTGGAAGGTTGCTTTCCTGGGAAGTGTAGGAGATTGTTGATGTGTGAGGAGCTGGGGGTAGGGGAGTATGTGGGAACCTCTTATATTTTTTAAAGTTACATTTTTTTGTGATTTACATATCTTTAAAAAAGACAATTTAATAAAAATTTTTAAAAATAAGTAAAAATGAAATTAATGTAATGAATATGCAACTATGATGAAAGAGGTTGTTGATACGGGAGGAGTGGGGGGTGGGGGTTGGTTACATGGGAATCTCTTATATTTCTTGATGTAACATTTTTTCGTGATCTATATAGCTTAAAAAAGACAATTTAATAAAAAATATATAATAATAATAAAATAGTAATATAGGGAAGCTGCCTCTATCAGCAAAAATGGGGCAGAAAATTTAAATAATCAGAGGTTTCCTTCTCTTCCTTCCTGTACCCAACAAACATCCCAATCCCATGTTCAAGCTTCCAACTTTGACACTGGTGATCTTCTTCAGGAAAAGATCCCAGGGAGGGATGAACATTCTATAGTCCTTAAAATAAGAACCCAGTTTGTTTTCAGTTTTGTCTATCTGGCGCTATAGGAGACAGGATATTCTATCAAAGCTGCATAGAGCACCTAGTAATCCACATACAATATTTTAAATTACAGTCTTTCACTGTCTTTATGCATGTAAAATATTATTTGCTTTTTTAACTTAGCAGGAAGCATTTCCCTCACCAATGCCTGACAACTTACTGGTCTCTCCCAATATGACAAGCATTTCCTTCCTACCACTTGTATTCTTTGTTGAGATGCTTTTCCTTTCATAGTTGTTCTGGGAAGTTTAAATCCTGTCTGCAAGTTTTAATTCTCAGAAAATTTTTTACAGACCTAGCTATCGTTGGTAAAATTAGGTTATATCCTTCATCATTCTGTACAATTCCTTCATAAATATTGTCATATTGGAGTATTATCTTTCATAGATTTCTACGATTTAACACTTCCTCAAGGCAATAGTCAAGGATTTTTCTCTTAAAAGTCTAGATAATAATTAGATTGGGTTATGAAGCTGACCTAGTCTCTATGGCAACTACTCTATGACTGTGTAGCGTGAAAGCAGCCACAGAATGTGATGAGTCACTGTGTGACAATAAAATTTTATTCACAATTCCAGACAATTGACCTGTGGTCCATGGTATACTAACCCATAGTCTAGACTGAAAGTTCTATGTAGAAAGACACTTTGCCTGATTTTCCTTACCAGCCATTGCTCCATGAAGCATAGCACTGGATATATACCATGGTCCCATAAGTAAATAGATTGTAGGAACATCCAAGAAACATTTGCTAAATAAACATATTAGTAATAAATAGAAGAAAAATAAATACATAATTGCATCCTACATTGTTTCTGTATCAAATCTATAAACCCATAAACTTTTTTCTCTGACTTAATGTCCAGGCTGTTTTTGGAATTCATCAACCAGATCTCAGGATGTAATGAGTTGAGTCTCCAAACAAGGAACTGCAGGAAGGGACCACCCCAAGTGGTTTTATATACTTAGAAATTCCTGAAATTTCCTTATTGCATTTCTTCCCACCAATTTGAGTTTCTCACAGAATGTCCCTTGTGTGGGTTACACAGAAGATTAACACCCAGATGGGGGAGAGAAATTTATCTACTAAGATCCAAGAAAGAAAACTTTTCCTGAAAGAAGCACAATGTAGATTCTCCTCCTCAGAATCCTTGTCTTTTTCTCCCTCAAGACCACATGTAAATCACTTCAGAGATAAATATACTTGTAGCTGAAACCTGATTGGATTCTACTCAACTTGCTGGCTAGTCTACCCTGTGAGAATCTCATAATCAGAAACACGTTTTTCCATTAATATGTGGTGTGTTTAGATAAGGAAAACTCTCATTCCTAAAAGCATGAATTCCAGCTACTAGAGTCTAGTCCAGGGGTGGGGAAGCCCTCTCATACCATCAAAATAACCTGCCCATCTGGATTCCCTCTCAACAGATATCACATTTTATAGGTCTGCCAAACCTAGACAAAATACATTTGACATTGTCATCGTTGACAATGTCAACGATGTTGTCAACAATGTCATCGTTGACAATACTTGACATTGTCAACGATGACATTGTTGACAACGTTGACATTGTCAACGATGACAATGTCAAATGTATTTGAAACAATGTAGTCTGAAATTTGAGGACACAACCATTTATTATTGTGCCAGATAAACCCCAAGAGCTGCAGTGCGAGGAAGGTAAGAAAAAGTTTTTCCATTTGCTATACCTCTAGTATCCTGGGCTGCTGGGAGCACTCAGTACATAGTGACCACAGGGCCCTAATTTCAAAATGAAGTGGAGAGCAGAAAATGGAAAATATTCCATGTTGTGTCTTGAGGGATCCACTTTTTTCAACATGACTATTTCTTCCGGGCCGCTTGTACATTCTGATTTTCCTCACTGCCAAGGAACAGATGGGTTCCACACTTGCTCTTGTAAAGACATGAGAAAGACAGAGCAAGCCTGGGCTGAACCATCTTTCCAGTGAGTAGCTTTGGGAAACACAGACATTTGTCAGGTGGAGAGTGTCCATAGAGGTTTTTGAGAAACTGCCATTTTGGTATTTGGGAGATAAAGATATGAACGTCAAACTACAAGAAGAGGAATGATATCATTATTGTATTTGAGGGTTCATCAATAAATTTTCTGAAGTATTGATAGATACAGACCTTTCCACCTTGAATTACAAGTGTGACCTTAATGTTCACTTAATCTTAAAGTCTGATGACCTCAGCATCAGAAACTCTGTGTTCTAATGAACAGTCACACAACTGTCATTTTTAAACACATGTACTTTAAATATGCATTGTAATGGGAAGTGGCTGTGGCTCAATCTATTGGGATCCCATCTACCATGTACCATCTACCATTGTGAAGACAAGCTGGCCCACACCCATAGAGAGCTGACAGCCCATGCCCATGGAGAGCTGATGGCCCATGCCCACGGAGAGCTGGTGCAGTGAAATGACACAACAAAGGGAGACAAGCAGACACAGAAGAACATGCAGTGAGTGAACACAGAGAGCACACAGCAAGCAATCTGCAAGGGGGGGGGGCATATATAAATAAATAATAATAGAATAAAAAAATGAAAAATAAAAGAAAGATAATGGAGTAAAAAAATGCATTGTAGTGACTTTTGTGTACCACGCTTTTTACACAGTTTTATGACTTGAGTCATGTACCTACAAATTTAAATATGTTTTTTGCCTGAATCCACATTCTCATGGGTAAGTTTTCATTGCACCAAAGGTATTTTGAGGGTGTTATTTTAGAAAGGGTGTGGCCCAATGGAATGAGATTGGTCTCTATTTGGACATGTGGAGTATTTATAAGAATAAGAAAATCAGAAATAGACAAAAATAAATCAGGGATGGAGTCAGAATCCAGAAGTCTGTGGGAAACTAGAAGAGAAAGAAGATATAGCTATGTGATAGGAAGTCCTTGGAACCAACTGGATTTCCATCCATCTATAAGGCTACCAACCTTGGAAGGAAGGAAGCCTTCCAGTCTCCCAAAACTTGAGATTATTAATTTCTGTTTTTCAAGCCAACCCATTTATGGAATTTGACATACAAGCCTGGAAATTAAGTTCAGGGTACTGTAAAATGAGATACTACTATTACAAATACTTAAAAGTGTGTAAATAACTTTGGAATTGAGTAATCTGTAGAGGCTGGAAGAATTGTAATGTGCTGATAGATAAAGTATAAATTACTTTCATAATATTATTCATAGAAATAATGAAATATGTGGATGTAGAAGAAAATTATGAAAGTTGTTGCAATTTGGTAGAAAAGCAATCCTCATTATAAAGTAGCCAAGAATTTGTATTGGAAGTAAAACTTACATGCAGTGATATTTGGATGAGGATATTCCCAGGCTAAGTGTAGCAGGTACAGCTTGGTTTCTCTTTGCAGCTTAGCATGTGAGAAGAAAGTGTTAACCTGAGAATTAAACACAGCACAAAGGAGCAATTAATTCATGGTCTGTGAAATGCTCAGCACATCCAGACAGCATGCTCTGAGAATAGAGCCAAATGCAGCTTTAACCAGGACCTCTTTGAACTTCTGGGAAGTGAGCCCCAAGAGAACAAGGCTCCATTTGAATTTAAAAGAAAAACCTTTTACTAAAAAGGGGGTGGCCAATCATTGATCCAGTCAGCTATTTCAGAGGAAGGCATGATTATTTAATAATGATTCACGGAAAGCAATTTTGTCTCATGGTTTGAACCCCTTTGATGTGCACAGGAAGCTGACAATGGTTTTGGGAAAAAATTGTTATTAGAAACACTGTCAAATTTTGTGAGTTTGGAGTATGCCCACATTTTTCAGGTAAAATGAAGATTTTGTTCCAATGCTCTGGGATGGTGAGACCTAGGCCCTAGCATCCAGAAAGAACATGGACACTGTGAAAACAAAGAGAAGGGATGGGTCACTGCTCCAGTGTTCCTGGAGTACAAAGCATCCATCCACAGGTAACTTACACATTGACATATAATAGAGTTTTCCCTGTTGGGTTTTGGTTTGCTTAGGACCCATGGCACCTGTTTTAATTCCAAATTCTCCCGTTTAGAATGGGGATACACATCCTATTGTTCCATTATTGTATTTTGAAATAAAAGAAAACTCATTTTCTGAATTTCACTAGTAGACATAGGACGACAAAATTTTCCCTAGGACAGACCACACCCATAAATAATTTTTATGAGATTTAGGTTTTGGAGTCATTCTAAAATTGCTTATGCCTTTGTAATGTGATAGAAAGAATGCATTTTGCATGTGGAAAGATGTTTTAGTTTCTGAGTGCTAAAAATGACCATACACTGGGTAAGCTTCACAAGGGGACTTATTGGCTCAGTGTTCAGAGACTGGAAGACTTGCCTCCACCCTGGGTTTGTTTCCTTTGCTTGGCAGGCAATCTTTGGGGTTCCTTAGCTTTTCTGTCATCTGACAATGCATATGGCAGCGTCTTCTCCTTTGTCTTCTAGATTCCTTTGTCTTCCATCTTCTGGTTGCTCCCTGTGAATTTCCTCTATGCTTAATTCCTCTGCCTATATGGATTTCAGCCCTATTGGAATAAAGCCAAGTTTCATTAAATTTGGACACACCATAATTTAAAACATACTGATTGATTTTCTTTTGTATGGGTTCAAACCCAAAGGATCAGGAGTTGGGACTTGGTATTGTCCTTTGCTACTGACATGACTCAATTTTCAATTGAAGTATATGGCTTTTTGATGGTCTAGAGAACATAGTGTTGTGGCTTGAGTTATGTTTTCCAAATTTAGACCTGTATTTTGTTTTAATATGCATTCCTGTGAGTATGAATTCATCAGTTGCTATCATTAGTTAACTGAATTCTTAGCTCAGTTGAATGAGAATATGTCTTAATTACAGTGGTCCTCCATATGCATAGTAAATTTAGAAATAGAAAGCTACAGGCAGGAGCAAGTAGCAGGAATCTGAAGGAACCCAGAAGATAAATAAAAATGCTTCACCGAGTTATGGAAAAGCCACAGAATCCCAGGAATTGCAAGCTCACCAGAAGGCTACTCACCCCAGAAGGAAACAAGTCTTCTATCTTCCAAAATGAGAAAATAAATTACAATTTTTATTATTTTGTTTCTTTTTTATTGTCTATTTTTAAAGATAAATAGATCACACAAAATGTTACATTAAAAAACATGAGGTTTCCATATACCACACTTCCCATACCTGCTCCTCCAACATCAACATGCCCTTTCGTCTGTAACGCACATTCATTTCATTTGGTGAATACACCCTGGAGCACTGCCACACTGGACCATAATTTACATTGTAGTTCACACTCACCCCAGTCCATCCAAAGGGTTATGGCAGGATATACAATGTCCTGCATCTGTCCCTGCAACATCGTTCAGGACAACTCCAAGTGCCAAAAATGCCCCATACCACAACTTTTCCTCCCTCTCCCTACCCTCAGCAACTCCCATGACCATTGTCTCCACATCAGTGATACATACTTCCATTGCTAGGGACACAACAGTTCTGTAGTAGAATACAAGCAAGTTTACTCCAATAGATATTATATCCCCCCTTCCTGTGGACCCTGGGATGGCAATGTCCGCTCCACCTCTAAATTGAGATGGGACTTAGATCTCACATGGCTGATGGGTGTGCTTCTCTTGCTTGCAGTTGTACACACTCTTGAGTCCCTGCTATGGTGGTTGATCATTTTCACCACCTCATGAGCTGCCCTAGGTAAGTCTAAAGAACTGGAGAGTAGGTGTTGCAACTCTGCTGAGACTCGGGGCCCAGCTGGCACATGGACAGTCCAGACAGCCACCGGGAGATCCAATAACTGGGATTGTATCTACTTTGGTTGTCTCTGGGACCCTACTGAGACATGAGTAAGTGTGACCCCTCTAATGACCTCCCAACACATTTTGAAGTCTCTTAGCCATATAAACTCATTTATCTTTACCATTTCCCCCCTTTATTCAAGGTCTTTTTCTAGCTATATCACCAGCTGGTGATTGGTAGTAATCCCTTGGTGCCAGGAAGGCTCATTTCTGGCAGTGAAGAGTTACACCTGAAAACTGAGTTAGTGCTGATTTCCCATCTGTGGGAGCTCTGTTACATTCCCCAATGGAACGATGACAATCCTCCAAGTGCTAGGGCAAAGACCAGTGAAGAATGGTCCAATGATGGGCCCTTGTTAACTGATGACAACGCTAAAGACCCCCTTGTACTTGAAATTTCAACTAAGCTTAGAGCTGCAAGATGTGTAAGAGTTACCTCCTGAGAGCCTTCATGTTGCTCAAATGTGGCCACTTTCTAAGTCAAACTCAGCATGTAAATGCATTACCCTCCCCCTAGCATGGGAAATTACAATTTTTAAAGTAAACTAATTTTTAAAATATTTGTCTTGACATTATGGAAACTCTGAAGCATAATAAGTTGAATTAATTAAATTTATTAGAGTGCTCACATGCACACAAGGATGTGGGATTTTACAACCACGTCACAGATGAGCACAAGAAATCCAAGAGTGGAAGAGTGCTAGGAGCATTGAAACTCTCATAACCTCCTTTAAATAATAGTGTCCATGAGGTTCAGGAGGAGTGGAGGTGCTCCTTGAATTTGTGGAAGGAATAGGAACAGATCAAATAATTCATCATCTCTTCAGCTATGAATAATTATTTTCTGTCATTGAACTCAAACTCTGCCCAAATCCTGCTGTAAGGATCATTGTTCACTTTCTTTCTAACATCCAATAGATGAGTGATTCTTTCCTTTGGGAAAAATCATCCATTTTCTCTCAAACATAACCATTTGAGAGTTGATAAATCGCCGGGAATGGTCCAATGACCTGCCCAAGCTCATGCAAGTATCAAGGGCAGATTTTGAATGTGAAACCAGATCTGTGCTCTCTGTGAACAACTTTCTATTTACTGTATTCACCAAAATCTTCTCTCAGACTGTGCTGTGTCAGATGACCTTGAGAAAGCCTCAAAAATCCTGTGCCTCCCCAGCACTGCCTAAGAATCCTCCAACACAATCTTTGGTTCATGTTGGTTTTGGGTCTACCAGACTCCTTTACCAGTCAAATGGTAGTGGGAAAGAGTTTTTCATAGAAATGCATACCATCAGTTCTCACTGAAGCTTGGCTGTGACTACTGAAGGCACAACTTAGTATTACCGGGTGGACATAAAATAAGGGAAAGTCTGTGTGAGCTCAGACACAAAATTCTTTGTGCAGAGAGAGGGCTGGGCAGCAGGGGGCACTCAGAACACACAGGACACAGGGCAGGAACCCAGTTTCATCAGTAGGAGCAGGTGGAGGCTGTGGAGGGGTTTCCTGTATCAAGTTGTTTTTCTTGTTCATTAACATCCTGAGGCCCTCTTCTACATTTAATTTTAATTTTTTTATTAGCAAATGTCCTCCTCAAGCAAACTTTTTTTCATGGGGATTAGAATTAAAATCATATGTACATTTACTAACATTCAAAACTTAAGGGCAGATACTGAGTTGATACTTATATACAGATGCTTCTCTTGTTTCGATTTTCTGAACTTACATTTCTATTCTGAAGTGGTTCACTATTCCTCATCATGTGGAAGCCAGAGTTGTGCTTAAATCTAGGTAGGTATTCGTCAATATACTCTTTGAAGAGTCTCATTGTCTTATGATTACTGGTGGAATAAATTTCTCTTCAGATGATTTATGTCTCTCAGTACCTCAATTTCAAGATCTCAATTAAAAGCTTCAGATTATAATTATTTGTATTCATTTTATTTTCAAAAATTATTTTCAAATGTGGTTACACTGCTAAAATGTGCATGTACAATATTTCTAATAATTTTCTTTACGTTTTCACTGTTTATCTGTTGTTTATTATAGCTACGTTAAATTGAGATAATATTGAATGATATTTAACCAGAGAATTGCTTCAAATAAATTTATGGGAATATTGAACACTGAGCTTGAACTACTCAACTATGTTTATTTGACCTTTGTTTCATAACTGAGGTAAATATTTTCCAGTGTAAGGTCATTTGATTAAGAAACATCTTTGAGCTTACTCATTGTGGAGAACCCATAACCTACTTTCAAGGTAGGACAATTTCAATTTCTGTAATTATTCAGAATTATTAGAAATATTCAGAATTATTCATGAGATTATTTATTGAAAAAAGTTCTCAATATTATCTAAGTGTTTGATAGAAAGTAATGTATCCTATTATCTCTGTTAATGATTATCTACATATTTACTGAGTTCAGAGTTACTTTAATACTTTAATGCAATAACATATTCCTTGCCTATCAGTGAATGGCCATATTAAGTCATTCTCCCTCTCTGTCAATTTTTTTATCCTGCCCTTTCCATTTGTTACAGTAATGATAGATTATTTCTTACAGAAAATTAAAATAAGAAGCAGAAATATTGTAAGTTTTGTCACATGAATCACACCCATATACTTTCTCATGCCACAAATCCCTGGTTTGCATTTCAATGAAAATCACATGTAATGGATCAGTATTCCCTAACAGTACACTAAGGATATGGACTTATTTCGAAATAGAGTCTTTACACACATAATTAATTTACTTAAGGTGAGGTCATACTGGATGCAGGTGGTCCCTAATCCAATGACTTGAATTTATAAGAAAAATAAGAGAATTAGAGGGAAGATGGTTATGTAAAAAAGGAAGAAGAGATTAGTATTAAGCAGATAAAAGCCAAAGAATGCCAAGGATTTCCAAAAGACACCAGAAGCCAGGAAGAGTGTCATGGAATGTATTCTACCTCAGAGCCTTCACAAGGATCATGAACCCATGCATACGTTTTAAAATGACATCTAGCCTCCCATTCTTGACAGAAAAGATTCCTCTTGTTTAGTTCCCCAAGTTGTGCTACTTTGCTGAACAAGCCTCATTACCTAAGACACTACAGTTCCCAGAATCGACACAACCAAGTAATTCAGCTGATACTGTCAGCTTCCTAATGCTGAGTAGGCAAACGTTTATGTTTGCAGATGAAGCCATGTTTGGGCAGCATGGGGATCCTTGAGAAGGTAATAGATGAGATTCCTTGAAGGTAGAACTAGTCTTGGTCTCACTAATGGAGCTTAAAAAAATCCCACCCTTGAATTACTTTCAGAAGTGTTATAAAGAAAAAAAGCAACCTCATTTAAGAAAGGTTCACCAAAAAGACCAGATAAGATCCATGAGAAAAGGAAGTTGTACAATACCTAAACAAAGCCTTGGCTGACATTAATATTAACATTTTGGTAGCAATTTGTCCAAATTCCAGTTTGTGAGTAGATTTATTTTAACGTAAATGTATTACATCATGGCAAATGCTGTAAGCACAAACAATAAACCACAATGTAAATGATACTTTAGTTAGTAGCAATGCTTCAATGTTGTTTCAGCAACAGTAATAAATGTACAATGCTAATCTAAGAGGTCAATAACAGGGGTAACTATGAGTGTGGTTGAGTGTGTATGGGCTTATTTGAGAATTCCCTATAATTTGGTGTAATTTCACTGTGAATATAAATCTAAAACTTCTTCAAAATTTAAGTCAAAATAATATTACATCATAAAGTAATTTTACATGGTGTGGGATATTAGAACAAAATGATATAATTTCATTCTAACTTTACCTAGACTCAATACTGTGAGATAATTTCTTGTGATAAAAAAGAATTATAATGTCAAAAAGGAAGAAACCAAAAAAGTCCATTGTGAACCCAAGGGATCAGGATCTGGGAACCAGAACCCTGACTGGCAGCTGCATGAACCTGAAAGGTGGCTTTGAATAAAACTCACTGTTCTCCAGGCAGTAGTATATGTCACAGACCCCAGAACATCCATTGTAGCTCCATGATCCCAGGAAACACCTGGCATTTCTGTTGGGGAGGTGAGTGCAAGTGGCCAAAATCCTTAACCCCCTCTCTGAGGAATCAGAGAAACTCCCTCACAATCTAGATTATTCCAGTGAAGCTGCAGAGACCCTAGTACCCTGACCCTCAGGTCTTCATCGCTTTGTGGCCTGTGAAGGTGCGCTGGAGGTGGGTGAGGTCCCACCTCTGTGCAGTCCAGGCCCACAGTGCTGGTACATAGAGGGATAATTACAGGGACATTTTATTAACCTTCCCTGGAGTGCCAGGACAAGGGCCTTTCCCTGCCCTTAGCTTTTGGGTTATGAACCCTGTGGAGTCTTATCTGGAGGGCAGGAGGTAAATATGCAAAGTGAGGGGAACTTACCATTTAAATCCACTGCTATCCTCACCCAGTGGAAGCTCCCCCACAGGCCATCTGGTGTCCTCAGTGCTGTCCTTTTCCATCAAACTTCACAGATGGAGTCTGCCACCATTCTTGCCCTCCTCGTGGTGCTTCTCCCAGGTCAGGAGTGTCCCAGGGCTTGGGGTCACAGAATAGGGTGGGGAGGATGGAGCCCCTGGTGTCTGATTCCTGGGTCTCTCATGCAGGTGTCATCACTGAGGAGCAACTGGTGCAGTCTGGGGCAGAGGTGAAAAGGCCTGGGGAGCCCCTGAGGATCTCCTGTAAAGCCTCTGGAGACAGCTTTAACTACAACTGGATCTACTGGGTGTGCCAGAAACCAGGGAAAGGCCTGGAGTGGGTAGGAAGAATTTATCCTAGTGACTCAGACACACAGTATGGCCAGTCCTTCCAAGGCCAAGTCACCATCTCCACAGACAACTCTGCCAGCACTGCCTACCTGCAGTGGACCAGCCTGAAGACCTCAGACACAGCTGTGTATTACTGTGCAAGAGACACAGTGAGAGAAACCACATCCTGAGAGCAACTAAAACCTTAAGGAGCCCACAGCTTCATATAGTACTCTCAAAGATATCCTCCTTCAGGCATTTCTCAAATATACCCATGAAGGAAATAATGGCCTGGCTGGTTCCTCAAGAGTGAAAGTGGGAAGATCATTAAAAGGACACTCAGCTTCTTATACTAGCAAGATAGGGTACCATTTCCTGGGGGACACTAATCTTTCTTTCTGAACTAGGTTACTTTGCTTTTTCCTCTGGCTCATATTGTGCCCTCAAGCAAGGTTGCTACATAAAGTATTTTACATTCTTAACATATAAACACTATCTTCATTCCTCAAACTGGAGGATTGTGATGTCCACTCTGTTTCTGATTCAGAGGTGGCTTAATTCTCATAGAGCATATGGATGGAATTGTCTTGCTTGCAGTTGTAGATACTCTCTTTTTGGGGGATGGCCATTGTCCATCATCATTTTGTTAGTTACCCTAAATGAGTCCAAAGAACTGCAGAGTAGGTGTTGCACCACTGCTGAGATAAAGGACTCCACTGGCATATGAACAGACTCAAGATTTAAGTCTCTGGGACATATATTTAACAAGTATAATGCTAATTATAGGTTCAAATAAAATAATAGTAATAATAATAAAGCAGAAGAATCATGTGTAGGGAAATTATAAATGATTCTAACTGTGTTATATTGGGGAACATATATTCCAATGTAAGGCCCACTAACATGATGCTGAATTCCTGAGATGGTCTGATCTTGCCTGTAGTATCTGGGAGCTCCCCTGTTTGATGCACTGTTTACTGTGGAAGTCAATGATATCATCATGAGACATGCATAAGTCTAAGAACTGGAATGACCTCCAAACTCACTTTGAAATCTTTCAGCTGTAAAAACTCATTTGTATTTAATGTTGCCCCCTTTTGGTCAAGATCTTTTTCCAAATGCATTGCAAGTTTCTGCTTGGTAATAATCCCTTGGTTCCTGGAAGTCTCTTCCCTGGGATTCTTGGAGTTGCTCTTCATGACATTGTAATGATGGATACAGCTCATTATACATTTTGTCAAAACCTATAAAAATGTGCTTTGCAAAATATATGATATTCACCATGGTTAGGAGCAATACTTCAATATGTGTTCATCAATTGTAACAAATGATTCACAATAATAAAATACATTGTTAATGGGGAAAAGTATGGGAATTGCAAGAGGTGGGCTACATGGGAATCTATATTTTTATGTATCATTTATGTAATCTAAAACTTATTCAAAAGTAAAAATTGAAAAAATTAAATTAAACAAAATAGCATAAATAAACCCTATCTTTTCTACTCATATTATATGTAACTTTTACTTAGTGGAAATTCCACACACTTTGTCATTGACTTCATTCTTCCATTCTTTCCTTTCTTCCTGCTTTCCTCCATTTCTCTCTTACATGTTTCCTTTAATGTTTTAAGACATAACTTTCCTCCCTTTTTGTTGTTCTCATGTCAATGTATGTATGATATATAATACTGGTTACTCTTTTTTAAATGTGTTAGTTGTCTTATTACAAATAAATTTAAGTTCCCTTTTGCTTTTATCATCTATGTGCTCATCAATATATATTTAAATGTCCATTTCTTTCTTCTCAACTCTATTCTAGACACAATGTAAGGTCTCCTGTTAAAGTTGTCCCTGAGAACTAGATACCAACCTGTTCTGCATGCTTTAGGCCAAGGTGGATGATGATGGCATTCAGAATGCAATTGAATCATATACATAGTTGAGGGAACCCAAGAACAACTTAATGGGAGAGTGCTGAATTCTTATCCAGTATCCTTATCTAGACAGTATCTAGAGAAAGTCTATAGAAATTAAGATGTTTGCATATGCATATAAATTTCTGGGTGAAGGTGGAAGAAGCAAAACTTTAGAAGAACGAAGGATCTCCTGAGTGAACAGAAATTTTCTGTCAGTATTTGGGGTAGGTACAAGAATTCATTCTTCCAAACTTAAAATACAAAGTCATATATTTAAAACCCAATAGAGAGTTGAAGAGACAAGGAAATGATCATGCAATATTCTTATTTTGGACTGAAACGTGCCACCCAAAATATTCTTTGCATCAGAATGAGGACTTATTTGGAATATGGATTTAGCAGTTTTCATGAAGCAAGTTGAAATTACACCATATTGGAGTAGGGAGGACCCCTAATACAATGTGTCAAGTGTTCCTATAAGAAGAGGAAATTTGAACAGAGTTAGTCAGACAGAATGGAAGAACACCATGTGACAACCAGAAAGAAACTGAAGCTCAAGAATTGCTGACTGCCACCAGAAGCCAGGAAAGAGGTATGGAGCAGATTCTGCCTTACAGGTTTCAGAGGGAGTGTGGCCTTCCAACACCTCAATTTTATCTAACTAGCATCTAGAACTATAATACACTGTATTTCTATTTTTAAAGTCATCCTCTGTAGTGACTTAGTATGGCAGTAATAAGAACTAAAGATTATAGTATTGAAAGTGAGTAATTTGCTGCTACTTTCATTCAACAGTACTGTGAAGGAGGCTTTTCCATAGATGGCATCCCTATTAAATATTTTAAGACTGGGCATAAGCTGTGATCATGGACTAGAACACCACAGAGCCACCAGATTGCCTCCCAGCTTTCAGGGTGAGGGAGGCTCAGGAGGAGGATTCTCTAAGTGAAACAGTGCTTCACCTCAAGAGAATAAGGCAGTTCCAGAGATGAGAGAATATGGGAACCCCACTAGATGGGACATGTACCAAGAGAAATAAAACTATTTAAGAGAAGAGGTTCCCTCTCAGAGGTGAGTCATCAAGAAATTTTAATTTCTGAATATGGTGTCAATGATCCATATGGGAAAATTTACCCCTCTCAAAATCCTTGTTTGTATCCATGTGGTCATAAGGGATTCAATGCTACAATTGGATGAATTTGGAGCTCCTTTGACAGTGACAGCAGCCAGGGTCATCTGATCTAAGCTCATCAACATCTAGCCTATACTATGGTTAAACCAAGCTAATGCATAACTATTACAGATGTCTGTTTGGTTGGGCCACAGTAGGGATTCCCAGCATCAGCTCACCAGAACTCTCATCATTGAGAAATACATAAGTCAGGATCAGAGAGAGACAAAATAGGAAACCTCCACTTGGTAAACCCTGGAAATTGAGAGTTATGATATTATCAGTGCCCCAGGCAGTGTCCAGTGTGCAGAAATAAACATTTGAAAAGTGACTTCAGTGTGAAGTAAATTTTAGTTAGGGGTGGGTGTAAGTTGTCTTCCTGTGCTCAAATATCAGCAGGTCATCAGCCACATATTTTCATTAATCTTTATTTTCTACACCAAGAAGTTATATGGAGGGCATGCAAATGTGATCCCTTCTTTCTGCTGATGAAATCTAGCCCATCCCCTGACCCTGCAGCTCTTAGATGAATCCAGGCATTTTTCTCTATTTCCTCCATTCTGAGCCCAGTACAAAACCAGGATCCTAACCATGAATTCTGAACAAAGAAGGATTTTTCTTCTTGCCCTTTTACAGGGTAATCATAAAGCAAATTAGAAAACATAGATTTGGGGTAATGGATATATATGTACCCATATATGTGTGTGTGTGTGTGTGTGTATATATACAGAGAGAGAGAGAGAGAGAGAGAGAGAGAGAGAGAGATTGCCAGCCTCATGATGAAGGGGCCAGCTGTTGGATCAGCTGCAGATTTAAGGAAAGGATTCCTATGAGGCTGTGGTTTCCTCTTGAGCAAAGAGTGTAATTGTTGGGGACCCTATCTTCTTAGTACTTTTGTATTACTCTCACTTTGTCCTGGTCCTCTGTGCCATGAAATTATCTGTATTTGAAAGCATTCCATGTGAGGTATTTCAACAAAGATAAGCTGACAGCAAGTTGGTTCTTGTGTACAGATAGGAAGCTAGGGCAGGATACAGTACTAAGAAAGTATGGGTTAATGAAAGTAATTTGCTATGTGAGAGATAATTAATAGGGTACAAATCATGGGTATGGAAAGGCTCATGTGAGCTCAGAGGGGAGGGTCTCAGAATCCTGTAGGTAAACACAGTGATGCTGGGAAAACCCAGAGATTAGAGGATGCTTGAAAACAGAGATGCTCTCTGTAATCATGGTAACAGTCTGACTGATTGACTGAATGACTGACTGAATGAATGAATGAGAGAAGTTGTGGGTTAACTGAAGTTTGTACATTGGAACAAGGTAAGAAGATACTAGGTTTGGGAAACACTGCTTCTTACTTCTACATCTCAATGTGCAGCTTTAGAGCTGAAAATTCTTCTACCATGTATCCAATGGACTTGGTTCAAGTTCTTCTGCCTACTATATCTGTATGGTTTTGGTTAAAGGGCAAGACAGGGATTTTTTCACACTCCTAATTTGCTTTGTACCCTGTGGTCATTAACTCACAGTGGGCTAATATAATATAATATAATATAATATTATATTATAATATAATATAAAATATATAATATAATATATAATTAGCTTATATTAATTATATTAATATTAACACATAATTTCTTTTGTGAGTTTGGAATTTCAGACAAATTTTCAAAAAAATGATGGCAAAAGGAGATTGAGGATGTGTTAAGTGTGAATGTATAATTTCAAACAAACTTTTCCAGTAATGACTAAAAGAGCTTGAAGAAATATTAAAATTGCTCTAGTCCATCAGAGAGATAATACGGTAAAGGTTAAGGCGGAGGAATTGATTTCAACAAGTATGCCTGCCAGGTATTGCTGCTTCACTATCTCTGCCTGCTTATGATAATCCAGTGAGGCCATGGTAAATGTGAGGGGAACTTGGTGATTGACAACTGATGATGGAGGCTTGAATTCAGAAGTGCTCCTTTTAGCACCCATGATCACAGTCATTGTTTGCAAATTGGCCTGGTTGCATATTTTCCTTGTACCCCATATCAGGTGACAAATAAAGCAAATGCTTTCCAGTAGGGGACAGAGAAAGAACAGGCATGGAAGAAAGTAAAGGTGGCCATTTCAGCCACCCTGTCCCTAGAAACTTTAGAGCCTCAATCTCCTTTGAGTTACAAGTTTCCACCCCATTGGTCTATGTCAACTGGTTTCAGGAACTTATAGATTCCTTGGTTTCTGGAACAATAAGTTCGCAGTAAAAGCCTAGTACTAGAACTCCATTTGAGAGGCAACTTCTGGCATGTTATTTGGCATTGGTAGAAATGGAAAGGATAATGAAGAGCTCTCAGGTCCTCATGAGGCCAGAAATCCCCACTATTTTATGAATCAGAACACTCACCCAGGCAGTGCTGGCAGCAGAGAACCATCAGATAAAAGTGGTACACTAAGGACCTTGGCTGCCTTGTTACCCCAGGGAGTGACATGCCTGCATGAGTGGGTGGCAGGGAACCACATCAATTATTCTGTTGCGATATCAAATAAGGGCTCTTATATTGTGTTCTTCATTGTGTTTCTGGGGACCTCAAATCAAGGACACCCCACCAGATGCTCAGTGCTGGTTCACTAATGGATCAGGCAAGCTGAAGCTGTATTGCATTTGTTGTTCAGCATGTGCTGTTTCTCTTGTTACACCGGAAAAAGTGCCCAGAGTGCTGAACTGTGAGTGGTTCCTTTTAGTCCTGGAACACTTGGACCCAAGCACCTCTTGTACATGTTTACTGAGTCATGGACCATTGTCAGTGGCATAACAGTCAGGTCATGTTCATGGAGGGAACAGGAGTGGAGAAATAACAGTCCTTTTTATGGGGATGCAGCCTTTGGACACAATTAGCAGCACGGAAAGGCACCATCTAGTTTGTCCATATTGATGCACATAGCAAGGTACCCTATAACAGTGAGCATCACTGGAGTAACCTAGCCAATAAGAGATGAACTGAGCTGCATTTCAAATTTCCTCCTTGGGTAGAAGCAGAGCATGAACACTTCTGGAGGATGAGGGTAATGAACTATACATTACAACTATGAAATAGTTGAATTTCCCTTGGATGCTTCCACACAGAACTGAACATGGAAGTTAAGACACCATGAAATTATGGGACAAGGAACATGGAGGACCCATGGAGGACCCATTTTATTTTTAAAAGTTCCCATTCTGTCATTTATAAAAGTCAGAAATGTGAATTACAAACCTGTGCCCCAAAGGGCATTTAGGAGCTACCCCTAGATGGGATGCTCCAGACAGCTCAAGGCAAGTAGACTACTTCAGTCCTCACCTGCTATCACAAGGTAGCAGTGGACAACTTTTTTAGACTTTGGACTTGCCTTTCCAGTTTGTCATGCACTTGTACTATGTACACAGGATGTATTTTGAAAAGCTGCTTTGCCATCCTTTAGGATATACAGGTGACATCTCCTCTGACTCTGGACCCACTTTATTGTACTTTATTGTACAATCTTCTAAATGTTGGGCTCAGACTTATTCAATTAGATGGACGTTACATGTCACCTACCTGCAACAGGCAACTGGCATTCCTGAGAACTATAACAACCACCTAAAAGAGGAACTTCCACGCCTACACCCTGAAAACTCTTCTTCTTGGAATGTGCATCTTTCTCTGGCCTTTTGGAAGTTGAACTCAGCAGTTCCCAGAAGGGAAACTTAGCCTTTCTAGCATGAGAAGATTATGAAGGTGGAGGAGGGATCCAAGCCTTCTGTGCATGGGTCCTCACATCCATCAGGATAAGGATTGGCCCTGAAAGGGGAAACAAAGACATATCATTTGGGACTCTTCTTTCTAGATGCTCTACAGGGATCATCTCACTTTGTACCCAATATTACCCTCCGCACGATTCACAGATGTGGGAGTTTAGGGACACCAGAAGGAGAGGTGGGATGATGGAAGTGTCTAGAAGTGCTTAACACACAAGATGTGACAATTCAGTGAACCTACAAGACATGACTCACACATACTGGAGGTTAGTGATTAATTACAAAATCTGGGTAATTAATTACTAAATCATGATTACCCTGGGGAGTGACCATGGGACAACTTTGAGGAGTCTTGACTACTCCGATGTCAGTAATTGGTAGAGTGGACTGGAAGAAATGGGTAAGACTCTCAGATCAATGGAAAATTTGTAAAATTTTAACTCAGGGACAGTGACAAATAGACTGGGTAGTCTAACAAGGGAATACATACATACACACATACGTATATAAACATAATTTTCTACAAATTACCTGAGAGAAGTGTTTACCATAGGAAATGATTGTACCACCACCTGTTCAGGACTATTTACTGTTCTCTTCTCCGATTTCCAATAGATGTAACCCAGCAGCAACCTGGAAGACAACTTTGTCCAGGTGACCTGGGCTATAGTGATGGCAGGGAAATAATGAATGGCTCAATATGCCATCTAATCTCTGGCTTTCTCTCTCTCCTCTTTGCTAAGGATGTGCAAGGATTTCATTTTCCCTACCCTACCTCAAATTTGGACTGACATGAGGAAGTCCCTATAGCAAGGGTAATAGCACAACCTTTGAGTGTGCATTCTTTTATGTGACCTGTTGAGATACAACTCTTGAATGATATGAAACTGGTAAATGGCTCAGTCATCTTTATAGTTTGTTCACAAGTGAGCATATGAAATGCAATCGGTTAACCATTTTGGCAGGCATTGCTGATTCCACAGCCCTCAAGTTAAGCAAAAATCATGAGATTCTCTCGGCAAAGCAGTGTCTTGTCATTGCATTGCTTTAATCTTCCTCCTAACTCAACAAGGAAGCAAATGTTCTATTGCTAGTATACCATGCTATACGTGGGTTAATACCACAGGGGAAGTGGACCAGGAGGTAACTCAAAATCCAATGGCAAGCTGAAGAATGTCAACAATTCAACATGGAGGTAGTGGTCAATAAGTGGGAACTAATGTTCCAGAAAGCTGACTTTGATCTGGATTACATTTAGTACAGTCTGGAATATGAAATCAAGACTAATCATCCTGATTCAGTAGGTGAGGAAAATCCAATTACTCTATGAAAACAATTGTCAGTGATAAAGTTTCAATATCAGACTTTGTATACATGCTTTAAACCAGTTGCTGCTGTGTAGAAAGAGAAAAAGCCACTTTTGTGTTACTTTGAATAAGAGTATGACCATGACAGAAAAACTACAAAAGCAAACAGACCCGGCATGTGACCACTGACTGAAGAGGAGAATAGTGTGGCACAGCAATTAAAATCTCATATACCAGATTTGTGAAGAAATGGATCTGGAAACAAGAACTCTTTTGGACATGAGATCAATTCCAAAGAGACTTAGGAAAGTGTCTTGTTAGCACTTGCTGGCTAAGTGCTGGGGATGCTAGTGAGGGAGAAGAAGGTTTGTCTTGGGTGACTGGATAAGAATGCCTTTCACAAAAGAGGAGAATGAAAGAAGGGCAGACATCATATGAATAAAGTTCAGACAAAAGGATGGAACAGGAAAAATGGGGTTTAAAAAAATAATTTACACTTAGTTTTGTGATTTCAGGCGAGGAAGCCCTTAATAATATATTGCATATTTCACAAAACATGGTTGGTACCGTATATGCTATACTTCAACTGACACTTAATTCTTTTTCATTTTAAATATGATTTGAATATTTTCATGTCACACATCATTAATTCTCCGTGCCCCTGCAGCCTGCGGGCACACACAGGGCCAAGAGGAGCTCACTCAGCTCAGTTCCTGCCCCTGAGGCTGCCGCAGGCTGAGCCCCACCAGAGGCCACGTACAAAAGCCGGGGCCAGGTACCATCAATGTCAAGCCCGACAGAAGCCTGGACCCCTACCTGGAGCCCGTCGGAGAGATTTTCAGTCACCTAATGCCCCAGAAGAGCTGCAACTGAGGAAAGGCGATTGACCAGTTGTCCTGTGCGAGGCTTGTCAAAGAAAGCAGCCTCCTGCTTCAGGAGAGAGGGAACAGTGACGCGTTCAGCCTGTCCATGAGGCGCTGGCCTGAGGTCTGCATGAGGAGGACGCCAAGAGCACTGGTAGCAGCTCCGCCCAGAACAGTCGCTGGGCAGGAAGCAGAGGCTGGGGGGCTATTGATGGAGTCCACACTGGGCCTGGTGTAGACGACATGGATAATCCTCCCCAAGAGAAAAGGGGCGGGCATGGTGATGACGCTGGTCATAGTCAGAAAGCCCAGAGCCCCACCAGCCTCCAGCGCTCGGGGCAGCCAAACCCAGGAGCTTCTTCGCTAACGAATGGCGCCTACTCGAGTCGTCGTCCGGAGATGAGGCGGCTTGGGGAGAGCAGACTCACCCCAGACCCAGGAAGAGGTGGCGAGAGTGCGTGGGAGCCCGGGAGCTCCACACACCTGCCTGCGCCAATGCCTAGGAACCGTGCAGGGCCCGCTCCACTCACGGCAGCGCAAAGGGGGCGCCAGCGCGGAAACCAGGGACTCGGAGGCCGGAAAGCGTCCCCCATTCCCCAAACCCCCAAGGAAGGCAGCGCCGCTGGAAGCACAGGAGCAAAGCGCAAGGCGCCAGAGTCCTGGGCAACCCCAAGGGCAGGGGCGGGAGTCCGAGGGCGCAAACCAAGGCCAGGGCCCATACGGAAGCGGCCTCAGGAATTTCCCGGCTGGGCCGGGTCCCAGCAGAGGAGCAGAGGCCAGGCGCGTAGGGTGCTGAGCTTCCGCAACCACATGTCCTTCCGCGGCCCGCACCTGGCTGCGCCCTCAGCGGGGCTTTCCCACTGGAAATCAGCACTGGCTGGGACTCAGGCACAGGTAGGGAGTGTGGAATTGCCTTCTGCCCCGCCCGCTGCCTTGTACTGACTTATAAAACTGCCTTTTCCTTGCCTTATTCATACTCTTGCTGACACAGAGCTTCATTTTCAGCTTCCTGGTTGTGCCCATTGACAGACCACCTGAATTGATCACTGGGACCTGGGATAGAAGTGCCATTGTTGTTCTCTGAGTCCTTGCCTTCAACATTGAACTAAATCCATTCTAAGTATGGAATAGCAAAGACAGTGTCACAACTGAATAGAACCCAGGGAAGGAACGAAGAATGAAAGCTGCTGGCTTGTGAAGCATCACTTTGAGAATGTTCTCCCCATGAGCTAAATTGTATATTTAAATTTCTTTGGTTGTGTCTTACAATCTCTGCACATACTGCTGGTTATCTACATCAATATTTTCGTGGTGGCCTGAAAGCAGCTTCTGTGCATTAAGTTTGTGGACCTCTCAAAGACCAGACTCAAGCAGGAGTTCCATGGAGTCAAATCCCTGGCCATGATCATGAGGACTTTTGCTTGGTGCTGGTTGCCAGTACTTGCCATATTCTGTGTCATTCTTTCTCAGCCATCTTGAACTAAGGATAAGCCAAGTGGGCAATGAATAATTTCATGCTCCTGTCACCTACCAACTCGGTTGTCAAACCCATTGTCTATACATACCAGAACCAAAGCTACTGCTATACTTTTCAGAAAATCAACTTCAGAGTTGTTCTCTGCCAGACATATCACCTCAAGAGTAGTAATGGGGAGACTTCCGGCAAGATGGTGGCTGAGTGAGCTTGCCTTGCCGTCTCTCCTGGGAAGAGGCAGCTGGGCACCGCTGGAGGTTCTCCGGGACCAGGCTTTTTCAGGATTTTTTCAGGGCAGGAAGTGTCTGGACATCGATTTGTTGGGAAGGTAACGGAAAGGACTGGTCTATAAGATATAATTTGGGACTTTTCAGGAGGGGGAGGCAAGATGGCAGCTGAGTGAACTTCCCGGTTGCTAGCTCCTGGGGGGAATCGGCTGGGAGGCGTCGGAGACTCTTTGGGACCGGCTGTTTCGGGATTTTTCCTGGTCCGGAGGTGTCTGGACATCGATTTGGAGGGAAGGTAACAGAGAGGATCCATCTGTGAAATATACACGGAGATCCCAGCTACGTGTGGAGGACTCCCTCCTTGGGTGGGCGGAGCCAAGGCAGCTAGCACCGCGGCGGGTGGCGGGCGGGAGAGCCGAGCCGCGCTGTGCTGCGGCGGGCGGCGGGCAAAGGAGCCGAGCCCAGCCGGGCCTAGCCGCGCAGCGGCGGGCGGCGGGCGGGAGAGCCGAGCCGCGCTGCACCGCGCCGGACGGCGGGCGGGAAAGCCGAGCCCAGCCGAGCCCAGCCGAGCCCAGCCGAGCCACGGCGGGCGGCAGGAGGGGGACCCGAGCCAAGCCGAGCCTGGCGGCGGGGTTTCTGTTCTTTGGTTTTTTTTTTTGTTTTTTGTTTTTGTTGTTCTTGTTGTTCTTTTTTTTTTTTTCGATCCTCTCTTTCTTGTCCCCAATATTCTTCTTATACTGTTTTGCCTTAACGGTGCAATAGGTCCTACAGGAAATACCTCACATTTGCTGGGTTTCCTCACCCTCCACTGCCTCATTTCTCTGTGAATAGATTTAGCCTATCTGCACTATCCCCTCTCCCCTGCGGCTTGATATCCTCCACCATCTGCTATCTCTCCTATGTTCCGTCTCCCTTTCTTTGATCCACAAGGTATCTGACTCTTGATTTCTAATACCTTTGTTTAGTTTTCCATCTGGTATTCGTCCCTGAAACTATTACCTTTCTTTTCTCTTTCCCTCTCTCACGAAAACAATAGCCTCTTGGTGCGTACCACATTCCTCCCATATTCAGTCGTCTACCTCATTGTAGGTACTTTCCTACTGCTATAACTCTACACAATTTGCATGGTCTAACCTCCATCCTCCCAGAGCTCATATTGCTGCTTTGTGAACATATATCATCAATGCTACTTCACACTTTTTCCTTCCTTACACAATTGACTTTCCCCAGCACTAATACTTTCCTTTGAAGTGAGCTTAACTAGCAATAAGAAATTGGAATAAGAAGAACAAAGTGACAAAGAGAAGATATAACACTTACGCAAAAACAACAGCTAATTAATCTCCAAGACTAGACAAAGAAGGTAAGGAACTGATTAAACCCATCAAGAAAAAATGTTGACAAGACAGCAACAAAAATCTACAAACCAAACCAGTAATCAGGAAAACATGGCTGAATCCAATCAACAAACTGAAAATCAGGAAGGGGGGCAGGACTTCGCACAAGCAATGAAAGATCTCAGAACATTTATCACCGACAAATTTGATGAAGTAATGAAAGAGGTTAACAGCGTGAAGACAATACTTGGAGGGGAAATTGCAGACATGCGCAAAAAAATAACAGATATGATGGAAATGAACACCACAATTCAAGAAATCAAAAATACACTTACAGCAAATATCAGCAGACTAGAAGAGGCAGAGCAGAGAATTAGTGATGTGGAAGACAGTGCATTGGAAATCAAACAGATAGTAGAAGTGGTCAATAAAAAGGTAGAAAAAATCCAGATAGGACTTAGGGACCTGAATGATAATGCAAAACACTCAAACATACGTATTATAGGCATTCCAGAAGGAGAAGAGAAGGGAAAGGGGTCAGAAGGAGTGTTGCAGGAAATAATGAATGAAAACTTCCCAAATCTACTGAAAGAGACAGATGTACATATCCAAGAAGCACAGCGCACTCCACTGGTCATAAACCCCAACAGGCCCACCCCAAGACATATACTTGTCAAATTATCAAATGCTCAAGACAAAGAAAAAATTCTAAAAGCAGCAAGAGAAAAGAAAACCATCACATACAAGGGAAACTCCATAAGATTAAGTGCTGATTTCTCATCTGAAACGATGGAGGCAAGAAGGCAGTGGTATGATATAATCAAGGTACTAAAGGAAAAAAATCTCCAAACAAGAATACTCTATCCAGCTAAACTAGCATTCAAAAATGAT
Organism: Dasypus novemcinctus; assembly: GCF_030445035.2. Lineage (NCBI taxonomy): Eukaryota > Metazoa > Chordata > Mammalia > Cingulata > Dasypodidae > Dasypus > Dasypus novemcinctus. The sequence goes on along the minus strand of NC_080691.1, from coordinate 58,552,839 downwards.
GGAGAGTTCAAAAAATTCACAGATAAACAGAAACTGAAAGAGTATGTCAACAAGAAACCTCCCCTTCAAGAAATTCTTAAGGGAATTCTGCAGGAAGAAAGGAAAAAACAGGACAGTCAGAGATGGAGGAGAGTGTAAAAGCAACAAGAAAGACAAAAATAGAAGGGGAAAATATAATAATACAAACAAAATATAACAAACATAAATCCAACCAAAATATGGCTACCATAAATAACTCTCTAAACGTAATAACACTGAATGTCAACAGATTAATCTCACCTATCAAAAGATTCAGACTGGGACACTGGATAAGGAAATACGACCCATCTATATGCTGCCTAAAAGAGACACATCTTAGACCCAGAGACTCATGGAGGTTGAAAGTGAATGGCCGGAAAACAATCATACAAGCAAACAACAACCAAAAAAAGGCAGGAGTAGCTATATTAATATCAGAAAAAATAGACTTTAAATGCGAAACAATTGTGAGAGACAAAGAAGGATACTATATTTTAGTGAAAGGGACAATTTGTCAAGAAGATCGAACAATCATAAATATGTATGCTCCTAACAAGGGCACCTCTAAATATGTGAGGCAAATGCTGGAAAAACTAAGTGAAAGAATAGATGCATCTACAATTATAGTGGGGGATTTTAATACACCACTATCAACTCTGGACAGAACATCTCAAAAGAGAATCACTAAAGAAACAAAACATTTGAACAGTATATTAGAAGAGCTGGATCTAATAGACATATATAGATCATTACACCCAAACACAGCAGGATATACATTTTTCTCAAGCGCACATGGAACATTCTCCAAGATTGACCATATGCTAGGCCGCAAAGAAAGGCTTAATGAATTCAGAAAGATCGAAATCATACAAAACAATATCTCTGACCACAGTGGAGTCAAGCTGGAAATTTGCAAGGGACAGAGACCCAGACTTCACACCACAATTTGGAAATTAAACAGCGCACTCTTAGAAAAACAGTGGGTCAAAGAGGAAATCTCAAAAGAAATCAATGACTACCTTGAAACAAATGATAATGATAACACAACATACCAAAATTTATGGGATGCAGCAAAAGCGGTACTGAGAGGGAAATTTATAGCCATAAATTCATATATCAAAAAAGAAGAAAGAGCAGAAATTGAAGAATTAACTGCACATTTGAAGGAATTAGAAAAACAACAACAAAGTAACCCAACAGGAAGAAGAAGGAAGGAAATAACAAAGATAAGAGCAGAACTAAATGAAATAGAAAATAAGAAAGGACTTGAAAAAATAAACAAGACCAGGGCTGGTTTTTTGAGAAGATCAACAAAATTGACAAACCTTTAGCGAGACTAACAAAGAAAAAAAGAGAAAAGATGCAAATACACAAAATAAGAAATGAGAAAGGTGATATCACCACTGACCCCACAGAAATAAAGACTATCATAAGAGGATACTTTGAAAAACTATATTCCAACAAAAATGACAATTTAGAGGAAATGGACAAATTCCTAGAAATACATAAGCAGCCCATACTGACGAAAGAAGAAATTGATGATCTTAACAAACCAATCACAAGCAAAGAGATAGAATCAGTTATTAAAAATCTCCCAACTAAGAAGAGCCCAGGGCCAGACGGCTTCACAGGTGAATTCTACAAAACATTCCAGAAAGAACTAACACCAATCCTGTTGAAACTATTCCAAAAAATCGAAACAAAAGGAACACTGCCTAATTCCTTCTATGATGCCAACATTACCCTAGTACCAAAGCCAAACAAAGACACCACAAGAAAGGAAAATTACAGACCAATTTCTCTAATGAACCTAGACGCAAAAATACTTAACAAAATACTTGCTAATCGTATTCAACAACACATTAAACGAATTATACACCATGACCAAGTGGGATTTATCCCAGGTATGCAAGGATGGTTCAACATAAGAAAATCAATCAATGTAATACACCATATAAACAGATTGAGAGAAAAAAACCACATGATTATATCTATAGATGCAGAAAAGGCATTTGACAAAATACAGCACCCCTTCCTGATAAAAACACTCCAAAAGATTGGAATACAAGGAAACTTTTTGAACATGATAAAGAGTATATATGAAAAACCTAAAGCCAACATTGTTTACAATGGCGAAATCCTGAAATCCTTCCCTCTAAAATCAGGAACAAGACAAGGATGCCCATTGTCTCCGCTCAATTTAACATTGTCTTGGAAGTACTGGCTCGAGCACTGAGACAAGAACCAGATATAAAAGGCATTCAAATTGGAAGGGAAGAAGTCAAAATTTCATTATTTGCAGATGACATGATCCTATATATAGAAAACCCTGAGAGATCTTCAACAAAGCTCCTAGAATTCATAAATGAGTTTAGCAAAGTCGCAGGTTATAAAATCAATGCGCAAAAATCAGTAGCATTTCTATACACCAATAATGAGCAAGATCAGGAGGAAATCAAGAAACAAATACCATTCACAATAGTAAATAAAAGAATCAAATACTTAGGAATAAATTTAACTAAAGAGGTAAAAAACTTATACATCGAGAACTATACAAGATTGTTCAAGGAAATCAAAGAAGACCTAAATAAATGGAAGAATATTCCCTGTTCATGGATAGGAAGACTGAATATTATTAAGATGTCTATCCTACCAAAACTAATCTACACATTCAATGCAATCCCAATAAAAATCAACACAGCCTTTTTTAAGGAACTAGAAAAACTAACTATGAAATTTATTTGGAATAAAAAGAGGCCCCGAATAGCCAAAGACATATTGAAAAAGAAAAATGAAATAGGAGGAATCACACTTCCTGACTTCAAAACGTACTACAAAGCTACAGTAGTGAAAACAGCATGGTACTGGCATAAGGAGAGACACACAGACCAATGGAATCGAATTGAAAGTTCAGATATAGGACCTCATGTATATAACCATATAATATTCGATAAAGCCACCAAACCCTCTCAACTGGGAGAGAATGGCCTATTCAACAAATGGTGCCTGGAGAACTGGATAGCCATATGTAGAAGAATGAAAGAGGATTACCATCTCACACCTTATACAAAGATCAACTCAAGATGGATCAAAGACCTAAATATAAGAGCCAAGACCATAAAGACCTTAGAAAGCAGTGTAGGGAAACATCTACAGGACCTTGTAATAGGAAATGGCTTCATGAATATCACACCAAAAGCACGAGCAGCAAAAGAACAAATAGATAAATGGGACTACCTCAAAATTAAAGCCTTCTGCACCTCAAAGGAGTTTGTCAAGAAAGTAAAAAGGGAACCCACACAATGGGAGAAAATATTTGGCAACCATATATCTGATAAGAGACTTATAACTTGCATATATAAAGAACTCATATATCTCGAAAACAAAAAGATAAACAACCCATTTAAAAAATGGGAAAAAGATTTAAACAGACACTTCTCCAAAGAAGAAATACAAATGGCTAAAAAGCACATGAAAAAATGCTCCAAATCCCTAGCTATCAGGGAAATGCAAATCAAAACTACAATGAGATACCATCTTACTCCCATAAGATTGGCAGCCATGAAAAAAACAGTAGAATACAAATGCTGGAGAGGATGTGAAGAAAGGGGAACACTCATCCATTGCTGGTGGGAATGCAGAAGGATCCAACCATTCTGGAGGACAGTTTGGCAGTTTCTCAAAAAATTATCCATAGATTTGCCATATGACCCAGCAATACCACTGCTGGGTATATACCCTTCAGATCTGAAAACAAGGACACAAACCGATATATGTACACCAATGTTCATAGCAGCATTGTTCACCATCGCCAAAAGTTGGAATCAATCCAAAAGTCCATCAACAGATGAGTGGATCAATAAAATGTGGTATATACCCACAATGGAATACTACTCAGCTATAAGAACCAATACACTACAATCGCACGTGATAACATGGATGAACCTTGAGAATCTTATGTTAAGTGAAGCAACCCAGGCATTGAAGGACAAATACTATATGACCTCAATGATATGAAATAAGTTAACTGCCTCAGAGAGCTAGAGTCTGGAAAAGTGGCTTACTGGAAATCGGGGGGTGGAGGAAGGATGTGAGTTAATGTCTGTAGGGGTGGAATCTGTGATGAGCTGGGGGTAAGTATGAGCACAAAGAAGGGACAAAATGGGGGCAAGGGGTTACCTTCGGGTGGGGTTTTCTGGGTTTGAGGGGGGCTGGGGATGGGAAGAGGGGTAATATGGTCCAAGAAATAGGTGGGAGGGAGGGGCAGCATACAAACATGGGAGAGTGCCAGAAGTTTGTTGAGAACTAAATGTTGAGTACAATGTATCAAAGTATAAGTAGGAGGGTCACCTGGTTAGGACGCTCAGGGGGTATGGTCTGATGCGGGATGGACTCCGGAGGGAATAGCTGAAGGCTCATTTTGCCAAGGTGGGTTCTACCATTGGGTGGGGTGGACCCATATCCTGGGGAAGACTAATGCCGTTGAATAGAGAGAACTGTATCTCTCGTGAGAAAGGACGGCTCCCAGGGCATTAGATTGGCAGGCGTTGTGGGCCCTCAGGGGAGGGGAAAATGTACGTGCAATGGATAGAAGAAAGGTAAATAAGGGGGCAAAAGAGGAGTTATGTGAGAGTACACGAGGATGAATATAAAACAGCTAATATTACACCAAAAACATATAGGGGACGACAGACTAATAATGAAAACCATAAGACAAAACAGAGGATAACTAAAAAATTTAGAAAACTGTACAACCTAATGTATGGACCACATAGTAAGCACAAATGTTACCTTGTTTGAAAACTATAGTTTCAGAATCTGTACATCAGTTTCAGGAAATATGATATGAATAAGTTAAAAGATTATTGCTGTGGAAGGGAAAAGGTTTTATGGTGGATCTGGGGAAATACTGTATATTGTATATATGAATTTTGATGATCTAAGACTCTTCTGAAGCTGACATTATGTTGGGATTCACTTTACGGGAAGTTTTGGATCACAGAATGGTTCAACAATGGCAGCGGAGGAATACTGATATGGGATGTTATTGACAGGATATATATGGTTGACAGGGAGTTATACAGGGCATATGCCCAGGGTATATGGTAATGTCTATATATACTCATAGTGGAAACAATTAAAAACAACAGCTGGGGGGGTACTGGGCTCCTGGCCGGGGGGTCACTGTTGTGGGCCCTGGGAGAGCAGCGGCAATCCTCCAGGTGCAACGGCAAGAACCAGGAAGGAAGGAGGGCCCAACAGTGGGCTCTTGATACTAATGGCTATGCTTTTGAGCCTGTGCACCTGCAATAAGAACAAGGCCTAGAGTAGCATTGTGCCTGGGGGCTTCCTCTTGACAGCCTTCATGTTACTCAAATGTGGCCACTCTCACAGCCAAACTCAGCATGTAGATGTGATCCATTCCCCCCAGCGTGGGACACGACACCCGGGGATGAGCCTCCCTGGCACCGAGGGATCACTACCACATACCAGCTGAAGAAGCAACTAGAAAATGACCTTGAATTAAAGATTCAATGCGGAACAGCAGAATATACCTGTCTACATATAATAACATGACTTCGGGAAGCGGTTTGACCTAATGTAAGGGGGAAATGGAAAGGAGAAATGAGATTATAAGGCTGTGAGTCTCTAAAAAAGAGTCTGGAGGTTGTCAGAAGGAATACCCCTATGTACAACTGAACATGGTCTAAGAGACAGATAAGGTAGATACAACCCCAGGTATTGGTTCTTTTGAGGGATAAAGAGACCCACGGGTTCTATGGTCATGGCAGAAGGGGTTCACTGCCATGACAGATGGCCCTTCTTTGGAGCTGGTGTTTCTGCGTGATGGAAATGGACTCAGAGGGGATCTCTTTTCACAAGACTTGCATGCTACTTTATTGGAATTGTAGTTGGTGCTGAGTTCAAGATATATGTAGGGGATTTGAATCTCTGGACTGATAATATGACACCCAGGCCCAGAGCCTCAACAGACTTCAGCTCCTACACTTTGACTTATTGGACTTACTCCACTCAGCTAACATGGAGTTGAAAAAGGTCAACCACCACAACATGGAGCCTAGAGTGTCTACAACTAGAAGCGGGAAGAGTGCATCCAGTACCCATGTGGAATCTAAGCCCTCACTTGACATAGTTGTGCAATGGACACAACCAATCCAATGTCCACAGAGAAAATGTGAAATGGGTGTGGGAACGGTAGCCATGGGGGCTGCTGGGTGTGGGGAACGGGAGGAAGAGATGAGATGTGGAGGCGTTTTCGGGACGTGGAGTTGTCCTGGATAGTGCTTCACGGACAATTACGGGACACTGTAGATCCCCCCAGGGCCCACTGGATGGAACGTGAGAGAGTCTGGGCTATGATGTGGACCATTGACTATGGGGTGCAGTGATGCTCAGAGATGAACTTACCAGGTGCAATGGATGTATCATGATGATGGGAGAGAGTGTTGCTGTGGGGGGAGTGGGGGGCGGGGGCGGTGGGGTTGAATGGGACCTCATATATTTTTTAATGTAATTAAAAAAAAATAATAATAAATAAATATTTTTAAAAAAAAAAGAGTAGTAATGGGAAGACAGTAGTATATCCTGCCCTTGACCTAAGACCTCTTCACTGGCCTGTGTGAGGAGAAGGCATAAATTCATGATAAACAAAAGGGGAAGATATGAGTGGCCAATTCTCATTATTATAATTACATGGGCTGCAGCTACTGAGTGATTCCCCCGAGTTATCGCGTACCTAGCTAATATGTACATGTTATTACTGGGCTCCAACTATTGAAAAATATAATTTTGTGGTATTTATGTTTCCACTCATCTGCTCTTCCTATGTGGATGATGTTGATGGCTTCAATGAATTATAAAAGAAGATTTTTTTTAAAATCTGTATTTTTCATGGTAAGAAATAACAAGTCATTTTTCTGTGAAAAACTGCAAACGATTATACTATTATAATGCAAATAATTTTATCATAGATACAATGGAAAAATAAGAATAGGTTATGCTAAAAATATATAAACGTTCATGGGAAGGCTACTGGAAAATAAAAGTATAATTCTTTAATCAAGAAACTGCTATTAATTTAGAAGAATAATATTCTCAAAAATTATTAGAATATTATCAGATACCAATTTTGAGCTCCCTTTTTTCCATTCACAGAAAACTTACTCTAGTGGTAGAAATTGGTGAAATAGGATTCTCCATCTAGTATACCCCCTTCCATATCTAGGAGGTGTTTTTTACCTCACTCCCAAGTTCAAGTTTGGCCAAGTTGTTAGAACACAAGGTGTGAAAATTTTAATATGTAAAATTATACAAATGTTTGTGTTATCAGGTGAGGGAAAGAAAACATTTCTATAAAAGCATACATAAACAGATACAATAACAATATAAACTGGAAGATAAAGAATTATATAGGAGTGTATTTATATATACTACTTAAATTAATGTAGTAGTATTTGAATTATGTTCTAGAGACCTTAAATGTTTAATTACAAAGACAATTACTATGAAAATAAATAGAAAAATATAGAAAATGAAATAAGGAAAACAAAATGTTACAATAGAAAACATCAATTATATTAACAAATAAAAAGACAGAATGGTTACATTGAGGACAAAATAATCAAGATATACAGAAAACAAATAGCTAAAACAAATAGCTATCAGTTTTTACCTTAAATGCTAATGGAATAAGTATTCCTATTAACAGGAAGAGAGTGGGATATTGGATGAAGAAACATCCGTCTACATTTGACCAGAAAATTCTCACTTTAATAAAAAATCAAAATGAGGTTGAAGGCATAATGGTGGAGAGATATTAAATGAAATATCAATCAAAAGAAAATTGGAATGCCTATATTATACTCAGTAAAACAGAGCTCATGTCAAAAGTTTGTAAGAGACAAAGAAGTACATTATATATTAAACCAAGTTTCATTCCAGAAAAAAAATATTTAAAACTCTTAAAAAAGAATGCACCTAACAATAAAGTCCAAAAACATAAAGCAAAAATTAACAGAATTAAAGGATAAACAGACATAGATCTATAATAATGGTTGATTGTAGACTTTAACACTTTCAATACTTGGAAGACTATCTAAACTGAGTTTCAGTATGGAAAAAGAGAACTTTAATAACTCTACCAACCAAGTAGACCTAACCATTGTATAGAACACTCTACAAAACAACAGAACACACATTCTTTTCAAGTATACACAGATCATTCTTGAGGTAGACCATATGTTAGTACACAAATTATATGTTTATAAATTTTAAAATAGTGAAGTCATATAAAGTATTTTCTCAGATTACAGTGGAATGAGGTTAAAAATATAAAATAAATAAATGGAGAGTATTTACTAATAAGTATAAATTAAACAGCACACTATTAAACAACCAGTAGATCAAACATGAAATCCAAGGGAAATTAGAAAATTCATTGAGGCAAATGAAAATGAAAACACAACATACCAAACCTTGAGTGAGTTGGAAAAAGCAGTGCTCAGAGGGAAATTTATACCTTAAAATTACTATATTTTTCAAAATTGAAAATATTATAAATCAATTACCTAGCTTTGTAGCAAAAGTATCTAGACAAAGTAGAGCAAAGTTATACTCAAAGTTAGAATTATAAAGATTAGAGCAAAGATAAAGGAATTAGGAAGTAAAAAAATGAGAGTGATGACAACACGCTGATGCAAGATATCCCCTAAAGATACCTCCCAGAGATGTATCAAATAAAGGACAAATCCCATTTGCCTAGAATTCTGGAGGATGGTAGAGATGAGTGAAGGACTGCACAAATGCTGAATCAATCTCAGGAAATTTCCATCCTGGATGCTGGATAGCACCCTTTCCCTCATTTGGTTGCCTGCTCTAAGGAGACACTTAAAGGCTGCATGGGCTGGCTCCCTCCAACCACAGAATGAAACTGTAGTTTAATAGCAGCTAGTTAGAACTCCGTGCATATCCAGACACAGCGATATAAGGCCGTATAAACCTAGGGTAAAACACAAGCCACAGAATATGACTGAATACAAAGTGCTCTTCTCTCAGAGACAGAGAGAGGGAGGGTGAGAGATACTGTGATTTAAAACTGGTAAGAACTATTGTACTCTCATCCAGTCGAGTTTCCTAGATTCAGTCAGCTGGGTACCTAAAGACAAAACAGACTTCTCTAAAGTGACACACCTTTTTGGGTTTACTACATCTGACTCCCCCAGAAGGGATGCCCTGATAGGGAAAACTGGAGACAGAAAAGCCTCACAGAAAAAAAGGTGGGGTTAAACTGAATTGCTGTTGTATTGAATGGGTGCCAGCACGGAAAAGGATAAGAAAAATAGGGCTCTGAACATGGGGAGGAATATATACAAATCACAAGAGCTGGAGAGAAAAGACTGCACATAAACAAACAGAACAAAATAAGATTCTTGGAGAATGAACAGAAGAAAGGAAGCTTTCTCCTGGTGGTGAAAAAATTTCCTAAAAAACTGCACCATATATCCAGGGGAAGAATTAGACAATAAAGAGCTGAGAAAACCCAAACAATTAAACACAGACTATTTCAAAGGTTTAGGAAAAGTTAGAGTAAGCACCAAAGAAAAGCCTTAACACAAAACAAATCATCAATAACAGCCTAGACAATAGTGATAAATGGACCTTCAGAATTAACTTATCTAGAAAATCAGAAGCTAGATATCAGCAAAAAATTACAGGACATGCTAAGAAACAGAAATTTATGGCTTACTTTAGGGAAGAAATTAAAACTTCAGAGCCAATTCAGAAGTTGTAACAACGAATCCAATATGTTCAAAGCAATAACCTAAATGAATTCAAGGAATGAAGGAAAATATGCACAAAGAGATAAAGGATATTAAGATGACAATATGTGAGCATAAAAATGTGAAAGTATATAAAGAAACATTTGAGAAATTAAAGAAAGGAAAGGCACAATTTTGGAGATTAATAATGCTGTAGAGGTATACAGAGCAGAGTTGAGAAGGCAGAAGAATGAATCAATGGGCTGGAAAACAGGAAATTGAAATCATACAGTCAAAAGAACACAGAGAGAAAATACTAGAAAAATGATCAGTGTCTCAGTGATTTGAGTGATAGCATGAAATGCACAAACATACATACCATGGGTGTCCTAGAAGGAGACGAGAAAGGAAAAGGTGCAGAAAGAATAGAGAATAAATGAAAAAAATCCAAAATATTTTTTTTTTAAAGATTTATTTATTTATTTAATTTCCCCCCCTCCCTTGGTTGTCTGTTCTTGGTGTCTATTTTGCTGCGTCTTGTTTCTTTATCCGCTTCTGTTGTCATCAGCGGCACAGGAAGTGTGGGCGGCGCCATTCCTGGGCAGGCTGCACTTCTTTTCACGCTGGGCGGCTCTCCTCACAGGCGCACTCCTTGCGTGTGGGGCTCCCCCACGCGGGGGACACCCTTGCGTGGCGCAGCACTCCTTGCGCGCATCAGCACTGCGCATGGCCAGCTCCACACGGGTCAAGGAGGCCCGGGGTTTGAACCGCGGACCTCCCATATGGTAGACGGACGCCCTAACCACTGGGCCAAAGTCCGTTTCCCCCAAAATATTTTTGAACACCTTTAGTGATGCTCATCATTCACACATGAACATATATAAACAATAAGTATATAGTAAGAGATGTGAACTTGCAAAACAAACATGCATATCAACTGCAGTGCTCCTATACATTACCCCACCATCAAGAACTTGCATTGTTGTGAAACTGTTGTTGCAAACTATGAAGGAGCATCATAAAAATATTACTGTAACCAATATCTTACATTCAGTGTCTATTTCCCTCAACCCACCTGGTTATTAACATGTTGTGTTAGTATTATATACTTGTTATAGTTCATGAGAGAACATCCTCACATTTGTTTTGTTTACCACATTCCAACATCCACCACAGGATTCATGGTATTATACACCACCATCCTTCATAAAATCTCTTAACAGTGTACACTCAGTGGCTCTCATAATCATCACAGGGTTGTACTGTTATCACCTATCAATTTTCAAATGTTTTCATTAATAAAAAAAGGAAAAGCCCACACCCTTTTATGTCTCCTTTTTGGTACTCCTTATAATTGATATATCTATTTGCTATTGTTGCAAAAATATATTACAATATTGCTGTTAACTATAACCCATAAATTATTTTAGTTGTAATTTTCCCATGTATTCCCATATTCTTAACACTTTGTAAAAGATGACCATTCTTATATTATACAGTTAACCACAATCTTCACCAACAACCAAAATCATCATACTATACAGTACCTAGATTACTTTCTAGCTGCCTTTCAATGAAATATGACATCCACAGACTACCACTTTCAGCCACAAACACATTTATAATTCAGCAGTGTTAGTTATGCTCACTATAATGTGTCATCATCAATTTTATTCCTTTCCACACATTTGTAATAAATCTTATTAAAAATACTATGTACATTAAATATCAACTCCCACTTTCAATCCACATTCTATTTCCTAGTAACTTGTATTCTAGATTTACCTCCATGAACTTACTCATCATATTTAGATCATTAGTGGCATCAAGCAATATTTGTCCTTTTTGGTCTGACTCATTTCACTCAACAAAATGTTATATTCATCCTGATTTCATTTTTTCTTAAAGCTGAATATATTCCATTGAATGTACAAAACACATTTTGTTTATCCATACTTTGGTTGATGGACACTTGGATTGATTCCATATCTTAACAATTGTGAATAATGTTGGTATGAACTTAGGGGTGCAAATGTCAGTTTGGGTGCATGTTTTCAGTTTTTCTGAATATATTCCCAGTAATGTGATTACTGGATCATATGGCAGTTCTATATTGGTTTCTTGAGGAACTAGTAAATTGTATTCTACAAAGCCTGCACCATTCTACATTTCCACCAGCAGTAAACAAGTCTTCCTATTTCTTGAAATCCTCTCAAGCAGTTGTAGTTTTCTGTGATTTTTTATAAATTATGGCCATCCTATAAGGTGTGGAATGGTATTTCATTGTGCTTCTGATCTGCATTTTAATAGCTACTAATGTTAAACACTTTTGAATGTGCTTTTGGCCATTTATATTTCTGTCTTGGATTAATATCTATTCATGTCTTGTGCCAATTTTTAATTGAATTGCTTGTCTGTTGTTGGATGATCTCTTTATATAACATGGACATCAAATTCTTCTTGGATAAGTAGTTTACAAATATCTTCTTCCATTGAATAGTCTGTCTTTATATCTTCTTGAAAAAGTCCATTGAAGCAAAAGTGTAGTTCCCATTTATCTATTTTTTCCCATGCTTTGTTTGTAAGGTCTAAGAAACCACTGTCTACCAAAAGACTTTGAAATTTTCCCTATACTTTCTTCTAGAAAGTTTATGGTCGTAGCTTTTACAATTAGGTTTTTCATCTATTTGAGTTCATTTTGGTATAAGGTATGAGAAAGGGGTCCTTCTTATTCCTTTTGGATATGGATATCCAATTTTCCCTGCATCGATTTTTAAATTTACTCTTCTTCCCCACCAGGGTGGGCTTGACAGCATTGTCAAAAATCATTTTGCCATAAACTTGAAGATCTATTTCCGACAGCTCAAGTCTATTCCATTGGTGAACATACATATCTTCATGGCAGTACCATGCTTATTTTTTTTTTACTACTGTAACTAATCAATATGTCTTAAAGTCAGGAAATGAGAGTCTAAGAACTTTGTTCTTCATTTTTAGGACATTTTCAGCTGTTTGGGATTCTTACCCTTCCAAATAAATTTGATAATAGTCCTTTCCAATTCTGTAAAAAAACGGTGCTGGAAGTTTTATTGGGAATGCATTAAATCTGTAGATAAATTTGGGTAGAATTGACATATTCACAATATTGAGTAATCCAATTCATGGACATGGAATGCCCTTCCATTTATTTAGGTCTTCTTCAGTTTACTTAGTAAAGTTCTGTAGTTTTCTGAATACAAGTCCCTTATATTCTTCATTAATTTTTCCTAAATATTTGATTATTTAGTCACTATTATAAATGGGATTTTTTCTTTCTTCTCAGATTAGTAGTATATAAAATTGCTACTGATTTTTGCGTATTAATCTTGTACCCTGCCACTTTGATGAACTCATCTATTAGTTCTAGTGGTTTTTTTTTTTGTGGAGTTTTGGGATTTTTAAATATATAGGATGATGTCATGAGCAAATTGTGAAAGCTTTATGTCTCCCTATCTTATGTGGATGCCTTTTATTTCTTGTTCTTGCTCCAACTAGAATTTCTAGCACCATATTGAATAAAAATAGCTATAGGAGGCATACTTTCCTTGTTCCCAATATCAGCAGGAAAGTTTTAGTCTTTTGCAACTGAGTACAATGTTAGCTATGGATTTTTCCTCTATTCACTTTATAAAGTTAATGTTTCCTTCTATCCCTACCTTTCAGACAGTTTTCATCAAGTGAGGATATGTGATTTTGTTAAGTGCCTATTCCATGCCAATTAAGATGATCATATGATTTTTCTTTCTCAATCTAGAAAAGTGATGTATTACATGGATAGGATTTCTTTTCTTGAAATGCCCTTGCATAGCTGGGATAAATCACACTTGGTCATGAAGTATAATTAATTTAATGTGTTGTTGGCCTCAATTAGTAAGCATTATGTTGAGGATTTTTGCATTTATAGTCATTAGTAAATTGGTCTTTACTTTTCTTTTTTCATGATATCTTCATCTGGCTCTGGTATTATGGTGATGTTGGCTTCATAGAATGAGTTTGGTGACATCCCCTCTTTATATTTGCTGGAAGAGTTTGAGTGAGATTGGTATTAATTCTTCTTTGATTGGCAGAATTCACTTGTGAAACCTTCTTTTCCTGTGATATTCTTTTCTAGGAAGTTTCTAATGACTATTTCCATGTCCTTATTTGTGATTGGTTTGGTGAGATATTCTATTTCTTCTAGGGTCAGTGTAGGTGTTTCTAGAAATTTTTTCTTTTGTCTCCATTTTCTCATATGTTGCCATACATTGTTTATAGCATCCTCTCACTATGTATTCAACACATTCAAGGTCTCAAGAAGAATAAGTACCAATTTCTCATAAGAAATCATGGAGGTGAGAAGGCAATGATATGTTATATTAAAGATTTTGAAAGATTAAAAACTGCCAGCCAAGAATTATTTATCTGGCAAAACTGCCCTTCAAAATTGAGAGTGAGTTTAAAGTCTTTATAGTTAAAAACTAAAGACAATGTAAACATGAGCCTGGATCTACAAAAGATATTAAAGAGATTGCTATAATCTAAAAGGAAAAGACAGGAGTGAGAGGCCTGAAAAAGAGTATAGAAGTGAAGGTTATAAGTAAGGGTAAAAAAATGGTATTAAGAGAGACAGTAGTAAGCTAGGTCAATGGAGACCCAAAAGATATAATGGATGAAGTAAATAAACTTTACAATAATAGTGTTAAATGTTAACATTGAACTCCCCAATCAAGAAACACAAACTGACAGATTGTAAAATAATATGAATCATGTCTCGAATTATATACATGGACACAGAAGGACGGAATGTAATAATTTGGGGAATGTTATTGCATGCAAACTGTTGGAGACTGAAGACTGAGAGTTTCCCTTTTCTCTGGAGAATCATCTTCATGCAAATGAGCTCTCCAACCAGCTGCTACCATGCTTACCCCTTACCTGTTAAAAGATTCTTAAGTCAGTTTATGGAATTCTCCTTCACTGCCACTAATAAAAAGACAAATTCTTTGTGTTTGATTACAAATGGAAGATGTTGCATTTTCTGTGTATATTTTGAGATAAAGTACATCTCTAAATTTAGCATCTGTCCACTTACACTTCCAGGCTTGTGAACTACATAGAGAAACAATATCAGCAACAATAGGTGATTGATGATGCTTCTGGGGATGAACCTATGATACCCTGAGGAAACAAGTAGAACACCGACCACTCACTTGTCACCAAGAGGTGAAATGAGCAAGAATGGATGCAGCTTCAATTCTGCAAAGGAAAGTGTCAGAAGGGACTGGGTGTCATCTCTCCAATATCCTTGTTAAAGGCCAACACCACAATACAAGAGAATATTATGATTAGAATCCCTCACACAATGAGAGTAAGAAGAGTCTTGGTTGTGAACACAGGTCTCGTTTGTACTGGCTTTGTGGAGGAATGCAAGCTAGGTTGAGGGAAGACTCTCCAAGACCAACTACTTTAAGAGTCACCACAGGCTTCAGAGGCTTCCATGTTCTTGAAAGAAAAGGTAACTCTCTGCTCTTGCAGCCACAGTCCTTTTAGTGCCATCTGAATATGCTCCCAGAAGAAGGAGAGTAGGAACCTTGATGTAGTCCCTCTTGAATGTACATTCCCCTTGACATTTAAATGCTGAATGCAGGCAAACACTCTCTCATGGTCTCAGGTGATTCATGTGATTCCAAGGCATAAGCAACTCAGCATCCAGTTTCCAAATGTGTATATCAAATACAAATATTGTTATAGACCAGCAATATTGACCAGACTCAGACTCTGAATAAAGTTCCAATTGAGAGCTTTATTAGCCACGCAGCAACTGCCTCGTCCTATTGGGAGAGCGGCCCCGAGTCACGCGGGGAGTTTGCTTATATAGGCTTTTAGGTTCAGGGCGGGGGGCAATAGCTCAGCAAGCAAGTATGTGCAGAAGCAGGTGTTTGCGGTTAATCAAGCGCTGGGAATTCTATCAGGGGAGACAAGCAGTCGGGAATTCTTGTTATTTACAAGGGTCTGAGTTAGGTTGGTCTTTTGGCAGGGGCTGACAACACTTTCTACAGGAGGAGGCCTTGAGATAAGGTTTTACAGTTGAGCAAGCTTATTATAGAAGCGAGATATAGGCGGTTAGGGGGCTGTGGAATTTTCCTCTCGGGTGGGAGTGGTCACAGGCTCCTACTTATCCACATTTCCTACTTCTCTTTTGGGGAGATTCAAACCTTTGAATCTGAGTACTTTCCAGTGTCCTGCATAGGCAAGCTTTGGTATGGGGTGTTCAGGATTAAGAGCTTAACGGTTTGCACTCTCGCTTAGATAAATTGAACTAAACGATTGATTATGAGTGGGCCGCAGGTTAACAGCAACAATAGGAGGAGTAAGAGGCCCAAAAGGGCAGTGATAAGGGTTGTAAGCCATGGGGACTAATTAAATAAACTTTCATATCAATTTTTGGTGGCTGACTGAGCTTTTTCTTATTTTTCTAATCGTTTCCGGACTAAGTTTAAGCTTTTTTAAATGATGCCAGAGTGGTTAGCATAAAAGCAACAAGTTTCTCCTAAAGCTAAACAGAGACCTTCTTGTTTGAGGAATGATAAGTCCAGTCCCCGCGGGTTCTGGAGGACTACCTCGGCTAAGGAATCAAGTGCTTCTTTTAAATGTGAAATTTGATATTCAAGGTTCTTGACTTCCTGGGTAACTAGGGCTGACAATTGGCTGACATTAGAGTGATTTTTTACGAAAGCTGCTGATTTTACTGTGGTTGACCCAGCAATGCTCAGCTTAATTAGAAGGGGAACTAGGATTGGGGCCCTCTTGTACCGGTGGTGCTTAAGACTCGATGTTTTAAGATATTTTCTCTCAGTTTTTTCAGAGAAGTAATGTATGGGCCACTATGCCTCAGTTTTTAATATTTTGCCCTTTTTGTTTTAGTTGAGGTGACCGTGCCTGTCTTAGGTTGCCTTCCTTTGAGAGTTTTACTCGTTATTGGCTTCTGACCAAGCTCTTCGACTTGGGGAAGTTACTGAAGTGCTTTTGCCAGCACCAGATTACTTACATGTTTTATGGCTGTTACCCTTTGCAATTTTCTCTGAAAACAACGTCTGGCACAGGGGAAAATTATGAGCAACAGAACAAACACGATCAGCCTTATTTTCAAAGCTGACAGGAAATGCTGTGACTTCTACTAATTGACTGGGTTAAACCCTGCAATATGTGAAATCATATCTGAGAAAATATTCTTACCATTGGTTACATGAATTTAATTTTGAGACTTTTTTGTATATTTTTTTGTAATTCTACCATTTCCAGAGAGAGATTACTTTTATGGCCTAACAAATGGTTCCTAACCCTTATATTGTATCTGATGAATTACATGCAGAGTTATACAGAAAATTTCATTCCAATCACACTTCAATCCTTTCAACAAGTTTAAACTATACAATTGATTCTCAATATGCAAAACAGCCAATTCTAATTCATTAACTTAATTATTTAACTGTTTATCAATGTAATTTTTGCTATGCCATAAATTACTAGCATTTTATGCTAATCATGACATGTATTGTTGAGTCTGTACTTTTAAGTAAAGTTACCATAGCGGTAGCAGCAGCTGTAATGATTCCAATCAGTCTCAAAATGCTTATAATAAGCAGTCTAATAAAGCATTTAGTCCATTTCAACAATTCTTGTACTATATGTAGCAATAACTGACTTTCAGGAGATGACCGCTAAATCCGCATCATTCTCACAGGTATCCAGATGCCTTTTCTTCTTCTGGCTATTGCTATTGTTTCTTCATCCTGCAACACACTTTTTGGTAGACGTGTATACAAGGCACTATTTTCATAAAACAATGAGTTGTTTCTAATAGTTACTTTACAAGTCATGAAAACACATGGATTTTTAACACAGGCTTTAAAATGATATTTTTAAGGGTTAAATATTGTCCTGTTTTGTTTATATTTCTCAGCTATTCATATGGAGGGGCAATTTCAAGAAATATTTTTCACAACCTCTTTTGCAGGTTATGATTATAAGTGCTATCAGTTCAAGGGGCTAATATTCACTTTTTTTTTTTTTTTTTTTGCCATGTTAATAGTCCCTGCTACAATAGCATAAGGAGAGAGCACATAGGCCTAAAGCCCACAGGCAGACACAAGCTGCAGGCTCACAGTTCCAGAATCTGCAAAGCCAATGTGATGCATGGCAGCAATTGCCACAGGTTATCTGAGGGCTCATTCTTCTTAAGAGCAGGAGGGACTCGACCTTAGTTATTGGCTTTGGTGAGTAACAGGCAGCTGGAACTGCCAGGCTAGGCACCACAAAGTTCGGAACTCACAATGCCTGTTTTTTTCAGTGGAAACACCCTGCCTTTTTCAGGGTTTCAGCGGTAGGGCCCTGGATCTTTATAAAGGCATCTGCTTTAACAGTTTTAAAAGTAATGTTAGTGGGGTGGGCAGGGACATGATAGACAGTCACTTGTTACTACTAGGAGGCATCCCGGATGTTCTTTCATAGATTTTTGGGTGATTTACAATGGTTTTCTATTTCTGTCTTGCTTTCAGTACCTGCAAACCACCTCTGGATAAGGATGGCAGTTTTTAGAGTGACCAGACACTATTGGGTTAAATCTTTCACTTTTAGCAGGACCTCTTATGCTGCACATAATTGCTTTTTTTACATTGTACTTTTGGCTTTTTTCTAGAATTGTGATTAAAACCCAAGGGGTACTTGTTTATAATTTTGCCTTTGCCACAAACTCCACTCAAACCAAATATTGGTGCTTGCTACATTTAATTCATAGGCTAAGTTAATGTCCGCAATTTACTTTCTTTCTATCATTTAAAACAGTTTGCTGGAGGTTTTCCCACTTTTATGAAGGATTTTTTCCCAATTAATACAAACAACAGCTTCAATATTTGAGCTAAATGTGGGATGAAAGATTTTTAGTATTTTAATAATATTACAAATTCTATTAACATGAGAAAACATTGTATTTTATTAATTACAGCAGAAAATACAGTTTTATTTTACTCAACCAAACAACACTTAAGAATTTGATAGAGCAGCAGGTACTTTGCAGCTTGTTCTAATTGCATAGTTCAGGCTTTTAAGATAAGATATTACTGTTTCTGATGATTTCTTTAATTTTGAAAAAAGGATTTCTGGTTAGTAACATTATCAGTAGGGTTTTCGTCAACAGATTTTTTTTTCTATACAGCCTGATGATTATTACCATGCCAGGAGAGATGGTTGGGCTATACACATAGCCCTGAAAAGCACTGCAAAAGTTCATTGTTGGGTTTTTCACAGATAGAGGAATGCAGGCTGGCTTGCCTGTCCAAGACAATACTAAAGAAAGTTTTAGCAAGTTTTAAAATAAAGTGATAGCGACACAGCTGGACATTAACTTTTTGCAACAAACTAGCAATATTTGGACTGCTGCATACTACAGTATTGTTATTTTAATTTATGATAAGAGGTTGTTTCTGTGATACATTTTTATAATAATTAAAGCCATAATTAACCACATTGTACTTCTGTTTAATATTATGCTGAAATATCGATAAATTTATACACTTTTAATTATTTATTTGAACCTTTTATTCATACAACTTTAACAGAGGGTTAAAGTAAAAAACCTGTTAATTTTATAACACTTTTAAACACCTTCCATTGAACTTAAAACATATTAAGTGAACTCAACTATTATTTTAATTTTTCTTTTAAGGTAAAAGAACACATTTCTTGCAATTAGTTTGAAATAAAAAGCTACTTTTCAGGATTTGATTTTGAGAAAGCAGGTTTGAACATTATGTTTTTTTAAAAGAGATAAGACCTTTTCTTCTTCAAACACTGAGGAAATGATGAGGTTAAAGCTCAAGAAGCTATTTTGGTAAAACAGATGTTCTTTGTATACTGATTATTCAGAAAACTTTTACCAAAACAGACTAATGACTTGAGAGATTTTGAGAAAGAACAAAATTTTTAACCTTGCAACAGTATACCACCCAATATTAAACTTTTCAAAACTTTATGGACAGATCCACTAAATCTCACTCAATCTTAATCACAAAAATTTCCCCTTCATAACCTTTCTATACTTTCAGCGTTCACTCAGGCTTCATCCCACACTCTATTGTTCCTCATAATTAATTATTTTATTTCAGGACAAAATTTTCTCCTGTTTCTTTAACAATAAAAACACATTCTATACATCTCACATACATAAGTTACCAGGCAACCTTTTTATAACATATAATTACTATCAACATTAAACTTTTTTTCACTTTAAACTTATTAATATGCAATACCAGAAACAGTCTCCCAGAAGCAAGTTGGCAGGGGAGGCTGGCTGCCAACAAGCCATCCTGTTATAAAATTACTTATTATTATTATTATTAATTCAGTTTTTGTTTAATAGTGACTTTCTGGATTTAGCCATTTAAACACTTTAATTTAAACAATGCTTCATTAAACTTATAATTATTTATAACTATATAGACCATAATTATACTACTTTTGTTGTAGAATTTGAGAGGTTCAGTTATTTGCATATAGAAAGGCCAGGACTCAGGTATGATTTTGAGAGGGAAAAATGGTTTATTGATGGCTGGTCAGACTCGGGTGCTTTCTGTTTCAAACCCGAGCCCCGAACAAGATTTTTAAGTTCTTTTTATACAGGGTGGGGAGTCAATGGTGCTTTTAATCAAAGAAAACTACTTTCTTTGTTAGTTAAGTCTTTGCCTGAGTACCAGGTAGATTTTGAATTAACATATCACTCACACTTCAGGTGAGTTTGAATTAGCATCTTGCCCACATTCTGTCTGGATGCAACTTTGAATACACATTCAGTCTTAAATCTTTTCTGAACATTCAAAGCCTATATTTCTTAACTGGATTTCTAGAGACTAGGCACACTTGGATATAGAATTAGATGATTTTGATTTTATGCACAGGCTATATTATATATTTTTTTGAGGCCAAGTCCAAGTTCCCTTAAGTTTTGGCATTGCCACCATCAGAGTTTCCCTGGACTGACTGGTATGTGTAGAGTTTGCATTGCTAAATTGCCTCCTGGGATTGGAGTCGTTGCCATGGTCACCAAGAGCAGGACTGCAGCCTCTTACCGTTCCATACCCACAAGTTAGGACAGACAATTTGGGTTAAGTTTATCTCTGAAGAGACAAAGATCCTCCCACCCATAGCCCACATTACTTTAAGACAAATTTTATTTTCACAGAACACATTTTTTTTAACTTAAAATCACCACAATATCTTCCACAATTCACCACATGCATTTAAGTTTCATGAGGTTATGAAAATTAGCCATCCTATTTTAGGGCAAAACACACCTTTTTGAGAAACTTATTAAATTTCAGTTAGCATTCCCACAAATTTTTAACTTTCTTTAATATTCATTTTTTACATCCTTCATTTTATTCTGTGAGAAAAAATAAACTATCCATTTTAATTTAGGCAAGAACTATTTTTTAATGAAAAGACACAGGAATTTTGTTAAGACTTACAATTTTTGTCATTGTATAAATCCCATTAACATTCAAACATATGTATTAATATAAGCGCTTATTTAATATTTGGCCATTTGAATAGAGCTCTCCTAAAAATCTTTATTCATTAATTTATATCACCATCCAGAGGTTTTAAAATACACACTGACATTGAACAAACAGATAAATACAAAACAATTAAAACACACTAGCAGAAACACACAATTTACAATTCACTCATAATTCTTCACAAATTACACAGAACAGAAATACAAAAAGACAAACAAGACAGATGAAGAGACAAACCAGACAACCTGAACCGGAGTCAAAAGTGATGGCTCACTGTGACCAGTGAGTGGGATCTATTTGCTGCGTCCAGCAGATCCACAATCCACAGACTCTGCAGAGGTTTTCCAGAAAACAGACTTACTGAAGGACATCCCGTTTGCTAATCCTGGACCCAGGAACTCCTGACGCTCTCCAGATAGAATTTAGGTGGAAACAATTTCCAGGGCTGGGTGGCATCCAGGGCGGAGGAACATCTCTCCGAGGCCTTCCCATAGACTGCGGTCCAACCCCAGAATGTACCTGTCTCCCTGAGTCTGAGGAGATCAACCCCGCTGTAGTGGGGGATCTTGTCGATCTATCTTGCTGGGGCCTCCAAATGTTATAGACCAGGGATATTGACCCAACTCAGACTCTGAATAAAGTTCCAATTGAGAGCTTTATTAGCTGCACAGCGACTGCCTCATCCTACGCAGAGGGGAGAGCAGCCCTGAGTCATGGGGGGAATTTGCTTATATAGGCTTTTAGGTTCAGGGTGGGGGGCAATAGCTCAGCAAGCAAGCATGTACAGAAGCAGGTGTTTGCGGTTAATCAAGTGCTGGGAATTCTATCAGGGGAGACAAGCAGTCGGGAATTCTTGTTATTTACAAGGGTCTGGGTCAGGTTGGTCATTTGGCAGGGGCTGACGACACTTTCTACAGGAGAAGGCCTTGAGATAAGGTTTTACAGTCAAGCAAGCTTTTTTACAGAAGCAAGATATAGGTGGTTAGTGGGCTGTGGAATTTTCCTCTTGGGTGGGGGTCGTCACAGTCTCCTACTTCTCCATATAATACGTTCCTGTACTGTGTCAGTGAGATGTATTGTGTGCTTGTCCAACTAGACCCACTCACTATCTTAAAACTGTGCATATTACCCTAAAGTTCTGCTGCTCCAATTTCTCCCTTTAATTCCAATTTCTATAGCAAGAAATGTCTTTGTGGCCAAATAAGACAAGATAATTCTAAATTGTGTAAGCAAGGAAATTAGCCCTATATATACACAAGCACATACACACAAACACCAGGACTTTTAAAATAGAGGTAGCTGGAGCTTGCTAATCCACCAAAATTTTGTAGACAGGGCCCTGGATATTCCAGGTACTGCCTTAGCAGAATCTGAAAGAATCTGGAGGACTTATTTTCATTTTATTTTATTTTATTTTATTTTATTTTATTTTATTTTATTTTATTTTATTTTATTTTATTTTATTTTATTTTATTTTATTATTTTATTTTTAACTGCAGTGAAAAGTATTTGATTTTATTAGCTAAATATCTTGCTTATGAAGTCCAGTGGAGAGGCTGCTGAGAGTAGGAAGAAAAACATCAAGTATTTTTTAAAATATATTTCATGAAATTTTTTTTAAAGAAAATAGATTACATAAGTCTTAGCCATTCTCCTAATAGTCTACAGCTGGCCGGAGAGAGGCAAGTCCCAGGAAGAGAGGAACCTAGGAAGCCTGAGCCCATGCCAATGTCAGCAGCCATCTTGCATCAACTTGTAGCAGTAGATTGGTGAGGGAAACAACTTACACTTTATGGCCTAGTAAGTGTAAATTCCTATCCCAATTAAATATGAAAGCCAGCATATTTCTGGTATTTTGCATCAGTGCCCCTTAAGCTGACTAACACAGAATTTGGCACCATGGAGTTGGGGATTGTGCTTTTGCAAATACCAGAATCTGGAACAGTTTTATAAATGGGAAAGGGGTATTTTTTTTTTTCAGAGGAATTGTGAAATGCATAATGAAAAAGGCATCCATCACTTTGAAGAGACTGTTGACAGAAATATGGATGCTGAAGAGACTTGTTATGATGCCTTAGAAGTGAATGAAATTATTATAGGAAACTGGAGGAAAAGCAATCCATGTTTTAAATTTGCAGAGAACTTAGCAAGACTGACTCCTGATGTTTTATGGTAGGCAGAATTTGCAAATGGTGAGGCTGGCATTTTGCTGGAGAACTTTCCGTGGTAAAGTTGGAGAATGCAGCTTGAATTCTCTTTGCAACTTATAGCAAAACACTAAGTGAGTGAGATAAGCTAAGGGCTGAATTGTTGGGCACAAAGTAAATAGAAACTGATTCCAGAAATTCCATCCTTCTGGAAATCAAGTCCCCAGAAGACTATTTGAGGATTTAATTGATGTGGGCTATGGGTGGGAGGCTCTTTGTCTCTTTGTAGATAACCTCAGAGGTCTGTGTCCTGACTTGTGGGTGTGGGATGGTGAAAGGCGCAGTCCTGCCCTTGGTGACCATGGCAATGACCCCAGTCCTGGGAGGCAATTTAGCAGTGCAAACTATATATATACCAGTCAGTCCAGGGACACTCTGATGGTGGTGATGCTGAAACTTAACGGAACTTGGACTTGGCCTCAAATGGGAAATATAATATAGCCTGTGCATAAATACAAAATCATCTAATTCTGTAGCCAAGTGTGCCTAGTCTCTAGAAATCCAGTTAAGTGATAAGGGCTTTGAATGTTCAGAAAGGATGTAAGACTGAATGCGTATTCAAGATTGCATCCAGACAGAATGTGGGCAAGATGCTAATTCAAGCTCACCTGAAATATGGGCGATATGTTCATTCAAAACCTACCTAGTACTCAGGCAAAGACTTAATTAACAAAGAAAGTAGTTTTCTTTGATAAAAGCACCATTTGACTCCCCACCCTGTATAAAAGGAACTTGGAAATCTTGTTCGAGGCTCAGGTTTAAACAGAAAGCTCCTGAGTTCACCGGCCATCAAGAAACCATTTTTCATTCTCAAAATCATTCCTGAGTCCTGTCCTTTCTATACGCAAATAATGGAACCTTTCTCAAATTCTACAACATAACTAAATTTGGAACTTGTATATCAGTATTGAAGATACAGTTTTCTAGGAAAGATTTGTGGAAAGTCTTACTGTCCAATGGCTTGGACTCCTGCTTCTTTCATGAAAACCAAAAAGCTTTTTGAGAGAGCTGTATGAAAATAAACACTGTCAGCTTGTACTGAAAGGGTCATGGAAAGGAGAGATTGAAAGAGAAACAGCTTTAAAAGGAAAACCATGGAAGCTAAGATTTGTAATTAAGAGAAAGCCTTTGGGTTTACCTTGTGGCTTATATTTTGGACTATAGAATTTTCTAAATTTTTAGGTGTCCCATGATGGAGGAGGTTGCTGTTATCGGGGGGAGTGGGGCAAGGTGGTGGGGGGTATATGGGTACCTCATATTTTTTGAATGTAACATTAAAAAAAAAAAGAAAAAAAAAGATTCCAATGTTAGCAAAAAGAAAAAAAGAGAAAGCCTTGGGCCAAGAGAGTAACCCCACCCATCTGTATAGAGAGGGTGATTTTGCCCCAGCAGTTGAAGAGGTGGACATTCCTGCCCAATGTTCAGGGAGAGTTTTGCTGCCCCAGAGTACAAAGAGGGTCAAGCATATTCCTCAAAGATTAGGGAGGTTGAGATCAACACCCCTTAGGTCTGAAAGGAGTGAGCCTCTCTTCCATGGATTAGGGAAGGCCAGATGGTCAACTCATTGCTCTGAGAGTATTGAGCCTGTATGCTAAGTTTAGGTAGGATGTTGTCTTCACTGTACAAAGTTTAACCTAAAGATTGTGTAAAATATGGCATTCATTCCAATGCTCTTGTAGGGTGAGGTCTGGAGCTTGGCCACCATCCAGGTGATTGATTAGGGTGGAACCCATGAAAATGCCCATTGGGCAAGCCTGTGGAAAGAATGGGTTTCCATAAGACTCCAAGGAAATGAAACCATCATCTTAAGAATGACTCTCAGATTTGACATCTAATTAAGCATATACTGCTGGTTTAATGAACTGTAGAAGACCCATGATTCATGTTTCCCTACTAATTTCTCCTTATAGTTATGAAAATGTTTACCCTTTGTCTGTCCATTTGTGTATTGGAAGCAGATAAATGGTTTTGTAAGTTTCAGGTGTCTACAGCAGACTGGACTTTACCCCAACTATTTCTTTAAACTGACTGTGATATGGTTTCGTACTCAGCAGTGTTACTGATTTAAGGTTTTGTTTTTTTAAAAATATTTTAATTACTTTTTGGAATTCAGAAGGTGGCATGTAGCAGTTTGATATTACTGATGAATTCCAAAAAGAAATATTGGATTATGCTTGTAAACTGGGCATATTAATATGTATTAGATTCAGAGGTTTTACTTTTACTTGATTAAACAATTATTAAAGCTTTGATTGAGTCATATCAGTAGATTGTTCAGTCTCCACCCCCTTGGTGGATGGGGACTCACAGAGAAACTGCACTATAGAGAAGGGAGTTTGGAGTCTTAAGCTGGAGTCCCAGGAAGTAATAATTCAGAGGAGCTTGGTTATGAGGAAAGAGAGAGGACCCCAGGAAGAGAAACAAGCCATTCACCTAATAATCTACAGCTGACCTTGTAGAGATAGTAGAGCAGCTGGGCCTGGAGAGAGGCAAGAGAGAAAGGAACCCAGGAAACCAGAACCCAAGCAGATGTTGGCAGCCATCTTACTCCAACTCAAGCAGTAGACTGATGAGGGAAGTAACACACTTTATGGCCTGGTAACTGTAACGTCTACCCCAAATAAATACCCTTTATAAAAGCCAACATAGGAAACGGACTTTGGCCCAGTGGTTAGGGCGTCCGTCTACCACATGGGAGGTCCGCGGTTCAAGCCCCGGGCCTCCTTGACCTGTGTGGAGCTGGCCCATGCGCAGTGCTGATGCACGCAAGGAGTGCCGTGCTACACAGGGGTGTCCCCCGCGTAGGGGAGCCCCACGCGCAAGGAGTGCACCCATAAGGAGAGCCGCCCAGCGCGAAGGAGGGAGCAGCCTGCCAAGGGATGGCGCCGCCCACACTTCCCGTGCCGCTGATGAAAACAGAAGCGGACAAAGAAACAAGACGCAGCAAATAGACACCCAGAACAGACAACCGGGGGAGGGGAGGGGAATTAAATAAATAAAAATAAATCTTTAAAAAAAAATAAATAAATAAAATAAAAGCCAACATATTCTGGTATTTTGCATCAGTACCCCTTAGGCTGACTAATACAATGTGTTAATTGGTTACAATTGATGAATACATATTGGAGCATTGCCACTAAGTGTGGATTATAGTTTACATTGTAGTTTATACTCTCTTTCACAAAAATTTTTAAGTATGACAAGATAGATAATGACCTGTATCTGTCATTGCAACATCATTCAGGACAATTCTAAAGACCAAAGAATGGCTCCGTATTACACCTATTTTTCCTTCTCCCTTCCATGAGAACCTCTGTTGGCCACTGTCTCCACATAAATGATGAAAGTTCTTTCATTGCTAGAATACTGATAAGTTTATAGTAGAAAAACATTATGTCTACACTAGTCCATCATTCAATCCCTAATCCTGAGGTTTCTGAGATGGTGATTTCCACTCTGCATCTAATTGAGAGAGGTCTTAGATCCCATGGGGCAAAAGGACTGAAGGAATTACTTCTGGAAACACTTACCTTCTCCCCATGTCTATGGGTGCAGATTTAGCAACTGAGAGTAAGTTGTATTGGCCAATTGCAGGTAAGTGTAAACCCTGGCAAATTCACCCTTGTGCAGTGATCCCAGGCATCATGTCAATGTAATCTTTCATTTTTTAAAAAGATTTATTTATTTATCTATCTCCCCCTCCCCCTCCCCACTCCGGTTGTCTGTTCTCTGTGTCTATTTGCTGTGTCTTCTTTGTCCACTTCTGTTGTTGTCAGTGGCACGGGAATATGTGTTTCTTTTTGTTGCATCCTCTTGTTGTGTCAGCTCTCCGTGTGTGTGGCACCATTCCTGGGCAGGCTGCACTTTCTTTCGTGCTGGTGGCTCTCCTTACAGAGTGCATTCCTTGCGTGTGGGGCTCCCCTATGCAGGGTACACCCCTGCGTGGCACAGCACTCCTTGCGTGCATCAGCACTGGGCATGGGCCAGCTCCACACGGGTCAAGGGGGCCTGGGGTTTGAACCAGGGACCTACCATGTGGTAGATAGGCACCCAAATCACTGGGCCAAGTTTGCTGCCTAATCTTTCATTATTGCTCCTCTAATCAATATACGAGGTGATCAGGAAGAGGTACTGGGAGGCAAGCAGCCTCTCACTCCCCCCAAATGAACCTTGAAATCAGTGAGAATATAGTGATATTGGTGAAACTTTGTGTAGTGGACATTTTTTAATATCATGATGGTTTGAGGTGGTTTGTACACCAGAACAATATGTTATTAAATCTAATACATTCATATGATGCAAATCATTTGTAAGTAGGATATTTTGATGAGGTTACTTCAGAGAAGGTGTGACCCCACTTCATTCAGTATAGTCCTTAGTCCTAATACTCATGTCCTTTATAACCATAATGAATACAGAGAGGGGGAAAGCCATGGAAGAAAGAACCACTAAGATTGAACCCTGGAAGATAAGAGAAATACCAGCAGATGTCTTGCCTTGTGGTGGAGGAGTCAAAGATCATCGGTAGCCAGGCTTTGGAAAGAAAGTATTGCCTTGAGGATATCACTATTCAGATATCTTCCTTGATTCTAATATTAAGTGAATGAAATTTTATTGTATTAGCCAAACTATTCCATGGAATTTGCTTTAAGCAGCCTAGGAAACTAAAACAGACTTTGGTACCAGGAGAACGGAGTGCTGCTATTTAATTTCCCAAAAATATGGTAATGACTTTTTTTCTATGTTATTTTTTTAATTAAAGTTAATAGATCACAGGGAATGTTACATTAAAAAAAAAACATTAAAAAAAAAAATAAGAGGTTTCCATAGAACCCACTTCCCACCCTTCAGCTCATGATTTTTGTAAATTGCATTTTTTTGAAGATACATACGTTACACAAAAAATTTACATGAAAAAATATAAGAGTTTCCTGTATACCCCCACCTCCACCCCACTCCTCCCACACCAACAACCTCCACCATCATTGTGGCACACTGATCGCACTTGGTGAACACATTTGGGGTCCTGATGCACTATACTTTACCCTGTAGTTCACACTGTCCCCCAGTACATTCAGTGGGTTATGGCAGGATTTATAAAGTCCAGCATCTGACCCTGAAATCATTTAGAACAACTCAAAATCCCAAAAATGCCCCCACATCACATTTCTTCTTCCTTTTCCCTGCCCTCAGCAAATACTGTGACCACTTTCTCCACCTTGTTGCTAAAATTTCTTCTATTACTGGTCGAATAGTTTTATATTAGAATATTAGTTAGTTCAATGTGGTCCATATTTTATTCCTTCATTCTATGGACCCTGGTATGGTGATGCCCTCTTCACCTCTAGATCAAGAGGGGGCTTAGATTCCACATGGATGATGGATGCAATTCCTCTGCTTGCAGTTATAGGCACTTTTGATTCCCTGATGTGGTGGTTCACCATCTTCATCTCCCTGTTAGCTGACCTGGGTAAGACCAACAAACCAGAGAGTAGGAGTCGCCATTCTGCTGAGGCTCAGGGCTCAGCTGGCACATGGGCAGTCCAGAGATTCAAGTCTCCTGACTATGCACCATCCATAATGCCAACCATAATTTCAGGAATAGTGACAGAAGAAGCATGTGTAGAAAAGTCATATCTGAGTCTAGCTCCATCACACTCAGGAGCACAAATTCCAAAGCAGGGTCCTCTCCATGGCACGGAACTCCAAATCCATCTGCCATGACCATACCCTTTGGATCTCCATAGCCTTCAGGAGAACCAGTACATAGAGTTGTAACTACTTTGGCTTTTTCTGGGGTCCTGCTGAGGTGTGCATAAGCATGACTCCTCTGATGACCTCCCAACTTTTTTTGGAAGACTATTAGCCATATAAACTCATTTGTCTTTGCCATTTCCCCCTTTTATTCAAGGTCAAAAATCAGTTTTTAACACTTGATCCAACATGTAGGCTGAGATTTCTGCTGGTCTGAGCTGACCTTTATATTCAAGGTCTCTTTCTATTTGCTTCACCAGGTAGTGATTGGTAATAATCTCTCAGTGCCAGAGAGGGTCATCCCCAGGAGTCATGTCCCATGCTGGGGGGAAGGTAATGCATTTACATGCTGAGTTTGGCTTAGTGGCCATATTTGAGCAACATAGAGGCTCTCAGGAGGTAACTCTTAGGCACCCTGCACCTATAGGCCAAGTTCATACTTCAGGCACACAGGTTCACTATTTCATGGAATTTGCTTTAAGCAGCCTAGGAAACTAAAACAGACTTTGGTACCAGGAGAGTGGAGTGCTGCTATTGTATTTCCCAAAAATACGGTTGTGACTTTTTAATTGGACAATTGATCATGGCTGGAAGAACTGCTAGGTACTTGAAATAAAAGGCCCTGAAGGCTTTAAAGAGACTATTGGAAGAATTGTTTACACTAACGATATTTTTGCTGAGGCATTAGAAACAATGATACATGTATGATTGGAAATTGAAAGAAAGGTGGCCCTTATTTTAAAGCGGTAGAAAACATGGTAAAATTGAGTTCTGATGTCTAAAGAAGGCAGAATTTCAAAGCAATGAGCTTGCAAATTTAGCTCAGGATATTTCCAAACTAAGTGTGGAAAGTGAAGTCTGGTTTCCCCTTGCAATGTATAGTAAAATGTGAGAGGAAAGGGATAGGCTAAGAATTTAACTCTTGGTCACGAAGAAACCAGAAATTGATGGTTTGGAAAATTCTGAATTTCTGGAAAATGAGTTGCCAGAGAATAGTGCTCCCTGTAAGTGAGGGTTAAACTAAATATTGATCCAGTTGACCATTTCAGTGCATCAGTCTTGAAAATTCATTTACCAGGAAGGAATTATGGAAATTTCTCTTGGTTTGATGGTTCGGACCCTGTTTACTACATGAAACTGTAATAAGTTTTGTGAGGTCTGTGTTCTGCTAGATAAAATGCTTTTCTAATGCTTTGCTATATATAGAGAGAGAGAGAGAAAGAGAGATTTAAATAATAACTCAATTGACTCAAGAAAGCAAAACACTGATATATATTTATTTATTTTATTAAACCTCTCTTAGTAATTGGGAACATATTAAATAAGTAAAGGATTGTCTATAAACAGGGGCCCAACTGTTATATCCCATTCCCTCATGATATGCATACATACATTCCCATGTTCTTCAAACTGGGGGGCACACCAACATACCAGACCCACCCCAGCCAGAGTCCCAATTGGATGCAATATAAATATATATGTGCATATCTAGTTTAATATGTATCCTGACGATTAGAGTGAGAAAGAAGAATAACATAACTAGTCAGAAGATTAAATCAATATTGAACAGAGTCACAAAATGATAGAAAAATAGAACAGTCTACATACAAACTCACCAACATCTTACTCCTGGCTGGAAAGCCCCAAATCAGCAGCTGAAACCAGATTCTTGATTGAAAACAATACCTGTACAGAGCAACCTCTCCAATGCTGGGACTTCAACTGGCCTGACCAGGGACTGTCCCTTTTATTGAGCTCATAATCAATGAACTTGCTACTACAGATGCCAACTTGCAAGTACTGTGTCAATTCCCAAGGAAGTGGTCAGCCTTCTCAGGAAGGAACACAACATTCCCCAGGCAGCATATTCTGAGGTTTATGCATCAATCTCTGAGAAAGTGGCCACCTTCCTGGGGAGGAACACAATACTCCCTGGAATGCACCCTATTTGTTCTTAGTTGTTACAAAACATCCATAATGTATCCACTGTTCTAGTTCTCATGACTCCTCCTGAAATATGGAAAGTGCTGACTGGCAAGGCATTGGTTGTCTGATTAACCTTCCTGCATGATATTTTACTTTTAAGTTTGAACAATGCTCACTGAAATTTTTCCCAATACATTCTGTATGAACAGAGTGACTGCCAATCTGGACTACAAGCGACAGAGAAGGGATGTATTAAAGGGAAAACCATTTCAAGTGCAGAATCATGGAGGCTGTGCTATGCTGAAGACATCATCTTGAGCCAAAGGAATGGGCCATCTCATGTGTGTATGAAGAGTGGGCCTGCCCAGAGTTTGGAGAGATGAACTACCAACCAATTGTTCAGGAAAAGTGGTAATACTTCAGTGTTCTCAAAGGTCAGAGACTATTTCCTGGGGATTGCAGAAAGTATGACAGCCCTACCAGTTTTCTCTGAAGGTGAAGCGTATTCCCAGGAAATTGCAGAGGGTCTGGCCATCACTCCAGTGCTCTGAGTGTGGAGTTTTTACCCTAGAGTTTGTGGAGAGTACATCCAGTGCACAAGCATACAGAAGAGTTTGGGTTGCTGCTTCTTCAGGTCTGTAGGACAAAACATTGTTCTACAGATGACCCTCAGATCTTGAAATTCAATGGAGTATGACCTGCAGGGTTTCAGAATTGTTTGGTACCCATAACCCCTGTTTTCCTTCTAACATCTACCTATGAGACTGGGAATGTTTATCCTATGTCTGTCCCTCCTTTGAATACTGGAAGAATATGATTGATTCTCTAGGTTTCCCAGGTCCTCAGACAGCGGGAGTTGTGGTCCCAGGACAGACCACAGCCATAACCAGTTTTGGTGAGACTTTTTACTTTGTACATTTCTGAAATGACTTAATGCTTTTGGAATATTGTAATTGAATTAGTGTTTTGCATATAAAGTGAAGCTGTCTTTTTAGGGCCCAGTGGATGCAGTATAGTGTTTTGGAACTGTATGTGCCACAGACAAACGTTCTTAAATCTAATCCATTCTTGTGTGTATATACCTATTTAAGTAAGACACTTTAATGACACTACTTCTGTTAAGGTGTGATCCACCTCATTTAGGAGGGTGTTAATCCTATTACTGAGTCCCTATAAATGGAATTAATACAGAGACATAGAGAGATAAAACCATGCAAACAAGAAATTGAAATGAAATCAACAAAACCTGGAAGAGAAGGGAGACACCAACAAACATCACCATGTGGCTTACCACTTTGCAAAGGAGCCAAGGATCACCAGCAGCCTGTATTCAGGAAGAAATCATCACCTGATGATACCTTGATTTGTATTTTTCCCAGGCTACAACTCTAATCAAATCGATGCCAATTGTTTGTCAAAAGATTTCATAATATTTTACAGTAAGCAGCTTAGAATGCTAAAGCAAATGTTTTCATCTTCACATACAATAAATTTTAGTTTCCATGGATTAAATTGTAAGTGAAATCAGGTTTATGGAACAATTTTATTGCAAATTTGATTTTTTTAATTTTGTGAATTGCTCATGAAATAACTCCTGGGGTGTTATGTTTGCAAAGTAAACATTTGTATAAAGGACATAATGAAGGTTTACATGTAGAGTCTAGACAATGTGTCCTGTGGTGTTTGGAGACCACCATCTGGGCCAGACTGGCTATTCTGTGACAAAACAAAACACTTTGACTATGTCCCTGAGTCTAGTGGTATGTGTTGCCCACTGCTGATCCTACCTACCTTGCCCTCCAAACCATACCCTTCAGCAGTCTTCTAGTGTCTACCAGTGTGAGACCCTCTTCTGAGGAGGACCTGCAGTCATTAGGTCCCATATCCAGTGGTCAGAAGTGAATGATCATAATTATGATCACACATTTCAAAAGGACCATAGGAGCGTTTTGAGTATTGCTACATGTGTTAATTAGTATGAGAGAAACTAGACATAATTCCTACTAATAAAGTCCATTTTAAGTGAGTTCTGTGTCTCTGTGACTGAATGGACCAAAGATCTCTGTTGCTGTATGACAATATGTCAGCATCCAGCCAGTCCAGTGAGGACTTTGAGACTGGCCCTGGGTGCCATGGGGTTCAGTCTCCCCCACTCACCTGAGGACTCCATTGCCCAAGGCAAATAAAACACAGATGTGCCATTCCTACTGTTGTTGTAGTGCCATACATGCCTCAAATGGACATTTCACAAAAGCTGCTCTTGAGGCATGCAGGACAGAGAAGGTGACTCCCTGGACATTATGGTAGCAAAATGCTTAATGAATTTGTGCATCCCCCTATTTACATCATTAGTATTGGCAGATCCTTGACTCATTTTTCCTTTAAATACAATATGCCATCTACAGGCAAAGTTACTGTGGACAGGAAACTCAATCCTCTCTTTATTTAAACCAGAAGATTGATAATTATGATAAGAACCTGATTTTTGCAAATAGCAACATTTTCATACAGAGCTTTACAATATGAGCTCATAGTATTGTGATGGGTAAACTAGATGCCATACAGTAAATGTTTAGCAAACTCTTAACATGACTTAAATGATCAAGAATTTTAACTTCATATAATAGTCTAAATATTGATTATAAAATGTAATTTTAAGTTTAATATTTTATACCTTTTTATTAAAGAAAAATGTAATAAGAATATTTACTTTTGTTTTTAAGTCTTTAATTATTCCACATTGATAACACAATAGACTGAGTCATTATTAGATTAGGTCAGATTCATATTGACTGAATACTAGCATTATCCCTGTGTTTCAGTTTGATATGGTTATAAATTCCAAAAATAGATATTGGATTATGCTTGTAATCCAATCTGGGCATGATTGAGTTATGATTAGGGTGCTGAGTCCCCACCCCTTGGTGGGTGGAGACTCACAGATAAAAGGCATGGCAAAGAACAGAGTTGAGGGTTTCTGATGTTGGAGTGTTGATGTTGGAGTTTGGTGCTAAAGACCTGAGCTAGAACCCTGAGAAGTAAGCTCACAGAGGAAAGAGAAGCCAGCCCAGGAAAAAGGAACCTTGAGCCCAGAGTAAAGCAAGACCCAGGAACATAGGAACCCAGGAAGCCTGAACCCTTACAGATGTCAGCAGATGTCTTGCTCCAGTGGACTTTGGTGAGGGAAGTAACTTATGCTTTATGGCCTGGTATCTGTAAGCTCCTACTCCAAATAAATACCCAACCAATTTCTGGTATTTTGCATCAGTTCCCCTTTGACTGACTAATACACCCTGCTCCTCTTTTCATGCTTCATTGGCCCATCCCTTCTGTAAGCCTTCTGCTGCTATTTTGTGGATAACTTTGCCTCCTCCAAGTCCACTTACAGAACCCACAGCACAGTCACTATGCATAGGCTAATGTCAGAACATACAACTTTGAGCTTCAAATAAACATTTTTTTCTTTGTGTGTTTTTTTTTGAAAAAAGTTCTGTTTATACAGGAGGAAATAAGTTTCCTGAACTTATGCCCCTCTTTAAAATCCAGAACTGTGCAAAGCAAGTATAGTTTGGTAGCTGCTGATGTGTCCACTATTTCTACCCTCTAAACCCCAAAAGCAGTTATTAAAGATTCACATGACTAGGTCAGCCCCATACGTCCCTCACTGAAACTAAATTGTACTATCCAGAACAAAAGTTGTGTAAGAGGAAGGTGAAAAATTAAATTAATAAAGATAAATCTTAAATTGCATAGCCTTAAAAGTATGTTATATGAAGTAAAGATTACCTGAAAACTGGAATGGATATATGTCAGCATCTCTCAAAATTGTCTTCAATTTAAGGAATTGCACATCAGATATTAAGCATTAGCCTTCTCAAAGTGAGACCAGGTCAGGACATCATTAGTGCATCAGATAGGTTAAGGAAATTCCTTTGAACTACTTGGACAGTAACAATATGGAGGACTACCTCTTCATTGTCAAGAAGAAGAATATTCATGATAAGCAGAGAAGCCTGAAGAAGGCCATCTCCGAAGTCAGATTGCTCCCTACAGGTAATCAGCAGGATGACTGGGGAAATGCAAGGCTTCAACTTGCCAGACCATCCTACCCTGAGCCCATGCCACCAACATCAGGGGAGCCAGAAACCTGTGAGGTCCTGGAAAGGCCTACATCCTCTACTCCTCCCCAACACTCACAGCCACACAAACCATTTCTGCTCTGAGAACACCAAACCCAGTCATCTTGCTCTTTACTCCTGTTTATGTAACTCCACACAGCAGCTCAACCATCCAGGATCATTTCTCTAATTCCCTGGATTCTAATATAACCTGGACTCAAAACAATCATTTTTAAATCCATCCTGCATTCTTGCACACTGTCGTAAATTCCTTCCATTGTGACTTCTGGACAATTCAGTCAGTAATAGTACAAAACATATATAAATTTAATTCCATCTCTGAATATTCCTTTTATCTTTTCTCTGAAACCTTCTCAAATGGACTGTTTCTCTCCTCATATTCCTCATACAACGTGGGTATTTACCTAATAGCTGCTTATTGTGTGTTTCAGAAAATGATCACTTTTTCCCACTTCCCTTTGTCCAGCTTTCATCCTCATTGATAGCACAACTCCACACATAACCCTATCCTTAGGTGGTCACCCATTAATTATCGTTGGGAATCCTGCCTTCCTTGAGGATTCCATTTCCACCTGCTTCATGACTTGCCCCATAGGATTCGTCATGATTCATGATGTTCTCAATATGCACATACATGATATCTCCAATACCCTGGTATTTTGAACCACTTGAAACCATTTTTCCTGAAACACACTGTTCTGCTTATGAACTCTCAAAGCAGGATAATGGAACTCATATCTTGGTCTTTCTAAGAACCTCTTCCTCCATTTTCCCAAATTCACGCATTACACTATTTGACCTCCTTCTCCTCTCTTTCAGGTTTTATCCTCTAGATATCCCCTCCAGAATAGATTGAACTGCATCAGAACCTCCATACTCCCCCTCCTTTCCTTCCCTTGCCTTAGAGAAGGGAAAATTTTTAAAATGTGCACATTTTAGAGAAGAAGAAATAAAATGGTTTGAGAGTGACATGATGATTTATGTAGAAAATATCCATGAATCAACAGAAAAAAATTTCCCAAGGATGAATAAACAATATAGGAAGCTTGCAGGGGAAAAGGTTCAAATATAAAAGTTAATTGCTTCCCTAAATGCCATCAATTTAATTTGGAATTTTTAAATAAAAAATATTACAATTAACAATAGCATAAAAAATGATATACTTAGATATAAACAAAATATATGCAGGGTCTATTCAAGGAAAGCTACAAAATTATGAAGTAAGAAGA
Source organism: Dasypus novemcinctus (assembly GCF_030445035.2). Taxonomy (NCBI): domain Eukaryota; kingdom Metazoa; phylum Chordata; class Mammalia; order Cingulata; family Dasypodidae; genus Dasypus; species Dasypus novemcinctus. The sequence continues at coordinate 58,516,196 of NC_080691.1, read as the reverse complement.
TAAATAGCTAAATAAATTAGAAGTGTTTTCTGTTCATGTAATTGATGACTCAAGGCTGCTAAGATGTCAATTCTTCTCAACTTGATCTATAAATTCAATGGAATCTCAGACATAAGTCCAGCAAGTTCCTTCGTTGGTATGAACAAATTTATTTTAAAATGTATATGGAAAAAAAAGAAAAAAGAAAAGAAAAAATTGAAAAAACAAAAAAAGAGTTGGAGAAAATGCATAGGAAAAGACATAAGTTATAGAAAAACAACACAATAGTGAAGAAGTAGGACACACAACACAATTTAAATAGTCAATATAAATCTACAACAAATAAAGCAATTTGCTATTAGTGAGAAATAGGCCCAGTGGTCAATGTAAAAGAATAGAAAGCCCTGAAATTGACCACTACAAATATAGGCAACTGATCTTTGGCAGAAAGGCTATAACAATTTAAAGAAAAGAAGAATGTCTTTTCAACAAATGGTGCTATAATGTAATGCAAATAAATAAATAATATCTTTCCACAGAAATTAATACAAAATGGTTCATGGGCCTAAATATAAAGCACAGAACTATACAACTTGTACAAGAAAACATGGGGAAAAGTCTAGAATTCCATGAGGTTGGCAAACAATTTTTATATACAGCACCACAGGAAAAATTTATGAAATAAATATTAACATTCACTTTATTTAAATCGAATAGTTCTCCAATAAAGACACTGTAAAGGGAGTGAAAAATAAGTCTTACTCAGAGAAAAGACTTGCAAAACTCATGCCTGATGAAGGACTTTCATACAAAATGTACAAAATTCTTACAGCTTAACTAGAACAACACAAACAATCCAGTTAAAATTGGGCAAAAGGTCTCTCTGCACAGACACTTCATCAAAGAAATTAGGCAAAAGTTAAAACATAGTGAATATAACTAACACTGCTGTCTTATAAATGTGTTTGTGGCTGAAAGGGGGACTCTAAGGAGGTCATATTTCAATTGAAAAGAGGGAACTAGAGGGGAAGGGTTGATAAATGTTTATTCACTATCTTTTCCTCCGATGGTTGAGAAACTTGGAGTGCTTATAACATCTGAGTGTAACTGGATTGGTCAGCAATTATTCCTTCAGAGCTGACCTGACCAAGCTCCAGCATAGGTACCAGCTACCACAGCATTCTTGTCCACCCAGATTTCTCGAGCCATAGGTCTGAGAGAGAAAAGGACTCCAAAGGGAAGGCTTCACTCTGGTTAATGATGCCTAAAAGACCCTTCTAGTCCCCATCCCCCTGAGAAGGGGAATATATCTTGTAAGCTTCATGAATAGAGAATAGAGATTTGTGAATGGAGATATTATGAAATGGAATGCAAATTTCTCATAGGGATAATGGGAACTGATGAATAACTTGCAGAAGCTCAAAGTGAAAACTGCCAAAAAGAGATTGAACACATTGTCAGAGATTTTTGTGGTGTGCCATAGTGTTACCAGTCACTGGCTTGGCACTGAGAATAAGGCAGTGTTGTACAAGGAAGACATGGTCCAGATCTTCATGGAGTTTCTACATTACAGTTCCATGTGTCCAGAAAGGAATTTATGAGGTTCGCTCTACCCTTCACTAGAATTAATTTCTAAATATCCTTCCCCACAGTTACCTGCTAAGGTCCAGCTAAACAGAAAGATTATACTGACATGTGAGAAAAGCTTCCCAGAGGATGACTGAAAAAGACAAAGAAATGTTTAAAAAGATGAAATGTTTTAAAAATATAGAAGATCAAGTTAAAGAAAATTCCACTCTAATGGCTGCTAATTTTTTACTGACAATATGATAACCAGGCCCTGAGCCTCAACAGACTCCAGCTCCTACAATCTGATTTATTGGACTCACCTCACTCAGCTAAGATGGAGTTGAAGAAGGACAACCACCACACCATGGAGCCTAGAGTGCCTACAACTGAAAGCAGGAGGATTGCATCCAGTAACCATGTGGAATCTGAGCCTCCTCTTGACATAGAGGTGCAACGGACACAACCAATCCAAGGACCTCAGAGTAAAGGTGGCATTGGAGTGGGAAAAGTGGGCATGGTGGCTGATGGGTATGGGGAATGGCAGGAAGAGATGAGGTGTGGAGGCGCCTTTGGGACTTGGAGTTGCCCTGGATGGTGCTTCAGGGGCAATCACCGGACATTGTTAATCCTCCCAGGGCTCACTGGATGGAATGGGGGAGAGTGTGGGCCATGATGTGGACCAATGACCATGAGGTACAGAGATACCCAGAGATGTACTTACCAAATGCAATGGATGTGTCATGATGATGAGAGTGAGTGTTGCTGGGGGGGGAGGGGTGCGGTGGGGGAGGTGGGGTCGAATGGGACCTCATATTTTTTTAATGTAATATTTTTACAAAATCAATTAAAAAAAAGTAATATAGTGAAATAACCAAAAATAAATAAATAAATAAATAAATAAAAGTTTTATAGGTAAAGTTCCTCCATATATTCTTAAAAAGGAATATGATGCTTAACATTATTTTTCATCTGGGAATTGCAAATCAAAACATGACATAGCACTACACACGTATTTGAAAGGCTAAAATAATTTTTAAAATAACTGCTGACCCCATCTACTTGTGAGGTGAGAAAAACTGCACCAACACCACTGCTGGTGGGAATCCAAAGTTGCACGGCCATGTTGGAACACAGTTTAACATTTTCCTACAAAGCTAAAATTAACCTTACCAAGAGAAACCAGCAAATGTGCTCCTATGTATTTACCCAACTGATCTGAAAATAAATGACCACAAAAAACCTACATTTCAGTGATCATGCCATTTCCATTCACTACCATGAAAAACTGAAAGCAAGCAAGATGTCCATCAACATGTGAATCAATAAACACATGTGGTTCAGCCATAAAATGGAATACAAATACTGTTTCTTTCCTTTAAAAATTGCATTTTGCTCTATATTCTCTGATATTATATCAACTTAATCTTCTAAAGGTTTTACTCAAATTTCCAAAGTTATTTAAAATATCCAAGTACATTCTCTTTCCTATCTGCACCTTTCTGTCATAACATTTTTTTCTTTCTGGATTGGAGTTCAGTTTTATTATTATTTTTTATTCCTTTTTTCAATACCTTATTAAAATTTAACCTATTTTAATAATTTATTATAGGACTTTTATTGCATATGTTCTTATACTTTCAGGTTATTTCTTATCCAAGTATTTGCTTATCCTTGTTTTTATCTGTTTTATTTTGCATATTCCTCAAAATTTGTCATATTGGTAGTATTTCATGATTAGAAAAATGTACAAAAGAAAATAATTAGAAGCACAGGTTTCTTGATTTGTATATGAATATGCAAGTAACCCACAAACAACCATATTATTTTTATAAATCTCATACTATTCAGTTTTAATAAAAATACAGGATATTACTTCATATCAGGCAACATTAAAATTGACAGATATTCCATGGACTTTTTATATTGAAAACTGACTGGAGATCTCACTGTACCTTTTGTGCAAACACTGGTAACCCTCCTCTGCAGTTGCACCTTACTTCTAAGTTCACAAAGTTTCATGTCTCTGAGCATAGACAGAATGCCACTCTACTCAAGTAAAAAGGCAATTTCCATTACAGTCATTGAGTTAAGAAAGAGGACAATCATTCTTTTCTTGGGGTAGACAGATACTCTGAGATTTATGTGCAACTAACAATTTTTATTCAATGATTCCAGTTCTGCGAGATGGAGATCCACATCATCCTTCCTCAAGACACTTAATTACCCTTAAGACAACTTTCCCAATTTATGTTAGGAGAGTGCACAGCTCTCGGGTCTGAGAATCTTGCAAATGATGTCATCAACTCAGATCCTGGAGGCTGAAATCACAGGCAGGTGCCTGATCCGAGCCACCTGTTACAGCTCCTCCTTGGGGAACACAGTGGAGAGGGTTTGAGGACACCAGAGCCTATCTTACTGCTTATATAAACAGAGCTCTTCCTTTCATTCAGCCTTAGGGCTGAGGATCGAGGAAATGGTAAGTGGCCCTTGCTCTGTGCAGACAAAGGAGACATTCTGTGAGAGGAGAGCAGGGCAGGGTAAGGTCTCTATTGGAGTGCCCATTGCTTAACATTTTCTCCATCCCACCCATCGTTGCTCTGTGCCCATTTGCTGATGGCGCTGGCCCTCCCTCTCCTTAAAGGTGCTGCAGTTTTGGCGTAATAAAATCTGAGAACTGCTTTGCTCTGCTCTCTAAACCTGACTCCCATCCTAAGCTTTACAGTTATGACACATTATTTCATCATTGGCATACTTCTAAGGCTTTGACACAGATATGTTTCCTACTCAGAAATGTTTCCTAACATTATCCTCTCCTATGATTTGAGACCCTGGGGAAAGGGTGACCAGTGACTTGGGCTGAGCAGGACATGGGCTCTGTGCTATAAAGACTCCATGTTGTGTCCCCTACATACTTCCCAGTGGGTGAGAGCCGCTGTCTGTACTCAGACTGCAGAACCACTCATTAGAGGCACAGAGCTAGAGGATGGCATGTTCAGGTTGGAGCCCAGGCCTACCAGGGCCAGGCTGGGTCATTTCCCCCACCCAGCACCAGTGCACCTTGAAAACCCAGTGACTATTATCAGCTCAGCCTCTTGTACTCAAGGCCCCCCACGTGCAAATCACCCTAGGACCTCACAGGAGAAATCCCGATTACAGGTTGGGCCTGAGTGGTGGTTCTTCATCCTCCAGATGGCCCTGCAGATGCTGGGGCTTCTCCTCTGCCTGCTGGCAGCTCCCCTGGGTGATAGTCTCAGGGCTTCATGAGTTCACAGGGGCTTGAAGGTGGGGTAGGACAGACTCACAATGACTCTCCTTTTCCCCAGTTGTCCTGTCTGAGCTGACCTGAAGCAGTCAGACCTAGGCTTGGTGAAGCACTAATGAGACACTCTACCTCAACTGCTCTAACTCTAAGGGCTCTTTCACCAGCAGCTATATCTGGCATTGGATCCACCAGCATTTGGAGAGAAGCTGGAGTGGATGGGCTACCAGACAGGGAACATTTAATGCAAACCAGCTTTCCAAGGCTGCATCTTCATCACTGCTGACACATCCAAGAATGAGTACTATCTTCAGCTGAGCTCTATGAGGGGTGAGGACGTGGCCACTTATTAATATACAATAGACACAGAGAGGGAAAGGAAGTTAGAGGACAGAAAAAAACATGCCCTGCAGGAGGGAGATGGGCTGCAGGGGGTGATCAAAACTACCTAGGAGAGGACTCAGCCCCAGGAGCAAGTGCAGGGAGAGGAAAGTTTTCCTGTCTGCCTCTGGGGTTTCCTCTCCCCAGAGCCTATTTCCCTGAAGACTTGTCTTCCCCTTACCTGGATTCCCCTTTATTTTAGTTCCCAGGGCAATGTCAGGAATATTCAGAGCTGCATTTATTTCACTTCCAGAGAGAAATGAGTTGATTGCCCCTGTCTCTTCATCCCCTTATTTTGGTCTTTAACTCAGTTCCCAGTTTGATATTTGAACTTGGATGTCAAGCGCCACCTGAAAACCACAGAGATTGTGACCAATAATGTCTTTCTGTTCTTTCTAAAATTTAAACCCAAATTAGGGTAAGAATGGCAAATTAAACTTTCATTTTTTTCTTTATAAAATAGATTTTACATCCTGAAGTTTTAGATTCACAGAAAAACTGAGAAAATATACAGAGATTTCATATAGCTCTCAGATATATTTTTCTACTGTTAATCTCACACATCCATCATACATTAAATAAAACTGTTACTATTAATAATAAAAATAATGAATGACAGATCTTCTTTGGATTTCAAAAATGTTTCCATGTATGTTTTCTTTCTTAGATACAATCCTGTACACTATGGTTTTTTGAATGTCCAGAAGAATAGTTGATTGCTGGATCTTCTCCTTTGTCTGGTGTATTAATCAGTTTATTAGTCAGCCAAAGAGGTACTGATGCAAAATACCAGAAATTGTTTGGTTTTTATTTGGGGTAGGATCTTACAGATAGTAGGCCATAAAGCATAAGTTACTTCCCTCACCAAAGTCTATTTTCACATGTTGGAGCAAGATGGCTACTGATGTCTGTGAGGGTTCAGGCTTCCTGATTTCCTCCCCTCCTGGGGCTTGCTCCCCTTTCCTCTCTGTTTACTTCCCAGGGCTCCAGCTTAAGGCTTCAGCATCAAACTCTTAACATCCAAACTCCAACATCAAAAACCCCCAACTCTGTCCTTTGCCATGCCTTTTATTTTTGAGTTCCCACCCATCAAAGGGTGGAGACTCAATGTCCTAATGATATGGCCCAATCAAAGCCCCAATCATAACTCTATCATGCTCAGGTACAGACCAGATTACAAATATAATCTAATATCTATTTTTGGAATTCATGAAGATATCAAACTGCTGCACCTGGTCACAGCCTTCCTAATTGCATGTTTCTCACTGGGGACAAGTTTCTATGGGGATGGCTGTGATTGCTGTGATTGACAGGGATTGATTCTTCTTCCTTCCTGGTGCCCTATTGCAGATAGAGCTGCATAAGTCAAGCCCAGGAGTAGTGAGGCCCTCACAGAACCACTTTCTCATCTGCTCTTTCTCAGTTTACTTCATAGCAACCAGTATTTTCTTCTAACATTTGATTTCCCAGCTCTATGGAAGGAAATCATTGGATGAGAAAACATGTCATCATGGAATCAGGAAGTAAAACCTATCCTTTCAAAGCTACATTCCATCTCTAGGGACACTCCAAGAACCAGTTCTCATTGCAGCAAAGCACCATGACTGCCACAAGCACTGTGATATATTACTATGCTGGCGAAACCCAGGAAGGGGATGACAGTATGAACACAGACCCAAACCTTCCCTGGAAGACACGAAAGAGCTGAGCCACTCGGGCCCTATTGAGTATGGGGACCAGCCCAGGAAAGGGGCAAATGTTCTGACAGGATCTGAGTTTTTCTCACTGCCTCAATTTGGAAAAATAACAGTAAATTATGGTAATTCATTTCATTTCACTATAATAATCAAGACTGCAGTGGAGGATATATACATATAATGAAACAGAATATGTGTGCTAAAATAATTAATAGATATAAATAAAATAATTAATTAGATATAAAACTGAATGATTAAATCGTTTTAAAAGATCTGAAAAATTATACTTCACCCAAATAAAATTATATTTGAACGCATCTTCTAAAAGAAACGAGTATAAAACAGGAAATTTCAAGAATATAGTTAAAATATGTATTCCTTAAAATAAGTGCCTCAGGTAAGCAGATATGGCTCAAACATTTGGGCATATGCCCACTGCATGAGTGGTCCCAGGCTCAGTTCCCAGTGTCTCTTAAAGAAGGTGAGCAAGAGAGCAAGCTAATGCAACAAGATGATACAATGAGATGATGTAACAAAGAGAAGAAACACAATGAGGAAACACAATGAGAGACAACATGCAGGAGTAAAGATGGCTCATGCCACTGGGTACTTCCCTCCCACATGGGAAGCCCCAGGTTTGGCTCCCAGTGACTCCTAAAAAAAGAGATGAGCACACTACTAACAGACACAGGAAGCATACAGTGAGCCCAAATATTAAGGGTGGGGAATATGTAAATAAAATAAATCTCTAAAAAATAACTGCATCAAAATATATACCATGTTTTCTACTCAAAAAAAAAGGAATGCAATACAATAAAACAGAAGAAAATATACAACATTCATAGAGATAAATGAACACATGAATGGAGGCTCAGAATCTTAAAGTAGAATAACCATATGCAACAGTAATTTCTCTCCTATGTACATTCCAAAAAGTATTAAAAACATGCATCAAACAAATACTAATACAAGAATGGTCATAGAAGTACTATTCACAATTGTCAAAAGGTAAATACATCCCAATGACCTATCATTTAATGAGATGATAAAAAAAACTTGCATATCCATACAATAGAATATTATTTATCCATCAAAAAATGGCAGTCACATAAATTTTACATTGTGGATGATTCTAGACATTCAACTAAATGAAAGAAACCAGATTCACATACTACAGATTGTGTGATTCTATTTATTGAAATATCCAAAATAAGGAGTCCATAGAGAGGAAAACTAGATTAGTGAAATCCGGGATCTGGGGGGAGGGAAAAAATGAGTAGTGGCTAGTTAATGGGTACAAGGCACAATTTGGTGTGATGTACATATTCACAATCTAGATACAGATGATGGTTGTACAATATTGTGATGTATTAAATGCCACTGTATTTCACACTTCAAAATGGTTACTTTTTTGTTATATTAATGTCATCTAAATAAAAGGTAAATCGTTACAAATCTACATCTGCACATGAAAATTTAAAAGATATATTTAAAAAGGTGCAAGCAAAAATACCCATTTAAATTTAGTACTTCCCAATGCATAATCATGTGATCAACCATAAAGGAGAGTATGGAAGTCAGACTTTAGCAATGAGGTTAGTGGTAACTGCTGCAAGGCAAGGAAGGGTTTTGATGTACATAGGTAACTTGGAGAAATTGGCCATATTCTATTTTCTGACTGGTTTTAGCAAAATTGATAAAAAGATTATAAGTCACTGTATTAGTCAGCCAAATTGGTTCTGATGCAAAATACCAGAAAGTGGTTGGTTTTTATAAAGTGCATTTATCTGGGGTAGGAGCTTACAGATACCAGGTCATAAAGCATAAGCTACTTCCCTCACTAAAGTGTATTTTCACATGTTGGAGCAAGATAGCTGCTGACGTTTGCAAGGGTTCAGGCTTCCTGGGTTCCTCCCTCCCAGGGTTTGGCTTCCCTCTGGGTTGAAGACTCCTTTCTTCCTGGGACTGGCTTCTCTTTCCTTTATGTGCTTACTTCCTGGGGCTCCAGCTTAAGACTCCAGCATCAAACTCCAGCATCAGAACTTCAACATTAAGATCTCCTAACTCTGTCCTTTGCCATGTCTTTTATCTGTGAGTCTCCACCCATGAAGGGATGGGACTCATGCCCTCCTGTCACAAGAGGTTTACTTGACTACTTAATCTAGGAAACCTCTGAATCCAACACAATCTAATATGCCCATAGGAAAAGATCAATTTACAAACATAATCCAATATTTCTTTTCGGAATTTATCAATAATATCAAACTGCTATACTCCACCCTCTGAATTCCAAAAAAAACACATTGCAATATTTTTTAAAAAACCATAAATCAGTAACATTGCAAGTACTAAATCATAACACAAACATTAAAAGAAATACACTTTGTCTTAGGGCAAAGACCTAAAGTCCTCTGAAACTTACAAAACAATTTACCTGTTTACAATACAAAAATGGACAAAGGATAAACATTTTAATTACAATAAGGAGAAATTGGGAGTGAAACATGAAGCACAGGTCCTCTACAGCTCAATTAACCTGCAGTGCATCCTCTATTTGTTTTCAGTCTGACAGGCATTCTTAAGATGATGGTTTCTTCTTCATGGGACCTTATGGGAACCTACCCTTTCCACAGGCATGGATAACAGCCATTTCCTTGGTTCTACACTCATCAAGTATCTAGGCGTCAATGAAGATCCAGATATCTCCCTTCAAGAGTGCTGGAATGATTGCCACACCTTACCCAAACTTTGAGTTAGAGTCTTACACCTGCTAGCAGTGATGTGAAGACAACATTCCCCTAACCTTTGGCATACAGGCTTAACCCTCTCAGAACAATGAATTGATCACCTGGCATTCCCTAACCTATATCATGCAGACTCTCAGAGCAACAATTTGATCACCTGGCCTTCCTGAACATTTGGGAGACAAGGCCACAGCTCATTCAAAAACCTTGCTGGTTTAGCATGCAGAAAACAAGGGTTCAAGCCTTCAGACAGTAAGACTTTCCACAAGTCTTTTCTAGATAACTGCATCTTCAATCTTGATTTACCACTTCCAAGTTTAGTTAAGTCCTCCAATGGGACACTTTCATCTGGGAGTTTGATTTCCAGAGTCTTTGAATTTCCAGAATCAGTTTCGGTTTTCTTTGTGCCCAACAGTTCAGTACTCAGCTTATCTCTCTCATCTAGCATTTTTCTATAAGCTTCAAGCAGAACCCAAACTGCATTCTCCAGGTTTACTTTGGAAATTTCTTCAGCTAAATGCCCAGACTCAACATTTTCAAATTCTGCCTTCCATAGAACACCAGGAGTCAATTTTGCTAAGTTCTCTGCAACTTTAAAACTCAGATTGCCTTTCTTTCAGTTTCCAATAGTAGTTTCATCATTATTTCTAAGGCATCATAAAAAGACTGTTAGGCATTCATATTGCTATCAACAGTCTCGTCAAAGCAATCTAGGCGTTTTCCATCAAGTATCTCACAATTCCTCCCAAAAACACCCCTTGCCCATTTGGAAAACTGTTCCAGCATTTCAGTAACTGCAAAAGAACTCCCCCACTCCTTGGTACCAAATTCTGTATTAGTTAGCCAGGGGGTGATGATGCTAAATACCAGACATTGGTTGGTTTTTATAAAGGGTATTTATTTGGGGAAGGAGCTTACAGATTCTAGGCCATAATGCATAAGTTACTTCCTTCACCAAAGCCTATTTTTGCATGTTGGAACAAGATGGCTGCTGAAGTTTGTGAAGGTTCAGGTTTCCTGCATTCCTCCCTTCCAGGGTCTTGCTTCTCTCTGTGTTCAAGATTCCTTTCCTCTCAGGGCATGCTTCTATTTCCTCTGTGTGTATACTTCCTGGGGCTCCAGCTTTAGTCTTCAGCATCAAACTCCAGAATAAAAACTCCAACATTAAGATCCCCCAACTCTGTCCTTTGCCATGTCTTTTATCTGTGAGTCCCCACCCACCAAGGGGTAGGGACTCACTGGCCTACTAGCATAAGAATATTACTTGGCAACTTAATCAAGTAAACCTCTGAACCTAATACAATTTAATATTCCCAGATGAAAAGATAAGTTTAAAATACAATCTTATATTTCTTTTTGGAATTCATAAATAGTATCAAATTACTACAGACACTAAGATGTATAATTTTTGGTCCTCTGTCTCATCCTCATTAAAGAGTGAAAAACATAATGTAAAATAATAAAATACAGATTACATCAAAGACTTATCTACTGATTCAGTCATGGCCATTTTTTTCCAGTCTTTCCAACTTGCAGCCTAAACACTTTGACAATTTAAAAATCAAACATATAGGGGAGAACCTGCAAGACGGCTGTGGAGTAAGGAGCTCCTAGAATCAGCTCCTGCTAGAGGGTACTTAAAAAACACCCAGAGCTCTCTGGAGCTAGCTGAAGCACCTGTTTGGGGGCTCCAGGAGACCAGAAGAGCATCCTACAACAATCATGAAGAAGTGGAAAGAGATTGCCCATCTGCAGAGAAGACTCATAAGTAGAGAGCTGCAAGCCTCAGAGGCCAGTGCCCATAATCCACTGGAGGCACAAGCTGCCTCAGGAGCTGTTCCTTGACTGGAATTGAAAGCCCCACTTCCCCAAAATGGGGGAGGAAGAGACGTTTGGGCACCAATTTCAGCTCCTGATGAGTAAATTCAGGGGGCTATATAATCCTGAGAACAGCTAAAGTTTGAACCTGTCCAAGTCAGAAAGAACCTGGGAGCTGCCATTTTAGCTCTGCACCTGGCACTATGGAAGCAGGGTGGACTGAAAACCATAGCACTGATGGGAACTTGCTTCTTTCCATCCATGTCAGATTGCAGCTCTAGCTTGGGCCACAGTGCCACCTCCAGCAGGGAGGAAGCTGTGGGGACCTGTGTCAGTCTTTCTGGGAAATTACCGGCCAAGCAGTGGAGGCTGGTGATTATCCTACTCTGGCAGCATGAGCCACCCCAGGAGCTATTCTGTGGCTGGAATTGGAAGCTCCATTTCCCAGAAATAGGGGAGGAGACAGTTGGCTGCTGATTTCGGCTAATAATTGGTAGACTTGACTGGCTAAGACGTAACCCTGTGAACAGCTGGGGTGTGAAACAGCCCAAGTCCGAATGAGGCCAGTGGTTGCCATTTTGACTCTGTCCCCACCCTGAGGGGAAGCTGGGCCAACTGAAACTCTCAGTGGCCACAGGAGGCAGTTTCTTTCACACATATCAGTCGGGACCCCTGGCCTAGACTTCAGCCCTACCTCTGGCAGAGAGGAGACTGAGGAGCCCTGCAGCAGCCTATGCAGGTAACTTCAGATAACTTTGGCTGGTATACACTGAAAATCAGAAGTCTGCCAGGGCAACTGCAGGTATCTTGGACCCGCCCTGCACAATTTGCTGCCCACACCAGCAGTTGCATCATCACCCCAAGCAGGGGGAAAGGGGCATGAAACTTCATCAGTCTCTCTGAGTAACTACAGTTTAGGCCTGCGCTTGGCTTATTCCACAAAGCTTTGAGTCTGTCCCTACACCTGGCAAAGGAGAAAGATGGAAGAAGCTTCATTGGTGCCTTGCACAATGAGGGCAGCTTGAGCCTCCACAGCTTACAACACCAACTACATGCTTGGCTCCTACTGCACAAATAGCAAGAGAGAATGGATGGGAATCCCTAAACTAAAGAAAAAACTGTACCTAGAAAACATACTCTAGTAAGCCACATGAAAATACACCAACCAAAAATTACAACCCACATCAAGAAACAGGAAACCATTGTCCAGTTAAAGGAACAAGATAAGCCTCCAGATGGCATAAAGGAGTTGAGACAACTAATCATAGATGTTCAAACAAATCTCCTTAATAAATTCAGTGTGATGGCTAAAGAGGTTAAGGCTATTAAGAAGATATTGGATGAACACAAAAAAGAATTTGAAAGCATGTATAGAAAAATAGATCTTATGTGAATGAAAGTGCAATAAAGAAACAAAAAAAGAAACCACACTGTAATCATATAATAGCAGATTTGAGGAGGCAGAAGAAAGGATTGGTGAGCTTGAAGAAATGGCCTCTCAAAGTGAACATAAAAAAGAAAAGATGAAGAAAAGAATATGAAAAATTGAACAAGATCTCAGGGAACTAAATGACAGCAAAAGACATGCAAACATATTTGTCATGGGTGTCCCAGAATAAGAAGAGAAATGAAAGGGGGCAGAAGGAATATTTGAAGAAATAATGGTAGAAAATTCCCAACCCTATTGAAGGACATAGATATCCCTGTCCAAGAAGCACAACATACTCACATCCAAAAATATTCAAATAAACCCACTCCAAGATACATCCTCATCAGAATGTCAAAGACCAAAGACAAAGAGAGAATTCTGGAGCTGCAAGAGAAAAGCAATGCACAACATATAAGGGATATCCAATAAGATTAAGTGCTGATTTCTCACCAGAAACCATGGAGGCAAGAAAACAGTGGTCTGCTATATTTCAGATACTACAAGAGAAAAACTTCCAGCCAAGAATCTTATATCCAGCAAGACTGTCTTTCAAAAATGAGCGTGAAATTAGAATATTCACAGATAAACAGAAACTGAGAGAATTTCTAAGCAAGAGATCATATTTTCAGGAAATACTAAAGGGTGTGCTAGAGCCCAAAAAGAATAGACAGGAGAGAGGGCCCTGGAAGAGAGTCTAGAAATGAAGATTATACCAATAAAAGTAACTGAAAGTGTTAAAAGAGTAGTGAAAATAAAATACGACAGGTAAAACTCAAGTAGGCATGAATAAACTTAACCAATGATGTAAAGCACTTGTATTCAGAAACCTGCAACTCAATGTTAAAATAAATTTCTAAAAAGCCCTAAATAACTGGAAGAACATTCCACGCTCATGGATTGGAAGACTAACTATCATTAACATGTGAATTCTACTCAAACTGATATACAGATTTAATGCAATCCTGATAAAAAATTCCACTAACATTAAAGAAAAAATTGAAAACACAATCATTAAATTTATTTGGAAGGGTTAGGAGTCCTGAATAACCAGAAACATCATAAAAAGGAAAAATGAACCCTCATCTCCAGACTTTAAATTATAATACCTACCTATAGTGTTAAAAACAACATGGTACTGGCCTAACGACAGACACAATAGAACAATGAAACCAAATTTATGGTTCAGAAACGGACCCTCACAAATAAGGTTAAGTGAATTTTGCTTAGCCTGTCAAACTCACATTACTCAGGCAGAACAATCCATTCAACATTCGGTGCTGAAAGAATTGGATATCCATAGCTGAAAGAAGGAAAGAAGACCCTTAACTCACACCTTATTCAAATTTAACTCAAAACGGATCAAAAAACTAAAAATAAAAGCAAGATCCATAAATCTTCTAGAAGATATTATTGGACAATATCTTCAAGACCTGGTGGTAGGTGGTGGATTCTTAAAGGAGATAAGAGGAGGACTGAGTGGACTATTGATGTTTAATGTATGTACAAATTTTAATTAGCTTTACTGTAAAAATGTGGAAATGTATAGAGTGGATGGTAACACACAGTGAGTAACAGCTGGTTTATAAATGGGTACATGAATGAAAATGTTAGTCTAGTTATGTAAATGCCAATTGACAGAATGCTAGAGAATAATCTAGGAACTGTATAGCACAATACACCAAGAGGAGAATGAGAAAGTGGTTAATGGTACAGGGGCAAGAGTGTCCTTTGTTAGCTAGAGCAAATGTTTATCACTATTGCAGGGTGTTGGGAATGTGGAGAAGCATGGGAAAAATACAGCTGGAGTGACCTATTGATTGTGGTCAGTAATAATAATATAATATTCTTGCATCTATTTGAAAGATGTATGGTGTTGATTGAGGCAGTATAGAAAATGTGAGCCAAATGTACACTATGAACATGATAACAATCAGATGATATTATTTTATCTATAGCAATTTACACAAAACATTGTGATGTGTTGATGGAGGAGTGTTGTTTGATAATTCTACATATGTACATGATTGTTTCATAAGTTTACAACTTCTGTCATAAAAAAATTTATTTAAGAAATAATAATAGGGTGGGTTTAGGGAAAAACACACCAAATGTAAGATAAGGACTATGATTAGTAGTAAGATTTTGACAATAGTCTCTCATAATTTGTAACAAAGATCTCATGACAAGTGAAGGTGTTGGTGGAGGGTAGATGTATGGGACCCCTTATGATGTTATGCATATTTGCTTTTAAGTTCGCAACTTTGACCATACACTTAATTGTTTATGTTTGTTCATATATAAATTATATAAAGATAATTATAATAGGATTGGTTGAGGGAAATACTTTGTTTAGTAGTAATATTTTGGCAATGCTC
This sequence comes from Dasypus novemcinctus, assembly GCF_030445035.2. Lineage (NCBI taxonomy): Eukaryota > Metazoa > Chordata > Mammalia > Cingulata > Dasypodidae > Dasypus > Dasypus novemcinctus. The sequence continues at coordinate 58,500,945 of NC_080691.1, read as the reverse complement.
TTTAATTATTAGTTAAAAAGGTTAACAATGCAAGCTGAGTTATGAGAGTCCTGTATGATGTTACATATGTTTGTTTTGTAAGTTCACAAATAATATTATACACTTATTGTTTTTTTTAAGATTTATTTATTTAGTTATTATTTATTTCTCTCCCCTACTCCCCCACACCCCTGCCCCGTTTATCTGTTCTCTGTGTCTATTTGCTGCGTTGTCTTCTTTGTCTGCTTCTGTTGTTGTCAGCGGTACGGGAATCTGTGTTCCTTTTTTTGTTGCATCATCTTGCTGTGTCAGCTCTCCGTGTGGGCGGAGCCATTAATGGGTAAGCTGAACTTTCTTTCGTGCTGGGCAGCTCTCCTTATGGGGTGCACTCCTTGTGTGTGGGGCTCCCCTAGGCGGGGGACACCACTCCATGGCATGGCACTCCTTGAGCACATCAGCACTGCACATGGGCCAGCTCCACATGGGTCAAGGAAGACCGGGGTTTGAACCACGGACCTCCCATGTGGTAGAAGGATGCCCTAACCACTGGGCCAAGTCCGTTTCCCAATACACTTATTGTTTATGTATGTTTATGTATGAGTGATATACTTCAAAAAATTAAACAAATTTAAAAACCAAACCTATAAAACTTTATAGACACTGTTGCCATTCCTTTCCATAAGCACACCCAATAATCCATTTCATCAATTATATTGTCCTTCTTGTACCTTGTGAGTAAGAATTAAAAACTTCTTTAGATTTATTGGTAAGATATTTGTGTATGTGCAGGTGGGAAATAAAGAAGACATAATACAGGGGCCTTCCATCTATGTGAAATTTCTAGTCATCCAATAATATTAGTCTTGTAAAGATATCCCATATAAGGTTAAGGATAAAATTAATCATTTTCTAGTCTTATAACCAAAAGAAAAGAAGAAATAAAGGTGGACCACTTAGGATTTTGGAGGTAGTATATTCCTCATTCTTGTTTCTTCCTCCTATGCAGTTGTGTGTGACCTAAAATGAAACTATTTTTGCATGGGGACCTAAATAAGAGATGGCTCTGCCAAAGTGACAGGTTGCCATGCAACTTGTTCTTCCATTTGGTCCAGAGGATCCCTCAGTTCTCATAGAAAAACTGCCAGTGGCAGGTACAGATATTTTGGGTAGACTTTGGCAGGCTTAAGTGAATCACAATACAAATATAATGCAAAATTATTGCTTGGAAAGAGTAACGGCTACAGGTGCATTTTCATGTGCTTTCATTAGCTTTGACCAATGGCTTAGGTGATTTGTTAGATACTTTGGAAGAACATTGTTGGAAAGTGATGACAAAGAAGTCTGTGATGGGAAGTTGACATGGCTCAACTGATAGAGCAAATGCCTACTCTGTAGGAGGTCTGGGGTTCAAACCCAGGGCCTCCTGGCTTATGTGGTGAATTGGCCCATGTGCAGTGCTGCCATGCTCATGGAGTACCATACCATGGAGGGGTGTCACCCATGTAGGGGGGCCCCACGCACAAGGATTGCACTATGCAAAGAGAGCTGCCCATCCAGAAATGATGCCGCACACATGGAGAGCTGAGGCATCAAGATGATGCAATAAAAAAGAGACAGATTCGTGGTGCCACTGTGAATGCAAGTGGACACAGAAAAACACACAGCGAATGGACACGAGAGCATAGAATGGGGGAGGAGGTGAAAGGGAAGAGGAATAAAATAAATAAAAAAAAATAAAATAACAAAGAAGTTTGTGAGATAGTAATGCAGATAGACTTTTAAGAATATGCAAAATAAAGATATTGGTGTCCTAAATGGGTGCTTGAGGAAGAGTTATCTCATCAGAGGAAGATTTTAAAAATTGAATGATCAGGATGATCCGTTCTATAGGTACAAGTATGCCTCTTTCCAAACACTATCACTTCATTCCTCTATGGACCCATGAACAAAGTGGGCAAGATGGCAGTAATAGAGATTATACAAGGCATCAGCTTTCTGAGGGCAAATGGAATAGGTAATTGGTAGTGAGAGAAGCTAGTTATAAAGAGCAATTACCATATATAAGTAAAAAAATGAACAATAAAATTGTTTTAAATATTTTTCCTTAATATGTTCTCAATATGTTCATGTGTATATCTTAGCTTGGTTTGCCTCTATTATCATCATCATTGTATAGCATAATTTGCATTAACTTTACATCAGAATATTTAAGTTAAAGGACATTAAGGGTGTTTTAGGGAATATCAATGAGGATCTTAAATCTTCTTCCTGGGAAAGGGTTAGTAAACTGTGGGCTCTAAGCAGAAGAATGTATCATGTAAAAATGAAGTTTGACTTTGCTATCATTCCATTCACTTAGTTGGTTACCCTTTCCAGGACATAACTGGATTGCACAGATTAGCCTGTGCTAAGCTATTTCCTATCTTTATGAATGCATGAGTACTATATTGGATTTATTTGGAAGTTAAGCATGTTTTAAGGCAATACATATATTTTCAGGTTTGCAAGTATTGGAAAACATCAAAATTATAGTCAAGATGTTTGTACTTGAAGAATGACCTCAAGAAAATGGCAAAGGTGGCACCAAACATCCTTCCTACACTGAAACATTTCAAAAAACAATCAGAATCCATTATACCCAACATTGCCAAGGAATATATACATACTATATGCTCCATTTTTTAATTCCATATGTGTTCATACTCACCCACATACATATATACAATGGCTGAGGTATTTCCCTGATGACTGTATTTCCAAAGCCATTCTTGATCCTTGACTGCATCTGAATCCCTGACAAGTTTATTCAATACATTTCCCCCTTGCAATTAGGGGGAAATGGGCTTGGTGAGAGAGTAACCCAAGGAGAGTCCAGTGTTCTCCAAGGGATAACCTAGCATCCTCCTCTCAGTGATCCCCTAAGACAAGGACCTCCCCTCATTCTCTTTCATTTTACATTCAGAGTTACCTCCAAAATGCAAACCACCACATGGGCAGAAAGATGAAACCGGAGAAAAATTTTACTTAAATTTAGGTTCCTTTATGTCAAGAAATACATTTTCTTGGCATCATGGACCTCATACATAAGAACATGAAGCCATTGTGACTCTTCCTTTCCCTGGTGGTGACTCCCAGATGTGAGTGTCTCAGGGATTCAGACAAGAAGGTAATGGGGTTCATGTATCTGAACATATGACTCACTCTGGCTCTCCTTGTCCTCGGGTGTCCTGTCCCAGATGCAGCTGTAGGAGTTGTGACCCGACCTGCTGAAACCCTCACAGACCCTGCCCCTCACCTACACTGTCTCTGTATTCTCTTTAACTGACTGATATGTCTGGTTCCAGGAAAAGAGTTGGAGTGCCTCAGTATAATAAGGACAAGTAGATGCACAAAATATAAGCCTCCTCTACAGTCCCGACTCATTATCACCAAGGACAATGCCAAGAATGAAGTTTATTTTAAACTGAACAGCCTCAGTTTCCAGGACATGGCCACATGTTACCGAGCCAGATACACAGTGAGGGGAAGTCAGGGTGAGTCTAGACACAACCTCCACTGCAGGTCCGAGGAGAGTGCTGGGATGCAGGGGCACTTACAACCACCAGGGGGTGACAAGGGCCATCAGCAGAGGCAGGCGCTTGACAGCCTGGGAAGGAGTTTTCTGGCCTTGCTTAGGGCTCCCTCTTCTTACTGCACACCATGAGACCCCCAGAAAACCCGCATTTCTTCTTTTCTAATCAGTGCTATTGTGTATGCAAGATTCAATCTCAGAACTCTTTCACTTTTTATGGTATTACTTGTGTGTGTAAATACAAATCACTTAAAAATTGTGCAATGAATGTCCCATGATCATGGAGGAGATTGTTGATATGGGAGGAGTGGGGTGAGGGGGGTGGGGGATATAGGGGGACCTCATATAATTTTTAATGTAATATATTTTTAATGTAATATTATTACAAAGTCAATAAAAAATTTTTTAATGTAACATGAAAAAAAAAGAAAAATAATTATATATATATATGTGTGTGTGTGTGTGTGTGTATGTAAACTGGGAATTTATCTCTATCTTTTCAGTATGCCCCAATTATGAACTAAATTTGCATGTAATATAATTGTGAATTCACCTCTCCCAGCATAACACATTTCTGAGAATGTCATGGAAAAATAATAATATTACCCCACCCACAAATATGTAGATTCCAAACTTGTTATTGGGAAGGAAAAGAAAGTAGGAAGCCTGGCACTCTAGGAGTAGCATCTTAGTGCTTCCCTTTCTTCCCTCCCTCTCAGGTGACATCAAGGATCAGGTCCTTGCATTTATATTAAGTCCTTATAAATTATGATTCACTTACAACAATTCACAATAAGAAACTCTGATTTTCAATACAAATTAAAATATAAGAAACTATATAACTTTTAATATGTATATATATATGTTCAGGGCTAAAAGAAATCTTAATAAATAAATATATGATATTAAACCACACTTTATTGTTAGAATGTTGTAATGATGAAACAATGGAAATGAATAATTTATGGGAGAAAAAAAGGTAATTAAGTGAGATGCTTTTGGAAGTAAACAGAGATGAACACAATTTGAGGATGTAAATGCTGAATTCCAAGAGAGAAAAAAAAGTTGGTGGTGGGATTTATGTTGAGTATACCAGAAGTTCCATTGTATGGCTTTTTGTTGAATTCCACTAAAACATAGAGATCTTTGAAATGAAGAATGCAATTTTATCTCATAAAAATTTTAACTTATGCCCTCAGTGTAATTATCCCCTATAATTACTAGATATTTTAATTATTCTGTGGCTTTGGAAACAATGGAAAGGAACAAAACTATGCTGCATAGATAAATAATCATTTCAGTTATACTCAGTTGTGCCACATTACAGATAAGAATCCAGTATTTCAATAATGAAATTTCCATAACCTAAATGTAATTACCTCCAAACCTTTACCCATCTCTTCATCAAAGCTCTGTGGCAAACCAAATCACCACCTCCAGGGACAATGCCAAGAATTTTCTGTATCTGCAAATGGACATTAAGAGATGTGAATATGCAGTCATGCATTTCTGTAAAGACAGAGTGAGGGGAAGGCCATGTAAAACTAAACAAAAAGCCCTCCTGCTGGACAGCCAGGAGGTTTCACTCAAGACTCACTGAGCACAGGGGAAGGGGCAGAGGGACATTAAGGGATGGTTTCCTGCCACAGTCTGGGCTTCCTCTCCATCTAACAGTACCCCCATGGAACATCTTTGGACTTATATTTCTATGCTTCCAATGAAGTCTCTGAATTAGGAAAGTGTTCCTGTAATAAAAGTTCACAAGCACACAAAGCAGACTTCTTATGGAGGCAGAAATATCTTTGCCAATGGTCACTGGTATCTGAGTTCTAGGAAGCTCAGGGCAGCCTGGTGTGCTTTTGCTAATCTAATCTTACCTTAGTGGGATTCACCAATTTAGACAATCTTTGATATTCAACTTAGGAGCCAAAACAGAAGCTATGTCAGTGTCCATCAACTATAAATTCCAATATAATTTCACATCAGATTTAGTTCCTCAAACAAAAGTGTGCACTTCAGAACCAGTCATGGTCAGGATGGCTATCTGTTCTGCCAATCCACATGCTATCACTCATTTCTGTAAGGCAGAATTCAGTCAAAGTTACCCATCGAATACATCCCATGTTTCTCATGGATCCTCGGATTTGCACTCTAGTCATCTTTCTTGGGCACAAACAAAAGTTGGTATTTTCAGAGAACAGCAGCTGGGCCCTGTGTCTATTACGTCCCTGAAGTTGGATGTACAGAATATTTAGTTGGAGCAACACAAACTTTGTTGCTTTTTTTAAAAAACAAATCAATTTATTGATAAATATTAATAAAACATCCATCCATCCAAAGTGTGCAATTAATTGTATTCATTATAAACACTTTATTCTTATAGCACTTTCATTATTCCAACAATAATAATAAAACAAACAAAACTCATCACCTGTCAATCTCCCTATGCTTCCCTTGCTCTACATAGCTGCTATCCTTTTTCCTTATTTCTATTAATATTTTGTAAAAATAGTCTTATATGACCAATATCACCCATATTTATGTTTTACATGAGCTTTGATTCTCTTATACAGTCCCATGTTATATTTTATAGCTTTCCTTCAAGTAATATGCATGACCTTAAGATTTCCCTTTCAACCATTGTCATATGAATATCATAGCTCTGCCAATTACAAACACCATGATAAGTTTCACCATTTCTATTTATTTCCAAATATTTACAAACCTTTTTAATAATTCTGCAGATTAACCCTCAACTTTCCATTCTCTACCTTCCTTCTATTTTGTGAATGACCTATATTTCTAATTATTAACTCCATGGGTTTATACAATATATTTAGTTCATTATAGTGCAGTCATATAGTAGTTATCCTTTTGTGCCTGACTTACTTCATTCAACATAATATCATCTAGGTTCATCCAAGTTGTCATATGTTTCACAATTTCATTTCTTCTTACTGTTGCATAATATTCCATTTTACGTATACACAAAAATTTGTTTATCCTTTCTTCAGTTGATGAATACCTGGGTGTTATCATCTTTTGGCAATCATAAATAACACTACGAACCCCCCTGTATGGATGTGTCTTTGTGTCTTTGTTCTCAGTTCTTCTGGGTAAATACCTAGTAATGGTTTTGTCAGGTCACATGGCAAGTCTATATTCAACTTCCCTTAGGAAGTGCCAAAAAGTCCTACACAGTGGATGTACCATTCTACATCTGAATCAACAGTGAATAAGCATTCCTATCTCTCCACATTCTCTCCAAAACTTACAGTTTTCTGATTTTTGAGTAACTGCTGATCTAATAGGTGTGAAATGATATGTCATTGTAGGTTTGACTTGCATTTCCATAATCATTAGTGATGTTGAAAATTTTTTCACGTGTTTTTTTCACCATTTTTATTTCATCTTAGGACAATTGTATTTTCAAGTCTTTTGCACATTTTTAAATTTGGTAGTTTGTCTTTTTATTGTTGAGTTTTGTGATCTCTTTTTATATCATGTGTATTAAATCCTTACCAAATGTGTGAGCGCAAAATATTTCTCCCATTAAGTTGACTCTCTTTTCACCATTTTGATAAATTCCTTTGGTGTGCAAAAGTGTTGAATTTTGTGGAGGACACATTTACCTATTTTTTCTTTTGTAGCTCATGCTTTGTGTGTGACGTTAGAAGCTACTCCTTACCACCAGATCTTGACAATGTCTATATTTTCTTTGAGGATTTTTATGATTGTTGCTTTTATATTGAGATCCTTGACGTATTTTGAGTTAATTTTTGTATAAGATGTGAAATGGGGGTCCTTTTTCTTACATTTGGATATGGATATTCAGTTCTCACTGCATCATTTATCATTTATTGGATAGATTGCTCTGTTCCAGCTGGGAGGGCTTGACCATCTTGAGAAACATCACTTGACTATAGATGTGAGTGCTTATTGTGTTTTTTTTTCCCTTTTTTTTTCACAGTTCTTCTTTGATATTTGAGTCATCTTATTTTAATTCTTTAAAATTGTCAGCTTAAGTTATCAAAATCAGGCCAGAGATTCACTAATGCAGCACAGCTTTACTGTCAGGGATGAAGATACAGAAAGAACCAAAAACAGCATTTTGTCTATGCAATTTCTAGATAGGCCAGTAGATGATACCCATTACTGCACCTTTCCACTGAGTAGTTTCAGTGCAGACATTCCTGGGTTTCTGTGTTGAATCTCCAGAATGGCAATTCTAAGCAGGCTCTGCTGGCCAAATTCACTGCAAAAAAGTCTTTCTATTCCTCCTTCAATTTCCCTTGAAATGGCTGACAGGGTGGAAGATGTCTGTTCCCACTCAGTCTCCTGCAGGGAGCCAGGGGCTTTACCCAGCTTAATATATTGGGGGAGAGGAGGGGAGGCCTTTCGAGGCAGTGTTGTGTTTTGGTAACTCATGTTCATTGTTTTTACTTCCTCATCAGTCAGTTCCTCACCCTCCTGGGAGTTTTGGTGGAATGTGGGTAGGAGAGGTGGATTCTGCATATCCTGAAGCCTGCAGAGATCAGCAGATGCATTTCTATAAAATCAGGAAGTTTCCATGTGTGGAGAGAACTCAAGATGTCCCACTTTCTGTGAAAGCTAGTTAAACTGATGTATTTTGGGGCTCTGAATTAGAAATCTCTTTAGGCAACTTCATCTAAGCTACCTTCTGCAACTCACCATCTTCAGATATAGAAGTAATAATTCAATCCTGACACCAGTTTTTCTTTTTTATTTGGTTGCACATTAGGTTGAAGAAAAATTCTACTTTTTGTTTACCACACTCTACCCTCATATTCTTCTGAATTGATCTGTGTAGACCAAAAATTGGTTAAAAGCCAAATCCTTCATATTTTCTATATATATGTATGTGGGAACTTCATTGTATGTTCTTTGTGAGGTGTTTTTTTTTAAAGATAGTAACTGATATATATTTTTAAATGTTGCATTAAAAATATATGAGGTCCCCATATACCCCCCACCCCCCTCATCCCACTCCTCCGACATCAACAACCTCTTTCATCATCATGGGACTTTCACTGCATTTGGTGAATCCATTTTGGAGCAGTACTGTACCACATGGATAGTGGTTTACATTGGAGTTTACACTCTCCCCCAGTCCATCCAGTGGGCCATGGTAGGCCGTACAATGTCCACTATCTGTCCCTGCAGTACCATCAAGGACAACTCCAAGTCCTGAAAATGCCCCCATAAGTCAGGAGTGGAGAAGTGGTCCCTCAGGATCTGACTTTGGACCCTTTATTGGTGGTAGGGTGGCTGGGTTGTGAGTCTGTCACATCCTTAACTGCATCTCAACTATCTCTAGTAATTGAGTCTGGTATTAATTAACTGGCTACCTGTAGGCCACTGAACTCAAACCCTGAACTCAAACACACCCTTCACCTGATGTGGGGTGAAGACTGTGAGAGGTTGCCGCCAGCTAATTTGGTGACTTTTTTTTTATTAGAAGGGCTGTTGGCTCCACTTATCTCAGACAGTGGTCATTCCTTTATTTTATAGACATGTTCATTAATTATTCAGAGAATGAAGTTTACCAGGACTTTTAAACATGCCTAATGTTAACATGTCTAATGTCTTTTTGCATATGATCTAATAGAAATATCACTATAATCATCAGACATAAATCTAGAATAGGATATAGTATAACTTAATACTAATTAATGTACTACTCAATGCAGAAGTTTCTTTCTGAGGTGTAATTAATAGATTTAAGTTCTAGGCTTGCTATACTCTACATGCTATCTCTCCATGAGAGCAGGCCATAATGCCAATTGTGTTTAAGTTCTACTTACAGTACTCTGGTGATCATCGCTCCACTTGGTATGTTTCTTATAGTGAGCAAGCTGTAGTACCATTGATCCTAGAGAGAGCCACTAGGAACTTAGTTTCCAGCATTCCATTGGCCTGGTCCATAGCACTCTTTGGCACTATGAAACATTGCCAATCTGGAGGTGATTTCTATGGTACATTTGACTGTACCAAGCTTTTGTTGGCTGCTGCAGGAGTTTAAAACTGCAATGTAGTTTCCATTGACTTCAAGAACACAACCAGAGATGTTAGCTACCATTATTGTTTTAGGGGTTAATGACCAACCAAACCAATAACTCATATGGAGAGGCAATACAGTGTATTGAAGTCCTGGTTTGAATGCACAAGAGAGTTTGACAATGCTGAAGTCTATGTCTTGATTTTTATACACCTTTTAAACATTTCTAATGCAATGTGTTACATATCAAATGAAATTTTTAGTACCTTGTTTTTACTTTTACACTTTTAACATGAAGATGCTAATTAGCAGGTATTTTTCTTTCATAGTAGAGGAAAAACTACTTTTTTCATTTTTAAAATGAAAACTGAAGATTCCCAGTGGAATACTTTTTTATTACCACCCTTTTAAATATGCACATTGAGGTGACTTCCAGACATGTTTCATTGCTATGAGTTTACTTTTTGCTGTTAACATTAATTTAGGTTTTTAGCTAATAATGGCTACTTAGAACTAGCCATATAAATGCTTCAGTTTAGAAGATGCTCTTACAAACTCTGTAATTAACCACAACCACATAGACTGGTTAATTTACCTTAGATTACAAATAGCAACCGATGGATTTCACTTTACACATTTAAGAGAAGGCAGATTTATATTCTTTTACTTATTTTCATTAGATATGAACTTAGAATTTTATTATTTTAAAGATTTAATATGTATCATGTTAATTTATTAACTTGGTATTTTATAAAACAAAGAGATAAACCAAAAGCTAAATAAATTGAGATTGTTATAGTTTACACAAAGGATTTTTTTTCCATTTCTTTACAGGGGCTAAACTCCTTTTAATACAAACTGATTTTTAAATTCTTCTGATTAGAAGAGTTTTAATTTGTTACACCTAGCCCTTCCCTCAGAGCTCCTTCAAAGAAAAGGCTCTGGGGGCTGGGTAGGTTAAAGAACTCAGGAAAATCCTTTCCCCTTTTTTAATAGTTGCTATGTTTAGATTTCTATATACCTTTTTGTTGTTTTAGCTTAATTTTGGTTCTAGGAATATTCATCACATATAAAACTGCATAATTATTTTTTAACAATTTGAATAGAGCACTTTTAATAATTATTTGTGAATTTGATGTTATCATTTTAATGTATGAAGATATACACTGAGCAAACAGGCTGACATGAGTACTTTGATACAGGAACACAACTTAGTTTGACACAGAAAAACAACTTAGTGACTTAAAACTTTCATTTTTTTATAAAAAAAGTTCAACTGTAAAAAAATTTGTAAGATTTCCTTGACAGATTTTCTCTATGGGCTTTTCCCTACTAGGGGTTTGCAGTCCTACCTTTGTGGCTTTATATAAAGGGAGGTACAACAGTTTGCTGAGGTATGGGAGCTTAAGACTTAGTCTTTCTATAGGTCTCACTTGAGGGTATTGAGGGCCTTTTTACTTTGCACTATGACCATGCAGGCTTGCACAAGAATTTTTTTTTACAATTAATGGCTTATAACCAAAATGTCCCTAATGCTTTGAGACAATTTTCCTTTGCTTTGAAACTTTATAGTTTACTTTGACTTTAGCAGATTTTTGATGAGGAAGCCTAATGATATGTATATTCACTGAAGTTATTAGAGCCTCAGGGAAACTGATTTCTTTCATGAATAGCTACCTTTAGGAACCCCAAAAGTTAAGGCAGTAGGTTTCCTTTACATACCAGTCCTAGTTGATAACAGGACACTGGTGGCCTCTGGACTGTAAGAGTAGATGTCCAAACTTGAGAGTCAAGAATTCCACCAGGCAGCAATTTAGTCCACACTTGGAAACATAAGAGAAAGAAGTATTATTAATACCAATAGAATGGGAGACAGGGATGTCTCAAATTTGCTTTTCCTGAGCCATAGGGGCAGAAGTTTTTAAGAAATAATGATAGGGAAGCAGACTTGGCCCAGTGATTAGGGCATCCATCTGCCACATGGGAGGTCCACGGTTCAAACCCTGGGCCTCCTTGACCCATGTGGAGCTGACCCATGTGCAGTGCTGATGCGTGCAAGGAGTGCCGTGCCACGCAGGGGTGTCCCCTGTGTATGGGAGCCCCATGTTCAAGGAGTGCGCCCCATAAGGAGAGCTGCCCAGTGTGAAAGAAATTTCATCCTGCCCTGGAATGGCACCACATACAAGGAGAACTGACACAACAAGATGATGCAACAAAAAGAAATATAGATTCCCATGCTGCTGACAACAACAGAAGCTGACAGAGAAAAACAGACAGCAAAAAGACACAGAGAACAGACAACTAGGGTGAGGGGTGGGGGCAGGGGGTGGGGAGAGAAATAAATAAATAAATCTTAAAAAAAAAAGAAATGACCATAAACAGAGGCAAGGGGGAGGGCCAGACTTGCAATAACCATAAACAAAGGCAAATTCAGTTTATAATTACCATCACAATAGCTGAAGATTAAGGGCTAGGTGAAGCTAGTTATAAAATAACCATAATAAATGGTAATCTTAAATTATAATTACCATTACTATACCAAGCACAATTAGACTTGAAGTAGTCATAAACAATGTTAAATTAGTTTAAGATTACCATTACAAAAGCTGAAATCTAGGCTACATCTACTCCATTGTAATAATTTCAGTTACTGTTTTTCTGCTGTTATATATTAAGAGCATTTATCCAATGATCTTAAATCTTAGTTTCTAGAAAGTTTTCACTTGAAATTAATTTGGTCACCTTTATTTATTAACCAAGCAACTTTAAAAATTTATTAGCAACGACTTTGTTTTTCTGTTTTTTTTTCTTTCAGCAATCAAATACATTTCACTTGTAATTTATGCATAAAATTTATTAGCAAGATAGTATTGACAATTAAAGATTTATTTTTATGTTACCTTTCACCATTATTCAATTTTTAACAAGTGAACTCCAAATCTCATTCCCTAGTAATAAATAAACTGACAAAGTTGAATTCAGATTTTAAAGTTGAACAGAGATTCACAGATTAAAACAGAATAGAAAATTCTATGCCTTTAACATTTCTAGTAACTCTTTGATTTTAAGTGATGACGTATGAGCTCTTTTTATTTTGATCACTATTAATACCTTTTTATTTGACTGATCTGGCATCCCAGAGTCTTAGTCTAACTAAAGTTTACCATTTTACATAATTTAATATTACCATTCAGGGAGATGAAAAAAATATATACTGGTACTGAACAAACAAACACAAAAGTGTTATGGCACACAGACAGAAACAGAATTTATTAATTTGACTCATGATTTTTACTCCATTGGTATGGTTGTATCCAAGCTTCCCATAAGTTCACATTTTTAAATTTTCATTGCTTTTAAGATTTTTGACTGAAGCTGAGAACTCACACAGCATTAATTCACAATGTTTTGGGAAGTGTTGGGTTTTCAGACACATAAGCTATGGGTGGGGGCTTATTGCTGATCCCACCCAGTTGGGGCAGGCTGCCTGTCTGCGAGGTAAGTGACAACGGAACCCCGGTATCACACAGCCAGGTTAAACACACAGTAACCACTCTGGAGACGCAGGTTTGTGGCGCAGGTCTAGTTTATTGGGGAAGTGGTACAGCTTATATAGGCAGGGGTGAGGGCTTGAGGTGACATGTCAATTATGGATAGGCTAGGGGGGCTGGGGTAATTTGAAGCGACTACTGATTGGATGAGGCAGGTTTGAAGTTGGCGCGCGCACGGGCTTCTCTGGCGGGAAAATGGCAAGGAAGAAGGGCGGTGCCATTTGTGATAGCCGTTATGTATGCTTAGTGGCCATTTTGGCCAGATGTTACTTGCTAGCGAGCTCACCAACAGGGGCTTATCTTTTTATGCAAATCAGGGGGAACTGCGCCACAGCTTGTTAATTATCAAAAACTTAGGGAGAACCTCTAACAGGACTCTTTGCCTACTCTTGCTGCCTACAAAACAAGCTCAGTTACAATCCAGCATTAACATTTAAAGGCCTATTTTTGGTCAAATTTCTCTGTCTCTTAAATCATATTCAAACCAAGTTTTATCAGAAAAAAACAATTCATTTTTTTGTAATCAAGATCTTACAAATTTAAACCAATTCTTCTAGATACATTCCAGTGGAAAGCACTAGGATACTGACAAGGGAATGGGACTTTAAACCATGAAACCTCTCACTACCACCAAATTTTTACTATTTTAATGAAGGCAAACCAAAAGTTAATTTGCAGTTAGCCAAAACCAAACAGCAGGCTGGTATAAACCCCTGACTCAGATGAAGAGTCCTGGAGTGTACCTTTACTGCCCTTGACCAGATTAGGTCACCATGGATTAGAACCATGGATTAGGACTTCGCTCTTGCCCCACAGAAGTATGTCTCTGGGTTTTATTCACAGATTCACACACACAGAGCCACCCGCTTTTCTTTTCTTTGCAGTCCTGGAGAAGACAACTTCCCCCCGAAACTTCCTGGGAGTACTTGGGTCCTCTTGGGAGTTGACCAGGCTCCTCTTCTAATATTTACAGTTAGGTGCTTCCTATGCTATCCCCACAGCGAACTTACCCATCTGGCTTGTGGGGTTCTTCTGCTTCATTCTCAGTGTCTCTCCTAAATCCTTTGGTATCTCCAGTTTCTTTCAGGAGGACTCTGGTGTAGTCCACAACCTTTCTGGACTAAAGAGGTCCAGGGGCAATCTGGGCTGCAGTTTGTCTGGGCCCTCCCAGTTTCCTTGGAGATATCCATGAGAGGCAAACAAATTTGCCATTCTGGACTTCACAGTGATCCCAGACAAGCCCCCCGAAATGTTGTGGCAGGAGAAAGAAGTCAGTGGTCATGATATTGAAAGCCAAGATTTGGGAAATATCTGAGAAGGAAGAATTATTTTGACTGGTCAGGCCTGGTGGACTTCTGTTAAAAAAAAAAACAAAGCAAACAAAAAAAAACGAGTAAGATTTCCAGATCCTTTTTATGCAGAGGATTTAGAAGCAGGGTCAAGTAGCACTTTTGGTGCAAAAAGGACTTTCTTTGTTAGTTTCTTAGGGTTTGTTTGGACACCAGGTAAGCTTGAATTAAAATACTGCCCACATTCTGTTTGGATGTCACCTTGAATACACATTCAGTCTACATCCTTTCTGAATATACAACGCCTATAGATTTTGTATCACTTAATTGGCTTTCTTGAAACTAGGCAAACTTGTATACAGAATTATATAAGTTTGAATGCATGCATAGACCACTACATGCATAGGCTATATTATTGTTACTCACATTAATCTAAATTGGTCTCAAATACAGTATTATTATTGAAAGAAGTCATTCTTAAATATTAGGCACTTCATGATACCAATCATACGATATTTTCAAAAGATTAACCAATAGAGATTATATAGATTAGTGATTGTCAGTATGAGGAGTGGTTGGATGCTGTGACTATAAAGGCTAAGCAAGAGGGAATATTTCTATTGATATAACTGTTCTTTATATAGATAGTAATAAGTAATACAAGAATAAACACATTGTTAAATTTGGTGAAATTTATGCACAAATGAAAATAAGTTGATTTTTAGTATGCTGGTCTATATGTAAAATCAAATTAAAATTTAAACTGTAAGACTCAAGAAGCCAAGAAAAAAAATAAGAAGGCAAAATAAAATTAGTGTTGAAATAGTAGAAAATTAGTTTGGTTAAATTATCAAATTGAAATATCTAGATCATGAAATATTGAGATAAAAGTTACAAAAGTCATCTGTAACTTCATATATCATATCTGATGAAGTTAATAAACTGAAACACTAAGAATATAAAAGTGTAGAAGAGTAGAGGAAAAAAATATTTCAACAAGTATGAGTGGGATTTTCAGGAGAAAAAGAAAAAACAACTGGGAAAATAAAATTTTCTTGTTATACTTTTATTATACTGATATTCTTGAATGTTTCTTATGTTATTTAGAAAACTGATGATTAGAGTTGGACAAATTTTGGTGGACAATTTGAACACCATGGTATCTGTTAGAAGGTATGTGAAACAAGGTGAAAGCCAATCAGGAATATGACCTCCAAACTTTGAAGCAAACACTTGTGCTTTGTCAGAATTGGCAAATGGAACAACAAGATAATATGGATTTGGTAAATTTGCTATCACTTTAGATAAGTCCGAATTTACATATTAATTAATGATTACTTCCTGCTTACCATATTCTCTGAATCAGAGGAAGTTTTATATAAAATCTATTACTATTAATATCTTTGGATAAGAAGACGAAGCATTTGTGAAACCAGGTTGGTTGTATTAAAATATTAGGACTGTGCACAGGAAAATTAAATATCCATGAAAAACTAAGAAAACTAAAAATAAGAATGTTGTGTCTACAGAGGAACAGTTGGACAGTTATGAATGAACTACAATGAAAGTGTGTAGGTCTGATTCTATGCAAAAGAGTGTGGCTGCTGCACAAGGGAAGGAGTGATAAGTTGTAATGGGGACTCCTGTAGAGGAGGACAAGTTCTATTTCCCCACTTCTGGGAGTTAAA
Source organism: Dasypus novemcinctus (assembly GCF_030445035.2). NCBI lineage: Eukaryota > Metazoa > Chordata > Mammalia > Cingulata > Dasypodidae > Dasypus > Dasypus novemcinctus. Next base: position 58,484,848 of record NC_080691.1, on the reverse strand, counting down.
AGTTTGAAGCCCTTATAGTGATTCACTAAGCTGCATAATCATTTGTACATGTGTGCTTATTCACAGTAAAATGGTACAACAAAAATAAAATAAAAGCACAAGAGCCCACAGCCTTTGTTAAAGAGCAATCCATACGTTCTCTGTCCCCATCTCTACCTCAGCCCTTCCCAATTATTTCAGATCAATTAAAATGATTATTTCAGATCGATTAAAATAGAAAATTAAAAGTTTGATACTTCAAGGAAGATGGCAAACAAGAAAGACATGGGACTGCCTCCTCCTCCAAAGAAATGTCTAGAGGAGAGGTTGAAATACCCTATTAAAAGATCTTCTAAGGTTTAGGACATGAGGCAAAGGCTGGACATTGCCCACAAGAGAGAGGGACAAAGGAGGAAAATCGCAAAAAAACAAAAAAAAAATTGAACTGGAGGGATTGTTGAGGACTCAAAGTGGTGTGGGAATGTTTCCCACCTCTGAAAAGGGAGGGAACTGTCAGAGAAGGCAAAAGAACTGTTTCAGAGAAAGTTTAAATTACAAGGCTCATAGCCGCAGGTCAGGAAGATCTATCATGTTGATCTGGTCTGTGTTGCAACAAATATATTCTGACCAGAAAATGCCAAAATGCAGAACAAGAATGTGCATGCAAGAAAATTAAAAACAAGTAGGAGAGGATTTTTCTGGCTTCTGTAGCATCCCTCCCCAAGACCCTAGGAAATTACTCTATGACCAATTACTGGGTCCGGTGCCCAGTTTTTAGCAACCAGCAGAACAATCATAACAACCCTGGTTGAACCAAAAATCAAAGAGCAATGGTAACACACAAACACATGCCAATAAATCCCTACAAATAGAAGGAAATTGAAGATCTGAGTAAACTACATCCTAATCTGCTGCCTAGATATCAGCAAAATATTACAAGCCATACTAAGAAAATAGGAGAAATGGCCCAAGGAAAGGAACATGTCAAAGCCACAGAAGAGCACAGAATTTATGAGAACTAATTAGCAAGATGTACACAAATTTCCAAAACCAAATTAATGAGTTGAAAGACAATATAGTTAAAGAGATAAATGACATCAAGAAGACATCGATCAAGCACAAAGAATAATTTGAAATCCTGAACAGACAAATAACAAAGCTCATGAGTTTGAAAGACACAATAGGTGAGATCAAAAGCAAATTTGAAGTATACAAGAGCATAATCAAAATGATAGAAGAAAGAATAAATGACACCAAGACAGAACAGCTGAAATTAGAGAAAAGAATGGGGAGAAAATGAGCAGGGGTTCAGAAAGGTGAAGGACAATGCGAAATGCAACAACGTATCTGTCATGTGAATTCCAGATGGAGAAGAGAGGAGAAAAGGGACAGAAAGAATATTTAAGGAAATAAAAGCTGAAAATTTCTCAACTCTCATGAAAGAAAGGAACTTCCATGTCCAAGAAGGACACTATACCCCAATTAGAATAAATCTGAATACACCTACTCCAAGACATATTCTATGAGAATGTGAAATGTCAACATTAAAGAGAAAATTCTGAGAGGAGCAAGGGAGAAGAACACCATCATATAAAAGGGCTAGGGTTGGGAGGATTGGTCAGATGGCCCAAGGAATTGTGGGGGAGGGATTGGGGGAACAGTTGAACATGAGAGATTGTCAGGTATGTGGTTGAAACTATAATGTTGAGAAAACTCTTTAGAAATGATAATAAGGAAGGATTACCTGTTTAAGGTGTTTAAGGGGGCGTCTGGCACAGGGGCAATACTCTAAGGAGTGTGTGAGTGCTCATTTTGACACAGTTTGTTATATCATTGGATGGAGACCCATAAAATGAATGTGAAGGTGTACCCACATCGTGGGGAAGCCAGATGTTCTCAAACAGAGGAATTGTGTCTCTCAAGAAACTTGGTGGCTCCCAATGGGTTAGGGCAGTCTAGTATGTCAAGCCCTCAGCATTGTTGTATCTGTGAATCTGGTCCTTCAAGTAGTGAAGATTGATTGTTACTGTGGACCCTGAGGGGAATGGGAGAGAGGTATAGAATAGATGGAATCAGGGTAACTGGGGGGAAATGGAAGTGTTCCAAAAGATCATGCAATGATGGATATAGGACATGTAAAATTACACAGAAATGAAAAAAAAAAAAAAAGATCAGCTAAAATGTAAACCATAATTTAAAACATAAGATAACTAAAATTTTAGAAAATTGTACAGTCTAAAACATAAATGACAACGTAAACCAAAATGGAACCATGTTTGAAAGCTTTGTTTCAATATCTGCACATCAGCTGCAGCAAATATAACTTAAACATGTAAAAAGATCATTTTTGGGGAAGGGGGAAAAGGGTTTGATGTTGGATATATGTATATGTGAATTACTGTATACGTGAATTACTGTGATCAAAAATGTTTGTGAAGCCAAAATTGAAAATTAGAAAAAAAAAGGATATAGACACTGAGGAACATATGAAAGAAATTGACATGCCACTTTACATACAGAGCAACACCTATTAAAGTGATGAAAGGTAAAAACGTCAAAAACAAAGATTTATAATATTTTTCATTTTTAATATCCCAATTTTATTTTATTTTAATTTTTCTAAATTATTATGCATTCTATTTCTAATCTTTAAACTCATCACTATTTCATTTTCCTATTAATTGAATTTGGAAATATACTAGACTTCATTTTTGAAGAAGTTTTGGACCATGGAAAGATTCAAATATGGCAGGGGAGGAACACTGGTATGGGGTGTTATTGATGGAGGGCACATGGTTGGGAGGAGTTCTCCAGGGCATGTATATAGGGTACATAAAAATGTTCAGGTATATGTTGTGTACTTTAATAATATGTTACGGTTATAAATGACAACTGAGGGAGTGCTGAGTTCCTACCCAGGGGACTTCTGTCACATTCTCCAATGAAACAGCAATGACCACCAAGTGCAGTGGAAAAGACCAATGAAGAAGGATGGTCCAATGATGAGCCTTTGATCATGATGCCTATGCTTATTAGCTTGTGTGCCTGAATTAAGAACTAGGCCTAGAGCTGCATGGTGCCTAAGAGTTACCTCCTGAGAGCCTCCATGTTGTTCAAATGTGGCCACTGTCTAAGCCAAACTCAGCATGTAAATGCATTACCTTTCCCCCAGCATAGGATATGGCTCTTGGGGATGAGCCTCCCTGGTGCTAGAGTACTACTACCAATCATTAACTTTTGATGCAAATACAAAGAGACCTTGAATAAAAGGGTCAACTCAGACCAGCAAAATATCACAGCCTACATGTAGGATCAAGTGTTAAAATAAGGTAGATACAACCCCAGGTATTGGTTCTTTTGAGGGATAAAGAGACCCACGGGTTCTATGGTCATGGCAGAAGGGGTTCACTGCCATGACAGATGGCCCTTCTTTGGAGCTGGTGTTTCTGCGTGATGGAAATGGACTCAGAGGGGATCTCTTTTCACAAGACTTGCATGCTACTTTATTGGAATTGTAGTTGGTGCTGAGTTTAAGATATATGTAGGGGATTTGAATCTCTGGACTGATAATATGACACCCAGGCCCAGAGCCTCAACAGACTTCAGCTCCTACACTTTGACTTATTGGACTTACTCCACTCAGCTAACATGGAGTTGAAGGTCAACCACAACAACATGGAGCCTAGAGTGTCTACAACTAGAAGCGGGAAGAGTGCATCCAGTACCCATGTGGAATCTAAGCCCTCACTTGACATAGGTGTGCAATGGACACAACCAATCCAATGTCCACAGAGAAAATGTGGAATGGGTGTGGGAACGGTAGCCATGGGGGCTTCTGGATGTGGGGAACGGGAGGAAGAGATGAGATGTGGAGGCGTTTTCGGGACGTGGAGTTGTCCTGGATAGTGCTTCACGGACAATTACGGGACACTGTAGATCCCCCCAGGGCCCACTGGATGGAACGTGAGAGAGTCTGGGCTATGATGTGGACCATTGACTATGGGGTGCAGTGATGCTCAGAGATGAACTTACCAGGTGCAATGGATGTATCACGATGATGGGAGAGAGTGTTGCTGTGGGGGGAGTGGGGGGCAGGGGCGGTGGGGTTGAATGGGACCTCATATATTTTTTTTAATGTAATTAAAAAATAATAATAATAAATAAATATTAAAAAAAACTGCTTTTTCATCTTAAATAAAAGTGGGAAATGGCAAAGACGAATGAGTTGATAATGGATAAGAGTCTTCAAGAAGAGTTGGGAGGTCATCAGAGGTTTCACACTTACGCACAACTCAGCAGGACCCAGAGACAGCCAAAGTAGATACAACCCCAGGTACTGGTTCTCCTGAGGGCTACAGAGACCCACCGGTTCTATGGTTATGGCAGATGCTCTGGAGTTCAGTGCCATAGCAGTGGGCCCGCCTTTGAAATTTATATTCCTGAGTATGATGGAGTTGGGCTCAGATGTGACCTTTCTATACATGTTACTTTTTCCAAACTTGCAGTTGACACTAGGGTTGGTATATACTCAGGAGACTTGAATCTCTGGACTGACCATGTGCAGACTGGACCCTGAGCTTCAGCAGAGTTTCAACTCCTACCCTATAGTTCATTGGACTTACCCAGGTCAGCTAACAGGGAAGTGAAGATGGTCAACCACCACACCAGGAAACCAAAAGTGCCTACAACTGCAAGAAGGAGAATTGCATCCATTATCCATGTGGAATCTAACCCCTTCCCGAAATAGAGGTATAGTGGACATCACCATCCCAGGGTCCACAAGATGGAGGAATAAAATATGGATTACAGTGGACTTAGTGATATTCTACTATGGAAATATTGTGACTAGTAATGGAAGAAATTGTTAACATTGATGTGGAGAAAGTGGCCACAGTAGTTGCTGAAGGCAGGGAGAGGGAAGAAGAGATGTGATGTGGGGGCATTGTTGGCACTTGAAGTTGTACTAAATGATATTACAGGGACAGATGCTGAACATTATATATCCTGCCATAACCCACTGAAAATACTAGGGGAGAGTGTAAATTACAATGTAAACTATTATCCATCTGTTGCAGCAATTCTCCCAAATGTATTCAACAAGTGCAATGAATATGTCACAATGATGAAAGAGGTTGCTGATGTGGGAAGAGTGGGGTAAGGGGGGTGGGGGTTATATAGGAACCTCTTATATTTTTTGAATGTAACATTTTTCACCATCTATAATTCTTCAAAAAATTCAATTAAATAGTTGATGGGGTGGGGTGGGGAGTGTGCTATATGGGAACCTCTTATTTTTTTTAATATAATGTTTTGTGTTATCTATTTACCTTAAAAATATATAATTAGAAAAAAAATAAAATGTCCAGTAAGATATATTGCATATTTCTCATCTGAAAGGATATAGGTAAGAAAAAAGTGGTATGATACAATTAGGAACTGAAAAAGAAAAACTGCCAACCAAGAATTTTTTATCCAGCAAAATTGTCCTTCAAATATGAAGGTGAGTATAAATTATTCACAAACATAACCTAAGATCATTTGCCAAAAAGAATCCACCTTTACAAGTCATATTAAAGGAAGCCTTAGAAGCTTAAGGTAATAAGAGAGACAAACTTGGTGGAGAGTATAGAAGAAAGAAAGATAGCAGAAAGGATAACCAAAAGAGGAAATAGCAAAAAAAAATAAGATATGATATATGAAATCCAAAGAATAAAATGGAGGAAGTATATAGTGCATTTAAAGTGTCATTGAATTTGAATGTGTTTAAACTCCCCAGTAAGAAGATACAGGCTGATAGAATGGATAAAAGCACACGTACACACACACACAAACACACTTTAGCCATCCATATGTTGTTTACAAGAAATTCTCCTTAGACCCAGGGATACAAACCAGCTGAAAGTGAAAGGTTAGAAAAAGATACTCCATGCAAATAGTAACCAGAACAGAGCAGGGTTAGCTATACTAACATCAAGAGACAGTCCCCCAGGAATATATAACAGTTATAAATACTCTGCACCTAACCAGGGTGCCGCGAATACATGAGAAAAATTCTGGGAAACCTGAAGGGAGAAATAGACATCTCTACAACAATCACTGGAGACTTCAACACCCCACTCACATCATTAGACAGAACAACTAAACAGAAGATCAACAAGGAAACAGAGAAGTTGAACAGTATGATAAATGAGACAGACCTAATAGACATATACAAAACACTGCATAGACCACATGATAGAGCACAATGCAATGCTCCATAAATATAAAAAGAGGAAATTATACAAAGCACCTTCTCAGATCATAATGGAGTGAAACTGGAAATCAATAGGCAGGAAAAAAGTAAATTCACAAATGCATAGAGACTGAAAAACACAGTCCTAAATAATCAACGGGTCAGACAACATGGCAAGTGAAATCAGTAAATATATTGAGACAAAGGAAAATGAGAGCACAACTTACCAAAACATGGAATATAGTGAAGGCAGTATTGAGAGATATATTTATAGTACTAAATGCCTATATGAAAAATAATGAAAGAGCTAAACTCAAAGATTTAACTAAGCAATTAGAAAAAATTTGAAAAAGAATAGCAAACCAGTCCCAAACCAAGCAGAAGGAAAGAAATAATAAATATGAGAACATAAAAAAATGAAATAGAGACAAAAAAAAAGAGAGAAAATCAACAAAACCAAAAGCTGGTTCTTGGAGAAGATCAATAAAATTGAGAAAACCCTAGCTAGACTAACAAAGAAAAAGAGAGAAAAGGTACAAAAAAATACAATCAGAAATGAAAAGGGGAGTTACCACTGACCCCACAGTAATAAAAAGAATAGTAAAAGAATATTATGAGAAACTATATACCAACAAACTAGATCACATAGATGAAATGGCCAAATTCCTAGAAAGCACAACCAAATGACTCTGACCCTGCAAGAAATATGAGAACTTAACAAACCAATCACATTTAATGAGATTGAATCCACCATAAAAATCTCTCAGCAATGAAAATTCCAGGACCAGATGTCTTTAAAGGAGAATTCTACCAAGCATTTCAAAAATAATTAACATCAATCCTATTTTAACTCTTTCAAAAAAAATGAAGAGGAGGGAAAATTATGCAACAGTTTTCATGAAGCTAACAGCACCCTAATGCCAAAGGCAGAAAAAGGTACTACAAGAAAAGAAAATTACAGACCAATTTCTCTAATAAATCTCATCTAATAAACAAATGAAAAAACTCTCAGCAAAATACTTGTAAATCAAATCCAAAAGTCTGGAGGCTGGCAGAAGGATTGCCCTCATGCACAACTGAGCAGAGTCAGAGAGACAGATAAAGCAGATACAACCCCCAGATATTGGTTCCTTTGAAGGCTAAAGAGACCCATGAGAGTTATGGCCATGGCCGATGGGGTTAACTACCAGGGCAGATGGCCCCTCTTTGGAAATGGTGTTTATGTGTGATGAATCTGAACTCAGATGGGATCTCCCTTCATAAGACTTTCATGCTAATGTGCTGGAGGTGCAGTTAACGTTGGGATTTAAGATATATTTAGGGGATTTGAATCTCTGGACTGACAATGTGATAGCCAGGTCCTGAGCCTCAACAGACTCCAGCACCTACAATCTGATTTATTGGACTTACCACACTCAGCTAAGATGGAGTTGAAGAAGGACAATCACCACACCATGGAGCCTAGAGTGATTACAACTGAAAATGGGAGGATTGCATCCAGCATCCATGTGGAATTTGAGCCTCCTCTTGACATAGAGGTGCAATGGACACAACCAATCCAATGTCCACATAGAAGAGGTGGTATTGGATTGAGAAAAGTGGACATGGTGGATGATGGGTATGGGGAAAGGCAGGAAGAGATGAGAGGTGGAGGTGTCTTTGGGACATGGAGCTGCCCTGGATGGTGCTTTAGAGGCAATCACCGGACATTGTAAATCCTCACAGGGCCCACTGGATGGAATGGAGGAGAGTATGGGCCATGATGTGGACCATTGACTATGAGGTGCAGAGGTGCCCAAAGATGTACTTACCAAATCCAATGGATGTGTCATGATGATGGGAACGAGTGTTGTTGGGGGGGGGAGAGGGGGGGTGGGGGAGCGGGATTGAATGGGACCTCACATATATATTTTTGATGTAATATTATTACAAAGTCAATAAAAAAAAAAAAAAAAGAAACAAGATGCAGCAAAATAGACACAGAGAACAGACAACCGGGGGAAGGGGGGAATTAAATAAATAAATAAATCTTTAAAAAAAAAAAAAACTTATACATCATGACCAAGTGGGTTTTGTTCCTGGTATGCAAGGCTGTTTCAATGTAAGAAAATCAATCAATGTATAACATCACATTAACAAACTGAGGGAATAGACCACATGATATTTTCAGTTGATGCAGAAAAGGCAATTGACAAAATACAGAATCCTTTTTTGATAAAAACACTTCAAAAGATAGGAATAGTAGGAAAATTCCTCAATATGATAAAAGGCACATATGAAAAACTCAGAGGCAACATCATACTCAATGGGGAAATTTGAATGTTTTCCACTCTTAAAATTGGGAACATAGAAGGATGCCTAATGTTACAATTGTTATTCAATATTGTGTTATAAGTTCTAGCTAGAGCAATTACATAAGAAAAAAAAATTAAAGGCATTCAAATGGAAAAGAGGAAGTAAAACTCTTACTGTTTGCATATAGCATGACCCTGTACTTAGAAAATCCTGAGGCATCCATGACAAAGATCCTTGAGCTAATAAATGAGTTCAGCAAAGTGGTAGATGAACACACAAAAATCAGATTGTTCACTAGTACTAAACAATCTGAGGAGGAAATCAGGGGGAAAATTCCATTTTAAATAGCAACAAAAATAGTTAAATAACTAGGAATTAATTCAACTGAAGAAGTATAGGACCTATATGCAGAAAACTACAAAACAATGCTAAAAGAAATTTTATAAATGTAAACAAATGGAAAGACATTCTGTGCTCATGGATGGAAAGAGTAAATGTCGTGAAGATGTTAATCTTACCCAATCTGATTTATAGTTTCAATGCAATATCAATCAAAATATCAAGAGCTTACTTTCCAGAATTAAGCAAGGTAATTCCAAATTTTCTTGGTAGGAAAAGTGCAACTGAATATCTAAAAGCATCATAAAACTGAAGAGTGACATGCAAAAAACTTCACTGCCTGAACTTGAAACATCTTATAAAGCTACAGTGGTCAAAAGAGCATATTACTGGCATAAAGATGGACACATTGATCAGTGGAAAAGAAGTGAGAACCTAGAAATAAACCCTCACCTATACAGTCAACTGTTTTGACAAATCTAGCAAGTTAATGTTAATGGGACAAAAATTATTTTCAACAAATGGTGCTGAGACAACTGGATATCTATAACCAAAAGAATAAAAAAGGACGTCTATCTCTTTTCCTATACAAAAATCAACCCAAATGGATTGAAGACCTAAATATAAAAGCTAGGATCATTAAATTTCTAGAAGAACATGTAGGGAAACCTCTTCAAGACCTTTAATAGTTGGTGGTTTATTGGAACTTAAACCCAAAGCATATGCAACAACAACAACAAATATATTAATGGCTTCTTAAAATTAAATACTTTTGCAACTCCCCAAAAGGGTGAAAAGAGAACCAGTTCAATGGGAGAAATTATTTGTAAATCACATATCAAATAAATATTTAATATCCAGGATATATAAAGAGATAGTACAACTCAACAGTAAAAAGACAAAAGACCCGATTTAAAAATGGGCAAAAGGATTTACTACATATTTGTCCAAAGAAGAAACACAAATGGCCCAAAAACACATGAAGAAATTCTCAATATCACTAATGATTAAGGAAATGCAATCAAAACAACAGTGAGATGTCATTTCACACTTATCAGAATGGCCACTATTAAAACGACAGAGAACTACAAGTGTTGGAGAGGATGTGGAGAGATAGGAACACATTCACTGCAAGGAATGCAAATGGTGCAGCCACTGTGAAGGACTGTTTGGCAGTTCCTGAAGTGTTGAAAATAGACTTGCCACATGAGCCTACAATACCATTACTGGATACATACTCAGAAGAACTGAGAACATTGAAATGAACAGACATTGCATATTGTTGTTCATAGTGGCATTATTCATGATTGCCCAAAGTTGGAAACAACTCAACTGTTCATCAACATATGAATGGATAAACAGTGGTCTACTCACATGATAGAATGTGATGCAGCTGTAAGAAGAAATGAAGTTGTAAAGCTTATGACAACATGGATGAATCTGGAGAAAGTTATGTTGAGCAAGCAAGCCAGACACAAAAGAAAAAATACTATATAATTGTGTTACTATTAACCAAATATATTGTGTAACATAAACATCAAAAATGATGTTTATCTAGTATAGTTAATTGAGATATGTATATTTTATTCAACTGTGTTTTATTTTAGCTTTTAATTTTTATATTTTCAATTATTAATTCTTAAAAATAAAGTTTAAATAATTAGAAAATATTTAAACCTTAAAAACAAAGTTTGTTTTACATTTATTTATTTCTTCTGCATTTTCCTTTATTGTGGAGATTAACATTTCTGATTTATATACTTTTTGTTCTTGTTGAAGAATTTCTTTTAAAATTTATGTTTGCACACTTCTGCCTGCAATGAAGCCTGCATTTTAAAAAAATCTTTATTTCTCCTTAATTTTGAATGCTACTTTCACAAAGTATAGAATATTAGATTGGTGTTTTTAAATTACTTTCAACATTTTAAACATTTGAATCCATTCTCTTTTTTCTTTCTTGATTTCTGATGAGTTGTGCCATGTGTTATCTTATTTCTTCTATAATTAAGGTACTTATTTTTTGCTCACTCCTTTATATATCTTAAAAGTTTTCTGTAGTTTTCATATGATCTGCTGTTCATATGTATCATTGTTAACTGCTGTTAAAGTAAGTGTATCCTTTGGAAAGGAAGATGATCCTGAAAACTGGGATTGGAATATATTGGCAGATTCTCATTGTGACAGTTTGAATTTTCTTTTATGATTCCCCAAATAAGAGAGAGATGGTTTTGAACTAATCCATTTCTTTGAGTGTCAGGTCCTTTTAGTTGATATTCATGAGTGTGTGTGATTTATCTTCATTATCTGCCTTCTTGTTGGTCTGATATAAACAGAGATGCAGAGGGAACCAGACAAATGGGAAAGTGGAGCCACATATTATATTGATTGTGCCATGTGAGACAGAGGATTGGAGGAGGACAGAAATTCCAAGAGGCTCAAAAAGTCTCAGGGAGAGATGAGCCATATGACTAATAACTTGCCCCTAAACTCAGGAAGTTAGTGGAGCAGCTGAGACTGCAGAGGAGGCCTGGAAAGAGTCAAGGCCTATATCTGATTACCCACAGCTGAGGTCCAGGAAATGGAGATTCTGGAGGGAAGGAAAAGATCTACAGCCATCTTTGAAACATGGCAGGATGGTAGAATCAACAGAAGCTGACTTGGGTGAGAAATTATCTCTAACTGTCCCTTGCTTTTGACATTTCCTTGCCAAAATTGTAAATTTTTACCCTAAATAAAATTCCCATTATAAAGTCAATACATACCTGGTACTTTGCATCTGCAGCATTTGGAAAACTAATTGAGAATTTGGTACCCAGTGAGTGGGGTGCTGCTGCTTGCAATTACCAAAACTGTTTGAATTGTTTTATAAATGGTTAAGGATATTGTTAAATTAAGCATGGCTATTTCCAATAGAGAGGCCCAAAAGGAGACTTATGGTTTCATCAAAAGAAGGAACACGTCTCAGTTGAATGTGCAGGTTTGGAATATGGTTTTTATAGGTAATGGCAGAAGTAATAGAGAAAATAATCATGTAAAAAAGTGATGATGCTAGATCTTGTGAACTTGTGAGGGGGGTGTATGCGATATCTCAGTCCTGTATTCTCTCAAATAGGTCAGTTATTCCTGTTGTCCCAGTTTCAATGATACATCAGTCAGTTTGGAATTAGATATTGGTTTTTCTGATGCTACTCTCTGGTTTTGCTTTTAGGTATTATTTTATTCCTGCTATTCTTGTAAGTAGAACTAGGAGGGTTAGATTAATAACCTTCTGACAAGTAAGAATAAAGAGTAAACTACAAAGACCAGATTAATAGAAATATCTGGGAAGATCCAGAGCAGCTTAGATGAAGAAATTTTTAATAAGCACATTTTCCTTCTATCAATATTTTGGGGAGGAATTTTGGCATACTTGATTTTTAAAAAGACCTAGATTCCTCTGAAAAGACTGTTGTTAGTAATGTGGGCTCTAAAGTTATTTCCAATGAAGACTTAGATAGAAATGATGGTTGAAAAGAAAGTTATCCTTGCTTTAAAGTTGCAAAAACGCATGGCATATTTGACTGCTGGTGTTAGCTGGGAGTTGCAATTTAAAAATAACGAGCATGAAAATTTAGCTGAGGATATTTACAAATTGAATATGAAATTGCAGCCATATTTCCACTTGCAGCTTATTGCAAATTATAAGGGGAATGGGATAAGCTAAGAACTGTATGCTGAGGCACAAAGAAACATGATATTAATGTTTTCAGAAATTTCAAGCTTCTGGAAAGCAAGACTCTAAATGATATTAACCTCTTTGAGGATTTATCTAAACTTGGATTTGCAAGTCAAGATCAGAAATGTATTTACCCAGGAAGGATGTGTGGGATGTCTTATAGTATGATGACTTAGAATCGCATTGCCTTGAAAAATACAGCAAGCTTTTTGCTAGATCTCAATGAATGGCATTACTGACACCGAACACTAAAATGGATAGAAAAGGGAGAAATAGGAGAAGCCACTTCAAGAGGAAAACTGTGGAGACCAAGGTCTGGACATGGGGCATCTTCTTGAGCCATGAGAGGTACCACACCCACGTGTGTGGAAATGGTGAATTTTCACAGACATTTGAACTGGATGGATATTCTAGCCCTTTGTTCAAGGAGTTTGTTTTCCCCAGGCTACAGAGAGGGTGGAGCACATTACCCAATTGTTGGAAGAGTAAGGTGATCACTCCACTCTTTTGAGGGGGTTGGGCCTATTCAACATAGATTAGAGAAAGCTAGGTCACCATTCCACTCTTCTGAGGTGGCTGGAGTTTTCCGCAGAAATTTGGGAATGTGTGGTCATGACCTCAATGTTCTTGGAGAGTGAGATCTAGATCTCAGACACCACATAAGTACTTTATGAGGGTGGAATAAAGAAGATGGCTGAGGGGAAAGCCCATGCATAGATGGGCCTCCATCAGGCCCCTAGGAGAAGAAGACCTCATTCTAGAACTGATTCTCACACTCTTAAATCTAATGGAGTATTTCCTGAAAGTTTTCATAATACCCAGTGCCCAATGATGCCTGTTTTCCTTCCAATTTCTCTTTACAGTAAGGCCAATGTTTATCCTATGTCTCTACCTGCTTTGTACATTAGAAACAGATACTTTTTTGTAAGGTCACAGGTCTAAAGCCAAAAGCAACTTTTCCCAAAGACAAACTTCACACCTATAACTGATTTTTATGTGATTTCGTACTAAACATTGCTTCTGAAATGATTTAAAGCTTCTGAAATATTGAAGCTTTGATTTGCATTTCCCAAATCCTTAGCGATTTTGAACATTTCTTCATTTTTTTGCCAATTCTATTTCTTCTTTGGACAAAGGTCTATTCATCTCTTTTACCCATTTTTTAAATTGGGTCATTTGTGTTTTTATTGTTGAATTGTAATATTTTTTCATATATCCTGGATATTAACCACTTAGATATGTGATTTCCAAATATTTCCCCCTATTCTATTGGCTGCCTTTCAAATTTTTCAAAAAGTCCTGGGAGGTGCACAGTGTTTAATTTTGAGAGATCTCATTTATCTATTCTTTCTTTACTTGCATGTGCTTTGCGACAAAGGTCCAAGAAACCACCACCTCCCACAAAGTATTGAATAGGTTTCCCTATATTTTCTTCTAGTAGTTTTATGGTCCAGGCTTTCATATTTAACTCTGGTCCATTTTGAGTTGATTTTTTTGTAGGGAGTGAGATAGGGGTCCTCTTTCATTCTTATGGTTACAGATATCCAGTTGTTTCAGCACCATTTTTTGAAGAGACTATTTAACTTTATCTTGGTAAGTTTGGCAAAAAAAAATTTACTGTTTAGGTGATGGTTTATTTCTGGGTTCTCAATTCTGTTCCACTTATTGATGTATCTCTCTGTATGCCAGTACCATTGTATTAGTTGGCCAAATGGATGCTGATGCAAAATACCAGAAATTGGTTGGTTTTTATAAAGGGTATTTATTTGAGGTAGGAGCTTACAGATACCAGGCCATAAAGAATAAAGACTCACCAAAGTCTATTTGGAGCAAGATGACTGCCAACATCTGCAAGGGTTCAGGCTTCAGGGGTTACTACATTCCTGGGGCTTGCTTTTCTCTGGCATCAAGGTTCCTTACTTCCTGGGGCTGGCTTCTCTTTCTTCTGTATGCTGACTTCCCAGGGCTCCAGTTTAAGTCTTCAGCATCAAACTCCAAAATCAAAACTACAAAATTAGAAGCACTCAACTCTGTTCTTTACCATGCCTTTTATCTGTGAGTCCCCACCCACAAATGGGTAGGGACTCAATGCCCTAATCATAACTCAATCATTCCCAGGTATAGATCAGATTACAAATATAATCCAGTATTTCTTTTTGGAATGCATCAATTGTGTCAAACTGCTACAACCATGTTCATTTGACTACTGCAGGTTTGTAGTATGTTTTAAGGTCAGGCAATGAAATTCTTCCCATAGTACTCTTCTGTTTTAGAATACTTTTGGCTATTTGGGGTGCACTTTCCCTTCCAAATGACTTTTGGTAATTCTTTAAAGTAAGCTGTTGGTATTTTGATTGGTATTGCATTGACTCTATCAATCAATTTGTGTAAGATTGACATCTTCATGATATTTAATCTTCCAATAAATGAACATGAAATGTCTTTCTGATTGTTTACATCTTTTAAAATTTCTTTTAACATTGCCTTCTAGTTTTCTGCGTATAAGTCCTGCACTTCTTTGGTTAAATTAATTCCTAGGTATTTGAGTTTTTTTGTTGCTATTGAATATGGAATTTTCACCCAATACCACAGATTGTACAGTACTAGTGTATAAAGTATTGCTGATTTTTACTTGCTGATCTTGTGTCCTGCCACTTTGCTGAAATCATTTATTAGCTCAATTAGCTTTGTTGTGGATACTTCAGAATTTTCTATGTACTGTATAATATCATCTGCAAACAGTGAGTTTTACTTCTGCTTTTCCTATTTAGATGCCAATATTTTTTGTCTAATTGACCTATCTAGAACTTCTAATACAATATTGAACAACAATATTGACAGTGGGCATTCTTTTCTAGTTCCCAATATTAAAGGGAAAGTTTTCAAACTTTCCCCATTAAGTATGGAGAAGGCTGTGAGATTTTCATATTTACCTTTCATCATATTGAGGAATTTTTCTTCTATCCCTATCTACTTAAGTGTTTTTATAAAAAAAGATGCTTGATTTTGTCAAATGTGTTTTATGCATTAATTGAAATTATCATGATATTTTCACTCGATTTGTTAATGTGTTATATTACATTGATTCACTTTCTTATTTTGAACCAGTCTTGTATAACAGGAATAGTTCCCAGCTGGTCGTGATATATGACATTTTTTTCTCAGTTTTTACTATCTTTTTTTAAAAGACACATAGATCACACAAAATGTTGCATTAGAAACATAAGAGGTTCCCATATACCCCACTCTCCACATACCCCACTCCTCCCACATTGACAACTTCTTTTATTAATGTGGTATATTCATTGTAGCACATTTTATGTACTCATTTGCTGAATATATTTGGAGCATTGTTACACAAAATGGATTCTAGTTTCTGTTGTAGTTAACACTTTCTCCCTGTCCATTCAGTGGGTTATGGCAGGAGATATAATGTCCAGCATCTGTCCCTGCAATATCATTGAAGACAGCTCCATGTCCCAAAAATGCCCTGTCACTCCTCTTTTTCCCTCTCCCTGACTTCAGGAAATCCCATGACACTGTCTACATAACAATGATATAATTTCTTCCATTGCTGGAGTCACATTAATTCTATAGTAGAATACCAATAAGTCCACTCTAATCCCTATTTTATTCCTCCATCCTTAGGACAATGGGATGGCAATGACTACTCCACTTCAAATTTGAGTGGGGGCTTGGATCCCACATAGCTATTGGATGGAATTCCCTTACTCACAGGTGCATACTCTCTCAGTTCCCTGGTGTGGTGTTTGACCATTCTTACCTCCCTGCTAGCTGACCTGGGTAAGTCCAATGAATCAGAGAGTAGGTGTTGCAACTCTGCTGAAGCTCAGGGCCCAATTGGCACATAGACAGTCCAGAGATTCAAGTGTCTTGAGTATACATTAAGCCCAGTGCCAACTACAGGTTCAGGAATTGTGACAGAAGGAGCATGCATAGAGAGATCACATCTAAGTCTAAATCCATCACATTCAGGAGCACAAATTCCAAAGTTGGGTACACTGACAAGATACTGAACTCCAGAGCCATCTGACGTGACTGTAGGACTTGGGGGTCTCTGTATTGCTCAGGAGAATCACTACCTTGGGTTGTATATACATTGGCTATCTCAGAGATCCCACTGAGATGTGTGTAATCACAAACCCTCTGATGACGTCCTGACTCATTTTGAAGTCTCTTAGCCATACAAACTCGTTTTTCTTTACCATTTTGCCCTTTTATTCAATGCAATATATTAGAACTCATTTTAGAAGAAGTTTTGGATCACAGAGTTGCTCAATTATGGTAGGGGAGGAGTACTGATGTGGGGAGTCATTGCTGGGACATCATGAGTGGGAGGGAGATTTCCAAAATATGCAAATAGTATATATATATATATTCATATGTTAATTTGGTATTGACATAAGGTGAAGAGTTTCACACAACAACTGAGGGAGTGCTGAGTTTCCACTCCAGGAAGCTCTGTCACACTCCCCAATGGAGCAGCAACAATCCCCCAAATACAAGGGCAAAGACCAGTGAAGAAAGATGGTCCAAGGATGGGCTCTTGATACTGATGAATATACTTATGAGCCTATGTGCTTGAAATTTCAACTAGGCCCAGGGCTGCAGTGTGCCTAAGTGTTACCTCCTGAGAGCTTCCATGTTATTCAAAAGTGGCCACTCTCGAAGCCAAACTGAACAAGTAAGTGCATTACTTTCTCCCCCAGTGTGGAACATGACTCCCAGGGATGATGCTCCCTGGTGCGGAGGGATTACTACTAAGCATCAGCTGGTGATGTAACTAGAAAAAGCACTTATGTAAGTCTTTTGAAATGCATTTGCATTTGATTTGCAAGAATTTTATGAGAATTTTTGCAACTATGTTTATTAGAGAATGGTCTATAATTTTCTTATCTTGTAGCATCTTGTCTGGCTTTGGTATTAGGGTGATGTTGTGTCATTTTACCTCCTCTTCAAAACTTTGGAAAAAAGAATTGGTTTAAAGCTCAGAAATAGAATCTACTAATTGAATTTGACAATATATTAGGCTTCATGTTTGCAGAGGTTTTGGATCACAGAGGGTTTCGACTATGGCAGGAGGGAGAACTGGTATGGGGTGTCACTGAGGGGGTATTCATGGGTAGGTGTGAGTTCTCCAGGACATGCATATAGGTTATATAGATATGTTTGGATATTCTTTGGGTTTTGTCATAATGGATAGAGTTACACATGACAACTGAGTGAGTGCTGAGTTCCCATCCTGGAGAGCTCTATTTCATTCACCAATGGAACAGCAACAATCCCCCAAAGTGCAAGGGCAAAGACCAGTGAAGGATAGCCCAATAATGGGCACTTGATACTGATGACTATGCTTCAGAGCCTGTGTGCTTGAAATTTCAACAAGGCATAGAGCTGCAGGATGCCTAAGAGTTAACTATTGAAAGCCTCCATGTTGCTCAAATGTGGCCACTCTCTAAGCCAAACTAAGCATGTAATGCATTAGCTTCCCCCCAGCATGGAACATGCCTACCAAGGATGAGCTTCCCTGGTGCCAAAGGATTTCTACCAACACAATGCTAAGCATGTTTGCTTTGTAAGCCCACAACTTTTATTATAAACTTATTATTTATGTATGTTCATGTATAAATGATATAATATTAATAGTAGGGTGGGTTAGGGAAATACTTTGGTTGGTATTAATATTTTAAGAATTCCCTTTAATCATTACTTTAAAAGGTTTCACAAACGTGCAAGGTATTGTTAGTAGGGTGAGTCATGAGAACCCTGTATGATTTTATGTATACTTGTTTTGTAAGTTCACAAGTATTACTATACTCTCATGTTTATGGATATTTATATATGGCTGATACATCTCAATAATTTTTTAAAAATCTCATTGACATATGGAATATTAATATTTTATGGTAATTATATTACTACTTCCAAACTTATGAATTTATAGTTTAAGACAAAGTCAAATTAGTAACACAAAAGTAATGAATATATGTTTTCATCAGCAGTACATGCACAATGCTTAATTCTGAACTCCACAGATGAAAGTGCTATTACTCATATACATGATTTGCTTTATAGAACTAGTGAAAAGTATTACTCTTCTTCGCATTTCCTTGACAACCAATGAGCTTGACTACATTATGTATTTATGAATTTTTACTGAAATTCTGTTAATTGCAGAGTTAGATTTTCTACTACAGGTTACCTTTTCCATGGATATATATATATTCAATATTATCCTTATTATTTGCAATATTACCATTTAAAATATTTGCATGATTTAGCAATTACTTTGCATTATGTGATCTTCTAGAACTTCTAAAAATTTGATTCTATGATGTGAGATACTTTTGTTTTTTTTCCTTTAGTTGTTATTTTATTCAGAAAATTCTAGATAATTTTTACATAGTTTTTAAATTTATTTATCGAAGTATGTCAGTCATACATAAACATAAATAAACAATAAGTATGTAGCAATATACACTTGTAAATTTACAAAACAAACCTGATGTTGTACAGGGTTCACATGCCTCATCCTACTACCATTAACTTGAATGGTTGTGAAACATTTTAAAATAATGATTAAAGAGCATCCTCAAAATATTACAACTAACCAAAGTATTTCTGTATTTCCAGAATCTACTTCATTATTATTATTATATCAGTTTTAAATGAACATATATAAATAATATGTGTATAGTAAAAGTTGTGAACTTACAAAGCAAACATGCCAAAATATTGTTTTTCATGATAGTGTTTTATCTTATACAAGACTTAATTATATTTTTTAAGATTTTTAAATTTTGGGAAAATTTCAAATAATATACAGATACTCCGTCCCAGTTTCCTTAATGTTAACATATTATATAGCCATGATTCCTTTTTTCCAAATTAAGGAATAAACATTGGTTCATTTGTATTAATTAAACTGTAGCTATTATTGTAATTGAATCATTTTCCACTAATATAAATTAAAAATTATATTTATTAAAGCAGTTATAGGATTAGAGAAGAAAAAAACTTGCCAATGCTACATAGTTCCCACATATCTGCAACTCATATGCACATTTTCCCCATTATTAACAATTTCCACTAGGGTGGTAACTTTCCTACAGTTATTAAAAAAATTTGTTATAATTGCACTATTAACTATAGTTCATAGTTTACATTAGGTTTCCCTCTTTTTGTTGTAAGTGATAATACTTATTCATTTTTCATCTGGTGATACATATATTTGTGTATATATATGTATATATATATACACAGTGATATTCCCATTTTTTCATTTCTATTATCCAATTCAATGGTGTTATTAATAATTAAATTTGCAGTGCTACTACCATCAATCATCAACACCATCCATGACCAAACTTTCCATCATCCCAAATAGACACTCCATTAAAATTAAACAGTATCTCCCTATTTCCCAACCATTCGTAGTCCCTAACAACCTGCATTCTTTTTTCTGACTTGATGAATTTGGATAGTCTAATGCACATAATTTATTACTTACCAGACTGGAAAAATATGTATATGCAGTTTATTGTATGAAATTTATAACTGAATAAGACTGTTGCAAGTAAACAAATGAATGCATCTGTACAGAAGTAGCAACTGAAAGACAGATGACATGTGAAGTGTCAGAGACTCCTACAATTTCATCTGTATGAACCCTGAAACAAAAGAATATTAGCATATTAATCATAATATATTAAGTTCTTTGTTTACATATTTTAATTTTACTATCTTGTTTATATATTAGTCTTATTCTAAAAGTTTCTTGATTAAGAATGTTTTATTGCGCTTTGATTTACCAACATTTTGTTGAAAGCTAGACATGTTCTTTAAGGTGGTAGATATTTTTGCAATATTTTTAATTTCTTAAAATTTTATTTTTTTTTCTTTTTTATTTATTTTTTTATTGACTTTGTAATAATATTACATTAAAAATATATATGTGAGGTCCCATTCAACCCCACCCCCCCACCCCCCCTCTCCCCCCCACAACAACACTCGTTCCCATCATCATGACACATCCATTGGATTTGGTAAGTACATCTTTGGGCACCTCTGCACCTCCTAGACAATGGTCCACATCATTCCTCCCTTCTGGTTACTATATGGTCACACCTATTTTCTGCTAGGCCTTTCTTATGAGCGTTTTCTGAGTTTAGTCAGAACCGAGTTGGAGTTTTTGTTGCCATTTATAAACAAGTTGACTCAGTGAAATTTCATTAATACATTTAAATTTGGGTAATTTCACTGATAAAAGCTATACTGTTATGAGAAACACAGTGTGTGTATATATATATATATATGTGTGTGTGTGTGTATATATATATATATATATATATATGTTCATCCGTGTGAATAAATGTAACTAAATGCCAACCTCACAACCAATGTACTGAATAGAAAGATGTGGAAATATGTCACCAATGAAAAATACAATTTGATCTTCAGCACAATATCCTCACATTGACAAAATTCACTCCTCATATGGATTTCATTTCTTTGCCCATATGTCCCCTGACATCACCTCTACATAAGAATTTTATGATTGCCTAATGTACCAGGTCCTCCCCTTGAACCTTGCCTTACTGTATTCTGAATTCCCAAATCATGCTATAATGTTTGGTGATCTTAGTGTCCAGAACAATTTCTTCTCAACTCACGTTGCTGCCTCACCAACTTGGAACCAGGATAGAAATGAAGGACTTACTAATTTTATTATTTAATATTTAACTACTATTACTGAACAACCACTTTGCAATATGCTGATTTCAATAGCTTTTAATGTTCTGATAAGGTAGAAGGACATCTGCAGAGATGATTGGATCAAAATCAGTCAAAATTCAGATGAGGAGCCAGACAATGAGTGGGGCTGACCTGCCTCAGTAACACAGGTGTTTCATGTCAGGGCAGAACCAGGTAAATGGTGGTTTGACAGTCATGGTGGTCAGAGGAGAGGGCCACATAGGTCCTTTCTGCTACCCAGAGAGGATTATACCACTAATAGGTGTAATGGAAATATACATCTTTGACAATTTACATTTCACCCATGAAGTTACAAGTATGGAATGACATCAACAAAGCAGAGGAAGTGGTACCAAACACCCTTTCCTCCACCAATAAAATTCATTAAAAAATGAAGCAGAATCAGTTATATCTAATATTGCCAGAAAATACATACATATTATATATTGTATACATATCATATATTCTATATATATGGAATAGAAATATACATGAACACACAAATACAAATATATAACTGATTCTCAGTAGTAGGGGCACAATGAACATTTTCCCAGAACCATTCTTGATCCTTGGCCACATCTAGCTCCCCATTCAACATATCACATGCCTGGATGTAAAGGAGTCTGCGTTTGTTGAGAGGAACTGTATTCTCTAAGGACTTAAGCATCCTCCTCCTCCCACATTGTCCTAAGATAAGGAACACCCCTCACTTCCTCTCATTTTACATACAAAATTACCTCCTAAATGCAAATCACCACATGGGTGAACAGATGAAACCAGAGCAAAAATTTACTTAAATTCAGGTTCCTCCTCATTTTGGATAATAATTCCTGAGGCTCATGGACCAAATCCAGAAGAACATGAAACCCTTGTGGGTCTTCCTCTTTCTGGGTGCAGCTTCCAGATGTGAGTTACTCAAGATTCAGACATGAAGGTAATGGGATGATTCCTCTGACCACAGGGCTCACTCTCGTTCTCCTTGTCCTCAGGTGTCATGTCCCAGGTGCAGCTGAAGGAGTCAGGGCCTGAGTTGGTGAACCCTTCGCAGACCATGTCAATCACCTGCAAGGCCTCTGGATTCTCTTTAACTGATTACCATATACATTGGATCCGTCAGGCTATAGGAGAGAGGCTAGAGTGGGTCAGCAAGATAAGTAGTGGTGGAAGCACAAACTATAACCCAACTCTTCAGTCTCGACTCAGCATCACTAGGGACACCTCCAAGAATGAAGTTTATTTAAAACTGAGTGGCATGGGAACTGAGGACACTGCCAGGTATTATTGTGCAAGAGACACAGTGAGAGGAAGTCATTATGAGCCCAGAAAAAATTCTCCCCTTGTAGCTGGACTGCAGGGAAAGCTCATGACCACCAGGGGGCAATGTGTGTTCAGCTGCAGGGGAAGATTCAGAAGGTGGGGAAGAGTTTCTTACCCTTGTATGTGGTTTTCTCTTCTTGTTTTGCAACATGTAATCCATAGAGAACAGCTATTTCATCTTTTTTAAGCAGTGTTATGATGTACCCAAGATTAAAATTCAGAAATTTTTTTGTTTATAAATGTATGTTCAAATAATACATACCTATATATTATATATGATTTTATCTAAACTGTGGGAATTAGTTCTGACTTGTGAAAATGCTTGAAAATGTGAACAAAGCTTGCATTTACCATCTCTGTGAAGTTATTTCCCTCAATTAATTCAAATTTCCGAGAATTCTCAGGGAAAATAATCCTACATTATCCATCATGTACAGTTCCAAGTCCTCAACTGGAAAAAGGAAATGGAAAGCCTGAATCACAGCTGGCTGCTTGCCTATTTTACTCTCTGAATCCAAGATTCTTGGGGAAAGGCTTTGGCAATAATGCAAGGTGGACATTGATGGGAACATGGGCCAAGGGTTCCTACCCATCCTTATGAGGAAATCATTGGCCTGTCCTTTATTATTGCCCCTCCCTGGTATACAGTGTGTATTTTCTCAGATAATCCTAACTAAGCTGCACTGTCCTTAGCTGCTTATTTCAGAGAACTTCATTTGTACTTTAAGGTTTTTATTCCTCAGGGAAGGTGGGGGTAGTTCTGAACATACATTCCATGATGAGCTGTCTCCTTCCACTTTCTATTGGATCCTACCAATGCCCATAGGATAATGGTTTCATTTGCTTTACCCATGCAGAATTTTTTTTTTTCATTTTTGAAGTGGAACTAAGGAAGTGATTGTGGGTGTATACCTGCAACAGATGCTGTCCTCCAAAAACACCTTTGGGGAATAATCTATTTTGTTTCATTTTGTTCTGTGTAGCTTTTTGATGTATTCTCCCTAATTTTGGAGGAAAAGCCTGTGTAAAGTATTGATATGGCCTCTTTGAGATTCACTCTGGGAGCTTTAACACACTCAGATTTTAGAAATTTAATAAAAATTATTAGATCAATCTTTGAATAACTTATAAATGGTGATATACACCCCAACTAGGTTTTAGTTTGGATCCTATTTCTCTTTTTAGCTCTCCTCTATTTTGAGATTTTAAGATTTTTCTTAGATCTGTCACATCAATTTTATGACATTTTGAGGGTATTTTGATCATTTACAATTTTTCCAGTCTCTTGTATTTGTTGTTCTTATAAGAATAATTTCAAGATTGTTCTCAGCTATCTACTTATCCATAATGACCACTAGATTTTATGGTAATACCTTTAAAATGAAGCAAAAAAACCCCACGAATCAACAGTTTAAAAGCCAAATAAAATTTAGGAAAATAGATATGCTGAAATACAACTTATTATTCACATCAATGGATACTTAATACAAAATAAAAAGCAATGAACTACAAATATTCATTTATAATTGAAATTGAGTGAAAAAATTGAAAGAAGTGAAAGTCTAAAACAGGTGTTTCTTCCCAGGAAGAAGAGGACATACACAGTTCTCATCTTGGTCTAGACAAATGTTTCTATTTTTTCCTATTTTTGAATTTTTTAAATAAAGTTTATAGATCACAAATAATGTTTAACTATAAACATTAAAAATTAAAAGTTCCTATATAACCCACTCCCCACTCCTACCACATCATTTTTGCAAATTTATTTTTCTGAAGATACATACATCACAAAATAAAATGTTACACTACAAAATATGGGGTTCCTGTATACCCCCCAGGCCCCCACCTCACTCTACCTACAACAACAACATCCCTTATCATTGCAGCACACTCATCGTACTCAGTGAACACATTTTGAGGCACAGTTGCCATACACAGATATTAGTTTTCCCTATAGTTCGCACTCCCCCAAAGTGCATTCAGTGGGTTATGGCAGGATATATAAAGTCCAGCATCTGACCCTGCAATATCATTAAGGACACCTCAAAATCCCAAAATTTCCTCACATCACATCTCTTCTACCCTCTCCCTGCCCTCAGCAACTACTCTGGCCACTTTCTCCACCTCGATGCTAAAATTTCTATTACTCATCACAATCGTTTTATAGTAGAATGTAAGTCCACTCTAGACCATATTTTATTCCTCCAATCTGTGGACCTGGGATGGTGATGTCCTCTTCACCTCTAGATCAACAGGGGGCTGAGATTCCACATGGATGATGGATGCAATTCCTCTGCTTACATTTGTAGGCACTCTTTTTTTTTAATTATTTATTTATTTTTTAAAAATTACATTCAAAAAATATGAGGTCACATTCAACTCCCCCGCCCCCACCCCCCACTCCCCCCACAGCAACACTCTCTCCCATCATTGTGACACATCCATTGCACCTGGTAAGTACATCTCTGAGCATCACTGCACCCCTAGTCAATGGTCCACATCATAGCCCACACTCTCCCATGTTCCATCCAGTGGGCCCTGGGGGGATCTACAATGTCCTGTAATTGTCCGTGAAGCACCACCCAGGACATCTCCTTGTCCCAAAAACACCTCCACATCTCATCTCTTCCTCCCATTCCCCAAACCTAGCAGCCACCATGGCTACCCTTCCCACACCCATTCCACATTTTCTCTGTGGACATTGGATTGGTTGTGTCCATTGCACATCTATGTCAAGTGGGGTATAGGCACTCTTGATTCCCTGGTGTGGTGGTTGACGATCTTCACCACCCTGTCAGGTGACCTGGGTAAGACCAACAAACCAGAGAGTAGGAGTCACCACTCTGCTGAGGCTCAGGGCCCCTCTGGCACATGGGCAGTCCAGAGATTCAAGTCTTCTGAGTGTGGACCAACCCTAGCACAAACCAGAGGTTCAGTAAAAGTGACAGAAGTGACATGTGTAGAAAAGTCACATCTGAATCCAGCTCTGTCACACTCAGGAGCACAAATTCCAAAGTAGGGCCCTCTGACATGGCACAGAGCTCCAAATCTATCTGCCATGACCATATACCCTGTGGATCTCTGTAGACTTCAGGAGAACCAGTGTCTAAGGTGATATTTACTTTCACTTTTTTGGCGGTCCTGCTGAGGTGTGTGTAAGCACGACCCCTCTGGTGACTTCCCGACTCTTTTTGGAAGACTCTTAGCCATCTCAACTCATTTATCTTTGCCATTTCCCCCTTCTATTCAAGGTCCAAGACCAGTTTTTTTTTTTTAATTTAAATAATATATTTAACCAATTATATCCCAAACATAATAATTTCAACACGTAATCAATATAAATTATTTAATGAAATATTTTCCAATTTTCTTCATACTATGTCCCTGAAATCCAGTGTATATTTTATACTTAAGCATATCTTATTCAAATGAACCATCCAAGAGCAGTTTTTAACACCTGATCCAACATGTTGGGTGAGATATTCTTCTCATCTGAGTTGACCCTTTTATTCTAGGTCACTTTCTACTTGCTTCTCCAGTTAGTGATTGGTAGTAGTCCCTCAGTGCCAGGGAGGCTCCTCCCAGGAGTCATGTCCCACATTGGGGGGAAGGTAATGCATTTACATACTGAATTTGGCTTAGAGAGTGGCCACATTTGAGCAATATGGAGGCTCTCAGGAGGTAACTCTTAGGCACCCTACAGTTTTAGACCTAGTTCATATTTCAAGCACAAAGGCTCCTAAGCATAGCCATCAATATCAAGGGCTCATTTTTGGACCATACTTTCTTGCTGATCATTACCATTGCACTAGGGGGATTATTGTTCTTCCATTGGGTAATGTGACAGAGCTCCCCTGGGTGGGAACTCAGCACTTCCTCAGTTGACGTTTGTAACAGTAACTACTATAAAAAATACCCAACATATATCCTAACATATTTATATTCCCTATATACATGCTCTGGAGAACTACCCCCCCACCCATGTGCCCCCATCAATAACACCCCACATGAGAGTTCCTCCCTTCCCATAGTTGAACCTCTCTTTGGTCCAAAACTTCTTCACCAATGAATCCTAATATATTGCTAAATTCAATTAATAGAAAATTGAAATAGAGTGATGGGTTTAAAGTTTAGAAATAGATTACATAGTAATTTAGAAATTCTAAAATAAATTAAAAATAAATTGGTATATTAATAAAATGAAAAATAGTATAAAGCTTTGTTTCTAACAATTTGCCTTTCATCACTGTAATAGGTTTTGCCCTGTATGTACAGTGCAAAGGCAATTTCATTTCTTTCTCAGTGTCTACATCCTTTTTTTTTTTTTTCTAATTTTAAATTTTGACTTCAAAAAGCAAACCCAATTCCCTGGCAATGATCTCTTTATATGTTCATGTTATATTTGCTGCAGCTGTTGTACAAGTTTTGACACATAGCTATTAAACATGATTCCATTTTGGTTTACATTATTGTTTATATTTTAGACTTTACAAATTTGTATATTTTTAGTTTCCTTATGTTTTACATTATAGCCTACATTTTAGTTTATAGACTTTTATACACTTGAGATGTAAGTTGACATGTCCATCATTGCATGATCTTGTGGAGCACTTCCATTGCCCCCCAGTTGCCCTGCTTCCATCCATGCTATATGTCTCTCCCACTCCCCTCAGTGCACACTGTGACACTCAATCTTTACTACTTGAGGAACCAGATTTACAGATACTGCAAAAAGCTAAGGGATTGACATACTAGACTGCCCTAACTAATTGGGAACCAGTGATCCTCTCGAGAGACACAATTATCTCTCTTTCAGAACATCAGGTCTCCCCAAGATGTGGGTACAAATTCACACTCACTGTATGGGTTTCTGCCCAATGATATAACATACTATGACAAAATGAGCACTCACATACTCCCTAGAAGCTTGCCCCTGTACCAGATGCCCCCCCAATAAGCACATTAAACATGTGTTCCTTCCATATTATATTTTCTAAGGAGTTTTCTCAATAGTATAGTTTCAAACACATACCTGACATTCTCCCATAATCCACAATTCCTCCCAGCTTTCCCCCAAATTCCTTGGGTCATCTGACACATCCTCTCAACCCTAGCCCCTCTCAAGCCGACAAAACCCCACCCAAAGGTATCCCTATGCCCCCATCATATCCATTCCCTGTACAAATACTTACCTCCAGCTTATCATAGTCTTCACCCATTTAGGTGTCAGCTCGCAACCTTCCTCTCCCCCTCCCGCACCAAATTCCTTTAAGCCTATCTTTCAGTCTTTACCTGTCTGAGACAGCTCAGTATGTTTGTTTCATATCAGTGAGGTCATGTAGTATGTGCCCTTCAATGCCTGGTTTGCTTCACTTAAAATAAAGTCCTCAAGATTCATCCCTGTGTTTGTACTATCTTCCTTCATATAGCTGAGTAGTATTCCATTGTATGTATATACCATATTTTATTTATCCATTCATCCCTTGATGGGCATTTGGGTTGATTCCAACTTTTGGCGATAGTGTATAATGCTGCTATGAACATTGGGGTACATATATTGATTTGTGTCCTTATTTTCACATCATCTGGGTATATACCAAGCAGTGGAATTGCTGGGTCATATGGAAAATCTATAGCTACCTTTTTGAAAAATCGCCAGTCTTTCAGAATTGCTAGATCTTTCTGCATTCCCACCAGCAGTGGATGAGTCTTTCCATTCCTTAACATCCTCTCCAGCATTTGTAGTCTTCTGCTTTTTTTGATAGCTGCCAGTCTTATGGGAATAAGATGGTATCTCATTGTAGTTTTGATTTGTGTTTCCCTAATACCTAATGATTTTGAGCATTTTTATGTGCTTTTTAGCATTTGAATTTCATCTTTGGAGAAGTGTCTGTTCAAAACTTGTGTGACATAAATCTCCTATCAGATATATGATTACCAACTCTTTTTTTCCATTGTGTAGGCTCTCTTTTCACTTTAATGTCAAAATCCTTTCAAGTGCAAAGGCTTTAATTTTGAGGAAGTCCCATTTTTCTATTTGTTCCCTTGCTGCTTGTGCTTTGGGTGGGAAGTTCATGAAGCCATTTCCTATTACAAGGTCCTACATAGTTTTCCAAGGTCTTTATTTTCTTGGCTCTTACATTTACATCTTTCATCCATCTTGAGTTGATTTTTGTTTAAGGTATCAAATGGTAATCCTCTTTCCTTCTTTTGCATATGGATATCCAATTTTCTAGACACCAATTGTTGAAAAGGCCATTCTCTCCCAGTTGAGTGGGCTTGGTGGTCTTATTGAATATCAGTAGACTGTGTATATGAGGATGTATATCAGAATTCTCAATTCAGTTCCATTGGTCAGTGTGTTTCTCCTTGTGCCAATACCATGTAGTTTTCACTAATGTAGCTTTGTAGTATGTTGTGAATTCCAGAAGTGTGATTCCTTGAGTTTCATTGTTCTTTCTCAATATGTCTTTGGCTATTCAGGGCATCTTTCCTTTCCAAAAAAATTTCATAGTTAATTTCTCTAGTTCATTTTTAAAAATGCTGTGTTAGTTTTTGTTGGGTTTGCACTGAATCTGTAGATCAGTTTTGCTATTAGAGACATCTTAATAATATTTAGTCTTCCTATCCATGAACAGGAAATATTCTACAATTTGCTTAGATTTTCTTTGATTTTCTTCAACAGTTTTGTGTAGTTTTTTTTTTTTTTTTTGGTATGAGTCCTTTACATCTTTGGGTAAATTATTCTAAGTATTTGATTTTTTAAATTTACTATGGTAAATGATATTTGCTTCTTGATTTCCTCCTCAGATTGCTCATCATCCGTGTACAGAAATGGTATTGATTTTTGTGCATTGGTCTTATACCCTGTGAATATACTGAAGTCACTTGTAAGTTCTACAAGCTTTGTTGTAGACTTCTCAGTGCTTTCTATGTATAGGATCATGTCATCTGCAAAGAGTGAAATTTTGAATTCTTCTGTTCCTATTTGGAATCCTTTTATATCTGGATCTTGACTCTTTTCTCAAGCAAGTACTTCTAACAGAATATTAAATAGAAGTGGTGATAGTGGGCATCCTTGTCTTTTTCCTGAACTTAGAGGGGCAGATTTTAGGATTTCACAATTTTAAATGATGTAAGCTGTGAGATTTTTATTTATATCCTTTATTATTTTCAGAAAGTTTCCTTCTATTTCTATCTTTTTCACTGTTTTTATCAAGAAAGGGTGCTGTATTTTGTCAAATGCTTTCTCTTCATGTATAGATATGATCGTGTGATTTTTTTCCCTTCAATTTGTTTATGTGGTGTATTGCATTAATTGATTTTCTTATGTTGAACCATGCCTGCATACCAGGAATGAAGCCCTCTTTGTCGGGGTGTATAATTTGTTTAATGTGTTATTGAATACAATTAGCAAGTATTTTGTTGAGGGTTTTTGCAACTAGGTTCATTAGAGAGATTGGTCTGTAAATTTGCTTTCTTGTGGTGTCTTTGCTTGAATTTGATATTAGGGTAATTTGGCATCATAAAATGAAATAGGCAATTTTCCTTCTATTTCAGTTTTTGGAAGAGTTTAAGGAAAATTGGTGCTATTTATTTCCAGAATGTTTGGTAGATTTCACCTGTGAAGCCATCTGGCTCAGAACTTTTTTATTTGGGAAGTTTTTAATAACTGATTCTATATCTTTACTTGTGATTGGTTTGTTGATATCATCTATTTCTTCTTTTGTCAATGTAGGCTGCTTATGTGTTTCTAGGAATTTGTCCATTTCCTCTAAATTGTCTTTCTTGTTGGAATACAGTTTTTCAAAGTATCCTCTTATGACAATCTTTATCTCATTCGGGTCAGTGGTGATATCACCCTTATCATTTCTTATTTTGTGTATTTGCATCTTCTTTCTTTTTCACTTTGTTATTCTAGCTATGGTTTGTCAATTTTACTTATCTTCTCAAAGAACCAGCTGTTCTTTTTTTTTTTTTTTTTGAGTGAATTCCTATTTTCTATTTCATTTAGTTCTGTTATGATCACTGCAAATTCTTTCTTTCTTCTTTCTTTGTGGTAGTTTGTTGTTTTTTTTCACCAAGTCCTCCAATTGTTCAGTTAGTTCTTCAAATTAGGTCTTTCTTCTTTTTTGATTTATGAATTTGTGGCTATGAACTTCCCTCTCAGTACAGCTTTTGCTGCATCCCATAAGTTTTGATATGTTGTATTATCATTTTCATTAGTTTCATGGTTGTTATTGATTTCTGTTGAGATTTCCTCCTTGAACCATTGTTTTTCTAGGAGTGTGTTGTTTAACTTCCATATCTTGGTGCCAAATCTGTGGCTTTGCCCTTGCAGATTTCCAACTTCACTCCACTCTGGTCAGAGAAATTATTTTGCATGATTTTGAAATTTCTGAATTCATTGAGACTTTCTTTGTGGCCTAGCATGTGGTCTGTCTTGGAGAAAGATCCATGTTCACTTGAGAAAAATGTATATCCTGCTGTATTTGACTGGAATGTTCTGTATATGTCTGTGAGGTCCAGATCTTCTAATATATTTTTCAAAGTCTTTGTTTCTTTATTGATTCTCTTTTGAGATGTTCTGCCCAATGGAGATTGTGGTGTGTTAAAATCCCCCGCTATAATTGGAGAGGCATCTCTTCCTTCACTTAGATTCTCCACTGTTTGCCTCACGTATATGGAGGCACCCCTGTTAGGGGAATAACTGTTTATGATTGTTCTTTCTTCTTGAAAGATTATCCTTGTCATTAATATGTAATGCCCATCTTTGTCTCTCACAATTATTTTGCATTTAAAGTCTATTTTGTCTGATATTAATATAGCTACACCTGCCCTTTTTTGGTTATTGTTGTCCTGTAAGATTGTTTCCCATCCATTCACTTTCAATCTCCTTGATTCCTTGGGTCTAAGATGAGTTTCTTGTAGACAACATATAGATGGGTCATATTTCCTTGTCCAATATTCCAATCTGTGTCTCTTAACAGGTGAGTTTAATCCACTGACATTTAGTGTTATTACTTTCAAAGGATTACTTATATTAGCATATTTTCTTTGGATTTGTGTTTGTCTTATGTTGTTTGATTTTTTCTCTTTTTGTAGTTTTAGTTGTTCTTACACTCTCCTACAAACCTGTCTCTCCTGTTTTCTTTCCTCCTGCAGAACTCCTTTTAGTATTTCTTGAAGGGCTGGTTTCTTGTTGGCATACTCTCTTAATTTCTGTTTATCTGTGCATATTTTGAACTCTCCATTTTTGAAGACTAGCTTAGCTGGATAGAGTATTCCTGGTTTGATTTTTTTTTTCTTTTAGTACCTTGACTATGTCATACTACTTACTGCCTTCTTGCCTTCATGGTTTCAGATGAGAAATCAGCACTTAATCTTATGAAGCCTCCCTTGTATGTGATGGTTCTCTTTTCTCTTGCTGTTTTTAGTATTTTCTCTTTGTCTTGCACATTGGATAATTTGACAAGTATATGTTTTTGTGTAGGCCTGTTAGGATATATGCACTTTCAGGTGCATTGTGATTCCTGGACATATACATGCATCTCTCTCAATAGGTTTGGGAAGTGTTCAGCCATTATTTATTCCAACACCCCTTCTGTCACCTTTCTCTTCTCTTCTCCTTCTGGCATGCCTATAAGGTGTATGTTTGTGCATTTTTTGATGTCATTCAGGTCTCTAAGTCCTCCTAGATTTTTAAAAACTTTTTATTGATTAATTTTACTATCTGTTTCATTTCAGATGTACTTTCTTCCACATCACTAATTCTTTCCACTGCCTCTCCAAATCTACTATTATTTGGTGAGAGTGTATTTTTTATTTCTTGGATTGTGCTATTGATTCCCATCATATCTGTGAACTTTTTGTTCATGATCACAATTTCTTCTGTATGCTCTCCAAGTTTTTTCTTAATATGCTTAATCTCTTCCTTCACTTCATTTAATTGGTCCATGATATGTGTTTTGAGAGCTTTAATTACTTGCTCAATGTTCCACTTCTCTTCCTGGTTTTTAGTTCGTTCATTGGATTGGGCCATGTTTTCCTAATTATTGGTATGATCTGTGGTTTTTTGTTGCTGTCTGGTCATCATTTTATTTTGTTGAGTTTATTCTTTTGAATATCTTCTTTGTCTAGTCTTGGAGTTTAATTAGTTGTTGTTTTTGTGTGCATGTGAAGTCTTCTCTTTGTCACTTTTTCTTCTTATTCTATTCCTTTGTTTTTGGCTAAGTTCCCTTGAAGGAAAATATTAGGTTCAGAGAAAGCAAAAGGGGTCATAAAAGAAAATATATAATTGTAGTATTGATAGTGAATGTTAGCAGAAGAACCATGTGAGATCTAGGAGAATGGATGC
Organism: Dasypus novemcinctus; assembly: GCF_030445035.2. Taxonomy (NCBI): domain Eukaryota; kingdom Metazoa; phylum Chordata; class Mammalia; order Cingulata; family Dasypodidae; genus Dasypus; species Dasypus novemcinctus. The sequence goes on along the minus strand of NC_080691.1, from coordinate 58,451,836 downwards.
AGAACTCATGTAAGTTGTGTATAGTTATAATAATAAAAAAGTGGTGCAGCTATAAAGAGATATTAAAATGAATATAGAGAAGAATATGCTATGAATTAAATGGTCAGTGTGGTCAGGAGAGAGGGAAAAAGAAAGGAGTACAATAATATAAAGAGTGAGTAAATGATAGAAATCAGATTAGAGATATTAGTGATCAAAAGTCAGAAATATTGGGGGTTAATTAGACAGAGGTGTAATATAAGAGAAACAATAAATGATGGAGGAGAGAATGATGTAAAGGAAAGGAGGTAGCACTGGTGGCCAAAATCAGTACACACAGAAGAAAGAAAATTGATGATGAGGAAGTACAGCAAATAAGAAATGTTACCTGCAGCACTAATAGAAAAAATTTTTTAAAAGTTAAAAAAAAAGGACAAAGAAAGAGAGAGAGAGAGAGAAAAAAAAGTAGAGCAAGCCAAAGAGAAGAAAATAGAAAAACAACAGGGTGGTGGGGTGATAAAGAGTAAGAAAAAACAAGAAGTCAAACCAACAAAATGACCAGACAAGGCCTCAGGCAAAGTATCATCTTTGCAATTCAATAAACTGCTTAGGAGTCTGACCTTTCCCCTTTCTCCCTTCCTTACTTCCCTCTCTCCCAAGGCAGCAGGAAGGCTGCATGAGGGCTCCTGTAGGAAATTCAAATTTAGGTCCCTATTGAACCAACACACCTGAGAAAATAATGACTCTTAATTTCTTGAGAGAGCACCCACCCCTTGCCAGGAATCCTAAATATGCTATTGGAAGCCTGTAAAGCACGTCCTGCTCTCCCTCTCACTTAGGTGTGCTACAAGGGGGCTAGTTAATTTTCTGACTCCATCTTCTCCCAGACCAAGTTTCCTATCCCAGGTTTGGTAAATTAGGCTCTCTCACCAGATTCACCTCTCCTCTCTTCCTAGGCTCTCCCCAATTCAGCTGATATACTCCTCCAAACTCAATAAAAGTGGGGACCAGAAAATTGATCCTGCACTCCATGACCCATCTGCACCTCCCATCTAAACTCTCCCATTCCCAGTGTTAGTCTATGGCCAGAGAGGTAGGGCAATGCTGGATTTCTGGGAGTGCTGGGCTTGGGAAACTGAGGCTCAGGAGAATGTGGACTTGGGGTATGTAGGTCTGTGAAATGTGGGCTGTGGGGTTTCAGGGAACTCAGAATTGGGGTTCACACATTTGGGGAACATGAGACTTGAAAACTCTACCCCATGACCAACAGTTCTCAGTGAATGCTGTGGTTCTTAGCCCTTGGGGGAAGTGATTTTACTTTCCCATGACTTCCAAGTTCAATGTTTGAAACCTGCAGTTCTACCTTGAGCAAACACCAATTCTGTTGCAGTCTTGCCAAATCAATGTCCAAACACCTTCCACCCTGCAGATTCCTAAAACAGCCTGCTCTGGCAGGACTCCATCACCACACAGCTGGTCTTATGTAAGAGAGATGATGATGGTGTACTTACTCAGGTGCCATCTTGCCCCACCCCAATACACTTTCCCCAGACACTGTTTCTGAGGTTAATTCCAGAGCTAGTGTCATCAAGATCTGAAAGAGCTGAGGTGCTAAACCAGAAAGCTATAATCCATAAGGTAATGTTGACATGCCCTTAAAAAATACTACAGCTGTAACTATAAGATAACTTCAGGGCCTACTTAACCTGTAATGTAAGAATATAGGCATAAAAATAGTTTCACTGCTTTTATATGCACCATTAACTCTCTTTAATATAAAAAGCTTTACAACAAATACCTTTAATAGTTTTTAAATTATATTAAAATAAGTCCATAATTCTTTTACAATAATTTGATCTCAACATTTAAAAAACATCAATTATTTAGAAAATGCATAATTTTATGGCATGATCCTATCAACAACAAGCATGTATTTAACCATGCAATCCATTGTTTAATATCTAAGCAATAAATAACAATGCTGATTGACTTCTTACTCTGAAAATCACTGAAAACTGGAACAGTCTTTTAAGACTAATGGAGCTTACAAGCATGTAGGAAAGTTATATATTTCAGTCTTCCTGCAGGAATGTTAAAAAGGCCCTCTTTATACAGGGTAGATAATGACATCAAATTCCATTCCATTATCTTCCAATCTATTATCTTTTTTCAAAGATTTGTCACTTGTTACAATTTTTTAAAAATATGTAGAAAATCTCCTATATGTTCTGACTAAAAATGAACCTGAACTCTCTAATATCAGCTGAAAAAAAAAGACTTCACAGTCATACACTAATAGCTGCCTATCAGTAAAAGAGTAAAATCTTGTGGACAAGCAAAATTAAAAAAAAACTCTCAAAATTCCCATTATCATTTGAATTGTAAATAAAGATCGCATCTCTAAATCCAGTAAAAAAATAAAAATAGTTGCTTCTTTCTTCTGCTCATACCCCACTCAAGGAATTGATATTCAATCTTGGGTGTGACTGCATAAGCATATCCCTGTTTGTCTCATGAGGCTGAATCCAAGCAATGAGCGGGAAACCTAGAGGATCTCAATCTTTTCCTCCTTATTCACCAAATACTCACTTCCAAGAGAGGGGATTTCTCTCTGAGTGAGCTTTCATTTTCTCACTTCCAGCTTTAGAGTTCTGATAAAAGACCTTTACTGGATTTATTTGAGCAGATGTAGAAGTAGTTTAAACCTCAGAATTTACTTGCAAACAGTAGCATTGTGAGGAAGGGAATTGGAAGAATAAGAATGGTGGATCTAATAAAGCACAGTTATGACACTTTACAAGTGAGAAATGGAGAATAAGACAGCCGAGAGGAAACCTCTTGGGTTAGAAAAAACACCAAGCATTGACCTCGTAACAAACTCTTAGAAGTGTTCAAAGATTTATCAAGTTGTGTTGTAGAAATATTTAGACTTCACAATATAATTGTAAAAAAAAAAGTGCAATTTTACAATTAATTTTAACAGTGAGGTATGGCCATGAGAAGATATGAGGAAGCAACCATCAGTACAGCTTTCATGCCAGGATGACTGTGGGAATGACCAAATCTACACCTCCCTGAGGAAACTATCAGAGACTTAACACAGTTTTGCAAGAACACTTGATTGAATTATTCCACCAGTCACTAAATAAGCAAAGAGGCACAAAACAAGTACTGAAGGTGATGTGGTGCGGTCACGCCTCGGGCTGAAGTGTGGTTTGCTGGCCTGGCGGGGGAGCAGCCGCGGCAGGCCAAGCTGCTGCCCCATAATAGGGTGGCTGGTCGGACTCACCGCCACCCCTGAAGGAAGCTCGGCATGGGCGCAGAGTGCACTCCGGTCTCCCCTTCTCGGCAGCCATGCTTCCGTGGCCGCCTCTCCTCCCGGATGGCGCCACACGATGTCTGTGGGGCGGCACCCTTCTTCTTCTTTCTCCCTGCGCAGGCGCAGGGCGGAAAATTCCAGTCTGCCCTTTTCCCCTCCCCCAACAGCAGCAACAGCCAGGCGTGGGCAGAGAAATCCAGTCTGCCCTTTTCCCTCCCCCCAACAGCAGCAACAGCCAGGCGTGGGTGGGAAACTCAAGTCTGCCCTCCACCCCAGCAACAGCAGCCACCAATCCCTAAACCCTGCCCCTTCCCCCAGCAACAGCGACAGCCAATCCCTAACCACCACCCCTCCCCCATCCAGTACCGCCCACTGACCTTTTGCCGGCAACCAATCAGAACAGGGCGTGGCTTTGACCAATCAGCCTTCCCCAGCCCCTATAAAACTGTTGCCTCTCCCTCAATAAAGTGGACTTGCGTGTTTACCTTGTCTCTGCGGTAGTTCTTCTGCCGTGCGCCCTGCAGTCCTGAGAGCCCCCGACAAGGGCCTGGCCTCCCTTGTCCCCAGTTCGTCACCTGCTTCTCCGGGCAACGCCTTCGTCGCCTGCTTCTCCGGGCGACCCCTTCGTCGCCGGCTTCGCTGGGCGACCCCGTCAGCCGAACTGCGCAACCCCTGTGAGACCGATCCCTCATCTGCTGCCAGACTGACCCCTCGTCCCAAGAGGGACCGACCCCTCGTCCCAAGCGGGACCGACCCCTCGTCCTGAGCTGGACCGACCCCTCATCTGCAGCCAGATCCCACCTCTACCGACTGAGCAAGCCGCCGCAGTTGGCGCCCAACGTGGGGCAAAGCAACCCCACCACAGCACAACGTGGGGCAAGGCAACTCCAACCACAGCCTCACTCCATAACCTGGCGGCCCCCCCCTCCTCTCTTCTCACCTTGGGACTTCTCTCGTGCAACATTGCTGCTACCTGAGCCTTGGCTACCTCATACGATCCATGGCGGTCTGGGAGAATCGCTGGATGGCTTTCTCCTTCCATGTTGGGGGCTTATACCGACCCACTATGATTAAGAGGAGCCTTGGATTTCTCGGGAGCACGCGCTTGCACGTCTGAAGTAACCCTACCATAGCCCTACGCTCTCCTCTCTTCTCACCCCTATCTTTTCGCTCTGCATTGCTGCTCCTGAACCTTGGTGACCTCATACGATCCACGGCGGTCTGGGAGAATCGCTGGATGGCTTTCTCCTTCCATGTTGGGGGCTTATACCGACCCGCTATGATTAAGAGGCGCCAATAAAACTCTCAGGAGCGTGTGCCTGAGCACCTCCACCCCTGCCTTCACCTCTGCCTCCTCCCCTCTGCGCTTGCTCCCCTTTGCCTTGCCACACTGCTCGTTGTCCCGCCCTCCCCTCGTCGGGGCCTTCTCTTGGCCCGCGACCACCGTCGGAGTCCCATCGGCTCCAACCCCTCGTCTCACCGCACACCTCGGCTCCCATCGCCGCGCTCTCAAGGTAAGGGCCCCTTTTCTTATCGGCTCCAAAAGGCCATTAGCAATGGGTAACATCCTATCTGCTAAGCAAGCCCCACAAGTTCGGGCCCTCGCCGGTCTCCTAGACACTCACTGGTGTAAGATCTCTTTCAAACAGCTTCAAGTATATTGGGACCTTCTTCTCCCCTTTAATCCGTGGCTTACCACGTGTCAGCTTTGGGACCCGGACACCTATACTCACCTTATAGATAGGGTCACTTTTGCTGTGGAGCAGGAAGGTAAAAGATTCCCTCCTGGCTTATTACAGGCAACATGAAGTCCAGAAGAAATCTTGAAGGGTATAATCTATGATATGCTATATAAAAAAGGATTTAAAAGCAGTTATACCAGAAAGTAAGAATTATGAGTCAACTGTAAATAAATAATATATTTCTGTTAATGTGTTGTAATTGTTCTGTGTTTGTCTGTCTGTTCGTTCAATGTCAACATATATTGTGATACCTCCGGATGGTAAATATAAATTACTAGAAATCTTTAAAAGAGCTCTATTCAAATGGCCAAAAATTAAATAAGCGCTTATATTAATACTTAAGTTTATTATATTAATACATAAGTTTAAATGTTAATAAGATATCTACAATTAAAATAATTGTAAGTCTTAATTAACAAAATTAACTGTACATCTTCATAAAAAGTTGTTCTTGCCTAGATTAAAATGAATAACTTATTTTTCTTCACAGGATAATATAAAGAATGTAAAACTTATATGAATATTAAAAAAGGTTAAAAGTTTGTAAAAATGCTAACTGAAATGTAATAAGTTTTGCAAAAAGACGTATTTTGTCCTAAAGTAGGATGGCTAATTTTTCATAAACTCTTGAAATTTAATTTGCATGCGGCAAGTGTAAAAGGTATTGTGATAACTTTACGTAAGGGAATGTGTTCTGTAAAGATAAAAGTTATCTTCAATAGTTTACATTAAGGTATTGAATGGCTAATTCCAAAAGGTCATTCTTAAATATATATATATAAAACTGAATTGATGATAATGATAATAAGGGGTAATTTTATAACAGGAAAGATTAACAGCAACCAAGCTCCCCTGCCAACTTGCTTTTAGGAAACGGTTTCTAATATTGCATGCTACTAAGTATTTAAAGAAAAGTTATTCTTAAGGAAACAGAAGATGATTTTGTCTTTGCAGCCATTGTCTATTTAGCAACACCCCTCGCTATCGGCCTAGCCACTGTTGCGCCGGACGATTGGAACCTTAAGCAAAGACTCCTCCTCACTGTCATCTTCCTCTCTATCATTACTATATTTACTGCCCTCATTCTCCTTCGTTTATAAAGCAGTCTCCTACAAACCACAAAGCTTCTGTCTTAAACATACCATTCTCAACCCTATCCTCTAAATGATCTTCTCACTTCCCCCACAGCCTTTAATACTTTATTTCTTCCTCATAACCTTTGCTTTCTTGATAATATTTTCCGCCATCTGTCTAGCCGCTACCACCCCAGAAGATTGGAACCTCGGCCAACGAATTCTACTCTCCATCGCCTTTCTGTTTATTATCCTCTTTTATGCTTTACTCCTTATCTTCCTCCCATAATGACTTCACCAAGCCTCCTCTTGTCCAAAACCGTCACCCTTCTTTTCCTCACACTCCCCATTGCACTCATCAACCCCAGCCATCAGCCTTTTAATTGGACAGTAAGCCTCTGGCAGGAAAAATAATCCTCTCCTACAATGTCTTCGCTGCCAAGAAGAGATCAACTACCTGTAACGCGCTGTCATTCGGGACTTTTAACAACAGATGGATCTTATAGCCGCTGAGATCAACAAGAATTGGACATTGGCCATGCTTGCTTGCAACGGCAAGATACTGCCCCCCAAATTGTACATTTATATCCCCGTCATAATCACCTCCCTCTTCAGCCCCGCTTCCCTCATTGCTTACTGCCTCTTGGGCCTCGGCTACTTGTTGCTGCTGCCATCCTGGCCCTTATTTGAAAAGAAGGGGGAAATGCGGTCACCCTTCGGGCTGAAGTGTGGTTTGCTGGCCTGGCGGGGGAGCAGCCGCTGTAGTCCAAGCTGCTGCCCCATAATAGGGTGGTTGGTCGGGCCCACCGCCACCCCTGAAGGAAGCTCGGCATGGGTGCAGAGTGCCCTCGGGTCTCCCCTTCTCGGCAGCCATGCTTCCACGGCCAACCCTCTTCCCGGATGGCGCCACACGATGCCTGTGGGGCGGCACCCTTCTTCTTCTTTCTCCCTGCGCAGGCGCAGGGTGGAAAATTCCAGTCTGCCCTTTTCCCCTCCCCCAACAGCAGCAACAGCCAGGCGTGGGCGGAGAAACCCAGTCTGCCCTATTCCCCTCCCCCGACAGCAGCAACAGCCAGGTGTGGGCGGAAAAATCCAGTCTGCCCTTTTCCCACCCCCCGACAGCAGCAACAGCCAGGCGTGGGCGGGAAACTCAAGTCTGCCCTGCACCCCAGCAACAGCAGCCACCAATCCCTAAACCCTGCCCCTTCCCCCAGCAACAGCGACAGCCAATCCCTAACCACCACCCCTCCCCCGTCCAGTACCACCCACTGACCTTTTGCCGGCAACCAATCAGAACAGGGCGTGGCTTTGACCAATCAGCCCTCCCCAGCCCCTATAAAACTGTTGCCTCTCCCTCAATAAAGTGGACTTGCCTGTTTACCTAGTCTCCACGGTAGTTCTTCTGCCGTGTGCCCTGCAGTCCTGAGAGCCCCCGACAAGGGCCTGGCCTCCCTTGTCCCCAGTTCGTCGCCTGCTTCTCCGGGTGACGCCTTTGTCGCCTGCTTCTCCATGCGACCCCTTCATCGCCGGCTTTGCCAGGCGACCCCGTCAGCCGAACCGCGCAACCCCTGTGAGACCGATCCCTCGTCTGCTGCCGGACCAACCCCTCGTCCCAAGCGGGACCGACCCCTCGTCCCAAGCGGGACCGACCCCTCTTCCTGAGCTGGACCGACCCCTCGTCTGCAGCCAGACCCCACCTCTACCAACCGAGCAAGCCGCTGCAATGTGGGTTAAGGGTGGGAGGCTCTTTGTCTCTTAAGAGATAACCTAAACTATCTGTGACTTGTTGGTGTGGGATGATAAAAGGCTGCAGTCCTGCCCTTGGTGATCATGGCAAAGACTCCAGTCCCAGGAAACAGTTTAACAATGCAAGGTCTATAAACTTTAGGTATTCAGGGCAAATGCAAACCAAATACGCTAAAAGCTTATCTAGAATGCCTGAAGTCCATGCTAAAAGCTTACCTAAGATGTGGAAGATATATATGCTAATTCAAGCCTATTGAGAACTGAAACAAAAGGACCATTTGTCCTTTCCTCTCTGTATAAAAGGGACTCAAAAATCTTGTTCAGGGCTCGGGATTGAAACACAAAGCTCCCAAGTCTGCCAGTCATCAATAAACCATTTTTCCTTCTCAAAATCATTCCTGAGTCCTGGCCTCTCTATATGCAAATAATTGAACCTCTCACCAATTCTACAACAAAGGGAAAATTAGCAGTATCTAGACTTGCTATAATATAGTACTCAGAGTGTCCAGTTTCCAATGAGATATTATGAAGTATATTAAGATGCATAAACATACAATCCATACACTGGAAAAATTCATGTAAAAGAAACTACATGTGGAAAAGGTCATATAGTCATTATAAATGTTTTTACAAGTAGAATACATGATATAAGCAGCAAAGGAAAATATATCAGTAACATTGTACCAAATAGATAACATCAATAAAGAGACAGGCATTATAAAATGTCAGTGGAAATTCTGGAGATGAAGAAAATATCTATTCATACTCAACTGCATATTTGAAATAGTAGAATTACAAGAATCATTATAATTACTAATAAGAGGGTGATATTTCTTTAATCATAACATAAATAAAAATTATTGAAAGGAACACTTTGAATAATGAATGCAAAAAAATAGGAAAATTTAATGAAATGTAAAAAATCCTGGAAATACAATACGTGATGGAAATGTTTCCAAAGTAAATCATCTGAATAGACATATAACAAATGAGATTTTTTCAGTAATCATAACTACTCACAAATAAAATTCAAGTTGACCATAGCTTCATATCTGTATTCTACTTTTCATTCAGGGGGAAATTCATCATGGTCCTTCCCAGCTTCTGATATCAATATCTCATGTGAATACAGTGACATTATCCTAAAAAAATGCAAGATAGAAAGATCCAGGAACATAACAAAATAATTGCATATCATAATTATTTACACCTAAGTGTTGCAAGACTTCATTATGTTTGGTCAACCAGTTAATATAATACATTAAATTAACAGAATAAAAAGAAAAACTGCATTGCCAGCTCAATATCCAAGAAAAAAATCCCCTTAAATATCATTTCATAATAAGATCCTCAATGAGCAAGATATGGAATTAATCTCAAACCTTTAGAGGATATTTGAAGTAAATGGACCATTCTCAACATTATTAATGCTATAACATTGGATGGTATTTCCCCAAGATCAGAATGAAGAAAAGGATGCCAGTCATAGCCAGTTCTATTCAACATTGTAGGAAGAGATATTGCTAGTGCAATTAAGCAAGAAGAATAACACAGATTATAAAAGAATAAATGATCTTGTTTTGAAATTTATATATTCTCTTATGTAAAAGATACTCAGGAATCCACAAAAATCTATTAGAACTAAAAAGAGAGATCAGCAAGTTTGTAGGAAACAAGATCAATATACAAAAATCAATTGTAGTTCTATACACTAACAATTATCTTTCCCAAAATGAATTCAAAATAACTCCATTCAGAATAACACCAAATAATTAAATAATTACTGTTTAGGATTAAATTTAATAAGAAGTGCTAAACTTATATTCTGACAGATAAAGAATATTTTTGGGAGGCGGGGCAAGATGGCATCTGAGTGAGTGCACCTCATAATCTCTCCTGCAAAGAAGTGTCTGAGTAGGATTGGAGTCCTGCTGGAATGGGCTGTTTCAGGGGCTTACAGGGCAGGAGGTATCTGGACATTGATATGGAGAGACAGTGACAGAAGTGGTGCTTGCTGGAGGTAGCATTTTGGGTTTCTGACATAGGTTTCTGAAATCGTGGGGAGGATCTTTCCCCCTAGGGTGAGTGGCCATGGCGTTCCCTGAAAACTGTTGGTTGTGTGACAGCATTCTCAAACCCCATGTTCCATGGATGTGTGGTTTCCAAGTCCATGTCTTAAGCCCCCATAAGCACACACTCCACAGACCCACATACCTTAACTCCACAAAACCCCGGACTTCCCATTTCTAAATTCAGTGCTCCCTGAGGTCCATGATTAAACTAGCCCTTTGGTTTTGTACTAACTTTGTGATTGTGAGAGATTTGGTGGGAGATGCAGATGGGCCAGGTGAATGTGGGTTCAATTTTATGGTCCCCCCCACTTTTTTTTTTTTTAAGCTTGGGGTAGCATACCAGTTGGCTTGGGGAGAGCCTCCGAAGAAAGGAGAGGTGAATCTGCTGAGAAAGCCCAATTTACATAAATGCCCTGGGATAGGAAACTTGGTCTGGGAGAAGGTGGAGTCAGAAAATCAATTAGCCCTCCCCAAGCACACCTAAGGGAGAATGACTGTAGGACGTGCTTTCCAAGCTTCCAAAAGTATACTTGGGTTCCTGGTGAGGTGCAGGTGCTCCCTCGCTGGAAATAAAGAGTCATTGTCTTCTGTGTAGAATTGGTTCACCAAGGACCCACTTGAATCTTAAACTGGACCCCTCACACAGCATTCCTTCTGTCCTGGGTGAGAGGGAAATGAGGAAGGGAGAAAGGAGGAATGTCAGATCCCTAAGTGTTTTATTTAACTGCAAAGAAGATTCCTAGCTTGAAACTGTGTTTTTGTTGTTGTTGCACTGTCTTCTGTTTTTTCCTTCCTCTTTATTGACCCAAGGCCCTTTTTCTTTTCTTTTATTTTTTTCTCTTTTTCTTTTTCTTGCTTGTTTCCCCCCTTTTTGTCTCCCCGCCCTTTTTTCCTATTTTTCTTCCTTTCTCTTATTTTTTTCTTTTTCCTTTTTATTAGATGCTGCTGGGAGCACTTCATATTTGCTATATCTCCTCATCCTTCATTTCCTCTTTTCTGTGTGTATTGATTTTGATCACTAACACTATCCCTGTTCCTCTACATCTCTCTATCCTCCATCATTTATTATTTCTCTTACATTCAAACTCTTTGTTTGGCCCCTAAATTTTCTGACTTTTTACTTCTAATACCTTTGTAATGTTTATTTTCTTTTATTCAATCTTTTATATAATTATATTTCTTTTCTCTTTCCCTCTCTCATGAAAACACTGGCCTTTTAATTCATACTATACTCCTCCCCATATTCAGTTGACTATCTCATCAGAGGAACTATACTCTACTTGCTGTTATAACTCTACACAGCTTACATGAGTCTAATATCCATTCTCCTAGATCTCACATGGTTCCTCAGTTAACATTTACTATCAATACTACTTTTATACATTTTCTTTTCTTACTCACTTTGCTTTTCCTGGACCTAATATTTTCCTTCAAGTGAACTTAGCCAGCAACAAGAAAGTAGAATAAGAAGAACAAAGTGACAAAGACAAGTCATAATATGTATGTGAAAACAATAAATAATTAAACTCCAAAACTAGACAAAGAAGCTAAGGGACTGATTATACCCATGAAGATAAAATGATGACCAGACAGCAACAAAAAACTACAAACCAAACCAATAATTGGGAAAACATGGCCCTATCCAATGAACAAACTAAAAACCAGGAAGAGGAGCAGAACATCAAAAAAGTAATTAAAGCTCTCAAAACATATATTAGTGACCGATTTGATGAAGTGAATGAAGACGTTAAGAATATGAAGAAAACACTTGGAGAGAATACAGAAGAAATTGCAATCATATGCAAAATGATAACAGATGTGATAGTGATGAACAGCACAATTCAAGAAATCAAAAATACACTGTCAGCAAATAAAAGCAGATTAGAAGATGCAGAAAAGAAAATTAGTGATGTGGAAGACAGTACATCTGAAATCAAACAAATAATGGAACTGATTGATAAAAACATTGAAAAAATCCAGCTGAAAGGCAATGCAAAATGCACAAACACAAGCATTATAGGCATCCCAGAAGAAGAGAATGGAAAGGGGAAAGAATGGATGTTGGAGGAAATAATGGCTGAAAACTTGCCAAATCTACTGAGGGAGATGGTTGTATATGTCCAGGAAGCACAATGCACCCCGAACAGCATAAATCCTAATAGGCATACCCTAATATATATTTGTCAAATTATCAAATGATCAAGACAAAGCAAAAATACTAAAAGAAGCAAGAGAAAAGAGAACCATCACATACAAAGGAGGCTTGATAAGATTAAATGCTGATTTCTCATCTGAAACCATGGAGGCAAGAAGGCAGTGGTATGACACAGTCAAGGCATTAAAAGAAAAAAAAAATTCCAACCAAGAATACTCTATCCAGCACACCTAGCATTCAAAAATGATAGAGAGTTCAAAATATTCACAGATAAACAGAAACTAAGAAAGTATGCCAAAAAGTATCCTCCCCTACAAGAAATACTAAAGGGAGTTCTTCAGGAAGAAAGAAAGAAAAAAAAAAACAACAAGAGAGACAGAGTTGCAAGAGAACGTAAGAGCAATTAAAAAGACAAAAAGAAAAAAAAATCAAGCAACATAAGACAAACACAAATCCAAAGAAAATATGGTTAATATAAATAATTCCTTGAAAGTAATAACACTGAATGTCAATGGATTAAACTCACCTGCCAAAAGACTCAAACTGTAAGATTGGATAAAGGAATATGACCCATCCTTATGCTGTCTACAAGAAACACATCTTAGACCCATAGCTTCAAGGAGGTTGAAAGTGAATGACTAGAAAACATTTCTACAAGCAAACAATAACCAAAAAAGGGTAGGAGTAGCTATATTAATATCCAACAATACAGACCTTAAAAATGCAAAACTGTTGCGAGAGACATAGATGGACAGTACATATTAGTGATAGGGATAATCTTTCAAGAAGAATGAATAATCATAAACATTTATGCTCCTAACAAGAGTGCCTCCAAATACATGAGGCAAAACTGGAAAGACTAAGGAAAGAATAGATGCCTCTACAATTATAGTGGGGAACTTTAATACACCACTATCAACTTTGAATAGAACATCTCAAAAGAGAATCAATAAAGCAACAACAACTTTGAACACCATATTAGAGGAGCTGGACCTAATAGACATATACAGAATATTACACCCAAATACAGCAGGATATCCATTTTTCTCAAGTGCATATTGATCATTCTCCAAGACAGACCACGTGCTATGTCACAAAGAATGGCTCAATTAATTCAGAAAGATCAAAATAATTTTTCTGACCAGAGTAGAGTGAAGATAGAAATATGCAAGAACCAGAGGCCAAGATTTAACACCAAGATATGGAAATTAAAGAACACACTCTTAGAAAAACAGTGGGTCAAGGAGGAAATCTCAAAAGATATCAATAATTTCCTTGAAACTAATGAAAATGATAACACAACATAGCAAAACTTATGGGATGCAACAAAAACAGTACAGAGGGAAATTTATAGCCATAAATTCATATATCAAAAGAGGAGAGCTATAACTGTAGAACTAACCTGCACACTTGGTGGAATTTGTAAAAAAACAACAAATTAACTCCAAAGGAGGAAGAAAGAAAGAATGAATGAAGATAAGAGCAGAATGAAATGAAATAGAAAATAAGAAAGCATTTAAAAAAATAAACAAAACCAAGAGCTTGTTCTTTGAAGAGATCAATAAAACTGACACACCCTGAGCTAGACTAACAAGGAAAAAGGAGAGAAGGTGCAAATACACAAAATAAGAAGTGAGAAAGGAGATATTACCACTGACACCACAGAAATAAAGACTATCATAAGAGGATACTTTGAAAAGCAATATTCCAACAAGAAGGAAAATTTAGAGGAAATGGACAAATTCCCAGAAACACATAAGCAGCCTATATTGATGAAAGAAGACACAGATGATCTCAAAATACCAGTCACAAATAAAGAGATAGAATCAGTCATTATAAAACTCCCAATTAAGAAAAGCCCTGGGCCGGATGGCTTCACAGATGAATTCTATAAACCATTCCAGAAAGAACTCAAACCAGTCTTGGTAAAACTGTTCCAAAAAATCATAATAGAAGGAACATTGCCTAACTCATTACATGATGTCAATTTACCCTAGTACCAAAGCCAAGCAAAGACATCATAAGAAAGGAAAATTACAAACCAGTCTCTGTAATGAACCTAGACGTGAAAATCCTCAACAAAATACTTGCTAATCTTATTCAACAACACATTAAACAAATTATACATCATGACCAAACAGTATTCATTCCTGGTATGCAAGGATGGTTCAACATAAGAAAATAAATAAATGTAATACACCATATAATTAAATTGAAGTAAAAAAGTAACATGATTATATCTATAGATGCAGAAAAAGCGTTTGACAAAATGCAACACACTTTCTTAATAAAAACACTGCAGAAGTTCAGAAGTAAATTTTCTGAACATGATAAAGGGTATATATGAATAACCCACAGCTAACATCATTTAAAATTGTGAAATCCTAAGATCTTTCCCTCTAAGATGAAGAAAAAGACTAGGAAGCCCACTACCACTCCTTCTAGTTAATATTATCTTAGAAGTACTTACTTGAGCACTGAGGCAAGAACCAGATATAAAATGCATCCAAATTGGAAAGGAAGAAGTAAAAATTTCATTATTTTCTGATGACATGATTCTACATAGAAAACCCTGAGAGATCTACAAGAAAGCTTCTAGAACTCATAAAAAAGTTCAGTAAAGTTGCAGGTTATAAGACCAGTGCACAAAAATCAGTAGCATTTCTGTACACCAACAATGAGCAATCTCAGGAGGAAATTAAGAAAAAAATATCATTTACAACAGTAATTAAAAAAAAATCAAATACCTAGGAATAAATTTAACTAAAGATGTAAAAAACTCATACACAGAAAACTACACAACACAGTTCAAGGAAATCAAAGATTATCTAAGCAAATGGAAGAACATTCCCTGTTCATGGATATGAAGACTATATATTATTAAGAAGTCTATCCTACCAAAAGTGATCTACACATTCAATGCAATCCCAATAAAAATCAACACAGCATTCTCTAATGAACCACAAAAACTAGCTATGAAATTTATTTGGAAAGGAAAGAGGCCCAAAATTGCCAAAGACATATTGGAAAAGGAAAAGGAAATTGGAGGAATCATACTACCTGACATAAAAACATAAAACAAAGCTACAGGAGTGAAAACAGCATGATATTGCACAAGGATAGACACACAGATGAATGGAACTGAATTGAGAGTTCTGATATAGATCCTCATATATAAAGTCATATATTATTTGACAAGGCCCCAAGCCCACTCAACTGGGAAGAGAATGGCCTCTTCAACAAATGGTGCCTGGAGAACTGGACATCCATATGTAAAACAATGAGAGAGGATTACCAGTTCACACCTTATACAAAAATCAACTGAAGATGGATCAAAGACCTAAATATAAGAGCCAAGGCCATAAGGACTTGGGAAAAAATGTAGGAAAGCATCTACAGGACCTTATAATAGGAAATGGCTTCATTACTTTAACTCACAAAGCATGAGAAGGAAAAGAACAAATAGATAAATGGGACTTCCTCAAAATTAAAGCCTTCTGCACCTTAAAGGATTCTGTCAAGAAAGTGAAAAGAGAGCCTATACAATGGGTGAAAATATTTGGTAACCATATATCTGATAGGAGACTTATATCCTGCATATATAAAGAACTCTTATACCTCAAAAATAAAAAAGAAACAACCAATTTAAAAACTTGGGGAAAATTTGAACAGACTCATCTCCAAAGAAGAAATACAAATGGATAAAAAGCACATAAAAAAGTCCTCAAAATTGACAGCTGTTAGGAAAATACACATAGAAACTACAATGAGATACCATTTTACTCTATAAGATTTGCAGCTATGAAAAAAAAAAAAACCAAAAAAAAAAAAAAAAACCAGAAGACTATAAGTACCTGAGAGGATGTAGAGGAATGGGAACACTCATCCACTGCTGGTGGGAATGCAGAAAGATCCAGCCATTCCGGAGGACTGTTTAGCACTTTCTCAAAATGTTAGCTATAGATTTGCCATATGACCCAGCAATGCCACTGATTGGCATATATCCAGAAGATCTGAAAATAAGGAAACAAACCGATATATGTACAGCAATGTTCATAGCTGCATTATACATTATTGCTAAAAGTTGGAATCAACCCAAATGCCCATCAACAGATGAATGGATAAATAAAATACGGTATATATATATATATATATATATATACACAATGTAATACTCAGCAATAAGAATGAATAAAATACAAGCACATGTGATAACATGGATTAATCTTGAAAAACTTGCGTTGAGTGTAGCAAGCCAGGCATTGAAGGACAAATACTACATGACCTCACTGATATGAAATAAGTAAACCAAGCTGTCTCAAATAGTTAGAGACCAGATGATAGGCTTAAAGGAATTTGGGGGTTAGAGGAATGTTGTGAACTGACACCTACCTGGGTGAAATCTATGATAAGCTGGAGGTAAGTATTAGTACAGGGAAGGGATAAAACGGGGACATAGGGAAAGCTTTGGGTAGGGCTTTGTGGGCTTGATGGGGGTTAAGGATCAGAGGATGGGTAACATTATCCAAGAAATTGCCAGGAGGTGGGGGGATCATTTGAACACAGGAAATTGCCAGGTATGTGGTTGAAAGTATAATGTTGAGAAAACTTTCAAAAATATAATAAGGAAAGTTACCTGTTTAAGATGCTTAAAGGGGAGAATCTGACAAAGGTCAGGCTTCTAGGGAGTGTAAGAGTGCTCATTTTGTCATAGCGGGTTATATCATTGGATGGAGACCCATACAATGAGAGTGACAGTCTACCCACATCCTGGGGAGGACTGATGTTCTCAAATAGAGGGATTTGTATCTCTTGAGAGAATTGGTGCCTCCCAATGGGTTAAGGCACTTGAACATGTCAATCCTTTAACATTGCTGCAAGTATCTCTGAATATGGTCCTTCAAGTAATGAAGACTGATTGTCACTGTAGGCCCTCAGGGGAGGGGGAGAGAGGTATTGAATAGATGAAATCAATGTAACTGTGGGGCAATGGAAGTGTCTCACAAGATTATGCAAGAACAGATATAGGACATATTAAATTACACCAAAAATATATTGTGGCCTATAGGCTAAAATGTAAATCATAATGTAAAACATCAGATAATTAAAATTTATAAAATTGTATAGTCTAGAATATAAACCATATTGTAAATCCAAGTGTAACCATGTTTGAAAGCTATTGTCCCAAAATCTGTTCATCAGTTGCAGCAAATATAATATGAACATGTAAAAACATCATTGCTGGTGAAGGGACCAAGTGTTTGATGTTGGATATGTGGGAGTAACGTTTATTGTATATATGAATTATTGTGATCTGAAAGTTTTGCGAAGATGAGCTTAATAATTAGAAAAGAAAAAAGACAGAAAGAACCTAGACACTGAGGAAGAGATGGAAGAAGTTTTCTTGCCACTGGGTATAAAGGGCAATACTTATTGCAGTGATGGAAGGAAAAACATAAAAAACAAAGCTTTTTATTTTTTAAATTTTTTGATACTCAAATTTATTATTACTTTAATTTTTCTAAATTAGTATGTATTCTATATCTAATCTTTAAACTCATCACTATATTCCATTTTACTATTAATGAAACCTGGCAATATATTAGGCTTCATTTTTGAAGAAGTTTTGGACCACAGAGAGATTCAAAAATGGCAGGGGAGTAATACTCTTGTGGGCTGTTATTGATAGGGGGCACATGGTTGGGAGGGAGTTCTCCCAGGCATGTATACAGGATACATAAATGTTTAGATATTTTCATAGCGGTTACAGTTAAAAAACGGCAACTGAGGGAGTGCTGAGTTCCTAACCAGGGGAGATCTATCACATTCCCCAATGCAACAACAACAACCACCCAAGTGCAATGCCTAAGATCAATAAAGAAGGATGGCCCAACAATGGGCCCTTGATACTAATGACTATGTTTTTGAGCCTGTGTGCCTGAAATAAGAACTAGGCCTAGAGTTGCAGAATGGCCAAGAGGTACCGCCTGAGAGGATCCATGTTGCTCAAATGTGGCCACTCTCTAAGCAAAACTCAGCATGTAAATACTTTGCCTTCCCCCCAGCATGGGACATGACTCCTGCGGATGAGCCTCCCTGGTGCTGAGGGATTACTACCAATACCAGCTGGTGATGTAACTAGAAAATGACCCTGAATAAAAGGGTCTATTCAGATCAGCAGAATATCTAAGCCTCCATGTAATATCAAGTGTTAAATATGCTTTTTGTCCTTGAATAAAAGGGGGAAATGGAAAGGACAAATGAGTTTATATGGCTATGAGTCCCCCAAAAAGAGTCGGGATGTCCTCAGTGCAGTCACCCTTACACATACCTCAGAAAGAACCCAGAGACAGCCCTGGTATTGGTTCTTCTGAGGACTACAGAGAACCACAGGTTCTAAGGTCATAGCAGATGGAGTTCAGTGCCATGTCAGTTAACCCTACTTTGGAGTTTGTGTTCCTGAGTGTGACTGGGTTGGGCTCAGATGTGATCTTTGTTCACAAGCCTCTCCTGTTACTCTTACTGTGGTTGGCACTTGGTTTTGGTGTATACTCAGGGGATGTGAATCTCTGGACTGTCTATTTGATAGCCAGGCCCTGAGCCTCAACAGACTTGCAAATCCTATCCTCTGGTTTATTGGACTTACCCCAGCCAGTTAACAGGGAGATGAATAAGGTCAACCACTACACCAGGGAGCCAAGAGTACCTACAACTCCCAGCAGGAGAATTGCATCCATCCTTCAGGTGGAATCTAAGTCCCCTCCTGATATAGAGGTAGAGTACACATAACCATTCCAGGGTCCACAGAATGGAAGAAAAGATTATGGATTAGAGTGGACTTACTGATATTCTATTCTGGAACTATTGTGATTAGTAATGGAAGAAAATATAATGTTGACATGGAGAAAGTGGCCACAGTAGTTGCTGAGGGTATGGAGAGGAAAGAAGAGATGTGATGTAGGGCATTTTCAGGACTTGGAGTTGTCCTGGGTGGTACTGCGTGGACAGCTAGAGGACATTTTATATCCTCCTTTGGCCCCCTTGGTGGACTGGGGGAGAGTGTAAACTATAATGGACCATTAGCCATGTGGTGCTACAGTGCTCAGAGATGTATTCACTAAGTGCATTGATTGTCCCATGATGATGAAAGAAGTTGTTGATGTAGGAGTTGTGTGAGGGAGTGGTGGGGTATATGTGGACCTCCTATATTTTTAATGTAACATTAAAAAAAGACAAAAAAGAATATTTTTGAAAATATTCATGTTATAAATGATAAATCATTTAATATTTGTGTTTCAGAACACAACATTGTTAATATACTACAGTCCACGTGACCTACAATTTTAGTACAATTCATACGAACTTTCCTGCTGATTTATTCATACAAAATGACAAACTGTAAGACTAATGTAGTTGTGAGGGAGCAAGAATAGGCAAAAACAATATAAAGATTCAGTAGAGAGTTTCATACATTTGAATTTCAAAGCATGCAATGATTCAATAATATTTAAGAAAATGAGAGTGCCACGAAAAAGACATACAAGTCAATTAGTGTTCAGAGTCCAGAAATAAACCCACACTTATGTGATTAATTCTGACAACGGTGCTGAAACCATTCAAAGGATAAAAAAAATAACCTTTACAGCAAAGGATGCTGTGACAATGGGAAACCCATGTATAGAAGAATAAACTTGGAAATTTATAACACACTATACATGAAAATAAATACAAAATAACCTTAAATCTAAGAGCAAAACACTACATCTCTTTGAAGAAAGCATAGGGAAAAATTTTATAACCTTATATTTAGCAAATAATTCTTTGACTTTAGTTCAAAAGTATGTGCAATAAAAGAACATAAATAGATAAATTTGACTTCACCAACATTAATAACTTGTGACTCAAGGGAATCACCATTAAGACTGTTATACAACAGCCCATAGAATGGGCATCTTCCATCTCCACAAAAATAAAAGTATGTAAAGAATATATACATATGGTTAATAAAATATGAAAAATAGTGTGGCATGATTTGCCAACAGAGCAAGATAAATCAATATTACAATGAAATACTCTTCACACTCAACTAGGAAGGTCAGAATAAAAATTTAGAATAGAAACAGGAATTTGAGAGGATGTGGAGAAAGAGGAACCCTGTTACACTATTTGTCTATGAAAAACAGTTTTGCACGTACTCAAATGTTTAAACATAAAATTACCATATGACTCCAAAATATTGAAAATCAGAAATCAAACATTTCTGTACATAAAAGTTGTTATCAGCATTTTTACTATAGCCAAGTTTCCATCAATAGATGCTTGGATAATCAAATTTTGGAAAATATACTCAATGGAATTTTATTCACTTGTACAAAGGTATGAATTCTTGTACATGTTAGAAAAACAGAAAAATCATGAAATAGGTTTTTGAGTTAACCAGGTCAAATACAATAGGTAAAAATTTAATATGATTTCACACATAAGGAACTTCTGGAAAAGCAAATTCATAGATACAGGTAGTAGACTAGAAGTATAGGATTCAGGAAATAATAGGGAGTTAATTCTTAATGAGTACAGGATTCTGTTTGAGGTGATTAAAAACTTTATAATCGTGTTTGATAGTGCTGGTAATGCAAAATTTGGAATTTATTATCACTTAATTGTACACATGAAAGTGATTGAAGTGGGAAATTTGGGGCTGAATTTATATTATAAGGCTCATTGATTTAAATAGATTAATTATTAATATTTGATACCACTGGATGAACCTTGGAAAAATTATTGGAAGTGATGACAGTATACAAATATCAACTCTGGTGATGGCATGTATTTGTGGAATATAATAAAATATTTAATTATATTATTTTAAATGGGTGAACTTTATGATGTGTTATTTATATACAAATTCACAAATGATAGGACTTATAGGAGTTCCAATGAACACTTTTAGGAGTTCATTACCTCATTTGAAGTGATATTACAGATTGTACATATATAAATATTTATCCAATTGTACACTTAAATATGTGAACATTTTCATATATGAAGTATACTTCAAAAATGCTGCTGCTAAAAATCAACAAATGGATATATGGTTAGGTTGGAGAGACAGATACAGATAATCACCTCTGAAGAGCCAGGAACTTAAAAATACATCTGAGTGAACTCTGGTTCTCTTCGCTTTCTAAATAGAGAAGTAACACAAATTTGAAGCAATAGCACACAATGTTCTCATTATTCAAAGAGGGCTTCTACAAACCCCACAAGGCAAGCTCCACTCTGTTTTGTAGGTGATTCAGGGGAGCAGCATCCTGGGGCTCACTCTCATCAGATATATGACTTACAGACTGTTGTCCAACTTTCCATGCTCCTGTTTAAAATTTTACATCTGCAATAAGGAGGTAACATTGATATCTCCTTTAGTTTCTGTCTATATATATACAAATGGAAAAAGATCATGGGTTCTATGTGTTTAGTCCAGCAATATCATATAATAAAAATCATATTGTTCCAAATGCAATCATTGCCGCCCAACTCCCCCAGGGCACACATATTTACAGAGCTTATTAAATAGAAAGAGGACTTGTAGATAGGGTCTCTTGTTTTGCTTATATAAACCAGCCCGGCCCCTTCCCTACAGCCCTGGGAGAGGAACCCAAGCTCTGGGGTTCCCATGTGTTCCCATTTGGCCATCAGGAATGAAAACAGAGTAAATCAACGTGGAGTTAGGGCCAAATTGCCTTTTCCTTATCACTATTTTGTAAGATAACTTTACAGTGGACCAGAATCAATGAGAGAGTGAGTTGAAGTGAGTGAGAGAAATAGTAGCTGTGTAGGGGTGAGATTCATACAGACAGGAGGCCTCTGACACTCTCCTTGGCAAACTCTGGATTCAACTCTAGTAGATACAACATGACCTGAGACCCCCAGGCTACAGGCAAGGGCTGGAGAGTGTCTCCCACATTAGCAATGCTACTCCTACCATACACCAGGCTGACACACACATGAGGAGACTTTGCCTTACTATCAGATGCAAGAGCTGGAACCTGCACAGCACTTCAGCCCTTGAATTTATCCCTAAATTTTTTATTTCAGTGATCTTTGCCTTGTTAGTACATATTTCTTTGCATCCTCCCTTTCATTCTCTTACTTTTTGTTGATATTATAGTTTACATCTGTTTTTAAACTTGAAAGATAGATATATATATATATAGATATATATATATATATATATCATTGCCAATAAAATTTCAAAAATAAGTCTATATTTCATACACCAAGAATAAGATAAGAAATATTAACTGCCTAACCCTGTGAAGAGTAATTCATTAATAATTTTCTTCCTTTCTAAATCACCAGATCATCTTTCTGTTAAAATGTCCTGATGTACTCTTGATGTGGGCTATGGGTGGGAGGCTCTTTGTCTTTTCAGAGATAACCTTAACATAAACTGTCTGTCCTGACTTATGGTGTTGTAGAATTTGAGAGAGGTTCAATTATTTGCGTATAGAAAGGCCAGGACTCAGGAATGATTTTGAGAAGGAAAAATGGTTTATTGATGGCTGGCCGGACTTGGGAGCTTCCTGTTGCAAACCTGAGCTGCAAACAAGATTTTTGAGTTTCTTTTACACAGAGAGGAAATGTTAAATGGTCCTTTTGTTTCAGTTCTCAATAGGCTTGAATTAGCATATATATTTTCCACATCTTACATAAGCTTTTAGCATGGACTTTATACATTCTAGATAAGCTTTTAGCTTATCTTGGTTTACGTTTCCTCTGAATATTCAAGGGCTATAGAGTTTGCATTGATAAACTGTTTCCCGGGACTGGAGTTGTTGCCATGGTCACCATGGGCAGGACTGTAGCCTCTTATCATCCCACATCGCACAAGTCACAGACAGCTTAGGTTATCTCTTAAGAGACAAAGAGCCTCCCACCCATAGCCCACATCAGTGTGGAATGGTAAGAGGCTGCAGTCCTGCTCTTGGTGACCATGGCAATGACTCCAGTCCCAGGAGGCAATTTAGCAATGCAAACTCTATATACATACCAGTCAGTCCAGGGAAACACTGATGGTGGTGATGCCAAAACTTAAGGGAACTTGGACTTGGCCTCGAATGGGAAATATAATATAGCCTGTGCATAAATTCAAAATCATCTAATTCTATATCCAAGTGTGCCCTAGTCTCTAGAAATCCAGTTAAGTGATAGGGGCTTTGAATGTTCAGAAAGAATGTAAGACTGAATGTGTATTCAAGGTTGCATCCAGACAGAATGTGGCAAGATGCTAATTCAAGTATCTTGTGTGAACAATATGTTAATTCAAAATTCAAGGTGTGGGCAATATGTTAATTCAAAACCTACCTGGTACTCAGGCAAAGACTTAACTAACAAAGAAAGCAGTTTTCTTTGATAAAAGCACCATTTGACTCCCCACCCTGTATAAAAGGAACTTGAAAATATCCTTTGGGGCTCAGGTTTGCAACAGAAAGCTCCAGAGTCTGTCTGGCCATCAATAAACCATTTTTCCTTCTCAAAATCATTCCTGAGCCCTGGCCTTTCTATACACAATTAATTGAACCTCTTTCAAATTCTACAACACTCTAGCCAGGATATTTTTATTGTTCTGAAGTAATAGATATTATTTATTTTTGTCATTACTTTTTACACTTAGTTTGATTTTCCGAACAGAAAGAAATTGTGATTTCTCAATTGCTATGAAAAATAGCATATATTGTGAAGTTTAACTGGAATTCTAACTGACCATCACCTTTATAATAAGAGGATTTTTCTGAAATTCACTGCCTTATCTATGCTTTTAACTTTTAATTCTTACGTACTTTCATTGATCCCTGGTTATAAGTTTTATGTATATACATCTTGTCCCTCTAACTGTATCAATCTGCTCCTTTGGGGACAGACCTGAGTCTTGTAGAAAGTGCCTTAGTGGACGATGTTTCTGTCTAGTTCATGTGGGTCATTCAGTAGCTCAGTAAAGTAGCACTAAGCTCCCTGGGAAACCCCAAGTGAACTAAAAGTGAGGGCCTAGCAGAGTGACAGAAGATATCAGTTTGGCTCAGCAATGGGTATAGTTGTACTCACTGACAAAAAATAAATAAATAAAGACAGTATGTCATGAAAGCAATCTAAAGTTGGATACCAAGGGCTTAAATGGAAAGACAACAACCTTTACCTGAACAGGAGTGAAAAAGAAAATGACTATTCCCAAAGGCAAAAGATGCTAAGCAGTGTACTAACTCTTTTGTTTAAGAAAATTGAGATTACATAAATGTTAAATAAAAAATATAGGGGGTTCCCTTATGCCCCACCTCCTTCCCTTCCCACATTTTCCCACATTAACAACATTCTGCATTAGTGTGGTACATTTGTTACAATTAATGAATACATATTGAAGCATTGGCATTAACCATGGGCTATAGTTTACATTACATTTTATACTCTATCATGCACAGTTTTGTAGGTTATGACAAAATATACAGTGGCATATATTATATAATGTAAAATATCCATCATTGCAGTGTCATGTATGACAATTTCAGTATTCCCAACATGCCCTGTGTTATGCCTAATCTTCCCTTTCCCTCCCCTTAGCATCTCTGGTGGGCACTACCTTTACATTAATAATATAAGTTCTTCCACTATGAAAAAAATAATGTCTATAATAGAATAAGTCTACTTTAGTCCATTGCTTATTCCCCAATCTTAATGATTTTGGGATGGTGATGCCCACTCTGTTTCTAATTGAGAGGGTCTTATGTTCCATGAGACAGATGTATAGAACTGTTAATAGTAAACTTATTAAGTATATGGCCCAGAGACTTAAATCGTTGATCCATTCATGTACCAGTTGAACCATAAATCTCAACAGAGTTGCAACATCTACTGTCCAGTTCAATGGATTCACCCAGGGCAGCTAACAAGGAGATGATGGACAACAACCATTCCAAGGAATGGAGAGTGCACTAATTCTTAAAAGAGATGGGGGTGATTATCTCTGGTCTTTGGAGGTGAACATTGAGGCTTGGAAAAGTTGAATAATTGGCCCAAATTATATATTTTATTATAGCTTGCAAGTAGCAGATCTTACAACTGATCCAGAAATTGGAATAAGTAACCACTGGGTTAACTGGTCTAGAATTCTATAAACTAATCTTTATTTTAAGCAAATTTTATTGCCTTTTTAAAAAAGATACATCCATCACACAAAATTTTACATTGAAAAATATAAGAAGTTCCCATATACCCCACTCCATATACCCCCCACTCCTCCCACATCAACAACTTTATTCATCAGTGTGGTACATTCGTTGCATTTGATGAATACATTTTGGAGCACTGCTACACAGCATGGATTTTAGTTTACATGGTAGTTTACATTCTCTCCCAGTCCATTCAGTGGGTCATGGCAGGATATATAATGCCCTGCATCTGTTCCTGTAATACCATTCAGGTCAAAACCAAGTCCTGAAAATGTTCATATATCACACCTTTTCTTCCCTCTCCCTGCCTTCAGCAATTCCCATTGCTACTGCCTCCACATCAAAGATACAGTTTCTTCCATTGCTAGGGTCACAATTGTTCTATAGTAACATATAAGCAATTCCACTGTAATCAATATTTTATTCCCCCATCCAGTGGACTCTGGGATGGTGATGTCCACTTTAACTCTAAATTGAGAGGGGGCTTACATCTTTTGATGACTGATGGATGCAATTTTCCTGTACACAGCTGTAGACTCTCAGTTGCCTGGTGTGGTGGTTGAACATAGTCAACTTCCTGTTTTCTGACCTGGGTAAGTTCAATGAACCAGAAAGTAGGTGTTGCAACTCTGCTGAAGCTCAGGTCACAGGTGGCACATGGACTGTCCAGAGATTCAAGTTTCCTGAACATACACCAACCCCAGCAATAGCCACAGGTTCAGTAAAAGTGACAGAAGAGGCATATATAGAGAGGTCACATCTAAGTCCATCTCCATCACACTCAAGAGCACAAATTCCAAAGTAGGGCCCACTGACAAGGCACTGAACTCTAGAGACCTCTGCCATGACTTTAGAATCTGTGCATCTCTGGAGCCCTCAGGAGCACCAGCACCTGGGTTTGCATCTATTTTGGGTGTTTCTAACATCCTCCTGAGATGTGTGTAAATGCTACCTGTGATGATCTCCTGACTCATTTTGAAGTATCTTAGCCATATAAACTCTTTTGTCTTTACCATTTCCCCCCTTTTATTCCAGGTCTTTTTCTAGTTGCACCATCAGCTGGTGATTGGTAGTAATCCCTTGTTGCCAGGGAGGCTCAACCCTGGGAGTCATGTCCCATACTGGGGGGAAGGTAATGCATTTACATGCTGTGTTTGGCTTAGAGAGTGGCCACAGTTGAGCAACATAGAGGCTATCATGGGGTAATTCTTAAGCATCCTGTTGCTCTAGGCCTAGCTGAAATTTTAAGCACACAGGCTTATGAGCATAGTCATCAGTATTAAGGGCCCATCATTGGACCATCCTATTTCACTGGCCTTTGCCATTGCACTCAGGGGATTGTTGCTTTTCCTTTGGGGAATGGGACAAAACTCCCCTGGCTAGAAATTCTTCACTCCCTCAGTTGTCGTGTGTAACTCTATCTACTATGACAATACACAATGAATATCTGAACATTTGTATACCCTGTATACATGCCCTAGAGAACTCCCTCCAAACCATGTATTCCCCATCAATGACACCCTATGCCAGTACTTCTCCCCTGCCATAGTTGAATTCCTCTGTGATCCAAAACTTCTTAAAAAATGAAGCCTAATGTATTGCCAAATTCAATTAGTAGGAAAATAAAATTGTAAAGATAAGTTTGAAGTTTAGAAATAGAATACATATTAATTTAGAAAAATTAAATAAAGTAAAAAATAAATTGAGGTACTAAAAAATGAAAAATACCATAATTTTTGTTTTTGACATTTTGCCTTTCATCACTCTAGTAGATGTTTCCCTGTATATAGAGTGGCAAGGCAATCTCTTCCATTCCTTCCTCAGTGTCAACTTCCTTTATTTTAATTTTTAACTTTGTCTTCAAAAAACGTTTAGATGACAGTAAATTCACATATACAATATAGGGGACTCTCATATACCCAACATCAAACCTTGTTTCCCCTTCCTGAGCAATGATCTTTTTACATGTGAATGTTATATTTGCTACAGCTGATGTACAAATATTGAAACAGAGCTACTAATCATGGTTCCATTATGGTTTACTTTATGTTTTATATTTTAGACAATGCACTTTTCTAATTTTTTTGTTACGTTAAGGTTTACATTATGGATTATGTTTTTGACTATACACTTTTATGAATTTTTGATGAAATTTAACATGGCTTGTATCGAACTTTGCACAATCTTGTGGAACACTTCCCTTGCCCCCCGTTACTTCTCTTTCTTCTATTCTATTCCTCTCTCCCCTTCCCATTCGGCCCCACAGTGACAACCAAGATTTACTGCTTGAAGAGCAAGATTCATAGATTCTTGAAAGAATGCTGAGGCCTTGACACACTAGTGTGTCCTCCCCAATTGGGAGCCGACTATGCTCTCAAGAGACACCCTCTCCTCTGTTTGAGCACATCAGGTCTCCCCAGATGGGGCACAACACCTTTCTGCTCATTAACCACTAATATAACACTTTATGACAAATGAGCACTCACACCCTCCCTAGAAGCCTACCGCAGGTGCACCCTTTGACAGATGCCCCCTGTAAAACACCTTAAGCAAGTAATCCATTCTTATACTATTTTCTAAAGTGTTTTCTCCACATTATAGTTTCAACCATGTACCTGACAACTCCCGTGTTCACCTACCCCCCCATACCCTCCCCCCTATTGCATGGACCATCTGACCCATCTTCCCAACCCTAGCACCCCACAAGCCTGCAAAGCCCTAACCACTAGTATCCCTATGCACCCATCTTATTCCTTCAGATTTGGCAGAGCCAAGGGAAGGGGACATGAGTTAAGGATGCTCCTCTTCCATCTCTGCTCTGGGTTCCAGGACTGCACAGTGGGTGAGAGGGTGCAACACCAAGCCAGGCGTGACTTCTCCTGGCTCTGTCTTGGCACATCCTAGCAATGACTCCTCAGCCCAGTGGCCATTCTGTGGTCATGAGCCACCACATCACTGGCCCATCCACATCGTACTCCACAAGTCCCTTGTTTCTGTCACAGGTGCTGTGGAGGCACAAGCTGGCAGTCTTTTTATTGTCCACATATCTATCCCTCTGCTTCCTCATTTGTGTTCTGTTTTGCCCACTCATCCTAATTCCTAGATGGTGTCCACACACCTTAGGTACTTAATTATGGTTCATGTATCTCTGGGACCCGTCCCAGCCTCTTCCAGGCTGCATGTGGTATTGGGATCACCCTTGCTCCCCATCTGTAAGGGGCACCCTAGTGCTCACTCAGGTCCCTCCCAACACCCCAACACCCCACAACTGGGGCTCCCCTCTGGCTGCAGCAACCCCACTCTATCTCCACCAATGGTAGTGCTAGGGCTTTCCAGGTCCCGCTGTCCTCGGGTCCTCAGTAGTGCATGCTCACAACCTTCCTGGCACCAGTTCCTTGCCATGTGTTGAGGTGCATGACACCCACCCAGTACCCCCTCGCCTATGAGCCCTCCTTCCCATTACCTCAGGCCCAGATTGTTTGTAGGATGGATCTGACTCTAGCAGAGGGCAAAAGCTCATTGTTTCCCCAAATGTCTCACTCAGCAGAACCCAGGCTGCTCTCAGATCTGCGGGTAGAGAACAGTGAAGACTCTTCAGTTGGCCCCATCATCTTTGGGGGAGGGAGATGCTCCCCTGAATGTGCCAGTGGGACCCCAAGATCAATGCCTCACTAAGGGTGTGAGAGATGACTTAGAGGTCCCATGATAATGGGTAGGGGGAGTGCATGGTTCTCGCGTGGAGTTTGTGGACTCAGGGCCAGACATGGGGTGTACTGGGGCCATGGAGAGCATCCTCCAAGTAGGCCATCTCTTAGACACAGGCACTCTGATTTGGCATGGCAGTGAGGTGGACCTCCTTGCCAAGGAACAGTGACTTTGTTGGTACCACTAGCTCCTTCACCTGGTGCTTCATGTACCTCTAGTTAGGATCCTTGCAAGACAATAGCAAGGCTTCGAGAACCTTATGGTGCAGCCAAGAAAGATGACTACTGTCCATAAAACGGCATCCTTACAGCACAGCAAAGTGGCCATTCAGCATAAAACAGTGTCCGTCTTCTCTCAGAGTTGGAGAGCTACCAAGCTGAGCACAGCTAAGGAAGCCTTGTACCTGCTGGGTTTCTCAGAGTGCTCAGATTGCCATAGGCATCAAAGGCCTTTAAAGGGATAAGAATGCAGCTTCTCCTGAATTTACTTGAAGCCAGGATGTATTCCAGAAAAGCCTTCCGGTGTTTTGCTGGAAACCAGAGGGCCGAGCTACATCTGCCCACCATTCACCCATGTCTGCAGCCTGAGACCCAGAGTTCCTTGTTTTGGGGCTCAGTTGAGGGCATTGACAGAGGAGCACCTGGCAGCCCCCAACTGCGTAGTTTTTTTGGAAGACTTAAGACTCAGGGGGCTAGGTGGGGCTGCCACCTACAGTGGGGTGGGGAGGGACTTTCTCCAGGCTGCTTGCTGGACCTAAATGTCTGGTTGGAACTTGAGGGGTGCCTGAACCCCCACAGGTCCTTTCCGAGCAGGCAGAAAGAGGAATCCACATGCCCCTGTCAGCACTGGGTGGAGGTACCCCCCCCCCAGCCCTTCCCTTGGCCAGCCAGGCCCTGGGGAGCTGTGGGGCACAGTGGGCGGGTTGCCAGGAGACCCACAAGGTCCTGTAGGCTCTGGGCAGTGCAGGATGGAAGTCTGGGGCTGGGGACCTCCGCCTATGCTCAGCCCATTCCTTCCTAATCCCTTCATTGAAGTCTTGGTTGTTGGCTTCGCTGACAGGGCAGAGGGTGACAGATGTGACCTGGGACCTCTGAGTGGGTGGGCTAGATGTAATCCAGCAGACAAGACACATAGGTAGAGCCTTTTGTGCAGTGGTCAGTGGGGTAGAGGAGGGGGCATTTGCCATGGGTGGTCAGAAAGTCTCTGGAGGGAAGATGTTTGAGTGCGACATGAGAAAGCCACCAAGTCCCCAGCCCCCAGCTGGTACAAAGGTCCTAGGGCTGGGCAAGCTGGTGGCCTGAGAAGCTGGAAAAGGGGTTGAACACGAGGAAAAGGATGAGCTGAGGCCAAGGCCAAGGTGCGAGGACCCTGTAAGGAGCTGGGTGTCAGCAAGCAGCATGGTCTCTAGTGCACAGAGGGCCCTCCCTTTGGGCCTCCCTGTGTAGCAGCTCTGTCAGCACCACCAGGAACCAGAGCCCCCACATCCACACCAACCTACCCTTGGCCGTACTACTGGCCCAGGTCCTGCTGCTCATCAGCTTCCCCCTCCATACCAGCATGGTGATTAGGAGCTGTTCATCCATCTTGCCCTGGCCTGCTGACCTCCCATGCCACAGGGACCTGGCCCTCCCCATTGGTGAGACCTGGAGTTCAGACACACCCACCCCAGTAGCCAGCCAGTGCCGAGTTGGTCTGCAGCTGCTCCAGTCACAGCTGGCTTACAGGACACTCACAGGTCATGGTGGAAGGCTGGTGGCCATTCTACATGACTCCACCCACCCACTGCCAACCCCGCATCCTGGCCTCCATGTAGCCCATTTACCCATGCACAGTTCCCGGTTGATTTTGTCTTTTTATGGAGGTGAAGTTCACATAATATAAAGTAGCCACTTTACATGAACAATTCAGTGGCATCTGTCCCATGTGCAAGGCTGTGTACCCACCACCTCTGTATGGTTGCAAAGTGTTTCACTCACCGCAGAAGGAAACCCTGATGCTAAGCAGTGCAAGACTCTTAAGCCAGCACTCTGAAACCTGTTTCTTTCTCCCCACACTCTTAGATTTCTGACTGCCTCTGCACAGCTGCAGTGGGGTGAGGCAGAGCCAAGAAACTGAGGCCCCAGTGGGCAGGACAGCATCTGTGTGGCCACTGGGACTCAGTGGAGACACAGGTCCCCAGAGGGCAGTGTTGCCCTGCTAGCCAAGGGGCAGCCTGGCTATGACTCTCCATGACCAGAATGTCTCCGTTGAGAGAGCCCCAGATGCCCTGCTGGCCATGACTTCCAGCAATCAATGGTGCCAAGGGCAGGGTCAGGGTGGCTGAGAATGGCACCCATGGGCCATTCGCCAAGTGCGGGGCTGTTCACAGGTGAGAGAATGGGCACACAGATGGGCTTATGCTCTCCAAGGGCGGCAGACCCAGGCCTGGCCACGTGGATCTTCCCTGCATCTCTGCCTGCCGCAGACAGTGGCAACCCCCTAAGATAGAGCCTACCAGGAAGAGGGGCATGCATCAAGACCCCCGGTGCCCACCCTCTGTGTGGGGGTTTCTTGGGAACCCAGGAGATCTTGGTGTGTGGACTGGTCAACAGCTGCAGTGGGAAGGTCCTAGGCTTGGGCATTCTGTGGGTAATGGCAGGAAGTGAAATGAAGGATGGTGCAGTCCATGCCAAGGGCCTAAGAGTGATGCCATCAAGCATGCTGAGCATGTCACCAGCAAATTCCACTGCCCCTTTGTACTGTCTGCTGCCGCAGCTCCTTCTGTCCTCAGAGCTCCCTCAGGGTGGGTTCTCCTCAGCCCCATGCCATCTCAGGAACAACAGAACTGGGGTCAGATGGCTGGATGCTCCCCCAACTCCCCAGGGCCCCACATCCACCAAAGGGCAGCCAGACTGGGCCCCAGGCAGTGCCAGCCTCCATGATCCAGTGGCAGCCATGCCCACAGAGTGGCTGAGAGGAGACTGAGCTGGGGTGGCAATGAGGAGAGCGACAGCCAGAGTCCCGGCTCCTCTGTCATGCCCAGCAGTGAGCATGCAGACTGAGCCTAGCCTAAGCCATAGCCAGGGAAGTATACTGGATGGATGGATCCCCCGCAGAGGAGCAGCTGCACAGAGCTGGAGTAGACAACATGGCTCAGTGCAGAAGGCTTCCAGAAAGCCCGAGATACTTCAGTGGGCAGAGACAGGGCATCGATCACAAGACCCAGCCAAGAGCTTCCACCGGGACCCCTTTTAATAAGTTGACTTCAGAGGGAAGTAGGTGAGGGTGGCTCCTGAGCACACCCACCTCTTCCCTCATGGGGTAGAACACCTGGAGCCCAGGTGATGGCCCGTTCCTTCCCAAGGGCTGCAGAGGTGGATGTGTCCCACAAGAGAGCTGCGTGGGCCTCTAGATCCACAGGCTCCTGGCCTGGCTGATGAGATGTGCTGGAGCCTGGTGATCCCGAGTGGCAGAGGGGATGAGCACTGCACCAGAGATGGGCCTCTGGAAGAGCTGGTGGGTAAGCACCTTGCTGCCTCTGCAAGCCCTAGGCCATCCTCCAAACGTGCACAAGCCTGCAATGGGGATCTGGCCAGGACCCCGGACCTTGCCTGTCCTGGGGCTGCTGCCAAGAGGTGTCCCCTCTGGATGTGGGCATCTCCCTCACAGGGGTCTCAGACCGGGCACAGTACACAGTGGCCCTGAGTGCACAGCAGGTGCCTATAGGTGTAGGCACTATCCTGGTGGATGCTCTCGAGCTTCTGCGTGGAGCATCACAGAAAGAACTTCTCAAGTACAATGAAGACCAGTGCCTGCATGTCTGTCGAGCATCCAGGGTGTGAGATTGCTTATCTAGCCAGGCTGTGGGCATTCGGCCCCCTGTGTGCCAGGAGCAGGAGGTGTGCTATCTGCAGGCTGCTCTGGGCTTCCACCACCCATGGATCTGAAACCTGGGGAAGGGCTCCTGCTGGCTCTGCCTGAGGAATGCACCCACATCCACTGCAGCTCTTCAGCATGGGGTGACTGTCAGAGCAGGAGTCATCACATCTTCTGGACTAGGGAGGGGCTGCTCCCCAGGAACAGGGACAGCTGGTCCTAGAAGGAATGGAGCCAGGGGGAGCCAGCCAGCAGGGACATTAGAAGGTCCCTTACTTGATATTGAATATAACGTATCATGATGATGAGGGATGTTACCAAAGGAGACTGTGAGTCTGTGAGCTCTGAAAGTACAGAACTTGGCATGGCTGGTGGGGTGTGGTTGTGCCAGGCTTCCTCTTTTACTTGTTCCCCCTGGTCTCCCCATTCCCTGGACCTTACAGCTGGAGCCTAGGGGTGAAAGCTGAGTGCTGTCAACAGAGGGCCTCATGGAGAGCACAGAGGATGCCCCACCATGAAGCTCCCAAGGCCATGTGCAGGAGCCTGAGTCACCAAGAGTGTAAAGAAGAGGGTATCTGGAGGTGGCTGCCATGTCTGGGAAGCAGCCAGTCTTGCTGCTGTGTTAGGGTACCAGCCAGGCTGCTGCTGTGTCAGGGTACCAGCCAGGCTGCTGCTGGGTCAGGGTACCAACCAGGCTGGCTGCTGGGTCGGGGTACCAGTCAGAGTTGCTTTAGTGCTGAACACAGACCTCTCTCCTGACTGTCAGTGGGAAATGGGATGGCCCTCTGGATGCCAAGCCCAGAGGCATCAGGAACTAGATCTGAGGAGACCTTGCACATCTGTTCATCACTGCTGAGGGAAGTTGACATAACTGGTAACTAAGCTGACCACACCTCCATGTGGACCAGACAACTAAATTCCTTGAACTTGGCCTCTGAGCTCCTGGCTCCCACCTGCATGCTCTTCCTGGAGGGCTGCAGTGCTCAGATCCATTTGGGTTGGACCTGCTGTGTGTTGTGCCTTGAACATGTCCTGCCACCCACTGGTCAACCTGACTCCTTACCCTTTGTTAAGCTCATTACTGTGCCTAGGGGATGCTTTAGGTTTGAGTGGCCTATTTGACTATGTCACCTGGACTGAGGGACAGAGCAGCAGTTTCCTGGGAAGAAGAGAGCCCCAGGAGGCAGCACACAACCCCACACCCCAAAGGGCCCATGTCTGCCTTTTCTCTGACTCAGGTGCCATGCTGCATGCTGGCCATGCTGTTGCACTATTTCTTCCTTAGCACCTTCATATGGATGCTGGTGGAAGGACTTCACCTCCACATCATGGTGGTCAAGGTCTTCACATCCAAGGACAGCAAGCACCTCTCCTACTACAGTGTAGCAGTTTGATAAAGTTATGAATTCCAAAAATAGATATTGGATTATGTCTGTAATCTGGTCAATTACTAGGCATGATTGAATTATGATTAATGCTTTGATTGGACCATGTCATTAGGGCCTTGAGTCCCCACCCTCTGGTGGGTGGAGACTCACAGATAAAGGGCTTGGCAAAGGACAGAGTTGGAGCTCCTGATGCATGGGTTTTTGATGTTGGAGTTTTGATGTTGCAGTTTGATGTTAAAGCTGGAGCCACAGGAAGTAAGCTCACAGAGGAAAGAGGAGCCAGCCCCAGGAAGAAGCAAGCCTTTGGAAGAAAGGAAGCTTGAACCAAGAAAGAAGCAAGACTTTGAAAGGGAGGAACCCAGGAAACCTGAACCCTCGCAGACATCGGCAGCCATCTTGCTCCAACACTTGAAAATAGACTTTGGTAAGGGAAGTAACTTATGCTTTATGGCCTGGTATCTGTAAGCTCCTACCCAAAATAAATACCCTTTATAAAAACCAAACAATTTCTGGTATTTTGCATCAGCATCCCTTTGGCTGACTAATACATACAGCATGGCATGGGGTAGGTCAACTTGCTTCACCCCTGCCAGGTGAGCAGGGAACTGAGGCAGCAAGAACTCCGTTGGGCAATGAATAGCAAAAGTTTCATTCCCTTGGGAAATTTCTTCCAGCCTTTTTGACCTGGTGTGTCCATTTTGGTGATCTTTTCAAAGAACAAACTCTTGTTTTTACCTCTTTTCCCTATTGCTTTCTGATTATCAATTTCATTAATGTTTACTCTAATTTTTATTTCTTTCTTTCTGCTTGTTTTAGATTTAGTTTGCTCTTATTTTGCCAATACTTTAAGGTTAGTGTTTAAGTTATTGATTTGAGATGCTTTTTCTTTAATGAAGGAATATTTAAAGCCACTGCTTTTCCTCTAAGTACTGCTTTAGTTGCGTCCCTTAAGCCTTGGTAAGTTGTGTCTTGATTTGCATTCAACCCACAGTATTTTCTGATTTCCATTTTGATTTCTTAGTTACTTAGAAGTGTGTTACTTAGTTACTTAGAAGTGTGTTGTTCAATATCCATGTATTTTTGAATTCCTCATTTTTTTCCTGTTATTTATTTCTAATTTCATTCCATTGTGGTCAGACAACTTACTTTTTATGATTTTGTCATTTTAATATTTATTGAGCTTTATATTTATGGCCTATCATCTGGTGTACCCTGGATAATATTTCCTGTGCCCTTGAGAACAATGTCTTTTTTGCTGTCATCAGGTGGAATGTTCTATAGATGTTTACAGTGTTGTCCAAGTCCACCATTTCATTGTTGAACTTTGGTCTAGTTCTACCCATTATTGAAAGTTGTGCATGAAGTCTCTTACTGTTCTGTTGACTTAATTATGTATCCCTTCAGTTCTGTCAGGTTTGCTTCACGACTTTTGGGTCTCTGTTGTTAGGTCATATATGTTTATAAGTGTTACCTCTTCTTGAGGGACTGACCCTTTTGTCATTATAAAATATTTCTCTTTATCTCTAGTAGCATTGTTTTTGTTTAAGCCTTTTTTGTCTAATTTTATTATCACCCACTTCTACTTTCTTGTAGTTGCTGTTAGCATGGTATTTCTTCTTTCCTCCTTTTGCTTTCAAGTTATTTGTATCTTTAACTCTAAAGTGTGCATCCTATGCATAGAATAAAGTTTGATTTTGTGGGTTTTTAAAAAATCAAGCATGAAAATATCTACCTTTTGATTGACTAATATGTCCACATTTAAGTTTATTATTGGTATAGTTAGTGTCACATCAACCATTTTACCATTTTCTGGATGTTGCTTGTATTTTCTCTTCCTCTCCTCCTCTATTCCTCTTTTACTGTTTTTCTCTTGCATTAAGTTGTCTTTTTAGTGTATGATTTAAGAACCTTCAGTGTTTTTTTAAAATCATAAAGCATGCTTTTCCTTTTTTAGTATTTGCTCTGGGGTTTAGCATATACATCTGAGTTTATCAGAATCTACTTCAGATTTTTTCTCAATTACGATGAGATAAAGAAATGTTATTTTTTTATATAGATTATTCTTTCTTCCCCTTTTTGGTGCTTATATATATATATACATGTACGACAACTCAGCAATACATTGTTATACTTGTTAATTTAATCTTATGTCTTTTAAAGAAGCTGAGAGAAGAAAGGAGAGCAAGTATTTTTATAGAGTTTGTTATATTAACCTTATTTTTTATTTTCTATGGTACCCTTCATTTTTGTTTGTTTTTTTGTTTGTTTTTGGATATAAGTTTCCATCTGGCACATTCTTTGCTCTAATACAGCTTTGCTCTGAGAAAAATGACATTTCTATATTATAAAGTTCAACAATGCAGTTATAGATGTGTTGTTTTATACCATTGCTTTTAGAATCAGGTAAGAGAAAAAAGGAGCAATATTCATTTACACACTCTTTTATATTTGCATAATTTCCTTTACTGGTGCACTTGTTTTCTGTGTGTGTGAGTTTTCATGTTACTATCTGGGGTCATGTGCTTCTATCCTGAAGAACTTTTTTTGGTATTTCTTGAAGGCAGATCTTCTAGCATCAAATATTCTCAGTTTTTACATATTTGCAAATGTCTTTACTTTATGTTCACTTCTGAATGATAGTTTTGCTAGATATAAAATTTTTTGGTTTACTTTTTTCTTTCAGTCCTTTGAATATGCGACTTTGCTGTCTTCTGGCTCACTTGTTTTTTCATGAGAGTCAGCTCCTAAACTTATTGGGCCCCATGTACATGAAGAGATGTTTATCTCTTTCAAGATTTCCTCTACCTTTCAATACTTTTACTCTGATTACCTGGGTGTACCTTTCAATATTTTTACTCTGATTACCTGGGTGTACCTTTCAATACTTTTACTCTGATTACCTGGGTGTAGCTTTCTTTGCTCTTATCCTACCTGGAGTTGGTTGAGCTTCTTGGATGTGTAAATTGGTGTTTTTCATCACATCTGGGGATTTCTCAGCCATTATTTCTTCATTTCTTTCTCCTTTCTCTTCTCTCTTTCTCATACTCCTATTTTGTATATGTTGGTGCTCTTGATTGTGTTCTCATCCCTCTATGCACTTTTCTTTATTCTTTTCTCTCAGTAATCTTCGGCTTGTGTATATTATCTTTATCATTATGACTTCAAGTTCACTGATTGTTTCTTCTGCAAGTTTAAATCTACTGAGCCCCTCTAGTGATTTTTCATTTTAGCTATTATTTTCAACTCCAGTAATTCCTGTATGTGTGTATACATATATATATATACATATATACACACACATATATATACAATACACACACACACACATATATATTCTCTCTTTCTTAATATCCTCTAATTGGTGGGACATAGTCATCATGCCTTACCTTATTTCTTTAAGCAGGTTATGTTTAGTTCTTTGAGCATATGTCTTATGGGTGCTTTTGAGTCTTAATCTCTTAAGTCAGACACCTGAGCCCTCTCACAGGCAATTTCTGTTGCCTGCTTTCTTACCTGTGTATGGACCACACGTCTTTGGTTTCTTTGAAGGTCTCAATGTTGTCAAAAGCTTGGCAATTTAGGTAATACAGTATTAGCAACTCAACTCTTGATCCCAATCCCCTCCCTCCGTTTGCTTGTCTCTTTGCAGCTCCTGGCTGTATTCACTTAGTGGAACCCTCTCCTTTGCAGCATGTAGCCTAGGGAATGAACCCACACATAAGAGGGTGTGGGGTCTCTGATGGGTTTCTTTACCACTTCTCTGTTAAGCTGTCTACCTCAGTTTTGGACATAGGTAGCTCAATGACCTTATCTAAGACAATGCAGCCCTTTTGCATAGTAATTTTCAAGGCCTGTCTTTGGGGTTTATTCTGATGGCAAGAGGGTTCATCTTAGCTGCCTCTCCCCCTGGTTATCTCTGAAGAATTTGCTGGTATTGGCATTACCTGCTGCTCTCATGGAGGTACCAGGCTCCTGTTCATTGCCATCATGACAGCAGCATTGCTTCAAGAGCCCTGCAGGTAGAATATCCCTGTGCTCAGTTCAAATGAAAGTTCTCTTGGGAAAAGCATTGGAGCTCTCTGTTCTAAGGACTGCCCCTCCCACAGGCAAATGCTGAGAGTCACAGTTCCAGAGCTGGGCATGGGGCAGCAGCCCACTCCTCTTGGAGTGGCACCCCACCTTTACGAACAGGGCACTGGGTGGGAAAAGTAGACTGGGATCTTGTGTCTTGCACCTACCTGCTTGGATTGTCACCCTAGAAGCAAGGTGGGGTTAGGGTGATCTTAATCCAGGGTCCTTGGACTGCCAAAACGAGTCAGCCCAACTACCATGAGTTTCCGCTGGATGGAGGAAAGGAGCCCGACCTCACGGTGCTTTCACCTGGAGGACCTCTCCTTCAATCCCGAGCTGGAGGGGGTGAGACTTACAGCTAGCCTGCTCCTGGGGACACTGTAGTCTCTGGCTGAGAACTGGCTGCACTTGCCTAGAATGGGGCTTCCCTCATGCTTGCAGGAGGGCTAAGGGAAGTGGGCTGTGGCTTAGGAGCTCCAGACTGTCGCTGTGCTTGGCAAGGTTTCATTAGTTTTCCTAATTTACTGTGTGCCCTTAGGAAAATCTAGAGGCTTTAGATGGCTGTTTTTGTTACTGCTGTTCTGAATTCTCATCCATTATGATCATTTCACTGGGAAGTAGGCTGTGGAACCCTTCATCCTGGCATCCTGGAAACCGTTGCCTTCTGCTTGCTTGGTCTGTTGGTTTGATGTGACCAATTTCCATTCAGAGGCACCAGCTTGGGAGGTCCAGTTCTCATGGAGCACTCTGAGGGAAGCTCCTCTGTGTCCCTGCATCAGTGTTCTGCACTGGGGACATGTGACTCATTTCTGGTTTTCTTCAGACAGGTTTTTTACAGTCCTTGTGATGCAAGAATGAGATATGTATGCTTTTTTCATGCTTTGAGCTGGCAAATGTAATTTGTCTGAGGATAATGGGGCAGTAATTATGCATCACCCATGCTTCCTCTGAAGAACTGGAGATTCCTTGGGGCAGCTGGAGAGGGGGTCATGGTAGTACCCTCCAAACCCTGCTGGCTGCGCAGGAAAGTTTACCAGGTCTCCACTGACATCCTTGCCTTTCTCTGGAAGAGGCTCGCTGACCTCCTGTGTCTTTCTAGCCCCCGTGCCTTCGTATGTGCTGGAGCCTGGGGCTGGAATGTCCTCCCTCCTCTATCAGCACCCATATGAACTCATTTCACACCTGACCTGTTCCCTAAATGTTCCCCCACCTCCCTCAGAGAGAAGAGCAGCGGCTCCTTCCTAAGACTTCACTTTACTGAGAAGGTGTTTATGAGACAGTGTATCCTATACTTACAGTTTACTAGTTTCTTTGTGGGTTCCATCACACAACCTAGGTGCATGCACTGTCTCTCACACACACACACAAGGTGAATCAGAGTCAGTCTGTTCGAATGAGGGATGGGGTTTGCCGAACAGTGGGGGAGCATGCATGAGTGGAGACCCCAGTTCTCTGTGTCATTGGGGGCATCATCCAACCCACCCTGCTGGAAGCATCTTGCATTAGGTCACTCAGTGTTGGAGAAAAAAGTTAATTATTTGCCAATATTTAAAAAATGAGATGTTTTCTGTAAAATTACCAAGTACCTTTGAAAAATCAGAATATCTGGAAACCAGTTTCTACCTGACTTTGCACCATGGCTGTAGCTATACTTTCTGCCATGAACAGGCTCCTTTAGGAACGGGCATTGGTGACCCCTTATGCCAGCGATCCCTGGCCCTGGCTTTGCAGTGGAGTAGGGCCCCCTGCACACTCCCTACCTCTCCATCTATCTCCCTTCCTCCATTTCAGTTTGGCCCATAGGCTGTGCCCTGCACTGAGTGGTGAGAACTGGCCATCAAGTCTGGCTGCAGGAGCTGCACCCCCATTTCTAGAATAAAGAAAGTGCTGAGGATCCTTGGAGGATGGGGAGACCCCAGAAGAGAGGGGTTCTCCCTGCAAACAACATCAGGGATGGACCAGCTGTCAGTCGGCTCCAACACATATTGTTTCCTCCATGTGAGGCCACACTCCTCTCCTCCCACCCTCCAGCATTTTTCTTTCTTAATCATAAGCCCCCATTGTCCATGGCTCTGTCCACTTGTTTCTCAGAAAGCTGGCAGTGGCGCCAGCCTCCCTGTCCTGGCCCACTGGCCACTGCCCCTGGCTCACCCTCTGTGGGACACTGGGGTGATGTGGGGGAGGATGTAGTGTGGGAGTGTGCTGCCTCATGAAGCAGCACTGGGGTGCAAAGATCCCTCTGGGCCCGCACTTACCCTCAGCCCCTGGCTGTGGCTAGGATCAGGGAAGGACACACAGACAAGGATTCTGAGCACGGGCCTTGGCCACCACATTTGAAAACACCCTAGAATGCCTTCTGTCCTGGTTTCACCTTCTAGAAACTCAGAGAATGCTGTTTTGAGGCTCTGGGGGGTCCTGACTGCCACTGAACACCCATCTGTGGAGGCTGGGACCCCATGGCCCACACTCATTCATGGCGGATTGGAGGCCCTGAGCTTGCAGGATCAGCTCCTGCCATCGGTGGCTCCAGCTTCATTGGGGAAGACCCGGGCCTCAGGGCCTGGTGGTGCCCGAAGGGTATCGGATGTGGGCAAGCCGCCGACGCCTTGTTAGACATAGGAAAACCTCTCTAACTACAAGACCTTTGGGGTTCCACCCAAAAGATGTTGCCGAGGCATGCAGCGGACATGCCTGGGCATGTCCCTCGGAAATCTGCCTTCCCCTCAGCAACTAGAGCGCATGAACCAATCAGCCTCGCTAAATTAGCATAGCCAGTAAGCTGCTTGCACGTTGCCTCATGGTCTATAAAAACTACTACACTTCCTCAATAAATCAGACCTGCATCACCAGCCTGCATCTCCAGAGTGCTTACTGTGTGTTGTCTTGCTCTGTTCGTCCTTACCTCTTCGGGAGCAGAGCGGCTGGATGGCACCGCAACAATCGGAAATGAAAGACAAAGAGAGATTGGGATCAGGGGATCTGAGAGCATTGAAGCCTCAAACTCATCAGACAAGTTTATTAATCTCAGGGGCTTCTTTATATACCCCAAGCAATTGTGAGAATCAGCAATTATTCTAGCTAACTATTCCCATTACCTCAACCTGTGTAACACAATGGATCAAAACCTACGATTATAAATCAAGGTTCAAAATTTCAGTGTTCTATTATATTGTTGAGAAAACATACCCATAAATCTTGTTGCCCAGATTGCCCCATTCTACCTAGTCCTCGTTACACCTGAGCATACACATCACCTTGCTAGATTTATGACCTGCACGTATAGCTATGGAGACAGCATGACTCGGTGGTCAAGGAAGTAACTTGCTTTCATGGAAACAACATGCCTTTGTTTCCCACACCCAGGACCTCAGTTTCTCAGGCCCCTGTGCCCCTTGCCCTGACTGAGTTGCTCAGCTCAGGGTAGAGGCCTTGGACTTGGACCCCATGGAAGGCGCTCCACTTTCCAAGCAGCTGGAACAGGGGTCTCTTTTCAGACACAGGATCAGATCCATAATGGCCTGCTCAGAACCCCCTGTGCATGTGGACGGGGAGCACCATGTCTCAGAACAGATTCCCTGGACTACTGAGCATGGGGGATACAGCATGTTGGAGATATGTGAGACTCGTTAGTGTATGGAGCCTCCAAAAATGGAGAGATTAGAAACTGGCTCCTTTTGGGAGGGCCGGAGTTCCAGAAGCCTTTGGAGGATTTCTGGGTGCTGGGGAACACTGGGACCTGGATGTTCTCAGTCCCCTGTTGCCCTGGCGCCCCTGCAGGTTCGGCCAATACCCACATTGCATTACTTTCTAGAATGGAGTATTTGGTGTTTAAAACATGTTCCAGGGTCAGGAGAGCTCACCAGGAGTTTGATTTTCAAAGTGATTAGTTAAAGCTACTATTCAGATGATCTTCAGGTCACATTTGAGGAAACTGAGGCATGTAGCAGATGAGGGAATCTCCAGCAGTTGGCAGCAGGCCATCCCACAAACAAAATACGATGTGGCTTCAAGAGTGGTTTCCAGTGAGAGTAGTCCAACTCAAAGTGACTTGAGCACAGAGGGATTTACTGGCTCATATAAACAACACTGGTGTCACAATGTCCAGTCAGAGCTGCTCCAGGCAGGCTTGTCCCTGGGCCTGACTGGCCTGCCAGGCTCTCCCTTCTGCCCGTCTCTTGCTCTGCTTTGTTCTGCTTAGCTCAGTCTTGGCACCAATGGCTCCCCGTGTGTCAGAGGCCACCCACACTCCTGTCCAACACCCTCAGCCCCTGGAAGTACAATGGACAGAGAATTCTCTTCTGGGTAGTTTTCACTGAGTCCCTCACTATCCAGGACTACAAACCCATTCTTGAACCAGGCGCTCAGCTGGGGGTAGTCATTCCATTTGTCGCCCACCTTTCAAGCAAGGGAGGAGCAGCCTCCCTGCGGAAAGAGGGGCGCACAGGTTGTGTGCCCAGTAGCACCCCATGCCGACCTCTCACTGCCCCTCCTCCTGCCACTGGCCATCAGGTATCACTGCCTGGAGAATTCTCTGGTGGGCCATCTCGAGCATCATAGAGTGTCAGCATCCTCTGTTACAAGTGGCACCCCCACCAGGGTTACAGCCAAGCATGATTTCTGACCCCACCAAGCATCCCCTGGGGTGTACATGGTCCTGCCTGAGAGCCACAGACTGGACAGACAGCACCACATCACTTTCCCTCTCCTGCAGTCCCCCCTCCCCTCACCAAGCTTTCATCTTGGCATAGGTGCAGCACACCCTTGTTCATGTGTGTGTGATGGCTGCTTAGGCACTACATTCACAGAGGATAGGTTTGTTCTGCAGCCCTAGCACCGAGTGCCATTCTTTGTATGTTTCAGTTGTGGGATGAATACAGGATTAACTAATAGAAGTACCTGGAAGCAGCTGGCTTGACACTCTTTCCTTGTTTCCCGTAGGTGTTCCTCTGCTCTCCGCATCATTTCAGTAGCAGCTGCTATGGACAACTACCGAACAAGTAACAAGTAAGTGAAGGCTTTCTTGTGCGCCTCTGGGCCAGAAGGATGCCCATGGGAAGGCAGTAGGGGCCGTCCTCCGGTGCTACTCGGGGTGGGCACTGTACCGGGTACTTTTCCAGGAGCCTCCCGCAAAGACTGCAGCCAGTGCAGGAGCAGCCAAAGCCATGCCAGACAGCCTCCATGTCGAGCGAGCAGCTGGCTATGCCAAGGTGCCTCCAGGATGCCAAGGTGAGTGGGAGATATTTGCCCTTGGAACCCAGTTCTGGTTCCTTCAGAGTCCATTTTGTGGGCCTTTAGTGTTCTTTTGGGGTATTCAGTGCCTCAGACACAATAACTGCCTGAGAAGTTACAGCTGTGGCCTGTGTGGTTGCAGCTGTGAGGGCTGTGGGGCACTGGGCAGTCTGAGAGTCCCAGGCCTTGGATGGGGGATGGGAGCTATGCAGTCCAAGACTCTGCCACCACCTTGAAACTGCAGCTGAAGGCGCCATGACTGCGTCAGGAAGAGGAAGGGAAGGTGCTGCGGGGTCAGATTATGTCTCAAGCTCCAGGATGATCGTCTTTTGTTTTGGAAAAAAGACTTTGCTCAGACATCTGTAGGAAGGTGCTCCTGCCTTCATCACTGTGATTCCATGGAGCGAAGCCCAGTAGGGAAACATCTTGAAAATGTTTAAATGCTAAGAGGAGAGAAGCAACACACCTTCAGCCTTAGAAGAGGTGACTTCCAGCTGATTTGCTAAGCCTGAGAAATCCAGCCTTTCACACTTGAAGCAATGACTCACTGCCCATTGAGGGCTCACAGGGAGCTTGCCTGAGGGCTAGAGTACTGATGGAGGAGGCTCAGGTGAGTCCTTCCTCTCCACCCGGGGGATGTGGACTTTGAGGGGCCATTGAAAGGAGAGTGTCCTCCTCAGGCACCCCCACGAGCCTGAGGGGTTGTCCCCCAGAAAGCATCCCATGCCGGCCTCCCCTGGAACAGGAGGCCAAGAGGGAGGCAGCCCTAGCAAGTTAGGGAGTCTCCTGGGGTTCCTAAGGACACTGGTGGCAGAAGGGCCCACTGTGCCCTCGCTGGGAGCCTCAGCGGTACTGGGCAGTTGCCAGTTAAGCAGCACATCTCCAGTGAGAGCTTCCTTCTCTCTGCCC
This sequence comes from Dasypus novemcinctus, assembly GCF_030445035.2. Lineage (NCBI taxonomy): Eukaryota > Metazoa > Chordata > Mammalia > Cingulata > Dasypodidae > Dasypus > Dasypus novemcinctus. Next base: position 58,407,373 of record NC_080691.1, on the reverse strand, counting down.
TTGAGGTGCCTGCCCAGGAAGGTTCTGTGGGCTGTCCTGGCCCAGCAGACCATGGGCGGAGTAGTCTGCCTCAGCTTTCCTCATCTTCAGGATAGGAGGAGTCACGGGTCTGCCATGAGACTCAGTGAGGGGTCGCCAGGTGGCTTTGAGGTTGTACAGCGGGAGGCTGTTGAGGGGACATGGAAGGAGTGGAAGCAGCCCCTCGAAATGCCCATGGCCGGGGTCAGTGAGGATGATGGCGCCTGGCTGCCCAGACCTGGAGTGGGCCAGACCCTGTCCCAGTGCCTGTGACCCTAGACCTGCCCAGACTCTGTCCCTGTGTCTGTGACCCTGAAGTTGGGTGCTCAGGGAGTCCTCAGAGAAGCTGGCTCCTGGAAGTTCTGGGTGCTCTGGAAAGAAAGAGCTTGTGGAGGAGCCAGTACTGGCCTGAGTTCCTGGAGTCCTGGCTTTGGATCTTGGAGGAATTTCACATTCTTTAACTGCTCTTTGTATCCCAGATGATGCTTCTCCAGGAAGGCAGAGCCCTGGCCATGATCTATGGGACCTTGTCCCCAGAAGGGGGTGGCCTGTGGGGCAGAGCTGCCTGATCCCTAGTGAGAAGGAGTGACCCAAGCTCCTCCATGTGCCTGGCCACTACTGTGCCCGTCACTCCAGAAGGTGCCTGTGGGTTGCCCTTTGCCGGCGGGATCTGCGTCCTCATGGCTGTTGCCAGGGGGACCTCAAGTTTCTTTCCTTCTGACCCCAAGTTCACTGCTGAGATTATTACTGGAAATTGAATTTGCTTTGTCACTCTTTTAATTTTTAATCATGTAAAATTGAAAACAACTATGTATTTTAATTTTCTAGTACTGAGCAGACATGGCTTAAAATTTTAGGAGAAAAGTCATGAAAATCCACAGTGAAAATTTTCTGCCCACACCTCTCTCATTTCCCTGGCTTCCACCCTTACCTCCCCTGCCAAAAACAGGTACTCAATCTGGTTTTGTGCACGTTCTTGGTGCTTTTCCATGTCTAAGCAAATGAAGAACTACGATCACCCCATGCCCACTTCCTTCTGTGCATCTGCCTTTATCAGCTGTACGGTAGCCTTGAAGGTTAAACAGAGTGGACAAGCCTCGGTAGCCCTTAATCCACCACTGTTGGGCTCACTCCTGGTCTCTTGTTTTCATAAGCAGGGCCTCAGCCTTTGCCAGACTGAGGCAGTTCAGCTGTCAGTGCATACTCACCCCTCAAAAGCAGGGAAGCATGGGAAGCATAAGAAAAACATGACAAATTAAAAACCCAATCATTTCAGAACTCTGGGGGTTAACCAAAGCCCACAAGAACCGAAAAAGAGTTATTCCAGAGAAGTTAAGGAATCTTGGCTTGGGGCTCCTGTCCTCACCACCTGCCAGCCTGGAGGCAAGAAAGTTCTTCCCAGGCAATTATCCAACATCAGTCTCAGTTAAGAGAATCAACTGTGCTCAGACCTCAATAAATATCAATTGTCTGGAATTGAAATTTAAAGGATGAATGACCTTAATTCCTTAAAGCAATAACTATACATGAGTAGCCTCACTTGTCACTGACAGAGTTGAATGTGCAGGCACTGCATTAAAACACCCAAAGTAGCTGAGGGTAACAAACTGGTGAGGGCACTGGGGCAACGCGGTACGCTGGGAGGTGTGTGGTGACGTGCCTTATCTTTCCTTAACCTTGGAAACTTCTATTGTTATCCTCAAATTACAGCTAGGAAACTGGCAACTAAGGTGGTTCAGAATTTGCAAATGGCCTCAGAGGTCCAAGCCCAGCTCCTGAAATCCTTGTTCCCAAAGGGAAACAAGAGGGTCCTCACTGCCCTTTACTACCATCTGCTCTGAGAAGCCCCCACCCAGTGCCAGGAAGAGCCCCCCACAGCGCCCAGCCCCAGCAGCCCTGAGGAGAGCCTTTCAGCAAATTCCTGGGATGAAGGGGCTGTGGCCAGTAGATGGGTCCCCTCTGCTGTGATGCCCATGGATAACAAGATCAGAGGCCTGGGGTAGAGCAGAGGGGAGACCTGGGTGTGGTGCTTTACAACAATCCGTTTGCACTGTGGGAATTAGTATACCCTCCCTCCCTCAAATAATGGGGAACGGTTCATACATGGCTGGCATAGCCCATGTCCAATGCTGAACACAGGTTTTTCTGGTGGTGACACATGCTGCTGGTGTTTTCCCAGGGCCACCACTGCTCAGTTTTGTTTTTGTCAGTAGTGTGGACATGAACCCTAAGGTCAGTCTTGCAAATGCCTGGGCGCATAGCATGGTTTCATTCAGAAGACTTCTCCATTTGCTCAGGGGCTTTGGTTGGGGTTTGCATGACTCAGGGACCCTGTAAGTGTAACACTGGCCCTTACCTGCCCTCACATGGCCTTATCTGGCCTCACCTGAGGCCTTGCCTGCACTCACCTGGCCATTATTTAGCTCTCACCTGGCCCACTGTTGTTGCTCCTTCTGTAGATCAATGCTGACATTTTCAGCACCATGACCAGGGTAATCTCACAGATAAGCACCAAGAACTGCAAGGTTCATGGGGATGCCAGAGCCTTCAAGTGAGTCTCCCTCTTGGTCTGTGATTGAGTATCTGGGACTAATTAGCTCTGTCTGGTGGTGACACAAGATGCACATCATCCCTGGCTCCTTGCCCTCTGCATTTGCCCAGCCAATGTCCATGTTTTTGAACAGGGAGGAGGCTTGGTGTAGGACCCAGAGCAAGCTGCTGGACACTGCAAGCTATTCAATCCTTGGTGTCTCAGTTTCCTTGTCTGTTACATAGGGGTGTCCTATAGAGGCCAGGTGTTTTCTGGGGTCTGGTCTCGCAGTGTGGCTGTACCCACATAACATACTGCCATCTGAGGTTTCCTGACTCTGTGTCACTTGGAGCTCTGCCCATTGTCAGCAACAGGAAACCCAACACAAACTGGCCTTAGGAGGGAGAGTTTGCTGACATGGTCCAGAGCTTGGAACGGTGAGACATGACGATGCTCCTTTGACCGTAGCATCGCTGAACACAGTTTCTCCTTGTGCGTTCATCAGCAATTTGTGATCTGTCAGCTTCTTGCTTAGGCTTTCCCCTCCTGGTGACAAGTGGCTGCAGTGGGAGGTTAGGTCCAGGGGAAGGAGCCTCACATCCCACCTGATGGCTTGGGAGTCCTGGCTTGGTGCCATGGCTCAGTACACGTGCCCATCCCTGAGTCAGGCACAGTGGAACGGGACTCAGCAGTTAGCCGAGGCACAACCACATGGACTCTGGCCTGGTGCACTCACTCCCTACCCACAGGGCCTGGGGCCAGGTGGAGGAGGCTTTGCATGGGCACAGACACAGGGTGATCATGGCCAGTGCATGGGTGTCACACCCTGAGATGGGGCATTTCCTTCCAGACCCCCATGGGAGCATGAGGGCAAACCCAGCCTGGAGGCAGGGGTGGCACACAGATGACACCCATCCATGGGGCTGGGGCTGGGTGGGGGATGGGTGCAGAGGGTGCCTGGGGTGTGACAGCAGCATATGCGACTTCCTGAACCCCTGACCCTGCTACACTGCAATTTTGACATGGACAGTTGTTTCTTGTTATAGAGTTTAAGCTAAAACTAGTCCAAGGACCAGGAACTTTCCAACCTCAAAGTGGGGGTAAAGTTAACATCATGATGGTTACACAATCTCTTTTATGATCTGAAAGGAAAAACAGTAAACTTTCAGCAGCAAAATCGATGTGATAATTATTCTGTAATGAATTCCAAACACTGGAAACTAAACCAACAGACATCCCTGGCCACTTTGGAAACAGTCTGAGGGCTCCCATGGGGAAAGACACCCATTGGGCAAGAGCTTTCCCATTCCTATCCTGCCCATGAGAAAAGGGCAGTATTGCCAAGCCCTGGCCAGGGAGGAGCCTGTCGCCATCTCACTCTTCAGTGGCCGGGCTGTCTCCAGCCCTTTTCTCCAGCACCAGGGTACACTGTCCTCTGCTGAGCCTGGCCCAGAGGGACGCACTAGAGAGCACACCTGAGCACGCCTCCATGCATCTTAGTTCACCTCCATGCACCTGAATGTGTACCTCCATGCACCTTAGAGTACCTCTACATACCAGAGCATACAGCTACACACATCTGAGCACACTTCCATGCACCTGAGCTCATCTCCATGCACCTGAGCCCACCTCCACACACCTGAAGACATTTCTGTGCACCTGAGCACACAGCTCCACACACCTCCAAATACCTGAGTGCATAGCTCCATGCACCCAAGGAGCACCTCCACCTGAGCATGCAGTTCTATGCCTTTGACCTGGCAACCCCATAAGTAACCCCACAGCTCCCACTCCACCCATCAGACCCTGTCTGTGGGGTGTCACCTGGAACTCCTGAAATACTCCGGGCTGCCGAATATGGACACCAACCAACAAGTGTGGGTGCTGGGCATGGGTGGGCACCAGAACAGCCTTTGTGCAGAGTCTCCACCATCCTTCCAGCTGCTTCTTGAAATGGGACCATCTGTGTGCATGTCTGTGCAATTGTGTGAGCATGAGCATGCACATATGTGCACACATGCACTTGTGTGAACATGTACATGTATACAGGAGTGTGCACATGTACATGTATACAGGAGTGTGCGTATGTGGGTGTGTGCACCTTTGTGCATGTGCATGTGTGTGCATGTATGCACCTGTGTGCTTGTGTCCACTTGTTTGTGTGAGCATGCATGTGTGCACCTGTGTGTGCAAGTGTGCATGCACATGTGCACGTGTGACCCTGCTGTTGCTCATCTGTTCTTGGACTTTGTAAATACTCCAAGTACCACTTGGCTGTGTCCTTGGCCAGTCTCTGGGTGCTCCCTGCATTCTGAGCATTTCTTACAGCCTGTTTGGGGTGCCACATAGGAAGCCGCCATGAGTAGGGGCAGGGTTGGGGTGATGTGCACAGGGCACCCCCCCATACCACAGCTGCCATTAGGGCATCGAGGGTGAAGAGCATCAATGTCTGAAGCCTTGAGCAGCCACTCATCCTACAAGGATGTGGTGCTAGGAGCTGTTGGTGTAGGATCCTTGAGCTGCTGAGGAGGAAGCCCATTGAAGCAGGACTGCACCTCCTCCACACCCGGCTCACGGGGCCTCCACACAGCACCTACTTTCAGACAGCCACCTGCTGTGCTTTAGGTGGCAGAGATGAAAAGACATGGTTCTGGCCTTCAGGGAACTTACCGTCCAGCAGGGAGATGGACACACAGACAAGCTCTCCTCACCTTGAGGCTCACCCCTGGGATGCTCAGGAATGAGCATTGGAGTTCTCCTGGGGCAGAGACCTCACCGGAGGGGGAAGCCGTGGAGCTTATGTGAGAGGAGATGAAATTCCCCAGGTTGCCATGGCAGGGAGGGCTGCTGGGTAGTGCCGGTAGGAGTCAGCAAGACTTGAGCTGGACAGGTTGGCAGCACCTGAGGAAGCATCAGAGGAAGGGATGCTGAGGGGGTGTCGGGTCTGATTGGGTAGCACGGACCCTCACTAGACTTATTTCTCAGGCTCAGATGCAGAGAGCCCAGCGGGTCTTTCTCTGGTACACTGAGCATCTGCACTGCTTCTCGAATTAGAGTGAAACAGGCTGGGCAACAGGCCACCAACCCTGCTGCTTATGTCCCCCGAGAGGGTGCTTTGTGCTGGCACAGTCCTGGTGCTGGGGGCACTGTTGTGGCTAAGACCCTTCTTGTGAACCTCACGCTTATGCATCCAGGGGCTGTGTTGGTGTCCTCCTCTCAGGCTCCTGGGCTCTAAAGGTTTTTCCAGGCCACACCTGCTCAGAGGGTCTGGGGGTGGTTGGCTGCTGTGCTCCAGACAGTGTGGTCACAGGGGAGCAAAAGCAGCACTGCTGCCGGTCTGGCTCGGAGTCCAGGCTCCTGGGAGGGCCCAGGGCTTCCTGGCAGGGTTGTGTGGGCACTCTTGCTCAGTCTCTCTGCTTGGAAGTGGGTGCCCCTCAGGACCCTGAAGGGGGCCCTCAGAACTGAATGCAAAGCCAAGGCCCAGCTCTTCCAAAGCCATGCCTGGGCAGCTTGCTGGTGTGAGCCCAAGCTTGCCACAACGTGGGATGGGCAGGGGAGTGTACTGCACATTCTCAGGCCGGCACTGAAGCTCTGGACCTGGATGACCCCCTTGTATAATGGATGATGCCTGTGCCACTGAGAAGTCGTGGGAGGGGGCATGGCTGCTGTGGGACACATGGTGGTTAGAGGCTGCCCACAAGGACCCTGATGACCCCCTCCTCTGAGTCTTCAAGTGCATCAGGAGCCTTGGCCCAGCCTGGAGGACTCATGGGTGTTGAAGGGTCTCGTGACTGCTGCAGTCCCTTTGATTCCCACCCCTCTCCCTGCTCCTTTCCAGAGTCTCCTCCTGCTTGGTGGACTCATGGGGGACCCCAGCTTGGGCTCCCAGCAGGGCAGTGTCTGCTCCCCTGAAGCTCCCACTGAGTCATGGTCTCACAGTCACCCCATGGCTTGTCTTCCAGTTTGATGGCCCAAGTCTTGGACATGCTGCTGCCCATACTTGGCACCAAGTGGGTTTTCAGCATACTTGTGGTCAATGACTGGGTGGCCAGCACATGTTTGCCATCTTTAACAACCTGGCAGGTGAGTGCCCATGGGCCCATGCATGGGGAGCCTGTCCCTGGGGGCCCTTAAGTGGGCAGCTGTGCCTGGGGAGTCTCTCTCTGGTGGCCCTGCCATAGGAGGATCTGTAAGTGGGAGCCCATGCCTGAAGGATACATCCATGGTCGGCCTGTCCCTGGGACTCATCCCTGGGGTGCCATGCCTGAGGTGTCCATCCCTAGGGGGTCAGTCCCTGGGGAACCCATCTCTGGGGAGCCACCAACAGAGAGCTCCTGCGAGTTGCTGGGTGTGAAGAGGGTGCTGGGGAGTGCAGGCTCTGTCCTCTGTGTGCACAGGAGGGTGCACCAGCCTGGGAGCCAGGGTCTTGGGCTGCCCAGAATCTAATCCCTCATGCCCACACCCCCCCAGGAAGAGGCAGTGCCCAGCATGGCCTCAGCCCCCAGCAAACCTGAGTTTGGACCTTGTAAGCTCAAAGTCCAGCCACCCCACCCCAGTTCTCCATGGCCAGTGACCATTACCTCAAGGCCAGGCTGGTGTTTCACTGAGCTTCCGGTGTCCCCTCAACCATTGGTTGCATGTAGTGGGAGGTGCTGGCTGCATCCCTTACACCCCATAGTCCCCAAGTTCCCTCATAAAACAAGACAATAGCAGGATCCATCCATGGCCATTGTCAGCACCACCCCAAATTCTCCACCACTCCTCCTCTTCCTCCTCCTTCTCCTCCTTCTCCCACTCCTTGTTACTCTTGGGACCACCCTGAGTTTGCAGAGGAGGGTGCCAAGGCTCAGCTGAGGTGACTGTTTCATGTCCTCACCTGACCTTAAACTGTCCCACCTGTACATTCACCTGTCTGTATCCATGTGTTTGTACCCCTCTGTGTGCCCACCTGTCTGTGCTTCCACCTGTCTATGCACTCACCTGTGTGTCCACTTGTCCATGCATACATCTGTCCATATATATACCTGTCCATCCACCCACCTGTCCATGTCTACCTGTCCATTAATCCAACTGTTTGTGTACCCACTATCTGCACATCCACCTGTGTATTCACCTGTCTGTGCATCTACATGTCCATGTGCCCACCTGTCAGTGAACTCACCTGTGTGTACATCCACCTGTCAGTGCACTTACCCACACATGCGCTCACCTGTCTGTACACTCACCTGTCAATGCACCCACCTATTTGTACACTCACCTGTCTATGCACTCGCCTGTCTGTGCACTCACCTGTCAGTGCACTCACCTGTCTGTGCACTCACCCACAGGCGTATTGCACTGTCTGTGTGTCTCTGCCCCAGTGGTACAGCCCCCTTGGCTCACGGTGGCTGCCATGTTTGAGTAGATGACATCCTCAAGGGCTGTCTTCTGGGTCCCAGACTCAAGCCTTCTAACAGCAAGAAGGCCAAGGCCCCCAGGGTCCGGTATTGGCTGGGCCTGCAGGAGGGTCTGCAGCAGAGTTGTGTGGGCGCTGGAACTGCAGGAGGGTCTGCCCGCAAGCACAGTATCCCAGACGATACTCTCTTCCTTTCTTCTCAGACACTTCTCATCTTCCTCTTCCACTGCCTCCTAAACACAGAGGTACGTGCACAGAGAGTAGGGCCACATCATCGCGCTGAGCCGGTGTCTGGGAAGGTGGAACTGAACTGGCCTGGGCAGCACTCACCAGTTCACCACAGTGGCCAGTTGTCCAGCACCCTTTCCTCCCCTTTTGTTGGCTCAGGATGCCCAGGTATCCTCCCTACCTGGTGCTGTGGCCAGGTGGGGGAACGGGGCCCTCTTGGTATCGAGGGCATAGGGAAGCAGAAGACAGACATACTCCCCAAGGCCTCAGATGCTGGCCCAGGGCCTGTGGGGCAGGGGAAACTTGTGGGGGGCTCCTGTCTGGGTGGCTGCCATAGGGGCGGTTGCAATCAGGGCAGCTGAGGTAGGCTCTCCTGCATTCTGCCTCAGGGGCGGTGGGCCCTCAGCAGGCTGCCTGTCCATCAGGACCTCTGCCGTACACAGGCAGCTGTGTGCCCTGGAACTGTGACCTTGAGCTCTGCACCCCAAGACCCCACCAGGGTGGAAATGCCCCTGGCCTACAAATGGATGCAGGGCCAAGTTCCCCACCGGCACTCCTGCAGGTAAGGCCATCCTTTTGCACAAGGATTCGTCAGGCAGGGACAGCAGTGGTATGGGGAGGGCAGGGGCCCCTGAGGAGGGCCACGTGTGTGCAGGGGCCAGGGTATAGCTGAGCAGGGGAGCAGGGGCAACCTCCCATTTCTTCCAGCACCCATCATCATGTACTCTCACCAGCAAGTTCACTCCGGGTGTGTCCTGTCTCCCTGCATGGATGGTGCTGAGAGCCTGCTGGAGCTGGGAGGGGCACGACCCGCAGCTGCCCAATGAGACGGACACAGAACCTGGCTGGGGAGACCCAGCTCTGTGCCAGCATCTGCATCAAGCCCTGCACTGCCTACACCTGCACTCGTCCCCAGGCCATTTAGTGAGATGTCTGACTGCCGCATTCCAAACTCCCCACTAGATCTTCACTTCCATCCTGTTTCAAGGTGAAAGCTGCCTTTAAGCATAAGAACAAGGTCTGTTCCCTCTCCCTGTACTCTCTGCCTTGAACCCTGACCCCCTCCCCCTTGCCAGGCTCAGGAGCCCTGGGATTGTGCCTCAGACCCAGAGGCAGTCTCCCAGCTGCAGTGAGCCCTGCCCTGAAGGATCTGGGGGTGCAGGGGTGGTGTTGTGCCCTGTCCCACTCCACCCCACCCCTCCTTTTCCTACACACCCTGGCCTGATGCCCCATGAGAGGGTCCCCACAGTCCTAGCCCCTGCTTTGCTTCTTAGGACAGAGGGGAGGACTGAGAGAAGGTACAGCTGACACGGTCCAGGGAGCACATCGCCAAGCACTGCCTGAAGCCTTCAGCACCATGGTGCCGGGAATGGGGCCTCATGCTCAGGGTCTACACAGGCCCCGTCACTGCCCACTGCCTTACCTCCCACCCTCAGTGACCTGAGCCCATTTCTACCTGTCATGGGCCCGGGCTCACCTGGCATGTGCCCGGGAAGCCCTTCAACATGACACCTGGGCCCTTGTGGTAGGGTCTCATCTCTCAGGGAGGGTTGGAGCTGCCTTCACTCTGCAAGATCCCCTGGGCCTGGCACCTCACACTGGCTGCTTCATGGTGCACAGGTGGACTGAATGTAGTGCTTCATGCTGGCTGCATTGTGGTACACAGGTGGACAGGACTTGGTGCCTCACGTTGGCCACTTGTGCTGTGCAGATGAATGGGATGAGGCCCAGCTCAGTCTCCTCCAGGCTTGACCCCTTGGGCAGAAGCATTCCACCTGGACCCTGGACCTGTCCACCCTGTGGTCTGAGAGTGCAGACTCTACCACCCATGGACCATGAAGCCAGGCTCTGAAACACTCAGGCGCCCTCTTCCTGGCTCCTCCCATGACCTGGAGGCAACCGTGGATCTCACGATGACTCCAGCCTGGCTCGCGGGGACCCTGCAGTCTGGGGGCTGGTCCCAGTGAGTCCCTGGATGGTGCCAAACCTGAGCTGACTACCCTGCATGGCATCATCCAGAGCTCCCCTCATCTTGGGCACACAGCATCTTCACAGGCGTAGGGGCTTCTTTCACGACCCCAAAGTTAGCAGCACCACTGAAAAGTTTACCCCATGAGCTAGGGGCTCAGGACCTGCAGGTTGGTTTAAGGTTCCCATGAACCCCGGAGGCCAGGTGTGGGCAGACAGGTGTGTGTGTGAAAGAATAAGGGACATCTGGGATCAAATAGCAGTGCCCAAAGCTGGCACCCAGTCTGCGTGCATCTTCACTCGAGAGGCTGGCACGTCCTGGTTGTCCACATATCCTGGTTGTCCCCATATCCTGGCTCTCCACATGTCCTAGTCATCCCCATATCCTGGCTGCCCCCATGTCCTGGCCATTCATGTGTCCTGACTGCCCACACCTCCTGGCCATCGATATCTCCTGGTTGTCAGCATGTCCTGGCCTCCCTCACCTTATGGCTGCCCCCACACCCTGGTCGTACATGCATCCTGGTCACCCATGCATCCTGGTCAGCCATGCATCCTGGTCACCCATGCATCCTGCCCACCCTGGACAATCCCGGCCTTCCCGTGCTGGGCATTGGACTGCAGTCACCAGCTGTCCTAGTGGTGTACAGCACCGGCCTGTGTGGACCCCTTGGGCAGTGGCAGACCAGCGGCTATAGACTTCCAGTCCTTGCTGGGGGCTTCCCAATGTGCTGTTTGAGCTGCAAAATTTGCTGTTTGAGCTGTAAAATTCCAGTTGACCTCATGTCCACATCTTCAGCCTTCCAAATCCTCACTCCCCACAACCATGTGTTTCTCACCCTCCCAATGCTGCCCTACTTTCTGGTGAGTGCACGGTGGGTGGCCCCAGGTGGTGGTAGACATGGCCTGTCCCCCTGAGGTGCTGTCTCATGGCCCGGCCCTTTGCTGACCAGTGCAGCTGTGCTAAGCTCTTGCCTGGAGGGCTATGACAATGGGTGAACAAGCTCCTCTGGACCAAGGCGCTTGTCCCAGGGACAGGATCCAGAGTGGCCCCAATGCCGAAGCTGCAGTGACTCCCGAGGTGAAGTGCAGTTAGAGATGTAGAGGCCTGCTTTTCATGCTGGGAAACCTCCCTTAAGACTGTGACCAGGGGATGTCCCCATTCCATACATCGGCTTTCTTGAGAATGATGGTTTTGCTGTCCTGGGGCCCTTCCCCATTCCCCTGGCCAGTTCTAATTGTAGTCACCCTGATTTTCCCCTGGCCAATTCTAACTGTGGTCACCCTGATTTTCCCCTGGCCAACTCTGACTGCAGTTAGCATGTTTCCCTAGCCAGCTCTAACTATGGTCACCCTGTTTTCCCAGCCAGCTCTAACTGTGGTCATCCCATTTTCCTGGACAGCTCTGACTGCAGTCACACTGTTCCCCTGACCAACCATAGTTGCAGTCACCCCACTTTCTGGGTCAGCTCAGACTATGATCACCCCATTTTCAGGCCAGCTCAGATTGCAGTCACCCCTTCCTCTGGCCAGCTCAGACTGCAATCACCCCACTTTCTAGGCCAGCTCTGACTGTAGTCACCCCTTTCCTCTGGCCAGCTCGGCCTGCCATCACCCCGTCACAGGGGACCTGCTGTGACTCCACCAGTAAGCCCAGGCTCTGCAGCATGAGATCTCTGCATGCTTTCAGCACTGCAAGTGCAAACACTATTCAGATGACCTGTACCAGGATTTCACCCCCACCCTCGTTTAGTTTCTAGTGAATTGAATAAGGAACAGTTTTTATTTTAGAAGGAATTCTTTATGTTCTCATTTTTTAACTTGATGTATTCACTCCATATATAGCTAAATACATATTTTTTTTTCTGTCTGATTTATTTAATCATTTTAAGGTATTTCAGTTTTAAAAAAATATATAGTCACACAAAAAGCTTTCATTTCTGAGTCATTCATTACATCAGTAAATTTAATGAGTCCAATTTTGTGCCCATTCTTTATACTCTTATCAAAGCTATTATTTCTAGATTATGATCAAGAGTTCTCTCAAGTGGGTATCTGTGAAGGGAGAATTATGTTTTTGAGTGGGCTGAGTTAATTTAATAGGATTCGGTAGTTTCTGCAGAGGAGAATTATGAAAGGAATTTGGAGGAAACTAATTTCTTTTCATATTGCCCTGCCAGACCTCAAAACACGGTGTTCATCAGTTTTTCATTGTAGTGATCAGTTTCTATTTCTTAAAATATTCAGTTTTATCTTTTAAGAGAGAATATAATATGCATTCATATTTAGACTCTTCCCATGAAATCGAGAAAGAGTAAATTTGAATTTAGCCTTTGCTGTGGACATGGCTAGCTCCCTGCATCTGAACTTATAAGTATCTTACCCTTAATGTTTGGGAGATAGAAGGGAAAAAGAAAGAGGAAAACCTATGGGCAAAGGGTAACTTTGAATTATTGTAATCATGATAATGAAGGTAGTGTTCTGGAGTAAATTGTTTACATTTTCCTGCTGCTGCTTTGCTGAACATGTTAGCATAAAATAAGCTATGTATTATTGATTTTTTTTAAGAGAAAATTTATTTTTATTTAATTCTTTAAATTACATGAAATAGTAGAGTGGAGAAATGATAATTCTCATAAATATAAATAAAGATAGAAGAAATAAACATAACAAATACATCAAAGCAAGAAGGTAATGGACCTATATAGTTAAAAGGTTTTTATGTTTTTCACAGAATGGTTTAGTAGTAATTTTTTATCCTCTTCTTTTTTTAAATGTTACAATAAAAAATATGAGGTCCCAATATACCCCCCTCCCCCTTCACCCCACTCCTCCCACATCAATAACCTCTTTCATCATCGTGGGACATTCATCGCATTTGGTGACTACATTTTGGAACACATCTTGGCAATTTTATTAGGCTTCATTTTTGAATAAGTTTTGGACCACAGAGAGATTCAACTATGGCAGGGGAGGAATACTGGTGTGGGCTGTTACTGATAGGGGGCACATGGTTGGGAGGGAGTTCTCCAGGGCATGTATACAGGGTACATAAAAATGTTTGGATATTTTCATAGTGGTTACAGTGAAAAATGACAAATGAGAGAGTGCTGAGTTCCTAGCCAGGGAAGCTTTATCGCATTCCCCAATGGACCAGCAACAATCCCCAAAGTGGCAAAGACCAATAAAGAAGGATAGTCCAACAATGAGCCCTTGATACTGATAACTATGCTTGTGAGCCTGTGCACCTGAAATATGAACTAGGATGAGGCCTGCTTGGCAACCCTACCCTGGATCCTCATGGAACCCATCCCTGAGGCTGACAGCAGCAGCCTGGTCCTGGGGGCTTGTGGCTCCCTCTCCCCCTGAAGTTGTGCTGGCGGCTCCCAGATGTGACCTTGACATTGTGAGCCTTGTCCTTGGACTCTGGACTCCTCTGTGTCTCTGGGTGAGGCAGGCACCCAGGCTTGGGGGTGGCTGCAGGGGGTCAGAAGGTGAAGACCTGGTGGTTGACCTGTGGTCGGACCTCCTCCCATCCAGGCTGCATCTCCCAGGCCTTCTGTCTACTTGGTCTGGCTCAGGGTCTGGGTCATCTTAGCCCAGCCCCTGCTGATGACAGCCTGAGGACCCTCTGGGGACTCTGGAGAACCTACTTGCCCTCTCAATCCATATGTGTTAGAGGGACACAACATGACCAAGGCCTGACCATTCAGAGCAGTCCAAGTCCCTGGCTTGAGGAGGCTTTTGGATCCAGGTAAGGAGATGCTGTCCTCCTCTAAGGGCAGCTAAGCTGAGTAAGCTGCAGCCCCCACAATAGAGGAGAATGCCGAAGAATGAAGACTGCACAGTGGAGGCCAAGCCATGGGGAAAGACCCAGTTCTGATGACATCACTTGAGCCCCTAGATCGAACATGCCTGCATTCCACCCGCAGCTGTCTCTTTCATGTGTTCAACTGAAACAATTGTTTCACACACCCTGTGTCAGAGACACTAGTTCTCTCCCAGTAGCCTTTCTCTCCTTTCATTATGGTAATGCCACATCAACTTTAGCAAGACTACAGCCCTTGGCACAGAGTCATGTTTCTCAGCCTCCACAGGAAGGGACAGCCTTGGGGCTAAGTTCTGACAAATGGGCAGAAGCAGATATGCACCTCGATTTCCACCCTTCCTCCACGTTACTGACAGGAATGTAGCTGTGGGGACCGGCCTCAAGCAGCTGTCTTGTGCTATGAGATGGGTCGGTCATGTGTTACAATGACACAGAAACGAGAGAGAAGAAGGTCAAATCTTTTACATTGTCAGAACTGGACTACCTGTATCTAGACTTCCTTTTTTTTTTTTTTTTTCACCTGTAATTTTTTGAAGCTATATCGGTCACAAAAATGTTACATTGAAAAATATAAGAGGTTCTTATATACACCACAGCCAACCCACCTCACTCCTCCTACATCAACAACCTCTTTCATCATTGTGGCAAATTCATTGTCTTTGGTGAATACATTTTGGATCACTGCTGCACTGCATGGATTGATACTTTACATTGTAGTTTACACTCTCCTCCAGTCCACGCAATGGTTATGGCAGGATATAAAATGTCCAGCATCAGCCCCTGCAATATCATTTAGGACAAATCCAAGTCCTGCAAATGCCACCAAGTCACATCTCTTCTTCCCTCTCCCTGCCCCCAACAACCACAATGGCCACTTTCTCCATATCAATGCTACAATTTCTTCCATTAATAGTCACAGCAGTTCTATAGTAAAGTATAGAAAGTCCACTCTAATCCATATTTTATTCCTCCAGCCCATGGACCCTGGAATGGTGATGTCCACTCCACCTGTATATCAAGAGGGGGCTTAGATCACACATGGTTGATGGATATGAATCTCCTGCTTGCACTTGTATGCACTCTCTTTTCCTTGGTGTGGTGGTTGACCATCTTCACCTCCCTGTTAGCTGACCTGAGTAAGAACAACAACCCAGAGAATAGGATTTGCAACTCTACTGAGGCTCAGGGCCCAGCTGACACATGGACAGTTCAAGATTCAAGTCTCCTGTCTATCCCAACCCTAGCACCAACCACAGGTTCAGTAAAAGTGATAAAAGAGGCATGTGTAGAAAAGTCACATCTGAGTCCAACTCCATCACACTCAGGAACACAAATTCCATAGTAAGGCCCACTGACAAGGCACTGAACTCCAGAGACATCGGCCATTACCATCGAACCTGTGTGTCTCCATAGCCCTCAGGAGCACCAGTACCTAGGGTTGGATCTAATTTGGCTGTCTCTGGAATCTTGCTGAGGCGTTCATAAGTGTGACCATTCTGATGACCTCCCATCTCTTTTTTGAAGATTCTTAGCCATACGAACTCATTTGTCCTTACATTTTCCCCTTTTTATTTAAGGTCTTTTTCTAGTTGCATCACCAGATAGTGATTGGTAGTAATCCATTGGTGCCAGGGAGGCTCATCTTGGGAGTCATCTCCCTCACTGGGACATGACTGAGTCCCACACTGGGATATGACTGAGTTTGGCTTAGAGAGTGGCCACATTTGAGCAACATGGAGGCTCTCAGGAGGTAACTCTTAGGCACCCTGCAGCTCTAGACCTACTTGAAATTTCAGGCACAATGGCTCATGAGCATAGTCACCAGTATTAAGGACTCATCATTGGACCATCATTCTTCACTGGTCTTTGTCCAAGCACTAGTGGGATTGTTGCTGTTCCTTTGGGGAACGTGACAGAACTCCCCTGGCTAGGAATTCAGTACTTCCTTGGTTGTCATTTATAACTGTAATTACTATAAAAATACCCAATGAATATTGGAATATTTTTATATACCCTATATTAAAGTCCTGGAGAAATCCATCCCAAACCTGTGTTCCCCTTCAATAGCACCCCACACCTGTGTTCCACCTTTGTCATAGTTGAACCCCTCTGTGGTCCAAAACTTCCTAAAAAATGAAGTCTAATATTTTGCCCATTTCAATTAATAGGAAAATGAAATACAAATTGTAGGTTTAAATATTAGAAATAGAATACATATTGACTTAGAAAAACTAAAATAATGTAAAAAATGAATTGGGGTATTAAAAAATTAAAAATATCATAAAACTTTGTTTTTGACATTTTCACTTTCATTACTGTAATAGATGTTGTCCTGTAGGTAAATGATAAGGCAATTTCTTTCACTACTTCCTTAGTGTCTGCACTTAGTGTCCTTTTTTTTTAATTTTTAATTTTGTTTCCAAAAATATTTTAGATCACATTACAATCATTGTGGACCGTGAGGGGATAGGGAGAGAGGAATAGAATAGATGGAAGCAGGGTAACTGGGGGGCAATGAAATTGTACCATAAGCTCATGCAATGATGGATATAAGACATGTTAAATTTCACCAAAAATGTATAAAAGTTTATAGGTTAAAATATAAACCATAATGTAAACCATAATGTAACTAAAAACTTTAAAAAATTGTAAAGTCCAAAATATAAACCATAATGTAAACCAAAATGAAAACATGTTTGGTAGCTATGTTTCAATATCTCTATATCATCTTCAGCAAATATAACATGAATTTGTAAGAATATCATTGCTGGGAAGGGGGAAAAGTTTCGGTGTTGGATATACGGGAGTCCCCTATATTGTAGACTTCATCTTTTTAAGAGAGAGAAGGTTTCCTGTCATCTAAGCTCATGTAGAGTGTGGCTTTCAGACTCACAGGTCCATCTCATCCTGACTGATGTGACTGCGACCCGTGCAGATACTGACCTTCCTGTGACTTGCTGACTGGAGGCAGTAGGCTCACACCTGAGAGAACAAGGTGCTCCTGAGAGTCACTTGGGGTTCATCAAATTGTAGAGGCTGGTTCACAGGTCTGGAGTGGGGACCCAGACAAGCCCCCAGGGGAGTGAGTGCTACTAAACTCTGCACACACCTCAGACAGCAAGAGCTCACAGCTCCTGGGCCTGTTAAGGCCTACCTAGGAAGGCCCCTGCCAAGCCCCTTCCCAGCAGAAGGCATTACCAGAGAGGAGGTGAGAGCCCTTGACTGTGGCTCATCTCCTAAGGGTGGCTTTGCAATATCCTGGGTCCTGGAGTTTGAGTCATTGCTCTCCACCTAAAGCAACAAGTGGTGGATTAACACTTTCACCTTAGTGCCCACTCTTATTTGCCATGGAGCTCCAGTTCATGGCATGTCCTGCCCACAGTCCTCAGACAGGAAATTGGAGTATCAGTGGAAGAGATAGATGGGTAGGTGGGTGTGTAGATGGGTGGATGTGGGTTGAAGAAAGGAGGGAGAGAGGGAGGGGGGAGGATAGAGGGATGGGGAGAGATGAGGGATAGATGTGGGTGGATAGTTCGCTGGTTGGGTGTATGGGTGGGTGGATGGATGATGGTTGATGAATAAGTGAGAGTGGATGGACAGTAGATGGATAGAGTGAGGATGGATGGATGGCTGCACTGAGTGGGCTGATCTTGGATCACCTCTCCCAGCCCTTTCCTCTCTGGTCCCTTAGACAGGTATACACCAGGCGACTCCAACCCCACCCTCATCAAACACCTGAAGAATCTCAGGCAAATCAGCACTGGAAGAGGAAAGGGGTTGTCTAGGTGAGGTGATGCCTTCTCTATAGTTACTACTAAGAAGCCCCAGGGAAGATTTGAAATATCAATGGACAATTATATTAGTAGTGGAGCTGATGGTTTTCTTGCCAGCTGACTTAAAATGAGAGTAATTTGAATTGGATGGTGCCCTGGGCAACATTTGGCCATGGAGACACCATCAATGCATACACAGAAGAACTTGGCTATGGATAGGTGAGTCACACTGAGAGATCAACCGCACAGCCACAGCATCCACACCATGCCCTGGACCATTTCCACTGGAATTTTTGTGGTGGAACCATTACATGGAGGTCTCCAAGGCCCACAGGGGATTCCAAGAAGCAGTCACTTGGAGCAGCCTAGCTTTAGGGTATGAGGGCTTCTCTCCCACCAGGCCAGGCACAGCCTCCCACTCCCTTCACCTCCCTCCCCAGAGCCATGATCTCTGGGAGACCAGGACTCCAGACCACATGTCCTCCTCTTGGGGCCATACTCTCTTCCTGGCTCAGCACTGAAGGACCTGAGGAGTGGCCATCAGTTCCCGCCCCTCCTCCATAGACTGCTACCCCACCTATGGGTTCTCTCCTCACCCAGGCTGCAGGTTTGGCCTCTTGCCCAGGCTCCAGGGCCTGGATCCTGCCTCCAGTCCAAGCCTCTGTCAGGGTCACAGTGATTGGTTCAGGGATGGCATGTGCCTCAAGCCAGGTCTCTCAAGCCAAACAGACGCATCCTGGTGGTCAGATGTACTTGAGGCCTGGAATCATGAACCAGGGTAATGCCATGTTTGGAGACTTTAATGGAAATGCCATGAGAATAGAGCCAACAGAAAGAGAAGGCAAAACCAGGTCTTTGTGGTGTCACTAGAGACCCTGGATAAACCAGGTCAAAACCCTAATTTCCTAAACATCTGTAGGGTACTGCTAACCTTTGGGAAGAGCAGCCCCAGAATTCAAATGATGTCAGTAGAACTCAGCCTTCAGCTGGAGTGCCTTCAGTGGCAAGTCTGGCTAACACCTTCAGACTCCCCTCATGGTGGTAAGATGGCTGCAGTAGCACTACCTTCATAGCCATCTTTGCATCCTCTCAGATCCAAGCACAATGAAAAGTACAGGAGCCTTTCCTCTCAGCCCTGTGGCATGTCCTGATGCCACTCTGGTTGGACTGGCTGAGATCATGTGACTACGTCTGGGCCAATCTCTGGAGACAGCATCTTCATTTGTCATGTTCCACCCTGAGGCTGAGGGTGGTCCCTGCCTAGGTCACAGGGTCTGAGCAAGGGGTAGAGGTGGATCCCAAGTGAAACTTGGTGTTTGCTCTCAGAAGAAAGGGGGATGGATGCACAGATTCTGCAATATGTTCTCTCCTGAACCCCCAGGTACCCTTGCCCCTCCACTGGAATTTGAGCATGGGTTGGCAGAGTGCCCAGGATCCAGGCTGGGCAGTTTCTGCTCACACTGTTCCTTGGACTTGAGTCTCCAAGAACAACTGGCCTTGTCCAGAGCACCCAGGACCCTAGGAGTGCTGGAGATCGCTGGTCAGGGCTTGGCCACACACTTGTCCCCTCATTGCAGCCAGCTCTGGTCAAGTGGCTTCCCCAGAGTCATTGGTCTGTCTACCTGCTCAGGCCCTGGGGCCCAATTATAGGGATGCCCCCTAAAGTGTTCTTTTCAGACATGGATGTAATTTACAGGATACCCATAAAGTATTCCTTCCATACATAGATGTCATAAGATGCCCCCTAAAGTGGTCCTTCCAGAAGTGGAAGTCATTTACAGGGATGGCCCTAAAATGCTCCTTCCAGACATGTATGTCATTGCAGGGGTGTCCCTAAAGTGTTCCTTCTAGGACATGGATGTCATTTACAGAGCACTCCCTAAAGTGGTCTTTCCACATATGAATGTCATTTACAGGATCCCCTTAAAGCATCCTTCTAGAGGTGGATGTCATTTACAGGGATATCCCTAAAGTGGTCCTTCTGGATGTGGATGTCTTTTCAGGGATGCCCCTAAAGTGGCTCTTCCAGACACGGATGTCATTTCAGGACACTCCCTAAAGTGGTAGACGTGAATGTCATTTACAGGGACACATCCAAAGTGGTCCTTCCCAATGTGGATTCATAAGAGGATGCACCTAAAGTGGTCCTTCCAGATGTGAGTTTCATTATAGGAAACCCCTAAAGTGGTCCTTCCAGACAGGGATATCATTACCTGGACACCCTAGAGTTGTCTTTCCAGACATGGATGTCATTACAGAATGTCCCCTAAAGTGGTAGATGTGGATGCCATTTACTTTCTTACTTTGGTTGGAAATCATAAAGGTAGATTGTGGAGAAGTAAAGGGCAGAGGGAAGGGGCTAGCCTTCAGAGCTGCAAAGCAAGCCTGGCAGTTTCCACCATAGCATACCTGATTTTGAAATTTCCTTTTACCTGCAACATATAGCTTGGGGCTTGGCTGGTTTTGGAAAATCCCCAGGCAAATTCAGGCCAGATGACTAGTTTACTTTAATATATTTTACTATGTGAGCAAACAGAGTTATGCTACTTTTTCTGTGCTACTTTCACAGTGGTTAGAAGCACTTCTGTAGAAATATTGATTGATTCATCTCCTTAGTTTGGATAAAAAATTAAAGACTAACATCAATATTCCTTTGATTAATTTTGTATACTCTCTGAACATAGGTCAATTTATGGTATATATAAATTATATAAATAATTATAATTTTCAGGCAAAGTCTGATAAAGGTCATAAAATCTATTACCTTTTTCATTCCCTTTCTTTGGACAAAACAAAACAAAACAAAACAAAATTTAATTTGAATATCACTATCTAACTAGAAGTACAAAATTGATGTTCCATTTAGAAATAAATGTATTTAATCACAAATAAAATTTAGATTCTGAACAAGCAATATTCTTGGGTGTCCTATGTCCAATCATTGTTATTCATCCTCATCTACATTTTCTACTGTCTGCATACTAGAGAATAACTGTCTGAACACTTATCATTGCTGTTGTTATGTAGTAAAGTTTGCAGAATCCTGTGAATGATACCCTTGGATAAGGCTAGTTACCAAGTAGAATTTATCAAGAAAAATTCATAAGAACATTTCATCATCTTTCAACTATAATTTGACTTTGCCAATATTCCTGCTTAGAATTGCACACTTTCACAAATCTTGATAAACATATCTAGGTCTAAATGTCACTATTCTTTTTCCCACAAAGAGAAGCTTGACAAAAATTAGGGCATCCTGTCCTTGTCTAAAAATCTCCTTTTTGCATTGGAGTTTTGATTATTATTAAAAACTATAATGTCAAATCATAGACAAACATGTTTAGACCATAAGAGATATTTCCTATCTAAGAGAAATGAATTTTTCTACTTAGAAAAGAATAATATTTCAGAGAAATTGGTTCTGTAAGTTGCTTTATTTTCTGTTACTACAATAAAATTTAATAAAACTTAAAGCAATAAACTTAGGACTGTACAACACAGTGAATACTAAAAATAATATATATATACCTTGGGCTATAGTTAATAGTACAATTATTAAAATGTTCTTTCATAAATTATAACAAATATACCATACTAATGCAAGGTTTTAATAATAAGGTGGGTATATAGGAACTCTGTGTTTTATGCACGGTTTCTGTAAACCTATAACTTTTCTAATAAAAAGGTTTAAAGAATAAATCATAAAGCAATTTAATTTTAAATAACCCCACTCTCTCCTTCCATCTTATTCAGGAGCACTCTTTCCCTGCCTCATTTTGAAATTTCAGGCAGTCCCACAACTTTTCTGATCATTTTCATGTGACAGAACATTCTATGGTCAATTTAAGTGGCAAAGAAGAGTCTCAAATTTTTTAAAGCAAACTTTTTGTAAAAAATGCAAAAACTCGATTTTGTCTATTCCACTGACAATGCACTTATCTTGTACATACTGTGTGACAAGCTCTGTGCCCAAAAGGAGCTGTTAACAGTCTCAGAAGAGTCCTTCCCTGTGTGAATCAAGCAAGATGCACTTGGAAAGCAGATTTTTTTTTCTTTTTTCTTTGAATTCTTGCTTCTTATAGATTTCTTTTTTAATTTACTATGCAAGGTCCATTCCTAATAAAATTACAAAATTAAAAATAGGAAATTAATTATTCTTATAATAAATCATAACTAAAAACCTCCCTCTCTAAAACAGAAAACAAAAGTAACTATATTTGTCCTAAGTTACTTTGGCTCTAGAGCATTTTTTAATGTTTTAAATGCAACTCATTTTTTAAAAATAAAAGTATAGTGAATGGTATTCTTTTTTTAAATTCTTTATTTTCTTTTAAATGTTACATTAAAAAATATGAGGTCCCCATATACCCCCACCCCACCCACCCCACCCCTCTTACATCAACAACATCTTCCATCATTGCAGATGAATAGTATGCTGATTGCCCATCTTCCTAGCTCTCTGGAAATTGTCTCTATCTAACCTCTGCTTTGTCATTGTATTATCCTGTTTACTTCAGATTTAAGACTAAGTTCCAATGACAGACAAGGGAACAACTGATATAGGAAAGATTAAAGAAGTTCAAGGGAAGAAGTGAAAAGTCATTAAATGCAGGAAGACAAATTGTTTCTGGGCATTTATTGTAAGGGACAACCAATATAAAAAGATCATATTCCTTTTTGGTTGTAAATTGTGAACTGCTGAAGTCTACATAAAAAGTATGTTTAAGAAAAATATAATTTGTATATAAACTAGGAAATTATTAATGGTTCAGTGGATAAAATCCTTGGAAGATGCTTTACTAAAAGCTATACTAAAAAATAAAAATAAAAGTTGAACCAGGTCATCTCCAGGTCTCTTTTCATCATCTGATTCTCTTTCTACAGAATCCACAGATGCTGTTAAATCTGTGTGAGTTATCACTGACAACATTTCTGAGTTTTCTAAATTTAGATCATTAATGAATTTTCTGCCAAATTCAAGATCAAAGTAGTTATGAGGTGCTGATTGACTAAACATTAGCACTAAAACCCAAGATATTTAAATGTTTCCTAACTTTTTATTACAGATTCTATGGAGGGCTCAGATTTCTCTTTATTTATTTTTAATGCTATATTAAAAAAAATATGAGGTCCCCATATACCCCCCACCCCCCTCACCCCACTCCTCCCCCCATAACAACAATCTTAATCTTTCAAGTTGTCTGCTGAGGTTGTCTAAATCAGCAAGACTAGTTTCTTTCACAGCGACAAAAGTTTTCTATTTTCAGAGAAAACATAAACTGTCATATCGGTAACCTGAGCCTCAACAGACCTGCAACTCTTACCTCTGGTTTAATGAAATTACTCCAGCCAGCCAATAGGGAGGTGAAGAAGGTCAGCCACCACACCAGGGAGCCAATAGTGCCTATAACTGCAAGCAGGAGAATTGCATCCATCATCCATGTGGAATCTAAGCCCGCTCTCGATATAGAGGTGGAGTGGACACAACCATCCCAAGGTCCACAGGATGAAGGAATAGAGTATGGATTAGAGTGCACTCACTGATACTTTATTCTGGAACTATTGTGACTAGTAATGGAAAAAATATAGCATTAACGTGGAGAAACTGGCCATGGTAGCTGCTGAGGTTAGGGAAATGGAAGAAGAGATATGATGTGGGGCATTTTCAGGACTTGGAGTTGTCCTGGGTGGTACTGCAGGGACAGTTGCTGGACAGTGTAGCCATGGTACACTGGGTGGACTGGGTGAGAGTGTAAACTACAAAGTAAACCACTCTCCATGTGGTGCTGCAGTGCACCAAAATGTATGCACCAAATGCAATGAATGTGCCACTATGATGAAAGAGGTTGTTGATGTGGAAGGAGTGGGGTGAGGGGGTTGGGGAGTATATAGGGACCTCATATTTTTTGAATGTAACATTAAAAAAATAAATAACTCCATGTTAGCTGAGTGGAGTAAGTCCAATAAATCAAAGTGTAGGAGCTGAAGTCTGTTGAGGCTCTGGGCCTGGGTGTCATATTATCAGTCCAGAGATTCAAATCCCCTACATATATCTTAAACCCAGCACCGACTACAACATGGAGCCTAGAGTGTCTACAACTGGAAGCAGGAGGAGTGCATCCAGTACCCATACGGAATCTAAGCCCTCACTTGACATAGATGTGCAATGGACACAACCAATCCAATGTCCACAGAGAAAATGTGGAATGGGTGTGGGAACGGTAGCCATGGTGGCTGCTGGGTGTGGGGAACGGGAGGAAGAGATGAGATGTGGAGGCGTTTTTGGGACGTGGAGTTGTCCTGGATAGTGCTTCACGGACAATTACGGGACATTATAGATCCCCCCAGGGCCCACTGGATGGAACGTGAGAGAGTCTGGGCTATGATGTGGACCATTGACTATGAGGTGCAGTGATGCTCAGAGATGAACTTACCAGGTGCAATGGATGTGTCATGATGATGGGAGAGAGTGTTGCTGTGGGAGGAGTGGGGGGCGGGGGCGGTGGGGTTGAATGGGGCCTCATATTTTTCATAATGTAATTTAAAAAAATAAATAAATAATTTAAAAAAATAAATAAAAATTAAATTAAATTAAATTAAATTTTTAAAAGAGTTTATATTATTTGTTCCTTGAAAATTTAATTGACTACCGTTTGTGCTTTTAACTGGAATGTGCATATCTTAAATTATTTATGAACAAATTTTAGTAAAGAGAAGCTGAGACTTACATAAATAGAGCACAAACATTTTCTTGGGAACTTTTTACTTTACAGGTTTAATTAAATAATTGCTCCCCTCTTCATTTTCTTTTCATATGTACATACCACCTAATCATTTGCAAATTTGGGGGATTAACCTTGCAACAATATCTTATTTATCTCATTGAAATTCCCATGTCCCATTCC
The DNA here is from genome assembly GCF_030445035.2 of Dasypus novemcinctus. NCBI lineage: Eukaryota > Metazoa > Chordata > Mammalia > Cingulata > Dasypodidae > Dasypus > Dasypus novemcinctus. The sequence continues at coordinate 58,382,727 of NC_080691.1, read as the reverse complement.
CATTTGAAAGGTTGTGCCACCAAACAATTATAACAAATTTTGAAGGAAATCTGAAAATTGAAATGTGACAGTTTGAGAAAGAACATGAATCTAAAGTTTTTTCTTAGAGACTTTGCCCAGAATAAGTCTTTTGATTTCAATTTTAAAACATTTCTTTCGGATAGGATAGTGTTTGTTTAAGAACTCTCTCTCTCTCTCTCTCTCTCTCTCTCTCTCTCTCTCTCTCTCTCTCTCTCTCTCTCTCTCTCTCTCTCTCTCTCTCTCTCTCTCTCTCTCTCTCCCCCTCTCTCCCTTCTTCCCTCCCTCCCTCTCTCTCCCTCTCTCTCTCTCTCTTCCCCCACCACCTCTCCCTCTCCCTCTCTCCCTCTCTCCCTCTCTCCCTCTCTCCCTCTCTCCCTCTCTCCCCCCCTTCTCATCCTGTGTGTGATGCTGCCTGATAAATTTTCTATCTGGAAAGGCAGTGTAAGAAGCTCTGCAGCCCTTGGAAATGTTAGCTGCAGTATTCCCCAGCAACATGACTTTCATGACAATTCTCCTTTACACAGATATCACTTCCATGATACAAACTCTCAGCCCTGTTTTTTTTTTTTTTAATAGATATGTCTTCTTCCTAACTTAGGACATTCAGGTGGATAGCACATAAATTGTTGCCATCTATGGTAAGAAACCCAATAGCAAATGGAAACTAATTAAGTTAGCAGAAATGAAAATTGATGTTTGATCATATGTATTCAAATCATGGCACTAATTGGGAAGCAGAAGATTATCACTAATTGGTAATTAATATATCTGTGTTGTTTTAAACCAGAATGTAAAAATGATTGCTTCTACTTTGTTTAATTTATCTCAATAAGAGTTTTCATAATATTCTATAATTTGATGAATTAATTTACTTAACATGTCAGTGTTAGTAGGTCCAATTAGAATGATGAAATTATAATGGACTATGAGATTGAGCAGAATTTGAAAACTAGCTATTCTCTCTACACTAATAACTCAATTTCCTTTTTCATTAAAGCATATGTCATTGGGAAATAAAAATATTTTCATAGAAAACTATAGTTATCCTTTCCCTCTTATTTACAATCCATTATAATTGGGTAGGCAGTCAAGAAATAGAAATCAATGTTTTTAATTTTAACATTGAAATTTGGTCTACTAACCAATAGCAGTGCTTTTCATAAAAACTATCTCCTTTGATGATACTATCTTTGTCAATGAATACTTGAAAGATAATAAAATATCTTACATAGTGATTTGATGTGGGACAATTTTAGCCATTTTCATTTTGAAACAGGCTTTATTTCAGTTTTACAGCAAATGTGTATCTAGTAGGTTTGATATTCAATCTGTTTATTATGCATTATAGCTTTGTGATAAGAATAAATGTTCTTATTACACAGTGTCTAAGAAATTCTGCTTGACATGCACTTAAATGTGTAAGTTATGTCCACCTGATCATTGATACATACTTAGGTACCCATACTTCCACCAATTTAACATGGAGGTAAATTTTTCACCACTTAAAATAAATCTTTTTAATGACATCTGTTTGCCTAAAGTCACAAATTATTTCATAGATAATTCTTCAAAGGGAATATTTTGTAGGGGAATTAAATATAAGAAGTCACCTTTAGCTGACTTACTTTAAAACATGAATTTCCACAATTGTTAACCAATTTTATGTCACTACAGTCAGTCATATGTCATTCATGAATGGAGATTTGATTGGTGATTACTTAAAAGGAATTCTATCTTGTTTTATTATTCTGGTCACATTATCCACAATATGTAGACAATGCCTACTTGATTTTCTCCCATTCAGAGCAATAAAACGGTCAACCAGATTACCTACAATAGCTACTATGACTTACACTCTACCTAATTCACTTAATAGGTTAATCATTTAAGAGGTAGTACATATTTAGAATGTACCATACTTAGAATAGAGAATATGTTGGGTATTTACTTCTCTGATTATCTATCCTAGCTTTCCTCTTTGCAGAGCTTACCAAATGCAATGACTGTCCCATGATGATGAAAGAGGTTATTGATATGGGTGCAGTGGAGTGAGGGGGTGGGGGTATATGGGGACCTCATATTTTTTTAATGTAACATTAAAAAAATAAAAGCAAAAAAAGTGAATGTCATTAATTTTCAATCAGGGCATCAAGGTACTTTGGTAAATGATGAGTCATTGGTAAGTCATATATTGTAGGTTATTTTCCTTTACCTTGTCATTTTTGAAGTAGAGGGTGATTATTTATCATTCTGACAGAAGAGGAAGAATATGGATATTCTTAGATGGTTTGTGATCAGTCATCATCTTATTGTCAAGATTTAAGTAGATATAGATATCCAAATATGATTAATGCCTATCATCAAGGTGTTAACTGTTAGAGACCACCTAGGTGAGAAGAAAACTCTATCCTCCCTTTCTTCTTTGGTTTTCCTGCTGGGCAATGCTTGCAGAGAACTGTGAAATTTCACAGCCCTGCTCCCTGAACCCATTGACCACTGTGTGTTGGCTTGTTGGGAGATGATAGGGAAATGTGGGTATTTCTTAAGCAGCACCCCCACAGATTTTTCCTCTCACCATTGAATTGTCCTGATTTTCTCCACTCCAGGAGCATTTGGACTTCACTGAGCACCTCTGCCTGTGCATTCCAAGGACTGCAGATATTGGAATTAGAAACCACGTTTTTAAGAGACATTCCTCTGTGCTGTTTGCTTGGAGATTGAGAGCTTTTACTGTTAGAACCTCCACCTAAATAGAGTTTGCTCTCAATTTAGCTCCTGGGATAACTCCTCCTTATCTGCAGTTTTCAGGGTCTAGAAAGCTGCAAAAGCACGGACTCAAATCCCATTTCCTTTCTGTAGACTTTCCTGGGGCAGACTCGTGCAAAATTCCTGTCATCAGCAGGGAAGCAAAAGCTTTCAGGGGTGCTTCTGGGCACAAGTACGTGCCCAAATTTCTTATTTATTTATTTATTTACTTATTTATTTACTTATCTATCTATCTATCTATTTATTAAATGTTACATAAAAAAATATGAGGTCCCCATATATCTCCCACCCCCCTCACACCACTCCTCCCGCATCAACAACCTCTTTCATTATCATGGGACATTCATTGCACTTGGTGAATACATCTCTGAGCACCACTGCACCTCATGGACAATGGTCCACACCATAGCCCACACTTTTCCACAGTACACCCAATGGGCCATGAGAGGACATACAATGTCCGGTAACTGTCCCTGCACCACCATTCCAAAGGCCTGTGACCCAGCCCTCATATTATCTTGAGATGCTAACTCACATTATATATCCTCAGTCCAGCCTGGCACTTTGCTCTCATGCTTGTTTTTCAGGTATCTGATGAATGGTAAAAGTTTAAGAGGTTGGAGGCTCCAGCTATTCTAGAGGACTGTTTGGCGGTTCCTCCAAAAATTAACTATAGATATGTAATATGACCCAGAAATTCCACTGTTGAATATATACCCAGATGAACTGAAAGCAAGGACATGAACCGATATATGCACACCAATGTTCATAGCAGCATTATTCACTATTGCCAGATGTTGGGATCAACCCAAATGTCCATCAAAAGATGAATGGATAAACAAAAAGTGTCATAGTCATTCAATGGAATACTACTCAGCTGTCAGAAGGAATATAGTACCAACACACAGGATAACATGAATGAATATTGAGGACCTTATTTTGAGTGAAGCAAACTAGGCAGTGAAGGACAAATCCTACATGACTTCTCTGATATGAATTAAGCAAATCAAGCTATCTCAGAGAGCTAGAGACTGGATGTTAGGCTTACAGGAAATAGTGGGGAGAGGAAGATTGTGACCTGATACCTACATGGGCAAAATCTATAATAAAATGGAGGTAAGTAGTTGTGGAGTGAAAGGATAAGACTTGGGCATACAGATACTATGTGGGCTTGAGGGAGGTTAGAGTTGGGAAGATGACTCAGATGGTACATGGAATTTGGGGGAGAGTTTGGGGGAAGCAGGTGAACATGGGAAATTGTCATGTATGTGGTTGAAAATATAATGTTGAGAAAACTCTTTTGAAAATATAATAAGGAAGGGTAACTTGTTTAAAGTGATTGTTGAGGGGCATTTGGCAAAGGGTGTACCTGGGGCAAGCTCCTACAGAGTGTGTGAGTGCTCGTGATAACATAGCGTGTTATATTAGTGGGTGGAGACCTGTAAAATGGATGGAAAGGTGTTGTAAGCCCATCCTGGGGAGGTCTGATGTTCTAAAACAGGAGACGATGTCTTTTGAGAGCATGGGTGGTTTCCAATGGGAGAGGAGTGACTAGTGTGTCAAGCCCTCAGCACTGTTGCAAGTATCTGTGAATCTTGCCCTTCAAGCAGTGAAGCTTGGTTGTCACTGTGGGCCCCAAGAGGAGGGTAGACAAGGAATAGAACAACTGGAAAAGGGAGTAACTGGGGGACAGTGGAAGTGTTCCACATGTACAATGATATATATATAGGCAATGTTAAATTTCACCAAAAATTTATAAAAGTGTATAGTCTAAAATATAAACAATAATGTAACCAAAAATTCAGAAAAGTGTGCAGCCTAAAATATAAACCATAATATAAATCATAATGGAACCATGGTTAGTAGCTATATTTCAATATCTGTACTTCAGCTGTAACAAATGTAACATCCACATGTAAAAAGATAATTGCTAGGGGAGGGGGAAAAGGTTTGATGTTGGGTATATGAGAGTGCCCTACATTGAATATGTGACTTTACTGTGATCTCAAACTTTTTTGAGGAGAAAATTAAAAATTCAAAAAAAGGATGCAGATACTGAGGAAGGAATGGAAGAGATTGCCTTCCAACTGTATATATACAGGGCAACACCTTTTAAAGTGATGAAAGACAAAATGTCAAAAGCAAATTTTTATGATATTTCTCATTTTATAATACTCCAATTTTTAACTTTATTTCAGTTTTTCTTAATTATTATGTATTTTATTTCTATCTTAAACCTATCATTAATATTTTGTTTTCCTACTAATTGAATTTTGCATATATTAGGCTTCATATTTGAAGAGATTTTGGATCACAGAGGGTTCAAATATGGCAAGGGATGAGAACTGGTATGGAGGGTCATCGATGGGGGATGCATGGGTAGGAGAGAGTTCTCCAAGGCATGTATAAATAGGGTATATAAATATGTTCAGATATCATTGGGTATTGTCATAGTAGGTAGATTTTCACGTGGACTACTGAGGCAGTGCTGAGTTCCTAGCTGGGGGAGCTCTGTCACAATCCTCCAAGTGCAAGAGCAAAAGACCAGTGAATAGGGATGTTCCAGGGATGGGCCATTGATACTGATGTCTATGCTTATGGACCTGTGTGCTTGAAATTTGAACTAGGCTTAGAGCTGCAGTATGCCTAAGAGTTACCTCCTGAGAGCTTCCCTGTTGTTGAAAAATGGCCACACTCCAAGCCAAACTCAGCATGTGATGCATTACCTTCCCCCCATCATGGAAAATGACTCCCAGGGATGAGCCTCTCTGGTGCCAAAGGATTACTACCAATCACCAGCACATGATGCAACTAGAAAATGATGAATGAATGAAAGGGGGAAATAGTAAAGAGAAATGAGTTTATATAGCTAAGAGACTTCAAAATGTGTTGGAATGTCATCAGAGGGGTCATGCTTACGCACATCTCTGCAGGATCCCAGCGACAGTCAAAGTAGATAAAACCCCAGGTAGTGGTGTTCCTAAGGGCTATGGAGACATACAAGTTTTATGGTCATGGCAGATGGCTCTGAAGTTCTGTGCCTTTCTAGTGGACCCTATTTGGAATTTGTGCTCCTTAATGTGATGGAGTTGGACTCAGATGTGACCTCTCTATACGTGCCTCTTCTGTCACTATTACTGAACCTGTGGTTGGTGCAGGGGTTGGTGTATCCTCAGGAGACTTGAATCTCTGGACTACCCATGTGCCACCTGGGCCTGAGCCTCAGCAGAGTTACAACACTTACTCTCCGTTTCACTGGACTTACCCAGGCCAGCTAACAGGGATATGAGGAAGGTCAACTACCACAACATGGAGCCAAGAGAGTCTACAACTGCAAGCAGGAAAATTGCATCCATCAGCCATGCGGGACATAAGCCCCCTCTTGTTTTAGACGGGAAGTGGATATCCCAGGGGCCACAGGATGGAGAAATAAAATATGGATTATGGTGGACTTAACGGTAGTCTACTTTATAACTATTGTGATTCTAGCAATGGAAAAAATTGTATCATTGATGTGGAGTAATTGACCATGGGAGTGGCTGAGGGCAGGAAGAGGGAAGAAGAGGTGTGATATGGGGGCATTTTAGGACTTGGATCAGTCTTGAATAATATTGCAAGGACTGATGCAGGACATTATGTATCCTGCCATAATCCACTGAATGAACTGGAGGAGAGTGTGAACTACAGTGTAAACTATAATCAAGGTGGATAGCAGTTCTCCAAAAATGTATTCACTGAATATAATGAATGTGCCGCATTGATAAAAGAGGTTGTTTATGTGGGAGGACTGGGGTTGTATAGAGTGGAATATATAGGAATATCTTGTATTTTTTAATATAAAGATTTGTGGGATCTATGTATCTTTAAAAAAAAAAAGCCTCCTCTTGATGTAGAGGGGGACTGGACATGAACATTCCAGGCTTCACAGGATGGAGGAATAGAGTATGGATTAGAGTGGATTTACTTGTGTTCTCCTGGGGAACTATTGTCATTAGTAAGGGAAGAAATTGTAGTAGTTATGTGGAGAGGGTGGCCATGGTGGCCGCTGGTGGTTGGGAGATGGAAGAAGAAATATGGTGTGGGGGCATTTTCAGGATTTGGGGTTGTCCTGGGTGGTGCTGCAGGGATGGATGCTAGATGTTGTGTGTCCTGCCATGGCCCACTGGGTGGACTGGAGGAGAGTGTGGATTACAATGTGGACCACTGTTCATGTGGTGCACCTGGTGTATTTGCCAGGTGCAGTGGAAGTGCCATGATGATGCAAGAAGTTGTTGATGTGGGAGGGGTGCGGGTGGGGTGGGGGATATATGGGGACCTCATATTTTTTGAATGTAACATTTAAAAGAAAATAAAGAAGAAAAAAATGAAGCCTAGGAACTTAAGAAAGAAAAGACAATAAAAATTGCTTTTAAAAAGGAAGAAACTTGTATGGGAACAGAGGTGAGAGGAGAGAGGAAGTGAGAATCCTCATAACCCAGGATTCTTAAACTTTTTGTCTGGGAAACCAGAAATTCCTTTGCATATTTTCTAATTTTTGAGAGCAGATACATGGGTGAAAAAGAAAAGAAAATTTGTGAAGAATATTTGAACAACAAGCTCTGAACTTGGAATGGTTAATTGCTTTAATTAAAACAGGAAGCATCATAATTCTACCTATTGTGTATTTTCTTAATCTTAAAATGACCTCAGATTGACTGTTAAATTTCAGTTTTTTAGTTCAATTAGGAGAAACTGAAAAGTAATAAAAAAGAAAGACAAAGATTCCAGGATCTCAAGGAAACATGCAAAATGTTGCATTGGGACATCTACTGACTGTGTTTATATAAAGCAAATTATGAATGGACTAAAAATGATTATTTCATTATAGAGAAGAAAGCAGGAATCAATCCAATTGTTTCTATCCAGCCTGCTGTTATCAATCAGATTATAGTCTTTCTAACATACCGGCAAGTGACATTTCCTTTACCAGTAGTGGAACTAATGTTAGTTCTTACATTTGCTAACTGATAATCTTTTAAACATATCATTTTCATATAAACATGTGACTCTGAACTTGCTTTCACTTGCTTGGAATTTGGTGTGGACAACACTTGGAAAGGTAATGCGCTTTCATCTGGAACAAGTATCTCTCAACCTTTCTTAGGAAGAATGTTTCAAGTTTTACCAGAGCAAATGCACAGAATCCAGTTCTTCAGTCCTGCGTTCTAACAAAATACAATGGCCCTGGCAGACTACTGACTGCCTTCTGATTGAATTCCCAATCTCCAGAAACTTGAACTCATCAAGAGCTATGATCTAAGTGCTTTTGTATGTGTTTATGCAGAATAGATTTGTTGCTATGATAGTTGGAATGAATACCTGAAAATAATTTTAAATGTAAAGAAAAGTTAAACATATAGACACTCAGTTTTCTTTGGAGTCAGGAAATTAAATAACTAGGATTACAGTTTGGTGTCTAATCAGTTTCATTGGAAATGGGACATCTAATTTCTAAAACAGGGATCATGAAAAATGATTGTGCTTTTTGTAAAAATGCAAACATGACATTGTGTATAACCATGCTGACATCAAAGTACTATGTCAAACAGCACAGGTAAAAATACTTGTAGCCTGACACCTTAGCACTAGTGTATATTCCCATGTAACATTCAAAACTGTTAGAGATAAAAATGTCACTGCTAGCTTTCAAAAGTGGAAAAGATGGGTCCATTTAGGAAAAGAAAAAAGAGAAAGAGGGAAAAAGAAATCTAATTGAAAGTTAAGAAAGTGCTGCTGTATTATGAAAAACTTCCTTCACTGAAGTGCTGAGATAGAAGATATGGGGATATAAACTCAAGAAACAGGTGAATGAAATGTAACTTTATATCAATTGCCCTTGAAGAATAGAACAACCAAGTTAATTACATAGGTGTGTTTTGTTGCATGGGAACTAGATTCATGGGAGAAAGCGAGTAATTGCTTTCAGGTTTTCCAAATAAGTTTTGGGTGATAGGTAGCTTCGTAAACTGTAAGTGCTTGATAGAAATGGTTGTACTACCTTCTATCTGTATTTTCTCTATTCCTTTGTAAGTTTGTGAGTACTAACTCAGAACTTTTTTTAAAATAGAATGATGGGACTAAATTATATACCTGTAATTTATCCATACTCATCCACTTGTTCTTCAATTCTATATTGCTGGTTTTCTTAGTTTATCTTGATTTTCATACAGGGTTAAAATGATGTACATGCCAGGTCTTATTAGATTTTATCACATCTGGTAAAGGAAACATCTTTGCAACTCTTTTCAGCCCAAAGTGGAGGATAACTCAGATTCGCTTAGAATCAACCAAGTTGTCATATCACCATGTCATATAATATCAAAGCATTGCTTGATAAGAATTGTCTTAAAAGGAAGCATATTTAAACTGTTAAATTTTCTGAAAAGAAACAAGATTGAGAGATCTAAAGATAATCTCTTAAATTCTTGAGTCTGCTAAGATATGGAGACATATTTCCAAATAATTAAAGTTCATGCTAATGTAGTTATTTGAATATACTAATGTATAAATTCATCAAAAAAATGGCAATCCCATGTATGTCAAAATTTTAGTATTTCTCTTCTTAAAGAAGAATGAAATCCAGTCCATGACTTTATATTCCACAGACAAGATTCAAGATTTGATTGAAGAGGTCTCTTTAAACTTTGTTTTCTTTTTATCCTCTTTTTCTCATGCTCAAATTTGGAACTGAGTGAAAAGGAAAGGAGAAAATAGAAAGTAAAGAAAATTGTAAAGAAAGAAAGAATGTGAGTTGTAGGAAACAATGAGGAAGAGAAAGAACAATGGGTAGAAAACCAAAAGATAAATTTAGGAAGAGCCTGAATCCGAATGAGTGTTTCTTGAAAATGAAATTTAAGTTTGGACAAAGTAATTATTTCTTAAAACTATTTCCTATCTCAATTTATAATAAATATTTGAAAATATTTACAATGATAAACATATTTGAAGAAAGTTCCTTCATTGTGTGTCTAGATATAACTAAACCTCTAAGAATGGAGAGGTAAACAAGAATATTGCAGGAAAATTAAATGTTAAATATGATAATGTTATTAAGATCAAAGTGAATTCTTTTTAATTCAAATGATTTTGAAAGAAATCTTATAAAGAGTAGGGGATGAGTGATATTGTTAGTGTATTCTTAGGAATACCACACCTGACCTTAAGAAAGGGATTATATATTCTAGTTGGATTGTTTAGAAGGGCAAATCATATTTGGTGGTTGCTCCCCCAAGGTTAGCTATTGTTCGGGTAATTTTATTCCTGCAGACATCTGTCTTCAGCTTTCAATTGTGTTGTTGGTCCTGCAACTTGACTTATCTTGTATTGTTATCTCAATTAGTTTATCTGCATTTTGTACAGTTTTGTTGTTGTAAGAATGAGGGACATTTTTCTCACCTCATCATATGTTGAAGCTAAATCTCAAGCTTTAGAATAGTGAAAAACTAGAACCAAACCAAATGTAGATCAACAGGAAAATAGATAAATGTCTTGAGGTATAAGCATACACTGAAAGATTACTCAGTATTAGATCGATGAGTGCTTGGGCACACAACAAGATGGATGGATTATCAAAAATTATACAGATTGAAAGAAGTTAAAGAAAAAATACCACATGATGTATGATTCAATTCATATTAATTATTGGAAATGCAAACTATTCCAAAGTAACATAAAAAGACCTGTATTTGCCTAGGGACAGAGTAGGAGGAATTACGTAGGTCAAGAGAAAACTTTTAGAGTGTTTGATGTGTACACAACCCTGATCATGGTGCTGGCCCCATGGGTGTCTGCATATGTCAAAACTTATTGAACAATTTACTTATTTTTTTAAAAGATTTATTTATTTATTTATTTATTTATTTATTTATTTATTTATTTATTTCCCCCCCACCCCCCACCCTGGTTGTCTGTTCTCTGTGTCTATTTACTGTGTCTTCTTTGTCCGCTTCTTTTGTTGTCAGTGGCACAGGAACCTGTGTTTCTTTTTGTTGAGTCATCTGGTTGTGTCAGTTCTCCATGTGTGCAGCACCATTCCTGGACAGGCTGCACTTTCTTTCACAATGGGCAGCTCTCCTTACGGGGTACACTCCTCGTGCATGGGGCTCCCTATGCAGGGACACCCCTGCACAGCATGGCACTCCTTTTTTGCATCAGCAATGCATGTGGGCCAGCTCCACACGGGTCAAGGAGGCCCAGGGTTTGAACTGCGGACCTCCCATGTGGTAGACGGACGCCCTAACCACTGGGTCAAGTGCACCACCATGAACAAGTTAAAAACATGCAGTATATTACATAGAAATTATAACAGTGAAATAATTATTATTATTTTATTATTTATTTATTTCCCCTTACCCCCCTCCACCCTGGTTGTCCGTTCTCTGTCTCTATTTTGCTGTGTGTTCTTCTTTGTCTGCTTCTGTTGTTGTCAGCGGCACAGGAATCTGTGTTTCTTTTTGTTGCGTCATCTTGTTGTGTCACCTCTCTGTGTGTGTGGTGGTGCCATTCCTGGGCAGGCTGCACTTTCTTTCGCGCTGGGCTGCTCTCCTTATGGGGCGCACTCCTTGCGCCTGGGGCTCCCTTCTGCGGGGACACCCCTGTGTGACACGGCACTCCTTGTGCGCATCAGCACTGCTCATGGGCCGCTCCACATGGGTCAAGGAGGCCTGGGGTTTGAACCGCGGACCTCCAATGTCATAGATGGACGCCCTAACCACTGAGCCAAGTCCGCTTCCTGAAATGATTATTTTAAAGAGTATAAAAATAGTAAGGAATAAAAGTTAGAGCTATAAAAGTGGCACAGCTATGTCAGAACATCCTGGAGTAAAATTTTGATGTTGTAGAAGTCAAGAGAAGTTCAATGAGTTGCATCTATAAAGGCCAGGACTCAGAAATAATTTGGGGAAGGAAAAAGGATTTGTTTATGATCGGCCAGGCTTGGAACTTCTCATTCAAAATCTGAGTCCTGAACAAGATTTTTGAGTTCTTTTCATACAGAGGAAGGGCCAAATGGTTCTTTAAGTGCTCAATAAGCTTGAATTAACATATATCTTCCACATCCTAGGTAAACTTTTAGTATGGACTTCATACATTCTAGATAAGCTTTAGCACATTTGGTTTGCATTTTTCCTGAATACTTAAAGTTTATAGAATTTGCATTGCTAACCTGTTTTTCTGGGACTGGAGTTGTCCTGATTACTAAGGGCAGGGCTGCAGTTCTCACTATTCCGAACACACAGCTCAGGACACATTCAGCTCAGGTTATCTAAAAAGAGATGAACAGCTCCCCCCACCCATACCCTACATCATTTCCCCCTTTATGCTAGCTTATCTTGCTAAGTTTTGGCATAACTATTGTTGGAGTTATGAGGTGGGCGGCTCTTCATTGTTTTGATTGATTATCCCACTTATCAATTTCCCAGTGAGGCCCCAAAGACAAAGTTCCTGGGAATATCTGGGGTTTATCTTGTTTTCAGAAGAAGTTCCCATCCTGGACAGTAGAATCCTGAATGTTTGGGCCCCCAGCAGTGATTCTGCATTTTAATGGTGCTTATGTGAATTTCTTGCTAAGCTCAAGATCCATCTATTAATTTAAATTTATCCTTAGGGAATTTACACCCTTAATCTTAAAGGGGTGCTGAAGGGAAATGATGTCTTTTCTGTAACTACTCACTGCTGGCCATGGCTTGTAGTCCTTACCTAACAAGGGGCAAAAACTTTGTTATTTTATTTTTCCTCGAGGAAGATGGATCTGACATTCTCTATGAAGTTGGATGAAGTTTTCATATGGTTAATAAGATGTTCATTCTGAAAGAAACAAAGTTAAAATTTTTGGAATACCTGTTTCTTAAAAGAGGACATTGGTTTGCAGAAGGAGACAAGGTTAGGTGCATATAAAGATGGCACCCTTTTTAAAAGTTGGTGGAGAACAGTATATATATATATATACATATATATATAAAGTTATTCATTTTATATATATATATATAATTATTCATTTTCAGAGAGAAATTGTAATAGATAACAGTATTAGGTACTTAGCTTTGTTCCAAAGATGCGTTTCAGGCTTTTTAATGATTGGCACTCATGTGCTCTGTCAGGTGCTTCTGGTGAATTGGACCATCTGGGCAGCTCGTTTCATTCAGGATTAGTGCACTCCATTGGACATTCCCTTAGGTTTTTTAGCTGTTAGAGTGATTAGAACTGCAGAATAAAGTTTTTTGTTTTTTCACATTTTGGTTTTAATTGAATAATTTCTGGTAATGTTGACCGTTCAATAGGTGAACCGTTACTAGCAAGCAAGCCTTGTTTTTGCTACACAGTAGAGCATATTAGAGTAGGAGGGTGGATGAGCCTAGCACCAATTAACAGGCTACCTGCAAGCCACTGGTGGCCCCATTGTTTTCATCTTAGATCACCACCTGATTTTATAGACATGTTAATTAACTATTTAGAAAATGAAGTTACCAGGAATTTAACACATCTAATGAACTTTTGTATCTGATCCAGAATAGAAATTATAACATAATTATTAGACATATATTTAGAACAGGATAAAAGTACAGAACTTAGCATTAATTAATGTATTATTTAAGGCATAAGGATTCTGAGTTGCAATTAATAGTATTAAATTTCAGGTTTGTAATACTTTACATGTTATATCTCCATGAGAGCAGTCCATAATGCCAATTGTGTTTAGGTTTTACTTACAGTATCCTACTAATCATGTCTCCACTTAGCATGTTCTTCACATAGTGAGCAAGTCACAGCATTGTTGATCCTAGAGAGAGTTTCCAGTGTTTTACTGGCCTGGTACATAGTGCTCTCTGGCACTATGGAACAGTGCCAGTCTGGAGGTGATATCCATTCTAGGCTTGGCTGTACAAAGCCATCATTGGCTGCTACAGGAACTTGAAACTGCAACATAGATTCTGTCAACTTCAGGAGCATAATCAGAGGCATGATATAGCAAACATTTCTATTTGAGGGATCAGTGACCAGCCTAGCAAATAACTCACATGGAGAGGCAACCTGTAATGTATTCAAGGCCAGGTTTGAATGCACAAGAGGATTTGACAATGTTAAAGTTTATCCCTTTTTCATATACATATATATTATATATATATATTATATATATATTTAAACATATATAATGCACCACATTATATATCAAATAACTGTTTATTGTTTTACACTTTTAGCATGAAGATACTAGCAGGTATTTTACCTTAGTAGTAGAAGGAAAAAAACACTGTTTTTCATTTTAAAAATTAAAATGGAAGATTCTCAATAGAATTAAGGTAAGTTTTCATTACCGTTTACTTAAATATGCACCTTGTGGTGACTTTCAGAAAGGTTTTATTACCATGAAGTTACCTTTGTCCATCAATACCAATCCATGTTTCTAATAAATGACTTTTTGGAATTGGCCATTTAAATGCTTCAATTTAGAAGATACTTTTACAAACTTTTATAATTAACCATAACCGCACAGAGTAGTTATCTTACATTTAAATAAACATTAAATTACAATTATCAAACAAAGAAGTTTACTTTATTCATTTAAGGGAGGATATTTACATTTTCTTCTTTCATTTAATTTCATTATCATGAAGTTATGATTTTCATTACTCCAAAGATTTCATACATATAATGTTAATTTATTTAATGGTTATTTTATAAATCAAGGGAGATTACACCTGAGCTAAATAAAATTGAAACCATTATAGTTTATAAAAGGAAATTTCTCTTTCCTTTCTTTACAGGAAGCTAAAACTCTTTCCTTTGTTTAAGTTCTAAAATTGAATAATTTTAAAAGCATACTGACTGCTGGGTTCTGAAATACATTATAATTGCATCATTTTTAATCATAATTTAGAAAATATTTTTCCATAGCTTTTATGGACTTTCTTTTACTTTCTGAAATTTGGTAATAGAATTATTAACCACACTTATTTTAAGGCTGTTAAAAGTTTTAAACAGGGCAAATTGATTCTTAATTCCCCAGTCTAGAAGATAGCTTTAATCTGCCACACTAGCCCCTCCCTCAAAGCTCTTGCTAAGAAAAGGCCCTTTCCCAATAGTTCCTATAATCAGATTTCTATATGACCTTTCCAACCTGCTTAGTCTAATTCATGCTCAGGAATATTTATTTGCATATATAACTGCATATTTAATTTTTAGTAATTTGAATAGAGCTCTTTTAAGAATTTTCATTTGTTAATTTATATTATTATCCTGATGTATGAAGATATACATTGAACAAATAGGCAGACACAAATAGAGTTAGACACAGAAACACAACTCATTGATGTTACTTATAATTTTCATTATTTTATAAACCATTTAGTTTAATTTGGGTTCTCGAAATACATATTCCTTATATTACTGCGTATTTAACCCCACAATTTGAGAAAATAGTCAGACATGAATAGTTTGACACAGAAACATAACTTAGTTACTTAAAACTTTCATTTTTTACAAAATAAGTGTGTACAGCAAAACATTTGAAAGACCCCTCAAGGTTTTTTTTTTTAATTTTATTTTTCCTTAATTTGCACTATGACCATGCAGTTTTGCACAAGAATTTTGTTTCTTAACTAATGGCTTGTAACCAAAATGTTCCCAAATGCTTTAATAAAATTTTCCTTTGTTTCAGAATCTTATATTTTACTTTGACTTTAACAGATTTTTGATGAGTAAGACTAATTTTATATGTATTCACGGAGGCTATTGAAGCCTCAGCGAAACTGGTTTCTCTCTTGAATTGCCACTCTTAGGAACACTGACAGTTAAAGTAGGAGGTCTCCTTCATTTCCCAATCCTTGGAGATAAAAAGACCCCAGTGGTCATTTGCCTCCAAGGGTCAGGTATTCCACCAGGCAGCATTTAGTCTACATTGGAATCATGAGAGAAAGCAGGGTTACTAATACCAGTAGGACGCAAGACAGGGATGTCTCACATCTGCTTTTCCCTGGGCTATAGGGGCAGAAGCTGTTATGAAATAACCATAAGCAAAGGCAAGGACTGAGGCTAGGCTTGAAGTGACCATAAACATAGGTTCAGGCTAAATTCACCCAGTTATAATTTCAGTTATTATTCTGCTGTTTTATAATATGAATGAATCTATAAATGATCTTAACTCTTAGTTACCGTTCCTGGTAAGTTTTACTTTAACATGAATTGGATACCCCCATCAATCAAATTACAAGTATTTTATCATAACAACCCTGCAAAACTTTCCTGTTGTTTATTTTTTATTCTGCTATATCTCATAAACGTTACTGCTGATTGCTCCCAGCCAAAGCATTTATTTTTTCTCTCTTTTTTAAAAATATTACATTCAAATAATATGAGTTCCCTATATACCCCCACCCCCCTCCCACACCCCCCTCCCTCCTCTCCTCCCCCCATAACAACAATCTCCTTCATCATCATGAGACATTCATTGCATTTGGTGAATACATCTCTGAGCACCGCTGCACCTCATGGTCAATGGTCCACATCATAGCCCACACTCTCCCACGTTCCACCCAGTGGGCCAAAAGCCAATCAAGTGATTGGAGATTTATTGTTTTCAAGCAATCGCCTCCTTCCTTTCGAAAAGTTTACAGCTTTAAAACATTTCAAAGCATTTTTACATAGACTCACAGGAAGAGAGATTCAGAAAAGCAGAACCTGGGCAGAATGCAAATTTATTTTGGCCTTTGACACCTTATGGAGGGAACTTTATTGCATTTATTTTGATCCTGCTTTGGCTTCCCCATCACCTCCCCTCTTCCAGGCAGTCAGGTGCATACTGATTAAATAGGAATGTGGCTTATGAATAGAAGGTAGACTCACTGGAAAGGGGCAAGCTGCTCCCCCTTTTCCAGCTCTCCACTAAAATGACTTGAAAGAACTTTTCAAATTCTATACCTTTCCTGGGGAACCCCTGTCCTGGTAGTGATATGATTCAAGTCACTTGCTCCACCATCCACCCTGACTGGTCCAGCTCCAACATTCTTGGGTGCATGACGTAGACAAGGACACAGACAATCCCTGAGATCCAGCAAATGTGGCCGACCCAGAGGGGCAAGACAGCAGAGCATGTGCACACACATTCATGTTGCAATTTTGCCCTATAAACTATAATCAATTTACTTCTTTGCCAATGGCAAGGGAGGGTTCCTGCTTAACAAATTTTACCATTTTACATATTTACACACTTCTAACACTAGCATTGACCTGACACTGACAGAAGCACAACACTTATTAATCTGACTTACAGGTTCTATATATATTTTCTTTGGTATGACTGCCCCAGCAATATAAAGCAAATCATTCATAATTCAGCACAATAACAAAATATTCCAGCTAAACCTTTTCACTATTTAACTTTAGACTCAGACCAAGATTCACTGAAAAAGCCAATTCATTTTTCTGTAACCAAGTTTTTCAAAATCCAGACCAATTTCCAGGACATTAGGACTTGAACCTTATTATTATAATTGAGCCTTCACTATTTCAGTAGATACAAGACCAGTACCAAATTCTAACATGTAGTTAGACAGAGCCCAAACACCAGGCTTTTCCTTTTTTTTTCCTCCCCCCGCCCCCCCGAACTAGAGAGAATGGCTTCCCGCCAAATTTCTGGAGGTAAATGGGGTTCTCTTGGGAGCTGATCAGGCTCCCCTCCCTAGCAATTAAAGCTAGGGTTTTCCTGACTATGCTCCCCAGGGAGTTTTGCATTCTTCCATGTTTGGAGTCTTTGCATTCCCAGAATTATTTTTTCAGACTTTCATTGTCCTTGATTTTCACTGGGAAGATTCCAATGGAGCCCACATCTTTTATGGATTAAATATAATCCAGGGGCACCCTGACTGGGGTTCACCTGAGTCCTCCTGGCTTTCCTGGGGATCCAGAAAGGGTAGCAAAATGCTACATTCTCTGGCCTTCGTTTGCAAATTCTGGGAGAGCCCCTAAAAATATTGTAGAAGTCAAGAGAGGTTCAATTATTTGTGTATAGAAAGGTCAGGATTTGGGAATGAAAAAGGATTTGTATATGACCAGCTGGGCTCGGAGCTTCTCATTCAAAATCTAAGCCCCAAACAAAATTTTTGAGTTCTTTTTATACAAAGGAAGAACCAAATGGTTCTTTGTTTTAATGATCAATAAGCTTGAATTAATATTTATCTTCCACATCCTAGGTAAGTTTTAGCATGGACTTCATGCATTCTAGATAAGCTTTAGCACATTTGGTTTGCATTTTACCTGAATACTTAAAGTTTATAGAGTTTGCATTGCTAAACTGTTTTTCTGGGCCTGGAGTTTTGTCATGTTTACTGAGGGCAGGGCTGCAGTTCTCACTGCCCCAAAGCAGAGTTCAGGATACATACAGCCCAGGTTATTTATGAAGAGATGAACAGACCCACCCATCCATAGCCTACATCACTGTAGCTTGGCATGCTCCAGATTATTCACGTAAATCCTACAATGCAACAGAAACACAAAAGAGTCTTATTACACAAAAGCATTGAAAGGGTATAGACCTCATTAGGCTTTCCCAGTCTGTCCTGAAGCTTGGCCCAGTTAGCTTTTACATCCAATGATGAGGAGCACAGGCCCAGCACAGGCTCATCACACACACATGATATGTGTCCACAATCATGTCACTCAACTACTCTACTTTTGTTTGCAAATACATGCCTATATACTGTTAGAGGTTTCCTCTTACTAGGTTTGAAATAACAAGATGTGTCTCAATTCCCCCTGGCATGCATTGAATAAGAAAAGTCCCCATCATAGCCTACAAGTCTGAAAGCATGACACTTCCCCAAAAGTTGAACCAAAAAAACACATGAAAATGAGTATAAAGTGAAACAAAGATATTCACTCTCTGCAGATCAAAGCATCACCTGCTTCTCCAACATTCCAAAAAGCATAACTCCCTCACCCACCACCCTCCAGCCATACAAGGGAAAATTTTTCACTTCTAGGGCTTCCTATTGGCCCCTGCACCTCATTCTGACTCTCAACCACCTCCCACTGACTAAGTGGGCTGAATTCTCTCTTCAGAACCCTCCCATACCAGTGGGGATGCTGAAACCTATTCTTCAGGACCCCTCCATTGGATGAGCTTCCCAATAAGCTTTCTGCCTGTAATCAGTCTCTGTGTCCCAGTGAGCATGCCCTCTTTTCTCCAACATATGCATATTATTTTAAGATATTATATGTGAAACTGGTAAGATTATCATAAAGAACTTGTCACACCCCTAATTCTCTGGTCACCTTGGCAGTAGGCATTGATCTAAATCAGTACCATCCTTCCTGATCTGTGTGGAGGGATGTTGGAAATCCTCATTGATAACAAATAAAACTGTTGTTCTCTCAGTGAAGGTCTCAACAATGGTCCCCTCAACTGAGAATTTATTCCAGGTGACCTTTTTCCAGGTTGTCATGGAGTTGCTCTATTCCTGGGAATATTTTACACAGACCTAGGGAACATTCATCTCTAACTTTCCACATGCACATGGAGTAGAGCAGAGAGCTACCTTGGGTTGACAACATCCATGGCTGTTATGGGACAAGGTGACAACTTGAGATCAGTGCTTGTGAAATTTCCTATTACTTCCCTCTACTTATTTTTTATTTTTCTCTCCTTTTTCTGGTTCCTTTAGGTAGAGCATGATTTTTAGCTCTTGTTATATTCCACATTGCTTTGTCTTCCTCTCCTCCTTTATTAAAAAAAATGATTTTCCATACATGAATATGCATAAAGAATTAGTGTATAATAAATGTTGTGACCTTACAAAACAGCATGCATAACACTATACAAGGTTCCCATGACAATTGCCAAAAATGGAAATAACCCAAGTGTACACCAACCAATGAATGATAAACAAAATGTCATATATACTTGTGATGGAATCCTATGCTGCAGTAAGAATAAATGAAATTAGGGCACATATACTAACATGGAAGAATCCTGGCAACATTATACTAAGTGAAATAAGCCAGACAAAAGGACAAATAGTGCATAATCTCACTGATAAGAACAAAATATGAAGAATAAATGCATGCAGCTAAAACATAGAGTATACTTTACAAGGAAATAAGAGGAAGGCTGTGAAGGAGTAATGATGCTTAATGTATGTAAAAGATTTAATTAAGTTGACTATAAATGTGTGGAAATGGATAGAGTTGATGGTAACAATTATAGTCAGTTACAGTTGGTTTATAAATGGAATTTTGGCAGAAAATGGCAGTCTAGTTATATAAATGTCAATTGAAAGAAAGTTAGAGAATGATCTCAGGACTGAAAAACACAGTGAACCCAGAGATAGATGAGAATTGTGGTTAACAGTACAAATGCAAGAATGTCCTTCTGTGAACTAGAACATATGTATATCACCATTGCAGGGTTGAGGAGTTAAGGAGAAGCATGGGAAAATACAATTAAAGTAAACTATGAAGTGTAGTTAACAACAATACTGCAATATTCTTGAATCAATCCCCAAGAAATAATATGTTGATCATAGGGATGTATGGAAAAATATGCCAAATGTACATTATAGGTGATAGTGGTAATACTCTAATGATATTACCTCTGCTCCTTTTTTCAGCAGTGTCATTAAGATGTTTTCACATATGATACAATCCATCTAAAGTATACAGTCAATGTCTTTTAGTATATTCACTGAGTTGTGCTTTTATCAGCACAATCAATTACACAATTTCATTACTTCAAAAAGAAAAACCCAATACGTTCATTAGTCATTGCTTTATACCTCTATCCTTCCCCATCCATACATAACCACTAATATATTTGTCTCTATAGATTTATTTATCTTGCAATTTATATAAATGCAATTATACAATATCTAATACAGTACATATTTCTTTCACTTAGAATGATGTGATTTTCTTGTTTTTTTGTTTTGTTTATTTTTGAGTAGACAAGGGAGTAAAGAGCAAGAAAATGAGAAAAGTACACAGAAACACATAGTCCAAGGCACATACCATGGATGTACTGCCAGTGTAATTTATTTTGTTATCATTGAGTATATTAAATAGAGAAGTGGATTTGGTGTTTTGCACTAGTGTAACAATTGATGAAAACAATTGCTTTGTAACAATTGATGAAATAATATTAAAATAGTACTCATTTTGTCCTTATTTTACATAGGTGAAACTTCTCCAATATACCAACCTTATACCTTGTATTAGTGTCATACATTTATTATAATTCATGAAAGAATATTCTAATACTTCTACTATTAACCCCAATCTATTGTTCAAAATAGGGTTCACTGTTTTATTGACTAACTTTCATTCTAGTAATATACATGGTTCAAAATTTCCCTTTTTAACCATATTTACATACATAATTTGATGTTATTAAATGTGGAACATGCTTTGATTGATTGCATGACTTTTTATCAATAATTTATTCATCATGCAGTAATTTTAATATTAAATATAATAACATGTATTTACATATCATTATTTATTAATTCAATTAATTAATAATTTAAGTAAAATATATATATCAAACACCTGCTTTAGTTACCTCCTAAAAAACAATTCTGGTTCATTTTCATTATCATTTATTCTCCACAATTTTACCACCACTTCTTGTCGTTTTAAAATCTGTTGTTATGCACATTTTGTGAATTTGAAGCAGTAGTCTGCTGTGATTATAGTTTGCATTTCTTTCATGACTACAAATATTCAGTCTCTATTAATGAGCTTGGTAAGCATTCATAAAAATTCCTTGATGAAAGTGCATTCAATAATTGTGCATCATTTTAAAACTTAGTTTTACAACTTCTTTTTATCTATGGAAAAGTTACACTTTATTTTGCATAGAATTTCTG
Organism: Dasypus novemcinctus; assembly: GCF_030445035.2. Lineage (NCBI taxonomy): Eukaryota > Metazoa > Chordata > Mammalia > Cingulata > Dasypodidae > Dasypus > Dasypus novemcinctus. Next base: position 58,361,047 of record NC_080691.1, on the reverse strand, counting down.
TAACAAAAATGTGATTCACAATTACTTTTTCCTGATTTGTGACATGGATTTAAATTCACTTAAAACTGTTTATTTCTTTTTCTCCATAATTATTTTTGACTTTTATTGAAATCCTTCTGCCTAGAAACCTACGTGCTCTATATGCATATTTGAGTCCTCTTTTCTGTGGATCAAATCACAGTGGCAGTTCAGGGACACCATTGCCCAAGGGACAACATCATCCAAGAAGGAGGACAAGGAAGTCTGTTACAGACACTGACCCACAGAGGTTCTAATCTCCAATGAAACTCATTATTCTAAGGCCCTTATTCCTTGACCAGCACCTGCTTCTGCTCCTGAGAGAGATGTAAGCCCAGGGCTCTACCTGGCTCTGCCCACAGGGTTCAGTACCTACTGAGAACAATGACTCACTTCTATATGTCTTGTGTCCTCCCACATGTCCAAGGTGTGTCATTGTTGGCTGTACTGAGTGTGTGGATCAGCCAGGTGCTCCTGATCCATGGCGGGCAGGACTGGCTCCTCTCATAGGGGCATCTGCAGAGCTCCCAGGAAATGTGTGAAAGGCAAACACAGCATGCACATAGTTCCCAAGACTCACATAGCTCATGTTTGCTCTTGTTCTGTTTTCCAAACAAAGACACATCCACAAACTTAGGTTAAGAATGGGAAGAGTACCTATGGGCTGGGCACAGGGAAAAAGACACAGTGGGATCCATTGCTCAAAAATCAGAGACAGTATGTGTATCTGTGTGTAGTCATGTATGTGTATGTGTGGAGGTATGCATGTGTATGTGTGAGTGAGCACATTTGTTTGTACCCATGCCTGACTTTATACATTTTAGTGTGTGCAGGTATACTATAGGAATACTAATCATGTGTTGTGTGTGTAATCAGTGTTTATGTGTGTGCATGTGAGTGTGTGTGCATGTGTGCATGTATGTGTATATGATTATGTATTTTGTGACTATAACAGATGTGTGTGCAGGTTTTGAGCCCCATGGTTATGTCCATGAAGGTGTCCTTTGATTTGACCTTCAAATCAAGGGTGCAAGAGAAGATAAGAGACCCCGCGAAAGCCCCTCAGATTCCTTGAATTCACAATGCCTATGACTATATCAATGGATGATATCATCAATGTGTGGTATCTCTAATGAGCCATCTGAAGCCAAGGGCATAGCCACATAACACTGGGCAGAAATGATGTGAGAGAAATGTGCTGTGAGGACAACAGGCACCTCCCTGCAAGGTGTGAGCTGGGCTGAAGGGGGCACTCAAGACCTTCTAAACACAGGGTCCAGCCCTAGGGCAGGTGCAGGGGGAACATGGAGCTGCTTCCTTTCAGGTTCTGGGTTTTCCTTTTTGAAAACACACACTAAAATAAGAATTTAACCATGACTGATGATGGTTCTAATAATATTCTATTCCTTTGGGAACATTTGTCTAACTGAAAAAGTGAATGGGAAGCACATGTAATAGGGGTATTCTAAGGCATACAGTTGCCTTAATAGTGAGGGGTTGGAGATGCAATGGATGCATCATGATGATGGGGGAGAGTGTTACTGTGGGGGGAGTGGTGGGGTGGGGGTGGTGGGGGTGAATGGGGACCTCATATATTTTGAATGTAATATTTTTTAAAAAATGAATAAATTGAGTAGAATTTGGAAAAAAAAAGATATTAATACTATAACCAAAAAATATATATAGTGAGGGGTTGGAGAACAGGGAGGGTTTATTACTTTAGCTGGTCATAATTTTGTGAGACACTCTAATCACTGATAATTGCTGCATTTCTTTTTATGATTCATGCTTCATTTCTCACATTGTGTTTAACAATGATCCTCCCCTAACCTTATACATCTGGACTCAACTTTCTGTAAGCTTACTTTCTATTCTTTGTTCAAACTATCTACATTTTGCCATGAAAATAAAAAATCAGCCAATAAATCTACCTTGCTTATCTCTTCAACATGAACCCCACCATCATGTCTTTTCTTTCTGATCACAATAATTACTTCCTTATAGCATCTACATCCCTGGTGACCTCAAAGGCATCTCACTTAAATATTTATATTTTCTCTTCCTATTGCTGATTAATCATTGCAGTTGTTTCTTCATGACCACATTTTAAAAATCTTGTGCTGATGTCCAGCCACAGCATAGGTTAAAAATACCTGTCAATGTCAGAAGCTATTTTTTCCTTCATATTTTTCCTGTGCTGGGGGCAAGCAGTCCCTAGGAATTCAACCTCACCACAGAATCATATGCACAGCTGTTAGATATACTTCTCTGTGAACAAGAATTTATGTCGGTCTCCCTCCAAGTCCATCATTGCTCAAAGACCAGGCCACTTCATTCTGCATTTGTGCCACCCTATCTGAAACATCTGGTGAGTAATGGTCACACGGTCCTGGGTGTTGGATGTGGTCTATTCACCTGCTTTTTCCCACAGCAGATCAGCCCACATTTCCAGCTCTTAAACAGAAATCCCTGTTTGTCCTGTTAATCTTTATCATCTTAATTCTGTTGGTTTTCTTATTACCTGTATTCTGACATGGAGGTTATTTCTCATGCAATTTATTTGACTAATATTGAATAGCCAGGTTGCAGCATGTTGCACTCAAATCTGTTTTCCTGAAATAATAAGGTAAAGAGGGACTTTTACAAATGACAGGATCTAAATTGGTCAATGTATCAATGGAGTCATGAGGCAGAGGGGTTTAACCTACCCCAGTCACACAGGTATGACATGTCAAGGACAGGACAAGTGCCGGTGTCACTTTAGCAGTTGTGGGGGACAGAGTTGTGGACTCACATATGTTCCCACATTCTCCTCCCAGGTTGGTTGTTGTACTAATGACAATGACAGTAAGAACAAACATCTGTAGTCTTTCTCTAAAACTCACAAATGAAGTTTCTGCTGTAATTCCCAATTAAATTAGTATCTTGTGAGACTGAAGTCCATAGGGGTGAGGTCACATCCTCAGAATCACAGGGCAGGAGGGGATGGAGCTGTGCTGGGCTCTCTGCACTATTGACTTCTAGGATCTCAGCCATGATCCTAGGATTCAGTGACACAGGCTTCAGTAGGGCAGTTCCAGGGTCATTTTTCATGGGATCTGATAATTGTGCAGGGTTTTGCCCTCTAGCCATTGTGATATTGTCATTTCTGAAAACTATTCACTGTGGGGAAATATTGACAAGGAAGTACATGTTTCCCCCAATGTGTTAGAAACCATTTTCTCAGAATCTGAATTTCATTGGCATTGACACGTAATGCAGAAATTGGGTTTTTCTGAGACCAATGGATGGGTTGCAGGAACTAAGAATCACAGAGGGCTGCAGTAACTAAGAATCACAAATTGGATGGCTTTACAAATACTTTACTTTGCAGTTCTAGAGGATATAAATCTGAAGTCTGTATCCATGAATCCTTCCTATCTGCTCGTAGTTAGTGGTGATTTGTCCAAACTCTGGGCCTTCAATTCCTAAATCATTCATCACATGGTGTCCTCCATCACATGGAGTCTGTCTCTCTGTTTCCAATTCCTTTCTTCTTACAAGGACACCCATCATGTTGGATTAGGGCCCAATACAAAACAGTGTGGACCCTTCTTAACTAAAAATATCTTCAGAAAACCTATTTCCAAATAAGATCTCATTCACAGGGCCAGAGTTAAGACATAAACATGTGTTTATGGGAGACTGAAGTCAACCCATAACACTGATCTGACATATTGGTGTTTTGATATCCTTCACTGATTATGTATATGTTAAGAGGATAGTTTATGCTCCTTAAAGTTTTACCTAAGGAGACAGTCCTGAGGTACAGGGTATCCTTGCAGACTCAGCTAAGTACAGGGAATAAACAGGTTTAGGAACATGCTAGGAGTAATAAAAATGAACTGTATGAGAGGTTGACTTGTGCAATTTCAGTTCTACAACAACTATTGAGTATACTTTTATCAACTTTCCTTCCTAAGAAGAAATGTTCACATACATTGAGTGAGTCAACAAAGTCATTCTGAATTGTGGCATACATTAGATTGGACACAGTTTGCCTGAGATCAGTGTGTTACTTATATTTGGCTGCTGCTTCAAAACTTTAGAATATCCTATAAAAATCAGCAAACAGATGATGTAAATGGATCAGAAGATTTATTTAGCAGAATATAGGCCATGTGTTTGTGTTGGGAATTTGATAAATATGTATCTCCATTAAAGTAGAGGCAAACCAACAATATTTTCTTTCTTTTTTATATGATTTATTTTATTTATTTCTCTCCCCTACTCCTGCCCCCCCCACCCCAGTTGTCTGTTCTCCGTGTCCATTTGCTGCGTGTTCTTTGTCCACTTGTTGCCAAATTGACAATATTTTCAAAGGCATCCTTGTTCCTTGGCTGCATCCATCTCCCTAAACAGCTTCTGAAGGAAATTTTCATGACCTGGAAAAAAAAAAATCCCTGTGCTTAGTAAAGTGGAACCCAGGAAATGGACAGTATTCTCCTAGGGATCAATCAGCATCCTCCTCACAGAGAAGCTCCAGAGACAGGGAACTCCCCCAGCCCCTTTGACCTTTACATACAAAATTACCCCCCATATGCAAATCATCACTTTGGTTAACTGATGAAAGCACAGTACACATGGACCTAAATTCAGGATCCTCCTCAACCCAGACAAAATTGTCTACAACTCATGGGGCTCCTAAAAATGAACATGAAATCCTTGTGGTTCTTCCTCTTTCTGATGGCAGCTCCCAGCTGTGAGTGCCTCAGGGATCAGTTCTGAATGTAATAGGGATAATGCCATTGAGCACATAGCACTCTTTTCTCCTCTTCTTCAAGTATCTTGTCCCTGGTGCAGCTGGAGAAGTCAGGTCCAGGACTGGTGAAGTCCTCCCAGACCCTTTTTCTCACCTACTTTATCTCTGGATTCTCTATTACAACCAATGGTTACTGCTGGAATTGGATCTGTCAGTTAGCTCCCTATGACCATATAGAGCCCAATACTTCAGTGAAAAGAGGAGACAGGCTGATATTGTCCCCTAGGTGCATCAGCTGGGTGCCTCATATTGTTTTCTCCATCATGGGCAGGTCTGATTGAGGCTGTGCATGATTCAAATGCACAGCAGGCCTGAGCCTGAGATATCAGCTATCCTGATGGACTTGGAAAAATCATACACTTCCCCCTGCTAAAAGATGCGTCATGGAATCAAAGCCTCATCTGTTATCACAAAACCTGGAACTTCTTCCTGAGTTATGATCTGTGGTGAAGATGGTAAGCACTATTGAAAGAAATGAGGAAAAAGAAATGTGGAACCTAGTGCAACTAAACCCTTTTTTCTTTGCGGACAGCCTGACCTCGGCCTCAGGAGGGGCTCGGGCTCACTTGTCTCACTTGTTTCCTGAAAACTGCACTAGTGCAATCCTCTGTGGAGCACTGTGGCTCTAAGGTGGACCTAGACCTAAGAGATACCAGCCCTGCAGGATGAAACCTGGACAGGAATCAGGTAAAACAGCAAGAAATAGGACAGTAGGGGCCTGTGATCAGTGACTAGCCTCTTCCATTCCTGTACTGAAGGGGCTTTATATTCTTTCTACTGAATGAGCTCCAGGAATCTCATGATGTTCATCAGGTGGATGGTTTCCAAGGAGGTATAGTAGGTCATTCTGGATGCTATTAGGGAGATAAAGATGTGAATATCAAAATATAATAGACATGAGCCTACACTAATGTGATCTGTGAGGAGTCATCATAGACTTTTAAGAAACATCAATAAATTAAGCTTAAATTGTAACTGTGACCTTAGTATTTCTGTATATTGCAAAGTCTGAGGTTGTGAGTTTCAGGGATGCATGCAATAATGAACAGTCACACAACTGTTGTTAATATGTGTATGGTATGCATTAATTTGTATGTGCTTCCTCTTCCCTGTGGTTTTTCATGGACAGTGGATTAATTTAATTAAACATAAGCTCTCTAGTGCCCACAAGGATGTGTGACTGAAGAACCACGTGCAAAGTGAACAATGGGAATCCTGAAGGGTGAGGAGGGGCTAGGAGAGTTGAGGGCCCTCATGATCTCAAACTTCCAGAGTTGAAGGGAGATACAGAGAGACACTTCTCAGATCTACACTGAGAGTAGGACAACAGAAGAAAAAACTTTCTTCACAGTTAGAAATGTTGATTTACCCTCACATGAAAAAACTCTGTGCAAATTCTTCTGGCTGATTCATTATCCAATAGTGTTCTTTTATGTCTAGGTGGTGATAATGACATGGACATTACAGGATAAAATCACCTGGGAAAGGTCAAGCAAAGCATTCAAGGTCATGTGGGTCCCAAGGGCTGAGCCAGGATGTTGAATGAGTTGATGAGTCTATGGGACCCCACACTGTAGAGTAGGTGCTGCTCAGTACCTCTCAGATTGTTCAAAGCAGGATGTTAGGATGAAAAAAATTTGAGCTCATCAAACAATATGTTACTGTGAGAGGAGCGAGAAGGGGAAGACAGGTGTTTCCCTATTAATGTGGGTTCTTTGTCTCTGTGGACTGACAGCTTCTCTGAACTAAACTGGCCACTGGGCCTCCATTATATTTGGATGCAGAAAACTTGCTTTCTACTTTCTGAGGTATAGATACAGAAAGATATTTTATCTCAGGGTATATCATCCACAGAAGTTCATCTAAACATGATAGTTGATTTAGATGGTGTGATTGGTTATATTTGTACAGATTCTACTTAGATGAGACTTTGGGGGTGAATTGATATTACAATAAAGTGAGAATTATGAGAATGTTGAGATGAGCTGAATTTAATTTGTTTGTGAAATGCACATGTTAAAAGGGACCTGAAGGATGTGATTCATTTAAGGATCCTCAAATTAGGAGATTATCCCAGATTATCCAGATATTCCCTTAATATAATCACAGTATATATCTCTTATGAGCAGGGAGCAGGGCAAAACACTATTCCAGAAGAAGACCCAATTTTGATAACCAGAAAATGTGCTTATTAAAAAGTTCTCCACCTATACAGCTTTGGGTCTTCCCAGACATAACTGAGATGGTTTTCTATTAATTTAAGTTTAGAATTTAACCTTTGTACTTAGTTCATAAAGGATATTAACCAGATCTTCTCATTTTTGCTTACAGGAATAAGGTAACACCTCAGCAAAACCATACAGAATAGTGTCAGGAGTACCTTATGACTGAGTGAATATGTAACTTTCCTTAGAGATAATAACAAATGTTTGACATGCTTGAGATAATCCAGGACTGATAAACTGCACAGGTCCCTTTATCTTTGCCTTTATAAACCCTAACTTCCATTCTCACTTTAGTTTGGGGAAGATACTCCCAGTTCCTTGCTTGTGCACTTGCAGTAAATCTCCTTCTCCCTGAGAGACATATTTCTACTTTGCAGTACTGAATCTGGCAGGCTCTGTTATTGGAAACTGGTATGCAAGTGCAAAAAAGTTCATAATGGAAACAAGATTTTACCTTGCTGGGTGTGAAAAAGGGGAAAGGGAACATGAGCCAAGGAATGCAAGGAATGGATATCTGGGAGTTGGCAAGGACAAAGAAAGAGATATTTCCCTAGAGACTCAAGAAAGTGCAATACCCCTGTGGACCCCTTGCTTTTGCCACAATGAAACTTTAGAATTTTGAGTGCCAGGAAAAGAAGAGAATAAACATGCACTGTACATTATTGTGGCCATTTTTTACAGCAGTCATAAAAAAATACCACAGTGTTTATTTTATGTCAATGCATGCTAATTCCCAATGTGTTGTCTCATCATATTAGTAGAGTCCATGATGGAAAGTGAGACATATCATTCATGACAATCTCAACATCTCTGTAACAGCAGAACTAAAATGGAATAATTAAAATATCTCCAAGCAGACTCCGTTGCATGGTGCTGGCAAATGTCAGTTGAATATAACAGTGGCTCACACACATAAAAAGCCTTATTCAGTGAAACTTTTATGAAATTCTTCCACACGTGCAATATAAATTCACCTCATCTCAACATCCTGAAAATATCAATTAATTCCATCATCAACTCTAACCCCAAAAGTCTTCTAAGTCTCATCACTGGGATGAATGGCCACACAATATTTGAGACTAGACAACGATGATGTGTCTCTATGTGGAGCCAGAATTATCTCCCTATTTCCCAGTTATTTCTATGGGGAGAGATATATACCCCCATTCTTGATGTGACAGTTCACCAGAAATATATAACAGTATTAAATGTGCATGAACCAAATAATAGTGCTTTGATGCATAGAAAGAAATCAACTACAGCTACAAGAATGATTCAAATATGCAAGTAGAGTTAAAGATTTCAAAAATGGGGGAGGGGGCAAGATGGCGGCTGAGTGAACATCCCTGTTAGAGTCTTCTGCAGGGAATCGGCTGGGCGGCGTTGGAGACTCTTTGGGACCGGATTGTTTCGGGATTTTTGCTGGTCCGGAGGTGTCTGGACATCGATTCGGAGGGAAGGTAACAGAGAGGATTCGTCTGTGAAATATACACGGAGATCCCAGCTACCTGCAGAGGATTCCCTTCTTGGGTAGGCGGAGACGAGGCATCTAGCCCCGCTCGGTGGGGCTGAGCCAGGCCGGGCCGGGCCGCGGTAGCGTTTGGAGCCGGGCGGGGCCGGTGCAGGCCCCGGCTGCCGGCCGCGGTAGCGCTTGGAGCCGGGAGGGGCCGGTGCAGGCCCCGGCTGCGGGCCGCGGTAGCGTTTGGAGCCGGGCGGGGCCGGTGCAGGCCCCGGCTGCGGGCCGCGGTAGCGCTTGGAGCCGGGCGGGGCCGGTGCAGGCCCCGGCTGCGGGCCGCGGTAGCGCTTGGAGCCGGGCGGGGCCGGTGCAGGCCCCGGCTGCGGGCCGAGGTAGCGCTTGGAGCCGGGCGGGGCCGGTGCAGGCCCCGGCTGCGGGCCGCGGTAGCGCTTGGAGCCGGGCGGGGCCGGTGGAGGCCCCGGCTGCGGGCCGAGGTAGCGCTTGGAGCCGGGCGGGGCCGGTGCAGGCCCCGGCTGCGGGCCGCGGTAGCGCTTGGAGCCGGGCGGGGCCGGTGCAGGCCCCGGTGCGGGCCGCGGTAGCGCTTGGAGCCGGGCGGGGCCGGTGCAGGCCCCGGCTGCGGGCCGCGGTAGCGCTTGGAGCCGGGCGGGGCCGGTGCAGGCCCCCGCTGCGGGCCGCGGTAGCTCTTGGAGCCGGGCGGGGCCGGTGCAGGCCCCGGCTGCGGGCCGAGGTAGCGCTTGGAGCCGGGCGGGGCCGGTGCAGGCCCCGGCTGCGGGCCGCGGTAGCGCTTGGAGCCAGGCGGGGCCGGTGCAGGCCCCGGCTGCGGGCCGCGGTATGGCTTGGAGCCGGGCGGGGCCGGTGCAGGCCCCCGCTGCGGGCCGCGGTAGCGCTTGGAGCCGGGCGGGGCCGGTGCAGGCCCCGGCTGCGGGCCGCGGTAGCGCTTGGAGCCGGGCGGGGCCGGTGCAGGCCCCGGCTGCGGGCCGCGGTAGCGCTTGGAGCCGGGCGGGGCCGGTGCAGGCCCCGGCTGCGGGCCGCGGTAGCGCTTGGAGCCGGGCGGGGCCGGTGTAGGCCCCGGCTGCGGGCCGCGGTAGCGCTTGGAGCCGGGCGGGGCCGGTTCAGGCCCCGGCTGCTGGCCGCGGTAGCGTTTGGAGCCGGGCGGGCCCGGGTCAGGCCGCGGCGGGTACGGAGCCGGGCAGGGCCGGTCCAGGCTGCGGTGGCGGGAGGTGGATGCCGGAGCCGGCTGGGCCGCTGTAGCGAGCGGAGCTGGGCGGAGCCAGGCCAGGCCAAGGCGGCGTGAGGAGCCGGGCAGAGCCGGTCCAAGCCTCCGCGGCGGGCGGAGCCGGGCCTGCGGAGGGGTTTCTGGTTTTTTTTTTTGTTTGTTTGTTTGTTTGTTTGTTTGTTTGTTTGTTTTTTAATTTTACTTAAATTTTTTTTTTTTTTTTTTTTTTTTTTTTTTTTTTTTTTGAGCATCTGCAGTACTGGGGAGTTCGTGGGCCCTGGGCGGCCTATTGGGGGTTTGTGGGAAGGGAGGTGCTTGCAGACCCATTTGGGCAGACAGACGGGGGGGTTTTAGGGCAAAGCGGGGGGAAGTTGTTGTTTTAGATAGTGTTGCAATTGTGACACGTGTGTACCTGTATCTCTCTTCTCCCTATCCGTTCCCCACCGTTTGCCCATCCTCTTTTTTTTTCTTCCTTTCTTCTTGCCTTTCTTTTTTCTCTATTATAATTAGTTTTTTTTTTTTTTTGTTTGTTTTTTTTTCGGTTTTCTCTTTCCCTCTTGTCCCTCATCTTCCACTTATTTTTACTTTAATTCAAGTATACAATAGGTGCTACAGGGAACACCTCACATTTGCTGGGTTTTCCCATCCTCCACTGCCTCATTTCTGTGTGAACTGATTTAGGCTACCTACACTATCCCCCTTCCCCTGCATCTTGATATCCACTATCATCTACTGTCTCTCCTATATTCCACCCCCCACCTCACGTTCTTTGATCCACAAAGTGTCTAACTCTTAATTTCTAATACCTTTGTTCTGTTTTCTGTCTATTATCCACTCTTGAAACTATTACCTTTCTTTTCTTTTTCCCTCTCTCATGAAAACAATAGCTGTGTAGTTCATACCATATTCCTCCCAAATTCAGTCATCAACTTCATAAAAGGTACTCTACCTACAGCTATAACTCTATACAATCTACATGAATCTAACCTCCATCCTTCCAGATCTCATATTCCTGCTTTATTAACATACATCACCAATACAACTTTACACTTTTCCCTTGCTTACACAATTGCCTTTCCCCAACACTAATACTTTCCTCTAAAGTGAACTTAACCAACAACAAGTAACTAGAATAAGAAGAAAAAAGTGACAAAGAGAAGATATAACACCTGTGCAAAAATAACAACTAATTAACCTCCAAGAGCAGACAAAGAAGCTAAGGAACTGATTAAATTCGTCAAAATAAAGAGATGACCAGAAAGCAACAAAAATCTACGAACCAAACCAATAATCAGGAAAACATGGCTGAATCCAATCAACAAACCAATAATCACGAAGGGGAGCAAAACTTGGCACAAGCAATGAAAGATCTCAGAACATTTATCACTGACAAATTTGATGCAGTAATGAAAGAGGTTAACAACATGAAGACATCACTTGGAGGGGAAATTGCAGACATACGCAAAAACATAACAGATATGATGGGAATGAACACCACAGTTCAAGAAATCAAAAATACACTTGCAGCAAATATCAGCAGACTAGAAGAGACAGAGCAGAGAATTAGTGATGTGGAAGACAGTACATCAGAAATCAAACAGATAGTAGAAGGGGTCAATAAGAAGATAGAAAAAATCCAATTAGGATTTAGGGACCTGAATGACAATGCAAAACGCTCAAACATACGTATTATAGGCATTCCAGAAGGTGAAGAGAAGGGAAAGGGGTCAGAAAGAGTGTTGCAGGAAATAATGACTGAAAACTTCCCAAATCTACTGAAAGAGACAGATGTACATATCCAAGAAGCACAGCGCACTCCACAAGTCATAAACCCCAACAGGCCCACCCCAAGACATATACTTGTCAAATTATCCAATGCTCAAGACAAAGAGAAGATCCTAAAAGCAGCAAGAGAAAAGAAAACCATCACATACAAGGGAAGCTCAATTAGATTAAGTGCTGATTTCTCTTCTGAAACCATGGAGGCAAGAAGACAGTGGTATGATATAGTCAAGGTACTAAAGGAAAAAAATTTCCAACCAAGAATACTCTACCCAGCTAAACTAGCATTCAAACATGATGGAGAGTTCAAAATATTCGCAGACAAACAGAAACTGAAAGAGTATACCAACAAGAAACCTCCCCTTCAAGAAATTCTAAAGGGAGTTCTGCAGGAAGAAAGGAAAAAACAGGAAAGGCAAAGTTGGAGGAGAGTATAAGACCAACAACAACAACAAAAAAGACAAAAAAAAATATACAAACAAAATATGACAAACACAAATCCAATCAAAATATGGCTAACACAAATAATTCCTTGATAGTAATAACACTGAATGTCAATGGATTAAACTCACCTATCAAAAGATTCAGACTGGGACACTGGATAAGGAAATATGACCCATCCATATGCTGTCTACAAGAGACACATCTTAGACCCAGAGACGCATGGAGATTGAAAGTGAAAGGCTGGAAAACAATCATACAAGCTAACAATAACCAAAAAAAGGCAGGAGTAGCTATATTAATATCAGACAAAATAGACTTTAAATGTGAAACAATTGTGAGAGACAAAGAAGGATACTACATTTTAGTCAAAGGGAAAATCTGTCAAGAAGATCGAACAATCATAAATATCTATGCCCCTAACAAGGGTGCCTCTAAATACGTCAGGCAAACGCTGGAAAAACTAAGTGAAAGAATAGATACATCTACAATTATAGTGGGGGATTTTAATACACCACTATCAATTCTGGACAGAACATCTCAAAAGAGAATCACCAAAGACACAAAACATCTGAATAGTATATTAGAGGAGCTCGATCTAATAGACATATATAGATCGCTACACCCAAACACAGCAGGATATACATTTTTCTCAAGTGCACATGGATCATTCTCCAAGATAGATCATATGCTAGGCCACAAAGAAAGGCTGAACGAATTCAGAAAGATTGAAATCATACAAAACATTATCTCTGACCACAGTGGAGTCAAGCTGGAGATTTGCAAGGGAAAGAAGCCCAGATTTCACACCACGATTTGGAAATTAAACAACACACTCTTAGAAAAACAGTGGGTCAAAGAGGAAATCTCAAAAGAAATCAATGACTACCTTGAAACAAATGATAATGATAACACAACATACCAAAATTTATGGGATGCAGCAAAAGCAGTACTGAGAGGGAAGTTTATAGCCATAAATTCATATATCAAAAAAGAAGAAAGAGCAAAAATTGAAGAACTAACTGCACATTTGAAGGAATTAGAAAAACAACAACAAAGTAACCCAACAGGAAGAAGAAGGAAGGAAATAACAAAGATAAGAGCAGAACTAAATGAAATAGAAAATAAGAAAGCACTTGAACAGATAAACAAGACCAAGAGCTGGTTTTTTGAGAAGATTAACAAAATTGACAAACCTTTAGCAACACTAACAAAGAAAAAAAGAGAGAAGATGCAAATACACAAAATAAGAAATGAGAAAGGCGATATCACCACTGACCCCACAGAAATAAAGACTATCATAAGAGGATATTTTGAAAAACTATATTCCAACAAAAATGACAATCTAGAGGAAATGGACAAATTCCTAGAAACACATAAACAGCCCATATTGACAAAAGAAGAAATTGATGATCTTAACAAACCAATCACAAGCAGAGAGATAGAATCAGTTATTAAAAATCTCCCAACTAAGAAGAGCCCAGGGCCAGATGGCTTCACAGGTGAATTCTATAAAACATTCCGGAAAGAACTGACACCAATCCTGCTGAAACTATTCCAAACCATCGAAACAGAAAGAACATTACCCAACTCCTTCTATGATGCCAACATTACCCTAGTACCAAAGCCAAACAAAGACATCACAAGAAAGGAAAATTACAGACCAATTTCTCTAATGAACCTAGACGCAAAAATACTTAACAAAATACTTGCTAATCGTATTCAACAACACATTAAACGAATTATACACCACGACCAAGTGGGATTCATCCCAGGTATGCAAGGATGGTTCAACATAAGAAAATCAATCAACGTAATACACCATATAAACAGATTGAAGGATAAAAATCACATGATTATATCTATTGATGCAGAAAAAGCATTTGACAAAATACAGCACCCTTTCTTGCTAAAAACACTCCAAATGATTGGAATACAAGGAAATTTTTTGAACATGATAAAGAGTATATATGAAAAACCTAAAGCCAATATTGTTTACAATGGAGAAATCCTAGACTCCTTCCCTCTAAACTCAGGAACAAGACAAGGATGCCCACTGTCGCCGCTCCTATTTAACATTGTCTTAGAAGTACTTGCTCGAGCACTGAGGCAAGAACCAGAAATAAAAGGCATTCAAATTGGAAAGGAAGAAGTCAAAATTTCATTATTTGCAGATGACATGATCCTATACATAGAAAACCCTGAGAGATCTACAACGAAGATTCTAGAACTCATAAATGAGTTTAGTAAAGTCGCAGGTTATAAGATCAATGCGCAAAAATCAGTAGCATTTCTGTACACCAATAATGAGCAAGATCAGGAGGAAATCAAGAAACAAATACCATTCACAATAGTAAATAAAAAAATCAAATACTTAGGAATAAATTTAACTAAAGAGGTAAAGAACTTATACACTGAGAACTATACAAGATTGTTCAAGGAAATCAAAGAAGACCTAAATAAATGGAAGACTATTCCTTGTTCATGGATAGGAAGACTGAACATTATTAAGATGTCTATCCTACCAAAATTGATCTACACATTCAATGCAATCCCAATAAAAATCAATGCAGCCTTCTTTAAGGAACTAGAAAAACTAACTATGAAATTTATCTGGAAAGGAAAGAGACCCCGAATAGCCAAAGACATACTGAAAAAGAAAAACGAAATTGGAGGAATCACACTACCTGACTTCAAAACATACTATAAAGCTACGGTGGTGAAAACAGCATGGTATTGGCATAAGGAGAGACATATAGACCAATGGAATCGAATTGAAAGCTCTGATATAGAACCTCACATATACAACCACATAATATTCGATAAAGCCACCAAACCCTCTCAACTGGGAGAGAGTGGCCTATTCAACAAATGGTGTCTGGAGAACTGGATAGCCATATGTAGAAGAATGAAAGAGGATTACCATCTCACACCTTATACAAAGATCAACTCAAGATGGATCAAAGACCTAAATATAAAAGCCAAGACCATAAAAACCTTAGAAAGCAGTGTAGGGAAACATCTACAGGACCTTGTAATAGGTAATGGATTTATGAATATCTCACCAAAAGCACGAGCAGCAAAAGAACTAATAGATAAATGGGACTTCCTCAAAATTAAAGCCTTCTGCACCTCAAAGGAGTTTGTCAAGAAAGTAAAAAGGGAGCCCACACAGTGGGAGAAAATATTTGGCAATCATATATCTGATAAGAAACTTATAACTTGCATATATAAAGAACTCCTACATCTTGAAAATAAAAAGATAAACAATCCATTTAAAAAATGGGAAAAAGACTTAAACAGACACTTCTCCGAAGAAGAAATACAAATGGCAAGAAAGCACATGAAAAAATGTTCCAAATCTCTAGCTATCAGGGAAATGCAAATCAAAACCACAATGAGATACCATCTTACACCCATAAGATTGGCAGCTATGAAAAAAACAGAAGAATACAAGTGCTGGAGAGGATGTGAAGGAAGGGGAACACTCATCCACTGCTGGTGGGAATGCAGAAGGATCCAACCATTCTGGAGAACAGTATGGCGGTTTCTCAAAAAACTAGCCATAGATTTGCCATATGACCCAGCAATACCATTGCTGGGAATATACCCAGCAGAACTGAAAACAAGAACACAAACCAATATATGTACACCAATGTTCATAGCAGCATTGTTCACTATTGCCAAAAGTTGGAATCAACCCAAATGCCCATCAACAGACGAGTGGATCAATAAAATGTGGTATATACACACAATGGAATACTACTCGGCTGTAAGAACAAACACACTACAAACACATGTGATAACATGGATGAATCTTGAGAACCTTATGTTGAGTGAAGCAACCCAGACATTGAAGGACAAATACTACATGACCTCAATGATATGAAATAAACAAGCTGCCCTAGATAGCAAGAGACTGAACGATAGGCTTGCAGGAAATCGGAGGGTGGAGGAAGGATATGAGCCGATGTCTGCAGGGGTGGAATTTAAGACGATATGGTGGTAAGTATGAACACAAAGAAGAGATAAAAGGGGGGCAAGGGGTTGCCTTTGCTTGGGGCTTTGCGGGTTTGAGGGTGGCTGGGGAGGGACGGGTGGGTAACGTTGCCCAAAAGTGGGGGGAGGGAGGGGTAGCATACGAACCAGGAGAGGGTCAGGTGTTGGTGGAGAGTAAAATGCCGAGAAAATCATATCAAAATATAATAAAGAGGGTTACCTGTTTAGAATGCTCGGAGGGGAGGGTCTGATGCAGGATGGGCTCCTGGGGAATGTCTAAATGCTCATTCTGCCAGAGTGGGTGACACCATGGGGTAGAAACCCAAGTAGTGAGAGTGGGGGTGGACCCACATCCTGGGGAGGACTAATGCCATCCAATAGAGGGAACTGTATCCCTCGAGAGAAAGGGTGGCTCCCAGGGCATTGGGGCAGTTGAGCAAGTTAGGCCCTGAACACTATTCCATCTATCTCTGGAAGTGGCTCCTCAGGAAACGGAGGTTGGCTATCACTGAGGGCACTAAGGTGGAAGGGAAAATGGACGTTAAATGTGTGGAACCAAAGTAAATGGGGGGTAAGAGAGGAGTTTCTTGAGAGTACACAAGGATGGATATAAAACATGTAATATTACACCATAACATATAGGAGATGACAGACTGATAATGTAAACCATAATGTAAAACATAGGATAACTAAAAATGTAAAGAACTGTGTATCCTAAAGTATGCACCATAATGTAAATACAGATGTCACCTTGTTAGAAAGCTAATGTCTCAGACTCTGTACATCACTTTAAGTAAATATGACATGAATAGGGCGTAAGAGTATCACTGTGGAAGGGAAAAGGTTTTCTGGTGGATGTGTGGGAGTGCTGTATATTATATATATACATTGCTGTGGTCTAGGACTCCTGTGAAGAAAAGCTGAATAATTAGGGGGGGGGGGAAAAAAAAATAGGATGTGGAATTTTTTCAAGTCAACATTCTTTATCTAAGTTCTTTATCTAACTTTATCCAAGTTCTTTATCTATCCTTTAAACTCATCGCTATATGCCATTCCCTAGTAAGGGACCATGACATTATATTGGGCTTCAAATTTCGGGGAGTTCTGGATCACAGAGTGTTTCAACAATGGCAATGGAGGGATACTGGTATGGGATACCAATGACAGATGATATATGACTGACAGGGAGCTGTACAGAACATATGTCCAGGGTGCATGGTAATGTTTGGATATACTCATAGTGGCAACAATTAAAAATCACAGTAGGGGGGGTACTGGGTTCCCGGCCAGTGGTGCTCTGTCGTGGTCCCTAGGGGAGCAGCGACAGTCTCCCAGGTACAGTGGTGGGGACCGGGAGGGAGTGAGGGTTCAACAGTGAGCCCCTGATACTAATGACTATGCTTGTGAGCTGATAAACCCAAAATAATAACAAGGCCTAGAGCAACTTTGTGCCTGGGAATTTCCTTCTGTCAGCCTTCATGTTACTCAAATGTGGCCAGTCTCGAAGCCAAACTCAGCATGTAAATGCAATGCCTTCCCCCCAGCGTGGGACATGACACCCGGGGATGAGCCTCCCTGGCAACGAGGGACCACTATCAACTACCAACTGATGATGCAACTGGAAAATGACCTTATACGGAAGGTTCAATGCGGATCAGCAGAATATCCATGTCTACATAAAATACCATGACTTTAAAATGCTGTTTGACCTAAAGTAAGGGGGAAATGGAAAGGAGAAATGAGTTTATATGGCTACGAGTTTCTAAAAAAGAGTCTGGAGGCTGGCAGAAGGTTTGCCCTCATGCACAACTGAGCAGAGTCAGAGAGACAGATAAAGCAGATACAACCCCCAGATATTGGTTCCTTTGAGGGCTAAAGAGACCCATGGGAGTTATGGTCATGGCCGATGGGGTTAACTACCAGGGCAGATGGCCCCTCTTTGGAAATGGAGTTTATGTGTGATGAATCTGGACTCAGATGGGATCTCCCTTCATAAGACTTTCATGCTAATGTGCTGGAGGTGCAGTTAATGTTGGGGTTTAAGATATATTTAGGGGATTTGAATCTCTGGACTGACAATGTGATAGCCAGATCCTGAGCCTCAACAGACTCCAGCACCTACAATCTGATTTATTGGACTTACCACACTCAGCTAAGATGGAGGTGAAGGACAACCACCACACCATGGAGCCTAGAGTGATTACAACTGATAATGGGAGGATTGCATCCAGCATCCAGGTGGAATCTGAGCCTCCTCTTGACATAAAGGTGCAATGGACACAACCAATCCAGTGTCCACATAGAAGAGGTGGCATTGGATTGGGAAAAGTGGACATAATGGACAAAGGGTATGGGGAAAGGCAGGAAGAGATGAGAGGTGGAGGCGTCTTCGGGACATGGAGCTGCCCTGGATGGTGCTTCAGAGGTAATCACCGGACATTGTAAATCCTCACAGGGCCTACATGATGGAATAGAGGAGAGTATGGGCCATGATGTGAACCAATGTATATGAGGTGCAGAGGTGCCCAAAGATGTACTTACCAAATCCAATGGATGTGTCATGATGATGGGAACGAGTGTTGTTGGGGGAGGGGGGAGAGGGGGGGGTGGGGGGGTGGGGTTGAATGGGACCTCACATATATATTTTTAATGTAATATTATTACAAAGTCAATAAAAAATAAAAAAAATAAAAAAAAAAAAAAAAAAAAAAAAAAAAAGATTTCAAAAATGTTCTCTCTATATTCAATAAAAAAATAGAAGAAAATAACGAAAATCTAATATTTGATTATTAATCAACTTGACCTCTCTAAACTCCTCCAACAAGACAACCACAACTATCCACATGTATTCCCTTCTATCTTATTTATTTTTGTACTGAGGGTCAAATGCTTCTTGTAATTTTACATGTTTTACTTAAAATTAAATTCATGTTTCCTTTGAATATAATGTATATTTTAATATGTGAATACACTGTAATGGAAAATGTGCACTGAGCTGAGTCACACACTGCAATACTACAATGTTCCTTGACTGCAGAACTACTTTTGTTATCTAACAGATGTATTAGGACACTCGCATGCACATGGATTTGCATCGTTCTCAACCTGGGTCACTTTGCTCAAAGCTCAGTCACTTGTTTGGTGAGGACAAACACATCACACTTTACCTGTTAATGTCTATAAATTTTCCAAGATAGGAGATCACACATTCACTACCAAGCCCCAATATTTTCATGCTATCCAGAAAGGCTCTTTCTAGACAATTGTGACCTTCTGCAAGCAATCAGGCTTGTCAAACTTGTTCAGTGTTTACTACCGAGGAATAGGAAGTTTCTGGCCAAAGAATCTTCCAAAAATACATATATTTTCATATCAATTCAAGGTAAAATGCTCGAGATTCACAATGAGATATTGGATGGCTAAAGGGAGAAATCAGCTTTGGTATACATAAAACCTCAAGCTAAAGCTCCCTTTAATTCAGAAATATTACTAGTTACACAATGTAAAGCTTTCAACAAAATTTGTTCTGAGGGTAACAGCCAAGGCCTCAGGCATCCATAAAGATTATTGGTTAAAATCATAGAGGAAGATGACAGTTACAACTGCTCATTCAGAGGATTTCCTTACATCCAATCCCAACAAGGGCTCCATCAGGCAGACAGCTTTAATTAAATTCAGAAGAACTGTCAGGCAGAGGTATATGATTTTACATGCTGTCAGAACCACTGCAACAGTACAGTGCCTTTGTGTAAATTAGAGCAGTTTCTCTTCTAAGCAGACAGCTGGGAATTGGGCACACATCTCTCCTGCTTTCATCATCAATTTCCCAGTGAGTTTGTCTCTTTGCACCTGCCCAGCTGCCCTCAGACATCCTCATTTCAAGGGTTTCTATCACAGATCCAGGGGTAGTGGTTATGCTCCAAATATAAGATGGGTTACTCAAATAACTCAGTTGCAGTTGAAAAAGATACAACTCCCAGGCTACGCCAGGAGGCCAGCTGAGTTGGGCAAATGTATATGGAACCATGGGGTTGCCTAGGAGAAAGAGGCAGTGTGAGTTCAGCTCTCAGAATCCCTGCAGTCAGCCAGGATTCTAATGCCTCTTCACAATTGTCTTCAAGCAGTGATGCCAGGACCAGCAGGAATGACTGTGATAACAGGGCTGAAAGTGTTGAAGTGGAGCTGGGGAAGGTTAAAAACTGTTCCATTTCACTTTGTGTCCTCTCACAAATGTCAGCCGTGCTTTCTCTTCTAGACCAACCTACATACTTGGGATATTGGCTGAGGGTGGGGGGTTCAAGGCTCCAGTTCCACCCCAATCCTCTGAGGAGGTCACTCTAGCCAGCCCTGCTCACTGTCCACTAAACCCTGCAGGAACCATTTCTCTCACAGAGACTGCCTGGATAGAGGTGAGTTTTCCCAGGCAGGAGTTCTGCAGTGTCTGAGCCCCAGCAATTCCAGCCAAAAAAGCACCAATAACATCCCAAACAGCCCCAACTATACCCAAACCAATGGCCACAAGCCCTGCTACTACCTATATGCTCCTCCCACAAGTAGTATGGTAACATTCAGCCTCTGACCTCAAGGAGAGTGGGATAATTGTGTGAGTTCTACATCATGGGCACACAAGGTATGTTGGGGGACTCCTTGGGAAGAAAGAAGATGACTGAGGAGGTTTTTCTACAGAAGACTTGGGGCAGGTTTGTCCAGGAGGTAAGAGAGAAGGTTCAAGAAGATGATGCAAGATGCAGTGTGAGTGGGCCAGATGCTGAAGGAAGAAGTGGGTACAGATTTTCAAGAGAACCATTTTAGATATCAACATCTGCAGGATCTGAACAACAAATAGGAACAAGAATATTTAAAGTTAAAGAAACAACACTGCTTAAAGTCTGTATTTCAAGTTCTGCAAAACTGAAGGCAGAAACACTATTTTTGATATGGTCCCAATACAAGAAAACACCTACAAAAGTGGACTAACTTGAACTTAATGAGACTCAGAAAAGATTAGCAAATAAAAAAAAATCAAGACACATTCTAGATACAACTAGCTGAGAAATTTTATACAAATCTATTGAAAAGTTGCACTGTGGTTATCAATGTTTATTTTATAGATATATACCTATTTTAATATATATGCATCATTCTATTCAAGTTAAATGTTTAATCAATTTCATAGTTTATATACTTTAACCTTCTGTTTACTGGCCACCATCCCCAGGAAAATAAGTTTTATCTTTTGTTCACAACTGTATCTCCAAAACTTAAAACATTAGCTGACATGTAGTAGGCACTCAAAATATGATTTTTGAATAAATTCTATAGTGCAAGTTCAGTCTTATCTTAAATAATTCTTTCTATATTCTTTATAAGGTCCCAAGTAAAATCTATTGTTTCAGGTGTTGTTAAAGCTGGATAACAAAAGTAAATGATCTTTATTATAATTTTGAGGATTAGAATGGCAGACCAAATCAACAGTTTCCTTTAGAGAGTAGGGAGTAAAAAACTGACTCCTTCCTGTTTGGATATGTCAACAGGTAAGATCAATTAGAGTATAAAAAGGGCTATATAATTATATAGCAACTGAAAGGAAACTAAGTATGAAATAAATTAACTTATATAACTTATTCATAGTATGCAGTAGACAGAAATTCAAATTCAAACACATTTAACAAAATCCCCTGCAGTATGACGTCCAGGGGATTCTCAGGAACATACTGATCCAGGATCATGTACAGAGGCAGGTGAGTGTGGCTTTTTTCATCTGGAGTTTCCTCAGAGTCTGTTTCCCCTTCTTTCCCAGTGATCAGTTGTTCTGGAAAAAAATCCATGTCCCTGTGGATGCACAGAGGGTCCAGCTGCTGAGAGCAGAGTGAGCAGCTTGAGGCCCACAGGCTTTGTTGAACACAGTGGAGTCTGGCAAATGGTTAAAGATGATGGCCACCTGAAATGGCCATACTGACCACAAGTGTAGCTCAGCCATCAGCAGCCAGGACACCTGCCAAGGACAGTTCCAGGTGCCACTCATAACCAACATCATGAATGCTCAAGACCAAAGAAAATATGCTGTGTGGGACCCACATTAGATGGAAAAATCTAGGAGCCCACGCCAACAGCTCTTGACAGAACCAAGAGGACTAAGTCCTGAGGGCTCTTAGGAATACTGAGCCCAGGGGTCAGGATTAGTATAGTTCCTGGGGGAAGTCAGGAACATGCAACAGAGGCACCAAGTCAAGGGGAAGGTTAAGGAAAGCTTGAGACCATTGAGCCAAAGTGTAGGTACAGGGCAGGTTCAAGGGGAGCTCAGGGTCATGGAGTCCAGGGACCTGAAGACCTGAATCAGGACCATGTGGAGGGTAAGGTCTGGACCACTGAGACCAGGGACCAGGACGTGGGACAGGTGCAGGTGAGTTCAGTATGACCTAGTGCCAAGAACAGGACCTGGGGCAAGTGGAGGGAGAGCTCAGGAACATGGAGCCTAATTTCCAGATTCAAAGCAGGTACAGGGGACAATCAGCAACATGAATTCCAGGGGTCACAACTAGGACAAGTGCAGGGGGATCAAGAACACTAAGGACAAGGTCAAGAAAAGGAGAAACTCAGGACCATGGGGCAAAGGGTCCAGGAAAATGGGTAGGTGGGAGATAGCAGAACTCACACCAGAGAACAGGATGAGGGGCAAGTTCAGGGGAACTCAGGACTACCAAGTCCAGGGACAGAATCAGGGACAAATGCTGGGAGCAAAAAGAGTTTGTAGCTTAGGGGACTGGACCAGAAGCATGTGCACGGGGTATAAAGGAGCTACCTTTCAGCATCTGGGTTTGCTTCTTAGGAATTCTTTATTAAATGACTAGAAGGATCAGGTAAACCTGGCCATGACTTTGCTATATGGCTTAAGTGAAATTTCATTAATGAATTTAAATTTAGGTAATTTCTTTGATAAATAAAAGCTATACTGTTATGTGTAAGACAATATACACAGAAGTTAATCGAAGTGTATAAATTTAAGAGCCTACCTGACAATAAATTCACAGAAGAGGAAGATGTGGAAATGTCACCAATGAAAAAAGTACTTTGACTTTCAGTAAAATGTCCTCACTTTGACAAAATTCACTCCACATGTGGATTTCATTTTCTTACCTATACCTCCTCTGACAAAACCTCTAGGCATGGACATTCTGAATGCCTTACATATTAAGATCTAAATTTGGAGCTTGCCTTATTATCTTCTGAATCTCCAAATCCTGGCACAATCATTGCTGACTTTAGAGTCCAGGCCAACTCCTTCTTACCTCATGTTGCTGCCTCATTCATGTGGAACCAGACTACAGTTTATTTTATATTTTTATTTAATATTTTTGAATAGCCAGGTTGAAATATGTTGCTTTCATGTTCTATTAATCATATGATAAGCTAGAAAAACATGCTCAGGGATGAGTGGATCAAAGTAGTCAATGTTCAGGTAAGGAGCCTGATGGTGAGAAGGGTTGATCTGCCCCAGTAGCACAAGTATGACATATCAGGGACAGGACCAGGGCAAATGGTGCTTGGGAAAATATTGTGATAAGAGAGGAGAGAACATACATGTCCTTTCTGTTTCCCAGATTGGATCATATCACAAATAGGAGATGTGAAAATATGTAACAGCTCTGAACATTTACTTGAATTTCACACATGAACTTACAACTGACGAATGACATCAACAAAGTGGATAATTATAATAGAGAATCCATTATAATTAACCTTGTCAGGGAATATATATTTATTATATATATATCTTATGTATTTTCTGTTTGTGTGTGTGTGTGTATAACTAAATAGATATGTATGTAAACACACACACACACACATATGACCCCTGGAATTAGGGGCACAATGAACATATTCCTAGAGCCATTTTTGGTCCTCTGACTCCCCGTTCAATATATTACCTGCCTGGAAGTAAAGAAATCTGGCCTTGGTGAGAGACTCTCCAGGGAGAGGACTGTGTTTTCTAAGAGCTCAGCCAGCATCCCCCTCCCATTTTGCCCCTAACACAAGGAAATCCCCTCAATTCCCTTCATTTTACATACAAAGTTACCTCCCAAATGCAAATAACCACATGGGTGAACACAGAAAACCAGAGTAAACATTTACTTAAATTGAGGTTCCTCCTCACTCTGGATAGAATTTCCTGGGCATCATGGACCTCATCCATAAGAACTTGAAAGCCTTGTAGATCTTCCTCTTTCTGATGGCAGCTCCCAGATATAAGTGTCTCAGGATTCAGACATGAAGGTAATGGGGATGATGCATCTGAGCACAGGAACTCAATATTGTCCTTGTCTTCAGGTGTCTTGTCCTAGGTGCAGCTGAAGGAGTCAGAACCTCACTTAATGAAGCCCTCACAGGTCCTGTCACTCACCTGCAAAGTCTCTGGAAGCTCTTCAACTGGATATAATATGAATTGGATCTGCCAGTCTACAGGAAAGTCACTGGAGTGGTTCAATAGGATAATTAGTATTGGAAGAATATATTGTAATCCAACTGTTCAGTCTTGACTCAATCTTGACCAGAAACACCTCCAAGAATGAACTTTATTTAAAATTGAGCAGCCTGAGAAATGAGGACCCTATCAGGTATAATTGTTCAGAAGACACAGTGAGGGGTAATCATTGTGAGCCCCGACATAAACATCTCCTGCAGGGTGCTGGAGGTGGGTGCATATAAGGGGAAGGTCTTGGCCACCAGAGAGTGATCAAGTCCAACCCCAGCATCACTGGGGAGGAGATTCCTATTCTTGCCTTAAGTTCTCCTTCCTGCTTCTCAACATATAACCCTCAGAGAACAGCTGTTGCTACTCTTCTCAACAATGATGTGATGTATCCATGATTCAAACTCAGTTTCTTTTAATGTTACTAAATGTATGTGTAAATATATTCCTACATATATATCATATAAATTTTTATGTAACTTATGGGAATTGGTTCTATCTTATGAATATGCTTGAAAATCTGAACAGAACTTACCTTTACCATCTCTGTGAAGTTTTTTCTCTTGTCTTCAATTTCTGAGTATTCCCAGGCAAACTATCCCCCCAGGCTCCGTCATGTAGAACACTATGTCTTTAATGGAAAGTAGAAGGAATTGGAAAGTGTAGTCCTCTCTAGGAGAAACATGCAAGTGCCTTATTTTGTTCTTTCCATCTTATGTGGCATCAAAGATCAGTTCCCTGCTCTCATATTAAGTCCCTTATAGATTATGATTATATTAAATAAAATACCTTCATTGTCTCATTCACACAGGCATTCAATATATAGTAGATATGTAAGATAAAAAGAACAGGTTCACAATCCATCACTTTTTAAATCCAAATGACATTCCTGTTGTTTGTATTTAATTAAAGCATTTCTTCTAATTTTCTCATGCTTGTAACAATCACTTATTTGTCACATTCTTTTTCCCTAATGTCATCAAACATTCTTTTTTTAAAATATTTTATTCATTTTTTTAAAATATTACATTAAAAAAATATGAGGTCCCATTCAACCCCACCGCCCCCAACCCCCACTCCCCCCACAGCAACACTCTCTCCCATCATCATGACAAATCCATTGCACCTGGTAAGTACATCTCTGGGCATCGCTGCACCCCATAGTCAATGGTCCACATCATAGCACACACTCTCCCACGTTTCATCCAGTGGGCCCTGGGGGGATCTACAATGTCCCGTAGTTGTCCGTGAAGCACCACCCAGGACAACTGCAAGTCCAGAAAACGCCTCCCCATCTCATCTCTTCCTCCCATTCCCCACACCCAGCAGCCACCATGGCCACCCTTCCCACACCAATGCCACATTTTCTCTGTGGACATTGGGTTGGTGTGTCCATTGCACATCTATGTCAAGTGGGGGCTTAGATTCCACATGGATACTGGATGCACTTCTCCTGCTTTCAGTTGTAGACACTCTAGGCTACATGGTGTGGTAGTTGACCTTCTTCACCTCCATGTTAGCTGAGTGGGATAAGTCCAATAAATCAGAGTGTAGGTGCTGAAGCATGTTGAGGCTCAGGGCCTGGCTATCATATTGTCAGTCCAGAGATTCAAATCCCCTAAATATATCTTAAACCTCAACACCAAATACAATTCCAGTAAAGTAGCATGAAAGTCTTGTGAAAAGAGATCCCATCTGAGTCCAGTTCCATCACGCAGAAACACCAGCTCCAAAGAAGGGCCATCTGCCATGGCAGTGAACCCCATCTGCCATGACCATAGAACCCATGGGTATCTTTATCCCTTAAAAGAACCAATACCTGGGGTTGTATCTACTTTATCTGTCTCTTAGACTCTGCTCAGTTGTGCATAAGGGCAATCCTTCTAACAACCTCCAGACTCTTTTTTAGAGACTCATTTCTCTTTTCCATTTCCAACTTACATTAGGTCAAACAGCATTTTAAAGTCATCTTATTATATGTAGACAGGAATATTCTGCTGATCCGCATTGAACATTTAATTCAAGTTCATTTTCTAGTTGCATCTTCAGCTGGTATTTGGTAAAGATCCCTCGGTACCAGGGAGGCTCATCCCCGGGTGTCAAGTCCCATGATGGGGGGAATGCATTGCATCTACATGCTGAGTTTTGCTTCGAGACTGGCCACATTTGAGTAACATGAAGGCTGTCAGGAGGAAACTCCCAGGCACAATGCTGCTCTAAGCCTTGTTCTTATTGCAGGCGTATAGGCTCACAAGCATAGTCATTAGTATCAGGAGCCCACTGTTGGACCCTCATTCCTTCCTGGTTCTTACCATTGCACCTGGGGGACTGCCGCTGCTCCCCTAGGGACCACGACAGAGCCCCACCCGGCCAGGAACCCAGTACCCCCCCAGCTGTTGTTTTTAATTGTTTCCACTATGAGTATATCTAAACATTACCATCCACCTTGGACATATGCCCTGTATAACTCCCTGTCAACCATATATAGCCTGTCAATAACATCCCATACCAGTATTCCTCTGCCGCCATTGTTGAACCACTCTGTGACCCAAAACTTCCTGTAAAGTGAATCCCAATATAATGTCAGGTTCCCTTACTAGTAAAATAGAATATAGCGATGAGTTTAAAGGTTAGATCTAGAGTACATATTGATTTGGAAAAATTTCTACTTCCTATCTTTTTCTTTTCTTTTTTCTTAATTATTGAGCTTCTCTTCACAGGAGTCTTAGATCACAGTAATTCATATATACAATATACAGTACTCCCACACATCCACCATAAATCCTTTTCCCTTCCACAGTGATAATCCTTTAACTTATTCATATCATATTTACTGAAACTGATGTACAGACTCCGAAGCAATAGCTTTCAAACAAGGTGACATCTGTGCTTACAATGTGCTCCATACTTTAGGATATACAGTTTTCTAAATTTTTTAGTTATCCTATGTTTTACATTATGGTTTACATTATTAGTCTGTCATCCCCTATATGTTTTTGGTGTAATATTACATACTTTATATTCATCCTCCTCTACTCTCGTGAAACTCCTATCTTCCCCCCACATATACCTTGGTTCCATCCATTCAACATCCATTTGCCCCTCCCCTTGGGGCACACAGCGACAGCCAATCTCCATTTCCTGAGGAGCCACATCCAGTGATACTTGCAACAGTGTTCAGGGCCTGACTTGCTCAACTGCCCTAATGCTCTGGGAGCCACCCTTTCTCTCGAGAGATACAGTTCCCTCTTTTTTTATGGCAATTGTCCTCCCCAGGATGTGGGTCCACCCCAACTCTCACTTCTTGGGTCTCTAACCAATGGTACAACCCACCCTGGCAAAATGAGCATTCAGACATTCCTCAGGAGTCCATTCCGCATCAGACCATCCCCTCCGAGCATCCTAAACAGGTAACCCTCCTAATTATATTTTGATACGATTTTCTCAGCATTTTACTCTTAACCAACACCTGACACTCTCCTATGTTCGTATGTTGCCCCTCCCTCCCCACAATTTTGTGGGCAATATTGTCCAACCGCCCATTCCCAGCCCCCCTCATACCCGCAAAGCCCCACCCAAAGGCATCCCCTTGCCCCCATTTGATCTCTTCTTTGTGCTTATACTTACCGCCAGCTCATCATAGATTCCACCATTGCAGACGTAGGCTGACATCCTTCCTCCACCCCCCGATTTCCTGGAAGCCTATTTTCCAGTCTCTAGCTATCTGAGGCAGCTTGCTTATTTCATATCATTGAGGTCATGTAGTATTTGTCCTTCAATGCCTGGGTTGCTTCACTCAACATAAGGTTCTCAAGATTCATCCATGCTATCACGTGTGTTTGTAGTTTATTTGTTCTTACAGCCGAGTAGTATTCCATTGTGTGTATATACCACATTTTATTGATCCACTTGTCTGTTGATGGGCATTTGGGTTGATTCCAACTTTTGGCGATAGCGAATAATGCTCCTATGAACATTGGTGTACATACACCGTTTTGTGTCCTTGTTTTCAGTTCTGCTGGGTATATATACAGCAGTGGTATTGCTGGGTGATATGGCAACTCTATGGTTAGTTTTTTGAGAAACCGCCAAACTATCCTCCAGAATGGTTGGATCCTTCTGCATTCCCACCAGCAGTGGATGAGTGTTCCCATTTATTCACATCCACTCCAGCATTTGTATTCTCTGTTTTTTTCATAGCTGCCAATCTTATGGGAGTAAGATGGTATCTCATTGTAGTTTTGATTTGCATTTTCTTGATAGCTAGAGATTTGGAGCATTTTTTCATGTGCTTTTTAGCCATTTGTAATTCTTCTTTGGAGAAATGTCTGTTTAAATCTTTTTCCCATTTTTTAAATGGGTTGTTTATCTTTTTATTTTTACGATATATGAGTTCTTTATATGTGCAAGTTATAAGTCTCTTATCAGATATATGTTTGCCAAATATTTTCTCCCATTCGGTGGATTCCCTTTTTACTTTGTTGACAAACTCGTTTGAGGTGCAGAAGGCTTTAATTTTGAGGAAGTCCCATTTATCTATTTGTTCTTTTGCTGCTCGTGCTTTTGTGGTGATATTCATGAAGCCATTTCCTATTACAAGGTCCTGTAGATGTTTCCCTACACTGCTTTCCAAGGTCTTTTTGGTCTTGGCTCTTATATTTAGGTCTTTGATCCGTCTTGAGTTGATCTTTGCATAAGGTGTGAGATGGTAATCCTCTTTCATTCTTCTACATATGGCTATCCAGTTCTCCAGGCACCATTTGTTGAATAGGCCATTCTCTCCCAGTTGAGAGGGTTTGGTGGCTTTATTGAATATTATATGGCTTTATATACGAGGTTCTATATAAGAACTTTCAATTCAATTCCATTGGTCTGTGTGTCTCTCCTTATGCCAATACCATGCGTTTTCACTCCTGTAGCTTTGTAGTATGTTTTGAAGTCAGGAAATGTGATTCCTCCAATTTCATTTTTTTTTTCCATATGTCTTTGGCTATTTGGGGCCTCTTTCCTTTCCAAATAAATTTCATAGTTAGTTTTTCTAGTTCCTTAAAGAAGGCGGTGTTGATTTTTGTTGGGATTGCATTGAATGTGTAGATCAGTTTTGGTAGGATAGACATCTTAATAATATTCAGTCTTCCTATTCATGAACAAGGAATATTCTTCCATTTATTTAGGTCTTCTTTGATTTCCTTGAACAGTCTTGTATAGTTCTCGGTGTATAAGTTTTTTACCTCTTTAGTTAAATTTATTCCTAAGTATTTGATTTTTTTATTTACTATTGTGAATGGTATTTTTTTCTTGATTTCCTCCTGATCTTGCTCATTATTGGTGTACAGAAATGCTACTGATTTTTGCGCATTGATCTTATAACCTGGGACTTTGCTGAACTCATTTATGAGTTCTAGAAGCTTTGTTGTAGATCTCTCAGTGTTTTCTTTGTATAGGATCATGTCATCTGCAAATAATGAAATTTTGACTTCTTCCTTTCCAATTTGAATGCCTTTTATATCTGGTTCTTGTCTCAGTGCTCGAGGCAGTACTTCTAAGACAATGTTAAATAGGAGCAGAGACAATGGGCATCCTTGTCTTGTTCCTGAGTTTAGAGGGAAGGATTTTAGGATTTCTCCATTGTAAACAATGTTGGCTGTAGGTTTTTCATATATACTCTTTATCATGTTCCAAAAATTTCCTTGTATTCTGATCTTTTGGAGTGTTTTTATCAAGAAAGGGTGCTGTATTTTGTCAAATGCTTTTTCTGCATCTATAGATATAATCATGTGATTTTCTTTTCCTTCAATCTGTTTATATGGCGTAATACATTGATTGATTTTCTTATGTTGAACCGTCCTTGCATACTTGGAATAAATCCCACTTGGTAGTTGTGTATAATTCATTTAATGTGTTGTTGAATACGATTAGCAAGTATTTTGTTAAGTATTTTTGCATCTAGGTTCATTAGAGACATTGGTCTGTAATTTTCCTTTCTTGTGGTATCTTTGTTTGGCTTTGGTACTAGGATAATGTTGGCATCGTAGAAGGAGTTAGGCAATGTTCCTTCTGTTTTGATTTTTTGGAATAGTTTCAGCATTATTGGTGTTAATTCTTTCTGGAATGTTTTGTAGAATTCACCTGTGAAGCCGTCTGGCCCTGGGCTCTTCGTAGTTGGGAGATTTTTAATGACTGATTCTATCTCTTTGCTTGTGATTGGTTTGTTAAGATCATCAATTTCTTCTTTCGTCAATATGGGCTCCTTTTGTGTTTCTAGGAATTTGTCCATTTCCTCTAAATTGTCATTTTTGTTGGAATATAGTTTTTTCAAAGTATCCTTTTATGATAGTTTTTATTTCTGTGGGGTGAGTGGTGATATCGTCTTTCTCATTTCTTATTTTGTGTATTTGCATCTTCTCCCTTTTTTTCTTTGTTAGTCTCACTAAAGGTTTGTCAATTTTGTTGATCTTCTCAAAAAACCAGCTCTTAGTCTTGTTTATCTTTTCAAGTGCTTTCTTATTTTCTATTTCATTTAGTTATGCTCTTATCTTTGTTATTTCCTTCCTTCTTCTTCCTTTTGGGTTACTTTGCTGTTGTTTTTCTAATTCCTTCAAATGTGCGGTTAGTTCTTCAATTTTTGCTCTTTCTTCTTTTTTAATATATGAATTTATGGCTATAAATTTCCCTCTCAGTACTGCTTTTGCAGCATCCCATAAATTTTGGTATGTTGTGTTATCATTATCATTTGTTTCAAGGTAGTCATTGATTTCTTTTGAGATTTTCTCTTTGACACATTGTTTTTCTAAGAGTGTGCTGTTTAATTTCAAAATTGTGGTGTGAAATCTGGGCCTCTGTCCCTTGCAAATTTCCAGCTTCACTCCACTCTGGTCAGAGATATTATTTTGTATGATTTCAATCATTCTGAATTCATTAAGCCTTCACTGAGGCCTAGAATATGGTCTATCTTGGAGAATGATCCATGTGTGCTTGAGAAAAATGTATATCCTGCTGTGTTTGGGTGTAACGATCTATATATGTCTATTATATCCAGCTCCTCTAATATAGTGTTCAAATGTTTTGTTTCTTTAGTGATTCTCTTTTGAGATGTTCTATCCAGAGTTGATAGTGGTGTATTGAAATCCCCCACTATAATTGTAGATGAATCTATTTTTTCACTTAGTTTTTCCAGCATTTGCCTCACCTATTTAGAGGCACCCTTGTGAGGAGCATAAATATTTATGATTGTTCAATCTTCTTGACAGATTGTCTCTTTCACTAAAATATAGTATCCCTCTTTGTCTCTCAAATTGTTTCACATTTAAAGTCTATTTTGTCTGATATTAATATAGCTACTCCTGCCTTTTTTTGGTTATTGTTTGCTTGTATGATTGTTTTACAGCCATTCACTTTCAACCTGCATGAGTCCCTGGGTCTAAGATGTGTCTCTTGTAGACAGCATACGGATGGGTCATATTTCCTTATCCAATGTCCCAGTCTGAATCTTTTGATCGGTGAGTTTAATCCGTTGACATTCAGTGTTATTACTTTCAAGGAATTATTTGTGTTAGCCATATTTTGATTGGATTTGTGCTTGTCATATTTTGTTTGTATTTATTTTCCTTCTATTTTTGTCTTTCTTGTTGCTCTTACACTCTCCTCCAACTCTGCCTATTCTGTTTTTTCCTTTCTTCCTGCAGAACTCCCTTTAGAATTTCTTGAAGGGGAGGTTTCTTGTTGGTATACTCTTTCAGTTTCTGTTTATCTGCGAATATTTTGAACTCTCCATCATTTTTGAATGCTAGTTTAGCTGGATAGAACATTCTTTGTTGGAAATTTTTTTCCTTTAGTACCTTGACTATATCATACCACTGCCTTCTTGCCTTCATGGTATCAGATGAGAAATCAGCACTTAATCTTATGGAGCTTCCCTTGTTTGTGATGGTTTTCTTTTCTCTTGCTTCTTTTAGAATTTTCTCTTTGTCTTGAGCATTGGATAATTTGACAAGTATATATCTTGGGTTGGGCATGTTCGGGTTTATGACCAGTGGAGTGCACTGTGCTTCTTTGATATGTACATCTGTCTCTTTCAGTAGATTTGGGAAGTTTTCAGCCATTATTTACTGCAACACTCCTTCTGACCCCTTTCCCTTGTCTTCTCCTTCTGGAATGCCTATAATACGTATGTTTGAGCATTTTGCATTATCAATCATTCAGATCCCTAAGTCCTAGTTGGATTTTTTCTATCTTTTTATCAACCACTTCTACTATCTGTTGATTTCCGATATACTGTCTTCCACATCACTAATTCTCTGCTCTGCCTCTTCTAGTCTGCTGATATTTGCTGCAAGTGTATTTTTGATTTCTTGAACTCTGGTGTTCATTCCCATCATATCTGTTATCTTTTTGTGTATGTCTGCAATTTCCCCTCCAAGTGTTGTCTTCATGTTGTTAACCTCTTCCTTTACTTCATCAAATTTTCGGTGATAAATGTTCTGAGATCTCTCATTGCTTGTGCGAAGTTCTGCTCCCCTTCCTGATTTTTATTTTGTTGTTTGGATTCAGCCATGTTTTCCTGATTACTGGTTTGGTTTGTAGATTTTTGTTGCTGTCTGGTCATCATTTTATCTTGACGGGTTTAATCAGTTCCTTAGCTTCTTTGTCTAGTCTTGGAGATTAATTAGCTTTTGTTTTTGTTTAAGTGTTATATCTTCTCTTCCTCACTTTGTTCTTCTTATTCTACTTTCTTATTGCTGGTTAAGTTCACTTTAAAGGAAATTATTAGTGCCGGGGAAAGACAACTGTGTAAGCAAAGAAAAAGTGTAAAGTTGTACTGGTGATATATGTTAACAAAGCAGCATTATGAGATCTGGGAGGATGGAGGTTAGATTCATGTAAATTGTGTAGATTTATAGCAGTAGGTAGAGTACCAATAATGAGGTAGATGACTGAATATGAGAGGAATATGGTATGAACTAAAAAGCTATTATTTTCGTGAGAGAGGGAAAGAGAAAAGAAAGGTAATAGTTTAAAGAGTGGATAGCAGACAGAAAACAAAACAAAGGTATTAGAAATTAAGAGTTAGACACTTTGTGAATCAAAGAAAGGGAGGTGGAATATAGGAGAGACAGTAGATGATGGAGGATATCAAGATGTAGGGGAAAGGGGATAGTGTAGATAGCCAAAATCTATTCACACAGACATGAGGCAGTGGAGGATGAGGAAACCCAGCAAATGTGAGGTGTTTCGTGCATCATCTATTGGATAGTTAAGATAAGATAGAATAAGAAGAAGATTGAGGACAAGAGAGAGAGAGAGAGAAAAAAAAAAAGACTTTGGGGGATAAGCTGGGAGAAAAGACTGCAAAAATCCTGAAACAACCTGGTCCCGAAGAGCCTCCAATGCTGCCCAGCCACTTTTATGCAGGAGATATTATCAGGTAAGTTCACTCAGCCACCATCTTGCCTTCAACTCCCAAATATTCTTTATAAATATAATATTAAGCTTCCTCTAACAGTTTTCTGTGAAGCAGGTAGGATGATATAAAGAACATATGATAGTCTAATCTTCCCTGCACATCCACAAGCTTCCAAAGGTGGAGTTTACCTGAGGGTCCTGACAGGGAAGCCAGACCTAATCAGATACTTACTTGACCTCATGTTCCAGTGCATTCTGGGAAGCAGAGCATGTCTTCAAGTGCCTCCCCTATGCTCTGGATCTCCAAATTGGAACTGACTGTCTCTTCAGTGTGACTTTTGTTAAAGAAGGAGTTGCTGAGGTCAGGGAGGGGAAAGAAGAAGTGTTATATGGAGGCATTTTCAGGGCTTGGATTTGTCCTGAATAATATTGCACAGACAGATGAAGGACATTATATATCCTGACATAACTCACTGAATGTGCTGGGGGAGAGTGTAAACTTAAATTTAAACTATAATACATGCTGTGTAGCAGTGTTCCAAGATATATTCATCAAATGCAATGAATGTGTCACACGGGTGAAAGAGGTTGTTGATATGGGAAAAGTGTGGGGGTGGGGAGTGTGGTATATGGGGATCTCTTGTATTTTTTAATGTATCATTTTGTGTGATCTATGTATATTTTTAAAAGACCATAAAAATAAATTAAAAAGGAGAAAGATTTCCTGTTCTCAGTTGTCCAGGCCCTAGTGAGCCTATAGTACTCTGTGTAGGGACAGGGGCAGCCTTTTAGAACATGAAAATCCCCTGTAGCCTACCTGGTTAATTGTTGTAATCTCTGAGTAGACGATACCACGGGAAAGACGGGATATGAGCTAGATGGATAGTGATGGGAATATCATCCAAGTGCCCCTGTCCCCACTATATGAGGCAACTCTTGGCTTGTAATGTATTGCAGCACCTCCCTGGGGTAGAGTGTGCATTTTCCCAGATATTGCTGACTAAGCTGCACTGTAGTAAGCTGCCTATTTCAGAGAGTGTCATCATGTTTTAAGCCTTTTATTCCTCATTGAAGTTGGAAGTAGTTCTGGACATCTTCTATGATGAACTCTGTCTCCTTCCATCTTCTATTGGAATGCACCAGTGCCCAGAGGGTCTTGGTTTTCTTTGTTTTCGCCAAGCAGAATAATTGTTTTGCCTTGGACTGGAACTAAGGAGGCAATTGTGGGTGCATTTCTACAATAGTTGCTATCCCCCCCCCCCCCCCAAAACAGTACAGGGAAATAAACTGTTGTTTTGTTTTGTTTCATTCTGTGTAGCATTTTGGTATATTTCCCTAACTTTGGAGAGAAAGTGTGCAAAACAATATTGATATGACCCCTGTGAGATTCAGTCTAGCAATGTTATCAAACTCAGAATTTAGAAATTTATTGACAATTAATAATTTCATCTTCTTACTAACCTATATGTGATCTGTCAATATTGGACCCAAATAAGTTTTAGATTGGGTCCTATTTCTTTTTATTAGCGCCCACTCTAACTTGAGATTTTAATATTTTTCTTAGCTCTGTGACATCAGTTTTTGGACATGTTGAGTACATTTTGATAATTTGCAGTTTTCCAATGGCAGACTGATTTTGTTTGCTTTCCACATGCAGGTTTATGTTTTATTCTGTAGGGGAGCTAGGGGGAAGTTGCTCCTTCTGTATTTCTACAATGGATGCTCTTCCTCTCCCACTCAGTTTATGGAGAGGAGTTTTATTTTACAAGTTGTGTGCTGTTTTTTGGGGGGACTAATCTTAATTCTGTAGGAAAAGCATACAATACCGTAATGATCTATCCCCAATAAGAATCCTTCTAACAAATTTGCAAATAGTTAAATTTGAATTTGTCAAAATTAAATAACTAGTGATATATGGGAATAAACATTAAGAGAGTAAAGGTAGAGCTGAAAGAATGGGGGAAAGTATTTACAGATCATACATCTATTAATGGACTTTTATCTACAATATGTTAATTACTTATATCTCAAAAAATGGTACAAAGATGTACAAAGGGTGAATAAGTAAATGAGAAATAGTGTTGCATGATTTTACATTTTGGAAATATAATCATATCTATAATAAAATACCATTTCACACCCACAAGTAAGGGTAGAATAAAAATCTAGGACAGCAACAAATATTTGAGAGATATGGATAAATAGTAACTCCATTACAATTCTGGTAGGAATGTTAAATAATCAAGACTATTTGAAAATTAGACCTGAAGGTCCTGAAATTATTAAATAAAAAACTATCATACGAACCAACAATTCCACTTCTAGATATATACTCCAAAATATGAAAAATAGGTATTAAAATGTATATCTGTCCAGCAAAGTTCATATCAGCATCATTCACAAAAGCCACAAGTTGTAGGCCATCCAAAAATCCATCAACGGATAAGCAGATAAACAAATG
Source organism: Dasypus novemcinctus (assembly GCF_030445035.2). Lineage (NCBI taxonomy): Eukaryota > Metazoa > Chordata > Mammalia > Cingulata > Dasypodidae > Dasypus > Dasypus novemcinctus. The sequence continues at coordinate 58,324,755 of NC_080691.1, read as the reverse complement.
GATACAAACAATGGAATATCAGTCACTCACACAAAGGGAAGACATATGCTATAATATGGATGAACACTGAAATGTTTCTTTTGAATTAAATAGGTCAAATACTAAGGGATTGTTATATGATTTCACACTCATGGCATTCTTTTTTTTTTAATTCTACTCAATTTATTTTTAAAGATATTACATTTAAAAAATATGAGTTCCCCATTCACCCCCACCGCCCCAACCCCACCACTTCCCCCTCCACCCCCCAATAACACTCTCCCCCATCATCATGTCTCATCCATTGCATCTGGTGAGTACAACTCCGGGAATCGCTGCACCCCATGTCCCGTGTTCCAAACCATAGCCCACACTTTCCCATGTTCCATCCAGTGGGCCATTGGAGGACATAAAACATCCAGCAATTGTCCCTGGGGCACCACCCAGGACAACTCCAAGTCCCGAGAATGCCTCCACATCTCTTCTCTTCCTCCACTTCCCCGCACCCAGCAGCCACCATGGCCACTTTTTCCACATCAATGTCACATTTTCTCGATTATTAACCACAATAGTTCATGAATAGAATATCATTAAATCCACTCCGATCCTTACTGTATTCCTCCTTCCTGTGGACCTTGGCTTGGTTGTGTCCATTCCACATCGATGTCAAGAAGGGGTTTAGATTCCACGTGGATATTGGATGCAATCCCTCTGCTTTCAGTTGTAGGCACTCTAGGCTCCATGGTGTGGTGGTTGACATTCTTCAACTCCATCTTAGCTGAGTGGGGTAAGTCTAATAAATCAGAGTGTAGGAGCTGAAGTCTGTTGAGGTCAGGGCCTGGCTATCATATTGTCAGTCCAGAGATTCAAACCCCCTAGATATATCTTAACCCCCAACACCGTCTACAATTCCAGTAGAGTAGCATGAAAGTCTTGTGAAAAGGGATCCCATCTGAGTACAGCTCCATCATGCAGAAACACCAGCTCCAAAGAAGGGCCAACTGATATGGCAGTGAACCCCATCTGCATGACCATAGAACCTGTGGGTCTCTTTAGCCCTGAAAAGGACCAATATTTGGGGTTGTATCTACTTTATCTGTCTCTGAGACTCTGCTCAGGTGTGCACAAGGGCAATCCTGACAACCTCCAGACTCTTTTTTAGAGACTGATAGCCATATAAACACATTTATCCTTTCCATTTCCCCCTTAATTTAGGTGAAAGAGCATTTTTAACTCCCGTTATTATATGTAGACAGGGATATTCTGCTGGGCCGTGTTGAACCTTTAATTCAAGGACATTTTTTAGTTGCATCATCAGCTGGTACTTGGTAGTGATCCCTCGGTACCAGGGAGGCTCATCCCCAGGTGTCATGTCCCATGCTGGGGGGAATGCATTGCATTTACATGCTGAGTTTGGCTTCGAGACAGGCCACATTTGAGTAACACGGAGGCTGTCAGGAGGAAACTCCTAGGCACAGTGCTGCTCTAGGCCTTGTTCTTATTTCAGGTGTATAGGCTCACAAGCATAGCCATTAGTATCAGGGGCTGACTGTTGGACACTCATTCCTTCTTGGTCCTTACCATTGCACCTGGGGGACTGCCGCTACTCCTTTAGGGACCATGACAGAGCCCCACCTGGCCAGTAACCCAGTACCCCTCCAGCTGTTGTTTTTAATTGTTTCTACTATGAGTATATCCAAACATTACCATGCACCCTGGACATATGCCCTGTATAACTTCCTGTCAACCATATATCGTCTGTCAGTAACATCCCATACCAGTATTCCTCTGCTGTCATTGTTGACCACTCTGTGATCCAAAACCTCCTGAAAAGTGAAGCCCAATATAATGTCAGGTTCCTTTACTAGTAAAATGTAATATAGTGATGAGTTTAAAGGTTAGATATAGAATATGTATTGATTAAGAAAAATTCTGCATCCTATCTTTTTCTTTTCTTATTTCTTAATTATTGAGCTTCTCTTCACAAGAGCCTTAGATCACAGTAATTCATATATACAATATACAGTACTCCACACATCCACCATAAAACCTTTTCCCTTCCACAGCGATAATCTTATAACTTATTCATATCATATTTACTGAAATTGATGTACAGACTCTGAGACAATAGCTTACAAACAAGGTGACAGTTGTGCTTACATTGTGTTCCATACTTTAGGATATACAGTTTTCTAAATTTTTAGTTATCCTATGTTTTACATTATGGTTTACATTATTAGTATGTCATCCCCGAAATGTTTATGGTGTAATATTACATGTTTTATATCCATTCTTGTGTACTCTCGCAAAACTCCTCTCTTACCCCCACATTTACCTTGGTTCCATCCATTCAACATCCATTTGCCCCTCCCCTTGGGGCCCACAGTGACATCCAATCTCCATTTCCCGAGGAGCCACGTCCAGAGATACTTGCAACAGTGTTCAGGGCCTGACTTGCTCAACTGCCCTAATGCCCTGGGAGCCACCCTTTCTCTCGAGAGATACAGTTCCCTCTTTTTTGGTGGCAATTGTCCTCCCCAGGATGTGGGTCCACCCCCACTCTCACTACTTGGATCTCTACCCAATGGTACAACCCAACCTGGCAAAATGAGCATTCAGACTTTCCCAGGAGTCCGTCCTGCATCAGACCATCCCCTCCGAGCATCCTAAACAGGTAACATTCCTAATCATAATTTTTTTATTGACATTGTAATAATATTACACTAAAAATATATATATATGAGGTCCCATTCAATCCCAACACCCCCACCCCACCTCTCCCCCCCCCAGCAACACTCATTCCCATCATCATGACACATCCATTGCATTTGGTAAGTACATCTTTGGGCACCTCTGCACCTCATGGTCAATGGTCCACCTCATGGCCCATACTCTCCCCCATTCCATCCAGTGGGCCCTGTGAGGATTTACAATGTCCGGTGATTGCCCCTGAAGCACCATCCAGGGCAGCTCCATGTCCCAAAGACGCCTCCACCTCTCATCTCTTCCTGCCTTTCCTCATACCCATCAGCCACCATGTCCACTTTTCCCAATCCAATGCCACCTTTTCTATGTGGACATTGGATTGGTTGTGTCCACCTAATCATAATTTGATACGGTTTTCTCAGCATTTTACTCTCAACCAACACCTGACACTCTCCTATGTTCATATGTTGCCCCTCCCTCCCCCCAATTTTTTTGGGCAATATTACCCATCCGCCCATCCCCAGCTCCCCTCAAACCCGCAAAGCCCCACCCAAAGGCATTCCCTTGCCTGCATTTTATCTCTCCTTTGTGCTCATACTTACCTCCAGCTCATCAAAGATTCCACCCCTGCAGACGTCATCTCACATCCTTCCTCCACCTCCCAATTTCCTGTAAGCCTATCTTCCAGTCTCTAGCTCTCTGAGGCAGCTTGCTTATTTCATATCATTGAGGTGATGTAGTATTTGTCCTTCAATGCCTGGGTTGCTTCACTCAACATAAGGTTCTCAAGATTCATCCATGTTATCATGGGTGTTTGTAGTGTATTTGTTCTTACAGCCAAGTTATTCCATTGTATGTATATACCACATTTTATTGATCCACTCATCTGTTGATGGGCATTTGGGTTGATTTCCAACTTTTGGCGATAGTGAACAATGCTGCTATCATCATTGGTGTACATATATCGGTTTGTGTCCCTGCCTTCAGTTCTGCTGAGTATATACCCTGCAGTGTATTGGTAGGTCATGTGGCAAATCTATGGTTAGTTTTTTGAGAAACCGCCAAACTGTCCTCTGGAAAGGTTGCATCCTTCTGCATTCCCACCAGCAGTGGATGAGTGTTCCCATTTCTTCACATCTTCTCCAGCATTTATATTCTTCTGTTTTTTTTCATAGCTGCCAATCTTATGGGAGTAAGATGGTATCTCACTGTAGTTTTGATTTGCGTTTCCCTGATAGCTAGACATTTGGAGCATTTTTTCATGTGCTTTTTAGCCATTTGTATTTCTTCTTTGGAGAAGTGTCTGTTTAAATATTTTTCCCATTTTTTAAATGGGTTGTTTATCTTTTTTATTTTCAAGATATAGGGGCTCTTTATATATGCAAGTTATAAGTCTCTTATCAGATATATGGTTGCCGAATATTTTCTCCCATTCGGTGGATTCCCTTTTTACTTTGTTGACAAACTCGTTTGAGGTGCAGAAGGCTTTAATTTTGAGGAAGTCCCATTTATCTATTTGTTCTTTTGCTGCTCGTGCTTTTGTGGTGATATTCATGAAGCCATTTCCTATTACAAGGTCCTGTAGATGTTTCCCTACACTGCTTTCCAAGATCTTTATGGTCTTGGCTCTTATATTTAGGTCTTTGATCCGTCTTGAGTTGATCTTTGCATAAGGTGTGAGATGGTAATCCTCTTTCATTCTTCTACATATGGCTATCCAGTTCTCCAGGCACCATTTGTTGAATAGGCCATTCTCTCCCAGTTGAGAGGGTTTGGTGGCTTTATCGAATATTATATGGCTATATATATGAGGTTCTATATAAGAACTTTCAATTCAATTACATTGGTCTCTCTGTCTCTCCTTATGCCAATACCATGCTGTTTTCACTCCTGTAGCTTTGTAGTATGTTTTGAAGTCAGGTAGTGTGATTCCTCCAATTTCGTTTTTTTTTTTTTTTTTTTTTCCATATGTCTTTGGCTATTTGGGGCCTCTTTCCTTTCCAAATAAATTTCATAGTTAGTTTTTCTAGTTCCTTAAAGAAGGCTGTGTTGATTTATTGGGATTGCATTGAATGTGTAGATCAGTTTTGGTAGGATAGACATCTCAATAATATTTAGTCTTCCTATCTATGAACAGGGTATATTCTTCCATTTATTTAGGTCTTCTTTGATTTCCTTGAACAGCCTTGTATAGTTCTCAGTGTATAAGTTTTTTACATCTTTAGTTAAATTTATTCTTAAATACTTGATTTTTTAATTTACTATTGTGAATGGTATTTGTTTCTTGATTTCCTCCTGATCTTGCTCATTATTAGTGTACAGAAATGCTACTGATATTTGCGCATTGATCTTATAACCTGCAACTATACTAAATTCATTTATGAGTTCTAGAAACTTTGTTGTAGATCTCTCAGGGTATTCTATGAATAGGATCATGTCTTCTCCAAATAATGAAATTTTGACTTCTTCCTTTCCAATTTGAATGCCTTTTATATCTGGTTCTTACCTCAGTGCTCTAGTGAGTACTTCTAAGACAATGTTAAATAGAAGGGGAGACAGTGGGCATCCTTGTCTTGTTCCTGAGTTTAGAAGGAAGGATTTTAGGATTTCTCCATTGTAAACAATGTTGGCTGTAGGTTTTTCATATATACTCTTTATCATGTTTCAAAAATTTCCTTGTATTCTGATCTTTTGGAGTGTTTTTATCAAGAAAGGGTGCTGTGTTTTGTCAAATGCTTTTTCTGCATCTATAGATATAATCATGTGATTTTTTTCCCTTCAATCTGTTTATATGGTGTATTACATTGATTGATTTTCTTATGTTGAACCATCCTTGCATGCCTGGATTGAATCCCACTTGGTAGTTGTGTATAATTCATTTAACGTGTTGTTGAATATGATTAGCAAGTATTTTGTTAAGTATTTTTGCGTCTAGGTTCATTAGAGACATTGGTCTGTAATTTTCCTTTCTTGTGGTGTCTTTGTTTGGCTTTGGTACTAGGGTAATGTTGGCATCATAGAAGGAGTTAGGCAATGTTCCTTCTGTTTCGATTTTTTGGAATAGTTTCAGCAGGATTGGTGTTAGTTCTTTCTGGAATGTTTCGTAGAATTCACCTGTGAATCCATCTGGCCCTGGGCTCTTCTTACTTGGGAGGTTTTTAATGACTGATTCTCTCTTTTTACTTGTGTTTGGTTTGTTGAGATCATCAATTTCTTCTTTCGTCATTATGGGCTGCTTATGTGTTTCTAGGAATTTGTCCATTTCCTCTAAATTGTCATTTTTGTTTGAACATAATTTTTCAAAGTATCCTCTTATGATAGTCTTTATTTCTGTGGGGTCAGTGGTGATATCCCCTTTCTCATTTCTTATTTTGTGTATTTGCATCTTCTCTCTTTTTTTCTTTGATATTCTTACTAAAAGTTTGTCAATTTTGTTGATCTTCTCAAAAAACCAGCTCTTGGTCTTGTTTATCTTTTTAAGTGCTTTCTTATTTTCTATTTCATTTAGTTCTTCTCTTATCTTTGTTATTTCCTTCCTTCTTCTTCCTGTTGGATTACTTTGTTGTTGTTTTTTTTTTTCTAATTCCTACAAATGTGCAGTCAGTACTTCAATTTTCTCTCTTTCTTCTTTTTTGATACATGAATTTAAGGCTATAAATTTCCCTCTCAGTACTGCTTTTGCTGGATCCCATTAATTTTGGTATGTTGTGTTATCATTATCATTTGTTTCAAGGTAGTCATTGATTTCTTTTGAGATTTCCTCTTTGACCCACTGTTTTTTAAAGGTTGTGCTGTTTAATTTTCAAATCATGGTGTGAAATTGGGGCCTCTGGCCCTTGCAAATTTCCAGCTTCACTCCACTCTGGTCAGAGATATTATTTTGTATGATTTCGATCTTTCTGAATTCATTAAGCATTTCTTTGAGGCCTAGCATATGGTCTATCTCGGAGAATGATCTATGTGTGCTTGAGAAAAATGTATATCCTGCTGTGTTTGGGTGTATTGATCTATATATGTCTATTAGGTCCAGCTCCTCCAATATACTGTTCAAATATTTTGTTTCTTTAGTGATTCTCTTTTGAGATGTTCTGTCCAGAGTTGATAGTGATGTATTAAAATCCCCCACTATAATTGTAAATGCATCTATTCTTTCTCTTAGTTTTTCCAGCATTTTCCTCATGTATTTAGACGTGCCCTTGTTAGGAGCATAAATATTTATGATTGTTCAATCTTTTTGATAGATTGTCCCTTTCACTGAAATGTATATCCTTCTCTGTCTCTCACAATCATTTCACAATTAAAGTCTATTTTGTCTGATATTAATATAGTTACTTCTGCCTTTTTTTGGTTATTGTTTGCTTGTATGATTGTATTCCAACCATTCACTTTCAGCCTCCATGAGTCTCTGGATCTAAGATTTGTCTTTTGTAGACAGCATATAGATGGGTCTTATTTCCTTATCCAATGCCCAGTCTGAATCTTTTGATAGATGAGTTTAATGCATTGACATTCAGTGTTAGTACTTTGAAGGAATTATTTCTGTTAGCCATATTTTGATTGGACTTGTGTTTGTCATATTTTGTTTGCTTTTTGTTCTTCTTCTCTTTTTGTCTTTTTTTTTTTTTTGCTCTTACACTCTCCTCCAACTCTGCCTGTCCTGCTTTTTCCTTTCTTCCTGCAGAACTCCCTTTTGAATTTCTTGAAGGGGAGGTTTCTTGTTGGTATACTCTTTCAGTTTCTGTTTTTCTGTGAATATTTTGTACTCTCCATCATTTTTGAGTGCTAGTTTTGCTGGATAGAGTATTCTCGGTTGGAAATTTGTTTCTTTTAGTACCTTGACTATATCATACCACTGCTTTCTTGCCTCCATGGCTTCAGATGAGAAATCAGCACTTAATCTTATGGAGCTTCCCTTGTATGTGATGGTTTTCTTTTCTCTTTCTGCTTTTAGAATTTTCTCTTTGTCTTGAGCATTAGATAATTTGACAAGTATATGTCTTAGCATGGGCCTGTTGGGGTTTATGATGATTGGGGTGTGCGGTGCTTCTTTGATATGTACATCTGTCTCTTTCAGTAGATCTGGGAAGTTTTCAGCCATTATTTACTGCAACACTCCTTCTGACCCCTTTCCCTTCACTTCTCCTTCTGGAATGCCTATAATACGTATGTTTGAGCGTTTTACATTATCATTCAGGTCCCTAAGTCCTACCTGGATTTTTTCTATCTTTTTATCAACCACTTCTACTACCTGTTTGATTTCCAATATACTGTCTTCCACATCACTAATTATCTGCTCTGCCTCTTCTAGTCTGCTGATATTTGCTGCAAGTGTATTTTTGATTTCTTGAACTCTGGTGTTCATTCCCATCATATCTGTTATCTTTTTGCGTATGTCTGCAATTTCCCCTGCAAGTTTTGTCTTCATGTTGTTAACCTCTTCCTTTACTTCATCAAATTTGTTGGTGATAAATGTTCTGAGATCTTTCATTACTTGTCCCCTTCCTGATTTTTAGTTTGTTCATTGGATTCAGCCATGTTTTCCTGATTACTGGTTTGGTTTGTTGATTTTTGTTGCTGTCTGGTCATCGTTTGTCTCGACAGGTTTAATCAGTTCCTCAGCTTCTTTGTGTATTCTTGGGGATTAATTAGCTGTTGTTTTTGTGTAAGTGTTATATCTTCTCTTTGTCACTTTGCTCTTCTTCTTCTAATTTCTTATTGCCGGTTGAGTTCACTTAATGGAAAGTGTTAGGGCCAGGCAAAGGCCCCCAGAATGGCCACCTCGGGCCGCCTCTCCACTGCAAGCAATTTAATGATGCAGATCTTTAGCCAGGCCCAGGGGTCGGACTCCAACTGGAAACGCCGATAACCGAGTCCATAACCGAAATTCCCACACTTCGCAAAATATTCCCCTAATGGGCTTCCAGACCCTGCAACAGCCTTCTGGTGGCGTCTCTTTATTGCTATCAATTTAAGCCCACTGCAGATTGGCATCCGAGCTTGGAGGGGGCGGGGCTCTAGGAGGAAGCGCTATTATTTGTGTCCGCAATCAAAAATTCCCCACTTTGCAATAGAAGTCCCATTTGTCTCCTCAAATCGGTCTGCAAAGTCCTCCTGTCCTGTTAACCCCCCAAAAGCCTGCTCAGGGCTTGTGAATTCCCCAGTACCACAGAACCTCCAGAAAATGCTGTGCAGCACCAGTGCCGCGGCTCCACCCACCACAAGAGTGAGCAAATAGAGTCTCAATTATATCTTATAGATGCATTTTCTCTGTTACCTTCCCACCAAATCAATGTCCAGACACCTCCTGCCCTGCAAAAATCCTGAAACAGCCTGGTCCCGAAGAACCTCCAATGCTGCCCAACTGCTTTTTTGCAGGAGATATTATCAGGTATGCTCACTCAGCCACTATCTTGTCCCCGCTCTCATGGCATTCTTAGAATATGCTAAATATAGGTACAAGAAGTAGATTAGTGGTTACCATATTCAGGATTGAATGGGGGGTTAATTCTTAACAGATACAGACATTATGTTTGGTGTGTTGAAAAATTTTGGTAATTTTGCTCATGATTCTAGCATAAAATTTTGAATTCAATGAATAGCCCTCATTGTGCACATGAAAGTGGTTAAAGATAGAATGTTTTTGTACAAATGTAACTTGAATAGTTAATTTTGTTATATAATAGAGATGAAGTATTGGTACTTAGTATTTCATGGATTAACATTGAAAGCAATATAACAGAAAGAAACAAGTTATGGATTACAATATAATGTATTTCATTCCATATTAAAGTTAAGAATAGGAATAACTATAGAGATAAAAATTTGATTTATTGTTTATTAGAGGTAAATGGAACTTGTAAGGATAGGAGGATATTAGGAAGAGTGCATGTTGTTTCTTTATGAGCTAATGAAAATATTCTATAGATTCTCATATTGGCAAAACATATTTTAGTATAAAACAATAATCATTCAATTATATGCTTTAAATAGATGAGCTTCATGATATATGATTTATATCACAACAAAATTTTCTTTTTAAAAAATAAACTAAATTGTTCCTTGGAGTGAAGGAAATGGGTGGGAGCAGAAATTATGGAGTGAATGATAACTTTGGGGAGTTCATTATTGGTGTGGTGGTGATGGTTACACCAGTGTACATATATGGAAAGTCTTGTCAAATGTTACAAATATGTATAATTATATCAATTATACTTCAATAATGCTGATACAAACAAAAAAAATGGATAGATTTGAATAGGATGGAAAGATGGACAGATAAATTATAACCTGTGAAAGTCCAGATAGTATTTTAAGTACATCTCCTGAACACTGGTTCTCTACATTTTTTAGGTTAAAACACCAATGATGCTGCAACATCAAACAGTGGTCTCATTACACAAAGAAGGATCTACAAATCTGTCTAGACATGCCCCACTCTGTCCTCTAGAATGTTCAGGGAAGGCATTGAGTCTCATACTGAGGAACACAGAAAAGACACTGGCTCACCATGAACAGATACAGACTTTGGGCATGGGCCAAACATTATAAATTTATGTTTGAAATTTTACAGCTATATTTTTACATATATAAAAATGAAATATGATCAGGCTTTCATAGTGTTTAGTTCAGTGATATCAAGTAATATCATCCCAAACGCCATCATTGCCACCCTGCTACCCCAGCACACTCATATCTGCTCTGGGGTACTTCTCCTTCTCAAGGATCTACCCAGAGAGCTAATTGCATAGTAGGAGGACTTGCAAATAGTTTGCCTCCCAATGCTGATATAAATCAATCCAGTCCTGATCCTGAAATTCTGAAAGAGGAGACCTGCCCAGGGATAGCTAGGTGTTCTCATTTAGTGATCAAGAATGAACACACATGAATCATAATGTCATTAACTCTGACGTGGGTTTTCTCATCACTATTTTAAAAGATCAATTTATGGGAAACAAAAGACATTGATTATGTGAGTCGATATGAGTGAAAGAATCAGTGGAAGTGTGTGGCAATGGCAGCTTTACTAATGCCTGAGACAAACCAATGCATCCCTGGAGCCTGTGGGTCCCAGTTCATGTTGTAACTATTTGAGGTGTATCTAGAAGGTTCCAAGGGTAGTGTCAGAGACACCATGTGCTGTATCAATACTCACCCAGACACCACCAACAGAACACCTGCAAGCACAGACCCCCTGGTCAGGAAAATGGCCATACACTATCCTCTGCTTTCACATTAGTACAGCAGAGATTACCAACTGCTCAGTGTAGGAGAGACATGGGTACTACAATCCTCAGAATCTGCAGAGAACACTAGCAGTTGATAATTAGAACCATGGTGTCCCTGATATTAGATGACCTTAAGCTGCCTCCTGCCTTTGAGTGCTGCTTATGTCCATATAATGAAGGGTTAGAATTTGGAAACTCAGAAGTCTGACTTATCTAAGCTCTTTCTCCAACTCATAATCCTAGGAAATAGAAGTTGTAATGTAATCTCCATTTTTGTAACATCTGTTTTGCTTTCTTGTTACAAATTTTGTTAGAGACAAGTGCTACCATTTATTTGGCCCCCTCCATCTTAAGAATCTGCTGATTTTTTATAGCAAACTCAACAAAACAGTAATTTTTCAGTATACTTTTATGTATGAATTTTTGAATGCCAATGATTGTCTAAACCCCATTTATGTCAGCATGATCTGTTATCATCTTGGTTACCTTCTTTCATGCTGAAAGATTGAAAAGTCATTCCAACTCTGGCAGAGAGGTAAGAATTTTTCTTTTGAAAATAATTTTAGTGCCTCCAATTTTATTTATATCCCATGAAGCTTTGAAAATAATTTCATGAGAAGGAGACAGATAAACTACTTTAAAATGCTGGATTAAGACCCATTTTAACTAAATGTTCTGGGAGAAACACCTGAATGATCTGTGGACTAGGTCCAGCTCCCACTGTAGAGTGAAGTCAGGAATGTCCAAGCTATAGGGGAAGGAGGATAAGGAGGAGATTGGTGAGATGAGGAGGGGTTATTCTCAGGATCCAGGTCTTCCTTTCCTAGGGAAATCCCAAGTCTCTTTTCTCTTTCATGGATCCTATCAGTTTGGGAACAGCCTCTTAATTTATATTTCATCTATGATGGATGCCCAGGCATGAGCTGTAAGACCTCACTTCTTAGCCTGCCCCTTAAGAATGACCTCTGGAGAGACAAACCCCTGTCCTTTTCTCTCTGTCCTGAGTCTGCACCTCTGTGCTACCCTCCCCACTGTGCATGTGCCCTCCCCCTCCCCATTATGGCAACTTCTATTTTGGCTCCTGGAAACCCAATGGTTTGTGGAGTCCCTGCCTCTTGTCCCTTGCTGCTCCCTCACAGACATTCATCCCCTCCACTGTCCCAGGAAGCACCCACTTTGGTCTATCCTTGATCATCTGTCTCTTTCCCTAGAGTTAGGCAGGCTGTTCTGAAATTCTCTTTGCCATCATATTGGGATTTGCTTTACAAATGGGCTCCATATATTTAGCTTCTCTCCTAACTCCATCTACCCTGGCTTTCTTGAAACCAACACCTGATGCATCACAGGCACTCAGATTTGCCCTAAACTCCTGCCTTTCTGATTGCTGTATGATTTTGGATGGGTTTGGGACTGGTCACTTTTATGCAAACATCTCAATAGATTGGCCAAAATTAGGGCATTTTAATATCTCATTGTCAAAAGATACATTCCCTCAAGATCTACATAACTCAAAATGATTTGAAGATGTTTCAGAAAATGGAAAGATAGCCCTTGGCTTCCACAGAGAAGGATGGCAGAAGAGCCTGAGCTGTGCTGCAGTTCTCTGCTTCAGCTGCTACTGGAGGTGAAGGACTTAGGAGGTCTCTCCAGAAACAGCTACTTCAAAGGCTCCTACTTCCACTGCAGTCTCCCCAAGACAAAGGAACCTCTTGGTGGCTCCACTCACAAAAAATAACATTTTGCTAATGGCCATGGAAGACTCCCTATCATGAGAACAAGGAAGTGGACTGTAGAGTGTACCCAAACCATCCAAGGGCTCATCGAACTCATCACAAAGTTCTTTAAACATATTGCTTTGGAAGGGTTGCTTATTTATGTGAATCAATCCTTTTCCCCTTCCCCAGACCAGGAAATTGGGATGATCTATGAGTGTTTTGACAGTGGTGGCAAACTGGTCCTACATTACTGTAAATCTCAGGCATGGGAATGAACACCCCCCCCCTCCCCAAAAATAAAACGCACAAAAACTCACAACTTAAAATTATCTTTACAAATGACACAGAAAGTCTGATACATTTTGAGGTTTGTGGCAATAGATTTAAGGATATGATCTACTCAGCCATGTATCTACTATAATTTATGTTCATGTATAAGAATACATCCATGGATATAGACTGAACTCAAAAATATAATTATAAAATTTTTGTTAATACACAGATCATTATAAAAGGTAGAATATTTTGCTCCTAGTATCCATAATCCAGATCTGCCTTCAAGACATTGAAAAAAAGGCTGTATAAAACTTCATTATGTGAATGTGTGAAATTGTATATTTGTAGAATTAACGCTCCATTGATTTTTTCACTGTAAAAGTTCACTACTTAAGCATTCATTTTTTGTCTTATTCAGGAAAGTAGACTTTGTAAGAGATGTGAGGTGTGCCTGTTTTTAAACATTTATATCTAACTATGTTATATATTATAAGTCATCTGCTGTTGTATTTCTTATATTGACAAGAAGAGGGCAGCCTAGCTGGCAGAATGATTAGAAGTTTGGTTTAAATTCTTTGCCAGGTGATAATGGGGAAAAAGCTGTTCCTACCAAGAAAGCAATCACCTAGTAAGAGAGCAAACATATCAATAACCTGGAAGACAGTGTTAGAGAATATGCATTATTTAAAATGAATTATTTTCATTGGGAAAAAGAAGTAATTTTGCAAATTGTAGACAATTGAATAGTAGTTTATTTTCAATTCTATCATTTAATGATTTCAGAGTCCCAGTGGTATAGCTGCAGTTGTTATCTATTATTAATGTGTTTTTAAGTAGCTTATGGGTATCCCTGGAAATATTTTGTGTTTCATATGTATTTTTCAACTAGAAAGCCTTCAAAAATGATTTAAAAATACCTTTAGGTATTATGTTTCTTTCATGCAATGACTAAAAGCTTACCATTTGCATTAGTCAGGATTACCATTTTTATGTCTACCCACTATAGGACTCCAGGGATGGAGACAGAGGTTCTGGAGCTGGCCACAATGTCCATCACAGCCCTGGCTTGAGGGGAGATTTTGAGTGCTGTGGAAGGGCTTCATCTTCACCATAGGGAGTGCCTTCTGGTCCCTGTCAGGCTCACACCAGCTCACTCAGCAGAGATCTCTGGTCTGCCCTTGGTAGTTCTCACAGTTGTAGCAGTTGGCCATTTCAGAGAAAAACATGAGGTTTTACTGTCTAGGATGGAAGTCCACATCCTGAGAACCTGAAATAGAAACTTCAAGAGAGCAGGAAGCAGGACTGGAGGGAGTAGAGGATCATTTGTCTGTGTGATGTGTGCAGCATGGTTGGCAGGAATGTGATTACTGCCCTAACTTTCCAGGACTTGTAGGCAGCACCTCCCCGATAATCTATTCAGCTCTCTTGAATGGCTGTTCCTCCAAGAAATGGACCTGTTCTGGGAATTGAGTGGGAGCTTACAGGGTCAGACCCAGTTGGTCACCTGGCCTAGCTTATGGCTTATTTCTCTGGGGAAGCAAAGGAAATAGGTTGGGATTCCCATTCATATGGCAACTGTCATTGGCTCTGACACACAATTGTTCAGAAACTCAACTTCCTGCTCCCTGAAACCAACAGACAGAAGGAAGAGAGTATTTTGGTGATCATATGAGACATATGTGTGTTATAATGAGAGAAGCCTGGACAATAAGTATATTCTTCAGGAGAAACTGGAGAGAGAAAGCTCTGCGCTGTTGCTAGGACTGGAATGTTTTCCTTGCTCTTGACATCAGAGAATTCTCAGTGATTGTTTTCACAGAGAGCTCTGAATGCAGAGACTGCAGGGCAAGTGAGAGCCTCAGGTGCAGGTGAGGGGGAGCTGATGTGCCCTGTGGGTGAATGACATGCAAATGGACCCCCTTCCTCTGTGCCTGAAATCCAGCCCTGGCCCAGACCTTGTAGCTCTGAAAGAGGATCCCCCTCTCCTGTGTCTGAGCTCTCCCTACTCTGTGCCCAGGACTGAGGAAGAGGAGCCACCATGAAGGGAGTGTTGAGCTGGGCTTTCCTTTTGTCAATTTTCCATGGTAATTTGAACCAGAAACTGTTTTTGCTGCAGTGTGAATATGTGTGTGTGCATTTGTACTTATGTGTATATGACTATATATAACTCAAACTTGAATATCTGTTTGCAGGTGTCCTTTGTGAAGTGCAGCTGGTAGAATCTGGGGGTGACTTGAGACAGCCTGGAGGGTCTCTGCATCTCTCCTGCTCTGCCTCAGGATTTACCTTTAATGACTGTTACATGAGCTGGGTCCGCCAAACTCCAGAAATGGGGCTGGAGTGGGTCGCATCGATTAACAGTGGTAGTAGTTACATATATTATGCAGACTCTGTGAAGGGCAGATTCACCACCTCCAGGGACAACGACAAGAACCAGCTGTTTCTGCAAATGAATGGCCTGAAACCTGAGGACACAGCTCATTATTACTGTGTGAAGGGCACAGTGAGGAGAAAGCAATGCTGACCCAGACAAAAACGTCTTCTGTGGGGTGGTCAAAATGGGATGTTCAGGACCCACTGAGCACAAGGAGCAGCTGCAGGAGCAGGCACAGAGAGGTGGTTAAGGACTTGTTTCCTGCCAGGGTCTGGGGCTTCCTCTCCAGCTGTTTCCCTAGGTAACATCTTTGAATTGAAATTCCTGTGCCTGTCACTGATGTAACAAATTAGAGTAGTTATGATATTATAGGAAGATGGAGAATCCCATGCAAAATCAGCCAACTCTCCCATACGAAAGCAGAAATGAATCTTCCAACCTTTGCCTGGTTCAGGATTCTGATTTGTTCATGGCAAAGTGGTCAACCTTTCAGCATGGGACTGAAGGAGAAGACCCAGTACTATTCTTCATTAGGTAAATCTTTGTCCTTCACATGAGAACCAAGAGAATTGTTCCAGACTATAGATTGTACTGGATTTCAAATTTTACTCCTACTTACACAAAAAGAGACTCAGAATTAATCTGATTGTCTCTTTGTCTGTTAATCCATTTTATTTTCCTTGAATCTTTTTTTTTTTTCACATTTCCCTTTGTATCTTATATTTCCTGTCAATGAATACTGTGTTTCCTTTGGTCTAACTCCCAAGGCTCAGGCATAGCGCTAGAGCTTCTCTGGCTCCTTCAGGCTCCACTGAAAGGCAGAAGGGCCTTCCTCACACACCACTGGCCTGGGACCCTCTCCTCTGTCGTCCACCTGTGGCATCATGTGGGAAATACAAGTGGCCATTTCTGTCTATGCAGATAATGGTTGATTCATCAAAATGTAAAATTGTTTTGATCTCTTGTGCTACTAAAATTGTCTTGTCACCTCCATTTCCTGTGTTTGGGAAGAGCTGCTGATGGGCTCCCAGTGCGATGTGAGTTCTGGTGGACAAGGCTCTGTCTTTTTGGTTAGCTGAGTCCTTGTTCCATCCAATGACCACACAAATCAGGGAGCAGAATAAGAGCTGCATGAAGCGACTGATCCAGGGATATATTTGTATAAGATCTCTACATATCCTTCCCTACCCATTCTTTGACTATCCTCATTCATTTATTTTCTCTCCAACTTCTAGCAGTAGAAATCATTTTACATGCTCAGAACTGTCTGAGAAAAGCAACTTTCATGTCTTGCATAAAGAACCAGTGAAAACCAAATGGAAGGTTCATACAGGTCATTTCTGACTCCCACAGGGGATTATATCACTAATATGAGTAATGAAAATTTATAACAGCTCTGACAAATTTCTTAAATTTTACACAAGAAGTTACAACTGACGAATGATATCAACAAATTAGAGAAAGTGACACCAAATATCCTTTCCTCCACTGATAATTCAAAAAACAAATAGAATTCATTATAATCAACACGGCCAGAGGATATATACATATTATATATCACATGTATGAAATAGATATGTACGTAAATATACCCACACAAACACATACATATAATTTCAGGGAGTAGGGGCAAAATGAATCCATTCTGAGAGCCATTCTTGAATCTTTCCTTCTCATGTGGCAACAAAGACCAGTTGCCTTTCCCATATTAAGTCTATTACATAAAATGTCATCATTGTATCCCTCACAGTTTTCCAATATATAGTAAATATACATGATAAGACCAGGTTCACAATGCTTCATTTTTAAAAATACAAATAGCATTCCAGATACATTTGTATTTAATTAAAGAATTTCTTTTAGTTTTTTCATGCCTGTACCAATCACTAATTTATCATACATTCTTTTCCCCTAACATCGTCAAATGTTTTTGATAAATATAATGTAAAGTTCCGTCTAATACTTCTCTGCGAAGCAGGTCAGGCCATCAGAAAGAACTTGTGGCACTCTAATTCTTCCAACAATCCACAATCATCCAAAGAGGGTCCTGATGGGGAGGACTGACGTACTCAGAAGAATACTGGACCTCAATTTCCACCAAATTCTGGGAGACAGAGCATACCTCCAAGTACTTTCTTCTTACTCTGGTCTCCAGGTGAGAAACAGCTTTCTCATCAGTGACTTGTGTCAAGGATCTGTACATCAGTTTCAGTAAATATATTATGAATATGTAAAAAAATTATTGCTGTGGAAGGGAAAAGGTTTTATGTTGGATATGTGGGAGTACTGTATATTGTATATATGAACTACTGTAATCTAAAACTCTTGTGAATATAAGCTTAATTATTAGAAAAAAGAAAAGAAAAAGATAGGATGTAGACACTGAGGAAAAGACGTAAGTAGTTGCCTTGCCAATTTGCATACAGGGCAACACTTATTGCAGTGATGGAAGGCAAAACATCAAAAACAAAGCTTTTGCATTTTTAAATTTTTTGATACCCCAATTTATTTTTACCTTAATTTTTCCAAGTTAAAATGTATTCTATATCTAACCTTTAAATTCATCGCTATATACCATTTTACTATTAATGGAACCTGGCAATATATTGGGCTTCACTTTTCAGGAAGTTTTGGATCACAGAGATGTTCAACAATGGCAGGGGAGGATTACTGGTGTGGAATGTTATTTACAGGGACACATGGTTGCCAGGGATTTCTACAGGGCCTATATCCGGGTACATAAAAATGTTTGGATATTTTCATAGAAGATACAATTAAAAACAACAACTGAGGGAGTGCTGAGTTCCTAGCCAGAGGAGCTCTATCACAGTCCCTAAAGGAACACCAACAATCCCCCATGTGCAATGGCAAAGACCAAAAAAGAAGGAAGGCCCAACAAGGAGCCCTTGATACTAATGACTGTGCTTGTGAGCCTGTGCATCTGATACAAGAACAAGGCCTAGAGCTTTAGGGTGCCTAAGGGTTACTTCCTGAGAGCCTCCCTGTTGCTCAAATGTGGCCAGTCTCAAAGCCAAACTCAGCATGTAAATGCATTGCCTTCCCCCCAGCGAGGGACATGACTCCTAGGGATGAGCCTCCCTGGCACTGAGGGATTACTACCAAGTATCAGGTGATGATGTAACTAGAAAATTACCTTGAATAAAAGGGTGAACTCAGACCAGCAGAATATCTCAATCTACATATAATACCAGGAGTTAAAAATGCTTTTTTACCTGAATCAAGGGGGAAATGGAAAGACAAATGAGTTTATATGGCTATGAGTCTCCAAAATGAGCCAGGAGGTTATCAGAGGGGTTGCCCTTATGCACCCCTCAGCAGAGTCCCAGAGATGGATAAAGTAGATACAACCCCGGGTATTGCTTCTTCTGAGGGCTACAGAGAACCACAGCTTCTATGGTCATGGCAGAGGGAATTCAGTGCCATGTCAATTGGACCTTCTTTGGAGTTTGTGTTTCTGTGTGATGGAGCTGGACTCAGATGTGATCTTTGTTCACAAGCCTCTCCTGTTAATTTTACAAGATCTGTAGTTGGTGCTGGGGTTTAATGTATATCCAGGGGACCTGAATCTCTGGACTGACCATGTGATGGCCAGGCCCTGAGCCTCAACAGACTTCAGCTCCTACACTCTGGTTTATTGGACTTACCCCACTCAGCTAACATGGAGTTGAAGAAGGTCAACCACCACTCCATGGTGCCAAGAGTGCCTACAACTGAGAGTGGAAGGATTGCATCCAACATCCATGTGGAATCTAGGCCCCCTCTTGTTACAGATGTGGAGTGGACACGACCATTCCGGGGTCCACAGGATGGACAAATACAGTATGGATTAGAGTGGACTTACTGGTAATCTATTCATGAACTATTGTGATTAGTAATCAAAGAAAATATGGCATTGGTGTGGAGAATGTGGCCATGGTGACTGCTGGGGTTAGAAAATTGGAGGAAGAGATGAGATGTGGAGGCATTTTTGGGACTTGGAGTTGTCCTGGGTGATGCTGTAGGGACAGTTACTGGACATTGTATGTCCTCCCATGGCCCACTGGGTGGAACGTGGTAGAGTGTGGGCTATGATGTGGACCATTAAACATGAGGTGCAGCGGTGCACTGAGATATTCACCAAAAGCAATGAATGTCTCATGATGATGGAGGAGATTGTTGTTATGGGAGAAGTGTGGTAAGGGGGGTGAGGGGTATATGGGGACCTCATATATTTTTAATATAATATTAAAAAATAAATAAAGACAAAAAAAATTTAAAAAATGAAAATATCAAATAAAAAAAAAGAAACAAGTCCTAATATTTATTTGGCCCTCTCTATCCTATGAATCTGGTGAATTTTTATAGTAAACAACAAAACGTTGGATTTTCAATATACTGTAATGTATGTATCTGTGAATGTCAATGGTTATCTGAAATCCTATTTATGTCAGAAAAATCAATGATCATCTTGGTTACCTTCTTTCATAGGGAAATGAGGAAAAGTCATTCCAACACTGGCAGATACGTGAGAATGATTCTTTTGAAAATGATTTTAGGGCCTTGAATTTTGTTTATATCCCTTGAAGCATTGTGAATAGATCCATGAGAAGTTGATAGATAAACTATTTTAAAATGCTGGATTGATGCACAACCTAAATACATATTCTGGGCAAACTGCTTAGTGTTCTGCTTACTTAGCCCAGCTCCCAGTGGGGCTGGAAAAGAAACTACAAGCTACAGGGAGGGGAGGGCAGAGAAGAGCAGGACAAGGTAAGAAGGGGTTATTGTCAGGATACAGGCCTTCCTCTCCTTGGGGCAGCCCATGTCTGTTTTCTCTTTCTAGGATAATGTTGGTTTAGAAAAAAAACCTCTCAATTTATCTTTGATGTACTGATGGACACTGAAATATGAAGTTGTGAGAGCTGGCACCTTCAGAACGACCTCCGGAGAGTCAAATCTCTGTCTTTTTCTCATGCTCCTGAGTCTGCAAACCCTGTGCTCCCCTCCCCACTGTGCCTCTTCCCTCCCATCCTCATCATGGCAACTTCTGCTTTGGCTCACGGAAACCTGATGGTCTTGTGAAGCCCCTGCCTCTTGTTACCTGCTTCTCACCTCACAGGCATTTCATTCCCTCTGCTGCCCCAGGAAGCTTCCCTTGGTCTGTCCTTGGTCTCCTGCCCCTTTCCCCAGAGTCAGGCAGACTATTCCAACAGTCCCATTGCCATCTTATAGCAATTTGCTTTTTAAATAGACTCCATATCTTTAGCTACTCTCCTGACTCCATTCCCCTGCTTGCTGGACACCTGCACTTGATGCCTCAGGTAACACTTACCTACCATAACTTCCAGCCTCCCTTGTTCTTCTCAGATTTTGGATGGATTTGTGGCCTGTCATTTTTATGCAAACCTTTCAAAACATTGTCCAAAATTTGTGTATTTTAATACCTCAGAGTCAAAAGAAACATTCCCTAAAGGTCTTCACTCAAAATGCATTTGAAGATGATTAAGAAAATGGAAGGACAGCTCTTGGCTCTCACAGAACAAGATGGAGAAGAGTCTGAGTCTATGCTGCAGTTCCCTGCCTCAGCTGCTACTGGAGGTGAAGAATTTAAGACTCCCCAGAAACAGCTACTCCAGAGCTTCATCTGCTGCAGTCTCCCCAGAGACAGAGGAACCTGCCAGTGACACCAAGAAAAACATTGGCATTTTGCTAAAGACCATGGGAGACACCCCCATTATGAAAACAAAAAAGTGGGCTGTAGAGTGAACCTGAACCATCCAAGGACTCATGGACCTCATTAAAAATTTCTGGAAAAGACCAATAGACATTTGAAAACATGCAGGGTATATTAAAAATTTAGGCCTATGCACATGGAAAGTAAATATCCCTGAAAGAAAGAGGAAATAAAATCTACAGATTTTAGTGTCTATAGATGCACAGTTAGAAAATGAAGTGTAAAGTAATGTGTGGAGATCTGCTCTAAGCACATGACAAGTAATTGTTCCTTGAAGGAAGAAGGGAGGGGCTATGTTTGTAACAAGGCACCCAAGAGAGAGAAGATCAAGTTCTGTTTACTGACCCTTTAGGAGATACAAATTTGAACAATTTATAGTGATTCATTAAGCTGTGTAATTATTTGTACATTTGTGCTTATTCACAGTAAAATGATAATACAACAACAAAAGACAACAGGACAATACTTGTTAAAAAAGGAACCATCAACTCTCTCTGCCAGCTCTTCTCCAACCCCACCCAGGTTAGAGCCCAGACATTTTTTTAAATGAAAGATTTAAAAGTTTCTAGGCAATGCTGGGAAAGAATCCACCTTTTACTGTTATTTTGTACCATTTTCTGTTAATTAAGTATAATTCCTACAGGAAAACTAAACATCAAGAATTAGTTCGAGATATATTTTTTAACTCCCTGATAGTTCTATGATTCAACTATGTGTCTGAGCCAGGGGACATTTTACCTGAACATGCTCAGAATCCAGGACATTGTCATATTTGCTCTGTGCACATCAAGTGAGTTGGAGCTGGGTCAGCCCTGGAGGGAGGGCAGAACGTGGTTGCAGGGAGGGCTCAGAACCCTCCGAACTCAGGGTTCCCCCAGGAGCAGGTGCAGAGGGAGACTGGGAGAGACCTCCTACTAGTGTCTGCAGCTCATCTTCTTGCCTAAGAAATGGTTCCCAAGGGCAGTCAGTCTTCATCCAACCACTAAGATACCCTCACTTATTTGCCTTTACCAGACAAATGATGTATTGGGTATTCAGTCATGCAAGGCAGAATAAAAATTCTGCCTGTTACAGGGCCTTAGGCAGGTCTCAAGTATGAGGTAGGGACTGCATAGAACTCCCAGTTCATTTATTTAATTTGTCTTCTGAGTATATAAAGTAATTGAATCTTTAAAAAGTTTTTAGTGATTTTCTTTAAATTTTTGACATGCATTTTAACAATTCTGAATCTACATTCAAGTAACTCAGCCAAAATAACACTATATGATACAGATAACTGAAAAGAAAGCATTCTTAACTTCTACCTCCCATCCCTTATAACATTATGATCATTGATTATCCCTATGGTATGATATGGAATACCACAGCATTATTGCTCAATTATATTTTAGGTCAATTAAAGTAAGAAAAATTTATGTTTGATTTACCCTTATTTTTTATTTATTATCCTATGTTCTTCCATCTTTGTGGAAATGAAAATTCCCATTTATGTAATTTCCTTTCTCCCTGAAGAATTTCTTTTAGCATTTCCTTATGGGCAGTACTGATAGCTATGGGATCTGCATTTTTCTCATCTGCAGTAATCACTATTTCTCATTCCCTTTGAATGGCATTTTCAAAAATAGAGAATTTTGGTGTTTTCTTTTTTATTACTTTTAATATATTAAATATTTCAGTTCATTCTTTTTGTCTGCATGACTTTTGATGATATGTGCATGCATTTCTTATCCTATATTCTATAAAAATGGTCTTTTCTTTTCCTTTTATTGCTTGTTTCATCAAAGTTTTGTTCCAGTTTCACATAATAGGTCATGTGTTTTATTAAATCTACTTGGTAGTCTCAAAAAATTCACTCCATATTAAATTTACATCACAAAATATACCAGTTATTTCAAACTGAGTGGCACAGTGATGAGTATGGTGACATGTTCCAGATGATCAGCAAGCAACGTGCTAGTCATCAGGCAGAGCACATCTGGATTGTTGACCCTCATTTATGCAAATGCTGGAGGAGGACACAGAGGTGGAGAGGCTCTAAATTAATTGGTCATCCTTGCATTCAAGTACTCATACCCTCATTTATCCCCCACACAAATCCCAAAACCTGCAAACACATGCGATTATGGGCAGGACTTGTGATTCACTCCTAACAGTAGTATATGGCAAGAGTGAAGGGAGGTCACTTCCTTGATAATGTTACTAATATGTTCTATAACATACCATTCTGCTAGCAGTATATCTCCCTTCATCACTGGCTTGGAAGAAACAAGACGACACTACTCCTACAGCCTCAAGAAGATGAATTTTGCCCAAAGTCTCATCATCCCTTTTCAAGTCTTGAATGAGAGTGGATTTTGGATAATAACCTCATGAAACCTTATGAAAACTGAGCAGAGGATCAAGCGAAGCAATTCTAGGACTCCTCATGAACTGAAAATTAGATAATAAATTGGTTTCATTTTCAGGTTCTAATTTTGTGGAAATTTCACAGACACATGCAAAGACATATATTGTGGAAGACACATTATAAATGTGCTTGAAAAATGTTCCCTCTACTGTAGCTCCCATTTAAACAAATTTCCCTGTATCAAGAATCACCTCTCTCTCTCTCTATATATATATATATATAAATTGTTCAACCCTCAAGTTCTTATTCTGCTCAGCCTTATTTGGAGAGGAGTTAAAGTGATTTCACTTTGGACAAAGTGGCCTAAAGCATCATGAGAAACCATAAGAGGGATGCACACTCAATGTTATGAACAAGTGCCTGCAGGATGACTATCAGGTGCTGCCTGGGCTCACTGTTCCCTTGATGATAAGCAGGAAGGGGTATAAATCTAGCACTTCCGTGAACATCAGTGATGGCTTACACCATGGCCATGCACACCCACTGCAGGACACTGGGGATGGAGACAAAGGACCTGGAGGGTGTCCAGAAGCTTCACTAAAACACTGAGTTGAGGAAAGATTTGAGATGCAGTGTAGTGACTGCCAAGTTCATCATGGAGAGCCCCTTCATGTCCCCATCAGGTCCTCACCAGCATACTCAGCAGAGATCTCTGGTCTGCCCTGGAAATTTCTCATAGTTGTAGCAGTTATTCCTACTCAGAGTACAGCATTAGTTTATACTGTCCAGAATGGAAGCCCACAGGCAGGCTGAGAACCTGAACCAGAAGCTGCAGGAGACCAGGGAGGAAGACTGTAGGAAGAGGGGAGCATCCATTGTCTGTGTGATGTGCAGCATGATTGGGAGGAGGCTGGCTGCTGCCCCATCTCCAAGACTTCCAGGCAACACCTCCCTGATAAACCGTTCAACTCCCTTGGATGAAAGATCATCCAAGAAGTGGACCTGACCTGGGTGTCATGTGGAAGTTTACAATGTCAGATCCAGCTGGGCATCCAGCCTGGTCTCTTGTTTATTTCTCTGTGGAAGCAAAGGACAAACTTCATGATTCCCCATTCATGGGGCAACTGTCAAAAGCTCTGACACACAGTTGTTCAGAGACTCTATTTTCAGCTTGCTGAAGTCAGCAGATGGAGAGAGAGAATAGACTTGTTGTCATTCGAGGCATGTGGGTGTTACAAGGAGAGAAACCATAGCGATGATGACAGTTCTTCAGAAGAAGGTGGAAGGAGAAAGCACTGCACTGTTTCTTGTGCTGAAATGTTTTGCATGCACTCAACATCAGATAAATTCTCACTGACCCTTGTCACAGATAACTCTAGACACAGACTACAGGGCAAGTGAAAGCCACGGATGCAGGGATGGCGCTAATGTGCCCTGTGGGAAAAAGACATGCAAACGGGGCCCCTCCCTCTAGTCCTGAAATACAGCTCAGGCCCTGACCTTGGAGCTCTGAGGGAATACCCCTCTCCACTGTGTCTGAACTCTTCCTGCTCTGTGCCCAGGACTGAGGAAAAGGAGGTACCATGAAGGATGTGTTGGTTTGGACGTTGCTTTTCTCAATTTTCCAAGGTATATTAACTAGAAATTGGTTTTGGTGCACTGTGAATATGTGTTTCTGTGCATTTCTGTGTGTGTGTGTGACTATGCATGATTCAACTTCTAATGTCTGTTTGCAGGTGTCCTATGTGAAGCTCAACTGGTGGAGTCTGGAGGTGATTTGAGACCACCAGGAGGATCTCTGCGCCTCTCCTGTACAGCCTCAGGATTCAACTTTAATAGCTATTCCATGGACTGGGTTCGTCAGGCTCCAGGGAACGGGCTGGACTGGGTCTCAGCCATTAGTGATAGTGGTGGTAGCACTGGCTACACAGAGTCTGTGAAGGGTCGATTCACCATCTCCAGGGACAATAACAAGAACCAGGTGTATCTGCAAATGAACAGCCTGCAACCTGAGGACATGGCCCGTTATTACTGTGTGAGACACAGTGAGTGGAAGGCAATGCTAATCCAGACAAAATCTTCTTCTGTGGGGTGGCCACAAGGGGATGCTCAGGACCCGATGAGTACAAGGAGCAGCTGCTGGAGCAGGTGCAGCAAGGTGGTTAAGGACTGGTTTCCTGTCAGGATCTAGAGCTTCCTTTCCAGCAGTTCCCCAGGAAGCATGTCTAAATTCATCGTCCTGTCCCTGTCACTGATGCAACAATTTAGAATAGTTTTGATACAATAGGAGGAAGCAAAATTACATCTAAAATCAGCAAACTCTCCCTTTTGAAAGCAGAAATGTCTCTGTCAATGATTGCCTGGTTCAGAATTCTGAGTGATTCATAGCAATGTGTTGAATCTTTCACAGTGAGAATGAAGGCAGATAATTCAGTAATATACTTCATTATGAAAACATCCGTGCTTCATATGAGAACCAAGAGAGGCTGTTCCAGTGTATAGATTGTACTGGATTTCAGATTGCACTCCTACTCATGCAGACGTGTTCACATCAGTCTCAGCATTAGTCTGTCTATTTGACTGATGATCCTTCTTATTTTCCCATTCTATTGTTCTCACATTTCCCTTTGTTCCTTATATTCCCTATCAATGAATTATGTGTTTCCTGTGATCTAAATCCCAAGGCTCAGGTACTGCAACATACACTTTTGCCTGCGACCTCTCCTCTGTCCCCTGTGGGTAGCATTATATGGGAAATACAAATGGCCATTTCTATCCATGTGGATAATGGTTGTTTGGTCAAAATGGGGTTTAAAAATCAGGTTGAATTCTTGTGCTGCTTAAAATGTCATTCAGTCACCTTCATTTCCTGTGGCTTTGGGGAGAGCTGCTGATGGGATCCCAGCATACTGTGGGCTCTGGAGAACAAGACCAGGTCTCCCTTTGTGAGCTGAGTCCTCATTGTTCCATATGATGACCACAGAAATCAGTAAGCAGGATGAGAGCTGCATGAACTGATTACTTTCCATGTTGCCATCTGTCTAAGAAATCTGGATTTCCTTCCCTAACCTTTCTATGATTATCATCGTTCATTTATTTCCCCTCCATTCTCTCATAGGAAAATAATACCACTTTTCCTCATGCACAGAACTGTGAGGAAGAGGCAATTTTCATGTCTTCCACAATGCTTCAAGTAAAAAGAAAAATTGTTCTTTAGAAAATACTGTTTCCTAAATGAGAATGTTTAATCTTAGGAATTCTGGTAGAAAATCTGGATATTGAGTTGCCCCATTGAGAGATTTGCTTTCTTGCCTAACTGCTGCATTTATTGGTGGCAAGTGTGTGATCATTTCATGTAGGAAATACTAGATTAGTTGTTTTATCCTATGGTGAGGCAGATGTGATGTCTTCAGTATTGATTGGTTGAGGGTGATGAGAAAATATTCCTTATCATTCATTAGCAAGGACAGGAGAGGGTCAGTTCAGCATCATATTTAACTAGGGCTCCCTCAGGTTTTGTTTTGTTTTGTAGGCATATTCACAAACTTTGTCTTTCCAAAATATAGCAATGTAAAAATTTCTTGTCATATATAAAGAGCACCACCAAATTATTTCCTTTCTTGCTCTTGCTAAGCAGTCATAAAGAAGAGTCATCACTGTTCAGGAAGCATGGTGGACACTGAGTTGAGTAGCATAGAGGGGTCTGTTAGCACGTGGAGTGGACAGTTTGTCAGATTGTGCAGGTGTCCTGCTCTGGAGGAGAAAATAGGGTTCAGCTCTCATTGCTGAATGAATTACCAAGGCTAGGGGGATCAGTGTCTGTCCATGAAATGGTGTTTTGCCTGATATGATCTTGTAGAATATGTATTAAAGGAAAAGCTGCAGAAACTATCCTGATGGTCTCTCATATGGGGGTTTCAGGAGAAAAAATGTCTATTTCAATGTATTCTGGTGTCCTTCAGTTCTTGAAAAGTTATCAGAAACAGTGCCTGCAACTGCAAACAGGAGAATCACATTCATCAGCCATGTGGAATCTAAGCTCCCACTCAATTTAGAGGTGGAGTGGATAATATATGGATTAAAATGTACTTACTGGTATTCTACTATAGGGCTATTATGACTCTAGCAAATGAAGAAATTGCATTATTGATGTGGATACATTGGCCATGGTATTTGCTCAGGGCAGGGAGAGGGTAGAAGAGGTATAATGTGGGGACATTTTTGGGAATCGGAGTTGTCCTAAATGATATTGCAGGGATTGGTGCTGGACATTATATATCCTGCCATAACCCACTGAATGTACTGGCTGAGCATGTAAACTACAATGTAAACTATAATCCATGCAATGCAGCGGTGCTCCAAAATGTATTCACCAAATGCAATGAATGTGCTACAATGATGAAAGAGGTTGTGGATGTGGGAGGAGTGGGGTGGGGTGAGGAGTGGGTTATATGTGAACCTCTTTTAATTTTTAATTTAAATTTTTTGATTCCTGTATCTTTTTTTTTAAAAAAAAGCAATTAAATTTAAAAATTCAAAAAATTTGTTGATTTACCATGTGGTTTGAAGGGGGCCATATCATCAGAAACAATGCTATATTTCCAATTTTAGATTCCTCTAGAATGGGTGACTTGATGCCTAAGTCCCAGCCTACTCTCCATAGAAAAGGGTGGTACAGGTAAGGTCAAAAGTGAAGCCCTGGATACTGGATGCACTCCTCCTGCTTTCAGTTGTAGACACTCTAGGCTCCATGGTGTGGTGGTTGACCTTCTTCAACTCCATGTTAGCTGTGTGGGGTAAGTCCAATAAATCAGAGTGTAGGAGCTGAAGTCTGTTGAGGCTCAGGGCCTGGCTATCATATTGTCATTCCAGAGATACAAATCCCCTAAATATATCTTAAACCCCAGCACCAACTACAATTCCAGTAAAGCAGCATGAAAGTCTTGTGAAAAGAGATCCCATCTGAGTCCAGTTCCATCACGCAGAAACACCAGCTCCACTTTCCATTCTCATTCTATTCTCCATTCTTGGTAACTTATACTTTACTTTCTGTATCTATGAATTTGCATATCCTCTATATATCATGTAAGTGGAATCATGCAATGTATTTTCCTTTATGTCTGACTTATTTCATCAATAAGATGTCTTCATGATTTATTCTTGTAGAAGCATGTATCAAAACTTCATTCTTTTTTATGGATAAATAACATTACTTTATATTAATATACCACATTTTTCTTAATCCATTCACCTGTTATGGACACTTGGGTTGCTTCAAGCTTTTGGCTCTTGGGAATAATGCTGCTAAGACATTGCTGTACAAATAACTTTTTGAATCCCTGCTTTCAATTATTTTGGGTATATTTAGAAGTGAAATTGGAGGGTCATATAGTAGTTCTATGTCAACTTCTTGAGGAAATGCCAAACTGTTTTCCACAGTGGCTACACCATTTAAATTCCCACCAACATTAAAATAATATAGCTATTTATCCACATCCTTGCCAACACTTGATATTTTACACTATTTAAATAATAGCTGTCCTATTCTGTTTGAAGTGGTATCTTATTGTTATTTTGATTTGCATTTCTCTAACTGATAATTATATTCAGCCACTTTCCATAAGTTTATTGGCAATTTGCTACCTTCTTTTGAGAAAAATATTTTCAAATTCTTGGCCTTTTTTTTTTTTCAAGAAGTAGAGCAGGCTATCCAGTATTCATTTATACTATCTTCAAAGTGTGATAAAACACAAATAAATTCAATAATACATATTTGAAATTAAACCAATTTAGCTATGAAAATATATTTTTTATTATCACAAATGCCCCAGTTGCTTCGATCTGCCTTAAAATTTTCTTTCAAAAGCTAAGACACAATTCATTATACCTTATTAATTCCCTCAAAAGCAAAATATATATGTAGCATTCAGCATACGAAAGTTACACATTAAAAGAGCATATATATCTTTCTTAATTGACCCAGTCATTAAATTTAAATCTGGTCATCCTTACTTTTTTTAAAAAAATTGTCTTTTTTAAAGATACGTAAATCACAAAAAATGTTACATTAAAAAATATATGAGATTCTCATTTACCCCACACTCCACTCCACCCAAATTCAACATCTTTCATCATTGTGATTATATTTTGTAGCACTGCTCCACTGCATGATTATACTGTACACTGTAGTTTGCAGTCTCACCCACTACGTACAGTGGGATATGGCAAGATATATAATGTCCAGCATCTGTCCCTGCAATATCATTTAGAGCAATCCAAGTCCAGAAAATGCCCTTGCATCACATCTCTTCTTCCCTCTTCCTGTCCTCAGCAACTACAGTGGCCACTGTCTCTACATCAATGATTCCATTTCCTCCATTGCTAGAATCACAATATTTCTATAGTAGAATACCAGTAAGTCCATTCTAATCCATATTATTTTCCTCCATAATGTAGACCTTGGGATGGTGATGTCCACTCCACCTCTAAATCAAGAGGGGCTTAGATCCCAATGGCTGATGGATGTTATTCTCGTGCTTGCAGGGGTAGGCACTCTGAGTTCCCTGGTGTGGTGTTTGACCACTTCAATTCCCTGTTAGCTGACCTTGGTAAATTCAATGAATCAGAGAATAGGAATTGCAACTCTGCTGTGGCCCAGGGCCAGTCCAGAGATTCAAGTCTCCAGAGTATATATAAACCCTTGGGCCAACCCAGGTTCAATAAATGTGACAGAAGGGTCATGAGTAGAAAGGTCACATATGAGTCCAACTCTGTCATACTCAGGAGCAAAAAATTCAAGGTAGGCCTTATTGACAAGGCACTGGAGTCCAGAGTCATCTTCCTTGATGGTAGAACCTGTGGATCTCTGTAGCCTCAGGAGCACCATTAACAGGGGTTGTGTCTATCTTGGTTGTGTCTGGGATCTTGCTGGGACGTGTATAATCGTGACCCCTCTGATGACCTACTGACACTTTTTGAAGTTTCTAAGCCATAGAAACTCATTTGTCTTTCAATTTCCCCCTTTTATTCAAGGTCTTTTTCTAGTTGCATTACCAGCTGGTGATTGGTAGTAATCCATCCTTCAGCACCAGGGAGTCTCATCCCCAGGGGTCATGTCCCATGATAGGGGGAAGTTAGTGCATTTATATGCTGAGTTTCATTCTTGGTATAAAGAGAGTGGACATATTTGAGCAACATGGAGGCTCTCAGGAGGCAACTCTTAGGGCACCTGCATCTCTAGGCCTACTTGATATTTCAGGCACACAGGCTCATAAGCATAGTCATCAGTGTCAAAGGCTAACCATTGGACCATCTTAATGCACTGGTCTTTGTCTTTGCACTTGGGACTTAAATTTTAGGTGACATTGCAAGCATAATTATATTCTTGATTTCTGGTCTGGATCATTCCTTGCTGATGTATATCAACACCATTACAGTTTCTTATTGGTGTTGTACCCTTCCATTTTACTGAATTCATTTATTAACTCTACTCGGTTATTTTTTAGATTCCTCAGCGCTTTCTAAATATAGGATCATGTGATCTCTGAATAGGTATACTTTTAATTCTTGCTTCCTAAGTTTTTAACTTATTTTCCTTTTCTTACCTAGTTTCCCTGGCTAGAGCTCCAAGTACATTGTTGAATGGCAAGTATGATAGTGAACCCTTGTGTCTTTGTCTTGTTCCTCATCTTAGGGAATTTATTTTTCATATTTCCACCATTGAATATGTTAGCTGTCTTTTTTTATTGTATGTTTTTTATCATGTTGAGGACATTACCTTCTTTTTTTGTTGTTGTTTTCTGACTGTTTCTAACATGAAAAGATGTGGCATTTTTTGTCAACTGTCTTTTCTGCATTATTTGAAATGATTGTGTGTTTTTCCTTTCATTCTGTTAAAGTTGTTAATTATGTTAATTGATTGTCTCATGTTGAACCATCCTTTCATTCCTGGTATAAATCCAACTTGTTCATTTTATACAGTTATTTTGACATACTGTAGGATTTGATTTGTCAGGATTTTGATGAGAATGCTTGCATCTATATTCATAAGTGATATTGGTGTGTATTTTCTTTTCTCATAATATCTTTCTCAAGCTTTAATATTAGTGATATGCTGGTCTCAGTAAGAAGAGGGTGTCTTCTCTCCTCTTAAGCTTTTGGAAGAGTTTGAAAAATATTGGTCTTAATTCTTTCTTGAAAGTTTGTTAAAATTCACCAATGAAAACATCTGGTCCTGGAATTATTGTAGGGATGTTTTTAATTACTGTATTTATTATTTAATTTCCACATATTTGTTAATATTCTAGGTCCTTCTCAGTCATTAATTTTTAACTTCTGTTCATTGTGGTCAGAGAAGATACTTTATATGATTTCAATATTTTAAAATTTATTGAGAATTATTTTGTGGTCTAACATATGGTCTATCCTAGAGAATGGTCACTGTGCTTTGGAGAAGCGCGTGTATATGCTACTATTGCAGTATAGCATGTATGTCTGCTAGGTCTAGCTGATTTACATTATTATCCAAGTCCTCTATTTCCTTATTGATCATATGCTTAGATGTTCTATCCATTATTGAAAGTATTATAGTGAAGTATTCTGCTGTCAGTGTCGAACAATCAATCTATTTTTCCTTTCAGATCTGTCAATGTTTGCTTCAAGTGTTTGGGACTCTGTTTTAGGTGCACATATGTTTATGATCATTATATCTTTCTGATGAATTGGTCCTTTTAACTCCGGAAAATACTCCCTGAGAAGTTTGTTTATTGAATTTGTCACCAGCTACTGATAAGACAGAGATTTTCTCAAGCTTCAGCCCTCCTATCAGGAAAGTCTTCCCAAGGGGAGTGCACTGTACAGGGTTTCACTTGTCTTACTGGGCTTCTGTTTTGCCCTGGGCTTTTGCTTATTATTTATTTTGGAGTTCCTTTGTTAACAGGAGTTTTGTTTTCTCACTGTTTCCCAGGAGAAAACGTCCCTTTCCCAAGTTTCTGAAGCCAGCAGACATTTTTTTCCCAGAGAAATTTGCTCATCTCTATTGTTTCCTTGTCTCTTGCCCTTTTGCCTGGATGGAAAATTCTGTGAAGATAGTGACCCCAGGGAGTATTTTTCTTTATTTGGTATTTCTCAGCCAAAAGTGGATGAAGGAACCACAATGGTGGCACAGACTGGGTCCAAATTGTCCTGTGGAGGGTTTCAGTGTGTGTGCCAAAAACTTCTCCATGGCTCCCAAAATCTGAGCTTTCTTGTCCTTCCCAGCAAATGTAGCTCTTCAGCTAACATACCCCTGCAGCTCTGAAGAAGCCCTGAGTCTTTACATTTCCATGCCTCCACTCCTGTCCAGAAGGTGTTGAAACAATGGCTGCTGCTACTTTTGTCCAGGTTGAATAAATGTCTCCATTCTTGGAGGGTTGTGGGTTGTGGCTCCACACCACCTGTCAATGGGGTATCAACGTCTGCTCCCCATCCCTGAGCCACAATTAGGTCTGCCCAGGTTGCAGAGCTCTTGCTTTCCAGTGGTGGCAGATGTTCTGCAGGTATTTTCTCTTCAGCAACTGAGTTTAGTCTATCCCAAAGTCACAGAACCTAGAAGGAAATTCTTCCACTTTATGCCCACCAGGGAGAGGGTACAGGTAGACATGTTTCTCTATGGTCCAGAGCTGTGACATGGTAGGACAGGGGCCTCAGAATGCCAGGCAAATGGCAACCCCAGCTGCTTGTACTCCCCACAGACTGGGACAAGCAGCCCAGGCCTCAGATAGGTTTAGGAGTCCAGGCCCTCAGACACTGATGATGTGCAGTTACCCCAGTGGGGACAGCCTTGGACCTTGGGGAACAGTGTGGACAGGAGGTAGTGGGCAAGGGTCTTTCAGGTCAAATCCTGCCTACAGTCCATCTTGGTAGTTGAACCAAGTTTTTCCCAGAACCTGTAAGTGTAGAATGGACACCAGAGAATTGCCTCAGTTGCCTTGATTTCTCTTTGAGACAAAGGGCCTTTTCCTCCTCCTTCACTTCCCCTCAGAAACCTGGTTGCAGCAGTGACACATGGTAACAGCTGTTAAATCACCTTCTTTCTCCATAAGGAATCTAGCCAGCCTTTCCCTAGTCCAGCAGTGGCAAGGGCACATTCCTGAGCATGACCTTTGTTCAAGAGGACCCTGCTCTTGTCATCCATTGCTTTGTGGTTCTGGACATGAAATTCTTCCTATATCCTTGAAAGTTTGATTAGTAGGTTGAGTCTTATGGAGTCATGGCTCAGGAACTCAGTCTGGAGCCTCTGAGAGGTACAGGCCTACCTCCCAATGCCCTATCTCTATGGGCAGGCCTTGGTTGCCCAAATCCCTGTTTCCTGGTGCCCAACCTCACTTGGGAGATAGGGGCTTGGCACGTGTGACATGAGGTGTTGGTGGGGAGCCCTTCTAGACATCAGCTTAGTCCCAGTCAGGCAGGATCCTAGTTCATCCAGAGGATTTCCCAGCAGATGAGCACCTTGCTTACCCTGGATCCAGAGTCTGAACCTGTCCAGAACAGAGGATGTCCATGGGTGTTACCTACTTACCATGGGCCATGGGAACTGGATGTGCACTGGGGAGATGCCTGGCCTCACTTCCCTGGCCTATCCATGGCATGGCTTGTGGCTCTGGTGGCTATCAGGAGGGGGTCCCCAGGAGGTGGACTGTGTGCTTTTGCAGAGTCTAAAGTGAGACCTTGTGTCCTGTGAAGTACTTCAATCACTCCATGTGTGTCATCATGCTTGAGGGAATACCAGATTAAATAGCAAATAAAAGTTGAATACAGAAAGGAAAAAACTTTATATGGTAGAAACTTTAATGACATTTTGCCTGCCTTTTGAACACGTGACTCCACATTTTACTTTGCACTGATCCCACCATTCTGCAACCTGTTCTGCTGGCACATCCAGGAGCCATGTAGGTGAGGCCTCTGCTGCACAGGGAGGAACAGACAGTAGCAGGCCTGAGACTCCCTGTTGGATCACCAGTGGGTTGTCCCAGATCTGCACAGGCCTCACCTCTGCAGGGCTCCCTGAAGCCCAAATCTAGTCTCCGATTACCATTACCCATGGCCGTGATGGACCTGACTTGGCTTCTCTGTGCCTCAGGGTGGGGGCCACCACGAGCATCCATGCTTCCCAGGTGGTCTACACCATCCTATGAGTTAACCTGCAGCCAGGTTGGACAGATTCAGGTACAAGCACCTGTAACTCTCAAGTTCCTTCCTGACCAGCTCTTTCGAGCATCATAGGTGCAAGCTCAACTGCTACCAGCACAGCCTGGAAGGGTCCAGATTTAGGACTGTGTTCTAGGAGCTGCTGGCTACATTAAGGTCAGTCCTTGTTGAGGAAGAGTTGGTTTCTTGGGCAGACTGATCCAGCTCCCTCAGAGGTGACCTTGGACTCCTCAGTAACCTCGACCTCTGAGGCCATGGTGTGACCTGCTTTCAGGGTCTCTCTCTCTTGCTTCTCACCTTCCCAGCCCTTCCTCCAAGCTTTCTCATTTTGCCCCCCAAATAAACCAGTGTACCCAAGGCCTGCTTTTGGTAGCATGCATATCAAGACCATCCCTAGAGGCAACTTCCTGACATCTGGAACCCTTCTACATCCACTGAATTCTGCTGGAAGGGAATTAGGAGGCAGAGATGCTCCTTATTAGAGAAGTCCTCTGCTAGAGTCCAGTTTGTGTTCATTGATTGCAGAGCTCCTACCTCAAGAGTTAACCCATCAGAGTACAGGAAAAACCAGTGGCCTGATGGCAGGCAGATGGATGTTAAAGGGGGCAGCAGTATTTAGGTAGAATCAAAATATAAATTAACTCTTATCCAAAGCTTCCCTGCATTGACACCATTTGAACACCTGTTAGCATCCTGGGCAGCCTCTTCTAAACATAGCTTCTCATTCTTCATGAAAATAATTGTCATGGAAAATTTTCATTGTAGTTTTAACCTTCCTGCATCAAGCAGGAATCCCCAGGACCTTTCTGTACTTGTGCTCCTACTTTCACCTTCTCAAAACCAGGCTCTGAGAGGCCAAGGTTTGGATGCCTGGAGCCAAGGAGGAACTTCCCTGAGTTAGTCCACAGAGAAACCAGATGCAGGTTAAGCTTCAATGTCCCCAAACTGTTGTGTCTCCTGGAAAGCAATCTTGTCCCTTAGACCTCAATCTCCTTCTTTGTGAAATACAGGGGACCCCAGCACCATGAGACAACTCATACCATGAGCTTTCCTGAGGGGAGTTATTTCCAATTTCCTGTCAAGAAAAAAATAAATAAACCATCGAGTTTTTTAACCTTAATTGGTACTATTTACCACAATCCCTTTGGTCCTTTATAATACTGAGACTGCTTTCATAATTTAATGGGCTTTGTAAGAGTTACCTATGTGGTTCTTCTTTTATGCATTCATTCAACTAGTATTTCTCATTTATGTGGTATTTTCAGTAATAAAAATACAGCAAAAATTAGACGAAAATCTGTCCTATTGAAGCTCACATCCCAGATCAGGAAGTGGAGAGTAAATAAGAAAATTCAGCAGAAATGGAGAAAATAAACCTGGGAAAAAAAGAAGGAAAGTCTTGTTGGGTGTGTGGAAATTGTATTGGTGAGTTCGCTAGCAAATAACATCTAGCCAAAATGGCTGCTAAGCATATATAATGGCTATCACAAACGGCACTGCCCTTCTTCCTTGCCACCTTCCCGCCAAAGAAGCCTGCGCGTGCCAACTTCAAAACTTCCTCATTCAATCAAGTAGCTGCTTCATATTATCCCAATCCCCTTAGCCTATCTATAATTGACACATCACCTCAAGCCCCCACCTCTGCCTATATAAGCTGTACCACTTCCCCAATAAACTAGACCTGCGCCACGAGCCTGCATCTCCCGAGTGGCTACTGTGTGTTTAACCCGGCTGTGTGATACCGGGGCTCCGTCATCACTTACCTCGCGGACAGGCAGCCTGCCCCAACCGGGCGGGGATTAACAGCAAAATATATGTTACAAACAGAGTGAGGAGGAAGAATTTGTGCAGTGTTGTTCAGTCGGTTGGAGAGCCAGCGATTAACAAATTGTAGCTAAGGGCACCAGGAATGCTTTCCTGAGAATGCATATTTTGAGCCAAGGCTGGGCCACATCTTGCTGAGGGGCTTTGCACTTTCTGTTCCTCTGTCTGGATAATCACAATTTTACCAGAGTGTGTCTGGCAGGTTCCAGTAAAAACAAATGGCCCTATGCTCGAACAGGGGTAATGAGGGAACCTTTTACATGAATAAATGTAGGAAATAACTTTGGTTTATTCTTGGAGCAGGTAAAAGCCTATAGAGTGTTTTATGCAGTGAGATAACATGATCAATGAAAGAGTTTGAATTCAGTGAGTCCCAAATAAGGGTGGTTTGTGAAATAATCCATTTCTGTGGATGTGAGACCCTTTGATCACATTAGATGTATGAGTGAGGCATGGCTCAGGTTGGGTCTCTGCCCTCTTACTGGAATCATATAAACAGAAATGCAGAGAGAAAGAAGACACACAGCAAAGGGAGTGCCATCAGCATTGACCTGCCATGTGACAGAGGATTTGAGGATTGTTGGCAGCCAAAGTTGAAGTCCCAACAGGTTAGGCCCATGGAGCAGCTCAAGGCTGGAGGGAGGAGCCATATGCTTCATTTCCCAGCTGGGTTTGGGGAGACAGTGTGCCTGAGGGGATGGTATGGACTTATGCAGTGATCAGTTGCCATAGTGCCTCATCACATGGCAGAATGACAGGATCAGTAGTAGCTGATTTTGGTTAGAAAACATCACTGATGGCGCCTTGATTAGGATATTTTCACAAACTTGGAATTGTAACCTTTTACCCAATAAATTTTCCATTATAAAGCCAACCCATTTCTGATTCTTTGCATTTGGCACCTTTGACAAACTTAGACAATCAGACTTTCCTTTAACAAAGTTACTCTAGCTGCTGGCTTAGGAATTAACTGAAAGGGGCAAGGGTAAATCATGGAACACTGTTTACATGATCAGCTCTAGTTTAAATTTCAACATCATGATTCAGCTCTAGATAAAGCTCTACCTTGATGACCAGCTTTGGTTTAATCCCTGCCTGCAAGGTCAGCTTTGAGTCCCACCTACACTAAATTCTAGAGAACTTTGAATGTTTCATCAGTTCTTGATCAGCTTTGCCTCAATGCTCAGTTCTATTTAACACTGCCTGCATTATCAGGACTGAATTAATCCCTACCTACATAATCAGATTTGGATTGAGCCCAACATGCATGCTGCATGTTCAGGTCTAGTTTAATGCCTGTTTGCAAACTGAGATTGAGATTAAGCCCAGCTGTATGCTCAGTTTTAGATGCAGTTCTCTCTGCAGACCTAACAATCCCAGGGTCCACAGGATGGAGGAATAGAGTGTGGATTAGAGTAGACTTACTGATATTCTACTATGGAACTAATGTCATTAGTAATGGAAGAAATTGTAGCATTGATGTGGAGAAAGTGGCCACAGTAGCTGCTGAAGCTAGGGAGAGGGAAGAAGAGATATGATGTGGGGACATTTTCAGGACTTGGAGTTGTCCTGGGTGGTACTGCAAGGACAGATGATAGACAATGTATGTCCTTCCATGGTCTATTGGGTTGACTGGGAGAGAGTGTAAACTGCAGTGTAAACCATTATCCATGTGGTGCAGCAGTGTTCCAAAAGGCATTCACCAAATGCAATGAATGTCCCATGATGATGAAAGAGGTTGTTGATTTGGGACGAGTGGGGTGAGGGGGTTGGGAGGTATCTGGTGATTGCTTATATTTTTTGAAGGTAACATTAAAAAAAAAATAGAGAGAAAAACATTTCAGTCCTATGTAAATGATCAGCTCTAGATTAAGCCCTTCCTGTATGCTCAGCTCTAGATAAGCCCCACCTTCATGGTAAACTGTATTTACTTTTGCATGCATCCTCATCTCTAGATAAATTTTGCTTCCATGCTTACCTTTAGATTAAACCCCACCTACATACTCATCTCTAGTTAAATCCTTGCCTGCAATGCTCATCTCTAGATCATTTTTGTCTCTGCACTTAACTCTAGATTAAGGCTTGCTCGCATGATAAATTCAACATTAACCCCTGTCTCATATCTCAGACTGGCCTACAATGTTAGCTCTAGTTTAAGACTTCATGCTCAACTAGTTTCAGTTCCAAATTCATGCTAGCTCAAGAATAAGCAAATTCATTTTACCTAGTTCAAGTTTCATTCCTGACTCTATGATCATCTCTAGAAAATCCTGCCTGCATACTCAGATCTTTTCATTCCCACCTCCATGGTAAGATCTAGATTAAGACATTTTGGCATTCACAGCTCAAAACCAAGCCAACATGTACACTCAGTTATAGATTATTCCTGGATTCAGGCTTAGCTCTAGTTTAGAGCCCTGCCTGACTCAAGTGACTGATTCAGGCACAAGCATAATTTGTAAGCTTGACCAATCAGAAAGAGACCAGGACTAGAGGCAGAAAAACCCAGTCTCCTGCTCTAGATTGTGATGTGAGATGTTCACAGGTGTGCAGATATAATTGCAGCCCTTTTTCCACCATGAGAAAATACAGCTCATAAAATAAACTGATATATTTGGGTCATTAAAAATATTGAATTACAGGGAAGAAAATGTTGCTCAAGTGATAGAGTTTCCACTACCGTATGGGAGGAACCAGATTTGATACCTGGGGATTCCTGGTGAAAAAGAAGAGAAAGTGTGCCCAAATGGGGAGCCAGAGCCTGCCCTTGTGGTAAGGCAGTGCCCATGCAAGTGAGTCACAGAGCAAGATGATGATGTATCAAAAGATAGAAAAGTGGAGAGTCAAGGTGAAGCACAGCAGAAACTTGCATTTGAAGTGGCGCAATGGACAGGGAACCTCTCTCCACAACAGAGGTCTCCAGGATTTGATCCTGGAGAGAATATGAGAAGATAAGACAACACAGACAGAAAAAAATAAAAATAACAGCAGAGTGGGAGGAGGGGAAGGGGAAAATTAAATGACCAAATCCTAAAAAAATGATGCATGTTGTTTAAAAAGAACAACAACAACATTGAATCGTGGAGAAATGTGGTCCAAATTTTGATCAAGTTGCTTTCGTTATGTTTTTCATTACAGGGATAATAATAAATTTAGCATTGTACTTTTTGATCAGGGCACAGAGATGGTCCAAACACAGAAGAATCACATGGACCTTGCTTTCAGGGTGTGTGCGTTCAACAAGTATCATGGATTTTGGAATGCTGGTGGAAGACCAAGGGATGGTGTGAACAGTGTGGGTCAGAGTGTCTGGCAGGAACCTCACACAGTTGTGAATAATGGGGGCATGGTGGCATGCTGAATAATTGCATGGTGTTCTTGGTGGGGGCTGCTTCTCAAGTGTCCTTGTGGCAGCTGGAACATAAAAGACTGAGGGCTCAGGTCATGAAGAGCATCCAGTTGGAATGGAAAGGCTTCTCACATACTGACTTCATGCCTTCTAGTTCCCCTAGGGCAGGAACTTCCTTCCCAGCCGAGGAGAGGCCTGGACATGCTTGGTCTCTTCCACAATTGGTTTTCATGCCATAAAACTTCAATCTTCTCTGAAAGTTGTGGCCTCTAAACTTGGCAGCAATTGGGACATTTTTTAGCTCCAGGAAACTTAGTCTAGGAGTGTGGACTGTGATTCTCAAATTTGCCTCTACTTCCTCTGGCTGTTCCTCAGTACATCTCAACTTCTCATGCAGCAACACCTGGCATTGTCTTCTCTTGCCTCTTCTGTATCCTGCACCTCCTGAGGAACTGGCAGCATGGCATGATGATTGACTTTAATTCTGAACACCATTTCTGAGAAAAAAAAATTGTTTTCACAAGCAAGTGTGGAATAGTTCTCACATTTCTTGGTGCCCAGGAAAGCACAGATTTTACAAAACCTCTAGCCAGATTTTATGAGACGCTTCTAGCTCTGGGAGACCAAATGTGCTGCTTTCCTCAGCATAATTAAAAAGAAAGCAGGGAGTCCATGGGGAGGCTAAGCAACAGAGCCTGGGGAAGCCACCTGGCCAGGCTGCTTGTCTATTAAAAAGTTGGTTGATTTTTGGCTCATTAGGCAGCAGTGAGACATGTGAGAGGGAGTGGGTCCAGAGGTCTGGAAGAATGATCTCTGATGTCACTACCCAGGTCTTTTGTAGAACACAGTGAAGTAATTAATGATGCCATCAAATCTGCCAAGGATTTCAATTGGAAGAGTCAATTAATTTCAAGAAGCAATTAGGTCTTCTGAGGTTTGGGACATCTGCATCTGAAGGCAAGAGGCAAGGAGGGAAAATTAATGGTGAGTCTCAAAAGTTTTGGCTTCCTCAGTTATAATTCTACCCAGGGGAGGGACTGACATGGAAAGGGATGATGCATTTTAAGGTTTTTGGGAAGTTTTCCAGCAAAGAGCTGGCTGCACCACTAAATTTTGGCAGAGTCTGCAATTTCACTAAAGCTCTCTTTTAAAAAAGATTTATCTTATATATCCCCCCTCATGTTTGTGGTCACTGTCTGCTCTCTGTCCATTTGCTATGTGCTCTTTATGTCTGTTCTTTTCTTTAGGATGCACTGTGAACTGAACCTGGGACCTGTCATGTGGGAGAAAGATTCTCAATTACTTGAGCCACCTCAGATCCCTGATTTGTTGTATCTCTCATTTTTTCTTTCCTTAGTGTCTTTTTGTTGCATCATCTTGTTGCATCATCTTTTTAAATCATCGTACTGCATCAGCTCACTGTGCCTGCCAATTGTGCCAGTTTTGCTTCTCCAGGAGACACCATAACTGAACCCTGGTCCTCCTGTGTGATAGGCAGAAGCCCAATCACTTGAGCCACATTCACCTCCATAGAGCACACTTTGAAGTCTGCTTATTTTTGTCAAATGTCTAAGATAGTTAAACATCAACATGCTCCAGATCACAGCCAGGACATCAGCATTCCTCTGCCCCAGAGGGCCCAGCCTACAATACAATTATCTCTTGAAGGGCTGTCTGGGCCTTCTCTGTCTTTGATCTTAACCTCCATTTTATGGTTCATAAATTTTCAATGATTTCTGCATTTACTTAGTATCTATAATTAAAAGAGCTAGTGATTTTTTGTGTGCGTAGATATTTATTGAAGTATAGCACACATATGGAAAGTATCCAAATCATTAAGTGATGAAGCTTCATGCAATTAACTTATACTTGATCAAGAAGCAAACACTGTTTTCTTATTAATTTTATTTGGCTATATTTTGGCCTCATTTTTGGAGAGGGTTTGGATCACATGGTCACAACTATGGCAGGGAAAGAATCCTGGTGTTTTTTTTTTGTTTTGTTTTGATTTTCTTCTTTATTTTCTTTTCTATGTTACATTAAAAAATATGAGGTCCCTGTATACCTCCCACCCCACCCACCCCAACCCTCCCACATCAATAACCTCTTCCATCATTGCGGCACATCCACTGCACCTGGAAAATACATTCTGCAGCACCACTGTACCACATGAACAGTGGTCCACATTGTAGTCAACACTCTCCCCCAGTCCACCCTGTGGGCCACTGAAGGACACACAATGTCCAGCATCCTTCCCTGCAGCACCACCTAGGACAACTCCAAATCCTGAAAATGCCCCCACATCATATCTCTTCTTTCCTCATGTCAGCATGTCCCTGTTTGCTTCATACTTGATGGTTCTCTCATCTGGACTTGGAGGATATATAAATGAACAAGAACCCTATCCACAGAAGGAAAGAGGAATGGTGGACAGAGAAGTGGGCATGCCCATGTGCTGGGAAGCAGGCAATTTTTTGGCCCCTACTTGCCTTCAACCTATCCCTTGCCTTCCTTTTCCCCTCTCTAGGTCTTCTGGAAATCCTGTGCCTGAGTAATGGACAGAGCAGCTGTGATGGGCCAGTGGGGATATCCTTGGAAGGAATGTCTGTTCTTATCCTGGTAGAGGCCTGGGGCCTGCTAGGTGCAGATGTAACATGCTGTCAGCTCCAGTGTTGAGGAACAGAGCAGGCCTATAATGGCCCTGACTCTGGCTGCCTGGCCCTCCAGGTGGGACTGAAACATGATTGCTTGGAAGGTCTGACATATCCTTGTCTCTACTGGTGCATGTGTTGGCCTCACCATAGGTGGCATCCTCTGCTCTGGTAAGTGCAGCACTTTCCTGCTCAGAC
The DNA here is from genome assembly GCF_030445035.2 of Dasypus novemcinctus. Classification (NCBI taxonomy): domain Eukaryota; kingdom Metazoa; phylum Chordata; class Mammalia; order Cingulata; family Dasypodidae; genus Dasypus; species Dasypus novemcinctus. Next base: position 58,282,190 of record NC_080691.1, on the reverse strand, counting down.
TACCCCTCCTCCCCTGCTCACTTGTCCCAAGGTCTGAATGACTTGAACTCTCTCCAAGAAGTCTCCAGATGCATTCTGTTGCCTGGTCAGGTCACTGCACAGGACATTTGGAGGTGCAGGCTGGCTGCACATGGGCCACAGTGTGTGATGAAGGCTGTGAGAAGTGGGGCACCCATGTGGTGTGCAAGCAGCTGGGATGAAGTCTGAGCCTAGGTGCCCTGGGGTCTGCCCATTTAGGGACTGAACCAGGCTCATCTGAATGGAAGAACTGAGCTGTGGGGACCAGGATTCTGCACTGTGGTAGTGCCCTTCTTGGTGCTGGGACCAGCATAACATCTGAAACGAGGAGGACTCAGGCATCTGATTCAGTCACTGCAACCTCTAGATGTGCAACCATCTGTAGAACTCACACTCAGTTCCCTCCTTTGGGGTGAGACATCTTAGGCTATGGTCTCTTTAAATATAACACACATTTTAGGTAAGATTTAAACAGCATGACCTTAATTAGTAAGTATGTAGGTAGATGCCAGGAGGAGGTAGGCATTTTTCCTTCTTGGAATGAAGACCTCATGCGAAGGAGGCACAAAGTGTACTGCATCCTTGGCCCCCTCAACAGGGCTGGGCAGGGCTGTCTTCTAAGTTTACACAGGACACATATTTCTTCTCCTGTACACTGCTTTGAAGCTGATGAGAGTCACCACTCTAGGGGCTGCCTTTGCCCAATGGAAGATTTTGGGTAATTTACTGAATAGCCACATTTCAATTTTCTGAAAAAGCCAAATTTTAAGTAGAGCCTGGGCATATTATTTTATATGAGCTCTTTATTTTATTTTGTTTTATATTTTTACACTTTTTAAATTAAAGTTAATACATCACAAAGAATGGTACATTAAAAAACATTAAAAAAATAAAATATTCCCATATATCCCACTCCCCACCCCCTCACCCCATCATTTTTTAAATTGTATTTTTTTTTGGAAATATATATATCACACAAAAATGTTACATTAAACTATATAGGAGGTTCCCATATAATCCCCACACCCTCTCTCCACTCCTCCTACACAAACAGCACTCCAAAATATGTTCACTGAGTGCAATGAGTGTGCCACAATGATGGAGGAGGTTGTTATATAAGCTCTTGTATGATCAGATCTCAACTAAATAACAGTTGATATTACACCATCTGGCCACTTGACATCCATTGTTCTGTTAATGGCTTCATCCTAGAGAAGGTCGTTCTTGCTTGCTTAGCCCTGTGTAAGAAGCGTCTTGCATTACCCCCACATCAGCATGTCCCTGTCTGCTTCATATTTGATGGTTAACTCATCTGGACTCTGAGGATATATAAATGAACAAGATCCCTATCCCACCCATCTCTCTTTCAGGTAGATTCCATCTGTCCAGGGGTTTCTCTGAGAACCCACACCCAGGGGATGACACCACATGTCCCAGAGGATACTCAACTTCAGGAGAATGACAATGAGCCCAGGAGGAGATCCCACATCAGAAGACACCACACCGCAGGGCAGACCCCATCCCAGAGGAGACCCAGTGCCCTAGAGGGAGGAACAAAGCCCCAGGGAAACCCCATCCCAAAGGAGAGTGCTCCAATTTGTGGGACTCCCAAGCCTCAGGAGAGACCCTAAATACCAAGGGATGCTCCCACACCCAGAGGATACAAAGCCCTGCCCAGACCTAAATTGACTGAGAGAGGCCTTTGGAAAGGTTCCTAGAAGTGAAAAATATTATTTTTTTCCCCACTCTGTCCACGGGGACTTTATGCAATCCCAGCAGATTGATTAGGATGAGAAAGACAGCATATCTTGAGTGTTCATGCCACACTGAGCACATGGCTGAAAGCTTCAGGCTCAAAGATTCATTTCTTATTCAGTCACCCTAATTAAGGCCTCCAGCCCTATTACAGAGAAAGATTCTAGGAGAGAGATTTAAAATACCTTAGTTACCAGGGCAATCTGTGGAGTGCCAGATTGGAGCCTGGAGTTCTCAGCACAGAGCCTGGATCTTATAGCCTAAAGTCTGGAGCCATAAGCCCAAAACCTGGAGCATAAGACCTAGCACAGAAACCAAATCCAAAAACTGGAGCCTGGAGTATAGTCTAGAGCCTGGACCACATATCCCAGAGCCCAAAGAGCAGAACCTAATGCCTGGAACCCAGATCCTGGAGCCTGGACACTGGGATCCAGAACACAGACTCCAGATCTTAAGGCCTGGAACCCATAGTCTAGAACCTAGAGCCCTGAGAGGAGAGCACAGAGTATAGAGATCTGAGTGCAAGACCTAGAGATCTGAGCCAGAATTTCAGAGCCCACAGCCTATAGTGCAGAACTGAGAGTATAGAGACAGCGGCACAGAGTCCAGAGCCCAAATTCTAGAACCTGGAACATGGAGCCCAGAGTTGAGAGCAGAGTTTTCACACTTCAACGACAGGAGATAACCAGTACCAGGAGGGCGCACTGAGGGACAGTCTTCTCTGCAAGGATCAGCACCCCTGTGAGTGGGCACCCACATAACAGGGACTTTATGTTCCATCCAGAATCAGCCTTAACCATGAGATGCTCTCAATGCCACTGGTAAATTCAGTCTCAAGGACACTGTCCAGAATCAAACACCAGGGAGAGGTATGTCCAGGCAAGGAGATACTAATATTAATCTGAACCTTTGTGGAAGCTAAGTATAGAACTCCTGTAAGACCTGTTGATTCAATGCTAAGCATATACACAAAAGAATTGAAATCAGGGACTCAAACAGACATTTGCATTCTGATGTTCATAGACACATTATTAACAGTTGCCAAAATATGGAAGTAATTCAAATATCCATCTACCAATGAATGGATAAACAAAACTTGGTGTATATATATATGTGTGTGTGTATATATATATATATATATATATATAATGGCATTTTATTCAACTGCAAAATGTAATGAGGTCCTGGTATATATGACAGCATTGATGAACTTTGAAGACATCATTTGAAGATGTCTTCATCTTATTCAAACACAAAATAAGTCAAACACAAAAGTACACAAATGGTGAGATCTCAATGATATGAAATAGTTAGAATAAGAAAACTCATAGAGTCAGAATTTAAGATATAGGTCACCAGGGGATGTGTTAGGGGCAAGGAAATGAATGTTAAGTCTTAAAATATACAGTATTCCTCTTTGAAATCCTGGTAATGTATTGGTAATGAATGGTGGGTTATGGTGGCACAATATTGAGTATAATTAGCACTGAAATATATATTTGATTGTGATTACAAAGGACAAATGTTTGATTTTATATATGGTAAAACTATATATATATATATATATATATATATATATATATATATATATATATATAAAATCCATAAAAATACACTACACAATGAACCCTAAATTAAACTATGAACTATAGTTAATAGTAGAATAATAAAAATTTTCCATCATCAATTGTAACAAACGTTCCATGTCAATGAAAGTTGTTAATTATAGGATGGTATATAATGAGCCTGTATTTTATACATGATTGTTCTTGAAACCCACACCTTCTCTAATAAAAGGGAAAAAGAACAGAGAAAAAAGTTGATGGCCCTAGAGAATCTTGAGGATCAAATTTATTTTAGGGGGGCATGTGGAACTACTATATGAAGGTGGAATTTTTAAACTGTATTCTGAGGAGTTAACTATGCGAAGAATGGATTTCAGGAATTTAAGGAAAAAGGTTGAATTGCATTTGAACTTTGTATGACCAGTTCCCTATTATTGTAGATGTTGCAGTTCTGATAGCAAACAGCTGCTTGGTAGTTTCCAATAAACTAGGGTCAAGGTTCTCAGGTGCAGAAGCTGAGTCCCCTGGTCCCAACTTTATTTCTTCTCTTGTATCTTTCTTTCTGTCCTTTATTTCTTAAGTTCTGCATTGCCTTCCCTTATAGCCAACCTATTGCTGAGCTGGTCTCAGCAACCCAACTGGCACCCGAAAAAGGACTCAAAGTGAAGAAGGGTCACTTCGAGCGAAACTAAAGTGATTTTAGTGGCACAGAGCCCCAAGTGGTTTAGAATTTCTTCAAAGTCCTGGGTAAATAAGGATACTCTCATGTATTTTGCAGGGTTATGACGGGAAACAGAGACTATTCACCCATATGTCTGTCTCTTGAAACAACTCCTTAAAGCAGGAGGAGACAAAGCCAGTGAGCATTGTATTTTAGAACTCTTACAGATTAATGAAAAATACTGATCATGGGTCCCAACCTTGGGTAGTTTAGAATTAACTGATTGGGAATGAGATGGTAAGGAATTTAAAAGATGTTCAAGGGGCTTTCATCCCTGTCACTATCTGGCCTATGTGGACTATTATTAAGTTCCTCCTAGAAGCTTTGAAAACAAAGGATGAAAAAGAAGGTGAAGAAAAGGTCCATGATTACCCTTCCCCTATAAAAATATCTAAAGGTTTTGATTCTAAACTATCTTTGCGTATGGCCCCTCAATTAATTAAATTTCAGGAAGCTGATATACCTTCTGTTCATCCAACCTTTACACTGGTGCCTGGAAATACCCAGCCTAAATTATTCTCTTCAAAAAAGGGAATCTTGCAGGCTCGAATGGAGGGGAATCATGTTGAGTTGCTTGTGCAAATAAAGTTAACTGACAAATACAACATCCTCACAGGCAAAAGTGCTGAATAAGGCCTTTGTGAGTGAAATCATGCTTGTAAGAACACTCTCAGTTAAAGTGTTAACTAAGAAAAGGAAAATATTCTGGTGGCAACTGTGCAAACTACCTTCTGCCTACATGATAATGAGACTGTGGGCTAGTGGGGGCTAATAAAATTAAGCCTCTGGTAGAGGAAGAAAACATGGCATCATTAGTGTTCTGTTTTGTTTTCATGCTAATTCTGATTGGGCCCATTTAGCAAAATTAATAAAACTAGCATAAAATTATTATTAAGGTGTTAAAAGGGATTTTTGGTTTTAAATCAATAGCTTACTCCTGAACTTCAAGTCTCAGTGTTGTCTTAAAGAGTAGTAACAAAAAAATGTATGATAACTGTCTGTCCAAACTGCTTAATAAGAGCTTAACCACATTTATGCTGCTCAAGTTATCCTAAATGGTTGCTGATTATTAATAAAAGTGTTTCCAAGGACAGGCTTACATGTTACAGGCAACTTGGAATCCAGAAGAAATTTTAAAAGCAGTAAAATCTCAGATGTAAAATGATGGAAAGCTTAAAAACAGTTATACCAAAAACGTAAGAATCATGAGTCAAATTGTAAAATTTATGTTTCTGTTGGAGTGTTGTAATTGTTTTGTGTTTGTCTACTTGTTCAATAGCAGTGTATATTTTGATACCTCTGGATGGTAATATACATAAGTAAAATTTTCTAGAAGAGCTCTGTTCAAATGGCTAAAAATTAAATAAGCACTTATATTAATACATAACTTTAAATGTTATGTTTTCATAGTGGTTTCAGTTAAAAATGACAACTGAGGGAGGGCAGAGTTCCTAGTCAGTGGAGCTCTATCACATTCCCCAATGGGAAAGCAACAATCCCCCAAGTACAATGGCAAAGACCAAAAAAGACGGATGGTCCAACAATGAGCCCTTGATACTGATGGCTATGATCATAAGCCTGTGCATGTGAAATATGAACTAAGACTAGAGGTACAGAGTGACTAAGAGTTACCTCCTGAGGGCCTCCATTTTGCTCAAACGTGGCCACTCTCTAAGCCAAACTCAGCATGTAAATGCATTACCTCCCTCCAGTGTGGGACATGATTCTTGGGGAAGTGCCTCCCTGGTGCGGAGGGATTACTACCAAACACCAGCTGATGATGCAGCTAGAAAAAAACCTTGAATAAAAGAGTCAACTCAGACCAGCAGAATATCTCAGCCTACATGTAATATCAGGAGTTAAAAACTAATTTATGACTTTGGATAAAAGGGGGAAATGGAAAGGACAAATGACTTTATATGCCTATGAGACTCCAAAAAAGAGTCAGGATGTCATCAGAGGGGTAATGCTTATGCATACCTCAGCAGGGTACCAGAGATAGCCAAAGTAGATGGAAGTCCAGGTACTGGTTCTTCTGAGGGCTTCAGAGACCCAAGGTCTGTGGTCATGAAAGTTGGCTCTGGAGTTCGGTGCCATGTCAGTTGACCCTACTCTGGAGTTTGTGTTCCTGATTTTGATCGAGTTGGACACAGATGTGACCTTCCTACACATACCTCTTCTGTTACTTTTCCAGGACATGTGGTTGGCACTGCGGTTGGTGTATAATCAGGAGACTTCAATCTCTGGACTGTCCATGTCACAGCCATGTCCTGAGACTCAGCAGACTTACAACTCCTACCGTCTGGTTTATTAGACTTACCCTGGCCAGCTAACAGGAAGGTGAAGAAGGTCAACCACCACACCAGGGAGCCAAGACTGCCTATATCTGCACACAGGATAATTGCATCCATCATCCATGGGAATCTAAGCCCCTTCTTGATGTAGAGGCAGAATGGACCTAATCATCCCAGGGTCCACAGGCTGGAGGAAGAGCATATGGATTAGAGTGGACTTACTGATATTATATTATGGAAATAGTGTGATTAGTAATGAAGAAATTGTAGCATTTTTGTGGAGAATATGACCATGGTAGTTGCTGAGGGTAGGGAGAGGGAAGAAGAGATATGTGGGGGGATTTTCAGGACTTGGAATTGTCCTCAGTGGTACTGCAGGGACAGAGGCAGGACATTGTATGTCCTGCCATGGCCCACCGGGTAGACTGGGGCAGAGTGTAAACTACAATGTAAACCACCATCCATGTGGTGTAGCAGTGCTCCAAAATCTATTCACCAAATGCAGTGAATGTGTCATAATGATGAAAGCAGTTGTTTATATGGGAGGAGTGGAGTGAGAGGGGTGGGTGGTATATGAGGACCTCATATTTTTTAATGTAACATTTAGGAAATAAAGGAAAAAAATCTCTACAATAATAAAAAATTGTAAGTCTCTTCATAAAGTATAATTCTTTCCTAAATTAAAATATTTGTGGGAGTGCTGCCTGAAATTTAATGTTTGTTCAAAAAAGTGTTTGTTGTCCTAAAATAAAGTGGCTGGTTTTCATAAAATCAGAATGAACATATACAGGATGGGACTTGAATGCATGTGGCAGGTTGTGGAAGGTATTGTGGTAACTTTAAGTAAGGGAATGTGTCCTGTGAAGGTGAAATTTTCTTAAAATAATATAATTATAGTCTATGGTTATAAATAATTGTAAGAAGTTTGTGGAAGCTTTGTTTGAATTAAAGTGTCTAAATGGCTAATTCTAACAGTCATTATTAAATGAAGCCTGAATTGATAATAATAGCAAAAAGTAATTTTATAGCAAGAGATCATGTTGGCAACCAGCCTCCACTGTCAACTTGTTTCTAAAAGACAGTTTCTAGTATTGCATGCTACTAGGTATTTGAAATAAAGAAAAGTTATACTCGCTTATAACCAAACTGAATCATTACTTTAACAAGATTGTTTAGTGTTAATACTAATTGTATCTTGTAAAAGGTTTGATTGGAAACAATTTCCAAAATCCTTTTGGTATGAAAGTTAAAATTTTCTTCTTTTTCTGTGAATGTGACAAAGTTTCTCAAGTCATTAATCTGTGTTAGTAGCAGTTTATAAAATGTTTTCTTATAAACAGTAAATATGCATTTATGCCTACAATGTGATTGAAATATATCTAGTTATTTTGTGACCCCCTTTGTATACAATAGCAGTGACATTCCTTAGGAATCAGTGAAATGTCATTTTTGTGGCCATAAAAACTATTTAGGCTTAGATATTTCTCAATTACAAGCACAAATAACAAGCGTTCAGCATGCTCATTTGCAATTGCTTCCTGCCTCACAGACTAAGACAGGAATTGCAGATTGGATTAAGATCTCTGACCCCTATGATATGGATTAAGTGTTGAGGAGGAGGTCTTCTATGAAGTATATTAATTATTTGTTCCTTTCTGCTTTGTATGTAATCCTCAGATGCATGATACAATCCCTCTGGCGATTAATACAACAAGAAACCAATTGAGCTGTATTCATTACTCAGCAAAAACAAAAATGGGGAAATGTGGGAAAACAGCTTGAATTGCCTTTGAACTTTGTATGGCCTGTTCCCTACTACTGTAGATGTTGCACCTATTCCATATTATTGTAGACGTTGCAGTTCTGATAGAAAACAGCTGCTTAGCAGTTTCCAATAAATACGATGTGGAAACTAGGGTTGAGGCTCTCAGTTGCAGAAGTTGTGAGTCCCCTGATCACATCTTTACTTCCTCTCTTGTGTCTTTCTTTCTGTCTTTCATTTCTTAAATTCTGCATTGCCTCCCCTTAAAGCCATCCTACTGCTAAGCTGGTTTCAGCACAGGAAGGCTGGAAATACAAACTGTTTTAGATTCATTTGTTTAAAAGTGTGTCCATTCTCCACAGAATTTTATTGCACCATTAACTAACCTCTATGATTTCTTCTAATAATTTTATGATTTACCTCTTTTTTAATTATTTATTTATTTTTAAAATTACATTATGAAAAATATGAGGTCCCATTCAACCCCACCGCCCCCGCCCCCCACTCCCCCCACAGCAACACTCTCTCCCATCATCATGACACATCCATTGCTCCTGGTAAGTTCATCTCTGAGCATCACTGCACCCCATAGTCAGTGGTCCACATCATAGCCCAGACTCTCTCACGTTCCATCCAGTGGGCCCTGGGGGGATCTATAATGTCCCGTAATTGTCCGTGAAGCACTATATGATTTACCTCTTATATTTAGTTCTATGATTCCTTTGACTTAAATCTTGAGTTAAGTAAAGTGTGAGGAAGGAGGATATCCTATTAATCAGAAGCAGAATATGAAAACAGTTCTTTTCCTCAATTGTTTTGGAACCCATGTCTAAAACCAATTGGCTATTAATGTGATGGTCTATTTATGTACACAGTACTCTATTCCATTTATCTCTATGTCTATGTCTATGCCAGTACCACACTATCTTGATTCCTTAACCTTTATTGGAAAGTGAGCAACCTCCAGCTTTATTCTTACTTATCATGATTCCTTAGGCTATTATGTGTTCCTTTCATTTCCATTGCATTTCAGGGTTTTGTTATTTTCATTAAACCCCCAGCTGATTTTGATGATGGGTACTAATAAGTAATGATCCTGTGGATAAATTTTGAAATTATTTCTATCTTAACAACATTAAGTTTTCTAATCCATGAACATGAGGTATCTTTCAGTGATCTAGATACCAGCTGTCTTCAATAATATTTTATGATTTTCAGTGTACAAATCCCGTATTAGCTCTTTTGTTAATTTTATTCCTAAATGTGTTATTCTTTTTGAGATTATTGTAAATGGCCTTTTTCTTATTTTCTTTTTCATATAGTTCGTTGCTACTATGCAGAACAGCAATTGATTTTTGTATATTGACCATGTAATTTGTTGAACTCATTTATTCTATTAGTATTTTTATTGATTCTATAGGTCTACTCTTTACAAGACGTTGCCATCTGTAAGAAGAGTTACAGTTACTTCTTTTGCAACATAAATGTATTTCAGTTATTTCTCTTCCTTAATTTCCCTGTGCAGAATTTCAATTGGCTGGAACAGATGCTTGCTTTTTTCTTGATTGTAAATGAAGTCTTCAGTCTTTAACCATTAAGTATGATAGTATCTCTGGGCTTTTAATTGATGCACTTTATCACATTAATGAGGCTCCCTTATAGTCACACTTTGTTGAGTGTTTTTATCTGGAAAAAGTGTTTGCTTGTGCCAAGTGATTTTTCTGAATCTATTGAAATGATCAAGAGGCTTTGTCCTTTATTATGCTACATGACTTATTATGTTAATTGATTTATGAATGTTAACCTAACCTTGGATTCTTGAAATAAATGAGGTTTTGTTATGGTTTATAATCTTATTTTTATGTTGCTGTTTGGTTTGCTAATGTTCAGGATTTTTTGCATCTTTTTCATAAGATATACCATCCAATGCATTTTGGAGCAACCTCGTTAGATACATAAATATTTAGAAATATTTCTTTTTGGTGAATTTTACCTTTTATTAATATGAGGTGTCCCTCCATGTGTTTTATTACAGCCTTGTATTAAAGTCTTTTTTTTTTTTCTTCTGACATTAAGATAGCTCCCTCAGCTCTTTATTGGTTACTGCTTTCTTGGAATATTTTTTTCAAACCTATAACTTTCATCCTATTCATAACCTTTGGTCTTAAGTGAGTCTATTTTTAAGAGAAAATAGATAGACCATATATTTGTCCATACTACTCATCTTTATCTTTTTATTTAAAAGTCTAATCCATTATTATTCAATGATATTTACATTTTGTACACATGGACTCAACAGTATGTAGTATTTATTGTTTAATTTTTCACATAACCTTCATCATTACATTAAGATTGATTGAAGCTTATTAATGTATTAATGTACACTATTGTCCATAACTTGCTTGGGTAGTATTTTAGCCCAAATATCACACTGATATTAACATCTTGTAATATTTACATCAATTTGTTCTGTTTCATAGAAAAACATTATGTACTCTATTTTTCCTCACAATCCTTTTCTTTTAAATTTTACTTTCAAAAATATGAGGTTCCAATATACATCCTATGCCCCTCACCCACTCATCCCACATCAACAACCCCCTCCCCACAATGCAGCACACTAATTGCACTTGGTGAATACATCCTGGAGCACTGCCAAACCACATGGATATCAGTCCACATTGTAGTTTACACTCCCCCAGTACACCGATTGAGTTATAGCAGGATATAATGACCAGCTTCTTTCCCTGCAACATCATTCAGGACAATCACAAGTCCCCAAAAAGCCCCCACATCACATCTTTTCTTCCATCTCCTTTGCTCCAGAAACTACTGTGGCCACTTTCTCCACATCAATGTTAAAATGTCTTCCATTACTAGTCACAATAGTTGCATAGTAGAATATCAGTAAGTCCACTCTAATCCATATTTTATTCCTCCTTCCTGTGGACCCTGGGGTGATGATGTCCACTCCACCACTATATTGAGAGGGGGCTTAGATTCCATATGGATGATGGATGCAATTTTCCTGCTTGCAATTGTAGGCACTCTTGCTACCCTAGTGTGGTAGTTGACAATTTCACCTCCATGTTACCTGACTTGGGTAAGTCTGTTGAAAGAGAGGGTAGGAGTTGCAAGATTTCTGAGGTATAGAGCCCTGCTGGCAAATGGAGAGTCCAAAGATTCAAGTCCCCTGAGTATACACCAACCCTAGTACCAACCACAGGTTTAGGAAAAAGTGACAGCAGAAGCATTTGTAGAAAGGTCACACCTGAGTCCAACTCCATCACACTCAGGAACTCAAATTCCAAAATACAACCAGCTGTCATGGCACTGAATTCCAGAGCAATTTGTTTGCCAAGATCATACAAACTGTGGGTCTCTGTAGGCCTCAGGACAACCAGTAACCGGGGTTGTATCCACTTAAGCTGTCTCTGGGGTCCTGTTGAAGTGTGCATAAGTGTGACCCCTCTGATGACATCCTGACTCTTTTTGAAAACTCTTAGTCATATAAACTTATTTGTCTTTGACATTTCACCCTTTTATTCAAGATCAAAAGGCAGTTTTTAACATATGATTCTACATGTATGCTGAGATATTCTTCTGGTCGGAGTTGATCCTTTTATTCAAGGATTTTTTCTAGTTATATTACCAGCTGGTGCTTGGTAGTAATCCCTCAGCACCAAAGAAACTCATCCCTAGGAGTCATGTCCCACATTGCAGGGAAAGTAATGTATAGTGTATTTACATGCTGAGTTTGGCTTAGAGAGTGGCCACATTTGAGCAATATGGAGACTTTCAGGAGGTAATTCTTAGGCACCCTGCAGCTCTAGGCCTAGTTCATATTTCAGACACACAGGCTTATAAGCATAATCATCAGTGTCAAGTGCTCATTGTTTGATCCTTCTTTGTTGGTCTTTGTCATTGCACTTGGGGGATTGTTACTGTTGCATTGGGGAATGTGATAGAGCTCGCCTGGCTAGGAACTCAGCATTCCCTTAGTTGTCTTTTTAACTGTAATTACTATGAAAATACCCAACATATATTGAAACAATTCTACCCTATATACATGCTCAGGTGCACTCCATCCCACCATGTGTCTCCCATCAATAACACTCCACACCTGTGTTCCTCCCCTGCCACAGTTGAACATCTCCGTAGTCCAAAAGTTCTTAAAAAATGAAGCCTAATATATTGCCAAATTCAATTAATAGGAAACTGGAATATATGATGGGTTTAAAGATTATAAATAGAATACATACTAGTATAGAAAAATTAGATAGAGTAAAAATAATTGGGGGTATTAAAAAATGAAAACTATTATAAGGATTTGTTTTTGACATTTTGCATTTCATCACTGCAACTGGTGTTGCCCTGTATGTACAGTGGAAAGGCAATTTCTTTCATTTCTTCCTCAGTTTCTACATCATTTCATTTTTTTTCTAATTTAAATTTTGTCTTTAAAAATGTTTTAGATCACAGTACTTCACATATACAATATAGGGGACTCCCATATATCCAACATCAAACATTTAGCCCCCTTCCCAGTAATGATCCCTTGAGATGTCCATAGTAAATGCTGCAGTTGTTGTACAGATATTGAAACATAGTTTTCAAACATGGTTCCATTTTGGTTTACAGTATGGTTTATATTTTAGACATATAATTTTCTAAATTTTTAGTTACCTTATGTTTTACATTATGGTTTACATTTTAGCCTATAGACTTTTACACATTTTTGGTGTAATTTAACATGTCTTATATCCATCAATGCATGATCCTGCAGAACCCTTTCACTGCTGCCCAGTTACCCTGGTTCCATCTATTCCATACCTCTCTCCGCCTCTATTCAGGGACCAGAGTGACAATCATTCTTCATTACTTGAAAGACCAGATTCATAGATACTTGAAACAATGTTGAGGGCTTGACGTACTAGACTACCGTAATCAATTGGGAGCCACCAATTCTCTGGAGAGACACAATTCCCTTGTCTGAGAACATCAGTCCTCTCCAGGATGTGGGTACACCTTCACACACATTGTATAAGTCTGCACCCAATGATATAATACACTATGAGAAAATGAGCACTCACACATTCCCTAGAAGCCTGACCCTGTGCCAGATGTCCCCCATTAACCATCTTAAATGGGTAATCCTTCCTTATTATATTTTCTAAATAGTTTCCTCAACATTAAAGTTTCAATCACGTACCTGACAATCTCCCATGTTCAAATGTTCCCCCAACACTGCCCCCAATTCTTTGGGCCATCTGACCCATCCTCCCAAACTTAGTACCCCAGAAGCCCACAAAGAGCCACCCAAAGGTATCACTATGGCCCATCTTATCCATTCCCTGTACAAACATTTACCTCCTCATCATCAGAGATTTCACACTTGAAGGCGTCAGCTCGCAACATTCCTCTCCCCCCAAATTCCTTTAAACAGATTATCCAATTCTATTGCTCTGAGACAGCTTGATTTACTTATTTCATATCAGAGAGACCATGCTGTATTTGTCATTCAATGCCTGTCTTGCCTCACTTAACATATGGTCTTAAAGATTCATTCATGTTCTCCCATGTGTTTGTACTCTATTTCTTCTTATAGATGAGTAGTATTGCATTTTATGTATATACCACATTTTATTTATCCATTCACCTTTTATTGGGCATTTGGATTGATTCCAACTTTTGGCAGTAGTGAATAAAACTCCTAAGAACATGTGTGTGCATATATCAGTTTGTGTACTTGTTTTCAGCTCTGCTTATATACCCAGGAGTGGAATTGCTGAACTATATAGCAAATCTATAGCTACTTTTTTGAGAAACTGCTAAGAGATCCTCCAGAATTTGTGGATTCTTCTGCATTCCAACCAGCATGGGATGAGTGTTTCCATTCCTCTACATCCTCTCCAATGCATGTAGTCTTCTGGTTTTTTGATAGGCACCAGTCTCATGGGAGTTAGATGGTAACTCAATGTAGTTTTTGACTTACATTTCCCTAATAGCTAGTGATTTTGAGCATTTTTTCATGTGTTTTTTAGTCATTTGTATTTCTTCTTGCAGAAGTCTTTCAAATCTCTTGCCCATATTTTTAAATCCCTTGTTTGTCTTTTTGTTCATGAGATATAGGAGCTCTTTTTATATGCAGGATATTAGTCTCCTGTCAGATATAAGATTACAAAATATTTTCTCCCAAGTGTAGGCTGTCGTTTCACATTCTTGATATACTCCTTTGACGTGCAAAAGGCTTTAATTTTGAGGAAATCCCATTATCGATTTGTTGTTTTGCTGCTTGTGCTTTGGGTGTGAAATTAATGAAGTAATTTCCTACTAAAAGGTCCCGTAGATGTTTCCAACATTGCTTTCCAAGGTCTTTATGTTCTTCACTCTTATATTTAGACCTTTTATCCACCTTAAATTGATTTTTGTATAAGGTGTGAGATGGTCATACTCTTTCATTCTTTCTATGTGGATATCCAGTGTTCAAGGCACAATTTGTTGAAGAGGCCATTCTCTCCCAGTTGAGTGGATTTGGTGACATTGTAGAATATCATATGACTGTATAAATGAGGATCTATATCAGAACTCTCAATTTGGTTCCACTGGTCAGTACATCTAACTAAGTGCCAATACCATACCATTTTCAATACTCTAGCATTGTAGTATGTTTTAAATTTAGGTAGTGTGATTCCTTCAATTTCATATTTCTTTTGCAATATATCTCTGACTATTTGGGACCTCTTTCCTTTCCAGATAAATTTCAAAGCAAGTTTTTCTAGTTCATTAATAAATCCTGTGTTGATTTTTATTTGGATTACATTGAATCTCTTCATCAGTTTTGTAGGATAGACATCTTAAAAATATTTAATCTCCCTATGCATGAACAAGGAATATTCTTCCATCTATTTAGGTCTTCTTTGACTTCCTTGAACAGTGTTGTGTAGTTTTCTGTGTATAATGTTTTACATCTTTAGTTAGATTTATTCCTAGGTATATGAATTTTATATTTACTTTTGTAAATGGTATTTATTTCTTGATTTCCTCCTCAAATTGTTCACTATTGGTGCACAGATATGCTACTGATTTTTGCACATTGATCTTACAATCTCTGACTTTAGTGAAACCATTTATTATTTCTAGAAGCTTTGTTGTAGACTTCTCAGGTCTTTCTATGTAGGATCATATCATCTACAAATAGTGAAATTTTGACTTCTTTCTTTCCAATTTGAATGACTTTTATGTCTGGTACTGGCCTCAGTGTTCAAGCAAGTAATTCTAACACAATGTTAATTAGAAGGGGTGATAGTGGATATCCTTGTCTTGTTCCTGATCTTAGAGTGAAAGATTTTCAGATTTCACAATTGTCAATTATTTTAGCTGTGTGGTTTTCATATATACCCTTTATCATTTTCAGAAAGTTTCTTTCTATACCAAAATTTGCAGTGTTTATTTCAAGAAAGGTGCTGTAATTTTTCAAATGCTTCTTCTCCAGCTTTAGATATGATCATGTGATTTTTTCCCTTCAATCTGTTTATGTGGTGTATTACATTAATTGATTTTCTTATGTTGAATCATCCTTCCATGCCAGGAATGAATCCCAATTGGGCACAGTGTATAATTCATTTAATGAGTTGTTGAATATGATTAGCAAGTATTTTGTTGAGGATTTTCACATCTAGGGTCATTAGAGAGATTCATATGTTAATTCCCTTTCTTGTGGTGTATTTGTTTGGCTTTGGTATTAGGGAAATGTTGGCCTCATAGAATGAGTTAGGCGATGTTCCTTCTGTCTCTACATTTTGGAAGAGTTTAAGGAAAATTGGTGTTAGTTCTTTCCAGTATATTTGGTAGAATTTACCACTGAAGTGATTTGAGCGAGGGCTCCTTTTAGTGGTAGGTTCTTAATGACTGATTCTTTCTCTTTACTTGTGATTGGTTTCTTGAGATCATCACTTTCTTCTTTCATCAATGTATGCTGCTTATGTGTTTCTAGGAATTTGTCCATTTTCTCTAAAGTGTTGTTCTTTTTGGAATATAACTTTTCAAAATACCCTCTTAAAATTGCTTTTATTTCATTGGGATCAGTGGTGATAGCCCCTTTCTCATTTCTTATGTTGTGTATTTACCTCTTGTCTGTTTTTTTCTTTGTTAGACTAGCTAAAGCTTTGTCAATTTTAATCATCTTCTCAAAGAACCAGCTCTTGATTTTGTTAATTTTTTTAATGCTTTCTTATTTTCTATTTCATTTAGTTCTTATGTGATCTTTTTTACTTCTTTCTTCTTCCTTTGGATTTAGTTTGTTGCTTTTTCACTAATTCCTCCAAGTGTGCAGCTAATTCTTCAAATTTAGCTCTTCTTTTTTGATGTATGAATTTATGGCTATAAATCTCCCTCTCAGTACAGCTTTTACTGCATCCCATAAATTTTAATATGTTGTGCTATCATTTTCATTAGTTTTAAAGTAGTTATTGATTTCTTTTGAGATTTCCTCCTTGACCCACTCTTTTTCTAAGTGTGTGTTATTTAACTTCCATATATTGGTGCCAAGTCTGTGTCTCTGGCCTTTGTAGATTTCCAATTTGATTCCATTGTGATCAGAGAAATTATTTTGTATGAAGTCAACCTTTCTTAATTCAATGATACTTGCTTTGTGGCCTAGCATGTTGTCTATCTTGGGTAACAATCCATGTGCACTTGAGAAGAATATGTATCTTGCTATATTTGGATGTAATGTTCTGTATATGTCTATTAGGTCCAAATCCTCTTATATAATGTTTTATGTCTTTGTTTCTATTGATCATCTTTTAATGTATTCTGTCCAATGGTGATAGTGGTGTATTAAAGTCCCCACCAGAATTGTAGAGGCATCTATTCCTTCACTTTTTTCTTCCAATGTTTGCATTATGTATACTCCTTGTTAGGAGTATAAATGTTTATGGTTGTTCTTTCTTCTTGAAAGATTATCCATTTCACTAATATGTAGTGCCCATCTTTGTCTCTCACAACTGTTTTGCATTTAAACTCTATTTCGTCTGATATTAATATAGCTACTACTGTCCTTTTTTGGTTATTGTTTGCCTGTAAGATTTTTTTCCAGGCATTCACTTTCAATCTCCTTGAATCCATTGGTCTAAGATGTGTTTCTTATAGACATCATATATATGGGTCATAGTTCCTTATCCAGTCTTCCACTCTGTGTCTCCTAACAGGTGAGTTTAATCCATTGGCATTCAGTGTTATTACTATCAAGGAATTACTTATATTAGCCATATTTTCTCTTGATTTGTGTTTGTCATATTTTGTTTAATCCCCCCCCCTTTTCCTTTTTATTTGTTCTTACACTGTTCTCCAACTCTGTCTCTCCTTTTTTTCTTTTCTCCTGTATAAATTCCTTTAGTATTTCTTGAAGGGCAAGTTTCTTGTTTTTACATTCTCTTAGTTTCTGTTTGTCTGTGAACATTTTGAACTCTCTATTATTTTTTAATTCTAACTTGGCAGAATAGAGTATTCTTTGTTGGATTTTTTTTTTCTTTTAGTGCCTTGACTATGTCATAACACTGATTTCTTGCATTCATGGTTTCAGATGAGAAATCAGCACTTAAACTAATGGATCCTCTTTTGTATTTGATGGTTCTCTTTTCTCTTGCTGCTTTAAGTAATTTCTCTTTGTCTTGTGCAATGGATAATTTGAAAAGTATATGTGTTGGGGTAGGCCACTTTGGATTTATGCTGTTTGGTGTCCATTTTGCTTCCTGGATATGTACATCCATGTCCCTCAATAGAGTTTGGACATTTTCAGCCATTATTTCCTGCAAAATCCTTTCTGTCCCATTTCCTTTCTCCTCTCCTTTTGGAAAGCCTATAATGCATATGTTTGTGCATTTTCCATTGTCATTCAGGTCCCTAAGTTCCTGCTGGATTTTATCTATCTTTTTATCAATCTATTCTACTCTTTGTTTGATTTCAGATGTACTGTCTTCCACATCACTAATTCTTTCCCATGCATCTTCAAATCTGCTGTTCTTTGCTTAGAGTGTATTTTTGATTTCTTGAATTGTGCGGTTCATTACCATCATATCCACTATGTTTTGGGGTATGATTGCAATGTCTTCTGCATGCTCTCCAAGTGTTTTCTTATATCCTTTATCTCTTCCTTCACTTCCCTAAATTGGTCCATGATATATGTTTTGAGACCTTTGATTAGTTGTTCGATGTTCTGGTTCTCTTCCTGATTTTTACTTTTTTTTCATTGGATTCAGTAATGTTTCCCTTATTATTGGTGAGGTTTGTAGTTTTTTGTTGTTCTCTGGTCATCATTTTATCTTGATGGATTCATTCATTTGACTAGCTTCTTCCTCTAGTCTCGGGTTTAATTAGTTGTTTTTGCATGTAAGCTGTGTAGAGTTAAAGCAGTAAGAAAAGGGGAATACTTATGATGAGAGAGTAAACTGAATATGGTGATGAATATATTATGAATTAAAAGGCCAGTGTGGTCAGGAGAGAGGTAAAGATAAAAGACAATAATAAAAAGAATGAATAAAAGTTAGAATATAAAATAGAGGTATTAGAAATAAAAATTCAGAAAAATTGGGGACTCAACAAAGAGTGGTGGAATGTAAGAGAAACAATAAACAATGAAGGATACAAAAATGTAAAGGAAAAGGGATAGCATTTGAAATCAAAATCATTATACACAGAAAAGGGTTAATCAAGGATGAGGAAACATAGCAAATAACAAATGTTCCCTGCAGCACCTAATATAATAAAAGAAAAAAGAAGGAAAAAATGTGTGGTGGGAAGCAAGCAAGAAAAGAAAAAAAAAAGCCATGGGGTATAAAGCAAAGGAAAAACAAGAAAACAAACCAATAAAAAAGACCAGTCAAGGCTTCAAGGAAAGAATCATGTTTGCAGTTAGATAAACCACTTAGGAGTATGACCTTTTCCCTTTCTCCCTTCTTCATTTCCCTCTCTCCCAGGGCAGCAGAAAGTATGTGAGTGGGGTCCAATAGGAGATTTAAATGGTGTACCCACTATTAACATACATTTTTCACAAAATGGTTGACTATGCTATGCAGTCTCAAGTTACATTTCTTAGATTTCTTTCTAGGGAAGACATAACCTATACTTTTATTTTCAAACACGATTATACAAATGCTATATAATAATCCTGTTATTTGCAAACACTATGATTCATTTTTAACATTTCAATTAATTTCCAAATACTTATAAAGAAATTTTATATTATTCTTAGATTAAATGTCAGATTTTACTTCATTATCCTCATAATATTTTCTGGTGACTGGCATATTGTAGCTATTAACTCCATGGGTTTGTTCATTTTATGACTTTCATAATAATAAAATCATACAATATTTTTCCTTTGGCATATGGTGTGCTTCACTCAGCATAATATTCTCTAGATTCATCCATGTTGTCATGTTTCATGATTTCATTTCTTCTTACAGTTAAATAGTATTCTAATGCATAATATACTGCATTTTTTTTTCCATTTGTCAATTGATGGACACCTGGGTTGTATTCATCTTTGGGCAATTGTGAATGATGCCACTATGAACATCAGTGTGTGCAGATATCTGACTGTATCCCTGCTCTCATTTATTCTGGGTTAACACCTAGAAGTGGTTTTGCTAGTTAACTTGGCAGACCCATAGCTCACTTCCTTATGAACTGCTAAATAGACTTCCACAGAGGCTATATTATTCTAAATTCACATGAACAGTGAATAAGCATTCCTACCTCTCCCTATTATCTCCACTACTTGAAGTTTTACTTTTTTAATAGTGGCCATTCTAGTAAGAAATGATATCTCCATAGAGTTTTAATTTGCATTTCCCTAATATATAGTGATGTTGAACCTTTTCCTCATGTGTTTTTTCACCAGTTGTATTCTTCTTTTGAAAAATGAGTATGCAAATTTTTGTGAATTTTAAAATCTGGAGATATGTCTTTTTACTGTTGATTTGTATGATCTATTTGTATATCATGAATATTAAACACTTGTCAGATATGTGATTTCCAAATAGTTTCTACCATTCTGTAAGCTGTCTTTTTACCTTCTTCACATAGTCCCTTGGGTTGTGAAAGTGCTTAATTTTGAGGAAGTCCTATTTATCTATTTTTTTCTTTTCTTGCATGTGCATTGGGTGTAAGGTTTTAGGGCTGTCATATTACTGAAGCCCATGAAGCTGTTTCCTTACATTATCTTCTAGTAGTTTTATTATTCTGTCTTTTATATTTAGGTCATTAGTCTATTTTGAGTGTTAATTCTTGCATAGGGAGTGAATTAGGGGTTCTCTTATATTATTTTGGTTATGGATACCTGGTTCTCATAGTATATTTTGTTGTATAGACTGTTCTACCACAGCAAAATTGACTTGGTAGGCTTTAAAAGCCTTTGGTCATTGAAGTGAAGGTCTATTTCCAAATTCTGAATACAATTCCATTTACCAATGTGTCTGTCTTTATAGAAATATCTTTCTCTTTTGACCACTGTAGCTTTGTAATTATGGTTCGGTGTGAGAAAGCATGAGTCTTCTGAATTTGCTCCTTTTTAGCACGTTTTTGGCTATTTAGGGCCCTTTACTATCCCGATAAATTTGGTGATTAATTTTCTTCTTTCCACAAAGTAGGCTGTTAGAATTTTGATTTGTATTGCAATGACTCTAAATCAATTTGGGTAAAAATTGACATCTTCATGACATTTAATCTTCCTTTAAATGTACACCAAATGTCTTCAATTTGTTTAGATAGTTTTTGTTATTTTTTAAGTGTGTAATTTTATGAACACAAGTCATTTGCATCCCTGGTTAAATTAATTCCTAGGTATTTGCATCTTTTTTTTTTACTATTGTATGGATTTGTTTCTTGATTTTATCCTCAGATTATTCATTAATTGTGTTCAGAAACAATACTGATTTTAGTGTGTTGAAATTGTATGCTGTCATTTTGGAGAATTCATTTATTAGCACTAGTATGTCATAGATATTTAAGAATTTTTTCAGGTCATGTCATCTTTGATTAATGAGAGTATAACTTCCAATTTTCCAATTTAGAAGCCATTTATCACTTCTTCTTGCCTATTTTCTCTACCTAGAGCTTCTAGCTCAATGTTGAATGACAGGGTGAGAGTAAACTTTTCTGTTTTGTTGCCAGTATTAGGGGGAAAGCTTTCATTGCTTACCCTTTTAATGCAATGCTGGCTATCAAATCATATCAAATATCACAAATGATAATTACCATGATAAGGAATTTTTCTTCTATTCTTCTCTTTATAATTCTTCTTATCAAGAAATGATGCTGGATTTTGTCAAATGCCTTCTCTGTTTCAATATGCATGATCATGTGTGGTTTTTTTTTTCCTTTGTTTTCTTAATGTGGTTTACTATGGTGATTGATATTTTTGTTTTGAACTGCTCTTGCATATCTGGTAAAAACTCACTTGATTGTAGTGTATAATTATTTTAATATGCCATTGGATTCTATTAACAAGTGTTTTGTTCAGAAATTTTGCCTCTATGTCCATTAAAGGGATTGGTCTGTAATTTTCTTTTCTTATAGTGTTTTTATCTGGCTTTGGTATTATGGTGATACTGCTGTCATAGTATGTGCTGACTAATTTTCCCTCATATTCAAATTTTTAAAAAAATATGATTTGGTATTAATTCTCAAAATGTTTCCAATAATTTTTCTGTAAAGCATCCTTTCTTTGTGTCTTACTTTTTTGGAAGATTTTTTAAATCTTTCTAAAATTTGGCTTAAATTTTTTGCCTTTTGAAAAAAAAATATAACATTGTTTTTAAAGAAGTGTTAGATTACAGAAAAGTAACATAGAAAATGTAGGGGAATCCCATATACCACACCCTCTCTTTCTTTTTTCTCTCCTTTCTTTTCTTCTTTCTCTTTTCTTTTCAGGCTCAAAACTTCCCATAATATTTCATGCAGAACTGGATTCTTTTTTATATAGTCTCCTAGTTTCTGTTTATCTGTAAATATTTTAAACTCACCTTCAAAGTTGAAGGACAATTTGAATAAAACATCCTTGGCTGGAAGTTTTTTCTCTTTCAACATGTTAATATCATTCCATTATTATCTTGCCTCTACTATTTCTGGTGAGAAATCTGCCCTTATTTTTACTGGGTGTCCATTGTATGAGATGACTTATGCCTGTCTTGCTGTTTTGAAATTTTTCTCTTTATCTTTTGAATTTCATATTCTGATCAGCATCTGTCTTACTGTAGGTCTATTTGGATTTATTCTGCTTAAAGTCAGTTGTGCTCCTTGAGCATGCATAATTCATGTCTTTCATGAGAGGTGGGGGAGTTTCAGTGATATTCTCTCAAATACTGCTTTATTCCTTTTCTGTTCTCTTCTTCTGGATCTTTTGTAATACTTAAGAGTGTTGCTTCATTTTATTTTATTTTTTTCTATAATGCTTATCCATGAAACCATGCTCAATATTTTCTTTCTTTTCTCTCTGTTTTTCTCTTTACAATTTAAGCTGTTCAGTTTCCTACATCACTGATTCTGTCTCCTATGATTTTCAATCTGCTGTTATATAACTCTATTTTATGTTCAAACTTACCTATTATGTTTTTCATTCCCTTTATCTCTGTTATTTTTCTATTAATGTTTCAAATTATTCTTTGTATTTGACCAATGTCTCTTTTTTAATTTTGAGAATAATTTATCGATTCTTAAAATCTATTTGTGAACAATTGTGACTGTAAAACAATATTTAATTTTTTTACATTATCTAAATATTAAACATATCATCTAAAATGAACATAAGCAGAATAATAATTTTGGTAGTTTTTAATGCAGTTTAACCAACTTTTATAACTGTACACAGTATTGATGATATTTTTCAGAAACAATGTAATTTTTCAAAATAGTCTCATTTTTTTTCTATAAAACTGGTTGCATTCTTCTTCAGAGTTGCATATTATGGCTAATAAATTTGAAGCTGACACTTTCAGTTGCCTTTTCTGCATACCATAATAAATTTTTTATGTGTTTTTTAATTAAAGACATTGTGAGCTTACAAAACAATAATGCATAACTTTCAGAATTCCAGTCCATCACCCTTCCACTCATACCTTGCATTGTTGTGGAACTTTTGTCACAGATTATGAAAGAACATCATTAAAATAATACTACTATGTTCCATTGCTTACATTTGCTGTATTTTTTCCAATAATTCCCTGTTTTTAACAGTATTAGAACTGTTTATTTTAGTTCATTAAATAAGACACTCATATTGTACTGTAACCTACAGTCCACCTTCAACCACATTGTTCACTGTTTTATACAGACCCATATCTTGAATACTCTATAAAAAATGCACACTCACTTACTCTCACATTCATCACAGAGTTGTGCAGTCATTGCCTTAGTAAATTTGAGAATTTTTTCCTTAGTCCCAAAGAAAAAAACTCTCATACCACCTATTACTGATCTTTAGCCTTTATATAGTAACTTCTTTAATATAGATGCAAGAATATTTCAGTACTGCTGTTAACCATAAGTTATATTAATTGTATTTTCCTATGTATTACCATATTCTTACCACCTTGTAATAATGATGTACATTTGTTCCAGTTCATAGAATATACTCGCCTTTTGCCTATTAACCATGCTCCTCACCAAACAGCAGTTTCATTAAGTTATTCAGTCCTTAGATTACGATCTAGCTTTTTTCAGTTGACATTTATATTCTTAGACTACAACTTTCAGGATCAATTACATTATTAAACCACTCATGTCTCCTTAATGTCTCATATCTCTTTAGATACATTTTCCTTCAAGTTCTTGATTTGATTTGGAGATTTTTGTGATCCTTGATTAATTGCATCAAGCCCTATTATTGTAATTGGAACTTTGACTTGTTCCTTTGTCTGAGCTTTATTTTCTTTTTTCTTAGTATGGATTGCAAAATTTTCCTGATATCTACACTGCTGATTATGATGGTAACTTTATTTTGGTGGTCAGTCTCTCTCACTTCTCTAGGGATTTAGTGGTGTTTGGGTGTGCATTATCACTGTTCTTTGATTCTTGGTTCAACTGGCTCTTTGCACGTACCTTAGCCCTTGTTCAGCTGGTCAAACCAATGCCATATATCTAGTAATGAAGTGCAAAATAGTTTCCAGAAGCTTTGATGGAGGGCAGAAATAAAGGCACCAAAAAGTCTCTTTTATTTATTTACTTTCCCTTCTTTTTTACATGCACTTTCTTCATCTGAAGCAGATGGTGCTCTTAAAGAAACCTCACCACTTCAACCTTGGGGGCAATGTGTTCATGGGAAACCCACCTGAGTGCACAGTGTAGAATCAATGTTCTGGATAATTTCCCCTCTGTTTGGTCTCTTCAGAGCCAAGCCTAACAAATCAGATTGGCTCAGATGTCCTCTTCCTTCAGCTGGTTAAACCTTCCCTTTTCAAAAATTGGAATTAGATTTACACTCAGAATCTAGTCCATGTTATTAGAGAAA
Organism: Dasypus novemcinctus; assembly: GCF_030445035.2. Taxonomy (NCBI): domain Eukaryota; kingdom Metazoa; phylum Chordata; class Mammalia; order Cingulata; family Dasypodidae; genus Dasypus; species Dasypus novemcinctus. The sequence continues at coordinate 58,257,565 of NC_080691.1, read as the reverse complement.
GTGTTTGAGAAGGCAGGTTTCCTTTTGCTTCCTGCTGGATATCAGGAGAAAAATGTCATGATCCCACATGATCTGAAAGAGAATGACCTGTGGGATGTCACCCACTAACTTCACTGGCCCAAAACTGTATTGGCCAAGGATTGAATCCCTACCTTTCTCCTTTACTGGGAAAGTGGACCCTTGGAACTCAGATCACATCCAACAGTCAGGGGCCAATGTGAAATGAGTTTGTAAAGGAAATTTCACAGCAATTTAGAAAAATGAATAGGAAATATGCATTATGCAATGATAGTGTCTTGTACAACTACTTATAAATAATTACCTTTATGAGCATTCTGTTTTTAAAAATATGGATTGGAATTACAGTGTAATGGTCACTGGCTTTGATTCTGACAAAAATATTTTAGTATGTCATATATGGACAGGTGTTTTAGAAAGAAAATTCTTTGTTTTTCTTTTACTATAAATGTAATTTCTTCTTTATTTTCTTTGAAGATTTTACTGTGTATTCTTGGTTGACAGGTTAATTTTTCTTTTCATTACTTTAGATACATCATCCAGTGGTTTTCTGGGCTCCATTTTTTTTGAAGACCATCTGTTAATCTTATTTTCATGTTGACTTTTTTCTCTCTTCTTCCTTTCAAGTTTTTTTCTGTTTTTGTAATTCAACATATTGACTATGCTAAGTCTGGGTGTACTACTCAATTCTACTCTATTTAGAGATATTTTGTGCTTCCTCAGATTGTCTAGATTAATGAATTTTTAATCAGATTTTTCAGTCATTATTTCCTTCCATATTTTCAAACTCTTTTTTCTCTCTCTCTTCCTCTGTTATTCCTATTATATATGTTAGTATATTAATTGATGTTCCATATTTCTCCAAGGCTTTGTCTGATTTTTTTATAGTTTACCCTGTTTTTGGATTAAAGAATCTCTGTCAAGTTATCTATAGAGTCACTGATTCTTTCTTTTGCCAACTTAATTTTGTTTTTCAGCCTCTTTAGTCACCTTGTCATTTCCATTATTGTACTTTTCTATCATAGAATTTCCATTTGTTTCTTTCAAAATAATTTCTGTCTATTGTTATTATCTACTTGATGGAATCACAACTTACTTTAATTCCTCAATCATTATTTCCTTTATTTTTAAAATTCATATTTATAATATCTGTTAATTCATATTTTATATTTTAATTAATTTAATTTAATTATTTTATTTTATTTTCTAAAACTGAGTACCTTACCTGTGAATAGTGAGGTATTGTGTGATGGATTGATGAGCACTCGTAGTCTGAGATGATTATTAGTGACCCAAGAGGGAACTCTGTTTTTCCAGTTTTTTTTTCTTTCTTTGTTCCTTTGTTCTTTCCTTCATTTTTCTCTTATATTTTTCTCTATACTTTCATTTTTCCCTCTTCAATTGCTTTTATTTCATTCCCTCTTCCCTTATATGGTCCTTATGTTTTTCTTCTCTTCTCATCTTTCTAGTCTTTATTTTATTCTATTTATTCTTAACTCATTTTTATTCCACATTTTATCTTCTTATTCCTTTGTATTTTTATGATTTTTCACTCTTATTACTTATTTTTCACGATAGAATTTTTCCTTTTTTATATCCTAAAATTAATATTATTTTTTATACTTCTTTATTTTCCTATGATATAAAAAAATTTTTCAGGAGGACATGAACAACTACAAGAGTATACAATAAATGGAGCCAAGTGCCAGAGAGGACCCTTAAAACAAAACAAAACAAAACAAAAATCCTAGAGTAAATAATGAAACTAACCATCTGAATAATTTCATCAAAATAAAGAGAAGCCTACACATCAGCAAAAAGCCATACTAAGATAAAGGAAGACGTGACTCAGTCTAATGAACAAGTTAAAAAACAATCTTTTTTTTTTTTTTTTTTTTTTTTTTAATTTAATTTTTTTTTTATTGACTTTGTAATAATATTACATTAAAAATATATATGTGAGGTCCCATTCAACCCCACCCCCCCCACCCCCCCTCTCCCCCCCCCCCAACAACACTCGTTCCCATCATCATGACACATCCATTGGATTTGGTAAGTACATCTTTGGGCAACACTGCACCTCATATACATTGGTTCACATCATGGCCCATACTCTCCTCTATTCCATCATGTAGGCCCTGTGAGGATTTACAATGTCCGGTGATTACCTCTGAAGCACCATCCAGGGCAGCTCCATGTCCCGAAGACGCCTCCACCTCTCATCTCTTCCTGCCTTTCCCCATACCCTTTGTCCATTATGTCCACTTTTCCCAATCCAATGCCACCTCTTCTATGTGGACACTGGATTGGTTGTGTCCATTGCACCTTTATGTCAAGAGGAGGCTCAGATTCCACCTGGATGCTGGATGCAATCCTCCCATTTTCAGTTGTAATCACTCTAGGCTCCATGGTGTGGTGGTTGTCCTTCACCTCCATCTTAGCTGAGTGTGGTAAGTCCAATAAATCAGATTGTAGGTGCTGGAGTCTGTTGAGGCTCAGGATCTGGCTATCACATTGTCAGTCCAGAGATTCAAATCCCCTAAATATATCTTAAACCCCAACATTAACTGCACCTCCAGCACATTAGCATGAAAGTCTTATGAAGGGAGATCCCATCTGAGTCCAGATTCATCACACATAAACACCATTTCCAAAGAGGGGCCATCTGCCCTGGTAGTTAACCCCATCGGCCATGACCATAACTCCCATGGGTCTCTTTAGCCCTCAAAGGAACCAATATCTGGGGGTTGTATCTGCTTTATCTGTCTCTCTGACTCTGCTCAGTTGTGCATGAGGGCAAACCTTCTGCCAGCCACCAGACTCTTTTTTAGAAACTCGTAGCCATATAAACTCATTTCTCCTTTCCATTTCCCCCTTACTTTAGGTCAAACAGCATTTTAAAGTCATGGTATTTTATGTAGACATGGATATTCTGCTGATCCGCATTGAACCTTCCGTATAAGGTCATTTTCCAGTTGCATCATCAGTTGGTAGTTGATAGTGGTCCCTCGTTGCCAGGGAGGCTCATCCCCGGGTGTCATGTCCCACGCTGGGGGGAAGGCATTGCATTTACATGCTGAGTTTGGCTTCGAGACTGGCCACATTTGAGTAACATGAAGGCTGACAGAAGGAAATTCCCAGGCACAAAGTTGCTCTAGGCCTTGTTATTATTTTGGGTTTATCAGCTCACAAGCATAGTCATTAGTATCAGGGGCTCACTGTTGAACCCTCACTCCCTCCCGGTCCCCACCACTGTACCTGGGAGACTGTCGCTGCTCCCCTAGGGACCACGACAGAGCACCACTGGCCGGGAACCCAGTACCCCCCCTACTGTGGTTTTTAATTGTTGCCACTATGAGTATATCCAAACATTACCATGCACCCTGGACATATGTTCTGTACAGCTCCCTGTCAGTCATATATCATCTGTCATTGGTATCCCATACCAGTATCCCTCCATTGCCTTAGAAGTACTTGCTCGAGCACTGAGGCAAGAACCAGAAATAAAAGGCATTCAAATTGGAAAGGAAGAAGTCAAAATTTCATTATTTGCAGATGACATGATCCTATACATAGAAAACCCTGAGAGATCTACAACGAAGATTCTAGAACTCATAAATGAGTTTAGTAAAGTCGCAGGTTATAAGATCAATGCGCAAAAATCAGTAGCATTTCTGTACACCAATAATGAGCAAGATCAGGAGGAAATCAAGAAACAAATACCATTCACAATAGTAAATAAAAAAATCAAATACTTAGGAATAAATTTAACTAAAGAGGTAAAGAACTTATACACTGAGAACTATACAAGATTGTTCAAGGAAATCAAAAAAAAACAATCTTGAATCAACTTAAGGAAGTGAAGCAAGAGATAAATCATATTAAGTGGGCCTGGTGGGAACATACAAATGAAATTGTATACATACCTGTAAAGAAAACAGATCTGGTGATGAAAGCACCATGCAAGAAATTAAAATGTGCTGGAATCACATAACAACAGGTTTGAAAAGGGGAGAAGCAATAATTAGTGATGCTGAAGTTAGAATATCTGAAATCACACAGATAGTAGAACAGACACATAAAGGAAAACCCACCAGGGATTCAGGGAATTGAATCAAAACACCAACTGCACAAATATATGCACTATAAGCCTCACAGAGAGAGAAGAATGGGGGAAGGAGGCAGAAAGAATTTTAGAGGAAATACTTGCTGAAAATTTCCCAACTCTTTTGAGGAACATGGGTATACAAGGCCAGGAAGCAAAGTGCAGTATAAATGATATAAATCATCAGGCCTACCCTGAAATGCATACTTATCAAATTGTCAAATGATCAGGACAAAGAAATAATTCTGAAAGCAGCAAGTGAATACAGGTCCTTCACATATAAGGGAAGCTAGATAATATTAAGCACTGTTTTCTCATCAGAAACCAATGAAGTGAGAAGGTAATGGTATGACATAGTTAAGGCACTAAAAGAAAAAACAACAACAAGCCAAGAATTCTGGATCCAGCAAAGGTGTCATTCAAAAGTGAAGAGAATTAAAAATACTCACAGACAAACTGAAATTGAGAGTTTTCAACAAGGGACTGCCTTTCAAGAAATATTAAAGGGAGTGCTTCAGGTTGAAAGGTGTAAAACAAACAAAGAATGTTGGAGGATAAGAAAAAGGTAAAATTAATAGAAAGAGTAACTAATAGAATAAAAGAATAAAGATATGACACATTGAAACTGAAGAAAAAAATGGTTACTGTAAGGACAGCCTTGATAGTAATAACATTGAATGTTAATGGAATAAACTCTCTAAACAAAAGACAGAGATTTGCAGGCAAGATAAGAAAATATGATCACTATATATGCTATCTATAAGAAACAAAATTTTGAACCGTGGATGCAAGGTATTTGTAACTGAAAGGTTAGGAAAAGATTTTACATGTAAACAGTAACCAAAATAAAGAAGTAGCTGTACTAATTTTGGACAAAAGAGAATTTAAATGCAAAATTATTGTAAGAAACAAAGAAGGACATAATATATTAATAAAAGGAATAATCTATAAAAATTAACAATCATTAATATTTACTCATCTAACTACAGTGCCCCAAATTACATGAGGCCAACAATAGAAAAATTAATCAGAGAAATAGATTCCTCTACAATTATAGTAGAGGACTTTACTTCACCATTATCACAATTAAACAGAACATCTCTAGAGGGTAAATAAGGGAATAAACACATTAAACACTAAATTAGATCTAGACTTAATAGATATATACAGCATATTATACCCAAATTAGAATTATACATTCTTTTCGAGTGCACACAGATCTTTCTCCATGATTAACCACATGTGAGGTCATAGAATAAGACTCAATTTTGAAATATTGAAATTATGCAAAGAAATTTCTCAGAACACAATGACAGGAGAGAATACCTGAATGGGGCACAAAGATTTGGAAGTTAAACAATACAGTCTTAGACAATCAGTGGGTCAAGGAGGAAATTGCAAAGGAACTATTTAACTATCTTCAAGTGAATGAAATGAGAACAAAACATATCAGAACTTATTGGCTGCAGAAAAATCTGTACTGATAGAGAAATTTATTGTCATAAAGAAGAAAGAGATAAATTCAAAGACCTAGCTTCTCTCATGGAGGAACTAGAAAAAGAAAAAGAATAATCCTAAAGAAAAAAGCAGAAAGTTTGAAATAACAAAGGTCAGAGCAGAGCAAAATAAAATTAAAAACACTAGAAAAAGTAACAAAATGAAAACCTGGTTCTTTGAGAAGATAAGTAAAATTGACAAAACCTTAGCTAAACTAACAAGGAATACAGAGAGAAGATGCAAATATATAAAATAAAAATTAAGATAGTGGATATCACCACTGATCCCACAGAAATAGAGCATCATAAGAGGATACATTGAAAAATTATATGCCAAGTTGGATAACTTAGATGAAATGTACACATTTTTTAGAAACACATAATCTACATTGATGAAAAAAGGAAGTGCTGAATTGAACAGACCAAACACAAGTAATAAGATGGAATTAGTAATCAAAAATCTCCCAACCAAGAAAACTCCAGGACCAGATGACTTCTTGGGTAAATTCTATCATAAACTCTTCAAAAAAAAAAAAAAAAAGGAAGTAGAGGGAAAATTACCTAAGTCATTCTATGAATTTTAATCTCTGGACTGACCATATGATACCCAGGCCCTCAGCCTCAACAGACTTCAGCTCCTACACTCTGGTTTATCGGACTTACCCCACTCAGCTAACATGGAGGTGAAGAGGGTCAACCACCACACCATGGAGCCAAGAGTGCCTACAACTGAAAGCATGAGGATTGCATCCAGCATCCGTGTGGAATCTAAGCCCCTTCTTGATATGGATGTGGAGTGGACACAACCATTCCAAGGTCGACAGGATGGAGGAATAGAATATGGATAAGAGTGGACTTACTGATATTCTATTCATGAACTGTTGTGATTAGTAATAGAAGAAAATGTGGCATTGGTGTGGAGAAAGTGGCCATGGTGAATGCTAGGTTTGGGGAACGGGAGGAAGAGATGAGATGTGGAGGCATTTTTGGGACTTGGAATTGTCCTGAGTGATGCTGCAGGGACAGATACCGGTCACTGTATATCCTCCCATGGCCCACTGCGTGGAATGTGGGAGAGTGTGGGCTATGATGCGGACGACTGACAATGAGGTGTAGAGGTGCTCAGAGATGTATTTATCAAATGCAATGAATGTCTCATGATGATGGAGGAGATTGTTGCTATGGAGGGAGGAGTGGGTTGAAGGGGTTGGGGGGTATATGGGGACCTCATGTTTTTTTAACATAATATTTAAAAAATAAACAAAGACAAAAAAAGAAATTACAATATAGGAATTTTTTTTGGCAAATATGGCTGGGGAGCTTCGCAGGGCAGGGTGTTTGTGGTAGGGGAATATGTGGGAAATGGTGCACCTGGACATGCTTTTGCAGAATATGAATGTATTCATCTTGTTCTTCTTGTCAAATGGTGTTATCTCAGTTAGTGGGGACATACACACTATTATAGAAAATATTAAACACCCAACCTGGGCCTTCTTTCTAGGATCTCAAATAGAGGGCAAGGATCTCTTAAGAACATAGGCAGTGCATAATAAAAGAAAACAAATCTGTATGTCAATCTCTCAATATTAATCAATGTAATTATGAAACTTATTCTTTAAGAACTGAAATTTTGTGGTTATGATAGGTTCCCCAAGAAGGGGGAGGGAAAAATAAATGGAACTTAGACCATTTTCAGCGAATGGGAATTGTTCTGTATGTTCTTGCAATGATGGGTGCAAACCATTATATATTTTGTGAAAATCTATAAAAATGTAAAGTACAAAATGTAAACTGTTATGTCAACCAGTGACCATGGTTATTAGCAATGATTCAATATATGTTCATCAATTTAAACAACTGTTCCATATAAAGTAAGATGATAATAACAGGGAAATTTGAGTGGGGAGATGTGGGGTATATTTGTATCCCCTTTATATTCTATATGAATTTCCTATAACCTAAAGTTTCTTTGAAAATGAAAGAAAAATAATAATATACTGGTAAAACATATAGACGAAATTGTCAAAATACATATAAAATACCAGATCTCACAGTGATGAAAACAAAATCCAAAATTTATTTATTTTTAATAAATTTATTTATGCTTTGGCTTTGTTTGGGGGAAGAGTTTTATTGCAGAGGGTTACAACTGTGAGAAGAGAGATCAATCTTGTTTGGTGTCAGTGTCAGGGGGATGCATGGGGAGGGTGCACCTGGGGCACGCCTCCATGAATATGAAGGTGTTTAAATGATCATGCAGTCTTGTTTTGGTGGCTGTATATACACTACATACACACAATAATCAGAAGAATATTGTATTAGCTTCCTAGGGAGAACTTCTACATTCTCTACTAGAGTGTCAAGAATCTCTAGAGCACAGGGGCAGTGCCTAACAAATAAGGACAGACCAAAATGTCAGGTCCTTGACATTAATGCTTGTACTTATGAATATTGCTCCTGTGACATTGAAACTTAGCCTAGTAATAAATATTGCTTTTGAGTTATTGCCTGAAAGCCTCCTTGTTTTTAAAGTATGGCCTTTCTATAGGCAAAACTCAACATGTAAACTCACTAACTGGCACCCATGTGGATCATGACTCACAGGGATGAATGTCCCTGGCGCTGATGAATTATTACCAAGCACCAACTATTGATGCATTTGGAAAAAGTCCTAGATGAAAACAGAAATATTAAATAGAAATGAGTTTTTATGGCTAAGAGATTACAAAGTGAGTTAGGAGGTCATTCCAGGGGTTCATTTATGCACTTATCAAGATGATCTCACTGACTGCCACAGTAAACATTGCTTCAAGGAGGGGTTCCCCTGAGGGCTCTGGAGACATCTAGACCCTATAGACATGGTAGTCAAACTCAGGCATTTGGCACCCCAAGAGTGGAATTTACCTTTGAATACATTATCCTATCTCACTGATGTATAAGAAATAGGCTCATTTTTATGGTTCTTACACATGGTTTGGATGCCTCTTTTATTTGAATCTATAACTAGCTTTACATGCATTAAATAGGTGTCTCAGAGATTTAAATTTTCTGGCTGATCATTTTTTGGTTCAGCCCTGGATCTCAGCAGAGTTGTACCCAACACCTACTCTCCAGTTCATCGGACTCACCCAGCACAGTTAACAAATGATAAATAGACAGCCTGCATCCCAAAACACAGAGAATCTACAACTGCAAGCCAGATAGGTTACTTCTATCTGCTCCTCAGTATCTAAGCACCCTCTCAATCAGAAGCAGCAATGTCCTCACCATCTCCAAATCCTCAAAATTGAGGAATGAAGAAATATAGGGGGTATGCAACTATGGAATAAGTAGACGTTATTTGACTAATGGAAGAACTTATAACTTTGACATAAAGGTAGTGGACACCCTAGATGCTGAGGGGAGGGAAAGAGAAGAAAAGATGTAACAGTGCAGGTTTGGAACATTGGAGTTGTCTGCATGTTATTGCAATGAAGGATCAAGGTATCTCTACATTTAGTCTAAACCTATAAAATTGTGCAGTGTAAAATCTAAACCATAATGTAAGCTATAGACCATGGTTAGAATCCTTCAATGTGGGTTCTTCAATTGTAACAAATGCACCACACTAACGAAAGGTGTTGTTAATGGGGAAAAATCTAGGGGGGGCGGTTTGTGGGCCATATGGGATTCCCCTTTATTTTCATTGTAACATTGATGTAATCGAAATATTCTATAAAAATAAAAAAAAAAGTGATGTAGAGCATTTTTTCATGTCTCTTCACCATTTGTATTTCTTCTTCGCACAATTGTGTTTTCAAATCTCTTGTCCATTTTTAATCATGTAGTTTGCATTCTTACTGTTGAGTTGTATGATCTCTCTGTATACCACAGATATTAAACACTTATTGCATATGAGATTGCCAAATATTTTTGTCCATTGAGTCAGTTGCGTTTGCACACTTTTGACGAAAAGCCTTTGAGGTGCAAAAGTGTTTTATTTTTGAGGAAGAACCATTTATTTTTTCTTTTGTTGCTCATGCTTTGGGTGTAAGATTTAAGAAACTACCACATACTACAAGATTTTGAAGATATTTCCCTACATTTTCTTTTATGCATGTTATGGTTTTTCTTTTTAAAATTAGGGCCTTGATTAATTTTGAGTAATTTTTTTGTTTAAGATGTAAGATAGGAGTCTTCTTTCTTTCTTTTGAATATGGATATCCAAATCTACCTAACAACATTTAATGAATATTGTGTTCTGGTCCAATTGGGATGGCTTGTCCACAAAGTCAAAATCCACTTGATTGCACATGTGGGGGTTTAATTCTGAATTTTCAATTCAGTTCCATTGGTCAATGTGTCTGTCTTTATTCCAGTACCATGCTCTGTTTACCAGTGTAGCTACATATTATACTTTAAAGTTCAGAAATGAGAGTCCTACAATCTTGTTCTTTTTTAAAGATCTTTTTGGCCATTCAGGGTCTCTTATCTTCTGAATAAATTTGATAATTAATTTTACCAATTCTGCAACAAATGTTGTTCATAATTTATTGGGATTGCATTGAATCTGTAAATCAATTTGGGTAGAATTGACATCTTAATGATATGTATTCTTCCAATCCATGAACTTGGAATGTCCTTCCATTTATTTATATTTTCTTCAGTTTATTTAGGAATGTTTTGTAGTTTTTTGGAATACAAGCCCTTTATATCTTTGGTTAAGTTTACTGCTAAATATATGATTATTTTAGTTACTATTGTAAATGGGAGGTTTTTCTGATCTCTTCCTCAGATTGCACATGAGTATGTATAGAAATGTTACTGATTTTTGCATATTAATCTTGTACCCTGCCACTTTGATGAGTTTTTCTATTTGTACAGGTAGCTTTGTTGTGGATATTTCCAGATATTCTAGATACAGGATCATGTTATGAGTGAATAGTGAACATTTTACTTCTTTCTTTCCTATTTGAATGAATTTTATTTATTTAGTTTAATTGAATTTCAGTTTAATTGAATTTAGTTTAATTGAATTTTAATTATTTATTTAGTTTAATGGTCTAGCTAGAACCTCTAGCACAATATTGAATAGCATTGGTGACAGTGGGCATCCTTGTCTTGTTTCTATTCTCAGTGGGAAAGTTTTCAGTCTTTCAACATTGACTACAATGCTAGCTGTATGTTTTTTATACAAGACCTTTACCATATTGAGAAAGTTACTTTCTATTCCAAAATTTTGGAGTTTTTTTTTTTTTCTCAAAAGTGTGATGCATTTTGTCAAAAGCCTCTTATGGATTAATGAACAGAATCATGTGATTTTTCTTCTTCAATCTAGTGGTTAGACAAATGCAAATCAAAACTACAATGAGATATCATTTCACACCTATTAGACTGACCACTATGAAAAAGTTATAAAACTGTAAATGTTGGAGAGGTTTTGGGGAGATAGAAAGAATTATTCACTCTTGGTGGGAATGTAGAATGGTACAGCCACTGTGTAGGACGGTTTGGCAGTTCCTTAGGAAGTTGAATATAGACTTGCCATGTGACCTGGCAATGCCATTACTGGATATATGCCAAGAAGAACTGAGAGCAGAGACATGAATAGATATCTGCACACAGATGTTCATAGCAGCATTATTCACAATTGACAAAAGTTCTTAAGAAACCAGGTGTCCACCAACTGATGAATGGATAAACAAAATGTGGTGTATATACATGATGCACTATTAAGCAGCAGTTAGAAGAAATGAAGTCATAAAGCATAGGACAACATGGAGGAACCCTGAGGACATTATGTTGAGTGAAGCTAGTCAGATACATTAAAAAAAACAAGTAATGTATGATTGTGCTATTATGAACTAAATATATTCAGACATATATATATATATATATATATATATGTCATATATATATATGTCTGGGTATATATATATATATATATATATATATATATATATATATATATACACACCCATTGATGGATAGATGGGTTGTTTCCATTTTTTAGCAATTGTGAATAATGCTACTATGAGTTTCTGTTTGCAAATAACTGTTTGCATTTCTGTTTTCTGAGCTGTTTTTATTTCTTAAAGCATATTCCTAGTCGCGGATTGCCAGATCATGGGGCAAATCTTACTTTTACTTTTTGAAGAAATGCTAAACTTCCACAGAGACTGCATCCTTCTACCTTCCACAAACAGTGAAAGAATGTTCCTATTTCTACACATCTTCTACAATGCTTGTAGTTTTCTCTTTTATAAATAACGACCATTGCATAAGGTGTAAAATGATATATCATTGTCACTTTTATCTGATGGTACTGACGATTAATATCTTTTCATATGCCTTTTGGCCAGTCGTGCTTTCTGCTTAAAAATGTACATTCAGGTCTTTTCCCCATTTTTATTGATTTGTCATTATTGTTAATTTGTATGATTTCTTTGTATAACATGAAAATCCAACTCTTCTCAGCTATGTGGTTTCCAAACATTTTCTCCCAGTAATTATGATACCTTTTTCTTCTTGATGAATCCTTTCAATCACAAAGATCTTTAAATCTGAGTTCCCATCTTTGGGTTTTTTTTGTTTTTTGTTTTTTGTTTTTATATCATTGCTCATGCTATAGGCATAAGCCATCTACCACAAGATTTTAAAGTTTTTCTCTACATTTTTCTCTAGGTTTTTATGGTTCTAGCTTCTATATTGAGGTTTTTGATCGTTTTTTATTTAATTTTTGTGTAATATAAGATAGGATTCTTCTTTCATGCTTTTGGCTATGGATATCCAGTTTTCCCAAAACTTTTTTTTTGTGTGTGTGTGTTTTTTTAAATTCATTTTTTAAAAATATTACATTCAAAAAATATGAAGTCCCATTCAACCCCACCACCCCCAACCCCACTCCCCTCACAGCAACACTCTCTCCCATCATCATGGCACATCCATTGCATTTGGTAAGTACATCTCTGGGCATCGCTGCACCTCATGATCAATGGTCCACATCATAGCCCATACTGTCCCACGTTCCATCCAGTGGGCCCTGGGGGATCTACAATGTCCCGTAATTGTCCCTGAAGCACCACCCAGGACAACTCCAAGTCCCAAAAACGCCTCCCCATCTCATCTCTTCCTCCCATTCCCCGCACCCAGCAGCCACCATGGCCACTTTTCCCAAAACCATTTTTTGAAGAGACCTTTCTGACTGAGTTAGGTGGGCTTAACACTCTTAACACAAAATTTTTCACCAAGGAAGTGAGGGTCTATTTCTGAATATCACTTCAATTCCATTGGCCACTACTTCAATTTTACGTTAATTTCATACTTTTTTTTTACCACTATAACTAAATGATATGTTGTAAAATCAAGAACTCAGGGTCCACCAAGTTCGTTTTTATTAGGACATAATTTTCCCTTTGGTGTCCCTTACCCTTGCAAGTAAATTTGGTATTTGGCTTTTCCATTTCTGCAGGAAAGATTGCTAGTTTTATTGGTATTGCATTGAAGCTGTAAAGCAATTTGGGTACAATTGACTTTTTTTTTTTTCTGGTGACACTATTTTTTTGTCTTTTTTTTAAAATATTACATTCAAAAAACTTGAGGTCCCATATACTCCCCACCCCCCTCACCCCACTCCTTCCCCAACAGCAACAATCTCCTCCATCATCATGAGACATTCATTGCATTTGTTGAATACATCTCTGAGCACTGCTGCATCTCATGGTCAATGGTCCACATCATAGCCCACAGCCCACACTCTCCCATGTTTCATTCAGTGGGCCATGGGAGGACATATAATGTCCGGTAACTGTCCCTGAAGCACCACCCAGGAAAACTCTAAGTCCCGAAAAAGCCTCCACCTCACATCTCTTCCTCACATTCCCTACAGTCAGGAGCCACCACGGCCACTTTCTCCATACCAATGCCACATTTTCTTTGATTACTAATCTCAATAGTTCATGAATAGAATATCAGTAAGTCCACTCTAATCCATATTCTATTCCTCCATCCTGTGGACCTTGGATTGGTTGTGTCCACTCCACATCTATATCAAGAGGGGGCTTGGTTCCACATGGATGTTGGATGCAGTCTCCTGTTTTCAGTTGTAGGCACACTTGGCTCCATGGTGTGGTGGTTGACCTTCTTCAATTCCATGTTAGCTGAGTGGAGTAAGACCGATAAACCAGAGTGTAGGAGGTGAGGTCTGCTGAGGCTCAGGGCCTGGCTATCACATGGTCAGTCCAGAGATTCAGATCTCTTGGGTGTATATTAAACCCAAGCACCAACTACAGTTCCGGTAAAGGTAACAGGAGAGGCTTGTGAATAAAGATCACACCAGGTCCAGCTCCATCACACAGAAACACAAACTCTAAAGAAGGGCCAACTGACATAGCACTGAACTCCATCTGCCATGACCATAGAACCTGTGGGTCTCTGTAGCCTTCAGAGGAACCAATACACAAAGTTGTATCTACTTTATCTGTCTCAGGGACTCTGCTGAGTTGTGCATAAGGGCAATGCTCTGATAACTTCCTGTGTCTTTTTTGGAGACTCTTAGCCATACAAACTCATTTGTCCTTTCCATTCACCCCTTGATTCAGGTCAAAAAGCATTTTTAACTCCTGGTGTTATATGTAGACTGAGATATTCTGCTGGTCTGAGTTGACCCTTTTATTCAAGGTCATTTTTTAGTTACATCATCAGCTGGTACTTGGTAGTAATCCCTCGGCACCAGGGAGGCCCATCCCCGGGAGTCATGCCCATCCTGGCAGGAAGGCAACACATTTACATGCTGAGTTTGGCTTCAAGACTGGCCACATTTGAGCAACAGTGAGGCTCTCAGGAGGTAACCCTTAGGCACCCTGCATCTCTAGGCCTTGTTCTTATTTCAGGTGCACAGGCTCACAAGCAGTCATTAGTATCAATGGCTCATTGTTGGACTTTCATTCTTTTTTGGTCTTTGCCATTGCACTTGGGGGATTGTTGCTGTTCCCTTAGGGACTGTTATAGAGCTCCCATGGCTAGGAACTCAGCACTCCCTCAGTTGTTGTTTTTAATTGTATCCACTATGAAAATATCCAAACAGTTTTATGTACCCTGTATATATGCCCTGTAGACCTCCCTGCCAATGATGTGTCCCCTGTCAATAACTTCCCACACTAGTATTCCTCCCATGCCATTGTTGAACATCTCTGTGATTCAAAACTTCTTCAGAAAATGAAGCCCAATATATTGCCAGGTTCCATTAATAGTAAAATGGAAAATAGTGATGAGTTTAAAGGTTAGGTATAGAATACATATTAATTTAGAAAAATCAAGGTAAAAATAAATTGGACTATCAAAAAATTTAAAAATGCAAAAGTTTTGTTTTTGATGTTTTGCCTTCCATCACTGCAATAAGTGTTGCCCTGTATGCAAATTGGCAAGGCAACTACTTACGTCTTATCCTCAGTGTCTACATCCTATCTTTTCCTTTTATTTTTTCTAGTTATTAAGCTTATCTTCACAAGAACTTTAGATCACAGTAATTCATATATACAATATACAGTACTCCCACATATCCAACATAAAACCTTTTCCCTTCCACAGAAATAAACTTTTTAAAGATTCATACTATATTTACTGAAACTGATGTACTGACATTGAGACAATAGCTTTCAAACAAGGTAACATTTGGGTTTACATTGTGGTTTAAACTTTAGACTATACAATTTTCTAAATTTTTAGTTATCTTATATTTTACATTATGATTTACATTTTAGCCTATCAGCCCCTATATATTTTTGGTGTAATTTTACATGTCTTATATGCATCCTTGCATACTCTTGTGAAACACTTCTATTGCCCACACAGTTACATTGGTTCCATCTACCAATACCTATTTCCCACTTCTTTTAGGCCCCACAGTGACAGTCAAACTTCATTGCTTGAAGGTCCATGTTCAGAGATACTTGCAACAGTGTGGAGGGCTTGACATGCTCAACTCCCCTTATGCCCTTGGAGCCATCATTTCTCTTGACAGATACAGTTCCCGATATTTGATGGCATCAGTCCTACCCAGGAAGTTGGTATAACTTCACTCTCATTATATAGGTCCTATCCAATGATATGACACACTATGGCAAAATGAGCATTCACATATTCTCTAGGAGCCTGACCTGCATCAGATTATCCCCTGTAAATATCTTAAATAGGTAACTTTCATTATTACATTTCTGAAAAGGTTTTCTCAGCATTATACTCTCAACCAAATACCCCCTCTATCCACAATTTCATGGGCAATATTACCCATCCTCCCATCCCTAGCCCCCCTCAAACCCGCAAAGCCCCAACCAAAGGTAACCCTATGCCCCTATTTAATCCCTTCCTTGTACAAATATTTACCTCCAGCTTATCGTAGATTCACCCATGTAGGTGTCACCTTACATTTTTCCTCTACTCCCGATTTCCTGTAAGCCTATCATCCCATCTCTAGCTCTCTGAGGCAGCTTGGTTTACTTATTTCATATCATTGAGGTCATGTAGTATTTGTCCTTCAATGTCTGGGTTGCTTAACTCAACATATGTTTCTCAAGATTCATCCATATTATCACGTATGTTTGTACTGTATTTGTTCTTAAAGCCAAATAGTATTCCATTGTATGTATATAACACATTTTATTTATCCATTCACCTGCTGATGGGCATTTGGGTTGATTTCAACTTTTGGGAATACTGAACAATGCTGTTATGAACATTGGTATGCATATGTTGGTTTGTGTCCTTGTTTTCAATTCTACTGGGTATATACCCAGCAGTGGAATTGCTGGGTCATATGGCAAATCTATGGTTAGTTTTTTGAGAAACCACCAAACTGCCCTCCAGAATGGTTGGATCCTTCTGCATTCCCACCAGCAGTGGATGAGTGTTCCCATTCCTCCACATCCTCTCCAGCATTTGTAGCCTTCTGTTTTTTTCAAAGCTGCCAATCTTATGGGAGTAAGATGGTATCTCATTGTAGTTTTGATTTGCATTTCCCCGATAGTTAGACATTTTGAGCATTTTTTTCATGTGCTTTTCAGCCATTTGTATTTCTTCTTTGGAGGAGTGACTGTTTAAATCTTTTTCCCATTTTTTAAATGGGTTGTTTATCTTTTTATTTTCAAGATATAGGAGTTTAGTATATATGCAGGTTTTAAGTCTCCTATCCACTACAGGGTTAGGAAATATATTGTCCCATTGGGTAGGCTCTCTTTTCACTTTCTTGACAAACTGCTTTGAGGTGAAGAAGGCTTTAATTTTGAGGAGATCCCATTTATCTATTTGCTCTTTTGCTGCTCTTGCTTTTCTTGTGAAGTTCATGAACCTATTTCCTATTAAAAGGTCTTGTATATTCTTGCCCAAACTGCTTTCCAAAGTCTTTATGGTCTTGGCTCTTATATTTAGGTCTTTGATCCATCTTGAGTTGATTTTTGTATAAGGTGTGAGATGGTAATCCTCTTTCATTCTTTTACATATGGATATCCAGTTCTCCAGGCACCATTTGGTGAATATGCCATTCTCTCCCAGTTGAGAAGGTTTGGTGGCTTTATGGAATATTATATGGCTATATATATGAGGATCTGTATCAGAACTCTCGATTCGGTTCCATTGGTCTATGTGTCTCTCCTTGTGTCAGTACCATGCTGTTTTCACTACTGTAGCTTTGTAGTATGTTTTGAAGTCAGGTAGTGTGATTCTTCCAATTTCGTTTTTCTTTTTCAATATGTCTTTGGGTATTTGGGGCTTCTTTCCTTTCCAAATAAATTTCATAGTTTTTCTAATTCCTGAAAAAATGCTGTATTGATTTTTTGGGGATTGCATTGAATGTGTAGATCAGTTTTGGTAGGGTAGACATCTTAATAATATTTAGTCTTCCTGTCCATGAACAGGAAATATTCTTCCATCTATTTAGATCTTCTTTGATTTCCCTGAACAGTCTTGTGTAGTTCTCTGTGTACAAGCTTTTTACATCTTTAGTTAAATTTATTCCTAGGTATTTAATTTTTAAGTTACTATTGTAAATGGTATTTGTTTCTTGATTTCCTCCTGAGCTTGCTCATAATTGGTGTACAGAAATGCTTCTGGTTTTTGTGCATTGATCTTATAACGTGTGACTTTACTAAACTCATTTATGAGTTTTAGAAGATTTGTTGTAGACCTCTCAGGTTTTTCTATGTATAGGATCATGTCATGTGCAAATAATGAAATTTTGACTCCTACTTTTGAATTTGAATGCCTTTTATGTCTCGTTATTGCCTCAGAGCTCGAGCAAGCACTTCCAAGGAAATGTTAAATAGAAGGGGAGAGAGTGGGCATCCTTGTCTTGTTCCTGACTTCAGAGGGAAGGATTTTAGGATTTCACCATTGTAAATGATGTTGGCTGTGGGTTTTTCATATATACTCTTTATCATGTTTAAAAAATTTCCTTGTATTCCAATCTTTTGTGGTGTTTTTATCAAGAAAGTGTGCTGTATTTTTTCAAAATCTTTTTCTGCATCTATAGATATAATCATGTAATTTTTTTTCTTTCAATATGCTTATATGGTGTATTACATTGATTGATTTTCTTATGTTGTACTATCCTTCATAACAGGAATGAATCCAACTTGGTCATGGTGTATAATTCGTTAATGTGTTGTTGAATACACTTAGCAAGTATTTTGTTGAGGATTTTTGCGTCTAGGTTCATTAGAGAAACTGGTCTGTAATTTCCTTTCTTGTGGTGTATTTGTTTGGCACTGGTACTAGGGTAATGTTGGCATCATAGAATGAGTTAGGTAATATTCCTTCTGTTTCGAGTTTTTGGAAGAGTTTCAGCAGGATTGGTGTTAGTTCTTTCTGGAATGTTTTTTAGAATTCACCTGTGAAACCATCTGGCCCTGGGCTCTTCTTAGTTGGAAGGTTTTTAATGACTGATTCCATCTCTTTAGTTGTGATTGGTTTGTTGAGATCATCAATTTTGTCTTTCATTAATATAGGCTGCTTATGTGTTTCTAGGAACTTTTCCATTTCCTCTGAATTGATATTTTTGTTGGAATATAATTTTTCAAAGTATCCTCTTATGTCAGTCTTTATTTCTGTGGGTCAGTGATGATATCTCCTTTCTTTTTTCTTATTTTGTGTATTTGCATCTTATCTCTTTTTTTCTTTGTTAGTCTCACCAAGGGTTTGTCAATTTTATTGATCTTCTCGAAGAACCAGCTCTTGATCTTGTTTATCTTTTCAAATGCTTTCTTATTTTCTATTTCATTTAGTTCTGTTCTTATCTTTGTTCTTTCTTTCTTTCTTCTTCCTGTGGGGATACTTTGTTGTATATCCTGCTGTATTCAGGTGTAATGATCTGTAAATATCTATTACATCCAACTCCTCTCATATACTGTTCAAAGTTTTTGTTTCTTTAGTGATTCTCTTTTGCGATGTTCTGTCCAAATTTGATAGTGGTGTATTAAAATCTCCCACTATAATTGTAGAAGCATCTATTTTTCACTTAGTTTTTCCATTGTTGGCCTCATGTATTTGGAGGCACCATTTTTAGGAGCATAAATATTTATGAGTGTTTGTTTTTCTTGAGAGATTGTCACTTTCACTAATATATAGTATCCTTCTTTGTCTCTCACAATTGTTTCGCATTTAAAGTCTATTTTGTCTGATATTAATATAGCTACTCCTGCCTTTTTTTGGTAATTGCTTGCTTGTAAGATTGTTTCCCAACCATTCACTTTCAACCTCCATGAATCCCTAGTTCTAAAATGTGTTTCTTGTAGAGAGCATATAGATGGGTCATATTTCCTTATCCAATCTCCCATTCTGAGTCTTTTGACAGGTGAGTATAATCCATTGACAGCCAGTGTTATTACTTTCAAGGAATTATTTATGTTAGCTATATTTTGTATGGTCTTGTGTTTGTCATATTTCATTTGTTTTCTTCCTTCTCTTTTTGTCTTTTTTATTGCTCTTACACCTTCCTCCAACTGTGCCTCTCCTGTTTTTTCCTTTCTTCCTACAGAATACCCTTTAGTAGTTCTTGAAGGGCAGGGTTCTTGTTGGCATACTCTTTCCATTTCTATCTGTGAATATTTTGACCTCTCCATCATTTTTGAATGCTAGTTTAGCTGGATAGAGTATTCTTGGTTGGACATTTTTTTCCTTTAGTATCTTGACTATATCATACCACTGCCTTCTTGCCTCCATGGTTTCAGATGAGAAATCAGAACTTAACCTTATGGAGCCTCCCTTGTATGTGATAATTTTCTTTTCTCTTGCTGCTTTTCGAATTTTCTGTTTATCTTGATCATTGGATATTTTGACAAGTATATGTCTTGGGGTGTGCCTCTTGGGATTTATGATATTTGGGGTGTGTTGTGCTTCCTGGACATGGACATCCATTTCTTTCAGTAGATTTGGGAAGTTTTCAGCCATTATTTCCTGCAACACCCCTTCTGTCCCCTTTCCCTTCTCTTCTCCTTCTGGGGTGCCTATAATATATATGTTTATGCATTTTGCATTGCCATTAAGGTCCCTAAGTCCTAGCTGGATTTTTTCTATCTTTTTTTATCAATCAGCTCTACTATCTGATTTCAGATGTACTGTCTTCCACATAGCTAATTCTCTCCTCTGTTTCTTCTAATCACTGCTATTTGCTGAGAGTGTATTTTGATTTATTGAACTGTGGTGTTCATCCCATCATATCTGTTATCCTTTTGCATATGTTTGCAATTTCCTCTCCAAGTGTTTTCTTCATATGGTTAACGCTTCCTTTTCTTCATTAAGTTGGTCTCTAATATATGTTTTGAGATCTTTAATTAATTTTCCAATGTTCTGCTCTCCTTCCCAGTTTTTAGTTTTTTCATTGGATTCTGTCATGTTTTCCTGATTGTTGGTTTGGTTTGTAGTTTTTTTTGTTGCTGTCTGGTCATCATTTTATCTTGACAGGTTAAATCAGTTTCTTAGTTTCTTTGTCTAATCTTGGGATTAATTAGTTTTTGTTCGTACATAAGTGTTATGACTTCTCTTTGTCACTTAGTTCGTCTTACTCTATTTTCTTGTTGCTGGCTAAGTTCACTTTGAAGGTAAATATTAGGGCCAGGGAAAGCAAAATGTGTTAAGAAAAGAAAATGTTTAAAGTAGTATTGGTAATAAATGTTAACAGAGAACAATGTGAGATCTGGGAGAATGGATATTAGACTCATGCAAGTTGTGTAGATTTATAGCAGTAAATAGAGTATCTATAATGAGATAGTCAGCTGAATATGGGGAGGAATATAGTATGAACTAAAAAGGTAGTGTTTTCATGAGAGAGGGAAAGAGAAAAGAAAGAAAATAATATCAAGAGTGGATAAATGACAGAAAACAGAACAAAAGTATTAGAAATTAAAAGTTAAACAATTTGGGGGACAAGGAAAAGGAGGTGGAATGAAAGAGAGACAGTAGATGATAGAGGATAGCAAGATGTGGGGGAAAGGGGATAGTGTAGGTGGCCAAAATCAATTCACAAAGAAAAGAGGAAATGGAAGATGAGGAAACACAGCAAATGTGAATCCCTTCCTGCAGCACCTATTATATAAATAAAATGAAATAAAATAAGAAGAAAAAGAGAGAAAAGAAAAGAGAAGAAAAAAGAGGTGGGCAAAGAAAAGGGAGGGAAACAAGCAAGAAAAAGAAAAGGAGGGGAAAAAAACCTAAATAAATGAGAAAGGACCTTGGAGATAAAATGGGAGAAAAGACCAGGAGATATTGCAATATTAGCAACCAAGACCAAAAAAAACAAAAAAAAACAAAACAAAACAAAAAAAAACACACACACAAACACCGATCGCTAGGATAATAGGATAATCAAGGACCTCAGATGAACCTCAGGGCATGGTGGACTCAGGAATGGGAAGTCTGTGATATTGCAGAATCAATATGTGTGAGTCTCTGGAGTGTGAGCCACCAGGGTTTAGGGGACACAGACCTGGGAAACACACATCCAGTTAACAGGGGGCCTGGGAGCACCACAGTGCAACACAGCCTTCAGGGATCCCCACAACTGGGCACCAGCCCTAGGGGGTGGGGTCCGACCTGCAGACTCTGAGCTCCGTGTCAGAAATCCAAAATTGCACCTCTCACAAGATTGTCTTCTGTCACTGTCTCACCAAATCGACATGCAGATACCTCCTGCCCTGCAAACCCCTGACACAGCTTGCTGGGGGTGCTGCTGCACTACAAAATGTTCAAGGACCACCGTGGATGGGCTTCCAGCCCTAGGTGGAAGGTTTCCTCCTAGAACTTCTGACCTCTGTGTCAGAAACCAAAGTTTCCACCTCTTGCAAGAATCTTCTCCAACACTGTCTCACCAAATAGGGTTCCAGACACCTCCTGCCCTGCAAGCCCCTGAAACAGCCTGCTGGGGGCGCCACTTCACTACAAACAGTTCCGATACTGCCGCAGATGGGCTGCCAGCCCTAGGTGGAAGGATTCCTCCTAGAATTTCTGACCTCCGTGTCAGAAACTGAAAGTTCCACCCCTTGCAAGAATCTCCTCCATCACTGTCTCAGCAAATCGGCTTCCAGACACCTCACACCCTGCATGCCCCCAAAACAGCCCACTCAGAGCTTGGGAGCTCCCCAACACAGCAAAGCCTCCAAGAATCACTGCTGCGGGGTCACCAGCCCCAGGGTGTCGGGTTCCGCACACAGTCCCGATCTCTGTGAAAGAGACCCAAAATTCTAACTCTTATAAGAATCTCCTCTGTCACCGTCCCAATAAATCGATGTCCAGACACCTCCTGCCCTGCAAACACCCAAAACAGCCCAGTCCAGCAGGACTCCAACTCTACTCAGCCACTTCTTTGCAGGAGAGATTATAAGATGTACTCTCTCAGTTGCCATCTAACCCCACCCTTTCTCCCACATACTATTTTTTTAATTACTACCATGATTAACATTATAATTTTATCTAATATTATGCTGAAACATTGGTAAATTTCCAGGAATTTTATACACTCTAAGTATTCATATGAACTTTTTTACTCACACAACTTTAATTAACAGAAGGTTAAATAATCCTTCTAATATTATAATACTTTTAAACTCTTTCCTTTCAACTTATATTAAAGGAATTTAACTATTTTATTACATTAAATTTTCAAGGCAAAAGAACAGTCATGCAATCTATGAACAAAGAATATCCTCCCATTTATTTAGGTGTTCTTTGGTTTCTTTGATGAATGTTTTGAAGCTTTTTAATAAAGGTACACTACCTCCTTGGTTAAGTTTATTCTTATATATTTGAATTATTTTAGTCTCCTGTAAATGGAATTGTTTTCCTGACGTCCTTCTCAGTTTGCTCCCCACTATTACATAGAAACTGCTGATTTTTGCATGTTAATCTTGTATCCTGGCAGTTTGCTGAAGTCATCTATATGTTCTAGTAGCTATAGTAGCCTTGATGTGGATATTTGGTGATTTTCTACGTGTAGAATCATATCATCAGTGACTAGAGAAATTTTTACTACTTCCTTTCCTATTTGAATATATTTTATTTATTTTTCTTGTCTAATTTTTCTAGCTAAAGCTTCTAGCACAATACTGAATAATGGTGGTGACAGTGCACATCTTTGTTTGTTACCATTCTCAGTGAGAATGTCTCCATTCATTCACCCTTGAGTGCAACGTTATCTGCATTTTTCATATAGTCTCTGTCTTTATAAAAAAGGAAACTGTATTTTGTCAAATGCTTTTTTCTGTGTTGAAAGAGGTTATTCCAAAATTTCTCTTCTTCAATTTAGTAAAATGGTGCAGTATGCTGTTTGATTTTCTGATGTTGAATGACCCTTGCCTACATGAATACAACCCATTTGATCATGAGGTGTTATTCTTTCAGTGTGCTTTTTAATTCAATTAACAATAATGTCGTTGAAGATTTTTGCATCTATATTCATTAGAGATATAGGTCTTTAGTTATTTTTTCTTGGAGTATATCTGTCTTTGGTATTAGGGTGATGTTGGCATCATAGAATAGGATGGTATCACTCCCTCTTCAACTTTTGGAAGAATTTGAGAAAGATTGATATTAAATTTTTTAGAATGATTGATAGAATTCACTTGTGAACCCATTTCATCTTGGGCTGTTCAATTTTGTGAGTTTATTTTCATGACTGTTTGAATTTCTCTATTTGTTTATATCTTCAGACCTTCCGAGGTTCAAGGTAATTTCTTTGTGTGCTTCTTAGAATTTGTCCATTTATTCTATGCTGTCTAGTTGTTGGCATATAGTTTTTCATACTATCCTCTTATCTCTTTTATTTCTGTTGGGTCAGTAGTAATGATTTCACTCTTGGGTCTGAATTTATTTATTTACATCTTTCTTTCTTTTCTTTGTAATTCTAGCTAATTGTCAGTTTTTCTCTTCTTTATTTTTTTAAAATGTTGCATTAAAAAAATATGAGGTCACCATATACCATCCAAACCCCCCAACCCACTCCTCCCACATCAACAATCTCTTTCATCATTGTGGCACATTCATTGTATTTGGTGAATACATTTTGAAGCACTGTTGCACCACATGGATCATGAATAAAAGGGGCAACTCAGACCAGCAGAATATCTCAGCCTACATGTAATATCAGGTGTTAAAAAATGCTTTATGACTTTGGATAAAAGGGGGAAATGGAAAGGACAAAAGAGTTTATATGACTGAGTTTCCAAAAAAGAATCGGGAGGTCATCAGAGGGGTAACGCTTATGCACGTCTCTGCAGGGTCCTAGAGACAGCTAAAGTAGATACAACCCCAGGTACTGGTTTTCCTGAGTGCTACAGAGACCCACAGGTTCTACAGTCATGGCAGATGGCTGTGGAAGTCAGTGCCATGTCAGTTGGCCCTACTTTGGAGTTTTTGTTCCTGAGTGTTAGGGAGTTGGACTCAGATATTACCTTTCCACACATGCCTCTCCTGATACTTTTACCAGACCTGTGGTTGGTGCTGGGGTTGGTGTATACTCAGAAGACCTGAAACTTTGGTTGGCACTGAGAATGGTGTATACTTAGGAGACCTGTATCTCCGGAGTGTTCATGTGACAGCCAGGACCTGAACCTCAGCAGTCTTGCAACTCCTACCCTCTGGTTTAGTGGACTTACCCTGGCCAGCTAACAGGGAGATGAAGAAGGTCAACCAACACACCAGGGAGCCAAGAGTGCCTACAACTGCAAGCAGGAGAATTGTATCCATCATCTATGTGGAATCTAAGCCCCTCTTGATCTAGAGGGAGAGTGGACATAACCATCCCATTGTCCACAGGATGGAAGACTAGTGTATGGATTAGCGTGAACTTACTGATATTCTACTATGGAAATAATGTGATTAGTAATGGAAGAAATTGTAGCATTGATATGGAGAAAATGAGCACAGTAGCTGCTGAGGATAAGGAGAGGGAAGAGAGATAAGATGTGGGAGCATTTTCAGGACTTGGAGTTGTCCTGGATGATGCTGCAATGACAGATGCTGGGCATTTTATGTCCTGCCATGGCCCACTGGTTGGAATGGGGAAGAGTGTAAACTACATTTTTTTTTTTTTGTCAGTTTTGATCATCTCAAAGAATTAATGGTTTTGTTGATTCTTGCTATTTTTAAACTATTTTAAAAGATGTTTTAGATCATTGAAAACTTACATTAAATACATAGGGGATTTCCATATAACCCATTCCATCCCCTTTCCACAGTTCAACCTATTAATAATATCTTTCATTAATGTGGTGCTTATCTTTTTATTAAAAAGAAGAAAGAGAAAAAAGTGCAGACTGAACTGCACACCTGGAAATTCTAGAAAAATACAACATCAAACGAACCCACTAGGCAAGTAGAAGAAAAAAATAACAAATGTTAGAGCAAAAATAAATGAAATAAACAACAAAAATAGTGGTTATCATGCAGATTTTTTAAACAAGAAGGATGTGATTTATTTTCAACTGTTTAGAACAGTTTTCAGATAAAAAGTACAATGCTTCCATATAAAATTATGTAACATTTATGTGATCTAAAGTATTTTTCAAGTAAAGAAAGTATGGAGAAAATAAAAAGACAAAAAATATGACAATGCAAGCAAATAGTAAAATTATTTACTGAACTATGACTCTTTGCATAGGATGGGAAATATGAAGTGTTCAAGTCCATCTCCATCTGAAAAATGTGTCCCTTACAGCTATTTAACAAACCACTTCAAATCTTTTCCGACCCTTAAAGTAACACAATGCTTAATCATTGAAAACAAAATAAATAATTTTAAAATGTGGGCAGGTTCCAATTTGAAGCAGTCAGAGTTGACATCATTTCAAATCCCTTAAGCCTGAGAAATGAATAAAAATAAGGGTGTATGACTAACTGCTCACTAAAGCAGATTGATTTTTGTTGTTGTTATTATTTTGTGTTAGCTGAATAAATTTTAAATTTGATATAAAACAAACTTTCAATTAAAAAATAAAAGACAAAAGAGGGGACAGAATCTCAAGTTTTATAATTTACAGAAAATTCACTTCTTTAAAGTAGCTTAGCAATATGCAGATCACATAACTGGATTAAAAATATATATTCTGTGTACTTTTACTATTTAAAGTATGACAAGCTGCTGTCATCTTCCTCTTTTTATATTCAAGTACATTAATTTTCTTGTACCTCATATAGTTTTATATTTGAGATGAGGCTGAAACTAATCTGCCTTTCTATGATGCAGATAGTGATAAATATTTTGTGCATTTCATTTATTTCTGTTCTAATATTTCTTTCTTCTTCTTACCCTAGGGGTTAATATTATTTTATTTTTTTCTAGTTTTCCAGGTGTGGAGGACACTTTGCTAGATAAAGTATTCTTGGATGGCAGATTTTTCTTTTTGTATATGAAATATTTCGTACTTTTGCTTTCACACCTCCATGATTTCTGATGAGAAATCAGAACTTAGTCTTATTGAGTGCCTCTTATATATGCTGAACTCTTTTTCTCTTGCTGCTATCAGAATTCTCTATTTGTATTTGGTATTTGATATTCTGAATAATAGCTGTCTGCAAGTAGGCCTGATTCATTTTAATATTTTTGGAGTTAGATATCTTTCTTGGATATGGATACTTAGGTTTTTCATAAAGATTGGGTAATTTTTGGCAATATCCTCAAACATTCTTTCTTACCCTTTTCCATGTTCTTTTCCTTCTGGGATACACAGAAAGTGTGTATTTGTGCATTCCTTCTGTCTCTCAATTCCTTGATACCCTGTTCAGTTTTTTCTATAATTTTTGCTCTTTGTTCTGCTCTCTTCTCAAATTCAGATGCTTTGTCCTCCATTTCACTTCTTTGTTTTTCTACCATTTCAAATCTGTTTGTATTTTTACATTATACGTTAATATATTAACCTGATAATATTTTAACAAATTAATTTTAATAATACATATTAATAATGCATAAATCTATTTAACGTGTACAATCAATTTTATTCAATACAATCACATAATTGCACATTAATCACTTCAATCATTAAGAGTCTTTTAATTTTTAATTGATATAATAATAATATTAAAGATAAAAAACAAACAAAACTCATCACACCTCAATCTTCCTATGCTTCCCATGCAGTATATGGCTGCAATCTGGCTTCCTATCTCTAGTTTATTTGCATTTTTATTCTCTACAAACATTTTTATATATGCAGTATCACCCATATTCATATTTTACATGAGACTTTACAATGTTATACAGTCCCTTGTTACATTTTTTAACCTTTCACTCTAGTAATATGAATGTTCTGACTAATTTTTTTTTTATTTTTTGAAGTTTTAAATCTGTTTTATTGATACATATAATAAACTATGTAATCTATCCAATGTGTCTATCAATGGTATTTAATATAATTATATAGATGTGCATTCATCAATTCAAACATTATTAGTTTAATTATTACAATATTAACAGTAATAATAAACATAAAATACAGATGAACAAAAAATTGTACACCATAAAATTCAACTCTCAGTCTCTCTAAGCTTCCCTTGCAATTCATAGCTTCTAATTCATTTATATTTCTCTAATTTGTTTTGTAAATTCATATTTTTCTTTGGTTAAGCATTTTTAAAATTTTATTATTACATATTACTAAAACAGAAATCCATCCAAAGATTACAATAAATATTTGGTGTAATCTCATGTTTGTGCACTCATCACCCCAATCACTCCTAGAGCACTTTCATTATTTCAAAAATAATAACAAAAAGCAAATAAAGAAAATTCATCACCTCTCAATCTCTCTATGCATTGCCTGATATACATAGTTGTTATTCGTTTTCTTTCTAGCATATTAGTATTTATATTTTTACAAAACAACCTTATATATACAATTTCACCCATATTTTATGCATTACGTGAGGTTTTACTATTTTATATAGTCCCATTTGACAGGTTTTAGCTTTCATTTTAGTAGTATATGTGGCCTTAGAATTCCTTTTCAATCACTGTCATACCCATACAATAGCACTGCTATTTACAAGCACCAAAATATGCTTTAACAATTTCTATTCATTTCCAAATATTAACAAACAACCTTTTCAACAATTCTGCACAGATTACCCCTCAACTTTCCATTCTCTGTTTTCCTTCTATTTTCTAGTGACCTATATTGTAATTATTAATTCCATGGTTTTACACAGTATGTTTAGTTCATAATAGAATCATATATTTCCCTTATATTTCTGGCTCCTTACACTAAATATAATGTCCTCCAAGTTCATCCATGTTGATATATGCTTCACAAATTCATTTCTTCTTACTGCTGAATAATATCATATTGGCGCATACACCCCAACTTATTAATTCATCCATTGATGGGTCACTGGACTGTTTCCAACTTTTGGCAATTGAAATGAGGCCACTATGAGTATCTGTGTAGATTTTTGTTCATGTCTCTGGTCTCAGTTCTCCTGGATATATACCTAGTTATTGTATTGCCTGGTCAAATGGAAAGTCTATATTCAACTTCTTAGTAAATGCCAAAGAGTCCTCCACAGTGGATATAACTTTCTACATTCCCACCAACAATTTATAGACATTCATATCTCTCCATATCCCCTACACCATATACAGTTTTCCAACTTTTAATAGTGGCCATCCTAATAGGTGAAAACTGATATCTCATTGTGATTTTGATTTGCAATCACTAGGGATGTTGAACATTTTTTCACATTTCTTCACCTTTTGTATTTCTTCCATAGACAATTGTCATTTCAATTCTTTTTCCAATTTTTTAATTGGATAGTTTGTCTTTTTATTGTTGAGATGTATGATCTCTTTGTATATCACAGATATTAAACCCTTATCAGATATGTGATTGCCAATTGTTTCCTCCCATTGTGCTTGCTGCCTTTTCACATTTCTGACAAATCATTTGATGTGCAAAAGTGTTTGATTTTTGAGGAGGTGCCATTGTTTTTTCCTTTGTTGCTCAGGTTTTGGATGTAAGGTTTAAGAAACTAACACATACCATAAGATCATGAAGATGTTTAACTACATTTATTTCTAGGAGTTTTATGGTTGTTTATTTTATGTTTATGTCCCTGATCCATTTTAATTTGTTTTTATGTAAAGTTTGAGACAGGATCCTTCTTTCTTTCTTTTGGATATAGATACCCAGTTCTCGCAGGACCTATTGTTGAATAGACTCTTTGGCCCATTTGGGAGGGCTTGAATGCCTTATCAAAATTCACTTGACTGTAGACATGAGAGTCTATTTCTGAGTTCTTAATTCATTTTTATTGGTCATTATATCTGTCTTTATACCAGTATCATGATGTTTTTACAGTTGTCACTAGGTAATATTTTGTATTTGTTTTTCACTTTTTAAATATTTTAATTTTTTTTTACAAATACATAGGTCATAAAAAATGTAACATTAAAAAATATAAGAGGTTCCCACATATGCCAGAGCCCACACCACCCCTACTCCTTCACATCAACAACATCTTTCATCACTGTGGAAGTAAGAGTGCTTCAACTTCATTCTTTTTTAAAGATATTTTCTCCTATTCAGGGTCCCTTACCTTTCCAAATAAATTTGATAATTGTTTTTTCCACTTCTGTAAAAATGGCTATTGGGATCTTTATTAGGATTGCATTGAATCTGTAAATTAATTTCAGTAAAATTAGTATCTTAATGATATTTAGACTTCCAATTCTTGAAAAAATGAATGTCCTTCCATTTACAGTATTTAAGTCTTCTTCAGTTTCTTTCAGCAGTGTTTTGTCATTTTTTGAATAGAGGTCATTCATGTCCTTGGTTAGTTTCATTCCTAAATAATTAATTGCTTTAGTTGCTATCACAAAAGGATTTTTTTCTTGTTTCCTCCTCAGATTGCACATCAGTAGTATATAGAAACGTTAATGATTTTTGCATTTTAATCTTGTATCCCACCCCTTTGCTTAACTTGTAAATTAGTTCTATTAGCTTACTTGTGCATTATTCAGGAGATTCTTGATATAGGATGAAATCAGTCAATAGTGAAATTTTCCATTCTTTCTTTCCTATTTGGTTGACTTTTATTTCTTTATCTAGCCTAATTGCTATAGTTAGAATTTCTAGTATAATATTGAATAATAGACATGTCACTTGACATCTTTGTCTTGTTCCTGATATCAGTGGGAAAGTTTCTTTCTTTCACTATTGTGTACTATACTAGCTGTTGGATTTTTCATATATGTGCTTTAGAGTAATTAGAAAGATTCCTCCTTACCTATCATTTCGAGAATTTTTTATCAAGAAAGGGTGCTGTATTTTGTCAAATGTATTTTCTGCCTCAATGGAGAGGATTATGTGATTTTTCTTAAAATTTTCAACGTGGTTTATTACACTAATTGTTTTTCCTTTATTAAACTCTCTTGCATAACTCCAATAAACCCCACTTGATCAAGCTGCATAATTCTTTTAATGTACTTTGTATTCTCTTTGCAATTATTTGGTTGAGGATTTTTTCATCACTACTCATTAGAGATATTGGTCTGTAAATTTCTTTCTTGTAGTATCTTTATCTTGTTTTTGTATTAGTGTGATATTGACTTTATAAAATAAGTGGTAGCATTCTTTACAATTCAATTTTTCAGAAACACTTGAGCAAGATTGGTATTAGATTTTCTTTGATAGATGTTAAAATTCACCTGGGAAGACAGCTGTTAATGGGCTTTTCATCTTTTGTAGGTTTCTAATTGTTTGTCTGTTATTGATTTGCTGAGGTCTTCTATTTTTGCTAGGGTCAATGGGGGTGGTTTGTGTGTTTTTAAGTATTTGTAGAGGGGGCAGGGCAAGATGATGGTTGAATAAGTGCACCTTATAGTCTCTCCTGCAAAGAAGCAGCTGGGTAGCATTAGAAATTCTTCAGGACCAGGCTGTTTCGGGATTTTGCAGGGCAGGAGGTGTCTGGACATTGATTTGGTGGGAAGGTAACAGAGAAAATTCATGTAAAAGATAAAATTGAGGCTCTCTTACACGGAGTTAGGGGCTGCACATGGGACGCTCCCTGCTGGGTCAGGTGGAACCATGGCACCAGAACCGCAGCAGTGATTCCTGGAGGCTCTGCGGTACTGGGGAATTCATAAAGCTGAGCGGATGATTAAGGGGCTTACAGGGCAGGCAGCCTTCACAAAACGATTTGGTGAGACAGACGGGAGTTCTTTGTGAGGCGGGGAATTTTTGATTTCTGACACGAATAATAGTGCTTCCACTAGAGTGCTGCCCCCAAGGCTGGTTGCTGATCTGGAGTGGCCTTAAATCGCTCGCAGTAAAGAGATATCACCAGGAGGTTATCTTGGGGGCTTGAAGGGTGGGAGGCATCTGGAAGCCGATTAGGGGAATTTTTTGGGAGGCATGGGATTTTCAGTTTCAGACACTGAAACAGCACTTCTCGCTAGAGCCCCACCCCCTACGCCTGGCTGTGGATCTGCAGTGTCCTTAAATTGACTGCAATATAGAGGCACCCCCAACGGACTGTTTCGGAGGTTTGCAGGACAGGAGGTGCCCTGAAGTCAAATTGGTGATACAGCCACAGAAGAGACCCTAGTGAGAGGGGGAATTGTAGGGTTCTGACACATAGGTTAGAGTTTGCAGATGTGACCTCCCCCATAGGGCTGGCACCCAGCTGCGGGGATCCCTGGAGGCTGTGTTGTGCTGCGGTGCTCCCAGGCTCCTTGTTAACTGGATTTGAGGTTGCCAGGTCTGTGACCCCTAAACCCTGGTGGCCCACATCCCAGAGACTCACACCTTTTGAGTCTGCAATATCACAGACTTTCTTACCCCTGAATCCACCATGCCCTGAGGTCCATCTGAGGTCATTGATTGTCCTAGCCCTCAACGTCTGCTTTTTTTTTATTTTAATTTTTAATTTTTATTTTATATTTTTTATTGTCCTGGTTGCTAATATTGCATTATTTCCTAGTGTTTTCTCCCATTGTATCCTCCAAGGTCTTTTTTTTTCCCATTTATTTAGGGTTTTTTGTTGTTGTTGTTGCTGTTGTTGGTGATCTATATCTTCTTTTCTTTTCCTTACTTGTTCCCCTCCCTTTTCTTTACCCACCCCCCTTTTTTCTTTCTTTCTTTCTTCTCTCTCCCTTTTTTTTCATTTGTTCATCAAATTTTCTTAATATTTTATTTTATCTTAATTATACAATAGGTGCTACAGGGAACACCTCACATTTGCTGGGTTTCCTCATCCTCTGTTGCCTCATTTCTGTGTGAATTGATTTTGGCAACCTACACTATTCCCTTTCCCCCACATCTTGATATCCTCCATCATCTACTGGCTCTCCTATATTCCACCTCCCTTTCTTTGATCCCCAAATTTTTTAACTCTTAATTTCTAATTCTTTGTTTTGTTATCTGTATTTTATCCACTCTTGAAATTATTGCCTTTCTTTTCTCTCTCCCTCTCTCACGAAAACTCTAGCTTTTTAATTCATACCATATTCCTCCCATATTCAGTCGACTACCTCATTATAGGTACTCTACCTACTGCTATAAATCTACACAACTTACATGAATCTAATATCCATCCTCCCAGATCTCATATTGTTACTCTTTTAAAATTTATTACCAATACTATTTACACATTTTCCTTTCTTTCACAATTGCCTTTCCCTGGCCATAATACTTTCCTTCAAATTGAACTTAGCCAGCAATAAGAAATTAGAATAAGATGAACAAAGTGACAAAGAGAAGATATAACACCTACGCAAAAACAACAGCTAATTAATTCCCAAGACAAGACAAAGAAGCTAAGGAATGGATTAAACCCATCAAGATAAAATGATGACCAGACAGCAACAAAAAACTACAAACCAAACCAGTAATCAGGAAAACATGGCTGAATCCAATGAACAAACTAAAAACCAGGAAGGGGAGCAGAACTTTGCACAAGTAATTGAAGATCTCAGAACATATATCACAGGCAAATTTAATGAAGTAAAGGAAGAGGTTAACAATATGAAGACAACATTTGGAGGGGAAATTGCAGACATATGCAAAAAGATAACAGATATAATGGGAATGAACACCACAGTTCAAGAAATCAGAAAGACACTCGCAGCAAATAGCAGCAGATTAGAAGAGGCAGAGCATAGAATTAGTGATGTAGAAGACAGTACATTGGAAATCAAACAGATAGTAGAATTGATTGATAAAAAGATAGGAAAAAATCCAGCTAGGACTTAGGGACCTGCATGACAATGCAAAACGAACAAACATACATATTATAGGCATCCCAGAAGGAGAAGAGGAGGGAAAGGGATCAGAAGGAGTATTGCAGGAAATAATGACTGAAAACTTCTGAAATCTACTGAAAGAGACAGATGTACATATCCAAGAAGCACAATGTGCCCCAAACATCATAAACCCCAACAGGCCCACCCCAAGACATATACTTGTCAAATTATTCAAAACGCAAGACAAAGGGAAAATTCTAAAAGCAGAAAGAGAAAAGAAAACTATCACAAACAAGGAAAGCTGCATAAGATTAAGTGCTGATTTCTCATCTGAAACCATGGAGACAAGAAACCAGTGGAATGATATAGTCAAGGTACTAAAAGAAAAAAATTTCCAACCAAGAATACTCTATCCAGCTAAACTAGCATTCAAAAATGATGGAAAGTTCAAAATATTCACAGATAAACAGAAATTGAAAGTGTATGCCAACAAGAAACCTACCTTTCAAGAAATTCTAAAGGGAGTTCGGCAGAAAGAAAGGAAAAAACAGGATAGGCATAGTTGGAGGAGAGTGTAAGAGCAACTAAAAAGACAAAAAGAGAAAGAAAAAAACTCAAAATATGACAAGCACAAGTCCAATCAAAATATGGCTGACTTAAATAATACCTTGAAAGTAATAACACTGAATGTCAACGGATTAAACTCACCTATCGAAATATTCAGACTGGGACATTGGATAAGGCAATATGTCCCATCTATATGCTATCTACAAAAGACACATCTTAGACTCAGAGATTCATGGAGCGTAAAAGTGAATGGTTGGAAAATAATCGTACAAGAAAACAATAACCAAAAAAAGGCAGGAGTACCTATATTAATATCAAACACTATAGACTTTAAATGCAAAACAATTGTTATAGACAAAGAAGGATACCACATATTATTGAAAGGGGCAATCTCTCAAGAAGAAAGAACAATCATAAATATTTATGCTCCTATCAAGGGCACCTCTAAATACGTGCGGAAAATGCTGGAAAAACTAAGTGAAAGAATAGATGCATCTACAATTATAATGGGGGATTTTAATACAACACTATCAACTCTGGACTGAACATCTGAAAAGAGAATCACTAAAGAAACAAAATATTTGAACAGTATATTAGAGAAGCTGGAAATAGACATATACAGATCATTACACTCAAACACAACAGGATATGCATTTTTCTCAAGTGCACATGGATCATTTTGCAAGATAGACCATATGCTAGGCCATAAAGAAAGTCTTAATGAATTCAGAAAGTTCTAAATCATACAAAAAATTATCTCTGGCCACAGTGGAGTGAAGCTAGAAATTTGCAAGGGCCAGAGGCCCAGATTGCACACCAAGATATGGAAATTAAACAGCACACTCTGAGAAAAACAGTGGGTCAAAGAGGAAATCTCAAAAGAAATCAATAACTACCTTGAAACAAATGATAATGATACCACAACATACCGAAATTTATGGGATGCAGCAAAAGCAGCACTGAGAGGGAAATTTATAGGCATAAATTCATACATCAAAAAGGAAGAAAGAGCAAAAATTGAAGAACTAACTGCTTATTTGGAGGAATTAGTAAAAAAAAACAACAAAGTAATCCCACAGGAAGAAGAAAGAAAAAAATAACAAAGATAAGAGTAGAACTAAATGAATAGAAAATAAGAAAGCACTTGAAAAGATAAACAAGATCAAGGGCTGGTTCTTTGAGAAGATCAATAAAATCGACAAACCTTTATTGAGACTAACAAAGAAAAAAAGACAGATGATGCAAATACACAAAATAAGAAATGAGAAAGGAGATATCACCACTGATACCACAGAAATAAAGACTATCATAAGAGGATACTTTGAAAAATTATATTCCAAAACAATGACAATTCAGAGGAAATAGACAATTTTCTAGAAAAACATAAGCAGCCTATATTGATGAAAGAAGAAATTAATGATCTCAACAAACTAATCACAAATAAAGAGATAGAATCCGTCATTAAAAACCTCCCAACTAAGAAAAGCCCAGGGCCAGACAGCTTCATAGGTGAATTCTACAAAACATTCCGGAAAGAAATAACACCAATCCTGCTGAAACTCTTCCAAAAAATCGAAACAGATGGAACATTGCTGAACTCCTACTATGATGCCAACATTACCCTAGTACCAAAGCCAAACAAAGACACCACAAGAAAGGAAAACTACAGGCCAATTTCTCTAATGAACTTAGATGCAAAAATACTTAAGAAAATACTTGCTAATCGTATTCAACAACATATTAAATGAATTATACACCACGACCAAGTGGGATTCATTCCAGGTATGCAAGGATGGTTCAACTTAAGAAAATCAATCAATGTAATACACCATATAAACAGATTGAAGGAAAAAAATCACATGAGTCTATCTATAGATGCAGAAAAAGCATTTGACAAAATACAGCACCCTTTCTTGATAAAAACACTACAAAAGATCAGAATACAAGGAAATTTTTTGAACATGATAAAGAGTATATATGAAAAACCCAAAGACAACATTGTTTACAATGGAGAAATCCTAAAATCTTTCCCTCTGAAGTCACGGATGCCCACTGTCTCCCCTTCTATTTAACATTGTCTTAGAAGTACTTGCTCGAGCACTGAGGCAAGAACCAGATATAAAAAGCATTCAAATTGGAAAGGAAGAAGTCAAAATTTCATTATTTGCACATGACATGATCCTATACATAGAACACTCTGAGAGGTCTACAACAAAGTTTCTAGAACTCATAAATGACTTTAGTAAAGTCACAGGTTATAAGATCATTGCGCAAAAATCAGTAGCATTTCTGTACACCAATAATGAGCAATATCAAGAGGAAATCAAGAAACGAATACCATTCACAATAGTAAATTAAAAAATCAAATATTTAGGAATAAATTTAACTAAAGATGTAAAAAACTTATACACCAAAAACTATACAAGACTGCTCAAGGAAATCAAAGAAGACCTAAATAAATGGAAGAATATTCCCTCTTCATGGATAGGAAGATTAAATATTATTAAGATGTCTATCCTACCAAAACTTATCTACACATTCAATGCAATCCCAATAAAAATCTACACAGCCTACTTTCAGGAACTAGAAAAACTAACTGAAATTTATTTGGAAAGGAAAGAGGCCCCGAATAGCAAAATACATATTCAAAAGAAAAATGAAATTGGAGTAATCACACTACCGGACGTCAAAACACTACAAAGTTCCAGTAGTGAAAACAGCATGGTACTGGCACAAGGAGAGACACACAGACCAATGGAATCAAATTGAAAGTTTTGATATACAACCTTATATGTATAGCCATATAATATTTGATAAAACCACCAAACTCTCTCAACTAGGAGAGAAAGACATATTCACCAAATGGTGCCTGCAGAAATGGATATCCATATGTAGAAGAATGAAAGAAGATTACCATCTCACACCTTATACAAAGAACAACTCAAGATGGATCAAAGTCCTAAATATAAGACCAAAGACCATAAAGAACTTGGAAAGCAGTGTAGGGAAACATCTACAAGATCTTGTAATAGAAAATGGCTCCATGAACATCACACCAAAAGCACGAGCAGCAAAAGAACAAATAGATAAATGGGACTTCCTCAAAATTAAAGCCTTCTGCGCCTCAAAGGAGTTTGTCAAGAAATTAAAAAGGGAACTTACACCATGGAGAAAATATTTGGCAACAATATATCTGACAAGAGACTTATAACTTGCATATGTAAAGAACTCCTATATCTTGAAAATAAAAAAGATAAACAACCCATTTAAAAAATGGGAAAAAGATTTATACAGACACTTCTCCAAAGAAGAAATACAAATGGCTAAAAAGCACATAAAAAAATGATCCAAATCTTTAGGTATCAGGGAAATGCAAATCAAAACTACAATGAGATACCATCTTACTGCCATAAGATTGGAAGCTATGAAAAAACAGAATACAAATGCTGGAGAGGATGTGAAGAAATGGGAACACTCATCCACTGCTGGTGGGAATGGAGAAGGATGCAACCATTCCGGAGGACAGTTTGGTGGTTTCTCAAAAAACTAGCCATAGCCTTGCCATATGACCCAGCAATTCCACTGCTGCATATATACCCAGCAGAAATGAATCTAGGGACAAAAACTGATATATGCACACCAATGCCAATGTTCATAGCAGCATTGTTCACTCTTGCCAAAAGTTGGAATCAACCCAAGTGCCCATCAACAGATGAGTGGATAAATAAAATGTGGTATATACATACAATGGAATACTACTCTTCTTTAAGAACAAGTACACTACAAACACATGTGATAACATGAATGAATCTTGAGAACCTTATGTTGAGTGAAGCAACCCAGGCATTGAAGGACAAATACTTCATGACCTCAATGATATGAATTAAGTATGCTGCCTCAGAGAGCTAGAGACTGGAAGATAGGCTTTCAGGAAATCGGGGGGTAGAGGAACGATGTAAGCTGACATCTGCATGGGTGAAATCTGTCATAAGCTGGAGGTAAGTATGTGTACAAGGAAGGGATAAAATGGGGGCATAGGTTTACCTTGGGTGGGGCTTTGTGGATTTGAGGGGGGCTAGGGATGGGCGGATGGGTAATATTTCCCAAGAAATTGGGTGGAGGTTGGGGCAACATACGAATGTAGGAGATTGTCAGGTGTTGGTTGAGAATACAATGCTGAGAAAACCTCTTCAAAATATAATTAGGAAAGTTATCTGTTTAAGATACTTAAAGTAGATAATCTGATGTAGGACAGACACCTAGGGAATATCTGAATGCTCATTTTGCCAGAGTGGGTTATACCATTGGGTAGAGACGCATATAAAGAGAGTGAAGGTAGATCCACATCCTGGGGAGGACTAATGCCATCACATATAGGGAACTGTATCTCTCAAGAGAAATGGTGGATGCCAGGGCATTAGGGCAGTTGAGAAAGACAAGCCCTCAACACTGTTCCAAGTATCTCTGAACATGGCTCCTCAAGAAATGAAGATTGACTGTCACTGTGGGATCTCAGGGGAGGGGGGAATTGATACAGAATAGATGGAACCAAAGTAACTGTGAGGGCATTAGAAGTGTTTCACAATTGTAAACAAGGATGGATATAAAACATGTAATATTACACCAAAAACATATAGGGGATGACAGACTAATAATGTAAACCATAATGTAAAACATAGGATAACCAAAAATTTAGAAAACTGTATAGCCTAAAGTATAAACCACAGTGTAAACACAAATGTTACCTTGTTTGAAAGCTATTGTCTCAATTTCTGTACATCACTTTCAGTAAATATGATATGAATAGGTTAAAAGATTATCACTGTGCAAGGGAAAAGGTTTTATATTGCATATGTGGGGGTACTGTATATTGTATATATGAATTACTGTGATCTATGGCTCTTGTGAAGAGAAGCTCAATAATTAGGAAAAAAGAAAAGAAACGGTAGGATGTAGAATTTTTCCAAATCAACATGTATTCTATATCTAACCTTTAAACTCATAGCTATATTCCATTCTATTATTAAGGGAACCTGGCATTATATTTGGCTTCACTTTTCTGGAAGTTTTGGATTGCAGAGTGGTTCAACAATGGCAGTGGAGGAATACTGGTATGGGATGTTATTGACAGAGGACACATGGTTGACAGGGAGTTATACAGGGCATGTGTCCAGGGTGCATGAAAATGTTTGGATATACTCATAGTGGAAACAATTAAAAACAACAGCTGGGGGTAGTGGGCTCCTGGCCGGGGGGGGACTATGTCATGGTCCCTAGGGGAACAGTGGTGGTCCCCTGGGTGCAATGGCAAGGACCAGGAAGGAATGAGGGTCCAACTGTGAGCCCCTGATACTAATGACTATGCTTGTGGACCTATACACCTGAATTAAGAACAAGGCCTAGAACAGCACTGTGCCTAAGAGTTCCCTCCTGACAGCCTCTGTGTTACTCAAATGTGGCCAGTCTCAAAGGCAAACTCAGCGTGTAAATGCACTCCTTTCCCCCCACCATGGGACATGACACAAGGGGATGAGCCTCCCTGGCACTGAGGGATCACTACCAAGTACCAGCTGATAACGTAACTAGAAAATGACCTGGAATTAAAGGTTCAACGTGGACCAGCAGAATATCCCTGTCTACATATAATAGTAGGAGTTAAAAATGCTGTTTGACCTAAAGTAAGGGGGAAATGGAAAGGAAAATGAGTTTATATGGCTATGAGTCTCTAAAAAAGAGTCTGGAGTTTGTCAGAAAGATTGCCCTTATGCACACCTGAGCAGATTCTCAGAGATAGATAAAGCAGATACAACTGCAGGTATTGGTTCTTTTGAGGGCTAAAGAGACCCACAAGTTTTATGGTCACAGCAGATGGAGTTCACTGCCATGTCAGTTGGCCCTTCTTTGGAGCTGGTGTTTCTGCATGATGGAACTGGACTCAGATGTGATCTCTTTTCAGAAGCCTTGCATGCTACTTTACTGGAATTGTAGTTGTTGCTGGGGTTTAAGATATATCTAGGGGATTTGAATCTCTGGACTGACCATATGATAGCCAGGCCCTGAGCCTTAACACACTTCCACTCCTACACTCTGATTTATTGGACTCACCCCACTCAGCTAACATGGAGTTGAAGAATGTCAAACACCACACCATGGAGTTGAGAGTGCCTACAACTGAAAGCAGGAGGATGGCATCCAGTATGCATGTGGAATATAAGCCCCCTCTTGACATAGATGTGGAATGGACACAACCAAGCCAAGCTCCACAGGAAGGAGGAATACAGTAAGGATTAGAGTGGACTTAATGATATTCTATTCATGAGCTATTGTGGTTAATAATCGAGAAAATGTGGCACTGGTGTGGAAAAAGTGGCCATGGTGGCTGCTGGGTGCGGGGAATAGGAGGAAGAGATGAGATGTGGAGGCATTTTCAGGACTTGGAGTTGTCCTGGGTGGTGCTGCAGGAACAATTGCTGGACATTGTATGTCCTCCCATGGCCCACAGGATTGAATGTGGGAGAGTGTGGGCTATGGTGTCGACCACTGGCCATGGTGTGCAGCGATGCCCAGAAATGTACTCACCAGATGCAGTGAATGTATCATGATGATGGGGGAGAGTGTTACTGTCGGGGGAGTGGTGTGGTGGGGGCGGTGGGGGTGAATGGGGACCTCATATTTTTTTAATGTAATATTTTAAAAAAATGAATAAATAAAATAAAATAAAATAAAAAAGGAATTTGTACATCTCAAATGTTTTTTTTTTTTTTCGGCTATCAGTGTTCATAGTATCTTCCTTAAACCTCTCTTATTTCTGCAGCATCAGTGATAATTCCCCCCACTCACTTATGATTATATTTATTTGCATCTTCTTTCTTTTTGCTTTGTTTGCCTAAGTAATTGCTAGTTGATTTTGTTGATCTTCTCAGAGAACCAATTTTTGGTTTTGTTGATTTTATCTAATGTTTTTGTTGCTGTTCTTGTTTCATTTCTTTCTATTCTGAGTTTTAATGTATCTTCCTTTGAATTGGTTTGGGATTAATTTTGTTCTTCTATTTCTAGTTCTTCCAGGTGTGCATTAGATCTTCAATTTTAGGTCATTCTTCTTTTTTAACATAAACATTGATGGCTATACACTTCCTATAGGTTTTGATATGTTGTGATCTCTTTCATTAATCCCAAATTTTTGCTGAATTTTCTTGCAATTTCTTCTTTCATTCACTGATTATTTAAGAGGGTGTTGTTAAATTGCCATATATTTATGAATTTTCCCTTTTCTACCCACTCATAATTTTTAGCTTCATTCTGTTATGATCAGATAAAGTATTTTGTATCAATTCAATTTTAATGCTTTTATTTTTTTATTCAATATCCTCCTCTTTATTGTTTATAAAATACTTTTTAAACTTTTAAGAAGATATTTAGATTACATAAATGTTACAAAAAATATGGGGTTTTCCCATTTGCCCCACTCCTTAACCCTGATCCAGTTTCTGACATTAACAACATCCTACATTTGTGTGTTACTGATGTGGGCTATGGGTGGGAGGCTCTTTGTCTCTTCAGAGATAACTTAAGCTCTCTGAGTTGTGGGTGTGACGGTAAGAGGCTGCAGTCCTGCCCTTGGTAACAATGGCAAGGACTCCAGTCCCAGGAAACAGTTTAAAAATGCAAGGTCTATAAACTTTAAGTATTTAGGGGAAATGCAAACTAAATATGCTAAAAGCTTACCTAGAATGTCTGAAGTCCATGCTAAAAGCTTACCTAAGATGTGGAAGATATATATGCTAATTGAAGCCTATTGAGAACTGAAACAAAGGGACCATTTGGTCTTTCCTCTCTGTATAAAAGGGATTCAGAAATCTCGTTCTGAGCTCAGTATTCAAACAGAAAGCTCCCAAGTCCGGCTGGTCATCAATAAACCATTTTTCCTTCTCAAAATCATTCCTGAGTCCTGGCCTCTCTATATGCAAATATTTGAACTTCTCTCAAATTCTACAACATTTTTGGCGACCATGAAGGGACAACAAACGAAGGCCAGAGAGGGTAGCATTTTGCTGCCCCTTCCAAATCCCCGAGGAAGCCGGGAGGACTCGGGTGAACCCCAAATCTGGGTGCCCCTGGATTAAATTTAATCCAGAAAAGATGTGGGCTCCACCAGAATCTTCCCGACAAAAATCAAGGGCAATGGAAGGTCTGAAGAGAAAGATTCTGGGAACAAAAATGAACTCCAAACTTGGAAGAAGGTAAGACTCCCTGGGTGAGCAAGTCTGGAAAGCCCTAGCTTTAATTGCTAGGAAGGGGAGGCTGATCACCTCCCGAGATAACCCTAGTAGCCCCAGAAAATTGGGGGAAAGCCGTTCTCTCTAGGCCTGGGAAAAGGAGAAAAACCAGGGGAAAGCCCTGGTGTTTTAGGTTTGTCTAACTGCATGTTAGATTCTTGTACTGGTCTCACATCCACTAAAGGAGTGGACTCTTGATTTTAATAGGAAGGGCTGTTTATAGGTTTGAGTCCTAATGTCCTGGAGAAAAACCGGGAAAAAGCCCTGGTGTTTTGGGTTTGTCTAACTGCATGTTAGAATCTGGTACTAGTCTTATATCCACTAAAGGAGTGGAGGCTTGATTTTAATAAAAATGGCTGTTTATAGGTTCAAGTCCTAACATCCTGGAAATTGGTCTAGATTAA
Organism: Dasypus novemcinctus; assembly: GCF_030445035.2. Classification (NCBI taxonomy): domain Eukaryota; kingdom Metazoa; phylum Chordata; class Mammalia; order Cingulata; family Dasypodidae; genus Dasypus; species Dasypus novemcinctus. Next base: position 58,215,005 of record NC_080691.1, on the reverse strand, counting down.
AAACAAAACAAAACAAAACAACACTTGGTTACAGGAAAATGGATCAGCTTTTCTGGTGGAGCTAGCTCTGGGTGTAAAGTTTAAACAGTGTAAAAAGTCTAGCTGAAATCTTTTATTATGGTGCTAAATTGTGAATGAATTGGCTTCATACCAAATGTTAACTGTTCTAAGGTTTGTGATGGCTGTGGGGGCAGCCATGCTGAATATATATATATAACTTGTGGGTCAGATTAGTGACTTTGTGCTTCTGTCTGTGTCAGCTCAATGCTAGTGTTGGAGTTGTGTCCTTATGTAAAGTAGAATTACAGCTGAGCTGGAGCCCTCCCTTGTCATTGGAAAGAGGGTGAAATGATTATGGGGCAAAACTGAGGAGTCTGGATGTTTGCAGAGTCTAGATGTTTGTGCATGCTCTGCTGTCTTGTCTCTGGTCTGGTGCCTTGCCAGAGATTGGAGGCCATCTGTGTCCACGCCACGCACCCAAGTTTGTTGGGGATGTCCCAGTCAGGGTGGCTGGGTCCCTGGGAGAGTAGCCAAATTTGAGTAGGTTCTGTCTGCCCATTTTGGCTGAAAGCTGGAAAGGGGGGAGCGGCTTGCCCCTTTCCAGTGAGTCCACACCTTCTATTCATAAGCCGCATTCCTGTTTGATTGTTGTGCACCTGACACTGCCTGGAAGGGGGGGAAGTGAAGGGCGTGAAAAGCAGAATCAGAATAAATGCAGTAAAGTTCCCTCCATAGGGTGTCAAAGCCAAAATACGTTTGCATTCTGCCCAGGTTCTTAGAAGGTATTGTAGTAACTTTAAGTAAGAGAATGTGTTCTGTGAAGGTAAAATTTGTCTTAAGGGTATAAATAATTATAAAAGTTTTACAAAGCATTGTTTAAATTAAGGTATTTAAATGGCTAATTGCATAAAGTCATTATTAAACAAAAACTGAATTGATAATAATAATAAAAGGTAATTTTATAACAAACTTATTCATCAGCCAGTCTCCCCTGCCAACTTGCTTCCAAAAAAAAAACTGTTTATGGTATTACATGCTACTAAGTATTTAAAGTGAAGGAAAGTTCATTATTTTATCAAGCTTGTTTAGTATTAATGGCAATTATATATTGTAAAAAGTTTGCCTGGTAACTTAGTTTGTGGGATATATGGAATGTGTTTTTATTGTTAAGGAAACAGAAGATTATTTTGTCCTAAGATAAAATGATTGATTATTGGAAAGAGTAGAGTGTGGGACAAAACCTGAATGAATATTGAAAGTGTAGAAGGTTTGTGGAAGGAAAATTTTATGATTAAAATTGAGTAAGATCAGTATACAAAGAAAATCTGTTTTATCAAAATAGCTTCTTGTGCTTTAACCTCATCATTTCCTCAGTGTTTGAAGAAGAGTCTTACCTCTTTTAAAAGAACATAATGCTCTAGAAATCAAATCCTGAAAAGTAGCTTTTTATTTCAAATTAACTGCAAGGAAGTTATACTTTTACATAAAGGAAAAATTAAAGTAATGGGTTAAGTTCATTTAATATGTTATAAGTTGAATGAAAGGAATTTAAATGTGTTATAAAATTAACAGGTTTTTTAAAAATTAATAAAAACTGTAACTAAGAGTTAAAATCATTTATAAATGCATTTATATTATAAAACAGTGAAAAGAAAATAACTAAAATTATAGCTGAGTGAATTTAGCCTGAAACTATTATTTAAGTGTAAATTCTAAACTAACCTTTCCTTTGTTTATGGTTACTTCAAGCCTAACCTCACCCCTTGCCTTTGCCTATGGTTATTTCATAATTGAGAAGAGCTGGGATATCACTGTCTCCTCTCCTGGTATTAGTAACCCTTTCTCTCATGGATTCAAGTGTAAACTAAACAAATTGCTGCCTGAAGGAATAAGGTTAAATGACCACTGGAGTTTTATTATCTCCAAAATCAAAAAGTTGGGGTAGATGGGGGGAAGTCTCCTGCCCTGATGGTCAGTGTTCCTAAGAGTAGTAATTCATGAGAGAAACCAATCTGTCTCCCTGAGGCTTCAAATAGCCTCAGTAAATGTTTATAAAATTAATCTTGTTGCTTATCCAAAATTCTGCTAATTTCAAAGTAAAATATAAAGTTCTGAAACAAAAAAATAGTGCTAAATCATTGAGAACATTTTGGTTACAATCCATTAATTTAAAAAAGTCTTGTGTAAAACTGCATGGTCATAGTGTAAAACTGCACAGTCATAGTGCAAATTAAGAAAAGTTTCAGGAGTCTTTGAAATGTTTTGTAGTCACACTTGTTTTGTAAAAGTTACAAGTTTAAAGTTATGTTTTTGTGTCAAACTATTCATGTCTGCCTATTTGCTCAAATTGTTAAAAATTAAATATGCAGTTATATATGTAAATAAATATTCTTAAAGCCCAAATTAAACTAAGCAGGATGAAAAAATCATAGAAATCTGATTATAGAAACAATTGGGAAAGTGCCTCCTCTTTGCAAAAGCTTTAATGGCAAGACTAGGTGTGGCAGATTAAACCTATCTACTAGGCTAGAGAAATAAGAATCAGTTTGCCTGGTAATTTCCCAGTTTAAACCTTTTGTCAGCCATTAAAAACAACAACAACAACAACAAAAAAAAAGCACAAGGATTAGGTTAGTTTTCACATAAAGAAAAAAAAATGTTGATTTTTGTAACCTAGTGGCCTGCTGCCTCAGTCTCACAACCTCGGGTTGGACAGCAGTGGAGGAGACCATCTTAGGCCAGGCCTATGGGCAGTGAAAGGATGCCCAAGAAGGAGCTAGGTCGGTGCCATTTCAGCACTAAATTCTATTCCTTATTTAACAAAGGGGAACAGGTAAAAACTAAAATGTTTGGAATGTGATATAGGAAGCAGTTAAATTACAAACTTTTGTGCGGGAAAGTTAGATTTCAGATAAGCTGTAACTTCTGAAATATCCAATCTATGGAAAAACAGAGAAAGAGCTTGTGTGCTAGGCTTGGGGGTATAAATTGTGTCATTTTTCTTTGTTCAGGGTGCCAGCCATATATGGCTCTGTGCCCCTTCTTGCAAGATTGAGAATAAATTATTTTCTTCTCCCCAATCTGATGAGCCTTATTTACTTCCAAAAGATTTCTTTCCAACAAAATAAAAGTAATCAGTGGCTCTATTAACAAATTTCAGTAAGTAAAGAAAAGTCCATAAAAACTATGGAGAGATCTTTCCTGGGTTATGATTAAACAAATTAAGTAATTGTGTAATGTGTTTTAAAACCTGGTAGTCAGTATGCTTTTAAATTATTCATTTTCATAACTTAAACAAAGAAAAGAAGTTTTAAGCTTCCTGTAAGGAAAAAAGAGAACATTCCTTGCATAAACTATAATGGTTTCAATTTTATTTAACTTGAGTGTAATCCCACATAGTTAATTTATAAACTAAATTAACATTATGTACGAAATCTTTAGAGTAATGAAAATTGTACGTTCACATTGGTGAAATTAGGCTAAAGGAAAAAGATTGTAGATAAGCTTTCTTAAATAAATAGAGTAAATTTCTTTGGTAATTGTAATTTAATAAGTTTATTTAAACATGAGGTGTCTATTCAATGTGCTCATAGTCAATTATAAGGAGTTTGTAAAACATCTGCCAAACTGAAAATGTTTAGATAGTTCTAGTTCTAAAAGTCATTGTTAACTAAAACTTAGATTGGTATTCGTAGCAGAAATAACTTCGTGATAATAAAACCTGTCTGAAGGCCACTGCAAAGTACATATTTAAGTAAATGGTAATAAAAAGTTATCTTGATTCTATTGGAAATCTTCTGTTTTCATTTTAACAATGAAAAATAATTTTTTTCACTCTATTACTAAAATAAAGTACCTACTGTTATCTTCACAGTAAAACTGTGTAAGTAAACAGTCATTTGAAATATGTGTTGCATTAAATTGTTTAAAATATATATAAAAACAAGGAATAAACTTTAACATTGTCAAACTCTTGTGCATTCAAACCAGGCCTTGAATACATTACAGGTGGCCTCTCCATGTGAGTTATTGGCTAGGCTGGCCACTGACTCCTCAATTAAAAATATTTGCTCTATCAGCTTCTGGTTCTGCTCCTTAAGTCGATGGAAACAATGTTGCAGTTTCAAGCTCCTGCAGCAGCCAATAATGACTTGGTACAGCCAAGTGTACAATGGATATCGCCTCCAGCCTGGCACTGTTCCATGGTTCCAGAGAGCACTATGCACCAGGCTAGTAGAATACTGGAAAATCTCTCTAAGATCAAGGATGCTGCGACTTGCTCACTGCGTTGAAGTACATGTTAAGTGGAGCCATGATACCAGGATACTGTAAGTGAAACTTAAACACAATTGGCATTATGGCCTGCTCTCATGGAGAGATAACATGTAAAGTATTACACACCTGAAACTCAAAACTAATAATTGCAACTCTGAATCCTAATGCATTAAATAATACATTAGTTAATATTAAGTGCTGCACTTTTATCCTGTACTAAATATATGCCTAATAATTATAATGTTATCTTTTCTATTTTGGATCAAGTGCAAAAGTATATTAGACATGTTAAATTCCTGGTAAAATCATTTTCTAAACAGTTAAACATGTCTATAGAATAAGGTGGCAGTCTCAGCCAGTCTCAATCAACTTACTATATTCTACTCTACTCTGCTGTGTAGCAAAGGTGAGACTTGCTTGCTGATGGTGAGTCACCTATTAAACAAGTCAAAATTGCTAGAAATTGTACAATTAAAACCAAGATATGAAAAACCTTTATTCTGTAGTTCTGATCACTCCCACAGGTGAAAACTAAGAGAATTTCCAACTTAGTGTTCTAATCCTGAATGAAGTCAGTTACTCAAGGAGTGCCAGTTGACCAGGAACATCTGAAAGAGCGATTGAGTGCCAATCATTGAACAGCTTGGAATGTGTCTTCAGACAAAGCTAAGTGTCTGTTGCAATTTCTCTCTGAAGATGAATAACTTAAAAAAGAATATATATGCTGTTCCCACCAGCTTTCAAGGAGTGCCATCTTTATAGGCACTTAACCTTGTCTACCTCTGTAATCCAATGTCCTCTTTTAAAAATGGGTATTCCAAATTTTTAATTAAGTTTCTTTCTTTCAGAGTGAACATCTTTTTAACCATATGAAAACTTCATCCAGCTTCATACAGAATGCCAGATCCATCTTCCTCCAGTTAAAATAAATTAAGAGTTTTACACCTTATTAGGCAATGACTACAGCCCATGGCCAGCAGGAAGCAGTTATGGAAAAGAGATCATCTCCCTTCAGCACCCCTTTTAAATTAAAGGTGTAAATGCTTCAAGGGTAAAATAAAATTAATAGATGGATCTGGAACCTGACTGGAAATCCACATGAGCGCCGGTGGCCGCAGGATGACTGCAGGAGGCCCCCACTTCAGGATTCTGCTGTCCAGAATGAAAACTTCAACTTTTAAAAACAGTCCTGGATGCTACACTAAAGATTGATAAATAATCAATCAAAACAACAAACAGCCATCCACCTCATAGCTCCAAAAATATTTCTGCCAAAGCTTAGCAAGTTAAACTTTGGCAAAGGGGGGAAATGATGTGGGCTATGGATGGGAGGCTCTTTGTCTCTTCAGAGATAAACTAAGCTCTCTGAGTTGTGGGTGTGACAGTAAGAGGCTGCAGTCCTGCCCTTGGTAACAATGGCAAGGACTCCAGTCCCAGTAAAGAGTTTAACAATGCAAAGTCTATAAACTTTAAGTATTTATGGGAAATGCAAACTAAATATGCTAAAAGCTTACCTAGAATGTCTGAAGTCCATGCTAAAAGCTTACCTAAGATGTGGAAGATATATATGCTAATTGAAGCTTATTGAGAACTGAAACAAAGGGACCATTTGGCCTTTCCTCTCTGTATAAAAGGGATTCAAAAATCTCATTCTGGGCTCAGGATTCAAACAGAAAGCTCCCAAGTCTGGTTGGCCTTCAATAAACCATTTTTCCTTCTCAAAATCATTCCTGAGTCCTGGCCTCTCTATACGCAAATAATAGATCCTCTCTCAAATTCTACAACAGTACAATTGTTACAATTGTTGAACACATTTTGGAACATTGTCACTAATCATATTTTATAGTTTACATTGTAATTTATATTCTCTCCTGCACAATTTTGTAATTTATGACAAGATATATAATGTGCCTGTATCTCTGTCATTGTAATGTTAGTCAGGACAATGTCCAAGTCCCCCAAATTCCACCATATTACATCTATTTCCCCTATTCCTCTCCTAAGAACCTCCAGGGGCCACTCTATCCACATTAAATATAACAGTTCTTCCTTTGTTAGAATCACTATGTTATAATTGAATAATATTAAGTCTACTCTAGTTCATCATTCATTCCACAATCCTGACAATTCTGAGAGGGTGATGCCCACTCCAACTATGATAAGGAGATTAGTTTCCATGGGATGTTTAGATGGGACTCTCTGCTTGCAGTTGCATACTTTCTCTGTTCCTTGAGATAGTAATTATCCATGATCATTTCCTTGTTAGTTGTCCTGAAAGAGTCCAATGAACTGTAGAGTAGTTTTTACAATGCTGTTGAAATTCAGGGTCCAAATGGCACATGGAATGCACAAAGATTTAAGTCTCTTTCACATACAAACATCAACTCCAGTACTAAGTGTATGTTCAGATAGAAAGGCCAGAAGAACCATGTGTAGAAAACCACAACTGAGTCCAACTGAGTATCTGGGTCTGGCTTTCAGAGGTCTCAAATCTGCAGTTACACAAAACAAGATTTTCTTCCAGAGCACAAATGGAAATTTTCACATCATTTATGTGGCACTTAAATTGCAAATTTGTGGCTTTCAGCTAATCATTTTCTTTTATAATTGTACCTAACATACTTGGGAACAACCACCCAGCATCACTGTGCCTTTAACCCCACAAAATTTTGTTAAGGTGTCAAATTCCTCTTACCCAGAGCTTTGACTCTTACAAGCATGGAAGTAGCCAGATATAGTAGTGATATTTTTTGCATCTCTATTGTGAACTCATGCCATGTACTTTAGAAGCCTCTTGATTATTGGAAATTGAGTTATTAGAGCCTTTGAACCTGGTTAGAATAGAGATTCATTTGCACAAATCCTAGAGCCAATCCAGAAACTCCAGGTTGAGGTTCTGTTTCCCAAGAATCATTCACACTAACAACCTTTATTAATCAGGGTTATATACAGAAACTGAACTGTATGGAGATATCTGTAAATAGTATGAGATTTTAAAAAATTGTCTCATGCAATTGTGGGATACACGTATTCAAATTTTGTAGAGCAGGTTGCAAACCAGGAGCTCCATTGAAGGTAGAAAACCACAACTGAGTCCAACACAAACATAACCATTATTTCTCTTCTTCCCTCTCCCTGCTCTCAACGATGAAAGAGGTTGTTGATGTGGGAGAAGTGGGGAGTGGGGCTGGGGTATAAGGAAACCTCTTATATTTTTCAATGTAGCATTTTTGGTAATTTAAATATTATTTAAAAAGACAATAAAAAAGATACTGCAAGAGGAAAAACATAAGTATTAGTTACATTCCTAGTTACATTCCAGATATTTCTTTATTTTATTTATTATAAATGGAATTTTGACTTGATTTCTTCTTTAGGTTGTTAATTACTAGTGTGTTGAAACAATATTTGTGTCTCTATGTCAACAATTGTAGAAGCATGTGATTTTCTATCTCCCCTCTTTTAGTTTCCTAGAAAGTGCTGGAAGCAACATACCAAAAATGTGATGGCTTCTATAATGGAAAATTTCTAGGTTAAAAGCTTATAGTTCTGAGGGTGTGAAAGTGTCAAAATCAAGGTATCTTTAGAAGACAGGTCCTAATCCATGGCAAGGCACATGGAAGCATGTGATTGTCTTAGGGGCTTCAACTCTCCAGGTCCATTTCTGGCTTTCTTTCTCCTAGCTTCCTTTTCTCTCTGTGTGTGTGTGTGTGTGTGTGACTTTTCTTCTGTGTCCCTGCTTTCACTCCTCCATTTATAAAGGATTCCTTCAAGAGGACCATGACCCACTCAGAGTCACACCACACTGAAATATTGCAATCAAAGATCACCCAACTGAATACAATCCAATCAAGGGATCCCGCACCCAGAGGAATAGATTAGCTTTAAAAACATGATCTTGTTTGGGATCCACGATAATCATCAAATTTTCATATCACCATTTTCTGAGTTTGGGAATTAGTTCTTGTAACTTTCTTGCAGATTTTTCAGGATTTTTTTGTATACAGGATTATATTGCCTGCAAATAGAAATAATTTCAATTCTTACTATAAATTTGGGTGACTTTTAATTATTCTTATTGTCTAATTGATCTGACTAGAAATTCCAGTATAATATTGAATAATATTGGTACCAGTGGCATCCCTGTTTTCTACCTCTTTTTAGAGGGAAGTCTTTCAGTATTTCACATGAGGTTATAGTTATTTTCCTCATATATGACTTTTATCATGTTGAGGAAGTTTCCTTTTTTCCTGTTTGTCTAAGAGTTTTCACGAAGAAAGGATACTGGATTTTGTCAAATACCTTTACTGCTTCAACTGAGATGACCATGTATTTTCTTTCCTCTTCACTAAGTTAATGTGCCGTAACACAAACAAATTCCATTTCATCATAGTATATATTTATTTTAATGACTTTTGGATTTTTTTAAATTATTTTGGTGAGAACTTTTCATTTATATTCATAAGGGATATTGGTGATGTTTTTTTTTTCCCTTTTGCTCTTTTGATCTGATTTTGGTAATACTATAACTTTGACCTCACAGAATGAGTTATGGAGTGTTCCAGCTTGGTACAGGTTTGGAATTAATGCTTATAGAAAACTTGGTAAAATTCACATGAAGTCTTCTAATTTTTAATTCTATGGAACATTTTAATTACTGATTCAATCTCTTTACAAATTATTAATATAATGACACTTATTTCGTGAGTCAGTGTATGTTGTTTCTGTGTTTCTGGTAATTTTCCCTCTTATCAAGTTTATCTGATTTTTGGCATAAAGTTATTGATTAGCTTCTCTTAGTGTATTTTTTTATTTGGTGGTAATACCTGCTCTTTTATTTCTGATTTTAGTTGTGCTCTCTCCTTTTTCATTTGTCAGTCTTCTCAAAGTTTTGGCAATTTCATTTATTTATTTATTTATTTATTTATTTATTTATTTTAAAAATGTAATAGGATGCATTTAGTAATTTAATTAATTCTAACAACAATGACTTCATTGTATATTATTGATAAAGACGATGCTTATGTTGGGAGACAGGAAGATTTATAAAAATGGGTTTTTCCTTTATGTGTAAGCATAAACATAGAGCATTAGTTACCTTTATTTTTTTTCTATTTTCTTCTTCTTTATTTTCTTTTAAATATTACATTAAAAAAAATCATGTCCCCATAAACCCCAGTCCCCTCACCCCACTCCTCCCACATCAACATCCTCTTCCATCACTGTGGCACATACACTGCACCTGGGGAATACATTTTAGAGCACCGCTGCACCACATGGACAATGGTCTACATTGTAGTCTACACTCTCCTCCAGCCCACCCCGTAGGCCTTGGCAGGACACACAATGTCCAGCATCTGTCCCTGCAGCACTATCCAGGACAACTCCAAATCCTGACAATGCTCCCACATTATATCTCTTCTTCCCTCTCTCTACCATCAGAAGCTACCATGGCCCCTTTCTCCACATCAGTGCTACAATTTCTCCCATTACTAATCACAATAATTCCATAGCAGAATACCAGTAAATCCACTGTAATCAATACTATTATTCCAGCCTGTGGTACCTGGGGTGTTTATGTCCAATCCACCTCTACATCAAGAGGGAGCTTAGATTCCACATGAATGATGGATGCATTTCTCCTGCTTGCTGTTGTAGGCACTCTTGCCTCCTTGGTGTGATGGTTGACCTTCTTCACCTCCCTATGACCTGGTCAGGGTATATCCAATAAACCAGACAGTAGGAGTTGCAAGTCTGCTGAATCTCAGGGCCTGGCTGTCAGGTGGAAAGTCCAGAGATTCAAGTCTGCTTTGTATACACCCACCCCAGTGCCAACCACAGGACCAGTAAAAGTAACTGAAGAGGCATGTGTAGAAAGGTCATATCTGAGTCCAAATCCATCAACTCAGGAACATAAACTCCAAAAATAGGGCCAACTTACATGGCACTGAACTCAACAGTCATCTGCCATGACCATAGAACCTGTAGGTCTCTGTAGACCTCAGGAGAACCAATACCTGGGGTGGTATCTACTTTGGCTGTCTTTGGTACCCTGCTGAGGCATGCATAAGCATTACCCTCTAATGACCTCCTGTCTCCTTTTTGGAGACTTATAGTCATCCAAACTCATTTGTCCTTTCCATTTCCTCCTTTTATCCAAAGTCATAAAGCAGTTTTTAACACCTGGTATTACATGTAGGCTGAGTTATTCTGCTGGTCTGAGTTGACCCTTTTATTCAAGGTCTTTTTTAGTTACATTATCAGCTGGTGGGTGGCAGTAATCCCTTTACACCAGAGAGGCTAATCTCCAGAATCATGTCCCACACTGGGGGGAAGGTAATGCATTTACATGCTGCGTTTATCTTAGAAAGTGACCACACTCGAAAAACATGGAGGCTCTCAAGAGGTAATGCTTAGGCACCCTTCAGCTCTAGGCTGAGTTCATATTTAAGGTGCATAGGCTCACAATCATAGCCATCAGTATCAAGGGCTCATGTTGGACCATCCTTCTTTATTGGTCTTTGCCATTGCATTTGGGGATTTTTGCTGTTCCTTTGGGGAATGTGAAAGTTCCCCTGGATAGGAACTCAACCATCCCTCAGTTTTCATTTTTAACTGAAACCACTATGAAAATACTGAAACATTTATATGCACCTTGTGTACATGCTCTAAAGAACTCCCTAAATATTAAGTTTGTCTTCACAAAAGTTTTAGATCACAGTAATTCACATATACAATATATGTACTCCCACATATCCAACATCAAACCCTTTGTCCCTTCCCAAACAATGATCTTTTTACATGTTCATATTATATTTGCTGCAGCTCATGTACAGATATCAAGTCAATAGCTTTCAAACATGGTTCCATTTGGGTTTACTTTGTGGTTTATATTTTAAACTATACAGTTTTATAAATTTTCAGTTATCTTATGTTTTACATTATGGTACACATTTTAGCCTATAGACTTTTATACATTTTTTATATAATTTAACATGCCCTAGATCCATCACTGCATGTTCTGGAACACTTCCATTGTCTCACAGTTATGCTTATTCCATCTATTCACTACCTCTTTCCCCCTCCCCTCAGGGCCCACCATGAAAATCGATCTTCTTTACTTGAAGGGCCATATTCAGAGACACTTGCAACAATGTTCAGCACTTGACATACCCAACTAACCTAACCCATTGGGAGCCACCAATTCTCTCGAGAGAGGCCTTCCCTCTGTTTGAAATCATCAGTCCGCCCCAGGATGTGTGTGTACCTTCACTCTCATTGTATGGTTCTCCACCCAATGATATAACCAACTATGACAAAATGAGCACTCACACACACCCTAGAAGCTTTCCCTGTGTGAGATGCCCCTCCCCCCCCAAGCATCTTAAAGAGGTAACCTTCCTTATTACATTTTCTATAGAGTTTTCTCAACATTATAGTTCCAACCATATACCTGAAAATTTTCTATGTACAAATGTACCCCCCACCCTCATACCAATTTCTTGGTCCATCTGACCCATTCTTCCATCCCTAGCCCCCCTCAAGCCCACAAAGCCCCACCCAATGGTATCCCTATGCCCCCATTTTATTCCTTCCCTGTACGAATACTTACCTCCAGTTTATCATAGATTTCACCCATGTAGGTGTCAGCTCACAACTTTCCCTCCCCGTAACTTCCTTTAAGTCTGTCATCCAGTTTCTAGCTGTCTGTGACAGCTTGGTTTACTTATTTAATATCAGAGAATTCATGTAGTATTTCTCTTTCAATGCCTGGGTTGCTTCACTCAACACAAGGTCCTCAAGATTTATCCATATTATCAAATGTGTTTGTAATGTATTTTGTCTCATAGCTAAGTAGTATTCCATTGTATGTATATACCACATTTCATTTAACCATTCATCTGTTGATGGGCATTTGGGTTGATTCCAACTTTTGGCAATAGCGAATAGCACTGCTATGAACATTGATATGCATATATAGGTTTGTGTCCTTGTTTTCAGTTCTGCTGGGTATATACCCAGCAGTGGAATTGCTGGGTCATATGGCAAATCTATAGTTAGTTTTTTTGAGAAACCACCAAACTGTCCTCTAGAATGGTCATATCCTGCATTCCCTCCCACAGTGAATGAGTGTTCCCATTCCTCCACATTCTCCAGCACTTGTAGTCTTCTGATTTTTTTGATAGCTGCCAATATTATGGGAGTAAGATGATATCTCATTGTTGTTTTGATTTGCATTTCCCTAATAGCTAGTGATTTTGAGCATTCTTTCTTGTGTTTTTTATCCAGTTGTATATCTTCTTTGGAGAAGAATCTGTTGAAATCTTTTTCCTATTTTTTAAATGGGCTGTTTGTCTTTTTATTTTCAAGGTATAGGAGTTTCTTTTATATGCAGGTTCTAAGTCTCCTATCAGATATATTGTTACCAAATATTTTCTCCAATTGTGTAGGTTGTCTTTTCACTTTCTTGAAAAACTCCTTTGAGGTGCAGAAGGCTTTAATTTTGAGGAAGTTGCATTTATCTACTTGTTCTTTTTCTGCTCATGCTTGGGGTGTAAAGTTAATGAAGCCATTTCCTATTACAAGGTACTGTAGATGCTTCCCTACATTGCTTTCCAAGGTCTTTATGATCTTGGCTCTTATATTTGAGTCTTTGATCCATCTTGGGTTGATTTTTGTATAAGGTGTGAGTTGGTAATCCTCTTTCATTCTTTTACATATGGATATCCATTTCTCCAGGCACCATTTGTTGAATAGGCCATTCTCTCCCTGTTGCGAAGGTTTGGTGGCCTTGTTGAATACCATATGGCTCTATGTATGATGATATATATCATAACTCTCAATTCAATTCTATTGGTCAGTGTGTCTATTCTTCTATCAATACCATGCTGTTTTCACTAGTGTAGCTTTATAGTATGTTTTGACATCAGGTGGTGTGATCCCTCCTGTTTCATTTTTCTTTTTCAATTTGCTTTTGGCTGCTCAGGGCCTCTTTCCTTTCCAAATAAATTCCATAGTCAATTTCTCTAGTTCATTAAAGAATGCTGTATTGATTTTTATTTGGATTGCATTGAATCTGGAGATCAGTTTTGTTAGGATGTCTTCATATTCATGAAGAGGGAAAGTTCTTCCATTTATTTAGGTCTTCTTTGATTTCCTTGATCAGTGTTGTGTAGTTTTCAATTTATAAGTCTTTTACATCCTTAGTTAAATTTATTCCTAGGTATTTGATTTTTTTTTACTATTGTAAATGATATTTGTTCCTTGATTTCCTCCTGAGATTGCTCATTATTAGTGTACAGAAATGCTACTGATTTTTGTGCATTCATCTTGTAACCTGCAACTTTACTGAACTCATTTTTATGTTCTAGGAGCTTTGTGGTAGACTCTTCAGGGTTTTCTATGTTTAGGATCATATCATCTACAAATAGCGAAATTTTGACTTCTTTCTTTCTAATTTGGATGCCATTTATGTCTGGTTCTTGCCTAAGTGCTCAAGCAAGTACTTCTAAGACTATATAAAATAGAAGGGATGAGAGTTGGCATCCTTGGCAAATTTTATTGTTCCCAAAGAAACATCTTATGGTTTGTTGATTCTCTGTTCTATTATTAGACTTCATTTCATTTGACTTTATTTCTTTCATTTTGCTTACTTTTGATTGTGTTCACTTGCACTTCTTTTCCTAGAAACTACAGTTTTAAGGTTATGTCTATTTTTTAAGATCTTTCTTGTTTTCTAATTTACCCATTTAGTGCTATAAATTTCCCTCTCATCACTTCTTTGACTGCATCCAATAAGTTTTCACAAGTTCTGTTTTTATTTTAATTTATTTTAAGACAACATCAAATTTCCCTTGTAATTTCTTCTTGACCCTTTGGTTGTTTAAGAATGGATTCATATCCAATTATTTGTAGATTGTTCAGTTTCACACTGTTATTCATTTTTACTTTCATTCCAGGAAGTCAGAAAAGATACATTTTATGATTTCTATATTTTAATTTACTAAGCATTATTTGTGATACACCATATTGTCTATTCTGAAGGATGTTTCATGTGCACCTCAGAAGAATGTGTATGCTGCTGCTTTGGAGTGAAATATTCTTTATATGCCTGATAGGTCTGTTCAGGTTAAAGTATCAGTTAAGTCTTAACATCCTAATTGATCTTATGTTTGCAAGAGCTATCCATTATCAAATAAGTGTCTATTAAATTAATAAATCCTTATTGTAATAGCCAACCCACATCTGGTATATTGCCCTGGCTGTCTTTAGCAAACTAAGACATAAATTTGTATCAAACTAAAACAGAAATTTGTTCCAGGACAGGGAATTGCTACTAGGTGTGTGTGTGTGTGTGTGTTTTTACAGTTTTTGAAAGGACTTTTAAGATGATTTAAGGGAAGATTTTGGAAGAATTATGAGATGCTTGATAGAAAGGCCTAGATTGCTTTGAAGAGACTGTTGGTAGAAATATGGGCACTAAAGTTAAAAGAAATAAAAACTACAAGTCTTGGACAGAATGTTGAGAAATGAATTGTTAGTAGAAAAATAAAATGTTGAATTTTCTGTGGAAGACAGTTTGGCAGTCCCTTTCAGAAAGTTAATTGTAGGATTACCATTTTACCCAGCAGTGCCCCATATAGTTATAAACCCAGAATAAGCAAAGCAGGTCCTTGAACAGATATTTGCTAATGTTCAGAGCAGCATTATTCATTGTTGCCCAAAATTGGAAGCAACCCAAATGTTCATCATGCAGTGAATGAAAAAACAAAATATGGTGTATAAATATATATGCAATTAACTACTATTCAACTTTAATAAGAAATTAAATTCTGATACATTCAACAATAAGGATGAAGCTTAAAGACATCATACTAAGTGAAATTAGCAAAATGAAAAGGGCAAATATTTTAAAGTGTCACTATGATTCAATTGTAGCTTCAGAACATTCTTTATATGATTTCACTTTTTAATTTTTTTTACATTTGATCTGTGATGTAACATATCATTTATCCTAGAAAATATCCCACATTAACTTAAGAATATATGTTCAGCTGTTGATGGTTGGAATGTTATTTATATGTCAATTAAGAACATTTGGTTGATAGTGTGGATTAAGTCCTCTATTACTGTTTTGATCTTATATATAAATTCTATAAAATATTAAGAGATGTTTTGAATTTTTTAATTATTATAGTAGAACCTTCTATTCCTCCCTTTTATTCTGTCCATTTTTCTTCATATGTTTTAGGGATCTGTTGTGAGTGGTACTAATGTTTATAATCATATCATCTTACTGGATTGAACGTTTGTCAGTGTAAAAAATCATTGGTTGTCTCCTAAAATTTCATTAAATAAACTATTTTGCCTGACAATAATATAGATATTGTATTATTCTTTTGATTCCCACTTGAAAGGAATGTTATTTTCCACCCTTTTACATTCAGACTCTTTGTGTCTCTGCAGCTAAAATGAGTCTCTTATAGCTTGCACACGATAGATCGTGACTTTTTTCATCCAATTTGTTAATCTCTGACTTTTCATAGAGAACTTAATCACTGTCATTTAAAGTAAGTGAGAAGAAATGAGTTACTTCTTCCATTAAGCCATTTGTTTTCTGAATGTCTTGTATGTGTTTTTTGATCCCTCAATTAGTCCATATCTGTCTTTTTATATTTAGTGAATTTTTTGGAGTGTACAGTTTGGATTCCCTAATTTACTCTTCTACATATTTTTCAAATTTTCATAGTAGGTATCTTTGTTATTACCATTAGCTCAAACTTATTAAATTACTAAAAACTTCTTTCTGTAGTATACAAACTTTCTACTCCTTTATCTATATGACTGCCTTTGTTATTATCTCAGATAACATCTTTATATATTGTTAATCATTAATAAATACATTAAATATTATTTTACATATTTGTTTCATTCATAGAAAGAAACCCAATTATGAACGAAATCTAGGTGAGCACAGGATATTATATCTACCTATATAGTTAAACTTTTCAATGTATTTTATTTCTTATGACTTCATGTTACTTGTAGAATCATTTTATTTTAACTAGTAGGAACTCACTAAGTATTTCCTGTATGGCCAATCTCCTGTTAGCATTTCAGTTTTTGTTTACCTGCAAATATCTCCATTCTTTCTTCATTTTTCACCCTTCCCATCCCTCATCCTGCTGTTTTTGCTGTCTGCATCAATTTCCTGTGTGATCTTCTGTAACTATTTATATTTTTTTCTTCTTTTTTGTCTTTCTCCTCTAGGATTCACCGGGATTCCATCCTTGGGTCTTCTGATATGGCTTGAGGTTCCATGTCAATTATTCTACCTCAGTTCCTGGTCTCTGCTGTCCTTCACCTTGACTTTCCCCTTTGTCTCTCTTTTGCTGCAACATCATTTTGCTGCATGACTCACTTGTGCAGGCACTGGCTCACCAAACAGTCTTTCACACAGCCACTCAGCTCACCTTGCAGGAACTCAGCTCACCACATGAGCATTCACCATGCAGGAACTCAGCTCACCTTGTGGGCACTCGCTCACAACATGGGCACTTGCTCACTACATGGTCCCTCATGTATGCACTTGGCTTGCCACATGGACATTCAGCTCACCAGGTGGGCACTCAGCTCACCACATGGGAACCCACATGGGCACCTGGATCACTGCACAGGCAGTCAGCTCACCACGTGAGCACTTGACTCACCACTCAGGCACTTGACTCTTCATGTGGTCAGTGGCTCATTGTGCAGGTATGCTTTCTCTTCTTCTTTTTCACCAGGAGACCCAAGGGATCAAACCTGGGTACTCCTATATGATAGGAAGAGGCCTTATCAACTGAGTCACATCCAGTTCCTCCTCCTTCATTTGTTTAAGCATAATTTCACTGGATATAGAATTCTCAGTAGATTTTATTTTTTCCTTGAAGGACTTTACTATGGCTTCCCAATTTCTCATGGTCTCCATGGATAAGTAATACTTTGTTATTATTATTGAGGATGTATATAAGTGACAAGTCAATTCTCTCTTGCTGTTCACAAAATCTTCTTTTTGTATTTATATTTTGACAATTTTCTTCTAATGTGTCTTGGACAAGATCTCTTAGAGTCTATCCTGCTTTGAGTTTGTGGAGTTTCCTGGATGTGTATAACAATGGCTTTCATCAGATTTGAGAATTTTTATCCATTGTTTATAGTTTTTCTCTGCTTTTTTTCAATCACTCTTGTCCTTTTGGTGTGTAGGTGAGTGCACTTCATAGTGTGCCACAGATCTTTCAGGTTCCATTCTGTTTTTTGTTTTGTTTTCTATCTGGGTCTCACGCTAGATAATTTCAATTTTCTTGTCTTCCAACTTATATTCTTCTCCCTCTTCAAGTCTTCTGCTGAGTCCATCAAATGATCACTTCAGTTAAATAATGCACATTGCAACACTAAAATTTCTGCTTGTTTCTTTTATCTAAGTTACATATTTTTATTTTACAAAGACAATGTTTACCTAATTTCCTTTAGTTAACTTATGTGAATGTCTTTAGCTCATTGAACACTTTAAAGATAGTTTCTTTAAATCTTTAATAGTTCCAATTAATGAGTTTGAACTGGGATTGTTTCTGGCAATTTGTTTTTTCTTCCCCATGAATGGTCCATAATTTCCTCTTTCCCCATGTGCTTTGTAATTTTTGTTGAGAACTGAATAGTCTGACTATTATGTTGTTTTACTCTTGAAATCTATTTCTTCCACTCCTCTGATATTGCTTATTGTTGTTGTTGAAAACTGGAACCATCAACTTGTTATTTCCCAAATTATTTTGCTCACAAGTGGGAATGAAAAGAAAACAGAAAACATGTACTGCCACTTTAAGACTTTTCAAACTCTTTTCCAAGAGAGGAGTTGGGAAAATGTATGCTCTCAATGCTGGTCCCACTGTGTGATCTGAAATAGTTGATCAAAATGATGAAGACTGATCAGACCACATCTCCTTGGAATTATAAGCTCAAGGTCTTTATACCTCACCCTGGCACTGCAAGTTGCACCTGTAGCCTGGATGCAGTCCACACACTACTGCCTGCCACATTGCTGGGAGATGGGGGAGGTTATCAGCACACAGAGGATGAAATTCACTATTTACAAAAACATACCATCCTCTTCCTCCAGTTTTTCCCTTGAAGTTGCCATGTTCAACTAGACTACAGACTTTCAAAATAGTTGACTCCGATGGTAACTAACAGTTCAATAGTTGTTTCAGTGGATTTTCTGATCCATGGAATTTCCTACTTGGCCAACTTCCTTCTTTCCTCTCTCTATCAACTTTTGCTGGTAGGTTATGGAAGTATTTATTACTTTGAATTTTGTGCTTCTTCCTTAATATCATAGGAATTGACAGCAGTCGAATCTTGTGGTTAAATTTGTCATTCTAAAGTTAGTATCTTCCTGTGATAGCCAGGCCCTGAGCCTCAACAGACTTGCAACTCCTACACTCTGGTTTTTTGGACTTCCTCCACTCAACTAACATGGAGGTGAAGAAGGTCAACCACCACACCAGGGAGCCAAGAGTGCCTACAACTGAAAGCAGGAGAATTGCATCCAACATCGATGTGGAATCTAAGCCCCCTCTTGTTATAGATGTGGAGTGGACACAACCATTCCAGGGTCCACAGGATGGAGGAATAGAGTATGGATTAGAGTGGACTTACTGATATTATATTCATGAACTCTTGTGATTAGTAATCGAAGAAAATGTGGCATGGGTGTGGAGAAAGTGGCCATGGTGGCTGCTGGGGGTAGGGAATGAGAGGAAGAGATGTGATGTGGGGGCATTTTCAGGACTTGGAGTTGTCCTGGGTGGTGCTGTGGGGACAGTTACTGGACATTATATGTCCTCCCATGGCCCACTGAGTGGACTGTGGGAGAGTGTGGCCTACAGTGTGGACCACTGACCATGAGGTGCAGCGGTGCTCAGAGATGTATTCATCAAATGCAATGAATGTCTCATGATGATGGAGGAGGTTGGTGTTATGAGGGAAGGAGTGGGGTGAGGGGGATGGGGGATATATGGGGTCCTTACATTTTTTGAATGTAACATTAAAAAAATAAAGACAAAAAATAAAGTCAGTATCTTATGTGAGGACTGGAAGTGTCACTGAACTCTGGAGACTGGACAAACATAGTTTCCCTTATCCTCAATTTCTTCTTCTGGAAAGCAGAGATATGTGTGATGACATGCATGCAATATGGGCACATGGCAGAGCCATATTAAGCAGCTGACAAAGGTGCTTGAGATAAGATTCTAGTTGAGAACTTTTGAGTCTTTTGTCCTGCTAGAATAGAAACTTTCATTTCTCTTCAGCACTGGCCATCTACATTTTCAGCAGACTTCATGACACATCATAAGGACATCACAAGAATTTGTTGAATGAAGACAGTTTCTCAAGCTCCAAATAATGTAGCTCAGAAAATATTGATCAAATTGGAAACACACAAAATAAGCTATTTTATGTCAGTTTTAATCCTTTGTTATCCATAGGGTCCCAAAACAGAGGTGAAACAAAGAACTTCTAACTGTTTCAATACCTTTGTGATCAGAGTACTATTTATCAAGCAGGAGTGTCTTGCGGAAGGTAGGTAGAAGAGTTTGAAGAAAATAAAATGATACAGTATCTGTAGGACAGGGAGGAGAAAGCTCCAGAGAGGCAGACTTCAGAATTCTGGAAGAAGCCCCTGTATGTGTATGGAGTTTGGACCAAGCTTAATGATGGATGAAGCCATCCCAATTCCTACAACCCGGAGAGAGATGTTGAGCATGCTTTCTGAGTATCCTCAGGTCCCATCCTCTATGATGCCAACCAGGATCTCAATGTTGCCCCTTTCCCCCCCCGCCAGTAAAATTTCCTTTCCAAGAGAACATTCCCTTCAATTGATGTCATCATGGAACATTTTTTTTCCTGTACTGAGATCCTGTTTACTTGTCTCCTCTCACAGACTGAGTACAGGATCCCCCACAGTCTGTGATTTCTGCAGCCTGTACTTGGGTAAGGGACCCTCATACTGAGCTTCCTGCTATGCCCTGGATGTGTTCATTTCCAACCTGAACCATCTCAGAGAAAGACCATTGCACTCTGCTGTGGATCTTCCTGACTATAATACATATATGCATGTATGAGGTGGTTTATGAGGCTTACAAGGCATGATGCTTACACGTTAGGAATTTTGGGATAACCTTAAAACTGGTGTTTCAGGGAAACATATCAATGCTTATTTTAATAAAATAACATCATCTTTTAGAGAAGTAGTCTATTCAAACAGGAACTAGAGATGTAGCTGAAGATTATACCTCAGTTAAATAATTTTTAAAATTGATCAAATTCTCATCATTGAATTTCCATTGCATTATCTATCAAGTGAAATATTTGTCATTTGAGGAGATTAGAATATGCACTGACTAATAGAATGGCAGGACACTGAATATTTGAAAATTATAGGGAGTCCAGTGGTTATATTTCTTAAAGTTAGGAACCACTTTAAGCTAATAATGGCCCACTTGATCCTTGTTTTATAATGACATGTTTTTGCTATATTTTATGAAGTTGAATTCTAAGACAAAACCTTAGGATTTCATTGTCTATAGTATTGTCACACACATGTACTGGGCATGTTGTGAGGAGACCAGTGGCAAATACCCAGTTGATCAGTTGTCATCATTTGATCACTTGGGGGAGGGAGCCTGTTGTCTTGACCACACTGCACCATCACCCAGGCTTGCAGCCTGGTATCCAGCTCTGAATCATTCTAATCTGAATTTTATGCTGAGTGGTGGGCTTCCTGACCTCTCCTACCCTCCTAAGGTGCCAGGGGCTAAGACTAACTTGCATATGCTAACATTCAACCCTGTTTGGACTCCTGATGCCACATCTGATGCAGCCTTCAAGGATAGGTCAGTATGTCTTCTGGAAACTATGGACACTTGGCATATTGCTGACCCTTAACACCTGAATATTAGAAAATTCCATCTTACTAAGGTTGATACCTTCATTAGTAAGTTGTATTGAGGGTATGCATCCTTGATAGGATGTGATGAGAAGGGCACTTTACGTCTGTGGTCTTTCTCCAAATTCCATAATCCAGTCTAACCAAAAAAGACATCAGACAAATCCCTATACAGGGGCCTCATATAAAATCCCTGACCAGTCCTCAAATGGCCAAGATCACCAAATGAGGACAGTCTGAGAAATGGTTGGTACCAAGAAAGCCCAAGTATGTGTGACAACCAAATGTTATATGATATCTGAGATGAATGTGGACACGAAAGCAGGATATTCAGAAAAACTGTGGGAATTTGAAAAAACTGAGGACTTTAGTTAATATGTCAAATCTTTAATTGTGACAAATATTCAACAATAATGAGGAATGCTGACCACAGGGGATGGATGTTGAATGCATGGGAGCATTCAGTACTATCTTCACATATTTCCTTAAATCTGAAACTGCTTTAAGGAATACTGGATGCCTGCAGGACCAGCTGTGCACAGGAAATTGGTTCAGCAGAATAAGAACATCCCATGGAGAGGGTCAGCTCACGTAACCCTCTGGATTGGCTCAGGCCAATAGGGCATGGGACTTGCCCCCAACTACAGGCCTGGAAGGCCCTACCCACAGTCACAGGGCCCTGGCATGCCCCTGCCCCTCCTCATGTCATCACTCTGGCCCCACCTGGAGACTGCACCCTCAGGTTCCCTGTTTATTTCTGGCTGTGGGTAATTGCTCCCTGAGGGCCACTCCTGTTCCTTGGCTCTCCTTGCTTCCTAGTGACCTTGATGTCCACCTTTAGAAAATGATGTTGATTTAAAGGACAACAGCAAACAAAGAAGGCTCCAAATGGGAAGAATTGGGGTTGTTAGCCCCAAGGTCCTTCCTTGTCTTTAACCAGGGTAAGGATTTTTTTTTCTCTTTTATAAAAATGTGAATGTTTTCAAATTAGATAGGAAGCAATTTGAGGCCATTTCTTTATAACTTCTGAATTTTAGACTATCCTCATTTAACCTGCAATGTTTCTGAAAAGATAGCTTGGATTAGTCATGACTAGCTTTGCTGTGGAAAACATGCCCCTACAATCACTTTGCTCCTATCTTTTGCTATTTCAGTTTGAAATGCTGAATTGCATTGAGACACTTTGATCTCCTTGGTTCTGCTGTCCCTAGCTCCATCTGTGCACCTGATTGGTAAGAGGAGAAACCAGTGCCTGAAGTTTTGTTGTTGTTGTTATTGTTGTTCCTCTAGGCTAGGTTAAGAGCTTTAAAATGAGCCAATTTAGCTCTACTAGCTGGAGGTGTCTGACTCAGTTTCTTGTGAATTGGGGGCGAGAGGAACACTGGTGAGTGTGAGGATACACAGGCAGAGTGTGCCTTAAATGTGAGTGGTCAACTATGGGTAGCAGGGGTGAGAGGGGGTTTTCAGTTATCTCTTCCTACACAGGGATGGTCCCATACATTGCAAGGAATGGTGTGTGTGGCAGTAGTCACTGCATGGCTCAGCAGTGACCCTCAGATCTGATCATCCCTAGGAGTGAGGAACCCTGATTTTTACTTCAGCTCCTTTAGCATCCCTGTTCTGCAGGGACATAGTTTGGGCTCCTGTCAACAACTTGTGCACTCTCAACCCTTGTAGCTGTGAAGGGCAATGAAGATGAGGGGAATGAAGAGGCCATGATTGGGACTGTCACAGATCCCTGACTGCACCAGTTGCTTCACTCTGCCTACTGGGTGTTCAGGGCAGATACATGTTTCTGCAAATCTGCAGCATCTCTGTTCATGTCAGTCTGGTGAGCAATCAGCCCCTTGATAAGCACACATACATGTTGACAGCTTCTTGTTCTCAGGCAGTCCTTATGCAAGGGAAAACTGCAAGGCAGGTTCTTGCACCTTCTTTTCCTCAGGGCTGCCTGATTGTGTGGTGTGCAAGGCACATGAGACAGGATGGAAATATTTACTTTTTGTTCAAAGGATTGCAGCTGATTGGCTCCATGGTTGGGTCTCATCTGAGCTGGGCCCCCATTACACTAGAATCCTGGCTCAGGGATGGGTTGCTAGAGAGGTATGGTAGGTCAGGAGGACTCTGAGACCTGGAAACTGGAGAGGTGTATTGGCAGGATGTTTCAGAACATACTGAGGCTGGATTTTTTCTTTTCTTTCCTGCATCTCCACCCCCGGCACAGCCTGACACCCAATAATGGAAGAAGTTTCTCACATAGATGAAGAGAGCCTGGTTGGGGTTAGAGCAAGGAGTTGGACTGCTGCAGGTGGCAGTATCCTGCTGCTCAGACAGCAGCCATAGATGCCCCACACAAACTCTGGGGATCTGTTGTGCACAAGGCAGGGTTGAGCAGTTGTGGTTTTGACTGAAGGACTTACTCCCAAGTTAGTACCAATTGTGCTGTGACAGTGCCCTCTGCCTGCTCTGAAGCTGGTGGTTGTTCCCCAAGGTTAAGACTGCTCTTGTGTCCCAGATCACTTCCAAAGTTGCATCACCAGGGTCCCTCCTGCCCCCAATTCACAAGCCCCTTCAAGGGCAACTGACCTCCTGACCTTAGCTCATGCCTCTTCTCATCTCATCCTGTCTTTGGTGTAATCTCTATGAAGTCTTTCCCAATTCCCAGCTGAATTGCATTTTCCTCTTTGACAGTTCTGAGACCTGGAGACACTGATATACCTGGCTAGGTGTGTGTGCCCTCCATATCACACTTATAGATGAGCACAGCACCTGTGTTATGTGAACCATCTTCCAGTAGCTTTCGCATGCCCAGACATTATAGGAAATATTCACAATTAAAGTCAAAACTGGCTTCACTCTCTGGGGTAACTACTGAGCACTGCAGGCCCAGCTACACATAGGAAGGAGAAGCTGTCATGTGAAGGGTGTCCATGGGCAAGGGAAGGGTTGCAGAGGGTATTTAGATGAGAGAATTAATCTTCTGATTGCCTCCCATAGTGCAAGGACCTATGTTAACATCTTACCCATGTGCTTCCTAGGTCAAATGTACCTACACAAAGTCTAAGAACTGGCATACAAAGCAGAGTCCTTGTGTTTCCCTCTTCTGAGGTGTACTCTGCTTCCTGGGACCCACCAGAGAAGCTCACATACTCAATGGCAATAAACAACTACACAGCAGTTGTGGAGTTTGTCCTGCAGGCCTTTTCAGAAAACCCTTGGCTCCAGGGTGCCTTCTCTGCTCTTTTCTTCCTCCTTTACCTGATGGCTTTTGCAGGGAACTGCCTCATTCTCATGGCCATCTGCCTGAATACACCACTCCACACCCCAATGTACTTCTTTCTCACCAACCTGGCTATTGTGGACCTCATCTGCACATCCACTGTCCTCCCTAAATTGCTGGAGAACCTAGTGGACAAGGGCACTACTATCTCCTATGAGGGCTGCATGATGCAGCTTTTCTTCCTGACATGGATTCTGGGGGCTGAGCTGCTTCTACTCACAATCATGGCCTATGATCGCTATGTAGCCATCTGCCAGCCTCTGCACTATCATACACTGATGAGCAGGCACCTCTGTGCCCTGCTGGGAGGCAGTGTGTGGGTGATTGGTGCAATTAACAGTTCTGTGCACACTGGCCTGATGACACAGCTAAATTTCTGTGGCCCCAATCAGATCCAACATTTCCTTTGTGAAATACCTACACTGCTGCTGCTCGCCTGCAGCCCTACATACCTGAACAACATCATGGTTGTCATTGCAGATGGTTTCTTTGGAGTGGTTAACTTCCTGCTCACTATGGCTTCCTATGCCTTCATTATTGCCAGCATCTTGCGCATCCACTCAACTGAGGGCAAACACCGGGCCTTCTCCACCTGTTCCTCCCACCTCCTAGTAGTTTGCATGTACTACTCTGCTGTCATCTATACCTACATCCTCCCTGCTTTTGGGTCCTCTGTGAAAAATGGCAAAGTGGTAGCCATCCTGTACACAACAGTTAGCCCCACCCTGAACCCACTCATCTATACACTGCGGAATAAGGACGTAAAAATGGCACTCAGTAGGGTGTTTCCCACATATGGTAAATGAAGGGAAATAGCCAATGTCAGTTATTCCTGATGTTATAAATTATTTTCAGAAAATGACTTTGAGAATGTGATGCAAGGGGCAAGAAGAATATAGTTCATGTGACATTTTAAAAACAATGTTCTCCTCTAACTGGAAATGACTAACCTTCTTTTGGGAATATTTAAACTTTCCATTTGGCTAACTGTGAATGTTCTCAGGCTTCAGGGGAGCAGGAAGTGATGGGGAAAAAAAAGGGAGCGCTACTAGCAAGGAAGAAAAGCAGGAGGTCTATCAAGATAAACCTGACATACCCCCCCCCCTCCAAAGTCTGTTGGAATTACCCCCACCATTGTTCAACAGGGTACAAGGCTGTAGCTTTAAAAAGTGGATGCTGCTGTCCATGTCCAGTTTAGGGTGGGGTATCAGGTTTGGACCCATGGCCCATTAATTGCACTGCTTGGTACTTTTATGTAAGTGGTTTCTTTTTTTTTTTTTTTTTTAAATGAAACAGAAAAATTTATTTCTAGAAATGAATAAGTTTTCAAAATAAAAGGGCACAGACCAGAAAAGCTTAAAAGAGTTTAGGTTCTAGCTTCCAAAAAGAATAATCCTCTTAATATGTCAAGTTTAAACTCTCTAATGTTAGATAACTAGAATAACATTTCTGCCTTCGGAGAAATACCATTGAGTCCCTTGGCATTCTTCTTTCCTTTTTTTTTTTTTTTTTTTAAATTGACTTTGTAATAATATTACATTAAAAATATATATGTGAGGTCCCATTCAACCCCACCCCCCCACCTCCCCTTTCCCCCCCCCAACAACACTCGTTCCCATCATCATGACACATCCATTGGATTTGGTAAGTACATCTTTGGGCACCTCTGCACCTCATAGACAATGGTTCACATCATGGCCCATACTCTCCTCCATTCCATCCAGTGGGCCCTGTGAGGATTTACAATGTCCGGTGATTACCTCTGAAGCACATTGGGAAAAGTGGACATGTAAGTGGTTTCTTGACATCCTGCTTTGAAAATCTCTCATCTGAATCCTCTTGGTGTGATATTGATGAAGAGACAAGAGGCACTGCACCATACTCTGTTAGTGAGGTGTGATTTTGGTACTGTGAAGAACACAATAGATGAAATCAGGAAGCCTCCCATTTTAGTGACCTATAGAAACATGTATAAATTTGTTCACTCTTTTCCTTTGCAAAATGGCATAATCGTATTTCTTTTTAAACTATTATAAAATAAACTTTATTGAGAAGTTTTAGATTGTATAAAAGTTATTAATACATCAAAAGTGTAGTAGATTATCATATACCCCACGCCTTCTCTCCCTCAAAATTTCCCCTATTAATAAAATATTGCATTATTGTGGTATTATGTTATACTTGATGAACAAATACCGAAGCATTGCTACTAACCAGGTTCTATAGTTTACATTATGGGATATACTTTTGACTGCACAATTTGCCTATCAGTTGCCTCATTAAAACCTCTTTTTTAAGGTATTTTATTAGAGAATTCGTACACTTACAAACAATCATGAAAAGTGCACAGAATTCACATACATCACCTCTCCAACAAACACCTTGCATTGTTGTGGAATATTTATTACATATTTTGAAAGAATATCATCAAAATATTACTATGATCCTTAGCTTTCATTTTGCATTTTTCCATATTTTGTTAACATCATATATTAGTACTGTATATTTGCCATTGTTCATGAGAGAACACTCTCATATTTGTACTATTAACCACAGACCATCTTCCACCACATGGTCCCATGCCTTGTACCATCTATCCAAAGTAAACACTCAGTGGCTCTCACTTTCATCCCAGAGTTGTGGAGTCATTGCTTCAGCAAATTTTTGAATGCTTCTCTTAGTCAAAAAGAAAAATTCCCTTATCACCCTGTAGCAGTTTGATATAACTGATGAATTCCAAAAAGAAATATTGGATTATGCTTATAATCTGATCTGTACCTGGGCATGATTGATTTATGATTAGGGTATTAGGGATAAAAGACATGGCAAAGAACAGAGCTGAGGGTTTCTGATGTTGGAGATTTGATGTTGGAATTTGATGCTGAAGACTTAAACTGGAGCCCCGGGAAGTCAGCTTGCAGAAGAAAGACAAGCCAGCTCCAGGAAGGAAGGAACCTTGAATCCAGAGAAAAGCAAACCCTAGGAATGTAGGAACCCAGGAAGCCTGAACACACACAGATGTTTGCAGCCATCTTGCTCCAAATAGGCTTTGGTGAGGGAAGTAACTTACGTTTTATGGCCTGGTATCTGTAAGCTCCTACCCCAAATAAACACCCTTAATAAATAAAAACCAATTTCTGGTATTTTGCATCAGCAACCCTCTGACTGACTAAAACACACCTTATTATAGATCACTAGCATTGATGTAGTACATTCTTTGACACTGATGCAAGAATATTACCATATTGCTGTTTACAATAGTTGATAGGTTACATTAATTGTATTTTTCCATGCTCTGTATTCTTACCAACTTGTATTAGTGATGTACATTTGTTCTAGTTTGTAGAAGAACATTCTTATATTTGTATTGTTAAACACAATCATTATCTACCACTGGACTCATGTGTTATTCAGTCCCCATATTGTTCTCTAGATTTACATCAGTTGGCATTTACTTCCCTCCCTTTCACCCACATTCCTATTCATAAACCAGCCATGTTAATTATAACCACTACAATGTGTTACCAGCAATTCTGTCCATTTCCCCACTATTACAGTAAAGTTAATAAAAATTTCTAAGGGCACCATAGCTTTTTTTTAACAAATCAAATTTATTGATGTATATTAACAAAGCATAAATCCATCCAAAGTGTACAATCAATGGCACTTGGTACAATCACATATTTGTGCATTTTTCACTTCACCCATTCTTAGAGCTTCTTCATTATCCCAACAATGATAACAATAATAAATTATAAATCCAACCAAAAAGAGCTCATCACCTCTCAATCGCTCTTTGCCCCCTTGTCATACATAGATGATATTGTTTCTTCTCTCTAGTTTATTTGTATTTATATATTTAATACAGAAATATATATGCAATTTCATCCATATTCACATTTTACATGGGGTTTCACTGTTATATAGTCCCATGTTCCTTTTTTTTTTTTTTTTTTTTTTTTTTTTAGCTTTCCTTCTAGTAATAACAATGTCTTTAGGCTTTTGCTTTCAAATACGGCCATTCCCATATAATAGACCAATAGTCACAAACAGCATGTGGTGTTCTCAACATTTCATTTCATTTCCAAAGATTTATGAACCAGCTCTTAATCAATTGTGCACAGATTAACCCTCAGATTTCCATTCTTCTATCCTCGTTCTTTTTCTGGTGATCTATATTCTGATTAATTCCATGAATTTAAATATTATATATGGTTCATAGTAGTGCAATCATACAGTATTTGCCTTTTGTGTCTGGCTTGCTTCACTCAATAATGTTCTCCAGGTTCATCTATATTGTCATATGCTTCATGACTTCATTTCTTCTTACAGCTACATAATATCCCATCATGGATATACAACACTTTTATCCATTCATCAGTAAATGAACACCAGGGTTGTTGTCAGCTTTTGGCTATCATGAATAATGCCACCATGATCATTGGTGTGCAGATGTCTATTTGTGTCACCATACATAAATTATAACAGCTCTTCAGTGATGAAAGACACAATGAAATTTTTAAATATTTTTACTATTTTTATTTTTGTATTTTATTTGTTATTTTTACTATTAATTTATTTTCTTATTACTTTTATTTATTTGTTATTTTAGCTTTGCTTTCAGGGAAGTCTTGGATTCCAGAAGGGCCACAACTGTGGCAGGGAAGGTTCACTGGTGTGGAGTGTCAGTGATGGGGAGATGTATGGGGAGGGGAGGAGGTAGTAAGATAGGGAATTAATAGTTTGACCTGGAACCTGGCAGAGGGTCCATATGAACATTAGTAATCCCCAAGATGGCTGCTGAAAGACTCCCATCCCCAGGATTCTGTTATCCAGAACAAAAACGTCTTCTGGATGCAAAGAAAAGGTCCAGATGTTCCCTAGGGACTTTATCATTGGGTTTTCACTTGGGGATTGATTTGTGGGGTAATCAATCAAAACAGCAAAGAGCTGGAACTCCTCCCCTGCCATTAGCAAAGGGGTGGAATATTTAATAGTTTATAAAGCAAACTATAAGACTTGAGCCCTCTATCACCCACCTCTTTTCTCTGGATCTATTCCTGCCCTCTGTGCATTGCTCTCACCATTTTTCCTCTGCCACATGACCATGCAAGTAAACCTGAAGATTTATAATCTATAATGGGGAATTGTAGCTTATACATCAGCCCTCTTTATCCTTTTTCACCCCCGTTCTCTCTCCCTGGGACTCCTATGCTGTTATTTTCTCCCATTTCTCTTCCCTCCCTACCTGAATAAATTACTGGCCTAACTCACCCAGCGTGCTCTTGAAATTCATTTCTGCAGCATAGCCAAGAACCTAAAATCCAGTAACATATATTGTATATGTGAATTCTGTGATCTAAAACTAGAGCTTTTTGTCTATCCAGGGGTTTGTATAATACTCTAAGTTAAATTTTTATAATTGGCATCTGAAAATGTCATTCTGCTGCTGTGTAACCATCTTCATTGTGATTTAAAATGCTTCAGGTATGGAAGCAGACTTGGCCCAGTGGTTAGGGTGTCTGTCTCCCACATGGGAGGTCCGCAGTTCAAACCCTGGGCCTCCTTGACCCATGTGGAGCTGACCCATGCGCAGTGCTGATGCACGCAAGGAGTGCCGTGCCACGCAGGGGAGCCCCACGCGCAAGGAGTGCACCCGTAAGGAGAGCCGCCCATCGCGAAACAAAGTGCAGCCTGTCCAGGAATGGCACCGCCCACACTTCCTGTGCCGCTAACGACAACAGAAACTGACAAAGAAACAAGACTCAGCAAATAGACACAGAGAACAGACAACCGGGGTGGGGGGGATTAAATAAATAAATAAATAAATAAATAAATCTTCAAAAAACAAAAACAAAAACAAAAAATAAAAATGCGTCAGGTATGTAAGGCTATTTGTCTGACATCCTTTGGACTGGTTAGACTTAACACCTTATTTCCCCTTTTTTGTTCTGTTAGCATAGATTTAAGTTGGAGTGAGATTATTCTGTAAATATATATATATATATTTGTTAACATAATATTATCAATATAAGGGAATACAGTTAAATCTGCAGGTTTTTTATACAGTTAGATTTTTGTTATTAATCTAGGATAGATGATTGGATTATGCACACAGTTTTGGGAAAGCGCTACAAAATTTACTGTTGGCTTGTGCACATATGAATGCAGGTTGGCTTGACTTGCTTAAGGATATATTAGAAAAGCTTTAGCAACTTTTAAAATAAAGTGATAGTGACATAATTGGATATTAATAAAGTAACAATAATTAAGATAGCTGAACACAGCAATGGTGATACTTTAATTTATGATACTTTATTATTATATATCACCCTGTGGCAGCTTTTAATGTGAACTGGACAAGGATGAGTTAAATTATTTCTTCTGAAGCAGCTTTCATTGGAAATCAAATGAGTATGAGTTCAATCACTTGCTTTTTAAATTTTACACAGGGAGGTTAGTTTTTATGATATACATTATGTTTAATAACAATTAAAATTATGATTAACAACATTATATTTTATCTAATATTATGTTGAAAAAATTTTTAAGGAATTTTATATGCTCTTTAAGTATTTATATAAACCTTTTACACAAACTTTAACAAAGGTTTAAAGAATCTGTTTTAGGGAAGCAGATATGGCTCAATGTATAGAGCTTGTGCATACCATAGAGGAGGTCCAGGGTTTGGTATTCAGGACCTCCTGGCCCATGTGGTGACCTGACCCACATGGAGTCTTGCCACATGCAAGGAGTATCACCCCACAAAGGGCTGCCCACATGCAAGGAGTGGCCTCCCATGCAGGGAATGCAGCCCCATGCAGGAAAGCAGACTACCCAGGAATGGTGCTGCCCACACAGACAGATGATGTGACAAAAACCAGGCAGAGAGAAGAGACAATATGAGATGCAGGGAACTAGGGAGCTGAGGTGGAGCAAGAGAATGATAACCTCTCTTTCACTCTGGAAGGTCCCAGGATGGGTTCCCAGAGCTCCCTAATGAGAAGACAATAGACACAGAAGAACAGACAGCAAATGGGCACAGAGAGCAGACAATGGGGGGAGAGAAATAAAAATAAAAAAAAGAATCCCTTTTAATTTTATAACACTTTGAAATATTGTTCATTTAACTTATAACATATTAAATGAACTTAACTATTTTATTATTTTATTTCTTTAAAGGTAAAAGAACAAATTATTTGCAACAGCTTGAAATAAAAAGATACTTTCAGGATTTGACATTTCAAGGCATGGTTAAAGTACAAGAATTTATTTTGATAAAACAAACTTTCTTTGTGTTTTGACTATTCATGAGAAAAGCTCTTTATAAACTTTAACTGAAAGAGACCAAAAATTTAAGAGATTTGGAAAAAGGACAAAATTTAACTTTGCATCAGTATATTATTTGATACTAAAGATTGTAAAACTTAATAGATAGTCCCATCAAGTCTTATTTAACTTTACCCTTAGAACTTTTTTTTCTACACATCTCCTGCACTTTTTGTATTCATTCAGGTTTGTCCCAAATTTTACTCCTTTATAATAACTAGTCGTTTCATCTTAGGATAATTTTTTTTTATTTCCTTAATAATAAAAACACACTTTATATACCCTACTTCTTACAACACACAATTACCATCAACACTAAACAAACTTTTAAAATAATGATTCCATTTAGTTATACGTAAATAAAATTTTTTTTTTGTTTCAAATACCTAGTAGCATTCAACATTAGAAACAGTTTTTTACAGACAAGTTGGCAGGGAAGGCTGGCTGCTAGTAAGTTTTCTTGGGTGGCGGACTTGGCCCAGTGTTTAGGGTGTCTGTCTACCACATGGGAGGTCCGCAGTTCAAACCCTGGGCCTACTTGACCCGTGTGGAGCTGGCCCATGCACAGTGCTGATGCATGCAGGGAGTGCTCTGCCATGCAAGGGTGTCCCCTGCATAGGGGAGCCCCATGCACCAAGAGTGCACCCCATAAGGAGAGCCACCCAGCATGAAAGAAAGTGCAGCCTGCCCAGGAATGATGCTGCTCAAGTGGAGAGCTGACACAACAAAAAGAAACACAGATTCCCATGCCGCTGACAACAAGAGAAGCAGACAAAGAAGAAGATGCAGCGAATAGACACAGAGAACAGACAACTGGGGTGGGAGGGGGAAGCGGAAATAAATAAATAAATCTTTTTAAAAACTAAAATAAAATAAAAAAATAAGTTTGCTTGTATGAACTTACTCTTTTGTTATTATCATTTCAGTTTCTCTTTAATAATGTCTTCTTGGAATTAACTATTTAAACACTTTAATTCAAACAATGCTTCCACAAACTTCTTATAATTATTCATAACCACATGGACAATAATTACTTTATCTTAAGATAAATTTTATCTTCACAGAAAACATTCTCTCACTGAATGCTACAACAATACATTCTACAACTTGCCATGTGCATTCAAGTTTTGTCCTGCATAATTCCATTTCCATTTCATGAAAACTAGCCATTTTATTTTAGGAAAAAAACACTTTTCTTGAACAAAGTTATCAAATTTCAGTTAGCGTTCTCACAAACTTTTTACCTTTTAAAATATTCATTTAAATTTTACTACCTTCATTTTATCCTGTGAAGAAAAAGAAATTATTTCAATTTAGGCAAGAACTATATTTTATGAGGAGACTTGTAATAATTTCATTAATCAAAACATGATTTTTTTCATCATAGAGATCTAATTAGCATTTATACTTATATAATAATATAAGTGTTAATTTATTTTTGGCCATTTTAATAGAGGTCTTTCAGGAATTTTATCAATTTATATTACCTTCCAGAAGTATTAAAACATACACTGACATTGAAACAACAGACAAGCACAAAAACAATTACAACACACCAAGAGAAACATAAAGTTTACAATTTGACCCATAATTCTAGGCCTAGCATTCCCATAATTCAAAATTTAAGGTTCCCACTTTGGGGAAGTATGGACAAAAGATTCGTACTGTTTGAAGCAATGTAATAATTTGTTCTTATTTCAGATTACAATTAGCTGCTTTCAATAGTTTTTGTAAGGTGCAGAGATAGATCTCCTGTCACTTTGATAATGTATTTCCCATGTTATCCTAGCATCTGCAGTCAGCTTACCCATCTCATGGCAGTTGATGTCCTGTCAGTGCAGGATGCATGCTCTGGACCAATTTTAATATGCAGACACATTTCCAGGGGCCCTCACAGAAAATTCTCCTCAGCTAGGGGAAATCAGCTGCCCCACTTTTGATGCCAATTCCTGCAGGAATGAAAGACTCATACACAAAAACTCATATGCAGGTAGGGCCTTGTTTGCTTTATTTCTCTTGCTTATATATCATTTAATTTTAGATTAGGCCAAGAGTGGTGGTTAAAGCTAAATTTCTAAAGGATGTTTTGTCTTGGAACAAGAAACCATGACTCTAGACTCACATTCTATCTATATAAGCAGAAAAGAGAAGAGGAAGCCATTTTTAAACATCAAGCAAAAGAGATAGTTTGTGCACGGATAAGCAAGTACAGAGCTATTTTAACTCTGAAGCAAGAAAAGATGAGCTTTTATAAATCATTTAACCATGCCCTTGCCAAGATGGTGGAACTAATCCCCATGGAGATGAGGGCAAGAAACTGCCTTACTGTATGGTGTGCAAGTATAGTCCAGGGGTCTAAGTGATTCTTATAATGATTTTCAAAAAAAATTCCTGCAATCCCTGTTCCTCCTCTTCCCCAATTGTCCTCAGACTTAGTTGTTCCTTGACTGCCAATTCTGAGACTTTGGGATATTCTATCAAGTATTTCTAGATAATACAATCTGCGGGCACTTTGCCTTGTACTTCCTTTTTTCTTCCAAGTCATTTACCATTTCTTTATCCATTCTCTGTCTTCATGGTTTGTGAATTGGGGATCAGGTGTTTTCAAGCTCCAAAGAACATAGTGCAATATTTCTGGTTGTTCTTGTGTAGATAATTATCAAAAGAAGAGTATGGTGAAAATAACCTCATTCTTTCATCTTAAAGCCTGTCTTGAATTTTGATTACTACAGCTTGATCAATAAACTGGCATTAGAAAAGGAATTTTAACAACAGCGTGGAAATTTTAAGCTCAAACTATAAGAATAAATATGTTATAGAGAATTGCTAAGCAATATGACAAGTAAGGTAAGAAAAGATGCTTGTGGGTAGGAAAAGCAATAACATCATAATATTCCCCGAGCTGAAGTAGGTCACTGCCCGCTCTGTTGGAAGTAAAATGCTAATTAGTAACACTAAGCTCTCAAACCTTTAAAAATATGGTGAATTCTTCCACTTTGTGATGATTAGGCTATTGTGTCAACTCACCCAGATAATTGTGCCCAGTTTTTTGGTCAGGCAAGCACGGGGCTAAGTGTAATACAAGGACATTTATGGACTTTAGTCACCATTAACTTTACTACTGTGGTAAATCATAGATAGGTTCTTATAATTATGTCTGGAAGATTGCCATTAGCAATGAGTGACGCTTAAACCAACCAATTGAATGCCTTAAAAGGGGAATTGATTCCAGCATTGAGAGAGAATATCCTAGCTCATCTTTGGACAGCCAACATCTCCTGGAACTCATCAAGAACCCTCATTGGACTTTCATTGCTGCTGTTGGTTGCAGCCTGCCTGCAGAACCTGGACTTGTGCATCCCCACAGTTGCATGAGAGACTCTTGTAAAATCACATTATTGAAAGATGTCTCTTGTTGATTCTGTTTCCCTAGAGAACACTGACTAATACACACCTTTTCATTGGCTAACAGCAATTTCTTCTTGCATCTTCCAGGGAATTCTCACTCTGTACTGCTAATCCACGAAACTGCTCATATGCTGCTGTATTAATTTCTGCCATTGCAGACTCTGTCTCATTTAATTTGTCTAGTAAGAGAATAAGTTTGAGATCCTGCAAAAAATCAATAATCATACGATTTTTTTAAAAGTCATATACAGATTTGGAGAAATTAATTATACATATCAGATATGGAAAATGTTCTCTTACTCCCTCTACAAAGATAGATAGATAGATAGATAGATAGATAGATAGATAGATAGATAGATGATATAGATAGATGGATAGAAAATTGGATGTATGTAGAGATAGATATTGATTGATCTGGGTAAAAATTATGATTGTTTTGTTCATTTTCAAAAAATTTTCCTGAGCACATATTCTCATATATTCACCATCAAAATGAGTTTATGGTTTTTAGAAATAGTACATCATGAAAGGCTTGGAAACTACTTTTGAGTAAATGACCTTCATACCAAACATAAATGAACAGTTTCAGTTCAAATGGACCTACAAATATATGTTCAGTGTTTAAATGTCAGTTCTCAATAATAGTTTTCATTTGTTATAAATTATCTAGATGCAAAATCCATCCTCTGTTATACAGCACTTTCTTTAATATCACACAGATTTTCAGTGACTTGTGTAGAGAATAAAACTTGCCTCTACAGTTACCTTAAATCTTTAAGGAGCTCACAATAATTTTGATGAGAAAAATAACAAGATTAAAACTGAAAACACAGTGTTATATTCCACCCCTAAGCTAAAGTATTCTGAAGACATACCTTTTCTCGAACTCATCTTTAGTTTTCGTATACATCTGTTCATACTGTGACTTCTTTTTTACAGCAACATTTTGTTTTATTGAATCAATTGATACTTTCCTGTTGAAACACTCATCAGTTGTCATCAACTGTAGTAAAAGAAAAAATCATAATTGGTAAAAGCATTCAAGTAGTATCCTTTGTTTCCACAGAGAACCAAATGAATGCATTAATGAATTTAATTTGATTTATTTCCTCTTAAGTGTTATGAGATTCAAGTAACACAAGATTTGAAGAACTCATAGAATGGATGAGACAAATAGTCCTTAAATCATGGGAAAAATGAAACTGCATGGAATTGTATGAATACTTGTATTCTTAATCTTCTACCTAATCACACAATAATTATTTTAACTACCTGTCTTATAAATGCTAATCTAAACTTACTTAGATAGGAGAAGATTGCCTTTAATCCTTAAATAATCCAAGTTATGCATAACATTTTTTTTACTTTTTTATTTTTTTATTTTTATATTTTTATTAAATTGTCTTTTTTATTTTTATTTTTTATTTTTTGTTTTTTTTTGTTTTTTTAAATTATTTATTTACTTTAAAAAATTACATTAAAAAACTCTGAGGTCCCATTCAATCCCATCGCCCCCAACCCCCACTCCCCCCACAGTAACACTCCCTCCCATCATCGTGACACATCCATTGCACCTGGCAAGTACATCTCTGAGCATCACTGCACCCCATAGTCAATGGTCCACATCATAGCCCACACTATCCCATGTTCCATCGAGTGGGCCCTGGGAGGATCCGCAATGTCCCGTAATTGTCTGTGAAGCAGCCCCCAGGACAACTCCACGTCCTGAAAACGCCTCCACCTCTCATCTCTTCCTCCCATTCCCCAAACCTAGCAGACACCATGGCCACCCTTCCCACACCCATTCCACATTTTCTCTGTGGACATTGGATTGGCTGTGTCCATTGCACATCTATGT
The DNA here is from genome assembly GCF_030445035.2 of Dasypus novemcinctus. Classification (NCBI taxonomy): domain Eukaryota; kingdom Metazoa; phylum Chordata; class Mammalia; order Cingulata; family Dasypodidae; genus Dasypus; species Dasypus novemcinctus. The sequence goes on along the minus strand of NC_080691.1, from coordinate 58,177,871 downwards.
CAAGTGGGGGCCCAGACTCCACATGGATACTGGATGCACTCATCCTGCCCTCAGTTGTAGACACTCTAGGCTCCATGGTGTGGTGGCTGACCTTCTTCAACTCCATGTTAGCTGAGTGAGGTAAGTCCAATAAATCAGAGTGTAGGAGCTGAAGTCTGTTGAGGCTCTGGGCCTGGGTGTCATATTATCAGTCCAGAGATTCAATACCCTAAATATATCTTAAACCCCAGCACCAACTACAATTCCAATAAAGTAGCATGCAAGTCTTGTGAAAAGAGATCCCCTCTGAGTCCAATTCCATTACGCAGAAACACCAGCTCCAAAGAAGGGCCATCTGCCATGGCAGTGAACCCCATCTGCCATGACCATAGAACCCGTGGGTCTTTTTATCCCTCCAAAGAACCAATACCTGGGGTTGTATCTACTTTATCTGTCTCTTAGACTCTGCTCAGTTGTGCATAAGGGCATTCCTTCTGACAACCTCCAGACTCTTTTTTAGAGACTCAAAGCCTTATAATCTCATTTCTTCTTTCCATTTCCCCCTTACATTAGGTCAAACAGCATTTTGGAGTCATGCTATTATATGTAGACAGGGATATTCCGCTGATCCGTATTGAACCTTTAATTCAAGGTCATTTTCTAGTTGCATCTTCAGCTGGTATGTGGTAGTGATCCCTCGGTGCCAGGGAGGCTCATCCCCGGGTGTCGTGTCCCACACTGGGGGGAATGCACTGCATCTACATGCTGATTTTGGCTGTGAGAGTGGCCACATTTGAGTAACATGAAGGCTGTCAGGAGGAAACTCCCAGGCACAGTGCTACTCTAGGCCTTGTACTTATTGCAGGTGTATAGGCTCGAAAGCATAGCCATTAGTACCAGGAGCCCACTGTTGGGTCCTCCTTCCTTCCTGGTTCTTGCCGTTGCACCTGGGGGACTGCCGCTGCTCCCCCAGGGTCCACGACAGTGACCCCCTGGCCAGGGGCCCAGTACCCCCCCAGCTGTTGTTTTTAATTGTTTCCACTATGAGTATATCTAGACATTACCATATACCCTGGACATATGCCCTGTATAACTCCCTGTCAGCCATATATATCCTGTCAATAACATCCTATATCAGTATTCCTCTGCTGCCATTGCTGAAACACTCTGTGATCCAAAACTTCCTGTAAAGTGAATCCCAACATAATGTCAGCTTCAGAAGAGTCTTAGATCACCGAAATTCATATATACAATTTACAGTACTTCCCCAGATCCACCATAAAACCTTTTCCCTTCCACAGCAATAATCTTTTAACTTATTCATATCATATTTCCTGAAACTGATGTATAGATTCCGAAACAATAGCTTTCAAACAAGAAGACATCTGTGCTTACTATGTGGTCCATATTTTAGGTTGTACAGTTTTCTAAATTTTTTAGTTATCCTATGTTTTGCATTATGGTCTACATTATTAGTCTGTCGTCCCCTATATGTTTTTGGTGTAATATTACATGTTTTATATTCATCCTCATGTACTCTCACAAAACTCCTCTCTTGCCCCCATATTTACCTTGGTTCCATCCATTCCACATCCATTTTCCCCTCCCCTTGGGGCCCACAATGCCAGCCAATCTCCATTTCCCAAGAAGCCATGTCGAGAGATACTTGCAGCAGTATTCAGGGCCTGACTTTCTCAACTGCCCTAATGCCCTGGGAGCCATCCTTTCTCATGAGAGATACAGTTCTCTCTATTTCACGGCATTAGTCCTCCCCAGGATGTGGGTCCACCCCATCTCTCACTTCTTGGGTCTCTTCCCAATGGCACAACCCATCCTGGCAAAATGAGCCTTCAGCTATTCCCCCGGAGTCTGTCCCACATCAGACCATACCCCCCGAGCATCCCAAACAGGCAACCCTCCTACTTATACTTTGATATGATTTTCTCAACATTTAGTTCTCAACGAACACCTGACACTCTCCCATGTTGTATGTTGCCCCTCCCTCCCCCCAATTTTTGGACAATATTACCCCTCTGCCCATCCCCAGCCCCCCACAAACCCACAAAGCCCCACCCAAAGGCAACCCCTTGCCCCCATTTTGTCCCTTCTATGTGCTGATATTTACCGCCAGCTCATCACAGATTCCACCCCTCCAGACGTTAACTCACATCCTTCCTCCACCCCCCGATTTCCTGTAAGCCTCTTTTCCAGACTCTAGCTCTCTGAGGCAGTTTGCTTATTTCATATCATTGAGGTCATGTAGTATTTGTCCTTCAGTGCCTGGATTGCTTCACTCAACATAAGATTCTCAAGGTTCATCCATGTTATCACGTGTGATTGTAATGTATTTGTTCTTACAGACAAGTAGTATTCCATTGTGTGTATATACCACATTTTATTGATCCACTCATTTGTTGATGGACATTTGGATTGATTCCAACTTTTGGCGATAGTGAACAATGCTGCTATGAACATTGGTGTACATATATCTGTTTGTGTCCTTGTTTTCAGTTCTGATGGGTATATACCCAGCAGTGGTATTGCTGGGTCATATGGCAAATCTATGGTTAGTTTTTTGAGAAACCGCCTAACTGTACTCCAGAATGGTTGGATCCTTCTGCATTCCCACTAGCAGTGGATGAGTGTGCCCCTTTCTTCACATCCTCTCCAGCATTTGTATTCTTCTGTTTTTTTCATAGCTGCCAATCTTATGGGAGTAAGATGGTATCTCATTGTAGTTTTGATTTGCGTTTCCCTGATAGCTAGAGATTTGGAGCATTTTTTCATGTGCTTTTTAGCCATTTGTTTTTCTTCTTTGGAGAAGTGTCTGTTTAAATCTTTTTCCCATTTTTTAAATGGGTTGTTTATCTTTTTGTTTTCGAGATATATGAGTTCTTTATATATGCAAGTTATAAGTCTCTTATCAGAAATATGGTTGCCAAATATTTTCTCCCATTGTGTGGGTTCCCTTTTTACTTTCTTGACAAGCTCCTTTGAGGTGCAGAAGGCTTTAATTTTGAGGAAGTCCCATTTATCTATTTGTTCTTTTGCTGCTTGTGCTTTTGGTGTGATATTCATGAAACCATTTCCTATTACAAGGTCCTGTAGATGTTTCCCTACACTGCTTTCCAAGTTCTTTATGGTCTTGGCTCTTATATTTAGGTCTTTGATCCATCTTGAGTTGATCTTTGTATAAGGTGTGAGATGGTAATCCTCTTTCATTCTTCTACCTCTGGCTATCCAGTTCTCCAGGCACCATTTGTTGAATAGGCCATTTTCTCCCAGTTGAGATGGTTTGGTGGCTTTATCGAATATTATATGGCTATATACATGAGGATCTATATCTGAAATTTCAATTTGATTCCATTGGTCTGTGTGTCTCTCCTTATGCCAATGCCATGCTGTTTTCATTCCTGTAGCTTTGTAGTATGTTTTGAAGTCAGGAAGTGTGATTCCTCCTATTTCGTTTTTCTTTTTCCATATGTCTTTGGCTATTAGGGGCCTCTTTCCTTTCCAAATAAATTTCATAGTTAGTTTTTCTAGTTCCTTAAAGGAGGCTGTGTTGATTTTTATTGGGATTGCATTTAATGTGTAGATCAGTTTTGGTAGGATAGACATCTTAATAATATTCAGTCTTCCTATCCATGAACAAGGAATATTCTTCCATTTATTTAGGTCTTCTTTGATTTCCTTGAACAGTCTTGTATAGTTCTCGGTGTATAAGTTTTTTACCTCTTTAGTTAAATTTATTCGTAAGTATTTGATTTTTTTATTTACTATTGTGAATGGTATTTGTTTCTTGATTTCCTCCTGATCTTGTTCATTATTGGTGTACAGAAATGCTACTGATTTTTGCGCATTGATCTTATAACCTGCGACTTTGCTGAACTCATTTATGAGTTCTAGAAGCTTTGTTGTAGATGTCTTAGGGTTTTCTATGTATAGGATCATGTCATCTGCAAATAATGAAATTTTGACTTCTTCCCTTCCAATTTGAATGCCTTTTATATCTGGTTCTTGTCTCAGTGCTCGATCAAGTACTTCCAAGACCATTTTAAATAGGAGTGGAGGCAATGGGCATCCTTGTCTTGTTCCTGAGTTTAGAGGGAAGGATTTCAGGATTTCTCCATTGTAAACAATGTTGGCTGTAGGTTTTTCATATATACTCTTTATCATGTTCAAAAAGTTTCCTTGTATTCCTATCTTTTGGAGTGTTTTTATCAAGAAGGGGTGCTGTATTTTGTCAAATGCCTTTTCTGCATCTATAGATATAATCATGTGATTTTTTTTCCTTCAATCTGTTTATATGGTGTATCACATTGATTGATTTTCTTATGTTGAACAATCCTTGCATACCTGGAATAAATCCCACTTGGTCATGGTGTATAATTCATTTAATGTGTTGTTGAATACAATTAGCAAGTATTTTGTTAAGTATTTTTGCATCTAGGTTCATTAGAGAAATTGGTCTATAATTTTCCTTTCTTGTGGTGTCTTTGTTTGGCTTTGGTACTAGAATAATGTTGGCATCATAGAAGGAGTTCGGCAATGTTTCTTCTGTTTCGATTTTTTGGAATAGTTTCAACAGGATTGGTGTTAGTTCTTTCTGGAGTGTTTTGTAGAATTCACCTGTGAAGCCGTCTGGCCCTGGGCTCTTCTTTTTTGGGAGATTTTTCATGACTGATTCTATCTCTTTGCTTGTGATTGGTTTGTTAAGATCCTCAATTTCTTCTTTCATCAATATGGGCTGCTTATGTGTTTCTAGGAATTTGTCCATTTCCTCTAAATTGTCATTTTTGTTGGAATATAGTTTTTCAAAGTATCCTCTTATGATAGTCTTTATTTCTGTGGGGTCCGTGGTGATATCACTTTTCTCATTTCTTATTTTGTGTATTTGCGTCTTTTCTCTTTTTTTTCTTTGTTAGTCTCGCTAAAGGTTTGTCAAATTTGTTGATCTTCTCAAAAAACCAACTCTTGGTCTTTTTTTATTTTTTCAAGTGCTTTCTTATTTTCTATTTCATTTAGTTCTGCTTTTATCTTTATTATTTCCTTCCTCCTTCATCCTATTGGGTTACTTTGTTGTTGTTTTTCTAATTCTGTCAAAAGTGCATTTAGTTCTTCAATTTTTGCTCTTTCTTCTTTTTTGATATGTGAATTTATGGCTATAAATTTCCCTCTCAGTACTGCTTTTGCTGCATCCCATAAATTTTGGTATGTTGTGTTATCATTATCATTTGTTTCAAGGTAGTCATTTATTTCTTTTGAGATTTCCTCTTTGATCCACTGTTTTTCTAAGAGTGTGCTGTTTAATTTCCAAATTGTGGTGTGAAGTCTGGGCCTCCATCCCTTGCAAATTTCCAGCTTCACTCCACTGTGGTCAGAGATATTGTTTTGTATGATTTAGATCTTTCTGAATTCATTAAGCCTTTCTTTGTGGTCTAGAATATGGTCTATCTTGGAGAATGTTCCATGTGCGCTTGAGAAAAATGTATATCCTGCTGTGTTTGCGTGTAATTATCTATATATGTCTATTAGATCCATCTCTTATAATATACTGTTCAAATGTTTTGTTTTTGTAGTGATTCTATTTTGAGATGTTCTTTCCAGAGTTGATAGTGGTGTATTAAAATCCCCCACTATAATTGTAGATGCTTCTATTTTTTCACTTAGTTTTCCAGTGTTTTTCTCACGTATTTAGAGGCACCCTTGTTAGGACCATAAATATTTATGATCGTTCAATCTTCTTGACAGATTGTCCCTTTCACTAAAATGTAGTATCCTTCTTTGTCTCTCAGAATTGTTTCCCATTTAAAGTCTATTTTGTCTGATATTAATATAGCTATTCCTGCCTTTTTTTGGTTGTTGTTTGCTTGTATGATTGTTTTCCAGCCATTCACTCTCAACCTCCATCAGTCTCTAGGTCTCAGATGTGTCTCTTGTAGACAGCATATAGATGGGTCATATTTCCTTATCCAGTGTCCCAGTCTGAATCTTTTGATAGATGAGTTTGATCCATTGACATTCAGTGTTATTATGTTCAGAGAATTATATGTGGTAGCCATATTTTGGTTGGATTTGTGTTTGTCATATTTTGTTCATATTATTTTATTTTCCCCTTCTATTTTTGTCTTTTTTGTTGCTCTTACACTCTCCTCCATCTCTGACTGTCTTGTTTTTTCCTTTCTTCCTGCAGAACTCCCTTAAGAATTTCTTGAAGGGGAGGTTTCTTGTTGATATACTCTTTCAGTTTCTGTTTATCTGTGAATATTTTGAACTCTCCATCATTTTTGAATGCTAGTTTAGCTGGATAGAGTATTCTTGATTGGAATTTTTTTTCCTTTAGTACCTTGACTATATCATACCACTGCCTTCCTGCCTCCATCGTTTCAGATGAGAAATCAGCACTTAATCTTATGGAGCTTCCCTTGTATGTGATGGTTTTCTTTTCTCTTGCTGCTTTTAGAATTTTCTCTTTGTCTTGAGCATTGGATAATTTGACAAGTATATGTCTTGGGGTGGGCCTGTTGGGGTTTATGACCAGTAGAGTGCGCTGTGCTTCTTGGATATGTACATCTGTCTCTTTCAGTAGATTTGGGAAGTTTTCAGTCATTATTTCCTGCAACACTCCTTCTGACCCCTTTCCCTTCTCTTCTCCTTCTGGAATGCCTATAATATGTATATCTGAGCATTTTGCATTATCATTCAGGTCCCTAAGTCCTATTTGGATTTTTTCTACCTTTTTATTGACCACTTCTACTATCTGTTTGATTTCCAATGCACTGTCTTCCACATCACTAATTCTCTGCTCTGCCTCTTCTAGTCTGCTGATATTTGCTGCAAGTGTATTTTTGATTTCTTGAGTTGTGGTGTTCATTTCCATCATATCTGTTATTTTTTTGCACATATCTGCAATTTCCCCTCCAAGTGTTGTCTTCATGTTGTTAACCTCTTTCATTACTTCATCAAATTTGTTGGTGCTAAATGTTCTGACATCTTTCATTGCTTGTGCGAAGTTCTGCTCCCCTTCCTGATTTTTAGTTTGTTGATTGGATTCAGCAATGTTTTCCTGATTACTGGTTTGGTTTGGAGATTTTTGTTGCTGTCTTGTCATCATTTTTTCTTGATGGGTTTAATCAGTTCCTTAGCTTCTTTGTCTATTCTTGGAGATTAATTAGCTGTTGTTTTTGCATAAGTTTTATATCTTCTCTTTGTCACTTTGTTCTTCTTATTCCAATTTTTTATTGCTGGTTAAGTTCACTTTAAAGGAAAGTATTAGTGCTGGGGAAAGGCAATTGTGTAAGGAAGGAAAAAGTGTAAATTAGTATAGGTGATATATGTTAACAAAGCAACAATATGAGTTCTGGGATGATGGAGGTTAGATCATGTAAATTGTGTAGAGTTATAGTAGTAGGAAAGTACCTATAATGAGGTAGACGACTGAATATGGGAGGAATATGGTACGTACTAAGAAGCTATTGTTTTCGTGAGAGAGGGAAAGAGAAAAGAAAGGTAATAGTTTCAAGGGTGGATACCAGATGGAAAACTAAACAAAGGTATTAGAAATTAAGTTAGATACTTTGTGGATCAAAGAAAGGGAGGTGGAATATAGGAGAGATAGCAGATGGTGGAGGATATCAAGTTGTAGGGTAAAGGGGATAGTGTAGATAGCCTAAATCTATTCTCAGTGAAATGAGACAGTGGAGGATGAGGAAACCCAGCAAATATGAGGTGTTTCCTGCAGGACATATTGTATTGTTAAGATAAAATAGAATAAGAAGAAGATCGGGGACAAGAAAGTGAGGATTAAAAAAAAAAAAAGGAAAAAGAGTCTTCGGGGGATGAGCTGGCAGAAAAGACTAGGGGATAATGCAATGCCAGGAATCACAACATTAAAAAACTAGAATAAAAATAGAACTAGAATAAAAATAAAAACAAAACAAAATAAAGAAGAAAAAACGCAAACGTTGAGGGCTAGGACATTCAAGGGCCTCAGATGAACCTCAGGGCGTGGTGGATTCCGGGATGGACCGTCTGAGGTACTGAGGCCTCAATAGGTGTGAGTATCTGGCATGTGGGCCGCCAGATTCCAGGGAACTCAGACCTGGCAACTTCGAATCCAGTTAACAGGAAGCCTGGGAGCACCACAGTGCATCACAGCCTTCAGGGATCCCCGCTGCTGGGTGCCAGCCCTATGGGTGAGGTCTCATCCACAAACTCTATCCTGTGTTCTGTGTCCTACAATTCACTCACTTACTAGGGTCTATTGTGTGGATATATCACCAATTGACTTCAGGAACCCTCCTACCCTGTGGTCCCCGGGAACGTCCACCTGGGGGCTCCTCTAGGCTGCAGCCAATTTAATGACTCAGATCAATATCCAGGTCCAGGGGAGGGGCTCCAGCCAGAAACACTAATAACAGAGTCCAAACCCGAAATTCCCATGCTTCACAAAATATTCCCCTAATCAGCTTCCAAACATCTGCCACCCCGCGAGACCCTGGTAGTGTCTCTTTGTTGCTATCACTTTGAGACTGCTGTAGGTCAGCATCCGGGCTTGGGGGGGGGGGGCATGGCTCTAGGCGGAAACGCTATTGTTTGTGTCTGCAATCAAAAATTTCCCCTGCTTTGCCTTAAAACCCCCGTCTGTCTGCCCAAATGGGTCTGCAAGCACCTCCCTTCCCACCAACCCCCCAATAGGCCACACAGGGCCCACGAACTCCCCAGTACTGCAGAGCCTCAAAAAAAAAAAAAAAGAACAGAAACCCCACTGCCAGGCTCAGCCTGGCTCCCCGGGCCGCCGCGGCTCGGCCCGGCTCCCCGCTCCGCCGCGGCTTGGCCCAGCTCCCCCCGCCGCTGCAGTGCTAGATGCCTCGGCTCCGCCTACCCAAGGAGGGAATCCTCCACATGTAGCTGGCATCTCCGTGTATATTTCACAGACGGATCCTCTCTGTTACCTTCCCTCCAAATCGATGTCCAGACACCTCCGGACCAGCAAAAATCCCGAAACAGCCCGGTCCCAAAGAGTCTCCAACACCGCCCAGCTGACTCCCTGCAGGAGATACTAACAGGGAAGTTCACTCAGCCGCCATCTTGCCCCTCTCAAATTGTCTTTTTAAAAAAATACATATATCACAAAAAATGTTACATTAAAAAATATAAGAGGTTCTCACATATCCCATAACCCACCCCCCACTCCTCCCATGTCACAATAATCAAAGTGGTTGTTGATGCTTTACTCTTCAATGTATATTTAACATATGCTATTTAGGATAAATTTAAATAAGTAAAGGAATATATTTATTGTGCATTCAAAGAGTAACAGAAGAAATTTAACCATTTTATTTTGCTGCCAGTAAAGATAAATGATGGCCTATACAAAGATTGTAAGACTATACATGAAGTGTTTATTGAAGTTAAAAATGAGCAAAATTTAAAGGGTGATTCTGGAAAAAAAAAACACTATAGGCAATAATTAGAATTTATGTGGATGATGGAATATAAAGCAAAAGAAAATGCCTATACATTTCTCTAGGTCCATTTTATATTTCCTCTTTTAAATCAGTTTGAGCTAATAGTAACGTATGTCTCCAGTGAGGACAATAAGAGAGTTACACTTTCTGGGATCTGACACCACTTATTGAAGGCCAAAGCACAAGTTGCTTTATGAGTTGGGAAAATAGTGCCCCCCCCTTTTTTTTCCCAAAAAGCATCTCTCACCAAATCACTGATTTTTAACTAGGGCTCAGATATTATGCAACTATTTTAAATATGCCTCCCTTTCCATGGACATGTCTGTGCTGATTTAAGTATATACAGGAAAAAAAATATTGATTACAGCCCTTCTGGTAGTTACTGGTTGTCATTCTTCTCTTTTAGAAATTATGCTTGATTCAATTAATATAAGTTGTAATTTTCAGGAAACGGACTTGGCCCAGTGGTTAGAGCGTCCCCCTACCACATGGGAGGTCCGCGGTTCAAAGCCTTGGCCTCCTTGACCCATGCAGTGCTGATGCGTGCAAGGAGTGCCGACCCACGCAGGGGTGTCCCCCACGTAGGGGAGCCCCACACAAAAGGAGTGCACCCCATAAGGAGTGCCGCCCAGTGCGAAAGAACGTGCATCCTGCCTAAGAATGGTGCTGCCCACACTAAGAGCTGACACAGCAAGATGACACAACAAAAAGAAACACAGATTCCCATGTCACTGACAACAGAAGCGAACAAAGAAGGAAGAGGCAGCAAATAGACACAGAGAACAAACAACTGGGGTGGGGGGGAGGGATAAATAAATAAATTTAAAAAAAAATAATTTGTAATTTTGAATTAAACAAAATATTTAATAAAATTTAATTATGTGCTTCAGAAATACTGAAGATTTTAAAAATTGGTTTGAATATAATCTCATGGAATATTTATGAATTGAGTATGTGACAATATGTACCAAATTTGGGGGTCTTGAATTGAAAAACAAATAAAGCACATTTAAAGAAAATTAATAAAATATTATTTAACAGTACATATATATTATTTAATATGAATATTTTCTATAAACTTAATAGATTGAATATCCACATTAAGAAAATGAATATTAGTGGAAAGTGATTATTTTAGCATTAGTGAACACAAAAACTGATAGCCTTGTTTCAAGGTTTTCTAAAATTCCATTAATACTCTCATTACTTTCCAAGTTTATTTTTTCAAAATTCCAAGTATTCTATCAAATGTCTTTTCATAGTTATTCCCTTTCTGTTTGAGACATCATTGAAAAGAAAGGCATTCTATCCATATTAAGAGAAAAAATTTTAAAAGTGATGAAATCTTACATACTATCCAATATTATACCTACTGTTAATTACAAGTGCCAACTGCTGTTAAGAAATTATTAAAATCAACTGCACTGGTTTTCATAATTTCTTAATAGCACATAGCACTTGTAATTAACAGTAGGTATAATATTGGATTCCACAGCACTATAGCCACATTCTGTCACATCATAGAAAGACAGTGTAAAATCTAAACCATTCAATTTTCCAGAACTTCAAGCAATCCATCTAGTTGTTCAAATCACTTAGAAAGGTAATGGCTAGAGTTGCATTTTTACATGCATTTATGAACTAAGGCCAATGGTTTGGCTGGATTGTTAGGTACTTGGAAGGAACATAGTTCAAAAAGTTATGACAATGGCTAAGATCAGCTCAGCAATATGTTGGCTCAAAGGGAAGGCAACACAGAGCTTATTAAATAAAGGACAGAGTTAGAGACACAAGAGAGGAAATAAAGATGGGAATAGGGGACTCACAGCTTCTGGAACTGAGAACCTCAATCCTAGTTTCCACCTCAAACTTACTGGAAACTACTGAGCAGCTGTTTGCTATCTGAATTGCAACATCATCTACAATAACATGGAACAACTGCAACATCTACACTAGAATAGGTGTAACATTTACAATAAGGAACAGGTCATACAAAGTTCAAATATAATCTAAACTCTTTTTCCCACAGACAAGGAGGTATATGAGATAATAATGTAGATGGACATTTATGAATGTGCAAAATGAAGCTATTAGTGTCCTAAGTGGGTCCCCCAGAAAGAGTGATCTCATCAGAAAAGGGTTTAAAAAATTGAATGATTAGTATGATCCATTCTGTAAGTATAAGTATCCCTTTTTCCACACAAAGGTGGACAAAATGGCAGTGATGGAATTTAGAAAGAGATCAGCTTGCTGAAGGCAAATGAATTATGGAATTAGTACAGTAGATGTTGTAAACTGGAATTGCAAGTGCATTAGTCAAAGAAATGTGCAATAAAATAGTTTTGAATATTTATTCCTTAAAAAATAAATTATTAAAATCAACTGCATTGGAATTTGCAATGCAAGCTATTGTTCTATTAATATTTTAAATTCATTTTTTATTTTTAAAAGATACTTAGATTACATAAATGTTACATACAAAATATAGGGATTTCCCATATGCCATACTCACTACACCTTCCTCATAACATAAACAACAAACTTCATTAGGGTGGTATATTCATTGTAATTGATAAACACATTTTGGAGCACTGCCACTGGGAATGGATTACAGTTTACATTGCAGTTTACACTCCCTCCCACACAATGCTGTATTTTACAGGAAGATATATAATGGCCTGTATCAGTCATTGCAATGCTATTCAGGATGATTCCGAAGTCCCAAAAATGCCCCCGTATTACACCTAACTTTCCCTTCCCTTGCCCTCAGATGCTCCAGTGGCCATGGCCTCCATAGCAATGCTATAATTTCTTTTATTGCTAGAATCACAATTATGAAAGAGGATGTGACCTCTTTTCATTCACCAATTTGTAGTCAGCAAAATGTCCTCAGCTGTAATGGTGTAATAAGTGAAAGCTCCTTAGGATATCTGTAATACTATTTTATTATTCCAAAGAAGTTTATAATCTGGTAGTTTAATATAAGGAACCTTTAGACAAAATGTAGTGAGATCTTTGAGGGGAAAAATTCTTTTTTTGTTAAGAATTCCACTTAGAAGTAGCAAAAATGTAACTGAAGTTTAATATGATAAACATGGGGCATAATACCTTAAGCCTTAATATTATACTTAACTAAAACTTCTAGAAATTATGCCAATAAGTCCATTAATATGTGCATATTTGTATATACATGATGCATATTTTAAAATATGAATATTTCAGATGATAGATTTAAAGGTAGAATTTGATATGTTTGAGATTAAACTACGTTTGGTTGAAAAATATTATTTTTTGTGAAAAAAGTATTTCCTTGGATAGATTTTAACCAATGATTTAAAAATGTGATTTTATATATTTTCAAAATAACTTACTCATGATTAGTCCCCAATGTGCCTCATAAAAAACTACAACGAAACTCATATTTTCCTTAAGTCTAATAATTTCCATTTATCTAAGCTAAAATCCATCTCTCTGCCTGATGACTAATCTTCCATGTCCAACCATTTATCAGGTTCTAGAAATTTTGTGATGTTTCTCCTATTCACTTCTTTCTGCCATTCTCATAATGCAGACACTCACTATTCCACTAAGACCAGTGCAGTAGCCTTCCCACTACCGTCAGCTTTTTCCTACCTTCAAATAATCTTTAATACGACTTCCTACAACAATGTTAATATGTTATTTCCTTATTCCAAACTCTTCAGGGGTTCCTCACACCAACAGAACAAAGATCAGATATGTATGGCTAAGCCTCTCTAAGATTAAGCTTTGATTTTCTATTTCAGTTTCACTTCACCTGACGTACAAACTTCTGTACATTCTTCAATCCTGCCTGTATTTCAACACTAAGAACTTTAAACACCGTGTTCTTTCTGCTGAACTTTCTCTCATCCTTAAAAGACAGCTTACTTTTTCTCCTTCATGAAACCTTCTATATTCTTCCCATTTTCTTCAGAGAAATACCTTCTCACCTCTTCTAGCTCCCATAGCACTATCCCTGTTCCTAGTAAATTGTAAGTACTTGAGAGAAGACTATGTCTTGCTTTACCTATACATAACTAAGTATAACATCCAAAACAATGTCTTACATGTAGAAAGAACAAAAAAGAAATCTTTGAAAATTAAAGTCTCCCTATTTGTTATATAGATGGTGCTATAAATACACATTCTGATTTCATGACCATATAAAGAAAAATACAGTTTTAATTTACAGTGTAATAGTAATGAATTAATTAAGCTTTTGTTTAAGTACTATGAACTGGAGTATTTCTCAATCCTGAACTTAATGTTCTGTATCTACCCTAGACTTTTTGAGATTTCAGTTTGGGAAGACATAACTCATGGCTTTAATTCTTGGTGGAATCTCAGGCAACACAGAAGACTGAACTTTGATGAGTGCTTTTTATTCCTATGAACAGCCTTGGGAGGCTTTTCTCATTTGTTAAATATGTATGCCATTAGATTTCTGTCTATTAATTGCACATTGTCAGGTCCTGATACTATAAATATGTCCTTCATTGAGAAAAGCCCAAGTCAATAAATACATTTCTCTAAAAGGCAAGTTATGTAAATTTTGATTTCAATTTAACAATATCAAATTTTATTAAATGAAGAAAAAACTGAAATTATGGAGATGGTAAAGAGATTGACTTGTACTTTCTAAAATATAAAGCTTTTATTACATAATATTTGTTATCTACAATCATTAAACACATTTCTGACATTAAATATTTATGTATAGAGATGCTATAAAGCATACAATTTTGAGGAAATATGAAAATCAATAATATTTAAATGCTTGTCAAGATATATATATAAATACACATATATATGTATATATTCTCTCATTAACTACCTTTGGTTGTCATGAAAAATTATTCTAGTATCTCAAAAATAATAGGGACTGAAGAGCATGTGTAGGAAAATTATAAATTTGTCTAACTCTGATTCATTGAGGGAGATGTATGATTTCAATAATTTTCCTTAGTTGTAACACAGCTAGTAACTGTTCAAAAAACAGTACCATTTCAAAAAGTCATTGTAAAAATTATTTCACACATAGATGGAGTTGGTGATGGATTGTTTGGGAATACTTCCTTTTATTTATGATTGTTCTGTAAATGCACAAATTTCTAATGAAAGTTTTTTTTAATTAGAAACTATGTAGTATTACTATGAAAAATAAGAGTATGTAAATGTAAAAATATAAAGAGTACCCTGATGAACAGAGAGATATACCTTTTCATGGGTCAGAATTCCTGATGTTATATCAGTTTACTCTGAATTAATCTATAAATTTAACTGATGTGATGGAAATTGCACTGATTTTTGTTGTAGAAACTGCCAAGATTATTGTAAAATTCAGGGATCTTTTTAAAACATTGATTGAATCAGTTGGTCTGCACTATGACCCAACACCGTGCAACTCTAACAATTAAGAATTTAACACACATTTTTAAAAATTAGAAATGATTTAAATTTTTCAATATTTTTATTTTCTGCTTTCCAAATTGTATATCATTATTACTTTTACAATAAAAAATTAAATACTGGTCTAAAAAAAATAAGTACCAAGCATATGCATTGTCCCAGATGGTTAAAATGTACAAAAAAGAAGGTAAATAGAATGTAATATTAAAAAAATGAATAAAGAAAACAAAGCACACACACACAAAAGTAGGTAAATATCAACTGTCATAAAATTGGCGTTCAATAATCTGTTGCTGCTTTCAGGGCAAGTGTCCTGGCACCAGTATGTAGATGGAAGGAGTTGACCATGGAACTGGGGAAAGTAATTAAAGCAAAGGAAGAAGCAGTGCACTTGGATTGTGGCAAATTATGCCAATGAGCAGAGGCTTCATTGGTTTCACTGGTGGAGACCTGTGGTCAATTCCCAGGCCAGATCTTTGTTTTTCTTGGCTGAGTCAGGCAGTTGCTAGGTGGCCCTGAAGTTTCTGTTGCCTAGCAACCCGTCATTGTGTTATGGAATCTTGAGTGTTTAGATTTCGGCTATTTCTATCAAAGCAGTAGTTGGAGGACCTTTGGTGGGATAGCGTGAACTTGTTGGATGCTTTTCTCAGAGCAGAGACAGTTTTTTGTCCCACCGTGATGTACTCCTGGCTTAGTGGCCTGGGCTCCAGTTTGGGCCAATCTCAGGGATGAGTGGGGAGCAGCCTGAATTTTTTCACTGGATGGTTGTCAAACTATAATTGTAAGCTGATTTAGGGCAAGGGAGAAGGGACAGCAGCATTACCTAACTATATGAGAGAGGAAATTGAAAACATTCATTCAATCTTAAGATCAGAGAATAAGAGAAATACTGTAGAGATCTAGAAGAGAAGCATGAAGCAGTAGAGCTTCAAGTAACAGCAATCTAAAAGTTACCAAAACCAATTATTACAGAAAATTAGAGGACTGCCAGCTTAAAGCAGGGCAGATTGTGCTACTGGATCAGGTACAGAATCTGCAGTCAGCCACTCATCCAGTATACTCAGATGCTGTTGGTATGTTAGCAACTATTGTGTCACCTTCATTTGATTATGGGATGAGTCATCATGCTTCAGCTTTCCATGGTGTTAACATAGACTTTGGTGACATTTGGTTACAACAGGAAGTAAACAGATTGTCAAATGAAGTTTCAGGACTTGAGTTTGTATTTGGCCATTGGGGTATATTGTTCAGAAACAAGGAAAAAATAGATCTGATCAAATTGAAATATGCAAACTGCAAAATACTATCAGGAACTTAAACAAAACCTAAGTCAGGATGACTTGATGACCATCAATATGAAATGTCAGAGTTATAGGAGTAATTAGATAAATGTATTCATGCCTTAAGGAAAAATGAAATTTTGCAACAAACTCTAGAGGAAAAAGACAGAAGTCTTGCATCCATGAAAAAGGAAAACAATCATCTGGAAGAAAAACTGTAGCAGCTAGGAACAGCAGAATCAAGCTAAACTTATGACTGAACCCAAAATTGTAGAAATTATCATGGAACTGGAATCTGAGATATCTCAGCTGAATATAATAAAGGGAGACCTGGAAGAGGAAATAAAACATCCTCAAAAGACAATTGAAGATCAAAACCCAAATAAGATGCACCTATTTCAGTCTTTACAGGAGCAGAAAAAGGAAATGGATGAGTTTCAATAACAGCATGAACAAATGAATGCCACACATACCCATCTTTAGAAAAAGATGAGGAAATTACAAATCTTCAAATCTATTGAACAAGTCAGAACCCAGATGCAAGAAGAATTCTTGGATAATTTTTGTGGAAACAAAAGTTCAGAGCCTTAATATAGGATAAGGAAGTGAAAGGCATGATTTACTTAAGGTGAAACTGAAATATTATTAGAAAGGATAAAAGAATGAGAATTGGAGATTGCACTTCTAAATGAAAAGAATGTATCTTTAACAAAACAGATTGAAAAGCTGTCAAAAAATGAGGTTGTTAAACTAACTCAGGTAACCCAGAAGAAAGATTTGAAATACAAGTTCCTCATTCAAGATTCTCTTCAGCTCCCTACACTAAGAATGTTGTTTACCTTCAACAGCAACTGTAGGTCTATGTTATGGAAAAAGGACAAATATTATCTGTTTTGAATGAGAAAACTAGGGAAAATAGCCACCTAAAAAGGGATATTACAAAATGATGGACTTAGTTGCTGCCAAAGAAGTGGGCCTTATTAAGCTATAAGATGAAAGAAAAAAATATCTACATTGGAAAATAGTGGCCAGGATATGTTTAGAGAAACGCTGCTGATATTCATAATATATTATTCAATAAAATGATATTGAGAAAACTCTTCATGAGACATTTTCACACACCAAGAAAACAAGTGTCACGAAGTGTTAAGATTAATGGAAAGCAGCCTGGGGATCAAAAAGGATGAAATGGAAGAGCTGTTCACTGAAGGTCAGGGTGGACTCACTAAGTGGATAAGTGCGTGAGTTGGAGGAAGATCAAAGTGTGTTCCCACCATGCCCTTGAAACTGAGTCAACAACCTGTGCTTAATAGTTCTTTTCCAGAACTTGTTAAATTTCTAAAAACAAAATCTCATCCATCTGTCCCACTACCAATGCTTTCTGCTCATTACATGAAATCTCTAGATTCACCAGGAAGGACAAAACAAGCCACAAATGTGCCATCACATTTTAATGACACAGCAGAGTCCCAAATCAATAGAAGAACAGATGGGAATCCATTCTTAGCTCCCTGCTCTGCAGTTGTGCCTCATAACCCAGCTGGACTTGGAACTGGTAGGTCTGGAAAACTTCTTCTAAAACCCATTTCAGATGTGTGGCCCACACTTACATCTTTGCCATGTTACCAGACAACAACACTGGAGTTGTATTTAATGACTTAAAGCAATAGGTGATTTTCAAGCCAGAGACAATATAGCACTTTTAAAAAGACAAACCAAACTTGAACATTATGTGTATATATTTTATGACAAAATGACCTTTTCAAAGAAGTCATGTATTTGTTTGTTATTATACTTTCTCTAAATTTAATAAAAATATCCTAACACTTTTGGAAATTGCGTTTGTCATAGGAAAAGTGTTTACTATATAATGTGAGTTTTTTTCTCTGATTTGGCACCATTTAAACTAAAAATATTTAATTCATCTTTTATCTTAATTTACCAAAAGAAAAATAAAGAAATGCAAATAAGCTTGTGTCAGTTATTTCCTTCTCTGATTTTATAAGAGAAAAGCCCTATGCCTTGTTGCCCACTGCTGAGCTCCAGCAGACTATAGATTCTGGAGGGAAAGGCAGGGATCTTGGCTGAGACAGGCAGCCATCTTTGCCATGTGTCAGAACTTGAGGGTCACCAGGGCTGACATTTGTGGGAAAATATCTGTGTGGTGCTTTGATTTGGATATTTCCCAATGTCAGCACTGTATATTTTTACCCTAACTAAATCTCTATTATGGGTGATGACATTCAAGCTACAGATCAAGGAGTATAAATGGGGAGAGTGTGTTGTTAAAGAGGGTTTACTTCCAGGGTCCAGTGTTTCCTTTCTTAGTAACATCCCATAACGTTTTTCACTCTCTTGATATATATTCAATACCTTGATGGAAGCCCAGGCAAGCAGCTGTAATAATCTTCTGAAACAGCTCCTTCCACAATTAGCACGGGGATCCTAAGCCTATGGTCTTTCTTCTCTGCCCTGACTCTGCACTCTTATGCTCCCCTACTCCTGGCCCCCATCACAGTGACTGCATGGCTATTCCCTCCAACCTCTCCAACACGACACCTTCTGCTTTGACTCCAGAAAGACATGAATGTCCTAGTTGACATCATATCCCTTGTCTGCACATCAGTCCAGCCATAGCCTCACAACCCCCTTTCCCATTGCACATGCCACTCCCTTGAGGTCAAAACCTGTTAATCTCACCTATCACCCCAGACCTAGAAAATCCACCACATGGTCCACTGCAAACACACTAGAATCTGTGTTATTGATCAAGCTATTCCTTTGTCTCTATCCATCTGCTTGTGGGAAACCTATGCCTCATTCAGGAGTTTCAACTCACCCACCATCATAGCCTCTAAGACCTTCTTGTCTTTATACAAAAATACAAGCAAAATACGTAAGTGACATATTTAAACTACTCCATTCATTTCCTTCACTGCACCAAATGGGTAACTCTCATTAATAAAATATTTTTATTGTTTGTGAAAGTAATAATTCTACATGATAACAAAATTAAAATAAATTATGAGTTTCACTGTGGAGTAATGTCAATGCCCTACAAAGACACCAATTATATCTGAATATTTTGGAATTTCTGGTTGGTATTGATCTGTAGCTCTTATGATCACATTTTATATGTCTACACAGAGAATTATAGAGAATAGAGAATGGGTCACAGGATCCAGTGTCTGTGTATGTGCAGCTATATTGACAAAGTGAGTTTCTCTCACTTGGAAAACTGAAATCACATAAATAACTCCAACACAAAGTATTTCATCAAGACTCATTTATACACTATGGGATAGTGAAAAGCAGAGTACCCTCCCCAACGAAATCTAATGAACCTGATTCCCTATAACAGGAATACCAGAAATTTGAGTAGTTACAAGGGTAGAAGGCAAAGGCAATGAAGGAGGAAGTGTGAGTCCTGAACCAGATCTGCCCTTCAGGGAGTGCAGGAGGGCTGAGTGGGATCAAGACCAACAAGCATAAGATTTTCCCAGGAGTAGGGACAGGGGAGACAGGGGAGGGGTTGCCTGACAGGACTCTGGTCTTCCTCTCTCATCTCATCTCCCCAGGTTCAAATTTCTATCTCCTTTCATAAGTCTGAAAATCACAAGTTAGACCTTTAGAGAAAATGCCAATCAGATGTGGCAGAGCCTAGATTGTCACTGAGGATGAGGGAAGAGGCCATTGGCTTTCCCTTTGGCCATTGTTCTGTCCCCTGGGAGCCCCAGCGTAGCCCCCAGTGCCTTTCCTCACCAGACTCAGAAGATATCTGAGGGAGATGACAATACAGAGCTTAATGGTATTCAGGATAGAATGAAGTGAAATTATACAAGTTAAAATAGTGAGATGATGAATACTTTCTAATATTGACTCTGGTGAGAGTGATACATATCAGTGAATAAACTGAATACTTTAGAATTTTACAGATAAAATGTTTTACCTTTAAGGTATAATTTAACAAACTATTCAAAAAGGGAGGTCAAATGGTGTCTGGAGAAAAGAGAAGGGGCTGGAGACATCAATGATAGAGGTATAAGGGAAAAATTGGGGGCACTCATTATGCAGTCTGTAGTAATGGTTATACACATATAGGTATATATAATCCCTATGTTTTTATTTCAATAAATTATTCATTAGAAAAGGAATAGATTTTAAATAATTTTATTCTCTAGTTTAGTTCTAAAAAAGGAAGGGGTTGATTAGGAGGTGAAAGCTTTCTTGCACTCCTGGTGTTTTCAGGGGTAATTTCAACTTCCTAGAGTTAGCTTGGGCCATTTAACTGAACATTCTGAGAGGCACTGACCCTGGGGCTCAAGCTGTGGACATTTCTTTCAAAAAATTTCTGAAAATTCTGGAGACAACTTATTAATAAATCATTTTCTATTATCTGATGATGTTTTAACTGAGTTTTTTTTTCTTTTTGCATTCTCCTTATTTTCGTAATTTATTACCTCTAAGTACTGTTTTTCTCTTCTTTTACACAAACTATTTGTTGTGGGTTTCCATTGACTCCCACTGTCCTATAGACTATGACATTACACTTTATTGTTTTCTTTTTTTTTCTTCTTTATTTTCTTTTAAATGTTACATTCAAAAAATATGAGGTCCCCATATACCCACCACTCCCCACCCCACTTCTCCCACATCTACAATCTCTTCAATCGTCATGGCACATTCACTGCACCTGGTGAATACATTTTGGAGCAGGGCTGCACCACATGGACAGGGGTCTACATTGTAGTCTACACCCTCCCCCAGTCCACCAGTGGGCCATGGCAGGACACACAGTGTCCAATATCTGTCCCTGCAGCACCACCCAGGACAAATCCAAATCCTGAAAATGCTCCCATATAATTTCTTCTCCCTACCATCAGCAGCTACCATGGCTTCTTTCTCCACATAAATACTACAATTTCTTCCATTACTAATCACAATAGTTCCCCAGCAGAACACCAGTAAGTCTACTCTAATCCATAATCTATTCCTACATCCTGCGGACACTGGGATGGTGTTCCCCTCTACATCAAGAGGGAGTTTAGATTCCACATGGATGATGGATGCAATTCTCCTGCTTGCAGTTGTAGGCACCTTTGTCTCCCTTGTGTGGTGGTTGGCCTTCTTCACCTCCCTGTTAGCTGGCCAGGGTAAGTCCAATAAACAAGGTGGCAGGAGTTGCAAGTCTGCTGAGGCTCAGGGCCTGGATGTCACATGGACAGTCCAGAGACACTTCATTTTTATAACCTAAATTTGAAACTAAGCACCTGGGAAGTGTTGTGTTTTCTCCAACACTCCACTTCCAGAACCAAACATGTTGCATTCAACACAGTCATTTTGTAAATATTAGTTCAGTAGATTAAAATGTACCCAGGTTATATTTCAGTATAAATAATCTCCAAAAGTCTTGAAGAAGGTAAATATTTGAAATTGAAGTACCACAATGCTAAATAGACTAAATATTAACAGTGCAATCCCAGTATTCAAAAAAAATGACACTCATTTGAACAGAAAATTTAGTTTTTTTACAATTTCCTCAAGATAGAAACATGGAATGCCCTGAAAGATCTAGTGGCAAAATGCCCAACAAAATGACCTTTTTGTGTATTATCACCAAAGATTGCCTCAAAACTTCTTCATCCTGGTAGTGTCATTACTCTTTCAAATCCTATTAAATATTAGCAATCTTGTGATAAATATTTACACATTTTTTTCCTAAGAAAAATGATTTGGATTTTCTATAGTGGTATTTTTTCAAACCCTTAAACTTCCTAATGCTTCAATTTAATAATAGTGAAGACAGTCTTTATTGGAGAAATAGCTATTCTAAGGAATATTCAGGTGTTAGGACACCTAATCATGGTCAATATTCAGTGGAGGACAGTGGAGTTAGTCCTGAGGGACAAGGAGGACTTAAAGCTTGAAGATCAACTCAGAAAATTATTTAAGTCCAAGTGACTTCTGGGTGACCTCATCTTGATTGAGGGACAATAAACCATTGACCAAATAGACAAAACCAGTAGTGCTGAATTAAATGGCATTCAGGTTGCTTCAGGGACATCATGATTAGAAATGTCCCATTCAGGGACTGGACGTGACTCAAATAATTGAGCACGTGCTTCCTACATGGGAGGTCCTGGGTTCAGTCCCCAGCCCCTGATACATCAAAGGAACATCCCGTCTGTGTCTTTTTAGGTGAAAACATAATTCCTATCTAAAAAATCAGACCCATGTTTCTGGATTTCATGAAATCATTGTTTCTCCCTCTCTCTCTACCAGAGATCTCTTGACCAGTGATTGTCACTGACTTTCCAGCTTAGGCCATGAATGTAGTCAATTGTGAGACCATGATCGCAGCTCGTATGTCTTCATAATAAGTCTTAAATCTATGGGTAGCTATGATTACACAGCACTCTACAACTGAGTAACTTTTCTCATGGTGACATTGGGAATCAGCACATCCTCTCAGGGTTGACTTTTCAGTCCTGCCATCCTCTGACAGTGCCCTGTGCTTTCTCCTCCCCAAGGAAATTCTGTACATCATGCTCTCCCACCATTAAGAGAATGTATTTGTCATTCAAGAAACCACTTCTATGATTAAGAATTTCCATATATCTTTCAAGTCTCCCCTTAGACTCTACTCCAATTCCTTCAAGGAAATTATGTTCTCATGCCCCAAGCTACAGAAGGAATTGGTAGAATTTATTTTCTTATGCTCTTTGAGTAAACTATAAATATTTGTCCAATAGCCCCTCGGTCTCTAGCATAAGTTTCTTATTTACCCTGTGCAGCTATGCCCCTCTTTCCCTCTCCTTCTATCTCACAACCTTCTTTCCCAGCCTTATATGATTATCACATGACTCCAGATATTGTCCTAAATTCCCAAACTCTGTCATCAATATGGGAAGCTTCAGTCTCCCAAGATATCTGGCCTATATCTTTTTCTTGTATTCAATTAATTAAGATTATTGCATAACTACATTGCAATATTCTGCATTCAGGTTCATCAGTTCTAGGTACTGCTATAATTTATCCAAGTTTCAAGCTCAGAACATATTTTTATTCTTACTCCTTCTGTGAAGACATACATATATACATTTGTATATATTTTAAAATGTTATATGTATAATGTGGAATCTTTTTCACCTTTTTCTGAATGTGCCTGGAAGTATGAGCAAAATTTACATTTATTGTCTCTGTGAAGATATTTCTCTTTGCTTAAGTGTGAGAATTCCCAGACTAAATGGTAACAACCCACCATCA
The DNA here is from genome assembly GCF_030445035.2 of Dasypus novemcinctus. Lineage (NCBI taxonomy): Eukaryota > Metazoa > Chordata > Mammalia > Cingulata > Dasypodidae > Dasypus > Dasypus novemcinctus. Next base: position 58,154,446 of record NC_080691.1, on the reverse strand, counting down.
TGTAGAGGCCCATTTTCTCAGTGTGAAGAAGGAAGTTGGTAATCCTGGCATGGACATAGGTGTATCATCCAAGGATCTTGCTTTCTTTCCTCTGTCTCATGGCATCAAGGCAAAGGCCTACACACTTTCTTAAAGTCCCTTATAAATTATGATTCTATGCTAAGGCCATTAAATTTATGTTACGCTTTTTTCACACACATATATATTTACAGGGAAGCAGCTGTTAATCAGTTGAACTCCTATCTACCATATGGGAGGCCCTGGGATTACATCCTGGGACCTCCTTGTGAAAGCAGGCTCACCTGCATGCTGTGGAGAGCTGCTGTCCCAGGCACCATGAAGTGCCACCAGCCTGCAAGCACTGTGGAAAGCCAACTCAGCAAGGTGATGCAACAAAAACAGAGACAAGCAAAAAACACAGAAAAGTGCTCAGCAACTCGACAGAGAGCAGACAGCAAGCAAGGCACAAGGGGTAGGAAGAATAAATAAAAATAACAATAATACAGACACAGAAGAAATCACAGCAAGTGGACACAGAAAGCAAGACAGCAAGCAAAAAAACCTGCAAGGCAGGGGATATAAAAAGTGTAGTAGATTTAAAAGATAAAAATATCAGAATAATAATGTACTATTTTTTCATACAATGTGCATTCATGATATCATTTATATTTAATTTAGACATTTCTTTTAATATTTCAAGCATGAATCAATCATCATTAGCACATTAATTTAATCTTAAAATAGTCAATTTTAAAAATATAAATGTAATGTCAAACTCCCTGTTATAGTGTACTGTGGTGCTCATAGATCAGCAAAAAGATTGTGTCCCACTCCTCATGCATGCTGCACAGTCACAGGGTACCAAAGGCTGAGCTTAATTGACATTCCTCACAGAGTGGCCATATCTACTCAGAGATGTGTATGTGTGAAGCCCAACATGCCTCCAACTGCCTGCACCTTGCCATGCTTGCCCCATGGGAAATGGCTTTCTTATCAGTGTGACTTCTGCTTGAGGAATAAGCATTCCTCTTACTGGTAGGGAAGGCCCAACTGCACCTTTGCTGACAAACACAAAGACAAGAACACCCTTCCAGAATAGGCTTTAAGGCTGCTAGACATTCTGATTCCCAGGTTCCTGGAGAGAGGCTGGGATACAAGGTGGAGGGACAGTGCTAGGAACACTATCCAAGTTTCTCAGCTCTCATCCCAGACAATTAGCTTATAATAGATTTCTGTCCCCTCCCTAGTATACATTGTCTTTTCCCCCCAGTTTTCCCTCTTTAAGGTAATTTGGTTTTCCACTGGTGTCCTTATTTTCTTATTTTTGAGTACTTTACCTGTTTTTATTTCTCCATGGAGAGAAGGCAAAAATTTTGATGAAATAAAAAGTAACGAGGACATGCCTAATTCAAATACCAAAGTACCTTTTATTCTCAGCCTCTCCAAGATTCTCTTGTTAAGTAATCATTTCAAAGGAAGGATCAAATCCAGGGAACATATGTAAGACCACAGAAAACAGTCATAAAATATGCTCTATGTGTCTTAAGTGTATGGAAAACAGATTTTTCCACTAACAAATTATTTTTATGAATGATCTGGAGAAAATCACTCAAAGGCTGAGTGGAATCCTGTGGAAAAGACTTTACTTCCAGATTTGTGGCTAAGGTTTTGGTAACATACAAGTCATCTAAGTCAGAGTTGCACAAAATCTAAAAATACGGTAGGATAATATAGTAGTATAAAAACTTTGAGAGCAAATATGAAATGAAAAGCATCATTGTGCTTTAGGAATACAATGTGAAGAACAAAAGCCAATTAACTGCTTACTTTAAAACACTATCAATTTCCCATAGAAAAGAAAGATTTCCTCAGAGGATCAAATGATGATCTAACAAGTTCTGCCATGAATCATGGCTAATTATTCCAGGGCAATAGGAAAGAATGATGGAAAGGAAATGGAGACAATATGCCAGTGGACTTCAGAGTCACTCTGAGCCAGTGACTCCTGTGTTTTTACTGTCTAATCTTTGAATGAAGAGTATGGAGGTCATTTGAGAAGGTTTTCACCATTACATGTTGGGTAAAAGAAGGGGGAAGACGGAGTTTTTCTTCATTTCAGAGGTCTCCACATGGAGAAGAAACTGAACTTGAGGAAACACCTGAAAATCTGATTATTTCCTGATTGATGGAGATGATGTGATCACAGACATCACACCTGATCCTAATGCAATAAATGGGCCAAAATTTGCAGGTCTTGAAAGTGGGAGCATGAAAAGTTTTTGCCTGGGGAAGAATGGGAAAGATAATATCTTATAAAAATAGCCCCAGCAATATTTCCATTTCCTTATTTCATTCTACTAAATGGACAGTCATACAATCAAATAGGAGTGTTTCCCTTCTTTGGCTTTGCATTTGTCTTAGTGACTTGTTTCTGAAGATGTCTGTCTATCTATCATCCAATCATCTTCCTTCCTTCCTTCCTTCCTTCCTTCCTTCCTTCCTTCCTTCCTTCCTTCCTTCCTTCCTTCCTTTCCTTCCTTTCCTTCCTTTCCTTCCTTCCCATCAATTTATCTATCTGCCTATTTTCTTGATTTGTCTGCCCTGGAAGAAACCATCCACCATATTGTAAGAAATTACAACTAAGCCATGTGGAGAGATACATGAAGAATCCATATGTAAAGGAACTGAGGCCATCAGCAGACAGCTAGCCTTGAACAATATAAGCAATTATCAAAAAGATTCAATTCAGTCAAGTATTCATAAATAAAATTTTGAAATTAGAATATTATTGTTGTCTTAAGGCACTGGAATTTGGTCTATCCTTTTATGCAGTTTTGGTTATGGAGAAATTTTATTTGTTATTTCACTATAATAAGATCAAAAAAATGAGCTAGTTATTAATTATTTGCCTAGGTTTCCAAGTAATTTGGAGGAACAATTTTGGATTATCATAAAAACAAAAAGCTAAAGAATTGTGCCTTATATTACTGTCAAAGAGTTCCACTAAAGAAGTGTTTAACATTGGATGCACAGAATACTCAACTGAAAGAATGCAGTCATCATACTGATATGTGTCATTGAGAGTTCAGACATAGGCTCTAGGGTATGGCAATGCATGAGTTACAAGATGGGGTTGCAGGATTGGGTGCCTCCTTCAGTTCACAGGGCCCACTGGATGGAATAGAGGAGAGTATGGGCCATGATGTGAACCAATGTATATGAGGTGCAGAGGTGCCCAAAGATGTACTTACCAAATCCAATGGATGTGTCATGATGATGGGAACGAGTGTTGTTGGGGGGGGGGGGGGAGAGGGGGGGTGGGGGGGTGGGGTTGAATGGGACCTCACATATATATTTTTAATGTAATATTATTACAAAGTCAATAAAAAATAAAAAAATTAAAAAAAAAATATGCCTCTAAGATACAGTGGAGGGGCTGGGACAGCCTTCCAGAACATGGCAATCTCTTGCAGCTTACCTGACTACTTGTCTGTTGTACACTCTGAATAGAAGATACCAGGGGACAGAATGGGAAATGAGAAGGATGGACAGTGAGGGAAACATCATTGAAGTTTTCCTGTCCCTCCTGAGGCAATGCTTTGCCTATCATGTATTGTTGACCCTTCCTTGGATAGAGTGTGTATTTTCCCAAATATTACTGACTAAGTTGCATTAAGCTTAGCCGCCTATTTCAGAGAAATTCATCTGTGAGTTAAGGTTTTTAATCCAACGTGAAGGGGAGAGGGTTCTGGACATATGTTCCATGGTGAAATCTGTCTCCTTCTACTTTAAATTGGATCCCACGAGTGCCCATAGGATATTGGTTTCATCAGTTTTTCCAACACGGAATAATAATTATTTTGTTCTGTAGTGGAACTAAGGAGGTTGTTGTGGGTATGTGTCTACAATAGTTACTGTTCCTCTCCCAAATCATGACAGGGAATTAGCTATTATTTTGTTTTGTTTTGTTTTGTTTTGTTTTGTTTTGTTTTGTTTTGTTTTGCTTTGCTTTGTTTTGTTTTGTTCTGTAAAGCTTTTTAGTTTAGTCCCCTAATTTTGGAGAAAAAGCAAGCAAGACAGAATGTATATGGCCCCTGTAAGATTCACTCTAGCAACTTTTAAAACTCAGATTTTAGAAACTTATTAACAATTACTAGTTTCATCTTCTTATGAAATTATGTGTGATCTGACAAAAATGGCTCCAAATAGATTTTAATTTGGGACCTATTTCTCTTTATTTTCACTACTTTGTCTCAAGATTTTAGGATTTTTCTTAACCCTGTGATATCAACTTTTGGACATTTTGAGAACATTTTGATATTTTGCAGTTTTCCAACAGAAGACTGGTTTTGTTTGATTTACACAAGCAGATTAATTATTTGTTCTGTAGTGGAGATAGGGAGGTTGCTGTGGATGTGGAGGGTTGTTTGTTTGCCATGTTTTGTGCTGTTTTTTAGGAGTGTTCTACCTAATTCTACAGAAAAAGTATGCAGTAGAGAAGCGATCTGTTGCCTGGGAGACTCACTTCAGCAAATTTGCAAATAGTTAAATTTGACTTTTTCAAAATTAAAAACTAGTGATTTAAGGGAATAAACATTAAAAGCATAAAGTTTGAGGATAGAATGGAAGAAGACATTATAAATCACACATCTATTGATGGACTTTTATCTACAGCATGTTAATTACTTGTATCTCAAAAAAGGCACAAGGAAGATATAAAAATTGTTAATAAGTAAAGAAAAATAGTGTTGCATGATTTGACAACATGTAAATATAAATCAAATATACAATAAAATACAATTCACACTTACAAAGAAAGGTAAAATAAAAAAATTAGGATAGTAACAAGTATTTGATAGGATATGGATAAATAATAACCCTACTACATTCTTGGTGGGAATGTTAAATAATCAACACTCTTTGAAAAACAGACCTGAGGGTCCTCAAATTTTAAAAGAAAAAAACGTATCATGTGAACCTACAATTCCCCTTCTAGATATATAAGCCAGAATATCAAAAACAGTGATTCAAATATATCTATATATAAAGAAAATTTCATAGCAGTGTCATTTACAAAAGCTAAAAGTTGTAGGCAAACTAAATTTCCAACAAAAGATTACTGGATAAACAAATGGATACACACAATGGAATATTGGTCACTTGTACAAAGGGAAGATACATACTAAAACATGGATGAACAAAGAAATACACATTTGATTTAAATAGATCGAATACAAAGGGGAAGTTATTTTATGATTTCACTTATGTGAAATGGCTAGAAAATGAAAATTCTTAGGTACAAAAAATAGATTAGATTTTACCAGATTCAGGATCGAATGTAGAGTGAATTCTTAATTGCTACAAATTTTCTTTTTTTCCCTTTCATTTTTTATTATCTTATTTTTAAAGATACATAGATCACAAAAAATGTTACATTAAAAAAATATAACAGGTTGCCATATACCCCACTCCTAGCACCCCTCATCCCTCCCAATTCAACAACTTCTTTCATTAATGTGGCATATTCATTGCATTTAATGAGTACATTTTGGAGAACTGATACACATCATAGATTATTGTTTACATTGTAGTTTATATTGTCTCCCTGTCTTTTCAATGGGTTATGATAGGATATATAATGTCCTCCATATGTCCCTGAAATATCACTCAGGACAACTCCAAGTCCCCAAAATGCCCCAATATCACATCTCTTTTTCCTTATCCCTGCCTTCAGCAACTCCCATAGCCACTGTCTCCACATCGATGGTATAATTTCTTCCATTGTTAGAGTCACAATAATTCCATAGTAGTGTATCAATAAGTCCACTCTAGTCCATATTTTATTCCTCCATCCTGTCGACCCTGGGATGGTGATTTCCACTCTACCTCTGAATTGAGAGGGGACTTAGATCCCTCATGGATGATGGATGAGACTCTCTGCGGTCACCCCTCGGGCTGAAGTGTGGTTTGCTGGCCTGGCGGGGGAGCAGCCGCGGTAGGCCTAATTCCGATGCCCCCATAGTAGGGTGGCTGGTCGGACTCACCGCCACCCCTGAAGGGAGCTTGGCATGGGCGCAGAGTGCCCTCGGGTCTCCCCTTCTCGGCAGCCATGCTTCCGTGGCTGCCCCTTCTCCTGGATGGCGCCACACAATGCCTGTGCGGTGGCACCCTTCTTCTTCTTTCTCCCTGCACAAGGCGCAGGGCGGAAAATTCCAGTCTGCCCTTTTCCCCTCCCCCGACAGCAGCAACAGCCAGGCGTGGGCGGAAAAATCCAGTCTGCCCTTTTCCCTTCCCCCGACAGCAGCAACAGCCAGGCGTGGGTGGGAAACTCAAGTCTGCCCTCCACCCCAGCAACAGCAGCCACCAATCCCTAAACCCTGCCCCTTCCCCCAGCAACAGCAACAGCCAATCCCTAATCACCACCCCTCCCCCGTCCAGTACCGCCCACTGACCTTTCTCTGGCAACCAATCAGAACAGGGCGTGGCTTCGACCAATCAGCCTTCCCCAGCCCCTATAAAACTGTTGCCTCTCCCTCAATAAAGTGGACTTGCGTGTTTACCTTGTCTCCACGGTAGTTCTTCTGCCGTGCGCCCTCCAGTCCTGAGATCCCCCGACAAGGGCCTGGCCTCCCTTGTCCCCAGTTCGTCGCCTGCTTCTCCGGGCGACCCCTTCGTCGCCGGCTTTGCCGGGCGACCCCGTCAGCCGAACCGCGCAACCCCTGTGAGACCGACCCCTCGTTTGCTGCCGGACCAACCCCTCGTCCCGAGTGGGACCGACCCCTCGTCCCAAGCGGGACCGACCCCTCGTCCTGAGCTGGACCGACCCCTCGTCCGCAGCCAGACCCCACCTCTACCGACCGAGCAAGCCGCCGCACTCTCCTGATTTCAGTTGTAGACTGAGTATCAGGAAGGGTAAACCAGCCCAGGTAGGAAATGGAACAGGTCAAAACTCCTGTGCTGATCAGATACTCTTCTTTTATTTTTTAAGTTGTCTTATTTTTACAGATACATAGATTACAGGAAATGTCACAATAAAAAATAAGAGGTTTCCAAATACCTCACACCCCACTGACTCACTACTTCCACATCAACATTGTATTTCAGGCAGTGGAATTGGCCCAGTGCTTAGGGCATCTGTCTACCACATGGGAGGTCCATGGTTCAAACCCTGGGACTCCGTTACCCGTGTGGAGCTGGCCCATGCACAGCACTGATGCACGCAAGGAGTGCCATGCCATGCAGGGGGGTCTCCCGCATAGGGGAGCCCCACGCGCAAGGAGTGCGCCCACTAAGGAGAGCCGCCCAGCGCGAAAGAAAGTGCAGCCTGCCCAGGAATGGTGCCGCACACAGGGAGAGCTGATGCAGCAAGATGACACAACAAAAAGAAACACGGATTCCTGTGCCGCCGACAACAGAAGTGGACAAAGAAGACACAGCAAATAGACACAGAGAGCAGACAACTGGGGTGGGGGTGGAAGGGGAGAAAAATAAATAAATAAATAAATCTTTAAAAAAACAAAAACATTGTATTTCATTATTGTGGCACATTCACTGTATTTGGTGAATACATTTTGGAACACTGCTGCACCACATGGATTATACTTTACATTGTAGTTTATACTTTCCCCCAGACCATTCAGTGGTTTATGGCAGGATATATAATGCCCAGCATCTGACCCTGTTGAAGTGATGAAACACTTGGTGATGTTTTTGGTGATTCTCGCATAAAATTGTGAATTCAATAACAGACTTTAATTGTACACGCAAAAGTGGTTAGAGTTAGAGTCCTGTATTGTATGAATGTCACGTGAATAATTTATTTTGTTGTAAAATAGAAATGAAATATTGATACTTGTTATCACATGAATGAGCCTTGAAAACAATATAATTGACAGAAGCCAGTCAGTCATAAATTATAATATAATTTATTTCCTTTCATATCAACTTCAAGAATAATAACTATATAAGAGCTATAATGTGGGGGCATTTTCAGGACTTGGAGTTGTCCTGGGTTGTACTAAAGGGATAGATGCTGGAAATTGTGTGTCCTGCCATTGCCCACTGGGTGGACTGTGGGAGAGTGTAAACTACAGTGTAAACCACTATCCATGTGGTGCAGTAGTGCTCCAAAATGTATTCACCAAATGCAATGAATGTGCCACAATGATGAAAGAGATTGTTGATGATGGGGTGGGGGGTATATGGGGACGACCTCATATTTTTTTAATGTAACATTAATATAAAAAGAAGGTAAAATAATTATATAATTATAAAGTAGATGTATTGTTTATTTGGGCTAATTGGGAAGTAGAAGTATAGGAGAATGTTAGGTAGAGTATTTTTTCTTTATGTGTTAATCAAAATATTGTAATATAAACTGTTGTTGATAACACATATTTCTGCATAAATATAATTCAATTATATGTTTAAATAAATGAGCTTTATGGTATATGGTTTATATCTTAACAAGGCTTTCTTTATAAATAAAGAAAGCAAATTATTTCTTGGAGAGAAGGAAATGGGTGGAAGTCAGAATTTATAGAATAATAAGTGAAAATTTTCAGGAATTCACTACCAGTGTGATGTTGATGGTAATGATTACATATGTGTACATATACGAAAGACTCACCAAATATTAAACTTATATATGTGATGGTTAACATATGCCCATTATGTTTCCATAACGTTGAGACAAATAAACAAATTAACAAACGTAGAGGATGGAGAGAGAGAAAAATCAAAACCTGTGAATTGTTATCATAACTTTAAATGCATTTGCATTCTCCCTACATTTTTTAGGGAGAGCCTCAGTATGCAACAACATCACACAATGTTCTTTCTGATTACACAAAGATGGATGCTAAAAATCTATTTAGGCATGCACCACTCTTTCCTCTAGTTGGTTCAGGGGAGACATAGGGTCTAGTGGTAAGGAACACATGCCAGACACTTGGACTCAAAATCAACAGCCAAACTTTTTGGGCACTGGTCAGTCATTCCAAACATTTGTTTGAAATTTTAAATCTGCATATATATATATATAGACAAAATCAGATCAATTTACTCTAGCATTATCAATAATAATATTGTCACAAATGCTGTTATTGCCCCTGAACTACTCCAGGATACTCATACCTGCTCTGTGAGAGTTCCCTTTTTCAAGGTTACACCCCAAAAGCTAGCAGTATAGTAGGAGAATTTGAAAACAGTTTCCCTCTGTTTGGTGATGTAAACCAGCCCAGCTCCGATCCTGCAGCACTAGGAGAGGAGCCTCAGGCCAGGAATACCCAGGAATTCTGATTTGTTGATCATGAATGAACACAGATGAGTCAACATGACATTAGTTCTCAGCTGGGTTTTTGCATTACTATTTAAAGAGAACAATTTATGGGAAACCTGAGACATTGAGTATGTGAGTTAATATATGTGAGATAAACAAGTGATAAGCATGGCCATTTTCCTGACCAGAATGTCTATGCTTGCAGGTGTTCTGTTGGTGGAGTTTGGATGAGCATTCATACAGCACAGAGTGTCTCTGACAATCTCCTTGGAAGCTTCTACATGAAACTTTAGTATCTGCAGCATAAACTGAGTCCTACTGGCTCCATGAATGGGCTCCAGTGTGTCTCAGCCATTAGTGGTTCTGCCATTTCCACACATAATGCAGGACTCTGAAAGGCCAATTCACCATCCTGAGATGGTTCACCATGAGCACTCTATGTGTGCAGGCAGACAGAGTTCAGGACACAGCTGTATATTGCTGTGGCAGACACTGTGCAGAGAGATAGTGGAAGTCCAGACTCAATTGTACCTTGCAAGGACTCTGGAGGAGATCAGGATGCAGGAGTAGTCAACACCCACTAATCACAGTTCCCACTTCCAGGAACAGGGAAGAGGGAATTTAAGGGGTGGTTTCCTGTTAGGTCTGGGGCTTCCATTAAATCTAATTTTTCCTGCTGGCAATCTCACTAGATTTAAGACTGTGTGCTTTACACTGAAGAGTCAGAAGTAGAAAAATTTCATTGTATTCTGAGGAAACATTCCCACACAGTGGCTCACATTAAGAAAGCAGAATTTGCTCTGCCAGTGGCCTCCAGGATCAGATATCTGAGGCAACTCAGGCAGTCTAGTGAGACTTTTCCCATCAGACTCAGAGAGTGACCACAGTGGGATTCTGTAATCATGACAATCTTTATAATTCAGGCTGGAACCAAGAGGAAGGCTATGCCAGAGTCAGTATCTTTAAACCATAAAGGATTTCACATCTAATTCTCCTCCTCACACAGAAATGTACATGTCAGACTCAAAACTGGACTAGTTGTCTCTTTTCCATAATCCATTGTAATTTTTCCTGTCATAGCAAGGTCATTTGGGTTTACCCAAGCCAAAATTGCACATCAAATGTATCTTTTGTCTCCCAATACATATTCTTCCTAGTCTTTGACTCAGAGAGGCCCTTAAATCTCCTGTCATTTACACAACCATGATGATAAGCTCTAATAAGAGCAGCTGGGTCTTTGGTGGTTTATTTCTCTATATGTGTAGGGATGGGAGGGGCATTCTCATAGACAGCACAATATGTACTGCTTTCAACACTAGAAAACAGTTTAACTTTATTTATTTTGATGACAATCAAAACTGTTTCTGCAAAATCTTTTTAAATTTTATTTAGTATTTTAAATTATCTTTTTTAAAATTAATAAATCACAGAAAACATTACATTAATAAAACATAAGAGGTTCCCATATACCCCACTCCCTACCCCTCATCATTTTTCCTGCATGTGGCTCCAAAAAAAATAAATAACCTTTTGCTAATTCCCATGGGAGACACTCCCAACATGAAAACGAAGTGGGCTGTAGAGTGAACCTGACCCATCCAAGGACTCACTGACATCACATTCTATATCCTGCTATAAACCACTGAATGGAATGAGAGAGAGGGTAAACTACAATGTAAATTACAATCCATGCTGTGTAGTAATGTTCCAAAATGCATTAATCAAATGCAATGAATGTGCCCCACTAATGAAAGAGGTTCTTGATGTGGGAGGAGTGGGTTGTGGGGTGGGGAGCGCAGGTATATTGGAATCTCATACTTTTTAATGTGGCATTTTCTGTGATCCATTTAGCTTTAAAAAAGATAATAAATGTACATTTTTCAAAATTTACTTAAACAATTTGCCTCAAAACAGTTGTTTATTTATGTCAATCAGTCCTTTGCCCCTTCCCAGACCAGGAAGTTGGAATGCCCCATGATTATTTTGGCAGTGATGGTAAACTGGTCCTACATTACTGCAAATCTTAGGCATGTAGATAAACCACAGAGAAAAACAGCTCACAATCTTCACAAAGGAAATGGCAGCCATGATACATTTTGATGCTTGTGGCAAGAGATTTAAGGATATGATCTATTCAGCATGTATTTACTATGATTTATGTTTATGTATAAGAAAACATCCATAAATATAGTGAACTCACAAAATATAATTTGCATTAATACCAAGATCATTATAAAGATAGAGTATTTAGCTTCTACTATCCATAAGCCAGATCTGATTCCAAGATACTGAAAAGGAGAGTGTATAAAGCTTCACTACCTGGTTCTCCAAATGACTGAAATTGTTTATTTGAAGAATTAGCATAGCACTAATTTTTTTTTTTTACTGTAAAAGATCACTTACTAAAGCATTCTTTTCATCTTATTCAGGGAAGTTAAATTTTCAGGGGTGTGGGATGTGCCTTTTTTTAAACATTTCTATCTACAGTTACCTTATCGTAAATATCTACCTGCTAGCTGCATTTATTACATTGTCCAGAAGAAGGCAGCCTATCTGGCAGAAAGGTAAGTAGTTTGGTTGAATGTTTTTTGCAAGGTGATAGTGGGGAAAAACCTGTTCCTGTTAATTTCTAGCAGGCACTTAGCCAGGAGAGCAAGCATATTGACAAACAGGAAGACAGTGTTAGAGAATATGCATAGTTTAAAATGAATTATTTCATTAGGAAACAGAAGGAATTTTACAAATTTTAGAAAATTGCATAATAGTGTCTTCTCATTCCTATCATTTGATTCCTGAATCTCAGTGGTATAATTTCAGTGTTTATCTCTTATTTATGTAATTTCAGGTAGCTAATGGGTATCCCTGGCAATATTATTGTGTGTTTCATACTTATTTTCCAACTAGAAAGTCTTCAAAGAATCATTGAATAAAAGTATTTTTAGGTATTATGTGTATTTCATGCAAAGACTAAAAACTTACCATTTTATTATTTTAGCTAGGTAATTGCTTGAAGTTATACTTCATTTTTATTCATTGTACATTTTGTTTACAATGCATCTTTTTTTTTAAAAAAGCATTCCAGACAAGCAATTCATATGCTCCATATGAACAGAAAATGAGATAATAAATAAGTGTTTTTTTAAGGTTGTAATTTTGTGGAAATTTCACAGACTTACACAGAAAAGCATATGTTGTGGAACTTATACATGTACTTAAAAATATATATTCCCTCTACCATAGCTCCCATTTTCACACATTTTCCTATAATATGCATGTCCTCATTATACATATCTCATTCAACCATTAAGTTCTTATTCTGCTCAGTCTTATTTGGAGAGGTGTGAAAGTGATTTCATATTGGACAAGGTGGGCTAGGTCATCATGAGAAAAAACCTGAGATATGCAACCTCAAGGGTATGAACGTGTGCCTGCAGGATGGTCAACAGGGACTGCCTGGACTCACCTTGTATGCAATGATGAGCAGGAAAAGGCATAAACTGGCACCTCCATGGAACATGAGGGATAGATTCCACCATGGCCATGTCCACATATTACAGAATTCCAGGGGTGGAGACAAGGGTTCTGAATATAACCACAAGCTCCATCACAGCACTGGGTTGAGGGGGGATATTGGGTGCTGTCAAGGGGCTTCATCTTTACCACATAGAGCCCCTTCTTGTCCCCATCAGGCCCTCACCAGCACAATCAGCGGAGATCTCTGGCCTGCCTGGGAAGTTCTAACACTTATAGCAGGTGCCCATTTCAGAGCAGCGCATGAAGTTTTACTGTCTAGGATGTAAGTCCACAGGTTGCCTGAGAACCTGAACCAGAAGCTGCAGGAGAGCAGGGAGGAAGACTGGAGGGAGAGGAGGATGTCTTGTCTGTGTGATGTGCATCATGGTTGGGAGGAGTGTGACTATTGCCTTAAGTTTCTGAGGCCTTCAGGCAGCACCTCCCTGATACTCCATTCAGCTCCCTTGTATGGCTGATCCTCCAAGAAATGGACCTGCCCTGAGAATTGTGTGGGAGCTCACAGGGTCAGACCCAGTGGGTCTTCTGTTGAATTTCTCTCTGAAGGCAAAGGAGGCAAAGAAAACGGGTTGGGATTCCCATTCATGGGACAGTTGTCATTGATCATGACACACAGTTATTAGGACTCAATATCCAGTTCTCTGAAACCAGCAGATAGGAGGAAGAGAATATTTTTGTTATCATATGAGCCAAGTGTGTTACAAGGAGAGAAGCCTGGACAGTAAGTGGAATTCTTCAGGAGGAAGTGGAGAGAGAAAACACTGCACTGTTTTAGGTACCGAAATGCTTTTCCATGTTCTCAATAACAGAGAAATTCTCATTGACTGTCGTCACAGAGAGTTCGGGATGCAGAGACTGCAGGGTAAGAGACAGCCTCAGCTGCAGGGAGGGAGCTGATGTTGCCTATGGGGATGGTACATGCAAATGGGGCCCCTCCCTGTGGTCCTAAAATCCAGCCCAGGCCCAGACTTTGTAGCTCTGAGAGAGGAGCCCACTGCCCTCTGTCTGAACTTTCCCTACTCTGTGCCCAGGACTGAAGAAGAGGAGGCACCATGAAGTGTGTGCTGGTCTGGATTTTCCTTTTGTCAATTTCCCATGGTAATATTAACTAGAACCTGTTTTTTCTGTAGTGTGAATATGTGCATGTGTATTTTTGTTTGTGCATGTATGTAACTATTTGTGACAACTTCTAATGTTTGTTTGCAGGTATCCTGTGTCAAGTTCAGCTGATGGAATCTGGGGGTGACTTGAGAAAGCCAGGAGGGTCTCTGCACCTCTCCTGTTCAGGTTCAGGATTCACCTTTTCTAACTATGACATGAAATGGGTCCGGCAGGCTCCAGGGAAGGGGCTGGAGGGGATCTCATACATTAGTAGCAGTAGTGGCAGAAGCATATACTATGCAGACTCTGTGAAGGGCCGATTCACCGCCTCCAGGGATAACAACAATAACAAGCTCTATCTGCAAATGAACAGCCTGAAACCTGAGGACACGGCCACTTATTACTGTGCTAGAGACACAGTGAGGGGAAGGCAAGGCTAACCCAGACAAAAACCCCTTCTGAAGGGTGGCCACAGGGGGATGCTCCAGAACCACTGAGCACAAGGAGCAGCTGCAGGAGCAGGTGCAGGGAGAAAGTTAAGGACTGGTTTTCTTTCAGGATCTAGAGCTTCTTTCCATCTGTTTCCCCAGGGAGCATCTCTAAATTGATGTTCTGATGCCTATCACTAATATAATAAATTACAATAGTTTTGATGCAATAGGAGGAAGCACAATCACATGCAAAATATGCCAACTCTCCCTTATGAAATGACTCTGCCAATGTTTGCCTCATTCAGAATTCTTATTACTTCCTGGCAGCCTGGTGAATCTTTCAGAATGAGACTAAAAGCAGAAGATGCAGCACTATCCTTGTTAGGAAAATCTCTGTGCTTCACATGAGAACCAAGGGAAAGGGTGTTCCTGGATCTAGACTGTATTGGGTTTCAAACTGCACCCTTATTCACACCAAAGTGCAGATATCAGACTCAGAATCCTCTCATTGTCTATTTGCCTGATGATGCATTTTAATTTCCCTGAATCTTTTTTTCACCTTTCTCTTTGTTCCTTTTATTCCCTGTCAATGAATATGAGTTTCCTGTGGTCTAATTCCCAAGGCTCAGGCATATTACCTAGAGCTTCTGTGAAAATAGCCAATCTGAAAGCTGAGGACAAGACCCTCAATTGTGAAAGTGAAGTGAGAGGAAGTCAGTTTGAGCCCAGACAAAACCTCTCCTATAGGACAGCAGGAGGGACTGGGCTTTATGGTGAACTCAGGACCAGGGGTCCCTCAGTGCCCAACTAAGGAGCAGGAAGAGAGGGAAAACTAGGTTTGCTCTTAGAATCTGGAATTTCCTCTTACTATCCAAAAAAATCTTCCCTCATGACTCTGCCTTTGTTCTTCCATGGAAACTTCTTATAATCGCTCATCTGATAGTGGTTCATGTAGAATGGGAACTCAATGCATTTTTAAAAAGATTTATTTTATTTTATTTTTTCCATGCCCTTGTTGTTTTTCACTTTCTGTGTGTGTTTTCCTTGTTTCATTATTAGGCACCCAGGACTTGAATCTGGGATCTCTGATGTTGGAAGATTTGCCTAGTCACTTGAGCCCTCTCTGCTCCCTGCTCTGTTGTCTCTTATTCCGTTATTTCCTCCCTTTATCTCTATTTTCATCCTCTTTTTGCATCAGCTCACTGCACCTGCCCATCACATCAGCTCCCTGTCTTCTTTAGGAGCTACTGGAAACCTCTGTTCCCTTCTTCGTTGTGTCTTGCACTGTATTTTTTTTAATTCTTGCATCTCTTTTGTCAGCTTGCTTCACCTTCCCATTACATCATCTTTCTGTCTTCTTAAGGAGGCATTGATCCAAACCAGTGACCTCCCATGTGGTAAGCAGAAGCCCAGGCACCTGAGCCACATATGTTTCCCTCAAAACATTTTTTAACTAATTTTATAATTATTTTCAAAGGAGCTTTAGATTAAATAAATGTTATATAAAAAATATAGGGGTTTCCCATATACTCCACCTATACCCCTCCCAAACTTTCCCTCATTAACGATGTCGTTCATTAATGTGGTACATTTGTTACATTTGATGAACACATGCTGAAGCATTGCTACTAACTATGGACTATTGTTTACATTATAGTTTATACTTTGCAAAATACAATTATATAGGTTTTGACAGAATGGATAATGGCCTGTATCCATCATTGCAATATCATGCAGAATGCCAACTCATTTTTTTCCTCTGTACATTTGCTTTTTTAATTGTATTTTTTGAAGATACATAGATCACAAAAAATGTTACATTAAAAAATATAAGAAGTTCCCATATACCCCACACCAACCCCACCCCACTTCTCCCATATGAACAACCTCTTTCATCACTGTGGCACATTCGTTGCATTTTGTGAATATATTTTCGAGCACTGCTGCACCACATGGATAATAGTTTACATTGTAGTTTACACTCTACCCCAGTCCACTCAGTTGGTTAGGGCAGGAAACACTCTGGTTTGTTTGTTTTACTCAGGTCAGCTAACAGGTAGGTGAAGATGGTCAACCATCACACCAGGAAACCAAGAGTGCCTAAAATTGCAAGCAGAAGAATCGCATCTATCAACCATGTGGGATCTATGCCCCCTCTCAATATAGAGGTGGAGTGGACGTCACCATCCCAGCGTCCACAGGATGGAGGAATAAATTATGGGTTAGTGGGGACTTACTGGTATTTTACAACATAATTATTGTGACTAGTAATGGAAGAAATTGTAGCATTGATGTGGAGAAATTGGCGATGGTATTTGCTGAGGGCAGGGAGAGGGAAGAAGAGATGTGATGTGGGAGCATTTTTGGGACTTGGAGTTGTCCTAAATGATATGGCAGGGACAGATGCTGGACATTATATATCCTGCCAACTCAGTTTTAATCTTTCCAAGTTCACACTGCTGTGAGCAATAATATATTAGTACATTATTATTGACTAGGAAAGCAAGTGCTCTTCATCCAAATTCCAGTGCTATGCAAGGATTTTTTATTCTCTACCCTGTATCAGTCATACTCTAATAAAACACTTATCTCCCAGAATGACTGATATTAATGTGGGGGTGGCTTTTCTCAGTCCATTTAGCTGCCCTGCATGGAGCTGAGACAATTTTAATAGTTGCCATCCTGCACTTCTCTTTGGATCCTATGGCTACGCTTCTCAGTGAGTTTCTCCACTATATATTCCTTGCCAACATCAGGGAAGGAAGCATCCTCGGTGACTCTTTAATGGTCCTCATTCACCCTTCCAGGAGTCATTGACACTCTTTAGTATATCTCCTCTGCATTGGTGAACCAATGACCTCTCTTCATCCTCACCACTGCCAACCCAATTCAGCCCATGAACACCACTCTGCAGAATACCCATCCTCCTGCAAACCCCATGCCATCCAGCCCCTTTTCCAGGGTGTCTATGGTGTGCCTGATCCAGCATATCTGTCCCTACTACATGTGCAGAAAAGAGGACTCCTCTTGCTTCTTCTGCTCCTGTGACATACTGAGGGCTCCCAGTTCTCTGACAATGGAGTCCAAGCCCCAAGGTTATTGACACCCTGAAAACACCCCTGTGAGGCCACAGGTGGGAATGAACCTAGGAGTCCTGAATTAATTTCTGTCATTATTGCTGTGGATATCTGCTTTATTTGGGATTGCTGAAAACTAATAATTTCTACATTTTGTACTGAAAAAAACATGCATCACAATTCTACATGGTAAATATTTTTTTACTTTAATCAAAATCTCATATCAATATTACAAAGAAGAAAATTAATCCTGCATATATATATATTTACAAAATTAAGTAATATTTTGAAAAGGACAACACAACATATAAAAACTTAGGAGATGCAGAAAAAGGTGTACTGAGAGGGAAACTCATAACTTTAAATTCATAGATGAAAAAGAAGAAAGGGCTAAAATTAAAGACCTAATTCTTTGTATATTGTGTTTCCCATAACAGGGTAGCTTTTATTTAACAATGAAAGCACCTCAGTTTAAGTGCATTAATGATATTTCACTGAAACTCTGTCAAGTCAATTAGCAGAGTCAAGACCAGGTTTCCCTCATCCTTATCATAAGATGAATAGAAAAGTCATAAGAAGAAAACCCAGAACAGAATTTCTTTGGGTGGGCATGGAATCCAGTATGAGGTTTGGAAGCTTGAGTCTGGAAAAAACTGGCAAACCAGGGAGTTTCTGAGACTCTCCGCTGTAACCAATAGATTCATGTTCAGCAGTTGCAACATCTGGTCACCCAGGACACAGAGGAATGGCTGTGGGTCTCATACATTGGTAGTGGAGGTGGTTCTACATAGTTGATAGACAATGTAAAGGGTTGATTTGACATCTACAGGGACAATGCCCAGAATATACTATATCTTCAAAAGAACAGTCTGAGAGCCAAGGACATAGATATTTATTGCTTCTCAATATAAATATTAAGGGGAATTCAGTGTGAGCCCAGATACAATCTTCCCATGCCTGAAAGACCTGGTTGTTCTGGTTTAGCCAAGCCAGTGCCTATGGAGACTCATTTACTCTCAGGATCTGGATATTCTCTCCATCTAATATTTGTCCCAAAGGAAATCTCTAGACTTATGGTTCTGTTCCTACCTCTGATGTTTCTGAATTGGAAAATATTCATTGTAATTGGAAGAAACAATCTCACATCATTAAAAAGGAGAAAGTTACTTTTGGAGACAGGAAAAGAGACTGGGAAAGCTGTCTATGATGCAAGTGTGACCCTGAGTAAAGGAGACAGGAAAGTTGAATGACATTTTCCTCACCTTCTGTGCAGTCCATGGAGAGTACAGCTAGGCCCACAGGGCATAATGGATCCAAAGTTGCCAATCAGTGACTCCACTGTCCCTTAGAAATGGCCTGTCTTTATTCCTCAGTAGTTAGTCATTGCCTGGGAGAAAGCCTTAGATTGCCTATTTTGCACTGTCTTATTTTGGCAGACTGATACAACACACACCCCAGAAGGTGTTATGTCAGCAAAAAGAATTTTTGGAAAGCTTTAGAGGGGCAATTCTTTCTCTCACAAGTCTGTAGAATAGTAGTACTTGCTTGCTACAGTCCTTGGAGTTCCATGGCTTGTATCCCTGCCTTCTGTCACATTAACACTTCACTCCCCTTATTTTTGTAATTCATATTTCCTCCGACTTCCTTTTCTATTTCTCCCTGTAGTTTTCTCTAAATTCTGGCTTCTGGGTTCCTCTATTTACATTGAATCTAATAATAGGAAATAAGACCCACCCTGATTCAATTTGACCACACCATAACTTAAAATAGCATATTCAAAATTTCCTTATTAAAGTGCCTGTGCAGTGAGTGAGTGCCTGCATGAAATATCGAGAGTCCATATGGTAAGCCAAGGGCCTATGCAATGAGCCAAGTTGCCCACAAGGTCAGTCTAGTGTGCATGCTGGTGCTTTCATGGCAACCTGAGTGTCCACACAATTGCCTGCATAGTGAGTCAAGTTCCCATGTGGCAATCCAAGCACCTGTGCAGTGAGCTGAGTGCCTTTGTGAGTGTCTGTGCAGTGAACTAAGTGCCCATGCAAGTGCCAGCTTGGTGAGCTGAGTGCTCATGTGGTGAGCTGAGTGCCAGTGTGACTGCCTGCATAGTGAGCCAGTGCCTGTGCAGTGAGCTAGTGCCTGCACAGTGAGCCAAGTGCCCATGCTACAATCCAAGTACCCATGTGGTGAGCTGGTGCCCACTCAAATGAGTCACACAGAAAGATCATGACACAACAAAAAGAAAGATGAAGAGGAGAGTCAACATAAAGTGCAGCAGAGACCAGGAACTGAAGAGGCACAAATGAAAGGGGACCTCTCTTCACATCAGAGGTCCCCAGGATTCAATCCAAGTGAATCCTAGAGGAGAAAGATAATAAGAGAAGACAAAAAGAGAAATAGATAAGAATATCACACAGCAAATGGACACAAACAGTAAAAAAAAAAAACAAAACAAAAAACAGCAGGTTGAGGGAGGGGAAGAAAAAAGATATTGTGATTACATAAATGTTACATAAAAAATGTGGATTCCCATAGATCCCACTCACAACCCATTGCACTCTTTCCCACATTAACAACTTCCTTCATTAGTGTGATACGTTTGTTACAGTTGATGAGCCTGTTTTGGAGAATTGCCACTAAGTGTGGATTATCCTGTAGGTAGAAAGGAAAAAAAAACAGGAGAGAGAATTGGAAGAGAGTGTAATAACAACTGAAAAATAAGAATAGAAATAAAAACAATATATGGGCGGCGGACTTGGTTCTGTGTTTAGGGCACCCGTCTACCACATGGGAGTTCCGTGGTTCAAACCCTGGGCCTCTTTGACCCATGTGGAGCTGGCCCATATGCAGCGCTGATGTGCACAAGGAGTGCCCTGCAATGCAGGAGTGTCCCCCGCATAGGGGAGCCCCACGCACAAGGAGTGTGCCCTGTAAAGAGAGCCGCCCAGCACAAAGGAAAGTACAGCCTGACCAGGAATGGTGCCTCACACACGGAGAGCTGACACAAGATGACACAACAAAAAGAAACACAGATTCCCGTGCCGCTGACAACAGAAGTGGACAAAAGAAGACGACGCAGCAAATAGACACAAAGAACAGACAACTGTGGTGGTGGGGGGAGGGAGGGGGAGAAATAAATAAATTAATTAATTAAAAAATAAAAAAACAACATATGGTATACATTAACCAAAAGAAAATATGGCTAATATAATTCCTTGACAGTAATAACATGAATGTTAACAGATTATACTCACCAGTTAAGAGACATGAATTGTCAGAATGGATAAGGAAATATGAAATACACATAATCATTTAACAAATATTTGGTTCAGCCACACTCTCACCCTCATATCCATGGAAACTAAGTCAATTAACGAGGTTTCCTTTTTACTTAATATTTCAGTCCTCAAATTTTTGTTTTCCACTTGTATATTCTTATAAACAGTAAGGAGAAACCATGTACAACTTCGATGCTTAGCTTGTAAATTTCCCAAGTTAAAATTCCAAATTCATCAGTTAAAATTTCTGCCTTCCATCTGCTAACAGAACACATTATTCACATTCCCTTGCCATTTTATAACAAGGATTGCCTTTCTTCCATCTTCCAACAACACAAATAAATTCATTTTAAGCTTTAATTGAATGATCATATATTTTTCTACTGACGCTTTCTAAAAGGCAATCTAGGTTTTAGCATTAAGCACCCCAGGAATATTCCAACCTTTACCACTACCCCATTTTATAGGCATTTCCACATATTTATCTAATTTGTACAGGAACCCACCATTTCCAACTAATAGCACTTATCTTGTTTTCCAGGGCTGCTATATCAAATGAATCAGAATGTTTTGCTTGCAAAACTGGAAGTTATTGTCTTAGAATTTTGGAGACTGGAAATTCAAAATCAGCATATCAGCAGGGATATGCTTTCTCTGGATATCTGGAGTTTTCTTGCTGGTAATACATAATGTATGTCTCCTTCTGTTTCTGATTATTGGCTGGACCAAATGCCCTCAGCTATTAAGACTAAACTCATGTTTGATATTGGTTGACTCTGACTCAGTTTGGCAGACCTTAACTAGTAATATCTTCAAAGAGCCAATATACAAATAGATTTACATTCACCAGACCAGAGGTTAGGACTTCAACGTGTTTTACTCCATAACCACCAATTACTGACTTGGGCATCACTGTTAAACATCTAGATTTTAGAGATATCTATAGAAACTGCCCTCGGCAACAGAATATATATTTGTCTTATGTACACAAGGAATGTTTTGTTTGATATAACAATGATATCCCATAAAATACATCTAAATAAATTTAAAAGAATAGAAATAATATAAATATGTAACTAAATACAATGAAATTAAATTAAAAATAAGAGCTAAGCTCACAATTATTATACACTTACTGTTTATGTTTATGTATGAGTGATATACTTCAATAAAGTAATTTAAATATGTAAAAATTAATAACAGAAAAAATAAGAAAATTTAAAAATAGGTAGAATTTTAAAATGGACTCCTTTGGTTAATCAATTTTTCAAAGGAAAGATCAAACAAAAAATAAGAATACACATTGAAATGAATTAAAATTAAACACACCAGATCAAAAAAATGGATGAGGATAAAGTAGAACTTAGAGGGGGATTTAAGTATGCAAATTCCTCTGTTAAAATAAAGTTATCAAAAATAATCTAACCCTCATTTTTAGACATTAGAAAAATAAAAGCCATTTAAATTTCAAATGAAGAGTAGGAGGGATATGCTAATAATTAGAGTGGAAAATAATGAAATAGAGAATAGAAACACAATACAAATAAATCTTGAAACCAAAATAGGTATTGTGGGAAGATCAAGATCATCAAAATTGAGAAAACTTTCCTGAACTTGACCAAGGGAAAAAGCAGAGAGAAGAAAGAAATTACTAGAAGAAGACAGCAGAAAGTAAGTATAACTACTAATTTTACAGAATTTTAAAATATAATTATAAAAGGGTATTATGAACAAGAAAATGGTAATAAATTATGCAACTTAAATGAAGTGAATACATTCATATAAAGTTACAAACTACCAACACTGACTTAGATCAAAATAAACAACCTGAATAGGACTTTATCAATAAAGTGATTCAATATAGTAATAATAAAAGAACATATCCATAGAAAACCCATGTAGATATTGATGACTGCATATGGCAAATATTTTTATAATTTTAGCAATTACATGTCATCCTAATTATTGTACCCTGAAATCTCATCCAGAATATGCCCCTGGATTTTTTGGTGGTTGTTATTTTTCATTTCACCTTATCTTAAGCTATTCTTGACAATGTGCATTTCCAAACATTGTAAAATCAATTGGACAACATTCACACTATATGTTCAAGGATTTATGGATATTGCTTTGAGTCTCTAGACTAAATAAGGAAGAAACGATATTTTGAAATATATTTTCAATATACAAATATGATATGCCAATTAATTTAATTTTATCCCCTTTGACTCCTTTAACTAATATTTAGCTGTTTTAAGAGGAAGCATTTAATCATATGTTTGGCCTTGATTCCTTGATTTTTATTTAAGTTTAAAGTTTTTTAAAAAATTTCAGAGTGAACTGAGTTCCATTTTAGACTCTGGGATTTCCTGTTTCTGTCCAGAAAAGTCTCCCTAAGGATCCCTTAGGGTTTCTTCCTATTTATTTCCATGCTTTCTCTCATTTCATGGTGGTCAATGTTGAATGGACCTCAATTCAGTTTTCACACAGAGGCTGCTTTTTGGCTATGTGGAACAACAGCAGGTAGAACTTCCTGATTCCTGAGCAGAGACTCCCATGGGGAGCCTGCAGGCATGCCAGAAGCCATGCTTATCATTCTAGAAAGAATGAAGAGACACCCACTTATTTGACTGACCTGGCACTACAGAGTTCCAGCTTAATATCAAAGTTCACATTTTCACACAATTCAGTACCAACATCTGGAGGCATGAAAACATACACTGGCATCGAATAAACCAAAAAACACTAAAGAGTCAAGGCACACAGACAGAAAAACAAAGCCCATCAATTTGACTCATAATTTCCATTTTTGAGCTACAGCTTGTTAAATATTGCAACCTTAGCAAGGGGGAGCTTTTAATAAGATTCTTTGCTTATCCTTGCTGTTTACAAAACAAGCTCATTTGAAATGCAGCACCAAAACAAAGACCTACTTCTGGCTAAACTTTTCCTTTGTTCAACTCATATTTAGACCAAGCTTTATTACAAAAAAAAACAATCCACTTTTCTGCAAGCAAGATTTTCCAAATCCAGACAAGTTTTTCAGGATGCATTCCATTAGACAGCACTGGGATGCATGCTACTTTAATGGAATTGTAGTTGGTGCTGGGGTTTTAGATATATTTAGGGGATTTGAATCTCTGGACTGATAATGTGACACTCAGGCCCAGAGCCTCAACAGACTTCAGCTCCTACACTTTGATTTATTGGACTTACCCCACTCAGCTAACATCGAGTTGAAGAAGGTCAACCACCACACCGTGGAGCCTAGAGTGTCTACAACTGAAAGCAGGAGGAGTGCATCCAGTATCCATGTGGAATCTAATGACACCTTATTTTCTATGGCAGTGAAAAGAGAGCAGCCAAAATAAAGGCACCAGCAGTAGTAGTTCATTTTTCCTTTTTGTTTTTTTTTTTTTAATTTTTTTATTTTTTATTGACTTTGTAATAATATTACATTAAAAATATATATGTGAGGTCCCATTCAACCCCACCCCCCACCCCCCCCTCCCCCCCCCCCAACAACACTCGTTCCCATCATCATGACACATCCATTGGATTTGGTAAGTACATCTTTGGGCACCTCTGCACCTCATATACATTGGTTCACATCATGGCCCATACTCTCCTCTATTCCATCAAGTGGGCCCTGTGAGGATTTACAATGTCCGGTGATTACCTCTGAAGCACCATCCAGGGCAGCTCCATGTCCCGAAGACGCCTCCACCTCTCATCTCTTCCTGCCTTTCCCCATACCCTTTGTCCATTATGTCCACTTTTCCCAATCCAATGCCACCTCTTCTATGTGGACATTGGATTGGTTGTGTCCATTGCACCTCTATGTCAAGAGGAGGCTCAGATTCCACCTGGATGCTGGATGCAATCCTCCCATTTTCAGTTGTAATCACTCTAGGCTCCATGGTGTGGTGGTTGTCCTTCTTCAACTCCATCTTAGCTGAGTGTGGTAAGTCCAATAAATCAGATTGTAGGTGCTGGAGTCTGTTGAGGCTCAGGACTTGGCTATCACATTGTCAGTCCAGAGATTCAAATCCCCTAAATATATCTTAAACCCCAACATTAACTGCACCTCCAGCACATTACCATGAAAGTCTTATGAAGGGAGATCCCATCTGAGTCCAGATTCATCACACATAAACACCATTTCCAAAGAGGGGCCATCTGCCCTGGTAGTTAACCCCATCGGCCATGACCATAACTCCCATGGGTCTCTTTAGCCCTCAAAGGAACCAATATCTGGGGGTTGTATCTGCTTTATCTGTCTCTCTGACTCTGCTCAGTTGTGCATGAGGGCAAACCTTCTGCCAGCCTCCAGACTCTTTTTTAGAAACTCGTAGCCATATAAACTCATTTCTCCTTTCCATTTCCCCCTTACTTTAGGTCAAACAGCATTTTAAAGTCATGGTATTTTATGTAGACATGGATATTCTGCTGATCCGCATTGAACCTTCCGTATAAGGTCATTTTCCAGTTGCATCATCAGTTGGTAGTTGATAGTAGTCCCTCGTTGCCAGGGAGGCTCATCCCCGGGTGTCATGTCCCACGCTGGGGGGAAGGCATTGCATTTACATGCTGAGTTTGGCTTCGAGACTGGCCACATTTGAGTAACATGAAGGCTGACAGAAGGAAATTCCCAGGCACAAAGTTGCTCTAGGCCTTGTTCTTATTTTGGGTTTATCAGCTCACAAGCATAGTCATTAGTATCAGGGGCTCACTGTTGAATCCTCACTCCCTCCCGGTCCCCACCACTGTACCTGGGAGACTGTCGCTGCTCCCCTAGGGACCACGACAGAGCACCACTGGCCAGGAACCCAGTACCCCCCCTACTGTGGTTTTTAATTGTTGCCACTATGAGTATATCCAAACATTACCATGCACCCTGGACATATGTTCTGTACAGCTCCCTGTCAGTCATATATCACCTGTCATTGGTATCCCATACCAGTATCCCTCCATTGCCATTGTTGAAACACTCTGTGATCCAGAACTCCCCGAAATTTGAAGCCCAATATAATGTCATGGTCCCTTACTAGGGAATGGCATATAGCGATGACTTTAAATGATAGATAAAGAACTTGGATAAAGTTAGATAAAGAACTTAGATAAAGAATGTTGACTTGAAAAAATTCCACATCCTATTTTTTTCTTTTTTTTTTTTCCCCCCCCTAAATTTCAGCTTTTCTACACAGGAGTCCTAGACCACAGCAATGTATATATATAATATACAGCACTCCCACACATCCACCAGAAAACCTTTTCCCTTCCACAGTGATACTCTTACGCCCTATTCATATCATATTTACTTAAAGTGATGTACAGAGTCTGAGACATTAGCTTTCTAACAAGGTGACATCTGTGCTTACATTATGGTGCATACTTTAGGATACACAGTTCTTTACATTTTTAGTTATCCTATGTTTTACATTATGGTTTACATTATCAGTCTGTCATCTCCTATATGTTATGGTGTAATATTACATGTTTTATATCCATCCTTGTGTACTCTCAAGAAACTACTCTCTTACCCCCCATTTACTTTGGTTCCACACATTTAACGTCCATTTTCCCTTCCACCTTGGTGCCCTCAGTGATAGCCAACCTCCGTTTCCTGAGGAGCCACTTCCAGAGATAGATGGAATAGTGTTCAGGGCCTAACTTGCTCAACTGCCCCAATGCCCTGGGAGCCACCCTTTCTCTCGAGGGATACAGTTCCCTCTATTGGATGGCATTAGTCCTCCCCAGGATGTGGGTCCACCCCCACTCTCACTACTTGGGTTTCTACCCCATGGTGTCACCCACTCTGGCAGAATGAGCATTTAGACATTCCCCAGGAGCCCGTCCTGCATCAGACCCTCCCCTCCGAGCATTCTAAACAGGTAACCCTCTTTATTATATTTTGATATGATTTTCTCGGCATTTTACTCTCCACCAACACCTGACCCTCTCCTGGTTCGTATGCTACCCCTCCCTCCCCCCACTTTTGGGCAACGTTACCCACCCGCCCCTCCCCAGCCACCCTCAAACCCGCAAAGCCCCAAGCAAAGGCAACCCCTTGCCCCCCTTTTATCTCTTCTTTGTGTTCATACTTACCACCATCTCGTCTTAAATTCCACCCCTGCAGACATTGGCTCATATCCTTCCTCCACCCTCCGATTTCCTGCAAGCCTATCGTTCAGTCTCTTGCTATCTAGGGCAGCTTGTTTATTTCATATCATTGAGGTCATGTAGTATTTGTCCTTCAATGTCTGGGTTGCTTCACTCAACATAAGGTTCTCAAGATTCATCCATGTTATCACATGTGTTTGTAGTGTGTTTGTTCTTACAGCCGAGTAGTATTCCATTGTGTGTATATACCACATTTTATTGATCCACTCGTCTGTTGATGGGCATTTGGGTTGATTCCAACTTTTGGCAATAGTGAACAATGCTGCTATGAACATTGGTGTACATATATTGGTTTGTGTTCTTGTTTTCAGTTCTGCTGGGTATATTCCCAGCAGTGGTATTGCTGGGTCATATGGCAAATCTATGGCTAGTTTTTTGAGAAACCGCCATACTGTTCTCCAGAATGGTTGGATCCTTCTGCATTCCCACCAGCAGTGGATGAGTGTTCCCCTTCCTTCACATCCTCTCCAGCACTTGTATTCTTCTGTTTTTTTCATAGCTGCCAATCTTATGGGTGTAAGATGGTATCTCATTGTGGTTTTGATTTGCATTTCCCTGATAGCTAGAGATTTGGAACATTTTTTCATGTGCTTTCTTGCCATTTGTATTTCTTCTTCGGAGAAGTGTCTGTTTAAGTCTTTTTCCCATTTTTTAAATGGGTTGTTTATCTTTTTATTTTCAAGATATAGGAGTTCTTTATATATGCAAGTTATAAGTTTCTTATCAGATATATGATTGCCAAATATTTTCTCCCACTGTGTGGGCTCCCTTTTTACTTCCTTCACAAACTCCTTTGAGGTGCAGAAGGCTTTAATTTTGAGGAAGTCCCATTTATCTATTAGTTCTTTTGCTGCTCGTGCTTTTGGTGAGATATTCATAAATCCATTACCTATTACAAGGTCCTGTAGATGTTTCCCTACACTGCTTTCTAAGGTTTTTATGGTCTTGGCTCTTATATTTAGGTCTTTGATCCATCTTGAGTTGATCTTTGTATAAGGTGTGAGATGGTAATCCTCTTTCATTCTTTTACATATGGCTATCCAGTTCTCCAGACACCATTTGTTGAATAGGCCACTCTCTCCCAGTTGAGAGGGTTTGGTGGCTTTATCGAATATTATGTGGTTGTATATGTGAGGTTCTATATCAGAGCTTTCAATTCGATTCCATTGGTCTATATGTCTCTCCTTATGCCAATACCATGCTGTTTTCACCACCGTAGCTTTATAGTATGTTTTGAAGTCAGGTAGTGTGATTCCTCCAATTTCGTTTTTCTTTTTCAGTATGTCTTTGGCTATTCGGGGTCTCTTTCCTTTCCAAATAAATTTCATAGTTAGTTTTTCTAGTTCCTTACAGAAGGCTGCATTGATTTTTATTGGGATTGCATTGAATGTGTAGATCAATTTTGGTAGGATAGACATCTTAATAATGTTCAGTCTTCCTATCCATGAACAAGGAATAGTCTTCCATTTATTTAGGTCTTCTTTGATTTCCTTGAACAATCTTGTATAGTTCTCAGTGTATAAGTTCTTTACCTCTTTAGTTAAATTTATTCCTAAGTATTTGATTTTTTTATTTACTATTGTGAATGGTATTTGTTTCTTGATTTCCTCCTGATCTTGCTCATTATTGGTGTACAGAAATGCTACTGATTTTTGCGCATTGATCTTATAACCTGCGACTTTACTAAACTCATTTATGAGTTCTAGAATCTTCGTTGTAGATCTCTCAGGGTTTTCTATGTATAGGATCATGTCATCTGCAAATAATGAAATTTTGACTTCTTCCTTTCCAATTTGAATGCCTTTTATTTCTGGTTCTTGCCTCAGTGCTCGAGCAAGTACTTCTAAGACAATGTTAAATAGGAGCGGCGACAGTGGGCATCCTTGTCTTGTTCCTGAGTTTAGAGGGAAGGAGTCTAGGAATTTCTCCATTGTAAACAATATTGTCTTTAGGTTTTTCATATATACTCTTTATCATGTTCAAAAAATTTCCTTGTATTCCAATCATTTGAAGTGTTTTTATCAAGAAAGGGTGCTGTATTTTTTCAAATGCATTTTCTGCATCAATAGATATAATCATGTGATTTTTTTCCTTCAATATGTTTATATGGTGTATTACGTTGATTGATTTTCTTATGTTGAACCATCCTTGCATACCTGGGATGAATCCCACTTGGTCGTGGTGTATAATTCGTTTAATGTGTTGTTGAATATGATTAGCAAGTATTTTGTTAAGTATTTTTGCGTCTAGGTTCATTAGAGAAATTGGTCTGTAATTTTCCTTTCTTGTGATGTCTTTGTTTGGCTTTGGTACTAGGGTAATGTTGGCATCATAGAAGGAGTTGGGTAATGTTCTTTCTGTTTCGATGGTTTGGAATAGTTTCAGCAGGATTGGTGTCAGTTCTTTCCGGAATGTTTTGTAGAATTCACCTGTGAATCCATCTGGCCCTGGGCTCTTCTTAGTTGGGAGATTTTTAATAACTGATTCTATCTCTCTGGTTGTGATTGGTTTGTTAAGATCATCAATTTCTTCTTTTGTCAATATGGGCTGTTTATGTGTTTCTAGGAATTTGTCCATTTCCTCTAGATTGTCATTTTTGTTGGAATATAGTTTTTCAAAATATCCTCTTATGATAGTCTTTATTTCTGTGGGGTCAGTGGTGATATCGCCTTTCTCATTTCTTATTTTGTGTATTTGCATCTTCTCTCTTTTTTTCTTTGTTAGTGTTGCTAAAGGTTTGTCAATTTTGTTAATCTTCTCAAAAAACCAGCTCTTGGTCTTGTTTATCTGTTCAAGTGCTTTCTTATTTTCTATTTCATTTAGTTCTGCTCTTATCTTTGTTATTTCCTTCCTTCTTCTTCCTGTTGGGTTACTTTGTTGTTGTTTTTCTAATTCCTTCAAATGTGCAGTTAGTTCTTCAATTTTTGCTCTTTCTTCTTTTTTGATATATGAATTTATGGCTATAAACTTCCCTCTCAGTACTGCTTTTGCTGCATCCCATAAATTTTGGTATGTTGTGTTATCATTATCATTTGTTTCAAGGTAGTCATTGATTTCTTTTGAGATTTCCTCTTTGACCCACTGTTTTTCTAAGAGTGTGTTGTTTAATTTCCAAATCGTGGTGTGAAATCTGGGCTTCTTTCCCTTGCAAATCTCCAGCTTGACTCCACTGTGGTCAGAGATAATGTTTTGTATGATTTCAATCTTTCTGAATTCGTTCAGCCTTTCTTTGTGGCCTAGCATATGATCTATCTTGGAGAATGATCCATGTGCTCTTGAGAAAAATGTATATCCTGCTGTGTTTGGGTGTAGCGATCTATATATGTCTATTTGATCGAGCTCCTCTAATATACTATTCTGATGTTTTGTTTCTTTGGTGATTCTCTTTTGAGATGTTCTGTCCAGTGTTGATAGTGGTGTATTAAAATCCCCCACTATAATTGTAGATGTATCTATTCTTTCACTTAGTTTTTCCAGCGTTTGCCTGACGTATTTAGAGGCACCCTTGTTAGGGGCATAGATATTTATGATTGTTCGATCTTCTTGACAGATTTTCCCTTGGACTAAAATGTAGTATCCTTCTTTGTCTCTCACAATTGTTTCACATTTAAAGTCTATTTTGTCTGATATTAATATAGCTACTCCTGCCTTTTTTTGGTTATTGTTAGCTTGTATGATTGTTTTCCAGCTTTTCACTTTCAATCTCCATGCGTCTCTGGGTCTAAGATGTATCTCTTGTAGACAGCATATGGATGGGTCATATTTCCTTATCCAATGTCCCAGTCTGAATCTTTTGATAGGTGAGTTTATTCCGTTGACATTCAGTGTTATTACTGTCAAGGAATTATTTGTGTTAACCATACTTTGATTGGATTTGTGTTTGTCATATTTTGTTTGTATATTTTTTTTTGTCTTTTTTGTTGTTGTTGTTGGTCTTATACTCTCCTCCAACTTTGCCTTTCCTGTTTTTTCCTTTCTTCCTGCAGCACTCCCTTTAGAATTTCTTGAAGGGGAGGTTTCTTGTTGGTATACTCTTTCAGTTTCTGTTTGTCTGCAAATATTTTGAACTCTCCATCATATTTGAATGCTAGTTTAGCTGGATAAAGTATTCTTGGTTGGAAATTTCTTTCCTTTAGTACCTTGACTATATCATACCACTCTTTTCTTGCCTCCATGGTTTCAGAAGAGAAATCAGCACTTAATCTAATTGAGCTTCCCTTGTATGTGATGGTTTTCTTTTCTCTTGCTGCTTTTAGGATTTTCTCTTTGTCTTGAGCATTGGATAATTTGACAAGTATATGTCTTGGGGTGGGCCTGTTGGGGTTTATGACTTGTGGAGTGCGCTGTGCTTCTTGGATATGTACATCTGTCTCTTTCAGTAGATTTGGGAAGTTTTCAGCCATTATTTCCTGCAACACTCTTTCTGACCCCTTTCCCTTCTCTTCACCTTCTGGAATGCCTATAATACGTATGTTTGAGCATTTTGCATTGTCATTCAGGTCCCTAAATCCTAATTGGATTTTTTCTATCTTCTTATTGACCCCTTCTACTATCTGTTTGATTTCTGATGTACTGTCTTCCACATCACTAATTCTCTGCTCTGTCTTTTCTAGTCTGCTGATATTTGCTGCAAGTGTATTTTTGATTTCTTGAACTGTGGTGTTCATTCCCATCATATCTGTTATGTTTTTGCGTATGTCTGCAATTTCCCCTCCAAGTGATGTCTTCATGTTGTTAACCTCTTTCATTACTGCATCAAATTTGTCGGTGATAAATGATCTGAGATCTTTCATTGCTTGTGCCAAGTTTTGCTCCCCTTCGTGATTATTGGTTTGTTGATTGGATTCAGCCATGTTTTCCTGATTATTGGTTTGGTTCGTAGATTTTTGTTGCTTTCTGGTCATCTCTTTATTTTGACGAATTTAATCAGTTCCTTAGCTTCTTTGTCTGCTCTTGGAGGTTAATTAGTTGTTATTTTTGCACAGGTGTTATATCTTCTCTTTGTCACTTTTTTCTTCTTATTCTAGTTACTTGTTGTTGGTTAAGTTCACTTTAGAGGAAAGTATTAGTGTTGGGGAAAGGCAATTGTGTAAGCAAGGGAAAAGTGTAAAGTTGTATTGGTGATGTATGTTAATAAAGCAAGAATATGAGATCTGGAAGGATGGAGGTTAGATTCATGTAGATTGTATAGAGTTATAGCTGTAGGTAGAGTACCTTTTATGAAGTAGATGACTGAATTTGGGAGGAATATGGTATGAACTACACAGCTATTGTTTTCATGAGAGAGGGAAAAAGAAAAGAAAGGTAATAGTTTCAAGAGTGGATAATAGACAGAAAACAGAACAAAGGTATTAGAAATTAAGAGTTAGACACTTTGTGGATCAAAGAACGGGAGGTGGGGGGTGAAATATAGGAGAGACAGTACATGATAGTGGATATCAAGATGCAGGGGAAGGGGGATAGTGTAGGTAGCCTAAATCAGTTCACACAGAAATGAGGCAGTGGAGGATGGGAAAACCCAGCAAATGTGAGGTGTTCCCTGTAGCACCTATTGTATACTTGAATTAAAGTAAAAATAAGTGGAAGATGAGGGACAAGAGGAAAAGAGAAAACCGAAAAAAAAACAAAACTAATTATATTAAAGAAAAAAGAAAGGCAAGAAGAAAGGAAGAAATGAAAAGAGGATGGGCAAACGGTGGGGAACGGATAGGGAGAAGAGAGATACAGGTACACACGTGTCACAATTGCAACACTATCTAAAACAACAACTTCCCCCCGCTTTGCCCTAAAACCCCCCGTCTGTCTGCCCAAATGGGTCTGCAAGCACCTCCCTTCCCACAAACCCCCAATAGGCCGCCCAGGGCCCACGAACTCCCCAGTACTGCAGATGCTCCAAAAAAAAAAAAAAAAAAAAAAAATTAAGTAAAATAAATTAAAAAAAAAAAAAAACAACAACAAAAAAAAACCAGAAACCCCTCCCCAGGCCCGGCTCCGCCCGCCGCGGAGGCTTGGACCGGCTCTGCCCGGCTCCTCACGCCGCCTTGGCCTGGCCTGGCTCCGCCCAGCTCCGCTCGCTACAGCGGCCCAGCCGGCTCCGGCGTCCACCTCCCGCCACCGCGGCCTGGACCGGCCCTGCCCAGCTCCGTACCCGCCGCGGCCTGAACCGGCCCCGCCCGGCTCCAAATGCTACCGCGGCCCGCAGCCGGGGCCTGAACCGGCCCCGCCCGGCTCCAAACGCTACCGCGGCCTGCAGCCGGGGCCTGAACCGGCCCCGCCCGGCTCCAAACCCTACCGCGGCCCGCAGCCGGGGCCTAAACCGGCCCCGCCCGGTTCCAAACGCTACCGCGGCTCGGCTCGGCCTGGCTTGGCCCCGCCCGGCCCCGCTCGCCGCCGGCGCAGCCCGGCCCGGCTCCGGCGTCTGCCGCTGCGGCCCGGCCTGGCTCAGCCCCACCGAGCGGGGCTAGATGCCTCGTCTCCGCCTACCCAAGGAGGGAATCCTCTACAGGTAGCTGGGATCTCCGTGTATATTTCACAGACGAATCCTCTCTGTTACCTTCCCTCCAAATCGATGTCCAGACACCTCCGGACCAGCAAAAATCCCGAAACAATCCGGTCCCAAAGAGTCTCCAACGCCGCCCAGCCGATTCCCTGCAGAAGACTCTAACAGGGATGTTCACTCAGCCGCCATCTTGCCCCCTCCCCTCTCTCAGTTTCCCTTTTTGTTTTTTTAAGTGAAGTAGGAGGAAATCTTAAACCCATCAATGCCTCTTCCACTGTAACCCAACCCTCACTATCTTAGTGACAGCAAAACCAGATGCCAAACAGCAGTTAGCTCAATCCAAACATCAGCCTTATTCCCTCTTCTTTTCAGACCTAGGGAAGATGGCCTCCCATGAACTTTTGGAGGTACTGGGGCCTTCTTTGGGAGCTGACCAGGTCCCCTTCTAACATTTAAAGTAAGACTTTTCTGACATTATGCCCCCCAGGGAGATCTTATCTGTCTGGTGTCTGAAGTTTCATTTTCGTTTCCAGGATTCCCTTTTAAATCCTTCAGTGTGTCTGATTTTTCTCTGGGAGGACTCTGGCAGAGCCCACATTTTTCTGGACCAAAAGTGGTCTATGGGTATTCAGACCTGGGGTTCACCTGAGCCACCCTGTCTTCCTCAGATTTGTCTGAAAGGGGCAGCTAAATGTTGCCGTCTCTGGCCTTCATTGGAATCAGGAATGAGCCCCCAAGAAATGTTGTGGAAGCAGAGATTTAATGATCAAATATTGAAGGCCAGAATTCATGAATATTCTTGAGAAGGAAAATTTATTAATGACAGGTTAGATTCAGGGGCTCCTGTCCAAAAATCTGAGCATTGCACCCATCTTATAGATTGCTTTTATGGAGAGAGCCTGGGGGATGCAGTTAGGAAGCACTTGTGCCTGAATTTAGGTTTCAGTTTTTGGAGCTTGTGTTTCTGGGATCTGGGCAGACTGGAGTGGTTGGCATGGTGATGAGAGGCAGGGCTGCAGTTCTTATTGTTTGCATGCACATGTGGCTTATGCTGGAATTTTAAATTTAGCAAGCATACACACAGAGCCCAGGTTATTCATGAAGAAACATACAGCCAACACACACAATGGTAGGTGGAAGTCATTTGGAAATCAAGGAGTATGTTCAACTGTAAACAAAACTATTCCATTCTTCTTCCCCTTAATATCTGCCTGAAGGTGTCACAGTGGACATTGCCTAAATCCCTCAAGATTGAGAAATGAACAAAACCAAGGGGAGAGTGCAATTGCTGACTAAAGCAGATTTATTATTGTAGTTATCCTCTTGTGTTAGCAGAGTAATTTGTAGCATTGATATAAAAATGGTTCCTGGAAATTTTCTGAAGAAAATAATGACCAAAGAGCAACAAAATAAACTATCTCACTGCATAGAATCTAAATTTTTACCTGATTGAAGATTACGTAAGTCAAAGTAATAAAAAAATTGCAATATTTTGAATGGCAATATTGTAATAAATTACGACATGAGATCTATGATTTTAAAAATGGGCAAGATATCTAAAACTGACAGAAAAATTTTTGTGCTGTAGAAAATCTCACTCTGCAATTTACAGAATATCAGTATATATTCTTAAATTCTTAGTATACTCTGCTTATTTTTGGTCAAAGATATGCTAAGAATAGTAATATTTTTCATCCATTTTATAAAAGCAGATTAAATAAAAATAGTATCAACTTCATCTGTGGAGTTCAAAATTATGTATTTTGCATATATTTCTGGTGAAAAAATATATATGTCAACTTCCTGATACTATTGGACATTGTCTTAAAATATAAATTCATAATTTTAGAAGCAATAATATAATTCCCCAAAATTTACCTCATAAGTTAATGCGATTTTTTTGTTTTATGCTGTTTTATGATGTTTACATGAGTTTTTAATTTTTGACTAATTTTAGATTTACAGGAAAATTTCAAAGAAAATATAGATACACCACCCCAGTTTCCTTAGTGTTAACATCTTGCATTAATACAACACATTTGTGCAAATTAAGAAATAAACATTGGTACATTTGTATTTATTATACTCTATTATTATAATTAAATCATTTTCCACTAATACCCTTTTAAGATTATTTTTTATCAAAGCATTTGTAGCTTTAAGTAAAAAAACCTTGCAAACAGTGTTTCCCATAAGTGCACACATAATTTCTTACAATTGTTGAAACAATATTAATATAATTGTACTATTATTATAATCCATAATTTACATTAGGCCTCCCTCTTTGTGTTTTAAGGTATATAATTTTTAAGTCTGTTGATTTATATATATATATATATATACACACACACAAATACCCAAATTGAATAAACACATTTATCCGTTTCAATTATTCAATTGAATGGTGTTAATTGCCTTCACAATTCTACCACCATCAACCATCAATACCATCCATTACCAAAACTTTTCATCATGCCAAACAAAAACTACATTAAAAAATTTTTAAGGATTTATTTATATATTTATTTCTCTCCCCTTCTCCCCACCCCTGCCCCAGTTGTGTGTTCTCTGTGTCTATTTGCTGAGTGTTCTTCTTTGTCCACTTCTATTGTTGTCAGCAGCATGTGAATCTGTGTTTCTTTTAGTTGCATCATCTTGTTGTATCAGCTCTCCATGTATGCGGCGCCATTCCTGGGCAGGCTGCACTTTGTTTTTCACTGGGCAGCTCTCCTTACAGGGCGCACTCCTTGCACATGGGGTTCCTCTAAGTGGAGAGACACCCCTGGGTGGCAAAGCACTCCTTGCACACATCAGCACTGCACACGGGCCAACTCCACACGGTCAAGGAGGCCTGGGGTTTGAACCATGCACCTCCCATGTAGTAGGCAGATGCCCTAACCACTGGGCCAAGTCTGCTTCCCAGAATTAAGCATCATATCCCCATTTCCCAACCCCACCCAGCTCCTGGTAACCTGTATTCTATTTTCTGACTTGATAAATTTGGATACTTCAATCATTCTTTATAATTGATATCATACAACATTTCTTATATTGACAGCCTTATTTCACACCACATGATTTCTTGAAGTTTCATCATATTGTAGCATGTATCGGAACTCCATTCTTTTTTTTTTTTAATTTTTTTTATTTTTTATTGACTTTGTAATAATATTACATTAAAAATATATATGTGAGGTCCCATTCAACCCCACCCCCCCACCCCCCCTCTCCCCCCCCCCCCAACAACACTCGTTCCCATCATCATGACACATCCATTGGATTTGGTAAGTACATCTTTGGGCACCTCTGCACCTCATATACATTGGTTCACATCATGGCCCATACTCTCCTCTATTCCATCAAGTGGGCCCTGTGAGGATTTACAATGTCCGGTGATTACCTCTGAAGCACCATCCAGGGCAGCTCCATGTCCCGAAGACGCCTCCACCTCTCATCTCTTCCTGCCTTTCCCCATACCCTTTGTCCATTATGTCCACTTTTCCCAATCCAATGCCACCTCTTCTATGTGGACATTGGATTGGTTGTGTCCATTGCACCTCTATGTCAAGAGGAGGCTCAGATTCCACCTGGATGCTGGATGCAATCCTCCCATTTTCAGTTTGAAAAGCGTAATAATAGCCTAATTATGTGCATATCACATTGTGATTATTAATTCACAAGTTGAATTATTTCCAAATTATTTCCACCATTTGGCAATTGTTAATAATGCCACTATAAACATCTGTGCAAACACACTTGTTTGAGTCAATATTTTCAATTCTATTATGTATATATCCAGAATTGGGTTTGCCAGGTGTCATCACCATTATGCTTTTTTTGTTTGTTTGTTATAAAGATACAATCTAGAACACTACATTGAATTTAGCTCTCATATCTACTAATAATTTCTGGCAAGGGATAGGTTGAATAATAGGTGGATTTCCAGTGGGATATTCTATATGTGGAAATTGGATCAAGGAAGTAAAAAATACTGTTCATATTATCCTTTCTGTACTTATTAACTTCTTAGTTAGTTATTGAACAACTCCTGATGGTGGAGATTTTTAGTCTTCAGTTATAATATGGATTTTTCTATTTCAATTACCAGTTTCATTATATGGGGTTTGGGGAATTGACCCCCTTTTCACTATGTAATTCCTATCTCTATTACAAATAGTCTTAATTTTTTGAAATCTACTTTGCATGAAATTAATATTGAGACTCACAGTTTCTTTTGCCCTTGTTTTCAAGGTCTATCTATCTATCTATCTATCTATCTATCTATCTATCTATCATCTGTCTATCTATCTATCATTTCATGATCTTTCCATCCAAACTTTGCCTTTTCCTCTTTAAAGTATCTAAATATAAAATGGCTTTCTTGTAAGCAGCATACAGTTGCAACTATCATGTAATGCATTAAATAAGAATATTACTTTTCATTTTGTCTAGCTTTTTGTTGCTGTATGAAGCAAACCTTTCTCAATCTTCTCTACAGTCATGCTGAGCAGTAGTCTTTTCTGTAGAAGCCAAAACCTGGAAATTTCTAAGTACTTGTATACAGGTGAATAAATAAATAACTTGGATTATAAGTAACCATTGGCAAAGCATTCAGCATCAAAATTAATGAATGCCTTGTAGCTGCTCAAAAGGGTGCAATCCACACGACTTTGCATTAGTGAGTAAGACACAGTGGAGGAAAGCAGTGTGAGCCCAGATTCAAACCTCCCCTGTAGACTGGCCTCGAGGGGGTGCACAGGACCACATTAAGTCAGGATCATGTGCAGACGGAGGCATGGGAGGGCATCCTTTGTTATCTGGAGTTTTCTCCAAAGGCCTGTGTTTCCCCTTCTCTCCAAGTGATCACTTTTTTTGGCCATTAATCAGTTCCCCTGTGGTTGCATTGAGAGTTCAACCACTGAGAGCAGAGAGAGAAACTGTGATGTCCATAGGCTCTGTTGGAACTCAGAGGAGACTGACAAGGGACTGCAAATGTTGACCAGCTACAACAGCCATACTGGCCACAACTCTAACTCAGGATGCTTGCCAAGGGCAATTCCAGCTGCCACCTACAACAAACAAAGTGAATGCTCAAGAACAAAGAGGATTTGCTGTTGGGACACGTATTTTTTGTGACACAAAATGTAGGAGCTCAGGGCTACAGCTCTCTATAGCATAAGCAGGACTGCCTCAGGGGCCTTTCAGGAATACAGACCCCAGGAGTGAAGACCTGTGTAGATGCAGGGGGAAGGCCAGAGCATGCAGCCCCAGGACCAGGTCAAAAAGCAGGTGAGGGGAAACTCAAGACCACTGATCAAGATGCAGGTACAGTGCAGGTGAAAGTGGTCCTCAGGATATTTGAGTCCAGGAATGTGAACCAGTGTCTTGTGGAAGAAGAGTTCTGAACCACTGAAATCAGAGTCCAGGATCCAGGACAAATGCAGGGGAGCTCAACACTATCATTCCAGAGGACAGAGACTGGGGCAGGTATGGGGGGATCACAGGACCATGGAGCCTAGCCTACAGAGCAGAGACAAGGCAGGTACAGGGGCTCTCAGCAACATGGAGTCAAAGGGCCAGGTCTAGGTCTGATGCCATGAGAGATCAGGAACACCAAGACCAAGGTCGATTTTAGGAAAAACTCATTATCATGGAGACAAGGGATGAGGAACAGTGGTAGGCAGAAATCAGAAGCACTCATTCCTAAGACAAGAATGAGAGGCAGGTGCAGGAAAGCTCAAGACCACCAAGTCCAGGGTCGGAACCAGGGACAAGGTCTGGGGCAGCAGGGGTGTGTAGCACAGGGGACTGTATGAGGAGCATGTGCAGGAGGAGTCTAAGGAGCTCCTTTCAGCGTCCAGGCCTTGGATGCTCAGGTGGTCCCTTTTGATGATTGGGCCTGATCTGAGACCATTTACCAGAGAGTTTAAGCCTAGATGAGTTTTTTTTTTCTTTTTGCCATTTTATAAAGTTATTTAAGGATAACACAGTATGTTGTATATGCTAATGGATATGAATGAGGAAAAGAATGGCATGTGATGATTTTCTAGAACAAGATTTTTCTGGCTTGAGAATCACCTATTACTTTAAAATGGCTTTAATACATTACCAGCATTGTTGTCAGATAAGAGGGCAAAGGTGTAAATGTGGGCAATACATCTGAAATGAGCTTCAAAAGAAGATTTCCAGGCTTACCATTTCCAATTTCAGCAAGGTTGATAAGAGGCACAGCTACAGAGCAGGGAACCAAGAATGGATTCCCATCTGCTCTACTACTAGCTGTGGATGCTGCTTTATCTTTTAAATATAGTGGCACATTTGTGGATAATTTTGTCCTTTCTGGTGAATCTGTTGTCATTTTCACTAGTTTCAAGGTAGTTATTGATTTCTTTTGAGATTTCCTCCTTGAACCACTATTGGTCTAAGAGTCTGTTGTTTAACTTCCATATCTTGGTGCCTAATCTAAGTCTCTGTCCCTTGCAGATTTGCAGCTTCATTCCACTGTGGTCAGAGAAATTATTTTGTATGATTTCAATCTTTCTGAATTCATTGAGACTTTCTCTGTGGCCTAGCACATGGTCTATCTTGGAGAATGATCCATGTGCCCTTAAGAAGAATATATACCCTGCTTTATTTGGGTGCAATGTTCTTTATATATCTATTAGGTCCAACTCCACTAATACATTTTTCAAAGACTTTGTTTCTTTATTGATTCTCTTTTGAGATGTTCTGTCCAATGGTGATAATGTTGTATTAAATTACCCACTATAATTATAGAAACATCTATTCCTTCACTTAGTTTTGCCTCATATATTTGGATGTGTCTTGGCTAGGAACATAAAGGTTTGTGATTGTTCTTTCTTCTTGAAAGATTACCGTTTTACTAATATGTAGTGTTCATTTTTGTATTTCACAACAGTTTTGCATTTAAAGACTATTTTTTCAGATATTAATATAGATAATTCTGCTCTTTTTTGATTATTGCTTGCTTGTATGATTGTTTCCCAGCCATTCACTTTTAACTTACTTGAATCTCTGAGTCTAAAGTGTGTTTATTGTAGACAGTGTATAGATGGTTCATATGTCCTTAGCCATTCTTCCAATGTGCTTCTCTTGTCAAATGATTTTAATCCATTGACATTCATTGCTATTAGTCTCAAGGAATTACTTACATTAGCCATATTTTCTTTGGATTTGTATGTCATGTGTTCTTTTTTTCTCTTTTTGTCTTTAGAGATGTTCTTACACTCTCCTCCAACTCTGTCTCTCCTATTGTTTTATTTCCTCCTGCAGAATTCTCTCTAGTATTCCTTGAGGGGCAGGTTTCTTGTTGGCATACTCTATTAGTTTCGGTTTATCTGTGAATATTTTGATCTCTCCATCAATTTTGAATGCTAGCTTTTTGGATAGAGTACTTTTGGGTGGAATTTTTTTTCTTTTAGTAACTTGACTTTGTCATACTACTGACTTTTTGCCTCCATCTTTTCAGATGAGAAATCAACACATAATCTTATTGAGCTTCCCTTGTATGTGATGGTTCTCTTTTCTCTTGTTACCTTTCATATTTTCTCTTTGTCTTGCGTGTAGGATAATTTGACAAGTAAATATCTTTTGTAAGTCTGTTGGGATTTATGCTGTTTGGGGTGCCTTGTGCTTCCTGGACATGTACATCCATCTCCATCAATAGGTTTATTATTTCCTCCAGCACCTGTTCTTTCCCCTCCCCCATGTCTTCTCCTTCTAGGATGCCTATAGTGTATACATATATTAGTGCATTTTGTGTTTTTATTCAGGTCCTAAATCCCTGCTGGATTTTTATATCTTTTTAAAATCAATTCTACTATCTGTTCAATTTCAGATGTTCTGTCTTCCACATCACTAATTCTTTTCTCTGCTTCTTCAATTCTGCTGTTATTTGCTGAGATTGTATTTTTTATTTCTTGGATTGTTCCATTCATCATCATCATATCTGTTATTTCTTTTAGTATTTTTACAATTTCTTCTGTATGCTCTTCAAGTGTTTTCTTAATATCCTTAATCTCTTCCTTCCCCTCATTAAATTGGTCCAAGATATATGTTTTGAG
This sequence comes from Dasypus novemcinctus, assembly GCF_030445035.2. Lineage (NCBI taxonomy): Eukaryota > Metazoa > Chordata > Mammalia > Cingulata > Dasypodidae > Dasypus > Dasypus novemcinctus. The sequence continues at coordinate 58,112,985 of NC_080691.1, read as the reverse complement.
ATCTTTGATTAGTCATTTGTTTTTCTGCTCCTTTAGTTTTTAGTTTGTTCATTGGATTAGGCCATGTTTTCATGATTATTGGTATGGTCGGTAGACTTTTGTTGCTGCCTGGTCATCATTTTATCTTGATTGCTCTGTTCAGTTAATTAGCTTCTCTGACTAGTCTTGGGGTTTATTTAGGTGCTGTTGGTGTGTGTTTAGTGTTCTCTTTGACACTTTATTCTTCTTATTCTATTACCATGTTGTTTTCTAAGTTCCCTTGAAGGTAATTATTAGGTCCAGGGAAAGCAAAAGAGATAAGGAAAAAAGTATAATAGTAGCATTGATAGTAAATGTCAGCAGAGGAACCATGTGAGACCTAGGAGAAAGGATATTAAACTCTTATAAGCTGTGTAGAGATATAACAGTAAAAAAGTGGAGTACCTAAAATTAAATGATGAATTGACTATGGAGAAGAATATAGTTTGAATTAAAAAGCTGGTGTGGTAAGGAGAGATGTAAAGATAAAAGAAAGGACAATAACATACAGACTGAATAAAATATAGAAAACAGAAGAGAGGTGTTAGAAAGAAATAGTCAGAAAAATTAGGGGCTAAACAAAAAGAGTTGGAATGTAAGAGAAACTATAGACAATGGAAAATAGAAAGACATAAAGGAAAGGGGATAGCATTGGTGCCCAAATCAGTACACACTAAAAAGAGGAAATCAAGGATGAGGAAGTACAGCAAACAAGAAACACTGCCTGCAGTACCTAATAGAAAAAAAGGAAAAAGAGGAAAAAAAGTGCCATGTGGGGATAAGGAGGAAGAAAAGACAAGAAAACAAATAAAAAAAAGACCAGACAAGGCCTCAAGCAAGGAATCCTCTTTGCAATTGAATAAACTGCTTAGGAGTTCATCCTTTCCTGTTCCATCCCTCCTCACTTCCTTCTCTCCCAGGGCAACACAAAGGTTGTGTGTGTGAGGACTCCCCTCTGAGATTCAAATGGGACCCTTGTAAACCAATTCACCACAGAAAGTAATGACTCAGTTTCTTTGAAAGAGAGCACCCACACCTTGCCAGCAACTCTAAATATGCTATTGGACGCCTACCAAGCAAATCCTACTGTCCCCTCCCTCAGGTGCACTGTGCAGGAACTAATTGCCTGAGTCTACTTTCTCCCAGACGGAGTTTCCCTATCCCAGGCCTTTAGGTAAATTGGGGTATCTCAGCATATTTGCCTCTCCTTTCTTCCTAACTTCTCCCTGAGCCAGCTGGCATGTTCCTCCAAGCTCAAAAAAAGGGAGGGCCTGACAATTGGACCTGCAGTCCTTGGGCTCCTCTGCACCCCTCACCAAAACCTGGAGTTTGTCCAAGACTTGAGGCCTAGGGGAGTGCCAGTGTTGAGGGGGTATTGGATTCAGGATCCCAGGCTCGAGGGGTTGCAGGCTTGGGGAACATGGGTTTGGGGAATGTGTGTTAGGGGAAATGCGGGGTTTGGGGAATGAGAGTTTCAAGGATCACAGGTTTATTTTTTTTATTTTTTTTATTTTTTTTATTTTTTATTTATTTATTTATTTTTTATTGACTTTGTAATAATATTACATTAAAAATATATATGTGAGGTCCCATTCAACCCCCCCCACCCCCCCTCTCCCCCCCTCCCCAACAACACTCGTTCCCATCATCATGACACATCCATTGGATTTTGTAAGTACATCTTTGGGCACCTCTGCACCTCATAGACAATGGTCCACATCATGGCCCATACTCTCCTCCATTCCATCCAGTGGGCCCTGTGAGGATTTACAATGTCCGGTGATTACCTCTGAAGCACCATCCAGGGCAGCTCCATGTCCCAAAGACGCCTCCACCTCTCATCTCTTCCTGCCTTTCCCCATACCCATCGTCCACCATGTCCACTTTTCCAAATCCAATGCCACCTCTTCTATGTGGACATTGGATTGGTTGTGTCCATTGCACCTCTATGTCAAGAGGAGGCTCAGATTCCACATGGATGCTGGATGCAATCCTCCCATTTTCAGTTGAAATCACTCTAGGCTTCATGGTGTGGTTGTTGTCCTTCTTCAACTCCATCTTAGTTGAGTGTGGTAAGTCCAATAAATCAGATTGTAGGTGCTGGAGTCTGTTGAGGCTCAGGACTTGGCTATCACATTGTCAGTCCAGAGATTCAAATCCCCTAAATATATCTTAAACCCCAACATTAACTGCACCTCCAGCACATTAGCATGAAAGTCTTATGAAGGAAGATCCCATCTGAGTCCAGATTCATCACACATAAACACCATTTCCAAAGAGGGGCCATCTGACCTGGTAGTTAACCCCATCAGCCATGACCATAACTCCCATGGGTCTCTTTAGCCCTCAAAGGAACCAATATCTGGGGGTTGTATCTGCTTTTTCTGTCTCTCTGACTCTGCTCAGTTGTGCATGATGGCAATCCTTCTGCCAGCCTCCAGACTCTTTTTTAGAAACTCGTAGCCATATAAACTCATTTCTCCTTTCCATTTCCCCCTTACTTTAGGTCAAACAGCATTTTAAAGTCATGTTATTTTATGTAGACATGGATATTCTGCTGAAGGATCACAGGTTTAGAGATCATGTGTTTGGAAAACAAGGGGCTCAGGAATGATGCCTTGTGACTGGCAGTGTTCAGGGAATGTTGTGGCCAACAGCCCTAAGGGAAAAGTTTAGCCTCCCCACAGATCTGGCTCTAGTGTCAGAAACCAAAGTTTCCTTGAGTAAGAACTCCTTTTGTTGTATCCTCTCCTGGTTGATGTTCAGAAACCTCCTGCTTTGTGGTTTCCCAAAATTGATCACTCAGGCAGGATTCTGTCCCCACTCAACTGGTTTTTGCAGGAGAGATGATGAGGGTGCACTCACTCAAATGCCATTATGCTCCACCCGTATAATAGTTAAAATTTGGTCTTTTTTTTTTCTGTGATTTGCCATGATTTGACTTTGAGTTACTTTTAATGATATTTGTTGAAAGTATATTGTTTTCCATTAAAAAAATCAGATATTAGTATCCGAATAACTAGTGCATTACTCTATAATATCAATAGCTTACTATTCAAATATTTGTGTGTTTGTAGTAAAATGAAGCTTTAGCTGCAAAATAATTCCTGAAGCAACTTGGTTATATATAGAGAGATTTTCCTTTCTCTAAAATAAGCAGAAAACTTTTGATAATAATGAAGCTGTTGTTTAAAAGTAGGTTTATCTTCCCATGAAAAGAGAAGTTGAGGAATGAATAATTTTTCTTATGTAAACTCCAATGAATGAATTTTCCCAGACCTTGTTACAATATGACTCATTGGAAAGGGTCTATCTCTTGGTACTTGCTCTACTGTGAATGAATAATTGAGTTATAATGAAAGGATTAAATAGAGCCATTACATTTGAAATATATATTAAAAGGAATTGAAGATTAAATTGCTGAAACTCTTTTAAAATAAAATATGTGTGGGTGCTTGTGTGTGCACATGTAGTATTCAGCATTCCTCAAGAAACTCTCTGAGGAAGGGGACATATTCATATTGGTGTTCTTCACAGACTAGCAAATGTATCACATACAAAATATGCAAGTAAATATTGATCACATAATTTTGTCTTTATTTCTTAATGTTACTTTAAAAAAATATGAGGTCCCCATATACCTCCCACCCTCCTCACTCCATTCCTCCCCCCATAACAACAACCATCGTCATGAGACATTCATTGCATTTGGTGACTACATCTCTGAGCACTGCTGTACCTCGTTGTCAATGGTCCACACCATAGCCCACACACTTCCCCAGTCCACTCAGTGGGCCATGGGGTGACATACAATGTTTAGTAACTGTCCCTGCAGCACCACCCAGGACAACTCCAACCCCCAAAAATGCCCCCACATCACATCTATTCCTCCCACTCCCTACCCCCAGAAGCCACCATGGCCACTTTCTCCACACACCAATGCTCCATCACACAGAAATACAAACTCCAAAGTAGGGCCAAGTGACATGGCACTGAACTCCATCTGCCATGACCATAGAACATGTGGGTCTCTGTAGCCCTCACAAGAACCAATACCTGGGGTTGTATCTATTTTATCTGTCTCTGGGACTCTGCTCAGTTGTGCATAAGGGCAACCTCTCTCATAACCTCCTAGCTCTTTTTGGAGAGTCACAGCCACATCAACTCATTTGTCCTTTCCATTTCCCCCTTTGATTCAGGTCAAAAAGCATTTTTAACTCCTGGTATTATATGTAGACTGAGATATTCTGCTGGTCCAATTTGACCCTTTTATTCAAGGTCATTTTCTAGTTACATCATCAGCTGGTACTTGGTTGTAATCCCTCGGTGCCAGGGAGACTCTTCTCAGGGAGTCATGTCCCACACTTGCGGTAACGCAGCACATTTACATGCTGAGTTTGGCTTTGAGACTGGCCACATTTGAACAACATGGAGGCTCTCAGGAGGTAACTCTTAGGCACCCTGCAGCTCTATGCCTTGTTCTTATTTCAGGTGCACAAGTTTATAAGCATAGTCATTAGTATCAATGGCTCATTGTTGGACCTTCCTTCTTTTTTGGTCTTTGCCATTGCACTTGGGGAATTGTTGCTGTTCCTTTAGGGACTGCAATACGGCTCCCCTGACTAGGAACTCAGTACTCCCTCAGTTATTTTTAATTGTATCCACTATGAAAATATCCAAATATTTTTTGTACCCTGGATATATTCCCTGGAGAACTCCTTGCCAACCATGTCTTCCCTATCAGTAATATCCCACACCAGTATTCCTCCCCTGTCATTGTTGAACGTCTCTGTGATATTGATCACAATTTGACATATATAAGATTGCATTTATTGGTGCATGAATTTATAAACTTATGCTGTTTTAGATTCATTCCTATGCTGCTCAGTTAAATTCCACAAAATCGGTCAGTTAAAGTACAGGTACTTATTCACTCATATTTTGAGTCTGAATAAATGTCTAAATCAAGGCATGATCAAGATCATGCTTTTTTCCTGATGATTGTGGCATTCTGGGCCTGGCTGCTGATAATCATTGGTCCTTAGCTTGTCATATGCAATGCACAAGTTCGCTTCTCCTGGTCTTTTGGTTTTCTTCCTGTTTCTGTTAAACTTCAAATTCTTGCTTTCATGGCTTTGTCTCCCTATGTCTGAATTGCATTCTGCTTATAAAGGACTCCAATAACTGGATTAAAACTCATCTGGACTGAGGTAGGCCACAGCTTAACTGAAGTAATGTCATCAATAACTCTTACTTCCAATGAATTGATAACCACAGGAATGGATTACATTTAAGAAACTGATTTTTTAGGGTATATCCAACTTTACACCTTCACACTTCCTAAAACTTTCACCATGGATTAGTGTGATCACTAATTACAATTAAGGAAAGAATATTACTACAGTTGTCCTATTAACTAATATTTAATTTATTTAAGTTTTCCCCTTCAAATCAGAGTATATGATTGATTATCCTGAAGATTTTTCATCAATATTGAGACATATATATTGAGCTGCCATTTTCTGTTCTTTCATTTTTGTGAATTTGAAATCAAGTTGTAAAAACTAAAAACTAAATTTAAAAACTGAAAAAAGTATTGAGACATATTAAACTGATTATGGAGAGTGGATTTGACTGAAGCAGAAGAACCTGTGCTTTCCACATGGGAGGTCCCAGGTTTGATTCCCAATATGTCCTAAAACAAAGAGTAAAACAATAAGCGAACAAAGAGAAAAAGCATCTCAGGAGCTGATGTGGCTCTGTGGTTGAGTACCAGCTCTCTACATATGAGGTGCTAAATTCAATCCCCAGCCCTGGACCTCAAAAAAAAAAGTTGATTATGTTTTTTTCATTAATTTTTCAACCAGAGATTTTCATTCATTCATTCTAATATGATGCTATTTTTTGTGTGGTGTTGTTTTAGGAGGTAACAGGGATCGAATCTAGGACCTCACACATGGGAAGCAGGCACTCAGGCACTGATCACCTAGCTCAACTATGATGAAAAGTTTTAATACTGTATAAAGCATCACATCTTTCACACATTTTATTTATTCTGGCTCTAATTTGTACATTATTTTTATTTTGCAATTTTATTGAATATGTATTTTTATCAAAAACTTTCAGGTAATTTGCATAGTTAAGTATTTAATATTTTTAAAGTATTATCTAATTTTTCTTTTTACATTATTATGTTACTGCTTTTCTATCTGTAGGAACAAAAGCATGCAACAGTATACCTGCCTATAATAAGAATCTGTTCCAATTGTCTGAGTCTCAGTTCCACCGAGTGTTTGTATGACTCTCTCCAGATTACATTTAGGTTGCTCATATGTGACCTTATCCTTAAAAAATTCTCTTTAAATTGTTTTTTAAAAGAGTAAGTCCTACTGTCTCCATGTACTCTTTCTGCTTTGATTTTTTTTCTCCATAACAGTTACACCATCCAAATATATGGATTAGGTTAATTAGTTGATTATTACCATCCCACATGATCAAGTGTCACTGTTTTAAGATACACCTTACAATTCATCAGAATGCATGATCCACTACCTGCTCAGAGCCTTTGCACTGGTGTTCCCCCAATTTGGTATACTTTTCTCCCACGAATATGTATGGCTTACTCATACCTCTTGAAATATTTGATTAAATACCAAGGTTTTATTGAGTTCTGCTTGACCATACTATTTTCCATTGTTTGACTGTGCTTTTGCCCTCAACTCTTTTATGCCCTAATGTGTCTCACTTTTTTTTTTCAGTTTTGAAATATTGCTTTTCATATCCTAATATGGCATATCATTTAATTCCTGATATTTCTCTGTATTAACAAATTAGAATATGGGGCCAACAGGTTAAAGATCCTTTAATATTTGCTATACTGTGCATACAGTATCTGGTACATTTTAGAAATTCTGTAAAATATTTACTGACTAAATAAAATGAAGGGGCATAATGGACCATATACCTCTACTATGTAAAAACTCCAGCAGTACAACATCTCCTGAAAATTTACTAATATATTTAACAATTTCTCTTTTGTATAGCTATATTTGAAACTTCTTACCCAGTATCCATGATTTGTTTATAAAAAGTCATTATAATTAATCCATATATTTCCAAAAAAATTCAAATTTTAACCTAAAGGTGACACTTGATCTGACAAGCCTATGATGTAAATATAGTATTTTTAGGAGGTACCATCTACTGAACCCAGGCCCTCATGCATGGAAAGCAGGTACTCAACCACTGAGCCACATCTGCTCCCCAATGAGAGTTGGTTTTTCCCATTTTTTTGTTTTGTTTTTCAGGAAGTACCAGGGAACAAACCCAGAACCTTATACATGGGAAGCAGGTGCTCAAACACTTGAGCTACATACACTCCCCTGTAATTAAATTATTATTCAACTTACCAACCTGCATGATTTCTCTATTTGAAAGTTGAAAGCAATAAAAATAAACATTAAGTTATTCTTGGTCAACTAGGATTGGATGACAACATGAATAGCACTTAGCTGAATATAAGAAAAAAGGGACACTCTGATGATTAATGAAAATATTAAATAGTAAAATTAAAAATATAATGAACTAGAGAACCAAACTCTATCATCTTTGATATCAGAAGATATTTGAAATCTTTAGACAGGTTTTGACTTCTGTCAGTATAAAGGTTAAAAGAATTCCTCTGCCACCATAAACAACTCTAAACCTGAACAAAATGCAGATGAAAACTGTTTAAAATAATTGGAAACATACAGAAGGTCCCTTTTCCATGAGATAATGAACATGTATGAGATAGGTCTCATGTCTACCCTGCCTTTCTGTACTGCTGGTTCACTGATGAGATAGAGAACAAATAAAGAAAAAAAAGTATTGAATATACAAAAAGTCAGAGATTAAGGTTTTTACCAGTTGAAGTAGTTGGAACAGTAAAGATAGTGTATCCAAAATTTGCCACAAATACCAGTACTGAGATCTCTGTAGGTCCTTAGCTGAAAGTCAAGCTGTATATTTGCAAATGGAGAGTCAGCATATTTTGACAAGAAAGGTGACTTCAAGGTTGAATATGGTATGTGAATCCCAGAGTTCAGGAAGGGATGCAAAAATCTGGATTTATGGTCTAGCCCATATCACAACTATCTTTGATTAACTCAAGCATGAACTAAAAATGTTAAAAAAACAAAAGGTTGTATCATACAGAAGAATCTCATTGCCCTAAATATTCCCTGTGTTCCATCTATTATTCTCTAAATATAAAACTTAATATTAAAAAATAAAAAAGGTATAGATTAAGCAAAAAGACAATTTCCTGTAGTAAATATGATGCCCTAAGACTGAAGACAAAGGAAACATATTTGGGTCAATGGATAGAGCATCTGCCTACCACATGGGAGGTCCAGGGTTTAAACCCAGGGCCTCCTGAGCCATGTGGTGACCTGGCCCATGTGCAGTGCTGATGCACACAGGGAGGGCCATGCCATACAAGAGTGTCCCCCACATAGGGGAGCTCCATGCACAAGGAGCGTGCCATGTAAGGAAAGCCACCCCACATGAAAAAAGTGCAGCCTGCCCAAGAGTGGAGCCATACACATGGAGAGGTGACACAGCAAGATGATGCAACAAAAATTCCCGGTGTCACTGACAAGAATATAAGCAGACACAGAAAAACACAGAGCAAATGGTCACAGAGAGCGGACAACTGGAGTGGGGCGAAGGGGAGAGAAATAAATAAATAATAAATCTTTTAAAAATAAAAGACTGAAGACAAAATGAAAAATACCTTCCTTAACAAAAAATATTATAAATCCTGAAACATTCTAAAGAATTGCCAGGAATATATTGCCTGGCAGAACAAAACACAATACCCATTAAAGAATGAAAATATAATACAGATGCATTGTAATATATCATTCATAAAGTAAAATATATTCCAAAAAAATACCAAACATTAGACAAAGAAAAAAGAGAAAAAGTTAGTCAAATCAATGGAAAATAAAGTTAATAGAAACAGATTTCAAGATGTACCCAAAGTTTGAATTAGCAGCCCAGGACTTTAAAGCAGCTTTAAACATTGGTTTAACAAGTTAAGGAAAAGATGATCAAATGAGGAACTATATGAGAAATCACAGTAGAAAAAAATCAGACTAAAATAAAAATTGAATTAAATAGAAATTCTAAAAAGGAAAAGTAAAATATTTGATAAGTTTGCCAGAAGAACTGAACATCAGATAGGAGGCTATTGAAGAGATGCATCAGTGAATTTTAAATCAGATCAATATAAGTTTTTCAGACAGAAGCTAAGAAAATAAAAAAAACAATAAAAAGAGCAAAACTATTTAAATAAACAAGAACAGAACCTACATCGGTCAAACACTTGAATAAAAATTGACTGAAGTTTTATAATATTTGGAGAAAAACATAACTTACTGGTTTAAGAAATTCCAAAAATCCCAGCACGATAAATCCAATACATAAACATACACATACCACTATTCTCTGACACAGAAATACATCATAATCAAGCTAAGGAAAAAGAAGAAAGAAAGAAAAAGGGAAGGAAGGAAGGAAGGAAGGAAGGAAGGAAGGAAGGAAGGAAGGAAGGAAGGAAGGAAGGAAGGAAGGAAGGAAGGAAGGAAGGAAGGAAGGAAGGAAGGAAGGAAGGAAGGAAGGAAGGAAGGAAGGAAGGAAGGAAGGAAGGAAGGAAGGAAGGAAGGAAGGAAGGAAGGAAGGAAGGAAGGAAGGAAGGAAGGAAGGAAGGAAGGAAGGACTTCAAAACAACCAAAATGGGACAGGAATTTCCCATAACATGGCAGGATGGGGGATAGCAGGAGGAATGTTATGGTGAGTGGATAATAAGGAACATATTAATTTTGACTGGATTCCCAAAGGAAGCAATAAGAATAGAAGAAGAAAAATCTACAAAGTCTGAAAGGGCATAAAGACATATAATTCTATATTTAGTGAAATTTTTGTGAAACTTAAGTATGATATGGAGATATTTAATGAAAATGAAAAACCAGAAACTTTGTAGCTAAAAGTTCTGCAGTAGAAGAAAAGCTAAGGAGTTTGTCAGCCCTAAGAAAAATGATATGAGGAAAATTGAATCTATAGAAAGAAATGAAGAGTGTAAGGCATGATATATATATATATATATATATATATATATATATATATATATATATATATGAAATTTCTGTAAAAGTCAATTGTGTACATAAAAATAATAGCATTATATTTTCAGGTTTGTAATATTGAAGTGTATATAGGAAAATTAAATATATGTAAAGAATGGCAGAAATGATTAGTAGAAAATAAAATTAGAAATTTATAGTTTTGACATTTTATATGAAGAGATAATTATTTTTCTTTTTTCTTTTGCTAAAGGAGTTGTAGAGTTTGGAAAAAATCATGCATGAAGTACAGACATCCCACATAGCCCCTCACAAACACAATTTTACCTATTACTGACTCTTTTCATGAGTGTGGTGTTTTTACTATAATTGCTGAAGCAATATTATTATGAATATACTGTTAACTGCCATCCATAATTTACCTTAGGCTTCAGTGTTGTGTTCACTCACTGTTGTACATCTCTATGATTTTAAAAAATTTTACTCCATAAAATATATAACAACAAAATAATTTTCCTTTTTAATCACTTGCAAATATAAAATTTAGTAGTGTTAATGATCTCACTGTGGTGCTGTTGTAGCAGTTGTGAGAGGTTCAATTATTTGCATATAGAAAGACCAGGACTCAGGAATGATTTTGAGAAGGAAAAATGATTTATTTATGGTCAGCTGAACTCGGGAGCTTTCTGTTTTAAACCCGAGTCCCCCAAAAGAATTTTGAGTTCCTTTTATACATAGGAAGGGCTAAATGGTTCTTTATTTCAGTGCTCAATAGGTTTGAATTAGCATATATATCTTCCACATCCTAGGTAAGTTTTTAGCATGGACTTCATACATTCTAGATAAGTTTTTAGCACATTTGGTTTCCCTTTTCCCTGAATATTTAAAGTTTATAGATTTGCATTGATAAACTGCTTCCTGGGACTGGAGTCATTGCCATGGTTACCAAGGGCAGGGTTGCAGCCTCTCACCATCCCACACCCACAAGTCAGGATAGACAGCTTTGGTTAAGGTTATTTCTGAAGAGACAAAGAGTCACCCCCCCCATAGCCCACATCAGTGCTACCATCACCACCATCCATTACCAAAATTTTATCACTTGAAACAGAAACTCTATATCACTAATTCATTTACTCTCCATAACCTGCCCAAACCAGGGCCTTGGTAACTTCTATTCCTGTTAAGGATTCTATAAATTGGCATATCATTTTTATTTTTTATCAGTAAGGTCATGGAATATTTGTCCTTTTGGGCCTGGCTTATTTCACACAACATGGTGTCTTCAAGTTATTGCATGTTGTAGCATATATCAGAACTCCATTCCGTTTTACAGTTGAATAATATTCCCTTGTATTGTATGTATCACATTTTTGTTTATCCATTCATCTGGTGATGGACATTGGGGTTGCTTCCATCTTATTGTAATTATGAATAATATTGCTGTGATCACTATTCCCCAAATATCTGTTTAAGACACTGATTTCAATTCTTTAGTGTATATATATACATATGGAGATTCTGGGTGATATGGTAATTATATCCTCAATGTTCCCATTTTAAACAGGGAGATTTCCCTACAAATGCCTGTGGCAATCTGAAATTATTTTATGAATACCAAAAAGAGAAAGATTATGTTTTCCAACTAATCCATTCCTGTGGGCTTGAGACTCTTGACTGGACTATGTCAGTGAGGTGTGACTCAAGTCCAGTCTCCGTCCTCTTGCTGGGTCTGATATAAATGGAAACAGAGAGACACACAGAAAAAGGAAGTCACCATATTTGATCCTTCACTGTGAGAGAAAGGACTCCAATTTCACCCACAGCTGAGATGTGAGGAGAGAAGCCCCCAAGAGGCTCAAAAAGTTGAGGCTCTGGGAGAGATGAGCCCTATGCAGCTGAACTTGGGAAGAAAGTGGAGCAGCCAAGAATGATAGAGGAGGCCCCATAAGAGACCAGCCCTAAGCCTGGTTGCCCTCAACTGAGCTCTGGAGACAGTAGATTCTGGAGGGGAAGGCAGAGACCTCAGCAAGATGGGTGGTTCATCTTGTTTCACCACATTGCAGAAGACTTCATCTAGAAAGCATCTGTGCATGTGCATTGTATGCACTATAAGATTTTACCCAAATAACTCCCATTATAAAAGCCAACCCATTTCTGGTTACTTTGCAGCTCTGTGGCAAACTGAAACTGCACCCTTTGTGCTGAGTGTTTTAACAAAAGCCTTGGATATATAACCTCTATCTAGTAACTTTAGACAAGGTTGGTTCGAAAACAGCCTGTGCAGGGGGACTAATGAGATTAGATCTTGTCATTTGAAATGGCCTGATCCTTTCTCTTATCAGTGAGTTTCAGTTTGTGGTTTTATTCTGTGACTTCTGATAATGCATATATTTTAGTCTTTGCTCAGGCCTGTGACAAACTGGTATTAGGGGAACTGACCTAGCTCTGATCTGCATTGATTGGATGTTTTCACTTTGCAGCATTTGGAAGGATAAATAGGCAAAGAGCTTTCATTTATTAAAACAGCTCTTTCTAATTTATCTCAGATTGAAAGGGGAAGAGTTGATTTCTTTCCTGGTCACTTCAAATAAACAAACCCTAGTTTTGTTTCATGGACTGAAAAGGTCTCTAAGGAGGCTTTCCTTTGCATTGAATCAGGGTTGAAAGATAATCCTATGAAAGCTGTATTATGAATTCTTCCCAGATAGATTAGCTTTCTAAAAAGACGTTTGTGCTTGTACCAAAATGTAACTGTAAATCTAGAATGAATTTGTAATGCAATCCATCTCAATATCATTTGGCAATTATAAAAATTACAAAACCTGTTGTTTTGTAAAAGATGAAAATATTACAGTATCAGCTCTTTTTTGGTAAAAAAAAAAAAATTCTGAGGATACACCAAACTGTTTTCCACAACACGTGCAACGTCACCTTTTTACATTCCTTCAAACAATGAGAAAATGCTCACATTTCTCTGTATCACGCCCAAAACTTATTTCCTGTTTTTAAAATTAGGCATACTGGTGTGTGTAAAATAGAATTTTATTGCATTTTGGAGTTGCATTTCTCCAATGGTAATTATATTCTGTATCTTATAGGTCATTTACATGTTTTCTTTGAAGAAAAAACTATTTCAAGTTTTGCCAATTTTTAAATTGGGTTGTTTTACTTTTGTTGTTTTGTGTGATATCTTTATATATTCTTGATAATAAAACATTATCCGATATATTATTTCCAATTATTATGAGATTTTTATAAAAATTTTCTCATGCATCTGTGGAAATTCACAAGTGCAAATCCCTTAGGGCACTTTGCTGGATGGGAGGTCTTGATTTAAAGGCAATCTCCTCAATTGTTTGAAGATATAATCAGCCATAGATGCAATTAACATACTGTTGATCTAAATCTACAAAGTATCTTCACAGTAACAATTAGGCCAGTGTTTACTTCTCCAAATAGCTGGACAACAATCACTTGACCTAACCGTCATAGTGAATGATGGAGGTCCACATGTAAACTTTTGCATAGTTATGCAGTTTTTGCAATAATATCTATTAAAGAGACTATTCTTACTGACATTCTACTGTGGAACTATTGTGATTGCTAATGGAAGAAATTGTGGCATTGGTGTGGAGAAAATGACCTCAGTAGCTGTTGAGTGTAGGGAGAGGGAAGAAGAGTTATGACGTGGGGGCATTTTCAGGGCTTGGATTTGTCCTAGGTGGTATTGCAGGGACAGATGCTGGACATTGTATGTATCCTGCCATGGCCCACTAGGTGGACTGGGGAAGATTGTAAACTACAATGTAAACCACTATCCATGTGGTGCAATAGTGCTCCAAAATGTATTCACCAAATGTAATGAATATCCCAGGTTGATTAAAAAAAAAAAAAAAGAGTCTGTTCTTTCCTCATTGTGTGTACATGTTATCCTTTTCAAAATTCAACTGGTTGTAGACATTAGAGTTTTTGTCTAATCTCTTAATTTAATTCCATTTGTCTATATATCTGTCTTTCTGCCAGTGTCATGATGTTTTGATTACTTTAGCTTTTAATAAATTTATATTTGGTAAGAGTTAGAGCACCACCATCCTTCTTATATTTCAAGATATATTTTGCTGTTTTGGCATTTATCCTTCCATCAAAATCTGTTGATTGGCTTTTCCATTTTTGTGAAGATTTGCATTGCAGTTTTGATTGGGATTGCATTGAATCTATAAATCACTTTTGGTTGAATTCACATTTTAACAGCATTTAGTTAATCTATGAACATGGAATTTCCTTCCATTTACTCAGGTTTTCATTGATTACTATCATAAATGTTTGGTAGTTTCCTGTGTATAAGCTTTTACTTCCTTGGCTAAGTTTAATCCTACATATGTGATTTATTTCAGTTATTAGTGTAAATGGATATTTTTCTTGATTTCCACTGACAGTTGTTCACTACTGATGTATGGAAACATAACATTTTTCATGCTGACCTACTCTGCCACCTTGCTGAATTAATTTAGTAGTCCCTCTATTTTTGTGTTTTTTTCCAAAATTTAATATAAATACGTTCATGCCATATGCAAGTGGATAACGCGTTCCTTCATTCTTCCAATTTTGATTATTTTATTTCTTTTTCTGGCCTAATTTCTCTGGCTAGAACTTCCACTTAAATGCTGAATGACATTGTTGATTGTGGACATACTTGTCTTGTACCTCATCTCGGTGGGAATGCTTTTAGTTTTTAAATATTGAATATGATGTTAGCTGTGTAAATTTTATATATGCCTTTTATAACTTTTCGTTAATTTATTATTTTTTCATAGTTTTTTTAGTGTTCTTTTTATCTGGAAGGGGAATTATTCTGCCAAATTACTTTTCTGCATCAATTAAAATGATCATGTTTGCTTCTTTTTTTACTTAGTTCTATTAATATCTTTTACTATGTTAATATATTGCCTTATGGTGAACCATCATTGCTCACCTGAAATAATGCCTACATGATCATGATGCACTATTCTTTAAGATAGTGAGTGGATTATGTTCTTGGTATTTTGTGAAGCATATTTGCCTCTCCATTAATAATAGTTATATTGGTCAATAATTATTTTGTAATAACTTTATCAGTCTTTGGTATTAGAGTAAATGAATGAATTAGGAACTCTTCCCTCTGATTCAATATTTTGGAGGACTTTGAGCAGCATTGGTGTTTCTGGATATTTGGTGCAATTTTCAGTGAAACATCTGGCCCTCTGATTTTCTTTTGGGGAAGTTTTTTGTTCTGATTTGATCTCTAGGTTTTATTGCTCTGCGCAGATCTTGTATTTCTTCTTCTGTCAGTGTACATAGTTTGTGTGTTTCTTGTAATTAGTCCATTTCGTCTAGTTTATGTAATTTTGGGGGTTACCGTTGTTTAGAGTATCCTCCTTTTTTTTCCTGTGGGGCAATGGTTATATCCCTCCTTTCATTTCTTATTTTATTCATTTGTACCCTTTCACTTTTTCCCTTTGTGAGTACAGCTACATTTTTATCAAATTTGATGATTTTTTAAAGAAGCAACTTTTGGTGTCATTGATTCTCTCTATTGTGTTTTATTCTCTATTTTATTTATCTTCTCTATAATCTTTGTTATTTCCTTTCTACTTCTCATTTTGGATTTCTATTACTAGTACCTGAAGCTGTGAAGTTAGGTTTCCTTTGTAAGAATTGTCTTATATTTTGTTGCATTTCCTCTCTTCATTACCTTTACAGCATTTACATGTTTTAATATGTTGGTTTTTGTTCATTTGCCTCAAGGTATTTTCTAATTGCCTTTGCAATTTCTTCTTGTACACATTGGTTTTTTAAGAGAGGCTTTTAAAACCTCCATACATTAATGAATTTTTGTTATCTCTCTGTTATTGATTTCTAGCATCATTCCAGTGTTGACAGAGAAGATTCATTTTGATTTCCATCTCAAAAAATTTATTAAGAACAACTATAGGGAAGCAGACTTGGCCCAGTGAATAGGGAGTCTGTTTACCGCATGGGAGGTCCGTGGTTCAAAGCCTGGGCCTCCTTGACCCGGGTGGAGCTGGCCCAGGCACAGAGATGATGCAGTCAAGGAGTGCCCCTGCCACACAGGGCTGTCCCACATAGAGGAGTCCCATGCGCAAGGAGTGCACCCCTTAAGGAGAACTGCCCAGTGCAAAAGAAAATACACCCTGCCCAGGAATGGCACTGCACACACAGAGAGCTGACACAACAAGATGATGTAACAAAAAGAAACACAGATTCCCATGCTGCTGACAACAACAGAAGCGGACAAAAGAATATGCAGTGAAAGAACACAGAGAACAGACAACTGGGGCGGGGGTGGGGGGGAGGGGAAAGAAATAAATAAAAATAAATCTTTAAAAATAATAAACTATTTTTTTCAAAAAAGAACGACTATAGGGACTATTTAGGAAAATGTCCCATGTGCACTAGAGAAGAATACATATTCTTTTTTTGGATGAGGTGTTCAACATATATGTCTGTTAGTTCTAATTTTATGCCATCTTATTGAATTGGTATTTTAATTAATATCTAGTGTACTCCTTCATCCCTTTTAATAGTTTTGGACTTGAATCAACTTTATCTGATGTTAGTACAGCTTCCTCAGCTCTTTCTTTGGGTTACTATTTAGATGGAATATTTTTCTAGCATTTCTCTGTCTGCCTAACTGAGCCTTCGCAAGTAAGGAGTTCCTTTTAAACAACATATAATTAAGTCTTTTTTTAAAAAACTAACATTTAAACTAGCTACTGAACAGACCTTTACTATGCTATTTTTGCTATTTTGATGTTGTAAACCTTTTCACTTTTTTCCCTTCTATTATTCCATTAATGTCTACTTCCATATTTATATTTATAGTGTACCATATTGAGTTTAATTTCATTTTCTTCTGTATATCTTATTCAGATATTTTCTTTCTGGTTAACATGTTGTTTAACACAAATGCCTCAATATACAAAAAGCTTCTTTAATTTAATATCACCTTAACTTAGATAACATACATAAACATAGCATTGTTCTTTACTCCTCCATTCCCACACCTTTTTTTCTACTTGTTTCAAATTATATCCTTACACATTATAAACCCTAAACCATCAATGTCTCATTTACTTTCTTTGTAGTATTTGTTTTGTTTTTTTTAGGAAGCACTGGGGATGGAATCCAGGGCTTTTTATGTGGGAAGCTGATGGTCCCCACTGAGCTACATCTTCTCCCATCTCAGTACTTTATAGGCATTTGCTTTTAAGAATCTGTACAAATAAAAAGCCTTATTACATACAAAAAATAAAATAGTATAATACTGGGGTTATTACCCATATGGTTACCTATAACTGAAATTTTTATTCCTTTATACTTTATTGTCTATACTTCAATCCTCATCTAGTGTCCTTCCTTTTTTTCTGAAGAATTCCTTTTAACATTGCTTGTAGGGCAAGTTAGTGGCAATGATTTCCTTCAGCTATTATTTATCTGGCAAAATCTTAATCTCTCCCTCATTTTTAAGAGAGTCTTGTCAGATGTAAAATTATTGGTTGAAATAATTATCTTTCAACACTAAAATATTTCATCTCATTACCTTATTGCCTCCATAGCTTTGATGAGAAATTGGCACTTAATTTTACAAGGACAGCATTTTACATAATGTACTACTTTCCTACTGCAGGTTAAAAAAGCTCTTCTTTGTCCTTGCATTTTACATATTTACTACCTTGTATCTGTGCATATTTTTCAACTTATCTTGTTTGTTGTTCATTGGGCTTTTCAAATATGCATTCCTATCTTTCATTAAAATGGAGAAATTTTCTGCTCTTGTTTCTTTGAATATTTCTCCTCTTCTCTCTTTCCACTTTTGGACATACAATATGGTTATTGATAATTTTTAAGGCATCCTACAGTTCTTTTAGGCTTTGTTCATTTTTTCATCTTTTTTCTTCCCCATCTTCAGCCTAAATCATTTCAAAAGTCTTGTCTTCTTATCAAGCAGATCAGCCTGGGCCAAAATTATGTGTTCTTGTTTGTCCAAGACTTGAGTCCTGGCCCTGGAAATCCCCCTGTAAATGGGATATGGGATGCAAGTTCTATCACTGTAAATTAAGCTTTCACCTCTTCCAGCATATTCTTCTTTATGTCATAAATCCAAGAGTCCTTTGTCCCAAGTTCTTTTGTTCATTGTTTCTTACACTGCTCTTACTGAATGCAAGCAGTTTCTGTCTGCAGCACAAGTTCTGGGAGAGTAAGATCGAGATGAATGTCCTGGATCTGGCTGTCAAGCTGCCACTGGATAGACTGGAAATGACATACATGCACCTAGGTATGCATGCAACTGGTACTCTTCTCACTTCCAAACAGAACCAAGGGCTCATAATTAGAACAGGGAATGGGTGGGGGAATAGACCAAGTTTATTATAGTGTAGTTATTTTTTCTCAGTTCATCACTCACCCAGTTACTGCAACCCTTTATCTGTATACTGGATTTTTGAGAAAGATGGCTTTGAGTTTTTCTAGTCATCAAAGAGTCTATGGGCAAACATATCCATGGAGTGCCTTATGCTGCAAACTTGACCATCTAGAACCAATCCTAATAATAGTAAGTTCATTAAATATATTAATTAGATAAATTCTATCCCCTAGAGAAATGACTAACAATATAATGGAATGAGGTATGGCTACAAAATAAAAAATAAAGAATAAAATTTAATTATTTAATATTTTATTAACCCAAAAGAAGCCAGGAGAGGAGAATCAGAGTTTCAAAAATACATGAAATAGGATTAAATTAACACATAAATAATGATTTACAAAGTAACAGGACTAAATATCCCATTTAAAAGTACAATACTTAAATATGTTAAAAGATAAGACCCAGCTATATGATAAATATAAGAAATAGGTGAATAAGAAAGGGTGTGCAATTATAATATACCAGTAAATATAAATATACAAATGCTATTGTGTAAAGTGATAGGTACTATTAGGAAAAGTAGTCTTCTGTGTTCCAGAGATATGAAGGAAAATATAAAATAAAAATAGAGCTAATTTTAAAAAAAACATATAAAAATCATTAACATTTTCAAAACATAAAACAAAACTTGATGGAATCAAATGGACTAATAATTTTTAAAAATAACTACATTGAATAATTGTCAGATTTAATATAACTTTGTTGGAATGTAGGAAAAGCAGTCCAAATTCCTTTTTGTGTCTTACTCCTGATTTTCTGCCAAAATTATTTCACTATTAAAGATGACATACCAAAATAGTATCCAATAAAAGATTCAGAGGAAAAAAATTTGGTCATAAAATTCATTTTGAGAATTATCCTTTCTTCAGCTATTATTTATATTATTTGAAAGTACAGACTCTACTTTGGCTTAAGACCTAAGATTATATTATATTATAAAATAAATTATAAAATAAACTATAAAATTTATTATATTATAAAATAATACATTATTATATTATAATATAATTATAAATTATTATAAAATAAATTAATGTGGCTCTTAGATTTCCAAATAAGCCTTTCTCAGTGTCTCTGAACTTTTGATGAAGGGAAGAGTTGTGTTTCAAAAATTCATCAAATATATAATATAACGTTTTAAACAACTTCATCAAAACCTTCAAATTCTCTCTTGTAATTCTGGAATGGAAGCACTTTTTCTTGTATGAGTTGTTTATACCAGTCCATAAAAATTGATTTTATTTTTAATAATTAATTTAAGATTCACAAGACATTTCACCTGTTTAGATAGAGGAAACAAGGTTTTGCCAATTTAATTGTAAAATAATACTCGACTCAGCATTGATCTTTACTTTCTTTTCTGAACTTTTTTTAAAAGCAATAAAAATATTACAAAAAATAATAAAATAAGGTGTACAAACATTATTGTAGCTGAATACAAGAATACATTTGTTGTGCAGAAGAATTAGATGAGACTGCCAACACCGAACAATGAATCTCTACCATGTTTTCCTCCTGTGCTTCAAAAGTACTCATTCATCACCTGGGGCACACTCTTAGAAAAAAGTCATTATTGCTCTACCAGTTAATGCAACATACTTGAAATTGTGGGCTTTACAAAAGATAATACAACATAGATAAAAGTGTATAAGTATTTGTAAATAAAATCAGAATGTTACAGGAAAAACAATGTGTTAAACTTAAGCAAATATATAAGAATACCAAAAATTAAGAATTAACTTCACAAAGGAAAATAACCGGAAGAAAAATCATCTGAAGATTAACAACATGTAGAAAGAAATGTTGTTTTCCTCTTTGAACACTGTTGCATTCTACTTTTTGTGCAGTAGACAATGTTTTTTTCCCATGATAGTGCCACACTTTTAAAAATAAAAATGCGTCATTGTGAAAAATATGCTATTCCTTCCCTGATTGTTAATGTTCTTTTATTTCAGCTACATATATATTAAATGTATTCCTATTAAATGTATCTCTCTTTTATCTAGTCATAAATTAGACCATCAGTAAGAATACCAAGATATGATGCTCAATATTTTGTGGTCTCTATGGGAAAGGCATCTCTCTGCTATAATCCTTGAACTTTTACCCTTGGATATATTCCAAGAAATCTACCTTGGGAATTGGTCCTGGAGATGAACAAATGTTTCAGTATCAGTAATCCTCAAAATAAGAGGTGCTATGGCATTATCAGGAGAAAGGCTAGAGATACTTTGCTATGCTTTTGTTCAAAGTAGTTGCCTGGTAAATTTTGACACATATTTTCTAGAGAATATTTCTATATGACCAGGACCTGAACAAAAATTTTAAACTGATATATTTTAATTCAGAACAAAACAGAAATGCATGCACAAAAAATTTAAATAAATTATCTCAAAGTATTACAAATATTTGATCACATAAATTTCTGAATCTTTAAATAGTTTACATATTCTATTTGTTAAAAATTTGAGGTTGACATTTTCAGGCAGTTAATGCTGGAAGTAGTTTTTTACCAACTATGGCTCATGGTAAGTATTAGTCTCAATGTTAATGCATTTTAGTTTATCTAAAAGAATATTGTGATGCTATTAGAAAAATATACATATCATGTAGGCTTACTTAAGTAATGCTAGTATTTATAAGAATGAAAATGAAGAATGGATGGAATCAGAGCCACCAAGCAAGGTGCATATATGAATATATAACATTTGGAAGAATTTTGATATTAAATATTCAATTAAAATCCCACCTGAAAATTGATATTAATGTGTTTTCTATAATAGTAATATTCCCCAGTAAAGTAGCATGAGGTTTTAATTTCTGATCTGTCATTTATATTAAATAAATGTGCCTGGATAAGTCACTTAACTTCCTATAACCTTTTATATATAATAAAACTGTACAATAACAATATTTATGATGTGATATTACAATCTTGAAAAATAGGTGTATGAAAGGAAGAATTTATAACAAAGTGAAATTCATTTTTAATTATGCAACATATATGAGTTTCTATCATATAACGTCAATGATGATTTATAACTAATTTATATTTGGCAGTTATACTTTTTTAAAAAAAATAATTTTTTAAAAAAATATTACATTCAAAAAATATGAGGTCCCATTCAACCCCACTGCCCCCACCCCACCACTCCCCCCACAGCTACACTCTCTCCAATCATCGTGACACATCCATTGCATTTGGTAAGTACATCTCTGGACATCGCTGCACCTCATGGTCAATGGTTCACATCATTGCCCATACTCTCCCACTTTCCATCCACTGGACCCTGGAGGGATCTACAATGTCCCGTAATTGTCCCTGAAGCACCACCCAGGAAAACTCTAAGTCCCAAAAACGCCTCCACATCTCATCTCTTCTTCCCAATCCCCGCACCCAGCAGCCACCATGGCCACTTTTACCACACCAATGCCACATTTTCTCTGTGGACCTTGGATTGGTTGTGTCCATTGCACATCTATGTCAAGAGGAGGCTTAGATTCCACATGGATACTGGATGCAATCCTCCTGCTTTCAGTTGTAGGCACTCTAGGCTCCATGGTGTGATGGTTGACATTCTTCAACTCCATGATAGCTGAGTGAGGTAAGTCCAATAAATCAGAGTGTAGGATTTGAAGTCTGTTGACGCTCAGGGCCTGGCTATCATATTGTCAGTCCAGAGATTCAAATCCTCTAGATATATCTTAAACCACAGCACCAACTACAATTCCAGTAAAGTAGCATGAAAGGCTTGTGAAAAAGATCTCATCTGTGTCCAGCTCCATCATGCAGAAACACCAGCTTCAAAGAAGGGCCAACTGACATGGCCATGAACCCCATCTGCCATGACCATAGAACCTGTGAGTCTCTTTAGCCCTCAAAAGAACCAATACCTGGGATTGTATCTACTTTATCTTTCTCTGAGACTCTGCTCAGGTGTGTATAAGGGTAATCCTTCTGACAACCTCCAGACTCTTTTTTAGAGACTCATAGCCATATAAACTCATTTCTCCTTTCCATTACCACCTTACATTAGGTCAAACAGCATTTTAAACTCCTATTATTATATGTAGACAGAAATATTCTGCTGGTCCGCATTGAACTTTTAATTCAAGGTCATTTTCTAGTTGCATCATCAGCTGGTACTTGGTTGTGATCTTTTGGTGCCAAGGAGGCTCATCCCCGGGTGTCATGTCCCACGCTGGGGGTAAGGCAGTGCATTTACACGCTGAGTTTGGCTTTGAGACTGGCCACATTTGAGTATCATGAAGGCTGTCAGGAGGAAACTCCCAGGCACAGTGCTGCTCTAGGCCTTGTTCTTATTTCAGGTGTATAGGCTCACAAGCATAGTCATTAGTATCAAGGGCTCACTGGTGGACCCTCATTCCTTCCTGGTCCTTACCGTTGCACCTGGGGGACTGCTGCTGCTCCCCTAGGGACCACGACAGAACACCCCCAGCCAGGATCCCAGTACCCCCCAGCTGTTGTTTTTAATTGTTGCCACCATGAGTATATCCAAACATTACCATGCACCCTGGACATATGCCCTGTATAACTCCCTGTCAACCATATATCACCTGTCAACAACATCCCATACTAGTATTCCTCTGCTGCCATTGTTGAACCACTCTGTGATCCTAAACTTCCTGAAAAGTGAAGCCCAATACAATGTCAGAATCCCTTACTAGTAAAATGGAACATAGCGATGGGTTTAAAGGTTAGATATAGAATACATATTGATTTGGAAATATTCTACATCCTATCTTTTTCTTTTCTTTTTTCCTAATTTTTGAGCTTCTCTTCACAAGAGACTCAGATCACAGTAATTCATATATACAATATACAGTACTCCCACACATCCACCATAAAACCTTTTCCCTTCCACAGCGATATGCTTATAACTACTCATGTCATATTTACTTAAACTGATGTACAGACTCTGAGACAAGAGCTTTCCAACAAGGTGACATCTGTGCTTACATTGTGGTCCATACTTTAGGATATACAGTTTTCTAAATTTTTAGCTATCCTATGTTTTACATTATGGTTTACATTATTAGTCTGTTGTCCCCTATATGTATTTGGTGTAATATTACATGTTTTATATCTATCCTTGTGTACTTTCGCGAAACTCCTCTCTTACCCCCATATTTACCTTGGTTCCATCCATTCAACATCCATTTTCCCCTCCCCTTGGGGCTCACAGCGACAGCCAATCTCCATTGCCCGAGAAGCCACGTCCAGAGATACTTGCAACAGTGATCAGGGCTTGACTTGCTCAACTGCCCTAATGCCCTGGGAGCCATCCTTTCTCTCGAGAAATACAGTTCCCTCTTTTTTGATGGCATTAGTCCTCCCCAGGATGTGGGTCCACCCCCACTCTCACTAATTGGGTCTCTATCCAATGGTACAACTCACCCTGGCAAAATGAGCATTCAGACATTCCCCAGGAGTCCGTCCCGTGTTAGACCATCCCCTCTGAGCATCCTAAACAGGTAACCCTCCTAATTATATTTTGATACGTTTTTCTCAGCATTTAACTCTCAACCAACACCTGACACTCTCCTATGTTCGTATGTGACCCATCCCTCCCCCCAATTTTTTGGGCACTATTACCCATCCGCCCATCCCCAGCCCCCCTCAAACCCACAAAGCCCCACCCAAAGACAACCCCTTGCCCCCATTTTATCCCTTCACTGTGCTCATCCTTACCGCCAGCTCATCATAGATTCCACCCCTGCACACGTCGGCTCACATCCTTCCTCCACCCCTCGATTTCCTG
Organism: Dasypus novemcinctus; assembly: GCF_030445035.2. Lineage (NCBI taxonomy): Eukaryota > Metazoa > Chordata > Mammalia > Cingulata > Dasypodidae > Dasypus > Dasypus novemcinctus. The sequence goes on along the minus strand of NC_080691.1, from coordinate 58,088,572 downwards.
TAAGCCTATCTTCCAGTCTCTACCTCTGAGGCAGCTTGCTTATTGCATATCATTGATGTCATGTAGTATTTGTCCTTCAATGCCTGGGTTGCTTCACTCAACATAAAGTTCTCAAGATTCATCCATGTTATCACGTGTGTTTGTATTGTATTTGTTCTTACAGCCGAGTAGTATTCCATTGTATGTATATACCACATTTTATTGATCCACTCATCTGTTGATGGGCATTTGGGTTGATTCCAACTTTTGGCGATAGTAAACAATGCTGCTATGAACATTGGTGTACATATATCGGTTTGTGTCCTTGTTTTCAGTTCTGCTGGGTATATACCCAGCAATGGTATTGCTGGGTCATATGGCAAATGTATGGTTAGTTTTTTGAGAAACCACCAAACTGTCCTCCAGAATGGTTGGATCCTTTTCCATTTCCACCAGCAGTGGATGAGTGTTCCCATTTCTTCACATCCTCTCCAGCATTTGTATTCTGTTTTTCTTCATAACTGCCAATCTTATGGGAATAAGATGGTATCTCATTGTAGTTTTGATTTGCATTTCCCTGATAGCTAGAGATTTGGAGCATTTTTTCATACGCTTTTTAGCCATTTGTATTTCTTCTTTGGAGAAGTGTCTGTTTAAATCTTTTTCCCATTTTTTAAATGGGTTGTTTATCTTTTTGTTTTCAAGATATATGAGTTCTTTATATATGCAAATTATAAGTCTCTTATCAGATATATGGTTGCTAAATATTTTCTCCCATTGTGTGGGTTCCCTTTTTACTTTCTTGACAAACTCCTTTGAGGTGCAGAAGGCTTTAATTTTGAGGACGTCCCATTTATCTATTAATTCTTTTGGTGTGATATTCATGAAGCCATTTCCTATTACAAGGTCCTGTAGTTGTTTCCCTACATGGCAGTTATACTTAAATTATTCTCAGATGTATTTTGTAAACTACTCTTTATTATAAACTTCAAGAATCACTGTTTTTTAAAAATGTCCAATAATTCACAAAAGCAAATACCATTTTGAAGTTATTTATGCAAAGTATCTCCTGTGCTTTCTCAGCAGTTTAAAATATTTGAACACTAAGGGAATTAGGAATAGAAGTAATGTGCCTGACTTCATCCTTCTTGGATTGACAGAATCTGAGGAGATTCTTTGGGTCCTCTTTATGCTATTTCTCCTGATATACCTGCTGTCCATGCTGGAAAATGCTGGGTGATACTGATAATTCACCTGGATATTCAGCTTCACACCCCGTGTATTTTTTCCTCAGTCACCTGTCATTCTTTGACCTTAGTTACTCAACAGTCATCACACCTAATATCTTAGAGAACTTGATGACTCCCAACAAGTATATATTTCATTCACTGGCTGCTTCTCCCAGATGTAATTTTTGTTTTCTTCTGTGTCACTGAATTTTTCCTTTTCTGTTCAATGGTCTAGGACTGCTATGTAGTTATCTGCAATTCTCTTCACTACCACATAATTTTGTCAACCATACCTGCTTCCTCCTCATAACTGGGTCCTACATGATTCGTTTTACTGAATCATTAGTCTGTGTTCTTTGCATGAACAGTTTGTATTTCTACAAATCCAATATAATCTATCACTTTTTCTGTGACTTAACCCCAATATTATCCCTGTCCTGCTCTGACTCTCATGGCACTGAAATCATGATAATCAGTCTCTCAAATTTTAACATAACTGTTTCTCTTATCACATAATCTCTGTATCTTACATGTCTGTTCTGTCTACTATCCTGAAAATTAACTTCACTTCAGGAAAGTGAAAAATCTTCTTTTTGTGTCTCCAACCGCTTAGGAGTCATCTATTTTAGCAGTACAACTTTTACTTTTTTAAAACTAAAGAAGTACTACTCTTTTGGAAGAGATCAAGTGGCCTCTGTGTTTTATACTATGGTGATTCCCATACTGGATCCACTCATTTATAGTCTTAGGAACAAATAAGTAAAAAGTGCTCATTGGAGTCATACAGAAGAGACAGGGCTCTAGGCAAATGAAATAACAGTGATGCTGAAAAAGTAAATATATCTTTTCTTTCTTTCCTATTTGGGTATTTACTTGGTCCCTTTTTCTTTAACATTTATTTATTTATTTCTCTCCCCTTCCCCTCCCAAACCCGGTTGTCTGTTCTCTGTGTCTATTTGCTGTGTCTTCTTCTTTGCCCGCTTCTCTTGTCAGCAGCACAGGAATCTGTTTCTTTTTGTTGTGTCATCTTGTGTCATCTCTCCATGTGTGTGGCACCATTTCTGGGAAGGCTGCACTTTCTTTTGAACTGGGCTGCTCTTCTTACAGGGTGCACTCCCTGCATGTGGGGTTGCCTTACAGGGGGGATACCCCTGCGTGGCATGTCACTCCTTGTGTGCATCAGCACTGCTCATGGGCCAGCTCCACATGGGACAAGGAGGACCAGGGTTTGAACCCTGGACCTCCCTTGTAGCAGACGGATGCCCTAACCACTGGGCCACGTCCTTCGCCTTGGTCACTTTCTAAATACACAAGCATCCAATAATTAGTTTACATTTCTCTTGAGTCATGCTGTTCATGCTCACATATTATTCAGAAATTTTCCAGGAATTTGTTTTTAGAAATCTACAAAGTAAATATGTGTTAAACTTGTAAATATATGCAGATTTTGGCAAATAACACACTAAAATATTCATCCTACCTTTCATATTGGGTAATAGATATCCCCATAAATGATCCAATGTCATAGAATTTTATTATGTATTGCACTTTCAGAAATAATTCTATTTTTATGTAGAAAAGAAATATAATACAGTCATAAAGAATGCTACTTTGGATTGGAGGATCCAGGGTTTAGATTCAACATCTGCCTTTTTAGTGATCACTGGAAATTTACTTAAATTTTCCTCAGCTGTACAAGAAATACATTAATTCTAAATCCAAAGTGTTACTGTATTTATTTACTGTATTATTGATAAGATTAAAAATGGAAAATATATCATAAAATTTTGTTTTTGACATTTTGCCTTTCATCAACTTTAATAGGTGTTGCCCTGTATGCACAGTTGCCTAAGTATTCTTGCTGGAACTTCTACTGATATAATGAATGATAGTCATGACATTGGGCATTATTGTCATATTCCTGAACTTAGTTGGAATGCTAACAATCTTTCACATTTAAATAGGATATAAGTAGTGGGCTTTTCATGCATGCCTTTATCATGTTGAGGAAGATTCCTTCTATTTCTAGTATTTAAGTGTGTTTACTAGAAAGGATGCTGTATTTTGTCAAATGTCTTTTCTATATCAATTGTGATAATCATGTGATTGTTTTCATTTTGTTAATGTGGTGTTTTACAGTTATATATTTTCTTAAGATAAACCAACATTGCATATCAGGAATAAATCCAAGTTCATCATGTTGTATAATTATTTTAATATGCTGTTGTATTTATTTTGCTTGTATTCTGTTTAGGATTTTTGCATTTATATTGATAAGAGATATTAGAATGTAGTTTTCTTTTCTTGTGGTTTCATTATCAGGCTATTGAATGAGTCTAACTGGCCTCATAGACTGTATTAGAGTGTGATACCTCTTCAAATTTTTGAAAGATTTTTGGCAGAAGTGTAGTTAAATCTTCTTGGAATGGTTGGCAGATATCCCCTGTGAAGCCTTCTGGGCCTGAATCTTGGGTTTTTCTTTGTTGGGTGTTTTTTGATTATTGATTCAATCTTTATACTAGTAATTGGTTTGTCCAGATTTAGTTCTTCTTGTGTTATTTTAGGAAATGTCTGTGTTTCTAAAAATTTACCCATTTTGCCTAGGTTATCTAATTTATTGGCATAGAGTTGTTTATACTTTCCTCTTACAGTCACTTTAATTTAAGCAAGGTTGGAAGTAATGAAACATTTTTCATTTGTTTTCATTATTTGTATCTTCTCTTTTTCTTTGTCATTCTAGTTAAAGATTTGTCAATGTTACTGATGATTTCAAAGAAATTAACTCTTGTTTTGTTGTTTCTCTGTACTGTTTGTTTTTCTATATCTTTACCTCACTGTAATCTTAGTTATTTCCTTCTGTTCACTTGGGTTTAGTTTGTTTTAATTTTTTAGTTCTTCTAATTTTGTGTTTAGGTTTTTGATTTGAAATCTTTCTCCTATTTGGGGTTCTGTGGTTAGGTACATATGAATTTGTTACATTTTCCTGTTGAATTATCTCATTTGTTAGCATATAGTGACCATCTTTGTCCCTTGTAACTGTTTTTGACCTAAAGTCTATTTTATCCAATAGTAGCACACACAACCCTACTCAGTTTTCATTATTACTTGCATGATATAATTTTTCCATTCTTTCACCCTCAAATTATCCATATATTTGACCGTATGGTGAGTCTCTTGCTTTTTTATCCATTCTGCCAATCTCTGCTGCCTGACTGGCGAGTTTAATCCATTTCTACTTAAAGTCACTACTGAAAATACAGGACATTCTCCTCCTCTTTTGATATTGAGTCTTTATAACATTTATAGCTTTTTTGTTCTTCACTTCTGCTAAAGCCCATTTTTATATTTAGTTGCTTTCTTGTGTTTTACTATATTTAATTACTTCTCATTTTTATCTGGATATGTTTTTTATCAATTTCCCTTGTGGTTACCATGGGATTAAATTTTAAAATACTAAATATATAATAAACATATTTTTCTGATACCAATTTTACTTCAATATCATGCACATAAACTTTTCCAATAAATGCTTCAAACTGCTCCTTTAAAAAAATAACATTTATATCTTTGTACATTGTATTTCCAGAATCATAAGTTTATCATTACTATTTATGTATTTGCAAGTTAGCACTTGTCGAGAGTAAGAAGTCTAGTTATATACTAAATAATACAATACAATGGTATTGGTATTTAGAGTTACTAAATTGTTCTTTTACAAAAAGCCTTTATTTCTCTATGCTGATTTGAACCATTGTGCAATGTCCTTCCCTTTCAATCTGACCAGCTCTCTTTTGCATTACTTGCAGAAGACATCTAGTGGTGATGAAGTCCTTCAGCTTTTATTTATCTAATACTGTCTTTTTTGAAGATTTATTTTATTTATTTATCTCTCTTTCCCCCCTCCCACTACAGTTGTCTGTTCTCTGTGTCTATTTGATGCATGTTCTTCTTTGTCCACCTCTGTTGTTGTTAGCAGCACAGGAATCTGTGTTACTTTTTGTTGCATCATCTTGCTGCGTTAGCTCTCCTTGTGTATGGTGCCATTCCTGGGCAGGCTGTACTTTCTTTCACACTGGGCGGCTCTCCTTATGGGCCGCACTCTTTGTGCGTGAGTCTCCCCTACACGGGGACACCCCTGTGTGGCATGGCACTTCTTGCACACATGGGCCAGCTCCGCATGGGTCAAGGATGCCCTGGGTTTGAACCACAGACCTTCCATGTGGTAGATGGATGTCCTAACCACTGGGCCAAGTCCGCTTCCCTAATAATGTTTTAATTATAACTTAATTTATGAAAGTGAATCTTCCCAGATGTAAAATTATTGACTGGCGGTTGTTTTCATCATTTTAAATGTTTCAAAGAACTGCTATCATGGTGCCTGATGAGTAAATGGCACTTTGTCTGTTTGGGGTGCCCTTTAATGTAACACCATGCTTTCCTCTTTCTGCTTTCAGAACAGTCTCCTTGTCCTTTGCATTCAGTAACACATTCAGTGTATTATGGGATGTATTTCTTTTTATTTTTTCCTGTTTGGTGTTCGATGAACTTCTTGGACATGCACATTATGTCTTTCTCTAGTTCTCTCCCATTATTTCTTTGACTATTCCTATTGCCCCTTTCTTTCTTCTCCTATGTCTCCCTTCGTGCATATATTCATGCTCTTGATAGTTTCTCATACCTATCTCAGGCTATTTTCACTTTCAATAATTCTTTTTTCTTTCTTCTCCTCAGCCTAGCTCATTTCAAGTGTCTTGTCTTCAAGTTCACTGATTCTATTTTCTGCCAACTACAGTCTTCTCTTGAAACACTGCTGGGCATTTTTGCATTTCAATTATTGTGATCATGAACTCTAGTCAGTCTCTTCAGTTCCTTTATTAAAATGGTATCTCTTTATTTAAACTCTCATATTGTTCACTCCTTTTTTTCCTTATATCTTTTCATTTTATCTTTGTATTTTCCTCCATCTTGTCCAACCTTTTAAAAATAATTTCTATAAAGGCTTTGTTTAGTATGTCCACAGTCTCATTTTTTCATTGTTTTATTTTTTTGTCCTTTTTCTTTGGATGGGTTTGCATTTCTTTGTTTTGTACTATTTTCTGCATACTGTGCATTTATTTTTAATAGGTTTCCTCTCTGATATAATCCTTGGTTGTCTCTTTTTATGGTTTTCAACCATGTGGGCATGAGAAAGAGAAGTTCTTGAGCTACAGTCCTCCTATCTGAAAAGCCTGTTGAAGGCAAATGTAGTTAGCATGGTTTTCCGTGTCTTTCTGGACTTTTGTCTTGAGGATTTGATTTTTAGTTGTTTTGCTGTTTCCCTGTTTAGAGGAGTGTGGTTGATCCCTATGTAAATCAGGAGACAGATCTTATTCTCCTGGGTATTTGAAGTTGGCAGTTTTTTTCCCAAGATAGTCTCCCTCTTTAGCTTTTCACACTTTTTCATTGTCTCAAAATTGCTCCTCCCTGGAGTGAAAATTCTGGAATAAGGGTCACCCTGGACAGGTCTTCTAATTTCAGTTTTTCCTAGCCAAAAAAATCCCAGAAACCACAAAGGGGGTGAAGACTATCTCCAATCTGACTTTGGCAAGGGGTCAAGAAGGGCACTAAGATTTTTCCAATGGCTCCTAAAAACTGAGATTTCCTGGGCTGCCCAGGAAATGCAGCCCTTCATCAAATCTCAGAGATGAACTACATATTAAATCTCAACCTCTCCCAATACTGTCTGGGAAGTGTCAAAACATGATTATTTCTTCCTCTGTCCAGGGCTGGGAAAAAACAATGGCAGTCACTGTCTCTATTGGGGGTTTGTTGAAATAATGGTTTTCCTCAAAGATGTTCCCCCACTGATCCTAATTTGCTAATCAAAAGTTGTAATCAATGATCAATCATACCTGCCACTGTCCTAGTGGATGAAAGTTTTTACATCCCTTTCTTTCACCAGACAGTTAAGCAGGGTCTGAACTCCAACAGGCTCTGCTGTAAGAGTGAGGGATGGGCTCCAGTAGCCACAGTGTAAAAAGAACAATTTATTGTTCTTCACTGTAGTTTATCTGCCTCTTCATCCATATCTTCCCTGGACAGTACACAGTATTATTCTCACTTGTGGAGTTTTAAAATATTTGTTTCAGAAAGGTCCTTCCTGTTTACTACCAGTTTGGGTTGAAGGACTGAATCCTGCTAAGCCCTACTCTGTGTTCTCCCCCAGGAATCCCAAATTCTATTTTATTTTAGTAATGTAACTATATTTATAGTAAATTCTTGATATTGTCACATAGAACTTGCATATTATTTCCCAACCTTTTTTGTTTCTTTAATGTCTTTTTTATTGATTGGTTAATTCTTACGTCTTATCTTCAAGGTCACTAAATCATTTTGTCAACTGTATTGAGATACTAAAATCTTATTGATTGAATTCTTTGTTTCTTATATTAGCTGTGCTTTTTAAAAGTTTTATTTCTAGCATTTCTTTGGACTCTAATAGAATCCATCTTTATGATGAAATGTCTGATGTATTCATAAAGGTTTTTGTCTTCTCCACTATATGTTTTAGCCTAGTAATAGTCAATATTTTTAGCCAAAGTTCACTAGGAAAACTCATCACTGAACAGTTTAGTTTCATTTCTCATTGCAAAGAAATAAACATGCAATGTGGAAATGTGTGCTTTCTATATTTGGTTTTAGAAAGAACCTAGACTTTATTATTATATGATTTAGTCTTTGATTGGGTAAATTTGGGGAAGGTATAGGACATGAAGTTTTGCTATTTGATTGGATGCTTTCAGAATGCAGGGAAAAATCTATAATTGGGTATCTCAATAACTTTTATCTATTATTAGGAAAAACTAATGTAGGAACAAAGTTACAGTTGGTAAAGTAATAGCAGTTTTTCATTTAGTAAAAGAGGAATGGGAAGTTTTTTTTGTTTTTTGTTTTTTGTTTTTGTAGTTTGCAGTGACCTTGACTGAAAGATTTCCAACTTGCCCACTGTCTTTTTTTTGAAAATGAAATTTTCATTGTCTTTTTTTAAAGATACATAGATCACACAAAATGTTACATTAAAAAATATGAGGTTCCCCTATACCCCACACCTCACCATCTCCACTCCTTCCATATTAACAACCTCTTATCACACAATGTGTGTGGTACATTCATTGCATTTGATGAATACAAATTGGAGCACTGCTACACCACAAGAATTATAGTTTACCTTGTAGTTTACACTCTCCTCTTGTTCATTGAGTGGGTTATGGCAGTATATAATGTCCTGCATCTGTCCCTGCAATATCATTCAGGGCAACTCCAAGTATCAAAAAAGCCCCCATGTCACACCTCTTCTTCCTGCCCCTGCCCTTAGCAACTCCTGTGGTCATTGTCTCCACATTAATGATACAATTTCTTTCATTGCTAGAGTCCTAATAGTTCTATAGTAGAATACCAGGAAGTCCACTCAAATCCATATTTTATTCCATTGTCTTTTACATGCGCACTTAGTCTAAAACAGCAGGAAATATATTGAGAATGAATGCAAATCCTTTGATTTTAGGGCATACAACTAACAATGTAGATCAGATTTGGTTTTAGAAATCCTTTATAATTTATCTGTTTTCTTCCTTTGGGCTGGTACAGTGTTCATATCTTCTCCCTCCCTTTGCTAAGGTTAAAAAATAAATCTGCCTCAACTTTTCTTTGAGGGGCTTGTTTCTCCTTGGTATTCTGATTTATTGGATGTTTCCAACATATCTCTCTCATAGTCTTATGGAAAGTTTGATTTTCTAGATAACCTGGCATTTGAAATCTGTTATAGATGAGGAAACATTCCTTGCAGATTTCTACATTCTATGTACTAGTGGAAGTTCTATATATGCTTTTATATTTTATTCATTGCTGGGGATGCAAATATGTTCTTTCTGGATAATTCCACACCTGCTAATAAAATGTATCTCTGATTTTCTGGTTGTGTATCTTTAAAAATGTAATTAAACTTCAGGATCATTCTAAGTTTAACTGATCTAATTATTTTTCTTTCAAACTTTTCTCTCTCGTTGACACCTCTTCCTCCCTCTTTCTCCCCCTATTGCTCCTCTACTTCCTCCTCCTTCTTTTTCTTCTTTTCTCCCTCTTCCACTCTTACTCATCATCCTCTTCCTCTTCCTCCCACCCACTCTTCGTCCACTTTGATCATGAGCCCATTGGCTGGTGTAAGAGTCTAACTTGTATCCACAGAATGGGTCATACTATTCACTTGATTATTAAAAACTTCCTCTGATGAATCACCCTTTGGTGATCATTCACATGAAAGACAAAAGTCTCCAGGTTTATTGTCCACTCAGAAAAATATATCTACTTACCTCTCTCCCCAGATCTCTTTGTCACTATTTACCTAAACATTTTCCTTCCCAGTCCCTGGTCATTCAGTCAAACCATTGGCAGCTGACTATGAATCAGCATATAAACAATCTCCAGCCATTAATCCTTCCATATTAAATGTACAAGAAGTTGTTTGAAGTTCTCTCCATGAGATGATTTCCCTTCAACTGTTGTAGAAGTCCAGAGAGGTTCAATTATTTGCATATAGAAAGGCCAGGACTCAGGAATAATTTTGGGAAGGAAAAAGGATTTATTTATGACTAGCCAGGCTCAGAGTTTCTCATTCCAAAATCTGAGCCCTGAACAATATTTTTGAGTTCATTTTATACAGAAGAAGGTCTCAGTACTCATTAGGCTTGAATTAACATATATCTTCCGCATCCTAGGTCAGCTTTTAGCATAGACTTCATACATTCTTGATAAACTTTTAGCACATTTGGTTTACATTTTCCCTGAATATTTAAATTTTATAGAGTTTGCATTGCTAAACTGTTTCTCTGGATCTGGAGATACTTTCATGGTTACCAAGATCAGGGCTGCAGTTCTCACTGTCCCAAATTCACAGCTCAGTCAGGTTAGGTATGAAGAGATGAACAACCCCTCCACACCCATAACCTACATCATTTCTCCCCTTTATGACAACTTTATTTGCTAAGCTTTGGCATAACTATTGTTGGAGTTACGAGGTGAGTGGCCGTTCACTGTTTTGATTGATTATCCCATTTATCAATTTTCCAATGAGGACCCAAAGACAAATTTCCTGTCTAATATCCAGGGTTTATCTTCTTTTTGTAATTTCTCATCCTGGAAAGTAGAATCCTGGGGGTTATTGGTGCTCATGTGGATTTCCCATCATTCTCCATATCTATCAATTAATTTTATTTTACCCTTAAATATTTTAAACCTAGAATCTTAAGGGGGTGCTGAAGGGAAAATGATCTCTTTTCAGTAACTACTTCCTGCTGGCCATGAGTTGTAGTCATTTCCTAAAAAGATGTAAAAACTGTTACTTTATTTTGACTGGAGGAAGATGGATCTGGCATTCTGTATGAAGCTGGATGAAGTTTTCACATGGGTAATAAGATGTTCATTATGAAAGAAACAAAATTAATTAAAATTTTGGAACACTTGTTTTTAAAAGAGGATATTGGATTACAGAGGGAGACAAGGTTAGGTGCCTGTAAAGATGGCACCCCTTCTAAAAGTTAATGAGGAACAGTATATATATATATATAAGTTATTTTCAGAGGGAAATTGTAATAGATAACAGTATTAGGTACTTAGCTTTGTTCTGAAGACACATTTCAGGCTGTTTAATGATTGGCGCTCATGTGCTTCATCAGGTGCTTCTGGCAAATTGGCATGTTTTTGGTGCTTGGTTTCATTCAGGATTAGTGTACCATGTTGGAAATTTTCAAAGATTTAAACTGGGGAATTGTAGGGCAAGCTGATTTTAATTCCCCAGCCTAGAAGATAGTTTTAATCTGCCACACCTAGATCCTTCCTCAAAGCTCTTGCAATGAGAAGGCCCTTTCCAATAGTTCCTATAATCAGATTTCTATATGACCTTCCATCTGCTTAGTCTAATTTGGCCTCCAGGAATATTTATTCACATATATAACTGCATATTTAATTTTTGACAATTTGAATAGAGTTCTTTTAAGAATTTTCATTTGTTAATTTGGTATTATCATCCTGACATATGAAGATATACACTGAGCAAACAGGCAGACACAAACAGAGATAGACACAGAAACACAACTCATTGATATTACTTAAAATTTGCATTATTTTATATAATGTTTAGCTTAATTTATATTCTGGAAATATATATTGCTTATATAACTGCATATTTTATCCCAACAATTTGAGCAAAAGGCAGACAGGAATAGTTTGACACAGAAACATAACTTAGTTACTTAAAACTTTAATTTTTAAAATAAAACAAGTGTGACTGAAAGATCATTGAAGATTTTAAAAAGGTTTTCTCTTAATTTGTACTATAAACATGCAGTTTTCCACAAGAATTTTGTTTTTTAACTAGTGGCTTGTAACCAAAATATTGCCAATGTTCTAACACAATTTTCCTTTGTTTCGGAACCTTATATTTTATTTTGATTTTAGTAGATTTTTTTTTTGCATAAGCAAGACTGATTCAATATATATTCACCAAGGCTATTAAAGACTCAGGGAAACTGGTTTCTCTCATGAATTGCCACTCTTAGGAACCCTGACAGTTAAGGCAGGAAGTTTCCTTTATTTTTTTAGTCCTTGGAGATGAAAAAATTGCAGTGGAGGGTTAAGAATTCCACCAGGAAGCAATTTAGTTCACACTTGGATTCATGAGAGAAAGCAGGGCTATTAATACTGTTGTAGAAGTTAAGAGAGGTTCAATTATTTGTGTATAGAAAAGCCAGGAACCAGGAATGATTTTGAGAAGAAAAAAAGAGGATATTGTCATACCAGCTCTTGACGTGAAATGACTTTGTCTTTCACCTGATGGTTATAAAAAAAATAGAAGATTCAAACAAGTCCAAACAATAACAGTTAAAATCACTACTGCAAAAGCTTTTCAGGCAATGAATTGAAGGTAATAAAAGACAACAAAGAAAGGCTAAGTGATTCGATGCTTTAACAATGATAAGCTCTGTATTATTCAAAAAGCAGTTCAGGAAACCTGATTGCTTTTGTCTTGTGTCTCTTTGGCTTAAATACATCTGGTTGCCTGTGCATACAAAGCTTGCCCATGATCTGTTATGTAATGAGTTATTTCACTAATTCCACTGGGAATTTCAATTTGCAGATTCTTTTTCTTTTTCTTTTCCTGCTACAAAATATCATCTGCTTTCTGGGAAGTTGAATTAAAACATTCTAAAATAAAAAAAAAAAAAAAAAAAAAAAAAAAAAAAAAAAAAGATTTATTGATGGCCAGCTGGACTCAGGAGCTTCTGGTTTCAAGCCTGAGTCCTGGGCAAGATTTTCAATGTCCTTTAATACAGGGTAAGGGCTAAATCATTCTTTGTTTCATTTCTCAATAGGTTTGAATTAGCATATATCTTCCACATCCTAGTTAAGCTTTTAGCATGGAATTCATACATTCTAGATAAGCTTTTAGCACATTTGGTTTGCATTTTCCCTGAATATTTAAAGTTTATAGAGTTTCATTGCTAAACTGTTTCTCTGAGACTGGAGTCCTTTCCATGGTCACCAAGGGCAGGATGGCAGCCTCTTATCATCCCACACCCACAGGTCAGGACACAGACTGCTTAGGTTATCTACAAAAAGATGAAGAGCCTCCCACCCATAGCTCACATCATTTTCCTCCCTTATGCCGAAACTTAACTTGCTAAGTTTTGGCATAATTATTGTTGGAGCTATGACATGGGTGGCTGTTTGTTGTTTTGATTGATTACTTTACTTATCAATTTTCAGTGTAGTATCCAGGATATTGTTTTTAGAAGATTAGAAGTTTTCATTCTGGACAGTAGAATCCTGAGGCAGGGCACCCCTGCAGTCATCCTGGGGCCACCAGTGATCATGTGGATTTCCAGTCAGGCTCCAGATACATCTATTAATTTTATTTTATCCTTAAAGAGTTTACACCTTTAATCTTAAAGGGGTGCTGAAGGGAGATGATCTCTTTTCTGTAAGTGCTTCCTGCTGGCCATGGGCTGTAGTCATTGCCTAACAAAGTATAAAACATTTTTTTTTTGACAGGAGGAAGATGGATCTGGCATTCTGTATGAAGCTGGATGAAGTTTTCATATGGTTAATGAGAAGTTCATTCTGAAAGAAACAAACTTAAATCAAAATTTTTGAATACCCATTTTAAAAGATGACATTGTATTACAGAGGTAGACAAGGTTAGGTGCCTATAAAGATGGCATCTCTTTTTAAAAGCTGATGGGAAGAGTATATATATATATATATAAAGTTATTTATTTTCAGAGAGCGATTGTAAAAGATATGTAGCTTTGTTTTGAAGATGCATTTCAGGCTGTTTAATGATTGGCACTCATGTTCTCTGTCAGATGCTCCTAGTGAACTGGCACCCTTTGGGTAGTTGGTTTCATTCAAATTGGAAATTTTCTTAGTTTTTAGTTGTGGGAGTAATCAGACATACAGAATAATGTTTTTTACATTTTGGTTTTAATTGTACAACTTCTGGTAATTTTGACTGTTCAATAGGTGATCTATTATTAGCAAGCAAGTCTCATTTTTGCTACACAGTAGAGTACAGTAGAATAGTAAGTTGACTGAGCCTGGCTGAGACTGCCACCTTATTCTATAGACATGTTTTATTAACTGTTTAGAAAATGAATTTACCAGGAATTTAACATGTTTAATATACTTTTGTACTTGATCTAAAATAGAAAAGATAACATCATAATTATTAGGTATATATTTAGTACAGGGTAAAAGCATGGCACTTAATATTAATTAATGTATTAATGCATGAGGATTCAGAGTTGCAATTAATAGTTTTAAGTTTCAGGTTTGTAATATTTTACATGTTATCTCTCCATGGGAGCAGGCTATAATGCCAATTGCATTTAAGTTTTACTGACAGTTTCCTGGTAATCATGGCTCCACTTAGCATGTTTTTCACACAGTGAGCAAGTCACAGCATTGTTGATCCTAGAGAGAGTTTCCAGTATTCTACCAGCCTGGTGCATAGTGCTCTCTGGAACTATAGAACAGTGCCAGTCTGGTAGTGATATCTATTGTATGCTTGGTTGTACTGAGTTACCATTGGTTGATGCAGGACCTGGAAACTTCAACGTAGTTTCCATCAAATTCAGGAGCACAACCAGAAGTTGATATAGCAAATATTTCTATTTAAGGGGTCAGTGACCAGCCTAGCCAATAACTTACATGGATAGGCAACCTGCAATGTATTCAAGAACTGGTTTGAATGCACAAGGGAGTTTGACAATGTTAAAGATTATTTCTTGTTTTCATATATTTTCTAACATTTTAATTCAACACATCATATACCAAGTGACTTTGTTTACTTATACATTTTTTTTACCACAGAGACAATAGTAAGTATTTTACTTTAGTAATAGAGAAAAAAAAACAACTCTTTTTCATTGTTAAAATGAAAATGGAAGATTTCTAGTAGAATCAAGATAACTTTTCATTACCATTTACTTAAATATGCACTTTGCAGTGGCTTTCATACAGCTTTTATTATCACAAAGTTATTCTTTGCTACCAATATCAATCCAGGATTTTAGTTAATAATGACTTTTAGAACTAGAACCATTTAAACATTTTCAGTTTAGAAAATGTTTTTACAACCTTTCTATAATTGACCACAACCACATATACTAGTTTACTTTACATTTAAATAAATTCATTAAATTACAATTCCTAGCCAAAGACTTTTACTTTATTTATTTAAGAGAGCATATCTACAATTTTTTTTCTTTAGCTTAATTTCATTAACATGAACTTACAATTTCCATTACTCCAAAGATTTTGTACATATAATGTTAATTTACTTAATGGGTAATTTATAAACTATGGGAGATTACATTCAGGCTAAATAAAATTGAAACTATTTTAGTTTATGCAGTTCTCTTTCTTTTCTTTATAGGAAGCTAAAAATATTTTCTTTGTTTACATTCAGAAAATGAATAATTTTTAACAGCATACTGACTACCAGGTTCCAAAACACATTATAGTCACATAATCTAGGAAAGATCTCTCCATAGCTTTTATGGACTTTACTTACTGAAATTTGGCAACAGAACCACTAACCACTCAAAGGCCTTGCAAAGAGAAGGCCCTTTTCCAATAGTTCCTATAATCAGATTTCTATATGACTTCCATTTGCTTAGTTTAATTTGGGTGCCTGGGGTATTTATTCACGTATATGACTGCATATTTAATTTTTAACAATTTGAATAGAGTTCTTTTAAGAATTTTCATTTGTTAATTTGATATTATCATCCTGATGTATGAAAACACACATTGAGCAAATGGGCAGACACAAATAGAGTTAGAAACAGAAACACAACTTATTGATGTTACCTATTATCTGCATTATTTAACATACTTTTTAGCTTAATTTGGGTTCCAGAAATATATATTACTTAGGTAACTGCATATTTAACCTCAACAATTTGAGCAAATAGGCAGACATGAATAGTTTGACATAAAACCATAATTTACTTAAAAGTTTTATTTTTCCAAAATAAGTGTGACTGCTAAACATTTCAAAGACTCTTGAAGCTTTTTCTTAGTTTGAACTGTGGCCATGCAGTTTTACACAAGATTGTGTTTTCTTAACTAATGGCTGGTCACCAAAATGTTCCCAATGTTTTAACACAATTCTCTTTTGTTTCAGAACTTTATATTTTACTTTGAATTTAGGAGGATTTTGGATGAGCAACAAGACTAATTATATGTTTTTTTTCCAAGGTAATTGAAGCCTCAGGGAGACTCTTTTCTTTCATGAATTGCCACTCCTAGCAACACTTACAGTCAAGGCAGGAGACCTTATTTTTTCTGCCAGTTCATGGAGATAATAAAACTCTAGTGGGTGTTCAAACCTGAGTGCTAAGAATTTCACCAGGCAGTGTTTTAGTTCACACGTGGAATCATGAGAGAAAGCAGGGTTACTAATACCAGTAGGACAGGAGACAGGGATGTCCCAGCTCTTCCCTGGATGGTAGAGGCAGAGGCTGTTATGAAATAACCATAGGCAAAGGCAAAGGGTGAAGCTAGACATGAAGTAACCATAAACCAACATAAGGTCAGTTTAGAATTTACACTTACAATAATATATTTAGGCTAAATTCAACCAGTTATAATTTCCATTATTATTTTTTTGCTGTTTTATAATATAAATGCATCTATAAACGATCTTAACTCTTAGTTACAGTTTTCATTAAATTTTAACTTTAAGGTGAATTGGATATTTTATTAATTAAGCTACAAGAATTTTATTAGTAACAATCTTGTGAAGTTCTGCCTTTTCCTAGTACTGGAACAGATTCTCATTTGTGAGTTATGCATTTAATTCATCAGCAAGAGTGTATTGGCCTTTAAAGATTCATTTTTAAACTACCTTTTTACCATGAATTCATAGGCCCCAGCAACTGACAAAAGCCAAACACAGATTTTTAAAGTGGAATTTCATTTCTTTCCATAGTTTCACAACCCTGAAGTTCCCAGCCAGACCACTGAAAAGGCTATCAAGTAATTAGAGGTCTATTGTTTCAAGTGGATAGTCTCCTTTCTTCAGATGAGTTTACAGTTCTAAAACATTCCAAAGTATTTCTACAGTCATACAGAGAGAGAGAGTCACAAAAGTAAAGAACCTGGGCAGAATGAAAATGTATTCTGGGCTTTGACACCCTAGGGAGGGAACTTTACTGCATTTATTTGTATCCTGCTTTTCATCCTCTGCACCTCCCCCCTTCCAGGCAGTTGGGTGCACAGCGATCAAATAGGAATCTGGCTTATGAATAGAAGGTGTGGACTCACTGGAAAGTGGCAAGCTGCTTCCCCCTTTCCAGCTTTCTGCCAAAATGGGCAGACAGAACTTACTCAAATTAGGCACCCTGCCAAGAGACCCAGACACCCTGACTGGGGCAGCCCCAACAAACCCAGGTGCGTGGCATGGACACAGACGGCCTTCAAGCCCCAGCAATTGAATTCCTTAAAATGGGAAGTGATTTCAGCTTTCAGAGAGAGTTTCCCAGCTTGACTTTGGACAGACAACTAGAAATACATGGAAGACCTTAAACAGACGTTCATTAGAGCCACTGGTTTGCAGCCTGCCTGCAGAACCTGGATTTTTACATCCCTATAGTCACATGAAGGAATATTCTAAAATCTCATACTATTACAGACATCTCCTGTTGATTCTGTTTCCCTAGAGGACTTGGACTAATACACACACACACACACACACATACACGCCCTGAGAGTAGGGGCGAAATGTCAATATTCCCAGAGCTAATCTTGATCCTTGGCCACACCTGACTCCACATTCAACATCTAACCTGTTTGGAAGCAAAGTTCCCTGGGTTTCTTGAGGGGCACCTCAGGGAGATGACTGTGTTCTCTGAGGGTTCAATCATCATCATTTTCCCAGGGTGTCCTAACACAAGGACATTCTCCATCTTTTTTCATTTTACATACAGGGTTACCACCCTTATTCAAATCACCACATGGGTCATCAGATAAAACCAGAGAAAATATTTACTTAAATTCAGGTCCCTCCTCAATCTGGATAATATTTCCTGGAACACATGGACCAAATCCACAAGAACATGAAAACCTTGTGCTTCTCCCTCTTCCTGGTATCAGCTCTAAGATGTGAGTGACTCAGAGATTCAGACTTGAAGGTAATGGGGATGCTGCCTCTGAGCACATGACTCACTGTGTTTCTCCTTGTCCTCAGGTGTCCTATCACAGGTGCAGCTGCAGGAGTCAGGGCCTGGCTTAGTGAAGCCCCTGCAGACCCTGTTGCTCAACTGCAAAGTCACTGGATTCTCTTTAACTGAATATTATGTTCTTTGGTTTCGCCAGTCTCCAGGGAAAGGGCTGGAGTGGATAGGCAGGATACGACCTGATGGAAGCACAGACCGTAACCCAACTCTTCAGTCTCGACTCAGCATCACCAGGGACACCTCTAAAAATGAAGTTTATTTAAAACTAAGCAACCTGCAAGCCCAGGAAACTGCCAAGTATTATTGTGCAGAGACACAGTGAGGGGAAATCACTGTGTGCCCATACACAAACCTAACCTACAGGTGGCTGGAGTGCAGGGGAAGCTCTTGACCACCAGGGGGTGGTGCCTGTCCAACTAGCAGACCCTAGTTCAAAGGAGGATGAGGAGAATTTTTTTATCCTTGCCTTATTTTCCCTCTTCTTGCTTCTCAAAAAGAGAATAGCCACAGTATCCTTTCTGAGTAGTGCTAAGATGTCCTCAAGATTTAAACTCAGAAGTTTTTTATGTTACTAAATATATATTTTAACACATCCATACATATGTATTATATACAACTTTATCTAAAATGTGGTCATTAGTTCCATCCTGTGAATAAGCTTGTAAATGTGAACCAAACTTGCATTGACCATCTCAACTTAACTCAAATTTCATTCCCTCACCTTCCATCATGTAGAGTCCCAAGTTCTCAAGTGGAAGGAGAAGGAATTGGAAAGCCTGCCCTTCCCTAGAGGAAACATCCAGTGCCTTATTTGTTCTCTGCATCTCTTGTGATATCAAAGACCAGCTTCCTGCACTTATATTAAGGCCCATATATATTACAATTCTATTATTTAATATGTCATCATTGTATTATTCACATAACTTTCCAATATATAATAGAAGTATAAGATAAAAAGAGCAAGTTCACAAAGTGTCATTTTTGAATTCAAATACCATTCTTGACAAAATTCTAATTAATAATTCCTTTCTTTTAATTTTCTCATGTCTGTACCAATCAAACATTTGTCACATATTCTTTTAGCCTAACATCATCAAATGTTTTCTATAAATATAATATTAGTTTCCCTCTAATTGTTTTCCATGAAGCAGGCACTGTCATCAGAAAGAACTTGATACTCTAATCCTCCCCACATGTCCACAGGTTTCTGAAGGCAATGTTTAACTGAGGGTCCTGATTGGATTACTGACTTATTCAATTGTGTACTTGACTTCATGCTCCAGCACATTCTGGGAAGCCAAGCATGACTCCAAGAGTCACACTATCTGCATCTCCATTGGAAACAGATTTCTCATCAGTGTCATTTGTATCAAAGAAAGAGAATTCCCAGTTTTGCAGTCCAGAGCATGCCTATAGGACCCAGTGCAGGGGCAGGCACAGCCTTTCAGAACATGTCAATCTCCTGAAGGCAATGTGGCTACTTCTCTGTTGTACTCTCTGAATCCAAGTTTTGTGGGTAGGTGTTGGGATGTGAGCAGGATAGACAGTTTAAGGAAATATCATCCAAGTGTCCCTGTACCTCCTTATGAGGCAATACTTGACCTGCCATGTAGTGCTTTCCCTCCCTGGTATAGAGTGTGTTTTCCCTAGATATTACCGACAAGGCTGCACTATCTTACCTGACTATTTTGGAGAACATCTGTGGGTTAAGGCTATTCCTCAGTGAAGAGGGAAAGCTGCTGGACGTACATTCCATGATGAAATTTATCTCCCTTCACTTTCTATCGGATCCCACCAGTGCCTATAAGATATTGGTTCCATTTGCTTTTCCCATGCAGAATAATTATTTTGTTTTGTAGTCAAACTAAGGAAGTCATTGTAGGTGCATTTCTGCAATACTTGCTGTCGCTCTCCCATAAACACCACTGGGGAATAATTATTACTTTTTTATTCTGAATAACTTTTTGGCATGTTCTCCTTAATTTTGGAGAAAAAATCCTGGAAAGCAGTATATAGAATATAGTCCCTATGAGATTCCCTATAGCAACTTTATTACACGCAGGATTTAAAACTTTTTGACAATTGCTGGTTTAATCTTACTAACATATGTAAGCTGGCAGTAATGGCAGCCATGAGGTTTTATTTTGGATCCTATTTCTCTTTTTTAGCTCTTCCATGTCTTGAAATTTTAGGATTTTTCTTATCTCTATGAATTCATTTCATTTTTTACATGTTGAGGACATTTTGACAATTTGAAGTATAAGATCTCTCATTTTATTGAAGTATAAGATCTCTTATTTTATTGCTCTTGTGAGAGTAAGAGCAAGATTATTTTCAGCTACCTACCTGTCCACAATACATACTGGATTTCATCTCAATACCCATAAACTGGAAAAAAAACAAACAACAATCAATAGGTTAAAAGATAAACAGATTTAGGCACCTGGGTATACCAAAAGAAGACTTAGTGTTCAAATCAACGGATGACTGAGAAAAAATAACAAAAGAATGAATTATTATAACTATGCTGAGTGAATCTAAACAAGTAAATCTACAGAAGAGGCATTTCATCCCAGCGAGAGCAGTACATTAGCGGGTCCCACCCTGACCCAAACTCTGTTTCTAAGTTTAAGTCTTAAGTGAGTGTGATAAATAGCTAATCTGCTTAGGGAAAAGTTATATGTCATACTTAACAAATAAATATTTTAAGTAGTCATTATAAATGTTTTCTCTAAAGAAAACTTGATAAACGAAGAAAAGGGAGATATACAAGTATAATTATACCAAATTAATATCAATAAAGAAAGAGATATTTTTAATAGAAATAAATGGATATTCTGGAGTTGAAAAGAATACTAAATGAAACTTTAGGAAATATCTCTGGACATTTTCAACTGTATATTCAAAATGGAAGAATTATCAGAATTATTAGAAATATTAATGAGGGGGTGGCATTCCTGCAAACATAACAGAAATAGCAATGAGAGAAAGGAACACTTTTTATAATCATGTGCCAAAAAATGAGAAAACTTAGATGAAATGAAAAAATCCATATATCTTTAGAAATACACAATATAAGAAGTAAGTTGTCTATATAAACAACACAAATGAAGTGATTTTATGAGTAATCATAACTACACACAAAGAAATTTCAAGGTGAATGTAGCTTCATAGATGTATTTTACCTATCTTTCAGAGAGGAATTAATCATGATTCTTCCCGAATTCTGATATCAGTTTCTCTTCTGATTATGGTGCCAATAACTTTAAGGAAACACTACACAAAATAATCCAGTAACATATAAAAATAAAGGCATGCCATAAACAAATGACATTTTTCCCAAGGGTTGAAAGATTTATATTTTGTGCAGCAATCTGTTAATATATTTCATGCAATTAATAAAGAAACAAGAAAACTGCATGATCATCTCATTATACAAGGAAAAATCCCCCTAAAATAAAATATCCTTTATAATAAGAACTTTTAATGAGCAAGGTATAGAAAAACTATCCCACAACATTAAAGGACATTCACAAAAAATGGATTGTTACCATTATTTGGTAAAAGTTTAGATGGATTTCACTTAGATCAGCAAGAAAAGGATGTCTGTCATGGCCACTTACAGTCAACATTGTATTAAAGGTTATAGCTTGTGCAATTAAGCAATTAAGTAATACAAATTATGAAATAATGAATTATATCATCTTGTTTTGAAATATATATAATCACAGGTATTAAAAATTCTCAGGAATCCACCACAATCCATCAGACAAATATGAGAATTCAACAATTTGCAGAGAACAAGATCAATATACAAAAGTCAGCTGATTTTCTATAAACTGGCACTTATCATCCCAATATAAAATTAAAATAATTTTCTTCAAAATAACATCAAAGAATAAAATGAAAAATTCTTAAGAATAAATTTAATAAAAATTACTAAACTTATATTCTGAGAGATACAGCATGTTATTGAATGAATGGTAAAGCATTTAATGTTTGTGCTTCTGAATATTCAATATTTTAAAGATAATACTACAATGCAAGTGATCATCAGTTTCAACCCAATACTTACAAATATGTGTGAAGATTATCATATATCTATTATGCTTCAACTATCCCACCAGAAAAACAAAAAAGATACATTATTATGCTGGATAGACAAAGTGATAATCATCTGTGAAAAGCAAGGGACCATGGACCCCATGCAACATTGGTGGCCACAGCCAGCAATGAGGACATCCAGACTAGCCCTCTGGCCTCCCTACCCACTTCAGTACTGAGACTGGTGAATCATGAACAATTATGTTTGAAAGAGTGAGAGAGAGAGAGGTGACACGGACTTAGCGTGCAGAGACATATTGCCCACACACACCTAGTGTTGCCCTTCCTCCTGGGATCACAGTTTATACACCTTCTAGTCCCTTGATATCAGTGAAGATCATATGATTGATTATGGAAAATGGAGAGTGCACAGGGATAAACCATGCTGCTTGCAGACCTGGAAAATTAGTATACACCCCACATGTAATTCCAAATTCTCTTTCTTCCTGCATCTAACTTCCTGTCTACCAGCTGAGAATATCATGTTACAAATTGATGTGTGTCTGTTTCTGAACAATTGCATGAATCTGATGCCACAGCTTATCAAGTATTCCCCCTGAACACTCTAAAAATGACAATGAGCAATCCATTTATCCTTCTTATTATAATCGTATTCCACTGATGTTCATGGTTATTTGTTATAGGATTTTGAGCTCACTGATAGATCTGGACAAATATAAGTCAACAATTATGGCTCTAAAGCATCAGGCTGAAAGTTTAGTAAACAAGCTGAAAACCAATCGGGAAGAAAATCTCCAAACACCTTGTTTTCAACACCTGTCCTTTGTCAGACCTGGGAAATATACAGACAAAATGCTTAGCCATCTCTTGTGGGTGAGTCTGAGTTTAAGTGTTAATTAATGATTATTTCTTGCTCACCACAATATCTGCCACAGAGGAAATTTTATATAAATTCTATTGCTATTATTATCTGTGAATAAAGCAAAAACACATTTGTTAAAATTGGCAAGTTATGATGAAAAGTAAGACCTGTGCACATGGAAATTAAATATCCATGAATTACAGAAAAAGTAAAAATATATAGACTTTTAGTGTCTACAGATGCACAGTCGATGATGAATTGAGAATGAGTATGTGGAAATCTGTCTGTAATCATGAAGCAAGTGGCTTTTGTTCTGGGAGAGTCTATGACTCTACAAGACACATGGGGGCTCCTGCGGAAGATGGCCAAGTTCTAGTTCCAGACATGGGGGAGATACACATTTCAATAGAAAGCTGTATTATTAGTAATACATGTGTGCTCATTCACAGTAAAATGGTACAATAAAAAATAAAACACAAAGACTGCAGAATTTGTCAAAGACATATTCACTAATTCTCCCTACCATCTTTTCTCCAGCTTGCCTATGGTCCAGCCGAGACACTTTGTAAAATGAAGGTTTTAAAAATTTCTAAGCAATACTGGAATAATCGAGTTTTTAAAATTATGTCATATCATTGTGTTAATTTTTCTAATTACTAGAGAAATATAAATTATATAAATAAAAATAAATATGAAGTAACAATTTGAGACCTATTTTGTAACTCCATGACTGTTATATAATTAAACTTTGAATTCCACTGAGAACATTCCAGAGCCCAGGGCACCCACAATATGCATTCTATGAGCATTGATCAAGTGGTAGTCATGTCAACACAGGTGGTGGAGCAGAAGGGGATGAAGCTGCAGGAAGTGCAGTGGACCCTCTGATCACAGAATCAGGCCCAAAGGTAGGTCAGGAGGGAGACTGAAGATGGACTTCCTGTCAGGGTTGGGGGCTCATTCTCTTGGCCTAGGGACTGATTACCCAGAGAAGTCAGATTTCTTCCAACTTCAGTGATGTCCCAACTTAGCTTTACCAGATGAGTTATCACTACAGGGCAGATTTCAAAGCCTGCCTAGATGATGGCTTGGAGCAGGTCTCAAGTGTGATGTGAGGTTTCATAGCTTTCTGAGGTCATTTATTTCTTATTTCTCCTTTCAAGTGTATGAAATAGTCTCTTAAACTAATTATACATTTTTAGTGTTTTCCTGGCAATATGCATTTTAACTATTCTTATTCCACCTTCAAATAACACCACCCAAACAGTAGTTTAAGATACTGATAACTTATTACAAGATATTCTTAAATTCTCCCTCCCCTCCCCTATATCACTGTAATTTATTTAGTGTCTCCATATACTCTAATCACAGTATATTATACTATCACCACTTAAAACATTATATGTCTGATAAATTAAAATAAGGAAGTTAAAGTATTTCATTTTCCCTATTTTATTTTCCTACACACTTGTTTTATTTTTCGGGATGAATCCAGTTATTGAACCTGGGGCCTTTTACATGGGAAGCATGCACTCAACCACTGAGCTACACTTGATCCAATATCCTTTCTTTTTTAATGTAGAAAAAGTTTCTCATTTATTTTCCTTATTCTAAAGAATTTCTTTTAACATTCCATTACAGGAGTCTGCGTTCATTGCTTTTCTAAGGTATCTGTATTTTTCTTTTATTCCAAATAACACTATCACAAATATTGACTTTTACAATAGTGTTTTGTGTTGAATAACTTCCAATATTTTAAATATTTCAAGTGATTTTGGATTTACTTTCATGAATTCAATATCCCACTCCTTAAAACCAGAAGATGGGAGGAAAGGAATATGCTGACTGTCATCTGGGACATGTGGGTGCTATAAGGAGAAGTTTTCACAACCTCATTTCATCGCTGATGTGTATGGGCCTGGGTTCCATGAAGAGAGGGGAGGGTCATGTTCTGGGGCTCCAGGTCTATGAATCATCAGGGGCTTGTGCCTGGACCCTGGTCTCAATAGGCAGCTGGTCACTGTGATCTCCCTTTAGAGAATGCACCCTGTATGTACAGTTCTTCAGAAGGAGGCAGAAGAGAAAGCATAGCACTGTTTATAGTACTGAAATGTTTTTCCATGCTCTCAACATCAGAGGAATTCTCACTGACTTTTCACAGGGACCTCTGGATGGAGAGATAACAGGGCCAAGAGAGAACTTCCTGTGTAGGGAGAGACCTGATGTGCCCTTTGGGAAAAACATGCAAATGGAGCCCCTCCCTCTCATCTTGAAAACCAGCCCAGGCCAAAATCTTGCTGCTCTGAAAGGAGAATCTTCCCCTGTGCCCGACCTCTCCCTATTCTGTACCCAGGACTGAGGAAGAAGAGGCACCGTGAAGCATGGTTTGATCTGGGATTTTCTTTTGTCAATTTTCCATGGTATTATTATTGGGAAACTGGTGATACAGCAGTGTGAATGTGTGTGCATTTATATTCATGTTGGCATATGTGTGTGACTACATGTGAATCAATTTCTAGTGCCTGTTTTCAGGAGTCCTGTGTGAATTCCAACTGGTAGAGTGTGGGGGCAACATGAGACAATCTGGAGGGTAACTGAACCTCTTCTGTTCAGTCTCAGGATTCATCTTTGATGACTAGGCCATGCACTGGATCTGTCAGGCTTCCAGAATTGGGTGGAGTGTGTTCAGTTATTAGTTGTGGTGGGGTAGCATTAAGCATTCATACCTGATTAAGGGCAGATTCACAACCTCCAGGGACAAATTCAAGAACCAATTTTATATGCAAATGAACAGCCTAGAACCTGAGGACATGGCTGTTTATTATGGATGAACCACAGTGCAGGGATGGCCAATGTAGACATAAACCTTTTCTGTGGGGTAGCTAGGAGGGCAGTCTCAGGACTACCTGAGCGTAGGGATCAGCTGCAGAAGCAGATACACTGTTGTGCTTAGGAATTTGTCTCCTGTCAGAGTGGAATGCTTCTTTTCAAGCTGTTTCTCTGACGAGCATTTAAATTGTTTATATATGCTTGTGTGTGAGTGATATATTTCAATAAATTTAAATAAATAAATAAATTGAAATTTCTGTACTTATTTCTATGTAATATATCACATGCAAAATCAGCCAACTCTCCCATATGAAGCCAAAATTGACTCTGCCAGAGTTTGTAGGCTCAGAATTCAGAACATCTAAGGGCAACCTGATGATTCTTTCACAATGAGTCTGAAGACTGAAAACCTAGTAAGACACTGTGATTCACATGAGAAACTAGAGAGAGGCTATTACAGAGTATAGATTTTAATGCATTTCAAATTGCACTCCTATTTACACAGAGATGTGCATATTAGCCTCAGCCCTGATTTGGTTTTCTCTTTGTCTGATAATCCATTATCATCCCCCAAGTCTTTATTTACCCATCTCCCATTGTACCTTCTGTGCCAACTAAAGGATGATGTAGTCCTTGTGGCCTGAACCTCAAGACTAGGGCCATTACCTGCATCTCTGACTGGCTCAGGCTGTAGCTCCTGCATGTACCTGTGAGGGACTTCCTCAGTTACCACCTGACCAGGACTCTCTTCTCTGTTCTGTATGTGTGGACTCATGTGAGAAATGCAAATGGCATGTACTATTCATGCAGATAATTGTTGTTTGGTCAAAATAGGATGTGGATGGAGAGTTTATCTCTACTGCTCCTCAAACTTTCCTTATGGTAACTCCATTATCTGTGAATTTTGGAGAGTGCTTCTGATGTGCCCCCACTGTGCAGTGAGCTCTGGAACATGGGGCCAGATCTTTCAGGATGTGCCCTTGTTGGACACGATGGCAACAACACAAAAGAAGCAGAATAAAAGCTGCATGAAGTAACTGCCTCCAGACGGGTGTTTTTCCAGGAATCCTGGTTTTTCTTCCTCTCCTTTCCAAGCCTATCCTCACTCATGTATTCTCCCTGAATCCTCTAAAGTAAAAAATAATTCCCTCTTTCCCACATAGACAACACTGACAGGTGAAAGTAATTTTCATATCTTATCCCAATTTTTTGTGTTAAGATCACACATTATTTTCAAAATAGTCGTCTCAAAATGACAAAGTTCAATCATAGGTATTCTGGAGAAAATTTAGGAAATGTACTTGAACCTAGCAAGGTTTTCATTCTTTATTTTATTTTTTTGTATTTTTTTTAATTGACTTTGTAATAATATTACATTAAAAAAATATATATGAGGTCCCATTCAACCCCTCCCCCCCAGCAACACTCGTTCCCATCATCATGACACATCCATTGCATTTGGTAAGTACATCTTTGGGCACCTCTGTACCTCATGGTCAATGGTCCACATCATGGCCCATACTCTCCCCCATTCCATCCAGTGGGCCCTGTGAGGATTTACAATGTCCGGTGATTGCCCCTGAAGCACCATCCAGGGCAGCTCCATGTCCCAAAGACGCCTCCACCTCTCATCTCTTCCTGCCTTTCCCCATACCCATCAGCCACCATGTCCACTTTTCCCAATCCAATGCCACCTCGTCTATGTGGATATTGGATTGGTTGTGTCCATTGCACCTCTATGTCAAGAGGAGGCTCAGATTCCACATGGATGCTGGATGCAATCCTCCCACTTTCAGTGGTTTTCATTCTTTAAAAGTTGCTGCATCTTTGTGAAGACAAGCATATGTGCTCATATCAGAAGGAAAACCCAGATTGACTGTGGGTCAAGCACTCCTTTCTTGTAACAGTGATGAATGCAGATGTGATGTCCTCAGGATAGGATGCTTGAGGGTAATGGGGACAAATTGTTTATCATAGTTCATCCAGGACAGAAGTGGACCAGTTCAAGGGCAAATTTAACTGATGCTCTTTCATTTTCTTTGTATAATTTTGTTGTGCACTGTGTGTTATACACTAATTTTTGTTTCATTTTTTTCTAGATATGGTTATAATCATTTTTTATCTTACATCCTTCCTTGACCTTGGGTAGCCTTCATGAAAAAAGCCACCAATATGCAGGATGCTGTGGGATTTCTGGGGTGACCAGCAAGGAGTGGGCACTAAGCAGGTGGAATGAGTCCCTTGGACATTTTTTTTCAAATTTTGCTGTTGTCCTGCTCTGGAGGACAGGGCTCAGCTGTCATTTGACTGAATCTTCAAGGGCAGATGGACCATGGCTTTTCCGTGAAACTGTTCATGTGCCTGATATGCTCTTGTTCAGTTTGGTTTAAAGAGACAAGTACAGAAATCATCCTGGAGGTCTTCCATGTGGGGTTTAGAGAAAACGTGTTTCTCCATGAACCAGCTCCTAATAAAATTGCAGGAGGTGGAGCTAGAAACATGCACCTTGTGGGGACTTTTAGAAGAACTCTCACTTGTACAGAAAAAGTATAGATATCATAACAAGTTGGAATGAATAACACAACATATGTGGTTCTTTCAGTTTGTCATGGGAATATAAAAACGTAAGCAGGTGCAACATAAGTAAATATTGGATATTCTCTGGACATCTTCACAATATCCAATATGCAATAGTTAAATCTATCAGCACCCCCTACTTCTAAGTATTTTTGTTCTAAGGTATATATATATATATACATATATATATAATTATTATTATAATTTTTTTATATTTTTAGTTCAGTCATAGATTTACAGATTAAGCAGGGCAAGGTCTGGGGTTGGTTGCCTTCAGAGAAGAGAGGTAAATTTTCTGGAGGAGCTGGGTCTCAATGATAACATTCAGGAAGCTGATTTCTTATTATGTGACTTGTGTGGCTAAACACTTACATGTATAATGTTATTTCATTTTTACCATAACATACAAGTCATGTGAAATATCAATGATTACTCCATTTCACAAATGTAAAATTACAAACTTGATAGCAAGTTTGGTTAGGGAAAGTACCAGTTTATTTGTCCCATTCTAACATCAGGGTCTTCAGAATTGATCAAGAAAACTGAAAAAATGGAAAGAGTGCATTTCTGTGTTTTTACTATTAATATATTATACATATTATTCTTTTCAATGTTTTTTTTTCCCTTGGAGTATTTGACTTTTTTATTGTTTTGAGTGGTGTGTTTCCTCAATCTAGTGGAATTATCATAACTTATCATTTTAAATCTTGTTTCTGATCATCTCCTCTTACTCTTCTTCTATAACTTTTATTAGATAAGATGAAAGTCATTTCATACTGACCTTCTAATTTCTTCGTGCTTTCTCTGATTTCTATTTCTTTTTCTCGTTGTGGAGAACATTGAATTTTGTTTTGCAAAGCATTATGCAGATAATTAATTGTCTGTATTTCAGCATTTACTCTAAACTTAAACTCATATGTATGTTTTCAAGAAGGTATGAATGTGATACACACTTGTTATTAATTATTAAATTAATTGGAGGCTAGGCACAGAACACTAAATCTTGTGGACCCTCTTGGTGGTATCTTTTGCTTAAACACTAAAATAAAATTAGGAGGAGTACATGGGCCAGAAAAGAACCTATTGAACAAAATGCAGATGGTAGGAATTCTAAAATATGTGTTCTAGGGGCACATTTTTGGCATCCTGTTCATCACTCCTGCTAAAATGTGGTCAGTGTACTGTACTGCTCTTTACACATTGGCAGTGAACTTGGACAAGGATTGCTGATATTCATCCTCTTGCACATGAAATCAAAATAGGAAAATTCAACACTACATATTCAAAGGGCATGGCATTTTTAAATTCCCTCGTCCTTTTTCAAATGTTTAAATCGTTAGTTACCGAACTTGTAAATATTTCAAAGCTGTTTCTTTACTTAGATTGAAGTGGCTTTTAGATAATACTTATATTCTTTTATTATTTTCTCCACCAAGACTACAATAAAACTGTTATTTAAATGACTTTCACTATTTAAATGTTAATGTATTTGTGAATGTGTGAGTATATGAAAGAGATTGTACTTATGAGAGTACCTCATTAGGTATGAAGGTGTGAATGTGGGTGTGTTGATGTGACTGTAGGTTAGACGGTGAGTTGTTGTGCACAAGTTTGAGTATGAGAGCACATGATTGTACTTTGTGTGTGAATGTCAGTAGGTATGAGTGTATATACATATAAAATATATTATAGCATGTTAGTGCATAGCAGAGTGTGCATGACAAGGTATGTATGAATGTGCATTTGTAAATATGCATGAAAATTTAACCTAATTTTGTTTCGGAGTCTTCGCGTTTATTAATGTGTTTGATTTTCAGTGTGTATGATCATGTATATGAAAGTCTGTCATTGTGATTTTGTGTGCATGAATATATTTTTGTGTATGTCACAGTGTGAGTGAGAATGTGAGTGTGACATCTCCTGAGATCACTACCATTGTATCCTCAAACACCTTGTGTGTGCTTCACCTGGTGGAGTCTGGTTGGTAGGTGAGATGGCCCAGGATGGGTAAGCAGGGCTCTGTTTCACTTTTTTTGCAATGTATGGGTAAACTCTTCACATCTAGACAGTTAAATGGTCTCTAAGGATACCAGGGAAAGAATGGAGTGGGTGACAATTATTATTTACAATTAAAGTAAGACACACTTTTTAGACCCTGTGAAAGACATGTCATCATCTCCATAAACAAAACAAAAAACATGGTATACTTGCTAATGACCAACCTAAGGATCCAAACATAGTCCTCCTTTATTGTGGGACACACAGTGAAGGGAGTGAGAGTAGACCAGGGGTTCCTTCCAGCAAGAAGAATGAGGACCCTGGGCAGAGAGTAGAAAATATTTCCTAAATTGTGAAAGATAATATCTTTTTTGTTTTACTAAGATTTCAAGGAATTCTCCTTTTAACAGAATGCATGATCCAATTTTGCTATTATTTATATGTTTTCTACCATGACCATTCAGATAAATCTAGCAAGGCCTGCAGTCCAATGTAACCTCAGTGCACAGTGTATGGAGAAGATCACTTAAATTTGTTTATTGTACAGAAACAGCTTGTTTCCCTTCCTACAACTGCGATGGTGCTGGCTTCTTTCTATCTGCACTCATCAGACATTCAGATCTCTATGTCATGTGCTCATGTCCTACTTCACTCTATCCAGATATATTTTGAAAATGTTTGATTTTATTTCCTCAAACATTTATTCACACTGATTATTTTCGAGAAAATTTTATGTGTCACAATCTGTGATGGAGAATCTCAGAAAAAGTCAACCAAAAAGGATTTTCAGACACTCTCATGCCCCTCTGCCCTGACCTAGGTGACTGGATTTTATGGGTAATAATTTAATTGGTGCTAAGAGATGCTGTTTGCAATAGGAGGTGAAAACCCCAACATGCATTTCCCAGTCTATGTTCAGGATGAAACTGAGGATTTCGTAAACATCAGCTCATGAAGACATTTCTCTGGGGTCCCGGGATTGAGAAGTGTTAGTGATTATTAAACACTTTATCCAAATATCACTATCAACAATGGTTGCTGACATTTTCCCCATCTCTATTCTCAAGGTCATACTTCCCCACAATTCTGTCAAGTAGGTCAGAAGCAGAGGTATTGGTGCAAGTTTTTTCTTTTAAAGATTTATTTATTTATTTATTTCTCTCCCATTCCTCCCACCTCCCTGTCCCAGGTGTCTGTTCTCAGTGTCCATTTGCTGCATCTTCTTCTTTGCCTGCTTCTGCTGTTGTCAGTGGCATGAGAATCTATGTTTCTTTTTGTTGGGTCATCTTGTTGTGTCAGCTTTCCGTGTGGGCAACACCATTCTTAGGCAGGCCGCACTTTCTTTCACACTGGGTGGCTCTTCTTACGGGGCACACTTTTTGCACGTGGGGCTCCCCTACATGGGGAACACACCTGCGTGGCACAGCACTCCTTGTGCACATTAACACTCTGCATGGGCCAGCTCCACAAGAGTCAAGGAGGCCTGGGGTTTGAACCTGGGACCTCCCATGTGATAGACAGATGCCCTAACCACTGGGCCAAGTGCACTTTCCTCAGTGCAAGTTTTTTCCCCCAGTAACTGTACCTGTTCTACTTTACCAAGAAAACTAAGAATTGTGCAGATCTCTGCTTGTTCTTGGAATTTAAAAGCTGTAACACTGGATGCATGATTCAAAAACAAAGACAAGCATAGGTCGCAAAAGGTTCTGTTAAACTTGAAGATACTCATGTCCTTTCCTGCACATCAGAGTCCAGGAAATTGTGTAGAAGGCATCCACACCAGTGCCCTAAAAAGAATCAAGCCAAATGTTGTGCAAATATTTCTGAGAATTCCACTGTCCAAATGCTTTTCTTAGTGTCTATGGAAGTAGATATTCACATGGTCTTTGCAGGATTGAGGAACCACCTGCAAAGGGTCAGATGATCTTCCCAAATCATGCAGGTCTCCAGGGCTATGCATGGATGTGAACTAGATTTGTTGCTTCTGAGATCATGCTTTGTACAACATCTGCTGTCACACCACTCTCCCAATTGTTGCTGGCTGTGATGATAGGATGAAGTAAGACATAAGCGCACACATATGTTTTCTTGAGAAGAGAGAGAAGAAAGACAGATGTTTACCCATCAATGTGGTTGAGGAAGAATTCTCATGAGATCAGAGTACTTTTGAATAAGCAAAACTTCTCTGACATGAAGATGCAGACCTCTGGGCTCTCAGTAAACAGAAGTCCATCCCTGTAAAGGGTCTGATATTCTCCTCACTGCTTTTTAAATATAGACTGAAGTCCTCCAGGAACATCCCTGCTTTATAGAGAGGCCTCCCACATGAAAATCACATCTTCACTTTCAAAGTCAATTTTAAAGTCTTAGGCAGCTCATTCAAATGGTGAGATGGGATCTCAAGGACTCATAGATTTGTTTAGGAGACAATGAGATTAATGCAGTGGTTTTTCTGCCTGTTAGCCACATCTCCCTGTGAGGGTCTCAGAAGTTTCCTTCTGGTGTGTCTAGAAGAAGTGTATTACTTTTGTCATGATTTTTGATATTATGTCTGCCTAGGTGTCTTGTCCATGGTTCAACTTGTGGAATCTGGCCCAAGTATGGTGAAGCCCTTTCAGATATTCTCCCTCACCTGCACAGTGTCTGGTTACTCCTCCACCAGTGTTTCCTATCGGCATTGGGTCCACCAGCCTCAAGGCATGGCTCTTCATTCATTGTCAGAAATTTGTTATAATGGAAATATGTACTATGGTCCATCTCTCAAGAGACATATCCATAAATCAATTCTCACTACAACTGACATTGAAGATATGGCTATTTATCACTGTGGGAGAAAAGCACAGTGAATAAAAAGCAGTTGGACCCTGCACAAAAACCTCCCCTTTCAGAATTATAACCTACATGTACACAGGTCCAGCCAGGAACAGGTGCTGAGGAAACCTGCTGAACAGTTGTCCTGACAAAGTATGAGTTCTCTTTGATCATACTTTTTTTATTCTGCTGTGAATCATTTCTTTCTACTTTATTTATTGAATTCACAAATGGTCTTAATGTCCTCTCAGGAAATCCTTTTTCTTGTAGCAAACTGAACCTAAAAAAAAAAAATGCTTGTAAATACATGAATGCAATTTTTGAGCGTAACCTTAATGCTTTATTAAGGTATATTTTACATACTGTAATCATGACATATTTTAATTTGGCAGGCAAGTTATTTTTAACCTGTTACCAGAGTTTTGAAACTACCACCCTAATATAAAGTTATACCATATACAAGACTACAGAAGAAACTTCGTACTCAGTAATCTTTCTCTGTTACCCCTCTCCCATCCTTCAGCAATCACTAATGTGTTTTTCTGCCTGTAAGGGTTTGACTCTTCTGGAAATTCTAAATAAATAGAATAAAATAAATGATCTCTACTAAGTTCCTTCCTTCAATTGGCATAATATTTTCAAGGTTCTTTCATGTACTTACATAAATATCTGTACTTAATTTTTACATGCTAAATAATATTCCATCTTATACATGTGTTCCCAATTTTTATTCATTCACCAGTTCATGGATATTTGGTTGTTTCTGACTTTGGGCTCTTTCAAATAATACTTCTCTGAACATTTGTGTAAATTTCTTCTGATTGAATATATGAGATTAATTCTCTCAGGTAGCTGAAAACCAATAGAAATGCTGGGAGATAGGCAACATTATATATAAAAACTTGAAGAACTTGGAAATATAAATTTCCAAGAATGATAATGCACCCCAAAAATAATAAATCTGAATAAATCTACCCCAAGCCACCTACTATTCAGAATGATAAATATCAGAGATAAATAGTGCATTGTGAAAACTACAAGAGAAAAGTAAGCAAAGCTCACTGTTCTGGACCCCCATTCCTTGTCCAGCATTTGTTTCTGCTCCTGGGAAGGATGCTCTGCATAGGGATGGGAGTCTCTGCCTTCTGAGAACCACTGAGAACATCAATTAGTTGGGCAGTGTGTCCAGGGTTCCCCCATGCATGTGGGGTGGGTGGGTCCTGGCTGTACTGACTGTGCATGGATAAGGCATGTGCTCCTGACCCCTGGTAGGCAGGCTTGGCTCCTTTCATAGGGCATCTTCAGGCCTTCCTGCAAAGGAGGGACAAACAAATCCAAGTGGATTGGCGCTTGCCAAGTATCGGGTTATTCATCCTTGATTTTGGCCTATTTGCCAAAGGAAGGCATGTAAGGAAGTTTGGGGTCAGCCTGGGGGGCTTTAGCCACATGCTGAATACAGGGATGAATGACAAATTTACAAACTAATGCTGCAAAAATCAGAGAGAGCATGTATATGTGCTCATGTGGTGTACATGTGAAGGTATGTGTATAAGTTTATATCTGTGAATGTAAACATGTGTGCACACACTGTCTCTGAATATACTTAGTGTGGGTGGGTTGTTATTCCAATAGTAAATGTGTGTGCACAGGAGTGTGCATGTGTGTTAGTGACAGCACCTGAGTGTATGATACAGGTATAGTAGATGTTTGAGTATACACATGTAATGTATGTATGTGTGTTGGTTGTGTGTGTGTGCATATGTTAAGGGTAAAGTAAATGTGTGGGCTTTGAGTCCCATGTACCTACTTATGCATGTGTTCTCTATTGTTACCTTCAAAACTGAATAGGACAAGGGTCATGTAAGACCACCTGAAAGCCTCTTAATTCATCATGACTGTGATTGTGTAGAAGCATCTGGCAGGCTCCTCGGAAGGGCCTCCTTGAGATTGTACAAATTCCTATGTTTTTTTTTTTTTTTTAATTTTTTAATTTTTTATTGACTTTGTAATAATATTACATTAAAAATATATATCTGAGGTCCCATTCAACCCCACCCCCCCACCCCCCCTCTCCCCCCCCCCCAACAACACTCGTTCCCATCATCATGACACATCCATTGGATTTGGTAAGTACATCTTTGGGCACCTCTGCACCTCATATACATTGGTTCACATCATGGCCCATACTCTCCTCTATTCCATCATGTAGGCCCTGTGAGGATTTACAATGTCCGGTGATTACCTCTGAAGCACCATCCAGGGCAGCTCCATGTCCCGATGACGCCTCCACCTCTCATCTCTTCCTGCCTTTCCCCATACCCTTTGTCCATTATGTCCACTTTTCCCAATCCAATGCCACCTCTTCTATGTGGACACTGGATTGGTTGTGTCCATTGCACCTTTATGTCAAGAGGAGGCTCAGATTCCACCTGGATGCTGGATGCAATCCTCCCATTTTCAGTTGTAATCACTCTAGGCTCCATGGTGTGGTGGTTGTCCTTCTTCACCTCCATCTTAGCTGAGTGTGGTAAGTCCAATAAATCAGATTGTAGGTGCTGGAGTCTGTTGAGGCTCAGGATCTGGCTATCACATTGTCAGTCCAGAGATTCAAATCCCCTAAATATATCTTAAAACCCAACATTAACTGCACCTCCAGCACATTAGCATGAAAGTCTTATGAAGGGAGATCCCATCTGAGTCCAGATTCATCACACATAAACACCATTTCCAAAGAGGGGCCATCTGCCCTGGTAGTTAACCCCATCGGCTATGACCATAACTCCCATGGGTCTCTTTAGCCCTCAAAGGAACCAATATCTGGGGGTTGTATCTGCTTTATCTGTCTCTCTGACTCTGCTCAGTTGTGCATGAGGGCAAACCTTCTGCCAGCCTCCAGACTCTTTTTTAGAAACTCGTAGCCATATAAACTCATTTCTCCTTTCCATTTCCCCCTTACTTTAGGTCAAACAGCATTTTAAAGTCATGGTATTTTATGTAGACATGGATATTCTGCTGATCCGCATTGAACCTTCCGTATAAGGTCATTTTCCAGTTGCATCATCAGTTGGTAGTTGATAGTGGTCCCTCGTTGCCAGGGAGGCTCATCCCCGGGTGTCATGTCCCACGCTGGGGGGAAGGCATTGCATTTACATGCTGAGTTTGGCTTCGAGACTGGCCACATTTGAGTAACATGAAGGCTGACAGAAGGAAATTCCCAGGCACAAAGTTGCTCTAGGCCTTGTTATTATTTTGGGTTTATCAGCTCACAAGCATAGTCATTAGTATCAGGGGCTCACTGTTGAATCCTCACTCCCTCCCGGTCCCCACCACTGTACCTGGGAGACTGTCGCTGCTCCCCTAGGGACCACGACAGAGCACCACTGGCCAGGAACCCAGTACCCCCCCTACTGTGGTTTTTAATTGTTGCCACTATGAGTATATCCAAACATTGCCATGCACCCTGGACATATGTTCTGTACCGCTCCCTGTCAGTCATATATCACCTGTCATTGGTATCCCATACCAGTATCCCTCCATTGCCATTGTTGAAACACTCTGTGATCCAGAACTCCCCGAAATTTGAAGCCCAATATAATGTCATGGTCCCTTACTAGGGAATGGCATACAGCGATGAGTTTAAAGGATAGATAAAGAACTTGGATAAAGTTAGATAAAGAACTTAGATAAAGAATGTTGACTTGAAAAAATTCCACATCCTATTTTTTTCTTTTTTTTTTCCCCCCCCCCCCTAATTATTCAGCTTTTCTTCACAGGAGTCCTAGACCACAGCAAAGTATATATATAATATACAGCACTCCCACACATCCACCAGAAAACCTTTTCCCTTCCACAGTGATACTCTTACGCCCTATTCATATCATATTTACTTAAAGTGATGTACAGAGTCTGAGACATTAGCTTTCTAACAAGGTGACATCTGTGTTTACATTATGGTGCATACTTTAGGATACACAGTTCTTTACATTTTTAGTTATCCTATGTTTTACATTATGGTTTACATTATCAGTCTGTCATCTCCTATATGTTATGGTGTAATATTACATGTTTTATATCCATCCTTGTGTACTCTCAAGAAACTCCTCTCTTACCCCCCATTTACTTTGGTTCCACACATTTAACGTCCATTTTCCCTTCCACCTTGGTGCCCTCAGTGATAGCCAACCTCCGTTTCCTGAGGAGCCACTTCCAGAGATAGATGGAATAGTGTTCAGGGCCTAACTTGCTCAACTGCCCCAATGCCCTGGGAGCCACCCTTTCTCTCGAGGGATACAGTTCCCTCTATTGGATGGCATTAGTTCTCCCCAGGATGTGGGTCCACCCCCACTCTCACTACTTGGGTTTCTACCCCATGGTGTCACCCACTCTGGCAGAATGAGCATTTAGACATTCCCCAGGAGCCCGTCCTGCATCAGACCCTCCCCTCCGAGCATTCTAAACAGGTAACCCTCTTTATTATATTTTGATATGATTTTCTCGGCATTTTACTCTCCACCAACACCTGACCCTCTCCTGGTTCGTATGCTACCCCTCCCTCCCCCCACTTTTGGGCAACGTTACCCACCCGTCCCTCCCCAGCCACCCTCAAACCCGCAAAGCCCCAAGCAAAGGCAACCCCTTGCCCCCCTTTTATCTCTTCTTTGTGTTCATACTTACCACCATCTCGTCTTAAATTCCACCCCTGCAGACATCGGCTCATATCCTTCCTCCACCCTCCGATTTCCTGCAAGCCTATCGTTCAGTCTCTTGCTATCTAGGGCAGCTTGTTTATTTCATATCATTGAGGTCATGTAGTATTTGTCCTTCAATGTCTGGGTTGCTTCACTCAACATAAGGTTCTCAAGATTCATCCATGTTATCACATGTGTTTGTAGTGTGTTTGTTCTTACAGCCGAGTAGTATTCCATTGTGTGTATATACCACATTTTATTGATCCACTCGTCTGTTGATGGGCATTTGGGTTGATTCCAACTTTTGGCAATAGTGAACAATGCTGCTATGAACATTGGTGTACATATATTGGTTTGTGTTCTTGTTTTCAGTTCTGCTGGGTATATTCCCAGCAGTGGTATTGCTGGGTCATATGGCAAATCTATGGCTAGTTTTTTGAGAAACCGCCATACTGTTCTCCAGAATGGTTGGATCCTTCTGCATTCCCACCAGCAGTGGATGAGTGTTCCCCTTCCTTCACATCCTCTCCAGCACTTGTATTCTTCTGTTTTTTTCATAGCTGCCAATCTTATGGGTGTAAGATGGTATCTCATTGTGGTTTTGATTTGCATTTCCCTGATAGCTAGAGATTTGGAGCATTTTTTCATGTGCTTTCTTCCCATTTGTATTTCTTCTTCGGAGAAGTGTCTGTTTAAGTCTTTTTCCCATTTTTTAAATGGATTGTTTATCTTTTTATTTTCAAGATGTAGGAGTTCTTTATATAAGCAAGTTATAAGTTTCTTATCAGATATATGATTGCCAAATATTTTCTCCCACTGTGTGGGCTCCCTTTTTACTTTCTTGACAAACTCCTTTGAGGTGCAGAAGGCTTTAATTTTGAGGAAGTCCCATTTATCTATTAGTTCTTTTGCTGCTCGTGCTTTTGGTGAGATATTCATAAATCCATTACCTATTACAAGGTCCTGTAGATGTTTCCCTACACTGCTTTCTAAGGTTTTTATGGTCTTGGCTCTTATATTTAGGTCTTTGATCCATCTTGAGTTGATCTTTGTATAAGGTGTGAGATGGTAATCCTCTTTCATTCTTCTACATATGGCTACCCAGTTCTCCAGACACCATTTGTTGAATAGGCCACTCTCTCCCAGTTGAGAGGGTTTGGTGGCTTTATCGAATATTATGTGGTTGTATATGTGAGGTTCTATATCAGAGCTTTCAATTCGATTCCATTGGTCTATATGTCTCTCCTTATGCCAATACCATGCTGTTTTCACCACCGTAGCTTTATAGTATGTTTTGAAGTCAGGTAGTGTGATTCCTCCAATTTCGTTTTTCTTTTTCAGTATGTCTTTGGCTATTCGGGGTCTCTTTCCTTTCCAAATAAATTTCATAGTTAGTTTTTCTAGTTCCTTAAAGAAGGCTGCATTGATTTTTATTGGGATTGCATTGAATGTGTAGATCAATTTTGGTAGGATAGACATCTTAATAATGTTCAGTCTTCCTATCCATGAACAAGGAATAGTCTTCCATTTATTTAGGTCTTCTTTGATTTCCTTGAACAATCTTGTATAGTTCTCAGTGTATAAGTTCTTTACCTCTTTAGTTAAATTTATTCCTAAGTATTTGATTTTTTTATTTACTATTGTGAATGGTATTTGTTTCTTGATTTCCTCCTGATCTTGCTCATTATTGGTGTACAGAAATGCTACTGATTTTTGCGCATTGATCTTATAACTTGCGACTTTACTAAACTCATTTATGAGTTCTAGAATCTTCGTTGTAGATCTCTCAGGGTTTTCTATGTATAGGATCATGTCATCTGCAAATAATGAAATTTTGACTTCTTCCTTTCCAATTTGAATGCCTTTTATTTCTGGTTCTTGCCTCAGTGCTCGAGCAAGTACTTCTAAGACAATGTTAAATAGGAGCGGCGACAGTGGGCATCCTTGTCTTGTTCCTGAGTTTAGAGGGAAGGAGTCTAGGATTTCTCCATTGTAAACAATATTGGCTTTAGGTTTTTCATATATACTCTTTATCATGTTCAAAAAATTTCCTTGTATTCCAATCATTTGGAGTGTTTTTATCAAGAAAGGGTGCTGTATTTTGTCAAATGCTTTTTCTGCATCAATAGATATAATCATGTGATTTTTTTCCTTCGATCTGTTTATATGGTGTATTACGTTGATTGATTTTCTTATGTTGAACCATCCTTGCATACCTGGGATGAATCCCACTTGGTCGTGGTGTATAATTCGTTTAATGTGTTGTTGAATACGATTAGCAAGTATTTTGTTAAGTATTTTTGTGTCTAGGTTCATTAGAGAAATTGGTCTGTAATTTTCCTTTCTTGTGATGTCTTTGTTTGGCTTTGGTACTAGGGTAATGTTGGCATCATAGAAGGAGTTGGGTAATGTTCTTTCTGTTTCGATGGTTTGGAATAGTTTCAGCAGGATTGGTGTCAGTTCCTTCCGGAATGTTTTATAGAGTTCACCTGTGAAGCCATCTGGCCCTGGGCTCTTCTTAGTTGGGAGATTTTTAATAACTGATTCTATCTCTCTGCTTGTGATTGGTTTGTTAAGATCATCAATTTCTTCTTTTGTCAATATGGGCTGTTTATGTGTTTCTAGGAATTTGTCCATTTCCTCTAGATTGTCATTTTTGTTGGAATATAGTTTTTCAAAATATCCTCTTATGATAGTCTTTATTTCTGTGGGGTCAGTGGTGATATCGCCTTTCTCATTTCTTATTTTGTGTATTTGCATCTTCTCTCTTTTTTTCTTTGTTAGTGTTGCTAAAGGTTTGTCAATTTTGTTAATCTTCTCAAAAAACCAGCTCTTGGTCTTGTTTATCTGTTCAAGTGCTTTCTTATTTTCTATTTCATTTTGTTCTGCTCTTATCTTTGTTATTTCCTTCCTTCTTCTTCCTGTTGGGTTACTTTGTTGTTGTTTTTCTAATTCCTTCAAATGTGCAGTTAGTTCTTCAATTTTTGCTCTTTCTTCTTTTTTGATATATGAATTTATGGCTATAAACTTCCCTCTCAGTACTGCTTTTGCTGCATCCCATAAATTTTGGTATGTTGTGTTATCATTATCATTTGTTTCAAGGTAGTCATTGATTTCTTTTGAGATTTCCTCTTTGACCCACTGTTTTTCTAAGAGTGTGTTGTTTAATTTCCAAATCGTGGTGTGAAATCTGGGCTTCTTTCCCTTGCAAATCTCCAGCTTGACTCCACTGTGGTCAGAGATAATGTTTTGTATGATTTCAATCTTTCTGAATTCGTTCAGCCTTTCTTTGTGGCCTAGCATATGATCTATCTTGGAGAATGATCCATGTGCGCTTGAGAAAAATGTATATCCTGCTGTGTTTGGGTGTAGCGATCTATATATGTCTATTAGATCCAGCTCCTCTAATATACTATTCAGATGTTTTGTTTCTTTGGTGATTCTCTTTTGAGATGTTCTGTCCAGAGTTGATAGTGGTGTATTAAAATCCCCCACTATAATTGTAGATGTATCTATTCTTTCACTTAGTTTTTCCAGCGTTTGCCTGACGTATTTAGAGGCACCCTTGTTAGGGGCATAGATATTTATGATTGTTCGATCTTCTTGACAGATTTTCCCTTGGACTAAAATGTAGTATCCTTCTTTGTCTCTCACAATTGTTTCACATTTAAAGTCTATTTTGTCTGATATTAATATAGCTACTCCTGCCTTTTTTTGGTTATTGTTAGCTTGTATGATTGTTTTCCAGCCTTTCACTTTCAATCTCCATGCGTCTCTGGGTCTAAGATGTGTCTCTTGTAGACAGCATATGGATGGGTCATATTTCCTTATCCAATGTCCCAGTCTGAATCTTTTGATAGGTGAGTTTAATCCGTTGACATTCAGTGTTATTACTATCAAGGAATTATTTGTGTTAGCCATACTTTGATTGGATTTGTGTTTGTCATATTTTGTTTGTATATTTTTTTTTGTCTTTTTTGTTGTTGTTGTTGGTCTTATACTCTCCTCCAACTTTGCCTTTCCTGTTTTTTCCTTTCTTCCTGCAGCACTCCCTTTAGAATTTCTTGAAGGGGAGGTTTCTTGTTGGTATACTCTTTCAGTTTCTGTTTGTCTGCAAATATTTTGAACTCTCCATCATATTTGAATGCTAGTTTAGCTGGATAAAGTATTCTTGGTTGGAAATTTCTTTCCTTTAGTACATTGACTATATCATACCACTGTTTTCTTGCCTCCATGGTTTCAGAAGAGAAATCAGCACTTAATCTAATTGAGCTTCCCTTGTATGTGATGGTTTTCTTTTCTCTTGCTGCTTTTAGGATTTTCTCTTTGTCTTGAGCATTGGATAATTTGACAAGTATATGTCTTGGGGTGGGCCTGTTGGGGTT
Organism: Dasypus novemcinctus; assembly: GCF_030445035.2. NCBI lineage: Eukaryota > Metazoa > Chordata > Mammalia > Cingulata > Dasypodidae > Dasypus > Dasypus novemcinctus. The sequence continues at coordinate 58,046,374 of NC_080691.1, read as the reverse complement.
TATGACTTGTGGAGTGCGCTGTGCTTCTTGGATATGTACATCTGTCTCTTTCAGTAGATTTGGGAAGTTTTCAGCCATTATTTCCTGCAACACTCTTTCTGACCCCTTTCCCTTCTCTTCACCTTCTGGAATGCCTATAATACGTATGTTTGAGCGTTTTGCATTGTCATTCAGGTCCCTAAATCCTAATTGGATTTTTTCTATCTTCTTATTGACCCCTTCTACTATCTGTTTGATTTCTGATGTACTGTCTTCCACATCACTAATTCTCTGCTCTGTCTCTTCTAGTCTGCTGATATTTGCTGCAAGTGTATTTTTGATTTCTTGAACTGTGGTGTTCATTCCCATCATATCTGTTATGTTTTTGCATATGTCTGCAATTTCCCCTCCAAGTGATGTCTTCATGTTGTTAACCTCTTTCATTACTGCATCAAATTTGTCGGTGATAAATGTTCTGAGATCTTTCATTGCTTGTGCCAAGTTTTGCTCCCCTTCGTGATTATTGGTTTGTTGATTGGATTCAGCCATGTTTTCCTGATTATTGGTTTGGTTCATAGATTTTTGTTGCTTTCTGGTCATCTCTTTATTTTGACGAATTTAATCAGTTCCTTAGCTTCTTTGTCTGCTCTTGGAGGTTAATTAGTTGTTATTTTTGCACAGGTGTTATATCTTCTCTTTGTCACTTTTTTCTTCTTATTCTAGTTACTTGTTGTTGGTTAAGTTCACTTTAGAGGAAAGTATTAGTGTTGGGGAAAGGCAATTGTGTAAGCAAGGGAAAAGTGTAAAGTCGTATTGGTGATGTATGTTAATAAAGCAAGAATATGAGATCTGGAAGGATGGAGGTTAGATTCATGTAGATTGTATAGAGTTATAGCTGTAGGTAGAGTACCTTTTATGAAGTAGATGACTGAATTTGGGAGGAATATGGTATGAACTACACAGCTATTCTTTTCATGAGAGAGGGAAAAAGAAAAGAAAGGTAATAGTTTCAAGAGTGTATAATAGACAGAAAACAGAACAAAGGTATTAGAAATTAAGAGTTAGACACTTTGTGGATCAAAGAACGGGAGGTGGGGGGTGGAATATAGGAGAGACAGTAGATGATAGTGGATATCAAGATGCAGGGGAAGGGGGATAGTGTAGGTAGCCTAAATCAGTTCACACAGAAATGAGGCAGTGGAGGATGGGAAAACCCAGCAAATGTGAGGTGTTCCCTGTAGCACCTATTGTATACTTGAATTAAAGCAAAAATAAGTGGAAGATGAGGGACAAGAGGGAAAGAGAAAACCGAAAAAAAAAAAAAAACTAATTATAATAAAGAAAAAAGAAAGGCAAGAAGAAAGGAAGAAAGAAAAAGAGGATGGGCAAACGGTGGGGAACGGATAGGGAGAAGAGAGATACAGGTACACACGTGTCACAATTGCAACACTATCTAAAACAACAACTTCCCCCCGCTTTGCCCTAAAACCCCCCCGTCTGTCTGCCCAAATGGGTCTGCAAGCACCTCCCTTCCCACAAACCCCCAATAGGCCGCCCAGGGCCCACGAACTCCCCGGTCCTGCAGATGCTCAAAAAAAAAAAAAAAAAAAAAAAAAATTAAGTAAAATTAAAAATAAAAATAAAAAAAATAAAAAAAAAAACAAACAAAATCAGAAACCCCTCCGCAGGCCCGGCTCCGCCCGCCGCGGAGGCTTGGACCGGCTCTGCCCGGCTCCTCACGCCGCCTTGGCCTGGCCTGGCTCCGCCCAGCTCCGCTCGCTACAGCGGCCCAGCCGGCTCCGGCGTCCACCTCCCGCCACCGCGGCCTGGACCGGCCCTGCCCGGCTCCGTACCCGCCGCGGCCTGACCCGGGCCCGCCCGGCTCCAAACGCTACCGCGGCCCGCAGCCGGGGCCTGCACCGGCCCCGCCCGGCTCCAAGCGCTACCGCGGCCCGCAGCCGGGGCCTGCACCGGCCCCGCCCGGCTCCAAGCGCTACCGCGGCCCGCAGCCGGGGCCTGCACCGGCCCCGCCCGGCTCCAAGCGCTACCGCGGCCCCGCAGCCGGGGCCTGCACCGGCCCCGCCCGGCTCCAAGCGCTACCGCGGCCCCGCAGCCGGGGCCTGCACCGGCCCCGCCCGGCTCCAAACGCTACCGCGGCCCGGCTCGGCCTGGCTCGGCCCCGCCCAGCCCCGCTCCGGCGTCCGCCGCTGCGGCCCGGCCTGGCTCAGCCCCACCGAGCGGGGCTAGATGCCTCGTCTCCACCTACCCAAGAAGGGAATCCTCTACAGGTAGCTGGGATCTCCGTGTATATTTCACAGACGAATCCTCTCTGTTACCTTCCCTCCAAATCGATGTCCAGACACCTCCGGACCAGCAAAAATCCCGAAACAATCCGGTCCCAAAGAGTCTCCAACGCCGCCCAGCCGATTCCCTGCAGAAGACTCTAACAGGGATGTTCACTCAGCCGCCATCTTGCCCATTTCTCAAGTTCCTATGTTTTGTCTCCCTGAAGAGTATGCTCCGTGGCTAAGGAAAATTCACTATCAAAAGATGATATCACCTGTGTGTGGTGATTCTAAAAATCAGTTTGAAGTGAAAGGCACAGCCAGGTTAACACTGAGCAGAGAAGCTGTAAGAAAAATGCACTGGGAGCCAAGAGGAACCTACTTGCAGGGTGAAGACTGGCTTGCAGGGGACACTCAGGTCTGGAAAAAGCACAGGTCCCAGCCCCAGGGGAGGTGCAGTAGGTGCCTGGGAATGGCTTCTTCTGTGTGACAGAATTCTCCTTTTTCAAAACACAATCGAAAGTCTTAAAACAAGAATTTAATCATGACTGTTGATTGGTCTAAAAATAATCTACTCCTTTGGGAGATTATGCCTAACTGAAGAAGGAAATGAGAAACATGTTTAAAAGGAAGGTTTCTAAGATTTACTGATGCCTTAGGAGTGAGGAGCTGGAGGACAGGGATGGTTTATTAATTCAGTGGACTCAGAATTTGGGGAGACACACTGATCAACTGATAGTTGCTGCATTTCTCTAGACAAGTCATGCTTCATTTTTCATGACTTTAATAATGTCACTATTATACTCTATAATATGGACTCAACTTTCTGTAAGGTCACTGTTGCAGTTTGATATGGTTATGAATTCCAAAAATAGATATTGGATTATATTTGTAATCTGGTCCATACCTGAGCATGATTGTTATGATTTGGGCTTTGTTTGGGCCACATCGTTAGGGAATTGAGTCTCTACCCCTTGGTGAGTGGGTACTCACAGAAAAAAGGCATGGCAAAGGACAGAGCTGAGGGTATTTGATGTTGGAGTTTGATTCGGAAGCCTTAAGCTGGAGCCCTGGGAAGTAAGCTCACATGGGACAGAGAAGCAAGCGCCAAGAAGAGAGGTAACCTGAGCCCAGAAAGAAGCAAGCCCTATTAATAGAGGGAATCCGAACCCAGAGAGAAGCCTGAGGAAGGGTGGAACCCAGGAAGCCTGAACCCTCACACATATCAGTAGCCATCTTGCTCCAACATGTGAAAATAGACTTTGGTGAGGGAATTAGCATGTTTTATGGCCTGATATCTTTAAGCTCCTAACCCAAATAAATACCCTTTATAAAATTCAACTAATTTCTGGTATTTTCCATCAGCAATCCTTTGGCTAATGCAGTCACAGTCCATACTAAGTTCATATTTGCTACATATTACAGTGAAAATAAAAGTCAGCCATCAGATGGACCTTTCCCATCTTCTCAACATGAATTCCACCAATAGCTCTCTCTCTGGTCATGGTGCTTACTTCATGCATCATTTTCTTCACTGCTAATCTACAAAAGAATCTCACTAAAATACATACCTCTATGTTATTCTAGCAATGGAAGAAATTTTCTCCTTCATACAAAGGCAGTGGCCATAAGAGATTCTGAGGTGAAGGGGAGTGAATAATAGGTTTAATTCAGGGGCAATTGGGGGACATTGGAATTTTCCTGCATGACATTGCAATAACAGGTTCAGACCATTATAAATTTTGTCATAACTTACAAAGCAGAGTGTAAACTAAAATGTAAACTATAGTCTATTGCTAGTAACAATACTTCAATGTGTGTTCATCAATTAAAACAAAAGCACCACACTAATGAAGGATGTTGTTAATGACGGAAATTGTGGGAAGAGGAGACTGTGGGGCATGTTGAAATTCCCTAGATTTTTATGCAGCATTTATGTAATCTAAACCTTCTTTAAAAATAAAAATATGAATTAAAAAATATATCTCTTTAAACTTCCTATAAGAAAATAGTCATTTCAGTAAGTCCTTTTTCAAAAAATTCATGATAAAATATCAGGTGATGGTGTCTGACCACAGCATTGCTTTAAAATGTCCACAAGTGGCAAAAGCTCTTAAGGGTGAACAGTCTCTCGCAACACATACAGACCCACAGAATCATATGAACAACTCTTGGATTATTTTCTTTATTAGCAAGTTTTTATATCAATTGCCGTGAGTCCCTCAGGACCCCAAAAACGAGGACCCTCAATTTTTTATGTGACCAACTGGTGACTACTGGGCACTAGTGATTTTAGATGTTGGATGCCATCTTTTCTCCTCCCCTCTACCCACAGCTAGTCAGCCCACATTTCCAGCACTTAAAGAGCAGGCTCTGATTCATTTATTAATCTTTCTCATCCTAATCTGCTGGCTTTCCTATTGCCAACATCCAGGCATGGAGGTAATATTTCCATGTAATTCGCTTGACAATATTGCAAAGACATGTTGCAATATGCTGCATTCAAGGCTGCGTTCATAAACTTTTTATATAAGGTAAAAGGAATCTTTAGAAAAACAGAAATAATTGGTAAATGTACAGTTTGGATTGCTGAGCCCCACTCACACAGAGGTGGCATGACAAGGATAGGACCATGCCAGTTATCCTTTGTGCAGTTGTGGAGGTCAGAGATGAGGGCTTACATAGGCTTCCCCATTCTTATCCCCAGGGTAATGATACCACTGATAAGTCATAATAAGAGGAAACACATCTTAGTCTCTACTATAAAATTCATGAATACCATTTCTGCCATAATCCCCAATTTGTGCTTTATCAGACTGAAACCCATAGGTTGAGATGACATTCTGAGGGTCACAAGGCAGGAGGAAGGAAGCTCTTCTAGTCATCCTGCACTACTGACTTCAAAGTTCTCGGTAATAATCCCACATTCAGTGACACAAGCCTCAGAAGGGCAACTCTCAGAGGATTTTTAAAGTGGAACTAATAATTGTTCAGGGGGCTACCCTTTTGCCATTTTGAGCTCATCCTTTCTGCAAACCACTTCCTGAGCTGCTATATTGGTAGCGATCTGCATGCTCTTTTCCCATGTATTGGAATCCATTGTCAGTGAAGTCAGAATTCACTGGCATTGTAAAGAAAGCAGGAAATGGACTTTCCTGGCATCCATGAGTGGATCATTGAATGGATTTCTAGGGCTGCTTTAACAAAGAATCACAAATTGCATGACTAAATGCAATATAAATTTAGTAATTTGCAGTTCTGTGGAATAAAAATATGATATCTTTAGGGGAGAACACTTCCCATGACCCTCCTTGCTTCTGGTATTTTGTCCAAAATCCTGGGCCTTCAAGTCCTAAAACAATCATTGCATGGTGTCTTCTTTGAGTCTATCTGCGTCCAATTATTTCCTCTTAACAAGGACACCAGTCCTGCTGGATTAGGAACATTATAATATAGTTCGGCATTCTTTTATCTAACAACATCTTCAAAAAACTTATTTTCAAATAAGGTCACTTTCGCAAGACTAATGTTAGAACTTGACTTTGTGTTTTTGAGAGAAGAAATGTGACCAATTACACTGATCTAACATATAGGTGTGTTGATTTCCCTCAACGGACTGTCTCTGTTTGTAAAATTAAGACCGTTTATGTTCCTTAAAGTTCCACCTAAGGAGAGAGTCCTGAGGTGCAGGTTTTCCCTACAGACTCAGCTATGTACAGGGAATAAGCAGGTTTAGGAACTGGCTAAAGATGATAAAAATAAACTGCATGAGAAATTTTCTTGAGCAATTTAAATTACACAATAATTATGACATCCATTTTATAAAAGTCCTATCCTAAGAAGAACTAGTCACACACATTAAGAAAACTCATTCTGAATTGTCACATGTATTAATTTGGACACGGTTTATCTGAGTTTGTTATGTTAAATATATTTATTTTCTACTTCAAAACTTTACAATATCCAATAAAATTAAGGTCACAGAGAAGATAAGTGGATCAGAAGATTTACTGAGCATATTAAATGCCATATATTTGTGTTGGGTATTTTGATGAATACATATATCCAGTAAAGCAGAGGCACACTGACAGTATTTCCAAAGACATACTCATTCCTTGGCTGCAGCTACCTCCCCTACCAACTCCTTCAGCAAGTTTTCATGGCCTAGATAAAGAAATGCCTGTACTTAGTGAAGTGGGACTCAGGAAGTGGACTGTATTCTCCTAGGGATCAACCAGCATCTTCAATATAGAGAATCTCCAGAGACAGGGAAATCCCTTTGCCCCTTTGACCTTTATAATCAAAAGTACCTCCCCCATGCAAATCATCACTTTTGTCAACTGATGAAAGCAGAAATCGCATGGACTTAAATTCAGGACAGCCTGAAACAGTAAAATATTGTCTGTAAGTCAGGGGACCACTATAATGGAATTCCTACCCTTGTGGTTCTTCATCTTTTGGGTGGCAGCTCCCAGAGCAGAATGCCTCAGGATTTAGATAAAAAGGTAATAGAGATGATGCATATGAGCACAGGACTCACTTTGGTTCTCCTTGTCCTGTGTATCCTGTCCCAGGCACAGCTGCAGGTGTCAGGTCCAGGACTGGTAACCCTGCCTCTCATCTGCTATGTCTCTGGAATATCCCTCACAATGAGTGATTACTGCTGGGTTTGGATCCATCAGCCACCACAGTAAGGGCTGGAGTGCTTGTCAACAATATGCTATGATGGTAGCACTTACTACAATCCATCCCTGAAGAACCAACTCTCCATCTCAAGAGACATCCAAGAACCAGTTCTCTGTGCAGCTGAACTCCATGACTCTTGAGGACACAGCTGTGCATTACTGTGCAAGTGACACAGTGAAGGGAAGTTACTTGAGCCTAGGCAGAAACTTCCCTGTGCTGGAAGCACGTGAGCTGCAGGGGCCACTAATGGTACACCCACAGCAGAGACCTAGATTTAAGGAAGATTTGTGTAAACCATAATTTCCTTTAATAATATAAGGTTTGTCTTTATTGCTTAAAAACTTTGAATGTCCAGTGATTCTCCACTACATGTTAAAAGTAATGCCATTATGTTTCCAAGTTTCAAACACAGAAAATATACTTGCACTCCTTCTCTATATTATATGATATTTTTATACACACAAATAAAGTAATTTTCTTCATTTTGTTCTTTTGGATTAGACTGGAAGTATGAAAAAAACTTTTTTTTCCGTCTAACACTCTGACATTGTACAATTAATTCTCAATTTCTAAAGAAATCTTATATCTTAAAAATTAAAAGACAACCCATTTTAAACATTGGCAAGAGGCGTCGGACTTGGCACAGCCTTTAGGGCATCTGTTTACCACTTGGGAGGTCCGAGGTTTAAACCGTGGGGCCTCCTTGGCCTGTGTGGAGCTGGCCCATGCACAGTGCTGATGCGCTCAAGGAGTGCCATGTCATGCAGCGGTGTCCCCCACATAGGGGAGCGCCATGGACAAGGAGTGCGCCCCGTAAGGAGAGTCGCCCAGTGCAAAAGAAATGCAGCCTGCCCAGGAATTGTGCCGCACACATGAAGAACTGATGCAGCAAGATACCGCAACTAAAAGAGATACAGATTCCCTTGCCGCTGACAACAACAGAAGCGGACAAAAAAGAACATGCAGCAAATGGACACAGACAACAGACAACTAAGGTGGGGGGAGGGGAGAGAAATAAATAAAAATAAATCTTTAAAAAAATAAAATAAAAATAAAAATTGGCAAGAGATTTGAACAGACACTTCTCCAAAGAAGAAATACAAATGGCTAATGAGCACATGAAAAGATGGTCAACATAACTCTGAGGGGCATGCAAATCAAAAGTACAATGAGATACCGTCTTACACACCTTAGACTGGAAGCTATTAAAAAAACAGAGGACTACAAGTTTTGGAGAGAATGTAGAGGAATGGGAACACTCAACATCTACTTGCAGCAATGCAGAAGGAATCAGCCATTGTGGAGGACAGTTTGGCAGTTCTTCAAAAAACGAGCTATATATTTGCCATATGGCTGAGCAATTCCACAGCTGACATACAGCCAGAGGAATTGAATACAAGGAAATGAACTGATATATGCACACCAATATTCATAGCAGCATTATTCAAAATTGCCAAAAGTTGGAATCAACTCAAATGCCCATCAACAGATGAATGGATAAACAAAACGAGGTATATACGTGCAATGAAATCTTTTAAAGGAGTACAGTACTAACACATGGTATAACATGGTTGAATCTTGAGGGCATTATGTTGGGTGAAGCAAGCCAGGCATTGAAGGACAAACACTATATGACCACTATGATATGAATTAAGCAAATCAGGATGCCTCGGAGAGCTAGAAACAGGAATATAGGCTTACAAGAAATAGGGGGGTAGAGGAGGGTTGTGGCCCAACATCTACACAGGCAAAATCTATGATAAATTGGAGGACAGTAGTTGTGCAGTGAAGGAAAAAGAGAGGAGCATAGTGACATTATTGGGTGAGACTTTTCAGGCTTGAGGGGGTTAGGGTTAGGAGGATGAGTCAGATGGTTCATGGTATTGAGGGGAGGGTTGGGTGGAGCAGGTTAACATGGGAGATCATGAGGCATGTGATTGAAACTATAATGTTGAGATAACTCTTTAGAAATTATAGTAAGGAAGGGTTATTCATTTAAGGTGTTTAACAGGGACATCTAACACAGGGTGCAGCTGGGGCAGGCTTGTAGGGAGTGTGTGAGTGCTCATCCTGTCATAGGGTTTTATATCAGTGAGTAGAGACCAATACAGTGAGCAGGAAGGTGTTATATTCCATTCTGGGGAGTCCAGATGTTCTCAGAGGGGAGGGTGTCTCTTGAGAGCATGATTGGCTCCCAATGGCGGAGGACAGACCAGTGAGTCAAGCCCTCAGCATAGTTACAATTATCTATGAATCTTGTCCTTCAACAGTGAAGCTTGGTTGTTAGTGTGGGTCCTAAGGGGAGGGGGATAGAATAATAGAAGTTATGGAAGTGGGGGAAATTGGGGGGGGAATTGATGTGTTCTGGAATGATGGATACAGACAATGTAAAATTCCATTAAGAATTATAAAAGTGTATAGTCTAAAATATAAACCATAATGAGAACGATAATGGAACCATGGTTAGTAGCTGTGTTTCAATATCTGTATATCAGTTATAGCAAATGTTAACATTCACCTTTAAAAAGGTCATCATTGCAGAAGAGGGGAAAGCATTTGACGTTGGTATATGAGAGTCCCTTATATTCTATACATGGTTTTACTGTGACTTAAAACATTTTTCATGACACAATACACATTTAAAAAAAAAAAAGATGTAGACACTGAGGAAGAATGGAAGAGATTGCATTGCCATTGTACATACAATGCAACACTTATTACACTGATGGAAGGCAATATGTCAAAAAAAAGTTTTATGGTATTTCTCAATTTTAATTCCCCAATTTGATTTTTATTTCCTATTAGTTTCTCTAAATTATATATTACATTTCTAATCTTTAAACTTATCATTACTATTACATTTCCTACTAATTAAATTGGCAATATATTAGGCTTCATTTTTTTAAGAAGTTTCAGATCACAGAGGGGTTCAGTTATGGCAGGGGAGGAGCACAGGTGTGGGAGGATCTCATTGATGGGAAATGCTTGGGTTTGAGGCAATTCCCTGAGGCATATATGACATGTAGATATGTTTGAATGTGTGTTGTGTATTGTCCTAGTGGATCGAGTTCCACATGAAAACAGAGAGAGTGTTGAGTTCCCATCCTGGGGAGCTCTGTTGCATTCCTCAGTGGAACAGCAACAATTCCCCAAGTGTAAGGGCAAAGACCAGTGAAGAAGGATGGTTTTATTATGGGCCCTTGACACCGAAGATTATGCTTATGAGACTGTGTGCTTGAAATTTCACCTTTGTCTAGAGCTGCAGGGTGCCTGTGAATTACCTCCTGAGAGCCTCCATGTTGCTCAAATGCAGCCAATCTCTAGCTGAACTCAGCATGTAAATGCATTACCTTTCCCAGCATAGGACATGACATTCAGCTACAAGCCACCCTGGCACTGAGAGATTTATTATCAAGCACCAGCTGGTAAAGTATTTAGAAAAAGACCTTGAATTAAAGAGGGAAATGGTAAAGGCATATTAGTTTATATGGGTAAGAAACTCAGGTCTCAACAGGATCCCAGAATAGCCAAAGTAGATACAACCTCAGGTAATGGTGCTCTTGAGGGCTACAGAGAAACCAGGGTCCTACCGTCATGGCAGATGGCTCTGGATTTCAGTGCCTTGCCATTGGGCCCTACTTTGGAATTTGCTTTCCTGAGTGTGATGGAGATGGACTCAGATGTGACCTCTCTACAAATGCCTCTTTTATCACTCTTCTGTCTCTTTTACTGAAAATGTGGGGTGCTGAAGTTGGTATATTTTCAGGAGACAATCAGAATCCCTGCTTTTTCCATGTGCCAGCTGGGCCCTGAGCCCCAGCAGAGTTGCAAGATCTACTCTCTGGTTCTTAGGATTTACCCAGGTCAGCTAAGATGGAGATGAGAATCATCAACCACTACACCAGGGAAATGAGAGAGTCTACAACACAAGTAGGAGATTCCCATCCATCAGCCATGTGGAACAAGTCCCCTCTCAATTTAGAGGTGGAGTGGACATCATCTTCCCAGGGTCCTCAGGATGGAGGTATAAAATATAGATTAGAGTAAACTTACTGTTATTCTACTGTAGAATTTTTGTGATTCTAACAATGGAAGGAATTGTATCATTTATGTGGAGACAGTGTCCAAGGGAGTTGCTGAGGGCAGGGAGAGGGAAGAAAAGTTGTGATATGGGAGCATTTTCAGGACTTGGATTTGTCTTGAATGAAATTGCGGGGACAGATGCTGAAAATTATATATCCTGCCATAACCCACTGAATGGCTGAATGGACTGGGAAGAATATAAACTACAATGTAAACTATAAGCCATGCAGTGTAGCAGTGCTCCAAAATGTCTTCGTCAAACGCAATGAATGTGCCACACTGATGAAAGAGACTGTTGATGTGGGAGGAGAGGGGATGTGACATGTATGGGAGCCTCATATTTTTTAAAGTAACATTTATGTGATCTATGTATCTTAAAAAGCCACACAATAAAAATTAATAATAATGTTGAATTTGCATGCTGAGTCAACATTGGGACAGGTTATTTTATGCTAGAATAATTGTATCTGAATCAAATATTAAAGATCTCACTTTCTTTCCCAGAGTGTGAGTATATCTATATCTGTATCTTTATCTGTATCTCTATCACTATCCTCTCTCTATATATATTTATATCTCTATCTCTATGCTTTCTCTCCCAGGTTATTTAGTATTATTCATTCGCTGGCTAAGGTTATAACCACCTTGTAGAGCCCCAAGACCTCTGGGAAAAGAAAGAGAAAGAATACACAGCCTGGCATGGTCTAGGTGCATTGCCCAGGAATCTTATCTTGTTTTCTCCATCATTGGCTGGGCTTGTTATAGCAGCACATGATACGGATGAAAAACAAGCTAACCGTGAGAGGTCAGTTATCCTGATAGACTTGAAACAACCATCCACTTCTTAGTGCTGGTAGACCTCTCAAAGCCTCATCTATTATCAGGAACCCTGGGAGTTCTTCCTGATCTATCATTTGTGGAGAAGATATGGATCTTCCCTGAGTAATGAGAAAAAAAAAATGTGGGACAAGGTTTGTCCAAATCCTTGTTTCTTTGCTGATATGTTGGTCTCTGTCTCATCTGGGCAAGAATTAAGTAAGAAAGCAAGAAACAAGAAAGGCGGGGCCTGTGAATAGTGTCCAGTTTTCTCCATTTCTGTACCAAAGGGATCTATATCCTTTCCAATGGGTGAGCTCTAGGATGAACATCAAGTGGATGGTTTCCAAGGAGGCATGTTGGGTCATGCTGGATTGTATTAGGGAGATGGAAACATGAATATCAAAATATAATAGACATGAGACTACATCAATATGATCTATTTGGAGTCATCCCAGAGTTCTCAGAACCACTGATAGATTCAGCCCTCTCCTCACTGAATTTCTACTCTCACCTTGGAATATCTTCACATTACATTGCAAAGCCCAAGGATATGAGTTTCAGACATGCTGTGTTATAATGAATAGTCACACAACTATTAATACGTGTACTGTCTACTTTCTTTTTTCCCCAGGGTAATCTGTATTCTTTTTTTAATTTCTAATTTTATTTTTATTAGTTTCATTTTTTCTTATTTTTTAGGAGATACTGTTTATTGAACCCTGACTCTCATATATGGGAAGCAGGTACTCAAACAACTGAGCTACTTTTACTCCTAATTATTTTTTTACTTTTACTAGAGAAGTTGTGAGCTTACAAAAAATCATATGTAAAGTACAGGATTCCCATGCATCACCCCTCCACCAGTGCTTTACTTTGTTTTAGAGCATTTGTTACCAACTACGAAATATCATCCTCTCACTATTACCATTTACTATAGTCCTCAGCTGCACACAGACTTTTTAATGTGTTCTTCTTCTCTATAGTTTTCACTGATAGTTGTATTAATTTAACTAATTAAACATAAGAGTCCTTATGCCCACAAGGATGTGTGATTTAAGAACGACAGCAAAGTGAGGGAAGGGTGCCTGGAGAGGTAAGGAACTTCATGAACTCTAAATCCCAGGTTCCAAGAAATGCAGGGATGTGCATGAAGTAGTTGCACAGATCTATACTGAGAGTAAGAAAGTATAAGAAAAATACTTTCTTTACAGTTCAAAATTATAATTTACCATCACAGGTTCATCGTTCAATTGTGCTTCCTTTATGGCCAGGTTGTGATAATCACATGAAAAGAACCATGTGAAACCACCTGAGAAAGGTCCAGTGAAAATCCAAACTCATGCAGGTCTGCAGGGCTGAACTTGGATATTGATCCAAACGAGAAGTCCATCGGACCTCATGCTTTGTACATGTGCTGCACAATGTCCTCTCATCATGTTTGGAGCTGGATATTATTATAAAATAGTTTGCAAGCTCATCAAAGAATGTGCTGCTTTGAGTGTACAGGGAAGGGAAGACAGGTGATTCCTATCATAGTGGGGTTCTCATGGTATCTGGCATAAATTTGTATCATCAAACTCTCTCAGTGGACTGACAGCTTCTCTCAACTAGAATGGCCCTTCGGCCACCATTGTATTTTGGGAGCAGAACACTTGCTTTCTAGTTTCTGAGTTGTACATATAGAAGGATGTTTTCTTTCAGGGTAAATCATCCTCAGAATGTCACCAATACATGATAAGATGATTCACATGGTGAGATTGTTAACTTTTGTGGAGATAATATTTACATGAAACTGCAGATTTGTGTTGAGCCTGCAATGAGTTAAGATTTATGAGAGTTTTTAGATGAGCTGAATTTACATTGTTAGTGAGATGCACATATTAAAGGGATGCAGGAAGATGTGCTTAATTTAAGGATATTGGCATGGGAAGATTATCCCAGATTATACAGGTGAGCCCTTAATGAAATTACAATTTCCCTAATGTGGAGGGAATAGGGAAAGGTACTAATTCAGATTAAGAGATGAGTTGATGACTGAAGCATGATCCTTCCATCCTGGCTTTGAAATTGGAGAAAGGGAACCTGAACCAAAGAATTGATCTCTGGAAGTGGGCAAGGACAAGAAAGGCTATTTTCACCTGGTTACTCCAGATAGAGCAAGTCTTCCTGTGGACCCCTTGTTTTTTATGGTACAGTGAAACTAATTTAGAATTATGAGTACCAGAAAAGGAGCATAACAAATGTATGCTGTATACTCTTGTGGTTATTTGTTACAGCAGTCATTAAAAATTATATTGTTCATTGCATGTTAATATGTGCTGACTTCCCACCTGCTCTGTCATCATATTAGGAGATTCCATGATGGAGAGTAAGACACATTTTTCATGACAGCCTTGACCCCTCCACATCAGGAGACCTAGAAGGGTTGGTATAAATGACAGAAAAAATTATAATAACCGCCATGCTTACTTCATTGCATCATACTGTCACATGATAAATGAAAATCACTTTAGATCACAGATATAAAAAGCCTGCCTAAGTGAATTTTTTAAATTTCCCTGAACATATCTAATATAAATTCACCTCATCTCAATATCCCCAAAATATCAACTATGACAGTATCAACTCAAACCCCAAATCTCATGTACATCACATCCCTGGGGTGAATGGCCAAAAAGTATTGGAGAATCCATAATGATGATATCTATCTGTGTGGAGGCAGAATTATCTCCAAATTTCCCAGGTATTAATATTAGGAGAGATATACCACCCCACTACTGACCTGAGAGTTCACTGGAAAGACTAACAGCATAAGATGTGTATTAGGCAAATAATGGTACTTTGATGTACACACATAACGTTACAGGGCTGCAAGAATTATTCAAATGTGCAGAGTTAGATAATTTTAACAATGTTTTCTCTGTGTTCAATAGAATAAAAGCAGAAAAATCAATGAAAACATGAGACTTGAATATTATTAACCAATCTGACCTCCTGAACTCCTCCAATGAAACAACTTCAGCTAAAAACATGCATTCCATTTAATATTACTTATTTTTCCTGAAGGTGAAATTCTTCCTCTAATTTTATACATTTTAATTAAAATTCATATTTTCCTTTGAATAACATGTATATTGTAATACATGGATACACTGTAATGGAAAATGTATGTTGAGTTGAGTATCATAGAGCAATACTATAATGCACCTTGACTTTCAAACAGCTTATAATATCTCTGCCAGTTTTATTGGGGCACTTGCCTACATGTGAACTTGTATCTTGCTCACCCTGGGTGACTTTGCTCAAAGCCAAAGCTTACTTCTTGTGTCAGGCCAAACATATTTCACTTCACCTCTTAATCATTATGAATTTCCCAAGAAAAGAGATATTATACTCTTTCATGCACCAATAATGTCATACTGCCCTGATCGGCCCTTACCAGGTGACTGTAATATTTTGAGAGTAAACATTCTTGTCATCCTTCATTGCTCACTCTCTATCAATCAAAGTTTACTGGCCAAAGAAGTCTCAAAAATATTTATTAACTATAATATCAATTCAAAGAATTATGCTTGAGGTTAACAAAGAGAGATTGTATGGCTCCAGGAAAAATATAAGCACTGATAAACCTAAAATCTCAAACTAAAGTCCCCCTTATTTCAGAACTATTTCCAACTACATGACCTAAACATTTCAATAAAATCTGTTGTGTGACAGCTGAGACATCAGGCCTCCATAGATTCACTCTTTAATCATATTGGACCGTTAGAGTTACCTTTTTTCAGATCAGAGGATTTACTCACTTTTACTCCCAACAAAGACTCCCTCATACAGGCAGTTTTGACAGAGGGCAGAAGAATTTTAGTCACATGTAAGTCTTCCCCACATACAGTAGCAGACAGAATGAAGGGGCTATTGACTGCAGAACCAAAATTAAGGAACAACTCTCATGTTGGAAGTGAATTTCCCAGTTCCTTTATCTTAATGTGCTATATTTTGATGCAGGTTGTAAATAATTTCTTGAGTCTGCTAACAAGTTGAATTTAGGAATGTTCTAAGTTTTAAGCTGTTTATTATCACATGGTGAACTTACTTATTTCAATAGCCCTTTTCTTTTTCACACACCTTGCCAGTAATGACTTAACTCCTTTTATCTATCCAAAATAAATTATGGGATCTCAAATACTGGTCTCATTGCACACCTCTGCAGGCTACCACCAAAAATACAAAACAAAACAAAACAGAGCTATTGGTTTTATTATATATCCTCCCAAATAAACATATTTCAATCCCTTTCCCCTCAACATTAATATGTGGTGTTATCTGAAGATTGCATCATTGAAAGTGCAATTAATTAAGTTAAAATAAGGCCATATTGATATAAGGTTTCCCCTAAATACACTATTAATTGTGGCCTTATAAAAATAAGAGAGGTACACAGACATCCAAAAGGGGAAGAGGGAGACATAGGTCATGTGTGGACAGAGGTGGTGATAGAAAAGCTGGAGCTACAAATCATGGAACATCAAGGATTTCCAACAAACTATTAGAAGCTAGGAAGAGCAAAGAAATTTCTTCCTCCACAAATTTCAGAGGGAGTGTTGCCTTGTCAACACCTCAGTTTCGGAATTCTACCTTCCAGAATTGTGAGGCCATCTAGTTATATTTTATTAAAACCATAAAGTTTATGGCAATTTGTGTCAATAGCCCTAGGAAGACAATGTAAGTAATAATTTTAATGCAATGAACCAAAGTGCCCATATTCGTATTAGAAGATGATGAACCATTGCTGTTTTATAATTAACCAGCTCAGGTATTTCTGAGATTACTATCTATGAAATGTTGAATTATTGGATGTAAAAAATGTTGTTTAATTCTCACATATTTGTGAATTTTTCATTTTTCTCTCTATTCATTGAAACCTATCTTCATTTTATAGTGGCTGGAAAATATACATGACATGATTTAAATATTTTTGAAAACATTGATAATTGTTTTGAGAACTAATGTATAGCGTACCCTCGATAATGATCCATGTGAACTGAAGAAGAATGCATATTCTGTTTTTTTTCGGTGAAGTGTTCTATATATGTCTTTTAGGTCTAGTTGGTTTAGAGTATTATTTAATATTATATGTTCATATTAATCTTCTGATTAGATGTTCTATCCATTATTGGAAGTGTTGTATTAAACTCACCTACTATTAATATATAGCCTTCAATTATCCCTTCAGATCTGTCAGTACTTGTTTCAAATATTTTGGTGTCTCTGCTTTTAGATACATATAATTTTTATAATTGTCCCTTTAGCAATGTATACAGACCATCTTTGACCCTTATAACTGATTTAGTCTTAGAGCTTAATTTAATCTTTTGGTAGAGATCCTCCACCTCTCCCATTTTTATCACTTGCATTGTATATTTTTTCCATCCTTTAATTTTCATCCTATTTGCATCTTTGTATTTAAGGTAAGTCTCCTCCAGAATGCATGTATTTGGATCATGATTTTTATCCATTATGCAAATATCTGTCTTTAGACCGGAGAGTATAATGCATTGACATTTAAAATCACTACTTATAATGAAGGACTTTGTTTAGCACTATTTCTGTTTAGCCATTGCATGTCCAATATTTTGGTCCCTCAATTCTTGTGTCAATGCCTACATTTATGCTTATTTGAATATTTGTTTTTCCCATATTGTGTACCTTCTTTTTTTCCATCTGCACTTATTTATCACATATTTCCTTGCGGTTACAAACGGGCTTAAGATTTAATATCCTAAATATATAACTATCATATTTAGTTTGACAGCAACATAACATCAATTTCATATATACAGAAATTTCCTACACCCCTCTGTTCTCCTACCTTTTTGGCACTTGTTAAATTAGATGAACCAAACCATAGATTTACCATTAATTTTTATAAATTTGCACCTTAGCACTTGCAGGAAGTAAGAACTGGAGTTACATAACAAATAATTCTCTACAATAATACTGACATTTATAATTACCCAAAAGACTAACTTTAATGTGGGTCTTTTTCCTTTATGCCACATTGGACCAATGTCATTGTCCTTCCTGTCAGTGTGAAGAACTTCCTGTAGCATTGTTTGTAAGGAAGGTCTAGTGATGATCAACTCTGTTTTTGTTTATCTGGGAATATCTTATTTTATATCTCATTTTTGAAAGAAAGCCTCACAAGATATAAAATTATTGGCTGACAGCTCTTTTATCCTAGTACTTTAGTGTTTAAACACATTGTTTTCTGGACTCCATCTTGTTTCTTTTTAATGAGAAATCAGGACTGCTTTGTATGTAACAAATTCTTTTCTCCTGCAACTTTCAGAATAGTCTCCTGGTCCTTTGCATTCAATAGTGTGATCAATATATAACAGGGGAAGTGGAAGTAGCTCAAGCAATTGTGCTCCCATTTACCATACAGGAGGTCCATGGTTTGATGCCCAGGACCTCCTGGTGAAGGCAAGCTGACCCATGCGTTGAGCTGGCCCATGTAGAGAGCTGACCTGCACTGAGTGCTGGCCTGTGCAGAGTAGTACCCTAGGGAAAATGCTGACCCATGCAGGAGTGCCGGCCCACATGGACATCTGGTATAGCAAGATAATGCAACAAAAAGAGACTGTGGAGAGATGCTAAGAGATGCAGTAGATCAGGGATCTTACATGGCACAAGAATGCTCACCTTTCTCCCAATCGGGTAGGTCCCCGGATCATTTTGCAAAGCCACCTAATGAGAATACAAGTGGACACAGAAAAACACAGAGCAAATGAACAGAGAGAGCAGACAATGGGGAGGGATGGGAGAGAAATAATTAAATCTTTAAATATACAGCAGGGTGTATTTTTCATGTTTATCCTGTTTTCTCTGCGTTTCTTGGCTGTGCATAATCACATCTTTTGCTATCTTGGGAAGTTCTCCATTATTGTTTATTTGAATATTTCTTCTTCAAATTTCTGTTTTTCAAACCCTCCTGGAAAATCCATAATGCATATATTGGTATGCTTGATGGTATCTCACATATAGCTTAGGCTATTTTCATTTTTTATAATATTTTTCTTTTTCTCATCATGACTGATTTCAGGTTTCTTGTCTGAAACCTGAGTTCACTGATTCTTTCTTCTGCCACCTCCAATCAGCTGCTAAAACCTCCTGGGAAATTTTTATCTCAGGTATTGTGGTCCTCAGCTTCAATAGTTCTGTTTGGTTCCTTTCTAAAAACTTCTAACTCTTTGATAATGTACTTACATATTTCATTCATTGTTTTAATGATATCCGGTAGTTCTTTTTCTGTTTTATTTCCTGAATCTACTAGAGCATTAATTTTAAAGACATTATTCAGTATTTCCACAGTCTGCCGTTCCATTTTTGGTGTTAGCTGGATTTTATTCTTTTATTTTAGAAAGGCCATCATTTCCAAATTATTTGTCTTTATCCTTTTGTTAAACACTGTATATTTTCTGTATTTTTCTTTCTTAAAAAAGGAACTTTAGATTATAAAAATATTACATCAAAATATATGGCATTCAAACATACTCTACCCTCCACTTCTCACCATTCCCACCAATAACATCTTCCATTAGTACACACTGTACATTTTACTATATTAAAATTTAGTCTGCAATTTGGCCCCTGAAATGAAAGTTTCTTGATTTTTAGACAGTTTCTTTTTTTTATAAAGTTACTTAGATTATAAAAATGTCAATAAAAATATATGGCATTCCTATATACCTCACTTCCCATACCTCCCACATTTCCCACATTAACAACCTCCTTCATTAATGAGGTACATTCATTACAATTAATGAACACATTTTGGACCATTACCACTAAGCATGGATTAAAGTTTACGTTGTAGTTTACACTCTCTCCCATGCAATTCTGTTGGTTATGGCAAGATTTATAATGCCTGTATCTGTCATTGTAATGTCATTCAGGAAAATTCCCAAGTCCCAAAAAATTTCCATGTATTACACCTCTTTTTCCTGCTCTCTACCCTCAGAACCTCCAGTGGCCAATGCCTCTACATAAATGATATAATATATTTAATTGCTAGAATCACAATAAGTCTATAGGAGAATACCTGAAAGTCTACTTTTGTCCATAGTTCATTCCCCAATCCTGAGCACTCTGGGACGGTGACCTCCACGCCACTTCTAATTCATAGGAGGCTGTGATTCCATAGGGCTGATGGATAGAACTTTCTTGCTTACAGTTGTAGACGTTCTCAGTTCCTTGTTTTGATAGTTGTCCATCATGACCACCATGTTAGATTGCCAAGGTGAGACTAATGAATCAAAGAGTAGGTGTTATGATTCAGTTGAAATTCAAGGCCCAGCTGGCACATGTACAGCCCAAAGATTTAAGTCTCTTGGACATACACCTACCAAATCTACTAGTAATTATAAGTTCAAGTAGAAGAACAGAAGAACCATCTGTAGGGAAACCACACCTGAGTCCAACTCTATCACTCTTGGGAGCCTAAATACGAAAGCAAGGCCCACTGACAAGGCACTAATCTCCTGAGTTATCTGTCATGACTATAGTGTCTGGTTGTCTCCAGAGCCCTCAGGAGCCTTGCTATTCAGGGTACTATCTATTTGGAAGCAAGAGAAATCATGCTGAGACATGCATAAGCATAACTTCCTGAATGATCTCCTCACTCAATTTGAAGTTTCTTATCCATATAAACTAATATGTCTTTACATTTCTCCCCTTTTGGTCAAGATCTTTTTCCAGGTGCATTGCTAGTTAGTTCTTGGTAGAAATTCTTAAAAGCCAGGGAGAATCATGCCTGTAAGTCATGTCTCACACTGAGGTAAGATAATGTATTTATACACTGATTTTCACTTACAGAGAGACCACACTTGAGTAACAGGGAGGATCCCAGTAGGCAACTCATAGGTGCCCTATAATACTAGGCTGTTTCAATGTCAATAATTAAGGTTGATATGTACAGTCATCAATATCAAAGGCACATCAATTAACAATCCTCCTTCACTAGTTATTGACTCTTTAATCAGGAGATTTTTGCTAATCCACTGGAGAATGTGGCAAAGCTCTGCAGATGGGAATATGTTATGCCTTTATGTAGTGTGTGAATCTCCACCCAGCATGACTATATCCCATGAATATTTGAACACATTTATATGCCTTATATGTGTGACAATGTGAGCTTCCACCCATATATTCCCCATCACTGACAGGCCATACCAATGTTCTCCCTCTGCCACCATTGTAGCCATTGTGTGATCCAAACTTCTTAAAAAATGAACCCAATATAAGAGCAAAATGCAATTAATAAAATTTAATAATAGTGACAGCTTTAAAAATAAAAAATAAAATACAAAGAAAATTTTAAATTAATATATAAAAATTTGGGATAAAAATGAAAAAATGCAAATATATTTAAATTTTTTTACATTTTGCCTTTCATCACAGTACGACTTGTTATCCTATATGTATGGTATATTTTCTTCCATTTATTCCCCCAGTATCTTAATTTTTGTCCTCAAAGAAATTTTAAATTACAGAAGAGTTGTGGGCTAAATACAGGGGACACCCATATTCCCTAAATCCTCCCCCTTTTCCTCTTCCCCTATTATTGTTGGAGTATTAGACACCATAAAGCGTGCTGGGATACTTGACATGACTGCTTAAAATAGAAATCTGTGCAGTTTAGGCATGGAAATGAATGGCTCAGAAAGAAGTCAATGAAAGGAGAGGGTGGTTCCTCATTGTATGGGTACATGTTTAGGTCAATGTGTATAGTATTTGCCAAGCTTTAATTATAGCTTTGCAAGGGCTTTTTTGCTAAATAGAGCATTGTTTGGAATTGTATAAATACTATGACTTTGTACAATAAACTTGCCAGTAACATTTGCTCTGATTCCCTGAACCCCGGTCTGCATGATTTTTCACTTGTTCATGAGTCACCATTGACAAGTGGTGCCCAATGTGGGGCTAAAAGAAACTGAGATTGGTAAGTAAATACCAGGTATGAAGACGATCTCTTGGGATTTAATGAACATTCAGAGTAATGGGGAATTCGAGTAGTAAATGGGAAGAATATCAAGCAGTTTTGAATGATTTATTGCAAGCCTCAGGATATACAAAGAGTCTACTCTTAAGAAATTATTTATATTGTTAGAAAAGTTTTGTCCATGGTTTCAGACTGAAGGAAAAAATATTGTTAAGTTATCCTCAGTGGCAGAAAGTTTTACAAAAATTTAAAATTACATTACAGGGAAGGTAATCCTATTTCTATTAATATATGGACATTATTTAAAGCTTTGTCTATTGTTCTTAAGCCATTGCATAACTCTGATTCATCATCAGACAGTTCAGATTCTAGTTCTAGGTCCAGTTCTGAGTCTGACTCATCTTCTGATGAATCTCAGGCTTCAACCACCTTTTCCTTCCAAATGAAAGAAGTAAGGTATATTTCCTGTGCAGGTGCCAGCACCTGAAATTAAAAATTCTAAAGAAACTTCTGCTTTGGTTTCACCTGGTTATTCTGTAATATGACCTCCAGGAAGTTATAATCCTCATGATTTTACTAGAATTAGATTCCCTATTATCAATCATGACACTCCTTTGTCTGCTGCTGTGAATCATATGAATTCCATATTATCTATGGATCGTGATTCTCAGTCATATCCTGTTTTTCTAAATCCACAAGCAGGAGGTGGTATGCAAGTTAACTATGAACCTTTGGGTTTAAAAACTTCAAAGGAACTGAAAACAGCCTGTGCACAATTTGGAACTAATAGCCCTTATAATTTTGGGTTACTTCAAGGTCTCTCACAAAAAATGAGACTTCCCCCTTGGGACTGGGATATGATGGACAGAACTGTTTTAAGTGCATTAGAATAATTGCACTTTAAAACCCTGTGGAATGACGAAGGTGAAAGAGTTGCTATTAGAAATACTAATCAAAATCTTCCTGTAACAACAATTAACAGGAACAGGAGCTTGGTTCTGTATTCAACATCAGGTCAATTACACAGATATAGCTATCTTACAAGTTAGGACATGCTGTTTGAATGCTTGGAGAAAAATTTAAGATCCAGGTAAGGTAAAATTAGCTATTTCAAAGGTCATTAAAGGTTACTCTGAACTATATACTGAGTTTCTGTCTCAACTGGAAGATGTAATTTATAAATCTATAACTGACCCTGATATGAGAGATATGCTTTTACAAATCTTGGCTTTTGACAACACCAATAAGCAATGTAAAGCTGCACTTCAACCTATTAAAGCAGCAGGAGGAAATTTAGATGATTTCATTAACGCTTGTCAGGATATTGGTGGAGCCAATGATATTAACACTTTGGTGGCTACCTTATCCAAAGGAATGACCATTCGCCGCTCCACCGTAACCTGTTTTAAATGTGGGAAAAGGGGTCATACGCACAAAGAATGTCAGCAAAATAAATCAGTAAATAATTTTATATATAATAGTTCATCCCATCTCCCATCACAATTTTGCCCAGTTTGTCAAAAAGGGCTTCATTGGACTAATAAATGCTGGTCAAAGTTTCAGAAGGAGGGTACTACAGTAATGGGAATCTTCTGACCGGGATCACTTCAGGGCCCTCAGCCAAACAATATGAGGAAAAATTCCCAGAATTGTCCCTTAACTGCAACCTACCCTGTCAGCAATGGTCTCACCACAGTATGTTGAACAACTGAATATTAACTATTTATGTGCAGCCACTGAAGGTAGTGTAGCTTATGATATTTTTGCAGCAGACCCAGTGCTTTTACATCCATCTTTAAAAGTACAAAAAATAAAAACTCATATATATGGTCCCCTTCCTAAGCATATGGTAGGTTTGTTGTTAGAAAGAAGTAGTCTTACTTGCAAAAGTGTTTTTGTGCATACTGGAGTTATTGACTCAGATTATATTGAAGAAATATTGGTTATGGTTTCAGTAACACAATCTTTTCATGTACAACCTTGAGAGTGCATTGAACAATTACTTTTATTGCCATATCATAAACCTAAAATTAATATTCCACAGAAAAGGACAGGATGTTTTGGATCAACTGGAAAGGGCATTTTTGAACTCAAGATCTTAAAGAAGAACAGCCTGAATTTTCAATTACTATTAATGGTAAACCTTTTATTGGGTTGGTAGATTCTGGGGCTGATGTTTCTATTATAAGTAGGCAAAATTGGCCTCAAAAATGGCCTGTGCAAGCAGTTTCCACAGTGTTTGTGGGAGTTGGATCTATTTCAGACATACTTCAAAGTTCAGTAGTACTTTGGTTATTGGCTTGATGGACAAAAAGCTCAGTTGCAATCTTTCATTGCAGATGTAGCCATGAATTTATGAGGACGAGATTTGTTTGCACAATGGAAACAGTTATTTCGATTCCTAAGGAGAATACTTTAGAAAAAATTTTGTCCCAGGAAGTTAGATATGGCAATAACAAAAGAGATCTTGGAACTACTTTAAACTAAAAAGTGTCATTGCTACATTCCCTTCTGTACAAAAAGATCTGCCTTTAAAATGGTAACAGGAATCTCCTGTTTAGATAGAGCAATGGCCCTTAACAAAAGAGAAATTAGAAGCTTTGCAAACAATCATTACAGAAGCAACTAGCTGAAGGACATATTGAACCCTAAACAAGTCCTTGGAATTCACCACTGTTTGTTATAAAAAATAAGTCAGGTGAATGGTGAAGGGTAACTGATCTCTGAGGAGTAAATAAAGGAATGGAGCCAATGGGTCCTTTGCAATCTGGACCGTCTTCTCCTAATATGATTCCAAAAAATTGGAAACTCAAAATAATAGATTTAAAAGATTTTTTTTACACTTCCTTTATAAGACCAGGATAAAGAAAATTTTGCTTTTATATTGCCAAGTATAAATTATATGCAGCCTCTTGCAAGATATCAGTGGACTGTATTACCACAGGGAATGATGAATAGCCCGACGTTATGTCAACATTTTGTAACTGAACCTTTGCAAAGAGTTCAAGATCAATTTCCTTTACAATATATAATTCACTATATGGATGATATTTTATTTGCTGCAGAATCAGATAAACTTTTACAGCAAATATTTGAACAAGCTGTGCTACAATTATCTGAATATGGTTTGTGTATTGCTCCAGATAAAGTACAAGATACATATCCTATGAATTATTTAGGATATAAATTACAAAAAACCACTATTACCCCAGCAAAAAAATATCTATAAGAAGAGATCATTTGCAGACTTTAAATGATTTTCAAAAAATATTAGTGTATATTAATTGGTTACATCCTACCTTTGGCATTCCAAATTATCCAAGTACACAATTTATTTCATATTTTAGAAGGAGGTTCAGATCTTAATACCCCTAGGACATTAACTGCTGTAGCAGAACAAGAATTACCATTAGTGGATCAATGAATATCTCAAGCTTTTACTCAAAGAATTGATATCCAGTTGCCTATGCAATCTTACCTACTATTCTCTTACTGGACTTACATATCAAACAGATTTAATTATTGAATGGCTCTATCTTCCAAATAAAGAAACTAAAACATTTTTAACTTATATAGAAAAAAATTATGGATTTGATATTCAAAGGAAGAGTGCATGTAAATCAATTGTGTGCAAAGGATCCTGATATTCTTATACGACCATTAATGAAAAAGGGAAATAAATCATTTATTAGAAAATAGCATGTGTATGCAAATAGTTCTTGCTGAAATTCTGGGACTAACTGATAATCATTTCCCACAAAATAAACCTGTACTGTTTCTTCAAAGTAACACCTTTTGTATGCAATCGAATAATTTCTGACTTTCCCATTGATGGACCTAATTATTTCACAGATGGTAATTGAAAAGGAAAAGCAGGTTATCATGGACCTACCATGAAAATCTTATAAGAAACTTATCCTACTCCCCAACAAGCTGAGATAGCAGCTGTTATTCAGTTATTACAGGATGTAACTCAGCCTATTAATGTCGTAATTGATTCAGGATATGACTTTTTTTCTGTACAAAAGGTTCTTGATGCTAATGTATACGGAACGGAAACTATTGATGAATTATTATTTTCCTTACAACAGGATTTTCAAAAACGTCAACAAAAATTATATATTACACACATTCGAGCTCATACCAATTTACCCAGACCTTTGGTCCATGGAAATCAAACCACAGATCAGCTCTTTGCTTCTGTTACTTCCTTATCTCCTTCTGCTTTTCATCGTCTCAAGCGTATATATGCGAAAGGTCTGAAATATTATTTTCCTTCACTTCCTGTACTACAATGGAAGTCTATAATTCAACAATGTCCCTCTTGCTCCGCTTCTTCTCATATATCTTTACCAATGGGAGTAAATATACAGGGACAATACAACGGACAAATATGGCGAATGAATGTCACTCATTATTCAGGCTTTCATTGTTTATCTTGTATACATGCTACCCTGGATACTTACAGTGGTTTTACATGGGCTTCAACATTGTCTGGTGAAAATGTTTCATATGTCATACAACATTGTATGTTTTGTTTTACTGTTTACTCAAATTAAACCTGAAAATGCACCATCTTATACGGCTTTTAAATTTCAGAAATTTTGTGCATATTAGGGTATCTCTTTAGTACATGGTATTCCATATAATCCTCAAGTGCAATCTATAATTGAAAAGAAAAGTGCAACCTTAAAGGCGTATCTTACTAAGTATAAAATAAAACGGGGAGATGAGGAAGACTAATTGTTTAATGCAAACCTACTGCAACAACCAACAACTGTTTTATTAAGGGTTTTGCTTACTTTGAATTTATTAAATCGTGACAAACAGGTAAATTAACTGCTGCTTAAAATTTCTGGTATAACGAATACAAGAAGGAACCGTTATTACAGCCTTTTTTTAAATTTGGATATTCATGTTAACCGCTGGTGTCAGAGACAAGTAAAGGTTTGGGGTCGTGGGTATGCTCTTGTCATTACAGAAAATGGAACTAAAGAATGGATTCCTGCTCATTTCATACATTATGGGGATTAGTTGTGTGAATAATCCATGAATTATCCTTATGGGTTTTATATTCCCAGTCCGCTCTTATTGCAAACGGTAAGATGGGATGATTCTCCTCTTCCAGTTTTTATTAACAGTACTGGTTATTCCCCTGGTCCATGTCATGCTCGGCTGCCTTTGCAGCCTATGGAAGAAGGTTTATTCTATAATGTGTCCCAGCATGTGCTCCAGTGTCCCCTTTGTTTCAGTGCTTCTTTAGAACTTTGTGTGAAACCTCATATTTGATATGTATATTTTTTTCAGCAGGGCAATTTATCTATCATCTCGTATGTGTCTTTAAATGTGACTCATGGGGAAATGGACTTGGCCCAGTGGTTAGGGCGTCCATCTACCACATCGAAGGTCCGCAGTTCAAACCCTGGGCCTCCTTGACCCGTGTGGAGCTGGCTCGTGCAGTGCTGGTGCGCAAGGAGTGCAATGTCACGCAGGGGCTCCCTGTGCAAGGAGTGCACCCAGTAAGGAGAACCACCCAGAGCAAAAGAAAATTCAGCCTGCCCAGGAATGGCTCCGCACACAGGGAGAGCTGACACAAGATGATGCAACAAAACACACACACACACACAGATTCCCATGCTGCTGACAACAAAAGAAGCAGACAAAGAACACACAGTAAATAGACACAGAGAACAGACAACTGGGGGGGGGGGGAAGGGTGGAAGGGAGATAAATAAATAAATAAATAAATAAATAAATAAATGTGACTCATGGACATTCTTCCAATCGTTCCTGTGTAGGAATAAAATCTGATCACACAAAAGATTGGGTATACTGTTCTATATCTGATCGTTCTGCTGTCACCAATGATTCCTATGGTATCATATTTGATG
This sequence comes from Dasypus novemcinctus, assembly GCF_030445035.2. Lineage (NCBI taxonomy): Eukaryota > Metazoa > Chordata > Mammalia > Cingulata > Dasypodidae > Dasypus > Dasypus novemcinctus. The sequence goes on along the minus strand of NC_080691.1, from coordinate 58,018,631 downwards.
GTACTTCTATGGAGTACCCTGTGGGTGACAGTAATGGAAATTTTACAGGGAAGCAAATATCATCAAGAAACACCCCTTTAGGTAAATGGCTTCCTGATCCTTGATGAGAAGCAGAAGGATTTCCTTATCAAAATATCTTATGGAGATGGATTTTAGCTACAGCTCCAGTGGATATTTGGATTGCCCCTGTTAAAGTTACCACTAAAAATGTAACTTTTAGTACATCTGCTCATAGCAGTGTTCATATTCAATCTTGTGTGCATGATTCTTTGGTATTTGTGGTTGGAAAATTTACTTTTAACGATTCTCTGCTTTTTTTTGTAAGGATTGTAAGCTTTTTCCAGGAACATGGAATTTTCTACAGCATCCAAATAGTAGCATTGTTCTCACTGGAAGACCGCATGAAGTTCAGCTTCCTGTTGGTTTGGAAAGACCCTGGCAGGTGTCAGTGGAATCTAGTGTACTTTGGGACTTTCTACATCATTACATTAAAGCACAAAAAGATTTATTGGATTGTTAATAGCAGGAATTAGTAGACTTTTAGGTATAATTACTACAGCTAGTGTTGCTGGCGTTTCTTTGCATAATGGGAAAAAGAGCAACATATGTGCAAGATTAGCATAGAAATGCCTCAGATATGTGGCAAAATCAAACAAAAATTGATTTGGAATTATCCAACCGTGTTAATGATCTGGAAAACGCTGTTAACACAAATTGGGATACAGAATATAATATGCAAATGCAATTAGCTTAAAAATGTGATTATAATCAAAGTTCTTTTTGTGTTACTCCTTTAAAGTGGAATGATTCAGAAGAATGGAATAGTATTAGAAAACATTTTTTAGGCGATCCACAATCTAGTTTAACTCAGCAAACTCAGGCATTGCAACAGAAAGCTATATTAATGTCTCAATCAATTTTAGAGATAGAAACATCAGATATGCGGAATGAAATGATTGAAGAATTAAAATAATTAAATCCCCTCTCTTGGTGGAAACAATAGATTCCTATGTTTCATGACCTTATCATGTACTGTTTACTATTCTTGGTGATACTAATAGTATGGAAATCTTGGTTGGTGGCAAAACATCATATGAAACAACATTCTGCATCTCGAACCATATTAACTTGCTGCTCATCATGTGGATCTCTTCCCACTCATATAATACACTATGGCAAGATGAACAATGCCACTCACATGCAATACCCAAGTCAGCAACTCTCACTTGCCATATTGCCAAAAGAGCACTCCCAACATTGCAATTTACAGCCATTTTCCTGCCACACCCAGTGTTCAACTGCTCCTTCCCTCAACCTTCCCTCTCCTCCATTGGAAGTGCACCCCCCTCCCCACCCCACCCTCCTGAAAAACCAGCATTGGCCAACCCAAAAGTATCATTACATCACTGTCATGCCCCTTCACTCTACAACTACAGACTTCCATCTTATCATAGATTTTGCCCATATGGGCATTGGCTCAGAAACTTCTCCCTATTTCCTGAAAAAACTGTCTTCTAGAGTCTAGTTCTGTGAGTCTGCTCAGTTTACTTAATTTGTATTTTGAGATCAGGTAATATTTGTACTTCATTGCCTGGCTTGCTTCACACAACATAAGGCTTAAAACAGTTCTGTCTTTAAACTTCCAATGATTAAAAGATACAAACTAATTTAGCAAAGATGTATATTATTTTACAATTAAAACTATAAAATTTTGCTGAAAGAAATTGAAAAAGACTTAAATGAATGGAAAGACATACATTTAATTATTCTGACCCCTAAAAGTCCGAAAACCCATCCTCCTGTCCTCTTTTCTGTTGTACTGGAAGTATGAATGTGTGAGTGTGTGTGTGTGTGCATATGCGTATGTTTGATCTTTAAATCTTTTGAATCTTTTGTCATAAGCATGTAAATGAAACAGCTGGCCTCTCAGGATGCATGATTGACACTTTCTAATTAAATTTTGTAAATTGGAATTATATACACAGTTATTCAAGTAATCAGCACCTCCAGAAGTAAAAGCTCTCTGTTCAGCTGAGTGCACAAAATGGCAGGTAGATGACGCCATGCTCCCATGAGGAACATTGAGCCTGTTGAGCTTCCCCATGACTTGTAAGCAAAGACTGTCTCACATGCAGATAAGAAACCATGCTTCCAGTGCAATCTCAGGTTCATAGTGGGAAGACTAGCATTTCTGGTCTTTGGGAACAGGTGTTGCTAAAAAAAATCATTAACTTGGAATCCTTGGGGATCTTCCTATCTTTTATGGCACCAACCCTCTGTAATTTTCTCATGGATTGAAGGAAAGAAGCTAAATAATGAGGATTCAGCCCATTTACAGTGATTGAATTTGTCCATCTGTCTCAGCACAGCTTCAAGGACTAAACCCAGGATTCTGAAGTCATCACAGCCCTTTTTGCTCACCTGAGCTAGCTGTAGTTTCTAAATCACTGTCCATATTCCCTGTTGGGACTGTATTTGTCAGTCCACAAGGAAAATTGGTGTCAGTTTTATTGCATTCTCCAAACATTCCTACCAGTGCAGAACCTCCAGTTCAGAGTTATGCCCTAGAGCCAATTCCTGTTGTAGCTGAGCTTTATGCCTGCCTTAGAAAGAGCCATCTGTCAGTGTGTAAGAATCACTGTGAGAGAAGGATCCCAGGCACAAAATGTCAACCTGCATATTGTACAAGGCGGCTGTGCTCTAGGGGCCTACAAATTCCATGAATCAATGGAGCACATCTGATAAAGAGATGCAAAGGGAGATTGCAGAGGAGATTCTTAACTATCCTGGTAAAAATTACCTTTCTCTAGAGTGAAAGCTTCTTTCCAGTAGAATTTCCATTTCTAATATTTAGGTGTCTGTTTTCACACCCTACTTTAAATAGATGTATTCATTTGTGCATCATCATGTGTTACTGTGGGCATGAAATATGTTGATATATGCACTTTTTATTAATATGTGTGGATTTGTGTGTGTGTTTTAATATCTGTATAGGCATGACTTTTATTCTTTGCATGATAGTGTGTGCTTGTGTCATTATTTGGGCCTCTGTATTAAATACAATTGGTTCTAGTGTGCATTAACTTGGGTGTATAAGTTTGTGTAAACTTTGCTGTATGTTTTAGATTGTGGGTATGTCTGTGTGTGACAAGCATGCGTTAATATGTACTTCTGGTAAGGATTATGGTAGTGTGTTTATGTTAGTTTATGTGCATTAGTCAGGGTGTTTGTATGTGTATCTGTGTGTATGTTTAGTATATATAAAATTGTTTTAGTCTTTTGGCCTATTTGAAATATAATTGTATAATCAAGGACCAGGAATTTATGTTTCTTCATAATATTCTCTTATTTTTCAAAATCAAAGATGAGATATTACAAATGTATAACTGAAAACTATGCTTACCAAATTGATGCAGTTTTCTCCAGTAGATTTTCATTTTTTTGCTGATGCATAACTCATCTAGTGTACACAGTGTCTGTGTAAATCTAACTAAATTTAGCTATAGGCACATCTCTATGGGTACCACACTGTTGAATACACAGAACCTCATCTTTCTTTTCTCTCTTAATGTAGTCTGACCATTGTTATCTAATGTGGAATGAGACAGGTCCCCTTTCTGCTGAATGTATTGATCAAGCTCATGATTTGTAGGAATCCCCCCAATTCTCTGATGTTCATGTTGATTTCCAGAATAACTACTATCTAGCACTCTAGGAAAGAACTCTGAGCATACTTGACCTCAAAAGAAACCATATGCCTCTCCCAAAGTATTCTTAGATCCACTATCAGTACATTTGACATTGAGGAATATGCTACATTAAACCTCTCTTTCCAGGATTTTCCCCAGGTTATCAATACTCAAACTGCACAGTAAGATTTACTTCCAGTTCTGTTGGATCCTAGGGCCAATCCCCTGCAAATTTTCCAACTCATTGGGACCTGGGTGTTCAGTAATAAACATGGGTGATGAAGATGGTCAGAGACTGTACAGATATATATTTTTAAATGTAATACATTGTCTTTCTTTTTTTTTAAACAATGACAATTCTTTTTATTTCTCCCCCCCCCCTTGTTGTTTGTGCTCACTCTCTGCTTACTGTGTCCCTTCAGTTTATGTTATTCACTTTATGTGTCTGCTTGTTTTTTACTTCTTATATTTCTATTTAAGAGGCACCAGCAACCAATCCCAGGACCTCCAGTGTAGGAAAAAGGGGCTTAATTGCTCGAGCCATCTCATATCCCTGATCTGTATCTCTCATTGTCTCTCCTCTGCCTCTCCCTTTGTTGGGAAATGATGACATGTCAGCACTCAGGCATGTCCTGCCAGCTCTCCAAGGCATGGGCCACCAGCTATCTGCAGTGCAGGCCAAGTTGCCTTCACTAGAAGTCCCCAGGAATCAAACCCAGGGCCTCCAACACGATAGATAGGACCCCAATTACTTGAGTCACATCTGTTTTCCTGAGTGTACACGTATTTTAAAAATATTTTCCCACAAAATGCAAGCATATATTTATATCTCTAAAAAAACATACCTATAGAACCCCTTCATTATCAAATATCTCAGACAAAGAAATGTATCCTGTACAGACTATATATGTGCAGGCATAAATGGAAAGCAGCTTTAAAGTAGTTTCCTTATTATACACCTGATACACAGACACCCAATTATAAATAAATGCATGCATTCAAATATAGGGGTGATATATAAATGTAAGCAATGATGCATAATATTTCCTGATGAAAGTGTCGGTATTCTTTCCTAAAAATAATAAAGAATGTACAAAATAACCAAAATGAATTGCACTCCCATCTGTAATTGCTACAACTACTTTTTTTTGTTGGTATTTTTAAATTGAAGTTAATAGATCACAAGAAACATTACATTAAAAAACATAAAAAAACCTAAAGATGTTCCCACATAACCCACTTCACACCCCCACCACATCATTTTTGTAGATTGTATTTTTCTGAAGATACATACATCACAAAAAATGTTACACTAAAAAATATAAGAGGTTCTCATATACCCCACAACCCTCACCCAACTCCTGCAACACCAACACCTCCCTTATCATTGCAGCACACTCATCACACTCGGTGAACACATTTTTGGGCACTGCTGCACAACAGAGACAATAGTTTATTCTGTAGTTTGCACTCTCCCCCAGGACATTCAGTTGGCCATGGAAGCATATATAAAGTCCAGCATCTGACTCCTCTATATCATTAAGGACGACAAAAAATCCTCAAAATGCTCCTACATCACATCTCTTCCAACCTCTCCCTGCCCTCAGCAACCACCATGACCACCTTCTCCACCTCGATGCTAAAACCTATTCCACCACTCATCACAGTACCTTTATAGCAGAATATCAACAATTCTCCTCAAGTCGTTAACCTATGCATCCATTCTGTGGACCCTGGGATGGTGATGTCCTCTCCACCTCTAGATCAAGAGGGGCTTAGATTCCACATAGATGATGGATGCAATTCGTCTGCTTACAGTTGTAGGCACTTTTGATCCCCTGGTGTGGTGGTTGACCATCTTCAACTCCCTGTTACTTGACCTGGGTAAGACCAATGAACCAGAGAGTAGGAATCACCACTCTGCTGAGGCTCAGGACCCAACTGGCACATGGGCAGTCCAGAGATTCAAGTCTCCTGAGTATGGATCATCCCTGGTGCCAACCACAGGTTCAGTAATAAAGACAGAAGTGGCATGTGTAGAAAAATCCCATCTGATTCCAGGTCCTTCACATTCAGGAGCTCAAAATCTAAAGTAGGGCTCTCTGACATGGCACACAGCTCCAAATCCATCTCTATAACTATATACCCTGTGGATCTCTAGCCTTCAGGAGAACCAGTATCTAGGGTTGTATCTACTTTGGCTTTTTCTGGGGTCTGCTGAGTTGTGCATAAGCATGACCCATCTGATCACCTCCCAACTCATTTTGGAAGATTCTTAGTCATATCAACTCATTTGTCTTTGCCACTTCCGTCGTTTATTCAAGGTCAAAGAGCAGTTTTTAACACTTGAACCAACATGTAGGCTGAGATATTCTGCTCATCTGAGTTGACCCTTTTATTCAAGGTCTCTTTCTAGTTGCTTCTCCATTTAGTGATTGGAAGTAATCCCTCAGAGCCAGGGAGGCTTATCCCCAGGAGTCATGTCCCATGTTGGGGGAAGGTAATGCATTTTCATACTGCATTTGACTTAGAGAGTGGCCTTATTTGAGCAACACGGAGGCTCTTAGGATGTAACTCTTAGTCACCCTACAGCTCTAGACCTAGTTCATATTTCAGGCATGCCAGCTTCTAAGCATAGTCATCTCTATCAAGGGCTCATTACTGGACCATACTTCCTTGTTGGTCTTTGCTGTTTCAATTGGGGGATTATTATTGCTACATTGGAGAATGTGACAGAGCTTTCCTGGGTGGAAACACAGCCCACTCAGATGATGATTATAACTGTAACTATTATAAAAATACCCAACATATATGTACTAGCATATTTATGTTCCCTATATACATGCCTGGAGAAATCCTCCCTCCCATATGCCCTGCATCCATAACACCCCACACCAGAGTTCCTCCCCTGCCATAGTTGAACCTATATGTGGTCCAAAACTTCTTCAACAATGAATCCTAATATATTGCCAAATTCAATTAATAAGAAATTGAAATACAGTGATGGGTTAAAGTTTAGAAATAGAATACACAGTAATTTGGAAATAATAAAATAAGGTAAAAATAAATTGCTGTATTAATAAAATAAAAAATGTCATAAAACTTTGTTTCTAACATTTTGACTTTCATCACTGTAATAGGTGTTGCTCTGTATGTACAGTGGCATGGTACTTTCATTTCTTCCTCAATGTCTACATCCTTTCTCTTTTTTTTTCCTTCTATTTTTAAATTTTGTCTTCAAAAAAGATTTAGATCACAGTAATTTACATACACAGTATAGGAGACTCCCAGATATCCAACATCAAACCCTTTTCCCCTTTCCCCAGCAGTGGTCTCTTTACATGTTCATGGTATATTTGCTGCAGCTGAGGTACACATTTTGAAACATAGCTATCAAACATGGTTCCATTTTGGTTTACATTATTGTTTATATTTTAGACTAAAGATATTTCTAAATTTTTAGTTTCCTTATGTTTTACATTATACTTTACATTTTAGTTTATAGACTTTTATACACTTTAGATGTAAGTTGACATGTCCATCATTGCATGATCTTCTGGAGCACTTAAATCGCCCCCCAGTTGCCCTGTTTCCCTTCATGCTATACCTCTCTCCCCCTCTCCTCAGGGCACATCATGACACTCTATCTTCATTACTTGAGGAACCAGATTTACTGATACTGCAACAATACTGAGGGCTTAACATACTAGAATGCCCTAACTAATTGGTAGCCAGCGATCCCCTTAAGAGACACAATACATCTCTTTGGGAACCTTAGGTCTCCCCAGGATGTGGGTACACCTTCACCCTCATTGTATGGGTATCCACCCAATGATAAAACACACTATGACAAAATGAGCACTCACATACTCCCTAGAAGCTTGCCTCTGTACCACCAGATGTCCCTCATTAAGCACCTTAAATATGTGACCCTTTCTTATTATATTTTCTAAAGAGTATTCTCAACAGTATAGTTTCAACCATATACCTGACATTTTCCCATATTCAAAGGTTCCTCCCAGCCCTGTCCCCAATTCCTTAGTTCATCTGACCCATTATCCCAACCTTAAACCCCTCAAGCCCATAAAATTCCACCCAAAGCTATCCCTATATCTCATCTCATCCCTTCCCTGCATAAATACTTACCTCAAACTCATCATAGACTTCACCCATGTAGGCATCAGCTCATAACCTTCCTCTCCCCTCCAAATTCCTTTAAACCTATCTTCCAATCTTTAGCTGTCAGAGACAACTCAGTTTGATTTTTCCATATCAGAAGGGTCATGTCGTATTTGTCCTTCAATGCCTGGCTTGCTTCACTAAGTGTACGGTCCTCAAGATTCATCCATGTTATCACATGCATTTGTACTGTATTCCATCTAATAGCTGCATAGTATTCCATTGTTTTTATATACCACATTTTATTTATCCATTCATCCATACTGGGCATTTGGGTTGATTCCAACTTTTGGCAATAGTGTATAATGCTGCTATGAATATTGGTGTTTATATATCTGTTTGTGTCCTTATTTTCAGATCATCTGGGTATATACCCAGCAGTGGAGGTGCTGGGTCACATGGTTAATCTATACCTAACTTTTTCAAAAACTGCCAAACAGTCCTTCAGAATGGCTGGATCCTTCTGCATTGCCACCAGCAGTGGATGAGTGTTCCCTTTCCTCCACATCCTATCCAGCACTTTTAGTCTTCTGTTTTTCTCATAGCTGCCAGTCTGATGGGAGTAAGATGGTATCTTATTGTGGTTTGGATTTGCATTTCCCTAATAGCTAGTGATTTTGAGCATTTTTTCATGTGCTTTTTAGCCATTGGTATTTCTTCTTTGGAGATGTGTCTGTTCGAATATTTTTCCCATTTTTAAAATAGATTTTCGTTTTATTTTCAAGATATAGGAGCCCATTATATATGCAGGATATAAGTCTCCTATCACATATGTGGTTACAAAATATTTTCTCACATTTCTAGGTTCCCTTTTCACTTTCTTGACAGATTTCTTTGTTCTGCAAAAGTTTTTAATTTTGAAGAAGTCCCATTAATCTATTTGTTCTTTGTTTGTTTGTTTGTTTTTAAGTGTGACCTCTTTTTTTATTCATTTTTTAAAATATTACATTCAAAAATATGAAGTCCCATTCAACCCCACCGCACCCACACCCCACTCCCCCCACAGCAACACTCTCTTCCATCATCATGACACATCCATTGCATCTGGTAAGTACACCTCTGGGCATCACTGTACCCCATAGTCAATGGTTCACATCATAGTCCACAGTCTCCCACGTTCCATCCAGTGGGCCCTGGGGGGATCTACAACACCCATAGTTGTCCGTGAAGCACTACCCAGGACAACTCAAAGTCCCGAAAACGCCTCCCCATCTCATCTCTTCCTTCCATTTCCCGCACCCAGCAGCCACCATGGCCACCCTTCCCACACCAATGCCACATTTTCTCTGTGGACCTTGGATTGGTTGTGTCCATTGCACATCTATGTCAAGAGGCAGCTTAGATTCCACATGGATACTGACAGCAGTCCTCCTACTTACAGTTGTAGGCACTCTAGGCTCCATGGTGTGGTGGTTGACATTCTTCAACTCCATGTTAGCTGAGTGGGGTAAGTCCAATAATTCAGAGTGTAGGAGCTGAAGTCTGTTGAGGCTCAGGACCTGGCTATCATATTGTCAGTCCAGAGATTCAAATCCCCTAAATATATCTTAAACCCCAACACCATCTAAAATTCCAGTAAAGTAGCATGAAAGTCTTGTGAAAAGAGGTCCCATCCGAGTCCAGTTCCATCAGGCAGAAACACCAGCTCCAAAGAAGGGCCATCAGACATGGCAGTGAACCCCATCTGCCATGACCTTAGAACCTGTGGGTCTCTTTAGCCCTCAAAAGAACCAATACCTGGGGTTGTATCTACTTTATCTATCTCTGAGACTCTGCTCCGGTGTGCATAAGGGCAATCCTTCTGAAAACCTCCAGACTCTTTTCTAGAGACTCGTAGCCATATAAACTCCTTTCTCCTTTCCATTTCCCCCTTACATTAGGTCAAACAGCCTTTTAAAGTCATGTTATTATATGTAGACAGGGATATTCTGCTGATCCGCGTTGAACCTTTAATTCAAGGCCATTTTCTAGTTGCATCCTCAGCTGGTATTTGGTAGTGATCCTTCAGTGCCAGGGAGGCTCATCCCCGGGTGTCATGTCCCACGCTGGGGGGAATGCACTGCATCTACATGCTGAGTTTGGCTTCGAGACTGGCCACATTTGAGTAATATGAAGGCTGTCAGGAGGAAACTCCCAGGCACAATGCTGCTCTACACCTTGTTCTTATTGCAGGTGTATAGGCTCACAAGCATAGTCATTAGTATCAGGATCCCACTTTTGGACCCTCATTCCTTCCTGGTTCTTACCATTGCAGCCGTGGGACTGCCGCTGCTCCCCTAGGGACCACGACAGAGCACCCCCAGCCAGGAACCCAGTACCCCCCCAACTGTTGTTTTTAATTGTTTCCACTATGAGTATATCCAAACATTACCATGCACCCTGGACATATGCCCTGTATAACTCCCTGTCAACCATATATAGCCTGTCAATAACATCCCATACCAGTATTCCTCCACCGCAATTGTTGAACCACTCTGTGATCCAAAACTTCCTGTAAAGTGAATCCCAAAATAATGTCAGGTTCCCTTACTAGTAAAATGGAATATAGTGATGAGTTTAAAGGTTAGATCTAGAGTACATATTGATTTGGAAAAATTTCTACATCCTATCTTTTTCTTTTCTTTTTTTCCTAATTATTGAGCTTCTCTTCACAAGAGTCTTAAATCACAGTAATTCATATATACAATATACAGTACTCCCACACATCCACCATAAAACCCTTTCCCTTCCACACTGATAATCTTTTAACTTATTCATAGCATATTTACTGAAACTGATGTACAGATTCTGAATCAATAGCTTTCAAACAAGGTGACATCTGTGCTTACAATGTGGTCCATACTTTAGGATATACAGTTTTCTAAATTTTTAAGTTATCCTATGTTTTACATTATGGTTTACATTATTAGTCTGTCATCCCCTATATGTGTTTTTCGTGTAATATTACATGTTTTATATTCATCCTCGTGTACTCTCGTGAAACTCCTCTCTTGCCCCCACATTTACCTTGGTCTATTTGTTCTTTTACTGCTTATGTTTTGAGTGTCAAATTCAGGAAGCCTTTTCCTATTAAAAGGTCCTGTAGATGCTTCCCTACATTGTTTTCCAAGATCTTTATGGTCTTGGCTCTTACATTTAGGTCTTTGATCCAACTTGAGTTGATTTTTGTATAAGGTGTGATATAGTAATCTTCTTTTCTTCTTTTGCATAGAGATATCCAATTCTCTAAACTCCATTTGTTGAAGTGGCCATTCTTTCCCAGTTGAGTGGGCTTGGTGGCCTTGTCAAATATCAGAAGACTGTATATTTGAGGATCTATATTGAACTCTCAATTCCTTTCCATTGGTCAGTGTGTCTATCTTTGTGCCAATACCATGTTGTTTTCACTACTGTAGCTTTGTAATATGTTTTGAATTCCGGTAGTGTGATTCCTCCAGTTTATTATTTTTTTTTCAATTTGTCTTTGGCTATTAGGGCCTCTTACATTTTCATGTAAATTTCATAGTTAGCTTCTCTTGTTTATTAAAGAATGCTGTGTTGATTTTTATTGGGGTGCATTGAGTGTGTAGATCAGTTTTGGTAGGATAGACATCTTAATAATATTTAGTCTACCTATCAATGAACAGGGAATATTCTTCCATTTGTTTAGGTCTTCTTTGATTTCCCTGAACAGATTTGTGTTGTTTTCTGTGTATAAGTCTTTTAAAAATTTAGTTAAATTTATTCCTGGATACTTGAGTTTTAATTTACTACCGTAAATGTTGTTTGTTTCTTTTTTGTCTTTCTTTTTTTAATATTACATTAAAAATATTAGGTCCCCATATATCCCCCCACCCCCTTCACCCCACTCCTTCCCCCATAGCAACAATCTCCTCCATCATCATGAGACATTCATTGCATTTGGTGAATACATCTCTGAGTACCGCTGCACATCATGGTCAATGGTCCACATCATAGCCCACACTCTCCCACGTTCCATCTAAGGGGCCATGGCAGGACATACAGAGTCTGGTAACTGTCCCTGCAGCATCTCCCAGGACAACTCCAACTCCAAAAATCACCTCCACATCTCTTCTCTTCCTCCCATTCCCCACACCCAGCAGCCACCATGGCCACTTTCTCCACACCAATGCCACATTTTCTTCAATTACTAATCACAATAGTTCATAAATAGAATATCAGTAAGTCCATTCCAATCTGTATTCTATTCCTCCATCCTGTGGACCTTGAAATGGTTGTGTCCACTCCACATTTATATCAAGAGGGGGCTTAGATTTCACATGGATGCTGGATGCAATCCACCTGCTTTCAGTTTTAGGCCCTCTTGGCTCCATGGTGTGTGGTGGTTGACCTTCTTCAACTCCATGTTAGCTGAGTGTGGTAAGTCCAACATACCAATTCTTTATTTCCTCCTAAGATTCGTCAATATCAGTGCACAGAAATGCTACTAATTTCTGTGCATTGATCTTAATCTTTGAGACTTTACTGAACTAATTTATAAAATCAAGAATCTTTGTTGAAGTTTTCTCAGGGATTTCTATGTATAAGGTCATGTCATCTGAAAATAGTGAAATTTTGACTTTTTCCTTTCCTATTTGAATTCCTTTTTATCTTATTCTTGCCTCTGTGCTTGAGCAAGTACTTCAGACAAAATTTTAAATAGAAGGGGTGATATTGAGCATCCTTGTCTTGTTCCTGATCTTAGAGGGAAAGATTTTAGGATTTCAGAATTGTAAATGATGCTAGTTGTGGGTTTTTCATATATACACTTTATTAGTTTCAGAAAGTTTCCTTCTATCCTTATCTTTTACAATTTTTATTAAGAAAGTATGCTGTATTTTGTCAAATGCTTTTTTGCATCTATAGATATGATCACAAGATTTTTTCCCCTTCAATCTCTTTATGTGATGTATTACTTTAATTGATTTTCTTATGTTGAACCATTCTTACATACCAGGAATGAATCCCATTTGGTGGTGGGGTATAATTTATTAAATGTTTTGTTAAATACAATTAGCAAGTATTTTGTTGAGGATTTTCTCATCTAGGTTCATTAGAGAGATTGGTCTGTAATTTTCCTTTCTTGTGGTACCTTTGTTAGGCTCTGATATTAGGGTAATATTGGCATTATAAAATGAATTAGACAATGTTTCTTCTATTTCAATATTTTGGAAAAGTTTAATCAAATTGCTGTTATTTCTTCCCAGCATGTTTGGTAGAATTCCCCGGTGAAGCCATCTGGCCCAGGGCTCTTCTTAGTTGGGAAGTTTTAAATGAGTGATTTTATCTCTTTACTTGTGAATGGTTTGTTGAGGTCATAGATTTCTTCTTTTGTCAAAGTAAGTTGCTTATGTGTTTCTAGGAATTTGTCCATTTCCTCTAAATTGTCTTTCTTTTTGGAATACAGGTTTTCAAAATATCCTCTTATGAATAGTTTTTATTTCATTGGGGTCAGTGGTGATATCACCCTTCTCATTTCTTATTTTGTTCATTTGCATCTTCTCCATTTTTTTCTTTGTTAGTCTAGCTAAGTGTTTGTCACTTTCCTCTTTGTTCTGTTTATTTTTTCAAGAACTTTCTTATTTTCTATTTTATTTAGTTTTTCTCTGATCTTTGTTATTTCTTTATTTCTTCTTTCTTTGAGGTTAATTTGTTATTTTTTAAATAATTCCTTCAATTGTGCAGTGATTTCTTCAATTTTAGCTCTTTCTTCTTTTTTTGTGTGTGAATTTATGGCTATGAATTTCCCTTTCAGTAAAGCTTTTGCTGCATCCCATATGTTTTGATATGTCGTGTTATCATTTTCATTAGTTTCAAGGTAGTTATTGATTTCTGTTGTGATTTCCTCCTTAATCCACAGTTTTTCAAAGAGAATGTTGTTTAACTTCCATATCTTGGTGACAAATCTAGGTTTCTATCCCTTGCAGATTTCCAGCTTCTCTCCAATGTGCTCAGAGAAATTATTTTGCATGACTTCAATCTTTTTTAATTCATTAAGATTTCCTTTGTGGTCTACCATGCAGTCTATCTTGGAGAATGATCCATGTACACTTGAGAAAAATGTACATCCTGCTGTATTTACGGGTAATATTCTGTAGATATCTATTAGGTCCTGAAACACTAATATGTAGTTCAAATTCTTTGTTTCTTTATTGATTCTCTTTTGACATGTTCTGTCTAATGGTGATAGTGGTGTGTTAAAATCCCCCCAGTATAATTATACAGGCATCTGTTCCTAAATATTGTTTCTCCAGTGTTTTCCTTACTTATTTGGAGGTACCTTTGTTAGGGGCATAAATGTTTATTATTTTTCTTTCTTCTTAAAAGATTTTAACTTTCACTCATATGTAGTGTCCTTCTTTGTCTCTCACAATGGATTTGCATTTAAAGTCTATTTTGTCTGATTTTAATATACCTACTCTTGCCGTTTTTTGGTTACTATTTGCCTCTAAGATTTTTTTCCTGCCATCAACTTTCAATCTCTTTGTATCCCTAAAATGTGTTTCTTGTAGACAACATATTGATAGAACATATTTCCAGATCCAATCTTCTAATCTGCATCTCTTAAGAGATGAGTTTAACCCATTGACATTTAGTGCTATTACTTTCAAGCAATCATATATATTAGCCACATTTTCTTTGTATTTGTGTTTGTCTTATGTTGTTTGATTTTTTTCTCTTTCTCTAGTTTTAGTTGTTCTTACACTCTCCTCCAACTCTGTCTCTCCTGTTTTTTTCTTTCTTCCTGCAGAGCTCCTTGTGGTATTTTTTGAAGGACAGATTTCTTGTTGGCATATTCTCTTAGTTTCTGCTTATCTGTGAATATTTTGAACTCTCCATCATTTCTGTACATTAACTTTGCTGGATAGAGTATTCTTGGTTGGTAATTCCTTTCTGTTTGTAGTTTGATTATGTCATACCACAGCCTCCTTGCCTCCATAGTTTCAGATGAGAGATCAGTACCTAATCTTATGGAGCCTCCCTTGTATATGATGATTCTCTTTTCTCTTGCTGCTTGAGTGTTTTCTCTTTGTCTTTTGCATTGGATAATTTGACAAGTATGTATCTTGCGGTAGGCCTGTTGGGATTTATGCTGTTTTGGGTGCATTGTGCTTCCTGAACATGTACATCCAACTCCCCCAGTCGTTTTGGGACTTTTTCAGCCATTATTTCTTCCAACACTCCTTCTGTCCCCTTTCCCTCCTCTTCTCCTTCTGGGATACCTGTAATGCATATGTTTGTGCATTATGCATTTCTTTCAGGTCTCTAAGTACCTCCTCGGTTTTTTCTATCTATTTTATTGATCAATTCTACTATCTCTTTTATTTCAGATGTATTGTCTTCCACATCACTAATTCTTTCCTCTGCCTCTTCAAATCTGCTGTTATTTGCTGAGAGTGTATTTTTGATTTCTTAGATTGTGCTATTGATCCCCATCATCGCCATGATATTTTTTGTAAGACCACAATTTCTTCTGTATATCCTACCAGTGTTTTCTTAACATACTTCATGACTTCCTTCATTTCAATGAATTGGTCTATGAGACATATTTTGTGAGCTTTAATTTCTTGTTTGATATTCTACTACTCTTCCTGGTTTTTAGTTTGTTCATTGGATTGGGCCATGTTTTTGATTCTTGAAATCATTTTTAGCTTTTTGTTGATCTCTAGTCACCATTTTATCTTGTTGGGTTTATTCTATCGATTATCTTCTTCATCTATTCTGGGTGTTTAGTTACTTGTTTTTGTGTGCATGTTAAGTCTTCTCTTTGTCACTTTTTCTTCTTATTCTATTTCCTTGTTGTTGGCTGTGTTCTCTTGGAGAAAAATATTAGGTCGAGAGAAAGCTAAAGGGGTAAGAAAATAAAAATATAATAACAGTATAGATAGTGACTGTTAGCAAAGAACCATGTGAGATCTAGAAGAATGGCTATCAAACTCATGTAAGTTCTGTCTAGTTATAAACATAAAAAAGTGTAGTACCTATGATGAAGTATTAAACTGAATATGGGGAGGAATATACTATGAATTATAAGGTCAGTGTGGTCAGGAGAGAGAGAAAAAGAAAATAGAGAACAATAATATAAAGAGTGAATAAATGATGGGAAACAGATTAGAGGTATTAGAGATATAAACTCAGAAATATTTGGGGCTAACCAGAGAGAGTTGGGATGTAAGAGAAAGAGTAAATGATGGATGAGAGAATGATGTAAAGGAAAGTGGATAGCATTGGTAGCCAAAATCAGTAGACACAGAACAGAGAAAATTAAGGGTGAGGAACCACAGCACATAAGAAATGTTGCCTGCATCAATAATATAAAAAAAGAAAGTAAAAAGAGAAAACAAAGAAAAAGAAAGAGAGAAGAAAAAAAGCAGAGCAAGAAAAGAAAAGGGAGAAAACAGAAAAAGAAGAAAAAGAGCTGTGGTGGGGGGGGAGGGATAAAGAGGAAGAAAAAAGAAGAAAAGAAACCAACAAAAAAAGACCAGACAAGGCCTCCCATAAAGAATCCTCTGGGCAATTGAATAAACTGCTTAGGAGTCTGACTTTACCCCTTTCTCCCTTCCTCACTTACCTCTCTCCCAAGGCAGCAGGAAGGCTGTGTGAAGTCTACTATAGGAAATTAAAATGGGTTCCTGGTGAACCAACTCACATGAGAAAATAATGAGTCTTAATTTCTTGAGATAGCACCCACCCCTTGCCAGGATCCCTAACTATCCTATTGGAATCCGGTAAAGCACATCCTACTGTCCCTCTCCCTTAGGTGTGCCTCAAGGGTGCTAGTTAATTTTCTGAGTCCACCTTCTCCCAGACCAAGACTCCTATCCCATGGCATTTATGTAAATTGGGTTCTCTCACCAGATTTGCTTCTACTCTCTTCCTAGGCTCTCCCCAATTCAGCTGATATGCTCCTCCAAACTCAATAAAAGGGGGGGACTAGAAAATTGAACCTGCACTCCTTGGCCCCTCTGCACCTCCCACCTAATCTCTCCCACTCCCGGAGTTAGTCCATGACCAGAGGAGTAGGGCAGTTCAAGATTTTCGAGAGGGCTAGGCTCAGGAAACAGAGTCCCAGGAGAATGTGGACTCAGGGTATGTAGATCTGTGAAACATGGGCTGCAGAGGTTCAGGGGACACAGGCTTAGGATTCACCTATTTGGGAAACACGGGGCTTGGAAACTTTGCCCCATGACTGGCAGTTCTCAGTGAACACCATTGCTCTTAGCCCTATGGGGAAGGGATTTACCTACCCATGACTTCCACATTCAGTGCTAGAAACCTGCAGTTCTACCTTGAGCAAGCACAAATTCTGCTGAAGTCTTGCCGGATCAATGTCCAGACACCTCCCACCTTGCAGGTTCCCAAAGGATTTTTGTAAGAGCTGCTACAATTTCTTAAAAAAAAGACTTTGGCCAGGGATTTTCTCTATTTTATCTCTAAATATAACAATTATTAGAGATAAAAATATGCATATACTGGAAGAAAAACTAAAGTTATGTTATTGGATTCATAATTACAAAGATGAAATTGGTAACAAATTTGACATTTTTTCTTCAATGCCTGAAAAACACTTTTCAAAATAATTGTTCAAGAAAACATCTTATCATTAAGGAAATAATATAAACACCTCCATTCCTCTCTATGTAATAATGCAAAAGTATTACTGAATACTTTTCTGCTGAATCATTATTTAATATGGATCTTTGATTTGTACTAATTTTTCTATGCTTAATACTGGAATAAATGCTTGTGAAGGAATATCCAGGATACAAATCATATATAGGTGATGTGTGTGAGCATCATGTGACACATCTATAGCCCCTCAAATATCTTATTGGAAAAAGAAAGAATACAAACAGAGCTGTAAACAATCACTAAACCCAGAGCTTATTTTACAAGCAGTGTGCTGATGGTGTTTGAATGCTCTCAAGGACACATATTAGAGAATATAGTCATCAAATCCACAACACTAGATGTTAAATTGTGAATTTATGCTTTGGATCATCAATAACTACATGTAGTTTCCCCTTTACTGAATTATTGAATGTCTATTTATAATTTGCTTGGTGTATTTTTTGTTTTTTTCTTTTTCTTTTTGCTAGTAGATCAGCTGCATTTCCATAATCATAACATTGTTTTTACAAGGAGATTTGGCAAACCTGTAATGTGCAGCTCTGTGCATATGCTTACTGTGTGTGTATTCTTTTATGTGTGCACATGCAAAAATTCCAAGGGAAGATCAGATTAAACAAATTTTGACACTTTGATTTGCATGTTTCATTGCTCCAAATTGGAAAATATTAACTTATTTTCTCCATGAAACTGATCATTTTCCATTCAAGAATATCTAGTAGAGATATTTAATCAAAGTGTTTCCTTGGGAATATAAAAGTACATAAAATATAAAAATAGTGTATGGCAATGTAATCCTAAATTTCTTAAATAAAAATTGAGATATAAACATGTGAAAGTCAATTGGAGCTGAGCCTTATTGAGAAGAGTGCTGAAAAACACAGATATTTCTATCCCCTATGTGCATATTCAATAAACTCACCACCATCTTTAGTCATGTTTGCGGTTGCCTACAATCAAAACCATCAGAAATAGAGCCAGAGTCTTACCCATATTCCTTAAAATTATTGTAGTACTATATTCTCATAACAGCACTAGAGAAAGGCACTGATCTTATTTGAAGGAAGCAGTTCAAAGTCAATAACCTCCATAAATTCACAGAGCTAAAAATTGTCAGCCTTGAGCTCAAAAGCTCAAGGACTATATCTGCAGCAGATAGAGAAAGTTAGAGAGAAGTAGCTTTAAACCAGTTATTCCCCTGAGATTATTCCATGCAATGTTCCTATCATCTCTATTGAGTCATAGGATTAGAAGAGGAAAGGGAGACACGCAGTTGTCTGCATCTCAGAAGGAATGCCCAGATACAATGACAATGGTGGTCTTGCATGGACTTTATCTCTAGGAATGCTAACACATTTGGGAAAGGCTCAATTGAACATGGAATATGCTCAGTTGAAGATGGGGTTTGCAAAGGTTAGCACTTGTTTATCAGGAAATATAAATGATTATGGATTTATTCTATTCTATTCCATTATAATAGTCCCCTCATCCTCTTTCCCATAAATATAAAGGAAAAATGGGAGATTCTGGAATACACTTCTGGCATATGGTTAAGAACACAATTCTCTGCCTCTGAAGACTGTAGTAAGCCATGTTTTTTCTCTAGCTACACTCCTCTATGACAGGAATAATAAGATGGAAGGCACCTGGAGACAGCATCCAATAAGATAAACCTCTCTATTGGAATTGGACCCACCAGGACATCTCTGAAGACTTTGAGTCTCAGGAGCACTAGTTCTGAAATGAATGGGGTTTCTATCCTTGGAGATCAGAACATGGCATCCCAGAACTAATGTCTTCATATACCTCCATGTCCCTTTCTCAGTCCTAAAATCTGAGTCCACAGGGATCAAAAATATGTAAGGGAAATGCAAATCTACTTAATCTCTGTACTCCATTGGGTTTAAAATGTGAGTGCTGAATCTTCATCCATGAGTCCTACTTTCCACAGTGTATAGGCTTTGCTCCTGTCTCATGCTGCTGAACATCCCTTTTTATGAATGCTTTGGGTTGGGAATCCCATGGGGATAAAAGGAATCTGATTTTAATCCCTAACCAGTTTCACCTAATCTTTGTGATATCTCTGCAGGGACTCTTTCCCAGGCCACCCTAAATTAGTCTGTTCCTGTGTTGAAGAAATTCACCCAAACCCTTTTGCTGACTTCACCTTCTCTGGCTTCCAGTTGGGCAATTCTGGACTCAGAGTCACCTGTATCCTTTAGTAACCAAGGAAGAGCCTGGAGTAGCTTGCAACCATATGGTGGGATGATGATAACTTTATAGCCTGTCTCTCAAGAGACAGCTCACCAACTCCAAGGACACTCCAAGAAGAGAGGTGATCATGACAATGACCAACATGGTCCCTGTAGACACAGCCATGCAATCTATATCAGATAAGTTCTCAATGACCATTTTCATAGCAGTCATGATGCAGAGACAGCATGATCAGGAGAGAGCCTCATATTCAGGGAGGGAACTAATGTGCCCTATGGAGAGAATGACATGAAAATGGGTGTTCCCTCTAGTCCTGATAAAAATCCTAGGCCTCCCACAGTTCTGGCAGAGAAGCTCCCACCCTGGTGGTCTGAGATCTTTCCACTCTGTGTAGAGTAAGCATAAGCACCATGAAGTTTGTGCTCATCTGGGGTTTTCTTCTGTCAATTTTCCATGGTATATTATGGAGAAACTAGAGATGCTGGTGTGTATATGTTTGCCTGTGTGTGTGTGTGTGTGTGTCTGAGAATGACATTTAATTTTCATTGATTATAGTTGTGCAATGTGAAGAGAAGCTAGTCGAGTCTGGCAGAGCCTTGTACCAGCCTGGGCAGGCTCCTGTGCAGCCTCTGGATACACCTTCAGTAGCTACACTATGAACTGGGTCCACCAGGCCCCAGGGAAGGGGTTGGAGTGGGTCTCATCTATTACTAATAGTGGAAGTAGCATATACTATGCAAAGTCTTTGAAGGACAGACACACTATCTCCAGGGAATACTCCAAGAACCAGCTCTATCTGCAAATGACAAACATGAGTACTGAGGACACAGCCATGTATTTCTGCACCAGAGACACAGTGAGGGGAAGGAAGTGAGAGCAGGGACACAAACCTCCCTATACAAGGATGGATCAGAGTGTTGAGGGTGCTCAGGACCTACATAGCCCAGGGTTGTGTCCCAGGCACAGGAAAAGAAGGGTTAGGAAGCTGGTTTCCTGTCCAGCCTTTGCAGGCTTCCTGTATGTCTGACAGTCTCCCCAGGGAAAATGTCTAGATTTAGGATCTGCCTGCCACTGAAATCCCTGAATTAGAAGAGTTTCAATGAAATAGGAGGAAATATTCTCACATAAGCACAAAAAAAGAGCCCCTTATGCAGATAGAAATGGCTCTCCCTTTAGTCGGCAGAATCCTATTTCTGAGGAAACTTGGAATATTGCTCTTTTAAAATGTAACACATCAAAGAAAGCATAGTGGGTGTTCCCAAGTGTGAAATTTATCTGGTATTCATGTTAGAACCACTGGATTCCATATCTTATTTTCCTCTTCACACAAAAGTGTACACACCAAATTCTGCATTTTTCTCCTAGTTTAGCAAAGTCATCAGAATGTCCTCATACTAAAGTTGCCAATCAAAGGAATTCCCTGTCTGCCAGAAAGGTGCCTGCGTTACAATATGCCAAATTTCACTCTGTACAGGGAATAGCTCTTGGTCACTTATCTTGGACACAAAGATGATTTCAGAGATGATCTCTTGGGCCCTTGTTCCATTATGTGCCTATAGGCAGAAGAGTAGGAGTCATATTCTCAGGGCCATCAAAGTATATACTGATATTTATACAAGAAAACATGCTTTTACTTGATTCTCATTTACTATGTTTAGGAGCAAACATGGTCCTAAATCCACTTTAATAATTTACATTTCTCCCACTTCCATTATTACTTAATGCTTGACTATGAATTGTGGCTTACAGATATTTATCTCATTAGGAAAATTTCAATATAAAGTAGGAACACATGTTACTATTTTCACTGGTTTCTCTCTGTAAGCACAGATATTGAGAAGAATACTTAAGCCATTTCCGCATAATATCTCTGACCTCCACCATGGGAAAAGCAGAGATTCACAGGACTGCTAAGTGTGGAAAACAAGCTGTAACATTGCCTCTGCACATATCATAACCACTCAAGAACTCCAGGTGGAATTTTTTTGAGTCAGAGAGCTTCCAGTGTACAGAGAACTTGAGTTGCCCTGCTGGCAGTGAGTGCTACCTAAGACCATGCAATAGTGGTGTTCAGTTTGGGGAAGCCTTTACACAATGCAGTTACATTCTATAGCTTATCAGCGTCAGAAATAGAGATAATTGCTAAATCTTCATTTCTATGAAGCTTCTTTCTCTATGTTATTTGTTGAAATTAGGTTAGTGAAAACTGCTATCATTAATTTGCTCCACTCTAACTTCAGAATCCTCTGAATTGTCTTAAGAAACTCAAAAATTGTAAAATGTGTTCTCATTTCTCTATGATGTATTTGTATGGCGACTTCGCTCTGGTGCCTAGAGCCCCATTTATGCCCAGATCTTTATTTCTCAATCCACTTCTTTGGTGCTGAAATTTGGGAAAGTTACTTTAACAAGGATGGATTTGTAGGCTATTTCTTTATTTTATTTTATTTTATTTTATTTTTTTAATATTACGTTAGAAAAATATGAGGTCCCCACACACTCCCACCACCCTCATCCCACTCCTTCCCCCATAATAACAATCTCCTCCATCATCATGAGACATTCGTTGCATTTGGTGAATACATCTCTGAGCACTGCTGCACCTAATGGTCAATGGTCCACATCATAGCCCACACTCCCCCACAGTCCACCCACTGGGTCATGGGAGCACATACAATTTCCGGTGACTGTCCCTACAGAATCACCTGGGACAACTTCAAGTCCTGAAAACACTTCCACATTTCATCTCTTCCTCCCATTCACTAGCCCCAGCAGCCACCATGGCCACTTTCTCCACACCAATTCCACATTTTCTTAGATTACTAATCAAAATAGTTCATGAATAGATTACCACTAAGTCTATCTAATCCATACTCTAGTCCTCCATCCTCTGGACCTTGGAATAGTTGTGTCCACTCCACATTTGTAACAGGAGGGGGCTTAGATTCCACATGGATGCTGTATGCAATCCTCCTGCTTTCAGTTGTAGGCAGTCTTGGCTCCATGGTGTGGTGGTTGGCCTTCTTCAACTCCATGTTAGCTGAGTGGCCCACTGGATGGAACATGGGAGAGTGTGGGCTATGATGTGGAGCATTGACCATAAGGTGCAACAATGCTCAGAAATTTATTCACCAAATGCAATGAATGTCTCATGATGATGGAGGAGAATGTTGCTATAGGGGGAGTAGTGGGGTGAGGGGGGTGGGGGATATATGGGGACCTCATATTTTTTAATGTAATATTAAAATAATGAATAAAAAAAAACTGAATACACATTCAGTCTGCATCCTCCTTGAATATCCGAAGCCTATAGAGCTTATATCAATTGGCTTTCTGGGAACTAGGCTTATAGAGATAAGGATTAGACAAGCTTGATTTTATGTACACACAATATTAGTACAACTGTGGAAAATCATGTTTTAGGTAGGCAATTATCCCTCAGTAAAACTGAAACAAAACAAATCCAGACCTAAGCTTATGTTTGCTGAGAGAGCCCTCACCACTCATATGTTTTATGCCCTGTGTTGGTGCAATATTCCAGGATCTGAACTTGTCCTGGGAACTGGGGGGAGCTTCATGGGTGACACAGCTGTGTGCCTATACAACCACCACTCACTTTTTCTATGATGCAAAATGTAAAGAAGCTGATGCTCCCAATCTTTGAGCAGATGCCCAGAGCTTGACACAGATATCCAGAATCTCAAGCTCTTGATTCTTACAGCAAGCAGGTGGGAAGAGAAAATGCCTCCTGTCGTCTATCCCATATGACTACACCCACAGAACTCTGGGCAATGACATTTAATCTTCCATGAGCTCTGACCCTGGAATGCACTGAGGAGAAGGGAGGGTTATATTCTGGCATGCTGTACAATGAATCCTCAGAGGCTTCTCTCAGATCGCTGGCTTCAATAGGAAGTGAGTCATTATGACCTCCCTTTAAAAAATACCATATACAGTGCTTTATGAGGAGATGGTGAGAAAGCACATCATTTTTTTTCCTATGGCTGATTTGCTTTTCCATGCACTCAACATAAGATGAGTTTTCAATGACTGTTTTCATAGAGAGCTCTAGAAGCTGAGACGGCATGTACAGCAGAAAGCCCATGACAATGAAGGGACCTAATGTGCTCCCTGGGCGATGGACATGCAAATGGAGTCCCTTCCTTTGTTCTTGAGAACAAGTCCAGGCCCAGGCCCTGCAGCTGTGAGAGAGGAGCCCCCAGGATGTTTGTCTGAGCTCTTCATTTCTGTGCACAAGACAGAGGAAAAGGAAGCACCATGAAGTGTGTGCTGACCTGATTTTCCTGTTGTCAATTTTCCATGGTAATATTAGGAAGAAACTGGAGATGATGCTGTGTGGGGGATAGAATGTGTGTGTGTGTGTGTGAGTAGGGTGTATGTGTCAGTATCTCTCTCTGTGAATCAAATTTTACTTTTATTGTTTATAGGTACCTAGTGTGAGGAGCAGCTGGGGGAGTTTGGGGGAGACTTGGCACAGCCTGGAGTTTCTCTAAGACTCTCCTGTGCACTTCTGTATTCACATTCAGGAGCTATGAAAAGCCCTGGTACCACCAGGCCCCAGGGAAGGGGCTGGAATGGGTCTCATATATTAACAGTGGTAGTAACGAACTATAGAAATGATCCTTGTAGATACACTGATGTTTATTCCTCAGGTTCCTGACCAATTTCTAATAGTTTTCTTTTTCAACTTCATTTTAATTTTTTCTACAATTTGGCATTTTATTTTATGGATATCTGAAGCTCTAAACTGATATTTCCAAGCATATGTTTTTAATTAATATTTCCTTGAAGAATTAGGCTATATCAGTCAAGAAACTTTTTTCTCTAACCTGATAATTTTTCTGAGTTTTTTTCTTATAATCTTTAAAACATCAAATACAATTTTATCTCAATATTATGTTAATTTATTTTCACATATTTTCTATATATTTGTATTTTAATACATTATGAGAAATGATATTCAAATTTCTTTGAAGTATACGTAATGATTTTTAATACCTAAAAATTACACACACACACACACACACACATAATTATGTAAATACAATTTCTCTAAACCATTTAGAATTCTTAAGTCAGTGATTTATTTTCTGGTAGCAAATTAGAGATGCAAAGTCATCCTTCATCTCTTTGGCTAAATTAACCAGAGGTTTAAAAATGATCCACTATCCATTAATTGTCTCATTTCATTTAGGGTAATATAAAAATGTTTACTTTCTTTCTTATTCAAAACCTGATACCTTCATATGCTTTATAGTCTTAAGAAGACAAATTAAAATGGTAAATAAATCTACTAAGAGCTGTTTAGGAGTCCCTTGTTGCTTTTGTTTATCTTGTAATTGTTCATTGCAGGTTGTATATTTTAATATTTTCTGTGCTACCTCTGGGATTTAGACCCTGAGCTGTCTGTTCCTTAAGTTTCTATCCAGCTATGGATATGTCAGACATTTCCTTGAGTGAGCAAAGGTAACCAAAATAAAGAAAAGATTTTGTTTAATGAAAAAAAAAAAACAACAGTGGTAGTGTTGCCATAATGTATGCTCCCTGAAGGACAGGTTCACCACCTCCAGGGACAATGCCAAGAACCAGCTCTATGTGCAAATGTCAAACCTGAGATTTGAGGACATGGCCATGTGTTATATGCCAGACACATAGTTAGGGGAAGTCAGTGTGAGCCCAGACAAAAGCATCTACTTCTTACTATCTCACCCAGGAACCTCTCTAGGTTTAGTATTCTATGTACTTTATTGAATTATCTGAATTAGAAAAGTTACATTACAATAGGAAAAAAACATTACTTCATGTATACTAAGCACAGTGTCCTTTATGGAGGCAGAAATATCTTTGCCAGTGGTCACCAGGGTCTGATTTCCCAGGAGCCTCAGGGAATATCCTGAATTTAAAAAAATCTAACACAGAAATGAACCCTCTTTGTCTTTCCTTACTTAAGGCATACTTTATGATTCCAGAAACTTCTGAAATCGCACAACCAAGTATAATGTGAGGTGCTTCAACCTGAGTCATATATAGTCCATGTAGTAATAAAAAGCTGATTGCCCTTTCCACAGACCATCTCATGAAACTGCTGTCTTTTAACAGAAATACCTGAGATCTGAAGCGTCAGCACATGTAAGGGTGGTTGAGGTAGACACGGGCTCTGATGGAGCCAGTGTGAGACCACAGAAAGATCTTCCCCTCAGAGATCCCAGAAAGGGCCTGGGAATAGGATTTGGCCTCGGGACCTCCAAGCACAGGCATTGCCTGGTATAGGACAGGAAGAGTAGGTAGAAGGAATTCTTATCTTGGTCTGGGGTTCACTCTCTAAGATCACATACTTCCCATTTTCAGGGTTCCAGTTCCCATCCTGGCACTGAAAAGTACAAGCTGTATTTTTAGAGAAAACTTCCATTGAATATGGTCAGAACATAGTGGGTCACTGAAGAAGAGGGAATACAACAATTTCCCTTGGCCATGGTTTTGTGTCCTGACCCCCAAATGTGTGACTTTCATTATATGTCTCAGAAGAGATGTGAGGGAGATGATTGAACACCATGTTTAATGGGATTCAGGAAAAGAATAAAGACATGTAGGCAAGTTAAAATAGCAAAGGTATGAAAACTTTCTAATATTCATTCTGATGATAGTGGCAAATGCCTGTGAATACAATAAACCCATTACATAAAGTAACTTACATGCATAAATTTTATAGTATATGATTTATAATTCAACAAAACTATTTATTTACTTATGGCTAATTTTTAATGTCCTTTTTAAAAACGATTCATAGATCACACAAAATGTTACAATAAAAAATATAACAGCATCACCGCACCTCATGGGCAATGGTCCACATTATACAGCCCACACTCTCCCAGGTTCCATTCAGTGGGCCATGGGAGGACCTACAAAGTCCGGTAATTGTCCCTGCAGCACCATGCAGGACAACTCCAAGTCCCAAAAATGCCTCCACATCTCATCTCTTCCTCCCATTCCCCAAACCCAGCAGCCACCATGGCCACTTTCTCCACACCAATGCCACATTTTCTTCGAATACTAATCACAATAGTTCATGAACAGAATATCAGTAAGTCCACTCTAATCCATATTCTATTCCTCCATCCTGTGGACCTTGGATTGGTTGTGTCCATTCCACATCTATGTCAAGTGGGGGCTTAGATTCTACATGGATGCTGGATGCAATCAACCTGCTTTCAGTTGTAGGCACTCCCGGCTCCATGGTGTGGTGGCCGACCCCCTTCAACTCCATGTTAACTGAGGGGGGGATGTCCAATAAACCAGAGTGCAGGAGCTGAAGTTTGCCAAGGCTCAGGGCCTGGCTATCACATGGTCAGTTCACAGATTCAAATCCCCTGGTTTCCCACATATCCCACTCTTCACCCCATGTCCCTCCTCCCACATCAACAACCTCTTTCATCATTGTGGCACATTCATTTTATTTGATGAATACCTTTTGAGCACTGCTACACCAATGGATTATAGTTTACATTGTAGTTTACACTCTCCCTCAGTCGATTCAGTGAGTTATGGCAAGATAAAAAAAGCCCTGCCTCTGTCCCTGCAATGTCATTCTGGACAACTCCAAGTTCCAAAAATGCCCCTGCCCTCAACAACCCCCATGGCCACTGTCTCCAGATCAATTATACCATTTCTTCCATTGCTAGAGTCACAATAGTTTTATAGTAGAAAACCAGTAAGTCCACCCTAATCCACATTTTATTCCTCCATCCTATGGACCCTGGGATGGCAATGTCCACTCCACCTCTAATTTGAGAGGGGCTTAGGTCCCACATGGCTGATGGATGTGATTCTTCTTTCAGTTGTAGACTCCCTTGGTTCCAAGATGTGGTGGTTAGCCATCTTAATCTCCTGTTAGCTGACCTGTGTAAGCTAACTGGAATAGATGTGCAACTGTGCTGAAGATCTGGACCCAGCTGGCATATAGACAGTCCAGAGATGCAAGTATCCTGAGCACACACAAACCTAAGTGCCAAACACAGATAGGCCTAGAGATGCAGCGTGCCTAAGAGTTACATCTTCAGAGTCTACACGTTGCTCAAATGTGCCCCCTCTCTAACTCAAACTCAGCATGTAACTGAATTTCATTCCACCCAGTGTGGGACATGACTCCTGGTGTGAGCCTCCTGATGCTGAGGGATTATTACCAATCACCAGCTGTTGATGCAACAAGAAAAAGTCCTTGATTAAAGCATCTAATGGTGTAGACAAGTGAGTTCATATGGCTAAGAAACTTCAAAATTAGTTGGGAGGTCATCAGAGTGGTTGCAACTTTGCATGTCTCAGCAGGATCCCAGAGACAGTCAAAGTAGATAAACCCCAGGTAGTGGTGCTCCTGAGGGCTACATAGTCTATGATCATGGCAGATCATTCTGGAGTTCAGTACCTTGCTAGTGGACCCTAATTTGGAATTTGTGTTCCTGAGTGTGATGGGGATGGACTCAGATGTGATCTTTCCACACCTGCCTCTTTTAACACTTCAACAAACCTATTTAGAAAATCAGTTGTTGTGAAGAAAAGGGAAAGGAGAAGAGGAAAAAGTTAAGGAGAGATTTAAAAAATTGTGGGAATTCACTTTCTGGTTCATAGTGATGGTTACCTATTTGTAAATATCTGCAAATATTCATCAAATTATATACTTTAATACATGAATTTATTTTGTTAATAAGATCTAATGATTTATCCCTGTTTTCTAGTTCATTAACATTCATTTAGTAAAAGCATGGACCATTTATAAATTTTACACTCAAGTTTAGTTCTGTCAAAGGGAGGAGCTCTTCACTGAAATGAAAGTTCTCTTGCAATTGTTCATATGCTTTGTTAATTATAGTAGGTTGGATGCAGCCTGAGCCTTTTACTGGTTTCTGTGCAAGAAATGCATATTTCTGAATACCAGGTTTATACTCATCCATCACATACTATTACCTGGCTATGTTTATCACAAGGCTTTAATTTATTCCAGATATATTCACAAATTTATTAAATATTGGGGTATATTTTCCTCCTTTGTCATCCAAATAATTTGTTTGGGGTTCACCTGAACTTTATAGTCCCACCTTCTGTGATTTATGACATTCCATTTTCATGACATAATTTGATGTTGAGATTCAGAGTAGGACTGTATTTTATCCACCAGTACATTACCATATCCAAGTAGTTTGTACTCTATTTTCAAACAAAACAATGTTATTTTGTAAGTATTGGTTTAGTGAGTGAAAATGCACTCAGGTTATTTTTGAGTGTAAAGAAATGTATTTCCAAACGTCTGAAAGAAGGTAATGATTTGAAATTTTTGCATCATAATGCTAGGTAAACTAAATAATAATTTCAAAATCCCAACATATAAATTAGATCACATAATATCAGACAGAATAAACTTTAATTTGTGATAATTTCATCGAGGGAAAACACCACACTCTCTCAAAGAACTGCTAGCAATGTGCTTCACAATGAAATGATATTTTCTTTATTTCATAGATGATTACCTCAAACAATCTTCATTTTTTCCCACATTCTCTTTTATGGTGTATAGTGAGATACACCTTAAAATTTTAAAATTTGAGGAGATATTTATTGTTGTGGGAAACTGGCTTACTTATTAGTCACTACTTTTTATTGCACAAAATTTTGTAATTTGAAATTATCTTATTGTAGATGTTGCAAGTTGCTTCTTGTTATTGTACAAGATGTTCTGATTTGCCTCCTGTTAATTTAAATTACTTTATTATAGATGTTGCAAGTTGCTTCTTGTTATGATACAAGATGTTCTAAGTTGAAATTACCTTGTTGTAGATGTTGCAATTTGCTTCTTGTTATTGTACAAGATGTTCTAAGTTGCTTCCTGTTATTGTAAATTACCTTATTGTAGACGTTGCAAGTTGCTTCTTATGATGCAGGTTGTTTCCTGTAGCTCACAGTTGCTTGTTAGCTTTCAAATAAGTATGATGAGGAAGCTAGGGTTGGGACTTTCAGTTTCAAAAACTGTGAAGCTCTCTGGTCCCATTCTTTGTTTCCTTTCTTGCGTCTTTCTTTATGTCCTTTTATTTCTTCAGTTCTGCATTGCCTTCCCTTCATGCAGACCTATTGCTGAGCTGGTCTTGGCAATTTAGGATTTGTATAACATCACAATGTTCCACAGAAGAACACAAGGTAATAAAAAGAAAAAAAATATCCCCTGTCTGGGCGATGTTGCAAAAATAGTTAATTGGCTCTAGCAACGGAAGAAATTGTATCATCGATTTGGAGATGGTGGCCATGGGAATTGCTAAGGGTAGGGAGACCAAGGAAGAGCTGTGATGTGGGAAATTTTGGGGCTTAGAGTTGTCTTTAATGATATTGCAGGGATAAATGCAAGACACTGTAATCCTGCCATAAGCACTGGATGGACTGGGGGAGAGTGTGAACTATAATGTAAACTGTGGTCCTTGTGGTTTGGCAGTGCTGCAGGGTGTAGTCACCAAATTCAATGAATGTGCCTTACTGATGAAGGAAGGTTCATGTGGGAGGAGTGGGAATGGGGTGGGGTGGAGATTAAGGGATATGGGAACCTCATGTTTTTCAACATAACATTTTGTTTGATCTTTTTATCTTTTTTTAAAAGAATAAAAATTGACAAAATACTATAAAAAAGAGTTAGTAGAATAGGGAGGAGGCTAAGCATATTGATATCTTGATTTCATATACATACTTGTAGTATAAAAAATTCTGGTACTTTAGTAGTTCAAATATGTAAATTATATGAAATTTTTTGATAACTACTCATTTTTTTTTCAGAAAAGTAGATTGAATTTGCACAGCCACTTAGCCATTTGTACATTCAAAAACGTCCTAATACTACAATGTGAATAGCAGTGAAAGCACTCATGTATAGATAGATAACTCTTCTAATCACTTTTCAGGTCTTATGCAACTTAACCATTGCCAAGAATTATCAGAGGGCAGCAGATTTAGTCAGGAAGAAAAAGAAGAATTATAGCTCAACTCAGAAAATTCTTTCTTCTGAGGTGGCATCTGGAAAATATCTGATTTGTGACCTAAAATCCACTTGGGGGCGATCAAATATTGATCATATAGACACACCCTGCTGCTGAAGCAAATTGGCACTGAGTGGCTCTCGGGACAACCAGCAAGATGGCAGCATAGTAAGGAGCTCCTAGAGACAGCTCCTGCTACAGGGCAGTTACTAAATACTCAGAGCAATCTGAAGCTATCTAAAGAACCTGTGTGAAGATTTGAGGAGGCCAGAAGATCATCCTGCAACATACTTGAAGGAATGGAATGAGGTGATTGTCCATCTGCACAGAAGATTCATAAGTATAGCTCTCCACACCATGGAGGCCAGTGCCTATCCTCCACTGGAGGCACAAGTTGCCTTGGGAGCTGTTCCATGGCTGGAAGTGAAATCTCCAAATCCCAAAAAGAGGGGAGGAAGAGACGATTGGACACCAACATTAGCTACTGATGAGTAAATTCAGTGGGCTAAAGTATAATCCTAAGTACAGCAAAACTTTTGCCTGTCCAAGTCAGAAAGGGGTGTGTAGCTGCCATTTTATCTCCACACCTGCCATAAGGTGAAGTGGGGTGGACTGAATATCACAGTACTGGTGGGGACTGGCTTCCTCTCCATCCAGATCAGATTGCAGATCTAGCCTAGGCCCCAGCACCACCTCCTCCAGGAAAGAAGCTGGAGGGATCTGTGCTACCTGGGAAATTTTTGACTAAGCCACAGAGGTCAGTGATTATTCTACTCTGGTGGTGTAAGGCATTGCAGGGGCTATTCTGGTGCTGGAATTGGAAGCTCCATTTCCAAAAAACAGAGAAGGAGGAGATCGTTGGCTACCAAGTTTGGCTAATGATTAGTAGACTCAGCTGGCTAAAGTATAAACCTAGCAACAGCTGGCGTGTTGCGGCGGCTTGCTCAGTCGGTAGAGGTGGGGTCTGGCTGCAGATGAGGGGTCGGTCCCGCTTGGGACTAGGGGTCGGTCCCACTTGGGACGAGGGTTCGGTCCAGCAACAGAGGAGGGATCGGTCTCACAAGGGGTTGCGCGGTTCGGCTGATGGGGTCGCCCGGCGAAGCCGGCGACGAGGGGTTCGCCCGGAGAAGCAGGCAACGAACTGGGGACAAGGGAGGCCAGGCCCTTGTCCGGGGGTCTCAGGACTGGAGGGCGCACGGCAGAAGAACTACCGTGGAGACAAGGTAAACACGCAAGTCCACTTTATTGAGGAAGAGGCAACAGTTTTATAGGGGCTGGGGAAGGCTGATTGGTCGAAGCCACGCCCTGTTCTGATTGGTTGCCGGAGAAAGGTCAGTGGGCGGTACTTGTCGGGGGAGGGGTGGTGGTTAGGGATTGGCTGTCACTGTTGCTGGGGGAAGGGGCAGGGTTTAGGGATTGGTGGCTGCTGTTGCTGGGGTGGAGGGAAGACTTGAGTTTCCCGCCCACGCCTGGCTGTTGCTGCTGTTGGGGGGAGGGAAAAGGGCAGACTGGATTTTTCTGCCCACACCTGGCTGTTGCTGCTGTCGGGGGAGGGGAAAAGGGCAGACTGGATTTTTCCGCCCACACCTGGCTGTTGCTGCTGTCGGGGGAGGGGAAAAGGGCAGACTGGATTTCTCCGCCCACGCCTGACTGTTGCTGCTGTCGGGGGAGGGGAAAAGGGCAGACTGGAATTTTCCGCCCTGCGCCTGCGCAGGGAGAAAGAAGAAGGGTGCCACCCCACAAGGCATCGTGTGGTGCCATCCAGGAGGAGGGGCGGCCGCGGAAGCATGGCTGCCGAAAAGGGGAGACCCGAGGGCACTCTGCGCCCATGCCAAGCTTCCTTCAGGGGTGGCGGTGGGCCCGACCAACCACCCTATTATGGGGGCAGCAGTTTGGAATAGGCCTACCATGGCCGCCGCCCCCCGCCAGGTCAGCAAACCACACTTCAGCCCGAGGGGTGACCGCAGCATGTGAATCTGTCCAAGACAGAAAGAGGTTGGTGTTCTTCATTTTGACAATGCCCACAGCATGAGACAAAGCCAGGTGGACCAAAAAACTTAGTGATGGTAGAAACCAGTTTCTGTCACCCAGCTCAACCTGCAGACCTAGACAAGGCTTCAGCAATCTCCCCGTCTGTGTCTTTTGACGGGTGAGTTTAATCCGTTAACATTCAGTGTTATTACTTTCAAGGAATTATTTTTGTTAGTCATATTTTGATTGGCCTTGTGTTTGTTATATTTGGTTTGTGGGTTTTTTTTCCTTCTCTTTTTGTCTTTTTTGTTGCCCTTACACTCTTCTCCAACTTTGTCTCTCCTGTTTTTTTCTTTCGTCCTGCAGAACTCCCTTTATTATTCCTTAAAGGTCAGGGTTCTTGTTGGCCTACTCTTTCAATTTCTGTATATCTGTGAATATTTTGAACTCTCTATCATTTTTTAATGCTATTTTAGCTCAGTAGAGTATTCTTGGTTGGATTTTTTTTTTTAATACCTTGGCTATATCGTACCACTGCTTTCTTGCCTCCGTGTTTTCAGATGAGAAATCAGCACTTAATTTTATGGAGCCTCCCTTGTATGTGATGGTTTTCTTTTCTCTTGCTGCTTTTAGAATTTTCTCTTTGTACTGAACATTGGATAATTTGACAAGCATATGTCTTTTGGTGGGCCTGTTTACGATTTATGGTGTTTGGGTGCATTGTCCTTCCTGGACAGGGACATCCATCTCTCTCAGAGATTTGGGAAGTTTCCAGCCATTATTTCCCCCAACACACCTTCTGCCCCCTTTCCCTTATATTCTTCTTCTAGGATTCCTATAATATGTATGTTTGTGCATTTTGCATTGTCATTCAGGTCCCTAGGTTCTAGCTGGATTTTTTCTATCTTTTTATCGATCAGTTCTACTATCTGCTTTATTTCAGATGTACTGTCTTCCACGTTACTAATTCTCTCCTCTGCCTCTTCTACTTTGCTGCTATTTGCAGTAATATCAAGAGGGAGTAAAAGTAAGAAAACAGAACAAAGGTATTAGAATTTAAAAGTCAGACAATTTTGGGCCAAAGAAAGGGAGGTGGAATGTAAGAGAAAAAGAAGGTGATGGATGATGGCAAGATGTGGGGGAAAGGTCATATTGTAGGTGGCCAAAATCAATTCACACAGAAAAGAGAAAATGGAGGATAAGGAGACACAGCAAGTGTGAAGCACTCCCTGCAGCCCCTATTATATAAAGAAAATAAAATAAAATAAGAAGAAAAAGAGAGAAAAGAAAAAAAAAGGGAAGAGGAAAAGTGGTGAGTAAAGAAAAGAGATGGAAAAAGCAAGAAAAATAAAGGAGAAAAAAAAAACTAAATAAATGAAGAAGGACCTTGTGGGTTAAAATGGGAGAAAAGACCAGTAGACAATGCAGTATTAGCAACCAAGACAAGAAAGAAAAAAAAAAGAAAAACAAACACAAATACCGAGGACTAGGGTAATAAAGGACCTCAGATGAACCTCAGGGAGCAGTGGGTTCAGGGATGGGAAGTCTGTGAACCTGCAGACTCAAGGTGTGTGAGTCTCTGGAGTGTAGGGCATCAGGGTTTAGGGGACTCAGACCTGGGAACCATGCATCTGGTTAACAGGGAGCCTGGGAGCACTGCAGCACAACACAGCCTTCAGGGATCCCCGCAGCTGGGTGCCTGCCCTAGGGGGAGGGGCCCCACCTGCACCCTCTGTCCTCCATATCAGAAACCCAAATTTCCACCTCTCACAAGAGTCTCTCCTGTCGCTGTCTCATGAAATCGACATCCAGACACCTCCTGCCCTACAAGTCACTGAAACAGCCCTCTGGGGGTGCCGCTGCACTTCAAAGATTTCAGGGACCACTGCGGATGGGCTTCCAACACTAGGGGGAGGGGTTCTGCCTAGATCTTCTGACCTCCATCCCAGAAACCAAAAGGTCCATCTCTTGCAAGAATCTCTTCTGTTATTGTCTTACCTAATGGACTTCCAGACACCTCCTGTCCTGCAAGTCCCCCGAAACTGCCCACTCAAGATTTGAAAACTCTCCACACAACAGAGATCCCAGTGATCACTGCGGTCTTGTCACCAGCCCTAGGAGGAGGGGCTCCAGCCAAAAACTCTGACCTCCATGTCAGAAACCCAAAATTCCACCTCGTCACTGTCTCACCAAATCGATTCCAGAAACATCCTGCCCTGCATGCCCCCGAAACAGCCCACTCAGGCCTTGGGAACTTCCCAGCTCAGCAAAGCCTTCAGGAATCACTGCTGCCAGGTTGTCAGCCCCAGGGGGAAGGGTCCTGCTCACAACCCCAAACTCCGTGGAAGAGACCCAAAATTCTACCTCTTGCAAGAATCTCCTCTGTCACTGTCCCACTGAATCAATGTCCAGACACCTCCTGCCCTGCAAGCACCCGAAAGAGCCCAGTCCAGCAGGACTCCAACCTTACTCAGCTGCTTCTTTGCAGGAGAGATTACTCCTTACACTTTCTATGACTATCCTCACTCATTTATTTCTCATATCTCTAATGTGGAAATAATACCATGCACAGATCTGGGAGGAAGAATTTACTTTCATGCCTTCCACAATGCTTCAGCAAAAAACAAAAAAAAAAAACAAAAAAAACAAAAACACACAGTGCTTTACAAAATATTCTTTCCTAAATGAGAGGGCTTAATCATGTGTCTTATGAAAATTTGGAAATTGAGTTGCCTCCTTGAGAGGTGTCCATTCTTGGCTAACTGCTGCACTTGCTTGGAGGCAAGCGTGTGCTCATTTCACATAGGAAATGCCAGCTTAACTGCTGTCTTCTATGGGGAGAAAGATTAGATATCCTCATGACTGATTGGTCAAGGGTTATGGAAAAAGTTGTTTTCATCCTTTAGCCAGAGCAGGAGAGAGCTACTTCTGTGTCATACTTAACTATTGTTCCCTCAGTTGTTTGATTTATATTGTTTGTGTATTCACAAAATATTTTTTTCAAAACTTTTGTAATGTAAAGATGTATTATCACATATAAAGAGGAACACCAAATTGTTTCTATCCTTAGTCTTGTTAAACAATCTTAAAGAAGAGCCATCATTGTGCAGGAATCTGTAGGATCTTGAGGTGAGTAGCATAGAGAGGGCTTTTAGCAAGTGGAATGTTTGTCATATTGTGCAGGTGTCCTGATCTGGTTTGGAAAACAGGACTCAGCTCTTATTACTGATTGAATTTTCAAGTGCAGGTGGATCAGGGTCTGTCCATGAAATGGTGTTTTGCCTGATATGATCTTGTTGAATTTGCATTAAAGGAAAAGCTGAAGAAATCATCCTGATGGTTTCCCGTAAGGGGTTTCAAGAAAGAAAGTGTTCCATGAATCTGTCCTTCTTACATGTGGAAGAGATGGAGGCAGAAACATCCACCTTTTGGAAGCTTTAGAGCAACACTTGAGTAAACAGAAAAAAAAAAACAGCTGCTATGACTAAATAGATGAATAACACAAATAAATGTGAATCTATCAGTTTATCATGGGAAAATAAAACGACAAGCAGTTGCAGCACAAGTAAGCATTGAAATGCTTCTGGATATCATCACAATATTTAATATACAATTTTTGGATCTAAGAGCATCCCTAATTTCTAGGCATGTTTGTACCAAGGTAATGATAAATTTATAAATATATTTATGGTTTTAATCATGTATTTACAGATAAATCATGCAGAAAGTACTAAGTTTCTTTATACACCCCAACAATTTTACCTATTAACTCTATACAGTCATGTGTTATTATTGCAATTTATGACACCATATTATTATAGTTGTACTTTTAACTCTGGTCTTTAGTTTACATTAGGACTCACTGTTGTAGAGATTTGTTTCTAAAATTTTTATTCTGATAGCATGCATACAAATATTTTTCTATTAATTCATGATAATTTTGTATTTTATATTTCCTGACACATACAAGATATTCTTTTTTTAATTCATTTTTAAAAAAATATTACATTCAAAAAATATGAAGTCCCATTCAACCCCACCGCCCCCAACCCCCACTCCCTCCACAGCAACACTCTCTCCCATCATCATGACACATCCATTGCATTTGTTAAGTACATCTCTGGGCATCGCTGCACCTCATGGTCAAAGGTCCACATCATAGCCCATACTCTCCAACGTTCCATCCAGTGGGCCCCATACAGGATATTCTATTCCAAAAGTTCCTTAGATTGCAAATAAAGGGACCTTGAAATGCTAATAAATATAATGTATTGCCAAAACCTATATCAGCAAAATATTTTTTCAGTTATACAGTGATTGGAATCAGTAACTACAAATAAATTTTTATGGGTATCATAAAGTATAGAGTCAAAGCATTATGGTTATAATAATCCATAATGAAGAAGTTTAATTTTTTCAAAGTTATAAGTAGGTCAGTTAGGGCTGTTAAACAGAAAAGCACTGCACATTAAAATCTTTTTTGTAAGTTTTATATATAAGACATTAATCCTTTAATGCCCAATTTATTTTTCATTGTGATGTATTTAACTGTTTTAACCTAGGTAATGGCCATGAGTCTCCTTTTGTTAAGACAATTACCAATGCCATAAACAATGTAATGTTAATTTATTAGTCATTGATCCCAATATCCATGGCATTATGAAATATTATGGGGAAATTGGTGCTATGGCCATTGGAAATTTATGCAATACAAAGGTTCCAATGTATTTGTAAGGCATATATGTTTTTCATTTTGTTCATATTTGGAAATTCTCATCAGATAATAGGGGACAATTTCTCAGATTGTCAAATTATTACAAATGCCACTCTCTGTTTGACTTGACAAGAGGAATTTTTAGCATATATATTTCAGAGGCTAAAAAGCCAAAATTGAGGCATAAGCAAGACTATGCTATTCTCTCAAAATCCCTAGCATTTTGTTGTTGAATTGCATAAAACTTAGGGTTCATTAACTTGTATATCTGCCCTCTGATATATCACCTTCTCTCTATTTCCACTGACTTCCAACTTCTCACTCCTCTCATTGAGTCCAGTATTGTTCTCTTACAAAGCCTTTCATAGAGATTGGCTAACCTCATTTAGTTTGCCACATAATAAACAGAATAATAGAAGATCCTTTTCTAAAATATGTGTTCACTCCAACAGTGAGAATATATCATCAAAGGGTGCCATTCACAAAAGTTTCATACTGTAAGGACCACTGATTAATACAAAGATATGTCTCTTGTTGGGTCTAAAAGAAATCTACCAAAGTCTGCCTTCTCAGTCCCATAGATATGCTTTACCCCCTTGCAAAATGCACTTACCAAATAACAATATCTTAAAACCAATATGTCTTATAATACCTACACAGGCTTGGCAAGATAGGCCATATGTATGTTCAACCTAAGGAAAATTCCATTCCATCTGTCAAACTGTGAAAGCAGGAAAACCATTTAGTCATTTACATGTATGATGGCGGGACATGCATAGTACAGAAATCACCATTTTACTAGGGAGAAACTGGAAGACAAACTGAGTTTACAGCTCCCAGGCTTATGTGAAACTCATCACAGGAATCTCCACTAGATTTTAAGGTCTGAAAGTCAACTGGAAATGCAATAGTTTTATTCCAGCCCTGCTGACATTACAACCAATATTTCCAGAGTCTTATGCAGTAGCCATGCTCTCCCTGAATGCTGGTGCATAACTCCACCTCTTTCCAAACACAAGAAGGTTGTATTCACTCTGTAATACATCATCCATGGGCCCTTCTGTCTTGTCCCAAGGAGAACTCTTACTTCTGCTCCTATGGTTCTGTCCATTCCATCTCTATCTATTTTGATCCAGGCTCTCAGTATTTCAGCTCTTGCAAAATTCTCAAAAACATTGTTGATTTACCAGGCAGTTTGAGAGGGACCCTGTCATAAAAAATGACATATTTCCAATTCCAGCTTCTTCTGGGATGGGTAAGAGGATACATAAGTCCTATGCTCACTCTCCATACAAAAGATTGGTTCAGGTATGCACGAAGTTGGAGCCCTGTTCTCTATGAAATCATCCCACAAAAGCATATGGCAGACTGTTGAAAGCCTGAGCCTTAGAATAGATTATCCGGATAAGTTTAGAATTTTCAGATCCTATCTTCCTTTGGACATTAGTACACAATTCTAACGGGCTTTCTTCACCTTCATACCAAGGAACACCTTTCTTCCAGTTTCCAATATTATATTCACCATGTGATTCCAGAGTCTCACTGGAACTATCCTTAGCATCCATATTTTTGCCAACATACTGGCCATAATGAATTATGCATTCCATAATATGGTACCTAATTTCTCATCCTCTTTCAGCTCTTACTTTTTTTTTCTTTGTTTTCTTTTAAATGTTACAGTCAAAAAATATGAGGTTCCCATATACCCCCCGCCCCCCCACACCCTTCTCACATCAGCAATCTCTTCCATCATT
Source organism: Dasypus novemcinctus (assembly GCF_030445035.2). NCBI lineage: Eukaryota > Metazoa > Chordata > Mammalia > Cingulata > Dasypodidae > Dasypus > Dasypus novemcinctus. The sequence goes on along the minus strand of NC_080691.1, from coordinate 57,979,450 downwards.
GCAGCACATTCACTGCACCTGGCGAATACATTATAAAGCACCGCTGTACCACATGGACAGTGATCCAACTTGTAGTCCACACTCTCCCCCAGTCCACTGAGTAGGCCACAACAGGACACATGACACCCAGCATCTATCCCTGCAGCACCGCCCAGGACAGCTCCAAGTCCTGAAAATGCCCCCACAGCATATGTTGTGCTGCAACGATGGAAGAGGTTGTTCATGTGGGAGGGGTTGGATGAGTGGGGTGGGAGGTATATGGAGACCTCATATTTTGGAATGTAACATTTAATAGAAAATAAAGAAAAAGAAAAAAAGAGCTGAACCTCTACAGAAACGACTTTGATATCCATATCTCTTCCAAAATTCCTTTCAAAGAAACCCAAACATTTCCTACTAAGAAAATTCAAATTCTTCCAGCCAATATCTATTAACTATTTCCAAGCACTTCCATATTTTTTGGTTTATGTAAGAGCAGAACCCCAATTTCTGGTACTAAAAGCTGACACTATGTGTAGACCATTATGGCAAATGCTACGCTCTGCTTTGCTTAACAAACGGACTTCATTAGTTCATAGTTTCAGAGGCTTTGACCAATGGAGCTTTGCAGCATGATTTCAAGTCAGGTGGTATGATTCCTCCACATTCAATTTTCTTTTTCAATGTATTTTTCATTATTCAGTGCCCCTTGGGCTTCCAAATATATTTCATAAATGGCTTTTCCAGTTCAGTAAAAAATATTGTTGTAATTTTTATGAAGATTGGATTAAATCTGTAAATCAATTGGGGTATGATATACAACTTAATGCTCTTTAGTCTTCCAATCCATGATCATGGAACATTATTCCATTTATTTCGGTCATTCTTGAGTCCTTAAACATTGCTGTGTATTTTCCTATGTACAATTCCTTTACCAGCTTAGTTAGGTTTATTCCTAGATAGTTTAATATTTTACTTGATATTGTAAATGGAATTTCTTTCTTGATTTGTTACTCAGATTGCTCATAATTATTGTACAGAAATGCTCCTGATTTTGGGTTCCTGAACTTTTATCTTGTCACTTTATTGAACTAAGTTATCAGCTTTAGAATACTTGTTGTAGACTTTCCAGGGCATTATATGTATAAGATCATGTCATTCAGCAAATATTGAAATTTTTCCTCCTTCTTTTACAATTGTGATGACCTTTATTCTCTTTCTTGCTTATGTGCTTAGTTAGTACTTCTAAAACTATGGTAAATACAAGCAGTGACAATGGGCTTCCTTATCTTGTTACAGGTCTTAGAGGGATAGTCTTTATCATTTCACATTTAAGTATGATGTGACCTTCAAGTTTTTCATATATAGGCTTTACCATGTTGAGAAAGTTTCCTTCTATTTACATCCTTTGAAGTGTTTTTTTTTTAAGAAAGTGTGCTGTTTCTTGTCAAGTGCTTTTTCTGTATCAATAAAGATGATCACGTGATTCTTTCTTTTGATCTTTAAATGTGGTGTATTACATTGTTTGATATTCTTATGTTTGATATTCTTACCTAAGAAGCAGCTTTTTAAAAATTTTCAGTGTTACTTTATTTACAATTTCACTATGTTCTGCCCAAATCTTTGGTATTTTTTTTTCTGTTTGCTTTACAATTCGATTTTCCTTACTCTAGTTCCTCCTGTTGTGCAGGTACGTCTTTCTTCTTTTTTCATGTAATCATTTATGGCTATAAATTTCTGTCTCAATACTTCTGCATCCCAAAGGATTGATATGTTTTGTTCTAATTTTCATTCATTTGGGGATAATTACTTATTTTGTAATTTCATACTTGTCTTTGCTTATTTAAGTGTGTGTTGTTGAAATTCCATATCTTTATGTTGAATCTGGTTCTCTGCCCCTCATTAATTTCTAACTTAATTCCACTGAGGTCAGAAAAATTAACTTTTATAATTTCAACCTTTCTAAATTCATTCAGACTTATTCTGTTACCTAACAATTGCCTGTCCTGGAGAATGATTTATGTATACTGGAAGTATCTTTCTGTAAATGACTTATATGCAGAAATTTACATAACACTGTTCAAAGAAATTAAAGAAGAGCTAAATAAATGGAAGAATATTGCCTGCTCATGGATAGGAAGACTAATTATTATTAAGATGTCTATCATACAAAAACTGATATACAGATTCAAAAATCTGTAAAAATCTATAAAAATCAACACAGCAATTTTTAATGAACTAGAAAAACTAACTACGAAATTTATTTGTAAAGGAAAGAGGCCCCAAATAGCCCAAGATGTATTGTAAAAGAAAAAATGAAACTGGAGGGATCAAACTACCGGACTTCAAAACATACTACAAAGCTACAGTAGTGAAAACACCATGGTATTGACAAAAGGATAGACAGACTGACCAATGGCACTGCATTCAGAGTTATGATATAGGTCCTCATATATATAGTCACCTGATATTTGACAAGGCTACTAAGTCCACTCAACTGGGAATGAATGGCCTCTTGAACAAATGCTGTCTAGAGAATTGGATATCCATATGCAAAAGAAGGAAAGAGGATTACCATCACACACTTTACACAGAAATCAAGTCAACATGGATCAAAGACCTAAATGTAAGAGCCAAGATGATAAAGACCTTGGAAAACATTGTATGGAAGCATCTATAGGACATTGTAATAGCAAATGACTTCATGAATTTCACACCCAAAGCACAAGCAACAAAAAACAAATAGATAAATGGGACTTCCTCAAAATTAAAGCCTTTTACACCTCAAAGGAGTTTGTCTTGAAAGTGAAGAGAGAGCCTACTGAATGGGAGAAAATATTTAGTAACCATATATCTGATAGAAGGCATATACTGCATATGTAAAGAACTCCTATATCTTGAAAATAAAAAGGCAAGCAAACCATTTAAAAAATGGGAAAAAAAAATTGAACAGATCCTTCACCAAAGAAGAAATACAAACCACTACAAAGCACATGAAAAATGCTCAAAATCACTAGCTCTTAGGGAAATGAAAATTGTGAGATACCATCTTACTCCAAAAGAGAAGACTACAAGTGCTGTAGAGGATGTGGGGGAATGGGAACACTCATCCACTGCTTGTGAGAATGCAGGAGGGTCCAGCCATTCTGGAGGACGGTTTGATGGTCTCTCAAAAATTTAGCTATAGATTTTCCATATGACCCAACAATTCCACTGCTGGTGATATACAAAGAAGATATGAAAATAAGGACAGAGGGTAATATATGCACACAAATGTTTGGACCGGCATTATACACAATTGCCAAAGTTGGAATCAACCCAAAAGCCCATCAATGGATGAATGGATAAATAAAATGTGGTATATACATGCAATGGAATATTACTCAACTATAAGGAATACAGTAAAAACACATGTAAATGGATGAATCTTAAAGACCTTATGTTAAGTGAGGCAAGTCAAGTGCTGAAGGACAAATACTGTGTGACCTCTCTGATATGAAACAAGCAAACCAAGCTGTCTCAGAGTGATAAAGTCTGGAAAATAGACTTAAAGGAATTTGGAGGGAAAAGGAAGTTTGTGAGCTGACGACTACATGGGTGAAGTCGATGATAGGCTGGAGGTAAGTATTTGTACAGGGAAGGAATAAGATGCAAGCATAGGGATACCTTCTTGTGGCATTTTGCAGGCTTGAAGGGTTCTAGGGTTTGGAAGATGGGTCAGATGACCCAAGAAATTGGGGGGAGTGCTGGAGGAAACTATTGATTATGGGAGAATGTCAGGTATATGGTTGAAACTATATTGTTGAGAAAACTATTTAGAAAACATAATAAGGATCATGATTTAAGGTGCTTAAGTGTGGGGCATCTGGTACAGGGGCAAGCTTCTAGGCATTATGTGAGTTATCATATTGTCATAGTGTGTTATATCTTTGGGTGGAGACACATAGAATTAGTGTAAAGGTCAACCGACATCTGGGATAGACCTGATGTTCCCAAATAGAGGGAATTGTGTCTCTCGAGAGAATCGCTGGCTCCCAAACAGTTAGGGGAGTCTAGTATGTCAAGCCCTCAGCATTGCTGCAGTATCTGTAAATCTGATCCCTCGAGTAGTGAAGATTAATGGTCACAGAGTGCCCTGAGGGGAGGTGGAGAGTGGTATAGCATGGATGGAAGCAGGGCAGCTGGGGACAAAGGAAGTGCTCCACAAGATCATGCAATGATGGATATATGACATGGTAAAATACATCTAATGTGCATAAAAGACTATAACTAAAGTGTAAACCATAATGAAAAACATAAGGAAAGTAAAATTTAGAAAGTTGTACATTCCCTAAAATTTCTTCTATTACTCATCACAATAGTTTTATAGTAGAATATCAGTAAGTCCACTCTAGTCCATATTTTATTCTTCCATTCTGTGGACCCTGGGATGGTGATGTCCTCTCCACCTCTAGATCTAGAGGGGGCTTAGATTCAACATGAATGATGGATGCAATTCCTCTACTTACAGCTGTATGCACTCTTGACTCCCTGGTATGTTGGTTGACCAGCTTCAACTCCCTGTTAGCTGACTTGGGTAAGACCAATGAACCAGAGAATAGGAATCTCCACTCTGCTGAGGCTCAGGGCCGATCTGGCACATGGCCAGTCCAGACATTCAAGTCTCCTGAGTATGGACCATCCCTAGCACCAACCACATGCTCAGTAAAACTAACAGAACAGGCATGTGTAGAAAAGTCACATCTGAGTCCAGCTCCGTCACACTCCGGAGCACAAATTCCAAAGTACAGCCCTCTGACATGGCACAGAGTTCCAAACCCATGTTCCACAACTATATACCCTGGGGTCCTTCACACTTCAGGAGAACCAGTATGTAGGGTTGTATCTACTTCGGCTTTTTCTGGGGTCCTGCTGAGGTATGCATAAGCACGATGTCTCTGATGACCTCCCGACTCTTTTTGGAAGACTCTTAACAATATCAACTCATTTGTCTTTGCCTTTTCACCATTTTATTCAAGGTCAAAGAGAAAATATACATAGATCACACAAAATGTTTCATTAAAAATATAGGAGGTTCCCATATGCCCCAATCCCAAAACCCCCACTTTTCACACATCAACATCTTTCATTAATGTGGTATATTCATTGCAATTGATTAATGCATTTTGGAGCAATGATACCCAGAATGGATTATAGTTTACATGTATTTTAATTAAATAGCCCAAATACAGAGGAAATCTATTGTATGATGTCATTTATATGAAATGCCTAGAATATGCAAATTCATAGATAAGGAAAGAGATTATCAAATTCAAGTGTGAATGGGGAGTTAATTCTTAATGGATAATTCTACACTGAGTTGTGAATTCAAATAATATCCATAAATTTTACAGATAAAAGTGAATAATGTCAGAATTTTGCCCAGTATGTGTGTCAAAATGACGACCAGTTTTAATGAAGTATTGATATTCATTATTGCATGGATGAACTTGGCATCCATATAAATGAGAGAAGCCAGTAATGGATGACCAGTTAATTTTTTCTTCATTTCATATTATTGTGAAGAACATGGAAATCCAAAGGGATAAAAATTTGGTTATTTGATAATTAGGGTTAATTAGTAGGTAGAACAATTGGAGTTGTATAAGTAGAAGGTCTGTTTTTCCTATGGAAATTAATTAAAATATTCCAAACTGACCTTTTTGATGAGGGTATATATTTGTGTTCATAACAAATACATCAAATTACATGCATTAAAAGAGTGAACTTGGGGGGGCAAGATGGTGTCTCAGTGAGTGCACCTTATAGTCTCTCCTGCAAAGAAGTGGCTGGGCAGCATTGGAAATTCTTCAGGACCAGGCTGTTTCAGGGTTTTGCAGGGCAGGAGGTATCTGGACATTGATTCGGTGGGATGGTGACAGAGAAGATTTGTGTAAAAGGTAGAATTGAGGCTCTCTTTCACGGAGATAGGGTCTGCATGCAGGATGCTTCCCCCTGGTGTGGGCAGCATGGCAGCGGTGATTCCTGGAGGCTCTACAGTGCTGGGGAATTCATAATCCCTGAGCGGACTATTCAGGAGCTTGCAGGGCAGGAGGTCTTTGGAAACCGATTTGGTGAGACAGAGACGGAGTTTTTGCCAGGTGTGGAATTATGGGTTACTGACAAGGATATCAGCACTTGTGGCTAGAGCCCTGCCCCCTAGGCCTGGCTGCCAAACTGCAGCGGTCCTTAAATTGGTCACAACAAAGAGGTGTCACCAGCAGGCTGTTTCTGGGACTTGCAGGGTGGGAGGTGTTTGGAAGCCGATTAGGTGAAACAGAGATGGAGGAGTCTTTTCAAGGTGTGGAATTTTGGGTTTCTGACACATAGATCAGCATTTCCGGCTACAGCCATGCCCCCTAGGCCTCACTGCTGATCTGTAGCGTCCTTAAATTGGTTGCAATATAGAGGCACCCCCAGCAGGCTGTTTCTGGGGCTTGCAGGGTGGGAGGTGTGCTGAAGTTAAATTGGTGAGACAGCAACAGAAGAGACTCTTGTGAGAGGGGGAATTTTGGGTTTCTGACACAGAGATCAAGGATTGTGTATGTGACCCGCCCCATAGGGCTGGCACACAGCTGCGAGGATCCCTGAAAGCTGTGTTGCACTACGGTGCTCCCAAGCTCCCAGTTAACAGGATTTGAGGTTGCCAGGTGTGTCCCCTAAACACTGGTGGCCCACACCCCAGAGTCCCACACCTCTTGAGCCTGCAATATCACAGATTTCCCATCCTTGAATCCACCATGCCCTGAGGTCCATCTGAGGTCCTTGATTGCCCTAGCCCTCGAGGTTTGTTATTGTCTTTTTTCCCTCTTTCCTTTTTCTCTTTTTCCTTTTTATTGTCTTGCTTGCTATTATTGCATTATCTCCTAGTCTTTTCTCCCATTGCATCCCCCAAGGTCTTTTTTCATTTATTTAGGGGTTGTTTATTTTCCTCTTTCTTCTTTTCTTTTTCTTGCTTGTTTCCCTCCCTTTTCTTTGCCCATCCCCCATTTTTTCTTTCTTCTCTTTTTTTCGTTTCCCTCTTTTTCTTCTTATTTTATTTTATCTTAATTATACAATAGGTGCTGCAGGAAACACCTCACATTTGCTGGGTTTCCTCATGCTCCATTTCCTCCTTTCTGTGTGAGTTGATTTTGCCCACCTACACTATCCCCTTTCCCACACATCTTGATATCCTCCATCATCTACTGTCTCTCCTATATTCCACTTCCCTATCTTTGGTCCCCAAATTGTCTAACTTCTAATTTCTAATACCTTTGTTTTCTTTTATTTCTTTTATCCATTCTTGATACTATTGTCTTTCTTTTCTCTTTTCCTCACTCATGAAAACACTGGCTTTTTAATTTACACAATATTCCACCCATATTCAGTCGACTAACTCATTATGGGTACTCTGCTGCTATAAATCTACACAACTTACTTGAATTTAATATCCATCCTCCCAGATCTCATATTGTTGCTCTGTAAACATTAACTACCAATACTATTTTACACATTTTCATTTTTTATACAATTGTCTTTCCCTGGCCCTAATATTTTCCTTCAAAGTGAACTCACCCAGCAACAAGAAAGTAGAGTATGAAGAACAAAGTCACAAAGAGAAGATATAACACTTACACAAGAATGACAAATAATTAATCCCCAGGACTAGACAAAGAAGCTAAAGAACTGATTAAACCCATCAAGATAAAATGATGACAAGACAGCAACAAAAAACTACAAACCAAACCAGTAATCAGGAAAATATGGCTGAATCCAATGAACAAACTAAAAACCATGAAGGGGAGCAGCACTTCGGACAAGTAATTAAAGATCTCCGATCATATATCAGAGACAAACTTAGTGAAGTAAAGGAAGAGTTTAACAATATGAAGAAAACAATTGGAGAGGAAATTGCAGACATATGCAAAAAGATAACAGATATGATGGGAATGAACACCACAGTTCAAGAAATAAAAATGGCACTTGCAGCAAATAGCAGCAGATTAGGAGAGGCAGAGCAGATAATTAGTGATGTGGAAGACAGTACATATGAAATCAAACATATTGTAGAATTGAGTGATAAAAAGAAAGAAAAAATCCAGATAGGATGTAGGGACCTGAATGACCATGCAAAATGCTCAAACATACGTATTATAGGCATCTTAGAAGGAGAAGAGAAGGGAAAGGGGTCAGGAGGGGTGTTGCAGGAAATAATGGCTTAAAACTTCCCAAACCTTCTGAGAGAGACAGATGCACATATCCAAGAAGCACAACACACCCCAAACATCTTAAACCCCAACAGGCCCACCCCAAGACATACACTTGTCAAATTATCCAATGCTCAAGACAAAGAGAAAATTCTAAAAGCAGCAAGAGGAAAGAAAACCATCACATACAAGGGAGGCTCCATAAGATTAAGTGCTGATTTCTCATCTGAAATCGGAGGCAAGAAGGCAGTGTTATAATATAGTCAAGGTACTAAAAGAAAAAAATTTCCAACCAAGAATACTCTACCCAGCTATACTAGCATTCAAAAATGATGGATAGTTCAAAATATTCACAGATATACAGAAACTTAAAGAGTATGCCATCAAGAAACCTCCCCTTCAAGAAATAATAAAGGGAGTTCTGCAGGAAGAAAGCAAAAAACAGGACAGGCAGAGTTTGAGGAGGGAATAAGAGCATAAAAAAGACAAAAAGAGAAGAAGAAAAAAACAAACAAAATATGACAAACACAAGTCCAATCAAAATAGGGCTAATATAAATAATTCCTTGAAAGTAATAACACTGAATGTCAACGGATTAAACTCACCTATCAAAAGATTCAGATTGGGACTCTGGTAAGGAAATATGACCCATGTATATGCTGTCTACAAGAGACACATCTTAGACCCAGAGATCCATGGAGGCTGAAAGTGAATGGTTGGAAAACAATCTTACAAGCAAACAATAACCAAAAAAAAAAAAAAGGTAGGAGTACCTATATTAACATCACACAAAATAGACGTTAAATGCAGAAAAATTGTGAGAGATAAAGAAGTATACTACATTTTAGTGAAAGAGACACTCTCTCAAGAAGAATGAACAATCATAAATATTTATGCTCCTAACAAGGGCACCTCTATATACATGAGGCACACACTGGAAAAACTAAGTGAAATAATAGATGCATCTACAATTATAATGGTGAGATTTTAATACACAGCTATCAACTTTGGACAGAATATCTCAAAAGAGAATCACTAAAGAAACCAAATATTTGAATAGTATGTTAGAGGAGCTCGGTCTAATAGACATATACAGTTCATTACACCTGAATACAGCAGGATATACATTTTTCTCAAGTGCACATGGAACATTCTCCAAGAAAGATCATATGTTAGGCCACAAAAAAAGGCTTAATGAATTCAGAAGGATCAAAATCATACATAATAATATCTCTGACCACAGTGGAGTGAAGCTGGAAATCTGCAAGGGACAGAGGCCCAGATTTCACACCAAGATATGGAAATTAAACAGCACACTCTTAGAAAAACACTGGGTCATAGAGGAAATCTCAAAGAAATTAATAACTACCTTGAAACTAATGATAATTATAACCCAACATACAAAAACTTATGGGATGTAGCAAAAGCAGCCTGAGAGGGAAATTCATAGCCATAAATTCATACAACAAAAAAGAAGAAAGAGCAAAAATTGAAGAATTCGCTGCACATTTGGAGGAATTAGTGAAAATACAACAAAATAATCCCATAGGAAGAAGAAAGTAAGAAATAACAAAGACAAGAGCAGAACTAAATGAAATAGAAAATAAGAAAGCACTTGAAAAGATAAACAAGACCAAGAGCTGGTTTTTTGAGATCAATAAAATTGACAAACCCTTAGCGAGACTAACAAAGAAAAAAAGAGAGAAGATGAAAATACACAAAATAAGATATGAGAAAGGAGATATCACCACTGACCCCACAGAGATAAAGACTATCATAAGAGGATACTATGAAAAACTATATTCCAACAAAAATGACAATTCAGAGGAAATGGACAAATTCCTAGAAACACATAAGCAGCCTATATTGACAAAAGAAGAAAATGATGATCACAATAAACCAATCACAAGTAAAGACATAGAATCAGCCATTAAATACATCCCAATTAAGAAGAGCCCAGGGCCAGATGGCTTCACAGGTGAATTCTACAAAATATTCTGGAAAGAACTAACATCAATTCTGCTGAAAATCTTCCAAAAAATTGAAACAGAAGGAACATAGCCTAACTCATTCTATGATGCCAACACTACCCTAGTACCAAAGCCAAATAAAGACACCACAAGAAAGGAAAACAGACCAATTTCTCTAATGAACCTAGACACAAAAATACTTAGTAAAATACTTGCTAATCATATTCAACAACACATTAAATGAATTATACACCACAACCAAGAAGAATTCATTCCAGTTATGCAAGGATGGTTCAGCATACGAAAATCAATCAATGTAATACACCATATAAACAGATTGAAAGGAAAAAATCACATGATTATATCTATAGATGCAGAAAAAGCATTTGACAAAATACAGCACACTTTCTTGATAAAAACCCTCTAAAAGATCAGAATACAAGGAAATTTTTTTAACATGATAAAGACTATATATAAAAAAACCCACAGCCAACATCGTTTATAATGGAGAAATCATAAAATGCTTGCCTCTAAAGTCAGGAACAAGACAAGGATGCCCACTGTCTTCTCTTCTATTTAACATTGTCTTAGAAGTACTTGCTGGAGCACTGAGGCAAGAACCAGATATAAAAGGCATTCAAGTTGGAAAGGAAGGAGTCAAAATTTCATTATTTGCAGATGACATAACCCTTCACATAGAACACCCTGAGAGGTCTACAACAAAGCTTCTAGAACACATAAATGAGTTTAGTAAAGTCCCAGGTTATAAGATCAGTGTGCAAAATTCAGTAGCATTTCTGTACACCAATAATGAGCAAGATCAGGAGAAAATCAAGAAACAAATACCATTCACAATAGTAAATGAAAAAATCAAAGATTTAGGAATAAATTTAACTAAGGATGTAAAAAACTTATACACCGAGAACTATACAAGACTGTTCAAGGAAATCAAAGAAGACCTAAATAAATGGAAGAATATTCCCTGTTCATGGATAGGAAGACTAAATATTATTAAGATGATTATCCTACCAAAACTGATCTACACATTCAATGCAATCCCAATAAAAATCAACACAGCCTTCTTTAAGTAACTAGAAAAACTAACTTTGTAATTTATTGGAAAGGAAAGGGGCCCCAAATAGCCAAAGGCTTATTGAAAAAGAAAAGTGAAATTGGAGGAATCACACTACCTGACTTCAAAACATACTACAAATCTACAGTAGTGAAAACAGCATGGTATTGGCATAATGAGAGATGCACAGACAAATGGAATTGAATTCAAAGTTCTGACATAGAACCTCATATATATAGCCATATAATATTTGATAAAGCCACCAAACCCTCTCAACTGGGAGAGAATGCCCTATTCAACAAATGGTGACTGGAGAATTGGATAGCCATATGTAGAAGAATGAAAGAGGATTACCATCTCACACCTTATACAAAGATCAACTCAAGATGGATCGAAGACCTAAATATAAGAGCCAAAGCCATAAAGACCTTGGAAAGCAGTGTAGGGAAACATCTACAAGACCTTGTAATAGGAAATGGCTTCATGAACCTCACACCAAAAGCACGAGCAGCTAAAGAACAAATAGATAAATGGGACTTCCTCAAAATTAAAGCCTTCTGCACCTCAAAGGAGTTTGTCAAGAAAGTAAAAAGGGAGCCTACACAATGGGAGAAAATATTTGGCAACCATATATACTGATAAGAGACTTATAACTTGCATTTATAAATAACTCCTATATTTTGAAAATAAAAAGATAACCCATTTAAAAAATGGGAAAACGATTTAAACAGACACTTCTCCAAAGAAGAAATACAAATGGCTAATAAGCATATGAAAAAATGCTCCAAATCTCTAGCTATCAGGGAAATGCAAATCAAAACTACAATGAGATACCATCTTACACCCATAAGAATGGCAGCTATGAAAAAAACAGAAGAATACAAGTGCTGGAGAGGATGTGAAGGAAGGGGAACACTCATCCACTGCTGGTGGGAATGCAGAAGGATCCAACCATTCTGGAGGACACTTTGGCGGTTTCTCAAAAACTAACCACAGATTTGCCATATGACCTAGCAATTCCACTGCTGGGTATATACCCAGCAGAACTGAACACAAGGACACAAACTGATATATACACCCCAATGTTCATAGCAGCATTGTTCACCATCGCCAAAAGTTGGAATCAACCCAAAAGCCCATCAACAGATGAGTGGATCAATAAAATGTGATATATACATACAATGGAATACTACTCAGGTTTAAGAACAAATACACTACAAACACATGTGATAACATGGATGTATCTTGAGAACCTTATGTCTAGTGAAGCAACCCAGGCATTGAAAGACAAATACTACAGGACCTCAATGATATGAAATAGGTAAAACAAGCTGCCTCAGAGAGTTAGAGACTGGAAGATAGGCTTAAAGAAAATCGGGGTTAGATGAAGGATTTAAGCTGACATTTACAGGGGTGAAACATATGATAATTTGGAGATAAGTATGTGTGCAAAGAAGGGATAAAATGGGGCATAGGGTTACCTCTGGGTGGGGCTCTGCGGGCTTGAGGATATCTACGGATGAGTGGATGTGAAATATTGCCCAAGAAATTGGGGGGAGGGTGGGGCAACTTAAGAACATAAGAGATTGTCAGGTGTTGGTTGAGAGTATAATGTTTAGAAAACATTTTCAAAATATAATCAGAAAAGTTACCTGTTTAAGATACTTAAAGGAGATAATCTTATGTAGGACAGATTCCTAGGGAATATGTGAATGCTCATTTTGCCAGAGTGGGTTATATCATTGGGTAGAGACCCATAAAATGAGAGTGAAGTTATACCCACATCCTGGGTAGGACTAATGCCATCAAATAGAGAGAACTGTATCTCTCAAGAGAAATGCTGGCACCCAGGGCATTAGGGCAGTTGAACAAGTCAAGCCCTCAACATTGTTGCGACTATCTCTGAACATGGCTCCTCAAGAAATGAAAATTGACTGTCACTGTGGGCCCCAAGGGGAGGGGGAAATTGATATTGAATAGATGGAACCAACATAACTGTGAGGGCAATAGAAGTGTTTCACAAGAGTACAGAAGGATGGATATAAAACATGCAATATTAAACCAGAAACATATAGGGGCCGACAGACTAATAACATAATTCAAAAGGTAAAACATAGGATAACTAAAAATTTAGAAAATTGTATAGCCTAAAGTATAAACCACAATGTAAACCCAAATGATACCTCATTTGAAAGCTATTGTCTCAATATCTGTACATCAGTTTCAGTAAATATGGTATGAATATGTTAAAAGATTATTACTGTGGAAGGGAAAAGGATTTATATTGGATATGTAGGAGTACTATGTACTGTATTTATGTCTTGCTGTGATCTACAGCTCTTGTGAAGAGAACCTTATTCATTAGGAAAAAAGAAAAGGAAATTTAGCATGTAGAATTTTTCCAAATCAATATTTATTCTATATCTAACCTTTAAACTCATTTCTATATTCCCTTTTACTATTAAGGGAGCCTGGCATTATATTGGGCTTCACTTTTCAGGAAGTTTTGCATCACAGAATGGTTCAACAATGGCAGCAGAGGAATACTGGTATGGGATGTTATTGACAGGGGACATATGGTTGACAGGGAGTTATATAGGGGATGTGTCCAGGGTGCATGGAAATGGTTGGATATACTCAGTGGAAAGAATTAAAAACAACAGCTGGTGGGTGCTTGGTTCCTGGCTGTGGACGGGGGGGGAGGGGCTCTGTTTTGGTCCCTAGGGGAGCAGCAGCAATCCCCCAGGGGCAATGGCAAGGACCAGGAAGGAAAGAGGGTCCAACAGTGAGTCCCTGATACTAATGACTATGCTTGTGAACCGATACACCTGAAATAAGAACAAGGCCTAGAGCAGCACTGTGCCTAAGAGTTCCATCCTGAAAGTCTCCGTGTTACTCAAATGCGGCCAGTCTCGAAGCCATACTCAGCAGGTAGATGGAGTGCATTCTCCCCAGCATGGGACATGACACCTGGGGATGAGCCTCCCTGGCACTGAGGGATCACTACCAAATACCAGCTGATGATGCAACTAGAAAATGAACTTGAATTAAAGGTTCAATGCGGATCAGCAGAATATCCCTGTCTACATATAATAACATGACTTTAAAATGCTGTTTGACCTAATGTAAGGGAGAAATGGAAAGGAGAAATTTGTTTATATGGCTATGAGTCTCTAAAAAAGAGTCTAGAGGTTGTCAGAAGGGTTGCCCTTATGCACGCCTGAGCAGAGTCTCAGAGACAGATAAAGTAGATACAACCCCAGGTATTGGTTCTTTTGAGGGCTAAAGAGACCCATGGGTTCTATGGTCATGGCAGATGGGGTTCACTGCCATGTCAGTTGGCCCTTCTTTGGAGCTGATGTTTCTGCGTGATGGAACTGGACTCAGATGGGATCTCTTTTCACAAGACTTTCATGCTACTTTACTGGAATTGTAGTCGGTGTTGGAGTTTAAGATATATCGAGGTTATTTGAATCTCTGGACTGTCAATATGATAGCCACGCCCTGAACCTCAACAGACTTCAACTCCTACACTCTGATTTATTGGACTTACCCCACTCAGCTAACATGGAGTTGAAGAAGGTCAAACACCACACCATGGAGCCTAGAGTGCCTACAACTGAAAGCAGGAGGATTGCATCCAGTATCCATGTGGAATCTAAGCCCCCACTTGACATAGATGTGCAATGGACACAACCAATCCAATGTACACAGAGAAAATGTGGCATTGGTGTGGGAAGGGTGGCCATGGTGGCTGCTGGGTGTGGGGAATGGGAGGAAGAGATGAGATATGGAGGCGTTTTCAGGACTTGGAGTTGTCCTGGGTGGTGCTTCAAGGACAATTATGGGACATTGTAGATCACCCCAGGGCCCACTGGATGGAACATGGGAGAGTGTGGGCTATGATGTTGACCATTAACCATGAGGTGCAGCAATGCCCAGAGATGTACTTACCAAATGCAATGGATGTGTCATGATGATGGGAGAGAGTGTT
Source organism: Dasypus novemcinctus (assembly GCF_030445035.2). NCBI lineage: Eukaryota > Metazoa > Chordata > Mammalia > Cingulata > Dasypodidae > Dasypus > Dasypus novemcinctus. Next base: position 57,964,207 of record NC_080691.1, on the reverse strand, counting down.
GCTGTGGGAGGAGTGGAGGGTGGGGGCGGTGGGGTTGAATGGGACTTCATATTTTTTGAATGTAATATTAAAAAAAAATGAATTAAAAAAAAAAACTATCTACAGGACCAAAAAAAAAAAAAAAAGAAATACAAAAATCTACAAGTGCTGGAGAATATGTGGAGTTATGGGAACTCTCATTCACTGCTGTTGGGACTGCAGAGTGATCCAGCCATTCTGCAGGATAGTTTGATGGTCTCTCAAAAATTTAGCTATAGCTTTGCCATATGACCCAGCAATTTCTCTGTTGGGGATATACAAAGAAGACATGAAAATGAGGACACAGACTAATATACGCACACAAATGTTCATAGCATCATTATACACTATTTCCAAAAGTTGAAATCAACCCAAAAGTCCATCAATGGACGAATGGATAAATAAAATGTAGTGTATACATACAAAGGAATATTACTTAGCTATAAGAAGGAATACAGTACAAACTCATGTAATAACATGGATGAATCTTGAAGAAATTATGTTGAGTGAGGCAAGCCAAGCACTGAAGGACAAATACTTCATGACCTTTCTGATATGAAACAAGCAAACCAAACTGTCTCAGAGATATAAAGACTGGGAGATAGAGTTAAAGGAATTTGGGGGGAGGAGGAAGTTTGCAAGCTGACGGCACATGGGTGAATTCTATGATAAGATGGAGGTAAATATTTATACAGAGAAGCAATAAGATGGAGGCATAGGGATAACTTTGTGTGGGGCTTTGCAGGCTTGAGGAAGGCAAGGGTTTGAAAGATGGGTCAGATGACCCAAGGAATTGGAGGGAGGACTGGGGGAAGTATTGAATATGGGAGAATGTCAGGTATATGGTTGAAACTATACTATTGAGAAAACTATTTTGAAAATATAATAAGTATCGCGTTTTTAAGGTGCTTAAGTGTGGGGCATCTGGTAAAGGGGCAAGCTTCTAGTCAGTATGTGAGTGCTCATGTCATCAAAGTGTGTTGTATATTTTGGTGGAGGCCCATACAATGAATTTGAAGGTCGACCCACACCCTGGAGAGACCTGATGTACCCAATTAGAGGGAATTGTGTCTCTCGAGAGACTCACTGGCCCCAAATAGTTAGGGGAGTCTAGTATGTCAAGCCCTCAGCATTGTTGCATTATCTGTAAATCTGGTCCTTTGAGTATTGAAGATTGATGGTCACAGTGTGCCCTGAGGGGAGGGGGAGAGAAGTATAGCATGGATGGAAACAGGGCAACTGGGGGCAAAGGAAGTGTCCCACAAGATCATGAAATGATGGAAATAGGACATGTTAACTTACATTTCACGTGTATAAACTTTGTAAACTAAAATGTAAACCATAATGTAGAACATAAGGAAAGTAAAAATTTAGAAATGTGTACAGTCTAAAATATAAACAGGCGGCAGACTTGGCCCAGTGGTTAGGGCATCCATCTACCACATTGGAGGTCCACGGTCAAACCCCGGGCCTCCTTGACCCGTGTGCAGCTGGTCCACGCAGCAGTGCTGATGTGCACAAGGAGCGCCCTGCCATGCAGTGGTGTCCCCACATAAGGGAGCCCCACGCACAAGGAGTGCACCCCATAGGGAGAGCTGCCCAGTGTGAAAGAAATTGCAGCCTGCCTAAGAATGGCGCCAAATACAGGGAGAGCTGATACGACAAGATGATGCAACAAAAAGAAACACTGATTCCCGTGCTGCTGACAACAACAAAAGCAAACAAAGAAGACACAGCAAATAGATACAGAGAAAAGACAACCAGGGTGGGGGTGGTAAGGGGAGAGAAATAAATAAATTAAAAAAATAAAATATAAACAACCTCGATGCTAAAATTTCTTCTATTACTCGTCACAATAGTTTTATAGTAGAATATCAGTAAGTCCACTCTAGTCCATATTATATTCCTACATTCTGTGGACTCAGGGATGGTGAAGGCCTCTCCACCTCTAGATAAGGAGGGGGCTTAGATTCCATATGGATGATGATGCAATTCCTCTACTTACAGTTGTATGCTCTCTTGACTCCCTGGTGTGGCGGTTGACAATATTCACCTCCTTGTTAGCTGACCTGGATAAGACCAATGAACAAGAGCATAGGAGACACCACTGTGCTGAGGCTCAGGGCTGAGCTGGCACATGGGCAGTTCAGAGATCCAAGTCTCCTGAGTATGGACCATCCCTAGCACCAACCACATATTCAGTAAAAGTGACAGAAGTGGCATGTGTACAAAATTCACATCTGAATCCAGCTCTGTCAAACTCCGGGGCACAAATTCCGAAGGATGGTCCTCTGATATGGCACAGAGCTCCAAATCGATGTGCCATGAGTATATATCATGTGGATCTCTGTAGCCTTCAGGAGAACCAGTACCTATGGTTGTATCTACTTTGGCTTTTTCTGGGGTCCTTCTGAGGTATGCATAAGCACAACCCCTCTGATTAACTCCCGACTATTTTGGAAGACTCTTAAGAGTATCAACTCATTTGTCTTTGCCTTTTCCCGCTTTTATTCAAGGTCAAAGAGCAGTTTTTTATTTTGTTTTAATTAATTAATTAATTTTAATGTTACATTTAAAAATATGAGTTCCCCATATACCCCCCACCCTCCTCACCCCACTCATTCCATAACCACAACCTCCTCCATCATCATGGGACATTCACTGCACTTGGTGAATACATCTCTGAGCATTGCTGCACCACATGGTCAATGATCCAAATTATAGTTTACACTCTCCCCCAGTCCACCCACTGGGCTATGGGAGGACATACAATGTCCAGTAACTGTCCCTATAATACAACCCAAGTCCTGAAAATGCCCCCACGTGACATCTCTTCTTCCCATTCCCACCCTCAGCAGCTACCATGTCCACTTTCTCCATCTCAGTTTTACATTTACTTCCACTACTAATCACATTAGCTCCAGAATAGAGTATCAGTAAGTCCACTCTAATCCATACTCTATTTCTCCATTCTGTGGACCCTGGGATGGCTATGTCCTCTGCACCCCTCATTCGAGAGGATGCCTCGACTCCACCTGGACGATGGATGCACTTCTACTGTTTGCAGTTGTAGACATTCTTGGCTCCCTGGTGTATTGGTTGACCTTCTTCACCTCCCTGTTAGGTTGCTGGGGTAAGTCCAATAAAGCAGAGGGTAGGAGTTGCAAGTCTGTTGAGGCTCAGGGCCTGGCTATCACATGAACATTCCAGAGATTCAGGTCCTCCAAGTATACACTAAACCCCAGCACCAACCACTGGACCCCTAAAAATGACAGGAGAGCCTTCTGAACAAAGATTACATTTGAGTACAACTCCATCACACTCAAGACCACAAACTCCAAAGTAGGGCCAACTGACATGGCACCGAAGTCCATCTGCCATAACCACAGAACTTGTGGGTCTCTGTAGCCCTCAGAAGAACCAATACCTGGGGTTGTATAGATGTTAGCTGTCTCTGGGACCCTGCTGAGGTGTGCATAAAGGTGGCCCCTCTGATGACTTCCCAGATCTTTTTTGGATAAACATAGCCATATAAACTCATTTGTCCTTTCCATTTCCCCCTTTTACTCAGGGTCAAACAGCATTTTTAGCTCCTGATAATACATGTAGGCTGAAATATTCTGCTGGTCTGAGTTGACCCTTTCATTCAAGGTCATTCTCCAGCCACATCATCAGCTGGTACTTGGTAGTAATCCCTCGGTGCCAGGGAGGCTCATCCCCAGGAGTCATGTCCCATGCTGGGGGGAATTTAAATGCTGAGTTTGGCTTGAGACTGCCCACATTTGAGCAACATGGAGGCTCTCAGGAGGTAACTCGTAGGCACCCTGCAGCAAAGAGTTTTTAACACTTGAACCAACATGTATGTTGAGATATTCTGCTGGACTGAGTTAACCCTTTTATTTGAGGTCTCTTTCTAGTTGTTTCTCCAGTTAGTGATTGATAGTAATCCCTTAGCACTAGGGAGGCTCATTCCCAGGAGTCATGCCCCATGTTGGGGGAAGGTAATGCATTTACATTCTGAGTTTAGCTTAGAGAGTGGCCACATTTGAGGAACATGGATATTCTCAGGACGTAACTCTTAGGCACCCTACAGCTCTAGATCTAATTCATATTTCAGGCATGCAGGCTTCTAAGCATAGTCATCAGTATCAAGGGCTCATTATTGGACCATTCTTCCTTGTTGATCTTTGTCATTGCACTTAGGGCATTATTGTTGTTCCATTGGGGAATGTGACAGTGTTCCCCTGGGTGGGAACTCAGCACTCCCTCAGTTGTGGTTTGTAACTATAACTACTATAAAAAAGCCCAACATCTATCCTAACATATTTATGTTCCCTATATACATGCCCTGGAGAACTCCCCTGCACCCATGTGCTCCCCCATCCATAACATCCCACACCAGAGTTCCTCCCCTGCCATATTGAACCTCTCAGTGGTTCAAAACTTAATGTGAATCTTAATATATTGCCAAATTCAATTAATAGGAAATTGAAATACAGTGATGGGTTTAAAGTTTAGAAATAGAACACATAGTCATTTAGAAAATACTAAAATAAAGTAAAAATAAATTGGTGTATTGATAAAATTTAAAATATTATGAAGCTTGGTTTCTAACATTTCGCCTTTCATCACTGTGCTTGATAGCTATGTTTCAATATCTGTACATCAGCTGCAGCAAATATAACATGAACATGTAAAAAGCTCATTGCTAGGGAAAGGGAAAAAGGCTTGATGTTGGATATCTGGGAATCCCCTAATTTGTGTATGTGAATTACTGTAATTTAAAACTGTTTTGAAGACAAAATTAAACATTTGAAAATTAAAGGCTGTATAAACTGAGGAAGAAATGAAAGAGCCTTGCCACTATCCATACAAGGCAACAACTATTACAATGATGACAGGCAAAACGTTAGAACAATGTTTTATAATAGTTTTCATTTTATTAATACACTAATTTTTACTTTATTTTAGTATTTCTAAATGGCCATGTATTCTAATTCTAAACATATCACTATATTTCAATTTCTTATTAATTGAATTTGGCAATATATTAAGATTCATTGTTGAAGAAGTTTTGTATCACAAAGGTTCAACTATGGCAGTGGAGGAACTCTGGTGTGGAGTGTTATTGATGGTGGACACATGGTGGGGGGATGTTCTCCACAGCATGTACATAGGGGACATAAGTATGTTAGAATATATGTTGGGTATATTTATTTTTTTATTATATTGTATCACTTTTTTATTTTAGTAACTGTATTTCTTTTTTTGTCTTTGTTTTTTTTAATGTTAGATTCAAAAAATATGAATTCCCCATGTACCCCAACCCGCCCACCACACTCGTCCCACACAAACAACCTCCCCCATCATTGTGGCACACTCACTGCACTCGGTGAACACATTTTGGGGCACTGATGCACTACATAGATAATAGTTTACCCTGTAGTTTGCACTGTTCCCCAGTACATTCAGTGGGTTATGGCAGGGTATATAAGGTCCAGCATCTGAACCTGCATTATCATTTAGGACAACTCAAGATCCCCCAAATTCCCCCACATCATATGTCTTCTCCCTTCTCCAGGCCCTCAGCAACTACTGTGGTCAATTTCTCCACTTCAATGTTTGTGTGGGAGGAGTGGGGTGGGGGGGGAGGGATATACGGGAACCTCATATTTTTTAATGTAACGTTTTTATGTGACATATATATCTTCAAAAATACAATTTACAAAAACGATGTTGTTTGGTTTGGGGACTGAGTTATATGGGAAAAAAATAAAGAAAGAAAGAACGAAAAAATAAAATTAAATTGAAAAGAAAGTATCTTTCTTCTTCATTTCATGGTTTCTCAAGATTTTTTTCATAATTCATGGAATTGTTTTTGTATAGGTAATTATTTGCTTTTAAAATTTAACTTCTATTAATTTTTAAACGAGGCACTGATCACACAAAATGTCACATTAAGTAGTATAGATTCCTATATGTCCTACTCCCACAACCCACACTTTTCCCACATCAACAACTTTTTTCTTTAATGAGGTACATTCATTGCATTTGAAGAATACATTTTGAAGCACAGCTATACATCACATAGTTTACATTGTAGTTTGCATTGTAGTTTACACTCATTGTAGTTTACATTGTAGTTTACACTCTCTCCAAGTCCATTCAGTGAATTATGGCTGGATCTATAGTGTTCTTCTTCTGGCCCTACCATATTACTCAGGAACACTCCAAGTCCCAAAAATATGACCCTAGCACACCTCCTTTTCCCTCTCCCTGCCCTCAGCAACTCCAGTGGCCACTGTCTCCACATCACTGATATAAGTTTATCCATGGTTAGAGTCAGAATAATTCTATACTAGAACTCCAGTAAGTCCACTCTAGTCCATATTTTATTCCTCAATCCTAAGATCCTTGGATGGTGATGCCCACTCCACTTCTCAAGTGAGAGGGTGCTTCAATCCCACATGGTTGATGGATGGGAATCCTGCCCACAGTTCTAGATTCTCTTGGTTTCTTGGTTTTGCATTCTCACTGTCAGCTGATGTGGGTAAGTCTAACAAGTTGTAAAGTAAGTGCTGCAAGTCCACTGAGGATCAGCACTCAGCTGACACATGGACTACCCAGAAATCCAGTCTCCTGGGCATACACCACCCCCAGCACCAACCACAGGTTCAATTAAATGGACAGAAGAGTCCAAATCCATCACACTAAGGAGTACAAATGCCAAAGTAGAACCCATTGTCAAGGCACAAACTCCAGAGCCATCTATCATAACTGTAGGACCTGGGTGTCTCAGGAGCTCTCAGGAATACTACTACCTGCAGTTGTATCTGCTTTGGCTATCTATGAGATCTTGCTGAGATGTGTATAAGCACAACCCCTCTGAGGACTTCCTGACTCATTTTGAAGACTGTTAGTCATATAAACTTATTTGTCTTTACCATTGCCCCTTTTTAGTCAAGGTGTTTTTCCAGTACATCACCAGCCTGTGCTTGGTAGGTTGCCAGGGTGGTTCATACCTGGGAGTCATGTCCCATGATGTGGGGAAAGTAATACTTTTATTTGCAGAGGTTGGCTTAGAGAATGGTCACATTAGAGCAATATGGAGGCTCTCAGGACGTAACACTTAGGCAACCTGCAGTAGTAGGCCAGGTTGAAATTTCAAGTGCAAGAAGATCATAAGTATAGTCATTACTTTCAAGGGTCCATCATTGTACTATCCTTCTTCACTGGCCATTGCAATTGGGGGTTTGTTCCTGTTCCATTGGGAATGCAGCAGAGCTCCCCACAATGGGAATCCAGCACTCCCTCAGTTGTCATTTGAATCTCTACCCACTGTATCTATACCCAATGAATATCTGAACATATCTATATACCCCTCCCAGTCATCTGTCATCAATAAGCCCACAACAAAGCTCCAACCCTGTCATAGTTGATCCCCTCTATGATCCAATAATTCTTGAAAAATGAAGCCTGTTACATTGCCAAATTCAATTAATAGGAAAAAGAATAGTAATGATATTTTTAAACTTAAGAAATAAAGTACATAATAATTTAGAAAAACTAAAATAGAGTTTAAAGATGAGGTATTAAGAATGAAAAATATAATATAATTTTTGATGTTTGTCTTTCATCACTGTAATATGTGTTGTCCTTTAAGTACAGTGGCAACCTCTTCTGTTTCTTCCTCTGTGTCTTACATCTTTTTTTTTTCATTATGTGTTAAAAGAGATTTTAGATATCTGTAAAGGCACATACAGAATATAGGGCCTCCAATATATACAAAATAATCCCTCTTTTCCCAGTTTTGAACAATGATATATTTGTTTATTTTTTTATTGATTTTGTAAAAATATTACATTAAAAAAATATGAGGTCCCATTCGACCCCACCACCCCCACCGCACCCCCCCCCCCAGCAACACTCACTCCCATCATCATGACACATCCATTGCATTTGGTAAGTACATCTCTGGTTATCTCTGCACCTCATGGTCATTGGTCCACATCATGGCCCACACTCTCCCCCATTCCATCCAGTGAGCCCTGGGAGGATTAACAATGTCCGGTTATTGCCCCTGAAGCACCATCCAGGGCAACTCCAAGTCCCAAAGGCACCTCCACATCTCATCTCTTCCTGCCATTCCCCATACCCATCAGCCAACATGTCCACTTTTCCCACTCCAATGCCACCTTTCTCTGAGGTCCTTGGATTGGTTGTGTCCGTTGCAACTCTATGTCAAGAGGAGGCTCAGATTCCACATGGTCACTGGATGCAATCCTCCTGCTTTCAGTTGTAGGCACTCTAGGCTCCATGGTGTGGTGGTTGTCCTTCTTCAACTCCATCTTAGCTGAGTGAGGTGAGTCCAATAATTCAGATTGTAGGAGCTGGAGTCTGTTGAGGCTCAGGGCCTGGTTATCATATTGTCAGTAAAAAGATTCAATCCCCTAAATATATCTGAAACCCCAATACCAACTACAATTCCAGTAAAGTAGCATGATAGTCTTATGAAAAGAGACCCCATCTGGGTCCAGTTTCATCACGCAGAAACACCAGCTCCAAAGAAGGGCCATCTGACATGGCAGTGAACCCTATCTGCCATGACCATAGATCCCGTGGGTCCCTTTAGCCCTCAAAGGAACCAATACCTAGGGATTGTATCTACTTTATCTGTCTCTTAGACTCTGCTCAGTTGTGCATAAGGGCAATCCTACTGACAGCCTCCAGACTTTTTTTTAGAGACTCATAGCCATATAAACTCATTTCTCCTTTCTATTTCCCCCTTACATTAGGTCAAACAGCATTTTAAAGTCATATTATTCTATGTAGACTGGGATATTCTACTGATCCGCATCGAACCTTCAATTCAAGGTCATTTTCCAGTTGCATTATCAGTTGTTAGTTGATAGTGATCCCTCAGTGCCAGGGAGGCTCATCCCAGGGTGTCATGTCCCATGCTGGGGGGAAGGCATTGCATTTAGATGCTGAGTTAGGCTTTGAGACTGGCCACATTTGAGTAACATGAAGGCTGTCAGGAGGAAATTCCCAGGCACAGTGCTGCTCTAGGCCTTGTTCTTATTTCAGACATATAGGCTCACAAGCATAGTCATTAGTACCAGGGGCTCACTGTTGGACCCTCATTCCTCCTCGGTCCTTGCTGCTGCACTTGGGGGACTGCCGCTTCTCCCCTAGGGACCACGGCACAGCACCCCCGGCCAGGGACCCAGTACCCCCCCAGCTTTAGTTTTTAATTGTTGCCACTATGAGTATATCCAAACATTAACATGCACCCTGGACATATGCCGTGTATAGGTCCCTGTCAGCCATATATCCCCTGTCAATAGTATCCTATACCAGTATTCCTCCGCTGCCATTGTTGGACCACTCTGGGATCCAGAACTTCCTGAATATTGAAGCCCCAATATCATGTCAGGATCTCTTACTAGCAAAATGGGATATAGCAATGGGTTTAAAGGTTAGATATAGAGTACGTGTTGACTTGGAAAAATTCTACATCCTATCTTTTTCTTTTCCTTTTTTTTTTTTTCCCTAATTATTGAACTTCTCTTCACAAGAGCCCTAGACCACAGCAATTCATGTATGCAATATACAGCACTCCCACACATCCACCACAAAACCTTTTCCCTTCCACAGTGATACTCTAACAGCCTATTCACAACATATTTACTTAAAGTGATGTACAGAGTCTCAGGCAATAGCTTTCAAACCAGGTGACATCTGTGCTTACATTGTGGTGCATACTTTAGGACACGCAGTTTTCTAACATTTTTAGTTATCCTATGTTTTACATTATGGTTTACATTATCATTCTGTCGTCCCCTATATGTTTATGATGTAATATTACATATTTTATATCCATTCTTGTGTACTCTCATGAAACTCCTCTCTTACCCCACATTTACCTTGGTTACACACATTTAACATCCGTTTTCCCATCCCCTTGGTACTCACAGTGACAGCCAACCTCCGTTTCCCGAGGAGCCACGTCCCCAGATACTTGCAACAGTGTTCAGGTCCTAAATTGCTCAGCTGCCCCAATGCCCTGGGAGCCACCCTTTCTCTCGAGAGATACAGTTCCCTCCATTTGATGGCATTAGTCCTCCCCAGGATGTGGGTCCACCCCCACTCTCAATACTTGGGTCTCTACCCAATGGTATCACCCACTCTGGCAAAATGAGAACAATGATATTTTTACATGCAAATGTAACATGTACTACAACTGATGTGTAAATATTGAAGCATAGCTACTAACCATTTTCAGTAGTTTATATTATGGTTTACATTTTAGACTGAACACTTGTATAAATTTTGGTGAAATTTAACATTGCCTGTATCCTTCATTGCACTATGATACAGAAAAATTCCATTGCTCCCCAATTACCCCCTTTTTCATCTATTCTATTTCTCTGTCCCCCAACTCCCAGGGCCCACCATGACAACCAAGCTTCACTGCTTGAAGGACAAGAGTCATATATACATGCAACAATGCTGAGGGCTTAACACACTATTCTCTCTTCCCCCATTGGGAACCACCCATGCTCTTGAGAGACCCCCTCCTCTCTGAGAACATCAGGTCTCACCAGGATGGGGATACACCTTCCCTCTCATTGTATGGGTCACTGATATAACATAGTATGTCAAGATGAGCACTCACACACTCCCTAGAAGCTTGGCCCAGGTGCACCTTGTGCTGAATGCTCCCATCTAACACAATAACCAGAAACTCTTCCTTATTATATTTTCAAAAAGTTTTCTCAACATTATAGTTTCAAATATGTACCCACCAACCCCCCGTGATTACCTGCTTCTTCCCCGAATCCTTTTCCCAGTTCTATGGACCATCTGACCAAACCTATGCACCATTGCCCTCATCAAGGCTGCACCACCTATCCCAATATTATTCCTATACTCCTTCATCATATCCTTTCACTGCACAACTACTTACCTCCATCCTATCATAGATTTCACCCATGTGGGTGAGGGCTCACTACTTTCCTCTCCCTCCCATTACCTGTAAGCCTATCTTCCAGATTCTAGTTCTCTGGGATGGCTCATTTTCCTTAATTCATATCAGAGAGGTCATATAGTATTTACTTTTTAACCTGACTTCTTTCAAGACTAATAGATTTTCTATGTATTTTACCTAGATATATATTTATTTTGTTTGATTTGTTTCCTTTTTTCTGGTTTTACTGCACTTGTTCTTATTTTTCCTGCATTATATTCTGTGAGCTTCTTGGAAAAGTTTGGCATAAAGTCTGTAATTAGTTTTGGTAATTTCTCACTTATTCGTACTCCAAATATTTCTTCTTCTCTCTCTTTTCCTTAAACTTTTGATAATCCAATTACATATATTTTACATCATTTGAATTTTTCTCACCACTCTTGGGGACTATATTTTTCATTCTTTTCTTGCTTTTCATTTCAGTTTAGAAAATTTCTATTTACCTATACTCAGGCTCAGTGGCTCCTTCCTCATCCATTTCCATACTAGTGATGAGCTCATCATGGATATTCATTATTTTATGATACAGCATTTTTAGTCTTTTTTATTTTGAGTTTTTTCTATTTGATTCTTTTCAATTTTCTGTTTCCTGCCTAAATTACCTATCTAGTCTTTCAAATTGTCTATTTGTTTGATTAGCACCCTTAACAACGAACATGATTTTTCCTAATTCCTTCTATGGCAATTCAGAAATGTGAATCTTTTTTTAATGTAGTTCTAAAGTTTGATTTTTTCTATACAAACTGTGTTTTTCCTTTCCTTTTAATATGCCATATTACATTTTTGACGGCTAAACATGATGAATTTGCTAATAGGGACTGAGGTAAAAAGGCTTTGTCCTCAGAATTTACATTAATTTAACTGCAATTGGGTTAAATTTGATGTATATTAGAGCAATAAGTACCAGACTAGACCCTGTCTTGTCTCTCCTTTTGACTATGGGCTTCATTAAATTCCCCTTCTCATGTGAAAGCCTGAGTCTTGCAGCTTTTTTTTCAGCCTTAGTCCAACACTATTCATAAACTGTAATTAGTGTAGTCCACAGTAAGTGTTTTTGTGAGGTTTGGGGAGAGAGAAGGTTTTATGCAGTTCTATGATTAAATCTCAATGTTTCAGTGTGTCTGTGTCTTGGGTATATAAACTTCACATGTGTTTCCCACTTGTATATATCCCCTTGTACCTTGCACACTTGTCAGATTGCAGAATTCCTTATCTATTTCCTTTATGAACTTATCCTTTTTTAATATCTTTAACAGATTCAGAAAGCAAAGGGGAATTCTAAAGCAGGGAAGGTTTTCCTCCCCAATCTAGAATATGTCTTGGAAAACCCTTAACCTTGGAGAGTAAGCTGTATTTATAAGAAGGATCAGAGTCTAGGTCACAGTGATTGTTTTTCTGCATTCCATGCCAGAACTAGAAGAGTACTTCCTGGTTTCACACCTTGATAACCTGGTGAAGTTCTGCAGACGTCCAACCAAATTTGAATCCTCCTTAAGATAGAGGCACCCAGAAGTTCCTTGTTCTCAAGCTGGTCTAATATATATCCTCCATTCCACCAACAAAATTGCATCTAATTCTTCCTATCAGTTTATGACTCTACTAGCTTCTTTTCCAGGTAAACTCTTCTCAGCTTTGTCTACATCATGTTAGTGGTTTGGTCATTGAACTTAGTTCACTAATGGTTCTAAGAAAAAAGAACATTCTTTCTTTTTTCTTTAACATATGGAGAACTTTTTAGTTCCATGTATTTGGAAATATTAGACTTTTATTATTCATAGATTTAACAGACATATTTAAAATTTTATTTCACCTTAAAAGTACTGCTATTTTTTGAATCGCTCACATACATCTATTACATCTAAAAAGGAAACATAACATGCTTCTAAAAGTGCAAGCAAAGTTAGCATGCCTAGCCAAAGACCTCCCACTAGAGATGGCAAAAAATTCAAAAGTAGTTAAACCATGAACTGGACGTTTTTTCACTCTTAGGACTACAAAAGATTTTCAATATCACTTTGTTTTTATCAAACATCCATCACAACAGGGAAGAATTAGCTGATTTGTAATAGGTTATCAATAAACATAGTTTATAATAAATGTTTAAATGCATAATGAAGACCTTGGGATAGAGAATCTTCAGGAGTAATGTAAGACCCACTTGTGCACGAATAATCTGTATGACCCCAGGAAACTCATGTGCTACAGACTTCTGCCATTACTTATTCCACACTGTGGTAATCAGCCCTGAGATCTGAAAGGATGGTGCTCAAAATTGCCTAGAGTTTTTGTTGTCCTTGGTGCTGTTCTTAACATCCTTTTTAGTTTAATTTAAAGATAATTAGACATAAATGTTACATAAAAAATATAGAGGATTCCCATATTCCCTATTCTTTAATTCTCCTACACTTTCCCACATTAACAACATACTTCATTAGTTTTGTATATTTGTTATAATGGATGAGCACATTTTGGAGCATTGCCACTGAGTATAGATTATAGCTTACATTGTAGTTTACATTCTGTTCTGCAAGATTTTGGAAATTATGAAAAGATATACAGTGGTTTGTATCTGTCTTTGCAATGTCATTCATGATGATTCCCAAGTCCTGAAAATGCCCCCGTATTACACGTAGTTTTCCTTCCCCCTCCCCCTAGAACCTCCACTTGCTACTGCCTCTATGTTATGACAAAAATTCTTCCATTGTTAAAACCACAATAAGTCTATAGTAGAATAAATAAAAACACAATAACAGTAGAATAACTGTAAGTCTGCCTTAGTCCATCATTCATTCCCCAACCCTGAGAATTCTGGGATGTGTGATGCCCATTCTGCCTCTAATTGAGGATGGGCTTTCATCTCATAGGTCAGATAGATTGGACTAACTTGTTAGAAGTTGGAGAATCTCTCTTGGCCTTGGGATAGTCATTGTCCATCATCATTTCCTTGATAGTTTTCCTGGGTGATTCCAGTGAACTGGAGAGTAGGTGTTGCACCTGTTTTAAGATTCAGGGCTGATTTCCACATGGAAAGCCCAAAGATTTAAGTGTGTTGGATAAAACCCTATCAACTCTAATACTAAAAATAGGTTCAAATAGAAGGAGCAGAAAAGCCATGTGTAGGGAAACCTAACTGAGTCCAACTCTGTCACATTGGGGAGTATAATTCACAAGGAGGATGTCAAGAGGTAACTCTTAGGCACCCTATATTAGGCTAAGTTTCAATTTCAAAAGCAAAGGTTCATAAGAAAAGTCATCAATATCAAGGGCCCTTCTACCTTCACTACTCACTACCCATGTACTCAGGAGATTCTTCCTGTCCTACTAGAGAATGAGGCAGAGCTACCCAGGATGGGAATATGATATTCCTTTGGTTAGTGAATCTCCACCCAGCATGACCATGTACCATGAACACTTGAAAACATTTATGTGCCTTATGTGCTTACCCAATTGCCAAGGGTTTTTATAGGAGATTAGAAAAGAGGGTATTGTGAAGTAGTAATATTTGAGATACAAACTAATTACTAAACATGATGATGCAATTTTGAGGGTATTTACATTACCTTCAATTTTCTAAAGATATATATGTATAGCTTTTCTCATATGATAGTTGTGATGATGAAAAGAGATAAAATATGTGACAACCTAGTCCAGTGTCTGGGTATCCAGTAAATAATATTCTCTTCCTACACATTCCCATCCTAAAACAAATGAAGTTAGTTCTTGAACTTTGGAAGTACTTTATAAATGAAGAGCAATAAGTTTTTTATCAGCATCCTTGTCAGCATGATAATGAATTGCTTCCAAGAGAACTTTCTCTTTTCTTTTATAAAATACTTTGTAGTGTGTGGAGTACACATGAGGTTTCATTTTTCTGTGTTCCTTACTTTCCATTGGGAAAAGTTATTTCTGAGGAATGAAAGCCAAGAAGATATCCACAAAAAAACCCACATACAATGTTTTTTTCAAAATGATGATTCAAAGGAATTCTTGAGGAGATGTCATATTTAGAAGAGAGATGAAGGCCTAAAGACCCTCTGAAGGGAACTGTTCTAATTATTACTTTAAAACATAAAGTTACAGAATCACATTCAAGGGCATTAGATAAAGCACAGCTTTAAAATCAGAGTGACTGAACAGTTAGGCGATAGGGGAAATGAAATGGATTTAAGAATAATTTGAATTGGGGCACTGATCCATCAATTCTAAATGCTTTTGTTACAT
Organism: Dasypus novemcinctus; assembly: GCF_030445035.2. Classification (NCBI taxonomy): domain Eukaryota; kingdom Metazoa; phylum Chordata; class Mammalia; order Cingulata; family Dasypodidae; genus Dasypus; species Dasypus novemcinctus. The sequence goes on along the minus strand of NC_080691.1, from coordinate 57,948,939 downwards.
GAATATCCTGAATGAAATTGCTTCTGTTTTTTTTTTTTCCTCTACAATGTCTTCATTGAAATCACAAAGAAGTCTTCTCACAGAACTAAGTAATAGTTATCATATTGTTAGTACTCAAAAAGTCAACCCAATCGCCATCAGGATCTTGACTAAATGCCAGGCCTTTCATTTTACCATCATCTGGTTTCTTCATGAATTTGACTTCCAGTTCTTCAAATCTTTTACAAACACTGTGTAATACAGTAAAAATAATGACAATATGACCAAATCCCTGAGGGTCTGAATTGTGTGCCAGCTATAGGGTACCTTTTCCAAGAGTGTGCATGCTACTCTTTAATTTTAATCTTTGGGGATGCCATTTTTATCGTCATAAACCAAGAAATGGAGTAAAAATTTCAGAGTGAGAATATACAATTTTTCAATTAGTGTCAATCCAAGAATTCTACCATAAAAATTCAAAGACTCCTTAGAATCTTTAATTTCATAGCATGGTCTGCTGCAGTAGGAAATCCCTGGTGCTGGGGTCCACATTGGAGGAGCAACTGAGGGCAGTCTGCTCAGTAAGGCCGCCCGCTGTGGGATGTGCATCTGCAATAACCGCAGTGCTGGACATGGGAGGATGCTTCCCAGGAATCCAGGAGCCACCCCTCCTGACACCTGGATCACCAAACTTTTAAACAGGCAATTGTAAATGTGGTACACCAGTTTCTTTATTTTACACACAGGAAAAATTTAGAAGCATCAAAATAGCAAGTTAAATATAAATATAAATAAATACTAATATAAAAAAATATAAATAATTTCACTCTTAAGTTAGGTTGATTTGGTCTTTGGTGTAGTACTTTTCATCAAGCAAACTATTTTCTGTGAACATGACTAGTGATTGCTTAGTAATTCCAATATATCAGTACTATACCTAAAAAAATACATATGCCTTCCCCCCAGCGTGGGACATGATACCCGGGGATGAGCCTCCCTGGCAACGAGGGACCACTATCAACTACCAACTGATGATGAAACTGGAAAATGACCTTATACGGAAGGTTCAATGCAGATCAGCAGAATATCCATGTCTACATAAAATAACATGACTTTAAAATGCTGTTTGACCTAAAGCAAGGGGGAAATGGAAAGGAGAAATGAGTTTATATGGCTACGAGTTTCTAAAAAAGAGTCTGGAGGCTGGCAGAAGGATTGCCCTCATGCACAACTGAGCAGAGTCAGAGAGACAGATAAAGCAGATACAACCCCCAGATATTGGTTCCTTTGAAGGCTAAAGAGACCCATGAGAGTTATGGTCATGGCCGATGGGGTTAACTACCAGGGCAGATGGCCCCTCTTTGGAAATGGTGTTTATGAGTGATGAATCTGTACTCAGATGGGATCTCCCTTCATAAGACTTTCATGCTAATGTGCTGGAGGTGCAGTTAATGTTGGGGTTTAAGATATATTTAGGGGATTTGAATCTCTGGACTGACAATGAGATAGCCAGGTCCTGAGCCTCAACAGACTCCAGCACCTACAATATGATTTATTGGACTTACCGCACTCAGCTAAGATGGAGTTGAAGAAGGACAACCACCACACCATGGAGCCTAGAGTGATTACAACTGAAAGTGGGAGGATTGCATCCAGCATCCATGTGGAATCTGAGCCTCCTCTTGACATAGAGGTGCAATGGACACAACCAATCCAATGTCCACATAGAAGAGGTGGCATTGGATTGGGAAAAGTGGACATGGTGGACGATGGGTATGGGGAAAGGCAGGAAGAGATGAGAGGTGGAGGCGTCTTTGGGACATGGAGCTGCCCTGGATGGTGCTTCAGAGGTAATCACTGGACATTGTAAATCCTCACAGGGCCCACTGGATGGAATGGAGGAGAGTATGGGCCATGATGTGGACCATTGTCTATGAGGTGAAGAGGTGCCCAAAGATGTACTTACCAAATCCAATGGATGTGTCATGATGATGGGAACGAGTGTTGTTGGGGGGGGGGGGGGAGAGGGGGGTGGGGGGTGGGGTTGAATGGGACCTCACATATATTTTTTTAATGTAATATTATTACAAAGTCAAAAAAAAAAAAGAAAAAAAATACATATGGTTTCTGTATTAAAAACATACTTCATTCAAACCATTGTAATTAAAATCATTCTTGCTTATGCAATAAGCAGGTTTTTTTACTCTAACCACTTCCCCCCCCCAAAAAAAAAGAATCAATGGATACAAATATTTTACATTTGTGTTTCTGAAATTTTTTATAGCTATTCTCAAGTCATATCTAAGATATCAGTTACCTTACAGCCATATCCAAATTATCTATAAATAATCTCTCTTTGTTTAATCATTCAGCTCTTAGTCTTCTCTTAAATCATCACCTATCATTGATTTCAACATAGCACTTACACACTCATTCATCTCACAGTGCCTTTTCCATGATTGATCATTCATCTCCATCAACTCTAAATTGCCTCTCAACCATCCTATAGGACTCAGATATGAAATTTCTACACATGACTTTTCTGTTACTTTTACTGGACCTGTGTATACTCAGGAAATGTGAATCTTCGGACTGTCCATGTGACAGCTAGTCCCTGAGCCTCTGCAGTTTTGCAACGCCTACGTTCTGGTTTATTGGAATTACCCTGTCCAGCTAACAGATAGATGAAGAAGATCAACCACCACTCCAGGGAGCCAAGAGTGCCTACAACTGCAAGCAGAATTGCATCCTGCATCCATGTGAAATCTAAGCCCTCTCTTGATGTAGAGGGTGACTAGGCATAATAATTTTAAAGTCCACAGGATGGAGGAATAGAGTATGGATTAGAGTGGTTTTACTGGTGTTCTGCTGTGGAAATATTGTGATTAGTAATGGAAGAAATTGTGGAATTGATGTGGAGAATGTGGTCACGGTAGCTGCTGATAGTAGGGAGAGGGAAGAAGAGATGTGATGTGGGAGCATTTTCAGGACTTGGAGTTGTCCTAGGTGGTACTTCAGGAACAGTTCCTGGACATTGTATATCTTCCCATGGCCCACTGGGTGGAATGTGGGAGAGTGTGGGCTATGATGTGGACCATTGACCATGAGGCGCAGCAGTGTTCAGAGATGTATTCGCCAAGTGCAATGAAAGTCCCATGATGAGTAGGAGATGTTGTTATGGGAGGAGTGGGGTGAGGGGTTATGGTGTATACAAGGACCTCATACTTTTTAAATGTAATATTTAAAAGAAAATAAAGAAGAAGAAAAATAATCAGAAAAGAAAACCAAACAACAACAACAAAAAAGAATCAGCTGAAGCATTTGGCTGGTCCTACAACCGAAATAGAAGGACAAGGCAAAGTATAACACTTTGGATTGGGGAGACAACATATATCACATTTAAATTTGTTCCTCTGTCCTTTTTGCTGAGTTCCTCAAAATTCTGCCACTTTTCAGTGTGGACCCCAAAGGAGAGCTGTGCCAAAGTCATAGACTGACATGCAAGGTGCTGTACCACTCATGCCATAGGATCCAGCAAGTCCAATAGAGTATAAGGGTCACTGGCAACTACCGATGCCATGTAGACACTTTGGCAACCCCCTATATGTGAATTACAGCATAGACCCTTAGAATTAATGAAGAGAGTCCTTCCTTCCTCCCTCCCTCCCTCCCTCCCTCCCTCCCTCCCTCCCTCCCTCCCTTCCTTCCTTCCTTCCTTCCTTTATTCCTATTACACCTGTGGGCTTTTATTTCTCACAGAAACCCCTGTAAAATCCAAAGCAGAAAACTGGAATTCCATGCGGTTTAGAGGGATTAAAACCATAGATTTGGAGGGAAGGGGGCAAGATGGCGGCTGAGTGAACATCCCTGTTAGAGTCTTCTGCAGGGAATCGGCTGGGCGGCGTTGGAGACTCTTTGGGACCGGATTGTTTCGGGATTTTTGCTGGTCCGGAGGTGTCTGGACATCGATTTGGAGGGAAGGTAACAGAGAGGATTCGTCTGTGAAATATACACGGAGATCCCAGCTACCTGTAGAGGATTCCCTCCTTGGGTAGGCGGAGACGAGGCATCTAGCCCCGCTCGGTGGGGCTGAGCCAGGCCGGGCCGCAGCGGCGGACTCCGGAGCCGGGCCGGGCTGCACTGGCGGCGAGCGGGGCCGGGCGGGGCCGAGCCAGGCCGAGCCGGGCCGCGGTAGCGTTTGGAACCGGGCGGGGCCGGTTCAGGCCGCGGCTGCGGGCCGCGGTAGCGTTTGGAGCCGGGCGGGGCCGGTTCAGGCCCGGCTGCGGGCCGCGGTAGCGTTTGGAGCCGGGCGGGGCCGGTTCAGGCCCCGGCTGCGGGTCGCGGTAGTGTTTGGAGCCGGGCGGGGCCGGGTCAGGCCACGGCGGGTACGGAGCCGGGCAGGGCCGGTCCAGGCCGCGGTGGCGGGAGGTGGACGCCGGAGCGGGCTGGGCCTCTGTAGCGAGCGGAGCTGGGCGGAGCCAGGCCAGGCCAAGGCGGCGTGAGGAGCCGGGCAGAGCCGGTCCAAGCCTCCGCGGCGGGCGGAGCCGGGCCTGCGGAGGGGTTTCTGTTTTTTTTTTTTTTTTTTTTAATTTATTTTACTTAATTTTTTTTTTTTAATTTATTTTACTTAATTTTTTTTTTTTTTTTTTTTTTAGGAGCATCTGCAGTACTGGGGAGTTCGTGGGCCCTGGGCGGCCTATTGGGGGTTTGTGGGAAGGGAGGTGCTTGCAGACCCATTTGGGCAGACAGACGGGGGGTTTTAGGGCAAAGCGGGGGGAAGTTGTTGTTTTAGATAGTGTTGCAATTGTGACACGTGTGTACCTGTATCTCTCTTCTCCCTATCCGTTCCCCACCGTTTGCCCATCCTCTTTTTCTTTCTTCCTTTCTTCTTGCCTTTCTTTTTTCTTTATTATAATTAGTTGTTTTTTTTTTTTTTCGGTTTTCTCTTTCCCTCTTGTCCCTCATCTTCCACTTATTTTTACTTTAATTCAAGTATACAATAGGTGCTACAGGGAACACCTCACATTTGCTGGGTTTTCCCATCCTCCACTGCCTCATTTCTGTGTGAACTGATTTAGGCTACCTACACTATCCCCCTTCCCCTGCATCTTGATATCCACTATCATCTACTGTCTCTCCTATATTCCACCCCCCACCTCCCGTTCTTTGATCCACAAAGTGTCTAACTCTTAATTTCTAATACCTTTGTTCTGTTTTCTGTCTATTATCCACTCTTGAAACTATTACCTTTCTTTTCTTTTTCCCTCTCTCATGAAAACAATAGCTGTGTAGTTCATACCATATTCCTCCCAAATTCAGTCATCTACTTCATAAAAGGTACTCTACCTACAGCTATAACTCTATACAATCTACATGAATCTAACCTCCATCCTTCCAGATCTCATATTCTTGCTTTATTAACATACATCACCAATACGACTTTACACTTTTCCCTTGCTTACACAATTGCCTTTCCCCAACACTAATACTTTCCTCTAAAGTGAACTTAACCAACAACAAGTAACTAGAATAAGAAGAAAAAAGTGACAAAGAGAAGATATAACACCTGTGCAAAAATAACAACTAATTAACCTCCAAGAGCAGACAAAGAAGCTAAGGAACTGATTAAATTCGTCAAAATAAAGAGATGACCAGAAAGCAACAAAAATCTATGAACCAAACCAATAATCAGGAAAACATGGCTGAATCCAATCAACAAACCAATAATCACGAAGGGGAGCAAAACTTGGCACAAGCAATGAAAGATCTCAGAACATTTATCACCGACAAATTTGATGCAGTAATGAAAGAGGTTAACAACATGAAGACATCACTTGGAGGGGAAATTGCAGACATATGCAAAAACATAACAGATATGATGGGAATGAACACCACAGTTCAAGAAATCAAAAATACACTTGCAGCAAATATCAGCAGACTAGAAGAGACAGAGCAGAGAATTAGTGATGTGGAAGACAGTACATCAGAAATCAAACAGATAGTAGAAGGGGTCAATAAGAAGATAGAAAAAATCCAATTAGGATTTAGGGACCTGAATGACAATGCAAAACGCTCAAACATACGTATTATAGGCATTCCAGAAGGTGAAGAGAAGGGAAAGGGGTCAGAAAGAGTGTTGCAGGAAATAATGGCTGAAAACTTCCCAAATCTACTGAAAGAGACAGATGTACATATCCAAGAAGCACAGCGCACTCCACAAGTCATAAACCCCAACAGGCCCACCCCAAGACATATACTTGTCAAATTATCCAATGCTCAAGACAAAGAGAAAATCCTAAAAGCAGCAAGAGAAAAGAAAACCATCACATACAAGGGAAGCTCAATTAGATTAAGTGCTGATTTCTCTTCTGAAACCATGGAGGCAAGAAAACAGTGGTATGATATAGTCAATGTACTAAAGGAAAGAAATTTCCAACCAAGAATACTTTATCCAGCTAAACTAGCATTCAAATATGATGGAGAGTTCAAAATATTTGCAGACAAACAGAAACTGAAAGAGTATACCAACAAGAAACCTCCCCTTCAAGAAATTCTAAAGGGAGTGCTGCAGGAAGAAAGGAAAAAACAGGAAAGGCAAAGTTGGAGGAGAGTATAAGACCAACAACAACAACAAAAAAGACAAAAAAAAATATACAAACAAAATATGACAAACACAAATCCAATCAAAGTATGGCTAACACAAATAATTCCTTGATAGTAATAACACTGAATGTCAACGGATTAAACTCACCTATCAAAAGATTCAGACTGGGACATTGGATAAGGAAATATGACCCATCCATATGCTGTCTACAAGAGACACATCTTAGACCCAGAGACGCATGGAGATTGAAAGTGAAAGGCTGGAAAACAATCATACAAGCTAACAATAACCAAAAAAAGGCAGGAGTAGCTATATTAATATCAGACAAAATAGACTTTAAATGTGAAACAATTGTGAGAGACAAAGAAGGATACTACATTTTAGTCCAAGGGAAAATCTGTCAAGAAGATCGAACAATCATAAATATCTATGCCCCTAACAAGGGTGCCTCTAAATACGTCAGGCAAACGCTGGAAAAACTAAGTGAAAGAATAGATACATCTACAATTATAGTGGGGGATTTTAATACACCACTATCAACTCTGGACAGAACATCTCAAAAGAGAATCACCAAAGAAACAAAACATCTGAATAGTATATTAGAGGAGCTGGATCTAATAGACATATATAGATCGCTACACCCAAACACAGCAGGATATACATTTTTCTCAAGCGCACATGGATCATTCTCCAAGATAGATCATATGCTAGGCCACAAAGAAAGGCTGAACGAATTCAGAAAGATTGAAATCATACAAAACATTATCTCTGACCACAGTGGAGTCAAGCTGGAGATTTGCAAGGGAAAGAAGCCCAGATTTCACACCACGATTTGGAAATTAAACAACACACTCTTAGAAAAACAGTGGGTCAAAGAGGAAATCTCAAAAGAAATCAATGACTACCTTGAAACAAATGATAATGATAACACAACATACCAAAATTTATGGGATGCAGCAAAAGCAGTACTGAGAGGGAAGTTTATAGCCATAAATTCATATATCAAAAAAGAAGAAAGAGCAAAAATTGAAGAACTAACTGCACATTTGAAGGAATTAGAAAAACAACAACAAAGTAACCCAACAGGAAGAAGAAGGAAGGAAATAACAAAGATAAGAGCAGAACAAAATGAAATAGAAAATAAGAAAGCACTTGAACAGATAAACAAGACCAAGAGCTGGTTTTTTGAGAAGATTAACAAAATTGACAAACCTTTAGCAACACTAACAAAGAAAAAAAGAGAGAAGATGCAAATACACAAAATAAGAAATGAGAAAGGCGATATCACCACTGACCCCACAGAAATAAAGACTATCATAAGAGGATATTTTGAAAAACTATATTCCAACAAAAATGACAATCTAGAGGAAATGGACAAATTCCTAGAAACACATAAACAGCCCATATTGACAAAAGAAGAAATTGATGATCTTAACAAACCAATCACAAGCAGAGAGATAGAATCAGTTATTAAAAATCTCCCAACTAAGAAGAGCCCAGGGCCAGATGGCTTCACAGGTGAATTCTACAAAACATTCCGGAAAGAACTGACACCAATCCTGCTGAAACTATTCCAAACCATCGAAACAGAAAGAACATTACCCAACTCCTTCTATGATGCCAACATTACCCTAGTACCAAAGCCAAACAAAGACATCACAAGAAAGGAAAATTACAGACCAATTTCTCTAATGAACCTAGACGCAAAAATACTTAACAAAATACTTGCTAATCGTATTCAACAACACATTAAACGAATTATACACCACGACCAAGTGGGATTCATCCCAGGTATGCAAGGATGGTTCAACATAAGAAAATCAATCAACGTAATACACCATATAAACAGATTGAAGGAAAAAAATCACATGATTATATCTATTGATGCAGAAAAAGCATTTGACAAAATACAGCACCCTTTCTTGATAAAAACACTCCAAATGATTGGAATACAAGGAAATTTTTTGAACATGATAAAGAGTATATATGAAAAACCTAAAGCCAATATTGTTTACAATGGAGAAATCCTAGACTCCTTCCCTCTAAACTCAGGAACAAGACAAGGATGCCCACTGTCGCCGCTCCTATTTAACATTGTCTTAGAAGTACTTGCTCGAGCACTGAGGCAAGAACCAGAAATAAAAGGCATTCAAATTGGAAAGGAAGAAGTCAAAATTTCATTATTTGCAGATGACATGATCCTATACATAGAAAACCCTGAGAGATCTACAACGAAGATTCTAGAACTCATAAATGAGTTTAGTAAAGTCGCAGGTTATAAGATCAATGCGCAAAAATCAGTAGCATTTCTGTACACCAATAATGAGCAAGATCAGGAGGAAATCAAGAAACAAATACCATTCACAATAGTAAATAAAAAAATCAAATACTTAGGAATAAATTTAACTAAAGAGGTAAAGAACTTATACACCGAGAACTATACAAGATTGTTCAAGGAAATCAAAGAAGACCTAAATAAATGGAAGACTATTCCTTGTTCATGGATAGGAAGACTGAACATTATTAAGATGTCTATCCTACCAAAATTGATCTACACATTCAATGCAATCCCAATAAAAATCAATGCAGCCTTCTTTAAGGAACTAGAAGAACTAACTATGAAATTTATTTGGAAAGGAAAGAGACCCCGAATAGCCAAAGACATACTGAAAAAGAAAAACGAAATTGGAGGAATCACACTACCTGACTTCAAAACATACTATAAAGCTACGGTGGTGAAAACAGCATGGTATTGGCATAAGGAGAGACATATAGACCAATGGAATCGAATTGAAAGCTCTGATATAGAACCTCACATATACAACCACATAATATTCGATAAAGCCACCAAACCCTCTCAACTGGGAGAGAGTGGCCTATTCAACAAATGGTGTCTGGAGAACTGGATAGCCATATGTAGAAGAATGAAAGAGGATTACCATCTCACACCTTTTACAAAGATCAACTCAAGATGGATCAAAGACCTAAATATAAGAGCCAAGACCATAAAAACCTTAGAAAGCAGTGTAGGGAAACATCTACAGGACCTTGTAATAGGTAATGGATTTATGAATATCTCACCAAAAGCACGAGCAGCAAAAGAACTAATAGATAAATGGGACTTCCTCAAAATTAAAGCCTTCTGCACCTCAAAGGAGTTTGTCAAGAAAGTAAAAAGGGAGCCCACACAGTGGGAGAAAATATTTGGCAATCATATATCTGATAAGAAACTTATAACTTGCATATATAAAGAACTCCTATATCTTGAAAATAAAAAGATAAACAACCCATTTAAAAAATGGGAAAAAGACTTAAACAGACACTTCTCCGAAGAAGAAATACAAATGGCAAGAAAGCACATGAAAAAATGTTCCAAATCTCTAGCTATCAGGGAAATGCAAATCAAAACCACAATGAGATACCATCTTACACCCATAAGATTGGCAGCTATGAAAAAAACAGAAGAATACAAGTGCTGGAGAGGATGTGAAGGAAGGGGAACACTCATCCACTGCTGGTGGGAATGCAGAAGGATCCAACCATTCTGGAGAACAGTATGGCGGTTTCTCAAAAAACTAGCCATAGATTTGCCATATGACCCAGCAATACCACTGCTGGGAATATACCCAGCAGAACTGAAAACAAGAACACAAACCAATATATGTACACCAATGTTCATAGCAGCATTGTTCACTATTGCCAAAAGTTGGAATCAACCCAAATGCCCATCAACAGACGATTGGATCAATAAAATGTGGTATATACACACAATGGAATACTACTCGGCTGTAAGAACAAACACACTACAAACACATGTGATAACATGGATGAATCTTGAGAACCTTATGTTGAGTGAAGCAACCCAGACATTGAAGGACAAATACTACATGACCTCAATGATATGAAATAAACAAGCTGCCCTAGATAGCAAGAGACTGAACGATAGGCTTGCAGGAAATTGGAGGGTGGAGGAAGGATATGAGCCGATGTCTGCAGGGGTGGAATTTAATACGAGATGGTGGTAAGTATGAACACAAAGAAGAGATAAAAGGGGGGCAAGGGGTTGCCTTTGCTTGGGGCTTTGCGGGTTTGAGGGTGGCTGGGGAGGGACGGATGGGTAACGTTGCCCAAAAGTGGGGGGAGGGAGGGGTAGCATACGAACCAGGAGAGGGTCAGGTGTTGGTGGAGAGTAAAATGCCGAGAAAATCATATCAAAATATAATAAAGAGGGTTACCTGTTTAGAATGCTCGGAGGGGAGGGTCTGATGCAGGACGGGCTTCTGGGGAATGTTTAAATGCTCATTCTGCCAGAGTGGGTGACACCATGGGGTAGAAACCCAAGTAGTGAGAGTGGGGGTGGACCCACATCCTGGGGAGGACTAATGCCATCCAATAGAGGGAACTGTATCCCTCGAGAGAAAGGGTGGCTCCCAGGGCATTGGGGCAGTTGAGCAAGTTAGGCCCTGAACACTATTCCATCTATCTCTGGAAGTGGCTCCTCAGGAAACGGAGTTTGGCTATCACTGAGGGCACCAAGGTGGAAGGGAAAATGGACGTTAAATGTGTGGAACCAAAGTAAATGGGGGGTAAAAGAGGAGTTTCTTGAGAGTACACAAGGATGGATATAAAACATGTAATATTACACCATAACATATAGGAGATGACAGACTGATAATGTAAACCATAATGTAAAACATAGGATAACTAAAAAGGTAAAGAACTGTGTATCCTAAAGTATGCACCATAATGTAAGCACAGATGTCACCTTGTTAGAAAGCTAATGTCTCAGACTCTGTACATCACTTTAAGTAAATATGATATGAATAGGGCGTAAGAGTATCACTGTGGAAGGGAAAAGGTTTTCTGGTGGATGTGTGGGAGTGCTGTATATTATATATATACATTGCTGTGGTCTAGGACTCCTGTGAATAAAAGCTGAATAATTGGGGGGGGGGGAAAGAAAAAAATAGGATGTGGAATTTTTTCAAGTCAACATTCTTTATCTAAGTTCTTTATCTAACTTTATCCAAGTTCTTTATCTATCCTTTAAACTCATCGCTATATGCCATTCCCTAGTAAGGGACCATGACATTATATTGGGCTTCAAATTTCGGGGAGTTCTGGATCACAGAGTGTTTCAACAATGGCAATGGAGGGATACTGGTATGGGATACCAATGACAGGTGATATATTTCTGACAGGGAGCTGTACAGAACATATGTCCAGGGTGCATGGTAATGTTTGGATATACTCATAGTGGCAACAATTAAAAACCACAGTTGGGGGGGTACTGGGTTCCTGGCCAGTGGTGCTCTGTCGTGGTCCCTAGGGGAGCAGCGACAGTCTCCCAGGTACAGTGGTGGGGACCGGGAGGGAGTGAGGGTTCAACAGTGAGCCCCTGATACTAATGACTATGCTCGTGAGCTGATAAACCCAAAATAAGAACAAGGCCTAGAGCAACTTTGTGCCTGGGAATTTCCTTCTGTCAGCCTTCATGTTACTCAAATGTGGCCAGTCTCGAAGCCAAACTCAGCATGTAAATGCAATGCCTTCCCCCCAGCGTGGGACATGACACCCGGGGATGAGCCTCCCTGGCAACGAGGGACCACTATCAACTACCAACTGATGATGCAACTGGAAAATGACCTTATACGGAAGGTTCAATGCGGATCAGCAGAATATCCATGTCTACATAAAATACCATGACTTTAAAATGCTGTTTGACCTAAAGTAAGGGGGAAATGGAAAGGAGAAATGAGTTTATATGGCTACGAGTTTCTAAAAAAGAGTCTGGAGGCTGGCAGAAGGTTTGCCCTCATGCACAACTGAGCAGAGTCAGAGAGACAGATAAAGCAGATACAACCCCCAGATATTGGTTCCTTTGAGGGCTAAAGAGACCCATGGGAGTTATGGTCATGGCCGATGGGGTTAACTACCAGGGCAGATGGCCCCTCTTTGGAAATGGTGTTTATGTGTGATGAATCTGGACTCAGTTGGGATCTCCCTTCATAAGACTTTCATGCTAATGTGCTGGAGGTGCAGTTAATGTTGGGGTTTAAGATATATTTAGGGGATTTGAATCTCTGGACTGACAATGTGATAGCCAGATCCTGAGCCTCAACAGACTCCAGCACCTACAATCTGATTTATTGGACTTACCACACTCAGCTAAGATGGAGTTGAAGAAGGACAATCACCACACCATGGAGCCTAGAGTGATTACAACTGAAAATGGGAGGATTGCATCCAGCATCCAGGTGGAATCTGAGCCTCCTCTTGACATAGAGGTGCAATGGACACAACCAATCCAATGTCCACATAGAAGAGGTGGCATTGGATTGGGAAAAGTGGACATAATGGACAAAGGGTATGGGGAAAGGCAGGAAGAGATGAGAGGTGGAGGCGTCTTCGGGACATGGAGCTGCCCTGGATGGTGCTTCAGAGGTAATCACCGGACATTGTAAATCCTCACAGGGCCCACTTGATGGAATAGAGGAGAGTATGGGCCATGATGTGAACCAATGTATATGAGGTGCAGAGGTGCCCAAAGATGTACTTACCAAATCCAATGGATGTGTCATGATGATGGGAACGAGTGTTGTTGGGGGGGGGGAGAGGGGGGGTGGGGGGGTGGGGTTGAATGGGACCTCACATATATATTTTTAATGTAATATTATTACAAAGTCAATAAAAAAAAAATTAAAAAAAAAACAAAAAAAAACCATAGATTTCAGCCAAGAGGGATAAGATCAATTTTGCCATTCTTTACATGACTGGGCTCATGCTCAAAACGCCCGGTGCCCGTGAAATGTGAGCCTTGATTGCACGGCAGAAGAACTCGAGCTTCAAAACCGCGTTCTGCACACCCAATGCCCATTCTGGGTTATGGGCTGGATCAGCACGTCTGAATTCCAATTGCCCATCAGATAAGACTAGTAGGCATATGTAGTTTCTTCCATCCCACCTCCAGGTGCTGAGCTGACCTGTGAGCTGCCTGAATCTTATTCCCAGCTATCCAGTGCTGGGTTCAGCCTTCCCATCGCAGTACACGTTAGCACAGAGCAATCGAGGATGAGTTGAGGTTTGACATGGAGAGATGTTCACCTCTGTCCCTCACAAGCTCTATTAATAGCTCTACTGAAGCACGAGGCCTTCCTCCCCATGCAGGTGTGGCCACTCCCCAAAAGCCAGTGAAGGCAGGATGCACTGTGTCTCTGAAGAGTCTAGCAGAATTTATGTGTTTTTCCCCCGCTGATAATCACATATCGCCTATTTGTCCACGACAGAGCAACTCCAGGTCAGGGAATTTGTCTGGTAGATCCCTGTGTTCTAGCATTTCTGGCAGTGCCTGGCACCTAGGAAGAGCTCAGTACTGCTTGTCAAGTGAAGAGCACTGATATGTTTACTAACCCAAGAGCTCGGTATTGTTTGTCCAGCAGAGAGCCCCCTGTACATTTACTAGTCCAATTGTGCCTTATTTTTGTACATAAGAAGTGTCTCCATGTATGCCATGGGGCCTCAGTCCTGAAGAGGCAAGTCTGAGTTTTTATCTGTTAACTCTTTGAGAGCCTGCTCTACAATAAGACTTGTAAGAGTCACTCAGGGTTCCCTCTGGAATTACCAGGTGCTGGGGTGGCAAGTAAGGGAAGCAGCATCCCAGCATCCTTTGTTAACAAGCAACTCGTCTGGGTTGAGAAATGGGGAAGGAGAGTGAATGGTGCAGGCTTCACAGGCAGGGATGAGGGGAACCCCAGGATGTGCCATCACCTGGAAGTGGTGGACAATATTATTTGAGCTACTGCTTCTCTTCCGCTCTCTCTGGGTTCTGCTTCCCTCCCTTACTTCCAGACACATTCCTCTGTGTTAGGCACTATGCTAGGAATGGGGGAGGTTTGCATGAATGATGTGTAACTGCTCCATGAGACATTCAGCTGGGTTGGCAATAAGCTAGTAATTAGAACCCAGTGTGTGCTACAGTTTTGACTCCAGTGAGGCCGGTTAGTAAAGCAGCTAAGAAGAAGAATGGAAAGAGGTTCTCATCTCTAAAATATCAACCACAATATGCACTTTACCTAGCTCAAAGGGTTGTTTTACTGAGATAATCCACAGGAAGGCATGCATCCATCATCCATGTGGAACCGAAGCCCCCTCTTCATCTAGACGTGGGGTGAACATCACCATCCCAGGGTCCCAGGAGGAATACAATATGGATTAGAGTGGATTTACTGATATTCTACTGTAAAACTATTGTGACTAGTAATGGAAGAAATTGTAGCATTGAACTGGAGAAAGTGGCCACAGGGAGAAGGTTAAGGGGTGTGATATAGGGACATTTTTGGGACTTTGAGTTGTCTTAAATGATTGCAGGGTCAGATACAGGACTCTATATATCTTGCCATAACCCACTGAATGTACTGGGCAAGAGTGTGAACTAGAGGGTAATCTATTATCTATGTGGTGCAGCAGTGATCCAAAATGTGTTCACCAAATATGATGGGGGAGGTTGTTAATGTGGGAGGAGTGGTGTGGGGGTTGGGGGGTATACGGGAACTTCTTGTATTTTTTAATGTAACATTTTTTATGACAAACAAAGCCTCAAATAAGGGTGCTCCTGAGGGCTCTAGAGACACCTGGATTCTGGAGGTAAGGCACAAAACCAAATGAAACCATTCCCATCATTTAAAAGGAAGCTCTCTGTTCTTACCTGAATGTAAACTTACTCTGGTTACAAATTTTCCATCCCAGCTTGCAATGCTTCTGCCCTAACATCTAAGGGCTTTAAGTATGCTGTATTCCACATCATAGAATTTCACACAGCATTGCTTCTGCTTATAGAAACCACTTCATATGGTCAAGGGTCTCATAATCCTGGAATTCACTTTTTCTTACCATGTTCTCCCTCATTGTGGAGCTGCTAGAATGTTACATCTATAGAACATTTTGAAGAATCAATTAAAGACCAAATGAGTGAAAATACATTTCAGGGTTTGAACACAATTTTCTTCTAGCAAAATTTCTTCTAAGATTTATATATATATAAATGTATATATATATATATAAATATATATATATATATCACCCTCTCTCTATATATATCACTCTATATATTTATCACTCTAAATTATCATCCAATATATTATCTTGTTTCTCCCAGAGCCAGAACTCACACCCCCATGAACCTAAGGGTGAAAATAGACATAGACTTCTAACAATTGCCACTAAAGCTCTATTAGTGAGAAGTTTGTCTCTTGTCCCTGTGACCTTAGGGTCTGCTTATCTAGACTTCTTAGTCCCAAAGGGAGAGGTATTTCTCCCAAGAAATATAAAATAATTCCACTGAACTGGAAATTAAGACTGTTACCTGGGATCCTTTGGCTCCTAAATCTTCCAAATCAACATCAGAAAAGGGAACTACTGTACTGCCTTGAGTGATGGATTCTGATTACCAAGTGGACATTGGGCTGCTATTTTAAATTAGAGATAAGTAGGAGCATATCTTGAATACATGCATTCAGAGAGAAAGTCTCTTAGTATTACCATATCCTGTGACAAAAATCAATGGAAATGTAATGGAAAACTACAATAACCCAATTAAACAGGACTATTAATGTCTCATTCCATTAAGGAATGGGGTTTTAGGTCACTTCACTGAATAAGTAACCATAGTAACCTAAGGATCGTGTTAAGGGCAAAATGGATATAGAATGGGTAGTGAGAGAAGGTTGTAATAAGCACTAATTGCAACCATATGTCAAGTCAAGGAAATGGGCAATAAAATTTTTATTAGTACATCTTATAAGTTATGGATATGTTTGTTTTGTGTGTGTTGTTTTTGTCTTTCATGTCCCTCTTTGCCTTATCATGTAGCATATGCTCTAATTTTATTATGTGCTACTTTATTTCATAGGATTCAAGTTAAAAGTCATCAAGGATAAGAGTGAATACCACCCAAGATCTTCATTCCTCTTCTGGAGCAAGGGCTAGTGAATTATTTGTTGTATGCATAAAAGTTGTATCATGTTAAGAGTAAGTGTGGAAGACAGCTATGTTAACCACTGTAGCATTGATGTGGAGAAATTAGCCACAGTAATTGCTGAGGGCAGGGAGAGGGAAGAAGAGATGAAATGTGGGGGCATTTTCGGTACTTGGAGTTGTCCTAAATGATATTGCAGGGAAAGATACTGGGTATTCTATATCCTGCCATAACCCACTGAATGTACTGGGGGAGATGTAAACTAAAATGTAAACTATAATCCATGCTGTGCAGCAGTGCTCCAAAATACTCACCAAATGCAATGAATGTGCCACAATGAATAAAAAAGTCTTTGATGAGGTAGGAGTGGGGTATGGAGCATTTGGGAACCTCTTTTATTTTTTAATGTAACATTTTTTAATGTAAATTTTTTGTGATCTATGTATCTTTTTTTAAAAGGAAAATTTAATAAGTTTTTTTAATTAAAATTTTTAAAAATTAAAAAGTGTAAGTTCAACATTGCTATTGTTTTATTTGGAGGTTATGTTTTATGTAGATATATCTGTATTCACATTTGACAAGGGATTATCTGTGATTGTTAATTTTAGGTGCCAACTTGACTAGGTTATACTGCTCAATTGCTTATTCAAATACTGGCCTAGATATTGCTGTAGTGATAATCTGTATATGTGTTTATATTCTACAAACTGTTTATTTTAAAAAAAGGATATTATGCTTTCAAAACATAAACCAATAAATGCAACAAACAAACAAAAAAAAACAATGTTTTCCAGAAATAGAAGGCATTCTGCATCAAATTTAAATTGTCTATTTTCTTAACTTCCAGCCTGCTTACTTCCTTAAGAAATTTGGATTCAAGAGTTCAATGTCATTCTTACTATAGTTTCAATGCCCTAAAAAATTTATCCTGCCATATGAAATTTATACTTGCCATCAAAATCACTTATTCAATTGCTTAAAATAAATATCTTTCTTTTATGTACATGTGAATTTATTTGTTCATTCTGCTTCTCTGGATATCCCATCCTAGTAGGCATATGCACACACATTATTGTAGTTGTAATCAATATTCGATGTTTCCTTTGAGTGAAACTAAGACATATGTTTTAATCCCCAGAGAATTTCCTGAAAGAAAACCCTTCTGAATTTCCATGTATACCTAAACACTAACCCCAGGCATTTCTGTCTCTCCTCCTATTCATGGTAGAGAAATATGTGGGAAATTATGGTTTCTCATATAGATTCAATGCCACTTTGCCTCCTCCAATAACAGGTGGCTCTCATTCCCTGGGAGTAATAGGAGAGCTCATATATGTCACCATGAAAAATGTATTCAGTTGATATGCCAATTGGTGATTTTCAATTTTTCTGTTTCTACAGAAAGCTGTATGGTTGGTGGTGGATATTAAATTCCCCCACTCTTGCACTGCTAGTTCTGTATTTAAAGAATGAGAATTCCTGGCACTTGGTCCTCCTGGGCTTGTGAGGTTGTGACTGTTGTGAAAGGTATGACTTATACCCATCTCTCTTGGGATATCCAATTGCCACTTCATTCCATTGCTGATCACAGAGTCACATATTGAATAGACCTTGTGAGGGAAAGAAATATGTGGCTTCAATAAAATCCTTTTTCCATGATGAATATGCTTGTGGAAGTTCTGATTGCAATCTGTTCACATACAACACATCAACTTACATGATAAATGATCATTTTGTGGAGTTTCCTATTGTCCTCAGAGCATTACTATCTTGCATAAAGAGCCATTTGCCATGGGCTGCTTGTAATACCAAAGAAAATAATTACCACTTTTTAAAGAGTTCCAGAAAATGAAATATATATTCTCATTAAATATTACAGTAAACATATAATCTACCTCTCCAATATACTCTGTGATTGTCTCTTTATTTTGGCTCCTGATTTTTATAATTCATATTGTCACTTATTTTTCAAGGATGAATACCAAAAACTGAAAAAGAGATTGCTAAGACACAAGCTAATTCTGAAGGTAAATGGACAAACTGCTTTAAGAGGAAGCACATGCAAAATTTTAATTTGATTTAGCATTGGCTAACAAGACTAAAAATGTACACACATGTGAAAAATGGATTCAGTAATTTTACATATCGAAAAAAATGAATGGACTTTAAGAATGTTAAATAAAAACATTACAAAGCCTTGATTATTGATTTTAATTTTTGTTTATTTTTTAAGAAACTAAGGCAAAACAATTTCAAAAAAAATTAAAATATAGAATTCTAAATTTTGCTTCTAAACAAACATGAAATCTACACCAAGAACTAAAAATCAGAGTTAACTTATGAACAAAGACAAATGACTAAAACACATTCAAATTAATTATTTCTTCTTTACTAGCCTCTGATTTGCATCTCTTTCCATAGAGTAGTATACAGAATTTCTTCCACATCTATCTTTGGTAACTATAGTCTTTAAATTCAGAGGAGTT
This sequence comes from Dasypus novemcinctus, assembly GCF_030445035.2. NCBI lineage: Eukaryota > Metazoa > Chordata > Mammalia > Cingulata > Dasypodidae > Dasypus > Dasypus novemcinctus. The sequence continues at coordinate 57,929,897 of NC_080691.1, read as the reverse complement.
TTTTTCTTCTAACACAGTTCATTTGTTCCTTCAGGAAATAAGTGTGCACCTGCCCTTTGAGCTTTAATTTTGAGATACAAAAATGAGTCTATCAGGCTAAAATATAAATCATAATGTAAAACAGAAGGTAACTAAAAATTTAGAAAATTGTATAGTCTAAATTATAATCTACAATGTAAAATCAAATGTTACCTTGTTTGAAAGTTATTGTCTCAATGTCTGTATATGAGTCTCAGTAAATATAGTATGAATATGTAAAAAGATTATTGCTGTGGAAGGGAAAATGGTTTTATGTTGCATACATGGGAATACTGTATATTGTATATATGTATTACTGTGATCTAATAATTTTGTGCAGATAAGCTTAATAATTAGGCAAAAAAGAAAGAAAAAGAAAGGATGTAGATACTGAGGAAGAGATGGAAATTGTTGGCTTGCCAATTTGCATACAGGGCAACACTTATTGCAGTGATGGAAAGTAAAACATCAAAAACAAAGCTTTTGCATTTTTAAATTTTTTGATACCCCAATTTATTTTTACCTTGATTTTTCCAAGTTAATATGTATTCTATATCTAACCTTTAAACTCATCACTATATTCCATTTTACTATTAATGGAACCCAGCAATATATTGTGCTTCACTTTTGAAGAAGTTTTGGATCACAGAGAGGGTCAACAATGGCAGGGGAGGAATACGGGGTGGGATGTTATTGACAGAGAATACATGGTTGGCAGGGATTTCTCCAGGGCATATATCCAAATATAAAAATGTTTGGATTATTTCATAGTGGATACAATTAAAAACAACAACTGAGGGAGTGCTGAGTTCCTAGCCAGGGGAGCTCTATCACAGTCCCTAAAGGAACAACAACAATCCCCCAAGTGCAATGACAAAGACCAAAAAAGAAAGACGGTCCAACAATGAGCCCTTGATACTAATGACTATGCTTATAAGCCTGTGCACCTGAAATAAGAACAAGGCCTAGAGCTGCAGTGTGCCTAAGAGTTACCTCCTGAGAGCCTCTGTGTTGCTCAAATGTGGCCAGTCTTGAAGCCAAACTCACCATGTAAATGTGTTGCCTTCCCCCCAGCATGGGACATGACTCCCGGAGATGAGCTTCCCTGGCACCGAGGGATTACTACCAAGTATCAGCTGATGATGTAACTAGAAAATGACCTTGGATAAAGCAGTCAACTCGGACCGGCAGAATATCTCAATCTACAAATAATACCAAGAGTTAAAAATGCTTTTTGACCTGAATCAAGGGGGAAATGGAAAGGACAAATGATTTTATTTGGCAATGAGTCTCCAAAAAGAGCTGGGAGGTTATCAGAGGGGTTGCCCTCATCTACACCTTAGCAGAGTCCCAGAGACAGATAAAGTAGATACAACCTTGGGTGTTGGTTCTTTGAGGGCTACAGAGACCCACATGTTCTATGGTCATGATAAATGGAGTTCAGTGCCATGTCAGTTGGCCCTACTTTGGAGTTTGTGTTTCTGTGAAATGGAGCTGGACTCAGATGTGATTTTGTTCACAAGCCTCTCCTCTTACTTGACCAGACTGTAGTTAGTGCTGGGGTTTAATTATACCCAGGGGATCTGAATCTCTGGATTGACCGTGTGATAGCCAAGCCCTGGGCTTCAACAGACTTCAGCTCCTACACTCTGGTTTATTGGACTTACCCCACTCAGCTAACATAGAGGTGAAGAAGGTCAACTACCACACCAGGTATCCAAGATTGCCTACAAGTGAGCAGGAGAATTGAATCCAGCATCCATGTGGAATCTAAGGCCCCTCTTGATATAGATGTAATGTGGACACAACCATTCTAAGGTTCACAGGATGGACGAATAGAGTATGGGTTAGAGTGGACTTATTGATAGACTATTCATGAACTATAGTGATTAGTGATTGAAGAAAATGTGGCGTCGGGTGGAGCAAGCAGCCATGGTGGCTGCTGGGGGAAGGAAATGGGAGGAAGAGATGAGATATGGGGGCGTTTTTCGGACTTGGAGTTGTCCTGGGTGGTGCTGCAGGAACAGTTATCACACATCATTTATTTTCCCATGGCCCACTGTGTGGACTGTGGGAGAGTGTGGGCTATGAGGTGGACCATTGACATTGAGTTACAGTGATGCTCCAAGATGTATTCCCCAAATGCAATGAATGTCTCATGATTATATAGATGATTGTTGTTATGGGGGGAGGAGTGGGGTGAGTGGGGTCGGGGGTATATGGGAACCTCATGTTTTTTTAAAGTAATATTAAAAAATAAATAAACACAATAAATAAATATGTAAATAAATAAGGAATATAATCTATCACACATACACATTAAAAATAAAGATTGAATGAACAATTTCAGCAGAACTGTAGTATACATGGTCAAAATATGACTTAAAGTTATTTTTACAAACTTGTGGTGAAGACCCACAGTATTAAATTTAAAATAATACAATTTAATAAAGCATTATGAAGAATAAAGAGATAAGAATATTTTTATAAATGAAATGTAACACTTCAAAATAATTTAAAAAAAAACTAGTAAAAAACTAGCCAAAATAATTTAAAGCCCTAAATAATTGGATTTGTTTCAGCCTTAATGGATTAATGGATTGGAAGATTTTATATTGTTAAAAGGCCAGTATCACCCAATTGTTCTACAGATTCAACACAAAACATGTTCGCTTTTATTTCTTTTCAAAAATTGTCAAAGACTTACAGTTGTTCTGCAATAGGTTTGTTTTGATCCTTGCAATAAAGAACTTTTACCATGGATGAGGAGGCAATGGCCCCTGGAGTTTGTAAGGGGAGGGGGGGGGAATAATATATTTTGGGAACATTTTGGGGACTTCTGGATTACTCAGAATGACATTGAATGACAGATACAGGCCATTGTATATTTTGTAGTAACTTGCAGAAATGTGTGGGAGAGTATAAACTACACGGAAAACTATAATCCACACTTAGTGGCAATGCTCCAAGATGTGTTCATCAATTGTGGCAAAAGTACCACACTAATGAAAGATGTTGATGCTGGAATACATGGGAGGGGTAAGGAGCAGGGCATATGGGAATCCCCTATCTTTTTGGTGTAACATTTATACAATCTTTCTTAAAAAATAAACATAAATATATATATTTAAAAGCTTAGACTGAATAAAATTCATATACAAATTCAAGATGTGAGTGGCCCACAAATTTCAGACATGAAGATAATGAAGAAGATATATCTGAGCACATGACTCACTGTACTCGTAATTGATCCAAGAGCACTTTCTCAGATGCACCTGCAGGAACTGGGCCCAGGAAGGGTGGACACCTTGCAGATCCTCTCCTTCACCCTTGTTTGTGTGCTTTCTCCATCTCTTTTGGTTCTAACTAGAACCAAGATTTTCAGCACCCAGGGAAGGTGCTGCATTGTCTGGATCATGCTTATTACAATAGATCATTTTGGAATACAGGTAATGATCCCTACATACAGGGCCACATGTCCATCACTGTTGACATATTCCTAAACCAGTTCTCTCTGAAGCTGAGCTCCATGATTTTTCAGGACAGGGCCTTGCCACTGCCTTCCTCTCCGGAGGAGCAAAAGAGGAAGACAGTGGTAGCCCAGACACAAACATCACCTGAAGGGAGGCAGGCAGGTGGTTCAATGGAGGGGTCAAGAAAAAAACCACTAAGAACAAGTTCCCAGCCCAGGAGAATGTTTGTGTGAGATTGGGGAGGGATTATTTCTCAGAAGCTGTGGTTTCCTCATCCAGACAGGGCCCACACAAGCCACTCTAAGGATTTTTCTTGGTTCAGAACACCAAACGCTATTATATCAGGATTCAACCTTGTCTGTCTTTCCTTCCTTGCCCCAGGAAAGAATATAGAGTATTATTTCTGCATGTGTCATCTGTTTGTAATTGAAATCACTACATATTATCAGTGATTGACAAGTTAGGAATATTTCATACACTAAATAATATTTTTATTAGACCTCAGTTGTGAGCCTAACTCAGAAGGGGCTCCAAGTCTTAGCTGATGAATTCCTCAATCCTAGTTATTTCAAGATTCTGAGCTTTGAATAACCTGAATAATATTCTACATGGCAATAAGGCAGTCCATATATTATCAGAGGAACACCTTCTCCTGATGAGGACTTTTGACAAAGTCTGCAGATATTTCTGGTTTCAGAACTGGAGAGATGTATTGCTGGTGTCTGAGCAGAGTTCTGGGAGATTTCTGACCATTCGAGTGTGTGAAGAATGTCTGAATAAGAAAGAATTAGATGGGATGCAATGTCAAAACTACAGCATTGATAAATTCTGATTAAATATTCAATTCTTTCCTAACTTCATGGAAATGTACTTTTTTTTTTGGCTATTTTTTTGGCTATTTTTTTTTATTGATTCTGTAAAAATATTACATTAAAAAATATATATATGAGGACCCATTCAACCCCACCACCATCACCCCACCACTCCTCCCCCAGCAACACTCATTCCCATCATCATGACACATCCATTGCATTTGGTAAGTACATCTCTGGGCACCTCTGCACCTCATGGTCAATGGTCCACATCATGGCCCATACTCTCCCCCATTCCAACCAGTGGGCCCTGTGAGGATTTACAATGACTGGTGATTGCCCCTGAAGCACCATCCAGGGCAGCTCCAAGTCCCAAAGACGCCTCCACATCTCGTCTCTTCCTGCCATTCCCCATCCGCATTAGCCACCATGTCCACTTTTCCCACTCCAATGCCACCTTTTCTCTGTGGACTTTGGATTGGTTGTGTCCATTACACCTCTATGTCAAGAGGAGGCTCAGATTCCACATGGATACTGGATGCAATCCTCCCGCTTTCAGTTGTAGGCACTCTAGGCTCCATGGTGTGGTGGTTGTCCTTCTTCAACTCCATCTTAGCTGAGTGAGGTGAGTCCAATAAATCAGATTGTAGGTGCTGGAGTCTGTTGAGGCTCAGGGCCTGGCTATCACATTGTCAGTCCAGAGATTCAGATCCACTAAATATATCTTAAACCCCAACACCAACTACAACGCCAGCACAGTAGCATGAAAGTCTTATGAAGAGAGATTCCATCTGAGTCCAGATTTATCACGCATAAACACCAGCTCCAAAGAAGAGCCATCTGACATGGCAGTTAACCCCATCTGCCATGACCATAGCACCCATGGATCTCTTTAGCCCTCAAAGGAACCAACACCTGGGGGTTGTATCTACTTTATCTGTCTCTGAGACTCTGCTCAGGTGTGCATAAGGGCAATCCTTCTGACAACCTCCAGACTCTTTTTTAGAGACTCGTAGCCATATAAACTCATTTCTCCTTTCCATTTCCCCCTTACATTAGGTCAAACAGCATTTTAAAGTCATGTTATTTTATGTAGACAGGGATATTCTGCTGATCCGCATTGAGCTTTCCATTCCAGCTCATTTTCCAGTTGCATCATCAGTTGGTAATTGATAGTGATCCCTCGGTGCCAGGGAGGCTCATCCCTGGGTGTCATGTCCCACTCTGGGGGGAAGGCATTGCATTTACATGCTGAGTTTGGCTTCGAGACTGGTCACATTTGAGTAACATGAAGGCTGTCAGGAGGAAATTCCCAGGCACAATGCTGCTCTAGGCCTTGTTCTTATTTCAGGCATATCAGCTTACAAGCATAGTCATTAGCATCAGGGGCTCACTGTTGGACCCTCATTCCTTCCCAGTCCTTGCCGCTGCACCTGGTAGACTGTCGCTGCTCCCCTACGGATCACAACAGAGCACCACTGGCCAGGATCCCAGTAACCCCCCCGGCTGTAGTTTTTAATTGTTGCCACAATGCGTATATCCAAACATTACCAAATGTACTTTCATGGCCGAGAGAATTTGGATGATCATGATATTGAAGGCCAGGACACAAGAAATCCCTCAGAAGGAAGATTAATTAATAGCTGGCTGGGCCCAGTGGTCATTTTTCCAAAAACATCCCTGAATAGGATTTCTATATCCTTTTCATACAGAGAATTAGGAGTGGGAGAGTCAAGCGGTGCTTTTATGAAAAAAGGGACATTCTTTGTTAGTTTCTTAGAGTTTTAAGTGTTTGTTTGAATACCAGGTACGTTTGAATTAACTTATCACTCATATTCTGGGCAAGCTTGAAATAATATATCACCCAAATTTCAGGCACGCTTAAATTGATATATTGCTCACATTTCAGGCAAGCTTGAATTAGCACATTGCCCACATTCCATCTGGATGTAAGTTTGAATACACATTCAGTCTGCATCCTCCCTGAATATCCAAAGACTATAGATCCTATATCACTTAACTGGCTTTCTGGGAACTAGGCATATGTAGATAAAGAATTAGATAAGTTTAAATTTATGCACAGGCTATGTTACCTCCCCCTTTGATGTCTGCTTAAGGCTGTTAAGCTTCAGCATCACTATTGTCAAACTGACTTGTATGTACATAGAGCCATGAGATGGGAAGCTGTCTGTTTTTTTACACCATTTATTAGGGCATGTATCCTGCTTATGATGAAAAGGAAGAGGCAAGGAAGTATGTTGCATCTTCCTATGAGGAAGGCAATTATTCCCACCAGAAGTTAGAAATTGTTTCCTATTAGTTTCCACAGGGATTACTTAAATTCCAACCGTTCCAGGTTTGCAATGGGAAATGAGCAATTTTACCATTTTGTTTGTAATTTCATTGAAAAACCTTTCCAGTGCTGCCTAGTTCAAGGTAGCAATTAGAGAAATTGAACTTTCCACAAATTCCCCTTCAGCTACCAGGAGATAGTCTAGGGTGAGATGGATTTGATAGATAGCATTTCTGAATTTATATTGCTGTTGGACTAGTAAGTTTAGAGCATGAACAATTTCATTAGTCATTATTTCTACCATGTCTTGTAAGTGGATGATTAAATTTAGCATATAGATAGGGGTTTGATAACTTCACATGCCATCCTCTGCTCAAGTTGCTGGCCCCTAGTACTGGACTATACACTCAAGGGACCATTCATTATCTCCCCAGGTAAAGACAGCCCTTTTTCTCATATGTTTTGATATACAGGTTGGCTCAGCTCTTTCCTTTCTTCTAAGGAATGAGGAAGAAGGAGTGTTTTATTGTACTGAACATACAAGTACCAAACCAATTTTGCATAAGTTCTTGGAATGTGACTTTCCCAGAAATCCACTACAGATAATTTTGGGCATTAAAGGAGCCCTTTCCTGTGGACTTCCACACTGTGATTAATTTGGGAAAAGGACGAATTATGAGAATGAGGTCATATTCATTTAGTGTTCCCCAAGGCCCTGTTTTATTGGTGTGATTTTGAATCTTCCCTCCCATACATGTTAGGTTTTCAACAGATCTAGAGGAATTTAGGCATACACTTTAAGCACAATATGTTCCTATGACAGAAATTTGCAAGGGCTACACGCCATCTCAGAGGAGAGCCAGGAGGTCAGTTTCATTATATGGTTGGCTGTAATTTTATTCTCTAGTTTCCCAGGGCCACTGGTCTCTCATATTAGTTCCTCCACATACATAGCATGAGGAGACAATTAAGACTGCCCCTACTACCACAGCTAGGTTTTTAAAGAGGTTTTTTGCTATTTGCAGAATGGAAAATTGTCTTTCCATTTCCTCATAGAAGGAATGGAACAGAGAGTGTGCTTTACATGTGAGTGTGTATTCCAGATACCCAACACCGATATAGACCCTTGGGCTTACTCCTTTATCATCAATGCAGAGGCCCACTTGTGCACCCTGGGTTTGCCAGGATTCAGGTTTTAGGGTTGAGTGGTTTAAGGGATTATATTGACTGTGTGGACAGTTAGACTGGAGCAGAGTTTGGTGTATGTTTCTTTCACAAGATGGGTTTGAGTTATGGGTATCTGGAATACATGTCCAGAACACTGGGGCAGCTTGCTTAACCCAGCTGTGGTGTATCTGTGGGGTAATTTCAGCTACTTTCACTGCAGTGGGGGTGGATGAAATGACAAGATAGGGTCCTTGCGATCGAGGGATTAGTGGAGCTGATTACCTGTCTTTGACCCAGAATGCATATCCTGGTTTGTATGGGTATATGGACTTGCTTAATCTAATGGAGGCCCTTTCTTGGACCCAATCATGCAGGTTTTGTAGAGTTTTTCCTAAGCTGATCATTTGCTGATCTATTGATAAATTTCATTTTTTCCCTGAGATCCACTTCTATATCTTGGATAAAGTCGGTGGCTCCCAAAGAGGATTTTTTAAAGGGTTTTGCTTAGCTTTTGGCTTGTACTGGCTCGAATGTGGGGAGGGTCCTCGGGAGTACTTGCACCCATGTTAGCCCAGTTTCTTGGCAATATAAGAAGATTTATTGTACTCCCACACTGCTTCTAGTGTTTCCAGAATCTATGTGCCATATTTAATGACCTTTCTTTCTGTGTTAATAAGTCCTTTTGGTTTGTATAAGCCTCCATGCATGTACAGGGTAAAGAAAGCTTATCGGAGTCTATGCATGTGTTAACCTGGGCCACAGTCACAAGTTGTAGGGCTTAGGTGAGGGCAATGAGTATGGCTTTTTGTGCAGATGTGTTACCCAGAAGACACAGGACATCCACTGTAGTGTTGGGGATCACCACAGTTTATCCCACTCACTGGTCACAGACCTGATCAGAGCTACTCCCATTCATGAATAACTACATGTCAGGATTTGGTAGTGGCTAGTCTTGGAGGGCCAACCTCCTAGAATACACCTCTTGCAATGTCTCCAGGCAGTTATGAGTTGAACCCCCAGCTCAATGGGTAGCAGGTTAGAAGAATTTAGGGTTTTTATGAGTTCCAGTTGGACAGATGGATTTTCACATAGTAAGGTTTGATATTTAACCAGGTGTCTGTTAGTAAGCCAGTGTGTTCCTTTGGCTCCTAGGATTGTGACTATTGCCTGTGGAACCCAAACAATCATAGGCTTCCCAAGAGTCAGTTTTGTGGTTTCTAGTGTTAGCAATGCTGCAACTGCTACAGCTTGCAGCCATGAGGGCCATCCCTGGGCTACAGTGTCCAGTTGTTTGAATAGATAGTCTACAGGTCTTTGCCAGGAACCCAGGTACTGAGTGATACATCTACTGCGATGCCTTGCTGATTATGAACATAGAAGTAGAATAGTTTAATGAGATGTGGAAGCTTGAAGCTCAGTGTTTCCATCAGAGCCTGCTTGAGAGTGGTGAAAATGATTTTCTGTGGTGCTTCCCATAGCAGGAGCTCACAATCTACCCCCTTTGTGGCTTCATACAAAGGACTCATGGGGATCCCAAAATTGGGGATCCAAATGTGGCAGAATCCAGCTGCTCTGAGGAATTCTTACAACTTTCAGTGAGTGCTGGGCTTAGGCAGTCTAGAGATTGCTTCTTTTCTTTCTGGTCCTAGTGGACAGAATCCCTGTGCTTTTTTATAACCTAGATATTTGATCTGAGGTAAGCAGATTTGGGTTTTCTTTGTAGACAACTGATAACCCTTTCATTGCAGATGTTTTAAGAGGGCATGGGTTCTGCTACCACAGGCTTACTAGGTAGGCTTTCTGAGGATGAGGATGAGTTCACCTACAAATTTGAGGAGAAAACAATTACAGCTTTCTCCTTCAAAAGACTTGAGATCCCTGTCCAGGGCTTTTCCAAAAATAGTAGGAAATTTTTTTAATCCCTGAGGGAGCTGTGTCCAGGTTAGCTGTTGGTTTTCCCAGGAGCTCGTAATGTCCCACATAAAGGCAAAAATCGGTTGACTCTGGGGTGCTTTCCAAATGTGGGATGGCATCTTTAAGATCCTGGTATGAATAATTGAATGCTAATGAGGGTATCAAGCTGAGGAGAGTGTAAGTGCTGGGAACCGACTGGGTGTAGGATCAATACTGCAGAGTGGACACCTCGCAAGTCCTGGATCAGGCAGAAATCCGCATCAGAATTTTTAACTGGGAAGTGTAGACTATTTCATAGAGACTGGAATGGCTTTATTATGCCTTCATTCAGGAATCTCTGAATATGTAACTGGGCATTTTCTTGCACTTCATGGGTAACTGGATATTGCTTTATGCCCTCTGGGCTGGCTTTAGGCTTCATTTCAACAATAATGCCATCCCCATTGGATTGCCTGCTTCCCATACTTCAGGGTCATCCTTGAAGAGGAACTGTGCTGCCATAGATTGTTTGATTTTGCTGAGGCAGAACAGTCTCCTATTCTTCTGCAGAGGGAGGGTTAGCAGTATTTTCAGAGACTTTGGTGGTCTCAGTGCTAACATGGATTTCCCAGTGGCATCAAAGGTAACCTGAGCTTCTAGTTTAGATAGCAGATCCCAATCCAAGAGTTGACTGGACATTCAGGGAGATAACAGAACTCATGAGTGATTTCTTCATGCCGGTTGTCACAGGTCCTAGCTTGGAGGAAAGGCCACTGGGTGCTTTTACCAGTTGCCCCTAGGATAGTGTCTTGTCTATTTGATAATGGCCTGACTGACCTGGTCATTACAGAGTGCTGGTTCCCAGGGTTGACAATCATATGCATGGTGTGGTCCCCAATTTGGAATCTGACCATAGGTGCTATGGGGCTGAGAGGAGCATTGTCTGATCTAATAGTTCTGATCAGAGCCCTCTATTCCCACAAGACCAATGAGATGATTTGTAGTTTTTCTTTTGGAATTTTTGAAATCCGAGGGTTTAGTTTGCAATGCTCTGCTTACTCTCCTGGCTAATGTTTTGGCCACTTTCTTGGTATTGAAGACCAGGATCCCAGAATTCTCTGAGAAGGAAGATATATTAATAGCTGGCCAGACTTGGTTAACTTCTGTCCAAAATAATGAGCCTGAATAGGATTTCTAGGTTGCTTTTATACAGAGGATGTAAGAATGGGGGAATCAAGTGGTGCTTTTATGTAAAAAGGACTTTCGTTATTGGTTTCTTAAAGTTTTAAGTGTTTGTTTGATACTGGGTAGGTCTGAAATAACATATCACTCATATTCTTGGCAAGTTTTCATTAACATATTGCCCACATTCCAGGAAGCTTGAATTAATATATCACCCACATTCTGTCTGGATGTAAGTTTGAATACACATTCAGTCTGCATCCTCCCAGAATATTCGAAGCCTATAGAGCTTATATCAATTGGCTTTCTCAGAACCAGGCATACATAGATAAGGATTAGACAAGTTTGAATTCAGGCACAGGAAATATTAGTAGAACTGTGGAAAATCAAGTTTTTGGTAGGCAATTTATCCCTCAGTAAAACTGAAAGAAAACAAATCCAGACCTAATCTTATGTTTGCTGAGAGGGCCTCCTCACTCATATGTTTTATGACCTGTGAACAATTGGTGCAATTTCCAGGATCTGAACTTGCCTTGGGAACTGGGGGGAGCTTCATGGGTGACATAACTGTGTGCCTATGCAACCACCACTCACTTTTTCTTGGGCAAAAGGTACGGAGGGTGATGCTCCCATTCTTGGGGCAGATGCCCAGAGCTTGACACAGATGTCCATAGTCTCAAGCTCTTGCTTCTTGCAACAAGCAGATGGGAAGAGAAAATGTCTCCTGTCATCTATCCCATATGACTACACCCACAGAACTCTGGGCAATGACATTTTATCTCCCATGAGCACTTGCCGTGGAATGCACTGAGGAGAAGGTAGGATTATATTCTGAGATCCCTGGACAATGAATCATCAGAGGTTTCTCTCAGATCACTGACTTCAATAGGAAGTGAGTCATTATGACCTCTCTTTAAAAAATACATCCACGATGTACAGTGCTTTATAAGGAGATGGTGAGAAAGCACACATTATTTTCTGTGACTGATTTGCTTTTCCATGCACTCAACATAAGATGAATTTTCAATGACTGTTTTCATAGAGAGCTCTGTAAGCAGAGACTGCATGTCCAGGAGAAAGTTCATGAGAAGTTAGGGACCTAATGTGCCTCATGGGGGATGGACATGCAAATAGAGTCCCTTCTTTTGTTCTTGAGAACACTTCCAGGCCCAGGCCCTGCAACTGTGAGAGAGGAGGCCCCAGGCTGGTTGTCTGGGCTCTTCCTTTCTGTGCACAAATGAGAGGAAAAGGAAGCACGATGAAGTGTGTGCTGACTTGACTTTTCCTGTTGTCAATTTTCCATGGTAATATGAAGAAACTGGAGATGATGCTGTGTGTGGGAATGAATGTCTGTGTGTGTTTATGTGTGAGTAGGGTGTGTGTGTCATTGTCTTTCTCTGTGAATGAAATTTTACTTTTATTGTTTATAGTTGCCTAGTGTGAGGGCCAGCTTGTGGAATCTGGGGGAGATTTGGCACAGCCGGGAGAGTCTCTAAGACTCTCCTTCACATCTTCTGTATTCACATTCAGGAGCTATGAAAAGCCCTGTGATCACCAGGCCCCAGAGGAGGGCTGGAGTGGGTCTCATATATTAGCAGTGGTTGTGGTAACATAATGTATGCAGATTCTCTGAAGGGCAGGTTCCCACTTCTCACCCCACTCTCCTCCTCCCACACCAACAACCTCTTTCATTTTTGCGGCACATTCATTGTATTTGATGAATACCTTTTGAGCACTACTACATTACATGGATTATAGTTTACACTGTAGTTTACACTCTCCCTCAGTCGGCTCAGTGAGTTATAGCAAGATAAAAAATGTCCTGCCTCTGTCCCTGCAATGATCTTCAGGACAACTCTAAGTCCCAAAAAGGTCCCCATATTGATGCAGGCTATGGGTGGGAAGCTCTTTGTCTCTTCAGAGATAACCTTATCCTAAACTGTCCTGACTTGTGGGTGTGGAACGTTAAGAAACTGCAGTCCTGCCCTTGGTGACCATCGCCGTGACTCCAGTCCCAGGAAACAGTTTAACAATGCAAAGTCTATAGACTTTAAATATTCAGGGAAAATGCAAACCAAATATGCTAAAAGCTTATCTAGAATGTATGAAGTCCATGCTAAAAGCTTACCTAGGAAGGGGAAGATACATGCCATTTCAAGTCTATTGAGAATTGAAACAAAAATTCCATTTGGTCTTTCCTCTCCGTATAAAAGGGACTCAAAAATCTTGTTCAGAGCTCAGGTTTGAAACAGAAAGCCCCTGAGTCCAGCCAACCATCAATAAATCATTTTTCCTTCTCAAAATCATTCCTGAGTCCTGGCCTTTGTATATGCAAATAATTGAAACTCTCTCAAATTATAAAACATTTTTGGGAGCTCTTCCAGGATTGCAAATGAAGGCCAGAGATGGTTGCATTTTGTTGTCCCTTCGAAATCACCAAGGAAGCCAGGAGGACTTGGGTGAACCCCAAATCTGGGCGACCCTGGATTAAATTTAATCCAGAAAGATGTGGGCTCCACGAGAATCTTCCTGATGAAAATTGAGGGCAATGGAAAGTCTGAAGAGAAAGATTCTGGGAATGAGAAATAACTCTGAACATGGAAGAAGGTAAGACTCCCTGGGTGAGCACAGTTTGGAGAACCCTTGTTTTAATTGCAAAGGAGGGATGCTGATCACCTCCCGAGAGAACACTAGTAGCCCCAGAAAATTGCGGGGGAAGCTTTTCTCTCTAGGTCTGGAAAAAGGAGGAAAACCAGGAAAAAACCTGGTGTTTTGGGTTTGTCTAACTGCATGTTAGAATCTGGTACTGATCTTATGTCCATTGAAGGAGTGGAAGCTAGACTTCAATAGGAAAGGTTGTTTATAGGTTTGAGTCCTAATATCCTGGAGAAAAACTGGGAAAAATCATGGTGTTTTGGGTTTGTCTAACTGCATGTTGGAATCTGGTACTGGTCTTATATCCACTGAAGGAGTGTAGGTTTGATTGTAATAGGAAGAGCTGTTTATAGGTTCAAGTCCTAACATCCTGGAAATTGGTCTGGATTGTTTTAAAAACTTGGTTACAGGAAAATGGATTGGATTTTCTAGTGAAGCTTGGTCTGGGTGTAAAGTTAAACAGTGAAAAAGGTCTAGCTGGAATCTTTTGTTTTGATGGCTGTTGGGGCAGCCATGCTGAAAAAATATATAGAGAGAACTTGTGGGTCAGATCAGTGACCTTTGTGTTTCTGTCTGTGTCAGCTCAATGTGGGTGTTGAACTTGTGTGGTTATGTAAATTGGTGGAATTTATTTGTGCTGTAACCCTCCCTTGCCATTGGCAAGGGGGTGAATTGATTATGGGACAAGATTGAGGAGTCTGGTTGTATGTGGAGTCTGTTTGCTCTGCTGCCTCATCTCTGGTCCACCCCTGTCCTGGGGCTTGGAGGTCATCTGTGTCCATGCCACGCATCTGGGTTTTTTGGGGCTACCCCAGTCAGGGTGGCTGGGTCCGCAGGAGGGGTGCCAAATTTGAGTAGGTTCTGTTTGCCCATTTTGCCAGAAACCTGGAAAGGGGGGAACAGCTTGCCCCTTTCCAGTGAGTCCACACCTTCTATGCATAAGCTGCATTCCTGCTTGATTGTTGTGCACCCGACAGCCTGGAAGAGGGAAGGTAAAGGGGTGAAAAGCAGAACCAAAATAAATGTATTAAAGTTCCCTCCCTAGGGTGTCAAAGGCCAAAAATACATTTCCATTCTGCCCAGGTTCTTTACTTTTCAGAATCTCTCTCTCTGTAAGACTGAAGAAATACTTTGGAATGTTTTAAAATTGTAAACTTGTCCGAAGAAAGCAGGCTATGTCTTGAAACAATAGACCTCTAATCACTTAATAGCCTTTTCAATTATCGGGCTGAGAAATTCAGGGTGGTGAGGCTACAGAGTAAAAAGAAAAAGAAAGGAATGAAATGCCACTTTGAAATCTATGTTTAGCTTTTGTCAGTTGCTGTAGCCTAAGAATTCATGGTAAAAAAAGTAAAAATGTAGTTTAAAATGAATCTATAAAGCCAATACTCTCTTGCTGTTGAATTAAATGCATAATTTGCAGATGAAAATTTGTTCCATTACTAAGGCAGTACTTCACAGAATTTTTCCTAATAACATCTTGTAGCTTAATTAATAGAGGTATCCAATTCACCTTAAGGTTAAAAATATTAATAGAAACTGTAACTAAAAGGTAACATCATTTATAAATGCTTTCATATTATAAAACATCAGAAAGGTAATAACTGAAATATCTGGGTGAATTTAGTCTGAAACTATTATTGTAAGTGTAAATTCTAAACTAACCTTTCCTTCATTTATGGTTACTTCAACCTAACCTCACCTCTTGCCTTTAGCTATGGTTACTTCATAATAGCATCACCCCTACAGTCCAGAAAAGAGCTGGGGCATCCCTTTCTCCTGTCCTTGTATTAGTAACCCTGCTTTCTCTCATGAATCCAAGTGTAAACTAAATTGCTGCCTGGTGAAATTCTTAGCCCTTAAAGTTAAATGACCACTGGAGTTTTATTATCTCCAAGGACTGGGGGGAATAAAGGAAATCTCCTGCTGTATTTGTCGGTGTTCCTAAGAGTGACAATTCATGAGAGAACCAGGTTGTCTCCCTCAGGCTTCAAGAATTAATCTTGTTGCTTATCCAAAATTCTGCTAAATTCAAGGTAAAATATAATATTCTGAAACAAAAAAGAATTGCTAAAACATTGGGAACATTTTGGTTACAATCCATTAGTTAAGAAAAAAATTTCTTGTGTAAAACTGCATGGTCATATTGTAAAACTACACAGTCATTGTGCAAATTAAGAAAAGATTCAGGAGTCTTTGAAATGTTTTGCAGGAACATTTATTTTGTTAAAAAAAATGGAAGTTTTAAGTAACTAAAGTTATGTTTTTGTGTCAAACTATTCATGTCTGCCTATTTGCTCAAATTGTTGATGTTAAATACACTGTTATGTAAGTAATATATATTTCTGAAACCCAAATTAAGCTAAACAATATATAAAATAATGCAAATTATAAGTAACATCAATGAGTTGTGTTTCTGTGTCTAACTATTTGTGTCTACCCATTTTCTCAGTGTATGTCTTCACACATCAGGGTAATAATATCAAATTAATAAATGAAAATTCTTAAAAGAGCTCTATTCAAATTGTTAAAAATTAAATATGCAGTTATATGTGAATAATTATTCTTGGAGCCCAAATTAGACTAAGCAGGATAGAAAAGCCATATAGAAATCTAATTATAGGAACTTTTGAAAAATTGCCTCCTCTTTGCAAGAGTTTTGAGGGCAGGACTAGGTGTGACATACTAAACCTATCTACTAGGTTGAGGAATTAAGAATCTGTTTGCCCTGTAATTTTCCAGTTTAAACCTTTTGTCAGCCATAAAATAAAGGTAACTAGTGACTCTGTTGACAAATTTCAGTAAATAAAAAGTCCATAAAAATTATGGAGAAATCTTTCCTGAATTATGATTAGACAAATTAGGCAGTTGTGTAATTGAAACTTGTAAGTCAGTATGCTTTTAATCATTATTCATTTTCATAACGTATCAAAGAAAAGACATTTTAGCTTCATGTAAAAAAAAAGAACATTCCTTGCATAAACTATAATGGGTTAAATTTCATTTAGCTCAGATATAATCTCCCTTAGTTTAAAAAACACCCTTTAAATAAATTAACATTATATGTACAAAATCTTTAGCGTAATAAAACTTGTAATTTCACGTTAATGAAATTAAGCTAAAAAAGAAAGATTGTAGATATGCTCTCTTAAATAAAGTAAATTCTTTGGTAATTGTAATTTAATAAGTTTATTTAAATGTAAGGTAACTAGTCAATGTGGTTGCAGTCAATTATAAAAAGTTTGTAAAACATCTTCCAAACTGAAAACATTTAAATAGTTCTGGTTCTAGAAGTCATTTTTAACTAAAAACATGAATTGGTATTGGTGGCAAAGAATAACTTCGTGATAATAAACCTGTCTGAAGGCCACTGCAAGGTGCATATTTCAGTAAATGGTAATAAAACATTATCTTGATTCTATTGGGAATCTTCTGTTTTCAAATTAACAATGAAATATAGTTTTTCCCCTCTATTACTAAAGTAAAATACCCACTATTATCTTAATGGAAAAATTATATGAGTAAACAGTCTTTTGATGTGTTGTGTGGCACTAAATTGTTTAAAATATATATAAAAACAAGGAATGAACTAACATTGTCAAACTCTTTTGTACATTCAAACCAGGCCTTGAATACATTACAAGTTGCCTCTCCATGTGAGTTATTGGCTAGGCTGGTCACTGACCCCTCAATTAAAAATATTTGCTATATCAGCCTCTGGTTCTGCTCCTGAAGTCGATGGACACAACATTGTAGATTCAAGCTCCTGTAGTAGCCAATAATGACTCAGAACAGTCAAGTGTACAATGGGTATTGCCTCCAGATTGGCACTGTTCCATACTGTTGGAGAGCACTATTCACCAAGCTGGTAAAATACTGGAAACTCTCTAAGGTCAACGATGTTGTGACTTGCTCACTGTGTGAAGAACGTGCTAAGTGGAGCCATGATACCAGGATACTCTAAGTAAAACTTAAACACAATTGGCATTATGGACTGCTCCCATGGAGAGATAACATGTAAAGTATTACAAACCTAAAATTTATAACTGTTAATTGGAACTCTGAGTCTTTATGCATTAAGAAATACATTAGTTAATATTAAGTGCTATACTTTTATCCTGTACTAAATTTATGCCTAATAATTTTAACATTATATTTTCTATTTTGAATCAAGTGCAAAAGTATATTAGACATGTTAGTTTCCTAGTAAATTCATTTTATAAACAGTTAATAAATATGTCTATAGAATAAGGTGGCAGGCTCAGCCAGGCTCAGTCAACTTACTATTCTACTGTACTCTGCTGTGTAGCAAAAATAAGGCTTGCATGCTAATAATGTCTCCTATTGAACAGTCTAAATTACCAGAAATTATACAATTAAAACAAAAATGTAAAAAATCTTTATTCTGTAGTTCTGATCACTCCCACAGCTAAAAACTAAGAAAATTTTCAACGTGCTGTACTAATCCTGAATGAAACCAATTGACCAAATGGTCCCAGTTCACCAGAATCATCTGACAGAGCACATGATTGCCAATCATTAAACAGCTTGAAATGTGTCTTCAAACAAAGCTAAGTATCTATTGCAATTTCTCTATAAGAATAAATAACTTAGGAATATATATAACTTAGGAATATATATATATATATATATAATTTAGGAATACATATATATACTGTTCCCACCAGCTTTTAAAATTGGCACCATCTTTATAGACACCTTATCTTGCCTACTTCTGTAATCCAATGTCCTCTTTAAAATCAGGTATTCCAAAAATTTTAATTTAGTTTGTTTCTTTCACAATGAACATCTTATCAACCATATGAAAACTTCATCCAACTTCATGCAGAAGGCCAGATCTATCTTTCTCCAGTTAAAATAAAATAGAATTTTACACCTTGTTGAGCAATGACTACAGCCAATGGCCAGCAGGAAGCAGTTACAGAATAGAGATCATCTCCCTTCAGCACCACTTTAAGATTAAAGGTATAAAGTCTTTAAGGGTGAAACAGGATTGATACATGGATCTGAAGCCTGGCTGGAAATCCACATGAGCCAGTAGTGGCAGGATGACTGCAGGGGGGCCCCTGCCCCAAGGTTCTACTGCCTGGAGTGAAAACTTCTAAACTTCTAGGAACAGATTCCTGGATGCTACACTGAAAATTGATAAATAATCAATCAAAACAACAAACAACCATCCACCTCGTAGCTCCAACAATAATTATGCCAAAGCTTAGGAAGTTTAACTTTGGCATAAGGGGGAAATGATGTGGGCTATGTGTAGGAAGGCCTTTGTCTCTTCAGAGATAACCTTAACCTAAACTTTCTGTCCTGACTTGTGGGTGTGGAACGGTAAGAAACTGCAGTCCTGCCCTTGGTGAATATGGCAATGACTCCAGTCCACGGAAACAGTTTAACAATGCAAAGTCTATAAATTTTAAATATTCAGGGAAAATGCAAACCAAATGTGCTAAAAACTTATCTAGATGTATGAAGTTCATGCTAAAAGCTTACCTAGGATGTGGAAGATATATGCTAATTCAAGCCTAGTGAGAACTGAAACAAAAAGACCATTTGGTCTTTCTTCTCCATATAAAAGGGACTCAAAAATCTTGATTGGAGCTCGGGTTTGAAACAGAAAACTCCCAAGTCCAGCCGGCCATCAAAAAATCATTTTTCCTTCTCAAAATCATTCCTGAGTCCAGTCCTTTCTATACACAAATAATTGAACCTCTCTCAAATTCTATAAAAATATCACACATCTTCTTCCCTCTCCCTGCCCTCAACAACCCCCATGGCCACATTCTCCAGATCAATGATACAATTTCTTCTATTGCTAGAGTCACAATAGTTTCACAGTAGAAAACCAGTTAGTCCACCCTAATCCATAATTTATTCCTCCATTCTATGGACCCTGGGATGGCAATGTCCATTCCACCTCTATATTGAGAGGGAGCTTAGGTCCCACATGGCTGATGGATGTGATTCTTCTTGAAGTTGTAGACTCTCTTGGTTCCAAGATGTGGTGGTTGACCATCCTGATCTCCTGTTAACTTACCTGTGTATGCTAACTGGAGAGTAGATGTTGCAACTGTGCCGAGGCTCTGGGCCCAGCTGGCATATGGACAGTCCAGAGATCTAAGTATTCTGACCATACACAGACCTAAGTGCCAAACACAACTAGGCCTAGAGCTGCTGGGTGCCTAAGAGTTACCTCTTCAGAGCCTCCATGTTGCTCAAATGTACCAACTTTCTAAGCCAAAATCAGCATGTGACTGAATTTCCTTTCCCCCAGTGTGGAATATGACTCCTGGTATGAGCCTCCCTGATGCTGAAGGGTTATTACCAATCACCAACTGTTGACAAAATGAGAAAAAGACCTTGAATTAATGCAGGAAAATAGTATAGATGAATGAGTTTGTATGGCTACGGGTCTTCAAAATGAGTTGGGAGGTCATCAGAGAGGTTTCATTTTGCATGTCTCAGCAGGATCCCAGAGACAGTCAAAGTAGATACAATCCCAGGTAGTGGTGCTCCTGAGGGCTATATGTTCTACAATCATGGCAGATGGTTCTGGAGTTCAGTACCTTGATAATGGGCCCTGGTTTGGAATTTGTGCTCCTGCTTGTGATGGGAATGGACTCAGATGTGACTTTTTCACCTTGCCTCTTCTATCACTTCAACAGACCGATTTAGAAAATCAGTTGGTGTGTAGAGAAGGGAAAGGAGAAGATTAAAGAGTTAAGGAGAGATGAAAAAATCAGGGGAATTCATTTTCTGGTTTATAATGATGGTTATCTATTTGTAAATATCTGCAAATATTTATCAAATTTGACACTTTAGTACATGAATTAATTTTGTTTATAAGAACTAATGATTTATCCCTGTTTTCTAGTTCATTAACATTCATTTAGTAAAAGCATAGACCATTTATAAATTTTACACTCAAGTTTAGTTCTGTCAAGGGGAGATGCTGTTCACTAAAGTAAAAGGTCTCTTGCACTTCTTTTGCATTCTTTGTTAATTAGGGTAGGTTGGATCCAGCCTGAGCCATTTTACTGGTTTCTGTGCAAGACTAACCCTTGTCAAGACATGGGAATTTTCCCCAAGAAATGCATATTTCTGAATACCAAGTTTATACTCATCTATCACATACTATTACCTGGCTATGTTTTTGTTAAGACTTTAATTTATTCCAGATATATTCCCAAAATTTATTAAATATTGGGGTATATTGTCCTCCTTTGTCATCCAAATAATTTGTTTTGGGGTTCCCCTGAAATTTTTTGTTCCACCTTCTGTGATTTATGACATTCCATTTTCATGGCATAATTTGATGCTGAGATCCAGGGAAGGACTGTATTTTATCCTACACTACATCATGATATCCAAGTAGTTTGTACTCTATTTTCACACAAAACAATGTTATTTTGTAAATATTGGTTTAGTAAATGAAGATCCACTCATGTTATTTTTGTGTGTAAAAAAAAAGTATTTCCAAACATCTGAAAGAAGGTAATGATTTGAAATTTTTGCATCATAATGCCAGGTAAACTAAATATTCACTTCAAAATCCCAACATACACATTAATCACATAATATCAGACAGAATAAACTTTAATCTGTGACTGTTTATTTGAGGGAAAATACCACATTCCTTCACAGAGCCGCTAGCAATATGCCTCATAATGAAATGATATTTTCTTAATTTCATAGATGGTTACTTCAAATCATCTTCATTATTTCCCATATTCTCTTATATGGTGTATAGTGAGATACACCTTAAAATTCTAAAATTTGAGGAGATATTTAGTATTGTGGGAAGCTGGCTTACTTATTAGTCACTTCTTTTTTATTGTACAAGATGTTCTAAGTTGAGATTACCTTATTGTAGATGTTGCAAGTTGCTTCTTGTTATTGTACAAGATGTTCTGATTTGCCTCCTGTTATTGTAAATTACCTTACTGTAGATGTTGCAAGTTGCTTCTTGTTATTGTACAAAATGTACTGAGTTGCATTCTTGTTACTATAAATTACGTTATTGTAGATGTTGAATGTTGCTTCTTATGTTGCAGGTTGTTTCTTGTAGCTCACAGTTGCTTGTTAGCTTTCAAATAATTATGATGAGGAAACTAGGGTTGAAGCTCTCAGTTTCAAAAGCTGTGAAGACCCCTGGTCCCACCTTTGTTTCCTTTCTTGTGTCTTTCTTTCTCTCCTTTTATTTCTTCAGTTCCACATCGCCTTCCCTTCATACAGACCTATTGCTGAACTAGTCTTGGCAATTTAGGATTTGTGTATCATCATAATATTCCATAGAAGAACACAAGGTAATATAAAGGAAAAAATTCCCTGTCTAGACAATGTTTCAAAGATGGTTAATTGGCTCTAGGAATGAAAGAAATTGTATCATCAATATGGAGACTTTGGCCATGGGAATTGCTAAGTGTAGGAAGAGCAAGGAAGAGGTGTGATATGGGGAATTTGGGGGAATTAGAGTTGTCTTTATTGATATTGCAGGGACAAATGCTAGACATTGTTCATCCTGCCATAACCCACTGGATGGCCTGGGGGAGAGTGTGAACTATAATGTAAACTATGTTCCCTGTGGTTTGTCAGTGCTGCAGGGTGTATTCACCAAATTCAATGAATGTGCTTTATTGATAAAAGGGGATGTTCATGTGGGAGGAGTGGAGATGGGGTGGGGTGGGGAGTAAAGTATATGGGAACCTCATGTTTCTCAACATAACATTTTGTGTGACCTATTTATTTTTAAAAAAAGACTATAAAATTGATAAAATACAATAAAAAAGAGTCAGTAAGCATAGAGAGGAGGCTATGCATATTGGGTATCTTGACTTTATATATACACTTTTATTGTCAAAAATTCTGGTAGTATTAGTAGTTAAAATATCTAAAATATATGAAAATTTTTTATAACTACTCTTTTTTTTTCAGACAGGTAGATTGAATTTGCACAGCCACTTTACCATTTGCTCTTGGGGTATTTGTCACATCCAAAAACATCCTAATACTACAATGTGAATAGCAGTGAAAGCACTCATGTGTAGATAGATAACTCTTCTAATCACTTTTCTAGTCTTATGCAACTTAACCATTGCCAAGAATTAGCAGAGGGGAGCAGAGTTAGTCAGGAGGGAAAAAGAAGAATAATAGGTCAACTCAGAAAATTCTTTCTTCCAAGATAGCTTCTGGAAAATATCTGATTTGTGACCTAAAATCCACTTGGGGACAATGAAATATTGATCATGTATTTGCTGAAGCAAATTGAATTGAGTGGCTATCAGGACAACCAGCAAGATGGCAGCAGAGTAAGGAGCTCCTAGAGACAGGTCCTGCTACAGGGCAGTTACTAAATACTCAGAGCAATCTGAAGCTATCTGAAGCACCTGTTTGAAGCCTTGAGGAGTCCAGAAGATAATCCTTCAACATACTTGAAGGAATGGAAGGAGAAGGTTGCCCAACTGCACAGAAGATTCATAACTATAGCTCTCCACACCATGGAGGCCAGTGCCTATCCTTCACTGGAGGCAAAAGTTGCTTTGGGACCTGTTTCATGGCTGGAAGTGAAAGTTCCAATTCCCAAAAAGAGGTGAGGAAGAGACGATTGGACACCAACATCAGCTACTGATGAGTAAATTCAGTGGGCTAAAGTATAATCCTAAGAGGAGCAAAATTTTGCCTGTCCAAGTCAGAAAGGGTCAGTAGCTGCCATCTTATCTCCACACCTGACACAAGGGGAAGTGAGGTGAACTGAAAATCACAGTGCTGTTGGGGACTGGCTTCTTTCCATCCAGTTTAGATTGCAGATCTAGCCTAGAGCCCAACACAACCTCCAGCAGGAAAGAAGCTGGAGGGATCTGTGCCATCCTTTTGGGGAAAATTCTGACCAAGCCACAGAGGTCAGTGATTATTCATCTTTGGTGTTGCAAGCCAGTCCAGGAGCTATTCTAATGCTGGAATTGGATGCTCCATTTCTCAAAAATAGAGAAGGAGGAGATGGTTGGCAACCAATTTAGGCTAATGATTGGTAGACTCACCTGGCTAAGGTATAATCCTAGGAACAGGTTGTGTGTGAATCTGTCCAAGTCAGAAAGAGGCTGGTAGCCAACATTTTGAAAATGCCCCCAGCATGAGGTGAAGCCAGGTGCGCCAAAAAATACAGTCATGGTAGAAACCAGTTTCTGTTACCCAGATAAGCCTGCAGACCTTGACTAGACTTCAACTCCATCTCTGACACGGAGGAGGCTAGTGGGCCCTGCTTCAGCCTATCCAGGTAATGGAAGTTACACGTGATTGGCACAGACTGAATAACTGGAAGTCTACCAAGGCAACTGCAGCCATCTTAGACCCACACTGCACAGATTGACGCCCACATCTACAGCTCCATCCCCACTCCAGGAAAGGGAAAAAAGAGCATGAAGCTTCATCAGTCCCTCTGGGCAACTACAGTCTAAGCCTACATGACATGGATTATTCCGCAATGCTATGACTCTGGCTCAACCCTTTGTAAAAGACAAAGTTGGGAGATACTTAATTGGGCCCTGGAACAATGAGAGCATCTTGAGCCTCCACACCATATACCACCAATTACATCCCTGGCTTCTTCTGTAAAACCAGCAAGGGATAAAAGGCAGGAAGCCCTAAACAAAAGAGAAAAACTGCACCCATAATAAATATTCTAGTATGTTAGATGTCAAGACACCAAAAAAAACACAAAAAACAAAAAACAATCCACACCAAGAAATGGGAAGATACAGCCCAATTACAGGAAAAATATAAGCCTCCAGATGACATAAAGAAGTTGAGACAACTAATCATAGATGTTCAAACAGATCTTCTTAATAAATTCAATGGGATGGCTAAAGAGATTAAGGATATTAAGATTTTGGAGGAGCATAAAGAAGAATTTAAAAGCATGCATAAAAAACTAGCAGATTTTATGGGAATGAAAGGCATAATAAATGAAATTAAAGAAACATTGGAGTCATATAACTGCAGAGTTGAGGCAGCAAAAGAAAGGATTGGTGAGCTTGAAGAAATGGGCTCAGAAAGTGAACATACAAATGAACAGATGAGGAAAAGAATGGAAAATATTGAACAAGGTCTCAGAGGCCTAAATGACAGCAAAAGCATGCAAACATACATGTCATGGGTATTCAAGAAGGAGAAGAGGAGGGGAAAGGGGCAGAAGGAATATTTGAAGAAATAATGGTAGGAAATGTCCCAACCCTACTGAAGGACATATCCAAGAAGCACAAAATTCCCCCTTCCTAAAAAGTCTGAATAGACAAACTCTGAGACACATACTAATCAGAAATTGAAATACCAAAACCAAAGGGAGAATTCTGAGAACAGCAAGAGAAAAACAATGCATAATATATATGGGACACCCAATAAGAATGAGTGCTGATATTACCAGAAACCATGGAGACAAGAAGACAGAGGAGGTGGGGCAAGATGGTGGTTGAGTGAGTGCACCTTATAGTCTCTCCTTGTTTGAAAGCTATTGTCTCAATATCTGTACATCAGTTTCAGTAAATATGATATGAATAAGTTAAAAGATTATCATTGTGGAAGGGAAAAGGTTTTATAATGGATATGTGGGAGTACTGTATATTGTATATATGAATTACTGTGATCTAAGGCTCTTGTGAAGAGAAGCTCAATAATTAGGAAAAAAGAAAAGAAAAAGATAGGATGTAGAATTTTTCCAAATTAATATGTATTCTATATCTAACCTTTACACTCATCGCTATATTCCATTTTACTATTAGGGGAACCTGGCATTATATTGGGCTTCACCTTTCAGGAAGTTTTGGATCACAGAGTGGTTCAACAATGGCAATGGAGGAATACTGGTATGGGATGTTATTGACAGGGGACATATGGTTGACAGGGAGTTATACAGGGCATGTGTCCAGGGTGCATGGAAATGTTTGCATATTCTCATAGCGGAAACAATTAAAAACAACAGCTGGGGGTTGGCTCTGTCATGGTCCCTAGGGGAGCAGTGGCAGTCCCCCGGGTGCAACGGCAAGGACCAGGAAGGAATGAGGGTCCAACAGTGAGCCCCTGATACTAATGACTATGCTTGTGAGCCTATCCACCTGAAATAAGAAAAAGGCCTAGAACAGCACTGTGCCTAAGAGTTCCATCCTGACAGCCTCCATGTTACTCAAATGTGGCCAGTCTCGAAGCCAAACACAGCATGTAAATGCAATGCCTTCCACCCAGCATGGGACATGACACCCAGGGATGAACCTCCCTGGTGCCAAGGGATCACTGCCAATTACCAGCTGATGATGTAACTAGCAAATGACCTTGAATTAAAGGTTCAACGTGGACCAGCAGAATATCCCTGTCTACATATAATAAGAGGAGTTAAAAATGGTGTTTGACCTAAAGTAAGGGGGAATTGGAAAGGACAAATGAGTTTATATGGCTATGAGTCTCTAAAAAAGAGTCTGGATGTTGTCAGAAGGATTGCCCTTATGCACACCTGAGCAGAGTCTCAGAGACAGATAAAGTACATTCAACACCAGGTATTGGTTCTTTTGAGGGCTAAAGAGACCCACAGGTTCTATGGTCACGGCAGATGGAGTTCACTGCCATGTCAATAGTCCCTTCTTTGGAGTTGGTGTTTCTGTGTGATGGAGCTGGACTCAGATGTGATCTCTTTTCACAAGCTTTTCATGCTACTTTACTGGACTTGTAGTTGGTGCTGCGGTTTATGATATGTCTAGGGGATTTGAATCTCTGGACTGACAATATGATAGCCAGGCGCTGAGCCTCAACAGGCTTCATCTCCTACGCTCTGATTTATTGGACTTACCCCACTCAGCTATCATGGAGTTGAAGGAGGTCAACCACCAAACCATGGAGCCTAGAGTGACTACAACTGAAAGCAGGAGGATTGCATCCAGTATCCATGTGGAATCTAAGCCCCCTCTTGACATAGATGTGGAATGGACACTTCCAAGCCAAGGTCCACAGGAAGGAGGAATACAGTAAGGATTAGAATGGACTTAATGATATTCTATTCATGAACTATTGTGGTTAATAATCGATAAAATGTGGCATTGGTGTGGAAAAAGTGGCCATGGTGGCTGCTGGGTGCAGGGAATGGGAGGAAGAGATGAGATGTGGAGGCATTTTTGGGACTCAAAGTTGTCCTGGGTGGTGCTACAGGGACAATTGCCGGACATTGTATGTCCTACCATGGCCCACTGGATGGAATGTGTGAGAGTGTGGGCTATGGTGTGGACCACTGGCAATGGGGTGCAGTGATGCCCAGAGATGTACTCACCAGATGCAATGGATGTGTCATGATGATGGGGGAGAGTGTTACTGTGAGCAGAGTGGTGGGGTGGGGGCGGTGTGGGTGAATGGGGACCTCATATTTTTTGAATGTAATATTTTTTAAAAAATGAGTAAATGAAATAAAATTTAAAAAAAAGAAGACAGAGATATGATATATTTAAGATACTACAAAAGAAAAACATCCAGTGAAGAATCATATATCCAGCAATACTGTCTTTCAAAAATGAGGGCAAGAGAAAATGGCTGTGGCTCAAGCAGTTGGGCTCCCATCTATTATCTGGGAGGCCCTAGGTTCATGTCCCAGGGCCTTCTTGTGAAGGCAGGCTCACCTGCACACTATGGAGACTGCCGGCCAGGGCGCTGCAGAGTGCCTCCCAGTCAACCAGTTTTGGGGAGTGTAGTCTGGCCTGCTAATGCCACGGAGTGCCGCCAGCCACCAGCACCACAGAGAGCAAACTCAGCAAGGTGACACAACAAAAAAAGGAAGAAAAGCAAAAATTTAAAAAAAATCGAAAAACAGAAAAATGCAGAGTGAAAGGACACAGAGACCAGACAACAAGTAAACCGCAAGGAGCAGGGAGGATAAAATAAAATAAACGAGGGCAAAATTAGAATACGCGCGATAAACAGAACCTAAGCAAGAGACCAGATTTTCAGGAAATACTAAAGGGTGTACTAGAGCCTGAAAAGAAAAGACAGGAGAGAGAGGCCGTGAAGAGATTCTAGAAATGAAGATGATACCAATAAAAGTAATTACAAGTGTCAAAATAATGGTGAAAATAAAATATGACAGATAAAACTCAGATAATCAGGAATAAACATAAACAATGTTGTGATCACTTGTATTCAGAAAACTGCGACTCAGTGTTAAAAGAAATTTTAAAAGGCCTAAATAACCAGAAGAATATTCCCTGCTCATGGATTGGAAGACTAAATATCATTAAGATATCAATTCTTCTCAAATAAATTCAATTAGATCCTTATAAAAATTCCACCGACATTTTTAAAACAATGAAAACATGATTATCAAATTTATTTACAAGGTCACGGAGTCCTGAATAGCCATAAACATCATAAAAAGGAAAAGTGAACCCTCATCTCCAGACTTTAAGTCATATTACCTAAATATAGTGGTAAAAGCAGCATGGCATTGGCATAAGGACAGACACATACACCAACGGAACCAAATGGATGATTCAGAAACAGACCCTCACATGTGTGGTCAAGTGCCTTTTGACTAGGCTGATAAACACACAGCTGGGACAGACCTGCCCATTGAACACCTGGTATGAAAGAAATGGATATCCATAGCTGAAAGAAGGAGAGAGGACCCCTATCACACACCTTATTCAACAATTAACTAAAAATGGATCAAATACTTAAAAATAAAAGCAAGAAACATTAAAAATTCTAGAAGAAATTGTAGGAAAATATCTTCAAGATTTAGTGGTAGGTGGTGGATTTGTAAAGGAGAGAGGAGGTAGACTGAGATGGACTACTGATTATATTGTCTGTAGAAGTTTAATTAGCTTTACTGTTAAAATGTAGAAATGTATAGAGTGCATGGTAACACAGTGAGTAATAGCTAGTTTATAAATGGGAGTGTGACTGAAAATGGTCGTCTAGGTATGTAAATGCCAATTGACAGAATGCTAGTGAATAATCTAGGAACTGAATAGCACCAAGAGGTGGATGAATATTGTGGTTGATGGTACAGATGCAAGAGTGTCCTTTGTGAACTAGAGCAAATGTTCATCACTGCTGCAGGGTGTTAGGAATGTGGAGAAGCATGGGAAAAATACAGCTGGAGTGACCTATGGACTGTAGTTACTAAAAATATAATATTCTTCCATCTATTTGAAAGATGTACTGTGTTGATTATGATGCAGTATGGAAAATGTGAGCCAAATGTACTCTATGGACATGGTAACAATCAGATGTTATTATCACACTTGTAGCAAATGTTCCACCACAGTGTGGTGTGTTGATGAAGGGGTGTTGTTTGGGAATTCTGCACTTGTGCATGATTGTTTTATAGGTTTACAATTTCTCTCATAAAAAATATATATTTAAAAAATAATATAGGGTGGGTTGGGGCTAAAACACACCAAATGTAGGATAAGGACTATGATTAGCAGTAAGATTTTGACAATATTCTTTCATAATTTCTAACAAACATCTCATAACAATGGTGATTTTGGTGGAGGGTTGATGTATGGGAGCCCTGATGATGCTGCATGTTTGCTTTATCAGTTCACAATTTTGATGTACACTTACTTGTTTATGTATGTTCTTATATAAATGATATAAAGATAATAATAGGGTATGTCTTTGGATCTCTGACTCTCCTGAACATCCTAAGGATTCACTTCAGTAGTTATTGAATTGGTACTTTCCAGCTGTGTCAAAGGAGGAGTCTGTGTGATGGAACATACTATGAGGATTCCATGAAGCCCCAATTCATGAAATCCAAAAATAATGCCTAGAGCATGCTGTGTCTGCAGATGGACAGTCTGTGAGCAGAGGACATGCTGTGTACTAATGACTCAGTAAAAGTGAAGGAATGTAGTGTGAGCCCAGACTCAAATCTCCCCTGTAGAGTGGCCTCAAAGGGGCACTCAGAACACTTCAACTCCAGGATCATGCATTCACAAAGGCAAGGGAGGGTGACTTTAGTTATCTGGAGATTCCTCCATGTATATCTGTGTCCCCTTCTGTCACAGGGATCAGTTGTTCTGATCAGTAGTCCATGTCCTTGTGGACACATGGACAGTCCAGCTGTTGAGGGTAGTGTGAGCAGATTTGATAACCAAAGTATCTGTTGGAACCCAGAGATGCTTAGCAAGGGGCTGCAGATCTTGACCAGCTACAACAGAAATAATGACCACAACTGTAGCTCAGCAATCCATGGTCAGGGCGCCAGCCAAGGCAGTTCCTGCTGCCACCTATAGCCAACAATGTGAATGTTCAAGACACAAGATTTGCTGTGTGGGACCCACATTTGAGGCAAGAATGTAGGAACCCGGTTCTACAGCTCTCTACACGGCCAGCAGGACTGACTGAGGGGGCTTTCAGGAATAACACGCTCAGGGGCCAGGACCACAGTAGGTGCAGAAAGAAGATAAAATATGCAACCCAGGGAACAGGTCAAGAGGCAGATGAGGGGAAGCACATGATCACTGAGTCAATAAGCAGGTGCAGAGCAGGTGCAAGGAATGCTCAGGATCTTTTTTTTGTAAAGATTTATTTTATTTATTTCTCTCCCATTCCCCTCGTTGTCTGCTCCCTGTGTCCATTTGCTGTTTGTTTTTCTGTACCCTCTTGTATTATCCAGAGGCAGTGAGAAATTGCATCACTTTTTTGTTGTGTCATCTTGCTGCATCAGCAGTCCATGAGTGCAGCACCACTTCTGGGCCGGCTATGCTTTTTTCAGGTGAGGTGGCTCTCCTTGTGGGACGCACTCCTCTGTGTGGTGGCTCTCCATGTGGGGTAAATTCCACGCACGTGGGGCACCCCCATGCAAGGCACCCCTATGGGGCCTGACATCCCTTGTGTGCAGTAGCACTTCATGTGGGCCAGCTGACCACTCAGGAAGCCCTTGGGATCAAACCCTGGCCCCTCCATATGGTAGACAGATGATCTATCATTTGAGCCACATCAGCTTCCCTGAAGTTCAGGATCATTGATTTCAGGGATGTTAAGCAGAGTCAGGTGAAGGGAAAAATCTTGACCATACTCAGACCAGAGGACACGGTAAGGGACAGGTACATGGAAGCCCAACACTACTGAATCTGGAGGACTATACCTGGAGCAGGTGTAGGGAGAGCTTGGAACCATGGACTTTAACCTCCAGAACCAAGACAAGTACAGGGGAACTCAGCAACATGGAACCCGAGACATGAACAAAAATCAGTGCAGTGGGAGATCAGGATCACTGAGGCCAAGGCCAGATAGAAGAAAAACGTAGGGCCATACAGCCAAGGGGTAAGAAACAGGAGTAGGTAGAAATCAGAAGCACTCATCCCAGAAACCATGTTGAGGGACTGGTGTAGGGGATTTGAGGAAGACTAGTCCAGGAGCAAAGCAAGGGACAAGTGCATGGGGTAAAAGGAGCATGTAGCCTAGGTGCCTGGACCTGGAGCATGGGTAGGAGGAGCCTATGGGACTACTTTTTAGTATGACTTCTTTACTCATCTTAAGGATTGGGTAGACCTGGTTTTCACTCTGCTACATGGGCAAAGACAGAGATTTAGTGAAATTTCATTACTACATTTAAATTTGGGTAATTCCATTAATAAATAACAGCTACAATGTTATGTGAAACAAATGTTATACACAGAAATATATCCACATTAATTGATGTAAAGAAATACCAACCTCACAATCAATGCAAAAACAGGGAGATGTGGAAATAGTCATCCATGAAAAATGCAATATGATATTTAGCACAGTGTCCTCACAGTGAGAAAATCACTCCACATGTGGATTTCATTTTCCTGCTGGCCCCTGCATTCACAGCACCTCCATGCATGAACTATGAACTTCCAGAATTCCTCATGCACCAGACTCTAACCTTAGAACATGTCCTATGATGTTCTTCTGAATCCGCAAATCCTGCCATAATCATGGTGGCTGTAATATACTGGCTAAGTTCTTTTCAGGTTATGTTACTGCCTCACAAACTTGTAACCAGGCTGGAGTTGAAGGTCATATGAAATTTATTATTTAATCATGAAGTAATATTATTGAGTAGCTAGGTTGTAATATTCCTCTTTCATGTTCTGTTCTGAGATGATAATTTAGAAAGATATATTTAGAAATGAGTGGATCAAAGTTGATCAGTGATCAAGTGGGTGGGATTGACCTGCACCAGTAGCACAGCTGTGACATTGACACACCTGATAGGGCGGGACCAAGGCAAACAGTGCTTGAGCAATCATGGTTGTCAGAGGCGAGGGTGCACATACGTAATTTCTGACTTCACAGGGGATTATCCCACTAATATGAGTAATGAAAATACGTAACAGCTCTGGCAAGTTTCTTAAATTTTACGTATGAACTTATAACTGAGGAATGACATAAAAAAATTGGAGAAAATGGCACTGAATATCCTTTTCTCCACTAATCATTCAAAATAAATTAGAATTCATTATAATCAGCATTGCCAGGGAAAATATACACATTATATGTTATATACATATTATATATGCTATACGTGAAGTAGATATGTACATAAACAGACCCACACAAATACATATATATAATCCCTGGGAATAGGGTTACAAGGAACTCATTCCCTGAGCCATTCTTGAATCTTTGGCCAAATCTGATGCCCCATTCCACACATTACCTGCCTGTATGTAAAGGAACATGATTTCAGTAAGGGACACCCCAGGGAAGGGATCCTATTCTCTGAGGGCTCAGCCAGCATCTTCCTTCCAGAGTTCTACTAAGGACCTCCACTCATCCCTTTTCATTTTACATACAAATTTGTCTCCCAAATGTAAATCACCACATGGGTGAACAGATGAACAGAGAGTAAACATTCATTTAAATTAATGTTCCTTCTCAGTCAGGAAAATATCTCCTGGGACTCATGGACCTCATGCACAAGAAAATGAAATCCTTTGCATTCTTCCTCTTTCTGGTGGCAGCTCCCAGATGTGAATGTCTTGGGATTCAGACAAGAAGATAATGGGGATGATGCATCTGAGAACAAGAATCACTGTGGTTCTCCTTGTCCTCAGGTGTACTGTCCCAGGTGGAGCTGAAGGAGTCAGGACCTGACTTGATTAAGCCCTCAAAGACCCTGTCACTCCCCTGCAAAGCCTCTGGATTCTCTTTAACTGGCTATTATATGTATTGGATCCACCAGACTCCAGGACAGGGGCTAGAGTGGGTCAGCAGGATATATAGTGATGGAAGCACACACAATAAACCAATTCTTCAGGCTCAACTCAGCATCACCATGGACACATCCAAAAATGAAGTTTATTTAAAACTGAGTAGCCTAAGAACAGAAGACACTGCCAAGTATTATTGTGCAAGATTATTTTGTCAAGGTGAATGCAGACAAAATTCTTCCCTGCAGGGCACAGGTGGCTGGACTGTAGAGGAAGTCCTTGATCACTAGGGGGTGATGAACGTTCAACATCAACAGCTGGCTCAGAACATGTAACCCCCAGAGAATAGCCATTGCATCTTTTCTAAGCATTGCTATGATATACCCACAATTCAAACTCAGAACAGTTTCTTTCAATATTATTACTTGTCTGCTTAAATACATTCACACATATATAATCATATAAATTTCTATGAAAAATTGGTAATTTACATTTACAGGAATGGTCAAACTTACATTTACCATCTCTGTGAAGTGATTAAATGTCTCCATATCACACCTTTTCTTCCCGCTGCCTGCCTTCAGAAACTCCCACAGCCACTGTTTCCACATCAATGATGCAATTTCTTCCATAGCAAGAGTCACAATAATTCTTAATAGAATATCAGTAAGTCCACTCTAATTTATATTTTATTCCTCCATTTTGATGACCTGGAATGGCGGTGTCCACCTCACCTCTATATCGAGAGGGGATTTAGATCCCACATGGCTGATGGATGGGATTGGAGCACCTCACCATGGTTGCATAAAAGACAGGAGATCAGAGGGCCACTCTGAGCCAAGAACTAAGCTTGGAAGCCATACTCAGGCAAAACAGGAGACAGAAGATTCATTTGATGAGCAATTTCAGCCTGGGTAACCCCAAAGAGTCTTACCATAACAACGAAAATTAAAATGGATTATGGAAAAAGAGACAACCAGACCAGTGCTGAGTCTGACATGTACATTTCAGCAACTGGAGGAGACTTAGATATGAAATCCAATGGTGTAAAGATTCTGACACTGGCATAGCCTTTCTGTTGGTTCCAGCCTGTATAAAAATTGCCCTGCTTACAGAATCCCACTGTGGTCTTTTCCTGAGTCTGATTGGAAAAGACTCATCAGGCTGTCCTGAACATCCTCACATGTCTGATCCCAGAGACCACTGGCAGAGCCATTTCTGCTTTCTTTCTTTTTTTTTTTTTTCATGTATTTAACCTCTCTTTAATTTTTTAAATGTTACATTCAAAAATTTCTACTTTCTTAAGGTGAGCCTGTGTGTGGGAATGTTTCCTTAGAATACAGTACAACTTTCCTATCTCTGACTCCTCAGTGGAAAGCACACAGTCTTAAATATAAAGAGGTAACCAGGTGGAAAATTAAATTTAGTATAATTCCCAAACCTAACAAGAAAACAACTTTAATCTCCCTCTTTCCATATTCTTGTGAATAGGAACTGTGCTCAGTGGGTGCTGACTACCCCTGAAAACTGACCACCTCCAGACCACTGCACTTTAGGATTGAATCTGGGGCCCCTGCCTCCCCTGGCAGTGTCTGGCTCAGCAATACATGGCTTTGTCCTCAACTCTGAATTTCCATCTGTACACACAGAGTATTCACACACTGAAACCCATCCATGAAGCTTGTGGGACTCAGTTTATGATGTAGATACTGGAGTTTCATCTAGAAGTTCCCATGGAGAGTGACAGCGACATGCAGTGATGTATGAATTCTCACCCAGACTCCACCACCAGACCACCTGCAAACAGAGACATCCTGGTCAGGAAAATGGCCATACATATCCAATGATTCTTTCACTCATATCAACCACATACTCAATATATAGCTTGTTCCTCATAAAGTGATCTTCTAAAGTAATGATGAGAAAACCCAGCTCAGAACTAATGCCATGTTGACTCATCTGTGTTAAATCTTGATCAACAAATTGGAACTCCTGGGTAAGTCTGGGCTGGAGCTCCTCTGCCAGAGCTGCAGCTTCAGGGCTGTACTGGTTTACATCAGCAAGTGGAGGCAAACTATTTGCAAGTCCTCCTACTTTGCTGCTAGCTCTTGGGTGGAGCCTTGGAAAAGGGAAGTACCCAGAGGAGCTATGAGTGTCCTTGGGTAGTTGAGTGGCAATGACAGCATTTGGGACAATATTATTGGGTAGTGCTGTAATAAACACTTTGAAACTATGATCTACTGCATGATTTTCCTGCAGAATTAGGGAAAACCTCTCCAAAAAAAAAATGCAAAGAACTTGCAAAACATACACTCCTCTCCCAAAGTGGTGCTTAGGGAGAAGGAGAGCATCCATGGTAGAAATACTCCCTCAACAACCACCCTAATTCCACCACAGGATGAATAATTAATCTGCATGTGGAAAGCAAAAATACCCGGTCATTTATTGGAAAACTGCAAATTATCAAAATGTTCTCAACATGCCCAAAAACTGATGTCACAGAACTAAGAAAAACCTTAAATTCTTGAGACAAATTTGTGCTAGTGAAGAGGAATAGGACCCAATCTAAAAACTATTTCGGCCAGTTTTGTCAGATAACACATAAGTTAGTAAGAAGATGAAACTAGTAATAGTTAAAGTAATAGTAATAATAATCGTAATAGTTAATAAGTTTCTGAAGTCTGAGTGTGATAAAGTTCCTAGAGTGAATTACACAGGGGCCATATTCATACTGTCTTGCAGACTTTTTCTCCAAAATTAGGGTAATTTCCAAAAAGCTACACTGAACAAAACAAAACAAAGCAAACAAACAAAACAAATGATAGTTTATTCCCCAGTGGTGTTTGGGGAAAGAAACAGCAACTATTGTAGAAATGGACCCACAACCTCCTCCTTAGTTCCACTACAAAATAAAATAATTATTCTGCATGGGAAATGCAATGAAACCAATAACCTATGGGCACTGCTGGGATCCAGTAGAAAGTGGAAGGTGAGAATTCTTCATGGAACTTATATCCAGAATCCTCTCCACTTAACTGTGGAACAAAATCCTTAAACTGCAGATGAAGTTCTCTGAAACAGTCAGCTAAAAACAATGCAGATTAGTCAGGAATATCTGAGAAAATGCACACTCTACCCCAGGGAGGAGCTGTAGTACATGGCAGGCCAAGTGTTTGCTCATAGGGAGGGACAGGGGCACCTCAATGATATTCACATCCCTGTCCATCCTGCTTAGCTTCTATCTTCTCCCCTGGCACCTTCGATTCAGTGTTTACAACAGACAAGTATTCAGGTAGGCTTTAGGTAGTTGTCATGTTCAGAAAGGTTGTCCCTGTCCCTGCACTGGGTGCTATAGGCATACTTTGCCTGCACACCTTGGAAAAGGCCCTCTCTTTTACACAAATCAGAGTGATGTGAAAGCTGTTCCCCACAAAGAGATGCAGAGCAGGAAGGAGACCCTTGGAGGCATGCATTGTTTCCCAGGATGTGCTGGATCATGAAGCTGAGCACAAGACTGATAATGCCTGGCCTCCCTGTCAGGACCCTCATGTAAGCTCAGCCTTTGGAAGCCTGTGGATGTGCAGGGAAGATTAGAGTGTCACAAGTTCTTTTAGTTGACCTGACCTGCTTTGCAGGAAAATATAGAGGGAGATTAACATTATATTTATAGAGAACATTTGATGACCTTAGGGAAAAATAATATTTGACAGATTAGTGATTGGTAGAGGCATGAAAATTTTAAAAGAAAGTCTTTAATTAAATATAAATTGATCGTAAGTGCTCTTTGGTTTAAAATTATAGCAATGGAAGAAACAGTATCATTGAGGTACAGACAGTGGCCACAAGAGTTGCTGAGGGCAGGGAGAGGGAAGAAGAGGTATGATATGGGGACATTTTTGGGATTTGGAGTTGTCCTGAATGATATTGCAGGGACAGATGCTGGACGTTATAGATCCTGCCATGACCCACTTAATGGACTGAGAGGGAATGTAAACTACAATGTAAATTGTAATCCATATGGTGTAGCACTACTCCAAAAGTACTCATCAAATGCAATGAAAGTGCTACACTGATGAAAGTAGATGTTGATGTGGAAGAATCAGGGGTGTGGAGAGAGGGGTGTATGGGAACATCTTATATTTTTTAATGTAACATTTTGTGTGATCTATGTATCTTTTAAAAAATAAAAGATAATAAAATAAGAGCATCTGGGCCCTTGGTGCTTTATTTTCCTATATGGGCATGGGAGGTACATTCTCAAGGCCAGCAAATTATGTACTGCTTTTAACACTAGAAAACGTGTTTTAACTTTACTCATTTTGATGACTACACTCACACCTGTGGCTGCAAACAATTCTAATTGACCACATTCAACCCAATTGCATTATTCCTTGATGCTGTGTGATTGATCATACTCAACTTAATCACATTATTCCTTGAAGCTGTGCTATATGCTGTTGCTTACCAATGTCTTTCTCATTGAGAATTGTTAAATGTAACGTATTGACAGGTGTTCCCAATTTCATTGATTTCTCTCCATACACAGAGATCACAGAAGAGAGTAAAATTGCCCCTGCTCACACATTGTTCCCTGCTTTCCCATTAGAATAGCAGAGATTTACCTAGTGGCAAAGAGTGTAGGAGACATGGATACTGCAATCCTCAATGTTTGCAGAAAACACCAGCTGAGGAAAAATAGATTCAGGATGTTCCTCCTGTTGGGAGAACTTGAGCTGCCCCCTACCTTTGAGTGTGGCTTATGTCTATGTTATGAAGGGTTTAGAATTCAGAAACTCTTAAGTCTGACTCATCTAAGCTCTTTCTGCAAATCAGAATCGTAGGAAATAGACTTGTAATGTAATCTCCATCTTCATAACACCCGTTCCTCGTTCTTGCATGTTGCAAGTTTGGTTAAAGACAAGTGCTTGAATTTGTACGATGTATCCTTAGAATATGCTAAATTTTTATAGTAAGACAAAAAAATGATTTTTCAATATACTATAAAGTATGTATCAGAGAATATCTGGTTTCCACAACCCCATTTATATCAACATAGTCAATAATGATATTGGTTGTCTTCTTTCATGCTGAAACAAGGAAAAATCATTCCAACACTGGCAGATAGGTGAGTTTTTCTTTTGAAAAGAACTTTAGTGCCTTCAATTTTATTTATATCCCTTAAATCTTTGCAAATATATTCATGAGAAGTAGACAGATACTCTTTTAAATTGCTGGATTAATGTATAATTTAACTAAATTTACTGGGAGAAATTCTTGAGTGTTCTGTGCACTGGACTCAGCCCCCATTGTAAGATGAGGACAGGATTTTCCAAGATACAGGGGAGGGAGGAAAGGGAGGGGCAGAGTGAGATAAGGAGGAATTATTTGGATATGTGGGAGTACTGTATATTGTATATATGAATTAATGTGATCTAAGGCTCTTGTGAAGAGAAGCTCAATAATTAGGAAAAAAGAAAAAAAGAAAAAGATAGGATGCAGAATTTTTCCAAATCAATATGTATTCTATATCTAACCTTTACACTCATCACTATATTCTATTTTACTAGTAAGGAACCCTGACATTATATTGGGCTTTACTTTTCAGGAAATTTTGGATCACAGAGTGGTTCAACAATGGCAGTGGAGGAATACTGGTATGGGATGATATTGACAGGGGACGTATGGTTGACAAGGACTTATACAGGGCATGTGTCCAGGGTGCATGGAAATGTTTGGATATATTCATAGTGGAAACAATTAAAAACAACAGCTGGGGGGTACTGGGTTCCTGGCTGGGGTGGGAGGCTCTGTCGTGGTCCCTAGGGGAGCGGTGGCAGTCCCCCAGGTGCAACGGTAAGGACCAGGAAGGAATGAGGGTCTAACAGCGAGCCCCTGATACTAATGTCTATGCTTGTAAACCTATACACCTGAAATAAGATCAAGGCCTAGAGCAGCACTGTGCCTAAGAGTTCCCTCCTGACAGCCTCCATGTTACTCAGATGTGGCCAGTCTCGAAGCCAAACACAGCATGTAAATGCAATGCCTTCCACCCAGCGTGGGACATGACACCCAGGGATGAGCCTCCCTGGTGCCAAGGGATCACTGCCAATTACCAGCTGATGATGTAACTAGCAAATGACCTTGAATTAAAGGTTCAACATGGACCAGCAGAATATCCCTGTCTACATATAATAAGAGGAGTTAAAAATGGTGTTTGACCTAAAGTAAGGGGGAAATGGAAAGGACAAATGGGTTTATATGGCTATGAGTCTCTAAAAAAGAGTCTGGAGGTTGTCAGAAGGATTGCCCTTATGCACACCTGAGCAGAGTCTCAGAGACAGATAAAGTAGACACATCGCCAGGTTTGGTTCTTTTGAGGGCTAAAGAGACCCACAGGTTCTATGGTCATGGCAGGTGGGGTTCACTGCCATTTCAGTTGGTCCTTCTTTGGAGCTGGTGTTTCTGCCTGATGGAGCTGGACTCAGATGTGATCTCTTTTCACAAGCCTTTCATGCTACTTTATTGGAATTGTAGTTGGTGCTGGGGTTTAAGATATATCTAGGGGATTTCAATCTCTGGACTGATAATATGATAGCCAGGCCCTGAGCCTCAACAGACTTCAGCTCCTACACTCTGATTTATTGGGCTTACCCCACTCACCTAACATGGAGTTGAAGGAGGTCAACCACCAAACCATGGAGCCTAGAGTGACTACAACTGAAAGCAGGAGGATTGCATCCAGTATCTATGTGGAATCTAAGACCCTCTTGACATAGATGTGGAATGGACACAACCAATTAAGGTCCACAGGAGGGAGGAAAACAGTAAGGATTAGAATGGACTTAATGATATCCTATTAATGAACTATTGTGTTTAATAATTGAGAAAATGTGACATTGGTGTGGAAAAAGCGGTCATGGTGCCTGCTGGGTGCAGGGAATGGGAGGAAGAGATGAGATGTGGAGGCATTTTAGGGACTTGGAGTTTTCCTGGGTGGTGCTCCAGGGACAATAGCCGGACATTGTATGTCTTCCCATGGCCCACTGGATCGAACATGGGAGAGTGTGGGTTATGGTGTGGACCACAGGCCATGGGGTGCAGCGATGCCCAGAGATGTACTCACCAGATGCAATGGATGTGTCATGATGATGAGGGACAGTGTTACTGTGGGGAGGGGGGGGGCGGTGGGGGAAAATGGGGACCTCATATTTTTTTAATGTAATATTTTAAAAAATTAATAAATTGAGTAGAATTTGGAAAAACAAAAAAGGAGGAATTATTGTCAGGATGTAGGCCTTTGTCTCCTAGGACAGCCATGTCTCTTTTCTCATTCTTGGGTACTATTATTTTAGGAAGAACCTCTCAGTTTATCGTTGATGTTTTGATGGACACAGAGTAATGAGGTTCTGAGAACTCACTTCTTAGCTTGCAATTTCTGAATGACCTTTGGAGAGTGTAACCCCTATCCTTTTCTCTCTGTCCTGAGTCTGCACCCCTGTGCTCCCCTCCCCATTGTGCCTCTGCCCTCCCTTCCTCATAATGGTAACTTCTTTGGCTCATGGAAACCTGATGGTTTTGTGTAGCCC
The DNA here is from genome assembly GCF_030445035.2 of Dasypus novemcinctus. NCBI lineage: Eukaryota > Metazoa > Chordata > Mammalia > Cingulata > Dasypodidae > Dasypus > Dasypus novemcinctus. The sequence goes on along the minus strand of NC_080691.1, from coordinate 57,889,634 downwards.
CTGCCTCTGTTCACCTGATGCTACTTCTACAGGCATTTCATCCCCTCTACTGCCCCAGGAACCACCCCCTTCATTTATCCTTGATCACGCTTCCCTTTCCTCAGGGGCAGGCAGGTTATTTCAACAGATCTGTTGCCATCATTTTGGTGTCTGCATTATAAATGAGCTCCTTGTCTTTAATTCCTCTCTCAACTTCACCTTGCCCCACTTGCTGGGCACCTGCAATCAGTGGGAGATGTTACTATGATGCCTCACAATAATACTGATCTACCCAAACCTCCAGCCTTCCTCATTCCTGTCAGGTTTTGGTTGGATTTGTGACCTGACACTTTTATGCCAAGCTTTCAAAACATTGGCCAAAATTTGAATATTTTAATATCTCACTGTCAAAAGACAGACTCCTTCATGTTCTTCTTCACTCAAAATGCATTTGAAGATGATTCAGAAAATGGAAGGACAGTCCTTGGCTCCCACACACCATGATGGCAGAAGAGTCTGGGTTTGTGCTGCATTTCCCTGCCTCAGCTGCTGCTTGAGGTGAAGGACTTAGGAGGTCTCTCTAGAAACAACTACTCCAGAGCTCCCTTCTTCTGCTACAGTCTCCCAGGGCACAAGGTTAACCTCCAGGTGGATCCAAAAAAAGTTAACATTTTGCTAAAAACCATGGGAGTCACCTTCATCATGAAATCAATGAAGTGGGCTGTAGAGTGAACCAAAACCATCCAGGGATACATAGACCTCATCAAATGTTCCTTAAACCTGTGAACTCAAAATAATCATTTATTTGTACAAGTCAGTCCTTTGCCCTTTCCCCAGACCAGGATGTTGTAACACTCCTTGAGTGTTTTGGCAGTGATCGTAGAGTGATCCACAGCTCTGCATGCGGGCCAGCTCACCACATGGGTCAGGAGGCCCTGTGTATCGAACCCTGGAAGGCAGACGATCTATCAGTTGAGCCACGTCTGCTTCCCAAACTTAAAACTAATGTTCACAAAGGAAACATTGTGAATCTGATACATTTTGATGCTTGTGGCAAGATATTTCAGGATATGATCTACTTAATATGTACATTATGATTTGTGTTTATATATAAGAAAACACCCATAGGTATAAATTTAATTCACAAAAATATAATTTGTATTAATACACTAAGCATTATTAAAGAGAGTATATTGCTTCTACTATTCATAATCCAGATCTATCTCCAAAATATTGAAAAAGAGGCTACAAAGCTTCATTATCTTATTCTTAAATGTGTCAAATTGTTTACTTGTAGAATTAGCACCCCACTGATTTTTTCACTCTAAAATTCACTTACTAAAGCATTCATTTTGGTTTCATTTAGGGAAGTTCAATTTGTCAGGGGAGTGAGGTATGCCTTTTTTTTTTTAAACATTAATGTCTGCAATTATTTTACATTATCAACCTGCTGAACTGTATTTCTTAAATTGAACAGAAGAGGACAACATTGCTAATGGAAAGTTTAGTGATTTAAACCAAATCACTTAACTTCTTTGCCAGGTGACAATGGGGGAAAACCTGCTCCTGCCAGGAAAGCAAGCCAATTGACAAACTGAAAGACCGTGTTAGAGAATATGCATAGCTTAAAATGAATTACTTGGTTGAGAAACAGGCAGAATTTTACAAATTTTAGAAAATTGAATAGTAGCGTCTGTTCATTCCTATCATTTAGTGATTTCTGAATTGCAGTGGTATAACTGCAGTGTTTTCCTCTTATATATGTAATTCCAGGTAACTTATGCGTTTCTCTGGCAATATCTTTGTGTGTCTCATATGTATTTTCAAACTATGAAAATCTTCAAAAATAACTGAAAAAAATGCCTTTAGGTATTATGTGTATTTCATGCGATTATTAATAGCATACCCTTTTTTTCCTGCTATTGGATAAGTAATTGCTTGAAGTTAGAACTCACTTTCTATTCATTCAATAATGTGTTTATAATGCATCTTTTAAAAGAAGTCATTCCAACTAAGCAATTCCCAGACTCCTAATGAACAGAAAATGAGAAAATAAATGGGTATTGTTTGAAGGTTCTAATTTTGAGGTAATTTCACTGACATTCACAAAAAAGCATATGTTGTGAAAATTTCATTACACATCTGCTTTAAAAATATTCTCCCTCTACCGTGGCTCCCATTTGAACAAATATCTCCAATTATCCACCTCCTTAGGATGTTCATCTCATTCAACCATGAAGTTCTTATTCATCTCTGTCTTATTTGGAGTTGAGGTAAACTGACTTCATATTGGACAAGGTGGCCTAAGCCATTATGAGAAGCCACCTGAGAGAAGCAACCTCAAGGATTTGAGCCAGTACCTTCAGGGTGACCACTAGGTTCTGCCTGTGCTCGCTGTGCTCTCAGTGTTGAGCAGGAGGAGGCATAAGGCTGGCATCCCCATGGAGCATGAGGGATGGCTTCTACCGTGGCCATGTTCACCCACTACAGGACTCTGGGGATGAAGGTTGCCACAAACGCCATTATAGCACTGGGTTGAGGGGGAATTTAGGTGCTGTGAAGGGGCTTCTAAATATTCCCAGAGAGCCCCTTGTAGTCCCCATCAGGCCCTTAGCCATACACTAAGCAGAGATCTCTATTCTGCCCTGGGAAGTTCTCACAGTTGTATTGTTGTGGAAGCAGAGAGATTTAATACTCACACATTGAAGACCAGAACCAGGAAATATTCTTGAGAAGGAAAATTTATTAATGACTGCCTGGGCTTGGGGATTCCTGTCCAAAAACCCAAGCACCGAATAGGATTTCTGTGTTCCTTTTATATAGAGGATGTAGGTGTGGGGAAATCAAATGGTGCTTTTATGAATAAAAGACTTTCTTTGTTAGTTTCTTTGAGATTTTAGCGTTTGTCTGAGTAGCAGAAAGGTGTTGAATTAAAATAGCTCCCACATTCTAAGTAAACTTAAATTAATATATCACACATTTTCCTTCTGGATGAGATTTTATATACACATTCCATCTACATCCTTTCTGAAAATTAAAGCCTACAGTGTCTATATTACTTAATTGGCTTTTTAGTCAGTAGGCACACTTGGTTACAGAATTAGGTATTTTGAACTTATGCACAGGCTATATTAGTACAAGGAACCCATTTCAGAGCAGAGCATGAGGTTTTACTGTCAAGGATGGAAGTCCACATTTAGCCTGAGAACCTGAACCAGAATCTTCAGGAGAGCTCAGAGGAGGAGTGGGGGGAGAGGAGGATCTCTTGTCTGTGTAATGTGCAGTGTCTTTGGGAGGAAGCTGGTCAATGCCCCAAGCCTTCAAGACTTTCAGGCCGCATCTCTCTAGTATTCAATTCAGCTCTTTGAATGGCTGATCCTCCAAGAATTGGACAATCTCTGGATATCATGTAGGAACCTATAAGGTCAGACTCAGCTGGTCATCCAGCCTAGCTTCTGCTTTATTTCTCTATGGAATCAAAGGAAACAGCTTGTGATTCACCATTCATGGGACAGCTGGCATTGGCCCAGACACACAATTGTTAAGAGACTCAATCTCCACTTGAATGCAATTGGCAGAAGGGAGTAAGAGTACATGCTGGCTATCATATCAACCATGTGGGTATTACAAGGAGAGAAACCTGGAGAATGAGGAGGAGGTGGAAAGAGGAAGCACTGAGCTGTTTCTAGGACTGAAGTGCTTTTCCAATCACACAGCATCATAGAAATTCTCACTGACCTTTGTCACAGAGAACTCTGGATGCAGAAACAGCACGGTAAGAGAGAGCCTAAGGTGCAGGAGTAAGTTGATATACCCTATGGGGAAAGACATGCAAATAGGGCCTCTCCCTCTGGACCTGAAATTCAGCCCAGGCCCAGACCTTGCAGCTCTGAGAGAGGAGCCCCTTTCTTGTGTCTGAGCTCTCCCTACTCTGAGCCAAGTACTGAGGAAAAGGAGACACCATGAAGAGTGTGCTGGTCTGGACATTCCTTTGGTCTACTCTCCAAGGTAATATTAACTAGAAATCGGTTTTGCTGCACTAATGTGTTTGCGTGCACTTGTACCTGTGTGTGACTATGTGTGACTGACTATCTGTGACTCAATTTCTAATGTCTGTTTGCAGGTGTCCTATCTGAAGTTCAGCTGGTGGAGTCTGGGGGTGACTTGAGACAGCCAGGAGGATCTCTGCACCTCTCATGTTCAACCTCAGGATTCACCTTTAGGGACTATGGCATGGACTGGCTCCGCCAGGCTCCAGGAAAGGGGCTAGAGTGGGTCTCATACATTAGATATGATAGTAGTACCACATATTATGCAGACTCTGTGAAGGGTCGATTCACCATCTCCAGGGACAACAACAAGAACCAGGTGTATCTGCAAATGAACGGCCTGAAAACTGAGGACACAGCCCTTTATTACTGTGCTACAGACACAGTGAGGGGAAGGCAATCCTGACCCAGACAAAAACCTCTTCTATGAGGTGGCCATGAGGGGATGCTCAGAACTCAGGGAGCACAAGGAGCAGCTGCAGGAGCAGGTGCAGGGGGGGTGGTTAAAGACTGGTTTCCTTTCAGATCTAGAGTTTCCCCTCCAGCTGTTTCCCCAGGAAGCAGTTCAAAGTTTATCATTCAGTGCCTATCACTGATGTAGTAATTGAGAATAGTATTGACTCAGTAGGAGGAAGTATAATTATGTGCAAAAGCATGCAACTCTCCTTATGAAAGCAGAAATGGCTCTGCCAATATTTGCCTGGTTCAGAATTCTGAGTAGTTCATGGCAACCTGGTGAATCTTTCACAATGAGACTGAAGGCCAATGACTCAGTAATATTTCTTATTAGGAAAATCAATGTGATTCACATGAGAACCAAGAGTAAGGCTGTTCCTTTGTATTGGATTGGATTTCAAATTGCACTCGTACTCACACCAAAGTGATCACATCAGACTCAAAATTGACCTGGTTGTCTATTTGTCTGTTGATCTATTTTATTTTCCCTGAATCTTTTTTCTTACATTTCCCTTTGTTCCTTATAGTCCTTGTCAATGAATAATGTGTTTCCTCTTGTCTAAATCTCAAGGGTTGGACATATTACCTAGAGGTTCTGTGACTCCTACAGGTTCCTATGAAAGGCAGAGGGACTTCTTCACACATCATTGCCTGGGGCCTCTCCACTGTCCTCTCTATGTGGAATTATGCGGAAAATACAAATGGTCATTTCTATCCATGCAGATAATTTTTATTTGGTCAAAAAGGGATTTAAATAGCAAGACAATCTCTTGTGCTGCCTAAACTGTCATGCTCTCACCTACATTTCCTGTGACATTGGGGAGAACTGCAAATTAGAGCAGCATGAAGTGACAGCTTCCTGGTAGCCACCTGTCTAAGGACTCAGAATTTCCTTCCATACCCTTTCTATGGCTATCCTCACTCATTTATTTCTCCTCCTTTCTCTAATGTGAAAATAATACCATGAACAGATCTGGGAGATAGAAGTTACTTTCATGCCTTCCACAATGCTTCAACTAAAACAAAAAAACAAAAAAACAGTGCTTTATGAAATACTCTTTCCTAAATGAGAGAGCTTAATCATGTGGCTTAAGAAAATTTGGAAATTGAGTTATCTCCTTGAGAGGTGTCCATTCTTGCCTAACTGCTGCATTTGCTTGGAGGCAAGTGTGTACTCATTTCATGTACGAAATGCCAGATTAACTTCTGTCTTCTATGGGGAGGAAGATTTGATATCCTCATGACTGATTGGTCAAAGATTATGGGAAAATGTTGTTCTCACCCTTTACCAGGACAGAAGAGAACTAGTTCTGTGTCATATTTAACTATTGTTCCCTCAGTTGTTTTGTTTTACTTTGTACATATATTCATAAAGTTTTTCTTTCAAAATTTTTGCCGTATAAAAATTTATTATCATATATAAAAAGCAACACCAAATTATTTCTTTCCTTAGTCTTGTTAAGCAATCTTAAATAAGAGCCATTATTGTGGGGTCTTGAGGTGAGTAGCATAGAGAGGGCTTTTAGCAAGTGGAGTGGACAATTTGTCAGATTGTACAGGTGTCCTGCTCTGGTGTAGAAAACAGGGCTCAGCTGTCATTACTGATTGAATTTTCAAGTGTAGGTGGCTCAGGGACTGTCCATGAAATGGTGTTTTGCCTGATATGATCTTGTTGAATTTGCATTAAAGGAAAAGCTAAAGAAATCGTCCTGGATGGTCTCCCATATGGAGCTTCAGGAAACAAAGTGTTCCATAAGTCTTTCCTTCTTACATGTGGAAGAGATGGAGGTAGAAACACCCACCTTATGGAAGCTGTTACACCAACACTTGAGTGAACAGGAAAAGAACAGCTGGTATGACTAAATAGATGAATAACACAAATAAATGTGGCTCTATCAGTTTATCATGAGAAAATAATACCACAAGCAGTTGCAGCACAAGTAATTATTGAAATGCTTCTGGATATCATCACAATATTTAATATACAATTTTTAGATCTAAGAGCACCCCTAATTTATGGGTATGTTTGTACCATGATAGTGATAAATTTATAAATATATGTATACATAGTTTTAATCATATATTTATAGATAAAGCATGCAGAAAGTACTAAGTTCCTACATATACCCCCACAATTTTACATATTAACTCTGTACATTCATGTGTTATTATTGCAATTTATGAAGCAATATTATTATAATTGTGCTTTTAACTCTGGTCTGTTGTTTACATTAGGACTCACTGTTGCAGAGATTTATGTTTCTAAAATTTTTTTTCTGATAGCATGTATACAAATACATTTCCATTAATTCATGATTATTTTGTATTTTATATTTCCTCATATATACAGGATATTCTCTTCCAAAATTTCCTTAGGTTGCAACTGAAGGGACTTTGATATGCTAATAAATATAACGTATTACCGAAATCTATATCAGCAAAATATTTTTTCAGTTATACAGTGATTGGAATCAGTAATTACAAATAAATTTGTATGGGTATCATAAAGTGTAGAGTCATTGGAATCAGTAATTACAAATAAATTTGTATGGGTATCATAAATTGTAGATTCACAGCATTATGGTTATAATAATCCACAATGAATAGGTTTAATCTTTCAAAGTTATGAGCAACTCAGATAAGGCTGTTAAACAGAGAAGCACTGGACATTAAAATCCTTTTTGTAAGTTTTATATATCAGACTTTAATCCTTGAATGCCCCATTTATTATACATTGGGATGTATTAAGTATTTCAACCAAGGTAATGGCCATGAGTCTCCTTTTGTCAAGACACTTAGCAATGCCATAAACAATGTAATGTTAATTTATTAGGCATTGATCAAAAACATTCATGGCATTATGAAATATTTCAGGTAAATGGGTACTATGGCCATCAGAAATTTATGCAATACAAAGGTCCCAATGTATGGGTAAGGAATATATGTTTTTCCTTTTGTTCTTATTTGGAAATTCTCATAAGATAATAGGGGACAATTTCTCAGATTGCCAAATTATTACAAATGCCACACTCTGTTTGACTTCACAAGAGGATTTTTTAGCATACATATTTCAGAGGCTAAGAGAGCCAAAACTGAGGCATAAGCAAGACTATGCTATTCTCTCAAAATCCCTAGCATTATGTTGTTGACTTGCATCAAACTTAGGGTTCATTAACTTGTATATCTGCCCCCTGATATATTACATTCTCTCCTTTTCCACTGACTTCCAACTTCTCACTCCTCTCATTGAGTCCAGTTTTGTTCTCTTAGAAAATCATTCACAGAAATTGGCTAACCACATTCAGTTTTCCACATAATAAATAGAATAATAGAAGATCATTTTCTAAAATATGTGTTCACTCCTATAGTGAGAATATATCATCAAAGGGTGCCATTCACAAAAGTTTCATACTGCATGCACCACTGATTAATATAAAGATATATCTCTGGTTGATACTCAAATAAATCTACCAAAGTCTACCCTCTCAGCCCCAAAGTTATGCACCACCCGCCTTGCAAAATGCACTTACCACATAGCAATATCTTAAAACCAATATGTCTTTCAGTACCTACTCAGGCTTATCAAGATAGGCCAAGTATATATTCAACCTAAGGAAAATTCCTTTCCATCTGTCAAACTGTGAAATAAGGAAAACCATTTATTCATTTCCATATATCATGGTGGGACATGCATAGTACAGAAATCACCATTCTAGTAGGGAGAAATTGGAAGACAAACTGAGTTTACAGTTCCCAGGCTTATGTGAAACTCATCACAGGAATCTCCACTAGATTTTAAGGTCTGAAAGTTAACTGGAAATGCAGTAGTTTTATTCCAGCCCTGCTGGAATTGCAGCCAATACTTCCAGAGTCGTATGCAGTGGCCAATCTCTCCCTGAATGCTGGTGCATAACTCCAACTGTCTCCACACACAAGAAGGTGGTATTCACTCTGCAACATCTCATCCAAGCACCCTTCTGTCTTGTCCCAAGGAGAACTCTTACTTCTTCTCCCATGGTTCTGTGCATTCCATCTCTTTCTATTTCCATCCAGGCTGGCAGTACGTCAGCTCTTGCAAAATTCTCTAAAACACTGTTGACTTACCAGGTGGTTTAAAAGGATCCATGTCATAAAAAAATGGCATACTTCCAATTCTACGTTCCTCTAAAACTAGAATTGGTAACTGTATACATAAGTCCTATGTCCATTTTCCATACAAAAGGGTGGTTCAGGTATGGCCAATGTTGGAGCCCTGTGAAATCATCCCACAAAAGCAAATTGCAGACTGTTGAAAGCATGAGTCTTAGAATAGATTATCTGGATAAGTTGAAAATTTTCAGGTCCTGCCTTCCTTTGAACATTATTACACAATTCTAACAGGCTTTCTTCGCCTTCATACCAAGGAACACCTTTCTTACAGTTTCCAATATTATATTCACCATTTGATTCCAGATTCTCACTGGAACTATCTTTAGCATCCATATTTTTGCCAACATACTGGCCATAATGAATTATACATTCTTTAAGGTGGTACCTACTTTCTCTTCCACTTTCAGCTCTTTCTTTTTTTTCTTTATTTTCTTTTAAATGTTACATTAAAAAAATATGAGGTTCCCATATACCCCCCAACCCCCCACCCTTCTCACATCAGCAACCTCTTCCATCATTGCAGCACATTCACTGCACCTTGCGAATACATTATAGAGCACTGCTGTACCACATGGACAGTGGTCCAACTTGTAGTCCACACTCTCCCCCAGTCCACCGAGTGGGCCACAACAGGACACATGACACCCAGCATCTCTCCCTGCAGCACCACCCAGGACAACTCCAAATCCTGAAAATGCCCCCACAGCATATGTTGTGCTGCAACGGTGGAAGAGGTTGTTGATGTGGTAGAGCTTGGGTGGGTGGGGTGGGAGGTATATGGGGACCTCATATTTTTGAATATAACATTTAATAGAAAATAAAGAAAAAGAAAAAAGGAGTTGAACCTCTACAGAAACGACTTTGATATCTATATCTCTTCCAAAATTCCTGTCAAAGAAACACAAACATTTCCTACTAAGAAAATCCAAATTCTTCCAGCCAATATCTATTAACTATTTCCAAGCCACTTCTGTATTTTTTGGTTTATGTAAGAGCAGAACCCCAATTTCTGGTACTAAAAGCTGACACTATGTGCAGACCGTTATGGCAAATGCTACGCTCTGCTTTGCTTAACAAACGGACTTTATTAGTTCATAGTTTCAGAGGCTTTGACCAATGGAGCTTTGTTGCATGATTTCAAGTCAGGTTGTATGATTCCTCGACATTCAATTTTCTTTTTCAATGTATTTTTCATTATTCAGTGCCCCTTGGACTTCCAAATATATTTCATAAATGGCTTTTCCAGTTCAGTAAAAAATACTGTTGTAATTTTTATGAAGATTGGATTAAATCTGTAAATCAATTGGGGTATGATATACAATTTAATGATCTTTAGTCTTCCAATTCATTATCATGGAATATTATTCCATTTATTTAGGTCATTCTTGAGTCCTTAAACAATGCTGTGTATTTTCCTATGTACAATTCCTTTACCAGCTTAGTTAGGTTTATTCCTAGATAGTTTAATATTTTACTTGATATTGTAAATGGAATTTTTTTCTTGATTTCCTACTCAGATTGCTCATAATTATTGAACAGAAATGCTACTGATTTTGGGTTGCTGAACTTTTATCTTGCCACTTTACTGAATTCAGTTATCAGCTCTAGAATCTTTGTTGTAGACTTTCCAGGGCTTTATATGCATAAGATCATGTCATTCAGCAAATATTGACATTTTTCCTTCTTCTTTTACAATTGTGATGACCTTTATTCTTTTTCTTGCTTATGTGCTTAGTTAGTACTTCTAAAACTAAACAAGCAGTGACAATGGGCTTCCTTATCTTGTTACAGTTCTTAGAGGGATAATCTTTCTCATTTCACCTTTAAGTATGATGTGACCTTCAGCTTTTTCATATATACCCTTTACCATGTTGAGAAAGTTTCCTTCTATTTACATCCTTCGAAGTGTTTTTATTTTCAAGAAAGTGTACTGTTTCTTGTCAAATGCTTTTTCTGTATCAATAAAGATGATCATGTGATTCTTTCTTTTGATCTTTTAATGTGGTATATTACATTGTTTGATATTCTTATGTTTGTTAGCAGCTTTTTAAAAAATTTTCAGTGTTACTTTATTTACAATTTCAATATGTTCTGCCCAAATCTTTGTTACTTTTTTTTTCTGTTTGCTTTACAATTAGTTTTTCCTTACTCTAGTTCCTCCTGTAGTGCAGGTAGGTCTTTCTTCTTTTGTCATGTAATCACTTATGGCTATAAATTTCTGTCTCAATACTTCTGCATCCCAAAGAATTGATATGTTTTGTTCTAATTTTCATTCATTTGGAGATAATTACTTATTTTGTAATTTCATTCTTGTCTCAGATTATTTAACTGTGTGTTGTTGAAATTCCATATCTTTATGCTGAATCTGGTTCTCTGTCCCTCATTAATTTCTAACTTAATTCGACTGAGGTCAGAAAAATTACTTTTTATAATTTCAAACTTTCTAATTTCATTCAGAATTATTCTGTTACCTAACATGTGGCCTATCCTGGGGAATGATTCCTGTATACTGGAAGTATCTTTCTGTAAATGACTTACATGCAGAAATTTACAGAACACTGTTCAAGGAAATTAAAGAAGAGCTAAATATATGGAAGAAAATTTCCTGCTCATGGATAGGAAGACTAATTATTATTAAGATGTCTATCATACCAAAACTGATCTACAGATTCAAAGCATCTGTAAAAATCAATTAAACATAAACACAGCAATTTTTAATGAACTAGAAAAACTAACTATGAAATTTATTTGGAAAGGAAAGAGGCCCCAAATAGCCCAAGACATATTGAAAAAGAAAAAATGAAACTGGAGGGATCACACTCCTGGAATTCAAAACATACTACAAAGCTACAGTAGTGAAAACACTATGGTATTGGCAAAAGGATAGAAACACTGACCAATGGAACTGCATTCAGAGTTATGGTACAGGTCCTCATATATATAGTCACCTGATATTTGACAAGGCTATCAAGTCCACTCACCTGGGAGAGAACGGCCTCTTGAACAAACGGTGTCTAGAGAATTGGATATCCATATGCAAAAGAAGGAAAGAGGATTACCATCACACACTTTACACAAAAATCAACTCAACATGGATCAAAGACCTAAATGTAAGAGGCAAGATGATAAAAGACCTTGGAAAACATTGTACGGAAGCATCTACAGGACATTGTAATAGCAAATGACTTCATGAACTTTACACCCAAAGCACAAGCAGCAAAAAACCAAAAGATAAATGGGACTTCCTCAAAATTAAAGCCTTTTGCACCTCAAAGGAGTTTGTCATGAAAGTGTATAGAGAACCTACCAAATGGGAGAAAATATTTAGTAACCATATATCTAATAGAAGACAAATACTGCATATGTAAAGAACTCCTATATCTTGAAAATAAAAAGGCAAGCAACCCATTTAAAAAATGGAAAAAAGATTTGAACAGACACTTCACCAAAGAAGAGATACAAACCACTACAAAGCACATGAAAAATGCTCAAAATCATTAGCTATTATGGAAATGAAAATCCAAACTATAGTGAGATACCATCTTACTCCAATAAGACTGGCAGCTATTAAAAAAAGAGAAGACTACAAGTGCTGTAGAGGATGTGTGGGAATGGGAACACTCATCCACTGCTTGTGAGAATGCAGGAGGATCCAGCCATTCTGGAGGACAGTTTGATGGTCTCTCAAAAATTTAGCTACAGATTTTCCATATGACCCAGCAATTCCACTGCTGGGGATATACACAGAAGATATGAAAATTAGGATATATGCACACAAATATTTAGAGCGGCATTATACAGTATTGCCAAAAGTTGGAATCAACCCAAAAGCCCATCAATGGGTGAATGAATAAATAAAATGTGGTATATACATACAATGGAATATTTCTCAGCTATCAAAATGAATACAGTAAAAACACATGTAATAACATGGATGAATATTGAAGACCTTATGTTAAGTGAGGTAAGTCAAGCACTAAGGGACAAATACTACGTGACCTCTCTGATATGAAATAAGAAAACCAAGCTGTCTCAGAGAGAAAAAGACTGGAAGATAGACTTAAAGGAATTTGGGGGGAAGAGAAAGTTTGTGAGCTGACAACTACATGGGTGAAGTCGATAATAGGCTGGAGGTAAGTATTTGTACAGGGAAGGAATAAGATGGAAGCATAGGGATACCTTCTTGTGGCAGTTTCCAGGCTTGAAGGGTTCTAGGGTTTGGAAGATGGGTCAGATGACCCAAGGAATTGGGGGGAGAGCTGGGGGAAACTATTGAATATGGGAGAATGTCAGGTATATGGTTGAAAGTATATTGTTGAGAAAACTATTTAGAAAATATAATAAGGATCACGTTTTTTAGGTGCTTCAGTGTGGGGCATCTGGTAAAAGGGCAAGCTTCTAGGCAGTATGTGAGTGCTCATATTGCTATAGTGTGTTATGTCTTTGGGTGGAGACCCATAGAATTAGTGTTAAGGTCAACCGACATCTGGGATAGACCTGATGTTCCCAAATAGAGGGAATTGTGCCTCTCGAGAGAATCGCTGGCTCCCACACAGTTAGGGGAGTCTAGTATGTCAAGCCCTCAGCATTGCTGCAGTATCTGTAAATCTGATCCCTCGAGTAGTGAAGATTAATGGTCACAGAGTGCCCTGAGGGGAGGTGGAGAGTGGTATAGCATGGATGGAAGCAGGGCAGCTGGGGACAAAGGAAGTGCTCCACAAGATCATGCAATGATGGATATATGACATGGTAAAATACATCTAATGTGCATAAAAGACTATAACTAAAGTGTAAACCATAATGTAAAACATAAGGAAAGTAAAAATTTAGAAAGTTGTACATTCCCTAAAATTTCTTCTATTACTCATCACAATAGTTTTATAGTAGAATATCAGTAAGTCCACTCTAGTCCATATTTTATTCTTCCATTCTGTGGATGCTGGGATGATGATGTCCTCTCCACTTCTAGATCTAGAGGGGGCTTAGATTCCACACGAATGATGGATGCAATTCCTCTACTTACAATTGTATGCACTCTTGACTCCCTGGTATGTTGGTTGACCAGCTTCAACTCCCTGTTAGCTGACTTGGGTAAGACCAACGAACCAGAGAATAGGAATCTCCATTCTGCTGAGGCTCAGGGCCAAGCTGGCACATGGGCAGTCCAGACATTCAAGTCTCCTGAGTATGGACCATCCCTAGCACCAACCATATGCTCAGTAAAACTGACATAAGAGGTATGTGTACATGTGTAGAAAAGTCACATCTGAATCGAGCTCTGTCACGCTCCGAAGCACAAATTCCAAAGTACGGCCCTCTGACATGGCACAGAGTTCCAAACCCATGATCCATGACTATATTCCCTGTGGACCTCCATAACCTTCAGGAGAACCAGTATATAGGGTTGTATCTACTTCGGCTTTTTCTGGGATCCTGCTGAGGTATGCATAAGCACGATCCCTCTGATGATCTCCCGACTCTTTTTGGAAGACTCTTAACAATATCAACTCATTTGTCTTTGCCATTTCACCATTTTATTCAAGGTCAAAGAGAAAATATACATAGATCACACAAAATGTTTCATTAAAAATAAGAGGTTCCCATATGCCCCAGTCCCCACAACCCTCACTTTTCACACATCAACATCTTTCATTAATGTGGTACATTCACTGCAATTGATGAACGCATTTTGGAGCAGAGATACCCAGAATGGATTATAGTTTACATGTATTTTAATTAAATAGCCCAAATACAGAGGAAATCTATTGTATGATGTCATTTATATGAAATGCCTAGAATATGCAAACCCCATAGATACAGGAAAGGGATTATCAGATTCAAGTGTGAATGGGGAGTTAATTCTTAATGGATAATTCTACACTGAGTTGTGAATTCAAATAATATCTATAAATTGTACAGATAAAAGTGAATAATGTCAGAATTTTGCCGAGTATGTGTGTCACAATGACGACCAATTTTGTTAAGAAATAGAAATGACGTATTGATACTCATTATTGCATGGATGAACATGGAATCCATATAAATGAGAGAAGCCAGTAATGGATGACCACTTAATTTTTTCTTCATTTCATATTATCCAAAGAGATACATATTTGGTTATTTGATAATTAGGGCTAAATAGTAGGTAGAACAATTGGAGTTGTATAAGTAGAAGGTCTGTTTTTCCTATGCAAATTAATTAAAATATTCCAAACTGACCTTTTTGATGAGGGCATATATTTGTGTTCATAACAAATACATCAAATTACATGCTTTAAAAGAGTGAACTTGGGTGGGGCAAAATGGTGTCTGAGTGGGTGAACCTTATAGTCTCTCCTGCAAAGAAGTGGCTGGGCAGCACTGGAAATTGTTCAGGACCAGGCTGTTTCAGGGTTTTGCAGGGCAGAAGGTGTCCAGACATCAATTTGGTGGGACGGTGACAGAGAAGATTCATGTAAAAGGTAGAATTGAGGCTCTCTTTCACAGAAATAGGAGTTGCATGCAGGACGCCCCCCCCCCGGGGCGGGTGGTACAGCAGCAGTGATTCCTGGAGGCTCTGCAGTGCTAGGGAATTCATAAGCCCTGAGCAGACTATTCAGGGGCTTGCAGGGCAGGAGGTCTTTGGAAACCGATTTGGTGAGACAGAGACAGAGATTTTGCCAGACATGGAATTATGGGTTACTGACATGGATATCAGCGCTTCCGGCTAGAGCCCAGCCCCCTAGGCCTGGCTGCCAATCTACAGCGGTCCTTAAATCAGTCACAATAGAGAGGTGTCAACAGTAGGCTGTTTTGGGGGCTTGCAGGGTGGGAGGTGTCTGGAAGCCGATTAGGTGAAATAGAGACGGAGGAGTCTTTTGCAAGGCGTGGAATTTTGGGTTTCTGACATGGAGATCAGCATTTCCGACTAGAGCCCTGCCCCCTAGGCCTCGCTGCTGATCTGCAGTGTCCTTAAATTGGTTGCAATATAGAGGCACCCCCAGCAGGCTATTTCGGGGGCTTGCAGGGTGGGAGGTGTCCTGAAGTCGAATTGTTGAGACAGCAACAGAAGATACTCTTATGAGAGGGGTAATTTTGTGTTTCTGACACAGAGGTCAGAGATTGCAGATGTGACCCAGCCAATAGGGCTGGCACCCAGCTGCGGGGATCCCTGAAGGCTGTGTTGCACTGTGGTGCTCCCAGGCTCCCTGTTAACTGGAATTGAGGTTGACAGGTCTGTGTCCCCTAAACCCTGGTGGCCCACACCCCAGAGACCCAATATCTGCAATATCACAGACTTCCCATCCCTGAATCAACCACACCCTGAGATCCATTTGAGGTCCTTCATTGTCCTAGCCCTCGAGGTTTGCGGGTTTTTTTCCCTTTTTTTCTCTTTCTTTTTTCTCTTTTTTCTTTTTTTTTAAATTGTCTTGCTTGCTAATATTGCATTATCTACTAGTCTTTTCTCCCATTGTATCCCCCAAGGTCTTTTTTTCATTTATTTAGGGGTTGATTTTTTTTCTCTTTCTTCTTTTCTTTTCCTTGCTTGTTTCCCTCCCTTTTCTTTGCCCATCCCCCTTTTTTTCTTTCTCCTCTTTATTTTTCTTTTCACTCTTTCTCTTCTTATTTTATTTTATCTTAATTATACTGCAGGGAACACCTCACATTTGCTGGGTTTCCTCATCCTCCATTTCCTCCTTTCAGTGTGAATTGATTTTGGCCACCTACACTATCCCCTTTCCCCCACATATTGCTATCCTCCATCATCTACTGTCTCTTCTATATTCCACCTCCTTTTCCTTGTTTGCCAAATTGTCTAACTTCTAATTTCTAATATCTTTGTTTTCTTTTCTTTCTTTTATCCACTCTTGATACTATTGTCTTTCTTTTCTCTTTCCCTCACTCATGAAAACACTGGCTTTTTAATTCATACAATATTCCTCCCATATTCAGTCGACTACCTCATTATAGGTACTCTAATTACTGCTATAAATCTACACAATTTACATGAATCTAATATCCATCCTCCCAGATCTCATATTGTTGCTCTGTAAACATTTATTACCAATACTACTTACACATTTTCCTTTTTTACACAAATGCCTTCCGTGGCCCTAATATTTTCCTGCAAAGTGAACTCACCCAGCAACAAGAAACTAGAATATGAAGAACAAAGTGACAAAGAGAAGATATAACACTTATGCAAGAACAACAGCTAAATAATCCCCAAGACTAGACAAAGAAACTAAGGAACTGATTAAACCCATCAAGATAAAATGATGACAAGACAGCAACAAAAAACTACAAACCAAACCAGTAATCAGGAAAACATGGCTGAATCCAATGAACAAACTAAAAACCAAGAAGGAGAGCAGAACTTCCAACAAGTAATTAAAGATCTCAGAACATTTATCACTGACAAATTTAATGAAGTAAAGGAAGAGATTGACAATATGAAGGCTACACTTGGAGGGGAAATTGCAGACATATGCAAAAAGATAACAGATATGATAGGAATGAACACCACAGTTCAAGAAATCAAAAATACACTTGCAGCAAATATCAGCAGACTGGAAGAGGCACAGCAGAGAATTAGTGATGTGGATGACAGTACATCTGAAATCAAACAGATAGTAGAATTGAGTGATAAAAAGATAGAAAAAATCCAGCTAGGACTTAGGGACCTGAATGACAATGCAAAATGCACAAACATACATATTATAGGCATCCTAGAAGGAGAAGAGAAGGGAAAGGGGTCAAAAGGGGTGTTGCAGGAAATAATGGCTGAAAACTTCCCAAATCTACTGAGAGAGACAGATGTATATATCCAAGAAGCACAATGTGCTCCAAGCATCATAAACCCCAAAAGGCCCACCCCAAGAAATATACTTGTCAAATTATCCAATGCTCAAGACAAAGAGAAAATTCTAAAAACAGCAAGTGAAAAGAAAACAATCACATTCAAGGGAGGCTCCATAAGGTTAAGTGCTGATTTCTCATCTGAAACCATGGAGGCAAGAAGGCAGTGATATGATATAGACAAGGTACTAAAAGAAAACAATTTCCAACCAAGAATACTCTACCCAGCTAAACTAGCATTCAAAAATGATGGAGAGTTCAAAATATTCACAGATAAACAGAAATTGAAAGAGCATGCCAATAAGAAACCTCCCCTTCAAGGAATACTAAAGGGAGTTCTGCAGGAAGAAAGGAAAAAACAGGACATGCAGAGTTGGAGGAGAGAGTAAGAGCAAAAAAAAAAAAAAAGACAAAAAGAGAACAAAACAAACAAACAAAATATGACAAACACAAGTCCAATCAAAATATGGCTAACATAAAATATTCCGTGAAAGTAATAACACTGAATGTGAATGGATTAAATTCACATATCAAAAGATTCAGATTGGGACATTGGTAAGGAAATATGACGCATCTACATGCTGTCTACAAGAGACACATCTTAGACCCAGAGATTCATGGAGGCTGAAAGTGAATGGTTGGAAAACATTCTTACAAGCAAACAATAACCAAAAAAAAAAAGAAAAGGGCAGGGGAAGCTATATTATTGTCAGACAAAATAGACTTTAAATGCACAGAAATTGAGAGATAAAGAAGTATACTACATATTAGTGAAAGGAACAATCTATCAAGAAGAACGAACGATCATAAATATTTATGCTCCTAATAGGGCACCTCTAAATACCGGAGGCAAACACTGGAAAAACTAAGTGAAAGAATAGATGCATCTACAATTATAATGGTGAGATTTTAATACACAACTATCAACTTTGGACAGAACATCTCAAAAGAGAATCACTAAAGAAACCAAATATTTGAACAGTATATTAGAGGAGATGGATCTCATAGACATATTCAGATCATTACACACGAATACAGCAGGATATACCTTTTTCTCAAGTGCATATGGATCATTCTCCAAGATAGACCATATGATAGGCCACAAAGAAAGGCTTAATGAATTCAGGAAGATTGAAATCATACAAAATAATATCTCTGACCACAGTGAAGTGAAGCTGGAAATCTGCAAGGGCCCTAGGCCCAGATTTCACACCAAGATATGGAAATTAAACAGCACACTCTTAGAAAAACAGTGGGTCAAAGAGGAAATCTCAAAAGAAATTAATAACTACCTTGAAACTAATTATAATGATAACACAACATACCAAAACTTATGGGATGTAGCAAAAGCAGTACTGAGAGGGAAATTTATAGCCATAAATTCATACATCAAAAAAGAAGAAATAGCAAAAAGTGAAGAACTAACTGCACATTTGGAGGAATTAGGAAAAAAACAACAAAGTAATCCCACAGGAAGAAGAAAATAAGAAATAACAAAGATAAGAGCAGAACTAAATGAAATAGAAAAGAAGAAAACACTTGAAAGGTAAAGAAGACCAGGAGCTGGTTTTTTGAGAAGATCAATAAAATTGACAAACCCTTAGTGAGACTAACAAAGAAAAAAAGAAAGAAGATGCAAATACACAAAATAAGATTTGAGAAAGGAGATATCACCACTGACTCCACAGAAATAAAGACTATCATAAGAGTATATTTGAAAAAATATATTCCAACTAAAATGACAATTCAGAGGCAATGGACAAATTCCTAGACACACATAAGCAGCCTATATTGATGAAAGAAGAAATTGATGATCTCAACAAACCAATCACAAGTAAAGACATAGTATTAGTCATTAAAAACATCCCAACTAAGAAGAGCCGAGGGCCAGACGGCTTCCAGGTGAGTTCTACAAAATATTCCGGAAAGCACTAACACGAATTCTGCTGAAACGCTTCCAAAAAATTGAAATAGAAGGAACATTGTCTAACTCATTCTATGATGCCAACATTACCCTAGTACCAAAGCCAAACAAAGACACCACAAGAAAAGACAATTACAGACAATTTCTCTAATGAACCTTGATGCAAAAATAGTTAACAAAATACTTGCTAATCATATTCAACAACGCATTAAACGAATTATACACCAAAACCAAGTGGAATTCATTCCAGGTATGCAAGGATGGTTCAGCATAAGAAAATCAATCAATGTAATACACCATATAAACAGATTGAAGGAAAATAATCACATGATTATATCTATAGATGCAGAAAAAGCATTTATCAAAATACAGCACACATTCTTGATAAAAACACTCCAAAAGATCAGAATACAAGGCAATTTTTTGAACATGATAAAGACTATATATGAAAAACGCACAGCCAACCTCATTTCCAATGGAGAAATCCTAAATTCCTTCCCTCTAAAGTCAGGAACAAGACAAAGATGCCCACTCTCTCCCCTTCTATTTAACATTGTCTTAGAAGTACTTGCTCGAGCACTGAGGCAAGAACCAGATATAAAAGGCATTGAAATTGGAAAGGAAGACGTCAAAATTTCATTATTCACAGTTGACATGATCCTATACATAGAACACCCTGAGAGGTCTACAACAAAGCTTCTAGAACTCATAAATGAGTTTAGTAAAGTTGCAAGTTATAAACTCAATGTGCAAAAATCAGTAGCATTTCTGTACACCAATAATGAGCAAGATCAGGAGGAAATCAAGAAACAAATACCATTCACAATAGTAAATAAAAAAATCAAATATTTAGGAATAAATTTGACTGCAGATGTAAACATTTATACACCAAGAACTACATAAGACTGTTCGAGGAATTTAAAGAAGACCTAAATAAATGGAAGAATATTCCTTGTTCGTGGATAGGAAGACTAAATATTATTAAGATGTCTATCCTACCAAAACTGATCTATACGTTCAATGCAATCCCAATAAAAATCAGCACAGCATTCTTTAAGGAACTAGAAAAACTAACTTTGAAGTATATTTGGAAAGGAAAGAGGCCCCGAATAGCCAAAGACATATTGAAAAATAAAAATGAAAATGGAGGAATCACACTACCTGAGTACAAAACATACTACAAAGCTACAGAATTGAAAACAGCATGATCTTGGCATGAGAGACACACAGACCAATGGAATCGAATTGAAAGTTCAGATATAGAACCTCATTTATATAGCCATATAATATTCAATAAAGCCACCAAACCCTCTCAACTGGGAGAGAATGGCCTATTCAACAAATTGTGCCTGGAGAACTGGATATCCATATGTAGAAGAATGAAAGAGGATTACCATCTCACACCTTATACAAAGATCAACTCAAGATGGATCAAAGACCTAAATATAAGAGCCAAGACCATAAAGACTTTGGAAAGCAGTGTAGGGAAACATCTACAAGATCTTGTAATAGGAAATGTCTTCATGAACATCACACCAAAAGCACGAGCAGCAAAAGAACAAATAGATAAATGGGACTTCCTCAAAATTAAAGCCTTCTGCACCTCAAAGGAGTTTGTCAAGAAAGTAAAAAGGGAGCCTACACAATGGGAGAAAATATTTGGCAACCATATATACCGATAAGAGACTTATAACTTGCATTTATAAAGAACTCCTATATTTTGAAAATAAAAAGATAAACAACCCATTTTAAAAAATGGGAAAATGATTTAAACAGAAACTTCTCCAAAGAAGAAATACAAAGGGCTAAAAATACATGAAAAAAATGCTCCAAATCTTTACCTATCAGGGAAATGCAAATCAAAACTATAATGAGATACCATCTTACTCCCATAAGATTGGCAGCTATGAAAAAAACAGAAGAATACAAATGCTGGAGAGGATGTGAAGAAATGGGAACACTCATCCACTGCTGGTGGCAATGCAGAAGGATCCAACCATTCTGGAGGACAGTTTGGCGGTTTCTCAAAAAACTAACCATAGATTTGCCATATGACCCAGCAATACCACTGCTGGGTATATACACAGCAGAACTGAAAAAAAGGACACAAACCGATATATGTACACCAATGTTCATAGCAGCATTGTTCACTATTGCCAAAAGTTGGAATCAACCCAAATGCCCATCAACAGATGAGTGGATCAATAAAATGTGATATATACATACAATGGAATACTACTCGGCTTTAAGAACAAATACACTACAAACACATGTGATAACATGGATTAATCTTGAGAACTTTATGGTGAGTGAAGTAACCCAGGCATTGAAGGACAAATACTACATGACCTCAATGATATGAAATAGGTAAACCAAGCTGCCTCAGAGAGCTAGAGACTGGATGATAGGCTTACAGGAAATCGGGGGGTAGGGGAATGATGTAAGCTGACATCTACATGGGTTAAATCTATGAAAAGCTGGAGGTAAGTATGTGTACAAGGAAGGGATAAAATGGGGGCATAGGGTTACATTTGGGTGGGGCTTTGCAGGCTTGAGGATGGCTAGGGATGGGTGGATGGGTAATATTGCCCAAGAAATTTGGGGGAGGGTGGGGCAACATACGAACATGGAAGATTGTCAGATTTTGGTTGAGAGTATAATGTTGAGAAAACTTTTCAAAATATAATTAAGAAGTTACCTGTTTAAGATAATTAAAGGGGATAATCTGATGTAGGACAGACTCCTAGGGAGTCTATGTGAATGCTCATTTTGCCAGAGTGGGTTATACCATTGGGTAGAGACCCATATAATGAGAGTGAAGGTAGACCCACATCCTGGGGAGGACTAATGCCATCAAATAGAGGGAGCTGTGTGTCTCAATAAATTGCTGGCCCCAAGGGCATTAGGCCAGTTGAACAAGTCAAGCCCTCAACACTGTTGCGAGTGTCTCTGAACATGGCTCCTCAAGAAATGAAGATTGACTTTCACTGTGGGCCCCAAGGGGAGGGGGAAATAGATATTGAATAGATGGAACCAACATAACTGTGAGGGCAATAGAAGTGTTTCACAAGGATGGATATTAAACATGCAATATTAAACCAAAAACATATAGGGGCAAACAGACTAATAATGTAAATCAAAATGTAAAACACTGGATAACTAAAAATTTAGAAAATTGTATGGCCTAAAGTATAAACCACAATGTAAACCCAAATGTTACCTCGTTTGAAAGCTATTGTCTCAATATCTGTACATCAGTTTCAGTAAATATGGTATGAATATTTGAAAAGATTATCACTCTGGAAGGGAAAAGGTTTTATATTGGATATGTGGGAGTACTGTATACTGTATAAATGAATTACTGTGATCTATAGCTCTTGTGAAGAGAAGCTCAATAATTAGGAAAAAAAGAAAAAATAAAAAGATAGGATGTAGAATTTTTCCAAATAAATATGTATTCTATTTTTTTTATTTAATTCATTTTTTAAAAAAAATATTACATTAAAAAATATGAGGTTCCGTTCAACCCCACCGCCCCCACCCCACACTCCCCCCACAGCAACACTCTCTCCCTTCATCATGACTCATCCATTCCATCTGGTAAGTACACCTCTGTGCATCGCTGTACCCCATAGTCAGTGGTCCTCATCATAGCCCGCACTTTCCCATTTTCCATCCAGTGGGCTCTGGGGGGATCTACAATGTCCCGTAGTTGTCCGTGAAGTGCCACCCAGGACAACTCCAAGTCCCGAAAATGCCTCCCCATCTCATCTTTTCGTCCCATTCCACGCACCCAGCAGCCACCATGGCCACCCTTCCCACACCAATGCCACATTTTCTCTGTGGACATTGGATTGGTTGTGTCCATTGCACATCTATGTCAAGTGGGGGCTTAGATTCCACATGGATACTGGATGCAATACGTATTCTATATCTAACCTTTAAACTCATCGTTATATTCCATTTTACTAATTAGGGAACCTGGCATTATATTGGGCTTCACTTTTCAGGAAGTTTTGGATCACAGAATGGTTCAACAATGGCAGTGGAGGAATACTGGTATGGAATGTTATTGACAGGGGACATATGGTTGACAGGGAGTTATACAGGGCATGTGTCCAGGGTGCATGGAAATGTTTGCATATACTCATAGTGGAAAAAACTAAAAACAACAGCTGGGGTGGGGTACTGGGTTCCTGATCGAGGGGGGCTCTGTCGTGGTCCCTAGGGGAGCAGTGGCAGTCCCCCGGGTGCAATAGCAAGGACCAGGAAGGAATGAGGGTCCAACAGTGAGCCCCTGATACTAATGACTCTGCTTGTGAACCTATACACCTTAAAGAAGAACAAGGCCTAGAGCAGCACTGTGCCTAAGAGTTCCCTCCTGACAGCCTCAGTGTTATTCAAATGTGGCCAGTCTCAAAGCCAAACTCAGTATGTAAATGCACTGCCTTCCCCGCAGCATCGGGCATGACACCTGGGGATGAGCCTCCCTGGTGCCAGGGGATCACTACCAAGTACCAGCTGATGACGTAAATAGAAAATGAACTTGAATTAAAGGTTCAACATGGACCAGCAGAATATTCCTGTCTACATATAAAAACAGGAGTTAAAAAAGCTTTTTGACCTAAAGGGGGAAATGGAAAAGACAAATGAGTTTATATGGCTATGAGTCTCTAAAAAATAGTCGGAGAATGTCAGAAGAATTGCCCTTATGCACACCTGAGCTGAGTCTCAGAGACAGATAAAGTAGATACAACCTCAGGTATTGGTTCTTCTGAGGGCTAAAGAGACACACAGCTTTTTTCGTCATGGCAGATGGAGTTCACTGCCATGTCATTTGGCCCTTTATTGGAGTTGGTGTTTCTGCATGATGGAGCTGGACTCAGATATGATCTCTTTTCACAAGCCTTTCCTGTTACTTTACTGAAATGGTAGTTGGTGCTGGGGTTTATGATATATCTAGGGGATCTAAATCTCTGGACTGACAATATGATAGCCAGACCCTGAGCCTCAACAGACTTCAGCTCCTGCTCTCTGGTTTATTGGACTTACCCCACTCAGCTAACATGGAGTTGAAGAATGTCAACCACCACACCATGGAGCCAAGAGTGCCTACAACTGAAAGCAGGAGGATTGCATCCAGTATCCAGCTGGAATCTAAGCCCCCTCTTGACTTAGTTGTGGAATGGACAAAACCAATCCAAGTTCCACAGGAAGGAGGAATACAGTAAGGATTAGAGTGGACTTTCTGATATTCTGTTAATGAACTATTGTGGTTAGTAATCGAGCAAATGTGGCATTGGTGTGGAAAAAGTGGCCATGGTGGCTGCTGGGTGCGGGGAATGGGAGGAAGAGATGAGATGTGGAGGCATTTTTGGGACTTGGAGTTGTCCCGGGTGGTGCTCCAGGGACAATTGCTGGACATTGTAGATCCTCCCATGACCCACTGGATGGAACGTGTGATAGTGTGGGCTATGATGTGGACCATTGACCATGAGGTGCAGTGATGCCCAGAGATGTACTCAACAAATGCAATGGATGTGTCTTGATGATGGGGGAGAGTGTTGCTGTGGGGAAAGTGGTGGGGTGGGGACGGTGTGGGTGAATGGGGACCTCATATTTTTTTAATGTATTATTTTTTAAAAATGAATTTAAAAAAACAAAAAAAATAAAAGAGTGAACTTTGTTTCTTATGCTCTATATCTTAATAAAGCACTTGTAAAAATTGATTATTACCATAAAGGAAGGAAAAGGACAGTTTACAGGGATTTTACAGGGACCTGTAAACTTTCCAGAGTTCACTATCTGGGTGGTAATTATTGTTACATATGTGTGCATATATATGAAGACTTACCAAATGATACACTTAAATATGTGATACTTACCACAGGCTAACTATGCTTCAAAAATGCTGCTACAAATAATCAAATGGATAGATGGAAAGGAGGGAGACATATATAGATCATGACCTATGAAATGGTAGCGAGCACTTTAAATAGAGAGAACTCAAGTTCTCTCTGCATTCTTTAGGTAAACAGTAAGGATGCAACATCATGCAATGTTATCATTACTTGAATAGGGATGATATAAATCTAAATGGGCATGACTCACTCTATCCTCAAGTTTGTTCAGGGGAGCTCTTGATTCCGGTGCTGAGGCATACAGGCCAGACACTGGGACTCAATTCCAACAGACATGATTTTGGGCCATAGATATACTTTTTAATTTTAAATTTTACATCCATAAAATGGAGTTGACACTATCTTCTTCACATAGCTTCTGTACATGTATATAAATGAAATAATATCAAGTCCTCTAGTGTTTAGTCCAGGAAATTAATTTAATAAAAATTATAATGTCACCAAAGCTGTCATTGATGCAAACTCGACAAAGAAAATCACATCTCTATTGGGGAACTTCCCTCTCCAAAGGCCCTATGCTGAAAGCTTGTTATATAGCAGGAAGACATAAAAATAGCTTCCCTCACTATGTTGATGTAAACCAGCCCAGACTTGACCTGTAACTCTGGGAGAGGAGTGTCAGACCTCGGATCCCCAGGTGTCCCTATTGGGTATTCATAGCTAAACACAGATGAATCAGTACTGTGTAAGGCTGAGCTGGGTTTTCAGTATCACTATTTTGAAAGGTTACTGTATGGAAAACCACAGATATTGAGTATGTTAGTTTCTATGAGTGAGAGAAAGTACATATGTGTGGCTCTTTTCTTGACAATAATGATATTATGCTTTCTGGTGCTCTGTTAATGGAGCCTCAGTGAAAATTTAAACAGCCTCTGATAATCTCCTTGGCAGCCTCCAGATTGACCTTTAGTAGGAACATCATTAACTGTGTCCCCAAAACTGCAGGGAAAATCTAGAATGTATCTCAGATGTTAGTAATACAGCCATTCCTACACAAAACACAGACCTGTGAAGTCCTGATTTGCCATCTTCAGAGCCAGTTCTTTGAACTCTCTGTTTCTACAAATTGAAAGTCAGAACTGAGGACACAGCCATGTACTCCTGAGTGAGATACAGTGAGACAATGATGTGTGACCACAAGTAACTCTACATTGAAATGGATCTGGAGGATCTGGGCTTCTTGGAATTTTAGCACCCATTGAGCAAAGTTTCCACACACAGGAAGAGTTGAAGAAGAACAAAGGCTGGTTTCCTTTCAAGTTTGAGACTTCCAGTACATCTAATTTTTCTCCTTGGAGTGCTTTTCTCTAAGCTCTCAGGCACACAATCTTAAATCTTTCTACCATGACCACTTAAATCTTTCTAGATTTAAAATTGTGTGCCTTCTACTGATGTGTATGAATTAGGAAAGTTTCATTATAGTGGGAGGAATATTCACACATGCACACTGTCCCTAACAAAGGCAGAAATGACTCTAACAGTGATCACTAGGGTCTGAGGTTGGAGGTAGCTTTGGGCAGCCTGAGAGTCTTTTCCAATCAGAGTCAGGAAGATAACTCAATTGGATTTCCCAAGTAGAACATTCTTATGATTCAGTTTGGAACCAAGAATGAGGCTATGCCAGCTAAACAATAAAAGATTTGTCCTTTAATTCTCCTCTTCACCAAAATATGCATATCACACTCAAAACTTCTCTTGTCTTATTTAGCCCTAATCCATTTTCTTTTTCCCTCATGTAACATGGCCATTGAGTGTCCTCAAACCAAATTTGCTCATCACATAAATCCTGTGTCTCTAGGACATTGTCTGCATTAGCAATACTCTCAAACTTGGTCCTTCATTCATAGTAACCCTCAGTCTCCTGATCTGAACACAAACATAGTGATGATCTCAGAGAATAGCAACTGGTCTCTTAGTGCTTTATGTTCCTGAAGTTGAAGGAACTACAGTTGCAAGAAAAGCATGGTATTCATAGAGAGATAGATGTATTGCTCAGTGGAACTGAATAAAAAATTCATAAATTGAGCCTCATATCTATGGAAAACTGAATTTTTTAATTTATTTTATTTAAAAAAATTACATTAAAAAAAATGAGGTCCCATTCAACCCCACCGCACCCACCCCCCACTCCCCCCACAGCAGGAGCGTGGGAGAGTGTGGGCTATGATGTGGACCATTGACTATGGGGTGCAGTGATGCTCAGAGATGTACTTACCAGGTGCAATGGATGTGTCATGGAAAACTGATTTTTAAAATATAATAACCTTTGCATTTTTAAAATTTTTGTTTCTTTTTTGAAGATATATACATCACAAAAAATGTTATATTAAAATATAAGAGAGGTAAGCGGACTTGGCCCCCTGGTTATGGCCTCCGTCTACCACATGGGAGGTCTGAGGTTCAAACCCCAGACCTCTTTGATCCATGTGGAGCTGGCCCATGTGCAGTGCTGATGCGTGAAAGGAGTGCCCTGCCATGCAGGGGTGTCCTCGCTTAGGGGAGCCCCACGCACAAGGAGTGCCCGATAAGGAGGGTCGTGCAGCAAGAAAGAAAGTTCAGCCTGCCCAGGAATGGCACTGCACACATGGAGAGCTGACACAAGATGACACAACAAAAAGAAACACAGATTTCCATTCTGCTGACAACAACAGAAGTGGACAAAGAAGAACATGCAGCAAATAGACACAGAGAACAGACAACTGGGGCGGGGCAGCGAAGGGAAGAGAAATAAATAAAATAAATAAATCTTTAATATATATATATAAGAGGTTCCTATATATCCCACACACACACTCACACTCCTCCCACATCAACAACTTCTTTCATCATTATGGCATATTCACTGCATTTGATGAATACATATTGGAGTACTGTTGTTCTGCATGGATTATTGCTTACATTGTATTATACACTCTCCCCCAGTACTTTCAGTGGTTTATGGCAGGATTTATAATGTCCAGCAATAGTCCCTGAAATATCATTTAGGACAACCCCTAGTTCCAAAACTGCTGCCACATCACATCTCTTGTTCCCTCTTCCTGCCCTCAGCAACTACCATGACCACTTTCTACACATCAATGCTACAGTTTCTTGCATTACTTGTCACAATAGTTCTATAGTATAATACCAGTAAGTCTACTCTAATCCATATTTTATTCCTCCACCTTGGGATGATGATGTCTAATCCACCTCTATATTGAGAGGGGGCATAGATCTCACATGTTTGATGGATGAATTTCTGCTGCTCGAAGTTGTAGGCACTCTAGGTTCCCTGGTGTGGTAGCTGACCATCTTCACCTCCTTGTTAGCTGACCTGGGTAAGTTCAATGAACCAGAGAGTAGGAGTTGCAACTCTGCTGATGCTCAGGGCCCAGGTAGCATATGGCCATATACACCAATCCTAGTGGCAACCATAGTTTTGGTAAAAGTGACTTAAGAGCCATGTGTAGAAAGATCACATCTGAGTCCAAATACATCACACTTAGGAGCATAAATTACAATGTAAATCCTCATATACGCAGTCATCTGATATTTGACAAGGCCGCCAAGCCCACTCAAATGGGAGAGAATGGCCTCTTCAAGAAATGGTGCTTGGAGAAATGGATATCCATATGAAAAAGAATTAAAGAGGATTATCATCTCACATCTTATACAGAAATTAACTTAAGATGGATTAAAGACCTAAATATAAGAACCAAGACCATAAGGAATTTGGAAAACAATGTAGGGAAGCATCTACAGGAACGAATAATAAGAAATGGCTTCATGAACATCACACCCAAAGCACGAGCAGCAAAAGAGCAAATAGAAAAATGGGACCTCCTCAAAATTATTGCCTTTTGCACCTCAAAGGAGTTTGTCAAGCAAGTGAGGATAATCTCCCAATGGGAGAAAATATGGTAACCATATATCTGATAGAAGACTTATATCCTGCAAATATAAAGAACTCCTATACCTTGAAAATAAAAAGACAAACAACCCATTCAAAAAATGGGCAAGCGATTTGAACAAATGCTTCTCCAAAGAAGAAATACGAATGACTAAAAAGCACAGGAAACGATGATCGAAATCACTAGCTATTAAGGAAATGTAAATCAAAACTACAGTGCGTAGTATGCCCATTTTACTCCCATAAGGCTAGTAGCTATCAAGAAAAAATCAGACGGCTACAAGTGTTGGAGAGGAGGTGGAGGAAAGGGAACACTCATCCACTGCTGGTGAGAATGCAGAAGGATCCAGCCATTCTAGAGGACAGTTTGGCAGTTTCTCAAAAAACTAGCTATAGATTTTCCATATGACCCAGCAATTCCACTGCAGGGTATATAACCACCAGGACTGAAAACTAGGACACAAACCCATATGTGCACAACAATGTTCATCGCAGCATTATTCACTATTGCCAAATGTTGGTTCAACCCAAATGCCCATCAACAGATGAATGGATAAACAAAATGTGGTATATACATACAATGGAATTCTACTCAGCTATAAGAAGGAATACAGTGCAATCACACTGAGTAACATGAATGAATCTTGAGGATATTATGTTTAGTGAAACACGCCAGTCATTGAAGGACAAATACTACATGACCTCTCTGATATTTAATAAGCAAACCAAGCTGTCTCAGATAGTCAGAGACTGGATGATATGCTTACAGGAAATTGAGGGAGAGGGTAAGTTTGTAACCTGATGCCTAAATTGGTGAAATCTATGATAAAGTGGAGGAAAGGAGGTGTGCAGTAAAGGTATAAGATGGGGCATAGGAATGCCTTTGGGCGGGAACTTGTAGGCTTGAGAATGGCTAGAGTTGGGAGAATGGGAAAGAGGATCCAAGGAATTGGGGGAAGGATTGGGAGAACAATTGAAAATGGGAGATTGTTGGGTATGTGGTTGACACTACAATGTTGAGAAAACTCTTTTTAGAAAATATAATAAGGAAGGATTACTTGTTTAATGTGCTTAAGGAAGGGGAGTCTGGCACAGGAGTAGGCATCTAGGGAGTGTGTGAATAGTCATATTTCATAGTGTGTTTTATCATTGGGTGGAGACCCATACAATGATTTGCCAGGTGTAGCCCCATCCTGAGAGGTCCGAAGTTTTCGAACTGAGGGAATTGTGTCTCTCGAGATCATTGGTGATTCCCAATGGGAGAATACAGTCTAGATTGTCAAACCTTCAGCACTGTTGCAAGTATCTGTGAATCTAGACCTTCAAGCCATGAAGATTGGTTTTCACTGTGGTTGCTGAGGAGATGGGGATAGAGGAATAGAATAGATTGAAGCAGGGTAACTGGGGAGCAATGGAAGTGTTCCACAATATTGTGCAATGATGGATAAAGGACTTGTTAAATTTCACCAAAAATGTATTAATATCTATAAGATAAATGTAAACCATAAGGTAACTAAAAATTTAGAAAATTGTACAGTCCAAAATATAAACCATAATATAACCAAAATGGAACAATGTTTGGTAGCTATGTCTCAATAGCTATAATAACCTTTACTTTAAAAGAGGTTTTAGATTACAGAAAATTACATTGAAAGTGTAAGGGATTCCTCATATATCTCATTCCATTCCACTCCCACATACTCTCAAATTAATAACATCTTATAATTGCGTGGTAAGTTTTTGCCAATTGATGAATAAATATTGAAGCATTGCTACTAACCAAGGCCTATAGCTTACACTGTGGTTTATACTCAATTCCAATGCCCTAAAAATAGCCTATGTTCTACCTATTATTCCTCCCAACACCAATAAGAACCTCTGGTATACACTATATTTATAAGTGTTAAATGTTCTTTCATTACTGCAATATTTACACATTTACGTTGTCCATGATTGTATTCTCCCCTTATGTTTGTTCATTCCTCAAACTTGAGTATTTTATGATGGTGATGCCCACTCTGCCACAAATTGTGAGGGTCCTTAGATATTTTTGGGAATATGGAGGAAAATTATTTCTTTGTGGTTCATATAAAAGGGGTAGAAGAATCATATGTAGGGAAACTATAAATTAGTATAATTCTGATACATTGGGGAAATAGGTTGTCATATATTTCAATGAGAGTCCCATCAACAGGGTGCTTATTTCAAGAGATTGTATGTATTGCCTATATTGTCCAGATGGCTCTAGACCACTCAGAACACTTATTTGTGGTTTAATTCACAGTGGCAAGTAATGAGATCTGCCTGAGACATGCAAAAGTGTTATCTCTTGAATGACCTCCTGATTCCTTTTGAAATCTCTAACCCCAAGATCAAGATCTTTTTCCAAGTGCATTGTTGGTTGCTGTTTGGTATTCATGCCTTTGTTCCAGGAAGGTTCAACCCCAGGAGCTTTGTCCCATGCCAGGCAGGAAGGCAATGCATTTATTGGTTGAGTTTGGTTTAGAGAGAGGCCACATTTGAGTGACAAGGAAGTTTTCATGAGGTGACATTTAGATATTAATTATTATTAGGGTAAGTTTCAATTTTAAAAGAAAAAGGCTCATACTTACATGCATTAATATTGATGTCTTCACATATCATTTTGTTTTCTTTTATTAGGCAATGTCTATGTACTTGAGGGATCTTGCCCCTCTATGTAAGAGAACAGCAAGACTCCCAAGGATGGGAGTTTAATAATTTGTTGTTTTTTGTATGGTTCTCCACCCACAGAGAAAGCAACATATGACAAGATGAACACATTCACTTTCTAAAGAAGTATGCCCTAGGTGCACACTTTCCTTCACATCCCCCACCACTGACAATCTGCAACTTTAAGCCTTCCCTGCCATATTGCTCAAGGGATTTTTTTACAAGATGATCAACCTCTCCCATGTGGGACAGAACAGTCTAATTAACAAAGGTGCTGGGAGGACTGGGAATCCATATCCAAAATAAAGAAACAGGAACTGTATCTCACACTTTATCCAAATATTAACTCAAAATAGACAAAGACCATAAATATAAATGCTAAAACCATAAAATTCGTAGTAGAAAATGTAGGGAAACACCATCAAGATCTTGTGGTAAGCAGTAGTTTCTTAAATCTTACACCCAAAGTAAAAGCAAAGAAAGAAAAAAAATATGTAATTAGGATCTCATCAAAATCTAACAATTTTTTTCTTCAAAAGACTTTGTCAAGAAAGAAAAAGTTCCGCCTACTCAATAGGAAAACAATATTTGTAGACCACATATCCAATAAGGGTTTTATAACCATGTTATATAAAGAGAGCCTACAACTGAAAGATAAAAAGATGGGCAACCCAATTAAAAATGGACTAAATACTTGAATAGACATTTCCAAGGAGGAAACAAAAATTACCATAAAGCACATGAAAAAATGTTAAACAATCACTAGATTTTCAGGAAATGCAGACGAAAACTACAATGAGATACCATTTCATACCTTATAGAAAGGCTGTTATTAAAAAACAATTAAAACACTGGAAAGATGTGAAGGAACAGCAACACTCCTTGAACCATTAGTAAAAATGAAGAATGGTGTAGCCTCTGTGGAAGACAATTTGGCAGTACTTGAAACGCTGAATATAGAACTGCTATGTGAGCCAGCAATTTTTTACTAGGAATCTATTCAGAGGAGCTGAAAACAAGCACATTAACTAATATTGGCACATAAATTCTCATAACAACATTATTCACAATTGCCAAAATTTGGAACTAGCCCATGCCCATCAACCAATCAATGGATAAACAAAATGTGGTATGGACACACAATGGAATAATATTCAGCTGTTAAAAAGAAATTAAATTGAGATAAATATGACAACATGGATGAGCCTAGAAGATACTATTTGAGTGAAAAAAACTAGACAAAAAAGGACAAATATTGTGTGGTCTCACTAATATAAACAAAATGCAATGAGTAAACTCACCAAGGTAAACTTTAGAATATAGTTTACTAGGAAATAGAATGTGGGTTGAGAATAGAAGGTGATGCACAATGTAGGTTGACTATTTAATAAGCTTTATTGTAAAGGTGAAATTTTTGTTCAAAAAGATTTGCTTTCAATTTTATTTACCCCCTATAAATTTTCATAAATACATAAATGAGGAGTAGATAATCTGATTGGAAATACTGGATTGATACTCAACTTAATTAAATGTCGGGAAATTCCTGCATACTCTGTGTACTAGGCCTAGCTCCCACTGCAGGACAAGGACAAGAATCTCCAAGCTACAGGGGATGAAGGAGAGATGGGGGCAGGACAATTGCATTTCTATGCATGCAGATAATTGTTTAGTCAAAATTGGATGCAAATATTGGGTTAAACTCTATGCTGCTCAAACTTTCAGATTCTCACCTCTATTTCCTGTGGCTCTGTGGAGAGCTGCTGATCGGCCTCCTGTGTGCTAGAGCTCTGGGCTACATAATCAGTCTTTGAATACTGAGTCGCTATTGTCCAGATGATGATTACAGCACACAGAAAGCAAAAGAGCTTATGTGAGTGAGTGGTTCCAAAGGCCCCTTTGTCGAAGAACTCTGAGTTTCTGTACCTATCCTCTCCAAGGCTATCCTCATTTATCCATCCCCCCATACTCAAAAGGAAGGAAAAGCTAATTCCCTTTCTTCTTATGCACAGCCATGTCAGAAGAAACAATTTTAATAGTTTGCATGATGATTCATGTGAAAGCTTTATGTTCTTTGCAAAATACGCCTTGAAAAATGAGAGTGTATAAACATGAACATTTTGGTAAATAATTAAGAAATTGCCTTGCCTCACTGACAATTTTCCACTTTAACATACCTGCTCCATCTACTTGTTGACAAGTATGGGTGCTCATTCCAAGTCAGGAATCCTAGATTAACTATGGGAGCACTGCTGTCTTCTAAGGGGGATGTAGATGCGATGTCCTTGAGATGATCTGGTTGAGGGTGATGGGGCCATATTGTTTATCATACTTTAGCCAGGACAGTAGTGGACTAAAGCAAGGTCAAATTTAAGTATTTCTCTCGGTTATGTCTTTTGTCCTGTTTTGTAAGTATATTCAAAATCTTTTTTTATTATTATTTACTATTTTTATTATTAGAGAAGTTGTGATTTTCAAAAAACAATCATGGATAGTGTACAGGATTCCCATATTTTACCCCATCACTAACACCTTGCATGGTTGTGGAATATTTTTTACAAATGATGAAAGAAAATCATTAAATTATTACTGATAACAATAGTCCATTACTAAAATTTGATTTTTATTCCTACAAACCCCCCCATAATAACTTCATGTACTAGTATTGTGTATTTGTTATAGTTAATGATTTAACATTTTCATAGTTGCACTGTTAACCACAGTCCATCATAAAGAGTGGCATTTGTTGTGTTTTACAGTTGCATGCTCTGTAAACCAACCAAAGCGTACACTCAGTGGCTCTCAGTTTCGTAACAGAGATGTGCTTTCCTCACCCCAATCAATTTTAGAATGTTTTTATTATTCAAAAAGGAGTAATCCCATAGCCCATAAAATCCCCTATTCTTGAACTTTGGCATTGAAATAGGAACTCCCATGCCATTTTTCAAAAAATATTCCAATATTTGTTTTAACAATAGTCCATAAGTAAAATTAGTTTTCTTTTCCTGTGCCTCACCACGTCCTTAACACTTGATAATAGAGTTGTTCATTTGCTCTAAGTCATAGATGAACATTCTCACATTTGTATTATTAACAACAATCCTCATCCACTGAATTTTCTGTGTCATACAGTCCCTAGATAAAAATACTTTCGCTTTCTTTCAATATACATATATTTCCCTAGATTTCTCCTGTCAGCTACAATCATACTTATAAACCAACAGCTTAGTTATACTGCTAAAATAAAAAAAGTGTAATATATGAGTGCAAGAGGGATTCCCCATGTCCTTCATGCAATCATGGTGGTCAGAGATAAGGGTTCACAAGGCTTATTTCTGGCTCCTGAGAGGAGATAATAAAAAATAAATATGGTAAATATATCTAACAGTACTGAAAATATAAAATGGGTTCACACTTAATATGACTAACGGGCAGGGAAATCAACCCAATGGTGAGAAGGCAGTTCCAAACACACATCCCCCCAAAGGCATTGAAAAGGAAGCAGAAAGTTTCTGCCCCAACATTGTCAGAGATTTACATATATATATTCCAAAATCCATGAGAGTAACAGCTTATTCTCAAAGCCATCTTTTGATACTTGGTCATATCTGACTCCCTGACCAGTTCCTATAAAATATTTGCTAAGTAAAAGTTGAGTAGGAATAGAGAAACTGGATTTGGTAAGAGGGCACCCCAGGGAGAGGGCTGTGTTAAAAAGTGCTCAGGAAGCATCCTTCTCCCAAGGTTCCCCTGGGAAAAGGAACCCCACTCATTCACTTTCATTTTAAGTATACATATGCCTCCCAGTGCAAATTGCTAAATAGCTAGAAAGACATGGCTGGTCATAGGACAGATTTACTTAAATTTTGGTTCTTCCTCAGTCTGGAAAATATTTTCTGGGCATCATAGGCCTCATCCAAAGGAACATAAAAGCCTTGTGGTTCTTCCTTTTTCTTGTGGCAGCTCCCAGATATAAGTGTCTCAGGGATGCAGATAAGATGGTAATAGTGATCATGTATACAGGGCTAATACTAACCGTGGTCCTCCTTGTCCTCAGGTTTCCTCTCCCAGATGTAGGAGTCAAGACCTGGGCCCAATGAAGCCCTCATAGACCCTGTCCCTCACCTGCACTCTCTCTGGACCCTATTTATCACCTATGTTGTGAACTGGATCAACCAGGGTCCAGGAAAGAGATTGGAGTAGATTGGTACAATAGAGAGTAATGGAGGCAGAGTATAACCTAACTCTTAAATTCTGAGTCACCATCACTTAAGTAAACTTCCAAGAATGAAATTTATTTAAAATTGAACAGCCTGGAAGCCAAGGACATGGCCACATATTAATCTGTGACTTCCTCTCACAGTGAGAGGAACTCCAGGTGAGCCCAGACACAAAGCTCCCAGCAAAGCACAGGATGGAGCTGTGATGCAGGGGGCTCTTTTGCCCAGCAGGGGCCAGTCAGGGCTCATCCCCTGGGGCAGGTCAGAGGGGAGCTTTCGAGGAGATTCCTGGCTTTGACTAGGGTTTTCTCTTCTTCCATATCATGCAAATCCCAGAGAACCAACATTGCCTCTTTTCTCAGCAGTGACATGATGTATACAATATTCACACAAATGTATTTTGTTGCTATTCCTAGTATATTTCTGTAATTATGTGTAAATACACACATATGTGGAAATACATATGAAAATGTTGGGATTTTTTTGCACCTTGTTCTGAATTTGCCTGAAAGTTTGAAAATTTGCACTCACCATCTTTGTGAAGGTCTCACATCTTATGTTACTTTTCTGAGAAAGCCCAGACACAATATACCTTCCTTCACCCACAATCATGTAGGTCCCCTGTTTTGAGAACAAGGAATCATGCAAAATGATGGCTTCCTACCTAACTAAAAGTGCTATGGCAGACCAAAGAAAGACTTGCAAGTCCATTTTGGCAAACAAAAGAGCATTTAACAGGGAGCTTATGTGAGGCTTCTCCCTCAATAATCTAGAGCAGAGTCTTCTCTCTTGGAGAGACTGAGCTGAGTAGTGGCCTAAATTGTCATACAGGATGGCAGGAAGAGAGTGTGGTGCTTGTAAGTCTCCATCAACCCTTGCCACAAAGCAAGAGGAGTCCTTTATACTACATGTCTACATGAAGATGTGGAGGACATTTGAGGGGTAGTATGAATGAAAATTACAGTGCTCAGGACAGATAATCAAGGAAAGGTTATTTACAGTGTTTTCCAGCAGGGCAAATGTGACATTTTCAGAGAAACAAAGTAAAATGAGCATTTACAATGTTTTTTAGTAGAATGAAGATACAGCTTTACAGTAATTATGAAGGGATTCATTGATATGAAGGTGGTCCAGCAGGTCATAGATCAGGTTAGTCTTAGAGTTCCCTGGGAGAGAAGTCTATGCATATAAGTGTTATTTACTTATCAGTCAGGAGCTCAGAAACAGTTATTTCTCAGGCTTGTACAGCTCTTGTTACTGATATAAAGGCAATGGTCACCAGAGGTTCTCAGGGATGGGAGAGGGAAGAATAGGAGTAATATGGGGGCATTTTCAGGACATTGAATTTGTCATGCATGGCATTGCAGTAGTGGATACAGGACACTGTATATTTTGTCATAACTGGCAAAATTGTGAAAGACAGAGTATAAACTGTAATGTGAATTGTAATACATGTCAAGTAACAATGCTTCAATACTAACCAATATACCACACTAATGAGTGATAGAGTTGATGTGGCAAAGTATGGGAGGGGGAGGGAATGGAGCATATGGGAACTCCTTACATTTTTATTTAACATTTATGTAATCTAAAGCTTCTTTAAAAGTAAAATAATTAATTAAACAAAGAAATGAAATGCTTCTTCTAGGGAGAGGACTGGAAGGGTTTTGTTGCAAGTTTTATGCAATATTTTATGGAATATTTTTACAAATATTTACTTTTGTAGCCTAAAAATAATACTTTGAAAGTTTGAAGAACCTAGTCCAACAGACAGTAAAAGAACACTGGCACTTGAATGTGGAATGCCAACATATGTGTGGAATTATATATTTCAGATAGTTTGAGATATAATGTTAAGTCATATTAAACTCTTAGGTCTAATTAAGCAGACCCAGCATTGGCAGTGTACTATAACTTTCTGATTTTAGTAACAACAAAATTGGTGACTTGAAATTGAGAAATGAAAAGGTTTTGATACACTTGACTTAAGATATTAAAGAAACACTTCAAAACACTGATATGAAGTGTCTAGTTTCTCAGATATTCGTTACATTGCTTTTGTTTTGTTCCTGTATTTCTTTTTCCTCAAACACGTGGCTCTTTTTTTATTTTTATTTTTGTCTTGGATTAATCAGTGGTGTATATTCAGCAGTAGCATTTGAGCAAGTTTTAATAAAAAGCAATATTTTCAGCTAATAAGGTTTAAAATTCATGTAAATTTTTATTTAAACTTACTGAATATAAAGATTGAACCTCAAGTCACTGTAGATTTAGTCACTGATTATTGTATCAGTTTAGGTACTAGCATTGCATGTCCTGTGCTTATTCTGATTTTATTAAAATGAAAAGTTCAATTTAAGTAATGAAAAGCCATATGGAAGTATACGAATTGCAGTTGTGGTTTTCATTCCTTAATATTAAGGTACACACTAGTGGCAGTTATTCATTTGTACAGTGAATATTCCTTTTTCACGTATTTTATAGATTTAATTGGTGATGAAGGCCCATGCTTATCATATCCAGAACAGTGTTCCCATTTGAGAAAAGGGTTTTTGGGCAGAGTAAACCTGTGAAACAATTTCCAGGAAAACTTTTCCACCTGCTCTCCTAGGTATCCAGTAGCAGGAGAGGTTTGTCCCTGCTGGATAGTTTAAGTTTGTCTGCAGGGAGAAAGAGATGTAAATGTGACCCCTAAATGTTCTGATTCAGATTTTTTTTCTGTGTTTTAAGATGTCTTTTGTAGAGCTCAGGTTGGGGAGTCAGGGGAATAAATGAGAGAGCTCCGGGATTTCTGATAATCTCCTGCAAAGCCTCTAAATTCATCTTCCCAGGCTAGGCTAAGGTTATAGTGTGTATGAAAATGCATCAACCACCTGTAATGGGACATTGATAACTTTCCATTGAAGGAAGGTTCACAATTACCAGGAACAAACTTATAACCACAGACCATCTTGAAATGACGAAATTGAGAGCAGAGGACATGGCTGTGTATTACTGTGAGAAAGACACAGGGGGACATGCAATGGGAGCCCAGAAACAAACCTCTCCACTAGGGCACAGAGGTGGGTTGCATTGCAAAGGGTACTTAGAAACACCATGGACAAGTGGGGACTAACTAAGCAACAGAGACAAAGGGGACTGAGTTTACCATTAGACCATGAGGTGCCCTTTTTAAAAATAAATAAAAATTATTTTTTAAAAATGGAGGGGGAAATATTTTTGGAAACAAAACTTCGTTTCTCTCCCTACGTTTATTTTTTCTTAGATAAAAGGTGATTTCACATCCGTTTTTTATTCTTATCTTAAACAAAAACCCTATAAAATAGGATAATTTCTTTATTATTTGAGACTCCCGATTATCTTTTCAGTGATACAAGATGTCATTTTGTCATAAGAAACCAATATTTCAGATTAAAAAAATTAAAATTGTTGCTTTCACAGAGTGTTAAGTTATATTGAGTAGAACCCTTTATGTTCACATGAATCTGTAAAGATCCCTGTCTATCAAGAAAGAAGGTTCATGCATATATAAAGAAATCCTATAAAAAGTTAATCCATTCAAGAAATGGGCATCAGATTTGAACAGACACTTCTCCAAAGAAGAAATATGAATGGCTAAAAAGCACATGAAAAGATGCTCAAAATCAATAGCTATTAGGCAAATGCAAATCAAAATTACAAGGAGTTACCATATAAATCTCATTAGACTGGAGCCTATAAAAAAATAGAAGACTATTAGTGTTGGATAGAATGTGGAGGAAAGGGAAACCTCATCCATTGCTGGTGGGAATGCAGAAGAATCCAGCTATTCTGGGGACATATTTGTTATTTCTCAGAAAACTAGCTACAGATTTGCCATATGACCCACCAATTCCATTGCTAGATATATACCCAGAAGAAATGAAAAAAAGGGCATGAAACCATGTATGCGCACCAATATTCATAGCGGCATTATTCACTATGGCCAAAAGTTGGAATCAACCCTAATGCCCATCAAGAGATGAGTGGATAAACAAAACGTGGTTATACCTAAAATGGAATACTACTCAGCTTTAAGAAGGAATACGGTATGAACACATGGGATAACATGAGTCAATCTTGAGATGTGTAGGTTGAGTGAGGCAAGTCAGACATTGAAGGATAAATACTACGTGACCTCTCTGATACAAAATAAGCAAACCAAGCTGTCTCAGAGAGCTAGAGAATGGATGATAGCCTTACAGGTAATTGGGCAGGGAAGAGGAAGGTTGTGAGCTGACAACTACAACGGCTAAGTCTAAGATAAAGTGTAGGTAAGTAGCTGTACAGGGAAGTGTTAAGATGGGGACATAGCAATACTATTGGGTGGGGCTTTGCAGGCTTTAGGGTTTGGAAGAATGGGCCAGATGGAAGAATGGGCCAGATGGCCAAAGGAATTGAGGGGAGGGTTGGGGATCAGATGAACATGGGAGATTGTTGAGTATGTGGGTGAAAGTATAATGTTGAGAAAACTTTTTAGAAAATATAATAAGAAAGGGTTGCTTGTTTAAGGTGCTTAATGGGGGCCATCTGGCACAGGGGCAGGCTTCAACGGAGTGTGTGAGTCCTCATCTTTTCATAGTGTGGTATGGTATATCATTGGGTGGAGATGCAAAAAAATGAGTGTGTTCCCATCCTGGGGAGGCCAGATATTCTCAAAAGGAGGGGAGGATGTCTCTCAAGAGAATTGGTGGCTCCCAATGGGGGAGGACAGTCTAGCATGTCAAGCTCTCAGCATTGTTGCAAGTATCTGTGAATCTGTTCCTGCAAGCAGTGACACTTGGTTGTCACTTTGGGCCCTGAGGGGAGGTGTGGATAGGAAGAGAATGAATGGAAGCAGGAGTAATGTGGGGGCAATGATCCTGTGTTCCACAAGATCATGCATTGATGGATATAAGCAATGCTAAATTTCACCAAAAATTTATAAAAGTATACAGTCTTAAATGAAAACCATAATATAAACCATAATGTGACTAAAATTTTAGAAACAGGTATGGTCTAAAATATAAACCATAATGTAAACCTCAAAAGCATCATGTTTGGTAGGTATGTTTCAATATCTGTACATCAGCTGTATGTAGCAAATATAACATGAACATGTAAAAGATCATTGCTGGAGAAGGGGGAAAATGTTTGATGTTGGATATATGGGCACCCCCTACATTTTATATGTGTGCATATGTGACTTTTTTGTGATGTAAAATATTGGAAGACAAAATAAAAATTTTAAAAAAGGATACAGATACTGGGGAAGGAATAAAAGAAATTGACTTGCCATTGTACATGCAGGGGAACACCTATTACAGTGATGAAAGGCAAAATGCCATAAACAAAGTCTTATATTTTTCATTTCTTAATACCCCAATTTATTTTTTTACTTTATTTAAGTTTTTCTAAATTAGTATGTATTCCATTTCTAATCTTTAAACTTATCATTACAATATCATTTCCCAAATAATTGAATTTGGCAATATATTAGGCTTCATTTTTAGAAGTTTTGGACAACAAAGAGGTTCAACTATGGCAGGGGAGGGACACTGGTGTGGAGAGTTATTGATGGGGGACAAATGGTTGGTTGTCTATCTTTAAAAATGTAATTAAACTTTAGGAATATTGTAGGTATAACTGATCTAATTATTTTTCTTGTAAAGTCTTCTCTACCTTTGACACCTCCATCTCCTCATTCTCCCCCTTTTGCTCCTCCTCTTCCTTCTCCCCCTCATCCTCCTCTTCATCTTCCTCCCACATTGTCATTGTTGCATGTTCTTTTTTTATCTTCTTCTCCTTTTCTTCTATCTTCACATTTATTTTCCATTCCTACTAATTCTCCTTATTCTACCTTTATTATCTTTAACTGCCTGATCATTGTAAAGGGTAATCTAGGAAAACAGAACTAGTCCAAATGTCAAAGCCAAACACAAAGTGGAAACATCAATGAAGATTTTTTATGTATTCCCCAGGAGAGAGTGGCCTGCTAAATTACAGATGGAAATTTTCCTTTCTGACTGTTGAAATTATCACCTCTCATTTTAAGGCCATCAAATGATTGGAAAGAGTTCTCTCATTGTTGAAGGCAATCTACAATTTTGTTATAGATATAATTGGGCAAAGATCCAATCAACTTACTGATTATTTAAATACATGAAATTTCCTCAAAATATCAATCTTATTGAAAAAATCTAGGTACAATAACATGGCCAAGTTGACACATGAACTTAACCATCACAATCCATCCATGTCAACTTGACACCCATACATGCTTCCTTAAACCATCTTAATCTCTAAGTAAAAGTAAGGACAGTTGTATTTTTGACTAAAACAATTACCTGTCCTTGTTGTGGAATTTAAGAGAAGTTCAATTATTTGAGTATAGAGAGGCTAGGACTCAGGAATGATTTTGAGAAGGAAAAATGGTTTATTGACGGCCGGCCGGACTCGGGAGCTTTTAGTTTGAATCTCGAGCCCTGAACAAGATTTTCAAACGTCTTTTATACAGAGAGGAAAGGCCAAATGGTCTCTTTGTTTTAGTTCTCAATAGGCTTTAATTAGCATATATCTTTTACATCTTAGGTAAGCTTCTAGCATGGACTCTAGACATTCTAGATAAGCCTTTAGCATATTTGGTTTTTGCATTTCCCTTAAATACTTAAAGTTTATAGCCCCCGCATTGTTAAACATTTCTTGGGACTGGAGCCTGTTTGCCATTTTCCCTAAGGGCAGGACTGCAGCCTCTTATCTTTCTACACTCACAAGTCAAACAACTTAGTTATCTCTGAAGAGACAAAGAGCCTTCCACCCATAGCCCACATCATCCTGAGTAAAACTAGAAACAACTAACTTAGTGTGAAAAATCTAAGATAATATTCACTATTAACCTTGAAATCCTATAACTTAAATACTGTGGCATGAAGTTAACACAACTTATATCATATGACAAGGGGAAAAGATAGAGAATAAAATAAAGATATTTGGTTTACATGTAATTACCAACATACTTATCACAAAACAAGGAAGAAATATTCATAACCATAAGGATTCTCATTCTATAAATTGTCATTTGATAAGAGCTTATATTTATAACTACCATCTTCCCCTTCCCATTCTACATGTCCTTTCCCTTCAGCAAGCATATCAGTGGGCCATGGTTCTTTGTCCAGAGGGGTGATCCAAACCTTTCTTTCCTGAGGTATATGGGCCATTAGTAATCCTTTCTTGA
The DNA here is from genome assembly GCF_030445035.2 of Dasypus novemcinctus. Lineage (NCBI taxonomy): Eukaryota > Metazoa > Chordata > Mammalia > Cingulata > Dasypodidae > Dasypus > Dasypus novemcinctus. The sequence goes on along the minus strand of NC_080691.1, from coordinate 57,846,287 downwards.
TTGAATTGTTGCAGTTTCCCTTTGGCTTTTCTCACAGCATATGACAGTACTAAGAAATGCCCTAGGTGAACTCTTGTAATCAAAGCATGTTCCTTTTTACCTATTACGTGCAGTAACAGTCCTATTTCCCCTTGATAGTCAGGCATTCACTCCAGTGAGTACATTAATTCCCTTCTTTGCCTGTTGATTTAGAAGTTTGAGGAACACAAAGTGGCTGGGTAACAGGCTTTAGTTCAAGTTCAGGGGAATCTGTGTTGTGTCTCCTGGTGTATGCAGTTCTCCTTTTGAAATTAAGACCTGTAGACAACCACAGCTTTAGGTTGAGGGTAAGAAGCAAACATTTTCATATTGCAACATTAGGAATAATAGTGAGAGATGCCTCTTCTATTTCCACCACATAATTCCTGGACCCATAAATCCTGGCTATGAAGAAACAGCACCATAATATGGACACTGATTTATAGAATATACCGTTTCCTACAGCATATTGCTCCAGTCCTGCAAGAGAACTTCTTGGTGTTCTAGCTGAGTCTTCAAAGTCATCAACTACTTCATTGTGGCGTTTAACACGCTAAGATCACTTAACTCCATAACCCCATTCCCGTACTTCATTTCCCATGATAAAAGTGCATTGTTTAGAAGCAAGGCCATGTTGAATCCACCACAGCAGTACATTAGGTATCCTGTCAGTCCACAGATGTTATTTTTCTCAGAAGCATTTCATGGAGAGAAAACAAACCCTTACATGGAATATATGTCTCTTCCAGTTAGAAGGAAATACTGCCTTTTGTATAATGGATGTTGGCCAATGTAATCAACGAGTCACCAGTTAGCAGGCTGATTACTTTGAAGAAAGCTGTCATATTGGGGACTAATTCTCTACTACTTCTGGCAGATTGGGCTATCATAAGTAGCTATATCAACGTCAACCCTGATGAGTTGAAGTACTTGCTGCTGAAACCAAGCATCACCTCCATCCCTTCCACCATGATCACTTTGATCATGACCCCATTGGCTGGAGAAGGAGACTAACTGGTATCCACAGAATGGGTGATCCTATTCATTTGATTATTAAAAACTTCCTCTGATGAATCACCCTTTGGTGATCATTCGCATGAAAGACAAAAGTTCCCATGTTTATTGCCCAATCAGAAAATTTTATCTACATGCCTCTCTCCCCAGATCTCTTTGTAATTATTAACCTTAATATTTTCCTTCCCATTCCCTGGCCATCCAGCCAAACCATTAGAAGCTGACCATGAGTCAGACTCAAAACAACCTCCAGCCATTAATCCTTCCATGTTAAATATACAAGTCGCTGTTTGAAGTTCTGTCCATGGGATGATTTCCCTTCAACTGTTGTAGAAGTAGAGAGAGGTTAAATTATTTGCATATAAAAAGGCCAGGACTCAGGAAAAATTTTGGGAAGGAAAAAGGATTTATTTATGACTGGCCAGGCTCAGAGTTTCTCATTCCAAAATCTGGGTCCTGAACAAGATTTTTGAGTTCTTTTTATACAGAGGAAAAACCAAATGGGTCTTGTTTCAGTATTCAATAGGCTTGAATTAACATGTATCTTCCATATCTTAGGTCAGATTTTAGCATGAACTTCATACATTCTAGATAAACTTTTAGCACATTTGGTTTGCATTTTTCCTGAATATTTAAAGTTTATAGAGTTTGCATTGCTAAACTGTTTCTCTGGAACTGGTGTTATTGTGTTATTGCAGTTCTCACTGTCCCAAATGCACAGCTCAGTCAGGTTATCTATGAAGAGATGAACAGTCTCCCCACACCCATAGCCTACATCATTTCTCCCGTTTATGACAGCTTATCTTGCTAATCTTTGGCATAATTATTGTTGGAGGTGGGTGGCTGTTTGTTGTTTTGATTGATTATCCCATTATCAATTTTCCAGTGAGGGACCCAAAGACAAATTTCCTGGGTAACATCTGAGTTTATCTTGTTTTTATAAGTTCTTATCCTAGAAAATAGAATCCTGGGAGTGGGCCCCCTCAGCAGTTATCCTGGGAGTTGTTGCTTATGTGGATTTCCCATCAGGCTCCATATCCATCTATTAATTTTATTTTACCCTTAAAGAGTTCAAACCTTTAATCTTAAAGTGGTGCTGAAGGGAGATTATATCTTTTCTGTAACTACTGCCTGCTGGCCATGAGTTGTATTCATTACCGAACAAGGTGTAAAAACTGTTAATTTTTTTTTTTTGACTGGAGGAAGATGGATCTGGCATTCTGAATGAAGATATCTTCAGTTATCTATTTTCAGAGAGAAATTGTAATCGATAACAGTATTAGGTACTTTGCTTTGTTCTGAAGCACATTTCAGGCTGTTTAGTGATTGGCACTCATGTGATCCATCAGGTGCTTCTGGCAAATTGGCACCTTTTGAGTAGTTGGTTTCATTCAGGACTACTGCACCAAGTTGGAAATTTCCTTAGGTTTTTTAGCTGTGGGAGTGATCAGAAGTACAGAATAAACCTTTTTCCATTTTGGTTTTAATTGAATAATTTCTGGTAATTTTGACTATTCAATAGGTGACCCATCACTAGCAAGGAAACCTCATTTTCTACACAGTAGAGTAGAGTAGTAGGGTGGCTGAGACTGGCACCAATTAACTAGCCACCTGCAAACCCCTGGAGCCCCCATTGTTTTTCAGCTAAGATTGCCACCTTATTTTATAGCCATGTTTATTAACTATTTAGAAAGGAAGTTACCAGGAATTTAACATGTGTAATGTACTTTTGTACCCAATCCAGAATAAAAAAGATAACATTATAATTATTAGGTATATATTCAGAATAGGATAAGAATACAGCACTTAATGTTAATTAATGTATTATTTAATGCATAAGGATTCTGAGTTGCAATTAATAGTTTTAAAAGCTTTAGTTTTGTAATATCTTACATGTTATCTCTCCATGGGAGCAGGCCATAATGCCAACTGTTTAAGTTTTACTTAGAGTAACCTGGTAATCATGACTATACTTAGCATGTCCTTCACATAGTGAAAAAGTCACAGCATCATTGATCCTAGAGAGAGATTCCATTATTTTACTGGCCTGGTGCACAGTGTTCTCTGGCACTATGGAACAGTGCCAGTCTAGAGGTAATATCCATTGTACACTTCTCTGTACCATGCCATTGTTGGCTCCTTGCAGGAGCTTGAGACTGCAACGTAGTTTCCATCAACTTAAGGAGCATAACCACAGCCTGATATAGCAAATATTTTTATTTGAGGGGTCAGTGACTGGCCTAGCCAATAACTCACATGAAGGAGCAACCTATAATGTAACTGAGGCCTGATTTGAGTGCACAAGAGAGTTTGACAATGTTAAAGTTTACCCCTTCATTTTATATATTTTTTAACATTTTTAATGCAACACATTATATATCAAATGACTATTTTTTTTACTCTTTTACCATGAAGATAATAGTAGGCATTTTAATTTAGTAGTAGAAGGAAGAAAATATTTTTTCATTGTTAAAATTAAAATGGAAAATTTCCAATAGAATTATGGTAACTTTTCATTACCATTTACTGCAATATGCACCTTGTGGTAACCTTCAGACAGGTTTTATTATCACTAAGTTATTTTTTGCCATTGATACCAAACCAGGTTTTTAGTTAATGGTTTCTAGAACTAGAACTGTTTAAATGCTTCAGTTTGGAAGATGCTTTTACAAACTCTTTATAAGTGACCACAACCACATAGACTAGTTACCTTACATTTAAATAAGCTTATTAACTTACAAGTACCAACAAAAGAAGTTTAGTTTATTCATTTAAGAGAGCATATCTACGATTTTCTTTTTTAGCTTAATTTCATTAACATGATCTTACAATTTTTATTACTCCAAAGATTTTGTACATATAATGTTAACTTATTTAATGGGTACTTTATAAATGAAGGGGGATTACATCCAAGCTAAACAAAATTGAAACTATTATAGTTTATTCAAGGAATGTCCTCTTTCCTTTTTTACAGGAAGCTAAAACCTCTTTTCTTCATTTAGGTTTTGAGATTGTGAATAATTTTTAAAGCATACTGACTTTTAGGTTCCAAAATATATTATAGTTGTATAATATGTTTAATCATAGCTTAGGAAATATTTTTTATAGCTGTTATGGTCCCTTTTTACTTACTGAAATTTGGTGATAGAATTATTTACCACCCTTATTTTAAGGCTGTTAAAAGAATTAAACTGGGGAATTACAGGTCTAACTGATTTTAATTCCCCAGCCTAGAAGATAGATTTAATCTGCCACACCTAGTTCCTCCCTCAAAACTCTTACAATGAGAAGGCCCTTCTCCAATAATTCCTATAATCAGATTTCTATATGACCTTTCCATCCTGTTTAGTCTAATTTGGCCCCCGGGAATATTTATTCACATATGTAACTGCATATTTAATTTTTGACAATTTGAATAGAGCTCTTTTAAAAATTTTCATTTGTTAATGTGATATTATCATCCTGATGTATGAAGACATACACTGAGCAAGTGGGCAGACACAAAAAGACACAGAAACAAAGCTCAATGATGTTACTTATAATTTGCATTATTTTATATATTTTGGGTTCCAGAAATATATATTACTAATATAACTGCATGTTTAACCTCAATGATTTGAGTAAATAGGCAGACATGAATAGTTTGACACAAAAATGTAACTTTAGATACTTATAAATTCCTTTTTTTTTACAAAATAAATGTGACTGCAAAACATTTCAAAGACTCCTGAAACTTTTCTTAATTTGCACTATGACTATGCAGTTCTGCACACGAATTTTGTTTCTAAATTAATGACTTGTAACCAATATGTTCCCAATGCTTTAGCACCATTTTTTTTTGTTTCAGAACTTTATATTTTACCTTGAATTTAGCAGAATTTTGGATAAGCAACAGACTTATTCTATGTATATGTACTGAGGCTATGTGAAGCCTCAGGGAGACTGGTTTCGCTCATGAATTGCCACTCTTAGAAACACTGACAGTAAAGACAGGAGACTTCCTTTTTTCCCCCCCAGTCCTTGAGATAATAAAATTCCAGTGGTCCTTTCACCCCAAGGGTTAAGAATTCCAACAGGCAATAATTTGGTTTACACTTGGATTCAGGAGAGAAAGCAGGTTACTAATACCAGTGGGACAGGAGATAAGGATGTCCCCAAGTCTGCCTTTCCCTGGACTATAGGGGCAGAAGCTGCAAAGAAATAACCATATGCAAAGTCAAGGGGTGAGGTTAAGGCTTGAAGTAACCATAAACCAAGGTAAGGTTAGCTTACAATTTCCACTTACAATAATAGTTTCGGGCTAAATTCACCCAGATATTTCAGTTATTATCTTTCCTCTGTTTTATAATATAAATGCATCTATAAATGATTTTAATTCTTAGTTACAGTTGTTATTAATTTTTTTAACCTTAAGGTGAATTGGATACTTTTATTAATTAAGTTACAAGAATTTTATTAGTAACAATTCTGTGAAGTTCTGCCTTTTCTTAGTAGTGGACAAATTCTCATCTGCAAGTTATGCATTTAATTCACCAGCAAGGGAGTATTGGCTTTTAAAATTCATTTTTAACTGCGTTTTTACGTTTTTACCATGAATTCTTAGGTGCCAGCAACTGACAAATGCCAAACATAGATTTGAAAGGGGCATTTCACTCTTTTATATTTTTTTCCTCTGTAGTCTCACAACCCAGAAGTTCCCAGCCAGACCATTGAAAAGGCTATGAAGTGATTAGAGGTCTATTGTTACAAGTGATAGCCTCCTTTCTTCAGACAAGTTTACAGTTTTAAAACATTTCAAAGTGTTCCTACAGTCTTACAGAGAGATTTAGAAAAGTAGAAGGACATGGGCAGAATGAAGGTGTGGACTCGCTGGAAAGGGGGAAGCCACTCCCCCCTTTCCAGCTTTCTGCCAAAATGGGCAGATAGAACTTACTCAAATTTGGCACCCCTCCCAGGGACCTAGCCACCCTGACTGGAGCAGCCCCAACAAACCCGGGTGTGTGGGGTGGACACATATGGCCTCCAAGCCCCAGCAAAGGGGTGGACCAGAGACAAGACAGCAGAGCATGCACAAACATCCAGACTCTGCAGTTTTGCCCCATAATCAATTCACCACCTTGGAAAGGGAAGGTTCCAGCTCAACTAAATTCCACCACTTTACATAACCACACAACTCCAACACCAGCATTGAGCTGAAACAGACAGAAGCACAAAGGTCACAAATCTGACCCACAAGTTCTATATATTTATATACTTTTCCAGCACGGTTGCCCCTGCAGCCATCACAAAACTTACAGATAACACTTAACATTAACATCTGGTATAAAGTGAATTCATTTGCAATTCAACATCAGAACAAGGTTCGCTGTTTAACTTGACACCCAGACCAAGCTTCATTAGAAAAGATGTAAGGAAGTTTTTTCAAAAATCCAGACCAATTTTGAACCTTTAAACATCCCTTTCTATTATAATCAAGCCTCCACTCCTTCAGCAGAGATACAACCAAGTACCAGATTCTTACATGCAGTTAGACAAACCCAAAACACCAGGCTTTTTCTCGGTTTTTCTCCTTTTTCCAGACCTAGAGAGAATGGCTTCCTCCCAATTCTCTGGGGCTACTGGGGTTCTCTTGGGAGGTGGTCACCCTCCCTACCTAGCAATTAAAGCTAGGGTCCTCCAGACTGTGCTTCCCCAGGGAGTCTTACCTTCTGCCATGTTTGGAGTTCTTTTTCATCCCCAGAATCCTTCTCTTCAGACCTTCCATTGCCCTCAATTTTTGTCACGAAGATTCTGGTGGAGCCCACATCTATTCTGGATTGAATTTAATGCAGGGGCATCCAGATTTGGGGTTCACCTGAGTCCTCCTGGTTTCCTCGGGCATTCAGAAAGGGCAGCAAAATGCTACCATCTCTGGCCTTCATTTTCAATCCCAAGAGAGCCCCCCAAAATGTTGTAGAATTGAGAGAGGTTCAAATATTTGCATATAGAAAGGCCAGGAGTCAAGAATGATTTTAAGAAAGAAAAATTTGTTGATGGCCAGCCAGACTCGGGACCTTTCTGTTTCAAACCTGAACAAGAATTTTGAGTTCCTTTTATACAGAGAGGAAGGGCAAATTGTTCCTTGTTTCAGTTCTCAGTAGGCTTGAAATAGCATATATCTTCCAAATTCTAGGTAAGCTTTTAGCATGGACCTTATACATTCTAGATAAGCTTTTACCACATTTGGATTGCATTTTCCCTGAATATATAGTTTATAGTTTGTATTGCTAAATTCTTTCCTGGGATTGGAGTCATTGCCATGGTCTCCAAGGGCCTCTTACCATTCCGCACCCACAAGTCACAGACAGCTTAGGTTATATACAAAGAGATGAAGAGCCTTCCACCCATAGCTCACATCAAGATAAGATAAATGCATCATATTTGTAACATTAATATTGCATGAATGCCACGAAATTTTCTATTTGTGCTCTGAAAGAAAATCTTGTCTCCTGCAGCCATAAACTTGAGATATCTAGGAAGCAAAACTCATTCTCTCATTGTATGGGTAACAGAGTCACAAAGGAAACTAAAATCTCAAACCTGCAGGGTATCTGTGGGTAAAGTAAAAAATTGAATGGAAAAGGTGGAATGTTAAGGTTTGGGATAGAAACATATGGGATGATGATAATATTGGTGTGAACATTGGAACCCTAAATTCTGCTGGGATTTAAGCAGAAAAACATGTAATGACCTGCCCTGAGGAGACTACACATTTTCAGCCTTGTATCACCTAGCCTCCAGGCTGCCCCAGGGAGCCTTGGACTCCTCCCAGCCCTGAGGCAGACATCAGCTCAACTCCAGCAAGCACTGCCCAACCTCCACTTTGCCCTAAGGAAACTGCCTTCCAAACCCTGTCTGAAGAGATAAATCCCAGTCTCAACATAAAATGCAAAAGAATGCCCTGAGATCAGTAGACTGCAACACATTTCTAATACTTCTCCTTACCTACCCCCACCAACCACCTTCTCTTCAGAACTAACAGCAGAAACCCCCAAAGGTGAAAGGCAAAGTGTGGACCTTGAGAAAGTGCACTATACTCTGAAAGAACTACCTGAGTTTTCCAACTTATATAGATAGAAATCAGGGGAAAATGTTTGGGAATGTGCACAAAGAGTTTTGGATAATTGAGAAAGGAGCATAAACCTATATTATATTGAAATTATTGATATGGGCTCACAAAGGAGAAATTCTAGATTCAATGCTGTAGCTCAAGGGGTTAGAAATGTCTCTAACAGTTTGTTTGGGTGACTGACTGAAACAGACCAAAAGATGATGTAGCATGTCTGAGGTTGAGATATTGATTTACCCTGGTTTATAGATGAGGAAATGCAAAGGCTTAGAGAGATTGGAATGCTATAATGGATGTACATTTGAGGCCTGCCCACCCACCCCAAGAATGTCCATTAGACACACCTTTAACCAGGGCTGTGAGGAATAAATTTATAAGACTAACTTCATCTTCCATGAAGAGCTCCATGGTTGCTCTTCTCTATAGTCCTCAGTAGGGAGGACAGTAATGGAATTAGAATCCTTAAACATTATGGAGATGATTGGATCTTGGGCTGGTAAAAATCAGTTATCAGCAGTTAATCACCAAAGACAATGTGTGCATGGCTACCACAATGAAAGGCATACTCAAAGCAGCTATTAAAACAGTCTGAGTTGCACACAATTATGGTGTTGCCTAATAGATTATAGGGTACCTACAAGTGAAATAAATGGACAGTCTACTAAATTTCTTCTGGATCTGTATAAGAAGAAGTGTTCTAGCGAAGCAGACTTGGCCCAGTGGATAGGATGTACATCTACCACATAAGAGGTCCATGGTTCAAACCCTGGGCCTCCTTGTCTTGTGTGGAGCTGGCCCATGCACAGTGCTGATGCACACAAGGAGTGCCATGCCATGCAGGGGTGCCCCCCATGTAGGGGAGCCCCATGTGCAAGGAGTGAGCCCCGTAAGGAGAGCTTCCCAGCATGAAAGCAAGTGTAGCTTGCCCAAGAATGGCACAGCACACACGGAGAGCTGATGTAGCAAGATTACGCAACAAAAAGAGACACAGATTCCCATGTCACTGACAACAGAAGTGGACAAAAGAATAATACGCAGCAAATGGACACAGAGAACAGACAACTGGGGTGGGTGGGGGGAAGGGGAGAGAAACAAAAAAAATTAAATTTAAAAAAAGATGAAGAGTTCTAACTCAAAAGCACAAAACCTTAACTTAAATTAGAGACACAGAGAGTCATGGGATCTTAAACAATTCCTTAACTTGAGACAGTTTATAGACCCAGAGCATTTAAATGAGAAGGCCAGGTCCCCTTGAGAATGAACATTGTTAATGTGCCAAATTTTATTCTGTTAATCTTCCTGCAAACTTTATCTAAGGAGACCTATGACCTTTTACCAGAGTAACTGTGCAACTGGAAAAAGGAATTGATCAGGCATTTGGGGGATTATTAGACACTGGCTCAGAAGTGACTTTCATTACAGGAGACCCAAAATGCCACTGTGATCCACCAGATAGAGTAGGGGCCTATGGAGGTAGGTGATCAATGGAGTTTCACCTCAAGTCTCTCTTACAGTCCAGTGTGTCCTTTGACCCATTCTGTGGATATTTCTCCAGTTCCAGAATCCATATGCAGCATACACAGCAACTGGCAGAAACCCCACATTGGATCCTTGACTTGTGGAATGAAAGCTATTATGGTAGGAATGATCAAGTGGAAATCACTACAACTGCCCTTCCGTAGCAAAATATTAAATCAAAAGCAAGACCAGATTCCTAGAGGGATTCCAGAGATTAGTGCCACGATCAAGGACCTGAAGGTTTCAGGGGTGGTGATTCCCAACATATCCCCAGTCATCTCTCCTATTTGGACTGTGTCAAAAACAGATGGATCTTATCAGATGACAGTAGATTATTGTAACCTTAGCCAGGTGGTGACTCCAATCCCAGCTTTTGCCCCAGATGTGATATCATTGCACGAGCAAATCAACACATCCCCTTTTATGTGGTATGCAGCTACTGATCTGGCAAATTCTTTTTTTTTTTTTTATTCCCATTAGTAAAGACCACCAGAAAGAGCATCCTTTCAGTTGACAAGGCTGGCATTATACCTTCACTCTCCTGCCTCAGTGGTATATCAACTCTCAGCTGTATGTTATAATATTGCCCACAGGGATTTTGAAAATTTATCTCTCCCAAAAGACATCAAACTGGTGTTATATTGATGATATCATCCTGATAGGACCTAGTGAGCAAGAAGCAGCAAAGACTCTAGAATTATTGGTAAGGTATTTGCATGAGAGAGAATGGGAGATAGCCCAACAAAAATGCAGGGCCCTTCCACCTCAGTGAAATTTCATGGTGTCCAATGGAGCAAGTCATGTTGAGATAGCCTTTCTAAACTGAAGGAAAAACTACAGTATCTGACTCCTCCTATGACTGAAAAAAGATGCACAATGCTTAGTTAGTTGGTCTCTTCAGATTTTGGATAAAACACATTCCTCATTTAGATGTGTTACTCTGGCCAATTTACTGAGAAACCAGAAAAGCTGCTAGTTTCAATTAGGGCCTAGAACAAGAGAAGGCTCAGCAGGTTGCTGCACAAACTGCACTTACACTTGGGCCATATGATCCAGCAGATCCAATTGTGCTGGATGATTCAGTGGCAAATAGAGATGCTGTCTGGAGCCCTATAGATAATTACAAACCAGACCCTTAGGATTTTGGAGCAAATAACTCCTCTGCAGATAACTACTCTCTTTTAGAGAATCAGATTTGACCTGCTAAAGGGCCTTAGCAGGGAATGAATGCTTAACCATGAGCCATCAAATTACCATGAGACCTGAGTTGTCAATCATGAGATGGGAATTGTCTGACCCACCTAATGATAAAGTTAGGCATGCACAATTGCCTTCCATAAATAATGTAGAAGTTGTATATAAGAGATAGGGTTTGTGTGTGTCATGAAGGCATAAGTACATTACATAAAGAAGTAGCACAAATGCATGTGGTCACTGCACCTGCCATGTTGCCTTCTCTTTCCCAACCCAGAACTTTGGCCTCTTGGGGAGTGCCTTGCAATCAGTTGAGTGAGGAAGAGAAAACTCAGTTCTTTTTTACAGATAATTCTGTTGGCATGCAGGGACCACCTAAAAGTGCACAGTGGCAACACTCTAAATCATTTCTGGGACATCCCTGAAGGAAAGTGTTGATGACAAATCATCCCAGTGGGCAGAATAGTGAGCAGTGTACCTTGTTATTCATGCTGCTTGGAAGAAGAAATGGACAGAGCTGTGTTTGTACACTCATAAAAGGGCTACTGTCAATGGTTTGGCTGGATGATCAGGGACTTGGAAGGAACATTATTTGAAGATTGGTGACAAAGTGTTCTGCTGAAGAGGTATATGGATAGACTAATCTGAGTGGGCAAAAATCTTGAAAATTTTTATGTACCACATGAATGCTCACCAGACTCTTCTGACTTCAGAAGAGGAAGATTTTAATCAAGTGGATAAGATGACCTCTGTGGTTAATTCCCAACCTCTTTCCCCAGACACTCCTGTCATTTCCCAAAGAGCTCATGAACAAAGTGAACAGTGTGCAGAACCTGGACTTTTACATCCCCATAGTCACATGAAAGAATATTCTAAAATCTCGTACTATTACAGACATCTCCTGTTGTTTCTGTTTCCCTAGAGGACTTGGACTTACACACACACACACACACACACACACACACACACACAAGCCCTGAGAGTAGGGGCAAAGTGTCAATATTCCCAGAGCTAACCTTGATCCTTGGCCACACCTGACTCCACATTCAACATATAAACTGCTTGGAAGCAAAGTTCCCTGGGTTCGTTGAGGGGAACCTCAGGGCGATGACTGTGTTCTCTGAGGGTTCAATCAGCATCCTCCTCCCAGGGTGTCCTAACACAAGAACCTCCTCCATCCTTTTTCATTTTACATACAGGGCTACCACCCAAATTCAAATCACCACATGGGTGATCAGATAAAACCAGAGAAAATATTTACTTAAATTCAGGTCCCTCCTTAATCTGGATAATATTTCCTGGAACACATGGACCAAATCCACAAGAACATGAAAACCTTGTGCTTCTCCCTCTTCCTGGTGTCAGCTCTAAGATGTGAGTGACTCAGAGATTCAGACTTGAAGGTAATGGGGATGTTGCCTCTGAGCACATGACTCACTGTGGTTCTCCTTGTCCTCAGGTGTCCTGTCCCAGGGGCAGCTACAGGAGTCAGGGCCTGGCTTAGTGAAGCCTCTGCAGACCCTGTTGCTCAACTGCAAAGTCACGGGATTCTCTTTAACTATATAGTATGTTCATTGGTTTCACCAGTCTCCGGGAAAAGGGCTGGAGTGGATAGGCAGGATACGACCCGATGGAAGCACAGACCATAACCCAGCTCTTCAGTCTCGGCTCAGCATCAAACAGGGACACCTCTAAAAATGAAGTTTATTTAAAACTAAACAACCTGCAAGCCCAGGAAACTGCCAAGTATTATTGTGCAGAGACACAGTTAGGGGAAATCACTGTGAGCCCATACATAAACCTCCCCTACAGGTGGCTGGACTGCAGGGGAAGCTCTTGACCATCAGGGGGTGGTGCCTGTCCATCTGCAGACCCAAGTTCAAAGGTGGATGAGAAGTTTCTTATCCTTGCATTAGTTTCCCTCTTCTTGATTCTCAAAAAGAGAATAGGCACGGTATCTTTTCTGAGTAGTGCTATGATGTACCCAAGATTTAAACTCAGAGAAGTTTTTTATGTTACTAAATATCTGTTTTAATACATCCATACATATGCATTATATAAAACTTTAAATAAAATGTTGTCATTAGTGTCATCCTGTAAATAAGCTTGTAAATGTGAACCAAACTTGCATTGGCCATCTCTGGAAGTTATTTCTCTCAACTGAACTCAAATTTCATTCCCTCACCTTCCATCATGTAGAGTCCCAAGTTCTCAAGTGGAAGGATAAGTAATTGGAAAGCCTGCCCTTCCCTAGAAGAAGCACCCAGTGCCTTACTTTGTTCTCTCCATCTCTTGTGATATCAAAGGCCAGCTTCCTGCACTTATATTAAGGCCCTTATATATTACAATTCTATTACTTAATATGTCATCATTATATTATTCACATAACTTTCCAATATATAATAGAAGTATAAGATAAAAAGAGCAGGTTCACAAAGTGTCATTTTTGAATCCAAATACCATTCTTGACAAAATTCATAATTAATAATTCCTTTCTTTTAATTTTGTTATGTCTGTACCAATCAATCATTTGTCACATATTCTTTTAGCCTAACATCATCAAATGTTTTCCATAAATATAATATTAGTTTCTCTCTAATAGTTTTCCATGAAGCAGGTACTGTCATCAGAAAGAACTTGACACTCTAATCCTCCCCCACACGTCCACAGGCTTCTGAAGGCAGTGCTTAAGTGAGGGTCCTGATGGGATTACTGACTTATTCAAATGTGTACTTGACCTCATGCTCCAGCACATTCTGGGAAGCCAAACATGCCACCAAGAGCCACCCTGCTCCGAATCTCCATGTGGAAACACATTTCTCATCAGTGTCATTTGTGTCAAAGAAGGAGAATTCCCAGTTTTGCAGTCCAGAGCATGCCTATAGGACCCAGTGCAGGGGCAGGCACAGCCTTTCAGAACATGTCAATCTCCTGAAGGCAATGTGGCTAGTTCTCTGTTGTACTCTCTGAATCCAAGTTTTGTAGGTAGGTGTTGGGATATGAGCAGGGTAGACAGTTTAAGGAAATATCATCCAAGTGTCCCTGTACCTCCTTATGAGGCAATACTTGACCTGCCATATAGTGCTTTCCATCCCTGGTATAGAGTGTGTTTTCCCTAGATATTGCCGACAAGGCTGCACTATCTTTACCCGACTATTTTGGAGAAGATCTGTGGGTTAAGGCTATTCCTCAGTGAAGAGGGAAAGCTGCTGGATGTACATTCCATGATGAAATTTATCTTCTTTCACTTTCTATTGGATCCCACCAGTGCCCATAAGATATTGGTTCCATTTGCTTTTCCCATGCAGAATAATTATTTTGTTTTGTAATCAAACTAAGGAGGTCGTTGTAGGTGCATTTCTACAATACTTGCTGTCGCTCTCCCATAAACACAACTGGGGAATAATTATTTATTTTTTATTCTGAATAACTTTTTGACATATTCGCCTTAATTTTGTAGAAAAACCCTGGCAAGCAGTATGAATATTGTCCCTATGAGATTCCCCATAGCAACTTTATTACACTCAGAATTGAGAACTTTTTGTCAATTACTTGTTTAATCTTACCAACTTATATGTGAGCTGGCAATAATGGCAGCCATGAGGTTTTATTTTGGATCCTATTTCTCTTTTTTAGCTCTTCTATGTCTTGAAATTTTAGGATTTTTCTTATCTCTATGACATCATTTTTTTTCCTTACATGTTGAGGACATTTTGATAATTTGAAGTATTTCTAGATCTCTCATTTTATTTCTCTTGTGAGAGTAACAGCAAGATGATTTTCAGCTACCTACCTGTTCACAATGAATACTGGATTTCATCTCAATACCCATAAATTGGACAAAAAACAAACAACCATCAACAGGTTAAAAGATAAACAGATTTAGGCACATGGGTATACCAAAAGAAGACTTAGTGTTCAAATCAATGGATGACTGAGAAAAAATAACAAAAGAATGAATTATTATAACTATGCTGAGTGAATCTAAACAAGTAAATCTACAGAAGAGGTATATGATCCCGGGGAGAGCAGGACATTAGCGGGTCCCACCCTGACCCAAATACTGTTTCTAAGTTTAAGTCCGAAGTGAGAGTAATCAAGAGTTAGCCTGCTTAGGGAAAACTTCTATGTCATACTTAAAAAATAAATATTTTAATTAGTCATTATAAATGTTTTCTTAAAAGAAAACTTGATAAATGAAAAAAGGGAGATATACAAGTATAATTGTACCAAATTAATATCAATAAAGAAATAGACATTTTTAATAGAAAAAAATGGAAATTCTGGAGATGAAAAGATAATAAATGAAACTTTAGGAAATATCTCTAGACATTTTCAACTGCATATTCAAAATGGAAGAATTATCAGAATTATTAGAAATATTAATGAGGGGGTGGCATTCCTGCAAACATAACAGAAATAGCAATGATAGAAAGGAACACTTTGTATAATCATGTGCCAAAAAATGAGAAAACTTAGATGAAATAGGAAAATCCATATATCTTTAGAAATACACACTATAAGAAGGAAGTTGTCTATATAAACATAACACAAATGAAGTGATTTTATGAGTAATCATAACTACACACAAAGAAGTTTCAAGTTGAATGTAGCTTCATAGATGTATTTTACCTATCTTTCAGAGAGGAATTAATCATGATTCTTCCCAAATCCTGATATCAGTTTCTCTTCTGTTTATGGTGCCAATAACTTTAACAAAACACTACACAAAATAATCCAGTAACATATAAAAATAAAGGCCTGTCATAAACAAATGACATTTTTCCCAAGGGTTGAAAGATTTATATTTTGTGCAGCAATCAGTTAATATAATTCTTTCAATTAATAAAGAAAAAAGAAAACTGCATGATCATCTCATTATACAAGGAAAAATCCCCCTAAAATCAAATATCCTTCATGATAAGAACTCTTAATGAGCAAGCTATAGAAAAACTATCCCAGAACATTAAAGGACATCACAAAAAATGTACTGTTACCACTGTTTGGTAAAAGTATAGATGGGGTTCCCTAAGATCAGTAAGAAAAGGATGTCTGTCATGGCCACTTACAGTCAACATTGTATTAAAGGTTATAGCTCGTGCAATTAGGCAATTAGGTAATACAAATCATAAAAGAATGAATTATATCATCTTGTTTTGAAATATATATAATCATATGTATTAAAAATTCTCAGGAATCCACTACAATCCATCAGACAAATGTGAGTTCAACCATTTACAGAGAACAAGATCAATATACAAAAGTCAGCTGATTTTCTATAAACTGGCACTTATCATCCCAATATAAAATTAAAATAATTTTCTTCAAAATAACATCAAAGAATAAAATTAAAAATGCTTAAGAATAAATTTAATAAAAATTACTAAACTTATATTCTGAGAGATATAGCATGTTATTGAATGAATGGTAAAGCATTTAATGTTTGTGTTTCTGAATACTCAGTATTTTAAAGATAATACTACAATGCAAGTGATCATCAATTTCAACCCAATACTTACAAATATGTGTGAAATTATCATATATCAATTATACTTCAAATATTCCACCAAAAAAACACAAAAATATACATTGCTAGGCTGGAGAGACAAAGAGATAATCATCTGTGAAAAGCCTGGGACCCTGGACCCCATGCAGCATTGGTGGCCACAGCCAGCAATGAGGACACCCAGCCCAGCACTCTGGCCTCCCTACCCACTTCAGTACTGAGACTGGTGAATCATGAACAAGTATGTGTGTGAAAGAGTGAGAGAGAGATAGAGGTGACACCGACTTAGTGTGCAGAGACATACTGCCCACACATACCTACTGTTGCCCTTCCTCCTGCGATCACAGTTTATACACCTTCCAGTCCCTTGATATCAGTGAAGATCATATGATTAATTATGGAAAATGGAGAGTGCACAGGGATAAACCATGCTGCTTGCAGGCCTGGAAAATTAGTATACATCCCACATGTAATTCCAAATTCTCTTTCCTCCTGCATCTAACTTCCTGTCCACCAGTTGAGAATATCATGTTACAAATTGATGTGTGTCTGTTTCTGAACAATTGAATGAATCTGATACCACAGCTTATCAAGTCTTCCCCCTGAACACTGTGAAAATGACAATGAGCAATCCATTTATACTTCTTATTATAATCATATATGTTCATGGTTATTTGTTATAGGATTTTGAGCTCACTGATAGATCTGGACAAATATAAGTCAACAGTTAGGGCTCAGAAGTATCAGGCTGAAAGTTTAGTAAACAAGCTGAAAACCAATCAGGAAGAAAATCTCCAAACACCTTGTTGTCAACACCTGTCCTTTGTCAGAACTAGGAAAATACAGACAAAATGCTTAGCCATCTCTTGAGGGTAAGTCTGAGATTAAGTGTTAATTAATGATTATTTCTTGCTCACCACAATATCTGCCACAGAGGAAAATTTATATAAATTCTGTTGCTATTATTATCTGTGAATAACGCAAAAACACATTTGTTAAAATTGGCAAGTTATGATGAAAAGTAAGGCCTTTGCACATGGAAATTAAATATCCATGAATTACAGAGAAAGTAAAAATATATAGACTTTTAGTGTCTACAGATGCACAGTGGATGATGAATTGAGAATGAGTATGTGGAAATCTGTCTCTAATCATGAAGCAAGTGGCTGTGGTTCTGGGAGAGGCTATGACTCTACAAGACACTTGGGGGCTCCTGGGGAAGATGGCCAAGTTCTAGTTCCAGACATGGGGGAGATACACATTTCAATAGAAAGCTGTATTATTAGTAATACATGTGTGCTCATTCACAGTAAAATGGTACAATAAAAAATAAAACACAAAGACTGCAGAATTTGTCAAAGACATATTCACTAATTCTCCCTACCATCTTTTCTCCAGCTTGCCTATGGTCCAGCCGAGACACTTTGTAAAAGGAAGGTTTTAAAAATTTCTAAGCAATACTGGAATAATCGAGTTTTTAAAATTATGTCATATCATTGTGTTAATTCTTCTAATTATTAGAGAACTATAAATGGCATAAATAAAAATAATTATGAAGTAACAATTTGAGACCTATTTTGTAACTCCATGACTGTTCTATAATTAAACTCTGAATTCCTCTGAGAACATTCCAGAGTCCAGGGCACCCACAATATGCATTCTATGAGCATTGAGCAAGTGCTAGTCATGTCAACCACAGTGGTGGAGCAGAAGGGGTTGAAACTGCAGGAAGTGCAGTGGACACTCAGATCACAGAATCAGGCCCAAGGGTAGGTCAGGAGGGAGACTGAGGATGGACTTCCTGTCAGGGTTGGAGGCTTATTCTCTTGGCCTAGGGACTGATTACCCAGAGAAGTCAGATTTCTTCCAACTTCAGTGATGTCCCAACTTAGCTTTACCGATGAGTTATCACTACAGGGCAGATTTCAAAGCCTGCCTAGATGATAGCTTGGAGCAGGTCTTCAAGCGTGATGTGAAGTTTCATAGCTTTCTGAGGTCATTTATTTCTTATTTCTCCTCTCAAGTGTATGAAATAATCTATTAACCTAATTATACATTTTTAGTGTTTTCCTGGCAATATGCATTCTAACTATTCTTATTCCACCTTCAAATAACACCACCCAAATGGTAGTTTAAGGTACCGATAACTTATTACAAGATATTCTCAAATTCTCCCTCCCCTCCCCTATATCACTGTCATTTATTTAGTGTCTCCATATATTCTAATCACAGTATACTATACTATCAGCATTTAAACCATTTTATTTCTGATAAATTAAAATAAGAAAGTTAAAGTATTTCATTTTCCCTATTTTATTCTCCTACACTCTTTGTTTTATTATTTAGGATGAATCCAGTGATTGAACCTGGGGCCTTTTACATGGGAAGCACGCACTCAACCACTGAGCTACACTTGATCCAATATTCTTTCTTTTTTAATGTAGAAAAAGTTTCTCCTTTATTTTCCTTATCCTAAAGGATTTCTTTTAACATTTCATTACAGGAGTCTGCATTTATTGCTTTTCTAAGGTACCTGTATTTTTTTTATTCCAAATGACAATTTCACAAATATTGAGTTTACAATGGTGTTTTGTGTTGAACAACTTTCAATATTTTAAACATTTCAAGTGATTTTGGTTTTCACTTTCATGAATTCAATATCCCACTCCTTGAAACCAGAAGATGGGAAGACAGGAATATGCTGGCTGTCATCTGGGACATGTGGGTGCTATAAGGAGAAGTTTTCACAACCTCATTTCATTGCTGATGTGTATGGACCTGGGTTCCATGAAGAGAGGGGAGGGTTATGCTCTGGGGCTCCAGGTCTATGAATCATTAGCGGCTTCTCCCCGGACCCTGGTCTCAATAGGCAGCTGGTCACTGTGATCTCCCTTTAGAGAATGCACCCTGTATGTACAGTTCTTCAGGAGGAGGCAGAAGAGAAAGTATAGCATTGTTTATAGTACTGAAATGCTTTTCCATGCTCTCAACATCAGAGGAATTCTCACTGACTGTTGTCACAGAGACCTCTGGATGGAGAGATAATGGGGCCAAGAGAGAACTTCCTGTGTAGGGAGAGATCTGATGTGCCCTTTGGGAAAAACATGCAAATGGATCCCCTCCCTTTCATCCTGAAAACCAGCCCACGCCAAAATCTTGCTGCTCTGATAGGAGAATCTTCCCCTGTGCCTGACCTCTCCCTATTCTGTGCCCAGGACTAAGGAAGAAGAGGCACCATGAAGCATGGTTTGATTTGGGATTTTCTTTTGTCAATTTTCCGTAGTATTATTATTGGGAAACTGGTGATAGAGCAGTGTGAATGTGTGTGTGCATTTATATTCATCTGTGTGTGACTACATGTGAATCAATTTCTAGTGCCTGTTTTCAGGAGTCCTGTGTGAATTCCAGCTGGTAGAGTGTGGGGGTAACATGAGACAGTCTGGAGGGTAACTGAGTCTCTTCTGTTCAGTCTCAGGATTCATCTTTGATGACTAGGCCATGCACTGGATCTGTCAGGCTTCCAGAATGAGGTGGAATGTGTTTAGTTATTAGTTGTGGTGGGGTAGCACTAAGCATCCATACCTGATTAAGGGCAGATTCACAACCTCCAGGGACAAATTCAAGAACCAATTTTATATGCAAATGAACAGCCTAGAACCTGAGGACATGGCTGTTTATTATGGATGAACCACAGTGAAGGGATGACCAATGCGGACATAAACCTTTACCTGTGGGGTAGCTAGGAGGGCATTTTCAGGACGAACTGAGCTTAGGGATCAGCTGCAGAAGCAGATACACTGTTGTGCTTAGGAATTTGTCTCCTGTCAGGATGTAAGGCTTCTTCTCAAGCTGTTTCTCTGAGGATCATCTTTAAATTGTTTATGTATGCTTGTGTGTGAATGATATATTTCAATAAATTTAAATAAATAAATAAATTGATGTTTCTGTACTTATTTCTATTGATTAGAAAACTCAATCATATGCAAAATCAGTCAACTTTCCCATATGAAGCCAAAATTGACTGCCAAATTCAGAATTCAGAACATCTCAGGGCAACCTGGTGATTCTTTCACAATGAGACTGAAGGCTGAAAACCTAGTAAGACACTGTGATTCATGTGAGAAACTAGAGAGAGGCTATGCCAGAGTGAAGATTTTAATGCATTTCAAATTGCTCTCCTATTTACTCAGAGATGTGCACATTAGCCTCAGACCTGATTTGTTTTTCTCTTTGTCTGATAATCCGTTATCTTCCCCCAAGTCTTTATTTACCCATCTCCCATTGTACCTTCTGTGCCAAATAAAGGATGATGTAGTCCTTGTGGCCTGAACCCTAAGACTAGGGCCGTTACCTGCATCTCTGACTGGTTCAGGCTGTGGCTCCTGCATATATCTGTGAAAGGCTGAGGGACTTCCTCAGTTACCACCTGACCAGGACTCTCTTCTCTGTTCTGTTTGTGTGGACTCATTTTAGAAATGCAAATGGCTTGTACTATTCATGCAGATAATGGTTGTTTGGTTAAAATAGGATGTGGATGGAGAGTTTATCTCTACTGCTCCTCAAACATTCCTTTTTGTAAACTCCATTATCTGTGAAATTTGGGGAGTGTTTCCGATGTGCCCCCACTGTGCAGTGAGCTCTGGAACATGGGGCCAGATCTCTCAGGATGTGCCCTTGTTGGACACGATGGCAACAACACAAAAGAAGCAAAATAACAGCTGCATGAAGTAACTGCTTGCAGAAGGGTGTTTTTCTAGGAATCCTGGTTTTTCTTCCTCTCCTTTCCAAGCCTATCCTCACTCATGTATTCCCCCTGAATTCTCTAAAGTAAAAATTAGTTCCCTCTTTCTCACATAGACAACACTGACAGGTGGAAGTAATTTTCATATCTTATCCCAATTATTTGTGTTAAGAAAACACGTTATTTTCAAAATAGTCCCCTCAAAAAGGCAGAGTTTAATCATAGGTATTCTGGAGAAAATTTAGGAAATGTGCTTGCACATAGCAAAGTTTCTGTTCTTTAAAAGTTGCATCTTTGTGAAGACAAGCATATGTGCTAATATCAGAAAGAAAACCCAGATTAACTGTGGATCAAGCACTCCTTACTTGTAACAGTGATGAATGCAGATGTGATGTCCTCAGGATAGGATGCTTGAGGGTAATGGGGACAAATTGTTTATCATGGTTCATCCAGGACAGAAGTGCACCATTTCAGGACAAATTTAACTGATGCTCTTTCATTTCCTTTGTATAATTTTGTTGTGCACTGTGTGTTATACGCTAATTTTTGTTTTGTTTCTTTTGTTTTCTAGATATGGTTATAAGCACTTTTTTTATCTTACATACTTCCTTGACCTTGGGTAGCCCTCATGAAAAGAGCCACCAATATGCAGGATGCTGTGGGATTCCTGGGGTAACCCGCAAAGAGTGGGCACTAAGCAGGTGGAGTGATTCTCTTGGACATTTTTTTCAAATCGTACTGTTGTCCTGCACTGGAGGGCAGGGCTCCGCTATCATTTGATTGAATCTTCAAGGGACGATGGACCATGGCCTTTCCGTGAAATTGTTCATGTCCCCAATATGATCTTGTTCCATTTGGTTTAAAGAGACAAGAACAAAAATCATCCTGGAGGTCTTCCATGTGGGGTTTAGAGAAAATGTGTTGCTCCATGAACCAGCTTCTAATAAAATTGCAGGAGGTGGAGCTAGAAACATCCACCTTGTGGAGACTGTTAGAAGAACTCTCACTTGTACAGAAAAAGTAGAGATATCATAACTAGTTGGAATGAATAACACAACATATGTGACTCTTTCAGTTTGTCATGGGAATATAAAAACATAAGCAGGTGCAACATAAATAAATACTGGATATTCTCTGGACATCTTCACAATATCCAATATGCAATATTTAAATCTATCAGCACCCCCTACTTCTAAGTATTTTTGTTCTTATATATATATATATATATATATATATATATAATTATTATTATTATTTTTTTTATTTTTATTTCAGTCATAGATTTACAGATTAAGCAGGGCGAGGTCTGGGGTTGGTTACCTTCAGAGAACAGAGGTAAGATTTCTGGAGGAGCTGGGTCTCAATGATAACATTCAGGAAGTTGATTTCTTATTATGTAACTTGTGTGGCTAAACACTTACATGTATAATGCTATTTCATTTTTACCATAGCATACAAGTCATGTGAAATATCAATGATTACTCCATTTCACAAATGTAAAATTACAAACTTGATAGCATGTTTGGTTAGAGAAAATACCAGTTTATTTGTCCCATGCTAACATCAGGGTCTTCAGAATTGATCAAGAAAACAGAAAAAATGGAAAGAGTGTCTTTCTGTGTTTTTACTATTAATATACATATTATTTTTTTAATGTTTTTTTTCATGGAGTATTTGACATTTTTATTGTTTTGAGTGGTGTGTTTCCTCAATCTAGTGGAATTGTCATAAGTTATAATTTTAAATCTTGTTTCTGATCATCTCCTCTTACTCCTATTGTGTAACTTTTATTAGATAAGATGAAAGTCATTTCATACTGACCCTCTAATTTCTTTGTGCTTTCTCTGTTTTCTATTTCTTTTTCTCATTGTGGAGAACATTGAATTTTGTTTTGCAAAGCATTATGCAGATAATTTATTGTCTGTATTTCAGCATTTACTCTAAACTTAAACTCATATATATGTTTTCAAGAAGGTATGACTGTGATACACACTGTTTATTCATTATTAAATTAATTGGAGTCTAGGCACAGAACACTAAATCTTGTGGACACTCTTGGTGGTTTATTTTGCTTAAACACTAAAATAAAATTAGGAGGAGTACATGGGTCAGAAAAGAACTTATCGAACAAAATGCAAATGGTAGGAATTCTAAAATATGTGTCCTAGGGCGCACATTTCTTGGCATCCTGTTCATCACTCCTGCTAAAATGTGGTCACAGTACTGTACTGCTCTTTACACATTGGCAGTGAACTTGGACAAGGATTGCTGATACTCATCTTCTTGCACATGAAATCAAAATAGGAAAATTCAACACTACATATTCAAAGGGCATGGCATTTGTAAAATCCTTGGTCCTTTTTCAAATGTTTAAATCCCTAGTTACCGAACTTGTAAATATTTCAAAACTGTTTCTTTACTTAGATTGAAGTGGCTTTTAGGTAAGAAGAAGTACTTATGTTCTTTTATTATTGTCTCCACCAAGACTACAATAAAACTGTTACTTAAATGACTTTCACTATTTAAATGTTAATGTGTTTGTGAATGTGTGAGTATATGAAAGAGTTTGTACTTATGAGAGTACCTCATTAGGTATGAAGGTGTGAATGTCGGTGTGTTGATGTGACTGCATGTTAGACAGTGAGTTGGTGGGCACAAGTTTGAATATGAGAGCACATGATTGTACTTTGTGTGTGAATGTCAGTAGGTATGAGTGTACATGCATATAAAATGTATTATAGCATGTTAGTGCATAGCAGAGTGTGCATGACAGGGTATGTATGAATGTGCATATGTAAATATGCATGAAAATTTAACCTAAATGTGTTTCAGAGTTTTCATGTTTATTAATAGTTTTGATTTTCAGTGCGTATGATCATGTATATGAAAGTCT
This sequence comes from Dasypus novemcinctus, assembly GCF_030445035.2. Taxonomy (NCBI): domain Eukaryota; kingdom Metazoa; phylum Chordata; class Mammalia; order Cingulata; family Dasypodidae; genus Dasypus; species Dasypus novemcinctus. Next base: position 57,822,295 of record NC_080691.1, on the reverse strand, counting down.
GTCATTGTGATTTTGTGTGCATGAATATATGTTTGTGTATGGCACAGTGTGAGTGAGAATGTGAGTATGCGTGATATCTCCTGAGATCACTGCCATTGTATCCTCAAACACCTTGTGTGTGCTTCACCTGGTGGAGTCTGGTTGATAGGTGAGATGGCCCAGGATGGACAAGCAGGGCTCTGTTTCACTTTTTTGCAATCTGTGGGTAAACTCTTCACATCTAGACAGTTAAATGGTCTCCAAGGATACCAGGGAATGAATGGAGGGGGTGACAATTATTATTTACTATTAAAGTAAGATGTACTTTTTAGACCCTGTGAAAGACATGTCATCATCTCCATAAACAAAAAAAAAAACATGGTATACTTGCTAATGACCAACCTGAGGATCCAAACATAGTCCTCTTTTATTGTGGGGAGACACACAGTGAAGGGAGTGAGAGTAGACCAGGGGTTCCTTCCGGCAAGAAGAATGAGGACCCTGGGCAGAGAGTAGAAAATGTTTCTTAAATTGTGAAGGATAATATCTTTTTTGGTTTTACTAAGATTTTAAGGAATTCTCCCTTTAATAGAATGTTTGATCCAATTTTGCTATTATTTATATGTTTTCTACCATGACCATTCAGATAAATCTAGCAAGGTCTGCAGGCCACTGTAACCCCAGTGCCCAGTGTATGGAGACGATCACTTAATTTTGTTTATTGTACGGAAAGAGCTTGTTTCCCTTCCTGCAACTGGCATGGTGCTGGCTTCTTTCTATCTGCACTCATCAGACATTCAGATCTCTATGTCATGTGCTCATGCCCTACTTCACTATATCCAGATACATTTTGAAAATATTTGATTTTCTTTCCTCAAACATTAATTCACACTGATTATTTTTGAGAAAATTATATGTGTCACAATCTGTGATGGAGAATCTCAGAAAAAGGTCAACCAAAACGAATTTTCAGACACTCTCATGCCCTTCTGCCCTCTGCCCTGACCTAGGTGACTGGATTTTATGGGTAATAATTTAATTGGTGCTAAGAGATGCTGTTTGCAATAGGAGGTGAAAACCCCAACATGCAGTTCCCAGTCTATGTTCAGGATGAAAATGAGGGTTTCGTAAACATCAGCTCATGAAGACATTTCTCTGGGGTCCCAGAATTGAGAAGTGTTAGTGATTATTAACCACTTTATCCAAATATCACTATCAACACTGGTTGCTGACACTTTCCCCAACCCTATTCTCAAGGTCATACTTCCCCACAACTCTGACAAGTAGGTCAGAAGCAGAGATATCAGTACAAGTTTTTTCTTTTAAAGATTTATTTATTTATTTATTTCTCTCCCCTTCCCTCCACCCCCCTGCCCCGGTTGTCTGTTCTCCATTTTCTGCGTCTTCTTCTTTGTCCACTTCTGTTGTTGTCAGTGGCATGAGAATCTGTGTTTCTTTTTGTTGCCTCATCTTATTGTGTCAGCTCTCCATGTGGGCAGCACCATTCTTAGGCAGGCTGCACTTTCTTTCATTCTGGGTGGTTCTCCTTACGGGGCACACTTCTTGTGCGTGGAGCTCCCCTACATGGGGAGCACACCTGCGTGGCACGGCACTCCTAATGCACACCAACACTCTGCATGGGCCAGCTCCACACGGGTCAAGGAGGCCTGGGGTTTGAACCTCGGACCTCCAGTGTGGTAGATGGATGCCCTAATCACTGGGCCAATTGCACTTTCCTCAGTGCAAGTTTTTTTCCCCCAGTAACTGTATCTGTTTTACTTTACCAAGAAAACTAAGAATTGTGCAGATCTCTGTTTGTTCTTGACATTTAAAAGCTATAACACTGGATGCATGATTCAAAAACAAAGCAAGCATAGGTCGCAAAAGGTGCTGTTAAACTTGAAGGTGCTCATGATCATTCCTGCACATCAGAGTCCAGGAAAGTGTGTAGAAGGTGTCCACACCAGTGCTCTAAGAAGAATCAAGCCAAATGCTGTGCAAATATTCCTGAGAATTCCACTGTCCACACACTTTTCTTAATGTCTATGGAAGTAGGTATTCACATGGTCTTTGCAGGGTTGAGGAACCACTTGCAAAGGATCAAATGATCTTCCCAAGTTCATGCAGGTCTCCAGGGCTAAGCATGGATGTGAACTAGATTTGTTGCTTCTGAGATCATGCTTTGTACAATATCTGCTGTCACAACACTCTTCCAATTGTTGCTGGTTGAGATGATAAGATAAAGTAAGACATAAGTGCACACATATGTTTTCTTGAGAGAACAGAGAGAGAGGAAAGACAGATGTTTACCCATCAATGTGGCTGAGGGGGAATTCTCATGAGATCAGAGTACTTCTGAATAAGCAAAACTTCTCTGACCTGGAGATGCAGACCTCTGGGCTCTCATTAAACAGAAGTCCATCCCTGTAAAGGGTCTGATATTCTCCTCATTGCTTTTGAAATATAGACTGAAGTCCTCCAGAAACATCCCTGCTTTATAGAGAGGCCTCCCACATGAAAATCACATCTTCATTTTTAAAGTCAATTTTAAAGTCTAAGGCAGCTCATTCAAATGGTGAGCTGGGCTCTCAAGGACTCAAAGACTTGTTTAGGAAACCATGAGATTAATGCAGTTGTTTTTCTGCCCGTTAGCCACATCTTCCTGTGAGGGTTTCTGAAGTTTCCTTGTGGTGTGTCTAGATGAAGTATATTACTTTTGTCATGATTTTTGATATTATGTCTGCCTAGGTGTCTTGTCCCAGGTTCAACTTGTGGAATCTGGCCCAAGTATGGTGAAGCCCTTTCAGATATTTTCCCTCACCTGCACAGTGTCTGGTACTCCTCCACCAGTGTTTCCTATCGACATTGGATCCACCTGCCTTAAGGAATGGCTCTTCATTCATTGTCAGAAATTTGTTATAATGGAAATATGTACGATGGTCCATCTCTCAAGAGACACATCCGTAAACCAATTCTCACTACAACTGACTGTTGAAGATATGGCTATTTATCACTGTGGGAGAAAAGCAGAGTGAATAAAAAGCAGTTGGACCCTGCACAAAAACCTCCCCTTTCAGAATTGTAATGTACAGGTACACAGGGCCAACCAGGAATAGGTGCTGAGAAAACCTGTTGACAGTTGTCCTGACAAAGTATGAGTTCTCTTTGATCATACTTTTTTTATTCTGCTGTGAATCATTTCTTTCTACTTTATTTATTGAATTCACAAATGGTCTTAATGTCCTCTCAGGAAATCCTTTTTCTTGTAGTAAACTGAACTTAAAAAAAAAATGCTTGTAAATATGTGAATGCAATTTTTGACTGCTTTATGAAGGTGTATTTTACATACTGTAATCATGACATATTTTAACTTGGAAACTAAGTTATTTTTAACCTGTTACCAGAGTTTTGAAACTACCACCCTAATATAAAGTTATAGCATATACAAGAACACAGAAGAAACTTCATATTCATTAGTAATCTTCCTCCGTTACCGCTCTCCCTTCCTTCGGCAATCACTAATGTGTTTTCTGCCTGTAAGAGTTTGACTTTTCTGGAAATTCTAAATAAATAGAATAAAATAAATGATGTCTACTAAGTTCCTTCCTTCAATTGGCATAATATTTTCAAGGTTCTTTCATGTACTTGCATAAATATCCGTACTTAATTTACTCATGCTAAATAATATTCTATCTTATACATGTATTCCCAATTTTTTATTCATTCACCAGTTCATGGATATCTGGTTGTTTCTGACTTTGGACTCTTTCAAATAATGCTTCTCTGAACATTTGTGTAAATTTCTTCTGATTGAATATATGAGATCATTTCTCTCAGGTAGATGAAAAGCAATAGAAATGCTGGGACATAGGCAACATTATACTTAAAATCTTGAAGAACGTGGAAATATAAATTTCCAGAAATGATATTGCACCCCAAAAATAATAAATCTGAATAAATCTACCCCAAGACACCTACTATTCAGAATGATAAATATCAGAGATAAAGAGTGGATTGTGGAAACTGAAGGAGAAAAGTAAGCAAAGCTCACTGTTCTGGACCCTCATTCCTTGTCCAGCATTTATTTCTGCTCCTGGGAAGGATTCTCTGTACAGGGATGAGAGTCTCTGCCTTCTGAGAACCACTGAGAATATCAATTTGTTGGGCTGTGAGTCCAGGGGTTCCCCCTATGCATGTGGGGTGGGTGGGTCCTGGTTGTACTGACTGTGCATGGATAAGCCATGTGCTCCTGACCCCTGGTAGGCAGGCTTGGCTCCTTTCATAGGGCATCTTCAGGCCTCCCTGCAAAGGAGGGGGAAAAAACCCCAAGTGCATTGGCACTTGCCAAGTATCGGGTTATTCATGCTTGATTTTGGCCTATTTGCCAAAGAAAGGCAAGTAAGGAAGCTTGGGGTCAGCCTGGGGGGATGTAGCCACATGATGAATACAGGGATGAATTAAAAATTTGCAAACTAGTGTTGCAAAAATCAGAGAGAGCATGTGTATGTGTGCTCATGTGGTGTACATGTGAAGGTATGTGTATAAGTTTATATCTGTGAATGTAAACATGTGCACACACTGTCTCTGAATATACTTAGTGTGGGTGGGTTGTTATTGGAATAGTAAATGTGTGTGCACAGGAGTGTGCATGTGTGATAGTGACAGCACCTTAGTGTATGATACAGGTATAGTAGATGTTTGAGTATACACATGTAATGTGTGTATGTGTGTGGGTTGTGTATGTGTGCATATGTTAAGGGTAAAGTAAATGTGTGGGCTTTGAGTCCCATGTACCTACATATGCATGTATTCTCTATTGTAACCTTCAAAACTGAATAGGACAAAGGTCATGTAAGACCACCTGCAAGCCTCTTAATTCATCATGACTGTGATTGTGTAAAAGCATCTGGCAGGCTCCAGGGAAGGGCCTCCTTGAGTTTGTACAAGTTCCTGTGTTTTGTCTCCCTGAAGAGTATGCTAGGTTGCTAATGAAATTTCACTATCAAAAGATGGTATCACCTGTGTGTGATGATTCTAAAAATCAGTCTGAAGTGAAAGGCACAGCCAGGTTAACACTGAGCAGAGCAGCAGTAAGAAAAATGCACTGGGAGCCAAGAGGAACCTACTTGCAGGGTGAAGACTGGCTTGCAGGGGACACTCAGATCTGGAAAAAGCACAGGTCCCAGCCCCAGGGGAGGTGCAGTAGGTGCCTGGGAATGGCGTCTTCTGTGTGACAGAATTCTCCTTTTTCAAACACAGTCTAAAGTCTAAAACAAGAATTTAATAGTGACTGTTGATTGGTCTAAAAATAATCTACTCCTTTGGGAGATTATGCCTAACTGAAGAAGGAAATGAGAAGCATGCTTAAAAGGAAGGTTTCTAAGATTTACTGATGCCTTAAGAGTGAGGAGCTGGAGGACAGGGATGGTTTATTAATTCAGTGGGCTCAGAATTTGGAGAGACACACTGATCAACTGATAGTTGCTGCATTTCTCTAGACAAGTCATGCTTCATTTTTCATGACTTTAATAATGTCACTATTATACTCTATAATATGGACTCAACTTTCTGTAAGGTCACTGTTGCAGTTTGATATGGTTATGAATTCCAAAAAAAGATTTTGGATTATATTTGTAATCTGGTCCATACCTGGGCATGATCGAGTTATGATTTGGGCTTTGATTGGGCCACATCATTAGGGAATTGAGTCTCTACCCTTGGTGAGTGGGTACTCACAGAAAAAAGGCATGGCAAAGGACAGAGCTGAGGGTTTTTGACGTTGGAGTTTGATGTTGAAGCCTTAAGCTGGAGCCCTGAAAAGTAAGCTCACATGGGAAAGAGAAGTAAGCCCCAAGAAGAGAGGTAACCTGAGACCAGAAAGAAGCAAGTCCTATTAATAGAGGGAATCCAAACCCAGAGAGAAGGCTGAGGAAGGGAGGAATCCAGGAAGCCTGAACCCTCACACATATCAGTAGCCATCTTGCTCCAAAATGTGAAAATAGAGTTTGGTGAGGGTAGTAACTTATGTTTTATGGCCTGATATCTTTAAGCTCCTAACCCAAATAAAAACCCTTTATAAAATCCAACCAATTTCTGGAATTTTCCATCAGCACTCCTTTGGCTAATGCAGTCAAAGTCCATACTTAGTTCATATTTGCTATATATTACAGTGAAAATAAAAGTCAGCCATCAGATGGACCTTTCCCATCTTCTCAACATGAATTCCACCAATAGCTCTCTCTCTGGTCATGGCACTTACTTCATCCATCATTTTCTTCACTACTAATCTACAAAAGATTCTCACTAAAATACATACCTCTATGTTATTCTAGCAATGGAAGAAATTTTGTCCCTGATACAAAGGCAGTGACCATAAGAGATTCTGAGGTGAAGGAGAGTTGTATAATAGGTGTAATTCAGGGGCAATTAGGGGACATTGAAATTTTCCTGCATGACTTTGCAATAACAGGTTCAGAATATTATATATTTTGTCATAACTTACAAAGCAGAGTGTAACTAAAATGTAAACTATAGTCTATTGTTAGTAACAATACTTCAATGTGTGTTCATCAATTACAACAAAAGGACCACACTAATGAAAGATGTTGTCAATGAGGGAAATTGTGGGAAGAGGAGACTGTGGGGCATGTGGAAGTTCCCTAGATTTTCATGTAGCATTTATGTAATCTAAAGCTTCTTTAAAAATAAATATATGAATTAAAAATATATAACTCTTTAAATTTCCTATAAGAAAATAGTCATTTCAGTAAGTTCTTTTTCAAAAAATTCATGATAAAATATCAGGTGATGGTGTCTGACCACAGCATTGTTTTAAAATGTCCACAAGTGCCAAAAGCTCTTAAGGGTGAACAGTCTCTCACAACACATACAGACCCACAGAATCTTATGAACAACTCTTGGATTATTTTCCCTATTAGCAAGTTTTTATATCATTTGCCTTGAGTCCCTCAGGACCCCAAAGACCAGGACCCTCAATTTTTTATGTGACCAACTGGTGACTACTGGGCACTCCTGATTCTAAATGTTGGATGCCATCTTTTCCCCTCCCCTCTACCCACAGCTGGTCAGCCCACATTTCCAGCTCTTAAAGAGCAGGCTCTGTTTCATTTTATTAATCTTTCTAATCCCAATCTGCTGACTTTCCTATTGCCGACATCCAGGCATGGAGGTAATATTTTCATGTAATTCGCTTGACAATATTGCATAGACATGTTGCAATATGCTGCATTCAAGGCTGTGTTCATAATATATAAGGTAAAAGGGATCTTTAGAAAAAACAGAAATAATTGGTAAATGAACAGTTTGGATTGCTGAGCACCACTCACACAGAAGTGGCATGACAAGGATAGGACCACGCCAGTTATCTGTTGTGCAGTTGTGGAGGTCAGAGATGAGGACTTACATAGGTTTCCCCATTCTTATCCCCAGGACGATGATACCACTAATGAGTCATAATAGCAGGAAACACATCTTAATCTCTACTATAAAATTCACGAATACCATTTCTGCCATGATCCCCAATTTGTGCTATATCAGACTGAAACCCATAGGTTGAGGTGACATTCTGAGGGTCACAAGGCAGAAGGAAGGGAGCTCTCCTAGTCATCCTGCACTACTGACTTCAAAGTTCTCGGTAATAATCCCACATTCAGTGACACAAGCCTCAGAAGGGCAACTCTCAGGGGATTTTTAAAGTGGAACTAATAATTGTGCAGGAGGCTACCCTTTTGCCATTTTGAGCTCATCCCTTCTGCAAACCACTCACTGCGCTGCTATATTGATAACAATCTCTTTTCCCACATATTGGAATCCATTGTCAGTGAAGTCAGAATTCACTGGCATTGTAAAGAAAGCAGGAAATGCACTTTCCTAGGATCCATGAGTGGATCATTGAATGGATTTCTAGGGCTGCTTTAACAAAGAATCACAAATTTCATGATTTAATGCAACATAAATTTAGTAATTTGCAGTTTTGTGGAATGAAAATATGATATCTTTAGAGGAGAACGCTTCCCATGCCCCTCCTTGCTTCTGGTATTTTGTCCAAAATCCTGGGCCTTCAATTCCTAAATCAGTCATTGCATGCTGTCTTCTTTGAATCTGTCTGTGTCCAATTATTTCCTCCTAACAAGGACACCAATCCTGCTGGATTAGGACCAATATAATACAACTTGGCATCCTCTTATCTAACAGAATCTTCAAAAAACTTATTTTCAAATAAGGTCACTTTCAGAAGACTAATATTAGAACTTGACTTTGTGTTTTTAAGAAGAAATGTGACCAATTACATTGATCAAACATATAGGTGTGTTGATTTCCCTCAACTGACTGTCTCTGTTTGTAAAATTAAAACGGTTTATGTTCCTTAAAGTTCCACCTAAGGAGAGACTCCTGAGGTGCAGGTTTTCCCTACAGACTCAGCAAAGTACAGGAAATAAGCAGGTTTAGGAACTGGCTAACGATGATAAAAATAAACTGCATGAAAAATTATCTTGAGCAATTTAAATTACACAATAATTATGACATCCATTTTATAAAAGTCCTATCCTAAGAAGAACTTGTCATACACATTAAGTCAAGCAAACTCATTCTGAATTGTCACACATATTAAATTGGACACGGTTTATCTGAGTTTGTTATGTTAGATATATTTATTTTCTACTTCAAAACTTTATAACATCCAATAAAAATAAGCTCAGAGAAGACAAGTAGATCAGAAGATTTACTGAGCATATTAAAGGCCATGTATTTGTGTTGGATATTTTAATAAATACATATATACAGTAAAGCAGAGGCACACTGACAGTATTTCCAAAGACATACTCATTCCTTGGCTGCAGCTACCTCCCCTACCAACTCCTTCAGCAAGTTTTCATGGCCTAGATAAAGAAATGCCTATACTTAGTGAAGTGGGACTCAGGAAGTGGACTGTATTCTCCTAGGGATCAACCAGCATCTTCAATACAGAAAATCTCCAGAGACAGGGAAATCCCTTTGCCCCTTTGACCTTTATAATCAAAAGTACCTCCCCCATGCAAATCATCACTTTTGTCAACTGATGAAGGCAGAAATCACATGAATTTAAATTCAGGACAGCCTGAAACAGTAAAATATTGTCTGCAAGTCAGGCGACTCCTACAATGAAACTCCTACCCTTGTGGTTCTTCATCTTTTGGGTGGCAGCTCCCAGAGGTGAATGCCTCAGGATTAAGATAAAAAGGTAATAGAGATGATGTATATGAGCACAGGACTCACTTTGGTTCTCTTGTCCTGGGTATCCTGTCCCAGGGACAACTGCAGGAGTCAGGTCCAGGACTGGTAACCCTGCCTCTCATCTGCTATGTCTCTGGAATATCCCTCACAATGAGTGGTTACTGCTGGGTTTGGATCCATCAGCCACCATGGTAAGGGCTGGAGTGCTTGCCAACAATATGCTATGATGGTAGCACTTACTGCAATCCATCCCTGAAGAACCAACTCTCCATCTCAAGAGACATCCAAGAACCAGTTCTCTGTACAGCTGAACTCCATGTGTCTTGAGGACACAACTGTGCATTACTGTACAAGAGACACGGTGAAGGGAAGTTACTTAAGCCTAGGCAGAAACTTCCCTATGCTGGAAGCACCTGATCTGCAGGGGCCACTAATGGTCCACCCACAGCAGAGACCTAGATTTAAGGAAGATTTGTGTAAACCATAGTTTCCTCTAATAATATGATGTTTGTCTTTATTGCTTATAAACTTTGACTCTCCAGTGATTCTCCACTACATGTTAAAAGTAATGCCGTTATGTTTCTAAGTTTCAAACACAGAAAATATATTTGCACTCTTTCTCTATATTATATGATATTTTTATACACACAAATAAAGTAATTTTCTTCATTTTGTTCTTTTGGATTAGACTGGAAGTATGAAAAAAACGTTTTTTCCATCTAACACTCTGACATTGTACAATTAATTCTCAATTTCTAAAGAAATCTTATATCTTAAAAACAAAAAGACAAACAAACCATTTTAAAAATTGGCAAGAGGCGGCGGACTTGGCCCAGTGATTAGGGCATCCGTCTACCTTGGCCCGTGTGGAGCTGGTCCATAAGCAGTGCTGATGCGCGTAAGTAGTGCCGTGTCACGCAGGGGTGTCCCCCACAGAGGGGAGCCCCACAGACAAGGAGTGCACCTCATAAGAAGAGTCGCCCAGCACAAAAGAAAGTGCAGCCTGCCCAGGAATGGTGTTGCACACATGGAGAACTGATGCAGCAAGATAACGCAACTAAAAGAGACACAGATTCCTTTGCCGCTGATAACAACAGAAGTGGACCAAAAAGAACATGCGGCAAATGGGTACAGAGAACAGAAAACTAAGGGGGCAGGGAGGGGAGAGAAATAAATAAAAATAAGTCTTTAAAAAAATTTAAAAAAATAAATATTGGCAAGATATTTGAGCAGACACTTCTCCAAAGAAGAAATACAAATGGCTAAAAATCACATGAAAAGATGGTCAACATAACTAACTATAAGGGATGTGCAAATCAAAAGTACAACGAGATACCATCTTACACACCTTAGACTGAAAGCTATTAAAAAAACAGAGGACTACAAGTTTTGGAGAGAATGTAGAGGAATGGGAACACTCAACCTCTACTTGCAACAATGCAGAAGTAATCAGCCATTGTGGAGGACACTTTGGCAGTTCCTCAAAAAACAAGCTATATATATGCCATATGGCCAAGCAATTCCACAGCTGACATACAGCCAGAAGAATTGAATACAAGGAAATGAACAGATATATGCACACCAATATTCATAGCAGCATTATTCAAAATTGCCAAAAGTTGGAATTAACTCAAATGCCCATCAACAGATGAATGGATAAACAAAATGAGGTGTATACATACAATGAAATACTACACATCTTTTAAAAGGAGTACAGTACTTCAGCATGTAAATGCAATGCCTTCCCCCCAGCGTGGGACATGACACCCCGGGATGAGCCTCCCTGGCAACGAGGGACCACTATCAACTACCAACTGATGATGCAACTGGAAAATGACCTTATATGGAAGGTTCAATGCGGATCAGCAGAATATCCATGTCTACATAAAATACCATGACTTTAAAATGCTGTTTGACCTAAAGTAAGGGGGAAATGGAAAGGAGAAATGAGTTTATATGGCTACGAGTTTCTAAAAAAGAGTCTGGAGGTTGGCAGAAGGTTTGCCCTCATGCACAACTGAGCAGAGTCAGAGAGACAGATAAAGCAGATACAACCCCCAGATATTGTTTCCTTTGAGGGCTAAAGAGACCCATGGGAGTTATGGTCATGGCCGATGGGGTTAACTACAAGGGCAGATGGCCCCTCTTTGGAAATGGTGTTTATGTGTGATGAATCTGGACTCAGATGGGATCTCCCTTCATAAGACTTTCATGCTAATGTGCTGGAGGTGCAGTTAATGTTGGGGTTTAAGATATATTTAGGGGATTTGAATCTCTGGACTGACAATGTGATAGCCAGATCCTGAGCCTCAACAGACTCCAGCACCTACAATCTGATTTATTGGACTTACCACACTCAGCTAAGATGGAGTTGAAGAAGGACAACCACCACACCATGGAGCCTAGAGTGATTACAACTGAAAATGGGAGGATTACATCCAGCATCCAGGTGGAATCTGAGCCTCCTCTTGACATAAAGGTGCAATGGACACAACCAATCCAGTGTCCACATAGAAGAGGTGGCATTGGATTGGGAAAAGTGGACATAATGGACAAAGGGTATGGGGAAAGGCAGGAAGAGATGAGAGGTGGAGGCTTCTTCGGGACATGGAGCTGCCCTGGATGGTGCTTCAGAGGTAATCACCGGACATTGTAAATCCTCACAGGGCCCACTTGATGGAATAGAGGAGAGTATGGGCCATGATGTGAACCAATGTATATGAGGTGCAGAGGTGCCCAAAGATGTACTTACCAAATCCAATGGATGTGTCATGATGATGGGAACGAGTGTTGTTGGGGGGGGGGAGAGGGGAGGTGGGGGGGTGGGGGTGAATGGGACCTCACATATATATTTTTAATGTAATATTATTACAAAGTCAATAAAAAATAAAAAAATTAAAAAAAAAAAGGAGTACAGTACTAACACATGGGATAACATGGTTGAATCTTTTTTTTTTCAAATTCTACTCAATTTATTCATTTTTTAAAAAATATTACATTAAAAAAATATGAGACCCCCATTCACCCCCACCGCCCCCACCCCACCATTCCCCCCACAGTAATACTCTCCCCCATTATCCTGACACATCCATTGCATCTGGTGAGTACATCTCTGGGCATCGCTGCACCCCATGTCCTGTGGTCCACACCATAGCCCACACTCGCCCACGTTCCATCCAGTGGGCCATGGGAGGACATACAATGTCTGGCAATTGTCCCTAGAACAACATGATTGAATCTTGAGGGCCTTATTTTGGGTGAAGCAAGCCAGACATTGAAGGACAAGCACTACATGACCACTATGATATGAATTAAGCAAATCAGGATGCCTCAGAGAGCTAGAAACTGGAATATAGGCTTACAGGAAATAGGGGGGTAGAGGAAGGTTGTGACCCAACACCTACACAGGCAAAATCTATGATAAATTGGAGGACAGGAGTTGTGCCGTGAAGGAATAAGAGAGGAGCATAGTGACATTATTGGGTGAGACTTTTCAGGCTTGAGGGTGTTAGGGTTGGGAGGATGAGTCAGATTGTCCATGGTATTGAGGGGAGGGTTGGGGGAGCAGGTGAACATGGGAGATCATGAGGCATGTGATTGAAACTATAATTATGAGAAAACTCTTTAGAAATTATCGTAAGGAAGGGTTACTCATTTAAGGTGTTTAACAGGGACATATGACACAGGGTGCACCTGGGCCAGGCTTGTAGGGAGTGTGTGAGTGCTCATCCTGTCATAGTGTTTTATACCAGTGGGTAGAGACCAATACAGTGAGCAGGAAGGTGTTATACCCCATGCTGGGGAGTCCAGATTTTCTCAGAGGGGAGGGTGTCTGTTGAGAGCATGATTGGCTCTCAATGGTGGAGGACAGGCCAATGAGTCATGCCCTCAGCATAGTTACAATTATCTATGAATCTTGTCCTTCAACAGTGAAGCTTGGTTGTTAGTGTGGGCCCTAAGGGGAGGGGAAAAGAAGAATAGAAGAGATGGAAGTGGGGGAAATTGGGGGGCAATGGATGCGTTCTGGAATGATGGATACAGACAATGTAAAATTTCATTAAGGATTATAAAAGTGTATAGACTAAAATATAAACCATAATGAAAACCATAATGGAACCACGGTTAGTAGCTATGTTTCAATATCTGTACATCAGTTATAGCAAATGTTAACATTCACCTTTAAAAAAGTCATCACTGCAGAAGGGGGGAAAGCATTTGATGTTGGTATATGGAAGCCCTCTATATTCTATACATGGTTTTACTGTGACTTAAAACATTTTTAATGACATAATACAATTTTTTTTAAAAAAAGGATGCAGACACTGAGGAAGAATGGAAGAGATTGCATTGCCATTGTACATATAGTGCAACACTTATTACACTGATGAAAGCCAATATGTCAAAAAAAAGTTTTATGGTATTTCTAATTTTTAATACCCCAATTTGATTTTTATTTCCTGTTAGTTTCTCTAAATTATATATTACATTTTTAATCTTTAAACTTATCATTACTATTACATTTCCTACTAATTGAATTGGCAATATATTAAGCTTCATTTTTGAAGAAGTTTCAGATCACAGAGGGGTTCAACTATGGCAGGGAGGAGCGCAGGTGTGGGAGGATCTCATTGATGGAAGATGCTTGGGTTTGAGGCAATTCTCTGAGGCATATATGACATGTAGATATGTTTGAATGTTTGTTGTGTATTGTTCTAGTGGATCGAGTTCCACATGAAAACAGAGAGAGTGCTGAGTTCCCATCCTGGGGAGTTCTGTTGCATTCCTCAGTGGAACAGCAACAATCCCCCAAGTGTAAGGGCAAAGAGCAGTGAAGAAGGATGATTCAATTATGGGCCCTTGACAATGAAGATTATGCTTGTGTGACTGTGTGCTTGAAATTTCACCTTTGCCTAGAGCTGCAGGGTGTCTATGAATTACCTCCTGACATCTCCATGTTGATCAAATGCAGCCAATCACTAAGCTGAACTCAGCATGTAAATGCATTACCTTTCCCAGCATAGGACATGACTTTCAGCTATACGCCACCCTGGCACTGAGGGATTTATTATCAATCACCAGCTGGTAAAGTATTTAGAAAAATATCTTGAAGTAAAGAAGGAAATGGTAAAGGCATATTAGTTTATATGGGTAAGAAACTCAGGTCTCAGCAGGATCCCAGAGATAGCCAAAGTAGATACAACCTCAGGTAATGGTGCTCTTGAGGACTACAGAGAAACCAGGGTCCTATAGTCATGGCAGATAGCTCTGGATTTCAGTGCCTTGCCATTGGGCCCTACTTTGGAAAATGTGTTCCTGAGTGTGATGGAGATGGACTCAGATGTGACCTCTCTACAAATGCCTATTTTATCACTCTTCTGTCTCTTTTATTGAACATGTGGTGGTGCTGGAGTCGGTATATGTCCAGGAGACAATCAGAATCCCTGCATTGTCCATGTGCCAGCTGGGCCCTGAGCCCCAGCAGAGTTGCAAAATCTACTCTCTGGTTTTTAGGACTTACCCAGGTCAGCTAAGATGGAAATGAGAATCATCAACCACTACACCAGGGAAATGAGAGTGTCTACAACACAAGCAGGAGAATTCCATTCATTGGCCATGTGGAATCCAAGTCCCCTCTCACTTTAGAGGTGGAGTGGACATCATCTTTCCAGGGTCCTCAGGATGGAGGTATAAAATATAGATTAGAGTAAACTTATTGTTATTCTACTATACAATTATTTTGATTCTAACAATGGAAGGAATTGTATCATTTATGTGGAGACAGTGTCCAAGGGAGTTACTGAGGGCAGGGAGAGGGAAGAAAAGTTTTGATATGGAAGCATTTTTAGGACTTGGATTTGTCTTGAATGAAATTGCAGGGACAGATGCTGGACATTATATATCCTGCCATAACCCACTGAATGGACTGGGAAGAATATAAACTACAATGTAAACTATAAACCATGCAGTATGGCAGTGCTCCAAAATGTCTTTATCAAATGCAATGAATGTGCCACACTGACGAAATCGGTCGTTGATGTGGGAGGAGAGGGAATGTGACGTGTATGGGAGCCTCATATTTTTTAATGTAACATTTATGTGATCTACGTATCTTAAAAAACACACACAATAAAAATTAATAATAATGTTGAATTTCCATGCTGAATCAACATTGGGACAGGTTATTTTATGCTAGAATAATTGTATCTGAATCAAAAAATAAAGATCTCAGTTTCTTTCCCAGAGTGTGAGTATATCTATATCTGTAACTTTATCTGTATCTCTATCACTATCCTGTCTATATATATTTATATCTCTATCTCTATGCTTTCTCTCCCAGGTTATTTAGAATTATTCATTCCCCGGCTAAGGTTATAACCACCTTGTAGAGCCCCATGACCTCTGGGAAAAGAAACAGAAAGAATACACAGCCTGGCATGGTCCTAGGTGCATTGTCCAGGAATTTCATCTTGTTTTCTCCATGATGGGCTGGGTTTGTCATAGATGCACATGATCCGGATGGAAAACAAGCTAACTGTGAGAGGTCAGTTATCCTGATGGACTTGAAACAACCATCCACTTCTTAGTGCTGGTAGACCTCTCAAAGACTCATTTGTTGTCAGGAACCCTGGGAGTTCTTCCTGAGCTATCACTTGTGTGGAAGGTATGGATCTTCCCTGAGGAATGAGGGGAAAAAAATGTAGGACAAGGTTTGTCCAAATCCTTGTTTCTTTGCTGATAGCCTGGTCTCTGTCTCAGCAGGGGTTCAGGCTCACCTACTTCACTTGTTCCTGTAGCTGGACTCTGACTGAAAGCTGCACTTATGCAGTCCCCTGTGGAGCCGTGTGGGTCTAAGGTGGACCCAGATCTAGGAGATAGCAGCCCTCCAGGATGACACCTGGACAAGAATTAAGTAAGACAGCAAGAATCAAGAAAGGAGGGTCCTGTGATCAGTGTCCAGTTTCCTCCATTTCTGTACTGTAGGGACCTATAGACTTTCCATTGGGTGAGCTTTATGATGGACATCAAGTGGATGGTTTCCAAGGAGGCATGATGGGTCATTTTGGATTGTATTAGGGAGATGGAGACATGAATATCAAAATATAATAGACATGAGACTACATCAATATGATCTATTTGGAGTCATGCCAGAGTTCTCAGAAACACTGATAAATTTAGCCCTCTCCTCACTGAACTTCTACTCTCACCTTAGAATATCCTCACATTGTATTGCAAAGCCCAAGGATATGAGTTTCAGACATGCTGTGTTGTAATGAATAGTCACACAGCTGTTAATATGTATACTGTCTACATTCTTTTTTCCCCAGGGTAATCTGTATTCTTTTTTAAATTTCTAATTTTATTTTTATTAGTTTCATTTTTTCTTATTTTTTAGGAGGTACTGGGTATTGAACCTTGACCCTCATATATGGGAAGCAGGCACTCAAGCAACTGAGCTACTTCTACTCCTAATTTTTTTTACTTTTACTAGAGAAGTTGTGAGCTTACAAAACAATCATATGTAAAGTGCAAAATTCCCATGCATCACCCCTCCACCAGTGCTTTACTTTGTTGTAGAGCATTTGTTACCAATTATGAAAAAACATCCTCTCACTATTAATATTTACTATAGTCCTCAGCTGTACACAGTCTTTTTAATGTGTTCTTCTTCTCTATAGTTTTCACTGATACTTGTATTAATTTAACTAATTAAACATAAGAGTCCTTATGCCCACAAGGATGTGTGATTTAAGAACGACAGCAAAGTGAGGAAAGGGTGCCTGGAGAGGTAAGGAATTTTATGACTTCTAAGTCCCAGGTTCCAAGAAATGCAGGGATGTGCAAGAAGTAGCTGCACAGATCTGTACTGAGAGTAGGAAAGTAAAGAAAAATACTTTCTTCACAGTTAGAAATTATAATTTACCATCACAGAAACAAAGTCTGCTCACAGGTCCATCATTCAATTGTGCTTCCTTTATGGCCAGGTAGTGATAATCACATGAAAAGAAGCATGTTAAACCACCTGAGAAAAGTCCAGTGAAAATCCAAACTCATGCAGGTCTGCAGGGCTGAACCTGGATATTGATCCAGAGGAGAAGTCCATTGGACCTCATGCTTTGTACATGTGCTGCACAGTGTCCTCTCATCGTGTTTGGAGCTGGATATTAGTATGAAATAGGTTGCAAGCTCATCAAAGAATGTGCTGCTTTGAGTGGACAGGATAGGGGAAGACAGGTGATTCCCTATAATAGTGGGGTTCTCATGGCATCTGGCATAAATTTGTATCATCAAACCCTCTCAAGGGACTGACAGCTTCTCTCAACTAGAATGGCCCTTGGGCCACCATTGTGTTTTGGGAGCAGAACACTTGCTTTCTAGTTTCTGAGTTGTACATATAGAAGGATGTTTTCTTTCAGGATAAATAATCTTCAGAAAGTCAGCAATACATGATAAGATGATTCACATGGTGAGATTGTTCACGTTTGTGGAGATAATATTTAGATGAACCTGCAGATTTGTGTTGAGCCTGCAATGAGTTAAGATTTATGAGAGTTTTTAGATGAGCTGAATTTACTTTGTTAGTGAGATGCACATATTAAAGGGATGCAGGAAGATGTGCTTAATTTAAGGATATTGGCATGGGAAGATTATCCCAGATTGTCCAGGTGATCCCTTAGTGAAATTACAATTTCCCTAATGTGGAGGGAGTAGGGAAAGATACTAATTCAGATTAAGAGATGAGTTGATAACTGAAGCATGATCCTTCCTTCCTGGCTTTGAAAATGGAGAAAGGGAACCTGAACCAAAGAATGGATCTCTGGAAGTGGGCAAGGACAAGAAAGGATATTTTCACCTGGTTACTCCAGATAGAGCAAGTCTTCCTGTGGACCCCTTGTTTATACTACAGTGAAACTAATTTAGAATTATGAGTACCAGAAAAGGAGCATAATAAATGTATGCTGTATTCTGTTGTGGTTATTTGTTACAGCAGTCATTAAAAATTATATTGCTCATTGCATGTTAATATGTGCTGACTACCCACCTGCTCTGTCATCATACTAGGTGATTCCATGATGGAAAGTAAGACACATTTTTCGTGACAGCCTTGACCCCTCCACATCAGCAGACCTAGAAGGGTTGGTGTAAATGACTGAAAAAATTATAATAACCACCATGCTTACTTCATTGCATCATGCTATCGCATGATAAATGAAAATCACTTTACATCACAGATATAAAAAGCCTGCCTAAGTGAATTTTTAAAAAATTTCCCTGCACATATCTAATATAAATTCACCTCATCTCAACATCCCCAAAATATCAACTATGGCAGTATCAACTCAAACCCCAGATCTCATGTAATTCACATCACTGGGGTGAATGGCCAAAAAGTGTTGGAGAATCCATAATGATGATATCTATCTGTGTGGAGCCAGAATTATCTCCAAATTTCCCAGGTATTAATATTAGGAGAGATACACCACCCCACTACTGACCTGAGAGTTCACTTGAAAGATTAACAGCATAAGATGTGTATTAGGCAAATAATGGTGCTTTGATGTACACACATAAAGTTACAGGGCTGCAAGAATTATTCAAATGTGCAGAGTTAGATACTTTCAACAATGTTTTCTCTGTGTTCAATAGAATAAAAGCAGAAAAATCAATGAAAACATGAGATTTGAATATTATTAACCAATCTGACCTCCTGAACTCCTCCAATGAAACAACTTCAGCTAAAAACATGCATTCCATCTAACCTAACTTATTTTTCCTGAAGGTGAAATGCTTTCTCTAATTTTATGTTTTAATTAAAATTCATATTTTCCTTTGAATAACATGTATATTTTAATAAATGGTACATTGTAATGGAAAAGGTATGTTGAATTGAATGTCATACACCAATACTATAATGCACCTTGACTTTCAAACAGCTTGCCATATCTCTGCCAGATTTTATTGGGGCATTTGCCTACATGTGAACTTGCATCTTGCTCACCCTGGGTCACTTTGCTCAAAGCCAAAGCTTACTTCTTGGGACAAGCCAAACATATTTCACTTCACCTATTAATCCTTATGAATTTTCCAAGAAAAGAGATATTACACTCTCTTCCATGTACCAATAGATTCATGCTGCCCGGATTGGCCTTTACCAGGTAGCTGTAATGTTTTTAGAGTACACATTCTTGTCATTCTTCATTGCGCAATCAAAGTTTACTGGCCAAAGAAGGCTACAAAATATTTATTAACTATAATATCAATTCAAAGAAATATGCTTGAGGTTAACAGAGAGATATTGTATGGCTCCAGGAAGAAAATCAGCACTGATAAACCTAAAATCTTAAACTAAAGTCCTCCTTATTTCAGAACTATTACCAACTACATCACCTAAATATTTCAACAAAATCTCTTGTGTGACAGCTGAGACATCAGGCCTCCATAGATACACTCTTTAATCATATTGGACTGTTAGAAGTACCTTTTTTCAGATCAGAGGATTTACTCACTTTTACTCCCAACAAAGACTCCCTCATACAGGCAGTTTTGTCAGAGGTCAGAAGAATTTTAGTCACATGTAAGTCTTCCCCACATACTGTAGCAGACAGAATGAAGGAGCTATTGACTGCAGAACTAAAATTAAGGAACAATACTCATGCTGAAACTGAATTTCCCAGTTCCTTTATCTTAATGTGCTATATTTTGATGCAGGTTGTAAATCATTTCTTGAGTCTGCTAACAAGTTGAATTTGGGGATATTCTAAGTTTTAACCTGTTTATTATCACATGGTGAACATCCTTCCTTCAATGGCCCTTCTCTTTTTCACACACCTTACCAGTAATGACTTAACTCCTTTTATCAATCCAAAATAAGTTATGGGATCTCAAATACTTGTCTCATTGCACACCTCTGCAGGCTACCATTAAAAAACTAAAACAAGACAAAACAGAGCTATTGGTTTTATTATATATCCTCCCAAATTGACATATTTCAGTCCCTTTTCCCTCAACATTAATATGTGGTGTTATTTGAAAATTACATCATTGCAAGTTCAATTAAGTTAAAATGAGGCCATATTAATATAAGGGTTCCCCAAAATCCAGTATTAATTGTGGCCTTATAAAAATAAGAGAGGTACACAGACATCCAAACGGAGAAGAGGGAGACAAAGGTCATGTGTGGATAGAGGTGATGATAGAAGAGCTGGAGCTACAAATCATGGAACATCAAGGATTTCCAACAAACCACTAGGAGCTAGGAAGAGCAAAGAAATTTCCTCCTCCAAAAATTTCAGAGGGTGTATTGCCTTGTCAACAACTCAGTTTCAGAATTCTACCTTCCAGAATTGTGAGGCCATCTAGTTATAATTTATTAAAGCTATTAAGTTCATTGGAATTTGTGTCAATAACCCTAGGAAGCCAATATAAGTAATAGTTTTAATGCAATGAACCAAAGTGCCCACATTCGTATTTGAAGATAATGGATCATTGCTGTTTTATAATTAACCAGCTCAGGTATATCTGAAATTACTATCTATGAAATGTTGGATGTAAATAATGTTGTTTAATTCTCACATATTTGTGAATTTTTCATTTTTCTCTCTGTTCATTGAAAAATATCTTCATTTTATAGTGGCTAGAGAATATACATTATATGATTTAAATATTTTTTGAAACATTGATAATTGTTTTGAGAACTAATGTATAGTGTACCCTGGATAATGATCCATGTGAACTGAAGAAGAATGCATATTCTGTTTTTGCTCACTGAAGTGTTCTATATATGTCATTTAGGTCTAGTTGGTTTAGAGTATCATTTAAGTATAATATGTCTATATTAATCTTCTAACTAGATGTTCTATCTATTATTGGGAGTGGTGTATTCAACTCACCTGATATTAATATATAGCCTTCAAGTATCCCTTCAGATCTGTCAGTACTTGTTTCAAATATTTTGGTGTCTCTGCTTTTAGATACATATAATTTTTATAATTGTCCCTTTAGCAATGTATACAGATCATCTTTGACTCTTATAACTGATTTAGTCTTAGAGTTTAATTTAATCTGATATTGGTAGAAATCCTCCACTTCTCTCATTTTTGTCACTTGCATTGTGTATTTTTTCCATGTTTTAAATTTCATCCTATTTGCATCTTTGTACTTAAGGTTAAGTCTCCTGCAGAATGCATATATTTGTATCATGCTTTTTATCCGTTATGCAAATATCTGTCTTTAGACTGGAGAGTATAATCCATTGACATTTAAACTCACTAATTATAATGAAGGAATTTGTTTAAAAATATTTCTGTTTAGCCATTGTATGTCCTATATTTTGGTCCCTCAATTCTTGTGGTAATGCCTACATTTATACTTATTTGAATATTTGTTTTGTCCCATATTGTGTGCCTTCTTTTTCCATCTGGATATATTTATCACATATTTCCTTGTGCTTACAAAGGGCTTAAAATTTAATATCCTAACTATATAACTATCATATTTAGTTTGATGGCAACATAACATCAATTTCATATAAACATAAATTTCCTATACCCCTCTGTTCGCCTACCTTTCTGGTACTTGTTACCCTTTATATTTTTGTAAATTAGATGAACAAAACCATAGATTTATCATTAATTTTTATAAATTTGCACTTTAGCACTTGTAGGAAGTAAGAACTGGAGTTACATAACAAATAATACTGACATTTATAATTATCCAAAAGATAAGCTTTAATGCGGGTCTTTTTCCTTTATGCCACTTTTGACCAATGTCATTGTCCTTCCTGTCAGTGTGAAGAACTTCCTTTAGCATTGTTTGTAAGGAAGGTCTAGTGATGATTAACTCACTCAGTTTTTGTTTATCTGGGAATGTCTTATTTTATACCTCATTTTTGAAAAAAGTCTCACAAGATATACAATTATTGTCTGACAGTTCTTTTATCCTAGTAATTTAAGTGTTTAAACACATTGTTTTCTAGTCTCCATGTTGTTTCTTTTTAATGAGAAATCAGGACTGCCTTGTATGTAACAAATTCTTTTCTCCTGCAACTTTCAGAATAGTCTCCTAGTCCTTTGCATTCAATAGTGGGATCAATAAGTAACAGGGGGAAGTGGAAGTGGCTCAAGCAATTGGCTCCCATTTACCATACAGGAGGTCCATGGTTTGATGCTCAGGACCTCCTGGTGAAGGCAAGCTGACCCATGTGTTGAACTGGCCCGTGCAGAGTGCTGACCTGCCCAGAGTGCTGGCCTGTGCCCTAGGGAAAATGCTGCCCCATGCAGGAGTGCTGCCCTTCACAGGACTGCTGGCCCACATGGGCACCTGGCACAGGAAGATGATGCAACAAAAAGAGACACAGAGAAGAGATGATAAGAGATGCAGTAGATCAGGGAGCTGGCATGGCAAAAGAATGTTCACGTCTTGCCCAATCTGGTAGGACTCGCATTTGGTTCACAAAGCCACCTAATGAGAACACAAGTGGACACAGAAAAACACAGAGCAAATGAACACCGAGAGCAGACAATGTGGGTGGAGGAAGAAGAAATAAATATATAAATAAACAAGCAAATAAATAAATAAATCTTTAACTATGCAGCACGGTGTAGTTTCTTCATGTTTATCCTGTTTTCTCTGCGTTTCTTGGTTGTGAATAATCATATCTTTTGCTATCTTGGTAACTTCTCCATTATTGTTTATTTTAATATTCCTTCCTAAAATTTCTGTTTTTCATATCCTCCTCAGAAATACATAATGCATATATTGGTATGATTAATGGTATCCCACATATAGCTTAGGTTCTTTTCATTTTTCATAATATTTTTCTTCTTGTCATGACTGATTTCAGGTTTCTTGTCCTTGAGTTCACTGATTCTTTCTTCTGCCACCTCCAGTCAGCAGCTAAAACCTCCTGGGACATTTTTATCTCAGGTATTGTGGTCCTCAGCTTCAGTAGTTCTGTTTGGTTCCTTTTGAAAAATTTCTAACTCTTTGATAATGTACTTACATTTTTCATTCATTGTTTTAGTGATATCCAGTAGTACTTTTTCTGTTTTATTTCCTGCATCTCCTAGAGCATTAATTTTAAAGGCAATATTCAGTATTTCCACAGTCTGCCCTTCTATTTTTGGTGTTAGCTGAATTTTTAATTCTTTTATTTTGGAAAGGGCATCATTTCCTAATTATTTGTCTTTATTCTTTTGTTAAACACTGTATATTTTCTATATTCTTCTTTATTCAAAAAGGAGCTTTAGATTATAAAAATATTACATCAAAGATATATGGTATTCAAACATACTCCACCTTCCAGTTCCCTCCATTACCACCTATAATATCTTCCATTAGTACACACCGTACATTTTAATATATTAAAATGTTAGTCTGCAATTTGTCCCCTGAAATGATAGTTTCTTGATGTTTAGACAGTTTCTTTTTTTTTTCTAAAGTTACATAGATTATACAAATGTCACATAAAAATATATGGGATTCTAATATACTGTACTTCCCACAACTCCCACATTTTCCCACATTAACAACCTCCTTCATTAATGAGGTACATTCATTGCAATTGATGAACATGTTTTGGATCATTATCACTAAGCGTGGATTAAAGTTTACATTGTAATTTACACCCTCTCCCATGCAATTTTGTTGGATATGGCAAGATTTATAATGCCTGTATCTGTCATTGTAATGTCATTCAGGACAATTCCCAAATCCCCCAAAATTCCCTTTATTACACCTGTTTTTCCTGCACACTATCCTCAGAACCTCCAGTGGCTACTGCCTCCACATAAATGGTATAGTGTATTTCATTGCTAGAATCACAATAAGTCTATAGTAGAATACCAGTAAGTCTACCTTTGTCCATAGTTCATTCCCCAATTCTGAGTATTCTGGGATGGGGATCTCCACTCCACTGCTAATTGATAGGGGGCTGTGATTCCATAGGCTGATAGATAGGATTTTCTTGCTTGCAGTTGTAGACGATCTCAGTTTCTTGATACGGTAGTTGTCCATCATGACCACCATGTTAGATTGCCAAGTTGAGACCAATGAATCAAAGAATAGGTTTTATGACTCAGTTGAAATTCAAGGCCCAGCTGGCACATGTACAGCCCAAGATTTAAGTCTCTTCAAAATACACCTACCAACTCTACTAGTAATTATAAGTTCAAGTAGAAAGATAGAAGAACCATCTCTAAGGAAACCACACCTGAGTCCAACTCTACCACTATTGGGAGCCTAAATACCAAAGTAAGGTCTACTGACAAGGCACTAATCTCCTGAGTTATCTGTCATGACTATAGTGTCTGGTTGTCTCCAGAGCACTCAGGAGTCTTGCTATTTGGGGTACTATCTACTTTGGCAGCAAAAGAGATCATGCTGAGACATGTATAAGCATAACTTCTTGAATGATCTCCTCATTCAATTTGAAGTCTCTTAGCCATATAAACTCATTTGTCTTTACATATTTCCCCTTTCGGTCAAGGTCTTTTTCCAGGTGCATTGCTAGTTGGTTCTTGGGAGAAATACTTAAAAGCCGGGGAGAATCATGGCTGGAAGTCATGTCTAACACTGAGGGGAAGATAATGTATTTGTGCGCTGGTTGTTACTTACAGAGAGGCCACATTAGAGCAACAGGGATGTTCCCAGTAGGTAATTCATAGGTGCCCTATAATACTAGGTTATGTTTCAATGTCAATAGTTAAGGTTGATATGTATAGTCATTAATATCAAAGGCACATCAATGACACATCCACCTTCACTAGTTATTGACTCTTTCCTCAGGAGATTCTTGCGGATCCATTAGAGAAGGCAGAAAAGCATTGCAAATGGGAATATGATAATCCTTCATGTATTGTGTGAATCTCCACCAAACATGACTATATCCCATGAATATTTGACACACACTTTATATGCCTTATATGTGTGCTAAGGTGAACTTCCACCCATATACTCCCCATCACTGACAGCCCATACCAATGTTCCTCCTCTGCCACCATTGTAACCATTATGTGATCCAAATCTTCTTCAAAAATGAACCCAATAAAAGAGCAAAATGCAATTAAGAAAATGTAATAACAGTGACAGCTTTAAAAATAAGAAATAAAATACAAAGAAAATTTTAAAATTAATAAATAAAATTTGGGATAAAAAATGAAAAAATGAAAATATATTTTAATTTTTTGACATTTTGCCTTTCATCACTGTAAGACCTGTTATCCTATATGTATGGCAATATTTTCTTCCATTTATTCCCATCGTATCTTAATTTTTGTCCTCAAAGAAATTTTAGACTACAGAAAAGTTGTGCGATTTATACAGGGGACTCGTATATTCCCCAAATCCCCCCCCCTTTTCCTCTTCCCCTATTAATAACATTTCATATGTTGTTGGAATATTAGCCAGTATAAAGCATGCGGGGATACTTGACATGACTGCTTTAAATAAAATGTGTGCAGTTTGGCATGGAAATATATAGCTCAGAAAGAAGTCAGTGAAAAGGAGAGGGTGGTTCCTCATTGCATGGGTACATGTTAAGGTAAATGTGTGTAGTGTTTGCCAAGTGTTTAATTATAGCTTTGCAAGGGCGTTTTTGCTAAATAGAGCATTGTTTGGAATTGTAAAGCTACTACGAGTTTTTACTATAAACTTGTCAATAGCATTTGCTCTGATTCCCTAAACCGCAGTCTGCATGATTTTTCATTTATTTATTAATCACCGTTGACAAGTAGCACCCAAAGTGGGGCTCGAAGAAACCAAGATAGGTAAATAAATACCAGGTACGAAGACGATCTTCTCGTGGGGTTTAATGAACATTCAGAGTAATGGGGAATTCACGTAGTAAATGGGAACAATATCTAGCAGTTTTGAGGGATTTATTGCAAACCTCAGGATATACAGTCAGAGTCTACTCTTAGGAAATTATTTATATTAGTAGAAAAGTTTTGTCCATGTTTTCAACCTGAAGGAAAAAATATTGTTAAGTTATCCTCAACGGCTGAAAGTTTTACAACTAAAATTACGTTACAGAGAAGGTAATCCTATTTCTATTAATATTTGTACATTATCTAATGCTTTGTCTATTGTTCTTAAGCCATTGCATAACTCTGATTCATCATCAGACAGTTCAGATTCTAGTTCTAGCTCCAGTTCTGAGTCTGACTCATCTTTTGATGAATCTCAGGCTTCAACACTTTTGCTTTCCAAATGAAAGAATTGCGTTACATTTCTTGTGCAGGCATCAGCAACTGCAATTAAAAATTCTAAAGAAACTCCTGCTTTGGTTCCACCTGGTTATTCTGAAATTTGACCTCCAGGAAGTTATAATCCTCATGATTTTACTTGAACTAGATATCCTATTATCAATCATGATACTCCTCTGCCTGCTGCTGTGAATCATATGAATTCCATATTATCTATGGATCATGATTCTCAGTTATATCCTGTTTTTCTAAATCCTCAAGCAGGAGGTAGTATGCAAGTTAACTATGAAACTTTGGGATTAAATTCTTTAGATGAAGTAAAAAAAAAAGCCTGTGTGCAATTTGGAACTATGAGCCCTTATAAGTTTGGGTTACTTCAATGTCTCTCACAAGAAATGAGACTTCCACCTTGGGACTGGGATATGAAGGGCAGAACTGTGTTAAGTGCATCATGATATTTGCAGTTCAAAAACTTGTGGAATGACTAAGCTCAAAGAGTTGCTATTAGAAATACAAATCAATATCCTCCTGTACTAATGACCTTGGAACAACTATCAGGATAAGGGGCTTAGTTCGGTACCCATCGTCAGGTCAATTACACAGGTCTGTTTGAATGCTTGGAGAAAAATTGAAGATCCAAGTAAGGTAAAATTAGCTATTTCAAAGGTCATTCAAGGTTCTTCTGAGCCATGTAGTGAGTGTCTGGCTCAACTGGAGGATGTAATTCATAAAGCTCTAACTGACTCTGATATGAGAGAGATGCTTTTACAAATATTGGCTTTTGACAATGCCAATAAGCAATGTAAAGCTGCACTTCAACCTATTAAATCAGCAGGAGGAAAGTTAGCTGATTTCATTAAAGCTTGTCAGGATATTGGTGGAGCCAATGATATTAACACTTTGGTGGCTACCTTAACTAAAGGACTGACCATTCGCCGCTCCACTATAACCTGTTTTAAATGTGGAAAAAGGGGTCATATGCATAAGGAATGTCAGCAAAATAAATCAGTAAATAATTTTATAAATAATAGTTCATCCCACCTCCCATCACAATTATGCCCTGATTGTCAAAAAGGGCTTCATGGACTAATGAATGCCGGTCTAAGTATCAGAAGGTTGGTACTCCGGTACCGAGGAACTTCCGACCAGGACCTCTTCAGGGCCCTTGGCCAAGCAATATGAGGAAAAATCCCCAGAATTGTCCCCTAACTGCAGCCTACCCTGCCCGCAATGGTCTCAACCACAGTATGTTGAGCGCACGAATATTAACTATTTATTTGCAGCCACTGAAGTTAGTGCAGCTTATGATATTTTTGCAGCAGAACCAGTGCTATTACATTCATTTTTAGGAGTAAGAAAAGTAAGAAATCATATATTTTGTCCCCTTCCTAGGCATACAGTAGGTTTGTTGTTAGAAAGAAGTAGTCTTACTTGCAAAGGTGTTTTTGTGCATACTGGAGTTATTGACTCAGATTATACTGAAGAAATATTGGTTATGGTTTCAGTAACACAATCTTATCATGTATAACCGGGAAAGCGCATTGAACAATTACTTTTATTGCCATATCATAAACCTAAAAATAATATTACACAGAAAAGGACAGGAGGTTTTGAATCAACTGGAAAGGGTATTTTTGAACTCAAGATCTAAAAGAATGGCCTGAATTTTCAATTACTATTAATGGTAAACCTTTTACTGGGGTGGTAGATTCTGGGGCTGATGCTTGTATTATCAGTAGGCAAAATTGGCCCTCTAAAATGGCCTGTGCAAACAGTTTCCTTAGTGTTTGTGAGAGTTAGATCTATTTCAGACATGCTTCAAAGTTCAGTGGTACTTAGATTATTGGTCCTGATGGACAAAAAGCTCAGTTGTAACCTTTCATTGCAGATGTAGTCATGAATTTTGGGGGAAGAGATTTGTTAGCACAATGGAAAAGTTATTTCAATACCTGAGGAGAATACTTTAGAAAAAATTTTGCCCCCGGAAATGAGATATGGCAATGACAAAAAAGGTCTTGTAACTACTTTTTTTAAAATTTATTTTTATTTTTTATTTTGTCTTTATTTTTTTAAGGTTACATTAAAAAAATATGAGGTCCCCATATACCCCCCACCCCCTTCACCCCACTCCTCCCATAACGACAACCTCCTCCATCATCATGGGACATTCATTGCACTTGGTGAATACATCTCTGAACACTGCTGCATCACATGATCGATGGTCCACATTATAGTTTACACTCTCCCCCAGTCCACCCAGTGGGCCATGGGAGGACATGCAATGTACAGTAACAGTCCCTGCAGTACCACCCAGGACAGCTCCAAGTCCTGAAAATGTCCCCACATCACATCTCTTCTTCCCACTCCCTTCCCTCAGCAGCTACCACTAGTGATTTCTCCAAATCAATGCTACATTTTCTTCTATTACTAATCAAAATAGTTCATGAATAGGATATCAGTAAGTCCACTCTAATCCATACTCTATTCTTCCATCCTGTGGACCCTGGAATGGTTGTGTCCACTCCACATCTATATCAAGAGGGGGCTTAGATTCCACATTGATGATGGATACAATTCTCCTGCTTTCATTTGAAGGCACTCTTGGCTCTCTGGTGTGGTGTTTGACCTTCATTTCCATGTTAGCTGAATAGGGTAAGTCCAATAAACCAGAGTGTAGGAGTTGCTAGTCTGCTGAGGCTCAGGGCCTGGCTATCACATGGAAAGTCCAGAGTTTCAGGTCCCCTGGGTATACACTAAAACTCAGCGCCAACCACAGGTCCGGTAAAAGTAACAGGAGAGACATGTGAACAAAGATCACATCTGAGTCCAGCTCCATCAAAAAGAAACACAAACTCCAAACTAGGGCCACCTAACATGGCACTGAACTCCATCTGCCATGACCATAGACCCTGTGGGTCTCTGTAACCCTCAGAAGAACCAATACCTGGGGTTATATCTACTTTTTCTGTCTCTGTGTCTCTGCTGAGGTGTGCATAAGGGCAACCCCTCTGATAACCTTCCGGCTCTTTTTTGGAGAATCATAGCCATATAACATCCAGTATCCATGTGGAATCTGAGCCTCCTCTTGACATAGAGATGCCACGGACATAACCAATCCAAGGTCCACAGAGAAAAGGTGGCATTGGAGTGGAGTAGGAAAAGTGGACATGGTGGCTGATATGGGTATGGAGAATGGCAGGAAGAGATGAGAAGTGGAGGCGCCTTTGGGACTTAGAGTTGCTCTCAATGGTGCTGCAGGGGGAATCACCAGAAATTGTAAATCCTCCCAGGGCCCACTGGATGGAATGTGGGAGAGTATGGACCATGATGTGGACCATTGACCATGAGGTGCAGAGATTCCCAGAGATGTTCTTACCAAATGCAATGGATGTATCATGATGATGGGAGTGAGTGTTGCTGAGGGGGGAGTGGTGGGTTGGGGGTGGTGGGGTTGAATGGGACCTCATATTGTTTTTTTAATGTAATATTTTTACAAAATCAATAAAAAATAAAAAAAAATAATAAACTCATTTGTCCTCTCTATTTCCCCCTTTGATTCAGGTCAAAAAGCATTTTTAACTCCTGATATTATATGTAGGCTAAAATATTCGGCTTGTCCGAGTTGACCCTTTTATTCAAGGTCATTTTCTAGTTACATCATCAGGTAGTACTTGGTAGTAATCCCTCGGTGTCAGGGAGGCTCATCTCCAGGAGTGATGTCCCACGCTAGTGAGAAGGCAATACGTTTACATGCTGAGCTTGGCTTCGAGACTTGCCACATTTGAGCAACATGGAGGCTCTCCAGAGGTCACTCTTAGGCACCCTGTAGCTCTAGGTCTTATTCATATTTCAGGTGCACAGCCTCACAAGCATAGTCATTAGTATCAAGAACTCATTGTTGGACCATCCTTCTTTTTTGGTCTTTGCCGTTGCACTTGGGGGATTGTTGCTGCTCCATTAGGGAATGTGATAGAGCTCCCCTGGCTAGGAACTCAGCACTCCCTCAGTTGTTGTTTTTAACTGTAACCACTGTGAAAATATTCAAACATTTTTATGTACCCTGGGTATACGCACTGGAGAACTCCCTGCCAAACATGTGTCCCCTGTCAATAACATCCCACACCATTATTTCTACCCTGCCATTGTTGAAACTCTCTGTGATCCAAAACTTCTTTGAAAGTGATGCCCAATATATTGCCAGCTTCCATTAATAGTAAAATGGAATATAGTGATGAGTTTAAAGGTTAGATATAGAATACATATTAATTTAGAAAAATCAAGGTAAAAATAAATTGGGGTATCAAAAAATTTAAAAATGCAAAAGCTCTGTTTTTGTTGTTTTGCCTTCCATCACTGCAATAAGTGTTGCCCTGTATGCAAATTGGCAAAGCAAATTCTTCCATTATTTTAGCAGTGTCTACACCTTTCTTTTTCTTTTTTTCCTGATTATTAAGCTTGTCTTCACAAAAGTTTTTTTGTCTTAGTTATTTTTTTATATTACATTCAAAAAATATGAGGCCCCCATATATCCCCACTCCCTTCATCCCACTCCTCCCCCCATATCAACAATCTTCTCCATCATCATGAAACATTCATTGCATTTGTTGAATACATCTCTGAGCACCACTGCACCTCATGGTCAATGGTCCACATCATAGCCCTCACTCTCCACAGTCCACCCAATGGGCCATGGGAGGATATACAATGTCCAGTAACTGTCCCAGCAGTACCACCGAGGACAACTCCAAGTCCTGAAAATGCCCCGACATCTCATCTTTTCCTCCCACTCCCTATCCCCAGGAGCTACCATGGCTACTTTCTCCACACCAATGCCACATTTTCTTCGATTACTAATCAAAATATTTCATGAATAGAAGATCAGTAAGTCCACTCTAATCCTTACTACATAAGAGATTATCAGGTATTTGGCTGAGAGTATAATGCTGAGAATACTTTTTCAAAAATATAATAAGGACGGTTACCTGTTTAAGATGCCCAAAAGTTTTATATCACAGTAATTTGGAACTACTCTAAACTGAAAAGGGCCATTGCTACATTCCCTTGTGTACAAAAAGCTCTGCCTTTAAAATGGAAACAGGAATCTCCAGTTTAGGTAGAGATATGGCCCTTAACAAAAGAGAAATTAGAAGCTTTGCAAAAAATAGTACAGAGCAATTAGCTGAAGGACATATTGAACACTCAACATTTCCTTGTAATTCACCAGTTTTTGCCATAAAAAAGAAGTCAGGTGAATGGAGAATGTTAACTGATCTCCCAGGACTAAAAAAAGTGATGGAGCCTATGGGTCCTTGGCAACCTGAACTGTCTTCAATAATTTGTTCAAAAAATTGGACAAATTATTAGAGGATATTAATTGGTTACACCCTACTATTGGCATTCCTAATTATCAATTACAAAATTTATTTCATATTTTAGAAGAAGGTTCAGATCGTAATACCCCTAGCACATTAACTGCTTTAACAGAACAAGAATTAAAATTAGTGGATCAATGAATATCTCAAGCTTTTACTCAAAGAATCGATCTCCAGTTGCCTATGCAACTGCTCATTTTTTTTTTTTTTTTTTTTTTTTTTCATCATCCTTGCGCAGGGGCCATGCTAATCTTCTCTGTATCGTTCCAATTTTAGTATATGTGCTGCCGAAGCGAGCACAGCAACTGCTCATTTTTCCTACCCAGTATTAAACTACTGGACTTATATATCGAAGAGATTTAATTATTGAATGGCTCTATCTTCCAAATAAAGAAACTAAAAAACTGTTAACTTATATAGAAAAAAATTATGGATTTGTTATACAGAGTAAGAGCGCATGTAAAGCAATTGTGTGCAAAGGAACCTGATATTCTTATATTACCATTAACAGAAAAGGAGATAAATCATTTATTAGAAAAGAGCATGTGTATGCAAATATTTCTCGCTGACATCCTGGGACGAAATGATAATCATTTCCCACAAAATAAACTTCTACAATTCAAAATAAGAACTGTTCTATGCAATCAAATAATTCTGACTTTCCTATTGATGGACCTTATTATTTCACAGATGGTAATGGAAAAAGAAAAGCAGGTTATCATGGACCTACCACTAGTATCTTACAAGAAACTTATCCTAATCCCCAACAAGCTGAGATAGCAGCTGTTATTCAGTTATTACAGGAGGTATTTCAGCCTATTCATTCCATAATTCATTCAAGATATGTCTGCTTTTCTGTACCAAAGGTTCTTGATGCTAACATATATGGAACGGAGCCTATTTGATGTATTATTATTGTCCTTACAACAGGTTCTTCAAAAACGTCAACAAAAAATATATATTACACACATTCGAGCTCAGACCAATTTACCCGGACCTTTGGTCCATGGAAATCAAACCATAGATCAACTCATTGCTTTTGTTACTTCCTTATCTCCTTCCGCTTTCATCGTCTCATGCATATAAATGCGAAAGGTCTGAAACATTTTCTTTCACTTACTGTACAACAATGGAAGTCTCTAATCCAGCAGTGTCCCTCTTGCTCCGCTTCTTCTCATGTATCTTTACCAATGAGAGTAAATATACCGGGACAATGCAATGGGCAAATATGGCAATGGATGCCACTCATTATTCAGTCTTTCATCGTTTTTCTTATATACATGCTACCGTGGACACTTACAGTGGTTTTACATGGGCTTCAGCATTGTCTTGTGAAACTGTTTCACATGTTATACAACATTGTATGTTCTGTTTTATTATCATAGGCATTCCTACTCAAAACTGACAATTTGCTGTCTTATACGGCTGTTAAATTTCATAAATTTCTGTACATATTGGGGTATCTCTTTAGTACATGGGTATTCCATATAATCCTCAAGAGCAATCTATAATTGAACAGAAAAATGTAACCTTAAAAGCGTGTTTTGCTAAATATAAAATAAAATGGGGACAACAAACAAACACCCAAACAACCAACCAAAAACTGTTTCATTAACGGTTTTGCTTACTTTGAATTTATTAAATTGTGAAAAATAGGTAAATTAACTGCTGCTGAACGATTTTGGTATAACCAATACAAGAAGGAACCGTTATTACAGCCTATTTTTTATTTGGATATTCATGTTAACTGCTGGTGTCAGGGACAAGTAAAAGTTTGGGTTTGTGGTGGGTATGCTCTTGTCATTACAGAAAATGGAACTGAAGAATGGATTCCTGCACGTTGCATACATTATTGGGATTAGTTGTGTGAGTAATGCCATGAATTATACTTACTGGGTTTATATTCCCAATCCACCCTTACTGCAAATGGTAATGTGGGAGGATTCTCTTCTTCCTGTTTTTATTAACAATACTGGTTATTTTCATGGTCCATATGATGCTAGGCTGCCTTTGCAGCCTATGGAGGAAGGTTTATTCTAAAATGTGTCCTTGCCTATGCTCCAGAGTCCCCTTTGTCTCAGTGCTTCTTTAGAACTTTGTGTGAAACCTCAAGTTTGATATGTATATTTTTTTCAGCAGGGCCACTTATGAGTCATTTCCTATGTGTCTTTAAATAGACTCATGGATGTTCTTCCAATCATTCTTGTGTAGGAATAAAATGTGATCACACAAAAGATTGGGTACGCTGTGTTGTATCTGGTCAGTCTACTGTCACCAATTATAGCTATGGTATCATATTTGATGGTACCTTCAATGGGTACACTGTGGGTGACAGTAATGGAAATTTTACAGGGAAACAAATATCACAAAGAAATGTCCCTTTAGGTAAATGGCTTCCTAATCTTCGATGAGAAGCAAAAGGATTTCCTTATCAAAATATCTTATGGAGATGTATGTTAGCTATGGCTCCAGTGGATATTTTGAAGGACCCTGTTAATGTTACCATTAAAAATGTAACTTTTAATAGATCTACTCTTAGCAGTGCTCATATTCAAGCTTGTGTGCATGATCCTTTGGTATTTGTGGTTGGAAAATTTACTTTTAATGATTCTTGATCTTTTTTGTAAGGATTGTAAGCTTTTTACTTGTCTAAGGCCAGGAACATGGAATTTTCCACAGCATCCAAATAGCAGCATTGCTCTCAGCAGAAGACGATGTGGAGTTTGGATTTCCATTGATTTGGAAAGACCCTGGCAGGTGTCAGTGGAATCTAGTGTACTTTGGGACTTTATACGTCATTACATTAAAAAGACAAAAAGATTTATTGGATTGTTAATAGCAGGAATTATTGGACTCTTAGATAGTATTACTGCAGCTAGTGTTGCTGGCATTTCTTTGCATAATGGAATAAAAACAGCAACATATGTGTAAGATTGGCATAGAAATGCCTCAAAAAAGTGGCAAAGTCAAACAAGAATTGATTTGAAATTGTCCAACTCTGTTAATGATCTGGAAAATGCTGTTAACACATATTGGAGCTACAGTATATAATATGCAAGTGCAATTAGCTTAAAATGTGATTATTATGAAAGTTATTTTTGTGTTACTCCTTTAAAGTGGATGATTCAGAAGAATGGAATAGCATTAGAAAACATTTTTTAGGCTATCAACAATCTAATTTAACTCAGCAAACTCAGGCATTGCAACAGAAAGCTGTATTAATGTCTCAATCAAATTTAGAGATAGAAACGTCAGATATGTGGAAGGAAATGATTGAAGAATTAAAATAATTAAATCCTCATTTTGGTGGAAACAATGGATTCCTACATTTCATGACCTTATCATGTACTGTTTACTATTCTTGCTGATACTGACAGTATGGAAATCTTGGTTGGTGGCAAAATATCATATGGAATGACATTCTGCCACTCGAGCCATATTAATTTGCTGCTCATCATGTGGATTTCTTCCCACTGATATAATACACTATGGCAAGATGAATAATGCCCCCTACATGCAAAACCCAAATCAGCAACTCTCACTTGCCATATTGCCAAAGGAGCATTCCCTACATTGCAATTACAGCCATGTTCCTGCCACTCCCAGGGTTCAGCTGCTCCTTCCCTCAAACTTCCCTCTCCTCCTCTGGAAGTACACCCCCCTCCCCACCTCACCCTCCTGACAAACCAGCATTGAGCAACCCAACAGGATCATTACATCACTGTCATGACCCTTCACTCTACAACTACAGACTTCCATCTTATCATAGATTTTGTCCATATGGGCATTGGCTCAGAAACTTCTCCCTATTTCCTGAAAAACTGTCTTCCAAAATCTAGTTCTGTGAGTCTGCTCAATTTGATTAATTTGTATTTTGAGATGATGTAATATTTGTACTTCATTGCCTGGCTTGCTTCATGCAACATAAGCCTTAAAACAGTTCTGTCTTTAAATGTCCAATGACTAAAAAACACAAACTAATTTAGCAAATTATTTTTTACAATTAAAACTATAAAATTTAGCTGAAAGAAATTGAAAAAGACATAAATGAATGGAAAGACATACACTTATTTATTCTGACCCCTAAAAATCCTAGAGCCCATCCTCCTGTTCTCTTTTCTGTTGTAATGTCCCACATGCAGATAAGAACCCATGCTTC
Organism: Dasypus novemcinctus; assembly: GCF_030445035.2. Lineage (NCBI taxonomy): Eukaryota > Metazoa > Chordata > Mammalia > Cingulata > Dasypodidae > Dasypus > Dasypus novemcinctus. The sequence goes on along the minus strand of NC_080691.1, from coordinate 57,786,350 downwards.
CAGTGCAATCGCAGGTTCATAATGAGAAGACTACCATTTCTGTTCTCTGGGAACAGGTGTTGCTAAAAAAATCATTAACTTGGAATCCTTGGGGATCTTACTATCTTTCTTGGTGTCAACCCTTTGTAATTTTCTCATGAATTGAAGTTAAGAAGCTAAATAATATGGGTTCAGCCCATTTACTGTAATTGACTTTGTCCACCTGTCTCAGGACAGCTTCAAGGACTAAGCCCAAGATTTTGAAGTCATCACTGCCCCTTTTGCTCACGTGAGCTATCTACAGCTTCTAAATCACTGCCCATGATCCCTGTTGGGACTGGATTTGTTAGTCCACAAGGAAGAATCTGAAGTGGATGGGGTGTATTGGTGTCAGGTTTATTGCATTCTCCAAACATTTCTATCAGTGCAGAATCTCCAGTTTAGAGGTTTGTCCTAGAGCCTGTTCCTGTTGTAACTGAGCTCTATGCCTACCTTAGAAAGAGCCGTGTGTCAGTGTGTAACATTCACTATGAGAGAAAGATCCCAGGAACAAATGTCACCCTGCATATTGTAAAAGGGGGCTGTGCTCTAGGGGCATACAAAATCCATGAATCAATGGGGCATATCTGATGAAGAGATGCAAAGGGAGATTGAAGAGGTGATTCTTAATTACCCTGGTAAAAATTACCTTTCTCTAGAGTGAATGCTTCTTTCCTGTAAAACTTCCATTTCTAATATATAGGTGTCTGTTTGCACACCCTACTCTAAATAGATTTATTCATTTGTGTGTCATCATGTGTTACTCTGGGCATGAAATGTGCTGATATATGCATTTTTAAATTAATATCTCTGGATATGTGTGTATTTTAATATCTGTACAGGCATGACTTTTATTTTCTGCATGATATTGTGTGTTTGTGTCATTACGCGTGCCTCTGTATTAAATAAATTTGGTGCTAGTGTGTGTTAACTTGGGTGTATAAGTTTGTGTAAACTTTGCTATATGTTTTAGATTATGGGTATGTCTGTGTGTGACAAGCATGCGTTAATATGTACTTCAGGTAAGGATTATGGTAGTGTGTTTATGTTAGTTTGTGTTCATTAGTCAGGGTGTTTGTATGTGTATCTGTGTTTTGTTCAGTTGTATGTAAATGTGTTTGGGTCTTTTGGCCTATTTGAAATACAATTATATAATCAAGGACCAGGACTTTATGTTTCTCCATAATATTCTCTAATTTTTCAAAATCAAAGATGAGACATTACAAAAATATAACTGAAAACTATGTGTAACAAATTGATGCAGTTTTCTCCAATAGAATTTCATTTTTTCACTGATGCATAACTCATCTAGGCTACACAGGTGTCTGTGTAAATCTAACTAAATTTTGCTATAGGCAGTTCTCTGTGGTGCCACACAGTTGAATACACAGACCCTCACCTGTCTTTTCTCACTTAATGTAGTCTGACCATTGTTATCTAATGTGGATTGAGGCAGGTCCCCTTTCTGCTGAATGTATTGATCAAGCCCATGATTGGTAGGAATCTCCCAAATTCTCTGATGTTCTTGTTAATTTCCAGAGTAACTACTATCTAGCACTCTGTAGGAAAGGACTCTGACCACACTTGACTTCAAAAGAAACCCTGTGCCTCTCCAAAAGTATTCTTAGATCCACTATCAGTACATTTGATATTGGGAAATATGCTACATTGAACCTCTCTTTTCAGGATTTTCTCCAGGTTGTCAATACTCAAACTGCACAGTTAAGTTTTACCTCCAGTTACTATTGGATCCTAGGGCCAATCCCCTGTAAATTTTCCAACTCATTGGGACCTGGGTGTTCAGTAATACCATGGATAATCAAGATGGTCAGAGACTGTACACATATATATATTTTTAAATGTTATACATTGCTTTTCTTTTTTTTAAACAATGACACTTCTTTTCATTTCTCCCCCCTCCCCTTGTTGTTTGTGCTCACTGTCTGCTTACTGTGCCCTTCAGTTTATGTTATTCACTTTATGTGTCTGCTTGTCTTTTTACTTCTTATTTTCTTTTTAAGAGGTACCAACAACCAATCCCAGGACCTCCAGAGTTGGAGAAAGGGACTCAATTGCTTGAGCCACCTCATATCCCTGATCTGCATCTCTCACTGTCTCTCCTCTGCCTCTCCCTTTGTTGGGATATCTTGACATGTCAGCACTCTGAGGCATGTGCTGCCAGCTCTCCAAGGCATGGGCCACCAGCTATCTGCAGGGCAGGCCACATTGGATTCATCAGGAGGCCCCAGGAATCAAACCCAGAGCCTCCCACATGATAGATAGGAGCCCATTTGCTTCAGTCACATCTGTTTCCTGAGTGTACACATATTTTAAAAATATCTTCCTGCAAAATGAAAGCATATATTCAAATCGTTAATAAAACCTTACTATAGAACCCTTTCATTATCAAATACGTCAAACAAAGAAATGTATCCTGTACAGACTATATATGTGCAGGTATAAATGAAAATCAGCTTTAAAGTAGTTTCCTTATTACACACCTGATACACAGACACCCAATTTTATTTAAATGCATGCATTCAAATATAAGGGGTGATATATAAATGTAAGCAACTATGCATAATATTTCCTGATGGAAGTGTCAGGATTTTTTCCTCAAAATAATAAAGAATGTACAAAATAACCAAAGAAGAATTGCACTCCCATCTGTAATTGCTACAATTACTTTTTTTTGATATTTTTAAATTGAAGTTAATAGATCACAAGGAACATTATGTTAAAAAACATAAAAACAAAAACAAAAAAACATAAGAGGTTCCCACATAACCCACTTCCCACCCCCACCACATCATTTTTGTAAATTGTATTTTTCTGAAGATACATATAACACACAAAAAAAGTTACAATAAAAAATATAAGAGGTTCCCGTATACCCCACAACCCCCACCCAACTCCCCCCACACCAACAACCTCCCTCATCATTGCAGCACACTCATTACATTTGGTGAACACATTATTTGTGTGTGTGTGGGTTTAGACTAGAGATTTTACTTTACAAGTATGAAGGATGGAGGCACAATAATATTTGACATTTTTAATTTAGGTTTGATTTATTTAAGTTTAATATTAATTCCATGCTGTGTTTCAGTAAGAACAATACAGATTCTGTATCTGTGGCTCCAGTCAGATATCCAATATTACAAATCAGCTTCAAGTTACACATACTGAACAAAAGAGTTTGAGGGAGTGAGGGGGTAGGGAGTGTGGCAGGGAGAGAGGGAAGGAGAAGAAACAAAGAATTGAACACGCATGCAGGCTTTTCCATAACACCTTCAATGCTAACCTGCTTCAGAGGGAGAGTAAATGACAGCAAGAATGAGCAGCCACGGATTGTTGAACTGTTACCAGCACCATAATTTTCAGCGATATTTCAGCAGAGTTTCAAACACTTCTTACAGCAAAACCATTAAAATAATTGCCCCAAACAACCTTTACTCATCAAGCTAACACCCAATTAATTTTAAACATTGGTATAAAATTTGATTTAAACATTTAGAAAAAGGAAAAATGTTACCATAGCATATGCCTCTACAGTGGGATTAACCTCTCACATGCTTAGGTCACCTGTAAGTCTAATGGCTTTCGATTGTAATTTCCTTCTCTAATGGTGATCTTGCCACATCTGGCACACAGACAATACAGTAATGCTGAAAAAGCCTCTATAAATTCCTGTTAGTATCTTAAAGACCCTGAAAGCTGGGACCAGTGAAATCCACAGAATTCACCCTTGCCTTTAAGAAATTTGAAAACTGTCAAAAAAAAAGACAACAAAAAACCCCCACGAAAAACAAAAAAGAAACAAACAAACAAAAAAAGGGGGGGGGGGGTAGGTCAGGAACCTAAATTCTGAGACCAAATGTAAAAGTCAGATTTGGAGGTTCTCAGTGACAATGGGGAATTTCCAAGGGTTGGGGATGGGGAGGAGTCGGATGGTGGTCAGAGATGGTTTCTCTTGTTGGCTTTTCTGTCTCACTGATTTTCATCTTCCACATCCTGCAGCGCTTCTTTATTCTGCTCTTCACCATCAACCTTCATGTCTGAAGTCCATAGTGTCAGATTATCATGGAATAACTGCATGATAAGTGTTGAGGTCTTATAGTTTTCTTCACTCAGGGTATCCAGTTCTGCAATTGCATCATCAAAAGCTGCTTTTGCCAACCTGCAGCACATTCAGGGGAATTAAGAATTTCATAGTAGAATACAGAAAAATTCAGAGCAAGACCTAAGCGAATGGGATGTGTTGGTGGAAGTTTTGTCATTGCAATATCACTAGCAGCTTTATAAGCCACTAGGCTGTTCTCTGTAGCGTCCTTCCTGTCATTTCCGGTGGCAAATTCAGCCAGATACCTGTTGTAGGCTCCTTTCATTTTATAATAGAAAACCTTGGATTTACCAGTGTTAGATGCTGGGAAGAGATGTTTGTCCAGTACATCCAGAATGTCACAACAAATTAACATTAGCTCTGTCTCAACCATTTGCCGATACTCCTGAATCATTTTTAGTTTGTCTTCTCCACCCTTGTTTTTTTCTTTCTGTTCAGTGCTGCTGATTATTCTCCAGGAGGCTCTCTGGCTCCAATCACATTTTTATATGCAATGGATAGGAGGTTTCTTTCTTCAACAGTCAACTCCACATCCATCCCTGCTAATTTCTTCATGGATTCCACCATTTCGTCATATCGCTCAGCCTGCTCGGCCAGCTTCGCCTGGTACACCAGATCCTCCCTAGCAGGCTCCAGCAGGGTCTGCTTGACGGATGGAAGCTGATAGCATCTCGAACTCGCTCAGACTCTCGTTGCCGGTGAACACATTTTTGAGCACTCTTGCACAACACAGACAATAGTTTATCCTGTAGTTCACACTCTCCTCCAGTACATTCAGTGGGCTATGGAAGCATATATAAGATGGGTCCAGCATCTGACCCATCTATATGATTAAGGACAATTAAAATCCCAAAAACGCCCCCCACATCACATCTCTTCCAACCTCTCCCTGCCCTGAGAAACCACCGTGGTCACCTTCTCCACCTCGATACTAAAACCTATTCCACCACTCATCACAGTAGCTTTATAGCAGAAAATCAGCAATTCCCCTCAAGTCCCTATCATATGCATCCATTCTGTGGACCCCGGGATGGTGATGTCCTCTCCACCTCTAGATCAAGAGGGGGCTTAAATTCCACATTGATGATGGATGTAATTCCTCTGCTTACAGCTGTAGGCACTTTTGATCCCCTGGTGTGGTGGTTGACCATCTTCAACTCCCTGTTAGCTAACCTGGGTAAGACCAATGAACCAGAGAGTAGGAGGCACCACTCTGCTGAGGCTCAGGGCCCAGCTGGCACATGGGCAGTCCAGAGATTCAAGTCTCCTGAGAATGGACCATCCCTAGTGCCAATCACAGGTTCAGTAATAAAGAAAGAAGTGGCATGTGTAGAAAAGTCCCATCTGAGTTCAGGTCCATCACTCTCAGGAGCACAAACTCCAAAGTAGGGCCCTCTGACATGGCACAGAGCTCCAAATCCATCTGCCATGACTATATACCCTGTGGATCTCTAGCCTTCAGGAGAACCAGTACCTAGGGTTGTACCTACTTTGGCTTTTTCTGGGGTCTGCTTAGTTGTGCATAAGCATGACCCCTCTGATGACCTCCCAACTCATTTTGGAAGATTCTTAGTCATATAAACTCATTTGTCTTTGCCATTTCCGCCTTTTATTCAAGGTCAAAGAGCAGTTTTTAACACTTGATCCAACATGTAGGCTGAGATATTCTGCTCATCTGAGTTGACCCTTTTATTCGAGGTCTCTTTCTAGTTGCTTCTCCATTTAGTGATTGGAAGTAATCCCTCAGAGCCAGGGAAGCTCTTTCCCAGGAGTCAAGTCCCACATTGGGGGAAGGTAATTCACTTACATACTGCATTTGGCTTAGAGAGTGGCCCTATTTGAGCAACATGGAGGCTCTCAGGATGTAACTCTTAGTCACCCTACAGCTCTAGACCTAGTTCATATTTCAGGCATGCCGGCTCCTGAGCATAGTTATCTGTATCAAGTGCTCATTACTAGACCATACTTCATTGTTGGTGTTATCTGTTTCTATTGGGGGATTATTGTTGTTCCATTGGAGAATGTGACAGAGCTTCCCTGGGTGGAAACACAGCCCACGCTCAGCTGATGTTTGTAACTGTAACTACTATAAAAATACCCAACATATGTACTAGCATATTTATGTTCCCTATATACATGCCTGGAGAAATCCCCCCTCCCATGTGCCCCCCATCCATAGCACCCCACACCACAGTTCTTCCCCTGCCATAGTTGAACCTATATGTGTTCCAAAACTTCTTCAACAATGAATCCTAATATATTGCCAAATTCAATTAATAAGAAATTGAAATATAGTGATGTGTTAAATTTTAGAAAAAGAATACATAGTAATTTAGAAATACTAAAATAAGATAAAAATAAATTGCTGTATTAATAAAATGAAAAAGGTTATAAAGCTTTGTTTCTAACATTTTGCCTTTTATCACTGTAATAATAGGTATTGCTCTGTATGTACAGTGGCAAGGTACTTTCATTTCTTCCTTAGTGTCTACACCCTTTCTCTTTTTTTTCTTCTAATTTTTAATTTTGTCTTCAAAGAAGATTTAGATCACAATAATTTACATACACAATATAGGGGACTCCCTGATATCCAACATCAAACCCTTTTCCCCTTTCCCCAGCAGCAGTCTCTTTACATGTTCATGTTATTTTGCTTCAGCTGATGCACAAATTTTGAAACACAGCTATCAAACGTGGTCCCATTTTGGTTTACATTATTGTTTAAATTTTAGACTAAAGAAATTTCTAAACTTTTAGTTTCCTTATGTTTTAAATTATACTATATTTTAGTTTATAGACTTTTATACACTTCGGATGTAAGTTGACATGTCCATCATTGCATGATCTTCTGGAGCACTTCCATTGTCACTCAGTTGCCCTGTTTCCCTTCATGCTATACCTCTCTCCTCTCCTCAGGGCACACAATGACACTCAATCTTCACTACTTGAGGAACCAGATTTACAGATACTGCAACAATACAGAGGGCTTAACATACTAGACTGCCCTAAATAATTGGGAGCAAGCGATCCTCTTCATAGACACAATACCTTTCTTTGGGAACATCAGGTCTCCCCAGGATGTGGGTACACCTTCACACTCATTGTATGGGACTCCACCCAATGATCTAACACACTATGACAAAATGAGCACCCACATACTACCTAGAAGCTTGCCCCTGTACCAGATGTCCCTCATTAAGTACCTTAAAAATGTGATCCTTCCTTATTATATTTTCTAAAGAGGTTTCTCTACAGTATAGTTTCAACCATATACCTGACATTTTTCCATATTTAAAGATTCTCCCAGCCCTGCCCCCAATTCCTTAGTTCACCTGACCCATTCTCGCAACCCTAGCCTCCTTCAAGCCCATAAAATTCCACCCAAAGCTATCCCTATGCCCCATCTTATCCCTTCCCTGTAGAAATACTTACCTCCAGCTTATCATAGAGTTCATCCATGTAGGCATCAGCTCACAACCTTCCTCTTCCCCCAAAATTCCTTTAAGCCTATCTTCCAGTCTTTAGCTTTCAGAAAAAAATCGGTTTGCTTTTTCCATATCAGAAGGGTCATGTCATATTTGTCCTTCAATGCCTGGCTTGCTTCACTCAGCATAAGGTCCTCAAGATTCATTCATGTTATCACATGCGTTTGTACTGTATTCTATCTAATAGTTGCATAGTATTCCATTGTCTGTATATACCACATTTTATTTATCCATTCATCTGTACTGGGCATTTGGGTTGATTTCAACTTTTTGGCAATAGTGTATAATGCTGCTATGAGTATTGGTGTTCACATATCTGTTTGTGTCCTTATTTTCAGATCATTTGTGTATATACCCAGCAGTGGAAGTGCTGGGTCATATCATTAATCTATACCTAACTTTTTCAAAAGCCCCAAACAGTCCTTCAGAATGGCTGGATCCTTCTGCATTGCCACTAGCAGTGGATGAGTGTTCCTATTCCTCCACATCCTCTCCAACACTTTTAGTCTTCTGTTTTTCTGATAGCTGCCAGTCTGATGGGAGTAAGATGGTATCTTATTGTGGTTTGGACTTGCATTTCCCTAGTAGCTAGTGATTTTGAGCATTTTCGTGTGCTTTTTAGCCATTTGTATTTCTTCTTTGGAGCAGTGTCTGTTCAAATCTTTTCCCCATTTTTTAAAATGGGTTTTCTGTTTATTTTCAAGATATAGGAGTTCATTATATATGCAGGATATAAGTCTCCTATCAGACATGTGGTTATTAAATATTTTTTCCCATTGTGTAGCCTCCCTTTTCACTTACTTGACAAAATACTTGGTGGTGCAAAAGATTTTAATTTTGAAGAAGTCCCATTAATCTATTTGTTCTTTTGTTGCTCATGCTTTGGGTGTGAAATTCATGAAGCCATTTCCTATTAAAAGGTCCTGTAGATGCTTCCCTACATTGTTTTCCAAGATCTTTATGCTCTTGGCTCTTACATTTAGGTCTTTGATCCAACTTGAGTTGATTTTTGTATAAGGTGTGATATAGTAATCCTCTTTCCTTCTTTTGCCTACAGATATCCAATTCTCTAGACCCCGTTTGTTGAAGGAGACATTCTTTCCCAGTTGAGTGGGTTTGGTGGCCTTGTCGAATATCCGATGACTGTATATATGAGGATCTATATCAGAACTCTCAATTCCTTTCCATTGGTCAGTGTGTCTATCTTTGTGCCAATACCATGTTGTTTTCACTACTATAGCATAGCTTTGTGGTATGTTTTGAATTCCAGTAGTGTGATTCCTCCAGTTTCATTTCTTTTTCAATTTGTCTTTGGCTATTAGGGCCTCTTACATTTTCAAATAAATTTCATAGTTAGTTTCTCTTGTTCATTAAAGAATGATGTGTTGATTTTTAATGGTATTGCTTTGAATCTGTAGATCGGTTTTGGTAGGATAGATATCTTAATAATATTTAGTCTACATATCCATGAACAGAGATATTCTTCCATTTGTTTAGGTCTTCTTTAATTTCCCTGAACAGATTCGTGTTGTTTTCTGTGTATCAGTCTTTTACAAATTTAGTTAAATTTATTCCTGGATTCTTGATTTTTTAAATTTACTATTGTAAATGTTATTTGTTTCTTGAGTTCCTCCTCAGATTCCTCATTATCAGTGCACAGAAATGCTACTAATTTCTGTGCATTGATCTTATGCTTTGCGACTTTACTGAACTAATTTTTAAGATCAAGAAGCTTTGTTGCAGGCTTCTCAGGGATTTCTATATATAAGATCATGTCATCTGAAAATAGTGAAATTTTGTCTTTTTCCTTTCCTATTTGAATTACTTTTTATCTTATTCTTGCCTCAGTGCTTGAGCAAGTACTTCAAACACAATGTGAAATAGAAGGCGTGATAGTGGGCATCCTTGTCTTGTTCCTGATCTTAGAGGGAAAGATTTTAGGATTTCAGCATTGTAAATGGTGTTAGCTGTGGTTTTTTCATATATATCCTCTATTAGATTCAGAAAGTTTCCTTCTATCCCTATCTTTTACAGTTTTTATTAAGAAAGTGTGCTGTATTTTGTCAAATGCTTTTTTGCATCTATAGTTATGATCACATGATTTTTCCCTTCAATCTGTATATGTGGTGTATTCTTTAATTGTTTTTTTTTTTTGTATTGAACCATTCTTACATACCAGGAATGAATTCCACTTGGTCATAGTGAATAATTTATTAAATGTGTTGTTTAATATGATTAGCAAGTATTTTGTTGAGGATTTTCTCATTGAGGTTCATTACAGAGATTGGTCTGTAATTTTCCTTTCTTGTGGTACCTTTTTTAGGCTTTGATATTAGGGTAATATTGGCATCATAAAATGAATTAGGCAATGTTCTTTCTATTTCAATATTTTGGAAGACTTTAACCAAATTACTGTTATTTTTTCCTGAATGCTTGGTAGAATTCCCCGGTGAAGCCATCTGGCCCAGGGCTCTTCTTAGTTGGGAGGTTTTAAATACTGATTTTATATCTTTACTTGTGAATGGTTTGTTGAGATCATTGATTTCTTCTTTTGTCAAAGTAAGCTACTTATGCGTTTTTAGGAATTTTTCCATTTCTTCTAAATTGTCTTTCTTTTTGGAATACAGGTTTTCAAAATATCCTCTTACGATAGTCTTTATTTCAATAGGGCCAGTGGTGATATCACCCTTCTCATTTCTTATTTTGTTATTTGCATCACCTGTCTTTTTTCCTTTGTTAGTCTAGCTAAGGCTTTGTCAATTTTATTGATCTTCTCAATTAAATCAGCTCTTTGTTTTGTTAATTTTTTCAAGAGCTTTCCTATTGTCTATTTCATTTATTTTTTCTCTAATCTTTGTTATTTCTTTATTTATTCTTTCTTTGGGGTTAATTTGTTGTTTTATTTTTTTACTAAATCCTCCCATTGTGCAGTTATTTCTTCAATTTTAGCTCTTTCTTATTTTTTGGTGTATGAATTTATGGCTATGAATTTCCCTCTCAGTAAAGCTTTTGCTGCATCCCATATGTTTTGGTATGTTTTGTTATCATTTTCATTAGTTTCAAGGTAGCTATTGATTTCTGTTGTGATTTCCTCCTTTACCCACAGTTTTTCTAAGAGAATGTTACTTAACTTCCATATCTTGGTGACAAATCTGGGCCTCTATCCCTTGCAGATTTCCAGCTTCACTCCACTGTGGTCAGAGAAATTATTTTGTATGGTTTCAATCTTTCTGAATTCATTGAGACTTTCTTTGTGGTCTAGCATGTGGTCTATCTTGGAGAATGATCCATGTACACTTGAGAAAAATGTAAATCCTGCTGTATTTATGTGTAATTTTTGTAGATGTCTATTAGGTCCTGAACCACTAATATATAGTTCAAATTCTTTGGTTCCTTATTGATTCTCTTTTGAGATGTTCTGTCTAATGGTGATAGTGGTGTGTTAAAATCCCCCCAGTATCATTATAAAGGCATCTATTCCTTCACTTTGTTTCTCCAGTGTTTGCCTTACTTATTTGGAGGTACCTTTATTAGGGGCATCCATGTTTATGATTGTTCTTTCTTCTTAAAAGATTTTAACTTTCACTCATATGTAGTGTCCTTCTTTGTGTCTCACAATGGATTTGCATTTAAAGTCATTTTGTCTGATTTTAATATACCTACTCCTGCTCTTTTTCGGTTATTATTTGCCTGTAAGATTGTTCTCCTGCTATCCACTTTCAATCTCCTTGAATCCCTGGGCCTAAAATGAGTTTCTTGTAGACAACATATTGAAGGGGCCTATTTCCATATCCAATCTTCCAATCTGCATCTCTTAACAGGTGAGTTTAATCCATTAATATTTAGTGCTATTACTTTCAAGGAATTACTTACATTAGCCACATTTTCTTTGGATTTGTGTTTGTCTTATGTTGTTTGATTTTTTTTTTCTTTTTGTAGTTTCAGTTGTTCTTTCACTCTCCTCCAACTCTGTCTCTCCTGTTTTTTTCTTTCCTCCTGCAGAACTCCTTGTGGTATTTCTGGAAGGGCAGGTTTCTTGTTGGCATACTCTTAGTTTATGTTTATCTGTGAATATTTTGAACTCTCCATCATTTCTGAACACTAGCTTTGCTGGATAGAGTATTCTTGGTTGGTAATTCTTTTCTTTTAGGTGCTTTATTATGTCATATCCCTGCCTTCTTGCCTCCATAGTTTCAGATAAGAAATCAGTACTTAATCTTATGGAGCCTCCCTTGTATGTGATGGCTCTCTATTCTCTTGCTGCTTTGAGTGTTTTTCTCTTTGTCTGGTGCATTGGCTAATTTAACAAGTATGTATCTTGGAGTAGGCCTGATGGGATTTATGCTATTTGGGGTGCATTGTGCTTCCTGAACATGTACATCCAACTCCCTCAATAGGTCTGGGAAGTTTTCTGCCATTATTTCCTCCAACACACCTTCTGTCCCCTTCCTCTCCTCTTCTCCTTCTGGGATGCCTATAAAACATATGTTTGTGCATTTTGCATTTCTTTCAGGTCTCTAAGTCCCTCCTGGGCTTTTTATATCTTTTTTTCAATTAATTCTACTATCTTTGATTTCAGATGTACTGTCTTCCACATCACTAATTCTTTCCTCTGCCTCTTCAAATCTGCTGTTATTTGCTGAGTGTATTTTTTATTTTATAGATTGTGCTATTGATCCCCATCATCTCCATGATCTTTTTGTGCATAATCACAATTTCTTCTGCATGCTCTGCAAGGGTTTTCTTAACATGCTTCTTCTCTACCTTCACTTCACTGAATTGGTCCATAAGACATGTTTTGAGAGCTTTAATTACTTGTTTGATGTTCCAGTTCTCTACCTGGTTTTTAGTTTGTTCATTGGATTGGGCCATGTTTTCGATTATTGGAATCATTTTTAGCTTTTTATTGCTGTTAGTCACCATTTTATCTTGTTGGGTTTTTCTATTGATTATCTTCTTCATCTAGTCTTTAGGTTTAATTACTTGTTTTTGCATGCCACTTTTTTCTTCTTGTTCTATTTCCTTGTTGTTGGCTGAGTTCCCTTGGAGGAAAATATTAGGTCCACAAAAAGCTAAAGGGGTAAGAAAAGAAAAAATACAGTAATAGTATACATAGTGGCTGTTAGCAAAGTACCATGTGAGATCTAGAAGAATTGATATCACACTCATGTAAGTTCTGTCTAGTTATAACCATAAAAATGTGTAGTACCTATCATAAGGTATTAAACTGAATATGGGGAGGAATAAACTATGAATTATAAGATCAGTGTGGTCAGGAGAGAGTGAAAAAGAAAATAGAGGACAATATAGAGTGAATAAATGATAGGAAACAGATTAGAGGTATTAGAGATATAAATTCATAAATATTTGGGGCTAAAGAGAGAGAGTTGGGATGTAAGAGAAACAGTAAATGATGGAGGAGAGAATGATGTAAAGGAAAGGGGATAGCATTGGTAGCCAAAATCAGTAGATACAGAAGAGAGAAAATTGAGGGTGAGAAACCACAGCACATAAGAAAAGTTACCTGCATCATTAATATAAAAAAAAGAAAAACAGAGAAAACAAGGAAAAAGAAAGAGAGAAGATAAAAAGCAGAGCAAGAAAAGGGAGAAAAAAGAAAAAGAAGAAAAAGAGCTTTGGGGGGAGACAAAGAGGAAGAAGAAAGGAGAAAACAAACCAACAAAAAAAAGACCAGACAAGGCCTCCCACAAAGAATCCTCTTTGCAAGTGAATAAACTGCTTAGAACTCTGACCTTAGCCTTTTCTCCCTTCCTCACTTCCCTCTCTCCCAAGGCAGCAGGAAGGGTGTGAAGTATCCTGTAGGAAATTCAAATGGATCCCTGGTGAACCAACTCACCTGAGAAAATAATGACTCTTAATTTCTTGAGAGAGCACCCATCCCTTGCCAGGATCCCTAAATATCCCTTTGGAAGCCAGTAAAGCATGTCCTACTGTCCCTCTCCCTTAGGTGTGCCTCAAGGGTGCTAGTTAATTTTCTGAGTCCACCTTCTCCAAGAAGAAGATTCCTATCCCACGGCATTTATGTAAATTAGGTTCTCACACCAGATTTGCCTCTACTCTCTTCCTAGGCTCTCCCCAATTCAGCTGATATGCTCCTCCAAACTCAATAAAAGGGGAGACTAGAAAATTGAACCTGCACTCCTTGGCCCCTCTGCACATCCTACCTAATCTCTTCCACTCCCAGATTTAGTCCATGACCAGAAGGGTAGAGCTGTTCAAGATATTCAAGTGTGCTGGGCTCAGGAAACAGAGGCCCAGGAGAATGTGGACTCGGGGTACATATGTCTGTGAAACATCGACTGCACGGTTTCAGGGGACACAGGCTTAGAATTCACCCATTTGGGAAACACAGGGCTTGGAAACTCCACCCCATGACTGGCAGTTCTCAATGAACACAATGGCTCTTAGCCCTAGAGGGAAAGGATTTACCTACTCATGGTTTCCACGTTCAGTGTTAGAAACCTGCAGTTCTACCTTGAGCAAGCACAAATTCTGCTGAAGTCTTGCCAGATCAATGTGCGGACACCTCCCTCTTTGCAGGTTCCTGAAACAGCCTGCTCTGGAAGGACTCAATCACTGCATGGCTGGTCTTTTGTAAGAGCTGCTACAATTTCTTAAAAAAAGACTTTTACCTGGGATTTTCTCTATATTATCTCTAAATATAACAATTATTAGAGATAAAACTATGCATATATTGGAAGAAAAACTAAACTTATATTATTGGATTCATAATTACAAAGGTGAAATTGGTAACAAATTTGATATTTTTCCTTCAGTGCCTCAAAATCTCTTTTCAAAATAATTGTCCAAAAAAACATCTTACCATTAAGGAAATAGTACAAACATCTCCATTCCTCTCTATGTAATAATGCAAAAGTATTACTGAATACTTTTCTGCTGAATCATTATTTAATATGGACCTTTGATTTGTATTAATTTTTCTTTGCTTAATACTGGAATAAATGCTTGTGAAGGAATATCCAGGATACAAATCATATATAGATGATGTATGTGAGCACCATGTGACACATATATGACCCCTTAAGTATCTTATTTGAAAAAGAAAAAATACAAAGAGTTTTATATAATCACTAAACCCAGAGCTTATTTTACAAGCAGTGTGTTGATGGTATTTGGATGCTCACAAGAGCACATATTAGAGAATATAGTCATCAAATCCACAAAACACTAGATGTTAAATTCTGAGTTTATGCTTTGGGTCTGCAATAACTACATGTAGTTTCCCCTTTTCTGAATTGTTGAATGTCTATTTAGAATTTGCTTGGTGTATTTTTGTTGTTGTTGTTAGTAGAAGAGCTACACTTCCATTCTCATAACATTGTTTTTACAAGGAGATTTGGCAAACCTGTAATGTGCAGCTCTACGCATATGCTTACTGTGTGTGTATTCATGCATGTGTGTACATGCAAATATTCCATGGGAAGATCAGATTAAACAAATATTGACACTTTGATTTGCAAATGTCATCCCTTCAAATAGGAAAATATCAACTTATTTTCTTCATGAAACTGATTATTTTCCAGTCAAGAATATGTAGTAGATATATTTAATCAAAGAGTTTCCTTGGGAATATAAAATTACATAATATAATATATGGCAATATCATCCTAAATTTCTTAAATAATAATTGAGTTAAAAAACATGTGAAAGTCAATTGGGGCTGAGCCTTACTGAGAACAGTGCTGAAAAACACAGATGTTGCTATGACCTACATGCATATTCAATAAATTCATAACCATCTTTACTCATGTTTGCCGTTGTCTACAATAAAATCCATCAGAAATAGAGCCAGAGTTTTACCTACATTCCTTAAAATTATTGTATTACTATATGCTCATAACAGCACTATGATACAGGCAATGATCTTATTTGAAGGAAGCAGTTCAAAGTCAATAACCTCCATAAACGCAGAGTTAAGAAAGGTCAGCATTGAGCTCACCAGCGCAAGGAATATATCTGCAGCAGATAGAGAAAGTTGAGAGTAGCTTTAAACCAGTTGTTCCCCTGAGAATATTCTATGCAAGGTGCCTATCACCTCTACTGAGTCATAGGATTAGAAGAGGAAAGGGAGATACACAGTTGTCCGCATCTCAGAAGGAATGCCCAGATGCAATGACAATAGTGGTACATGGACTTTATCTCTAGGAATGCTTACACATTTGGGAAAGGCTCAATTGAACATGGGATATGCTCAGTTGAAGATGGGGTTTGCAAAAGTTAGCACTTGTTTATCAGCAAATATAAATGATTATGGATTTATCCTATTCCATTATAACAGTTCTCTCATCCTCTTTCCCATCAAAATAAAGGAAGAATGGGAGATTCTGGAATACACTCCTGGCACCCGGTTAAGAACACAATTCTCTGCCTCTGTAGGCAGTAGAAAGCCATGTTTGTTCTCTAGCTACACTCCTCTATGACAGGAATAACAAGGTTGAAGACACCTGGAGAGGGCATCCAATAAGAGAAACCTCTCTTTTGGAATTGGAGCCACCAGGACATCTCTGAAGACTCTGAGTCTCAGGAGTGCTAGTTCTGAAATGAATGGAGTCTCCATCCTTGGAGATCAGGACATGGCATCCCAGAACTAATGTCTTCATATACCTCCATGTCCCTTTCTCAGTCCTAACATCTGAGTCCACAGGGATCAAAAATGTGTAAGGAAAATGCAAATCTACTTAATCTCTGTATTCCATTGGGTTTAAACTGTGAGTGCTGGATCCTCATCCTGAGTCCTAATTTCCACAGTGTATGGGCTTTGCACCTATCTCATGCTGCTGACCATCCCTTTTTATGAATGCTTTGGGTTGGGAATCGCATGGGAATAAAAGGACTATTCTTTTAATCCCTAACCAGTTTCACATAATCTTTGTGATATCTCTGCAGGGACTTTTTTCAAGGCCACACTAAATTAGTCTGTTTGTGTGTTGAAGAAATTCACCCAAACCCTTTTGCTGACCTCTCCTTCTCTGAGCACTTCTGGACTCAGTGTCACCTGAATCCTTTAGTACCCAGGGAAGACACTGGAGTGGCTTGCAACCATATGACAGGATGATTATAACTTTATAGGCTGTCTCTCAAGAGATAGCTCCCAATGTCCAAGGACACTCCAAGAAGGGAGGTGATCATGGCATCCCTGTAGACACAGCCATGCAATCTACATCAGATGACTTCTCAATGACCACTTTCATAGCATTCAGGATGCAGAGACAGCATGATCAAGAGAGAGCCTCATATTCAGAGAAGGAACTAATGTGCCCGATGGGTAGAATGACATGAAAATGGGTTTTTCCTCTAGTCCTAATAAAAATCCCAAGCCCAGTCCCACAGTTCTGGCAGAGGAGCTCCCACCCTGGTGCTTTGAGCTTTCTCCACTCTGTGTAGAGTAAGTGTAAGCACCATGAAGTGTGTGCTCGCCTGGGGTTTTCTTCTGTCAATTTTCCATGGTAATATTATGGAGAAACTAGAGATGCCAGTGTGTGTGTTCCTGTGTGTGTGCCTGAGAATGACATTTAATTTTCATTGATTACAGATATGCAGGGTGAAGAGAAGCTAGTGGAGTCTGGCAGTCTTGTCCCGGCCTGGGAAGTCTCTTGTGCAGCCTCTGGACTCACCTTCAGTAGCTGTGCTGTGAACTGGGTCCACCAGTCCCAGGGAAGGGGTTGGAGTGTGTCTCTTGTTTTACTAATAGTGGAAGAAGCACATAGTATACAAACTCTGTGAAGGACAGACACACTATCTCCAGGGAAAACTCCAAGAACCAGCTCTATCTGCAAATGACAAACATGAGGACTGAGGACACAGCCATGTATTTCTGCACAGAGACACAGTGAGGGGAAGGAAGCGAGAGTAGGGACAAAAACTTCCCTATGCAGGGATGAATCTGACTGTTGAGGGGGCTTAGGACCTACATAGCCCAGAGCTGGGTCTCAGGTGCAGGAACAGAGGCGTTAGGAAGCTGGTTTCCTGTCCAGCCTTTCCAGGCTTTCTGTACGTTTTACAGTCTCCCCAGGGGAAATGTCTAGATTTAGGATCTGCCTGCCACTGAAATCCATGAATTAGAAGAGATTCAATGAAGTAGGAGAAAATATTCTCACATAAACACAAAAAGAGAGCGCCTTATGCAGATAGAAATGGCTTTCCCTTTAGTCAGCAGAATCTTATTTCTAAGGAAACTTGGAATATTGCTGAGTCTTTTAAAATGTAACACATCAAAGAAAGCATAGTGGGGTTCCCAAGTGTGAAATTTCTTTGGTATTCATGTTAGAACCAATGGATTCCATATCTTATTTCCCTCTTCACACAAAAGTGTACACACCAATTTCTGCATTTTTCTCCTAGTTTAGCAAAGTCATCAGAATGTCCTCATGATGTTACCAAACAAAGAAATTCCCTGTCTCCCAGAAAGGTGCCTGCTTTACAATATCTCAAATTTCACTCTTTACAGGGAATATCTCTTTGTCACATAACTTGAGCACATAGATGATTTCAGAGATGATCTCTTGGGCACTTGTTCCATTATGTGCCTATAGGTAGAAGAGCAGGAGGCATATTCTCAGGGCCGTCAGAGTATATACTGATACTTATACAAGAAAACATGCTTTTACTTGATTCTCATTTACTATGTTTAGGAGAAAACATGGTCCTAAATCCACTTTAATTATTTATATTTCTCCCACTTCCATTATTACTTAATGCTTGACTATGTCTTGTGGCTTACAGATACTTACCTCGTTAGGAAAATTTCAATATAAAGTAGGAACACGTTACTGTTTTCACTGGTTTCTCTCTGTGAGCACAGATACTGAGTAGAATACTTCAGCCATTTCACCACAATGTCTCTGACCTTCACCATGGGAAAAACAGAGAATCACAGGAGTGCTAAGTGTGGAAAACAAGCTGTAACATTCCCTCTTCACACATCATAGCCACTCAAGTTCAGACGGAATTTTATCGAGTCAGAGAGCTTCAAGTGTACAGAGAACTTGAGTTGCCTGCTGGCAGTGAGTGCTACCTAAGGCCATGCAATAGAGGTGTTCACTTTGGGGAAGCTCTTTACACAATGCAGTTACATTCTATAGCTCATCAGCATCAGAAATAGGGATATTTGGTGAATCTTCATTTCCATGAAACTTCTTTATCTATGTTATTTGTTGAAATTAGGTTAGTGAAAACTGCTATCATTAATTTGCTCCACTCTGACTTCAGAATCTTCTGAATTAACTTAGGAAACTCAAAAATTGTAAAATGTGTTCTCATTTCTCTACAACGTTATTTGTGTGAGGACTTCACTTTGGTGCCTCGAGCCCCATTTATGCCCAGATCTTTATTTCTCAATCCAGTTCTTTGTTGCTGAAACTTGGGAAATTTACTTTAACAAGGGTGGATTTGTAGGCTATTTCTTTTATAAAAAAAATGTGCTAATGCTTTTTTCCTTACCTTTTTCCTCTAAAGTTTTTGGATATCTTCATATATATAGCTTGTTGAGAATTTCTGCATTCCTGCTCAATTTAACTAAACGAGTGAGTGAAAAAATCCTGAGTTTTCTATACACAGAATCTGGCTCCCACTTCAGCACAAGGATGGTAAAATCCAAGGTAGGGGGAGGATGGAAAGACAGGTGCAGTTTGGATAAGGAGGGGTTATTGGCTGTGTCCAGTATTTCCTCTCCTAGAAGCACCCACATCACATTTACACTCTATCAATTTATATTCACTGCACTGATGGAGGCCCAGGGAAGAGGCTTTGAGAATATACTTCTGAACCTGCTACTTCCAGAATTAGCACTAGATTCCAAGCCCATGCTTATTTCTCTCTGTCCTGATTTTGCAGCCCTGTGCTCCCTTCCCTATGGGCCCAATACCGGTGACTGCTTGCCCACTGCCACCCTCTTCTCTGTTTTGGAACTTTCTTCTTTATCTCCAGGAAGTCACTTCTCTCTGGAGGTTTTCATATCTCTGGCCTGTGCCTGCCTCTTAGCTGCAGAGCTTCTCAGCCCCTTTCCCAGTTTCAAGTGTCAACATCTTGCAGTACAGTATTTGCCATCTCTCACCTTTTTCCAGAGTCAGGGTATCCGTTCCAACAGCCTCATTTCCACCAGACTGAAACCTGCTTTATAATTCAGATTTATGGTTCTAGCTACTCTTCTGACTCCACCCCAGCTCTTTTTTGGATACCTGTGGTTAATTTGATTGTCTCACCTCCCCCAAACTCACAGTTTTTATTTTCATCATATCTCATATGCTGATACTCAAATGCAAGATAGGGCAATTTCCGCAATTAAGTACCTCCATTTCTACCTTTCACTGTATCAAATGGGTTCCTCTCCTTTTAAAAAAATATGTAAGTTCTCAAATAAGATAGTACTTTAGAATCATTTATGGGAATTACCATGGTAATTATCCCTGCCCCACACTGACCATTTGAATCAGATCTTCTCATAAATCCTGGTTGGTAGTGATCTACAGCTCTTCTAAACATGATGAACATACACAGAAAGAAGGAGGGAGAAAGGTTGCTAGAGACCATGGTCTCTGTCTGTGCAGGTGCACAGACCAAGGGAGTCCAGGAATATGAGATTTAGGCCCAGTCTTCAGGTAAATTTTCCTGGGAAATCTTTGACATTAAATAACCAACTACAATATGAAATACTTCAACAAGAGTCAAATATACTCCATAGGGTGGGAAAAAACTGTTCTCACCATCTATAGACTTTCTCATGAAATTGATGCCCTACCATAAAACAGAGGATCTAAGATCTCAGCATGAACAAAGTTGGAAGCCTAACGCAAGTGGAGGCAGTATTAGAAAAGACCCAGACTTGCTCCTCTGGTAGCCTGGAAGATGGCTGGACTTAGTGGCATCAGGATCATGAAGCACAGGGCATTCATAAAATCAGGGATGGGGGACGCAGCAGAGAGTCTCTCTGATAGGATCTGTGTTTTCCTCTCTTCTCACACCCTCTCCATCTTCAAAGTTATGGGTCTCTTCTTGACTCTTAAATATAAAATTTACACTTTTAGAGAAAATGTTCCACAGAGGTGTGCAGAGCATAGAGTAACACAGGAGAAGAGGGAATATATGACATTTCTCTGACTATTGCTTAGTGTCCTGGGAGCTCCAGGTTGGCTGCCATGTCCATTCTTCATCTGATTCCAAAGAAATCTGATGGAGATTACTTAACAGTGTTTTTAATGGGATTGGCATAGAATAAAGAAATGTTAAACAAATTAAATTGGTGAATATCCTCTTTATGGAACTTAAAATCTCTCCTTAATCATTAAACAGATAACTTCATGCAGATGTTATCACAATTATATCACCCATAATCTTAGATTTCTTAATCCTGTGTATCCTATTTTGTCTAACTTCACCTGTACAGATAGATGTATTTGGCTCACCAGGGTCCTGGGTTCTAGGATCTAAGCAGTAGTCCCGAGGCCTGTGTAACCCGAATCACCTCTGTTCAGCTACCTTAGATGGAGGAGTAAAAACAAACTCAACACCACTCCAAGACAGGCTCTGCTGTCCTCCACATACCATTGGAAATGGCCAATGAACGTTGACTCTTATGTTGTTGAACAATATGGATAAGAACAAATGAGGTTGAGCTGTATAGGATGAAATTCACACCCATGAAAAATATACAGCTCCATTCCTGATATCCACAGAGACCATGAATTTCAGAAATAGTGGATACTGTTTTTTTGTTTGTTGATTTCATGTATAAACAAGGGTGATAAGCCTAAACTTCTGATTTATTTGGGTGCTGTGTGGAACACACAATGAATATTGAGAAAGGAGAGAGATTATGTCTGTAGACCTTACAGAACCCTCCACAAAACCACCATAACAGATGTTTTTGTTTTGTTTAGATATTATTGAAGACTTTGAAGAAGTGAGTAAAGCTTCTTTATATAGTGACAATAACCAAGGCTCTGAGGAACTAATGGGCTAAGAGATATCTATATTAATTGAAGACAATGCTTGACTTTGCATAAATAAAGCTTTTTACATAGATATGAGATGGAAAGCACAGGTCATGAAAGAGAAGTTTGTTTCTGAAAATAAAAATAGTTTCTTATCTGAAATATTATTTTAAGAAAAGAAATACAAGGCTGCATATTGTAAGAATATAATTAAAGCATGTATTATTGATAACTTTAAAGGGAATATATGAAGAATTTTCTACACATAAATCAATGAATCAGAAAATATTTCCCATATGTTAACTGGCACAAAAGAGTTAACATTTTCTTTTATTTTTATAATAATAACCTTAATTTGTAAGAAGTTTTATTTTTATAGAAAAAGTATACTTAAAATATAGGGAATTCCCATGTAACACTCCTATGCACATAAATTTCCCTTATTATTAATATCTCCCATTACTGTGATACCTTTGTTTCAATTAATGTACCAATATTGAAGTATTGATACTAACAAAACTCTAAAGATTACATTGAACTTTATATGTTCAGTTTTATAAGCTTTGACAAATGTATAATTTCTTGTACCCATCATGAAAGTATCATAAAGAACAATTTCACTGCCCTAAATATGCCTGTGTTCCACTTCTTCTCCCTTCTAAATCCCTGGAAACTTGTATCAATATTACAAGTTCTTCCATTAATATAAACTAATAATAAAATAACACTATGTCTATTTTAGTTCATGGTTACACTCCCCCCTTATGCTATTTTCATTCCTCAGTCTTGAGGGAGTTGGAATGATGTCCACTTTGACTATTTCAAGCTGAGTGGAGAATTAGAATTTATGGGATAGATGGAAGGATCTGTTGTGTTGCAGTTGTTATTTGGGATTGGATTTGTCAATCAACATTTCGTTGGTTGTCCAGGGCAAGCCTGAAGAACTAGAGAGTAAGAGTTGGCTGCATCTCTGCTGAAATTCAGTGCTCAATCAGCCTATGAACAATCCAAAAATTTAAGTTTTTGAGAGATATATTTAACAGGTATATTGAAAATTATAGGTTCACATAAAAAGAGTAGAAGAAACATGGTTAGGGGAATTATAAATGAGTATACCTAAGATATATTGGGAAGCAAATTATGATGTAGTCCCATATAATACCTGCTGAGGGAGTGCTGATTTCATGAGGTTGTGTGCTTTGCCTCTGGTATGTGGACATCCCTAGGGCCTCAGAAGCACTCTTGTTTGTGACTTTGTTTACTGGGGCAGTTGTTAAAATCTGCCTGAGACTTTCATGAGCATACCCTACAGAACGACCTCCTGAGTCACTTTATTTTTATTTTTTGTATTTGTGAAATGTTTGTTTGTTTTCTTTTTATTTTTTTAAATGTTACCTTCAAAAAATATGAGGTCCCTATGTAGCTCTACCTCCCTCACCCCACTCCTTCCAGATCAACAACTTCCTTCCATCATCATTGGACATCCAATTTATTTGGTGAATACATTTTGGAGCACTGCTGCACCACATGGCCAATGGTTCACACTGTAGTTTACATTCTCTTCCAGTCCACCCACCAGGCCATGGCAGGTAATACTATGTCCAGCATCTGTCCCTGCAATACAATCCAGAACAACTCCAAGTTCTGAAAATGCCCCCACATGATATCTCTTCTTCCCTCTCTCCACCCTCAGCAGCTACTGTGGCCAATTCTCTACATCAATGCTACAATTTCTTCCATTACTAATCACACTATTTCCATAATAGAATATCAGTAAGTCCATTCTAATCCATACTCTATTCCTCCATCCTGTGGACCCTGGGATGATTATGCTCACTCCATTTCTATATTGACAGGGTACTTACATTCCACTTGGATGATGGATGCAATTGTTCTGCTTGCAGATGTAGGCACTCCTGGCTCCCTGGTGTGGTGGTTGACCTTCCTCACATCTCTGTTAGCTGGCTGGGGTAAGTTCAATAAACCAGAGGGTAAGAGATGCAAATCTGCTGAGGGTCAGGGTCTGGCTGTCACATGTACAGTCCAGAGATTCATCTTAGACATAAAATTCTTATTTATTTAATGTTTTGCCTTTTGGTTAAGCACTTTTTCCAAATTCATCACTGGAAAGCACTTGGTAGTAATCTTTTGGTTCCAGGGAGGCTCATCTCTAGGAGTCATGTACCATGACAGGGGAAGGTAAAGTATTTATTTGCCAAGTGAGTCTTTGAAAGATGCTACATTTAGGTAAGACAGAGGTTTTCAGGAGGAAACTCTTAGGTATTAGTTATAATTAGGCTGTTTCATTTTTATATGAATAAGGTTCATAAAATTACAAGCATTATGATCGATGGATTGGCATATATTCCTGTTTTCTTTTTCAGGCATGACTTATATAGTCAAGATTTTTGCCATTATATTTGAGAATGTAGCAGAATTTCTAAGGATGGAAGTTTAATATTTGCAATCTACTTTGTGGGTCTTTATCTATTAAGAAAATATACTTTGGACAAAAATAATACATAGATCATAGAAATATGTTTTATATACAGTTTGCCCCATATATCACTTAGCTATCAACATCTTGTATTTATAATATGAATTTTATAGACGTCAAAAGCATATTATTATATTTGTATTTATTTTCTTCATTTGTTTTCTTAATTATGACCCTCAGCTACCATCTATTTCACTGAGATATACAATCACCCATTTTAGCCTCTAGCTTTCCTTCTAACATCATGAATGGCCCAATACTTCCCTTTTCAACAAAATTCACTCACCCATCAGAGCTGTTAATTATATTTGTATTGTGCCAACACCACCTCCATCCATTTCCCAACCATTACAACCAGACAAATTATAAATTCTGCAGAATTAAGTTTGACTCACCAAACTATACAGCCTTTCTAGTAAACTATCTTCCACACATTTCTTTCATGAATCTAATCACATTCCTTAGTTTATATCAGTGAAATAGTGCAATATTTCTTTTTGTGTCCATCATTTCACTTAACATATCGTCAAGTTTCATTAATGTTTTCACATGTATCCAAACCTTATGCATTGGAGAAGCAAGGCGAGGATCAACACTCACAGAATGATAGAGGATGGGCCAAAAGCTTTCCCAGAGGGTTGCTTTGGGGATCTTCAGACCCATGGAGTGCTGCACATCATTCAGGAAGGAGAGGGACAGAGACACAAAGAGGTCAAATGAAAACTTTGCATTATTCAGCCCTACAGCTGGGAACAACACATATCTTTCAGCATCAAGGAGAATAGCCTCTGTAAAATCCCTGACTCCCTGCTACCAACTGAGTAGGGGGAGAAAGGTCCTCCTCCTTGGGAAAAAGAGGGTTCTAGAGGAGGGAAAACCTTCTCTAAGAGTTGCAAAAATAATTTATGTAACAATAAAATTGCATTAAGTCTTCCAATAATGGAATATCTGAAAGTGGTTTTACACAAAATGAAGCTTCATGTCTTTCACACGTGAGCCTTAAATATAGGGTTCAGGAGATAATTATATTCCAATGGTGTCTTTAATGACCACCATAAGAAGGTTGCCTCCTACACTTGAAACTAAGAAGCAAATATTATAAAATTAGGTGAAGAATCCAGCAAAATTTCTGAAGGAAAGCATTTCACTTGAAATTACAATTTCAAGCTTAAATATAAAAATACATAATTGTACAAAATTACACGTAGAACATCCCAAGAGAAATATTGATTGAATTGCAAACTAAAAAAAAAAAGTCACTATTAATCTAATATTTAGCATACAACACTTTGAGTAACTAGGAAAATAAAAGTCTTAGGAAAGTTATTTTTGGGCCCCCTGCATGATGTTATGCATGCATATTTTGTAAACTCACACCTTTTTCTATACACTCGTTGTTGTATATTCACGTATGAATGATATGCTTAAATAAAATATATTTAAAAATAATAAAATATATATGGACGTGAAATTCAAACAGTAGTCATGAAAAGATATGGTTGAGGAAAGAGGATTCAATAATGTAACAAAGATGATTAATTGGACTTCATCAAGTGTTAAGGCATTTGTCTGTCTATGAGACATTCAAGAAAATCAAATACCTACGGTTCAGGTTTAAATCTGTGGACCCCAGAAAATAATGTTCTTAGTATTAATCCATTCCTGTGGTTGTGAGACATTTTGATTTATTTTGTTTCAGTTAAGGGACCATCTGATTAGTTCACTTTTGTTTAGATCAATTTAGGGCTTTTGTTTGATCTATGCCAGTGAGATGTGATCCAGTTTAGGCATTCTACATCTTGCTGGAGTCGTTTATAAACTGAGAACATAAATCAGAAACACAGAGAGAAATACAACTGTCACTTTTCCCTTGCCATGTGAAAGAAAGGACTGCCAGTTTGCCTACATCTGCACCAAAGCAGAGGAAACCATCAAAGGTTATAAAAGAGGCTAGAATCAATGAAGAAGTCCTGAAGTGATGAACCATTGTTGAATCACAGCTGAGTTTGGGGGGAAATTAAGCCTGGAATTCAAAGGATAAAGAATGCCTGGCACATGCCATTTTTCCTTGCTATTTGTAAGATTCCAAGATCTGACAGCTGTCAAACTTGGTTGAGATAGCATTTCTGATTTGTACATTTTCTCAGTTTCAGAAGTGTTACATTTTCCCCACATAAATTCCCATTATAAAAGCCAATCCATTTCTGGTGTTTTGCTCCCAGTAACTCTAGCAAACTAAAACAACTAGATGCAGGCAATGGAAATATATTTGCAAATCACACAGCCAACAAAGACTTAGAATATAAGTTACATAGAACTTTCAAAATGCGACAGTAAGTAAACAAACCATCAGTTAAAACAAGCAAAGTCTAAAAGTTTGGTAGAGATATACTGCGGCGGCTTGCTCGGTCGGTAGAGGTGGGGACTGGCTGCGGACGAGGGGTCGGTCCAGCTCTGGACGAGGGGTCGGTCCCGCTTGGGACGAGGGGTCGGTCCAGCAGCAGACGAGGGATCGGTCTCACTAGGGGTTGCGCGGTTCGGCTGACGGGGTCGCCCGGCGAAGCCGGCGACGAAGGGGTCGCCTGGAGAAGCAGGCGATGAAGGGGTCGCCCGGAGAAGCAGGCGATGAACTGGGGACAAGGGAGGCCAGGCCCTTGTCGGGGGCTCTCAGGACTGGAGGGCGCACGGCAGAAGAACTACCGCGGAGACAAGGTAAACACGCAAGTCCACTTTATTGAGGGAGAGGCAACAGTTTTATAGGGGCTGGGGAAGGCTGATTGGTCGAAACCATGCCCTGTTCTGATTGGTTGCTGGCGAAAGGTCAGTGGGCGGTACTGGACGGGGGAGGGGTGGTGGTTAGGGATTGGCTGTCGCTGTTGCTGGGGGAAGGGCAGGGTTTAGGGATTGGTGGCTGCTGTTGCTGGGGTGGAGGGCAGACTTGAGTTTCCCGCCCACGCCTGGCTGTTGCTGCTGTCGGGGGAAGGGAAAAGGGCAGACTGGATTTTTCCGCCCTGCGCCTGCGCAGGGAGAAAGAAGGCATCGTGTGATGCTATCTGGGAGGAGGGGCGGCCGCGCAAGCATGGCTGCCGAGAAGGGGAGACCCGAGGGCACTCTGCGCCCATGCCGAGCTCCCTTCAGGGGTGGCGGTGAGTCTGACCACCCTATTATGGGGGCAGCGGCTTGGCATGCCGCGGCTGCTCCCCCGCCAGGCCAGCAAACCACACTTCAGCCCGAGGGGTGACCGCAATATACAATCTACATACTTTCAGATATTGAATGAGTACAAAAAAATAATTAACTTCATCTTCCATTAGAGGAATGCAAGTGTGATGGCTTAGAGCAATATATCTCAGAATAACATGTTCCTTTTCCCAATCCATTCCAGTGGATATGGTTCCATCATACATAGGGCATTTTGCTGAGCTAACTTGACTTAAGATGTGCCTCAACTGAATCAGAATGTGCTTTAATCTTATAACTTGAATCCTTTCTAAGTAGAAAGAAATTCAGATACAGGGAAAGAAATCCACAGGGAACAGCCAAATCCTAGAAGAGGGGACAAAAGCCATGAGATAC
Organism: Dasypus novemcinctus; assembly: GCF_030445035.2. Lineage (NCBI taxonomy): Eukaryota > Metazoa > Chordata > Mammalia > Cingulata > Dasypodidae > Dasypus > Dasypus novemcinctus. The sequence continues at coordinate 57,758,681 of NC_080691.1, read as the reverse complement.
TATGATGTGTACTGTCATATGACAGAAAAGTCAAAGACCAAGTCTGATGAGCAGGCAGACCCAAAGGAAATAGTTTTCTGGGAGAAAGCATCAACCTGTAAATTCTTTCATTTGGAACTTCTCCTAGCCTCAAAAATATGATCCATTAAATTCCCATTATTTAACCCAATCTATTGTATGGTGCTTAATTTATCAGGCAGGAAGCTAAAATAGCAACTTAAAATCACAGTGAGATACCACTATAAAATGTTAATGCCCCGGCCAGCGGGGCAGGGAGCGGGGGCTCGTGTTCGCACGGAGGAGAATGGTGAGACAGGAGACGCGAGGAATGACAGCGAGACAGGGTGAGGATCAAGCTGCAAAGTTTTATTGTGAGAACAAAGCATTTATACTCTTGGGAAGGGGAGGGGTAGTGGGAGGGATGGCGGTTAGGGATTGGCTATTGCTGTTACTAGGGGAAGTGTCAGGGTTTAGGGATTGGCTATTGCCGTTGCTGGGGTGGAGGGCAGACTTCAATTTCGCGCCTTGCGCCTGCGCGTTACTGTGTTAGCCTGGACAGTGGCGGGAACAGAGAACAAAGGAGCAGGGAGGGAGAAGAACCAGGAAATGGGCTCCGCTCTGGTGGCCATGCTATTGGCATCGCTGATCTCAGCGCACGCTCTCACCAATCGTCCGCAACAATAAACTATTAAAATGGCTAAAATGTGAAAAGGAATGCTGATTGTTTTTCTTTCCTAGGCCACTGAAAGCAAATACCATGATAAGGTTCAGCTTAAGCAATGGGAATTTATTCACTTCTGTTTAGAGACTGGAGTAATATTTTAATCAAGGGTCACCAAGGTGATGCTTTCCTCCCAAAGACCAGCTTCTGGAGATTCTTGGCTCCTCTGCCATTGGCAAGGCACTTGGTGGTATTGCCTTGTCTCTTCTTTTTCTTCAAAGTTTGTTGCTTTCAGCTTATTTCTTCCATGTCTCTCTTCTTTCTCTATTCAGTCCTTTAATACAGGACTCCAGTAGTATAATTAAGTTCCATACTGAATAAGGTAGAATAAGGTGGGTAACAATTTAATGAAGTATCCTTATAAAGGATTCTACTTACAATGTATTTAATAGCACAGGAATGAATTAGATTGAATAACATGTTTTTAGGGGGTGCATGGAGCTTCACCTCACCACACTAACCATATCAATTTGAAAGAGGTACATGGAGAATCTAGAACTTCACACACCTGGTGGGAAGACAAAATGAAATATGTACTCACAAAAATGATTTGCTAGTTTCTTATAAAGTTAAACACACATTTACCACATGATCTAGCATTCCCACTACAAACAGTTTATTCTAGAGAAAATAAATGTTAAGTTTCCATGAATATTTACACATAAATATGAATAGCTTATTTTTGTGTATGTGTTAGAAATTAGAGACAACCAAAATGTGCTTAAAAGGTGAATGGAAAAACTTTCCTAGATACAATGAAACACTATGCAGCAATTAAAATAAAAATTATTGATACACAAATAAATACAGATGAATCTCAAAGACAATAAACTCTGTGAAAGCTGCCATACTCAAGTATTAGATATTGTATGATTCCAATTATTTTACATTCTCAAAATATAAAACTAGATAAAAAATAGATCAAATCAATGGATGTCTGAGTGAGAAATGGGTGCATCCACTGACTCATTAAAGCACAGCAAAAGAAAGATATCATTTTCTTGGAAATGTACTTTATCCTGATAATAATGGCAACTACATGAATACATAGTTATGCATGTTTATTGAATTGTATGTGAAATGAAATATTTTGATTTAATATTTGATAGTTTAAGCAAAAATAAATTAAAATTATAACTAAAAGATATCAAAAAATGAGAAAGGCAAAATAAAGTTGAAATAAAAGCAAAATTTGTTGCAATTAATGAATGGATAAATATGGTACATGAGAGACTGAATTAAAATATACAAAGGGGATTTTCCCATCATGTACAAAATATGAAGAAATAAATAAACTGACTGAAAATACCAAAGGACAAAATAATAAAGGACAAAAAATGTATCAACAAATATTAAGAGTTTGTCAGAAGAAAAGTAAGGAAATCCAGGAGAAGAAATAATATAAAAATACTTTTATAATACTCCACGTTGTTTTATACACAAATACTAGATCAATATGCTCATGGAGTTCATGAAGTCTAATGGCAAACAAAAAATTTACAATCCATGATGGACACAAATTCCAGTAAATTTTACAATTTAAGGGCAACCATAAAACATAAATATTCTGGGAAATTCCTGATGAATTTTGGTAAACAGTCATTTCAAACATACATGGATTCAGTGTGATATCACATGATAAGACAAAACAAAATTTTTTAAAAAGCTGGATACCATAGGCAATTTCTATTATTTTAAAAATTCATTGGAATGATAAAAGAATCGTAAATATAATGACAACAGAAAAGTCTTAAATAGCATGCAGGGAGCATCTTCCAAATAGCCAAATCCTCAAAATAAACAATATAAAGTAACCAGAAGGAGCATCATACAAAAGAAATTATGCAACATGACTAATTGCTATTTTTCCAGCGTTCAGGTTTGGTTCATATTATTAATCAAGGTAATGAATCATATTAAATAAATAAGGATAAAAACACATGATCGTCTCAATAGGAAATAGGAAAACAATTTGACAAAAGCCAAGACACTCCCATCTGTTAAACACTCTTCAAAGCAGGAATAGAAAAGAAGTTCCTTAGCCTTAAATAGATAATCCATGAAAAATCCACAGATAGCATGATACGTAACAGTGAAAGCAGATAGTCTTTCCATTAAAATCATGAATAGCACAAACAAAGAATAACAGCAACAAACAAGGATGTCTGCTAATGCTGCTTGTATTCAGGGTAACGGAGATTCTAATGAAACTCCTAAGGAAATAAAAATAAAAGGACAAAGATCACAGAAAGGATGCAGGAGAACAGTCTCTTTTGACAGATGACAATTGGGAAAATGAAAATATTAAGAAATGTAATCAGGATGGGGGCGGTGGGGGTGAATGGGGACCTCATATTTTTTTAATGTAATATTTTTTAAAAAATGAATAAATTGAGTGAAATTTAGAAAAAAAGAAATGTAATCAATTGCACAAACACATTAAAAATATTGAATGAACAATTTCAGCAGGACTGTAGTATACAAGGTCAAAATATGAGTTAAATGTATTTTTACAAACCTGTGAATACCCACAGTATTAAATTTAAAATAATAAAATTTAATATAGCATTATGAAGAATAAAGAGATAAGAATATGTTTTTATGAAAGAAATGCAACACTTTACAACTATTTTTTAAATAAAACTAGTAAAAAACTAGCTAAAATAATTTAAAGACCTAAATAATTGAATTTGTTTACAGCGTTAATAGATTAGAAGACTTAAAATTGTTAAAAGGCCAATATCACCCAATTGTTCTACAGGTTCAACACAAAACAAGTTTGATTTTATTTCTTTTCAAAAATTGTCAAAGACTTACAGTTGTTCTACTGTAGGTTTGTTTTGATCCTGGCAATGAAGAACTTTGACAAGGGATGAGGAGGCAATGGCCCCTGGAGTTTGTAAGGGGAGGGAGAGGGAAAATAAGTGTAATTTGGGAACATTTGGGGACTTAGGGATTATCCAGAATGACTTTGAAATGACAGATACAGGCCATTGTGTATTTTGTAGTAACTCGCAAAAATGTCTGTGAGAGTATAAACTACAATGGAAACTATAGTCCACACTTAGTGGTAATGTTCCAAGATGTGTTCATCAATTGTGGCAAAAGTACCACACTAAAGAATGATGTGGATCCTGGCAAATGTGGGAGGGCTAGGGAGCAGGGCATATGAGAACCCCCTATATTTTTGGTGTATTATTTATGTAATCTAACTTTCTTAAAAAATAAACATAAATAAGTATATTTAAATACTTAGACAGAATAAAATTCGTATACAAATTCAAGATGTGAGTGGCCCACAAATTTCAGACATGAATATAATGAAGAAGATATATCTGAGCACATGACTCACTGTACTTGAAATTGATCCAAGTCCACTTTCTCAGATGCGCCTGCAAGAACTGGGTCCAGGAAGGGTGAACACCTTGCAGAGCCTCTCCTTTACCCTTGTTTGTGTGCTTCCTCCATCTCTTTTGGGTTAGAACCAAGATTTTCAGCACCCAGGGAAGGTGCTGCATTGTCTGGATCATGCTTATTACAATAGACCATTTTGGAATACAGATAATGATCCCTACATACGGGGCCACATCTCCATCACTGCTGATGTATTCCTAAAACACTTCTCCCTGAAGCTGAGCTCCATGACTTTGAGAACAGGGCCTTGCCACTGCCTTCCTCTCAGGAGAAGCAAAAGAGGAAGACAGTGGTAGCCCAGACACAAACATCACTTGAAGGGAGGCAGGCAGGTGGTTCAATGGAGGGTCAAGGAAAAACCACTAAGAACAATTTCCCAGTCCAGGAGCATGTATGTGTGAGGTTGGGGAGGGATTTTGTCCCAAAAGCTGTGATTTTCTCATTCAGACAAGGCCCACACAAAGCCATCCTAAGGATCTTTCTTGATTCAGAATATCAAACACTATTGTCACAAGATTCAATCTTGCCTGTCTTTCCCTCTTTGCCCCAGGAAAGAATATAGAGTAGTTTCTGCATGGGTCATCTGTTTTTAATTGAAATCACTACATATTATCAGTGATTGACAAGTTAGGAATATTTCATGCACTAACTAATATTCTTATTAGACCACAGTTTTGAGCCCAATTCAGAAAGGGCTCCAAGTCTTATCTGAATAATTCCCTCAATCCTAGTTATTTCAAGATTCTCAATTTTGAGTACCCTGAATAAAATTCTACGTGGCATTAAGGCAGTCCATATATTATCAGAGGGATGACTTCCCCTGATGAGGATTTTTGAACAGTCTGCAGATATTTCTGGTTTCAGAACTGAAGAGCTGTATTGCTGGTGTCTGAGCAGAGTTCTGGGAGGTTTCTGACCATTCTAGAGTGTGAAGAATGTCAGAATAGGAAAGAATTATCTCAGATGCAATGTTAAACCTACAGCATTGATAAATTCTGATTAAAAATTCAGTTCTTTCCTAACTTCATGGAAATGTACTGTTATGGCAGAGAGAAATTGGATGGTCATGATATTGAAGACCAGAACACAAGAAATCCCTGAGAATGAAGACTTATTAACAGCTGGCCTGGCCCTGTGGACTTTTGTCCAAAAAACTGAGCCCTGAGTAGGATTTCTATGTCCCTTTTATACAGAGGATTAGGAGTGAAGTCAAGCAGTGCTTTTATGTAAAAGGGACCTTCCTCCTTAGTTTCTTAGAGTTTTGAGTGTTTGTTTGAATGCCAGGTAGGTTTGAATTAACTTATCGCTCATATTCTGGTCAGGCTTGAATTAACATATCATACACATTCCAAGCAAGCTTAAATTAAAATATTGCTCACATTTCAGGCAAGCTTGAATTAAAACTTTGCCCAATTTCCATCTGGATATAAGTTTGAATACACATTCAGTCTGCATCTTCCCTGAATATCCAAAGCCTATAGAGCCTAAATCAGTTAATTGGTTTTCTGGGAACTAGGCATATATAGATATAGAATTAGACAAGTTTGAATTTATGCACCGGCTATATTACTTCCCCCCTTTGATGTCTCCTTAAGTTTGTTAAACTACAGCATCACTATTGTCAAACTGACTGGTATGTATATAGAGCCATGAGATGGATAACTGTCTGTGTTTTTACTATACCATTTATTAGGGCATGTATCCTGCTTAAGATGAAAGGGAAGAGGCAAGGAAGTGTGGTGCATCCTCCCATGAGGAAGGCAGTTATTCCCACCAGAAGTTTGAAACTGTTTCCTATTGACAGTTTCCAAAGGGATTACTTAAATTCCAACCATTCCAGGTTTGCAATGGGAAATGAGCAATTTTTACCATTTTGTTTGTAATTTCATTGAAAATCTTTCCAGTGCTGTCCAGTTGAAGGTAGCAATTAGAGAAATTGAACTTTCCACAAATTCCCCTTCAGGTGCCAGGAGATAGTCTAGGGTGAGATGGTTTTGATAGATAGCATTTCTGAATTTAGATTGCTGTTGGTCTAGTAAGTTTAGGGCATGAACAGTTTCATTAGTTATTATGTCTACCTTGGCTTGTAAGTGGATGATTAAATTTAGCATATAGATAGGGGTTTGAAAGCACTGCATGCCATCCTCTGCCCAAGGTGCTGGCCTACAGTAATGGACTATAAATTCAAGGGACCATTCATGATCTCCCCAGGTAACAGCAGCCCTTTTTTCTTGAATGTTTTGATATACTGGTTGGCTCAGCTCTTTCCCTTCTGCTAAATGAATGAGGAAGGACGGTTTTATTGTACTGAACATACAAGTACCAAACCAATTTTGAGGAAGTTCTCGAAATGTGACTTTCCCACAAATCCACTACAGACCATTTTGGGCATTAAAGGGGCCCTTTCCTGTGGACTTCCACACAGTGATTAATTTGGGGAAAATAAAAATTATGAGAGCCGTGTTCCCCAAGGCTCTGTTTTATTGGTGTGATTTTGAAATCTTCCCCCCATACATGTTAGGTTTCCAACAGATCTAGAGGAGTTTTGGCATACGCTTAAAGCACAATATTTTCTTATGACAGAAATTTGCAAGGGCCACATGCCATCTTGGGCGATAGCCAGGAGGTCAGTTTCATTATATGGTTGACTGTAATTTTATTCTCTAGTTTCCCAGGGCCACTGGTCTCTCATATTAGTTCCTTCACATACATAACATAAGGAGACAATTAAAACTGCCCCTAATACCTCAGCTAGGTTTTTAAAGAGGTGTTTTGCAACTTACAGAATGGAAAAGTGTCTTTCCATTTGCTCATAGAAGGAGTGGAACAGAGAGTGGGCTTCACTTGTGAGTGGGCATTCCAGATACCCAACACCAATATAGACTCCTGGACCTATTCCTTTATCATCAATGCAGAGGTCCACTTGTGCTCCCTGGGTTTGCCAGGGTTCAGGGTTTAGGGTGGTGTGGTTTAAGGCTTTACATTGACTATGTTGACAGTTAGTCTGTAGCAGGGCTTGGTGTATGGTTCCTTCACAAGATGAGTTTGCTTGAGTTGTGGGTATCTGGAATACATGTCCAGGACAAAGGGGCAGCTAACTTAACCCAGTTACGGTGTATCTGTGGGGTGATTTTAGTTACTTTCACAGCAGTGGGGGTAGATAAAATGACAAGATAGGGTCCTTGCCATTGAAGGATTAGTGTAGCTGATTACCTTTGACCCAGAATGCATCTCCTGGTTTGAATGGGTATATGGAGTCACTTAAACTAATGGAGTCACTTTCTTGGGCCCAGTCATGCAGATTCTGTAGAGTATTTCCTAAGCTGATCATTTGCTGAGCTATTGATAAATTTCCTTTTTCCCTTAGATCCCCTTCTATATCTTGGATAAAGGCGGGGGCTCCCAAAGGGAATTTCATAAAGAGTTATGCTTAGCTTTTGGCTTGGGCTGACTCGAATGACTGAGGAGGGCCCTCAGGAGTACTTGCACCCATGTTAGCCCAGTTCCTTGGCAATATAAGTTTTTATTGTACTTTACATTTGCTCTTCTTTCCCTAAGTTTTGAGGATGGCAAACTGTGTGCAGTTTCCATTAGATGCACAGTGCTTCGGTAATCTTTTGAATGATTTCAGAAACCAAATTGGGTCCGTTGTCAGAGCCAATTTATAGGGATAGCCCATATCAAGAAAAGACTTCCCTGAGCAGAGCTTTGGCCACTTGTTCAGCCTCTTCATTTCAATTAGGGAAGGCTTCCACCCAGCCAGAAAAGCTGCAAATGAAGACTGGGAGGTATTTGTAGCCTCCAGATCGTGGTACTTCAGTCAAATCAACTCCGAGATCTTTGAGAGGCATATTACCAATTCGTTGGACTCCTGGGGCTCCTGTGGGTCCCTGACAAGGATTATTTTTTTGCACGTTTCATGCACCACTGGCATATGGGATGTGTGATAGTGGCTAGACTTGGGATGTAGAAGAAACTTTCTAAAACTTCTTTAGGATGGGTTCTTCCCAAGTGTGTGTTTTTGTGGTAGTCCTGAACTATGGTTATGGCTAATATTCGAGGTGCCCTATTCTGTGATTGGGCAATGTCCACTACCCATTTGCTCCTTGTGCCCTGCTCACCGAGAGTATCCACTCTCTTTTGACTTGAGTATATTTTGGCTCCCAGTGATTCAGATGCTGCGGGATGAGAGCAGGCAGTGTATATTGGGAGTTTCTGATAAGTAAGAGATTGAGCAATGAGGGCAGTGGCCAGGTCCTCAGATAGGGATCCCTCCCTTGCCACTCTTTTTACTTCAGCATCTGCCCTCCAATTTCCTTGATTGATGGGGCTGTGGCTTGTCTTGTGTCCTTGCAGTGCATCACAGCCACTTTGATGGACTCCCAAACTGTTTCTAGAATTTCCAGAATCTTTGTGCCATATTTAATGTTTTTTCTTCCTGAGTTAATAAGCTCTTTCGGTTTGTATAAACCTCCATGCATGTACAGGGTAAGAAAAGCCTATTTGGAGTCTGTGTAGATGTTAACCTTGGCCACAGTCACAAGTTGTAGGGCTTAGTTGAGGGCAATGTATGTGTCATTTTCTGCAGATGTGTTATCCAGGAGACACAGGACCTCCACTGTAGTGTTGGAGGCCACCACAGTTTATCCCACTCACCGTTCACTGAAGAAAGCTACTCCCATCCATGAAGAACTACATGTCAGGATTTGGTAGTGGCTAGTCTTGGAGGCCCAACATCCTGGAATACACCTCTTTCAATGTCTCAATGGGTAGCAGGGTAGAAGGATTTAGAATTTTCATGAGTTCCAGTTGGACAGATGGATTTTCACATAATAAGGTTTGATATTTAACCTGGTGACTGTGAGTAAACCAGTGTGTTCCTTTGGCTCCTTGGATTGTGTCTATTGTATGTGGAACCCAAACAATCACAGCCTGTCCCAGAGTCAGTTTTATGCCTTCTAGTGTAAGCAATGTTGCAACTGCTACATCTTGCATCTATGAGGGCCATCCCTGGCCTACAGTGTCCAGTTGTTTGTATAAATAGTCTATTAGTCTTGGCTGGTACCCAGGTACTGAGTGAATACACCTATGTGATCCCTTTGTGATTACGGACACAGAAGTAGAATAGTTTAATGAGATACAGAAGATTGAGTCTCAGTGTTACATCAGACCCTGCTTGAGAGTGGTGAAAGCATTTTTCTGTGGGGCTTCCCACAGAAGTGTCTCACAATCTACCCCCTTTGTGGCTTCATACAAGGGACGCATGAGGATCCCAAAATTCTGGATCCAAATGTGGCAGAATTCAGCTGCTATGAGGAATTCTTGCAACTTTCAGTGAGTGATGGGCTCTGGGAGGCTAAAGATTGCTTCTTTTCTTTCTGGTCCTCGTGGACAGAACCCCTGTGCTTTTTTATAACCTAGATATTTGACCTGAGGTAGGCAGATTTCAGCTTTCTTTTTAGACACACGACAACCCTTTTGTTCCAGATGTTTTAAGAGGGCATGGATTCTGCTACCACAGTCTTACTAGGTGGGCTTTCTGAGGATGAGGATGAAGTCACCTACATATTTGAGGAGAAAACAATTATGGCTTTCTGGTTTAAAGGACTTGAGATCACTGGCCAGGACTTATCCAAAAATAGTGGGCAAATTTTTTAATCCTGGAGGGAGCTGTGTCATGTTAGCTGTTGCTTTTTACAGGGACTTGTAAAGTCCCATATAAAGGCAAAAATTGGTTGACTCTGGGATGCTATCCAAATGCAGAAGAAGGCATCTTTAAGATCCTGGCATGAAAAACTGAATGCCACTGAGGTTATCAAGCTGAGGAGAGTGTAATGGCTGGGAACCGACTGGGTGTAGGGTCAGTACTGTAGAGTGGACACCTCAGAATTTCGGGATCAGGCAGTAATCCCCATCAGCCTTTTAACTAGGAAGACTAGGCTATTCCATGGAGACTGGCATGGCTTTATTATGCCTTCATTCAGCAATCTCTGAATATGAAACTGGACTGTTTCTTGCACTTCATGTGGAACTGGATATTGCTTTATACTCCCTGGACTGGCTTTGGGCTTTATTTCAACAATAATGCCATCCCCATTAGGTTGCCTGCTTCCCATACTTTGGACACATCCTTGAAGAGGAACTGTGCAGCCATAGATTGGTTGGTTTCGCTGAGGCAGATGAGTCTCCAATCCTTCTGCAGAGGGAATGTTAGCAGTATATTCAGAGACGTTGTTGGTCTCCATGTTAACATGGATTTCCCAGTGGCATCAAAGTTAATCTGAGCTTGTAGTTTAGACAGCAGATCCCAATCCAAAAGTTGGCTGGGCATTGAGGGAGATACCAGAACTCATGAATGACTTCTTGCTTCCTGTTGTCACAGGTCCTGGCTTGGAGGAAGGGCCCTGGGTGCTTTTCCAGCTGCCCCTAGGATAGTGTCTTGTCTATTTGATAATGGCCTGACTGGCCTGGTCATTACAGAGTGTTGATCCTCAGGTTTGACAATCATATGTTTGGTGTGGTCCCCAATTTGGACTCTGACACCCAATCAAAAGCATCTACTTCTTACAATCTCCCCAGGGAACCTCTCTAGGTTTAGTATTCTGTGTACTTTATTGAATTATCTAAATTAGAAAAGTTACATTACAATAGGAGGAAACATTACTTCATGTATACTAAGCACAGTATCCTTTATGGAGGCAGAAATATCTTTGCCAGTGGTCACCAGGGTCTGATTTCCCAGGAGCCTCAGGGAATATACTGAAATTTTTAAAATCTAACACAGAAATGAAGCCTCTTTGGCTTTCCTTAATTAAGGCACACTTTGTGATTCCAGAAACTTCTGAAATCACACAACCAACTATAATGTGAGGTGCTTCAACATGGGGAAGTTATATTTACTCCATGTGGTAATAAAAAGTTGATTGCCCTTTCCCCAGACCATCTCATGAAACTGTTGTCTTTTAACAGAAATACCTTAGATCTGAAGTGTCAGCACATGTAAGGGTGGTAGAGGTAGACACAGGCTCTGATGGAAGCAGTGTGAGACCAGAGAAAGATCTGCCCCTCAGAGATACCAAAAAGGGGCTGGGAATAGTGACCTGGCCTTGGGACCTCCAAGCACAGGCATTGCCTGGGGTAGGACAGGAAGAGTAGGTAGAGGGACTTCCTATCATGGTCTGGGGTTTACTCTCTAAGATCACACACTCCCCATCTTCAGGGTGCTGGGTCCCATCCTGACTCTGAAAATTACAAGCTGTATTTTTCGAGAAAACTTCCATTGAATATGGGCTGAACATAATGGGTCACTGAAGAAGAGGGAATGCAACAATTTCCCTTGGCCATGGTTTTGTGTTCTGATCCCCAAATGTGTGCCTCTCATCGTCTGACTCAAAAGAGGTATGAGGGAGATAATTGAACACCATGTTTAATGGATTCAGGAAAGAATAAAGACATTTAGGCAAGTTAAAATAGTAAAGGTATGAAAACTTTCTAATGTTCACTCTGATGATGGTGGCAAATACCTGTGAATAAAATAAAACACATTATATAAAGTAACTGATATGCATAAATTTTATAGTATATGATTTATAATTCAACACACCTATTTATTTACTTATGGCAAATTTTTAATGTCCTTTTGTAAAAAGATACATAGATCACACGAAATGTTACACTAAAAAATATAAGAGGTTCCCACATATCCCACTCCTCACCCTGCACCCATCCTCCCACCTCAACAACCACTTTCATCATTGTGGCACATTCACTGTATTTGATGAAAATTTTTTTGCACTGCTACACCAATGGATTATAGTTTACATTGTAGTTTACACTCTCCCTCAGTCGATTCAGTGAGTTATGGCAAGATAAAAAAACGTCCTGCCTCTGTCCCTGGAATGTCATTTAGGAAAATTCCAAGTCCCAAAATTGCCCCCATATCACACCTCTTCTTCCCTCTCCCTGCCCTCAGCAACCCCCATGGCCACAGTCTCCAGATCAATGATACAATTTCTTCCATTGCTAGAGTCACAATAGTTTTATAGTTGAAAACCAGTAAGTCCACCCTAATCCATATTTTATTCCTCCATCCTATGGACGCTGGGATGGCAATGTCCATTTCACCTCTAATTTGAGAGGGGCTTGGGACCCACATGACTGATGGATGTGATTCTTCTTGCATTTGTATACTCTCTTGGTTCCAAGATGTGGTGGTTAAGCATCCTAATCTCCTGTTAGCTCACCTGGGTAAGCTAACAGGAGTAGATGTTGCAACTGTGCTGAGGCTCTGGGCCCGGCTGGCATACAGATAGACCAGAGATGCAAATATCCTGAGCACACACAAACCTAAGTGCCAAACACAACTAGGCCTAGAGCTGCCAGGTGCCTAAGAGTCACCTCTTCAGAGCCTCCATGTTGCTCAAATGTGCCTCCTTTCTAAGCCAAACTCAGCATGTAAATGAATTACCTTCTCCAAAGTGTAAAAGAATTACCTTCTCCAAACATAACTCCTGGTATGAGCCTCCTTGATGCTGAGAGATTATTACCAATCACCAGATGTTGGTGCAACAAGAAAAAGACCTTGAATTAAAGCAGGAAATGGTATATACAAATGAGTTTATATGGCTAAGAGACTTCAAAATTAGTTGGGAGGTCATCAGAACGGTTGCACTTTTGTATGTTTCAGCAGGATCCCAGAGACAGTCAAAGTAGATAAACCCCAGGTAGTGGTGTTCCTGAAGGCTACATGTTCTACGATCTTGGCAGATCGTTCTGGAGTTCAGTACCTTGCTAGTGGGCCCTAATTTGGAATTTGTGCTTCTGAGTGTGATGGGGATGGACTCAGATGTGACCTTTCCACACCTGCCTGTTCTATCACTTCAATAAACCTATGTAGAAAATCAGTTGGTGTGAAGAGAAGCAAAAGGAAAAGAGGAAAAGTTAAGGAGAGATTTTGAAAATTGGGGGAATTCACTTTCTGGTTCATAGTGATGGTTACCCATTTGTAAATATCTGCAAATATTTATCAAATTTTACACTTTAATACATGAATTTATTTTGTTAATAAGAACTAATCATTTATTCCTCTTTTCTACTTCATTAACATTCATTTAGTTAAAGCATGGACTGTTTATAAATTTTACACTCAAATTTAGTTCTGTCAAAGGGAGGAGCTGTTCACTAAACTGAAAGTTCTCTTGCACTTCTTTTGTATTCTTTGTTTTTTTTTTCTTTTTTTTATTGACTTTGTAATAATATTACATTAAAAATATATATGTGAGGTCCCATTCAACCCCACCCCCCCACCCTGTATTCTTTGTTAATTATAGTAGGTTGAATGCAGCCTGAGCCATTTGACTGGTTTCTATGCAAGACTAACCCTTGTCAAGGCATGGGAATTTTCCCCAAAAAATATGCATGTTTCTGAATACCAGGTTTATACTCATTCATCACATACTATTACCTGGTTATCTTTTTCCCAAGGCTTTAATTTATTCCAGATATATTCACAAAATTTATTAAATATTGGGGTATATTTTCCTCCTTTGTCATCCAAATAATTTGTTTGGGGTTCACCTGAACTTTACAGTCCCACATTCTGTGATTTATGATATTCCAATATCATGACATAATTTGATCCTGAAATCCAGGGAAGGGCTGTATTTTATCCACCACTACATTACCATATCCAAGTAGTTTGTACTCTATTTTCCCACAAAACAATGTTATTTTGTAAATATTGGTTTAGTGAATGAAAATGCACTCAGGTTATTTTTGAATGTAAAGAAATGTATTTCCAAACATCTGAAAGAAGGGAATGATTTGAAATTTTTGCATCATAATGCTAGGTAAACTAAATATTAACTTCAAAATCCCAGCTTACAAATTAGATCACATAATGTCACACAGAATAAACTTAAATTTTTGACAATTTCTTTGAGGGAAAACACCACATTCTTTCACAGAACTGCTAGCAATATGCTTCACAATGAAATGATATTTTCTTTATTTCATAGATGATCACCTCAACCCATCTTCATTTTTTCCCACATTCTCTTTTAGGGTGTATAGTGAGATACACCATAAACTTCTAAAATTTGAGGAGATATTTAATGTTGTTGGAAACTGGCTTACTTATTAGTCACTACATTTTATTGTACAAGATGTTGTAATTTGAAATTACCTTATTGTAGATGTTGCAAGTTGCTTCTTGTTATTGTACAAGATGTTCTGAGTTGCTTCCTGTTATTGTAAATTACCTTAATGTCAATGTTGCAAGTTGCTCTTAGGATGCAGGGTGTTTCTTGTACCTCACAGCTGCTCGTTAGCTTTCAAATAAATATGATGAGGAAGCTAAGGTTGAGGCTCTCAGTTACAAAAACTGTGAAGCCTCTGGTCCCATCTTTGTTTTATTTCTTGTGTTTTGTTTCTTTCCTTTTATTTCTTCAGTTCTGCATTGCCTTCCCTTTGTGCAGACCAAGAGCTGGTCTTGGAAATTTGGATATGTACCTCATCATAATGTTCCACAGAAGAACACAAGGTAATAAAAAGGAAAAAATCCCCTGTCTGGGCAATGTTGCAAAGATGGTTAATTGGATCTAGCAACGTAAGAAATTGTATCATTGATTTGGAGACGGTGACCATGGGAATTGTTAAGGGTAGGGACATCAAGGGAGAGGTGTGATGTGGGGAATTTCGGGGTTTAGAGTTGTCTTTAATGATATTGCAGGGATAAATGCAAGACACTGTTCATCCATACATAACCACTGGGTGGACTGGGGGTGAGTGTGAATTATAATGTAAACTATGGTCCCTGCGGTTTGGCAGTGCTGCAGGGTATATTCACCAAATTCAATGAATGTGCCTTACTGATGAAGGGATGTTCATGTGGGAGGAAAGAGGATGGGGTGGGGTGGAGAGTAAGGTATATGGGAACCTCATATTTTTCAACATAACATTTTGTGTGATCTATTTATCATTTTTAAAAAGACAATAAAAATTGACAAAATACTATAAAAAGATTCAGTAAGAATAGGGAGGAGGCTATTTCATATTGATATCTTGGCTCCATATACATACTTGTCAAAAATTCTGGTAGCATTAGTAGTTTAAATCTCTAAAATATATGAATTTTTTTGATAACTACTCATTTTTTTTTCAGAAAGGTAGTTTGAATTCACACAGCCACTCAGCCATTTGCTTTGGGGTATTTGTCACATTCAAAAACATACTAATACTACAATGTGAATAGCAGTGAAAGCACTCATGTATAGTTAGATAACTCTTCTAATCACTTTTCAGGTCTATTGCAACTTAACCATTGCCAAGAATTAGCAGAAAGCAGCAGAGTTAGTCAGGAGGGAAAAAGAAGAATTATAGCTCAACTCAGAAAATTCTTTCTTCCAAGGAGGCTTCTGGAAAGTATCTTCTTTGCGAACTAAAATCCACTTGGGGACTATGAAATACTGATCATATAGACACACTCTGGTTGCTGAAGCAAATGGCACTGAGTGGCTCTCAGGACAACCAGCAAGATGGCAGCAGAGTAAGGAGTTTCTAGAGACAGCTCCTGCAACAAGGCAGTTACTAAATACCCAAAGCAATCGGAAGCTATCTGAAGCAGCTGTTTGAAGACTTGAGGAGGCCATAAGATCATCCTGCAACATACATGAAGGAATGGACGGAGGCAATTGCCCATCTGCACAGAAGATTCATAAGCATAGCTCTCCACACCATGGAGGCCAGTGCCTATCCTCCACTGGAGGCACAAGTTGCCTTGCGAGCTGTTCCATAGCTGGAAGTGAAATCTCCAATTACCAAAAAGAGGGGAGGAAGAGATGATTGGACACAAACATCAGCTACTGATGAGTAAATTCAGTGGGCTAAAGTATAATCATAAGAATAGCAAAATTTTTGCCTGTCCAGATCAGAAAGGGGCCTGTAGCTGATATTTTATCTCCACACCTTCCAGAAGGGGAAGGCGGGTGGACTGAAAGTAACAGTGTTGATTGGGCCTGGCTTCTTTCCATCCAAATCAGATTGCAGATCTAGCTAATGCCCCAGCACCACTTCCAGCAGGAAAGAAGCTGGAGGGATCTGTGCCATCCTTTCTGGGAAATTACTGATCAAACCGCAGAGGTCAGCGATTATCCTACACTGGTGATGCAAGCCATTCCAGGAGCTATTCTGGTGCTGGAATTGGAAGCTCCATTTCCCAAAAATAGAGAAGGAGGAGACGGTTGGCTACCAATTTGGCTAATGATTAGTAGACTCAGCTGGCTAAGGTATAAACCTAGGAACAGGTGGTGTGTGAATCTGTCCAAGTTAGGAAGAGGCTGGTGGTCACAATTTTGACAACACCCCCAGCATGAGGCAAAGTCAGGTGGACCAAAAAAACTTAGTGAGGGTAGAAACCAGTTTCTGTCACCCAGATAAGCCTGCAGAACCTAGACTAGGTGCCAGCTCCACCTCTGACAGGGAGGAGGCTAGGGGGCATTGCTTCAGCCTATCCAGGTAATGGAAGGTACATTTGACTGACACAGACTGAATAATTGGAAGTCTACCAAGGCAACTGCAGTCATCTTGGACCCACATTGCACAGATTGATACCCATACCTACAGCTCCATCCCCACCCCAGGAAAAGGAAAAGGGGGCATGAAACTTCATCAGTCTCTCTGGGCAACTCCAGTCTAGGCCTACATGACATGGATTATTCCACAATGCTATGACTCTGTCTCAACCCTTGGTAAAAGACAAAATTGGGAGAAACTTCACTGGGCCCTGGGACAATGAGGGCAGTTTGTGCCTCCACACCATATAAAACCAATTACATCCCTGGCTTCTACTGCACAACTAGCATGTGAGAAAAGGCAGGAAGCCCTAAACTAAAGAGAAAAACAGCAGCCAGAGTGAATATTCTAGTAAGCCAGATGCCAAAACACCAAAGAAAATTACAATCCACACCAAAAAATGGGAAGATATGGCCCAAATACAGGAAAAATACAAGCATCCAAATGACATAAAGAAGTTGAGACAACTAAGCATAGATGTTCAACCTAATCTTCTTAACAAAGTCAATGGGATGGCTACAAAGATTAAGGATATTAAAAGACTTTGGTGGAGCACAAAAAATAATATAAAAACATGCATAGAAACCTAGCAGATCATATGGGAATGAAAGACATAATAAATGAAATTAAAGAAACATTGGAGTCATATAACTGCAGAATTGAGGCATCAAAAAAAGGATTGGTGAGCTTGAAGAAATGGCCACAGAAAGTGAACATACAAAAGAACAGATAAAGAAAAGGATTGAAAAAATTGATCAAGTTCTAAGTAACCTAAATGACAACAAAAGCATGCAAACATACATGTCATGGGTATTCCAGAAGGAGAAGAGAAGATGAAAGGGGCAGAAGGAATATTTGAAGAAATAATGGTAGAAAATTTCTCAACCCTACTGATGGCATAGATATCCATGTCCAAGAAGCACAAACATTCTCCCATCCTAAAAATCTTAATAAATAAATGCTGAGACACGTAGTAATCAGAAATTCAAATACAAAAACAAAGGGATAATTCTGAGAACAGCAAGAGAAAAACAATGCATAACATATAAGGGACACCCAATAAGACTGAGTGCTGATTTCTTACCAGAAACCATGGTGGCAAGAAGACAGAGATATGATATATTTAAGATACTATAAGAGAAAAACATCCCATGAAGAATCATACATCCAGCAATACTGTCTGTCAAAAATGAGGGCAAGGGGAAGTGGCTGTGACTCAGTTAGTTGGGCTCCCTTCTACTACACCTGCACACTATGGAGACCTGCGAGCCCGGGTGCTGCAGAGTGCCTCCCAGTCAACCAGTTCTGGGGAGTGCAATCTGGCCTGCAATGCCACGGAGTGCCGCCTGCCTGCCAGCACCACAGAGAGCTAACTCATCAAGGTGACACAACAACAAAAAATGGAGACAAGCAAAGAAAACCAACAAAACAGAAGAGTGCACAGTGAATGGACACAGAGACCAGACAACAAGCAAGCTGCAAGGAGAGGGGGATAAAATAAAATAAATGAGGGTAAAATTAGAATACTCACAGAAAAACAGAACCTAGGCAAGAGACCAGATTTTCAGGAAATACTAAAGGGTGTGCTAGAGCCTGAAAAGAAAAGACAGGAGAATGAGGCCTCGAAGAGTTTCTAGAAATGAAGATTATATCAATAAAAGTAATTAAATTGTCAAAAAGCAGTGGAAATAAAATATGACAGATAAAACTCAGATAATCAGAAATAAACTTAACCAATGATGTGAAGCACTTGTATTCAGAAAACTGCAACTCAATGCTAAAAGAAATTTTCAAAGGCCTAAATAACAAGAAGAACATGCCCTGCTCATGGATTGGAAGACTATATTAAGATATCAATTCTTCTCAAATAAATTTAGTTTGATCACTATAAAAATTCCACCAACATTTTTTAAAAAATGAAAACATGATTATCAAATTTATTTGGAAGGGCAAGGATCCTGAATAGCCATAAACATCATAAAAAGGAAATGTGAACCCTCATCTCCAGACTTTAAGTCATATTACCTAAAGATAGTGGTAAAAACAGCATGGTATTGGCATAAGGACAGACACATATACCAACGGTACCAAATGGATGATTCAGAAACAGACCCTCACATGTATGGTCACGTGACTTTTGACTAGGCTGATAAACACACAGCTCAGACAGAACTGTCCATTCAACACCTGGTGTGAAAGAAATGGATATCCTTTGATGAAAGAAGGAGAGAGGACCCCTATCACACACCTTATGCAAAAATTAACTCAAAATGGATCAAATACCTAAAAATAAAAGCAAGAAACAGTAAAACTTCTAGAAGAAAGTGTAGGAAAATATTTTCAAGATTCAGTGTTAGGTGGTAGATTTGTAAAGGAGATAGGAGGTAGACTGAGACAGACTACTGATTTTAATGTATGTAGAAGTTTAATTAGCTTTACTGTTAAAGTGTGGAAATGTATAGAGTGAATGGTAACACAGTGAGTAATAGCTAGTTTATAAATTGGAATGTGACAGAAAATGGTCATCTAGGTATGTAAATGTCAGTTGACAGAATGCTAGAGAATAATCTAGAAACTGAATAGCATGGTAAACCAAGATGTGGTTGAGAATTGTGGTTAATGGGGCAAATGCAAGAGTGTCCTTTGTGAACCAGAGCAAATGTTCATCACTACTGCAGAGTGCTGGGAATGTGGAGAAGCATGGGAGATATACAGCTGGAGTGACCTATGGACTGTAGTAAGTAAAAATATAATATTCTTCCATCTATTTGAAAGATGTACTGTGTTATAGTAATGCAGTATGGAAAATGTGAGCTAAATGTACACTATGGACATGGTAACAATATTATCAGACCTGTAGCAAATGTTCCTCCACAGTATGGTGTGTTGATGGAGAGGTGTTGTTTGGGAATTCTGCACATGTGCATGATTGTTTTATAGGTTTACTTCTCCTGTCATAAAAAATATATATATTTAAAAAAAATAATAGGGTGGGTTGGGGATAAAACGCACCAAACGTAATGTAAGGACTATGATTAGCAGTAAGATTTTGACAATATTCTTTCATAATTTCTATCAAACATCTCAAACAATGCAAGGTTCTGGTGGAGGGTTGAAGTATGGGAGCCCTGATGATGCTGCATGTTTGCTTTGTCAGTTCACAACTTTTGATATACACTTAATTGTTTATGTATGCTCTTATATAAATGATATAAAGATAATAATAGGGTTTGTTAGGGGAAAATACTTTGGTTAATAATATTTGACAATGCTCTTTAATCATTAGTTACAAATGTTTAACAATAATGCAAGTTATTGTTGGTAGGGTGAGTTATGAGTGTCTTGTATGATGTTACATATGTTTGTTTTGTAAGTTCACAACTATTATTGTATGCTTATTGTTTATTTATGTTTATGTATGAGTGGTAATCTTCAATAAATTAATTTTAAAAATTGTACTTGAAAGGTAGCGGATGTGGCTCAAGTGGTTGTGTGCCTGTTTTCCAGATGGGAGATCCCAGATTCAGTTCCCAGTGCCCCGTAAAAAAAAAAAAAACCCAAACAAACAAACAAAACTACTATGACAAATATGATAAACATTCTTGATGTCAAAGCAAAACAATCTTCTTCATGTCTCATTTTTTAAAACCTCCTTTTCTCTTTAATTACTGCTAGCCTCTTTCAATTTCTTGAAATAATCTCTTCTGATAGTTCATCTTGGTTGATTTCCTTAATTTATCAATTCTTAGAAAATTCTCCACATCAAACTGAGATGTCAATGCTATAATTTCTAGGATATAGTTTAAAAGTTGATAACAATCCAGGATATTTAACATGGTAAATTTCAAGGAAATGCATTAGTATTTAAACTGAGCAATCCCCTCCAAGCTAGAAAAGGTTGCTCTGATGGTCCAGGGAGTCCAGCGAAGTCAGAATTCGATGATTATATGGTCCTCCCAGTATTTCACTACCAGTTCTGGTGTCCACTATGTTTACATCCAGGATTCCTCCAACTGGTACAACAGAGTCTGAGCGGGGCTGCCTCCCACCAAGCCTGAGTTAGATCCTCCCATTGAGTGTATGAGCTGAAAGAATACCTGTCACACTGGCCAGATTGTATTAATTTACCCACCAGTCTCTTACTAAAAGTCGATTACTTCAGACCACATGTATCTTTATCAGAAATGATAGCTATTTGTGTCTAGTCTTACTTCTGAAAACACTCTCCAAGGTACTGAAGGACTGAATGCCTCACATGAAATCTTTATTTATTATTATTATTCATTTTTAAAAAATATTACATTAAAAAAATATGAGGTCTCATTCAAGCCCACCACCCCCACCCCACCACTCCCCCCAGAGCAACACTCTCTCCCATCATCATGACACATGCATTGCATTTGGTAAGTACACCTCGGGGCATCACTGCCCCTCATGGTCAATGGTCCACATCATAGCCCATACTCTCCCACGTTCCATCGAGTCAGCCCTGGGAGGATCTACAATGTCCGGTAATTGTCCCTGAAGCACCACCCAGGACAACTCCAAGTCCCAAAAACGCCTCCACATCTCATCTCTTCCTCCCATACCCCGCACCCAGCAGCCACCATGGCAACTTTTCTCACACCAATGCCACATATTCGCTGTGAACCTTGGATTGGTTGTGTCCATTGCACATCTATGTCAAGAGGGGGCTTAGTTTCCACATGGATACTGGATGCAATCCTCCTGCTTTCAGTTGTAGGCACTCTAGGCTCCATGCTGTGGTGGTTGCCATTCTTCAACTCCATGTTAGCTGAGTGGGGTAAGTCCAATAAATCAGAGTGTAGGAGTTGAAGTCTGTTGAGGCTCAGGGCCTGGCTATCATATTGTTAGTCCAGAGATTCAAATCCCCTAGATATATCTTGAAACTCAGCACCAACTACAATTCCAGTAAAGTAGCATGAAAGTCTTGTGAAAAGATTTCCCATCTGTGTCCAGTTCCATCACGCAGAGACACCAGCTCCAAAGAAGGGCCAAATGACATGGCAGTGTACCCCAACTGCCATGACCATAGAACCCGTGGGTCTTTTTAGCCCTCAAAAGAACCAATACCTGGGGTTGTATCTACTTTATCTGTCTCTGAGACTCTGCTCAGGTGTGCATAAGGGCAATCCCTCTGACAACCTCCAGACTCTTTTTGAGACACATAGCCATATAAACTCATTTCTCCTTTCCATTTTCCCCTTATATTAGGTCAAACAGCATTTTAAACTCCTGTTATTATATGTAGACAGGGATATTCTGCTGGTCTGCGTTGAACCTTTAATTCAAGGTCATTTTCTAGTTGCATCATCAGCTGGTATTTGGTAGTGATCCCTCGGTGCCAGGGAGGCTCATCCCCGGGTGTCCTGTCCCAGGCTGGGGGGAATGCATTGCATGTACATGCTGAGTTTGGCTTCAAGACTGGCCACATTTGAGTATCATGAAGTGTCAGCAGGAAATTCCTAGGCACAGTGCTGCTCTAGGCATTGTTCTTATTTCAGGGGTATAGGCTCACAAGCATAGTCATTTGTATCACGGGCTCACTGTTGGACCCTCATTCCTTCCTGGTCCTTACCGTTGCACCTGGGGGACTGCCACTGTTCCCCTAGGGACCATGACTGAGCCCCCCCCCAGCCAGGAACCCAGTACCCCCCCAGCTGTTGTTTTTAATTGTTTCCACTGTGGTATATCCAAACATTTCCATGCACCCTGGATATATGCCCTGTATAACTCACTGACAACCATATATCACCTGTCAATATCATCCCATACCAGTATTCCTCGGCCGCCACTCTGTGATCCAAAACTTCCTGAAAAGTGAAGCCCAATATAATGTCAGGTTCCTTTACTAGTAAAATGGAATATAGCGATGAGTTTAAAAGTTAGATCTAGAATATATATTGATTTGGAAAAATTCTACATCCTATCTTTTTCTTTCATTTTTCCTAATTTTTGAGCATCTCTTCACAAGAGCCATAGATCACAGTAATTAGTATGTACAATATACAGTACTCCCACACATCCACCATAAAATGTTTTCCCTTCCACAGCGATAATCTTATAACTTATTCCTATCATATTTACTTAAACTGATGTACAGACTCCGAGACAATAGCTTTCAAACAAGGTGACATCTGTGCTTACATTGTGGTCCATACTTTAGGATATACAGTTTTCTAAATTTTTAGTTATCCTATGTTTTACATTATGGTTTACATTATTAGTCTGTCGTTCCCTATATGTTTTTGGTGTAATATTACATGTTTTATATCCATTCATGTGTACTCTCGTGAAACTCCTCTCTTACACCCACATTTACCTTGGTTCCATCCATTCAACATCCATTTTCCCCTCCCCTTGTGGCCGACAGCGACAGCCAATCTCCATTTCCTGAGGAGCCACGTCCAGAGATATTTGCAACAGTGTTCAGGGCCTGACTTGCTCAACTGCCCTAATACCCTGGGAGGCACCCTTTCTCTTGAGAGATACAGTTCCCTCTTTTTTGATGGCGTTAGTCCTCCCCAGGATTTGGGTCCACCCGCAATCTCACTACTTGTGTCTCTACCCAATGGTACAACCCACCCTGGCAAAATGAGCATTCAGACATTCCCCAGCAATCCGTCCAGTGTCAGACCATCCCCTCTGAGCATCCTAAACAGGTAACCCTCCTTATTATATTTTGATACGGTTTTCTCAGCATTTTACTCTCAACCAACACCTGACACTCTCCTATGTTCCTATGTTGCCCCTCCCTCCCCCCAATTTTTTGGGCACTATTACACATCCACCCATCCCCAGCCCCCCTCAAACCCGCAAAGCCCCACCCAAAGGCAACCCCTTGCCCCCATTTTATCTCTTATTTGTGCTCATCCTTACCACCAGCTCATCATAGATTCCACCCCTGCAGAGGTCGGCTCACATCCTTCCTCCACCGTCCATTTTCCTGTAAGCCTTTCTTCCATTCTCTAGCTCTCTGAGGCAGCTTGCTTATTTCATATCATTGAGGTCATGTAGTATTTGTCCTTCAATGCCTGGGTTGCTTCACTCAACATAACGTTCTCAAGACTTATCCATGTTATCACGTGTGCTTGTATTGTATTTGTTCTTAAAGCCATGTAGTATTCCATTGCATATATAGTCCACATTTTATTGATCCACTCATCTGTTGATGGGCATTTGGGTTGATTCCAACTTTTGGCGATAGTAAACAATGCTGCTATGAACATTGGTGTACATATATCGGTTTGTGTCCTTTTTTTCAGTTCTTCTGTGTATATACCCAGCAGTGGTATTGCTGGGTCATATGGCAAACCTATGGTTAGTTTTTTGAGAAACCGCCAAACTGTCCTCCAGAATGGTTGGATCCTTCTGCATTCCCACCAGCAGTGGATGAGTGTTCCCATTTCTTCACATCCTCTCCAGCATTTATATTCTTCTGTTTTTTTCATAGCTGCCAATCTTATGGGAGTAAGATGGTATCTCATTGTAGTTTTGACTTACATTTCCCTGATAGCTAGAGATTTGGAGCATTTTTTCATATGCTTTTTAGCCACTTGTATTTCTTCTTTGGAGAATTGTCTGTTTAAATCTTTTTCCCATTTTTTAAATGGGTTGTTTACCTTTTTATTTTCAAGATATAGGAGTTCTTATATATGAAAGTTATAAGTCTCTTATCAGATATATGGTTGCCAAATATTTTCTCCCATTGTGTGGGTTCCCTTTTTACTTTCTTGACAAACTCCTTTGAGGTGCAGAAGGCTTTAATTTGAGGAAGTCCCATTTATCTATTTGTTCTTTTGCTGCTCGTGCTTTTGGTGTGATGTTCATGAAGGCATTTCCTATTACAAGGTCCTGTAGATGTTTCCCTACACTGCTTTCCAAGGTCTTTATGGTCTTGGCTCTTATATTTAGGTCTTTGATCCATCTTGAGTTGATCTTTGTATAAGGTCTGAGATGGTAATCCTCTTTCATTCCTCTACATATGGATATCCAGTTTTCCAGGCACCATTTGTTGAATAGGCCATTCTCTCCCAGTTGAGAGTGTTTGGTGGCTTTATTGAATATTATATGGCTATATATATGAGGTTCTGTATCAGAACTCTCAATTTGATTCCATTGGTCTCTGTGTCTCTCCTTATGCCAATACCATGCTGTTTTCACTACTGTATCTTTGTAGTATGTTTTGAAGTCAGGTAGAGTGATTCCGCCAATTTCGTTTTTCTTTTTCCATATGTCTTTGGCTATTCGGGGCCTCTTTCCTTTCCAAATAAATTTCATAGTTAGTTTTTCTAGTTCCTTAAAGAAGGCTGTGTTGACTTTTATTGGGATTGCATTGAATGTGTAGATCAGTTTTGGTAGGATAGACATCTTAATAATATTTAGTCTTCCTATCCATGAACAAGGAATATTCTTCCATTTATTTAGGTCTTCTTTGATTTCCTTGAACAGTCTTGTAAAGTTCTCAGTGTATAATTTTTTTACATCTTTAGTTAAATTTATTCCTAAATATTTGATTTTTTATTTAATATTGTAAATGTTATTTGTTTCTTGATTTCCACCTGATCTTGCCCATTATTGGTGTACAGAAATGCTACTGATTTTTGCGCATTGATCTTATAACCTGCGACTTTACTAAACTCATTTATGAGTTCTAGAAGCTTTGTTGTAGATCTCTCAGGGTGTTCTATGTATAGGATCATGTCTTCTGCAAATAATGAAATTTTGACTTCTTCCTTTCCAATCTGAATGCCTTTTATATCTTGTTCTTGCCTCAGTGCTCGAGCAAGTACTTCTAAGACAATGTTAAATAGAAGGGGAGACAATGGACATCCTTTTCTTGTTCCTGAGTTTAGGGGGAAGGATTTTAGGATTTCTCCATTGTAATCGATTTTGGCTGTAGATTTTTTATATACTCTTTATCATGTTCAAATATTTCCTTGTATTCCAATCTTTTGGAGTGTTTTTATCAAGAAAGTGTGCTGTATTCTGTCAAATTCTTTTTCTGCATCTATAGATAAATCATGTGATTTTTTTCCTTCTATTTGTTTATATGGTTTAGTACATTGATTTTCTTATGGTGAACCATCCTTGCATATCTGGAATGAATCCCACTTGGTCGTGGTCTACTATTCGTTTAATGTGTTGTTGAATACGATTAGCAAGTATTTTGTTAAGTATTTTTGCATCTAGGTTCATTAGAGAAATTGGTCTGTAATTTTCCTTTTTTGTGGTGTCTTTGTTTGGCTTTGGTACTAGGGTAATGTTGGCATCATAGAAAGAGTTAGGCAATGTTCCTTCTGTTTGGATTTTTTGGAATAGTTTCAGCAGGATTGGTGTTAGTTCTTTCAGGAATGTTTTGTAGAATTCACCTATGAAGCCATCTGACCCTGGGCTCTTCTTAGTTGGAAGTTTTTTAATGTCTGATTCTATCTCTTTACTTGTGATTGGTTTGTTAAGATCATCAATTTCTCCTTTCGTCAATATGGGCTGCTTATGTGTTTCTAGGAATTTGTCCATTTCCTCTGAATTGTCATTTTTGTTGGAATATAGTTTTTCAAAGTATCCTCTTATGATAGTCTTTATTTCTGTGGGGTCAGTGGTGATATCTCCTTCACATGAAATCTTCAGCTCTGTTGTCTGTGCCCAGCAATCTGGTTGCTGTGGAGGGATAAGGCTGGGAAAATTGAGAACAGTCCTCAGTCATCTCCATCTTTTTACACAGAAGCAGCTGGACCAATAGAAAAAAAGAAGTCCAAATTAGACTTTCTACAAAGGGGCCCCTGATAATCTGTCTTCAAGTTTCTGACTCTAATTATTTCATATAAGTGACATCATACAATACTTGTTATTTTTATTTGTCCTATTTCACTCAACATGACCTCGTGGGGTTTCATCCATGTTGTACCATATATCATAATTTCCTAATGTTTTAGATCCTAATAATATTCCAATCTGTGTTTATACCATATTGCAATTACCCATTCATCTGTTCATGGCCATGTGGGTTGCTTCCAACTTTCTGCAATTGTGAATAATAACACTATGTGTAAATGTCTGCTTAGTTCCTCTTTTCAAGTCTATTAGATAATTACATCGAAGGGAATTAATCAGGTCTTGTCAACAGTATATTTTGTTGTTTTACAAAGACCCAATATAGGACACCGCAATGGATTTAGCTCTCATGTCCCCAAACAAATTATGACCAGTGATAGTTTGTATATTATGTTGCATTTCAATGGACTATTCCATAAATGGCATGTGGATCAAGGTGGTTGAAAGTTCTAGTCATATTAACCACGTCTGACCTTATCAACTTCTGAGGTATTGAGTAATTGCAGAGAATGGAATGATGATGTTTCCAACTATAATATGCCCATTTCTATTTCATTTATCAGTTACATTAATTGGGATTTGGAGAATAGGCCCTTTCATTGCTATGCAACAACAACCTTTATTACTAATAATCTTCATTTTGGGAAATCTACTTCGTTCTGAAGCAAATATTGAGAGTCATACTTTATTTGGTCCATGTTTTCATGGAATATATTCATCAAAATTTTAGTTTATGCTTTGATGCATTTAAATTTAAAAAGGCTTTCTTTAAAATGCATATAGAGTAAATGGTGCAGCAAAGAACAGTTTAATTTTCAGTTTTCCCAGGTTTCTTGCTTTTTTATAATAAGGGATTTTTTTTTTCAGATTCTTATGTAATCAAGTTTAGCAGTAAGTTTTCCCAATACAGTTGAAAACTGGAAACTTCCTAAGTTTCTAGTGTGCGACGGTTTGCTCGGTCGGTAGAGGTGGGGTCTGGCTGCGGACCAGGGGTCAGTCCAGCTCAGGACGAGGGGTCAGTCCCGCTTGGGACAAGGGATGGGTCCCGCTTGGGACGAGGGGTCGGTCTCACAGGGGTTGCATGGTTCAGCTGATGGGGTCGCCCGGCGAAGCCGGTGACGAGGGGGTCGCCTGGAGAAGCAGGCGATGAACTGGGGACAAGGGAGGCCAGGCCCCTGTAGGGGGCTCTCAGGACTGGAGGGCGCACGGCAGAAGAACTACCATGGAGACAAGGTAAACACGCAAGTCCACTTTATTGAGGGAGAGGCAACAGTTTTATAGGGGCTGGGGAAGGCTGATTGGTCAAAGCCACGCCCTGTTCTGATTGGTTGCCGGCAAAAGGTCAGTGGGCGGTACTGGATGGGGGAGGGGTGGTGGTTAGGGATTGGCTGTCGCTGTTGCTGGGGGAAGGGGCAGGGTTTAGGGATTGGTGGCTGCTGTTGCTGGGGTGGAGGGCAGACTTGAGTTTCCTGCCCACGACTGGCTGTTGCTGCTGTGGGGGAGGGAAAAGGGCAGACTGGATTTTTCTCCCCACGCCTGGCTGTTGCTGCTGTCGGGGGAGGGGAAAAGGGCAGACTGGAATTTTCTACCCTGCGCCTGCGCAGGGAGAAGGAAGAAGAAGGGTGCTGCCCCACAGGCATCGTGTGGTGCCATCCGGGAGGCGGGGCAGCCGCGGAAGCATGGCTGCCAAGAAGGGGAGATCCGAGGGCACTCTGCACCCATGCCGAGCTTCCTTCAGGGGTGGCGGTGAGTCCGACCAGCCACCCTATTATGGGGGCAGCGGCTTGGCCTGCCGAGGCTGCTCCCCCGCCAGGCCAGCAAACCACACTTCAGCCCGAGGGGTGACCGCACTAGTGGTGATGAATTAAACACATTGTATCATAAGTCAGCATTGGAATACCACTCAGCATCAAAATCTATGAGTATCTGATACCCATTAAAGAGGGTAAATTTGAAACGTTTTTTTCTGAGAGATAATAACTAAACAAAATACATACTGTGCAATTCAATTTATGTAAACTCAGGAAGATACAGACAGAAAAAAAATTATATCAGTACATGTTTTTAGAGAGAGGAGGAGTGAATGGTTTGGAGGAAGAGATTAAAGATATAAGAGGAAACTTTGGAGACTGAAGGATGTGTTCACTATCTTGACTGTTGCTATGATTAATGAGTTAACACATACGTCATTACTTACCACACTGGAAACAAGAAATGTATTCAGTTTATTGAATGTAAATTATACCTCAATAAGGCTGTTGCAACTAAGCATATGAATATATACTTAACAGAAAATGGAATAGAAAGACTGGCAACTACATGTGAACTGTCAGGGACTCCTACAAATTCATATGTATGAACCCTGGTAAAGTATATATTTTCTAAGTAAATACTAGAATACAAAATCACACCATAATAGAGATAGGCTTTCTGAAAATGTCATCTAGAATGTCACAATCTGTCCTGGTTAAGGGGAGCAAAGACCGAGACTTTGGTGTTCTCTTCCAGATATAAGTCTTTGGGCACATCACACAATCTTTCTATGGTTTCTGTTTGGAGATTGATATCTATAAAATAGAGGTAACACTGCCATCTACTTCACATGATTTGGGGGCTTTGAAAAAAAAGAATATCATCATATTAATCTTTGTGATATTAAATTCTTTATTCATTTTACTTCCAGGTTATGAACAACATAATAATGCTTATTCTAATAGTGTATATATTAAGACTGCTTTCTTGTTCTTTGATTTACCCTAACAATTTTTTGTTGAACACTAGACTTCTTGCATGAGACAATAGATATGGCTTCATTATTTTATTTCCTTCATTATTAATTTATTATAATTAAGTTTACCTTGTTTGTGATTATCACACTCTACCTTCTACTAGACAAGTATTTGCGTGTTCCTTGAGTGTGATCATGCCTGGCTTGGAATTCATTGTTGCTGTCTATACCTGAGTTGAATTTTTTTGCTCTGGGCACCAAAATGTCAGTTTCCTCCAGTGATACCTTGTTTTTCTCTGCCTGTTTGGCTAGGGATCCTTTATTTGTGCTCTCTGCAAAGACAGTTCCCCTTTTTGTACTTTTCCATGTCAACTCCGCTTTTATTCTTCTTGTAGTTTTACATCTGTGAAGTGGAGATAACATTGAAACTTATTTCCATGTTTAGCATGCTTTTGTACAAATGAAATAAAATGATTGGAAAGCATTAATTCAGTACAACCATATAAAAATTCTTCAATGTTACAACAGCTAACTTCACAAGGGCACTCATATCTGCTCTGGGCACTGTCCCCTCTGAAGGCATCTGACCCCAGACTTGCTATATATGGTTGCAAGGAATGAAAAAAATTGTCCCCAGCCAGAGCTGACTAAAACCAGCCCAGTCCTGATCCTGCAGTTCTGGGAGCAGAGTTCCAGCCTGGGTTTCTGAGGTGTTAACATTCATTGATAGGAATCAAACTGAGACTATTCATCCAGGAATTAGAGTTTAGCTGTGTTTTTATTACTGCCAGTTTAAAAGGAATTTCTTGGAAAAAAATATTGAGTGTATGCGTACTAATGAATGAGAGGAAGGCGGACAATGTATGATGATTTTCTGACCAGATGTCTTGTGCCTGGAGGTGTCCAATGTGAGTTTCAGATGGTGGAATCTGGGGAGTCTTGGAATCTCTGAGACTCTCCTGAACATTCTTGGGATATGACACCCGGGAATGAGCTTCCCTGGTGCTGAGGGATTACTACCAAGTACCAGCTGATGATGTAACTAGAAAATGACTGGGAAGCGGACTTGGCTCAGCGGTTAGGGCATCCATCTACCACATGGGAGGTCCACGGTTCAAACTCCAGGCCTCCTTGACCCCTGTGCAGCTGGCCCATGAGCAAGGCTGATGTGCACAAAGATTGCCCTGATATGAAGGGGTGTCCCCGCATGGGGGAGTCCCATGAGTAAGAGTGCACCCCATAAGGAGAATCATCCAGCACCGAAGAAAGTGCTGCCTGACTAAGAATGGTGCCACCCCCACAGAGAAATGACACAAGATGACTCAGCAAAAAGAAACACAGATTCCCCAGCTGCTGACAACAGAAGCAGGAAAAAAAAAAAAAGATGTAGCAAATAGACACAGAGAACAGACAGCGTGGGGGGGGGGGGCGGGGAGAGTAATAAATAAATAAATCTTTTTTTTAAAAAAAGAAAATGACCTTGGATAAAAGGGTCATTTCTGACCAGCAGAATATCTCAATCTACATAAAATACCAGGAGTTAAAAATGTTTTTTGACCTGAATAAAACGGGGAAATGGAAAGGGCAAATGAGTTTATATGGCTATGAGTCTCCAAAAAGAGCCAGGAGGTTATCAGAGGGGTTGCCCTTATGCATACCTCGGCAGAGTCCCAGAGACAGAAAAAGTAGATATACCCCAGGTATTGATTCTTCTGAGGGCTACAGAGACCCACAGGTTCTATGGTCATGGCAGATGAGTTCAGTGCCATGTTAGTTGGCCCTGCTTTGGAGTTTGTGTTTCTGTGTAATAGAGCTGGACTCAGATGTGATTTTTGTTCACAAGCCTCTCCTGTTACTTTTACCAGAAGTTATTGCTGGGGTTTAATGTATACCCAGGGGACCTGAATCTCTGGACTAACCATGTGATAGCCAGGCCCTGAGCTGCAACAGATTGCAACTCCTACACTCTGGTTGGTTTGACTTACCCAACTCAGCTAACATGGAGGTGATGAAGGTCATCCACCACAACAGGGAGCCCAGCATACCAACAAATGAAAGCAGAATTGCATCCATCATCCATGTGGAATCTAAGCCCCTTCTTGATATAGAGGTGGAGTGGACACAACCATTCCAAGTTCCACAGGATGGAGGAATAGATTATGGATTAGAGTGGAGTTACTGATATTGTATTCATGAACTATTGTGATTAGTAATCAAAGAAAATGTGTCATTGGTATGGAGAAAGTGGCCATGGTGGCTGCTGGGGTAGGGAGTGGGAGGAAGAGATGAGATGTGGGGGCATTTTCTGGACTTGGAGTTGTCCTGGGTGATGCTGCAGGGACAGTTACCAGACATTGTCTGTCCTCCCTTGGCCCACTCTGTGGACTGTGGGAGAGTGTGGGCTATGATTTCGGCCATTTACCATGAGGTACCGTGGTGCTTAGATATGTATTCACCAAATGCAATGGATCTCTCATGATGATGGAGTAGATTGTTGTTATGGGGAGAGGAGTGCGTTGAGGGGGGTGGGGGTAACATGGGAACCTCATATTTTTTTAATGTATCATTAAAAAAATAGTAAAGACCCCCCAAAAAAAAAACATTCTTGTGATTTGCTTTCATAGTTATTAGATGAGCACTTTCTAGCTGTGTCAAAGAAGGGGTCTGTGTGATGGAACATATGATGATATATCCATGATGGCCCAGTTCATCAAATCAAGAAATAATGCCCAGAGCATGCTGTGTCTGTAGATGAACAATCTGTGAGCAGAAGACATGCTGTATACTACATACTCTGTAAAAGTGAAGGGAGGTACTGTGAGCCCAGACTCAAATCTCCCCTGCAGAGTGGCCTCAAGGGGGCACTCAGAATACTTCAACTCCAGGATCATGTGTTCACAAAGGCAAGGGAGGGTGACTTTAGTCAT
The DNA here is from genome assembly GCF_030445035.2 of Dasypus novemcinctus. NCBI lineage: Eukaryota > Metazoa > Chordata > Mammalia > Cingulata > Dasypodidae > Dasypus > Dasypus novemcinctus. Next base: position 57,726,466 of record NC_080691.1, on the reverse strand, counting down.
CTGGAGATTCCTCCAAGGATATCTGTGTCCCCTTCTGTCACAGGGATCAGTTGTTCTATTCAGTAGTCAATGTCCTTGTGTACACATGGAGAGTCCAGCTGCTGAGAGTAGAGTGAGTAGATCTGATAACCACAGTACCTATTGGAACGCAGAGGTGCTTAGCAAGGGGCTGCAGATCCGGGCCAGGTACTACAGACATAATGACCACAACTGTAGTTCAGCAATCCATAGTCAGGGTGCCTGCCATGGACAGTACCTGTTGCCACCTACAGCCAACAATATGAATGCTGAAGACAAAAGATTTGCTTTGTGGGACTCACATTTGAGGCAAGAATGTAGGAACCCAGTTCTACAGCTCTCTACAGGACCATCAGGAGTGACTGAGGGGCTCTCAGAAAAAACAAGCCCAGGGGCCAGGACCATGGTAGGGGCAGGAGTCGAGTAGAATAAGTAACCCAAGGAACAGGTCAAGTAGCAGATGAGGGGAAGCTCATGATCACTGAGCCAATAAGCAGGTGCAGGCAGGTGAAAGGAAAGCTTAGAATCATTTTTTTGAAGATTTATTTTATTTATTTCTTTCCCCTTCCCCCCGTTGTCTGCTCTCTGTGTCCATTTGCTGTGTGTTTTTCTGTGTCCGCTTGAATTGTCCGGCGGCACTTTGTCACTTTTTTGTTGCATCATCTTCCTATATTAGGTGTCCTTGTGTGCAGCGCCACTCCTAGGCTGGCTGTGTTTATTCCTATGAGGTGGCTCTACTAGTGTTATGCACTCCTCTGCAGGATGGCTCCCCCTGTGAGGTGCACTCCTTGCACGTGGGGCACCCCCACACAAGGACAACACTATGTGACATGGCACTCTGTGTGCAATTGCACTGCACATGGGTCAGCTGACCACAAGAGTCAGGAAGCCCTTGAGATCGAACCCCGGACACTCCTTATGATAGACCAAATGCTCTATCAGTTGAGCCGAATCAGCTTCCCTGAAGCTCAGGATCATTGATTCCAGGGATGTCAGGTGGAGGGAAATGTCTAGATCACAGAGACCAGAGGACAGGGAAAGGGACAGGTACAGGGGAAGTCAACACTACTGAGTCTAGAGGATTATATTTGCACAGGTGCAGGGAGAGTTTAGGACCATGTAGCTTAGCCTCCAGAAGCAAGACAAGTGCAGAGGGCACTCAGGAACATGGAGCCCAGGAACAGGGACAAAAATCAGTGCAGTGGGAGATCAGGATCACTGAGGCCATGGCCAGATGGAGGAAAAACTCAGCGCCATGGAGCCAAGGGGTCAGAAACAGGGGTAGGTGGAAGTCAGAAGCACTCATCACAGCGATTAGGATGAGGGACAGATGCAGGGGAGCTGAGGACCACTAATCCAGGAGCAGAAAAAGGGACAAGTTATTGGGGTAAAAGGAGCATGTAGCCTAGGTGACTGGATATGGAGCAGGTATAGGAGAAATATGCGGGATTACCTTTCAGCATAAGAGTTCTTTATTCATTTTAAGGATTGGGTAAATCTGGTTTTCACTCTGCTACATGGGCAAAGACAGAGATTTAGGGAAATTTCATTACGACATTTAAATTTGGGTAATTTCATTGATAAATAACAGCTAAAATGTTATGTGAAACAAACACTATACACAGAAATACATCCACATTAATTGATGTAAACAAATACCAACCTCACAATCAATGCAAAAAATAGGGAGATGTGAAAATATGTCAACCCTGAAAAATGCAATTTGATATTCAACGCAATGTCCTCACAGTGCAAAAATCACTCCACATGTGGATTTCATTTTCCTGCCGGCCCCTGTCCTCAGAGCACCTCCATGCATGAACTATGAACATCCAGAATTCCTCATGCACCAGATCCTAACCTTGGAACATGCCTTATGATGTTGTTCTGAATCCACAAATCCTGCCATAATTATGGTGACTGTAGTATACTGGCTAAATTCTTTTCAGCTCATGTTACTGCCTCACAAACTTGGAACCAGGCAGGAGTTGAAGGTCATGCGAAATTTATTATTTAATTGTGAAGTAATATTATTGAGTGGCCAGGTTGTAATATTCTTCTTTCATGTTCTTTTCTGAGATGATAATTTAGAAAGATATATTTAGAAATAAGTAGATCAAAGTTGATCAATGATCAAGTGAGTGGGGTTGACTTGCACCAGTAGCACAGCTGTGACATTGACACACCTGACAGGGCAGGACCAAGACAAACAGTGCTTGAGCAATCATGGTGGTCAGAGGTGAGGGTGCATATAGGTGCTTTCTGACTCCCAGAGGGGATTATCCCACTAATATGAGTAATGAAAATATATAACAGCTCTGTCAAGTTTCTGAAATTTTACACATGAAGTTATAACTGAGGAATGTCATCAACAAATTGGAGAAAGTGGCACCAAATATCCTTTCCTCCCCTGATAATTAAAAAATAAATTAGAATCCATTATGATCAGCATTGTCAGGGAATATATACATATTACATGTTATATACATATTATATATGCTATATATGAAGAAGATATGTATATAAGCAGATCCACACAAATACATAAATATAATCCCTGCAAATAGGGATACAAGGAACTCATTTCCTGAGCTGTTCTTGAATCTTTGGCCGCATCTGACTCCCCATTCCACACATTACCTGCCTGGATGTAAAGGAACAGGATTTCAGTGAGGGACACCCCAGGGAAGGGACCATATTCTCTGAGGGCTCAGCCAGAATCTACCACCCAGAGTTCCACTAAATAAAGGACCTCCCCTCAACCCTTGTCATTTTAAATACAAACTTGCCTCCCAAATGCAAATCACCATGTGGGTGAACAGATGAAAGCAGAGCAAACATTCATTTAAATTTACGTTCCTTCTTAGGAAAATATCTCCTGGGAAACATGGACCTTATGCACAAGAACATGAAATCCTTTCGCGTTCTTCCTTTTTCTGGTGGCAGCTCCCAGACGTGAGTGTCTCGGATTCAGAAATGAAGATAATGTGCATGATGCATCTGAGCACAAGAATGATTGTGGTCCTCCTTGTCCTCAGGTGTCTTGTCCCAGGTGGAGCTGAAGGAGTCAGGACCTGACTTGATTAAGCCCTTAAAGACCCTGTTAGTCCCCTGCAAAGCCTCTGGATTTTGTTTAACTGGATATTATATGTATTGTATCTGCCAGGATCCAGGACAGGGGCTAGAGTGGGTCAGCAGGATATAAAGTGATGGAAACACACATTATAAAGCAACTCTTCAGTCCCAACTCAGTATCACCTTGGACACATCCAGAAATGAAGTTTATTTAAAACTGAAAAGCCTGAGAACAGAAGACACTGCCAAGTATTATTGTGCAAGATTATTTTGTCATGGCGAAAGCAGACAAAATTCTTCCCTGCAGGGCACAGGTGGCTGGACTGTAGAGGAAGTTCTTGACCACTAGGGGGTGATGGAAGTTCAACATCAGGAGCTGATTCAGAACATGTAACCCCCAGAGAATAGCCATTGCATCTTTTCTAAGCATTGGTATTAAGTACTCACAATTCAAACTCAGAACAGTTTCTTTCAATTTTACCACTTGTCTGCTTAAATACATTCAGACATATATAATCATATAAACTTCTATGAAAATTTTGGTAATTTACATTTACAGGGATGGTCAAACTTACATTTACCATCTCTGTGAAGTTATTAAATGTCCCCACATCACACCTCTTCTTCCCACTCCCTGCGTTCAGTAACTCTGATGACCACTTTCTCCACATCAATGATATAATTTCTTTCATTGCTAGAGTTACAAGTATTCTATAGTAGAATACCAGTAAGTCCACTCGAATTATATTTTATTCCTCCATCCTGACGAACTGGGTTGGCAAAGTCCACCTCACTTCAATATCGAGAGGTGTTTAGATCTCACATGACTGATGGATGGGATTGGAGCACCTCATCATGGTTGCATAAAAGACAGGAGATCTGAGGGCCACTCTGAACCAAGAACTAAGCTTGGAAGCCATACTAAGGCAAAACAGAAGAGAAAAGATTTATTTGATGTGTAATTTCATGATGTGTAATTTGATGTGTAACCCCAAAGATCCTTACTATCACAAGGAAAATTAAAAGGGATTATGGAAAAAGAGACAAACACACCAGTGCTGAGTCTGAAATGTACATTTCAGCAAGAGGAGGTGACTTAGATGTGAATTCCATTATGATTTAAAGATTCTGACACTGGCATAGACTTTCTCTAGTTTTCAAGCTGTATAAAAATTGCCTGCTTACAGAATCCCACTTTGGTCTTTTCCTGAGTCTGATTGGAAAAGACTCACCAGACTGCCCTAACATCCTCACATGTCTGATCCTGGATACCACTGACAGAGCCATTTCTGCTTTTTTTTTATTTATTGAGAAGGAAAAATTGTTCATTGATGGCTGGCTGGACTCGGGAGCTTTCTGTTTCAATCCTGAGCCCCGAACAAGACTCCTGAGTCCCATTTATACAGAGAAAAAAGACTAAATCGTCCTTTTTTTCTCAGTTCTCAATAGGCTTGAGTTAGCATATATCTTCCACATCCTAGGTAAGCTCCTAGCATGGACTTCACACATTCCAGATAAGCCTCTAGCCCATTTGGTCTGCATTTTCCCTGAATATTTAAAGTTTATAGACTTTTCATTGTTAAACCGTTTCCTGTGACTGGAGTCGCTGCCATGGATACCAAGGGCAGGACTGCAGCCTCTTATTGTCCCACACTCACAAGTCACAGACAGCTTAGGTTATCTTTTTTTTTTTTCCCAAATTCTACTCAATTTATTCATTTTTTAAGAGATATTACATTAAAAAAATATGAGGTCCCCATTCACCCCCACTGCCTCCACCCCACCACTCCCCCCACAGTAACACTCTCCCCCATCATCATGTCACATCCATTGCATCTGGTGAGTACATCTCCGGGCATCGCTGCACCCCATGTCCCGTGTTCCACACCATAGCCCACACTTTCCCACGTTCCATGCAGTGGGCCATGGGAGGACTCTTTTTTTTCTTTTAATGTATTTATTCTCTCTTTAATTTTTTGTAAGTGTTACATTCCAAAATTTCTACTTTCTTAAAGTAGCCTGTGTGTGGGAATGTTTCCTTAGAATACAGTACAACTTTCCCTGTTTCTGACTCTTCAGTGGAAAGCACACAGTCTTAAATATAAAGAGGTTACCAGGTGGAAAACTAAATTTAGTGTAAGTCTCAGACCTAACAAGAAACCAGCTCTAATCTCCCTCTTTCCATATTCTTCTGAATAGGAACTGTGCTCAGTGGGTGCTGACTACCCCTGAATCCTGACCACCTCCAGACCACTGCAATTTAGAACTGAGTCAGGGATCCCCTGCCTCCCCTCACAGTGTCTGGCTCAGCAATACATGGCTTTGTCCTCAACTCTCAGTTTGCATCTGTAGACACAGAGTATTCACATGTTGGAGGCCTTCCATGAAGCTTGTGAGACTCAGTTTATGTTGCAGAAACTGGAGGTTCATCTAGAAGCTTCCACGGAGAGTGAAAGAAGCATGCAGTGCTGTATGAATTCTCACCCAGACTCCACCACCAGACCACCTGCAAACAGAGACATCCTGGTCAGGAAAATGGCCACACATACCCACTGATTCTTTCACTCATATCAACCACATACTCAATATATCTCTTGTACCCCATAAAGTGGTCTTCTAAAATAATGAGAAGAAAACCCAGCTCAGAACTAAGGCCATGTTGACTCATCTATGTGAAATCTTGATCAACAAATTGGAACTCCTGGGTATCTCTGGGCTGGAGCTCCTCTCCCAGAGCTGCAGGTTTAGGGCTGTGTTGGTTTACATCAGCAACTGGAGGCAAACTATTTGCAAGTCCTCCTACTATGCTGCTGGTTCTTGGGTGGAGCTTTGGAAAAGGGAAGTAATCCAGAGCATGTATGAGTGCCCTGGGGTAGTTGAGTGGCAATGACAGCATTTGGGACATTATTATTATTTGATAGTGCTGTAATAAACACTTTGAAACTATGATCTACTGCATAATTTTCCTGCAGAATAATGGAGAACCTCTTCAAAAAAACTGCAAAGAACTTGCAAAACATACACTCCTCTCCCAAAGTGGTGCTTGGGGAGAGGGAGAGCATCCATGGTAGAAATACTCCCTCAGCAAACACCCAAACTCCACCACAGGATGAAGAATTAATCTGCATGTGGAAAGCAAAAAATACCCAGTCTTTTATTGGAAAACTGCAAATTATCAAAATGTTCTCAGTATGTCCCAAAACTGATGTCACAGAACTAAGAAAAACCTTAAATTCTTGAGACAAATGTGTGCTAATAAAGAGAAATAGGACGCAAACCAAAAATCTTTTTGGGTCAGTTTTGTCAGATCACACATAAGTTAGTAAGATGATGAAACTAACAATAGTTAATAAGTTTCTGAATTCTTAGTGTGATAAAGTTCCTAGAGGGAATCACACAGGAGCCATATCCATACTGTCTTGTAGGCTTTTTCTCCAAAATTAGGGTAATTTCCCAAAAGCTACACTGAACAAAACAAAACAAAGCAAAACAAAACAAATGACAGTTTATTTCCCGGTGGTGTTTGGGGAGAGTAACAGCAACTATTGTAGAAATGGACCCACAACCTCCTCCTTAGTTCCACTACAAAATAAAATAATTATTCTGCATTGGAAATTCAATGAAACCAATAAACTCTGGGCACTGGTTGGATCCAAAAGAAAGTGGAAGGAGACAGAGTTCATCATGGAACTTATGTCCAGAATCCTCTCCACTTAACTGTGGAACAAAATCCTTAAACTGCAGATGAAGTTCTCTGAAATAGGCAGCTAAGAACAATGCAGCTTAGTCAGCAATATTTGAGAAAACGCACCCTCTCCCCAGGGAGGGGCTGTAGTACATGACAGGCCAAGTGTTTCCTCATAAGGAGGGACAGGGGCACCCCAATGATATTCACATCACTGTCCATCCTGCTTATCTTCTATACTCTCCCCTGGCACCTTCTATTCAGTGTTTACAACAGACAAATATCGAGTTAGGCTTTAGGAACTTGTCATGTTCTGAAAGGCTGTCCCTGTCCCTGCACTGGGTGCTGTAGGCATATTTTGCCTGCATACCTGGGTACAGGTATTCTCTTTTGCACAAATCAGCGTGATGTGAAAGTTGATCCCCAAGAAAGAGATGCAGAGCAGGAAGGAGGCACTTGGAGACAAGCTCTGCTTCCCAGGATGTGCTGGACCTTGAAGCTGAGCACAAGACTGATAATGCCTGGCCTCCCTGTCAGGACCCTCATGTAAGCTCTGTCTTTGGAAGCCTGTGGATGTGCAGGGAGGATTAGAGTGCCACAAGTTCTTTTAGATGTCCTTACCTGTTTTACAGAAAATTATACAGGAAGATTAACATTATAGTTATAGAGAACATTTGATGACCTTAGGGAAAAATAATATTTGACAAATTAGTGATTGGTACAGGCATTAAAATTTTAAAAGAAAGTCTTCAATTAAATATAAACTTATTATAAATTCTCTTTGGTTTAAAAATAAAGCAATGCAAGAAACAGTATCATTGAGGTGGAGACAGTGGCCAGAAGAGTTGCTGAGAGCAGGGAGAGGGAAGAAAGTGGTGTGGTATGAGGACATTTTTGGTACTTGGAGTTGTCCTGAATGATATTGCAGGGACAGACGCAGAACGTTATAGATCCTGCCATGACCCAATGAATGGACTGAGAGGGACTGTAAACTACAATGTAAACTATATTCCTTGTGGTGTGGCACTACCGTAAAGTACTCATCAAATGCAATGAATGTCCTACACTGATGAAAGAAGTTGTTGATGTGGGAAGAGTCAGGGATGCGGGGAGTGGGTTGTTTGGGAACATCTTATATTTTTTAATGTAACATTTTGTGTGATCTAGCTATCTTAAAAAAAATAATAGATAATTAAAAAAAAAAAACAGCTGGGTCCTTGGTGCTTTATTTCCCTATATGGGCAAGGGAGGTACATTCTCATGGCCAGCACACTATGTACTGCTTTTAACACTAGAAAAGGTGTCATAACTTTACTCATTTTGATGACTATACTCACACCTGTGGCTGCAAACAACTTTAATTGACCACATTCAACCCAAATAATTGCATTATTCCTGGATTCTGTGTGATTGACCATATTCAACTCAACCACATTATTCCTGGAAGCTGTGCTATATGCTGTTGCTTACCTATGTCTTTCTCATTGAGAATTGTTAAATGTAAAGTATTGACATGTGTTCGAATTTCATTATTTTCTCTCCATACACAGAGATCACAGAATAGAATGTTTGCCCCTGCTCATACACTGTCAACTGCTTTCCCATTAGAATAGCAGAGATTTACCTAATGGCTGAGATTGGAGGAGACATGGGTCTTGCAATCCTCAATGTTTGCAGAGAACATCAGCTGAGGATAAACAGATTCTGGCTGTTCCTGCTGTTTGGAGAACTTGAGCTGCCCCCACCTTTGAGTGCTGCTTATGTCTACGTTACGAAGGGTTCAGAATTCAGAAACTCTTAAGTCTGACACATCTAAGCTCTTTCTGCAACTCAGAATCTTAGAAAATAGAACTTGTAAGATAATCTCATCTTCATATCACCAGTTCCTCTTTCTTGCATGTTGCAAGTTTGGTTAAAGACAAGTGCTTGAATGTGGTACCATCTATCCTCAGAATCTGCTGAATTTTTATTGTAAGCTCAAAAACAGTGATTTTTCAATATACTATAATATATGTATTGGAAAATATCAATGGTTGTCCACAACCCCTTTTACGTCAACATAGTCAATAACGATCTTGGTTATCTTCTTTCATGCTGAAACAAGGAAAAATCATTCCAACAACTGGCTTGTAGGTAATAGTTTTTCTTTTGAAAATAACTATAGTGCCTTCAATTTTATTTATATCCCTTAAATCTTTGCAAATATATTCATGAGAAGTAGACAGATACTCTTTTAAATGGCTGGCTTAATGTATAACTTAACTAAATGTACTGGGGGAAACACCTGAGTGTTCTGTGCACTGGACACAGCCCACACAGGAGGATGAGGACAAAATTTTCCAAGATACATGGGAGGGAGGATAAGAAGGGGCAGAGTGAGATAAGGAGGAATTATTGTCGGGATTCAGGCCTTTGCATCCTAGGGCAGCCCATGTATCTTTTCTCATTCTTGGGTACTGTTTATTTTAGGAAGAACCTCTCAGTTTATCGTTGATGTTTTGATGGACACAGAGTAATGAGGTTCTGAGATCTCACTTCTTAGCTTGCATCTTCTGAATGACCTTTAGAGAATGAAACTCCTGTCCTTTTCTCTCTGTCCTGAGTCTGCTCCCCTGTGTTCCACTCCCCATTGTGCCTCTGCCCTTCCCTCCTCATAATGGTAACTTCTGCTTCGGATCTTGGAAACCTGACAATTTTGTGGAGGCCCTGCCTCTGGTCACCTGCTGCTACTTCCACAGGCATTTCATCCCCTCCACTGCCCCAGGAAGCACCCCTTTCATCTCTCCTTGATCACATGTCCCCTTCCCCAGGGGCAAGCAGGTTATTTCAACAGTTCCATTTCCATCTTGGGGTCTGCTTTATAAATAAGCTCCTTATCTTAAGGTCCTCTCCCAACTTCATCTTGTCCTGCTTACTAGACAACTACAATCAGCGGGAGATGTTACTATGATGCCTCACAGTAACACTGATATACCCAATCTTCCAGCCTCCCTCATTCCTTTCAGGTTTTGGGTGGATTTGTGACCTGACACTTTTATGCCAAGCTTTCAAAACATCAGCCAAAATTAGTACACTTTAATATCTCACTGTCAAAAGACAGACTCCCTCATGTTCTTCTTCACTCAAAATGCATTTGAAGATGATTCAGAAAATGGAAGGACAGTCCTTGGCTCCCACACACCATGATGGCAGAAGAGTCTGGGTTTGTGCTGCATTTCCCTGCCTCAGCTGCTGCTTGATGTGAAGGACTTAGGAGGTCTCTCCAGAAATAACTACTTCAGAACTCCCTTCTTCTGCTCTCCCAGGGGACAAAGTTAACCTCCAGGTGGATGCAAGAAAAAATTAATATTTTGCTAAAAATCATGGGAGTCACTTCCATCATGAAATCAATGAAGTGGGCTGTAGAGTGAACCAAAACCATCCAGGGACACAGAGACCTCATCAAAATGTTCCTTAAACCTGTGAACTCAAAACAATTGTTTATTTATACAAGTCAGTCCTTTGCCCTTTCCCTAGACCAGGAAGTTGTAACACTCCTTGAGTATTTTGGCAGTGATGGTAGAGTGGTCCTACATTACTGCATATCCCAGTCATGGGGATAAACCACAGAGAAAAACAATGTGCAACTTAATTTTTTTTAAAGATTTATTTATTTATTCTTCCCCTCTCCCCCCTCCCAGTTGTCTTTTTTCTGTGTCTATTTGCTGTGTGTTCTTTCTCCCCTTCTGTTGTTTTCAGCGGCATGGGAATCTGTGTTTCTTTTTGTTGTGTCATCTTGTTGTGTCAGCTATCCCTGTGTGCTGCACCATTCCTAGGCAGGCTGCACTTTTGTTTGTGCTGGGTGGCTCTCCTTAGAGTGTGCACTCTTTGCGCGTGGGGCTCCCCTATGCCAGGACACCTCTGCGTGGCATGGCACTCTTTGCATGCATCAGCACGGTGAATGGGCCAGCTGCACATGGGTCAAGGGGCCCAAGGTTTGAACCGTGGACCTTCCAGGTGGTAGACGGCTGCCCTAACCACTGGGCCAAGTCCAGTGGTTTTTTTTTTTTAAGATTTTATTTTCTCGTTTATTTCTATCCCCCCCTCCCATTTTCTGCCCTCTGTGTCCACTTGCTGTGTGTTCTTCTGTGTCCACTTGCACCCTTAGTGGCACCAAGAAACTGCATCTCTTTTTTGTTATGTCATCTTGCTGCATCACCTCTCCATGTGTGCAGTGCCACTCCTGGGTTGGCTGTGCTTTTTTCACATGGGGTGGCTCTCCTTGAAGGGCACCCTCCTTGGGGGCACCCTATGTGGCACACTTGCATGCCACAGCTCTGCACATGGGCTAGCTCACCACATGGGTCAGGAGGCCCTGGGTATTGAACCCTGGTAGACAGATGCTCTATCAGTTGAGCCACGTCTGCTTCCCAAACATAAAATTAATGTTCACAAAGGAAACAGATGCTCTGATATATTTTGATGCTTGTGGCAAGATATTTCAGGATATGATCTACTTAGTATGTATACTATGATTTGTATTTATGTATAAGAAAACATCCATAGGTATAGATTTAATTCACAAAAATATAATTTGTAATAATGCACTAATCATTATAAAAGAGAGCATATTTCTTCCTCTATTCATAATCCAGATCCGCCTCTAAGATATTGAAAAAGAGACTATAAAGCTTCATTACCTTATTCTCAAATATGTCAAATTGTTTACATGTAGAATTAGTACCCCACTGATATTTTTCACTGTAAAACTCACTTACTAAAGCATTCATTTTTGTCTCATTTAGGGAAGTTCAACTTGTCATGGAAGTGTGGTATGCCTTTTTGTTTTTAACATTTATGTCTGCAATTATTTTACAATATCAACCTGCTGACTGTATTTCTTACTTTGACCAGAAGAGGACAACATTGATAACAGAAAGTTTAGTGATTTGTTTTACCTTCTTTGCCAGGTGACAACAGGGGAAAATCTGCCCCTGGCAGGAAAGCAAGCCTGTGGACAAACTTGAAGACAGTGATAGAGAATATGCATAGCTTAAAATGAATTTCTTGATTGAGAAACAGACAGAATTTTACAAATTTTAGAAAATTGAATGATAGCATCTGTTTAATTCCTATCATTTAATGATTTTGAATTGCAGTGATATAACTGCAGTGTTTTTCTCTTATTTATGTAATTCCAGGTAACTTATGGGTATCTCTGGCAATATCTTTGTGTATTTCATATGTATTTTCAAACTAGAAAAAACTTCAAAAATAATTGAAAAAATGCTTTTAGGTATTATGTGTATTTCATGCCATGACTAATAGCATACTGTTTTTCTCCTGCTATTGGATAAGTAATTGCTTGAGGTTAGAACTCACTTTCTATTCATTCAATAATGTGTTTATAATGCGTAATTTAAAAAGAAGTCATTCCAACTAATCAATTCCCAGACTCCTCTTGAACAGAAAATGAGAAAATAAATGGGTAATGTTTTAAGGCTCTAAATTTGGGGTAATTTCACTGACATTCACAGAAAAGCATATGTTGTGAAAATTTCATTACACATATGCTTTAAAAATATGCTCCCTCTACCGTGGCTCCCATTTGAAAAAAAAAAAAAACAACTCCAATTATCCATCTCCCTAGGATGTACATCTCATTCAACCATGAAGTTCTTATTCATCTAGTCTTATTTGGAGATGAGATAAACTGACTTAATATTGGACAAGGTGGCCTAAGCCATCATGAGAAGCCACCTGAGAGAGGCAACCTCAAGAATTTGAGCAGTACCTGCAGGATGAACATTAGGTTGTGCCTGTGCTCACTCTGCCCTCAGTTTTGAGCAGGAGGAAGCATAAGGCTGGCATCCCCATGGAGCATGAGGGAAGGCTGGCTGCATGACCATGTTGACCCACTACAGGACTCTGGGGATGGAGAAGAAGGTTCTGGGTGTGGCCATAAATGCCATTATAGCACCAGGTTGAGGGGGGATTTGGGTGCTGTGAAGGAGTTTCTAAACATCCACAGTGAGCCCCTCTAGTCCCCACCAGGCCCTCAGCTGCACACTCAACAGAGATCTCTGTTCTGCCCTGGGAAGTTCTCGCAGTTGTACTTTTGTGGAATCAGAGAGATTTAATGCTCACATATTGAAGGTCAGGACCCAGGAATATTCTTAAGAAGGAAAATTTATTAATGACCACCTGGGATTGGGGACTCCTGTCCAAGAACCAGAGTCCTGAATAGGATTTCTGTGTTCCTTTTATACAGAAGATGTAGGTGTGGGGAAGTCAAATGGTGCTTTTATGAGAAAAAGACTTTCTTTGTTAGTTTTTTTGAGATTTTACCATTTGTCTGAGTAGCAGATAGGTTTTGAATTAAAATAGCTCGCACATTTCAGGTAAACTTGAGTTAACATATCACCAATTTTCCTTCTGGATGTAATTTTGAATACACATTCCTTCTACATCCTTTCTGAAAATTAAAGCCTATTGTGTCTATATTACTTAATTGGCTTTTTAGTAACGAGGCACACTTAGATACAGAAATAGATAATTTTGAACTTATGCACAGGCTATATTAATATCAGGAACCCATTTAAAAGCAAAGCATGAAGCTTTACTGTCTAGGATGGAAGTCCACAGGTAGCCTGAGAACCTGAACCAGAATCTTCAGGGGAGCTTGGAGGAGGACTGGAGGGAGAGGAGGATCTCTTGTCTGTGTAATGTGCAGTTTCTTTGGAAGGAAGCTGGTTGATACCGCAAGCCTCGAAGACTATCAGGCAGCACCTCCCTGGTATTCAATTCAGCTCCTTTGAATGGCTGATCCTCCAAGATTTGAACATGCTCTGGATATCGTGTAGGAGCTCATAAGGTCAGACTCAGCTGGTCATCCAGCCTAGCTTCTGCTTTATTTCTCTATGGAATCAAAGTAGACAGCTTGTGATTCTCCATTCATGGGGCAGTTGGCATTGACAAAGACACAAAATTGTTCAGAAACTCAATCTCCACTTGAATGCAACTGGCAGAAGGAAAGAAGAGAACATGCTGGGTATCATATCAACAATCTGGGAATTACAGGGAGAGAAACCTGGAGAATAAGGAGGAGGTGGAAAGAGAAAGCACTGAACTGTTTCTAGGACTGAAATGCCTTTCCAATAACACAGCATCATAGAAATTCTCACTGACTGTTGTCACAGAGAGCTCTGGATACAGAGACTGCAGGGTAAGAGAAAACCTCAGCTGCAGGGATGGAGCTGATGTTGCCTATGGGGAGGGTACATGCAAATAGGGCCCCTCCCTGTGTTCCTGAAAACCACCCCAGGCCCAGACTTTGTAGCTCTGAGAGAGCAGCCCACAACCCTGTGTCTGAGCTCTCCCTACTCTGAGCCCAGGACTGAAGAAGAGGAGATACCATGAAGTGTGTGCTGGTCTGGACTTTCCTGTGGTCTATTCTCCACGGTAATATTAACTAGAAATTGGTTTTGAAGCACTATAAATGTGTTTGTGTGCACTTGTTCATGTGTGTGTGTGACAATGTGTGACTATCTGTGACTCAACTTCTAATGTCTGTTTGCAGGTCTCCTCTCTGAAGTTCAGCTGGTGGAGTCTGGGAGTAACTTGAGACAGCCAGGAGGATCTCTGCACCTCTCCTGTTCAGCCTCAGGATTCACCTTTAAGGACTACAGCATGTATTGGGTTCGCCAGACTCCAGGGAAGGGGCTGGAGTGGGTGTCAAGAGTTAGGACTGGTGGTAGCACACACTATGCAGACTCTGTGAAGGGCCGATTCACCATCTCGAGGGACAATAACAAGAACCAGCTGTATCTACAATTGAATGGCCTGAAAACTAGAGGACACAGCCACTTATTACTGTGCTAAAGGCACAGTGAGAGGAAGGCAATCCTGACCCAGTCAAAAACCTCTTCTATGAGGTGACCATGAGGGGATGCTCAGAACTCACTGAGCACAAGGAACAGCCGCAGGAGCAGGTGCAGGATGATGGTTAAAGACTGAATTCCTGTCAGGATCTGGAGTTTCCTCTCCAGCTGTTTCCCCAGGAAGCATTTCTAAGTTTATCATTCTTTGCCTATCAGTGATGTAATAAGTGAGAATAGTATTGACTCAATAGGAGAAAGTATAATTATGTACAAAATCAGGCAACTCTCCTTATGAAAGCAGAAATGGCTCTGCCAATATTTTCCTGGTTCAGAATTCTGAGTAGTTCATGGCAACCTGGTTAATCTTTCACAATGAGACTGAAGGCCAATGGCTCAGTAATATTTCTTATTAGGAAAATCACTATGATTCACATGAGAACGAAGAGTGAGGCTGTTCCATTGTATTGGATTGGATTTCAAATTGCACTCCTACTCACACCAGAGTGATCACATCAGCCTCAACATTGACCTGCTTGTCTATTTGTCTGATGATCCATTTTATTTTCCCTGAATCTTTTTTCCTTACATTTCCCTTTGTTCCTTATATTCCTTGTCAATGAATTATGTGTTTTCTCTGGTCGAAATCCCAAGAGTTAGACATATTACCTAGAGGTTCTGTGGCTCCCGCAGGTTCCTGTGAAAGGAAGAAGGGACTTCTTCACTCATGATTGCCTGGGACCTCTCCACTGTCCTCTGTGTGTGGAATTATGTGGGAAATAAAAATGGTAATTTCTATCCATGCAGATAATTTTTCTTTGGTCAAAATGGGATTTAAGTAGTAAGTTGATCTCTTGTGCTCCCTAAATTGTCATGCTCTCACCCACATTTCCTGTGACATTGGGGAGAAATCCAAATAAGAGCAGCATGAAGTGACAGCTTCCAGGTAGCCACCTGTCCAAGGATTCAAAATATCCTCCCTTACCCTTTCTATGACTATCCTCACTCATTTATTTCTTCTCCTTTCTCTAATGTAAAAATATCACCATGCACAGATCTGGGAGGAAGAAGTTACTTTCATGCCTTCCACAATGCTTCAGCTAAAAACAAACAAACAAACAAACAAACAAACAAACACAAAAGCACAGTGCTTTACAAAATATTCTTTCCTAAATGAGAGAGGTTAATCATGTGGCTTAAGAAAACTTGGAAATTGAGTTGCGTCCTTGAGAGGAGTCCATTCTTGCCTATGTGCTACATCTGCTTGGAGGCAAGTGTGGGCTCATTTCATGTAGGAAATGCCAGATTAATTGCTGTCTTCTATGGGGAGGAAGATTTGATATCCTCATGATTTACTGGTCAAGGGTTATGAGAAAAGGTTGTTTTCATCCTTTAGTCAAGGCAGGAGAGAGCTAGTTCTGTGCATTTTTAACTATTGTTTCCTCAGTCGTTTGTTTTATTTTGTACGTATATTCACAAAATTTATCTTCCAAAAATTTTGCAATGTAAAAATTTATTATCATATATAAAGACCAACACCAAATTATTTCTTTCCTTAGTCTTGATAAGCAATCTTAAATAAGAGCCATAATTGTGCAGGAATATGTGGGATCTTGAGGTGAGAGGTATAGAGAGGGCTTTAAGTAAGTGGAGTGGACAGTTTGTCAGATTGTGCAGGTTTCCTGCTCTGGTGTAGAAAACAGAGCTCAGCTCTCATTTACTGATTGAATTTTCAAGTGTAAGTGAATCAGGGTCTGTCCGCGAAATGGTGTTTTGCCTGATATGATCTTGTTGAATTTGCACTAAAGGAAAAAATGAAGAAATCATCCTGATGGTCTCCCATAAGGGTTTCAGGAAAGAAAATGATCCATGAGTCTGTCCTCCTTACACGTGGAGGAGATGGAAGTAGAAACATACACCTTGTGGAAGCTGTTAGAGCAACACTTGAGTGAACAGAAAAAGAACAGCTGCTATGACGAAATAGATGAATAACACACATAAATGTGGATCTTTCAGTTTATCATGGGAAAATAAAACCACAAGCAGTTGCAGCACAAGTGATCATTGAAATGTTTCTGGATATCATCACAATATTTAATATGCAATTTTTAGATCTAAGAGCATCCCTAATTTCTAAGCATGTTTATACAATTATAATGATAAATTTATAAATATATATATGGTTTTAATCATATATTTATAGATAAAGCATGCAGAATGTACTAAGTTCCTATGACATCCCACAATTTTACCTATTAACTCTATACATTAATGTGTTAATATTGCAATTTATGAAACAATATTATTATAATTGTACTTTTAACTCTGGTCTATAGTTTACATTAGGACTCACTGTTGTAGAGATTTATGCTTCTAAAATTTTTATTGTGATATCATGTATAAAAATATTTTTTCTATTAATTCATGATAATTTTGTATTTTATATTTCCTGATACATACAGGATATTCTATTCCAAATGATCCTTAGGGCACTACTGAAGAGACATTGAAATGCTCATAAATATAATGTAATACCAAAATCTATATCAGCAAAATATTTTTTTCAGTTATAAAGTGATTGGAATCAGTAATTACAAATAAATTTGTATGGGTATCATAAAGTATAGAGTCACAGCATTACGGTTATAATAATCCACAATGAGGAAGTTTAATCTTTTCAAATTTATGAGCAAGTCAGGTAGGGCTGTTAAACAGAGAAGCTCTGGGCATTAAAATCCTTTTTTTTATTTTTATTTTTTTATTTTATTTTTTTTAAATCCTTTTTGTAAGTCTTATATATCAGACTTTAATCCTTGAATGTCCCATTTATTATACATTGGCATGTATTAAGTATTTTAACTGAGGTAATAGCCTTGAGTCTCCTTATGTCAAGACAATTAGCAATGCCATAAATAATGTAATGTTAATTTATTAGTCATTGATCCAAACATCCATGGCATTATGAAATATTTCAGGTAAATGGGTGCTATGGCCATCAGAAATTTATGCAATACAAAGGTCCTAATATATGGGTAAGGCATATATGTTTTTCCTTTTGTTCATTTTTGGAAATTCTCATAAGATAATAAGGAACAATTTCTCAGATTGCCAAATTATTACAAATGCCACTCTCTGTTTGACTTGACAAGAGGAATTTTTAGCATACACATTTCTGAGGCAAAATTGAGGCATAAGCAAGAATATGCTATTTTCTCAAAATCCCTAGCATTATGTTGTTGACCTGCAACAAACTTAGGGTTCATTACATTTCAGAGGCAAAACTGAAGCATAAGCAAGAATATGCTATTTTCTCAAAATCCCTAGCATTATGTTGTTGACCTGCAACAAACTTAGGGTTCATTACATTTCAGAGCCAAAATTGAGGCATAAGCAAGAATATGCTATTTTCTCAAAATCCCTAGCATTATGTTGTTGGCCTGCATCAAACTTAGGGTTCATTAACTTGTATATCTGCCTCTGGTATATTACATTCTCTCCATTTCCACTGACTTCCAACTTCTCACTCCTCTCATTAAGTCCAGTTTTGTTCTCTTAGAAAACCATTCATAGAAATTGGCTAACCTCATTCAGTTTACCACACACAAAAAAAATAGAATAATGGAAGATCCTTTTCTAAAATATGTGTTCACTCCTACAGTGAGAATACATCATCAAAGGGGGCCATTCACAAAAGTTTCATACTGCAAGGACCACTTATTAATATAAAGATATGTCTCTGGTTGATACTCAAAGAAATCTACCAAAGTCTGTGCGCTCAGCCCCATAGACATGCTCCCCCCCTCCCCCTTGCAAAATGCACTTACCACATAGCAATATCTTAAAACTTATATGTCTTTCAATACCTACTCATGCTTATCAAGATATGCCATGTGTATGTTCAACCTAAGGAAAATTCCTTTCCATCTTTCAAACTGTGAAATAAGGAAAACCATTTATTCATTTACATATATCATGGTGGGACATGCATAGTACAGAAATCATTATTCTACTATGGAGAAATTGGAAGACAAACTGCGTTTACAGTTCCCAAGCTTATGTGAAACTCATCACAGGAATCTCCACTAGATTTTAAGGTCTGAAAGTCAAATGGAAATGCGGTAGTTTTATGCCAGCCCTGCTGGAATTGCAGCCAATACTTCCAGAGTCTTATGCAGTGGCCATGCTCTCCCTGAATGCTTGTGCATAATGCCAACTCTCTCCAAACACAAGAAGGTGGTATTCACTCTGCTACACCACATCCAAGCACCCTTCTGTCTTGTCCCAAGGAGAACTCTTACTTCTGCTCCCATGGTTCTGTCCTTTCATCTCTGTCTATTTTGATCCAGGCTGGCAGTATTTCAGCCCTTTCAAAATTCTCAAAAACTTTATTGATTTACCAGGTAGTTTGAAAGGGTCCATGTCATAAAAAATGACATATTTCCAATTCTAGCTTCCTCTAAAGCTAGAATTGGGTACCTGGATACATAAGTCCTATGATCCACTTTCCATAAAAAAGGGTGGTTCAAGTACGCCCAAAGTTCGAGCCCTGTTCTCTTTGAAATCATCCCACAAACACATATTGCAGACTGTTGAAAGCCTGAGACTCAGAATAGATTATCTAGGTAAGTTGAAATTTTTCAGATCCTGCCTTCCTTTGGACATTAGTACACAATTCTAACATGCTTTCTTCACCTTCATACCTTGGAACATGTTTCTTACAGTTTCCAATATTATATTCACCATTTGATTCCAGGATCTCACTGGAACTATCTTTAGCATCCATATTTTTTTGCGAACATACTGTCCATAATGAATTATGTATTGTATAACATGGTAGCTACTTTCTTTTCCTCTTCAGCTCTTCCTTTTTTTTCTTTATTATCTTTTAAATGTTACATTAAAAAATATGAGGTCACCATATACCCCCATCCCGACCCCTCACACATCACCAACCTCTTCCCTCATTGTAGCACATTCACTGCACTTGGTGAATACATTCTAGAACACCACTGCACCACATGGATAGTGGTCCAAATTGTAGTCCACACTCTCCCCCAGTCTACCCATCATTTGTCCCTGCAGCACCACCCAGGACAACTCCAAATCATGAAAATGCCCCCACACCATATCTCGTGCCGCAATGATGGAAGAGGTTGTTGATGTGGGAGGGGTTGGGTGGGTGGGTTGAGAGGTATTTGGGGACCTCATATTTTTGGAATGTAACATATAAAAGAAAATAACGAAGAAAAAAAGAAGAGCTGAACCTCTGCAGAAACGACTTTGATATCTATATCTCTTCCAAAATTCCTTTCAAAGCAATCCAAACATTTCCTACTAAGAAATTCCAAATTTTTCCAGCCAATATCTATTAACTATTTGCAAGCCACTTCCATATTTTTTGGTTTATGTAAAAGCAGATCCCCAATTTCTGGTACTAAAAGCTAACACTATGTGCAGACCGTTATGCCAAATGCTGTGCTCTGCTTTGCTTAACAAAAGGACTTATTAGTTCACAGTTTCAGAGGCTTTGACCAATGGAGCTTTGTAACATGATTTAAAGTCAGGTTGTTTGATTCCCACACATTCAATTTTCTTTTTCAATATATTTTTGGTAATTCAGTGCCCCTTGGCCTTCCAAATATATTTCATAAATGGCTTTTCCAATTCAGTAAAAAATACTGTTGTAATTTTTATGAAGATTGCATTAAATCTGTAAACCAATTGGTGTATGATATACAACTTAAAGTTATTTAGTCTCCCAATACATGATCATGGAACATTATTCCATTTATTTAGGTCATCCTTGAGTCCTTAAAAATTGCTGTGTATTTTTCTATGTACAAGTCCTTTACAAGCTCAGTTAAGTTTATCCATAGAGAGTTTAATATTGTACTTGATATTGTAAATTGAATTCCTTTCTTGATTTCATATTCAGATTACTCATTATAAATGTACAAAAATGCTACTGATTTTTGCTAGCTGAACTTTTATCTTGCCACTTTACTGAACTCAGTTATCAGCTTTAGAATCTTTGTTGTAGACTTTCCAGGGCTTTCTATGTATAAGATCATGTCATTCAGAAAATAGGGAACTTTTTCCTTCTTCTTTTCCAATTGTAATGACCTTTATTCTTTTTCTTGCTTATGTGCTTGAATTTGTTCTTCTAAAACTATGTAAATAGGAGCAGTAACAATGGTCATCCTTATCTTGTTACAGGTCTTAGAGGGATAAACTTTATAATTTCACCTTTGAGTATGATGTTACCTTCAGCTTTTTCATATATACCCTTTACCATGTTGAGAAAGTTTCCTTCCATTTAAAGCCTTTGAAGAGCTTTTTTTTTTCAAGAAAGTGTGCTGTTTCTTGTCAAATGCTTTTTCTGCATCAATAAAGATGATCATGTGATTCTTTCTTTTGATCTTTTAATGTGGTGCATTACATTGTTTGATATTCTTATCTAAGAAGCAGCTTTTTAAAACAATTTTAGTGTTATTTTATTTATAATTTCAGTAAGTTCTGCTCTAATCTTTGTTATTTCTTTTTTTCTCTGTTTGCTTTGGCATTAATTTTCACTTACTCTAGATCCACTTGTTGTGCATGTAGTTCTTCTTTTTTCACATAAATATTTATGACTATAAATTTCTGTCTCAATACTCCTGCATCCCAAAGAATTCATATGTTTTTATCTAATTTGCCTTCATTTGGAGATAATTACTTATTTTGCAATTTCATTCTTGTCCCCAGGTGTTTAAGTGTGTGTTGTTTAATTCCATATCTTTGTGCTGAATTTGGTACTCTGCTCCTCATTAACCTCTATCTTCATTCCACTGAGATCAGAGAAAATATTTTGTATAATTTCAAACTTTCTAGATTCATTCAGACTTATTCTGTTACCTAACATGTGGCCTATCCCGGGAATGATTCATGTATATTGAAAGTATCTTTCTGTAAAAGACTTATATGCAGAAATCTACAGAACAGTGTTCAAGGAAATCAAAGAAGACCTAAATAAATTGAAGAATATTCCCTGCTCATGAATAGGGAGACTAATTATAATTAAGATGCCTATCATACCAAAACTGATCTATAGATTCAATGCATACACACAAAAAAAATTAAAACAGCAAATTTTAATGAACTAGAAAAACTAACTATGAAATATATTTGGAAAGGAAAGAGGCCACAAATAGCCAAAGACATATTGAAAAAGAAAAATGAATCTGGAGAGATCACACTACAGGACTTCAAAACATACTACAAAGCTACAGTAGTGAAAACAGCATGGTATTGGCAAAAGGAGAGACACAATGACCAATGCAACCAAATTGAGAGTTATGATATAGGTCGTCACATATATATCACCTGATATTTGACAAGGTTACAAAGTCCATTCAACTGGGAGATAATGGCCTCTTCAACAAATGGTTTCTAGAGAATTGGATATCCATATGCAAAAGAAGGAAAGAGGATTACCATCTCACACCTTACACAATAATCAACTCAACATGGAACAAAGACCTAAATTTAAGAATCAAGATGATAAAGACCTTGGAAAACATTGTAAGAAAGCACCTACAGGACATTGTAATAGGAAATGGCTTCATGAACTTCACACCCAAAGCATCAGCAGCAAAAGAACAAATAGATAAATGGGACTTCCTCAAAATTAAAGCCTTTTGCACCTCAAAGGAGTTTGTCATGAAGAGAGAGCCTACCCAATGTTAGAAAATATTTGGTAACCATATATCTGATAGAAGACATATCCTGCTAATGTAAAGAACTCCTATATCTTGAAAATAAAAAGACAAGCAACCCATTTAAAAAATGGGAAATAAGATTTGAACAGATGCTTCACCAAAGAAGAAATACAAATCACTAAAAAGCACACGAAAAAATGCTCAATATCACTCGCTATTAGGAAACACAAATCCAAACTATAATGAGATACCATTTTACACCCATAAGACTGGCAGCTATCAAAAAAAAAAACAGAAGATTACAAGTGTTGGAGAGGATGTGGAGGAATGGGAACACTCATCCACTGCTGATGGGAATGCAGAGGGATCCAGCCATTCTGCAGGACAGTTTGATGGTCTCTCAAAATTTAGCTATAGATTTGCCATATGACCCAGCAATTCCACTGTTGGGGATATACAAAGAAGACATGAAAATGAGGATACAGACTAGTATATGCACACAAATGTTCATAGCAGCATCATACACTATTGCCAAAAGTTGAAATCAACCCAAAAGTCCATCAATGGACGAATGGATAAATAAAATATGGTATATACATACAATGGAATATTACTCAGCTATAAGAAGGAATACAATAGAAACACATGTAATAACATGGATGAATCCTGAAGACCTTATGTTGAGTGAGGCAAGCCAAGCACTGAAGGACAAATACTACATGATCTCTCTGATACGAAACAAACAAACAGAGAGATAAAGACTGGAATATAGAGTTAAAGTAATTTGGGGGGAAGAGGAATTTTGTGAGCTGACGACTACATGGGTGAAATCTATGATAAGCTGGAGGTAATTATTTGTACAGGGAAGGGATAAGATGGGGGCATAGGAATAACTTTGTGTGGGGCATTGCAGGCTTGAGGGGGGCTAGGGTTTGGAAGATGGGTCAGATGACCCAAGGAACAGGGGGGAGGGCTGGGAGAAACTATTGAATATGGGAGAATGTCAGATATATGGTTGAAACTATACTGTTGAGAAAGCTATTTAGAAAATATAATAAGGATCACGTTTTTAAGGTGCTTAAGTGTGGAGCCTCTGGTACAGGGGCAAGCTTCTAGGCAGTATGTGAGTGCTCATGTCATCATAGTGTGTTATATTTTTGGGTGGAGCCCATATAATGAGTGTGAAGGTCGACCCACCTCCTGGAGAGACCTGATGTTCCCAAATAGAGGGAATTGTGTCTCTCGAGAGATTCACTGGCTCGCAAATAGTTAGCGGAGTCTAATATGTCAAGCCCTCAGCATTGTGGCAGTATCTGTAAATCTGGTCCCTCAAGCAGGGAAGACTGATGGTCATAGTGTGCCCCGAGGGGAGGGTGAGAGTGGTATAGCATGGATGGAAGCTGGGCAACTGGGGGCAAAGGAAGTGCTCCACAAGATCATGCAATGATGGAAATAGGGCATGTTAACTTAAATCTCATGTGTACAAAAGTTTAAAAACTAAAATGTAAAACATAATGTAAAACATAAAGAAAGTAAAAATTTAGAAATTTGTACAGTCTAAAATATAAACAATCTCAATGCTAAAATTTCTTCTATTATTCGTTACAATACTTTTATAGTAGAGTATCAGGAAGTACACTCTACTCCATATTTTATTCCTCTGTTCTGTGGACCATGGAATGGTGATGTCCTCTCCACTGCTAGGTTAAGACAGGGCTTAGGTTCCACATGGATGATGAATGCATTTCCTATACTTACTGTTGTATGCACTCTTGGCTCCCTGGTGTGGTGGTTGACAATTTTCACCTCCCTGCTAGCAGACCTGGGTAAGACCAATGAACCAGAGAGGAGTCAACACTCTGCTGAGGCTCAGGGCCATGCTGGCACATGAGCAGTCTGGAGATTCAAGTCTCCTGAGTATGGACCATCCCTAGCACCAACCACAGGTTCATTAATAGTGACAGAAGAGGCATGTGTGGAAAAGTCACATATGAATCCAGCTCCCTCACACTCCAGAGCACAGATTCCAAAGTATGACCCTCTGACATGGCACAGAGCTCCAGATCCATGTGCCATGAGTATATTCCCTGTGGATCTCCATAGTCATCAGGGAACCAGTACCTAGGGTTGTATCTACTTCGGCTTTTTCTGGGGTGCTGCTGAGGTATGCATAAGCACGACGCCTCTGAAGACCTCCCGACTCTTTTTGGAAGACTCTCAACAATATCAAGTCAGTTGTCTTTGCCATTTCCCCCATTTATTCAAGGTGAAAGAGCAGTATTTTTTGTTTTGTTTTAATTAATTAATTTATTTTTAATGTTACATTAAAAAATATGAATTCCCCATAAATTCCCCCCCTCACCCCATTCCTCCAGTAACCACAACCTCCAACATCATCATGGGGCATTCATTGCACTTTGTGAATACATCTCTGAGCACTGCTGCACCACATGGCCAATGGTCCACATTACAGTTTATGCTCTCCCCCAGTTCATCCACTGGGCCATGGGAGGACATACAATGTCCAGTAACTGTCCTGCAGTACCACCCAAGACAAGACCAAGTCCTGAAAATGCCTACACATCACATCCCTTCTTCCCATTCCCTTCCTCAGCAACTACCAGGTCGACTTTCTCCATCTCAGTGTTACATTTACTTTCACTACTAATCACATTATTTCCAGAATATAGTATCTGTAAGTCCACTCTAATCCATACCCTATTCCTCCAATCTGTGGACCCTGGGATGGCTATGTCCACTCCACCCCTCTATCGAGAGGGTGCCTCGACTCCACCTCGATGATGGATGCAATTCTCCTGCTTGCAGTTGTAGGCACTCTTGTATCCCAGGTATGGTGGTTGGCCTTCTTCACCTCCCTGTTAGCTGGCTGGGGTAAGTCCAATAAATCAGAGGGTAGGAGGTGCAAGTCTGTGAGGTTCAGGGCCTGGCTATCACATAGACAGTCCAGAGATTCAGGTTCCCCAAGTATACACTAAATCCCAGTGCCTACCACAGGTCCGGTTAAAGTGACAAGAGAGGCTTGTGAACAAAGATCACACCTGAGTCCAACTCCATCAAACTTAGGACCACAAACTCCAAAGTAGGGCCAAATGACATGGCACTGAAGTCCATTTGCCATAACCATAGAACCTGTGGGTCTCCGTAGCCTTCAGAAGAACCAATACCTGGGGTTGTATCTACTTTAGCTGTCTCTGGGACCCTACTGAGGTGTGCATAAGTTTGAAACCTCTGATGACCTCCCGGCTCTTTTTTGGAGACTCATAGCCATATAAACTAATTTGTCCTTTCCACTTCCCCCTTTTATTCAGGGTCAAAAAGTATTTTTAACTCCTGATAATACATGTAGGCTGAGATATTCTGCTGGTCTGAGTTGACCCTTTTATTCAAGTTCATTCTCCAGCCACATCATCAGCTGGTACTTGGTAGTAATCCCTCGGTGCCAGGGAGACCCATCCCCAGGAGTCATGTCCCATGCTGGGTGGAATTTGCATGCTGAGTTTGGCTTCGAGACCGGTCACATTTGAGCATCATGGAGGCTTTCAAAAGGTAACTCTTAGGCACCCTGCAGCAAAGAGCAGGATTTAACACTTGATCCAGCATGTATGTTGAGATATTCTGTTGGTCTGATTTGACCCTTTTATTCGAGGTCTCTTTCTAGGTGCTTTCCAGTTAGTGATTGGTAGTAACCCCTCAGCACTAGGGAGGCTCATCACCAGGAATCATGCCCCATGTTGGGGGAAGGTAATGCATTTACATACTGAGTTTGGCTTAGAGTGTGGCCACATTTGAGCAACATGGAAACTCTCAGGAGGTAACTCTTTGGCACCCTACAGCTCTAGATCTAGTTCAAATTTCAGGCATGCAGTCTTCTAAGCATAGTCATCAGTATCAAGGGCTCATTATTGGACCGTCCTTCTTTGTTGATCTTTGCCATTGCACTTAGGGCATTATTGTTATTCCACCAGGGAATGTGACAGGGTTCCCCTGGGTGGGAACTCAGCACTCCCTCAGTTGTCATTTGTAACTGTAACTACTATAAAAATACCCAACATATATCCTAATGTATTTATGCTCCCTATATACATATCATCCCACACCAGAGTTCCTCCCCTGCCGTATTTGAACCTCTCTGTGGTTCAAAACTTCCTCAATAGTGAATCCTAATATATTGACAAATTCAACTAACAGGAAATTGAAATAGTGAAGGGTTTAAAGTTTACAAATAGAACACATAGTCATTTAGAAATACTAAAAATAAATTGGTGTATTCATAAAATGAAAAATATAATAAAGCTTGGTTTCTAACATTTTGCCTCTCATCCCTGTTCTCGATAGCTATGTATCAATATCTACACATCAACAGCAGCAAATATCACATGAAAATGTCAAAAGATCATTGCTAGAGAAAGGGGAAAGGGGCTTGATGTTGGATATCTGGGAGTCCCCTAATTTGTGCATGTAAATTACTGTAATCTAAAACTTTTTTGAAGACAAAAATAAAAATTATAAAGAAAAGAAAGGATGTATACACTGAGGAAGAAATGAAAGTGCCTTGCCATTATCCATACAAAGTAACACCTATTACAGTGATGAAAGGCAAAACGTTAGAACAAGTTTTATAATATTTTTCATTTTATTAATACACCAATTAATTTTTACTTTATATTAGTATTTCTAAATTGCTATGTATTCTAATTCTAAACTTTAAACACATTACTGTATTTCAAATTCTTATTAATTGATTTTGGCAATATGTTAGGATTCATTGTTGAAGAAGTTTTGTATCACAGAGGTTCAATTATGGCAGGGGAGGAACTCTTGTGTGGGGTATTATTGATGGGGGCACATGGGTGGGAGTGCATTCTCCAGGGCATATACATTGGGGACATAAATATGTAAGGATATGTTGGGTATATATATTTTTTATTGTATTGTATCACTTTTTAAATTTTAGTAACTGTATTTCTCTTTGTCTTTGTTTTTTTAATGTTACATTAAAAAATACATAAACCCCAACCCCCCTCACCCCACTACTTCCCCCATAACAACAACCTCCTCCGTCATCATGAGACATTCATTGCATTTGGTGAATACATCTCTGAGCACCACTGCACCTCATGGTCAATGGTCTACACCATAACCCACATTCTCCCACAGTCAACCCAGTGGGGCATGGGAGGACATACAATATCCAGTAACTGTCCCTGCAGCACCACACAGGATAACTCCAACCCCTGAAACTGCCCCCACATCACATCTTTTCCTCCCACTCCCTAACCCCGGCAGCCACCATGGCTACTTTCTCCACACTAATGCCACATTTTCTTCAATTACTAATCACAATAGTTCATGAATACAATATCAGTGAATGCACCCTAATCAATACTCTATTCCTCCATCCTGTGGACCTTAGAATGTTTGTGTCCACTCCACATCCATATCAAGATGGGGCTTAGATTCCACATGGATGCTGGATGCAATTCTCCTGCTTTCAGTTGTAGGCACTCTTGGCTCCCTGGTGTGGTGGTTGACCTTCACCTCCATGGCTGAGTGAGGATGGAATCCTGCCTGAGTGAGTTATTTTGTAAACACACAAAGCAGGAGGCTTCTGAACATTGAACGGGATGGAGTGTGACTAAAAGAGTGATTGCTGAGTGGGGTAAGTTCAATAAACCAGAATGTAGGAGTTGCAAGTCTTTTGAGGCTCAGGGCCTGGCTAACACATGGTCAGTCCATAGATTCAGGGCCCCTGGGTATACATTAAACCCCAGCACCAACTACAGGTCTGATAAAAGTGACTGGACAAAGTCCAGAGTCCAGAGTGACTGGACAAAGATCACATCTGAGTCCAGAGCCATCACACAGAAACACAAACTCCAAATTAGAGCCAAATGACATGGCACTGAACTCCAACTTCAATGACCATAGAACCTGTGGGTCTCTGTAGCCCTCAGAAGAACCAATACCTTGGGTTATGTCTACTTTATCTGTCTCTGGGACTCTGCTAAGGTATGCATAAGGGCAACCCCTCTGATAACTTCCCAGCTCTTTTCGGAGACTTATAGCCATATAAACTCATTTGTCCTTTCCATTTCCCGTTTTTGTCCAGGTCAAAAACCATTTTTACCTCCTGGTATTATATGTAGACTGAGATATTCTGCTGATCCGATTTGACCCTTTTATTCAAGGTCATTTTCTAGTTACATCACCATCTGGTACTTGGTAGTAATCCCTCCGGGCCAGGGAGGCTCATCCCTGGGATTCATGCCCCATGCTGGGGGGAAGGCAACACATTTACATGCTGAGTTTGTCTTCGAGACTGGCCACATTTGAGCAACACAGAGGCTGTCAGGAGGTAATTCTTAGGCATGTTGGGTATATTTATAGTAGTTACAGTTACAAACATCAACTGAGGAAATATTGAGTTCCCACCAGGGGAGCTCTGTCACATTCCCCAATGGAACAACAATAATTCCAAAAGTGCAACGGCAAAGATCAACAAGGAAGTATGGTCCAATAATGAGCGCGTGATACAGATGACTATGCTTAGGAGCATGCATGCCTGAAATATGAGCTAGGTCTAGAGCTGTAAGGTGACTAAGAGTTACCTCCTGAGAGCTTCCATGTTGCTCAAATTTGGCCACCTTCTAAGCCAAATTCAATATGTAAATGCATTTACCCCAGCGTGGGACCTGACTCCTGGGGATTAACCTCCCTACAACTGAGGGATTACTACGAATCACGAACTGGAGGAGCAACTAGAAAGAGACCTCGAATAAAAGGGGGTCAACTCAGACCAGTAGAATATCTCAGCATACATGTTTGATCAAGTGCTAAAAACTACTTTTTGACTTTGAATAAAATGTAGAAATGGCAAAGACCAATGAGTTGATATGGCTAAGAGTCTTCCAGAAAGAGTTGGGAGGTCATCAGAGGGGTTACATTTATGCACACCTCAGCAAGACCCCAGAAAAAGCCAAAGTAGATACAACTCTAGGTACTGGTTATCCTAAAAGCTATGGGGACCCACAGGGCATAGGGTCATGGCAAATGGATTTGGATTTCTGTGCCATGTCAAAGGTCCCTACGTAGGAATTTGTGGTCCTGAGTGTGATGGAGCTGGACTCAGATGTGCATTTTCTACACATGCCTCTTCTGTCACTTTTACTGAACCTGTGGTTGGTGCTAGAGATGGTCCATACTCAGGAGAGTTGAATCGCAGGACTGCCTATGTGCCAGCTGGGCCCTGAGCCTCAGCAGAGTGGTGACTCCTACTCTCTGGTTCATTGGTCTTACCTAGATCAGCTAACAGAGAGGTGAATGTGGTCAGCTATCACACTAGGGAATCAAGAGCATCTACAACTGCTAGCAGAGGAATTGCATTCATCATCCATGTGGAATCTAAACCCTGTCTTAGCCTAGAGGTGGGAGAGGACATCACCATCCCAGGGTCCACAGAATGAAGGAGTAAAATATGGACTAGAGTGGACTTACTGATATTCTGCTATAAAACTATTGTGATGATTAATAGAAAAAAATTTAGCATCAAGGTGGAGAAATTGACCACAGTAGTTGCTGAAGGCAGGGAGAAGGAAGAAGATGTATGATACGGGGGCATTTTTGGGATTTTGAGTTGTCATAAATGATATTGCAGGTTCAGATGCTGGACCTTATATATCCTGCCATAACCCACTCAATGTACTGGGGAACAGTGCAAACTACAGGGTAAACTATTATATATGTAGTGCATCAGTTCCCCAAAATGTTTTCACTGATTGAGATGATTTTGCCACAATGAAGGGGGAGGTTGTTTGTGCAGGAGGAATGGTGTGGGGGCTGGGGGGTATATGGGAACCTCTTATATGTTTTAATGTAACATTTCTATGTGATATATATACATCTTCAAAAAATACAATTTACAAAAATGATGTGGTTGGGTGTTGGGGAGTGGGTTATATGGGAAAAATAAAGAAAGAAAGAATGAAAAAATTAAATTAAATTAAATAGTAAAGAATGTATCCTTCATTTCACGGTTTCTCAAGATTTTTTTCATAATTCATAGAATTGTTTTTGTATAGGTAATTCTTTATTTGCTTTTAAAATATAACTTTTATTAATTTTTAAAAGATGCATAGGTCACACAAAATGTCATATTAAGAAGTATAGTTTCCCATATGTCCCACTCACACACCCCACACTTTTCCCACATCAACAACTTTTTTCATTAATGGGGTGCATTCATTGCATTTGATTAATACATTTTGGAGCACAGCTATACATCATGGATTATAGTTTACACTGTAGTTTACACTCTCTCCAAGTCCATTCAGTGAGTTATGGCAGGATCTACAGTGTTTGTCATCTGATACTGCCATATTCCTCAGGAAAACTCCAAGTCCCAAAAATGCCACCATATCACACCTCCTTTTCCCTCTCTCTGCCTTCAGCAACTCCAGTGGCCTCTGTCTCCATGTCACTAATATAAGGTTATCCATTGTTAGAGTCAGAATAATTCTATAGTAGAATACCAGTAAGTCCACTCTAGTCCATATTTTATTCCTTAACCCTAAGGTCCCTGGGATGGTGATGCCCACTCCACTTCTCAAATGAAAGGGGGGCTTCAATCCCACATGGTTGATGGGTGGGACTTCTGCCCACAGTTCTAGATTCTCTTGATGTCTTGGTGTCTTGGTTTTCCATTCTCACTGTCGGCTGATGTGGTTAAGTCTAACCAGTTGGAAAGTAATTGTTACAAATCCACTGAGGCTCAGCGCTCAGCTGACACATGTTGCCATTCTCCCGGAACGCTGTGGCCATTGCGTGTGGGGAGGGGTGACGGGGACGACTGAGGAGGCTTAA
Organism: Dasypus novemcinctus; assembly: GCF_030445035.2. NCBI lineage: Eukaryota > Metazoa > Chordata > Mammalia > Cingulata > Dasypodidae > Dasypus > Dasypus novemcinctus. Next base: position 57,695,255 of record NC_080691.1, on the reverse strand, counting down.
GCCCAGGTGAGTGATGAACAGAGCAAAGACTCACACACAGTGACCACTCTGGAAACACAGGCTTGTGGCGTAGGTCTGGTTTATTGAAAAAGTGCAGTGGTATATGTGGGTGAGTGAGGGGAGGTAAGATGGTGTGTAAGAACTGGATTGTTTATGTCAATTTGATAAGGCTTATTGGCTCCAGAGGTCTTGTTACTGAGGACAGGGGAAGTTTAGGAGGGTTCAGCGGTTGTTTAGTTGAGCATGTCAGCACCATCTTTGAGGAGTGGGTCTTTTGTCTCACTCACAATTCCCCCATTTTTGTTTAAAAAGGTGTAAGGTAGCGGCATTGGAATTTGTGATTGTGTAGACCTCAGGGTGACTGTGCCTGTCTTAGGTTGTCACCATCTAAAGAGAATTTTAGGTTGATTTCTCCTGCAGGTGATCTTACCCGTCATTGACTACCAGCCAAGCACACTAACGTGAATATCAAGGGTGGCTGTGCCGGACTTAGGTTGTCACCATCTAAGGAGAACCTTACCCGTCATTGGCTAACGGACAAGTTAAATGGCCGTACCTGTCTTAGGTTGCTTCTTCCCACAGGTAATCAACCTGTTACGGACTGCTAGTTGTTGCATTAATGCTGCTCTCCAGTTATGCTGATAGGCTCGCTATATACACATTAGATTGTCTTTGGTGAAGTTGTGGAGCACTTATTACAGCCTGTATGAAGGTTGGGAAGTACACAACTTGTTAGGGGAAATGGGGAGCGGATGTATGAGGGGAGAGAGTGCGGGATAGAATGAATGCTGGTGTTGGAAGGGGACGCTCTTCACATATTTTCTCGCATTCCAGGTCTGCTTGTGGGAGTCGCTGGTAGGGAGCGAGCTGTAACTGAAAAAAGTTAGTCTGGAGATGTCTTGCAGCTTCTTTTGGGGGAATTTAATGATACAGGGCACTATAATGAGAAGAAACATGATTAGAATGAGGGGACTGAGTATGGGGGCAATCCATGCCATGAGAGGGGAGAAAACCCAATCGAGGTAGGAATTTTGACTTCGTTGCCATTTGATTAATTCATCACGTAGACTATTTAATTTATCAATATTTTGTTCTATGATTCCAGATTCATTTAACATAATAGCAGCACTCTTCTCGGAGGAAAAGACAGGTTCCTCTTTTTTCAGCTGTGAGTAAATCTAAAACTCTTCGATTTTGTAGAGTAACTTGGGCGAGGGAGGTTAACTGGTGTTGCAAGGAATAGAGAGAATCTGTTATGGTTTTTATTAACAATTGCAACTGACTCTCAAAGTTTTGGGAAGTGATAATGTTATGGCCTAGGGCACCTCCAGCGGTTGCAGAGGCTGCAACTGAGGCAGTGAGACTTAATCCTACTAATATAGGGAGGAAGCAGCTCTCTTTGACACAGATGGGGATAGTAAAATTTCTAGTTTGCCTTCTCCATAGTATGTTAGTTGCGGGGTAATGGCTACTAGGATGCAAGTCCCCGTGTAGCTGGAGTTGGGACATGTAGTTAGGGCATGGTTACACCAAAAATGATAGCCTGTGGGTGCTTGGGTATTACTGGTGAGAATTATATTGTTAGTGCACTGGATAGGGGGATTTGTCTGAGCTATCTGAGAGGTGAGAAAACATGTGATGTTATTGGAGTTAACTTTCCACAGGCGGATGTTATGTATAGGGTTTTCACAGGGAAGGCTTGATATAAAATTAGTATTGTTGACAGGTAAATGTATAACGGCAAGCAATGGGTGATTAAGTGCAGCACAAAGGAAGCAGTGAGAAGGGTTGCGGATAATGCCGGAGTCATTAAGGAATGAAAGAGTATAATTAAGTATAAGAGACCAAGAGGGAATAGAGGTATAGAAAGGATGTGGACTCTATTGTTCAAAGGTTTCTTCAAGGGTTTTTTCAGCATTTTGGATTTTCTTTTGGGTATTTTGAAGGGTATTATAGAGGACAAAGGTTCTATAGAAATCAAGATGACTGGCGGGTAATTTATCTCAATCCCAATGGTATAGTGCTCCTTTTACACCAGTGTCCCACCTGGGGTGCCATGGGTCACAAATATAAAGATGGACAGACTTATTAGAGGGGACTAGATAAAGGAGACAACTTTGTGGGTGGCTAGAAGGCTCCCTTTGTATGGGGCAGTGGCGCCAAGATAGGACAAGACAGGACCAATAAGGGCACCCTCCATAAGTGGCATTGTAATTATTTTGGGTGCAGTATGAATTTGTTTTTTGGAACGGGTAGCATGCATATGGCCAATAGAAAGTACCTAGGGAACCCCAGTTAGACGAGAGTCCGGCGGGTGTTATAGGGATGAGAATTGGACTGGAACATCCAGAGACTCAGCAGGGGGTGCTGCCAATGTTTTGACTTTTTCGTGTCCATTGATGGACACAGTTTGTCTTACCTGAAATTTCCAGAGGCAAACATTACTCCAGACACTAGGAAGGAAGGCAAAGAAGCAGATGAGGCTCTTCAAGAGGTAAGAGTTTGCATGGGCCATTCTGAAGAGGTGAACAGTTGACCACAACTGCTGGAAATCCAGATTGGTTGTTCTGTATTTTATGGAAAGACACATACATACCCTCGGCCCTGTGTTAGAAGTGGGTGAGGCCGCTTCCACTTATTTGTGAGGGGATCTTTCCATTTAACTAAAGGTAGAGGGGTTGGAGCATCTCTAAGTCCGCCCCAGTGTTGGAAAGCTGGAGTGCAGCTTTTGTTGTCAAATGTGAGGAAATTTAAAGTAATTAGCGCTGTGTTAAAAATATCTCTGGGGGTGTCTCCAGGATATTCTCCCCTTAGTTTTTGAATTTGTTTTTTGAGTGTTGAGTGGGTATGTTCAATTATGGCTTTACCTTGGGGATTGTATGGGATGCCAGTTTTGTGGGTGATGTGCCAATCACTACAAATGTTCTGGAAAGGCTTTGAAGAATAACAAGGCTCATTGTCTGCTTTTATGGTCCACAGTATTCCCATTTGATTAAAGGCTTGTAGGCAGGCAGTAATGACATGTATTGCCTTCTCTCCTACAAGAGCAATGGCAAAGATATATTTGGAAAAGGTGTCTATTATCACATAAAGAAACTTGGTTTTTCCGAAGGCTGAAGTATGAGTAACGTGCATTTGCCAGAGAGCATTAGGACGGAGGCTGTGAGGATTTACTCCTTGAGGCTGAAGAGGACCCAATGGAAGAAGGGGGCCAAACTGTTTGTATGTGCGGGTGAGGTGTTTGCACTGTTGTGTCAATGATGGAAAAAGCCTGTGAAGAGAGTGTGCTGTCATGTGGAATTTTGCATGAAGGAGTCTCACTTGATCTAATTTTGTGGTTACTAGTTTTACAGTGAGTGAAGTGTCTGCCAGGGCATTGCCAGTGGCAAGAGGTCCTGGGAGTCCAGTGTGGGAACGGATGTGCTGGATAAACCAGGTGTATTTGCGACTTTCAAGGAGGGACTTTAAAAAGAGTAACATGTCATCTTGTAGAGTCATTTTGTTTTTAAAGACAGCATGTGGCAGCGCGCAAATGGCGTTTGCTGCGTACACACTGTCAGTGAAGATATTGGGAGGAACGGATTGATGATATAAGAAAACTTGGAACAGAGCGTATAGCTCTCCCTCTTGAACTGAGCCTGTGTGCCGTTTGAAATGAATAGAGTCAGGGGCACCAGGGGTTTTGACTACTGTGGAAATATGAGTTTTGTTAGCATCTGTAAAAATCACAGTGGCGTAAGGGATAGGGGCAGTCGTGGGAAAGGAGTGAGAGGAGAGAACGAATGGAAGAAGTGTCATTGCAGTAAAAAGTTTATCTTTTGGTAGGTGATTATCTAATTTACCAGTAAATCCCGATAGGAGGATTTGCATATTTAGATCAGTTTGAATTAGGTGTTGAGTTTGTTCTTGAGTGAATGGTAGGACTAGGGTATCAGGCTCTATACTGTACAGAAGAACAGCTGTCTTTCTGAGTTTTCTTCCAAGGATGCGTATTGCATCACAACAGGAGGTAATTCTGCCTAAATGACTAAGAGCTAAATGCACCCAGAAAAGAGGGGAGTTTTGATATAGAAGACCAGTAGGTGACCCAGTGGTGTTAAAAACTAGGGCTGAGAGAGATTGGTTTGGTTGAAAATGAGCTGGATTAAGGTCTCTTATTCTGTCATTGATAAGGTTGAGACAGATGCATTCAGCAGTGCCAAATGTGCAGTAGCTGGAGGGATCAGGGTCGCCCTCCAGAAGACTGAACAGTGGCTTTAACTCATGAGTGGAGATATTAAGATGTGGCCGTAACCAATTGATATCTCTACATAACTGTTGGAGCATGTTAAGAGTACAGTCCTAGGGCAGGTTTAAAACAGGGACTGATGGGCGAATAGAGCTAATGATGGTATATCCTAGGAAGGTGTAAGGTGGAAAACGTTGTATTTTTTGGGGTGATATGGAGAGACCCAACTGTTCGAAGTTATGCAGAAGGGACTTTAGACAAAAGTGTAAATGGATGGTGTCTGGATGGGCAATAAGGATATCATCCATATAATGAACTATTTGACAGAAAGGTAGGAGGGGACGTGTGGCTTTACTAACAAAAATTTGGCACATAGCAGGGCTATTTTTCATTCCCTGCAGAAGAACTTTCCATTGATAGTGTTGTTGTGGGAGTGCATTGTTTGAAACAGGTACGGAAAATGTGAAATATTGATGGTCATCCTCATGAAGAGGGATAGAGAAGAAGCAGTCTTTGAGATCTACCACAATAATGTTATAACCGCCGGTAATAGCAGAATGATGGGGAAGACCTGGTTGTGGGGAGCCAAATTTTGTCATTTTAAAATGGATATTTCTGAGGTCATGTAACAATCTCCATTTGCTGGACTTTTTTGTATTACAAAGATGGGAGAGTTATGGGGACTAGTAGAGGGCTCAATATGTCCTAGGCTTAACTGTTCCTTCACTAGGAGTTCTTTTTTTTTAATTCATTTTTAAAAAATATTACATTAAAAAAATATGAGGTCTTCATTCACCCCCACCGCCCCATCATTACACATCCATTGCATTTGGTGAGTACTTCTCTGGGCATCACTGTACCTCATGGTCAATGGTCCACATCATAGCCCACACTCTCCCACGTTCCATCCAGTGGGCCATGGGAGGATCTACAATGTCTGGTAATTGTCCCTGAAGCACTACCCAGGACAACACCAAGTCCCAAAAATGCCTCCACATCTCATCTCCTCCTCCCATTCCCCACACCCAGCAGCCACCATGGCAACTTTTTCCACAACAATCCCACATTTTCTTGATTACTAACCACAATAGTTCATGAATAGAATACCAGTAAGTCCACTCTAACCCTTACTGTATTCCTAGGAGTTCTAATTTTTCTAATTTTGCTCTAGACAGGGGCTACTAGTCGGTCCAGATTGTATTTTGAATTTTCCAGGTCAACTTTATTGGACCTGGCTTGTGTATAGTGAACAAGGGCAGATGACCAGTGGCCTTTATGCTTGGGGGTGTACGCTGTTAGCATGGAGATGATGGCTTCTAATTGAGGAAGAACATCTCAGCCCCATAAAGTCTGACTAATGTTAGATAACACAAGGGGGTGAAATGTTTCTGTTCTGCCATGAGGATCAGTCCACGTGAGGGAAGTCATGACTTGTTGTGAGGGTTTTAGCCTGCCCACATCTTGTAATAGTGGTCCAGGCATAAGAGGCCAATCAGGACTGAGATCTTTTGTACATAAGACAGAGGCATCAGGGCCGGTGTCCACTTGTCCCGTGATGGGTTTTCCTTGGACAGTCAATGTAAGAATGCTTTTCCCTGAGTAATGAGGATGGTCCAAAAGATTTCGGATTGAGGGTCCTCTCTTACTGGCGGGACTGAGAGTTGCCCTGGGACTCATTTAAAGGTGGTAAAGGGCTGCCTTGGAGGTCAGTTTTTAAGTGGCAGTCCCTTTTCCAATGGAGGCCTTTGCGGCATCTGGGACAGACTGAAGGGGGCAGATTTGTAGACTTTGGCATTTTTGAATCTGGGCACTCTTTAGCAAAGTGGCCAGGTCTGCGACATCTGTAGCAGGCTCTCTTTTGAGACTGGATATTTAAATGGTCAACTAGCGCTGCAGCAAGGACTGTTGCTGTGTGGGAGGCTGCCACCTCTGCAGATGATGTAGCAGAGCCAATATCTCTGCAAGCTAAAAACTAGTCATCTGGAGACTTATTTCAGATGGGCGTGAGGGTCTGGCGACATTCTGTATTGACACCTTCCCATAGGAGGTCTTTTAAGAGAGCCTCTTCTGCGGCAGTGTGGGAAACTTTTCTGTCCATTCCTCTTTTACCTGACTGTAAAAGACAGAGAATGGTTCATTAGGGCCTTGTAGTAGCTTGGCAAGGTGTATAGGTTTGCCTTGTGGGTTGAGCTTTTGAAAAGCGGCTCCAGCTATGGTGAAACATTGTTCAAAGTATGGGGCAGGACAACTAGCCTGAACCCTTGGAAGGGTCCATTGTCCCTCACCTTTCAAAGAGTCTGGGGGGATGGCTGTTATTCCGTTAGTAATGTTGCAGATACCTACACGTTTGGCTTCATCATAATAGAGAGCTTTCCAGGTAATACAATCTCCGTAGGTTCAAAATAGCATGGGCTATGTTTTTCCAATTAGTAGGTCTATTGTGTGCATGAGAAATGCTGTCTAATAACATTTGAGCATAGGAGCTATTAAGACCGTCTTCTTGAACACCGTTACAAAGGTTAGTAATGGTTTTGTGATCCCAAGGAGCCCAAAGGGGAGGGGAACCATCATTGTGGTAATTTACGGGAAAGAAGTGAGGAGGAGTAAATGGTGGTGGTTAGGGACAGTTACAGTAAGTGGAGCTGAAAGAGGAGGTGTAGGAAGTGCGGCAGTGAAAGAGTCAGTAAGCAGAGCTGGAAGAGGAAGTGTAGTAGGAGTGGCAGTGAGAGAGTTAGGCTCCGGCGGTTTTAGAAGTGAACCGAGACTATGAGGGGATGGAGTTTCCTGGTGCAGGGAGATAAGGTCTTTGTCAGGTTTGGTAGGGGAGAGAGGCTCCTCAGGAGAGGATTCCTGGCTAGGGGAAGTGGCGCAAGCTGTAGAGGAGGGGGAGCTGTTTTCTGAAGTGAAATTGATTAGAGGAGGATACAGAGGATTTTATTTGGGGGGAGGGGTGGGGGAAAGAGATGGTTTTGTAGGCCCTAAGGTGGCAAGAGGGATATCAGGGCCATTGTCTAGTGGGGTGCCTGTAAGGCAGCCATGAATACCTAAAAGAGCTGGTATGAGACCAAGAGGGAAGGTTTTGCCTTCCTGGGCTTTGGTGGACCTGAATCGCTTAAGCAATTTAGTCCAAGTGGCAGGATCCCATATCGCAGTGGTAGAAAGCCACGGGTTGAAATGGACAACTATATCCCAGTACTGACTTAATTCCTTTTCAGTGATCTTAATGCGCCTGCTGGCTAAAAGTGCATGTAGGGCGTGGGCTTGAGGTGCCTTCTCTGATGAGGAACGGTTTCTCATCTGGAGATTCACTCACCGACTGCGGGAAGAATTGATTTCAGACTCGCTGAAAATTGAGAAGGCCCCCGTGTTGGGTGCCACTTGTTGCCATACTCCCAGAACGCTGCGGTCAGCGCGGTGTGGGGAGGGGGTGACGGGGACAACCAAGGAGGCTTAAGCAGAACAGAGCAAAGACTTACACACAGTGACCACTCTGGAGATGCAGGCTCAGGGTGCAGGTCTGGTTTATTGAAAAAGTGCAGTGGTATATATGGGTGAGTGAGGGGAGGTAGGATGGTGTGTGAGAACTGGATGGGTTATGTTAATTTGATAAGGCAGATTGGCTCCAGAGGTCTTGTTACTGAGGACAGGGTCAGTTTAGGTGGGCTCAGTGGTTGTTTACTTGAGCGCTTCAGAGCCATCTTTGAGGAGTGGGTCTTTTGTCTCACTCACAACATGGACAGAAATCCAGTCTCCTGGGCATACACCACCCCCAGCACCAACCACAGGTTCAATTAAAAGGACAGAAAATCCAACTTCATCACACTAATGAGCACAAATGCCAAAGTAGGACCCATTGGCAAAGCACAAACTCCGGAGCCATCTACCATAACTGTAGGACCTGGGTGTCTCAAGAGCTCTCAGGAGTACAACTACCTACAGTTGTATCTACTTTGTCTATCTATGAGATCATGCTGAGCTATGTATAAGCACGACCCCTCTGAGGACTTCTTGACTCGTTTTGAAGTCTCTTAATCATATAAATTTATTTGTCTTTACCATTCCCCCTTTTTATTCAAGGTGTTTTTCCAGTGCATCACCAGCTTGTGCTTGGTAGGATGCCAGGGAGTTTCATCAATTGGAGTCATTTCCCATGGTGTGGGGAAAGTAATGCCTTAATATACAGAGTTTGGCTTAGAGAGTGGCCACATTAGCCCAATATGGAGGCTCTCAGGAGGTAACACCGAGGCAACCTGCAGTAGTAGGCCAGGTTGAAATTTCAATTGCAGGAAGATCATAAGCATAATCATTACTATAAAGGGCCCATCATTGTACCATCCTTCTTCACTGGCCATTGCCCCTGCAATTGGGGGATTGTTGCTGTTGCATTGGGAATGCAGCAGAACTCCCCACAATGGAAATCCAACACTCCCTCAGGTGCCATTTGAATCTACCCACTGTGTCCATACCCAATGAATATCTGAACATATCTATATACCCTGTATACATAACCAGGTAAACTCCCTCCCAAGCATCTGTCATCAATAACCCCACAACAAAGCTCCAACCCTGCCATAGCAGATCCGCTCTGTGATCCAATAATTTTCAAAAATGAAGCCTGTTACATTGCTAGATGCAATTAATAGGAAAATGAAATAGTAATGATAGGTTTAAACATTAGAAATAAAATACATAATAATTTAGAAAAACTAAAATAAAGTTTAAAATGGGGTATTAAAAATCAAAAATATAATATAACTTTTTTGATGTTTGACTTTCATCACTGTAATAGGTATTGTCCTTTATGTACAGAGGCAACCTATTCCAATTTTTCCTCTGAGTCTTACATCTGTTTTTTTCATTATGTGTTAAAAGAGAGTTTATTTATCTGTGAAGTCACGAATATAGCGCCTCCAATATCCCCAAAAACTTCCCCCTTTTCCCCCTTCTTAACCAATGATCTTTTTACATGTAAATGTTACATTTACTACAACTGATGTGTAAATATTGAAGCATAGCTACTAACCATTGTCAGTGGTTTATATTATGATTTACATTTTAGACTGAACACATGTAAAAATTTTTGTGAAATTTAACATGGCCTGTATCCTTCATTGCACTATCATGCTGAACAATTCCATTGCTCCCCAATTACCTCCTCTTTCATCTATTCTATCCCTCTGTCTCCCAACTCCCAGGGCCCACCATGACAACCAAGCTTTACTGCTTGAAGGACAAGAGTCATAGATACTTGCAACAATGCTGAGGGCTTGACACACTAGTCTGTCCTCCCCCATTAGGAGCTGCCCATGCTCTCAAGAGACTCCGTCCCCTCTGAGAACATCAGGTTACACCAGGATGGGAATACCACTTCCCTCTCATTGTATGGATCACTGATATAACACAGTATGTCAAGATGAGTACTCACACACTCCCTAGAAACTAGGCCCAGGTGCACCCTGTGCTGAATCCTCCCCATCCAACACACTAAACCAGAAACTCTTCCTTATTATATTGTCAAAAAGTTTTCTCAACATTATAGTTTCAAATATGTACCCACCAAGCCCCCATGATTACCTGCTCCCTCCCCCAATCATTTTGCCAGTTCTATGGGCCATCTGACCAAACCTATGAACCATAGCTCTCATCAAGGCTGCACCACCTATCCCAATATTATTCCTATACTCCTCCATCATATCCTTTCACTGCACAACTACTTACCTCCATCCTATCATAGATTTCACCCATGTGGGTGAGGGCTCACTACTTTCCTCTACCTCCCATTACCTGTAAGCCTATCTTGCAGACTCTAGTTCTCTGGGATGGCTCATTTTCCTTAATTCATATCAGAGAGGTCATATAGTATTTACTTTTTAACCTGACTTCTTTCAAGACTAATAGTTTTTCTGTGTATTTTACCTAGATATATATTTATTTTGTTTGATTTGTTTCTTTTTTCTGGTTTTACTGCACTTTTTCTTATTTTTCCTGCATTATATTCTGTGAGCTTCTTGGAAAAGTTTGGCATAAAGTCTATAATTAGTTTTGGTAATTTCTCACTTATTCGTGCTCCAAATATTTCTTTTTTTCTCTCTTTTCCTTAAACTTTTGATAATTCAATTACATATATTTTACATCATTTGAATTTTTCTCACCATTCTTGGGGACTACATTTTTCATTCTTTTCTTGCTTTTCATTTCAGTTTAGAAAATTTCTATTTACCTATACTCAGGCTCAGTGGCTCCTTCCTCATCCATTTCCATACTAGTGATGAGCTCATCATGGATATTCATTATTTTATGATACAGCATTTTTAGTCTTTTTTATTTTGAGTTTTTTCTATTTGATTCTTTTCAATTTTCTGTTTCCTGCTTAAATTACCTATCTACTCTTTCAAATTGTCTATTTGTTCCATTAGCACCCTTAACAACAAACATGATTTTTTCTAAATCCTTCTATGGCAATTCAGAAATGTGAATCACTTTTTTTTTTTCTTCCCGATATTTATTTATTTTTTTATTGACTTTGTAATAATATTACATTAAAAATATATATGTGAGGTCCCATTCAACCCCACCCCCCCACCCACCTCTCCCCCCCCCCCCCCAACAACACTCCCTCCCATCATCATGACACATCCATTGGATTTGGTAAGTACATCTTTGGGCACCTCTGCACCTCATAGTCAATGGTCCACATCATGGCCCATACTCTCCCCCATTCCATCCAGTGGGCCCTGTGAGGATATACAATGTCTGGTGATTGCCCCTGAAGCACCATCCAGGGCAGCTCCATGTCCCAAAGACGCCTCCACCTCTCATCTCTTCCTGCCTTTCCCCATAACCATCAGCCACCATGTCCACTTTTCCCAATCCCAATTGATTTTTTCTATACAAACTGTGTTTTTCCTTTCCTTTTAATATGTCATATTACATTTTTGAAGGCTAAACATGATGAATTTGCTAATAGGGACTGAGGTAAAAAGACTTTGTCCTCAGAATTTACATTAATTTAACTGGAATTGGGTTAAATTTGGTGTATATTAGATCAATAAGTATCAGACTAGACCCAGACTTTTTTCTCCTTTTGACTATGGGCTTCATTAAATTCCCCTCCTCACGTGAAAGCCTGAGTCTTGCAGCTTTTTCTCAGCCTTATTCCAACACTATTCATAAACTGTAATAAGTATAGTCCACTGTAAGTGTTTTTGTGAGGTTTGGGGAGAGGGCACGTTTTATGCAGTTCTGTGATTAAATCTCAATGTTTCAGTTTGTGTGTCTCTTGGGTAGGTAAACTTCACATGTATTTCCCAGTTGTATATATCCACTTGTACCTTGCACACTTGTCAGATTGCAGAGTTCCTTATCTATTTCCTTTATGAACTTATCCCTTTTTAATAGCTTTAACAGATACAGAAAGTCAAGGGAAAGACTAAAGCAGTTGAGGTTTTCCTTCCCAATCTAGAATATGTCTTTGGAAAACCCTCACCTTGGAGAGTAAGCTGTATATATAAGAAGGATCAGAGTACAAGTCACAGTGATTGTTCTTCTGCATTCCATGCCAGAACTAGAAGAGTACCTCCTGGTTCCACACCTTGATAACCTGGTGAATTTCTGCAGAGAAATCCTAACAAATTTGAATCCTCCTTAAGATAGAAGCACCCAGGAGTTTCCTTCTTCTCAAGCTTGCCTAATGTATATCCTCCATTCCACCAACAAAATTGCATCTAATTCTTCCTACCAGTTCATGACCCTACAAGCTTCTATTCCAGGTAAACTCTTCTCAGCTTTGTCTACATCATGTTAGTGGTTCGCTCATTGAAATTAGTTCACTAATGGTTCTAAGAGAAAAGAACATTCTTTGTTTTTTCCTTTAACATATGGAAAACTTTTAGTTTCATATAATTGGAAATATTAGACTTTTCTTATTCACAAATTTAACAGACATATTTAAAATTTTATTTCACCTTAAAAGTACTGCTTTTTTTTAAAAATTGCATACATATATCTATTACATCTTAAAAGGAAACATAACATGTTAACAGTGCAGGCAAAGTTAGCATACCTAGCCAAAGACCTCCCACTAAAGATGGCAAAAAAATTCAAAATTCATGGTAGTTAAACCATGAACTGGATTTTTTTCATTCTTAGGACCACAAAAATTTTTCAAAATCACTTTGATTTTATCAAACATCAATCACAACTGGGAAGACTTAGCTGATTTCTAATATGTTATCAATGAACATAGTTTATAATAAATGGTTAAAGGCATAATGAAGACCTTGGGATAGAGATTCTTCAGGTTTAATGTAAGACCCACTTGTGCATGAATAATCTGTATATCCCCAGGAAACTCATGTGCTACAGACTTCTGCCATTGCTTATTCCATACTGTGGTAATCAGCCCTGAGATCTGAAAGGATGAAGCTCAAAATTGCCTAGGGTTTTTATTGTCATTGGTGTTGTTTTTAACATATTTTTAGTTTTATTTAAAGATAATTAGACATAAATGTTACATAAAAAATACAGGGGAATCCCATATTCCCTACACTTTACATTTCCTACAATTTCCCACATTAACAACATACTTCATTAGTGTGGTACATTTGTTATAATTGATGAGCACATTTTGGAGCATTGCCACTAAGTATACATTATAGCTTACACTGTAGTTTACATTCTGTCCTGCAAAATTTTGTAAATTATGAAAAGATATACAGTCGTCTGTATCTGTCTTTGCAATGTCATTCATGATGATTCCCAAGTCCTGAAAATGCCCCCATATTACACGTAGTTTTCCTTCCCCCTCCCCCTAGAACATTCAATTTCTACTGCCTCTACATTATGACAAAAGTTCTTCCATTGCTAAAACCACAATAAGTCTATAGTAGAATAACTAAAAACACAATAGGTCTATAGTAGAATAACTGTAAGTCTACCCTAGTCCATTATTCATTCCCCAATCCTGGGAATTCCGGGATGTATAATGCCTGCTCTGCCTCTAATTGAGGGTGGGCTTTCATCCCATAGGTCAGATAAATGGCACTATCTTGTTAGAAGTTATAGAACCTCTCTTGTCCTTGGGATGGTCATCATCCATCATCATTTCCTTGATAGTTGTCCTGGGTGATCCCAATTAACTGGAGAGTAGGTGTTGCAGCTCTCCTAAGATTCAGAGCTGATTTCCACATGGAAAGCCCAAAGATTTAAGTGTGTTGGACAAAACCCTATCAACTCTAATACTAAATATATGTTTAAATAGAATGAGTAGAAAATCCATGTGTAGAGAAAACTAACTGGACCCAACTCTGTCACATTGCGGAGCATAATTCACAAGGAGGATTTCAGGAGGTAACTCTTAGCCACCCTATATTAGGCTAAGTTTCAATTTCAAAAGCAAAGGTTTATAAGTACAGTTATCAATATCAAGGTCCCTTCTACCTTCACTACGCATTACCCATGTACTCAGGAGATTCTTCTTGTCCAACTAGAGAATGAGGCAGATCTCTCCAGGATGGGAATATGATATTCCTTTGGTTAGTGACTCTCCACCCAGCATGACCATGTATCACGAACACTTGAAAACATTTATATGCCTTATAGGTTTACACAATTGCCAAGGGTTTTTACAGGAGATTAGAAAAGGGGGTATTGTGAAGTACTAATATTTGAGATACAAAATAATTACTAAACATGATGACGAGATTTTGAGCCTATTTATATTACCTTCAATTTGCTAAAGTTATGTATGTATAGCTTTTCGCATATGATAGCTGTGATGATGAAACGAGATAAAATATGTGACAACCTAGTCCAGTGTCTGGGTATCCAGTAAATAATATTCTCTTCCTCCTCATTCCCATTCTAAAACAAATGAAGTTAGTCCTTGAACTTTGAAAGTACTTTATAAATAAAAAGCAATATGTTTTTTATCAGCATCCTTGTCAGCATGATACTGAATTGCTTCCAAGAGTACTTTCTCTTTCCTTTTATAAATTACTTTATAGTGTTTGGAGTATACCTGAGGTTTCATTTTTCTGTGTTCCTTACTTCCGATTGGGAAAAGTTATTAATGAGGAATGAAACCCAAAAAAATATCCACACACACACAAAAACACATTCAATGATTTTTGAAAATGATGATTCAAAGGAAGGCTTGAGAAGATGTCATATTTAGAAGACAGATGAAGGCCAAAGGACGCTCTGAAGGGAATTGTTCTAATTATTACTTTAAAAAGTAAAGTTACAGAATCACATTCAAGAGCATAAGATAAAGCACTGCTTTAAAATCAGAATGACTGAACAGTTACGGGAAATGGAGAAATGAATGGATTTAAGAATAATTTGAATGGGGCACCATCAGTGCTAAATGCTTTTGTTACATGAATATCCTGAATGAAATTGCTTCTGATTTTTTCCTCTACAGTGTATTCATTGAAATCACAACGAAGTTTTCTCACAGAACTAAGTAATAGTTACCATTTTGTTAGGACTCAAAATTTCAACCCAATGGCCATCAAGATCTTTATTAAATGCCAGGCCTTTCATTTTACCATTACCTGGTTTCTTCATGAATTTGACTTCCAGTTCTTCAAATCTTTTACAAACACCATGTACATCAAGAACAACAATGACAATATGACCAAATCCCTGAGGGTCTAAATTGTGTGCCACCTCTAGAGTAGCTTTTCTGAGAGTACCCATGCTACTCCTTAATTTTAATCTTTGGGGATGCCATTTTTATCCTCATAAACTAAGAAATGGAGTGAAAATTTCAGAGTGAGAAAATACAATTTTTCTATTAGTGTCATTCCAAGAATTCTAGCATAAAAATTCAAAGACTTCTTAGAATCTTTAATTTCATAGTATGGTCTGCTGCAGCGGGAAATCCTTGGTCCTGGGGTCTACATTGGAGGATCAACTGAGGGCAGCCTGATCAGCAAGGTCGCTGGCTGTGGGCTGCATATCTGCGATAATTGCAGTGCTGGATTTGGAAGGATGCTCTGCAGGAATCCAGGAGCAACCCCTCCTGACACCTGGATCACCAAACTTTTAAACAGGCATTAGAAAATTTGGTACAACTGGTTCATTATTTTACACACAAGAGAAATTTACAAGCATCACAATAGCAGGTTAAAAATAAATATAAATAAATACTAATATAAATAAATATAAATAATTTCACTCTTAAATTAGGTCGATTTGGTCTTTGGTGTAGTACTTTTCATCAAGTAAACTATTTCCTGTGAACATGACTATTGATTGCCTAGTAATTCCAATATATTAGTACTATCCCTTAAAAATTATATATGGTTTCTGTATTAAAAACATACTTCTATCAAACCATTGTAATTAAAATCACACTTGCTTATGCAATAAGCATGTTTCTTTTACTCTGACCACTTCCAGGAAAAAAGAAAAACAGAATCAATGGAAACAAATATTTTACATTTGTATTTCCTAAATTTTTATAGCTATTCTCAAGCCATATCTAAGATATCAGTTACCTTACAGCCATATCCAAATTATCTATAAATAATCTCTCTTAATCTAGACATTCAGCTCTTAATCTTCTGTTAAATCATCACCTATCATTGATTTCAACATAGCATTTACCCACTCATTCATCTCACAGTGCTTTCTCCATGATCGATCATTCATCTCCATCAACTCTTAATTGTCTCTCAACCATCCTATAGGAGTCAGATATGACCTTTCTTCACTTGCTCTTCTGTTACTTTTATTGGACCTGTGGTTGGCACTGGGGTTGGTGTATACTCAGGAGACCTGAATCTTTAGACTGTCCATGTGATAGCCGGATCCTGAGGCTCAGCAGACTTGCAACTCCTACCCTCTGGTTTATTGGACTTACCCTGGCCAGCTAACAGAGAGGTGAAGAAGGTCAACCACCACACCAGAGAGCCAAGAGTGCCTACAACTGCAAGCAGAAGAATTGTATCCAGCATTCATGTGGAATCTAAGCCCCCTCTTGATGTCGAGGGTGACAGGGCATAACCATTCCAGGGTCCACATGATGGAGGAACAGAGTATGAATCACAGTGGATTTAATGGTGTTCTGCCGTGGAACTATTGTGATTAGTAGTGGAAGAAATTGTGGCATTGATGTGGAGAAGGTGGCCATGGTAGCTGCTGATGGTAGGGAGAGGGAAGAAGAGATGTGATGTGGGGGCATTTTCAGGAATGGAGTTATCCTGGGTGGTACTGCAAGACAGTTACTGGCCATTGTATGTCCTCCCATGGCCCACTGGGTGGACTGGGGGAGAGTGTAAACTATAATGTGGACAATTGACCATGTGGTGCAGCAGTGCTCAGAGATGTATTCACCAAGTGCAGTGAATGTCCCATGATGATGGAGGAGATTGTTGTTATGGGTGGAGTGAGGTGAGGTGTTGTGGAGTAGACAGGGACCTCGTATTTTTAAAATGTAGCATTTAAAAGAAAATAAAGAAGAAGAACAAAAAAATCAGAAAAAAACCCAAACAGCAACAAAAACGAGAAAGAATCAGATGAAGTATTTGGCTGGTCCCACAATCGAAATAGAAGGAGAAATCAAAGTATACCACTTTGGATTGGGGAGACAACATATTTCACATTTAAATTTGTTCCTCTGTCCTTTTTGCTGAGTTCCCCAAACTCTGCCACTTTTCAGTGTGGACTCCAAAGGATAGCTCTGCAAAAGGTATAGACTGCCATGCAAGGTGCTGTACCACTCATGCCATATGATCCAGCAAGTTCAATATAGTATAAGAGTCACTGGCAACTACAGATGCCATGTGGACACTTTGACAGCCCTCTATCTGTGAATTACAGCATAAACCCTTAGAATTAATAAAAAGAGTTCTTCCTTCCTTCCTTCTTCCATTCCTTCCTCCCTTCCTCCCTCCCTCCATTCCTTCCTTCCTATCATACCTGTGGGCTTTTATTTCTCACAGAAACCCCTGCAAAATCCAAGGCAGAAAATTGGAATTCTGTGTGGTTTAGTTGCACTAAAACCATAGATTTCAGCCAAGGGGGAAAAGATCAGTTATGCCTTGCCTGGGCTCATGCTCAGAAAGCCTGGTCTAAGTGAAATGTGAGCCTAGTTGCATGGCAGAGGAACTTGAGCTGCAAAGCTATGCTCTGCAAACCCAATTCCCATTTCGGGTTTGGGGTTGCATCAGTACATCTGAAACCCAATTACCCATCAGATACAACTAGTAGGCATATCTAGATGCTTCCATCCCATTTCCAGGTGCTGAGTTGTCCTGTGAGGTGCCTGAATCTTATTCCCAATTGTCCAGTGCTGGGTCCAGCCTTCCTCTCTCAGTACACGTGAGCACAGAGCAATTGAGGATGAATTGAGGTCTGAGATGGAAAGATGCTCACCTCTGTCCCTCACGAGATGTATTACTAGCTCTACTGAAGCATGAGATCTTCCTCCCCCTGCAGAAGTAGCCACTCCCAAAAAGCCAGTGAATGCAGGATGCACTGTGTCTCTGAAGAGCCTAGCAGAATTTATCTGTTCTTCCCTGCTGATAATCATATATCTGCCTATTTGTCCATGACAGAGCAGCTCCAGTTCAAGACATTTGCCTGGTAGTTCCCTGTGTTCCAGAATTCCTGGCAGTGCCTGGCTCTTAGGAAGAGCTAAGTACTGCTTGATGGGGGAGGTTGTTAATGTGGGAGGAGTGGTGTGTGTGGGGGTGGGGATATATAAGAACTTCTTATATTTTTTAATGTAACATTTTTTAATGACAAACAAAGCCTCAAATAGGGGTGCTCCTGAGGGCTCTAGTAACACCTGGATTCTTTAGGTAAGGCACAAAAATCAATGAAATAATTCCCATCATTTAAAAGGAA
The DNA here is from genome assembly GCF_030445035.2 of Dasypus novemcinctus. Taxonomy (NCBI): domain Eukaryota; kingdom Metazoa; phylum Chordata; class Mammalia; order Cingulata; family Dasypodidae; genus Dasypus; species Dasypus novemcinctus. Next base: position 57,677,170 of record NC_080691.1, on the reverse strand, counting down.
GCCCTCTGTTCTTACTGGAATATAAACTTACTCTGATTACAAAGTTTCCATCCCAGCATGGAATTCTTCTGCGAACTACGATCCACGGACTTAAATATGTTGTATTCCACATCATAAAATGTCATGCAGCATTGCTTCTGCTTACGGAAACCACTTCATAAGGGCAAGGGGCTCATACTCCTGGAATTCACTTTTCTTACAATGTTCTCCATCATTGTGGAGCTGCTAGATTGTTACATCAGTGGAATTACATTTTGAAGAAACAATTGTAAGACCAGATGAGTGAAAATATATTTCAGGGTTTGGCCAAAATTTTCCTCTAAGATATATTTGTATCACAAACTCTAAATTATCATCCAATATATTATCTTGTTTCTCCCAGAGCCAGAACTCACAGTCCCATGAACCTAAGTGTGAAAATAGGAGATAGACTGCTAACAATTGTCACTAAATCTCTACTAGTGAGAAGTTTGTCTCTTGTCCTTGTTACCTTAGGCTCTGCTCATCTAGACTTCTTAGTCCCAAAGGGAAGGATATTTCTCCCAAGAAATATAAAATAATTCCACTGAACTTGAAATTAAGACTGTTACCTGTTACCCTTTGACTCCTAAATTTTTCAAATCAACATCAAAAGAAGGAACTACTGTACTGCCTTGAGTGGTTGATTCTAATTACCAAGTGGATATTAGGCTGCTATTTTAAATAGAGATAAGTAGCAGGATATCTTGAATACATGAATTCAGATAGAATGTCTCTTAGTATTACCATATCCTGTGACAAAAATCAATGGATGTCCTTCTTTTCCCTTATCATATAGCATATGCTCTATTTTTATTATTTGTTAATTTATTCCACAGTATTCAAGTTAAAAGTCATCAAGGATAAGAGTGAATACCACCCAAGATCTTCATTCCTCTTCTGGAGCAAGGGTTGTATGCATAAAAGTTGTATCATGTTAAGTGTAAGTATGGAAGACAGCTATGCTAACCACTGTAGCATTGATGTGGAGAAAGTAGCCTTAGTAATTGCTGAGGGCAGGGAGAGGGAAGAAGAGATGAAATGTGGGGGCATTTTCAGGACTTGGAGTTGTCCTAAATTATACTGCAAGGACAGATGCTGGGCATTCTATATCCTGCCATTACCCAGTGAATGTACTGAGGGAGATGTAAACTGCAATGTAAACTTTAATCCATGCCATGCAGCAGTGCTCCAAAACATTCACCAAATGCAAGGAATGTGCCACATTGAAGAAAAAGGTTGTTGATGTGTGAGGAGTGGGGTGGGATGGGGTATGGAGCATTTGGGAACCTTTTATATTTTTTAATGTAACATTTTTTGTGATCCATGTATCATTTTTTAAAAAGGACAACTAAATTGTTAATTAAAAAGAGTAAGTTCAACGTTGCTATTGTTTTATTTTGAGGTTATGTTTTATGTAGATACATCTGTATTCAGATTTGACAAGGGATTGCCTGTGATTGTTAATTTTAGGTGCCAAATTGGCTAGGTTATACTGCTCAATTACTTGTTGAAATACTGGTCTAGATATTGCTGTGTTGATGTACCATATGTGTGAATATAGTCTACAAACTGTTTACTTTAAGAAAAGGATATTATGCTTTCAAAACATAAACGAATAAATGTAACAAACAAACAAAAAATACTATGTTTTCCAGAAATAGAAGGCATTCTGCATCAAATTTAAATTGTCTATTTTCTTAATTTCCAGCCTGCTTACTTCTTTAAGAAACTTGAATTCAAGAATTCAATGTCACTCTTACTACAGATTCTCTGCCCTAAAGAATTAATCCTGCCATATGAAATTTAGACATGCCATCACAATCACTTATTCAATTGCTTAAAATAAATAGCTTTCTTTTATGTACATGCACATTTATTTGTTCATTCTGATTCTTTGGATATCCCTCACTACTAGGCATATGCACACACACTATTGTAATTGTAATCAATATCCGATGTATCCTGGGAGGGAAACTAAGACCTATATTTTAATCCCCAGAGAAATTCCTGCAAGAAAACACTTCTGAAGTTCCATGTATGCCTTCACACTAACCCCAGGCATCTCTGTCTCTCCTCATATTTAGGGTAGAGAAATATGTAGGAAATTATGGTTGCTCATATAGATTCAATGATATTTTCCCTCTACCAATAACAGGTGGCCCCCATTCCCTGAGAGTAATGGGAGAGGTCATATAAGTCACCATGAAAAATGTATTCAGTTGATAAACTCATTGGTGATTTTCAATTTTTCTGTTTCAACAGATAGCGGTATGGTTGGTGGTGGAGATTAAATTCCCCCACTCATGCTCTGTTAGGTCTATATTTAAAGAATGAGAATTCCTGGAAGCTGGTGCTCCTGGGCAGGAAAGGTTGTGATTGTTGTGAAAGATATGACTTATACCCATCTCTGTTGGGATATGCAATAGCTACTTCATTCCATTGCTGATCACAGAGTCACATATTGAATAGACCCTGTGAGGGAAAGAAATATGTGGCTTCAATAAAATCCTTTTTCCATGATGAATGTGCTTGTGGAAGTTCTGATTGCAATCTGTTCACATAGAACCCACAAACTTGCATGATAAATGAACATTTTGTGAACTTTCCTATTGTCCTCAGAGGATTACTATCTTGCATAAAGAGCCATTTGTCATGAGCCACTTCTAATATCAAAGAAAATAATTACCACTTTTTAAAACGTTACAGAAAATGAAATATATATTCTCATCAAAATATAACAGTAAACATATAATCTACCTCTCCAACATACTCTGTGGTTGTCTCTTTATTTTGGCTCCTGATTTTTATATTACATATTGTCACTAATTTTTCATGAATGAATACCCAAAACTGAAAAAGAAATTGCTAAGACACAAGCTAATTCTGAAGGTAAATAGATAAACTGCTTTAAGAGGAAACACATGTGAAATTTTCATTTGATTTAGTGTTGGCTAACAAGACTATAAATGCACACACATGTGAAAAATGGATTCAGTAATATTACATATTGTAAAAAAAGAATGGACATTAAGAATTTTAAACACAAACATTACAAAGCCTTGATTATTGATTTTATTTTTGTTTTAATTTTTAAAGAAACAAAGGCAAAACAATTTCAAAATGACTTAAAATATAAAATTCAGATTTTGCTTTTAAACAAACACGAAATCTACAAGAACTAAAAATCAGAGTTTTTTAATACTTATGAACAAAAACAAATGACTAAAATGCATTCAAATTAATTATTTCTTCCTTACAAGCCTCTGATTTGCATCTTTTTCCTTAGAGTAGTACACAGAATTTCTTCTACATCTATCCTTGGTAACTATAGTCTTTAAATTCAGAGGAGATTTTTCCTTCCAACATAGTTGATTTGTCCCTTCAGGAAATATGTGTGCACCTGCCTTTTGGGCTTTAATGATGAGATACAAAAATTAGTCTATCAGGCTAAAATGTAAATCATAATGTGAAACAGAAGATAACTAAAAATTTAGAAAATTGTATAGTCTAAAATATAAATCACAATGTAAAACCAAATGTTACCTTGTTTGAAAGCTATTGTCTCAATATCTGTACATCAGTTTCAGTCAGTACAGTATGAATATGGAAAAAGATTTTTGCTGTGGAAGGGAAAATGGTTTTATGTTGCATTATGTGGGAGTACTGTATATTTTGTATATGAATTACTGTGATCTAAAAGTTTTGTGAAGATAAGCTTAATAATTAGGCAAAAAAGAAAGGATGTAGACACTGAGGAAAGCGCTGAAGTAGTTGCCTTGTCAATTTGCATACAGGGCAACACTTATTGCAGTGATGGAAGGTAAAACATCAAAAACAAAGCTTTTGCATTTTTTAATTGTTTGATACCCCAATTTATTTTTACCGTAATTTTTCTAATATAATATGTATTCTATATCTAGCCTTTGCTCATCACTATATTCCATTTTACTATTAATGGAACCTGGCAATATATTGGGCTTCACTTTTGAAGAAATTTTGGATCACAGAGAGGGTGAACAATGGCAGGAGAGGAATACTGGTGTGGGATGTTATTGACAGGGGACACATGTTTGGCAGGGTGTTCTCCAGGGCATATATCCAGGGTACATAAAAATGTTTGGATATTTTCTTACTGGTTACAATTTAAAACAACTGAGGGAGTGCTGAGTTCCTAGCCAGGGGAGCTCTATCACAGTCCCTAAAGGAACAGTAATAATCCCCCAAGTGTAACGGCAAAGACCAAAAAAGAATGAAGGTCCAACAATGAACCCTTGATACTAATGACTATGCTCGTGAGCCTATGCACCTGAAATAAGAACAAGGCCTAGAGCTGCAGGGTGCCTAAGAGTTTCCTCCTGAGAGCCTCCATGTTGTTGAAATGTAGCCAGTTCCGAAGCCAAACAGCAATTAAATGTGTTGCCTTCCCCCCAGTGTGGGACATGACTCCCGGGGATGAGCCTCCCTGGTGCCGAGGGATTACTACCAAGTACCAGCTAATGATATAACAAGAAAATGACCTTGAATAAAACAGTCAACGTGGACCAGCAGAATATCGCAATCTACATATAATACCAGGAGTTAAAAATACTTTTTCTAGTCCATCGTCTTAACCATTCCGCCACGACTACATGGACTCTTTCACAAGACTTGCATGCTACTTTATTGGAATTGTAGTTGGTGCTGGGTTTAAGATATATGTAGGGGATTTGAATCTCTGGACTGATAATATGACACCCAGGCCCAGAGCCTCAACAGACTTCAGCTCCTACACTTTGATTTATTGGACTTACTCCACTCAGCTAACATGGAGTTGAAGCAGGTCAACCACCACAACATGGAGCCTAGAGTGTCTACAACTAGAAGCGGAAGGAGTGCATGCAGTACCCATGTGGAATCTAAGCCCTCACTTGACATAGGTGTGCAATGGACACAACCAATCCAATGTCCACAGAGAAAATGTGGAATGGGTGTGGGACCGGTAGCCATGGGGGCTGCTGGGTGTGGGGAACGGGAGGAAGAGATGAGATGTGGAGGCGTTTTCGGGACGTGGAGTTGTCCTGGATAGTGCTTCATGGACAATTACGGGACACTGTAGATCCCCCCAGGGCCCACAGGATGGAACATGAGAGAGTCTGGGCTATGATGTGGACCATTGACTATGGGGTGCAGTGATGCTCAGAGATGAACTTACCAGGTGCAATGGATGTGTCATGATGATGGGAGAGAGTGTTGCTGTGGGGGGAGTGGGGGGCGGGGGCGGTGGGGTTGAATGGGACCTCATATTTTTTTAAATGTAATTTAAAAATAAATAAATAATTAATTAATTAAAAAAAAACAAAAACATACCACCCACATTCCAGGCAAGCTTAAATTAACATATTGCTCACATTTCAGGCAAGCTTGAATTAACACATTGTCCACATTCCATCTTGATGTAAGTTTGAATACACAGTCTGCATCCTCCCTGAATATCCAAAGCCTATATAGCCTATGTCACTTAATGGGCTTTCTGGGAACTAGGCATACATAAAAATAGAATTAGGTAAGTTTACATTTATGCACAGGCTATACTAATCCCACCCCTTTGATGTCTGCTTATGGTTGTTAAGCTTAAGCATCACTATTGTCAAACTGACTGGTAAGTATGTAGAGGCATGAGATGGGTAGCTCTCTGTGTTTTTACTGTACCATTTATTAGGGCATGTATCCTGCTTATGATGAAAGGGAAGAGGCAAGGAAGTACGGTACATCCTCCTATGAAGAAGGCAATTATTCCCACCAGAAGTTTGAAACTGTTTCCAATTGACAGTCAGTTTCCAAAGGGATTATTTAAATTCCAGCCATTCCAGGTTTGCAATGGGAAACGAGCAATTTTTACCATTTTGTTTGTAATTCCATTGAAAACCTTTCCAATGCTGTCTAGTTCAAGGTAGCAAATAGAGAAATTGAACTTTCTACGAATTCCCCTTCAGGTGTCAGGACATAATCCAGGGTGAAATGTTTTTGATAGATAGCATTCCTGAATCTAGATTACTGTTGGGCTAGTAAGTTGAGAGCACGAACAGTTTCATTAGTCATTAATTCTACTGTGGCTTGTAAGTTGATGATTAAGTTTAGCATTTAGTTAGGGGTTTGATAACTCCACATGCCATCCTCTGCCCAAGTTGCTGTCCCATAGTACTGGACTATACACTCAAGGGACCATTCATCATCTCCCCAGGTAAAGGCAGCCTTTTTTTTCTCATATGTTTTGATATACAGGTTGGCTCAGCTCTTTCCCTTCTGCAAAGGGAATGAGGAAGAAGGAGAGTTTTATTGTACTGAACATACAAGTACCAAATCAATTTTGAGGAAGTTCTCGGAATGCGACTTTCCCACAAATCCACTACAGACCATTTTGGGCATTAAAGGGGCCCTTTCCTGTGGACTTCCACACTGTGATTAATTTGGGGAAAGTACAAATTATTAGAATGAGGTCAGATTCATTCCGTGTTCCCCAAGGCTCTGTTTTATTGGTGTGATTTTGGAATCTCGCCCCCCCCCACACACACACAGGCATACATGTTAGGTTTCCAACAGATCTAGAGGAGTTTAGGCATACCATTTAAGCACAATATTTTCCTATGACAGAAATTTGCAAGGGCCACATGCCATCTAGGGGGATAGCCAGGAGGTCAGATTCATTATATGGTTGGCTTTAATTTTATCCTCTAGTTTCCCAGGGCCACTGGTCTCTCATATTAGTTCCTCCACATACATAGCATGAGGAGACAATTAAGACTGCCTCTACTACCTCAGCTAGGTTTTTAAAGGGGTTTTTTGCTACTTGCAGAATGGAAAAGTGTCTTTCCATTTGCTCATAGAAGGAATTAAACAGACAGAGAGTGGGCTTCACTTGTGAGTGAGTGTTCCACATACCCAATACCAATATAGACTCCTGGACCTACTCCTTTATCCTCAAAGCAGAGGCCCACATGTGCTCCCTGGGTTTGCCAAGATTCAGGGTTTAGGGTGTTGTGGTTTAAGGGCTTACATCGACTGCATGGACAGTTAGTCTGAAGCAGGGCTTGGTGTATGTTTCCTTCATAAAATGAGTTTGTTTGAGTTGTGGGTATCTGGATTACATGTCTGGGACACTGGGGCAGCTCACTTAACCCAGCTGTGGTGTATCTGTGGGGTTATTTCAGCTACTTTCACTGAAGTGGGGGTGGATAAAATGCCAAGATAGGGTCCTCGCCATCAAGGGATTAGTGGAGCTGATTTCCTGTCTTTGACCCAGAATGCATCTCCTGGTTTCTATAGGTATATGGAGTTGCTTAATCTAATGGGGGCACTTTCTTGGTCCCAGTCATGCAGGTTTTGTAAAGTTTTCCTAAGCGGATCATTTGCTGAGCTATTGATAACTTTCCTTTTTCTGTGAGATCCCCTTCTATATCTTGGATAAAGGCGGTGAATCCCAAAGAGAATTTTATAAATGATTAGGCTTAGCTTTTGGCTTGGGCTGACTCGAATGTGAAAGAGAATCCTTGGGAGTACTTGCACCCATGTTAGCCCAGTTTCTTGGCAATATAAGTTTGTGTTGCACATTTCATTTGCTCTTCTTTCACTGAGCTTTGAGGATGGTAAACCGTGTGCCATTTTCATTAGATGCAGAGTGCTTTGGTAATCTTTTCAATGATTTCAGAAACCAAGTTGGGCCCATTGTCAGAGCCAACTTACAGCGGTAGCCCATATCAAGGAATGATTTCCCTGAGGAGAGCTTTGGCCACTTCTTCAGCCTTTTCAGTTCAAGTGGGGAAGGCTTACACCCAGGCAGAAAAGGTGCAAGTGAAGCCTAGGAGGTATTTGTAGCCTCCAGATCGTGGTATTTCAGTCAAATCAACTGCTAGATCTTTGAGAAGCATATTGCCAATTTTTGGACTACTGGGGTTCCTGTGGGTCCCTGACAAGGGTTATTCTTTGCACATGTCATTCTCCACTGGCATATGGCATGGATGATAGTGGCTAGACTTGGAATGTAGAAGAAACTTTCTAAAACTTCTTTAAGATGGGTTTTTCCAAAGTGTGTGTTTTTGTGGTAGTCCTGGACTATGGTTGTGGCTAATACTCGAGGTGCCCTATTCTGTGATTTGGCAATATCCACCAACCATTTGCTCCTTGTGTCCTGCTCTCTGAGAGTATCCACTCTCTTTTGACTTGAGTATATTGTGGCTCCCAGAGATTCAGAGACTGCGGGATAAGAGCAGGCATTGTATACTGGAGTTTTTGATAAAGAGATTGAGGAATGAGGGCAGTGGCCAGGTCCTCAGATAGGGATCCCTCTTTTGCCACTCATTTTGCTTCAGCATCTGCCCTCCAATTTCCTTGATTGGTGGGGCTGTGGCTCGTCTGGTGTCCTTTGCAGTGCATCACAGCCACTTTGATGAACTCCCAACCTGCTTCTAGTATTTCCAGAATCTGTGTGCCACATTTAATGTCCTTTCTTCCTGAGTTAATAAGTCTTTTTGGTTTGTATAAGCTTGCATGCATGTACAGGGTAAGGAAAGCCTATTTGGAGTCTGTGTAGATCTTAACCTTGGCCACAGTCACAAGTTGTAGGGCATAGTTGAGGGCAATGTGTATGGCATTTTGTGCAGATGTGTTACCCAGGAGACACAGGACCTCCACTGTAGTGTTGGAGACCACCACAGTTTATCCCACTCACTGGTCACTGCCCTGAAGAAAGCTACTCCCATCCATGAAGAACTACATGTCAGGATTTGGTAGTGGCTAGTCTTGGAGGCCAATCCTCCTGGAATACACCTCTTGCAATGTCTCCAGGCAGGTATGGGTAAGAACCCCCAGCTCAATGGGTAGCAGGGTAGAAGGATTTAGGGTTTTTATGAGTTCCAGTTGCACAGATGGATTTTCACATAATAAGGTTTGATATTTAAACAGGTGGCTGTTAGTAAGCCAGTGTGTTCCTTTGGCTTGTAGGAATTGTGACTATTGCATGTGGAACCCAAACAATCATAGGCTGACCCACAGTAAGGTTTTTGGCTTCTAGAGTTAAGCAATGCTGCAACTGCTACATCTTGCATCTATGAGGGCCATCCCTGGGCTACAGTGTCCAGTTGTTTGGATAGATAGTCTACTAGCCTTTGCCAGTGACTCAGGTACTTAGTGAGTACACCTTCTGTGATGCCTTGTGATTATGGACATAGAAATAGAATAGTTTAATGAGATCTGGAAGCTTGAGGCTCAGTGTTTCCATCAGAGCCTGCTTGAGAGTGGTGAAAGCATTTTTCTTTGGGGCTTTCCACAACAGGGACTCACAATCTACCCCCTTTGTGGCTTCATACAAAGGACTCATGAGGATCCCAAAATCGGGGATCCAAATGTGGCAGAATCCAGCTGCTCTTAGGTATTCTTGCAAATTTCAGTGAGTGCTGGGCTCAGGGAGGCTAGAGATTGCTTATTTCCTTTCTGGTCCTATGGACAGAGTCCCTGTGCTTTTTTATAACCTAGATATTTGACCTGAGGTAGGCAGACTTGGGCTTTCTTTTTAGACACCCGATAACCCTCTCATTGCAGATATTTTAAGAGGGCATGGGTTCTGCTACCACAGTCTCAGTAGGTGGGCTTTCTGAGGATGAGGATGGGGTCACCTACATATTTGAGGAGAAAACACTTAGAGCTTTCTCGTTTAAAGGAATTGAGATCACCGGTCAGGGCTTGTCCAAAAATAATGGGCAAATTTTTTAATCTTTAAGGAGCTGTGACCAAGTTTGCTATTGCTTTTAACAGGGACTTGTAAAGTCCCACATAATGTCAAAAATCGGTTGACTCTGGGGTGCTATCCAAATGTGGAAGAAGGAATCTTTATGACTCTGGCATGAAAAATTGAATGAGACTGAGGATATCAAGCTGAGGAGAGTGTAAGGGCTGGGAACCGACTGAGTGTAGGGTCAATACTGCAGGGTGGACACCTCGCAAGTCCTGGATCAGGCAGTAATCCTCATCAGACTTTTTAACTGAGAAGAGGCGCTATTCCATGGAGACTGGCATGGCTTTATTATGCCTTAATTCAGAACTCTCCAAATATGTAACTGGACTTTTTTTTCTTGCACTTCATGTGGAACTGGATATTGCTTTATGCTTCCTGGGCTGGCTGTGGGCTTTATTTCATCACTAATGCCATCCACATTGGGTTGCCTACTTCCCATACTTTGGGTACTTCCTTGAAGAAGAACTGTGCAGCCATAGATTGGTTGGTTTTGCTGAGGCAGAAAGGTCTCCAATCTTTCTGTAGAGGGAGGGTTAGCAGTATTTTCAGAGACTTTGGTGGTCTCAGTGTTAACATGGATTTCCCACTGGCATCAAAGTTAATCTGAGCTTGTAGTTTAGACAGCAGATCCCAATCCAAGAGTTGGCTGGGAATTCAGGGAGATACCAGAACTCATGAGTGACTTCTTGCTGCCTGTTGTCACAGGTCCTGGCTTGGAGGATGGGTCACTGGGTGCTTTTACCAGTTGCACCTAGGATAGTGTCTTGTCTATTTGATAATGGCCTGACTGGCCTGGTCATTACAGAGTGTTGATCCTCAGGTTTGACAATCATATGTATGGTGTGGTCCCCAATTTGGACTCTGACCATAGGCACTACGGGGCTGAGAGGAGCCTTGTCTGTTCTAATAGTTCTCATTAGAGCCCTCTACTCCCAGAAGACCAATGAGATGATTTGCATGTTTTCCTTCTGAATTTTTTTAAACTGTGTTTAGTTTGCAATGTTCTGCTTGCTCTCCTGGCTAATGCTTTGGCCACTTTCTTGGCATTGAAGACCAGGATGCCAAAAATCTCTGAGAAGGAAGTTTTATTAACAGCTGGCCAGACTTGGTTAACCTCTGTCCAAAAAAATGAGCCTGAATAGGATTTCTAGGCCCCTTTTATAGAAGATGTAAGAGTGGGGAGATCAAGTGATGCTTTTATGGAAAAAGGACTTTCTTTATTAGTTTCTTAGAGTTTTCAGTGTTTGAGTACCAGGTAGGTCTGAAAAAACATATCACTCATATTCTGGGTAAGCTTGAATTAACATAGTGCCCACATTCTAGGTAAGCTTCAATTAATATATTGCCCACATTCTGCCTGGATGTAAGTTTCAATACACTTTCAGTCTGCATCCTCCCTGAATATCCAAAGCCTATAGGGCTTATATCAAATGGATTTTTGAGAACTAGGCATATAGCATAGATATAGAATTAGATAAGTTTGAATTTATGCACAGGCCATATTTGTAAAAGTGTGGAAAATCATGTTTTATGTAGGCAATTTATCCCTCAGTAAAACTGAAATAAAACAAATCCAGACCTAATCTTATGTTTGCTGAGAGGGCCCTCCTCACTCATATGTTTTATGGCCTGTAAACAATTGGTGGAAGATATATGCTAATTCAAGTCTATGGAGAACTGAAACAAACAGACCATTTGGCCATTCCTCTCTGTATAAAAGGGACTCAAAAATCTTGTTCAGAACTCAGGTTTGAAACAGAAAGCTCCTGAGTCTGGCCGGCCATCAATAAACCATTTTTCCTTCTCAAAATCATTCCTGAGTCCTTGCTATTCTATACACAAATACTTGAACCTCTCTCAAATTCTAAAAAATTTTGGGGGTCTCTCCTGGGATTGCAAATGGAGGCCAGAGACAGTAACATTTGCTGCCCCTTTCAAATCCCCTAGGAAGCTGGGAGGACTCGGGTGAACACCGAATCTGCTGCCCTTGGATTTAATTTAATCCAGAAAAATGTGGGCTACACCAAAATCTTCCAGACAAAAATTGAGGGCAATGGAATGTCTGAAGAGAAAGATTCTGGGAACAAAAAAGAACTCCTAACGTGGAAGAAGGTAAGACTCCCCGGGTGAGTGCAGTCTTGAGAACCCTAGTTTTAATTGCTAGGGAGGGAGGGTGATTACCTCCTGAGAAAACCCTAGGAGCCCCAGAAAATTGATGTGAAGCTGTTCTCTCCAGGTCTGGAAAAAGGAGAAAAACTGGGGAAAAGTCTGGTGTTTTGGGTTTGTCTAACTGCATGTTAGAATCTGGTATTGGTCTTATATCCACTGAAGGAGTGGAGGCTTGATTATAATAGGAAGGGTTGTTTATAGGTTTGAGTCCTAACGTCCTGGAGATTGGTCTGGATTTATTAAAAAAACTTGGTTACAGGAAAATGGATAAGCTTTTCTAGTGAAGCTTGGTCTGGGTGTAAAGTTAAACAGTGAAAAAGATCTAGCTGGAATCTTTTGTTATGATGAATGTGGGGGCAGCCATGCTGAAGAAATAGAGAGAGAGAACTTGTGGGTCAGATTAGTGACCGTTGTACTTCTGTCTGTGTCAGCCCAAAGCTGGTGTTGGAGTTGTGTGGTTATGTAAAGTGGTGGAATTTAATTGAGCTGTAACCCTCCCTTGCTATTGGCAAGGGGGTGAATTGATTATGGGACAAAACTGAGGAGTCTGGATGTTTGCGGAGTCTGGATGTTTGCCCATGCTCTGCTACCTCATTTTTGGTCCACCCCTGTGCTGGGGCTTGGAGGCCATCTGTGTCCATACCACACACCTGGGTTTGTTGGGGCTGCCCCAGTCAGGGTGGCTGTGACCCCAGGAAGGGTGCCAAATTTGAGTAGGTTCTGTTTGCCCATTTTGGCAGAGAGCTCGAAAGGGGGAAACAGCTTGCCCCTTTCCAGTGAGTCCACACCTTCTATTCATAAGCTGCATTCCTATTTGTTTGTTGTGCACCAGACTGCCTGGAAGGGGGAAGGTAAAGGGGATGAATAGCAGAATCAAAATAAATGCAGTAAAGTTCCCTCCCTACGGTGTCAAAGTCAAAAATACATTTGCATTCTGCCCAGGTTATTTACTTTTCAGAATCTCTCTCTATAAAACTGTAGAAATACTTTGGAATGTTTTAAAACTGTAAACACTTCTGAAGAAAGGAGGCTATCACTTAAAACAATAGACCTCTAATCACTTAATAGCCTTTTCAATGGTCTGGCTGGGAACTTCAGGGTTGTGAGACTACAGAGGAAAAAGAAAAAGAAAGGAATGAAATGACACTTTGAAATCTATGTTTAGCTTTTGTCAGTTGCTGGTGCCTAAGAATTCATGGTAAAAAAGAAAAACGTAGTTTAAAATGAATCTTTAAATGGCCAGTACTCTCTTGCTGTTGAATGAAATGCATAACTTGCAGATGAAAATTTGTTCCATTATTAAGAAAAAGCAGAACTTCACAGAATTGTTACTAATAAAATTCTTAGCTTAATTAAGAGAGGTATCCAATTCATCTTAAGGTTAAAAAAATTAATAAAAGCTGTAACTAAGAGTTAAAATCATTTATAAATGCTTTCATATTATCAAACAGCGGAAAGATAAGAACTGAAATAGCTGGGTAAATTTAACCTGAAACTATTATTGTAAGTGTAAATTCTAAACTAACCTTTCCTTCATTTATAGTTACTTCAAGCCTAACCTCACCCCTTGCTTTGCCTATGCTTATTTCATAATAGCTCCTGCCCCCTCAGTCGAGAAAAGAGATGGGACATCCCTGTCTCCTGTCCTGGTATTAGTAACCCAGCTTTGTCTTATGAATCTAAGTGTAAACTAAATTGCTGCCTGTTGGAATTCTTAGCCCTTAGGGTTAAACAACCACTGGAGTTTTATTATCTCCAAGGACTGGCGGGGGGGTGGGGGATAAAGGAAATCTCCTGCTTTAATTGTCAATGTTCTTAAGAGTGGCAATTCATGAGAGAAACCTGTCTGTCTCCCTGAGGCTTCAAGAATTAATCTTGTTTCTTATTAAAAATTCTGCTAAATTCAGGGTAAAATATAATGTTCTGAAACAAAAAAAAATTTTTAAAACATTGGGAACATTTTGGTTACAATACATTAGTTAAGAAAAAAAATTCTTATGTAAAACTGCATTGTTTCTTGTAGCTCACAGCTGCTCGTTAGCTTTCAAATAAATATGATGAGGAAACTAGGGTTGAGGCTCCCAGTTACAAAAGCTGTAAAGACCCCTGGTCCCACCTTTGTTTCCTTTCTTGTGTCTTTCTTTCTGTACTTTTATTAATTCAGTTCTGCATTGCCTTCCCTTTATGGAGACCTGTTGCTGAGCTGGTGTTGGCAATTTAGGATTTGTGTATCATCATAATGTTCCATAGAAGAAAACAAGGTAATATAAAGGAAAAAATCCCCTGTCTAGACAATGTTTCAAAGATGGTTAATTGGCTCTAGCAATGGAAGGCGGTGGCCATGGTAATTGCTAAGGGTAGGAAGAGCAAGGAAGAAGTGTGATATGGGGAATTTGGGGGATTTAGAGTTATCTTTAATGATATTGCAGGGACAAATGCAAGACATTGTTCATCCTGCCATAACGCACTAGATGGACTGGGCGAGAGTGTGAACTACAATGTAAACTATGGTCCCTGTGGTTTCTCAGTGCTACAGGGTGTATTCACCAAATTCAATGAATATGCCTTATTGATGAAAGAGGATGTTCATGTAGGAAGAGTGGGGATGGGGTGGGGTGGGGAGTAAGGTATACGGGAACCTCATGTTTCTCAACATAACATTTTGTGTGATCTATTTATTTTTCCAAATAGACAATAAAGTTGATAAAATACAATAGAAAAGAGTCAGTAAGAATAGGAAGGCGGCTATTGCATATTGGGTATCTTGACTTTATATACACACTTGTATTGTCAAAAAATTCTGGTAGTACTAGTAGTTCAAATAGCTAAAATATATGAAATTTTTTTATAACAACTCATTTTTTTCAGAAAGGTAGTTTGAATTTGCACAGCCACTTTACCATTTGCTCTTGGGTTATTTGTCTTATCCAAAGATTTACTAATACTACAATGTGTGAAAACACTCATGTATAGGTAGTAGATAACTCATCTAATCACTTTTCAGGTCTTATGCAACTTAACGATTGCCAATAATTAGCAGAGGGCAGCAGAGTTAGTCAGGAGGGAAAAAGAAGAATTATAGCTCAACACAGAAATTCTTTCTTCCAAGGTGACTTCTGGAAAATATCTGATTTGTGACCTAAAATCCCCTTGGGGACAATCAAATATTGATCATATAGACACACCCTGATTGCTGAAGCAAATGGCACTGAGTGGCTCTGGGGAAAACCAGCAAGATGGCAGCAGAGTAAGGAGCTCCTAGAGACAGCTCCTGCTACAGGGCAGTTACTAAATCCCAGAGCAATCGGAAGCTATCTGAAGCACCTGTTTGAAGGCTTGAGGAGGCCAGAAGATCATCCTGCAACATACTTGAAGGAATGGAAGGAAGCGATTGCCCATCTGCACAGAAGATTCATAGGTATAGCTCTCTACACCATGGAGGCCTGTGCTTATCCCCCACTGGAGGCACAAGTTGCTTTGGGACGTGTTTCATGGCTGGAAGTGAAAGCTCCAATTTCCAAAAAGAGGGGAGGAAGAGACGATTGAACACTAATATTTATTACTGATCAGTAAATTCAGTGGACCAAAGTATAATCCTAAGAACAGCAAAACTTTTGCCTGTCCAAGTCAGAAAGGGGCCTGTAGCTGCCATCATACCTCCACACCTGGCACAAGGGGAAGTGAGGTAAACTGAAAACCACAGTGCTGGTGGGAACTGGCTTCTTTCCATTCAGATTAGATTACAGATCTAGCCTAGGCCCCAGCACCATCTCCAGAAGGAAAGAAGCTGGAGGGATCTGTGCCGTCCTTTCTGGGAAATCTCTGACCGAGCCACAGAGGTCAGTGATTATTATACTTTGGTGTTACAAGCCACTCCAGGGCTATTCTGGTGCTGGAATTGGAAGCTCCATTTCCCAAAAACAGAGAAGGAGGAGATGGTTGGCCACCAATTTTGGCTAATAATTAGTACACTCAGTTGACTAAGGTACAAACCTAGGAACAGGTGGTGTGTGTATATATCTAAGTCAGAAAGAGGCTGATGGCCACCATTTTGACATACCCCCAGCATGAGGGAAAGCCAGGTGGGCCAAAAATCATAGCATGCTAAAAACCAGATTCTGTTACCCAGATAAGCCTGCAAACCTAGACTAGGCTTCAGCTCCACCTCTGACAGGGAGGAGGTTGGTGGGCCCTGCTTCAGTCTATCCAGGTAATGGAAAGTACATTTGATTGGCACAGACTGAATAACTGGAAGTTTACCAAGGCAACAGCAGTCATTTGGACCCACATTGCACAGATTGATGCCCACACCTGCCGCTCCATCCCTACCCTAGGAAAAGGAAAAAGAGGCATGAAGTTTCATCAGTCCCTCTGGGCAACTACAGCATTGGCCTACATGACATGGGTTATTCCACAATGCTATGACTCTGTCTCAACTCTTGGTAAAACACAAAGATGGGAGAAACTCCTTTGGGCCTTACGACAATGAAGGCAGCTTGAGCCTCCACACCATATATGACCAATTACATCCCTGGCTTCTACTGCAAAACCAGCAAGGGAGAAAAGGCAGGAAGCCCTAAACTAAAGAGAAAAACTGCACCTAGACTAAATATTCCAGTATGCCAGATGTCAAGACAGCAAAAAAATTACAATCTATACCAAGAAATGGGAAGATATGGCCCAATTACAGGAAATATAAAAGCCTCCAGATGACATAAAGAAGTTGAGATAACTTATCACAGATGTTCAAATAAATCTTCTTAATAAATTCAATGGGATGGCTAAAGAGATTAAGGATATTAAAAAGACTTTGGAGGATCACAAAGAAGAATTTAAAAGCATAGAAAACTAGCAGATCTTATGGGAATGATAGGCATAATAAATGAAATTAAAGAAACATTGGAGTCATACAACTGCAGACTTGAGGTGGCCAAAGAAAGGATTGGTGAACTTGAAGAAATGGCTATAGAGAGTGAACATACAAAAGGAAAGCTGAAGAAAAAATGGAAAAAAATGAGAAAGGTCTCAGCAACCTAAATGACAGCAAAAGGCATGCAAACATACATGTCATGGGTATTCCAGAAGGAGAAGAGGAGCAGAAAGGGGCAGAAGGAATATTTGAAGAAATAGTGGTAGAAAATTTCCCAACCCTACTGAAGGACATACATATCCATGTCCAACAAGCACAACATTCTCCCATCCTAAAAAGTCTAAATATACAAACTCTGAGACACATAGTAATCAGAAATTCAAATGCCAAAAACAAAGGGAGAAATCTGAGAACAGCAAGAGAAAAACAATGCATAACATACAAGGGACACCCAATAAGACTGAGTGCTGATTTCTTACCAGAATCCATGGCGGCAAGAAGACAGAGATATAATATATTTAAGATACTACAAGAGAAAAACACACAGTGAAGAATCATATATCTAGCAACAGTGTCTTTCAAAAATGAGGGCACGAGGAAGTGGCTGTGAATCCATCAGTTGGGCTCCCATCTACTATCTGGGAGACCCTAGCTTCATGTCCCAGGGCCTCCTTGTGAAGGCAGGCTCACCTGCACTCAATACAGACTGCCGGCCTGGGCACTGCAGAGGGCCTCCCAGTCAACCAGTTCTGGGGAGTGCAGCCTGGCCTGCCAATACCATGGAGTGCCACCAGCCTGCCAGGACCACAGAGAGCGAACTCAGCAATGTGACACAACAAAAGAAAGGGAGACAAAAGAAAAAGAAAAAAAAACCAGAAAAGTGCACAGCGAATGGACACAGATACCAGACAACAAGTAAGCCACAAGGAGTGGGAGAGGGGGTAAAATAAAATAAATGAAGGCAAAATTAGAATACTCACAGAAAAACAGAACCTAAGAAAGAGATCAGAATTTCAGGAAATACGAAAGGGTGTGCTAGAGCCTGAAAAGAAAAGACAGGAGAAAAAGGCCTGGAAGAGATTCTAGAAATGAAGATTACACCAAGAAGAGTAATTAAAAGTGTCAGAAGACATGGAGCTGCCCTGGATGGTGCTTCAGAGATAATCACCGGACATTGTAAATCCTCACAGGGCCTACATGATGGAATAGAGGAGAGTATGGGCCATGATGTGAACCAATGTATATGAGGTGCAGAGGTGCCCAAAGATGTACTTACCAAATCCAATGGATGTGTCATGATGATGGGAACGAGTGTTGTTGGGGGGGGGAGAGGGGGGGTGGGGGGGTGGGGTTGAATGGGACCTCACATATATATTTTTAATGTAATATTATTACAAAGTCAATAAAAAATAAAAAAATTAAAAAAAAAAACAGTAAATGGAAAAAAAAAAAGTGTCAGAAGAGTGGTGAAAATAAACTATGGCAGATAAAACTCAGATAATCAGGAGTAAACTTAACCAATGATGTGAAGCACTTGTATTCAGAAAACTGCGACTCAGTGTTAAAAGAAATTTTAAAAGGCCTTAATAACAAGAACATGCCCTGCTCATGGATTGGAAGACTAAATATCATTAAGATACCACTTCTTCTCAAATAAATTCAATTTGATCCTTATAAAAATTCCACTGAGATTTAAAAAAAATGAAAACATGATTATCAAATTTATTTGGAAGGACAAGGAGTCATGAGTAGCCATAAACATATGAAAAGGAAAAGTGAACCCTCATCTCCATACTTTAAGTCATATTACCTAAATATAGGAGTAAAAAGAGCATGGTTGACAGACACATACACCAACGGAACCAAATGGATGATTCAGAAACAGACCCTCACATGTAGGTCAAGTGATTTTGGCTAGGCTGATAAACACATAGCTCGGATAGAACTGTCCATTCAACAAATGGTGTGAAAGAAATGGATATCCATAGCTGAAAGAAGGAAAGAGGACCCCTATCACACACGTTATGCAAAAATTAACTCAAAATGGATCAAATACTTAAAAACAAAAGCAAGAAACATTAAAACTTCTAGAAGAAATTATAAGAAAATATGTTTTAGATTTAGTGGTAGGTGGTGGATTCCTAAAGAAGATAGGAGGTGGACTGAGATGGACTACTGATTTTACTGTATGTAGAAGTTTAATTGGCTTTACTGTTAAAGTGTGGAAATGTGTAGAGTGAATGGTAACACATTGAGTAACAGCTAGTTTATAAATGGGAATGTGACTGAAAATGGTCAACTAGGTATGTAAATGCCAATTGACAGGATGCTAGAGAATAATCTAGGAACTGAATAGCATGATAAACCAAGCAGTGGATGAGAACTGTGGTTGATGGTACAGGTGCAAGAGTGTCCTTTGTGAGCTAGAGCTAATGTTCTTCCCTACTGCAGTGTGTTGGGAATGTGGAGAAGCATGGGAAAAATACAGTTGGAGTGACCTATGGACTGTAGTTAATAAAAATATAATATTCTTCCATCCATTTGAAAGATGTACTGTGTTGATAATGATGCAGTATGGAAAATGCAAAACAAATGTACACTATGGACATGGTAACAATCAGATGATATTATCATACCAGTAGCAAATGTTCCACCACATTGTGGTGTGTTGATGGGGGGGGGGGGGTGTTGTTTGGGAATTCTTCACATGTGCATGTTTATTTTATAGGATTACATATTCTGTCATAAAAATATATATATTTAAAAAATAATAATACGGTGGGTTGCGGGTAAAGCACACCAAACGTAAGATAAGGACTATGCTTAGCAGTTAGATTTTGACAATATTCTTTCATAATTTCTAACAAATATCTCATGACAATGCACGGTTTTGGTGGAGGGTTGCTGTATGGGAGCCCTGATGATGCTGCATGTTTGCTTTGTAAGTTCACAACTTTTGATGTACACTAAATTGTTTATCTATGTTCTTATATAAATGATATAAAGATAATAATAGGGTTTGCTGGAGAGAAAATACTTTGGTTAGTATTTAACAATGCTCTTTTATCATTAGTTACAAATGTTTAACAATAATGCAAGTTATTGGTGGTAGGGTGAGTTATAATTGTCTTGTATGATGTTATATATGTTTGTTTTGTAAGTTCACAACTACTATTATACACTTATTGTTTATGTAAGTTTATGTATGAGTGGTATACATCAATAAAATAATTTTTAAAATTGTACTTGAAAGGAAGCGGATGTGGCTCAAGTGGTTGTGCATCTGTTTCCCAGATGGGAGATCCCAGATTCGGTTCCCAGTGGCTCCTAAAAACAAAACCCCCACAAACAAACAAACAAACAAACAAAAACTACTATGACCAATATGATAAACTTTCTTGATGTCAAAGCAAATCAATCCTCTTCATGTCTCTTTTTTTTACAACCTACTTTTTTTTAATTACTGCTGGCCTCTTTCAATTTCTTGAAATAATCTCTTCTGTTAGTTTATCCTGGTTTGCTTTCCTTAATTACTTCAATTCTTAGAAAATATCTCCACATCAAACTGAGATGTAAATGTTATAATTTCTAGGATATAGTTTAAAAAGTTGATAACAATCGAGGAAACTTAAGGCAGTAAATTGTAAGGAAATGCGTATTTAGACTGAGCAATCCCCTCCAAGCTAGGAGAGTTGTTCTGATGGTCCAGAGAGTCCAGCAAAGTCAGAATTCAATGATTACATGGTCCTCCCAATATTTCACTTCCAGTGCTGGTGTCCACTATGTTCACATCCAAGATTCCTACAACATGTTCAGTGGAGTCTAAGTGGGCCTGCCTCCCACCAAGCCCGAGTTAGGTCCTCCCATTGAGTGTATGAGCTGAAAGAATACCTGTCACATTGGCTAGATTTTATTAGTTTACCCACCAATCTCTTACTAAAAGTCAATTACTTCACACCACATATATGCTTACCAGAAATTATACCTATTTGTGTCTAGTCTCGCTTCTGAAAACATTCTCCAAGTTAATGAAGGACTGAGTGCCTTACATGAAATCTTCAACTATGTCTTCTGAAGCCCAGCAATCTGGTTGCTGTGAAGGAATAAGACTGGGAAACATGAGAACAGTTCCCAGTCATCTCCATCTTGTTACACAGAAGCAGCTGGACCAATAGAAAAATAGAATGTCAAATTAGAGTTCCTACAAAGGGGGCCCCTGGTAATCTGTCTTCAGGTTTCTGACTCTAATTATTTCATATATCATACAATACTTGTTATTTTTATTTGTCCTATTTCACTCTACATGATCTCTTTGAGTTTCATCCATGTTGTAGCATATACCATAACTTCCTAATGTTTTAGATCCTAATAATATTACACTCTATGTGTATACCATATTGCAATTACCCATTCATCTGTTGATGGCCATATGGGTTGTTTCCACCTTTTTGCAATTGAGAATAAGAACACTATGTGCAAATGTCTGCTTAGTTCCTCTTGACAGTTCTATTAGGTAATTACATAGAAGGGGATTTGTCAGGTCTTGTCAACAGTAACTCTTTTGTTGTTGTTCAAAGACCCAATGTATGACACCACAATGGATTATCTCTCATATCCCCTAACCAAATATGGCCAGTGATAGTTTGTATATTAAGTTATTTTTCAGTGGGCTATTCCATAAATGGCAACTGGATCAAGGTGGTTGAAAGTCTAGTCATATTAACCATGTCTGCCCTTATCAACTTCTGAGGTATTGGATAATTGCAGAGAATTGGAATGATGATGTTTCCAACTGTAATGTGTCCTTGTCTATTTCATTTATCAGTTCCATTAATTGGGATGTGGAGAATAGGCCCTTTCATGACTATGAAATAACAATCTTTATTACTAATAATCTTCATTTGGGGAAATCTATTTTGTTTTGAAGCAAATATTGAGAGTCATACTTTTTTTTTGGTCCGTGTTTTCATGGTATATATTACTCAACATTTTACAGCTTACCCTTTGATGCATTTAAATTGAAATGGGTTTTCTTTAAACTACATATAGAGTAATTGATGCAGCAAAGAACATTTTAAGTTTCAGTTTTCCCAAGTTTCTTGCTTTCTTGTTTTTTATAATAAGGGAATTTTTTTGGTTCAGATTCCTATGCAATCAAGCTTAGCAGTAAGTTTTCCCATAAGAGTTGAAAACTGGAAACTTTCTAAGTTCCTAGAGGTGACGAGAAAAACACATTGTTCCATAAGTAAACATTGGAAAATCACTCAGCATCAAAATCAATGAATATCTGATACCCATTAAAGTGGGTACAATTTGAAATATTTTTTTTTCTAAGAGATAGTAACTGTTTAGTTACTTTTGTTTAAAATACATACTGTGCAATTCAATTTATGTAAACTCAGGAAGATACAGAGAGACAAAAAAATTATATCACTACATGTATTTAGAGAGAGGAGGAGAGAATGGTTTGGAGGAAGGAATTAAAGATATAAGAGGAAACTTTAGAGGCTGATGGATCTGTTCACCTTCTTGATTGTTGCTATGATTAATGGATTAACACATATGTTATTACTTACCACACTGGAAAAAAGAAATGCATGCAGTTTATTGCATGTAAATTATACCTCAGATAGGCTGTTGCAACTAAGCATATGAATATATATTTACAGAAAATGCAATAGAAAGACAGGCAACTACAAGTGAACTGTCAGGGACTCCTACAAATTCATCTGTACGAAACCTGGTAAAGTATATGTTTTCTAAGCAAATACTAGAATACAAAATCACACCATAATAGAGATAGGTTTTCTGAAAATGTCACCTAGAATGTCAAAATCTGTCCTGGTTAAAGGGAGCAAAGACTCAGACTTTGGGGATCTCTCATCAAATATGAGCCTTTGGGCACATCACACAATCCTTCTACGGTTTCTGTTTGGAGATTAACATCTATAAAATAGAGTTAACACTGCCACCTAATTCACATGATTTGGAGGCTTTTGAAAAAAAGAATATCATCATATTAATCTTTGTGATATTAAATTCTTTATGTATTTTACTTCCAGATTCTGAATCAAATATTATGCTCATTCTAATAGTTTATACATCAAGACTGCTATCTTGCTCTTTGATTTACCCTAACAATTTTTCATTGAACACTAGACTTCTTGCATGAAACAATAGATATTGTTTCATTATTTTATTTCCTTCATTATTACTTTATTATAATTCATTTTTCTTCATTTGAGATTATCACACTCTACCTTCTACAAGGCCTGTATTTTGGGGGGCTCCATGGGTGTGATCATGCTTGGCTTGGAGATCATTGTAGCTGTCTATACCTGAGCTGAATTTTTTTGCTCTGGGCACCAAAATGTTAGTTTCCTCCAGTGATACTTTGTTTTTCTCTGCCTGTTTGGCTTAGGATTATTTATTTATGCTCTCTGCAAAGACAACTCCCCCTTTTTCTACTTTTCCATGTTAACTCCTCTTTTATTCTTGTAGTTTTACATCTGCAAAGTGGAGGTAACACTGATACTTATTACCATGTTTGGCATGCTTTTGTAAAAATTAAATAAAATGGTTGGAATGTATTTAGCTCAGTTAAACCATATAAAAAGAAATCATATTATCTTGAACATTACAACTGCCAACTTCACAAGTGCACTCATATCTGCTCTGGGCACTGTCCCCTCTGAAGGCCTCTGACCCAGACTTGCTATATGGTTGGAGGGAATGAAAATATGGGGCCCAGCTACAGCTGATTAAAACCAGCCTAGCCTTGATCCTGCAGGTTTGGGAGCAGAGTTCCAGCCAAGGATTCTGAGGTGTTCACTTTCATTGATAGGAATCAAACAGAGACTATTCATCCAGGAGTTAGAGCTTAGCTGTGTTTATATTACTGCCAGTTTAACAGGAACTTCTTGGAAAAAATATTGAGTGTATGCGTACATATGAATGAGAGGAGGACTGACAATGTGTGTTGATTTTCTGACCAGATGTCTTGTATCTGGAGGTGTCCAATATGGGTTTCAGATGGTGATTTCTGGGGAGTCTTGTCCTGCACATTCTTGGGACATGACTCTCCTGAAGATCCTAGGGATTCACTTTCAGTAGTTATTGGATGAGCACTTTCAAGCTGTGTCAAAGGAGGGGTGTGTGTGATGAAACTTATGATGAGGAATCCATGAAGGCCCGGTTCATCAAATAAAAAAATAATGCCCAGAGCATGCTGTGTCTGCAGATGGACAGTCTGTGAACAGAGGACATGCTGTGTACTACTTACTCAGTAAAAGTGAAGGAAGGTATTGTGAGCCCAGACGCAAATCTCCCCTGCAGAGTGGCCTCAAGGGGGCACTCAGAACACTTCAATTCCAGGATCATGTGTTCACAAAGTCAAGGGAGGGTGACTTTAGTCATCTAGAGATTCCTCCAAGGATATCTGTGTCCCCTTCTGTCACAGGGATCAGTTGTTCTGATCAGTAGTCAATGTCATTGTGGACACATGGACAGTCCAGCTGCTGAGAGTAGTGTAAGCAGATCTGATAACCACAGGAACTGTCGGAACCCAGAGGAGCTTAGCAAGGGACTGCAGATCTTGGCCAGCTACAACAGATGTAATGAACAAAAGTGTAGCTTAGCAATCCATACTCAGGGTGCCTGCCATGGACAGTTCCTGCTGCCACCTACAGCCAACAATGTGAATGTTCAAGACCCAAGATTTGCTTTGTGGGACCCACATTTGAGGGAAGAATGTAGGAACCCAGTTCTACACATCTCTACAGGGCCAGCAGGACTGACTGAGGAGGTTCTCAGAAAAAACAAGCCCAGAGGCAGGACGAGGGTAGAATATGTAACCCAGGGAACAGGTCAAGGGGCAGATGAGGGGAAGCTCATGATCACGAGCCAATAAGTAGGTACAGGGCAGGTGCAAGGAAAGATCTTTTTTTTGTAAAGATCTATTTTATTTATTTCTCTCTCCTTCCCCTTGTCTGCTCTCTGTGTCCATTTGCTGTTTGTTTTTCTGCACCCTCTTGCATTATCCAGAGGCACTGAGAAACTGTATCACTTTTTTGTTGCGTCATCTTGCTGCATCCACAGTCCATGTGTGCAGCAACACTCTTGAACCGGCTGTGCTTTTTTCATGTGAGATGACTCTCCTTGTGTGGTGCACTCCTCTGTGGGGTGGCTCTCCTTGTGGGGTGCATTCCTCACATGTGGGGCACCCCAATGCAAGACACCCTTGTGGGGCATGGCACTCCTTGTGTGCAGTAGCATTTCGTGTGGGCCAGCTGTCCACTCAGGAAGCCCTTGGGATCAAACCCTGGACCCTCCATATGGTAGACAGATGCTCTATCAGGTGAGCCACATCCACTTCCCTGAAGCTCAGGATCATTGATTCCGGACCATACTGAGACCAGAAGACAGGGTAAGGGACAGGTAAGGGGAATTCCAACACTACTGAGTCTAGAGGACGACACCATGGAGCGTAACCTCCATAACTAAGAAATGTGCAGGGAGCACTCAGCAACATGAAACCCAGGGACAAGGACTAAAATCAGTGCAGTGGGAGATCAGTATCACTGAGCTTAAGACCATATGGAAGAAAACCTCAGGGACATGGAGCCAAGGGGTAAGAAACAGGGGTAGGTAGAAGTCAGAAGCACTCATCCCAGGAACCATGATGAGGGATAGATGCAGGGGAGCTGAAAACCACTAGTCCAGACCAGAACAAGGGACAGGTGCTTGGGGTAAAAGGAGCATGTAACCTAGGTGACTGGACTTGAAACATGTATAGGAGGAGCCTATGAGACTACCTTTCAGGATAAGACTTCTTTAGTAATCTTAAGGATTCGATAAATCTGGTTTTCACTCAGCTACATGGACAAAGACAGAGATTTAGTGAAATTTCATTACTACATTTAAATTTGGGTAATTTCATTGATAAATAACAACTATAATGTTATGTGAAACAAAACAATATACAAAGAAATACATCCTAATTAATTGATGTAAACAAAATACCACCCTCACAATCAATGCAAAAACCAAGGAGATGTGGAACTATGTCACCCATGAAAAATGCAATTTGATATTCAGCACAGTGTCCTCACAGTGAAAAAATCACTCCACATGTGGATTTCATTTTCCTGCTGGCCCCTGCACTCACAGCACCTCCATGCATGAACTATGAACGTCCAGAATTCCTCATGCACCAGATCCTAACCTTGGAACACGCCTTATGATGTTCTTCTGAATCTTCAAATCCTCCCATAATCATGGTGACTGTAGTATACTGGCTAAGTTCTTTTCAGCTCATGTTACTGCTTCACAAACTTGGTATCAGGCTGGAGTTGAAGGTCATATGAAATTTATTAATTAATCATTAACTAATATTATTGAGTAGCCAGGTTGTAATATTTTTCTTTCATGTTATTTTCTGAGATGATAATTTAGAAAGATATATTTAGAAATGAGTGGATCAAAGTTGATCAATGATCAAGTGAGTGGGGTTGACCTGCACCAGTAGCACAGCTGTGACATTGACACGCCTGACAGGGCAGGACCAAGGCAACCAGTGCTTGAGCAATCATGGTGGCCAGCGGTGAGGGTGCATATAGGTGCTTTCTGACTCCCAGAGGGAATTATACCACTAATATGAGTAATGAAAATATATAACAGCTCTGGCAATTTTCTTAAATTTTACACATGAAGTTACAACTGAGGAATAACATCAACAAATTGGAGAAAGTGGCACCAAGTATCCTTTCCTCCACTGATCATTCAAAAATAAATTAGAATTTATTATAATCAGCATTGTCAGGGAAAATATACACATTATATGGTATATACATATCATATATGCTATCTGTGAAGTAGATATGTACATAAAGAGACCCAAACAAATACATATATATATAATCCCTGGGAAGAGGGGTACAAGGAACTCATTCCCTGAGCCATTATTAAATCTTTGGCCATGCCTGACACCCCATTCCACACATTACCTGCCTGATGTAAAGGAACATGATTTCAGTGAGGGACACCCCAGGAAAGGGACCCTATTCTCTGAAGGCTCAGACAGCAACTTCCTCCCACAGTTCCACTAGGACAAGGAACTCCCCTCATTCCTTTCATTTTACATACAAACTTGCCTCTCAAATGCAAAAATGAAGATTACTTAGAACTGAGTAGGCTGAGAACAGAGGACACTGCCAAGTATTATTGTGCAAGGTTATTTTGTCATGGCAAACCCAGACAAAATTCTTCCCTGCAGGGCACAAGTGACTGGACTGTAGAGGAAGTTCTTGACCACTAGGTGGTGATGAAAGTTCAACACAAGGAGCTGGTTCAGAACATGTAACCCCCAGAGAATAGCCATTGCATCTTTTCTAAGCATTGCTACGATATACCTACAATTCAAAATCAGAACAGTTTCTTTCAATATTACTACTTGTCTGCTTAAATATATTCATACTTATATAATCATATAAAATTCTATGTAAATTTTGGGAATTTACATTTACAGGGATGGTCAAACTTATATTTACCATCATTGTCAAGTTATTAAATGCCCCCATATCACACCTCTTCTTCCCACTGCCTGCCTTCAGAAACTCCCATGAACACTGTCTCCACATTGATGATATAACTTCTTCCATTGCTAGAGTCACAATAATTCCATAGTAGAATAGCAATAAGGCCACACTAATCTATATTTTATTTCTCCGTCCTGAGGACCTGGGATGGTGATGTCCACCCCACCTCTATATCAAGAGGGGGTTTAGATCCCACATGGCTGATGGATGGGATTGGAGCACAACACCATGGTTGAATAAATGACAGGCGATCTGAGGGCCACTCAGAGCCAAGAACTAAGCTTGGAAGCCATACTAAGGAAAAACAGGAGACAAACGATTCATTTGGTGTGCAATTTCAGCCTGGGTAACCCCAAAGAGCCTTACTATAACAAGGAAAATTAAAATGGATTATGGAAAAAGAGACAACAGAGCAGTGCTTAGTCTGACATGTACATTTCAGCAAGAGGAGGAGATTTAGATGTGTAATCCATTATGGTTTAAAGATTCCGAAACTGGCATAGGCTTTCTCTTTGTTTCAGCCTGTATAAAAATTGCCCTGCTTACAGAATCCCACTGCGGTCTTTTCTGAGTCTGATTGGAAAAGACTCACCAGGCTGCCCTGAATAGCCTTAGATGTCTGATCCTGGAGACCACTGGCAGAGCCATTTCTGCTTTCTTTTTTCTTAATTTATTTTTTCTCTCTTTAATTTTTTTTAATGTTAAATTCAAAAATTTCTGCTTTCTTAAGGTGAGCCCGTGTTTGGAAATGTTTCCTTAGAATACAATACAACTTTCCTATTTCTGACTCCTCAGTGGAAAGCACACAGGCTTAAATATAAAGAGGTTACCAGGTGGAAAATTAAATGCATATTGTATATAAGAATTACTGTGGTCTATGGCTCTTGTGAAGAGAAGTTCAATAATTAGGAAAAAAAAAAGAAAAAGATAGGATGTAGAATTTTTCAAAGTCAACACGTATTCTATATCTAACCTTTAAACCCATTGCTATATGCCATCTTACTAGTAAGGGAACCTGACATTATATTGGGCTTCAATTTTCAGGAGGTTTTGGATCACAGAGCGGTTCAACAATGGCAGTGGAGGAATACTGGTATAGGATAATATTGACAGGTGATATATGGCTGACAGGGAGCTATACAGGGCATATGTCCAGGGTGCATGGTAATGTTTGGATATACTCATAGTGGCAATAATTAAAAACTACTGCTGGGGTGGGTAACTGGGTTCCTGGCCGGGGGTGCTCTGTCGTGGTCACTAGGGGAGCAGCAGCAGTCCCCCAGGTGCAACGGTAAGGACCAGGAAGGAAGGAGGATCCAACAGTGAGACCATGATACTAATGACTATGCTTGTGAGCCTATATACCTGCAATAAGAACAAGGCCTAGAGCAGCATTTGTGCCTAGGAGTTTCCTCCTGACAGCCTTCATGTTACTCAAATGTGGCCAGTCTCGAAGCCAAACTCAACATGTAAATGCAATGCCTTCCCCCCAGCGTGGGACATGACACCTGGGGATGAGCCTCCCTGGCACCGAGGGATCACTATCAAGTACCAACTGATGATGCAACTGGAAAATGACCTTGAATTGAAGGTTCAATGCGGATCTAGCAGAATATTCCTGTCTACATATAATAACATGACTTTAAAATGCTGTTTGACCTAATGTAAGGGGAAAATGGAAAGGAGAAATGAGTTTATATGGCTACAAGTCTCTGAAAAAGAGTCTGGAGGCTGTCATAAGGATTGCCCTTATGCACAACTGAGCAGAATCTAAGAGACAGATGAAGTAGATACAACCCCAGGTATTGGTTCCTTTGAGGGCTAAAGAGACCCACGGGCTCTATGGTCATGACAGATGGGGTTCACTGCCATGTCAGATGGCCCTTCTTTGGAGCTGGTGTTTCTGCATGATGAAACTGGATTCAGATGGAATCTCTTTTCATTAGACTTTCATGCTACTTTACTGGAATTGTAGTTGGTGTTGGGGTTTAAGATATATTTCGGGGATTTGAATCTCTGGACTGACAATATGATAGCCAGGCCCTGAGCCTCAACAGACTTCAGCTCCTACAATCTGATTTATTGGACTCACCTCACTCAGCTAAGATGGAGTTGAAGAAGGACAACCACCACACCATGGAGCCTAGAGTGCCTACAACTGAAAGCAGGATTGCATCCAGTATCCATGTGGAATCTGAGCCTCCTCTTGACATAGAGATGCCACGGACATAACCAATCCAAGATCCACTGAGAAAAGGTGGCATTGGAGTGGAGTGGGAAAAGTGGACATGGTGGCTGATAGAGGTATGGGGAATGGCAGGAAGAGATGAGAGGTGGAGGCGCCTTTGGGACTTAGAGTTGCCCTGGATGGTGCTTCAGGGGCAATCACCGGACATTGTAAATCCTCCCAGGGCCCACTGGATGGAATGTGGGAGAGTATGGGCTATGATGTGGACCATTGACCATGAGGTGCAGAGGTGCCCAAAGATGTACTTGCCAAATGCAATGGATGTGTCATGATGATGGGAAGGAGTGTTGCTGGGGGGGGGGGGGTGAGAGGTGGGGTGGGGGTGGTAGGGTTCAATGGGACCTCATATATATATATTTTTAATGTAATATTATTACAAAGTCAATAAAAAAAAGACAAATGCTGAATTTGATAGCATCTCTCCTCAGAATCTGCTGAATTTTTATAGTAAGCTCAAAAAACAGTGATTTTTCAATATACTATAATGTATGTATTTGAGAATATCAATGGTTGTCCAGAACCCCCTTTAAGTCAACATAGTCAGTAATGATCTTGGTTATCTTCTTTCATGCTGAAATGAGGAAAAAACTTTCCTACACTGGCAGATATGTGAGAGTTTTTCTTTTGAAAAGAACTTTGCTTCCTTCAATTTTATTTATTTCCCTTAAATCTTTGCAAATAAATTCATGAAAATTAGACAGATACTCTTTTAAATTGCTGGATTAATGTGAAAGTTACTAAATGAACTGAGGGAAACACCTGAGTGTTCTGTGCACTGGACTCAGCCCCCACTGTAGAATGAGGACAGGATTTTCCAAGATACAAGGGAGGGAGGATAGGGAGGGGCAGAGTGAGATAAGGAGGAATTACTGTTGGGATCCAGGTCTTTGCCTCCTAGGGCAGCCCATGTCTCTTTTCTCATTCTAGGATACTCTTATTTTAGGAAGAATCTCTCAGTTTATCTTTGAGGTTTTGATGGACTCCCAGTAATGAGCTTCTGAGTCTTCACTTCTTAGCTTGCACCTTCTGAATGACCTCTGGGGAGTGAAACCACTGTCCTTTTCTCTCTGTCCTGAGACTGCCTCCTTGTGGTCCCCTCTCCATTGTGCCTCTGCCCTCCCCTCCTCAAAATGGTAACCTCTGCTTTGGATCCTGGAAACCTGATGGTTTTGTGGAGCCCCTGCCTCTTGTCACCTGCTGCTACTCCCACAGGCACTTCATCCTCTCCACTGCCCCAGGAAGTAATCCATTCATCTCTCCTTGATCATTGGTACCTTTCCCCAAGTGCAGACAGGCTATTTCAACAGTTCCATTGCCATCATATTGGGGTCTGCTTTATAAATGGGCTCGATACCTTTTGTTCCTCTCCCAACTTCATCCTGCCCTGCTTGCTGGACAACTGCAAACAAGGGGAGATGTTATTGTGATGCCTCACAGTAACACTAACACAAACTTCCAGCCTCCCTCATTCCTCTCAGGTTTTGGATGGATTTGTGACCTACCACTTTTATGCAAAGCTTTCAAAACTTTGGCCAAAATTATTGCATTTTAACACCTCACTGTCAAAAAGAAACACTCCCTCATGTTCTTTACTCAAAATGCATTTGAAGATGATTCAGAAAATGAAGGACAGCTCCCAGAGGTCATAATGGCAGAAGAGTTTGGGTCTGTGCTGCATTGTCCTACCT
Source organism: Dasypus novemcinctus (assembly GCF_030445035.2). Classification (NCBI taxonomy): domain Eukaryota; kingdom Metazoa; phylum Chordata; class Mammalia; order Cingulata; family Dasypodidae; genus Dasypus; species Dasypus novemcinctus. Next base: position 57,645,813 of record NC_080691.1, on the reverse strand, counting down.
CAGCTGCTGCTGGAGGTGAAGGACTTAGGAGGTCTCTCCAGAAATAGGTACTCCAGAGCTCCCTTCTTCTGCAACAGTCTCCCAGGCAACAGAGTTAACCTCCAGGTGGATCCGAGTAAAAAAACAAAACAACCTTTTGCTAAAAGCCACAGGAGTCACCCCCATCATGAAAACAATGAAGTGGGCTGTAGAGTGAACCAAAACCATCCAGGGACACATAGAACTCATCAAAATGTTCCTTAAACCTGTGGACTCAAAACAATTGTTTATTTACACAAGTCAGTCCTTTGCCCTTTCCCCACACCAGGAAGTTGTAGCACTCCTTGAATGTTTTGGCACTAATGGTAGAGTGGTCCTACATTACCTCAAATACCAGCCATGGGGATGAACCACAGAGAAAAACAACGTGAAACTTAATATTTTTTAAACTATTTAATTAATTTATTTATTTCTGTCTCCTTCCCCCCCCCCCCCCACTGTCTGTTCTCTGTGTCCACTTGATTGGTGTTCTTCTGTGTCTGCTTGCACCACCAGTGGCACCGGGAAACTGCGTTTCTTTTTTGTTATGTCATCTTGCGGCATCAGCTCTCCACCTATGCATTGCCACTCCTGGTCTGTCTGTGCTTTTTTCACACAGATTGCTCTCCTTACAGGGCACACTCCTTGGTGGCATCCCTGTGTGGCAAGGCACTCCTTGCATGCTGCAGCTCTGCACGTGGGTCAGCTCAACACACGCGTCGGGAGGTGCTGGGTATTGAACCATGGACCGTCCCATATGGTAGGAAGGTGCTCTGTCTGTTCAACCACATCCGATTCCCCAACTTAAAATTAATGTTCACAAAGGAAACAGAAACTCTGATACATTTTGATGCTTGTGGCAAGATATTTCAGAATATGATCTACTTAGCATGTATACTATGATTTGTGTTTATGTATAAAGAAACACCCATAGGTATAGATTTAATTTTCAAAAATATAATTTGTAATAATACACTAATCATTATAAAAGAGAGTATATTGCTCCTACTATTCATAATCCAGATCTACCTCCAAAATATTAAAAAAGAGACTAAAAAGCTTCAAAATGTGTCAAAGTGTTTACTTGTAAAATTAGCACCCCATTGATTTTTTCACTGTAAAATTCACTTACTAAGGTATTAATTTTTGTTTCATTTAGGGAAGTTCAATTTGTCAGGGGAGTGAGGTATGCCTTGATTTTTTTAACATTTATGTCTGTAATTATTTTGCAATATCGACCTGCTGACTGTATTTCTTACATTGACCAGAGGAGGAAAACTTTGCTAACAGGGAGTTTAGTGATTTGGTTTAACTTATTTGACAGGTGATAATGGGGGGAAACCTGCTCCTGCCAGGAAGTAAGCCTATTGACAAACTGGAAGACAGTGTTAGAGAATATGCATAGCTTAAAATGAATTACTTAATTGAGAAACAGACAAATTAACAAATTTAAGACAATCGAATAGTAGTGACTGTTCATTCCTATCATTTACTGACTTCTGAATCGCAGTGGTGTAACTGCTTTGTTTATCTCTTATTTATGTAATTCCAGGTAACTTATGGGTATCTCTGACAATATCTTCGTGTGTTTCATAAATATTTTCCAACTAGAAACACTTCAAAAATAATTGAAAAAATGCCTTTAGGTATTGTGTGTATTTCATGCCATGACTAATAGCATACCATTTTTCTCATGCTATTGGATAAGTAATTGCTTAAAGTTAGACCACACTTTTTATTCATTCAATAATGTGTTTATAATGCAACATTTAAAAAGAAATCATTTCAACTAATCAATTCCCAGACTCCTCATGAACATAAAATGAGAAAATAAATGAGTACTGTTTTAAGGTTCTAATTTTGAGGTAATTTCACTGACATATACATAAAAGCATATGCTGTGAAAATTTCATTACACATAAGCTTTAAAAATATGCTCCCACTATGAACAAATGAACAAATTTCTCCAATAATCCATCTCCTTAGGATGTACATCTTGTTCAGCCTTGAAGTTCTTATTTATCTCAGTCTTGCTTGGAGAGGAGTTAAACTGAGTTCATACGGAACAAGATGACATAAGACATTATGAGAAGCCACCTCAAGGATTTGAGCCAGTACCTGCAGGATGACCATTAGGTTCTGCCTGTGCTCACTCTGCCCTCAGTGTTGAGCAGGAGGAGGCATAAGGCTGGCATCCCCTTGGAGCATGAGGGATGGCTTCCTCCATGGCCATGGTCATCCACTAAAGGACACTGGGGATGGAGACAAAGGTTCTGGTGGTGGCCACAAACTCCATTACGGCACCAGGTTGAGGGGGGATTTTGGGTGTTGGCTTCTAAACATTCACAGAAAGCCCCTCTAATCCCCATCAGACCTTCAGGCACATACTTAGCAGAGATCTTTATTTTGCCCTGGAAAGTTCTCACAGTTGTATTGTTGTGGAAGCAGAGCGATTTAATAATCACATATTGAAGGCTCAGACTCAGGAATATTCTTGAGAAGGAAAATTTAATAATGACCATCTGGGCTTGGGGATTCCTTTCCAAAAATCCGAGCCCTGAATAGGATTTCTGGGTTCCTTTTATACAAAGGATGTAGGTGTGGGGGAGTCAAATGATGGTTTTATGAAAAAAGGACTTTTCTTTGTTAGTTTCTTAGAGTTTTTAGTGTTTGAGTAGGAGATAGGTTTTGAATTAAAATATCTCCCACATTCCAGGTAAACTTTAATTAACAGATCACCCACCTTCCTTCTGGATGTAACATTTTTTTTTACGATTTATTTATTTATTTATTTGTTTATTTATTTATTTATTTATCTCCTTTCCCCCCACCACCACCCACCCCCCCGCCCCACCCCGGTTGTCTGTTCTCTGTGTCTATTTGCTGCATCTTCTTTGTCCGCTTCTGTTGTTGTCAGGGGAATCTGTGTTTCTCTTTGTTGCATCATTTTGTGTCAGCTCTCCATGTGTGCGGCACCATGCTTGGGCAGGCTGTACTTTCTTTCACGCTGGACCATTCTCCTTACCCACTCTCCTTACAGGGCACACTCCTTGAGCATGGAGCGCCCCTACACAGGGGACACCCCTGCGTGGCACTGCGCTCCTTGCGTGCATCAGCACTGCACCATGGGCCAGCTCCACAAAGGTCAAGGAGGCCCAGGGTTTGAACCACGGACCTCCCATGTGGTAGATGGACGCCCTAACCACTGGGTCAAGTCCGCTTTCCTGGATGTGACTTTGAATACACATTCCATTTACATCTTTCTGAAAAGTAAAGCCTATAGTGTCTGTATTACTTAACTGGCTTTTTAGTCACTAGGCTCTCTTGGATAAAGAATTAGATTATTTTGAACTCATGCACAGGCTATATTAGTATCAGGAACCCATTTAAAAGCAGAGCATGGGGTTTATACTGTCTAGGATGGAAGTCCACAGGTAGCCTGAGAACCTGAACCAAAAGCTTCAGGAGAGCTTGGAGGAGGACTGCAGGGAGAGGAGGATCTCTTGTCTGGGTAATGTGCAGTGTCTTTGAGAGGAAGCTGGTTGATGCCTCAAGCTCCAAGACTTTCAGGCAGCACCTCCCTGATATTCAATTGAGCTCCTTTGAATGGCTGATCCTCCAAGAATTGAACATGCTCTGGATATCATGTAGGAGCTCATAAGATCAGACTCAGCTGGCTGTCCAACCTAGCTTCTGCTTTATTTCTCTATGGAATCAAAGTAAACAGCTTGTTATTCCCCATTTTTGGGGCAGCTGGCGTTGGCCTTGACACACAATTGCTCAGAGGCTCAATCTACACTTGAATGCAACTAGCAGAAGGGAGGAAGAGAACATGCTGGCTATCATATCAACCATGTGGGTATTACAATGATAAACCTGGGGAATAAGAGGAGGTGGAAGGAGAAAGCACTGAACTGTTTCTAGGACTGAAATGCTTTTCCAATCACACAGCATCATAGAAATTCTTACTGACTGTTGTCACATAGAACTCTAGATGCAGAAACAGCAGGGCAAGAAAGAGCCTCAGGTGCAGGAGTGAGTTGATGTACCCTATGGGGAAAGACATGCAAATATGCCCTCTCCCTCTGGGCCTGAAATCCAGTCCAGGCCCAGACCTTGCAGCTCTGAGAGAGGTGCCCCTTTCTTGTGTCTGAGCTCTCGCTACTCTAAGCCCAGGACTGAAGAAGAGGAGACACCATGAAGTGTATGCTGGTCTGGGCTTTCTTTTGGTCAATTCTCCACGGTAATATTAACTAGAAATTGGTTTTGCTGCACTATAAATGTGTTTGTTTGCATTTGTATATCTGTGGGACTATGTGTGATTATCTGTGACTCAAATTCTAATGTCTGTTTGCAGGTGTCCTATCTGAAGTTCAGCTGGTGGAGTCTGGGGGTGATTTGAGACAGCCCGGAGGATCTCTGCGCCTCTCCTGTTCAGTTTCAGGAGTTACCATTGATAACAATGCCATGAGCTGGGTCCGCCAGGCTCCAGGGAAAGGGCTGGAGTGGGTGTCAACTATTGATATTTTTGATAACACATACTATGCAGACTCTGTGAAGGGCCGATTCACCATCTCCAAGGACAATGACAAGAATCAGCTGTATCTGCAAATGAATGGCCTGAAAACTGAGGACACCGCCCTTTATTACTGTGCTAAAGACACAGTGAGGGAAAAGCAATCCTGACCCAGACAAAAACCTCTTCTATTAGGTGGCCATGAGGGAATGCTCAGAACTCACTCATCACAAGGAGCAGCTGCAGGACCAGGTGCAAGGAAGTGGTTAAAGACTGGTTTCCTGTCAGGATCTAGAGATTCCTCTCCAGCTGTTTCACTGGGAAGCATTTCTAAGTTTATCATTCTGCCTATCACTGATGTAGTAAGTGAGAATAGTATTGACTCAATAGGAGGAAGTAAAATTATGTACAAAATCACACAACTCTCCTTAAGAAAGCAGAAATGGCTCTGCCAATATTTTCCTGGTTCAGAATTCTGAGTAGTTCATGACAACCTGGTGAATCTTTCACAAAGAGAGTGAAGGCCAAGGACTCAGTAATATTTCTTATTAGGAAAATCACTGTGATTCACATGAGAACCAAGAATGAGGCTGTTCCATTGTATTGGATTGGATTTCAAATTGCACTTCTACTCACACCAAAGTGATCACATCAGACTCAACATTGACTTTTTTGTCTATTTGTCTGATGATCCATTTTATTTTCCTTGAATCTTTTTTCCTACATTTTCCTTTGTTCCTTATAGTCCTTGTCAATGATTTATGTGTTTCCTCTGGTCTAAATCCCAAGGGTCAGACTTACTACCTAGATGTTCTGTGGCTCCTGCAGGTTCCCGTGAAAGGCAAAAGGGACTTCTTCACACATCATTGCCTGGGACCTCTCCACTGTCCTCTGTGTGTGGAATTATGTGGGAAATACAAATGGTCATTTCTATCCATGCAGATAATTTTTCTTTCGTTAAAATCGGATTTAAATAGCAAGTTGATCTCTTGTGCTGCTTAAACTGTCATGCTCTCACCTACATTTCCTATGACATTGTGGAGAACTGCAAATAAAAGCAGCATGAAGTCACAGCTTTCCAGGTAGCCACCTGTCTAAGAACTCTGAATTTCCTTCCATACGCTTTCTATGGCTATCCTCACTCATTTATTTCCCCTCCATTCTCTAATGTGAAAATAACACCATGCACAGGTCTGGGAGGAAAAAGTTACTTTCATGCCTTTCATAATGCTTAGGCTAAAAAAAAAAAAAGACAACACAATGCTTTACAAAATATTCTTTATTAAATGAGAGAGCTTAATCATGTGACTTAAGAAAATTTGGAAAATGAGTTGCCTCCTTGAGGTGTCCATTCTTGCCTAACTGCTGCATTTACTTGGAGGCAAGTGTGTTCTCATTTCATGTAGGAAATGCCAGATTAACTGCCATCTTCCATGGGAATGAAGATTTGATATTCTCATGATTAATTGGTCAAGGGTTATGGGAAAATATTGTTTCATCCTTTAGTCAGGGCAGGAGAGAGCTAGTTCTGTGTCATATCTAACTATTGTTCCCTCAGTTTTTTGTGTTATTTTGTAGGTATATTCACAAATTTTTTCTTTCAAAAAATTTGCAATGTAAAAACTTATTGTCATATATAAAGTGCAACACAAAATTATTTCTTTCCTTAGTCATGTTAAGCAGTCTTAAAGAAGAGCCATCATTGTGCAGGATTCTGTGGGGTCTTGAGGTGAGTAGCATAGAGAGGACTTTTAGCAAGTGGAGAGGACAGTTTGTCACATCGTGTAGGTGTCCTGCTCTAGTATAGAAAACAGGGCTCAGCTCTCATTGCTGATTGAATTTTCAAGTGTAAGTGGATCAGGGTCTGTCCGTGAAACGGTGTTTTGCCTGATATGATCTTGTTGAATTTGCATTAAAGGAAAAGCTGAAGAAATCATCCTGACGGTCTCCCATATGGGGTTTCAGGAAAGAAAGTGTTCCATGAGTCTGTCCTTCTTACATGTGGAGGAGATGGAGGTAGAAACATTCCCCTTGTGGAAGCTGTTAGAACAACACTTGAGTGAACAGAAAAAGAACAGCTGCAATAACTAAATGGATGAATAACACAAATAAATGTGGATCTATCAGTTTATCATGGGAAAATAAAACCACAAGCATTTGCAGCACAAGTAAATATTGAATTGCTTCTGGATATCATCACAATATTTAATATACAATTTTTAGATCTAAGAGCATCCTTAATTTCTAGGCATGTTTGTACAATAATAATGGTAAATTTACAAATATATATATATGGTTTTAATCATATATTTATAGATAAAGCATGCAGAAAGTACTAAGTTTACATATATACCCCCACGATTTTACCTATTAACTCTATACATTCATGTGTTATTATTGCAATTTATGAAACAATATTGTTATAATTGCAATTTTAACTCTGGTCTGTAGTTTACATTAGGACTCACTGTGTTGTAGATTTATGTTTCTAAATTTTGTATTCTGATAGTATGTATACAAATATTTTTCAATTAACTCATCATAATTTTGTATTTTATATTTCCCAATACATACAGCATATTCTATTTCAAAAGTTCTTTAGGTCGCAACTGAAAGAATATTGAAATGCTAATAAATATAATGTATTATCAAAATCTATATCAGCAAAATATTGTTTCAGTTGTACAGTGATTGGATCAGTAATTACAAACAAATTTATATAGGTAACATAAAATGTAGAATCATAACATCATGGTTATAATAATCCAGAATGAAGGGGTTTAATATTTTAAGAGTTACGAGCAGGTCAGATACTGTTGTTAAACAGAGAAGCACTGGACATTAAAATCCTTTTTTGTAAGTCTTATATATATCAGACTTTAATCCTTGAATGCCCCATTTATTATACATTGGGATGTATTAAATATTTTAACCGAGGTAACGGCCATGAGTCCCCTTTTGTCAAGACAATTAGCAATGCCATAAACAATGTAATGTTAATTTGTTAGTCATTGATCCAAACATCCATTGCATTATGAAATATTACAGGGAAATGGTTGCTATGGCCATTAGAAATTTATGCAATACAAAGATTCCAATGTATGGGTGAATCATACATGTTTTTCCTTTTTTTCCATATTTGGAAATTGTCATAAGATAATAGAGGACAATTTTTCAGATTGGAAATTATTATAAATGGCACTCTCTGTTTGACTTGACAAGAGGAATTTTTAGCATACATATTTCAGAGGCTAGAAATCCAAAACTTAGGCATAAGCATGACTATGGTATGCCCTCAAAATCCCTAGCATTATGTTTTTTTCTTTAATTGATTTTGTAAAAATATTACATTAAAAAAATATGAGGTCCCATTCAACCCTACACCCCCACCCCACCACTCCCCCCCAGCAACACTCACTCCCATCATCATGACTCATCCATTGCACCTGGTAAGTACATCTCTGGGAATCTCTGCACCCCATGGTCAATGGTCTACATCATGGCCCATACTCTCCCACATTCCATCCAGTGGGCCCTGGGAGGATTTACAATGTCCGGTGATTGTCCCTGAAGCACCATCCAGGGCAACTCTAAGTCCCAAAGGCGCCTCCACCTCTCATCTCTTCCTGCCATTCCCCATAACCATCAGCCACCATGTCCACTTTTCCCACTCCAATGCCACCTTTTCTCTGTGGACCTTGGATTGGTTGTGTCCGTTGCACCTCTATGTCAAGGGGAGGCTCAGATTCCACATGGATACTGGATGCAGTCCTCTTGCTTTCAGTTGTAGGCCCTCTAGATTCTATGGCGTGGTGGTTGTCCTTCTTCAACTCCATCTTAGCTGAGTGAGGTGAGTCCAATAAATCAGATTGTAGGAGCTGAAGTCTGTTGGGGCTCAGGGCCTGGCTATTATATTGTCAGTCCAGAGATTCAAATCCCCTAATTATATCTTAAACCCCAACACCAGCTACAATTCCAGTAAAGTAGCATGAAAGTCTTGTGCAAAGAGATCCTAATTGAGTCCAGCTCCATCACGCAGAAACACCGGCTCCAAAGAAGGGCCATTTGCCATGGCAGTAAACCACATCTGCCATGACCATAGAACCTGTGGGTCTCTTTAGCCCTCAAAGGAACGAATACCTAGGGTTGTATCTACTTTATCTGTCTCTTAGACTCTGCTCAGTTGTGCTTAAGGGCAATCCTTCTGAAAGCCTCCAGACTCTTTTTTAAAGACTCGTATCCATATAAACTCATTTCTCCTTTCCATTTCCCCCTTACATTAGGTCAAACAGCAATTTAAAGTCATGTTATTATATGTAGACAGTGATATTCTCCTGATCCGCATTGAACCTTCAATTCAAGGTCATTTTCCAGTTGCATCATCAGTTGGTACTTGATATTGATCCCTCGGTGCCAGGGAGGCTCATCCCCGGGTGTCATGTCTCACGCTGGGGGGAAGGCATTGCACTTTCATACTGAGTTTGGCTTTGAGACTGGCCACATTTGAGTAACATGAAGGCTGTCAGGAGGAAATTCCCAGGCACAGAGCTGCTCTAGGCCTTGTTCTTATTTCAGGCATATAGGCTAACAAGCATAGTCATTAGTATCATACTCTCACTGTTGAACCCTCATTCCTTCCTGGTCCTTATCGTTGCACCTGGGGGACTGCCACTGCTCCCCTAGGGGCCACGACAGAGCACCCCCGGCCAGGAACTCAGTACCCCCCCAGCTTTAGTTTTTAATTGTTGCCACTATGAGTATATCCAAACATTACCATGCACCCTGGACATATGCCCTGTATCGCTCCCTGTCAGCCCTATATAACCTGTCAATAGTGTCCTATACCAGTATTCCTCCACTGCCACTGCCGAACCACTCTGTGATCCAAAACCTCCCAAAAATTGAAGCCCAATATAATGTCAGGATCCCTTACTAGCAAAATGGGATAAGGCAATGGGTTTAAAGGTCAGGTACAGAATACGTGTTGACTTGGAAAAATTCTACATCCTACCTTTTTCTTTTTTTTCCTAATTATTGAACTTCTCTTCACAAGAGCCCTAGACCACAGCAATTCATATATACAATATACAGTACTCGCACACATCCACCATAGAACCTTTTCCCTTTCACAGTGATATTCTTATAACTTATTCATATCATATTTACTTAAAGTGATGTACAGACTCTGAGACAATAGCTTTCAAACAAGGCGACATCCACACTTACATTGTGGTCCATAGTTTAGGATATACAGTTTTCTAAATTTTTAGTTATCCTATGTTTTACATTATGGTTTACAATATTAGTCTGTCGCCCCCTATATGTTTATGGTGTAATATTACATGTTTTATATCCATCCCTGTGCACTCTTGCGAAACTCCTCTCTTACCCCACATTTACTTTGCTTTCACACATTTAACATCCATTTTCCCATCCCCTTGGTGCCCACAGTGACAGGCAACCTCCATTTCCCGAGGAGCCACGTCCAGAGACACTTGCAACAGTGTTCAGGGCCAACTTGCTCAACTGCCCCAATGCCGTGGGAGCCACCCTTTCTCTCGAGAGATACGGTTCCCTCTATTTGATGGCATTAGTCCTCCCCAGGATGTGGGTCCACCCCAACTCTCACTACTTGGGTCTCTACCCAATGGTACCAACCACTCCGGCATAATGAGCATTCAGACATTTCCCAGGAGCCCATCCCGCATCAGACCATCCCCTCTAAGCATCCTAAACAAGTAACCCTCTTAATTATATTTTGATACGATTTTCTCAGCATTTTACTCTCAACCAACACCTGACACTCTCCTATGTTCGTATGCTACCCTTCCCTCCCCCCACTTTTTGGGCAATATTACCCATCCGCCCATCCCCAGACCCCCTCAAACCCGCATAGCCCCACCCAAAGGCAACCCCTTGCCCCCATTTTATCTCTTCTTTGTGTTCATACTTACCGCCAGCTCATCATAAATTCCACCCCTGCAGACCTCGGCTCACATCCTTCCTCCACCCCCCGATTTCCTGTAAGCCTATTTTCCAGTCTCTAGCTCTCTGAGGCAGCTTTCTTATTTCATATCATTGAGGTCATGTAGTATTTGTCCTTCAATGCCTGGGTTGCTTCACTCAACATAAGATTCTCAAGATTCATCCATGTTATCACGTGTGTTTGTAGTGTATTTGTTCTTAAAGCCGAGTAGTATTCCATTGTGTGTATATACCACATTTTATTGATCCACTCATCTGTTGATGGGCATTTGGGTTGATTCCAACTTTTGGCGATAGTGAACATTGCTGCTATGAACATTGGTATACATATATCGATTTGTGTCCTTGTTTTCAGTTCTGCTGGATATATACCCAGCAGTGGTATTGCTGGGTCAAATGGCAAATCTATGGTTAGTTTTTTGAGAAACCGCCAAACTGTCCTCCAGAATAGTTGAATCCTTCTGCATTCCCACCAGCAGTGGATGAGTGTTCCCCTTTCTTCACATCCTCTCCAGCATTTGTATTCTTCTGTTTTTCTCATAGCTGCCAATCTTATGGGAGTAAGATTGTATCTCATTGTAGTTTTGATTTGCATTTCCCTGATAGCTAGAGATTTGGAGCATTTTTTCATGTGCTTTTTAGCCATTTGTATTTCTTCTTTGGAGAAGTGTCTATTTAATTCTTTTTCCCATTTTTTAAATGGGTTGTTTATCTTTTCATTTTCAAGAAATAGGAGTTCTTTATATATGCAAGTTATAAGTCTCTTATCAGATATATGGTTGCCAAATATTTTCTCCCACTATGTGGGCTCCCTTTTTACTTTCTTCACAAACTCCTTTGAGGTGCAGAAGGCTTTAATTTTGAGGAAGTCCCATTTATCTATTAGTTCTTTTGCTGCTCGTGCTTTTAGTGTGATATTCACGAAGAAGCCATTTCCTATTACAAGGTCCTGTAGATGTTTTCCTACACTGCTTTCCAAGGTTTTTATGGTCCTGGCTCTTATATTTAGGTCTTTGATCCATCTTGAGTTGATCTTTGTATAAGGTGTGAGATGGTAATCCTCTTTCATTCTTCTACATATGGCTATCCAGTTCTCCAGACACCATTTGTTGAATAGGCCACTCTTTCCCAGTTGAGAGGGTTTGATGGCTTTATCAAATATTATATGGCTATATATGTGAGGTTCTATATCAGAACTTTCAATTCAATTCCATTGGTCTGTGTGTCTCTCCTTATGCCAATATCATGCTATTTTCACTACTGTAGCTTTGTAGTATGCTTTGAAGTCCGCTAGTGTGATTCGTCCAATTTCGTTTTTCTTTTTCAATATGTCTTTGGCTATTCGGGGCCTCTTTCCTTTCCAAATAAATTTCATAGTTAGTTTTTCTAGTTCCTTAAAGATGGCTGTGTTGATTTTTATTGGGATTGCCTTGAATGTGTAGAACAGTTTTGGTAGGATAGACATCTTAATAATATTCAGTCTGTCTATCCATGAACAAAGAATATTCTTCCATTTGTTTTGGTCTTCTTTGATTTCCTTGAACACTCTTGTATAGTTCTCTGTGTATAAGCTTTTTACCTCTTTAGTTAAATTTATTCCTAAGTATTTGATCTTTTAATTTACTATTGTGAATGGTATTTGTTTCTTGATTTCCTCCTGATCTTGCTCATTATTGTTGTACAGAAATCCTACTGATTTTAGCGCATTGATCTTATAACCTGCGACTTTACTATACTCATTTATGAGTTCCTGAAGCTTTGCTGTAGATCTCTCGGGGTTTTCTATGTATAGGATCATGTCATCTGCAAATAATGAAGTTTTGATTTCTTCCCCTCCAATATGAATGCCCTTTATATCTGGTTCTTGCCTCAGTGCTCGAGCAAGTACTTCTAAGACAATGTTAAATAGGAGCGGAGACAATGGGCATCCTTGTCTTGTTCCTGAGTTTAGAGGGAAGGATTTTAGGATTTCTCCATTGTAAGCAATGTTGGCTGTAGGTTTTTCATATATACTCTTTATCATGTTCAAAAAATTTCCTTGTATTCCAATATTTGTAGTGTTTTTATCAAGAAAGTGTGCTGTATTTTGTCAAATGCTTTTTCTGCATCTATGGATAAAATCATGTGATTTTTTTCCTTCAATCTGTTTATATGGTGTATTATGTTGATTGATTTTCTTATGTTGAACCATCCTTGCATACCTGGAATAAATCCCACTTGGTCATGGTGTATAATTCATTTAATATGTTGTTGAATACGATTAGCAAGTATTTTGTTAATTATTTTTGCGTCTAGATTCAGTAGAGAAATTGGTCTGTAAATTTCCTTTCTTGTGGTGTCTTTGTTTGGCTTTGATACTAGGGTAATGTTGGCATCATAGAACAAGTTCGGCAATGTTCCTTCTGCTTCGATTTTTTGGAATAGTTTCAGCAGAATTGGTGTTAGTTCTTTCTGGAATGTTTTGTAGAATTCACCTGTGAATCCATCTGGCCCTGGACTCTTCTTAGTTGGGAGATTTTTAATGACTGATTCTATCTCTCTGCTTGTGATTCGTTTGTTAAGATCATCAATTTCTTCTTTCGTCAATATGGGTTGCTTATGTGTTTCTAGGAATTTGTCCAATTCCTCTAAATTTTCATTTTTGTTGGAATATAGTTTTTCAAAGTATCCTCTTATGATAGTCTTTATTTCTGTGGGGTCGGTGGTGGTATCACCTTTCTCATTTCTTATTTTGTGTATTTGCATCTTCTCTCTTTTTTTCTTTGTTAGTGTCGCTAAAGGTTTGTCAATTTTGTTGATCTTCTCAAAAAACCGCTCTTGGTCTTGTTTTTCTGTTCAAGTGCTTTCTTAGTTTCTATTTCATTTAGCTCTGCTCTTATCTTTGTTATTTCCTTCCTTCCTCTTCCTGTTGGGTTACTTTGTTGTTGTTTTTCTAATTCCTTCAAATGTGCAGTTAGCTCTTCAATTTTTGCTCTTCTTTTTTGGTATATGAATTTATGGCTATACATTTCCCTCTCAGTACTGCTTTTGCTGCATCGCATAAATTTTGGTATGCTGTGTTATCATTATCATTTCTTTCAAGGTAGTCATTGATTTCTTTTGAGATTTCCTCTTTGACCCACTGTTTTTCTAAGAGTGTGCTGTTTAATTTCCAAATTGTGGTGTGAAATCTGGGCTTCTGTCCCTTGCAAATTTCCAGCTTCACTCCACTGTGATCAGAGATATTGTTTTGTATGATTTCGATCTTTCTGAATTCATTCAGCCTTACTTTGTGGCCTAGCATATGGTCTATCTTGGAGAATGATCCATGTGCGCTTGAGAAAAATGTATATCCTGCTGTGTTTGGGTGTAATGATCTATATATGTCTATTAGATCCAGCTCCTCTAATATACTCTTCAAATGTTTTGTTCCTTTAGTGATTCTCTTTTGAGATGTTCTGTCCAGAGTTGATAGTTGTGTATTAAAATCCCCCACTATAATTGTAGATATATCTATTGTTTCACTTAGTTTTTCCAGCATTTGCCTCACGTATTTAGGGGCTCCCTTGTTAGGAGCATAAATATTTATGATTGTTCGATCGTCTTGACAGATTTTCCCTTACACTAAAATGTAGTATCCTTCTTTGTCTCTCACAATTGTTTCACATTTAAAGTCTATTTTGTCTGATATTAATATAGCTACTCCTGCCTTTTTTTTGTTATTGTTTCCTTGTATGATTGTTTTCCAGCCATTCACTTTCAATCTCCATGCGTTTCTGGGTCTAAGATGTGTCTCTTCTAGACAGCATACGGATGGGTCATATTTCCTTATCCAATGTCCCAGTCTGAATCTTTTGATAGGTGAGTTTAATCCGTGGACATTCAGTTATTACTTTCAAGGAATTATTTGCATTAGCCATATTTTGATTGGATTTGTGTTTGTCATATTTTGTTTGTATTTTTTCCCTTCTATTTTTGTCTTTTTTTGTTGCTCTTATACTCTCCTCCAACTTTGCCTGTCCAGTTTTTTCCTTTCTTCCTGCAGAATTCCATTTAGAATTTCTTGAAGGGGAGGTTTCTTGTTAGTATACTCGTTCAGTTTCTGTTTATCTGTGAATATTTTGAACTCTCCATCATGTTTGAATGCTAGTTTAGCTGGATAGAGTATTCTTGTTTGGAAATTTTTTTCCTTTAGTACCTTGACTATATCCTTCCACTGCCTTCTTGCCTCCATGGTTTCAGATGAGAAATCAGCACTTAATCTTATGGAGCTTCCCTTGTGTGTGATGGTTTTCTTTTCTCTTGCTGCTTTTAGGATTTTCTCTTTGTCTTGAGAATTGGATAATTTGACAAGTATATGTCTTGGGGTGGGCCTGTTGGGGTTTATGACTATTGGAGTGTGCTGTGCTTCTTGGATATGTACATCTATCTCTTTCAGTAGATTTGGGAAGTTTTCAGCCATTATTTCCTGCAACACTCCTTCTGACCCCTTTCCCTTCTCTTCTCCTTCTGGAATGCCTATAATACGTATGTTTGAGTGTGTTGCATTGTCATTCAGGTCCCTAAGTCCTAGCTGGATTTTTTCTATCTTTTTATTGACCCCTTCTACTATCTGTTTGATTTCTGATGTACTGTCTTCCACATCACTAATTCTCTGCTCTGCCTCTTCTAGTCTGCCAATATTTGCTGCAAGTGTATTTTTGATTTCTTGAACTGTGGAGTTCATTCCCATCATATCTGTTATGTTTTTGTGTATATCTGTAATTTCCCCTCCAAGTGTTGTCTTCATGTTGTTAACCTCTTTCATTACTTCATCAAATTTGTCGGTGATAAATGTTCTGAGATCTTTCATTGCTTGTGCGAAGTTCTGCTCCTCCTTCTAATTTTTAGTTTGTTGATTGGATACAGCCATGTTTCCCTGAATACTGGTTTTGTTTGTAGATTTTTGTTGCTGTCTCGTCATCAATTTATCTTGTCGGGTTTAATCAGCTCCTTAACTTCTTTGTCTAGTCTTGGAGATTAATTAGCTGTTGTTTTTGCGTAAGTGTTATATCTTCTTTTGTCCCTTTGTTCTTCTTATTCTAATTTCTTGTTACTGGTTAAGTTCACTTTAAAGAAAGTATTAGTGCCAGGGAAAGGCAATTGTGTAAGCAAGGGAAAAGTGTAAAGTAGTATTGGTGATATATGTTAACAAAGCAAGAATATGAGATCTGGGAGGATGGAGGTTAAATTCATGTAAATTGTGTAAAGTTATAGCAGTAGGTAGAGTACCTATTATGAGGTAGATGAGTGAATATGGGAGGAATATGTTATGAGCTAGAAAGCTATTGTTTTCATGAGAGAGGGAAAGAGAAAAGAAAGGTAATAGTTTCAAGAGTGGATAACAGAAGACAAAACAAAGGTATTAGAAATTAAGAGTTAGATATTTTGTGGATCAAAGAAAGGGAGGTGGGAGGTGGAATATAGGAGAGACAGTAGATGATGATGGATATCAAGATGTAGGGGAAAGGGGAGAGTGTAGGTAGTCTAAATCGGTTCACACAGAAATGAGGGAGTGGGGTATGAGAAAACCCAGCAACTGTGAGGTGTTCCCTATAGCACCTATGGTATAATTGATTTAAAATGAAGTAAGTAGAAAATGAGGGACAAGAGGGAGAGAGAAAACAGAAAAAGAGAAAAAAAAAGATAGAAGAGAAGAAAGGAAGAAAGAAAAAAGGGGGTGGGCAAAGGGTCGGGATCAAGTAGGGGAAAGATAAAAATAGATATACACAAACCACAATTACAACAGGAACTACACTGACAAAAAAAACCCTAAATAACTGAATTAAAAAAAGAAAGGAGTTTGGGGATACGCTGGGAGAAAAGACTAGGGGATAATGCAATATTAGCAATCAGGACATTAAATAAAGTAAAAAATAAGATTAAATGAAAATAAAAACAAAACAAAATGAAACAATAAGGAAAAAATGCAAACGTTGAAGGCTAGGGCATTCAAGGACCTCAGATGGACCTCTGGGCATGATGGATTCAGGGGTGGAAAGTCTGAGATATTGAAGACTCAAGAGGTGTGAGTCTCTGGGGTGTGGGTCACCAGAGTTTAGGGGATTCAGACCTGGCCACCTCAAATCTGGTCAACAGGAAGCCTAGCAGCCCCACAGTGTAACACAGCCCTCAGGGATCCCTGCAGCTGGGTGCCAGCCCTATGGGAAGTCAGATCCGCAAATTCTATATTATGTCTGAACCCTGCATTTCACTTACTCAGTTTATTATATTAGGATATATCGTCAGTTCAGCTTTTGGACAGCTCCCACCCTGTGATGCTATACAACGGCCGCCTGAGGGCGCCTCTACACCGTGGCCAATTTAATGGTGCAAATCAGAAGTGCGGCCGGTGGGTGGGGCTCCAGTTGGAAACTCAGACAAAACCGGCGTTCCCAAGCTTCACAAAATATTCCCCAATCAGCTATCAGATGTGTCCCCCTCCCATGCCGCACCCTATAACAAGCTCCCAATTACGTCCCTTTATTGTCTACAATCTAATTCCGTTGCAGATTGGCAGCCGGCCTTGTGGGGGCGGGGCTCCAGGCGGAAGCGCTATTACTTGTGTCCGCAATCAAAAATTCCCCTGCTTCACCACAAAACACCGTCTGTCTCCCCAAATCTATCCGCAAAGGCGTCCCATCCCATCCACCCAACAGCCCGCCCAGGACTCGCGAATTCCCCAGCACTGCAGAGCCACCAAAAAATGCGGCAGCAGCGGCGATACTGTGGCTCCCCCCACCCCCAAGGAGGGGGCAGCCCATGTGCAGGTCTCACCTCCGGGCAATAGAACCCAAATTATATCTTATACACCAATCCTCTCCGTTACCTTCCCTCCAAATCGATGTCCAGACACTTCCTGCCCTTCAAAAATCCCAAAAAAGCCTGTTCTCGGAGAACCTCCAGCGGCGCCCAGCTGCCTCTTCCCAGGAGAGACTGAAAGACAAGCTCAGTCAGCCACCATCTTACTTCCTCTCTCTCCCTAGCATTACGTTGTTGACTTGCATCAAACTTAGGGTTCATTAACTTGTATATCCACCCGCTGTTATATTACATTCTCTCCATTTCCACTGACTTCCAAATTCTCACTCATCTCATTGAGTCCAGTTTTCTTCTCTTACAAAACCTTTTATAGAAATTGGCTAACCTTATTCAGTTTGACACATAATATATAGAATAATAGAAGATTATTTTCTAAAATATGTGTTCACGTCTAAAGTGAGAATACATCATCACGTGCCATTCACAGAAGTTTCATACTTCAAGACCACTGATTAATATAAATATATGACTCTGGTTGGTACTCAAAGAAATCTACTGAAGTCTGCCTTTTCAGCCCCATAGATATATTTTTCCCCCTTGCCAAATGCCCTTACCAAATAACAATATCTTAAAACGAATATGTCTTTCAATACCTACTCAGGCTTACCAAGATAGGCCATGTGTATGTTCAACCTAAGGAAAATTCCTTTTCATCTGTCAAATTGTGAAAGCAGGAAACCATTTATTCATTTCCATATATGATGTTAGGACAGGCATAGTACAGAAATCACCATTTTACTAGGGAGAAATTGGAAGACAAACTGAGTTTACAGTTCCCAGGCATATGTGAAACTCATCATGGGAATATCCACTAAATTTAAAAGTCTGAAACTCAACTGGAAATGCAAGTTTCATTTCAGCCCTGCTGGAATTGCAGCCAATATTTCCAGAGTCTTATGCAGTGGCCATGCTCTCCCTAAATGCTGATGCATAACTCCAACTCTCTCCAAACACAAGCAGGTTGTATTCACTCTGCAACACCTCATCCAAGCACCCTTCTGTCTTGTCCTAAGGAGAACTCTTACATCTGCTTCCATGGTTCTCTCCATTCCATCTCTATTTCCATCCAGGCTGGCGTAACTTCAGCTCTTGCAAAAATCTCAAAGATATTCTTGACGTACCAGGTAGTTTGAAAGGTCCATGTCATAGAAAATGACATATTTCCAATTCTAGCTTCCTCTGTGATTGGTAACAAGATACATAATCCTATGCCCACTCTCCATACAAAAGGGTAGATCAGGTATGCCCAAAGTTGGAGCCCTGTTCTCTTTGAAATCATCCCACAAAAACATATTGCAGATTGTTGAATGCCTAAGTCTCAGAAGAGATTATCTGAATAAGTTGAGAATATTCAGGTCCAGCCTTCCTTTGGACATTAGTACACATTTCTGACAGGCTTTCTTCACATTCAAACCAAAGAACACCTTTCTTACAGTTTCCAATATTATATTCATCATTTGACTCCAGAGACTTACTGGAACTACCTTTAGCATCCATATTTTTGCCAAAATACCAGCCATAGTGAATTATGTATTCAATAAGATGGTAGCAACTTTCTCTTCTTCGTTTAGCTCTTTCTTTTTAAACTTTATATTCTTTTAAATGTTACATTAAAAATATATGAGGTCCCCATATACCTCCCAAACCACCCACCCCACCCCTCCCACATCAACAACATTTTCCATCATTTTGACACATCCAGTGCACCCGGCGAATACATTCTGGAGCACCGCTGCACCACATGGACAGTGGTCTAACTTCTAGTCCACACTCTCCCCCAGTCCAAACATTGTGCCATGACAGGACACACAATGTCCAGCATCTTTCCCTGCAGCACAACCCAGAACAACTCCAAATCCTGAAAATACCCCCACACCATATCTCGTGCTGCAATAAAAGCTGACACTATTTGCAGACCATTATGACAAATGTTGCACTCTGTTTGCTTAAAAAAAAGGACTTTATTGGCTCACAGTTTCAGAGGTTTTGACCAAGGTAGCTTTGTAACATGATTTAAACTCAGGTTGTGTGATTCCTACATGTTAAATTTTATTTTTAAATATATTTTTGGTTATTCAGTGCCCCTTGGACTTCCAAATATATTTCATAAATGGCTTTTCCAGGTCAGTAAAAACTACTGTCGTAAATTTTATGGAGATTGCGTTAAAACTGTAAATCAATTGGCATAAAATATACAACTTAATGCTATTTAGTCTTCCAATCCATGATCATGGAATATTATTCCATTTATTTAGGTGATCCTTGAGTCCTTAAACATTGCTGTGTATTTTTCCATGTACAAGTCCTTTACGCTTAGTTGATTTATTCCTAGTTTAATATTTTACTTGATATTATAAATGGAATTTATTTCTTGATTTTCTACTGCATTTGCTCATTATGAGTGTATAGAAATGCTACTGATTTTTGCTTGCTGAACTTTTATCTTGCCTCTTTAACGAACTCAGTTATCAGTTTTAGAATCTTTGTTGTAGACCTTACAGGACTTTCTATGTATAAGATCATGCCACTCAGCAAATAAATGAAATTTTTCCTTCTTCTTTTCCAATTGTGATGACCTTTATTCTTTTTCTTGCTTATGTGCTTTAGTTAGTACTTCTGAAATGATGGTAATTAGGAGCAGTGGCAATGGGCATCCTTATCTTGTTACAGGTCTTAGAGAGATAGCCTTTACCATTTCACCTTTGAGTATGATTTTACCTTCAACTTTTTCATATACACACCATTTACCATGTTGAGAAATTTTCCTTCATTTACATATTGTGAAGTGTTTTTTTTTCAAAATAGTAGTTTGTATCTTGTCAAATGCTTTTTCTGCATCAATAAAGATGATCATGTGATTCTTTCTTTTGATCCCTTAATGTGGTATATTACATTGTTTGATATTCTTATGTTCGATATTCTTACTTAAGAAGCAGCTTTTTAAAAATTTTTACTGTTATTTTATTTACAATTTCACAAAGTTCTGCTCTAATCTTTGTTATTTCCTTTTTTTTGTTTGTTTGCTTTGCCATTAATTTTTCCTTATTCTACTTCCTCCTGTGCACGTAGGTCTTTCTTATTTTTTCATGTAATCATTTATGGCTATAAACTTCTGTCTCAATACTTCTGTATCCCAACGGATTGAAAAGTTTTGTTCTAATTTTCATCCATTTGGACATAATTACTTATTTTGCAATTTCATTCTTGTCCCCGGTGGTTTAAGTGTGTGTTGTTTAAATTCCATATATTTGTGCTGAATCTGGTTTTCTGCCCCTCATTAATTTCTAGCTTCATTCTGCTGAGGTCAGAGAAATTACATTGCATAATTTCAAACTTTCTAAATTTATTCAGACTTATTCTTTTACCTAATATGTGGTCTATCCTTGGGAATGATTCATGTATATTGGAAGTATCTTTCCGTAAAAGACTTACACACAGAAAACGACAGAACACTGTTCAAGGAAATCAAAGAAGACCTAAATAAATGGAAGAATATTTCATTTTCATGGATAGGAAAACTAAATATTAAAAAGATGTCTATCACACCAAAACTGATCTACAGATTCAATGCATACCAATAAATATCAACACAGGAATTTTTAATGAACTAGAAAAACTAACTATGAAATTTATTTGGAAAGGAAAGAGGCCCTGAATAGCCAAAGACATATTGAAAAAGAAAAATTTATCTGGAAGAATCACACTACCGGACTTCAAAACACACTACAAAGCTACAGTAGTGAAAACAGCATGGTGTTGGCAAAAGGATAGACACACGGACCAAAGGAAATGGAGAGTTCTGATATAGATCCTCATATATAGAGTCATCTGATTTTTGACAAGGTCAACAAACCCACTCAACTGAGAAAGAATGGCCTTTTCAAGAAATGGTGTCTAAAGAATTGGACATCCATATGCAAAAGAAGGATAAAAGATTACTATCTCACACCTTACACAAAAACCTACTCAAGATGGCTCACAGATCTAAATGTAAGAGCCAAGACCATAAAGACCTTGGAAAACAATGTAGGGAAGCATCTACAGGGCATATTAATAGGAAATGGCTTCATGAACTTCACACACGAAGCATGAACAGCAAAAGAACAAATAGATAATGAGACTTCCCCAAAATTAAAACCTTTTGCACCTCAAAGGAATTTGTCATGAAAGTGAAAATAGAGCCTACACAATGGGAGAAAATATTTGGTAACCATATATCTGATAGACAACATATCCTGCATATGTAAAGAACTCCTCTATCTCGAAAATAAAAAGACAAGCCACCCATTTAAAAAAATGGGAAAAAGATTTGAACAGACACTGCTTCAAAGAAGAAATACAAATGGCTAAATAGGACATGAAAAAAGTTCAAAATCACTAGCTATTAGGGAAATGCAAAGCCAAACTGCAATGAGATATAATCTTACTCCCATAAGACTGGCAGCTATCAAAAAAGAGAAGACTACAAGTGATGGAGAGGATGTGGAGGAATGGGAACACCCATCTACTGTTGGTGGGAATGCAGGAGGATCCAGCCTTTCTGGAGGACATTTTGACGGTCTCTCAAAAATTTAGCTATAGGTATGCCAAATGATCCAACAATTCCACTGCTGGGTAGATACCCAGAAGTTCAGAAAATAAGGACAAAGACAGATATATGCACACCAATGTTCAAAGCAGCATTATACACTATTACCAAAAGTTGGAATCAACCCAAAAGCCCATCAATGGGTAAATGGATAAATAAAAAGTGGTATATACATACAATGGAATACTACTCATCTTTAAGAAGGAATATAGTACAAACACATGTGATAACATGAATGAATCTTGAGGACCTTAGGTTGAGTGAAGCAAGCCAAGCACTGAAGGACAAATACTACATGACCTCTCAGATGTGAAGCAAGCACCTGAGCTGTCTCAGAGAGATAAAGACTGGAAGATAGACTTAAAGGAATTTGGGGGGAAGAGGAAGATTGTGAGCTGATGCCTACATGGGTGAATCTATGATAATCTGGAGGTTAAGTATTTGTACAGGGAAGAGATAAGATGGAGGCACAGGGAAACCTTTGGGTCGGGTTTTGCAAGCTTGAGGGGGGCTAAGGTTGGGAAGATGGGTCAGATGACCCAAGGAATTCATTGGAAGGCTGGGGGAACCTTTGAATATGGGAGAATGACAGATATATGGTTGAAACTATACTGTCGAGAAAACTATTTAGAAAATATAATAAGGAAGGATCACGTTTTTAAGGTGCTTAAGAGGGGGGCATCTGGTACAGGGGCAAGCATCTAGGGAGTATGTGCTGACTCATGTTGTCATAGTGTGTTTTATCTTTAGGTGGAGTCCCATACAATGAGTGTGAAGGTGTACTCACATCCTGGAGAAACCTCAAGTTGCCAAATAGAGGGAATTGTGTCTCTCTGAAGAATCGCTGGCTCCCAAATAGTTAGGGCAATCTAGTATGTCAAGTGCTCAGCATTGTTGCAATATCCATAAATCTGGTTCCTCAAGTAGTGAAAATTGATTGTCAAGGTGTGCCTTGATGGGAGAGGGAGAGAGGTATAGCATGGATGGAAGCAGAGCAACTGGGGGACAATGGAATTGCTCCACAAGATCATGCAGTGATGGATATAGGACATGTTAACTTACATTTAAAGTGTATAAAAATCTATAAACTAAAATGTAAGCTATAATGCAAAACATAATGAAACTAAAAATTTAGAAATTTTTACTCTAAAATAGAAACTACCTCCATGCTAAAATTTCCTCTATTACTCTTCACAACAGTTTTATAGTAGAATATCAGTAAGTCCACTCTAGTCCATATTTTATTCCTCCATTCTGTGGATGCTGGGATGGTGATGTGCTCTCCACCTCTAGATCAAGTGGGGGCTTAGATTCCACATGAATGATGGATGCAATTCTTCTGCTTACAGTTGTATGCACTCTTGACTCCCTGTTATGGTGGTTGATCATATTCACCTCCCTGTTAGCTGACCTGGGTAAGACCAATGAACCAAAGAGTAGGAGTCACCACCCTGCTGAGGCTCAGGGTCCAGCTCTCACATGGGCAGGCCAGAAATTCAAGTCTCCTGATTATGGACAATCCCTAGAACCTACAACAGGTTCAGAAAAAGTGACAGAAGAAGCATGTGTAGAAAAGTCCCATCTTGAAACCAGCCCCATCACACTCAGGAGCACAAATTCCTAAGTAAGGCCCTCTGACATGGAACAGAGCTCCAAATCCATCTGCCATGACTATATACCCTGTGGATCTCCATAGTCTTCAGGAGAACCAGTACCTAGGGTTGTATGTACTTTGGCTTTCCCTGGGGTCCTGCTGAGGTATGGATAAGCATGACACCCCTTATAACCTCCTGACTTTTTTTGGAAGACTCTTAGCCATATCAACTCATTTGTCTTTGTCATTTCCCCCTTTTATTCAAGGTCAAAAAGCAGTTTTTAAAACTTGATCCAACATGTATGTTGAGGTAATCTGCTGTTCTGAGTTGATCCTTTTATTCGAGGTCTCTTTCTAGTTGCTTCTCCAGTTAGTAATTGGTAGTAATCCCTCAGTACTAGGAAGGCTCATCCCCAGTAGTCATGTCCCATGTTAGGGGGAAAGGTAATACATTTACATACTGAGTTTGACTTAGAGAGTGGACACATTTGAGCAACATGTAGGCTTGCAGGAGGTAGCTCTTAGGTACCCTACAGCTCTAGGCCTAGTTCATAATTCAGACACGCAGTTACCTAAGCATAGTCATCAGGATCAAGGGCTCATTATTGGACCATCCTTCCTTGTTGATCTTTGTCGTTCCACTTGGGGGTTTATTGTCCTACTGGGGAATGTAACAGAGCTCCCCTGGGTGGGAACTCAGCACTCCCTCAGTTGACGTTGTAACTGTAACTACTATATAAATACCCAAGATATATCCTAACATATTTATGTTCCCTATGTCCATGCCCTGGAGAACTTCCCCGCATCCATGTTCCCCCCATCAATAGCACCCCACACCAGAGTTCCTTCCCTGCCATAGTTGAACCTCTGTGATCCAAAACTTCTTCAACAATGAATCCTAATATAATTGCCAAATTCAATTAATAGGAAATTGCAATACAGTGATGGGTTTAAAGTTTAGAAATAGATACATAGTAATTTAGAAATACTAAAGTAAATTAAATCCGTGTATTAATAAAATGAAAAATACTATAAAGCTTTGTTTTTAAGGTTTTGCCTTTCATTCCTATGCTTGTTAGCTATGTTTTAATTTCTGTACATCAGCTGCAGCAAATATAACATGAACATGTGAAAAGATCATTGCTTAGAAAAAGGGAAAAGGGTTTGATGTTGGATATCTGGGAGTCCCTATATTGTGTATGTGAATTACTATAATTGAAAACTTTTTTGAAGACAAAATTTAAAATTAGGAAAAAAAAAGAAGGAATGTATTCTGAGGAAGAAATGAAAGTGACTTGCCACTATTCATACAATGCAACACCTATTACAGTGATGAAAGGCAAACATTCAATATTTTTTTGAAAATAATGGTTCAAAGGAAGGCTTGAGGAAATGTTATAGTTAGAAGACAGATGAAGACCAAAGACTCTCTGAAGGGGACTGTTCTAATTATTACTTTAAAACGTAAAGTTACAGAATCACATTCAAGGGCATAAGATAAAGCACTGCTTTAAAATCAGAATGACTGAAGTTAGGTGATAGGGAAAATAAAATGGATTTAAGAATAATTTGAATTGAGGCACAGATCCATCAGTGCTAAATGCTTTTGTTACATGAATATCCAGAATGAAATTGCTTCTGTATTTTTCCTCTACAATGTCTTCACTGAAATCACAAAGAAGTCTTCCCACAGAACTAAGTAATAATTGATATCATTTTGTTAGGATTCAGTGCGGCGGCTTGCTCGGTCGGTAGAGGTGGGGTCTGGCTGCGGACGAGGGGTCGGTCTGGCTGCGGACGAGGGGTCGGTCCAGCTCTGGACGAGGGGTCGGTCTCACTTGGGACGAGGGGTCAGTCCGGCAGCAGACGAGGGATCGGTCTCACAAGGGGTTGCGCGGTTCGGCTGACGGGGTCGCCCGGCGAAGCCGGCGACGAAGGGGTCGCCCGGAGAAGCAGGCGACGAAGGGGTCACCCGGAGAAGCAGGCGACGAACTGGGGACAAGGGAGGCTAGGCCCTTGTCGGGGGCTCTCAGGACTGGAGGGCGCACGGCAGAAGAACTACCGCAGAGACAAGGTAAACACGCAAGTCCACTTTACTGAGGGAGAGGCAACAGTTTTATAGGGGCTGGGGAAGGCTGATTGGCCAAAGCCACACCCTGTTCTGATTGGTTGCCGTCGAAATGTCAGTGGGTGGTACTGGACGGGGGAGGGGTGGTGGTTAGGGATTGGCTGTCGCTGTTGCTGGGGGAAGGGGCAGGGTTTAGGTGGCTGCTGTTGCTGGGGTGGAGGGCAGACTGGATTTTTCTGCCCACGCCTGGCTGTTGCTGCTGTCGGGGGAGGGGAAAAGGGCAGACTGGATTTTTCCGCCCTGCGCCTGCGCAGGGAGAAGGAAGAAGAAGGGTGCCGCCCCACAGGCATCGTGTGGTGCCATCCGGGAGGAGGGGCGGCCGCGGAAGCATGGCTGCCGAGAAGGGGAGACCCGAGGGCTCTCTGCGCCCATGCCGAGCTTCCTTCAGGGGTGGCGGTGAGTCCGACCAGCCACCCTATTATGGGGGCAGCAGCTTGGCCTGCCGCGGTTGCTCCCCCGCCAGGCCACACTTCAGCCCGAGGGGTCACCGCACTCAGAATTTCAATCCAGTTGTTATCAGGATCTTTCATTTTACCATCATCTGGTTTCTTCATGAATTTGCCTCCCAGTTCTTCAAATCTTTTACAAACACCATATACATCAGGAACAGCAATGCCAATATGACCAAATCCCTTAGGGTCTGAATTGTGTGCCAGCTCTAAGGTAGCTTTTCTGAGAGTGCCCATGTTACTCTTTAATTTTAATCTCTGGGGATACCATTTTTATCCTCATGAACCAAGAAATGGAGTGAAAATTTCAGAGTGAGAAAATATATATTTCAATTAGTGTCATTCCAAGAATTCTAGCATCAAAATCCAAAGACTTCTTAGAATCTTTAACTTCATAGCATGGTCTGCTGCAGTAGGAAATCCTTGGCTCTGGGGTCCACAATGGAGGAGCAACTGAGGGCAGCCTGGTCGGTAAGGCTGCCGGCTGTGGGCTGTGCTTCTACAATACCCGCAGTGCTGGATATCGAAGGATGCTCCGTGCGAACCGAGCAGCCACCCCTCCCGACAGACACCTGGATCACAAAACTTTTAAACAGCATTTGCAACTGTGTTTCACTTGTTTCACAGGAAAAATTTAGAAGCATCAAAATAGCAGGCTAAATACAATTATAAATAAATACTAATATAAATAATTTCATTCTTAAATTAGGTCATTTGTCCTTTGGTGTAGTACTTTTCATTAAGCAAACTATTTTCTGTGAATATGACTACTGATTGTTTAGTAATTCCAATTTATTAGTACTATCCCTAAAGAGAAATTATATATGGTTTCTGTATTAAAAATATACTTCTGTCAAACCACTGTAATTTAAATCATATTTCCTTATGCAATAAGCATATTTTTTTTTACTCTAAAGACTTTCAGAATTAAAAAAAAAAACAGAATCAAGGAGAGCAAATATTTTACATTAGTATTTCCTAAATTTTTTATAGCTATTCTGAAGTCATATCTAAGATATCAGTTACCTTATTACCATATCCAAATTATCTATAAATAATCTCTCTTAATCTAGACATTCAGCTCTTAGATCATCACCTATCATTGATTTCAGCATAACATTTACACTCTCATTCATCTCACAATGCCTTTTCCATGATTGATCATTCATCTCCATCGACTCTAAATTGTCTCTTAACCATGCTATAGGACTCAGATATAACCTTTCTACGCATGCATCTTCTGTTACTTTTACTGGGCCTGTGGTTGGCGCTGGGATTGGTGACCTGAATCTTTGGACTGTCCATGTGACATCCAGGCCCCGAGTTTCAGCAGACTTGCAACTCCTACCCTCTGGTTTACTGGACTTACCCTGGCCAGCTAACAGAGAGGTGAAGCCAGGAGTGTCTACAACTGCAAGCAGGAGAATGGCATTCATCATCAATGTGGATTCTAAGCCCCCTCTTTATGTAGAGGGGAACTGGGCATAACCAATCCAGGGTCCACAGGATGGAGGAATAGAGGATGGATTAGAGTGGATTTATTGGTGTTCTGCTGTGGAACTATTGTGATTAGTAATGGAAGAAATTTTAGCATTGATGTGGAGAAAGTGGTCATAGTAGCTGCTGATAGTAAGGAGAGGGAAGAAGAAATATGATGTGGGGGCATTTCCAGTATTTGGAGATATCCTGGATGGTATTGCAGGGACAGATGCTGGACATTGTGTATCCTGCCAAGGCCCACTGTGCGGACTGGCGGAGAGTGTAGCCTACAATGTAGACCACTGTCCATGTGGTGCAGCAGTGCTCAAAATGTAATCTCCAGGTGCAGTGAAAGTACCACAATGAAGGAAGACGTCGTTAATGTGGGAGGCGTGGGGTGAGGGGGATGGGGGTTAAACGTGGACCTCATATTTTTTAAATGTAACTTTTAAAAGAAAATGAAGAAGAAGAAGGGAAAAAATCAGGAAAAAAAAAAACAAACAACATCAAAAAAGAATCTGCTGAAGCATTTAGCTGGTCCCATAAACCAAAATAGAGGCAGAAAGCAAAGTATTAGTTTGTGAAACATATTTCACATTTAAATTTGTTCCTCTGTCCTTTTTGCTGAGTTCCCCAACATTCTGCCACTATTCAGTGTGGACCCCAAAGGAGAGATCTTCCAATGGCATAGACTGCCATGCAAGGTGCTGTACCACTCCTGCCATAGGATCCAGCAAGCCCAATAGAGTATAAGGGTCACTGGCAACTACAGAGGACATGTGGACACTTTGGCAGACCTCTATATGTGAATTACAGCATAGACCCTTAGAATTAATGAAGAGTCCTTCCTTCCTTCCTTCCTTCCTTCCTTCCTTCCTTCCTTCGGTCCTCCCTCACTCCCTTCTTTCCTTCCTATCACACCTGTGGGCTTTTATTTCTCACAGAAACCCCTGTAAAATCCAAGGCAGAAAATTGGAATGTGGTTTAGAGGGACTAAAACCATAGATTTCAGCCAAGAGGGAACAGATCAATTATGCCATTCTTTACTTGCCTGGGCTCATGCTCAGAAATCCCGGTGATAGTGGAATTTGAGCCTAGATGGCACGGCAGAGGAAATGGAGCTGCAAAGCTGTGCTCTGCACACCCAATGCCCGTTCTGGTTTCAGGGCTGGATCAGCACGTCTGAAACCCAACTGCCCATCAGATACGACTAGTAGGCATATCTAGATGCTTCCATCCCACTTCCAGGTGCTGAGCAGGCTGTGAGCTGCCTGAATCTTATTCTCAGCTGTCCATTCCTGGGTCCAGCCTTCCCATCTAGTACACGTGAGCACAGAGCAATCGAGGATGAGTTGAGGTCTGAGATGGAGAAATGCTCACCTCTGTCCCTCATGAGATCTATTACTAGCTCTACTGAAACATGAGGCCTTCCTCCCCCTGCAGGTGTGGCCACTCCCCAAAAGCAAGTGAAGGCAGACTGCACTTTGTCTCTGAAGACTCTAGTAGAATTTGTCTGTTCCCCATGCTGATAATCACATATCTGCCTATTTGTCCACAACAGAGCAGCTCTGGGTCAGAGAATTTGTCCAGTAGTTCCCTGTGTTCTAGCATTTCTACAGTGCCTGGCACCTAGGAAGAGCTCAGCACTGCTTGTCAAGTGAAAAGCCCTGATATGTTTACTAGCCCAGGAGCTCAGTACTATTTGTACAGCAAAAAGCCCCCTGTACATTTACTAGTCCAATTGTACCTTATTTTTGTAGATAAGAAGTGTCCCCATGCATGCCATGTGGCCTCAGTCCTGAAGAGGAAAGTCTGAGTTTGGATCTGGTAAGAATTTGAGAGCCTGCTCTATAATAAGACTTGTAAGAGTCACTCAGTGTTCCCTCTGGAATTACAGGTGCTGGGGTGGCAAGTAAGGGAAGCAGCATCCCAATATCCTTTGTTAACAAGCAGCTCATCTGGGTTGAGAAATGGGGAAGGAGAGTGAATGGTGCAGGCTTCACAGGCAGGGATAAGGGGAACCCCAGCATGTGATATCACCTGGAAGTATTGGTCACTATTATTTGAGCTACTGCCTTTCTTCCTGTCCCTCTGGGTTCTGCTTCTTCCAAATTCTCAGAAAGCACCCATCTTCTCTCCCTTCCTTTCAGACACGTTCCTCCGTGTTAGGCATTATGCTAGGAATGGAGGAGGCTGGCATGAATGATGTGTAACTTCCCCATGAGACACTCAGCTGGGTTGGCAGTAAGCCAGTAATTAGGACCCAGTGTGTGCTACAGTTTTGAATCCAGTAAGGCATGTTAGTAAACCAGCTAAGAAGAAGAATGGAAAGAGGGTCTCATGTTCTAAAACATCAACCATAATATGCACTTTACCTAGATCATATAGTTGTTTTACTGAGATAATCAACAGGAAGGCATATATTCATCATCCATGTGGAATCTAAGCCCCCTCTTGATCTAGAGGTGGAGTGAACATCACCACCCCAGGGTCCACAGAATGAAGGAATACAATATGGATTCTAGTGGACTTACTGATATTCTATTGTAAAACTATTGTGACTAGTAATGGAAGAAATTGTAGCATTGAAATGGAGAAAGTGGCCACAGGGAGAGGGAATAAGGGGTGTGATGTAGGGACATTTTTGGGACTTTGAGTTGTCTTAAATGATATTGCAGGATCAGATGCTGGACTCTATATATCTTGCCATAACCCACTGAACATACTGGGTGAGTGTGTGCACTAGAGGTTAAACTATTATCTATGTGGTGCAGCAGTGCTCCAAAATGTGTTCACCAAATGTGATGAGTGTGCCACAATGAAGGGGGAGGTTGTTAATGTGGGAGGAGTGGTGTGGGGGGGTGGGGGATATATGGGAACTTCTTATATTTTTTAATGTAACATTTTTTTTATGACAAATAAAGCCTCAAATAGGTGTGCTCCTGAGGGCTCTAGAGACACCTGGATTCTGCAGGCAAGGCACAAAACCAAATCAAACCACCCCCATCATGGGAAAGGAAGTTCTTTGTTCTTACAGGAATATAAACTTACTCTGGTTAGAAAATTTCCATTCCAGCATGCAATGCTTCCGCCAACTACCATCCATGGACTTAAAGTATGCTATATTCCATATCATAGAATTTCACACAGCATTGCTTCTGCTTACAGAGACCACTTCATATGGGCAAGGGGCTCATACCCCTGGAATTCACTTTTCTTACCATGTTCTCCATCATTGTGGAGCTGCTAGATTGTTACATCAATGGAATGACAATTTGAAGAATCAATTGTAAGACTAGATGAGTAAAAATACATTTCAGGGTTTGGACAAAATTTTCTTCTAAGATACACACACACACACACACACACACACACACATACTCTAAATTATCATCCAATATATTATCCTCTTTCCCCTAGAGCCAGAACTCACAGCCCCATGGACTTAAGTGTGAAAATAGGAGATTGACTGCTAACTATTGCCACTAAAGCTCTACTAGTGAAAAGTTTGTCTCTTGTCTCTGTGAGCTTAAGCTCTGCTCATCTAGACTTCTTAGTCCCAAAGGGAAGGATATTTCTCCCAAGAAATATAAAATAATTCCACTGAACTGGATATTAAGATTTTTACCTGGCACCATTTCGCTCCTAGATCTTCCAAATCAACATCAAAAAAGGGAACTACTGTATTGTCTTGAGTGATTGATTCTCATTAGCAAGTGGACATTAGGCTGCTATTTTAAATTAGAGATAAGTTGGAGGATATCTTGAATACATGCATTCAGATAGAACATCTCTTAGCATTACCATATCCTGTGACAAAAATCAATGGAAATGTAATGGAAAACTACAACAATCCAATTAAACAGGACTATTAATGTCTCATTCCATTAAGGAATGGGGTTTTATGTCACTTCACTGAATAAGTAACCACAGTAACCTAAGGATCTTGCTAAGGGCAAAAGGAATATAGAATGGGTAGTGAGAGAAGGATGCAATAGTCACTAATTGCAACCAAATGTCAAGTCAAAGAAATGGGCAATAAAATTTTTATTAGTGCATCTTGTAAATTATGAATGTTTGTTTTGTGTGTTGTTTTGTATTTTTCATGTCCCTCTTTTCCTTATCATATAGTAGATGCTCTAATTTTATTATATGTTACGTTATTTCACAGTATTCAAGTTAAAAGTCGTCAAGCATAAGAGTGAATACGACCCAAGATCCTCATTCCTCATCTGGAGCAAGTGTTAGTGAATTATTGGTTGTATGCATAAAAGTTCTATCATGTTAAGAGTAAGTATGGAAGACAGCTATGCTAGCCACCATAGCACCGATGTGGAGGAAGTAGCCACAGTTTATGCTGAGGGCAGGGAGAGGGAAGAAGAGATGAAATGTGGGGGCATTTTCGGGACTTGGAGTTGTCCTAAATGATATTGCAAGGACAGATGCTGCGCATTTTATATCCTGCCATAACCCACTGAATGTACCAGGGGGAGATGGAAACTACAATGTAAACTATAATCCATGCCATACAGCAGTGCTCCAAAATATCCACCAAATGCAATGAATGGGGAACCATGATGAAAGAGGTTGTTGATGTGGGAGGAGTGGGGTGGGATGGGGTGTGGGGTATGTGGGAACCTCTTATATTTTTTAATGTAACATTTTTTGCGATCTATGTATCTTTTTTAAAAAAGGAAAATTTAATAAATACATTTAAATTAAAAAACTTTAAAATTATAAAGAGTAAGTTTGACATTGTTATTGTTTTATTTAGAGGTTATGTTTTATGTAGATTCATCTGTATTCAGGTTTGGCAAAGGATTGCCTGTGATTGTTAATTTTAGTTGCCAACTTGGCTAGGTTATTCTGCTCAATTTTTTATTCAAATACTGGCCTAGATATTGCTGTGTTGATATGCTGTACATGTGATTATATTCTACAAACTGTTTACTTTAAGAAAAGGCTATACCCTTTCAAAACATAAACTAATAAATGCCACAATCAAACAAAACTATGTTTTCCAAGAATAGAAGGCATTCTGCATCATGCCCAAAGATGTACTTACCAAATCCAATGGATGTGTCATGATGATGGGAACGAGTGTTGCTGGGGGGGGGGGGGAGGAGAGGTGGGGTGGGGGGGTGGGGTTGAATGGGACCTCACATATATATTTTTAATGTAATATGATTACAAAATCAATAAAAAAAA
Organism: Dasypus novemcinctus; assembly: GCF_030445035.2. NCBI lineage: Eukaryota > Metazoa > Chordata > Mammalia > Cingulata > Dasypodidae > Dasypus > Dasypus novemcinctus. Next base: position 57,613,008 of record NC_080691.1, on the reverse strand, counting down.
ATTCTTTATTTTCTTAATTTCCAACCCACTGACTTCCCTTAGAAATTTGGATTCAAGAGTTCAATGTCACTCTTACTATAGTTTCTCTGACCTAAAGAATTAATCCTGCCATATGAAATTTAGACTTGCCATCACAATCACTTATCCAATTGCTTAAAATAAATAGCTTTCTTTTATGTACATGTGCATTTATTTGTTCATTCTGATTCTCTGGATATCCCTTCCTGCTAGGCATATGCACACACATCATTGTAATTGTTGTAATTTTGATCAATATTTGATGTTTCCTTGGAGTGAAACTAAGACCTATGTTTTAATCTCCAGAGAATTTCCTGCAAGAAAACCCTTCTGAAGTTCCATGTATACCTTCACACTAACCCCAGGCAGTTCTGTGTCTCCTCATATTCATGGTAGAGTAATATGTAGTAAATTAGGGTTGCTCATATAGATTCAATGCTACTTTGCCTCTTCCAATAACAGGTGGCCCCCTTTCCCTGGGAGTAATGGGAGAGCTCATATATGTCACCATGAAAAATGTATTCAGTTGATATGCTCATTGGTGATTTTCAATTTTTCTGTTTCAAAAGCAAGCAGTATGGTTGGTAGTGAAGATTAAATTCCCCCACTTATGCACTGTTAGGTCTGTGTTTAAAGAATGAGAATTCCTGGCAGTTGGTGCTCCTGGGCAGGAGAGGTTGTGACTGTTGTGAAAGGCATTACTTATACCCATCTCTGTTAGGAGATGCAGTCGCCACTTCACTGTATTGCTGATCACAGAGTCATACATTGAATAGACCTTGTGAGGGAAAGAAATATGTGGCTTCAATAAAATCCTTTTTCTATGATGGATGTGTTTGTGGAAGTTCTGATTGCAATCTGTACACATAGAACCCACCAACTTACATGATAAATGATCATTTTGTGGCGTTTCCGATTGTCTTTAGAGGATTACTATCTTGCATAAAGAACCATTTGCCATGAGCCCCTTGTAATACCAAAGAAAATAATTATCACTTTTTAAAGAGTTACAGAAAATGAAATATATATTCTCATCAAAATATTACAGTAAACATATAATCTACCTCTCCAACGTACTGTGTGGTTGTCTCTTTATTTTGGCTCCTGATTTTTATATTTCATATTGTCACTTATTTTTCAAGGATGAATACCAAAAACTGAAAAAGATATTACTAAGACACAAGCTAATTCTGAAGGTAAATGGATAAACTGCTTTAAGAGGAAACACATGCAAAATTTTCATTTGATTTAGTGTTGGCTAACAAGACTAAAAATGCACACACATGTGAAAAATGGATTCAGTAATATTATATACTGTAAAAAATGAATGGACATTAAGAATGTTAAATACAAACATTACAAAGCTTAATTATTGATTGTAATTTTTGTTTTATTTTTAAGAAACTAGGGCAAAACAATTTCAAAAAGACGTAAAATATAGAATTCTAAATTTGCTTCTAAACAAGCATGAAATCTACACCAAGAACTAAAAATCAGAGTTTACTAATAATTATGAAAAAAGATAAATGACTAAAATGCATTCAAATTAATTATTTCTTCCTTATTAGCCTCTGATTTGCATCTCTTTCCTTTGAGTAGTACACAGAATTTTTTCCACATGTATCTTTGGCAACCCTAGTCTTTAATTTCAGAGGAGAATTTTTCTTTCAATATTGTTCATTTTTCCTTCAGGAAATAAGTATGCACCTGCCTTTTGGGCTTTAATGACGAGGCACAAAAATGAATCTATCAGAGATGCTATCTTAAAATGTTTAGGGGAGCAAAAACACCAATAAATAAACAATAAATAAATATATAAGGCTATAAGTAATACCATATGAGAAGTATAGATAAAATATAGAGGTAGAGACATCCCAAGGAAGGAGAGTTTACATTCAGTTAGAAGTATTGAAGAATGTTTATGAGGACAGTATTAGTACTGGGTATGGACACTTCTTTCCTAATAAAGGCTCCAATGGTCCCAATTAAACTGCTCATTTTTAAAAATGGTCAACAGCTATCAATATTTACAGTCTATATAGAAAGCATTTTGGGGACTTAGTTAAAAGTTAATTATAATACAACAGTTTCTATATGGTGTAGGGCCTCTTATTTTATAAACTGTCTTTTCACCATTCAAATCATCTAAAAGGCAGGAGACATCTAATCATTGAGTTATGACTTTATATATTCACCTGGGCAAAACATACTGGCTTTAGATATTTTACCAAATCTTTATCTAAACTTACATAAATGAGAATGAGATAAAACATTTAGTGTTCAAAAGTAAGATAACTATGAAATTATCAAGCACAGAATTCCTTGTATGAAAAGTTTTAATCAATTATGATCTTTATGAACATTAAGGACTTCAAGCCTTAATATTTTTCTTTCCCATGTAAAATCAGATAATTAAACAGAACATAATATGAATAAGAGTAATAGTAATGTTTGCTTCCACATCTGCATGCTTCACTTAAGTTAAGAACAATAGACAGTGCTCCTTTTGTCCCAAGTTAATAAAGTTAATTCAATTACACATTTTCCCCTCATCGTAGTTTGTCTAAATACAAAAAATACTACTTTGCCTTTTAAGAGCACAGCAAGCACTTCCCTCTTCATGACGTAGTAAAAGAATGTAGCATTTATTTTGCAGATGAGAAAATTTAAGGTGAATTTTAATCCTGTGATTATCAAACTTGTCAGCATTTTGAAAACACTTAGAAAGCTTTTTAAAATCCTGATGGCCAAGTCATATTCAAAACCAATACCTGATTCTCAGGGTGCAGGACCCAAGTATCAATATTTCTTAAAATTCACATGACTCCAAAGTACAGCCAAGGCTGAGAAACTTTCATGTAAATTAGTTATAGTTAATCTATAGGTCCAATTGTTTTCTACCTATATGCTAACTCAACACCAATGAGGAAGAGATTCCATTTCCTTATTGTAGCAGTTTATTTTAATATTCTGTACTGTTAGCTCGGTCTCCAAATAATAAATTATTTTATCAGCCTTATAAATGAAGGTTTTTCACTCTCCTACTGCTTATCCTATCAACCTGTTTTATAAAGTTTTCAGGTGGGATATTAGGAAATTTAACTCTCCAAGATAATGACCCATGAAATATTTAGGCAATTAATGATTGTAGGTTCAGTATGCATTATACATGTGTTTTTGTTTTCTATTCAGCACTTTCAAAATTTTGTTGCCAAGGAATGATTACTAATAAGATGAAACAGAAAGTATAAAATTTCTCAACAAAAGCTCTTGGAATTATTAATACCACAACCTGAAAAATGTAACAAGTTCCTAAAAGACTCTATAGTATTCTAACTAGGCAATCATCAACCTAAACCAGCCCTCCTCTTTAACCAAATATTAAACTTTTGCCATATTTAGTTATTTTATTACAAAGAAAAATTAATTTTTCTGGCAGCTATATTCTATAATATATTTAACATGTAATTTCACTCTGTACTACTTAAATATGATTTCCAAAGGGAGTTTTTCTTGACACAGATAGTCAAAAAAATTTTTTTTACAGATTTTTGCCTTAAAGCAACATACAAAATACACTGTATGTTCTTGTAAATGTTTCCGCTGGTCACAGTTATAAATCTTTGTTGTATGGATGAAATCCTCTGCTTCACAGGAGTACTGGTAATCTTAAATCTCAAAGGAGCAACCCAAGAACCACAGACAGCTTGCCTGCTGGCCCTAATTTTATTAAATTTCAGACAAAATACATATACAGAAATATTCTAAAAAGTATAAAGATTCCATTTGCCTTAATCAATTCTTATCACCAAGATGCATTTGAAACCATACAATTTATACTTTCATACAGAAAGGTGATGTTGGTTTCTTTTGTAACAAAAGAAAATCTCAGCTCACGTGTATGGTGTTGAAGTAATATCAGTGAAGTGCAATCTGATTTATCAGTCAAAAATTCAGAATAGGAATAAATGCTTAACTCTTCTACAATTAAGTTTTCAAAATGTTGCCAACCTGAAGATTTCAGTACTTGGTGTTATATGTCTTTTTTTTTTAAATTTTATTTTATTTATTCATTTTTTAAAAAATATTACATTAAAAAAATATGAGGTCCCCATTCACCCACACCGCCCCCACCCCGCCACTCCCCCCACAGTAACACTCTCCCCCATCATCATGACACATCCATTGCATCTGGTGAGTACATCTCTGGGCATCGCTGCACCCCATGGCCTGTGGTTCACACCATAGCCCACACTCTCCCACGTTCCATCCAGTGGGCCATGGTAGGATGTCTGGCAATTGTCCCTGCAGCACCACTCAGGACAAATCCAAGTCCCGAAAATGCCTCCACATCTCATCTCTTCCTCCCATAGTTTACTTCCCATGGGGTTAATTATCCGCAATGATATTAAGAAGTTCTTAACCCAGGTTCACATTGGCACTGTTTCAGGTAGGTAAGTAAACATTTTCTTGATAGCCCCAATGGAGGCTTTGAGGCATAGATGATTACGTGATGTAAACAACATAAAATCTGAATTTTTAAAAAAAAAATCTAGTGTATTATAAAGTTACAAAATAAAAGGGCCATTAATCAAGTCTTTTCTTAGGGCTGATACTTAATAGCTTTCATAGTTGGAACCTATAGGAGAAACTGGCAATGGTTTACGATGTTATGAGAAACTTTTCTCTGAAGGCTGAAAAAAAAAACTAGATATGTAAAAATGCATATTACTATTATGCTTAGATCATTCTTATTGATTTATATATATATAATTAGAAACAGATTTGCCTTCCCTTAATCTTTAGCCAAGTGATTGAGGGTATTTTTACTATAATTTTGACTGTTAAAAATAGACTGGAATAGCTGTGGAAACTGTAAGCAAATATAATACGAAATCACCCAATACAATATATCTCCTTTCAAAACATGTTATTCAAATTTTATACCATGTGGTGGATTTTAGGATACTGAACTAGAATAAAATAACTGCTTTGTCCTTCTTTTAATTTTTCACAATATTTAACACACATATACTAAATACAGCTTTTAAAATAGCTGCACATTTGTATCTCACTTTTAGAGAAGTGCAGTCCAGGCAGAGCATCCTTCTCAATATATTAAAAATACTAAATAAAAACCCAACCAATTTCATAGTCTTCTAATAGTCAAGCTGACTGGAAAAAAAGGGGGGGGGGGGCGGTGGATGGAGAAAGAACAGGGAATTGTAAAATGGGATAAGTATTTCTTTACAAACTACTTAAAAAACTTTGCTATATTCTTCTCTTATCTCTTTTTCAGCATCTCACCTTTAAAGTTGGAAATAACACACTGGTAACTTAGAGACAAAATCTTTTGCAACATGCACATGTCAACTGCCCACTCAACCAACTGAAAACCTGAGGATTTTTCTGGCCCAATTAGAAAGAGGAAACACTAAGATAATGTCGGCTATAGAGATGCTTCTCCACTTTACAATTTTATGTGTTTTGTTGTTTTGGGTTTTTTTTTCAGAATATTTCTTTAATACATATGTATGACACTGTCACTTCATGCCTCTACTTTCCACAAGCAGATCTCTCCTCCATTCAGTCTTTCATCCCAAGAAAGCAACTCTCATCCATCCAAAGGTTTCCCAAGGTAAACCCAAGTCATTTCTGTGTTGCCATATACAGCAGACAATGCTGGATACAAGCAGGCCTTTGGAAGTCTTCAAAAGGCAACCCCCAGAAACTCATATCCACGTTCAAAAGCTAAAGTCTTATCTTCCGTGTGCAAGATGATTTGAATTCTTTCTCCTGGCGTGGCCTTGCACCTGAGCAGATTGTAAACGTCCACACGCAGACCATCTTCGGCCAGGCTGCAGATGCATAGGCTCCACCATATCGTACTGTTCTCATCGTTATGCAGGTAGTGGTACCAGTGCCTGCACACTAGCGCACAGCTCCTCAGCTGGGACAGCTCCAGGTAGGAGAACACTAACTCCAGCACCCAGCTGGGCAGTCGCCGCAGACCCCCGAGAAGCCGGAACCCATGCCCAACCTGCGCCACCACCACCACAGCCACCATTGCCCGTGGCAGCCCCGTCCCTTGGGCCGGCGCCACCATCGTCTCACCAGCCTCCTGAGGGCCACCAACCATGCTGTTTTCCCATCTTTCCTCCAGAAACCAAGTCTCCATTTGAGAACCAAGCAGCTAACTTACCACCCCTTTAATTACAAATCGCTGGCTTCTCCACCTCTCGTTTCGCAATTATTGATTTCATATGTTGATTTATATTCTTTAGAATGATTGTGTTTTCGAATCAATACTTTTTTCCTCTCAAGGTATATTCTTAATGGAATTTTCAATTAATATCAATCATTTCTAAGGTCTTTCCCACTGGAATTACTGTGCTTCCACCTGTATTAAATGCAAAAACAATTTTCTGTACCATGTGATATGGGACCACAAGATTCAACACGACACAGTTTATTATAGTCCTAGATTTCATCTAATGAATTTGCAAACCCAAGTAATGCCCTGGCCAAGAGTATACCACTCACATGTTTTTCCCATGTCTCATATGGAGGCCCTGCAACACTTAAGGGAATTTATGAGCTGGAGAAAATCCTCTTGACTTTTGCTTGCTTGGTGAACAGGGAGTCAGTTGCGGAAATTATGGAAATGACCAGTGCTTGAGGCATGAAGTAAATACTCATTAGGGTAAAATGTATTTCAAGTGCTTTGATATGCAGTAGTCTACTAAGTGTGAGGCTGTGATTCCCTCTTACCTATTCTATTTTATGTGTCTTACATTTTGGCTCTAGAGGGTTGGAGTATTCTGCCAAAGGTTAGAAAGTTGAAGTTGTAGTATTTATCCAAATTATATTATTTTATTTGTAATGTCTAAACATCTAGACTATGTAGCATATGTAGTTCATTAAACTTTCAACATTTCTTGAGCCGTGTGTGTTACACCATGGATCCAGGGATACATGCTACATGGAGTGTCCAATGACATAATCCCCAACTCTTTCAAAGGATGCTGCTCCTTTCCTGGGCTCAGTTATTGCTTCTAACTTGAATGATGGTGTGGATTTGAATCTTTTCAAAAGGATAAAAGTAGATTAATAAATGTATGACCAAATGCTGGAAATGCTGTATAAGGATACTATCAAATAAGGTGATGGCGTTTTATAAAGTATTAGACATATCAGATTTCAGAACAATGACTATGAGAGAAATAAAGAGGCATATTTCTGAGAAATAAAGGGGACAAAAATCAAGAAGTCAAAACATTACCAATTGCATATTATTCAAAGAATAGAACCTTAAGATACAATGATAGGAAAACTAACGATGCTAAAGGACGTAAAATCTACAATTATAATCAGAATTTTTCTTATTAATTATAGAAAATGAATAGCAAAATAGAAATCATGAGCAACATTTTCAACAGATGTGTTCTCATCAGCATGTGGAAATGAAGATAATCTGCAAATGAAAACAATCATAAGTCGTATATCATATCTTGCCATCTGCAGTCTGCCATGATCACTTGTATTTGGTGTTTCGTCTACCTCTTGGTTTAGATTTACATTTTTAAGACATCATTTACCATATCAAAATGATAAATACTTGATTAAATACTTGGTTGCTGTTTTGCTAGCTTTTCTTGTGGCTGTTATGAGATTTGCAATAATCATATTTAAGTAAAGTCATTCTACCCTTAAACATGTTATATCACTTCATCTATGTATGAGTCCTCTATCAGTAATTGACCAATTTCTCCCTTTCATCTTTTCTGTCTTTATTTTCTTCCAATGTATTTTACATATAAGCATATAAGACCAGCTTGTCATTATAATTGCTTAAATGGTTATGCTTTAAAGCAAGTAGAATGAGAAAATATTAAATAACACCTCAATATAAGTTTTATGCTCTATTTGTAATCAAATTTCTGAAAAGCACCCTATCACTTCTTTCTGAGAAACACTTTTAAACATTTATCAAAGGATGGGTATGCTGGAAATAAATTCTCTCAGTTTCTGCTTCTCTGAGCAATTGCAATTTGAAAGCTGTTTTAAATGCATGTAGAAATCTATGTTGATTTATATATTTTTATGATCATCCTCCAGCACTACTGATTGGCTCCAAGATGTTCTATTTGTGTTTAATGAATTTTAGTATAGTATAAACTTCTGCACGTGTGTGTGTATGTATGTGTTATGTTTATCATGCTTATGGTCGTATGAAGATCTTCTACCTGTAATTTGGTTTCTGTCACTATTTTATTTTAAAAGGAGGTATATCATCAATAACTATGCTCCTCTCCCCCAGACAGTAAGTCATCAAAATGGGAGCCTTTTTGTTGTTCTCCCCTAGCATGGGGGATTTGCAATCTTTTGCCTTGACCACATCTGGCCTAAAGAAATTATGTATTCTAGTTTGATATTTGAGTAAGGTAAAACCCATCTGGTGGAATCTCCCAAAGATAAACTATTGTTTGAATGTTGTTTCTCCCTGCCGGCATCTGTCTTGTTTCCAGCTTTCAAATCTGTCCCTTGTTCTGTGACTTCAATTCCCTGATGTGTTTTTTTCTTTTTTTTAAAGATTTATTTATTTATTTAATTTCCCTCCCTCCCCTGGTTGTCTGTTCTTGGTGTCTATTTGCTGCGTCTTGTTTCTTTGTCTGCTTCTGTTGTCTTCAGTGGCAGGGGAAGGGTGGGCGGCGCCATTCCTGGGCAGGCTGCTCTTTCTTTCACGCTGGGCGGCTTTCCTCACGGGCACACTCCTTGCGCGTGGGGCTCCCCCACGCGGGGGACACCCTTGCGTGGGGCGGCACTCCTTTGCGCACATCAGCACTGCGCATGGCCAGCTCCACACGGGTCGAGGCGGCCCGGGGGCTTGAACCGGGGACCTCCCATATGGTAGACGGACGCCCTAACCACTGGGCCAAAGTCCGTTTCCCTCCCTGATGTGTTTGACTCAACTAGTTAATTTGCTGTTTGCCCAGTTCTTTTGCTCTTGTTGTTGTTATTGTAGGAATTAGACAGACAATTTGCACAGATCACCACATTTCCAAGAAGAGTATCAGGCTACTTGCTAATAATGAAAACCTAGAAATAACCCAAATGTACAACATTTTGAAGAAGCAAGCTCTTTGATGTGTATGCATACACTGGAAAACTATTCAACATTAGAATAATGAGTATTTAGAACACAACAGCAATATGGATGAATTAAAAGTTTCAGTGATTGAAAAATACTAAAGAAATAATAGCACATATCTTTTGAGTCAAATTGTATAAATTATTTAAAATGCAAACTAATTCAACATAATAGGGACATTACAAAGGATGAATTACAAGGGAGAAAGAAGAAAAAAAATACAGGAGTGTTGGAAGTGCACGCTGTCCAGATTGTGGTGCCGGACGCATGGGTGTACATATGTATCAATACTACCGTGTTGCACATTTTACACACATGCATTTTATCATACTTCAGTTATACCTCGTAAAACCATTCATTTAAAATAGTAGACATATTGGTAAAAAGGGGAGAGAGAACCATAAAAATTGATACCTCCTTTGCCAGAGAATCCTGAAAATTTTCTGTTCCTCTCTACGTTATTCAAGTAAGTACTAAAATGTGGCAAAAAAAATGCAATGTTTTCTTTATATGTAAAGGTAATTAAGGATGTAAACCTCTCTAGGCTTTTCCCATTCTGTTCTAGACTTGATCCAGATGAGCATTAGTGTTGAGTAAGAAGTAGCACATGTCAAGACAAGGACTCACACTCACCTGGTGTGTGCTCACAGACATGTCCTAGAAAGTCTCTTTCCTTCTATTGTAGTTTTATATCTGTGAAATGGAGGAATGGATGATGCTTCACATGTTTAGTTGCTTTGGCAAAAATGAAATAATATAATGGGTTTGAATGTTTAGCCTGGAACAATCACCTAATAAGAGATCAGTTTTTCAGAATTCCATCATTGCCACCCAATTCCCTAGAACATTTTGTGGACTTGGGGCACTCTCCCCTTAGTAGCCAGTCAATTATAGACCTTGCTACATGGAAGGAGAAAATGCAAGAAAGATTCCTTCCTTTGCTGATTGAAACCAACTAAGTGCTGGACCTCCAGTCCAGGGAGAGGAGCTCAAGCCCTGGGATTCCCAGATGCACCCATTGTGTGGCAGGGCCAAACAGAAATGATTCACCATGGAGTTTGGGCTGAGTTGAATTTTTCTTATTGCAATTTTAAAAGGAATTCTATGGAGAACAATCAATATTGGGTGTATGAGTGCACAATAAATATTGGGTGTATGAGTACCCAGTGTGAGTGCATGGTATTGCCTGTGGGAGACCTAGTTGTCTGAGACACTCTGGTACAGACTATGGATTCACCTTCAGTAGCTCTTGGGTAGTATGGGTCCAACAGACCTTCCTAGAAAGAAGGGCCCAAATGATGGAAGTAAGACACATTACACAGACTGAGTGAAGGACCAGTTCACAATCTCAAGGGACACCACCAAGAACATGCTGTTTCTGCAAATGGGCAGTGTAAGAGAGAGGGGAGGGTGTATGAGCCAAGATGTAAATATCTGCAGAAGTGTTGCAGGCATTGCAGCTCCAGTGTCAAGTGCAGACAGAGGTAAGAAGTGGGTGTCTTTTGACACGGAGAGTTTCTTTAAGGGTCTGTTTTTCCCATTCTCTCCCAGGGAACATTTGTTCTAACCAATGATCAGAGTCCCTGAGGACACCTGAGAATCTAGCAGCTGAGTGTATAGTGAGGAGTTGTGATAATGACAGGCTCTGCTGGAACCGAGAAGAGCTTAACAAGGGGCTGCAGATGCTGGGCAGCTAAAAGAGCCACAGTGACTACAAACTGTAGCTCAGCCATCCATGGGCAGGATACCTGCCAAGGGCAGTTCTAGCTGCCACCTAAAACCAAGAATCCAAGTACACAGGACCAGAAATGATATCATGCATAGGACCTACATTGCGGGAACACAGAATTTGCCCAGGCCCTGAGCTCCCTGCAGGTCCAGCAGGGCTGACAGCAAAGGGTGCTCAGAAACTCAGAGCAAAATGACTAGAAATGGGCAGGTACATGAGGAGATCAGGACCAAGGAGCACAGTGACTAAGGCCAGGGGCTGTTACAAGGGGAGTTCAGGATGATGAACACATGGGCCAGCACCAAGATAGGTGCAGGGGGAGCTCAGGACCACCAAGCTCAGAGGAAGTTGGAGGGGGATCACAGGACCCCTGAGCCTGGAGGAGGACTAGGGACAAGAACAGAGGAAGGAAAAGTGAGCTTCCTTTCAAGACCTCACATTTCTTTTCATGGTTTCTCTGTTCAGGTTTATAGGGAGGCTCAGGAAGGCTGCTTTTGCTTTGAAATGTGGATTAAGACAGTGGAATTTTTTTAAAGCACCCCTATTTGGATAATTCCATTTATAAATGAACACAATAAAATTATATGAAGAAGCAACAACTATATGCACATCTCCTTCACCTGAATGAAAGTAACCAATGTTATCCTCATAATGAATGGGCCAAAAAGGGAGATGTGGAGATGTGTCACCCAAGAAAAATGCAGTTTGATATTTTCACCATGTCCTCACAGTGCATAAATTTACTCCACAATTGAATTGACTTTCCTCCCAGGTCCTAACATTTGAACATGCCTTATGATGTTTTCCTTAATCCCCAAAAATCTCTTGGATAATGTGAAATAATTTACCATATTTATCAGTTGATTCTCAAGTAATATTATTCAGTATTATTATAATAATATTATTATTCAAAACAATATATTATTAAATATTATTTATTATTATATATAGTGTATTAGTCAGCTAAAGGGTTGCTGATGCACAATACCAGAAATTGGTTAGTTTTTATAAAGGGTATTTATTTGGAGTAGGAGATTATAGATAACAGGCCATAAAGCATAACTTACTTCCCTGGCCAAAGTCTATTTGGAGCAAGATGACTGCTGATGTCTGCGAGTGTTCAGGTTTCCTGGGTTCCTACATTCCTGGGTTCAAGGTTCCTTTCTTCCTAGGGTTGGCTTAACTTTTCTCTGGGAGCTTACTTCCTGGGACTCCAGCTTAAGTCTTCAGCATCAAATTCCAACATCAAAACTCCAACATCAGAATCGCTCAACTCTGTTCTTTGCCATGCCTTTTATCTGTAAGCCCCCACCCACCAAGCGGTGGAGACTCAACACCCTAATCATAGCTCAATTATGCTCAGGTACAGATCAGATTACAAACATAATCCAATATCTATTTTTGGAATTCATAACTTTATCAAACTGCTACATGTAGTATCATTTCTGATATATTAATATTATATATGTATTATTTAATCTTCAAGTTACATTATCTGATGTTATTTTCCAATAATATTATTTTTCAAAAATATTATTGATTGTGATGTTTTCCAGAGTGTGTGTGAGATATTAGCATTCCATTGCTGACATTTTCAATTAATAAAAATTGCATTCAGTGTTATGTTTACATTCTTTTTTATCTACTGACAAAGTTTTCCATTTTTAAAAATTTATAGTTTTCTTTTTCCATAAATGTATAAGTAAAGGAGAAATATCACAAACTGATTCTAAGTTTCATATATTCTTGTGAAGGAACAAGAATAGTCAAAATATAATATAAAAGAAAGGTATAGTGGGAATACTCATATCTCCCAATTCGTGATCTTACAGGAACCCATATATTTTAAACAAATGTGCTGATGAAAGGGTCAAAATATAGATCAATTAAATAGAAGTAAGAGTACAGGCATAAGCCCATGTATCTATGATCAATGAATTTTGATAAGTGTGCCATAAGAATTTACAGGTGAAAATAAGCTTTTCAAGAAAAGATGTTTGAATAACCTGATAGCCATATCAGAAAGACTGGATTTATACACTTACTTCACACTATAAACAAATATTAATTCAAAATAGTTCACAGCCTTATATATAAGGGGCAAAACACTTAATCATTTAGAAGAAAATATAGGGACAAAACTTCATGACCTTGGAATTAGCACAGAATTTTTAGATGTGACATCAATAATCTGAACAACAACAAAAGGTTAAATTTGATTTCATTAAAATTAATAACTTGCGAATTAGGGAAACATTAAGAATGTAAAACCTATGGAATTTGATAAAACATTTATAGAGTAAACATTAACTTATGAATTTGTATATAGAATATGAAAATTACTGACATCTCAACAAATAATAAAATGGCACAAAGAAGACTACAAATAGTAAATAAATAACAAATGGTATACCATTATTTGTTTTCATGGAAATATAAATAGATCTACAATGTCATTACACTTCATACCAATAGGAGGACTAGGATACAATTAGAATAGCAAGAAGTTTTTGAGAGGATGTGGAGAAATTGGAAACCTTTTACATTGCTGGTGGGAAAAATAAATGATTAAACCTATTTGGACAGCAAACTTGCAGGTTTTCAAATGATTAAATATAAAATTATAATACGAATCTCAATTTCACTTCTATATATATACTCCAATATATTGAAAGCAGGGCTTCTAATTAGATTTGTACATCAAATGTCATAGAGTCATTTTTTCACAGTAGCCAATTGGGCAAGCAATCCAAGTGTCTATCAACAGATGAATGAACAAACAAAATGGAATATCATTCACTTGTAGAAAGGGAAGACTCATGCCACAACATGGATGAGCAATGAAACATGCTTTTTAAAATACATTTTTATTTATTTTAAAAATATACATAGATTACACAAAATGTTTCATTAAAAATATAGGATGTTCCCATATGCCCCACTCCCCACAACCCCCACTTTTCCCACATCAACATCTTTCATTAATATGGTACATTCATTGCAATTGATGAATACATTTTGGAGCACTGATACCCAGAATGGATTATAGTTTACACATATTTTAATTAAATAGGCCAAATACAGAGGGAAACCTATTGTATGATGTCATTTATATGAAATGCTTGGAATATGCAAATTCATAGATACAGGAAAGGGATTATCAGATTCAAGTGTGAATGGGGAGTTAATTCTTAATGGATAATTCTACACAGAGTTGTGAATTCAGATAACATCCATAAATTGTACAGATGAAAGTGAATAATGTTAGAATTTTGCCCTGTATATGTGTCACAATAACTACCAATTTTGTGAAGAAATAGAAATGAAGTATTGATACTCACTATTGCATGGATGAACTTGGAGTCAATATAAATGAGAGAAGCCAGTAATGGATGACCAGTTAATTTTTTCTTCATTTCATATGGTTATGAAGAACAGGGAAATCCAAAGAGACAAATATTTGGTTATTTGATAATTAGGGCTAAATAGTAGGGAGAACAATTGGAGTTGTATAGGTAGACGGCCTGTTTTTCCTTTGCAAATTAATTAAAATATTCCAAATTGACCATTTTGATGGGGGCATATATTTGTGTTTATAACAAATACATCAAATTACATACTTTAAAAGAGTGAACTTTGTTTCATATGCTCTATATCTTAATAAAGGACTTGTAAAAATTGATTATTGCCAGAAGAGAAGGGAAAGGACAGCTTACAAGGATTTTACAGGGACCCGTATACTTTCCAGAGTTTACTATCTGGGTGGTAATGATGGTTGCATATGTGTGCATATATATGAAGACTTACCAAATGATACACTTAAATATGTGATGCTTATCACAAGCCAACTATGCTTCAATAATTGTGCTACAAATAAACAAATGGATGGATGGATAGGATGGAGAAATATATGGATCATGACCTATGAAATTCCAGCAAGCACTTTAAATAGAGTGAACTCAAGTTCTCTCTGAATTCTTTAGGTAAACACTAAGGATGCAACATCATGCAATGTTCTCATTACTTGAAGAGGGATGGTATAAATCTAACTGGGCATGCCTCACTCTGTCCTCGAGTTTGATCAGGGGAGCTGTTGATTCCAGTGCTCAGCCACACAGGCCAGACACTGGGACTCAATCCCAACAGACAAGATTTTGGGCAATAGATCTACTTTTCAATTTGAAATTTTACATCCATAAAATGGAGTTGACACTATCTTCTTCACACAGCTTCTGGACATATGTATAAATGAAATAATATTAAGTGCTCTAAGTGTTTAGTACAGGAAATTACTATAATAAAAATTATAATGTCACCAAAGCTGTTATTGATGCCAACTCCCCCAAGACATTCACATCTCTACTGGAGAACTTCCCTCTCTCAAGGCCCTATGCTGAAAGCTTGTTATATGGCAGGAGGACATAAAAATAGCTTCCTTCACTTTGTTGATGTAATCCAGCCCAGCCCTGACCTTTAAATCTGGGAGAGGAGTGCCAGCCCTGGGATCTCCAGGTGTCCCTATTGGGTGTTCAGAGCTAAACACAGATGAATCAATACTGTGTTAGACTGAGCTGGGTTTTCACTATCACTATTTTGAAAGTTTATGAATGGGAAACCATAGATATTGAGTATGTTTCTTGATATGAGTGATAGAAACAGTGGAAATGTGTGGCTCTTTTCCTGACAATAATGACATTATGCTTTCTGGTGCTCTGTTAATGGAGTCTCAGTGAAAATTTAAACAGCCTTTGGGGGACTCTGATCATCTCCTTGGCAGCCTCCAGACTGATCTTCAGTAGGAACATCATTAACGCGTCCCAAAAACTGCAGGGAAAATCTAGAGTGTGTCTCAGACGTTAGTAATACGTCCATTCCTACACAAAACGCAGACCTGTGAAGACCTGATTTGCCATCTTCAGAGCCTTTTCTTTGAACTCTTTGTTTCTACAAATTGAAAGTCAGAGCTGAGGACACAGCCATGTACTCCTGAGTGAGATACAATGAGAGGATGATGTGTGACCACAAGTAATTCTACATTGTAAGGGATCTGGAGGGTCTGGGCTTCTTGGAATATTAGCACCCATTGAGCAAAATTTCCACACACAGGAAGAGGTGAAGAAGAACAAAGCCTGGTTTCCTTTCAGGTCTGGGACTTCCAGTACATCTAATTTTTCTCCTTGGAGAGCTTTTCTCTAAGCTCTACTGAGGTGTATGAATTAGGAAAATATCACTATAGTGGAAAGAACATTCTCACATGCACACTGTCCCTAACAAAGGCAGATATGACTCTACCAGTGATCACTAGGGTCTGAGGTCTGAGGTAGCTTTGGGCAGCCTGGGAGTCTTTTCCCATCAGAGTCAGGAAGATAACTCAATGGGATTTCCCAAGTAGAATATTCATGTGATTCAGTTTGGAACCAAGAATGAGGATATGCCAGCTAAACAATAAAGGATTTGTCCTTTAATTCTCTTCACCGAAATATGCATATCACACTCAACATTACTCTTGTATTATTTTGCCCTAATCCATTTTCTTTTTCCCTGATGTAGCATGTGCACTGAGTGTCCTCAAGCCAAAATTGCCCATTAAATAAATATTGTGTATCTAGGACATTGTCTGCATTAGCAATACTCTCAGGCTTGGACCTTTATTCATAATAACCCTCAGGTGTCCTGATCTGAACATAAACATAGTGATGATCTCAGAAAATAGCAACTGGTCCCTTAGTGCTTTAGGTTCCTGAAGTTGAAGGAACTACAGTGGCAATAAAAACATGGTACTCACAGAAAGACAGATGCATTGCTCAGTGGAAATGAACAAAAAATTCATAAATAGAGTGACACATCTATGGAAAAGTGATTTTTAATATATAATAACCTTTGCATTTTTAAAAAATTTGCTTCTTTTTTGAAGATCCATATAAAACAAAAAAAAGTTACATTAAGATATAAGAGGTTCCTATATATCCCACACTCACACTCATACTTCTCCCATATCAACAACTTCTTTCATCATTATGGCACATTCACTGCATTTGATGAATATTTTGGAGTACTGTTGCTCTGCATGGATTATAGTTTACGTTGTATTATACACTCTCCCCCAGAACGTTCAGTTATGGCAGGATTTATGATGCCCAGCAATTGTCCCTGCAATATCATTTAGGACAACCCCTAGTCCCAAAATTGCTCCCACATCACATCTCTTGTTCCTTCTACCTGCCCTCAGCAACTACCATGGCCCCGTTCTACACATCAATGCTAGATTTTCTTGCATTACTTGTGACAATAGTTCTATAGTATAATACCAGTAAGTCTATTCTAATCCATATTTTATTCCTCCACCTTGGGATGTGGATGTCTACTCCACCTCTATATCGAGAGGGGGCTTAGATCCCACAAGGTTGATAGATGAAATTCTGCTGCTTAGAGTGGTAGGCATTCTAGTTTCCCTGGTGTGGTAGCTGACTGTCTTTACCTTCTTGTTAGCTGACCTTGGTAAGTCCAATGAAGCAGAGTGTAGGAGTTACAACTCTGCTGAGGCTCAGGGCCCAGATGACACATGGCCATATACACCAACCCTAGTGCCAACCACAGGTTCGGTAAAATGATTTAAGAAGCATGTGTTGAAAGGGCACATCTGATTCCAAATACATCACACTTAGGAACACAAATTACAATGTAGATCCTCATATATAGAGTCATCTGATATTTGACAAGGTCATCAAGCCCACTCAAATGGGAGAGAATGGCCTCTTCAAGAAATGGTGCTTGGAGAAATGGATGTTCATATGCAAAAGAATTAAAGAGAATAACCATCGCACATCTTATACAGAAATTAACTTAAAATGGATTAAAGACCTAACTATAAGAACCAAGACCATAAAGACTTTGGAAAACAATGTAGGGAAGCATCGACATGAACGCATAATAGGAAATGACTTCATGAACTTCACACCCAAAGCACGAGCAGCAAAAGAGCAAAAGGATAAATGGGACCTCCTCAAAATTAATGCCTTTTGCACCTCAAAGGAGTTTGTCAAGCTAGTGAGGAGAACCTCACAATAGGAGAAAATATGGTAACCATATATATGATAGGAGACTTATATCCTGTAAATATAAAGAACTCCTATTCCTTGAAAATAAAAAGACAAACAACCCATATCAAAAAATGGGCAAGAGATTTGAACAAATGTTTCTCCAAAGAAGAAATAGAAATGGCTTAAAAACACATGAAACAATGCTCGAAATCACTAGCTATTGAGGAAATGTAAATCAAAACTACAGTGCGTAGTATGCCCATCTTACTCCCATAAGGCTAGCGGCTACCGAAAAAAAAACGAGAAGACTACAAGTGTTGGACTGGAGGTGGAGGAAAGGGAACACTCACCCACTGCTGGTGAGAAAGCAGAAACACCCAGCCATTCCAGAGGGCAGTTT
This sequence comes from Dasypus novemcinctus, assembly GCF_030445035.2. Lineage (NCBI taxonomy): Eukaryota > Metazoa > Chordata > Mammalia > Cingulata > Dasypodidae > Dasypus > Dasypus novemcinctus. The sequence continues at coordinate 57,594,670 of NC_080691.1, read as the reverse complement.
GGCAGTTTCTCAAAAAACTACCTATAGATTTGCCATATTATCCAGCAATTCCACTGCTGGGTATATACCCAGTAGTACTGAAAACTAGGACACAAACCCATATGTGCACACCAATGTTCATAGCAGCATTATTCACTATCACCAAAATTTGGATCAACCCAAATGCCCATCAATTTTTGAATGGATAAACAAAATGTGGTATATACATACAATGGAATTCTGCTCAGCTATAAGAAGGAATACAGGGAAGCGGACTTGGCCCAGTAGTTAGGGCATCCGTCTACCACATGGGAGGTCCGCGGTTCAAACCCTGGGCCTCCTGACCCATGTGGAGCTGGCTCACGCGCAGTGCTGATGCGCGCTGGGAGTGCACTGCCATGCAGGAGTGTCCTCCGCGTAGGGGATCCCCATGCACAAGGAGTGAGCCCCTTAAGGAGAGCCGCCCAGCGCGAAAGAAAGTGCAGCCTGCCCAGGAGAGCTGACACAGCAGGATGATGCAACAAAAAGAAACACAGATTCCCCTGCTGCTGAGGTGGACAAAGAGGAACAAGCAGCCAATAGACACAGAGAACAGACAACTGGGGGAGGGGGGGGCAGAGAGAAATAAAAAAATAAATCTTTAAAAAAAAAAAGAAGGAATAGAGTATAATCTTAATATATATAATAATATGGATGAATCTTGAGATTTTGTTTAGTGAAACAAGACAGTCATTGAAGGACAAATACTACATGACCTCTCTGATATGAAATAAGCAAACCAAGCTGTCTTAGATAGTCAGAGACTGGATGATATGCTTACAGGAAATTGAGGGAGAGGGTAGGCTTCTAAGGAGTGTGTGAGAACTCATCTTCATAATGTGTTGTATCATTGGGTGGAGACCCATACAATGATTTGCAAAGTGTACCCCCATCCTGGGGAGGCCTGAAGTTTTCCACCTGAGGGAATTGCGTCTCTCGAGATCATTGGTGATTTCCAATGGGAGAACACAGTCTAGATTGTCAAAACTTCAGCATTCTTGCAAGTATCTGCGAATCTGGACTTTCAAGCCATGAAGCTTGGCTTTCACTGTGGTTGCTGAGGAGATGGGGATAGAGGAATAGAATAGAGTGTAGCAGGGTAACTGGGGAGCAATGGAAGTGTTCCACAATTTGTGCAACGATGGATATAGGACTTGTTAAATTTCACCCAAAAGGTATTAATACCTATAGGATAAATGTGAACCATAAGATAACTAAAATTTTAGAAAATTGTACAGTCCAAAATATAAACCATAATGTAAACCGAAATGGAAATATGTTTGGTAGCTACGTCTCAATAATACTAATATCTTTATTTTAAAAGAGGTTTAGAGTACAGAAAAGTAACATTGAAAGTGTATGGGATTCCTCATGTATCTTACTCCATTCCACTCTCACTCCCACATCCTCTCAAATTAATAACTTATAATTGTGTGGTATGATTTGCCAATTGATGAATAAATATTGAAGCATTGTTACTAACCAAGGCCTATAACTTTAACTGTCATTTATACTTAAATCCAATGCCCTAAAAATATCCTATGTTCTACCTATTATTCTTCCCAACACCTATAAGAACCTCTGGTAAACACTGTATTTATAAGTATTACATGTTCTTCCCTTACTGCAATATTTATACATTTACATTCCCCATGATTGCATTCCCCTTATGTTTTTCATTCCTCAAACTTGAGTATTTTATGATGGTGATGCCCACTCTGCCACAAATTGTGAGGTTCCTTAGATATTTTGGGGAATATGGTGGAAAATTTTTTCTTTGTAGTTCGTATAAAATGGGTAAAAAAATCATGTGTAGGGAAATTATAAATTAGTATAATTCTGATACATTGGGGAAATAGTCTGTCATATATTTCAATGAGAGTCCCATCAACAGGGTGCTGATTTAAGAGATTGTATGTATTGCCTATATTGTCCAGATGGCTCTAGACCACTCAGAACACTTATTTAAGGTTTTGTTCACAGTGGCAAGAGTGAGATCTGCCTGAGACATGCAAAAGTGTTATCTCTTGAATGACCTCCTGATTCCTTTTGAAATCTCTTACCCATAAAAACACTGATTTTTTTTTTAAATTTTTCCCCAAGATCAAGATCTTTTTCCAAGTGCATTGCTGGTTGCTGTTTGGTATTAATGCCTTGGTGCCAGGAAAGTTCAACCCCAGGAGACATGTCCCATGCCAGGCAGGAAAGCAATGCATTTATTAGTTGAGTTTGGCTTAGAGAGAGGCCACATGTGAGTGACAAGGAAGTTTTCATGAAGTGACATTCAGACATTTATTATTATTAGGGTAAGTTTCAACTTTATAAGAAAAAGGCTCATATTTAAATGCATTAATATTGATGGCTTGACATATCATTTTGTTTTCTTTTATTAGGCAAAGTCTATGCACTTGAGGGATTCTTGACAATCTATTTAAGAGAACAGCAAGACTCCCAAGGATGGGAGTTTAATAATTTGTTGTTTATTGTGTGAGTCTCCACCCACATAGAAAGCACCTTATGACAAGATGAACACATTCACTTTCTACAGAAGTATGCCGTAGGTGCACCCTTTCCCTTACATCCCCCACCACTGACAATCTGCACCTTTAAGCCTCCCCTGCCATATTGCTCAAATGACTTTTTTACAAGATCAACCTCTCCCATGTGGGACAGAACAGTCTATTTAACAAAAGGTGCTGGGAGGACAAGGCATCCATATCCAAAATAAAGAAACAGGAACTGTATCTCACACTTTATCCAAAAATTAACTCAAAATAGATAAAGACCCTAAATATAAAAGCTAAAACCATAAAATTCTTAGTAGTAAATGTGGGGAAACACCATCAAGATCTTGTGGTAGGCAGTAGTGTCTTAAATCTTACACCAAAAGTAAAAGAAAAGAAAGAAAAAAAATATGTAATTAGGATCTCATCAAAATCTAACAATTTTTTTCTTCAAAAGACTTTGTCAAAAAAGTAAAAGTTCTGCCTAATCAATAGGAAAATGATATTTGTAGACCACATATCCGATAAGGGTTTTATAACCATGTTATATAAAGAGAGCCTACAACTGAAAGATAAAAAAGATGAGCAACCCAATTAAAAATGGATTAAATACTTGAATAGACATTTCCAAAGAGGAAACAAAAATGACCATAAAGCACATGAAAAATATGTTAAGCATTACTAGATTTTCAGGAAATACAGATGAAAACTACAGTGAGATACCATTTCATACCTTATAGAAAGGCTGTTATTTAAAAAAAATATTAAAATACTGGAAAGATGTTAAGGAACAGCAACACTCCTTGAACCATTAGTAGAAATGTAGAATGGAGCAGCCTCTGTAGAAGACAGTTTGGCAGTACCTCAAAAGCTGAATATAGAAAGGCCATGTGAACCAGCAATCTTTTTACTATGAATCTATTCAGAAGGGCTTAAAACAAGCACATACACTAATATTGGCACATAGATTCTCAGAGCAACATTATTCACAATTGCCAAAATTTGGAACTAGCACATGCCCATCAACCACTGAATGGATAAACAAAATGTGATAGGGACACACAATGGAATAATATTCAGCTGTAAAAAGAAATTAAATTGAGATAAATATGACAACATGGATGAACCTAGAGGATACTATTTGAGTGAAAAAAGCTAGACACAAAAGGACAAATATTGTGTGGTCTCACTAATATGAACAAAATGCAATGAGTAAACTAACCGAGGTAAACTTTAGAATATAGGTTACTAGGAAATAGAATGTGGGTTGAGAATAGGAGTTGATGCACAATGTAGGTTGAATTTTTAAAAAGTTTTATTGTGAAAGTGAAATTTTTGTTGAAAGGGATTTGCTTTCAATTTTATTTACCCCCTATAAATTTTCATAAATACATAAATGAGGGATAGATAATCTGATTGGAAATACTGGATTGATACTCAACTTAATTAAATGTGGGGAAATTCCTGCATGTTCTGTACACTGGGCCCAGTTCCCACTGCAGGATGAGGACAAGAATCTCCAAGCTACAGGGCATGAAGGACAGACAGGGAAAGGGCAATTGCATTTCTGTACATGCAGATAATTGTTTAGTCAAAATTAGATGTAAATATTGGGTTAATCTCTATGCTGCTTAACACTCAGATTGTCACCTCTATTTCCTTTGGCTTTGTGGAGATCTGCTGATAGGCCTCCAGTGTGCTAGAGCTCTGGATCTGCATCCCTATTGCTTTGATGATGATTATAGCACACAAGAAGTAAAATTGCTTATGTGAGTGACTGGCGCCAAATGCCCCTCTTTCTAAGAACTCTGAGTTTCTAGCTCTATCCTCTCCAAGGCTATCCTCACTCATTTATTCCCCCACCATACTCAAAAGGAAGAAAAAGCTAATTCCCTTTCTTCTAAGGCACAGCCCTGTCAGAAGAAACAATTTTAATATCTTGCATGATGATTCAAGTCAAAGCTATATGTTCTTTGCAAAATATGCCTTGAAAAATGAGAGTGTATAAACATGAAGATTCTGGTAGATAATTAGGAAATTGCCTTGCCTCATTCAGAGATTTCCATTCTAACATAACTGCTCCATCTACTTGTTGACAAGTATGGGTGCTCATTCCAAGTCAGGGATACTGGATTAACTGTGGGAGAACTGCTGTCTTCTAAGGGGGATGTAGATGTGATGTCCTTGAGATCATCTGGTTGAAGGTGATGGGGCCACATTGTTTATCATAGTTTAGCCAGGACAGTAGTGGATTAAATCATAAGTATTGCTTTCAGTTATGTGTTTTGTCCTGTTTTGTAAGTATATTCAAAATCTTTTTTATTTTTAATTAGTATTATTATTATTAGAGAAGTGATTTTTTTAAAAAAATCTTGGATAATGTATAGGATTCCCATATATTACCCCATCACTAACACTTTGCATGGTTGTGGAATATTTTTTACAAATAATGAAAGAAAATCATTAAATTATTACTGATAACAATGGTCCATAGCTTAAAATTGATTTTTTATTCCTACAAACCACCCCATTAGTAACATCATGTACTTGTATTGTGTATTTGTTTTACTTCATGAATTAACATTTTCATATTTGCACTGTTAACCACAGTCCATCATAAAGAGTGGCATTCATTGTGTTATACAGTTGCAAGCTCTGTAAACCAACCAAAGTGTACACTCAGTGACTCTCAGTTTCACAACACAGATGTGCTGTCCTCACCCCAATCAATTTTAGAATGTTTACATTATTCAAAAAGGAGTAATCCCATAGTCCATAAAATCCCATATTCTTGAACCTTGACATTGAATTAGGAACTCCCATGACACTTTTCAAAAAAATATTCCAATATTTGTTTTAACAATAGTCCATAATTAAAATAGTTTTCTTTTCCTGTGCATCACCATGTCCTTAACACCTTATAATAGAGTTGTACATTTGCTCTAATTCATAGATGAACATTCTTGCATTTGTATTATTAACAACAATCTTCATCCACTGAATTCACTATGTCATACAGTCCCTAGATAAAAATACTCTAGCTTTCTTTCAATATACATATATCTCCCTAGATTTCCCCCTTCATCTGCAATCACACTTATAATCCAACAGCTTAGTTATACTGCTAAAATCAAACAAGCATGATATATGAGTGGAAGAGGGATTTCCATATCCCTCATGCAATCATGGTGGTCAGAGATAAGGGCTCACAAGGCTTATTTCTTGCTCCTGAGAGGAGATAATAAAAAATAAATATGGATAAAATATCTAACAGTACTGAAAATATAAAATGGGTTCACACTTAATGTGACTACTTGGCAGGGAAATCAACCCAGTAGTGAGAAGGCAGCTCCAAACACACATCCCCCCAAAGACATTGAAAAGGAAGCAGAAAGTTTCTGCCCCAAAATTGTCGGAGATTTACATATATATATATATATATATATATATATATATATATATATATATATGTAATAAATATATTCCAAAATCCCAGAGAGTTAACAGCACAGTGCCCTTATTCTCAAAGCCATCTTTTGATACTCGGCCATATCTGACTCCCTGACCAGTTCCTATAAAATATTTGCTAACTGGAATTTGAGTAGGAATAGAGAAACTGGATTTGGTAAGAGAGGATCCCAGGGAAAGGGTTGTGTTATAAAGGGTTCAGGAAGCATCCTTCTCCCAAGGTACACCTGGGAAAAGGAACCCCACTCATTCCTTTTCATTTTAAGTATACATATGCCTCCCAGTGCAAATGCCACATAGCTAGAAAGATTTGGCTGGCCATAGGACAGATTTACTTAAATTCTGGCTCTTCCTCAGTCTGGAAAATATTTTCTGGGTACCATAGACCTCATCCACAAGAACACAGAAACCTTGGGTTTCTTCCTCTTTCTTGTGGCAGCTCCCAGATGTAAGTGTCTCAGGGATGCAGATAAGATGGTAATAGAGATGATGTATCTGGGGCTAATACTCACTGTGGTCCTCCTTGTCTTCAGGTGTCCTCTCCCAGCAGCAGGAATCAGGACCTGGGCCTGGTGAAGCCCTCACAGACCCTGTCCCTCACCTGCACTCTCTCTGGACACTCTTTATCACCTCTGTTTTGAACTGGATCAACCAGGGTTCAGGAAAGAGGTTGGAGTAGATTGGTGCACTTGAGAGTACTGGAGGCAGACTATAACCTAACTCTTAAATTCTGAGTCAGCATCACTTAAGTAAACTTCCAAGAATGAAATTTATTTAAAATTGAACAGCCTGGATGCCAAGAACATGTCCACGTATTAATATGTGACTTCCTCTCAGGGTGAGAGGAACTCCAGGTGAGCCCAGACACAAAGTTCCCCAGCAAAGCACAGGATAGAGCTGTGATGCAGGGGGCTCTTGTGCCCAGCAGGGGCCAGTCAGGGACCATCCCCTGGGGCAGGTCAGAGGGGAGCTGGCGAGGAGATTCCTGGCTTTCACTAGGGTTCTCTCTTCTTGTTCCACATCATGCAAATCCCAGGGAACCAACATTGCCTCTTTTCTCAGCAGTGACATAATGTATACAATATTCACACAGATGTATTTTGTTGCTATTCCTAGGCTATTTCTGTAATTATGTGTAAATACACACATGTGGAAATATATATAAAAATGTTGGGATTTTTTTGCACCTTGTTCTGAATTTGCCTGAAAGTGTGAACAAAATTTGCATTTACCATCTTTGTGGAGGTCACATCTTATGTTATTTTTCTGAGAAATCCCAGGCACAATACACCTTCCTTCACCCACAATCATGTAGGTCCCCTGTTTTGAGAACAAGGACTCATGCAAAATGATGGTTTCCCACCTAACTAAGAGTGCTATGGAAGACCAAAAAAAAAAAAAAGAATTGCAAGTCCATTTTGGCAAACAGAAGAGCATTTAATAGGGGACTTATGTGGGGCTTCTCCCTCAATAGTCTGAAGCAGAATCTTCTCTTTTGGAGAGTCTGAGCTGAGTAGTGGCCTAAATCCTCATACAGGATGGCAGGCAGACAGTGTGGTGCTTGGAAGTCTCCATCCACCCTTGCCACAAAGCAAGAGGAGTCCTGTACACTACATGTCTACATGAAGATGGGGAGGACATGTGAAGTGGGAGCATGAATGAAAAGTACAATGCTCAGGACAGATAATCAAGGAAAGGTTATTTATAGTGTTTTCCAGCAGGGCAGAAGTTATATTTTCACAGAAACAAAGTACAATGAGCATTTACAATGTTTTTCAGTAGAATGAAGATGCAGCTTTACAGTAATTATGAAGGGGTCCATGGACATGAAGGTGGTCCAGCAGTTCACAGATCAGGTTAGTCTTAGAGTTCCCTGGGAGAGAAGTCTATGCATATAAGTGTTATTTACTTATCAGTCAGGAACTCAGAAACCGTTATTTCTCAGGCTTGTACAACTCTTATCACTGATATAAAGGCAATGGCCACCAGAAGTTTTCAGGGATGGGATAGGGAAGAATAGGAGTAATATGGGGGCATTTTCAGGACACTGGAGTTGTCATGCATGACATTGCAGTAGTGAATACAGGACACTGTATATTTTGTCATAACTGACAAAATTGTGAAAGACAGAGTATAAACTTTAATGTGAATTGTAATACATGTTAAGTAACAATGCTTCAATACTAACCAATGTACCACAATAATGAGGGATGGGGTTGATATGGGAAAGTATGGGAGGGGGAGGGAATGGAGCATATGGGAACCCCTTACATTTTTATTTAACATTTATGTAATCTAAAGCTTCTTTAAAAATAAAATAATTAATTAAACGAAATGAAATGCTGCTCCTAGGGAGAGGACTGGAAGTGTTTTGTTGCAAGTTTTATGCAATATTTATAGAATATTTTGACAAATATTTACCTTTGTAGCCTAAAAATGATACTTTGAAAGTTTGAAGAACCTTGTCCAACAGACAGTAAAAGAACACTGGCACTTGAATATTGATTGCCATCATATATGTGGAATTATATATTTCAGATAGTTTGAGATATAATGTTAAATCATATTAAACTCTTAGGTCAAATTAAGCAGACCCAGCATTGGCAGTGTACCACAAATTTCTGATGTTAGTAAAAACAAAATTGATGGCTTGAAATTGAGAAATGAAAAGGTTTTGATACACTTGACTTAAGATATTAAAGAAACACTTCAAAACACTAATCTGAAGTGTCTAGTTTCTCAGATATTTGTTACATTGCTTATGTTTAGTTGCCTGCATTTCTTTTTCCTCAAATATGTTTTTTTTTTTTGGATTTATCAGTGATGTATATTCAACAGTAGCATTTGAGCAAGTTTTAATAAGAAGCAATATTTTCAGTTAATAAGGTTTAAAATTCATGTAAAAATTTATTTAAACTTGCTGAATATAAAGATTGAACCCCAAGTCACTGTAGATTTAGTCACTGATTATTGTATCAGTTTAGGTACTAGCATTGCATGTCCTGTGACTATTCTGATTTTATTAAAATAAAAAGTTCAATTTAAAAAATGCAAAGTCATATAGAAGTATACGGTTTGCAGTTGTGGTTTTCATCCCTTAACATTAAGGCACATACACGTGGCAGTTATCCATTTGCACAGTGAAAATTCTCTCCCTACATTTATTTGTTTTTTTGAGATAAAAGGTGCTTTCACATCCATTTTTTATTCTTATCTTAAACAAAAACCCTATAAAATAGGATAATTTATTTATTATTAGAGACACTTGATTATCTTTTCAGTGATACAAGATGTTGTTTTGTCATAAGAAACCAATATATCTGATAAACAAAGAAAAAATTTAAAATTAAATTGTTGCTTTCTAAAGAGTGTTAAGTTATATTGAGTAGAAACATTTATGTTCACATGAATCTGTAAAGAACCATGTCTATCAAGAAAGAAGGTTTATGCATATATAAAGAAATCCTATATGTCAAAAATAAAAAGATAATCCATTCAAGAAATGGGCATCAGATTTGAACAGATGTTTCTCCAAAATATGAAATATGAATGGCTAAAAATCACATGAAAAGATGTTCAAAATCACTAGCTATTAGGCAAATGCAAATCAAAATTACAAGGAGTTACCATATAAATCTCATTAGACTGGAGCCTATAAAAAATAGAAGACTATTAGTGTTGGAGAGGATGTGGAGGAAAGGGAACACTCATCCACTGCTGGTGGGAATGCAGAAGAATCCAGCTATTCCGGAGGACAGATTTGCTGCTTCTCAGAAAACTAGTTACGGATTTGCTATATGACCCAGCACTTCCCCTGCTGGGTATATACCCAGAAGAAATGAAAACAAGGACATGAAGCAATGTATGCACACCAATATTCATAGCAGCATTATTCACTATGGCCAAAAGTTGGAATCAACGCAACTGTCCATCAAAAGATGAATGGATAAACAAAACATGGTTATACATACAATGGAATACTACTCAGTTTTAAGAAGGAATATAGTATGAACACATGGGATAACATGAGTCAATCTTGAGACGTTTATGTTGAGTGAGGCAAGTCAGGCATTGAAGGATAAATACTACATGACCTCCCTGATATGAAATAAGCAAACCAAGCTGTCTCAGGGAGCTAGAGAATGTAAGATATTCTTATAGGTATTTGGGAAGAGGAAGGTGGTGAGCTGACAACTACAAGGGCTAAATCTAAGATAAAGTGTAGTTAAGTTGTTGTACAGGAAAGTGTTAAGATGGGGGCATAGGGATATTATTGGTTGGGGCTATGCAGGCTTCAGGGGGGTTAGGTTTGGAAGAATGGGCCAGATGGTCCAAGGAATTGAGGGGAGGGTTGGGGGATTAGATGAACATGGGAGATTGTTGGGTATGTGGGTGAAAGTATAATGTTGAGAAAACTTTTTAGAAAATGTAATAAGGAAGGGTTATTTGTTTAGGGTGCTCAATGGGGGCCATCTGGCACAGGGGCAGGCTTCTACGGAGTGTGTGAGTGCTTATCTTTTCATAGTGTGCTATGGTATTTCCTTGGGTGGAGATGCAAAAAAATGAGTGTGTTCCTAACCTGGGGAGGCCAGATATTCTCAAAAAGAGCGGAGGGTGTCTCTCAAGAGAATTGGTGGCTCCCAGTGGGGGAGGACAGTCTAGCAAGTCAAGCTCTCAGCATTGTTGCAAGTATCTGTGAATCTGTTTCTGCAAGCAGTGAAGCTTGGTTGTCACTTTTGGTCCTGAGGGGAGGCGGGGAGAGGAATAGAATAAATGGAAGCAGGAGTAATGGGGGGGGGGGGGGGGATGATCCTGTGTTCCACAAGATCATGCATTGATGGATATAAGGCATGCTAAATTTCACCAAAAATTTATAAAAATGTACAGTCTTAAATGTAAACCATAATATAAACCATAGTGTGACTAAAAATTTTAGAAACACGTATGGTCTAAAATATAAACCATAATGTAAACCCAAAAAGCCCCATGTTTGGTAGCTATGTTTCAATACCTGTACATCAGCTGCAGCAAATATAACATGAACATGTAAAAGATCATTGCTGGGGAAGGGGGAAAATGTTTGGTAGCTATGTTTCAATATCTGTACATCAGCTGCAGCAAATATAACATGAACATGTAAAAGATCATTCATTGCTGGGGAAGGGGGAAAATGTTTGATGTAGGATATATGGGAGTCCCCTATCTTGTATATGTGTGTATGTGTGACTTCACTGTGATGTAAAATTTTTTGAAGACAAAATTAAAAATTAAAAAAAAGGATACAGATACTGAGGAAGGAATGAAAGAAATTGACTTGCCATTGTACATGCAGGGCAATACCTTTTACGGTGATGAAAGGCAAAATGCCATAAACAAAGTTTTATATTTTTCATTTCTTACTACCCCAATTTATTTTTTTACTTTATTTATCTAAATTATTATGTGTTCTATTTCTAATCTTTAAACTTATTACAATTTCATTTTCCAAATAATTGAATTTGGCAATATATTAGGCTTCATTTTTAAGAAGTTTTGGACAACAGAGAGGTTCAACTATGGCAGGGGAGGAACACTGGTGTGGGGAGTTATTGATGGGGGACAAATGGTTAGTTGTCTATCTTTAAAAAATATAATTGAAGTTTAGGATCATTGTAGGTACAACTGATCTAATTATTTTTCTTGTAAAGTCTTCTCTCCCTTTGACACCTCTTCCTCTTCATTCTTCCCCTCTTGCTCCTCCTCTTCCTTCTCCTTTTTTTCTTTTCTCCCTCTTCCACACTTACTCATCCTCCTCTTCCTCTTCCTCCCTCTTACTCTTCCTTCTACATTGTATTTGTTGCATGTACTTTTTTCATCTTCTTCTTCTCTTTTTCCTTCTATCTTCACATTCATTTTCCATTCCTACTAATTCTACTTCCTTTATTATCTTTGACTGCCCGATCAGTGTAAAGGATAATCAAGGAAAACAGAACTAACAAAGTAGTGATTTATATTTATATAAATGTAAATATTTTAAAATTTTTTGTAAGAATTGGCTCACATAACTATGAGGGTTCTCTAGTCCAAATGTCAAAGCCACACACAAAGTGGAAACAATAATGAAGATTTTTTATGAATTCTCCAGGAGAAAGTGGCCTGCTAAATTAGAGATGGGAATTTTCTTTTCTGACTGTTGAAATAATCATCTCTCATTTTAAGGCCATGAAATGACTGGAAAAGAGTTCTCTCACTGTTGAAAGCAATGTACAATTTTGTTATAAATACAATCGGCCAAAGATCCAATCAAATTACTGATTATTTAAATACATGAAATTTCCTCAGAATATCAATCTTATTGAAAAATCTGGGTACAATAACATGGCCAAGTTGACACATGAACTTAACCATCACAATCCATCCATGTCAACTTGACACCCATACATGTCTTCTTAAACCATACTTAATCTCTAAGTAAAAATAAGGACAGTTGTATTTTTGACTAACAACAATCACCTGTCCTGTATAAAACTAGAAATAACTTAGTGTGAAAAATCTAAGGTAAGATTCACTATTAAATTTGAAATCCTATAACTTAGATATTGTGGCATGAAGTTAACACAACTTATACCATATGACAAGGGGATAAGATAGAGAATAAAATAAAGATATTTGATTTACATGTAATTACAAATATACTTATCACAAAACAAGGAAGAAATATTCATACCCATAAGGTTCCTCATTTCTATAAATTGTCATTTGGTAAGAGCTTATATTTATAACTACCATCTTCCCCTTCCCATTCTACATTTCCTTTCCCTTCAGCAAGCACATCAGCAGGTCATGGTTCTTTGTCCAGAGGGGTGATTCAAACCCTCATTCCTGAGGTGTCTGGGCCATTAGCAATCCTATCTTGATTGAATTGTTGGGAGTTTCCCTTTGACTTTTCTCATAGCCTATGGCAGTACTAAGAAATGCCCTTGTAATCAAGGCAAGTTCCATTTTACCTATTACGTGCAGTAGCAGCCCTATTTTCCCTTGATAGTCAGGCACTTACTCCAGTGAGTGCATTAATGCCCTTCTTTGCCTGTTGATTTAGAAGCTTGAGGAGCCCAAAGTGGCTGAGTAACAGGCTTTACTTCAAGTTCAGGGGAATCTCTGTGTGTCTCCTGGTGTATGAAGTTCTCCTTTTGAAATTAAAACCTGTAGACAACCACAGCTTTAGGTTGAGGGTAAGAAGCAAACATTTTTATATTGGATCATTAGGAATAATAGTGAGAGATGCCTCTTCTAGTTCCACCATATAATTTCTGGACCCATAAATCCTGGCTATGAAGAAACAGCACCATAATATGGACATTGATTTATAGAATATACTGTTTCCTATAGAATATTTCTCCAGTCCTGCAAGAGAACTTGTTGGTGTTCTAGCTGAGTCTTCAAAACTATTCTATCATTATATCGACTACCTCATTGTGATGGCTAACATACTAAGATCGCTTAACTCCATAAGCCCATTCCCATACTTTATTTGCCATGACAAAGGTGCATTGTTTAGAAGCAAGGCCATGTTGAATCCATCACAGCAGTGGATTACGTATCCCTTCAGTCCACAGATGGTATTTTTTTCAAAAGCATTTCATGGAGAGAAAGCAAACCCATACAAGGAATATATGTGTCTTCCAGTTAGAACAAAGTACTGCCTTTTGTACAATGGATGTTGGCCAATGTAATCAACTAGTCACCAATTAGCAAGCTGATTACTTTGAGGAATGCTGTCATATTGGGGGTCTAATTCTCTACTACTTCTGGCAGATTGGGCTATCATCAGTAGCTATATCAAGGTCAACCTTGATGAGTTAAAGTCCGGGCTGCTGAAACCAAGCATCACCTCCATCCCTACAAACATGATCACTTTGATCATGACCCCATTGACTGGAGAAGGAGTCTAACTGGTATCCACAGAATGGGTTATCCTATTCACTTGATTTTTAAAAACTTCCTCTGATGAATCAACCTTTGGTGATCAGTTACATGAAAGACAAAAGTCCCCATGTTTATTGCCCACTCAGAAAAAATTACCTACATACTTCTCTCCCCAGATCTCTTTGTCACTATTTACCTAAACATTTTCCTTCCCAGTCCCTGGTCATCCAGCCAAACTGTTGTAGAATTTGAGAGAGGTTCAATTATTTGCGTATAGAGAGGCCAGGACTCCGGAATGATTTTGAGAAGGAAAAATGGTTTATTGATAGCCGGACAGACTCAGGAGATTTGTGTAGCAAACCCGAGCCCCGAACAAGACTTTTATACAGAGAGGAAAGGTTAAATGGTCCTTTTGTTTCAGTTCTCAATAGGATTGAATTATCATATATAACTTCCACATCTTAGGTAAGCTTTTAGTATGGACTTCAGACATTCTAGATAAGCTTTTAGCATATTTGGTTTGCATTTCACTTGAATACTTAAAGTTTATAGACTTTGCATTGTTAAACTTTTTCCTGGGATTGGAGTCGTTGCCATGGTCACCAGGGTCAGGACTGCAGCCTCTTACTGTCTCACACTCACAAGTCACAGACAGCTTAGGTTATCTCTGAAGAGATAAAGAGCCTCCCATTCATAGCTCACATCATTTCCCCCCTTTGCCAAAGTTTAACTTGCTAAGCTTTGTCAAAATTACTGTTGGAGCTATGAGGTGGATGGCTGTTTGTTGTTTTGATTGATTATTTATCAATCTTTAGTGTAGCATCCAGGACTTTGTTTTTAGAAGTTTAGAAGTTTTTATTCTGGACAGCAGAATCCTGGGGGGGGGGGGGCGCCCTGCAGATATCTTGGGGCCACTGGCACTCACATGGCAGGTTTTATTACCACCAAGTTATTTTTTGCAACCAATACTAATCCAAGATTTTAGTTAACAATGACTTGTAGAACTAGAATTTTTAAATGTTTTCAGTTTGGAAGATGTTTTACAAACTTTTTATAATTGACTACAACCACATTGACTAGTTACCTTACATTTAAATAAACTTAGTAAATTATAATTACTAACGAAAGAAATTTACTTTATTTTTTTAAGAGAGCAAATCTACAATCTTTTTAGCTTAATTTTATTAACATGAACTTAAATTTTTATTACTTTAAAGATTTTGTACATACAATGTTACTTTAGTTTATAATTTAACTATGGGAGATTACACTCAAGTTAAATAAAATTGAAGCCATTATAGTTTATGCAAGGAATGTTCTCTTTTTTCCTTATAGGAAGCTAAAACTTTTTCTTTGTTTAAGTTATGAAAATGAATAATTTTTTAAAAGCACATTGATTACCAGGTTTTAAAACACATTACACAATTACTTAATTTGTTTAATCATAATCCAGGAAAGATCTCTTCATAGTTTTTATGGACTTTTCTTTACTTCCTGAAATTTGTCAACAGACCCACTAATTACTCTTATTTTTGTTGGAAAGAAATCTTCTTCTGGAAGAAAATAAGGCACACCCGACTGTGGAGGAAAAAAATAATTTACTTTCAATCTTGCAAGAAGGGGCACACAACCAGAAAACAAGGCTGGCGCCCGGAACAAAGGAACATGGCACAGTTTATACCCCTAAGCTTAGCACATGAGCTTTTCTTCTGTTTCTTTTTAGATTGGATACTTCAGAAGTTATAGCATATCTGAGAAGAGCTAACTTTCCCAAGCAAACTTTGTGATTTAACTTCTTCCTCTATCACATTCTAACCATTTTAGTTTTTTATCTGCTCCCCTTTGTCAAATAAGGAATGGAATTTAGTGCTGAATTGGTATTATTTAGCTCTTTCTTGAGCATCTTTTATTGCCTATAAGACTGGCTTAAGCTGGTTTCCTTTGTTGCTGTTTAACCCAGGAATGGGAGACTGAGGCAGTAGCCTGCCAGGTTACATTTATCAATATTTTCTTCTTTTATGTGAAAACTAAACTAATCTTTGTTTTTTATATTTTATGGCTGACAAAAGGTTTAAACTGGGAAATTACAGGGCAAACTGATTCTTAATTCCTCAGCCTAGTAGATAGGTTTAATCTACCATACCTAGTCTTGCCTTCAAAGCTCTTGCAAAGAGGAGGCCCTTTCCCAATATTTCCTATAATTAGAGTTTTATATGACTTTTCCATCTTGCTTAGTTGAATTTGGACTTCAAGAATATTTATTCACATATATATTTATATTTAATTTTTATATTTAATTTATATTTAATTTTATATTTAATATATATTTAATTTTTAACAATTTGAATAGAGTTTTTCTAAGAATTCTCACTTGTTAATTTGATACTAACATCCTGATATATGAAGACATACACCGAGCAAATGGTAGACACAAATAGAGTTAGACACAGAAACACAACTCATTGATGTTACTTATAATTTGCATTATTTTATATACTATTTAGCTTAATTTGGGTTTCAGAAATATATATTACTATATAACTGCATATTTAACCTCAACAATTTGAGCAAATAGGCCGACATGAATAGTTTGACACAAAAACATAACTTTAGTTATTTAAAACTTCTATTTCTTACAAAATAAGTGCGACTGCAAAACATTTCAAAGACTCGTGAAACTTTTCTTAATTTGCAACTATGACTGTGCAGTTTTACACTATGATCATGCAGTTTTACACAAGAATTTTCCTTCTTAATTAATGGATTGTAACCAAAATGTTCTCAATGCTTTAGCACCATTTTTTGTTTCAGAACTTTATATTTTACTTTGAATTTAGCAGAATTTTGGATAAGCAACAAGATTAATTCTGTGTATATTCACTGACGCTATTGGAAGCCTCAGGGATACAAACTGGCTTCTCTAATGAATTGCCACTCCTAGGAACACTGACAGTCAAGGCAGGAGACTTCCTTTATTCCACCCAGTCCTTGGAGATAATAAAACTCCAGTGGTCCTTTAAACCCAAGGGCTAATAATTCCACCAGGCAGCAATCCAGTCCACACATAGATTCATGAGAGAAAGCAGGGTTTCTAATACCAGTAGGACAGGAGCTGTTATGAAATAACCATAGGCAACAGCAAGGGGTGAGGCTAGGCTTGAAGTAACCATAAACGAAGGTAGGGTTAGTTTAGAATTTACACTTAAATAATAGTTTCAGGCTAAATTCATCCAGCTATAATTTCAGTTATTATCTTTCCACTGTTTTATGATATAAATGCATTTATAAATTATCTTAACTCAGTTACAGTTTTTATTAATTTTTTAATCTTATGGTGAATTAGATATCTTTATTAATTAAGCTACAAGAATTTTATTAATAACAATTCTTTGAAGTCCTGCCTTTTCTTAGTAATGGAACAAATTCTCATCTGCAAGTTATGCATTCAATTCACCAGCAGAGTATTGGCATTTAAAGATTCATTTTTTTTTCCAAATTCTACTCAATTTATTCATTTTTTTAAAAGATATTACAATTAAAAAAATGAGGTCCCCATTCGCCCCCACCCCACCACTGCACCCCCAATAACACTCTCTCCCGTCATCATGTCACATCCATTGCTTCTGGTGAGTACATCTCCGGGCTTCGCTTCACCTTTTCACCATTTTACCTTGAATTCTTAGGGGCCAGCAACTGACAAAAGCTAAACATAGATTTCAAAGTGGCATTTCATTCTTTTTTTTCTCGTTTCCCCCTGTAGTTTCACAACTCTGAAGTTTCACAGACTATTGAAAAGGCTATTAAGTGATTAGAGGTCTATCGTTTCAAGCCATAGCCTCCTTTCTTCAGAGGCTTTTACAGTTCTAAAACATTTTGAAGTATTTCTACAGTCTTACAGAGAGAGAGATTTTGGCCTTGACACCCTAGGGAGCGAAATTTACTGCATTTACTTTGATTCTGCTTTTCGACCCCTTCATTTCCCCCCCTTCCAGGCAGTTGGGTGCACAACAATCAAATAGGAATGCGGCTTATGAATTGAAGGTGTGGACTCACTGGAAAGGGGCAAGATGATCCCCCCTTTCCAGCTTTCTGCCAAAATGGGCAGACAGAACCTACTCAAATTTGCATACCTCCCAGGGACCCAGCCACCCTGACTGGGGCAGCCCTAACAAACTTGGGTGCGTGGCGCAGACACAGATGGCCTCCAAGCCCTGGCAAAGGGGCAGACCTAAGACAAGACAGCAGAGCATGCACAAACATCTAGACTCCACAAACATCCAGACTCCTCAGTTTTTGCCCCATAATTAGAGACTAAGTATTATTTAATGTAATGTGTTTGGTTGCCATATTGACAAGGTGTAGACTGTGATGGTTAGACTAATGTGTCAACTCAGCCAGGTAATTTGTGCCCAGTTGTTTGGCCCAGGAAGCATTGGTCAAATTGTAGTACAAGGATATTTATGGACTCTATTCTGCAGTGAATTTACCATATAGATGGCTGATTACATCTATCATCAACCAGGAGGTTTGCCATTAGCAATGAGTGATGTTTTATCCAATCAATTGAATGCCTTAAAATGGAAAGTGATTTCAGCTTTCAAAGAATTTCCCAGCTTGTCTTTGGACAGACAACTAGAAATTCATGGAAGACCTTCAACAGACTTTCATCAGAGCCCCTGGTTTGCAGCCTGCCTGCAGAACCTGGACTTTTACATCCCCATAGACACATGAAAGAATATTCTAAAATCTCATACTATTACAGACATCTCCTGTTGATTCTGTTTTCCTAGAGGACTTGGACTTATACACACACACACACACACACAAGTCCTGAGAGTAGGGGCAAAATGTCAATATTCCCAGAGCTAATCTTGATCTTTGGCCACACCTGACTCCACATTCAACATCTAACCTGCTTGGAAGCAAAGTTCCCTGGGTTTGTTGAGGGGCACCTCAGGGAGATGACTGTTCTCTGAGGGTTCAATCAGCATCCTCCTCCCAGGGTGTCCTAACACAAGGACCTCCTCCATCCTTTTTCATTTTACATACAGGGCTACCACCCAAATTCAAATGACCACATGGGTCATCAGATAAAACCAGAGAAAATATTTACTTAAATTCAGGTCCCTCCTCAATCTGGATAATATTTCCTGGGACACATGGACCAAATCCACAAGAACATGAAAACCTTGTGCTTCTCCCTCTTCCTGGTGCCAGCTCCCAGATGTGAGTGACTCAGAGATTCAGACTTGAAGGTAATGGGGATTTGCCTCTGAGCACATGACTCACTGTGGTTCTCCTTGTCCTCAGGTGTCCTGTCCCAGGTGCAGCTGCAGGAGTCAGGGCCAGGCTTAGTGAAGCCCCTGCAGACCCTGTTGCTCAACTGCAAAGTCACGGGATTCTCTTTAATTGGATATTATGTTCATTGGTTTTGCCAATCTCTGGGAAAAGGGCTGGAGTGGATAGGCAGGATACCACCTGATGGAAGCACAGACCATACATATCCCAACTCTTCAGTCTCGATGCAGCATCACCAGGGACACCTCTAAAAATGAAGTTTATTTAAAACTAAACAGCCTGCAAGCCCAGGAAACTGCCAAGTATTATTTTGCAGAGACACAGTGAGAGGAAACTACTTGGAGCCCATACATAAACCTTCTCAACATACCCTGTTATGGTGACTGGACTGCAGGGGAAGCTCTTGATCACCAGGGAGTGGTGCCTGTCCATCTGCAGATCCAAGTTCAAAGGTGGATGAGGAGAAGTTTCTTATCCTTGCCTTAGTTTCCCTCTTCTTGTTTCTCAAAAAGAGAATACCATGATATCTTTTCTGAGTAGTGCTATGATGTACCCAAGATTTAAACTCAAAGAAGTTTTTTGTTACTAAATATATGTTTTAATACATCCAAACATATGTATTATATAAAATTTTACCTAAAATGTGGTCATTAGTCCCATCCTGTCAATAAGCTTGTAAATGTGAACCAAACTTGCATTGACCATCTCTTGAAGTTATTTCCCTCAACTTAACTCAAATTTCAATCCCTTACCTTCCATCATGTAGGGTCCCAAGTTCTCAAGTGGAAGAAGAAACTGGAAAGGCTGCCCTTCCCTAGAAGAAGCATACAGTGCCTTACTTTGTTCTCTGCATCTCTTGTGATATCAAAGACCAGCTTCCTGCACTTATATTAAGGTCCTTATATATTACAATTCTCTTACTTAATGTCTCATCATTTTATTATTCACATAACTTTCCAATATATAATAGAAGTATAAGATAAAAAGAGCTGGTTCAGGGAAGCGGACTTGGCCCAGTGGTTAGGGCGTCGTCTACCTTATGGGAGGTTCGCAGTTCAAACCCCGGGCCTCCTTGACCCGTGTGGAGCTGGCCCACACGCAGTCCTGATGTGCACAAGGAGTGACCTGCCACACAGGGGTGTCTCCCACATAGGGGAGCCCCATGCGCAAGGAATGCGCCCTGTAAGGAGAGCCACCCAGCATGAAAGAAAGCGCAGTCTGCCCAAGGATGGTGCCACATACACGGAGAGCTGACACAACCAGATGACACAACCAAAAGAAACACAGATTCCAGTGGCACTGACAACAGAAGCAGGTAAAAGAACATGCAACGAATAGATGCAAAGAACAGACAACTGGGGGAAAGAGAGAAAAATAAATAAAAAAATAAATCTTAAAAAAAAAAAGAGCAGGTTCAAAAAGTGTCATTTTTGAATCCAAATACAATTCTTGACAAAATTCATAATTAATTCCTTTCTTTTAATTTTGTCATGTCTGTACCAAACAACCATTTGTCACATATTCTTTTAGCCTAACATCATCAAATGATTTCCATAAATATAATATTAGGTTCCCTCTAATAGTTTTCCATGAAGCAAGTAATGTCATCAGAAAGAACTTGACATTCTAATCCTCCCCACAAGACCACAGGCTTCTGAAGGCAGTGCTTAAGTGAGGGTCCTGATGGGATTACTGACTTATTCAAAAGTGTACTTGACCGCATGTCCCAGTACATTCTGGGAAGCAGAGCATGGCTCCTAGAGCCACCCTGCTCTGCATCTCCACGTGGAAACAGCTTTCTCATCAGTGTCATTTGTGTAAAAGAAGGAGAATTCCCAGTTTTGCTGTCCAGAACATGCCTATAGGACCAGTGCAGGGGCAGGCACAGCCTTTCAGAACATGTCAATCTCCTTAAGGCAATGTGGCTACTTCTCTGTTGTACTTCTCTGAATCCAAGTTTTGTGCATAGGTGTTGGGATATGAGAAGGATAGACAGTTTAAGGAAATACCACCCAAGTGTCCCTGTACCTCCTTATGAGGCAATACTTGACCTACCATGTAGTGCTTTCCCTCCCTGGTATAGAGTGTGTTTTCCCTAGATAATGCTGACAAGACTGCACTATCTTTACCTGACTATTTTGGAGAACATCTTTGAGTTAAGGATTTTATTCCTCAGTGAAGGGGGAAAGCTGCTGGATGTACATTCCATGATGAAATTTATCTCCTTTAACTTTCTATTGGATCCCATCAGTGCCCATAAGATATTGGTTCCATTTGCTTTTCCCATGCAGAATAATTATTTTGTTTTGTAGTCAAACTAAGGAGGTGGTTGTAGGTGCATTTCTGCAATACTTGCTGTCATTCTCTCATAAACACCACTGGGAAATAATTATTTCCTTTTTCTTCTGAATAACTTTTTGGCATATTCTTCTTAATCTTGAAGAAAAAGCCTGGAAAGCAGTATGAATATAGTCCCTATGAAATTCACTGTTGCAACTTCATTACACTCAGAATTTAGAACTTATTGACAATTACTTGTTTAATCTTACTAATTTATATGTGAGCTGGCAGTAGTGGCAGCCATTAGGTTTTATTTTGGGTCCTGTTTCTCTTTTTTAGCTCATCTATGTCTTGAAATTTTAGGATTTTTCTTCTCTCTGTGACATCATTTTTTTTTTTACATGTTGAGGACAATTTGATAATTCGAAGTGTTTCCAGATCTCTTATTTTATTGCTCTTGTGAGAGTAAGAGCAAGATTATTTTTGGCTACCTACCTGTCCACAATGAATACTGGATTTCATTGCAATACCTATAAATTAGAAACAACCAAACCACAATCAACAGGTTAAAAGAAAAACAGATTTAGGCACATGGACATACCAAAAGAAAACAATGTTCAAATCAATGGATGACTGAGAAACGATAAAAAAAGATTGAATTATTGTAACTATGCTGAGTGAATCTAAACAAGTAAATCTACAGAAGATCTCTCTCATCCCAGGAAGAACAGGACTTTAGAGGTTCCACCCTGACCCAAATGCTGCTTCTAAGTTTAAGTCCAAAGTGAGTGTGATTAAGAGCTAGTCTGCTTAGGGAAAAGTTTTATGTCATATTTAATAAATAAATATTTTAAGTAGTCATTACAAATGTTTTCTCAAAAGAAAACTTGATAAAGAAAGAAAAGGGAGATATACAAGTATAATTGTACCTAATATCAATAAAGAAATAGACATTTTTAATAGAATTAAATGGAAAATCTGATGATGAAAGAATAATAAATGAAACGTTAGGAAATATCTCTGGACATTTTCAACTGCATATTCAAAATGAAAAAATTATTAGAATTATTAGAAATACTAATGAGAGGGTGGCATTCCTGCAAACATAACAGAAATAGCAAGGATAGAAAGAAACACTGTATAATCATGTGCCAAAAATGAGAAAACTTAGATGAAATGGAAAAATCCATATATCTTTAGAAATACACAATTTAAGAAGTAAGCTGTCTATGTAAACATAAAGCAATATCAGTAATCATAACTACCAACAAAGAAATTTCAAGGTGAATGTAGCTTCATTGATGTATTTTACCTATTGTTCAGAGAGGAATTAATCATGATTCTTCCAAAATTGTCA
Organism: Dasypus novemcinctus; assembly: GCF_030445035.2. Lineage (NCBI taxonomy): Eukaryota > Metazoa > Chordata > Mammalia > Cingulata > Dasypodidae > Dasypus > Dasypus novemcinctus. The sequence continues at coordinate 57,571,840 of NC_080691.1, read as the reverse complement.
TATCAGTGTCTCTTCTGAATATGGTACCAATAACTTCAACAAGATGTTACACAAAATAATCCAGTAACATAAAAATAAAGGCCTGTCATAAACAAATGACATTTTCCCTCAAGGGATGAAAGATTTATATTTTGTGCAGCAATCTGTTAATATAATTCATTCAATCAATAAATAAAAGAAAGCTGGATGATCATTTCCTTATGCAAGGAGAAATCCCCTTAAAATCGAATATCCTTTATGGTAAGAACTCTTAATGAGCAAAGTATAGACAAAACTATCCTATATCATTAAAGGACATTCACAAAAAATGAACTGTTACCATTGTTTGGTAAAAGATTGAATGGGGTTTCCCTGAGATCAGCAAGAAAAGGATGTCTGTCATAGCCACTTACACCCAACATTGTATTCAAGGTTATAGCTAGTGCAATTAGGCAATTAAATAATACAGATCACAAAAGAATAAATTATATCATCTTGTTTTGAAAATATGTAATCACATGTATTGAAAATTCTCAGGAATCCATAACAATTCATTAGACAAATATGAAAGTTCAACAATTTGCAAAGAACAATATCAATATACAAAAGCAAGCAGATTTTCTATAAACTGTCACTTATCCCAATATAAAGTTAAAATAATTTTCTTCAAAATAACATCTAAGAATAAAATTAAAATTTCTTAAGAATAAATTTAATAAAAATTGCTAAACTTATATTCTGAGAGATACAGGACATTATTGAATGAATGGGAAAGCATTTAATGTCTGTGTTTCTGAATAGTCAATATTTTAAAGATAATACTACAATGCAAGTGATCTTCAGTTTCAACCCAATACATACAAATGTGTGTGAAGATTATCATATATCAATTATATTTCAAATATCTCACCAAAAACAAACAAAAGTATAAATTATTATGCTGCAGAGACAAAGAGATAATCATCTGTGAAAAGCCAGGGACCCTGGACCCCATGCAGCATTGGTGGCCACAGCCAGCAATGAGGACACCTAGCCCAACCCTCTGGCCTCCCTACCCACTTCAGTACTGAGACTGGTGAATCATGAACATGTATGTGTGTGAAAGAGTGAGAGAGAGATAGAGGTGACACGGACTTAGTGTGCAGAGCATATGGGCCCCACACACCTAGTGTTGCCCTTCCTCCTGGGATCACAGTTTATACACCTTACACTCCCTTGATATCAGTGGCCATATGACTGAATATGGAAAATGGGAAACGCACAGGGATAATCTATGCTGCTTGCAGGCCTGGAAAATTAGAATACATCCCACCTGTAAATCCAAATTCTATTTCATCATGCGTCTAATTCCTGTCCACCAGTTGAGAATGTCATGTTACAAATTGATGAGTGTCTGTTTCTGAACAATTGCATGAATCTGATACCACAGCTTATCAAGTCTTCCCCCTGAACACTGTAAAAATGATAACGAGCAATCCATTTATCCTCCTTATTAAAATCGTATTCCATTGATGTTCATGTTTATTTGTTATAGTATTTTGAATTTGTTGATAGATCTGGACAAATATAAGTCAACAATTAGGGCTCTAAAGCATCAGGCTGAAAGTTTAGTAAACAAACTGAAAATCAATCAGGAAGAAAATCTCCAAACACCTTGTTGTCAACACCTGTCCTTTGTCAGAACTGGGAAATATATAGACAAAATGCTTAGCCATCTCTTGAGGGTGAGTCTGAGTTTAAGTGTTAATTAATGATTATTTCTTGCTCACCACAATATCTGCCACAGAGGAAATTTTATATAAATTCTGTTGCTATTATTATCTGTGAATAAGACAAAAACACATTTGTTAAAATTGGCAAGTTATGATGAAAAGTAAGGCCCATGCACATGGAAATTAAATATCAATGAATTACAGAGAAAATAAAAATATATAGAATTTTAGTGTCTACATATGCACAGTGGATGATGAATTGAGAATGAGTATGTGGAGATCTGTCTCTAATCATGATGGAAGTGGCTGCTATTCTGGGAGAGGCTATGACTCTGCAAGACACATGGGGGCTCCTGGGGAAGATGGCCAAGTTCTAGTTCCAGACTTGGGTGAGATACACATTTCAATAGTAAGCTGTATTATTAGTAGTATATTTGTGTTCATTCACAGTAAAATGGTACAATAAAAAATAAAAGCATAAAAGACTGCAGCATTTGTCAGAGACCTATCCACTAATTCTCCCTACCATCTGTTCTCCAGCTTGCCCACGGTCCGCCCAGACACTTTGTAAAATGAGGGATTTAAAAATTTCTAAGCAATGCTGGAACAATCCAGTTTTAAAAATTATGTCATATCATTGTTTTAATTATTTTTTTTAGTTACTAGAGAAATATAAATGGCATAAATATGAAGTAACAATTTGAGACCTGTTTTGTAACTCCATGACTGTTCTGTAATTAAACTCTGAATTCCTCTGAGAACATTCCAGAGCCCTAGGCACCCACAATATGCATTCTATGAGCATTGAGCAAGTGGAAGTCATGTCAACCCTGGTGGTGGAGCAGAAAGGGATGAAACTGCAGGAAGTGCAGTGGGCACTCTGATCACAGAATCAGGCCCAAGGGCAGGTGAGGAGGGAACTGGGAAGAGACTTCCTATCAGGTTTGCAGAATTTTTCTCTTGGCCTAGGGACTGGTTCCCCAGAGAGGCCAGATTTCTTCCAACTTCAGTGATGTCCCAACTTACCTTTACCAGATGAGTTATCACTACAGGACAGATTTCAAAGCCTGTCTAGATGATGGCTTGGAAGAGGTCTCAAGTGTGAGGTAGGGTTCCATAGCTTTCTCAGGTCATTTATTTCTTATTTTTCCTCTCTGTGTATATGAAAAAGTCTACTAAACTAATTATACCTTTTTAGAGTTTTCCTGACAATATGCATTCTAACTATTCTTATTATAGCTTCAAATAACACCATCCAAATAGCAGCTAAAGGCACTGATAACTTATTATAAGATATTACCAAATTCTCCCTCCCATCCCCTATATCACTGTCATTTATTTAGTGTCTCCATATACTCTATTCACAGTATACTATACTATCAGCACTTAAACCATTATATTTCTGATAAATTAAAATAAGAAACTTTGCTAATCTTTTTAAAAATTAAAATTTTTATTTTGTTATCCAAAAAAAAAAGAAATAAGAAAGTTAAAGTATTTCATTTTCCCTATTTATTTATTCTCCTACACTCTTTGTTTTATTATTTAGGATAAATCCAGTTACTGAACCTGGGGCCTTTTACAAGGGAAGCATGCACTCAATCACTGAGCTACACTTGATCCAATATTCTTCCTTTTTTAATGTGGAAAAATTTTCTTATTTATTTCCTTATCCTAAAGGATTATTTTTAAACATTTCATTATAAGAATCTGCATTTATTGCTTTTCTAAGGTATCTGTATTTTTCTTTTATTCCAAATGACAGTTTCACAAATATTGACTTTTATAATAATGATTTGTGTTGGATAACTTTCAATATTTTAAATATTTCAAATGATTTTAGTTTTTACTTTCATGAATTCAATATCCCACTCCTTGCAACCCAGAACATGGGAGGAAAGGAATCTGCTGGCTGTCATCTGGGACATGTGGTTGCTATAAGAAGAAGTTTGCACAAGCTCATTTCATTGCTAATGGGTACTGGACCTGGGTTCCATGAAGAGAGGGAAGGGTCATGCTCTGGGGCTCCAGGTCTATGAATCATCAGGGGCTTCTCCCCGGACCCTGGTCTCAAGAGGCAGCTGGTCACTGTGATCTCCCTTTAGAGAATGCACCCTGTATGTACAGTTCTTCAGGAGGAGGCAGAAGAGAAAGCATAGCACTGTTTATAGTACTGAAATGCTTTTCCATGCTCTCAACATCAGAGGAATTCTCACTGACTGTTGTCACAGAGACCTCCAGATAGAGAGATAATGGGGCCAAGAGAAAACTTCCTGTGCAGGGAGGGACCTGATGTGCCCTATGGGAAAAACATGCAAATGGAGCGCCTCCCTCTCATCCTGAAAACCAGCCCAGGCCAAGATCTTGCTGCTCTGAAAGGAGAATCTTCCCCTGTGCCTGACCTCTCCCTATTCTGTGCCCATGACAGAGGAAGAAGAGGCACCATGAAGCACGGTTTGATCTGACATTTTCTTTTGCCAATTTTCCATGGCATTATTATTGAGAAACTGGTGATACAGCAGTGTGAATGTGTGTGTGTGCATTTATATTCATGTTGGCATGTATGTGTAACTATATGTGAATCAATTTCTAGTGCCTATTTTCAGGAGCCCTGTGTTAATTTCAGCTGGTGGAGTGTGGGGGCAATATGAGATAGTCAGGAAGGTAACTGAGCCTTTTCTGTTCAGTCTCAGGATTCATCTTTGATGACTAGGCCATGCACTGGATCTGTCAGGCTTCCAGAATTGGGGGGAGTGTGTTCAGTTATTAGTTGTGGTGGGGAAGCACTAAACATCCACAGTTCATTAAGGGCAGATTCACAGCCTCCAGGGACAAATTCAAGAACCAATTTTATATGCAAATGAACAGCCTAGAACCTGAGGACATGGCTGTTTATTATGGATGAACCACAGTGAAGGGACTGCCAATGCAGACATAAACCTTTTCTGTGGGGTAGCTAGGAGGGAATTCTCAGGATGACCTGAGTTTAGGGATCAGCTGCAGAAGCAGATACACGGTTGTGGTTAGGAACTTGTCTCCTGTCAGAGTGGAAGGCTTCTACTTAAGTTGTTTCCCTGAGGATCACCTTTAAATTGTTTATGTATGCTTGTGTGTGAGTGATATATTTCAATAATTTAAATAAATAAATAAATTGATGTTTCTGTACTTATTTCTATGTGATTAGAAAACTCAATCACATCCAAAATCTGCCGACTGTTCCATATGAAGCCAAAGTTGACACTGACAAAGTTTGCAGGCTCAGAATTCAGAACATCTCAGGGTAACCTGGTGATTCTTTCACAATGAGACTGAAGGCTGAAAACCTAGTAAGACACTGTGATTCACATGCAAAACAAGAGAGAGGCTATTCCAGAGTGTAGATTGTAATAAATTTCAAATTGTCCTCCTACTTACACAGAGATATGCACATCAGCCTCAGCCTTGATTTGGTTTTCTATTTGTCTAAGAATCCATTATGTTCCCCCAAGTCTTTATTTATACATCTCCCTTTGTGCCTTCTGTGCCAACTAAAGGAAGATGTGGTCCTTGTGGCCTGAACCCAAAGGCTAGGGCCATTACCTGCATCTCTGACTGGCTCAGGCTGTAGCTCCTGCATGTACCTGTGAAATGATGAGGGACTTCCTCAGTTACCGAGGACTCTCTTCTCTGTTCTGTCTGTGTGGACTCATATAAGAAATGCAAATGGTGTTTACTATTCATGCAGATAATGGTTGTTTGGTCAAAGTAGGATGTGGATTGGAAGTTTATCTCTACTGCTCTTCAAACTTTCCTTTTGTAAACTCCATTTTCTGTGAATTTGGGGGACTGCTTCTGATGTGCCCCCACTGTGCAGTGAGCTCTGGAACACGGGGCCTGATCTTTCAGGATGTGCCCTTGTTGACACGATGGCGACAACACAAAAGAAGGGGAATAACTGCTTCCAGAGGGCTGTTTTTGTAGGAATCCTGGTTTTTCTTCCTCTCCTTTCCAAGCCTATCCTCACTCATGTATTCCCCCTGAATCCTCTAAAGAAAAATGAGTTCCCTTTTCCACATTGACAAGACTGTCAGGTGGAAGTAATTTTCATGTCTTATCCCAATTACTTGTGTTAACAACACATGTTATTTTCAAAATAGTCCTCTCAAAAAGACAGTGTTTAATCATAGGTATTATGGAGAAAATTTCGGAAATGTACTTGCACATAGCAAGGTTTTGATTCTTTAAAAATCGCTGCATCTTTGTGAAGACAAGCATATGTGCTCATATTGTTGTAGAGAAATCAGGCGTGTACGGTATTGAAGGCCAGGACACGAGAACACAGAGAAGGAAGTTGGTTTATTTCGAACGACCAGGCTCAGCGGACTCTTGTCCTAATAAAAACCGAGCCCTGAATAGCCTTTTTCAAACCCTTTTATACAGAGGATATAGGATTAGGGAGACAAACGGTGATGGTATGCAAACAGACCTTTGGTTAGGTTCTTCAGTGTTTAATCTTAGTATCAGATAGGTTATTTCCTCCTGGTGAGTTACATATTCTCCACATCCAAGCCAGCTTGGATTTAGCATATCTTCCACGTTCCATCTGGAGACAACCTTGAATACACATTCAGTCTTACATCCTTTCTGAACATTCAAAGACTGTAGGACCTATATTACTGATTTAGCCATTTTGGGGACTAGGTACACTTGAAAACAATTTTGAATTTATGCACAGGCTATATCAATATCAGAAGAAAAACCCAGGGTAACTGTGGGCCAAGCACTCTTATCTTGTAACAGTAATGAATGCAGATGTGATATCCTCAGGAAAGGATGCTTGAGGGTAATGGGGACAAATGGTTTATCATGGTTCATCCAAGACAGAAGTGCACCAGTTCAAGGACAAATTTAACTGATGCTCTTTCATTTTCTTTGTATAACTTTGCTGCGCACTGTGTTATATGCTAATTTTTGTTTTTTTTCATTTGTTTTCTAGATATGGTTATAATCATTTTTTTATCTTACTTCCTTCCTTAACATTGGGTAGCCCTCATGAAAAGAGCCACCAATATGCAGGATGCTGTGGGATTCCTGGGGTGACCAGCAAAGAGGGGGCACTAATCAGGTGGAATGAGTCCCTTGGACATTTTTTCAAATCGTGCAGTTATCCTGCTCTGGAGGACAGGGCTCAGCTGTCATTTGACTGAATCTTCAAGGGCAGGTGGACCATGGCCTTTCCGTGAAATTGTTCACGTGCCTGATATGCTCTTGTTCAGTTTGGTTTAAAGAGACAAGTACAGAAATCATCCTGGAGATCTTACATGTGGGGTTTAGAGAAAAAGTGTTGTTCCATGAACCAGCTCCTAATAAAATTGCAGGAGGTGGAGGTAGAAACATCTACCTTGTAGGGACTGTTAGAAGAACTCTCACTTGTACAGAAAAAGTACAGATGTCATAACTAGTTGGAATGAATAACACAACATATGTGGTTCTTTCAGTTTGTCGTGGGAATATAAAAACATAAGTAGGTGCAACATAAGTAAATACTGGATATTCTCTGGACATCTTCACAATATCCAATATGCAATATTTAAAGCTATCAGCATCCCCTACTTCGAAGTATTTTTGTTCTAAGATATATATATATATAATTATAATTATTTTAATTTTTAGTTCAGTCATAGATTTACAGATTAAGCAGGGCAAGGTCTGGGGTTGGTTGCCTTCAGCGAACAGAGGTAAGAGTTCTGGAGGAGCTGGGTCTCAATGATAACATTCAGGAAGTTGATTTCTTATTATGTGACATGTGTGGCTAAACACTTACACCTATAATGCTATTTCATTTTTACCATAGCACACAAGTCATGTGAAATATCAGTGATTACTCCATTTCACAAATGTAGAATTACAAACTTGATAGCAAGTTTGGTTAGAGAAAGTACCAGTTTATTTGTCCCTTTCTAACATAAGGGCTTCAGAATTGATCAAGAAAACTGAAAAAATGGAAAGAGTATGTTTCTGTGTTTTTGCTATTAATATATTGTATATATTATTCTTTCCAATGTTTTTTTTCTTGGAGTATTTTACTTTTTTATTGTTTTGAGTGGTGTGTTTCCTCAATCTAGTGGAATTGTCATAACTTATAACTTTAAATCTTGTTTCTGATCATCCCCACTTGTTCTTTTTTTTATTGATTTTGTAAAAATATTACATTAAAAAAATATGAGGTCCCATTCGACCCCACCACCCCCACCGCACCCCTCCCCCCCCCCCCCAGCAACACTCACTCCCATCATCATGACACATCCATTGCATTTGGTAAGTACATCTCTGGGTATCTCTGCACCTCATGGTCATTGGTCCACATCATGGCCCACACTCTCCCCCATTCCATCCAGTGAGCCCTGGGAGGATTAACAATGTCTGGTGATTGCCCCTGAAGCACCATCCAGGGCAACTCCAAGTCCCAAAGGTGCCTCCACATCTATCTCTTCCTGCCATTCCCCATACCCATCAGCCACCATGTCCACTTTTCCCACTACAATGCCACCTTTTCTCTGAGTTCCTTGGATTGGTTGTGTTCGTTGCACCTCTATGTCAAGAGGAGGCTCAGATTCCACATGGTTACTGGATGCAATTCTCCTGCTTTCAGTTGTAGGCACTCTAGGCTCCATGGTGTGGTGGTTGTCCTTCTTCAACTCCATCTTAGCTGAGTGAGGTGAGTCCAATAAATCAGATTGTAGGAGCTGGAGTCTGTTGAGGCTCAGGGCCTGGTTATCATATTGTCAGTAAAAAGATTCAATCCCCTAAATATATCTGAAACCCCAATACCAACTACAATTCCAGTAAAGTAGCATGACAGTCCTATGAAAAGAGATACCCTCTGGGTCCAGCTTCACCACGCAGAAACACCAGCTCCAAAGAAGGGCCATCTGACATGGCAGTGAACCCTATCTGCCATGACCATAGAACCCGTGGGTCCCTTTAGCCCTCAAAGGAACCAATACCTGGGGATTGTATCTACTTTATCTGTCTCTTAGACTCTGCTCAGTTGTGCATAAGGGCAATCCTTCTGACAGCCTCCAGACTCTTTTTTTTTTAGAGACATAGCCATATAAACTCATTTCTCCTTTCTATTTCCCCCTTACATTAGATCAAACAGCATTTTAAAGTCATATTATTCTATGTAGACAGGGATATTCTACTGATCCACATCGAACCTTCAATTCAAGGTCATTTTCCAGTTGCATTATCAGTTGTTAGTTGATAGTGATCCCTCGGTGCCAGGGAGGCTCATCCCCGGGTGTCATGTCCCACGCTGGGGGGAAGGCATTGCATTTAGATGCTGAGTTAACCTTCGAGACTGGCCACATTTGAGTAACATGAAGGCTCTCAGGAGGAAATTCCCAGGCACAGTGCTGCTCTAGGCCTTGTTCTTATTTCAGGCATATAGGCTCACAAGCATAGTCATTAGTATCAGGGGCTCACTGTTGGACCCTCAATCCTTCTCGGTCCTTGCCGCTGCACTTGGGGGACTGCCGCTTCTCCCCTAGGGACCACGGCACAGCACCCCCGGCCAGGAACCCAGTACCCCCCCAGCTTTAGTTTTTAATTGTTGCCACTATGAGTATATCCAAACATTACTATGCACCCTGGACATATGCCCTGTATAGCTCCCTGTCAGCCATATATCCCTTGTCAATAGTATCCTATACCAGTATTCCTCCGCTGCCATTGTTGGACCACTCTGGGATCCAGAACTTCCTGAATATTGAAGCCCCAATATCATGTCAGGATCTCTTACTAGCAAAATGGGATATAGCGATGGGTTTAAAGGTTAGATATAGAATACCTGTTTGTGGCTGAGCGTGAGGGTCTCGTCCTTGCTCAGGCCCAAGAGTCGGGGCGTCTTGCTCCTGCCAAACCACCGGCGGGGGGTGCCCCAAGAGGGAGCACCGGTTCTCCAGGCGTGGGGGACGCGCGGTTGGGGAAAAACCACGGAGACCGCTTGAGCGCAAGAACAGGTCTGCTATATTACGGAAGTACACTTGGTTAATAGGGTTGGGTAGAGGGAGGAGTAAGATATAGGGAGGGCTGGCTACGGGGTAGCAGTAGACAGGCTGAAGCTGATGGACAGCCCCGAGGTAAGCAGTCACCGGGGAAGAGGGCAGACTGTACGCCGGCAACATGGGCGGGACTGGCGGAAAAGCTAGCGAGGGCTGGCTGAGAGGTTTGGAATAGGGGAGGGGAAAGGGGGAGTGAGAGCTGGCCGGATGTTGGGCTAGGCGGGAGATAGAAAGGGGGAGGGCAGCGCCGGCCAGCCGCTAGCAGCAAAGGCCCAGTCAGGCGTAGTCACCTTATCTAGGCCCAGTGGGCAGAGGCGGTATCACTTCTTGCCGCACCGTTTGCTACTGTGGCAAGCCGGGCACCCTTCCTCCCACACCTGTTGACTTGGAAAAATTCTACATCCAATCTTTTTCTTTTCCTTTTTTTTTTTTCCCCTAATTATTGAACTTCTCTTCACAAGAGCCCTAGACCACAGCAATTCATGTATGCAATATACAGCACTCCCACATATCCACCACAAAACCTTTTCCCTTCCACAGCGATACTCTAACAGCCTATTCACAACATATTTACTTAAAGTGATGTACAGAGTCTGAGACAATAGCTTTCAAACCAGGTGACATCAGTGCTTACATTGTGGTGCATACTTTAGGACACGCAGTTTTCTAACATTTTTAGTTATCCTATGTTTTACATTATGGTTTACATTATCATTCTGTCATCCCCTATATGTTTATGATGTAATATTACATATTTTATATCCATCCTTGTGTACTCTCACGAAACTCCTCTCTTACCCCACATTTACCTTGGTTTCACACATTTAACATCCATTTTCCCATCCCCTTGGTGCCCACAGTGACAGCCAACCTCTGTTTCCCGAGGAGCCACATCCAGAGATACTTGCAACAGTGTTCAGGTCCTAAATTGCTCAGCTGCCCCAATGCCCTGGGAGCCACCCTTTCTCTCGAGAGATACAGTTCCCTCTATTTGATGGCATTAGTCCTCCCCAGGATGTGGGTCCACCCCCACTCTCACTACTTGGGTCTCTACCGAATGGTATCACCCACTCTGGCAAAATGAGCATTCAGATATTCCCCAGGAGCCCGTCCCGCATCGGACCATCCCTTCCGAGCATCCTAAACAGGTAACCCTCTTAATTATATTTTGATACGATTTTCTCAGCGTTTTACTCTCTACCAACACCTGACACTCTCCTGTGTTCGTATGCTACTTGTTCTTATTCTGTAACTTTTATCAGATAAGATGAAAGCCATTTCATATTGACCTTCTAATTTCTTTGTGCTTTCTCTGTTTTCTATTTCTTTTTCTCATTGTGGAGAACATTAAATTCTGTTTTGCAAAGGATTATGCAGATAATTTATTGTCTATATTTCAGCATTTACTCTAAACTTACACTCATATATATGTTTTCAAGAAGGTATGAATGTGATACACACTGGTTATTAATTATTAAATTAATTGGAGGCGAGGCACAGAACACTAAATTTTGTGGACCCTCTTGGTGGTTTATTTTGTTTAAACACTAAAATAAAATTAGGAGGAGTGCATGTGCCAGAAAATAACATATTGAACAAAATGCGAATGGTAGGAATTCTAAAATATGTGTCCTAGGGGCACATTCCTTGGCATCCTGTTCATCACTCCTGCTAAAATGTGGTCAATGTACTGTACTGCTGTGTAAACATTGGCAGCGAACCTGGACAAAGATTGCTGATGTTCATCCTCTTGCACATGAAATCAAAATAGGAAAATTCAACACTACTTATTCAAAGGGAATGGCATTTTTTGAATCCCTGGTCCTTTTTCAAATGTTTAAATCCTTAGTTACTGAACTTGTAAATATTTCAAAGCTGTTTGTTTACTTAGATTGAAGTAGTTTTTAGGTAAGAAGAAGTACTTATATTCTTTTATTGTCTCCACCAAGACTACAATAAGATTGTTATTCAAATGACTTTCACTATTTAAATGTTAATGTGTTCGTGAACTTGTGAGTATATGAAAGAGTTTGTATTTATGAGAGTACTTCATTAGGTATGAAGGTGTGTTTTACATACAGATGAGAATGTGAATGTGGGTGTGTTGATGTGACTGTATGTTAGATGGTGAGTTGGTGTGCACAAGTTTGAGTATGAGAGCACATGACTGTACTTTGTGTGTGAATGTCAATAAGTATGTGTGTACATGCATATAAAATGTATTACAGCATGTTAGTATGTAGCAAAGTGTGCATGACAGGGTATGTATGAATGTGCATATGTAAATATGCATGAACATTTAACCTAATTGTGTTTCAGAATCTTAGTGTTTATTAATGTGTTTGATTTTCAGTGTGTATGATCATGTATATGAAAGTCTGTCATTGGGATTTTGTGAGCATGAATATATGTTTGTGTATGTCACAGTATGCATGACATGTGAGTATGTGTGACATCTCTTGAGATCACTGCCATCGTATCCTCAAACCGCCTGTGTGTGGTTCACCTGGTAGAGTCTGGTTGATAAGTGAGATGGCCTGGGATTGACAGGCAGGGCTCTGTTTCACTTCTTTGCAATTTGTCGGTAAAATCTTCAAATCTAGACAGTTAACTGGTCTCCAAGGATACCAGGGAATGGATGGAGTGGGTGACAATTATTATTTACAATAAAAGTAAGATGCACGTTTTAGACCCTGTGAAAGACATGTCATCATCTCCATAAACAAAACAAAAAACATGGTATACTTGCTAATGACCAACCTGAGGATCCAAACATAGTCCTTTTTTATTGTGGGAGACACACACTGAAGGGAGTGAGAGTAGAGCAGGGGTTCCTTCCAGCAAGGAAAATGAGGACCCTGGACAGAGGGTAGAAAATCTTTCCCAAATAGGGGAGGGATACTGTCTTCTTGGTTTTACTAAGATTTTAAGGAATACTCCCTTTAACAGAACGTGTGATCTAATTTTGCTATTATTTACAAGTTTTCTACCATGACCATTCAGATAAATCTAGCAAGGCCTGCAGGCCACTGTAACCCCAGTGCCCAGTGTGTGAAGATGATCACTTAAATTTGTTTATTGTACAGAAACAGCTTGTTTCCCTTCCTACAACTATCATGGTGTTGGCTTCTTTCTATCTGCACTCATCAGATATTCAGATCCCTATGTCATGTGCTCTTGCCCTGTTTCACTATAACCAGATATATTTTGAAAATGTTTGATTTTCTTCCCTCAAACATTTATTCACAGAGATGATTTTTCAGGAAATTTTATGTGTCACAATCTGTGACAGAGAATCTCAGGAAAATCGTCAACCAAAAAGAATTTTCAGACACTCTCATGCCCCGCTGCCCTCTGCCCTAACCTAGGAGACTGGGGTCTTAGAGGTGATAATTTAAAGGAGCTAAGAGATACTGTTTGCAATAAGAGGTGAAAACCTCAACATGCAGTTCCCAGTTTATGCTCAGGATGAAACTGAGGGTTTCGTAAACATCAGCTCATGAAGACATTTCTCTGGGGTCCCACAATTGAGAATGTTAGTGATTATTAACCACTTTATCCAAATATCACAATCAACACTGGTTGCTGACATTTTCCCCAACTCTGTTCTCAAGGACAAACTGTCAAGTAAGTCAGAAGCAGAGGTATCGGTGCAAGTTTTTTTCCCCCAGTAACTGTATCTGTTCTACTTTTCCAAGTAAACTAAGAATTGTGCAGGTATCTGCTTGTTCTTGAAATTTAAAGCTATAATGGGAGAGGTGGGGTGGGGGTGGTGGGGTTGAATGGGACCTCATATATATATTTTTTAATGTAATATTATTACAAAGTCAATAAAAAATAATAATGAAAAAAAAAAAAGCTTTAACACTGGATGCATGATTCAAAAACAAAGACAAGCATAGAGTGCAAATGGTGCTGTTAATCTTGAAGATACTCATGACATTTCCTGCACATCAGAGTCCAGGAAAGTGTGGAGACGGTGTCCACACCACTGCTCTAAGAAGAATCAAGCCAAATGCTGTGTAAATCTTCCTGAGAATTCCACTGTCCACTTGATTTTCTTAATGTCTAGGGAAGTAGGTATTCATATGGTCACTGCAGTGTTGAGGAACCACCTGCAAAGGGTCCAATGACCTTCCCAAGTTCATGCAGGTCTCCAGGGCTAAGCATGGATGTGAACTAGATGTGTTGCTTCTAAGATCATGCTTTGTACAACATGTGCTGTCACAACACTCTCCCAATTGTTGCTGGTTGGGATGATAAGATGAAGTAAGACATAAGCGCACCATATATTTTCTGCTCCCGGGAGGGATTCTCTGCAAAGGGATGGGAGTCTCTGCCTTCTGAGAACCACTGAGAACATCAATTTGTTGGGCTATGTGTCCAGGGGTTCCCCCTATGCATGTGGGGTGGGTGGGTCCTGGTTGTACTGACTGTGCATGGATCAGCTGTGTGCTCCTGACCCCTGGTAGGCAGGCTTGGCTCCTTTCCTAGGGCATCTTCAGGCCTCCCTGCAAAGGAGGGGGGAAAAAACAAATGGATTGGCACTTGTAAAGTATGAGGTTATTCATGCTTTATTTTGGCCTATTTGCCAAAGGAAGGCATCTAAGGAAGCTTGGGGTCAGCCTGGGGGGCTGTAGCCACAAGCTGAATACAAGGATGAGTGAAAAATCTGCAGACTAGTTTGCAAAAATCAGAGAGAGCAAGTGTATGTGTGCTCATGTGGTTTATATGTGAAGCTATGTGTATAAGTATGTATCTGCAAATGTAAACATGTGTGCACACACTGACTCTGAATATATTTAGTGTGGGTGTTGTTATTCGAATAGTAAATGTGTGTGCACAGGAGTGCGCATGTGTGTTAGTGACAGCACATGAGTGTATGATACAGGTAGAGTAGATGTTTGAGTATACACACGTAATGTGTGTATGTGTGTGGGTAGTGTGTGTGTGTATGTGTTAAGGGTAAAGTAGATGTGTGGGTTTTGAGTCCCATGTACCTACATATGCATGTGTTCTCTATTGTAACCTTCAAAACTGAGTAGGACAAGGGTCATATAAGACCACCTGAAAGCCTCTTAATTCATCATGACTGTGATTGTGTAAAAGCATCTGGCAGGTTCCACGGAAGGGCCTCCTTGAGATTGTACAAGTTCCTGTGTTTTGTCTCCCTGAAGAGTATGGTGAGTTGCTAAGGAAAATTCTCTGTCAAAAGATGGTATCACCTGTGTGAGATGATTCTAAAAATCAGTCTGAGATGAAAGGCACAGCCAGGTAACACTGAGCAGAGAAGCTGTAAGAAAAATGCACTGGGAGCCAACAGGAACCTACTTGCAGGGTGAAGACTGGCTTGCAGGGGGCACTCAGGTCCGGAAAAAGCACAGGTCCCAGCCCCAGGGTAGGTGCAGTGGGTGCCTGGGAATGGCTTCCTCTCTGGGGCAGGGTTTTCCTTTTTCAAAACACTGTCTAAAGTCTAAAATAAGAATTTAATCGTGACTGTTGATTGGTCTAATAATAATCGACTCCTTTGGGAGTTTATGTCTAACAGAAAAAGTAAATGAAAGTAAATGAGAAGCATGCTTAAAAGGAAGTTTTCTAAGATTTGCTGATGCCTTAGGAGTGAGGAGCTGGAGGACAGGGATGGTTTATTAATTCAGTGGGCTCAGAATTTGGAGAGACACACTGATCAACTGATAGTTGCTGCATTTCTCTAGACAGGTCATGCTTCATTTTTCATGACTTAAAAAAATGTCATTCTATTATACTCTATAATATGGACTCAACTTTCTGTAAGGTCACTGTCACAGTTTGATATGGTTATAAATTCCAAAAATAGATATTGGACTATATTTGTAATCTGGTCCATACTGGGGCATGATCGAGTTATGATTTGGGCTTTGATTGGGCCACATCATTAGGGAATTGAGTCTCTACTCCTTGGTGGGTGGGTATTCCCAGATAAAAGGCATGGCAAAGGACAGAGCTGAGGGTTTTTGATGTTGGAGTTTGACGCTGAAGCCTTAAGCTAGAGCCCTGGGAAGTAAGCTCACATGGGAAAGAGAAGCAAGCCCCAAGAAGAGAGGTAGCCTGAGCCCAGAAAGAAGCAAGCCCTATTAACAGAGGGAATCTGAACCCAGAGAGAAACCTGAGGAAGGGTGGAACCCAGGAAGCCTGAACCCTCACACATATCAGTAGCCATCTTGCTCCAACATGTGAAAATAGACTTAGGTGAGGGAAGTAACTTATGTTTTATGGCCTGATATCTTTAAGCTCCTAACCCAAATAAATACCCTTTATAAAATCCAACCAATTTCTGGTATTTTCCATCAGCACTCCTTTGGCTAATGCAGTCGCAGTCCATTCTTAGTTCATATTTGCTACATATTACAGTGAAAATAAAAATCAACCATCAGATGGACCGTCCCAACTTCTCAACATGAATTCCACCAATAGCACTCTCTCTAATCATGGTGCTTACTTCATCCATCATTTTCTTCACTGCTAATCTACACAAGAATCTCACTAAAATACATACCTCTATGTTATTCTAACAATGAAAGAAATATTGTCCTTGATACAAAGGCAGTGGCCATAAGAGATTTTGAGGTGAAGGAGAGTGGATAATAGGTGTAATACAGGGATATTTGGGGTACATTGGAATTTTCCTGCATGACATTGCAATAACACGTTCAGACCCTTTTATATTTTGTCATAACCTACAAAGCAGAGTGTAAACTAAAATGTAAACTATTGTCTATTGTTAATAGCAATACTTCAATGAGTGTTCATCAATTATAACAAAAGCACCACTCTAATGAAGGATGTTGTTAATGAGGGAAATTGTGGGAAGAGGAGACTGTGGGGCATGTAGAAATCCCCTAGATTTTTATGTAGCATTTATGTAATCTAAAGCTTCTTTAAATATAAAAATATTAATTAAAAATATATAACTCTTTGACCTTCCTATAAGAAAATAGTCATTTCAGTAAGTTATTTTTTAAAAAATTCATGATAGAATATCAAGTGATGGTGTCTGACCACAGCATTGCTTTAAAATGTCCCAAGTGCCAAAAGCTCTTAAGGGTGAACAGTCTCTAGCAACACATATACACCCATAGAATCATATGAACAACTCTTGGATTATTTTCTCTATTAGCAAGTTTTTATATCAGTTGCCTTGAGTCCCTCAGGACCCCAAAGACCAGGACCCTCAATTTTTTATGTGACCAACTGGGCACATCTGATTCTAGATGTTGGATGTCATCTCTTCCCCTCCCCTTACGCACAGCTGGTCAGCCCACATTTCCAGCTCTTAAAGAGCAGGCTCTGATTCATTTTATTAATCTTTCTCATCCCAATCTGCTGACTTTCCTATTGCCATCATCCAGGCATGGAGGTAATATTTCCATGTAATTCGCTTGACAATATTGCGTAGACATATTGCAATATGCTGCATTCAAGGCTGTGTTCATGAAAATTTTTAAATACGGAAAAAGGGATCTTTAGAAAAAACAGAAATAATTGGTAAATGTACATTTTGGATTGCTGAGCCCCACTCACACAGAGGTGGCATGACAAGGATAGGACCCCAGCGGTTATCCTTTGTGCAGTGTTGGAGGTCAGAGATGAGGGCTTACATAAGTTTCTCCATTCTTATCCCCAGGGTAATCATACCACTAATGAGTGATAATAACAGGAATAATATCTTAGTCTCCACTATAAAATTCACAAATACCATTTCTGCCATGATCCCAATTTGTGCTTAATCAGACTGAAGCACATAGGTTGAGGTGACATTCTGAGGGTCACAAGGCAGGAGAAAGGGAGCTCTCCTAGTCTTCCTGCACTACTGACTTCTAAATTCTCGGTCATAATCCCACATTCAGTGACACAAGCCTCAGAAGGGCAACACTCATGGGATTTTTAAAGTGGAACTAATAATTGTGCAGTTGTGCAGGGGGCTACATTTTTGCCATTTTGAGCTCATCCCTTCTGCAAACCACTCACTGAGCGGCTATATTGATAACGATCTACATGCTCTTTTCCCATGTATTGAAATACATTGTCAGTGAGGTCAGAATTCAATGACATTGTAAAGAAAGCAGGAAATGGACTTTCCTGGGATCCATGAGTGGATCATTGAATGGATTTCTAGGGCTGCTTTAACAAAGAATCACGAATTGCATGACTTAAAGCAATACAAATATAGTAATTTGCAGTTCTGTGGAATAAAAATATGATATCTTTAGTGGAAAACGCTTCCCATGCCCCTCCTTGCTTCTGGTATTTTGTCCAAAATCCTGGGCCTTCAATTCCTAAATCAGTCGTTGCATGGTGTCTTCTTTGAGTCTGTCTGTGTCCAATTATTTTCTCCTAACAAGAACACCAATCCTGTAGGATTAGGACCAATATAATACAGTTTGGCATCCTCTTTTCTAACAGCATCTTCAAAAAACTTATTTTCAAATAAGGTCACTTTCACAAGACTAATATTAGAACTTGACCGTGTGATTTTGAGAGAAGAAATGTGACCAATTACACTGATTCAACATATAGGTGTGTTGATTTCCCTCAACTGACAGTCTCTATTTGTAAAATAAGGAGGGTTTATGTTCCTTAAAGTTCCACCTAAGGAGAGAGTCCTGAGGTGTGGGGTGTCCCTACAGACTCAGCTACATACAGGGAATAAGCAGGTTTAGGAATTGTCTAAGGATAATAAAAATTAACTGCATGAGAAATTATCTTGAGCAATTTAAATTACACAAAAATTATGACATACACACTTTATAAAAGTTCTATCCTAAGAAGAATTATTCACACATATTAAGTCAAGCAAACACATTCTGAATTCTCACACATATTAGTTTGGACACGGTTTATCTGAGTTTGTTATGTTAGATACATTTAGTTTCTACTTCAAAACTTTACAATATCCAATAAAAATAAGCTCACAGAGAAGATAAGTGGATCAGAAGATTTAATGAGCATATTACAGGCCATGTATTTGCATTGGGTATTTTCATTAATACATATATCCAGTGAAGCAGAGGCACACTGACAATATTTCCAAAACATACTCATTCCTTGGCTGCAGCTACCTCCCCTACCAACTCCTTCAGCAAGTTTTCATAGCCTAGATAAAGAAATGCCTGTACTTAGTGAAGTGGGACTCAGGAAGTGGACTGTATTCTCCTA
This sequence comes from Dasypus novemcinctus, assembly GCF_030445035.2. Classification (NCBI taxonomy): domain Eukaryota; kingdom Metazoa; phylum Chordata; class Mammalia; order Cingulata; family Dasypodidae; genus Dasypus; species Dasypus novemcinctus. The sequence continues at coordinate 57,552,909 of NC_080691.1, read as the reverse complement.
GGGATCAACCAGCATCTTCCATACAAAGGATCTCCAGAGACAGGGAAATCCCTTTGCCCCTTTGACCTTTATATTCAAAAGTACCTCCCCCATGCAAATCATCACTTTTGTCAACAGATGAAAGCAGAAATCACATGGACTTAAATTCAGGGCATCCTGAAACAGGAAAATATTATCTGCAAGCCAGAGGACTCCTACAGTGGAACTCCTACCCTTATGGTTCTTCATCTTTTGGGTGGCAGCTCCCAAAGGTGAGTGCTTCAGGATTCAGATAAAAAGGAAATGGAGATGATGCATCTGAGCACAGGATTCATTTTGGTTCTCCTTGTCCTGGATATCCTGTCCCAGGCACAGCAGCAGGAGTCAGATCCAGGACTGGTAACCCTGCCTCTCATCTGCTATGTCTTTGGAATATCCCTCACAATGAGTGGTTACTGCTAGGTTTGGATCCATCAGCCACCAGGGTAAGGGCTGGAGTGCTTGTCAACAAGATGCTATGATGGTAACACTTACTGCAATCCATCCCTGAAGAATCAACTCTCCATCTCAAGGGACACATCCAAGAACTAGTTCTCTGTTCAGCTGAACTCCATGGCTCTTGAGGACCCAACTGTGTATTACTGTGCAAGAGACACAGTGAAGGGAAGTGTCTTGAGCCTAGGCAGAAACTTCCCTATGCTGGAAGGACCTGAGCTGCAGGGGCCACTAATGGTCCGCCCACAACAGAGAACTAGGTTTAAGGAAGATTTGTGTGATCCAAAGTTTCCTCTAATAATATAAGGTTTCTCTTTTTGCTTAAAAACTTTGAATGTCAAGGGGTTCTCCATTACATGTTAAAATTAATGCCATTATGTTTCCAAGTTTCAAACACAGAGAATATATTTAGGCTCCTACTCTATATTATATGATATTTTTATACACACAAATTAAGTAATTTTCTTTATTACTTAATAAATTAGTAAGGTATTAAAAAACCATTTTTTCCATCTAACACTCTGACATTGTACAATTAATTCTCAATTTCTAAAGAAATCTTATATCTTAAAAATAAAAAGACGAGCAACCCATTTTAAAAATTTGCAAGAGATTTGAACAGACTTTTCCAAAGAAGATATGCAAATGGCTAAAAAACACATGAAAAGATGCTTAACATCACTAGCTATGAGAGAAATGCAAATCAAAAGTACAATGAGATACTATCTTACACACCTTAGACTGGAAGCTATTAAAAAAAAAGAGGACTACAAGTTTTGGAGAGAATGTAGAGGAATGGGAATAGTCAACCTCCACTTGCAGCAATGTAGAAGGAATCAGCCATTGTGGAGGACAGTTTGGCAGTTCCTCAAAAAATTAGCTATAGATTTGCCATATGGCAGAGCAATTTCACAGCTGACATACAGCCAGAATAATTGAATAGAAGGAAATGAACTGATATATGTACACCAATATTCATAACAGCATTATTGAAAATTGCCAAAAGTTGGAATCAACCCAAATGCCCATCAACCGATGAATAGATAAACAAAATGAGGTATATACATACAATGAAATACTACACATCTTTTAAAATGAGTACAGTACTAGCACATGGGATAAAATGGTTGAATCTTGAGGGCCTTATATTGAATGAAGCAAGCCAGGCATTGAAGGACAAACACTACATGACCACTCTGATATGAATTAAGCAAATGAGGATGCCTCAGAGAGCTAGAAACTGGAATATATGCTTACAGGAAAATGGGGGGTGGGGGGAGGAGAGGAAGGTTGTGACCCAACACCTACACAGGCAAAAACTATGATAAATTGGAGGTCAGTAGTTGTGCAGTGAAGGAATAAGAGAGGAGCATAGTGATACCATTGGATGAGACTTTTCAGGCTTGAGGGGTCTAGGGTTGGGAGGATGAGTCAGATGGTCCATGGTATTGAGGGGAGGGTTGGGAGGAGCAGGTGAACCTGGGAGATCATCAGGTATGTGATTGAAACTATATGTTGAGAAAACTATTTAGAAAATATAGTAAGGAAGTATTATTCATTTAATGTGTTTAACAGGGACATCTGACACAGAGTGCATCTGAGAAAGGCTTGTAGGAAGTGTGTGAGTGCTCATCCTATCTTATTGTTTTATATCAGTAGGTAGAGACTAATACAGTGAGCAGGAAGGTGTTATGACCCATTCTGGGGAGTCCAGATGTTCTGAGAGGGGAGGGTGTCTCTTGAGAGTATGGTTGGCTCCCAATGGCGGAGGACAGACTAGTGTGTCAAGCCCTCAGCATAGTTAAAATTATCTATGAATCTTGTCCTTCAAACAGTGAAGCTTGGTTGTTAGTGTGGGCCCTGAGGGGAGGGGGAGAGAGGAATAGAAGTGATGGAAATGGGGGAAAATGGGGGGCAATGGATGTGTTCTGGAATGATGGATACAAGTAATGTTAAATTTCATTAAAAATTATAAAATTGTATAGTCTAAAATATAAACCATAATGAAAACCATAATGGAACCACAGTTATTAGCTTTGTTTCAATATGTGTACATCAGTTATAGCAAATGTTAACATCCACCTTCAAAATGTCATCACTGCAGAAGGGGAGAAAGCATTTGATGTTGGTATATGGGAGTCCCCTATATTCTATACATGGTTTAACTGTAACTAAAAACATTTTAATGGCATAATACACATTTTTTTAAAGAAAAGAATGTAGACACTGAGGAAGAATGGAAGAAATTGAATTGCCATTGTACATACAGGGCAACATTTATTACACTGATGAAAGCCAATATGTCAAAAAAATGTATGATATTTCTCATTTTTAATACCGCAATTTGATTTGCATTTCCTGTTAGTTTCTCAAAATTATATATTATATTTCTAATCTTTAAACATATCACTACCATTACATTTCCTTTAATTGAATTGGCAATATATTAGACTTCATTTTTGAAGACAATTCTGATCACAGAAGGGTTCAACTATGGCAGAGGAGGGGCACAGGTGTGGGAGGATCTCATTGATGGGAGATAGATGGGTTTGAGGCAATTCTCTGAGGCATGCATATATGAAATATAGATATGTTTGAATGTTTATTGTGTTTTGTCCTAGTGGATCGAGTTCCACATGAAAACAGAGAGAGTGCTGAGTTCCCATCCTGGGGAGGTCTGTTACATTCCCCAGTGAAACAGCAACAATCCCCCAAGTGTAAGGGTAAAGACCAGTGAAGAAGGATGGTCTAATCATGGACCCTCGACACTGAAGATTATGCTTATGAGGCTGTGTGCTTGAAATTCACCTTTGCCTAGAGCTGAAGGGTGCCTAAGAATTACCTCCTGAGAGCCTCCATGTTGCTCAAATGCAGCCAATCTCTAATCTCAACTCAGCATGTAAATGCATTACCTTTCCCAGCATAGGACATGACTCTCAGCTATAAGCCGCCCTGGCATTAAGGGATTTATTATCAAGCACCAGATGGTAAAGTATTTAGAAAAAGACCTTGAATTAAAGAGGGAAATGGTAAAGGCATATTGGTTTACATGGGTAAGAAACTTAGGTCTCAGCAGGATCCCAGAGATAGCCAAAGTAGATACAAACCCAGGTAATGGTGCTTTTGAGGGCTACAGAGACACCAGGGTCCTACAGTCAAGGCAGATGACTCTGGATTTCAGTGCCTTACCATTGGGCCCTACTTTGGAATTTGTGCTCCTGAGTGTGATGGAGATGTACTCAGATGTGACCTCTCTACAAATGCCTCTTTTATCACTCTTCTGTCTCTTTTACTGAACATGTGGTGGTGCTGGAGTTGGTATATGTTCAGGAGACAATCAGAATCCCTCAATTGTCCACGTGTCAGCTGCGCCCTGAGCCCCAGGAGAGTTGCAAAATCTACTCTCTGGTTCTTAGGATTTACCCAGGTCAGCTAAGAGGGAGATGAGAATCATCAACCACTCCACCAGGGAAATGAGAGAGTCTACAACACAAGCAGGAGAATCCCATCCATCAGCCATGTGGAATCCAAGTCCCCTCTCAATTTAGAGGTGGAGTGGACATCATCTTCCCATGATCCTCGGGATGGAGGAATAAAATATAGAATGAACTTACTGGTATTCTACTATAGAATTATTGTGATTCTAACAATGGAAGAAATTGTTTCATTAATGTGGAGACAGTATCCAAGGGATTAGCTGAGGGTAGGAAGAGGGAAGAAGAGTTGTGATAAGGGAGCATTTTCAGGACTTGGAGTTGTCTTGAATGAAATTGCAGGGACAGATTCTGAACATTATATATCCTGCCATAACTCACTGAATAGACTGGGAATAGTATAAACTACAATGTAAACTATAATCCATGCAGTATAGCAGTGCTTCAAAATGTCTTCATTAAATGCAATGAATGTGCCACACTGATGAATGAGGTTGTTGATGTGGGAAGGGAGGGGAAGTAACGTATATGAGAACCTCATATTTTTTAATGTAACATTTTGTGTGATCTATGTATCTTTAAAAAACAGACAATAGAAATTATTTATAATGTTGAATTTGCATGCTGAGTCAACATTGGGTCAGGTTATTTTATGCTAGAATAATTGTATCTGAATCGAAAATTAAAGATCTCTCTTTCCCAGAATGTGAGTATATCTATATCTGTATTTTTATCTGTATCTCTATCACTATCCTCTCTCTATATATTTATATCTCTATGTCTATGCTTTCTTTCCCAGGTTATTTAGTATCATTCATTCCCTGGCTAAGGTTATAACCACCTTGTAGAACCCCATGACCGCAGAGAAAAGAAACAGAAAGAATACACAGCCTGGCATGTTCCTAGGTGCATTGTCCGGGAATCTTATCTTGTTTTCTCCATCATGGATTGGACTTGTTATAGATGCACATGATCCGGATGAAAAACAAGCTAACTGTGAGATGTCAGTTATTCTGATGGCCTTGAAACAGCTATCCACTTCTTAGTGCTGGTAGACATTTCAAAGCCTCATCTGTTGTCAGGAACCCTGGAAGTTCTTCCTGAGCTATCACTTGTGGGGAAGGTATGGATCTTCCCTGAGGAATGAGAAAAAAGAAATGCAGGGCAAGATTTATCCAAATCCTTGTTTCTTTACTGATATGCTGGTCTCTGTCTCAGCAGGGGTTCAGGCTCACTTACCTCACTTGTTCCTTGTAGCTGGACTCTGACTGAAAGCTGCACTTACGCAGTCCCCTGTGGAGCACTGTGGTTCTAAGGTGAACCTAGATCTAGGACATAGCAGCCTTCCAGGATGACACCTGGACAAGAATTAAGTAAGACAGCAAGAAACAGGAAAGAAGGGGCCTGTGATCAGTGTCCCATTTCCTCCATTTCTGTACTGAAGAGACCTATAGTCTTTCCATAGGGTGAGCTCTAGGATGGACATCAAGTGGATGGTTTCCAAGGAGGCATGATGGGTCATTCTCGATTGTATTAGGGAGATGGAACATGAATATCAAAATATAATAGACATGAGACTACACTAATGATTTATTTGTAGTCTTCCCAGAGTTCTCAGAAACATTGATAGATTTAGCCCTCTCCTCACTGAGTTTCTACTCTCACCTTAGAATATCCTCACATTGCATTGCAAAGCCCAAGGATATGAGTTTCAGACATGCTGTGTTATAATGAATAGTCACACAACTGTTAATATGTGCACTGTCTACTTTCTTTTTTCCCCAGGGTAATCTGTATTCTTTTTTTTAAATTTCTAATTTTATTTTTATTTGTTTCATTTTTTCTTATTTTTTAGGAGGTACTGGGTATTGAACCCTGACCCTCATATATGGGAAGCAGGCACTCAAACAACTGAGCTACTCCTATTCCTATTAATTTTTTACTTTCACTAGAGAAGTTGTGAGCTTACAAAACAATCATATGTAAAGTGCAGAATTCCCATGCATCACCCCTCCACCAGTGCTTTACTTTGTTGTAGAGCATTTGTTACCAACTACAAAATATCATCCTCTCACTAATACCATTTACTATAGTCCTCAGCTGTACACAGTCTTTTCAATGTGTTCTTCTTCTCTATAGTTTTCACTGATAGTTATATTAATTTAACTAATTAAACATAAGAGTCCTTATGCCCACAAGGATGTGTGATTTAAGAACCACAGCAAAATGAGGAAAGGGTGCCTGGAGAGGTAAGGAAATTCATGACCTCTAAACCCCAGGTCCCGAGAAATGTAGGGATGTACATGAAGAAGCTGCATAGATCTGTACTGAGAGTAGGAAAGTATAAGAAAAATACATTCTTCACAATTCGAAATTATGATTTACCATCACAGAAACAAACTACAATGTCTGCTCACAGGTTCATCATTCAATTGCTTCCTTTATGGCCAGGTAGTGATAATCACATGAAAAGAACCTTGTGAAACCACCTGGGAAAGGTCCAGTGAAAATCCAACATCATGCAGGTCTGCAGGGCTGAACCTGGATATTGATCCAGACAAGAAGTCCATCGGACCTCATGCTTTGTACTACTGCTCTACAATGTCCTATCATCTTGTTTGGAGTTGGATATTAGTATGAAAAAGGATGCAAGCTCTTCAAAGAATGTGCTGTTTTGAGTGGACAGGGAAGGGAAAGACATTTGATTCCCTGTCGTAGAGGGTTCTCAAGGCATCTGGCATAAATTTGTACAATCAAACTCTCTCAGTGGACTGACAGTTTCTCTCAACTAGAGTTGTCCTTGGGCCACCATTGTGTTTTGTGAGCAGAACACTTGCTTTCTAGTTTCTGAATTGTACATATAGAAGGATGTTTTCTTTCAGGATAAATCATCCTCAGAATGTCACCAATACATAAGATGGTTCACATGGTGAGATTGTTAACTTTTGAGTAGATAATATTTAGATGAAATTGCAGATTTGTGTTGAGCCTGCAAATAGTTAAGATTGATGAGTATTTAGATGAGCTGAATTTACTTTGTTAGTGAGATGCACATATAAAAGGGGTGCAGGAGATGTGATTAATTTAACGATCTCGGCATTGGAAGATTATCCCAGATTATCCAGGTGAACCCTTAATGAAATTACAATTTCCCTAATGTGGAGGGTGTAGGAAAAAGTACTAATTCAGATTAAGAGATGAGTTGATAACTGAAGTATGATCCTTCCTTCCTGGCTTTGAAATTGGAGAAAGGGAACCTGAACCAAAGAATGGATCTCTGGAAGTGGGCAAGGACAAGAAAGGATATTTTAACCTGGTTACTCCAGAGAGAGCAAGTGTTCCTGTGGACCCCTTGTTTTTGCTACAGTGAAACTAATTTAGAATTATGAGTACCAGAAAAGGAGCATAATAAATGTATGCTGTATACTGTTTTGGTTATTTGTCACAGCAGTCATTAAAAATTATATTGTTCATTGCATGTTAATATATGCTGACTGCCCACCTGCTCTGTCATCATATTAGGAGATTCCATGATGGAGAGTAAGACACATTTTTCATGACAGCCTTGACCCCTCCACATCAGCAGACCTAGAAGGGTTGGTGTAAATGACTGAAAAAATTATAATAACCACCATGCTTACTTCATTGCATCATGCTGTCACATGATAAATGAAAATCACTTTAGATCACAGATATAATAAGCCTGCCTAAGTTAACTTTTTTAAAATTTCCCTGAACATATCACCTCAAATTCACCTCATCTCAACATCCCCAAAATATCAACTATGACAGTATCAACTCAAATCCCAAATCTCATGTAAATCACATCACTGGGGTGAATGGCCAAAAAGTGTTGAAGAATCCATAATGATGCTATCTATCTGTGTGGAGCCAGAATTATCTCCAGATTTCCCAGGTATTAATATTAGGAGAGATATACCACCCCACTACTGACCTGAGAGTTCACTGGAAAGACTAACAGCATAAGATGTGTATTAGCCAAATAATGGTGATTTGATGTACACACATAAAGTTACAGGGCTGCAAGAATTATTCAAATGTGCAGAGTTAGATACTTTCAACAATGTTTTCTCTGTGTTCAATAGAACAAAAGCAGAAAAATCAATGAAAACATGAGACTTGAATATTATTAACCCATCTGACCTCCTGAACTCCTCCAATGAAACAACTTCAGCTAAAAACATGCATTCCATTTAATCTTACTTACTTTTCCTGGAGGTGAAATGCTTCCTCTAATTTTATATGTTTTAATTAAAGTTCATATTTTCCTTTGAATAACATGTATATTTTAATACATGGATACATTGTAATGGAAAATGTATTTTGAGTTGAATATCATACAGCAATACTATAATGCACCTTGACTTTCAAACAGCTTACAATATCTCTGCCAGATTTATTGGGGCACTTGCCTACATGTGAACTTGTATCTTGCTCACCCTGGGTGACTTTGCTCAAAGCCAAAGCTTACTTCTTGGGTCAGGCCAAACATATTTCACATCACCTCTTAATCATTATGAGTTTCCCAAGAAAAGAGATATTACATTCTTCCATGCACCAATAGTTTCATGCTGCCCTGATTGGCCCTTACCAGGTGACTGAAAATATTTTGAGAGTAAACATTCTTGTCATTCTTCATTGCTCACTCTCTATCAATCAAAGTTTACTGGCCAAAGAAGTCTCCAAAATATTTATTAACTATAATATCAATTCAAAGAAATATGCTTGAGGTTAACAGAGAGAGATTGTATGGCTCCAGGAAAAAAATCAGCCCTGATACACCTAAAACCTCAAACTAAAATCCTCCTTATTTCAGAACTATTACCAACTACCTCACCTACCTAAACATTTCAATAAAATCTGTTGTGTGACAGCTGAGACATCAGGCCTCCATAGATTCACCCTTTAATCATATTGGACTGTTAGAGTTACTTTTTTTCAGATCAGAGGATTTACTCACTTTTACTCTCAACAAAGACTCCCTCATATAGGCAGTTTGACAGAGGCCAGAAGAATTTTAGTCACATGTAATTCTTTCCCACATACTGTAGCAGACAGAATGAAAGGGCTATTGACTGCAGAACTAAAATTAAGGAACAACTCTCATGTTGGAAGTGAATTTCCCAGTTCCTTTATCTTAATGTGCTATATTTTGATGCAGGTTGTAAATCATTTCTTGAGTCCACTAACAAGTTGAATTTAGGGATGTTCTAAGTTTTAACCTGTTTATTATCACATGGTGAACTTCCTTCCTTCCATGGCCCTTCTCTTTTTCATACACCTTACCAGTAACGACTTAACTCCTTTTTTCTATCCAAAATAAATTATGGAATCTCAAATACTTGTCTCATTGCACACCTCTGCAGGCTACCACTAAAAAAAACACAAAACAAAACAAGACAAAACAGAGCTATTGGTTTTACTATATATCCTTCCAAATTGACATATTTAAGTCCCTTTCCCCTCAACATTAATATGTGGTGTTATATGAAAATTGCATCACTGTAAGTGCAATTAATTAAGTTAAAATAAGGCCATATTAATATAAGGTTTTCCCTAAATCCAATATTAATTGTGGCCTTATAAAAATAAGAAAGATACACCGACATCCAAAAGGAGAAGAGGAAGACAAAGGTCATGTGTGAATAGAGGTGGTGATAGAAGAGCTGGAGCTACAAATCATGGAACATCAAGGATTTCCAACAAACCACTAAAAGTTAGGAAGCTAGGAAGAGCAAAGAAATTTCCTTCTCCACAAATTTCAGAGGGAGTATTGCCTTGTCTACACCTCTGTTTCAGAATTCTACCTTCCAGAATTGTGAGGCCATCTAGTTATATTTTATTAAAACTATAAAGTTCATAGCAACTTGTGTCAATAGCCCTAAGAAGCCAATATAAGTAATAGTTTTAATGCAATGAACCAAAGTGCCCACATTCGTATTTGAAAATGATGGACCATTGCTGTTTTATAATTAATCAGCTCAGATATATCTGAGATTACTATCTATGAAATGTTAAACTATTGGATGTAAATTATGTTGTTTAATTCTCACTTATTTGTGAACTTTTCATTTCTCTCTCTGTTCATTGAAACCTATCTTCATTTTATAGTGGCTGGAAAATATACATTATATGATTTAAATATTTTTTGAAACATTGATAATTGTTTTGAGAACTAATGTGTAGCATTCCCTCGATAATGATCCATGTGAACTGAAGAAGAATGCATATTCTGTTTTTGTTCGGTGAAGCATTCTACGTACGTCATTGAGGTCTAGTTGTTTTAGAATATCATTTATGTATTATATGTCCATATTAATCTTCTGACTAGATGTTCTATCCATTACTGGAAGTGGTGTATTAAACTCACCTACTATTAATATATAGCCTTCAATTATCCCTTCAGATCTCTCAATACTAATTTCAAATATTTTGCTGTCTCTGCTTTTAGATGCATATAATTTTTATAAATGTCCCATTAGCAACGTATACAGATCATCTTTGACCCTTATAACTGATTTAGTCTTAGAGTTTAATTTAATCTGATATTGGTAGAAATCCTCCACCTCTCTCATTTTTGTCACTTGCATTCTATATTTTCTCCATTTTTTAAATTTCATCCTATTGCTTCTTTGTATTTAAGGTAAGTCTCCTGCAGAATGCATTTATTTGGATTATGCTTTTTATCCATTATGCAAATATCTGTGTTTAGACTGGAGAGTGTAATGCATTCACATTTAAACTCACTACATATAACGGAGGAATTTGTTCAGCAGTTTTTGTTTATCTGGCAATGTCTTATTATATACCTCATTTTTGAAAGAAAGTCTCACAGGATATACAATTATTGGCTGACAGCTCTTTCATCCTAGTACTTTAAGTGTTGAAACACATTGTATTCTGGACTCCACGTTGTTTCTTTTTAATGAGAAATCAGAACTGCCTTGTATGTAACAAATTCTTTGTCCTGCAACTTTCAGAATAGTCTCCTGGTCCTTTGCATTCAATAGTGTGATCAATAGATAACAGGGGGAAGTGGAAGTGGCTCAAGCAATTTGCTCCCATTTACCATACAGGAGGTCCATGGTTTGATGCTCAGGACCTCCTGGTGAGGGCAAGCTGACCCATGTGTTGAGCTGGCCCATGCAGAGTGCTGGCCTGCAGAGTGTGCTGGTCTGTGCCCTAGGGAAAATGCTGCCCCATGCAGGAGTGCTGCCCTGCACAGGACTGCTGGCCCACATGGGCAGCTGGCACAGCAAGATGATGCAACAAAAAGAGAAACAGAGAAGAGATGATAAGAGATGCAGTAGGTCAGGGAGCTGACAAGGCACAAGAATGTTCACCTCTTGCCCAATCTGGTAGGACCCACGTTTGGTTCACAAAGCCACCTAATGGGAACAAAAGTGGACAGAGAAAAACAAAGAGCAAACGAACACAGAGAGCAGACAATGGGGATGGAGGGAGAAGAAATAAATAAATAAACAAGCAAATAAATAAATCTTTAACTATATAGCAGGGTGTATTTTTCTTCATGTTTATCTTGTTTTCTCTGCATTTCTTGCTTGTGCATAATCATATCTTTTGCTATCTTGGGAAGTTCTCCATTATTGTTTATTTGAATATTCCTTCTTAAAATTTCTGTTTTTCATATCCTTCTGGGAAATCCATAATGCATATATTGGTATGCTTGATGGTATCTCACATATAGCTTTGGTTCTTTTCATGTTTTATAATATTTTTCTTCTTCTCATCATGACTGATTTCAGGTTTCTTGACCTTGAGTTCACTGAGTCTTTATTCTGCCACCCCCAATCAGCTGCTAAAACCTCCTGGGAAATTTTTATCTTAGATATTGTAGTCCTCAGTTTCAGTAGTTCTGTTTGGTTCCTTTCTAAAAATTTCTAACTCTTTGATAAGGTACTTACATTTTTCATTCACTGTTTTAATGATATACAGTAGTTTTTCTTCTATTTTATTTCCTGCATCTACTAGAGCATTAATTTTAAAGGGATTATTCAGTATTTCCACAGTCTACCCTTCTATTTTTGGTATTAGCTGGATTTTATTCTTTTATTTTTGAAAGGCCATCGTTTCCTAATTGTCTTTATTCTTTTGTTAAACCCTGTATATTTTCTATATTCTTCTTTATTCAAAAAGGATATTTAGATTATAAATATATTACATCAAAAATATATGGTATTCAAACATACTCTACCCTCCACTTTCCACCATTACCACCAATAACATCTTTCATTAGTACACACTATACATTTTAATATATTAAAATGTTAGTCTGCAATTTGTCCCCTGAAATGAAAGTTTCTTGATTTTTAGACAGTTTCTTTTTTTTTTTAAAGTTACTTAGATTATACATATGTCACATAAAAATATATGGGATTCCTATATACCGTACTTCCCACACCTCCCACATTTTCCCACATTAACAACCTCCTTCATTAATGAGGTACATTCATTGCAATTGATGAACACATTGTGGACCATTATCACTAAGAATGGATTAAAGTTTACATTGTAGTTTACACCCTCTCCCATGCAATTCTGTTGGTTACGGCATGATTTACAATGCCTGTATCTGTCATTGTGATGTCATTCATGACCATTCCCAAGTCCCCCAAAATTTCCTTTATTACACCTGTTTTTCCTACTCACTACCCTCAGAACCTCCAGTGGCCACTGCCTCCACATAAATGGTATAATGAATTTCATTGCTAGAATCACAATAAGTCTATAGTAGAATACAAGTAAGTCTACCTTTGTTCATAGTTCATTCCGCAATCCTGAGCATTCTGGGATGGTGATCTCCACTCAACTGCTAATTATAGGGGGCTGTGACTCCATAGGGCTGATGGATATGATTTTCTTGCTTGCAGTTGTAGACGATCTCAGTTCCTTGATATGGTAGTTGTCCATCATGACCACCATGTTAGATTGCCAAGTTGAAACCAATGAATCAAAGAGTAGGTTTTATGACTCAGTTGAAATTCAAGGCCCAGCTGGCACATGTTCAGCTGAAGATTTAAGTCTCTTCAACATACACCTACCAACTCTACTAGTAATTATAAGTTCAGGTAGAAATATAGAAGAGCCATCTGTAGGGAAACCACATCTGAGTCGAACTCTACCACTATTGGGAGCCTAAATACCAAAATACGGCCCACTGACAAGGCACTAATCTCCTGAGTTATCTGTAATGACTATAGTGTCTGGTTGTCATGACTGTAGTGTCTGGTTGTCCCTCAGGAGTCTTGCTATTTGGGGTACTATCTACTTTGGCAGCAAAAGAGATCATGCTGAGACATGCATAAGCGTAACTTCTTGAATGATCGCCTCACTCAATTTGAAGTCTCTTAGCCATATAAACTCATTTGTCTTTACATTTTTCCCCTTTCAGTCAAGGTCTTTTTCCAGGTGCATTGCTAGTTGGTTCTTGGGAGAAATTCTTAAAAGCCAGGGAGAATCATGGCTGGAAGTCATGTCTCACACTGAGGGGAAAATAATGTATTTGTGCGCTGGTTGTTACTTACAGAGAGGCCACATTTGAGTAACAGGGAGTTTCCCAGTAGGCAACTCATAGGTGCCCTCTAATACTAGGCTAAGTTTCAATGTCAATAGTTAAGGTTGATATGTACAGTCATTAATATCAAATGCACATCAATGACCCATCCTCCTTCACTAGTTATTGACTCTTTACTCAGGAGATTCTTGTGGATCCATTAGATAAGGTGGCAAAGCTATGCAGATGGGAATATGATACTCCTTCATGTATTGTGTGAATCTCCACCCAACATGACTATATCACATGAATATTTGAAAACATTTATATGCCTTAATTGTGTGCTAAGGTGAGCTTCCACCCATATATTCCCAATCACTGACAAACCCTACCAATGTACCTCCTCTGCCACCATTGTAACCATTTTGTGACCCAAAACTTCTTCAAAAATGAACCAAATGAAAGAGCAAAATGAAATTAAGAAAATGTAATAACAGTAAGAGCTTTAAAAATAAGAAATAAAATACAAAGAAAATTTTAAAATTAATATATAAAAATTTGTGATAAAAAATGAAAATACATTTTAATTTTTTGACGTTTTGCCTTTCATCACTGTTATCCTATATGTATGGTGATATTTTCTTCCATTTATTCCCCAAATATCTTAATTTTTGTCTTCAAAGAAATGTTAGATTACAGAAAAGTTGTGTGCTAAATACAGGGGACTCCCATATTCCCCAAATCCTCCCCCTTTTCCTCTTCCCCTATTAATAACATTTCAAATGTTGCTGGAATATTAGCCAGCATAAAGCATACTGGGATACTTGACATGACTGCTTTAAATAGAAATCTTTGCAGTTTGGCATAGAAATAAATGTCTCGGAAAGAAGTCAGTGAAAGGAGAGGGTGGTTCCTCATTTACAGGTATATGTTAAGGTAAATGTGTGTAGTGTTTACCAAGTTTTAATTATAGCTTTGCAAGGGCCTTTTTGTTAAACAGAGCATTGTTTGGAATTGTATAACTACTATGACTTTTTACAATAAACTTGTCAATAGCATTTGCTCTGATCCCCTGCACCCCAGTCTGCATCATTTTTCATTTCTTTATGAGTCACTGTTGACAAGTGGCACCCAAAGTGGGGCTCGAAGAAACTGTGATTGGTAAGTAAATGCAAGGTACGAAGATGATCTTCTCTTGGGGTTTAATGGACATTCAGAGTAATGGGAAATTCACGTAGTAAACGGGAAGAATATCTAGCAGTTTTGAGGGATTTATTGCAAGCATCAGGATATACAGTCAGAGTCTACTCTTAGGAAATTATTTATATTAGTAGAAAAGTTTTGACCATGGTTTCAGCCTAAAGGAAAAAATAATTGTTACGTTATCCGCAATGGCTGAAAGTTTTACAACAATTAAAATTACGTTACAGAGAAGGTAATCCTACTTCTATTAATATATCGACATTATCTAATGCTTTGTCTATTGTTCCTAAGCCATTGTATAACTCTGATTCATCATCAGACAGTTCAGATTCTAGTTCTAGCTCCAGTTCTGAGTCTGACTCATCTTCTGATGAATCTCAGGCTTCAACACCTTTGCCTTTCAAATGAAGGAAATAAGGTATTTTTTCCTGTGCAGGCATCAGCACCTGCAATTAAAAATTCTAAAGAAACTCCTGCTTTGGATTCCATCTGGTTATTCTGTAATTTGACACCCAGGGAGTTATAATCCTCATGATTTTACTAGAACTAGCTTTCCTATTATCAATCATGATACTCCTGTGTCTGCTGATGTGAATCATATGAATTGCATATTATCTATGGATCATGATTCTCAGTTATATCCTGTTTTTCTAAATCCTCAAGCAGGAGGTAGTATGAAAGTTAACTATGAACCTTTGGGATTAAAATATTTAGATGAACTAAAAACAGCCTCTGTGTAATTTGGAACTAAGAGGCCTTAAAAGTTTGGGTTACTTCAATGTCTCTCACAAGAAACTAGACTTCCACCTTGGGACTGGGATATGATGGGCAGATCTGTGTTAAGTGCTTCAGAATTTTTGCAGTTTAAAATCTTGTGGAATGACTAAGCTCAAAGAATTGTTATTAGAAACACAAATCAAAATCCTCCGGTACTAATTACCTTGGAACAGTTATCAGGAACAGAGGCTTGGTTCAGTATCCATTGTCAAGTCAATTACACAGGTCTGTTTGAATTCTTGGAGGAAAATTGAAGATCCAGGTAAAGTAAAATTAGCTGTTTCAAAGGTTATTCAAGGTTCCTCTGAACCATATAGTGAGTTTCTGGCTCAACTGGAGGATGTAATTCAAAAAGCTATAACTGACCCTGATATGAGAGATATGCTTTTACAAATGTTGGCTTTTGACAACACCAATAAGCAATGTAAAGCTGCACTTCAACCTATTAAAGCAGCAGGAGGAAATTTAGATGATTTCATTAACGCTTGTCAGGATATTGGTGGAGCCAATGATATTAACACTTTGGTGGCTACCTTAACTAAAGGACTGACCATTCGCCGCTCCACTATAACCTGTTTTAAATGTGGAAAAAGGGGTCATATGCATAAGGAATGTCAGCAAAATAAATCAGTAAATTATTTTATAATAATAGTTCATCCCACCTCCCATCACAATTATGCCCTGTTTGTCAAAAAGGGCTTCATTGGGCTAATGAAAGCGGGTCTAAATATCCAAAGGACGGTACTCCGGTACCGAGAAACTTCTGACCAGGACCACTTCAGGGCCCTCAGCCAAACAATATGAGGAAAAATCCCCAGAATTGTCCCCTAACTGCAACCTACCCTGACAGCAATTGTCTCAACCACAGTATGTTGAACGAATGAATATTAACTATTTATTTGCTCCACTGAAGTTAGTGCAGCTTATGATATTTTTGTAGCAGGAACAGTGCTATTACATTCATCTTTAGTAGTACGAAAAATAAAAACTCATATATCTGGTCCCTTTCCTAGGCATACGGTAGGTTTGTTGTTAGGAAGAAGTAGTCTTACTTGCAAAGGTGTTATTGTGCATACTGGAGTTATTGACTCAGATTATACTGAAGAAATATTGCTTACGATTTCAGTAACACAATCTTATCATGTACAACCTGGAGATTGCATTGCACAATTACTTTTATTGCCATATCATAATCCTAAAAATAGTATTCCACAGAAAAGGACAGGAGATTTTATATCAACTTGAAAGGATACTTGTTGGACTCAAGATCTTAAAGAAGAAATTTCAATTACTGTTAATGGTAAAACTTTTATTGGGTTGGTAGATTCTGGGGCTGATGCTTCCATTATAAGTAGGCAAAATAGGCCTCAAAAATGGCCTGTGCAAACAGTTTCCACAGTGTTTGTGGAAGTTAGATCTATTTCAGACATACTTTAAAGTTTGATTATTGATCCTGATGGACAAAAAGCTCAGTTATAACCTTTCATTGCAGATGTAGCCATTAATTTTGGGGGAAGAGATTTGTTAGCACAATGGAAAAGTTATTTCAATACCTAAGGAGAATACTTTAGAAAAAAATTTTGCCACAGGAAATGAGATATGGCAATGACAAAAAGAGGTCTTGGAACTACTTTATTTATTTATTTATTATTATTTTTTATTTTTGTCTTTATTTATTTAATGGTACATTCAAAAAATATGAGGTCCCCATATATGCCCACCCTCACCCCACTCCTCCCGTAACAACAACCTTCTCCATCATCATTGGACATTCATTGTGCTTTGTGAATACCTCTCCGAGTACTGGTGCATCACATGAACGATGGTCCACATTATAGTTTACACTCTCCCCCAGTCCACCCAGTGGGCCATGGGGGTACATACAATGTCCAGTAAATGTCCCTGCAGTACCACCCAGGACAACTCTAAGTCCTGAAAATTCCCCCATATCACATCTCTTCTTCCCACTCCATTCCCTCAGCAGCTACCATGGCCAATTTCTCCAAATCAATGATAACAATTTCTTCTATTACTAACCGCAATAGTTCATGAATAGAATTTCAGTAAGTCCACTCTAATCCATACTCTATTCCTCCATCCTGTGGACTCAGGAATGGTTGTGTCCACTCCACATCTATATCAAGAAGGGGCTTAGATTCCACATTGATGATGGATGTAATTCTCCTGCTTTCAGTTGAAGGCATTCTTGGCTATCTAGTGTGGTGGTTGACCTTCTTCACTTCCATGTTAGCTGAGTGGGGTAAGTCCAATAAACCAGAGTGTAGGAGTTGCTAGTCTGTTGAGGCTCAGGGCCTGGATATCACCTGGACAGTCCAGAGATCCAGGTCCCCTGGGTATACATTAAAACTCAGTGCCAACCACAGGCCCAGTTAAAGTAACAGGAGAGACATGTGAACAAAGATCACATCTGAGTCCAGCTCCATCACACAGAAACACAAACTCCAAAGTATGGCCACTTGACATGGCACTGAACTCCATCTGCCATGACCGTAGAACCCGTGGGTCTCTGTAGCCCTCAGAAGAATCAATACATGGGGTTGTATCTACTATATCTGTCTCTGGGACTCTGCAAAGGTGCAACCCCTTTGATACCCTCCCGGCTCTTTTTTGGAGACTCATAGCCATATAAACTCATTTGTCCTTTCCATTTCCCCCTTTTATTCAGGTCAAAAAGCATTTTTATCTCCTAATATTATATGTAGGCTGAGATATTCTGCTGGTCTGAATTGACCCTTTTATTCAAGGTCATTTTCTAGTTACATCATCAGGTGGCACTTGGTAGTAATCCCTTGATGCCAGAGAAGCTCATCTCCAGGAGTCATGTCCCATGCTGGAGGGAAGGCAGCGAATTTACATGCTGAGTTTGGCTTTGAGACTGGCCACATTTGAGCAGCATTGAGGTTCTCAGGAGGTCACTCTTAGGCACCCTTTAGCTCTAGGTCTTATTCATATTTCAGGTGCACAGGCTCACAACGATACTCATTAGTATCAAGGGCTCACTGTTGGACCATCCTTCTTTTCTGGTCTTTGCCATTGCACTTGGGGGATTGTTGCTGCTCCATTAGGGAATGTGATAGAGCTCCTCTAGCTAGGAACTCAGCACTCCCTCAGTTGTTGTTTTTCATTGTAACCACTATGAAAATACACAAATATTTTTATGTACCCTGGTTATATGCCCTGGAGAACTCTCTGACAAACATGTGTCCCCTGTCAATAACATCCCACACCGGTATTCTTCCCCTGCCAGTGTTGAAACTCTCTGTGATCCAACACTTCTTTGAAAATGATGCCCAATATATTGCCAGGTTCCATTAATAGTAAAATGTAATGTAGTGATGAGTTTAAAGGTTAGATATAGAATACATATTAATTAAGAAAAATTAAGGTAAAAATAAATTGGGGTATAAAAATGCAAAAGCTGTTTTCAATGTTTTGCCTTCCATCACTGCAATAAGTGTTGCCCTGTATGCAAATTTGCAAGGCAACTTCTTCCATCTTTTCCTGAGTGTCTACATCCTTTCTTTCTCTTTTTGTTCATAATTATTAATCTTGTCTTCACAAAAGCTTTTTGTCTTTATTTATTTTTTTATATTACATTAAAAAATATGAGGTCCCCGTATACCTCCACTCTCCTCACCCCACTCCTCCCCCCATAACAACAATCTTCTCCATCATCATGAAACATTCATTGCATTTGGTGAATACATCTGCGAGCACTGCAGTAACTCATGGTCAATTTTCCATCATAGCCCACACTCTCCCACTTTTCACGCTGTGGACCATGGGAGGATATACAATGACTGGTAACTGTCCCTGCAGCACCACCCAGGACAAATCCAAGTCCTGAAAATGCCCCCACATCTCATCTCTTCCTCCCACTCCCCACCCCCAGCAGCCACCATGGCCACTTTCTCCACACCAATGCTACATTTTCTTCAATTACTAATCACAATATTTCATGAATAGAATAGCGGTGAATCCACTCTAATCCTTACTACATAGGAGATTATCAGGTATTTGGTTGAGAGTATAATGCTGAGAAAACTTTTTCAAAAATATAAGGGAGGTTACCTGTTTAAGATGCACAAATTTTTATATCACAGTAATTTGGAACTACTTTAAACTAAAAAGGGCCATTGCTACATTCCCTTCTGTACAAAAAGCTCTGCCTTTAAAATGGAAACAGGAATCTCCTGTATAGATAGAGCAATGGCCCTTAACAAAAGAGAAATTAGAAGCTTTGCAAACAATCATTACAGAGCACCTAGCTGAAGGACATATTGTACACTCAACAATTCCTTGGAATTCACCAGTGTTTGTCACAAAAAAGTGAGGTGAATGGAGAATGTTATCTCATCTCCGACGAGTAAATAAAGTAATGGAGCCTATGGGTCCTTGGCAACCTGGACTGTCTTCTCCTAATATGATTCCAAAAAATTGGAAAAATTATTAGGGGATATTAATTGATTACATCCTACTATTGGCATTCCTAATTATCAATTACAAAATTTATTTCATATTTTAGAAGGAGTTTCAGATCTTAATACCCGTAGGACATTAACTGCATTAGCAGAACAAGAAATAAAATTAGTGGATCAATGAATATCTCAATCTTTTACTCAAAGAATTGATCTCCAGTTGCCTATGCAACTGCTCATTTTTCCTACCCAGTATTTTCCTACTGGATTTATATATCAAACATATTTAATTATTGAATGGCTCTATCTTCCAAATAAAGACACTAAAAAGTTGTTAAATTATATAGAAAAAATTATGGATTTGTTATACAGAGAAAGAGAGCATGTAAAGCAATTGTGTGCAAAGGAACCTGATATTCTTATATTACGATTAACAAAAAAGCAGATAAATTATTTATTAGAAAAGAGCATGAGTATGCAAATATTACTCGCTGACATCCTGGGATGAAATGATAATCATTTCCCACAAAATAAACTTGTACAATTCTTCAAAATACCACCTTTTGTATGCAATCAAATAATTTCTGACTTTCCTATTGATGGACCTGATTATTTCACACATGGTAATGGAAAAGGAAAAGCAGGTTATCATAGACCTATCACTAAAATCTTACAAGAAACTTTTCCTACTCCCCGACAAGCTGAGATAGCAGTTGTTATTCAGTGATTACAGGATGTAACTCAGCCTATTAATGCCATAAATGATTCAGGATATGTCTATTTTTCTGTACAAAAGGTTCTTGATGCTAATATATACAGAACGGAAACTATTGATGTCTTATTATTTTCCTTACAAAAGATTCTTCAAAACCGTCCACAAAAATTACATATTACATTCCAGCTCATACCAATTTACCCAGACCTTTCGTCCATGGAAATCAAACCATAGATCAGCTCATTGCTTCTGTTACTTCCTTATCTCCTTCCGCTTTTCATTGTCTCGCGCATATAAATGCGAAAGGTTTGAACCATTATTTTCTTTTACTTACTGTACAACAATGGAAGTCTCTAATTCAGCAGTGTCCCTCTTGCTCCGCTTCTTCTCAAGTATCTTAACCAATAAGAGTAAATATACAGGGACAATGCAATGGACAAATATGGCAAATGGATGCCACTCATTATTCAGCCTTTCATCGTTTCTCTTATATACATGCTACCGTGGATACTAACCGTGGTTTTACATGGGCTTCAGCATTGTCTGGTGAAACTGTTTCACATGTTCTACAACATTGTATGTTCTGTTTTAATATCATGGGCATTCCTACTCAAATTAAACCTGACAATGCGCCGTCTTACACGGCTGTTAAATTTCAAAATTTTGTACATATTGGGGTATCTTTTTAGTACATGGTATTCCATATAATCCTCAAGAGAAATCGATAATTGAACAGAAAAAATGCAACCTTAAAAGCGTATCTTGCTAAATACAAAAAAAAAAAAAATGGGGAGATGAGGAAGAGGAATTGTTTAATGCAAACCTACTGCAACAACCAAAAACTGTTTCATTAAGGGTTTTCCTTACTTTGAATTTATTAAATCGTGACAAATAGGTAAATTACCTACTGCTGAACGATTCTGGTATAACCAATACAAGAAGGAACCGTTATTACAGCCTATTTTTTATTTGGATATTCATGTTAACCGCTGGTGTCAGGGACAAGTAAAGGTTTGGGGTCGTGGGTATGCACTTATCGTTACAGAAAATGGAACGAAGAATGGATTCCTGCCCGTCGCATCCATTATCGGGATTAATTTTGTGGCTAATGCCATGAAATATACTTATTGGGTTTATATTTCCAATCCGCCCTTACTGCAAACGGTAACATAAGAGGATTCTCTTCTTCCTGTTTTTATTAACAATACTGGTTATTTTCCATCTCCATATGATGCTCGGCTGCCTTTGCAGCCTACGGAGGAAGGTTTATTCTGTAATGTGTCCTTTCCTGTGCTCCAGAGTCCCCTTTGTCTCAGTGCTTCTTTAGAACTTTGTGTGAAACCTCAAGATCAATATGTGTTTTGTTTTCAGCAAGTCAACTTATGCATCATCTCTTATGTGTCTTTAAATGTGACTCATGGACGTTCTTTCAATCGTTCATGTGTAGGAATAAAATCTGATCACACAAAAGATTGGGTATGCTGTGCTATATCTGATCATTCTACTGTCACCAATGATTCCTATGGTATCGTAGTTGATGGTGCCTTCAGTGCGGTACCCTGTGGGAGACAGTAATGGATTTTACTGGGAAACAAATATCACCAAGAAATGCCCCTTTAGGTGAATGGCTTCCTAATCTTTGATGAGAAGCAAAGGATTTCCTTATCAATATACCTTGTGGAGATGGATGTTAGCTACGGCTCCAGTGCATATTTTGAATGTCCCTGTTAAGGTTACTATTAAAAATGTAACTTTTAGTACATCTACTCATAGCAGTGCTCATACTCAAGCTTGTGTGCATGATCCTTTGGTGTTTGTGGTTGGAAATTTTACTTTTAATGGTTCTCTGCTTTTTTTGTAAGGATTGTAAGCTTTTTACTTGTCTAAGGCCAGGAACATGGAATTTTCTACATCATCCAAATAGCAGCATTGCTCTCAGCAGAAGACAGTGTGGAGTTTGGCTTCCTGTTGATTTGAAAAGACCCTAGCAGTTGTCCATGGAATCTGGTGTACTCTGGGACTTTCTACATCATTACATTAAAAGGACAAAAAGATTTATTGGATTGTTAATAGCAGGAATTATTGGACTCTTAGATATTATTACTGCAGCTAGTGTTGCTGGCATTTTTTTTTTTGCATAATGGAATGAAAACAGCAACATATGTGCAAGATTGGCATAGAAATGCCTAAGATATGTGGCAAAGTCAAACAATTTGATTAGGAATTGTCCAACCGTGTTAATGATCTGGAAAACGCTGTTAATACATATTGGGGATACAGTATATAATACGCAAATGCAATTAGCTTTAAAATGTGATAATAATCAAAGTCCTTTTTGTGTTATTCCTTTAAAGTGGATCATTCAGAAGAATGAAATATTATTCGACAACATTTTTTAGGCTATCAACAATCTAATTTAACTCAGCAAACTCAGTCAATGCAACAGAAAGCTGTATTAATATCTCAATCAAATTTAGAGATAGAAACGTCAGATATGTGGAATGAAATAATTGAAGAATTAAAATAATTAAATCCTCTCTTTTGGTGGAAACAATGGATTCCTACATTTCATGACCTTATCATGTACTGTTTACTATTCTTGGTGATACTAATAGTATGGAAATCTTGGTTGGTGGCAAAATATCATATGGAATGATATTCTGCGTCTCGAGCCATATTAACTTGCTGTTCATCATGTGGATCTCTTCCCACTGATATAATACACTATGGCAAGATGAACAAAGCCCCCCATATGCAATACCCAAATCAGCAATTTTCACTTGCCATATTGCAAAAGAGCATTCCCAACATTGCAATTACAGCCATGACCCTGCCACTCCCAGTGTTCAACTGCTCCTTCCCTCAACCTTCCCTCTCCTCCATTGGAAGTACACCCCCCTCCTCAACCCAGCTTCCTGAAAAACCACAAATGACCAACCCAACAGGATCATGACATCACTGTCATGACCCTTCACTCTACAACTACAGACTTCCATCTTATCATAGATTTTGCCTATATGGGCATTGGCTCAGAAATTTCTACCTATTTACTGAAAAACTGTCTTCCAGATTCTAGTTCTGTGAGTCTGCTCAATTTGCTTAATTTGTATTTTGAGATCATGTAATATTTGTACTTCATTGCCTGGCTTGCTTCACACAACATAAGGCTTAGAACAGTTCTGTCTTTACACTTCCAATAATTAAAAGACACAAACTAATTTAGCAAAGATGTACATTTTTTTTACAATTAAAACTATAAAATTGTGCTGAAAGAAATTGAAAAAGACATAAATGAATGGAAAGACATATATTTATTTATTCTGATCCCTAAAAGTCCTAGAACCCATCCACCTGTCCTCTTTTCTGTTGTACTGTCCCACATGCGGATAAGAAGCCATGCTTCCAGTGCAATCGCAGGTTCATAATGGGAAGACTAGCATTTCCGTTCTGTTGGAACAGCCATTGCTAAAAAAAAAAATCATTAACTTGGAATCCTTGGGGATTTTACTATCTTTTATGGCAACAACACTCTGTAATTTTCTCATGGATTGAAGGAAAGAAGCTAAATAGTGAGGGTTCAGCCCATTTACTATAATTGACTTTGTCCACCTGTCTCAGGACAGCTTCAAGGACTAAGCCCAGGATTTTGAAGTCATCACAAACCATTTTGCTCACCTGAGCTATCTACAGGTTCTAAATCACTGCCCATGGTCCCCGTTGGGACTGGATTTGTCAGTCCACAAGGAAGAATCTGAAGTAGATGGGAAGTGTTGGTGTCAGCTTTATTGCATTCTCCAAACATTCCTACCAGTGCGGAATCTCCATTTCAGAGGTATATCCTAGAGCCAGTTCCTCTTGTATCTGACCTCTGTATTAAAATATAATTGGTGCTAGTGTGTGTTAACTTGGGTGTATAAGTTTGTGTAAACTTTGCTATATATTTCAGATTGTGGGTATGTCTGTGTGTGACTAGAATGTGTTTATATGTACTTCTGATAAGGATTATGGTAGTGTGTTTGTGTTAGTTTGTGTGCATTAGTCAGGGTGTTTGTATGTGTATCTGTGTTTTGTTTAGCTGTATGTAAATGTGTTTGGGTCTTTTGGCCTATTTGAAATATAATTATATAATCAAGGACCAGGACTTTATATGTTTCTTTATAATATTCTCTAATTTTTCAAAATCAAAGATGAGACATTACAAATATATAACTGAAAACTATGTGTACCAAATTGATGCAGTTTTCTCCACTAGAATTTCATAACTCATCCAGGGTACAAAAGAGTCTGTGTAAATCTAACTAGATTTATCTATAGGCACATCTCTGTGGGTGCCACACAGTTGAATACACAGACCCTCATCTGTCTTTTCTCATTTAACGTAGTCTGACCATTGTTATCTAATGTGGATTGAGGCAGGTCGCCTTTCTGCTGAATGTACTGATCAAGCTCATGATTGGTAAGAATCTCCCAAATTCTCTGATGTTCTTGTTGATTTCCAGAATAACTATTATCTAGCACTCTGTAGGAAAGGACTCTGACCACACTTGACCTCAAAAGAAACCCTGTGCCTCTCCAAAAGTATTCTTAGATCCACTATCAGTACATTTGACATTGAGGAATATGCTACATTAACCTCTCTTTCCATGATTTTCCCCAGGTTATCAATACTCAGACTCCACAGTAAGATTTACCTCCAGTTACTATTGGATCCTAGGGCCAATCCCCTGCAAATTTTCCAACTCAGTGCGACCTGGGTGTTCAGTAATAACCATGGATTATCAAGATGGTCAGAGACTGTACACATATATATTTTTAAATGTTATACATTGCTTTTCTTTTTTTAAACAATGACACTTCTTTTCATTCCCCCCCGCCCTTGTTGTTTTTGCTCACTATCTGCTTACTTTGTCCCTTCAGTTTATGTTATTCACTTTATGAGTCTGCTTGTCTTTTCACTTCTTATATTTCTCTATAAGAAGTACCAGCAACCAATGCCAGGACCTCCAGTGTTGGAGAAAGGGACTCAATTGCTTGAGCCACCTCATATCCCTGATCTGCATCTCTCACTGTCTCTCCTCTGCCTCTCCCTTTGTTGGAACATCTTGGCATGAGGCATGTGCTGCCAGCTCTCCAAGGCATGGGCCACCAGGTATCTGCAGTGCAGGTCACATTCCCTTCACCAGGAGTCCCCAGAATCAAACCCAGGGCTTCCCTCATGATAGATAGGAGCCTAATTGATTGAGTCACATCTGTTTCCTGAGTGTACACATATTTTCAAAATATCTTCCCACAAAATGAAAGCATATGTTCAAATATTTAATAAAATCTAAGTATAGAACCCTTTCATTATCAAATACCTCAGACAAAGAAATGTATCCTGTACACACTATATATGTGCAGGTATAAATGAAAAGCAGCTTTAAAGTAGTTTCCTTATTACACACCTAATACACAGACTCCCAATTTTAAATAAATGCATGTATTCAAATATAAGGGGTGATATATAAATGTAAGCAACGATGCATAATATTTCCTGACGAAAGTGTTGGGATTCTTTCCTCAAAATATTAAAGAACGCATAAAATAACCAAAGAAGAGCTGCACTCCCATCTGTAATTCCTACAATTACTTTTTCTTTTTGGTATTTTTAAATCGAAGTTAATAGATCACAAGTAATGTTACATTAAAAAACATAAAAAAAAAACATAAGAGTTTCCCACATAACCCACTTCCCACCCCCCACCACATCATTTTTGTAAATTGTATTTTTCTGAAGATACATACATCACAAAAAATGTTACACTAAAAAATATGAGGTTTCGGTATATCTCACATCTGCCACCCAACTCCTCCCACACCAACAACCTCCCTCATCATTGCAGCACACTCATTACACTCGGTGAACACATTGTGTGTGTGTGGTGTGTGTGTGTTTAGACTAGAAATTTTATTTTAGAAGTCTAAAGTATGGAGGCACAATAATATTTGGCATTTTTAATTTAGATTTGTTTTATTTAAGTTTAATGTTAATTCCATGCTGTGTTTCACTAAGAACAATACAGATTCTGTATCTGTGGCTCGAGTCAGATATCCAGTAGTACAAAATAGCTTCAAGTTACACATACTGAACAAAAGAAGTTGAGCAAGCAAAGGGGTAAAAGGTGGGGCAGGGAGAGAGGGAAGGAGAAGAAACAAAGAATTGAACATGCATGCAGGCTTTTCCATACCACCTTCAATGCTAACCTGCTTCAGAGGGAGAGTAAACGTCAGCAAGAATGAGCAGTCATGGATTGTTGAACTGTTACCAGCACTGTACTTTCCAGCGACATTTCAGCAGTTTGACACACTTTTTACAGCAAAACCATTAAAATAATTTCCCCCAAACAACTTTAACCATCAAGCTAACACCCAATTAATTTTAAACATTGGTATAAAAATTGATTTAAACTTTTAGGAAAAGGAAAAATGTTACCATCAAATATGCCTCTACAGTGGGATTAACCTCTCGCATGCTTATGTCACCTAGAAGTCTAATGGCTTTTGAATGTAATTTCCATCTCTAATGGTGATCTTGCCACATCTGGCACAGAGACAATACAGTAATGCTGAAAAAACCTCTATAAAGTCCTGTTAGTGTCTTAAAGAAACTGAAAGCTGGGACCATTAAAATCCACAGAAATTCACTCTTGCGTTTAAGAACTTTTGAAAACTGTTAAAAAAAACACACACACACAAAAACAAAACAAAACAAAAAATTTAAAAAGGGGGGGAGGGCACGAACCTAAATTCTGAGACCAAATGTAAAAGTCACATTTGTAGATTCTCAGTGACAATGGGGAATTTCCAAGGGTTGGGGATGGGGAGGAGTGGATGGTGGTCAGAGATGGTTTCACTTTTTGACTTTTCTGTCTCACTGATTTTCATCTTCCACATCCTGCAGCACTTCTTTATTCTGCTCTTCACCATCACCCTGCATGTCTGAAGTCCATAGTGTCAGATTATCACGGAATAACTACATGATAAGTGTAGAGTCCTTATAGCTTTCTTCACTCAGGGTATCCAGTTCTGCAATTGCATCATCAAAAGCTGCTTTGGCCAACCTGCAGGCATGGTCAGGGGAATTAAGAATTTCAGGAGGCAGGGCAAGATGGCATCTGAGTGATTGCACCTTGCAATCTCTCCTGCAAAGAAGCGGCTGAGTAGGGTTGGAATCCTGCTGGATCAGGCTGTTTCAGGTGTTTGCAGGGCAGGAGGTGTGTGCACATTTATTTAGTGGGACGGTGACATAGAAGATTCTTATAAAAGGTAGAATTTTGGGTCTCTTTCATGGAGATCAGGACTGTGCAAGGGACGATTCCCCTGGGGCTGGCGGCCTGGCGATGGTGATTTCTGGAGTCTTTGCTGCGCAGGGGAGTTTCCAAGCCATGAGTGTGCTATTCGGGGGCTTGCAGGGTGGGAGGCATCAGGAGGTCGATTTGGTGAGACTATGAAGGAGGAGATTCTTAGGAGACCTGGAATTTTGGGTTTCTGACAGGGAGATCAGATCTTCCAGCTAGAGCCACTCCCCCTAGAGCTGGTGGCCTATCTGTGGTGGTTCCTGAACTGCTTGTAGTAGAGTGGCACCTACAGCAGGCTGTTTCGTGGCTTGCACGGTGGGAGGTGTCCTGAGGTCGATTTGGTGAGACAGTGACAGAAGAGACTCTTGTGAGAGGTGGAATTTTGGATTTCTGATACAGAGGTCAGAGTTTGCCAGCATGACCCCTCCACCTAGTGCTGGCGCCCAGTTGTGGGGATCCCTGAAGGCTGTGCTGTGCCATGGGGCTCCCAGGCTCCCTGTTAACTGGATGTATGTTTCCCAGGTCTGTGTACCCTAAACCCTGGTGGCCCACACTTCAGAGACTCACACCTCTTGAGTCTACAATATCACAGACTTCCTATCCCTGAATCCACCATGCCCTGAGGTCCATCTGAGGTCCTGGATTATCCTAGCCCTCCGAGTTTGTGTTTGTTTTTTTTTTCTTTTTTTTAATTGTCTTGGTTGCTCATATTACATTATCTGCTTGTCTTTTCTCCCATTGTATCCCCCAAGGTCATTTTTCATTTATTTAGGTTTTTTTCTTCTTCTTTTCTTTTTCTTGCTTCTTTCCCTCCTTTTTCTTTGGTGACCCCTTTTTGTTCTTCTCTTTTTTTCTTTTCTTTCTTTTTCTTCTTATTTTATTTTATTTTATTTTATTTATACAATAGGTGCTGCAGGGAGCTCCTCATACTTGCTGGGTTTCTTCCTGCTCCATTTCCTCGTTTCTGTGTGAATTGATTTTGGCCACCTACACTATCCCCTTTTCCCCACAACTTGCTATTCTCCATCATCTACTGTCTCTCTTACATCCCGCCTCCCTTTCTTTGGTCCCCAAATTGTCAAAATTTTAATTTCTAATACCTTTGTTCTGTTTTCCATCTTTTATCCACTCTTGATATTATTGTCTTTCTTTTCTCTTTCCCTCTGTCATGAAAACACTGGCTTTTTAATTCATACTATATTCCTCCCAATATTCAGTTGACTATCTCATTATAGTACTCGACTTACTGCTATAACTCTACACAACTCACATGAGTCTAATATCCACTCTCCCAGATCTCACATTGTTGCTCTGTTAACAGTTATTAGCAATTCTACTTTACACATTTTCTTTTCTTACACAATTTCCTTACCCTGGCCCTAATATTTTACTTCAAAGTGAACTTAGCCAGAAACAAGAAATTAGAGTAAGAACAAAGTGACAAAGAGAAGACATAACGCTATGCACGAACAACAACTAATTAATCACCAAGACTAGACAAAGAAGCTAAGGAACTGATTAAACCCATCAAGATAAAATGATGAACAGACAGCAACAAAGAGCTACAAACCAAACCAATAATCAGGAAAACATGACTGAATTCAATGAACAAACTAAAAACCAGGAAGGAGAGCAGAACATCAGACAAGTAATTAAAGATCTCGAAACATATATTAGAGACCAACTTAATGAAGTAAACGAAGAGTTTAACAATATGAAGAAAACACTTGGAGAGAAAATTGCAGACATAGTCAAAAAGATAACAGATATGATAGGGATGAACACCACAGTTCAAGAAATCAAAAATAAACTCCCAGCAAATAGCAGCAGATTAGAAGAGGCAGAGGAGAGAATTAGAGACGTGGAAGACAGTATATCTGAAATCAAACAGATAGTAGAACTGATCGATAAAAGGATAGAAAAATTCCAGCTAGGACTTAGGGACTTGAATGATAATGCAAAATGCACAAAAATATGTATTATAGGCATCCCAGAAGGAAAAGAGAAGTGAAAGGGGACAAAAGGGGTGTTGCAGGAAATAATGGATGAAAACTTCACAAATCTACTAAGAGAGATGGATGTACATGTCCAGAGAGCACAGCACACCCCAAACATCATAAACCCCAACAGGCTTACCCCAAGACATATACTTGTCAAATTATCCAATGCTCAAGACAAAGAGAAAATTCTAAAAGCAGCAAGAGAAAAGAAAACCATCACATAAAAGGGAGGCTCCATAAGATTAATTGCTGATTTCTCATCTGAAACCATGGAGGTAAGAAGGCAGTGGTATGATACAGTCAAAGTACTAAAAGAAAAAATTTCCAGCCAGAATAATCTACCCAGCTAAGCTAGCATTCAAAAATGATGGAGAGTTCAAAATATTCACAGACAAACAGAAAATGAAAGAGTATGCCAACAAGAAACCTCCCCTTCAAGAAATAATAAAGGGAGTTCTGCAGGAAGAAAGGAAAAAACAGGAGTGGCAGAGTTGGAGGAGAGAGTAAGAGCAACCAAAAGGACAAAAAGAGAAGGAAACAAACAAACAAAATATGACAAACACAAGCCCAATCAAAATATGGCTAACATAAATAATTCCTTGAAAGTAATAACACTGAATGTCAATGGATTAAAATCACCTATCAAAAGATTAAGACTGGGACATTGGAAAAGGAAATATGACCCATCTATATGCTGTCTACAAGAAACACATCTTAGACCCAGGGATTCATGGAAGTTGAAAGTGAATGGTTGGAAAACAATCTTACAAGCAAACAATAACCAAAAAAGGCCAGAGTAGCTATATTAATATCAGACAAAATAGACTTTAAAAGTGAAACAATTGTGAAAGACAAAGAAGGATACTACATATTAGTGAAAGGGACAATCTCTCATGAAGAACGAACAATCATAAATATTTATGCTCCTAACATGGGTGCCTCCAAATATGTGAGACAAACACTGGAAAAACTAAGTGAAAGTAAAGATGCCTCTACAATTATAGTAGGAGACTTTAAGACACCACTATCATCTTTGGACAGAACGTCTCAAAAGAGAATCACTACAGAAACAAAAACTTTGAACAGTATATTAGAGGAGCTGAATCTAATAGACGTATACAGTTCATTACACCCAAATACAGCAGGATATACATTTTTCTCAAGTGCACATGGACCTTTCTCCAAGATAGAGTATATGCTAGGCCACAAAGAAAGTCTCAATGAATTCAGAAAGATCGAAATCATACAAAATAATATCTCTGATCACACTGGAGTGAAGCTAGAAATCTGCAAGGTCCAGAGGCCCAGATTTCACAGCAAGATATGGAAATTAAACAGCACACTCTTAGAAAAACAGTGGGTCAAAGAGAAAATCTCAAAAGAAATCAATAACTACCTTGAAACTAATGATAATGATAACACAACAGACCAAAACATATAGCATGCAGCAAAAGCAGTACTGAGAGGAAAATTCATAGTCATAAATTCATACATCAAAAAAGAAGAATGAGCAAACATTGAAGAACTAACTGCACATTTGGAGGAATTAGTAAAGAAACAACAAAGTCATCCCACAGGAAGAGGAAAGAAAGAAATAACAAAGATAAGAGCAGAACTAAATGAAATATGAAATTAGAAAGCAATTGAAAAGATAAATATGACCAAGAACTGGTTCTTTGAGAAGAACAATAAACTTGCTAAACCCTTAGCGAGACTAACAAAGAAAAAAAAAGAGAAGATGTAAATTCACAAAATAAGAAATGAGAAAGGAGATATCACCACTCACCCTACAGAAATAAAGACTATCATAAGAGGATACTTTGAAAAATTATATTCCAACAAAAATGACAATTCAGAGGAAATGGACAAATTCCTAGACACACATTAGCAGCCTATATGGACCAAAAAAGAAATTGATGATCTCAACAAACCAATCACAAGTAAAGAGATAGAATCAGTCATTAAAAACCTTCCAACTAAGAAGAGCCCAGTGCAGCTTCACAGGTGAATTTTACAAAATATTCCAAAAGAACTAACACCAATCCTTCTGAAAAATCGACACAGAAGGAACATTACTGAACTCATTCTATGATGACAACATTACCCTAGTACCAAAGCCAAATAAAGACACCACGAGAAAGGAAAATTACAGACCAATTTCTCTAATGAACCTAGACACAAAAATCCTCAACAAATACTTGCTAACCATATTCAACAACACATTAAACGAATTATACACCATGTCCAAGGGGGATTCATTTTGGGTATGAAAGGATGGTTCAACATAAGAAAATCAATCAAAATAATACACCATAAAAACATACTGAAGGGAAAAAATCACATGATTATATTATAGATGCAGAAAAAGCATTTGACAAAATACAGCACCCTTTCATGATAAAGCACTCAAAAAGATTGGAATACAAGGAAATTTTTTGAACATAATAAAGAGTATATATGAAAAACCCACAGCCAACATCATTTACAATGGTGAAATCCTAAAATCCTTCCCTCTAAGATCAGGAACAAGACAAGGATGCCCACTCTCTCTTCTTCTATTTAACATTGTCTTAGAAGTACTTGCTCGAGCACTGAGGCAAGAACCTGATATAAAGGCATTCAAATTGGAAAGGAAGAAGTCAAAATTTCATTATTTGCAGATGACATGATCCTATACATAGAAAACCCTGAGAGGTCTACAACAAAAATTCTAGAACTCATAAATGAGTTTAGTAAAGTCACAAGTTATAAGACCAATGCGCAAAAAACAGTAGCATTTCTGTATACTAATAATGAGCAAGTTCAGGAGGAAATCAATAAACAAATATCATTTACAATAGTAAATAAAAAAATCAAAGACCTAGGAATAAATTTAACTAAAGATGTAAAAAACTTATACACAGAGAACTACAAAAGACTGTTTAAGGAAATCAAAGACGACCTAAATAAATGGAAGAATATTCCCTGTTCATGGATAGGAAGACTAAATATTATTAAGATGTCTATCCTACCAAAACTGATCTACACATTCAATGCAATCCCAATAAAAATCAACACAGCATTCTTTAAGGAACTAGAAACACTAACTATGAAATTAATTTGGAAAGGAAAGAGGCCCCAAATAGCAAAAGACATATTAAAAAATAAGAAAAATGAAATTGGAGGAATAACACTACCTGACTTCATAACATACTACAAAGCTACAGTAGTGAAAATAGCAAGGTCATGACATAAGGAGAGCCACACAGAAGAATGGAACTGAATTGAGATTTCTGATATAGATACTCATATATATAGCCATATAATATTTGATAAAGCCACCAAACCCTCTCAAATGGGAGAGAATGGCCTATTCAACAAATGGTGCCAGGAGAACTGGATATCCATATGTAAAAGAATGAAAAAGGATTACCATCTCACATCTTATACAAAAATCATCTCAAGATGGATCAAAGACCTAAATATAAGAGTCAAGACCATAAAGATGTTGGAAAGCAGTGTAGGGAAGCATATACAATATCTTGTAATAGGAAATGGCTTCATGTACTTCACAACAATAGCATGAGCAGCAATAAATGGGACCGTCTCAAAATTAAACCCTTCTGAACCTCAAAGGAGTTTGTCATGAAAGTGAAAAGAGAATCTACACAATGGGAGAAAATATTTGGTAACCATATATCGGATAGGAGACTTATAACTTGCATATATAAAGAACTCTTATATCTTGAAAATAAAAAGATAAACAACCCATTTAACAATAGGGAGAAGATTTAAACAGGCCCTTCTCCAAAAAAAAAAAAAAAGGCTCAAAAGCACATGAAAAAATGCTCCAAATCTCTAGCTATCAGGGAATGCAAATCAAAACTTCAATGAGATACCATCTTACTCCCATAAGATTGGAAGCTATGAAAAAACTGAAGACAACAAATGCTGGAGAGGATGTCGAGGAATGGGAACACTTATCCACTGCTGGTGGGAATGCAGAAGGATCCCAGAAGGATCCAACCATTCTGGAGGACAGTTTGGTGGTTTCTCAAAAAACTAACCATAGATTGGCCATATGACTCAGCAATTCCACTGCTGGGTATATATACCCAGCAGAAATCAAAACAGGAACAAAACTGATATATGCAAACCAATGTTCAAGCAGCATTCTTTACTATGACCAAATTTGGAATCAACCTAAATGTCCATCAACAGATGAATGGATAAATAAAATGTGGTATATACATACAATGGAATACTACTCGGCTTTAAGAACAAATACACTACAAACACACGTGGTAACATGGATGAATCTTGAGAACCTTATGTTGAGTGAAGCAACACAGGCATTGAAGAACAAATACTATATGACCTCAATGATATGAAATAAGTAAACCAAGCTGCCTCAGAGAGCTAGAGATGGGATTATAGTCTTACAGGAAATTGGGGGTAGAGGAATGATGTAAACTGACATCTACATGGGTGAAATCTATGATAAGCTGGAGGTAAGTATGTGTAAAAGGAAGGGATAAAATTGGGGCATAGGGTTAATTTGGGTGGGGCTTTGTATGCTTGAGGGGGCTAGGGATGGGAGGATGGGGGGAGGGTGGGGCAACATACAAAAATAGGAGATTGCCAGGTATTTCATTGAGAGCATAATGCTGAGAAAACCTTTCAAAATTATAATAAGTAAAATTACCTGTTTAAGATACTTAAAGGGGATAATCTGATGCAGGACAGAATCCTAGGGAATATGTGAATGCTCATTTTGTCAGAGTGGGTTATGTCATTGGGTAGAGACCCATAAAATAAGAGTGAAGGTATACTCACATCCTGGGCAGGATTGATGCCACCAAACAGAGGGAACTGTATCTCTCAAGAGAAATGGTGGCTCCCAGGGCATTAGAGCAGTTGAGCATGTCAAGCCCCCAACACTGTTGCAAGTATCTCTAAACATGGCTCTTCAAGAAATGAAGACTGACTGTCACTGTGGGCCCTAAGGGGAGGGGGAAATAGGTATTGAATAGATGGAACCAATGTATCTGTGTGGGCAATATAAGTGTTTCACAAGAATACACTAGGATGTATTTAAGACATGTAAAATTACACCAAAAATATATAGGGGCTGATAGGCTAAAATGTAAATCATAACTTAAAACATAAGATAACTAAAAATTTAGAAAATTGTATAGTCTAAAATATAAACCACAGTGTAAACACAAATGTTACTTTGTTTGAAAGCTATTGTCTCAATATCTGTACATCAGTTTCAGTAACTATGGTATGAATATGTTAAAAGATTAATGCTATGGAAGGGAAAAGGTTTTATGTTGGATATGTGGGAATACCATATATTGTATATATGAATTACTGTGATCTAAAACACTTGTGAAGGCAAGCTTAATAATTAGAAAATAGAAAAGAAAAAGATAGGATGTAGAATTTTTTCAAATTAATAGGCATTCTATATCTAACCTTAAACTCATCGCTATATTCCATTTTAATATTAAGGAAACCTGACAATATATTGGGATTCACTTTTCAGGAAGTTTTGGATCACAGAGCTTCAACAATGGCAGCGGAGGGATACTGGTGTGGGATATTATTGACAGGAGACACATGGTAGGCAGGGAGTTCTACAGGGCATATATACAGGGTACATAAAAATGTTTGGATTGTTTCATAGTGGAAACAATAAAAAAAAAAAACAACAACTGAGGGAGTGCTGAGTTCTTAGCCAGGGGAGCTCTATCAAGTTCCCTAAAGAACAGCAACAATCCCCCAAGTGCAACAACAAAGACCAAAAAAGAAAGAAGGTCCAACAATGAGCCCCTGATACTAATGACTATGCTTGTGAGCCTGAGCACCTGAAATAAGATCAAGGCCTAGAGCAGCAGTATGCCTAAGAGTTTCCCCCTGAGAGCTTCCGTATTGCACAAATGTGACCAGTCTCAAAGCCAAACTCAACATGTAAATGCTTTGCCTTCCCCCCAGCGTGGGACATGACTCCCATGGATGAGCCTCCCTGGCACCGATGGATTACTACCAAGTATCAGCTGATGATGCAACTAGAAAATGACCCTGAATAAAAGGATCAACTTGGACCAGGAGAATAGCTCTGTCTACATATAATACCAGGAGTTAAAAATGCTTTTTGACCTAAATCAAGGGGAAAATGGAAAGGACAAATGAGTTTATATGGCTATGAGTCTCTAAAAAAGAGCCTGGAGTTTATCAGCAGGGTTGCCCTTATGCACACCTCAGCAGAGTCCCAGAGACAGATAAAGTAGATACAACCCCAGATATTGGTATATCTGAGGGCTACAGAGACCCACAGGTTTCATGGTCATGGTAGATGGAGTTCAGTGTCATGTCAGTTGGCCCTTCTTTGGAGTTGGTGTTTCTGGGTGATGGAGCTGGACTCAGATGTGATCTCTTTTCACAAGCCTTTCCTGTTTCTTTACCAGAATTGTAGTTGGTGCTGGGGTTTAATATATACCCAGGGGATCTGAATCTCTAGACTGACCATATGATTGCCAGGCCCTGAGCCTCAACAGACTTCAACTCCAACAGTTTGGTTTATTGGACTTACCCCACTCAGCTAACATGGAGTTGAAGAAGGTCAAACACCACAACTTGGAGCCAAGAGTGACTACAACTGAAAGCAGGAGGATTGCATCCAGCATCCATGTGGAATCTAAGCTCCTCTTGACATAGATGTGGAGTGGACACAACCAATCCAAGGTCCACAGGATGGAGGAATAGAATATGGATCAGAGTGGACTTACTGATATTCTATTCATGAACTATTGTGATTAGTAATTGAAGAAAATGTGGCATTGGTGTGGAGACAGTTTCCATGGTGGCTGCTGGGTGTGGGAATGGGAGGATGAGATGAGATGTGGAGGCATTTTCAGGACTTGGAGTTGTCCTGGGTGGTGCTGCAGGGACAATTACTGGACATTGTAGGTCCTCCCATGGCCCACTGAATGGAACGTGGGAGAGTATGGGCTATTATGTGGACCACTGACCATGAGGTGCTGCGATGCTCAGAAATGTATTTACCAAATTCAATGAATGTATCATGATGATGGAGGAGAATATTGCTATGGGGGGAGTAGTGCGGTAAGGAAGGGTGGGGGGTATATGGGGACCTCATATTTTTTGAATGTAATATTAAAAAATGAATAAAGACAAAAATAAAAATAAAAAATAAAGAAAAACCAAAATTTAAAAAAATAAATTTATTATTTAATCATTAACTAATATTATTGAGTAGCCAGGTGGTAATATTCTTCTTTAATTTTCTTTTCTGAGATGATAATTTAGAAAGATATATTTAGAAATGAGTGGATCAAAGTTGATCAATGATCAAGTGAGTAGGGTTGACCTGCACCAGTAGCACAGCTGTGACATTGATACACCTGATAGGTCAGGACCAAGGCAAACAGTGCTTGAGCAATCATGGTGGTCAGAGGTGAGGGTGCATATAGGTGCTTTCTGACTCCCAGAGGGGATTATCCCACTACTATAAGCAATGAAAATATATAACAGGTCTAGCAATTTTCTTAAAATTTACACATGAAGTTACAATTGAGGTTTGACATCAACAAATTGGAGATAGTGGCACCAAATATCCTTTCCTCCACTGACCATTCAAAAATAAATTAGAATCAATTATAATCAACATTGCCAGGGAAAATATACACATTATATGTTATATACATATTTCATATGGTATAAGTGATGTAGATATGTACATAAACAGACTCACACAAATACATATATATAATCCCTGGGAATAGGGGTACAAGGAACACATTCCCTGAGCCATTCTTGAATCTTCAGACACGTCTGATGCCCCATTCCACACATTACCTGCCTTGATGTAAAGGAACATGATTTCAGTGAGGGAATCCCCAGGGAAGGGACCCTATTCTCTGAGGGCTCAGCCAGCATCTTCCTCCTAGATTCCACTAAGACAAGGACCTCCCCTCATCCCTTTTCATTTTACATACAAACTTGCCTCCCAAATGCAAATCACCACATGGGTGAACAGATGAAAGCAGAGCAAACATTCGTTTAAATTTAGGTTCCTTCTCAGTCAGGAAAATATCTCCTGGAACTCATGGACCTCATGCACAAGAACATGAAGTCCTTTGCTTTCTTCCTGTTTCTGGTGGCAGCTCCCAGAAGTGAGTGTCTCGGGATTCAGACATGAAGATAATGGGGATGATGCTTCTGAGCACAAGAATCACTGTGGGTCTCCTTGTCTTCAGGTGTACTGTCCCAGGTGGAGCTGAAGGAGTCAGGACCTGACTTGATTAAGCCCTAAAATACCCTGTCACTCCCCTGCAAAGCCTCTGGATTCTCTTTAACTGGTTATTATATGTATTGGATCTGCCAGGCTCCAGGACAGGGGCTACAGTGAGTCAGCAGGATATATAGTGATGGAAGCACACACTATAACCCAACTCCTCAGTCTCAACTCAGCATCATCATGGACACATCCAAAAATGAAGTTTATTTAACACTGAGTAGGCTGAGAACAGAGGATACTGCCAAGTATAATTGTGCAAGATTACTTTGTCATGGCAAACACAGACAAAATTCTTCCCTGCAGGGCACGGGTGGCTGGACTGTAGAGGAAGTTCTTGACCACTAGGGGGTGATGAAAGTTCAACATCAGGAGCTGATTCAGAACATGTAACCCCCAGAGAATAGCCATTGCATCTTTTCTAAGCATTGCTATGATTTACCCACAATTTAAACTCAGAATGGTTTCTTTCAATACTACAACTTGTCTACTTTAAAACATTCATACTTATATAATCATATAAAATTCTACGTAAATTTTGGGAATTTACATTTACAGGGATGGTCAAACTTACATTTACCATCTCTGTGAATTTAATAAATGCCTCCATATCACACCTCTTCTTCCCACTGCATGCCTTCAGAAACTCCTATGGCCACTGTCTCCACATAAATGATATAATTTCTTCCATTGCTGGACTCACAATAATTCTATAGTAGGATATCAGTAAGTCCACTCTAATTTATATTTTATTCCTCCATCCTGATGAACTGGGATGGTGATATTCACCCCACTTCTATATCAAGAGGGGTTTTAGGGAAACGGACTTGGCCCAGTGGTTAGGGCATCCGTCTACCACATGGGAGGTCCGCGGTTCAAACCCCGGGCCTCCTTGACCCGTGTGGAGCTGGCCCATGCGCAGTGCTGATGCGCGCAGGGAGTGCCGCGCCACGCAGGGGTGTCCCCGCGTAGGAGAGCCCCACGCGCAAGGAGTGCACCCGTAAGGAGAGCCGCCCAGCGTGAAAGAAAGTGTAGCCTGGCCAGAAATGGCGCCGCCCACACTTCCCGTACCGCTGATGACAACAGAAGCGGACAAAGAAAGAAGATGCAGCAAATAGACACAGAAACAGACAACAGGGGGTGGGGGGAATTAAATAAATAAATAAATCTTTAAAGAAAAATAAAATAAAAGAGGGGTTTTAGATCTCACATGGCTGATGGATGGGATTGGAGCATATCACCATGGTTGCATAAAAGACAGGAGATCTGAGGGTCACTCTGAGGTAAGAACTAAGCTTGGAAGCCATACTAAGGCAAAACAGAAGATAAAAGATTCATTTGATGAGCAATTTCAGCCTGGTAAACCCAAAGAGCCTTACAATAAAAAGGAAAATTAAAATGCATTATGGAAAAAGAGACAACAAGACGAGTGCTGAGTCTGACATGTACATTTCAGCAAGAGGAGGAGACTTAGATGTGAAATCCATTATGGTTTAAAGATTCTGACACTGGCATAGCCTTTCTCTTGGTTCCAGCCTGTATAAAAATTGCCCTGCATATAGAATGCCACTGTGGTCTTTTCCTGAGTCTGATTGGAAAAGACTCACCAGTATGCCCTGAACAGCCTCAAATGACTGATCCTGGAGACCACTGGC
Organism: Dasypus novemcinctus; assembly: GCF_030445035.2. Classification (NCBI taxonomy): domain Eukaryota; kingdom Metazoa; phylum Chordata; class Mammalia; order Cingulata; family Dasypodidae; genus Dasypus; species Dasypus novemcinctus. Next base: position 57,513,038 of record NC_080691.1, on the reverse strand, counting down.
AGAGCCATTTCTACTTTCATTTTTTTTTAATTTATTTGTTCTCTCTTTATGTTTTTTAAAATGTTACATTCAAAAATTTCTGCTTTCTTAAGGTGAGCCTGTGTGTGGAAATGTTTCCTTGGAACACAGTACAACTTTCCTATTTCTGATTCCTCGGTGGGAAGCGCACAGTCTTAAATATAAAGAGGTTATCAGGTGGAAAATTAAATTTAGTGTAAGCCCCAGACCTCACAAGAAACCAGCTTTAATCTCCCTCTTTCCATATTCTTGTGAATAGGAACTGTGCTCAGAGGGTGCTGACTACCCTGCATTCTGACCACCTCCAGATACCTGCAATTTAGGATTGAGTCTGGGATCCCCTGCCTCCCCTCACACTGTCTGGCTCAGCAATACATGGCGTTGCCCTCACCTCTGAATTTCCATCAGTAGACACAGGGTATTCACACACTGGAGCCCATCCATGAAGCTTGTGGGACTCAGATTATGTTCCAGATAATGAAGTTTCATCTAGAAGCTTCCATGGAGAGTGACAAAGGCATGCAGTGTTGTACGAATTCTCACCCACACTCCAACACCAGAGCACCTGCACACAGGGACATCCTGGTCAGGAAAATGGCCACACATATCCAATGATTCTTTCACTCATATCAACCACATACTCAATATATATCTCTTGATCCCCATAAAGTGATCTTTTAAAATAATAATGAGAAAACCCATCTCAGAACTAATGCCATGTTGACTCATCTGTCTTCAATCTTGATCAACAAATTGGAACTCCTGGGGATCTCTGGGCTGGAGTTCCTCTCCCAGAGCTGCAGGTTCAGGGCTGTGCTGGTTTACATCAGCAACTGGAGGCAAAGTATTTGCAAGTCCTCCTACTATGCTGCTAGGTCTTGGGTGGAGCCTTGGAAAAGGGAAGTAACCCAGGACAGGTATGAGTGTCCAGGGGTAGTTGAGTGGCAATGGGAGCATTGGGACAATATTATTATTTGATAGTCCTATAATAAACACTTTGAAACTATGATCTACTGCATGATTTTCCTGCAGAATTAGGGAGAACCTCTCCGAAAAACCGCAAAGAACTTGGAAAACATACACTCCTCTCCCCAAGTGGTGCTTGGGGAGAGGGAGATCATCCATGGTAGAAATACTCCGTCAGCAACCACCCTAACTCCACCAAAGGATGAAGAATTAATCTGCATGTGGAAAGCAAAATATACCCAGCTTTTATTGGAAAACTGCAAATTATTGAAATGTTCTCAGTATGACCAAAAACTGATGTCACAAAAAGAAGAAAAACCTTAAATTCTTGAGGCAAATTTGTGCTAATAAAGAGAATTAGGACTCAAACTAAAAACTATTTGGGCCAGTTTTGTCAGATCACACACAAGTTAGTAAGAAGATGAAACTAGTAATAGTTAATAAGTTTCTGAAGTCTGAGTGTGATAAAGTTCCTAGAGTGAATCACACAGGGGCCATATCCATACTGTCTTGCAGGCTTTTTCTCCAAACTTTGGGTAATTTCCAAAAAGCTACACTGAACAAAAAATAAAAAATAAAAAAAACACAAAAAACAAATGACAGTTTATTCCCCAGTGGTGTTTGGGGAGGGAAACAGCAGCTATTGTAGAAATGGACCCACAACCTCCTCCTAAGTTCCACTACAAAATAAATTAATTATTCTGCATGGCGAATACAATGAAACCAATAACCTATGGTTACTAGTGGGATTGAATAGAAAGTGGAAGGAGACAGAATTCATCATGGAACTTATGTCCAGAATCCTCTCCACTTAACTGTGCAACAAAAGCCTTAAACTGCAGATGAAGTTCTCTGAAATAGGCAGCTAAGAACAATGCAGCTTAGTCAGCAATATCTGAGAAAATGCACACTCTACCCTAGGCAGGGGCTGTAGTACATGGCAGGCCAAGTGTTGCCTCATAAGGAGGGACAGGGGCACCTCAGTGATATTCACATCCCTGTCCATCCTGCTTATATTCACATCCCTGTCCATCCTGCTTATCTTCTATAGTCTCCCCTGGCACCTTCTATTCAGTGTTTACAACAGGCAAGTGTCCAGGTAGGCTTTAGGAAGTTGTCATGTTCTGAAAGGTTGGCCCTGTCCCTGCACTGCGTGCTGTAGGCATACTTTGCCTGCACACCTGGGAACAGGTACTCTCTTTTACACAAATCATTATAATGTGAAAGCTGTTCCCCACCAAGAGATGCAGAGCAGGAAGGAGGCACTTGGAGGCAAGCTCTGTTTCCCAGGATGTGCTGGACCATGAAGCTGAGCACAAGAATGGAAATGACTGGCCTCCCTGTCAGGACCCTCATGTAAGCTCTGCCTTTGGAAACCTGTGGATGTGCGGAGAGGATTAGAATGTCACAAGTTCTTTTAGATGACCTTACCCATTTTACAGAAAATTATACAGGGAGATTAATATTATAGTTATAGAGAATATTTGATGACATTAGGGAAAAATATTACTTGACACTTTAGTGATTGCTAGAGGCATGAAAATTTTAAAAGAAAGTCTTCAATTAAATATAAATTTATCATAAATGCTCTTTGGTTTTAAAATATAGCAATGGAAGAAACAGTATCATTGAGGTGGAGACAGTGACCACAAGAGTTGCAAGGGCAGGGAGAGGGAAGAAGAGGTGTGATATGGGGACCTTTTTGGTACTTGGAGTTGTCCTGTATGATATTGCAGGGACAGATTCAGGATGTTATAGAGATCCTGCCATGACCCACTGGATGGACTGAGAGGGACTGTAAACTACAATGTAAGCTATAATCCATGTGGTGTAGCACTACTCCAAAAGTACTCATCAACTGCAATGAATGGGTTACACTGATGAAAGATTTTGATGTGGGAAGAGTCAGGGTGGTGGGGAGTGGGGTATACAGGAACATCTTATATTTTTTAATGTAGCATTTTGTGTGATCTATGTATTTTTAAAAAAAATAAAAGATAATATAAAAAGAGCAGCTGGGCCCTTGGTGCTTTATTTCCCTTTATGGGCATGGGAGGTACATTCTCATGGCTAGTACACTATGTACTGCTTTTAACACTAGAAAATGTGTTTTCACTTTACTCATTTTGATGACTAGACTCACACCTGTGGCTGCAAACAACTTTGATTGACCACATTCAACCCAATTGCATTATTCCTGGATGCTGTGTGATTAATCATATTCAACTTAATCACATTATTCCTGGAACCTGTGCTATATGCTGTTGCTTACCTCTGTCTTTCTCATTGAGAATTGTTTAATGTAAAGTATTGACATGTGTTCCCAATTTCACTGATTTCTCTCCATACACAGAGATCACAGAATAGAGTAAGATTATCCCTGCTCACACACTGTTCCCCGCTTTCCCATTAGAACAGCAGGGATTTACCTAGTGGGTGAGACTCGAGGAGACATGGGTCCTGCAATCCTCAATACTTACAGAGAATACCAGGTGAGGATAAATAGATTCAGGATATTCCTACTGCTGGGAGAAATTGAGCTGCCCCCTACCTATGAGTGCTGATTATGTCTATGTTATGAAGGGTTCAGAATTCAGAAACTCTTAAGTCTGACACATCTAAGCTCTTTCTGCAATTCAGAATCCTAGGAAATATAACTTGAAATGTAATCTCATCTTCATAACACCATTCCTCTTTCTTGCATGTTGGTTAAAGACAAGTGCTTGAATGTGGTACCATCTATCCTCAGAATCTGCTGAATTTTTATAGTAAGCTCAAAAAGCAGTGATTTTTCAATATACTATAATGTATGTATTAGAAAATATCAATGATAGTCCACAACCCCCTTTACATCAACATAATCAATAATGATCTTGGTTATCTTCTTTCATGCTGAAACAAGGAAAAATAATTCCAACACTGGCATATAGGTAAGAATTTTTCTTTTGAAAAGAAATATAGTGCCTTCAATTTTATTTATATCCCTTACATCTTTGCAAATATATTCATGAGAAGTAGATAGATACTCTTTCAAATTCCTGGATTAATGTATAATTTAACTAAATGTACTGGGGGAAACTCCTGAGTGTTCTGTGCAATGGACCCAGCCCACACAGGAGGATGAGGACAAATTTTTCCAAGATACATGGGAGGGAGGGGCAGAGTGAGATAAGGAGGTATTATTGTCGGAATCCAGGCCTTTGCGTCCTAGGGCAGCCCATGTATCTTTTCTCATTCTTGGGTACTATTATTTAAGGAAGAACCTCTCAGTTTATCATTGATGTTTTGATGGACACAGAGTAATGAGGTTCTGAGACCTCACTTCTTAGCTTGCATCTTCTGAAACCTTTGGAGAGTGAACCCCTTGTCCTTTTCTCTCTGTCCTGAATCTGCGGTCCCCTCACCATTGTGCCTCTGCCCTCTCCTCCTCATAATAGTACCTTCTGCTTTGGACCCTGGAAACCTGATGATTTTGTGGAGCCTCTGCCTCTAGTCACATGCTGCTACTTCCACAGGCATTTCATCCCCTCCACTGTCCCAGGAAGCACCCCCTTCATCTCTCCTTGATCACATGTCCCTTTCCCCAGGGGCAGGCAGGTTATTTCAACAGTACCGTTGCCATCATTTTGGGGTCTGCTTTATAAATGAGCTCCTTATTTTAAGGTCCTCTCTCAACTTCATCTTGTCCTGCTTGCTGGACACCTATAGTCAGCAGGAGATGTTACTATGATGCCTCACAATAACACTGATCTACCCAAACCTCCAGCCTCCCTCATTCCTGTCAGGTTTTGGGTATATTTGTGACTTGACACTTTTATGCCAAGCTTTCTAAACATTGGCCAAAATTAGTGCACTTTAATATCTCACTGTCAAAAGAAAGACTCCCTCATGTTCTTCTTCACTGAAAATACATTTGAAGATGATTCAGAAAATGTAATGACACCCTTGGCTCCCACAGACCATGGTGGCAGAAGACTCTGGGTCGGTGCTGCACTTCCCTGCCTCAGCTGCTAATTGAGGTGAAGGACTTAGGAGGTCTCTCCAGAAATAACTACTCCAGAACTCCCTTCTTTTGCTCTCCCAGGGGACAAAGTTAACCTCCAGGTGGATCCAAGAAAAAATTAACATTTTGCTAAAAATCATGGGAGTCACTTCCATCATGAAATCAATGAAGTGGGCTGTAGAGAGAACCAAAACCATCCAGGGACACAGAGACCTCATCAAAATATTCCTTAAACCTGTGAACTCAAAACAATTGTTTATTTATATAAGCCAGTCCTTTGCCCTTTCCCCAGACCAGGAAGTTGTAACACTCCTTGAGTATTTTGTCAGTGATGGTAGAGTGGTCCTACATTACTGCATAATCCAGCCATGGGGATGAACCACAGAGAAAAACAAAGTGTAACATAATTTTTTTTAAAGATTTATTTATTTATTCTTCCCCCCTCCCCCCTCCCAGTTGTCTTTTCTCTGTGTCTATTTGCTGAGTGTTCTTTGTCCCCTTCTGTTGTTTTCAGTGGAATGGGAATCTGTGTTGTTGTCAGCAGCATGCGAAACTGTGTTTCTTTTTGTTGTGTCATCTTGTTGTGTCAGCTATCCCTGTGTGCGGCACCATTCCTGGGCAGACTGCACTTTCATTCGTGCTGGGTGGCTCTCCTTAGAGTGTGCACTTCTTACATGTGGGGCGCCCCTATGCCAGGACACCCCTGTGTGGCACGGCATTCTTTGCGTGGATCAGCACGGCACATGGGCAGGCTGCACACAGGTCAAGGAGGCCCAGAGTTTGAACCGCGGACCTCCCATGTGGTAGACGGCTGCCCTAACCACTGGGCCAAGTCCGCTTCCCTTAATTTTTTTTTTTTAAGATTTTATTTTCTTGTTTATTTCTCTCTCCTTCCCGCCCCCGCAACTGTCTGCTCTCTGTGTCCATTTGCTGTGTGTTCTTCTGTGTCCACTTGCACCCTCAGTGGCACCAAGAAACTGTATCTCTTTTTTGTTATGTCATCTTGCTGCATCAGCTCTCCATGTGTGCAGTGCCACTCCTGGGTTGGCTGTGCTTTTTTCATACAGGATGGCTCTCCTTGCAGGGCACACTCCTTGGGGGCACCCCTGTGTGGCACAGCACTCCTTGCTTGCCACAGCTCAGCACGTGGGCCAGCTCTCTACATGGGTCGGGAGGCCCTGGGTATCAAACCCTGGTAGACAGACACCCTATCAGTTGAGGCACATCTCCTTCCCAAACTTAAAATTAATGTTCACAAAGGAAACAGATGTTCTGATATATTTTGATGCTTGTGGCAAGATATTTCAGGATATGATCTACTTAGCATGTATACTATGATTTGTATTTATGTATAAGAAAACATCCATAGGTATAGATTTAATTCACAAAAATATAATTTGTATTAATACACTAATCATTATAAAAGAGAGTATATTGCTTCTACTATTCATAATCCAGATCTACCTAAAAGATATTGAAAAAGAGACTATAAAGCTTCATTGCCTTATTTTCAAATGTGTCAAATTGTTTACATGTAGAATTAGCACCCCACTGATATTTTCACTGTAAAATTCACGTACTAAAGCATTCATTTTTGCTTCATTTAGGGAAGTTCAATTTGTCATGGAAGTGTGGTATGCCTTTTTGTTTTTAACATTTATGTCTGCAATTATTTTACAATATCAACCCACTGACTGTATTTCTTACATTGACCAGAAGAGGACAACATTGCTGACAGAAAGTTTAGTGATTTGGTTTAACTTCTTTACCAGGTGAGAACAGGGGAAAACCTGCTCCTGGCAGGAAAGCAAGCCAATTGACAAACTGAAAGACCGTGTTAGAGAATATGCATAGCTAGAAATGAATTACTTGATTGAGAAACAGACAGAATTTTACAAATTTTAGAAAATTGAATAGTAGCATCTCTTTATTCCTATCATTTAATGATTTGTGAATTGCAGTGGTATAACTGCAGTGTTTTTCTCTTATTTATGTAATTCCAGGTAACTTATGGGTATCTCTGGCAATGTCTTTGTGTGTTTTATATGTATTTTCAAACTAGAAAAACTTCAAAAATAATTGAAAAAATGCCTTTAGGTGTTATGTATATTTCATGCCATGACTAATAGCATACCACTTTTCTCCTGCAATCGGATAAGTAATTGCTTGAAGTTAGAACTCACTTTTTATGCATTCAATAATGTGTTTATAATGCACCATTTAAAAAGAAGTCATTCCAGCTAATCAATTCCCAGACACCTCTTGAACAGAAAATGAGAAAAAAAAAATGGGTATTGTCTAAAGGTTCTAATTTTGAGGTAATTTCACTGACATTCACAAAAAAGTGTATGTTGTGAAAATTTCATTACGCATCTGCTTTAAAAATATGCTCCCTCTACCATGGCTCCCATTTGAAAAAATTTCTCCAATTATCCATCTCCTTAGGATGTACATCTCATTCAACCATGAAGTACTTACTCATCTCGGTCCTATTTGGAGATGAGTTAAACTGACTTCCTATTGGACAAGGTGGCCTAAGCCATCATGAGAAGCCACCTGAGAGATGCAACCTCAAGAATTTGAGCAGTACCTGCAGGATGACCATTAGGTTCTGCCTATGCTCACTCTGCCCTCAGTGCTGAGCAGGAGGAAGCATAAGGCTGGCATCCCCAGGGAGCATGAGGGACTGCTTCCTCCTTGACCGTGTTCACCCACTACAGGACTCTGGGGATAGAGACAAAGGTTCTGGAGGTGGCCACAAACACCATTATAGCACCAGGGTGAGGGGGGGATTGGGTGCTGTGAAGGGGCTTCTAAACATCCACAGAGAGCCCCTTTAGTCCCTGTCAGGCCCTCAGCTGCACACTCAACAGAGATCTCTGTTCTGCCCTGGGAAGTTCTTGCAGTTGTATTGTTGTGGAAGCAGAGAGATTTAATGCTCACATATTGAATGTCAGGACCCAGGAATATTCTTAAGAAGAAAAATTTATTAATGACTACCTGGGATTGGGGACTCCTGTCCAAAAACCAGAGCCCCGAATAAGATTTTTGTGTTCCTTTTACACAGAGGATGTAGTCGTGGGGAAGTGAAATGGTGTGTTTTTGAGAAAAAGACTTTCTTTGTTAGTTTCTTTGATGTTTGTCTGAGTAGCAGATAGGTTTTGAGTTAAAATAGCTCCCATATTCCAGGTAAACTTGAATTAACATATCACCCATTTTCCTTCTGGATGTGATTTTGAATACACATTCCTTCTACATCCTTTCTGAAAATTAAAGACTATTGTGTCTATACTACTTAATTGGCTTTTTAGTAACTAGGCACACTTAGATACAGAAATAGATAATTTTGAATTTATGCACGGGCTATATTAGTATCAGGAACCCATTTAAGAGCAGAGCATGAGGTTTTACTCTCTAGGATGGAAGTCCACACTAGCCTGAGAACCTGAACCAGATTCTTCAGGAGAGCTCAGAGGAGGACTGGAGGGAGAGGAGGATCTCTTGTCTGTGTAATGTGCGATTTCTTTGGGAGGAAGTTGATCGATGCCCCAAGCGTCCAAGACTCAGGGAGCACCTCCCTGGTATTCACTTCATCTCCTTTGAATGGCTGATTCCCCAAGAATTGGATGTGCTCTGGATATTATGTAGGCACTCATAAAGTCAGACTCAGCTGGTCATCCTGCCTAGCTTCTGCTTTATTTCTCTATGGAATCAAAGGAAACAGCTTGTGAATCTCCATTCACGGGGCAGCTGGTGTTGGCCCAGACACACAATTGTTCAGATTCTCAATCTCCACTTTAATGCCACTTGCAGAAGGGAGGAAGAGGACATGCTGGCTATCATATCAACCATGTGGGTATTACAAGGAGAGAAACTTGGAGAATAAGGAGCAGGTGGAAGGAGAAAGCACTGAACTGTTTCTAGGACTGAAATGCTTTTCCGATCACACAGCATCATAGAAATTCTCACTGACTGTTGTCACAGAGAGCTCTGGAGGCAGAGACTACAGAGTAAGAGAAAACCTCAGCTGCAGGGAGGGAGCTGATGTTGCCTATGGGGATGGGAAATGCAAATGGGGCCCCTCCCTGTGTTCTTGAAATCCAGCCCAGGCACAGATTTTGTAGCTCTGAGAGTGGAGCCCACTGCCCTGTGTCTGAGCTCTCCCTACTGTGAGCGCAGGACTGAAGAAGAGGAGACACCATGAAGTGTGTGCTGGTCTGGACTTTCCTTTGGTCTATTCTCCAAGGTAATATTAACTAGAAATTGGTTTTCCTGCACTATAAATGTGTTTGTGTGCACTTGTTCATGTGTGTGTGTGTGACAATGTGTGACTATCTGTGACTCAAATTCTAATGTCTGTTTGCAGGTGTCCTTTCTGAAGTTCAGCTTGTGGAGTCTGGGGGTGACTTGAGACCGCCAGGAGGATCTCTGCGCCTCTCATGTTCAGTCTCAGGATTCACCATTAATAACTATGGCATGAGCTGGGTCCGCCAGGCTCCAGGGAAGGGGCTGGAGTGGGTGTCAGGTATTACTAGTGGTGGTAGCACATACTATGCAGACTCTGTGAAGGGCCGATTCACCATCTCCAAGGACAACAACCAGAACCAGGTGTATCTGCAAATGAATGGCTTGAAAACTGAGGACACAGCCCTTTATTACTGTGCTAAAGCACAGTGAGAGGAAGGCAATCCTGACCCAGACAAAAACCTCTTCTATGAGGTGGCCATGAGGGGATGCTCAGAGCTCACTGAGCACAAGGAACAGCTGCAGGAGCATATGCAGGGAGGTGGTTAAAGACAGGATTCCTGTCAGGATCTAGAGTTTCCTCTCCAGCTGTTTCCCCAGGAAGCATTTCTAAATTTATCATTCTGTGCTTATCTCTGATGTAGTAAGTGAGAATAGTATTGACTCAATAGAAGGAAGTATAATTATGTACAAAATCAGGCAACTCTCCTTATGAAAGCAGAAATGGCTCTGCCAATATTTGCCTGGTTCAGAATTCTGAGTAGTTCATGGCAACCTGGTGAATCTTTCACAGTGAGACTGAAGGCCAATGGCTCAGTAATATTTCTTGTGAGGAAAATCACTGTGATTCACATGAGAACCGAGAGCGAGGCAGTTTCATTGTATTGGATTGGATTTCAAATTGCACTCCTACTCACACCAAAGTGATCACATCAGACTCAACATTGACCTGTTTGTCTATTTGTCTGATGATGCATTTTATTTTCCCTGAATCTTTTTTCCTTACATTTCCCTTTGTTCCTTATATTCTTTGTCGATGAATTATGTGTTTCCTCTGGTCTAAATCCCAAGGGTTAGACATATTACCTAGAGGTTCTGTGGCTCCTGCAGGTTCCTGTGAAAGGCAGAAGGGACTTCTTCACACAACATTGCCTGGGACCTCTCCACTGTCCTCTGTGTGGAATTATGTGGGAAATAAAAATGATCATTTCTATCCATGCAGGTAATTTTTCTTTGGTCAAAATGGGATTTAAGTAGCAAGTTGATCTCTTGTGCTCCCTAAACTGTCATGTTCTCACGCACATTTCCTGTGACATTGGGGAGAACTGCAAATAAGAGCAGCATGAAGTGACAGTTTCCAGGTAGCCACCTGTCTAAGGACTCAGAATATCCTCTCTTACCTTTTCTATGTCTATCCTCACTCATTTATTTCTCCTCCTTTCTCTAATGTGAAAATAATACCATGCACAGATCTGGGAGAAAGAAGTTACTTTCATGCCTTCCACAATGTTTCAGCTAAAAAAAAAAAAAAAAAGCACAATGCTTTACAAAATATTCTTTCCTAAATGAGAGAGCTTAATCATGTGGCTTAAGAAATTTTGGAAATTGAGTTGCCTCCTTAAGAGGAGTCCATTTTTGCCTATGTGCTACATCTGCTTGCAGGCACGTGTGTGCTCATTTCATGTAGGAAATGCCAGAATAATTGCTGTGTTCTATGAGGAAGAAGAGTTGAAATCCTCATGATTGGCTGGTCAAGGGTTAAGGGAAAAGGTTGTTTTCATCCTTTAGCCCGGGCAGGAGAGAGCTAGTTCCATGTCATATTTAACTATTGTTTCCTCAGTTGTTTGTTTTATTTTGTGTGTATATTCACAAAATATTTCTTTCAAAACTTTTGCAATGTAAAATTGTATTATCATATGTAAAGAGCAACACCAAATTATTTTCTTTGCTTAGTCTTATTAAGCAATCTTAAAGAAGAGCCATCATTGTGCATCGATCTGTGGGGTCTTGAGGTGAGTAGCATAGAGAGGGCTTTTAGCAAGTGGAGTGGACAGTTTGTCAGATTGGGCAGGTGTCCTGCTCTGGTGTAGAAAAGAGGGCTCAGCTTTCATTACCGATTGAATTTCCAAGTGTAGGTGGATCAGGGTCTGTCCATGAAATGGTATTTTGCCTGATATCATCTTGTTGAATTTGCATTAAAGGAGAAGCTGAAGAAATCATCCTGATGGTCTCCCATATGGGGTTTCAGGAAAGAAAGTGTTCCTTGAGTCTGTCCTGCTTACATATGGAAGAGATGGAGGTTTGAAACATCCACCTGTGGAAGCTGTTAGAGCAACATTTGAGTGAACAGAAAAAGAAGAGCTGCTGTAACTACATAGATGAATAACTCTAATAAATGTGGATCTATCAGTTTATCATTGGAAATTGCAACCACAAGCAGTTGCAGCACAAGTAAGCATTGAAATGTTTCTCGATACCATCACAATATTTAATATACAATTTTTACATCTAAGAGCATCCCTAATTTCTAGGCATGTTTTTACAATGATAATGATAAATTTATAAATACATATATATTGTTTTAATCATATATTTATAGATAAAGCATGCAGAATGTACTAAGTTCCTATAAACATCCCCACAATTTTACCTATTAACTCTATACATTAATGTGTTAATATTGCAATTTATGACACAATATTATTATAATTGTACTTTTAACTCTGGTCTGTAGTTTACATTAGGACTCACTGTTGTAGAAATTTATGTTTCTAAATTTTTTATTCTGATAGCATGTATACAAATATATTTCTATTAATTCATGATAATTTTGTATTTTATATTTCCTGATACAAACAGGTTATTCTATTCCAAATGTTCCTTAGGTCACAACTGAAGAAACATTGAAATGCTGACAAATATAATGTAATACCAAAATCTATATCAGCAAAATATTTTTTTCAATTATAGAGTGATTGGAATCAGTAATTTCAAATAAATTTGTATGGGTATCATAAAGTGTAGATTCACAGCATTATGGTTATAATAATCCACATTGAAGAGGTTTAATCTTTTCAAAGTTATGAGCAGGTCAGATAGGGCTTTTAAACAGAGAAGAACTGGACATTAAAATCCTTTTTGTTAGTCTTATATATCAGACTTTAATCCTTGAATGCCCCATTTATTATGCATTGGGATGTATTAAGTATTTTACCCGAGGTAATAGCCTTGAGTTTCCTTATGTCAAGAGTATTAGCAATGCCATAAACAATGTAATGTTAATATATTAGTCATTGATACAAACATCCATGTCATTATGAAATATTTCGGGAAAATGTGTGCTATGGCCATTGGAAATTTATGCAATACAAATGTTCCAATGTATGGTAAGGCATATATGCTTTTCCCTTTGTTCATATTTGGAAATTCTCGTAAGATAATAGGGGTCAATTTCTCAGATTGCCAAATTATTACAAATGCCACTCTCTGTTTCACTTCACAAGAGGATTTTTTAGCATACATATTTCAGAGGCTAGAGAGCCAAAACTGAAGCATAAGCAAGACAATGCTATTCTCTCAAAATCCCTAGCATTATGTTGTTGACTTGCATCAAACTTAGGGTTCATTTACTTGCATATCTGCCCCCTGATATATTACATTCTCTCTATTTCCACTGATTTCCAACTTCTTACTCCTCTCATTGAGTCCAGTTTTGTTCTCTTAGAAAACCATTGATAGAAATTGGCTAACCATATTCAGTTTGCCACATAATAAAGAGAATAATAGAAGGTCCTTTTCTAAAATATGTGTTCACTCCTAAAGTGAGAATACATCATCAAAGGGTGACATTCACAAAAGTATCATACTGCAAGGAACACTGATTAATGTAAAGATATGTCTCTGGTTGATACTCAAAGAAACCTACCAAAGTCTGCGCACTCAGCCCCATAGATATGTTTCCCCCCCTTGCAAAATGCACTTACCACATAGCAATATCTTAAAACCAATATGTCTTTCAATACCTACTCAGGCTTATCAAGATACGCCATGTGTATGTTCAACCTAAGGAAAATTCCTTTCCATCTTTCAGACTGTGAAGTCATGAAAACCATTTATTCATATCCATATATCATGGTGGAACATGATTAGTACAGAAATCACCATTCTAGTAGGGAGAAATTGGAAGACAAACCGAGTTTACAGTTCCCAGGCATATGTGAAACTCATCACAGGAATCTCCACTAGATTTTAAGGTCTGAAAGTCAACTGGAAATGCAGTAGTTTTATTCCAGCCCTGCTGGAATTGCAGCCAATACTTCCAGAGTCTTATGCAGTGGCCATGATCTCCTTGAATGCTGGTGCATAACTCCAACTCACTCCAAACACATGAAGGTTGTATTCACTCTGTAAAACCTCATCCAAGCACCCTTCTGTCGTGTCCCAAGGGGAACTCTTACTTCTGTTCCCATGGTTCTGTCCACTCCATCTCTGTCTATTTCGATCCAGGCTGGCAGTATTATTTCAGATCTTGCGAAATTCACAAAAACTTTGTTGATTTACCAGGTAGTTTGAAAGGGTCCATGTCATAAAAAATGACATATTTCCAATTCTAGCTTCCTCTAAAGCTAGAATTGGGTAACTGGATACATAAACCCTATGTCCACTTTCCATAAAAAAAGGTTGGTTCAAGTGTGCCCAAAGTTGGAGCCCTGTTCTTTTGAAATCATCCCACAAAAGCATATTGAAGACTGTTTAAAGCCTGAGTCTCAGATTATCTGGATAAGTTGAAAATGTTCAGGTCCTGCCTTCCTTTGGACATTAGTACACAATTCTAACATGCTTTCTTCACCTTCATACCAAGGAACACGTTTCTTACAGTTTCCAATATTATATTCACCATTTGATTCTAGAGTCTCACTGGAACTATCTTTAGCATCCATATTTTTGCCAACATACTGTCCATAATGAATTATGTATTCTCTAAGATGATAGCTACTTTCTCTTCCTCTTTCAGCTCCTCCTTTTTTTTCTTTATTATATTTTATATGTTACATTAAAAAAATATGAGGTCACCATATACCCTCACATCCCGACCCTTCCCACATCATCAACTTCTTCCATCATTGTAGCACATTCACTGCAGCTAGTGAATACATTCTAGAACACCACTGAACCACATGGACAGTGGTCCAACTTGTAGTCCACACTCTCCACCAGTCCACCGAGTGGGCCACAACAGAACACACAACACCAAGCATTTGTCCCTGCAGCACCACCCAGGAAAACTCCAAATCATGAAAATGCCCCCACACCATATCTCGTGAAGAGGTTGTTGATCTGGGAGGAATTGGGTGGGTGGGTTGAGAGGTATTTGGGGACCTCATATTTTTGAAATGTAACATTTAAAAGAAAATAACGAAGAAAAAACAAAGAGCTGAACCTCTACAGAAACGACTTTGATATCTGTATCTCTTCCAAAATTCCTTTCAAAGCAATCCAAACATTCCCTACTAAAAAATTCCAAAATTTTCCAGCCAATGTCTATTAACTATTTCCAAGCCATTTCCATATTTTTTGGTTTATGTAAGAGCAGAACCCCAATTTCTAGTACTAAAAACTGACACTTTGTGCAGACAATTATGACAAATGCTGCACTCTGCTTTCCTTAACAAAGGACTTCTTGGTTCACAGTTTCATAGGCTTTAACCAATGGAGCTTTGTAATATGATTTAAAGTCAGATTGTGTGATTCCTCCACATTCTATTTTCTTTTTCAATATATTTTTGGTTATATATATTTGGTTACAATATATTTTAGTGCCCCTTGGCCTTCCAAATATATTTCATAAATGGCTTTTCCAGTTAAGTAAAAAATTCTGTTGTAATTTTTATGAAGATTGCATTAAATCTGTAAATCAATTGGGGTATGATATACGACTTAAAGTTATTTAGTCTTCCAATCCATGATCATGGAACATTATTCCATTTATTTAGGTCATCCTTGAGTCCTTAAACATTGCTATGTATTTTTCTATGTACAAGTCCTTTACAAGCTCAGTTAAGTTTATTCATAAAGAGTTTAATATTGTACTTGATATTGTAAATGGAATTCCTTTCTTGATTTCTTACTCAGATTACTCATTATTAGTGTACCAAAATGCTACTGATTTTTGCTAGCTGAACTTTTATCTTGCCACTTTACTGAACTCAGTTATCAGCTTTAGAATCTTTGTTGTAGACTTTCCGGGGCTTTTTATGTATAAGATCTAGTCAGTCTGCAAATAGTGAACTTTTTCCTTCTTCTTTTCCAATTGTGATGACATTTATTCTTTTTCTTGCTTATATGCTTGAGCTTGTTCTTCTAAAACTATGGTAAATAGGAGCAGTAACCATGGGAATCCTTGTCTTGTTACAGGTCTTAGAGGGATAGACTTTTTCATTTCACCTTTTAGTACGGTATTACATTCAGCTTTTTAATATATACCCTTTACCATGTTGAGAAAGTTTCCTTCTATTTAAATCCCTTGAAGTGTTTTTTTTTTCAAGAAATTGTGCTGTTTCTTCTCAAATGCTTTCTCTGCATCAATAAAGATGATCATGTGATTATTTCTTTTGATCTTTTAATGTGGTGTATTACATTGTTTGATATTCTTATGTTTGATATTCTTACCTAAGAAGCAGCTTTTTAAAACATTTTTAGTGTTATTTTATTTATAACTTCACTAAGTTCTGCTCGAATCTTTGTTACTTCTTTTTTTTTTTCCTGTTTGCTTTGCCATTAGTTTTCACTAATTCTAGATCCACTTGTTTTGCAGGTAGCTCTTTCTTCTTTGTGTAAATATTTATGGCTATAAATTTCTGTCTCAATACTCCTGCATCCCAATGATTTCATGTTTTGTTCTAATTTTTATTCATTTGGAGATAATTACTTATTTTCCAATTTCATTCTTGTCCCCAGTGTGTTGTTTAAATTCCATATCTTTGTGCTGAATCTGGTTCTCTGCCCCTTATTGAATTCTAACTTCATTCCACTGAGGTGTGAGAAATTATTTTGTATAATTTCAAACTTTCTAAATTCATTCAGACTTATTCTATTACCTAACATGTGGCCTATCCTGGGAATGAATCATGTATATTGAAAGTATATTTCTGTAAAAGACTTATATGCAAAAATCTACAGAACAGTGTTCAAGGAAATCAAAGAAGACCTAAATAAATAGAAGAATATTCCCTGCTCATGAATAGGAAGACTAATTATAATTAAGATGTCTATTATACCAAAACTGATCTACAGATTCAATGAATACCAAAAAAAAAAATCAGCACAGCAATTTTTATTGAACTAGAAAAATTAAGTATGAAATCTATTTGGAAAGGAAAGAGGCCACAAATAGCCAAAGACACATTGAAAAAAAA
Organism: Dasypus novemcinctus; assembly: GCF_030445035.2. Taxonomy (NCBI): domain Eukaryota; kingdom Metazoa; phylum Chordata; class Mammalia; order Cingulata; family Dasypodidae; genus Dasypus; species Dasypus novemcinctus. Next base: position 57,496,391 of record NC_080691.1, on the reverse strand, counting down.
AATGAAACTGGAGGGATCACACTACAGGACTTCAAAACATACTACAAAGCTACAGTATTGAAAACAGCATGGTATTGGCAAAAGGAGAGAAACAATGACCAATGCAACCAAATTGAGAGTAATGATATAGGTCGTCATATATTTATCACCTGATATTTGACAAGGATACCAAGTCCAGTCAACTGGGAGAGAATGTCCTCTTCAACAAATATTGTCTAGAGAATTGCATATCCATATGCAAAAGAAGGAAAGAGGATTACCATCTCATACCTTACACAATAATCTACTCAACGTGGAAAAAAGACCTAAATCTAAGAATCAAGATCATAAAGACCTTGGAAAACATTGTAGGGATGCATCTACAGGACATTGTAATAGGAAATGGCTTCATGAACTTCACACCCAAAGCGTGAGCAGCAAAAGAACAAATAGATTAATGGGACTTCCTCAAAATTAAAGCCTTTTGCACCTCAAAGGAGTTTGTCATGAAAGTGAAGAAAGAACCTACCCAATGTTAGAAAATATTTGGTAACCATATATCTGGTAGAAGACATGTCCTGCATATGGAAAGAACTCCTATATCTTGAAAATAAAAAGACAAGCAACCCATTTTAAAAGTGGGAAAAAAGTTGCTTTACCAAAGAAGTAATACAAATCGCTAAAAAGCACATGAAAAAATGCTCAAAAGCACTCGCTATTAGGGAAATGCAAATCCAAATTTAATGAAATACTATCTTACACCCATAAGACTGGCAGCTATCAATAAAACAGAAGACTGCAAGTGCTGGAGAGGATCTGAAGGAATGGGAACACTCATCCACTGCTGGTGGGAATGCAGAGGGATCCAGCCATTCTGGAGGACAGTTTAATGGTCTCTCAAAATTTAGCTATAGATTTTCCATATGACCCAGCAATTCCACTGTTGGGGATATAAAAAGAAGACATGAAAATGAGGACACAGACTAATATATGCACACAAATGTTCATAGCAGCATCATATACTATTGGAAACGTTGAAATCAACACACAAAAGTCCACCAATGGATGAATGGATAAATAAAATGTGGTATATACATCCAATGGAATATTACTCAGTTATAAGAAGAAATACAGTACAAGCACATATAATAACATGGATGAATCTTGAAGACTTTATGTTCAGTGAGGCAAGCCAAGCACTGAAGGACAAATACTACATTATCTGTCTGCTATGAAACTAACAAACCAGAGAGATAAAGACTGGAAGATAGAGTGAAAGGAATTTGGGGGGAAGAGGAAGTTTGCAAGCTGACGAGTACATGGATGAATTCTATGATAAGGTGGAGGTAATTATTTGTACAGGGAAGGGGTAAGATGGGGACATAGGAATAACTTTGTGTAGGGCATTGCAGGCTTGAGGGGGGCTAGAGTTTGGAAGATGGGTCAGATGACCCAAGTAATTTGGGGACAGGCTGGGGGGAAATATTGAATATGGGAGAATTTCAGGTATATGGTTGAAACTATACTGTTGAGAAAACTATTTAGAAAATATAACAAGGGTCACGTTGTTAGGGTACTTAAGTGTGGGACATCTGGTACAGGGGCAAGCTTCTAGGCGTATGTGAGTGCTCATGTCATCATAGTGTGTTATATCTTTGTGTGTAAACCATACAATGAATGTGAATTTCGACCCACATTCTGGAGAGACCTGACGTTCCCAAATAGAGGGAATTGTGTCTCTCGAGAGAATTGCTGGTTCCCAAATAGTTAGGGGAGTCTAATATGTCATGCCCTCAGCATTGTTGCAGTATCTGTAAATCTGGTCCCTCAAGCAGTGAAGATTGATGGTCACAGTGTGCCCTGAGGGGAGGGTGAGAGAGGTATAGCATGGATGGAAGCAGGGCAACTGGGGGCAAAGGAAGTGCTCCACAAGATCATGCAATGATGGAAATAGGACGTGTTAACTTACATCTTACTTGTACAAAAGTCTATAAACTAAAATATAAACCATAATGTAAAACATAAGGAAGGTAAAAATTTAGAAATTTCTATAGTCTAAAATATAAACAAACTGAATGCTAAAATGTCTTCTATTACTCGTTACAATACTTTTATATTTGAATATCAATAAATCCACTCTAGTCCATATTTTATTCCTCTATTCTGTGGAACCTGGGATGGTGATGTCCTCTCCAACTCTAGGTTAAGACAGGGCTTAGATTCCACATGGATGATGAAAGCAATTCCTCTACTTACTATTGTATGCACTCTTGGCTCCCTGGTGTGGTGGTTGACCATCTCCACCTCGCTGTGAGCTGACCTGGGTAAGTTCAATGAACCAGAGAGTAGGAGTCACCCCTCTGATGAGGCTCAGGGCCATGCTGTCACATGAGCAGTCCAGAGATTCAAGTCTACTGAGTATGGACCATCCCTAGAGCGAACCACAGGTTCAGTGATACTGACAGAAGAGGCATGTGTAGAAAAGTCACATCTGAATCCAGCTCCGTCACACTCTGGAGCACAAATTCCAAAGTATGGCCCTCTGACACAGCACAGAGCTCCAAATCCATGTGCCATGAGTATGTACCCTGTGGATCTCTGTAGCCTTCAGGAGAACCAGTACCCAGGGTTGTATCTACTTTGGCTTTTTCTGGGGTGCTGCTGAGGTATGCATAAGCACGACGCCTCTGAAGACCTCCCGACTCTTTTTGGCAGACTCTTAACAATATCAAGTCATTTGTCTTTGCCATTTCCCCCATTTATTCAAGGTGAAAGAGCAGTATTTTTTGTTTGGTTTTAATTAATTAATTTATTTTTAATGTTACAATAAAAAATATGAATTCGCCATACATTGCCCACCCCTCTCACCCCACTCCTCCCATAACCACAACTTCCCCAATCATCATGGGTCATTCATTGCACTTGGTGAATACATCTCTGAGCACTGCTGCACCACATGGTCAATGATCCACATTACAGTTTACACTCTCCCCCAGTTCACCCACTGGGCCATGGGAGGACATACAATGTCCAGTAACTGTCCTGCAGTACCACCCAGGACACATCCAAGTCCTGAAAATGCCCACACATCACATCCCTTCTTCCCATTGCTTCCCTCAGCAGCTACCATGTCCACTTTCTCCATCTCAGTGTTATATTTACTTCCACTACTAATCACACTAGTTCCAGAATAGAGTATCACTAAGTCCACTCTAATCCATACTCTATTCCTCCATTCTGTGGCCCATGGGATGGCTATGTCCACTCCACCCCTCTATTGAGAGGGTACCTCGACTCCACCTGGATGATGGATGCAATTTTCCTGTTTGCACTTGTAGGCACTCTTGGCTCACTGGTGTGGTGGTTGACATTCTTCACATCCATGTTAGCTCAGTGGGGTAAGTCCAATAAATCAGAGGGTAAGTGTTGCATGTCTGTTGAGCCTCAGGGCCTGGCTATCACATGAACCTTCCAGAGATTTAGGTCCCCCAAGTATAAACTAAACCCCAGGTCCGGTTAGAGTGACAGGAGAAGCTTGTGAATGAAGACCACACCTGAGTTCAACTCCATCACACTCAGGACCGCAAACTCCAAAGTAGGGTCAACTGACATGGCACTGAAGTCCATCCGCCATAACCATAGAACCTGTGGGTCTCTGTAGCCCTCAGAAGAACCAATACCTGGGGTTGTATCTACTTTAGCTGTCTCTGGGACCCTACTGAGGTGTGCATAAGTTTGAAACCTCTGATGAGTTCCCAGCTCTCTTTTGGAGACTCAAAACCATATAACTTAATTTGTCCTTTCCATTTCCCCCTTTTATTCAGGGTCAAAAATCATTTTTAACTCCTGATAATACATGTAGGCTGAGATATTCTGCTTTTCTGAGTTGACCCTTTTATTCAAGGTTATTCTCCAGCCACATCATCAGCTGGTACTTGGTAGTAATCCCTTGGTGCCAGGGAGGCTAATCCCCAGGATTCATGTTCAATACTGGGGGGAATTTACATGCTGAGTTTGGCTTCGAGACTGGCCACATTTGAGCAATGTGGAGGCTCTCAGAAGGTAACTCTTAGTTACCCTGCAATGAAGAACAGTTTTTAACACTTGATCCAACATGTATGTTGAGATATTCTGCTGGTCTGAGTTGACCCTTTTATTTGAAGTCTCTTTCTAGTTGCTTCTCCAGTTACTAATTGGTAGTAATCCCTCAGCACTAGGGAGGTTCATCCCCAGGAGTCATGGCCCTTGTTGGGGGAAGGTAATGCATTTACATACTGAGTTTGGCTTAGAGAGTGGCCACATTTGAGCAACATGGGGACTCTCAGGAGGTAACACTTTGGCACCCTACAGCTCTAGATCTAGTTCATATTTCAGGCACGCAGTCTTCTAAGGATAGTCATCAGTATCAAGGGCTAATTATTGGACCATCCTTCCTTGTTGATCTTCGCCATTGCACTTAGGGCATTATTGTTGTTCCATTGTGGAATGTGACAGGATTCCCCTGTATGGGAACTCAGCACTCCCTCAGTTGTCATTTGTAACTGTAACTACTATAAAAATACCCAAAATGTATCCTAAAGTTTTTATGTTCCCTATATACATGCCCTGGAGAACTCCCCTGCACCCATGTGCCCCCCATCCATAACATCCCACACCAGAGTTCATCCCTTGCTGTAGTTGAACCTCTCTGTGGTTCAAAACTTCCTCAATAGTGAATCCTAATATATTGCCAAATTCAAGTAACAGGAAATTGAAATACAGTGATGGATTTAAAGTTTAGAAATAGAACACATAGTCATTTATAAATACTAAAATAAACTAAAAATAAATTAGTATATTCATGAAATAAAAAATATAAAGCTTGTTTTCTAACATTTTGCCTTTCATCCCTGTGCTCAATAGCGATGTAACAATATCTGTACATCAGCTGCAGCAAATATAACATGAAAATGTATAAAGATCATTGCAAGGGAAAGGGGAAAAGGGCTTGATGTTGGATATCTGGAAGTCCCTTAATTTGTGTATTTGAATTACTGTAATCTAAAACTTTTTTGATGACAAAATTAAAAATTAGAAAAAAAAAAGAAAGAATGTATACACTGAGGAAGAAATGAAAGTGCCTTGCGACTATACACACAAGGCAACGCCGATTACAGTGATGAAAGGCAAAACGTTAGAAAAAGTTTTATAATATTTTTCATTTTATTAATATACCAATTAATTTGTACTTTATTTTGGTATTTCTAATTTTCTATGTATTCTATTTCTAAACTTTAAACACATCACTATAATTCAATTTCTTATTAATTGAATTTGGCAATATATTAGGATTCATTGTTGAAGATGTTTTGTATCACAGAGGTTCAACTATGGCGGGGGAGGAACTCTGGTGTGGGGTGTTATTGATGGAGGCACATGGGTGGGAGTGTGTTCTCCACAGCATAAACATTGGGGACATAAATATGTAAGGATATATGTTGGGTATATATATTTTTATTGTATTGTATCACTTTTTTACTTTAGTATCTGTATTTCTTTTTTTGTCTTTATTTGTTTTTTTAATGTTATATTAAAAAAAATATGATGTCCCCATATACCCCCACCACCCTCCCTTCACTCCTCCCCCCATAACAACAACCTCCTCCATCATCATGAGGCATTCATTGCATTTGGTGAATATGTCTCTGAGCACCGCTGCATCTCATGGTTAATGGTCTACACCATAACCCACACTCTCCCACAGTCCACCCAGTGGGCCATGGGAGGACATACAAGGTCCGGTAACTGTCCCTGCAGTACCACACAGGATAACTCCAACCCCCAAAACTGCCCGCACATCACATAATTTCCTCCCACTCCCTAACCCTGGCAGCCACCATGGCGACTTTCTCCACACCAATGCAATATTTTCTTCCATTACTAATCACAATAGTTCATGAATACAATATCAGTAAGTCCACTCTAATCCATACTCTATTCCTCCAACCTGTGGAACTTACAATGGTTGTGTCCTCTCCACATCTATATCAAGAGGGGGCCTAGATTGCACATGGATGCAGGATGCAATTCTCCTGTGTTCAGTTGTAGGAACTCTTGGCTCCCTGGTGTGGTGGCTGACCTTCTTCACTTCCATGTTAGCTCAATGGGGTAAGTCCCAAGAACCAGAGTGTAGGAGTTGCAAGTCTGTTGAGGCTCAGAGCCTGGCTATCACATGGTCAGCCCAGAGATTCAGGTCCCCTGGGTATACATTAAACTCCAGTACCAACTACTGTTCTGGTAAAAGTAACTGGAGGTGCTTGTGGACAAAGATCACATCTGAGTCCAGCGCCATCACACTCAAGCCCAAACTCCAAAGTAGGGCCAATTGACATGGCACTGAACTCCATCTGCCATGACCATAGAACCTGTGGTTCTCTGTAGCTCTCAGAAGAACCAATATCTTGGGTTGTATCTACTTTATCTGTCTCTGTGACTCTACTCAGGTATGCATAAGGGCAACCCCTCTGATACCCACCTGGCTCTTTTTGGAGACTCATAGTATATAAACTCATTTGTCCTTTCCATTTCCCCTCTTCATTCAGGTCAAAAACCATTTTTAACTCCTGGTATTATATGTAGACTGAGATATTCTGCTGGTCCGAGTTGACCCTTTTATTCAAGGTCATTTTCTAATTACATAATCAGCTGGTACTTGGTAGTAATCCCTAGGCATCAGGGAGGCTCATCCCCGGGAGTCATGTCCCACACTGGGAGGAAGGCAACACATTTACATGCTGAGTATGACTTCGAGACTGGCCACATTTGAGCAACACGGAGGCTCTCAGGAGGTAATTCTTAGGCATATTGGGTATATTTATAGTAGTTACAGTTACAAACATCAACTGAGGAAATGTTGAATTCCCACCAGGGGAGCTCTGTCACATTCCCCAATGGAACAACAATAATTCCCCAAGTGCAACAGCAAAGATCAACAAGGACTTCTGGTCCAATAATGAACCCTTGATACAGATGACTATGCTTAGGAGCCTGCGTGCCTGAAATATGAACTAGGACTAGAGCTGTAGTGTGACTAAGAGTTACCTCCTGAAAGCTTCCATGTTGCTCAAATTTGGCCACCTTCTAAGCCAAGCTCAATATGTAAATACATTCCCTACAAAGTGGGACATGACTCCTGGGGATGAACCTCCCTACAACCGAGGGATTACTACCAATCACTAACTGGAGAAGGAACTAGAAAGAGACCTTGAATAAAAGGGAAGCAAAGACCAGCAGAATATCTCAGCATACATGTTAGATCAAGTGTTAAAAACTGCTTTTTGACTTTGAATAAAAGGGGGAAATGGCAAAGACAAATTAGTTGATATGGTTAAGAGTCTTCCAGAAAGATTTGGGAGATCAGAGGGGTTGAACTTATACACATCTCAGCAAGACCCCAGAAAAAGTGAAAATAGATACAACTTTAGGTACTGGTTCTCCGAAAGGCTATGGAGGTCCACAGGGCGTAGAGCCATGGCAAATGGATTTGGAGTTCTGTGCCATGTCAAAGGGCCCTACTTAGGAATTTGTGGTCCTGAGTGTGATGGAGCTGGACTCAGATGTGAGTTTTCTACACTTGCCTCTTCTGTCACTTTTACTGAAACTGTGATTGGTGCTAGAGACAGTCCATACTCAGGAGACATGAATCACAGGACTGCCCATGTGCCAGCTGGGCCCTGAGCCTCAACAGAGGGGCGACTCCTACTATCTGGTACGTTGGTCTTACCCAGGTCAGTTTACAGGGAGGTGAAAGTGGTCAGCCACCACACTAGGGAATCAAGAGCACCTACAACTGATAGCAGAGGAATTGCATCCATCATCCATGTGGAATCTAAGCCTTGTCTTAATCTGCAGGTGGAAGGGGACATCATGATCCCAGGAACACAGAATGGAGGAACAAAATATCGACTAGAGTGGCTTACTGATACTCTAATATAAAACTATTGTGATGTAATAGTAGAAATTTTAGCATCAAGGTGGAGAAATTGACCACAGTAGTTGCTGAGGGGAGGGGGAAGGAAGAAGATATATGATGTGGGGGCATTTTGGGGATTTTGAATTTTCCTAAATGATATTGCAGGTTCAGATGCTGGACCTTATATATCCTGCCATAACCCACTAAATGTACTGGGGAACAGATAATAGGGTAAACCATTATCTATGTAGTGCATCGGTGCCCCAAAATGTGTTCACTGAGTGTGATGAGTTTGCCATAATGATGGGGGAGGTTGTTTGTGCGAGAGGAGTGGGGTGGGGGGTGGGGGGTATATGGGAGCCTCTTATATGTTTTAATGTAATGTTTTTTATGTGATATATGTATCTTCAAAAATACAATTTGAAAAATGATGTGGTTGGGTGTTGGGGAGTGTGTTATATGGGAAAAAATATAGAAAGAAAGAATGAAAAAATTAAATTAAATTAAATTGAAAAGAAAGTATCCTTCTTCATTTCATGGTTTCTCAAGATTTTTTTCATAATTCATAGAATTGTTTTTTATAGGTAATCCTTTATTTGCTTTTAAAATACAACTTTTATTAATTTTTTAAAGATGCATAGGTCACACAAAATGTCACATTAATAAGTATAGATTCCCATATGTCACAATCACATACCCCACACTTTTCCCACATCAACAACTTTTTCATTAATAGGGTACATTCATTTCATTTGATGAATACATTTTGGAGCACAGCTATACATCTTGGATTATAGTTTTCACTGTAGTTTACACTCTCTCCAAGTCCATTCAGTGAGTTATGGCAGGATCTGTATTGTTCTTCATCTGACCCTACCATATTACTCAGGAAAACTCCAACTCCCAAAAATGCCACCATATCACACCTCCTTTTCCCTCTCCCTACCTTCAGCAACTCCAGTGGCCACTGTCTCCACATCACTAATATAAGGGTATCCATTGTTAGAGTCAGAATAATTCTATAGTAGAATACCAGTAAGTCCACTCTAGTCCATATTTTATTCCTCAATCCTAAGGTCCCTGGAATGGGGATGACCACTCCATTTCTCACCTGAAAGGGGGCTTCAATCCCACATGGTTGGTGGATGGGACTCCTGCCCACAGTTATAGATTCTCTTGGTGTCTTGGTTTTCCATTCTCACTGTCGGCTGATGTGGTTAAGTCTAACAAGTTGAAAAGTAAGTGTTACAAATCCTCTGAGGCTCATCACTCAACTGACACATGGACTACCCAGAAATCCAGTATCCTGGGCATATTCCACCCCCAGCACCAACCACAGTTTCAATTAAAAGGACAGAAAAATCCAACTCCATCACACAAAGGAGCACAAATGCCAAAGTAGGACCCATTGGCAAGGCACAAACTCTAGAGCCATCTACCATAACCGTAGGACCTGGGTGTCTCAGTAGCTCTCAGGAGTACTACTACCTGCATTTGTATCTACTTTGGCTATCCACGAGATCTTTCTGAGATGTGTATAAGCACGACCCCTCTGAGGACTTCCTGACACATTTTGAAGTCTCTTAGTCATATAAATTTATTTATCTTTACCATTTCCCCTTTATATTCAAGGTATTTTTCCAGTGCATCACCAGCCTGTGCTTTTTAGGATACCAGGGAGGTTCATCAATGGGACTCATGTCCGATGATGTGGGGAAAGAAATGCATTTATATGCAGAATTTGGCTTAGAGTGTGGCCACATTAGAGCAATATGGAGGCTCTCAGGAGGTAACACTTAGGCAACCTGCAGTAGTAGGCCAGGTTGAAATTTCAAGTGCAAGAAGATCATAAGCATAATCATTACTATAAAGGGCCCATCATTGTACCATCCTACTTCACTGGACATTGCCCCTTTTATTGGAGGATTTTTCCCCCTGCATTGGGAATGCAGCAGAGCTCCCCACAATGGTAATCCAGCACTACCTCAGTGGCCATTTGAAACTCTACCCACTGTGTCCATACCCAACGAATATCTGAACATATCTATATACTCTATATACATGACCAGGTAAACTCCCTCCCAAGCATCTGTCATTAATAACCCCACAACAAAGCTCCAACCCTGTAATAGTTGATCCCCTCTGTGATCCAATAATTCTTCAAAAATGAAGCCTGTTACATTGCCAGATGCAATTAATAGGAAAATGAAATAGTAATGAGAGTTTTAAACATTAGAAATAAAATACATAGTAATTTAGAAAAACTAAAATAAAGTTTAAAAATGGGGTATTAAGAATGAAAATATATAATTTTTTGATGTTTGACTTTCATCACTGCAATGGGTGTTGTCCTTTATGTACAGTGGCAACCTCTTCCATTTCTTCCTGTGTCTTACATCTTTTTTTTTCATTCTGTGTTAAAAGAGATTTTAGATATCTGTAAAGTCACATACAGAATATAGGGCCTCCAATATCCCCAAAATCCTCCCCATTTTCCCTCTTCTTGACCAATGATCTTTTTACATGTAAATGTTACTTTTACTACAACTGATGTGTAAATATTGAAACATAGCTATTAACCATTGTCAGCAGTTTATATTATGATTTACATTGTAGAATGAACACTTGTAAAAATTTTGGTGAAATTTAAAATGGTCTGTGTCCTTCATTGCACTATCATGCTGAACAATTCCATTGCTACCCAATTACCCCCTCTTTCATCTATTCTATTCCTCTGTCCCCCAACTCCCAGGGCCCACCATGACAACCAAGCTTCACTGCTTGAAGGACAAGAGTCATAGATACTTGCAACAATGTTGAGGGCTTGACACACAAGTCTGTCCTCCCCCATTAGGAGCCACCCATGCTCTTGAGAGACCCCCTCCCCTCTGAGAACATCACGTCACACCAGGATGGGAGTAAACCTTCCCTCTCATTGTATGAGTCACTGATATAACACATTATGTCAAGAGGAGCACTCACACTCTCCCTAGAAGCTAGGCCCAGGTGCACCCTGTGCCAAATGCTCCCCATCCAACACATTAAACCAGAAACTCTTCCTTATTATATTGTCAAAAAGTTTTCTTAACAGTATAGTTTCAAATATGTACCCAGCAAAACCCATGATTACCTGCTCCCTCCCCCAATCCTTTTCCCATTTCTATGGACCATCTGACCAAACCTATGAACCATAGCTCTCATCAAGGCTGCACCCCCTATCCCAATATTATTCCTATACTCCACCATCATATCCTTTCACTACACAACTAATTACCTCCATCCTATCATAGATTTCACCCATATGATTGTTGGCTCACTTCTTTCCTCACTGTCCCATTACCTGTAAGCCTATCTTCCAGACTCTAGTTCTCTTGGATAGCTCAGTTTCCTTAATTCATATCAGAGAGGTCATATAGTATTTACTTTTTAACCTGACTGCTTTCAAGACTAATAGATTTTCTATATAATTTACCTAGATATATATTTATTTTGTTTGATTTGTTTCCTTTTCTGGTTTTACTGCACTTGTTCTTATTTTTCCTGCATTATATTCTGTGAGCTTCCTAGAAATGTTTGGTATAAAGACTGTAATTAGTTTTGGTAATTTCTCACTTTTTCGTGCTCCAAATATTTCCTCTCTTCTCTCTTTTTCTTATACTTTTAATAATCCAATTACACATATTCTACATAATTTAAAATTTTCCCACCATTCTTGGGGACTACATTTTTCATTCTTTTCTTGCTTATCATTTCAGTTTAGAAAATTTCTATTTACCTATACTCCGGTTCAGTGGCTCCTTCCTCATCCATTTCCATACTAGTGATGAGCTCATCATGGATATTCATTATTTTATGTTACAGCATTTTTATTGTTTTGTTATTTTAAGTTTTCTGTTTGATTCTTTTCAATTTTCTGTTTCCTGATTACATTACCCATCTACTCTTACAAATTGTCTATTTGTTCCATTAGTGCCCTTAACAACAGACATGATTTTTTCTAAATCCTTCCATGACAATTCAGAAATGTGAATCATTTTTCAGTGTAGTTCTAAAGTTTGATTTTTTTCTATACAATCTGTGTTTTTCCTTTCCTTTTAATATGCCATATTACATTTTTGAAGGCTAAACATGATGAATTTGTTTATAGGGACTGAGGTAAAAAGACTTGTCCTCATAATTTACATTAATTTAACTGGAATTGGGTTAAATTTGATGTATGTTTGATCAATAAGTACCAGACTAGACCCTGACTTTTCTCTCCTTTTGACTATGGGCTTCATTAAATTCCCTTCCTCATGTGAAAGCCTGAGTCTTGCTGCTTTTTTTCAGCCTTAGTCCAACACTATTCATAAAGTGTAATTAGTGTAGTCCACTGTAAGTGTTTTTGTGAGGTTTGGGGAGAGGGCACGTTTTATGAAGTTCTATGATTACATCACTATGTTTCAGTGTGTCTTTGTCTTGGGTATGTAAACTTCACATGTATTTCCCTTGTACCTTGCACACTTGTCAGATTACAGAGTTCCTTATCTATTTCCTTTATGAACTTATCCCTTTTTAATATTTTTAACAGATACAGAAAGCGAAGGTGTAGTTTAAAGCAGGGAAAGTTTTCCTCCCCAATCTAGAGTATGTCTTTGGAAAACCCTTAACTTGGAGAGTAAGCTGTATTTATAAGAAGAATCTGAGTCTAGGTCACAGCGATTTTTCTTCTGCATTCCATGCCAGAACTAGATGAGTACCTCCTGGTTCCACACCTTGATAATCTGGTGAATTTCCGCAGAGAAATCCTACCAAATTTGCATCCTCCTTAAGATAGAGGCACCCAGGAGTTCCTTCTTCTCAAGTTTGCCTAATGTATATCCTCCATTCCACCAACAAAATTGCATCTAATTCTTCCTACCAGTTTATGACTCTACTAGCTTCTGGTCCAGGTATACTCTTCTCAGCTTTGTCTACGTCATGTTAGTGGTTTGCTCATTGAAATTACTTCACTAATGGTTCTAAGAAAAAAGAACATTTTTTTCTTTTTTCCTTTAACATATGGAGAACTTTTTAGTTTCATATAATTGGAAATATTAGACTTTTCATATTCACAAATTTAACTGACATATTTAAAATTTTATTTCACTGTAAAAGTACTGCTATTTTTTTGGAATTGCTCACATACATCCATTACATCTTTAAAGGGAACATAATATGCTAACAGGGCAAGCAAAATTAGCATGCCTAGCCAAAGATCTCCCAATAAAGATGGCAAAAAAATTCAAAAGTAGTTAAACCATGAACTGGATGTTTTTTCATTCTTAGGACCACAAAAGATTTTCAAAATCACTTTTTTTTTATCAAACATCAATCACAACAGGGAAGACTTAACTGATTTCTAATATGTTATCAATGAACATAGTTTATAATAAATGGTTAAAGGCATAATGAAGACTTGGGATAGAGACTCTTCAGAGGTAATGTAAGACCCACTTGTGCATGAATAATCTGTATGTCCCCAGGAAACTCATGTGCTACAGACTTCCGCCATTACTTATTCCACACTGTGGTAATCAACCCTGAGATCTGAAAGGATGAAGCTCAAAATTGCTTAGGGTTTTTATTGTCATTGGTGTTGATTTTAACATATTTTTAGTTTTATTTAAAGATAATTATACATAAATGTTACATAAAAAATATAGGGGATTCCCGTATTTCCTACGCATTACATTTCCTACACTTTCCCATATTAACAACATACTTCATTAGTGTGGTACATTTTTTATAATTAATGAGCACATTTTGGAACATTGCCACTAAGTATAGATTATAGCTTACATTGTAGTTTACATTCTGTCCTGCAAGACTTTGGAAATTATGACAAGATATACAGTGGTCTGTATCTGTCTTTGCAATGTCATTCATGATGATTTCCAAGTACTGAAAATGCACCCATATTACATGTATTTTTCCTACCCCCTCTCCCTAGAACATTCAATTGCTACTGACTCTACATTATGACAAAAGTTCTTCCATTGCTAAAACCAAAATAAGTCTATAGTAGAATAACTAAAGCCACAATAAGTTTATAATAGAATAACTATAAGTCTACCCTAGTCCATCATTCATTCCCCAATCCTGAGAATTCTGGGATGTGTGATGCCCACTCTGCTTCTAATTGAGTGTGGGCTTTCATCCCATAGTTCAGGTAGATGGGACTATCTTGTTAGAAGTTGTAGAACCTCTCTTGTCCTTGGGATAGTCATTACCCATCATCATTTCCTTGATTGTTGTCCTGGGTGATTCCAATGAACTGGAGAGTAGGTGTTACAGCTCAATTAAGATTCAGGGCTGATTTCGACATGGAAAGCCCAAAGATTTAAGTGTGTTGGATAAAACCCTATTAACTCTAATACTAAAAATAGGTTCAAACAGAAGGTGCAGAAAAGCCTTGTGTAGGGAAAACTAACTGAATCCATCTCCGTCACACTGGGGAGTATAAGTCACAAGGAGGATCTCAGGAGGTAACTCTTAGGTACCCTATATTAGGCTAAGTTTCAATTTCAAAAGCAAAGGTTCATAAGTACAGTCATCAATATCAAGGTTCCATCTACCTTTACTATTCACTGCCCATGTACTCAGGAGATTCTTTTTGTCCTATTAGAGAATGAGACAGAGCTACCCAGGATGGGAATATGATATTCCTTTGGTTAGTGAATCTCCACCCAGCATGACCATGTACCATGAACACTTGAAAACATTTATATGCCTTATAGGTTTACTCAATTGCCAAGGGTTTTTATAGGAGATTAGAAAAGGGGGTATTGTGAAGAACTAATATTTGAGATACAAACTAAATACTAAACATGATGATGAGATTTTGAGCCTATTTATATTACCTTCATTTTGCTAAAGTTATATACGTATAGCTTTTCTCATATGATAGTTGAGATGATGAAAAGAGATAAAATATGTGACAACCTAGTCCAGTGTCTGGGTATCCAGTAAATAATATTATCTTTTTCCTCATTCCCATCCTAAAACAAATGAAGTTAGTCATTGACTTTGAAAGTATTTTTTAAATGAAAAGCAATAAGTTTTTTTATCAGCATCCTTGTCAGCATGATAATGAATTGCTTCCAAGAGTACTTTCTCTTTTCTTTTAGAAATACTTTATAGTGTTTGGAGTACACATGAGGTTTCATTTCTCTGTGTTCCTTACTTCCCATTGGGAAAAGTTATTAATGAGGAATGAAAACCCAGAAAATATCCACACACAGAAAACACATTCAATGTTTTTTTGAAAACGATGATTCAAAGGAAGGCTTGAGGAGATGTTATATTTAGAAGACAGATGAAGGCCAAAGGACCCTCTGAACAGAACTGTTCTAATTATCATTTTAAAACGTAAAGTTACAGAATCACATTCAGGGGCATAAGATAAAGCACTGCTTTAAAATGGGAATGATTGAACAGTTAGGTGATAGGGAGAAATGAAATGGATTTAAGAATAATTTGAATTGGGGCACTGATCCATCAGTGCTAAATGCTTTTGTTACATGAATATCCTGAATGAAATTGCTTCTGGTTTTTTTTTTTTCTTCTACAATGTCTTCATTGAAATCACAAAGAAGGCTTCTCACAGAACTAAGTAATAGTTATCATTTTGTTAGGACTCAAAATTTCAACCCAATTGACATCCGGATCTTCACTAAATGCCAGGCCTTTCACTTTACCATCATCTGATTTCTTCATGAATTTGATTTCCAGTTTTTCAAATCTTTTACAAACACCATGTACATCAAGAACATCAATGCCAATATGACCAAATCCCTGAGGGTCTGAATTGTGTGGCAACTCTAGGGTAGCTTTTCTGAGAGTGCTCATGCTATTCTTTAATTTTAATCTTTGGGGATGCCATTTTTATCCTCATAAACTAAGAAATGGAGTGAAAATTTCAGAGTGAGAAAATACAATTTTTCAATTAGTGTCATTCCAAAAATTCTAGCATAAAAATTCAAAGACTTCTTAGAATCTTTAATTGCATGGCATGTTCTGCTGCAGTGGGAAATCCTTGGTGCTGGGGTCTACATTGTAGGAGCAATTGAGGGCAGCCTGATCAGTAAGTTCTCTGGCTGTGGGCTGCACATCTGCGTTAACCGCAGTGCTGGATATGGAAGGATGCTCCGCAGGAATCCAGGAGCCACCCGTCCTGACACCTGTATCACTAAATTTTAAACAGGCATTTGAAAATGTGGTACACCTTTTTCATTATTTTATACACAGGAAATATTTAGAAGCATCACAATAAAAGGTTAAATAAATATAAATAAATACTAATATAAATAAATATAAATAAGTTCACTCTTAAATTAGGTCAATTTGGTCTTTAGTGTAGTACATTTCATCAAGCAAACTATTTTCTGTGAACATGACTATTGATTGCTTAGTAATTCCAATATATTAGTATTATCCCTTAAAAATTATACATCCTTTCTGTATTAAAAATATACTTCTATCAAACCATTGTAATTAAAATCATAATTGCTTATGCAATAAGCATTTTTTTACTCTAACCACTTCCAAAAAAAAAACCCGAGTCAATGGAAACAAATATTTTACATTTGTATTTCCTAAATTTTTATAGCTATTCTCAAGTCATATTTAAGATATCAGTCACCTTACAGCCATATCCAAATTATCTATAAATAATCTCTATTAATCTAGGCATTCAGCTCTTACTCATCTCTTAAATCATCACCTATCATTGATTTCAATATAGCATCGACACACTCATTCATCTCACAGTGCTTTCTCCATGATTGATCATTCATCTCCATCAACTCTAAATTGTCTCTCAACCATCATATAGGACTCAGATATGACCTTTCTTCACATACCTCTTCTGTTACTTTTACTAGACCTGTGGTTGGTACTGGGGTTGGTGTATACTCAGGAGACCTGAATCTTTGGACTGTCCATGTGACAGCCAGGCCCTGACACTCAGCAGACTTGCCGCTCCTACCCTCTGATTTATTGGACTTAACGCTGGCCAGCTAACAGAGAGGTGAAGAAGGTAAACCACCACACCAGAGAGGCAAGAGTGCCTACAACTGCAAGCAGAAGAATTGCATCCAGCACCCATGTGGAATCTAAGCCCCCTCTTGATGTAGAGGGTGACAGGGCATAACCATTCCAGGGTCCACAGGATGGAGGAAAGGAGTATGAATCAGAGTCGATTTACTGGTGTTCTGCCATGGAACTACTGTGATTAATAGTGGAAGAAATTGTGGCATTGATGTGGATGAAGTGGCCATGGTAGCTGCTGAGTGTAGGGAGAGGGAAGAAGAGATGTGATGTGGGGGCATTTTCAGCACTTGGAATTGTCCGAGGTAGTACTATGGGACAGTTACTGGCCATTGTATGTCCTCCCATGGCCCTCTGGGTGGACGGGGGGAGACTAAACTATAATGTGAACAATTGACCATGTGGTGCAGCAGTGCTCAGAGATGTATTCACCAAGTGCAGTGAACGTCCCATGATGCTAGAGGAGATTGTTGTTATGGGGGGAATGGGGTGAGGGGTTGTGGGGTATATGAGGATCTCATATTTTTAAAACGTAACATTTAAAAGAAAAAAAAGAAGAAGAAGAAAAACATCAGATAAAAACCCAAACAACAGCAAAAACAAAAAATAATCTGCTAAAACATTTGGCTGGTCCTACAGCCAAAATAGAAGGAGAAAGTAAAGTATACCACTTTGGATTGGGGAGACAACATATTTCACATTTAAATTTGTTCCTCTGTCCTTTTTGCTGAGTTCCCCAAATCCTGCCACTTTTCAGTGTGGACTCCAAAGGATAGCTCTGCAAAAGGCATAGACTGCCATACAAGGAGCTGTACCACTCATGCCATAGGATCCAGCAAGTCCAATAGAGTATAAGGGTCACTGGCAACTACAGATGACATGTGGACACTTTGGCAGCCCTCTATATGTGCATTACAGCATAGACCATTAGAATTAATGAAAAGAGTCCTTCCTTCCTTCCTCCTTCTATCCTTCCCTCCCTCCCTCCCTTCCTTCCTTCCCACCACACCTGTGGGCTTTTATTTCTCACAGAAACCCCGGTAAAATCCAAGGCAGAAAATTGAAATTCTATGTGGTTTAGTGGCACTAAAACCATAGATGTCAGCCAAGAGGAAAAAGATCAATTATGTCATTCTTTACATGACTGGATTCATGCTTAGAAAGCCTGGTGTCAGTAATGTGAGCCTAGAATGCACAACAGAGGAACTTGAGATGCAAAGCTGCGCTCTGCACACCCAATGACCATTCTGGGTTCAGGGATGGATCAGTACATCTGAAACCCAACTGCTCATCAGATACAACCACTAGGCATATCTAGATGCTTCCATCCCACTTCCAGGTCCTGAGTTGACCTGTGCACTGCCTGAATCTTTTTCCCCGCTGTCAAGTGCTGGGTCCAGCCTTCCTTTCTCAGTACACGTGAGCACAGAGCAATTGAAGATGAGTTGAGGTCTGAGATGGAGAGATGCTCACCACTGTCCCTCAAAAGATCTATTAATAACACTACTGAAGCATGCGGCCTTCCTCCCCCTGCAGGAGTAGCCACTCCCAAAAAGCCAGTGAAGGCAGGATGCACTGTGTCTCTGAAGGGTCTAGCAGAATTTATCTGCTCTTCCCTGCTGATAATCACATATCTGCATATTTGTCCATGACAGAGCAACTCCAGTTCGGGGCATTTGTGTGGTAGTTCCCTGTGTTGCAGAATTTTTGGCAGTGCCTGGCACATAGGAAGAGCTCAGTACTGCTTGTCAAGTGAAGAGCTCTGACATGTTTACTAACCCAAGAGCTCAGTATTGTTTGTCCTGCAAAAAGCCCCCTGTGCATTTACTAGTCCAATTGTGCCTTATTTTTGTACATAAGAAGCATCCCCATGTAAGACATGGGGTTTCTGTCCTAAAGAGGGAAGTTTGAGTTTGGATCTGGTAAAACTTTGAGAGCCTGCTCTAAAATAAGACTTGTAAGAGTCACTCGGGGTTCCCTCTGGAATTACCAGGTGCTGGGGTAGCAAGTAAGGGAAGCAGCATCCCGGCATTCTTTGTTAATAATCAGCTCATCTGGGTTGAGAAATGGGGAAGGAGAGTGAATGGTGCAGGCTTCACAGGCAGGGATGAGGGGTAGCCCAGCATGTGACATCACCTGAAAGTGGTGGTCACTATTATTTGTGCTACTGCCTCTCTTCCGGTCCCTCTGGGTTCTGCTTCACTCCTTTCATTCCAGACACATTCCTCTGTGTTAGAAAATATGATATTAATAGGGGAGGCTGGCATGAATGGTGTGCAACTGCCCATGAGACACTCAGCTGGCTTGGCAGTAAGCCAGTAATTAGGACCCAGTGTGTGCTACAGTTTTGATTCCAGTGAGGCTGGTGAGTAAACAAGCTAAGAAGAAAAATGGAAAGAGGATCTCATCTCTAAAACATCGAACACAATATGCACTTTATCTAGCTCCAGTGGTTGTTTTACTGAGATAATTCACAGGAAGGCATGCACCCATTAACCATGTGGAACTGAAGCCCTTCTTGATCTAGAGGTGGAGTGAATATCACCACCCTAGGGTCCACAGAATGGAGGAATACAATATGGATTAGAGTGGACTTACTGATATTCTACTGTAAAACTATTGTGACTGCTAATGGAAGAAATTGTAGCATTGAAGTGAAGAGAGAATAAAGGCTGTGATGTAGGGACATTTTTGGGGCTTTGAGTTTTCTTAAATGATATTGCAGGGTCAGATGCTGGACTCTATATATCCTGCCATAACGCACTGAATGTACTGGGCAAGAGTGTGAAGTACAGGGTAAACTATTATCTATGTGGTACAGCAGTGCTCCAAAATGTGTTCACCAAATATGATGAGTGTGCCACAATGATGGCGGAGGTTGTTACTGTGGGAGGAGTGGTTTGGGGTGGGGGATATATGGGAACGTTTTATATTTTAATGCAACATTTTTTATGACAAACAAAGCCTCCAAGAGGGGTGCTCCTGAGGACTCTAGAGACACCTGAATTCTGTTGGTAAGGAACAAAAACCAATGAAACCATTTCCATCAGTTAAAAGGAAGCTCTCTGTTCTTACTCTGGTTATAAATTTTCCATTCCAGCATGGAATGCTTCTGTCAACTACCATCCATGGACGTAAAGTATGCGGTATTCCACATCATGAAATTTCACACAGCATTGCTTCTGCTTACAGAAACCACTTCATATGGGAAAGGGGCTCATCCTCCTGGAATTCACTTTTCTTACCATGTTCTCCATCATTGTGGAGCTGCTAGATTTTTATGTCAATGGAATGACATTTTGAAGAATCAATTGTAAGACCAGATGAGTGAAAATACATTTCAGGGTTTGGACAAAATTTTCTTCTAAGATATATGTATATATCACACTCTAAATTATCACCCAATATATTATCCTGTTTCTCCCATAGCCAGAACTCAAAGCCCCATGAACCTAAGTGTGAACATAGAAGATAGACTGCTAACAATTGCCACTAAAGCTCTACTAGTGAGAAGTTTGTCTCTTGTCCCTGTGACCTTAGGATCTGCTCGTCTAGACTTCTTAGCCCCAAAGGGAGGGATATTTCTCCCAAGAAATATAAAATAATTCCAAAATTATTTAAGACTTACCTGGCACCTTTTGGCTCCTAAATTTTCCAAATCAACATAAAAAAAGGGAACTACTGTACTGCCTTGAGTGATTGATTCTCATTACCAAGTGGACATTAGGCTGCTATTTTAAATTAGAGATAAGTAGGAGGATATCTTGAATACATGCATTCAGATAGTATTACCATATCCTGTATTAGTATTACCATATCCTGTGACAAAAATCAATGGAAATGTAATCGAAAACTACAACAACCCAATTAAACAGGACTATTAATGTCTCATTCCATTAAGGAATGGGGTTTTATGTCACTTCACTGAATAAGTAATCACAGGATCTTGCTAAGGGCAAAAGGAATATAGAATGGGTAGTGAGAGAAGGTTGTAATAAGCACTAATTGCAAGCATATGTCATGTCAAAGAAATGGGCAATACAATTTTTATTAGTACATCTTATAACTTATGGATATATTTGTTTTTTGTGCATTGTTTTGTCTTTATTTTCACGTCCCTATTTCCTTATCATATAGCATATGATCTATTTTTATTATGTGTTACTTTATTTCACTGTATTCAAGTTAAAATTCATCAATAATAAGAGTTAATACCACCCAAGATCCTCGTTCCTCTTCTGGAGCAAGGGCTAGTGAATTATTGCTTGTATGCGTAAAAGTTGTATCATATTAAGATTAAGTATAAAAGACAGCCCTGCTAACCACTGTAGCACTGATGTGGAGAAAGTAGCCATAGTAATTGCTGAGGGCAGGAAGGGGGAAGAAGAGATGAAATGTGGGGGAATTTTCAGGACTTGGAGTTGTCCTAAATTATACTGCAAGGACAGATGCTGGGAAATCTATATCCTGTCATTACCCACTGAATGTACTGGGGGAGATGTAAACTACAATGTAAACTTTAATCCATCCCATGCAGCAGTGCTCCAAAATATTCATCAAATGCAAGGAATGTGCCACAATGAAGAATGAGGTTGTTGATGTGGGAGGATAGGGGTGGGATGGGGTATGGAGCATTTGGGACCCTCTTATATTTTTTAATGTAACAGTTTTTGTGATCTATGTATCTTTTTTTAAGGAGACAATTTATTAAAATTTTTTAATTTAATTTTTTTAAATTAAAAAGAGTAAGTTCAACATTGCTATGGATTTATTTGGAGGTTATGTTTTATGTAGATACATCTGTATTCAGATTTGACAAGGGATTGCCTGTGATTGTTAATTTAAGGTACCAAATTGGCTAGGTTATACTGCTCAATTCAAATACTGGCCTAGATATTGCTGAGTTGATATACTGTATGTGTGATTATATTCTACAAATTATTTACTTTAAGAAAAGGATATTACGCTTTTCAAACAAAAACCAATAGATGCAACAAACAAACAAAACTATGATTACCAGAAATAGAAGGCATTCTGCATGAAATTTAAATTGTCTATTTTCTTAATTTCCAGCCTGTTTACTTCCTTAAGAAATTTGGATTCAAGAGTTCAATGTCATTCTTACTATAGTTTTTCTGCCCTAAAGAATTAATCCTGCCATATGAAATTTAGACATGCCATCACAATCACTTATTCAACTGCTTAAAATAATCAGCTTTCTTTTATGTACATGCACATTTATTTGTTCATTCTGATTCTCTGGAAATCCCTCGCTACTAGGCATATGCACACACATTATTGTAATTGTAATCAATATTCGATGTTTCCTTGGAGTGAAACTAAGACCTATGTTTTAGTCCCCAGAGAATTCCCTCAAGAAAACCCTTCTGAAGTTCCATGTATGCCTTCGCACTAACCCCAGGCATTTCTGTCTCTCCTCCTATTCATGGTAGAGAAATATGTAGGAAATTATGGTTGCTCATATAGATGCAATGCTGCTTTGCCTCTTCCAATAACACGTGGCCCCCTTTCCCTGGAAGTAATGGGAGAGCTCATATATATCACCATGAAAAATGTATTCAGTTGATATGCCTATTGGTTATTTTCAATTTTTCTGGTTCAACATAAAGTAGTATGGTTGGTGATGGAGATTAAATTCCCCCACTCATGCACTTTTAGGTCTATATTTAAAGAATGAAAATTCCTGGAACTTGGTGCTCCTGGGCAGGGAAGTTGTGATTGTTGTGAAAGATATGATTTATACCCATCTCTGTTGGGATATGCATTCACAACTTCATTCCATTGCTGATCACAGAGTCATATATTGAATAGACCCTGTTAGGGAAAGAAATATGTGGCTTCAATAAAATCCTTTTTCCATGATGAATGTGCTTGTGGAAGTTCGGATTGCAATCTGTTCACATAGAACACACCAACTTACATGATAAACGAACATTTTGTGGAGTTTCCTATTGTCTTCAGAGGATTACTGTCTTGCATAAAGAGCCATTTGGCATGAGCCCCTTATAATATCAAAGAAAATAATTACCACTTTTTAAAGAGATACAGAAAATGAAATATATATTCTCATCAAAATATTACAGTAAACATATAATCTACCTCTCCAATGTACTCTGTGATTGTCTCTTTATTTTGGCTCCTGATTTCTATATTTCATATTGTCACTTATTTTTCAAGGATGAATACCAAAACCTGAAAAAGATATTGCGAAGACAGAAGCTAATTCTGAAGGTAAATGTTTAAACTGTTTTAAGAGGAAACACATGCAAATTTTTCATTTGATTTAGTGTTGGCTGACAAGACTAAAAATGCACACACATATGAAAAATGGATTCAGTAATATTACATATTGTAAAAAAAGAAGTGACATTAAGAATGTTAAATATAAACATTACAAAGCCTCGATTATTGATTTTATTTTTTGTTTACATTTTTTAAAGAAACTAAGGCAAAACAATTTCAAAATGACTAAAATATAGAATTTTAATTTTGCTTCTAAACAAACATGAAATCTACAACAAGAACAAATAATCAGAGTTTACTAACACTTATGAACAAAGACAAATGTCTAAAAAGCATTCAAATTAATTATTTCTTCCTTACTAGCCTCTGGTTTGCATCTCTTTCCTTAGGGTAGTACACAGAATTTCTTCCACATCTATCTTTGGTAACTATAGTCTTTAAATTCAGAGTAGTTTTTTTCTTCCAACATAGTTCATTTGTTCCTTCAGGAAATACGTGTGCACCTGCCTTTTGGGCTTTAATGATGAGATACAAAATTGAGTCTATCAGGCTAAAATGTAAATCATTATGCAAAACAGAAGATAACTAAAAATTTAGAAAATTGTATAGTTTAAAATTTAAACCACAATTTAAAAGAAAATGTTACCTTGTTTGAAAGCTATTGTCTCAGTATCTGTACATCAGTTTCAATAAGTACAGTATGAATACGTAAAAAGTTTTTTGCTGTGGAAGGGAAAATGGTTTTATGTTGCATATGTGAGAGTACTGAATATTTTATATATGAATTACTGTGATCTAAAAGTTTTATGAAGGTAAGCTTACTAATTAGGCAAAATAAAAGGAAAAGAAAGGACGTAGACACTGAGGAAAAGACTGAACTAGATGCCTTGCCAATTTTTATACAGGGCCACACTTATTGCAGTGATGGAAGGTAAAACATCAAAAACAAACATTTGCATTTTTAAATTTTTTGATACCTCTATTTATTTTTTACCTTAATTTTTCTAAATTACTATGTATACTAAATCTAACCTTTAAACTCATCACTATATTCAATTTTACTATTAATGGAACCTGGCAATATATTGGGCTTCACTTTTGAAGAAATTTTGGATCACAGAGAGGGTCAACTATGGCAGGAGAGGAATAATGGTGTGGGATGTTATTAACAGGGGACATATGGTTGGCAAGGAGTTCTACAGGGCATATATCCAGACTACATAAAATGTTTGGATATTTTCATAGTGATTACAATTAAAATCAACAAATGAGTGAATGCTGAGTTCCTAGCCAGGGGAGCTCTATCACGATCCCTAAAGGAATAGTAACAATCCCCCAAGTGCAACAGCAAAGACCAAAAAAGAATGAAAGTCTAACAATGAACCCTTGATATTAATGGCTATGCTTGTGAGCCTGTGCACCTGAAATAAGAACAAGGCATAGAGCTGCAGGGTGCCTAAGAGTTACCTCCTGAGAGCCTCCATGTTGCTCAAATGTAGCCAGTCTCGAAGCCAAACTCAGCATGTAAATGTGTTGCCTTCCCCCCATGTGGGACATGACTCCTGGGGATGAGCCTCCTTGGTGCTGAGGGATTACTACCCAGTACCAGCTAATGATGTAACTAGAAAATGACCTTGAATAAAACCATCAATGCGGTCCAGCAGAATATCTCAATCTACATATAACACCAGCAGTTACAAATGCTTTTTTTTTTTGGTCACAAAATAAAGCAGGTTTATTAACACTGGCAGAAGGACAGGAGAGGGTTTCAAATCTTCCTCCCCTGATTAAAAATGCTTTTTGATCTGACTCAAAGGGGGAAATGGAAAGGACAAATGATTTTATATGGCTATGTGTCTCCAAAAAGCGCCGGGTGGTTTTCAGAGGGGTTGCACTTTTGCACACATCAGCAGAGTACCAGAGACAGAAAAAGTAGATAGAACCCTAGGTATTGGTTCTTCTGAGGGCTACAGAAACCCACAGGTTCAATGGTCATGGCAGTTGGAGTTCAGTGTCATGTCATTTGGCCCTACTTTGGGGTTTGTGTTTCTATGTAATGGAGCTGGTCTCAGATGTGATTTTATTCACAAGCCTCTCCTGTTACTTTTACTGGAACTGTAGTTGGTGCTGGGGTTTAATATATACCCAGGAGGCATGAATCTCTGGACTGACCATGTGATAGTCAGGCCCTGAGCCTCAACAGACTTCAGCTCCTACACTCTGATTTATTGGACTTACCCCACTCAGCTAATATGGATTTGAAGAAGGCCTACTACCAAACCAGGGAGGCAAGAGTGCCTACAACTTAAAGCAGAAAGATTGCATCCAGCATCCACGTGGAATCTAAGGCCCTTCTTGATATAGATGTGGAGTGGACACAACCATTCTAAGGTCCACAGGATGGAGGAATAGAGTATGGATTAGAGTGGACTTATTGATATTCTATTCATGAAATATTGTGATTAGCGATCGAAGAAAATGTGGCATTGGTGTGGAGTAAGCGGCCATTGTGACTGCTGGGGGTAGGGAACTGGAGGAAGAAATGAGATGTGGGGGCATTTTCTGGACTTGGAGTTGTCCTGGGTGGTGTTGCAGGGACAGTTACTGGATATTGTATGTCCTCCCATGGCCCACTGGGTGGAACGTGGAAGAGTGTGGTCTATGAATTGGACCATTGACCATGAGGTGCAGCAATGCTCAGAGATGTATTCACCAAATGCAATGAATGTCTCATGATGATGGAGGAAATTGCTTTTATGGAGGAATGAGTGGAGTGAGGGGGGTGGGGGTATATGGGGACCTCATATTTTTTCAATGTAATATTAAAAAAATAAAAAAATAAGGAATATAATCAATTCCACATAAACATTAAAAAATAAAGATTGAATGAACAATTTCAGCAGAACTGTATTATACAAGGTCAACATATGAGTTAAGTGTATTTTTACAAACTTGTGGTGAAGACACACTGTATTAAATTTAAAATAATAGAATTTAATATAGCATTATGAATAATTAAGAGATAAGAATATGTGGACACCTTGCAGAGCCTCTCCTTCACCCTTGTTTGTGTGCTTCCTCCATCTCTTTTGGTTCTAATTAGAACCAAGATTTTCAGCACCCAGAGGAGATGCTGCATTGTCAGGATCATGCTTATTAGAATAGATCATTTTGGAATACAGATAATGATCCCTAAATATGGGGCCACATCTCCATCAATGCTGACATATTCCTATGTTAGCTCTCCCTGACATAGTTCTCCCTGAAGCTGAGCTCCATTACTTTTGAGGACAGGTCCTTGCCACTGCCTTCCTCTCAGAAGAAGCAAAAGAGGAAGACAGTGGTAGCCCAGACACAAACATCACCTGAATGGAGGCAGGCAGGTGGTACAATGGAGGGTCAACATAAAACCACTAAGAACAAGTTCCCGGTCCAGGAGACTGTATGTGTGAGATTGGGGAGGGATTTTGTTTCAGAAGCTGTGATTTTCCTCATCCAGACAGGATCCACACAAAGCCACTCCAAGGATCTTTCTTTGTTCAGAACATCAAACACTATTACAACAGGATTCAACCTTGTCAGCATTTCTCTCCTTGCCCCAGGAAAGAATACAAAGTATTGTTTCTGCATGGGTCATCTGTTTGTAATTGAAATCATTACATATTATCAGGGATTGCCAAGTTCAGAATATTTCATGCACAAAATAATATTCTTATTAGACCTCAGTTTTGAGCCCAACTCAGAAGGGGCTCCAAGTCTTTTTCTGATGAATTCCCTCAATCCTAGTTATTTCAAGATTCTGAATTTTGAATAATCTGAATAATATTCTACATGGCATTAAAGCAGTGCATATATTATCAGAGGGACACCTTCCCCTGATGAGGAATTTTGACAAGTCTGTAAATATTTCTGTTTTCAGAACTGGAGAGCTGTATAGCTGGTATCTGGGCAGAGTTCTGGGAGGTTTCTGACCATTCTAGAGTGTGAAGAATGTCTGAATAGGAAAGAATTATCTAGGATGCAATGTCAAAACTACAGCATTGATAAATTCTGATTAAAAATTCAATTCTTTCCTAACTTCTTGGAAATGTACTGTTTTGGCAGAGAGAAGTTGGATGATTGTGGTATTGAAGGCCAGGACACAATAAATCCCTGAGAAGGAATATTTATTAACAGCTGGCTGAGCCCAGTGGACTTTTGCCCAAAAAACTGAGCCCTGAATAGGATTTCTATGTCCCTTTTAAACAGAGGATTAGGAGTGGGGGACTCAAGCGGTACTTTTATGCAAAAGGGACATTCTTTGTTAGTTTCTTAGAGTTTTAAGTGTTTGTTTGAATGCCAGGTAGGATTGAATTAACATATGACTCATATTCTCGGGAAGCTTGAATTAACATATCACCCACATTTCAGGCAAGCTTGAATTAACACATTGCCCACATTGGATGGAACGTGAGAGAGTCTGGGCTATGATGTGGACCATTGACTATGGGGTGCAGTGATGCTCAGAGATGAACTTACCAGGTGCAATGGATGTATCACGATGATGGGAGAGAGTGTTGCTGTGGGGGGAGTGGGGGGCGGGGGCGGTGGGGTTGAATGGGACCTCATTTTTTTTTTAATGTAATTAAAAAAATAATAATAATAAATAAATATTTAAAAAAAATAAAAATAAAAAAAAAAAAGGATGTGAGTTTGAATACACAGTCTGCATCCTCCCTGAATTTCCAAACACTATAGAACCTATATCACTTAATTGGCATTCTGGGAACTAGGTTTTCATAGATATAGAATTAGATGAGTTTGAATTTATACACAGGCTATATTACTTCCCCCCTTTGATGTCTGCTTAAGGTCGTTAAGCTTCAGCATCATTATTGTGAAACTGACTCGTATGTACATAGAGCCATGAAATGGGTAGCTGTCTGTGTTTTTACTATACCATTTATTAGGGCATGTATCCTGCTTAATATGAAAGGGAAGAGGCAAGGAAGTATGTTGCATTCTCCTATGAGGAAGGCAGTTATTCTCACTAGAAGTTTGAAATTGTTTCCTATTGACAGTTTCCAAAGGGATTATTTAAATTCCAGCCATTCCAGGTTTGCAATGGGAAATGAGCAATTTTTACCATTTTGTTTGTAATTTCATTGAAAACCTTTCCAGTGCTGTATAGTTCAAGGTAGTAATCAGAGAAATTGAACTTTCCACAAATTCCCCTTCAGGTGCCAGGAGATAGTCTAGGGTGAGATGGGTTTGATAAATAGCATTTCTGAATTTAGATTGCTGTTGGGCTAGTAATTTTAGAGCATGAACATTTTCATTACTCATTATTTCTACCATGGCTTGTAAGTGGATGATTAACTTTAGCATATGGATAGGGGTTTGAGAAATCCACATGCCATCCTCTGCCCAAGTTGCTGTCCCATAGTACTGGACTATAGAGTCAAGGGACCATTCATCATCTCCACAGGTAAAGGAAGCCTTTTTTCTCATATGTTTTGATATACTCGTTGGCTCAGCTCTTTCCCATCTGCTAAGGGAATGAGGAAGAAGGAGAGTTTTATTGTACTGAACATACAAGTAACAAACCAATTTTGAGGAAGTTCTCAGAATTCGACTTTCCCAGAAATCCACTACAGACCATTTGGGCATTAAATGGGCCATTTCCTGTGGACTTCCACACTTCAATTAATTTGGGGAAAGTACAAATTATGAGAATGAAGTCAGATTCAGTCCGTGTTCCCCAAGGCTCTGTATGGTTTCCAACAGATCTGTAGGAGTTTAGGCATACCCTTTAAGCACAATATTTTCCTATGACAGAAATTTGCAAGGGCCACATGCCATCTCGGGGGATAGCCAGGAGGTCAGTTTTATTATATGGTTGGCTGTAATTTTATTCTCTAGTTTCCCAGGGCCACTGGTCTTTCATATTAGTTCCTCCACATACTTATCATGGGGAGACAATTAAGACTGCTCCTACTAACTCAGCTAGGTTTTTAAAGAGGTTTCTTTGCTACTTGCAAAATGGAAAAGTGTCTTTCCATTTCCTCATAGAAGGAGTGGAACAGAGAGTGGACTTCACTTGTGAGTGGGTATTCCAGATAAACAACACCAATGTAGACTCCTGGGTCTACTCCTTTATCATCAATGCAGAGACCCATTTGTGCTCCCTGGGTGTGCCAGGATTCAGGGTTTAGGGTGGTGTGGTTTAAGGGGTTACATTGACTGTGTGGACAGTTAGACTGGAGCAGTGCTTGGTGTATGGTTCTTACACAAGATGAGTTTGTTTGAGTTGTGGGTATCTGGATTACATTTCCAGAACCCTGGAGCAGCTAGCTTAACCCAGCAGTGGTGTATCTGTGGGGTTATTTCAGCTACTTTCACTGCAGTGGGGGTGGATAAAATGACAAGATATGGTCCTTGCCATCAAGGGATTAGTGGAGATGATTTCCTCTTTTTGACCCAGAATGCATCTCCTGGTTTGTATAGGTATATGGAGTTGCTTAATCTAATGTGGGCACTTTCTTGGACCCAGTCATGCAGGTTTTGTAGAGATTTTCCTAAGCTGATCATTTGCTGAGCTATTGATAAATTACCTTTTTCCGTGAGATCCCCTTCTATATCTTGGGTAAAGGCGGGGGTTCCCAAAGAGAATTTTATAAAGGATTATGCTTAGCTTTTGGTTTGGGGTGACTCGAATGTGGAGGAGGGATGTTGGGAGTATTTCCAACCATGTTAGCCCAGTTTCTTGGCAATATAAGGTTTATTGTACATTTCCCTTGTTCTTCTTTCTCTGAGCTTTGTAGTTGGTAAACCGTGCGCAGTTTCCATTAGAGATTGCTTTGAAAATCTATTGAATGATTTCAGAAACCAAGGTGGGTCGGTTGTCAGAGCCAACTAACAGGGGTAGCCCATATCAAGGAATGATTTCCCTGAGGAGAGCTTTGGCCACTTCTTCAGCCTTTCAGTTCAAGTGGGGAAGGCTTACACCTAGCTGGAAAAGGTGCAAACGAAGACTAGGAGGTATTTGTAGCCTCCAGATCGTGGTATTTCAGTCAAATCAACTACTAGATTTTTGAGAGGCATATTGCCAATGTTTTGGACTCCTGGAGCTCCTGTGGGTCCCTGACAAGTGTTATTATTTTCACATGTCATGCACCACTGGCATATGGCATAGGTGATAGGCTAGACTTGGGATGTAGAAGAAACTTTCTAAAACTTCTTTAGGATGGGTTTTTCCCAAGTGTGTGTTTTTGTGGTACTCCTGAACTATGGTTGTGGCTAACATTCGAGGTACCCTATTCTGTGATTGGGCAATGTCCACCACCGATTTGCAACTTGTGTCCTGCTCTCTGAGAGTATCCACTCTCTTTTGGCTTGAGTATATTGTGGCTCCCAGTGATTCAGAGACTGCAGGATGAGAGCAGGCAGTGTATATTGGAGTTTCTAATAATTAAAAGATCGAGGAATGAGGGCAGTGGCCAGGTCCTCAGATAGGGATCCCTCCCTTGCCATTCTTTTTGCTTCAGCATCTGCCCTCCAATTTCCTTGATTGATGGGGCTGTGGCTTGTCTGGTGTCCCTTACAGTGCATCACATCCATGTTGATGGACTCCCAAACTGCTTCTAATATATCCAGAATCTGTATGCCATATTTATTGTCCTTTCTTCCTGAGTTAATAAGTTCTTTTGGTTTGTATAAGGCTCCATGCATGTACAAGGTAAGAAAAGCATATTGGAGTCTGTGTAGGTGTTAACCTTGGCCACAGTCACAAGTTGTAGGGCTTAGGTGAGGGCAATCAGTATGACTTTTTGTGCAGATGTGTTACCCAGGAGTCACAGGACCTCCACTGTAGTGTTGGAGATCACCACAGTTTATCCCAGTCACCGGTCACTGCCCTGAACAAAGCTACTCCCGTCCATGTCTGGATTTGGTAGTGGCTAGTCGTGGAGGCCCAACCTCCTGGAATACACCTCTTGCAATGTCTTCAGGCCATTATGGGTTGGAACCCCTGGATCAATGGGTAGCAGGGTAGAAGAATTTAGCGTTTTTATGAGTTCCAGTTGCACAGATGGATTTTCACATAATAGGGTTTGATATTTAACCAGGTGGCTGTTAGTAAGCCAATGTATTCCTTTGGCTTGTAGGATTGTGACTATTGCATGTGGAACCCAAACAATCATAGGCTGCCCAAGAGTAAGTTTTATGTCTTCTACAGTTAGCAATGCTGCAACTGCTACAGCTTGCAGGCATGAGGGCCATCCCTGGGCTACAGTGTCCAGTTGTTTGGAAAGATATTCTACTATTCTTTGCCAGGAACTCAGGTTCAGAGTGAGTACACCTACTGTGATGCTTTGGTGATTATGGACATAAAAATAGAATGGGTTAATGAGATCTGAAAGCATGAGGCTCAGTGTTTCCATCAGAGCCTGCTTGACAGTGGTGAAAGTGATTTTTTATGGGGCTTCCCACAGCAGGGTCTCACAATCTACCCCCTTTGTGGCTTCATTTAAAGGACACATATGGATCTGAAAATTGGGGATCCAAATGTGGCAGAACCTAGCTGCTCTTAGGTATTCTTGCAACTTTCAATGAGTGCTGGGCTCAGGGAGGCTAGAGATTGCTTCTTTTCTTTCTCGTTCTAGTGAACATAGCCCCTGTGCTTTTTTATAACCTAGATATTTGTCCTGAGGTAGGCAGATTTGGGCTTTCTTTTTAGACACCCAATAACCTTCTCATTGTGGATGTTTTAAGAGGGCATGGTTTCTGCTGACACAGTCTTACTGGGTGGGCTTTCTGAGGATGAAGATGAGACCACCTACATATTTGAGGAGAAAATAATAACAGCTTTCTTGTTTAAAGGACTTGCGAACACTGGTCAGGGCTTGTCCAAAAATAGTGGGCAAATTTTTTAATCCCTGAGGGAGCTGTGACCAGGTTAGCTGTTGCTTTTAAGAGGAACTTGTAAAGTCACACATAAAGGCAAAAATCGGTTGACTCTGGGGTGCTATCCAAAATGGAAGAAGGAATCTTTAATTCCTGGCATGAAAAATTGAACACCACTGAGTTTATTAAGCTGAGGAGAGTGTAAGGGCTGGGAACAACTGAGTGTAGGGTCAATACTGCAGAGTGGGCACCTCGCAAGTCCTGGATCAGGCAGTAATCCTCATCAGACTTTTTAACTGGGAAGTGTGGGCTATTCCATGGAGAATGACATGGCTTTATGATGCCTTCATTCAGCAATCTCTGAATATGTAACTGGACTTTTTCTTGCACTTCATGTGGAACTGGATACTGCTTTATGTTCTCTGGGCTGGCTGTGGGCTTTATTTCAACACTAATGCCATTCACATTGGGTTGCCTGAATCCCATACTTTGGGCACATCCTTGAAGAAGATCTGTGCAGCCACAGATTGGTTGGTTTTCCTAAGGCAGAAAAGTCTCCAATCCTTCTGCAGAGTGGGGGTTAGCAGTATTTTCAGAGACTTTGGTGGTCTCAGTGTTAACATGGATTTCCCAGTGGCATCAAAGGTAATCTGAGCTTGTAGTTTAGACAGCAGATCCCAATCCAAAAGTTGGCTGGTCATTCAGGAAGTTACCGGAACTCACGTGTGACATCTTGCTGCCTGTTGTCACAGGTCCTGGCTTGGAGGAAGGGCCACCGGGTGCTTTTACCATTTACCCCAGGATAGTGTCTTGTCTATTTGATAATGGCCTGACTGGCCTGGTCATTTTGGAGTGTTGATCCCTAGGTTTGACAATCATATGTATGGTGTGAACCCCAGTTTGGACCCTGACCATAGGCACTAAGGGGCTGAGAGGAGTCTTGCCTGTTCTAATAGTTCTCATCAGAGCCCTCTATCCCCACAAGACCAATGAGATGATTTGCAGGTTTTCCTTCTGAATTTTTGCAAACTGAATGTTTAGTTTGCAATGCTCTGCTTGCTCTCCTGGCTAATGCTTTGGCCATTTTCTTGGCATTGAAGACCAGGATGTCAGAAATCTCTGAGAAGAATGATTTTTTAACAGCTGGCCAGACTTGGTTAACATTTCTCCAAATAATGAGCCTGAATAGGATTTCTAGGTCCCTTTTATACAGAGGATGTAAGCGTGGGGGAATCAAGTGGTGCTTTTATGAAATAAGGACTTTCTTTATTACTTTCTTAGAGTTTTAAGTGTTGTTTGAGTACCAGGTATGTCTGAAATAACATATCACTCATATTCTTGGCAAGCTTGAATTAACATATTGCCCACATTCCAGGTAAGCTTGAATTAATATATTGTCCACATTCTGTCTGGATGTAAGTTTCAATACACATTCAGTCTGCATCCTCTCTGAATATCCAAAGCCTATAGAGCTTCTATCAATTGGCTTTCGGGGAACTACGCATATAGAATAGACTGAGTATTAGATAAGTTTGAATTTATGCACAGGACATATTATTACAACTGTGGAAAATCATGTTTTATGTAGGCAATTTAACCCTTAGTAAAACTGAGACAAAACAAATCCAGACCTAATCTTATGTTTGCTGAGAGGGCCCTCCTCACTCATATGTTTTATGGCCTGTGAGCAATTGGTGCAATTTTCCAGGATCTGAACTTGCCCTGGGAACTGGGAGAGCTTCATGGGTAACACAGCAGTGTGCCTATGCAGCCACCACCCGCTTTTTCTATGGGGCAAAAGGTACAGAGGGAAATGCTCTCAATATTGGGGCAAATGCCCAGAGTTTGACACAGATGTCCAGAGTCTCAAGCTCTTCTTTCTTGCAACAAGTAGATGCGAAAAGAAAATGCCTCCTGTCATCTATCCGATATGACTACACCCACAGAACTCTGGGCAATGACATTTCATCTTCCATAGGCCCTGGGCCTGGAATGCACTGAGGAGAAGGGAGGTTTATATTCTGGGATCTGTGTACAATGAATTATCAGAGTCTTCTCTTAGAAAACTGGCTTCAATAGGGAGTGAGTCATTATGACCTCCCTTTAAAAAATACATCCACCATGTACAGTGCTTTTTGAGGAGATGGTGAGAAAGCACAGCATTTTTTTTCTATGACTAATTTGCTTTTCCATGCACTCAACTTCAGATGTGTTTAAAATGACTTTTTTCATAGAGAGGTCTGGAAGCAGAGACTGCATGTCCAGGAGAAAGTTCATGAGAAGGTAGTGACCTAATGTGCCCCATGGTGAATGGTCATGCAAATGGAGTCCCTTCCTCTGTTTTTGAGAACAAGTCCAGGCCCAGGCCATGCAGCTGTAAGAGAGGAGGCCCCCGGCTGGTTGTCTGAGTTCTTCCTTTCTGTGCACAAGACAGAGAAAAGGAAGCACCATGAAGTGTGTGCTGACCTGGCTTTTCCTGTTGTCAATTTTCCATGGTAATAGTATGATGAAACTGGAAATGATGCTGTGTGTAGGATTGTGTGTGTGTGTGTGTGTGTGTGAGTAGGGTGTGTGTGTCAGTGTCTCTCTCTGTGAATCAAATTTTACTTATATTGTTTATAGGTGCCTTGTCTGAGGAGCAGTTGGTGGAGTCTGGGGGAGACTTGGCACAGCCTGGAGGGTCTCTAAGACTCTCCTGTGCAGCTTCTGTTTTCACATTCAGGAGCTATTAAAAGCCCTGTGATCACCAGACCCCAGGGAAGGGCTGGAGTGAGCCTCATATATTAACAGTGGTTGTGGTAGCATAATGTATGCAGACTCTGTGAATGGCAGTTTCCCACTCTTCACCCCACCCCCCTCCTCCCACACCAACAACCTCTTTCATCATTGTGGCACATTCATTATATTTGATGAACACCTTTTGAGCACTGCTACACTACATGGATTATAGTTTACATTGTATTTTATTCTCCCTCAGTCGGTTCAGTGAGTTATGGCAAGATAAAAAATGTCCTACCTCTGTCTCTGCAATGTCATTCAGGACAACTCCAAGTCCCAAAAAGGCCCCCATATTGATGCGGGCTATGGGTGGGGAGGTATTTGTCTCTTCGGCGCTAACCTTAACCTAAACTGTCTGTCCAGACTTCTGGGTGTGGAACGGTAAGAGGCTGCAGTCCTGCCCTTGGTGACCATGGCAATGACTCCAGTCCTAGGAAACAGTTTAACAATGCAAAGTCTATAAACTTTAAATATTCAAGGAAAATGCAAATTAAATGTGCTAGAAGCTTATCTAGAATGTATGAAGTCCATGCTAAAAGCTTACCTAGGCTGTGGAAGATATATGATAATTCAAGCCTATTGAGAACTGAAACAAAAGGACCATTTGGCCTTTCTCTCTGTATAAAAGGGACTCAAAAAACTTGTTCTGGGCTCAGGTTTGAAACAGAAAGCTCCCCCATCCAGGCAGCCATCAATAAATCATTTTTCCTTCTCTAAATAATCCCTGAATCCTGGCCTTTCTATATGTAAATGATTGAACATCTCTCAAATTCTAAAAAATTTTGGGGGGCTCTCCCAGATTGAAAATGAAGGCCAGAGATGATAGCATTTTGCTGCCTCCTCCAAATCCCCGAGGAAGGTGGGGGGACTCGGGTGAACCCCAAATCTGCCACCTCTGGATTAAATTTAATCCAGAAATGATGTGGGCTCCATCAGAATCTTCCCAACAAAAATCGAGGGCAATGGAAGATGTGAAGAGAAAGATTCTGGGAATGAAAATGAACTCTGAACATGGAAGAAGGTAAGACTCCTGGGTTATCACAGTCTGGGGAACCTTAGCTTTAATTGCTAGGGAGGGAAGCTAATCACCTCCTGAGAAAACACTAGTAGCCCCAGAAAATTGGGGGGTCACCATTCTCTCTATGTCTGGAATAAGGAGAAAAACTGGGAAAAAGTCTGGTGTTTTGGTTTTGTCTAACTGCATGTTAGAATGTGGTACGGTGTTATATCCACTGAAGGATTGGAAGCTTGATTTTGATAGGAAAGGCTTTTATAGGTTCAAATCCTAACATCCTGGAGAAAAAAAGGGAAAAAGCCTGGTGTTTTGCGTTTGTCTAACTGCATGTTGGAATCTGGTACTGATCTTATACCCACTGAAGGAGTGGAGGCTTGATTATAATAGGAAGGGCTTTTTATAGGTTCAAGTCCCTACATCCTGGAAATTGGTCTGGATTTTTTAAAAAACTTGGTTACAGGAAAATGGATCAGTTTTTCTAGTGAAGCTTGGTCTGGGTGTAAAGTTAAACAGTGAAAAAGGTCTACCTGGAATCTTTTGTCATGATGGCTACAGGGACAACCATGCTGAAAAAATAGAGAGAGAGAACTTGTGGGTCAGATTAGTGACAGTTGTACTTCTGTCTGTGTCAGCTCAATGCTGGTGTTGGAGTTGTGTGGTTATGCAAAGTGGTGGAATTTAATTGAGCTGTAACCCTCCCTTTCCATTGGCAATGGGGTGAACTGATTATGGGGCAAAACTGAGGAGTCTGGATGTTTGCAGAGTCTGGAAGTTTGTGGGGTCTGGATATTTGTGCGTGCTCTGCTGCCTCATCTCTGGTCCACCCCTGAGTTGGTGCTTGGAGACCATCTGTGTTCACACCATGCACCTGGGTTTGCTGGGGCTGCCCCAGTCAGGGTGGCTGGGTCCCAGGGAGGGGTGCTCAATTTGAGTAGGTTCTGTCTGCCCATTTTGGCAGAAAGCTGGAAAGGGGGAAACAGCTTGCCCCTGTCCAGTGAGTTCACACCTTCTATTCATAAGCAGCATTCCTATTTGTTGTTGTGCACCCGACTGCCTAGAAGGGGGAAGTTAAAGGGGATGAAAAGCAGAATCAAAATAAATGCATTAAAGTTCCCTCCCTAGGGTGTCAAAAGCCAAAAATACATTTGCATTCTGCCCAGGTTATTTACTTTTCCAAATCTCTCTCTATAAAACTGTAAAATACTTTGGAATGTTTTAAAACTGTAAACTCATGTGAAGAAAGGAGGCTATCGCTTGAAACAATACACCTCTAATGACTTAATAGCCTTTTCAGTGGTCTGGCTGGGAACTTCAGGGTTGTGAGACTACAGAGGAAAAAGAAAAAGAAAGGAATGAAATGCCACTTTGAAATCTATGTTCACTTTTTGTCAGTTGCTGGCAGCTAAGATTTCACAGTAAAAAAGTAAAAACGTAGTTTAAAATGAATCTTTAAATGCCAATACTCTCTTGGTGTTGAATTAAATGCATAACTTGCAGATGAATATTTGTTTCATTACTAAGAAAAGGCATAACTTCACAGACTTGTTACTAATAAAATTCTTTTAGCTTAATTAATAGAGGTATCAAATTCACCTTAAAGTTAAAAAATTTATAAAAGCTGTAACTGAGAGTTAAAATCATTTATAAATGCTTTCATGTTATAAAACAGTGGAAAGATAATAACTGAATTAATTGGGTAAATTTAGCCTGAAACTATTGTTGTAAGTGTAAATTCTAAACTTGTTGCAGTGCTGTCCAGTGGCTCCGCTCCCAAAGAGGTAAGGATGAACAGAGCAAGACAACACACACTAACCACTCTGGAGACACAGGCTGGTGGCACAGGTCTGATTTATTGAGGAAGTGTAGTAGCTTTTATAGACCATGAGGCAATGTGCAAGCAGCTTACTGGCTATTCTAATTTAGTGAGGCTGATTGGCTCATGTGCTCTAGTTGCTGGGGGGAAGGCGGATTTCTGAGGGACATGCCTGGGCATGCCGGGGCATGTCTGCCGCATGCCTTGGCGCCATCTTTTGCGTGGAAGCCCAAAGGCCTTATAGTTAGAGATGTTTTCCTATGTCTAACAAGGCATCGGTGGCTTGCCCACAATTCCCCCTTTTTTCATTTATTAGAGGCAAGGTGAAGTGCCGGTATTGTTTTGTGCTATCGTGACTGTGCCTGTCTTAGGTTGTCCTCCTCTGAGGATCTTACCTGTCATTGGTTACCAGTCAAGCTCTCTAGCCTGGTGTTTATCTCTGCATTTTTTACATGACTGCGAGGCCAAAGATATTCATGGCTTGAGAAATGGTTTCTGCAGTGCCTTCTGATTCTAGAGTGCTGACCATAGTCTGCTGGACAAATACTAAAGTTTTAACATCTTTGCAGAGGTTTTGCACTTTTTGCAGTACATATCTTATGCAGAGTATACACATTAGAAGAACAGATCCAATGATAACAAATGTTATGAGATTAGAGGGAGTGAAAAGGGATTGAAGTTTAGCTAGAATATTGGTGATCTGTGTGGTGTCTATGGTAGTCACTCGGGTGCTGTTAAGGGTCAGAATTTGATGGTTGAGCTGAGTGGTTAAATTTAAGAAGTCATTGTTCCAATGTCCGAGTAGGGTTTGTTTTAACATTGCTCTGGCTGCGGTAAAGTTTGTCATGCCATTGGTGGCACTGATGGGGGTAACACAAATGTGTGGATAATTAATGTCAGAGGCCAAGCTTGTCAGTTGCATTATCATTTGTACTTCTTCTTCTAGTGAATCTATTTGTTGTTGTACATTAAGTAGACCGCCATGAATATGATTATTGAGCAGGTTTTATGTTTGCATGGGGGTGGCCATTTTTTCGACTAAGTTGTTCTTTGTGTTAGCATTGGAATTTGTTTGCACTATAGAAGTGATAGTAGTGGCAGCGGCTGCTAGGCTAGCTATAATACCTGCAATGAGAGCTACAACTACACCAACTGCACTTTTTTGCCTAAAATGTAAGCACATAATTAATTCAGAAGAACCAGTCCACTCAGTAGCATTAACGGGAACCCATATTAAGGAGGGAATTCTAACAATAGTAGTGTAGGGATGCTTGGTATAGTTCCAGTAATTGGAAAGGATACAATGGGTGATGTTACAGTCAAAGGATTGGTTCCTTGAGTCTATAAAAAGAAAGGGAAGTGTTACGCAGGGTAAGGTGCGCACAGAGAGGGTGGCATTTGCAGTCTTATTGAGGTTGGCTGCCCGGTCTGAGTCATTCGTGTGTTAAGAAACCCAAGTTCCGTTAGTGAGCATGGCATTCATCAATATGAATGGACAAAGATCTAAGCAGGCATTTTCTCCACAGAGCGTCCATTTTCCAAAGACTGTCCTCACAGCATAGTGGGGGTCACGGCCTTGATTTGGATGTCCAATGGCTGGAAGGGCAGGGCTCGAGGTCCAGAGGAATGGAGTGATCCAAAGGAGTGTGCCTGAAGTGGTGTGAGCAATTATTAAGAGAAGGATACACCCAATGAATAATGGTGGTCCTGGTGCCTGTAATTGATGCAAGAGTCCGGAATCATTCTTTCTCCTTGGTGTTTTGGTGCTGTGTATTGACTTCATCTCTGGTGGCTGGTCTAATGAGCCAGCTGGGGACCCAGATTGGCTGTTGGGCATTCTCTGGAAAGACACAAGCATACCCTCGTCCCTGGGTTAATAGGGGATGGGGCCCTTGCCATGCATTTGTAAGGGAATCTAACTAATGGCATGGGGGTTGGAGTATTTCTAAGTCCTCCCCAGTGTCTGACTGCTGGGGTACAGCGTTCATTTTCAAATGTGAGAAAATTCATAGTGATTAATGTCTTATTTAGAATGTCCCTGGGGGTATCTCGGGTATATTGTCCCTTCATTTTTTTTATTTGGTTTTTAAGCGTGAGGTGGGTGCGTTCTATGATAGCTTGGCCCTGGGGATTGTATGGGAAACCAGTTTTTTGTGTGATGAGCCATGAGGCACAGAAATTTTGGAAGGATATGGAAGCATAGCAAGGTCCATTATCAGTCTTTATGGTCCACGGTATGCCCATTTGGTTGAAGGCTTGAAGGCAAGCAGTAATGACATGTCTTGAAGTTTCTCCTGCGAGAGCAGTGGCAAAGGTGTATTCTGAAAAGGTGTCTACTATGACATGTAGTTTTTCCAAAAATAGGTATGTGTATTACATCCATTTGCCAAATGGCATTTGGATGGAGGCCACGAGGATTTATTCCCTGAGGTTGAAGGGGGCCTAATAGAAGGAGAGGGCCACATTGTTTACATGAACAAGTGAGGTGTTTGCATTGCTGCTGTGTTAAGGAGGGGAAGAGATGATGGAGAGAAAGAATGGACATGTGAAACTTTGCATGAAGGAGTCTTGCCTAGTCTAGGTCTGTGGTTAATAATTTTACCGCAAGAGAGGAATCGGCTAAGGCGTTGCCGCTGGCAAGAGTTCCTGAAAGTCCAGTGTGGAAATGAATATGTTGGATGAGCCAGGGATGTTTGCAATTTTCAAGGAAGGATTTCAAGAAAAGCAACATATTATCTTGAATGGTCATTTTGTTTTTAAGGACTGCATGTGGCAATGCACGGATAGTATTAGCCGCATATGCACTGTCAGTGAATATATTGAAAGGGATGGATTGGTGATGTAGGAAAACTTGGAGGAGAGCACGTAGTTCTCCTTGTTGAATAGAGCCAGTATGTTGCTCGACATAGATGGAATCCGAGGCGCCGAGGGATTTTACTACTATAGAAAAGTGAGTTTTGTTAGCATTGGTAAAGATTGTAGCACTGTGAGGGATAGGAGAAGTTGTAGGAAAGGAGTGAGAGGAGAGAACAAATGGAATAAGAATCATGGCAGTGATGATTTTGTATTTTTGCAACTGGTTATCAAGTTGACCTGTGAATCCTGATAGGAGAGTTTGCATGTTCAAATCAGTTTGGGAAAGATTTTTTATTTGTTCTTGAGTGAATGGTAGAACTAAGGTGTCAGGTTCGATACCATACAAGAGAAGAGCTGTTTTTCTGAGTTTTCTCCCAAGGATACTTATGGCATCAAAATAAGGGGTAATTTTACCTAAATGACTAAAAGATAAGAGTACCCAAAAGAGGGGGGAATCCTGATATAGAAGACCTGTGGGCATCCCAGGGGAGTTGATGACTAGAGTGGAAAGAGGGAGTTTTGGTTGAAAGTGGGCTAAGTGAAGATTTTTAATTCTGTCACTTATGAGGCTCAGGCAGGCTCGTTCAGCACTGCCCACCAAACGACAGCTGGAGGGGTCAGGGTCAGCCTCCAGGAGGTCAAAAATAGGTTTTAGCTTGAGTGGTTATACTCAGAGGAGGACACGACCAATTGATATCACCTCAGAGTTGCTGAAGCACATTTAGAGTGCATTTATGTGGCAAAACAAGAGTGGGGACCACAGGACTGATAGAGCTCATGATGGTATAGCCTAAGAAGGTGTAAGGCAGGTAGTTTTGTACTTTTTAGGTGACATGGTGAGGCCCAGTTGCATAAGGCTATGTAGAAGAGATTTCAAGCAGAATTGTACATGTATTGGGTCTGGGTGAGCAATGAGGTTGTCGTCCATATAATGAATGATTTGACAAAACTGAGAAAGGGGATGGGTAGCTTCACTAATGAATATT
This sequence comes from Dasypus novemcinctus, assembly GCF_030445035.2. Taxonomy (NCBI): domain Eukaryota; kingdom Metazoa; phylum Chordata; class Mammalia; order Cingulata; family Dasypodidae; genus Dasypus; species Dasypus novemcinctus. Next base: position 57,454,797 of record NC_080691.1, on the reverse strand, counting down.
TGGCACATAGCTGGACTGTTTTTCATTCCTTGGGGGAGTACCTTCCACTGATAATATTGTAGAGGGACTGAATTATTTGTGACTGGTACAGAAAAGGCAAAGTATTGATGGTCGTCCTCATAAAGAGGAGTGGAAAAGAAACAATCTTTGAGGTCTATTGCAATAATGCAGTAATCGCATGGGATGGCTGAAGGTTGAGGAAGGCCTGGTTGTGGGGAGCCAAACTTTGTCATATGAACATTAATATTTCTGAGGTCATGTAGTAGCCTCCATTTACCAGATTTTTTTGGAATCACATAGATAGGAGAATTATGAGGACTAGTAGAGGGTTCTATGTGCTGCAAGTTCAATTGTTCTTGCACAAGGAGTTTTACCTGTTCTAATTTTACTCGAGGCAGTGGCCACTGGTCCATCCAAATAGAGTTTTGTGTTTTCCATGTTAATCTTATAGGTTTTGGTTTGGATAAAGTAAATAAAGGTGGAAGGCCAGTGGCCTTTATGCTTGGGGGTAATTTGTAGGATTAGTAGTGAGGACGGCTCCCACTTTGGGAAGAATGTCACACCCCCAAAGGGTATGAGTAAGGTTGGGTAAGACAAGGGGGCAGAAGCTGCCTTTTCTGCCATCCGGGTCTGTCCAAGTCAATGTTGATGTAAGCTGGTGTGAGGGTCTTAGGCCTCCCAAACCTTGAACTAGGGAACCAAGTTTTAGTGGCCATGAAGGGTCTGTGTCAGAAGAGCGGAGGACAGATAAGTCAGCACCGGTGTCTATTTGTCCAGTAATGGACTTTCCCTGCACTGTGAGAGTGAGAAATGTTTTACCTTGGGTAATGGGGGTAGTCCAAAAAATGTCGGGTGGGGGGCCCTCTCTTAGTTGCGGGGCTGAGAGGTGCCACTGATTTCATTTAAAGGTGGAATAGGATTGCCTTCAAGGTCAGTTTTTGAGTGAAAATCTCTCTTCAAATGAAGTCCTTTCCTACATCTCAGGCAGACCGAGGGGAAACATTTTGTGGCTTAGGAGTAACCACGAGAGGGCACTCCTTGGCTAAATGACCAGGCTTGCGGCACCTGTAGCAGGTTTTGTGAGGTGGCTGCATGCACAAATGGTCTGTTAAAGCAGCGGCTAGGACAGAAGTGGTATTAGTTGTAGCTGTCATAGCAGAAGCGGAGTGAGACCCAATGTCTCTGCAAGCAAGGACCCAGTCGTTGGGGCTTTTATTACAAATAGGCGTAATTGTTTGTTGACACTCGGTACTGGCACCTTCCCAAAGAAGGTCTTTGAATAAAGCATCTGCAGCAGCAGAATGGAAAACATTTCTATCAACGGCCTCCTTCACTCGACTATAATAGTCGGAAAAGGGCTCGTTTGGACCCTGCAGGAGTTTGGAGAGGTGAATAGGTTTTCCCTGAAGGTTGAGTTTTTGAAAAGAAATTTTAGCAATGATGAGGCACTGATCAAAATAGGGTGCTTGACATGCAGCTTGAACTGTTGGAAGAGCCCATTGCCCCTCCCTTTTTAAAGCATCAGCGGGAAGGGCCGTTATGCCGTTGGTAAAGGTTGTGCATGCCTGTTTTCTCTGCTTCATCATTGTACAAAGCTTTCCAGGTGATATAATCACCAGCAGTCAGAATGGCACATGCAAGGTTTTTCCAATCAGCACAATTGTGTCCAAGGGAGAGATTATCCGTTAACATCTGAGCATATGGATTATTAAGGTAGTCTTCCTGAATGGCTTTGTGAAGGTTAGAAATAGTTTTATGATCCCAAGGATAAAAATTGTAAGGGGTGTGATCGATAGGATTAAAGTTCACCGGGTAAAGGTGTGCAGGGGAAGGTGTGGGAGGAAGGACAGTGACGGATGGGTTAGCCAAGATGGCTACTGAACCAGAAGAGGAAGTAGAAGAGGAAGAAAAAATGGTGGGTGCAAGGGAAGGAGCGGGGGGTGAGGGGGGAACAGTTCTAGGGTCAGAAAGAAAAGGGCAAAGACCACAGGGTGGCGCTCTAGAGGAGGAAGAGGAGGGGGGTGGGGGTTGTGTATGAAGGGAAAGGGGAGGTATTGAAGAAGAGGAGCAGTTGGTCATTGCCAAAGCAAAGGTGATTAGGTCCTCCTCCTTTGCGGAAGGGGGGGGGGTGACACTCTTGTGGCCAGCAGCTTCACTGGAGCCTGTGGAGCAACGGCTTCCTACAGAAGGCCGTTAGTAGGTTGGTAGCAGGTGTCAGGATGAGCAGAGGGGAAGTTTCAGAGGGGGAGCAGTTGGGGCTTTGGGATATATCTTTGAGCTATGGGTATAAGGGATCATGGTCCGGTGGTACATAAGGAGGTACGGGGTAGAAGGAGTTGCAGGCATGATGGAAAGCAGGATTGGGGAAGGTACATCTAGCAAAGCACCTGAAAGGCAAGGATGAATGGTGAAGAGAGCGGAATAAGGCCTAGAGGAAAGGTTTTTCCCTCATGGACTTCAGCAAAGCGCACATGCTTCACGCATGTGGCAGGACCCCATAGGGTGGTTGTGGAGAACCAGGGGTTAAAACAAACAGCAAGGTCCCAATATTGATTAAGTTCCTTTTCAGAAATTTTGATGCGCCTACTTGCAAAAGGGCGTGTAGGGCACGCACTTGTGGAGCCTTCTCAAAGGAGGAAAGATTACACATTCTGAGGGTCACTTACCGACTGCAACGCCAACCTGCACAGGATAGCTTACTGATATCGTCTCTGGGGTTTCCAGGTCTCTGTTCGGGCACCAGATGTTGCGGTGCTGTCCAGCAGCTGCGCTCCTGAAGAGGTAAGGATGAACAGAACAAGACAACTCTGGAGACACAGGCTGGTGGTGCAGGTCTGATTTATTGAGGAAGTGTAGTAGCTTTTATAGACCATGAGGCAATGTGCAAGCAGCTTACTGGCTATACTAATTTATTGAGCTGATTGGTTCATGCGCTCTAGTTGCTGGGGGGAAGGCAGATTTCTGAGGGACATGCCCAGGCATGTCCGCCACATGCCTTGGCGCCATCTTTTGGGTGGAACCCCAAAGGCCTTATAGTTAGAGAGGTTTTCCTACATCTAACAAGGCGTCGGAAGCTTACCCACATAAACTAACCTTTCTTTTGTTTACAGTTACTTCAAGCCTAAGCTCACCACTTGCCTTTGCCTATGGTTATTTAATAAGAGCTTCTGCCCCTACAGTCCAGAAAGGGCTGAGACATCCCTGTCTCCTATCCTGCTTTCTCTCATGAATCCAAGTGTAAACTAAATTGCTGCCTGGTGGAATTCTTAGCCCTTAGGGTTAAACGACCACTGGAGTTTTATTATCTCCAAGGACTGGGGGGAAAAAGGAAATCTCCTGCTTTAACTCTCCATGTTCCTAACAGTGGCAATTCATGACAGAAACCATTTTGTCTCCCTGAGGATTCAAGAACTAATCTTGTTGCTTATCCAAACTTCTGCTAAATTCAAGGTAAAATGTAAAGTTCTGAAAAAAAAAGAATTGTTAAAACATTGGGAATAATTTGGTTACAATCCATTAGTTAAGAAACAAAATTCTTGTGTAAAACTGCATGGTCATAGTGTAAAACTGCACAGTCATAGTGCAAATTAAGAAAAGTTTCAGGAGTCTTTGAATTGTTTTGCAGTAACACTTGTTTTGTAAAAAATGGAAGTTTTAAGTAAGTAAAGTTATGTTTTTGTGTCAAACTATTCATGTCTGCCTATTTGCTCAAATTGTTGAGGTTAAATCAGCAGTTATATAAGTAATATATATTTCTAAAACCCAAATTAAGCTAAACAGTATATGAAATAATGCAAATTATAAGTAACACCAATGAGTTGTGTTTCTGTGTCTAACTATTTGTGTGTACCCATTTGCTCAGTGTATGTCTTCATACATCAGGATAATAATATCACATTAATAAATGAAAATTCTTAAAAGAGCTCTATTCAACCTTATGTTGAGAGAAGCAATCCAAGCATTTAAGGACAAATACTACATGACCTCAATGATATGAAATAAGCAAGCTGCCTAAGAGAGCAATAGACTGGAAGATAAGCTTACAGGAAATCAGGGGGTGGAGGAAGGATGTGAGTCGACATCTGCAGGGGTAGAATCTAGGATGAGCTGGTGGTAAGTATAAGCACAAAGAAGGGATAAAATGGGGGGAAGGGGTTGCCTTTGGGTGGGGCTTTGCGGGTTTGAGGGGGGCTGGGGATGGGCGGATGGGTAATATTGCCCAAAAAATTGGGGGGGAGGGAGGGGCAACATATTAACATAGGAGACTGTCAGGTGTTGGGTGAGAGTAAAATGCTGAGAAAACCGTATCAAAATATAATTAGGAGGGTTACCTCTTTAGGATGCTCGGAGGGGATGGTCTGACATGGGACGGACTCTTGGGGAATATCTGAATGCTCATTTTGCCAGGGTGGGCTCTACCATTGGGTAGAGACCCAAGTAGTGAGAGTGGGGGTGGACCCACATCCTGGGGAGGACAAATGCCATCAAAACAGAGGGAACTGTATCTCTCGAGAGAAAGGATGGCTCCCAGGGCATTAGGGAAGTTGAGCAAGTCAGACCCTGAACACTGCTGCAAGTATCTCAGGATTGGCTCCTCGGGAAATGGAGATTGGCTGCCGCTGTGGGCCCCAAGGGGAGGGGAAAATGGATGTTGAATGGATGGAACCAAGGTAAATGTGGGGGTAAGAAAGGAGATTCATGAGAGTACACAAAGATGGATATAAAACATGTAATATTACACCAAAAACATATAGGAGATGACAGACTAATAATGTAAACCATAATGTAAAACATAGGATAACTAAAAATTTAGAAAACTTTATATCCTAAAGTATGGACCACAATGTAAGAACAGATGTCACTTTGTTTGAAAGCTATTATCTCAGAGCCTGTACATCAGTTTAAGTAAATATGATATGAATAAGTTATAAGATTATCGCTGTGGAAGAGAAAAGGTTTTATGGTGGATGTGTGGAAGTACTGTATATTGTATATATGAATTACTGTGATCTAAGGCTCTTGTGAAGAGAAGCTCAATAATTAGGAAAAAAGAAAAGAAAATGATAGGATGTAGAATTTTTCCAAATCAATATGTATTCTAGATCTAACCTTTAAACTCATCGCTATATTCCATTTTACTAGTAAGGGAACCGAACATTATATTTGGCTTCACTTTTCAGGAAGTTTTGGATCACAGAGTGGTTCTACAATGGCAGTGGAGGAATACTGGTATGGGATGTTATTGACAGGCGACATATGGTTGACAGGAAGTTATACAGGGCATATGTCCAGGGTGCATTTTAATGTTTGGATATACTCATAGTGGAAACAATTAAAAACAACAGTTGGGGGATACTGGGTTACTGGCCAGGTTGGAGGAGGCACTGTCATGGTCCCTAGGCGAGCAGCGGCAGTCCCCCAGGGGCAACAGTAAGGAGCAGGAAGGAATGAGGGTCCAACAGTGAGCCCCTGATACTAATGACTATGCTGGTGAGCCTATAAGCCTGAAATAAGAACAAGGCCTAGAGCAGCACTGTGCCTGGGAGTTTCCTCCTGACAGCCTCCGTGTTACTCAAATGTGGCCAGTCTCAAAGCCAAACTCAGCATGTAAATGCAATGCCTTCCCCCCAGCATGGGACATGACACCCAGGGATGAGCCTCCCTGACTTCGAGGGATCACTACCAAGTACCAGCTGATGATGCAACTAGAAAATGATCTTGAATTAAAGGTTCAACACAGACCAGCAGAATGTCCCTGTCTACATATAATAGCAGGAGTTTAAAATGCTGTTTCACCTAAATTAAGGGGGAAATGGAAAGGAGAAATGAGTTTATATGGCTATGAGTCTCTAAAAAAAGAGTCTGGATGTTGTCAGAAGGATTGCCCTTATGCATACCTGAGCAGAGTCTCAGAGACAGATAAAGTAGATACAACTCCAGGTATTGGTCCTTTTGAGGGCTAAAGAGACCCACAGGTTCTATGGTCATGGCAGATGGGGTTCACTGCCATGCCAGTTGACCCTTCTTTGGAGCTGATGTTTCTGAGTGATGGAGCTGGACTCAGATGGGATGTCTTTTCACAAACCTTTCATGCTACTTTTCTGGAATTGTAGTTGGTGCTGGGGTTTAAGATATACCTAGGGGATTTGAATCTCTGGACTGACAACATGACAGCCATGCCCTGACCTCAACAGACTTCAGCTCCTACACTCTGATTTATTGGAGTTACTCCACTCAGCTAACATGGAGTTGAAGAATGTCAACCACCACACCATGGAGCCTAGAGTGCCTACAACTGAAAGCAGGAGGATTGCATCCAATATCCATGTGGAATCTAAACCCCCTCTTGACAAAGATGTGGAATGGACACAACCAAGCCAAGGTCCACAGGAAGGAGGAATACAGTAAGGATCAGAGTGGACTTAATGATATTCTACTCATGAACTATTGTGGTTAATAATCTAGAAAATGTGGTATTGATGTGGAAAAAGTGGTCATGGTGGCTGCTGGGTGCGGGGAAGAGGAGGAAGAGAAGAGATGTGGAGGCATTCTCGGGACTTGGAGTCGTCCTTGGTGGTTCCCCAGCAACATTGCCAGATGTTGTATGTCCTCCCATGGCCCACTGGATGGAACGAGGGAAAGTGTGGGCTATGGTGTGGAACACAGGACATGGGGTGCAGTGATGCCCGGACATGTACTCACCAGACGCAAGGGATGTGACATTATGATGGGGGAGAGTGTTATTGGGGGTGGAGTGGTGGGGTGGGGGTGGTGGGGGTGAATGGGGACCTCATATTTTTTTTAATGTAATTTCTTTTGAAAAATTGAGTAGAATTTGCGGGAAAAAAGAGCTCTATTCAAATTGTTAAAAATTAAATATGCAGTTATATGTGAATAAATATTCCCGGAGCCCAAATTAGACTAAGCAGGATAGAAAAGTCATACAGAAATCTAATTATAGGAAGTACTGGAAAAGGGCCTGCTCTTTGCAAGAGTTTGAGGGCAAGACTCAGTGTGGCATATTAAAACTATCTACTAGGCTGAAGAATTAAGAATCAGTTTGCCGTGTAATTTCCCAGTTTAAACCTTCTGTCAGCCATAAAATAAAGGTAATTAGTGGCTCTGTTGACAAATTTCGTTAAGTAAAATAGTCCATAAAAACTATGGAGAAATCTTTCCTGAATTATGATTAAACAAATTAGGTAATTGTGTAAATGAAACCTGGTTGTCAGTATGCTTTTAAAATTTACTCATTTTCATAACTTAACAAAGAAAAGACATTTTTAGCTCCCTGTAAAAAAAAAAAAAAGAACATTCCTTGCATAAACTATAATGTGAGGTGAGGCAGGTTGAAGTCTGGCTGGCAAGCATAGCCTCGCCCAGTGGGGGATATTAGCAGCCCACCACTCTGGTGTAGGGTGGCTGGAACGGGTAAACTGCCCTCAGCCAAGGAAAGGGAGCACTGCCCTCGGCCCCGCCCAGGCAACCTACACCAGCTTGCTGATAGCCAGCAGAAGCTGCCTACACTCACATCCCCCCTCCCGCACTGTCAAGCCCCAGCACAAGCCGCAACATAAAAGGCAAGGAACTAGTCCCTACCAATCACTCCCAGCCCCGTTCCCCTTTCCTGCTGGTGCCGCCCCTTCACCAACCTAGAATCTGCCTCTTCCCCCCACGAACTGCTCCCACCGCCAATCCAATCCCCCTTTGGCCACAGCCAATCAGTCCCCTGCTCACTCCCCCATAACCCTATATAAACACATATACTTCCCTTAATAAATTAGACCTGCATGCTCACCTCTTCTCCGTGGTGGTTTCTCCGCCGCGTGCCCTCCACGCCTGTGAGCCCCCGCAGGAGCCCAGGCCTCTCCTGCCCCGTCGTCCACCGGACAGGTCGTACTGACCGCAACAGGACGTGCCGACCGCAATAATGGTTTCAATTTTATTTAGCTTGGGTATAATGCCCCTTAGTTTATAAAATGCCCATTAAATAAATTAACATTATATGTACAAAATCTTTAGAGTAATAAAAATTGTAACTTCATGTTAATGAATTTAAGCTAAGAAAGAAAGATTGTAGATATGCTCTCTTAAATAAAGTAAATTCTTTGGTAATTGTAATTTAATAAGTTTATTTGAACATAAGGTAACTAGTCAATGTAGTTGTAGTCAATTATAAAATGTTTGTAAAAAATTTTCCAAACTGAAAACATTTAATAGTTCTAGTTCTAGAAGTCATTTTTAACTAAAACTTGAATTGGTATTCGTGGCAAAGAAAAACTTTGTGATAATAAAACCTGTCTGAAGGCCACAGCAGGTGCATATTTAAGTAAATGGTAATAAAAGTTATCTTGATTCTATTGGGAATCTTCTGTTTTCAAATTAACAATGAAATATAGTTTTTGCCCTCTATTACTAAAGTAAAATACCTACTATTATCCTAATGGTAAAATAGTAGAAGTAAATAGTCATTTGATATATTATGTGTTGCATTAAATAGTTTAAAATATATATAAAAACAAGGAATAAACTAACATTGTCAAACACTTTTGTGCACTCAAACCAGGCCTTGAACACATTACAGGTTGCCTCTCCATGTGAGTTATTGGCTAGGCTTGTCATTGACCCCTCAGTTAGAAATATTTGCTATATCAGTCCCTGGCTCTGCTCTTGAAGTCGATGGAAACCATGATGCAATTTCAAGTTCCTGCAGTAGCCAATGATGACTCAGTACAGTCAAGTGTACAATGGATATCGCCTCCAGACTGGCACTGTTTCATAGTGTCAGAGAGCTCTATGCACTAGAGTAGTAAAATATTGGAGACTCTCTAATTTCAATGCTGCTGCAACTTGCTCACTGTGTGAAGAACATGCTAAGTGGAGCCATGATACAAGGATACTGTAAGTAAAACTTAAACACAATTGGCATTATGGCCTGCTCCCATGGAGAGATAATATGTAAAGTATTATAAACCTAAAACTTAAAACTATTAATTACAACTCTGAATCCTTATGCAATAAGTAATACATTACTTAATATTAAGTTCTGAACTTTTTTCCTGTGTACTAAATATATGTCTAATAATTACAATGTTATCTTTTCTATTTTGAATCAAGTGCAAAAATATATTAGACATGTTAGATTCCTAGTAAATTCATTTTCTAAACAGTTAATAAACATGTCTAAAGAATAAGATGTCAGTCTCAGCCAGGCTCAGTCAACTTACTATTTCACTGTACTCTACGTGTGTAGCAAAAAATAAGGCTTGCTTGCTAATAATGAGTCTCTTATTGAACAGTCAAAACTACCAGAAATTAAACAATTAAAATCAAAATGTAAAAAAACCTTTTTTCTGTAGTTTTGATCACTCCCAAAGCTAAAAACTAAGAAAATTTCCAACTTGGTGCACTAATCCTGAATGAAACCAATTGCCCAAAAGGTGCCAGTTCACCAGGAACATCTGAGAGAGCACATGATTGCGAATCATTAAACAGCTTGAAATGTGTCTTCAAACAAAGCTAAGTATCTATTTCTCTCTAAAAATAAATAACTTAGGAAAAAATATATATATATATATATACTGTTCCCACCACCTTTTAAAAAGGGATGCCATCTTTATGGGCACCTAACCTTACCTAACTCTGTAATCCAATGTCCTCTTTTAAAACCAGGTATTCCAAAATTTTAATTAAGTTTGTTTCTTTCAGAATGAACATCTTATTAACCATATGAAAACTTCACCCAACTTCATGCAGAAGGCCAGATCCATCTTCCTCCAGTTAAAATAGAGTTTTACACCTTGTTAAGCAATGACTACAGCCCATGGCCAACAGGAAGCAGTTACAGAATAGAGATCATCTCCCTTCAGCACCACTTTAGGATTAAATGTGTAAATTCTTTAAGGGTGAAACAGGATTGGTAGATGAATCTGGAGCCTGGCTGGAAATCTACATGAGCGCCAGTGGCCCTGGGATAAATGCAGGAGGGCCCCTGCCCCAAGATTATGCTGTCTGGAGTGAAAACTTCTAAACTTCTAGGAACAGTCTCCTGGATGCTACACTGAAAATTGATAAATAATCAATCAAAACAACAAACAGCCATCCACCTCAGAGCTCCAACAATAATTATGCCAAAACTTAGCAAGTTAAACTTTGACATTAAGGGAAATGATGTAGGCTATGGGTGGGAAGCTCTTTGTCTCTTCAGAGATAACCTTAAACTAAACTGTCTGTCCTGACTTTTGGGTGTGGAATTGTAAGAGGCTGCAGTCCTGCCCATGGTGACCATGGCAATGACTCCAGTCCCAGGAAACAGTTTAACAATGGAAAGTCTATAAACTTTAAATATTCAGGGAAAATGCAAACCAAATATGCTAAAAGCTTATCTAGAATGTATGATGTCCATGCTAAAAGCTTATCTAGGATGTGGAAGATATGTGCTAATTCAAGCCTATTGAAAACTGAAACAAAAGGACCATTTGGCCTTTCCTCTCTGTATAAAACGAACCCAAAAATATTGTTTGAGCTCGGGTTTGAAATAGAAAGCTACTGTGTCTGGCCAGCAATCAGTAAATCATTTTTTCTCTTCAAAATCATTCCTGAGTCCTGGCCTTTCTATATGCAAATAATTGAACCTCTCTCAAATTCTACAACAATACCACACCACTTAATGCCCCTCCCTGTCCTCAACTGCCCCCAGGGCCACAGTCTCCAGATCAATAATACAATTTCTTCCACTGCTAGAGTCACAATACTTTTATAGTAGAAAACCAGTAAGCCCACCCTAAGCCATATTTTATTCCTCCATCCTATTGACCCTGGAATGGCAATGTCCACTACACCTCTAAATTGAGAGGGGGCTTATGTCCCACATTGCTGATGGATGTGATTCTTCTTGCAGTTGTAGACTCTCTTGGTTCCAAGATGTGGTAGTTGATCATCCTGATCTCCTGTTAGCTGACCTGTGTATGCTAACTGGAGAGTAGATGTTGCAACTGTACTGAGGCTCTGGGCCCAGCTGGCATATGGACATTCCAGAGATCTAAGTATTCTGAGCACACACAAACCTAAGTGCCAAACACAACTAGGCCTAGAGCTTCTGAGTAACTCTTCAGAGCCTCCATGTTGCTCAAATGTACCAACAATCTAAGCCAAACTCAGCATGTAACTGAATTTCCTTCCCCCCAGTGTGGAATATGACTCCTGGTATGAGACTCCCTGATGCTAAGGGATTATTACCAATCACTAGCTCTTGATGCAATGAGAAAAAGACCTTGAATTAATTCAGGGAATACTATAGACGATTGAGTTTATGTAGCTACGAGTCTTCAAAATTAGTTGGGTGGTCATCAGAGGGGCTGCACTTTTGCATGTCTCAGCAGGATCTCAGAGACAATCAAAGTAGATACAACCCCAGGTAGTGGTGCTCCTGAGGGATAGATGTTCTACAATCATGGCAGATGGTTCTGGAGTTTAGTACCTTTATATTGGGCCCTAGTTTGGAATTTGTGCTCCTGAATGTGATGGGAATGGACTCAGATGTGACTTTTCCACACCTGCCTCTTCTATCACTTCAACAAACCTATTTAGAAAATCAGTTGGTGTGTAGAGAAGGGAAAGGAGAAGATGAAAGAGTTAAGGAGAGATGAAAAAATCAGGGGAAATCACTTTCTGTTTTATAGTGATGGTTACCTATTTGGAAATATCTGCAAATATTTATCAAATTTTACACGTTAATACATGAATTTATTTTGTTAATAAGAACCAACAATTTATCCCTTTTCTCTAGTTCATTAACATTCATTTAGTAAAACCATGGACTGTTTATAAATTTTACACTCAAGTTTAGTTCTGTCAAGGGGAGGAGCTATTCACTAAAGTGAAAGTTCTCTTGCATTTCTTTTGTATTCTTTGTTAATTATAGTAGGTTGGATCCAGCCTGAGCCATTTTACTGGTTTCTGTGCAAGACTAACCCTTGTCAAGACATGGGAATTTTTCCCAAGAAATATGCATATTTCTGAATACCAAGTTTATACTCATCCATCACATACTATTACCTGGCTATGTTTTTCACAAGGCTTTAATTTATTCCAGATACATTCACAAAATTTATTAAATATTGGGTATATTGTCCTCCTTTGTCATCCAAAAAATTTTGGGGTTCCCCTGAACTTTACCGTCCCACCTTCAGTGATTTATGATATTCTATTCACATGGCATAATTTGAAGCTGAGTTCCAGTAACGGCTGTATTTTATCCAATACTACATTATGATATCCAAGTAGTTTGTACTCTATTTTCACAAAAAACAATGTTATTTTGTAAATATTGGTTTAGAGAATGAAGATCCACTCAGGTTATTTTTGTGTGTAAGAAATGTATTTCCAAATGTATGAAAGAAGGTAATAATTTGAAATTTTTGGATCATAATGCTAGGTAAACTAAATATTAACTTAAAAATCCCATACAAATTAGATCACATAATAACAGACAGAATATACTTAAATTTGTGACAATTTATTTGAGGGAAAACACCACATTCCTTCACAGAACTACTAGAAACATGCTTCACAATGAAATGTTATTTTCTTTATTTCTTAAATGGTTACCTCAAATCATCTTCATTTTTTTCCCCACATTCTCTTTTATGGTGTATAGTGAGATACACATTAAAATTCTAAAATTCGAGGAGATATTTAGTGTTGTGGGAAGCTGGCTTACTTATTAGTCACTTCTTTTTATTTTACAAGATGTTCTAAGTTGAAATTACCTTATTGAAGATGTTGCAAGTTGCTTCATGTTATTGTACAAGATGTTCTGATTTGCCTCCAGTTATTGTGAATTTCCTTATTCTAAATGTTGCTAGTTGCTTCTTGTTATTGTACAAAATGTTCTGAGTTGCACTCTGTTACTGTAAATTATGCTATTGTAGATGTTGCAAGTTCCTTCTTATGTTGCAGGATGTTTCTTGTAGCTCACAGCTGCTCGTTAGCTTTCAAATAAATATGGTGAGGAAACTAGGGTTGAGGATCCCAGTTTCAAAAGCTGTGAATACCCCTGGTTCCACTTTTGTTTCCTTTCTTGTGTCTTTCTTCCTGTCCTTTCATTTCTTCAGTTCTGCATTGCCTTCCCTTTGTGCAGACCTCTTGCTGAGGTGGTCTTGGCAATTTAGGATTTGTGTATTATCATAATGTTCCATAGAAGAACACAAGGTAACATAAAGGGAAAAATCCCCTGTCTAGACAATGTTTCAAAGATGGTTAATTGGCTATAGCAATGGAAGAATTTGTATCATCAATATGGAGATGGTGGCCATGGGAATTGCTAAGGGTAGGAAGAGCAAGGAAGAGGTGTGATATGGGGAATTTGGGGTATTTAGAGTTGTCCTTAATGATATTGCAGGGACAAATGCAAGACATTGTTCATCCTGCCATAACCCACTGGATGGACTGGGGGAGAGTGTGAACTATAATGTAAACTATGGTCCCTGATGTTTGTCAGTCCTGCAGGGTGTATTCACCAAATTCAATGAATGTGCCTTATTGATGAAAGGGGATGTTCGTGTGGGAGGAGTGGGGATGGGGTGGGGTGGAGAGTAAGGTATATGGGAACCTCATGTTTCTCAACATAACATTTTGTGTGATCTATTTTTTTTTTAAAAAGACAATAAAATTAATAAAATATGATAAAAATTGTCAGTAAGAATAGGGAGGAGGCTATTGCATATTGGGTATCTTGACTTTATATACACACTTGTATTGTCAAAAAATTCTGTTAGTATTAGTATTTCAAATATCTAAAAATTGTGAAAATTTTTTATTACTACTCATTTTTTTCAGAAAGGTAGTTTGAATTTGCACAGCCACTTTACCATTTGCTCTTGGGGCATTTGTCTTATTCAAAAATGTCCTAATAATCTCTGGGCTGACAATGTGATAGCCAGGTCCTGAGCCTCAACAGACTCCAGCACCTACAATCTGATTTATTGGACTCACCACACTCAGCTAAGATGGAGTTGAAGAAGGACAACCACCACACCATGGAGCCTAGAGTGATTACAACTGAAAGTGGGAGGATTGCATCCAGCATCCATGTGGAATCTGAGCCTCTTCTTGACATAGAGGTGCAATGGACACAACCAATCCAATGTCCACATAGAAAAGGTGGCATTGGATTGGGAAAAGTGGACATGGTGGCTGACGGGTATGGGGAAAGGCAGAAGAGATGAGAGGTGGAGGCGTCTTTGGGACATGGAGCTGCCCTGGATGGTGTTTCAGGGGCAATCACCGGACATTGTAAATCCTCACAGGGCCCACTGGATGGAATGGGAGAGAGTATGGGCCATGATGTGGACCATTGACCATGAGGTGCAGAGGTGCCCAAAGATGTACTTACCAAATGCAATGGATGTGTCATGATGATGGGAATGAGTGTTGCTGGGGGGGGGAGAGGTGGGGTGGGGGTGGTGGGGTTGAATGGGACCTCATATATATATATATTTTTAATGTAATATTATTACAAAGTCAATAAAAATAAAAAATAAAAAAATGTCCTTATACTACAATGTGAATAGCAGTAAAAACACCCATGTATAGACAGATAACTCTTCTAATCACTTTTCAGTTCTTATGCAATTTAACCATTGCCAGCAGTTAGCAGAGGGCAGTAGAGTTAGTCAGCAGTGAAAAAGAAGAAATTTAGCTCAATTCAGAAATTCTTTCTTCCAAGATAGCTTCTGGAAAATATCTGATTTGTGACCTAAAATCCACATGAGGACAATGAAATATTGATCACATATTATTTGAAGCAAATGGCACTGAGTGGCTATCAGGAAAAGCAGCAAGTAAGCAGCAGAGTAAGGAGCTCCTAGAGACAGTTCCTGCTACAGGGCACTTACTAAATACCCAGAGCACTGACACTGACACTATCTGAAGCACCTGTTTGAAGACTTCAGGAGGCCAGAAGATCATCCTGCAGCATACTTGAAGGAATGGAAGGAGGTGATTGCCAATCTGCACAGGAGATTCATAGGAAGTGAGTTATTATGACCTCCCTTAAAAAAAAAAAAACATCCACCATGCACAGTGCTTTATGAGGAGATGGTGAGAACGCACAGTATATTTTTTTCTATGGCTGATTTGCTTTTCCATGCACTCACCATTAGATGAGTTTTCAATGACTGTTTTCATAGAGAACTCTGGAAGCAGAGACTGCATGTCCAGGAGAAAGCTCAGAGAAGGAAGGGGCCTAATGTGCCCCATGGTGGATGGACTTGCAAATGGAGTCCCTTCCTCTGTTCTTGAGAACAAGTCCAGGACCAGACCCTCCACCTGTGAGAGAGGAGCCCGCAGGCTAGTTGTCTGACCTCTTCCTTTCTATGCACAAACAGAGGAAAAGGAAGCATCACGAAGTGTGTGCTGATCTGTCTTTTCCTGTTGTCAATTTTCCATGGTAATATTATAAAGAAACTGGAGATGATGCTGTGTGTGGGATTGAATGTATGTGTGTGTGTGAGTAGGGTGAGTGTGTCAGTGTCTTTTTCTGTGAATCAAATTTTGCTTTATTGTTTATAGGTACCTAGTGTGAGGAGCAGCTGGGAGAGTCTGGAGGAGACTTGGCGCAGCCTGGAGTTTCGCTGAGACCCTCCTGTGTAGCTTCTCCATTCACATTCAGGAGCTATGAAAATCCCTGTGACCACCAGCCTCCAGGGAAGGGGCTGGAGTGGGTCTCATATATTAGTAGTGGTAGTGGTACCATAACGTATGCAGACTCTGTGAAGGGCTGGTTCACCACCTCCAGGGACAATGCCAAGAACAAGCTCTATCTGCGAATGTCAACCCTGAGATTTGAGAACATGGCCATGTGTTAATGTGCCAGACACATAGTTATGGGAAGTCAGTGTGAGCCCAGACAAAAGCATCTACTTCTGACAGTCTCCCCAGGGAACCTCTCTAGGTTTAGTGTTCTGTGTGCTTTATTGAATTATCTGAATTAGAAAAGTTACTTAAAAATAGGAGGAAACATTACTTCATGTATACTAAACACAGTGTCCTTTATGGAGACAGAAATATGTTTGCCACTGTTCAACAGGGTCTGATTTCCCAGGAGCCTCAGGGAATATACTGAATTTTAAAAAATCTAACACAAAAATGAAGCCTCTTTTACTTTCCTTAATTAAAGCACACTTTGTGATTCCAGAAACTTCTGAAATCACACAACCAACTATAATGTGAGGTGCTTCAACATGAGTTATATATACTCCATGTAGTAATAAAAAGTTGATTGCCCTTTCCCCAGACCATCTTATGAAACTGTTGTCTTTTAACAGAAATACCTTAGATCTGAAGTGTCAGCACATGTAAGGGTGGTAGAGGTAGACACAGGTTCTGATGGAGGCAGTGTGAGACCAGAGAAAGATCTTCCCCTCAGAGATCCCAGAAAGGGCCTGGGAATAGTGACCTGGCCTCAGGACCTCCAAGCACAGGCATTGCCTGGGATAGGACAGGAAGAGTAGGTAGAGGGACTTCCTATCATGGTCTGGGGTTACTCTCTAAGATCACACACTTCCCATCTTCAGGGTTCTGGGTCCCATCCTGACTCTGAAAATTGCAAGCTTTATTTTTTGAGAAAACTTCCATTGAATATGGGCAGAACATAGTGGGTCACTGAAGAAGAGGGAATGCAACAGTTTCCCTTGGCCATGGTTTTGTGTTCTGATCCCCAAATGTGTGCCTTTCATTGTCTGACTCAGAAGAGATGTGAGGGAGATGACTGAACACCATGTTTAATGGGATTCAGGAAAGAATAAAGACATTTAGGCAAGTTAAAATAGTAAAGGTATGAAAACTTTCTAATGTTCACTCTGATGATGGTGGCAAATACCTGTGAATAAAATAAAACCCATTATATAAAGTAACTGATATGTATAAATTTTATAGTATATGACTTATAATTCAACACATCTATTTATTTATTTATGGAAAATTTTTAATGTCCTTTTGTAAAAAGATACATAGACCACACGAAATGTTACACTAAAAAATGTAAGAGGTTC
The DNA here is from genome assembly GCF_030445035.2 of Dasypus novemcinctus. Lineage (NCBI taxonomy): Eukaryota > Metazoa > Chordata > Mammalia > Cingulata > Dasypodidae > Dasypus > Dasypus novemcinctus. The sequence continues at coordinate 57,437,743 of NC_080691.1, read as the reverse complement.
CCACATATCCCACTCCTCACCCCACCCCCCTCCTCCCACCTCAACAACCTATTTCATCATTGTGGCACATTCACTGTATTTGATGTATACCTTTTCAGCACTGCTACACCAATGGATTATAGTTTACATTGTAGTTTACACTCTCCCTCAGTCAATTCAGTGAGTTATGGCAAGATAAAAAAAGTCCTGCCTCTGTCCCTGGAATGTCATTCAGGAAAAGTCCAAGTCCAAAAATTGATCCCATATCTCACCTCTTCTTCCCTCTCCCTGCCCTCAACAACCCCCATGGCCACAGTCTCCAGATCAATGATACAATTTCTTCCATTGCTAGAGTCACAAAAGTTTTATAGTTGAAACCCAGTAAGTCCACCTTAATCCATATTTTATTCCTCCCCCCTATGGACACTGGGATGGCAATGTCCATTCCACCTCTAATTTGAGAGGGGCTTAGGTCCCACATGACTGATGGATGTGATTCTTCTTGAAGTTGTAGACTCTCTTGGTTCCAAGATGTGGTGGTTAAGCATCCTAATCTCCTGTTAGCTCACCTGGGTAAGCTAACAGGAGTAGATGTTGCAACTGTGCTGAGGCTCTGGGCCCAGCTGGCATACAGATAGACCAGAGATGCAAATATCCTGAGCACACACAAACCTAAGTGCCAAACACAACTAGGCCTAGAGCTGCCAGGTACCTAAGAGTCACCTCTTCAGTCTCCATGTTGCTCCAATGTGCCCACTCTTTAAGCCCAACTCAGCATGTAAATGAATTACCTTCTCCAAAGTGTGGAACATAACTCCTGGTATCAGCCTCCTTGATGCTGAGGGATTATTACCAATCACCAGATGTTGGTGCAACAAGAAAAAGACCTTGAATTAAAGCAGGAAATAGTATATACAAATGAGTTTATATGACCATGAGGCTTCAAAATTAGTTGGGAGGTCATCAGAGCGGTTGTGCTTTTGCGTGTCTCAGCAGGATCCCAGAAACAGTCAAAGTAGATAAAGCCCAGGTAGAGGTGTTCCTGACGGCTACATGTTCTACGATCTTGGCAGATCATTCTGGAATTCAGTACCTTGCTAGTGGGCCCTAATTTGGAATTTGTGCTCCTGAGTGTGATGGGGATGGACTCAGATGTGATCTTTCCACACCTATCTGTCCTATCACTTCAATAAATCTATGTAGAAAATAAGTTGGTGTGAAGAGAAGCAAAAGGAAAAGAGGAAAAATGCAAGGAGAGATTTTATAAATTGGGGGAATTCTCTTTCTGGTTCATAGTGATGGTTACCTATTTGTAAATATCTGCAAATATTTATCAAATTATACACTTTAATACATGAATTTATTTTGTTAATAAGAACTAATCATTTATCCCTCTTTTCTAGTTCATTAACATTCATTTAGTTAAAGCATGGACTGTTTATAAATTTTACACTCAAGTTTCATTCTGTCAAAGGGAGGAGCTATTCACTAAACTGAAAGTTCTCTTGCACTTCTTTTGTATTCTTTGTTAATTATAGCAGGTTGGATGAAGCCTGAGCCATTTGACTGGTTTCTGTGCAAGACTAACCCTTGTCAAGGCATGGGAATTTTCCCCAAGAAATATGCATATTTCTGAATACCAGGTTTATACTCATCCATCACATACTATAACCTGGCTATGTTTTTCCCAAGGCTTTAATTTATTCCAGATATATTCACAAAATTTATTAACTATTGGGGTATATTTTCCTCCTTTGTCATCCAAATAATTTGTTTGGGGTTCACCTGAACTTTACAGTCCCACTTTCTGTGATTTATGATATTCCATTTTCATGACATAATTTGATGCTGAGATCCAGGGAAGGACTGTATTTTTTCCACCACTACATTACCATATGCAAGTAGTTTGTACTCTGTTTTCACACAAAACAATGTTATTTTGTAAATATTGGTTTAGTGAATAAAAATGCACTCAGGTTATTTTTGAGTGTAAAGAAATGTATTTCCCAAGTGGAGTCATAAATCCATAGAGACAAAGTAGATTAATGATTGCTTAAGGTTAGAGAATTTGTGGGAAATGGGGGGGAGGGGGCAACTGCTAATGGGGCTAGGGATTCTGGGGGTGATAAAAAATATCCTAGAGTTGTATTGGGATGGTTTTACAGCTCTGTTAATATACTAAAAGCCCCTGAACTGCACACATTAAGTGGGTAAATTTGATGTATGTGAATTATATAACAATAAAACTGTCTAAAAACAAAACAAACAAACAAAAAAAAAGAAATGTATTTCCAAACATCTGAAAGAAGGGAATGATTTGAAATTTTTGCATCATAATGCTAGGTAAACTAAATATTAACTTCAAAATCCCAGCATACAAATTAGATCACATAATGTCACAAAGAATAAACTTAAATTTGTGACAATTTCTTTGAGGGAAAACACCACATTCTTTCACAGAACTGCTAGCAAGTAAGCTTCACAATGAAATGATATTTCCTTTATTTCATAGATGATCACCTCAAATCATCTGCATTTTTTCCTACATTCTCTTTTAGGGTGTATAGTGAGATACACCTTAAATTTCTAAAATTTGAGAAGATATTAATGTTGTGGGAAACTGGCTTACTTATTAGTCACTACTTTTTATTGTACAAGATGTTGTAATTTGAAATTACCTTATTGTAGATGTTGCAAGTTGCTTCTTGTTATTGTACAAGATGTTCTGAGTTGCCTCCTGTTATTGTAAATTACATTAGTGTCGATGTTGCAAGTTGCTTCTTATGATGCAGGTTGTTTCTTGTACCTCACAGCTGCTCATTAACTTTCAAATAAATACGATGAGGAAGCTCAGGTTGAGGCTCTTAGTTACAAAAACTGTGAAGCCTCTGGTCCCATCTTTGTTTCATTTCTTGTGTCTTTGTTTCTTTCCTTTTATTTCTTCAGTTCTGCATCTTAGTTACAAAAACTGTGAAGCCTCTGGTCCCATCTTTGTTTCATTTCTTGTGTCTTTGTTTCTTTCCTTTTATTTCTTCAGTTCTGCATCACCTTCCCTTTGTGCAGACGTACTGCTGAGCTGGTCTTGGCAATTTAGGATTTGTATATCATCATAATGTTCCACAGAAGAACACAAGGTAATAAAAAAAAAAATCTCCTGTCTGGGCAATGTTGCAAAGATGGTTACTTTTCTCTAGCAATGTAAACAATTGTATCATTGATTTGGAGATGGCGGCCATGGGAATTGTTACGGGTAGGGAGAGAAAGGAAGAGGTGTGATGTGGGGAATTTTGGGGTTCAGAGTTGTCTTTAATGATATTGCAGGGATAAATGCAAGACACTGTTCATCCTGCCATAACCACTGGATGGACTGGGCGAGAGTGTGAACTATAATGTAAACTATGCTCCCTGCGGTTTGGCAGTGCTGCAGGGTGTATTCACCAAATTCAATGAATTTGCCTTACTGATGAAGGGATGTTCATGTGGGAGGAAAGAATATGGGGTGGAGTGGGGAGTAAGGTATATGGGAACCTCATGTTTTTCAAAATAACATTTTGTGTGATCTATTTATCTTTTTAAAAAAGACAATAAAAATTGACAAAATACTATAAAAAAGAGTCAGTAAGAATAGGGAGGAGGCTATTGCATATTGATATCTTGACTTCATATACATACTTGTATTGTCAATAATTCTGGTAGCATTATTAGTTTAAATCTCTAAAATATATGATTTTTTTTATAACTACTCGTTTTTTTCAGAAAGGTAGTTTGAATTCACACAGCCACTTAGCCATTTGCTCTTGGGGTGTTAGTCACATTCAAAAACATCCTAATACTACAATGTGAATAGCATTGAAAGCACTCATGTATATATAGATAACTCTTCTACTCACTTTTCAGTTCTTGTGCAACTTAACCATTGCCAAGAATTAGCAGAGAGCAGCAGAGTTAGTCAGGAGGGAAAAGGAAGAATTATAGCTCAAAATAGAAAATTCTTTCTTCTAAGGTTGCTTTTTGGAAAATATCTTCTTTGTGAACTAAAATCCACTTGGGGACTATGAAATATTGATCATATAGACACATTCTGGTTGCTGAAGCAAATGGCACTGAGTGGCTCTCGGGACAACCAGCAAGATGGCAGCAGAGTAAGGAGTTTCTAGAGACAGCTCCTGCTACGGGGCAGTTACTAAATACCCAAAGCAATCGGAAGCTATCTGAAGCACCTGTTTGAAGACTTGAGGAGGCCAGAAGATCATCCTGCAAAATACTTGAAGGAATGGAAGAAGGCGATTGCCCATCTGCACAGAAGATTCGTAAGTATATCTCTCCACACCATGGAGGCCAGTGCCTATCCTCCACTGGATGCACAAGTTGCCTTGGGATCTGTTCCAAGACTGGAAGTGAAATCTTCAATTCCCAAAAAGAGGGGAGGAAGTGATGATTGGACAGGAACATCAGCTACTGATGGTAAATTCAGTGGGCTAAAGTATACTCCTAAGAACAGCAAAACTTTTGCCTGTCCAAGTCAGAAAGGGACCTGTAGCTGACATTTTATCTCCACACCTTCCAGAAGGGGAAGGCCGGTGGACTGAAAATCACAGTGCTGATGGGGACTGGCTTCTTTCCATCCAGATCAGATTGAAGATCTAGACTAGGACCCAGCACCACCTCCAGCAGGAAAGAAGCTGGAGGGATCTCTGCCATCCTCTCTGGGAAATTACTGATCAAACCGCAGAGGTCAGTCATTATCCTACACTGGTGGTGCAAGCCACTCCAGGAGCTATTCTGGTGCTGGAATTGGAAGCTCCATTTCCCAAAAATAGAGAAGGAGGAGATGGTTGGCTCCCAATTTTGGCTAATGATTAGTAGACTCAGCTGGCTAAGGTATTAACCCAGGAACAGGTGGTGTGTGAAACTTTCCAAGTCAGGAAGAGGCTGGTGGCCTCCATTTTGACAATGCCCCCAGCATGAGGCAAAGCCAGGTGGGCCAAAAAAACTTAGTGATTGTAGATACCAGTTTCTGTCACCCAGATAAGTCTGCAGAACATACACTAGGCTTCAGCCCCACCTCTGACAGGGAAGAGGCTGGGGGGCACTGCTTCAGCCTATCCAGGTAACGGGAGGTACATTTGACTGGCACAAACTGAATAATTGGAAGTCTACCAAGGCAACTGCAGTCATCTTGGACCCACATTGCACAGATTGATACTCACACCTACATCCCCACCCCAGGAAAGGGAAAAGAGGGCATGAAGCTTCATCAGTCTCTCTGGGCAACTCCAGTCTAGGCCTGCATGACATGGATTATTCCACAATGCTATGACTCTGTCTCAACCCTTGGTAAAAGACAAAGTTGGGAGAAACTTCATCAGGCCCTGGGACAATGAGGGCAGTTTGAGCCTCCACACCTTATATGACCAATTACATCCCTGGCTTCTACTGCACCACCAGCAAGTGAAAAAAGGCAGGAAGCCCTAACCTAAAGAGAAAAACTGCACCTAAAGTTAATATTCTAGTAAGCCTGTTGCCAAAACACCAAAGAAAATTACAATCCACACCAAGAAATGGGAAGATATGGCCCAATTACAGGAAAAATATAAGCCTCCAAATGACATAAAGAAGTTGAGATAATGAAGCATAGATGTTCAACCAAATCTTCTTAACAAAGTCAATGAGTTGGCTACAGAAATTAAGGATATTAAAAGACTTTGGAGGAGCACAAAAAATATTTTAAAAGTATGCATAGAAACCTAGCAGAACGTCTGGGAATGAAAGACATAATAAATGAAATTAAAGAAACATTGGAGTCATATAACTGCAGTGTTGAGGCTGCAAAGAAAGGATTGGTGAGCTTGAAGAAATGGCCACAGAAAGTGAACATACAAAAGAACAGATTAAGAAAAGAATGTAAAAAATTGAACAAGTTCTCAGTGACCTAAATGACAGCAAAAGCATGCAAACATACATGTCGTGGGTATTCCAGAAGAGAAGAGAAGGGGAAAGGGGCAGAAGGAATATTTCAAAGAAATAATGGTAGAAAATTTCTCAACCCTACTGAAGGACATAGATATCCATGTCCAAGAAGCACAACATTCTCCCATCCTCAAAATATGAGTAGACAAACACTGAGACACATACTAATCAGAAATTCAAATATCAAAAACAAAGGGAGAATTCTGAGAACAGCAAGAGAAAAACAATGCATAACATATAAGGGACACCCACTAATACTGAGTGCTGATTTCTTACCAGAAACCATGGCAGCAAGAAGACAGAGATATGATATATTTAAGATACCACAAGAGAAAAACAACCAGTGAAGAATCATACATCCATCAATACTGTCTTTCAAAAATGAGGGCAAGTGGAAGTGGCTGTGACTCAATCAATTGGGCTCCCGTCTACTATATGGGAAGCCCTAGGTTCATGTCCCAGGGCCTTCTTGTGAAGGCAGGCTCACCTGCACACTATGGAGACCTGCCAACCTGAGCTCTGCAGAGTTCTCCCAGTCAACCAGTTCTGGGGCGTGCAGCCTGCCCTGCAATGCCATGGAGTGTCACCAGCCTGCCAGCACCACAGAAAGCTAACTCATCAAGGTGACACAATTAAAAAAAAATGGAGACAAGCCAAAAAAACACAAAAAAACAGAAGAGTGAACAGTAAATGAACACAGAGACCAGAAAACAAGCAAACCTCAAGGAGAGGGGGATAAAATAAAATAAATGAGGGCAAAATTAGAATACTCACAGATAAACAGAACCTAAGCAAGAGACCGGATTTTCAGGAAATACTAAAGGGTGTGCTAGAGCCTGAAAGGAAAAGACAGGAGAATGAGGCCTGGAAGAGTTTCTAGAAATGAAGATTATATCAATAAAAGTAATTAAAAGTATCAAAAGAGCAGTGAAAATACAATATGACAGATAAACCTCAGATAATCAGAAATAAAACTTAACCAATGATGTGAAGCACTTGTATTCAGAAAACTGTGACTCAGTGTTAAAAGAAAATTTAAAAGGCCTAAATAACAAGAAGAACATGCCCTGCTCATGGATTGGAAGACTAAATATATTAAGATATCAATTCTTCTCAAATAAATTCAATTCAATCCCTATAAAATTCCACCAATATTTTTTTAAAAATGAAAACATTATTATTAAATTTATTTGGAAGGGCAAGGATCCTGAATAGCCATAAACATCATAAAAAGGAAAAGTGAACCCTCATCTCCACACTTTAAGTCATATTACTTAAAGACAATGGTAAAAACAGCATGGTATTGGCATAAGGACAGACACATACACCAACGGAACCAAATGGATGATTCAGAAACAGACCCTTACATGTATGGTCAAGTGACTTTTGACTAGGCTGAAAAACACACAGCTTGGACAGAACTGTCTGTTCAAAACCTGATGTGAAAGAAAGGGATATTCATTGGTGAAAGAAGGAGAGAGGAACCCTATCACACACCTTATGCAAAAATTAACTCAAAATGGATCAAATACCTAAAATAAAAGCAAGAAACATTAAAACTTTTAGAATAAATTGTAGGAAAATATCTTTAAGATTTAGTGGTAGGTGGTGGGTTCTTAAAGGAGTTAGGAGGTGGACTGAGATGGATTACTGATTTTAATGTATGTAGAAGTTTAATTAGCTTTACTGTAAAGTGTGGAAATGTATAGAGTGGATGGTAACACAGTGAGTAACAGCTAGTTTATAAATCGGAATGCTAGAGAATAATCTAGAAACCGAATAGCACAGTAAACCAAGATGGAATGAGAATTTTGGTTAATTGTACAGATGCAAGAGTGTTCTTCGTGAGCTAGAGCAAATGTTCATCACTACTGCAGGGTGATGGGAATGTGGAAAAGCATGGGAAATTTAAGCTGGAGTGACCTATGGACTGTAGTTAGTAAAAATATAATATTCTTCCATCTATTTGAAAGATGTACTGTGTTATAATAATGTAGTATGGAAAATGTGAGCCAAATGTACACTATAGACATGGTAACAATCAGATGATATTATCATACCTGTAGCAAATGCTCCACCACAGTATGGTGTGTTAATGGAGGGGTGTTGTTTGGGAATTCTGCACATGTGCATGATTGTTTTATATGTTTACATCTCCTGTCATAAAAAAATATATATTTAAAAATAATAATAAGGTGGTTTGGGGGTAAAACACACCAAATATAAGATAAGGACTCTGATTTGCAGTAAGATTTTGACAATATTCTTTCATAATTTCTAACAAACATCTCGTGACAATGCAAGGTTCTGGTGGAGGGTTGATGTATGGGAGCCCTCATGATGCTGCATGTTTGTTTTGTAAGTTCACAACTTTTGATATACACTTAATTGTTTATGTATGCATTTATATAAATGATATAAAGATAAAATTGGGTTTGTTGCGGGAAAATATTTTGGTTAGTAATATTTGACAATGCTCTTTAATCATTAGTTACAAATGTTTAACAATAATGCAAGTTATTGGTGGTAGGGTGAATTATGAGTGTCTTGCATGACGTTACATATGTTTGTTTTGTAAGTTCACAACTATTATTATACACTTATTATGTATGTTTATGTATGAGTGGTAATCTTCAATAAATTAATTTTAACAATTGTACTTGAAAGGGAGCGGATGTGGCTCAAGTGGTTGTGTGCCTGTTTTCCAGATGGGAGATCCCAGATTCGGTTCCCAGTGGCCCCTAAAAACAAAAACCCCACAAACAAAAAACAAACAAACAAACAAACAAAACTACTATGACCAATATGATAAACATTCTTGATGTCAAAGCAAATCAATCTTCTTCATGTCTCATTTTTTACAACCTAATTTTCTCTTTAATTACTGCTTGGCCTCTTTCAATTTCTTGAAATAATCTCTTCTGTTAGTTTATCTTGGTTTGATTTCCTTAATTTTTCAATTCTTAGAAAATTTCTCCACATCAAACTGAGATGTCAATGCTATAATTTCTAGGATAGAGTTTAAAAGGTTGATAACAATCTAGGATATTTAACATGGTAAATTTCAAGGGAATGCATTAGTATTTAAACTGAGCAATCCCCTCCAAGCTAGAAAAGGTTGTTCTGATGGTTCAGAGAGTCCAGCGAAGTCAGAATTCAATGATTACATGGTCCTCCCAATATTTCATTACAGTGCTGGTGTCCACTATGTTCACATCCACGATTGCTCCAATGTGTACAACAGAGTCTGAGCGGGGCTGCCTCCCACCAAGCCCGAGTTAGGTCCTCCCATTGAGTGTATGAGATGAAAGAATATCTGTCACATTGGCCAGATTGTATTAATTTACCCACCAGTCTCACTAAAAGTCAATTACTTCAGACCACATGTACCCTTACCAGAAATGATAACTATTTGTGTCTAGTTTTGCTTCTGAAAACACTCTCCAAGGTACTGAAGGACTGAGTGCCTTACATGAAATCTTCAACTATGTTGTCTGAGCCCAGCAATCTGGTTGCTGTGGAGGGATAAGATTGGAAAACTTGAGAAAAGTTCTCAATCATCTTCATCTTGTTACACAGAAGCAGCTGGACCAATAGAAAAATAGAAGGCCAGATTAGACTTCCTACAAAGGGTCCTCTGGTAATCTGTCTTCAAGTTTCTGACTCTAATTATTTCATATAAGTGACATCATACAATACTTGTTATTTTTATTTCTCCTATTTCACTCAACATGATCTCTTTGAGTTTCACCCATGTTGTAGCATATATCATAATTTCCTAATGTTTTAGATCCTAATAATATCCCATTCTATGTTTATACCATATTGCAATTACCCATTCATCTGTTGTTGGCCATATGGGTTGTTTCCACCTTTTTGCAATTGTGAATAATAACACTATGTGCAAATGTCTGCTTAGTTCCTCTTTTCAGGTCTATTAGATAATTACATCGAAGGGGATTTGTCAGGCCTTGTCAACAGTATCTTTTTTGTTGTTGTACAAAGACAATATAGGACATCACAATGGATTTAGCTCTCATATCCCCTAACCAATTATGGCCAATGATAGTTTGTATATTATGTTGCATTTCAGTGGACAATTCCATTAATGGCAACTGGATTAAGATGGTTGAAAGTTCTAGTCATATTAACCACGTCTGCACTTACCAACTTCTGAGTTATTGAATAATTGCAGAGAATGGAATGATGATGTTTCCAACTATAATGCGCCCATTTCTATTCCATTCATCAGTTCCATTAATTGGGATTTGGAGAATAAGCCCTTTCATGACTATGCAATAACAGCCTTTATTACTAATAATCTTCATTTCGGGAAATCTACTTCCTTCTGAAGCAAATATTGAGAGGCATAATTTTTTTGGTTCATGTTTTCATGGAAAATATTCATCAAATTCTTACAGTTTATGCTTTGATGCATTTAAATTTAAATGGGCTTTCTTTAAAATGCGTATAGAGTAAATGATGCAGCAAAGAACAGTTTAATTTTCAGTTTTCCCAGGTTTCTTGTTTCTTGTTTTTTATAATAAGGGATTTTTTTTTTCAGATTCATATGTAATCAAGCTTAGCAGTAAGTTTTCCCATAAGAGTTGAAAACTGGAAACTTTCTAAGTTTCTAGTGGTGATGAGTTAAACACATTGTGTCATTAGTAAACTTTGGAATACCTCTCAGCATCAAAATCCATGAATATCTGATACCCGTTAAAGAGGGTACAATTTGAAATGTTTTTTTCTGAGAGATAGTAACTACTCAAAATACATACTGTGTAATTTAATTTATGTAAACTCAGGAAGATACAGACAGACAAAAATTATATCAGTACATGTCTTTAGAGAGAAGAGGAGTGAATGGTTTGGAGGAAGGAATTAAAGATATGAGGAAACTTTGGAGGCTGAAGGGTCTGTTCACTATCTCAATTGTTGCTATGATTAATGGGTTAACACATATGTTATTAATTACCACACTGGAAACAAGAAATGTATGCAGTTTATTGCATGTAAATTATACCTCAATAAGGCTGGTGCAACTAAGCATATGAATATATACTTAACAGAAAATGCAATAGAAAGACAGGCAACTACAAGTGAACTGTTATGGACTCCTACAAATTCATATGCATGACCCTGGTAAAGTATATGTATTCTAAGTAAATACTAGAATACAAAATCACACCATAATAGAGATAGGCTTTCTGAAAATTTCACCGAGAATGTCAAAATCTGTCCTGGTTAAGGGGAGCAAAGACCAAGACTTTGGGGATCTGTCACCAGATATGAGCCTGTGGGCACATCACTCAATCTTCTATGGTTTCTGTTTGGAGATTGACATCTATAAAATAGAGGTAACACTGCCACCTACTTCACATGATTTTGGGGCTTTTGAAAAGGAAGAAAATCATCATATTAATCTTTGTGATATTAAATTCTTTATGCATTTTACTTCCAGGTTCTGAACCACATATTATGTTCATTCTAATAGTGTATACATTAAGACTGCTCTCTTGCTCTTTGATTTACCCTAACAAATTTTCATTGAACACTAGACTTCATGCATGAGACAATAGATATGGTTTCATAGTTTTATTTCCTTCATTATTAGTTTATTATAATTAATTTTTCCTTGTTTGGGATTATCACACTCTACCTTCTACTAGACTTGTTTTGGGGGTTCCTTGAGTGTGATCATGCCTGGCTTGGAGTTCATTGTTGCTGTCTATACCTCAGTTGAATTTTTTTGCTCTGGGCAAAAAAATGTCAGTTTCCTCCAGTGATACCTTGTTTTTCTCTGCCTGTTTGGCTTGGGATCTTTTATTTGTGCTCTCTGCAAAGACAATTTCCCCTTTTTTTAATTTTCCACATCAACTCTTCTTTTATTCTTCTTGTAGTTTTACATCTGTGAAGTGCAGGTAGCACTGATACTTATTTGCATGTTTAGCATGCTTTTGTAAAAATGAAATAAAATGATTGGAATGTATTTAGTTCAGTACAACCATATAAAAAGAAATCATATTTTCTTCAATGTTACAACAGCCAACTTCACAAGGGCACTCATATTTGCTCTGGGCACTGTCCCCTCTGAAGGCATCTGACCCCAGACTTACTATATGGTTGCAAGGAATGAAAAAAAAATGGTCCCCAGCCACAGCTGATTAAAACCAGTCCAGCTCTGATCCTGCAGTTCTGGGAGCAGAGTTCCAGCCTGTGTTTCTGAGGTGTTCACATTCATTGATAGGAATCAAACAGAGACTATTCATCCAGGAGTTAGAGCTTAGCTCTGTTTATATTATGGCCAGTTTAAAAGGAATTTCTTGGAAAAAAAATATTGAGTGTATGAGTACATATGAATGAGGGGAAGACAGACAATGTATGATGATTTTCTGACCAGATGTCTTGTGCCTGGAGGTGTCCAATGTGGGTTTCAGATGATGGAATCTTGGGAGTCTTGGGATCTCTGAGACTCTCCTGAACATTCTTGGGACATGACACCTGGGGATGAGATTCCCTGGCACCAAGGGATTGCTACCAAGTATCAGCTGATGATATAACTAGAAAATGACTGTGAAGAGGACTTGGCCCAGCAGTTAGGGTATCCATCTATGACATGGGAGATCCACCGTTCAAACCCCGGGCCTCCTTAACCCGTGTGCAGCAGGCCCATGAGCAGGGCTGATGTGTGCAAAGAGTGCCCTAAGATGCAGGGGTGTACCCGCATGGAGGAACCGCACACACAAGAGTGCACCCCATAAGGAGAGTTGCTCAGCCTCTAAGGAAGTGCTGCTTGACTAAAAATGGTACTCAGAGAAATGACACAAGATGACTCAGCAAAAATAAACACAGATTCCCCAGCCGCTGACAACAACAGAAGCAGGGAAACAAAAAAAGATGCAGCAAATAGACACAGAGAACAGACAAGTGGGGTGGGGAGGAAGGGGAGATAAATAAATAAATAAATAAATAAATCTTAAAAAAAAAAAGAAAATGACCTTGAATAAAAGGGTCATTTCGGACCAGCAGAATATCTCAATCTACATAAAATACCAGGAGTTAAAAAGGTTTTCTTTTTTTTATTCATGTTTTGAAAATATTACATTCAAAAAATATGAGGTCCCATTCAACCCCACAGCCCCCACTCCACGACTTCCCCCACAGCAACACTCTCTCCCATCATCATGACACATCCATTGCATTTTTGATAAGTACATCTCTGGGCATTGCTGTACCTCATGGTCAATGGTCCACATCATAGCCCTAACTCTCCCACATTCCATCCAGTGGGCTCTGGGGGGATCTACAATGTCCCATAATTGTCTGTGAAGCACCACCCAGGACAACTCCAAGTCCCGAAAACACCTCCACATCTCATCTCTTCCTCCCATTCCCTGCACGCAGCAGCCACCATGGCCACTTTTCCTACACCAATGCCACATTTTCTCTGTGGACATTGGATTGGTTGTGTCCATTGCACATCTATGTCAAGAGGGGGCTTAGATTCCACATGGATACTGGATGCAATCCTCCTGCTTTCAGTTGTAGGCACTCTAGGCTCCATGGTGTGGTTGTTGACATTCTTCAACTCCATGTTAGCTGAGTGGGGTAAATCCAATAAATCAGAGTGTAGGAGTTGAAGTCTGTTGAGGTTCAGGGCCTGCCTATCATATTGTCAGCCCAGAGATTCAAATCCCCTATATATCTCTTAAAGCCCAGGACCAACTACAATTCCAGTAAAGTAGCATGAAAGTGTTGTGAAAAGAGAACCCATCTGAGTCCAGTTCCATCACACAGAAAGACCAGATTCAAAGAAGGGCCAACTGACATTGAAGTGAACCCCATCTGCCATGGCCATAGAACCTGTGGCCTCAGAAGAACCAATACCTGGGGTTGTATCTACCTTATCTGTCTCTGAGACTCTGCTCAGGTGTGCATAAGGGCAATCCTTCTGACAACCTCCAGACTCCTTTTTAGAGACTCATAGCCATATAAACTCATTTCTCCTTTCCATTTCCCCCTTACATTAGGTAAAACAACATTTTAAACTCTTTTTATTATATGTAGACAGGGATATTCTTCTGGTCCGCGTTGAACCTTTAATTCACGGTCATTTTCTAGTTGCATCATCAGCTGGTACTTGGTAGCGATCCCTCCATGTCAGGGAGGCTTGTCCCCGGGTGTCATGTCCCATGCTGGGGGGAAGGCATTACATTTACATGCTGAGTTTGGCTTCAAGACAGGCCATATTTGAGTAACATGAAGGCTGTCAGAAGGAAACTCCTAGGCACAGTGCTGCTCTAGGCCTTGTTCTTATTTCAGGTGTATAGGCTCACAAGCATAGTCATTAGTATCAGGTGCTCACTGTTGGACCCTCATTCCTTCCTGGTCCTTACTGTTGTACCTGGGGACTGCCACTGCTCCCCTGGGGACCATGACAGAGCACCACCCGGCCAGGAACCCAGTACCCCCCCAGCTGTTATTTTTAATTGTTTCCACTATGAGTATATTCAAACATTACCATGCACCCTGTACATATGCCCCGTATAACTTCCTGTCAACCATATATCACCTGACAATAACACCCCATACCAGTATTCTTCCACTGCAATTGTTGAACCATTCTGTGATCCAAAACTTCCTGAAAAGGGAAGCCCTATATAATGTCAGGTTCCCTAACTAGTAAAATGGAATATAGCGATGAGTTTAAAGGTTAGATCTAGAATACATATCGATTTGGAAAAATTCTACATCTTATCATTTTCTTTTCTTTTTTCCTAATTATTGAACTTCTCTTCACAAGAGCCCTAGATCACAGTAATTCATATATATAATATAGAGTACTCCCACACATCCACCATAAAACCTTTTCCCTTCCACAGCGATAATCTTATAACTTATTCATATCATATTTACTTAAACTGATGTACAGACTCTGAGACAATAGCTTTCAAACAAGGTGACATCTGTGCTTACATTGTGGTCCACACTTTAGGATATATACAGTTTTCTAAATTTTTAGTTATCTTATGTTTGACATTATGGTTTACATTATTAGTCTGTCATACCCTATATGCTTTTGGTGTAATATTACATGTTTTATATCCATCCTTGTGTACTCTTGCGAAACTCCTCTCTTACCCCCACATTTACGTTGGTTCCATCCATTCAACATCCATTTTCCCCTACCCTTGGGGCCCACAGTGACAGCCTATCTCCATTTCCCTAGGAGCCATGGCGAGAGATACTTGCAACAGTGTTCAGGGCCTGACTTGCTCAACTGCCCTAATGCCCTGGCAGCCACCCTTTCTCTTGAGAGATACAGTTCCCTCTATTTGATGGCATTAGTCCTCCCCAGGATGTGGGTCCACCCCCACTCTCACTACTTGGGTCTCTACCCAGTGTTACAACCCACCTTGGCAAAATGAGCATTCAGACATTCCCCAGGAAGAGACACATCCGACCATCCCCTCCAAGCATCCTAAACAGGTAACCCTCCTAATTATATTTTGATACCGTTTTCTCAGCATTTTACTCTCAACCAACACCTGACACTCTCCTATGTTCATACGTTGCCCTCCCTCCCACCAATTTTTTGGGAAATATTACCCATCCGCCCATCCCCAGCCCCACTCAAACCCACAAAGCCCCATCCAAAGGCATCCCCTTGCCCCCATTTTATCTCTTCTTTGTGCTCATACTTACTGCCAGCTCATCATAGATTCCACCCCTGTAGATGTCGGCTCAAATCCTTCCTCCACCCCCATTTTCCTGTAAGCTTATCTTCCAGTCTATTGCTCTCTGAGGCATCTTGCTTATTTCATATCATTGAGGTCATGTATTATTTTTCTTTCAATGCCTGGGTTGCTTCACTGAGTATAAGGATCTCAAGATTCATCCATGTTATCACGTGTGTTTGTACTGTATTTATTCTTACAGCTGAGTAGTATTCCATTGTATTTATATACCACGTTTTATTGATCCACTCATCTGTTGATGGGCATTTGGGTTGATTCCAACTTTTGGCGATAGTGAACAATGCTGCTATGAACATTGGTGTACATATATCAGTTTGTGTCCTTGTTTTCAGTCCTGATGGGCATATACCCGGCAGTGGTATTGCTGGGTCATATGGCAAATCTATGGTTAGTTTTTTGAGAAACCGCCAGACTGTCCTCCAGAATGGTTGGATCCTTCTGCATTCCCAACAGCAGTGGATGAGTGTTCCCATTTCTTCACATCCTCTCCAGCACTTGTATTCTTCTGATTTTTTCATAGCTGCCCATCTTTTTGGAGTAAGAAGGTATCTCATTGTAGTTTTGATTTGCATTTCCCTGATAGCTAGAGATTTGGAGCATTTTTTCATGTGCTTTTTAGCCATTTGTATTTCTTCTTTGGAGAAGTGTCTGCTTAAATCTTTTCCCCATTTTTTAAATGGGTTGTTTATCTTTTTATTTTCAAGATATAGCAGTTCTTATATATGAAAGTTGTAAGTCTCTTATCAGATATAAGGTTGCCAAATATTTTCTCCCATTGTGTGGGTTCCCTTTTTACTTTCTTGACAAACTCCTTTGAAGTGCAGAAGGCTTTAATTTTGAGGAAGTCCCATTTATCTATTTGTTCTTTTGCTGCTTGTGCTTTTGGTGTGATATTCATGAAGTCATTTCCTATTACAAGGTCCTGTAGATGTTTCCCTACACTGCTTTCCAAGGTCTTTATGGTCTTGGCTCTTATATTTAGGTCTTTGATCCATCTTGAGTTGATCTTTGTATAAGGTGTGAGATGGTAATCCTCTTTCATTCTTCTACATATGGATATCCAGTTCTCCAGGCACCACTTGTTGAATAGGCCATTCTCTCCCAGTTGAGAGGGTTTGGTGGCTTTATCGAATATTATATGGCTATATATATGATGTTCTATATCAGAGCTTTCAACTCGATTCCATTGATCTGTGTGTCTCTCCTTATGTCAATACCATGCTGTTTTCACTACTGTAGCTTTGTAGTATGTTTTGAAGACAGATAGTTTGATTCCTGCAATTTCGTTTTTCTTTTTCAATATGTCTTTGGCTGCTTGGGGCCTCTTTCCTTTCCAAATACATTTCAGAGTTAGTTTTTCTAGTTCCTTAAAGAAGGCTGTGTTGATTTTTATTGGGATTGCACTGAATGTGTAGATCAGTTTTGGTAGGATAGACATCTTAATAATATTTAGTCTTCCTATTCATGAACAAGGAATATTCTTCCATTTATTTAGGTCTTCTTTGATTTCCTTGAACAGTCTTGTATAGTTCTCTGTGTATACTTTATTTACATCTTTAGTTAAATTTATTCCTAAATATTTGATTTTTTTAATGTACCATTGTAAATGGTCTTTGTTTCTTGATTTCCTCCTGATCTTGCTCATGATTGGTGTACAGAAATGCTACTGATTTTTGTGCATTGATCTTATAACCTGTGACTTTACTAAACTCATTTATGAGTTCTAGAAGCTTTGTTGTAGATCTATCAGCATTTTCTATGTATAGGATCATGTCATATGCAAATAATGAAATTTTGACTTCTTCCTTTCAAATTTGAATGCCTTTCGTATCTGGTTCTTGCCTCAGTGCTTGAGCAAGTACTTTTAAGACAATGTTAAATAGAAGGGGATACAATGGGCATCCTTGTCTTTTTCCTGACTTTAGAGGGAAGGATTTTATGATTTCTCAATTGTAAACAATGTTGGCTGTAGATTTTTCATATATACTCTTTATCATGTTCAAAAAATTTCCTTTTATTCCAATCTTTTGGAGTGTTTTTATCAAGAAATGGTGCTGTATTTTGTCAAATGCTTTTTCTCCATCTATAGATACAATCATGTGATTTTTTTTCCTTCGATCTGTTTATATGGTGTATTACATTGATTGATTTTCTTATGTTGAACCATCCTTGCATACCTGGAATGAATTCCACTTGGTCGTGGAGTATAATTTATTTAATGTGTTGTTGAATACGATTAGGAAGGATTTTGTTAAGTATTTTTGAGTCTAGGTTTATTAGGGAAATTGGTCTGTAATTTCCCTTTCTTGTGGTGTCTTTGTTTGGTTTTGGTACTAGGGTAATGTTGGCATCATAGAAGGAGTTAGGCAATGTTCCTTCTGTTTCGATTTTTTGGAATAGTTTCAGCAGGATTGGTGTTAGTTCTTTCCGGAATGTTTTGTAGAATTCACCTGTGAAGTCTTCTGGCCCTGGGCTCTTCTTAGTTGGGAAGTTTTTAATGACTGATTCTATCTCTTTACTTGTGATTGGTTTGTTAAGATCATCAATTTCTTCTTTCATCAATATGGGCTGCTTATGTGTTTTTAGGAATTTGTCCATTTCCTCTGAATTGTCATTTTTGTTGGAATATAGTTTTTCAAAGTATCCTGTTATGATAGTCTTTATTTCTATGGGGTCAGTGGTGATATCTCCTTTTTCATTTCTTATTTTATGTATTTGCATCTTCTCTCTTTTTTTCTTTGTTAGTCCCGTTAAATGTTTCTCAATTTTGTTGATCTTCTCAAAAAACCCACTGTTGGTCTTGTTAATCTTTTCAAGTGCTTTCTTATTTTCTGTTTCATTTAGTTCTGCTCTTATCTTTGTTATTTCCTTCCTTCTTCTTCCTGTTGGATCACTTTGTTTTTTTTTTTCTAATTCTTCCAAATGTACAGTTAATTCTTCAATTTTTGCTCTTTCTTCTTTTTTGATATATGAATTTATGGCTATAAATTTCCCTCTCAGTACTGCTTTTCCGCATCCCATAAATTTTGTTATGTTGTATTATCATTATCATTTGTTTCAAGGCAGTCATTGATTTCTTTTGAGATTTCCTCTTTGACCCACTCTTTTTTCTAAGAGTGTGCTGTTTAATTTCCAAATCATGGTGTGAAATCTAGGCCTCTGTCCCTTGCAAATTTCCAGCTTCACTCCACTGTGGTCAGAGATATTATTTTGTATGATTTCAATCTTTCTGAATTCATTAAGCCTTTCTTTGTGGCCTAGCATATGGTCTCTCTTAGGGAATGATCCATGTGCGCTTGAGAAAAATGTATATCCTGCTGTGTTTGGGTGTAATGATCTCTGTAGGTCTATTAGATCCAACTCCTCTAATATACTGTTCAAATGTATTGATTCTTTAGTGATTCTCTTTTGAGATATTCTTTCCAGTGTTGATAGTGGTGTATTAAAATCCCCCACTATAATTGTAGATGCATCTATTCTTTCTCTTAGTTTTTCCAGCGTTTGCCTCATGTATTTAGAAGCACCCTTGTTAGGAGCATAAATATTTATGATTTTTCAATCTTCTTGACAGATTGTCCCTTTTACTAAAATGTAGTATCCTTCTTTGTCTCTCACAATTGTTTTGCATTTAAAGTCTATTTTGTCTGATATTAATATAGCTACTCCTGCCTTTTTTTGGTTATTGTTTGCTTGTATGATTGTTTTCTAGCCATTCACTTTCAACCTCCATGAGTGTCTGGGTCTAAGATGTGTCTCTTTTAGACAGCATATAGATAGGTCATATTTCCTTATCCAATGTCCCAGTCTGAATCTTTTGATAGGTGAGTTTAATCCATTGACATTCAGTGTTATTACTTTCAAGGAATTATTTGTGTTAACCATATTTTGATTGGAGCTGTGTTTGTCATATTTTATTTGCTTCTTTTTTTCCCCTTCTCTTTTTTTCTTTTTTGTTGCTCTTACACTCTCCTCCAACTCTGCCTGTCCTGTTTTTTTCCTTTCTTCCTGCAGAATTCCCTTTAGAATTTCCTGAAGGGGAGGTTTCTTATTGGCATACTCTTTCAGTTTATGTTTATCTGTGAATATTTTGAGCTCTCCATCATTTTTGAATGCTAGTTTAGCTGGATAGAGTATTCTTGGTTGGAAATTTTTTTCCTTTAGTACCTTGACTATATCATACCACTTCCTTCTTGCCTCCATGGTTTCAGATGAGAAATCAGCACTTAATCTTATGGAGCTTCCCTTGTATGTGATGGTTTTCTTTTCTCTTGCTGCTTTTAGAATTTTCTCTTTGTCTTGAGCATTGGATAATTTGACAAGTATATGTCTTGGGGTGTGCTTGTTGGGGGTTATGATGATTGGGGTGTGCTGTGCTTCTTGGATATGTACATCTGTCTCTTTCAGTAGATTTGGAATGTTTTCAGCCATTATTTCTTGCAACACTCCTTCTGACCCCTTTCCCTTCTCTTCTCCTTCTGGAATGCCTATAATATGATTGTTTGAGCATTTTGCATTGTCATTCAGGTCCCTAAGTCCTAGCTGGATTTTTTCTATCTTTTTATGGACCAATTCTACTCTCTGTTTGATTTCCAATGTACTGTCTTCCACATCACTAATTCTCTGCTCTGCCTCTTCTAGTCTGCTTATATTTAATGCAAGTGTATTTTTGATTTCTAGAACTGTGGTGTTCATTCCCATCATATCTGTTATCTTTTTGCGTATGTCTCCAATTTCCCCTCCAAGCGTTATCTTCACATTGTTAACCTCTTCCTTTACTTCATTAAATTTGTCAGTGATAAATGTTCTGAGATCTTTCATTACTTGTGTGAAGTTCTGCTCCCCTTCCTGATTTTTAGTTTGTTCATTGGATTCAGCCATGTTTTCCTCATTACTGGTTTGGTTTGTAGATTTTTATTGCAGTCTGGTCATCATTTTATCTTGACGGGTTTAATCAGTTCCTTAGCTTCTTTGTCTAGTCTTAGGGATTAATTAGCTGCTGTTTTTGCTTAAGTGTAATATCTTCTCTTTGTCACTTTGTTCTTCTTATTCTAATTTCTTAATGCTGGTTGAGTTCACTTTAAAGGAAAGTATTAGGTCCACGGAAAGGCAATTGTGTAAGCAAGGAAAAAGTGTAAAGTAGTATTGGTGATATATTTTAACAGAGCAAAAATATGAGATCAGGCAGGATGGATGTTAGATTCATATAATTTGTGTAGAGTTATGTCAGTAGGTAGAGTACCTATAATGAGGTAGTCGACTGAATATGGGAGGAAAATGAATTAAAAAGCTATTGTTTTCATGAGAGAGAGTGAAAGAGAAAAGAGAGGCAATAGTTTCAAGTGTGGATAAAAGACAGAAAACAAAACAAAGGTATTAGAAATTAAGAGTTAGACACTTTGTGGATCAAAGAAAGGTATGTGGAATATAGGAGAGACCGTAGATGCTGGAGGATATCAAGATGTAGGGGAAAGGGTATAGTGTAGGTAGCCAAAATCTAGTCACACAGAAATGAGGCAGTGAAGGATGAGGAAACCCAGCAAATGTGAGGTGTTCCCTGCAGCACCTTTTGTATAATTAAGATAAAATAAAATAAGAAGAAAATGAGGGACAAAAGAGAGAGAGAGAAAAAAAAGATAATAAAGGAAGAAAGAAAAAGGGGGTGGATAAAGGGCGGGGAAGAGGTAGGGAAAAGAAAGAAAAGATGTACATCAACCACAACAGTCAGAACAACAACAAAAAAACCCCTAAATAACTGAAAAAAAAAGACTTTGGGGGATATGCTGGGAGAAAAGACTAGGGGATAATGCAATGTTAGCAATCAGGACATTAAAAAAATAAAATAATAAAATAAAATAAAAATAAAAACAAAACAACATAAAACAAAAAAGAAAAAACACAAACGTTGAGGGCTAGGACATTCAAGGACCTCAGATGGACCTCAGGGCATGATGGACTCAGGGATGGGAAGTCTGAGATATTGAAGACTCAAGAGGTGTGAGTCTCTGGGGTGTGGGCCACCAGGGTTTAGGGAACTCAGACCTGGCAACCTCAAGTCTGGTTGACAAGGAGCCTGGGAGCATGGCAGTGCCTCACAGCCTTCAGGGATCCCCACAACTGGGTGCCAGCCCTATGGGTGAGGTCACATCCACAAGCTCTATTCTGTGTGTCTGTACCCCACAATTCACTCACTCACTAGGGTCTATTCTGTGGATGTATCACCAATTCGACTTCAGGACCCCTCCCTCCCTGTAAGACCCTGGAACGGCCACCTGGGGGCGCCTCAACACTACAGCCAATTTAATGACACAGATCAATAGCCAGACCCGGGAGTGGGGCTCCAGCTGGAAACGCTAATAACAGAGTCCAAACCCGAAATTCCCACACTTCGCAAAATATTCCCCTAATTGGCTTCCAGACATCTCCCACCATGCCAGACCCTGGTGGCATCACTTTAAAGCTATCAATTTAAATCCACTGCAGATTGGCAGCCGGGCTTGGGGGGGGGGGGCAGGGCTCTAGGCAGAAGCGCTATTATTTGTGTCTGCAATCAAAAATTTCCCCACTTCACAATAAAACTCCCGTTTGTCTCCCCAAATCGGTCTGCAAGTGCCTCCTGTCCTATTAACCCCCCAATAGGCCACTCAGGGTTTATGAATTACCGAGTACAGCAGAGCCTCCAAAAAATTGCCACCGCAGCGCCTGGTGCCTTGGCTCCACCCACCCCAGGAGGGAGCATCCCGCGGGCAGCCTGGACCTCAATGTTATAGAGTCTCAATTATATTTTATAGATGAATTTTCTCTGTTATCTTCCCACCAAATCGATGTCCAGACACCTCCTGCTCTGCAAAAATCCTGAAACAGCCTGGTCCCGAAGAACCTCCAACGCTGCCCCGCCGCTTCTTTGCAGGAGATATTATCAGGTATGCTGACTCAGCCACCATCTTGTCCCGCCCATCAAAACTGTTTTTTGACTTTAATAAAATGGAGAAATGGAAAGGGCACATGAGTTTGTATGGCTATGAGTCTCCAAAAAGAGCCAGGAGGCTATCAGAGGGGTTGCCCTTATGCACACCTCAGCAGAGTCCCAGAGACAGGAAAAGTAGATACAACCCTAGGTATTGATTCTTCTGAGGGCTACAGAGACCCACAGGTTCTATGGTCATGGCAGATGGAGTTCAGTGCTATGTCAGTTGGCCATTGTTTGGCGTTTGTGTTTCTGTGTGATGGAGCTGGATGCAGATGTGATCTTTGTTCACAAGCCTCTCCTGTTACTTTTACCAGAAGTGTAGTTGTTGCTTGGGTTTAATGTATACCCAGGGGACCTGAATCTCTGGACTGACAATGTGATAGCCAGGCCCTGAGCCTCAACAGACTTGCAACTCCTACATTCTGGTTGGTTGGACTTACCCCACTCAGCTAAAAGGGAGGTGAGGAAGGTCAACCAACACACCAGGAAGCCAAGCGTGCCAATAAATGAAAGCAGAATTGCATCCATCATCCATGTGCAAACTAAGCCCCATTTTGTTATAGAGGTGAAGTGGACACAACCATTCCAAGGTCCACAGGATGGAGGAATAGAGTATGGATTAGAGTGGACTTACTGATATTGTATTCATTAACTATTGTGATTAGTAATCGAAGAAAATGTGGCATTGGTATGGAGAAATTGGCCACGGTGGCTGCTGGCGTAGGGAGTGGGAGGAAGAGATGAGATGTGGGGGCGTTTTCTGGAGTTGGAGTTGTCCTGGGTGGTGCTGCAGGGGCAGTTACCAGACATTGTCTGTCCTCCCATGGACCCCTGGGTGGATTGTGGGAGAGTGTGGGCTATGATGCAGACCATTGACCATGAGGTGCAGGAATGCTGGTGCTCAGAGATGTATTCACCAAATGCAATGAATGTCTCATGATGATGGAAGAGTTTGTTGTTATGGGGAAAGGAGTGGATTGCGGGGGATTTGGGTATATGGGAACCTCATTTTTTAAAATGTAACATTAAAAAAATAAATAAAGACCAAAAAAAAATTCTTGTGATTCGCTTTCATAGTTATTGGATGAGCACTTTCTAGCTGTGTCACAGGTGGGGTTTGTGTGATGGAATATATGATGAGGAATCCATGAAGGCCCAGTTCACCAAATCAAGAAATAATGCCTAGAGCATGCTGTGTCTGCAGATGGACAGTCTGTGAGCAGAGGACATGCTGTGTACTACTGACTCAGGAGAAGTGAAGGAAGGTAGTGTGAGCACTGACTCAAATCTCCTCTATAGAGTGGCCTTAAAGGGGCACTCAGAACACTTCAACTCCAGGATCACGTGCTCACAAAGGCAAGGGAGGGTGACTTTAGTCATCTGGAGATTCCTCCAATGATATCTGTGTCCCCTTCTGTCACAGGGATCAGTTGTTCTGATCAGTAGTCAATGTCCTTGTGGACATATGGAGAGTCCAGCTGCTGAGAGTAGAGTGAGTACATCTGATAACCACAGGATCTATTGGAACCCAGAGGAGCTTAGCAAAGTTCTACAGATCCGGGCCAGGTACAACAGACATAATGACCACAGCTGTAGCTCAGGAATCCATAGTCAGGGTGCCTGCCATGAACAGTTCCTCTTGCCACCTATAGCCAATAATATGAATGCTGAAGACGAAAGATTTGCTTTGCCGGACCCACATTTGAGACAAGAAGATAGGAACCCAGTTCTACAGCTCTCTACAGGGTCAGCCGGACTGACTGAGGGGGCTCTCAGAAAAAACAAGCCCAGGGGCCAGGACCATGGTAGGGGCAGGAGGAGGGTAGAATATGTAACCCAGGGAATAGGTCAAGGGGCAGATGAGGGGAAGCTCATGATCACTGAGCAAATAAGCAGGTGCAGAGCAGGTGCAAGGAAAGCTTAGAATTTTTTTTTAAGATTTATTTTATTTATTTCTCTCCCCTTCCCCCCGTTGTCTGCTCTCTGTGTCCATTTGCTGTGTGTTCTTCTGTGTCCACTTGAATTGTCCGGCGGCACCGAGAAACTGTGTCACTTTGTTTTGCGTCATCTTGCTATATAAGCTGTCCTTGTGTGCAGTGCCACTCCTGGGCAGGCTGTGTTTATTCTTATGAGGTGCCTCTACTTGTGGGACGCACTGCTCTGCAGGTTGGATCCCTTTGTGAGGTGCACTCCTTCCACATGGGGCACCCCCACGCAAGGGCAACCCTATGCGGCATGGCACTCTTTGTGTGCAGTTACACTGCACATGGGCCAGCTGACCACATGAGTCAGGAAACCCTTGGGATCGAACCCTGGACCCTCCTTATGGTAGATAAATGTTCTATCAGTTGAGCGACATCCACTTCCCTGAAGCTCAGGATCATTGATTCCAGGGATGTTAACCACAGTCAGGTGGAGGAAAAAGTCTAGATCACTGAGACCAGAGGACACTGTAAGGGACAGGTACAGGGGAAATCAACACTACTAATTAGAGGATGATACTTGCACAGGTGCAGGAGAAGTTTAGGACCATGTAGCTTAGCCTCCAGAACCAAGACAAGTGCAGGGGGCATTCAGCAACATGAAGCCCAGGGACAGGGACGAAAATCAGTTCAGTGGGAGATCAGGATCACTGAGGCCATGGCAAGATGGAGGAAAAACTCAGGGCCATGGAGCCAAGGGGTCAGAAACAGGGGTAGGTGGAAGTCAGAAGCACTCATCCCAAGGACCAGGAAGAGGGATAGATGCAGGGGAGCTGAGGACCACTAGTCCAGGAGCAGAACAAGGGACAAGTGCTTGGGGTAAAAGGAGCATGTAGCCTCGGTGACTGGACATGGAGCATGTATAGGAGAAATCTGTGGGGTTACCTTTCAGCATAAGACGTCTTTATTCATCTTAAGGATTGGGTAAATCTGGTTTTCACTCTGCTACATGGGCAAAGACAGAGATTTAGTGAAATTTCATTACTACATTTAAATTTGAGTAATTTCATTGATAAATAACAGCTATAATGTTATGTGCAACAAACACTATACACAGAAATACATCCACATTAATTGATGTAAAGAAATACCAACCTCAGAGTCAATGCAAAAAACAGGGAGATGTGGAAATATGTCATCCCTGAAAAATGCAATTTGATATTCAATACAATGTTCTCACAGTGCAAAAATCACTCCACATGTGGATTTCATTTTCCTGCCGGCCCCTGTCCTCACAGCACCTCCATGCATGAATTATGAACATCCAGAATTGCTCATGCACCAGATCCTAATCTTGGAACATGCCTTATGATGTTTTTCTGAATCCGCAAATCCTTCCGTAATTATGGTGACTGTAGTATACTGGCTAAGTTCTTTTCAGCTCATGTTACTGCCTCAGAAACTTAGAAGCAGGCTGGAGTTGAAGGTCATATGAAATTTATTATTTAATTGTGAAGTAATATTATTGAGTGGCCAGGTTGTAATATTCTTCTTTCATGTTCTTTCTGAGATGATAATTTAGAAAGATATATTTAGAAATGAGTAGATCAAAGTTGGTCAATGATCAAGTGAGTGGGGTTGACCTGAACCAGTAGCACAGCTGTGACATTGACACACCGACAGGGAAGGACCAAGACAAACAGCACTTGAGCAATCATGGTGGTCAGAGGTGAGGGTGCATACAGAAGCTTTCTGACTCCAGAGGGAATTATACCACTAATATAAGTAATGAAAATATATAAGAGCTCTGGCAGGTTTTTGAAATTTTACACATGAAGTTATAACTGAGGAATGGCATCAACAAATTGGAGAAAGCGGCACCCAATATCCTTTCCTCCCCTGATAATTCAAAAATAAATTAGAATCCATTATAATCAGCATTGTCAGGGAAAATATACACATTACATGTTATATACATATTATATATGCTACATATGAAGAAGATATGTATATAAGCAGACCAACACAAATACATATGTATAATCCCTGGGAATTGGGGTACAAGAAACTCGTTTGCTGAGCCGTTCCTGAATCTTTGGCCACATCTGACTCCCCATTCCACACAGTATCTTCCTGGATATAAAGGAACATGATTTCAGTGAGGGACACCACAGGGAAGGGACCACATTCTCTGAGGGCTCAGCCAGCATCTTCCACCCAGATTTCCACTAAGACAAGGACCTCCCCTCAACCCTTGTCATTTTACATACAAACTTGCCTCTCAAATGCAAATCACCACATGGGTGAACAGATGAGAACAGAGCAAACATTCATTTAAATTTAGGTTCCTTCTTAGTCAGGAAAATATCTCCTGGGACACATGGACCTCATGCAAAAGAACATGAAAACCTTTGGCGTTCTTTCTCTTTCTGATGGCAGCTCCCAGATGTAAGTGTCTCGGGATTCAGACATGAAGATAATGGGGATGATGCATATGAGCACAAGAATCACTGTGGTTCTCCTTGTCCTCAGGTGTCCTGTCCCAGGTAGAGATGAAGGAGTCAGGACCTGACTTGATTAAGCCCTTAAAGATCCTGTTAGTACCCTGCAAAGCCTCTGGATTTTGTTTAACTGGCTATTATATGCATTGTATCTGCCAGGCTCCAGCACAGGGGCTAGAGTGGGTCAGCAGGATATAAAGTGATGGAAGCACACACTATAAAGCAACTCTTCAGTCTCATCTCAGCATCACCATGGACACATCCAGAAATGAAGTTTATTTAAAACTGAGAAGCCTGAGAACAGAAGACACTGCCAATTGTGCAAGATTATTTTGTCATGGCGAAAGCAGACAAAATTCTTCCCTGCAGGGCACAGGTGGCTGAACTGTAGAGGAAGTTCTTGACCACTAGGGGGTGATGAAAGTTCAACATCAGGAGCTGATTCAGAACATGTAACCCCCAGAGAATAGCCATTGCATCTTTTCTAAGCATTGCTGCGATGTACTCACAATTCAAACTTAGAACAGTTTCCTTCAATATTACTACTTGTCTGCTTAAATACATTCAGACATATATAATCATATAAAATTCTATGAAAATTTTGGTAATTTACATTTACAGGGATGGTCAAACTTACATTTACCATCTCTGTGAAGTTATTAAATATCCCCATATCACATACCTTATTCCCACTCCCTGCCTTCAGAAACTCCGATGGCCACTGTCTCCACATCAGTGATATAATTTCTTCCAGTGATATAATTTCTTCCATTGCTAGAGTTACAATTATTCTATAGTAGAATACCAGTAAGTCCACTCTAATTTATATTTTATTCCTCCATCCTGATGAACTGGGATGGCGATGTCCACCTCACCTCTATATCAAGAGGGGTTTAGATCCCACATGGCTGATGGATGGGATTGGAGCACCTCACCATGGTTGCATAAAAGGAGCTCTGAGGGCCACTCTGAGCCAAGAACTAAGCTTGGAAGCCATACTAAGGCAAAACAGAAGAGAAAAGATTCATTTCATGTGCAATTTCAGCCTGGGTAACCCCAAAGATCCTTACTCTAACAAGGAAAATTAAAATGATTTATGGAAAAAGAGACAAACTGACCAGTGCTGAGTCTGACATGTACATTTCAGAAAGAGGAGGAGACTTAGATGTGAGATCCATTATGGTTTAAAGATTCTGACACTGGCATAGACTTTCTCTTGGTTCCAGCCTGTATAAAAATTGCTGCTTACAGAATCCCACTTTGGTCTTTTCCTGAGTCTGAATGGAAAAGACTCACCAGGCTGCTCAAACATCATCACATGTCTGATCCTGGAGACCACTGACAGAGCCATTTCTGCTTTCTTTTTTTTTTTAAATGTATTTATATTCTCTTTAATTTTTTTAAATATTAGATTCAAAATTTTCTACTTTTTAAAGTAGCCTGTGTGTGGGAATGTTTCCTTAGAATATAGTACAGCTTTCCTATTTCTGACTCTTAAGTGGAAAGCACAGTCTTAAATATAAAGAGGTTACCAGGCAGAAAACTAAATTTAGTGTAAGACTCAGACCTAACAAGAAACCAGCTTTAATCTGCCACTTTCCATATTCTTGTGAATAGGAAGTATGCTCATTGGGTGCTGACTACCCCTGCATTCTGACCACCTCCAGACCACTACAATTTAGCATTGAGCCCGGGGTGCCCTGCCTCCCCTCACAGTATCTGGCTCAGCAATACATGACTTTGTCCTCAACTCTGAATTTCCATCTGTAGACAGAGAGTATTCACATATTGGAGGCCATCCATGAAGCTTGTGAGACTCAGTTTATGTTGCAGATAGTGGAGTTTCATCTAGAAGTTTCCACGGAGATTGAAAGAGGCATGCAGTGCTGTATGAGTTCTCACCCAGACTCCACCACCAGACCACCTGCAAACAGAGACATCCTGGTCAGGAAAATGGCCACACATATCCACTGATTCTTTCACTCATATCAACCACATACTCAATATATCTCTTGTTCCCCATAAATTGATCTTCTAAAATAATGATGAGAAAACCCAGCTCAGAACTAATGCCATGTTGACTCATCTATGTGAAATCTTGATCAACAAATTGAAACTCCTGGGTAACTCTGGGCTGGAGCTCCTATCCCAGAGCTGCAGGTTCAGGGCTGTGTTGGTTTACATCAGCAACTGGAGGCAAACTATTTGCAAGTCCTCCTACTATGCTGCTAGCTCTTGGGTGGAGCTTTGGAAAACGGAAGTAACCCAGAGCATGCATGAGTGCCCTGGGGTAGTTGAGTGGCAATGACAGCATTTGGGACATTATTATTATTTGATAGTGCTGTAATAAACACTTTGAAACTATGATCTACTGCATATTTTCCTGCAGAATTAGGGAGAACCTCTCCAAAAAAACTGCAAAGAACTTGCAAAACATACACTCCTCTCCCAAAGTGGTGCTTGGGGAGACGGAGAGCATCCATGGTAGAAATACTCCCTCAGCAAACACCCAAACTGCACCATGGGATGAAGAATTAATCTGCATGTGGAAAGCAAAAAATACCCTGTCTTTTATTGGAAAACTGCAAATTATCAAAATGTTCTCAGTATGTCCAAAAACTGCTGTCGCAGAACTAAGAAAAACCTTAAATTCTTGAGACAAATTTGTGATAATAAAGAGAAATAGGACACAAACCAAAACTATTTGGGCCAGTTTTGTCAGATCACACATAAGTTAGTTAGAAGATGAAACTAGCATTAGTTAATAAGTTTCTGAAGTCTGAGTGTGATAAAGTTCCTAGAGTGAATCACACAGGGGTCATATCCATACTGTCTTGTAGGCTTTTTCTCCAAAATTAGGATAATTTCCAAAAAGCTACACTGAACAAAACAAAACAAAGCAAAACAAAACAAATGACAGTTTATTACCCAGGGGGGTTTAGGGAGAATAACGGCAACTATTGTAGAAATGGACCCACAAAATCCTCCTTAACTTCACTACAAAATAAAATAATTATTCTGCATGGGAAATTCAATGAAACCAATAAACTGTGAGCACTGGTTGGATCCAATAGAAAGTGGAAGGAGACAGAGTTCATCATGGAACTTATGTCCAGAATCCTCTCCAATTAACTGTGGAACTAAATTCTTAAACTGCAGATGAAGTTCTCTGAAATAGGCAGCTAAGAACAATGCAGATTAGTCAGCAATATTTGGGAAAATGCACCCTCTCCCCAGGAAGGGGCTGTAGTACATGACAGGCTAAGTGTTTCCTCATAAGGAGGGACAGGGGCACCTCAGTGATATTCACAGCCCTGTCCATCCTGCTTATCTTCTATCCTCTCCCCTGGCACCTTCTATTCTGTGTTTACAACAGACAAGTATCCAGGCAGGCTTTAGGAAGTTGTCATGTTCTGAAAGGTTGTCCCTGTCCCTGCACTGGGTGCTGTAGGCATACTTTGCCTGCACACCTAGTAACATGTACTCTCTTTTACACAAATCATTGTGATGCGAAAGCTGTTCCCCACAAAGAGATGCAGAGCAGGAAGGAGGCACTTGGAGGCATGCTGTGTTTCCCAGGATGTGCTGGATCATGAAGCTGAGCACAAGACTGGTAATGCCTGGCCTCCCTGTCAGGACCCTCATGTAATCTCTGCCTTTGGAAGCCTGTGCATGTGCAGGGAGGATTAGAGTGTCACAAGTTCTATTAGATGACCTTACCCGTTTTACAGAAAATTATAGAGGGAGATTAACGTTATATTTATAGAGAACTTTTGATGACCTTAGGGAAAAATAATATTTGACAAATTAGTGGTTGGTAGAGGCATGAAAATTTTAAAAGAAAGTCTTCAATTAAATATAAATTTATCATAAATGTTCTTTGGTTTAAAAATATAGCAATGGAAGAAACAGTATCATTGAGGTGGAGACAGTGGCCATAGGAGTTGCTGAGGGCAGGGAGAGGAAAGAAGAGGTATGATATGGGGACATTTTTGGGACTTGAAGTTGTCCTAAATGATATTGCAGGTATGGGTGCAGGACGTTATATATCCTGCCATGACCCACTGAATGGACTGAGAGGGAATGTAAACTACAGTGTAAACTATAATCCATGTGGTGTAGCACTACTCCAAAAGTACTCATCAAATGCAATGAATGTGCTACACTGATGAAAGTAGTTGTTGATGTGGGAGGAGTCAGGGGTGTGGGGAGTGGGTTGTATGGGAACATCTTATATTTTTTAATGTAACATTTTGTGTGATCTGTGTATCTTAAAAAAAAATAGATAATAAAAAAAGAGCAGCTGGGCCCTTTGTGCTTTATTTCCCTATATGGGCATGGGAGGTACATTCTCATAGCCAGCACACTATGTACTGCTTTTAACACTAGAAAACGTGTTTTAACTTTACTCATTTTGATGACTAGACTCACACCTGTGGCTGCAAACAACTTTAATTGACCACATTCAACCTAATTGCATTATTCCTGGATGCTGTGTGATTGACCATATTCAACTCAATCACATTATTCCTGGAAGTTGTGCTATATGCTGTTGCTTACCTATGTCTTTCCCATTGAGAATTATTAAATGTAAAGTATTGACATGTGTTCCCAATTTCATTGATTTCTCTCCAAACACAGAGATCACAGAATAGAATAAGATTGTCCTGCTCACACACTGTTACCGGCTTTCCCATTAGAATAGCAGAGATTTACCTAGTGGCTGAGATTGGAAGAGACATGGGTCTTGTAATCATCAAAGTTTTCAGAGAACACCAGCTAAGGATAAATAGATTCAGGATGTTCCTGCTGCTGGGAGAACTTGAGCTGCCCCCTACCTTTGAGTGCTGCTTACGTCTATGTTATGAAGGGTTCAGAATTCAGAAACTCTTAAGTCTGACACATCTAAGCTCTTTCTGCAACTCAGAATCCTAGGAAATAGAACTTGTAATGTAATCTCATCTTCATAAATCCATTCCTCTTTCTTGCATGTTGCAAGTTTGGTTAAAGACAAGTGCTTGAATGTGGTACCATCTTTCCTCAGAATCTGCTGAATATTTATTGTAAGCTCAAAAAAACAGTGATTTTTCAATATACTATGCATTGGAGAATATCAATGGTTGTCCACAACCCCATTTATGTCAACATAGTCAATAATGATCTTGGTTATTTTCTTTCATGCTGAAACAAGGAAAAATCATTCCAACACTGGCATGTAGATAAGAGGTTTTCTTTTGAAAAGAAATTTACTGCCTTCAATTTTATTTATATCCCTTAAATCTTTGCAAATAAGTTCATGAGAAGTAGACAGTCTTTTAAATTGTTGGATTAATGGATAATTTAACTAAATGTACTGGGGGAAACTCCTGAGTGTTCTGTGCACTGGACACAGCCCACTCAGGAGGATGAGGACAAATTTTTCCAAGATACAGGGGAGGGAGGATAAGGAGGGGCAGAGTGAGATAAGGAGGAATTATTGTCAGGATCCAGACCTTTACCTCCTAGGGCAGCCCATTTCTCTTTTCTCATTCTTGCTTACTATTATTTTAGGAAGAACCTCTCAGTTTATCTTTGATGTTTTGATGGACACAGAGTAATGAGGTTCTGAGACCTCACTTCTTAGCTTGCATCTTCTGAATGACCTTTGGAGAGTGAATCCCCTGTCCTTTTCTCTCTGTCCAGTCAGCACCCCTGTGCTCCCTTCCTCATTGTGCCTCTGCCCTCCCTCCTCATAATGGTAATTTCTGCTTTGGATCCTGGAAACCTGATGATTTTGTCCAGCCCCTGCCTCTGGTCACCTGCTGCTACTTCCACAGGCATTTCATCCCCTCCACTGCCCTAGGAAGCACCCCCTTCATCTCTCCTTGATCACCTGTCCCTATCTGAAGGGGCAGGCAGGTTATTTCAACAGTTCTGGGAAGCGGACTTGGCCCGATGGTTAGGGCGTCCGTCTACTACTTAGGAGGTCTGCGGTTTAAACCCCGGCCTCCTTGACCCATGTGGAGCTGGCCCATGTGCAGTGCTGATGTGCGCAAGGAGTGCTGTGCAACGAAGGCTTGTCCCCTGCATCGGGGAGCCCCACGCGCAAGGAGTATGCCCCATAAGGAGAGCCGCCCAGGGCGAAAGAAAGTGCAGCCTGCCCAGGAATGGCGCCGCACACAGGGAGAGCTGACACAACAAGATGACTCAAGGAAAAGAAACACAGATTCCCATGCCGCTGACAACAACAGAAGCGGACAAAGAAGATGCAGCAAATAGACAGAGAACAGACAACCAGGGTGGGGGGGGGGGCGGGGAAGGGGAGAGAAATAAATAAATAAAAATAAATCTTAAAAAAAAAAACAGTTCCATTGACATCATTTTGGGGTCTGCTTCATAAATAAGCTCCTTATCTTAAGGTCCTCTCCCAACTTCATCTTGTCCTGCTTGCTGGACAACTACAATCAGCAGGAGATGTTACTATGATGCCTCACAGTAACACTGATCTACCCAAACCTCCAGCCTCCCTCATTCCTGTCAGGTTTTGGCTGCATTTGTGACTTGCCACTTTTATGCCAAGCTTTCAAAACATTGGCCAAAGTTTAAATATTTTAATATCTCCCTGTCAAAAGAAAGACTCCCTCATGTTCTTCTTCACTCAAAATACATTTGAAGATGATTCAGAAAATGTAATGACACCCTTGGCTCTCACAGACCATGGTGTCAGAAGAGTCTGTGTCTGTGCTGCACTTCCCTGCCTCAGCTACTGCTTGAGGTGAAGGTCTTAGGAGGTCTCTCCAGAAATAACTACTCCAGAGCTCCCTTCTTCTGCTCTAGTGTCCCAGGAGACAAAGTTAACCTCCAGGTGGATCCAAGAAAAAATTAACATTTTGCTAAAAATCATGGGAGTCACTTCCATCATGAAATCAATGAAGTGGGCTGTAGAGAGAACCAAAACCATCCAGGGACACAGAGACCTCATCAAAATGTTCCTTAAACCTGTGAACTCAAAACAATTGTTTATTTATACAAGTCAGTCCTTTGTTCTTTCCCCAGACCAGGAAGTTGTAACACTCCTTGAGTGTTTTGGCAGTGATCGTAGAAAGGACCTACATTACTGTATATCCCAGCGATAGGGATGAACCACAGAGAAAAACAATGTGCAACTCAAATTTTTTTTAAGATTTATTTATTTATTCCTCTTCCCTTCCCTCTTCCCCCTCCCCAGTTGTCTGTTTTCTGTGTCTATTTGCTGCATGTTCTTTTTCCCCTCTGTTATTTTCAGTGGCATGGGAATCTATATTGTTGTCAGCGGCACGGAAAACTGTTTCTTTTTGTTGTGTCATCTTGTTGTGTCAGGTATCCCTGTGTGCGGCACCATTCCTGGGCAGGTTGCTCTTTCTTTCGTGCTGGGTGGCTCTCCTTAGAGTGTGCACTCCTTGCGCGTGGGGCTCCCCTATGCTGGGACACCCCTGTGTGGCACGGCACTCTTTGTGCGCATCAGCACGGTGCATGGACCAGCTGCACACGGGTCAAGGAGGCCCGGGGTTTGAACCAGGAACCTCCCACATGGTAGACGAGCACCCTAACCACTGGGCCAAGTCTGCTTCCCTTAATTTTTTTTTTTAAGATTTTATTTTCATGTTTAATTCTCTCCCTTTCCCTCCTCCAGTTGTCTGCTCTCTGTGTCCACTTGCTGTGGGTTCTTCTGTGTCCACTTGCACCCTCAGTGGCACCAAGAAACTGCATCTCTTTTTTGTTACATCATCTTGCATATCAGCTCTCCATGTGTGCAGTGCCACTCCTGGGTTGGCTGTGCTTTTTTCATACTGTGTGGCTCTCCTTGCAGGGCACACTCCTTGGGGCCACGCCTGTGTGGTACGGCACTCCTTGCATGCCACAGCTCTGCATGTGGGCCAGCTCACCACATGGGTCAGGAGGACTTGGGTATCAAACCCTGGTAGACAGACACCCTATCACTTGAGCCACGTCTGCTTCCCAAACTTAAAATTAATGTTCATGAAAGAAACAGATGCTCTGATATATTTTGATGCTTGTGGCAAGATATTCCAGGATATGATCTACTTAGCATGTATACTATGATAAGTATTTATGCATAAGAAAACATCCATAAGTATAGATTTAATTCACAAAAATATAATTAGTATTAATACACTAATAATTATAAAAGAGAGCATATTGCTTCTACTATTCATAATCCAGTCTACCTCCAAGATATTGAAAAAGAGACTATAAAGCTTCATTACCTTATTTTCAAATGTGTCAAATTGTTATACATGTAGAATTAGCACCCCACTGATATTTTCACTGTAAAATTCACTTACTAAAGCATTCATTTTTGTTTCATTTAGGGAAGTTCAATTTGTCAGGGGAGTGTGGTATGCTTTTTTATTTTTAACATTCATGTCTGCAATTATTTTACAATATCAACCTGCTGACTGTATTTCTTACATTGACCAGAAGAGGACAACATTGCTAACAGAAAGTTTAGTGATTTGGTTTAATTTCTTTGCCAGGTGACAATAGGGGAAAACCTGCTCCTGGCAGGAAAGCAAGCCAATTGACAAACTGGATGACAGTGTTAGAGAATATGCATAGTTTGAAATGAATTACTTGATTGGGAAAAAGACAGAATTTTACAAATATTAGAAAATTGAATAGGAGCATCTGTTTATTCCTATCATTTAATGTTTTCTGAATTGCAGTGGTATAACTGCAGTGTTTTTCTCTTATTTATGTAATTCCAGGTAACTTATGGGTATCTCTGGCAATATCTTCGTGTGTTTCTTATGTGTTTTCAATCTAGAAAACCTTCAAAAATAACTGAAAAAATGCCTTTAGGTATTATGTGTATTTCATGCCATGACTAATAGCATATCGTTTTTCTTCTGCTATTGGATAAGTAATTGCTTTAAGTTAGAACTCACTTTTTATTCATTCAATAATGTGTTTATAATGCACATTTAAAAAGAAGTCATTCCAACTAATTAATTACCAGATTCTCATGAACAGAAAATGACAAAATAAATGGTTATTGCTTAAAGGTTCTAATTTTGAGGCAATTTCACTGACATTCACAAAAAAAGCATATGTTGTGTAAATTTCATTACACATCTGCTTTAAAAATATGCTCCCTCTACCGTGGCTCCCGTTTGAAAAAATTTCTCCAATTATCCATCTCCTTAGAATGTACATCTCATTCAACCATGAAATTCTTATTCATCTCAGTCCTATTTGGAGATGAGTTAAACTGACTTCCTATTGGACAAGGTGGCTTAAGACATCTTTAGAAGTCACCCGAGAGATGCTACCTCAAGAATTTGAGCCAGTACCTGCAGGATGACCGTTAGGTTCTGCCTGTGCTCACTCTGCCCTCAATTTTGAGCAGGAGGAAGCATAAGGCTGGAATCCCCATGGAGCATGAGGGATGGCTTCCTCCATGGCCATGTTCACCCACCACAGGACTCTGGGGATGAGACAAAGGTTCTTGAGGTGGCCGTAAATGCCATTATAGCACCAGGTGGAGGGGTGTTTTGGGTGCTGTGAAGGGGCTTCTAAACATCTACAGAGAGCCCCTCTACTCCCCATCAGGCCCTCAGCTGCACACTCAACAGAGATATCTGTTCTGCCTTGGGAAGTTCTCGCAGTTGTATTGTTGTGGAAGCGGAGAGATTTAATGCTCACATATTGAGGGTCAGGACCCAGGAATATTCTTAAGAAGAAAAATTTATTAATGACCACCTGGGATTGGGGACTCCTGACCAAAAACCAGAGTCCCGAATAGGATTTCTGTGTTCCTTTTATACAGAGGAAGAAGGTGTGGGGAAGTCAAATGGTGCTTTTATGAGAAAAAGACTTTCTTTGTTAGTTTCTTTGAGATTTTAGGGTTTGTCTGAGTAGCAGATAGTTTTTGAATTAAAATAGCTCCCACGTTCCAGGTAAACTTGAATTAACATATCACCCATTTTCCTTCTGGATGCGATTTTGAATACACATTGCTTCTACTTCCTTTCTGAAAATTAAAGCCTATTGTGTCTATATTACTTAATTGGCTTTTTAGTAACTAGGCACACTTAGATACAGAAATAGATAATTTTGAACTTATGCACAGGCTATGTTAGTATAAGGAACCCATTTAAGAGCAGAGCATGAGGTTTTACTGTCTAGGATGGAAGTCCACAGGTAGCCTGAGAACCTGAACCAGAATCTTCAGGAGAGCTTGGAGGAGGACTGGAGGGAGAGGAGGATCTCTTGTCTGTGTAATGTGCTGTTTCTTTGGGAGGAAGCTGGTCGTTTCCCCAAGCCTCCAAGACTCATGCAGGAACTCCCTGGTATTCAATTCAGCTCCTTTGAATGACTGATCCTCCAAGAATTGGACATGCTCTGGATATGATGTAGGAGCTCATAAAGTTAGACTCAGCTGGTCATCAAGTCTAGCCACTGCTTTATTTCTCTATGGAATCAAAGGAAACAGCTTGTGCTTCTCCATTCACGGGGTACCTGGCATTGGCCCAGACACACAATTGTTCAGAAACTCAATCTCCACTTTAATGCCACTTGCAGAAGGGAGGAAGAGAACATGCTGGCTATCATGTCAACCATGTGGGTATTACAAGGAGAGAAACTTGGAGAATAAGGAGGAGGCAGAAAGAGAAAGCACTGAACTGTTTCTAGGACTGAAATGCTTTTCCAATCACACAGCATCACAGAAATTTTCACTGACTGTTGTCACAGAGAGCTCTGGATGCAGAGACTGCAGAGTAAAAGAAAACCTCAGCTGCAGGGAGGGAGCTGATGTTGCCTATGGGGATGGTAAATGCAAATGGGGCCCCTCCCTGTGTTCCTGAAATGCAGCCCAGGCCCAGACTTTGTAGCTCTGAGAGAGGAGCCCACTGCCCTGTGTCTGAGCTCTCCCTACTCTGAGCACAGGACTGAAGAAGAAGAGACACCATGAAGTTTGTGCTGGTCTGGACTTTCCTTTGGTCTATTCTCCACGGTAATATTAACTAGAAATTGGTTTTGCTGCACTATAAATGTGTTTGTGTGCACTTGTTCATATTTGTGTGTGTGTGTGACAATATGTGACTATCTGTGACTCACCTTCTAATGTCTGTTTTCAGGTGTCCTCTCTGAGGTTCAGCTGGTGGAGTCTGGGGGTGACTTGAAACAGCCAGGAGGATCTCTGCGCCTCTCCTGTTCAGCCTCAGGATTCACCTTTAAAGACTATGCAATGCATTGGGTCCGCCAGCCTCCAGGGAAGGGGCTAGACTGGGTCTCAGTAATTAGTAGTAGTGGTGGTAGCACATACTATGCAGACTCTGTGAATGGCCGATTCACCATCTCCAGGGACAACAACAAGAACCAGGTGTATCTGCAAATGAATGGCCTGAAACCTGAGGACACAGCCCTTTATTACTGTGCTAAAGACACAGTGAGAGGAAGGCAATCCTGACCCAGACAAAAACCTCTTCTATGAGGTGGCCATGAGGGGATGCTCAGAACTCAGGGAGCACAAAGTGCAGCTGCAGGAGAAGGTGCAGGGAGGTGGTTAAAGACTGGATTGTTGTCAGGATCTAGAGTTTCCTCTCCAGCTGTTTCCCCAGGAAGCATTTCTATTATCATTCTGTGCCTATCACTACTGATATAGTAAATGAGAATAGTATTGACTGAATAGGAGGAAGAATAATTATGTGAAAAACCAGGGAAATCTCCTTATGAAAGCCGAAAGGGCTCTGCCAATATTTGCCTGGTTCAGAATTCTGAGTAGTTCATGGCAACCTGGTGAATCTTCGCAATGAGACTGAAGGCCAGTGGTTCAGTGATATTTCTTATTAGGAAAATCACTGTGATTCACATGAGAACCAAAAGTGAGGCTGTTCCATTGTATTGTATTGTATTTCAAATTGCATTCCTACTCATACCAAAGTGATCACATCAGACTCAATATTGACCTGGTTGTCTATTTGTTTGATGATCCATTTTATTTTCCCTGAATGTTTTTTCCTTACATTTCCCTTTGTTCCTTATGTGCCTTGTCAATGAATTCTGTGTTTTCTCTGGTCTAAATCCCAAGGGTTAGACATATTACCTAGAGGTTCTGTGGCTCCTGCAGGTTCCTGTGAAAGGCAGAAGGGACTTCCTCACACAACATTGCCTGGTACCTCTCCATTGTCCTCTCTGTGTGGAATTATGTGGGAAATAAAAATGGTAAGTTATATGCATACCGATAATTTTTCTTTGGTCAAGATGGGATTTAAGTAGCAAGTTGATCTCTTGTGCTCCCTAAACTGTCATGCTCTCACCCACATTTCCTGTGACATTGGGGAGAAATCCAAATAAGAGCAGCATGAAGTGACAGTTTCCATGTAGCCACCTGACTAAGGACTCAGAATATCCTCCCTTACCTTTTCTATGACTATCCTCACTCATTTATTTCTCTTCCTTTCTCTAATGTGAAAATAATACCATACACAGTTCTGGGAGGAAGAAGTTACATTCATGCCTTCCACAATGCTTCAGCTAAAAACAAAAAAAACAGAGTGCTTTACAAAATATTCTTTCCTAAATGAGAGAGCTTAATCATGTGGCTTAAGAAAATTTGGAAATTGAGTTGCCTCGTTGAGAGGAGTCCATTCTTGCCTACTTGCTACATTTGCTTGGAGGCAAGTGTGTGTCATTTCATGTAGGAAATGCCAGACTAATTGCTGTCTTCTATGGGGAGGAAGAGTTGAAATCCTCATGATTGACTGGTCAGGAGTTATGGGAAAATGTTGTTTTCATCCTTTAGCCAGGGCAGGAGAGAGCTAATTCTGTGTCATATTTAACTATTTTTCCTTCAGTTGTTTGTTTTATTTTGCACGTATATTCACAAAATTTTTCTTTCAGAAATTTTGCAATGTAAAAATTTATTATCCTATATAAAGAGCAGTACCAAATTATTTCTTTCGTTAGTCTCGTTAAGCAATCTTAACTAAGAGCCATCATTGTGCAGTAATCCGTGGGATCTTGAGGTGAGTAGCATACAGAGGGCTTTAAGCAAGTGGAGTGGACAGTTTGTCAGAATGGGCAAGTGTCCTGCTCTGGTGTAGAAAACAGGGCTCAGCTTTCATTACTGACTGAATTTCCAAGTGTAGGTGGATCAGGGTCTGTCCATGAAATGGGTGTTTTGCCTGATATCATCTTGTTGAATTTGCATTAAAGGAAAAGCTGAAGAAATCATCCTGATGGTCTCCCATAGGGATTTCAGTACAGAAAGTGTTCCATGAGTCTGTCCTTCTTACATGTGGAAGAGATGGAGGTAGAAACACTCAACTTGTGGAAGCTGTTAGAGCAACACTTGAGTGAACAGAAAAAGAACAGCTGCTATGACTAAATAGATGAATAACACAAATAAATGTGGATCTATCAGTTTATCATGGGAAAATAAAACCACAAGCAGTAGCAGCACAAGTGAGCATTGAAATGTTTCTGTATATCATCACAATATTTAATATACAATTTTTAGGTCTAAGAGCATCCTAATTTCTAGGTATGTTTGTACAATGATAATGATAAATTTATAAATATATATATTGCTTTAATCATATATTTATAGATAAAGCATGCAGAATGTATTAAGTTCCTATAAATATCCTCACAATTTTACATATTAACTCTATACATTAATGTGGTAATATTGCAATTTATGAAACAATATTATTATAATTGTACTTTTAACTCTGGTCTGTAGTTTACATTAGGACTCACTGTTGTAGAAATTTATGTTTCTAAAATTTTTATTCTGATAGCATGTATACAAATATTTTTCTACTAATTCATGATTATTTTGTATTTTATATTTCCCGATACATACAGGATATTCTATTCCAAATGTTCCTTAGGTCACAACAGAAGAGACATTGAAATGCTGATAAATATAGTGTAATACCAAAAGCTATATCAGCAAAATATTTTTTTTCAATTATACCGTGATTGGAATCAGTAATTACAAATAAATTTGTATCGGTATCATAAAGTGTAGAGTCACAGCATTATGGTTATAATAATCCACAATGAAGAGATTTAATCTTTTCAAAGTTATGAGCAAGTCAGTTTGGGCTGTTAAACAGAGAAGCACTGGACATTAAAATCCTTTTTGTAAGTCTTATATATCAGACTTTAATCCTTGAATGCCCCATTTATTATACATTGGGATGTATTAAGTATTAAAATACTTAAGTCTACTTGAGTCTCCTTATGTTAAGACAATTAGCAATGCCATAAACAATGTAATGTTAATTTATTAGTCATTGATCCAAACATCCATGACATTATGAAAATATTTCGGGAAAATGCATGCTATGGCATTGGAAATTTATGCAATAAAAAGGTTCCAATGTATGGGTAAGGCATATATGTTTTTCATTTTCTTCATATTTGGAAATTCTCATAAGATAATAGGGGACAATCTCTCAGATTGCCAAATTATTACAAATGCCATTCTCTGTTTGACTTGACAAGAGGATATTTTTAGCATACATATTTCAGAGGCTAGAGAGCCAAAACTGAAACATAAGCAAGACAATGCTATTCTCTCAAAATCCCTAGCATTATGTTGTTGACTTGCATCAAACTTAGGGTTCATTAACTTGTATATCTGCCCCCTGATATATTACATTCTCTCCATTTCCACTGACTTCCAACTTTTCACTCCTCTCATTGAGTCCAGTTTTGTTTTCTTAGAAAACCATTCATAGAAATTGGCTAACCTCATTCAGTTTGCCACATAATAAATAGAATAATAGAAGATCCTTTTCTAAAATACGTGTTCATTCCTACAGTGAGAATACATCATCAAAGGGGGCCATTCACAAAAGATTCATACTGCAAGAACCACTGATTAATATAAAGATATGTCTCTGGTTGATACTCAAAGAAATCTACCAAAGTCTGCCCGCTCTGCCCCATAGATATATTACCCCACCCCTTGCAAAATGCACTTACCACATAGCAATATCTTAAAACCAATATGTCTTTCAATACCTACTCAGGCTTATCAAGATACGCCATGTGTATGTTCAACCTAAGGAAAATTCCTTTCCATCTTTCAAACTGTGAAATAAGGAAAATCATTTACTCATTTCCATATATTATGGTGGGACATGATTAGTACAGAAATCACCGTTCTAATAGGGAGAAATTGGAAGACAAACTAAGTTTACAGTTCCCAGGCATATGTGAAACTCACCACAGGAATCTTCACTAGAAGTTAAGGTCTGAAAGTCAACTGGAAATGCAGTAGTTTTATTCCAGCCCTGCTGGAATTTCAGCCAATACTTTCAGAGTCTTATGCAGTTCCCCTGCTCTCCCTGAATGCTGGTGCATAACTCCAATGCTCTCCAAACACAAGAAGGTTGTATTCACTCTGCAAACCTCATCCAAGTACCCTTCTGTCTTGTCCTAAAAACTCTTACTTTGCCTCCCATGGTTCTGTCCATTCCAACTCTGTCTATTTTGATCCAGGCTGGCAGTATTTCAGCTCTTGCAAAATTCTCAAAAACTTTGTTGATTTATCAGGTAGTTTGAAAGGGTCCATCTCATAAAAAATGACATATTTCCAATTATAGCTTCCTCTAAATGCTAGAATTGGGTAACTGGATACATATGTCCTATGTCCACGTTCCATAAAAAAGGGTGGTTCAGGTATGCCCAAATTTGGAGCCCTGTTTTCTTTGAAATCATCCCACAAAAGCATATTGCAGACTGTTGAAAGCCTGAGTCTCAGAAAAGATTATCTGGATAAGATGAAAATTTTCAGGCCCTGCATTCCTTTGGACATTAGTACACAATTCTAACAGGCTTTCTTCACCTTCATACCAAGGAACACGTTTCTTACAGTTTCCAATATTATATTCACCATTTGATTCCAGACTCTCACTGGAACTATCTTTAGCATCCATATTTTTGCCCACATACTGTCCATAATGAATTATGTATTCTATAAGATGGTAGCTACTTTCTCTTCCTCTTTCAGCTCTTCCTTTTTTTCCTTTTATTATCTTTTAAATGTTACATTAAAAAAATATGAGCTTGCCATATACCCCCATCCCGACCCCTCCAACATCACCAAAATCTTCCTATCACTGTAACACATTCACTGCACCTGGTGAATACATTCTAGAACACCACTGCACCACATGGACAGTGGTCCAACTTGTAGTGCACACTCTCCCCCAGTCCACCGAGTGGGCCACAACAGGACACACAACACCCAGCACTTGTCCCTGCAGCACCACCCAGGAAAACTCCAAATCATGATAATGCCCCCACACCATTTCACATGCCGCAATGATGGAAGAGGTTGTTGATGTGGGAGGGGTTTGGTGGGTGGGTTGAGAGGTATTTGGGGACCTCATATTTTTGAAATGTAACAATTAAAAGAAAATAACAAAGAAAAAAAAAGAGAGCTGAACCTCTACAGAAACGACTTTGATATCTATATCTCTTCCAAAATTCCTTTCAAAGCAATCCAAACATTTCCTACTAAGAAACTCCAAATTTTTCCAGCCAATATCTATTAACTATTTCCAAGCCACTTCCATATTTTTTGGTTTATATAGAGCAGAACACCAATTTCTGGTACTAAAAGCTGACACAATGTGGAGACCATTATGACAAATGCTGCGCTCGGCTTTGCTTTACAAAGGACTTATTAGTTCACAGTATCATAGGCTTTGACCAATGGAGGTTTGTAACATGATTGAAAGTCAGGTTGTGTGATTCCTCCACATTCAATTTTCTTCTTCAATATATTTTTGGTTATTCAGTGCCTTTGGCCTTCCAAATATATTTCATAAATGGCTTTTCCAGTTCAGTAAAAATACTGTTGTAATTTTTATGAAGATTGCATTAAATCTGTAAATCAATTGGGGTATGATATACAACTTAAAGTTATTTAGTCTTCCAATCCATGATCATGGAACATTATTCCATTTATTTAGGTCATCCTTGAGTCCTTAAACATTGCTGTGTATTTTTCTATGTATAAGTCCTTTACAAGCTTAGTTAAGTTTATTCATAGATAGTTTAATATTGTACTTGATATTGTAAATGGAATTTCTTTCTTGATTTCTTACTCAGATTACTCATTATTAGTGTACAAAAATGCTACTGATTTTTGCTAGCTGAACTTTTATCTTGCCACTTTACTTAACTCATTTATCAGCTTTAGAATCTTTGTTGTAGACTTTCCAGGGCTTTCTATGTATAAGATCATGTCATCAGCAAATATTGAAATTTTTCCTTCTATTCCAATTGTGATGACCTTTATTCTTTTTCTTGCTTATGTGCTTGAGTTTGTTCTTCTAAAACTATGGTAAATGGGAGCAGTAACAATGGGTATCCTTATCTTGTTACAGGTCTTAGAGGGATAGACTTTTTCATTTCAACTTTGAGTATGATGTTACCTTCAACTTTTTCATATATACCCTTTACCATGTTGAGAAAGTTTCCTTCTGTTTAAGTCTTTTGAAGTGCTTTTTTTTCAAGAAAGTGTGCTGTTTCTTGTCAAATGCTTTTTCTGCATCAATAAAGATGATCATGCGATTCTTTCTTTTGATCTTTTAACGTGGTGTATTACATTGTTTGATATTCTTACCTAAGAAGCAGCTTTTTAAAACATTTTTAGTGTTATTTTATTTACAATTTCACTAAT
The DNA here is from genome assembly GCF_030445035.2 of Dasypus novemcinctus. Lineage (NCBI taxonomy): Eukaryota > Metazoa > Chordata > Mammalia > Cingulata > Dasypodidae > Dasypus > Dasypus novemcinctus. The sequence continues at coordinate 57,392,951 of NC_080691.1, read as the reverse complement.
TTCTGCTCTAATCTTTGTTATTTCTTTTTTTTTTTTCTATTTTCTTTGCCATTAGTTTTCACTTGTTCTAGATCCACTTGTTGTGCAGGTAGGTCTTTCATCTTTTTTCATGTAAATATGTATGGGTATAAATACCTGTCTCAATACTCTGCATTCCAAAAAATTCATATATTTTGTTCTAATTTTTATTCTTTGGGAGATAATTACTTATTTTGCAATTTCATTCTTGTCCCCAGTTGTTTTAGTGTGTATTGTTTAAATTCCATATCTTTGTGCTGAATCTGGTTCTTGGCCCTACGTAATTTCTAACTTCATTCCACTGAGGTCAGAGAAATTATTTTGTATAATTTCAAACTTTCTAAATTCATTCAGACTTATTCTGTTACCTAACATGTGGCCTATCCTGGGAACGATTCATGAATATTGAAACTATCCTTCTGTGAAAGACTTATATGCAGGAATCTACAGAACAGTGTTCAAGGAAATCAAAGAAGACTTAAATAAATGGAAGAATATTACCTGCTCATAAATAGGAAGACTAATTTTATATAAGATGTCTATCATACCAAAACTGATCTACAGATTCAATGCATACCAAAAAAAATCAACACAGCAATTTTTAATGAACTAGAAAAACTAACTATGAAATCTATTTGGAAAGGAAAGAGGCCCCAAATAGCCAAAGACATATTGAAAAAGAAAAATGAAACTGGAGGGATCACACTACAGGATTTCAAAACACACTACTAAGCTACAGTAGTGAAAACAGCATGGCATTGGCAAAAGGATAGACACACTGACCAATGGAACCTAGTTGAGAGTTATGATATAGATCCTCATATATTTAGTCATCTGATATTTGACAAGGCTACCAAGTCCACTCAACTGGGAGAGAATGGCCTCTTCAAAAATTGGTGGCTAGAGAATTGGATATCCAATTGCAAAAGAAGGAAAGAGGATTACCACCTCACACCTTACACAAAAATCAACTCAACGTGGATCAAAGACCTAAATGTAAGAGCCAAGATGATAAAGACCTTGGAAAACATTGTAGGGAAGCATCTATAGCACATTGTAGTAGGAAAAGGCTTCAAGAACTTCACACCCAAGGCACAAGCAGCAAAAGAACAAATAGATAAACGGGACTTCCTCCAAATTAAAGCTTTTTGCACCTCAAAGGAGTTAGTCACGAAAGTGAAGAGAGAGCCTACCCAATGGGAGAAAATATTTGTTAACCATATATCTGATAGAAGACATAGCCTGCATATGTAAAGAACTGCTATATCTTGAAAATAAAAAGACAAGCAATCCATTTAAAAAATGGGAAAAAAGACGCTTCACCAAAGAAGAAATACAAATCGTTAAAAAGCACATGAAAAAATGCTCAAAATCACTCACTATTAGGGACATGCAAATCTAAACTATAATGAGATACCATCTTACACCCATAAGACTGGCAGCTATCGAAAAAACAGAAGACTACAAGTGCTGGAGAGGATGTGGATGAATGGGAACACTCATCCACTGCTGGTGGGAATGCAGAGGGATCCAGCCATTCTGGAGGACAGTTTGATGGTCTCTCAAAATTTAGCTAGAGATTTGCCATGTGACCCAGCAATTCCACTGTTGGGGATATAAAAAGTAGACATGAAAATGAGGACACAGACTAATATATGCACAAAAATATTCATAGCAGCATCATACACTATTGCCAAAAGTTGAAGTCAACCCAAAAGTCCATCAATGAACGAATGGATAAATAAAATATGGAATATACATACAATGGAAAATTACTCAGGTATAAGAAGGAATACAGTACAAACACATGTAATAACATGGATGAATCTTGAAGACTTTAGGTTGAATGAGGCAAGCCAACCACTGAAGGACAAATACTATATGATCTCTCTGATATGAAACAAACAAACCAGAGAGATAAAGACTGGAAGATAAAGTTAAAGGAATTTGGGGGGAAGAGGAAGATTGCAAGCTGGCGATTACATGGATGAAGTCTATGATAAGCTGGAGATAATTATTTGTACAGGGAAGGGATAAGATGGGGGCATAGGAATAATTTTGTGTGGGGTTTTGCAGGCTTGAGCAGGGCTAGGGCTTGGAAGATGGGTCAGGTGACTGAAGGAAATGGGGGGGGGAGGGCTGGGGGGAACTTTTAAATACGGGGGAATGTCAGGTATATGGTTGAAACGTCAGAGTGGACATCATCCCAAATCCCTCAAGACTGAGAAATGGAGAAACATATGTGCCTCAACTAATTGGGCTCCCATCTACCATATAGGAGGTCCTGGGTTCAATGCCCAGGGCCTCCTGGTGAAGGAAAGCTGGCCCTGTGGAGTGCCGGCCCATGTGGGATTGTGGCCCCACACAGGAGTGCCAGCTAACATGCAGAGCTGATGCAGCAAGATGATGCAACAAGAGACAGAGAGGAGAGAAAATAAGAAGATGAAGCAGAATAGTGACATGAGGTGGCACAAGAGAGTAAACAGCTCTCTCCCACTCTGGAAGGTCCCAGAGCCACCTAATGAGAATACAAGCAGATGCAGAAAACTCACAGCAAAAGAATACACAGAGTAGACAATGGGGGGGGCGGGGGACAGATGGGGGCTGAGGGGAGAAATAAAAATAAATCTTTTTAAAAAATCAAGTAAAAAAAATGACTGAGTAATGAACAAAAAGGGCTGATGGGGGAACCACTGACAAAACCGGATGTACTGTTATTGCAGCTATCTTGTGTAAACTGAGTAATTTTTCACAGTTACATAAAAATAAATTTTTAAAGTTAAAAAAAAAAGAAAATATAACAAGGGTCACGTTGTTAAGGTGCTTAAGTGTGGGGCATCTGGTACAGGGGCAAGCTTCTAGGCAGTATGTGAGTGCTCATGTCATCATAGTGTGTTATATATTTGGGTGGAGCCCATACAATGAGTGTGAATTTCGACCCACATCCTGGAGAGACCGGATGTTCACAAATAGAGGGAATTGTGTCTCTCGAGAGAATCGCTGGCTCCCAAATAGGCAGGGGATTCTAGTATGTCAAGCCCTCAGCATTGTTGCAGTATCTGTAAAACTGGTCCCTTGAGTAGTGAAGATTGATGGTCACAGTGTGCCATGAGGGGTGGGGGTAGAGGTATAGAATGGACAGAAGCAGGGCAAGTGGGAGCAAAGGAAGTGCTCCACAAGATCATGCAATGATAGAAATAGGACATGTTAGCTTACATCTCTCCTGTACAAAAGTCTATAACGTAAAATGTAAACCACAATGTAAAACATAAGGAAAGTAAAAATTTAGAAATTTGTACAGTCTAAAATATAAATCACCTCAATGCTAAAATTTCTTCTATTACATGTCACAATACTTTTATAGTAGAATATCAATAAATCAACTCTAGTCCATATTTTATTCCTCCATTCTGTGGACCCTGGGATGGTGATGTCCTCTCCCACCTATAGAATAAGAAAGGGCTTAGATTTGACATGGATGATGAATGCAATTCCTCTACTTACTGTTGTATGCACTCTTGGCTCCCTGGTGTGGTGGTTGACCTTCTCCACGTCCCTGCTAGCTGACCTGGGTAAGACCAACGAACCAGAGTGTAGGAGTCACCACTCTTCTGAGGCTCAGGGCCATGCTGGCACATGGGCAGTCCAGAGATTCAAGTCTCCTGAGTATGGAGCATCCCTAGAGCCAACCACAGGTTCAGTAATAGTGACAGAAGAGTCATGTGTAGAAAAGTCACATCTGAATCCAGCTCCATCACACTCCGGAGCAAAAATTCCAAAGTACGGGCCTCTGACATGGCACAGAGCTTGAAATCCATGTGCCATGAATATATACCCTGTGGATCTCCACAGCCTTCAGGAGAACCAGTATCTAGGGTTGTATCTACTTTGGCTTTTTCTGGGGTGCTGCTGAGGTATGCATAAGCATGATGCCTCTGAAGACCTCCCGATTCTTTTTGGAAGACTCTTAACAATATCAAGTCATTTGTCTTTGCCATTTCCCCCATTTACTCAAGGTGAAAGAGAAGTATTTTTTGCTTTGTTTTAATTAATTAATTTATTTTTAATGTTACTATAAAAATATGAATTTCCCATATACTCCCCACACCCCTCACCACACTGCTCCCATATCCACAACCTCCACAATCATCAGGGGACATTCATTGCACTTGGTGAATACATCTCTGAGCACTGCTGCACCACATGGTCAATTGTCCACATTACAGTTTACACTCTCCCCCAGTTCACCCACTGGGCCATGGGAAGACATACAATGTCCAGTAACTGTCCTGCAGTACCACCCAGGACACATCCAAGTCCTGAAAATGCCCACACATCACATCCCTTCTTCCCATTACCTCCCTCAGCAGCTACCATGTCCACTTTCTCCATCTCAGTGTTACATTTACTTCCACTATTAATCACATTAGATCCAGAATAGAGTGTCAGTAAGACCACTCTAATCCATACTCTTGTCCTCCATTCTGTGGACCATGGGATGGCTATGTCCACTCCACCCTTCTATCAAGAGGATGCCTCGACTCCACCTGGATGATGGATTCAATTCTCATGTTTGCAGTTATAGGCACTCTTGGCTCGCTGATGTGCTGGTTGATCTTCTTCATCTATCTGTTAGCTGGATGGAGTAAGTCAGATAAATCAGAGGGTAGGAGTTGCAAGTCTGTTGAGGCTCAGAGCCTGGCTATCACATGGATAGTCCAGAGATTCAGGTCCCCCAAGTATACACTAAACCCCGTTGCCAACCACAGGTCTGGTTAAAGTGACAGGAGAGATTTGTGAACAAAGATCACACCTGAGTCCAACTCCATCACACTCAGGACCACAAACTCCAAAATAGGGCCAAGTGACATGGACTGAAGTCCATCTGCCATAACCATAGAACCTGTGGGTCTCTGTAGCCCTCAGAAGAACCAATTCCTGGGGTTGTATCTACTTTAGCTGTCTCTGGGACCCTACTGAGGTGTGCATAAGGTTGAAACCTCTGATGACTTCCTGACTCTTTTTTGGAGACTCTTAGCCATATAAATTAATTTGTCCTTTCCATTTCCCCCTTTTATTCAAAGTCAAAAAACATTTTTAACTCCTGATAATACATGTAGGCTGAGATATTCTGCTGGTCTGAGTTGACCCTTTTATTCAAGGTCATTTTCCAGCCACATCATCAGCTGGTACTTGGTAGTAATCCCTCGGTGCCAGGGAGGTTCATCCCCAGGAGTCATGTCCCATGCTGGGGGGAATTTACGTGCTGAGTTTGGCTTCAAGACTGGCCACATTTGAGCAACATGGAGGTTCTCAGAATGTAACTCTTAGGCACCCTGCAGCAAAGAGCAGTTTTTAACACTTGAACCAACATGTATGTTGAGATATTCTGCTGGTCTGAGTTGACCCTTTTATTCGAGGTCTCTTTCTAGTTGCTTCTCCAGTTACTGATTGGTAGTAATCTTTCAGCACTAGGGAGGCTCATGCCCAGGAGTCATGTCCCATGTTGAGGGAAGGTAATACATTTACATACGGAGTTTCGCTTAGAGAGTGTTCACATTTGAGCAACATGGAGTCTCTTAGGAGGTAACACTTTGGCACCCTACAGCTCTAGATCTAATTCATATTTCAGGCATGCAAGCTTCTAAGCATAGTCATCATTATCAAGGGCTCATTATTGGACCATCCTTCTTTGTTGATCTTTTTCATTGCACTTAGGGCATTATTGTTGTTCCACTGGGAAATGTGACAGGGTTCCTCTGTGTGGGAACTCAGCACTCCCTCAATTGTCATTTGTAACTGTAACAAATATAAAAATACCTAAAATAAATCCTAACGTATTTATGTTCCCTATATACATGCCCTGGAGAACTCCCCTCTACCCATGTGCCCCCCATCCATAACATCCCATACCAGACTTCCTCCCCTGCCATAGTTGAACCGCTCCGTAGTTCAAAATTTCATCAATAGTGAATCTTAATATATTGCCAAATTCAATTAACTGGAAATTGAAATACAGTGATGGGTTTAAAGTTTAGAAATAGAACACATAGTCTTTCAGAAATGCTAAAATAAAGTAAAAATAAATTGGTGTATTCATAAAGTGTAAAATAAAATAAGCCTTGGTTTCTAACATTTTGCCTTTGTCCCCATGCTTGATAGCTATGTATCAATCTCTGAACATCAGCTGCAGCAAATATAACATGAAAATGTAAAAAGATCATTGCTAGGGAAAGGGGAAAAGGGCTTGATGTTGCATATCTGGGAGTCCCCTAATTTATGTATTTGAATTACTGTAATCTAAAACTTTTTGGAAGACAAAATTAAAAATTAGAAAATAAAGAAAGGATGTATACACTAAGGAAGAAATGAAAGTGCCTTGCCACTATACATGCAAGGCAACACCTATTACAGTGATGAAAGGCAAAACATTAGAACAAGTTTTATATTTTTCATTTTATTAATACACCAATTAATTTTTACTTTGTTTTAGTACTTCGAAATTGCTATGTATTCTATTTCTAAACTTTAAACACATCAATATATTTCAATTTCTTATTAATTGAATTTGGCAATATATTAGGATATATTGCTGAAGAAGTTTTGTATCACAGAGGTTCAACTATAGCAGGAGAGGAACTCTGGTGTGGGGTGTTATCAATGGGGGCACATGGGTGGTAGTGTGTTCTCCACAGCATATACGTTGGGGACATAAATATGTAAGGATATATGTTGGGTATATATATATTTATTGTATTGTATTGCTTTTTTATTTTAGTATCTGTATTTCTTTTTTCATCTTTATTTGTTTTTTTTAATGTTACATTCAAAAAACATGAAGTCCTCATATACCCCCACCACCCTCACCCTACTGCTCCCACCATAACAACAATCTCCTCCATCATCATGAGGCATTCATTGCATTTGGAGGATACATCTCTGAGCACCGCTGCATCTCATGGTTAATGGTCTACATCATAATCCACACTCTCCCACAGTCCACCCAGTGGGCCATGGGAGGACATACAATGTCTTCTAACTGTCCCTGCAACACCACACAGGATAACTCCAACCCCCAAAACTACTCCCACATCACATCTTTTCCTCCCACTCTCTAAACCTGGCAGCCACCATGGCCACTTTCTCCACACCAAAGCCACATTTTCTTTGATTACTAATCACAATAGTTCATGAATACAATATCAGTAAGTTCACTCTAATCCGTACTCTATTCCTCCATCCTGTGGAAGTTACAATGGTTGTGTCCACTCCACATCTATATCAAGAGGAGGCTTAGATTCCACATGGATGCTGGATGCAATTCTCCTGCTTTCAGTTGTAGGCATTTGCTCCCTCGTGTGGTGGTTGACCTTCTTCACCTCCATGTTAGCTCAGTGGGGTAAGTCGCAAAAACCAGACTGTAGGATTTGCAAGTCTGTTGAGGCTCAGGGCCTGGCTATCACATGGTCAGTCCAGAGATTCAGGTCCCCTGGGTATACATTAAACTCCAGCACCAACTATAGTTCTGGTAAAAATAACTGGAGATGCTTGTAGACAAACATCAGATCTGAGTCCAGTGTCATCACACAGAAACACAAACTCCAAAGTAGGGCCAACTGACATGGCACTGAACTCCATCTGCCATGACCATAGAACCTGTGTGTCTCTGTAGCCCCCAGAAGAACTAATACCTTGGGTTGTATCTACTTTATCTGTCTCTGGGACTCTGCTAAGGTATGCATAAGGGCAACCCCTCTGATAACCACCTGGCTCTTTTTGGAGATTCATAGCCATATAAACTCATTTGTCCTTTCAATTTCCTCTTTTTGTTCAGGTCAAAAACCATTTTTAACTCCTGGTATATTCTATGTAGACTGAGATATTCTGCTGGTCCGAGATGACCCTTTTATTCAAGGTCATTTTCTAATCACATAATCAGGTGGTACTTGGTAGTAATCCTTTGGCACCAGGGAGGCTCATCCCCGTGAGTCATGTCCCGTGCTGGGGGGAAAGCAACACATTTACATGCTGAGTTTGGCTTTGAGACTGGCCACATTTGAACAACACAGAGGCTCTCAAGAGGTAATTCTTAGGCATGGTGGGTATATTTATAGTAGTTAGAGTTACAAAAAACAACTTAGGCAATGTTGAGTTCCCACCAGGGGAGCTCTGTCACATTCTCCAATGGAACAACAATAAGTCCCCAAGTAGAACGACAAAGATTGACAAGGAAGTATGGTCCATTAATGAGCCCTTGATACAGATGACTATGCTTAGGAGCCTGCCTGCCTGAAATATGAACTAGTTCTAGAGCTGTACGGTGACTAAGAGTTACTTCCTGAGAGCTTCCATGTTGCACAAATTTGGCCACCTTCAAAGCCAAACTCAATAAGTAAATGCATTCCCCCCAACGTGGGACATGATTCCTGGGGATGAACCTCCCTACAACCGAGGGATTACTACCAATTATTAAATGGAGATGAAACTAGAAAGAGACCTCGAATAAAATGGTCAAAACAGACCAGCAGAATATCTTATCATACATGTTGGATCAAGTGTTAAAAACTGCTTTTTGACTTTGAATAAAAGGGGGAAATGGCAAAGACAAATGAGTTGATATGACTAAGAGTCTTCCAGAAATAGTTGGGAGGTCATCAGAGGGGTTGCACTAATGCACACCTCAGCAAGCTCCCAGAAAAAGCCAAAGTAGATACAACTCTAAGAACTGGTTCTCCTAAAGGCTATGGAGATCCACAGGGCATAGGGTCATAGCAAATGGATTTGGAGTTCTGTGCCAAGCCAAAGGGCCCTACTTAGGAATTTGTGGTCCTGAGTGTGATGGAGCTGGACTCAGATGTGAGTTTTCTACACATGCCTCTTCTGTCACTTTTACTGAACCTGTGTTTGGTTCTACAGATGGTCCATACTCAGGAGGCTTGAATCACAGGACTGCCCATGTGCCAGCTGTGCCCTGAGCCTCAGCAGAGTGGCGACTCCTACTCTTTATTTCGTTGGTCTTACCCAGGTCAGCTAACAGGGAGGTGAAAGTGGTCAGCCACCACACTTGGGAATCAAGAGCACCTACAACTGCTACCAGAGGAATTGCATCCATCATCCATGTGGAATCTAAGCCCTTTCTTATTCTATAGGTGGGAGAGGACATCACCATCCCAGGGTCCACAGAATGGAGGAATAAAATATGGACTAGAGTGGACTTACTGATATTCTACTATAAAACTATTATGATGAGTAATAGGAGAAATTTTAGCATTGAGGTGGAGAAATTGACCACAGAAGTTGTTGAGGGCAGGGAGAAGGAAGAAGGTATATGATATTGGGGCATTTTTGGGATTTTGAGTTGTCCTAAATGATATTACAGGTTCAGAGTCTGGACCTTATATATCCTACAAAAACCCACTCAATGTTCTGGGGAACAGTGCAAACTACAGGGTAAACTATTATCTATGTAGTGCATCAGTGCCCCAAAATGTGTTCACTGAGTGCGATGAGATTCCCACAAGGATGGGGGAGGTTGTTTGTGTGGGAGGAGTGGGGTGGGTGGGGGGTTGGAGTGTATATGGGAACCTCTTATATGTTTTAATGTAACATTTTTATGTGATATATATATATCTTCAAAAAATACAATTTAAAAAATGATGTGGTTGGGTTTTGGGGAGTGGGTTATAAGGGAAAAAGAAAGAAAGAATGAATGAAAATATTAATTTAATTAAATTGTAAAGAAAGTAACCTTCATTTCATGGTTTCTCAAGATTTTTTTCATAATTCATAGAATTGTTTTTGTATAGGTAATCCTTTATTTGCTTTTAAAATATAACTTATATTAATTTTTTAAAGATGCATAGATCACACAAAATGTCACATTAAGAAGTATAGATTCCCATATGTCCCACTCACACACCCCACACTTTTCACACATCAACAACTTTTTTCATTAATGGAGTACATTCATTTCATTTGATGAATACATTTTGGAGCGCAGCTATACATCATGGATTATTGTTTACACTGTAGTTTACACTCTCTCCAAGACCAGTCAGTGAGTTATGGCAGGATCAATAGTGTTCATCCTCTGATACTTCCATATTACTCAGGAAAACTCCAAGTCCCACAAATGTCACCATACCACACCTCCTTTTCCCTCTCCCTGCCTTTAGAAACTCCAGTGGCCACTGTCTCCACATCACTAATATAACGGTATCCATTGTTAGAGTCAGAATAATTCTATAGTAGAATACCAGTAAGTCCACTCTAGTCCATATTTTATTCCTCAATCCTAAGGTCCCTGCGATGGGGATGCCTACTCCACTTCTCAATTGAGAGGGTGCTTCAACCCCACATGGTTGATGGATGGGACTCCTGCCCACAGGTCTAGATTCTCTTGGTGTCTTGGTGTCTTGGTTTTCCATTCTCACTGTTGGCTGATGTGGTTAAGTCTAACAAGTTGGAAAGTAATTGTTACAAATCCTCTGAGGCTCAGCACTCAGCTGACACACAGACTACTCAGAAATCCTGTCTCCTGTGCATATACCACCCCCAGCACCAACCACAGGTTCAATTAAAAGGACAGAAGAATCCAACTCCATCACACTAAGGAGCACAAATGCCAAAGTAGGACCCATTGGCAAGGTACAAACTCCAGAGCCATCTACCATAACTGTAGGATCTGGGTGTCTCAGTAGCTCTGAGGAATACTACTACCTGCAGTTGTATCTACTTTGGCTATCTATGAGATCTCGCTAAGATGTATATAAGCACAGCCCCTCTGAGGACTTGCTGACTCATTTTGAAGTCTCTTAGTCATAAAAATTTATTTGTCTTTACCATTTCCCCTTTTTATTCAAGGTGTTTTTCCAGTGCATCACCAGCCTGTGCTTGGTAGGGTATCAGGGAGGTTCATCAATGGGAGTCATGTCCCATGATGTGGGGAAAGTAATGCCTTTATATGCAGAGTTTGGCTTAGAGAGTGGCCACATTACAGCAATATGGAGGCTGTCAGGAGGTAACACCTAGGCAACCTGCAGTAGTAGGCCAGATTGAAATTTTAAGTGCAAGAAGATCATAAGTGTGGAGGCATTCTCGGGACTTGGAGTTTTCCTGGGTGGTGCCCCAGGGACAACTGCCAGATGTTGTATGTCCTCCCATGGCCCACTGGATGGAACGTAGGAAAGTGTGGGCTATGGTGTGGAACACAGGACATGGGGTGCAGCGATGCCCGGAGATGTACTACCAGACGCAATGGATGTGACATGATGATGGGGGAGAGTGTTGTTGGGAGGGGAGTGGTGGGATGGGGGCGGTGAGGGCAAATGGAGACCTCATATTTTTTAATGTAATATCTTTTTAAAAAAATGAATAAACTGATTAGAATTTGGAAAAAAATAATAATAAAATAAAATTACTGCCTTATATTACCTAATATAAAGGCATTCCATGAAATTTCAAACAAGCTAAATAAAAAGACTCTGAAGTTCTTCCTTATAAAACTTCAATAATTTTCCTGATGAAATTAAATAGTGTGGTTGAAGACAAAAAAAAAAAATCAGAAGCATAATCGTTACTATAAAGGGCCCATCATTGTATCATCCTTCTTCACTGGCCATTGCCTCTGCAATTGGGGGATTGTTGTTGTTCCATTGGGAATGCAGCAGAGCTCCCACAATGGGAATCCAGCAGTCCCTCAGTTGCCATTTGAATCTCTACCCACTGTGTCCATACCCAATGAATATCTGAACATATCTATATACCCTATATACATGACCAGGTAAACTCTATCCCAAGCATCTGTCATCAATAACCCCACAACAAAGCTCCAAACACATGAGGTGCAGCAATGCCCAGAGATATACTTACCAAATGCAATGGATGTGTCATGATGATGGGAGAGAGTGTTGCTGTGGGGGGAGTGGGGGGTGGGGGCGGTGGGGTTGAATGGGACTTCATATTTTTTGAATGTAATATTTTTTAAAAAATGAATTAAAAAAAGAAATTTTTTTTGACAACAACAGAAGCGGACAAAAAGAAGAACACACAGCAAATGGACACAGAGAACAGACAACTGGGGAGAGAAGGGGAGAGAAACAAAACAAACAAATAAATGTTTTTAAAAAATTGTTCTTTAAAAATTGGTACCTCGGTTAATAATTATTAACTAATTTTTCTCTGTGCAATGCAATCAGAGTCTATTTCTAAGATTCATTACCAAAACACAATTCTTTAGCCCTTTGGGATTTCCAAAGACTAGAATACATGGTTTTTCTGACTTTTACTGTTCTTCAGAAAACATAGTCCAATTTTGTACATGGGGATTATAAAAAAAAGAATTAAAAGATAAGAATATGTTTTTAGGAAAGAAATGCAAAACTGTCCAATTATTTTTTAAATAAAACTAGTAAAAAACTAGGTGAAATAATTTAAAGACCTAAATATTTGGTTTTCTTTCTAGCGTTAAAGGATTGGAAGACTTAATATTGTTAAAAGGCCAATATCACCCAATTGTTCTACAGGTTCAACACAAAACAAGTTTGCTGTTATTTCTTTTCAGAAATTGTCCAAGACTTACAGTTGTTCTATTGCAGCTTTGTTCTGATCCTGGCAATGAAAAACTTTTACCATGGATGAGAGACAATGGCTCCTGGAGTTTGTAAAGGTAGGGAGAGAGAAAATAAGTGTAATTTGGGAACTTTTTGGGAACTTAGGGATTACTCAGAATAACTTTGAAATGACAGATACAAGCCACTGTATATTTTGTAGTAACTTGCAAAAATGTGTGGGAGAGTATAAACTACAATGGAAACTATAATCCACACTTAGTGGTAATGCTCCAAGATGTGTTCATCAATTGTGGCAAAAGTACCACACTAAAGAATGATGTTGATCCTGGCAAATGTGGGAGGGCTAGGGAGCAGGGCATATGGGAATCCCCTATATTTTTGGTGTAACATTTATGTAATCTAACTTACTTAAAAAAATAAGCATAAATAAGTATATTTAAAAACTTAGAATAAAATTCATATACAAAATCAAGATATGAGTGACCCACAAATTTCAGACATGAAGATAATGAAGAAGATATAGCTGAGCACATGACTCACTGTACTGGTAATTGATCCAAGTGCACTTTCTCAGATGCACCTGCAGGAACTGAGCCCAGGAAGGGTGGACACCTTGCAGAGCCTCTCCTTCACCCTTGTTTATGGGCTTCCTCCAACACTTTTGGTTCTAATTAGAACCAAGATTTTCAACACCCAGGGAAGGTGCTGCATTGTCTGGTCATGCTTATTACAACAGATCATTTTGGAATACAGATAATGATGCCTACATATGGGGCCACATCTCCATCACTGCTGACATATCCCTAAACCAGTTCTCCCTGAAGCTGAGCTCCATGATTTTTGAGGACAGGGCCTTGCCACTTCCTTCCTCTCAGGAGAAGCAAAAGAGGAAGACAATGGTACCCCAGACACAAACATCACCTGAAGGGAGGCAGGCAGGTGGTTCAATGGAAGGGTCAAGGAAAAACCACTAAGAACAAGTTCCCAGTCCAGGAGAATGTGTGTGTGAGGTTCAGGAGGTATTTTGTCTCAAAAGCTGTGATTTCCTCATCCAGACAGGACCCACACAAAGCCACTCTAAGGATCTTTCTTGATTCAGAACATCAAACACTATTACAACAGGATTCAACCTTGTCTGTATTTCCGCCCTTGCCCCAGGAAAGAATATAGAGTATTGTTTCTGCATGGGTCATCTGTTTTTAATTGAAATCACTTCATATTATCAGTGATTGTAAAGTTAGCAATATTTCATGCACTAAATAATATTCTAATTAGACCTCAGTTTTGAGCCCAACTCAGAGGGGCTTCAAGTCTTATCTGATGAATTCCCTCAATCCTAGTTATTTCAAGATTCTGAATAATCAATGACCTGAATAATATTCTACATGGCAATAAGGCAGTCCATATATTTACAAAGGGACGCCTCCCCCTGATGAGGACTTTTGCCAAAGTTTGCAGATATTTCTGGTTTCAGAACAGGAGAACTGTATTGCTGGTGTCTGGGCAGAGCTCTGGGAGGTTTCTGACCATTCTAGAGTGTGAAGAATGTCTGAGTAGGAAAGAATTATCTGGGATGCAATGTCAAAACTACAGCATTGATAAATTCTGATTAAAAATTCAATTCTGTCCTAACTTCAAGGAAATGTACTGTTATGGCAGAGAGAAGTTTGATGATCCTGATATTGAAGGCCAGGACACAAGAAATCCCTGAGAAGGAAAATTTATTAACAGCTGGCTGGGTCCAGTGGACTTTTGTCCAGAAAACTGAGCCCTGAATAGGATTTCTATGTCCCTTTTATACAAAGGATTAGGAGTGGGGGAGTCAAGCGGTGCTTTTATGCAAAAGGGACATTCTTTGTTAGTTTCTTAGAGTTTTAAGTGTTGTTTGAATGCCAAGTAGGTTTGAATTAATTTATCACTCATATTCTGGGCAAGCTTGAATTAACATATCACCCACATTCCAGGCAAGCTTAAATTAATATATTGCTCACATTTCAGGCAAGCTTGAATTAACACATTGCCCACATTCCATCTGAATGTAAGTTTGAATACACATTCAGTCTGCATCCTACCTGAATATCCAAAGCCTATAGAGCCTATATCACTTAATTGGCTTTCTGGGACCTAGGCATACATAGATATAGAATTAGATAAGTTTGAATATATGCACAGGCTATATTACTTCCCCCCTTTGATGTCTGCTTAAGGTTGTTAAGCTTCAGCATCACTATTGTCAAACTGACTGGTATGTATAGAGAGCCATGAGATGGATAGCTGTCTGTGTTTTTACTTTACCATTTATTAGGGCTTGTATCCTGCTTAAGATGAAAGTGAAGAGGCAAGGAAATATGGTGCATCCTCCTATGACAAAGTCAATTATTCCCAACAGAAGTTTGAAATTGTTTCCTATTGACAGTCAGTTTCCAAAGAGATTACTTAAATTCCAACCATTCCAGGTTTGCAATGGGAAATGAGCAATTTTTACCATTTTGTTTGTAATTTCATTGAAAATCTTTCCAGCGCTGTCTAGTTCAAGGTAGCAATTAGGGAAATTGAACTTTCCAAAATTCCCCTCAGGTGCCAGGAGGTAGTCTAGGGTGAGATGGGTTTGATAGATAGCATTTTTAAATTTAGATTGCTGTTGGGCTAGTAAGTTTAGAGCATGAACAGTTATTAGTTATTATTTCTAGCGTGGTTTGTAAGTGGATGATTAAGTTTTTTTTTCTTTTTTTTATTGACTTTGTAATAATATTACATTAAAAATATATATGTGAGGTCCCATTCAACCCCAACCCCCCACACCCCCTCTCCCCCCCCCCCCCCCCAACAACACTCGTTCCCATCATCATGACACATCCATTGGATTTGGTAAGTACATCTTTGGGCACCTCTGCACCTCATAGACAATGGTTCACATCATGGCCCATACTCTCCTCCATTCCATCCAGTGGGCCCTGTGAGGATTTACAATGTCTGGTGATTACCTCTGAAGCACCATCCAGGGCAGCTCCATGTCCCAAAGACGCCTCCACCTCTCATTTCTTCCTGCCTTTCCCCATACCCATTGTCCACCATGTCCACTTTTCCCAATCCAATGCCACCTCTTCTATGTGGACATTGGATTGGTTGTGTCCATTGCACCTCTATGTCAAGAGGAGGCTCAGATTCCACATGGATGCTGGATGCAATCCTCCCATTTTCAGTTGTAATCACTCTAGGCTCCATGGTGTGGTGGTTGTCCTTCTTCAACTCCATCTTAGCTGAGTGTGGTAAGTCCAATAGATCAGATTGTAGGTGCTGGAGTCTGTTGAGGCTCAGGACCTGGCTATCACATTGTCAGTCCAGAGATTCAAATACCCTAAATATATCTTAAAGCCCAACATTAGCTGCACCTCCAGCACATTAGCATGAAAGTCTTATGAAGGGAGATCCCATCTGAGTCCAGATTCATCACACATAAACACCATTTCCAAAGAGGGGCCATCTGCCCTGGTAGTTAACCCCATCGGCCATGACCATAACTCCCATGGGTCTCTTTAGCCCTCAAAGGAACCAATATCTGGGGGTTGTATCTGCTTTATCTGTCTCTCTGACTCTGCTCAGTTGTGCATGAGGGCAATCCTTCTGCCAGCCTCCAGACTCTTTTTTAGAAACTCGTAGCCATATAAACTCATTTCTCCTTTCCATTTCCCCCTTACTTTAGGTCAAACAGCATTTTAAAGTCCTGGTATTTTATGTAGACATGGATATTCTGCTGATCCGCATTGAACCTTCCGTGTAAGGTCATTTTCCAGTTGCATCATCAGTTGGTAGTTGATAGTGGTCCCTCGTTGCCAGGGAGGCTCATCCCCGGGTGTCATGTCCCACACTGCGGGGAAGGCATTGCATTTACATGCTGAGTTTGGCTTCGAGACTGGCCACATTTGAGTAACATGAAGGCTGACAGGAGGAAATGTGGATGATTAAGTTTACCGTATAGATAGGGGTTTGATAACACCACATGCCATCCTCTGCCCAAGTTGCTGGCCCATAGTACTAGACTGTACACTCAAGGGACCATTCATCATCTCCCCAGGTAAAGGCAGCCCTTTTTTCTCATATGTTTTGATATACTGGTTGGCTCTGCTCTTTCCCTTCTGCTAAGAGAAAGAGGAAGAAGGAGTGTTTTATGGTACTGAACATACAAGTACCAAACCAATTTAGAGGAAGTTCTTGGATTCGACTTTCCCACAAATCCAGCACAGACCATTTTGAGCATTAAAGGGGCCCTTCCCTGTGGACTTCCACACTGTGATTAATTTGGGAAAAGTACGAATTATGAGAACGAGGTCAGATTCATTCCGCGTTCGCCAAGGCTCTGTTTTATTGGTGTGATTTTGAAATATTCCCTCCATACATGTTAGGTTTCCGACAGATCTAGAGGAGTTTAGGCATACCCATTAAACACAATATAGTCTTATGACAGAAATTTGCAAGGGCCACATGCCAGCTCGGGGGGTAGCCAGGAGGTCAATTTCATTACATGGTTGGCTGTAATTTTATTCTCTAGTTTCCCAGGGCCACTGGTCTCTCATATTAGTTCCTCCACATAAATAGCATGAGGAGACAAATAAGACTGCCCCTACTACCTCAGCTAGGTTTTTAAAGAGGTTTTTTGCTACCTGCAAAATGTAAAAGTGTCTTTCCATTTTCTCATAGAAGGAGTTGAACAGAGTGGGCTTCACTAGTGAGTGGGCATTCCAGATACACAACACCAATATAGACTCCTGGGTCTACTCCTTTATCATCAATGCAGAGGCCCACTTGTGCTCCCTGGGTTTTCCAGGATTCAGGGTTTAGGGTAGTGTGGTTTAAGGCTTTATATTGACTATGTGGACAGTTAGTCTGGAGCAGGGCTTCGTGTATGGTTCTTTCACAAGATGAGTTTGGTTGAGTTGTGGTTATCTGGAATACATGTCCAGGACACTGGGGCAGCTCACTTAACCTGGCTATGGTGTATCTGTGGGGTGAATTCAGCTATTTTCACAGCAGTGGGGGTGGATAAAATGACAAGATAGGGTCCTTGCAATCAAGGGATTAGTGGAGCTGATTTCCTGTCTTTGACCCAGAATGCATCTCCTGGTTTGTATGGGTACATGGAGTTGCTTAATCTAATGGGGGTGCTTTCTTGGACCCAGTCATGCAGGTTTTGTAGAGTTTTTCCTAAGCTGATCATTTGCTGAGCTATTGATAAATTTCCTTTTTCTCTGAGGTCCTCTTCTATATCATTGATAAAGGCGAGGGTTCCCAAAGAGGATTTCATAAAGGGTTATGCTTAGCTTTTGGCTTGGGCTGTTTCAAATGTGGAGGATGGCCCTTGGGAGTACTTGCACCCATGTTAGCCCAGTTTCTTGGCAATATATGTTTTTATTGTACATTTCATTTGCTCTTCTTTCCTCGAGCTTTGAGGATGGAAAATGGTGTGCAGGTTACATTAGATGCACAGTAGTTTGGCAATCTTTCGAATGATTTCAAAAATCAAGGTGGGTCCGTTGTCAAAGCCAATTTAAATGGGTAGCCCATATCAAGGAATGATTTCCCTGAGGAGAGCTTTAGCCACTTCTTCAGCCTTTTCAGTCCAAGTGAGGAAAGCTTCCACACAGCCAGAAAAGGTGCAAACGAAGGCTAGGAGGTATAAGAGGTATCTAGATCATGCCATTTTGGTGAAATCAACTACTAGATCTTTGAGAGTCATATTGCCAATTCGTTGGACTCCTGGGGCTCCTGTGGGTCCCTGACGAGGGTTATTCTTTGCACATGTCATGCTCTACTGGCATATGGCATAGGTGATAGTGGCTAGACTTGGGATGTAGAAGAAACTTTCTAAAACTTCTTTAGGATGAGTTTTTCCCAAGTGTGTGTTTTTCTGGTAGTCCTGAACTATAGTTGTAGCTAATATTCGAGGTGCCCTATACTGTGATTGGGCAATGCCCACCACCGATTTGCTTCTGTGTCCTGCTCTCTGAGAGTTTCTACTCTCTTTTGTCTTAAGTATATTTTGGCTCCCAGTAATTCAGAGGCTGCGGGATGAGAGCAGGTGGTGTTAACTGGAGTTTCTGTTTATTAAGAGATTGAGGAATGAGGGCAGTAGCCAGGTCCTCAGATAGGGATCCCTCCCTTGCCAATCTTTTTGCTTCAGCATCTGCCCTCCAATTTCCTTGACTGATGGGGCTGTGGCTTGTCTGGTGTTCCTTGAAGTGCA
This sequence comes from Dasypus novemcinctus, assembly GCF_030445035.2. Taxonomy (NCBI): domain Eukaryota; kingdom Metazoa; phylum Chordata; class Mammalia; order Cingulata; family Dasypodidae; genus Dasypus; species Dasypus novemcinctus. The sequence goes on along the minus strand of NC_080691.1, from coordinate 57,374,120 downwards.
TCACAGCCACTTTGATGGACTCCCAAAATTCTTCTAGTATTTCCAGCATCTGTGTGCCATATTTAATAGCCTTTCTTCCTGAGTTAGTACGTCCTTTTTGTTTGTATAAGTCTCCATACATGTACAGGGTAGGGAAAGGATATTTGGAGTATGTGTAGGTGTTAACTATGGCCACAGTCACAAGGTCTAGGGCTTAGATGAGGGCAATGAGTATGGCTTTTTGTGCAGATATGTTACCCAGGAGACACTGGACCTCGACTGTAGTGTTGGAAATCACCACAGTTTATCCCATTCATGGGTCACTGCCCTGAACAAAGCTACTCCCATCCATTAAGAACTACATGTCGGGATTTGGTAGTAGCTAGTCTTGGAGGCCCAACCTCCTGGAATACAGCTCTTGCAATGTCTCCAGGGAGTTATGTGTTGGAACCCCCAGCTCAATGGGTAGCAGGGGAGAAGGATTTAGGGTTTTTATGAGTTCCAGTTGGACAGATGGATTTTCACATAATAAGGTTTGATATTTAACCAGGTGGTTGTTGGTAAGGTAGTGTGTTCCTTTGGCTTGTAGGATTGTGACTATTGTATGTAGAACCCAAACAATCATAGGCTGCCCAAGAGTCAGTTTTATGGCTTCTAGTGTTAGCAATGCTGCAACTGCTACAGCTTGCAGGCATGTGGGCCATCCCTGGGCTACAGTGTCCAGTTGTTTGGATAGATAGTCTACAGGTCTTTGCCAGGAACCCAGGTACTGAGTGATTCACCTACTGTGATGCCTTGGTGATTATGGACATAGAAGTTGAATAGTTTAATGAGATGCAGAAGCTTGAGGCTAAGTGTTTCCATCAGAGCCTGCCTGAGAGTGGTGAAAGTGTTTTTCTATAGGGTTTTCCACAGCAGGGGCTCACAATCTCCCCTCATTGTGGCTTCATACAAAGGGCACATGAGGATTCCAAAATTGTAGATCCAAATGTGGCAGAACCCAGCTGCTCTGAGGAATTATTGCAACTTTCAATGAGTGTTGGGATCAGGGAGGCTAGAGATTGCTTCTTTTCTTTCTGGTCCTAGTGGACAGAGCCCCTGTGCTTTTTTATAACCTAGATATTTGTCCTGAGGTAGGCAGATTTGGGCTTTCTTTTTAGACACCTGATAACACTTTGGTTGCAGATGTTTTAAGAGGGCATGTGTTTTGCTACCACAGTCTTACTAGGTAGGCTTTCCAAGGATGAGAATGAGGTCACCTACATATTTGAGGAGAAAACAGTTACAGTTTTCTGGTTTAAAGGTCTTGAGATCACTCACCAGGGCTTGTCCAGAAATAGTGGGCAGATTTTTTTAATCCCTGAGGGAGCTGTGTCCAAGTTAGCTGTTGCTTTTTACAGGGGCTCGTAAAGTCCCACATAAAGGCAAAAATCAGTTGACTCTGGGGTGACATCCAAATATGGAAGAAGGCATCTTTAAGATCCTGGCATGAAAAATTGAGTGCCCCTGAGGGTATCAAGCTCAGGAGAGTGGAACTGCTGGGAACCGACTGGGTGTAGGGCCAATATTGCAGAGTGGACACCTTGAAAGTCCTGGATCAGGCAGTAATTCCCATCAGACTTTTTAATTGGGAAGAGTGAACTATTCCATGGAGACTGGCATGGCTTTATTATGCCTTCATTCAGTAATCTCTGACTATGTAACTGGACTTTTTCTTGCACTTCAAGTGGAAATGGTTATTGCTTTATGCTCCCTGGACTGGCTGCGGGCTTTATTTCAACAATAATGCCATCCCCATTGGGTTGCCTGCTTCCCATACTTTGGGCACATCCTTGAAGAGGAACTGTGCAGTGCTAGACTGGTTGGTTTTGCTGAGGCAGAACAGTCTCCAATCCTTCTGCAGAAGGAGGGTTAGCAGTATTTTCAGGGACTTTTGTGGTCTCAGTGTTAACAAAGATTTCCCAGTGGCATCAAAAGTAATCTGAGCTTGTAGTTTAGACAGCAGATCCCAATCCAAGAGTTGGCTGGGCATTCGGGGAGATACCACAACTCATGAGTAACTTCTTCATGCGTGTTTTTACAGGTCCTGGCTTGGAGGAAGGACACTGGGTGCTTTTACCAGTTGCCATTAAGATAGTGTCTCGTCTATTTGATAATGACCTGACTGGCCTGGTCATTATCGAGTGTTGATCCCCAGGGTTGACAATCATATGTATGGTGTGGCCCCCAATTTGGACTGTGATCATAGGCACTACGGGGGTGAGTGGAGCCTTGTCTGTTCTAATAGTTCTCATCAGAGCCCTCTATACCCACAAGACCAATTACATGATTTGCAGGTTTTCCTCCTGTATTTTCCAAACTGAGGATTTAGTTTGCAATGCTCTGCTTGCTCTCCTGGCTAATGCCTTGGCCACTTTCTTGGTATTGAAGACCAGGATGACAGAAATCTCTGAGAAGGAAGATTTATTAACAGCTGGCCAGACTTGGTTAGCTTCTGTACAAAATAATGAGCCTGAATAAGATTTAAAGGTCCCTTTTATACAGAGGATGTAAGAGTGGGAGAATCAAGTGGTGCTTTTATGTAAAAAGGGCTTTCATTGTTAGTTTCTTAGAGTTTTAAGTGTTTGATTGAGTACCAGGTAGGTCTGAAATAACATATCACTCAATTCTGGGCAAGTCTGAATTAACACATTGCCCTCATTCCAGGTAAGCTTGAATTAATGTATCACTCACATTCTGCCTGGATGTAAGTTTGAATACACATTCAGTCTGCATCCTCCCTGAATATCCAAGGCCTATAGCGCTTCTATCAATTGGCTTTCTGGGAACTAGTCATACATAGATATAGAATTAGATAAGTTTGAATTTATGAACAGGCCATATTAGTACAACTGTGGAAAATCATGTTTTATGTAGGCAATTTATCCCTCAGTAAAACTGAAACAAAACAAATCCAGACCTAATCTTATGTTTGCTGAGAGGTCCCTCCTCACTCATATGTTTTATGGCCTGTGAGCAATTCGTGCAATTTTCCAGGATCTGAACTTACCCTGGGAACTGGGGGGAACTTCATGGATGACAGAGCTGGGTGCCTTTGCAGCCACCACCCACTTTTTCTGTGGGGCAAAAGGTACAGAGGGTGATGCTCCCAATCTTGGAGCAGATGCCCAGACCTTGATATAGATGTCCAGAGTCTCAAGCTCTTGCTTCTTGCAACAAGTAGATGCGAAAAGAAAATGCCTCCTGTCATCTATCCGATATGACTACACCCACAGAACTCTGGGCAATGACATTTCATCTTCCATGGGCCATGGCCCTGGAATGCACTGAGGAGAAGGGAGGGTTGTATTCTGGGATCCCTGTACAATGAATCATCAGAGGTTTCTCCCAGATCGCTGGCTTCAATAGGAAATGAGTCATTATGACCTCCCTTTAAATAATACATCCACCATGTACAGTGCTTTATGGGGAGATGGTGAGAAAGCACAGCATTTTTTTCTATGGCTGATTTGTTTTTCCATGTACTCACCATTAGATGAGTTTTCAATGACTGTTTTCATAGAGAACTCTGGAAGCAGAGACTGCATGTCGAGGTGAAAGCTCCTGAGAAGGGAGGAAACTAATGTGCCCCATGGAGGATGGACATGCAAATGGAGTCCCTTCCTCTATTCTTGAGAACAAGTCCAGGCCCAGGTCCTGCAGCTGTGAGAGAGGAGCCCCCAGGGTGGTTGTCTGAACTCTTCCTTTCTGTGCACAAGACAGAGGAAAAGGAAGCACCATGAAGTGTGTGCTGACATGGCTTTTCCTGTTGTCAATTTTCCATGGTAATGTTATAAAGAAACTGGAGATGATGCTGTGTGTGGGATTGAATGTGTGTGTTTCTGTGTGTATGTGAGTAGTGAATGTGTGTCAGTGTCTCTCTCTGTGAGTGAAATTTTACTTTATTGTTTATAGGTGCCTAGTGTGAGGAGCAGTTGGTGGAGTCTGAGGGAGACTTGGTACAGCCTGGAGGGTCTCTAAGACTCTCCTGTGAAGCTTCTGTATTTACACTCAGGAGAGCTATGAAATGCACCCCAAGGAAGGGGCTGGAGTGGGTCTCATATATTAACAGTGGTAGTGGTACCATAATGTATGCAGACTCTTTGAAGGCTATGTTCACCACTTCTAGGGACAAAGCCAAGAATCAGCAATTATCTGCAAATGTCAAACTTAAGAATTGAGGACATGGCCATGTGTTAATGTGCCAGACACAAAGTTAGGGGAAGTCAGTGTGAGCCCAGACAAAAGCATCAACTTCTTACAATCTCCCCAGGGAACCTCTCTAGGCTTAGTATTCTGTATCCTTTATTGAATTATCTGAATTAGAAAAGTTACATTACAATAGGAGGAAACATTACTTCATGTATACTAAGCACAGTGTCCTTTATGGAGGTAGAAATATCTTTGCCAGTGGTCACCATGGTCTGATTTTCCAGGAGTCTCAGGGAATATACTGAATTTTTAAAAATCTAACACAGAAATGAAGCCTCTTTGGCTTTCCTTAATTAAGGCACACTTTGTGATTCCAGAAACTTCTGATATCACACAACCAACTATAATGCGAGGTACGTCAACATGAGTCACATATACTCCATGTAGTAATAAAAAGCTGATTGCCCTTTCCCCAGACCATCTCATGAAACTGTTGTCTTTTAACAGAAATACCTTAGATCTGAGGCGTCAGCACTTGTAAGGGTGGTAGAGGTAGACACAGGCTCTGATGGAGGCACTGTGAGAACAGAGAAAGATCTGCCCCGCAGGGATCCCAGAAAGGGACTGGGAATAGTGACCTGGCCTCAGCACCTCCAAGCACAGGCATTGCCTGGGGTAGGACAGGAAGAGTAGGTAGAGGGACTTCCTATCATGGTCTGGGGTTTACTCTCTAAGATCACACACTCCGGGGTTCTGGGTCCCATCCAGACTCTGAAAATTACAAGCTGTATTTTTAGAGAAAACTTCCATTGAATACGGGCAGAACATAGTGGGTCACTGAAGAAGAGGGAATGCAACAGTTTCCCTTGGCCATGGTTTTGTGTTCTGACCCCCAAATGTGTGCCTTTCATCATCTGACTCAGAAGAGATGTGAGGGAGATGACCGAACACCGTGTTTAATGGGATTCAGGAAAGAATAAAGACATTTAGGCAAGTTAAAATAGTAAAGGTATGAAAACTTTCTAATGTTCACTCTGATGATGGTGGCAAATAACTGTGAATACAATAAAATCCATTACATAAAGTAACTTATATCCATAAATTTTATAGTATATCGTTTATGATTTCAACTTTGCTGAGGCTCTGTGCCCAGGTGGCATACAGACAGTCCAGAGATGCAAATATCCTGAGCATATACAAACCTAAGTACCAAACACAACTAGACCTAGAGCTGCTGGGTGCCTAAGAGTCACCTCTTCAGATCCTCGATGTTGCTCAAACGTGCCACCTCTCTAAGCCAAACTCAGCATGTAACTGAATTACCTTCCCCCAAGTGTGGAACATGACTCCTGGTATGAACCTCCATGATGCTGAGGGATTATTACCAAACACCAGGTGTTGATGCAACAAGAAAAAGACCTTGAATTAAAGCAGGAAATGGTATATACAAATGAGTTTATATGGCTAAGAGACTTCAAAATTAGTTGGGAAGTCATCAGAGCAGTTGGACTTTTGCATGTCTCAGCAGGATCCCAGAGACAGTCAAAGTAGATAAACCCCAAGTAGTGGTGCTCCTGAGGGCTACATGTTCTATGATCTTGGCAGATCGTTCTGGAGTTCAGTACCTTGCTAGTGGGCCCTAATTTGGAATTTGTGCTCCTGATGTGATGGTGATGGACTCAGATGTGAACTTTCCACACCTGCCTGTTCTATCACTTCAGCAAACCTATTTAGAAAATCAGTTGGTGTGAAGAGAAAGGAAAGAAGAAGAGGAAAAAGTTAAGGAGAGATTTAAAAAATTGAGGGAATTCACGTTCTGTTTCATAATGATGGTTACCTATTTGTAAGTATCTGCGAATATTTATCAAATTATACACTTTAATACATGAATTTATTTTGTTAATAAGAACTAATCATTTATCCCTCTTTTCTAGTTCATTAACATTCATTTAGTTAAAGCATGGACTGTTTATAAATTTTACACTCAAGTTTAGTTCTGTCAAAGGGAGGAGCTGTTCTCTAAAGTGAAACTTTTCTTGTAATTCTTTTGTATTCTTTGTTAATTATAGTAGGTTGGATCCAGCCTGAACCATTTTACTGGTTTCTGTGCAAGACTAACCCTTGTCAAAGCATGTGAATTTTCCCCAATAAATATGCATATTTCTGAATACCAGGTTTATACTCATCCATCACATACTATTACCTGGCTATGTTTTTCCCAAGGCTTTAATTTATTCCAGATATATTCACAAAATTTATTAACTGTTGGGGTATATTTTCCTCTTTTGTCATCCAAATAATTTGTCTGGGGTTCACCTGAACTTTACAGTCTCACTTTCTGTGATTTATGACATTCCATTTTCATGACATAATTTGATCCTGAGGTCCAGGGAAGGACTGTATTTTTTCCACCACTACATTACCATATGCAAGTATTTTGTACTCTGTTTTCACACAAAACAATGTTATTTTGTAAATATTAGTTTAGAGAATGAAAATGCATTCTGGTTATTTTTGAGTGTAAAGAAATATATTTCCAAATGTCTGAAAGAAGGTAATGATTTGAAATTTTTTCATCATAATGCTAGGTAAACTAAATATTAACTTCATAATCCCAGCATACAAATTAGATCACATAATATCAGACAGAATACATTTTAATTTGTGACAATTTCTTCGAGGGAAAACACTACATTCTTTCACAGAACTGCTAGCAATATGCTTCACAATGAAATGATATTTTCTTTATTTCATAGATGATCATCTCAAACCATCTTCATTTTTTCCAACATTCTCTTTTAGGGTGTTTAATGAGATACACCTTAAACTTCTAAAATTTGAGGAGATATTTAATGTTGTGGGAAACTGGCTTACTTATTAGTCACAACTTTTTATTGTACAAGATGTTGTAATTTGAAATTACCTTATTGTAGATGTTGCTATTTGCTTCTTCTTATTGTACAAGATGTTCTAAGTTGAAATTACCTTGTTTTAGATGTTTCAGGTTGCTTCTTGTTATAGTACAAGATGGTCTGAGTTGTCTCCTGTTACTGTAAATTACCTTAGTGTCAATGTTGCAAGTTGCTTCTTATGATGTAAGTTGTTTCTTGTACCTCACAGCTGCTCGTTAGCTTTCAAATAAATATGATGAGGAAACTAGGGTTGAGGCTCTCAGTTTCAAAAACTGTGAAACCTCTGGTCCCATCTTGGTTTCCTTTCTTGTGTCTTTGTTTCTTTCCTTTTATTTCTTCAGTTCTGCATTTCCTTCCCTTCGTGCAGACATATTGCTGAGCTGGTCTTGGCAATTTAGGATTTGTATATCATCATAATGTTCCACAGAAGAACACAAGGTAATAAAAAGGAAAAATCCCCTGTCTGGGCAATGTTGTAAAGATGGTTAATTGGCTCTAGCAATGGAAGACATTTTATCATCAATTTGGAGACGGTGGCCATGGGAATTGAATTGCTAAGAGTAGGGAGAGCAAGGAAGAGGTGTGATGTGGGGAATTGGGGGGTTGGAGTTGTCTTAAATGATATTGCAGGGATAAATGTAAGACACTGTTCATCCTGCCATAACCACTGGATGGACTCTGGGAGAGTGTGAATTATAATGTAAACTAAGGTCCCTGTGGTTTGGCAGTGCTGCAGGCTATATTCACCAAATTCAATGAATGTGCCTTACTGATGAAGGGATGTTCATGTGGGAGGAATGAGGATGGGGTGGGGTGAAGAGTAAGGTATATGGCGACCTCATGTTTTTCAACATATCATTTTGTTTGATCTATTTATCTTTTTTTAAAAGGACAATAAAAATTGACAAAATACGATAAAAAAGAGTCAGTAAGAATAGGGAGGATGCTATTGCATATTGATATCTTGACTTCATATACATACTTGTATTGTCAAAAGTTCTGGTAGTATTAGTATTACAAATCTCTAAAACATATGAAATTTTTTGATAACTACTCATTTTTTTTCAGAAAGGTAGTTTGAATTCACACAGCCACTTAGCCATTTGCTCTTGGGGTATTTGTCACATTCAAAAACGTCCTAATACTACAATGTGAATAGCAGTGAAAGCACTCATGTATATATAGATAACTCTTCTAATCTCTTTTCAGTTCTTGTGCAACTTAACCATTGCCAAGAATTAGCAGAGGGCAGCAGAGTTAGCCAGGAGGGAAAAAGAAGAATTATAGCTCAACTCAGAAAATTCTTTCTTCCAAGGTGGCTTCTGGAAAATGTCTGATTTGTGACCTAAAATCCACTTGGGGACAATGAAATATTGGTCATATAGACACACTCTGGTTGCTGAAGCAAATGGCACAGAGTGGCTCTCTGCACAACCAGCAACATGGCAGCAGAATAAGGAGTTCCTAAAGACAACTCCTGCTACAGGGCAGTTACTAAATACCCGGAAAATCTGAAGCGCTCTGAACACCCATTTGAAGACTTCAGGAGCCCAGAAGATCATCCTGCAACATACTTGAAGGAATGGAAGGAGGCGATTGCCCATCTGCACAGAAGATTCATAAGTATAGCTCTCCACACCATGAAGGCCAGTGCTTATCCTCCACTGGAGGCACAAGTTGCCTTGGGAGCTGTTCCATGGCTGGAAGTGAAAGCTCCAATTCCCAAAAAGAGAGGAGGAAGAGACGATTGGACACCAACACCAGCTACTGATGAGTAAATTCAGTGGGCTAAAGTATAATACTAAGAACAACAATATTTTTACCTGTCCAAATCAGAAAGTGTCCTGTACCTGCCATTTTATCTCCACACCTGCCAGAAGGGGAAGGGGGATGGACTGAAAATCACAGTGCTGGTGGGGACTGGCTTCTTTCCCATCCAGATCAAATTGCAGATCTAGCCTAGGCCCCAGCACCACCACCAGCAGGAAAGAAGCTGGAAGGATATGTGCTATCTGAGAAATTTCTGACTACGGCTGAGAGGTCAGTGATTATTCTAATTTGTTGGTGCAAGGCACTCCAGGAGCTATTTTGGTGCTGGAATTGGAAGCTCCATTTCCCAAAAACTGAGAAGGAGGACATCATTGGCTACCAAGTTTGGCTAATGGTTAGTAGACTCAGCCGGCTAAGGTATAACTCTAACAACAGGTGGCGTGTGAATCTGTCCAAGTCAGAAAGAGGCTGGTGGTCATCATTTTGACAATGCCCCCAGCATGAGGCAGTCAGGTGGACCAAAAAAATTTAGTGATGGTAGAAACCAGTTTCTGTCATCCAGATAAGACCTAGATTAGGCTTCAGCTCCACCTCTGACAGGGAGGAGGCTGGAGGGCACTGCTTCAGCCTATCCAGGTAACAGAAGGCACACTTGACTAGCACAGACTGAATAATTGGAAGTCTACCAAGGCAACTGCAGTCATCTTGGAGCCACACTGCACACATTGATAGCCACACGTACAGCTCCATCTCCACCCCAGGAAAGGGAAAATGGGGCATGAAGCTTCATCAGTCTCTCTGGGCAACTCCAGTCTAGGCCTACATGACATGAATTATTCCACAATGCCATGACATTGTCTCAACCCTTGGTAAAAGACAAAGTTGGGAGAAATTTCATCGGGCCCTGGGACAATGAGGGCAGTTTGAGCCTCTACACCATATACAACCAATTAAATCCCTGGCTTCTACTGCACAACCAGCAAGGGAGAAAAGGCAGGAAGCCCTAACCTAAAGAGAAAAACTGCACCCAGAATAAATATTCTTGTAAGCCAGATGCCAAGAAACCAAAAAAAATTACAATCCACACCACAAAATGGGAAGATATGGTCCAATTATAGGAAAAAGATAAGGCTCCAAATGACATAAAGAAGTTGAGACAACTAAGCACTGATGTTCAAACAAATCTTCTTAACAAATTCAATGTGATCACTAAAGGGATTAAGGATATTAAGAAGACTTTGGAGGAGCACAAAGAATAATTTAAAAGCATGCATAGAAACCTAGCAGATCTTATGGGGATGAAAGACATAATATATGTCATTAAAGAAACATTGGAGTCATATAACTGCAGAGTTGAGGCAGCAAAAGAAAGTGTCGCAGTGTGGGCTTGCCCCGAGGGCCACTGCAGGGGTGGTGTGGGCTCGGGCTGAGGGCTGCAACACACGGAGGGGCCTTCCGAGAAGGTGCTCCGGGGCCGGCAAGGTGCAGAGGACACGCGGTAGGAAGAAGACTACCGAGGAGACCAGGATCTGTGTGCAAGTCTGATTTATTCAGGAAGTACAGCGGTTAATATAGGGCGAAGATGGGGGAGGGGCAGGGGGCGTGGCCGGGGGGCGGCAGACGGCTGATAGGTTCGTGCAGGGGTGCATCACTGGTTGCGGGCAGAAGACGGGGTAGCCAGGTTCTCGGCGGCAGCGAGGCGGGGCTGTCATGGCGCAGCGGTGGCCCTCGGGGGAGAGGCGGGATTAGGCCACCGAGGGGGAAGCGGGTGCAGCTGGGCAGAGGGGCAGGCAGTACTCCTGAACCAAAAGCGGAGGGCCTTAACGCCCGTTCCCGCCACCCGGGTCTGACTCGCACCAGCGCCTGGAGACGAGCCGACCCTTGCTGTCACCGCGCTCCCACACGGTGCCACCCTACAGTAAGGATTGGTGAGCTTGAAGAAAAGGCCACAGAAAGTGAACATACAAAAGAACAGATGAAGAAAAGAATTTGAAAAATTGAACAAGTTCTCAGTCACCTAAATGACAGCAAAAGGATGTAAACATATATGTCATGGGTATTCCAGAAGGAGAAGAGAAGGGGAAATGGGCAGAAGGAATATTTGAGGAAATAATGGTAGAAAATTTCTCAACCCTACTGAAGGACATAGATATCCATGTCCAAGAAGCACAACATTCTCCCATCCTGAAAATATGAATAGACAAAGTCTGAGGCACATACTAATCAGAAATTCATATACCAAAAACAAAAGGAGAATTCTGAGAACAGCAAGAGAAAAACAATGCATAACATATAAGGGACACCCAATAAGACTGAGTGCTGATTTCTTACCAGAAACCATGGAGGCAAGAAAAAAGAGATATGATAAATTTAAGATACTACAAGAGAAAAACATCCAGTGAAGAATCATACATCCATCAATACTGTCTTTCAAAAATGAGGGCAAGAGGAAGTGGCTGTGACTCAATCAGTTGGGCTCCCGTCTACTATATGGGAGGCCCTAGGTTCATGTCCCAGGGCCCTCTTCTGAAGGCAGGCTCACCTGCACACTATGGAGACCTGCCAACCCGAGCACTGCAGAGTTCTCCCAGTCAACCAGTTCTGGGGAGTGCAGCCTGGCCTGCAATGCTACGGAAAGCCACCATCCTGCCAGCACCACAGAGAGCTAACTCAAAAGGTGACACACACAAAAAAAGGGAGACAAGCCAAAATAAAGAAAAAAAAAACAAAAGAGTGCACAGGGAATGGACACAGAGACCAGACAACAAGCACGCCGCAAGGAGGGGGATAAAATAAAATGAATGAGGGTAAAATTAGAATATTCACAGATAAACAGAACCTAAGCAAGAGACCAGATTTTCAGGAAATATGAAGGGGTGTGCTAGAGCCTGAAAAGAAAAGACCGGAGAGAGGGGCCTGGAAGAGATTCTAGAAATGAAGATTATATCAATAAAAGTAATTAAAAGTGGTGAAAATAAAATATAACATATAAAACTCAGATAATCAGGAATAAACTTAACCAATGATGTGAAGCACTTGTATTCAGAAACCTGCGACTCAGTGTTAAAAGAAATTTTAAAAGGCCTATATAACAAAAAGAACATGCCCTGCTCATGGACTGGAAGACTAAGTATCATTAAGATATTAATTCTTTTCAAATAAATTTAATTCGATCCCTATCAAAATTCCACCCATATTTTGTAAAAAATGAAAACGTGATTATCAAATTTGTTTGGAAGGGCAAGGATCCTGAATAGCCATAAACATCATACAAACAAAAAGTGAACCCTCATCTCCAGACTTTAAGTCATATAACTTAAATATAGTGGTAAAAACTACATGGTATTGGCATAAGGACAGAAACATACACCAACGGAACCAAATGGATGATTCAGAAACAGACCCTTACATATTTGGTCAAATGACTTTTGACTAGGCTGATAAACACACAGCTTGGACAGAACTGGCCATTCAACACATGGTGTGAAAGAAATGGATATCCATTGGTGAAAGAAGGAGAGAGGACCCCTATCACACAACTTATGCAAAAATTAACTCACAATGGATCAAATACCTAAAAATAAAAGCAAGAAACATTAAAACCTCTTGAAGAAATTGTAGGAAAATATCTTCAAGATTTAGTGATAGGTGGTAGATTCTTAAAAGAGATGGGGGAACTGAGATGGACTACTGATTTTAATGTGTGTAGAAGTTTAATTAGCTTTACTGTTAAAGTATGGGAATGTATTTAGTGAATGGTAACACAGTGAGTAACAGCTAGTTTATAAATGGGAATGTGACTGAAAATGATCATCTAGGTATGTAAATTCCAATTGACAGAATGCTAGAGAATAATCTAGAAACTGAATAGCACCATCAACCAAGAGGTGGATGAGAATTGTGGTTGATGGTACAGATGCAAGAGTGCCCTTTGTGAGCTAGAGCAAATGTTCATCACGACTGCAGGGAGTTGTGAATGAGGAAAAGCTTGGGAAAAATACAGCTGGAGTGACCCATGGACTGTGGTTACTAAAAATATAATATTCTTCCATCTATTTGAAAGATGTACTGTGTTGATAATGATGCAGTATGGAAAACGTGAGCCAAATGTACACTATGGACATGGTAACAATCAGATAATATTATCATAACTGTAGCAAATGTTCCACCACAGTGTTGTGTGTTGATGGAGGGGTGTTGATTGGGAATTCTGCACATGTGCATGATTCTTTTATAGGTTTACATCTTCTGTCATAAAAAATATATTTAAAAAATAATAATAGGGTGGGCTGGGAGTAAAACACACCAAATGTAAGATAAGGACTATGATTAGCAGTAAGATTTTTCACAATATTGTTCCATAATTTCTAACAAACATCTCATGATAATACACGTTTTGGTTGAGTGTTGATGTATGGGAGCCCTGATGATGATGCATGTTTGCTTTTTAAGTTCACAACTTTTAACATACACTTATTTGTTTATGTATGTTCTTATATAAATGATATAAAGATAATAATAGGGTTTGTTAGGGGAAAATACTTTGGTTAGTAATATTTGACAATGTTCTTTAATCATTAGTTATAAATGTTTAACAATAATGCAAGTTATTGGTGGTAAGGTGAGTTATGACTGTCTTGTATGATGTTACATATGTTTGTTTTGTAAGTTCACAACTATTATTATACACTTATTGATTATGTATGTTTATGTATGAGTGGTATAGTGCAATAAAATAATTTTAAAAATTGTACTTGAAAGGGAGCGGATGTGGCTCAGGTGGTTGTGCGCCTGTTTTCCAGATGGGAGACCCCAGATTTGGTTCCCAGTGCCCCCTAAAAACAAAAACCCAAAAAACAACAAACAAATAAACAAACACTACTCTGACCAATATGATAAACATTCTTGATGTCAAAGCAAATCAATCCTCTTCATGTCTCATTTTTTTTACAACCTACATTTCTCTTTAATTATTGCTGGTCTCTTTCAATTTCTTCAAATAATCTTTTCTGTTAGTTTATCCTGGTTTGATTTCCTTAATTTATCAATTTTTAGAAAATTTCTACACATCAAACTGAGATGTAAATGCTATAATTTCTAGTATACAGTTTAAAATGTTGATACAATCCAGGAAATTTAACAAGGTAAATTTCAAGGAAATGCATTAATATTTAAACTGAGGAATCCCCTCCAAGCTAGGAAAAGTTGTTCTGATGGTTCAGAGAGTCCAGCAAAGTCAGAATTCAATAATTACATGGTCCTCTCAGTATTTCACTACCAGTGCTGGTGTCCACTATGTTCACATCCAGGATTCCTCCAATGTGTGCAATGGAGTCTGAGGGGGTTGCCTCGCCCCAAGTCCGAGTTAGGTCCTCCCATTGAGTGTATGAGCTGAAAGAATACCTGTCACACTGGCCAGATTGTATTAGTTTACCCACCAGTCTCTTACTAAAAGTCAATTACTTTAGACCACATGTATCCTTACCAGAAATGAAACCTATATGTGTCTAGTCTTGCTTCCGAAAACACTCTCCAAGGCACTGAAGGACTGGGTGCCTCACATGAAATCTATATCTATGTTGTCTGAGCCCAGCAATCTGGTTGTTGTGGAGGGATAAGACTGGGAAACTTGAGAACAGTTCTCAGTCATCTCCATCTTGTTACACAGAAGCAGCTGGACCAATAGAAAAATAGAAGCCCAAATTAGACTTCCTACAAAGGGGCCCCTGATAATCTGTCTTCAAGTTTCTGACTCTAATTATTTCACATAAGTGACATCATACAATACTTGTTATTTTTATTTGTCCTATTTTACTCAACATGATCTCTTTGAGTTTCATCCATGTTGTAGCATATATCATAACTTCCTGATGTTTTAGATCCTAATAATATTCCACTCTATGTTTATATCATATTGCAATTACCCAATCATCTGTTGATGGCCATACGGGTTGTTTCAACCTATTTGCAATTGTAAATAATAAGACTTTGTGCAGATGTCTGCTTAGATCCTCTTTTCAGTTGTACTAGGTAATTACATAGAAAGGGATTTGTCAGGTCTTGTCAACAGTATCTTTTTTGTTGTTGTACAATGACCCAATGTAGGACACCACAATGGATTTAGCTCTCATAACCCGAAACCAATTATGGCCAGTGATAGTTTGTATATTATGTTGCTGTTCAGTGGACTATTTCATAAATGGCAACTGGACCAAGGTGGTTGAATGTTCTAGTCATATTAACCATGTCTGCCCTTTTCATCTTCTGAGGTATTGAATAATTGTAAAGAATGGAATGATGATGTTTCCAACTATAATGTGCCCATTTCTATTTCATTTATCAGTTCCATTAATTGGGATTTGGAGAACAGGCCCTTTCATGATTATGCAGTAACAATCTTTATTACTATTAATCTTCATTTGGGGACATCTACTTTGTTCTGAAGCAAATATTGAGAGTCATACTTTTTTTGGTCCATGTTTTCATGGTATATATTCATCAAAATCTTACAGTTTACACTTTGATGCATTTAAATTTAAATGGACTTTCTTTAAACTGCATATAGAGTAAATGATGCATCAAAGAACATTTTAATTTTCTGTTTTCGCGGGTTTCTTGCTTTCTTGTTTTTTATAATAAGGGAATTTTTTTCAGATTCCTATGTAATCAAGCTTAGCAGTAAGTTTTCCCATAAGAGTTGGAAACTGGAAACTTTCTAAGTTTTTAGTGGTGATGAGTTAAAAACATTGTGTCATCACTATCAAGTACCAACTGATGATGCAACTGGAAAATGACCTTGAATTGAAGGTTCAATGCAGATCTAGCAGAATATCCCTGTCTACATATAATAACATGACTTTAAAATGCTGTTTGATCTAATGTAAGGGGGAAATGGAAAGGAGAAATGAGTTCATATGGCTACGAGTCTCTAAAAAGGAGTCTGGAGGCTGTCAGAAGGATTGCCCTTATGCACAACTGAGCAGAATCTAAGAGACAGATGAAGTAGATATAACCCCAGGTATTGGTTCCTTTGAGGGCTAAAGAGACCCACGGGCTCTATGGTCATGGCAGATGGGGTTCACTGCCATGTCAGATGGCCCTTCTTTGGAGCTGGTGTTTCTGAGTGACGAAACTGGATTCAGATGGAATCTCTTTTCATTAGAATTTCATGCTACTTTACTGGAATTGTAGTTGGTGTTGGGGTTTAAGATATATTTAGAGGATTTGAATCTCTGGACTGACAATATGATAGCCAGGCCCTGAGCCTCAACAGACTTCAGCTCCTACACTCTAATTTATTGGACTCACCTCACTCAGCTAAGATGGAGTTGAAGAAGGACAACCACCACACCATGGAGCCTAGAGTGCCTACAACTGAAAGCAGGAGGATTGCATCCAGTATCCATGTGGAATCTGAGCCTCCTCTTGACATAGAGATGCCACGGACATAACCAATCCACGATCGACAGAGAAATGTGGCATTAGAGTGGAGTGGGAAAAGTGGACATGGTGTCTGATATGGGTATGGGGAGTGGCAGGAAGAGATGAGATGTGGAGGCGCCTTTGGGTCTTAGAGTTGCCCTGGATGGTGCTGCAGGGGCAATCACCAGACATTGTAAATCCTCCCAAGGTCCACTGGATGGAATGTGGGAGAGTATGGGCCATGATGTGGACCATTGACCATGAGGTGCAGAGATGCCCAAGGATGTACTTACCAAATGCAATGGATGTATCATGATGATGGGAGTGAGTGTTGCTTCGGGGGGAGTGGTGAGGTGGGGTGGTGGGGTTGAATGGGACCTCATATTGTTTTTTTAATGTAATATTTTTACAAAATCAATTAAAAATAATAATAATTAAAAAAAACAAAAAAAAACATTGTGTCATAAGTAAACATTGGAAAACCACTCAGCACCAAAATCAATGAATATCTGATACCCATTAAAGCAGGTACAATTTGAAATATTTTTTCAGAGAGACAATAACTAAAAAAATACATATTGTGCAATTCAATTTATGTAAACTCGGGAAGATACAGAGAGACAAAAAAAATTATAACAGTACATGTCTTCAGAGAGAGGAGGAGTGAATGGTTCAGAGGAAGGAATTAAAGATATAAGAGGAAACTTTAGAAGCGGATGGATCTGTTCACTATCTTGACTGTTGCTATGATTAATGCGTTAACACATATGTTATTATTTTCCACACTGGAAACAAGAAATATATGCAGTTTATTGCATGTAAATTATACCTCAATAAGGCTGTTGCAAATAAGCATATGAAAATATACTTAACAGAAAATGCAATAGAAAGACAGGCAGTTACAAGTGAACTGTCAGGAACTCCTACAAATTCATCTGTATGAACCCTGGCAAAGTATATGTTTTCTAAATAAATACTAGAATACAAAATTACACCATAATAGAGGTAGGCTTTCTGAAAATGTCACCTAGAATGACACAATCTGTTCTGGTTAAGGAGAGGAAAAACCCAGACTTTGGGGATCTCTCACCAGATATTAGCCTTTGGGCACTTCTCACAATCCTTTTATGGTTTCTGTTTGGAGATTGACATCTATGAAATAGAGGTAACACTGTCACCTACTTCACATGATTTGGGGGCTTTTGAAAAAAAAGAATATCATCATATTAATCTTTGTGATATTAAATTCTTTATGCATTTTACTTCCATGTTCTGAACCACATATTATGCTCATTCTAATAGTGTATATATTAAGACTGCTCTCCTGCTCTTAGATTTACCCTAACAATTTTTTGTTGAATGCTAGACTTCTTACATGAGACAATAGATATTGTGTCATTATTTTATTTCCTTCATTATTAGTTTATTATAATTAATTTTTCCTTGTTTGGGATTATCACACTCTATCTTCTACTAGACTTGTATTTTAGGGGTTCCTTGAATGTGATCATGCCTGGCTTGCAGTTCATTGTTGCTGTCTACACCTGAGTTGAATATTTTTGCTCTGGGCACCAACATGTCAGTTTCCTACAGTGATACCTTGTTTTTCTCTGCCTGTTTGACTTGGGATCTTTTATTCGAGCTCTCTGCAAAGACAATTCCCCCTATTTCTACTTTTCCATATCAACTCCTCTTTTGTTCTTCTTGTAGTTTTACATCTGTGAAGTGCAGGTAACACTGATACTTATTTGCATGTTTAGCATGCTTTTCTAAAAATGAAATAAAATGATTGGAATGTATTTAGTTCAGTACAACCATATAAAAAGAAATCATATTTTCTTCAATGTTACAAAAGCCAACTTCACAAGGGCACTCATGTCTGCTCTGGGCACTGTCCCCTCTGAAGGCATCTGACCCCAGACTTGCTATATGGTTGGAAGGAATGGAAAAAATGGGCCCCAGCCACAGCTGATTAAAACCAGCCCAGCCCTGATCCTGCAACTCTGGGAGCAGATTTCCAGCCTGTGTTTCTGATGTGTTCACATTCATTGATAGGAATCAAACAGAGACTATTCATCCAGGAGTTAGAGCTTAGCTGTGTTTATATTACTGCCAGTTTAAAAGGAATTTCTTGGAAAAAAAATATTGAGTGTATGAGTACATATGAATGAGAGGAAGACGGACAATGTGTGATGATTTTCTGACCAGATGTCTAGTGCCTGGATGTGTCCAATGTGGGTTTCAGATGATGGAATCTGGGGAGACTTGGGATTTCTGAGACTTCCCTGAACATTCTTGGGACATGACCCCGGGGATGAGCTTCCCTGGCACAGAGGGATTACTACCAAGTACCAGCTGATGATGTAACCAGAAAATGACCAGGAAGCAGACTTGGCCCAGCAGTTAGGGCATCGGTCTACCACATGGGAGGTCCATGGTTCAAACCCCAGGCCTCCTTAACCCATGTGCAGCTGGCCCATGAGCAGTGCTAATGCATGCAAGGAGTGCCCTGCCACGCAGGGGTGTCCTGGAGTGGGACAGCCCAATGCGCAAGGAGTGCACCCCATAAGGAGAGCTGCCCAGCACCAAATAAAGTCTAAGAATGGTGCCGCCCACACAGAGAAATGACACAAGATGACACAGAAAAAAGAAACAGATTCCCATGCAGCTGACAACAAGAGAAGTGGACAAAAAAAAAAAAAAAAAAAAGATGTAGCAAATAGACACAGAGAACAGACAACAAGGTTGGGGGGGAAGGGGAGAGAAATAAATAAATAAATAAATCTTTAAAAAGAGTGAGAGAGAGAATGACCTTGAATAAAAGAGTCAACTCAGACCAGCAGAATATCTCAATCTACATGAAATACCAGGAGTTAAAAATGCTTTTTGACCTGAATAAAAGGGGGAAATGGAAAGGACAAATGAGTTTATATGGCTATGAGTCTCCAAAAAGAGCCAGAATGTTATCAGAGGGGTTGCCTTTATGCACACCACAGCAGAGTCCCAGAGACAGATAAAGTAGTTACAACCCCAAGTATTGATTCTTCTGATGGCTACAGAGACCCACAGGTTCTATGGTCATGGTAGATGGAGTTCAGTGCCATGTCAGTTGGCCCTACTTTGGAGTTTGTGTTTCTGTGTGATGGAACTGGACTCAGATGTTATCTTTGTTCACAAGTCTCTCCCATTATGTTTACCGGAACTGTAGTTGGTGATGGGGTTTAATGTATACCCACGGAACCTGAATCTCTGGACTGACCATGTGATAGCCAGGTCCTGAGCCTCAGCAGACTTGCAATTTCTACACTCTGGTTTATTGCACTTACCCCACTCAGCTAACATGGAGGTGAAGAAGGTCAACCACCACACCAGGGAGACAAGAGTGCCTAAAAGTGAAAGCAGGAGAATTGCATCCAGCAACAATGTGGAATCTAAGCCCCCTCTTGATATAGATGTGGATTGGACAAAACCATTCCAAGGTCCACAGAATGGAGGAATAGAGTATGGAGTAGAGTGGACTTACTGATATTCTATTCATGAATTATTGTGATTAGTAATCGAAGAAAATGTGGCATTGTTGTGGAGAAAGTGGCCATGGTGGCTGCTGTGTTTAGGGACTGGGAAAAAGAGATGAGATGTTTGGGCATTTTCTCGACTTGGAGTTGTCCTGGATGGTGCTACAGGGACAGTTACTGGACATTGTATGTCCTCCCATGGCCCACTGGGTGGACTGTGGGAGAGTGTGAGTTATGATGTGGACGATTGACCAGGAGCTGCAGCAGTGCTCAGAGATGTATTCACCAAATGCAATGAATCTCTCATGATGATGGAGATTGTTGTTATGGGGGGAGGAGTGGGTTGAGGTGGGTGGGGTATATGGGGATCTCATATTTAATGTAACATTAAAAAATAAATAAAGACCAAAGAAAACATTCTTGTGATTCACTTTCATAGTATTGGATGAGCACTTTCTACCTGTGTCAAAGAAGGGGTCTGTGTGATGGAACATATGAGGTATCCATGAAGGCCCAGTTCATCAAATCAAAAAATTATGCCTAGAGCATGCTGTGTCTGCAGATGGACAGTCTGTGAGCAGAGGACATGCTGTGTACTACTGACTCAGTAAAAGTGAAGGAAGGTAGTGTGAGGCCAGACTCAAAACTCCCCTGCACAGTGGCCTCAAGGGGGCACTCAGAACACTTCAACTCCAGGAATATATGTTCACAAAGGCAAGGGAGGGTGACTTTAGTCATCTGGAGATTCCTCCAAGGATATCTGTGTCCCCTTCTGTCACAGGGATCAGTTGTTCTGATCAGTAGTCAATGTCCTTGTGGACACATGGACATTCCAGCTGCTGAGAGTAGAGTGAGTAGATCTGATAACCACAGGATCTGTTGGAACCCGGAGATGCTTAGCAAGGGACTGCAGATCTTAGCCAGCTACAACAGACATAATGACCACAACTGTAGATCAGCAATCCATGGTCAGGGTGCCTGCCAAGAACTGTTCCTGCTGCCACCTACAGCCAACAATGTGAACGTTCAAGACCAAAGATTTGCTGTGTGGGACCCACATTTGAGGCAAGAATGTAGGAACCCAGTTCTACAGCTCTCAACAGGACAGCAGGACTGACTGAGGGGGCTCTCAGAAATAACAAGCCCAGGGGCCAGGACCATGGTAGGGGCAGGAGGAAGGTAGAATATGCAACCCAGGGACCAGGTCAAGGGGCAGATGAGGGGAAGCTCATGATCACTGAGCCATTAAGCAGGTGCAGCGCAGGTGCAAGAAAACCTCAGGATAAATTTTTTGAAGATTTATTTTATTTATTTCTCTCCTCTTCCCCCCTTTGTCTGCTCTCTGTGTCCATTTGCTGTTTGTTCTTCCGTGTCCACTTGCATTATTCGGCAGCACTGAGAATTTGTGTCGCTTTTTTGTTACGTCACCTTGCTGTGTCAGCTGTACATGTGCGCAGCACCACTCCTGAGCTGGCTGTGTTTATTCATGTGACGTGGCTCTCCTTATGGGACACACTCCTCTGCAGGTTGGCTCCCTTTGTGTGGTGCACTCCTTGCACGTGTGGCACCCCACGCAAGGGCACCCGTATGTGGCATGGCACTCCTTGTGTACAGTAGCACTGCACATGGGCCAGCTGACCACATGAGTCAGGAAACCCTTGTGATCAAACCCTGGACCTGCCATAAGGTACACAGATGCTCTATCAGTTGAGACACATCCACTTCCCTGAAGCTCAGGATCATTGATTCCAGAGATGTTAACCACAGTCAGGTGGAGGGAAAATTCTGGATCACTGAGACCAGAGGACAGGGTAAGGGACAGGTACAGGGGAAATCAACACTACTGAGTCTAGAGGAATATACTTGCACAGGTGCAGGGAGAGCTTAGAACCATGTAGCTTAGCCTCCAGAACCAAGACAAGTGCAGTGGTCACTCAGCAACATGGGGCCCAGGGACAGGGACTAAAATCAGTGCAGTGGGAGATCAGGATCACTGAAGCCATGTCCAGATGGAGGAAAAACTCATGGCCATGGGGCCAAGGGGTCAGAAACAGGGGTAGGTGGAAGTCAGAAACACTCATTCCAGGGACCAGGATGAGAGATAGGTGCAGGGGAGCTGAGGACCACTAATCCAGGAGCAGAACAAGGGACAAGTGCTTGGGGCAAAAGGAGCATGTAGCCTAGGTGACTGGACATGGAGCATGTACAGGAGGAGCCTATGGGACTACCTTTCAGCATAAGACTTCTTTCTTCACCTTAAGGATTGGGTAAACCTGGTTTTCAGTCTGCTATATGGGCAAAGACAGAGATTTAGTGAAATTTCATTACTACATTTAAATTTGGGTAATTTCATTGATAAATAACAGCTATAATGTTATGCAAAACGAACACTATACAGAGAAATACATCCACATTAATTGATGTAAAGAAATACCAACCGCACAATCAATGCAAAAAACAGGGAGATATGGAAATATGTCATCCATGAAAAATGCAATTTGATATTCAGCACAGTGTACTCACAGTGAAAAAATCACTCCACATGTGGATTTAATTTTCCTGCCTGCCCCTGCCCTCACAGAACCTCCATGCATGAACTATGAACTCCCAAAATTCCTCATGCACCAGATCTTAACCCTGGAACATGCCTTATGATGTTCTTCTGAATCGGCAAACCCTTCCATAATCATGGTGACTGTAGTATACTGGTTAAGTTCTTTCCAGCTTATGTTTCTGCCTCACAAACTTGGAACCAGGCTGGACTTGAAAGCCATACGAAATAATGAAGTAATATTATTGAGTAGCCAAGTTGTAATATTATTCTTTCATGTTCTGTTCTGAGATGATAATTTAGAAAGATATATTTAGAAATGAGTAGATCTAAGTTGATCAATGATCAAGTGACTGGGGTTACCTGCACCCGTAGCACAGCTGTGATATCAACACACCTGTCAGGGCAGGACCAAGACAAACAGTGCTTGAGCAATCATGATGGTCAGAGATGAGGGTGCATATAGGTGCTTTCTGACTCCCAGAGGGGATTATCCCACTAATATGAGTACTGAAAATATATAACAACTCTGGCAAGTTTCTGAAATTTTACACGTGGAGTTATAACTGAGGAATGACATCAGCAAATTAGAGAAAGTAGTACCAAATATCCTTTCCTCAACTGATAATTCAAAAATAAATTAGAGTTCATTATAATCAGCATTGTCAGGGAAAATATACACATTATATGTTATATACATATTGTATAAGCTATATATATATAATCCCTGGGAATAGGGTTACAAGGAACTCATTTCCTGAGCCATTCTTGAATCTTTGGACACATCTGACACCCCATTCCACACATTACACGCGTGGATGTAAAGGAACATGATTTCAGTGAGGGAAACCTAAGGGAAGGGACCATATTCTCTGAGGGCTCAGCCAGAATCTTCCTCCCAGAGTTCCACTAAGACAAGGACCTCCCCTCATCCTTTATCATTTTACATACAAACTTGCCTCCCAAACGGAAATCACCACATGGGTGAACAGATGAAAACAGAGCAAACATTCATTTAAATTTAGGTTCCTTCTCAGTCAGGAAAATATCCCCTGCATCTCATGGACCTCATGCACAATAACATGAAGTCCTTTGTGTTCCTTCTTTTTCTGGTGGCAGCTCCCAGATGTGAGTGTCTCGGGATTCAGACATGAAGATAATGGGGATGATGTATCTGAGCACAAGAATCACTGTGGATCTCCTTGTTCTCAGATGTCCTGTCCCAAGTGGAGCTGAAGGAGTAAGGACCTGACTTGATTAAGCCCTGAAAGACCCAGTCACTCCCCTTCAAAGCATCTGGATCCTCTTTAACAGGCTATTATATGTATTGGATCCTCCAGGCTCTAGGGCAGGCACTAGAGTGTTTCAGCAGGATATATAGTGATGGAAGCACAGACTAAAACCCAACTCTTCAGTCTCAACTCAGCATCACCATGAACACATCCAAAAATGAAGTTTATTTAAAACTGAGTGGCCTAAGAAGAGAAGACACTGCCACGTATTATTGTGTAAGATTATTTTGTCATGGCGAACGCAGACAAAATTCTTCCCTGCAGGGCACAGGTGGCTGGACTGTAGAGGAAGTTCTTGATCACCAGGGAGTGATGAAAGTTCAACATCAGGAGCTGGTTCAGAACATGTAACCCCCAGAGAATAGCCATTGCATCTTTTCTAAGCATTGCTATGATGTACCCATAATTCAAACTCAGATCAATTTCTTTCAATATTACTACTTGTCTGCTTGAATACATTCATACTTATATAATCATATAAAATTTTATATAAATTTTGGGAATTTACATTTACAAAGATGGTCAAACTTAAATTACCATCTCTGCGAAGTTATTAAATATCCCCATATCACACCTCTTCTTCCCACTCCCTGCCTTCGGAAACCCCCATGGCCACTGTCTCCACATCAATGATATAATTTCTTCCATTGCTAGAGTCACAATTATTCTATTTTACAATACCAGTAAGTCGACTCTAATTTACATTTTATCCCTCCATCCTGATGACCTGGGATGGTGATGTCCACCCCACCTCTATATCAAGAGGGGGTTTAAATCCCACATGGCTGATGGATGGGATTGGAGCATATCACCATGGTTGCATTAAAGACAGGAGATCTGAGGGCCACTCTGAGCCAAGAACTAAACTTAGAAGCCATATTAAAGGCAAAAAAAAAAAAAGAAAAAAAGATTCATTTGATGTGCAATTTCATCCTGGGTAACCCCAAAGAGCCTTACTCTAACAGGGAAAATTAAAATGGATTATGGAAAAAGAGACAACAGACCCATGCTGAGTCTGACATGTACATTTCAGCAAGAGGAGGAGACTTAGATGTGAAATTCATTATGGTTTAAAGATTCTGACACTGGGAAAGACTTTCTCTTGGTTCCAACCTGTATAAAAATTGCCCTGCTTACAGAATCCCACTGTGGTGTTTTCCTGAGTCTGATTGGAAAAGACTCACCAGTCTGCTCTGAACGTCCTTAAATGTCTGATCCTGGAGACCACAGGCATAGCCACTTCTACTTTATGTATTTTTTTATTTATTTTTTCTCTATTTTAAAAAAAACATTGAATTCAAAAATTTCTACTTTCTTAAGGTGAGCCTGTGTGTGGGACTGTTTCCTTGGAACACAGTACAAGTTTCCTATTTCTGAATCCTCAGTGAAAAGCACACAGTCTTAAATATAAAGAGGTTACCAGGTGGAAAATTAAATTTAGTGTAAGCCCCAGACCTCCAAGAAACCAGCTTTAATCTTCCTCTTTCCATATTCTTGTGAATAGGAACTGTGCTCAGAGGATGCTGACTACCCTGCATTCTGACCACCTCCAGATCACTGCAATTTAAGATTGAGTCTGGGGACCCCTGTTTCCCTCACAGTGTCTGGCTTAGCAATACATAGCTTTGTCCTCACCTCTGAATTTCCAACTGTAGACACAGAGTATTCACATATTGGAGCCCATCCATGAAGCTTGTGGGACTCAGTTTATGTTGCAGATACTGGAGTTTCATCTAGAAGCTTCCATGGAGAGTGACAGAGGCATGCAGTGCTGTACAAATTCTCACCCAGTCTCCACCACCACACCACCTGCACACAGAGACATCCTGGTCAGGAAAATGGCCACACATATCCACTGATTCTTCATTCATATCAACCACATACTCAATATATCTCTTGTTCCCCATAAAGTGATCCTCTAAAATAATGATGAGAAAACCCAGCTCAGAACTAATGCCATGTTGACTCATCTGTGTTAAATCTTGATCAACAAATTGGAACTCCAGGCTATCTCTGGGCTGGAGCTCCTCTCTCAGAGCTGCAGTTTCAGAGCTGTGTTGGTTTACATCAGCAACTGGAGGCAAAGTATTTGCAAGTCCTCCTACTATGCTGCTAGGTCTTGGGTGGAGCCTTGGAAAAGAGAAGTAACCCAGAGCAGGTATGAGTGTCCTGGGTAGTTGAGTGGCAATGACAGCATTTGGGACATTATTATTATTTGATAGTGCTGTAATAAACACTTTGAAACTATGATCTGCTGCATGATTTTCTTGCAGAATTATGGAGAACCTCTCCAAAAAAACTGCAAAGAACTTGCAAAACATATACTCCTCTCCCCAAATGGTGCTTGGGTGGGGGAGAGCATGCATGGTAGAAATACTCCCTCAGCAAACACCCAAACTCCACCACAGGAAGAAGAATTAATCTGCATATGGAAAGCAAAAAATACCCAGTCTTTTATTGGAAAACTGCAAATTATCAAAATGTTCTCAGTATGTCCAAAAACTGCTGTCACAGAACTAAGAAAAACCTTAAATTCTTGAGTCAAATTTGTGCTAATAAAGAGAAATAGGACGCAAACCAAAAACTATTTGGGCCAGTTTTGTTAGATCACACATAAGTTAGTAAGAAGATGAAACTAGCAATAGTTAATAAGTTTCTGAAGTCTGCGTGTGATAAAGTTCCTAGAGTGAATCACACAGGGGCCATATCCATACAGTCTTGTAGGCTTTTTCTCCCAAATAAGGGTATTTTCCAAAAAGCTACACTGAACAAAACAAAACAAAGCAAAACAAAGCAAATCATAGTTTATTCCCCAGGGGTGTTTGGGGAGAGAAACAGCAACTATTTTAGAAATGGACCCACAACCTCCTCCTTAGTTTCACTACAAAATAAAATAATTATTCTGCAAGGGAAATGCAATGAAACCAATAACCTATGGGCACTGGTTGGGTCAAATAGAAAGTGGAAGGAGACAGCGTTCATCATGGAACTTATGTCCAGAATCCTCTCCACTTAACTGTGGAACAAAATCCTTAAACTACAGATGAAGTTCTCCTAAATAGGCAGCTAAGAAGAATGTAGCTTAGTCAGTAATATCTGAGAAAATGCACACTCTACCCCAGGTAGGGGCTGTAGTACATGGCAGGCCAAGTGTTACCTCATAAGGAGGGACAGGGGCACCTCAATGATATTCACATCCCTGTCCATCCTGCTAATCATCTATCCTCTCCCCTGGCACCTTCTATTCAGTGTTTACAACAGACAAGTATCCAGGTAGGCTTTAGGAACTTGTCATGTTCTGGAAGGTTGTCCCTGTCTCTGCACTGCATGCTGTAGGAATAGTTTGCCTGCACATCTGGGAACAGGTATTCTCTTTTACACAAACCAGACTGATGTGAAAGCTGTTCCCCACAAAGAGATGCAGAGCAGGAAGCAGGCACTTGGAGGCATGCTCTGCTTCCCAGGATGTGCTGGACCATGAAGCTGAGCACAAGACTGATAATGCCTGGCCTCCCTGTCAGGACCCTCATGTAAGCTCTGCCTTTGGAAGCCTGTGGAAGTGCGGGAAGGATGAGAGAGTCACAAGTTCTCTTGAATGACCTTACCTGTTTTACAGAAAATTATAGAGGGAGGTTAACATTATATTTATAGAGAACATTTGATGACCTTAGGGAAAAATAATAATGGACAAATTAGTGATTGATAGAGGCATGAAATTTTTAAAAGAAAGTCTTCGATTAAATATAAATTTATCATAAATCCTCTTTGGTTTAAAAATATAGTAATGGAAGAAACAGTATCATTGAGGTGGAGTCAGTGGCCATAGGAGTTGCTGAGGGCAGGGAGAGGGAAGAAGAGGTATGATATGGGGACATTTTTGGGACTTGGAGTTGTCCTGAATGATATTGCACGGACAGATGCAGGACGTTATAGATCCTGCCATGACCCAATGAATGGACTGAGAGGGAATGTAAACTACAATGTAAACTATAATCCATGTGGTGTAGCACTACTACAAAAGTATTCATCAAATGCAATGAATGTGTTACACTGATGTAAGAAGTTGTTGATGTAGGAAGAGTCAGGGGTGTGGGGAGTGGGTTGTATGGGAACATCTTATATTTTTTAGTGTAACATTTTGCGTGATCTATGTATCTTTAAAAAAAACCAAAGATATTAATAAAAGAGCAACTGGGCCCTTGGTGCTTTATTTCCCTATATGGGCATGGGAGGTACATTCTCATGGCAAGCACACTCGTGTTTTAACTTTACTCATTTTGATGACTAGGCTCACACCTGTGGCTGCAAACAAATTTAAATTACCACATTCAACCCAATTGCATTATTCCTGGATGCTGTGTGATTGATCATATTCAAATTAACCACATTATTCCTGGGAGCTATGCTATATGCTGTTGCTTACCTAAGTCTTTCTCGTTCAGAATTGTTAAATGTAAAGTATTGACATGTGTTCCCAATTTAATTGTTTTCTCTCCATTCACAGAGATCACAGAATAGAGTAAGATTGTCCCTGCTCACACGATGTTCCCTGCTTTCTCATTAGAATAGCAGAGACTTACCTAGTGGTTGAGACTGGAGGAGATATGGGTCCTGCAATCCTCAATACTTGCATAGAACACCAGCTGAGGATAAATAGATTCAGGATGTTCCTGCTGTTGGGAGAACTTGAGCTGCCCCCTACCTTTGAGTGTGGCTTATGTCTATGCTATGAAGGGTTCAGAATTCAGAAAGCCTTAAGTCTGACACATCTAAGCTCTTTCTGCAACTTAGAATCCTAGGAAATAGAACGAGTAATGTAATCTCATCTTCATAACATCTGTTCCTCTTTCTTGCATGTTGCAAGTTTGGTTAAAGTCAAGTGCTTGAATGTGGTACCATCTATCTTCAGAATCTACTGAATTTTTACAGTAAGCTCAAAAAACAGTGATTTTTCAATATACTATAATGTGTGTATTGGAGAATATCAATGGTTGTCCACAACCTCGTTTATGTCAACTTAGTCAATAATGATCTTAGTTATCTTCTTTCATGCTGAAACAAGGAAAAATCATTCCAACACTGGCAGATAGGTAAGAGTTTTTCACTGAAAAGAAATTTAGTGCCTTCAATTTTATTTATATCTCTTAAATCTTTGCAAATATATTCATGGAAAGTAGAAAGATACTCTTTTAAATTGCTGGATTAATGTATAATTTAACTAAATGTACTGGGAGAAACTCCTGAATGTTCTGTGCACTGGACTCAGCCCCCACTGTAGGATGAGGACAGGATTTTGCAAGATACAGGGCAGGGAGGATAGGGAGGGGCAGAGTGAGATAAAGAGGGATTAGTGTCTGCATCCAGGCCTTTGCCTCCTAGGGCAGCCCATGTCTTTTTTCTCATTCTAGGATACAATTATTTTAGGAAGAATTTCTCTGTTTATCTTTGATTATTTGATGGACATAGAATAATGTGGTTCTGACACCTCACTTCTTAGCTTGCATCTTCTGAATGACCTCTGGGGAGTGAAACCCTTGTCTTTTTCTCTCTGTCCTGAGTCTGCACCCCTGTGCTCCCCTCCCCATTGTGCCTCTGCCCTCCCCTCCTCATAATGGTAACTTCTGCTTTGGCCTTCTGGAAACCTGATGGTTTTGTGGAGCCCCTGCCTCTGGTCACCCGCTGCCACTTCCACAGACATTTCATCCCCTCCACTGTCCCAGGAAACACCCCCTCATCTATCCTTGATCACCTGTCCCTTTCCCCAGGGGCAGGCAGGTTATTCCAACAGATCTGTTGCCCTCATTTTGGGGTCTGCATTACAAATGAGCTCCTTGTCTTTAGTTCCTCTCCCTACTTCATCTTGCCCTGCTTGCTGGACACCTGCAATCAGCGGGAGATGTTACTATGACGCCTCACAGTAACACTGATCTACCCAAACCTCCAGCCTCCTTCATTCCTGTCAGGTTTTGGGTGCATTTGTGACCTGACACTTTTATGCCAATCTTTCAAAACATTGGCCAAAATTTGAATAGTTTAATATCTCACTGTCAAAAGAAAGACTCCCTCATGTTCTTCTTCACTCAAAATGCATTTGAAGATGATTCAGAAATGGATGGACAGCCCTTGGGTCCCATAGACCATGATGGCAGAAGCAACTGGGTCTGTGCTGCATTTTCCTGCCTCAGCTGCTACTGGAGGTGAAGGACCTAGGAGCACTCTCCAGAAACAACTACTCCAGAGCTCCCTTCTTCTGCTACAGTCTCCCAGAGCACAAAGTTAACCTCCAGGTGGATCCAAGAAAAAATTAACATATTGTTAAAAGCTATGGGAGTCACCTCCATCATGAAAACAATGAAGTGGGCTGTACAATGAACCAAAACCATCCAGGGACACATAGAACTCATCAAAATGTTCCTTAAACCTGTGGACTCAAAACAATTGTTTATTTATACAAGTCAGTCCTTTGTCCTTTCCCTAGACCAGGAAGTTGTAACACTTCTTGACTGTTTTGGCACTGATGGTAGAGTGGTCCTACATTACTGCAAATACCAGCCATGGGGATGAACCACAGAGAAAAATAACGTGCAACTTAATTATTTTTAAAGATTTTATTTTTTTATTTATTTCTCTCCCCCCGCCTCATCGACTGCTCTGTGTCACTTGCTGTGTTTTTTTTTGTGTCCACTTGCATCCTCAGTGGCACCAGGAAAATGCATCTGTTTTTTGTTACGTCATCTTGCTGCATCAGCTCTCCATGTGTGCAGTGCCACTCCTGGGCTAGTTGTGCTTTCTTCACACGGGATTGCTCTCCTTGCAGAGCACACTCCTTGGGGGCACGCTTTGTGGCATGGTGCAACCTGCATGCCACAGCTCTGCATGTGGGCCAGCTCACCACATGGGTCAGGAGGCCCTGGGTATTGAACCCTGGTAAGCAGACGCTCCATCAGTTGAGGCACATCTGCTTCCCAAACTTAAAATTAATGTTCACAAAGGAAACAGATGCTCTGATAAATTTTGATGCTTGTGGCAAGATATTTCAGGATATGATCTACTTAGCATATATGATTTGTGTTTATGTATAAGAAAACATCCATAGGTATAGATTTAATTCACAAAAATATAATTTGTATTAACGCACTAATCATTATAAAAGAGAGTATATTGCTTCTACTATTCATAATCCAGATCTACCTCCAAGATATTGAAAAAGAGACTATAAAGTTTCATTACCTTATTCTCAAATGTGTCAAATTATTTACTTGTAGAATTAGCACCCCACTGATTTTTTTCACTAAAATTCACTTACTAAAGCATTAATTTTTGTTTCATTTAGGGAAGTTCAATTTGTCAGGAGAGTGAGATATGCCTTTTTTGTTTTTTAACATTTATGTCTGCAATTATTTTATAATATCAACCTGCTGACTGTATTTCTTACATTGACCAGAAGAGGTCAACATTGCTAACGGAAAGTTTAGTGATTTGGTTTAAATTATTTGCCAGGTGACAATGGGGGAAAACCTGCTCCTGCCAGTAAGGCAAGCTTCTTGACAAACTGGAAGACAGTGTTAGAGAATATGCATAGCTTGAAATTAATTACATGATTGAGAAACAGACAGAATTTTACAAATTTTATAAAATTGAATAGTAGCATCTGTTCATTCTTATCATTTAATGATTTCTGAATCACAGTGGTATAACTGCAGTGTTTTTCTCTTATTTGTGTAATTCCAGGTAACTTATGGGTATTTCTCGCAATATCTTTTTGTGTTTCATATGTGTTTTCAAACTAGAAATCCTTCAAAAATAACTGAAAAATTGACTTAGGTATTATGTGTATTTCATGCCATGACTAATAGCATACTGTTTTTCTCCTGCTATTGGATAATTAATTGATTGTAGTTAGAACTCACTTTTTATTCTTTCAATAATGTGTTTATAATGCAACATTTAAAAAGAAGTCATTCCAACTAAGCAATTCCCAGACTCCTCATGAACAGAAAATGAGGCAATAAATGGGTATTGTTTTAAGGTTCTAATTTTGAGGTATTTCACTGATATACGCAGAAAAGCATATGGTGTGAAAATTTCATTACACATCTGCTTTAAAAATACGCTCCTTCTGCCGTGGCTCCCACTTGAACAAATCTCTCCGATCATCCATCTCCTTAGGATGTTCATCTCATTCAACCATAAAGTTCTTATTCATCTCAGGCTTATTTGGAGATGAGTTAAACTGACTTCATATTGGACAAGGTGGCCTAAGCCATTATGAGAAGCCACCTGAGAGATACAAACTCAAGAATTTGAGCCGGTACCTGCAGAATGACTACTAGGTTCTGCCTGTGCTCACTCTGCCCTCAGTGTTGAGCAGGAGGAAGCATAAGGCTAGCATCCCCTTGGAGCATGAGGGATGGCTTCCTCCATGGCCATGTTTATCCACTATAGGACTCTGGCGATGGAGACAAAGGTTCTGGAAGTGGCCACAAACGACATTATAGCACCGGGTTGAGGGGGGATTTTGCGTGCTGTGAAGGGGCTTCTAAACATCCACAGAGAGCCCATTCTAGTCCCCATCAGGCCCTCAGCCTCACACTCAGCAGAGATCTCTATTCTGCCCTGGGAAGTTCTTACAGTTGTATTGTTGTGGAAGCAAAGAGATTTAATGCTCACATAGTAAAGACCAGGACACAGGAATATTCTTGATAATGAAAATTTATTAATGACCACCTGGGGTTGGGGACTCCTGTCCAAAAACTCAAGCCCCAAATAGGATTTCTGTGTTCCTTTTATACAGAGGATGTAGGTGTGGGGAAGTCAGATGGTGCTTTTATGAGAAAAAGACTTTCTTTTTGTTAGTTTCTTTGAGATTTTAGTGTTTGTCTTAGGAGCAGATATGTTTTGAATTAAAATAGCTCCCACATTCCAAGTAAACTTGAATTAACATATCACCTATTTTCCTTCTGGATGTGATTTTGAATACACAACCCGTCTACATCCTCTCTGAAAATTAAAGCCTATAGTGTCTATATTACTTAATTGGCTTTTTAGTAACTAGGCACACTTGGATATAGAATTAGATCATTTTAAACTTATGAACAGGCTGTATTAGTATCAGGAACCCATGTAAGAGCAGAGTATGAGGTTTTATGGTCTAGGATGGAAGTCCACAGGTAGCCTGAGAACCTGAACCAAAAGTTCAGGAGAGCTCGGAGGAGGACTACAGGAAGAGGAGGATCTCTTGTCTGTGTAATGGACAGTGTCTTTGGGAGGAAGCTTGTCGATGCCCCAAGCCTCCAAGACTTTCAGGCAGGACCTCCCTGGTATTCAGTTCAGCTCCTTTGAATGGCTGCTCCTCCAAGAATTGGACATGCTCTGGATATCATGTAGGAGCTCATAAGGTCAGACTCAGCTGGTCATCCAGCCTAGCTTCTGCTTTGTTTCTCTATAGAATCAAAGGAAACAGCTTGTGATTCTTCATTCATGGGGCAGCTGGCATTGGCCCAGACACACAATTGTTCAGAGACTCAATCTCACTTGAATGCAATGGGCAGAAGGGAGGAAGAGAACATGCTGGCTAGCATATCAACCATGTGGGTATTACAAGGAGAAACGCCTGGAGAATAAGGAAGAGGTGGAAAAAGAAAGCACTGAATTGTTTCTAGGACTGAAATGCTTTTCCAGGCACACAGCATCATAGAAATTCTCACTGACTGTTGTCACAGAGAGCTCTGGATGCAGAAACAGCAGGGTAAGAGAGAGCCTCAGGTGCAGAAGTGAGTTGATGTACCCTACAGGCAAAGACATGCAAATATAGCTTCTCCCTTGGGGCCTGAAATCCAGCCCAGGCCCAAACCTTGCATCTCTGAGAGAGGAGTCCCATTCTTGTGTTTGAGCTCTCCCTACTCTGAGCGCAGGACTGAGGAAGAGGAGACACCATGAAGTGTGTGCTGGTCTGGACTTTCCTTTGGTCAATTCTCCATGGTAATATTAACTAGAAATTGGTTTTGCTGCATTATAAATGTGTTTGTGTGCACTTGTTCATGTGTATGTGTGACTGTGTGTGACTATCTGTGACTCAACTTCTAATGTCGGTTTGCAGGTGTCCTCTCTGAAGTTCAGCTGGTGGAGTCTGGGGGTGACCTGAGACAGCCAGGAGGATCTCTGAGCCTCTCCTGTTCAGCCTCAGGATTCACCTTTAAGGACTATAACATGGACTGGGTCCACCAGGCTCCAGGGAAGGGGCTGGAGTGGGTCTCATACATTAGATGTAGTAGTACCACATATTATGAAGACTCTGTGAAGGGTCGATTCACCATCTCCAGGGACAACAACAAGAACCAGGTGTATCTGCAAATGAACGGCCTGAAAACTGAGGACACAGCCACTTATTACTGTACTAGAAACACAGTGAGGGGAAGGCAATCCTGACCCAGACAAAAACTTCTTCTATGATGTGGCCATGAGGGGATGCTCAGAAATCAGGGAACCCAAGGAGCAGCTGCAGGAGCAGGTGCAGGGAGGTGGTTAAAGACTGGTTTCCTCATTGACCATGTGGTGCAGCAGTGCTCAGAGATGTATTCACCAAATGCAATGAATGTCTTATGATGATGGAGGAGATTGTTGTTGTGGGGGGAGGAGTGGGGTGAGGGGGTGGGGTATATGGAGACCTCATATTTTTTTAATGTAATATTAAAAATAAAAAAATAATAAATAAGACTGGTTTCCTGTCAGGATCTAGAGTTTCCTCTCCAACTGTTTCCCCAGGAAGCATTTCTAAGTATATCATTTTGTGCCAATAACTGATATAGTAAGTCAGAATAATATTGACTCAATAGGAGGAAGTACAATTATGTGAAAAATCAGGCAACTCTCTTTATGAAAGCCGAAATGGCTCTGCCAATATTTGCCTGGTTCAGAATACTGAGTAGTTCATGGCAACCTGGTGAATCTTTCACAATGAGACTGAAGGTCAATGACTCAGTAATATTTCTTATTAGGAAAATCACTGTGATTCACATGAGAACCAGGAGTGAGGCTGTTCCATTGTATTGGACTGGATTTCAAATTGCACTTCTACTCACAACAAAGTGATCACATCGGATTCAGTATTGACCTGATTGTCTATTTGTCTCATGATCCATTTTATTTTTCCTGAATCTTTTTTCTTACATTTCCCTTTGTTCCTTATATTCCTTGTCAATGAATTATGTGTTTCCTCTTGTCTAAATTCCAAGGTTTAGACATATTACCGAGAAGTTCTGTAGCTCCTGCAGGTTCCTGAGAAACGCAGAGGGAATTCTTCACACATCATTGCTTGGAACCTTTCCACTGTCCACTTCGTGTGGAATTATGTGGAAAATACAAATGGTCATTTCTATCCATGCAGATAATTTTTCTTTGGTCAAAATGGGATTTACATAGCAAGTTGATCTTTTGTGCCGCCTAAACTGTCATGCTCTCACCTAAATTTCCTGTGACATTGGGGAGAACTGCAAATAAGAGCAGCATGAAGTGACAACTTCCAGGTAGCCACCTGTCTAAGGACTCAGAATTTCCTTCCATACCCTTTCTATGACTATCCTCACTCATTTATTTCTCCTTCTTTTTCTAATGTAAAAATAATACCATGCACAGATCTGGGAGGAAGAAGTTACTTTCATGCCTTCCACAATGCTTCAGCTAAAAACAAACAAACAAACAAAAACCCAGTGCTTTACAAAATATTCTTTCCTAGATAGGCTAAAATGTAAATCATAATGTAAAACACAAGATAACTAAAAATTTAGAAAATTTTATAATCTAAAATATAAACCACAATGTAAACACAAATGTTACCTTGTTTGAAAGTTATTGTCTCAATATCTGTACATATATTTCAGTATATATAGTATGAATACATTAAAAGATTATTGCTGTGGAAGGGAAAAGGTTTTATGTTGGATATGTGGGATTACTGTATATTGTACATATGAATTACTGTGATCTAAAACTCTTGTGAAGATAAGCTTAATAATTAGAATAAAGAAAAGAAAAAGATAGGATGTATTTTTCCAAATTAATATGTATTCCATATCTAACCTTTAAACTCATCACTATATTCCATTTTAATATTAAGGGAACCTGGCAATATATTGGGCTTCACTTTTCAGGAAGTTTTGGCTCACAGAGAGTTTCAAAAATGACAGCGGAGGAATACTGGTGTGGGATGTCATTGACAGGGGACACATGATTGGCAGAGAGTTCTGCAGGGCATATATCCAGGGTACATAAAATTGTTTGGATATTTTCATAGTGGAAAAAATTAAAAACAACAACTTAGGGAGTGCTGAGATCCTAGCCAGGGGAGCTCTATCACAGGCCCTAAGGGAACAGCAACAATCCCCCAAGTGCAATGCCAAAGACCAAAAAAGAATGAAGGTCCAACAATGAGCCCCTGATACTAATGACTATGCTTGTGAGCCTGTTCACCTGAAATAAGAGCAAGGCCTAGAGCAGCAGTGTGCCTAAGAGTTACCTCATGAGAGCCTCCGTGTTGCTCAAATGTGGCCAGTCTGGAAGCGAAACTCAGCATGTAAATTCATTGCCTTCCCCTCAACATGGGACATGACTCCCAGGGATGAGCCTCCCTGGCACCGAGGGATTACTACGAAGTACCAGCTGATGATGAAACTCAAAAATGAACTTGAATAAAAGGGTCTACTCCCACTAGCAGAATATCTCTGTCTACATGTAATATCAGGAGTTAGAAATGCTTTTTGACATAAATCAAGGGGGAAATGGAAAGGACGAATGAGTTTATATGGCTATGAGTCTCTGAAAAAGAGCAGGGAGGT
Source organism: Dasypus novemcinctus (assembly GCF_030445035.2). Classification (NCBI taxonomy): domain Eukaryota; kingdom Metazoa; phylum Chordata; class Mammalia; order Cingulata; family Dasypodidae; genus Dasypus; species Dasypus novemcinctus. Next base: position 57,337,655 of record NC_080691.1, on the reverse strand, counting down.
TATCAGAGAGGTTACCCTTATGCACACCTGAGCAGAGTCACAGAGACAGATAAAGTAGATACAACCCCAGGTATTGGTTCTTCTGAGGGCTACAGAGCCCCACAGGTTTTATGGTCATGGCAGATGGAGTTCAGTGCCATGTCAGTTGGCTCTTCTTGGGAGTTGGTGTTTCCATGTGATGGAGCTGGACTCAGTTGTGATCCCCTTTCACCAGCCATTCCTGTTACTTTACCAGAATTGTAGTTAGTGCTGGGGTTTAATATATAATGAGGGGATCTGAATCTCTGGAATGACCATATGATACCCAGGCCCTTTGCCTCAACAGACTCCAGCTCCTACACTCTGGTTTATTGAACTTACCCCAGTCAGCTAACATGGAGTTGAAGAAGGTCAACCACCACACCATGGAGCCAAGAGTGTCCACAACTGAAAGCAGGAGGATTGCATCCCGCATCCATGTGGAATCTAAGCCCCCTCTTGACATAGATGTGGAATGGACACAACCAATCCAAGGTACACAGGATGGAGGAATAGAATATGGATTAGAGTGGACTTACTGATATTCTATTCATGAACTAATGTGATTAGTAATCGTAGAAATTGTGGCACTGGTGTGGAAAAAGTGGTCATGGTGGCTGCTGGGTGTGGGGATCAGGAGGAAGAGATGAGATGTGGAGGCATTTTTGGGACTTGGAGTAGTCCTGGGTGATGCTGCAGGGACAATTACCGGACATTGTAGGTCCTCCCCTCACCCACTGGATGGAATGTGGGAGAGTGTAGGCTATAATGTGGACGATTGACCACGAGGTGCAGTGATGCTCAGAGATGTATTTGCCAAATGGAATGAATGTCTCATGATGATGGAGGAGAATGTTGCTATGGGGGGAGTAGTGGGGTGAGGGGGTTGGGGGGTAAATGGGGACCTCATATTTTTTTAATGTAATTTTAAAAAATGAATAAAGACAAAAAAAAAAAAGGAAAAAAATATTCTTTCCTAAATGAGAGAGCTTAATCATGTGGCTTAAGAAAATTTGGAAATTGAGTTGCCTCCTTGAGAGGTGTCCATTCTTGCCTAACTGCTGCATTTGCTTGGAGGCAACTGTGTGCTTATTTCATGTAGGAAATGCCGAATTAACTGCTGTCTTCTATGGGGAGGAAGTTTTGATATCCTCATGATTGATTGGTCAAGGTTTATGGGAAAATGTTGTTTTCATCTTTTAAAAGGGGCAGGAGAAAACTAGTTATGTGTCATATTTAACTATTGTTCCCTCAGTTGTTTGTTTTATTTTGTAAATATATTCACAAAATTTTTCCTTCAAAAATTTTGCAATTTAAAATTTTATCATCATATATAAAGAGCAACACCAAATTATTTCTTTCTTTATTCTTGTTAAGCAATCTTAAAGAAGAGCCATCATTGTGCAGGGGTTTGTCTGGTCTTGAGGTGAGTAGCATAGAGAGGGCTTTTAGCAAGTGGAGTGGACAGTTTGTCAGATTGTGCAGGTGTCCTCCTCTGGTGTAGAAAACAGGGCCCAGCTTTCATTACCGATTGAATTTCCAAGTGTAGGTGAATCAGGGTCTATCCATGAAATGGTGTTTTGCCTGATATGATCATGTTGAATTTGCATTAAAGGAAAAGCTGAAGAAATCATCCTGATGGTCTCCCATATGGGGTTTCAGGAAAGAAAGTGTTCCATGAGTCTGTCATTCTTACATGTGGAAGAAATAGAGGTAGAAACATCCACCTTGTGGAACCTGTTAGACCAACACCTGAGTGAACAGAAAAAGAACAGCTGCTATGACTAAATAGATGAATAACACAAATAAATGTGGATCTATCATTTTATCATGGGAAAATGCAACCACAAGCAGTTGCAGCACAAGTAAGCATTGAAATGCTTCTGGATATCATTACAATATTTAATATACAATTTTTAGATCTAAGAGCATCCCTAATTTCTAGGCATGTTTGTACAATGATAATGAGAAATGTATAAATATATATATATATGGTTTTAATCATATATTTATAGATAAAGCATGCAGGAAGTACTAATTTACCATATATACCCCCATTTTACCTATTCACTCTATACATTGATGTGTTATTATTGCAATTTATGAAACAATATTATGATAATTGAACTTTAAACTCTGGTCTGTAGTTTACATTAGGACTCACTGTTGTAGAAATTTATGTTTCTAAAATTTTTATTCTGCTAGCATGTATACAAATATTTTTCTATTAATTCATGATAATTTCATATTTTATACTTCCTGATACATACAGGATATTCTATTCCAAAAGTTCCTTAAGTCACAACTGAAGGGACATTTAAATGCTAATAAATATAATGTATTACCAAAATCTATATCAGCAAATATTTTTTTCAGTTATACAGTGATTGGAATCAGTAATTACAAATAAATTTGTATGGGTATCATAAAGTATAGAGTCACAGTATTATGGTTATAATAATAAACAATGAAGAGGTTTAATCTTTTCAAAGTTATGAGCAGTTCAGATAGGGGTGTTAAATAGAAAAGCACTGGACATTAAAATCCTTTTTGTAAGTCTTATATATCAGACTTTAATCCTTGAATGCCCCATTTATTATACATTGGGATATATTAAGTATTTTAACCAGGGTAATGGCCTTGAGTTTCCTTTTGTCAAGACGGTTAGCAATGCCATAAACAATGTAATGTTAATTTATTAGTCATTGATCAAAACATCCATGGCATTGTGAATATTTAGGGGAAAAGGGTGCTATGGCCATTGGAAATTTATGCAATACAAAGGTTCCAATGTACGGGTAAGGCGTATATGTTTTTCCTTTTGTTCATATTTGGAAATTCTCATAAGATAATAGGGGACAATTTCTCAGATCGCCAAATTATTACAAATGCCACTCTCTGTTTAACTTGACAAGAGGATTTTTAGCATACATATTTCAGAGGCTAAAAAGCCAAAACTGAGGTAAAAGGAAGACTATGCTATTCTATCAAAATCCCTAGCATTATGTTGTTGACCTGCATAAAACCTAGGTTTCATTAACTTGTATATCTGCCCCCCTGATATATTACATTCTCTCCTTTTCCACTGACTTCCAACTTCTCACTCCTCTCATTGAGTCCAGTTTTGTTCTCTTAGAAAACCTTTCATAGAAATTGGCTAACGTCCTTCAGTTTGCCAAAAAATAAATAGAATAATAGAAGATCCATTTCTAAAATATGTCTTCACACCTACACTGAGAATACATCATCAAAGGGTGACATTCACAAAAGTTTCATATTGCAAGAACCACTGATTAATATAAAGATATGTCTCTGGTTGATACTCAAAGAAATCTACCAAAGTCTGCCCTCTCAGCCTCATAGATATGTTCCCCCCCTTGCAAAATGCACTTTCCACATAGCAATATCTTAAAACTAATGTCTGTCAATACCTACTCAGGCTTAGCAAGATTGGCCATGTGTATATTCAACCTAAGGAAAATTCCTTTCCATTTGTCAAACTGTGAAAGCAGGAAAACCATTTATTCATTTCCATATATGATGGTGGGACATGCATAGTATACAAATCACCATTCTACTAGGGAGAAATTGGAAGACAAACTGAGTTTATAGTTCCCAGGTATATGTGATACTCATCAGAGGAATCTCCACTAGATTTTAAAATTTGAAAGTCAACTGGAAATGCCATAGTTTTATTCCAGTCCTGCTGGAATTGCAGCCAATACTTCCAGAGTCTTATGCAGTGGCCATGCTCTCCCTGAATGCTGGTGCATAACTCCAATTCTCTCCAAACACAATAATGTTGTATTCATTCTGCAACTCCTCATCCAAGTACCCTTTGTCTTTTCCCAAGGAAAACTCTTACTTCTGCTCCCATGGTTCTGTCCATTCCATCTCTGTCTATTTCCATTCTGGCTGGCAGTACTTCAGCTCTTGGAAAATTCTCAAAAACGTTGATTTGCAGGTAGTTTGAAATAGTCCATGTCATAAAAAAAATGATGTATTTCCGATTATAGCGTCCTCTAAAAGCTAGAATTGTGTAACTGGATGCATAAGTCCTATGTCCACTTTCCATACAAAAGGGTGGTTCAGGTATGCCCAAAGTTGGAGCCCTGTTCTCTTTTAAAACGTCCCACAAAAGCATATTGCAGACTGTTGAAAGCCTGAGTCTCAGAATAGATTATCTAGATAAGGTGAGAATTTTCAGGCACTGCCTTCCTTTGGACATTAGTACACAATTCTAACAGAACTCAGTTATCAGCTTTAGAATCTTTATTGTAGACTTTCCAGGGCTTTATATGTATAAGATCATGTTAGTCGGCAAATAGTGAAATTTTTCCTTCTTCTTTTCCAATTATGATGACTTTTATTCTTTTTCTTGCTTATGTACTTGAGTTAGTATTTCTAAAACTATGGTAAATAGGAGCAGTGACAATGGGCATCCTTATCTTTTTACAGGTTTTAGAGGGATTATCAATTCACCTTTGAGTATGATGTTTCCTTCAGCTTTTTCATATACACCCTTTACCTAGTTGAGAAAGTTTCCTTGTATTTACATTCTTTGAAGTGTTTTTTTTCCCAAGAAATTGTGCTGTTTCTTGTCAAATGCTTTTTCTTCATCAATAAAGATGATCATGTGATTCTTTCTTTTGATCTTTTAATGTGGTGTATTACATTGTTTGATATTCTTGTGTTTGATATTCTTACCTAAGAAGCAGCTTTTTAAAACATTTTTAGTGTAATTTTATTTACAATTTCACTAAGTTCTGCTCTAATCTTTGCTATTTCTTTTGTTTGTTTGTTTGTTTGCTTTGCCATTAGTTTTCCCTTACACTAGTTCCTCCTGTTGTGCAGGTAGGTCTTTCTTATTTTTTCATGTAATCATTTATGGCTATAAACTTCTGTCTCAATACTCCTGCATCCCAATGGATTGATATATTTTGTTCTAATTTTCATTCATTTGGAGATAATTACTTATTTTGCAATTTCATTTTTGTCCCCAATTGTTTAAGTGTGTGTTGTTTAAATTCCATATCTTTGTGCCAAATCTGGTTCTCTGCCCCTCATTAATTTCTAACTTCATTCCACTGAGGTGAGAGAAATTACTTTGTATAATTTCAAGCTTTCTAAATTTATTCAGACATTCTGTTACCTAACATGTGGCCTATCCTGGGAATGATTCATGTATATTGAAAGTATCTTTCTGTAAAAGACTTATATGCAGAAATCTACAGAACACTGTTCAAAGGAATCAAAGAACACCTAAATAATGGAATAATATTCCAGGCTCATGGATAAGAAGACTAATTATAATTAAGATGACTATCATACCAAAACTGATCTACAGATACAATGTATACCAATAAAAATCAACACAGCAAGTTTTAGTGAACTAGGAAAACTAACTATGAAATTTTTTTGGAAAGGAAAGAGGCCCCAAATAGCAAAAGACAAATTGAAAAAGAAAAATGAAACTAGAGGGATCCCACTACTGGACTTCAAAACATACTACAAAGCTACAGCAACAGCAGTGAAAACAGCATGGTATTGGCAAAAGGATAGACACACTGACCAATGGAACCTAGTTGAGAGTTATGATATAGACCCTCATGTATATCGTCATCTGATATTTGACAAGGCTACCAAGTCCACTCAACTCGGAGAGAATGGCCTCTTCAAAAATTGGTGGCTAGAGAATTGGATATCCAATTGCAAAAGAAGGAAAGAAAATCACCATCTCACACCTTACACAAAAATCAACTCAACATGGATCAAAGACCTAAATGAAAGACCAAGATGATAAAGACCTTGGAAAACATTGTAGGAAAGCATCTATAGCACATTGTAGTAGGAAAAGGTTTCATGAAATTCACACGCAAGGCACAAGCAGCAAAAGAACAAATAGATAAATGGGACTTCCTCCAAATTAAAGCCTTTTGCACCTCAAAGGTGTTTGTCATGAAAGTGAAGAGAGAGCCTACCCAGTGGGAGAAAATATTTGCTAACCATATACCTGAGAAAAGACATATCCTGCATATGTAAAGCACTCTTATATCTTGAAAATAAAAAGGCAAGCAACCCATTTAAAAAATGGAAAAAAAAAAGATTTGAACAGACACTTCACCGAAGATGAAATACAAATCACTAAAAAGCACATGCAAAAATGCTCAAAATCACTAGCTATTAGGGAAATGCAAATCCAAACTACAGTGAGATACCATCTTACTCCAATAAGACAGGCAGCTATCAAAAAAACAGAAGACTACAAGTGCTGGAGAGGATGTGGAGGAATGAAAACACTCATCCACTGTTGGTGGGAATGCAGGCAGATCCAGCCATCCTGGAGGACAGTTTGATGATCTCTCAAAAATTTAGCTATAGATTTGCCATAGGACCCAGCAATTCCACTGTTGGGGATATACAAAGAAGACATGAAAATAAGGACAAAGACTAATATATGCACACAAATGTTTATAGCGGCATTATACACTATTGCCAAAAGTGAGAATCAACCCAAAAGCCCATCAATGGATGAATGGATAAATAAAATGTGGTTCATACATTCAAATGGAATATTACTCAGCTATAAGAAGGAATACAGTGCAAACACATGTAATAACATGGATGAATCTTGAAGACCTTATGTTGAGTGAGGCAAGCCAAGTACTGAAGGACAAATGCTACATGACCTCTCTGATATGAAACAAGCAAACCAAGTTGTCTCAGAGTGATAAAGGCTGGAAGATAGACTTAAAGGAATTTGGGGGGAAGAGAAGTTTGCGAGCTGACGACTACATGGGTTAAGTCTATGATAAGCTGGAGGTAAGTATTTGTACAGCGAAGGGATAAGATGGGAGCATAGGGATACCTTTGTGTGGGACTTTGAAGGCTTGAGAGGGGCTAGAGTTTGGAAAGTGGGTCAGAAGACCCAAGGAATTGAAGGGAGGGCTGGGGGGAACTATTGAATATGGGAGAATGTGAGGTATATGGTTGAAACTATACTGTTGAAAAAACTATTTAGAAAATATAATAAGGATCATGTTTTTAAGGTGCTTAAGTGTGGGGCATCTGGTACAGGGGCAACCTTCTAGGCAGTATGTGAGTGCTCATGTCATCATAGTGTGTTATATCTTTGAGCGGAGGCCCATACAATGAGAGTGAAGGTCGACCCACATCCTGGAGAGACCTGATGTTCCCAGTTAGAGGAAATTGTTTCTCTCGAGAGAATCACTGGCTCCCAAATAATTAGGGGAGTCTAGTATGTCAAGTCCTCAGCATTGTTGCATTATATGTAAATTTGGTCCTTTGAGTAGTGAAGATTGAGGGTCACAGTGTGCGCTGAGGGGAGGGGGATAGAGGTATAGCATGGATGGAAGCAGGGCAACTGGCGGCAAAGTAAGTGCTCCACAAGATCATGCAATGATGGAAATAGGACATGTTAACTTACATCTAACGTGTATAAAAGTCTGTACACTAAAATGTAAACCATAATGTAAAACATAAGGAAAGTAAAAATTTAGAAATTTGTACAGTCTAAAATATAAACAACCTTGATACTAAAATTTCTTCTATTACTCATCACAATAGTTTTATAGTAGAATATAAGTAAGTCCACTCTAGTTCATATTTTATTCCTCCATTCTGTGGACCCTGGGATGGTGATGTCTTCTCCATCTCTAGATCAAGAGGGGGCTTAGATTCCACATCGATGGTGGATTCAATTCCTCTACTTACAGTTGAATGCACTCTTGTCTCCCTGGTGTGTTGGTTGACAATCTTCACCTCTCTGTTAGCTGACCTGGGTAAGACCAATGACCAGAGAGTAGGAGTCACCACTCTGCTGAGGCGCAGGGCCCAGCTGGCACATGGGAAGTCCAGAGATTCCAGTCTCCTGAGTATGGACCATCCCTAGCATCAACAACAGGTTCAGTAAAAGTGACAGAAGAGGCGTGTGTAGAAAAGTCACATCTGAATCCAGCTCCATCACACTCCAGAGCACAAATTCCAAAGTACGGCCCTCTGACACAACATAGGTCTCCAAATCCATATGCCATGACTATATACCCAGTGGATCTCCGTAGTCTTCAGGAGAACCAGTATATAGGGTTGTATCTACTTTGTCTTTTTCTGGGGTCCTGCTGAGGTATGCATAAATACGACGCCACTGATGATATCCCTACTCTTTTTGGAAGACTCTTAAAAATATCAACTCATTTGTCTTTGGTATTTCCCCATTTTTGTTCAAGGTCAAAGAGAAAATATACATAGATCACACAAAATGTTTCATTAAAAATATAGGAGGTTCCTATATGCCCCACTTTCCTCACCCCCCACTTTTCCCACATCAGCATCTTTCATTAATGTGGTACATTCACTGCAAATGATAAATACATTTTGGAGCACCGATACCCAAAATGGATTATAGTTTACATGTATTTTAATTAAATATGACAAATACAGAGGCAAACCTATTGTTTGATGTCATTTATATGAAATGCCTAGAATATGCAAATTCATAGATACAGGAAAGGGATTATCAGATTAAAGTGTGAATGGGGAGTTAATTCTTAATGGATAATTCTACACAGACATGTGAATTCAAATAATATCCATAAATTGTAAAGATGAAAGTGAATAATGTCAGAATTTTGCCTTGTATGTGTGTCACAATAACTACCAATTTTGTGAAGAACTAGAAATGAGGTATTGATACTCACTCTTGCATGGATGAACTTGGAATCAATATAAATGGGAGAAGCCAGTAATGGATGACCAGGTAATTTTTTCTTCATTTCATATTATTGTGAAGAACAGGGAAATCCAAAGAGACAAATATTTGGTTATTTGATAATTAGGGCTAAGTAGTAGGGAGAACAATTGGAGTTGTATAGGCAGAAGGCCTGGTTTTCCTTTGCAAATTAGTTCAAATACTCAAATTGATATTTTTGATGGGGGCATATATATGTGTTTATAACAAATACATCAAATTACATGCTTTAAAATAGTAAACTTTATTTCATATGCTCTATGTCTTAATAAAGCACTTGTAAAAATTGATTATTGCCAGAAGAGAAGGGATAGGACAGGTTACAGGGATTTTACAGGGACTCATAAACTTTCCAGAGTTTACTATCTGAGTGGTAATGATGGTTACATATGTGTGCATATATATAAAGACTTACCAAATGATACACTTAAATATGTGAGGCTTATCACAAGCCAACTATGCTTCAATAATGCTGCTACAAATAAACAAATGCATGGATGGATAGGATGAAGAAATATATAGATCATGACCTATGAAATGCCAGCAAGCACTTTAAATAGAGTGAACTCAAGTTCTCTTTGCATTCTTTAGGTAAACACTAAGGATGCAACATCATGCAATGTTCTCATTACTTGAAGAGTGATGGTATAAATCTAACTGGGCATGCCTCACTCTCTCATCAAGTTTGTTCAGGGGAGCTGTTGATTTCAGTACTGAGGCACACAGGCCAGACACTGGGACTCAAGCCCAACAATTGTGATTTTGGGCCATAGATTTACTTTTCAATTTGAAATTTTACATCCATAAAATGGAGTTGACACTATCTTCTTCACACAGCTCCTGTACATATGTATAAATGAAATAATATCAAGTGCTCTAAGTGTTTAGTCCAGCAAATTAACATAATAAAAATTATAATGTCACCAAAGCTGCCATTGATGCAAACTCCCCCAAGACAATCACGTCTCTACTGGGGAACTTCCCTCTCCCAAGGACTTATGCTGAAAGCTTGTTATATAGCAGGAAGACATAAAAATAGCTTCCCTCACTTTGTTGATGTAAACCAGTCCAGACCTAACCTGTAACTCTGGGAGAGGAATGCCAGCCCTGGAATCCCCTGGTGTCCCTATTGGGTGTTCAGAGCTAAACACAAATAAATGTTACATTAAAATATAAGAGGTTCCTATATATCCCATACTCACACTCACACTCCTCCCACATCAACAAATTCTTTCATCATTATGGCACATTCACGGCAATTAATGAATACATTTTGTTCTGTTTGGTTTTTTTTCAAAAAGATTTATTTATTTTCTTTATTTCTCTCCCCTTTCCCCCCACCCCAGTTGTCTGTTCTCTGTGTCTATTTGCTGTGTATTCTTCTTTGTCCGCATCTGTTGTTGTCAGCGGCATGGGGATCTGTGTTTCTTTTTGTTGCGTCATCTTGCTGTGTCAGCTCTCCGTGTGTGCGGTGCCATTCCTGGGGAGGCTGAACTTTCTTTCATGCTGGGTGGCTCTCCTTACGGGGCACACTCCTTGTGCGTGGAACTCCCCTACACAGGGACACTCCTGAGTGGCACAGCATTCCTTGCACACATCAGCACTGCACATGGGCCAGCTCTACATGGGTCAAGGAGGCCCGGTGTTTGAACCGTGGACCTCTCATGTGGTAGGCAAACACCCTAACCACTGGGCCAAGTCCGCTTCCCTGATGAATACATTTTGGAACTGTTGCTCTGCATGGATTATAGTTTACATTATAGTATACACCTACCCCAGTACTTTCAGTGGGTTATGGCAGGATTTATAATGTCCAGCAATAGTCCCTACAATATCATTTAGGACAACCCCTACTCCCAAAATTGCTCCCACATCACATCTCTTGCTTCCTCTGCCTGCCCTCAGCAACTACCATGACCATTTTCTACACATCAATGCTACAATTTCTTGCATTACTTGTCACAATAGTTCTATAGTATAATACCAATAAGTCTATTCTAATCCATGTTCTATTCCTCCACCTTGGGATGATGATGTCTACTCCACCTCTGTATCAAGAAAGGGCTTAGATCTCACATTTGTTGATGGATGAAATTCTGCTGCTTGGAGTTGTAGGCACTCTAGGTTCCCCAGTGTGGTAGCTGACCATCTTCACCTCCTTGTTAGCTTAACTGGTTAAGTCCAATGAACCAGAGAGTAGGAGTTGCAACTCTGCTGAGGCTCAGGGCTCAGGTGGCACATGGCCACATACACCAACCCTAGTGCCAACCATAAGTTCAGTCAAAGTGATTTAAGAGGCATGTGTAGAAAGGTCACACCTGAGTCCAAATCCATCACACTTAGGGACACAAATTACAAATGTAGATTCACATATATACAGTCATCTGATATTTGACAAGGCCACCAAGCATACTCAAATGGGAGAGAATGGCCTCTTCAAGAAATGGTGCTTAGAGAAATGGATATCCATAAGTAAAAGAATTAAAGAGGATTACCATCTCACATCTTATACAAAAATTAACTCGAGATGGATTAAAGACCTAAATATAAGAACCAAGACCATAAAGACCTTGGAAAACAATGTAAGGAAGCATCTACAGGAACTCATAATAGGAAATGACTTCATGGAATTCATACCCAAAGCACAAGCAGCAAAAGAGCAAATAGATAAATGAGACCTTCTCAAAATTAATGCCATTTGCACCTCAAAGGTATTTGTCAAGCAAGTGAGGAGAACCTAATAATGGGAGAAAATATGGTAACCATATATCTGATAGGAGACTTATATCCTGCAAATATAAAGAACTCCTATACTTTGAAAATAAAAAGACAAACAACCCATATCAAAAAATGGGCAAGAGATTTGAACAAATGCTTCTCCAAAGAAGAAATACAAATGGTTAAAAAGCACATGAAATGATGCTTGAAATCATTACCTATTAAGGAAATGTAAATCAAAACTGCAGTGCAGAGTATGCCCATCTTACTCCCATTAGACTAGCAGCTTTCAAAAAAAAGAAAAAAAAAAAAACAGAAGACTACAAGTGTTGGAGAGGAGGGTGGAGGAAAGGGAATACTCATCCACTGCTGGTGAGAATGCAGAAGGATCCAGCCATTCTAGAGGACAGTTTGGCAGTTTCTCAAAAAACTAGCTATAAATTTGTCATATGGCCCAGCAATTCCACTGCTGGGTATATACCCAGTAGGACTGAAAACTAGGACACAAACCCATATGTGCACACCAATGTTCTTAGCAGCATTATTCACTATGGCCAAAAGTTGGATCAACCCAAATGCCCATCAACAGATGAATGGATAAACAAAATGTGGTATATACATACAATGGAATTCTACTCAGCTATAAGAAGGAATACAGTATAATCACATGGAATAACATGGATGAATCTTGAGGACATTATGTTTAGTGAAACAAGCCAGTCATTGAAGGAAAAATACTACGTGAACGCTCTGATATGAAATAAGTAAACCAAGCTGTCTCGGATAGTCAGAGACTAGATGATATGCTTACAGGAATTTGAGGGGGAGGGGAAGGTTGTAAGCTGATGCCTACATTGGTGAAATCTATGATAAAGTGGAGGAAAGGAGGTGTGCAGGAAAGGGATGGGGGCACCGGTATGCCTTTGGGTGGACCTTGCAGGCTTGAGAATGACTAGGGTTGGGAGGATGGGTCAGAGAACCCAAGAAATTAGGGGAAGGTTGGGGGAACAATTGAAAGTGGGAGATTGTTGGGTATGAGGTTGACACAACAATGTTGAGAAAACTCTTTTTAGAAAATATAATAAGGAAGGATTACATGTTTAAGGTTCTTAAGGGAGGGGAGTCTGGCACAGGAGTAGGCCTCTAGGGAGTGTGTGAGTACTCATCTTTCATAGTGTGTTATATCATAGGGTGGAGACCCATACAATGATTTGCAAAGAATACCCCTATCCTGGGAAGGCCTGAAGTTTTCCAACTGAGGAAATTGTGTCTCTCGAGATCATTGGTGATTGCCAATGGGAGAATATAGTCTATATTGTCAAACCTTCAGCATTGTTGCAAGTATCTGCGAATCTAGACCTTCAAGCCATGAAGCTTGGTTTTCACTGTAGTCCCCGAGGAGATGGCATAGAGGAATAGAATAGATTGAAGCAAGGTAACTGGGGAGCAATGGAAGTGTTCCACAATATTGTGTAACAATGGATATAGGACTTGTTAAATTTCACCCAAAATATATTAATATCTATAGGATAAATGTGAACCATAAGGTAACAAAAAATTTAGAAAACTGTACAGTCCAAAATATAAACCATAGTGTAAACCAAAATGGAACTATGTTTGGTAGCTATGTTTCAATAACTGTAATAACCTTTATTTTAAAAGAGGTTTTAGATTACAGAAAAGTTACATTGAAAGTGTAAGGGATTCTTCATATATCACATTCCATCCCACTCCCACATCCTCTAAAATTAATAACATCTTATAATTGTGTGGTATGTTTTTGCCAATTTATGAAGAAATATTGAAACATTGTTACTAACCAAGGCCTATAGCTTACACTGTGGTTTATACTTAATTCCAATGGCCTAAAAATATCCTATGTTCTACCTATTATTCCTCCTGACACTAATAAGGACCTCTGGTAAACACTATATTTATAAGTGTTACATGTTCTTCCATTACTGCAATATTTATACGTTTACTTTGTCCATGGTTGTATTCCCCCCTTATGTTTGTTCATTTCTCAAACTTGAGTATTTTATTATGGTGATGCCCACTCTGCCACAAATTGTGAGGGTCCTTAGATATTTTGGGGAATATGGAGGAAAATTATTTCATTGTAGTTCATATAAAAGGGATAGAAGAATCATGTGTAGCGAAACTATAAATTAGTCTAATGCTGATACATTGGGGAAGTAGGTTGTCATATATTTCAATGAGAGTCCCATCAACAGGGTGCTGATTTCAAGAGATTGTATGTATTGCCTATATTGCCCAGATGGCTCTAGATCCCTCAGAACACTTATTTGAGCCTTTGTTCACAGTGACAAGATTGAGATCTGCCTGAGACATGCAAAAGTGTTATATCTTGAATGACCTCCTGATTCCTTTTGAAATCTCTTACCCATAAAAACACTGATTTTTTTCCCCCTAAGATCAAGAACTTTTTCCAAGTGCATTGCTGGTTGCTGTTTGGCATTAATGCCTTGGTGCCAGGAAGGTTCAACCCCAGTAGACATGTCCCATGCCAGGCAGGAAGGCAATGCATTTATTAGTTGAGTTTGGCTTAGAGAGAGGCCACATTTGAGTGACAAGGAAGTTTTAATGAGGTGACATTCAGACATTAATTATTATTAGGGTAAGTTTCAATTTTACAAGAAAAAGAATCATACATGCATTAATATTAATGGCATGATATATCATTTTCTTTTCTTTTATTAGGCAATGTCTATGTACTTGAGGGATTCTTGCCCCTCTATTTAATGCAACAGCAAGACTCCTCAAGGATGGGAGTTTAATAATTCATTGTTTATTTTATGAGTCCCTACGCACATAGAAAGCAACATATGACAAGATGAACACATTCACTTTCTACAGAAGCATGTCCTAGGTGCACCCTTTCCTTCACATCCCCCACCACTGACAGTCTGCACCTTTAAGCCTCGCCTGCTGTATTGCTCAAGGGATTTTTTTACAAGAAGATCAACCTCTCCCATGTGGGACAGAAAAATCTATTTAACAAAAGGTGCTGGGAGGACAAGGCATCCATATCCAAAATAAAGAAACAGGAACTGTATCTCACATTTTATCCAAAAATTAACTCAAAATAGATAAAGACTCTAAATATAAAAGCTAAAACCATAAAATTCTTAATAGTAAATGTGGGGAAACACCATCAAGATCTTGTGGTAGGCAGTAGTGTCTTAAATCTTAAACCCAAAGTAAAAGCAAAGAAAGAAAAAAATATGTAATTAAGATCTCATCAAAATCTAACAATTTTTTTCTTCAAAAGACTTTGTCAAGAAAGAAAAAGTTCTGCCTATTCAAGAGGAAAATAATATTTGTAGACCACATACCCAATAAGGGTTTTATAACCATGTTATATAAAGAGAGCCTACAACTGAAAGATAAAAAGATGGGCAACCCAATCAAAAATGGGCTAAATATTTGAATAGATACTTCCAAAGACGAAATAAAAATGACCATAAAGCACATGAAAAAATGTTAAACATCACTAGATTTTCAGGAAATGCAGATGAAAACTACAATGAAGTACCATTTCATACTTTATAGAAAGGCTGTTATTAAAAATACAATTAAAATACTGGAAAGATGTGAATGAAAAGGAACACTCCTTGAACCATTAGTAGAAATATAGAATTGTGTACCCTCTGTGGAAGACAGTTTGGCAGTACCTCAAAAGCTGAATATAGAACTGCCATTTAAGCCAGCAATCTTTTTACTAGGAATCTATTCTGAAGAGCTGAAAACAAGCACATAAACTTTTCTTGGCACATAGATTCTCACAGCAACATTATTCACAATTGCCAAAATTTGGAACTAGCACATGCCTATCAACCAATGAATGGATAAACAAAATGTGGTATGGACACACAATGGAATAATATTCAGCTGTAAAAAGAAATTAAATTGAGATAAGTATGACAACATGGATGAACCTAGAGGATACTATTTGAGTGAAAAAAGCTACACACAGAAAGACGAATACTGTGTGGTCTCACTTATATGAACAAAATGCAATGAGTAAACTCACCAAGGTAAACTTTAGAATATAGGTTACTAGGAAATAGAATGTGGGTTGAGAATAGAAGGTGATGCACAATGTAGATTGAATTTTTAATAAGGTTTATTGTAAAAGTGAAATTTTTGTTCAAAGGGATTTGCTTTCAATTTATTTACCCCATATAAATTTTCATAAATACATAAATGAGGATTAGATAATCTGATTGGAAATACTGGATTGATACTCAACTTAATTAAATGTGGGGAAATTCCTGCATGTTCTGTGCACTAGGCCCAACTCCCACTGCAGGATGAGGACAAGAATCGCCAAGCTACAGGGGATGAAGGACAGACAGGGGCAGGGCAATTGCATTTATATACATTTAGATAATTTTTTATTCAAAATTGGATGTAAATATTGGGTTAATCTCTATGCTGCTCAAACTCTCAGATTGTCACCTCTATTTCCTTTGGCTTTGTGGAGAGCTGCTGATTGGCCTGAAGTGTGCTAAAGCTCTGGGCTAGATGATCAGTTTTTGAGTGCTGAGTCCCTATTCGTCCAAAGATAATTACTGCACACAAGAAGCAAAATAGCTTATGTGAGTGAGTAGTCCCAAATGCCCCTTTGTGTAAGAACTCTGAGTTTCTATCCCTATCCTCTCCAAAACTATCCTCACTCATTTATTCCCCCATTATACTCAAAAGGAAGAAAAAGCTAATTCCCTTTTTTCTTAAGCACAGCTCTGTCAGAAGAAACAATTTTAATATCTTGCATTATGATTCAAGTCAAAGTTACATGTTCTTTGCAAAACATGCCTTGGAAAATGAGAGTGTATAAACATGAAGATTCTGGTAGATAATTAGGAAACTGTCTTGAATCATTGAGAGATTTCCATTCTAACATAACTGCTCCATCTACTTGTAGACAAGTATGGGTGCTCATTCCACGTCAGGAAAACCGGATTAATTGTGGGAGTACTGCTGTCTTCTAAGGGGGATGTAGATGTGATGCCCTTGAGATCATCTGGTTGAGGGTGATAGGGCCACATTGTTTATCATTCTTTAGCCAGGATAGTAGTGGACTAAATCAAGGTCAAATTTTAGTATTGCTCTCAGTTATGTGTTTTGCCCTGTTTTGTAAGTATATTCAAAGTCTTTTTAAAATTATTAATTAGCATTTTTATTAGAGAAGTTGTGATTTTAAAAAAACAATCATGGATAATATACAGGATTCACATATTTTACCCCATCACTAATATCTTTCATGGTTGTGGAATATTTTTTACAAATGTTGAAAGAAAATCATTAAATTATTACTGATAACAGTAGTCCATAGCTTAAATTTGATTTTTTATTCCTACAAACCACCCTATTAATAACATCATGTACTAGTAATGTGTATTTGTTATAGTTCATGATTTAATGCTTTCATATTTGCACTGTTAACCACAGTCCCTCATAATGAGTGACATTCATTGTGTTATACAGTTGCATGCTCTTTAAACCAAATGAAGTGTACAGTCAGTGGCTCTCAGTTTCATAACTGAGATGTACTCTCCTCACCCCAATCGATTTTAGAATGTTTTCATTATTCAAAAAGGAGTAATCCCATAGCCCATAAAATCCCCTATTCTTGAACCTTGGCATTGAAATAAGAACTCCCATGCCATTTTTCAAAAAAAAATTCCAATATTTGTTTTAACAAGAGTCCATAATTAAAATAGTTTGATTTTCCTGTGCATCACCATGTCCGTAACACCTTGTAATAGAGTTGTACATTTGCTCTAATTCATAGATACATGAACATTCTTGCATTTGTATTATTAACAACAATCCTCATCCACTGAATTCACTATGTCATACAGTCCCTAGATAAAAATACTCTAGCTTTCTTTCAAAATACATATATTTCCCTAGATTTCCCCCTTCAACTACAATCACATTTATAAACCAACAGCTTAGTTATACTGCTAAAATCAAACAAGTGTGATATATGATTGGAAGAGGGATTTCCCATGTCCCTCATGCAATCACGGTGGTCAGAGATAAGAGCTGACAAGGTTTATTTCTGGCTCCTAAGAGGAGATAATAAAAAATAAATATGGTAAAAATATCTAACAGTACTGAAAATATAAAATGGGTTCACACTTAATGTGACTACTGGGCAGGGAAATCAACCCAATGGTGCGAAGGCAGCTCCAAACACACATTCCCCCAAAGGCATTGAAAAGGAAACAGAAAGTTTCTGCCCCAACATTGTCAGATATATATATATATATATATATATTCCAAAATCCCAGATAGTAGCAGGACAGTGCCCTTATTCTCAAAGTCATCTTTGGATACTTGGCCATATCTGACTCCCTGATCAGTTCCTATAAAATATTTACTGACTGGAATTTAAGTAAGAATAGAGAAACTGGATTTGGTAAGAGGGCACCCCAGGGAGAGGACTGTGTTACAAAGGGCTCAGGAAGCATCCTTCTCCCAAGGTAACCCTGAGAGAAGGAACCACCCTCATTCCCTTTCATTTTAAGTATACATATGCCTCCCAGTGCAAATTGCCACAGAGCTAGAAAGACGTGGCTGGCCACAGGACAGATTTACTTAAATTCTGGCTCTTCCTCAGATTGGAAACTATTTTCTTGGCATCATAGACCTCATCTACAAGATCATAAAAATTTTGTGGTTCTTCCTATTTCTTGTGGCAGCTCCCAGATGTAAGTGTCTCAGGGATGCAGATAAGATGGTAAGAGTGATGATGCATCTGAGGCTAATACTCACTGTGGTCCTCCTTGTCCTCAGGTGTCCTCTCCCAGCTGCAGAATTCAGGACCTGGACCTGGTGAAGCCCTCACAGACCCTGTCCCTCATGTGCACACTCTCTGGACCCTCTTTATCACCTATGTTTTGAACTGGATCAACCAGGTTCCAGGGAAGAGGTTGGAATAGATTGGTGCAATAGAGAGTAGTGGAGGCAGACTATAAACTAAGTCTTAAATTCTGAGTCAGCATCACTTAAGTAAACTTCAGAGAATGAAGTTTATTTAAAATTGAACAGCCTGAAAGCCAAGGACATGCCCACATGTTGATGTGTAACTTCCTCTAGCAGTGAGAGGAACTCCAGGTAAGCCCAGGCACAAAGCTCCCCAGCAAAGCTCAGGATGGAGCTGTGATGTAGGGTGCTCCTGTGCCCAGCAGGGGGCAGTCAGGGGCCATCCCCTGGAGCAGGTCAGAGGGGAGCTGGGGAGGAGATTCCTGGCTTTAACAAGAGTTCTCTCTTCTTGTTCCACATAATGCAAATCCCAGAGAACCAACATTGCCTCTTTTCTCAGCAGTGACATGATGTATACAATATTCCCACAGATGTATTTTGTTGCTATTCCTAGTGTATTTCTGTGATTATATGTAAATACACACATATGTGGAAATACATATGAAAATGCTGGGATTTTTTGCACCTTGTTCTGAATTTGCCTGAAAGTGTGAACAAAATTTGCATTCACCATCTTTGTGAAGTCTCACATCTTATGTTACTTTTCTGAGGAAGTCCAGGGAAATGTACCTTCCTTCACCCACAGTCATATAGGTCCCGTTTAGAGAACAAGGAATCATGCAAAATGACAGCTTCCCACCTAAGAGTGCTATGGCAGACCAAAGAAAGACTCGCAAGTCCATTTTGGCAAACAAAAGAGCCTTTAATAGGGGGCTTATGTGGGGCTTCTCCCTCAATAGTCTGGAGCAGAGTCTTCTCTCTTGGAGAGACTGAGCCGAGTAGTGGCCTATATCCTCATACAGGACGGCAGGCAGAGAGTGTGGTGCTTGCAAGTCTCCACCCATCCTTGCCACAAAGCAAGAGGAGTCTTTTACACTACATGTCTACATGAAGATGTGGAGGACATGTGAGGGGGTAGCTAGAATGAAAAGTACAGTGCTCAGGACAGATAATCAAGGAAAGGATATTTATAGTGTTTTCCAGCAGGGCAGAAGTTATTTTCACAGAAACAAAGTATAATGAGCTTTCACAATATTTTCAGTAGAATGAAGATGCAGCTTTACAGTAATTATGGGGGGGTCCATGGACATGAAGGTGGTCCAGCAGGTCACAGATCAGGTTAGTCTTAGAGTTCCCTGGGAGAGAAGTCTGTGCATATAAATGTTATTTACTTACCAATCAGGAGCTCAGAAACCGTTATTTCTCAGGCTTGTGCAACTCTTATGACTGATATAAAGGCAATGGCCACCAGAGGTTCTCAGGGATGAGACAGGGAAGAATAGGTGTAAAAGGGGGTATTTTCAGGATGTTGGGGTTTTCACGCATGACAATGCAGTAGTGGATACAAGACAGTGTATATTTTGTCATAACTGACACAACTGTGGAAGACAGAGTGTAAACTGTAATCCTTGTATACAATGATCCTTGTATACAATGTAATCCTTGTATACAATGCTTCAATACGGGTTCATCAATTCTAACCAATATACCACACTAAAGAGGGATGGTGTTGACATGGTAAAGTATGGGAGGGGGAGGGATTGGGGCATATGGGAACCCCTTATATTTTTATGTAACATTTGTGTTATCTAAATCTTCTTTAAAAATAAAATAATTAATTAAACAAAGAAATGAAATGCTGCTTCTAGGGAGAGAACTGGAACAGTTTTGTTGCAAGTTTTTTCCAATATTTATAGAATATTTTGACAAATATTTACTTTTGTAGCCTAAAAATGATACTTTGAAAGTTTGAAGAAACTAGTCCAACAGACAGTAAAAGAACACTGGCACTTGAATGATGAATGCCAACATATGTGTGGAATTATATATTTCAGGTAGTTTGAGATATAATGTTAAGTCATAATAAACTCTTAGGTCAAATTAAGCAGACCCAGCATTGACAGTGTAACCTTATCTTTCTGATGTTAGTAAAAACAAAATTGGTGACTTGAAATTGAGAAATGAAAAGGTTTTGATACATTTAACTTAAGATATTAATGAAACATTTCAAAACACTGATATGAAGTGTCTAGTTTCTCAGATATTTGTTGCATTGCTTTTGTTTAGTTGCCTGTATTATTTTTTTAAGTTAATGTTTGGCACATTGCAAACCTCAAACATGTGGCTCTTTTTTTTTTTTTTTGTCTTGGAATAATCAGTGATGTATATTCAGCAGTAGCATTTAAGCATGTTGTAATAAGAAGCAATATTTTCCGTTAATAAGATTTAAAATTCATGTAAAAATTTATTTAAACTTGCTGAATATATGAACCTCAAGTCACTAGATTTAGTCACTGATTATTGTATTAGCTTAGGTACTAGCACTGCAAGTCCTGTGTCTATTCTGATTTTATAAAAACAAAAAGTTCAATTTTTAAAATGCAAAGCCATATGGAAGTATATGATTTGCAGTTGTGGTTTTCATCTCTTAACATTAAGGCACATACCAGTGGCAGTTATCCATTTGCACAGTGCATATTCCTTTTTCATGCATTTTCTGAATTTAATTGGTGATGAAGGCCCATGCTTATCATATCCTGACAGTGTTCCCATTTGAGAAAAGGGTTTTGGGGCATAGTAAAACTGGGAACCAATTTCCAGGAAACTTTTTCCACCTGCCCTCCAAGGTATCCAGTAGCAGGAGAGGTTTGTCTCTGCTGGATAGTTCCAGTTTGTCTGCAGGGAGAAAGAGATGTAAATGTGACCCCGAACTGTTCTGACTCAGGTTTTTTCTGTGTTTTAAGGTGTCCTTTGTAGAGTTCAGGTTGGGGAGTCAGGGAAATAAATGAGAGAGCTCTGGGATTTTATGATTTTCTCCTGCAAACCCTCTGAATTCACTTTCCCAGGCTAGGTTAAGGCTATAGTGTAGATGAAAATGCATCAACCACCTATAATGGCACATTGATACTTTCCATTGAAGGAAGGTTCACAATTACCAGGAACAAACTTATAAGCACAGACCTTCTTGAAATGACCAAACTGAGAGCAGAAGACAGGGCTGCGTATTACTGTGGAAAGACACAGGGGAACATGCAATGGCTGCCAAGAAACAAACCTCTCCATCAGGGCACAGAAGTGGACTGCTCGGCAAAGGGTACTTAGAAAGACCATGGACATGTG
Source organism: Dasypus novemcinctus (assembly GCF_030445035.2). Taxonomy (NCBI): domain Eukaryota; kingdom Metazoa; phylum Chordata; class Mammalia; order Cingulata; family Dasypodidae; genus Dasypus; species Dasypus novemcinctus. The sequence goes on along the minus strand of NC_080691.1, from coordinate 57,316,015 downwards.
CGGACTAGCTGATCAGTAGAGACAGAGGGGACTGAGTTTTACCATTAGACCACAGGGTGTCCTGTCCTTTTAAAAATAAATAAAAATGTATTTTAAAAAATGATAGGGGGAAAGGTTTTTGGAAACAAAACTTTCTCTCCCTACATTTAATTTTTTTGAGATAAAAGTCTCTTTCACATCCATTTTGTATTTTTATCTTATACAAAAACCCTGTAAAATAGGATAATTACTTTATTAGTAGAGACACCTGATTATCTTTTCAATGATAAAAGATGTCATTTTGTCAAAGAAACCAATATTTCTGATAAAAAAAGAAAAAAATTTAAATTAAATTTTTTCTTTTTGTAGGGTGATAAGTTATATTGAGTAGAAGCCTTTATGTTCACAATAATCAGTAAAGAGCCCTGTCTATCAAGAAAGATTTATGTATATATAAAGAAATCCTATATCTCAAAAATAATAAGATAATCCATTCAAGAAATGGGCAACAGATTTGAACAGAAGCTTCTCCAAAGAATTACGAATGACTAAAAAGCACATGAAAAGATGCTCAAAATCACTAGCTATTATGCAAATGCAAATCAAAATTACAAGAAGATACCATATAAATCTCATTAGACTGGTACCTAAAAAAAATAGAAGACTAATAGTGTAGGAGAGAATGTGGAGGAAAGGGAACCCTCATACACTGCTGGTGGGAATGCAGAACAATCCAGCCATTCTGGAGGACAGATTTGCTGTTCTTCAGAAAACTAGCTACAGATTTGCCATATGACCCAGCAACTCCATTGCTAGGTGTATACCCAGAAGATATGAAAACAAGGACATGAAGCCATATATGCACACCAACATTCATAGCAGCATTATTCACTATGGTCAAAAGTTGGAATCAACCCAAATGCCCATCAAAAGATGAATGGAAAAACAAAATGTGGTTATACATACAATGGAATACTACTCAGGTTTAAGAAGGAATAAGTACAAACACATCGGATAACATGAATCAATCTTGAGAAGTTTATGTTGAGTGAGGCAAACCCCACATGGAAGGCTAAATACTACATGACCTCTCTGACATGATATAAGCAAACCAAGCTGTCTCAGAGAGCTAGAGAATGGATGACAGGGTTACAGGAAATTGGGCAGGGAAGAGGAAGGTTGTGAGCTGACAACCACATAGGCGAAATCTAAGATAAAGTATAGGTAAGTATTTGTACAGGGAAGGATTAAGATGGGGGCATAGGGTACTATTGGGTGGGGCTTTGAAGGCTTGAGGGGGGCTAGGTTTGGACAAATGGGTCAGATGGCCCAAGGTATTGGGGGGAGGGTTGGGGGAACAGATGAACATAGGAGATTGTTGGGTATGTGGATAAAAGTATAATGTTGAGAAAACTTTTTAGAATATATAATAAGGAAGGGTTACTTGTTTAAGGTGCTTAATGGGGGCCATCTGGCATATGGGCAGGCTTCTACGGAGTGTGTGAGTGCTGATCATTTCATAGTGTGGTATGGTATATCATTGGGTGGAGACCCATAAAATGAGTGTGTCCCCATCCTATGGAGGCCTGATGTTCTCAAACATAGGGAAGGCTATCTCTCAAGAGAATTGGTGGTTCTTAATAGGGGAGGACAGTCTAGGTGTGTCAAGCTCTCAGAATTGTTGCAAGTATCTGTGAATCTGTCCCTGCAAGCAGTGAAGCTTGGTTGTCATTTTGGATCATGAGGGGAGGGGGAGAGAGGAATAGAATAAATAGAAGCTGGGGTAATGGGGGGCGGGCAATGATCCTGTGCTCCACAAGATCGTGCATGGATGGATATAAGGCATGCTAAATTTCACCAAAAATTTATAAAATTGTAAAGTCTTAAATGTAAACCATAATATAAACCATAATGTGACTAAAAATTCAGAAACATGTATGGTCTAAAATATAAACCATAATGTAAACCCAAATAGCACATGTTTTGTAGCTATGTTTCAATATCTGTACATCAGCTGCAGCAAATATAACATGAACATGTAAAAGATCATTGCTGGGGAAGGGGGAAAAGTTTGATGTTGGATATATGGGAGTTCCCTACATTGTATATGTGTGTATATGTTACTTTGCTGTGATCTAAATTTTTTTGAAGACAAAATTTAAAATGAAAAAAAATGATACAGACACTGAGGAAGGAATGAAAGAAATTGACTTGCCACTGTACATGCAGGGCATCACCTATTACAGGGATGAAAGACAAAATGTCAAAAACAAAGTTATATATTTTTCATTTCTTAATACCCCAATTAATTTTTTTTACTTTAAGTTTTTCTAAATTAGTATATATTCTATTTCTAATCTTTAAACTTATCATTATAATTTCATTTTCCAAATAATTGAATTTGGCAATATATTAGGCTTCATTTTTAAGAAGTTTTGGACAACAAAGAGGTACAACTATGGCAGGGGAGGAACACTGGTATGGGGAGTTATTGATGGGGGCAAATGATCGGGAAGGATTTCTATAGGGCATGTATATAGGGTATATATAAATGTTCAGATATTCATTGGATATTTTCATAGTAGTTAGAGTTACAAATAACAACTTAGGGAGTGCTGAATTCCTAGCCAGGGGAACTCTGTCACATTCCCCAATGATACATCAAAGATCCTCAAAGTGCAAGGGCAAAGACCAGTGAAGAAGCATTGTCCGATGGTGAGCCCTTGATACTAATGACTATGCTTATGAGCCCGTGTGCATGAAATTTCAACTAGGCCTGGAGCTACAAGGTAGCTAAGAGTTACCTCCTAAGAACCTCCATGTTGCTCAAATGTGGCCATTCTTGATGCCAAACTCAGCGTGTAAATGACTTACCTTCCCACCAGTGTGGTACATGACTCCTAGGGATAAAGATTCCCAGGACAAAGGGATTTCTATCAGTTACCGCTGGTGATGCAACTAGAAAATGACCTTGAATAAAAGGTGGGAATGGTAAAGACATATGAGTTTACATGGCTAAGATATTTCAAAATAGTTGGGAGGTCATCAGAGGGGTCAGGCTTACACACGTCTCAGCAGGACCGCAGAGACAGCCAAAATAGATAGAACTCTACCTACTGGTTTTCCTGAGGGCTACAGAGACCCACAGGTCTACAGTACTGGCAGATAGCTCTGGAGTTCAGTGACTTGTTAGTGGATCTTACATTGGCATTTGTGTTCCTGAGTGTGATGTATTTGAACTCAGCAGTGACCTTTCTACACATGCCTCTTCCATAACTTCTTTTTTTTTAATAGACTTCTTTATTTTTTGTTTTATATGTTTAACTGCAAAACCATGGGTATTTACAGTAATATTAAAACTTAAATCTTAACAACTCTTAAAAATAAAATAAATTTTCTGATTTTTTATTTTTAATATGTTTTTTCTTCTTTTAAAAGATACTCAGATTACACCAAATGTTACACACAAAAATAAAGAGACTCATAAATGCCCCACTCCCCACACATTCCTCCTTTCCCCACATTAACAACTTCTTTCATTAGTGTGGTGCATTCATTGCAATTGATGAACACATTTGGGGCATTGCCACTAATCATGGATTATAGTGTACATTGTAGTTTACACTCTCTCCCACCCAACTCCGTAAATTATGGCAGGATATATAATGTCCTGTATCTGTCATTGTAACGTTGTTCAAGACATATCCATGTCCCCAAAATTCTCCCATATTACACCTCTTTTACCCTCTCCCTGCCCTTCAGCATCTCCACTGGTCACTGTCTCCACATCAATTATATAATTTCTTCCATTATTAGAATATCAATAAGTCTATAGGAGAATACCAGTAATTCCACTCTAATCCATAATTTCCTCCCCAATCTTGAGGATTCTGGAATGGTGATGCTGACTCCACTTCTAATTGAAAATGAGCTTTGATCCCAAATGGCTGAAGGATGGGACTCTCTTGCTCGCAGTTGTAGACTCTCTCAATTCCTTTGTATAGTGTTTGTCCATCCTCACATACTTGTTAGTTTTCCTGGATGAGCCCAATGAACTAGAGAGTAGGTGTTGAAATTATAATGAGGCTCAGGACCCAGCCGGAATACAGACAGCACCAAGATTCAAGTCTCTTGGGTGTACACCCATCAACTCCAGCACCAACTTTGGTTCAAATAGAAGGGACAAAAGAGACATGGAGAGAACTTACATCTGAGTCCAACTCTGTCACATTCAGGAACACAAACTCCAAAACTCACCCACTGGTGAGGCACCAAATTCCAGAATTATCCACAATAACTGTAGGACCTGGATGTCTCCAGAGCCTTCAGGGGCCCCATTATTTGGGGTGGTATCTACTTTGGCAGTCTCTGAGATCCAGTTGTGATGTAAGCAGTACCTCTGGGATGAACTCCCAACACACTGTGAAGCCTCTTAGCCATATGACCTCTTTAGTCTTTACCTTTTCCTCCTATGATTCGAGGTCATTTTCCAGTTGCATTTCTCATTTGTTATAGTAGTTATCCCTTGGTGCTAAGGTGGCTCATCCCCAGGAGTCATGCCTTATGCATTGGGGAAGGTAATTCATTTAGATGCTGAGTTTGGCATATAGAGAGGTCACATTTGAGCAGCATGGGAGCTCTCAGAAGGTAACTCTTTGGCATCCAACAGCACTAGACTAAGTTGCAATTGCAAGAGCAAAGACTCGTAAGCATAATTTTCAATATCAAGGGCCCATCAATGGACCCTCCTCTTTAATAGTCATTATCCTGAACCTGGGTGATTGTTGCTCTTACATTAGAGAATGTGGCAGAGCTCTCCAAGATTGGAATTCAATATTCTTTCAGTCATTGTGTGAATCTCCACCCCTGTCACAATACCTCATGAACATTTGAACATATTTATATACGTTATATGTATGCCCAGGTGAACTTCTTCCAATAGACCTCCATCACTGGCACCACACACTAATGTTCCTTCACTGCCACAGTTGTAACCCTACGGTGGTACAAAACTTCTTAAAAAGTTAAGCCACGCATACCACCAAATACAATTAATAGGAAGATGAAATAATAATGATAGGTTTAAACATAAGAAATAAAGTACATAATTTAATTTTTTCTTTGTACATTTGCTTATTTATTTTTAATTTTTTTATTTAATTGCCTTTTTAAAAAGATACATAGATCACAAAAGAATGGTACATTGAAAAATATAAGAGGTTCTCATTTACACCCCACCCCACCCCACTCCTCCCACGTCAATAACCTTTTTCATCATTGTGTCACATTCACTAAATTTGTTGAATACATTTTAGAGCACTGCTGCACAACATGGATTATACTTTACATTGTAGTTTATACTCTTCCCCTGTTCATTCAGTGGATTTTGGCAGGATATGTAATGTCCAGCACCTTTCCCTGCAATCTCATTTAGGACAAATCCAAGTCCCAAAAATGCCCCCACATTATATCTCTTCTTCCTTCTACCTGTCCTCAGCAACTACCATGGCCATTTTCTCCCAATTATTGCTCCAATTGCTTCCATTGCTAGTCACAATAGTTCTATAGTAGAAAACCAATAAGTTCTTTCTAATCCATATTTTATTCCTCCATCTTGTGGGACCTGGGATGGTGATGTCTGCTCCACCTCTAAATTGAGAGGGCGCTTAGATCTCACATGGTTGATGGATGTGATTCCCCCACTTACAGTTGTAGGCACTCTTGGGTCTCTGGTGTGGTGGTTGACCAGTTGCACCTCCCTGTTAGCTGACCTTTGTAGGTCCAATGAACTGGAGACTAGGAGTTGCAAATCTGCTGAGGTTCAGGGCCCAGCTGGGAAATGGCCAGTCCAGAGATTGAAGTCTCATGAGTGTACACCATCGGCATCATCAACCACATGTTCAGTAAAAGTGACAGAGGGGGCATGTGTAGAAAAGTCACATCTGAATCCAAATCCATCACACTCAGGAACACAAATTCCCAAATAGGGCCCAGACAAGGCACTGAACTCCAGAGCCATCTGCCATGACCATAGAACCTGTGTGACTCCATAGCCCTCAGGAGCTCCAGTACCTGAGTTTGTATCTACTTTGGTTGTCTCTGGGATCCTGCTGAGACATGCATAAGTGCAATCACTCTGATGACCTCCTGACGCATTTTTGAAGAGTCCTAGCCATATAAACTCATTTGTCTTTTTCTAGTTGCATCACCAGCTAATTTTTGGTAATAAACTCTAGGCACCAGGGAGGGAGGATGATAATATGTAGAAGAACTAAAGCTAAAATAAAATTTAGAAAATTGGGATATTAAATAATGAAAAATAATTTTTTAAAAGTATTTTGCTTTTTATCCCTGTAATATCTCTTGTCCTGTATGGACAGTGACATTTCCTTCCATTTCATCGCCAATTCTTACTTTTATTCTTTTTGTCTTTAAAGAAGTTTTAGGTCAAATTAAAGTTACATACAGAATAAAGGGAATTCCCATAAACCCAACATCTTCCCTTTCCCTCTTCCATAATAATAATCCTTTTTATATATAGATGATACATTTCTTACAACTGATGTACAAATATGGAAATATAGCCACTGACCATGGTCAATGGTTTACATTATGGTCTACACTCTAGACCATATACTTTCATAAATTTTTTAATGAAATTCACCATGGCCTGTATTCATCACTGCAAGATTATATAGAACACTTCCATTGACCCTAAAAACCCCCTCTTCTATCTACTCTATTCCTCCCTCCCCCTCCCCTCAGGGTCCACAGCTTTACTCCTTGAAGGTCAAGATTCATTGTTACTTGCAATAACACTGAGGGCTCAACACCCTGGTCTGTCCTCCCCTTTTAGGAACTGCTCATACTCTAAAAGGATACCCCTCTCTGTCTGAGAATATATCTGGCCTCCCCAGGATAGGAGTCCAACTCCTTCCCATTCATTATGTGGGTATCCACCCACTGATACAGCACACACCAAATTATCCCAGCCATGCCTCCATACTTTCCCTGAAATCAACCTAAGTCTGTTAACTGAACTGGTCAGTTTGTCTGTCAATCCACTAAATCAGAGTTTGAGCTATAAAACCAAATAAATAATATTGCCACCAGCAGGCCACCTTGTACAAGTAATCCAGAGTTCTTGGTTTCTGCAATATCCACAGTCCCAAAACTCCTGAGGTGGGAATAACCTGCAGTATAAAGAAGGCTGAACTGAAACTACATAGCCTGTGAGACTACATGGAGAAGGAAAAAGCAAAAATCAAAAAACAAAAAGGAGTTTCTTTTCTTATGTAATTCAATGTGAGGTTTAGTGTCTGTAAACATTAGCTGCTACAGGAAAATCAAAAAGATTTAATTCATAACTTTCTTATTTACAAGTAAATGCTCAAACACAGAGAATAATCACATACCTTATGAATATGAAGTGGCACTTAAACAAATTCAAAACAAGAGGTACCAATACCCCGTCATTTATGTATTAGAAATATCAGTCTATTCACACTTAAATAACAGAAATAGCATCTGCATTGATCACACGAAAGACAAAAAATATAGAATCCCTGAAGTTGGAGCACATTGGAGAAGGTGCAGCACAATTTCACAGGCTGGGGGCAGCCATTACCTTCACCTGTGGTTTGCAGCAGGCGATCCTGCAGAACCATGGCCAAGATGCTGAATTATTAGGGCCACTTTCACTTGTCTTGAAACAGTGCTGCAGAAAAATAAAAGACACTGTTGAAAGGTTGGCCTGGAACCACAAAGACATTCACAGAATTGTCTCTTGAGTTGGAAAAGCCATTGGTAAGAATTTTGTTTCAGGCTTCAGCAGTGTTGGCAGAGATGGCTGCTGATGGGCAGACAGCCAGAGGCTTCCCAGTGAGGTGATGGAAGAGTTATTCTCTCACGGGAAATGCTGGGTGTAGCTGAGGCTCTCTGCCAGGAAGCTGACCTTTCTGTATAACCAAGTCAGAAAAAAAATAATTGTAGAGCTAAACCAAATATTTAAAGCGTTCAAAGTCAGATTCCTGAGAACTGCTCTGGAGTGGGCAGTATCAAATTGTGAAGTGCTCATAGTCCAGAATAGCTCTTTGGAAATTAAGCTCCACAGACTGCATTTTATTAGCCTGTTTTTTTTAAATTATTTATTACATTATTACATTAAAAAAAATATGAGGTCCCATTCAACCCCACCGCCCCTGCCCCCCACTCCCCCCACAGCAACACTCTCTCCCATCATCATGACACATCCATTGCACCTGGTAAGTTCATCTCTGAGCATCATTGCACCCCATAGTCAATGGTCCACATCATAGCCCAGACTCTCTCACGTTCCATCCAGTGGGCCCTGGGGGGAACTACAGTGTCCCGTAATTGTCCGTGAAGCACTATCCAGGACAACTCCACGTCCCGAAAACGCCTCCACATCTCATCTCTTCCTCCCGTTCCCCACACCCAGCAGCCCCCATGGCTACCGTTCCCACACCCATTCCACATTTTCTCTGTGGACATTGGATTGGTTGTTGAATTATTAGCCTGTTAATGAGAGAAATTACAAATCAGCAGAAGCATTGCCATGTGCTAAAAAATCTTTAGCCATTGGCCCTAAGCCATTAAAGACATTCAGGTTTTGATGGGAAGCCTTATTTCTGAGAGAAGGGACTGAGAACTCACCTTATGTTCACCTGCTTGATGCAAACCTGTGGGTGGTCATCTGTGACATCTTCATACAGGATGCCTGTGTCCACCTGGGGCCTCCAAGGTGTTCCCTCTCAGTGTCAGTTTCTCTGCAGGTCATGTAACACTACCAGTTTTAGTTAATATCAAAGGCATGATTGAACAGAGCCAATGCACTGGAGTTTAGAACCAGATAGATAAATTATCCATTGAAGTGGACCTTGGTTAAAAATGCTGGTGTCACTCTAAATTTACCTGTCCCATTCTTCATCAGCAAACAACAGATAACAATTCATCCACAAAATTGGTCTGTGGTCCTATTATATCAAGAGATGCCCAGGATAAAAATGTTTAGTGGTAGCAACTTAAAATGTCCATATTGTCCAACAGAACAAAGTCCAGGAGATGCCAAACATATTTTACTGTAGGAATAATTTGAGTTTGCACTTTGTAAGTGAAACAATTGTGGGCACGTTTCAGAAGAGAACATTCCATTTAATGCAGATAAACAAGACCTCCCATGTTTATATAAGCTGATGCTCCAGAAACTTTGCCAAAATTTAGTATCTACGCACTGATGGTAGTACACCAGATGAATATTATCATAGTGTTAGAAATAAAGTTGTACCTAAATGAGAAAGAATGCTCTCCTGATTGTGGAGAAGAAAATAATTTACTTAAGATCCTGAAAGAATGGGCATGCAACCTGAATAAAATGGTTGCTGTGCTGAGGAACAAGACACCCTTTTATACCCTAAGCTTAATATGCAGGTCCCTCCCTTGTTCCCCACTGACTGGGTAATTCAGAGTTTACAGCCTATCTGAGAGGTTTAACTAACTTATGTGGGTTCTCACTCTTAGTTACCACTCCCATTCCCTACATTTTGACGACTTGGAGTAGGATCCAATTTCAAACATGTCACTAATATTCAGGCTTATGTTAGAGCTTCTACACCTCATATTTTTACTTATATAAGGAGTTGGTGCCAATTTCAAAGTTGGCCTTGCCTTCAAATTTGTTACCACCTTCAAACTTTGCACCACGTTCAAACTTGGCGCTGCTTTCAAACTTGGTACCAGAGCATTAGAAACAACACAGCTGTTTCTATTTCACTGATCCCACCTTACCTTCATGTGAAAGCTAAACTTGTCCATTTTCTTGCAATAAGGCTTTATTATATTCCCAGTCTTGATTTCTGGTCAAGTAAATACACTGGCAGGTGTCATTCCATGCAGGTTTTTACACCTAATTATATGGTGAGGGTTTGTCTTTCTTTGTTTAAGGAAGAAATCTGTGCTAGATTTCAAGTTTGCTTTTTGAATATTTCTCATGGGCTGCAAAATTACATCGACCTGTATTTGGCAGGCTGGTGTGGCAAGTCTTCAGCCAGGAGCAGAATGGAATAAGTACTATTGTTTCTTTGTATTACCAAGAGGTGCTTGTTATAAAGGTGGTTTCAATAAAATGAAATTCCAAAGTAAGAATTTTTCCTAAGTTAATATTTGCTTTTGGTCTCCAAAGGCATATTCTGAGAAATCTGCTTTCAGGACTTGGCTGCCATTACATTTGTGTATCATTGCAGACACTATGTTGTATTGTGCAAAGATGGGGTTTTAATGTCTTTCACCCTGATTCCTAGGGTGATAAGGTAGTGGGATTGGGTCACTTCATCAGTGGTCAATTTACTCACTCAGAAAGCAACACAGGATGGGAGGGGAAGATCTGCTATTTCCCTAAACCATTGTCTGAAGGAGAGTAGGAATCCTTTAGGAGTGTGTCATCTTGGAATTTATGCTATTCATCATATTTATTTTTAAAGATTTACTTTTATTTATTTATTCCCCTCTCATTGTTTGCACTTGCTGTTTGCTCATGTTTTTTTTTAGGAGGCATACATGGGAGGGACAGGGAGATGTCTAATCCATATCCAACACCCCTCTATGCTTCTGTGTGTGATTTAGATTTATAAAATCCATATCAACACTTTTATCACATGGTCTCTGTGGATATTTAAAAATGAAGTAAAATACTAGATGTTAAGTATTTAGCGTGAGACAATCTCAAAATGAGAATTCATAGTTTCCCAAATGCCACCCATCTTCCCAAGGACAGCCATATCTGCTCTGGGTACAGCCTTTCTGCAGGTCTCCAATCCCAGGATCTGCTCTTTAGGAGGAGGATATGCAAATAGTACTCTATCATCTGTTTCTGAAAACCAGCCCAGCCCCCACTCTGCAGCTCTTCCAGAAAATCCCCAATCCCAGGATAGGGAGTGAACAAAGAAATTCACCATGGAGCTTAGGCTGACCACAGTTTTCCAGGTTATTCGTTTTTTTTTGTCTTTATTTATTTTTTTTAAAGCTACATTCAAAATATGAGATCCCGATATACCCCCCACCCCCCTCACCCCACTCCTCCGCCCATAACAACCTCCTCCATCATGATGAGAGATTCATTGCATTTGATGAATACATCTCTGAGCACCGCTGCACATCATGGTCAATGGTCCACACCATAGATCCAGGTTATTTTAAAAAGATATTTTATGTGCTGAGAAAATCATATCAAAATATAATAAAGAGGGTTACCTGTTTAGAATGCTCGGAGGGGTGGGTCTGATGCAGGACAGGCTCCTGGGGAATGTCTAAATGCTCATTCTGCCACAGTGGGTGACACCATGGGGTAGAAACCCAAGTAGTGAGAGTGGGGGTGGACCCACATCCTGGGGAGGACTAATGCCATCAAATAGAGGGAACTGTATCCCTCGAGAGAAAGGGTGGCTCCCAGGGCATTGGGGCAGTTGAGCAAGTTAGGCCCTGAACACTATTCCATCTATCTCTGGAAGTGGCTCCTCGGGAAACGGAGGTTGGCTGTCACTGTGGGAACCAAGGTGGAAGGTAAAATGGACGTTAAATGTGTGGAACCAAGGTAAATGGGGGGGTAAGAGAGGAGTTTCGTGAGAGTAGACAAGGATGGATATAAAACATGTAATATTACACCATAACATATAGGAGATGACAGACTGATAATGTAAACCATAATGTAAAACATAGGATAACTAAGAATGTAAAAAACTGTGTATCCTAAAGTATGCACCATAATGTAAGCACAGATGTCACCTTGTTAGAAAGCTATTGTCGCAGACTCTGTACATCACGTTAAGTAAATATGATGTGAATAGGGTGTAAGAGTATCGCTGTGGAAGGGAAAAGGTTTTGTGGTGGATGTATGGGAGTGCTATATATTATATATATGCATTGCTGTGGTCTAGGGCTCCTGTGAAGAGACGCTCAATAATTAGGGGGAAAAAAAAAAAGAAAAAGATAGGATGTAGAATTTTTTCCCAGTCAACACATATTCTTTATCTAACCTTTAAACCCATCGCTATAAGCCATTTCCTAGTAAGGGACCCTGACATTATATTGGGCTTCAAATTTCAGGGAGTTCTGGATCACCAAGTGGTTCAACAATGGCAATGGAGAGATACTGGTATAGGATACAATTGACAGGTGATATATGGCTGACAGGGAGCTGTACAGAACATATGTCCAGGGTGCATGGTAATGTTTGGATATACTCATAGTGGCAAAAATTAAAAACCACAGCAGGGGGAGTACTGGGTTCCTGGCCAGTGGTGCTCTGTTGTGGTCCCTAGGGGAGCAGTGACAGTCTCCCAGGTGCAGCGGCGGGGACCGGGAGGGAGTGAGGGTTCAACAGTGAGCCCCTGACGCTAATGACTATGCTTGTGAGCTGATAAGCCTAAAATAAGAACAAGGCCTAGAGCAGCATTGTGCCTGGGAATTTCCCCCTGTCAGCCTTCATGTTACTCAAATGTGGCCAGTCTCAAAGCCAAACTCAGCATGTAAATGCAATGCCTTCCCCCCAGCATGGGACATGACACCCGGGGATGAGCCTCCCTGGCACCGAGGGACCACTATCAACTACCAACTGATGATGCAACTGGAAAATGACCTTATACGGAAGGTTCAATGTGGATCAGCAGAATATCCCTGTCTACATAAAATAACATGACTTTAAAATGCTGTTTGACCTAATGTAAGGGGGAAATGGAAAGGAGAAATGAGTTTATATGGCTACGAGTCTCTAAAAAAGAGTCTGGAGGCTGTCAGAAGGATTGCCCTTATGCACAACTGAGCAGAGTCTGAGAGACAGATAAAGCAGATACAACCCCCAGGTATTGGTTCCTTTGAGGGCTAAAGAGACCCATGGGAGTTATGGTCATGGCCGATGGGGTTAACTACCAGGTCAGATGGCCCCTCTTTGGAAATGGTGTTTATGTGTGATGAATCTGGACTCAGATGGGATCTCTCTTCATAAGACTTTCATGCTAATGTGCTGGAGGTGCAGTTAGTGTTGGGGTTTAAGATATATTTAGGGTATTTGAATCTCTGGACTGACAATGTGTTAGCCAGGTCCTGAGCCTCAACAGACTCCAGCACCTACAATCTGATTCATTGGACTCACCACACTCAGCTAAGATGGAGTTGAAGAAGGACAACCACCACACCATGGAGCCTAGAGTGATTACAACTGAAAGTGGGAGGATTGCATCCAGCATCCATGTGGAATCTGAGCCTCCTCTTGACATAGAGGTGCAATGGACACAACCAATCCAATGTCCACATAGAAAAGGTGGCATTGTATTGGGAAAAGTGGACATGGTGGTTGATGGGTATGGGGAAAGGCAGGAAGAGATGAGAGGTGGAGGCGTCTTTGGGACATGGAGCTGCCCTGGATGGTGCTTCAGGGGCAATCGCCGGACATTGTAAATCCTCACAGGGCCCACTGGATGGAATGGGGGAGAGTATGGGCCATGATGTGGACCATTGACCATGAGGTGCAGAGGTGCCCAAAGATGTATTTACCAAATGCAATGGATGTGTCATGATGATGGGAATGAGTGTTGCTGGGGGGGGGGAGGGGGAGAGGTGGGGTGAGGGTGGTGGGGTTGAATGGGACCTCTTATATATATATATTTTTAATGTAATATTATTACAAAGTCAATAAAAAAATAAAATAAAAATAAAAAAGTAAATCATAATAAAAAAAGATATTTTATGGAGAACATAAGATATTGAGTAGGTGAGTGGATATGAGTGAGAGAAATGTTTCATATCAGTGACAGGTTTAATGATCAGAATATTTTTGTGTCTGTAGGTGTTCAGTGCAAAATTCAACTTTTGTAATATGGGGGATATTTAGCCAAGCCAAGCAGGTCTCTGAGACTCTCCTGTGTAACCTCTGGATTAACCCTTTAGTAAACACTAGATGCAATGAATACATCAACCTCCAGAGCAGGGGCTGGAGTGGATTGGAAAAATTCACCATAATGGAGGAACTCAGAATTATCACTAAAATATCACTAAAAGGACAATTCGCCACCTCCAAAGACAATTGCAAGAACATGCTATATCTGAAAATTAGGAGGCTGAGAGCCAAGGACACAGTCATGAAACACAGTGTAATGGATGCAGGGAAACCTGAGACACAAACACCTCCTATTGCATCACCACAAGGGGTGCACAGAACACACAGAGCATAAGGTCCAATCCAGGGCAGGTGAAGAGGGAGGTTACAGGTTGGTTTCCTTTCAGATTCTGAGGCTTCTTCAATGTGTTGAAATTTTCCAAAGGGACCACTCCCATTTTATAACTCTATGATTTCCACTGAAGTCTCTGCATGAGAAAAACTTTCTTTCTCATGCAGAGAAGCAACCTTCTCACATGAACACATAGCAGAGTGCTCTTTATGGAAGTAGAAATGACTCTGCCAGTGGTTGCCAGGGTCAGAGATCGGAGGCTGCTCAGGGTAGCCTGGTGAGTGTTTTCCAATCAGGCTCTGCTCAGAGACTTCAGACCTCAGTAGTCTTTTCTTATGAGGGAACAGTTTGGGATTTGGTTTAGAGACAGGAAGGCAGCTATGCCAGAGTCATAAGCTATAAATATACATTGGTACCACATATAATTCTCCACCTTATGACAGAATTAGCACTGCTCTGGTTTCTTTTTTCTTCTCTAAATACAATTTCTATCTCCATATTTCAGCAAGTCCATCTAAATAATGCATCTTCATTGTTTATATTTGATCACATTGATGGCCTCATATTTTGTGTAACTATTAAATAAATAATAAGTAGATGTGGCTCAACCAATAGAGCATCCATCTACCATATAGAACATCCAGGTTTCGGTACCCAGGGCCTCCTGGCCCATGTGGTGAGCTGGCTCACACACAGTGCTGCCACATTCAAGGAATGCCCTGCCACTCAGGGGTTGCCCCCATGTAGGGGTGTCCCATGTGCAAGGAGTGCACCCTGAAATGAGAGCAACCCCATGCAAAATAAGCACAGCCCACCCAAGAATGGCACTGCACACACAGAGAGCTGACACAGCACGATGATGCAACAAAAAAGAGACACAGATTCCCAGTGACACCTGACAAGAATACAAGTGAACACAAAGGATGGTGTCACAGAGAGCAGGCAATGGTGGATGGGATGGGGAGAGAAATAAATAAAAATAAATCTTAAAAAATAAAAAAGCTGTGATAATTTGTATGCTTAGATATAAGCAGACAATAAGATGGCTTTGAATTTGTGGATTTCTTTTGAAGAAAAACTGTCTAAGAGAAAATGCAGGGGGTTCAAAGGAGACTGAAGATACTGTGAAACCATAATGAAAATCTGATCATAAGAGGAGAGCGGGTTGAAAGATGGAACAAACCTTTAACAGAAGATACTGTGAAACCACAATGAAAATCTGATCATAAGAGGAAAGAGGGTTGGAAGATGGAACATTCATAAACTCCTAGGCAGTCCAACAAACACTAGCAAGGCCAATAGGAATTCTTTGGAACAAATCTGACTACTAGAGGAGTCCTGTATTTTAAATTATCTCATTTTGCCCTTTAATATGTTCAATCATCTCATGTGTACATAAGGACACTATGACAGCATATTTACAAATTCCCACTTTCTTCCCTGCATACTTGTTTTCATCCAATGTCTTTTGTATATGTTATAAACATACAATGCCTGATAATCATTATTATTACATTAAATGGTTACCTTATAAAACTATTAAAATGAGAAAATATTAAATTACACCTCCATTTATTTAAGCTTTACTCTGTTTGCATATCTTCAAATTTCTGGCACATGGAATACTCCACTTTCTAAAATATATCTGGAGAGGCTGGGGAAGGTAGTGTCCAAGTGAGTACACCACCGTCATTTCTTCTGAAAAGGACCAGCTGAGTGGGGAGAGAATCCTGCTGGAGCAGGCTGTTTCAGAAACCTACAAAGCAGGAGGTGTCTGGATTTCGATCTGGAGACACTGACAAAATTAGTGCTTGCTCAAGATAAAACTGTGGGTTTCTAACACTGAATTTGGAAGTTGTTGGAAGGTAAATTTTTCCTCCTAGGACTAAGGGCCACAGCATTCCCTGAAAACTGCCAGTCACGTGGCAGTGTTCCTGAGCCACATGCTCCCCAAATGCATGGAACCCAAGCCAATGATCCCTGAACCCCCACAACCCACATTCCACAGATCCAAATACCCTGAGTCCACATTCTCCTGGGCCTCTATTTCCCAAACCCAGCACTCCCCGAAATCCAAAATTATCATCACCCTCCAGTCTCAGACT
Source organism: Dasypus novemcinctus (assembly GCF_030445035.2). Classification (NCBI taxonomy): domain Eukaryota; kingdom Metazoa; phylum Chordata; class Mammalia; order Cingulata; family Dasypodidae; genus Dasypus; species Dasypus novemcinctus. The sequence goes on along the minus strand of NC_080691.1, from coordinate 57,299,691 downwards.
AACTCCAGGAGTGGGAGGGTTTTGGTGGGAGGTCAGAGTGGCCTGATTAGTTCAGGTTCAATTTTCTGCCCCCCCCCCCTTAACTGAGTTCTGAGAAGCATACCAGGTGATTTGGGGAGAGCCTAGGAAGAGAGGAGAAGTGAACTGCTGAAAGAGCCCAATTTACCTAAATGCCCTGGGATAGGAAACTTGGTCTGGGAGAAGGTGGAGACTGAAAATTAACTAGCTCCCCTGTAGCACGCCAAAGGGAGAGGAACAGTAAGATGTGCTTTGCACGCTTCCAATAGCATATTTAGTGTTCCTGACAAGGTGTGGGTGCTCTGTCTCAAGAAATTAGGAGTCATTATTTTCTGTGGTGACATGGTTCACCAGAGACCCATTTGAATCTCTTTCAGGAAACTTCACAAAGCCTTCCTATTGCCCTGGGAGAGAGGGAAGTAAGGAAGGGAGAAAAGGGAAGGTCTGACTCCTAAGCAGTTTATTCAATAGCAAAGAGTATTCCTTGCTTGAGACCTTGTCTAGTCGTTTTTGTTGGTTTGTTTTCTTGTTTTTCCTTCCTGTTTATCACTCAATGGCCTTTTTTTTCTTTTCTTACCTTCCACTTTTTCCTACTTTTTTCTCTTCTTTTCTCTTTTTTTATATTAGGGGCTGCTGGGAGCATTTCTTATTTGTGGTACTTCCTCATCCAGAATTATCTCCTTCCTGAGTGTACTGAATTTGACTACGAATACTATTCCCATTCCTTTACATCTTTTTATCGTCCATCATTTATTGTTCCTCTGGCATTCTACCTCACTTTGTTTAGACTCCAATTTATCTGACTTTTTATTTCTAATACCTCTATTCTGTTCTCTATCTATGATTTACTATTAATATTACAGTAATTTCTTTTCTCTTTCTATCTTCACTGACCACACTGGCCTTTTAATTTATACTATATTCTTCCCCATATTCAGTTTACTATCTCATTGTAGGTACTTGACCTTTTTACTATTATAATAGTACAAAGCTTACATGAGATCAATATCCATTCTCCTAGATCTGACATGGTTCTTCTGCTAATATTTATTATCAATACTACTATTGTACTTTTTCTTTTTTTAACACATTTTGCTTTCTCTGGCCCTAATATTTAACTTCAAGGGAACTTAGCCAAAAACAAGGAAATAAAACAAGAAGAACAAAGTGACAAAGATAAGGCTTAACATGCACACAAAAAGAACAACTAATTAAACTCCATGACAAGATGAAGAAGCTAATCACCTGAATAAACCCATCCAGATAAAATGATGACCAGACAGCAACAAAAAACTACAAACCATACATATATACAAGAAAACATGGCCAACTCCAATGACAAAACTAAAAATCAGGAAGAGGAACAGAATTTCAAATAACCAATCAAAACTCTTAAAACATATGGCATGAACCAATTTAATGAAGTAAAGGAAGAGTTTAATGATATTAAGAAAACACTAGAAGAGCATACAGAATAAATTGTAATCATACCAAAAAAAGATAATGAATATAATGTGGATGAACAGCACAATACAGGAAATCAAAAATACACACCCAGCAAATAACAGCAGATTTGAAGAGGCAGATGAAGGAATTAGTGATATGGAAGACAGCACCTCTGAAATCATACAGATAGTAGAATTGATCGATAAAAGGTAGAAAAATTCCAGCAGGGACTTAGAGACATGAACAACAATGTAAAATGAGTGAACATATGAATTATAGGCATCCCAAAAGGAGAAGAGAAAGGAAAGGGGACAGAAGGGGTGATGGAGGAAATAATGCCTGAAAACTTTCCAAACCTATTGAGTAAGATGCAAGGGCATGTCCAGGAAGCACAATGCATGCCAAAGAGCATAGTCCCAACAGGCCTACCCCAAGACACACCTGTCAAACTATCCAATCCACAAGACAGAGAGAAAATACAAAAAAAAAAAAGAGCAAGAGAATAAAGAACCATCACATACAAGGGAAGATCCATAAGATTAAGTGCTGATTTCTCATCCCAAACCATGGAGGCAAGAAAGCACTGGTAAATCATAGTCAAGGTACTAAAAGAAAAAAAAAATTTCCACCAAGAAGACACTATACAGCAAAATTAGCATTCAAAAATGATGGAGAATTCAAAATATTCACAGATAAACAGAGACAAAGAAAGTATGACAACAAGAAACCTGCCATTCAAGAAATACTAAAGGGAGTTATACAGGAGGAAAGGAAAAAACAGGAAAGACAGAGTTGGAGGAAAGTATAAGAACCACTAAAGTGACAAAAAAGAGTAAAAAACTGAAACAAAATATGACGAACAAAAATCTAAAGAAAATATGGCTAGTATAAGTAATTCCTTCAAAGTAATAATAGTGAATGTGAGTGGATTAAACTCACCTGTTAAGAGACACAGATTGGAAGATTGGATAAGGAAATATAACCCATCTATGTGCTGTCTACATGGAATATATCTTCGACCCAGGGATTCAAGGAGTTTGAAAGAAAACAGCTGGAAAACAATCTTACAGGCAAACAATAGCTTAAAAAGGCAGGAGTAACCATATTAATATTGAAAAAACAGACTTTAAGTTCAAAACTATTGTGAGAGACATAAATGGACACTAAAATTAGTAAAATGGATAATCTTTCATGAAGAAATAACAGTCATAAACATTTACGCCTCTAAAAAGGGTTCCTCCAGATATATGAGGCAAACAGAGGAAAAACGAAGGGAAGCAATAGATTCCTCTACAATTACAGTGGGAGACTTTAATACACCACTATAACCATTGGACAGTACATTTCAAAAGAGAATCAATGAAGGAACAAAGACTTTGAACAATATATTAGAGGATCTGGATCCCATAGACATATACAGAATATTACACCCAAATACAGCAGGATATATATTCTTCAAGTGCACAAGGTTCATACTCCAAGATAGACCACATGCTAGCGCACAAAGAAAACCTCAATTAATTCAGAAAGATTGAAATAATACAAAATAATTTCTGTGACCAGTGTGGATTGAAGCTGGAAATCTGCAAGGGCAGGAGACCCAGATATGGCACCAAGATATGGAAGTTAAGCAACACACTCTTAGAAAAACAGTGGGTCAAGGAGGAAATCTCAAGAGAAATCAATAACTACTTTGAAACTAATGAAAATGATAACACAACATATCAAACCTTATGGGATGCAGCAAAAGCGGTACTGAGAGGGAAAATCATAGCCATAATTTCTTACACCAAAAAAGAGGAAATAACTAAAATTGAAGAACTAATGGTATACTTGGAAGAATTAGGAGAAAAAAAAACAACAAACTAACCCCAAAGGAAGAGGAATGAAAGTAATATTAAACATAATAGCAGAAATAAATGAAATAGAAAATAAGAAAACACACACAAAAATAAATAAAACAGAGCAGGTTCTTTGGGAAGATCAATAAAATTGACAAATCCTTAGCTAGACTAAAAAAAAAAGAGAGAAGATGCAAATATACAAAATGAGAAGTGAGGAAAGGGATACCATCACTGACCCCACTGAAATAAAGGCTATCATAAAAGGATACTTTGGAAAACTATATTTCAAAAAGAAGGACAATTTAGAGGAAATGGACAAATTCTTAGAAACACATAGGCAGCCTACATTGACAAAAGCAGAAACTGATGATCTCAACAAGCCAATCACAATTAAAGAGATATAATCAATCATACAGTTGAGATATAATCCCAACTAAGAAGAGCCCTGGGCCAGATGGCTTCACAGGAGAGTTCCACCAAACATTCAGGAAAGAAATAACACCAGTCTTGCTTAAATTCTTCCAAAAAATCAAAATAGAAGGAACATTTCCTAATTCGTTTTGTGATGCCAACATCACCCTAATACCAAAGACAAAGACATTACAAGAAAAGAATATTACAGACGGATCTCTCTAATGAATGTAGATGCAAAATTCTAAACAAAATACTTGCTAAACATATTTAGCAACACATTAAATAAATTATACACCATGACCAAGTGGCTTTCATTCCTGGTATGCTAGGAGGATTCAACATAAGGAAAGTAATTAACGTAGTACAACACATAAACAGATTGAAGGGGGAAAAAATCACATGTACATATATATAGATGCAGAAAAAGGATTTGACAAAATACAGCACCCTTTCTTGATAAAGACTCTACAAAAGATAGGAAGAGTGGGAACCTTTCTGAACATGATAAAGGGTATATATGAAAAACTCAAAGCTAACATGTTTTAAAATGGTGACGTACCAAAATCTTTCCTTTAAAGGTCAGGAAAAAGACAAGGATGCCCACTATCACCCCTTCTATTTAACATTGCGTTAGAAGTACTTGCTCAAGCAGTGAGGAAAGAATGAAATATAAAAGGGATTCAAAGAGAAAAGGAAGAAGTCAAAACTTCACTATTTGCAGAACATATGATCCTATACATAGAAAACTTTGAGAAGTCTACAAAAAAAAAAACATCTAGAACTTATGAGTTCAGTAAAGTCATAGGTTACAAGATCAATGCACAAAAATCAGTAGAATTTCTGTACACCAATAATGAGCAATCTGAGGAAGAAATCAGGAATCAAATACCATTCACAATAGTAAATTAAAATATCAAATACCTAGGAATAAATTTAAATAAAGATGTAAAAGACTTATACACAGAAAACTACACAAAACTGTTCAAGGAAATCAAAGAAGACCTAAATAAATGGAAAAATATTCCCTGTTCATGGATAGGAAGACTAAATATTATTAAGATGTCTATCCTACCAAAACTGATCTACACATTCAATGCAATCCCAATAAAAATCAACACAGCATTCTTTAATGAACTAGAGAAACTATGAAATTTATTCGGAAAGGAAAGAGGTCCTGAATAGCCAAAGACATATTGAAAAAGAGAATTAAAATTGGAGGAATCACACTACCTGATGTCAAAACATATTACAAATCTACAATAGTGAAAACATCATGGTATTGGCACAAAGAAAGACACACTGACCAAAGCAACCGAACTGAGTCCTGATACAGATCCTCACATATACAGCCATATGGTATTTGACAAGGCCACCAAAACTTCTCAACTGTGAGAGAATGGCCTCTTCAACAAATGGTGCCTGGAGAACTGGATATCCATATGTAAAAGAATGAAAGAGGATTACCAACTCATACCTTATACAAAAATCAACTCAAAATGGATTAAAGACCTAAATAAAAGAACCAAGACCATAAATACCTTGGAAAACAATGTGGAGAAGCATCTAAAGGACCTTGTAATAGGAAATGGCTTCATGAACTTCACACCAAATGCACAAGCAGCAAAAGAAAAAATAGATAAATGGGACTTCCTCAAAATTAAAGCCTTCTGCACCTCAAAGGAGTTTGTCAAAAAAGTAAAAAGGGAGCCTACACAGTGGGAGAAAATATTTGGAAACCATATATTTTATAAGAGATTTATATCTTGCATATATAAAGAACTCCTATATCTTGAAAATAAAAAGACAAACAGCCATTTTAAAAATGGGGAAAAGATTTGAACAGAAATGTCTCAAAAGAAGATACACAAATGGCTAAAAAACACATGAAAAAAATGCTCAAAATCCCTAGCTATTAGGGAAATGCAAATCAAAACAACAATGAGATACCATCTTACTCCCATAAGACTGGAAGCTATAAAAAAATCAGAAGACTACAATTGTTGGAGAGGATGTGGAGGAATGGAAACACACATCCATTGCTGGTGGGTAAGCAAATGGATCCACCCATTCTGGAGGACAATTTGGCTTTTTCTCCAAAAACTAGCCATAGATTTGCCATATGACCCAGCAATTTCACTGCTGGGTATATACCCAGAAGATCTGAAAACAATGACACACCTTATATATGCACACCAATGTTCATAGCAGCACTATTCACTATTGCCCAAATTTGAAATCAACCCAAATCCCCATTAACAGAAGAATGGATAAATAAAACATGGTATATACATACAATGGAATACTACTCAGCTATACGAACAAATACAGTAAAAGCACATGTGATAGCATGGATAAATCTTGAGAACCTCACGTTAAGTGAAGAAACCCAGGCTTTGAAAGACAAATACTACATGACCTCTATGTTATGAAACAAGTAAAGCAAGCTGTCTCAGCTAGAGCCTGGATGATATACTTAAAGGAAGTAGGGTGTTGAGGAAGGTTTCGAGCTGACACATACATGGGTGAAATCCATGATAAGAAAGAGGTAAGTATTTGTACAGGGAAGGGATTAAATGGGGGCATAACGATAACTTTGGGAGGGGCTGAATGGAACTGAGGGGGTCTAGGGAGGGTAGGATGGGTCAGATAGCCCAAGAAATTGGCAATAGGAGGGTGGGAACACTCGAATATAGGAGATTATCAGGTATGTGGTTGAAATTATAATGCAGAGAAAACTCTTTAGGGAATATAATAAGGAAGGTTACCTGTTTATGATGCTTAAGGAGGGGCATTTGACACTGGCAAGCTTCTAGTGCATGTGTGAGTGCTCGTTTTGACATAGTGGGTTATATCATTGGATGGAGACCCATACAATGAGAATGAAGGTATACCCACATCCTGGGGAGAACTGATGTTCTCAAAAAGAGGAAATTGTATCTCTTGAGAGAATTGGAGGCTCCAAATGGGATAGGGCAGTTAAGTATGTCAAGCCCTCAACATTTTTGCAAGTATCTCTGAAAATGGTCCTTCAAGTAATGATGATTGATGGTTATGGTGGGGCTGGGGAGGGGGAAAGAGGTGTTGAATACATGGAATCAGTGTAACTGTGGAACAATGGAAGTGCTCCAAAAGATCATGCAATGATGTATATAGAACATATTAAATTACACCAAAAATGTATAAAAGTCTATAGGCTGGGAAGCGGACTTTGTCCAGTGGTTAAGGCGTCCATCTACCACATGGGAAGTCTATGCTTCAAACCCCAGGCCTCCCTGACCTGTGTGGAGCTGACCCATGTGCAGTGCTGATGCACACAAGGAGTGCTATACCACAAAGGGGTGTCCCTGCATAGGGGAGCTCCACATGCAAGGAGTGCACCCCATAAGGAGAGCTGCCCAGCACGAAAGAAATTGCAGCCTGCCCAGGAATGGCACTGCACACACAGAGAGCTGACACAACAAGATGATGCAGCAAAAAGAAATATGGATTCCCATGCCACTGACAACAACAGAAGTGGACAAAGAAGAACACACAGCAAATAGATACAGAGAAAATACAACTGGGGCAGGGTGGGAAGAGGAGAGAAAAAATTAAATAAATAAATCTTTTTAAAAAAATCTATAGGCTAAAATGTAATCCATAATGTAAACATAAGATAACTAAAAATTTAGAAAATTGTATAGTCTAAAATATAAACCATAATGTAAACCCAAATGGAACCATGTTTGAAAGCTATTGTTTCAATATCTGTACATTAGCTGTAGCAAATATATATGAACATGTAAAAAGATCATTGTTGCAGAAGGGACAAAGTGTTTGATGTTGGATATGTGGGAGTGCCATATATTGTATATGTGAATTACTGTGATCTAAAACTTATGTGAAGACAAACTTAATGATTAGAAAACAAGAAAAGAGAAAGGTAGACACTGAGGAAGAAATGGAAGTAATTGCCTTGCCACTGTACATACAGAGCAACACCTAGAGCAGTGATGAAAGGCAAAATGCCAAAAACAAAGCTTTTTCATTTTTTTCATTTTTTGATACCCCAATCTAATTTTCTTGTATTTAATTTTTCTAAATTAGTATGTATTCTATATCTAACCTTTAAACCCATCACTATATTCCATTTTACTATTAATGGAACTTGGTCATATATTGGGCTTCCTTTTTGAAGAAGTTGTGGACTACAGAGAGGTTCAACTAAGGCAGGGGAGGAGCACTTGTGTGGGATATAATTTGTGGGGGCACATGGTTGGGAGGGAGTTCCCCAGGGCATGTATACAGGGTACATAGAAAGGTTTGGATATTTTCATAGTTGTTTCAGTTGGAAATGACAAATGAGAGAGTGCTGAGTTCCTGACCAGGGGAGCTCTATCACACTCCCCAATGGAACAGCAACAATCCCCCAAGTGAGATGGCAAAGACCAACAAAGATGGATGTTTCCAAAGATGAGTCCTTGATATTGATGGCTCTGATTATGAGACTGTGTGCTTGAAATATGAAGTAGGTCTAGAGCTGCAGGGTGCCTAAGAGTTACCTCCTGACAGTCTTCTTGTTGCTCAAATGTGTCCACTCTCTAAGCCAAACTCAGCATGTAGAGGCATTGCTTTACCCCCAGCATGGGACATAACTCCTGGGGATAAACCTTCCTGGCACGGAGGGATTGCCCCCAAGCACCAGCTGATGATGTAACTAGAAAAAGACCTTTAATTAAGGGGTCAACTCAGACTGGTAAAATATCTCAGCCTACATGTAATACCAGATGTTAAAAGCTGCTTTTTGACTTTGGATAAAAGGGATAAATGGAAAGGACAAGTGAGTCTATATGGGTAATAGTCTCCAAAAAAGAGTTGGGAAGTCATCAGAGGGGTGATGTTTATGCATGCCTCAGCAGGGTACCTGAGACAACCAAGTTAGATGGAAACCCAGGTGTGGGTTCTCCTGAGGGCTGCAGAGATCCACAAGTTCTATGGTCATAGCAGATGGCTTTGCAGTTCAGGTCCATGTCATTTGGCCCTACTTTGGAATTTGTGTTCCTGAGTGTGATGGAGTTGGACTCAGATATGACCCTTCTGCACATGCCTCTTCTGTTACTTTTACTGGACCTGTGGTTGGTGTTTGGGTTGGTGTATACTCAAGAGACCTGAATCTCTGAACTGTCCATGTGATGGCCAAATTCTGGGCCTCAGCAGACTTACAGCTCCTACCCTCTGGTTTCTTGGACTTATCCTGGCCAGCTGACAGGAAGGTGAAGAAGGTTCAGCCACCACACCAGGGAGTCAAGAGTGCCTACAGCTGCAAGCAGGAGAATTGCAACCATCATCCATGTGGAATCTAAGCTCCCTCTTGATGTAGAGGGTGACTGGACATAACCATCCCAGGGCCCATAGGATGGAGGAATAGAGTATGGATTAGAGTGGACTTACAGATGTTCTGCTAGGGAACTATTGTGATTAATAAGGGAAGAAATTCTAGTAGTAATGTGGAGAGGGTGTCCATGTTGGCTGATGATGATAGGGAGACAGAAAAAGAGATATGGTGTGGGGGTATTTTCAGGATTTGGGGTTGACCTAGGTGTACTGGTGGAGAGTATGGACTACAATGTGGACCACTGTCCATGTGGTGCAGCAGTGCTCCAGAATGTATTCGCCAGTTGCAGTGAATGTTCCACAATGATGGAAGAGGTTGTTGATGTGGGAGGGGTGGGATGGGTGGGGTGAGGGTTATATGGGGACATCATATTTTTTTAATGTAACATTTAAAAGAAAATAAAGAATTTTTAAAAAGTTAATTGAGAAGAGAATCTCAAAAACCTTGAAGTCAAAAACTGTGCTTCATCAGAACTGTGAAATGTGGAAACAAAATACCTAGGAATTGAAGATAAGTCTGAGTTTAAGCCTTACTTAATGAATATTTCATGCTTACCAAAGTTTCTGATGGAGAGTAAGTTTTATATAACCTCTAATATTATTATTGTATTGTGGGGGTTAGTGGGTTCCCAGCCGTGGCTAAATGAAACTCAGCTCACAGTACACAGCCACCTGCATGCCCCAGGACACAAGTTTAATTGTAACAAACTTCTTCACAGGAGAACATGGTATGGATGGTATTATAGAATTATAATTTTCTCCACTCTGTATAATTCCTTCTTACAGTAACATCACCCATACTCCAATTATGGGCTTCTTGTGGCCCTAGCAGAAACTCTGTTATGAAATGTCTTTGTTCTGAAGAAATGGCAGAAATAGCCTTGCCACTGAACATACAGGGCAACACTTATAGCAATGATAAAAGACAAAACATGAAAAACAAGCTTTTTAATTTTTTAATGTTTTGATACCCCAATTTATTTTTACTTTAATTTTTAAAAATTAGTGTGTATTCTCTACCTAACCTTTAAGCCCATCACTATATTCCATTTTACAACTGATGGAACCTGGCAATATTTTTGGTTTCATTTTTGAAGGAGTTTTGGATCACAGAGTGGTTCAACTATGGCAGGGGAGGAATACTGGTATGGAATGTTGCGGACAGATGGTTGGGAGTTCTCCAGGGCATGTACACAGGGTGCATAGAAAGGTTTGGATATTTTCATCATGGTTACATTTAAAAACAACAACTGAAGGAGTGCTGAGTTCCTAGCCAGGGGAGATCTACCACATTCCCAATGGAACACAACAATCCCCCAAGTGCAATGGCTAAGACCAATAAAGAAGGATGATCCAACAATGAGCCTTTGATACTAATGTCTATGCTCATGAGCCTATGCACCCGAAATTAGAACTAGGCCTAGAGCTGCAGGGTACTTACAAGTTACCTCCTGAGAGCTTCCATATTGCTCAAATATGGCTAGTCTTGAAGCCAAACCCAGCATGTAAATGCATTACCTTCCCCCCAGTGTGGGACATGACTTCTGAGGATAAGCCTCCCAGGTGCTGAGGCCTTACTACCAAGTACCAGCTGATGATGTTACTGGAAATGACCTTGAATAAACGGGTCAACTCAGACCAGCAGAATATCTCAATCTACATGTAATATCAGGTATTAAAAATGTTTTTTGACCTTGAATAAAAGGGGGAAATGTAAAGGATAAATGAGCTTAAATGGCTATGAGTCTCCAAAAAAAAGTTGTGAGGTCATCAGAGGGGTCACTCTTACACACAACACAGCAGGGTCCCAGAGACAGCCAAAGTAGATACAAGCCCAGGTGTTGAATCTTCTGAGGAATACAGAGACCCACAGGTTCTAAGGTCATGGCAGATGGAGTTCAATGACATGTCAGTTGGCCCTACTTTGGAGTTTGTGTTCCTGAGTGTGATGTAGTTGGACTCAGATGTGATCTTTGTTCACAAGCCTCTCCTGTTACTTTTACTGGAACTGTGGTTAGCACTGTGGTTTGGTGTATGATCAGGGGACCTGAATCTCTGAACTGTCCATGTGATAACCAGGCCCTGAATCTCAACAGACCTCCAATTCCTATCCTCTGGTTTATTGGACTTACCCCAGCCAGTTAATAGGTAGGTGAAGATGGTCAACCACCATAGCAGGGAGCCAAGAGTGCCTACAACTGCAAGCAGGAGAATTGCATCCATCATCCATGTGGAATCTAAAGCCCCTCTTAAAATAGAGGTGGAATGGATATAACCATCCCAGGGTCCACAGGCTGGAGGAATAGAGTATGGGTTAGAGTGGAATTACTGATATTCTACTATGAAACTATTGTGATTAGTAATGGAAGAAAATGTAAAATTGATGTGGAGAAAGTGGCCATGGTAGCTGCTGAGGGTAGGGAGATGGAAGAAGAGATATAATATGCGGGCACTTTCAGGACTTCGAGTTGTCCTGTATGGTACTGCAGGGACAGTTGCTGGACATTGTGTATTCTGCCATGGTCCACTGGGTGGACTGGGTGAGAGTGTAAACTACAACATAAACCACTATCCATGAGGTGCAGCAGTGCTCCAAAATGTATTCACCAAATGCAATGAATGAGCCATGATGATGAAAAAGGTTGTTAATGTGGGAGGAGTGGGGTGAGGGGGTGGGGGTCTATATGGGAACCTCATATTTTTTAATGTGACATTAAAAATTTTTTTAATTAAAATATATATATTAAAAAAAGAAATGTCTTTTTTCTAAGACCCAATATATTGCCCCTCATTTTCCCTCCTCTGCAGAGCACTAACTTCATTCTCTGAACCACCACCTTCAGAACCACCTTCAGAGAACCTCTCCTGCCCATAAGTCCCAATATAAAATCCCATATCTGATATCTTGCTGAGGGCATCCTTTAGTCTTGCTGCTGTCTTACCTGTGCCCTTCAGGAGCTGGGTTGTAACATATATCTGCATCAGACAACTAGTTATTGAATAAAACAGGCACATGGATGTTAAATCCATGAAAGTGGCACTGGGTGTAGCTCAGTGGCTGGAGTTCCTGCTTCTCATATACAAGGTCCCATTTTCAATTGCCAGTACCTCCTTTAATGAAAGACAGGGAAAATTAAAAATACAGAATTTTAGTGTCCACAGATGCACAGTTGGGGGATGAACCATAAAGCAATTTGTAGAGTTTTGACTCTAAGCAGGAGGCAAGTGGCTGCTGCTTAAGGGAAGGAGGAGCTGTGATGGTAAAATAGTAGATAATGTTCTCCTGGAGGTCACAGCTAAGTTCAATTTCTTATACCTGTGGGGGATACAAATTTAACACATTATACAGAATCACTAAGCTATATCATTATTTGTACATTTGCTCATTCATAGTAAAAGAGGTACAACAAAAAATAAATAAAAGCACAAGAAACTGCACATTTTTAAACAGAACTATCGACTAATTCTCCCTTCTGTCTCTATTTCAACCAAACCCAATGTGCAGCCATGACAATATAGAAAGTGATGAATTAAAATCAAATGGTGAAGAAGCACATGAGAAAATATTCAATGTCACTAGTGACTAGAGAAATGCAAATCAAAACTACAATGAGGTATCACTTCACACGTATTAGACTGGCCGCTATTAAAAAGTCAGAAATCTACAAATGTTGTACATGATTTGTAGAACTAAGAATACTTATTACTGTTGTGAGGAATGTAAAATGGTACAACCACTATAGAGGACTGTTTCACAATTCTTAAGGAAGCTGAATATAGACTTGTCATGGGACCCAGCAATACCATTACAGTACTAAGAATACACAAAAAGAAATAAGATCAGGGACACATATAAACATATATAAATATATAAATCTGCACATCAATTTTCATACTGATGTTATTCACAGTTACCAAAAGTTGGAAGCAACCCCGGTGTCTATCAACTGATGAATAGGTAAACAAAATTGTTGTGTACACACGTTATAGAATATTATGTAGTGGTGAGAAGAAATGAAGTCATGAAGCATATGAAAACATGGATGAACCTGGAGGACATTATGTTGAGTGGAGCAAGCCAGACACAAAGGACAAATACTGTATGATTGTTCTTTTATGAACTGAAATAAATAAATCGTGTAAATTCATGGAATTAATAATTAAAATATAGGTCATCAGAATATAGAATAAGGGTATAGAATGGAAAGCTGAGTGTTAATCTGTGCAGAATTGGTAAAAAGGTTGTAAATCTTTGCAAATGAATAGAAATTGTAAAGGCACATAATAATCTATGCAATTATTGGAGCAATTGTATAGCTTTCATAGTTGAAAGGGTTAGTCTAAGGTCATGTATATTACTGAATGTAAGCTAAATAATGTCAACATGGGACTGTATATCATATAGCATAGTGAAACCTCATACAAATCACAAACATAGATGATATTGCATATATGAAACAGTTTCAAAAATATAAATACAATTTTACTAGAGAGAAGAAAACAAAATAGCAGCTATGAATGATAGGAGAAGCATAGAAAGAAGAGAGGTGATGAGGTTTTCGTGTTTGTTTCCTAGTATTGATATAATGAAAATACTCTAAAATGATTGAAGTGATGAATACACTGTTAAACTTGGATATCATGCTTTATTAAGGCATATCGATAAAATTTATTTATTAAAAATAAAAATAAAATACAAAAATGAAATACTTAGATATAAATCTAACAACATATATGCAGATTCTGTGTGCAGGAAACTGTAAAATTTTGATGAAAGTATATGATGATCTGAATAAATTAGAAATTTCCTGTGTTTTTGGATTAGAAGACTCAGGTTGCTAAAATGCCAGATCTTCCCAGTGTGATCTATAAATTAATTGTAATAGCTATCAAAATCCAAGCAAGCTATTTTGTCAATATCAACAAAAATACTTTAAAATATAAACAGAAAGACAGTAGATGTAGAATAACAACACAGTGTTTAAGAAGTACAGCAAAGTTGCATGGCTTATCCTCCAACTTCAATACTTAATACAGAGCTAAGGGAATGAAGGCAACTTGATATTTGTGATAAAATAGGCACAGGGATCAAAGTACCAGAATACAAAGTCCAGGAATTGACCAATACAAATACTGTCAACTGATCTTTGAGAAAGCAAGAAAGGCAATTTAATATATGTAAGACAGTCCTTTTACCTAATGGTGCTATAATTAAATGCAAAAACAAAAATTAATCTAGATGCCTACTTTCTGCAGAAATTAATTTAAAATTATTCATAGACCTAAATGTAAAACACAAAATATAAAACTTAAACAAGTAAACATAGGAGAAAGTCTAGGATTCCTGAGTGTTGGTAAAAACATTTTAGCACAATTTGTGGGGGAAAAAAGAATCCTTGACTATACTAAAATTAAATGCTCCTGCTTTACTAAAAGCCTGTAAAGGAAATAAAGGTCAAGCCAAGCACAGAGAAAATAACTGAAAAATCCATATCTGGTAAAGAACATTTACATAATAGAAATCAAATCTTAAAACTCAAATATAACAAATGAACAAGCCAGTTAAAATTGGACAAAAGGCTAAAAATATACCTTATCAAAGAAAATACGCAATTGGCAGAAAGAGAATATGGAAAGATACTCAATATCATTTGACCTCAGGGAATTCCAAATTAAGACCAGATACCACTGCACATGCGTGTAAATGACTAAAAGTCAAAATAAAGTGGCAATATCATTTGCTGTGAGGCTACAGCACCACAGAACCAACTTTACTGCTGGGGGGAACCCGACAGTGGTAAGGCCACTGTAGAACTCAGTTTGACAATTTCTTACAAAGCTATACCGAGTATTACCATACAAAACAGCGTAAGTGCTCTTATGCATTTATCCAACCAATTTGAAAATCAATGTCCACAAAAATCCTGCACATGAATGTCTGCTAATGCTTAATTCATATTTTTTGAGGTTCTTAATTTCGGGGTTTTTTTGGTCTTTATTAATTTTTTTAATATTACATTAAAAAAACATGAGGTCCCCATATGCCCCCCACCCCCCTTACCCCACTCCTCCCCCCACAACAACAATCTCCTTCATCATCATGAGATATTCATTGCATTTGGTGAATACATCTCTGAGCACTGCTGTTCCTCATGGTCAGTGGTTCACATCACAGCTCACACTCCCACATTCCACCCAGTGGGCCATGGCAGGACATACAATGTCCTGTAACTGTCCCTGCAGCAACATTCAGGACAACTCCAAGTCCCAAAAAAGCCCCCACATCTCATCTCTTCCTCCCACTACCTAACCCCAGCAGCCACCATGGCCACTTTCTCCACACCAATGCCTCATTTTCTTCGATTACTAATCACGATAGTTCATGAATATCATATTGGTAAGTCCACTCTAATCCATACTCTATTCCTCCATCCTGTGGACCTTAGAATTATTGTGTCCACCCCACATCTACATCAAGAGGGGGCTTAGATGCCACATGGATGCTGGATGCAATTCTCCTGCTTTCAGTTGCAGGCAGTCTTGGTTCCCTGGTGTGTTGGTTGACCTTCTTCACCTCCATGTTAGATGAGTGGGGTAAGTCCAATAAACCAGAGTGTAGGAGTTGCAAGTCTGTTGAGGCTCAGGGCCTGGTTATCACATGGTCAGTCCAGAGATTCAGGCCCCCTGGGTATACATTAAACCCCAGCACCAACTACAGTTCCAGTAAAAGTAGGAGAGTCTTGTGGACAAAGATCACATCTAAGTCCAGCTCCATCGCACAGAAACACAAACTCCAAAGCAGGGCCAACTGAGCTGGCACTGAACTCCATCTGTCATGACCATAGAACCTGTGGGTCTCTGTAGTCCTCAGGAGTACCAATACCTGGGGTTGTATCTACTTTATCTGTCTCTGGGACTTTGCTCAGGTGTGCATAAGGGCAACCAATCTGACAACACTCGGCTCTTTTTGGAGACTCATAGCCATATAAACTCATTTGTCCTTTCCATTTCCCCCTTTTCTTCAGGTCAAAAACCATTTTTAACCCCTGGTATTATATGTAGACTGAACACATGAATGTATTAAAAATGTTGAACAGTCATATGATGGAATATTATTCTATTTTTCCTTCCTTTTTAAGAAAATGTCTCCTTTTGCTCTATATTCTCTGAAATTATTTCATCTTTTAAAGTTTTTATTCAAATTTTAAATGTTATTTAAAATACACAAGTGCATGTTCTTTCCTATTGTCAATTTCTTTTTATAGAATTCTGTTCTATGTGCAGTAATGAGGTCTTTGCTTTGATTCTTCTTTATTATCCCTTTTCATTAATTAATTTAATTTTTATAATAATTTGTTATAAGAGTTTTTATTCTATGTGTATCTCTACTCCTACTTGATTTCCTATTTAAGCATTTGTTTGTTTATCCTTGTTGTGGTATCTGTATTTTGTTTTGCTTATGTCCTCAAACTTGTAAGATAGGCAGTATTTCATAATTAGGAAAAAGTCACATTGAAATCAATCAGGGAATCTTTGCATGTTCTCAAGATTTTGTGGCTTATCAAAAGATCTGGAAAAAAACAGATTTAACCACTATTTTATTATTTTGTATGTTTCATATTGATCGATTTTAACAGAAATACATTTTATCACTCCTGTCAGGGCAATGATGAGACTGCTGTCACCAAACTGTACCCTCTATAGGGCGAAAAATATTCCATGTCCCTGAACACAAAAGCAATTTCCCCTAACCCAAGTATAAAGGAAATTTACATTACACTCATAGAGTAAAGAAAGAGGCCTCTAAAATTTTCCCAGGGTAGAGAAGAATATTGGGTGATTTATATGCAAATAAAAAATGTTTTCATAAATCCAGTTCTTCAAGATGGAGATCAAAGACTTGTACATCATCCTTCCTCAGGGCATCTGAGTATTTACACAAGTACTTTCCCCTGCAGAGTCAGTCCATTTATGTAAGGACAGTGGGCAGGTTCTGGGTCTGAGAATCCAGTTAATGGTGTCATCAACTCAGGTTTGGGGGTTCAATTTAAAGCAGGGTTCTGGTCTGGAGATACCTGTCACAATTTCTCCTTGGGAAGAGAGGGCAGGAAGGGTCTAAGGAGAAGCAGAGGCCAGTCCTCCTGCTCAAATGGACAGACCTCCTCCATTTATTCAGCCTTTGGATCAAGGATGCAGGGAATGGTGAGAGGCCCTTGTTCTGTGAGAGCAGAGCAGGGCAGGGTGAGGTCTCTAATGGGAATGCCCCCTGCTTAGGTCTTTCTCCATCCCACACACCCTTGCTCTATGCCCACTTGCTGTTAGAGCTGGACTTGACTCCCTTGAAGGTGCTGCAGTTCTTGGCTCCTAGTATCTGAGAGTCACTTTGACCTGCTCTCTACACTTCTCTCCCATCATAATCTTTGAATCAGGCTCTTCCCAGTTACAACTGGTTATTTCATGTCAGGCATCTTTCTAAGGGTTTGATACAGATGAAATCATTTTCTTATATCAAGGTTGGGATATGGCTTCTAACATTATCATGTCCTACTGTTGGAGACCATGGGGAAAGGGAAATTAGGGACCTGACTGATCCAGGCACAGTCATTGTGCTCTGCGGACTCTGTATCTTGCAGCCTTCACACTGTGCAGTGGGTCAAGGGAAGCTCTGTGTGCTCAGAGTACAGAACCCTCCCCCAAAGTCACATGTCCAGAGGATGGCAGGGCTGGAGCACAGGAAAAGTAAGGCCAGGCTCACCACTTCTCCTCCACCCAACAACAGGTCACCAGGAAACCCAATGACTATCGCCAGCTCAGCCTCTTGTACCCCCAGGGACCCTACATGCAAATCACCCTGGGGCCTCACAGAAGAAATGCAATAAGAGTTTTAGATGGCCATACAGATGCTGGGGCTCCTCCTCTGCCTGCTGGCAGTTCCCATGGGTGAGGATCTTGGGGATCCAGGAGCTCACAGGGGTTTGATTCTGGGGTAGGACAGACTCACAATGACTCTCCTCCTCCCTCCCCCTCCCCCAGGTGTCCTGTCTGAACTCATGCTGAAGGAGTCAGGTCCTGGGTTGGTGAAGCTCTCAGAGGCACTCTCCCTCACCTGCTCTGTCTCCAGGGCTCACTCACCAGCAGTTACTACTGGTATTGGATCCACCAGAGTCCTGGAAAGGGGCTGGAGTGAATGGGGACTCATACAAGACAGGCAGTAAAAGCTACAACCCAGTTTTCCAAGGCTGCGTCTCCATCACTGCTTACATATCCAAGAATGAGTACTATCTGCAGTCGAGCGCCATAAGGGATGAGGACATGGCCCAGGCCGCTGCCAAGCTCGCTCTCCTATGGCCTCCCAGAGCCCCTGGTTCTCCCTGGGTGTGGGAGGCTCTCTAGAGCTTGGCTGGGGAATGGGGCGGGTGGCGTGGGGGCGGGAGCAGAGCCAGCCAGCGTGGAGGAGGAAGAGGCACTTCAGTTTGGGCTGGTGTTCGTGGAGGTGGCCCTGGCTCTGGAGACTGTGCAGGACACAGTGAGGGGAAGGCAGTGGGAACCCAGACACAAACCTCCAATGCAGGAAGGGGATGGGCTTCAGGGGGTGCTCAAGACCAACAAGGACAAGGCTCAGTCCGAGGAGCAGGTGCAAAGAGGGAGCAGTTTTCTGTCAGCTCTGGGGCTTCCTCTTCCCTGAGCCTATTTCCCTGAGGACTTGCCTTCCACTTGCCCGGGTTCTTCTTCATTTATGTCCCCAGTGCAATGCCAGGGAGATTCAGAGCCTGCATTTATTTCACATCAACAGGGAAGTGAGGTCACTGTCCCAGGCTCTCCCTCCCCTTATTAGGTCTTTGTCTTAGATCCCAGTGTGACCTTACATAGCTCATCTTAACTAGTAACTCAAGAGTGACCCACAACCCACATTATTCCATATCAAAAAATATCATTCTTTTCTTTCTAAATATTAAACTAAAGCTAGGAAGAGATGAATAATGAAACATGTATTTTTTCTTTGTAAATAGATTTTACATATTTAAAGATTTATATTTACATAAAAACTTGAGCCAATATATAGAGACTTTTTTAGATCCAGCAGCTATTTTTTCCTACTATTAATCTCTTGCTAAGTATTTGTCAGTAACAAAACTAGGTTACCATTAGTAAAACTACTAATAAATTATAGACTTTGTATATTTTTCAAGATGTTCCTTGTTTTGTTGCACAAGGTTTTCCCATGAGTGTAATGGGTAAGAGTTTGGGTAATAGTGCCTCAGAGGTTGAGAGCTTTCCCCCTTTTGTCATCGTAGGGACACATGAACTAAACGTGTCTCAGGACGGGTGATGCTGAATTCCCTCTATTGGTTAGGGTGGGGACTTACACCTGAACTGTAAAGTTACAATTTACCCCTTTCCATACCCTTTCTATACAACAATAGGGAGTTAAGTCTATGTGTCTAGTGCATACTCAAGAGGATGGGAGTTAAGCTTCATCTCCTTCATCCAGTTGATTGTGGGAATCTGCATATATCATTTGAAATAATGGACTGTATTTTTGGATTTTTATTTTATACTTTGGGTTAAAACAAATTAATTATTTATTTTGATTTTCAAATTGCTCTAGCTTTGGCAAGTAGGAGATTTACAAGGCTGTTCACATATCCCCCTCTGATATGTCCAAATCTATGTATGTGTATGTGAATGCGTGTGAATATATAAAAGTGGGTGTTTTGTTTTGTTGTATATGTGCATGTATTTCCATTTGTCCTGCTTGACATGCCCTCAGCTTCTTTCTGTGTGATCTGCTCTCTCTCAATAAGTTTGGAAATACTTGGCCATTATTTCTTCAGATATGTATCCTTCCTTCTCTCTCAATTCTCATTTTGAGATTCCAGTTACACCTTTATTACATGATTCGATATTGTCCACAGAATTGTATAATATGTTATGATTTTTATAATCAATTTAGGTAATTTAATATTCTTGTTTTCAAGTTTGCCCTTTCTTTTGACAACTGATACATAGCTTCCGAGGAGCCTGATGAATATATTGGGTAATTATTTTACTATTTTGCTATTTTATTTCTATTTCATTTGAGTCTTTCTTTTATTTCCCTTTTTCTGCTGAAGTTCTCTATCTAATCTTTCCTTCCCTTTTTCCTTCTTTCCTCCCTCCCAAACCAAAAATATAGTTCATATTCTTCTCTAGTGCATTTGGAGCATTCTGCAGGAGAGATCATATGTTAGGTCACAAAAAATTCTAAATAAATTCAAAATAATAAAATCACATGATGCATATTCATGAATGACAAATGAGTAGAGTTATATATCAGTAAGAGTGGTAGAAATGGAAAATAAACAAAAATATCAAAATTAATGTCCTCTTAAATGACCAATGGGTTAAGGAGGAAATCCTAAAGGAAATAAGGGAAACACTTGAAGTGAATGAAAATGAAAATACAACATACCAGAGATTATCAAATGCAGTGAAGGCAGTGCCGAGAGCAATTTGTAGCACTAAATACTTACATTATAAAAGGAGAAACACATAAAAAGAAAGACCTTATCTAACAATTGAAGAAGTATAAATGAACAAACTGTACCTAAAATGAGCAGAAGTAAGGAAAAAAAGAAAGACTGAAATAGATATAAATAAAATAAAGAACAAAAATTAGAATCAATAAAACCAAAATTGGATCTTTGAAAAATTCAATGATATTCACAAATATTTAGCAAAAATGATAAAGAAAAGAGATGATACAAATAACCAGTATAAGAAATGAAAATGGGGGCATTACTACTAGCCCCACTGAAATAAAAAGATTATAAGAAATTACTCAGAATAATTGCACAAAATTGAATTAGATACCCTTCATGAAATGAACAAATTCTTAGAGATTAACTACATATATTGACTCAAGATGGAAGAGAATAGGGGGCATGGTGGGGCGTCTGTTTCTTATCTTGGTCACTTAGGCAGCTGTGGCCTGGGTGGGCCATCACCCGGGGAGCAAGGTGAAGAGTGAGAATGGGAAGCGCCACTGGGGGCCATGCAGGGACATGTCCATGCCCTGCCACCCTGAGCTGCTGCTGTATAGCCTGGGACCCGGGTTGCTGGAGTAGCACACATGCCCTGGGTCTGTTCAGATTGGGGCTCAGAAGGCTCCCTATGCCTCATGCTCCCTGTCCCCTTGACTTGCCCTGCAGATCTCCCCGCCCAAGCCCACCATGGGGGCAGCCAGAAGAGGCAGGGGCACAGTGCAGCGGTTGGAGGCCTTGGATGACTATGATGTGGGTGATGTGGCCTCCCCAGTGTCAGTGAAAATGGTAGAATAAAAACCTGAAAAACAAAATGAAACAAAAGCTGATAAAGTACCCAGCAGTGCTGAACCTCAAGAATATCAAGTGCCTTATTTACAGTGGAAAAAAGAAAGCAGTGAAAAGTCCTCAAAGATCATCAATTAAAATTAAAACTAGCATCCATTTGTTCTCTATGGCTGGGGAGAAAAGCAGACAGCTACAGAGAACCCACAATGTACCTCTGCCTTTGCTCTGAGTTTCCTGAACTGGCATTAGAGCCAAAAGCAGTAGAAAGGTAGAGAAGAGGAACCTGGCTGCTCGGAGGCAACGTGCTCACTCTGTGAATGTGGAGAAAACCACTAAGTTTCAATATTCTTCAGATAACCTATGGTCACCAAGTGCATTGGATGCTACTCACCAAGAGCTTAAATAAACAAAAAGAGCTCCTTGTATATTCTCTCTTAACATTCGCAAATGAGAGAAAGAAAAAATAAAACAACCATCAACATCAAACAAAAATGGACGTCAGTTTAGGAAACCACCTGCATATGTACGGTTTCTATTGGAGAATATCCAAATGGTGACTATTTTGATGAATCTTGACCACCTACCTATGTAGTAGGGCAGAGAGTTGGAGACACAGATATCTGAAGTTATTAATGAGGATAACTCGATGCCCCGGAATCTCATCCTCTAGCCCTGGAGCTGCTGCTGCTGCTGCCGATTTTTCTTTTGGGGCTGAGTTTAATAAGCGAGCGAGAGCGCCAGCAAGCGCAAGGGGCGAAAAGGCAGAGAATGCCCGCCATCTGCTCTCCTCTCCTGGGCGCGCTCTCATTCATAGCAGCCTCTTCATGAATTACAGCTGAGGGGGTGGAGGGGGTGGAGGCGGTGGAGGAGGGGGTACCACACAACACCCCAGCAAACCTCCGGCCCCCAGCATGGCTAGCTCGTGTGCAGGTGAAGCTGGAGCTGGGGCACCGCGCCCAGGTGAGGAAGAAACCCACCGTGGGGGGCTTCACCCACGACTGGATGGTGTTTGTGTGCGTCCCTGAGCACAGTAACATACAGCACTTTGTGGAAAAAGTCGTCTTCCACTTGCACAAAAGCTTTCCTAGGCCTAAAAGAGTGTGCAAAGATCCATCTTACAAAGTAGAAGAATCTGGGTATGCTGGTTTCATTTTGCCAATTGAGGTTTATTTTCAAAACAAGGAAGAACCTAAGAAAGTCCGCTTTGATTATGACTTTTTCCTGCATCTTGAAGGCCATGCATTAGTGAATCAACTCCGCTGTGAAAAACTAACTTTCAATAACCCCACAGAAGAGTTTAGAAAAAAGTTGCTGCAGGCAGGAGGGGACTTTAATAGGAGTATTCACACCAGCAGCAGCAGTACCAGTTTTTCAAAGCCTCACAAATTAATGAAGGAGCACAAGGAAAAACTTTCTAAAGACTCCAGAGAACATAAAAGTGCCTTCAAAGAACCTTACAGAGATCACAACAAATCTTCCAAAGAATCCTCTAAGAAACCCAAAGAAAATAAACCTAAGATGGCCTTCAAGGAACCTAAACCCATGTCAAAAGAGCCAACACGAGACAGTAACTTACTCACCATCACCAGTGGACAGCAAGATAAGTAAGCGCCTAATAAAAGGGCCCCCATTTCAGATTCTGAAGAACTCTCGTCCAAAAAAAAGAAAAAGAATAGCTCAGAGGCTTTATTTAAGTTTTTTTAGTGCGCCTCCACTGATACTCACTTGTCCTGCTGACAGAAAAAGATAAATCTCATGTCAAGATAGGAAAGGTCAAAATTGAAAGTGAGAGGGGACTTCCGGCAAGATGGTGGCTGAGTGAGCTTGCCTTGCCGTCTCTCCTGGGAAGAGGCAGCTGGGCACCGCTGGAGGTTCTCCGGGACCAGGCTTTTTCAGGATTTTTTCAGGGCAGGAAGTGTCTGGACATCGATTTGGTGGGAGGTAACGGAAAGGACTGGTCTATAAGATATAATTGGGGACTTTTCAGGAGGGGGAGGCAAGATGGCGGCTGAGTGAACTTCCCGATTACTAGCTCCTGGGGGGAATCGGCTGGAAGGCATCGGAGACTCTTTGGGACCGGCTGTTTCGGGATTTTTCCTGGTCCGGAGGTGTCTGGACATCGATTTGGAGGGAAGGTAACAGAGAGGATCTATCTGTGAAATATACACGGAGATCCCAGCTACGTGTGGAGGACTCCCTCCTTGGGTAGGCGGAGCCGAGGCAGCTAGCACCGCAGCGGGCGGCGGGCGGGAGAGCCGAGCCGCGCTGTGCCGCGGCGGCGGGCGGTGGGCGGGGAAGCCGAGTCCGGCCAAGCCCGGCTGAGCCGCGCCGGGCGGGGGGGCCGAGCCCAGCTGAGCTCAGCCGAGCCCAGCCGCGCCGCGCCGGGCGGCGAGCGGGAGAGCCGAGCCGCGCTGCGCTGCGCCAGGCGGCGGGTGGGAAAGCCGAGCCCAGCCGAGCCGCGGCGGGCGGCAGGCGGGAGACCCGAGCCCAGCCGAGCCCAGCCGAGCCTGGCGGCGGGGTTTCTGTTCTTTGGTTTTTTTTTTCTTGTTGTTTTTGTTTTTTGTTGTTGTTGTTGTTGTTCTTTTTTTTTTTTTCAATCCTCTCTTTCTTGTCCCCAATATTCTTCTTATACTATTTTACCTTAACAATACAATAGGTCCTACAGGAAATACCTCACATTTGCTGGGTTTCCTCACCCTCCACTGCCTCATTTCTCTGTGAATAGATTTAGCCTATCTACACTATCCCCTTTCCCCTACAACTTGATATCCTCCACCATCTGCTATCTCCCCTATATTCCATCTCCCTTTCTTTGATCCACAAAGTGTCTAACTCTTAATTTCTAATACCTTTGTTTAGTTTTCCATCTGGTATTCGTCCCTGAAACTATTACCTTTCTTTTCTCTTTCCCTCTCTCACGAAAACAATAGCCTCTTAGTACGTACCACATTCCTCCCATATTCAGTCGTCTACCTCATTATAGGTACTTTCCTACTACTATAACTCTACACAATTTACATGATCTAACATCCATCCTCCCAGAACCCATATTGTTGCTTTGTAAACATATATCACCAATACTACTTCACACTTTTTCCTTCCTTACACAATTGACTTTCCCCAGCACTAATACTTTCCTTTAAAGTGAGCTTAACTAGCAATAAGAAATTGGAATAAGAAGAACAAAGTGACAAAGAGAAGATATAACACTTACGCAAAAACAACAGCTAATTAATCTCCAAGACTAGACAAAGAAGCTAAGGAACTGATTAAACCCGTCAAGAAAAAATGTTGACAAGACAGCAACAAAAATCTACAAACCAAACAAGTAATCAGGAAAACATGGCTGAATCCAATCAACAAACTGAAAATCAGGGAGGGGGGCAGGACTTCGCACAAGCAATGAAAGATCTCAGAACATTTATCACCGACAAATTTGATGAAGTAATGAAAGAGGTTAACAGCGTGAAGACAACACTTGGAGGGGAAATTGCAGACATGCGCAAAAAAATAACAGATATGATGGAAATGAACACCACAATTCAAGAAATCAAAAATACACTTGCAGCAAATATCAGCAGACTAGAAGAGGCAGAGCAGAGAATTAGTGATGTGGAAGACAGTGCATTGGAAATCAAACAGATAGTAGAAGTGGTCAATAAAAAGGTAGAAAAAATCCAGATAGGACTTAGGGACCTGAATGATAACGCAAAACGCTCAAACATACGTATCATAGGCATTCCAGAAGGAGAAGAGAAGGGAAAGGGGTCAGAAGGAGTGTTGCAGGAAATAATGAATGAAAACTTCCCAAATCTACTGAAAGAGACAGATGTACATATCCAAGAAGCACAGCGCACTCCACTGGTCATAAACCCCAACAGGCCCACCCCAAGACATATACTTGTCAAATTATCCAATGCTCAAGACAAAGAAAAAATTCTAAAAGCAGCAAGAGAAAAGAAAACCATCACATACAAGGGAAACTCCATAAGATTAAGTGCTGATTTCTCATCTGAAACGATGGAGGCGAGAAGGCAGTGGTATGATATAGTCAAGGTACTAAAGGAAAAAAATCTCCAACCAAGAATACTCTATCCAGCTAAACTAGCATTCAAAAATGATGGAGAGTTCAAAATATTCACAGATAAACAGAAACTGAAAGAGTATATCAACAAGAAACCTCCCCTTCAAGAAATTCTTAAGGGAATTCTGCAGGAAGAAAGGAAAAAACAGGACAGTCAGAGATGGAGGAGAGTGTAAAAGCAACAAGAAAGACAAAAATAGAAGGGGAAAATAAAATAATACAAACAAAATATAACAAACACAAATCCAACCAAAATATGGCTACCATAAATAACTCTCTAAATGTAATAACACTGAATGTCAATGGATTAAACTCACCTATCAAAAGATTCAGACTGGGACACTGGATAAGGAAATACGACCCATCTATATGCTGCCTACAAGAGACACGTCTTAGACCCAGAGACTCATGGAGGTTGAAAGTGAATGGCTGGAAAACAATCATACAAGCAAACAACAACCAAAAAAAGGCAGGAGTAGCTATATTAATATCAGACAAAATAGACTTTAAATGCGAAACAATTCTGAGAGACAAAGAAGGATACTATATTTTAGTGAAAGGGACAATTTGTCAAGAAGATCGAACAATCATAAATATTTATGCTCCTAACAAGGGCGCCTCTAAATATGTGAGGCAAACGTTGGAAAAACTAAATGAAAGAATAGATGCATCTACAATTATAGTGGAGGATTTTAATACAACACTATCAACTCTGGACAGAACATCTCAAAAGAGAATCACTAAAGAAACAAAACATTTGAACAGTATATTAGAAGAGCTGGATCTAATAGACATATATAGATCATTACACCCAAACACAGCAGGATATACATTTTTCTCAAGCGCACATGGAACATTCTCCAAGATTGACCATATGCTAGGCCACAAAGAAAGGCTTAATGAATTCAGAAAGATCGAAATCATACAAAACAATATCTCTGACCACAGTGGAGACAAGCTGGAAATTTGCAAGGGACAGAGACCCAGACTTCACACGACAATTTGGAAATTAAACAGCACACTCTTAGAATAACAGTGGGTCAAAGAGGAAATCTCAAAAGAAATCAATGACTACCTTGAAACAAATGATAATGATAACACAACATACCAAAATTTATGGGATGCAGCAAAAGCGGTAATGAGAGGGAAATTTATAGCCATAAATTCATATATCAAAAAAGAAGAAAGAGCAGAAATCGAAGAATTAACTGCACATTTGAAGGAATTAGAAAAACAACAACAAAGTAACCCAACAGGCAGAAGAAGGAAGGAAATAACAAAGATAAGAGCAGAACTAAATGAAATAGAAAATAAGAAAGCACTTGAAAAAATAAACAAGACCAAGAGCTGGTTTTTTGAGAAGATCAACAAAATTGACAAACCTTTAGCGAGACTAACAAAGAAAAAAAGAGAAAAGATGCAAATACACAAAATAAGAAATGAGAAAGGTGATATCACCACTGACCCCACAGAAATAAAGACTATCATAAGAGGAT
Source organism: Dasypus novemcinctus (assembly GCF_030445035.2). Lineage (NCBI taxonomy): Eukaryota > Metazoa > Chordata > Mammalia > Cingulata > Dasypodidae > Dasypus > Dasypus novemcinctus. The sequence continues at coordinate 57,272,705 of NC_080691.1, read as the reverse complement.
ACTTTGAAAAACTATATTCCAACAAAAATGACAATTTAGAGGAAATGGACAAATTCCTAGAAATACATAAGCAGCCCATACTGACGAAAGAAGAAATTGATGATCTTAACAAACCAATCACAAGCAAAGAGATAGAATCAGTCATTAAAAATCTCCCAACTAAGAAGAGCCCAGGGCCAGACGGCTTCACAGGTGAATTCTACAAAACATTCCAGAAAAAACTAACACCAATCCTGTTGAAACTATTCCAAAAAATCGAAACAGAAGGAACACTGCCTAATTCCTTCTATGACGCCAACATTACCCTAGTACCAAAGCCAAACAAAGACACCACAAGAAAGGAAAATTACAGACCAATTTCTCTAATGAACCTAGACGCAAAAATACTTAACAAAATACTTGCTAATCGTATTCAACAACACATTAAACGAATTATACACCATGACCAAGTGGGATTTATCCCAGGTATGCAAGGATGGTTCAACATAAGAAAATCAATCAATGTAATACACCATATAAACAGATTGAGAGAAAAAAACCACATGATTATATCTATAGATGCAGAAAAGGCATTTGACAAAATACAGCACCCCTTCCTGATAAAAACACTCCAAAAGATCGGAATACAAGGAAACTTTTTGAACATGATAAAGAGTATATATGAAAAACCTAAAGCCAACATTGTTTACAATGGCGAAATCCTGAAATCCTTCCCTCTAAAATCAGGAACAAGACAAGGATGCCCATTGTCTCCGCTCCTATTTAACATTGTCTTGGAAGTACTGGCTCGAGCACTGAGACAAGAACCAGATATAAAAGGCATTCAAATTGGAAGGGAAGAAGTCAAAATTTCATTATTTGCAGATGACATGATCCTATATATAGAAAACCCTGAGAGATCTTCAACAAAGCTCCTAGAACTCATAAATGAGTTTAGCAAAGTCGCAGGTTATAAGATCAATGCGCAAAAATCAGTAGCATTTCTATACACCAATAATGAGCAAGATCAGGAGGAAATCAAGAAACAAATACCATTCACAATAGTAAATAAAAAAATCAAATACTTAGGAATAAATTTAACTAAAGATGTAAAAAACTTATACATCGAGAACTATACAAGATTGTTCAAGGAAATCAAAGAAGACCTAAATAAATGGAAGAATATTCCCTGTTCATGGATAGGAAGACTGAATATTATTAAGATGTCTATCCTACCAAAACTGATCTACACATTCAATGCAATCCCAATAAAAATCAACACAGCCTTCTTTAAGGAACTAGAAAAACTAACTATGAAATTTATTTGGAATAAAAAGAGGCCCCGAATAGCCAAAGACATATTGAAAAAGAAAAACGAAATAGGAGGAATCACACTTCCTGACTTCAAAACATACTACAAAGCTACAGTAGTGAAAACAGCATGGTACTGGCATAAGGAGAGACACACAGACCAATGGAATCGAATTGAAAGTTCAGATATAGAACCTCATGTATATAGCCATATAATATTCGATAAAGCCACCAAACCCTCTCAACTGGGAGAGAATGGCCTATTCAACAAATGGTGCCTGGAGAACTGGATAGCCATATGTAGAAGAATGAAAGAGGATTACCATCTCACACCTTATACAAAGATCAACTCAAGATGGATCAAAGACCTAAATATAAGAGCCAAGACCATAAAGACCTAAGAAAGCAGTGTAGGGAAACACCTACAGGACCTTGTAATAGGAAATGGCTTCATGAATATCACACCAAAAGCACGAGCAGCAAAAGAACAAATAGATAAATGCGACTACCTCAAAATTAAAGCCTTCTGCACCTCAAAGGAGTTTGTCAAGAAAGTAAAAAGGGAACCCACACAATGGGAGAAAATATTCGGCAACCATATATCTGATAAGAGACTTATAACTTGCATATATAAAGAACTCATATATCTTGAAAACAAAAAGATAAACAACCCATTTAAAAAATGGGAAAAAGATTTAAACAGACACTTCTCCAAAGAAGAAATACAAATGGCTAAAAAGCACATGAAAAAATGCTCCAAATCCCTAGCTATCAGGGAAATGCAAATCAAAACTACAATGAGATACCATCTTACTCCCATAAGATTGGCAGCCATGAAAAAAACAGTAGAATACAAATGCTGGAGAGGATGTGAAGAAAGGGGAACACTCATCCATTGCTGGTGGGAATGCAGAAGGATCCAACCATTCTGGAGGACAGTTTGGCAGTTTCTCAAAAAATTATCCATAGATTTGCCATATGACCCAGCAATACCACTGCTGGGTATATACCCATCAGATCTGAAAACAAGGACACAAGCCGATATATGTACACCAATGTTCATAGCAGCATTGTTCACCATCGCCAAAAGTTGGAATCAATCCAAAAGTCCATCAACAGATGAGTGGATCAATAAAATGTGGTATATACACACAATGGAATACTACTCAGCTGTAAGAACCAATACACTACAATCTCACATGATAACATGGATGAACCTTGAGAATCTTATGTTAAGTGAAGCAACCCAGGCATTGAAGGACAAATACTATATGACCTCAATGATATGAGATAAGTTAACTGCCTCAGAGAGCTAGAGTCTGGAAAAGTGGCTTACTGGAAATCGGGGGGTGGAGGAAGGATGTGAGTTAATGTCTGTAGGGGTGGAATCTGTGATGAGCTGGGGGTAAGTATGAGCACAAAGAAGGGACAAAATGGGGGCAAGGGGTTACCTTCGGGTGGGGTTTTCTGGGTTTGAGGGGGGCTGGGGATGGGAAGAGGGGTAATATGGTCCAAGAAATAGGTGGGAGGGAGGGGCAACATACAAACATGGGAGAGTGCCAGAAGTTCATTGAGAACTAAATGCTGAGTAAAACGTATCAAAGTATAAGTGGGAGGGTCACCTGGTTAGGACGCTCAGGGGGTATGGTCTGATGCGTGATGGACTCCGGAGGGAATAGCTGAAGGCTCATTTTGCCAAGGTGGGTTCTACCATTGGGTGGGGTGGACCCATATCCTGGGGAAGACTAATGCCGTCGAATAGAGAGAACTGTATCTCTCGTGAGAAAGGACGGCTCCCAGGGCATTAGATTGGCAGGCGTTGTGGGCCCTAAGGGGAGGGGAAAATGGACGTGCAATGGATAGAACAAAGGTAAATAAGGGGGCAAAAGAGGAGTTATGTGAGAGTACACGAGGATGAATATAAAACAGCTAATATTACACCAAAAACATACAGGGTACGACAGACTAATAATGAAAACCATAAGACAAAACATAGGATAACTAAAAAATTTAGAAAACTGTACAGCCTAAAGTATGGACCACATAGTAAGCACAAATGTTACCTTGTTTGAAAACTATAGTTTCAGAATCTGTACATCAGTTTCAGGAAATATGATATGAATAAGTTAAAAGATTATTGCTGTGGAAGGGAAAAGGTTTTATGGTGGATCTGGGGAAATACTGTATATTGTATATATGAATTTTGGTGATCTAAGACTCTTCTGAAGCTGACATTATGTTGGGATTCACTTTACGGGAAGTTTTGGATCACAGAGTGGTTCAACAATGGCAGCGGAGGAATACTGATATGGGAAGTTATTGACAGGATATATATGGTTGACAGGGAGTTATACAGGGCATATGCCCAGGGTATATGGTAATGTCTATATATACTCATAGTGGAAACAATTAAAAACAACAGCTGGGGGGGTACTGGGCTCCTGGCCGGGGGGTCACTGTTGTGGGCCCTGGGAGAGCAGCGGCAATCCTCCAGGTGCAACGGCAAGAACCAGGAAGGAAGGAGGGCCCAACAGTGGGCTCTTGATACTAATGGCTACACTTTTGAGCCTATGCACCTGCAATAAGAACAAGGCCTAGAGTAGCATTGTGCCTGGGGGTTTCCTCCTGACAGCCTTCATGTTACTCAAATGTGGCCACTCTCACAGCCAAACTCAGCGTGTAGATGTGATGCATTCCCCCCAGCGTGGGACACGACACCCGGGGATGAGCCTCCCTGGCACCGAGGGATCACTACCACATACCAGCTGAAGAAGCAACTAGAAAATGTCCTTGAATTAAAGATTCAATGCGGAACAGCAGAATATACCTGTCTACATATAATAACATGACTTCAGGAAGCGGTTTGACCTAATGTAAGGGGGAAATGGAAAGGAGAAATGAGATTATAAGGCTGTGAGTCTCTAAAAAAGAGTCTGGAGGTTGTCAGAAGGAATACCCCTATGTACAACTGAACAGAGTCTAAGAGACAGATAAGGTAGATACAACCCCAGGTATTGGTTCTTTTGAGGGATAAAGAGACCCACGGGTTCTATGGTCATGGCAGATTGGGTTCACTGCCATGACAGATGGCCCTTCTTTGGAGCTGGTGTTTCTGCGTGATGGAAATGGACTCAGAGGGGATCTCTTTTCACAAGACTTGCATGCTACTTTATTGGAATTGTAGTTGGTGCTGAGTTTAAGATATATGTAGGGGATTTGAATTTCTGGACTGATAATATGACACCCAGGCCCAGAGCGTCAACAGACTTCAACTCCTACACTTTGACTTATTGGACTTACTCCACTCAGCTAACATGGAGTTGAAGAAGGTCAACCACCACAACATGGAGCCTAGAGTGTCTACAACTAGAAGCAGGAAGAGTGCATCCAGTACCCATGTGGAATCTAAGCCCTCACTTGTCATAGGTGTGCAATGGACACAACCAATCCAATGTCCACAGAGAAAATGTGAAATGGGTGTGGGAACGGTAGCCATGGAGGCTGCTGGGTGTGGGGAACGGGAGGAAGAGATGAGATGTGGAGGCGTTTTCGGGGCGTGGAGTTGTCCTGGATAGTGCTTCACGGACAATTACGGGACACTGTAGATCCCCCCAGGGCCCACTGGATGGAACGTGAGAGAGTCTGGGCTATGATGTGGACCATTGACTATGGGGTGCAGTGATGCTCAGAGATGAACTTACCAGGTGCAATGGATGTATCACGATGATGGGAGAGAGTGTTGCTGTGGGGGGAGTGGGGGGCGGGGGCGGTGGGGTTGAATGGGACCTCATATATTTTTTTAATGTAATTAAAAAATAATAATAATAAATAAATATTAAAAAAAAAATAAAAGCAGCTATACTAAGAAAAAAAAAATTGAAAGTGAGACGTCAGAGAAGAAGAAATCAAACAACAACAACAAAATGAGGATAACTCCCTAAATTTGTGGTATTCTTATAAAGGGTTTGTTTTAAAGCATCTTAATTTCTTAAAATATTGACACCAAATCCCTTTATTTTTTTTTTTTTGGTTTGTTGGTGTATTTGGGTTTTTTTTTTACATTTTTTAAAATTATTTATTATTTTTTTTTAAATTACATTATGAAAAATATGGTCCCATTCAACACCACCACCCCCGCCCCCTACTCCCCCCACAGCAACACTCTCTCCCATCATCATGACACATCCATTGCACCTGGTAAGTTCATCTCTGAGCATCACTGCACCCCATAGTCAATGGTCCACATCATAGCCCAGACTCTCTCAAGTTCCATCCAGTGGGCCCTGGGGGGATCTATAATGTCCCGTAATTGTCCGTGAAGCACTATCCAGGACAACTCCACGTCCCGAAAACGCCTCCACATCTCATCTCTTCCTCCCGTTCCCCACACCCAGCAGCCACCATGGCTACCGTTTCCACACCCATTCCACATTTTCTCTGTGGACATTGGATTGGTTGTGTCCATTGCACATCTATGTCGAGTGAGGGCTTAGATTCCACATGGGTACTGGATGCACTCCTCCCGCTTCCAGTTGTAGACACTCTAGGCTCCATGTTGTAGGTGGTTGACCTTCTTCAACTCCATGTTAGCTGAGTGGAGTAAGTCCAATAAATCAAAGTGTAGGAGCTGAAGTCTGTTGAGGCTCTGGGCCTGGGTGTCATATTATCAGTCCAGAGATTCAAATCCCCTACATATATCATAAACCCAGCACCAACTACAATGCCAATAAAGTAGCATGCAAGTCTTGTGAAAAGAGATCCCCTCTGAGTCCAATTCCATCACGCAGAAACACCAGCTCCAAAGAAGGGCTATCTGTCATGGCAGTGAACCCCTTCTGCCATGACCATAGAACCCGTGGGTCTCTTTATCCCTCAAAAGAACCAATACCTGGGGTCGTATCTACCTTATCTGTCTCTTAGACTCTGTTCAGTTGTACATAGGGGTATTCCTTCTGACAACCTCCAGACTCTTTTTTAGAGACTCACAGCCTTATAATCTCATTTCTCCTTTCCATTTCCCCCTTACATTAGGTCAAACAGCTTCCCGAAGTCATGTTATTATATGTAGACAGGTATATTCTGCTGTTCCGCATTGAATCTTTAATTCAAGGACATTTTCTAGTTGCTTCTTCAGCTGGTATGTGGTAGTGATCCCTCGGTGCCAGGGAGGCTCATCCCCGGGTGTTGTGTCCCACGCTGGGGGGAATGCATCGCATCTACACGCTGAGTTTGGCTGTGAGCGTGACCACATTTGAGTAACATGCAGGCTGTCAGGAGGAAACCCCCAGGCACAATGCTACTCTAGGCCTTGTTCTTATTGCAGGTGTATAGGCTCAAAAGTGTAACCATTAGTATCACGAGCCCACTGTTGGGCCCTCCTTCCTTCCTGGTTCTTGCCGTTGCACCTGGAGGATTGCCGCTGCTCTCCCAGGGCCCACAACAGTGACCCCCCGGCCAGGAGCCCAGTACCCCCCCAGCTGTTGTTTTTGTTTCCACTATGAGTATATATAGACATTACCATATACCCTGGGCATATGCCCTGTATAACTCCCTGTCAACCATATATATCCTGTCAATAACATCCCATATCAGTATTCCTCCGCTGCCATTGTTGAACCACTCTGTGATCCAAAACTTCCCGTAAAGTGAATCCCAACATAATGTCAGCTTCAGAAGAGTCTTAGATCACCGAAATTCATATATACAATATATTTCCCCAGATCCACCATAAAACCTTTTCCCTTGCACAGCAATAATCTTTTAACTTATTCATATCATATTTCCTGAAACTGATGTACAGATTCCAAAACTATAGTTTTCAAACAAGGTGACATTTGTGCTTACTATGTGGTCCATATTTTAGGCTGTACAGTTTTCTAAATTTTTTAGTTATCCTATGTTTTGTCTTATGGTTTTCATTATTAGTCTGTCATCCCCTATATGATTTTGGTGTAATATTAGCTGTTTTATATTCATCCTCGTGTACTCCCACATAACTCCTCTTTTGCCCCCTTATTTACCTTTGTTCCATCCATTCCACATCCATTTTCCCCTCCCCTTAGGGCCCACAATGCCTGCCAATCTAATACCCTGGGAGCCGTCCTTTCTCACGAGAGATACAGTTCTCTCTATTCGACGGCATTAGTCTTCCCCAGGATATGGGTCCACCCCACCCAATGGTAGAACCCACCTTGGCAAAATGAGCCTTCAGCTATTCCCTCCGGAGTCCATCACGCATCAGACCATACTCCCTGAGCGTCCTAACCAGGTAACCCTCCTACTTATACTTTGATACGTTTTACTCAACATTTAGTTCTCAACGAACGTCTGACACTCTCCCATATTCGTATGTTGCCCCTCCCTCCCACCTATTTCTTGGACCTTATTACCCCTTTTCCCATCCCCAGCCCCCCTCAAACCCAGAAAACCCCACCTGAAGGTAACCCCTTGCCCCCATTTTGTCCCTTCTTTGTGCTCATACTTACCGCCATCTCATCACAGATTCCACCCCTGCAGACATTAACTCACATCCTTCCTCCACCCCCCGATTTCCTGTAAGCCACTTTTCCAGACTCTAGGTCTCTGAGGCAGTTAACTTATTTCATATTATTGAGGTCATATAGTATTTGTCTTTCAATGCCTGGGTTGCTTCACTCAACCTAAGATTCTCAAGGTTCATCCACGTTATCACGTGCGATTGTAGTGTATTGGTTCTTACAGCTGAGTAGTATTCCATTGTGTGTATATACCACATTTTATTGATCCACTCATCTGTTGATGGACATTTGGATTGATTCCAACTTTTGGCGATAGTGAACAATGCTGCTATGAACTTTGCTGTACATATATCGGTTTGTGTCCTTGTTTTCAGATCTGATGGGTATATACCCAGCAGTGGTATTGCTGGGTCATATGGCAAATCTATGGCTAGTTTTTTGAGAAACCGCCAAACTGTCCTCCAGAATGGTTGGATCCTTCTGCATTCCCACCAGCAATGGATGAGTGTTCCCCTTTCTTCACATCCTCTCCAGCATTTGTATTCTACTGTTTTTTTCAAGGCTGCCAATCTTATGGCAGTAAGATGGTACCTCATTGTAGTTTTGATTTGCATTTCCCTGATAGCTAGAAATTTGAGCATTTTTTCATGTGCTTTTTAGCCATTTGTATTTCTTCTTTAGAGAAGTGTCTGTTTAAGTCTTTTTCCCATTTTTTAAATGGGTTGTTTATCTTTTTGTTTTCAAGATATATGAGTTCTTTATATATGCAAGTTATAAGTCTCTTATTAGATATATGGTTGCCAAATATTTTCTCCCATTGTGTGGGTTCCCTTTTTACTTTCTTGACAAACTCCTTTGAGGTGCAGTAGGCTTTCATTTTGAGGTAGTCCCATTTATCTATTTGTCCCTTTGCTGCTCGTGCTTTTGGTGTGATATTCATGAAGCCATTTCCTATTACAAGGTCCTGTAGATGTTTCCCTACACTGCTTTCTAAGGTCTTTATGGTCTTGGCTCTTATATTTAGGTCTTTGATCCATCTTGAGTTGATCTTTGTATAAGGTGTGAGATGGTAATCCTCTTTCATTCTTCTACATATGGCTATCCAGTTCTCCAGGCACCATTTGTTGAATAGGCCATTCTTTCCCAGTTGAGAGGGTTTGGTGGCTTTATCGAATATTATATGGCTATATACATGAGGTTCTATATCTGAACTTTCAATTCGATTCCATTGGTCTGTGTGTCTCTCCTTATGCCAGTACCATGCTGTTTTCACTACTGTAGCTTTGTAGTATGTTTTGAAGTCAGGAAGTGTGATTCCTCCTATTTCGTTTTTCTTTTTCAATATGTCTTTGGCTATTCGGGGCCTCTTTCTATTCCAAATAAATTTCATAGTTAGTTTTTCTAGTTCCTTAAAGAAGGTTGTGTTGATTTTTATTGGGATTGCATTGAATGTGTAGATTAGTTTTGGTAGGATAGACATCTTAATAATATTCAGTCTTCCTATCCATGAACAGGGAATATTCTTCCATTTATTTAGGTCTTCTTTGATTTCCTTGAACAATCTTGTATAGTTCTCGATGTATAAGTTTTTTACCTCTTTATTTAAATTTATTCCTAAGTATTTGATTTTTTTATTTACTATTGTGAATGGTATTTGTTTCTTGATTTCCTCCTGATCTTGCTCATTATTGGTGTACAGAAATGCTACTGATTTTTGTGCATCGATCTTATAACCTGCGACTTTGCTAAACTCATTTATGAGTTCTAGGAGCTTTGTTGTAGATCTCTCAGGGTTTTCTATATATTGGATCATGTCATCTGCAAATAATGAAATTTTGACTTCTTCCCTTCCAATTTGAATGCCTTTTATATCTGGTTCTTGTCTCAGTGCTTGAGCAAGTACTTCCAAGGCAATGTTAAATAGGAGCGGAGACAATGGGCATCCTTGTCTTGTTCCTGAGTTTAGAGGGAAGGCTTTCAGGACTTCGCCATTGTAAACAATGTTGGCTTTCGGTTTTTCATATATACTCTTTATCATGTTCAAAAAGTTTCCTTGTATTCCGATCTTTTGGAGTGTTTTTATCAGGAAGGGGTGCTGTATTTTGTCAAATGCCTTTTCTGCATCTATAGATATAATCATGTGTTTTTTTTCTCTCAGTCTGTTTATATGGTGTATTACATTGATTGATTTTCTTATGTTGAACCATCCTTGCATACCTGGAATAAATCCCACTTGGTCATGGTGTATATTTTTTTAATGTGTTGTTGAATACGATTAGCAAGTATTTTGTTAGGTATTTTTGCATCTAGGTTCATTAGAGAAATTGGTCTGTAATTTTCTTTTCTTGTGGTGTCTTTGTTTGGCTTTGGTACTAGGGTAATGTTGGCATCATAGAAGGAATTAGGCAGTGTTCCTTCTGTTTTGATTTTTTGGAATACTTTCAACAGGATTGGTGTTAGTTCTTTCCGGAATGTTTTGTAGAATTCACCTGTGAAGCCGTCTGGCTCTGGGCTCTTCTTAGTTGGGAGATTTTTAATGACTGATTCTATCTCTTTGCTTGTGATTGGTTTGTTAAGATCATCAATTTCTTCTTTCATCAGTATGGGCTGCTTATGAGTTTCTAGGAATTTGTCCATTTCCTCTAAATTGTCATTTTTGTTGGAATATAGTTTTTCAAAGTATCCTCTTATGATAGTCTTTATTTCTGTGGGGTCAGTGGTGATATCACCTTTCTCATTTCTTATTTTGTGTATTTGCATCTTTTCTCTTTTTATCTTTGTTAGTCTCGCTAAAGGTTTGTCAATTTTGTTGATCTTCTCAAAAAACCAGCTCTTGGTCTTTTTTATTTTTTCAAGTGCTTTCTTATTTTCTATTTCATTTAGTTCTGCTCTTATCTTTGTTATTTCCTTCCTTCTTCTTCCTGTTGGGTTACTTTGTTGTTGTTTTTCTAATTCTGTCAAAAGTGCAGTTAGTTCTCCAATTTTTGCTCTTTCTTCTTTTTTGATATATGAATTTATGGCTATAAATTTCCCTCTCAGTACCGCTTTTGCTGCATCCCATAAATTTTGGTATGTTGTGTTATCATTATCATTTGTTTCAAGGTAGTCATTGATTTCTTTTGAGATTTCCTCTTTGACCCACTGTTTTTCTAAGAGTGTGCTGTTTAATTTCCAAATTGTCGTGTGGGGTCTGGGTCTCTGTCCCTTGCAAATTTCCAGCTTCACTCCACTGTGGTCAGAGATATTGTTTTGTATGATTTCGATCTTTCTGAATTCATTAAGCCTTTCTTTGTGGCCTAGCATATGGTCAATCTTGGAGAATGTTCCATGTGGGCTTGAGAAAAATGTATATCCTGCTGTGTTTGGGTGTAATGATCTATATATGTCTATTAGATCCAGCTCTTCTAATATACTATTCAAATGTTTTGTTTCTTTAGTGATTCCCTTTTGAGATGTTCTGTCCAGAGTTGATAGTGGTGTATTAAAATCCCCCCTATAATTGTAGATGCATCTATTCTTTCACTTACTTTTTCCAGCGTTTGCCTCACATATTTAGAGGCACCCTTGTTAGGAGCATAAATATTTATGATTGTTCAATCTTCTTGACAGATTGTCCCTTTCACTAAAATATAGTATCCTTCTTTGTCTCTCACAATTGTTTCGCATTTAAAGTCTATTTTGTCTGATATTAATATAGCTACTCCTGCCTTTTTTTGGTTGTTGTTTGCTTGTATGATTTTTTTCCAGCCATTCACTTTCAACCTCCATGAGTCTCTGGTTCTAAGATGTGTCTCTTGTAGGCAGCATATAGATGGGTCGTATTTCCTTATCCAGTGTCCCAGTCTGAATCTTTTGATAGGTGAGTTTAATCCGTTGACATTCAGTGTTATTACGTTTAGAGAGTTATTTATGGTAGCCATATTTTGGTTGGATTTGTGTTTGTTATATATTGTTTGTATTAATTTATCTTCCCCTTCTATTTTTGTCTTTCTTGTTGCTTTTACACTCTCCTCCATCTCTGACTGTCCTGTTTTTTCCTTTCTTCCTGCAGAACTCCCTTAAGAATTTCTTGAAGGGGAGGTTTCTTGTTGATATACTCTTTCAGTTTCTGTTTATCTGTGAATATTTTGAACTCTCCATCATTTTTGAATGCTAGTTTAGCTGGATAGAGTATTCTTGGTTGGAAATTTTTTTTCCTTTAGTACCTTGAGTATATCATACCAACGCCTTCTTGCCTCCATCGTTTCAGATGAGAAATCAGCACTTAATCTTATGGAGTTTCCCTAGTATGTGATGGCTTTCTCTTCTCTTGCTGCTTTTAGAATTTTTTCTTTGTCTTGAGCATTGGATAATTTGACAAGTATATGTCTTGGGGTGGGCCTGTTGGGGTTTATGACCAGTGGAGTGCGCTGTGCTTCTTGGATATGTACATCTGTCTCTTTCAGTAGATTTGGGAAGTTTTCATTCATTATTTCCTGCAACACTCCTTCTGACCCCTTTCCCTTCTTTTCTCCTTCTGGAATGCCTATAATACGTATGTTTGAATGTTTTGCGTTATCATTCAGGTCCCTAAGTCCTATCTGGATTTTTTTCTACCTTTTTATTGACCACTTCTACTATCTGTTTGATTTCCAATGCACTGTCTTCCACATCACTAATTCTCTGCTCTGCCTCTTCTAGTCTGCTGATATTTGCTGCAAGTGTATTTTTGATTTCTTGAATTGTGCTGTTCATTTCCATCATATCTGTTATTTTTTGCACATGTCTGCAATTTCCCCTCCAAGTGTTGTCTTCATGCTGTTAACCTCTTTCATTACTTCATCAAATTTGTCGGTGATAAATGTTCTGAGATCTTTCATTGCTTGTGCGAAGTCCTGCCCCCCTTTCTGATTGGATTCAGCCATGTTTTCCTGATTACTGGTTTGGTTTGTAGATTTTTGTTGCTGTCTTGTCAACATTTTTTCTTGACGGGTTTAATCAGTTCCTTAGGTTCTTTGTCTAGTCTTGGAGATTAATTAGCTGTTGTTTTTGCGTAAGTGTTATATCTTCTCTTTGTCACTTTGTTCTTCTTATTCCAATTTCTTATTGCTAGTTAAGCTCACTTTAAAGGAAAGTATTAGTGCTGGGGAAAGGCAATTGTGTAAGGGAGGAAAAAGTGTGAAGTAGTATTGGTGATATATGTTAACAAAGCAACAATATGAGTTCTGGGAGGATGGAGGTTAGATCATGTAAATTGTGTAGAGTTATAGAGGTAGGAAAGTACCTATAATGAGGTAGATGACTGAATATGGGAGGAATGTGGTACGTACTATGGGGCTATTGTTTTCGTGAGAGAGGGAAAGAGAAGAGAAAGGTAATAGTTTCAGGGATGAATACCAGATGTTAAACTAAACAAAGGTATTCGAAATTAAGAATTAGACACTTTGTGGATCAAAGAGAGGGAGATGGAATATAGGAGAGATAGCAGATGGTGGAGGATATCACGTTGTAGGGGAAAGGGGATAGTGTAGATAGGCTAAATCTATTCACAGAGAAATGAGGCAGTGGAGGGTGAGGAAACCCAGCAAATGTGAGGTATTTCCTGTAGGACCTTATTGTATTGTTAAGATAAAATTGTATAAGAAGAATATTGGGGACAGGAAAGAGAGGATTAAAAACAACAACAACAACAACAAAAATAAAATAAAATAAAAAAACAAAGAAACAAAAAAAAACAAAGAACAGAATCCCTGCCACCAGTCTCGGCTGGGTTCGGCTGGCTCGGCTGGGCTCTGGTCCCCCGCCCTCTGCGGCTCGGCTGGGCTTGGCTAGGCTCAGCTGGGCTCGGGTCCCCCGCCCGTCGCGGCTCGGCTGGGCTCAGCTGGGCTCGGGTCCCCCCGCCCGTCGCGGCTCGGCTGGGCTCGGCTGGGCTCGGCTTTCCCGCCCGCCGCCCGCCGCGGCGCAGCGCGGCTCGGCTCTCCCATTCGCCGCCCTCCGCGGCGCGGCTAGGCTCGTCCGAGCTCGGCTGGGCTTGGCCCCCTCGCCCTCCGCGGCTCAGCTGGGCTCAGCTGGGCTCGGCTTCCCCGCCCGCGGCTCGGCTGGGCTTGGCTGGGCTAGGCTGGGCTCGGCTTTCCCGCCCGCCGCCCGCCGCGGCCAGCACGGCTCGGCTCTCCCGCCCGCCGCCCACCGCGGCGTGGCTCGGATTCCCCGCCCACTGCGCACCGCGGCCCAGCTAGGCTACCCTGGCCACCGCCTGCCGGGGCTCCGCACGGTGCTAGCTACCTCGGCTCTGCCTACCCAAGGAGGGAATCCTCCACAGGTAGCTGGGATCTCCGTGTATATTTCACAGAGGGATCCTCTCTGTTACCTTCCCTCCAAATTGATGTCCAAACACCTTGGGACCAGGAAAATCCCGAAACAGCCCGGTCCCAAAGAGTCTCCGACGCCTCCCAGCCGATTACCTCCAGGAGCTAGTAACCGGTAAGTTCACTCAGCCGCCATCTTGCCTCTCTCCACTCTGTCCCAAATCCCTTTAAATGGCTCTGGCTACTCAACATTTTGTACTCCTTTCATAATTTTAGGTGGAGCCCATTTTCATCTTGTTCTGAATAACTAGTTAAACTCCACAGCCATTAAGTCCATTCCATTCTGTAGCATAAGACTCATTTCCACTATGAGCATTTTTCTTAGTCAAATGATTAATATCAAGTGAAAAATGGGTTTTATTTGTAGCACTGACACCATATACAAAAAAATAGAAAAGTGTTAATTTCTGGAAAATTAAACTTAAGTTTGTATTTCAGTTTAGCTCCACTTTACTTTGTAGACCATGACATTTAAGACTTAACTGGGTTTCATAAAGGTGATATTTTCTCTTTGAATTGTCATCCAAGCACTTATTATTTAATAATTCAAATACATTCCAATAAGAAAAGCACCAGTGTAATGTGGATTTAGACTGACCCATTATTTTTCTCCAAATGTTGCACAGGTGTTTAGAATACATTTTGGGGAAATTTATCACTTATCAAATCTGGCCTCTTAGTGTGCACCCACTATGGACTTTTATGGACTTTTGCCCCTTGCATAGTGACTGGCAGTGGCATTTAGAATTTACATTCTGAAGATCATCTGGCCACTGGTGATGCAAGAAGATTATTAAGATATCATACATGCTGCCCACCCCTATTCTCTCTCTCTGTTTTCCCTACTGAACTTAAAATGAGAGAATTAACGGTGCAAAATTAACATGCTTTGGGTTGAAATACATTACTCTTTGATCCCTAGTCAGTACATCACCTATGGAACTTAATATAAGAATGTGGTGTGCATATAAGCACAAAAATAAGAATTTTATGAAGTGCTCCTTCTCTTTAGCACATTTGCTTTAAGGACAGAAAAATGGTTTTGAAAAATGTTGGTTTTCTCCAAAGAATAAGGTCTTCTCTAGTGGAGACAGGAATCTCTTAGGAGGATGAATATGAAATTCTTTACAGAAGATAAAAAAAGGTACCTTGCTTTTGTCAATTAACTGCAGTATGAATGAAAATTTGTTGTTAGATGAACATTTCCTTGGTATTACTTTTTTTGTGAAATATGTATCTTTTTAAAAAGACAATAAAAAATCTATTCCAAAAAAATACTATTTTCAATTCTTAAAACTATCATCTTTAACTGTACTAAGCTTTGAAAACTCATACTGAATTATGAGCATTTTAAATGAAACTTTTTACTACAAAAGTACTCCATTTTGATGGTAGTTACAAAAGTCATAATCAATAGGAAAAATGACTGCAGAGGAAAAAATCCCCTATCACATATGTGATAACCTGATGCTGCCATATTTAATGTTCTCTTGTGTCAGAAACCTGTTGATAGGAGTCCCTCCATCTTTTCCTCCCACCCAAAAATAGCTAAATACCTCTATTGTACATCACATTTTCATATCTGCACTCAACTGAAAAAGAAGGAATCTAAGAAATTAGATTTTCTGTTTTAGACAAAAACTGATGAACTTATCTCAGCATTACATGGGGTCTCCTCATCTGCCCTGTCACTAGGGTGCTCCTCCACCAGGTCTTCTAGGGGTTGAGAGGGCATACAATAACCATTTATACACTGGGGTGCAGCTCACGCATTACTCAGAGAACTTTGCTTGACTTTTACAAGGGCCTCCAGTGTACACGGCTGGTTGGTTGGCAAGCACGGACTGTGCTGCTACTCAATCTTCCTTCATGAAAGAAAAGACCATGGAGACAAACAGGAAAGTAATATGAAATAATTCATTGGCTTTATATCTAAAGACAATCTTAATTAATGTGAAAGAGTTCATCTACAGACAGGACTAAATTGGACATTACAATTCAGTGACAAAGCCCCATCAGTTCTCCTGCCCAATTTGAAGTCCAGCTAAATTATCAGTATCTCCTTGTCATCATCCAGATAATTTCACCCTCCTAGGATCTCTGCTCACTTTGAATTTCTCATCTGTTTTATACGACTTTTTTAAAATCTTAAAATCAACACTATAAATATACCATATTAAAAAAATTAAATAAACCCTTGATCATCTCAATAGATGCTGAAAAAATTATTTGAAAGAATCCAACATATAGGAATTTTTTAAAATTGTTAGAAACAACAGTTACATAATATAAAATTTGTCATTTTAACTATTTTATGTGTATTGTTAATTCAGTGGCATTAACTGCATTTACAATGTTGTATTATCATCAACAATTATTCCAAAAACTCCTCCATTAGCCTCAGCATCCATTAATTATTAACCCCATATCCCTTTTCCCCAGCTCCTTTTATATTTGTCCTTTTATATTTGGTTCATTTCATTCAACAAAATGGTTCTAAGTTCTGTGCATACAGTAGCATATATTAGAACTTCATTTGTTTCCATGGCTGAATATATCGCATTAAAAACAAACAAAAAACAAAAAACAAAAAAACATTCAACTGTTGATGGACACTGAGGTGGTTTTGAAATTTTGGCTATTGTGACCAACACTTCTAAGAATATTGATTTAGAAATATTGGTTTGGGTTCCTATTTTCAAATCTTTAACATAGTTTGAATTCTGATCAAATGGAAATTCTATGTTTAATTTTTGAGGGCCTGTCAAAATGTTTCCCACAGTGGCTGCTCCATTTTACATTCCTTCCAGCAATGTATGGGCATTCCAATTCATTCACATTCACGCTGATTTCACTGTTTATTTTATATTTTTAAATAAGCAATCTTCATGGGCTTAAGTGGCATCTCCTTATTTTCTTGCTACCTCATGAAGATGGGCATCTTTTTATGAGCTTATTGGCAATTTGTATATCTCTTTTGAGAACAGCTACTCAATACTCAGAGCTGGATTCAAGCCCAGGAGTCCAAGCTCCAAGCACAGTTGTTTAGCTTAACATCAGTCACTTTATTTTAACATCATCATATTTTTTAATGAAACAGAGAAAGTTGCCAAAAATCATATTGGTGAATGCCTGCGTGAAGCAGTTGCCCAACTTGTCAATAGACACCTAGTAAATGAGAAAGAACAGCAATTAGAAGGGAGAATGATGTTATCTATTACAATGTTGTATTCCAAAACTTATAAAACAAAATAATTTTGTATTATCATTCATCTTACAATGTGTGTCTAAATCAACATAGTTGCCAACTCATGGAATTAACCAGAAAAGAACTCTGATGAAGAATCAGAAATGAATCATGTTTCTAATTGTAACAGCATCTAAAACAGAAAATGTTTCCTTGTAGGGTAGATCATGTGTGTGTGTCAGGGGGAGGTGGGAATGGAAAGGGAGTTGTGAGGGGAGTGTGTTGGAGGGATATAAGAAAGAACTTGACTAAGATTTTATCAGGATTTACTCCAGTAAGACAGGTGATAGGATTTTTGAAAGAGAGTTTTAAATATTTATTAAGTGAGTAATTATTGAATGATATTAGAATTAAATGAAAAAACTTTAAAGACAATAATGCAATAAGTATTCATCTGAAATTTCAACACTGTTGACTAAGACTTTAAGAAGGAAACAAGAAAAAAAAAATCACAACAGTGTTTGCAGAAACTCTACTGGAGAAGAGAAATAAAATTAGACTACTCCAGAAACAAGAAATGTTTCCTTTGTTAGAAGTGTACATTGATGGAGAGATAGATATATAATCCCCTCCCCAAACTCCCTAATCCCACATGACTGCTGTCCTTATAGAAAGAGAAGAGCAATCACAGACACAAGGGGAGCAGGCCATGTGAAATGGAGGCAGAAACTGGATTTATGCAAGTACAAGCCATGGGTCACCAATTATTGCCAGACTCTACCAGAAACTAGGGAGAGGTGAAGAAGCAAAGAAGCACTCTTCCTCGCGTATATTTTATTAATTTAATAATGGTGAGGATAAGATCTTTGATGTCCCTGATTTGTGAATTAAATTTGGTGTAATTGTTCTATTGTGACAAAGAATGGAAGAAACTGTAGTACTGATGTGGAGAAAGTGGCCATAGTAGTTGCTGAGGGAAGGGAGAGGGAAGAAGAGATGTGATGTGGGGGACATTTTTGGGACTTGGAGTTGTTCTCAATGATATTGCAGGGACAGATGCAGGACATTATATATACTGCCATAACCCACTGAATGGTCTGGGTGATAGTGTAAAGTATGATGTAAACTATAATACATTGCTACAAAATGTATTCATCAAATGCAATGAATGTGCCACTCTGATGAAATAGGTTGTTGATGTGGGAGGAGTGTGGGTGTGGGGAGTGGGGATATATGGGAACCTCTTATAATTTTAATGTAACATTTTGTGTGATGTCTATATCTTTTAAAAAGGTAATGATATAAATTTTTAAAAATGAAAAAGTTGTCCCAGCAAAAGAATTTCCAGAGGATAGACACCTTTAAGGCGAAACAGAAAGTTGCTGGTCCTTCGGTATATAATGGATACTTACTTTCCTTTTCACCTCTTTGAGATTGAGAAATGAGACATGGATGGTGTAAGTATAGTCATAATATTCTGTCTCTCTGCTAGCCCTAATTTTCTCCGGCCCAGTTCCATTTACTTCAGGACCTTGTGTATGTCTATTTGGTCATAGTTCGTTGTCACCTAATGGAGATGAGATCACAAATTAGATATTTCCCCAAAGTTAACTGGGCAAGAAATATTTGGATGAGTTGAGCTCTAGGGTTTAAGTTTTAAGTCAATAAATAATATGAGCCCTCCCCTATTGACTTAATTATTTATAACCCAATGTCATATATGTTCACTTTTACCTATGAAAGTAAAATTAAAACTTCCAAATCAAATCTCTTCACAAATAATTGGGGAAAATATTCTGTTGCTGTAGAACATGTCCAAAATCCTAAGATGTATAACTTCATTCTCTGTTACTTGTTTAGTAATAATGTTGAAAACACCTCCCTGGATGGCTTCCTTATATGTGTGTAATCCTGCCAAAGTCTCCCGTATTTTCAGCTGCTGTCTTCATACTCAGGAATAATTTGACCTCTGTTGTAACCTTAAATAAAATTGGGCTTAGTTTAAAAATGGACACCAGGGAAAGTCAGACAGAAAGGCAAGATATGAATAAATATGGTCCATTTTTGTTTATGTGTTTGCAAAAAGGTAAGAGAAGTTGCAAAAAAATTAAAAATATTGAGGAATACAGGCCATTTTCTTTAGAATACCAGGTGTCTACATCAGTAAACAATCAATGACTAACAAACCATCCCAAACTCAATGACTGACAATAACCAATTATGGTCTAGATGCTGTGAATATAAGTGGGACTTATATTGCAGTCACATGTCCAGCTCTAATATGTCACAAGTAGGAGGATAGGTACTTGCTCTTTCTCAGCATCATGTAGGTGGTTCTCCTGATATCATGCCTGGGAATGGAGGCACAAATAGTTTTGAGCCCAGTCTTGAAACCGGTAGCCTCAACTCAACTGCATTCTGTTGGCCAATGCAAATACTAAGACAGACTATGTCCAAGGAGAAGAGACATTGATTCAACCTAAGACAGACCAGGTCCAAGGAGAAGAGACATTGTTTCCACCTTTAGATGGAAAACCTGCAAATTCATAATGCAAAGGGCAATGGGGCAGATGTGGGAGGTAAATAATTTGGATATTTTTCAAACCACTGCTAAAGAACCCTGAACTATTATGTAAAATGAAGGTCATTGAATGACAGCAGTTTCCACTAACTTCCTTAGGCTCCTCTGACATCTGCATGTATTTTATGTGTGTGTATGTGTGTGTGTGTGAGAGAGAGAGTGAGAGAAAGAGAGAGAGAGAGAGGGAGAGAGAGGAGAGCACCTGACATATAGTAATAGAGGTAACAGATACAGTCACAGTCACATTGGGATGCTGTGTTTGCCTCTTGTGTTTCCTCCATAAAGGCATAGAGGTAACTCATACAGGCACAGAGGTGCAGCATATGCCTCTCATATTCCAGTGCTACATACATCAAAGACTCAATTAAAATCTGATTCAGCACTACATCTGAAACACAATGAACATGACATTTCTGCAGATGGACAGCTTAAGAGCTGAAGATTTGGAATTCTGTTACTGTGGAAGTGACCTAGTGAGGGGATGAAGTTTTGAGTCATGACACAAAAGTACCCTTGAACGGAGAAGGAGGGTTTTGGGCTGTGGTGGGCACTTAGCCCAATGTCAAGAGTAGGTACCAATTTGAGAGTAAGAGCTGGATGTCTCTTAGGGATTTTACTTCCTCTCCAATAGCAGATTCCCTCAGGGACCTCTGATTATACATTTTTCACAGTCAACTACCAAAAAAAAAAAAAACAATTTCACTTTTTGAGGCAGAAATGATTTTGTCAATGTTCATCATCATAAGAGTTCTCAGTAAGTTCTCTTACCATTTCCAGTTAGATCTCTTTGGGACATCCCAGATTGTATACTCTTTGGGATTCAAATTAGAACTAAGTCATTGTCTATGCCAAGGACATAAGTTACTTATAGAAACTGAAGGTTTTCACATCTAATGTCTCATTTATCACTCAAAAAGTGCATGCATCTAACTCACTGTAATGTGATTGTCTCTTTTTTTTACTAAACCATTTTCTTAATCCTTAGTTTATATTCTTAATCTCTCTTCACACCATTGTCTCCTTGTCAAGAGTTAATGTGATTTCTCTGGTCTAAATCCCAGGTCTCAGGCAATTTATCTAGAAGTCAGTTCATGGCTCAGCCTCAGGCTCCTGCAGGCACCTGTGCAAGGTTGAGGGAACTTCCTCACTCACCATTGACTGGAATCATCCCCTCTCACCTCTGGGTCTGGACTCATTTTGAACTGCAATTGGCCATTCATAACCAAGCAGATAATGCTTATAATATATAATTGCTTTCTTGTGCTGATCAAATTGTCCCACCATAACCTCCATGAACTATGGATTTAGGGAAAGATCCTGATGACCACCAGTGGGCTATGAGCTCTGGAAGACAGTGACAATTTCTCTGTGAGCCATGTCCTTGTAGCTCCAAAAGGATGACCAAAACACACTGGGAACGGAATAACTGGTGCATAATGTAACAAACCCCACATGAAAATCTGTCCAAGAAACCTCTGCCTTTACTTCCACCATGCTCACTTAATACCCTCTTATATTTTCCCTCAATCCCTTAAAAGGTAAACCCTAGGGATATACCCAAAAACATCATACCAAAAGCCCTAATTACACTAAATTACTTTTCTTTCAATTCTGAAGGTCTCTCTCCTACCAACAAGCACTGGGGAGGACTCCGCTCTATACCCACACCAGTGCCTTTGGTGCACTGGAAAGACCCTCTAACACAATGATGGAACGGGCCACATCCCCTACTAACACAGGGGTGAGGGTTTGCTTGTGTCTTTCCAGAAAATGCAGACCAGCCCATCTGGGTTCCCAGCAGATTGCTATGGCCTGCCATGCCCACCAAAAAATGAGATGGCCGATCCTCTGCCGCCGAAGATGACCCCCTAGACAATCACTCAACTCACAGGTGAAATACATAACCTGTCCCTGGAAGAAAGGCAAGAAGGAGGAGGCCCTGTAAGATGACGCCGTCAATGCTGTACTCCTGCCCGTCCCACGCATTGCATCATATGGGGAGACATCAAATCATTATGCACAGAAGCACAACGTATGGCAGCTGCCCCTGCAACACCTGAAACCCTCTTCCTCCTCATCTGCTCGATCCTCACAGTGAACTCTGCTCACAGACAGCAACTTTGGACTGAGGTAAGGCATCCGCCTCTTCTTATGCCCATGGACACAGATGCTCCACAGTTCCCAGCCGCATTTGCCACTGACTGTACCCTCGACTTGCCATGTCTCAACGAACCTATGATATCGAAAAAATGGAACAGATCACTGAACAGCTCGTTAGAACATATCCTCAAGTTTACTGTGCAGAACAGAACCACCGAAAAAGATAAAGACTGGGTTCAACTTCTATCCATCATTCTTGGGGATTTCGTAGGAAATAAAAATAGTAAAAGAAGCTATAATAATAAAATGGCTCTTTTATCGGTCTCACCAGTCATTTTCCTGTCACCAATATCAACTGGACCGACCGCCGTTCCAACACGTCAAGGCCACTCAGCCCGCCTTGGGTACATTGGCCGTACCAGTTCCTCATAATTCCTTCCACCAAAGTATCTGAGCTTCCCCCTGGGCCAATTGCATCCCCACGAAACCTCCAAATGGCAAGATTACACCAACTCTTTGGGCCACCGGCAAGATTACACCAACTCTTTGGGCCACAGGCCCAGACATAGAAAAAGACATGCTACCCTACACGAGTCACGACCCTCGACTTATACTAAGAACAATTTTTGGATGATGGACACTTTGTGGTGAAAATGCCTGCATGGACTTGCATCCTTTCATCACTATAAACTCTACCTTAACCAACAGAACATGGAGAACATTAAATAAGACATTGAATGGGACTTGAGAGGGAAATCCTAACATAATTAGCCATAAGCCCTCGCATTATACTATGCTAATATGCTTCACCCTACCTTTTCTGTTTACTGTTAGCACCAATGAGTCCTTCCAGTGCTATAACTCCTCCAGCTGCAATATCACCAACTGTTGGAACAGCTCAGCTTTCCCCTATGCCATCCCCGAGTGCATCCCCACATTACTGTGGGTGCCTATAAACGCTACTAACTGGGAAGGTCCCTTTAATATCATAACTCATAAACAAATCCACTCCAAAAGAGCCATTGGCTTTATAATCGCTGTAATTATAGCCATCATCACCAGCCTAGTCAGCATAGGCACAGGCGTGGCAGCCTTCATCCAAACCAATCACACTGCAACCACACTAAACCAGCTGGCTGAAGAAACAGCCACCACATTTGACACACAGTCTCTCATTAATAGTCATATCCACGGCGCCTTACTTAACCTCCAACAACAAATAGATCTCTTAGAAGAAGAAACATATATGCTTTGGCAACTTATTCATACCCATTGTGACCAGCGATTCCCCTCCATATGCGTTACCCCAATTCCCATAACTAACACTTCGCTAGCTCGGCAGCAACTCAAAACCCACCTACTTGGCCCTTGGAATCAACAGTTCCTCAACCTCACTCAGCTATTAACATTCCAAATCTTATCGATTAACAACACCCGAGCCTCTGAAGTAGACACCTCTTTACTAGCTGCAATGCTAGAGTGTGTACGGTCCCTCCGATCACCTCCCAACATTCTGCTATGGCTTATAATAAGAATCTTAATTGTTGTCATATGTATTGTCTATCAATGTATCAACAAAAGCTTTCAAGCTTTATCCCAAAAAACTAAAGAACTAAAATTAATACAATTGGCTCTAATTAATAACAAGGGGGGAGTTGTAGGTAGAGCGCCAGAGATATTCAGTCTGGCTGTGTTGCAGGCGACTAGATGAGCACACTTTCTAGTCCACACGCTTTTGGGCACACCCAAAAGATGGCACACCAGCACTGAGCCAAATGTCTCCAGACACGTCTCACCCTCCTCCCATAAATCCTCCACCTATCAGCTATGCCCTGTATGCCAAACCGCGATATAAACACTGCAACTTCCTGAATAAAACAGACGTGCATCATGAACCCGCCTCCAGAGTGAGTCTATCTCCGTTTTCCTTACCCCAATGAGCCCCTCGTTCAACAGTAAACCAGATAGATATATTTAATATTAACATTTACCAGCAATAGTGTTTTTTTTAGTCCACATTTTTTAAGGTTTCTGAGATGTAAAGACAAGTGCTTTTCCTCCTACTTACTACTTTCTAGTGCAAAATATTATTTACTTACTTATACATACACTCCAGGAACTGAGAATTGACATTATATTATTTCATTAGATGTACAGTTG
This sequence comes from Dasypus novemcinctus, assembly GCF_030445035.2. NCBI lineage: Eukaryota > Metazoa > Chordata > Mammalia > Cingulata > Dasypodidae > Dasypus > Dasypus novemcinctus. Next base: position 57,248,546 of record NC_080691.1, on the reverse strand, counting down.
TTTAACAAAGAACTTCACAAGTCTTAGTAATTCAAATACCAATTCTCCATATATTTTAATATTCATTTGCTAAAACATAGATGTTTATCTTCATTTGTCTCACTACATTTTTACAGCTCAAAGATTTCTTCATGGACAGGCAAATTTATTTCAATAATATCAGCATAAGTTATTTTCCATTTTACTTTATGAGACTCTTGGTAAACGTGACAGTTGTTTGAAGGAAAAGTGTTGCTATTAGGAGGTGGGAGGTGTTAAAGTCTTGACACTCCCAGTGATTCAATATTCTTAGTATGTACCCAGTTCCACAATCTTGTGATGGTTCTAATAAATGTTTTAAAAACACCTATGCAGGTAGTCTAACTAGCCAGCTTACCATGTCTATTCCCATGCTTGATACCAGCATAGGTATCCTCCTCCTCCACTTCCTCCTCTCCTCTACCTCTTCATTTCTAGGACAGGATCCAGTTCATAATGGGCAAGAAAATTGTTAATGATAACTAAAATATTATAAGTAATAAAAATAATATCTTAAATTTTTTAGCAGAAACACCAAAAGGGACAGTCAGTAAATTATTGATTCCTTTGTTAACACTCAAATTTCTCTAATGAAAATACATCTTAATCAAACATTTCCACTGTATTGCTAATTTTTATTCTATGAAAATATTGCTTGACTTCTCTGTTCAAAGATATCAAAAGGGGTCTGCCCAAGGATCTCAGGACCACATAGCCTGAGGATCACATGAGGGACAGGTGCAGCGGGAACTTAGGACCAATGATCCAAGAATTCAGGATCAAGGAAGGTTCACAGGAAATATATGGGAGCTTCTTTTCACCATCTGTGTTTTCTTTACATGAGTTATTTTTTATATCACTGTAGGAAGGCTCAGTGTAGGCTTAGTCTTGATTCCACTGTTTGGCTTGGGATGGGGTTCCTGGAATGTCATTAAATCATAGCTATTTAGGCAATATCATTTATAAATAAAAGCTATAATTTGTTTTTTTAATTTTTTATATTTTTTGAAACAATATATATAGAGGTTCAGACACCTGAATTAACATAAACAAATGCCAACTTCACAATGAATTTGTAAAACAAGGTGTTGTGAAATATATCACAAAGTAAGAATGCATTTTTATCTTCTACACTGTTTCTCACACTAACAAAATTTACTCTAACTGTGGATTTGATTTTCCTGCCTGCAAGTGCCCCAGACCTCCTCCCCCAATGGATGATCTAAATGCTTCATGCATTAGGTCTTAAACTTAGAACTTACCTTATGATATTATCCACAAATTCTACCATAATCATTGATGAATTTAGTGTCCAAGCCAAGTCCTTTTCACCTCGCTTTGCTGTCTCACCCCCTTGGAACCAGGCTAAACATGAATATCTTAACCCATATTTATTATTCAATCTTAAACTAATATTATTGAATTGCTCCATTGCAATATGCTCCATTTAAGTTCTGTTAATGATTTTATAAATTAGAAAGAGATATTCACAGATGAGGGAATGAGTCATCATTCAGGTGAGGCCACCGAGGCTGATTGGTGTAACATGTCCCAGTTGCACAGGGGTGGCATGTCAGGAGCAGCACCAGGACACTTGTTTCTCAGGCAATCATGGTGGTCAGAAGTGAGGGCACATCAGATCCTTTCTGGTAACCATGGGAAAAATACCAATAACAATAGCAATGAAAATATCAAACAACACTTACAACTTACTAAAATTACAAACACAGGAACTTACTCCTAAGAAATGAAATCAGCAAAGTGGAAAAGGTAAAGCCGAACACTCTTCCCTCCAGTGAAACTTTGTAAAACAACAAGATCTGTTCAATATATACATACTGTATATTTCATACATTTAATCCATATATGTACAAACACACATAACCATATATAATTCACAAGAGTAGTAGTACAATGAACATATTCCCAAAAATACACTTTATTCTTCACCACATCAGGCACCAATATCCACTCATTTATCTCATGGCCTGCCTGTAAGTGGGGAAAATGTACTTGGTGAGGGAGAACCCTAGGAGAAGATCATATTCACCAAGGGCTCAGCCAGTATCCTCCTCTAGGGTGTCTAACCCAATGACCATAGCTCATCACTTTTCATTTTACATAGTTACTTCCCAAAAGCAATCACCATATGAGGAGATAGATGAAAGCACAACAAAAATTTACTTAACTTCACATCCCTTCTCAGTCTGAAATATTTCGTGGGCATGATGCACCTCATTCACAAGAACAAGAAGCCATTTTCATTTTTTCTCTTTCTGCTGACAGCTCCCAAATGTGAGTTTCATAGGGATTCAGATAAGAAAGTAATGGAGATTAATCATCTGAGCACATGACTCTCTGTGGTTTTCTTTTTCCTCAGGTGCCCTGTTACAGGTTTAGCTGAAAGTGTAGTGGCCTGGCCTGGTGAAACCCTTACAGACCCTATCCCTCACCTGCACTGCCTCTGGATTCTCTTTAACTAGAAATGGTATGAGATAGACCCAACAGGCTCATTTAATAGGGCTGGAGTGTGTTGGTGAGATAGCTAGTAATCATATAACCAAATCTTCAGTCCCGACTTGACATCACTAAGGCCATCTCCAAGAATGAAAATTTTTTAACCCTGAGGAGCTTAAGTTTTGAAGACACAGATATGTGTTGCTGTGCAAGACATACAGTGAAGGGAAGTCAGGCTTAACCCAGACACAGATCTACCCTCAAAAGTACAGGAGGTTGGCTGTCACTGTGGGCCCCAAGGGGAGGGGAAAATGGATGTTAAATGGATGGAACCAAGGTAAATGTGGGGGAAAGAGAGGAGCTTCGCGAGAGTACATAAGGATGGATATAAAACATGTAATATTACACCATAAACATATAGGGGATGACAGACTAATAATGTAAACCATAATGTAAAACATAGAATAACTAAAAATTTACAAAACAGTATATCCTAAAGTATGGACCACAATGTAAGCACAGATGTCACCTTGTTTGAAAGCTATTGTCTCGGGGTCTGTACATCAGTTTCAATAAATATGATATGAATAAGTTAAAAGATTATTGCTGTGGAAGGGAAAAGGTTTTATGGTGGATGTGTGGGAGTACTGTATATTGTATATATGAATTACTGTGATCTAAGACTCTTGTGAAGAGAAGCTCAATAATTAGGAAAAAAGAAAAGAAAAAGATAGGATGTAGAATTTTTCCAAATCAATATGTATTCTATATCTAACCTTTAAACTCATCGCTATATTCCATTTTACCAGTAAGGGAACCTGACATTATATTGGGCTTCACTTTTCAGGAAGTTTTGGATCACAGAGTGGTTCAACAATGGCAGCAGAGGAATACTGGTATAGGATGTTATTGACAGGTGATATATGGTTGACAGGGAGTTATACAGGGCATGTGTCCAGAGTGCATGGAAATGTTTGGATATACTCATAGTGGAGACAATTAAAAACAACAGCTGGGGGGGTACTGGGTTCCTGGCCGGGAGTGCTCTGTCGTGGTCCCTAGGGGAGCAGCGGCAGTCCCCCAGGTGCAACGGTAAGGACAAGGGATGAATGAGGGTCCAACAGTGAGCCCTGATACTAATGACTATGCTTGTGAGCCTATACGCCTGCAATAAGAACAAGGCCTAGAGCAGCACTGTGCCTGGGAGTTTCCTCCTGACAGCCTTCATGTTACTCAAATGTGGCCAGTCTCGAAGCTAAACTCAGAATGTAAATGCAATGCCTTCCCCTCAGTGTGGGACATGACACCCAGGGATGAGCCTCCCTGGCACTGAGGGATCACTACCAAGTACCAGCTGGTGATGCAACTAGAAAATGACCTTGAATTAAAGGTTCAACGTGGACCAGCAGAATATCCCTGTCTACATATAATAACAGGAGTTTAAAATGCTGTTTGACCTAATGTAAGGGGGAAATGGAAAGAAGAAATGAGTTTATATGGCTATGAGTCTCTAAAAAAGAGTCTGGAGGATGTCAGAAGGATTGCCCTTATGCACACCTGAGCAGAGTCTCAGAGACAGATAAAGTAGATACAACCCCAGGTTTTGGTTCTTTTCAGGGCTAAAGAGACCCACAGGTTCTATGGTCATGGCAGATGGGGTTCACTGCCATGTCAGTTGGCCCTTCTTTGGAGCTGGTGTTTCTGCGTGATGGAGCTGGACACAGATGGGATCTCTTTTCAGATGACTTTCATGCTACTTTACTGGAATTGTAGTTGGTGATGGGGTTTAAGATATATCTTGGGGATTTGAATCTCTGGACTGACAATATGATAGCCAGGCCCTGAGCCTCAACAGACTTCAACTCCTACACTCTGATTTATTGGACTTACGCCACTCAGCTAACATGGAGTTGAAGAATGTCAACCACCACACCATGGAGCCTAGAGTGCCTACAACTGAAAGCAGGAGGATTGTATCCAGTATCCATGTGGAATCTAAGCCCCCTCTTGACATAGATGTGCAGTGGACACAACCAATCCAATGTCCACAGAGAAAATGTGGCATTGGTGTGGGAAAAGTGGCCATGGAGGCTGCTGGGTGCAGGGAATGGGAGGAAGAGATGAGATGTGGAGGCGTTTTCGGGACTTGGAGTTGTCCTGGGTGGTACTTCAGGGACAATTACCGGACATTGTCGATCCTCCCAGGGCCCACTGGGTGGAACGTGGGAGAGTATGGGCTATGATGTGGACCATTGACCATGAGGTGCAGCGATGCCCAGAGATATATTTACCAAATGCAATGGATATGTCAAGATGAGGGGAGAGTGCTGCTGTGGGGGAAGTGGTGGGGTGGGGGCGGTGGGGTCGAATGGGACCTCATATTTTTTGAATGTAATATTTTTTAAAATTGAATAAAAAAATTTTTTTAAAAATAAAATATATTTTTAAAAAAAGTACTGGATGGGTTTGGGATTCAAGAGCTCTCATGACCACTAGGGGGCGAGCAGGGCCCAAACCAGGGGCAGGTGCAGGGATGGGCTGCAGGAGTTTCCTGGTTTTGCCTGGAATTCCTTCTTTTTTAACTTTTTTATGTTTATGTTTTAACTTTATTTTGTATATTTAATAATTGAAAATATAAACAATCATCAGGGTTCTCTCTTCTTTGTTCCCAGCAATTAAACTCCAGAGAACTGCTATTGAATCTTTTCTAAGTCGTGCTATGCTATATCAAATATTCAAACACAGAACAACTTTCTATTTTCATTGTTGCTACCTATATTTTTAAATAAACACAAGCATATTTTGGTAATTTGTCTCTGTATTCTGAATATGCTTGAAAGCTAAAAAAAAAAAAATCTTGTATTTACCATCTCTGTCAAGTTAAATATCTCAAATTAACTCATCTTGTAGAGAGTCCCCTAACTAAATAGCACTCACCCGCCATCATGTAGACACCCAATTCCTCAGAGCAAAGGAGGAGGAAGCGGGAAAGCCTGGTCCTCTCTTGGGGAAGCATCCAAGTGCCTCACTTTGTTCTTTCCCTTTTGTGTGGCACCACAGGCCAGGTCCTGCACTTATATTAAATTCATCCAAAATTATGTACCTATTTCATACAACACCACACAGGTTTTCAATATATAATAGATACATAAGATAAAAATAACAAGCTCTCAATTTATTGTTATTTATTCAGAAGAAAATTCCTGATATCATTTATATTTAGCTAATACCTTTTTAACATTTTTTCTTAGAGTACCAGTAAATCAATTATATATAGACACATTCTATTTTCCCTAAATTTATTAGCCTTTTTATATAAATATAGTATCATACTCCTCATTTTCTGTGAAGCAGGTAAGGTCATCTGAGACAACTTGTCACAGTCTTCCTCCCTGCATATCCACAGTTTTGTGAAAGCAGAGTTCATGTGCTAGTCTTCACAGACAGTCCAGGCTTACTTTAGATGTGTGCTTGGATTTCAGATCACAATGCATACTGGGAAGCCAATCCTGAGTCCAAATGGCTCCACCCTGCACTGTCTTTCCTCCTGAGAATGAGCTTCCCCATTGTTGCCCCTTCTGTTTAAGAAATGACTGTTCCTGTCCCTGGTTTTTCAGACGCCAGTATACCTATAGTCTCCAGGTCCAGGACAGAAACACCTTTCCAACCACAACTACCCCATGAAGCACTCCTGGCTCACTGCCTGTTTTACTCTCTGATCTGAACTATCTGGGGAGAATCTGGAATATGAACAGATGGGCAGTATTGTGAAAACCATCCAAGTGTCCTGTCCCTTCTCCTAAGGCAATATTTGGCCTATCATGTATTTTGGCCCCATGAGTATATTTTCCTCAGTTTCTTCCAATCATGCTGCACTGGATTTTCCCCAGTGTCTTCAGCTGCCCAAATCTATCATGTCCAGGTTAAGGGTTTTATTTCCAAATGAGGAGAGGGAATGTGGTTCTGGACATACTTTCCGTGATGGACTCTATTTCCTTCCTAGTCTACTGGATCCCAACAGTGCCCAGAAGACACAAGTTTTGTTTATTTTAAAGGTGCAGTTCATTCTTTGTTTGATAATGCAGCTAGGGAGGCAAGGGTGGTTGTATTTCTACAATGGATGTTGTCCCTCTCCCTAATCACCAGTTAAGGAGAGGAGTTTTCTTTGTTTTGTATGCATTGTAGAGTTGTGTGTGTGTGTGTGTGTGTGTGTGTGTGTGTGTGTGTAGATTCTCTCTAATTCTAGAAGAAAACCCTGCAGGGATCTGGTCCCTGGGAGGTTCACTCCAACAACTTCACCAGACTTAGTGTTTAGAAATATATTAAAAATTTCTAGTTTAATCTTCTTATATGTGATCTAGCAATACCTGCTACAGCTAGGTTTAAGTTTGGGTTCTATTTCTCTTTCTTGACACCTCTCTGCCTTCAGATTTCAGGACTTTTCTTTGCTCTGTGACTTCAATTCTCTGATGTGTTTAATACACTTTCTGACTTTGCAGTTTTTTGCAGGTCTCTTGTTTTTGTTGTTATTGTTAGAAAAAGAAAAAATATTTTTCTTACTGAGCTACATCTCCAATAAATGATAGCTCCTTTTCAATTAATACCTCAGTCCTCAAATTATGTTTTTCTGCTTATATTTTACTAAAGTCATCAAGGAGAACCCAGGCCACACCTTCCATGTTTTTCTTGGAGATTTCCTAAGCTAATTGTCACTTTAAAATTCTGCCTTCCATTAGTAACAGAACACATTTCTGCAAACTCCCCTGCCACTTTATAACATAGATTGCCTTTCTCCCCATTTCCAGTAACAAATTAATTATTTCATCCTAAGCCCTCAACAGGATCACCTTTACCAGCCATATTTCTACCAAGAGTTTCTAAAAGACAATCTAGGCTTTCATTATTCCATATTTTTAGATCTTTGTTACAGAAATACTTCCCACTACAAAATTGACTGCATTTTTATACGGCTTCTATAAAAAATACCACAGTATATTTGGCTTGCAAAAATGGAAGTTACTGTCTTAGAATTTTGGAGATTGGAGGTCTAAAATCAAGATATCAGCAGGACCAATCTATCTCCAAAATCTGGAGTTAGCTTGCTCGTAATATATAATATAACACTATCTGCCTACTTCTGACTCTGACTCTGATTCCTGACTGAGTCCAAACATTCTCTGAGAGTAAGGATAAAATTGTGTTGGATTAAGGCACACCCTGATTAAATTTGGCCTCAATTTAACTAATAATATCTTAAAAGAACCTATTTCCACATAGGCTTACATCCGCTAGACCAGGTGGTGGGATTTCAACAAGTTTCACTCCATAACAGGATTTATAGTCTTGGGCATCATTCTGATACTACTAGACTTCAGACATCTCTAGAGAAACTGCAGTCAACAGGATGTACATTCTTCATTGGCACAAAATGAATGTTCTGTGGGATATAGCATATGATATGCCAAAAAACTCACCTCAATAAATGTATAAGTATAGAAGTAATATAAGGTATGTACTCCAAACATAAAGAAATGTAATTTACAATGAATAACATGAAAATCTGGAAAATTAACAAATATATAGAAATAATGAATTGACTCCTAGATTAACTGATCTTAGAGGAGATCAAAAGGAAAATAATAAAATACTTTGAGATGAATGAAAATGAAATACAGCAGAGCAAAATTGTGGATGCATATATAATAGTGCTGAGAGGGAAATGTATAGCTGTAAATGCTTGTATTAAAAAATAAAGACCTCAAATAAACTACTCTAACTCTCCTTCTTTAGACAATGGAAAAATAAGAGCAAACTAAACTTAAAATTAAAAGAAGAGAGGAGATACTAAAAATTAGAAGAGGAATTAATGAAATGGGGAATACAAATAAATATATTATTCAAAACTGATTTTATGAAAAGAACAATATCATAAAAAATTAATGACCTTTCCTTAAATTAACCAAGGGGAAAAAAGATGGAGAGACGACAAAATTTCTAGAAAAAGGTAAAAGGAGGTATAACTACAGAATTTAAAGAATTTTTAAAAATGATTATAAAGGAGTCCCGTTAACAAGAGAAATATAATTAATTGTATAACTTAGGTGAATTCCTAGATATTTATGAACTATCAAAATTTGCCTAGAAATAGACAATCTGAGTAGGCCTTTAACATTAAAATGATTCAATTTAATAATTATAAAAAAACATATTCACAAAATTGTCCAGGTCAATATATTTATAACATCAAATGGTAATTTTTTTTTTATAATTTCACCTATGCCACACAGTTCTAAATGTTGAATCCTAAAATCTGTTTAACGAAGTGCTCCAGTTTTCTGGTTTTTATTTTCAGTATACCTTGGTCCAAAGTTAAACTTTACAATGGGGATTTCCAAATATATTGTAAAATCACTCTGATAATATCCAAACTATATATTCAGGGATTTATTACTATTTCATTGAGTTTATGGACCAATTTCTTTATACAGTTTATGGACCATTTCTTTATGGAAATTGATATTTTGAAATATTTTTTCAATGTATAACTATGATATGTCCATTTACTTAATTTGATCCTCTTTACCTCTTAATAGTACTCAGAAGTTTTAAGAAGAGATATTTAAACTTGTGTTTAGCCTGGATACCTAGGTATATATTTATATTTGCAACTTTTTCAAGTGATGGCCTTTTCCTCTCATTAGCTATATCCATCCTATCAGAAAAGAAATTTGCTTAAATTTTGTGTGCTTATAAATATTGTGCTTAGGAGTCTTAGTTAAATAATACTTTATTTCTCCTAGTTTTCTATACTTTTATTTATTTTGTGGAGGTACCAGTGATTGAATTCTGAACCTCTAACATGGGAAGCAGGTGTTCAATCCCTGAGCTAAATCTGCTCCCTATAATTTGTCTGTGAAATCTTGTTTCTGTGAAAATAATTGTCACCTAAGAATATGGAGGGATTTACTTTCCTTATCTCTATTCATATATTTACTTAATCTCATGAAAATGAAAATGTAAAATAGAATTTATATCTGAATCCCATGCTTATCTCTTTCATGATCTTCAAGGGAAGCTTTCATTATTAGCCATTAACTGTGAAATTCATTAATTGTAAATAGGTTTTATTAAACTAGCTTTACCTTTTTATTAGTGAATTTTAAAACTAAAACCACTTAAAATTACATGAAGGAAAACAAAATCTAGTTGTGATAAATCATATCTTATAAATACATGTATTTGGCTTACTTAAATTCTTCCATATTTCTGCATCTAATTCCACAAGAGGCATAGGTTTGCAATTTCCTACTCTTCTGAACAAATTTGCCAGTTTTTATCAAGTTATTCTTTGAAATGAGTTTTCCTATCATTGTGGCTCCAAGAGAGGGCTCAACTAAAATCCCTCCAACTATAGTCATCATTCCATATCATTGTTCCAGTAGTATCAGAGGATCTCTATCCTTGATACAAATTCTTCATAAAGTAAGGGAGACCAGGGGCAGCAGTATATAGGGTAGGTGATAACTTTGAAAACAGGACGTCCCCAGAACCTTTTTCCAGACACAGAGAACATTCTTCACCCACTCCCACAATGCACAGATAGCAGTGTTGAGAGGCACCTTGGGATGACCTGACCTGGACTTTATTGGATAAGGGAACATGAGATTAGGACTTTGGAAAACATTTTCTGTAGTTTTGAATATACACAAGAACTGCATTCCTTCTTACCACTTTTTATTTGTGGGGAGAATAAGTACTTACATCTCATTCTAATCCATAGACTAGAGTAGGATGTCCCTGTCATCTGAGTTAGTTTATTTTTCAGGTCCTTAGTAGTTTTAATTGTTGATGAGCTCATGGCATAAAAGTACCCAGACAATTCCAAATTTGAGAAAAGGAAGGGGTGACAGAGCAGCTATGTGCATCAATTGCAGGAATCCTTTTTTACCTGGGATCTAGAGGCAAGGGAGGAAGAATCGCTGCTGGGCAGTTCTTATTACCCCACAGGGAGAAAGTCAGGCAAATGCAGCCCCTCCTCTGCTTATGAAAATCAGCTCATCTTCTCTTCCTGCAGCTGCTGAAGAGGAGCCCACTTGTGCCTCTGTCGTTCCTCAGGGACTACCACCATGGGAACTGCACTGATCTGGGCTTGTCTCATCATCACTGTCAAAGGTAACCTCCCTCCTGTATCAGGATCAGTTGTGACTACTCTACCTGGGACTGTTCTGATTCTGTTTTCTGTGTCTTTCTGCAGGTGTCTTGTGTGATGTTCAGTTGGTAGAGTCAGGAGGAGATGTGAGAAAACCTGGAGCTTCTTTGACTCTCTCCTGCAAAGCCTCTGGATTCACTTTCACTGACTACTCAATAAACTGGGTTCGCCAGGCTCCAGGGCAGGGGCTGGAGTGGGTGGCACAAGTGAGTCAACCAAGTGGAAGTAAACAGTGGTACTCTCCATCAGTTCAAGGGAGATTCACAATCTCCAGAGACAACCCTACAAGCACAGCCTCTCTTAAAATGACCAACCTAAAAGAAGAAGACACAGCTGTGTATTACTGTGTGAGAGACACAGTGAGAGGAAGTCAGGGGGAGCTCAGACTAAAACCTCCCCTGCATGGCCTGTGAAGGTACTGGGTTGCAGGGGGAGTTCACAACCACCAGATGGTGCACAGTACCCTTCTCAGGGACAGGTGGAGAGGAAGGAGTTGCTTCTTAGACCCTGGGGTTTCTTGTCCCTGCCCAGCAAAGTCTTCCCTTGTGCTTTCTTCTATGTAACTCCCTGATTTCTTTCATCTTAAAAATGGCTAATATTGAATGGGGCCTCAATTAAATTTTCAACACTTCATTTTTTAGATCAGTATTATCAGTATCTTTCAATAGGTTGTTGATGTTTAGGGAGTCAACTAATTTCAGTCCAAACTCCAGTAGTGTTTAAATTTTTTAAAAATTTTTCTACTTTCTCTCAGTCATGCCTAGTAAAGTGATAATCCAAAAACACTAGTGTATATAAGGATGGCATGTTTCAATCTTCTCTTTACCTGTCTCTCATGGATCTGATGAAATAAGATTTTAATGGTATGTATCCTCCACTTATCTTTGGCTCCTGGGGTTCTAATTCTCAGACCATTTCTCCACCTTTCACTTTTTGGGGGTAACCAGGAAAGGAAGTATCATCCACAAACCTTTAAATTTCCTTATTCTCCATACAATGAAACATGTGCCTTTACTCTGTGTCTCATGAATGAGCTTTTCTCTACATTCTTCATTATCCAACTCAGTTTGAGTGGGAAATTCTGCTACAAGGAATACATTCACCCACCTGCAAACTACTGCTCTCTGCAGTAAAGTCTTTCAGAAATGACTGCCCCACCCCATCCACCTCACTCTGGTAGATGGATGCTGCTGCATACAACTAAGGAAGACCCCTAGTGCTCTGAAAATAGAGACCAAACTCCAATGATGTTGCAAAACTCTCAGAAGATCATTGGCACTTTGCCACTGTGTATACATCCTGGGAGTACCAGACAAATTCCATGTCTTTTTTGGGGGGAATATTAAGCAGAATTGTTTAAAATGGGCAGGTGAATAATTTTTACTGTGTGTATTTTTTAAAAAGTATGCATCACAATTTCATCTAGAATATAAACTTTGTAACATTGGATAATTGCTGTTTTCATTTTTATGAAGACTCAATATGTTAATTCAACCAATATAGCAATGAGACGTATAAAAGAGAAAGTGATTTATCTCATTAGCTTATATTTATAAAGCCATAGATGTAACGTGTTCTATTAGCATAAATGGAAAAATAAAACAACAAAAAATAACACTTTACATTCATACTGTATATGACAGATTAACAATTATTTTTGAAATGACATATTTTAAAATATATTTGTTATTCAAGGAAGGAATAGAGAGGCATATACATAGAAAAGCAAAATTTTGGAGCATTATCTCACACTATAAAAACAGGTGATTTCAAATAGGTCTAATGGAAAATTCATTGACTGTGTTCTGTGTGTGAGAGTAAGGATGTGATGAGGTTTTAAACAAACCTTTTTTAAAAAAGAAGTTTTAGATTACAGAAATGTTACATTGAAAACATATGGGATTCCCATATATACCACTTCCCTCTCAAATTTCCCCATTAACAATGGGGGATGGTGGGGGGTATATGGGAACCTCTTATATTGTTTAATGTAACATATTTTGTGACATATATCTTCAAAAAATACAATTTAAAAATTGATGAGGTTGGGGGGGTAGGAAGTGGGGTACATGGGAACCTCTGTTTTTTAATGCAACTTTTGTGTGATCTATTAATTTTTTTAAAGATAATTAAACAATAAAATGTTTAAAACCCTCAAAAAACACATCATATATGAGCATTGTATGTTTGTTATAAATGATAAACAAATATTGAAGGTTTGTACTAAACTTGGTCTATAATTTACATTTTGGTTTATACTTTGCACCACAGAATTTTAATTTTTTTAATTTCTCTCCCCTTCCCCCCCCTTCCCCCAGTTGTCTGCTTTCTGTGTCCATTCACTGTGTGTCCTTCTGTGTCTGCTTGTATTCTTGTCAGTGGCACCAGGAATCTGCATCTCTTTTTTTTGTGTCATCTTGCTGTGTCAGCTCTCCATGTGTGTTGTGCCACTTATTTCGCACAGGACAGCCCTCCTTATGGGGCACACTCCTTGTGCACGGGGATCCCTTATGCAGGGGACACCCCTGTATGGTAAGGTACTCCTTGTGCACATCAGCACTGCACATGGGCCAACTTCACCACACGGGTCAGGAAGCCCTGGGTTTGAACCTTGGACCTCCCATGTGGTAGGTGGATGCTCTATCCATTGGACCAAATCCACTTCCCTAGAATTTTATAATTTTTGACAAAAAGTATAATGGCTTGTGTCCATCATTGCAATATCATGCAGAACAATTCTAATGCCCTAAAAATGTCCAATGGTCCACCTATTTTTCCCTTCTCCTCCTCTCAGAAACTCTGGTAACAAATATTTTTATATCAATGTTACAAGTTCTTCCATTACTACAATTATAACAAGTATGACTTGGTAAAATGTTGCATTCCAACCCCTCCCTTATGTTTGTTCATTCCTCAATCTTGAGGATTTGGGGATGATGATGCCTATTTTGCTTTAAATTGATAGGGGTCCCATGGGGCAGTTGAATGGAACTGTCTTGCTTGCAGATATAGATGCTCTTTGTCTTTTGGGATTGAGGTTGCCCTTCATTATCATTTTGGTAGTTTTCCTGAATGAGTCCACCCTGAATTGGAGAGCAGGTGTTGGCTTCAAATCTACTGAGAGATGCAGGGCTCAAATGGCAAATGAATAAACTGAAGATTTAAATCTCTAAGACATATATTTAGTGGATATAGTGCTAAATATAATTTCAAACAAAAGAGGTATAAGAATCATGTGTAGGGAAATTATAAATGAGTCTAAATTGTAACATAGGTTATCAAATATTCCAAAGTAAGGAATGCTGATGGGGCGCTGATTTCATGGGGTTGTCTGCCTGGCTAATAGTGTCTCAATGTCTCTAGAACCCTTGGTAGTAACCCTGTTTGAGGCTTTGTTTGCTGTGGTATTTGGTGTGGTCTGCTGAGATGCGCATAAACAGACATCTGGAATGACCGCTCAACTCACTTTGAAATTTCTTAGCAATAAAACTAATTCATATTTAATTTTCCCTCTTTTGGCCAAGATTTTTTTTCCCAAATCTAAAACTTCTTTAAAAATAAAGTTTAAAAAGAGACTTACTGGGCTACCAATGCAATGATGATGATTGACCACCCCCATTCAGAAAGTAAGGAGTATCTTCAACTGCAAGAAAAACAATTATATTCCTCTGCTCTGTAATATCTCCATGCCTATTCAACCTGAAATAGTCAGAGTAGACATCATCTCAAATTCCTCAAGATTGAGGAATGAACTAAAGGAAGATTTTAACTTTTGACTAAAGCATATTTGTTGTTATTGTATTTAGTCTCTTGTGTTATCTGAGCAATTTGTAAGATTGATATAAAAAGTGATTCCTAGAGGGAACAACCAGCCAGATGATGAAAGAGTAAAGAGCTCTTAGAGTCAGCTCATGCTACAGGGCAGTTAGTAATCACACAGAGCTATCTAAAGCACCTGTTTTGGGACTCAAGGAGACCAGAAGAGCATCCTACAATATCCTTGAAAGAATGGAAGGAGGAAACTGCCTAATTGCAGAGAAGATTTATAAGTAGAGCACTCCACACCATGGATACCAGTGTTCATCCCACTTGATGTTACAAGTCTCCTCAGCAGGTATTCCTTGGCTGAAAGTGGAAGCTCCATTTCCCAAAAATTGGGAAGTAAGAGATGGTTGAGCACTAACTTCAGCTACTGATTGGTAAACTTGGTAGGCTAAAGTATAATCCTAAGAACTTCTATAGTTTTAACCTGTTCAAAACAGAAAGAGATGGGTGGCCACCACTTTAACTCTACCTCCAGCAAGAGGGGAAATATTGTGGACTGAAAATCACAGTGTTGGTAGGGACCTGTATCTTTCCATGCAGATTAGATTGGACTTCTAGCCTAAGCCCAAGCCCCATCTATGTTAGGGAAGCTGGGGGGACTGACACAGCCTCTCTGGGAAAATAGAGGGCATGCTATGAGGCTGGTGCCTATCCTATACTTCAGGAGTGATTCTGTGGCTGACATTGTAAGCTCCATAACCAAAAAACAAAGGAGGAAGAGATGGTTGGGCACCAACTTCAGCAACTGATAAGTATTAATAAATTCAGCTGGTTACAGTAAAACTCTAAGAACAGCTAAAGTATGAACCTGTCCAAATTGGAAAGAGGATGATAGATGCCATTTTGACTCCACCCCCAGGGGAAACTGGGCTAATTGAAAATCACAGTGATGTTAGGGACTGTCTTCTTTCCCCCTGATCAGATTGCAGCCTTATCCTAGGCTTAACTGACCTCTGGCAGGGAAGAAGTTGGCAGGACCTACACTAGCCTCTCCAGGTAACTTCAGGTACATTCAACTGGCACATACTGAATAGTCAGAAGAGTACCAGGGCAACTGCAGTCATTTTGGACCTGCATGGCTTAGTTTGATGCCCACACCTGCACCTCCATCCCCACCAAAAGCAGGGGAGAAAAGGGTGTGTAGTTTCATCAGTCTCTCTGGGCAACTACAGTCCAGGCCCACACAACTTGAATTATTCCACACAGCTGTGACTCTGTTCCTACTCCTGGCAAAGGAATGAGGGTCAGTTTGAGCTTCCATAGCTTATAGTACCAACTATATCCTTGGCTCCTACTATACAATCATCAAGGGACAATGGGCAAGAAAGCCCTAAAGTAAAGAGAAAAACTGCTCCCAGAATAAATATGTCTAGTAAGTCAAATACCAAGACACCAACAAAAAATTACAATCCATACCAAGAAACAAGAATATATGGCTCAGTCAAAGGAATAAGATAAGCCTCTGGATGACATAAATGAGTTGAGAAAACCAATCATAGATTTTCAAGCAAATATCCTTAATAAAGTAAATGAGATGGCTAAAGAGATTAAGGATATTAAGAAGATAATGGCTAGCACAAAGCAAAATTTGAAAGCATACATAGAAAAATATCAGATCTTATGGAAATGAAAGCTCCAATAAATGAAATTTTAAAAAACCCTGGAATCATATAATAGGAGATTTGAGGAGAAATAAGAAAGGATTTGTGCACTTGAAGAAATGGTCTCTGAAAGTGAACAACCAAAAGAGCAGATCAAGAAAAGTTTGCAAAACTTTGAACAAGTTCTCAGGGAACTAAATGACAGCAAGAGACATACAAATACATGTGTCAAGGGTGTCTATATTAGCCAACGGGTGCTGATGCAAAATACCAGAAACTTTGTTTTTTATAAAGGGCATTTATTTGGGGTAGGAGCTTACCATTAACAGGCCATAAAGTGTAAGTTACTTTCCTGACCAAACTCTGTTGCCATGTGTTGGAGCAAGATGACTGCTAACATTCAGTCTTCCACTTCCTCTTAAGACTCTGTGGCCCCAGCTTCTTCCAATATAATTATAGGCTGGGATAAGTCTCATCTCTCTCCCAGGCCTCATTTATCTACAGGCTCAGTGGCTCTGCTAGCAGGATAACGGTTTGTCTCTTCCTCATGTATCTGCTTCTCTGTGTGTTTACTTCCTGGAGTTCCAACATTAAGAATCCAAACTCCCTTCTCTCTGGTGCACTTTCTTTGTGAGTCCCCACCCACTGATGTGGCCCAATCAAAGCCTTAATCATTATTTAATCAAGCAAAAGTGAAACCTCTGAATCCAATATAATCTAATATGCCCAGAGGAAAAAAGAAAACAGTTACAAACATAATCCAATATCTATTTATGAAATTCATAAACAATATCAAACTGCTACACTCCACCCTCTGAATTCCAAAAAGACATTACAATGTTGAAAAAAACTTAAATGAGTACACAGCTAAGTACAAAATCATATCACAATCAGTTTAATAAAATAGTTTGTCTTGAGGCAAAGTTGCATCTGGCTAAAGATGTCTGAAAATTACAAAACCATTTATCAAATTCCAATATACAAATGAACAGATGAAAGATAATTATTTTTGTTATCAAAAGGAAAAAATGGGAGGAAAACATGAGTCATGGATCCTCTATAATTCAGTAAATCTGCAGGGCTTACTTCAATCGATTTCAAAGTCTGAAAGTCATTCTTAATTTGATGGTTTCTTCTCCTTGGGGCCTAATTGGGACACAACCTTTCCAGAGGCTTGCCCAGTGGCCATTATTTTGATTCCACCCTCATCAAGCATTTGTGTAGTGACTTCAGACTTCATCCTACAAGAGCATTAGGGTGATTGTCGCACATTACCCATACTTTGGGTTAGAGTCTTAACCCCCACAGTACAATGAGGTGAAGGCAACATTCTCCCTAAACTCTTGCATACAGACCCAACCCTCTCAGAGCAGTGAGTTGGTGACCCGGTTATACCTAATCTACTGGGGACATGGGACAGGCCCACCTCTCTCAGATCTATGGAGGGTTGCCCTCAACCTCCCTAATTCTTGGGGAATGATCTCCACCCTCTCTCTACCCTGGGATAGCAAAACTCTCCTTGAACATTAGGTGGGAACACCCTCCTTCTTCAACAGCTAGGGCAAACACACCTTCTCTGGACACATGGGTGGTGAAATCCAGATCTCAGCTTTCATGATTTACTGCTTGATGCTGTTTCTCCTTCAATTCTCCCATTCATGGCCCTTATAGTCCAAACAGACAGTAGTTTAATTCACAAAGCACTTGAAAAATCTTGCTTGTACAGCATGCAAGAAGCAGGGATCCAAGCCTTCAGACAGTAAGACTTTTCATAAGTCTTTCCTAGATAACTGCATCTTCAATCCTGATTTAAAGTTCCATGTATAGTTAAGTCCTCAAATGGTGCATTATTACCACAGGACTTGATTTCCCAAGGCTTGGAATATCTGGAATCATCTTTTGGTTTCTTTGTTACCAACAATTCAGTCCTTAGCTTATCTCACTCATCTAGCATTTTGCTATAACCTGCAAGGAAAAGTCAAGCCACGTTCTCTGACTTTATTTTGGAAAGTTCTTCAGCTAAATTCCCAGGCTCGCCATTTTCAAATTATTCCTTCTATAAAATATTAGTAGTCAATCTTGGTAAGTTCTCTGAAACTTTAAAACATGGATTGCCTTTATTTCTGTTTCTAATAATAGGTTCATCAATTACCTATAAGGTATAATAAAAAGTCTCTTCATCTTTATTACAAATGGTCTCTTCAAAGCAATCGAGGACTTTTCCATCAAGCATCTCACAATTCCTGCAGAATATACCCCTTATCCATTATTAAAATTATTCCAGCATTTTTGTAGCTGTACAAGCATGATCCCACTCTTCAGTACCAAATCTGTATTAGTCAGCTAAAGGACTGATGCAAAATACCAGAAATTTGTTGACTTTTATAGAAGGTTTTGGTGGTAGAAGCTTACAATTACCAGGCTTTAAAGACTCGATTACTTCCCTCACAAAAGTTTGTTGTCTTGTGTTGGAGCAAGATGACTACCAAAATTCAGTGTTCCTCTTCTATTAAGGCTCTGTGGTCCCAGTTTCTTCCAATGTCAGTTTGGGATAAATTTCTTCTCTCTCCCAGGGCTCATTTCTCTCTGGACTCAGCTGCTCTGTTTTCTCCACGAGGTCATCTGTAGAATATTAGGCTCTCTAGATTTGTCTCTCTCCCCCAGGGTTCAATTCTATCTGGGTTCAGCTTCTCTGCTCTCTATAAGACTAATGGCTCATCTGTCTTCTTCACGTATCTGCTTCTCTGTGTGTTTACCTCCTAAGGCTCTGCAGCAGTTTGATATGATTATGAACTCCAAAAATAGATACTGTATTATGTTTTTAATCTGGTCTGTACTTGGACATAATTACTCTTTGATTAGGGCTTTGATTGTGCCAGTGGGGCATTGAGTTCCCACCCTTTGGTGGGTGAGGACTCAGAAAAAAGGCATGGCAAAGGACAGAGCTAAGTGATGTTTTGATGCTGCAGTTTGGTGCTGAAGGTTTAAGCTGGATCCCCAGGAAGTAAGCTTAAAGAAGTAAGTGAAGCCAGTCCCAGGAAGAGAGGAAACCTGAGAAAAGGAAGAAGCAAGCACTTGGAAAAAAGGAATCTTGAACCCAGGGAGAAGCAAGACCCTGGAAGGGAGGAACCCAGGAAGCCTGAACTGTCACAGATGTCAGCAGCCATCTTGCTCCAACACAAGAAAATAGACTTTGGTGAGGGAAGTAACTTATGCTTTATGGCTTGGTATCTGTAGGCTCCTACCCCAAATAAATACCCTCTATAACAGCCAGCAGATTTCTGGTATTTTGCATCAGCAACCCTTTGACTGACTAATACAGAATCTGGTACCAAATGTGGGGCTTTTGCAAGTACTGAAATGCTGGAACAGAGATGCTTGATGGAAAGGCATAGATCACTTTGAAGAGACTGTTGATAACAGTATGGATGCTAAAGAGACTTTGTATGATGCATTAGAAATAAACGATGAACTATTATTGCAATCTGGAGGAAAGGCAATCCATGCTTTAAAGTTGCAGAGAATTTAGCAATTTTAACTCCTGGTGTTTTATGGAAGGCAGAATTTGAAAATGGCAAGCTGGGGCATTAAGCTGAAGAACTTTCCAACCCAGAGAAGGTAGGCTGACTTCTGCTTGCAGGTTATAGCAAAATGCTAGATGAGGGAGATATACTGAGGACTGAACTGTCGGACACAAAGTAAACAGAAACTGATCCTGGAAATTTCAAACTTCTGGAAATCAAGCTCCCAAATGAAAGTGCCCCACTGGAGGACTTAACTAAATTTGGAACTTGGAAATCAGGACTGAAGATGCAGTTATCTCAGAAAGACTTGTGGAAAGTCTTACTGTCTGATGGACCCATGCTTCCTGCTTGCTAAACCAACAAGGTTTTTGAGAGACCTGTATGAACAAAACCACTGCCAGTGTGGAATGAAAAGAACATGGAAAGGGGAGATTGAAGAACAAACAGTTTTAAGAGGAAAACCATGGAAGCTGAGATCTGGAATTAGGACATCACTTCTGGACCAAGAGAGGCACCCCACCCATGTGTATACAGAGGGTGAGTTTGCTCTAGCAGTTGAAGAAGGTGGATGTTCCTGTATCCAACGTTCTGGGAGAGTGTTGCTGCCCTGTGGTACAGAGAAGGTGGAGCACATTCCCCAATGATTAGGGTGCTTAAGTTCAGCATCCCACAGGTCTGAAAGTGGTGGACTTGTCCCACAAAGGTTAGGGAATGTCAGGTCATCAACAAATTGCTCTGAGAGCAATTGTAGAGCCTGTATGCCAAAAGTTAGGGAAGGCCAGATGGTCAAATCATTTCTCTGATAGGGTTGAGCATATATGCCAAAGTTTAAGGGGAAGGTTGTCTTCACATCACTGTACTAGGGGGATTAAGACTCTAACCCAAAGATTGGGTAAGGTGTGGCAATCACCCCAACACTCTTGGAGGGGGATGTCTGGAGCTTGGTCAACAACCAGATGCTTGATGTGGGTGGAACCAAGAAAATGATTATTTGGCAAGCCTTTGGAAAGGGTGCTTTCCCATAAGATACCAAGGAGAAGAAACCATCATCTTAAGAACATCTCTCAGATTCAAATCAAATGTAGGATGCCCTGCAGGTTTACTGAACTGTAGAGGACACGTGACTCATGTTTCCCTCCCAATTTCCCCTTATTGTAATGAAAATGTTTATCCTTTGTCTGTCCATTTGTCTATTGGAAATGGATAAATTGTTTTGTTATTTTGGAGGTCTATAGCAGACAGGACTTTGCCCCAAGACAAACTGTATTTCTTTAATTTGATTGTGATATGATTTAGCACTTGTATTATAAATGATTTAAGGATTTTTCAAATATTGTAATGTCTTTTTGGAATTCAAAGTGTGTAGTGTATTTGATATTGTTATGAATTCCCAAAGTAGATATTGGGTTTTGTTTGTAATCTCGTCTATACCTGGGCATGATTTTTTTTTAATTTCTCTCCCCTTCCCCCTACCCCCACCCCAGTTGTCTATTCTCTGTGTCCATTTTGCTGCATGTTCTTCTTTGTCCACTTCTGTTGTTGTCAGTGTCACAGGAAACCGTGTTTCTTTTTTTGTTGCGTCATCTTGTTGTGCAGCTGTCTGTGTGTGTGGTGCCATTCCTGGGCAGGCTCTACTTTCTTTCATGCTGGGCAGCTCTCCTTAGAGGGCGCACTCCTTGTGCATGGGGCTTCCCTACATGGGGACACCCCTGCATGGCACGGCACTCCTTGCGCACAATCAGCACTGTGCGTGGGCCAGCTCCACACGGGTCAAGAAGGTCCGGGGTTTGAACCACAGACCTCCCATGTGGTAGATGGATGCCTATCCACTGGGCCAAGTCTGCTTCCCATGATTACCTTTTGATTAGAGTTTTGATTATGCCAGTGGGTCGTTGAGTGCCCACCCTTTCATGGGTGGGTACTCAGATAAGTGGCATAGCAAAAGACAGAGTTAAGGGTTTTTTGATATTAGAGTTTTGATGTAGCAGTTTGATATTGAAGCCTTAACCTGGATCCCCAGGCAGTAAGCTCACATAGGAAAGAGAAGCCAGCCCCAGGAAGAGAGGAACCTGAGCACAGGAAGAAGCAAGCCCTTGGAAAAAGGAACATTGAACCCAGAGAGAAGCAAGAGCCTGGAAGGGAGGAACCCAGGAAGCCTGAACCCTCATAGTTATTGACAGCCATCTTGCTCCAACATGTGAAAATGACTTTGGTGAGGGAAGTACCTTATGCTTTATGGCTTGGAATCTGCAGGCTCCTACCCCAAATAAATTCCCTTTATAACAGCAGCAGTTTTCTGGTGTTTAGTATGGGCTCACCTTTGGCTGATTAATACAGGCTCCAATATTAAAACTCTAAACTCCCTTCTCTATGGTGTGGTTTCTCTGTGAGTCTCTACATACTGATATGGTCCAATCAAATCCTTAATCATTATTTAACCAAGTAAAAGTGAAACCTCTCAATCCAATATAATCTAATATGCTCAGAGAGCAAACCATTTTACAAACATATTCTAATACCTAATTTTGGAATTCATAAACTATATCAAACTTCTACAGTGTCCCAGAAGAAGAGAAGGGAAAATGGGTAGAAGGAATATTTAAGAAATAATGGTAGAAAACATTCTAACCCTGAAGGACACAGATATTCATGTCCAAGAATTGCAACTTACTCCCTTTCAAACAAATCTGAAAAGATTAACTCTAAGACACATAATAATCAGAATATCAAATATCAAAGACAGAAAGAGAATTCTGAGAGCAGCAAGAGAAAGCAATGCACAACATATAAGGGACACCCAATAAGATTAAGTGCTGATTTTGCAGCAGAAACCATGGAGGCATGAAGACAGTGGCAGGATATATTTAAGGTAGTGCAAGAGAGAAACATCCAGCCAAGAATCTTATACCTAACAAGATTGCCTTTCAAAAAAGAGGGCCTATTTAGAATATTCACAGATAAACAGAAACAGAGATTGTTTGTAAACAAGAAACTGGGTTTTTTAGGAAATACTAAAAGGTGTACTATAGTCTGAAAAGAAAAGACAGGGGAAAGAGTCTTGGAAGAGAGTCTATAAATGAAGAAAATATCAGTAAAAGTAACAAAGTGCCAAAAGAGTGGTAAATATAAAGTGTAACAAAAAAAAAAAAACCCAAAGGTCAAAAAGGGTGAAATAAGAAAAGAATTTACATAATAACATTGAATGTTAATGTATTAAACTCCCTAATCAAAAGACATAGACTGGCAGAATGGAAAAGAAAATTTGAGCCACCTACATTCCGTATGCAAGAGACTCATCTTAGAACCAAGGATACCAGTAGATTAAAAGTGAAAGGCTGGAAAAAGATAATCCCTGCATGCAGTAACTGGGGGGAAAAAAAGCTGTAGTCACTATACTTATATCAGATGAAAAAGACTTTAAAAAACACTAGTAATGCACAATCTGAGGAAGAAGGCAGGAAAATAAAATTCCATTTACAACAGTGACTAAAAGAATCAAATATTTAGGAATAAACTTAACCCATGATGTAAAGCACTTGTATTCAGAAAACTACAATGCATTGTTAAAGGAAATTTTAAAAAAGACCTAAATAATTGAAAGAATATTCCTTGCTCATGAATTGGAAACCTTAACATCAGTAAGATGTAAATTCTACCCAAATTGATATACAGAGTCAATATAACCCTGATAAAAATTCCACCAGTATTGTTTTTAATTAATGGAATACATGATAATCAAATTATTTGGAAGGGTAATGGGTCCAGAATAGCCAGAAACATCTAACAAGGAAAAGCAAAGTTGGAAGACATTCACTTTCAGATTTAAATCATATTACCTAGCTACAGTGGTAAAAACAACATGGTACTGCCATAAAGACAGACACCTACCCAAAGGAACCAAACTGATGTTTCAGAACCAGGTCTTTAAATCTATGGTCAAGTGAATTTTGACAAGCCTGTCAAACCCACCCAGCTTAGGCAGAACTATCGATTTAACAAATGGTGCTGAGAGAACTGGATATCCATAGCCAAACCTTACACCTAAATTAACTAAAAATTGATCAAAAATCTAAATATAAAATCAAGGACCATAATACTTCTCAAAGAAATTTCAGAAAACATCAACACCTAGTTAGGTGATGGATTCTTAAAGGAGATGAGAGGAGGACTGAGATGGACTACTGATGCTTAATGTATGTAGAAGTTTTGATTAATTTTACTGTAAAAGTATGGAAATGTACAGGGTTGATGGTAATACATTATAGTGACTAACAACCTGTTTATAAATGAGAATGTGGCTGGAAAAAGTAGCCTAGGGATGTAAATGTCAATCAAAAGAAAGCTAGAGAATAATCTAGGGGTTGAAAAACACAGTAAACCTAGAGACTCATGAGAATTGTGGTTGATGGTATAGATTAAAGAGTCTCCTTTGTTAGGTAGAGCAGATGAACATCATCAGTGCAGGGCAGTGGGAATGTGGAGAAACATGGGAAAAATAGAACAGCAGTGACTATGGACTGTGGTTAACAGTAATACGGTAATATTCTTGCATTTCATGCCAAAGATGTACTATGTTGATAATGGGGGAGTATGGAAATAGTGTGCCAGTGTATGGTATAGGCCATGGCTAATGATAACAGACTGATGATATTATCTCATAATCTTCACAAATATTCCAACATAGTGTGGTGTATTGGTAGAGGGGCATTGTACGGGAATGATATACATGTGTATGATTGTTTTATAAGTCCATAGGTTCACAATTTCTGTAATAAAAATACATTATAAATACAGTAACAGCATGAGTTGGGGAGCACCAAAGTAAGATATGGACTATAGTTAGTAGTAAGACTTTGATAATTTGTATCAAATGTCTCACAAATATGCAAGGTGTTAGTGGTGGGTTGATATAGGGGACCCCTGTGTGATGTTATGCATGTTTGCTTTGTAAGTTCACAACTTTTATTATACACTTATTGTTTATGTATGTTCTTTAATGAATGATAATAATAATAGTAATTATTATTATTAATCAAATGGTTTTGGGGAAAATACACCAAATGTAAGATATTTTGGTTAAGAGTGATATTTTGAGGATGTTTGTTCATTATTAGTTAAAAATGTTTCACAACAATGAAAGGTGTTGGTTGTGGAGTGAGGTGTGCGAGTCATGTGTGATGTTTTTTACATTTGTTTTTTAAGTTCCCAACTACTACAATATACTTATTTTTTATGTATGTCTATGTATAAATGATATATTTCAATAAATTCTTTAAAAAATGAAAAACATAAACAAAAACAAAAAACAACACTGACCTCTGCCATTAACCTGTTTGTCAACCACATGGCCTCCCCGGAGAACCTACTGGTTCCCAAACATCTGTAGTCTCTGGCCTACATATCCCATTGCACACTCAAGCCCACCATTCTGCCCTGCACTCTGGTGGACCCCCGATCACTGACATAAATCTGATGCACACCCCTATTGTTCCCATCTTGTTCCCCTTCCATCTGCAGGGCCCTGGTGCACACGTGTGTAGCTCCTTGCACACTTGCCACACCCTGGCACACACTTGTCTGCTCCCAATGCTTAGTGATGCTGCATAGGTGGCTCACACAGCGGTTTCCCAACACACAACTTTGGTCGGGTGTGCAATTGCTACAACCTCAGGACGCACTTGTGACATCCACCCACATCTGTGCTGTATGTTAACCTTTGGCCCCTGATGGGGTGCACCTAGGCACCCATCCACTCATCTGAAGATCCATCCGTACCAGGCCTAGGTCTGCCTAACTATAACCCCCACATTCACACTCAAGTACTCGCGTGTGCACACCTATATGCGAGTCAGTGGGACCTCTCAGAGGACACCTGTGGTTCCCTGCACACATTAGGGTTGCCGCACACGCTTCACTCCTGGGTTCCGGTACGCCCACACCTGTTGCCCGCTGGGTGCACCACCACCCCCGGTTACCCGCCCTCTGCCAGTCGCCTCGCCGCCTGGGTGTATCTGGATGCTTGCAGGCAGACCCAGTGTCCTGCACCACGCTGTAGAACATGGTCACCACGTCCCCGCGCGGGCTCCAGGAAGCAGGCGGTGTGCGCGCCTCGGATAGCCATCCATAAGTCTGCACAGTGGAAGACGCAGAGCGCGGCAGGGGCAGCGCAGGACGCGAGGGTACCTGGAAGTCGCTCAAAATCTGCAAAGAGCAGTTCGCGCGGGGAAGACGGACACCAGACGGCTGTAGAGTTCACCGCGACCGGCCCTGATCGCGTAGTGCAAGCTCAGCTGGACCTTGGACTCGGCGAGCTTCCTGGCACAGTCTCCGGCTCCGCAGGGCAGGCAGGTGCGCGCCAGCGAGTTCCCGGCCTAGCTTTCTAGACACCCGCGCATGCCTCACTGTTGAGATCCAGGTACACGTAGCACCCAGCGCCTGGCGGCGGGTCTGGGAACGCACACACGAAGCCCAGCTAGTGCAGCTCCTTGGCGCCCTGCTTGACCTTGAGGATGGTTTCGTCGGAGGAGCTGAGGTCGAAAGTGAAGAGCTTCGCCAAATCGCCGCGCGCTTCCAGGGAGCGGATGGCCATCTCTGGTGTGTTCTGGAAGCGCTGGTCTTCCAGACTGCATTGGGGCGGGAAGAAGGAGGTGTGGGAGCCGTGTACGTGGCGCCCAACAGCAGGTAGCTGCCCCCAACCCGTGGCAGGACGACCCCCATGGTGGACGCGTTCAAGTGTGGGCCGCCACGTTCAGTAGGCTGGGGAGCACCGTGACCGGCAAGTGCACAGCCAAGGTGGAGATGCAGCCCAGGCGCCGCAACTAGCAGAAGCCCTGGTAAATGGAACCGCAAATGACCACCAGGCCCTCACCAGGGTGCAGTTGCATGATCTTATTGTAGTTGTCCTTGAGGTGCCCCTAGTGTTCCTAGGAACCAATGGCAGTTGCAGAGCGTGGCACAGCTGCGCACTCTCTGCCACTGCCTCCAGGCTCTGATTGGCCCCTAAACAACTAGTAGACTCTTAAAAAAGGAGTCAGGAGGTCATCAGAGAGGTCCCGCTTAAGCATGCCACAGCAGGATCCCAGAGACAGCCAAAGTAGATAAAATCCCAGGTATTGATGCTCCTAAGGGCAATGGAGACTCACAGGTTCTACAATCATGGCGATTGGCTCTGAAGTTCAGTGGGCCCTACCTGGGAATTTGTGTTCCTGAGTATGATGGAGTTGGACTCAGATGTGAACTTTCTGCACATGCCTCTTTTATCACTTTTACTGAACCTGTGGTTGGTGCTGTAGTTGGTGGATACCCAGGAGACTTGAATCTCTGGACTGGCCACATGCCAGCTGGACCCTGAGCCTCAGCAGAGTTGTAGCTCCTACTCTCTAGTTTGTTGGATTTGCACAGTTCGGATAATAAGGAGGTGAAGATTGTCAACCACCACACCAGGGAACCGAGAGTGCCTACATGTCCAAGCAGGAGAATCACATCTATCAACCCTGGATCTAAGCCCTTCTCGATATAGAGATGGAGTGAATATCACCAACTCAGGGTACACAGGATGGAGAAATAAAATATGGATTAGAGTGAACTTAGTGGTAATCTACTATAGAACTATTGTGACTAGTAATGGCAGAAATTTTAGCATTGATCTGGAGAAATTGGCCATGGTAGTTGCTGAGAGCGGGGAGAGGGAAGTAAAGATAAGATGTGGGGACATTTTTGGGACTTGGAGTTGTCCAAAATGATATTGCAGGGACAGATGCTGGACATTATATATCCTCCCATAACCCACTGGGACAGAGTGTAAACTACAATGTAAACTATAATCCATGTGGTTCAGCAGTGCTTCAAAATGTATTCACCAAATGCAATGAATGTGCCACAATGATGAAATAGGTTGTTGATGTGGGAGGAGTGTGGGGTTGTGGGAGTGGAGTATATGGGAACCTCTTAAAATTTGTAATGTAACTTTTTTGTGATCTCTATATCTTTTAAAAGAGATAATTAAATAATAAAGTGTACAAAATTAAATAAAATAAACCAGTAATAATGCCCAATGGAAAAAATAAATAAACAACTGATGGAGGCAGTTAAAGGCACCAGGTACACCATCCCAGCCACGCCTTCCTGGAGAAGTAGTTGGTAGGCATGGGCAAGGGGAACGGGCACTGGATCTCCAAGGTGTCAGCCTAATTATTTTTGAAGAAATTACTGAAAAGCCAGGTTTTTTTAGAGCCATTTTTAAAATGCATTTCTTGTACGTTTTCATACAGTTTTTCTCCTCATTTCCTCCAGTGCTGTGTTCTTTTGTGTATAGTTGACCTTTTGTAGTGAAACAGTTTGATCCTGTACTTATTTCTTTTCCTGTATAGTTTTTAGGCAGTTTCTTTGAGGAGTTATTGAGGAGTCTATATTTAACATCACAAAATGCTAATACTCTCTTTGAATTGATAAGAATTTACCTTCAAATTCAACACTAATAAAATAAACTAAAAGTTGATAATTGGTAGATAAAATACTTATAAACAAAACTTAATTCAGAATGAATTACATTTTAAGACGTATAACTGAAAATACCTTTAAAGCTAATTGATCATGAAAATACATGCACATTTAAAGGCAATGACTAGATTTCATCAAGATTGTAAACGTTGTTGCCTTTCAGAACAAGAACTTACTATAGGGGCAAAAATCAATAATCAGATGCTGAAAGAGAATAGGAAAGGACAGGTATAATACAGGTAGTGAGAACAAAGACCCATATTTAAGGGTGGGAGAAATATGGAACCAGGAAATACCCAAAAATAAGCTGCCATATTTTTGAGTATTTTATTGAAACATTTGCTCTTGAGGTTGGGAAAGCTATTCTGAAACATAATACTACCTACAAATTCAAGAACAAAAATTACAAAATGACCGATAGAAAAAACGTTCACGTCAACAGACATACAAAGGGAATATAGGGCAAAAAAGGAGTAAGTGCACCGTAGGCGTAACAGCACCACAAAGATATGAAACCCCATAACCATTACTAGTTTCTCTACATTACATTTATGTTTGTAGATGTTGGATCTACACTCCCATTTTCATGCAGTAAGTGTGCTATCCTTTGCACTGTTCAGAGAGGGTATAAACCAGGCTCTGACATTCAAGGAGAGCATGACACCTGCCAGAAAGCATGGAACCAAAGGGCTGCCACTCCAGCAGACATGGAGGATGAACGGTGAAGTCACAGATGACTCTGACACCTTGATAGCTAAAGGAGTTTGCCCCGCTGGGATTCACTCTTCCTTGTGGATCATGTGTACTGTTTTCATCCAATATATATCCTATGTCTGTTGCACATTATATCATTGAGACAACTGACTTGTTTTATAGATTTCAAAGGATAATCACATGGAGAGAAATTTCATTCCAGTATGTACAACACCCATAAATGATTTTTTAATTTTATTTTTAAAGATAATTAGATTTAGGGATTCCCAAATGCACTCCTCCCCCCACCCCCCCACATTTACCCACATATACAACATCCTTCATTAGTGTGGTACATTTCATTGCAATTGGTAAATGCATTTTAGGGCATTGCAACTAAGCATAGATTATAGTTTACACAGTAGTTTACACTCTCTCCCACAAAATTCTTTAGGTTATGGAAGATATACAGTTGCCTATATCTGTCATTGGGATGTCATTAGACAATTCCCAAGACAAAAAAAGGCCCCAGTATTACACCTGTTTTTGCTTCTCCTTGCCATCAGAACCTTCAATACCCACTACCTCCGTATCTATGTTTTCATTTCTTCCATTGCTAGAATCAGAATAAGTCTATAGTAGAATTCCAGTCAGTCCATGCTGGCCCATAGTTCATTCCCCAAGCCAGAGGATTCTGGGATGGTGATGTCCACTCCACCTCTAATTGAGAGAAGGCTTCCATCCCATAAGATGATAGATGGGACTCTATTGTTTGCATTACAGGCTCTTTCATTTCCTTGGAATTGTGGTTATTCATCCTCACCACTCTATCCAGTTGCATTGTTAGTTGGTCCTTGGTAATAATTCCCCAGGGCTAGAGAAGCTCATTCCCAGGAGTCATGTCCCATGCTGGGAGGAAGTTAATGCATATATATGCTGAGTTTGGCATACAAAGAGGCCACATCACAAATAATTTTTTCTCTTTATTTTTTTTAATGTGACATTTAAAAAATATGAGGTCTGCATATACCCCCTGCCCCCTCAGCCCACTCCCCCCAAATCAACAACCTCTTTCATCATCATGGGACATTCATTGCATTTGGTGAATATATTTTGGAGTATTGCTGCACCACATGAATAATGGTTTACATTATAGCTTACACTAACCCCCAGTCCACCCAGTGGACCATGGAAGGACATACAATGTCCAGCAATTGTCCCTGCAGTACCACCCAGGACAACTCCAAGTCCCCACAATGCCCCCATGTCATATCTCTTCTTCCATCTCCCTACCCTCAGCATCTACTATAGCCACTTTCTCCACATCAATGCTACATTTTCTTCCATTACTAATCACAATAGTTTCATAGTAGAATATCAGTAAATCCACTCTAATCCATACTGTATTCCTCCATCCTGCGGACCCTGGGATGGTTATGCCCACTCCACCTCTATATCGAGAGGGGGCTTAGATTTCACAGGGATGATGGATGCAATTCTCTTGCTTACAGTTGTAGGCACTCTTGGCTCCCTGCTGTGGTGGTTGACCTTCTTCACCTCCCTGTTAACTGACCAGGGTAAGTCCAATAAACCAGAGGGTAGGAGTTGCAAGTCTGTTGAGGCTCAAAGCCTGGCTATCATATGGACATTCCAGAGATTCAGGTCTCCTGAGTATACACCAACCCCAATGCCAACCACAGGTCTGGTAAAAGTAACAGAAGAGGCATGTGTAGAAAGGTCACATCTGAGTCCAACTCTATCACACTCAGGAAATAAACTCCAAGGTAGGGCCAACTGACATGGCACTGAACTCCAGAGCCATCTGCCAGAACAGTAGAACCTGTGGGTCTCTGCAGCCTTCAGGAGAACCAATACCTGGGCTTATATCTACTTTGGCTGTCTTTGGGAGGTGATGAAGTGTGCATAAGCGCGACCCCTCTGATGACCTCCCAAATCTTTTTTGGAGACTCATAGCCATATAAACTCATTTGTCCTTTCCATTTCCCCTTTTTATTCAAGGTCAAAAGCAGTTTTTAACACCTGATATTACATGTAGGTTGAGATATTCTGCTGGTCTTATTTGAACCTTTTATTCAAGCTCTTTGTCTAGTTACATCATCAGCTGGTGCTTGGAAGTAATCCCTCAGTGCCAGTGAGGCTCATCCCCAGGAGTCATGTCCTGTGCTGGGGGAAAGGTAATGCATTTACATGCTGAGTTTGGCTTAGAGTGTGGCTGCCTTTAAACAACATGGAGGCTCTCAGGAGGTAACTCTTAGCACCCTGCAGCTCTAGGCCTAGTTCGTATTTCAGGCACACCGGCTCATAAGCATTGTCATCAGTATCAAGGGCTCTTTGTTGGACCATCCTTCTTTATTAGTCTTTGCCATTGCAATTGGGGAATTGTTGCTATTCCATTGGGTAATGTGATAGAGCTTCTCTGACTCAGAACTCAGCAATCCTTCAGTTGTCGTTTTTAACTGTAACTACTATGAAAATATCCAAACATTTTTATTTAAGCACTTTAACAGTATTCTGAAATTACTATATTTATGAATTTGGTGCAATGAGATTTGGTGACTGTATTTTGAATGTAGGAAGAGAATGAGTTATGAGGTTAGAGAGTGGACTATGTCAGATTAAATTATGTTCCTGCTTAGACACATTGTTTTTCCCCTTTAAAAAAATTTTTAAAGATACATAGACCACACAAAATGTTACATTAAAAAATATAAGAGGTTCCTATACACCCTCACTCCCCACCCTACCCCCATTCCTCCCAAATTAACAACCTCTTTCATCAATGTGGCACATTCATTGCATTTGAGGAATACATTTTGGAGCACTGCTACACAGCATGGATTATAGTTTACATTGTAGTTTACACTCTTTCCCAGTCCATTCAGTGGGCTATGGCAGGATATATAATTTTCTGCATCTGTCCCTTCAATATCTTTCAGGACAACTTCAAGTCCCAAAAAATGCCCCCATATCACACCTCTACTTCCCTCTCCCTGCACTCAGTAAATCCCATGGATCAATCATAATCCACATTTCTCTTGGTATGGTCCTATTGTAAATAGAATATTTTGAAGATGTTATTTTTAAGTTAGAATGTAGCCCACATGCATGAGGTTGATTGTGCCTAAATCTGGTGTATAAGTTATTTGGAGGATAGTGGCAGTTTTGGTAGTTAATGTATTTATTTCCAAGAGCATACCAGTACTGAGCCAGTGCATAAGGTACTTGAGGCTACTGATTATTATAAAAATGCCAAAAATTAGTAAAAACGAAGAGCTGGAAGCCTTTGCATAGCCATTTCTTCCAACCTTCATGGAATAGCCAGGAAAATATTTCAGAGGTTTTCGTAGGATCTGATGTCTCTGTTGTAAAACCTTGGACATTTCGTGTAACGTCTTTATCTCTTGAGCCATTATTGTTGAGTATATTTTGACCTACTCTGAACTATTATATGAAACAGGAGATATTTTGTATGGCACAGAAACCCCCTTTTGGTGTAAAGAGTTAGTCTAAAACTATGTGTTTATTTAAGTCTTCCTGGTCCTGGAAATCTATTTGTTGTTATCTCACATTATTAGCATACAGAGGCACAGAAGATCAGGCAAAGAATCTGGGGGCAAACACGTGGGCCTCTAGGCATTGGAAGATTGTAACTGTTATGCATATTAAAGATATAGCACTTACAATTTGAATGGATTGTAAAAAGCATCGGAATGTTTACTAAAATGAATCCTGCAGAGAAAGTAAGACTGTAGTTAACCAAACAAATATGAGAACATAGTCTCATGAACTATAACAAATATATATTACTAATCCAGAGTGACAGTAACTGGGTGGTTTGGGGAGAAATACACCAAATGGGGATGGGGATGGAATCCTGCCAGAGTGGGCAGTTTTGGGAACCTACAAAGCAGGAGGTGTCTGGACTTCGATCAGGAGAGACTGTGACAAAAGCAGTGCTTGCTCAAGGTAAAACTGTGGGTTGCTAACACTGAAACCTGAAGCTGTGGGAAGACAAAACCTGTCCTCTAGGACTGAGTCCTACAGCATTCCCTGAAAACTGCTGGTCGCACTGCAGTGTTCCTGAGCCCATTTTTCCCCAAATGAGATCCCCAAGCTTGTGTACCCTAAAACTCACATACCCTGAATGCCACATTCCCCAGAACCCACAATCCCCAGAACCATGTTCCCCAAGCCCGCATTCTCCCAAGCCTGTGTTCTCCAAGCCCAGCTCTCACTGAATTCTGGCATTCCCCCAGCCCACTGGTCTCAGACTAACTCCAGGAGTGGGAGGGTTTTGGTGGGGGTTGCAGAGGAACCAGACGAATACAGGTTCAATTTTCTGGTACCCCCATTATTCGAGCTTGGAGGAGCATACCAGCTGACTTAGGGAGAGCCTAGGAAGAGAGGAAAGGTGAATCTGCTTCAGAGACCAATTTACCTAAATGCCCTGGGATAGGAAACTTGGTCTGGGAGAAGGTGAAGTCAGAAAATTAACTATACACCCCTCCCCCCCATTAGCACAACTAAGGGAGAGGGACAGAAGGATGGGCTTTGCAGGCTTCCAATGACATATTTTGGGTTCTGGGAAAGGTGTGGATGCTCTTTTTCAAGAAACTAAGAGACATTCTTTTCTGTTGTGTGTTGGTTTACCATTTGAATTTCCAAGGGGACCCCCCCAAAAGCCTTCCTGCTGCCCTGGGAGAGAGGGAAGTGAGGAAAGGTAAAGGTGGAAGATCAGACTCCTAAGCAGTTTATTCAATTGCAAAGAGGATTTCTTGCT
The DNA here is from genome assembly GCF_030445035.2 of Dasypus novemcinctus. NCBI lineage: Eukaryota > Metazoa > Chordata > Mammalia > Cingulata > Dasypodidae > Dasypus > Dasypus novemcinctus. Next base: position 57,214,919 of record NC_080691.1, on the reverse strand, counting down.
TGAGGCCTTGGCCTTTTTTATTTGTTTGTTTTCTTGTTTTTCCTTCTGCCTTATCCCCCCATCATCTTTTTCTTTTTTTTTTCTTTCTTGCATTTTTCTCCCCCACCCCCTTTTTTCCTTCTTTTTCTGTTTTTTTATATTAGGTGTTGCAGGCAGTATTCCTTATTTGCTGTGCTTCCTCGTCCTCAAATTCCTCTTTTCTGTGTGTACTGATTTTGGCTAACAACGCTATCCCCTTTCCTTTCCTTTACATCTTTCTGTCCTCCAGCATCTATTGTTTCTCTTTTCATTTCATCGCTCTTTGTTTAGCTCCCAATTTTTCTGACTTTTTATGACTAGTACCCTTATTCTGTTTTCAATATTTTATTCAGTCTTTATATTATTGTCCTTTCTTTTCTCTTTCCCTCTCTCCTTACCACACTGGCCTTGTAATTAATACTGTATTCTTCCCCATAATGAGTTTACCATCTCACTGTACTTATACCATATTTTTACTGTTATAACTCTACACAGCTTACATGACTTTAATATGCATTCTCCTAGATCTAACATGGTTTTTCTGCTAACATTTACTATCAATACTACAATTATACTTTTAATTTTCTTGCCACTTTTGCCTTCCCTGGAACTAATATTTTCCTTCAAGGGAACTTAGATAACAAGGAAATAGAATAAAAAGAACAATGTGTCAAAGAGAAGATTTAACATGCACACAAAACAACACCTAAAGAAACCCCAAGACTAGATGGAGAAGCTAATCAACTGAATATACTAATCAAGATAAAATTACAACCTAACAGCAACAGAAAATTACAAACAATACCAATAATCAGGAAAACATGGCCCAATCAAAAGAAAAAAATATACACCAGGAAAAGAGAAGAACATTGAAAAACTTATCAAATATTTCAAAACATATATCACAGACCAATTTAATGAAGTGAAGGAAGATATGAAGGATAATATGAAAACACTTGGAGAGCATTCAGAAGAAATTGTAATCATACGCAAAAATATAAGGGATATGATGGTGATGAACAGCACAATTCAGGAAATCAAAAACACACTCTAAGCAAATAACAGAAGATTTGAAGAGGCGGAGGAAAGAATTACTGATGTGGAAGACAGTACATCTGAAATCAAACAGATAGTAGAACTGATCAATAAAAAATCCAGCAGGGACAAAGGGACATGAATGACAACAAGAAATGCACAAACATACACATTATAGGCATTCCAGAAGGAGAAGAGAAGGGAAAGGGGACAAAAGGGGTGTTGGAGGAAATAATGGCTGAAAACTTCCCAAACCTATTGAGGGAGATGGATGTACATGTCCAGGAAGCACAACACACCCCAAACAGCAAAAATCCCAACAGACCAATCCTAAGACATATACTTGTCAAATTATCCAATGCACAAGACAAAGAGAAAATGCTAAAAGCAGCAAGAGAAAAAAGAGAACCATCACATACAAGGGAGTCTCCATAAGATTAAGTGCTGATTTCTCATCTGAAACCATGGAAGCAAGAAGGCAGTGGTATGACATAGTCAAGGTATTAAAAGAAAAATATTTTCAACCAAGAATACTCTATACAGCAAACCTGGCATTCAAAAATGATTGAGAGTTCTAAATATTCACAGATAAACAGAAACTAAGAGAGTATGCCAACAAGAAACATGCCCTTCAAGAAATACTAAAGGGAATTCTGCATGAGGAAAGAAAAAAAACAGGAGAGATAGAGTTGGGGGAGACTGTAATAACAACTAAAAAGAGCAAAAGAAATCAAACAACATATAACAAACACAAATCCAAAGAAAATATGGCTCATATAAGTAATTCCTTGAAAGTAGTAAAACTGAATGTGAATGTATTAAACTCACCTGTTAAGAGATACAGCTTGGAAGAATGGATAAGGAAATATGACTCCTCTATATTCTATATTCAAGAAACACATTTAGGCCCAAGGAATCAAGGAGGATGAAAGTGAAGAGCTGGAAAATAATCTTATGGACAAATAATAACCAAAAAAGGGCAGGAGTAGCTATATTAGTATCAGACAAAATATACTTTAAATGCATAATTATTGTGACAGACAAGGATGGACACTACCTATCAATGAAGGGGATAATTTTTCAAAAAGAAAGAACAGTCACAAGGTTTTATGGCCCTAACAATGGAGCCTAAAAATACATAAGTGAAACCCTGGATAACTACATGAAGGAATAGATGCCTCTTCAATTATAGTGGGGGGATTTAATACACCATTATTACCATTGGATAGAACATCTCAACAGAGAATCAATTAAAAAACAGAGACTTTAACAATACATTAGAGTAGCTGGACCTAATAGACATATAGAGAACATTACCCGCAAATACAACAGGATATACATTCTTCTCAAGTGCACATGGATTATTCTCCAAGATAGACCACATGCTAGTCCACAGGGAAAGACTCAGTGAATTCACAGAGATTGAAATCACACAAAATAATTTTAATGACCACAGTGGAATGAAGCTGGAAATCTGCAAGGGCCAGAGACCCAGATTTGGCACAAAATATGGAAGTTAAACAACACACTCTTAGAAAAACAGTGGGTCAAGGAGAAAATCTCAACAAAATCAATAACTGCATTTAATAGAATGAAAATGATAACAAAACATATCAGAACTTATGGGAAGTAGCAAAAGCTGTACTGAGAGGGAAATTTATAGCCATAAATTCATACATCAAAAAAGAAGAAAGAGCTAGAAGTTAAGAACTAACACTTGGAAGAATTAGTTAAAAAAAACAACAAACTAATCCCAAAGGAAGAAGAAAGAAAGAAAGAACAAAGATCAGAGCAGAACTAAATGAAATAGAAAATATGAAAGCACTAGAGAAAAATTAATGAAACAAAGAGCTGTTTCTTTGAGAAGATCAATAAAATTGGCAAACTCCTAGCTAGACTCACAAAGGAAAAAGAGAAAAGATACAAATACCCAAAATAAGAAATGAGAAAGGGGATATCATCACTGACCCCATAGAAATAAACACTATTATAAGAGGATACTTTGAAAAACTATATTCCAACAAGGACAATTTAAAAGAAATGGTCTAATTCCTAGAAGCACAAAGCAGCCTATCTTGATGAAAGAAGTAATTGATGATCTCAACAAACCAATCACAAGTAAAGAGATAGAAGCAATCATTTAAACCTCACAACTGAGAAGTGCCCTGAGCCAGGTGGTTTCACAGGTGAATTCTACCAAACAGTCCAGAAAGAACTAACTCCAATCTTGCTTAAAGTCTTCCCAAAAAATTGAAACAGAAGGAACATTTCCTAACTCATTCTATGATACAAACATTATCCTAATACCAAAGCCAAAAAAAGACTCCACAAGAAAGGAAAATTACAGACCAATCTCTCTAATGATCCTAGACATGAAAATCCTCAACAATATACTCGCTAATCATAGTCAACAATACATTTATAAAATTATACTCCATGACAAGTGGTTTTCATTCCTGGTATGAAAGGATGGTTCAACATAAGAAAAACAATTAATGTAATACAGCATATAAACAGATTGAAGGAAAAAATCACATGATCGTATCTATAGATGCAGAAAAGGCATTTGACAAAATGTCACAATCTTTCTTGATAAAAACACTGCAAAAGATAGGAATAGAAGGAAACTTTCTGAAAATGATAAAGGGTATATATATGAGAAACCCACATCTAATATAATTTATAATGATGGAAACCTAAAATCTTTCCCTGTAAGTTCAAAGACAAGACAAGGATGCCCACTATCACCCCTTCTACTTAACATTTTGTTAGATGTACTTGCTCGAGCACTAAGGCAAGAACCACATAAAAACACATCCAAATTGGAAAGGAAGAAGCAAAAATTTCACTATTTGCAGACAACGCAATAATATACATAGAAAGCCTTGAGAAGTCTACAACAAAGCTTCTAGAACTCATAAATGAGTTCAGTAAAGTGGCAGGTTATAAGATTAATGCGCAAAATTCAGTAGCATTTCTGTATACCAATAATGAGCAATCTGAGGAAGAAATCAAGAAACAAATACAGTTTACAAAAGAAATTTACAAAATGAAATACCTAAGAATAAATTTAACTAAAAAGTAAAAGACTTATATACAGAAAGCTACACAACACTGTTCAAGGAAATCAAAGAAGACCTAAATAAATGGAAGCATATTCCCTGTTCATGGATAGGAAGATTAAATGTTATTAAGACATCTATCCTCCCAAAACTGATCTGAACATTCAATGCAATCCCAATAAAAATCAACACAGCATTTCTTAATGAACTAGAAAAACTAACTATGAAACTTATTTAGAAAAGATAGAGGCCCTGGATAGCCAAAGACAACTTGAAAAAAAAATGAAATTGGAAGAATCACACTACTTGCCTTCAAAACATACTACAAAGCTACAGTAGTAGAAATGGCATGGTATTGGCACAAAAATTAACACACTGACCAATGGAATCAAGTTGAGAATTTGGATAAAGATCTTCTTATATAGAGTCATCTGATCTTTGAGATAGCCACCAAGCCCTTTCAAATGAGAGTGAATGACCTTTTCAACAGATGGTGTCTGGAGAAATGGATATCCATGTGCCAAAGAATGACAGAGGATTACAATCTCAACCTTATACAAAAATCAACAGAAGATGGATCAAAGACCTAAATATAAGAGACAAGACCATAAAGACCTTAGGAAACAATGTAGGGAAGCATCTACAGTACATAGTAATAGGAAATGGCTTCATGGTCTTCACACCAAAAGCATGAGCAGCAGAAGAACAAATAGATAAATGGGACTTCCTCAAAATTAAATCATTTGCATCTCAAAGGAGTTTGTCAAGGAAGTGAAAAGACAGCCTACCCAATGGGAGAAAATATTTGGTAGCCATATATCTGATAGGAGACTACTATCTTGCAAATATAACGAACTCCTATACCTTGAAAATAAAGATAAACAACCCATTTTAAAAATGGGCAAGAATTTTGAACAGACACTTCTCCAAAGAAGAGGTACAAGTTGCTAAAAAGCACATTAAAAAAATGCTCAAAATCACTAGCTATTAGGAAAATGCAAATCAAAACTACAATGAGATACCATCTTAATCCCAGAAGACTGGCAGCTCTCAAAAAAAACAAAAGACTGTAAGTGCTGGAGAGGATGTCGAGGAATGGGAATACTCATTCACTGTTGCTGGGAATGCAGATGGATTCAGCCATTCTGGAGGAAGGTTTGGCAGTTTCTGAAAAAATGAGCTATAGCTTTTTGATATGACTCAGCAATCCTACTGCTGGGTATATACCCAGAAGAACTGAAAACATGGGCACAGACCAATATATGCACACCAATGTTCATAACAGCATTATTCACTATTGTCAAAAGGTGGAATCACCCAAACACCCATCAACAGATGAATGGATAAATAAAATATGGTAAATACACACAATGGAATACTACTCAGTTATAAGCACAAACAAATGGGGTAACATGGATGAATCTTGAAGACCTTATGTTGAGGGAAGTAAGCCAGGTATTGAAGGACAAATACTACCTGACCTCTCTGATATAAAATAAGCAAACCAAACTCTCTCAGAGAACCAGAACCTGTAAGATAACTGGTTCTCAGAGAACCAGGGACTGGAACTTAAGTGAAGGTGTGGGGGAGAGGAAGACTGTGAGCTGACACCTACATAGGTGAAATCTATAATAAACTGGAGGTAAGTATTTGTACAGGGACAGAATAAGATGGGTGCACAGGGATACCTTTGGGTGGAGCGTTGTGGGCTTGAAGGGGGCTAGGGTTCAGGGGATGAATCAGATGGCCCAAGGAATTGGGGGAACACTGGGGAAAACAGTTGAACATGGGAGATTGTCAGTATGTGTTTGAAACAATAATGTTAAGAAAACTCTTTAAAAAATGCAAAAAGAAAGGATTACCTGATTAAAGTGCTTAAGGAGGAGGCATCGGGCACAGGGGCAGGCTTCTTGTGAGTGTGCGAGTGTTCCTTTACTCATAGACTGTTATATCATTGGGTGGAGACCCATACAATGAGTGAAAGTGTACCCACATCCTGGGGCGGCCTGATGTTCTCAAACAGAGGGAAATGTGTCTCTCAAGAAAATTGGTGGCTCCCAATGGGTTAGGGCAGTCTAGTATGTCAAGCCCTCAGCATTGTTGCAAGTATCTGAGAATCTGTTCCTTCAAGTAGTGAAGATTGACTGTCACTGTGGGCTCTGAGGGAAGGAGGAGAGAGGTGTAAAATAGATGGAAGAAGGGTAGCTGTGGGCAAATGGAAGTGTTCCCCAAGATGATGCAATGATGGATGTAGAACATGTTAAATTACACCAAAAATGTTTAAAAGTCTATAAGCTGAAATGTAAACCATAATGTAAACCAAAAACTTAGAAAATTGTACCATATAAATATAACCCATAATGTAAGCCAAAAATGAAACAATGTTTGATAGCTATGTTTCTTTTTTTTTCCCATCAGATCAGAGCTCCTGAGTAGACTCTGTTTATTTTTTTTCTTTCTTTTTTTATTCATTTTTTAAAAATATTACATTCAAAAAATATGAGGCCCCCATTCACTCCCACAGCCCCCACCCTACCAATCCCCCCACAGCAACACTCTCCCCCATCATCATGACACATCCATTGCATTTGGTAAGTACATCTCTGGGCATTGCTGCACCTCATGGTCAATGGTCCACATCATAGCCCATACTCTCCCACGTTCCATCCAGTGGGCCATGGGAGGATCTACAATGTCTGGTAATTGTCCCTGTAGCACCACCCAGGACAATTCCAAGTCCCAAAAATGCCTCCACATCTCATCTCTTCCTCCCATTCCCCTCACCCAGCAGCCACCATGGCCACTTTTCCCACACCAATGCCACATTTTCTCTGTGGACATTGGATTGTTTGTGTCCATTGCACATCTATGTCAAGAGGGGGCTTAGATTCCACATGGATACTGGATGCAATCCTCCTGCTTTCAGTTGTAGGCACTCTTGGCTCCATGGTGTGGTGGTTGACCTTCTTCAACTCCATGTTAGCTGAGTGGGGTAAGTCCAATAAATCAGAGTGTAGGAACTGAAGTCTGTTGAGGCTCAGGGCCTAGCTATCATATGTTCAGTCCAGAGATTCAAATCCCCTAGATATATCTTAAACCCCAGCATCAACTACAATTCCAATAAAGTAACAGGGAAGGCTTGTGAAAAGAGATCACATCTGAGTCCAGCTCCATCACTATGTTTCAATATCTGTACATCAGCTGCAGCAAATATAATACGAAAAATGTAAAAAGATCATAGCTGAGGAAACAGGAAAAGGGTTTGATGTTGGATATACGGGAGTCCCCTACATTGAATATATGAATTGCTGTGATCTAAAACTTTTTGAAGACAAATTTAAAATAATAAACAAAAAAAAAGAATGTAGACACTGAGGAAGAAATGAAAGAAATTGCCTTGCCACTGTACATATAGGGCATCACCTATTACATTGATGAAAGGCAAAACATCAAAAACAAAGCTTTATAATATTTCTTGTTTTTTAATACCCCAGTTATTTTTACTTTATTTTAGTTTTTCTAAATTACTGTGTGTTCCATTTCTAATCTTTAAACCCATCACTATATTTAATTTTCCTTTTAAGTGAATTTGGCAATATATTAGGCTTCTTTTTTGAAGAAGTTTTGGACCACAGAGAGGTTCAGCTATGGCAGGGGAGGAACACTAGTGTGAGGTGTTATTGATGGAGGGCACATGGTTGGGAGGGAGATCTCCAGAGCATGTGTATAGGGTACATAAACATGTTCAGATATATGTTGGGTATTTTCATAGTAGTTACAGTTACAAATGACAATTGAGGGAGTGTTGAGTTCTGACCCAGGAGAGCTCTGTTACATTACCCAATGGAACAGCAGCAATCCACCAAGTGCAGCAGCAAAGACCAATGAAGAAGGATGATCCAATAATGAACCATTGATACTGATGACTATGCTTATGAGCCTGTGTGCCTGAAATATGAACTAGGTCTGGAGCTGCAGGGTGCCTAAGAGTTACCTCCTAAGAGCCTCCATGTTGCTCAGATGTGGCGACTCTCTAAACCAAACTCAGCATGTAAATGCACTACTTTCCCCTCAGCTTGGGACTTGACTCCCGGGTATGAGGCTGCCTGGCGCTGAGGGATTACTACCAAACATTAGCTGGTGATGCAACTAGAAAGAGACCTTGAATAAAAGGGTCAACTGAGACCAGCAGAATATCTCAGCCTACATGTAGGTTCATGTGCTAAAAACTGCTTTTTGACCTTCAATAAAACAGGGAAATGGCAAAGACAAATGTGTTTATATAGCTAAGAGTCTTCAGAAAAGAGTCAGGAGGTCATCAGAGGGGTCGTGCTTATACACACCTCAGCAGGACCCCAGAGATAGCCAAAGTAGATACAACCCCAGGTACTGGCTCTCCAGAGGGCTTCAGAGACCCCTATATATTCTATGTTCATTGCATATGGTTCTGGAGATCAGTGCCATGTCAGTTGGCCCTACTTTGGAATTTGTGTTCCTGAATGTGATGGAGCTGGACTCAGATATGATGTTTCTACACATGCCTCTTCTGTCACTTTTACTGAACCTGTGTTTGGCACTAGGGTTGGTGTATTCTCTGGGGACTTGAATCTCTGGAATGTCCATGTGTCACCTGGACCCTGAGCCTCAGCAGTTGCAACTTCTACTCACTGGTTCATTGGACTTACCCTGGTCAGTTAATAGGGAGGTGAAGATGGTCAACCACCACACCAAGGAACCTAGAGTGCCTACAACTGCATGCAGGAGAATTGCAGCCCTCATCCATGTGGGATCTAAGCCCCCTCTCAATAGGGAGGTGAAGTGGACTTCACCATCCCAGGTCCACTGGATGGAGGAATAGAGTATGGATTAGAGTGGACTTACTGATATTCTACTATAGAACTATTGTGACTAGTAATGGAAGATATTGTAGCATTGATGTCTATAAAGTGACCACAGTAGTTGCCGAAGGTAGGGAGAGAGAAGAAGAGATGTGATGTGGAGGTATTTTGAGGACTTGGAGTTGTCCTAAAGGATATTGCATGGACAGATTCTTGACTTATATATCCTACCATATCCCACTGAATGTAGTGGGAGAGAGTGTAAACTATAATTCATACAGTGCATAAGTGCTCCAAAATATACTCACCAAATACAATGAATGTGCCACCATGATGAAAAAGGTTGTTGATGTGGGAGGAGTGAGGTGGTGGGGTGTGTGGAATGTGGGAGCCTCATGTTTTTTAATATAACATTTTTTGTGATTTATGTATCTTTTTAAAAAAGTCAATTTAATAAAAAATAAAAATGAATCTCATAATTTCTGATGCTATTACATGGGATGTTACAATGATGTCACATACACAGAACACATTTTTCCTATTTATACATTAGAACGTGATATGTTATAAGATAAAAATAAAAGACTAAGAATATTTGCTAGTTTTCACTTGTCCAAAGTGTATTTATTAAACCATTACATTTAATTAATGTCATTATTTTAATTTTCAGTGATGTAAAAGTCAATCATTTGCCTGTATATTCTTTTACCCTAAAATTGTCAAGTATTTTCATATAATGAATATGTCAAGCTGTAATTTTCCAGTTTTCTGTAAAGAAATCAGAGTGATCAGGAGAAATTAATGTACAGACTTAATCCTGCCTGCACAACTACAGCTTTCTGCAGGCAGAGCTACTGGGACATCTTCCCAGGGAGCCCAGTGTGTAACAGACATGTGCTTGAACCTCATATTCAGATAATCCTAGAAAGCTGAGAACAGTTCCATCTGCCTCCCACCCATCCTGCACCTCAGACTGGGAAGTGTCTCTGTCCTTGGTGTGCCTTGTGTTTAGGAAATGAGTGTTCTTATTCCTGGTTCTGAAGGCCCTGGTGCACTTACTGGATCTAGCCCGGGATGAGGGCACCCTTGTAGAACACTTCCATCACAGGTGAGATAACTGGCTCCCTGTCTGTTCCACTTTCTTAATTCAAGCTTCCTGGGAAAAGGCTGGGATGTGTTGCCAGGATCATGATTGGAGGGAACATTACCCACAGAAGAGCCATGGGGTCTCCTGACAGCCTCACCATGGACCCTCCGCAGCCAGGTGCATTTATAAGTGAGCCCTGAGAACTGAGGACACAGGTGTGCATACTACTGTGCTGTGAAAGATGAGGGTCCCCAGGGTAGGAGAGGAGACATAAATCTCCCCGTCTCTGAAGCACAGAATGGGTGGGCTAAGGGGACATTACTGCCCATGGAGCATAGGGGCCAGATCCTCCAGAGGGAGAGTGAAGAGGTTAGTACTTGAGCCTCTAGGTCTCTTCCTTCCAAGCTGAGAGATTCCCACAGAGTCCTGTACTCTTCTTACTCTCCTGTTTTCCTCAGTTCTTCAAACCCACAGTTCTAGGGTATATAAATTTTGCCCATGAACCTGTAAGTTTCACAGGAATGTGAAACAGAGGCAGCTTTGACTTGGAACTGTGTAGAGTGAAGGGACAGCCAGCTCCAGTCTCCTCACACAGGGTGATTTCAGCACCTCCTGCTGCTCCACTACTTTCCTCTGTTCAAAGTGGCTGAGGTGAGTCTACAAGGGATGGCCAATAAAAACATCATGTACAAATTAAATTTTACTTGCCTCTATCTTCTCTCAATTTCTTGTTATTTGATCTACTTCTCTCCAATTAATACATTAATATGTTCACTCATTTAACATGTATTTATTTACTGCCTTCTGTAAAATATTGACATTTCTTCATGATTAGTGAAAAGAAATCCTCTTCATAGGAATATAATTCATATGAACATGGGGAGGAAATAATAAAAGTCATAAATTTTATGCTTCTTGCCACAAAATCTCGCTCTCTGGCCTGTGCTCAGTAAACACAGAAGTTACCTGGAAAGACACTAGAGTGCCCCAAGAGGGAGAATATCCACAGACTTCCACCTTTATAAAAAATTGTGCCTCCCACATGAAAATCACAGCCTGGTTCCTAGGAGACAACTCAGCCCCTATGCTACTCAAAGCCAGCTTACTCATTTTTCAGGACAGAATTCCTTGGGATTCAAGGGATTTATCCAATAGAACATGGAATTCTTTTTTTCTTTCTTCCTCTTGGTGGCAAACACTAGACAGGGCATGTGCATGTGTGTGTGATCATGATGGTGTGCATGTGTGTAGGTGTGTGTGTGTATGTGTGAGAGTGCATACATGTGTGTGTGCACATGCCTGTGTTTGTGCTTATTAGTGCGTGTGGTTGTATTGTTGAAATAGTAGGCATATGTGTAATGTGTGCATGTGTGTCTGTGTGTGTCTATATATGTGTGTGTGACTATACGTATTATGAGTATACTGTATGTATGAGTCTGGATTGATAATGTATGCCTGCCTGTCTGTGTATGTGTAAGTGTGTGCATCTGCACATGGGTTAATAGCATATTAGATGTGTGAATTGACTTTCAGTCCATGGTTCTGTATGTGCAGTTATTCTCTAATGAGGCCTTAAAATATAGGAGGACAAAGGAGATAAGAGTCCTCCTAAAAGTCACTGAAAATCTCTGGATTCACTCTATCTGGCTCTGTATCAATGCATCTTTCTGGCTCCAGGAAAGAAACACATGAACTCCTGTGTTTGGTCTCCCTGCAGAATATGCTGGGTTTCTAAAGACAGCTCATTATGTCAAACACCCAGGCCCAGAGCCTCAACAGACTTCAGCTCCTACACTTTGATTTATTGGACTTACCCCACTCAGCTAACATGGATTTGAAGAAGGTCAACCACCACACCATGGAGCCTAGAGTGTCTACAACTGAAAGCAGGAGGAGTGCATCCAGTATCCATGTGGAATCTAAGCCCCCACTTGACATAGATGTGCAATGGACACAACCAATCCAATGTCCACAGAGACAATGTGGAATGGGTGTGGGAAGGGTAGCCATGGTGGCTGCTGGGTTTGGGGAATGGGAGGAAGAGATGAGAGGTGGAGCCGGTTACGGGATGTTGAGTTGTCCTGGGTGGTGTTTCACGGACAACTACGGGACATTGTAGAGCCCCCCAGGGCCCACTGGATGGAACGTGGGAGAGTGTGGGCTATGATGTGGATCATTGACTATGGGGTGCAGTGATGCTCAGAGATGTTCTTACCAGGTGCAATGGATGTGTCACGATGATGGGAGCAAGTGTTGCTGTGGGGGGAGTGGGGGTTGGGGGCGGTGGGGTTAAATGGGACCTCATATTTTTTTAATGTAATTTTTAAAAATAAATAATTAAAAAAAAAAAGAGATGGTATCAACAGCATATTGTACTTCTAAAGAGCAGTCTGATGACAAGGGCCCAGTCAGGTAACACTGCACAGAGATGCTGCAAGGGAAGTACATTTTCAGCCCAACTGGAACATCTTGGCAGGGTGGGGGCTGATCTGTGGGGGGCACTCAGGACTCACAGACCCAGGGCAGGGGTAGGGCGTGCTCAGGACAAATATAGAGTAAAGCCAAGCTCTGGATGGTGTAGGAGTGCCTGAGAGGGGCTTCCTCACAGCTACTGGGTTTACCTTTTACACATGAGTCTAAAATAAGAATTTATCCAGGACTGTTGATGTGTCTAATAATATTGTACACCTATTTGGGAGCTCAAAAAAAGGAATGAGATGCACTCTTAGAAGGGTAGTTTCCATTCCTCATAGATGTCTTAATTATAAGGAGCTAGAGGCCATGGAAGATTTGTTATTAAGTGGGTCAAGAATTTTGGAAGACATGCAGATCACCTGATAATGGCTAAATTTCTATAAAGAGAAATGCTTAATTTTTTAAATTTACTTTTTGTTCATTTTTTTAAATAGACTTAATTTTTTAAAGATGAATAGATGATACAAAATGTTACATTAAAAATATGAGGATCCCATATACCCCCACTCCCCACCTCTCACTCCTCCCATATGAGTGTGCCTCACTGATGAAAGAATTTGGTGAAAAGCTTCATTTTTTACAACATATTTAAGATTATCATCCACTATCCTCAAACATATAGACTTAACTTACTGTAAGTTCACATTCTATTCTTATTTCACATTCTTTACATTTTACAGAGAAAATAAAAACCAGCCATGAGATGGCCCTTCCCCATCTCCTCCAAATGAGCCTGACCAACATGTCCTTCTTACTCCGATCATGGTGCTGACTTTCTCCAGCATCTTCATGTCTGGCAACCTTCAGACTTATCTCACTTGAATATTTATTCTCTCTCTATAGCAAGTTAGTCATGACCCTTGATTTCTCATACTAACATTGAAAGACAACTAGAGTTGATGTTTAGCTGCAGCTTTATTTAATAATGTACACAAGTGCCAAAAGTTAAATTTCTTTCCTTGGAGTGAACACACCCAAAGAACTCTTCCTCACTCACCAACAGCATATGCCCACCTATGGGATTTTGTACTCTGTGAGCAAGAATTTATACCTGTCTCCCTCCTTTCCATCAGCCCCCAAAGGTTAAGACATTCAATTCTGCATCTGTGTAACCCTATTTGACCACCTGGTATGTAGTGGGCACACCCATTCTGGAAGTTGTATGTCATCCCTTCCCTCCCCTTACCTACAGCAGGTCAGCACACATTTCCTGCTCTTAAACAGAAGGATCCGAATTAACCTATTCATCTTTCTAATCCTACTTCTGATGATTGTTCTATTAGCTACTTTCAGGAATGTAGGTTATTTGTTATGTAATTCATTTGGCTAATATTGAATAACCAGTCGCAGTATGTTGCATTCATGACTGTGTTCCTGAAATGATAGGATAAAAAAGGGCTTTCAAAAACAAAAGGACCTAAATCCGCCAATGTACAGGTGGTGACACTGAGGCTGAGGGGTGGCCTGCCCCAGTCAGACAGGTGTGACATGTCAAGGACAGGGCAACAGCAGGTGTCCATTGTGCATTTGTGGTTGTCAGAGGTGAGGGCTCTCATAAGTTCCTACCTTCTGGCTCCCAAGGCAATGATAAAATGACAAAGATAGCAGAAAACAGCTCTTGGACCCAATGATAAAATTCACATATAAAGTTTCTGCTGTGATCCCCGGTTTTTTTCTTATCAAACTGAATCTCATAAGGATGAGGCCACCTCCTCAGAGACACAAGGCAGGAGGGGATGGAACTCTGGTGGGCTTTCTGCCATTATTGACTTCTAGGATTTCAGGTCTGATTCCAGGGTTCAATTACATAGGAATCAGGAGGGAAGCTCGTATGTCACTTTTAGGAAGTCTTGTTCCTGGGCAAGGAGTTGCCTTCTAGCTACTATGAGCTCATCCCTCCTGCAAACCATTAACTGTAAGGTTATATTAACAAGGATCTTCACCTTATTTCTCTTGATGTAGTGGAAACCATTTTCACTCAATCCAAAATTCACTGGAATAGAAAAAGAAAGCATGAACTGAGTTTCTCTATGAACCAAGAAAGATCATGGAATGGATTCATAGGACTGTTATAATGAAGCATCAGAACTCAGATGGTTTAATAAAATACAACGAAATTATCTCTATTTCTCCATCCTGTGGACCCTGGGATGGCTATGTCCAGTCCCCCTCTACATCAAGAGGGGCCTTAGATTCCACATGGATAATGGATGCAATTCTCCTACTTGCAGTTGTAGGCACTCTTGGCTCGCTGGTTTGGTGCTGGACTTTGTGTGTCCTGCCATGATCCATGGGTTGGATTCAGGGAGAGTGTAGACTGCAATGTAGACCACTGTCCATGTGGTGCAGCAGTGCTCCAAAATGTATTCACCACGTGCAGTGAGTTTGACAGGATGATGAAAGAGGTTGTTGATGTGGGAGGAGTGGGGTGAGGGGCGTGGGAGGTATATGGGGACCTCATTTTTTTAAATGTAGCATTTAAAAGAAAAGAAAGAAGAAAAAAATAAATAAATAAAAATAAAGAAAGAAAGAAATTGTCTCAAAATAAGTATACAGTTCTGGAGGCTATAAACCTGAAGCCTGTAAGGTAGAATCCTTCCTGGCCTCCTCTTAGCAACAGGTGTTTTGCATGAAATACTTGGGCTTTAACTCCTAATTCAGCTATCACAAGGCATCCTCACTGAATCTGTCTGTGTCCAGTTCTTCCACCAGTCATGTTAGAATGGGGCACAATCTCATCTATTTTGGATTCATCTTAACTAACAACATTTTCAAAGGACCTATTTCCAAATAAGGCCACAGAACAAAGCTGGAACTTGAACATGTGTTTTAGGAGACAGAATTCAACCTATAACACTTATCCAATATATGGGTACACTGGAGCTCAGAGGAGGGCTTATGCCACCTAAAGTTATTTCTAAAGGTGAGAGTCATGAGGTGCAGGATATCCCTACAGACTCACGTATGTTTGGGGGATAAACAGGCTTAGGAGTCTGTTAGGAGTGATCTAAGCAGAAATGTTTACTCTGCTAAAAATGAAGTGTGCGAGGGATTGATTTGAAAATTTCAACTATTTCCTAATTATTGAGTATGCATTATATAGACACACCCATGCTCAGGTTCAAGGAAAATGTGAGGAAGGGAGGAGTCCTGTAATGAGTGATATAGGGTTTTTCACTTCTTGCTTAAAATTGTTCAATCTCTGGGAATTCACCACTACTCTGATTCTAAGTAATGCTGGGATGTTTATAAAATATAATATGTTCTAACATAAATTACTTTTCCTCATAATTTTCTGCTGGATTAGTCTGGAAGTATGAACAAACGCTTTTAAGTAACACTCTGATATTATGCATTCAATTTGGGGGAATTAATTCTCTTTCCTGTCTGTGGCCAGGAAAAATATAATATCAGTAATAATAATACAATAGTAATATAATAATGTCAAAATTTCTTAACTGTTTAGTTACTGTAAGGACAGATTGTTTTATTGCAGGATTATTTTATCAGTTTTGAAATTTGAAATCCCCACCTTCTTTTCCCAAGTGCAAGCATGTATATTCCTCCTTTCCCAGGATATTCAGAGATCTTGGTCTCCAGCTTTAGCTCCTCAAGCTACTTAGAGCACCATGATCTCATAGGGAAGGATCAGAAAGAGGAGACAACTTTTTATGGCTTTAGGTGAATCATCCAGGTGACTCAGCCTTATTTTCTCAATCATGAACAGTGTTTCTGCCCTTAAATGGTCTGTAAATGATTCAAACACATAGTAGGCTGATCCTGATGGGTGCAGCTGGTGGAATAGACTGGGAATAACCACACAATTCTCACTAGGAGTAGATGCCTTATGGGATGGTAAGAGCCTTGACTATAGTCTGGAACCCTAGGTGTTCTTCGTGATCTTTCAATGCTGGGGAATGGGCTTCATTTTCAAGAGATAAATGAGAAGTAGAAAAGTGGGACATGGAGGGTGTGAAACCTCATTTCTGCATTGACAGGCTTTCCTCTTCCTCAGGAAGGGTTCAGGCTCACCTGCCTCACCTGATTCCCTGGAGCTGGAATTTATCTGATGGCTGAAAATATGCAATTGCCTACAGGTCCCTTTGACTCTAAGCTGGACCCACAGCTGGAAGACCCCAGAGCTGCAGGATGACCCTTGGAAAGGAGTTGGGTGATTCAGCAACAAACAGTACTGGGCTGTTGCCATGATCCACTCTTGCGGTCACCCCTCGGGCTGAAGTGTGCTTTGCTGGTCTGGCAGGGGAGTGGCCACGGCAGGCCAAGCCGCTGCCACCATAATAGGGTGGCTGGTCGGACTCACCGCCACCCCTGAAGGAAGCTCGGCATGGGCGCAGAGTGCCCTCGGGTCTCCCCTTCTCGGCAGCCATGCTTCCGCGGCCGCCCCTCCTCCCGGATGGCGCCACACGATGCCTGTGGGGCAGCACCCTTCTTCTTCTTTCTCCCTGCGCAGGCGCAGGGCAGAAAGTTCCAGTCTGCCCTTTTCCCCTCCCCCGACAGCAGCAACAGCCAGGTGTGGGCAGAAAAATCCAGCCCGCCCTTTTCCCCTCCCCCGACAGCAGCAACAGCCAGGTGTGGGCAGAAAAATCCAGCCCGCCCTTTTCCTTTCCCCCGACAGCAGCAACAGCCAGGCGTGGGCGGAAAAATCCAGTCTGCCCTCCACCCCAGCAACAGCAGCCACCAATCCCTAAACCCTGCCCCTTCCCCCAGCAACAGCGACAGCCAATCCCTAACCACCACCCCTCCCCCGTCCAGTACCGCCCACTGACCTTTCGCCGGCAACCAATCAGAACAGGGCGTGGCTTCGACCAATCAGCCTTCCCCAGCCCCTATAAAACTGTTGCCTCTCCCTCAGTAAAGTGGACTTGCGTGTTTACCTTGTCTCCGCGGTGGTTCTTCTGCCGTGCGCCCTCCAGTCCTGTGGGCCCCCGACAAGGGCCTGGCCTCCCTTGTCCCCAGTTCGTCGCCTGCTTCTCCGGGCGACCCCTTCGTCGCCGGCTTCGCCGGGCGACCCCTTCGTCGCCGGCTTCGCCAGGCGACCCCGTCAGCCGAACCGCGCAACCCCTTGTGAGACCGATCCCTCGTCTGCTGCCGGACTGACCCCTCGTCCCAGGTTGGACCGACCCCTCGTCTCAAGCGGGACCGACCCCTCGTCCAGAGCTGGACCGACCCCTCGTCCGCAGCCAGACCCCACCTCTACCGACCGAGCAAGCCGCCGCAGTTGGCGCCCAACGTGGGGCAAGGCAACTCCACCACAGCCTCACTCCATAACCTGGCGCCCCCCCCCTCTCTTCTCACCTTGGGACTTCTCTCGTGCAACATTGCTGCTACCTGAGCCTTGGCTACCTCATATGATCCACGGCGGTCTGGGAGAATCGCTGGATGGCTTTCTTCTTCCATGTCGGGGGCTTATACCGACCCGCTATGATTAAGAGGAGCCTTGGATTTCTCGGGAGCGCGCGCTTGCACGTCTGAAGTAATCCTACCACAGCCCTACACCCTCCTCTCTTCTCACCTTGGGACTTCTCTCGTGCAGCATTGCTGCTACCTGAGCCTTGGCTACCTCATATGATCCACGGCGGTCTGGGAGAATCGCTGGATGGCTTTCTCCTTCCATGTCGGGGGCTTATACCGACCCGCTATGATTAAGAGGAGCCTTGGATTTCTCGGGAGCACGCGCTTGCACGTCTGAAGTCACCCTACCATAGCCCTACGCTCTCCTCTCTTCTCACCCCTATCTTTTCGCTCTGCATTGCTGTTCCTGAACCTTGGTGACCTCATATGATCCACGGCGGTCTGGGAGAATCGCTGGATGGCTTTCTCCTTCCATGTCGGGGGCTTATACCGACCCGCTATGATTAAGAGGCGCCAATAAAACTCTCAGGAGCGCGTGCCTGAGCACCTCCACCCCTGCCTTCACCTCTGCCTCCTCCCCTCCGCACTTGCTCCCCTTTGCCTTGCTCCACTGCTCGTCGTCCCGCCCTCCCCTCGTCGGGGCCTTCTCTTGGCCCGCGACCACCGTCGGAGTCCCATCGGCTCCGACCCCTCGTCTCACCGCGCACCTCGGCTCCCATCGCCGCGCTCTCAAGGTAAGGGCCCCTTTTCTTATCGGCTCCAAAAGGCCATTAGCAATGGGTAACATCCTATCTGCTAAGCAAGCCCCACAAGATCGGGCCCTCGCCGGTCTCCTAGACACTCACCGGTGTAAGATCTCTTTCAAACAGCTTCTATATAAAAAAGGATTTAAAAGCAGCTATACCAAGAAAGTAAGAATTATGAGTCAACTGTAAATAAATTATATATTTGTTAATGTGTTGTAATTGTTCTGTGTTTGTCTGTCTGTTCGTTCAATGTCAACATATATTGTGATACCTCCGGATGGTAAATATAAATTACTAGAAATCTTTAAAAAAGCTCTGTTCAAATGGCCAAAAATTAAATAAGTGCTTATATTAATACTTAAGTTTATTATATTAATACATAAGTTTAAATGTTAATAAGATATCTACAATTTTTAAAAAAATTGTAAGTCTTAATTAACAAAATTAACTGTACGTCTTCATAAAAAGTTGTTCTTGCCTAGATTAAAATGAATAACTTATTTTTCTTCACAGGATAATATAAAGAATGTAAAACTTATATGAATATTAAAAAGGTTAAAAGTTTGTAAAAATGCTAACGGAAATGTAATAAGTTTTGCAAAAAGACGTATTTTGTCCTAAAGTAAGATGGCTAATTTTTCATAAACTCTTAAAATTTAATTTGCATGCGGCAAGTGTAAAAGGTATTGTGACAACTTTACGTAAGGGAATGTGTTCTGTAAAGATAAAATTTATCTTCAGTAGTTTACATTAAGGTATTAAATGGCTAATTCCAAAAGGTCATTCTTAAATATATATATATAAAACTAAATTGATGATAATAATAAAAAAAGGTAATTTTATAACAGGAAAGATTAACAGCAACCAAGCTCCCCTGCCAACTTGCTTTTAGGAAACGGTTTCTAATATTGCATGCTACTAAATATTTAAAGAAAAGTTATTCTTAAGGAAACAGAAGATGATTTTGTCTTTGCAGCCATTGTCTATTTAGCAACACCCCTCGCTATCGGCCTAGCCACTGTTGCGCCGGACGATTGGAACCTTAAACAAAGACTCCTCCTCACTGTCATCTTCCTATCTATCGTTACTATATTTACTGCCCTCATTCTCCTTCGTTTATAAAGCAGTCTCCTACAAACCACAAAGCTTCTGTCTTAAACATACCATTCTCAACCCTATCCTCTAAATGATCTTCTCACTTCCCCCACAGACTTTAATACTTTATTTCTTCCTCATAACCTTTGCTTTCTTGATAATATTTTCCGCCATCTGTCTAGCCGCTACCGCCCCAGAAGATTGTAACCACGGCCCCCCATGCCGCCATCGCTCTCAAGCAGCTCCAGCCCCGCTAAACGGCCCGCAACCCGCTTTCCCCGGCCCGCGGCCTGCTTTCTAGCATCTAATAACGCTTCTGCTCTTGCCTCCCTATACTTCTGCGGAACTTCCTCCTGTCTCAACCTCACTCCTCTTCTCAGCCATCCAAAGCATCCTTTCTCGTCCCCCGCCCCCCTCCTTTTTTTGCTTGAACCCCCATTGCGTTGCAGATTGGGCCGCCCCATGTCGGCCTGACCCGTTAACATCGGCCTCTCTCGCGCTCGTGGAGACTTTGGCCTTCTTATTGTCCTCGCCTACGTCTCCACCACTCCCGACGCTGCCGCCACCACCATCGCTGGTGCCCTGACGCGACTTGTCCTCACCGCTGCAATCCTCCAAACCATCACACAGTCTGCCTCTACCGCTCTTCGCCACGAAGAAGAGATCAACTACCTGTAACGCGCTGTCATTCGGGACTTTTAACAGCAGATAGACCTTATAGCCGCCGAGATCAACAAGAATTGGACATTGGCCACCCTTGCTTGCAATGGCAAGATACCGCCCCCCAAATTGTACATTTATATCCCCAGCATACTCACCTCCCTCTTCAGCCCTGCTTCCCTCATTGCTTGCTGCCTCTTGGGCCTCGGCAATTTGCTACTGCTGCCATCCTGGCCTTTATTTGAAAAGAAGGGGGAAATGCGGTCACCCCTCGGGCTGAAGTGTGCTTTGCTGGTCTGGCGGGGGAGCGGCCGCGGCAGGCCAAGCCGCTGCCACCATAATAGGGTGGCTGGTCGGACTCACCGCCACCCCTGAAGGAAGCTCGGCATGGGCGCAGAGTGCCCTCGGGTCTCCCCTTCTCGGCAGCCATGCTTCCGCGGCCGCCCCTCCTCCCGGATGGCGCCACACGATGCCTGTGGGGCAGCACCCTTCTTCTTCTTTCTCCCTGCGCAGGCGCAGGGCAGAAAGTTCCAGTCTGCCCATTTCCCCTCCCCCGACAGCAGCAACAGCCAGGTGTGGGCAGAAAAATCCAGCCCGCCCTTTTCCCCTCCCCCGACAGCAGCAACAGCCAGGTGTGGGCGGAAAAATCCAGCCCGCCCTTTTCCCTTCCCCCGACAGCAGCAACAGCCAGGCGTGGGCGGAAAAATCCAGTCTGCCCTCCACCCCAGCAACAGCAGCCACCAATCCCTAAACCCTGCCCCTTCCCCCAGCAACAGCGACAGCCAATCCCTAACCACCACCCCTCCCCCGTCCAGTACCGCCCACTGACCTTTCGCCGGCAACCAATCAGAACAGGGCGTGGCTTCGACCAATCAGCCTTCCCCAGCCCCTATAAAACTGTTGCCTCTCCCTCAGTAAAGTGGACTTGCGTGTTTACCTTGTCTCCGCGGTGGTTCTTCTGCCGTGCGCCCTCCAGTCCTGAGGGCCCCCGACAAGGGCCTGGCCTCCCTTGTCCCCAGTTCATCGCCTGCTTCTCCGGGCGACCCCTTCGTCGCCGGCTTCGCCGGGCGACCCCTTCGTCGCCGGCTTCGCCGGGCGACCCCGTCAGCCGAACCGCGCAACCCCTTGTGAGACCGATCCCTCGTCTGCTGCCGGACCGACCCCTCGTCCCAGGTGGGACCGACCCCTCGTCTCAAGCGGGACCGACCCCTCGTCCAGAGCTGGACCGACCCCTCGTCCGCAGCCAGACCCCACCTCTACCGACCGAGCAAGCCGCCGCACACTCTCCTCCATTCTCATTTGGAAGAGAATTTATATCCTTTCAATTGAGTGAACTCAGTGAATCCTGGAATGTTCAGTAGGTGGATAGTTTGCAAGGAGGTGTTGCAGGTCTTAGAAACATGAATATCAAAATTTTTTAGATATGAGATTATACTAATTTGATCTGTGATAATTCATCAACAGAGTTTTCAGAATTATTGATAGATTCAACCCTCTCCTCACTGTGACCTTAGTATCCCTTTATATTTCAAGTCTGAAGACAAGTTTTATAAGCTTTGTGTCATAATCTGAAGTTTAACAACTATTTGTAATCTAGTCTAATGAAAAATGTCATTAAATGTTTTTCTTATTCTGTGTGGTTTTCACACGCAGTTGGATTATTTTGATTAAAGATAAGAGCCCCAAATCCCAAGGATGCATGAATTAAGTACAATATGTCAGGTGAGCAAGAGGAGCCCTAAGGATGGAAGAGGTGCTGGGAGAGTTGATGGTCCTCATGACCTCCCTACCCTGAGTCCATGCCACCACCACCAGGGAAACCAGAAGCCAGAGAGTTCCTGGCAAGACCTACATCGTCTACCTCTCCCAGAAACCCTTTCAGTCATAGGAATACCTGGCTCAGTCGGCTTGCCCTTTAAAAGTGTTAATCAACACTGCAGTTCACCAATCCAGGGTCTATTTTTTCATCCTATGTCTTCTAATAGCCCTGGACTCAAAACAGCCCCTTCTCTAAATTCATCATGCACTCCCCCACCCTTTCTCAGATTCATTCCATTGTGTCTTATGGAATCTTTAGTCAGTAATAGGGCAAAGCCTATACATCTCAAGCCCATCTCTGAATATTCCTTTTACCTTATCCCTTACTAACTGAAACTAGATTCCCACCTGCAACACACCTCTGTAACTTTCTCAAATGGGGTGTTTTCCTTATGATATTCCTCATGAACCTGAGTATTTGCCTAATAGCTACTTCTTCTCAGTTCCAGACAATGCTCACCTTTCCCACCTCCATTCTTTCAGCTTTCATCAACATATGATAACACTACTACTCCACACATAACCCTGTCCTCCTGTGTTTACCTACTGTCCTTGGAATTCCTGCCTTCCTTGTGGATTCCATCTCCACCTGTTCTATAACTCACTCCCGTAAGATCTATTGTTGTTCATGATGTGATATGTTCAATGTGCACATACACGACAGGTGCAATAAACTAGTCTTTGTGTCCCTTGAAACCATTTCTACTCCAACACACTGTCCTCATGATCTCACAGAGCACTATAATGAACCTCAGACTTGGTCCTTTCCATGAACATCTCAGTCCAAGCTCCCAACTTGAAATACTCCACTATCTTACTACTACTCCTCTCAAGTCTGCTCCTGTACGCTTTCACTCCAAAATACATCCTACCATGCCTGAAACTCCACATTCTCCTTCTTTCCCACAATCTACTATGTTCTTATATACATAAGAGAAATAAAAAGATTTTTCAAATGTATTCATTTTATTGAAGAAGAAATAAATATTTCTTTGAGAGAGACATGATTGTCTATGTAGAAAATCTCTATGAACCAACAGAGAAAATATTTCTGGGATAAATAAACAATATAGGAAGTTTTCTAGGGAAAGGCTCATCTATAAAAGTTAACTGCTTCCTTATATACCCATAATGTAAAATTAGAATTTGAAAATCAAGAAACCATAAAACTAACAATAGCCACAATGAATAAAACATGTAGATATAAATCTAACAACATATGTACAGTCTCTATTTGCAAAAAATCTACAATATTATGAAGAAAGAAAACAAATATCTAAATAAATTAGAGATATATTGTGTTCATGTAGTAGAAGACTTAAGGCTCCTAAGAGATCAGTTCTTCCCAACTTGATCTATAAATTTCATGCAATCTTAAACAAAGTCAGTCCCTGCAAGCTATTTTATATGTATAAAAATTTATTCTGAAATTTATATGGAAAGACAAAAGGGATAAATTATAACAACACAATACTGAAAATGTAGGGTAAAGCTGGATGGCTCACGAACTAATTTCAATAATGAATATAAATCTACAAGAAACAATGTGATTTGTAATTGGTTAAAAATTAGACAGGGAGATCAATGTTAAATAATAAGCCCATAAATTGACCAATTCAATTACAGTCAACTGATATTTGACAAAGAAGCAGTAGCAACTTAAAGGAGCAATGAGTCTTTTCAACACAGGTGTACTGTATTCAAGTGCAAATAAATAAATAAATTAGACACTTACCTTTCATAAGAATTAATACAAAATGATTTGAAAACCTATATATTAAGCACAAAACTATAAAACTTGTGCAAGATAACATGGGAGAAAGTCAAGAGGTGTAGGACATAGGCAAATAATTTTTACTTACAACATCAAAGGCACAATTTATGAAAAAAGTGATAATGTACTTTATTGAAAGTAAATTCTTCTTCTTTATTAAAGACACTGTAAAAAGAATGAAAAGTCAAGGCACATACTAAGAGAAAATACTTGCACAACTCATACTTGAAAAGGACTTCTATACAAAATGTACTGTAGCAGTTTGATATGGTTATGAATTCCAAAAATAGATACAGGATTATGCTTGTAATCTGAGCTGTACCTGGACATGATGGAGTTATGATTAGGGTATTGGCATGGCAAAGAACAGACTTGAGGGTTCTTGCTGTTGGAGTTTTGTTCTTTGAGTTTGATGCTGAACTCTTAAGCTGGAGCCCCAGGAAGTCAGCACACAAAGGAAGGAGAAGCCAGCCCCAGGAAGAAAGGAAACTTGAAATCAGAGAAAAGCAAGCCCCAGGAAAGTAGAAACCCAGGAAGCCTGAACCTTCCCAGATGTTGGAGCCATCTTGCTCCAAATAGACTTTGGTAAGTGAAGTAACTTATGCTTTATGGCCTGGTACCTGTAAGCTCCTACCCCAAATAAATACACTTTATAAAAACCAACCAATTTCTGGTATTTTGCATCAGCACCCCTTTGGATGACCAATACATGTACTAAGAACTCTTATTATCCAACTATAACAACACAGTCCAGTAAAACTGAACGAAAGGTCAGTACAGACACCTCATCAAAGAAAAGAGGTAGAGTTCAACATAATATGAAAAGGGAATTAGAGGGGAAAGGTCAAGTAAAGGGTAGGCCCTGTTTTCCTCTAAAGATTTAGAAACTTGGGGAGGTGTTGTCTTCCGGGTGGAGCTGTAGTGTTCAGCAATCTTTCCTTCAGAGTTGACATCATGAAGCTCCAGCAGAGATGCCAGAAATCACAGCATTTTGTTCATCCAGATTTCTCCAGCCAGAAGTCTCAGACTGAAAAGGACTTCCTGGAGAAGCATTCAATCTGGTCAATGATGCCTGTAAGACTCTTCTAGCCCTCTGAGCAGGGGAATATATCTTACAAGCTAAAGCTCTGTGGAATAGAGATTCAAGAAGGGACATATGAAAAAGGCAGCAAAATTCTCATAGAAATAACAGAAATCAATGAAAAACTTGTAGAAGTTGACTGAGCGCGATGAGTGTGCTGCAATGATGAGGGAGGTTGTTGGTGTGGGAGGAGTGGTGTGAGGGGGTGGGGGTGTAAAGGAACCGCTTATATTTTTTAGTGTAACTTTTTTTTGTGATGTATATATCTTCAAAAAATACAATTTAAAAAATGATGTGGGGGTGGGGAGTGGGTTATATGAGAGCCTCTTATTTTTCTTGTTTTTTATGTTTTTTAATGTAACATTCCTTGTGATCTATTAACTTTAATCAAAAAATTTTTAAAAAGAAAAAAGAAACAGTACGTTGTCAGAGATGTTTGTGATATGCCAGAATGTTATCAGTGACCAAGCTCATGCTGAGAATAAGGCAGTGTACAAGAAAGACGTGGCGCAGTCCTTCATGGAGTTTATATATTACAGCAGCACTTGTCCAAAATGGAATTCATGAGATTCCCTCTTACCATTCACTAGGATTAATTCCTAAACTTCATCCCCACAGTTACCTGAGAAGGTCCAGCTAAAAAGAAAGAATATACTGGCAAGGTGAGCAAAGTTTTCCAACAGGATGACTTTGAAAAAGCCGAGGAAATGCTTAAAAAGATGAAATATTTTTAAAATGTAGAACACCAAGTTAAAGAAGATTCCACTCTAATGGTGTCTAATTTTAAAGTTTTATATATAAAGTTCTTGTATAGTTTTTTTTTTTTTTTTTTTTTTTTTGTTATATGAAAGGATACTTAGCATCATTTTCCATCTGGGAATTGCAAGTTAAACAAGATACCACTGCACAGGTGTTTAGACAGGCTAAAATAATTTTTAAATAACTGCTACTGTCATCTGCTGGTGATATGAGGAAAAATTGCCCTAACACTACTGCTGGTGGGTATCCAAAGGGGCACAGCCATGTTGAAACAGTTTGACAGTTTCTTACAAAGTTAAACTTAGCCTTAAAAGGGAAACCAGCAAATACACTCCTATGTATTTACCCAATTGATTTGAAAATAAATGACCACAAAAACTTACACATGAATGATCATACCATTTTCATTCATTATCACAAAAAAACTGAAAGCAACCAAGATGGCCTTCAACATGTCCATCTATAAGCAAATATGGTAAAATCATATGATGGAATATTATTATTATTGTTTCTTTCCTTTTAAAAAAGTCTCACTTTGATTAATATTCTCTGAAATTATCTCAACTCAATCTTGTTTTTACTAAAATTTTCAATATTATTTAATATATCCAAGTGCATTCTCTTTCCTATCTGCACTTTTCTTTTATAGCGTTCTTTTCTATTTCTAAACTGGAGATTAGTTTTATTATGCTTTCTTATTCCTTTTTCCAATAACTTATCACAATTTATTTTAATAATTCATTATAAGATTTTTATTTCATATTTTCGTGTACTTACAGATTATTCCTACCCAAGTATTTGTTTGCTTATCCTTCTTTTTCATTTGTATTTTGGTTTGCATATTTCTTCAAAATTTGTCATAATTGTAGTGTTTCATAGTTAGAAAAATAGCACAAAGAAAATAATTATAGAATCAGTATATGTTGTCAAGGTTTTTGTATTTGTAGACGATCTGGAAGGAAACTACATTTAACCATATTATTTGTATACATTTCCTATTGGTCAGTTTTTATAAAATACATTTTATCACTTCATGCCAGGCAACATTAAGACTGGCTGATATCTCTAGAAACTTTCTACATTAAAAATAGACTGGAGTTCTCACTGTCCAGGTTGTGGAAATTCTGGTAACTTTCTTCTCCAGCTGCACCTTGCCCAAAGTTCACAAAGTTTCATGTCCCTGAGCACAGAAGCAATGCTACCCAACTCAGGTAAAAAGGCAATTTTCATTACACTCATGGAGCAAAGAGGCCAAAAATTATTTTCTTGGGGTAGAGACAGATACCGTGAGATTTAGGTGCAACTAAAAGTTTTTTTTTCAAAGATTTATATTCTGCAAGTTGGATATCCACCTTCTTCCACATCTTTCCTCAATGTTCTCATGTACCCTTAAGACCACTTTCTCCATTTATATCAGTGCAGTAGGCAACTCGTGGGTCTGGGAAGCCGGTTAATGGTGCCAGCAGCTCAGATCCTGGAGGATGAATTTACAGACAGGATTCTGGTTGGAGTCACCTCTCATTATTCCTCCTTGGGAAGACAGTATGGTGAGGGTCTGAGGAGCACTGGAGGCCAGACCTCCTGCTCATATGAGCAGAGCTCCTCCATCCATTCAGCCTTGGGGTCAAGGATCCAGAAATAGACAGGTCCTTGCTCTGTGCAGACAAGTAGGCACTCTGTGAGAGCAGGGCACGGCAGGATGAGGCCCCTGATTGGAGTGACCCTGCTCAGCATTTTCTCCATCCCACACAGCCTTGCTCTGTGCCCAGTTGGTGATGGAACTGGCCTTTCCTCTCCTTTAAGTTGCTGCAGTTTGGACTTCTAAAATCTGAGAACTGCTTTGCTCTGCTCTCTAGCCTTGAATCCCATCCTAAGCTTAGATGCAGAATCTTTACAGTTAAGATATATTATTTCATGTTGGGTGTCCTTCTAAGGTGTTGACATAGATGAGGTAATTTTCTTTTATCAATGCTTAGAAATGACTGCTAACATTATCCCCTTCTGTGATTGGAGACCCTGGGGAGCAAGATCTGGGCTTCGTGCTGTGCAGACTCCATGTTGTAGACCCCAAACACCATCCTGTAGGGTGAGGGCAGCTATCTGTGCACAGACTGCAGAACCCCTCACTCCAGGCACAGATCTAGAGGATGGCATGGGCAGGGCCAGAGCCAAGTAAAGCAGGGCCAGGCTGGGTCATCCTCCACCCAGCACAGGTGCACCTTGAAACCCAGGGACTGTCACCAGCTCAGCCTCTTGTACCCACAGGGACCTCACATGCAAATCACCCTGGGCCTCACAGAAGAAATGCCCCTCACAGGCTGGGCCTGTGTGGTGGGTCTTCATCCTCCAGATGGCCATGCAGATGCTGGGACTCCTCCTCTGCCTGCTGGCAGCTCCCCTGGGTGAGGGTCTTGGGGTTCAGGAGTTCAGAGGGGCTTGATTTTGGGATAGGAGGACAGACTCACAATGACTCTCCTTTTCCCCCAGGTGTCCTGTCTGAGTTCACCCTGAAGGAGTCAGACCCAGGGCTGGTGAAGCCCTCACAGACCCTCCCCTCACCTGCTCTGTCTCTGGGGGCTCTGTCACCAATAGTGACTACTGCCATTGGATCCCCAGAGTCCTGGGAAAGGACTGGAGTGTCTGGTGCACTGGAGTGGGGGCCCAAACTACAACCCAGCTTTCCAAGGCCGCATCTCCATCACAGCTGACACGTCCAAGAATGTGTACTATCTGCAGCTGAGCTCCATGAGGACTGAGGACACTGCCAAGTATTACTGTGCATGAGGCACAGTGAGGGGAAAGCAGTGTGAGCCCAGATAAAAACATCCCCTGCAGGAAGGGGATGGACTGTAGGGGGTGCTCAGGACCAACAAGGACAGGACTCAGCCCCAGGAGCAGGTGCAGGGAGGGGAAAGCTCTCCTGTCAGCATCTGCAGCTTTCTCCCCCAAGAATTTATTTCCCCAAGGACTTGCCGTTCCCTTGCCTGGCTTCTCCTTCATCAGTCCCCAATGCAATGTGAGGGAGATTCAGAACCTGCATTTGTTTCTCTTCCAGAGAGAAATGAGGTCACAGTCCCTGCTTCTATATCCCATTATTTTGATCTTTGACTTAGCTCCCAGTTTGACCTTTTGCAGCTCATTTGAACTAGTGTGTCAAGCAGTTCGTGAAACCCACAGATAATCTGTGACCAAGAATTCCTTTCTAGACATTCAATCCAATTTAGGGAAAGGATAATTAGTTAAACATTCATTTTAACTTTTGATAAATAGATTTTATTTTTAATTTGTTTAATTTTAATTTTAAAAGATCCTTTAGATTACATAAGTATTACATAAATGTAGGAGGTTTCTAATTTATTTTTATTGTTCAAGAAGCTTTAGTTTAAATAAATGTTACATAAAAATGTAGGGAATCCCATATGCCCCACCCCCTTCTCCTCCCACATTTTCCAACATTAACATCTTTCACTAGTGTGGTACATTTGTTAAAATTGAGGAACCGATATTAAAACATTGCTACTAACAATGAACTATACTTTACATTATAGTTTATCCCTCACAATTTTGTAGGTTATAACAAAATATATAATGACCTGTATCCATCACTGCAATGTCATGCAGGACAATTCCAAAGTCCCAAAAATGCCCCCATATTATACCTGTTCTTCCCTCTCCCTCCCCTCAGAACCTCTGGTGGCCATTCCTTTATATCAATGAAAGCAATTCTTCCATTTCTGGAGAAATACGTTTATAATATAATAATATTACTTTAGTCCATTTTTCTTTCTCCAATCTGGAGGATTTTGAGATGGTGATGCCCACTCTCTTTCTAATTGAGAGGGTGCTTAGGTCCCATGTGGCAGATGCAGGGACTATCTGTTCCATGGGATGGGCATTGTCCATCCTCATCTCCTTGTTCGTTGTCCTGGGTGAGTCCAGTGAGCTGGAGAGTAGGTGTGGCAACTCTGCTGAGATTCAGGGCTCAACAAGCCCCTCCATTCCCAGGTAGAGGGATGGGGTTGGGGATGAGGATGGGGAGGTTGAGGATGGCTCAAGCAGGGCCACATTGTGGGGCGACCAAGGGTGAGACTGGTGGAGATGCCAGGCCATGGAGGTGGGGGTGAGGGTGTGATCTGGGGTGCATTTTGGACTGGAGGTGCACAGTGGTATGTCCCTGCTTGGCCTTGGATGTTCCATATACTTTGTACTTGAGAACTTAGGCCATCTGAGCTTGGTGGAGCATTCTAAAGCAGCATGGGCTTGGTTGGAGGAGCTGAGTCCTTCAGACAGAGGCGAAGTAAAGAGGGTGGAGGGATGTGGTTGTCTCTTGTTTCCTTTTCTAGCATAGTGGCAGCATCTGTCTAGACCAGTGGGCAAGGACAGCTGGACTCTGAAGATGAGTGCCAGGCCCATAGATGGGTGAAGAGGAGGGTGCCCTAGGCCAGATATTCCTAGTGGGCATCAGGCCTACAAAGATTCCAGGCAACTGGTTTGATTGGGAGCCCTTGATGCCAGAACAAACTCCAAGGGCAATGAGAGAGCCTCCTACCTCTGGCAATAGAATGACTGCTGACCCCTATTCCATGGATCACAGGTTGGCTGAGGAGGCCAGCCTGGCACAGGGTGGTATTGTGAGGAGGGCACTGCTGAGTCAGGCTGAGAAATCTCCTGAAAGCAGTAGGAAATGAAGTGCTGTGCCTGCTCCTGAGGCTTCAGGGCCAGCAAGGCACAGCCTCATGCTGGTGGCAGTGGTGGAAGGAAGAGGGAGATGTGCATACCAGTCCTCAATGGGGCTTTGGTGGCATCCAGAGAAGTCAGGAATGAGCAGCTGTCTGAGGAAGGAGGATGGGACTGCTGGACTCTCATCTGCCTCCTCAGCACTAAAGGCCATTCCCCCCCCATCATTAATTTGGGTATTTAGGCTTCACTGGGCACATCCTTGTCTGGAGTGAGGAGTGAGGAGAAGGAAGTGTCTGCTCTGCTCTGATTTATACTGACTTCCCCTTCACTGAGTTTCCTCCAGTTGAAGCTGGGAGATGGGATGGACATAACAAAAGTGCTTTCTGTTTTCTCAGGCCAATGCCAGCAGCCCAGCTTCTCCCTTTGACCAGCCACCTCCACTCCCTTGCGACCGGCATGAGTTTTCACACAGAAGATTCAACACGGATAGTGTCTCCCGGAGCTGTGCCTCCCAGTGACCTGCAGGCAGATGCCCTTGAGTAATTCAGTCATTTGTCCCTTCACCCTCCTCTTCCTACCCCTCTCTACTCTCTCCCCCTTTCCACCTCAATCATTGGATTATTTATTTAATCAAACCTTTTAATGTGATTATTGAATTACTGCCTTGGTGGCTGGAGATTCTGATCCACTGAGAAACACAGACATTTGTGCATATAATTACAGTAAAGGTCTACAAGAGCCATTACAGGAAAGACCGGACTGCTATAGGAGGATATAACATAACGGGCAGTCCACCCAGCTTTAAGGGGCAGGTATCAGAGGTGGCTTTCAGGAAGAGGTGTTTCTAGGGCCCATAGGCTGATACACTTCTGTCTTCATCTCTGAATACAGGGAGTGAGATTTTCAAGGAGCCCACATTCCCTAGAAAGAGAGTCCATTTTTCTGTCCTGCTCTGTGGAAAATGTGTGTGGGTTGAAGAAGCAAGAGGACAAGGGGGACTCCATGTGTCTGACTTGCTAGTGGT
The DNA here is from genome assembly GCF_030445035.2 of Dasypus novemcinctus. Classification (NCBI taxonomy): domain Eukaryota; kingdom Metazoa; phylum Chordata; class Mammalia; order Cingulata; family Dasypodidae; genus Dasypus; species Dasypus novemcinctus. Next base: position 57,183,394 of record NC_080691.1, on the reverse strand, counting down.
AAGTGGAGGCTGTCCTGCCACTGTCCTTAAGTCCCTTCCTGGTTAAAAGTAATGAACATTCAGTGGTCTCCTCTGTTTAGCAGCCAAGGCTCATTCTCTTCCACCCACACAGAGTGTATTAACCTTTTAGTACAAAAATCCCAAGAGAAATTTAAGTATTTCAAGTGTCAGGTCTATGCTGAATCATCTTTTTACCCCTCCACACCTGTGGGTGGTTTGTGCTTATTAACTGTCTTGATTCAAAAATGATGACATTGTCTTCTCTGTGAGAATTACAAATGTCTCTTCAATAGATTAAAAGTGAGGAGAGGGAAGCAGACTTGACCCAGTGGGTAGGGCATCCATCTACCACATAGGGAGGCCTGCCGTCCAAATCCCGGGCCTCCTTGACCCGTGTGGAGCTGGCCCATGGGCAGTGATGATGCACGCAAGGAGTGCTGTGCCATGCAGGGGTGTCCCCTGCGTAGGGGAGCTCCACATGCAAGGAGCGCACCCCATAAGGACAGCCGCCCAACACGAAAGAAAGTGCAGCCTGCCCAGGAATGGTGCCACACACAAGGAGAGTTGACACAGCAAGATGATGCAACAATAAGAGACACAGATTCCCATGCCGCTGACAACAGAAGTGGACAAAGAACACGCAGCAAATGGACACAGAGAACAGAAAATTGGGGGGTGGGGGCAGAGGTGAAAAATAAATAAAATAAATCTTTTACAAAAATTAATGAATAAATAAATAAAAGTGAGTAGAGTTGTGTGGTATGTACAATTGCTCTTTAAATTTTGGAAATTGAATAAAAGAACATTGAAGGGTGTCAAGGCAGTTTTGAAATAAGATTTCTTCATCCTTGAAAACTACTGCTTTCTCATGCGAAAAGATTTTTACCATCACCACAGTCTTTTTTAGAGGATTGGATCATTAGCTTTTGTCAGGTCCAGCTAACAGATCATCTCATAAGAGGTTGAACTTCTCGGGTCACATCCTTGGAGAAATATGGGACAGGAACAGGGCCATTAGAGGAGGCAGGGAACACACCCAAACCTGAATCTGCCAGAACTCACTTTAGATATAGAGGAAACCACCCAGCTGCTCTGTGCCTCAGCTCTTCATCTCACTCTTTCTCTCTCCCAATTTTTCTCCCTTCCCCATTGGCTGAGAAGAGAGAGGTGACCTTGGGAGTTAAGTAAAGACTCAGAGCCTTTGCTTTTTTATTTGTTAAAGAGATATGTGTCTGTGTTTGTGATTCATAGAGACCAATACCAAGATGAGAATTAACCTGGACTTGGTATGAAAAAAGTGGTACCCTCAATTCTCATGATAGACACAAGAGAACTGGAGAGAAAAGGGAAACTCTTAGAATGTTCTGACTGTGCATATGCAATAGTATTTACCATCTTTTGCATGATCTGATTGTCATTTGCAGCTCTGAAATTATAATGAATAATATTAAAATATAATAAAAAATAAATGAAACACCTAATATGTATGAAAATATGATGGAGCAAAATAATGAGAAAATTGATATTCTGAAATAATCACTCAAATATAAATTATAAAGGTCTAATAAAATTCAATACAAATAATTATAAGGATAAGAAATTTTAAAGTTGCACAAATATTTAAAAATAAAGTAATTCACAAATGAAATATATTTTAAACATGTACTTGAAAATGATTTTAAAAATAATTGATAATGAAAATAATATACATTTATAGGATATGAGTAGATTTTTAATAAAGTATTGGGTAGATGTACCCTTTCTCTACAAGAGCTTAGATTTAAAAAGAAATATTCAAAAAGATGGAGAAACAAAATAGAGACGGTCACTTTCAATAGAAGTAATGCAAATACCTCTGATAACTTCTTCTATAGAATAGAAAAAAAAAAAAAAACATCCATTGGCTCAGCCAGGTCAGAATCGGGTGTCAGGCTGCCTGCTTTTTGAATACTGGCTCCATTACATGCTTGTTGTATGACCTTGGACAAGTCACCCCACTTTCCTGGAATACCCCATCTGTAAAAGCAGACTTAATACTAGATTTTTTGCAGATTAAATGAAACAATGCCTGTAGATTAGATAAAAATCAAGATCTTACTATGCCAGAGGAGAGGATCTTTGGTGCCATAAACTATCTTTTCATGGTGTTGGACTTAAATCAGTGGTAATATATTTTTGAACCACATGTTATGCCCCAATAAAAGTTGGTTTAAATAAAAATAATAAATGAAGAAAATAAAAAATAAAACAGAGGAGGCTGAAAGAGGGTACACTCCCAGGACTTGGTCGAGCGCTCCTCCCCCCGCCCACAGTCCCTGTGCGCCTCGCCGCAGGCGGCCTGAACCCACCCCTGCAGGGCAGCGAGCACCGCCTGCGAAGCCCTGTCGGGGCCTTCCTCTTCCTCTCCCTCCGTCACTCCTTCTTCTCCTCCTCCGTTGACTCCTGAACCTCAGCTGCAGGCGCAGGTTGGTGTCGGGACGCCTCTCGGGAGTCGGGTCCTGCGGACAGCCCGCCCTTCCCCCACGGCCCCGGCACCGCAGCCGCCTGCCCTCGCCCTCCTCCTCTCCCCTCCCGGCTTCTTTGTTTTCTCCTCTTGCGCGTCTCCCAGCCGGGCTCCCAGGACCACGAATGCAGGGGAAGATTTTGGGATCCTCTGAGGAAATTGAAGTTGGTGTTCCTGGGGAGCAGAGCGGTAAGGGCCAGGCTTATTCTCTCAATTTACTGCCGAATCGACTCCTGCCGCCAAACCGCCCACTCTTCTGGGAGCCCCACGGCTTTGACTCGGAAAGGCCCCTCCAAGCCCCGGTGGAGGGAGGGATGAGATGGGAATGGTACTTCTGGGGTGGCTCGGGCACGGCGGCGCTGGGAGGAACCAAAGGTGAGGACGGAGGAGGCACCATGCTGTGGATGAGGGTGGGATCTGAGGTGGATTGAAGGCTGGGGGCGCACCGCGAATTGTGGGGGTGCTGGTGCGGCGAGTCTGGGAGGTCAGAGGTTGGCGGCTCGCTCTGGCAGGTCCAAGGCCTGAAAAGGACGGGCTCTCAGTCTGCTCTGTGGCACTAAGACATCAGGTGTGGATAACTGGGCAGGTGGAGGGGCGAGGGTGGGCCTGGAGAAGGGCGCCTCCCCTGAAAACAGGGTGGGGATTGGGCCAGAGTCCACCCACCGCGTTGTCTGGGATGGTTTCCCTGCAGTTCCTGGAACCCGGCTAATGGTAAGTCCAGACCTTGAGTGCATAAGGCCGTCGGTGGGGGAGGAAAGGTGGACACCAAGTCCTTCTGGAAAGAACAGGCACAGGTTCTGGAGAAGGAGGGCGCCTATCTCCCCTGGCCTATGAACAACTTGGCACAGGAGATTTTAGACTGGCTGACTTTCCCTGAGTGCATTTTCATTTTGGGGGCTCAAGGGTCAGGGCAATGGAGCCAGAGTGCCTCAACACAAGTTGGATTTGATGGTGAGGGGCACCACACATGCAGAGGCTGTGAAGCCTGGCGCAAGGCAGAGAAACTCCCAGGCACACATCCTGCCTTGCTTCCCAGCAGCGCTCAGCAGAGTCTCTTCCACTCCCACTCCTAGCTCACAGCCCTTCTTGGGCTTTCTTTAAGAAAGTTTGACTTAATGAATGAATAACTTAATAATTTAGGTAAAATTTTAAAAATGCACTCAAAAATAGAATGTACAGTCAGATACAGACATATAAGTTTGTACCTGGCTGGCTTATTCTTGCAAGGAGATGTCAGAAATTGCTAAGTGGGTGTCTGGGAGGGGGTAGAACTAAGGGAACATGGGCTGAATGAGAGGGAGGCTTACCTTGAATTGTGTACCATCTTCAATATTTGATTTTTTAAAATTAATATGAGCATGGTCTTCTTTTCTACAAAATACAAAATAATAATAAATATTATGTGAAGGGATAATGACAGGTGTTTGAAGTATGTCCTGTTATGTGAATTTTCCTTCAGGAGACCCCTAGTGAGCTCGACATTTCCAAAGAATGGGACAAAATTTTGGTTTTATGTTCATGAGACTTGTTGGAATGTATTTTCCATTCTTTTAATATCTTTATTTGGTTTTGGTATTAGGAAAATGTTGACCTGATAGAGTTAGGAAATGGTCCTTCTGAGTTTTTTTCTGAAAGAGATTGTGCAGAATTGGTTTCATTTTTTCTTCAATGTTTGGTAGAAATTGCCAGTGAACCATCTAAATCCAGTCCTTCTTTTTTTTTTTTTTTTTTTTTTTTTTTTTTAATTTTCTCTCTGGTGAGCCATCAATTGCAGTCACCTATGATTTTCTATTGTTCTTTTTTTTTTTTTTTTTTTTTTTTTTTAAAGATTTATTTATTTATTTAATTCCCCCCCCTCCCCTGGTTGTCTGTTCTTGGTGTCTATTTGCTGCGTCTTGTTTCTTTGTTCGCTTCTGTTGTCATCAGCGGCACGGGAAGTGTGGGCGGCGCCATTCCTCGGCAGGCTGCTCTTTCTTTTCACGCTGGGCGGCTTTCCTCACGGGCGCACTCCTTGCGCGTGGGGCTCCCCCACGCGGGGGACACCCTTGCGTGGCACCGCACTCCTTGCGCACATCAGCGCTGCGCATGGCCAGCTCCACACGGGTCAAGGAGGCCCGGGGTTTGAACCGCGGACCTCCCATATGGCAGACGGACGCCCTAACCACTGGGCCAAAGTCCGTTTCCCCAGTCCTTCTTTTTGTTGAATGTTATTAACTATTGTTTCAAAATTTTAATAGCTATAAGGCTATTCTGATGGTTTTTCTTGTGTGACTTTGGATAGTTTGCATCTCTCATGGAGTTTGGGGCTATTACATCTAAATTATCAAATTATTGGACTTAGGCTTGTGCATAGTCTTCTTCAATTATCCTTTTAATATCTGTAGAACCAGTAGAACTGATCCATCTCCCATTCCTGGTATTGGTAATTTGTATTTTCTCTATCTTATGTTTGATTAGCCTAGCTAGAGGTTTATCAGTTTGATTAATCTTTTCAACATATAATGTGATGCTTAGCTTGAGCATAAGTTTTCATTTCTAAGTGATTAATGAGAAGTGTAATTGCTGGGTTGTATTATAAGTATGTTTTTAGTTTTATAAGAAATTGCTAACCAGGTTTCAGAGTGACTTATCTATTTTACATTCCCTAAAACAACATATGAGAGATTCAGTTTCTCTGCAATCTCATCAGCATTTGGTATTGTCGCTTTATGTTTTAGTTGTTTTAATAGTGTGTAGTTATATTTCATAATGGTTTAGTTTTCTTTTCCCTGATGACTAATAATATCAAGCATCTCTTTATGAACTTACTTCCCATTCATATATCTAGTATGGTGAAATGTTTGTTCATATATTTTACTCATTTTTTAATAGGGATTTTTTTTTACAGTGGTAATAGCATTGCACACTTAATAGACTATAGTTTTGTTTTAATATAACCTTTATATTCCCTCAGAAGCCAGAACATTCATAGGGCTTACTTTATTACAATATTTGCTTTATTGCAGTGGTCTGGAACAAGACATGTAATATATCCAAGGTTTGCATGTACGTGTAGGAGAGTGAGATTGTATGATTGTGCCCTTTTTTTATTTAGTATTTAAGTCCCTTTCTAACGTTGTTTATGTGTGAGTCTGCAAATACTCTAGGAGTGTTAGGTTATGTTTTATTACGTTAATGTATGTATAATTGTGCAAATTCATGTGCAGAGATAGTCGTCTTTTACTCTGTGGGTGATGATGTGTATTTCAGTGGGTGTATTTATTACTTTTTGTGCTACTCTGTTTTAATTTGCATATATTATTGCATGTACATGTTACCATCTGTGTTTGTGAAACTGTGTGTGTCTGAGTGTATGTATATATTTGTGATAGTGTTAATGGTACTGGCTGTATGTTAGTTTGTGTATTTTGGTGACTGCATTTGTATACATTTTTATCTATTTATGTATTAGATTAGATGTATATTTGTTAATTGTTGTGTTTCTTCTACCCCATTTTTAACGGCATTCTTTTATTAAAGGAGCAGAGCATTATATTTCTTGATGATACTTCCCAATGTACTACTAAATGCTGAGATTCTGAAATTATACGTATGAAAATTATGAGCTCTACCCTAACCACCTTCCATAATACCCCTCTGATGCCCAGCACAAAAAAAGCGCAGCCTTCCCAAGAGAGGCACCACACACATGGAGAGCTGACACAGCAAGATGATGCAACAAAAGAAGACACAGATTCCCAGTATCGCTGACAAGAATACAATCAGAAACAGAAGAATACAGTGAATTGACACAGAAAACAAACAACTGGGGAGGGAGGGCGGGGAAGGGGAGAGAAATAAAAAAAATAAGAAGAAAGAAAGAAAGAGGAAGGAAGGAGGGAGGGAGGGAGAGACAGAGTTACTGGGAATGAATGAATGAATGAATGAATGAATGAAAATATGTTTACTACTCTTTTTTTTCCTATGTTGGAGTGTCTTAGATCAATTCAGCAGACTCAGATTATTGTACAATGAATGGAAGCACTTTTCTCTAAGGTAATTTGTAACAAATAATAAAGAGAAAGTGGTTCAGAGGAACTTGTATGACTTATGATTATGTGCTACAGAATATCCCTGAGCTGTGATAGCTTAATAGGCTTCCACAATTTGAACACCACAATCAGATGAACCTAAACAAGTGCTTAACTACAATATGGGCTGCTAAAGTTCTCTCCAGAACAGAAGCTCCCTGACTCTCTACACCTCAGACTCTGGTTCCTTGCTATTATATGGGAAGAGTCACTAGATCTGCATTTTCCCCACACTCAACAGGGAGGTAAGTCTCTCTTCTTTCTCTGGGGGAGACAAGGGCTAGTGTGGTGAGAGCACTTAATTGTTCCACTCACTATCTTTGTCCAAGGAGGGAAACCAGGGAAAATAGAGACATGAGTTCCTACTCCATATTGAGCTTTTCTTACGGAGAAAAAATCTCTAAAAGTTAAAACATAGTCCAACATTAAGTAATTGAGCAGTGGAAGAAGGTGTATAATTGCAGTTAGTTTCAGACCACAGGTTTGCTACTATGCATTTTCAGAGAGTCGAGTCAAAATCATGTATTCTTGTTTAAAAAATCAGTATAATTTGTGCTGGCCCTGAGAATATGCTTCTCATAATTGCACCTGAATGAACATATAGGGAAATAGACCCAAGTCCTGTTCTCTGAAATTAAATTGTTTGTGCTCCAGACAGGTGACCAATTGCTGCACCCCATCAAGGATGGAAGTTGAAACTATACTAGGGTAGGACCATTCCTAGGAGAAAGAGACTCCTTTAATGGGCAACTTTGACGCAAGGACCTTGCTGAACTAGGAAAATAAATGCTTAGGAGAGAAATGGATAGACAGATCACTGCTGATGTACACACTATAATGTGAGAAGGGAAATAAGATATGCACTATATTAACATTAATAGGATACTGTACCTGAAATAGTGCCAGTTTTTTCCTTAACCAATGGCCCACTAAATAGGGAAACCCAAAGAGGTTTCTTTTCTGTGTTAGATCTTACAAGACTGGCTAACATTCCCTGAGGCTCCTCAGAAACCAGATCTTGCTGACCACTGGCAGAGCCATTTCTGTCTCCAAAATGGATACTTTGTGTGTATGTGAGAATGAAACTTTCCCAATTCAGAGAATGCAATGAAACTTTTCTAAATCAGAGAATTCTGTAGAGGATAAAGAATAATAAATATAGAAGGGTTCCCTGGAGAAATTGTAAGAAGTAGAGGAAGTCCCAAACCCTGGCAGGAAATCAGCTGTAACCTGTGACCTTCCTCTGCCACTGCCCCTGTGGCTGAGCCCTATGGTATGTGGGTCTTGAGCACCCCAAGTAGGCCAGACTCCTCCCTGTATGGGGAAATTTTTGTCTGGGCTGACACTGATTTCCCTTCACTGTGTCTGTAGCACAGTAATACAAGGCCATATCCTCAGTCCTCAGGTTAGTCATCTGCAGATAGAGCTGATTCTTGGTATTGTCCCTTGAGGTGATGAATCTTCCCTTCACAGAGTCTGCATAGTATTTTGTACTACCAGTGCCAGTGCTAATGTATGAGAGCCACTCTGGTTCCTTCCCTGGAGCCTGACGAACCCAGTTCATTCAGGAGTTACTGAAGATGAATCCAGAGGCTGTACAGGAGAGTCTCAAAGACCCCCTAAGCTGGTTCAACTCTCCACCAGCCTCCAACAGCTGCACCACACACTGGACATCTATAATCAAAGAAAGTAAAATTTAAATCTCAGAGACAACACTGACAAACACAGCCCTCCACCTACCCACATACATGCTCTCATTCAATCAAACACACAGTATCATCCCCAGGTTTGCCATAATATTACCATGGAGAACTGGCAAAAGAAAAGCACAGCTAAGCAAATACTTCATGGTTCTTCTTTGTTCTGTGCACAGCAGGGGAGAACTCAACCAACCAGGGTGGGTTCTCCAATCTCTGACCTGCAAGGACTAGGACTAGGCTTGTTTTAGGACCAGAAGGAGGTGCTCCATTTGCATGTGAGGCTCCTTATAGGCCACATCACCTCCCTCCATGAATATGAGGTTTTTCCTTATTCTGCTGTCTCTACATCCAGAGCTCACAATGAAAACAGTCATTGAGAATTCCTATGATGTAGAGTTCATGGGAAAGCATTTCAGTCCTAGATCAGTACAGTGCTTTCTCTCCCACCTCCTTGAAAAGAACTGTACATGGTGGATGTATTCTTTAATGGGAAGTGATGAGTTTTAGCATTCTATTGAACCAGAGACTTGGGAAATGCCCCTGATGATTATGGTATTGTGGTCCCAGAACATGACCCCCCCCCTCCCGCTGCTCATAGTATCTCAGGTCTAGGTACCATGCGAGATTAAGTGACATTGTCCAGACTTCTGTGTTGGTGTCACCACATTGTACTGATGGAAGATGGTGTTTCCTCCATCTCCCATCTCCTGGATGCAGGAAGCAGGAAATTGAAGCTCTGGATATGTGGGTCATAGCCAGAACAGCTTAAATGTGAAATTCCCTAGGTAAACTTTGTCCCACAGATAAAGCAGTTGTTGGCTGGACATCTCCTACAGCCACAAGGCAATCTCCCTCTGGGTTTTCAGGGAAGGTCAAGATCCTGGAGGATTACACTTACCATGCACATGCCACATTACATGCAAGTGAAGAGGACCGTTGGAGCACACACAAGACCTGAATTGGTTTTGTGCTAGCATTACTAAGGGATAAATTACCTACAGAAGAGGGGATCCGTCAAGAAAGAAGGTTGAGGTTGCCAGCCTACCTAGGATGAAACGATTCCTCAAATAAAATTGTCTAAGTTAAAAAAAAAAAAGGGAAATTTTAATAATCCTGCACATTCCCTTCTGGAGATGATAGGGATAAACAGGCAACATGGACTTCCATGAATATAATATCTGATGTTCTGACTCAGGAAAGAATAGCTTTGCATGGAGGACCCAGAGTGGGGTAAGCCCAGCTTCTGAAATGAAAATCCTCCCCATAATCCACTGCACATGCAGCTGAGTTGAGAAACTGTTCTTGGTGTGTCTGTCAGCCCCATCCTGGTGACCTGCCAGGAAGTTTATGTCTAGTGTCTCAATGCCCTCTAATACCTGTGTCTCCAGAGAGGAGGGCAATAGCACTGCTATGTTCTTGGAAGTCAAAGAGCTCAGCCTCAAGGAGAACTGGTTTTGGGATATGTCAGCAGATATGGAGATGTGGCCCAATGTACAAGGACCACTATCTGAATTCTAAAATGATTATACTAAGTATGCCTCATTCATTTTAGCCCCCTTCCTGGAGTCCGGAAGACACAGTTCTTATTAGAACCAATGAAAGTGGAATAGCAAAGACATATAGATAAGGGAGAGGCTGCGCAAGGGCTCCTTATTCCTGGACCCAATTCCTGAAGTTAGATCTAGGAAAGGTCACCTGAAACAATAAGAAATACAAAGTCATATGCTCAGATTTATAAATTAGAAACAGAGTGAGTCTCATGCTTGGATATATCATCTCCAATAACTTCTAGTCGGAAATCCCTGGGATACCCACATCTTGAATTACCATACTAATTATTTCTGTTAGTTAATTTCTGAATAAACAAGTAGCTGGTATTTTGGTAGAAATTGTTTTGAATCTGTGGAACAATTGGGTGGCAATGACATTTTAAGAATGTTAAGTCTTCCAATCCTTGAACACTTGATGACTATCCAACTACTTGAGCCTACAATTAATTTCTTTCAAGAATATTTTTTAAATAGATTTATTTAAAATTGATTGAAAAGTGCTTCACATTTTTGGTTACATATATTCCTAGCTCATATTCTTCATGTTGCTATAGTAAATTTTATTTCTTATTTTTTTTCAAGGTTATTTGCAAGTTTGTAAAAATACATTTGGCTTTAATATTTTGATCTTGTATCCTTTTTAACAGAACTTGTCCATTTAATCTTAGTTTTTTAACGTGTTTGTGAATGTGTATGTTCCTTAAGATTTTCCTTTACAAGATTGTCATTTGTGAAAATGAATAATGAAAGTTATATGCCTTCCTTCCCATGAACTGTATATCTTTTTTACATTTCCTATTTTTTTATGGTTCTGGGATATAATTATTTATTTATTTTTAATGTTACATTGTTACATTCAAAAAATATAAGATATAAGAGATTCACATATACCCCCAACTCCTCCTCATTCCACTCCTCCCATGTCAACAATCTCTTTTCATCATTGTGGCTCTTTTCATCATTTAATTTGGTGAATACAGTTTGAAGCACTGATGTACTGCATGGATAATAGTTTACATAGTAGTTTACACTCTCCCCCAGTACCTTCAGTGGGTTATGGAAGGATATATAATGTCCAGCATCTGTCTCTGCAATATCATTTTGGACAACTCCAGGGGCCAAAATTTCCCCCACATCACACTTCTTTTTACCTTTCCCTGCCCTCAGCAATCACCGTGGCCATTTTATCCACATCAATGCTACAATTTATTCCAATACTAGTCACAATAGTTCTATAGTAGAATATCAGTAAGTCTACTCTAATCCATATATTATTCCTTCATCCTGTGAAATTCAAGAAAAATATAACAATAAATAGCCCCTACCCAAGTGATTAGTATTTTTTCCCTTTTATTCAGAAATCCCTTCACTCTCCCAAGTCCCTCAAATATTCCTTCCCCACTAAGCCCAGGAAGCAGCAGCCCTTGGCACTTGCAGCTTCTGGGATTAGACATCAACAGGAGCAGTTGGAGCCTTCATCACGCCCTAGCGGAGGGTCTCTCTCCTCTTTCAAGGGAGGGCTTGAGGCTCGGAGAAGGCAAGATTCCCTCACTCTCTAGATCTGAGCAGCTGTCAGAAAAAGTGCTAGAGCTGACACTAAGGCTGACTCTAGAGCTGCCTCTAAACCTTGAGCTGCCTCAAACCAGGGACTGCATCTGGTTTCAGGGGTGGTGCTGGGAACTCTAGTTCTAGGGCTGCATGAGGCTTGACTGTGGAGATGGCGCTTGAGCTCCAAGTGGAGCAAAGATCACCCACATGACTGCCATCCCATTATCCCTGCAAAGACACAAAATATTCCACTACTCTTGAAGAACCCAAACTGAAATACACCACTTTAGGAAATCCACCCAGACTTCAGTCCACAAGATGAATATCCTGCAGTTACTATTTGTTCCTGGCCAACACAAACCTCAACAGGCTCATATCTATACCCCCAGTCACCTCTATCACCTGCTCACAGGCACCAACTCCCAGTCCTGATGGCCTTCTGACTTTGCCTGTGTGGACTTTGACTGCTCTAGATATATATCAAGATAGGCCACCTGATCCAGCTCTGATCCAGGCAGATTGAGCCATATGTAGGACACCAACACACTGAGGCTGGGAAAGTCCAGAATCTGACAGAAATCCTGAGAATTCATAAAGCTAGGTGCAAAAGATGGAGGAGATGGACCTAGGGTTCGTCAGGTGGGAAAAAAGTGTCAGAGGACTGGCCCTTTCCTCTACACTGAGCAAATGTGTAGGGACTTGGTCCCAATGCCTGACCCTGACCTTCAGAAGGCCAGCTCCACCCCACACATGAAACCCAATTCTACTCTGGTTGTCCTGATATTACAGGCATGGTCACTGAACAGAAAGCTAGCAAAATTCTTGATTTTAGGGGCTCTAAATCACTAACCTTATCATCTTTGCCCTTCTTCAGGGAAGACTGATGTACTCCTTAGTCCCTCTACTCACAGTAACACCAAACCAATGAAGGCAGAGAGGGGCTGTGTCTGCTCTGCTTATTGCACTGTTCTCCAAAAATATCTGATGGCTGTGACAAGCAGAATCTGTCCTCCTGCCTCAGCTCTCAGTGACACTTTTTGTACCTCAATATGTAGCTTTTGCACAATGTGTTACATTGTACAGTGTGCCTTGTGTGAGTCTCTGCTTCCCACTGAGATTATTCTCCTGATAGATGGAAACAAAGCCTTCCCCAGCCTTAATGCAGCTATGCACCCTCAGTGAGAGTTGGAGGAAGATTTTTGAGTGGTTGCTCACCACACTTCCCTTTTTAGTCCCTTGATCATGGGATGGGGAAGGCTGGGTGGGGCAAGAGCTGAGTATGAGTTGTGGTGGAAATGGATTCTTTACATGACTGTTCCTGAGATCCCAGACCCCTTTTGCTCCCCTGGCTTCCCAAGGGCCCACCCACAGCTCTCTCTCTAACATCGTTCCTTCTACAGGGTGAAATCCCCAGGCTTCAATCCTCCAGCAGGATAATCAGGTATGTGGGACCCAGGATTCAGCTCAGTGTTTCCTGATCCACAAAACCCAATTAACACTGTTCTCCACTGTCCTGTGGGAAACAAGGGACCGTCCTACTTGACCCAAGTCGACTCATTTTTTCAGTTTTTCCAGTAGCCCATCATCCCTTTCATTATTCAGGACAATGCATTCATATCTAGAGGAAGCTGGGTGACATTTCCTCTAATATCCTGTTTTCACTACCTGCTTTTGTTGAGTATTGTTACTGTCTGACTTCCTAACTAGAATGACAATTGGGCAGTCAGGGAATTTTGTCTCATTTTTTCAATGACTTCTGCTTAGTACTTTCAAAATGCCAGAAAATAGTAGGCACCATATTGTATATATTTATAGAATGTACGGGCCCCAACTAGCACCTTCAAAATAATTGAGAGTGCCTGGGCCACCTCTGCCAGTACCTAGCAATCCCTGTTTGAACTGCACCAATTAAGGGAAAGTCTTTTATGAAAACTCAGTTCTTCTTTACCAATATGCAAATAGCTTTGACAATGGCCACAGTGTCAGTGGGGTGAGTCAGTGTGCTTCTTCATAGGAAAGAGGAAAACAGTAAATACGAAAAAGCACAGCACTCCAGCAGCCCTTAACCCAGAGCCAGGCATTTGTTGAATACATTCCATGGCTTATCCCATTTAATCCTGACAATAAACCTTTGACTTTTGTCATCTCTCTATCCCATTTCAGAGAGGAGCTAATTGAGGCTCAGAAAAAGTGAAGTGATATTACAAAGACTCATTGTGACAGAGTCAGGGCTGTGGAGACATGAGGTGCTCACCATGTGAAGATCAGATTGAGCATCTGTTGGTGGGTGGCTAAGTCTCTGTGGCTGTATAAGAAGTTGGTAATGAAAGAGAAGGCCCCACCCTGGAAGTAGGCACCAGTATCCCACCAACTTCTCCAACCTGCCCTGCTTTGTCTTATTCTACAACACAAGTCTTGGCTAAATCAAAGCTAACTCATTTGCACACTGAGGTTGGGACAAAGAAAGGACAGGTTATTCCATTTGCTGTCTGACACAAGATTGAGAAAATAAGAAAAATGATACCCATGGCTGTCAGAATACAGACTGTTGGTGATAACAGAAACAGCCCTTTTTAAAAATTTATCTGGCTCTAGTTATTATGGTTTTATGGATGCATATCCTTCAACCTAGCAACCTAGGGTGCTATATTGAGTGTATGAAGAGCATTAGAATATTAAAAGGCACATATGGTATCTCCTTCAGCACTGTTGAAATGGCAACAGAAAGGAATCAAGTGCCATCAGCAGTGAGAGGCTTTCTCTGTGGTAAGAGGTCTCTCTTCTGGTACATCACACAGCCCAGTCACCTGGCCTGGAGGGTTCCCAGTGAAATGTTCCTCAGCATGGCAGGTTACAGAGACATAGTATAGTATTATCCACAAACCCTATTTCCATAAATACATTCCTGTTAAATATGATTAGTAATGTTGGGGAAAGTATGGAAAGACAATCAAGCACAGCATACCTAGTTTTGGGTGATTAACTTAATCAAAAGTGTAGCAAACTACAAAGACACTCATGGTCTAACCTGAAGTGAAAACACTGTAAAAGCCCATTTTCTGGTATTTCTATAAACATAGGAAAAGTGACTTTGTACCTGGCCAGGGCAGGGACTGGGCCATGGAAATGGGGGAATGATGTCAGCCCAGATGACTTTCAGCGTGGGACCATGGATCAATAATCAGGGAAGCCCTGGTAGGGGCCCTGGGGACTTACCACAGTGGAGTCTGGGGATTACTCTTTGATTGTCTTTGTCCCTGTGTGTAGAAAACATTCTTCACCTACTGTTACCTCAAGGCTGCATTGACACTTGTTGGCAGTGTGCTCCACCTGATCCTTACCTGTGGAGGTGGTGTATATGTCTGTTGTCCAGTTCCTCACCAACTTGCTGGTGGAGGTCTATGAAGACACTGTTCCACAGCCAAGTCAAGAGGCATCAGGCCACAGGCCATTGGCACAGGGAAGACCACACCTTATGATGTTCTGCTACATTCATTATGAAGAGAAATATTTCTGCACAAATTTCTAGATCATGATGAAATGGGATAACAGTTGTGAATGAATGAATATCTAAGCAGGTAATCACCACCCCTACATTCCTTTCCTTGTCCTGGCAGCTTTGTTCTGGCTGTGAACATTATATACCCACCAACTTCTATCTTCCCCAAAATGTGATCCTGCCAGGGCCTGTCAACTCCTCATTCTCTCACCTCCACATACACATGCTGAGAATGGAAATTGTTGTTAGTCTGCCCAGAAAGGATCAGAAGTATTCACCTTGTCCTCATTCCCCTACTCTGTGTTATCCTGTGCTATGTTTGGGTCCTGGTAAACGGCCAGTCTTCTGGGGAAGAGTTTAGGCAAAGTCTGTAGCACTGGAAATGCCCTGATATCAGGTTTTCCTGAGGCAAGAGCCTTGGGAAACAGGCAAACAAGAAGACATCTTGTTCTCACAAGTGACTCTGCTTAAGTGAGCTGGCTGGAGGGCTGTCTCTAGATTTAGGGTTCCTGGTTACCAGGGTTCTAAGTTCTATTGGGTTACATCTCCAAGGAAGTGAATTTACTTCCTGGGATCTCTTTACCTCTTCCTCCTCCTTTGATAAAACCTGACCTAAGTCTCCTCTGGGATTCTGACTCTTTGCCCTCCTCTCACATCTCATTTATCAGTCTACAGTTACATCAACAGAGTCAGCCCTGCAGGTCATGATGCATTCATTAAAACTTAATATTGAGTTAATCATATTGAATTATATTAAATAGGGATATTAAGAACATATATCCTTTCCTTGACATTTATCTTAGTTTTATAGCATTTAGTTTCTCACCATTAGTATGATAATATCTATATAATTTTGCTAATGCTGCTATGTTAAAAGAAATTGCTATACTATTGCTAGTTTATTACATGTATGGTTATGAATGTATTTCTCATATTATTGAGTGCCCATTCAGGATTTTTGACTGTGTATTTTAATTTTTGTAATCTGTTAAAATGGTTAATTATACTGGTTTTACTTTACATATTATGTATCTTTCATACCAATTTAGAATTACCCTATCTATTGATACATTCACATGTGTTTGCTTTTTTTTTTTTCTATTGCAAAATAGCTCTCTTTCTTTTGGCAATACAAACTAGCCTGGTATCGATTTTCTCTGATATAATCATAGCCACACCAGCATTAATTAGAAATCTGGATTTCCTTCCCTACCCTTTCTATGATTATCCTCATTCATTTATTTCTCCTCCATTGTCTAATTGGAAAATAATACCATTTTTCCTCATGCACGGAACTGAGAGTAAGAGGCAATTTTCATGTCTTCCACAATGCTTCAGGTAAAAAGAAAAATTATTTTTTAAAATACTGTTTCCTAAATGAGAATGTTTAATCATAGGAAATCTGATAGAAAATCTGGATATTGAGTTGCCCCACTGAGAGATTTCCTTTCTTGCCTAACTGCTAACTGCTGCATTTATTGGTGGCAAGGTGTGATCATTTCATGTAGGAAATACTAGATTAGCTGCTTTCTTCTATGGCAATGCAGATGTGATGTCTTCGATATTGATTGGTTGACGATGATGGGAAAATGTTACTTATCATCCTTTAGCAAGGACAGGAGAGGGTCAGTTTAGCATCATATTTAACTAGTGCTCCCTCAGTTTTTTGTTTTGTTTTTTAGGTATATTCGCAAACTTTGCCTTTCAAAAATGTTGCAATGTAAAAGTTTCTTGTCATATATAAAGAGCACCACCAAATTATTTCCTTTCTTGCTCTTGTTAAGCAGTCATAAAGAAGAGCCATCACTGTGCAGAATGCGTGGGGGGTGCTGAGTTGAGTAGCATAGAGAGGTCTGTTGGCAAGTGGAGTGGACAGTTTGTCAGACTGTGCAGGTGTCCTGCTCTGGGGGTGAAAACAGGGCTCAGCTCTCATTGCTGATTGAATTGTCAAGGGTAGGTGGATCAGGGTCTGTCCATGAAATCGTATTTTGCCTTATATGATCTTGTAGAATTTGTATTAAAGGAAAAGCTGCAGAAACCATCCTGATGGTCTCCTATGTGGAGGTTTCAGGAGAAAAAGTGTATATTTCCATGTATTCTGGCATTCCTTCAGCTCTTGAAAAATGATCAAAACCAGTGCCTACAACTGCAAGCAGGAGATCACATTCATCAACCATGTGGGATATAAGCCCCCACTCAATTTAGAGGTGGAGTGGAAATCACCATCACATTGTTCACAGGATGGAGGAATAAAACATGGATTAGATTGGACTTATGGTATTCTACTATAGAACTATTTTGTCTCTAGCAAGTGAAGAAATTGTATTATTGATGTGGAGACAGTGGCCATGGTAGTTGTTCAGGGCAGGAAGAGGGAAGAAAAGGCGTGATGTGGGGGCATTTTTGGAATCTGGAGTTGTCCTAAATGATATTTCAGGGATGGATGCTGGACATTATATATCCTGCCATAACCCACTGAATGTACTGGCGGAGCATGTAAACTACAATGTAAACTATAATCCATGTGATGCAGCAGTGCTCCAAAATGTATTCACCAAATGCAATGAATATACCACAATGATGAAAGAGGTTGTGGATGTGGGAGGAGTGGAGTGTGGTGGGGTGTGGGTTATATGGGAACCTCTTATATTTTTTAATTTAAATTTTTTGATCCCTATATCTTTTTTTAAAGAGCGATTAAATTTGAAAAATTCAGAAAAAAATTGTTGATTTACCATGTGATTTGAAGGGGCCATGTCTTCAGAAAAAATGATATATTTCCAATTTTAAATTCCTCTAGAATGGGTGATTTGATGCCTAACTCCTACTCTACTCTCCATAGAAAAGGATGGTTCGGGTAAGGCCAAAAGTGTAGCCCTGTTCTCTTTGAAATCGTTTCAGTGAAGCACACTGTAGGCTGTTAAGAGCCACCTCTGGCCCAAGTCACAGAATAGACTACCTGGATATAGTGAGAATGTTCAGGTCCTGCCTCCCTTTGGACATTAGTGCACACTTCTATTAAACTCTCTTCCTCTTCATAACAAGGATCAATTTTCTTGCAGTTTCCAATATTATATTCATCATTTCTTTCTAGGGCCTCACTTGAACTACCTTCAGCATCCACATTCTTATCAACATTCATCTATAATGAACTACATATGCTATATAAAGGTAGCAACTTTCTTTTCTTCTTTCACCTTTATCTGAAACTCTACAGAAATGACTTTAAATCCATGTCTTTACCAACATTCCCTTCAAATCAATCCAAGAATTTCCCACCAAGAAACTCCAAATTCTTCCATCAAATATCCATTCACTGTTTCCAAGCCAGTTCCATATTTTTACGTTTATGTAATAGCGGCACACCCTCTTTCTGGGACTAATATCTGTCATTGTTTGCATGCTACTATGGCAAATGCTGTGCTCCACTTTGCTTAACAAAAGGACTTTATTAGCTCACAGATTCAGAGGCTAGATGTCCAAAATCAAGTCAAGAACAAGACCATGCTTTCTTCCTGAATTCTGTGGTATTTTCTTTCTTACTTGCCACAATGCTTGAGTCCCTTCAATTTCAATTCTGCTCCCCAGTCACATGACATTTTCTCTGTCATTATGACTTAGTTAACAGTTTACACTGGTTTCTATATTCCCATTCCTCTTGTCATGTCTGAATTTCCTCTTTTAATAAGGCTCCCATCATTTCAATTAAAACTTTTCATCATTCATTTTGTCTATGCCTAAGTAAGATCTTAGAAGATCCTATTCTCAAATGATATTAGATCATAAAGGATAATACACTTTCAAAGTGTCCTATTTAGAGATGAACTCACACCCACAGGAATGTGGATTAAAATTCAGCAGATGCCTTTCCTGACATACATGATTCAATCTATTGCAGGTATATTTTAACAATTTTGTCTTATATCATTTTTAAAACTTGAATTGCCATCTCTTTAATAGAAATCTGTGTCTGTTTCCTCACGTTTCCCATCATCTGCTGAGGGCAGGGCAGTGCCTTCCACAAATGAAATATCAAGACTTGGTGCACAGTAATGGACTCAATAAGAGTCCAGTTTTGCCTCTTCTTCAGATAGAGAGCCCATTCATTCTTTCTTTCATTCACTTTCCAAAACAATCTTCCATATTTGAAGTGTTTATTCAGAGACACCTTTTTAAAGAATCACTCATGATAGATCTGTGAGGCAGTTAGGATAATTATCTCTATTCTGTAAATAAATAAACTGAATGAGTCTGAGGCAGAAAAACTTCCCAAGTCCCAGATGACTGAAGCCCTGTTTCCCTGGACTTGAGGTTATGGTTTTATTTACGTTCTTCCTCTCTTTACTGTGATAGAGGGAAATTGGAAATTCTCATTGAGAAAGAACAGTCATGCTGTCAGTGAAGTTCCCAGCAATGATCCCTCCTAATGTGGACTCATTCCAGGTGAACTGTTCCCAGAGTGTCAGTGAGTCACTATATCATGGGAACACTTGTGCCTGCATGAAGAGAAATAAGGGGGAGCAGGATAAGGTATTGATCACAATTTTGTCACTAGGTATCAACCAGGATCTTTACACAGATCTGGGAACATTCAACTCCCACTTTGTACAAAGCACAGGGAGTGGAGCGGAGAGACGCCTTGTGTTGACCACATCTCGGACACATATGGGACAAGGTGACAACATGAGCTCAGTACATTTGAAATTTCCTGCTCCATCCCTGATCATGTGTGACATCTAAATTGACTTTCACACTCACAAAACACTAATTTTATGAACATTTCAGTGCTTGGTAGCCCTAACTAATACTCAGATATTGCCTGATGTCCCTGCCCTTTTCCTTACTGGCTTTAATTGAGTATGAGGCCCAATGTCATAATCATAAGAGACAGTGTCCACATTTTAGGAAAAGAAGTATGGTGGGCAGTGTAATGCTGCACATCAAGTATGAAGAATAATTTCCCCCTTGCCCACCATGAGATTCAGAGGCATCGATGGTAGGAGTCCTCGGATCACATCAGATACGTACACAGCAAGAGAGAAATAAAAATGTACCCCTTTCCCATGTTAATGCAATGCAGCACACCTGTCCCTGAAGTATCTGTTGAGGAGCCTGCCCCATATCTATTACATTCTTCAGTACCCACCACCAAGGTGGCTGCACTATTTGACACTTTCCTCCTTATCACTGTCAAATGTAATGTCCCTCCTTCATTAGGCTCTTGTGACTATTCTAAATGGGTTGTTCACTCTGTTTTCTCTGCGCCTGCAGTTGTCCTATGCAGAGTACAGCTTATGGACTTGGGAACATATTGGAGGCAGCCTGGGGGGTCCTCTGAGCGTCTCCTGCAATGCCCTTCAATTCATATTTTCTGAACTGTGTCTGTCAGTCTCTAGGGAAAAAGGGGAGTAGTTTTATTGAGTCAACCAAATAAAATTATTTAAATTATGCTCCATCAGTTTAAGAAAGATTCACAATATCTAGGGGCAACCCTATGCACACAATTTCTCTTGAAATGACCAACATGAAAATTGAGGAGACAACCATGTACTTCCGTGTGAGAAACACAGAGAGGGAATATCTGGGTGAGGCCAGACACAAATTCCCCTGCAGGGCATGGGAGGGATGCTGCAGAGGCCTCTGCATCACAAGGGGGCACTCAAAGCCTAGTGCAAGAACAAGAGGAGGAGTCTTAGATCTCCTCTTGGTTTCTTTAGTAAGCCAACTCATTTTAACTGGAGGTGGGAATTTAGTACAAAGAGCAAAGATTCATATTCATAAAATAGAGAGGGGAATTTTCAATATTTTCAATCCACAACTTCTTCTGTCTTACAGTGAAGGTTATTATTGTTGATATAATCCTGAGAATTGTTTTACTTGAGAAAAAGCACTTATCAATAGATGGGTTATGACAAGTAAATGAGGTTCCTTAACTCTGCCAAGGGCATGGCAAACTCTTCACCAGCATGATCAGTCAAGTCAATAATGGTTGCCTTGATTATATTTCAACAAAGATTTACACTTCTATTCAGTGTCTCAACAGAGGCTCTACTACCTTCCAAATTAGCTAACTAGATGTGGGTCAATGTTTTTGGAATTGACTTTTCCTTCCAACTGCAATTTCATCAAAGCTTTTGTCAAATAGTTGCATGTTCCTGTTTTTCCTGGGGGCAGGCTGGGGTGTGTTAAAAAAGGAAGTAATGTCATCATGTTTTTCCACTTCCATTCGCCCACGGCCAACTTTTTCAAATCCATAAAATGCTTCTGTCACCAAGTTGTCTAGATATATTATGTCTTGAAATTCTAGCTCAGTGCAATGGTTACAACCATTAGTTACTCCATGAAGATCTGTCTGTACTTTGACTGTTCAATATTTTCCAAAATATCTTCAGCAAGGAGAGAGAAGTTCATTTCATATGTGGTCATATTTGAGAGGGTTGGTTACTGTGATAAATGCTTTCCAGATACAGTGAAAGTATTGGACACGCACTTCAGCATCTGCCACTCTGTCATAGAATCCAGCAGGAGTTCTATTCAAAGGCCAATTGATCTTACATCAATCAGTTCAGCCAACATCTTCCATTCTGTTAAGCTAGAGAATATCCAACAAAAGCTATTTAACTTCACTAGTGACAGCTAATATAACTCTATGGCTGTCTTTTCTCTGTCACAGATCTTATACTCCATTGCCTGGATTATCAACCCAAATTGCATTTAATTCAGCATACCATTCAATACCTATATGGATGACCAGTTCTGGCTGGATGACCACTTCCCTAATATCAGAGGTATTATTACACTTATAATAGATAGTACTTAATCCCTCTTCAAAATAAAGAATTAGAGATAACTTCTTCATGTCCAAAGGTACCTATAAGTACCTTTTTGTCCTGCGCTAATACATTTGTAAGGGATGGATCCAGGCTGCCCACTACATTGTTTAAAAGAATTGCTGCATGGTACATGGCAATCCAAAGCTTTCTGGTGCCAGGTCTTCTATATACTCTCTGAATGTGAGCAGAAATGGTGCATTTCTTTGTGATGAAATTGGTGTATTCTCTTTCAAGCAATTTATTCCAAAGTATGGTTTTACTTGTCAGACACATGCAGTTGTTCAGTTTTTGAATAATTTTGTAGGTGGGTTTACTTTTTACATTTAGCAGTGGTGATATCTGGCTGTTCTTCTAGTTCAGGATCATTGGGGGTTCTGATTTGTCTTTTGACTTTCGAATGTATATGAATTTCTAGATGTTTCAGACTCTAAAATACTGGAAGTTTGTCCATATCCCTGATTCTTAAGAAGTCAAGTAATATCTGGATCTACATATCGAGATATTATTGTGTGTAGACAATGAACATGAACTTTGACTACTACAACCATTCCTTTTTTAAAGGCTGACAGCATTTCTAATATAGGGTTGAAACAGCAACCTCTTATATTGTCTTCCTAAATGAGAAGAAGGAAAAGTAGATGACCATTCATTTTCCAAGATTGCTAATGAACTCTAGGGCATTACTTATATCATCCATTAGCAGTAAAATATCTTGAGACACTTAGGTCAATGTTGATGAAATAACAAATCACAGTCCTTCCTAGAAGGCAATAAATCTCATATATACTGAGGCAGCAATTGGGCCTTTCTGGCCTTCTGGAGTTTTCTAAAATTTCATTGATACATAGGTGGAAATAAGCTTTCATGGGCACATACCATATTTGAATATGGTGTACCTGTTAAGGAAATTGAGTTGGAATAACAACTGTGTTGAGAAAAATTTGAAGGTGTTGGCTTTCTGCTACAAGTTCTACATGAATTACAAAATCATTTTTCATTGGGTCCTAATTGGAAAACATCACATTAATGGCTACCATTATACTGGTTTTGTAGTGGGGCATATTAGTGGATTAAATCAATATCTTTGGGATGTATTAATTCATTGGCCAAGAGTTTTGCAATGATATAAAGAGTTTGTTGCCAGAGAAAGAGTTTTCCATCATTGTCACATTTACTAGGAAATCACATTTGACTTTGTAGGTTTTATTTTTCATATTTTACAAAGTCAGGTGATACATAATACTTTAGTACTATAGGATATCCTTCTGTGGTCTGTTGAACTACTGGAGTCAGAAGTTGCTGATATACCTCTATTTATCTAAGATTATCTCTAAAACCCCATCAATCATCATGAAAAGAAAAATATTGGAAATTTGCATATGTTGCCAACAAACAACTTAATTTCAGCTGGTTCATAGTAGCATCTGTTGGGTTCTTCCAATGATGTGCTATACCCAGCTCTCAGGAACCACTTAAATTCATATTTTTCTTTTAATTTTCTAATCTCTTTATCAAATGTCTGAATAACCAGAGCTTTATCATCTAGGACAAATGCAGGATAACTGATGTAGATGAGCAGGGCAGTATCTGCGTTGGAAGACATTGATTCTCTGGGTAAAGTGTGTAGAATTTCTGTACATTTGAGTTCATTCTCATTAATGAGTGAAAATACAAAATGTAAAATATCAAAGAACTACCTACATATTCATCTCCCTCATTTCTTTTCCAGACTTACCCCAGCCTCATCATAGTGCTTTTCAAGATT
The DNA here is from genome assembly GCF_030445035.2 of Dasypus novemcinctus. Classification (NCBI taxonomy): domain Eukaryota; kingdom Metazoa; phylum Chordata; class Mammalia; order Cingulata; family Dasypodidae; genus Dasypus; species Dasypus novemcinctus. Next base: position 57,159,926 of record NC_080691.1, on the reverse strand, counting down.
AAGCAATTAGAACTTTTAAGAGCTGCTAGAAAATTGAGATGTTTAAATTGTCCTGTCATTTATCTGGTCCAGGAATATGTCCCACTACAAAACCAGTATAATGTTAGCCATTAACGTGAGGTTTTCCAGTTAGGACCCAATGAAAAATGATTTTGTAATTCATGTAGAACTTATAGCAGAATGCCAACACCTTCAAGTTTTTCTCAACACAGATGTTATTCAAACTCAATTTAACTTAGGTCTAATCCCTAGGGTAATATTCAGCACCATGTGCCAAAAATAAGATAAATAACTTTGAAGCATATTCTAAAAGTGTCTGGACTATAATTTACATCTCTGCTACAATTTTCATAAACTTAAATCACCAAATATTGGCTGAGTCAGGGGATGTTGTTGGTGAGCATTCTCAGATCTTAGGGTGCCCATATATGTGCTCTGAAAACAGTATCATAATTGGAGGAATATCAGAATGGGTCTAGCCTCTAGGGTATGTTCAGCACACTGGATACAAGTAGAGGGAAACTAGGGAAGGACTTCCCGTCAGGGTCTGAGTCTTCCCTCTGCCTCATGATACAGCCATCCAGGGTAATCATTCTTTTTTAAATTATTTTTAGATTTAATTTTATATTTCCCTCCACCCCTTTTCCCCTCCCCCACCCCACTGTTTTTGCTGTCTGTGTCCATTGGCTGTGTGATCTTCTGTATCTATTTTTCTTTGTAGTCTCTTCTTGTCTCTCTTCTCTAGGATTTCCCAGGATTCATCCTGTGAACCTCTGATGTGGAGAAAGTTTCCTTGTCAATTGCTTTACCTCAGTTCCTGGTTTCTGCTGCACTTCACCTTGACTCTCCGCTTCATCTCTCTTCTATAGCATCATCATCTTGCTGCATGACTCACTTGTGCAGGCAATGGATCACCATGGAGACACTCATGTGTGTACTTGGCTCACCAAACCGGCACATGGCTTACCATGCTGGCACTTGCATAGGGACTTGGCTCACCATGTGGACACTGGCTCAACATGTGGGCACTCACGTGGGAACTCAGCTCACCAAATGGGCATGCGTGTGGGCACTTGACTCATCATGCAGGCACTTGGCTCGCCATGCAGGCATTTATGTGGGCACTCAGCTCAACACATGGGCAATCAGCTTATCACATGGGCACTGGTCACCACAAGGCACACTTTCTCTTCTTCTTTTCCACCAGGATGCCCCAGGGATTTAACCCAGGGAGCCGTTATCACGTGAACCACATCTGCTTCCCTCTTTCTACAACTTCTATGATATCATCATATGTTTGACTTTATGGAGAAAATAAAATAAAAATAAAATCTTTGCTACTCAAATTTGCAAGGTAGATTTACATGCTTTCCCTTAGAAGACTGGTTTGGAAAAGTTCTCAGCTAAGCAGCAGTAAGAGTTCTACAACATTCCATGGATATTCTTCCATTACATTTTCCCTACTAACATATCAGTCACAATAAGTAACATATCAGCATATCAATAACATGTCAATCACAACAATGAAAACTAAATTGTTTTAAATTGCTGTCCTTGAGTTTACAACACACATTTTTAATTAGTTTGAGTTACCTTCACATACTACTATCCCATTTTATGTCTACTGCAGATAATGTATAAGAAAATACTTTCAATTCTTTCCTTCTCTCCCTTGCAAGATTACTATCATTCATTTCACATAACTGTATGCTATATTCAGTGAATTATTATTGTCACTGCTTTACAAAATTAACTGTTAAAACATATAAGAATATGAAAGATAAAATATTTTATTTCAACTTCATCATTCCAACACTAATGCTCTGTTTTTCATAAAGAAAATGAAATTTACTGACCTATACATTTCACTTTTTCCCTAACAAACTCTTACACTTTTCTTTTAGGACATGCCAGTTAACAATAGAATCTTTTTTTAAAGGAAAATATTTATCCTACATATTTGAACTATTCTTTCTTTAAATATATAATTTTAATATATAGTGTTTTAATTTTAACACAGATTGCAAGTAACTATAACTTTTTGTTAAAATTTTCCTTTATTTTTAAAGATTTAGATTATGTATATATTACATTGAAAATATATTAGATTTCCTATATTACCCCATCTCCTCCCTCTCCCATAATTTCCCCCCCTTAACAACATCTTTCATTAGTGTGATGCATTTGGTACAACTGAAGAACAAATGTTGAAGCATTGCTACTACCCATGGTTAGTTTAATCATGTTTTACACTTTCAACGGCACAATTTTATAGGTTTTGACAAAACAGATAATGGCCTGTATCTATCTCTGCAATATCATGCTGAAAAATTCCATTATTCCCCAAGACCCCATGCTACACCTATTCTGGCCTCTCCCTACCCACAGAACCTCTGGTGACCACTGTCTTTATAACAATGTTAAAACGTTCTTCCCTTACTAGAATAGTAATGAATCTATTTTGGTCAATAGTTGCATTCCATCCTTATGTTTGTTCATTTCTCAAACTTGAGAATTGAGGATGGTGATGCCCAATCTCCTACCATCTGTGAGAGGGCATAGATCACATGTTGCATATGGATGGAACTGACTTCTTGCAGTTGGAGACGCTCTGTTTTTTGGAAGGGCATTGCTCCTAATCATTGTTTCATTAGCTTCTTTAATGAGCTCTAAAAAGTTGACAGTAGATATTGCAATTCTGGTGAGATTCAGGGCTCAACAAGACCCCAAAGTTTTAAATTTCTGAGATATATGTTTAATGGTTATAGTGTTAATTACAGGTTCAAATAAAAGGGACAGAAGAACCAAGTTAGTAAAATTATAAATGAGTCTAACTTTGGTATATTGGGGAGACAGGTTATCATATTATCCAAGGTAGGGCCCACTGATTGGGTGCCAATTGCCTGGGGTAGTCTGCCCTGTATATAGTGTCTAGATATCTCTGGAGCCATCAGGAACACCCCTGTTTGAGATACTGTTTACAGTGGCAATCAATGAGACCCTACAAGCATAACCTCTGGAATGACCTCCTTACTCACTTTGAAAACTCTTAGCCACAATAACTCATTTGTATTTAATATTTCTCCCTTTTCCTCAAGGTCTGTTTTCCAAATGCATTGATATTAATAGTTTGCATTTGGCAATAATCCCTTGGTGCCAGGGAGACCAGTCCCAGGGTGTAATATCCCGTGCTGGGGAGAAGGCATTAGGATTATCTGCTGAGCCTGGCTCAAAGAGAGCTTACATATGAGCAACAAGTAATTTTTCAGTAGGTAACTCTTAGGCAATATATATTGCAAGGCTAAGTTTCAGTATTACAAGAACAAGGCACCTAAGTACAAGCATTAATATCCAGGGCCGGGCTTTTGGACTAATATCACTAGGCAATGTATATATACTCTAATGATTCTTGCCACTGTATTAGAGAATGTAGCAGGACACCCCAGGACAGGAATTCAATTTTCCATCACCTTGTGTGTGGTTCTCTATCTACTGAGATAATACTCCATGATCACGTGAACACATTCATATTCCATAGAGGCATGCCCTAGGTGCACTCCTCCCTACACTTGCCCCATCACCATCACCAACACCCTGCCCCTGTGATCCTCCCCTGCCACCATTGCAACCTTTCTACAATCAGAACCTTCCCCCCAAATAACCCAGGTCCGGGACAAAAGTAGGGCTCCAGCGGGCCTGCGGGATTGAGTGGCTCGTTGGGCCAAGAGACAGCGACCCTGCTCCTCTGTGGGTGCGTAGCGGTCCTTGGCCGCCTCAGGGAACCCGGGTGCGGGGGCGTGCTTCAGCGCGTGCGGCGGCTGTGCCTCCTTGGAGCAACTGGCCACGCTGGTGAAGGACAAGGCGGTGGTCTTCCTCTAGGAGACCCCGTAGCAGCCCTAGTGAGGGTTCAGCAACGCCGAGGTGTAGATCCGGGGGCTGCATAGCGTCCTCGACTACGCGGCCTACAATGAGCTGGACGACCCCGAGCTCCTGTAAGGCATTAAAGACTAGTCCATCTGGCCCACCATCCTGCAGGTGCACCTCAAGGGCGAGTTGGTGGCGCACTGTGACGTTCTTCTACAGATGCAGGAGAACGGGGACCTGGTGGGAACTGGTGGAAGAATTTAAAAAGTTGGGGATCTGTTCCGTCCTTTTAGATGAAGAGAAAGACCAAGACTGAAAGTGAGGGTGCCAAGTGTCCTCGCCACGCAGAACATCCTGCTGTCAGGAGAGGAAGCTGCTGATGTCAGAGACTGACTGATAGAAAAGCCTTAACAGTTTTCCGTTTTTAGGTGGCAACTGCTGACACTAATTATCCAGGTCTGTGAGCACTTGGGTGATTTCAGTTTGTCTAGTGTCCTGAGTAAGAATAATCTGTAAAGAATTATAACCACTGCACTGTAATAATTCAGTGTTCTGATATTGATGTAAACAAAACAAGTTCTTATATTGAAGTTTACTCTTTGCCTGATTCAGGAGTAAAACAAGGGGCTATTGAGTCATTAGTATTCATGGCTCCTCTAAAAGCATGTCAGTCTGCTAAGATATTATATTCCTCCTCCCCAGTTTTGTAAAGTTTTCTCTTAAGAAATGAGGGCCAAGGAGGAAAATGTTATAAGGGGGGGTGATTTTTTTTTCAAATAAACTGCCAACTCGGGGATACCATGAATTCATGGTTCATTCTGAACAGCAGTAAGCCTGTAAGGATTTTTTATGCCTGCAACCATTTGTTTTTCTGAATTAAGAGTAATTATTGTATTATTCTATTAAAACAAAACAAAGCAAAAAGAACCTCCCCCCCAAATAAACCAAAAGTAAATTCTTTCACCCGGGAAGATAGATTATCTTTTGCGTATATTACCAATTTCTTTAGCATGTTTCCCCAAAGTCTTATTTTTTTTCTATTGTGTTTTGAAAGAAGCTTTAGGTTACAGAAACACATTTAAAATAAAGGAGATTCGCATATATAATAGTTGTGAGTATCAAATGAGATAAAATATGTGATAGCCTAATTCAGTGTCTGGATATCCAGTAAATAACATTCTCTTCATCCTCCTCCCCATCATAAAGGAAATGAAATCAGTCCTTGAACTTTGGAAGTACTTTATAAATGAAAAGAAATTATATTTTATCAGCATACATGTCAGCATGATTCTGAATTGCTTCCCAGAGCACGTTTTCTTTTGTAAAATAAGTACATTATAGTGTTCAGAGTACACATGAGGTTTCATTTTTGTTCAGTGTTCCTTGCTTTCCTTTGGGAAAAGCTATCTCTGAGGAATGAAACCCCAGAAGATATCCCCAGAGCATGGATTATAATACACATTGTAGTTTACACTTTCTCCCACTCCATTCTGTAGCTTATGGCAGGCTATATAGTGGCCTGTATCTGCCTTTGCAGTGTCTGGCCAATGTTCTTTTGCTAACTGTATGCACATATGTGCATGTGCAGTCACTCAGTCTCTCTGTTTCTCTCTCTCACACACAGACACTCACACATACAAATTGCTCAATTTCAAATAGACAAAAAAGCATGAAGATATCCACAACAAAAACACAGTTAATATTTTTTTGAAAATGAAGATTCAAAAGAAGGCTTGAGGAGATGTCATATTTAGAAGACAGATGAAGGTCAATGGAGACTCTGAAGAGAACAGTTCTAATTATTACTTTAAAAGGTAAAGTTACAGAATTATATTCAAGAGCATATGATAAAGCATTGCTTTATAGTTATGTGATAGAGGAAAATGAAATTGATTTAAGAATAATTTGAATTGGGACAAGGATCAATCTCTGCCAAATGCTTCTATTACTTGAAGATCTTGAACCACATTGCTTTATATTTTTCCCTCTATAATCTCTTCATTGAAACTGAAAACAAGTCTTCTCACAAAATAAGTAATAGTTACCATTTTGTTAGGACTCAAAATTTCAATCCAATAGCCATCAGAATCTTGAATAAATGCCAGGTCTTCTACTTTACCATTGTCTGGTTTCTTCACAAATTTGACCCCCAGTTTGTCAAGTCTTTTACAAGCACCATGTACATCAGGAGCAACAATGTAAATATGACCAAATCCCCAAGGATCTGAATCACAAGTCAGCTCGAGAGTAACTTTTCTGAGAATGCACATGCTACTCTTAATTTTAATATTTTGAGATGTCAAAGACACACACACACTCACACACGTACTCTAAATCATCATCCAATATATTATCCTCTTTCTCCCAGAGCCAGAACTCACAGGCCCATAAATCTAAGTGTGAAAATAGGAGATACACTGCTAATAATTGGCCACTAGTAATCTACTAGTGAAGTGTTTGTCTCTTTTCTCTGTGACCTTAAGCTCTGCTGGTCTAGACTTCTTAATTCCACAGGGAAGAATATTCCCCCCAAGAAATGTAGCAAGGATTCCACTGAACTGGAAATTAAGACTGTTACCGGGCATACTTTGGCTCATAATTCTGCCAAATTAACATCAAAAAGGGAGTTACTGTACTGCCTTGAGGAATTGATTCAGATTACCAGAGTGACACTGGGCTGCTTTATTATATTGGAAATAAGTGGGAGGATGTCTTGAATACATGTGTTCAGAGAGTGTGTCTCTTAGTATTAACATGTTCTGTGATGAAAACTAATGAAAAACAACCCAATTAAAGAGGACTACTAAATGTCTCATTCCATTAAGGGATGGGGTTTTAGGTCACTTTACTGGGTACATAACCACAATAACCTAAGGATATTGCTGAAGCCAAAGGGAATGGGCAGTGAGATATGGTAGTACTAAGCACCAACTGCAAACATATGTCAAGTCAAAGCAATGGGTATTAAAAATGTTAGTATATATTATTTAATATGTTATGGATATGCTTTTTGTGTGTGAGTTCTTATATCTTTGTTTTCATGTCCTTCTTTTCCTTATCATATAGTGCATGCTGTATAAATTTTATTTCACAGGATTTTAAGTTAAAATGATCAAGTTTAAGGGTGCATATCACCCAAGATTTTGAATCCTCTTCTGGGACAAGGGTTAGTGTATCATTGGCTATATGCAAAAGAGTTGTATCATGTTAAGAGTAAGTTTGACATTGCTATTGTCTTGTTTGGAAGTTATGTTCTATGTAGATGCTTCTGTATTCAAATTTGACAAAGGATAGCCTGTGCTTGTGAATTTTAGGTGCTGACTTGGATCGGTTCTGGTGCTCAATTGTTTATTCAAACCCTGGCCAAGATATTGCTGTGGTTATATATTGTATGTATGATTATGTTCTACTAACTGTTTAAGTATATTATTCCTTCAAAACATAAAGCAATAAATGCAACAAATAAACAAATCTATGTTTTCCAGAAGTAGAAGACATTCTCCATCAAGTCTAAAACCTCTCCTTTCTTTCCTTAAATTTATTTTTAATTGTATTTTTTTAAAGATACATAGATCACAAAAAATGTAACATTAGAAAATATAAGAGGTTCCCATATACCCCACAACCCACTCCTCCCACATCAACAACATCTTTCATCATCATGGCACATTCACTGCCCCTGGTGAACACATTCTGGAACACTGCTGCACCACATGGACAGTGGTCTACGTTGTAGTCTACACTCTCCCCCATTCCTCCCAGAGGGCCATGGCAGGACACACAATGTCCAGCATCTGTCCCTGTAGCACCCCCCAGGACAACTCCAAATCCCGAAAATTCACCCACATCATATCTCTTCTTCCCTCTCCCTACCATCAGCAGCTACCATGGCCACTTTCTCCACATCAATATTACAATTTCTTCCCTTACTAATCACAATTGTCCCTCAGCAAAACACATGTTGGAGCACTGCTGCACCGTATGGATAATAGTTTACATTATAGTTTACACTGTCCCCCAGTACATTCAGTGGGTTATTTTCAGCCTGCTGACTTCCCTAAGAAATTTGGAACCAAGAGTTCAACACCATTCTTAATATAGTTTGTCCACCCTATAGTATTCAGCTTTCCATATGGAATTTAGACTTGCAATCACAATCACTTATTCAATTTGCTTAAAATACATATCTGTCTTTTATATAACTGGGCATATATTTTTTCTTTCTGTTTCTCTGGAAATCACTCACTAATAGACATATCCACACATTGATATAATTATTATCAATATTTGATGGTTCTTTGCAGCGAAACTAAGACCTATGTTTAAATTTCCAAAGGATTTCCTACAAGAAAACCCTTCTGAAATTCCCATGTCCACCTTCACACCAACCCAGGCAGTTCTGTCTCTCCTCACATTCAAGGAAGAGAAATACATAGGAAATTAGGGTTGCTCATGTAGATTCATTCTACTTTGCCTCTTCCAGTATAAGGTGGCCTCTTTTCCATGGGAGTACTGGGAGATTTCCCATTTGTCACCATGAAAAATGTATTCAGTTTATATGCCTATGGTTGATTTTAATTTTTCTGTTTCAACACCAAGCAATATGGTTGGTCCGGTGGAGATTAGATTCCCCCACTCATGCGCTGTTAGGTCCGTAACTAAGGAATGAGAGTTCCTGGCACTTAGTGTTCCTGGGCAGGAGAGGTTGTGAATGTTATGAAAGATTTGACTTATATCCATCTCTATTGGAATAAGTTACTTCCCTCTATTGTTGATGACAGAGTCACATATCAAATAGACCCTGTGAGAGAAAAAAATATGTAGGTTCAAAATAATCTATTTTTTTTCATGAAGGATGTTCTTGTGGAAGTTCTGATTGCAATCTGCTCACATAGAAGCCACCGAATGCCAGCATAAATGATCATTCTGTGGAGTTTCCTATTGTCCGTAGAACATTACTGTCTTGCATGAAGTGCCATTTGCCATGAGCCTCCTCTAATAAAGAGTTACAATGAAATACTTATTTTCTCATGAAAACATTACAGTAAACATATAATCTAACTTTCCAAAGTACTCTGTGATTGTCTCTTCATCTTGTCTCCTGGTTTTCACATGTCATATTGTCACTTATTTTAACAAGGACAAATGTCAAGAACTGAAAAAGAAATTGATAAAACATAAGCTTATTCTGAAGGCAAACTGATAAACTGCTTTCAGAGGAAACACATGCAAAATGTTCTTTTGTTTTAAAATTGGCCAACAAGATAAAAAATGCACACACATATAAAAATGGATGCAATAATAGTACATATTATGAAAAAATAGAGTAGCCATCAAGAATGTTAAATGAAAATGCTATAGTGCATTGATGATTTTATTTTTGTGTTTTAAATTTCATTAAGAATCTAAGGCAATAACCATGGAGTTGAAGAAGGTCAACCACCACACCATGGAGCCAAGAGTGCCTACAACTGAAAGCAGGTGGTTTGCATCCAGCATCCATGTGGAATCTAAGCCCCCTCTTGATTTAGATGTGGAGTGGACAAAACCAATCCAAGGTCCACAGGATGGAGGAATAGAATATGGATTAGAGTGGACTTACTGATATTCTATTCATGAACTATTGTGACTAGTAATCGAAGAAAATGTGGCATTGGTATGGAGAAAGTAGCCATGGTGGCTGCTGGGTGTAGGGAATGGGAGGAAGAGATGAGATGTGGAGGCGTTTTTGGGACTTGGAGTTGTCCTGGGTGGTGCTGCAGGGACAGTTACCAGACATTGTATGTCCTCCCATGGCCCACTCAATGGAAGGTGGGAGAGTGTGGGCTATGATGTGGACCATTGACCATGAGGTGCAGTGGTGCTCAGAGATGTATTCACCAAATGCAGTGAATGTCTCATGATGATGGAGATTGTTGCTATGGGGGGAGGAGTAAGGTGAGGGGGGTGGGGGTATATGGGGACCTCATTTTTTTTAATGTAATATTAAAAAAATAAAGACAAAAAAAAGAATTTAGAGAATCTAAAAAAAAAAAGAATCTAAGACAAAACAAAAATACTTAAAATACAAAATTCTAATTTTACTTCTAAGCAAACATGAAATCTAACCAAGAGGTAAAAATCAGAATTTACTAATATTTATGAGTAAAGAAGAATGACTAAAATGCATTCACAATAATTATTTTTTACTAGCCTTTGATTTGCATATCTTTCTTTCCTGCTTTACTTGGAGTAAAACACAGAATTTCTTCCTCCAACATTTTGCAACTAGGAGCTTTAATTTCAGAGAAGCTTTTTTCTTTCAACATAGTTCATTTGTTCCTTCGGGAAATATGTAAGCACCTGCCTTTTGGGCTTTGATGATGTGAGGCACAAAGATAAGTCTATCAGAGATCCTGTCTTAAGATGATTAGGGGAAAAAAACACCAATAAATAATCAATAAATATAATATTATTTAAGTTTATAAACTGACACAGTATGAGAAGTATAGATAAAATACAAAGGTAGGGGCATTCCAAGGAAGGACAGTGTAGCAGTTTGACATTATTTATGAATTCCAAAAAAAAATATTGGATTATGTTTGTAAATTGATCTTTTCCTCTGGGCATATTAGGTTATACTGGATCCATAGGTTTACTTGATTAATAATTATGTAAACCTCTTGTGACAGTAGGACATTGAGTCCCTGTCCTTTGGTGGGTGGGGAATTACAGATAAGAGGCATGGTGAGGGATAGAGTTAAAATTTTTGATGTGGGAGATTTGATGTGGGAGTTTGAGGCTAAATCCTTAAACTGGAGCCCCAGGAAGTAAGCTCACAGGGGAAAGAGAAGTAAGCCACTGGAAGGGAGGAACCCAGGAAGCCTGAAACCTCACAGACATTGGCAGCCATCTTGCTCTAACACGTGAAAATAGACTTTGGTGAGGGAAGTAACTTATGCTTTCTGGCCTGGTATCTGTAAGCTCCTACCCAAATAAAAACCCTTTATAGGTGGTGGACTTGACCCAGTGGTTACAGCGTCCGCCTACCACATGGGAGGTCCGTGGTTCAAACCCTGCACCTCCTTGACCAGTTTGGAGCTGGCTTATGCGCAGGGCTGATGCGTGCAAGGAGTGCCCTGACACACAAGGGTGTCCCCGCACTGGGGAGCCCCATGCACAAGGAGTGCGCCCCATAAGAAAAGCCACCCAGCGTGAAAGAATTGCAGCCTGCCCAGGAATGGTGCTGCACACACGGAGAGCTGACACAAAAAGATGACTCAACCAAAAGAAACACAGATTCCCGTGCCACTCACAACAACAAGCGGACAAAGAAGACGCAGCAAATAGACACAGAGAGCAGACAACCGGGGTGGTGGGGGAAGGGGAGAAAAATAAATAAATAAATAAATCTTAAAAAAAAAAACCTTTATAAAAACCAAACTATTTTTGGTGTTTTGTATCAGCACCCCTTTGGCTGACAAATACAGAGGGACTATATTCAGTTACAGGAATTGAGGAATGCTTAAAAAAGAAAACATTTGGACTGGGTATGGACTCTTCTTTCCTCATAAAGGCTTCAAAATGGGCCGAATTAAATGATTGTTTTGTAAATGATCAACACAGTATTTGTTTTTCATTGTTTATTTTTTTAATGTTCCATTAAAAAAAAAAATGAGGTGCCCAGATAGTCCCCACACACCCTCACCTCACTCCTCCCACATCAACAACTTCTTCCATCATTGTGGCATGTACATTTGACCAAAAAAATTAAAATTAACTTATATTTGTAAAACAAGCAGTAACAAGTTAAAGAAAGGAAGAGAATCTTTTCAACAAATGATACTACATGCAAATTCAAGTAAATTAGTAAATTAGACACTTATTTTCACAAAACTTAATACAAAATGATTCAAAGACCTATATAAAAAGCATGGAAATATAAAACTTGTACAAGATAACATAGGTGAAAGTCCAGGGGTCTAGTACATAGACAAAGAATTTTTATTTACAACAGCACAGGAACAATTTATGAAAAAATGATGGCATGTGTTTTATTGAAAATAAATCATCTTCTTTACTGAAGACTATGTAAAGGGATTGAAAAGTTAAGGCACACAGTGAAAGAAAATTCTTGCACAACTCATACCTGACAAAAGACTTTTATACAAAATGTAGCAACACAAACGATCCTGTTAAAATTGTGAAAAAGCCCTGTACAGGCACCTCATCAAAGAAAATACAAACAGGTTAAAAATAATATGAAAGGGAAATTAGAGGGGAAGTGTCAAGCAGTTGTTCGCCCGCCCCTTTTCCTCTGAAGATTGAGAAAATTGGAGACGTCTTATCTTCTGGGTGGAGCTAGACTCACCAGCAACTATTCCATCAGATTTGACCTCAAGAAGCTCCAGCATAAGTGCCAGAAATCACAGACTTTGGTCCACCCAGATTTCTACAGTCAGAGGTCTCAGACTGAAAAGGACTTCTCAGAGCAGCATTCAGTCTTGGCAATGATGCCTGTAGGACTCTTTTAGCTGCCCCGAGTAGGAGAACATACCTTGGAAGCTAAAACTTTGTGAAACAGAGACTTGAGAAGGAGCATATTATGAAAAGGACAGCAAATTTCTCATGGAAATAGTGGAAATCAATGAAAAACTTACCGAAGCTCAAATAAATTGACTACATTGACAGAGATGTTTGTGTTGTGCCACAGTATTATCAGGCAGTGGCTTCATCCTGAGAATAAGGCAGTGAACAAGAAAGACATGGACCAGGCCTTCGTGGAGTATATACATTAGAGTTCCACTTGTCCAAAACGGAATTCATGGGGTCCCCTCTCACCATTCACCAGGATTAATTCCTAAAGTTCCTCCCCCACAATTACCTCCTAAAGTCTGGCTAAACAGGAAGAATATACTAATAATGTGAGCAAAGCTTTGCAACAGAACGCCTTTGAAAAAGCCAAGGAGATTTTTACAAAGATGAAATATTTTAAATAGAGAAGATCAAGTTAAAGAAGATTTCACTCTAATGATGGAGAATTTAAAAGTTTTATACATAAAGTTCTCGTATAGTTTTTAAAAATAGGAATATGAAAATATGCTTAGCATCATTTGTCATCTGAGAATTGCAAATTAAAATAATAAGATACAACTGCTCAAGTGTTAGAAAGGCTAAAATCATTTGAAAAATTATTTTAAAATAATTTAAATAATTAAGAAAATTCCTCGTAAGTAATGGAAACCGTTATTTCTACCATGTGCTGGTAAGGTGAGGACATAACCACTGCTGGTGGAATCAAAGGGGCACAGCCATGTTGGAACACACTTTGACAGTTTCTTACAAAGCAAAATGGAACCTTACTAGAGAGACCAGCAAATGTGCTCATATGTATTTACTCAACTGATTTGAAAATAAATGGCCACAATAAACCTACACACAAATGATCTTACCTTTTTCATTCATTTTCATGAAAAACTGAAAGCAACAAAGATGTCCTTCAATACCTGCATCTATAAACAAATATGGTACAACCATATGATGGAATATTATAATTGTTTCTTTCCTTTAAAGTCTCCTTTTCCTCAGTGTTCTCTGAAATTATCTCAACTTAATCCTGTAAAGTTTCACTCAAATTTCCAATATTATTTAATATATCCAAGTACATTCTCTTTCCTATCTGCACTTTTGTTTATAGCATTCTTTTCTATTTCTGGACAGGAGGTTAGTTTTATTTTGCTTTCTTAGTCTTTTTTTCAATAACATCAAATTTAATTTATTTTAGTAATTCATTATGAGATTTTTATTCCATATGTTCCTGTACTTCCAGGTTATTTCCTATCCAAGTATTTGTTTGCTTATCCTTGCTTTTTATCTGTATTTTGTTTTGCATATTTCCTCAAAATTTGGAATAATGTTAGTGCTTCATAATTAGAAAAATATCAGAAAGAAAAGAAATAGAGAATCAGTATATGTCATCTAGATTTTGTATTTTTGGAAAGATCTGGAAGGAAACTGCATTTAACCATATTATTTTTATACATCTCATATTGGTCAGTTTTAACAAAAATATATTTTATCACTTCATGCCAGGCAACATTAAGAATGGCTGATATTCCCAGGAAATTTCTATATTGAAAACAGACTGGATATCTCACTGTCCAGGTTGTGGAAATTCTGGTAGCCCTCCTCTCTCGTTGCACCTTGCCTCAAAGTTCAGAAAGGTTCATGTCCCCGAGCAGAGAAGCAATGCCACCCAAATCATGTAAAACGGCAATTCCCATTACACTGATAGACTAAATAGGCCAATAATTCCTTTTGTGGTGTAGAGACAGGTACTCTTTGATTTAGGATCAAATACCAATTGTTTTTCAAAAACTTAGGTTCTGCAAAATAGAGATCCAACTTCTTCCACATCATCTTTCCTCAATATTCTCCTGCACCCTTAAGACCACTTTTTCCATTTACATCCTGGCAGAGGACAACTCTCAGGTCTGAGAAGCCAGTTAATGGTGCCCTCAGCTCAGATCCTGGAGGCTGAGTTCACAGACAGGGATCTGGTCAGAGCCACCTGTCATTGTTCCTCCTTGGAAAGGCAGGGTGGGGAGGGTTTGAGGAGCACTGGAGGCCAGGCCTCCTGCTCATATGAGCAGAGCTCCTCCAACCATTGAGTGTTAGGGTCAAGAATCCAGGGAATGGTGAGGAGCCCTTGCTCTGTGTGAGAAAGCAGACACTCCGTGGGAGCAGAGCAGGGCAGGATGAAGTGTCTGATTGGAGTGCCCCTGCTAAACATTTGTTGCTTTGTGCCCATTTGTTGATGGAATTGACCTTCCCTCTCCTTGAAGGAGCTGAAATCGTGGACCTCTAAAATCTGAGAACTGCTTTGCTCTGCTCTCTACCCTTTACTCCCATTCTAAGCTTAGATGCAGTATCTTTACAGTTAGGACACATTATTCCATGGTGGGTCTCCTTCTAAGGCATTAAAACAGATGAGGTAATTTTCTTTTATAAATGATTAGAAATGATTCCTAACATTAACCCCGTCTGTGATTGGAGACCCTGGGGAAAGGGTGACCAGTGACCTGGTTGAAAAAGACATGGATGCTGTGCTGTACAAACTCAATGTTGTGGACCCCAACTCCATCCTGTGGATGAGAGCAGCTGGCTATGCACAGACTGCAGAACACCTCACTAGAGGCACAGATCTAGAGGAAGGCATGGGCAGGGCTGGTGACAAGTAAAGCAGGGCCAGGCTGGGTCACCCCCCACCCTGCACAGGTGCACCTTGAAACCCAGTGACTGTCACCAGCTCAGTCTCTTATATCCAGAGACCACAGATGCAAATCACCATGGGGCCTCACAGAAGAAATCTCCATCACGGGCTGGGCCTGTGTGGTGGTGGCTCTTCATCCAGATGGCCATGCAGATGCTGGGACTCCTCCTCTGCCTGCTGGCAGCTCCCCTGGGTGAGGGTCTTGGTGTTCAGGAGTTCAGAGGGGCTTGATTGTGGGGTAGGACAGACTCACAATGACTCTCCTTTTCCCCAGGTGTCCTGTCTGAGCTCACACTGAAGGAGTCAGGCCCAGGGCTGGTGAAGCCTTCACAGACCCTCTCCCTCACCTGCTCTGTCTCTGGGGACTCTGCCGCCAGCAGTTACTACTGGAGCTGGATCCGCCAGAGTCCTGGAAAGGGGCTGGAGTCGATGGGGTACTGGAGTGGAGGCTCATACTACAACCCAGCTTTCCAAGGCCGCATCGCCATCACTGCTGACACTTCCAAGAATGAGTACTATCTGCAGCTGAGCTCCATGAGGACTGAGGACACAGCCAAGTATTATTGTGCAAAAGGCACAGTTAGGGGAAGGCAGTGAGAGCCCAGACAAAAACCTCCCCTGCAGGAAGGGGATGGACTGCAGGGGGTGCTCAGCACCAACAAGGACAGGACTCAACCCCAGAAGCAGGTGCAGGGAGGGGAAAGATCTCCTGTCAGCATCTGCAGCTTCCTCTTCTCTAAGTCTACTTCCCAAAGGACTTGGAGGATTGTCCTTTATCAGTCCCCAGTGCAATGCCAGGGAGATTCAGAGACTGAATTTATTTCACTTCTAGAGGTTAATGAGGTCACTGGGCCTGCATATATGTCCCCTCTACTTCGTCTTTGACTTAGCTCCCAGTGTGAACTTTTGCAGCTCATTTGAACTAGTATGTCAAGCACCTCATGAAACCCACAGTCTGTGATAAAAGTTCCTTTCTGAATTGGAAATATTAAATGTAATTTAGGGAAAGAATGACTAGGTAAACATTAATTTTTTCCATGAAAAATAGACTTATTTTTTTTTAATTTTTATTATTACTTTAAAAGAAACTTTTGATTACATAAACATTACACAAATGTAGGA
Source organism: Dasypus novemcinctus (assembly GCF_030445035.2). Taxonomy (NCBI): domain Eukaryota; kingdom Metazoa; phylum Chordata; class Mammalia; order Cingulata; family Dasypodidae; genus Dasypus; species Dasypus novemcinctus. Next base: position 57,143,689 of record NC_080691.1, on the reverse strand, counting down.
GTTTCTATTTTATTTTTATTTTTAAATAAGCTTTAGTTTAAAATAGGGGATTCCCATAGTCCCTATGCTCTCCCCTCCCAAGTTTTCCAACACTAACAACATTTTCATTATTGTGGGACATTTGTTAAAATTGAGGAACACATATTAGAGCATTGCTACTAACCATGGGCTCTAGTTTACTTTATAGTTTATCCTGCACAGTTTTGTTGGTTATAACAAAATATACAATGGCCTATATCCATCACTGCAACGTCATGCAGGACAACACCAAAGTCCCATAAATGTTCCCATATTACATCTGTTCTTCCCTCTCCCTCCCCTCAGAACCTCTGGTGTCCACTGTCTTTATATCAAAGGTAAGAGTCCTTCCATTCCTGGAGTAATAAGCGTGTAATAGAATAATAATAATAAGTCTACTCCAGTCTATTATTCATTCCCTAATCCAAGGATTTTGAGATGATGATGCCCACTCTGTTTCTAATTGAGAGGGGACTTAAGTCTCATGGGGCAGATATGGGGACTATCTCTTCCATGGGCTGGGCATTGTCCATCCTCATCTCCTTGTTGACTTGGGTAAGTCCAATGAACTGGAGGCTAGGTATTGCAACTTTCTTGAGATTCAGGACTCAACCAGCCTCTCCAGGTCCAGGTGAAGGGATGGGGAGATAGGGGATGGCTCAGGCCAGGCCACACTGTGGATGGTCCAAGGGTGAGGATGGAGGAGATGCCAGGCTATGTAGGTAGGAGGGAGGGTGTGAATCTAGGGTGGATTTGGGACTACAGGTGCACAGAAGTATGTCCCTGCATGGCCTTGTATGTTTCTTGTGCTTTGTACATGGAGAACTTAGGTCAATTGAGCTTGGTGGAGCATTCTAAAGCAGCATGGGTTTGGCTGTAGGAGCTGAGTCCCCCAGACAGAGGCCAAGTAAAGGGGCTAGAGGGATGTAGTCTTCTCTTGTACCCTGTGCCACAGCATCTGTCTAGAGGAGTGGGCAGGGGCAGCTGGATTCTGAAGATGAATGCCCAGCCCAGAACTGGATGACGAAGAGGGTACCCTGGGCCAGGTAATCCCTGTGGACATTGGGCCCACAAAGATTCCATGAACGTGGTTTGAGTGGGAAGTGCTTGATGCTGGAACAAACTCCAAAGGCAATGAGAGAGTCTCACTGCCTCTAACAGCAGAGTGACTGCACAGGTTGTCTGAGAATGCCAGCCTGGCACAGGGTGGGAATGTGAGGAGGGCACTGCTAAGCCAGGCTGAGGAAGCTCCTGGCAGCAGGAGGCAGTGCAGTGCTGCCCTTGCTCCAGAGGCTTCAGGGCCAGCAAGGCACATCCTCATGCTGGTGGCAGTGTTGGGGGAAGGATTGAGATTATCATACCAGTCCCCATTGGGGCATCAGTGGTATCCAGAGGTGACAGGCATGAGCAGGTGTCTGAGGAAGAAGGATGGGCCTCCTGGACACTCATTTCTCTCCTCAGTGCTAAAGGCCACACCCCATCATCAATTTGTGGATTTAGGCTTCATGGGGAACAACCCTATATGGAATGAAGGGGGAGAAGAATGTGTCTGTTTTGTTCCAATCTCTTCTTTTTTGTGTGATTTTTTTTTCTTTAATCATTTTTTTAATATTACATTTAAAAAAATATGAGGTCCCCATATACCCCCCACCCCCTCACCCCACTACTTCCCCCATAGCAACATTCTCCTCCATCATCATGAGACATTCATTGCATTTGGTGAATACATCTCTGAGCATCGCTGCACCTCATGGTCAATGGTACACATCATAGCCCACACTCTCCCACGTTCCATCCAGTGGGCCATGGGAGGACATACAATGTCCCTGCACTACCACCCAGGACAAGTCCAAGTCACAAAAATGCCTCTACATCTCATCTCTCCCTCCACATCTCATCTCTCCCTCCCATTTCCCACACCCAGCAGCCACCATGGCCACTTTATCCACACCAATGCCACATTTTCTTCAATTACTAAACAAAATAGTTCAAGAATAGAATATCAGTAAGTCCACTCTAATCCATATTCTATTCGTCCGTCCTGTGGTCCTTGGATTGGTTGTGTCCATTCCACATCTAAGTCAAAAGGGGGCTTAGATTCCACATGGATGCTGGATGCAATCCTCCTGCATTCAGTTGTAGGCACTCTTGGCTCCATGGTGTGGTGGTTGATTTTCTTCAACTCCATGTTAGCTGAGTGGGGTAAGTCCAATAAACCAGAGTGTAGGACCTGAAGTCTATTGAGGCTCAGGGCCTGGCTATCATATGGTCAGTCCAGTTATTCAGATACCCTAGGTATATATTAAACCCCAAAACCAACTACAGTTCTGGTAAAGTAACAAGAAAGGCTTGTGAAAAGAGATCCCATCTGAGTCCAGCTACATCACACAGAAGCAAGGACTCCAAAGAAGGGGGTCAACTGACATGGCACTGAACTCCATCTGCCATGACCATAAAACCCGTGGGTCTCTGTAGCCCTCAGAAGAACCAATACCTGGGATTGTATCTACTTTATCTGTCTCTGAGACTCTGCTCAGGTGTGCATAAGGGCAACCCCTCTCATAACCTCCCGGCTCTTTTTTAGAGACTCATAGCCATACAAACTCATTTGTCCTTTCCATTTCCCCCTTGATTTAGATCTGAAAGCATTTTTAACTCCTGTTATTATATGTAGACAAAGATATTCTGCTGATCCGAGTTGAACCTTTTATTCAAGGTCATTTTCTAGTTACATCATCAGTTGGTATTTGGGAGTGATCTCTCAGCACCAGGGAGGCTCATATCCGGGAGTCATATCCCATGCTGGGGGGAAGGCAACGAATTTACATGCTGAGTTTGCCTTCAAGACTGGCCACATTTGAGCAATACAAAGGCTCTCAGGAGGAAACTCTTAGGCACACTGCAGCTCTAGGCCTTGTTCTTATTTCAGGTGCACAGGCTCACAAGCATAGTCATTAGTATCAGGGTCTCATTGTTGGACCGTCATTCTTTTTTGGTCTTTGCCATTGCACTGAGAGGATTGTTGCTGTTCCTTTAGGGACTGTGATAGAGCTCCCTTGGCCAGGATCTCAGCACTCCCTCAGTTGTTGTTTTTAATTGTTTCCACTATGTAAATATCCAAACATTTTTATGTACCATGGATGTAAGCCCTGTAGATCTCCCTGCCAACCATGTGTCCCCTGTCAATAACATCCCACACTAGAATTCCTCTGCTGCCATTGTTGAACCTCTCTGTGATCCAAAACTTCCTGAGAAGGGAAGTGCAATATATTGCCAGGTTCCCTTAACAGTAAAATGGAACATAGTGATGAGTTTAAAGGTTAGATATAGAATACATATTAATTTGGAAAAATTCTACATCCTATCTTTTTCTTTTCCTTTTTCTGATTATTACGCTTATCTTCACTAGAGTTTTAGATCACAGTAATTCATATATACAATATACAGTACTCCCACATATCCAACATAAAATCTTTTCCCTTCCAAAGCAATAATCTTTTAACATATTCATAATACATTTCCTGAAACTGATGTATAGCTATTAAGACAATAGCTTTCAAACAAGGTAACATATGTGTTTACACTGTGGTTTATATTTTAGACTATAAAATTTTCTAAATTTTTCCTTATCTTATGTTTTACATTATGATTTACGTTTTAGCCAATCAGCCCCTATCTATTTTGGTGTAATTTTACATGACTTATATCCATCCTTGCGTACACTTGTGAAACACTTCTATTGCCCACACTGTTACATTGGTTCCATCTATCCAATACCTATTTCCCCTCACCTTAGGGACCACAGTGACAGTCAATCTTCATTTCTTGAAGAGCCATGTTCAGAGATACTTGCAGATTTGTTGAGGGCTTGACATGCTCAACTGCCCTAATGCCCTGGGAGTCACCATTTCTCATGGGAGATACAGTTCCCTCTACTTGATGGCACCAGTCCTCCCCAGGATATGGGTATACCTTCACTCCCATTATATGGGTCTCTACCCAATGATAAAACCCACTCTGCAAAATGAGCATTCACATATTCCCTAGGAGTCTGTCCTTTGTCAGATTATCCCCTTTAAGAATCTTTTTTTCTTATTGATTTTGTAAAAATATTTCATTAAAAAAAAATGTGAGGTCCCATTCAACCCCACCACCCCCACCCCACCACTGCCCCCCCCAGCAACATTCACTCCCATCATCCTGACACATCCATTGCATTTGGTAAGTACATCTCTGGGCATCTCTGCACCTCATGGTCAATGGTCCACATCATGCCATACTCTCCCCCATTCCATCCAGTGGGCCCTGGGAGGATTTACAATGTCTGGTGATTGCCCCTGAAGCATGATCCAGGGCAACTACAAGTCCCAAAGGCGCCTCCACATCTCATCTCTTCCTGCCATTCCCCATACCCATCAGCCACCATGTCCACTTTTCCCACTCCAATGCCACCTTTTCTCTGTGGACCTTGGATTGGTTGTGTCCATTGCACCTCTATGTCAAGAGGCGGCTCAGATTCCACATGGATACTGGATGCAATCCTCCTGCTTTCAGTTGTAGGCACTCTAGGCTCCATGGTGTGGTGGTTGTCCTTCTTCAACTCCATCTTAGCTGAGTGAGGTGAGTCCAATAAATCAGATTGTAGGAGCTGGAGTCTGTTGAGGCTCAGGGCCTGGCTATCATATTGTCAGTCCAGAGATTCAAATCCCCTAAATATATCTTAAACTCCAACACCAACTACAATTCCAGTAAAGTAGCATGAAATTCTTATGAAAAGAGATCCCATCTGAGTCCAGTTTCATCATGCAGAAACACCAGCTCCAAAGAAGGGACATCTGACATGGCAGTGAACCCCATCTGCCATGATCATAGAACCCGTGGGTCTCTTTAGCCCTCCATGGAACCAATACCTGGGGATTGTATCTACTTTATCTGTCTCTTAGACTCTGCTCAGTTGTGCATAAGGGCAATCCTTCTGACAGCAGCCAGACTCTTTTTTAGAGACTCGTAGCCATATAAACTCATTTCTCCTTTCCTTTTCCCCCTTACATTAGGTCAAACAGCATTTTAAAGTCATGTTATTATATGTAGACAGGGATATTCTGCTGATCCCCATCAAACCTTCAATTCAAGGTCATTTTCCAGTTGCATCATCAGTTGGTAGTTGATAGTGATCCCTCGGTGCCAGGGAGGCTCATCCCCGGGTGTCATGTCCCACGCTGGGGGGAAGGCATTGCATTTACATGCTGAGTTTGGCTTCGAGACTCGCCACATTTGAGTAACATGAAAGCTGTCAGGAGGAAATTCCCAGGCACAGTGCTGCTCTAGGCTTTGTTCTTATTTCAGACATATAGGCTCACAAGCATAGTCATTAGTATCAGGGGCTCACTGTTGGACCCTCATTCCTTCCCGGTCCTTGCTGCTGCACCTGGGGGACTGCCGCTGCTCCCCTAGGGACCACGACAGAGCACACCTGGCCAGGAACCCAGTACCCCCCCAGCTGTAGTTTTTCATTGTTGCCACTATGGGTATATCCAAACATTACCATGCACCCTGGACATATGCCCTGTATAGCTCCCTGTCAGCCATATATCACCTGTCAATAGTATCCTATACCTTTAAGTATCTTAAACAGGTAACATTCCTTATTATATTTTTAAAGGTTTTATCAGCATTATACTCTCAACAAACACCTGACATTCTCCTATGTTCATATGTTGCCCCACTCTCCCCCCAATTTCTTGGGCAATATTACCCGTCCTCCTATCCCTAGCCCCCCTAAAGCCCACAAAGTCCCACCCAAATGTAACCCTATGCCTCCATTTTATCCCTTCCTTGTACACATACTTACCTCCAGTTTATCATAGATTTCACCCATGTAGATGTCAGCTTATGTCCTTCCTCTACCCCCAGTTTTCTGTAAGCCCATCATCCAGTCTCTAGCTCTCTGAGGCAGCTTGCTTATTTCATATCATTGAGGTCATGTAGTATTTGTCCTTCAATGCCTGGGTTGCTTCACTCAACATAAGGGTCTCAAGATTCATCCATGTTATCACGTGTGTTTGTAGTGCATTTGTTCTAAAAGTCAAGCAGTGTTCCGTTGTATGTATATAACACATTTTATTTATCCATCCATCTGATGATGGGCATTTGGGTTGATTCCAATTTTTGGCGATAGTGAACAATGCTACTGTGAACATGGCAATGCTACTGTGAACATGGTGTGCATATATAGGTTTGTGTCCTTGTTTTCAGTTCTGCTGGGTATAAACCCAGCAGTGGAATTGCTGGGTCATATGGCAAATCTATGGTTAGTTTTCTGAGAAACCACCAAACTGTCCTCCAGAATGGTGGATCCATCTGCATTCCCACCAGCAGTGGATGAGTGTTCCCATTTCTCCACATCCTGTCCAGCATTTGTAATCTTCTGTTTTTTTCCATAGGAGCCAATCTTATGGGAGTAAGATGGTATCTCATGGTAGTTTTGATTTGCATTTCCCTGATAGCTAGACATTTGGAGCATTTTTCATGGGCTTTTCAGCCATTTGTATTTCTTCTTCGGAGAAGTGTCTGTTTAAATCTTTTTCCCATTTTTTAAATGGGTTGTTTATCTTTTTATTTTCAAGATATAGGAGTTTTTATATATGCAAATTATGTCTCCTATCCGATATATGGTTACCAAATATTTTCTCCCATTGTGTAGGCTCCCTTTTCACTTTCTTGAGAAACTCCTTTGAGGTGCACAAGGCTTTAATTGTGAGGAGGTCCCATTTCTCTACTTGTTATTTTGATGCTCGTGCATTTGGTGTGAAGTTCATAAAGCCATTTCCTATTACAATGTCTTGTATATGCTTCCCTACACTGCTTTCCAAAGTCTTTATATTCTTGGCTCTAATATTTAGGTCTTTGGTCCAGCTTGAGTTGATCTTTGTATAAGGTGTGAGATGGTAATCATCTTTCATTCTTTTACGTATGGATATCCAGTTCTCCAGGCACCATTTGTTGAATAGGCCATTCTCTCCCAGTTGAGAGGGTTTGGTGGCTTTATTGAATATTATATGGCTATATATATGAGGATCTATATCAGAAATCTCAATTCATTTCCATTGGTCTGTGTGTCTCTCCTTATGCCAATACCATGCTGTTTTCACTACTGTAGCTTTGTAGTATGTTTTGAAGTCAGGTAGTGTGATTTCTAAAATTTCATATTTCTTTTTCAATTTGTTTTTCACTCTTCAGGACCTCTTTCCTTTCCAAATAAATTTCATGGTTAGTTTTTCTAGTTCCTGTTGTTTCTAGTTCTGTGTTGATTTTTACTGGAATTGCATTGAATGTGTAGATCAGTTTTGGTAGGATAGACATCTTAATAATATTCAGTCTTCCTATCCATGAACAGGGAATATTCTTCCATTTATTTTGGTCTTCTTTGATTTCCTTGAACAGTCTTGTGTAGTTCTCTGTGTATAAGTTTTTTACATCTTTAGTTAAATTTATTCCTAGGTATTTGATTTTTTTATATACTATTTTAAATGGTATTTGTTTCTTGATTTCCTCCTGAGCTTGCTCATGATTGGTATACAGAAATGCTACTGATTTTTGCACATTAATCTTATAACCTGCAACTGTACTAAACTCATTTATGAGTTCTAGAAGCTTTGTTGTAGATCTCTCAGGGTTTTCTATGTATAGGATCATGTCCTTTGCAAATAATGAAATTTTGACTTCTTCCTTTCCAATTTGAAAGCATTTTATATCTGGTTCTTGCCTCAGTGCTTGAGCAAGTACTTCTAAGAAAATGTTAAATAGGAGGGGAGAGAGTGGGCATCCTTGTCTTGTTCCTGATCTTAGAGGGAAGGATTTTAGGATTTCACTATTGTAAATGATGTTGGCTGTGGATTTTTCATATATACTCTTTATCATGTTCAAAAAATTTCCTTGTATTCCAATCTTTTGGAGTGTGTTTATCAAGAAAGAATGCTGTATTTTGTCAAATGTTTTTTCTGCATCTATAGATATAAACATGTGATTTTTTCCTTCAATTTGTTTATATGGTGTATTACATTGATTGATTTTCATATGTTGAACCATCCTTGCATACGAGGAATAAGTCCCACTTGGTCATGGTGTATAATTCGTTTAATATGTTGCTGAATACAGTTAGCAAGTATATTGTTGAGTATTTTCTCATCTAGGTTCACTAGAGAAATTGGTCTGTAATTTTTCTTTCTTGTGGTGTTTGTGTTTGACTTTGGTACTAGGGTAAAGTTGGCATCATAGAATAAGTTAGGCAATGTTCCTTTTGTTTCGATTTTTTGGAAGAGTTTCAGCAAGACTGGTGTTAGTTCTTTCTGGAATATTTTGGAGAATTCACCTGTCAAGCTTTCTGGCCCTGGGCTCTTCTTAGTTGGGAGATTTTTAACAACTGATTCTATCTCTTTACTTGTGATTGGTTTGTTGAGATCATCAATTTCTTCTTTCATCAATATAGGCCACTTATGTCTTTCTAGAAATTTGTCCATTTCCTCTGAATTGTCATTTTTGTTGGAATATAGTTTTTCCAAGTATCCTCTTATGATAGTCTTTATTTCTGTTGGGTTAGTGGTGATATCTCCTTTCTAATTTCTTAAAATATGTTTTTGCATCTTCTCTCTTTTTTTCCTTGTTAGTCTCACTAAGGGTTTGTCAATTTTATTGATCTTCTCAAAGAACCTGCTCTTGGTCTTATTTATCTTTCAAGTGCTTTCTTATTTTCTATTTCATTTAGTTCTGCTCTTATCATTGTTATTCCTTTCTTTCTTCTTCCTGTGGGTTTACTTTGTGGTTTTTTTAATAACTCCTCCAAATGTGCAGTTTGTTCTTCAATTTTTGCTCTTTCTTCTTTTTTGATGTATGAATTTATGGCTATAAATTTCCCTCTCAGTACTGCTTTTGCTTCATCCCATAAGTTTTGGTATGTTGCGATATCATTATCATTAGTTTCAAGGTAGTTATTAATTTCTTTTGAGATTTCTTCTTTGACCCATTGTTTTTCTAAGAGTGTGCTGTTTAATTTCCATATCTTGTTGTGAAATCTGGGCCTCTGGCTTTTACAGATTTCCAGCTTCAATCCACTGTGGTCAGAGATATTATTTTGTATGATTTCGATCTTTCTGAATTCATTGAGCCTTTTTTTGTGGCCACCACATGATCTATCTTGGAGAATGATCCATGTGCACTTGAGAAAATTGTATATCCTACTGTATTCATGTGTAATGATCTTTATATGTCTATTAGATCCAGCTCCTCTAATATGCTCTTCAAATATTTTGTTTCTTTAGTGATTCTTTTTTGAGATATTCTGTCCAAAGTTGATAGTGCTGTGTTAAAATCTCCCATTATAATTGTAGAGGCATCTATTCTTTCACATAGTTTTTCCAGTGTTTGCCTCACGTATTTGAAGGTGCCCTTGTTAGGAGCATAGATATTTATGATTGTTCATTCTTCTTAAGAGATTTTCCCTTTCACTAATATGTAATATCCTTCTTTGTCTCTCACAATTGTTTCGCATTTAAAGTCCATTTTGTTTGATATTAATATACCTACTCCTGCATTTTTAAGAAATTGTTTGCTTGTAAGATTGTTTTCCAACCATTCACTTTCAGCCTCCATGAATCCCTGGGTCTAAGATGTGTTTCTTGTAGACAGCATATTGATGGGTCATATTTCCTTATCCAATATCCCAGTCTGAATCTTTTGATAGGTGAGTTTAATCTATTGAAATTCAGTGTTATTACTTTCAAGGAATTATTTATGTTAGCCATATTTTGATTGGACTTGTGTTTGCCATATTTTGGTTTTTTTCCTTCTCTTTTTGTCTTTTTTGTTGCTCTTACACTCTCCTCCAACTCTGCCTCTCCTGCATTTTCCTTGCTTTGTGCAGAATTGTCTATGGTGTTCTTGAAGGGGAGGTTTCTTGTTGGTATATTCTTTCAATTTCTGTTTATCTGTGAATATTTTGAACTATCCATCATTTTTGAATTCTAGTTTAGCTGGGTAGAGTATTCTTGGTTGGAAATTTTTTTCACTTAGTACCTTGACTATATTATCCCACTGTCTTCTTGCCTCCATGGTATCAGATGAGAAATCAGCACTTAATCTTATGGAGCCTCCCTTGTATGTGATGGTTTTCTTTTCTCTTGCTGCTTCTAGAATTTTCTTTTTGTGTTGAGCATTAGATAATTTGACAAGTATATGTCTTGGGGTGGGCCTGTTGGGCTTTATGATATTTGGGGTGCAGTTTGCTTCCTGGACATGTACATCCATCTCTTTCAGAAGATTTGGGAAGTTTTCAGCCATTATTTCCTGCAACACCCCTTCGTCCCCTTTCCCTTCTCTTCTCCTTCTGGGATGCCTATAATACAAATGTTTTTGCATTTTGCATTATTATTCAGGTCCCTTAGTCCTAGCTGGATTTTTTCTACCTTTTTATCGATCAACTCTACTATCTGTTTGATTTCCATTGTACTGTCTTCCACATCGCCAGTTCTCTCCTCTGCCTCTTCTAATCTGCTGCTACTTGCTGAGAGTGTATTTTTGATTTCTTGTACTGTGATGTACATCCCCATCATATCTGTTATCTTTTTGTGTATGTCTGCAATTTCCTCTCCAATTGTTTTCTTCATATTCTTAAACTCTTACTTCTTTAAGTTGGTCTCTAATATATGTTTTGAGATCTTTAATTACTTGTCCAATGTTCACCTCCCCATCCTGGTTTTTAGTTTGTTCGTTGGATTCAGCCATGTTGTCCTGATTATTGGTTTTGTTTGAAGTTTTTGGTGCTATCTGGTCATCATTTTATCTTGATGGGTATAATCAGTTCCTTAGCTTCTTTGTCTAGTCTTGGGGATTATTTGTTGTTCTTGCGTAAATGTTATGTCTTCTCTTTGTCACTTTGTTCTTCTTATTCTAATTTCTTGTTGCTGGCTAAGTTCACTTTGAAGGAAAATAGTATGGTCAGGGAAATAAAATTGTGTAAGAAAAGGAAATGTGTAAAGTAGTATTGGTAATAAATGTTAACAGAGCAACAATGTGAGATCTGGGAGAATGGATGTTAGACTCATGTAAGTTGTGTACAGTTATAGCAGTAAGTAGAGTACCTATAATGAGATAGTCAACTGAATATGGGGAGGAATATAGTATGAATTAAAAAGCCAGTGTTTTCATGAGAGTGGGAAAGAGAAAAGAAAGACAATAGTATCAAGAGTGGATAAAAGAGAGAAAACAGAACAAAAGTATTAGAAATTAAAAGTTAGACTATTTGGGGACCAAAGAAAGGTGGTAGAATGTAAGAGAGTCAGTAGATGATGGAGGATTGCAAGATGTGGGGGAAAGGGGATAGTGTAGGTGGCCAAAATCAATTCACACAGAAACGAGGAAATGGAGGATGAGGAAACACAGCAAATGTGAGGTGCTCTCTGCAGCACCTATTGTATAAATAAAATTAAATTAAATAAGAAAAAAAGGAGAAAAGAAAAAAAGAGAAGCAAAAAAGTGGTATGGGTGAAAAAAAGGGAGGGAAACAAGCAAGAAAAAGAAGAAAGAGGGTAAAAAAAAAAAAAACCTAAATAAACAAAAAAGGGGATACAATGGGAGAAAAGACCAGGAGATAATGTAATATTAGCAACCAAGATAATTAAAAAAAAAAAAAATAAAGAGAAAAAGGAAAAAAATAAACACAAACGCCGAGGGCTAGGACAATCAAGGACCTAGGATGGACCTCAGGGCATGGTGGATTCAGGGATGGGAATTCTGTGATATTGCAGACTCAAGAGGTGTGAGTCTCTGGAGTGTGGGCCACCAGGGTTTAGGGGACACAGACCTGGGAGCCACGCATCTGGTTAACACAGTGTCTGGGAGCACCACAGTGTAACACAGCCTTCAGGGATCCCCGCAGCTTGGCGCCAGTCCTAAGGGTTGGGGTCATGCCTGCAAACTCTGACCTCTGAGTCCGAAACCCGAAATTTCACCTCTCACAAGAGTCTCTTCTGTCACTGTCTCACCAAATCTACTTCAGGACACCTCCCGCCCTGCAAGCCCCCAAAACAGCCTGCTGGGGTCGCTGCTGTACTACAAACAATTCAGGGACCACTGCAGCTGGGCTGCCAGTCCTAGGGGGAGGGGCTCTAGCCAGAAGCTCTGATCTCTGGGTCAGAAACCCCAAATTCCACGTCTTGCAAGTATATCCTCCCTCACTGTCTCACTAAATCGACTTCCAGACACCTCCCACCCTTCAAGCCCCTGAAAGAGCATGCTGGGGGCGCAGCTGTACTACAAACAATTCATGGGCTGCTGCAGCTGTGCCTCCAGTCCTAGTGGGAGGGGCTCTAGCCAGAAGCTCTGATCTCCATGTCAGAAACCCAGAATTCCATGTCTCACAAGAATATCCTCCATTCCTGTCTCACCAAATCAACTTCCAGAAAACTTCCACCCTGTAAGTCCCCGAAACCACCTGCTGGGGGCGCCGCTGTACTACAAACAGTGTGGGGACCACTGCAGATGGGACGTCTGCCCTAAGGGGAGGGGTTCTAGGCAGAAGCTCTGATCTCCGTGTCAGAACCCCAAAATTCCACATCTCACAAGAATATCCTCCATCACTGTTGCACCAAATCGACTTCCAGAAACCTCCCACCCTGCAAGCCCCCGAATAACCCGCTCAGGGCTTGGGAACTCCCCAGCACAGCAAAGCCTCCAGGAATCACCACCACAGGGCCGCCAGCCCCAGCGGGAAGCGTCCCGCGCGCAGGCAAGATCTCTGTGAAAGAGACCCAAAATTCTGCCTTTTACAAGAATCTTCTCTGTCACTGTCCCACTAAATCGATGTCCAGACACCTCCTGCCCTGCAAACACCTGAACCAGCCCTGTCCAGCAGGGTTCCAACCCTACTCAGCTGCTTCTTTTCAGGAGAGATTATAAGGTGCACTCATGCTGATGCCATCTTGCTCCGCCTCCTCTGTTCCAATCTTTTCTGATCTCCTCTTCCCTGAGACTACTCCAGAAGAATCACAGAAGTGTGATGGGTATAACAAAGATACTTTTGGCTTCCTCAGGCCAATGCCCACAGCCCAGCTTCTCCCAAAGATTAGCCACATCCCCTACCATGTAACTGACATGAGGTTCTGCCCAGGAGACACATGGATGGTACCTTTGGAGCTGTGCAGCCCAGTATCAGCAGGCAGCTGCCCTTGGGTTTTTCAGTCATTTGTCCCTTCATCCTCATCTTCCTCCCACTCTCCCCTCTCTCTCCCTCATTTCCAGCATCATCTGATTATTTATTTAATCAAATCCTTTAATGTGATTATTGAATTCCTGCCTTGGTGCATGGAACTTTTGGTCCCCTGAAGAACACAGACCTTTGTGCATATAATTAGAGTAAAGGTCTATGAGAGCCATGACCTGGGAACCCCAGGCTGCTATAGTAGTAAATAACAGGAGCAGCCCACCCAGCTCTGCAGGGCAGGTATCAGAGTTGGCTTCTGGAAGAAGATGCTCTAGAGGCAACAGAAGTACCTGATATGCCTCTTCCTTTCTCTGAGTATCGGGAGTAGGTCTTGCAAGGATCCCACCTTCCCTAGAAACAATGTCAATTTCTCTCTTCTGCTCTGTATAAAAAGTGTGTGGGGGGAGGAGGAGGAGATCAAGGGTGACTCCAGGTGTCTGACCTGCTGGTGGTGAGTGGGGGCTGTCCTGCCACTGTCCTCCTGTCCCATCCTGGTTAAAAGTAAAGAACATTCAGTGGCCTTGTCTATTTAGCAGCCAATGCTCACTCTCTTCCACCCAATCAGAGTGTATTAACCCCTTAGTTAAAAATATCCCTAGTGAATTTTAAGCATCTCAAGGGTGAGGTCTATGTTGAGTCATATTTTTACCCCTCCACACCTGTGGGTGGTTTGTGCTTATTAACTCTCTTGATTCAAAAATGATGACATTATCTTCTCTGTGTGATATTTGTGAATGCTCATCAATAGATTAAAAGTGAGGAGAGTTGCATGGTATGTAAAGTTGCTCTTTAAATTTTTGAAATTGAATAAAAGAACATCGAAGGTTTCAAGGTCGTTTTGAAATAGGATTTCTTCATTCTTGACACCTACTGCTTTCTCATGCCGGAAGATTTTTACCGTCAACACTTAAGAGTCTTTTTCAGAGGACTGGATTATTAGCTTTGGTTGTGCCCAGCCCACAGATCATCTCAAAATAATCTGCTCTTCTTGGGGCATATCCCTGGAAAAATATGGGACAGGTATAAAGCCATTGGGGTTGGCAGTTGACACACCTAAACCTGATTCTGCTAGCACTCACTTTATTTTTTTTAATGTTACATTAAAAATATATGAGGTCCCCATATACTCCCCACCCCTCTTACCCCACTCCTCCCCCCATAACAACAACCTCCTCCATCATCATGAGACATTCATTGCTCTTGGTGACTACATCTCTGAGCACTGCTGCACCTTATGGTCAATTGTCCACACCTTATCCCACACTCTTCCACAGTCCACCCAGTGGGCCATGAGAGGACATACAATGTCCGGTAACTGTCCTTGCAGCACCATGCAAGACAACTCCAACTTCCGAAAACACCCCCACATCACATCTCTTCCTCTCACTCCCTACACCCAGCAGCTACCATGGCCACTTTCTCCACACCAATGCCACATTTTATTAGAATATTGATCACAATAGTCCATGAATAGAATATCAGTAAATCCACTCTAATTCATACTCTATTCCTCCATCCTGTGGACCTTAGAATGGTGTGTCCCCTCCACATCTATGTCAAGAGGGGGCTTAGATTCCACATGGATGCTGGGTGCAATTCCCCTGCTTTCAGTTGTAGGCATTCTTGGGTCCCTGGTTTGAGCACTCACTTTAGATAGAGGAAATCACCAAGATGCTTTGTGCCTCAGCCTCTTAGTTTCTCTCTCTTGCCAATTTTTCTCCCTTCGCCAGTGGCTGGGATGAGGGAAGTGACCTTGGGTGTGCAGTAAAGACCCAGAGTCTTGGTTTTTTAATTGTTAAAGAGATATGTGTGTGTGAGTCAGAGAGACCAATATCAAGACGGGAATTAATCTGGACGTGGTATTAGAATTGTACCCTCAATTCTAATGATAGGCACAGGAGAACTGGAGAGAAAAGAGAAATTGCTAGAATGTGTTCTGACTCTGCATAGTAATTATCATCCTTTGCTTGATCTGATTGTCTTTTGCAGCTCTGAAATTACAATGAATCATATTAAAATATAAGAAAATTAAAACATAAAGACCCAATATGTATGAAAATATATTGACTTGAATCAAAACAAAAAGAAAACTGAAATACTCAAATACTCAAATTTAAATTATAAAGCTTAATAAAATTCAATACAAATTATTACAAGAAACAAATTTTAAAATTATACAAATACATATGACTATTTTAAAAAGGTAATTTAGAAGTAAAATATATTTTAAAACATATAATTGAAAATGCTTTTAAAGATGATAATGAAAATAATATATATTTATAGGTATGAGTAGATTTTAAAAATGTTTTGGGTAAATGTATCCTTTCTCTACAAGAGCTTAGATTTAAAAAGAAATATTCAGAAGTTAGATGGAGAAACAAAATAGAGATGGTGACTTGCAATAGAAGTAATGAGAATACTTATTATTACTTTTACTATAGAATAGGAAAAAAAAACAACATATCCATTGGCTTAGTAAGGTCAGAATCTGGTGACAGACTGCCTGGCTTTTGAATGCTCGCTCCATTACATGCCCAGTGTGTGACCATGGATAAGTTACTTCACTTTTCTGTGCTTAGGATACCCCTCTGTAAAAGGAGACTTAGTCTTTTGGCAGATTAAGGGAAACAATTCCTATAGATTAGATAGTAATCTAGATTTCAGTGTGCTAGAGGAGAGGAACTTGGTGCCATAAATTATCTTTTTACGTTGTTGGACTTAAATCAGTGGAAATGCATTTCTCTACCACAATTTATGCCTCAATAAAAGTTTGCTTAATTAAAAATAATAAATGAATTTAAAAAACAGAATAAAAGAGAGGAGGCGGGAGGAGGCGGGAGGAGGCGGGAGGAGGCGGGAGGAGGCGGGAGGAGGCGGGAGGAGGCGGGAGGAGGCGGGAGGAGGCGGGAGGAGGCGGGAGGACTTGCCTGCCTTGGAAGAGCACTGCTCCACCCAGCTCACAGTCCTTGAGCCCAGCTCCGCCTGCCCCTCTTTCACCACAGCAAGCCCTGGTTGTGGCTGCCTCCTCCCAGCCTTCCTTCCCCTCCCCCTCACCCTCTCCCTCCTTCTTTCCTCTCCCCTTCTTCTTCCCCTCCTCCTCCTCCATTGTCACCTTCATGCAGCTGCAGGTCCAGATTGGTGTGGGTTACATGTGGGGAGTCAGGGACACGCAGCCAGCTTTCCCCCCTCGGCTCTGGCACCTCCGCAGCCTCTCCTCGCCCTCCCCCTCTCCCTTCCCTGCTTCTTCATTTCCTCCTCCTGCTCTACTAGCCCTGCTCCCAGCACCACATTTGCAGGGGGAGATTTGGAGAGTCTCTGAGGAAATTGAAGTTGGTGTTCCTGGGGAGCAGAGCAGTAAGGGCCAAGCTTGCGCTCTCGATTTAAAGGTGAATATAGATGTGCAATGGACACAACCAATCCAATGTCCACAGAGAAAATGTGGAATGGGTGTGGGAAGGGTAGCCATGGTGGCTGCTGGGTTTGGGGAATGGGAGGAAGAGATGAGATGTGGAGGCGTTTTCAGGATGTGGAGTTGTCCTGGGTGGTGCTTCACGGGACATTGTAGATCCCCCCAGGGCCCACTGGATGGAACATGGGAGAGTGTGGGCTATGATGTGGACCATTGACTAGGGGTGCAGTGATGCTCAGAGATGTACTTACCAGGTGCAATGGATGTGTCACGATGATGGGAGAGAGTGTTGCTGTGGGGGGAGTGGGGGGTGGGGGCGGTGGGATTGATTGGGACCCTATATTTTTTAATGTAATTTTTAAAAATAAATAAATAATTTAATAAAATAAGTAAATAAATAAAGGTAAATCGACCCCAGCCACCCAACCGCCCACCCCTTTGGGAGCCCCGAGGCCTCTGCTCCGAAAGACCCCTCCAAACCTGGGTGGAGGGAGGGATTAGGTGGGATGGGGAAGTCGGTGATGGCTCTGGTAGGGCGGCGCTGGAGGGCAAAGGATGAGGATGTAGGAGGCACCATGGTATGGAGTTGGGAGTGAGGGTGGAATCTAGAATGGATTGGGGCCTGGGGGCGCACAGCGGTGTGTTTGGGTGTGCAGGTGTGGCTGGGCTGGGAGGTCAGAGGTTGGCAGCTTGCTCTGACAGGTCCAAGGCCTGAAGAGGATGGGCTCTCAGTCTGTTCGCTGGCACTAAGACATCAGGTGTGGATGACTCTCAGGTGGAGGGGCTAGGGTGCGCCTGAGGGTGGTGGCCTCCCCTGAAAACAGGGTGGGGATGGGGCCAGGCTAAACCCACCACGAAGTCTGTGATGAGTTCCCTGCAGTTACTGGAACCAGGCTAAGGGTAAGTCCAGACCTTGAGTGCACACGGCCAGCGGTGGGGGAGAAAAGGTGGACACCAGCTCCTCTGGAAAGAACAGGCACAGACCCTGGAGAAGGAGGGCGCCTACCTTCCCTGGCCTATATCCAACTTGGCACGGGAGATTCTAGACTGGCTGACTTTCCCCGAGTGCATTTTCATTTTTGGGGGCTCAAGGGTCAGGGCGATGGAGCCAGGGTGCCTCAACACAAGGTAGATTTGATGGTGAGGGGCACCACACACGCAGAGGCTGTGAAGCCTGGCACAAGGCAAAGAAACTCTCAAGCAGACACCCTGCCTTGCTTCCCCGCAGTGCTCAGCAGAGCCTCTTCCACTCCCACTCCTAGCTCACAGCCCTTCTTGGGCTTTCTTTAAGGCAGTTTGACTTAATGAATGAATAACTTAATAATTTAGGTAAAAATTTAAAAATGCATTCAAAAATAGAATGTACAGTCAGATACAGACATATAAGTTTGTACCTGGCTGGCCTATTCTTGCAAGGAGATGTCAAAAATTGCTAAGTGGGTGTCTGGGAGGGGGTAGAACTGAGGGAACATGGGCTGAATGAGAGGGAGGCTTACCTTGAATTGTGTGCCATGTTGAATACTTGATTTGTTGTTTTTTTTTTATTAATATGAGCATGGTCTTCTTTTCCACAAAATACAAAAAGTAATAAATATTATGTGAAGGCGTAATGACAGGTGTTTCAAGTATGTCCTGTTATGTTAATTCCCCTTCAGGAGACCCCTAGTGAGCTGGACATTTCCAAAGAATGGGACAAAATTTTGGTTTTATATTCATGAGACTTATTGGAATGTAATTTTCCATTTTTTAATATCTTTATTTGGGTTTGGCATTAGGAAAATGTTGACCTCTTGGAGTTAGGAAATGGTTCTTCTGAGTTTTTTTCTGAAAGAGATTGTGAAGAATTGGTTTCATTTTTTCTTCAATGTTTGGTAGAAATTGCCAGTGAACCATCTAAATCCAGTCCTTCCTTTTGTTGAATGTTATTAACTATTGATTCAAAATTTTAATAGCTATAAGGCTATTCTGATTATTTGTTCTTGTGTGACTTTTGATACTTTGCATCTCTCATGAGTTTGGGGCTATTACATCTAAATTATCAAATTATTGGACTTAGACTTGTTCATAATATTCTTCAATTATCCTTTTAATGTCTGTGGAACCAGGAGAACTGATCCACCTTCCATTCCTGATATTGGTAATTTGTATTTTCTCTATCTTATGTTTGATTAGCCTAGCTAGAGATTTATCAGTTTGATTAATCTTTTCAGCGTATAACGTGATGCTTAGCTTGAGCATACGTTTTCTTTTGTAAGTGATTAATGAGGAGTGTAATTGCTGGGTTGTATTATAACTATTTTTTTAGTTTTATAAGAAATTGCTAACTAGGTTTCAGAGTGACTATTCTATTTTACATTCCCTAAAACAATGTATGAGAGATTCAGTTTTTCTGCACTCTCATCAGCATTTGGTATTGTCACTTTATGTTTTAGTTGTTTTAATAGTGTGTAGTTATATTTCATAATGATCTAATTTTCATTTCCCTGATGGCTAATTATATCAAGCATCTCCTTATGAACTTACTTCCCATACATACATCTACTATGGTGAAATGTTTGTTCATATATTTTACCCATTTTTTAATAGGGATTTTTTTACAGTGATAATAGCATTGCACACTTAATAGACTTTTGTATTGTTTTAAGATAACCTTTATATTCCCTAAGAAACCAGAACATTCATAGGGTTTACTTTATTAAAATATTTGCTTTATTGCAGTGGTCTGGAACAAGACCTGCAATATATCCAAGGTTTGCATGCACGTGTAGGAGAGTGAGAGTGTACGATTGTGTTCTTTTTTATTTAGTATTTACATCCCTTTCTAACATTTATGTGTGAGTCTGCAAATACTCTAGGTGTGTTAGTTTGTGTTTTATTACGTTAATGTGTGTATATTTGTGCAAATTAATGTGCAGATATAGCTGTCTTTTATTCTACTGGTAATGATGTGTATGTAAGTGGGTGTGTATGTGTTTATTAGTGTGTGCTACTGTGTTTTAATTTGGGTATATTAGTGCATGTACATGTTACCATCTGTGTTTGTGAAACTGTGTGTGTCTGAGTGTATGTATAAGTTTGTGACAATGTTAATGGTACTGGCTGTATGTTAGTTCGTGTACTTTGGTGATTGCATTTGTGTACATTTTCATCTATTTATGGATTCAGTTAGATGTATATTTGTCAATTGTTTCTTATATCCCATTTTTAACAGCATTCTTTTATTAAAGGAGCAGAGCATTATATTTCTTGATGATACTTCCCAATGTTCTACTAAATGCTGAGAGCCTGAAATTATATGCATGAAAATTATGAGCTCCACCCTACCACCCTCCATAATATCCCTATGCCACCCAGAAGGAAAAAAGCGCAGCCTGCCCAGGAGTGGCAGCACATACATGGAGAGCTGACACAGCAAGATGATGCAACAAAAGGAGACACAGATTCCCAGTGATGCTGACAAGAATACAATCAGAAACAGAAGAATACACAGTGAATGGACACAGAACAAACAAATTGGAGGGGGGGGAAGGTGGGGAAGGGGAGAGAAATAAAAAAAAATAAGAAGAAAGAGAGAAAGAGAAAGAGAAAGAAAGGAAGGAAGGGAGGGAGGAAGGAAAGAAGAAGGGAGGGAGGGAGGAAGGGAGGAAGGGACTGGGAATGAATGAATGAATGAAAATATGTTTAATACTCTTTTTTTTTCCTATTTTGGATTGTCTTACATCAACTCAGCAGACTCGGATTATTGTACAACAATGAATGGAAGCACTTTTCTCTAAGGAAAATTGTAACAAATAATAAAGAGAAAATGGTTTCAGACGAACTTGTATGTCTTATGATTATGTGATTCAGAATATCCCTGAGCTGTGATAGCTTAATAGGCTTCCACAATTTGAACACCACAGTCAGATGGACCGAATCAAGTGCTTAAATACAATCAGGGCAGCTAAAGCTCTCTCCAGATCAGAAGCTCCCTGACTCTCTACACCTCAAACTCTGGTTACTTGCTACCTATTATGTGGGAAGAGTCAATAGATCTGCCTTTTCCCCACACTCAACAGTGAGGTAAGTCTCTCTTCTTTCTCTGGGGGAGGCAAGGGCTAGTGTGGTGAGAGCACTTAATTGTTCCACTCACTATATTTGTCCAAGGAGGGAAACCAGGGAAAATGGAAACATGAGTTCCTACTCCATATTGAGCTTTTCCTATGGAGAAAACATCTCTAAAAGTTAAAACATAGTCCAACATTAAGTAATTGAGCAGTGGAAGAAGGTGTATAATTACAGTTGGTTTCAGACCACAGGTTTGCTACTATGCATTGTCAGAGATCAAGTCAAAATCATGTATTCATGTTTACAAAATCAGTATAATTTGTGCTGGCCCTGAGAATATGCTTCTCATAATTGCACCTGAATGAACATGTAGGGAAATAGGCCCAAGTCCTGTTCTCTGAAATCAAATTGTTTGTGCCCAAGACAGGTGACCAATTGCTGCACCCCATCAAGGATGGAACTTGAAACAATACTAGGGTAGGACCATTCCTAGAAGAAAGAGGCTCATTTAATGGGCAATTTTGACACAAGGACCTTGCTGAACTAGGAAAATAAATGCTTAGGAGAGAAATGGATAGACAGATGGCTGCTGAGTCTGATGTATACACTATTGTGTGAGAAGGGAAATAAGATATGAACTACATAACATTAATAGGATACTTCAACTGAAATAGTGCCACTTTTTTTCTTAACCAAGGGCCCATTAATAGGGAAATCGAAAGAGGTTTCTTTTCTGTGTTAGATCTTACAAGACTCGCTAACATTCCCTGAGGCTCCTCAGAAACCAGATCTTGCTGACCACTGCCAGACTCCAAAATGGATACTTTGCTTTGTGTGCATGTGAGAATGAAACTTCCCAATTCAGAGAATGCAGTGACATTTTTCTAATTCAGAGAATTCTATAGAGGGCAAAGAATAAAAAATATAGAAAGGTTCCCTGGAGAAATTGTAAGTAGAGGAAGCCCCAAACCCTGGCAGAAAATCAGCTGTAACCTCCCCCTGCCCCTGCCCCTGCCCCTGCCCATGAGGCTGAGCCCTATGGTATGTGGGTCTTGAGCACCCCCAGTAGGCCAGACTCCTCCTTGTGTGGGGAAGTTTTTGTCTGGGCTGACACTGACTTCCCTTCACTGTGTCTGTACCACAGTATTACAAGACCGTATCCTCAGTCCTCAGGTTTGTCATTTGCAGATAGAGCTGATTCTTGGTGTTGTCCCTTGATTTGATGACTCTTCCCTTCACAGAGTCTGCATAGTATTTTGTACTATCAGTGCCAGTGCTAATGTGTGAGAGCCACTCTGGTTCCTTCCCTGAGGCCTGACGGACCCAGCTCATTCAGGAGTTACTGAAGATGAATCCAGAGGCTGTACAGGAGAGTCTCAAAGACCCCCTAAGCTGGTTCAACTCTCCACCAGCCTCCAACAGCTGCACCACACACTGGACACCTATAATCAAAGAAAATAAAATTTAAATCTCAGAGACAACACTGACAAACACAGCCCTCTATCTCCCCACATACATGCACTCATTCAATCAAACACAGTGTCATCCCCAGGTGTGCCATAATATTACCATGGAGAACTAGCAAAAGAAAAGCACAGCTAAGCAAATACTTCATGGTTCTTCTTCTTCCTTTGTTCTGTGCACAGCAAGGGAGAGCTCAACCAACCAGGGTGGGGTCTCCTCTCTCAGACCTGCAAGGACTATTACTAGGCTTGTTTTAGGACCTGAAGGAGGTGCTCCATTTGCATGTGAGGCTCCTTATAGGCCACATCACCTCCCTCCATGAATACGAGATTTTTCCTTATTCTGCTGTCTCTACATCCAGAGCGCATAATGAAAACAGTCACTGAGAATTCCTACGATGTAGAGTTCATGGGAAAGCATTTCAGTCCTAGATCAGTACCATGTTTTCTCTCCCACCTCCTTGAAAAGAACTGTACATGGTAGATGTATTCTTTAAGGGGAACTGATGCGGGCCAGCATTCTATTGAACCAGAGTCCTGGGAAATGCCTCTGATGACTATGGTATTGTGGTCCCAGAACATGACCCTCCCCTCTGCTCAGAGATTCTCAGGTCTAGGTACCATGCGAGATTAAGTGACATTGTCCAGACTTCTGTGTTGGTGTCGCCATGCTGTACTGATGGAAGATGGTGTTTCCTCCTTCTCACATCTCCTGGAAGCAGGAAATTGAAGCTCTGGATATGTGGGTCATAGCCAGAACAGCTTAAATGTGAAATTCCCTATGTAATGTTTGTCCCACAGATAAAGCAGTTGTTGGCTGGACATCTCCTATAGCCACAAGGCAATCTTTCTCTGGGTTTCCAGGGAAGATCAAGATCCTGGAGGATCACACTCACTATGCACATGCCACATTACATGCAAGTGAAGAGAACCCTTGGAGCACACACAAGACATGATTTCGTATTGTGTTAGCATTACTAAGGGATAAATTACCTACAGAAGAAAAATAATCCTCTACAATTGTATATTTCAATGAAAATTGAACAGAAATTGTCAATCTCTGCACTATTGACATTGCACACCAGGTGATGCTTTGCATTGCAGAGATGCTGGGCATTGTAGGAGGTTTAGCAGCCTCCCAGGACTCTCTGCAGTAGATCCTGACAATACATTTCTCCAGCTCTGAAAACAAAAATGTCCCAAGGCCCTGCCAAATGTCTCTGGTTGGGGAGAATTCCCCTGGAGATCGGTGGCCTCCCTTATTGGCATGTAAACAATTTCTCAGATTACTCAACAGGTAGGAAATAACCACAATTGGGGAAAAGTCAGAAAAGACTCAGAGTCCCTTTTAAGTTTGGTACAGAACTGAGGTTCACCAGGAATGTAATTTACACCTTGAAATGTTCCTAAATTAAAGATTATGATATTATATGGATATCACAAAGAGAGGATCCATCAAGTAACAAGGCTGTGGTTGCCAGCCTACCTAGGATGAAACAATTCCTGAAATAAAACTATCTAAGTTTAAAAAAAAGGAAATATTAATAATCCTGCACATTCCCTTCTGGAAATGATAGGGATAAACAGGCAATATGGACTTCCATGAATATAATATCTGATGTTCTGACTCAGGAAAGAGTAGCTTTGCATGGAGGACCCTAGGTGGGGTAAGCCCAGTTTCTGAAATGAAAAACCCTCCCAGCATCCACTGCACACGCAGCTGAGTTGAGAAACTGTTCTTGGTGGGTCTGTCAGCCCCATCCTGACAACCTGCCAGGAAGTTTTTTCTGGTGTCCCAATGCTGTCTAATAACTGTGTCTCCAGGTAGGAAGGCAGTATCACTGCTATGTTCTTGGCAGTCAAAGAGCTCAGCCTCAAGGAGAATTGGTTTTGGGATATGTCAGCAGATATGGAGATGTGGCCCAATGTACAAGGAACATTATCTGTATTCTAAAATGATTATACTAAGTATGCCTCAGTCATTTTAGCCCCCTTCCTGGAGTCTGGAAGACACAGTTCTTATTAGAACTAATGGAAGTGGAATAGCAAAGACATACAGATGAGGGAGAGGCTCTGCAAGGGCTCCTTATTCCTGGACCTAATTCCTGAAGTTGGACCTAGGAAAAGGCACTTGAAACAATAAGAAATACAAAGTCATATGCTCAGATTTATAAATTAGAAACAGAGTGGCTCACATGCTTGGATATATCATCTCCATTAACTTCATGTCTGAAATCCCTGGGATACACACATATTGAATTACCATACTAATTTCTGTTAGTTAATTTCTGAATAAACAAGTAGCTGGTATTTTGGTAGAAATTTTTTTGTATCTGTGGAACAATTGGATGGCAATGCCGTTTTAAGAATGTTGTCTTCCAGTCCTTGAACATTTGATGACTATCCAACTGCTTGAGTCTAATTTCTTTTAACAACTGTTTTTTAATAGATTTATTTAAAAATCATTGAAAAGTGCTTCACATTTTTGGTTACATATATTCCGAGCTCTAATATTCTTTATGTTGCTATAGTAAATTTTATTTCTTATTTTATTTCAAGGTTATTATTTACAGGTTTGCAGCAATACATTTGGCTTTAATATTTTGATCTTGTATCCTTTTTTACAGAACTTGTCCATTTGATCTTAGTTTTTTAACCTATTTATGAATGTGTATGTTCCTTAAGATTTTTCTTTACAAGATTGTCATTTGTGAAAATGAATAATGATAGTTTTATGCTTTCTTTCCCATGAACTGTATATCTTTTTTACATTTCCTTTTTTTTTTTTTTTTTTGGTTCTGGGATATACTTCTTTATTTTTTTAAATGTCACATTGTTTCATTCAAAAAAATAAGGTATAAGAGATTCACATATATCCCCAATCGCCCCTCATCCCACTCCTCCCATGTCAACAATCTCTTTCATTATTGTGAAACATTCATTTCATTTGGTGAATACATTTTGGAACACTGATGAACTGCATGGATAATAGTTTACATAGTAGTTTACACTCTCCCCCAGTACATTCAGTGGGTTATGGAAGGATATATAATGTGCAGCATCTGTCTCTGCAATATCATTACCAGACAACTCCAGGGCCCAAAAATTCCCCAACATCACACTTCTTTTTAACTTTCCCTGCCCTCAGCAACCACCGTGGCCATTTTCTTCACATCAATGCTACAATTTATTCCAATACTAGTCACAATAGTTTTATTGTAGAATATCAGTAAGTCTACTCTAATCCATATATTACTCCTTCTTCCTATGAAATTCAACAAAAATGTAACAATAAATAGTCCCTACCCAAGTGATTAGTATTTTTTCCCTTTTAAAAGAAATCCCTTCACTCTCCCAAGTCCCCCAAATATTCCTTCCCCACTAAGCCCAGGAAGCAGCAGCCCTTGGCACTTGCAGGGACTGGGATTAGACATCAACAGAAGCAGTTGGAGCCTTGCTCACTCCCTAGCAGAGGGTCTCCCTTCTCTTGCAGGGGAGTGATTGGGGCTAAGAGAAGGCAAGACTAGCTCATTCTCTAGCTCTGAGCAGCTGTCAGAATAAGTGCTAAAGCTGACACTAAGGCTGACTCTAGTGCTGCCTCTAAACTTTGAGCTGCCTCAAACCAGGGACTGCATCTGGTTTCAAGGGTGGTGCTAGGGAACTCTAGTTCTAAGGCTGCATGGAGGGTTGGCTGTGGAGATGGCGCTTGAGCTCCAAGTGGAGAAAAGATCACCCACATGACTGCCATCCCATTATCCCTTCAAAGACACAAAATATTCCACTACCCTTGAGGAACCCAAGCTGAAATACCCCACTCTAGGAAATCCACCCTGACTTCAGTTCACAAATGAATAGCCTGAGGTTACTATTTGTTTCTGGCCAACACAAACCTCAACAGGCTCATCTCTGTACCCCGTCACCTCTATCACCTGCTCAGAGGTGCCAACCATCAGTCCTGCTTGCCTTCTGACTTTGCCTGTGTGGACTTTGCCTGCTCTTGTTAGATAAGAAGAAGATAGGCTACCTGATCCAGCTCTGATCCAGGTAGATTGAGCCATATGTAGGACACCAACACACTGAGGCTGGGAAAGTCCAGGATCTGACAGAAATCCTGAGAATTCATAAAGCTAGGTTCTCAAGATGGAGGAGATGGACCTAGGGGTCATCAGGTGGGAAAGAGTGTCAGAGGACTGGCCCTTTCTTCAACACTGAGCAAATGTGTAGGGACTTGTTCCCAGTGCCTGACCCTGACCTTCAGAAGGCCAGCTCCACCCCACACATGAAAGCCAATTCTACTCTGGTTGTCCTGATATTACAAGCATGGTCACTGAGCAGAGGGCTAGCAAAAAGTCTTGATTTTAGGGGCTCTATTATCACTAACCTTATCATCTCTGCCCTTCTTCAGGGAAGACTGACATACTCCTTGGTCCATCTCCTCAAAGTAACACCAAATCAATGAAGGCAGAGAAGGGCTGTGTCTGCTCTGCTCATTGCACTATTCTCCACAAATATCTGATGACTGTGACAAAAAGCAGAATCTGTCCTCCCACCTCAGTTCTCTCATTGACACTTTTGCACCTCAACATGTAGCTTTTGCACAATGTGCTACATTGTACAGTGTGCCTTGTGTGGGTCTCTGCTTCCCGCTGAGATTATTCTCCTGATAGGTGGAAACAAACCTTCCCCAGCCTTAATGCAGCTATGTACCCTCACTGAGGGTTGGAGGAAGTTTTGTGAGTGGTTGCTCACCACACTTCCCTTTCTAGTCCCATGATCTTGGGATGGGGAAGGCTGGGTGGGGCAAGAGCTGAGTATGGGTTGTGGTGGGAATGGATTCTTTACATGACTGTCCCTGAGATCCCAGACCCCTTTTGCTTTCCTGGCTTCCCAAGGGCCCACCCACAGCTCTCTCTCTAACATTGTTCCACTTATAGGGTGAAATCCCCAGCCTTCAGTCCTCCAGCAGAATAATCAGATATATGGGAACCAGAGTTCCGCCCAGCCCTTCCTAATCCACAAAACCCAATTAACACTGTCCTCCACTGCCCTGGAGGAAACAAGGGACCCTCCTACTTGACCTAAGTCGACTCACTTTTTCAGTTGTTCCAGGATCCCATCATCCCTTTCATTATTCAGGACAATGCATCCATATCTAGAGGAAGCTGGGTGACATTTCCTCTAATGTACTGTGTACGCTACCTACTTTCATTGAGTATTGTTACTGTCTGATTCCCCAACTAGAATGGCAATTGGGCAGTCAGGGAGTTTTGTCCTTTTTTTTTTTTTAATGACTTATGCTTAGTGCTTTCAAAATGCCAGAAAATAGTAGACGCTATATTTATATATTTATAGAATGTACAGGCCCCAACTAGCACCTTCAAAATAACTGAAAGTGCCTGGGCCACCTCTGCCAGTACCTAGCAATCCCTGTTTGAACTGCACCAATTAAGGGAAAGTCTTGTATGAAAACTCAATTCTTCTTTATGGATATGCAAATAGCTTTGACCATTGTGACGGTGTCACAGAGGGGTGAGTCAGGGTGCTTCTTCCTAGGAAAGAGGAAAACAGTAAATATGACAAACCACAGCACCCCAGCAGCCTTAACTCAGAACCAGGCATTTGTTGAGTACTTTTTCTCTCAATAAGCCTTTGACGTTTGTCATCTCTCTATCTGACTTCAGAGAGGAGCTATCTGAGTCTCAAAAAAAGTGAAATGATATTCCAAAGACTTATTGTTTGTGACAGAGTCAGGTCTGTGGAGACATGAGGTGCTCACCATGTGAAGATCAGAGTGAGGACCTGTTGGTGGGGGGCTAAGTTTTTGTGGCTGTGTAAGAAATTGGTAATGAAAGAGAAGGCCCCACCCTGGAAGGCAGGCAACAGTATCCCACCAACTTCTTTGTCTTATTCTACCATGCAAGTCTTGGCTAAATCAAAGCTAACTCATTTTCACACTGAGGCTGGGACAAAGGAGGGACACGTGATTCCATTTGCTGTCTGCCACAAGATTGACAAAATGAAAAAAAAGATACCCATGCCTGGCATAATGCAGACTGTTGGTGATAACAGAAACAGCCCTCTTTTAAAATTTATCTGACTCTAGATATTATGGTTTTATGTATGCACACACTTCAACCCAGCAACCCCAATCCTGGGGTGCTATATTGAGTTTATGAAGAGCATTAGAATATGAAAAGGCACATATGGTGTCTCCTTCAGCACTGTTGAAATAGCAACAGAAAGGCCTTCAGCACTGTTGAAATAGCAACAGAAAGGAATCAAGTTCCATCAGCAGTGAGAGGTTGTCTCTGTGGTAAGAGGCCTCTCTTCTGGTACATCACACAGCCCAGTCACCTGGCCTGGAGGTGTCCCAGTGAAATATTCCTCAGTATGGCAGGTTACAGAGACATAGTATAGTATTATCCACAAACCCTATTTCCATAAATACATTCCTGTTAAATGTGATTAGCAAGGTTGGGGAAAGTATGGAAGGACAATCAAGCACAGCATAACTGGGTTTGGGTGATTAACTTAACCAAAAGAGTAGCAAAATGCAAAGACACTCATGGTCTAACCTGCAGTGAAAACACAATAAAAACCCATTTTCTGATATTTCTATAAATATAGGAAAAGTGACTTTGTACCTGGCCAGCGCAGGGGCTGGGCTGTCAGAATGGAGGAATAATATCTGGCCAGATACATTTCAGAGTTGGATCATGGATCAATAATCAGGAAAGCCCTGGTAGGGGGCCTGGGGACTGATCACAGTGGAGTCTGGGAATTAATCCCTGATCGTCTTTGACCCTGTGTGTAGAGACCATTCTCCACCTACTGTTACCTCAAGGCCGCATTGACACTTGTTGGCAGTGTGCTCCACCTGATCCTTGCCTGTGGAGGTGGTGTAGATGACTCTGTTTTCTAGTTTCTCACAAATTTGCTGGGTGGAGGTCTATGAACACAGTGTTCCACAGCCAAGTCAAGAGGCATCAGGCCACAGGCCACTGGCACAGGGGAGACCACACCTTATGATGTTCTGCTACATACATTAGGAAGAGAAATATTTCTGCACAAATTTCTAGCTCATGATGAAAGGAGATGACAGTTGTGAATTAATGAACATCTAAGCAGATAATCACCACCCAACATTCCTTTCCTTGTCCTGGCAGTTTTGTTCTGGCTGTGAATATTATGTGCCCACCAACTTCTATCTTCCCCAAAATGTGATGATTCTGCCAGGGCCTGTCCACTCATCATTCCCTTGCCTTCACATACACATGCTGGGAATGGAAATTGTTAGGCTCCCAGAAAATATCAGAATTATTCACGTTGTCCTCATTCCCATACTCTGTGTCATCCTGAGTTATGTTTGGGTATCTCCTGCTAAGCAGCCAATCTTTTGGGGAAGAGTTTAGGCAAAATCTATAGCCTGGAAATGCTCTCATATCAGGTTTTCCTGAGGCAAGAGCCTTGGGAAACAAGGAAACAAGGAGACATCTTGTTGTCTCAAGTGACTCTGCTCAAGTGAACTGGGTAGAGGGCTGTCTCTTGATTTAGGGTTCCTGGTTACCAGGGTTCCAAGTTCTATTCGGTTACATCTCCACCGAAGCAAAGTTACTTCCTGGGATCTCTTTATCTCTTCCTCCTCCTTTGATAAAACCTGACCTAAGTCTCCTCTGGGATTCTGACTCTTTACCCTCCTCTCACATCTTATTTATGAGTCTACAGTTACATCAACAGAGTCAGCCCTGCAGGTCATGATGCATTCATTAAAACTTAATATTGAATTAATAGTATTGAATTAAATTAAATAGGGATATTAAGAACATATATACTTTCCTTGACATTTATCTTAGTTTTACAGCATTTAGTTCTCACCATTAGTATGGTAATACCGATCTCATTTTGCCAATGCTGCTATGTTAAAGGAAAGTGCTATACTATTGCTAGTTTATTATATGTATGGTTATGAATGTATTTCTCAAATTATTGAGTGCCCATTCAGGATTTTTGACTGAGTATTTTAATTTTTGTAATCTGTTAAAATGGTTAATTATATTGGTTTTACTTTACATATTATGTATCTTTCATACCAATTTAGGACTACCCTATCTATTGATACATTCACATGTGTGTGTTTGTTTGTTTTTTCTATTACAAAATAGCTCTCTTTCTTTTGGCAATACAAACTAGCCTGGAATCAATTTTCTCTGATATAATCACAGCCACACAAGCTTTAATAAGATTAGTGATTCCAAATAGTAACAGAGCATTTGTAAACTATCCTCCCTGCACTGGAGACACTTGGGAATATAGAAAGAAAAAGGAAATAAATGACTCAGGTAAATCATGTCAATTTTTTATTTGAACTCCTAATGACATTTACTGTCAGACAGATAATGGGCACAAGTGTTTCTTGGAAAGTTTTCAGTAAGATATAGTGGAGATTTTTAGTTCACTTATGATAAATAAACTTTACATATTTTTAATTGCTCAGTCATGGCCTAAAGTAACATCACCCTTATACTAATACATTTTTGTGTATGTAGAAATACATCCTGAAGTGTCTCTGAAACTCTCTTGTGTAGCCCTTGGATTCACCTTCCATTCCTGCTGATGGAGTAGATTTTTGAGCTCCAGTGTAGAGGCTGGACTGGGTGGACAAATTAATGATACTAGCAGTGCTACTTATATCAAAGAGTTCATGAAAGCCAATTCTCCAACTACAGATAAAACACGATGAGGATGCAGTATCTGCAGTCTGGGAGTTGAAGATATGGCCTTCTTTCACTGTGGGAGAGACACAGTGAGGGTTGAGAATGTGAGCCCAGGCACAAACCTACCCTGAAGGAAGGAAGAGTGTTCTGGGCTGCAGAGGACACTTAACTTTGTGTTCAGCACCAGGTGCAGGTGAAAATTGGAGAGTGAGGGGTAGTTTCTATTAAGGTCTTGCTTGCTCTCAATGTAGCAGATGCCTTCAGGGAATCTCACTAGAATTATGACTATATGCTTATCACAGTCATCTCTTAACTCAGAATTTTTCTTTTCAGAAAGATTCTCACATGTCCAAAATGCAGATATCCACTTACTGAGTCAGAAATGATTTTGTCAATGTTCATTATGTCCAGAGTTCTGCGAAAACTCAAGGAAAACTGGTGAAAATTTCCCATTTAGATTCAGGACAGAGAACACTTCGGGATTCTCTGGTTTGTACACGCTATGACATTCAGATTAGAACTAATTTCGTGCCTATGCCAAGGTTAGTAATCCATAGAACATAAAGCGTTTTGCATCTAACCTCTCATCTGTCACTCAAAAATTACACATCCAATGCATCAATATTGTGTTTCCTTCTTTTACTACAAATACATTTTCTTTCTCGTCAGTGTTTATTCTTACATCTAACTTTCCATTTTCTGCAAGTCATCAAGTTTCAATGTGGTATCCATGTTCTAAACCCCAGGTTTCTGGCACTTTCTGAACTCAGGTTGTGGCTCAGGCTGTGGCTCCTGCAGGTATGTGGGAAAGGCTGAGTGGAATTCATCATTCACCACTGACTGGAACTATCCCTCCTTTCTTCTGGGTCTAGTCTAATTTTTAAAATACAATTGGTGATTAATAGACAAGATGATCACTTATATGATCAAAATGGCATGTAAATGTAGACTTGTTCTCTTGTTATGATCATATTGTTCCATCAATACCGTAGTGAACTGTGGCTTGAGGGAAAGATCCTGATGGCTCCCAGTGGGAAATGAGCTCTAGAATATGGTGTCCAGATCTTTGTAATGTGTTCTTGTAGCTTGGACATGATGACCAAACCCATCTGGAGCTGAACATTGCATAAAGTGACAAACCCCAGGTCATAATTTGTCTACAAACTTCCTGTTTCTTACTTTCACCACTCTTCCTAGGTCTCCTCTTATACTTTTCTCTATCTTCTAAAATGTACACTAGTTATATTTAGTAGTAACATATTTATAGGTCTTGGTGTTTCTTGAGTACTTTTTTGAGGTATCTGAGATATAAACAAAAATACTTTTCCTCCTACTTCCTACTTTCTCATCCAAGGTATTATTTACTTACTTCTACATATATATAAAGTATAGATAATTGGTATTATATTTTTTCTCTAGTATATGCCATTGTTTAACAATTTCACAAATCTTATCTGAAATACAAAATACTAATATTCCTTATATTTTAATATTTATATCCTAACACAAACTATGCTTATCTTCATGAGATAAGATATCTTCAAAGAAAAAATTTTCTTTCCTGTATAGGCAATTTTATTTTGATAATGTAAGCATAATTTATTTTCCATTTTCTCCTATGACACTCTTGACTAATGTAAGACTTGTTTGAAGAAAGAGCGAGGATGTGTTACACTCTTGGCTCTCCCAGTGATTTCATTTTATTAGTGTTCCTCAGTTCAACACTCATGTGATTGCTCTAATAAATGGTTTGAAACCACTTATGCAGGTAGCCTCACCAGTCATATTATCATGTCTGATCCTACTCTTCATGCCAGGTTTTTTCCTTCCTCATATTCTACATTCTCTCCACTTCCACATCTTCATTTCAAATGTAACATCTTATTTATAGCTGGCAGGGAAATTTGGTGAAACAATTAACATACTGTAAAGGATAGATTATAGTATCTTAAATTATTTTAGCGCAGGCACCAAAATGACTGTCAGTAAATTACCGATTCCCATTTTGACAATGAAAGTACACTGAGGAAAAAAAAGTAATGAATTATTTTCACCGTATTGAAACCATGAATTGTTATATTTTATTCCCTTGTAATAGTTGTTGATATCTTTCTTCAGAGATATCTACAGGGCTGGTTACAGGAGGGTGAAAGGACAACATTGCCTAGGATAAGGACCAGGGACAAGTGAAGGGGGAGCTCAGGACCACCAACAAAAGGAGCCAGGTTTAGGGATAGATGCAGAGGAAGCAGGAAAGCCTGACCTTTCTAGGGGCAGCATCCAATTCACTCACTTTATTCCCTCCCTCTCAAGTAGCACCAAAGACAAGGTACCTTGAATTCTATTAAGTTCCTCCAAAATTATGATCCTATTACATACAATACTATACAGGTTTTCAATATATTAATAAATATATAAGAGAAAAATAGCAATCTTTCACTTTTTATTACTATTTAATCAAAAGAGAATTTCTGATACCATTTATATTTAGCTAATTCCTTCCCTCACCCAAGATGGCTCCCTAGTCTGTTTGCACATTGTTTTTGTTTTTTCGTGTGTGTGTGCTGTTTGTGCTTTTGTCTTTTTTTCTTCTTTTAGGAACCTGGGACCTCCCATGTGGGAGGCAGGTACTCAACTGTTTGAGCCATATTCCCTCCCCTTAGCTAATATCTTTTAAAAATATTTTTCTTGTAGTACCAGTAAATCAATTATTAGCATATTCTATTTTCCCTAAAATTATCAAAAAATTATCTAAATATAATATCTAACTCATTCTAGTTTGTTATGAAGCAGGTAATGTCATCTGAAACAAGTTGTCACAGTATTCCTTCCTGCATATCCACACGCTTCTAAAGGCAGGGTTTACATGATGGTCCTCACAGGGAGGCCAGGCTTACTCAGAAGTGTGTTTGGACCTCAGGTCCCAGTACAACCTGGGAAGCCAAGCATGAGTCCAAATGACTCCACCTCTGCCCTGCCCCTCATTATGAGAGCCAGCTTTCCCATTGTTGCCTCTTGTGCTTAAGGAATGAGAGTTCCTGTGCTCTGTTTTGCAGATCCCAGTGCACATATAGTGTCCAGGTCAGGGACAGAATACCCAGATCACAACTATCCCATATAGCATCCTGGCTCACTGCCTGTTCTATTCTCTGATCCAAGCTATCTGGGGAACATCTTGGATAAGAGCAGATGGACAGTGGTCTGAAAGCCATCCAGGAGCCCTTGTCACTTCTAAGGCAACATTTGGTCTTTCATGGATTTCTGTGCCCTGAGTACCTTTTTCTCAGTTTCTTTCAACCAAGCTGCATTTGGATTTTCACAAGTGTCTTCAGCTGTCTATTTCAGAGTCTGTCATCTACAGTGAGGAGAGGGGATGTGGTTCTGGACATACTTTCCATGATGGCCTCTGTTTCCTTCATCTTCTATTGAATCCCCACAGTGTCCATAAGATAAAAGTTTTATTTGTTTTCAACATGCAGTTAATTCTTTTTGGTAGTGGAGCCAGAGAGGTGATAGTGGTTACCTTTCTCCAATGGATACAATCCCTCTCCTTAAGCACCACTTGAAGAGTGGAATTTTCTTTGCTTTGTATGTATTTTACAGTTTTGTAGTGTTTTTTTTTGTGGATTCTCCTTAATTCTAGAAGAAAACCCTGCAAGAGAGTAGGGATCTGGCCTCTCGGAGATTCACTGTAGCAACTTTACCAGACTTAGAGCCTAGAAATGTATTAACAATTTCTTGCTTAATCTTCTTACTATCTTCTATGTGAACTAGTGACATCTGCCCAAGCTAGATTTAAGTTTGGGTCCTATTTTTCTTTCTTGGCACCTCTCTGTCTCCAGATTTCAGACTTTTCTTTGCTCTGTGACTTCAGTTCTCTGATGTGTTTAATATTTTAAGACTTTACAGTTTTGGCAGGTCTCTTGTTTTTGTTCTTAGAAAAAGTTTTTTCTTACTGAGCTACATCTCCAATAAATGATGGTTCCTTTTAAATTAATATCTCAGTCCTCAATTTATGTTTTTCTGCTTGTATTTTACTATAATATTCACAGAGAACCCAGGCCACACCTTCCATGCTTTTCTTGGAAATTTCCTAAGCTAATTATTTAAGGCTAATTTAAAAATTCTGCCTTCCATCAGATAACAGAACACAGTTCTGAAAATTCTCCTGGCAACTTATAACAAAGATTGCCTTTCTTCCAAATTCCAATAACAAATTAAATATTTTAAACTAACAGAATTAACTCTAATATTCATATTTCTACCAAGAGTTTCTAAAAGTCAATTTAGGCTGCTACTATTAAGCACCCCAAATCCTTCTGACCTCTACACATTACCCATGCCCAAATCCATTTCCACATCTTTAGCTCTTTGTTACAGAAGCACCCACTTCGCACTGCAAAACTCCCCTTCATTTGCCAGGGAATCTGTAAAAATTACCACAGGATGGTTGGCTTGTAAAAATGGAAGCTATTGTCTTAGAATTTTGGAGACTGGAAGTCAAAAACCAAGATATCAGCAAGGTCAAACTTTCTTCAAAATCTGGATTTAGCTTGCTGTTAATACGTAATACTGCTGAGACCAACTCAGCAATATGTCTGCATGAAAGGCAGGCAATGCAGAACTGAAGAAATAAAAGGACAGAAAGAAAGACACAAGAGAGGAAACAAAGATGGGACCAGGGGACTTCACAGGTTTTGAAACTGAGAGCCTCAACCCTAGTTTCTACATTGTATTTATTTGAAAGCTAATGAGCAGCTGTTTGCTACAGGAAGCAATTTGCAACGTTTTCTACAATAGCAGGAAGCAACTTGCAACATATACAACATGGTAATTTACAATAACAGGAAGCAGCTTGTAACATCTTCTACAATAACAGGAAGCAAATTGCAACATCTTTTACAAAAACAGGGAGCAACAAATAAGTAAGCCAGTTTCCCACAACATAATATAACACTACCTGTCTACTTCTTTCTCTGACTCCTGACTGAATGCAAACATTCTCCATTAACAAGGATAAAATCATGTTGTATTATGGCCCACGCTGTTTCTGTTTGGCTTCAATTTAACTAATAAAATCTTTAAAGAGCCTATTTCCACATAGGTTTACATCCACCATACCAGGGGGTGGGATTTCTACATGTTTTACTCCATAACAGGAATTACAGACTTGGGCAACTTCCTCTAACTGCTAGACTTAAGACACCTCTAGAGAAACTGCAGTCAACAAGATATACATTCTTCAAATGCACAAAATGAATTTTCTATGGCATATAGCATATGATATGCCAAAAAATTCATCTCAAAAAATTTATAAGTATATAAATAATATAAAGCATGTACTCCAAACGTAATGAATGAAATTAAGAATGAATAAAATGAAAATTAGGAAAATTCAGAAATATATAGAAATTATAAATGAATGCCTAGATTAATCAATGCTAGTGGAGATCAAAAAGAAAATAATAAAATACATTGAGATGAATGAAAATGAAACACAACAAAGGAAAATTGTGGATGCATATAAAGTAGAGTTGAGAGGGATATGTATTGCTGTAAATGCCTATATTAAAAAATAAACTCTTCTTTAGATAGCAGAAAAACAAGAGCAAAGTAAACTTAAAATTAAATGAGAGGAGATACTAAAAATTAGAGGAGGAATTAATGAAGAAGAGAATACAAATAAATGAATGAAGCCAAAATTGCTTTTGTGAAAAGACTGAGATCATAAAAATTAATGACTTTTCCTTAAATTTACCAAGGGGAAAAAAGAGGGAGAGAAGACCAAATTTCTAGAAAAAGGTAGTAGAGATGATGCATAACTACAGAATTTAAAGAATTTTTTAAAAATGATTAGAAAAGAATTCTGTCAGCAAGAGAATTATAATTAATTATGTAATTTAGGTGAAGTGGATAAATTCCTAAAAAGATATGAACCACCAAAATTGACTCAAAGAGAAATAGACAATCAGAAAATGTCTTTAACAATAAAATGATTCAATTTAATAATAATTATAAAAACCATATCAACACAATAGTCCAGGTCAATATGTTTATAACTGCTATTTGTAATTTTTTTTTTTTATAATTTCACCAATGCCAAACAGTTCTAAATGTTGTATACTGAATCTGTTGAAGGAAATGCTCCAGTTATGGTTTATTTGTTTTTTTCAGTATACCTTGGTCCTAAGTTAATCTTTACAATATGCATTTCCAAATATATAGTAAAATCACTCTTATAATATCCAAACTATATATATTCAGGGACTTATTTCTATTGCATTGAGTTTAAAGACCAATTTCTTTATAGAGTTTATGGAACATTTCTTTATAGAAATGACATTTTGAAATATTTTTTCAATGAATAACTGTGTTATGTCCATCTATTTGATTTGAACCTCTTTATCTCAGAATAGTCATAAGAGCCTTTAAGAAGAGATATTTAATCTTGTGTTTAGCCTTGATTCCTAGGTATATTTTTATATTTGAATCTTTTTCAAGTGATGACATTTTGCTCCCACTAGCTATGATCTTCCTATACGAAGAACTATAGGTAAATTTTTGTGTGCATATAAATATTATATTTAGGAGCTTTAGTTAAATATTATATTACTTCTTATAGTCTGTCTATACTTTTATTTATTTATTTTTTTTAGGAGGTACTGGTGACTGAACTCAGGACCTCTTACATGGGAATTAGGTGCTCAACAACTAAGCTACATCTGCTCCAAATAGTTGGTCTACACTTTTATTTTTATTTTTTGTCTTTATTTACTTTTTTAATGTTACATTCACCCCCCTCACCACATTCCTTCCTCCATAATAGTAACCTCCTCCATCATGATGAGACATTTGAGCACTGCTGCACCTCATGGTCAATGTTCCACACCATAGCCCACACTCTCCTACAGTCCACCCAGGGGGCCATGGGAGGACATACAATGTCTGGTAACTATCCCTGCAACACCACCCAGGACAACTCCAACCCCCAAAAGTGCCTCACATCACATCTCTTCCTCCCATTCTGTACCCCAGCAGCCACCATTGCCACATTCTCCACACCAATGTCACATTTCTTCAATTAATAATCACAATAGTTCATGAATAGAATATCAGTAAGTCCACTCTAATCCATATTCTATTCCTCCATCTTGTGGACCTTAGAATGGTTGGGTCCACTCCTCATCTACATCAAGAGGGAGCTTAGATTCCACGTGGATGCTGGATGTGATCCTCCTGAATTCATTTGTAGGCATTCTTGGCTCCCTGGTGTGGTGGTTGACCTTCTTCACATCCATGTTAGCTAAGTGGGGCAAGTCAAATAAACGAGAGTGTGGGAGTTGCAAGTTCATTGAGGCTCAGGGCCTGGCTATCACATGGTCAGTCCAGAGATTCAGGTCCCCTGGGTACACACTAAACCCCAGCACCAACTACAGATCCAGTAAAAGTGACAGGAGAGGCTTGTGGACAAAGATCACATCTAAGTCCAGCTCCATCACACAGAAACACAAACTCCAAATCAGGGCCAACTGACATGGCACTGAACTCCATCTGCCATGAGCATAGAACCTGTGGGTCCTCTGTAGCCCTCAGAAGAACCAATACCTGGTGTTGTATCTACTTTATCTGTTTCTGGGACTCTGTTCAGGTGTGCATAAGGACAATCTCTATGATAAGCTCCTGGATCTTTTTGGAGACTCATAGCCATATAAACTCATTTGTCCTTTCCATTTCCCCCTTTGATTCAGGTCAAAAAGCATTTTTAACTGCTGGTATTATATGTAGACTGAGATATTCTCCTGGTCCGAGTTGACCATTTTATTCAAGGTCATTTTCTAGTTACATCATCAGCTGGTACTTGGTAGTAATCCCTCAGTGCCAGGGAGGCTCATCCCCGCGTGTCATGTCCCATGCTGGGGGGAAGGAAACACATTTACATGCTGAGTTTGGCTTCGAGATTGGCCACATCTGAGCAACACAGAGGCTCTCAGGAGGTAACTCTTAGGCACCCTCCAGCTATAGGCCTTGTTCTTATTTCAGATGCACAGGCTTATAAGCATATTCATTAGTATCAAGGGCTCATTGTTGGACCTTCCTTCTTTTT
Organism: Dasypus novemcinctus; assembly: GCF_030445035.2. Taxonomy (NCBI): domain Eukaryota; kingdom Metazoa; phylum Chordata; class Mammalia; order Cingulata; family Dasypodidae; genus Dasypus; species Dasypus novemcinctus. Next base: position 57,104,676 of record NC_080691.1, on the reverse strand, counting down.
CAGTCTTTGCCATTGCACTTGGGGAATTGTTTCTGTTCCTTTAGGGACTGTGATAGAGCTTCCCTGGCTAGGAACTCCGCATTCCCTCAGTTGTTGTTTTTAATTGTAATCACTATGAATATATCCAAACATTTTTATGTACCCTGGATATATGCCCTGTAGAACTCCCTGCCAACCATGTGTCCCCTCTCAATAACAACCCACAGCTGTATTCCTCCCCTGCCATTGTTGATCCTCTCTCGGATCCAAAACTTCTTCAAAAATGAAGCCCAATATATTCCCAGGTTCCATTAATAGTAAAATGGAATATAGTGATAAGTTTAAGGGCTAGATATACTTTTAAATCTGTTCTTTATAAGCAATCATGTAATCTATGAATATTGAGGGATTTATTTTCCTTATCTTTATTAATGTATTTACTTGCTCTCACCTCAGTGAAACTGTCAAATAGAATCTGTGTCTGAAGTCATGCTTGGCCATTAAGTGTGAAATTCATTCATTGTAAATAGATTTGATTAGATTTTCTTTATTTTTATAGTGATTTTTAAAACTATAACCACTTACAATTACATGAAGAAAAAAGAAATTTGGTTGTGATTATAATCTCTTGTAGATACATATATTTGGTTTACCTAAATTCTTTTGTATTTCTACATCTAATTCCACAGGAGACATAGGATTGCAATTTATTTCTCTTGGGACAAATTTGCCAGATTTTACCAAATTCTTCTTTAAAATGAATTTTCCTTTCATTGCAGTTGCAATAGAAGGCTCAGCTAATATCCCACCAACTAGGGTCATCAATCCATGTGCATTATTCCAATAGTGTCAAGGGATCTCTCTAACCTTGACACAAATTTTTATAAAGTAATGGAGATCAGGAACAGCAGTATATAGGGTGGGTGATAAGTTTGACAATTGGTATTACCTAGAACCTTTCTCCAGACACAGAGAACATTCTTCACCCACTTCCCACAATGCTCAGATAGCAATGTAGAGAGGCACCTTGGAATGATCTGACCTGGACTTTATTGGACAAGGAGAGATCCTGAGATTAGGACTTTGGAAAACATTTTCTGAAGTACTGACTACATACAAGACATGCATTCCCTTTCTTTCTCACCACTTTGTATTTGTGGGGAGAACAAAGATTTATAGCTCAAACTAATCTTAGACTAGAGTAGGATGTCCATGTCATCTGAGCTAGTTTCTTTTTCAGATCCTTAGCAGCTTTAATTGGTCATGAGTTGAGGGCATCAAAGTATCCAGACTTTGCCAATTTTGAGAAAAGGAAGGGGTGACAGAAGAGCTCTATGCATCAAGTTGCAGGAATCCGTTTCTACCTGCCTTCCCTGGGATCTAGAGGCAGGGAAGAGAGGAGCTCTATTAGCCCACAAAGAGAAAGAAATGCTAAAAGCACATGCTTATGAAAATCAGCTCCTCTCCTTTCCTTTCAACTGCTGAAGAAGAGCCCACCTGTGCCTCTGTGTTTCCTCAGGGACCACCACTATGGGAACTATGCTCATCTGGGCTTCCCTCCTCGCCACTGTCAAAGGTAACCTTCCTCTTGTATCAGGTTCAGCTGTGACTACTCTACCAGGGACTGTTCTGACTCTTGTTCCTCTTTATTTTGCAGGGTGTCCTGTGTGAAGTTCAGTTGTTGGAGTCAGGGGGAGACATGAGAAAGCCTGGAGGTTCTCTGAGCCTCTTTTGCAAAGCATCTGGATTCACCTACACTGATTTTGCAATGAACTGTTCTTGCCAGACTCAAAGGCAGGGACTAAAGTGGGTGGTAGGAGTGAGTAAACCGACTGAAAGTTCTCAGTGGTACTCTCCATGAAGGGGGATTCACAACCTCCAGAGACAACCCTACAAGCACACAGTCTCTTAAAATGACCAACCTAAAAGAAGAAGACATGGCTATTACTGTGTGGGAACAACAGTGAGGGGAAGTCAGGTTGAGCCCAGACAAAAACCTCCCTTCAGGGCATGGGGGAGTGTTGGGCTTCAGGGGGCATTCATGAACACCAGAGGGTGCCCAGGGACCTTCTCAGGGGCAGGTGCAGAGTGGACTGAGTTGCCTCTTTGACCCTGGGTTTTCTTGTTCCTGCCTAGCAAAATCTCCCTGAGGATCCCTTGTGGTTTCTTCCTATTTAACTCCCTGATTTCTCTCATCTTTTAGTGGTCATTGTTGAATCGGGTCTCAATTCAATTTTCAGCGTTTCAAAATTCTTAGGCTTGTACTAATCACCATCTTTCAGAAGGTTGTTCCTGATCAGGGAGTCAAGTAATTTTATTCCAAACTTCATTCCTGTGCCAAAATTTTTGCTTTTTCTACACTTTCTCGGTCACCTCTAATAATGTGATTATATCAAGAGACTAGTGTGCATTATAATGGTATGCTTCATTCTTCTCTTTTTATCTGTCTTTCCTGGATCTGAAATAAAATTTTAGTGGTATGTATCCTCCAGTTATCTTTGGGTGCAGGGGTTTTAGTTTTCAGACAGACTCTCCAAAATTCACTTTTCTGTCATGGCCAGGGAAGGAAGTATCATGAATGGACCATTAATTTTCCTCATTCTCTATGCAATGAAACATGTATACATTTTCAACTTTGTCTCATGAATCAGCTTCTTGTCTACATTCTCACTCACCCAGCTCAATTTGGGTGGGTATCTCTAATCTATAGTATATATTCTAATAGATATGTATAGCGCATTGTGATTATCCAATCATCTGTTGATTGACAATGGATTATTTCCTTATTTTGTCAATTTTTAATAATGCCACTGTGAACTTTTGTGTGCAAAGACCTGTTTGAGTCCCTGATTCCAATTCTATTATATCTAGAAGTGGGATTGCGAGGTCATATCACCAATATGCTTTTTTTTTAACTGCACAAAGATCCAAAGACACCACACTATATTTAGCTATCATATCTCCTATCACCTTGGTGAGGGATAGCTTGGATATTATGTAGTTTTTTCAGTGTATCATTTTATAAATGGAAATTGGATCAAGGTGGTTGAAAATACTATTCATATTATCCATTTCTACCCTTATTAACTTCCTAATTATTGAAAAATTACAAAGGGTGGAGTGTCAAAGTCTCCAAATAAAATGTGGATTTGTTTATTTCAATTATCAGTTTCATGAACTCTTATTTAGAGAAGTGACAGGTTTTTCACTATGTAATTTCTCTATTACTAATAATCTTTAATCTTAATTTTGGATACTACACATTGCTCAAAATTGATATTGAGGCATGCACGTTCTTTTCGTCCATGTTTTCAAGGTGTATATATACATACACACACACACACACACACACACACACATCAATCTACCTGCCTACCCAAATTTTACTTTTTACCATTTGATGCAATTAAGTTTAAAGTAGTTTTCTTGTAAGCAAAATATAGCTACAATAATCATTTAATGTATCAAATAAATAGTGATTGTAATATTAATTAGTATTAATTTTCACTTTTTCTAACTTTGTTGTTGCTATAAATGTAAGAGCAAACTTTTCTCAGATTTCTATATAATCAAACTGAGCAGTAGCTTTTTCTATGAAAGCTGAAACCTGGAAACTTTTTGAGTACTCATGTACCCATGAATAGATAAATATCTTTTGATCTAAGTAACCATTGGAACACCACTCAGCAACAAAATCAATGACTGCCTCGTATCCACTAAAAAGTGTTCAAGGTAAAATATTTATTTGGAGAGATAGAAACTTAATTAAAGTATATACTGTACTATTAATTTTTTATAAATTTGGAAAGATGCAGACTAAATAAATAAAATTAATATCAATTGATGTCTTGAGACAGTGTTGGAAAGGGAATGATTTAGAGAAAGGAATTAAATATGTAAGTTTAATGGGTAAACACATATGTTATTACTTACCAAATGGGAAACAACAAATATGTGCACTTTATGGCATGTAATTTATATCTCGAGAAGGCTGTTGCAAATAAATCAATGCATCTGTGCAAAAGCAGCAATATAAAGACATAATGACATTTGAAATATCAGGGACTCCTACAAATTAATCTGCATGAACCCTGGAAGTCTATGTTCTTTAAGTAAAGATTGGAATGTAGCAAAATCACACTATTATTGAGAGGGAGGTTCTGAAGCCTCACGTAGAATGTCACATGATGGGCTTTTGCTGGCTCATGGGAGCAGTCCAGTCTAGGAGTGGGGAGCCCAGGCCCAGACACTGGGACTTCCCACCAGATATGGGCAGCCCAGGTTTGGCCCTACAGCTCTGCTAGAGGGACCCCAGCCTTGGTATGCTCAGGTACTCTAATTCAGTGATGGACAAAAACAAAGACAATTTGCAATGAGTTTTTTTTTCTGACCTTAGTTTTCTTCCTACAATATTTAAAATAATTTTATGGATAACAACAAACACTGAATATATGAGTGCACTTGAACGAAAAACTTGCTATGTGTGACATTTTCCTGATCAGGATGTCTTTGTGCCTGGACATGTCCAGTGTGGGGTACAGATGTTGGAGTCTGGGGAGGTACTTAGTATATCTAAGAGGGTCTCTGAGACTCCCCTGTGCAGTCCCTGACTCCAGCCTCAGTAGTAAATGAGCAAACTGGTACTGAAGACTCTCAGAAGGGGTCTGGAGTGATGGAATTTAGATGAACTAAGCAGACTCTGTGAAGGCCCAGTTCACCGTCTTAAGAGAAATATATGTATCTGCAAATGGATGGTCTGAGAGTGAAGGATATGGCCTCTTATCACTGACTAAGACAGCGAAAATAGGCAAGGTGAGCTTAGACACAGACCACCCCTATGAAGTGGCCACCAGGGTGCACTTAGGACCCACAGCTCAGGATGCCCACTGTCATCTGGAGATTCCTCTAAGCGCCTGTGTGTCCTCGTCTCCCAGGAAACAGGTGTTCTGACCATTGTTCTGTGTGCCTGAGGATGTTTGGAGAATTGAACAGCTAAGAGCAGAGTCAGAAGCTTTGATGCCCACAGGCTCTGTTGAACGAAGGGGAGCCTGGCAAGGTGCTGCAGCTGCACCCCAGCTAAATCAGCCACACTGACCACAATTGTAACTCAACCATCTATGGTCATGAAGCCTGCTGAGGACAGTTTTTTCTCACCTCAGATCAGCCCCCATTTCCAGCTCTTAAACAGAAGGCTTAGATATGCCCTGTTAATCTGTCTCCTCCTGCCTCTGTTAACTATATGCAGATGTTGAGGTTATTTGCTATGTAATTCACTTGACTAATACTGAAGAGTCAGGTTGCAGTATGCTGCTTTCAAGGCTGTGTTCCTGAAATGATTATGGAAAAAGGGATTTTAGAAACAACAGGATCAAAATTGGTCAATATACAGGTGAGGTAACTGAGGCTGAGGAACCTGACCCGCTCCAGTGACACAGGTGTGCCATGCCAAGGGCAGGACATGGGCAGGAATCCCTTGTTCAGTTGTGCAGGACAGAGGTGAGAACAGAGGTGTGGCTCATGTAGACTCCCACATTCTGGTTCCTGGGGTGATGCCAACACTAATAACTGTTAATAGTAGTAAATAGCTCTGGGTTCCGACCCTAAAATTCACAAAGTTTATGCTCTGATACCTATTATGTGTCTTCTCACACGGAAGTTCATAGGTATGAGGGAAAATTCTTAGGGTTACATGGGAAGAAGGTGTGGAGTTCTGCTGGGCTCTCTGTCCCTCTGTCTTCTATGATCTCAGCCATGACCCCAGCTTCAGTGTCACAGGCCTCAGCAGGGCAGCTCCAGGTGATAGTCAAGGGACTTGACTCCTGGGCAGGGAGTTACCTGTAGCCATTGTGATCACATCCTGCAAACCCTTCACTTTGCTGCTATCATGACTAGAAGCTGCATGTTATTTCCCCAGACGTAGTGGGAAATATTTTCACTGTATTAAAACTTCACTTGTGGGAAGCAGACTTGGCCCAGTGGATAGGGCATCCATCTACCACAGGGGAGGTCCGCAGTTCAAACCCTGGACTCCTTGACCCGTGTGGAGCTGGCTCATGTGCAGTGCTGATGCACACAAGGAGTGCCATGCCACACAGGGGTGCCCCCGCATAGGGAGGCCCACGCACACGGAGTGCACCCCTTAAAGAGAGCTGCCCAGTGCGAAAGAAAGTGCAGCCTGCCCAAGAATGGCACCACACACACAGAGAGTTGAGACAGCAAGATGAAGCAACAAAAAGAGACATGGATTCCCATGCTGCTGACAACAGAAGCGGACAAAAAGAAGAATATGCAACAAATGGACACAGAGAATAGACAACTGAGGTGGGGGTTGAAGGGGAGAGAATTAAATAAATAAATAAATAAATAAATCTTTAAAAAAAACAAAACTTGTACTGTCAGAGAAAAGAGGAGGTGGGATTTTCTGAGATCCATGACTGATTGTTAAGACTTCAGTAACAAAGAATCACTAATTAGAAGATGCCTTAATGCAATATAAATGCATTGTCTTGCAGTACTGCAGTCTATGAATCTATAGTCTTTAGGGGAGAATACTTCACATCCTCCTCCTTGATTCTGGTATTTTACCCAAACCCTGGACCTTCAATTCCTAACTCAGTCATCACATGGTGACTTCTTTGAGTCTTGTCTGTGTCCAATTTTTCCTTCTTATAATGACAAAAATCATGTTGGATTAGGGACCAATGTAATTCAATTTGATCTCCCCTTAACTAATAACATTTTTAAAGAAGTTATTTCTAAACAAGGTCACATTCACAGCCCTAGCATTAGGACTTGCACATATATTTTGGGAGACAGAATTCAGTCAATAAGACTGATCTAACACATTGGTGTGTTGATGACCCTCCACTGGCTGTCTCTAATTGTAAATCAAAGGAGGGATAATTTTCCTTAAAGTCTTGCCTAAGGAAAGTGTCCTAAGGTGCAGGATGTCCCTGCAAACTCAGTTACATACAGGGAATAAACAGGTTTAGGTTACTGCTAGGAATGATAAAATAAATTGCATGAGAGTTTGACTTGAGCAATTTTAATTCTATGATAATTACTGAGTTGCTTTATCAAAGTCCTTTCCTAAGTTGAAATATTCACATGTTAAGTGAGTCAAACTCGTTCTGAATTATGGCATATATTGGATGGGATGCAATTTGTCTGAGTTCAGTGTGGTACATTTAGCTGCTGCTTCAAGGCTGCTTCAAAACTTTAGGAAATCCAATAAAAATCAAATAACAGAAGATATACATGCATACGAATATTTATTAAGCAGATTATTGGCTGTGTATTTGTGTTAAGTATTTGATAAATATGTTTATCCATTAGAGTAGAGACACACTGACAATATTACCCATGACATCCCTGTTCCTTGGCTGCATCCACTCTATTATCACCTCCTTCAGGAAGTATTCATGGCCTAGATAAAGAAATCCCTGTACTTAGTGAAGTGGGCCCAGGGAGTGGACTGTGTTCTCCTAGGGACCAAACAGCATCCTCCTCACAGAGTAAACCCAGAGACAAAGAACTCCCCTTCACCCTTTCACCTTTACATAAAAAGTTCCTCCCACATGCAAATCACCACATGGGTCAACTGATGAAGACACAGCACACATAGACTTAAATTCAGGTCCCGCTGAAAATGGAAAATATTGTCTGCAACTCATGGGCCTCATACAAAGGAACATGAAATCCTTGTGGTTCTTTCTCTTTCTGGTGGCAGCTCCCAGATGTGAGTGCCTCAGGATTCAGACATGAAGGTAATGGGGATGATGCCTCAGAGCACATGGCTGACTTTTCTCCTTGTCCTCAGGTGTTCTGTCCCAGGTGTGCTCCTTTTGTTTTTAAAAGGAAATAGAGGCAACAAGTTTTGGTGCGCACTGTGGGTGTGAATAACTCGGTGTGTGCAGCAACAAAAGACAAGGATTATGAGGAGGAGGAGGAAAAGGAGGTTATAAGGACGGGTACTGGAATAGGACGAGGGGTGGGGGGAGACCACGAGGACCGGCTGGCCGTGAGCGGACGACATAGCATCTGGCCAGGACGCATGTGCCCGCCATTAGGGTCAGCGCACGCCGGCGCCTGGCGAGCGCCGAGCCTTGCCAGCGAAACGGGCTCGTGATGTCCCCGGACCCCCCGCCCGAGGGGGAGGAACAGTTGGGGAGAAGTGAGGGGAGGAAGACAAGAAGCTATAGGCGTGCGGTCTGGAGTAGGTGGTGCGGGCGGAAGGGGCGAGGTGGACGGCTGGGGGGGGACTCAGCGGTGGCGAGGCGTTGGTAGTGGACTTGTACAAAGGAGCTGAACACTGCATTGGCTTGATCTTTGGCAAGGTGGACTATCCTTCTGATGGCCCAGGGGCCCAGAGTGAGGGCTAAGAGGATAATGATAAGGGGGCCTAGGAATGGGAGCAGGTACTAGAGGAGAGAGATAGGTAATATCTTGATCGACCGCCTGCCGGAGGGCAAGGGCGGCGATCCCCGTGCCTGCTCCAGCGAGACCTAAAAGGGTGGCGACGGGAGGGGGCTGGGGTACAGAGTAGGGGGTAAGCGAGGCTTGGGGTTGTGGGAGCTGAGGGAGGCAGTGGCGAGGGGGGTGCCGGGCGAAGGAGCGGGCGAGGTGGAGCGGGGCAGAGGAGGGGGCTGTGCTTTTGGAGGATTGAAAATTTGATTTGGGCCCACTGGGGTGGAACGTGTGTGAATTGGCTCCTTTTTTATAGTGATAATGGCACCGTAATCGTAGCCTACTGCATACAGGCGGGCTCCCCACATGCGGCCTCGTAACCAGAGGTCGGAGTTGGGGTCTTTGTGAGTGTGATGGTGTTCCATCGAGTAGCATTACGCTGGAGAGTGAGGTATGGGTCTTTGTTAGGGGCGCTGGACCATCCGTGGGTGATGGTTTTGCACCCCCAGAAAGGACAGTAATAGTGCGCTGCATCATGGCATCCTCTGGCGGAGGATGGGCACATGTAGAAACCTGTGGCAGCGGGGTTGTGTCCCCCCCACTCATAAGACGGAAGGTTCGTGCGTCCAGTGAGGTTGGTGACATCAGTTGTGAAAGAGGGGGCGGAGGCGGTTACGTTCGAGGCGAGGAGTCTTTTTTTGTTCGTGGCAGCCCTCGCAGGTCAAGAGGGAGAGGGTCCAATTGAAGGGCTGATGACTCAGGTTGGCAGCAGCTGGGAGAGCGAGGGGAACCAGGACGAAGAGAACGGCCACGAGGCTGTATGGAGGCATCATCTGATGGTGCGGCATCTGTAGAGACAAAAGAAGAGAAAACTCCTCGCTCTCCACGCTTGGCAAGCGGGCAGCATGAGGGGGGGTAAGGAGAACGGGGTAAGGGTCTGAAACGCTTTAAGAAGGGGCGTTCCTTGATGATGGCTGTTGCTGGATCCGGGTGAATGGGGCGACATCTGGGCCATACCCACTGTCGATATTATCTCTCATCGAAGGCATAGGGTGCTGATCATTCGGTGGAACTAGTGGGTCAGTGGCAGGCCAGATGCAGCGCCCAGGAATCCAGAGAGGCTGCGGCTCAGACTCTGGAAACACACAAGCAAAGCCCCTCCCCTGTGCTAGGAGGGGAGCTGGATCTTGCCAACGATTTGTGGCAGGGTCTTTCCAATGGACAAGGGGAACTTGCGAGGGCTGCCACATGGGTCCCCAGTGCTTAAGGGTGGGGGAAAGTCCATGGTCATCGAAGGTTAGGAGATTGTGATGAATGAGGCAGGCAGTCACGATGTCGGCTGGGGCCTTGTGGGGAGAAGAGGCCCTTTCTTTTTGAATAAGTAGCTTGAGCTGTTGGTGAGTGCGCTCGACGATTCCTTGCCCCTGTGGATTGTATGGAATGCCAAAATGATGCGTGATGTGATACATCTGCACAAAGCTGGCGAAGGCGGCACTGCGATACGCTGGTCCGTTGTCTGTTTTGAGATCCCATGGAATTCCCATGAACAAAATAGCTTGGCGAAGCACCTGGATGCAGTGTTTAGCACTTTCTCCTGCAAGAGGGACTGCATAGCACAGATGCGAAAAGGTGTCAATTGCTACATGAAGATATTTGAGGCGGCCAAAGGCGCTGACATGAGTGACATCTAATTGCCACCTTGAGTTGGGGCGGAGGCCGCGGGGGTTAACACCCTGAGGCTGCAAAGGCCCAAGTGGCAACAATGGTGCGGAAGTCCAGCACGGGCGCACAAGGTGTTTGCAAGTTTCAATGGGAAGGTCTGGGAAGAGCTTCCGGATGGACCGCGTGGAGAAGTGGAATTGGGAATGCAGGAGCTTGGCTTGATTAACAAAGTCTCCAAGTCGCGGCCCGTCGGCAGGGCTTTCATGGAGGAGGACTGGGTTTACCTGGCGGCTGGACACAGAAGCATCAGCGAGGTCATTCCCTTGAGCCAGCGGTCCTGGTAGGCCAGAGTGGCTTCTGATATGAGCAATGAACCAAGGCTGCTGCCTCACCTCAAGCAGTCGCTGTACGAAGGCGAGCGCTCGGTCAATGTTTGAGTCACTCGGTAAGAAAGTGGCAGGCGGGAGGCTGCGGCACACTTGAAGGGTGTATAGGCTGTCAGTGAAGATGTTGAGAGACTGGTTTGGGTGGAGGTTAAGGACTGCAGCGACGACTAGAAGCTCACCTACTTGAACAGAGAAGTCATTTGTGAACAGCAGTTGCTGTGGCTCAGGATTCCCAGGAGTGTATATGATGGCAGCAAACGCCGTTTTTGAGGCATCTGTGAAGGCAGTGATGGCTGAAAGGATTGGGTTCCGTGCGGGCAATGGACGGAACGGGTTGGAAAACGCCAATTGAGACATTCCCTGCAGCAATCGGTGATGAGGATAGTGGTTGTCAAAGGAGCCGCGAAAGAGCTCTACCAGGCTCTGCATTTGGGCATTGTTCATGATGAGGGAGGTAACTTCCTTGGCATCTAAAGGCCAGACAATGGTGTGTGGCGGGATGCCATACGTTTGTATGGAGAGAAGTACTAAGTCAGTGGCCAACGCGATCCAGGCCCTTGTAAAAGGGCAGATTTTCGGGAGTTTGCTCCTTGACGTATGCAGAAAAAGGAGAGGGCCATCTTGCCACAAGAGACCTGTGGGAGTGATTGGCGTTGGCAGAACTAAAGCCAAAATTGGAAGGTTAGGGGAGAACCGCTCCAGGCGGCACTGCTGCAGAGCGGCACTAACTTCCTGGACGACTTCTCGAGCAGCAGGAGTGATGGTGATGCTGCGGGTGGCTGCAGTTGGTGGGCTGTCTTTGGTCTGCAAGAGCTCGAAGAGGGGTTGCATCTGCGCTGTTGTGATGGGCAGCGCCGAGCGAAGCCAATTGATTTGTCCACAAAGTTGTTGGAGTTCAGTCAGCGTCATCTTGTGAGAGACATGAATTTGTGGGCTTGTGGGCTGAATGAAGTGATGAAAATGAAAGCCCAAAAATTGAAAAGGAGGTTGGAGGTTTATTTTGTCTGATTGCACGGTAAGTCCGAGGCTTGAAAGGTTTGTCATCACTGCAGAGAGCAGGTCATTGAGGAGCGCGCTGGAGCTCGCTGCTAAGAGAAGGTCATCCATATAGTGGAGAATGTATGTTTGCTCTGGATGAAACTTTGAGCGCAGCGGCTCAATGGCATGGTTGACATAGAGCTGACATATGGTTGGGCTTTTCCGCATACCTTGTGGTAGCACTCGCCATTGGAATTGAAGCGCTGCGCCCTGGTTGTTGGTGCGTGGGACTGTAAACGCAAATCGCGGACAGTCTCGCAGGTGAAGAGGAATAGAGAAAAAGCAGTCCTTGATGTCAATGGTTGCTGCATGAAAATGCTGGGGGACTGCGGTGGGATGCGGGCATCCTGGCTGAGGTGACCCCATTGGTTTGATATGCTTGTTGATCTCACGGAGATCGTGGAGAAGGCGGTATTTGCCAGTGCTCTTTTTGCTGATGACAAAGACTGGTGAATTGTAGGGACTAGTGGATGGCTCTATATGCCCTGCTTGCAGCTGCTCTTTGACGAGGGTAGAGAGAGCCTGCAATTTGTGAGCTGGCAAGGGCCACTGTTCGACCCAGATGGGCTCCTCTGTGTCCCATTCCAGAGGGATAGGGTCAGGTTTTGAGATGGGAGCAGTGGCCCCTAGAAGGGGGGGGGCAGCGCAGCTGGGAAGGCTTCTGTGGTGATTCGGGCCTTTAGTTGGCTGAGGACTCTCCCCCATAAGATGGTCTGGACTGACGAGAGGACGAGTGGGCGAATTTGGCCTTCGTGGCCTTCTCGGTCACTCCAATGCAGAGGCTGGGATGTTTTCCAGGAGGCAGTGGCTCCTGTGGCGCCGATAACTTGAGGGCCGGTCTCCAGGGGCCAGTGATTGAACGCAGCGACTTCGAAGGGAACACAGGAAATTTCAGCGCCAGAATCCAGGAGCCCATCGAGCCATTGCCCATCGATTTTAAGCTCTAAGGAGTGTTTCTGACGGCGCGTGATGGGCATCGTCCACATTATGGCTTGGGAATTTTTCTGGGGGCCTCTTGGGGGTGGGGCTGAGGCCTGCCCCACTGGAAGTTTAAAGGCTGCTGGGAACCTTGGGCGGAACGGCAGTCGCGGGCCCAGTGATAACCTTTCCCACAACGCGGACATGGTGTAGAAGGGCCCCTTGGCCGTCGCATTGGTGGGTCTGAGCGAGGCGCTGGGCCTGGCTGGGAGCACTCACGGACGAAGTGGCCGGGCTGGCCGCACCGAAGGCAGACGGAAGTGGGGCTGGATGAAACAGCCATGGCAGAGGCAAAGGCAGCGGTGAGTGTTTTGACTTGTGGGTCGACGTCACGGCAAGCAAGGACCCATTCATGCAGAGCTTTGTCGCGTATGGGAAGGATTACGGCCCGGAATGGCCCAAGGCACCCGTCAATGACTAACTCTTTGGCTAATGCAAATTGGGCATCCTCGCTGGAAATTTTCCGCTGACAAGCTTCCAGGACACGGGCGACAAATGCTGGGAAGGTCTCATTGGAGTCCTGAAGCAGCTGCGTGAGTTTGGTGGGCTGCTTGGTGGAAACTAGAGAGAATGACCGCTGGACGAGGACCTTTACCCGATGCCAAAACCCTGGGTCAATTTCGAGATAAGAACGAGGGTTTGCATAATTGTTGGTGCCCGTGTATGCATCGGAGGGATCGAGGACGCCAGCCTGGGCATTCTCCACGATTTGCCGGTCAACAGCTGCTTGATAATGGGTGCGCCATTCAATAAATTGACCTGGCGTCAGGATGGCATGGGCTAGTGCGATCCAGTCATATGGGAGGGTCGCCAACTCCTCAAGTAGTTGCTGTGCATAAGGGCTGCCAATTCCGTCTTCCTTTAAAGCTTTGCGGAGGGTCCTGACATCTTCCGCTGTAAAGGGTAGCCAAGTTTGGGGTCGCTGCGGCGTGGGCTGCGGATTTAGCGGATACAGCTGAGGGGTTTGAGGAGGCGTGGCACTGGGGGCCAATGGAGCAGCCAAGGCAGGTGAAGGACTATTGCCGTACGGCGGCGGCAAGGGATAAGCGGAACACGGGTGAGAAAATGGCGGCTTAGCAGCTTCCGGGCGACAACAAGATGGCGGCGGGACCCTTCCGGGCGCCGGCAAAGATGGCGAAGCTGCAATATCCGGCAGCAGACAAGATGGCGCGAGGGGTGCTTCCGGTTTAGTGGAAGATGGCGACCACGCAGTTTCCGGGCCGGAACCAGATGTTGATTGGGCAGGAAGAGGCGGGTAGAGGCGGGAGGAGGAGGACACCGGCAGAGAAGAAGCCGGATGTGCGCCATCTTGGGCAGAAGTGGGGGAAGAAGGCGGAAGTCCACCATCTTGGGGAGCGGCAGGAGTGGTTTCTGTGTGCTGCGGGGAGCTCGGGCGGGGAGGTTCGCGCTCGAGAGCAGCAGCAAGTTGGTTAGACAGAGAGTGAGTGTCGGCGGACTCATCGGGATCACAGTCTAGAGGCCGTTTGGGAGAAGCTTCATAAACGGCTTCGGTCGGAGCACCAAGGAGACAAGCGCGAATGGCAACGAGAACGGGTAAGAGGCCTGCTGGGAAGGTGCGTTTCTCTTGCTCCATGGCGGAGGTGACTCGATCTATGAGTCGCGAGTATGTGTCCGGGCTCCAGAGTTGGCAGGTGGCGAGCCACGGATTAAAAGGGAGCAAGAGATCCCAGTACTTTTGGAGCTGCCGCAAGGAGACGCGGACTCCATTGGCATTGAGCAGGGCAGCGAGGGCCCTGACCTGCGGCGCCTGACGCAATGACAAAGAGGCGCCCATGACGGGATAGGGACGGGATGATGGCGAGGGGTCCCTTGGGGCTCGTCCGGGTGAGGGGTCCCTACCTGGAGAGGAGGACGATCACAGCAGCAGCAGCAGCAGAGAGGGGCCGGGGGAGGAGCCCCACGTTGGACGCCAGTTGTAGCTGAGCAAGAGGGTTTCGTCCTCGCTCAGGCCCAAGAGTCGGGGGGGCTTGCTCCTGCCGATCAGCCGGCGGGGGGTGCCCCGAGAGGGAGCACCGGTTCTCCAGGAGTGACGCGCGATTGGGGAAAAACCATGGAGACCGCTTGAGCGCAAGAACAGGTCTGCTTTATTATGGAAGTACACTTAGCTATATAGGCTTCGGTAGAGGGAGGGGCGTGATGAAGGGAGGTTGGCTAAGGGGCTGCTGTGGACAGGCTGAAGCTGATGGATAGACCTGAGGTAAGCAGTTACTGGGGAAGAGGGCAGATTGTGGGTTGGCAATATGGGTGGGACTGGCGGGAAGGACGGGGGGGCTGGAAGGGGAGGAGGGGTGGAGAAAGGCGGCAACACAGGTGTAGCTGAAGGAGTCCGGCCCAGGACTGCTGACGCCCTCACAGACCCTGTCCCTCACCTGCTCTGTCTCTGGATTCCCCATTACAACCAGTGGTTACTGCTGGCATTGGATCCGTCAGCCCCCAGGGAAGGGGCTGCAGTGGTTGTCAAGAATATGCTATGATGGTAGCACTAACTACAACCCATCCCTCAAGAGCCGACTTTCCACCTCAAGAGACACATCCAAGAGCCAGTTCTCTGTGCGGCTGACCTCCATGACTGCTGAGGACACAGCTGTGTATTACTGTGCAAGAGACACACAGTGAGGGGAAGTCAGGGTGAGCCAAGACACAAACCTCCTTGTTCAGAAAGAAGCTGACAGCAGGGAATGCTCATGACCCACCCACAGCAGAGACTCAATTTCAAGGAGATTTGTGGAAACTGCAGTTCCTGTAATAATATGTTTCTCTTTCTTACATAAAAACATTCAATCTCAAGGGATCCTTCACTGCATCTATTCTAAGAATGCCATTATGTTTCCACATTTCTAACACAGAAAATATATTTGCAATGCTATTTTTATATTATATGATAATTTACATACACATATTAGGAGTTTTCATCATTTTGTTCTTTTGGATTAGCCTGGAAGTGTGCAACAGCTTTTTTTCTTGACATCATGCAATTCATTCTCAGTTTCAATTTCTATGTCCTGATTGTGCCCTGGTAAAATATAATAATAATAATACTTTTGAATTTCCACGTTTGTTTAGTCAATGTTGGGACAAATCATTTCATGGTAGAATAATTTTATCTGAATTGAAAAGTAAAGATCCTGCTTTCTTTCCCAAAATGTAAATACATATTTCATTTCTCTCCCAGGTATTCAGGATGATTAACACCTGGCTCAGCTCAACACCAAAATGTAGAGTCCCATGACCTCAGTGTAAAGGAACAGAAAAAAGATGCAGGCTGGCATGATCCTAGGCTGCATTGTCCAGGTGTCTTATCTTGTTTTCTCCATCATAGGCAGGGCTTATTGTGGCTGTAAATGATCCAAATGAAAAGCAGAGTGAATGTGAGAGGTCAGCTAGTCTGATGGACTTGTAACAACTACCCACTTCTTACTGCTGGTGGATGCCTCAGAGCCTCCTCTATTGTCAGGAACCCTGGGAAGGTATTCCTGAGCTTGTCCCGGCCAGCAGGACGATCAACGGGAGCTCCAGATCCTAGGAGGGAAAGAATGGTATGGCACAAGAGAGACACAAGAACGACAACAAGACAGTATTCTGATCAAGCTGCAAAACTTTATTGAGGGGACTGAGCATATATACTCTAGGGAGGAGGGGCGTGGTGGGTAAGGATAGGTGGTGGTCTGGGATTGGCCGCTGCTGTTGCTAGGGCGGGAGGCAGATTTGAGGTAAGAACTTTTGGCAGGAACTGGTTCTGTAAAGAAAGGGGGAGGGTGACCTAAGCTATTGTTGTATCAGCTCGGGCGGCCATGTTACTGGCATTGCTGAAAGGTAGATTCTATGCATGCTGCCTTAATCGCCCACAACATCTCCTCCCTTTGTTTTTCAAAAGGATGGAGGAAGAATGCTCATCGAGCACTCTTTTGGCATTAACCTGCTGGGGGAAGCAGAGGCCTCATTCCCCATGTTGTTTGTGGCTCTGTTTTTCTGGGGAGGGGAATTTGGTGTAGGATTCGCACAGAGCGAACCCTTATTTGTGCAGAGCGAACCCCTATGCTAATGAGGCGTGCTTCTCAAGGAGCTCGAAAATGGCCTTTAATTGTTTTGACCCTCGTTTGCAGTGCTTTTCCTTGAACCCAGCGATACCAATCAAAGCATTGTTTGGAGTTATATGCTGTTCCCATAGAAGGGGGCTCTTCACCTGTGAGGGTGGGCAGCAGTTAGTTAGTTTAGAGATATACCTTGATCAGCGAGGTGAAGCCGGTGATAGTGCACTTGAATAGGCCTGCTAAGAGTGGAATCGATTTGGTCTTTTACTAGTTGTATAATTCTTTTTATGGCCCAAGGTGCAAAGGATATTACAAGGAGTATAGTTATTAAGTTACCTAATATGGGGAGAATGTAAGGAAGGATTCCGTTGAATCCCCAGGAGGCACCTCCTTGAGCTTCTCACTCACGTTTGCAGTTTGCAATTCCTTCCCTAAGTTTGGACATGGAATCTTTGACTAAGCCAGAATGGTCAGCATAAAAGCAACATTCCTCACCTAGTGTGGCACAAAGCCCTCCTTGCTTAAGGAAAAGTAGATCTAGGCCTCTCCTATTTTGGAGACTAACTTCTGATAAGGATGTAAGGGATTTTTCGAGATGGGTGATTGATGGAGTTTTCAATGCATGCTATATCTTCATCTATAGCAGCTCTCAAGTGGGACAAACCTTGCTTTTGGAGAACGACAGCTGCGGTTCCAGTACCTAGGTCAGCAATACCTAAAAGAGAGGCAATAGTGACAGCCGTAACAAGTTCTCTTTTGTTCCTTGATATGGTTGGAGGTTGTGCATCCCAGTATTGATAAAGGTCTTCTCCTCTATGAAAGACGATGTGGGGCAGCACAGCTACTAAGAGGTACACTTCTTTAGTCTCATTGAGGGCTTTTGCTGATATGCAAGTAGTAAGCCCTGTGGAAGAGCATAGCCATTTTACCCCTGTTGGGGGAATGTAGAATTTACCTGTTGGTGGAGAGGATGACTGTGCACAGACCTTATTAAAGGAGGAGGGGATAGTACCAATGCAATGTCCAGAGTGAATAACAGATTGCATGGTGAGGCCGATTTTTGTTGTATTCCAAGAGCATTGGGGAGGATTATCCCCGTTTGAAGTATTAAATGAGGTATTAAGGGCGACAGCATCATAAAAAGGGGGATTGGCAGAAAAATATAACCAACAACTACGGGTAAAGTTGGGCTGGGAGGAGTTTAGGGAGAGAAAGGCAGATTGGAGCACTGACCAGAATGGGTAATAAGTTGGTTTAGGCTCCATGGAAGTTTTTGAGGGCAACAGTGTTAGGCTGGTAGCAAAGGAAGAATGGGTTGAAATGATTTGATTGGTGGGTTTGTGAGGAGGGGTAGTTGCGATTTGAGGGGATGGGGGTGAAGTTTGGTGAGGAGGGGGAGCGAGCACTATATTTGGCCCAATGGCGATTGATGGTGGCCGTACTGCTTCCTTTTTTATCATGATAAGACTCCCTGAGTTAGTTCCTGATACATAGAGCCTGATACCCCAGGTTCGACCGATTGTCCAAGCAAGGTTATTGGGGAGCTGTACAGTGATATTTAATCCTATGCAGGTCGCTGGGGTAGTGCGGCCGAGCCCATCAGTGGAAGAAGGTTTGCAGTGAGGGGGAGTTCGTGTTAGGGTAAGATATTGATCAGTGGTACTAAGTTTCCAATCAGTGGCTAATGTTTCACACCCCCAGTATGCACAATAGTATTGATTGGGGGTTTTGCAATAAGTTTTTCCAGAATTTGAGGCTGGGCACATGTAGACCTGGCCGAGGTTAAGATTTTGGCATACGCCAGCATCGCCTCCTCTACGGGAAATACTGGAGCTGCTATTGGCATTGGGGAAAGTGCCAGGGAGAAACAGGGAAGTGACATTAAAGATAAAGGAAGGTGCCCCCGCGGTAATGGTGAAATTTACAATTTTTGAATCTTCCCATTGTATTAGGGACCAATTCCAAGGCTGGTGGGGGTTAGTTTAGAGGGAAGTGTTGCTTAGGTTATTGAGCACACTTTGCAGGAAAAAATGTAGGGTGACAGCCTTAAACGGCAGTGGACTTAATAAGGCCATGTTACTGAGGGCTGTAGGTGTTTAAGGAAGGCAAGCTAGCAGGGTGAAGCACCCTACAATGCATAAATACGTTACAGCAAGAAGGTTTTTTTCTAGTAGGTTCCAATCTTTTGGGGCAACGGTTGCTAATCCGGCTGTGAACAGCAATGCCAGAAAGCCAATTGGCAGGAGCCAATAGTTATTGTGGCAATAATTCATGTGGCTTTAGTGATGGAGCAAACCTGTACGTTGAGCTTCTTTAAGTTGCAGGCTGTATGTGGATTCTCTGCGTGGAACGTGAAATCAAATGAGGTTTCTCCACACAGGTTACAGCAAGGTTGGCAGTTTTTTATTGGCAATGTGCTGGAAGAGAAAAAAAAATTTCTTTTCTCAGGGAGGGGTTTGTTCCCTGGAAAGGTTGTTGTTAAAGGGGAGAGGGGTTTTTTCCAATAGTGGAGGATTAACATGTCTTATTAATCTTTCTGGCAGCCAGCGAGGGCCTTCTTTTTCTTGGTCATATATGCAAGCAGAGTCTCGCCCCCAGATGATAACGGGGTCGGGCCCATTCCATTTCGATGTTGAGGGGTCACGCCACATAATGGTGGCTTGTTGCGTTTGTGTTTTGGGATGCCAGTGCCTATCGGCTGCAGAGTGCCCTTCTTGATCCAGAGTTAGGAAGTTGAGGACAAAGAGAGCATGATGTAAAAGATCTCGGGGGCGTTGTTTTATGAGATCAAGAGTGCTATCAGCTAGACGGCACAAGGCATTTTTTAGGGTGCGATGTGCTCGTTCTACTATTCCTTAGCCCTGGGGGTTGTATGGTATTCCTGTATTATGTACGATTTGTAATTTTTGACAGAAGGTTTGAAAATTTTTTCCAGTGTATCCAGGTCCATTGTCTGTTTTAATGAGCTTAGGCTGGCCTAGAATAGTGAAACAATGTAGTAAATGAGAGATAACATGTTTTGAAGCTTCTCCTGATTGTAGGCTAGCTAAAATAAATCCGCTGTATGTGTTAATGAAAACATGAATATATTTGAGTTTCCCAAAACTGGCAAAATGGGTGATATCCATTTGCCAGATTTCGTTTGGGATAAGTCCTCTTGGGTTGACTCCTAGGTGAGGGACTGGCAATTGGGTTACACAATTTTTGCAGGTTTTAACAATTTCCTTTGCTTGTTCTCTAGTAATATTGAATTTTAGTTGGAGAGTGTTTGCATTTAGGTGATGTTGTGCATGGGCTTGGGAAGCTAAGGTAAAAGAGTTGCAAAGATTGGGACATATTAGCTGAGTGGCAGCGTCTGCTAATGCATTGCCTTCTGCAAGAGGGCATGGTAGACTTTGGTGGGCACGGAGATGCCCTACGAAGAAGGGGTGTTATCATTTGAGAATTAGTTTTTGTAACTGTGAGAATAAGGGGACTGCAGTGGAGGAGGGTTTGATAAATGGAGTGGTTTCTAATAGCGGTATAGACTGGGCTATAGATGTACTATCAGTGTATAAATTAAAAGGTTGGTTTTGAAGGCAGGAAAAAACTTGCAGGACTGCGTAGAGCTCGACAAGTTGGGCTGACGTATAGGGAGAATGCATGGAAAAGGCTTGACCCTAACTGCAGTCCCATTAGCTGATCCATCAGTAAAGACTAAGGTGGCCAAGTCTATGGGTTTTGTTTTAGTGACTTTAGGGAAGGTGAATTGATGGATTTTGCGAACTGAATTAATGGATCACCAGGGTAGTGGTTATCAATATTGCCTGGAAAAGAAAAGCATGCGATATCCCATTCGTCGTTGGTTTGGGAGAGCCAATGGATTTGATCCTGAGTGTACAGAACAATAAGGGAATCGGGGTCTTTTCCAAACAATTGGCGACTAGTTTGCCGGCCTTTTATTATGAGGGCAGCTATAAGAGAAATGTATGATGAGAGCATCTTTGATGGAGTAGCGGAGAGTTGAACCCAGAGCAATGGGTGACCTTGTCCATTTTGCTGTTTTATGTTTGATTGCCAGAAAACTCCTGTAGGTGTATGAACTGTAGCTAGAATTATAAATATTAAGGGTTGGTGGTAATTTATTTGATAACAGGTTTGACTTTGGATAGCTTGATTTATTAAGATAAGCGCTTGCATTGCCTCTGGAGTTAGGCTTCAGGGAAAGGAGGGGTTTGCGTCACCTTTTAAGATATTATAGAGTGGCAGAAGGGTTTCAGTGGGTTGTTTTAGGTAGGGGCGGAACCATTGAATGTCTCCTAGAAGATTTTGGAAATCATTTAGAGTTAATAGATGGGAGGTTCGCAGCTGAATGCGGGGTGTTAAAACTTGTTGGTGCCAAAGCTCGAAACCCAATTAGGAAAAGGGGTTTGAAGTTTGCACCTTATCAGGGGCTATTTGAAGACCTCTTTCAGTTAAGTATTTTAGAAGGTCTTGAAAACAAAGGTGTAGGTTGGACAAGTTTTGACCTACTAACAGGATATCATCCATATAATGAAGGATATAGATTTGTGGCCATAGTTGCCAGATGGGGTTAATAGCGTCGGCAACAAATTTTTGACATAAAGTTGGACTATTGGCCATGCCTTGTGGTAAGACTTTCCATTGAAATCGGGGCATAGGGCCTTGGAAGTTAATTTGAGGAACACTAAAGGTGAAATGTTGCCTGTCTTTCAGGTGAAGCGGTGTGGAAAAAAAAACAATCCTTTAAGTCTATAACTATTTTGTGAAAGTCAATAGGAATAGCAACTGGTGAAGGGAGACCAGGTTGCAGTGCCCCCATGGGCACCATTGCTTTGTTCACAGCTTGTAAGTCTTGTGATAGTCTCCATTTACCTGTTCTCTTTTTTATGACAAAAATGGGAGTGTTCCAAGGGGACTGAGTGGGTTCAATATGTCCGGTGTTAAGTTGTTCCTGTACTAACTCTATAGCCGCTAGGGTTTTTTCCTGAGTTAGGGGCCATTGATCAACCCATACTGGCTCCATGGATTTCCAGGAGATTTTTTCAGCATGGGGTACAGGGATGTCAATGGCCATCAGGTTAAATTTTGAGAGAGCCCGAGTCCTGTTTTAGTTGTATTAGGTGTTATAGAGATGGGCTGCTTTGTCCCTTGATTAGTTTTGCCCAGGCCTTTGTCAGGGAGAAAGTTCATTTTGAGCATTTGAGCAGTAACTACATCGCTGGGGCTGCACATAAAAATTTTCATTTGCATTAGAATATCTCTGCCCCAGAGATTAACGGGGAGATGGGGGATAATATACGGTATAACTGTACCAGTGCTTCCTTCCTCATCTTCCCGTTTTAGGGTTTGTTCACTTTGTAGAGGATTTGTGGCTTCACCTATTCCTTTTAAGTGGGTGGCAGCGGCTGTGAGGGGCCAGGATTTTGGCCAGTGGTTTGCAGATATAACTGTGGAATCGGCTCCTGTGTCTAAGATTCCCTCAAATAGCTTGCCATTAAGTTTTAGTTTTAAGGTGGGCCAATTATGGGATATTGGTTGTGCCCAAAAAACATCGGAAGATCCAGGGCCTTCTGTGGGGTGCTGGAGCTTTTTGAAGTTTGAGTTGATATGTCGAATGGGGAATATTATAAGTTGTGCTATTCGAGTGCCAGAAGGAATATGAATAATATTGTTTGAGGTGGTTGCAATTATTTGTATTTCACCCTTAAAGTCATTATCTAGTACACTTGGGATAATTTGGATTCCGTGCAGGGTGACTCTAGTTCTTCCTAAAATGAGACCAAAGGTATTTGGGGGCAGAGACCCATAGATCCCTGTAGGTATGAAGAGAGGGCTGGTTTCTGGGGTTAATATTGACTTGAAGGCGGTACAGAGGTCCATTCCTGTGCTCCCTGCTGTGGCTCTCCATAGGTCTGAGATGCAGCAGCATGGTTTATGTTTGGGAGCGCAGGGACTGCGACTGGGGAAGGTCAAACAAACCGTACTGTCCCTGGGTTTGTTCTGGTCGGGGCCTGGGGCTGGCCCCATTGCAAGTTTCCCTGGGGCTTAGGCCTAAGGGGTTGGCCATTAATATCTATGCAGGAGTGACACTCGGATGTCCAATGAAACCCTTTTTTACAAGGGGGGCAAATAGAGGGTGGCAATGAGGGTTTCTTAGAGATGAATGAGGAGGAATTGACTCTTGGTACGGGGCAATTTTTTGCAAAATGGCCAGGTTGTTTACAGTTATAGCATGTAGGAGGCTTACTTTGTGCTGCAAAGTTTTGGAGGGTGGCGCCAATGGCTATTCCCAGAGTTTGAGTGGGCCCGATGCCAGAACAAAGTTTTATGTAGTTATTAAGATCGGTTTGCGAAAAGGGCGAATTGCGGCTTGGCAGGCAGCGTTGGCATTTTCAAAAGCCAGATGTTTAATGAAATCACTATCACTCTCACTGGCCCCAAATAAACACTCAGCCATATTTTGTAGGCGGCTGAGGAAATCGGTATATGGTTCATCGGGTCCTTGCCTTAATTTAGCGAGACAGGCAGTGGCAGCACCCTTTTGCGGAAGTTTTTTCCATGCTCTAAGGGCTGCTGTTTGTATTTGTGCTATAAGGCCAGGGGGAAACTGGGCTTGTTTGTTATTTTGATGGTAGGGGCTTTGACCTAAAAATTTGTTTAATGTCCATTTTTTAGAGGCAGCTTTACGGGCATTACGGGTGGCATACTTTTTGCAGTGTTCTTCATAATCGGATTTCCACAACAGGAAATCGCCACCAGACAAGGCAGCTCTAGCTAATTGAAACCAATCGTTGGGAGTAAGTTCTTTCTCACTGATGCTTTCTAATAATGCGAGTGTGAAGGGGGCGGTGGCACCATAAGCATTCACCGCCTTTTTTAATTTTTCTAAATATTTTAAACTAAGTTTCTTATATTTAGCTGTTGTTGTAGTACTAACTTCCTCTTTCTCTCTCCGTGTAGTACTAACTTCCTCTTGTTCTCCCTCGTCAGAGCTGGGGGGGGTCTTCCTCACTTTTGCTACTCGAAGCGCCATTTTGAGACCTGGCGGCGCCATCTTGGGAGCTGGAGGTGCCATCTTGGGAGCTGGCGGCAGGGTCTTTGCACTGACTACGCGTGACTGAAAAGCATAGGTATGGTGAGCACAATGGGGGTGGGGTGAGTGGACATTTTCTGGGAGTGGTAGGGCAGCAATGGTTTGAGTTGCCGACCGGAGTTCGGCGAGTAAATCGGCGGCCAGCTGCCGCTCTTGATTAAAGATTTCTTTAAAGTTATTGGCATGTAGTCAGAGATTTTTTGTTATCTTTTCTAAAGCGTGGAATTGAGGCAGAGATGTGGCTGGATAAAAAGGGGGATACGGATCGGGAAAATTTGGATTATAAGGGGGTGGCCGAAATGGGGGAAGGGAATTGGTCTCGAACATGGAAGGGATTTTAGCTTTTGGTTTCGTCTCTGGGTTTTCAAAAAGAGGGGGGGTTTTAGCCTCTGGTTCGATTTTGGCTTGATCGGGCGCTAGACTAGCTTGACTGGTTGGGGTATTTGGCCTACTTTTGTTGGGGTTTTTGTTAAGGGGGCTTTCATGCATATTAATTATTACTGAGCTGCATGCTGAAGCGGGACGAGAATGCTCCTTCAAAGCTTCCTCTCCCTTTTTGCAAAGTTCTTGAATGTCTGGAGCAGAAAAATGGACTTTTAGGGTTTCAGAAATAAGACTCCAGTAAGAAAAGGCAGTAACTGGGACTTTTTCTGGCCCAAAAGTTTTGTAATAGTCTTGTAGGCAGTCTCCGACCCTTTTCCAACACTTATGATCTATGGTACCTTCTAGAGGGAACTAAGGGCAGGTTTTTAACAAAAATTCAAAAAAGCATGTGAGATCCTTTTTCTTAACTCTAGTTCCTCATGCCTTGAGTGCCTCTTTCAATTGTTTCATATATAAACTATGTTGGGAAGTTCCTTGTCCCATGGTGGGGGAGGGGGGATGTAGGGTGGCACCGTGTGGGAGCGCGGCGACAGCAAGGGTCGGCTCGTCTCCAGGCGCCGGTGCGAGTCGGACCCGGGTGGCGGGAATGGGCGTTAAGGCCCTCCGCTTGGGGTTCGGGCGTACTGCCCGCCCCTCTGCCCAGCTGCACCCGCTTCCCCCTCGGTGGCCTAACCCCGCCTCTCCCCCGAGGGCCACCGCCGCGCCATGACAGCCCCACCTCGCTGCCTCCGAGAACCCTGGCTACCCTGTCTTCTGCCCGCAACCAGTGATGCACCCCTGCACGAACCTATCAGCCATCTGCCACCCCCCAGCCACGACCCTGCCCCTCCCCCGTCTTCGCCCTATATTAACCGCTGTACTTCCTGAATAAATCAGACTTGCGCACAGATCCTGGTCTCCTCGGTAGTCTTCTTCCTACCGCGCGTCCTCCGCACCTTGCCGGCCCCGGAGCGCCTTCTCAGAAGGCCCCTCCGTGTGTTGCAGCCCTCTGCCCGAGCCCACACCACCCCTGCAGCGGCCCTCCAGGTGAGCCCACACTGCGACAGGGGGAGCCTACCTTTTTTCTTTTTTCTTTTTTCTTTCTTTCTTCTTTTCACCAACATTGGGTGATTTCTCAATGGATCTGTCTCACAAGCGAGTCCCTCGTGGAGATCTCTGGTGATGGATCTGTCTCACGAGCGAGTTCCCTCGTGGCAATCCTGGGTGCGGTTAGAGAGAGTACTCTCTTCTTTAGTGTGGCGTTCTATCCCTCAGAGGTTTCGTGCCCCACGTTGGGTGCCAGTTTGTCCTGGCCAGCGGGATGATCAATGGGAGCTCTGGATCCTAGGAAGGAAAGAAAGGTATGGGACAAGAGAGACACAAGGAACGACAGCAAGACAGTATTCTGATCAAGCTGCAAAACTTTATTGAGGGGACTGAGCATATATACTCTAGGGAGGAGGGGGCATGGTGGGTAAGGATAGGTGGCGGTCTGGGATTGGCCGCTGCTGTTGCTAGGGAGGGAGGAAGATTTGAGGTAAGAACTTTTGGCGGGGACTGATTCTGTAAAGAAGGGGGGAGGGTGACCTAAGCTATTGTTGTATCAGCTTGGGCGGCCATGTTACCGGCATTGCTGAAAGGTAGATTCTATGCATGCTGCCTTAATCACCCACAACATGAGCTAGCACCTGTAAGGAAGGTATGGAACTCTCCTCAGAGAAATGAGAAAAAGAAATGCAGGGCAGGGTTTGTTTGAACCCTAGTTTCTTGGCTGAAAGGCTGTTTTTTTTTTTTTCCTCAGGAGAGGCTCAGGCTTACTTGCCTCACTCATTCCCTGGAGCTGGACCCTGAAAGCTGCACTTGTGCTGTCCCTTGAGGACCTCTGTATTTCTAGGGTGGACCCAGACCTAGGAGATATGAGCCCTGAAGAATGACACCTAGATTAGAATTATGTGAGACAACAATAGACAGGAAGGAAGGTTCCTGTGATTATTGTCCAGTCTCTTCCATTCTTGTATGAAAAGACCTGATATCCTGGCCATTGGGTGAGCTCCAGGAATCCCATGATGCTTGTTAGGTAGCTGGTTTCCAGGGAGGTATTGCATTCATTCTATATTGGGTTAGTGGAGGTGGATATATGAATATCAAAATGTAATAGACATGAGATTATCCTAATATGATGTGAGGCAACATTGTAGAATTTTCAGAAAGTTTGATAGATCCAGCCCTCTCCTCGCTGAGGTTCAACTCTGACTCTACTATATACCTTTACATTGCAAAATCTGAGGATATGAGTTTCAGACATGTTGTGTAATAACGAACAGTTGCACAACTGTTGTTAATATGTGTACTGTATACTTTCTTTTTGCCCCAGGGTGATCTGCATACTTTTTAATTTTTTTTAATCTTTAATTTAATTTTTATATTTTTATTTTTTATGAGATACTGGGGATTGAACCCAGGTCCTCATATATGGGAAGCAGGCAGTAAACCATCTGAGCTACTGCTGCTCCTAATTTTTATTTTTATAGGAGAAGTTATGAACTTACAAAAAGTCATGCATAATGTATAGAGTTGCATGCATCACTGTTCCACCAATCCTTTACATTGTTGTGGAGTAATTGTTACAGATTATGAAAGAACATCATCAAACTATTTCCATTCACTATGGTGCACAGCTGTATACATTCCTTTTAATGTGTTCTTCCCTATATTTTTCACTGACATTTGTATAAATTTAATTAGTTAAGCATAAGAGCCTCACTGCCCACAAAGATGTATGGTTTAAGAACCACATGCAATGGGAGCAGTGGGAATCCAGAATGTGAAAGTGGTTCTGGGAAAGTTGAGGTCCTTCATGGCTTCCTCTAAACTCCAGTTTCCAGGGAAGATCCAGATGCATAAAGAAGATGCTCATATCTGTATTCTGAGTAGGAAAACATAAGAAAAAAACTTTCTTAACAGTTAGAAATGTCAATTTCCAACATAGAAACAAGCTGTACAAATTCTGCTCGCAGCTACATCATCCAATAGTGTTCCCTTTATAGACAGGTGGTGAAAAATCACATAGACACTACAGTGTGAAAACACCTGGGAAGTTTCCAGTGAAAAGTTGAAACACATGGACATACTAAGGACTGAGTCTACGATCAACCCAGATGAGGAGTCAATGGGACCCCACACTCTGTAATGTGTGCTGCCCAATGACCTCTCATCTTGCCTGGAGCAGGATGTTATGATGAAGAAAGCTGTAAACTCATTAAACAATGTGCTCCTTAGAGAGGAGAAGAAGGAGAAACCAGGTACTTCCCTATCATAGTAGGGCTCTCATGGCATTCAGAATTAACATCTACCATCAAAGATCTCTCTCTGTGGACTAATAGACTCTCTGAACTGGAGTGGCACCTGGGCTGGCATTATGGTTTGGAAGCAGAACACTTCCTTTCTAGTTTCTGAGGTCTACACATGGAAGGATATTTCATCTCAGGTTAAATCATCCACAGAATGTCACCAATACATGATAAGATTATATAGATGGGAGACTGGTAACCTATGTACAGATATTATTCACATAGGTTTAGGGGTTCTATTTGAGGCTGCGGTGAGTTAAGAATTATGAGCAATTTCAGATGAGCTAAATTTATTTTGTTTGTGAGATGCACATGTTAAAGGGGACCTGGAAAATGTGATTAAATAAGGACCTTGGCATTGGAAAATTATCCCAGACTGCCCAGGTAAGCCCTTAAAGTCATCACAATTTCCCACATAAACAGGGAGCAGGGAAATATACTAATTCAGAATAAGGAGCAAGTTGATGACTTAAGCATGATTCTTCCTTGCTGACTTTGATAATGAAGAAAATGAACATGAGCCAAAGAATAAATCTCTGAAAGTGGGAAGGACAAGAAAAGATAATTTCCCCTGGTTACTCCAGGGAGAGCAGGTCTTCCTGTGGCCCCCCTGCCTTTGCTATAATGAATCTACTTCAGAAGTCTGGATGCCAGAACAATAACAGAATAAATGTGTGCTGTATACTATTGTGATTATTTGTTACAGCAGCCATGAAAAATACAATATTTAGTGCAAGTTAATATGTGTTGGTTACCCATCTGCTCTGTCTCCACATAAGGGGATTCCATGATGGAAAGTAAAACATGTTGTTCATGAAACCTTGACCCCTCCACACAAGCAGGGTGAGAGGATTGGTGTACATGTCTGCAAAAATTAAAATAACCTCTGTGCTGGCTCCATTGAATGCTCTGGCACATGATAACTGAAAATTCCTGTAGATCATATAAAAAGGCTTCCTCAGTTAAATTTCTTGAAATATCTGAACACTTGCAATATAAAGTCACCTCATCTCAACATCCCCAAAATATCAATAATGACACCATCAACACAAACCCCAAATCTCATCTCAGTCTCATCACTGGGATGAATGGGACACAGTGTTGGAGAAACCACAATGATGATAAGTCTAGATATGGAGGCAGAATTATCTACAGATTTCTCAGGTATAACTATTTTTTTTCAGATATTTTGTCAATTTTTTGTCTTTATTTATATTTTTAATGTTACATTAAAAACATATGAAGTCCCCCTATACCCCCCACCCCCCTCACCCCAGTCCACTCATATGTTAAATGAAGTAGAGGCTTTCTTCTCCAATTAGAGAGGCAATTATGGAACTTAAAAATCAAACTAGGGAAGCAGGTTGGCTCAACTGATAGAGCATCTGCCTACTATATGGGAGGTCCAGAATTCAAACCCAGGACCTCCTGACCCATGTGGTAAGCTGACCTATGTACAGTACTGATGTATATAAGGAGTGCCATGCCATGCAGAGGGGTCTCTCATGTAGGGGAGCCCCATGCATAAGAAATGCATCCTGTAAGCAGAGCCTCCCTGCATGAAAAAATCACAGCCTGCCCAGGAGAGGTGCTATATACATGGAGAGTTAACGGAGCATGATGACACAACAAAAAGATACATAAATTCCCAGTGCTTTTGAAAAGAATGCAAGGGACACAGAAGACACAGTGAATGGACAAAGAGAGCAGACAACAGGGGGAGGAAAAGGGAAATAAATAAATAAAAAATATATCTTAAAGAAAAATCAAACTCAACAAAGCACACTAAAAACTTGGCTAAATGGTTACAATGGCTAAACCATTCAACACAATTTTCCAATATAAATTTTAAATGGTGGGCCACAATAAGTGGATTAATTTGTCTCTGTGTTGTTATATTTATATGAAGGTGATTCTTCTTCCAACTATGGTAATGTACCACACAATGTTATGAGTACCTGGCTGCCATATATACAACTACTCAAATAGAACAACCTGCTCTTAAAAGAAAGGGGAAGTGTGGGGATTAGTTTCACCACCTTGGCAAGGGCACGGGTAAATGATTTATAAAAGCTCATCTCTTCTTGCTTCAGAGCAGAAATAGTTCTGTCCTTGCTTACCTCTGCACAAGGTATCTATTTTTGCTTGAAGTTTGAAAATGACTTCTTCTTGCATTTCTGCTGCTAGATAGGATATGAGTTTAGGGACAAGGTTTCTTTTTTTTTTGTTTTTATTTTTATTTTTTTAATTCATTTTTTTAAAAAATATTACATTCAAAAAATATGAAGTCCCATTCAACCCCACCGCACCCACCTCCCACTCCCCCCACAGCAACACTTTCTTCCATCATCATGACACATCCATTGCACCTGGTAAGTACATCTCTGGGCATCACTGCACCCCATAGTCAATTGTCCACACGATAGCCCACACTCTCCCACGTTCCATTCAGTGGGCACTGGGGGGATCTACAATGTCCCGTAGTTGTCCGTGAAGCACCACCCAGGACAATTCCAAGTCCCGAAAACGCCTCCCCATCTCAACTCTTCCTCCCATTTCCCGCACCCAGCAGCCACCATGGCCACCCTTCCCAAACTAATGCCACATTTTCTCTGTGGACATTGGATTGGTTGTGTCCATTGCACATCTATGTCAAGTGGGGCTTAGATTCCACATGGATACTGTATACAATCCTCCCGCTTTCAGTTGTAGGCACTCTAGGCTCCATGGTGTGGTGGTTGACATTCTTCAACTCCATGTTAGCTGATAGGGTAAGTCCAATAAATCAGAGTGTAGGAGCTGAAGTCTGTTGAGGCTCAGGGCCTGGCTATCATATTGTCAGTACAGAGATTCAAATCCCCTAAATATACCTTAAATCCCAACATCAACAACAATTCCAATAAAGTAGCATGAAAGTCTTGTGAAAAGAGAACCCATCTGAGTCCAGTTCCATCACGCAGAAACACCACCTCTAAAGAAGGGCCATCTGACATGGCAGTGAACCCCATCTGCCATGACCATAGAACGCGTGGGTCTCTTTAGCCCTCAAAAGAACCAATACCTGGGGTTGTATCTACTTTATCTGTCTCTTAGACTCTGCTCAGTTGTGCATAAGAGCAATCCTTCTGACAACCTCCAGACTCTTTTTTAGAGACTTGTAGCCACATAAACTCATTTCTCCTTTCCATTTCCCCCTTATATTTGGTCAAACAGCATTTTAAAGTCATGTTATTATATGTAGACAGGGATATTCTACTGATCCGCATTGAACCCTTAATTCAAGGTTATTTTCTAGTTGCATCTTCAGCCTGTATTTGGTAGTGATTCCTCGGTGCAGGGAGGCTCATCCCCGGGTGTCATGTCCCATGCTGGGGGGAATGCACTGCATCTACATGCTGAGTTTGGCTTCGAGACTGGCCATATTTGAGTAACATGAAGGCTGTCAGGAGGAAACTCCTAGGCACAGTGCTGCTCTAGGCCTTGTTCTTATTGCAGGCATGTAGGCTCACAAGCATAGTCATTAGTATCAGGAGCCCACTGTTGGACACTCATTCCTTCCTGGTTCTTACTGTTGCACCTGGGGGACTGCCGCTGCTCCCCTAGGGACCATGACAGAGCCTCCCCAGCCAGGAACCCAGTACCCCCAGCTGCTGTTTTTGTTTCCACAATGAGCATATCGAAACATTACCATGCACCCTGGACATATGCCCTGCATAACTCCCTGTCAATATATAGCCTGTCAAT
This sequence comes from Dasypus novemcinctus, assembly GCF_030445035.2. NCBI lineage: Eukaryota > Metazoa > Chordata > Mammalia > Cingulata > Dasypodidae > Dasypus > Dasypus novemcinctus. The sequence continues at coordinate 57,073,622 of NC_080691.1, read as the reverse complement.
AACATCCCATACCAGTATTCCTCCGCCGCCATTGTTGAACCACTCTGTGATCCAAAACATCCTGTAATGTGAATCCCAATATACTGTCAGGTTCCCTTACTAGTAAAATGGAATATAGCAATGAGTTTAAAGGTTAGATCTAGAGTACATATTCATTTGGAAAGATTTCTACATCCTATCTTTTTCTTTTCTTTTTTCCTAATTATTGAGCTTCTCTTCACAAGAGTCTTAGATCACAGTAATTCATATATACAATATACAGTACTCCCACACATCTACCATAAAACCTTTTCCCTTCCACAGCGATAATCTTTTAACTTATTCATATCATATTTACTGAGACTGCTGTACAGACTCTGAAACAATAGCTTTCAAACAAGGTGCCATCTGTGCTTACAATGTGGTCCATACTTTAGGATATACAGTTTTCTAAATTTTTTAGTTGTCCTATGTTTTACATTATGGTTTACATTATTAGTCTGTGATCCCCTATATGTTTTTGGTGTAATATTACATGTTTTATATTCATCCTCGTGTACTCTCGTGAAACTCCTCTCTTGCCCCCCCCCCATTTACCTTGGTTCCATCCATTCAACATCCATTTTCCCCTCCCCTTGGGGCCCACAGCGACAGCCAATCTCCATTTGCTGAGGAGGCACATCCAGAGATACTTGCAACAGTGTTCATGGCCTGACTTGCTCAACTGCCCTAATGCCCTGGGAGCCACCCTTTCTCTTGAGAGATACAGTTCTCTCTATTTGATGGCTTTAGTCCTCCCCAGGATGTAGGTCCACCCCAACTCTCACTTCTTGGGTCTCTACCCAATGGTACAACCCACCCTGGAAAATGAGCCTTCAGACATTCCCCAGGAGACCGTCCCACATCAGACCATCCCCTCCGAGCATCCTAAACAGGTAACCCTCCTAATTATATTTGGATACGATTTTCTCAGCATTTTAGTCTCAACCAATACCTGACACTCTCCTATGTTCGTATGTTACCCCTCTCTCCCTTCAATTTTGTGGGCAATATTACCCATCTGCCCTTCCCCAGCCCCCCTCAAACCCACAAAGCCCCACCCGAAGGCAACCCCTTGCCCCCATTTTGTCTCTTTTTTGTGCTCATACTTACTGCCAGCTCTTCATAGATTCCACCCCTGTAGACATCGGCTCACATCCTTCCTCCACCCCCTGATTTCCTTGTAAGCCTATTTTCCAGTCTCTACCTCTCTGAGACAGCGTGCTTATTTCATATCATTGAGGTCATGTAGTATTTGTCCTTCAATGCCTAGGTTGCTTCATTCAACATAAGGTTCTCAAGATTCATCCATGTTATCACGTGTGTTTGTAGTGTATTTGTTCTTACAACCTAGTAGTATTCCATTTGTGTATATACCACATTTCATTGATCTACTCGTCTGTTGTTGGGCATTTGGGTTGATTTCAACTTTTGGCGAAGGTGAACAATGCTGCTATGAACATTGGTGTACATATATCAGTTTGTGTCCTTGTTTTCAGTTCTGCTAGGTATATACCCAGCAGTTGTATTACTGGGTCATATGGCAAATCTATGGTTAGTTTTTGAGAAACCGCCAAACTGTCCTCCAGAATGGTTGGATCCTTCTGCATTCCCACCAGCAGTGGATGAGGGTTCCCATTTCTTCACATCCTCTCCAGCATTTGTAGTCTTCTGTTTTTTTCATAGCTGCCAATCTTATGGGAGTAAGATGGTATCTCATTGTAGTTTTGATTTGCATTTCCCTGATAGCTAGAGATTTGGAGCTTTTTTTCATGTGCTTTTTAGCCATTTGTATTTCTTCTTTGGAGAAGTGTCTGTTTAAATATTTTTCCCATTTTTTAAATGAGTTGTTTATCTTTTTATTTTCAAAATATATGATTTCTTTATATATGCAAGTTATAAGTCTCTTATCAGATATATGGTTGCCAAATATTTTCTCCCATTGTGTGGGTTCCCTTTTTACTTTCTTGACAAACTCCTTTGATGTGCAGAAGCCTTTAATTTTGAGGAAGTCCCATATATCAATTTGTTCTCTTGCTGCTCGTGCTTTTGGTGTGATATTCATGAAGCCATTTCCTATTACAGGGTCATGTAGATGTTTCCCTACACTGCTTTCCAAGATCTTTATGGTCTTGGCTCTTATATTTAGGTCTTTGATCCATCGTGAGTTGATATTTGTATAAGGTGTGACATGGTAATCCTCTTTCATTCTTCTACATATGGATGTCTATTTCTGCAGGCACCATTTGTTGAATAGGCCATTCTCTCCCAGTTGAGAGGGTTTGGTGGCTTTATCGAATATTATATGGATATATATATGAGGTTCTATATCAGAACTTTCAGTTCGATTCCATTGGTCTGTCTCTCCTTATGCCAGTACCATGCTGTTTTCACTACTGTAGCTTTGTAGTATGTTTTGAAGTCAGGAAGTGTGATTCCTCCAATTTCATTTTTCTTTTTCAATATGTCTTTGGCTATTCGGGGCCTCTTTCCTTTCCAAATAAATTTCATAGTTTTTTCAGTTCCTTAAAGAAGGCTGTGTTGATTTTTATTGGGATTGCATTGAATGGTAGGATAGTCATCTTAATAATATTCAGTCTTCCGATCCATGAACAAGGAATATTCTTCCATTTATTTAGGTCTTCTTTGATTTCCTTGAACAGTCTTGTATAGTTCTTGGTGTATAAGTTTTTTACATCTTTAGTTAAATTTATTCCTAAATATTTGAATTTTAGTTACTATTGTGAATGGTATTTGTTTCTTAATTTCCTCCTGATCTTGCTCATTATTGGTGTACAAAAATGCTACTCATTTTTGCGCATTGATCTTATAACCTGTGACTTTACTAAACTCATTTATGAGTTCTAGAAGCTTTGTTGTATACATCTCAGGGTTTTCTATGTATAGGATCATGTCATCTGCAAAAAATGAAATTTTGACTTCTTCCTTTCCAATCTGAGTGCCTTTTATATCTGGTTCATGCCTCAGTGCTCGAGCAAGTTCTTGTAAGACAATGTTAAATAGAAGGGGAGAGAGTGGGCACCCTTGTCTTTTTCCTGATCTTAGAGGGATGGATTTTAGGATTTCTCCATTGTAAATGATGTTGGCTGTAGGTTTTTCATATATACTCTTTATCATGTTCAAAAAATTTCCTTGTATTCTGATCTTTTGGAGTGTTTTTATCAAGAAAGCGTTCTGTATTTTGTCAAATGCTTTTTCTGCATCTATAGATATAAACATGTGATTTTTTTCCTTCAATCTGTTTATATGCTGTATTACATTGATTGATTTTCTTATGTTGAACCATCCTTGAATACCTGTAATGAATCCCACTTGGTCGTGGTGTATAATTCGTTTAATGTGTTGTTGAATACGATTAGCAAGTATTTTGTTAAGTATTTTTGCGTCTAGGTTCACTAGAGAAATTGGTCTGTAATTTTCCTTTCTTATGGTGTCTTTGTATGGCTTTGGTACTAGGGTAATGTTGGCATCATAGAAGGAGTTAGGCAATGTTCCTTCTGTTTCGGTTTTTTGGAAGAGTTTCAGCAGGATTGGTGTTAGTTCTTTCTGGAATGTTTTGTAGAATTCACCTGTGAAGCTATCTTGCCCTAGTCTCTTCTTAGTTGGTAGGTTTTTAATGACTGATTCTATCTCTATATTGTGATTGGTTTGTTGAGATCTTCAATTTCGTCTTTCGTCAGTATAGGCTACTTATGTGTTTCTAGGAATTTGTCCATTTCCTCTAAATTGTCATTTTTGTTGGAATATTGTTTTTCAAAATATCCTCTTATGATAGTCTTTATTTCTGTCACTGAAATAAAGTCACTGGTGATGTCTCCTTTCTCATTTCTTATTTTGTGTATTTGCATCTTCTCTCTTTTTTTCTTTGTTAGTCTTACTAAAGGTTTGTCAATTTTATTGATCTTCTCAAAAAACCAGCTCTTGGACTTGTTTAACTTTTAAAGGGCTTTCTTATTTTCCATTTCATTTAGTTCTGCTCTTATCTTTGTTATTTCTTTCCTTCTTCCTGTGGGATTACTTTGTTGTTTTTTTCTAATTCCTCCAAATGTGCAGTTAGTTCTTCATTTTTTGCTCTTTCTTCTTTTTTGATGTATGAATTTATGGCTATAAATTTCCCTCTCAGTACTGCTTTTCTTGCATCCCATAAATTTTGGTATGTTGTGTTATCATTATCATTTGTTTCAAGGTAGTCATTGATTTCTTTTGAGATTTCCTCTTTGACCCACTGTTTTCCTAATAGTATGCTGTTTAATTTCCATATCTTATTGTGAAATCTGGGCTTCTGGCCCTTGCAAATTTCCAGCTTCACTCCACTGTATGTAATAATGTAGAGATATTATTTTGTATGATTTCAAACTTTCTGAATTCATTAAGCCTTTCTTTGTGGCCTAGCATATGGTCTGTCTTGGAGAATGATCCATGTGCACTTGAGGAAAATGTATATCCTGCTGTGTTTGCGTATAATTATCTGTATATGTCTATTAGATCCAGCTTCTCTAATATACTGTTCAAATATTTTGTTTCTTTAGTAATTCTCTTTTGAGATGTTCTGTCCATAGTTGATAGTGGTCTATTAAAATCCCCCAGTATAATTGTAGATGCATCTATTTTTTCACTTAGTTTTTCCAGCATTTGCCTCATGTATTTAGAGGCGCCCTGGTTAGGAGCATAAATATTTATGATTGTTCTTTCTTCTTGACAGATTGTCCCTTTCACCAATATGTAGTATCCTTCTTTGTCTCTCACAATTGTTTTGCATTTAAAGTCTATTTTTTCTGATATTAATATAGCTACTCCTGCCTTTTTTTGGTTATTGTTTCCTTGTAAGATTGTGTTCCAACCATTCACTTTCAGCCTCCATGAGTCTCTGGGTCTAAGATGTGTCTCTTGTAGACAGCATATAGATGGGTCATATTTCCTTTTCCAATGTCCCAGTCTGAATCTTTTGATAGGTGAGTTTAATCCGTTGTTATTCATTTTTATTACTTTCAAAGAATTATTTACGTTAGCCATATTTTGATGGACTTGTGTGTGTCATATTTTGTTTGTTTGGTTTTTTCTTCTCTTTTTGTCTTTTTTGTTGCTCTTACACTCTCCTCCAACTCTGCCTGTCCTGTTTTTTCCTTTCTTCCTCCAGAACTACCTTTAGAATTTCTTGAAGGGGAGGTTTCTTGTTGGCATACTCTTTCAATTCCAGTTTATCTGTTAATATTATGAACTCTCCATCATTTCTGAATGGTAGTTTATCTGGGTAGAGTATTCTTGGTTGGAAATTTCTTTCTTTTTTTAACTTGACTATATCATACCACTGCCTTCTTGCCTCCTTGGTTTCAGATGAGAAATCAGCACTTAATTTTATGGAGCTTCCTTTGTATGTGATAGTTTTATTTTCTCTTACTGCATTTAGAATTTTCTCTTTTTCTTGAGGGTTGGATAATTTGACAAGTATATGACTTGGGGTGGGCCTGTTGGGGTTTATGATATTTTGGGTGCACTATTCTTCTTGGATAAGTACATCAGTCTCTTTTAGTAGATTTGGGAAGTTTTCAGCCATTATTTCCTGCAACACTCCTTCTGACCCCTTTCCCTTCTCTTCTCCTTCTGGGATGCCTATAATACATATGTTTGTGTATTTTCCATTGTCATTCAGGTCCCTACGTCCTAGCTGGATTTTTTCTATCTTTTTATCGATCAATTATACTATCTGCTTAATTTCTGATGTACTGTCTTCCACATCACTAATTCTCTGCTCTGCCTCTTCTAATCTGCTGTTATTTGCTGCGAGTGTATTTTTGATTTCTTGAACTGTGATGTTCATTCCCATATTATCTGTTATCTTTTTGCGTATGTCTGCAATTTCCCCTCCAAGTGTTGTCTTCATATTGTTAACCTCTTCCTTTACTTCATTAAATTTGTCTGTGATATATGTTCTGAGATCGTTAATTACTTGTGCGAAGTTCTGCTCCTCTTCCTGGTTTTTAGTTTGTTCATTGGATTCAGCCATGTTTTCCTGATTACTGGTTTTGCTTGTAGATTTTTGTTGCTGTCTGGTCATCATTTTATCTTGACGAGTTTAATCAGTTCCTTAGCTTCTTTGTCTATTCTTGGGGATTAATTAGGTGTTGTTTTTGTGTACGTGTTATATCTTCTCTTTGTCACTTTGTTCTTCTTATTCTAATTTCTTATGGCTGGCTGAGTTCACTTTGAAGGGAAGTACTTAGGCCAGGGAAAGACAATTGTGTAAGCAAGGAAAATGTGTCTAGTAGTATTGGCAATAAATGATAACAGAGCAACAATATGAGATCTTGGAGAATGGATATTAGATTCATGTAAGTTGTGTAGAGTTATAGCAGTAGGTAGAGTAGCTATAATGAGGGAGTCAACTGAATATGGGAGGAATATTGTATGAATTAAAAAGCTAGTGTTTTCATGAGAGAGCGAAAGAGAAAAGAAAGGAAATCGTTTCAAGAGTGGATAAAAGACAGAAAACAAAACAAAGGTAATAGAAATTAAGAGTTAGACAATTTGAGGATCAAAGAAAGGGTGATGGAATATAGGAGAGACAGTAGATGATGGAGGATATCAAGATATAGGGGAAAGGGGATATGTAGGTAGCCAAAATCAATTCACACAGAAATGAGGCAATGGAGAATGAGGAAACTCAGCAAATGTGAGGTGTTCCTTTCAGCACCTATTGTATAATTAAGATAAAATAAAATAAGAAGAAAATGGGGACAAGAGAGGAAAAAAAAGAGAGAAGAAAGGAAGAAAGAAAAAGGGGGTGGGTAAAGGGAGGGGAACAAGTAAGGAAAAGAAAAAAATATATAGAACAACCACAACAGCAACAACAACAACAAAAAACCTAAATAACTGAAAAAAAAAGATTTTGGGGAATACAATGGGAGAAAAGCCTAGGAGATAATGCAATGTTAGCAATCAGGACAATAAAAAATAAAAAATAAAAATAAACAAAAACAGAAAAGAAAAAACGCAAAGGTTGAGGGCTAGGATATTCAAGGACCTCAGATGGACCTCAGGGCATGATGGATTTAGGGATGGAAAGTCTGCGATATTGCAGACTCAAGAGGTGTGCGTCTCTTGGGTGTGGGCCACCAGGGTTTTGGGGACTCAGACCTGGCAACCTCAAATCTGGTTAACAGGGAGCCTGGGAGCACCACAGTGCAACACAGCCTTCAGGGATCCCTGCAGCTGGGTGCCAGCCCTATGGGGTGGTCACATCAGCAAACTATGACTTATGTGTCAGAACCCCGCAATTCACCCTCTCACTCGGTTCTCTTCTGTGGCTGTATTACCAGTTTGACTTCAGGACACCTCCCGCCTTGTAAGCTACCGAAAGGGCCACCTGGGGGTGCCTCTACTCTGCAGCCAATTTAATGATGCTGTAGATCAGTAGCCAGGCCCAGGGGGCGGGGCTTCAGCCGGAAATGCCAATATAAGAGTCCGAAAGTGAAATTCCCACGCTTTGCAAAATATTCCCCTAATCGGCTTCCAGAGGTCTCCCACCCTGCCAGTCCTGAAACAGCCTTCTGGTGACGTCTCTTTATTGTGAGCAATTTAAAGCCGCTGCAGATTGGTAGCCGGCCTTGGAGGTGGGGCTCTAGCCGGAAGCGCTATTATTTGTGTCCGCAATCAAAAATTCCCCACCTCGCAATAAAACTCTCGTCTGTCTCCCCAATTTGGTCTGTGAATGCCTCCTGCCCTGTTAGCCCCCCAATAGCTCGCTCAGGGCTTATGAATTCCCCAGTAACGCAGAGCCTCCAGGAATCGCCATCGCAGCGCGGGTGCTCTGGCTCCACCCACCCCAGGAGGGAGCGTCCCACACGCAGCCCCCACCTCCGTGTATTAGAGCCTCAATTTCATCTTACACACGAATTTTCTCTGTTACCTTCGCACCAAATCGGTGTCCAGACACCTCCTGCCCTGCAAAATCCCTAAACAGCCTTGTCGCAAAGAATTTCCAAAACTGTCCAGCCACTTCTTTGCAGGAGAGATTATCAGGTGCGCTCACTCAGCCATCATCTTGCCCCGCCCCTCCGGAAATGACTTTAAATCCATGTCTTTACCAAAATTCCCTTCAAATCAATCCAAGACTTTCCCACCAAGAATCTCCAAATTCTTCCATCAAATATCCATTGTTTCCAAGTCATTTCCAAATTTTTATATTTATGTAATAGCGGCACACCCTCTTTGGTACTAAAAGCTGCTATTGTTTGCAGGCTACTATGGCAAATGCTGTGTTCCACTTTGCTTGACAAAAGGACTTATTAGCTCACAGTTTCAAAGGCCAGATGTCCAGAACCAAGTCATGAACAAGACTGTGCTTTCTTCCTGAATTCTGTAGTATTTTCTTTCTTACTTGCCACAATTCTTGGGTCCCTTGAATTTCAATTCTGCTCCCCAGTCACATGGCATTTTCTCTGTCATTATGACTTGGTTAATAGTTTACACTAGTTTCTATATTCCCATTCCTCTTGTCATGTCTGAATTTCCTCTCTTAATAAGGCTCCCATCGTATCAATCAAAACCTTTCATCATTCATTTTGTCTATGCCTAAGTAAGATTTTAGAAGATCCTATTCTTAAATATTAGACCATAAAGGATAATACACCTCCAAATGGTCCTATTTAGAAATGAACTCACACCCACAGGAATTCAGATTAAGATTCATCATATGCCTTTCCTGACATACATGATTCAACCTATTGCAGGTATATTTTAAAATTTTTATCTTATATTTTGTTTAAAACTCAAAAGGCAATCTCTTTAATAGAAATCTCTGTCTGTTTCCTCACATTTGCCATCATTTGCTGAGGACAGGGCAATGCCTTCCACAAATGAATTCCCAAGACTTGGTGCACAGCAATGGGCTCAGTGAGAGACCAGTGTTTGCTGGAAATACCTTTCTCTTCTCTTTGCCCAAAGTGAGGTCAGCCACAATCACCTATCAAAAAAGAAGTTTGGGACTTGGAGTTGTTGTGGGTGGTGCTGCAGGGACAGTTACTGGACATTGTGTGTCCTCCCATGGCCCACTGAATGATATGTGGGAGAGTGTGGGCTGTGATGTGGACCATTGACCATGGGTTGCAATGGTGCTCAGAGATGAATTCACCAAATGAAATGAATGTCTCATGATGATTGAAGAGGTTGTTGTTGTGGGGGGAGGAGTGGGGGAAGGAGGGGGAGGGGTACATGGGGTCCTCATATATTTTTAATGTAACATTAAAAAATAAATAAAGACAAAAATAAATAAATAAATTTTTAAAAGAGTTTCCTGTTATCTCTGCAATCTAAACTCTTCCCTTGCCTCTTCTTCAGATAGACATCCCATTCATTCATTCTTTCATTCACTTTCCAAAACAATCTTCCATATTTGAACAGTGTCTATTCAGAGATACCTTTTTAAGGAATCTCTCATGATTCCTCTGTGAGGCAGGGAGGATAATTTTCCCTATTGTGTAGTTAAATAAACTGAATGAGTTTGAGGCAGAAAAACTTCCCAAATCCCAAATGGCTGAAGCCCTGTTACCCTGGGCTTAAGACTATGGTTTTATTTACCTTCTTTCTCTCTTTACTGTGACAGAGGGAAATAGAAATTCACATTGAGAAAGAATAGTCATGCTGTCAGGAATTTCCCAGCAATGATCCCTCCTAATGCAGACTCATTCCAGGTGAACAGTTCCCAGAGTGTCAGTGAGTCACTATGTTCCTGGGAACACTTGTGCCTGCATGACGAGAAATAAGGGGGAGTGGGATAAGGAATTGATCACAATTTTGTCACTAGGAATCAACCAGGATCTTTACACAGACCTGGGAACATTCAACTCCCACTTTGTACAAAGCACCGGTAGTGGAGCAGAGAGATGCCTTGTGTTGACCACGTCCATGACACATATGGGACAAGGTGACAACATGACCTCAGTACATTTGAAATATCCTACTCCATCCCTGATCATGTGTGACATTTAAATTGACTTTCACACTCACAAAACGCTAATTGTAGGAACATATCAGTGGTTGGTAGACCTAACTACTACTCAGATATTGCCTGATGTCCCTCCCCTTTTCCTATTGGATTTAATTGAGTATGAGGCCCTGTGCCATAATCATACAGAGACACTGTCCACATTTTAGGAAAGGAAGTATGGTGGACAGTGTATTGCTGCACATCAAGTATCAAGAAAAATTTCCCCCCTTCCCACCATGGGATTCAGAGGCTCGTACGGTAGGAGTCCCTCGGGTCACATCAGATATGTACACAGCAAGAGAGAAATAAAAATGTACTTTCCCATGTTAATGCCATGCGGCACACCTGTCCCTGAAGTATCTGTTGCGGAGCCTGCCCCATATCTATTACATTCTTCAGTATCCACCACCAAGTTGGCTGCACTATTTGACACTTCCCTCCTCATCGCTGTTAAATGTAATGACCCTCCTTCGTTAGGCTCAGTTGTGACTATTCTACATGGGGTTGTTCACTCTATTTTCTCTGTGCCTGCAGTTGTCCTATGCAGAGTACAGCTTGTGGACTTGGGAACTTATTGGAGGCAACCTGGGGGTTCCTCTGAGCGTCTCCTGCAATGCCCTTTGATTCATGTTTTCTGAACTGTGTCTGTCAGTCTCTAGGGAAAAAAAGGAAAAAGGGAAGAAGCTTTATTGAGTCAACCAAATAAAATTATTTAAATTATGCTCCATCAATTTAAGAAAGATTCGCAATATCTAGGGGCAACCCTATGCACACAATCTCTCTTGAAATGACCAACATGAAAATTGAGGAGACAACCATGTATTCCTGTGTGAGAAATGCAGAGAGGGAATATCTGGGTGAGGCCAGACACAAACTCCACTGCAAGGCATGGAGGGGAGCTGCAGAGGCGTCTGCATCACCAGGGGGCATTCAAAGCCCAGTGCAAGAACAAGAGGAGGAGACCTAAGTCTCTGCTAGATGGTTTTGTTTAGTAAGCCAACTCAATTTAACTGCATTGAGGTGGGAATTTAGTACAAAGAACAAAGATTCATATTCATGAAATATAGAGGTGAATTTTCAATATATTCAATATACAACTATTTCTGTCTTACAGTGAAGGTTATTATTGTTGGTATAATCCTGAGAATTATTTTACTTGATTAAAATCATTTCTTATCAATATATGGGCTATGACAAGTAAAAGAGGTTCCTGAACTCTGTCAAGGGCTTGGCAAACACTTCACCAGCATGATCAGCCCAGTCAATAATGGTTGCCTTGATTATATGTCAACAAAAATGTACACTTCTAGTCCCTGAATAGGGACTCAACAGAGGCTCTACTACCTTCCTAAATAGCTAACCAGATATGGGTCAATGTTTCTGGGCTTGACTTTTCTTTCCAACTGCAATTTCATCAAAGTTTTATCAAATAGCTGCATGTTCCTATATTTCCCGGGGGCAGGCTGGGGTGTGTTATAAAATGAAGTAATGTCATCATGTTTTTCCACTTCCTTTAGCCCACAGCCAAGTTTTTCAAATTCATGAAATGCTTCTGTCACCAAGTTGTCTACATACATTATGTCTTGAAATTCTAGCTCAGGGTTGTAACCAGTGCAATGGTTACAACCATTAGTTACTCCATGAAGATCTGTCTGTACTTTGACTGTTCAATATTTTCCAAAATATCTTCAGCAAGGAGAGAGAAGTTCATCTCATATGTGGTCATATTTGGGAGGGTTGGTTGCTGTGATAAATGCTTTCCAGATACAGTGAAAGTATTGGACACACACTTCAGCATCTGCAACACTCAGTCATAGAATCCAGCAGGAGTTCTATTCAAAGGCCAATTGATCTTACATCAGTTCAGCCAACGTCTTCCATTCTGTTAAGCTAGAGAATATCCAACAGAAGCTGTTTAACTTCACTAGTGACAGCTAATATAACTCTATGGCTGTCTTTTCTCTGTCATAGGTCTTATACTCCATTTCCTGGATGATCAACCGAAATTGAATTTAATTCAGCATACTATTGAATACCAGTATGGATGACCAGTTCTGGCTAGATGACCACTTCCCTAATATCATAGGTATTACTGCACTTATAATAGATAGTAGTTAATCTCTCTTGAAAATAAAGAATTAGAGATAACTTCTTGATGTCCCAAGACACCCAGAAGTATCTTTTTTTCCTGCACTAATGCATTTGTAAGGGATGAAGCCAGGATGCCCACTATATTATTTAGAAGAATTGCTGCATGGTACATAACAATCCAAAGCTTTTTGGTGCCAGGTCTTCCATATACTGTCTGAATGTGAGCAGAAATGGTACATTCCTTTGTGATGAAATTGGTGCCTTCTCTTTTGAGCAATTAATGCAGAAGTATGGTTTTGCTATCAGACTCCTGCAGTTGTTCAGTTTTTGAATACTTTTGTAGGTGGGTTTACTTTTTACATTTAGCAGTGGTGTTATCTGGCTGCTCTTCTAGTTCAGGATCATTGGGGTTCTGATTTGTCTTTTGATTTTTGAATGTATATGCGGTTCTAGGTGCTTCAAACTCTTAAATGATGGAAGTTTGTCCATATCCCTGATTCTTATGAAGTCAAGTAATATCTGGATCTACATATCCAGATACTGTTGTCTCTAGATAAAGAACATGAACTTTGACTACTACAACCATTCCTTTTTTAAAGGCTGACAGCAGTTCTAATATGGGGTTGAACCAGCAACCTCTTATATTGTCTTCCTAAATGAGAAGAAGGAAAAGTAGATGACCATATATTCTCCAAGATTTCTAATGACCTTTAGGGAATTATTCATATCATCCATTAGCCGTAAAACATTTTGAGACACGAAGAAATCATTTAGGGCAAAGTTGATGGAATAACAAATCACAGTACTTCCTAGATGTCAATAAATCTCGTATATACTGAGGCAGCGAATGGGCATTTCTGGCCTTCTGGAGAGTTGTAAAATTTCATTGATACATAGGCGAAAATAAGCTTTCATGTGTTCATACCTTATTTGACTATGGTATACCTGTTAAGGAAATTGAGTTTGAATAACAACGGTGTTGAGTAAAACTTGAAGGTGTTGGCTTTCTGCTACAAGTTCTATATGAATTACAAAATCATTTTTCATTGATTCCTAATTGAAAAACCTCACGTTAATGGCTAACATTATACTGGTTTTGTAGAGGGGCACATTGGTGGACCAGATCAATATCTTTGGGACCCATTAATTCTTTGGCCAAGAGTTTTGCAATGATATAAAGAGCTTGTTGCCAGAGAAAGTGTTTTCCATCATTGTCACATTTACTAGGAAATCACATTTGACTTTTTAGGTTTCAATTTTCATATTTTACAAAGTCAGGTGACACATAATAATACTTTAGTACTACATGATATCCTTCTGTCGTCTGATGAAGTACTGGAGTCAGATATTGCTGATATACCTCTATTTGAATAAGATTATCTCTAAAACTCCATCAATCATCATGAAAAGAAAAAATATGAGAAATTTGCATACATTGCTAGCAAATTAATTTCAGCTGGTTTGTAGTAGCATCTGTTGGGATCTTCCAATGATGTGCTATACCCAGCTCTCAAGAACCACTTAAATTCATATTTTTCTTTTAATTTTCTAATCTCATTATCAAATGTCTGAGTAAACAGAGCTTTATCATCTAGGACAAATGCAGGATAACTGATGTAGATGAGCAGGGCAGCATCTGTGTTGAAAGACATTGGTTCTCTAGGTAAAGTGTGTTGAATTTCTGTATATCTGAGTTCATTCTCATTAATGAGTGAAAATATAAAATGTTAAATGTCACTGAACTTTCTACATATTCATCTCCCTCATTTCTTTTCCAGACTTATGCAAAGCTCATCATAGTGCTTTTCAAGATTAAGCATTTAAAATTTTGAAGAGCTGCTAGAAAATTGAGATGTTTAAATTGTCCTGTCATTTATCTGGTCCAGGAATATGTCCCACTACAAAACCAGTATAATGTTAGCCATTAACGTGAGGTTTTCCAATTAGGACCCAATGAAAAATGATTTTGTAATTGATGTAGAACTTGTAGCAGAAAACCAACAACTTCAAGTTTTTCTCAACACAGATGTTATTCGAACTCAATTTAACTTAAGTCTAATCCTTAGAGTAATATTCAGTACCATGTGCCAAAAATTAAGATAAATAACTTTGAAGCATTTTCTAAAAGTGTCTGGACTATAATTTACATCTCTACTACAATTTTCATAAACTTAAATCACCAAATATTGTCTGAGTCAAGGGATCTTGTCGGTGAGCATTCTCAGATCTTAGGGTGCCCATATATGTACTCTCTGAAAGCAGCATCATCATTGGAGGACTATCAGAAGGGGTCTAGCCTCTAGGGGGTGTTCAGGACACTGAACACAAACAGAGGGAAAGTAGGGAAGGACTTCCTGTCAGGGTCTGAGGCTTCCGCCTGCCTCATGATACAGCGATCCAGGGTAATCATTTTTTAAAATTATTTTTTAGATTTTATTTTATTTTTCCCTCCACCACTCTCTCCCTTCCCCATCCCACTGTTTTTTGCTGCCTGTGTCCATTGGCTGTGTGATCTTCTGTATCTATTTCTTTCTTTGTAGTCTCTTCTTGTCTTTCTCCTCTAGGATTTCCCAGGATTCAATCCTGGGAACCTCTGATGTGGAGAAATTTTCCATGTCAATTGCTTTACCTCAGTTCCTAGTTTCTGCTGCACTTTACCTTGACTCTCTGCTTCATCTCTCTTCCGTAGCATCATCATCTTGCCGCATGACTTACTTATGCAGGCAATGGATCATCATGGGGACACTCATGTGTATACTTGGCTCACCAAAGAGGCACATGGGTTATCATGCTGGCACTTGCACAGGGACTTGGCTCACCATGTGGACACTGGCTCAACATATGGGCACTCATGTGGGAACTCAGCTCACCATGTGGGCACTTGTGTGGGCACTTGACTCATCATGCAGGCAATTGACTCGCCATGCAGGCACTCACGTGGGCACTCAGCTCAACAAATGGGCACTTAGTTTATCACATGGGCACTGGGTCACCACAAGGCACACTTTCTCTTCTTCTTTTTCCAGGATGCCCCAGGAATTTAACCCAGGGAGCCCTTATCACATGAACCACATCTGCTTCCCTCTTTTTGCAACTTCTATGATATCATCATATGTTTGACTTTATGGAGAAAAGAATAGCTTTGCTACTCAAACTTGCAAGGTAGATTGACATGCTTTCCCTTAGAAGACTGGTTTGGAAAAGGTCTCAACTAAGCAGCAGTAAGAGTTATATAACATTCCAAGGATATTTTCCCATTACATTTTCCCTACTAACATATCAGTCACAATAAGTAAACATAGCAGCATATCAACAACATGTCAATAACAATAAAAACTAAATTATTTTAAATTGCTGTCCTTGAGTTTACAACACACATTTTTTTAAAAATATTTATTTATTATTATTATTTTTTAATTACATTAAAAAAAATATATGAGGTCCCATTCAACCCCACCGCCCCCGCCCCCCACTCCCCCCACAGCAACACTCTCTCCCATCATCGTGATACATCCATTGCACCTGGTAAGTTCATCTCTGAGCATCACTGCACCCCATAGTCAATGGTCCACATCATAGCCCAGACTCTCTCACGTTCCATCCAGTGGGCCCTGGGGGGATCTACAGTGTCCCGTAATTGTCCGTACAACACACATTTTTAATTGGTTTGAGTTACCTTCACATAATACTATCCCACTTTATGTCTGCTGCAGGTAATGTATAAGAAAATATTTTCAATTCTTTCCTTCTCTCCCTTGCAAGATTACTGTCATTCATTTCACATAACTGTATGCTATAATCAGAGAATTAGTATTGTCACTGCTGTTAAAATTAACTGTTAAGCCATATAAGAATATGAAAAATAAAGTATTTTATTTCAACTTCATTATTCCAACAATAATGCTCTGTCTTTCATAAAGAAAATGAAATTTTCTGACCTATACATTTTACTTTTTCCCTAACAAACTATTAAACATTTCTTTTAGGACATGCCATTTAAAAATATAATCTTTTTTTTCAAGGAAAATATTTATCCTTCATATTTGAAGTATTCTTTCCTTGAATATAGAATTTTAATGTATAGTGTTTGAATTTTAACACATATTGCAAGTAACTATATCTTTTTGTTAAAATTTTACTTTATTTTTAAAGAAGATCTGGTTATGTATATAGTACATTGAATATATAAATATAATATATAATATATAAATACCCCATCTCCTCCCTCTCCCATAATTTTCCCCCTTTAACAACATCTTTCATTAGTGTGATGCATTTGATACAATTGAAGAACAAATGTTGAAGCATTGCTACTACCCTTGGTTAGTTTAGTCATGTTTTATACTTTCAACTGCACAATTTTATAGGTTTGACAAAATAGATAATAGTCTGTATCTCTCTCTTCAATATCATGCAGAAAATTCCAATATTCCCCGATACCCCATGCTACACCTATTCTTACCTCTCCCTACCCACAGAACCTCTGGTGACCACTGTCTTTATAACAATGTTAAAACTTCTTCCATTACTAGAATAGTAATGAATCTACTTTGGTCAATAGTTGCATTCCATCCTTATGTTTGTTCATTTCTCAATCTTGAAAATTGAGGATGATAATACCCTCTCTGCTACCAACTGAGAGAGGGCATAGATCCCTTGGTGCATATGGATGGAACTGACTTCTTGCAGTTGGAGATGCTCTGTTTTTTTGGAAGGGCATTGTCCCTAATCATTGTTTCATTAGCTTTTTAATGAGCTCTAAACATTTGACAGTAGGTATTGCAATTCTGGTGAGATTCAGGGCTCAACAAGACCCCAAAGTTTTAAATTTCTGAGATATATGTTTAATGGTTATCATGTTAATTACAGGTTCAAATAAAAGGGACTGAAGAACCAAGTTAGGAAAATTATAAATGAGTGTAACTTTGGTATATTGGGGAGACAGGTTATCACATAATCCAAGGTAGGGCCCACTGACTGGGTGCCAATTTCCCGGGGTAGTCTGCCCTGCATATAGTGTCTAGATATCTCTGGAGCCATCAGGAATACCCCTGTTCGAGATACTGTTTACTGTGGCAATCAGTGAGACTTTATCGAGATGTGCATAACCATAACCTCTGGAATGACACCCTTACTCACTTTGAAAACTCTTAGCTACAATAACTCACTTGTATTTAATATTTCTCCCTTTTCCTCAATGTCTATTTTCCAAATGCATTGATATTAACAGTTTGCACTTGGCGATAATCCCTTCGTGCCAGGGAGACCAGTCCCAGGGTGTAATATCCCATGCTGGGGAGAAAGTATTAAGTTTATATACTGAGCCTGGCTCAAAGAGAGCTTACATATGACCGACAAAGGATCTTTCAGCAGATAACTCTTCGGCAATATATATTACAAGGTTAAGTTTCAATATTACAAGAACAAGGTCCCTAAGTACAAGCATTAATATCCAGGGCCGGGCTGTTGGACTAATATCACTAGGCAATGTATATATACTCAAAAGATTCTT
The DNA here is from genome assembly GCF_030445035.2 of Dasypus novemcinctus. Taxonomy (NCBI): domain Eukaryota; kingdom Metazoa; phylum Chordata; class Mammalia; order Cingulata; family Dasypodidae; genus Dasypus; species Dasypus novemcinctus. The sequence continues at coordinate 57,055,995 of NC_080691.1, read as the reverse complement.
GCCACTGTATTAGAGAATGTAGCAGGACACCCCAGGACAGGAATTCAATTTTCCATCAGCTTGTGTGTGGTTCTCTATCTACTGAGATAATACTCCATGATCACGTGGACACATTCATATTCCATACAGGCATGCCCTAGGTGCACTCCTCCCAACACTTGCCCCATCACCAACACCCTGCCCCAGTGATCCTCTCCTGCCACCCTTGCAACCTTTCTACAACCAAAACCTTCCCCCAAAATAGCCCAGGTCCGGGACTAACCTAGGGCTCCAGCGGGCGTGCGGGCTTGAGTGGCTCCGTGGGCCACAAGGCAGCGACCCTGCTCCGCTGGGGGTGCCGGGCGGCCGGCCACAGCCTCAGGTGCCCGGGCGTGCGGGGGGGAGGAGCTTGCTTCAGCGCGTGCGGCGACTGTGGCTCCTCTGAGCAACTGGTGGTTGTCTTCCTCTAGACAACGCCATAGCAGCCCCAGTGCGGCTTCAGCAACGCCTTAGTGTAGATCGGGGGCTGCATAGCGTCCTTCCGTGACTCGCGGACTGCAATGAGCTGGAGCACCCCCAGCTCCTGCAAGGCATTAAAGACTATTCCAACTGGCCCACCATCCCGCAGGTGCACCTCAAGGGCGAGTTGGTGGGGCACTGTGACGTTCTTCTACACATGCACGAGAACGGGGACCTGGTGGAAGAATTGAAAAGGCTGGGGATCAGTTCTGTCCTTTTAGATGAAGAGAAAGACCAAGACTCAAAGTGAGGGTGGCAAGTGTCCTCACCAAGCAGAACGTCCTGCTGTCAGGAGAGGAAGCTCTTGATGTCAAAGACTCACTGATAGAAAAGCCTTAACAGTTTTGCGTTTTTAGGCGGCAACTGCTCACACTAATTATCCAGGTATGTGAGCAGTTGGGTGATTTTAGTTTGTCTAGTGCCGTAAGAATAATCTATAAAGAATCATAACCACTGCACTGTAATAATTCAATGTTCTGATATTGATGTAAACAAAATGTGGTCTTATACTGACATTTACTCTTTACCTGATTGAGGAGTGAAGCAAGGGTCTATTGAGTCATTAGCATTCATGGCTCCTCTACAAGCGTGTCTGTCTGCAAAGATATTATATTCTTCTCCCCAGTTTCGTAAACTTTTCTCTTAAGGAAATGAGGGCCAAGGAGGAAAATGTTATGGAGGGGGGGGGCAGGTGATGTTTTTTTTTTTTTCAAATAAACTGCCAACTCGGGGATACCATTAATGCATGGTTCATTCTTAAGAGCAGTAAACCTGTCAGGATTTTTTATGCCTGCAACCATTTGTTTTTCTGAATTAAGAGTAATTGTTATATTGTTCTATTAAAAACAAAACAAAACAAAAAGAACATTCTCCCCAAATAAACCAAAAGTAAATTCTTTCACAGGGGAAGATAGATTATCTTTAATGTATATTACCAATTTCTTTTGTATGTTTCCCCAATTTCTTATTTTTTTCTTCCATTGTGTTTTGAGAGAAGCTTTAGCTTACAGAAAAGTCACATTGAAAATAAAGAATATTCACATATACAACAGTTGTGAGTATCAAATGAGATACAGTATGTGATAGCTTCATTCAGTGTCTGGATATCCAGGAAATAACATTCTCTTCCTCCTCCTCCCCGTTATAAAAAAAAAATAAATCAGCCCTTGAACTTTGGAAGTACTTTATAAATGAAAAGAAATTATATTTTATCAGCATACATGTCAGCATGATTCTGAATTGCTTCCCACAGTATGTTTTCTTTTGTAAAATAAGTACTTTATAGTGTTTAGAGTACACATGTGGTTTCATTTTTTTCAGTGTTCCTTGCTTTCCTTTGGGAAAAGCTATCTCTGAGGAATGAAACCCCAGAAGATATCCCCAGAGCATGTATTATAATACACATTGTAGTTTACATTCTCTCCCACTCCATTCTGTAGCTTATGGCAGGCTATATAATGGCCTGTATCTGCCTTTGCAATGTCTGGCCAATGTTCTTTTGAAACTAAATGCACATATGTGCATGTGCAGTCACTCAGTCTCTCTGTTTCTCTCTCTCACACACAGACACTCACACATACAAATTGCTCAGTTTCAAATAGACAAAAAAGCATGAAGATATCTACAACAAAATCACATTTAATATATTTTTTTTAATGATGATTCAAAAGAAGGCTTGAGGAAATGTCATATTTAGAAGACAGATGAAGTTCAATGGAGACTCTAAAGAGAACAATTCTAATTATTACTTTAAAAGGTAAAGTTACAAAATTACATTCAAGAGCATAAGATGAAGCATTTTGGTTTATAGTTAGGTGATAGAGGAAAAGGAAATTGATTTAAGAATAATTTGAATTGAACAAGGATCAATGTCTGCTAAATGCGTCTATTACTTGAAGATCTTGAATCACATTGCTTTTATATTCTTCCCCCTATAGTCTTGTCATTGAAACCACAAACATATCTTCTTCTCACAGACTAAGTAATAGTTACCAATTTGTTAGACTCAAAATTTCAATCGAACAGCCATCAGGATCTTGAATAAATGCCAGACCTTCTACTTTACCATTGTCTGGTTTCTTCACAAATTTTACACCCAGTTCTTTAAGTCTTTTACAAGTATCATGTACATCAGGAGCACTAATGCAAATATGACCAAATCCCCAAGGATCTGAATCACAAGTCAGCTCGAGGGTACCTTTTCTGAGAATGCACAGGTTACTCTAATTTTAATCTTTTGGGATGCCAAAGACACACATACACACACGTACTCTAATCATCATCCAATATATTATGCTATTTCTCCCAGAGCCAGAACTCACACACCCATAAATCTAAGTGTGAAAATAGGAGATACATTACTAATAATTGGCCACTAGTAATCTACTAGTGAATTGTTTGTCTCTTGTCTCTATGACCTTAAGCTCTGCTGGTCTAGAATTCTTAATTCCATAGAAAAGAATATTTCCCCCAAGAAATGTAGCAAAGATTCCACTGAACTGGAAACTAAGATTGTTACCCAGCACACTTTGGCTCATAATTCTGCCAAATTAACATCAAAAAGGGAGTTACTGTACTGCCTTGAGGAATTGATTCAGATTACCAGGGTGACTTTGGGTTGCTTTTTTATATTAGAAATAAGTGGGGGGATGTCTTGAATACATGTGTTCAGAGAGTGAGTCTCTTAGTATCACCATGTTTTGTGATGAAAACTAATGAAAAAAAAAACAATTAAAGAGGACTACTAAATGTTTCATTCCATGAAGGGATGGGGTTTTAGGTCAATTTACTGGGTACATAACCACAATAACCTAAGAATATTGCTGAGGCCAAAGGGAATGGGCAGTGAAATATGGTAGTACTAAGCACAAATTGCAACCATATGTCAAGTCAAAGCAATGGGTAATAAAAATATTAGTATATATTATTTAATATGTTATGGATATGCTTTTTGTGTGTGAGTTCTTATATCTTTGTTTTCATGTCCTTCTTTTCCTTATCATATAGTGAATGCTGTATAAATTTTATTTCACAGTATTTTAAGTTAAAATCATCAAGTTTAAGGGGGCATATCACCCAAGATTTTGAATCCTCTTCTGGGGCAAGCGTTAGTGTATCATTGGCTATATGCATAAGAGCTGTATTAGGTGAAAAGTAAGTTTGACATTACTATTGTCTTGTTTGGAAGTTATGTTTTATGTAGATGCATCTGTATTCAAATTTGACAAAGGATAGCCCGTGATTGTGAATTTTAGGTGCTGACCTGGATCGGTTCTGGTGCTGAATTGTTTATTCAAATCCTGGCCAAGATATTGCTGTGGTGATATATTGTATGCATGATTATGTTCTACAAACTGTTTAAATTAAGTATATTACTCCTTCAAAACATAAACCAATAAATGCAACAAATGAAAAAAACTATGTTATCCAGAAGTAGAAGCCATTGTCCATCATGTCTAAAACCTCTCCTCTATTTCCTTAAATTTATTTTTAATTGTATTTTTTTAAAGATACATAGATCACAAAAAATGTTACATTAGAAAATATAAGAGGTTCCCATATACCCCACATCACACTCCTCCCACATCAACAACCTCTTTCATCATGATAGCACATTCACTGCACCTGTTGAATACATTTTGGAGCACTGCTGTACCACCTGGACAGTAGTCTACGTTGTAGTCTACACTCTCCCCCATTCCACCCAGTGGGCCACGGCAGGACACACAAATGTCCAGCATCTGTCCCTGTAGCACCCCCCCAGGACAACTCCAAATCCCGAAAATACACCCACATCATATCTCTTCTTCCTTCTCCCTATCATCAGCAGCTACCGTGGTCACTGTCTCCACATCAATATTACAATTGCTTCCCTTAATAATCACAATTGTCTCTCAGCAAAACACATTTTGGGGCACTACTGCACTGTATGGATAATAGTTTACATTGTAGTTTACACTCTCCCCCAGTACATTCGGTTGGTTATTTTCAGCCTGCTGACTTCTCTAAGAAATTTGGAACCAAGTGTTCGACATCATTCTTAATAAAGTTTGTCCACCCTACAGTATACAGCTTTCCATATGGAATTTAGACTTGCAATCACAATCACTTATTCAATTTGCTTAAAATACAGATCTTTCTTTTATATAACCAGGCATATATTTTTTCTTTCTGTTTCTCTGGAGATCACTCACTAATAGACATATCCACACATTGATATAATTATTATCAATATTTGATGATTCCCTACACTGAAACTAAGACCTATGTTTAAATCCTCAAAGGATTTCCTACAAGAAAACCCTTCTGAAATTTCCACGTACACCTTCAAACCAACCCAGGCAGTTCTGTCTCTCCTCACTTTCAAGGCAGAGAAATACATAGGAAATTATGGTTGCTCATATAGATTTAATTCCACTTTGTCTCTTCCAGTATCAGGTGGCCTCTTTTCCCTGGGAGTACTGGGAGATTTCCCATTTGTCACCATGAAAAGTGTATTCAGTTTATATGCCTATTGATGATTTTCATTTTTCTGTTTCAACATCAAGCAATATGGTTGATCAGGTGGAGATTAAATTCCCCCTCTCATGCTCTGTTAGGTCCGTAGCTAAGGAATGAGAGTTCCTGGCACTTGGTGCTCCTGGGCAGGAGAGGTTGTGAATGTTGTGAATGATTTGACTTACATCCATCTCTACTGGGATAAATCACTTCCCTCTATTGCTGATCACAGAGGCACATACTGAATAGACCCTGTGAGGGAAAGAAATATGTCTGAGTTCAAAAGAATCTTTTTTTTTTTTTCATGAAGGATGTTCTTGTGGAAGTTCTGATTGCAATCTGCTCACATAGAAGCCACCAAATTACAGCAAAAATGATCATTCTGTATGGTTTCTATTGTCCGTAGAGCATTAATATCATGCATAAAGTGCCATTTGCCATGAGCCTCCTATAATAAAGAGTTACAGATAATTTAATACATATTTTTTCATGAAAACATTAGAGTAAACATATAATCTACCTTTACAAAGTACTCTGTGATTGCCTCTTTACCTTGTCTCCTGGTTTTCACTTGTCATATTGTCACTTATTTTATCAAGGACAAATGTCAAGAACTGAAAAAGAAATTGAAAAAAATATAAGCTTATTCTGAAGGCAAACTGATAAACTGCTTTCAGAGGAAACTCATGCAAAATGTACTTGTGGTTTAAAATTGGCCAACAAGATAAAAAAAATGCACACACATGTAAAAATGGATGCAATAATATTACATATTATGAAAAAATAGAGTGGCCATCAAGAATGTTAAATGAAAATGCTATAGTGTTTGATGATTTTATTTTTTTTGTTTTAAATTTTATTAAGAATCTAAGGCAAAACAAAAAGACTTAAATTACAAAGTTCTAATTTTCCTTCTAAAGAAACATGAAATCTACACCAACAGGTAAAAATCAGAATGTACTTACATTTATGAGTAAAGAAGAATGACTAAAATGCATTCACAATAAGTTTTTTTTACTAGCCTCTAATTTGCATATTTTTCTCCCTGCTTCACTTGGAGTAATACACAAAATTTCTTCCTCATCAACATTTTGCAACTAAGAGCTTTAATTACAGAGAAGATTTTTCTTTCAATATAGTTCATTTGTATCTTCAGGAAATATGTAAGCACCTGCCTTTTGGGCTTTGATGGTGTGAGTCACAAAGTTGAGACTATCAGAGATCCTGTCTTAAGATGACTAGGAAGGAAAAAACCAAATAACCAATAAATATAATATTATTTCAGTTTATAAACTAATACAGTATGAGAAGTATAGAGAAAATACAAAGGTAGGGGCACTCCAAGGAAGGACAGAGTAGCAGTTTGATATTATTGTTGAATTCCAAAAAGAAACATTGGATTATGTTTGTAAATTGATCTTTTCCTCTGGGCATATTAGATTATACTGGACCCATAGGTTTAATTAATTAATAATTACGTAAACCTCTTGTGCCAGTAGGACATTGAGTCCTTGCCCTTTGGTGAGTGGGGACTCACAGATAAAAGGCATGGCAAGGGACAGAGTTGGGGTTTTGATGTGGGAGTTTGAGGCTGAATCCTTAAGCTGGAGTGCCAGGAAGTAAGCTCACAGGGGAAAGAAAAGTAAGCCCCTGGAAGGGACCAACCCAGGAAGCCTGAAACCTCACAGACATTGGCAGCCATCTTGCTCTAACGTGTGAAAATAGACTTTGGTGAGGGAAGTAACTTATGCTTTCTGGCCTGGTATCTGTAAGCTCCTACCCAAATAAAAACCCTTTATAAAAACCAACCCATATTTGGTGTTTTGTATCAGCACCCCTTTGGCTGACAAATACAGAGGAACTATATTCAGTTACAGGAATTGAAGAATGCTTAAAAGGACAGCATTTGGACTGGGTATAGACTCTTCTTTCCTCAAAAGCTTTAAAATGGGCCCAATTAAATGATTGTTTTGTAAATGATCAACACAGTATTTGTTCTTCATTCTTTATTTTTTTATGTTACATTAAAAAATATATGAGGTCCCCATATACCCCCCACCCCCCTCCCCTCACTCCTCCCACATCAACAACTTCTTTCATCATTGTGGCACATACATTTGACCGAAAAAATTAAAATTAACTTATATTTGTAAAAGAAGCCTAACAACTTAAAGAAAGGAAGAGAATCTTTTCAACAAATGATGCTACATTCAAATTCAAGTAAATTAGTAAATTAGCCCTTACCTTTTGCAAAACTTAATACAAAATGATTCAAAGACCTATATAAAAAGCACAGATATATAAAACTCGTACAAGATAACATAAGTGAAAGTCAAGGGGTCTAGGGCATAGGCAAATATTTTTTATTTACAACACCACAGGAATAATTCATGAAAAAGTGATAGTGTGTATTTTACTGAAAGTAAATTCTCTTCTTTACTGAAGACTATGCAAAGGGAATGAAAAGTCAAGGCACACACTAAAAGAAACTTCTTGCATATGTCATACCTGACAAAGGACTTTTATACAAAACGTAGCAACACAAACAATCCTGTTAAAATTGTGAAAAAGCTCTGTACAATCACCTCATCAAAGAAAATAAGAACAGGTGAAAAATTAAATGAAAGGGAAATTAGAGGGGAAGGGTTAAGCAGTTGGTACCACCACCCGCTCCCTTTTCCTCTGAAGATTAAAAAACTTGGAGAAGTCTTATCTTCTGGGTAGAGCTGGACTCATCAGCAACTATTCCATCAGATTTGACCTCAAGAAGCTCCAGCAAAAGTTGCAGAAATCACAGCATTTTGTCCACCCAGATGTCTCCAGCCAGATGTCTCAGACTGAAAAGAACTTCTCAGGGCAGCATTCAGTCTGGGCAATGATACCTATAGGACTCTTCTAGTTGCCCTGAGCAGGAGAAGATACCTTGTAAGTAAGTTAAAGCTCTGTGAAACAGATTTGAGAAGGAACATATTACCAAAAGGACAGCAAATTTCTCATAGAAATAGTGGAAATCAATGAAAAACTTGCAGAAGTTCAAATAAATTGACTACATTGACAGAGATGTTTGTGTTGTGCCACAGTGTTATCAGGCAGTGGCTTCATCCTGAGAATAAGGCAGTGAACAAGAAAGACACAGCCCAGGTCTTTGTGGAGTATATACATTAGAGTTCCACTTGTCCAAAATGGAATTAATGGGGTCCCCTCTCACCATTCACCAGGATAACTTCCTAACGTTCCTCCCCCACAATTACCTGCTAAGGTCTGGCTAAACAGGAAGAATATACTAACAATGTGGGCAAAGCTTTCCAACAGAATGCCTTTGAGATAGCCAATGAAATTTTTAAAAAGATGAAATATTTTAAATATAGAAGATCAAGTTAAAGAAGATTTCACTCTAATGGTGGAGAATTTAAAAGTTTTATATATAAAGTTCTCATATTGTTTTTTAAAAAAAGGAATATGAAAAGATGCTTAGCATCATTTGTCATCTGGAAATTGCAAAATAAAACAAGATACCATTGCTCAAGGGTTAGAAAGGCTAAAATTATTTTAAATTAATCTAAATAATTAGCCATTTTCTCATAGAAATAATGGAAACCATTATTTCTAACATGTGCTGGTATGATGAGGACACCACCACTGCTGGTGGAATCAAAGGGGCACAACCATGTTGGAACGCACTTTGACAGTTTCTTACAAAGCAACATGGAACCTTACTAGAGAGACCAGAGAATGTGCTCCTGTGTATTTACTCAACTGATTTGAAAATAAAGGACCACAAGAAACTTACACATGAATGATCATATGTTTTTCATTCATTATCATGAAAATTTGAAAGCAACAAAGATGCTCTTCAACACCTGCATCGATAAACAAATATGGTACAACCATATGATGGAATATTATTATTGTTTCTTTCCTTTAAAGTCTCATTTTGCTCAATATTCTCTGAAATTATATCAACTAAATCTTGTAAAATTTTACCCAAATTTCCAATATTATTTAATATATCTCAGTGCATTCTCTTTCCTTTCTGCATTTTTCTTTTATAACATTCTTTTCTATTTCTGGAGAGGAGGTCAGTTTTATTTTGCTTTCTTATTCTTTTCTTTGATACAATCAAAATTTAATTTATTTTAATAATTCATTATAAGATTTTTATTCCATTTGTTACTGTACTTCCAGGTTATTTCCTATCCATGTATTTATTTGCTTATTGTTGTTTTTTATTTGTATTTTGTTTTGCATATTTCCTCAAAATTTGTAATAATGTTAATGATTCATAATTAGAGAAATATCAAAAAGAAAAGAAATAGAGAGTCAGTATATGTCATCAAGATTTTGTATATTTGGAAAGATCTGGAAGGAGCCTGCATTTAACCATATTATTTTTATACATCTCATATTGGTCAGTTTTAACAAAAATATATTTTATCGATTCATGCCAGGCAACATTATTTCCAGGAAATTTCTATATTGAAAACAGACTGAATATCTCACTCTCCAGGTTGTGAAAATTCTGGTAGCCCTCCTCTCTCATTGCACCTTGCCTCTAAGTTCACAAAAGTTCATGTCCCTGAGCACAGAGGTAATGCCACTCAAATCCTGTAAGAAGGCAATTTCCATTACACTGATAGACTAAACAGGCCAATAATTCTTTTTTGTCATGTAGAGACAGGTGCTGTTTGATTTAGGATCAAATAGCAATGGTTTTTCAAAGATTTAGGTTCTGCAAAATAGAGATCCACCTTCTTCCAAATCATCTTTTCTCAATATTCTCACGTACCCTTAAGACCACTTTTTCCATTTACATCAGGGCACAGGACAACTCTTGGGTCTGAGAAGCCAGTTAATGGTGCCATCATCTCAGATCCTGGAGGATGAATTCACAGACTGGGATCTGATCTGAGCCACCTGTCATTGTTCCTCCTTGGAAAGGCAGGGTGGGGAGGGTCTGAGGAGCACTGGAGGCCAGGCCTCCTGCTCATATGAGCAGGGCTCCTCCAACCACTGACTGTTGGGGTCAAGAATCCAGGGAATGGTGAAGAGCCCTTGCTCTGTGCAGACAAAGCAGGCACTCTGAGAGCAGAGCAGGGAAGCGTGAAGTGTCTGATTGGAGTGCCTTTGCTATGCTTTTTCTCCATGCCATGTACCTTTGCTCTGTGCCCACTTGTTAATTGAACTGGCCTTGCCTCCCCTTGAAGGGGCTGAAATCTTGGACCTCTAAAATCTGAGAACTGTTTTGCTCTGCTCTCTATCCTTGACTCCCATCCTAAGCTTAGATGCAGAATCTTTACAGTTAGGACACATTATTCCATGGTGGGCCTCCTTCTAAGGCATTAACACAGAGGAGGTAATTTTCTTAAATCAATGCTTAGAAATGATTTCTAACATTATCCCCTTCTGTGATTGGAGACCCTGGGAAAAGGGTGACCAGTGACCTGGTTGAAAAAGCCATGAGTGTTGTGCTGTGAAGACTTCATGTCATAGACCCCACACACTATCCTGTAGGGTGACAGCAGCACTCGGTTCACAGACTACAGAACCCCTCACTAGAAGCACAGATCTAGAGGATGGCATGCGCAGGGCTGGAGTCATGTAAAGCAGGGCCAGGCTGGGTCACACCCCTCTCAGCACAGGTGCACCTTGGAAACCCAGTGACTGTCACCAGCTCAGCCTCTTGTGTCAACAGAGACCCCAGATGCAAATCAACCTGGGCCTCACAAAAGAAATCCCCATTGCAGGCAGGGCCTGTGTGGTTGGTCTTCATCCTCCAGATGGCCATGCAGATGCTGGGACTCCTCCTCTGCCTGCTGGCAGCTCCCCTGGGTGAGGGTCTTGGGGTTCAGGAGTTCAGAGGAGCTTGATTGTGGGGTAGGACAGACTCACAATGACTCTCCTTTTCCCCAGGTGTCCTGTCTGAGCGCACCCTGAAGGAGTCAGGCCCAGGGCTGGTGAAGCCCTCACAGACCCTCTCTCTCACCTGCTCTGTCTCTGGGGGCTCCATCAGCAGTTACATATGGAGCTGGATCCGCCAGAGTCCTGAAAAAGGGCTGGAGTGGATGGGGTACTGGCATACATCAGCGGGCACAAGCTACAATCCAGCTTTCCAAGGCCACATCTCCATCACTGCTGACACTTCCAAGAATGAGTACTCTCTGCAGCTGAGCTCCATGAGGACTGAGGACATAGCCAAGTATTATTGTGCAAGAGGCACAGTGAGGGGAAGGCAGTGTGAGCCCAGACAAAAACCTCCCATGCAGGAAGGGGATGGACTGCAGGGGGTGCTCAGCACCAACAAGGACAGGACTCAGCCCCTGGAGCAGGTGCGGGAGGGGGGGGGGTGAAGGGTCTCCTGTCAGCATCTGCAGCTTCCTTTCCCCTGAGTCTATTTCCCAAAGGACTTGCCTGGATTCCACTTCATCAGTCCCCAGTGCAATGCCAGAGAGATTCAGAGACTGCATTTATTTCACTTCTAGAGGGAAATGAGGTCCCTGCCCCTGCATCTATATCCCCTTTTTTTGGTCTTTGACTTAGCTCCCAGTGTGACCTTTTGCAGCTCATTTGAACTAGTAGGGCAAGCACCTCATGAAACCCACAGTCTGTGATAAAAAAATTCCTTTCTGAATTGTAAATATTAAATCTAATTTAGGGAAAGAATGAGTAGCTAAGCATTCATTTTTTTCTTTTAAAAATAGATTAATTTTTAAATTTTTATTATTACTTTAAAAGAACCTTTAGATTACATAAACATTACACAAATGTTGGGGTTTCTATTTTATTTTTATTTTTAAATAAGCTTCAGTTTAAATAAGTGTCGCAAAAAAAAAAAATTTAGAGGATTCCCACATGCTCCACCACTCCCCTCCCATGTTTTACAACACTAACAACATATTCATTAGTGTGGAACATTTGTTACAATTGAAGAACACATATTAAAGCATTGTTACTAACCATGGACTATAGTTTACATGATAGTTTATCCTGCATAATTCTGTAGGTTATAACAAAATACACGAAGACCTATATCCATCACTGCAATGTCATGCAGGACAACTCCAAAGTCCCATAAATGTTCCCATATTACATATATTCTTCCCTCTCCTTCCCCTCAGAAACTCTGGTGTCCACTGACTTTATATCAAAGGTAAGAGTTCTTCCATTTCTGGAGTAATAAGTTTATAATAGAATAATAAGTCTACTTTAGTCTGTTGTTCATTCCCTAATCCAGGGGATTTTGAGATGATTACGCCCACTCTGTTTCTAATTGAGAGGGGTGTTAGGTTTCATGGGGCAGATATGGGCACTATCTGTTCCATGGGCTGGGCATTGTCCATCCTCATCTCCTTGTTATTTGTCCTGGGTGAGTCCAATGAGCTGGAGAGTAGATGTTGCAACTTTTCTTAGATTCAGGACTCAACCAGCCTCTCTATGCCCAGGTGGAGGTATGGGGAGTTAGGGGATTGCTCAGGCAAGGCCACACAGTGGGGAAACCAAAGGTGAGAATGGAGGAGATGCCAGGCCATGTAGTGGGGGTGAGGGTGTGATCTGGGGTGGATTTGGGACTGCAGATGCACAGTAGTATGGCCGTGAATGGCCTTGTATGTTCCTCAGGCTTTGTACATGGAGAACTTAGGCCAGCTGAGCTCAGTGGAAGAGTCCCCCAAACAGAGGCAAAGTAAAGGGGCTGGAGGGATACGGTCTTCTCTTGTTTCCTGTGCCTGGCAGCATCTGTCTAGAGAAGTGGGCAAGGGCAATGGATTCTGAAGATGAGTGCCTAGCCCAGAACTTGATGGTGAGGAGAGTACCCTGGGCCAATACACCCCAGTGGGCATTGGGCCTTCAAAGACTGCAGGAACTTGGTTTGAGTGGGAAGTTCTTGATGCTGGAACAAACTCCAAGGGCAATGAGAAAGCCTCTCTGCCTCTGACAACAGAGTAACTGCACAGTTTGGCTGTGGATGCCAGCCTGGCACAGGGTGAGATTGTGAGGAGGGCACTGCTAAGCCAAGCTGAGGAAGCTCCTGGCATAGGAGGCAGTACAGTGCTTCCAGAAGCTTCAAGGCCAGCAAGGCACAGCCTCATGCTGGTGTCAAGGGTGGGGGAAGGAGGGAGATGAGCATACCAGTCCCCCCTGGGGCATCAGTGGTATCCAGAAGTGACAAGCATGAGCAGGTGTCTGAGGAAGGAGGATGGGTCTGCTGGACACTCATTTGTCTCCTCAGTGCTAAAGGCCACACCCCATCATGACTTTGGGGATTTAGGCTTTACTGGGCACAGCTCTGTATGGAATGAAGAGGGAGGAGAAGAATGTGCCTTTTTTTGCTCTGATCTCTTCTGATCTCCTCTTCCCTGAGACTCCTCCCCCAGAAGCACAGAGATGTGATGGACATAACAAAAGTGCTTTCTGCTTCCTCAGGGCCATGCCCATAGCCCAACTTCTTCCACTGACCAGCCACCTCCCCTAACCTGCCACTGGTATGAAGTTCTGCTCAGGAGACACAACATGGATAGTAACTCTGGAGCTGCAGCAGGCAGCTGCCCTTGGGTTGTTCAGTCTTTTTTCCCATTCATCCTCATCTTCCTCCCCTTCTCCTCTCTCTCTACCTTTCTCCTACATCAGCTGATTTTTTATTTAATCAAATCCTTGAATGTGATTATTGAATTCCTGCCTTGGTGCCTGGAACTTTTGGTCCCCTGAAGAATACAGACCTTTGTGCATATAATTACAGTAAAGATCTATGAGAGCCGTGATCTGGGAATACCAGGCTGCTATAGCAGTATATAACAGGAGCAGCCCACCCAGCTCTGAGGGGCAGGTATCAGAGGTGGCTTCTGGAAGGAGGCGCTCTAGAGGCAAGAGAAGTACTTGACATGCCTCTGCCTTTCTGAGTATGGGGAGACGGTCTTGCAAGGATCCCACCTTCCCTAGAAACAATGTCAATTTCTCTCTCCTGCTCTGCAGACAACGTGTGTGGGGGGAGGAGGAGGAGGACAAGGGTGACTCCAGGTATCTGACCTGCTGATGGTGAGTGGGGGCTGTCCTGCCACTGTTTTTCTGTCACATCCTGGTTTAAAGTAAAGAACATTCAGTGGCCTTGTCTGTTTCACTTTCTTCCACCCAAGCAGGGTGTATTAACCTTTTAGTTACAAAAATCCCTAGTCAATTTTAGGCATCTCAAGGGCGAGGTCTATGCTGACTCATTTTTTACCTTGTGCTCATTCACTCTCTTGATTCAAAAATGATGACATTATCTTCTCTGTGTGATATTTGTGAATGCTTATCAATAGATTAAAAGTGTGGAGAGTTGGATTGGAATGTAAAGTTGCTCTTTAAATTTTTGAAATTTAATAAAAGAACATCGAAGATTGTCAAGGTAGTTTTGAAATAGGATTTCTTCATTCTCGACACCTACTGCTCTCTCATGCCAGAAGACTTTTACCATCATCACTTAGAGTCTTTTTCAGAGGACTGGATCATTAGCTTTGGTTGTGCCCAGCTCACAGATCATCTCAAAATAATCTGCTCTTCTTGCAGCACATCCCTGGAAAAATACGGGACAGGAGTAAGGTCATTGGGGTGACAGGGGCACACCCAAACTTGATTCTTCTAGCACTCACTTTAGATCTAGAGGAAATCACCAAGATGCTCTGTGCCTCAGCCTCTCAGTTTCACCCTTTCTTGTCAATTTCTCTCCCTTCCCCGTGTCTGAGATGAGAGAAGTGACCTTGGGTGTGAAGTAAAGACCCAGAGTCTTGGTTTTTTACATGTTAAAGAGATATGTGTATGTGTGTGTGTGTGAGTCAGACCAATATCAAGATGGGAATTAACCTGGACTTGGTATTAGAATTTTACCCTCAATTCTAATGATAGACACAAGAGAACTGGAGAGAAAAGAGGAATTGCTAGAATGTGTTCTGACTCTGCATAGTAATTATCATCTTTTGCATGATCTGATTGTCTTTTGAAACTCTGAAATTATAAGGACTCATATTAAAATATAAGAAAATAAAAACATAAACACCCAATATGTATGAAAATATATTGACTTGAAACAAAATAGAAAGAAAATTGAAATACTGAAATAATCACTCAAATATAAATTATAAAGCCTAATAAAATTCATACAATTATAAGAAACCTATGTTAGAATTATACAAATACATATAAATATTTTAAAAAAGGTAATTCAGAAATAAAATTTATTTTAAAACATATAATTGAAAATGCTTTTAAAGATAATAATGAAAATAATATATATTTATAGGGTATGAGTATATTTTAACAATATTTTGGGTAGATGTATCCTTTCTCTACAAGAGCTTAGATTTAAAAGAAATATTCAAAAGTTAGATGGAGAGACAAAATAGAGATGGTGACTTGCAATAGAAGTAATGAGCATACTTATTATTACTTTTACTATAGAATAGGAAAAAAAACAACATATCCTTTGGCTCAGCGAGGTCAGAATCTGGTGGCAGACTGCCTGGCTTTTGAATACTAGCTCCATTACATGCCTAGTGTGTGACCATGGACAAGTTACTCGACCTGTCTGTGCTTAGGATACACATCTGTAAAAGTAGGTTTAGTCTTTTGGCAGATTAAGGGAAACAATTACTACAGATTAGATAGTAATCTATATCTTAGAGTGCTGGAGGAGAGGAACTTTGGTGCCATAAATTATCTTTTCACGGTGTTGGACTTAAATCAGTGGAAATGCATTTCTCTACCACCATTTACGTCTCAATAAAAGTTTGCTTAATTAAAAATAATAAAAGAATTTAAAAATAGAATAAAAGGGCGGGAGGGGGCGGGACTTGCGTGCCTCTGAAGAGCACTCCGCCCAGCACACAGTCTGTGCGCTCTGCTCCGCCTGCCCCTCTTTCACCACTGCAAGCCCTGGTTGTGGCTGCCTCCTCCCAGCCTTCCACCCCTCCCGCTCCCCTCCCCTTCTTCTTCACCTCCTCCTCCTCCTTTGTCACCTTCACGAAGCCACAGGTCCAGGTTGTTGCGGGTTGCAAATCGACAGTCCGGGATGCGCAGCCAGCGCTCCCGCCTCGGCTCTGGCACCGCTGCTACCTCCCCTCGCCCTCCTCCTGTCCCCTCCGTGCTTCTTCGTTTCCTCCTGCTCTCCTTGCCCGGCTCCCAGAACCACATCTGCAGGGGAGATTTGGGGAGTCTCTGAGGTAATTGGTGTTCCTGGGGGCAGAGCGATAAGGGCCAGGCTTGTGCTCTCGATTTAACGGTGAATGGACCCCAGCCACCCCACCCCCCACCCCTTTGGGAACCCTGAGCCCTTGGCTTGGAAAGGCCCCTCCAAGCCTGGGTGGAGGGAGGAATTAGATGGGGATGGGGAGGTAGGGGGCGGCTCCGGCTGGGCGGCGCTGGAAGGAAAAAGGATGAGGATGTAGGTGGCACCATCTTCTGGAGTTGGGAGTGAGGGTGGCAATTGGGATGGATTGGGGGCTGGGGGCACACAGCAGGCTGTTGGGGGTGCAGGTGCAGCTGGTCTGGGCGGTCAGAGGTAGGCGGCTCGCTCTGGCAACTCCAAGGCCTGAAGAGGACTGGCTCTCAGTCTGCTGGCTGGCACTGAGACATAAGGTTTGGATGACTGCACAGGTGGAGGTGCGAGGGTGGGCCTGAGGGCAGGCGTCTCCCCTGAAAACAGGGTGAGAATGGGGTCAGGCCCCACCCACCGCTGCTCTGAGAGGGGTTCCCTGCAGTCCCTTCCTGGAACAAGGCTAAAGGTAAGTCCAGACCTTGAGAGCACACGGAGGGCAGTGGGGAAGGAAAGGTAGACACCAGCTCCTTTTGGAAAGAACAGGCACAGACCCTAGAGAAGGAGGGCGCCTACCTCCCCTGACCAGCTTGGCACGGGAGATTCTAGACTGGCTGACTTTCCCTGGAGTGCATTTTCATTTTGGGGCTCAAGGGTCAGGGAGATGGAGCCAGGGTCCCTCAACACAAGGTGGATTTGATGGTGAGGGGCAACTCACAGGGAGAGGCTGTGAAGCCTGGCGCAAGCAGAGAAACTCCCAGGCACACACCCTGACTTACTTCCCAGCAGCGCTCAGCAGAGTCTCTTCCAGTCCCACTCCTAGCTCACAGCCCTTCTTGGTCTTTCTTTAAGAAAGTTTGACTTAATGAATGAATAACTTAATAATTTAGGTAAAAATTTTAAAATGCACAAAAAATAGTTGGAGGCACTCTTGGCTCCATGGTGCAGTGGTTGATCTTCTTCACCTCCATGGTAGCTGAGTGGATTAAGTCCAATAAACCAGAGTGTAGGAGCTGAAGTCTGTTGAGGCTCAGAGACTGGCTATCACATGGTCAGTCCAGAGATTCAGGTCCCCTGGGTATACATTAAACTCCAGCACGAACTACAAATCCAGTAAAAGTAACAGGAGAGGCTTGTGAACAAAGATCATTTCTGAGTCCAGGTCCATCACACAGAAACACAAACTCCAAAGTAGGGACAACTGACATGGCACTGAACTCCATCTGCCATGACCATAGACCCTGTGGGTCTCTGTAGCCCTCAGAAGAACCAATACCTGGGGTTGTATCTATTTTATCTGTCTCTGGGACTCTGCTCAGGTGTGCATAAGGGCAACTCCTCTGATAACCTACCGGCTCTTTTTGGAGACTCATAGCCATATAAACTCATTTGTCCTTTCCATTTCCCCCTTTGATTCAGGTAAAAAGCATTTTTAACTCCTGGTATTATATGTAGATTGAGATATTCTGCTGGTGTGAGTTGACCCTTTTATTCAAGGTCATTTTCTAGTTACATCATCAGCTGCTACTTGGTACTCCCTCAGTGTCAGGGAGGCTCATCCCTGGGAGTCATGTCCCATGATGGGGGGGAAGGCAACACATCTACATGGTGAGTTTGGCTTCGAGACTGGCCACATTTGAGCAACACAGAGGCTCTCAGGAGATAACTCTTAGGCACACTGCAGCTGTAGGCCTTGTTCTTATTTCAGGTGCACAGGCTTATAAGCATAGTCATTAGTATCAAGGGCTCATTGTTGGACCTTCCTTCTTTTTTGGTCTTTGCCATTGCACTTAGGGGATTGTTGCTGTTCTTTTAGGGACTGTGATAGAGCTCCCCTGGCTTGGAACTCAGCATTCCCTCAGTTGTTGTTTTTAATTGTAACCACTATGAATATATCCAAACATTTTTATGTACCCTGGATATATGCCCTGGAGAACTCCCTGCCAACCATGTGTCCCCTGTCAATAACATCCCACACCAGTATTCCTTCCTTGCCATTGTTGAACCTCTCTGTGATTGAAAACTTCTTCAAAAATGAAGCCCAATATATTGCCAGATTCCATTAATAGTAAAATAGAATATAGTGATGACTTTAATGGTTAGAGATACTTTTAAATCTGTTCTGTATAAGCAGTCATGTCATCTATGAATATTGAGGGATTTATTTTCCTTATCTTTATTAATGTATTTACTTGCTCTCACCTCAATGAAACTGTCAAATAGAATCTGTGTCTGAAGTCATGCCTGGCCATTAACTGTGAAATTCATTCATTGAAAATAGATTTTATTAGACTATCTTTATTTTTATTAGTGATTTTAAAACACAACCACTTACAATTACATGAAGAAAAAGGAAATCTGGTTGTGATCATTATCTCTTGTAGATACATACATTTGGTTTCCTAAATTCTTTTGTATTTCTACCTCTAATCCCACAAGAGATATAGGTTTGCAACTTATTTCTCTTGGGACAAATTTGCCAGATTTTACCAAATTATTCTTTAAAATGAATTTTTCTTTCATTGCAGTTGCAAGAGAGGGCTCAGCTAACATCCCACCAACTAGGGTTATCAATCCATGTGCATTATTCAAATAGTGTCAAGGGATCTCTCTATTCTTGGCACAAATTCTTTATAAAGTAAGTGAGACCAGGGACAGCAGTATATAGGGGAGGTGATAAATTTGACAATGGGTATTACCCAGAACCTTTCTCCAGACAAGGAGAACATTCTTCACCCACTTCCCACAATGCTCAGATAGCAATGTAGAGAGGCATCTTGGACTGGGCTGACCAGGACTTTATTGGACAAGGAGAGATCCTGATATTAGGACTTTGGAAAACATTTTCTGAAGTACTGAATACATACAAGACATGCATTCCTTTTCCTTCTCACCATTTTGTATTTGTGGGGAGAACAATGATTTATAGCTCAAACTAATCCTTAGACTAGAGTAGGATGTCCATGTCATCTAAGCTAGTTTCTTTTTCAGGTCCTTAGCAGCTTTCATTGGTGATGAGATCACAGCATAAAAGTATCCAGACAATGCCAATTTTGAGAAAAGGAAGGGGTGACAGAATAGCTCTGTGCATCAAGTTGCAGGAATCCGTTTCTATCTGCCTCCCCTGGGATCTAGAGGCAGGGAAGAGAGGAGCCCTATTAGCCGATACAGATAAAGACATGCTAAAGGCACATACTTATGAAAATCAGCTCCTCTCCTTTCCCTTCAGCTGCTGAAGAGGACCGCACTTGTGCTTCTGTCCTTCCTCAGGCACCACCACCATGGGAACTATGCTGATCTGGGCTTCCCTTGCCATCACTCTCAAAGGTAACCTTCCTCTTGTATCAGGTTCAGCTTTGACTACTTTACCAGGGACTGTTCTGACTCTTGTTCCTCTTTATTTGCAGGGTGTCCTATGTGAAGTTCAGTTGGTGGAGTCAGGGAGAGATGTGAGAAAGCCTGGAGGTTCTCTGAGCCTCTTTTGCAAAGCATCTGGATTCACCTACACTGATTTTGCAATGAACTGTTCTTGCCAGACTCAAGGGCAGTGACTGAAGTGGGTGGTAGGAGTGAGTAAACCAACTGTAAGTTCTCGATACTCTCCACCAAGGGGGATTCACAATCTCCAGAGACAACCCTACAAGCACACTCTCTCTTAAAATGACCAACCTAAAAGAAGACATGGCTATTACTCTGTGGGACCCACAGTGAGGGAAAGTCAGGTTGAGTCCAGAAAAAAACCTCCCTTTAGGGCATGGGAGGGTGCTGGGCTGCAGGGGGCATTCATGACCACCAGAGGGTGCCCAGGGACCTTCTCAGGGGTAGGTGCAGCGTGGAGTGAGTTGCCTCTTAGACCCTGGGGTTTCTTGTTCTTGCCTAGCAAAATCTCCCTGAGGATCCCTTGTGTTTTCTTCCTATTTAACTCCCTGGTTTCTCATCTTATAATGGTCATTGTTGAATCTGGCCTCAATTCAATTTTCAGCGTTTCAATACTTTTAGGCTTGTACTATCGATATCTTTCAGAAAGTTGTGGCTGATCAGGGAGTCAAGTAATTTCATTCCAAACCTCAGTCCTGTGCCAAAATTTTTGCTTTTCCTATACTCTCTCATGTCTAATAATGTGATTATATCAAGAGACTATTGTGCATTAGGATGATATGCTTCATTCTTCTCTTTTTATCTGTCTTTCCTGGATCTGAAATAAAATTTTAATGGTATGTGTCCTCCAGTTATCTTTGGGTCCTGGGATTTTAGTAATCAGTCTCTCCACAATTCACTTTTCTGTCATGGCCACGGAAGAAGTATCATGCATGGACCATTAATTTTCCTCATTCTCTATGCAATGAAACATGTATATATTATCAACTTTGTCTCATGAATCAGCTTCTTGTCTACATTCTCACTCACCCAGCTCAGTTTGGGTGGGTATCTCTACTCCATAGAATATATTCTAATAGATATGTATATCACATTGTGATTATCCAATCACCTGTTGTTTGACAATGGGTTATTTCCTTATTTTGTCATTTTTTAATAATGCCACTGTGGACATTTGTGATGTCCACAAAGACCTGTTTGAGTCCCCGATTCCAATTCTATTATATCTAGAAGTGGGATTGCCAGGTCATATCACCAATATGCTTTTTTTTTTACTGCTCAAAGATCCAAAGACACCACACTGTATTTTGCTATCATATCTCCTAATCACCCTGGTGAGGCATAGCTTGGATATTATGTAGTTTTACCGTGGACTATTCTATAAATGGAAATTGGATCAAGGTGGTTGAAAATACTATTCATATTATCCATTTCTACCCTCATTAACTCCTAATTATTGAACAATTATAAAAGGTGGAGTGTCAAAGTCTCCAAATAAAATGTGGATATTTTTATTTCAATTATCAGTTTCACGAACTCTTATTTAGAGAATTGACCACTTTTTCACTATGTAATTTCTCTATTACTAATAATCTTTAATCTTAATTTTGGTTACTACACTTTGCTCAGAATTGGTAGTGAGACATACACTTTCTTTTTGTCCATGTTTTCAAGGTGTATATATACATATATATATATACACACACACACACACACACACATCAATCTACCTACCTACCCAAATTTTACATTTTACCATTTGATACATTTAAATTTAAAGTAGCTTTCTTGTAAGCAACATATAGCTACAATAATCATTTAATGCATCAAATAAAATAGTGATTGTAAAATTAATTAATATTAATTTTCACTTTTACTAACTTTGTTGTTGCTATAAATATAAGAGCAAACTTTTCTCAGATTTCTATGTAATCAAATTCCGCAGTAGTTTTTCTATGAAAGCTGAAAACTGGAAAATTTCTGAGTCCTCGTGTACTCGTGAATAGATAAATACCTTTTCTTCTAAGTAACCACTGGAACACCACTCAGCAATAAAATCAATGAATGCCTCGTATCAAATAAAAAGTGTTCAAGGTAAAATATGTATTCTGAGAGATAGAAACTTAACTAAAGTATATACTGTACAATTCATTTTTTATAAATTTTGGAAGATGCAGACTAAAATTTTTATCAATTGATGACTTGGTACAGTGTAGGAAAGGGAATGATTTAGAGAAAGGAATTAAAAATGTAAGTTTAATGGTTAAAAACATGTTATTTACTTACCAAACTGGAAACAACAAATATTTGCACTTTATTGCATGTAATTTATATCTCAAGAAGGCTGTTGCAAATAAATCAATGCATCTGTGCAAAAGCAGCAATATAAAGACATAATGACATTTGAAATATCAGGGACTCCTACAAATTAATCTGCATGAACCCTGGAAGTCTATGTTCTTTAAGTAAAGATTGGAATGTAGCAAAATCACACTATTATTGAGAGGGAGGTTCTGAAGCCTCACGTAGAATGTCACATGATGGGATTTTGCTGTCTCATGAGAGCAGTCCAGTCTAGGAGTGGGGAGCCCAGGCCCAGACACTGGGACTTCCCACCAGATATGGGCAGCCCAGGTTTGGCCCTACAGCTCTACTAGAGGGTCCCCAGCCTTGGTATGCTCAGGTGCTCTAATTTAGTCATGGACAAAAATAGAGACCATTTGCAATGAGGTTTTTTTTTTTTCTGACCTGAGTTTTCTTCCTACAATATTTAAAATAATTTTATGGATAACAACAAATACTGAATATTTGAGTGCACTTGAATGAAAAACTTGCTATGTGTGACATTTTCCTGATCAGGATGTCTTTGTGCCTGGACATGTCCAGTGTGGGGTACAGATGTTGGAGTCTGGGGAGGTACTTTGTACATCCAAGAGGGTCTCTGAGACTCCCCTGTGCAACCCCTGATTCCAATCTCAGTAGTAACTGACCAGACTGATACTGAAGACTCTCAGAAGGGGTCTGGAGCGATGGAATTTACATGAACTATGCAGACTCTTTGAAGGCCCAGTTCATGGTCTTAAGAGGCAAGACCTAGAACTATCTGTATCGGCAAATGAAAGGTCTGAGAGTGATGGATATGGCCTCTTATCACTGACTAAGACAGTAAAAAGAGGCAAGGTCAGCTTAGACACAAACCTCCCTGACAAAGTTGCCACCAGGGGGCACTTAGGACCCACAGCTCAGGATGCCCACTGTCATCTGGAGATTCCCCTAAGCGCCTGTGCGTCCTCCTCTCCCAGGAAACAGGTATTCTGACCATTGTTCTGTGTCCCTGAGGATGTTTGGAGACTTGAACAGCTGAGAGCAAAGTCAGAAGCTTTGATGCCCACAGGCTCTGTTGAACCCAGAGGAGCCTGGCAAGGTGCTATAGTTTCACTCCAGCTAAATCAGCCACACTGACCACAACTGTAGCTCAGCCATCCATGATCATGAAGCCTGCTGAGGACAATTTCTGCTTTCTCACCTCAGATCAGCCCACATTCCAGCTCTTAAACAGAAGGCTTAGATATGCCCTGTTAATCTGTCTCATCCTGCCTCTGTTAACTATATGCAGATATTGAGGTTATTTGCTATGTAATTCACTTGAATAATATTGAAGTGTCAGGTTGCTGTATGCTGCTTTCAAAGCTGTGTTGCTGAAATGATGAAGGAAAAAGGGATTTTAGAAACAACAGGATCAAAATTGGTCAATATGCAGGGAGTTCACTGAGGCTGAGGGACCTGACCTGCTCCAGCAACACAGGTGTGACATGCCAAGGGCAGGACATGGGCAGGCGTCCCTTGTTCAATTGTGCAGGACAGAGGTGAGAACAGAGGTGCGGCTAACGTAGGCTCCCACATTCTGGTTCCTGGGGTGATGCCAACACCAATAACTGTTGACAGTAGTAAATAGCTCTGGGTTCCTACCCTAAAATTCACAAACTTTATGCTCTGATACCTATTATGTGTCTCCTCACACAGAAGTTCATAGGTGTAAGGTAAAATTCTTAGGGCTACAGGGGAAGAAGGGATGGAGCTGTGCTGGGCTCTCTGTCCCTTTGACTACTATGATCTCAGCCATGACCCCAGCTTCAGTGTCACAGGCCTCAGGAGGGCAGCTCGAGGTGATAGTGAAGGGGCTTGACTCCTGGGCAGGGAGCTACCTGCAGCCATTGTGACCACATCCCTCCTGCAAACCATTCACTTTGCTGCTATCATGACTAGAAGCTGCATGTTATTTCCCCAGATATAGTGGGAAATATTTTCACTGTATTAAAACTTCACTTGTGGGAAGCAGAATTGGCCCAGTGAATAGGGCGTTTGCCTACTACATGGGAGGTCCCCGGTTCAAACCTGGGGCCTCCTCGACCCATGTGGAGCTGGCCCATGTGCAGTACTGATGTGCACAAGGAGAGCCGGGCCACACAGGGGTGCTCCCGCGCGAGGAGTGCACCCCATAAGGAGAGCTGCCCAGTGCAAAAGAAAGTGCAGCCTGCCCAAGAATGGCGCCCCACACACAGAGAGCTGAAGCAGCAAGATGACACATCAAAAAGAGACATAGATTCCCATGCCGCTGACAACAACAGAAGTGGACAAAAAGAAGATTACGCAGGAAATGGACACAGAGAACAGACAACTGGGGTGGGGGTGAAGGGGAGAGAATAAAATAAAATAATAAATAAATAAATAAATAAACAAATCTTTAAGAAAACAAAAACTTTTACTGTCAGAGAAAGTAGGAGTTGGACGTTTCTGAGATCCATGACTGAATTTTTAAGACTTGTGTAAAAAAGAATCACTAATTAAAAGACCCCTTAATGCAATATAAACGCATTGTCTTGCAGTACTGCTGTCTATGAATCTATAGTCTTTAGGGGAGAATACTTCACATCCTCCTCCTTGATTCTGGTATTTTGCCCAAAATCCGGGACCAGCAGTTCCTAACTCAGTCATCACATGGTGACTTCTTTCAGTCTTGTCTGTGCCCAGTTCTTTCCTTCTATCTGTGACAAAAATCATGTTGGATTAGGGCCCAATGTAATTCAGTTTGATCTCCCCTTAACTAATAACATCTTTAAAGAAGTTATTTCTAAACAAGGTCATATTCACAGCACTAGAATTAGGACTTGAACATATATTTTGAGAGACAGAATTCAGTCAATAAGACTGATCTAACAAATCGGTGTGTTGATGACCCTCCACTGGCTGTCTCTAATTGTAAATCAAAGGAAGTTTCATGTTCCTTAAAGTCTTACCTAAGGAGAGTGTCCTAAGGTACAGGATGTCCCTGCAAACTCAGTTACATACAGGGAATAAACAAGTTTAGGTTACTGCTAGGAATGATAAAATAAACTGCATGAGAGGTTGACTTGAGCAATTTTAATTCTATGATAATTACTGAGTTGCTTTATCAAAGTCCTTTCCTAAGTTGAAATATTCACACATGTTAAGTGAGTCAAACTCGTTCTGAATTATGGTATATATTGGATGGGATGCAATTTGTCTGAATTCAATGTGTTACATTTAGCTGCTGCTTCAAGGCTGCTTCAAAAGTTTAGAATATGCAATAAAAATCAAATAACATGAGATATACATGGATAAGAATATTTATTAAGCAGATTATTGGCTGTGTATTTGTGTTAAGTATTTGATAAAAATGTTTATCCATTGGAGTGGAGACACACTGACAATATTACCCATGACATCCCTGTTCCTTGGCTGCATCCACTCTTTTATCACCTCCTTCAGGAAATATTCATGACCTACATAAAGAAATCCCTGTACTTAGTGAAGTGGGCCTCAGGGAGTGGACTGTTTTCTCCTAGGGACCAACCAGCATCTTCCTCACAGAGGAAACCCAGAGACAAGGAACTCCCCTACACCCTTTCACCTTTACATAAAAAGTTCCTCCCACATGCAAATCACCACATGGGTCAACCGATGAAGACACAGCACACATGGACTTAAATTCAGGACCCCCTGAAAATGGAAAATATTGTCTGCAACTCATGGGCCTCATACAAAGGAACATGAATTACTTGTGGTTCTTCCTTTTTCTGGTGGAGGCTCCCAGATGTGAGTGCCTCAGGATTCAGACATGAAGGTAATGGGGATGATGCCTCAGAGCACATGGCTGACTTTTCTCCTTGTCCTCAGGTGTCCTGTCCCAGGTGCAGCTGAAGGAGTCAGGCCCAGGACTGCTGACGCCCTCACAGACCCTGTCCCTCACCTGCTCTGTCTCTGGATTCTCCATCACAACCAGTGGTTACAGCTGGGAGTGGATCCGTCAGCCCCCAGGGAAGGGGCTGCAGTGGTTGTCAAGTATTTGGTATGATGGTAGCACTTACTACGATCCATCCCTCAAGAGCCGACTCTCCATCTCGAGAGACGCATCCAAGAACCAGTTCTCTGTGCAGCTGACCTCCGTGACCGCTGAGGACACAGCTGTGTATTACTGTGCAAGATACACAGTGAGGGGAAGTCAGGGTGAGCCAAGACACAAACCTCCTCATGCAGGAAGAAGCTGACAGCAGGGAGTGCTCATGGCCCAGCCCAGCAGAGACTCAATTTCAAGATTTGTGGAAACTGCAGGTTCCTGTAGTAATATGTTTCTCTTTCTTACTTAGAAACATTTAATCTCTAGGGATCCTTCACTACATCTATTCTAAGAATGCCATTACATTTCCACATTTCTAACACAGAAAATATATTTGCAATGATATTTTTATATTATACGTTAATTTATACACACATATTACGAGTTTTCATCATTTTGTTCTTTTGGATTAGCCTGGAAGTGTGAAACAGCTTTTTTTCTTGACATCATGCGATTAATTCCAGTTTCTAATTCTATGTCCTGATTGTGCCCTGGCAAAATATCATAATCATAATAATAATAATACTTTTGAATTTCCATGTTTGTTTAGTCAATGTTGGGACAAATTATTTCATGGTAGAATAATTTTATCTGAATTGAAATGTAAAGATCCTGCTTTCTTTCCCAATATGTACATACATATATCATTTCTCTCCCAGCTATTCAGTATTATTGACACCCTGGCTCAGCTCACCACCACAATGTACAGTCCAATGACCTCAGGGTAAAGGAACAGAAAAAAGATGCAGGCTGGCTTGATCCTAGGCTGCATTGTCCAGGTCTTATCTTGTTTTTTCCATCATAGGCAGGGCTTATTGTGGCTGTAAATGATCCAAATGAAAAGCCGAGTGAAAATGAGAGGTCATTTAGTCTGATGAACTTGAAACAACTGCCCACTTCTAACTGCTGGTGGATGCCTCAGAGCCTCCTCTACTGTCAGGAGCCCTGGGAAGTTCTTCCTGAGCTAGCACCTGTGAGGAAGGTATGCAACTCTCCTCAGAGAAATGAGAAGAAATGCAGGGCAGGGTTTGTTTGAGCACTAGTTTCTTGGCTGACAGGCTGACTTCTTCCTCAGGAGAGGCTCAGGCTTACTTGCCTCACTCTTTCCCTGGAGCTGGACGCTGAAAGCTGCACTTGTGCTGTCCCTTGAGGAGCTCTGTATTTCTAGTGTGGACCCAGGCCTAGGATATGAGCCCTGAAGAATGACACCTAGATTGGAATTAAGTAAAACAGCAATAGAGAGGAGAGAAAGGTCCTGTGATAAGTGTCCAGTCTCTTCCATTCTTGTACTGAAGGGACCTGATATCCTTGCCATTGGGTGAGCTCCAGGAATCCCATGATGTTTGTTAGGTGACTGGTTTCCAAGGAGGTATTGTAGTCATTCTATATTGGGTTAGTGGAGGTGGAGACATGAATATCAAAATGTAATAGACATGGGATTATCCTAATATGATCTGTGAGGCAACATTGTAGAATTTTCAGAAAGTTTGATAGTTTTAGCCCTCTCCTCTCTGAGGTTCAACTCTGACTCTACCATATACCTTTACACTGCAAAATCTGAGGATATGAGTTTCAGACATGCTGTGCAATAACGAACAGTTACACAACTGTGTGTGTACTGTATACTTTCTTTTTGTCCCAGGGTAATCTGCATTCTTCTTTTTTTAATCTTTAATTTAATTTTTATTTTTTTTATTTTTTATGCGATACTGGGGATTGAACCCAGGCCCTCATATATGGGAAGCATTAAACCAACTGAGGTACTGCTGCTACTAATTTTTATTTTTATAAGAGAAATTATGAACTTACAAAAAGTCATGCATAACGTAGAGTTCCATGCATCACTCCTCCTCCAATTCTTTACATTGTTGTGGAGTATTTGTTACAGATTATGAAAGAGCATCATCAAACTATTTCCACTCACTATGGTGCACAGCTGTATATATTCCTTTTAATGTGTCCTTCCCTATATTTTTCACTGACAGTTGTATAAATTTAATTAGTTAAGCATAAGAGCCTCACTGCCCACAAAGATGTATGGTTTAAGAACCACATGCAATGGGAGCAGTGGGAATCCAGAATGTGGAAGTGGTTATAGGAAAGTTGAGGGCCTTCATGGCTTCCCCAAACTCCAGTTTCCAGGGAAGATCCAGATGCATAAAGAAGCTGCTCATATCTGTACTGTGAGTAGGAAAACATAAGAAAAAAACTTTCTTCAATGTTAGAAATGTTAATGTCCAACAGAGAAACAAACTGTACAAATTCTGCTCACAGCTACATCATCCAATTGTGTTCCCTTTATAGACAGGTGGTGAAAATCACATGGACACTACAGTGTGAAAACACCTGGGAAGTTTCCAGTGAAAAATAGAAACACATGGACATACTAAGGACTGAGTCTAGAAATCAACCCAGATGAGGAGTCAATGGGACCCTACACTCTGTAATGTGTGCTGCCCAATGACCTCTCATCTTGCCTGGAGCAGGATGTTAGGATGAAGAAAGCTGTAAACTCATTAAAGAATGTGCTCCTTTGAGAGGAGAGGAAGGAGAAACCAGGTACGTCCCTATCATAGTAGGGCTTTCATGGCATTCAGAATTAATGTCTACCATCAAAAATTTCTCTGTGGACTGATAGCTTCTCTGAACTGGAGTGGCACCTGCGCCGGCATTGTGGTTTGGAAGCAGAACCCTTCCTTTGTAGTTTCCGAGTTCTACACGTGGAAGGATATTTCATCTCAGGTTAAATCATCCACAGAATGTCATCAATACATGATAAGATGATATAGATGGGAGACTGGTAATCTATGTACATATATTATTTAGATAGATTTATGGGTTTTATTTGAGGCTGCAGTGAGTTAAGTGTTATGAGCAATTTGAGATGAGCTAAATTTATTTTGTTTGTGAGATGCAAGTGTTAAAGGGGACCTTGAAATTGTGTTTAATTTAAGGACCTTGGCATGGGAAAATTATCCCAAACTGCCCAGGTAAGCCATTAATGTCATCACAGTTTCCCACATGAACAGGGAGCAGGGAAATATACTAATTCAGAATAAGGAGCAAGTTGATGACCTAAGCATGATTCTTCCTTTCTGACTTTGATAATGAAGAAAATGAACATGAGCCAAACAATAAATCTCTGAAAGTGGGAAGGACATAATGAATCTACTTAAGAAGTCTGGGTGCCAGAACAATAACAGAATAAATGTGTGCTGTATACTACTGTGGTTATTTGTTACAGCAGTCATGAAAAACACAATATTTAGTGCAAGTTAATATGTGTTGGTTACCCACCTGCTCTCTCTCCACATAAGGAGATTCCATGAAGGAAAGTAAAACATGTTGTTCATGAAAACCTTGACCCCTCCACACAAGGAGGGTGAGAGGATTGGTGTACATGTTTGCGAAAATTAAAATAACCTCCGTGCTGACTCCATTCAATACTCTGGCATATGATAACTGAAAATCACTATAGATCATGTAAAAAGGTTTCCTCAATGAAATTCTTTGAAATATCTGAACACATGCAATATAAAGTCACCTCACCTCAAGATCCCCAAAATATCAGCAATGACACCATCAACACAAACCCCAAATCTCATCTCAGTCTCATCACTGGGATGAATGGGACACAGTGTTGGAGAAACCACAATGATGATAAGTTTCAATATGGAGGTAGAATTATCTCCAGATTTCTCAGGTATAACTATTTCTTTTCAATGATTTTGTCATTTTTTTGTCTGTATTTATTTTTTTTAATGTTACGTTAAAAAATATGAGGTCCCCATATACCCCCCAATCCCTCACCCCACACCTCCCCCCATAACAACAAAATCCCCCATCATCATGACACATTCATTGCACTTCGTGAATACATCTCTGAGCACCGCTGCATCACATGGTCAATTGTCAACACCATAGCCCACAATCTCCCACAATCCATCCAATGGGCCATGGGAGGACTTACATTCTCCAGTAATTGTCTCTGCAGCACCACCCAGGTCAACTCCAAGTCCCGAAAACGCCGCCACATCACATCTCTTCCTCCCACTCCCTACCCCCAGCAGCCACCATGGCCACTTTCTCCACACCAATGCCACATTTTATTCTATTACAAATCACAATAGTTCAAGAATAGAATTTCAGTAAGTACACTCTAATCCACACTCTATTCCTCCATCCTGTGGACCTTAGAATGGTTGTGTCGACTCCACATCTATATCAAGAGGGGGCTTAGATTCCACATGGATGCTGGATGCAGTTCTCCTGCTTTCAGTTGTAGGCGCTCTTGGATTCCTGACATGGTAGTTGACCTCTTCACCTCCATGTTAGCTGAGTGGGGTAAGTCCAATAAAGCAGGCTGTAGGAGTTGCAAGTCTGTCGAGGCTCAGGGCCTGGCTTTCACGTGGTCAGTCCAGAGATTCAGGTCCCCTGGGTATACACTAAACCCCAGTGCCAATTACAGATCTGGAAAAATAACAGGAGAGGCTTGTGAATAAAGATCAAATCTGAGTCCAGCTCCATCACACAGAATCACAAACTCCAAAGTAGGGCCACCTGACATGGCACTGAACTCCATCTGCCGTGACCATAGAAGCTGTGGGGTCTCTGTAGCCCTTAGAAGAAACAATACCTGGGGTTATATCTACTTTATCTGTCTCTGGGACTCTGCTCAGGTGTGCATAATAGCAACCCCTCTAAAAACCTCCCAGCTCTTTTTGGAAACTCATAGCCATAAAAATTCATTTGTCCTTTCCATTTCCCCCTTTGATTCAGGTCAATAAGCATTTTTAACTCCTGGCATTATATGTAGACTGAGATATTCTGCTGATCTGAGTTGACCCTTTTATTCAAGGTCATTTTCTAGTTACATCATCAGCCGATACTTGGTAGTAATCCCTTGGTGACAGTGAGGCTCATCCCTGCGAGTCGTGTCCCACACTGGAGGAAAGCAATGCATTTACATGCTGAATTTTACTTTGAGACTAGCCACATTTGAGCAACATGGAGGCTCTTACGAGGTAACTCTTAGGCACCCTGTAGCTCTAGGCCTTGTTCTTATTTCAGGTACACAGACTCACAAGCATTGTCATTAGTATCAAGGGCTCATTGTTGGACCTTCCTTCTTTTTTGGTCTTTGCCATTGCACTTGGGGGACTGTTGCTGTTCCTGTCTTCTGTTTTTTTTGATAGCTGCCACTCTATGGGAGTAAGATGGTATCTCATTGTAGTTTTGATTTGCATTTCCCTAACAGCTATTGATTTTGAGCATTTTTTTTTCATGTTCTTTTCAACCATTTATATTACTTCTTCAGAGAAGTGTCTGTTCAAATCCTTTTCCCATTTTTTTAAATGGGTTGTTTGTCTTTTTATTTTCAAGATATAGGAGTTCCTTGTATATGCAGCATAAAGGTTTCCTATCAGATATATGTTTTCCAAACATTTTCTCCCATTGTGTAGGCTCTCTTTTCACTTTCTTGACAAACTCCTTTGATGTGCAAAAGGCTTTAATTTTGCAGAAGTCCCATTTATCTATTTGTTCTTTTGCTGCTCGTGCTTTGGCTGTGAAGTTCATATCTTCTTGAGCAGGTTACTTAGGAAATAAAGTGATGGATCTGAAACCTAGCAGAAAAAAACACAATCATAGAACATGTGACCTTCAGTACTCCCAAGATGACTGCTGGAAGACCATTATGAGAAAGCTCATTTGGAAAGAGATTTCCTCTGGTAGTCAGGAGAATCCCCTGATATTCTCAAAGGTCCTATCCCAGGGCATTGATGGTTGGGGTAATCAATCAAAACAGTTAACAGCTGGGACTTCTTCCCTGTAATTAGCAAATGGGTCTAACAATTAATGGTTCAAACAGAAAGTGCAAAGACCAAACCAATCCTGGTGTTGTCTTTTTCCCCACTTCATAGAACACCATGCAAGTAAAACCTGGGCATTTGTAATCTGTAATGAGGAATTGTTGTCTCTTAATCAGCCCAAATGATCTTTTTTCAGTTACTTCCTCTCTACCTGGGACTCATGATCTGTTTTTTTTCCCCTATTCCAATTGACTCCCTACCTTAATGAATTACCTGCTAAACTACCCTGGCTTGCTCTTGAAATTCATATCTTGTAGCTTAGCCAAGAACATAGAAAAATCCAACAACAATCTTAATATCCTTTATCTCTTTAGTCATATTGGTCTTTGTAGCAGCTTGATATGGTTTGTGAATTCCAGAAATAGATATTAGATTATGTTTTTAAACTGGTGTGCTCCTCTTGGCATGATTAAATTATGATTTGGGCTCTGATTGGGAGATATCAGTAAAATGTTGTGTCCCTGCCCATTTGGTCAGCAGGGAATCACAGATAAATCAACACCACAGGGAAGAGGATTTAATCGGAGTTTTGATGTTGGAGTAGAACTGGAGTCCAGGAAGTAAGCACAGAGAGGCACTTCATTGTGAGGAAAGAGAGAATGCCTAGGAAGAAAAACAAGCTATTCACCAATACTCTACAGCCAGCCTTGTGGAGATAACAGAAGAGGTGATCCCAGAAAGAGACAAGCCCTGGGAAGAAAGGAACCCAGGAAGCTTGAATCCTTTCATACATTGGCAGCCAACTTGCTCTAATGCATGTCAATAGTTTGGTGAGGAAGGTAACTTGCACTTTATGGCCTGTTAATTGTAAGATTGTACCAAAACAAAATATCCTTTGTGAAAACCAACACATTTCTGGTATTTTGCATCAGCAGCCCTTTGGCTACCTAGTACAGAATTTGGTATCAGAGAGTGAGGTCCTGCTTTTCAGTTACCAAAATGTTGGCATGGTTTTATAAATGGGTAAGGAGCCCCTTTTGGAGGAATCTTGAGATGCTTGATGGAATATCTCTAGCTTGGAGGGAGGTGGGTCAAGATGGCATCTGAGTGAGTGCACCGTCATCATCTCTCCTGAAAAAAACTGGCTGAATGGGACAGAATCCTGCCAAAGTTAGCTGTTTTGGGAACCCACAAAGCAAGAGGTTTCTGGACATCAATCTAGAAAGAGTGTGACAAAAGGAGTGCTTACTCAAGGTGCTGCAGGCAGTGTTTCTTGTTTGCTATGTTTCCTCATTCTTTTTTTTTTTTTTCCTTTTGTTCTTTTGGTTTTTTTTTTAATTTTTTTTATTTTTTATTGACTTTGTAATAATATTACATTAAAAATATATATGTGAGGTCCCATTCAACCCCATCCCCTCACCCCCCCTCTCCCCCCCCCCCCCAACAACACTCGTTCCCATCATCATGACACATCCATTGGATTTGGTAAGTACATCTTTGGGCACCTCTGCACCTCATATACATTGGTTCACATCATAGCCCATACTCTCCTCCATTCCATCCAGTGGGCACTGTGAGGATTTACAATGTCCGGTGATTGCCTCTGAAGTACCATCCAGGGCAGCTCCATGTCCCAAAGACGCCTCCACCTCTCATCTCTTCCTGCCTTTCCCCATACCCTTCGTCCACTATGTCCACTTTTCCCATTCCAATGCCACCTCTTCTATGTGGACATTGGATTGGTTGTGTCCATTGCACCTCTATGTCAAGAGGAGGGTCAGATTCCACCTGGATGCTGGATGCAATCCTCCCATTTTCAGTTGTAATCACTCTAGGCTCCATGGTGTGGTGGTTGTCCTTCTTCAACTCCATCTTAGCTGAGTGTGGTAAGTCCAATAAATCAGATTGTAGGTGCTGGAGTCTGTTGAGGCTCAGGATCTGGCTATCACATTATCAGTCCAGAGATTCAAATCCCCTAAATATATCTTAAACGCCAACATTAACTGCACCTCCAGCACATTGGCATGAAAGTCTTATGAAGGGAGATCCCATCTGAGTCCAGATTCATCACACATAAACACCATTTCCAAAGAGGGGCCATCTGCCCTGGTAGTTAACCCCATCGGCCATGACCATAACTCCCATGGGTCTCTTTAGCCCTCAAAGGAACCAATATCTGGGGGTTGTATCTGCTTTATCTGTCTCTCTGACTCTGCTCAGTTGTGCATGAGGGCAAACCTTCTGCCAGCCTCCAGACTCTTTTTTAGAAACTCGTAGCCATATAAACTCATTTCTCCTTTCCATTTCCCCCTTACTTTAGGTCAAACAGCATTTTAAAGTCATGGTATTTTATGTAGACATGGATATTCTGCTGATCCGCATTGAACCTTCGGTATAAGGTCATTTTCCAGTTGCATCATCAGTTGGTAGTTGATAGTGGTCCCTCGTTGCCAGGGAGGCTCATCCCCGGGTGTCATGTCCCACGCTGGGGGGAAGGCATTGCATTTACATGCTGAGTTTGGCTTCGAGACTGGCCACATTTGAGTAACATGAAGGCTGACAGGAGGAAATTCCCAGGCACAAAGTTGCTCTGGGCCTTGTTCTTATTTTGGGTTTATCAGCTCACAAGCATAGTCATTAGCATCAGGGGCTCACTGTTGAACCCTCACTCCCTCCCGGTCCCCGCCACTATACCTGGGAGACTGTCGCTGCTCCCCTAGGGACCACGACAGAGCACCACTAGCCAGGAGCCCGGTACCCCCCCTACTGTGGTTTTTAATTGTTGCCACTATGAGTATATCCAAACATTACCATGCACCCTGGACATATGTTCTGTACAGCTCCCTGTCAGCCATATATCACCTGTCATTGGTACCCCATACCAGTATCCCTCCATTGCCATTGTTGAAACACTCTGTTTCCTCATTCTTGACTTCCTCCTTTCTGTGTGCACTGATTGTGAATACCAATGCTATCCCCTTTCCTTTACATTTTTCTAACTTCCACCTTCTGTTGTTCTCTTACATTCCATCTCTTTGTTTTGCCCCCAATTTTTGACTTTTTATTTCTAACACCTCTATTCTGTTTTCTATCTTTTATTCACTCTTTATGTTATTGTCCTTTTTTTTTCCCTCTCCCTCTCTCCTGACCACACTGGCCTTTTAATTCAAACCATATTCTTCTCTCTATTAAGTTTAACATCTCATTATAGGTACTCCATCTTTTTATTGTTATAACTACACAACTTACATGAGATTAATATTCATTCTCCTAGCTTTCACATGGTACTTCTGCTAACATTTACTATCAATACTACTATTACACTTTTTCTTTTCTTATCTCTTTTGCATTGCCTGGCTCTAATATTTTCTTTCAAGGGAACTTATACAACAAAAAGGAAATAGAATAAGAAGAACAAAATATCAAAGAGAAGACTTAACACACACACACACAAAACACATAAATAAAATTCAAGCTAGATGGAGAAAGTAATCAACTGAACAAACCCATCAAGATAAAATGATGACCAGAGAGCAAAAAAAAATTATAAACAGTAGGAATAACCAGGAAAGAATGGCCCAATCCAATGAGCAAACTGAACTCCAGGAAGAGGAGCAGAGCATTGAGTAACTAATCAAAACTCTCAAAACAAATATCATAGACCAATTTAATGCAATGAATGAAGAGATTAAGAATATTATGAAAAAATTTGGAGAGCAAACAAAAGAAATGGTAAACATTTGCAGAAAGATATAAGATATGATGGTGATGAATGGCACAGTCTAAGAAATCAAAATTACACTCTCAGCAAATAACAGGAGATTTGAAGGGTAGATGAAAGAATTAGTGTTGTGGAAGACAGTACATCTGAACAGCAGAAATGATCAATAAAATATAGAAAAAATCCAGCAGCGACTTAGGGACCTGAATGACAATGCAAAATGCACAAATATGCACATTATAGGCATACCAGAAGGAGAAGAGAAGAGAAAGAGGACAGAAATGGTTTTGGAGGAAATAATAGCTGAAAATTTCCCAAACCTATTGAGGGAAATGGATGTCCATGTCCAGGATGCACAACAAACCCCAAACAGCATAAATCCCAACAGACCTACCCCAAGACATATATATATATACACATATATATCAATTTATCCAATTCCCAATACAAATAGAAAATACTGAAGGCAACAAGCAAAAAATAAAATAAAAAAAAACCCAACAACATCACATACAAGGGAAGCCCAATAAGATTAAGAACTGATTTCTACTACAAAATAATGGAGGCGAGAGGGCAGTAGTATGACATAGTCAAGATATTAAAAGATAATAACTTCCACCAAGAATACTCTATCCAAAAAAGCTGAAATTCAAAAACGACGAATTCAAAATATTCACAGATAAATGGAAACTAAGATAGTATGCCAACAAGAAACCTGCCCTACAAGAAATACTAAAGGAAGTTCTGTAAGAGGAAAGAAAAATAAAATTAAAAACAAGAGAGACAGTCTTGGAGCAGAGTGTAAAAACAACTTAAAACACAAAAAGGAAAAACAATATATGACAAACCCAAATCCAAAGAAAATATGGCTAATGTAAATAATTCCTTGAGAGAAATAACACTGAACATCAATGGATTAAACTCCAGAGACACAGATTGGAAGAACGGATAAGGAAATATGACCCATCTATATTCTGTCTACCAGAAACACATCTTAGACCCAGGGATTCAAGGAGATTCAAAATGAATATCTGGAAAACAATCTAAACATCAAACAAAAACCAAAAACGGCAGGAGTTACTATATTAATATCAGACAAAATAGACTTTAAATGCAAAACTATTATGAGAGACAAACATGGACACGACGTATTTGTAAAAGGGGTAATCTTTCTAGAAGAAAGAAAAATCAAACTTTTATGCTCCTAACCAGGGCATCTCCAAATATGTGAGGCAAACACTGGAGAAACTATATGAAAGAGCCCCCGCCCCTCTCCTCCCTTCTTTGTCGGTGCCTTCTGCTCGCCGCCACATCAATGCTTCTCCGTCTCCCGCTCTCTCAGCTACTCTTCTCCTGGCCCGCCAACTCCTCCCTTCTTTGCTTTTTTCTTCCCGACTGTACCATCTGCAACGTCATCATATCCATTACTTCCTCTCTGTGCGGGAAGAACCAGCGGCCACCTTTGGAATTATGGCGGCCGTGTATATACGAGATAATCTACTGGGAATCTCTTGGGTTGACTGTACCTGGATCCCCATTTTGAACAGCGGTAGTGTCTTGGATTACTTCTCAGAAAGAAGCAATCCTTTTTATGACAGGACATGTAATAATGAAGTAGTCAAGATGCAGAGACTAACATTAGAACATTTAAATCAGATGTTTGGAGTGGAGTACATCCTTTTACATGCTCAAGAGCCCATTCTTTTCATTGTTGGGAAGCAACAGTGGTAGTCCCCTACCCATGTTATTCCACTGGCTGATTACTATATCATTGCCGGAGTTATCTATCAGGCACCAGACTTGGGATCAGTTATCAACTCCAGAGTTCTTACTGCAGTGCATGGCATTCAGTCAGCCTTTGATGAAGCTATGTCAAATTGTCGATATCATCCCTCCAAACAGTATTGGTGGCACTTCAAAGATCATGAAGAGCAAGATAAAGTCAAACCTAAAGCCAAAAGGAAAAAGAACCTAGCTCTATTTTCCAGAGACAACGACTGGATACTTTACTCTTGGATCTTAAACAAAAATTTCCACTCAAATTTGTGCAGCAAAAGCCTGGAGAAAAGCCTGTCCCAGTGGATCAGACAGAGAAAGAGTCAGAACCTGTACCAGATGCTGTAAAATCTGAGGAGAAGGAGACCACAAAGAATGTTCAACAGATAGTGAGCACTAAAGGCCCCCCTGAGAAATGGATGAGACTCCAGTAAGTGATGGACAAGACTCCTTTTTCCATTATTATCATAACTTATTTCTGTGGCAGGCTCTTGAACTTTAAAATACTTTGTCACAGTCCTTTCCTTTGTATGGAATGTGCTGTTCTTAAAGAAAGGGTGTTATTTCATCATGTTTTCTCTATAAACTTGTCTTATGTATCTTTTGTTAAAAATGGAAAAAACACATGTACATCAATAGATGAATGAATAAACAAAATGTATAGACATGCAATGGAATATTATTCAGCTGTAAAAAGGAAGGAAATTCTGATACATGCTACTACATGGATAAACCTTGAAGGTATGTTATATTAACTAAAATAGACACAAGAGGACAGATATTGTGTTATTCCACTTATATATGAAATATCCGAATATGCACATTCACAGAGAGAAACAATAGAAATTACTAGGAACAGGGGGAAATGGGTGTTTTCGTTTTCTAGACTGCTTAAAGTAAATACCAGTTTTACGACATTACCATGCATCCCTAAATAAATCATTCAGCTTGAACAGTGGGAATTTATTGGCTTACAGTTTTGGGGCTGAGAAAATCTCCAAGTTAAGGTATCATCGAGGCCATACTTTCTTCCCAAAGACTGGCTGCCAGTGATCCTTAGTTCTTTGCCACATGCTAAGGCACATGGTGGCATCTGATGGTCACTTCCTTCTTTTCTGAGTTTTGTTGATTTCAGCTTCTTGCTTTTTTTTTTCTTTCTCTCTGTATTCATTCTGTTTATAAAGGACCGCAGTAACAAGATTAAGACCCATCCTAAATGAGGTGGGTCACACTTTAGCTGAAGTGGTCTTATCAAAAGGTCCTACTTAAGAATGGGTTTTCAATAGGTTAATGCATAATGAATACAGGGTTTCTGTTTGCAAAGTTTGTTAATGGATGGTGGTGATGATAGCACAACATTATGAATATAATTAATGCCACTGAATCAAATGCTTGGGAGTAGATGAGATGGGAAATTTTATTTAATATATATGATATCACAATTAAGATTTTAAAAAGTGAGACTAAGACAATGACAGTTAAATGCGGTACGTGGTCATGGCCTGGAACTAATAATGGAGGAGAAAATGCTCTAAAGGACATTATTGGGACAACTGAAAAAACATATGGACTGTATACTTTGTATCAATGTTAAATTTCTAAACTTGATAGCTGTACTTAAGATGGTTAAATAAGCTAGAGTCTTTGTTCTTAAGAAATGTACATGGAAGTGTTAAGTGTTAGAAAAGCATGATGCATGCAACCTACTCTCAAATGTTTAAAAAGATAGATACAACAAATGTGGCAAAATGCTAATAGTTGGTAAATTTGGGTGTCTGGGTGGGGAGTGTGTTGGAGTTCTATATATTATTACTTTATTTTGCAATTTTCCTGTAAGTTTGAAGTTATTTCAAAATAAAAGGTGAAAAGAAAACTATATGAAAGAATAGAAGCCTCCACAAATATAGTGAAAGATTTTAATACACACCTATCACCATTGCACAGAACATGTCAACAGAGAGTCCATAAGGAAACAAAGACTTTGAACCATTCATTAGAGGAATTGGACCTAATAAATATATACAGAACATTTTACCACAATACAGCAGGATAAACATTCTTCTCACGTGCACATGGATCATCATCCAAGATAGGCCACAGAGCACAACTCAATGAATTCAGAAATATTGAAGTCATACAAAAAGAATTCTCTGACCACGTGGAATGATACTGGAAATCTACATGGGTCAGAGACCTATATTAGATACTAAGATATGGAAGTAAACCAACACACTCTTAGACAAACAGTGGGTCAAGGAGGAAATCTCCAAATAAATCAATAACTAATTTGAAACTAATGAAAATAACCACAGAACATATTAAAACTTCTGGGATGCAGCAAAAGTGGTACTGAGAAGGAAATTCAAAAGCATAAATTCATACATCAAAAGAGAAGAAAGAGCTAAAATTGAAGACCTACCTGCACAATTGGAAGAAATATTAAAAAAACAGCAAACTAACACCAAAGGAAGAAGAAAGACAGCAATAATAAAGATCAGAGCAGAACTAAATTAAATAGAAAATAAGAAAGGGCTAGAAAAAATAAACAAAATTAAGACTTGGTCTTCTGAGAAGATCAATAAAATTGACAAACCCTTAGTTAGACTAACAAAAAAAAGAGAGAAGCAAATGCACAAATTAAGGAATGAGAAACTGATCCCACATAAATAAAAACTATCATAAGAGGATACTTTGAAAATCTATATGTTAACAGAAGGACAATTTAGAGGAAATGGATAAATTCCTAAAAATACATAAGAAATCTACATTCATAAAAGAAGAATTTGATGATCTAAACAAACCAGTCACAAGTAAAGAGATAGAATCAGTCATTAAAAACTTCCCAACAGGAGGGGAAAATGGATGTTGAATAGATGGAACCAAGGTATTTGTGGGGGCAAGAGAGGAGTTTTGCGAGAGTACCCAAGGATGGATATAAAACATGTAATATTACACCAAAAACATATAGGGGATGACAGACTAATAATGTAAACCATAATGTAAAACTTAGGATAACTAAAAATTTTGGAAAACTGTATAACCTAAAGTATGGACCACAATGTAAGCACAGATGTCACCTTGTTTGAAAGCTATTGTCTCAGAGTCTGTACATCAGTTTCAGTAAATATGATAAGAAAAAGTTATAAGATTATCGCTGTGGAAGGAAAAAGATTTTATGGTGGATGTGTGGGAGTACGGTATATTGTATATATGAATTACTGTGATCTAGGGCTCTTGTGAAGAGAAGCTCAATAATTAAGAAAAAAGACAAGAAAATGATAGGATGTAGAATTTTTCCAAATCAATATGTATTCTATAACCGTTAAACTCA
This sequence comes from Dasypus novemcinctus, assembly GCF_030445035.2. Lineage (NCBI taxonomy): Eukaryota > Metazoa > Chordata > Mammalia > Cingulata > Dasypodidae > Dasypus > Dasypus novemcinctus. The sequence goes on along the minus strand of NC_080691.1, from coordinate 57,015,288 downwards.
TCGCTATATTCCATTTTACTATTAAGGGAACCTGACAGATATTGGGCTTCACTTTTCAGGAAGTTTTGGATCACAGAGTGGTTCAACAATGGCAGCAGAGGAATACTGGTATGGGATGTTATTGACAGGCGATATATGCTTGACAGGGAGTTATACAGGGCATGTGTCCAGGGTGCATGGAAATGGTTGGATATACTCATAGTGGAAACAATTTAAAACAACAGCTGGGGGTGTACTGGGTTACTGGAGAGGGGAGCTCTGTCGTGATCCCTAGGGGAGCAGCAGCAGTAGCCTAGGTGCAATGGTAAGGACCAGGAAGAAATGACAGTCCAACAGTGAGCCCCTGATCCAAATGACTATGCTTATGAGCCTGAAATAAGAACAAGGCCTAGAGCAGCACTGTGCCTAAGAGTTACTTCCTGACAGCCTCCGTGTTACTCAAATGTGGTGAGTCTCGAAGCCAAACTCAGCATGTAAATGCAATGCCTTCCCCCAGCATGGGACATGACACCCGGGGATGAGCCTCCCTGGCACCGAGGGATCACTACCAAGTAACAGCTCATGATGCAACTAGAAAATGACCTTGAATTAAAGGTTCAATGTGGACCAGCAGAATATCCCTGTCAACATATACTAACAGGAGTTAAAAATGCTGTTTGATCTAAATTAAGGGGGAAATGGAAAGGACAAATGAGTTTATATGGCTATGAGTCTCTAAAAAAGAGTCTGGAGGTTGTCAGAAGGATTGCCCTTATGCATACCTGAGCAGAGTCTCAGAGACAGATAAAGTAGATACAACCCCAGGTATTGGTGCTTTTGAGGACTAAAGAGACCCACGGGTTCTATGATCATGGCAGATGGGGTTCACTGCCATGTCAGTTGGCCCTTCTTTGGAGCTGGTGTTTCTGCATGATGGAGCTGGACTCAGATGGGATCTCTTTTCACAAGCCTTTCATGCTACTTTACTGGGATTGTAGTTGGTGCTGGGGTTTAAGATATATCTACGGGATTTGAATCTCTGGACTGACAATATGATAGCCAGGCCCTGACCTCAACAGACTTCAGCTCCTACACTCTGATTTATTGGACTTACTCCACTCAGCTAACATGGAGTTGAAGAATGTCAACCATCACACCATGGAGCCTAGAGTGCCTACAGCTGAAAGCAGAAGGATTGTATCCAATATCCATGTGGAATCTAAACCCCCTCTTGACATAGATGTAGAATGGACATAATCAAGCCAAGGTCCACAGGAAGGAGGAATACAGTAAGGATCAGAGTGGACTTAATGATATTCTATTCATGAAGTATTGTGGTTAATAATCGAGAAAATGTGGCATTGATGTGGAAAAAGTGGCCATGGTGGCTGCTGGGTGCAGGGAAGGGGAGGAAGAGAAGAGATGTGGAGGCATTCTCGGGACTTAGAGTTGTCCTGGGTGGTGCCCCAGGGACAATTGCCAGATGTTGTATGTCCTCCCATGGCCCACTGGATGGAACGTGGGAAAGTGTGGGCTATGGTGTGGAACACGGGACATGGGGTGCAGCAATGCCCGGAGATGTACTCACCAGACGCAATGGATGTGACATGATGATGGGGGAGAGTGTTATTGTGGGGGGAGTGGTGGGGTGGGGGCAATGGGAGCGAATGGGGACCTCATATTTTTTTAATGTAATATCTTTTTTAAAAAATGAATAAATTGAGTAGAATTTGGGGGAAAAAAAACAAAAATCAAAAACTTCCCAACTAAGCACAGCCCTGGGCCAGATGGCTTCACCGTTGAATTCTACAAAACAATCCAGAAAGAACTAACACGAATTTTGCTTAACCACTTTAAAAAAATAGAATAGAAAGGAAAATTGCCTCACTCATCAATGATGCCAACGTTACCCTAATAACAAGACAAACACAGTTACCACAATATTGTAAATTTACAGCCCAATCTCTCTACTGAACCTAGATTTGATATCCTGAACAAAATAATTGGTAATCATATTCAACAACACATTAAATGAATTATCCACCATGACCAAGTGGATTTCATACCTGGTATGCAAAGATGGTTCAACATAAGAAAATCAATTAACTTAATATACCACATAAGCAGATCGAAGGAAAATAATCACATGATCATATCTATAAATGCAGAAAAAGCATTTGACAAAATATAGCACACTTTCTTGATGAAAACTGTAAAATATAGGAATAGAGGAAAACTTTCTGAACATGATAAAGGGCATATATGAAAAACCCAAGGCTAACATCATTTACAATGGTGAAATCCTTAAAACTTTCCCTCTGAGATCAGGAACATGACAATGATGTCGACTATCACCCCTCCTATTTAACATTGGGTTAGAAGTATTTGCTTAAAAATTGAGACAAAACCAGATATAAAATGCATCTGAATTGGAAAAGAAGAAGTAAAAATTTCTCTATTTGCTGACGACATGATCCTATACATAGAAAGCCCTGAGAAATCTGCAACAAAGATTCTAGAACTTATAAATGAGTTTAATAAAGTCACAGGTTAAAAGATCAATGCACAAAAATCAGCAGCATTTCTGTACACCAGTAATGAGCAATCTGAGGGGCAAATCAAGAAAAAAAAATACCATTTACAATAGTAAATAAAATTAAAATACCTAGGAGTAAATTTAAGTAAATTTATACACAGAAAACTACACAACACTGTTAAAAGAAGTAAAAGAAGACTTAAATAAATGGAATAATATTCCCTGCTCATAGATAGAATGGTTAAATATCTTTAAGATTTCGATCCTACCAAAACTGATCTACAGATATAATGCAATTTCAATAAAAATGAATACAGCATTTTTTATTGAAACAGAAAAACTAAGTTTAAAATTTATTTGGAAAGGAAAGAGGCCCCCAATAGCCAAATACATATTGAAAAAGAAAAAATGAAATAGGAAGAATCACACTACCTGACTTTAAACATACTACAAAGCAACAGTGGTCACATGGCATGGTATAGGCACCAGGTAGACCTACTGACCAATGGAACCAAATTGAGTGTTCTCATATACATCCTTACATATACAGTGATCTGCTATTTGACAAAAACACCAAGCCCACTCAAGTGGGAGATAATGGCCTCTTCAACAAATGGTGCTTGGAGAACTGGATATCCATATGCAAAAGAATGAAAGAAGATTAGCATCTCACACATTAAACAAAAATTAACTCGAGATGCAATAACACCTAAATATAAGAGCCAAGACCATAAAGATCTTTGAAAACAATGCAGGGATACACCCTTAGGAACTTTTAATAGGAAATGGCTTCATGAACTTCACAACCTGAGGATGAGAAGCAAAATAATAAATAGATAAATGGACCTCCTAAAAATTAAACTCTTTTGCACCTCAAAGGAATTCATAAAAAAAAAAAGTGAAAAGACCACCTATTGAATTGGAGAAAATATTTTGTAAACGTATATCTGATAGGAGACTAATATCCTGCATATGTAAAGAAATCCTATAATCTCAAAACAAAAAGACAATCAACCCTTTTTAAAAATGGGCAAGAGATTTGAACACTTCCCCAAAGAAGAAATAAAATGGCTAAAAAGCACATGAAAAATGCTAGAAATAATTAGTTATTAAGGAATTGCAAATCAAAACTACAATGATATACTATGTTACTCCCATTAAATGGGGGCTATTAAAAAAAATAGACTATGTGTGTTGGAGAAGATGTGGAGGAATGGGATCTTCATCCACTGCTGATGGGAATGCAGAAGGATCCAGCCATTCTGGAAGACAGTTTGGTGGTTCCTCAAAAAACTAGCTATAGGTTTGCCATATGACTCAGCATTTCCACTGCTGGGTTTATACCCAGAAGAACTGAAAACAAGGACACAAACTGATATACGCACACCAATATTCAGAGCGGCATTATTCATTATTTCCAACAGTTGGAATCAACCAAAATGTCCATCAACAGATGAATGGTTAAACAAAATGTGGTATATACATACAGTGGAATACTCCTCAGCTGTAAGAAGGAATACAGTACAAACACATGGGATAACATGGATGAATCTTGAGGACCTTATGTTGAGTGAAGCAAGCCAGGCATTGAAGGACAAATGTTACATGAACTCTCTGATATCAAATAAGCAAACCAAGCTGTATCAAAGAGCTAGAGACTGTATGATAGGTGTACACAAAATTTGGGATTAGAGGAAGGATGAGAGCTGATGTCTACGTGGGTGAAATCTATGATAAAGTGATGGTAAGTAGTTGCAAAGGGAAGGATTAAGACGGGAGCATAGGGAAAGTATTGTTTGGGGCTTTGCAGGTTTGAGGGGGCTACAGTTGGGAGTATTGGTTAGATGGCCCAAGGAATTGGGGAAAGGTTGGGGGGAGCAGATGAACATGGGAGATTGTCGAGTATGTTGTTGAATCTATAATGTTGAGAAAACTCCGAAAATAATACAAGAAAGTGTTACTTGTTTCAGGATCTTAATGAGGGGTGGGGGCATCAGGCACAAGGTCAGGCTTCTAGGGAGTGTGTGAGTGCTCATCTAGTCATAGAGTGTTATAGCATTCGGTGGAAACTCATAAAATCAGTGGGAAGGTGTACCCTCATCTGGGGAGGCCTGATGTTCAGAAACAGAGGAAAGAGTGTCTCTCAAGAGAATTGGTGGCTCTCAGTGGGGCAGGACAATCTATTATGTCAAGCTCTCAGCATTGTTGCAAGAATCTGTAAATCTGATCCTTCAAGCAGTGATGCTTGGTTGTCACTGTGGGCCATGAGTGGAGGTGGAGAGAGTAATAGAATAGATGGAAGCAGGAGTAACTTGGTGGCAAAGGAAGTGTTCCACAAGATCATGCAATGATGGATATAGGATTTGTTAAATTTCACCAAACTTTATAAAAGTGTATAGTCTAAAATGTAAGCCATAATGTAAACCATAATGTAACTAAAAAATTAGAAATGTACACATTCTAAACCCAAATGGAACCGTGTTTGGTAGCTATGTTTCAATATCTATACATCAGCTAAAGCAAATGTTATATGAACATGTTAAAAGATCATTTCTGGGAAAGGGAAAAAATGGTTTGATGTTGGATATATAGGAGTCCCCTACAGTGCATATATGGCTTTACTGTGATCTAAACGTTTTTTAAGACAAAATTAAAAATTAAAATAAAAGGATGTAGACAATGAGGAAGGAATGAAGAAATTGCTTTGTCCTGTACATAAAGGACAACATTTATTACATTGATGAAAGGCAAAATAACTTTTATGATATTTTTTCATTTTTAATGCCCCAATTTATTTTTTACTTTATTTTAGTTTTTCTAAATTATAATGTATTCTGTTTCCAATCTTCAAACCAATCACTACTATTTCATTTTTCTATTAATTGAATTTGGCAATACATACTAGGTTTCATTTTTGAAGAATTTTTGGACCACAGAGGAGATAAACTATGGCAGGGGAGGAACACTTGTGTAGGGTGTTTTTGATGGGGGGCACATGGGTTGGAGGGAGTTCTCTAGGACATGTATATATGGTATATAAAAATGTTTGGATATTCGTTGGGTATTTTCATAGTAGCTGGAGTAAAAAACAACAACCGAGGAACTGCTGAGTTACTAGTCAAGATAGCTCTATCACATTCCCAAATAGAAGAGTAACAATCCCCAAAGTGCAATGGCAAAGACCAGTGAAGAAGGATAGTCCAATGATGAGCCTTAGTTTTGGATGAATATGCTTATGATCCTGTGGGCCTAAAACTTCAACTAGGCTTAGAGTTGCATGATACCTACATTTTACCTCCTGAGAACCTCCAAGTTGCTCAAATGTGGCCACTCTATAAGCCCAATTCAGCATGTAAAATGCATTACCTTACCCCCTGTGTGCAACATGACTCCCAGGGATGAACCTCCGCAGTGCAGAGGGATTCCTACCAATCAACAGCTGGTGATGTAACTGGAAAAAGACCTTGAATAAAAGGAGGAAATGTTAAAGACAAATGAGTTTAAATGGCTAAGAGTCTTCAACGTGACTCAGGAGGTCATCAGAAGGTTTGTGCTTATACACATATCAGAAGGATCCCAGATATAGCCAAACTAGATACAACCTCAGGTACTGGTGCTCATGAGGGCTACAGAGACACAGAGATTCTAAGATAGTGTAGATGGCTCTGGAGTTCCAAACCTTGCCAGTGGGCCCTACTTTAGAATTTGTGCTCCTGAGTGTGATGGATTTTGACTCAGATGTGACCTTTCTACACATGCCTCTTCTGTCACTTGTCCTGAACCTGTGGTTGGCATATACTCAGGAGACTTGAATCTCTGGACTGGCCATGTGCCAGCTGGGCCCTGAGCCTAAGCAGAGTTGTAAAACTTAGTCTTCAGTTTTTTTGTACTTACCCAGGTCAGCTAACAGGGAGGTGAGGTTGGTCACCCACCACGCCAAGTAACTGAGAGAGTCTACAACTGCAGGTAGGAGAATCCCATTCATCATCCATGTGGGATCTAAGTCTCCTCTATAATGAGATGTGGAGTGGACATCACCATCCCCCAACATCAGGTTGGAGGAATAAAATAAAGATTAGAGTGGACTTACTGGTATTCTACTTTAGAATTATTGCCACTCTAGCAATGGAAGAAATATATAATTGATGTGGACACAGTGGCCATAGGAGTTGCTGAAGGCAGGAAGAGGGAAAAATAAATGTGATATTGGTCCTTCAATATTGAAGGGACAGATGCAGGACATTATATATCCTTCCATAACCCTCTGGATGGGCTGGGAAAGAGCGTAAACCATAATGTAAACTCTAATCAATGCTGTGCAGTAGTGCTTCAAAATGTATCCATCAAATGCAATGAATGTATCATACTAAAATAAATAAATGAATAAATAAAATAAAGACTGTTTTATCCTGTAAAAAAAAGGTCTTTGTAAATTTGTAGACCTATAATGAGAAGGAATATTTGTGAAGGAATATCCATGATCTAAGTCACATGTAGGTGTTGTGCATATTATGTGACACATAAGGAGGTCCATGAGCATCTCCTTCTGTGATCCAGTACTTGTCTAATATTAGTAGAAAAGAGAAGGCAAACCAAGCTTTAAAAAATAGCTAAAACCGCAGTTCATTTTGCATGCAGTGTGCTGATGGTGCATCATATATATTTAGTGCAAAGATACAGAATATTGCCATGCCAACCACAAAGTTAGAAGTTACAGGGTATTACTTAAAATTGTGAACTTGTTTTCTGGCTTCTCAATAACTAAATGTAGTTTTGCCCTTTGCAGGAGGGTTGAATGCATTTTTATATTTTGTTAGTTTGTTATTTTGATTGTTTTTCTTGTAGTTGTTGTTGTTGTTAATAGAACCAGTGCATTTCCACAGATATAAGGTTGTTTTTAAATGCAGATTAGAGAAACTTGTATTGTACTGCTCTATGAATACGCATGTGGCGTGTATTTGCTTATGTGTGTGGGGAAGCACAGGTGGATACACCATTGGAAGACCAGATTAAGCAAATGATACTTTATTGACACCTGTCCTCCCTTAACATTAGAAAAGAACAACTCCATTTCTTCATGAAACTCATCATGTTCTAGGCAATAACATCTAGTAGAGATATTTAATCAGTGTTTCCTTTCCTATAAATAAAAGAGTGTACAATACAATTTAGGCCAATATTACATTTTCTAAGATTCTGAAATAGTAAATGAGGCAGGAATGTATGAAAATCAGTGGCATTTGAGCCTGAATGAGAACAGTGTTGAAAAAGTCCAGGGAAATTGCCTATATCCCATGTGCATACTCAATAAACTCATGATCATCTTTAGTCCACTTTTACTGCTGCCAATACCAAAGCCATCAGAAATAGTGTTAGAGTATACAGTATCTTCTGTAAAAATTAGTGCTTGGGGAATGGTATGGCTCAAGCGATTGGGCTCCCATCTACCATATAATAGGTCCAGGGTTCAACACACAGGGCTAATTGGTGAAGGCAAGTTAGCCCTTGTGGTGAGTTGTTCAGAGAAGAAACCTGGCCTGCACAGGAGTACTGGCACACACTGAGTGCTGGCACACACAGAGAGATGGAAAAGCAAGGTCATGCAAAAAGAAAAGAGAGAGAGAGAGAGAGGAGAGACAATAAGAGATTCAGCAGACCAGAGAGCTGAGGTGGTTCAAGAGATGAGCACCTTTCTCCCACTCTGGAAGTTCCCAGGATCATTTCCCAGAGCTGCCTAATGAGAATACAAGCAAACACAGAAGAATACACAGCAAATAGACACAGAGAGCAGTAATGGGGGGGGATTAATAAAAATTTTTAAAAAGTAGTGCAGGATCATGCTATCACAAGAGCACCATGAGGAAGGCAATGATCCTATTTGATCGAAGACATTCAAAATGAATTATCTCCCTAAAGTCACACAGCACAGAAGGATCAGCATTTAGAAGCACATTCAATTTCAGGGACTATTTCTGCTGCAGATGCATAGTAGGCCTGGGAGAGAACTTGTGAGCCCATTGTTCCCCTGAGAATACTCCAAGTCTTATACCCAGTACCACCTGGGACATGGGATGGAAGAGGAAAGGCAAACATGCATTCATTTACTTTTCAGAAGAGTTACCTGGTCAAACTGACAATAATGGATATGTATGAACTCTTCCTGCAGGAATATTGACACTTTTGGGTACATGCTCATGGAAATATATTGGACATAGCACGGTTTTGGTTTCTTTTAAAAGAAAATACAAATGATATATAGATTTACCCTATCCCATTATAACAGTTTCCTTCCTCTCTCTCAATACTAAAGAAAAGGTAAAATGGAAGATTCTGGAATAGCTTTGGGATCTACACTCAAAAATATACCACTCTGTCTCTGAAGATAGGATTAAGCAATGTCTGTCTTGTTCTCTGGACAGTCCTCTATACAGGTGTAACAAGGGTGATGGTACTTGTGGAGAGCATCTCATAAAAGAAACCTGTCTGTTTGAAAGGGATCCAACAGAGCCCTTCTGAGAACTGCATCTCAAGAGCCCTGGTTCTTAAATGGTTGGAGTGTCAGTCTCTGGAGATAAGTACATGGGAGCTAAGAAGTTATGACTCAATAACCCCCCAGCAGAGATAAATCCCTTACTGTGTCCTGCAGTCTAAGTCTATAGAGTTCAGAACTATGTAAGGGAAATGCAAATCTCCTCAAGCTCTGTTCTCTACTGGGTTGGAAAGCTCAGTGCTGAGTCTTGATCCAGGTTTCCCTGAAGCCACCATATACAGGTTTTACTTTGGTCTCCAGCTGCTGACCATCCCTTCCTGTGACTGCTCTGTGTTGGAAATCCCACAGAGATAAAAGGACTTCTCTTGTCACCTTGCTTCACCTTCTCATTTTACTTTTTTTATAAGTACTCTGTCACTAGTCACCCTAACGATGCCTGGTCCTGGATTGATTAAATTTACCCAAATCATTAACCTGACTTGCATCTGCTCTGGTTTCTCACTCAGAACTTCTGGAATGGTGTTGCCTGAAACCATTATCCCTCAGGGAAAGCACTAGTGTGGTTTGCAACCATTTGGTGGGATGATGGTAAGTTTTATATATTGTTCCTAAAGAGAGAGCTCACAATCTTCAAGAACACCCCCAAAAAACAGGTGATCATAGCATTGGCCAACATAGACCCTGTAGACAGTCACATATTACTAAGATTAGAGAGTACAGAGGCACAGCCACAGGGTCCCTTCATACAAAACCAGGGGCTTGTTCTCAGTTGAGCCCTGACCTCTGCAGTAAAGAAGAATTCATTGGAGATTACATTTACTGTAATTCCCAAGGGTTTCCTGTTCTCATCAATTAGACTGCAAGCCTAGGCTTCCTTTCTCTTCCCTTCTTTGACGAACCATGCGTCCTGTGAATTCATAAAGTCAAGATCCTATGTTCTCCTTTATAAAGACTCAACTTGACAGGGTCCAATACATCAGGAAAATGAATCATGCTTATGATGCAGCCTATTACTGGAACTAATATTCCTCAAAGGAGCAGAATACAAATAAACACACTTATGGTGGACTGAAACTATATGTACCCCAGAATGTCACCTTCTTAAAACTAATCCGTTCCTGTGGGGATGGACCCATTGTAAGTGGGATATTTTGGTCACACTATTTAAGTTAATGTGTGATCTACCTAATTCAGAGTGTGTCTTAGTTTTCAAAATGGAATACTTGGTAAGAGAAAGAAATTCAGAGAAAAGAAAGAGAACACCATGGAAACAAGAATCTCAAAAAATGAAACCTGGAAGAGAAGGGTGAGCTCAGTGGACACCACCATGTGCCTTGCCATGTGACAGAGGAATCTAGGATCACAGGCATCCAGTCTTCAGGAAGAAAGCTTCATCTTGATGAAGGCTTGATTTGGATATTGTCACAGCCTCAAAACTGTAAACTTTTAAACTAATAAATTCCCACTTTTAAAAGTCATTCAGTTTCATGGTATAATGCTTTCAGCAACATGGAAATGATAACTGCAATACATGATGTAGCAGTTTAGTATTGTTTATCTGTTCCAAAAATAGATATTGATTTTGTTTGTAAACTGGTCTGTCCCTCCAGGCATATTAGATTATATTGGATTCAGAGGCTTCACTTTTACTTGATTAATTGAAGATTTAGGTTTTGATTTGATCACATTATTAGCACATTGCAACCCTGCCACCTTTGTGGAGGGGTCTCATATCAAAAAGACATGGCAGAAAACAGAGTTTGAAGTTTTGGTCCTGGAGTCTAGGAAGTAAGTATGCAGAAAAGCTTGGTCATGAGGCAGAGGCCCTGAATGGCTCAGCCATTCACCAGACAATTCACAGCTGACCTTGTGAAGAAAACAGAGCAGCTGAGCCTGGAGATAAACAAACCCTGGGAGAGAGATGAGACTTATCCCAGCCTGCGGCTGATATAGGAGAAAGCTGGGACCATGAAGCCTTAAGAGGAAGAGGAAGGTTGAACCTCACCAGCCATCTTGTTCCAACATGTAGCAACAGATTTCGGTGGGGGAAGTAACATGTTTTACGGCCTGGTAAGTATAAGTTTCTACTCTCAAATAAATACCTCATTTAAAAGCCAACAGATTTCTGGTACTTTGTTTGCATCACCTCCCCTTTTGGCTGATTGATACAGGTGTATTTATGAAATTATTTGATGTAAATTTGGGGAAGCACAGGAAGATAAGAAAGCAGGAAAAATACTTAAAATATGATTATTAATTCCCTTTGTATTGAAGAAGGAAAACATACTTCATATTTAAAAAAATGATTTTTGAAACAATAAAATAACATTAAAAATCTAATTATTGAATTGTTACATTGAATGTAAAAATGAAAATGAAGATTCAGATCTTTAACATGATAGGTGTGAGTATTAAATTTTTGTATCAGGAAATAATTGTATCTCCATAGTGCCCATAGGCGCCAAGGGATTACTACCAAGTATCAGCTGATGATGTAACTAGAAAATGACCTTGAATAAAAGGGTCAACTCAAACCCACAGACTATCTCAGTCTATACATAATACCAGGAGTTCAAAATGCTTTTTGACCTGAATCAAAGGGGGAATTGGAAAGGACAAATGAGTTTATATGACTATGGGTCTCCAAAAAGAGCTGGGAGGTTATCAGAGGAATTGCCCTTAGGCACACCTCAGCAGAATCCCAGAGACAGATAAAGTAGATACAACCCCGTATATTTGTTCTTCTGAGGGCTACAGAGACCCACAGGTTCTGTGGTCATGGCAGATGGAGTTCAGTGCCATGTCAGTTTGCCCTACTTTGGAGTTTGTGTTTCTGTGTGATGGAGTTGAACTCAGATGTGATCTTTATTCACACGCCTCTCCTGTTACTTTTACCAGAACGGTAGGTGGTGCTGGGGTTTAAGATATAGCCAGGGGACCTGAATCTCTGGACTGATCATGTGATAGCCAGGCCTTGAGCCTCAACAGACTTTAGCTCCTACACTCTGGTTTATTGGACTTACCCCACTCAGCTAACATGGAGTTGAAGAAGGCCAACCACAACACCATGGAGCCAAGAGTGCCTACAACTGAAAGCAGGAGGGTTGCATCCAGCATTTATGTGGAATCTAAGGCCCCTCTTGATATAGATGTGGAGTGGACACAACCATTCCAAGGTCCACAGGATGGAGGAATAGAATATGGATTAGAGTGGACTTACTTATATTCTATTCATGAAATATTGTGATCAGTAATTGAAGAAAATGTGGCATTGGTGTGGAGAAAGTAGCCATGGTGGCTGCTGGGGGTAGGGAGTGGGAGGAAGAGATGAGATGTGGGGACGTTTTCGGAACTTGGAGTTGTCATGGGTGGTGCTGCAGGGACAGTTCCCAGACATTGTATGTCCTCCCATGACCCACTGGGTGGAATGTGGGAGAGTGTGGGCTATGATGTAGACCACTGACCATGAGGTGCAGCGGTGCTCAGAGATGTATTCACCAAGTGCAATGAATGTCTCATCAAGATGGAGGAGATTGTTGTTACGGGGGAAGGAGTGGGGTGAGAGGCATAGGGGGTATATGGGGACCTCATATTTTTTAATGCAATATTTAAAAATTAGTAAAGACAAAAAATAAAAACAAAACAAAAAAGAGCTTAGGGCATGAGGGATGTAAGCAGAATGGATAGTGATGGGATTATCATCGTAAGTGTCCCTGCACCTCTATCTGAGGCAATGTATGTCCTGTCATGTATTACTACCCCTTTTAGGGGTAGAGTGTTTATTTTCCCAGATAGTGTAAACAAAGCTGTACTATCTTTAACTGCATATTTCAGAGAACTTAATCTTTGGCTTAAGGACATTATTCCTTAGTGAAGCTGGGGGTGGTTCTGGGCATTCATTCCATGATAAATTCTCTCTCTCTCCACTATTTTAGATTCCACCAGTGACCATTGGATATTCATTTGCATTTCCCATTCAGAATAATTGTTTTGTTTTATGGTGGAACTATGGAGGTGATTATGGGTGCATAGTTTAAATTCTATTTCACTTTTTTAGCACCTCTCTATGTTGAGATTTTAAGATTTTTCTTAGCTCTGTGACATCAGTTTTTGGACATGCTGAGTACATTTTGATAATTTGCAGTTTTCCAACAGAAGGCTGGTTTCGTTTGCTTTCAACATGCAAGTTAATTCTTTGTTCCATTGTGGAGCTAAGGAAGATGCTTTGGGTGTAATTTTACAATGTATGCTCTCCTCTTGGTGATAGGAGTTTGGTTTCTTTGTTTTGCTTATTTTGTCCTATTTTTGGTGGGTGTTCTCTCTAATTCTACAGGAAAAGCATTGGCAATCTGTCCTCCAGGGGACTCACTTTAGTAAATTTGCAAATAGTTAAATTTGGCTTTATAAAAATCAACAACTAGTGATTTAAGGGAATCAACATTAAGAGTGTGAAGTTAAAACAGATAGAATGGGAGAAAAATTTATTAATCCTATATGTATTAATGGACTTGTATCTAGAATATGTTAATTGCTTACATCTTAATGAAAAATGGAAGAAGATGTAAAAATGGTTAATAAGTAAAGGAAAATATTGTTGCATGATTTGATATCATGGAGATATAAATCAAATCTACAATAAAATAACATTTCACACCCACAGGAAAGGATAGAGCAAAAAATTAGAATAGCAACAAGTATTCAAGAGGATATGGAGAAATAATAACCATATTACAATGCTGGTGGGGATGTTAAGTAATCAAAACTTTTTAAAAACAGACCTGAATCCCTTCAACTTACTAAAGGAAAAAACACTATCATGTGAACCTACAATTCCACTTCTAGATATATACCCCAAAATATGAAAAACAGGGATTCAAATATAAATTTTTACAATGAATTTCATAGCAGCATCATATACAAAAGCTAAAATTTTAGGCAATCCTAATTTCCATGAAGAGATGAATGGATAAGTAAATGTCTACACACAATAGAATATCAGTCTCTTGCACAAAGAGAAGAAACATGCTACAGAATGGATGAACATTGAAATGTGCATTTGTATTAAATAGGTCAAATAAAAAGGGAGAATTATGATTTCACTTATAAGTAATGCCTAGATAATGAAAATACATATTTACAAGAAGTAGATTAGAGGTTACCAGATTAAGGATCAAACTGAGAGTGTATTCCCAATGAATACAGATATTCTGTTTTATGTGATGAAAAATTTAGTAATGTTTGTTGGTGATTTAGAAAACAATTGTGAATTCAGTGAATAGCCTTCAAGTGTACACATATAAGTGGTTGAAGACAGAATATTGTGTTGTCCAAAGATAACACAAATACTTTATTTTCTTATAAAATAGAAATGTACTTGCTATCACATGGCTGAACTTTGAAAAAATATAGTAACTGAAAGAAACTGGTCATGAATTGTAATAGAATTTATTTCCTTTGGTATCAATGCCAAGAATAAGAATAACTATAGAGATAAATGTAGATTTATTGTTTATTGGGGCTAAATGGGATGTAGTAGGATAGGAGGATATTAGGTAAATTGTATTTTCTCTTTGTGAGTTAATGAAAATACTCTAATATGGACTCTGGTGTTGATAACATTTATTTTTGTATACAGTAATAACCATTCAATATATTTTTTTAAGATTTATTTATTTCTTTGTTCCTCTCTCCTTTCCCCCCACCCCACCGCCCCGGTTGTCTGTTCTCTGTGTCTATTTGCTGCGTCTTCTTCTTTGTCCGCTTCTGTTCTTGTCAGTGGCACAGGAATCTGTGTTTCTTTTTGTAGTGTCATCTCTTCGTGTGGGCAGTGCCATTCTTAGGCAGGCGGCACTTTCTTTCATGCTGGGTGGCTCTCCTTATGGGGCACACTCCTTGCACTTGGGGCTCCCCTACGGGGACACCCCTGCATGGCACGGCACTCCTTGCACATGTCAGCACTGTGCATGGGCCAGCACCACATGGGTCAAGGAGGCTCAGGGTTTGAACCACGGACATCCCATGTGGTAGATGGATGCCCTAACAACTGGGCCAAGTCCGCTTCCACCATTATATGCTTTATTTATTTTTTATTGACTTTGTAATAATATTACATTAAATATATATATATATATGAGGTCCCATTCAACCCCACCACCCCCCACCCCATCTCTCCCCACCCCAGCAACACTCATTCCCATCATCATGACACATCCATTGCATTTGGTAAGTACATCTTTGGGCACGTCTGCACCTCATGGTCAATGGTCCACATCATGGCCCATACTCTCCCCCATTCCATCCAGTGGGCCCTGTGAGGATTTACAATGTCCGGTGATTGCCCCTGAAGAACCATCCAGGGCAGCTACATGTCCCAAAGACGCCTCCACCTCTCAGCTCTTCCTGCCTATCCCCATACCCATCAGCCACCATGTCCACTTTTCCCAATCCAATGCCACTTTTTCTATGTGGACATTGGATTGGTTGTGTCCATTGCACTTCTATGTTAAGAGGAGTCTCAGATTCCACATGGATGCTGGATGCAATCCTCCCACATTCAGTTGTAATCACTCTAGGCTCCATGGTGTGGTGGTTGTCCTTCTTCAACTCCATCTTAGCTGAGTGTGGTGAGTCCAATAAATCAGATTGTAGGTGCTGGAGTCTGTTGAGGCTCAGGACCTGGCTATCACATTGTCAGTCCAGAGATTCAAATCCCCTAAATATATCTTAAACCCCAACACTAACTGCAACTCCAGCACATTAGCATGAAAGTCTTATGAAGAGAGATCCCATCTGAGGCCAGATTCATCACACATAAACACCAGTTCCAAAGAGGGGCCATCTGACATGGTAGTTAACCCCATCTGCCATGACCATAACTCCCATGGGTCTTTTTAGCCCTCAAAGGAACCAATACCTGGGGGTTGTATCTGCTTTATCTGTCTCTCAGACTCTGCTCAGTTGTGCATAAGGGCAATCTTTCTGACAGCCTCCAGACTCTTTTTTAGAGACTTGTAGCCATATAAACTCATTTCTCCTTTCCATTTCCCCCTTACATTAGGTCAAACAGCATTTTAAAGTCATGTTATTTAATTAGACAGGGATATTCTGCTGATCCGCACTGAACCTTCCATATAAGGTCATTTTCCAGTTGCATCATCAGTTGGTAGTTGATAGTGGTCCCTCAGTGCCAGGGAGGCTCATCCCCGGGTGTCATGTCCCACGCTGGGGGGAAGGCATTGCATTTACATGCTGAGCTTGGCTTCGAGACTGGCCACATTTGAGTAACATGAAGGCTGACAGGAGGAAATTCCCAGGCACAATGCTGCTCTAGGCCTTGTTCTTATTTTAGGCTTATCAGCTCACAAGCTTAGTCATTAGAGTCAGGGGCTCACTGTTGAACCCTCACTCCCTCCCGGTCCCCAGCGCTGCACCTGGGAGACTGTTGCTGCTCCCCTAGGGACCACGACAGAGCACCACTGGCCACAACCCAGTACCCCCCCCTGCTGTGGTTTTTAATTGTTGCCACTATGAGTATATCCAAACATTACCATGCACCCTGGACATATGTTCTGTACAGCTCCCTGTCAGCCACATATCACCTGTCAATGGTATCCTATACCAGTATTCCTCCATTGCCATTGTTGAACCACTCTGTGATCGAGAACTCCCTGAAATTTGAAGCCCAATATAATGTCAGGGTCCCTTAATAGGAAATGGCATATAGCGATGGGTTTAAAGGTTAGAAAAAGAATACGTGTTGACTTGGAAAAAATTCTACATCCTATCTTTTTCTTTTCTTTTTTTTTTTCCCTAATTATTGAACTTCTCTTCACAGGAGCCCTAGACCACAGCAATGCATATATATAATATGCAGCACTCCCATACATCCACCACAAAACCTTTTCCCTTCCACAGCGATACTCTTACACCCTATTCACATCATATTTACTTAACGTGATGTACAGAGTCTGAGACAATAGCTTTCAAACAAGGTGACATCTGTGCTTACATTGTGGTGCATACCTTAGGATACACAGTTTTTTAAATTCTTAGTTATCCTAAGTTTTACATTATGGTTTACATTATCAGTCTGTCATCTCCTATATGTTATGGTGTAATATTACATGTTTATATCCATCCTTGTGTACTCTCAGGAAACTCCTCTCTTACCCCCCATTTACCTTGGTTCCCCACATTTAACATCCATTTTCCCTTCCACCTTGCTGCCCACAGTGACAGCCAACCTCCGTTTCCCGAGGAGCCACTTCCAGAAATAGAAGGAATAGTGTTCAGGGCCTAACTTGCTCAACTGCCCCAATGCCCTGGGAGCCACCCTTTCTCTTGAGGGATACAGTTCCTTCTATTTGATGGCATTATTCCTCCCCAGGATGTGAGTCCACCCCCACTCTCACTACTTGGGTTTCTACCCCATGGTGTCACCCACTCTGGCAGAATGAGCATTTAGACATTCCCCAGGAGCCCGTCCTGGATCAGACACTCCCCTCTGAGCATTCTAAACAGGTAACCCTCTTTATTATATTTTGATATGATTTTCTTGGCATTTTAATCTCCACCAACACCTGACACTCTCCTGTGTTCGAATGCTACCCCTCCCTCCCCCCACTTTTGGGCAATATTACCCATCCGCTCATCCCCAGCCACCCTCAAACCTGCAAAGCCCCAACCAAAGGCAACCCCTTGCCCCCATTTTATCTCTTCTTTGTGTTCATACTTACCACCATCTCGTCTTAAATTCCACCCCTGCAGACATCGGCTCACATCCTTCCTCCACCCTCTGATTTCCTGTAAGCCTTTCATTCAGTCTCTTGCTATCTAGGGCAGCTTGGTTATTTCATATCATTGAGGTCATGTAGTATTTGTCCTTCAATGTCTGGATTGCTTCACTCAACATAAGGTTATCAAGATTCATCCATGTTATCACATGTGTTTGTAGTGTGTTTGTTCTTACAGCCGAGTAGTATTCCATTGTGTGTATATACCACATTTTATTGATCCACTCATCTGTTGATGGGCATTTGGGTTGAATACAACTTTTGGCGATAGTGAACAATGCTGGTATGAACATTGGTGTACATAGATTGGTTTATGTCCTTGTTTTCAGTTTTGCTGGGTATATACCCAGCAGTGGTATTGCTGGGTCATATGGCAAATCTATGGCTAGTTTTTTGAGAAACCGCCATACTGTCCTCCAGAATGGTTGGATCCTTCTGCATTCCCACCAGCAGTGGATGAGTGTTCCCCTTTCTTCACATCCTCTCCAGCACTAGTATTCTTCTGTTTTTTTCATAGCTGCCAATCTTATGGGTGTAAGATGGTATCTATTGTGGTTTTAATTTGCATTTCCCTGATAGCTAGAGATTTGGAACATTTTTTCATGTGCTTTTTAGCCATTTGTATTACTTCTTTGGAGAAGTGTCTGTCTAAGTCTTTTTCCCATTTTTTAAATGGGTTATCTTTTTATTTTCAAGATATAGGAGTTCTTTATATATGCAGGTTATAAGTTTCTTATCAGATATATGGTTGCCAAACATTTTCTCCCACTGTGTGGACTCCCTTTTTACTTTCTTGACAAACTCCTTTGAGCTGCAGAAGGCTTTAATTTTGAGGAAGTCCCATTTATCTATTAGTTCTTTTGCTGCTCGTGCTTTTGGTGAGATATTCATAAATCCATTTCCTATTACAAGGTCCTGTAGATGTTTCCCTACACTGCTTTCTAAGGTCTTTATGGTCTTGGCTCTTATATATAGGTCTTTGATCCATCTTGAGTTGATCTCTGTATAAGGTGTGAGATGGTAATCCTCTTTCATTCTTCTACATATGGCTATCCAGTTCTCCAGACACCATTTGTTGAATAGGCCACTCTCTCCCAGTTGAGAGGGTTTGGTGGCTTTATCGAATATTATGTGGCTATATATGTGAGGTTCTATATCAGAGCTTTCAATTCAATTCCATTGGTCTGTGTGTCTCTCCTTATGCCAATACCATGCTCTTTTCACCACTGTAGCTTTGTAGTATGTTTTGAAGTCAGGTAGTGTGATTCCTCCAATTTCGTTTTTCTTTTTCAGTATGTCTTTGGCTATTCGGTGTCTCTTTCCTTTCCAAATAAATTTCATGGTTAGTTTTTCTAGTTCCTTAAAGAAGGCTGTGTTGATTTTTATTGGGATTGCATTGAATGTGTAGATCAGTTTTGGTAGGATAGATATCTTAATAATATTCAATCTTCCTATCCATGAACAAGGAATAGTCTTCCATTTATTTATGTCTTCTTTGATTTCCTTGAACAATCTGGTATAGTTCTCGGTGTATAAGTTCTTTACCTCTTTAGTTAAATTTATTCCTAAGTATTTGATTTTCATATTTGCTATTGTGAATGGTATTTGTTTCTTGATTTCCTCCTAATCTTGCTCATTATTGGTGTACAGAAATGCTACTGATTTTTGCGCATTGATCTTATAACCTGCGACTTTACTAAACTCATTTATGAGTTCTAGAAGCTTTGTTGTAGATCTCTCAGGGTTTTCTATGTATAGGATCATGTCATCTGCAAATAATGAAATTTTGACTTCTTCCTTTCCAATTTGAATGCCTTTTATTTCTGGTTCTTGCCTCAGTGCTCGAGCAAGTACTTCTAAGACAATGTTAAATAGGAGCAGAGACAGTGGGCATCCTTGTCTTGTTCCTGAGTTTAGAAGGAAGGAGTCTAGGATTTCTCCATTGTAAACAATATTGGCTTTAAGTTTTTCATATATACTCTTTATCATGTTCAAAAAATTTCCTTGTATTCCAATCTTTTGGAGTGTTTTTATCAAGAAAGGGTGCTGTATTTTGTCAAATGCTTTTTCTGCATCTATAGATATAATCATGTGATTTTTTTCCTTCAATCTGTTTATATGGTGTATTACGTTGATTGATTTTCTTATGTTGAACCATCCTTGCATACCTGGGATGAATCCCACTTGGTCGTGGTGTATAATTCGTTTAATGTGTTGTTGAATACAATTAGCAAGTATTTTGTTAAGTATTTTTGCGTTAGGTTCATTAGAGAAATTGGTCTGTAATTTTCCTTTCTTGTGATGTCTTTGTTTGGCTTTGGTACTAGGGTAATGTTGGCATCATAGAAGGAGTTGGGTAATGTTCTTTCTGTTTCGATTTTTTGGAATAGTTTCACCAGGATTGGTGTTAGTTCTTTCTGGAATGTTTTGTAGAATTCACCTGTGAAGCCATGTGGCCCTGGGCTCTTCTTAGTTGGGAGATTTTTAATAACTGATTCTATCTCTCTGCTTGTGATTGGTTTGTTAAGATCATCAATTTCTTCTTTTGTCAATATGGGCTGCTTATGTGTTTCTAGGAAGTTGTCCATTTCCTCTAGATTGTCATTTTTTGGAATATAGTTTTTCAAAGTATCCTCTTATGATAGTCTTTATTTCTGTGGGGTCAGTAATGATATTGCCTTTCTCATTTTTATTTTGTGTATTTGCATCTTCTCTCTTTTTTTTCTTTGTTAGTCTCGCTAAAGGTTTTTCAATTTTGTTGATCTTCTCAAAAAACCAGCTCTTGGTCTTGTTTATCTTTTCAAGTGCTTTCTTATTTTCTATTTCATTTAGTTCTGCTCTTATCTTTGTTATTTCCTTCCTTCTTCTTCCTGTTGGATTACTTTGTTGTTGTTTTTCTAATTCCTTCAAATGTGCAGTTAGTTCTTCAATTTTTTATCTTTCTTCTTTTTTGATATATGACTTTATGGCTATAAATTTTCCTCTTAGTACTGCTTTTGCTGCATCCCATAAATTTTGGTATGTTTTGTTATCATTATCATTTGATTCAAGGTAGTCATTAATTTCTTTTGAGATTTCCTCTTTGACCCACTGTTTTCCTAAGAGTGTGCTGTTTAATTTCCAAATCGTGGTGTGAAATCTGGGCTTCTGTCCCTTGCAAATTTCCAGCTTCACTCCACTGTGGTCAGAGATATTGTTTTGTATGATTTCAATCTTTCTGAATTCATTCAGCCTTTCTTTGTGGCCTAGCATATGGTCTATCTTGGAGAATGATCCATGTGTGCTTGAGAAAAATGTATATCCTGCTGTGTTTGGGTGTAGCGATCTATATATGTCTATTAGATCCAGCTCTTCTAATATACTGTTCAGATGTTTTGTTTCTTTGGTGATTCTCTTTTGAGATATTCTGTCCAGAGTTGATAGTGTTGTATTAAAATCCCCCACTATAATTGTAGATGTATATTTTGTTTCACTTAGTTTTTCCAGCGTTTGCCTCACATATTTAGAGGCACCCTTGTTAGGAGCATAAATATTTATGATTGTTCGATCTTCTTGACAGATTTTCCCTTTCACTAAAATGTAGTATCCTTCTTTGTCTCTCACAATTGTTTCACATTTAAAGTCTATTTTGTCTGATATTAATATAGCTACTCCTGCCTTTTTTTGGTTATTGTTAGCTTGTATGATTGTTTTCCAGCCATTCACTTTCAATCTCCATGCGTCTCTGGGTCTAAGATGTGTCTCTTGTAGACAGCATACGGATGGGACATATTTCCTTATCCAATGTCCCAGTCTGAATCTTTTGATAGGTGAGTTTAATCCATTGACATTCAGTGTTATTACTTTCAAGGAATTATTTGTGTTAGCCATATTTTGATTGGATTTGTGTTTGTCATATTTTGTTTGTATTTTTTTTGTCTTTTTTGTTCTTGTTGCTCTTATACTCTCCTCCAACTCTGCCTTTCCTGTTTTTTCCTTCTTCCTGCAGAACTCCCTTTGAATTTCTTGAAGGGGAGGTTTCTTGTTGGTATACTCTTTCAGTTTCTGTTTGTCTGTGAATATTTTGAACTCTCCATCATTTTTGAATGCTAGTTTAGATGGATAGAGTATTCTTGGTTGGAAATTTTTTTCCTTTAGTACCTTGACTATATCATACCACTGCCTTCTTGCCGCCATGGTTTCAGATGAGAAATCAGCACTTAATCTAATAGAGCTTCCCTTGTATGTGATGGTTTTCTTTTCTCTTGCTGCTTTTAGGATTTTCTCTTTGTCTTGAGCATTGGATAATTTGACAAGTATATGTCTTGTGGTGGGACTGTTGGGGTTTATGAATAGTGGAGTGCACTGTGCTTCTTGGATATGTACATCTGTCTCTTTCAGTAGATTTTGGAAGTTTTCAGCCATTATTTCCTGTAACACTCCTTCTGACCCCTTTCCCTTCTCTTCACCTTCTGGAATGCCTATAATACGTATGTTTGAGCATTTTGCATTGTCATTCAGGTCCCTAAGTCCTAACTGGATTTTTTCTATCTTCTTATTGGCCCCTTCTACTATCTGTTTGATTTCTGATGTACTGTCTTCCACATCACTAATTCTCTGCTCTGTCTCTTCTAGTCTGCTGATATTTGCTGCAAGTGTATTTTTGATTTCTTGAACTGTGGTGTTCATTCCCATCATATCTGTTATGTTTTTGCTTATGTCTGCAATTTCCCCTCCAAGTGATGTCTTCATATTGTTAACCTCTTTCATTACTTCGTCAAATTTGTCAGTGATAAATGTTCTGAGATCTTTCATTGCTTGTGCAAAGTTTTGCTCCCCTTCGTGATTTTTGGTTTGTTGATTGGATTCAGCCATGTTTTCCTGATTACTGGTTTGGTTTGTAGACTTCTGTTGCTTTCTGGTCATCTCTTTATCTTGACGGATTTAATCAGTTCCTTAGCTTCTTTGTCTACTCTTGGAGGTTAGTTAGCTGTTATTTTTGCATAGGTGTTATATCTTCTCTTTTCACTTTTTTCTTCTTATTCTAATTTCTTGTTTTCGGTTAAGTTCACTTTAAAGGAAAGTATTAGTGTTGGGGAAAGGCAATTGTGTAAGCAAGGGAAAAGTGTAAAGTAGTATTGGTGATATATGTTAACAAAGCAAGAATATGAGATCTGGGAGGATGGAGGTTAGATTCATGTAAATTGTGTAGAGTTATAGCAGTAGGTAGAGTACCAATTATGAGGTAGATGATTGAATATGGGAACAATATGGTATGATCTAAAAAGCTATTGTTTTCATGAGAGAGGGAAAGAGAAAAGAAAGGTAATAGGTTCAAGAGTGGATAACAGACAGAAAACAAAACAAAGGTATTAGAAATTAAGACTTAGACCCTTCGTGGATCGAAGAAAGGGAGGTGGGAGGTGGAATATAGGAGAGACAGTAGATGGTGGTGGATATCAAGATGTAGGGGAAAGAGGATAGTGTAGGTAGCCTAAATCAGTTCACACAGAAATGAGGCAGTGGAGGATGAGAAAACCCCAGCAAATGTGAGGTGTTTCCTGCCGCACCTATTGTATAATTGAGTTAAAATAAACTAAGTAGAATATGAGGGACAAGAGGGAGAGAGACAACAGAAAAAAGGAAAAAAAGGGGGGGGAAGGGACGAGAGGAAGAAAGGAAAAGGGGGTGGGCGAAGGGTGGGGAACAGGTAGGGGAAAGAAAAAAAAAACAGATATACACGAACCAGAATTAAAACACCCACTACACAACACCTACCACAAAAAAAAACCTTAAATAACTGAATAAAAAAAAGACTTTGGGGGATACGCTGTGAGAGAAGACTAGGGGATAATGCGGTGTTAGCAATCAGGAAATTGAAAAAAGTAAAGAATAAGTCAAAATGAAAATAAAAACAAAACAAAATGAAACAATAAAGAAAAAACGCCAACGTTGAAGGCTAGGGCATTTAAGGACCTCAGATGGACCTCAGTGCGTGATGGATTCAGGGATGGAAAGTCTGAGATACTGAGGACTCAAGAGGTGTGAGTCTCTGTGGTGTGGGCCACCAGAGTTTAGGGAATTCAGACCTGGCAACCTCCAATCTGGTCAACAGGAAGCCTGGGAGCCCCGCAGTGTAACACAGCCCTCAGGGATCCCCACAGCTGGGTGCCAGCCCTATGGGGGAAGTCAGATCCGCAAACTCTATATTAAGACTGAACCCTGCAATTCACTTACTTAGTAGGGCTTATTAGTGTGGGTATATCTCACTTCAGCTTTTGGACAGCTCCCACCCTGTGATTCCAAAACACTGCCACTAGAGGGCGCCTCTACCCTGCAGCCTCTTTACTGGTACAGATCTGAAGCCCGGCCTGTGACACTGAAAACAGATTCCAAAACCGGAATTCCCAAGCTTCGCAAAATATTCCCTAATTGGCTTCCAGACGTGTCCCCCTCCCTTGCCGCAGCCTAAAACAACTTTCCAATTACGTCCCTTTATTGCCTACAGCCTATTTCGGTTGGAGATCAGCTGCCGGGCTTTTGGGGGTGGGACTTCAGGCAGAAGCGCTATTGTTTGTGTTCGCAATCAAAAGTTTCTCCCGCTTCACAACAAAACACCATCTATCTTCCCAAATCGATCCGCAAAGGCGACCCGTCACATCAACCCGCCAACAGCCAGCCCAGAACTCGTGAACTCCTTAGCACCTCTGAGCCATCTAAAAGCGGAGCCACCGGGCAGGACCGCGCCTCCCCCCACCCCCAATAGGGAGGAACCCATGTGCGGGTCTCACCTGCGGGCAATAGAACCCAAATTATATCTTCTAGACCAATCCTCTCCGTTACCTTTCCACCCAATAGATGTCCAGACACTTCTGCCCTGCAAAAATCCCGAAAAAGCCCCGCCTTGGAGAACCTGCAGCCACGCCCAGCCGTCTCTTCCTGGGACAGACCGCAAAGGCAAGTTCACTCAGCGAACATCTTGCCTCCGTCCTCCATTATATGCTTTAAATAGATGAACTTTATAGTATATGGATTATATCTTGATAAAACATTCTTATAAAAAGAGAAGCTAAAATTTTCCTTGGAGAGAAGGGAGTGGGTGGGAGGCAAAAAGCATAGAGCAATGAGTGAAAATTTTTGGGAGTTCTTTATCAGTGTGTTGGTGATGGTTACACGTGTACATATATGTAAAGATTAACAATTGTGACATTTAAATATGATTATTATCATAGGTCAATTATGCTTCAATAGTATTGATACAAATAAACCAATGGATAAATGGGTAGGATGGAGAGATAGATAAATCATGATTTGTGAAATGCCAGACAGTACTTTAAATACATCTGAATTCTCTGTACATTTTTAGGTAGAATTTAAGTGTGAAGCAACATCACACAATGCTCTCATTACACAAAGAAGGATCTTAAAATCTATCCAGGTACACCCCAATCTGTCCTTCAGTAGTTTCAAGGGAGCCATGGGTTCTAGTGGTGAGGAACACAATCCAGACACTGGACCTCACAATCAACAGACATAGACTTTGTGTATTGACCAAACATTCAAAATTTCTGTTTGAAGTTTTATATCTGTACATATGTATAAATGAAATAAGGTCAAGGGTTCAAAGTGTTTATTCCACCACTATCAAATAATAGTATTCCCCCAAATTCTCTCATTGCCACTTAACTACCCAAGGGCACCTACACCTGCTCTGGGGCACTTCCTTTTCCAAGATTCCATCCAAGAGCTAGCAGTATAGTAGGAGAACTTGCAAATAGTTTCCCTCCAGTTGCTAATGTAAACCAGCCCACCCATGATCCTGTAGCTCTTGGGGAGGACCCTCAGCCTAGGGAGACACAGATGTTCCATTTTGTTGATCAGGAAGGAACATAGATGAATCAACATGGCATTAGTTCTGAGCTGGGTTTTCTCATCATGATTTTAAAAGATCAATGTATGGGAACAAGAGACATTGAAGTGTGTGAGTTGATATGGGTGAGAGAAACAAACACCATTTTCCTGACAGGATTTCTGTGCCTTTAGATGTTATATTGGTGGAGCCAGGGTGAGAATTCATACATCACAGGATGTCTGCGACACTCTCTTTGGAAGCTTCTAAATGCACTTCCAATAGTGCAACATAAACTGGGTACAGCAATGGGCTCTAGTATGTCTCAGATGTTAGTAATTCAGCCATTTACACACACAATTAAGAACTCTGAATAGTCAATTCTTCATCTCCAGATGACTTGTGAAAAAATCTGTGGCTGCAGATGGAGAGTCATAGTTGAGGACATAGCCATCTATTGCAGAGGGAGACACTGTGAGGGGAGGCAGGAGAGCACAGACTAAAAGCTACCATGTAGGGCTCAGGAGGTGGTTAGGATGCAAGGATAGTCAGCACCCTCTGAGCACAGTCTCCACTCCCAGGAACAGGGAAGAGGGAAGATAATGTCTGGTTTCCTCTTAGGTCTGGGGCTTCCACTAAATATAATTTTTCCTCCTGGGAACCACTCTAGATTGTATAATTTTCCACTGAACTGTCTGAAGTAGGGGATCTTCATTGCATTTGCAGGAAACATTCTCACATACAGACTCTCTTTATGGAAGCAGACATGGCTCTCCAGTGGTGTCCAGGATCAGATATCTGAGGTAGCTCAGGGCAGCCTGGTGTCATTTCCAATCAGATTCAGGAAGAGACATCAGTGGCATTCTCGAAGGAGGATGATCTTTGTCATTCAGGTCAGAACCAAGAAGGAGGGTATGTCAGGGTGAGTATCTTTAATCCATAATGAATTTCTCATGCAATATTCCTCTTCACACAGAAATATATATGCCAGACTCAGTACTGCTCAGGTTGTTTCTTTTTTCCATAATCCATTCTAATTTTCCCTATTATTGCAAGGCTATTTGGATTTACCCAAACAAATATGCACATCCAATGAATTTTTTCACTCCCAGTACCTGTTCTGCCTCAGTATGACTTCCAGGCTTAGTCCTTGGCTAAGAGTGGCCCTTGGATCTCCTGTCTTTCACACAACCATGGTGATGAGCTCCAATAAGAGCAGCTTGGCCCTCAGAGCTTTTTTCACTATAAGTGGAGGGATGGAAGGTGCATTTTCATGTCCAGGACACTATGTACTGCTATTAATACTAGAGAACTTTTTAAAAATTTTTACTAATTTTGATGATATAGACTCACACCTGTGGCTGCAAAGAACTTTATTTGATCAAATTCAACCCAATTGTGTGCTGTGTGATTGATCATATTCATCTTAATTGCATTATTCCTGGAAGCTGTGCTATATGCTGTTGTTTATATATTTCTCATTAAGAACTCTTAAATGTAAAGTGTTGACATGTGCTCCCAATTTCATTGATTTCTCCAATATACAGAGTTCATGGAATAGAGTAAAATCATAGCTTTCCACACACTATCCCCTACTTTCCCATCAGAATAGCAGAGATTGACCTAATGGCTCAGTGTGGAGGAGACATGAGTACTACAATCCTCAGTGTCTGCAGAGAACACCAGCTGTGTATGAATAGATTCAGGGCATTCCTCATGTTGGAAGACCTTGAACTGCCCCTCCTTTGAGTGCTCCTATGTCTATGTAATGAATGATTCAGAATCCAGAAACTCTGAATTCTGACACATCTTAGCTTTCTGCTATTCATAAGCCTAGGAAATAGATGTTGTAATGTAATCTCCATCTTCATAACACCTGTTTCTCTTCCTTATGTGTTGCAAATTTAATTAGAAACAAGTGTTAATATTTATTTGGCCTCTTCTAAGAATTTGGTGAATTTTTGTAGTAAACATCAAAATGTTGATTTTTCATTATACTGTAATGTGTGAATTTGTGAATGTCAATGGTTTTCTAAAACCCTATTTATATCCGAAAAATCATCTTGGTTACCTTCTTTCATGGGGAAATGCGGAAAAGTTGTTCCAACACTGGCAGATATGTGAGAATGATTCTTTTGAAAAGACTTTTAGTGTGTTGAATTTCGTTTATATCCCTTGAAGCATTGTGAATAGATCCATGAGAAGTTGATAGATAAACTATTTTAAAATGCTGGATTGATGCACAACTGAACTACATATTCTGGGGAAACTTCTGAGTGTTCTGCTTACTTAGCTCAGCTCCCACTGGGGTTGGACAAGAAACTACAAGCTAGAGGGAAGGGAGGGCAGGGAAGAGCAGGGCAAGGTAAGGAGGGGATACTGTTAGGATACAGGCCTCCCTGTCCTAGGGGCAGCCCATGTCTCTTTTCTCTTTCTAGGTTACTGTTCGTTGGTAAAAAAAACATCTCAATTTGTTTTTGATGTATTGATGGACACTGAAACATGAGGTTGTGAGAGCTGGCACCTTCAGAATGACCTCTGGAGAGTCAAACCCCAGTCCTTTTCTCACTGTCCCGAGTCTGCAAATCCTGTGTTTCCCTCCCCACTTTGCCTATTCCCTCCCCTCCCCATCATGGCAACTTCTGCTTTGGCTCCTGGAAACATGATGGTCTTGTGAAGCCCCTGCCTCTTACCACCTGCTTCTCACCTCACAGGCATTTCATCCCCTCCACTGCCCCAGGAAGCACCCTCTTGGTCTGTCCTTGGTCTCCTGCCTCTTTCCCCAGAGTCAGGCAGACTATTCCAACAGTCCCATTGCCATCATATAGCAATTTGCCTTATAAATAGACTCCCTATCTTTAGCTGCTCTCCTGACTCCATCTCCCCCCACTTGCTGGACACCTGCACCTGATGCCTCACAGTAACACTGACCTGCCATATCTTCCAGCCTCCCTTGTTTCTCTCAGATTTTGGATGGATTTGTGGCCTGTCACTTTTATGCAAACCTTTTAAAACATTGTCCAAAATTAGTGTATTTTAATACCTCAATGTCAAAAGAAACATTCTCTGAAGGTCTTCTTCACTGAAAATGCATTTGAAGATGATTCAGAAAACGGAAGGACCGCACTTGGCTCTCACGGAACAAGATGGAGAAGAATCAGAGTCTGTGCTGCAGTTCCCTGCCTCAGCTGCTCCTGGAGGGGAAGAATTTAGAGGACTCCCCAGACACAGCTACTCCAGAGCTTCATCTGCTGCAGTCTCCCCAGAGACAGAGGAACCTGCCAGTGATACCAAGAAAAACATTGACATTTTACTAAGGGCCATGGGAGACACCCCTATCATGAAAACAGAGAAGTGGGCTGTAGATTGAACCTGAACCAGCCAAGGAATCATGGACCTCATCAAAAAGTTCCTTAAATTTGTGGACTCAGAACAGGAGTTTATTTATGTGTGAATTAGTTTCCCTTTCCCCAGACCTGGAAGTTGGAATACTCTATTAGTGATTTGGCAGTGATGGTAAGCTGTTCCTAAATTACAGCAAATTTCAGACATGGGATGAACCACTGAGGAAAACAACCTGCACTTTTTTTTTTTATCTTTCCATATTGTCTTTATTTATTTATGTTATTGCCTTTGTAATAATATTACATTAAAAAATATATATATATGAGGTCCCATTCAAGCCCACCACCCCCACCCCTCCTCTCCCCCCCCCAGCAACACTCATTCCCATCATCTTAAAATCAATCTTCACAAAAGAAACTGCAGCTCTAATACATTTTGATGCTTGCAGCAAGAGGTTTAAGGACATGATCTACTGAGAGCGTATCTACTATAATTCATGTTTACATATAAGAAAGCATCCATAGATACAGAGTGAAGTCGCAGAAAATATAACTTGCATTAATACCCAAATCATTATAAAAGATAGAGTATACCCAATTCTTCTCTCCATAATCCAAATCTACCTCCAAGATACTGAAAAAGAGGGTGTTTAAAGCTTCATGATCTGGTTCTTAAAATGACTGAAATTGTTTATTTGTAGAATTTAGCATAACTCTGATTTTTTTTTCACTGTAGAAGTTCAGTTACTAAATGTTCAATTTATTTTATTCAGGGAAGTTCGGTTTGTCAGGAGTATGGAGTGTGCCTTTACATGTGTGTGTGTGTGTATATATATACGGTTAATACATATAGTAGATATATATATCTACACTTGCATATATTTTTAAAAATTTTAATTGTAATTTTTAAGGAAGCCTTAGAATACATAAATGTTACATAAAATACAGGGAATGCGCATATTCTAGAATAATAATGTCTATAATAGAATAATAAGAAGTCTATTTTTGTACATTGTTCATTCCCAAATCTTGAGGATTTGGGAAAGTTGATGCCCAGTATGCTTTTAAAAACTATTTTATTGTCCTTTATTATTTTAAAGATACATAGACAAGGCAAAATGTTGCATTAAAATACAGGAGGTTTCCATACACCCCACTCTCCACCCCCCCACTCCTCCCACATCAACAGCCTCCTTCGTTAGGCTGGCACATTCATTGAATTTGGTGAATACACTTTGGACCACTGCTGTGCTGCATTGACTACAGTTTACACTGTAGTCTACACTCTCCCTTAGTCTATCAAGTGGGCCATGACAGGACATACAATGTCCTGCATTTGTACCCGCAATACCATTAAGGACAACCCCAAGTCCCAAAAACGTCCCCATATCACATCTCTTCTACAATTACCTTATTGTAAAATATTTGCTGATTGTATTTCTTATATTGACCAGAAGAGGAGGGCAGCCTAGCTAGCAGAAGGGTTAGCCGTTTGGTTTAACTTCTTTGCCAGGTGATAATGGGAGAAAAGCTGTTCCTGCTAATTTCTAGCAAGCACCTAGCCAGGAAGACAAGTAAGTTAACAAAAGGGAAAACATCTTTAGAGAATATGCATAGTTTAAAATGATGTTTTTCATCGGGAAAGACAGAGAATTTTACAATTTTAGACATTGGGACATTAGGTCTTTTCACTCCTATCATTTAATGATTCCTCAACCCCAGTGGTATAACTGCAGTGTTTATCCCTTATTTATGAAATTTCTAAAGGATCTGTTGCATATTCCTGGCAATATGTTTGCATGTTTTATACGTATTTTCCAACTAGAAAGCTTTTTAAGAATCACTGAAAATGGGGTTCACTGCCATGTCAGTTGGCCCTTCTTTGGAGCTGGTGTTTCTGCATGATGGAACTGGACTCAGATGGGATCACTTTTCACAAGACATTCATGCTACTTTACTGGAATTGTAGCTGGTGATGGGGTTTAAGATATATCTAGGGGATTTGAATCTCTGGACTGACAATATGATAGCCAGGCCCTGAGCCTCAACAGACTTCAACACCTACACTCTGATTTATTGGACTTACCCCACTCAGCTAATATGGAGTTGAAGAATGTCAACCACCACACCATGGAGCCTAGAGTGCCTACAACTGAAAGCAGAAGGATTGCATCCAGCATCCATGTGGAATCTAAGCCCCCTCTTGACAGAGATGTGCAATGGACACAACCAATCCAAGGTCCACAGAGAAAATGTGGCATTGGTGTGGGAAAAGTGGCCATGGTGGCTGCTGGTTGCGGGGAATGGGAGGAAGAGATGAGATGTGGAGGCGTTTTCGGGACTTGAAGTTGTCCTGGGTGGTGATTTAGGGACGATTAACAGACATTGTAGATCCTCCCAGGGTCCACTGGATGGAACGTGGGAGAGTATGGGCTATGATGTGGACCATTGACTATGAGGTGCAGCAATGCCCAGAGATGTACTTACCAAATGCAATGGATGTGTCATGACGATGGGAGAGAGTGTTGCTGTGGGGGGAGTGGTGGGGTGGGGGCGGTGGGGTTGAATGGGACCTCATATTTTTTTAATGTAATATTTTTAAAAAATAAATAATAAAAAAAGAATCTGAAAAAATAGGTATTATGTACAATTCAAATAATTAATAAAAGCATACCATTTTTCTGATGTCATTACATAGGTAACTTCTTGAGGCTAAACTTAACTTTTTATTCATTCCCTATTATGTATATAATGTGTATTTTTAAATAAAGCATTCCTCCAGTGGCGCTGATAAGGATGGAAGTGGTCACAGAAGAACACACAGCAAATGGACACAGAGAGCAGACAACGGGGGTGGGCAGGGGGAAGGGGAGAGAAATAAAAAAAGAAAAGAAAAGAAAAGAAAATGTTTAGAAAAAAGCATTTCAATAAATTCAATGTAATTACAAATGGGTGTATATAGGTGGTCTACTAGAAATGAAAGGACCTATTTTCAAAGATAATGGTGGGTAACATAATTTTGAATTACACTTACATCCCTTAATTCCATGAATATACCTAATAATTGCTGAGCTTGAATACATTAGCTTTAGGTTGTACTACATAACATTTCAGTTAATAGTGTTGAATTCATTCATTTCTCATTTTCTGCTCAAAAACATGAATTTTTGAATTCCATTATATCAGTGTTCCTGTGTAACAATTTGATATAGCCAATAATTAGCACCGGGAAAATATAGGTGAAATGTACAAATTTATCTTATTAGCTAGCTAAGAATTTTGTATATGTGCTGAAAGCTGGAAAATTATTTTGGAGTCAAATAAGTTGGATGTAGCAAAGATCAGTTTCCTGCCTACAGTTAACTTTAGAAGATGCATATATTTATTTACATATATATTTAATAAATAGCAAAAAGGTGTTGAATTTATGCATTATTTTTACCTTTGAGGCTTTAGATGATAGAATATTTACTAAGTCAACAGTCAAAAATGCTAGAGTTTTAGATTTGTGATAATGAGCTAAATGTTCTTTTTATTTAAATAACATATTAGTTTATTATTTATGGTTAGAATTATCGTTAGTTAAAAATTGCAAGGACAATCACCACTGCACTGACCACTGGATAAACCATTGACCAAGTACCTTGCCTATGCTCACAGTGCCATATATATGATTTTTTAAAATCTCTAGTTGGTAGTTTGCAAAAGAAGACAAAGTGTCTGTGTGTGTGTTTGTGTGTGTATTTAAGAGAATACAAGTTGTGCTTGTAGATACATCCTGTCCACACACACAACTGTCATTCCTCTTCCTCCTGGGATCACAGTTTCCATACATTTCCAGCCCCTTCATATGAGGAAGAATTACATGATTAATTATGCTAAATTGAAATTGCACAGCTATAACCTATGCAGTTAACAGAGTGGACAAGTAGAATACACCCCAGCTGAAATCCCAAATTCTCTCCCATTCCACATCTAATTTTCTATCTAGAAGTAGAAGATACCATGTTATAGTAGGTACATGTCTGGGTACTTGACCAATTGCTTGAATCAGATTCCACTTCTTAGCAAGACTTCC
The DNA here is from genome assembly GCF_030445035.2 of Dasypus novemcinctus. Classification (NCBI taxonomy): domain Eukaryota; kingdom Metazoa; phylum Chordata; class Mammalia; order Cingulata; family Dasypodidae; genus Dasypus; species Dasypus novemcinctus. Next base: position 56,982,241 of record NC_080691.1, on the reverse strand, counting down.
AAACTCATCATCTTATAATAAAATATGAGCAAAATATTGACCTTTCTTGTTAAACTTTTTTCCACTGATATTTGGGTATAATTGCTAAAAGAGATTGAGCAATGTAAAATGACACCTGGGCAAACTGAGGTAGGCATTTAGACCTCCAGAGAATCAGGCTGGAGCTTTGGGAAGCAAGCTGAATACTGATAAAACAGTAGCAGCTACATAAAACTTTAAGCTAACACCTGTGCTTTGTCTTATTGGCAGATGTTAAAAGAAAATACTTAGGAATTCGTAATTTTGCCACCTCTTGTGGATAATTCTGTGTACAAGTTTTAATTAATCATTATTTCATGCTTACCACATTGTCTGACTGACAGGAAATTTTATATAAATCATTTGCTTTAAGTGTCTCTGGAAGAGACAAATAGACATTTGTGAAAACAGACAGGGTATATTAAACATGTAGGCCTATGCACATGGAAAGTAAATCTCTCTGAAAGACAGAGAAAATAAAATCTACAGATTTTAGTGCCTACAGATGCACAGTCAGAAAGTGAAGTGTAAAGGAATGTGTAGAGATCTGCTCTAAGCACATGGCAAGTAGTTGTTCCCTGAAGGAAGGACGGAGGGGCTGTTATTGTGACAAGGCACCCGAGAGAGAAAAGACCAAGTTCTGTTTACTGACCTTTTAGGAGATACGCATTTGAATAATTTATAGTGATTCATTAAGCCGTGTAATTTTTGGTACATTTGTGCTCATTCACAGTAAAATGATAATACAACAACAAAAGATACCAGGATAATACTTGTTAAAACAGAAACCATCAACTCTCCCTGCCAGCTCTTCTCCAACCCTACCTAGTGTAGAGCCCAGACATTTTTTAAAATGTAAGATTTAAACATTTCTATGCCACCACCAGGGAGCCAAGGGTGCCTACGACTGAAAGCAGGAGGATTGCATCCAGCATCCATGTGGAATCTAAGCCCCCTCTTGATATAGATGTGGAGTGGACACAACCATTCCAAGGTCCACAGGATGGAGGAATAGAGTATGGATTAGAGTGGACTTACTGATATTCTATTCATGAGCTATTGTGATTAGTAATCGAAGAAAATGTGGCATTGGAGTGGAGAAAATGGCCATGATGGCTGCGGGGGTTAGGGAATGGGAGGAAGAGATGAGACCTGGTGGCGATTTCGGGACTTGGAGTTGTCCTGAGTAGTGCTGCAGGGACAGTTACCAGACATTGTATGTCCTCCCATGGCCCACTGGGTGGACTGTGGGAGAGTGTGGGCTATGATGTGGACCACTGACCATGAGGTGCAGCGGTGCTCAGAGATGTATTCACCAAATGCAATGACTGTCTCATGATGATGGAGGAGAATGTTGTTATGGGGGGAGGAGAAGGGTGAGGGGGTGGGGGGGGGCGTTATACGGGGACCTCATATTTTTAATGTAATATTAAAAAATAAATAAAGACAAAAAAATAAAGATTACATGCTGAGCCTGGCTCAAAGAGAGCTTACATATGACCAACAAAGAATCTTTCAGCAGATAACTCTTAGGCAATATATATTACAAGGCTAAGTTTCAGTATTACAATAACAAGGCACCTAAGTACAAGCATTGATATCCAGGGCCGGGCTATTGGACTGTCCTCCTTCGCTAGGCAATGTATATATACTCTAAAGACTCTTGCCACTGTATTAGAGAATGTAGCAGGACACCCCAGGACAGGAATTCAATTTTCCATCACCTTGTATGTGTTTCTCTATCTACTGAGATAATACTCCATGATCAGTTGAACACATTCATATTCCATAGAGGCATGCCTTAAGTGCACTCCTCCTAACACATGCCCCATCACCAACACCCTGCCCCAGTGAATCTCCCCTGCCACCATTGCAAAATTTCTACAACCAAAAGCTTCCCCCCAAATAGCGCAGGTCCGGGACCAACTTAGGGCACCGGCGGGCGGGCGGGATTGAGTGGCTCCCTGGACCAAAAGGCAGAGACCCTGCACTGCTGGGGTGCAGCGCGGCTGTCCACCGCCTCAGGGACCCCGCGTGCGGGGGAAGTGCTTCAGCGCGTGTGGTGGCTGTGGCTCCTTGGAGCAACTGGCCATGGTGGTGAAGGACAAGGCGGTTGTCTTCGTCTAGGGGACGGTGCAGCAACCCCAGTGGGGCTTCAGTAATGCCTTGGTGTAGAGCCAGGGGCTGCATAGCATCCTCGACTACGCGGCCTACAATGAGCTGAACGACCCCGAGCTCCTGTAAGGCATTAAAGACAATTCCAACTGGCCCACCATCCCGCAGGTGCATCTCAAGGGCGAGTTGGTGGGGGAGTGTGACTTTCTTCTACAAATGCACGAGAACGGGGAACTGGTGGGACCTAGTGGAAGAATTAAAAAACCTGGGGATCCCGTTCGGTCCTTCTAGATGAAGAGAACGCCCAAGACTCAAAGTGAGGGTGGCAAGTGTCCTCACCACGCAGAATATCCTGCTGTCAGGAGAGGAAGCTGTTGATGTCAGAGACTCACTGATAGAAAAGCCTTAATAATTTTGCGTTTTAGGTGGCAACTGCTTGCAATACTTATCCAGGTCTGTGAGCAGTTGGGTGATTTCAGTTTGTCTAGTGTCCTGAGTAAGAATAATCTATAAAGAATTATAACCACTGCACTGTAATAATTCAATGTTCTGATATTGTTGTGAACAAAATGTGTTCTTATATTTTTTTATTCATTTTAAAAAAATATTACATTAAAAAAATATGAGGTCCGCATTCACCCCCACTGCCTTCACCCCACCATTCCCCGCACAGCAACATTCTCCCACATCATCATGACATATCCATTGCATTTGTTGAGTATATCTCTAGGCATTGCTGCACCTCATGGTCAATGGTCCACATCATAGCCCATACTCTCTAACGTTCTATCCAGTGGGCCATGGGAGGATCTACAATGTGCGGTATTGTCCCTGCAGCACTACCCAGGACAACACCAAGTCCTGAAAATGCCTCCACATCTCATCTCCTCCTCCCATACCCTGCACCCAGCAGCCACCATGGCCATTTTCTCCACAACAATGCCACATTTTCTCGATTACTAACCACAATAGTTCATGAATAGAATATCAGTAAGTCCATTCTAACACTTACTGTATTCCTCCTTCCTGTGGGCCTTGGATTGGTTGTGTCCATTGCACCTCTATGTCAAGAGGGGGCTTAGATTCCACATGGATACTGGATGCAATCCTCCTGCTTTCAGCTGTAGGCACTCTAGTCTCCATGGTGTGGTGGTTGACATTCTTCAACTCCATGTTAGCTGAGTGGGGTAAGTCCAATAAACCGGAGTGTAGGAGCTGAAGTCTGTTGAGGTTCAGGGCCTGGCTATCATATTGTCAGTCCAGAGATTCAGATCTCCTAGATATATCTTAAACCCCAGCACCAACTACAATTCCAGTAAAGTAACAAGAAAGTCTTGTGAAAAGACATCACATCTGAGTCCAGCTCCATCACACAGAAACACCAACTCCAAAGAAGGGCCAACTGACATGGCAGTGAACTCCATCTGCCATTGCCATAAAACCTGTGGGTCTCTTTAGCCCTCAAAAGAACCAATACCTGGGGTTGTATCTACTTAAACTGTCTCTGAGACGCTGCTCAGGTGTGCATAAGGGCAATCCTTCTGACAACCTCAAGACTCTTTTTTAGAGACTCATAGCCATATAAACTCATTTGTCTTTTCGACTTCCCCCTTAAGTTAGGTCAAACAGCATTTTCATCTCCTGTTTTTATATGTAGACAGGGATATTCTGCTGGTCCATGTTGAACCTTTAATTCAAGGTCATTTTCTAGTTACGTCATCAGCTGGTACTTGGTAGTGATCCCTTCGTGCCAGGGAGGCTCATCCCTGGGTGTCATGTCCCATGCTGGGGGGAGGCAGTGCATTTACATTCTGAGTTTACCTTCGAGACTGGCCACATTTGAGTAACACGGAGGCTGTCAGGACGGAACTCCCAGGCACAGTGCTGCTCTAGGCCTTCTTCTTATTTCAGGTGTATAGGCTCACAAGCATAGTCATTAGTATGAGGAGCTCACTGTTGGACCCTCATTCCTTCCTGGCCCTAGCCGTTGCACCTGGGGGGACAGCCACTGCTCCCCTAGGGACCATGACAGAGACCCCCGGCCAGGAACCCAGGAGCCCCCTAGCTGTTGTTTTTAATTGTGTCCACTATGAGTATATCCAAATATTTCTATGCACCCTGACACGTGTCCTGTATAACTCCCTGTCAACCATATGTCCCCTGTCAATAAGATCCCATACCAGTATTCCTCTCCTGCCATTGTTGAACCACTTTGTGATCCAAAACTTCCTGAAAAGTGAAGCCCAATATAATGCCAGGTTCCCTTAATAGTAAAATGGAATATAGCGATGAGTTTAAAGGTTAGATATAGAATACATATTGATTTGGAAAAATTCTACATCCTATCTTTTTCTTTTCTTCTTTCCTAATTATTGAGCTTCTCTTCACAAGAGCTATAGATCACAGTAATTCATCTATACAATATACAGTACTCCCACATATCCATTATAAAACCTTTTCCCTTTCACAGCGATAATCTTTTAACTTATTCATACCATATTTACTGAAACTGATGTACAGATATTGAGGCAATAGCTTTTAAACAAGGTAACATTTGTGTTTACATTGTGGTTTATACTTTAGGCTATACAATTTTCTAAATTTTTAGTTATCCTATGTTTCACATTATGGTTTACATTATTAGTCTGTCAGCCCCTATATGTTTTTGGTGTAATATTACATGTTTGATATCCATCCTTGTGTACTCTTGTGAGAGACTTCTATGCCCTCACAGTTACTTTGGTTCCATCTATTCAATATCTATTTCCCCCTCCCCTTGGGGCCCACAGTGACAGTCAATCTTCATTTCTTGAGGAGCCATGTTCAGAGATACTTCCAACAGTGTTGAGGGCTTGACTTGCTCAACTGCCCTAATGCCCTGGGAGCCACCATTTCTCTTGAGAGATACAGTTCCCTCTATTTGATGGCATTAGTCCTCCCCAGGATGTGGGTATACCATCATTCTCATTATATGGGTCTCTACCCAATGGTATAACCCACTCTGGCGAAATGTGCATTCACATATTCCCTAGGAGTCTGTCCTACATCAGATTATCCCCTTTAAGTATCTTGAACAAGTAATTTTCCTAATTATATTTTGAAAAGGTTTTCTCAGCATTATACTCTCAACCAATACCTGATAATCTCCTATGTTCGTATGTTGTCCCACCCTTCCCCCAATTTCTTGGGCAATATTACCCATCCGCCCATCCCAGGGCCCCTCAAGCCTGCAAAGCCACTCCCAAAGGTAACACTATGCCCCAATTTTATCCCTTCCATGTACATATACTTACCTCCAGCTTATCATAGATTTCACCCATGGAGATGTCAGCTAACATCCTTAATCTACCCCCCGATTTCCTGTAAGCCTATCTTCCAGTCACTACCTCATTGAGGCAGCTTGGTTTACTTATTTCATATCATTGAGGTCATGTAGTATTTGTCCTTCAATGCCTGGGTTGCTTCACTCAACATAAGGTTCTCAAGATTCATCCATGTTATCACGTGTGTTTGTAGTGTATTTGTTCTTAAAGCTGAGTAGTATTCCATTGTATGTATATACCACATTTTATTGATCCACTTGTCTGTTGATGGGCATTTGGGTTGATTCCAACTTTTGGCGATAGGGAACAATGGAGCTATGAACATTGGTGTGCATATATCGGTTTGTGTCCTTGTTTTCAGTTCTGCTGGGTATATACCCAGCAAAGGAATTGCTGGGTCATATGGCAAATCTATGTTTAGTTTTTTGAGAAACTGCCAAACTGTCCTCCAGAATGGTTGTACCTTCTGCATTCCCACCAGCATTGGATGAGTGTTCCCATTTCTTCACATCCTCTCCAGCATTTGTATTCTTCTGTTTTTTCATAGCTGCCAATCTTATGGGAGTAAGAGGGTATCTCATTGTAGTTTTGATTCGCATTTCCCTGATAGCTAAAGATTTGGAGCATTTTTTCATGTGCTTTTTAGCCATTTGTACTTCTTCTTTGGAGAAGTGTCTGTTTAAATCTTTTTCCCATTTTTTAAATGGGTTGTTTATCTTTTTATTTTCAAGATATAGGAGTTCTTTATATATGCAAGTTATAATTCTCTTATTGGATATATGGTTGCCAAATATTTTCTCCCATTGTGTAGGCTCCCTTTTTACTTTCCTGACAAACTTCTTTGAGGTGCAGAAGGCTTAAATTTGAGGAGGTCCCATTTATGTATTTGTTCTTTTGCTGCTTGTGCTTTTGGTGTGATGTTCATGAAGCCATTTCCTATTACAAGGTCTTGTAGATGTTTCTCTACCCTGCTTTCCAAAGTCTTTATGGTCTTGGCTCTTAAAATTAGGTCTTTGATCCATCTTGAGTTGATCTTTGTATAAGGTGTGAGATGGTAATCCTCTTTCATTCTTCTGCATATGGCTATCCAGTTCTCCAGACACCATTTGTTGAATAGGCCATTCTCTCCCAGTTGAGAGGGTTTGGTGGCTTTATATAATATTATATGGCTATATATATGAGGTTCTGTATCAGAACTTTCAATTTGATTCCATTGGTCTGTGTGTCACTCCTTATGTCAATTCCATGCTGTTTTCACTACTGTAGCATTGTAGTATGTTTTGAAGTCAGGTAGTGTGGTTCCTCCAATTATATTTTTCTTTTTCAATATGTCTTTGGCAATTCGGGACCTCTTTCCTTTCCAAATGAATTTCATAGTTAGTTTTTCTAGTTCCTTAAAGAATGCTGTGTTGATTTTTATTGGGATTGCATTGAATGTGTAGATCAGTTTTGGTAGGAGAGACATCTTAATATTTAGTCTTCCTATCCATGAGCAGGGAATATTCTTCCATTTATTTAGGTCTTCTTTGATTTCCTTGAACAGTCTTGTGTAGTTTTGGTGTATATATTCCTAAATATTTGATTTTACCATTTACTACTGTAAATGGTATTTGATTCTTGATTTCATCCTGATCTTGATCATTATTGGTGTACAGAAATGCTACTGATTTTTGCACATTGATCTTATAACCTGCGACTTTACTAAACTCATTTATGAGTTCTAGAAGCTTTGTTGTAGACCTCACAGGGTTTTCTATCTATAGGATCAGGTCATCTGGAAATAATGAAATTTTGACTTCTTCCTTTCCAATTTGATTGCCTTTTATATATGGTTCTTGCCTTAGTGCTCGAGCAAGTACGTCTATGACAATGTTAAATAGAAGGGGAGAGAGTGGGCATCCTAGTCTTGTTCCTGATCTTAGAGGGAAGGATTTTAGGATTTCTCCATTGTAAACGATGTTGGCTGTGGATTTTATATATATACTCTTTACCATGTTCAAAAAATTTCCTTGTGTTCCAATCTTTGGGAGTGTTTTTATGAGAAAGCATGCTGTATTTTGTCAAGTGCTTTTTCTGCATCTATAGATATAATCATGTGATTTTTTTCCTTCAATCTGTTTATATGGTGTATTACATTGATTGATATTCTTATATTGAACCATCCTTGTATATCCAGAATGAATCCCACTTGGTCGTGGTGTATAATTCATTTAATGTGTTGTTGAATATGATTAGCAAGTATTTTGTTAAGTATTTTTGCATCTAGGCTCATTAGAGAAATTGGTCTGTAATTTTCCTTTTTTGTGGTGACTTTGTTTCGCTTTGGTACAAGGGTAATGTTGGCATCATAGAATGAGTTAGGCAATATTCTTTTTGTTTCATTTTTTGGAAGGGTTTCAGCAGTATTGGTGTTAGTTCTTTCTGGAATGTTTTGTAGAATTCAGCTGTGAAGCCGTCTGGCCCTGGGCTCTTCTTAGTTGGGAGGTTTTTAATGACTGATTCTATCTCTTTACTTTTGATTGGTTTGTTGAGATCATTAATTTCTTCTTTCATCAATATATGTTGCTTATGTGTTTCTAGGAATTTGCCCATTTCCTCTGAATTATTGTTTTTGTTGGAATATAGTTTTTCAAAGTATCCTCTTACGATAGTCTTTATTTCTTTGGGGTCAGTGGTGATATCTCCTTTCTCCTTTCTTATTTTGTGTATTTGCATCTTCTCCCTTTTTTTCTTTGTTAGTCTAGCTAAGGGTTTGTCAATTTTATTGGTCTTCTCAAAATACCAACTCTTGGTCTTTTTTTTCTTTTCAAGAACTTTCTCATTTTCTATTTCATTTAGTTCTGCTCTTATCTTTGTTATTTCTTTCTTTCTTCTTCCTGTGGGGTTACTTTTTTTGTTTTCTTACTAATTCTTCTAAATGTGCATTTAGTTCTTCAATTATTGCTCTTTCTTCTTTTTTGATGTCTAAATTTATGGCTATAAATTTCCCTTTCAGTACTGCATTTGCTGCATCCCATAAATTTTGGTATGTTTTGTTATCATTATCATTAGTTTCAAGGTAGTTACTGATTTCTTTTGAGATTTCCTCTTTGACCCACTGTTTTTCTAAGAGTGTGCTGTTTAGTTCCCATATCTTGGTGTGAAATCTGGGCCTCTGGCCCTTGCAAATTTCCAGCTTCACTCCACTGTGGTCAGAGATATTATTTTGTATGATTTCGATCTTTCTGAATTCATTAAGCCTTTCTTTGTGGCCTATCATATGGTCTATCTTGGAGAATGATCCATGTGCACTTGAGAAAAATGTATATCCTGCTGTATTTGGGTGTAATGATCTGTATATGTCTACTAGATCCAGCTCCTCTAATATACTGTTCAAATATTTTGTTTCTTTAGTGATTCCCTTTTGAGATGTTCTGTCCAGAGTTGATAATTGTGTATTAAAATCTCCCCATATAATTGTAGATGCATCTATTCTATCACTTATTTTTTCCAGTGTTTGCCTCACATATTTAGAGGTGCCCTTTTTAGGAGCATAAATATTTATGATTGTTCTTTCTTCTTGACAGATTTTCCCTTTCACTAATATGTAGTATCCTATTTTGTCTCTCAGAATATTTTTGCATTTAAAGGTTATCTTGTCTGATATTAATATAGCTACTCCAGCCTTTTTTTGGTTATTGTTTGCTTGTAAGATTGTTTTCCAATCATTCACTTTCAGCCTCCATGAATCTCTGGGTCAAAGATGTGTCTCTTGTAGACAGCATATAGATGCGTCATACTTCCTTATCCAATGTCCCAGTCTCAATCTTTTGATAGGTGAGTTTAATCCGTTTACATTCAGTGATATTACTTTCAAGGAATTATTTATGTTAGCCATATTTTGATTGGACTTGTGTTTGTCATATTTTGTTGTTTTTTTTTCTTCTCTTTTTTATTGCTCTTACACTCTCCTCCAACTCTGCCTGCTCTGTTTTTTCCTCTCTTCCTGCAGAACTCCCTTTAGTATTTCTTGAAGGGGAGGTTTATTGTTGGCATACTCTTTCAATTTCTGTTTATCTATGAGTATTTTGAACTCTCCATAATTTTTGCATGCTAGTTTACCTGGGTAGAGTATTCTTAGTGGAATTTTTTTTCTTGTAGTACCTTGACTATATCATACCACTGCCTTCTTGCCGCCATGGTTTCAGATGAGAAATCAGCACTTAATCTAATAGAGCTTCCCTTGTATGTGATGGTTTTCTTTTCTCTTGCTGCTTTTAGAATTTTCTCTTTGTCTTGAACATGGGATAATTTGACAAGTATATGTCTTGGGGTTGACCTGTTGAGGGTTATGATGTTTGGGTTGTGTTGTGCTTCTTGGATATGTACATCTGTCTCTCTCAGTAGATTTGGGAAGTTTTCAGCCATTATTTCCTACAACACCCTTTCTGGCCCTTTCCCTTCTCTTCTCCTTCTGGGATGCCTATAATACGTATGTTTATGCATTTTGCATTGTCATTAAGTCATAGTGGATTTTTTCTATCTTTTTATCGATCAATTCTACTATCTGTTTGATTTCCAACGTACTGTCTTCCACATCGCTAATTCTCTCCTCTGCCTCTTCTAATCTGATGCTATTTGCTGCGAGGGTATGTTTGATTTGTTGAACTGTGCTGTTCATTCCCATCATATCTGTAATCTTTCTGCGTATGTCTGCAATTTCTTTTCCAAGTGTTTTTTTTTTAAGATTTATTTATTTATTTAATTCTCCTCCTCCCCCGGTTGACTGCTCTCTGTGTCTATTTGCTGTGTCTTATTTCTTTGTCAGCTTCTGTTGTCGTCAGTGGCACAGGAATTGTGGGCGGCACCATTCCTGGGCAGGCTGCACTTTCTTTCATGCTGGGTGGCTCTCCTTATGGGCGCACTCCTTGCGCATGGGGCTCCCCTATGTGGGGGACACCCCTGCGTGGCATGGCACTCCTTGCACGCATCTGCACTGCACATGGGCCAGCTCCACATGGGTCAAGGAGGCCCAGGGTTTGAACTATGGACCACCCATATGGTAGACTGACGCCCTAACCACTTGGCCAAGTCAGTTTCCCTCCGAGTGTTTTTTTCATATTGTTATACTCTTCCTTTACTTCATTAAGTATGTCTCTGATATATGTTCTGAGTTCTTTAATTACTTGTCCAAAATTGTGCTCCCCTTCCTGGTTTTTAGTTTGTTCATTGGATTCAGCCATGTTTTCCTGATTACTGGTTTGGTTTGTAGATTTTTGTTGCTGTCTGGTCATCTTTTTATCTTGACAGGTTTAATCAGTTCCTTAGCTTCTTTGTCTAGTCTTGGGGATTAATTAGCTGTTCTTGCATAAGTGTTATATCTTCTCTTTTTCACTTTTTTCTTCTTATTCTAATTTCTTGTTGCTGGCTGAGTTCACTTTGAATGAAAATATTAGGGCCAGGGAAAGGCAATTGTGTAAAAAAAGGAAAATGTGTAAAGGAGTATTGGTAATAAGTGTTACCAGAGCAACAATATGAGATCTGGGAGGATGGGTTTTAGACTCATGTAAGTTGTGTAGAGTTATAGCAGTAAGTAGAGTACCTATAATGAGGTAGTCGACTGAAGATGAGAGGAATATAGTATGAATTAAAAAGCCAGTGTTTTCATGAAGGTGGGAAAGAGTAAAGAAAGACAATAGTATCAAGAGTGGATAAAAGACAGAAAACAAAACAAAGGTATTAGAAATAAAAAGTTAGACAATTTGGGGACCAAAGAAAGGGAAGTGGTATATAGGAGAGACAATAGATGATGGAGGATATCAACATGTGGGGGAAAAGGGATTGTGTAGGTGGCCAAAATCAATTCACACAGAAATGAAGCAATGGAGGATGAGGAAACCCAGCAAATGTGAGGTGTTACCTTCAGCACCTATTGTATAATTAAGATAAAATAAAATAAGAAGAAAAAGAGGGAAAAGAAAAAAAAAGAATAAAAAATGGGCTGGGCAAAGAGAAGGGAGGGAAACAAGCAAGAAAAATAAAAAAGAAAGAGAAAGAAAAAAAAACCCTAAATAAATGATAAAAGACCTTGGGGGATACAATCTAAGAAAAAACTAGGAGATAATGCAATATTAACAACCAGTCCAATAAAAAAGAAAAGAAAAAAAAAGGAAAAGAGAAACAATAAACAAACAAAAAAAACAAACTGCAACCGTCGAGTGCTAGGACAATCAAGGACCTCAGATGGACCTCAGGGCGTGGTGGGTTCAGGGATGGGAAGTCTGTGATATTGCAGACTCAAGAGGTGTGAGTCTCTGGGGTGTGGGTCACCAGGGTTTCGGGGACAGAGACCTGGCAACCTCAAATCCAGTTAACAGGGAGCCTGGGAGCACCACAGTGCAACACAGCCTTCAGGGATCCCTGCAGCTGGGTGCCAGCTCTACGAGGGGGTCACATCCGCAAACTCTGACCTCTGTGTCGGAAACCCAAAATTCCCCCTCTCACAAGAGTCTCTTCTATCACTGTGTCACCAATTCGACCTCAGAACACCTCCCGCCCTTCAAGCCCCAGAAACAGCCTCCTGGGTGTGCCTCTTTATTGCGACTAATTTAAGGATGCTGCATATCGGCAGCCAGGCCTAGGGGGCGGGGCTCTAGCTGGAAGCACTGATATCCATGTCAGAAACCCAAAATTCCATGCCTCGGAAAAACTCTCTCTCTGTCTCACCTAATCAGTTTCCAAAGACCTGCCCTGCAAGCCCCTGAATAGCTCGCTCAGGGCTTATGAATTCCCCAGCACTGCAGAGCCTCCAGGAATCACCACTGCCACACCACCCGCCCCAGGGGGGAGCCTCCTGTGTGCAGCCCCCATCTCCGTGTAAGAGACCCTCAGTTCTACCTTTTACATGAATCTTCTCTGTCACCGTCCCACCAAATCGATGTCCAGACACCTCCTGCCCTGCAAAATCGCAAAACAGCCTGGTCCTGAAGAATTTCCAACGCTGCCCAGCTGCTTCTTTGCAGGAGAGACTATAAGGTGCACTCACTCAGACACCATCTTGCCCCGCCTCCTCATGTGTTATTATGTTGACATTTACTCTTTGTCTGATTCAGGAGTAAAACAAGGGGCTTTTGAGTCATTAGCATTCATGGCTCCTCTACAAGCATGTCAGTCTGCAAAGATATTATATCCTCCTCTCCAGTTTTGTAAAGTTTTCTCTTAAGGAAAGGAGGGCAAATAGGAAAATGTTATAAGGGTGGGGGGGGGCGAATGATTTTTTTTTTTTTTCAAATAAACTGCAAACTCGTGGATACCATGAATGCTTGGTTCATTCTGAAGAACAGTAAACCTGTAAGGATTTTTTATGCCTGCAACCATTTGTTTTTCTGAATTAAGAGTAATAAAGAGTAATTGTTATATTGTTCTATTAACAAAACAAAAAGAACCTTCCCCCCAAATAAACCAAAAGTAAATTCTTTCACATGGTAAGCACATTATATTTTATGTATATTACCAATTTCTTTTGTATGTTTCCCCAATGTCTTATTTTTTATCCATTGTGCTTTGAAAGAAGCTTTAGGTTACAAAAACACATAGAAAATAAAGGAGATTCCCATATACAATCGTTGTGAGTATCAAATGAGATAAAATATGTGGTAGCCTAGTTCAGTGTCTGGATATTCAGTAAATAACATTCTCTTCCTACTCCTCCCTATCATAAAACAAATGAAATCAGTCGTTGAACTTTGGAAGTACTTTATAAATGAAAAGAACTTATATTTTGTCAGCATACATGTCAGCATGATTCTGAATTGCTCCCCAGAGTACATTTTCTTTTGTAAAATATGTACTTTATAGTGTTTAGAGTACACATGAGGTTTCATTTTTGTTCAGTGTTCCTTGCTTTCTATTGGGAAAAGCTATCTCTGAGGAATGAAACCCCAGAAGATATCCCCAGAGCATGGATTATAAATACACATTGTAGTTTACAGTCTCTCCCACTCCTTTCTGTAGGCTATGGCAGGCTATATGATGGCCTGTATCTGCCTTTGCAATGTCTAGCTAATGTTCTTTTGCTAACTATATGCACATATGTATATGTGCTGTCACCCTCTGTTTCTCTCTCTCACACACAGACACTCACACATACAAATTGCTCAATTTCAAATAGACAAAAAAGCATGAAGATATCCACAACAAAAACGCATTTAACATTTTTTTGGAAAATGATGATTCAAAAGAAGGCTTGAGGAAATGTCATATTTAGAAGACAGATGAAGGTCAATGGAGACTCTGAAGTGTCGGAGTCGATGGACCCGAAGGATATCGGGAATGAAAGACTAAGAGAGAAGGGAGAAGGAAACAGAGAAAGAAAGAGCGAGAGAAAAAGAACAAGAGAGCTGGGATCAGGGGGTCTGCGAGTAGAGACTCATCAGACAACTTTATTGATTACAAGGGGCTCTTTATATACCAGAGTGTACGTGTCTACAAGCAGGACCCTGACAGCCTACATGCCAATAAGCACAGACCTAGCACAAACATAGCTTACTTGACATTAAGGAGCAACTCGTATTAACTATCAGCATTACCTATAGTCTAAGGAATTTTAGAAAAAAATCTTATCTCAAGGTAAAAAGTCTAAGTGTCCTATACATTACAAAAGGTATGAACTCATCTTTTCTTTCAACCTTTAACAGCTTCAGCCCATTTGCCGGGAACTCCCAATCACTGCATTCCTTAGGTTGCAAGCATAGTCATGGAGACAGCATGAACATGGAGACAGCACGTCTCTCCTTGAGAAGCCACTGTGCCTCAGTTTCCAACACTGAAGAGAACAGTTCTAATTATTACTTTAAAAGTTAAAGTTAGGTGGGTTGTACCATTGGGAAGAGACCCAAGAAGTGAGAGGTGGGGTGGACCCACAATCTGGGGAGGACTAATGCCGTCAAATAGAGAGAACTGTATCTCTAGTGAGAAAGGATGGCTCCCAGGGCATTAGGGCAGTTGAGAAAGTCAGGCCCGGAATACTGCTGCAAGTATCTCTGGACATGGCCTCTCGGGAAATCGAGATTGGCTGGCTTTGTGGGCCCCAAGGGGAGGGGAAAATGGATGTGGAATGGATGGAAACAAGGTAAATATGGGGGCAAGAGAGGAGTTTTGTGAGAGTACACGAAGATGAATATAAAGCATGTAATATTACTCCAAAAACATATAGGGGACGAAAGACTAATAATGTAAACGATAAGGCAAAACATAGGATAACTAAAAAGTTTAGAAAACTGTACAACCTAAAGTATGGACCACATAGTAAGCACAGATGTCATCTTGTTTGAAAGCTATTGTCTCGGAATCTGTACATCAGTTTCAGGAAATATGATACGAACAAGTTAAGTGAATATCGCTGTGGAAGGGAAAAGGTTTTATGGTGAATCTGGGGAAGTACTGTATATTGTATATATGAATTTTGGTGATCTAAGACTCTTGTGAAGCTAACATGATGTTGGGATTGACTTTACGGGAAGTTTGGATCACAGAGTGGTTCAACAATGGCAGCGGAGGAATACTGATATAGGATGTTATTGACAGGATATATATGGTTGACAGGGAGTGTTATACAGGGCATATGCCCAGGGTATATAGTAATGTCTAGATATACTCATAGTGGAAACAATTAAAAACAATAGCTGGGGGGGGTACTGGGCCCCTGGCCGGGGAGACACTGTCATGGACCCTAGGGGAGCAGCTGCAGTCCCCCAGGTACAACGGCAAGAACCAGGAAGGAAGGAGGGCCCAACAGTGGGCTCCTGATACTTATGGGATGCTTTTGAGCCTATACACCTGCAATAAGAATAAGGACTAGAGTAGCACTGTGCCTGGGAGTTTCCTCCTGACAGCCTTCATGTTACTCAAATGTGGCCACTCTCACAGCCAAACTCAGCACGTAGATGCAGTGCATTCCCCCCAGCGTGGGACATGACACCCGGCGATGAGCCTCCCTGGCACCGAGGGATCACTACCACATATCAGCTGAAGATGCAACTAGAAAAGGACCTTGAATTAAAGGTTCAACACGGATCAGCAGAATATCCCTGTCTACATATAATAACATGACTTCAAAATGCTGTTTGACCTAATGTAAGGGGGAAATGGAAAGGAGAAATGAGAATATAAGGCTATGAGTATCTAAAAAAGAGTCTGGAGGTTGTCAGAAGGAATGCCCTTATGCACAACTGAGCAGAGTCTGAGAGACAGATAAAGTAGATACAACCCCAGGTATTGGTTCTTTTGAGGGATAAAGAGACCCACGGGTCCTATGCTCATGGCAGATGGGGTTCACTGCCATGGCAGATGGCTATTCTTTGGAGCTGGTGTTTCTGAGTGATGGAATTGGACTCAGAGGGGATCTCTCTTCACAAAATTTGCATGCTACTTTAATGGAATTGTAGTTGGTGCTGGGGTTTAAGATATATTTAGGGGTTCTGAATCTCTGGACTGATAATATGACACCCAGGCCCAGAACCTCAACAGACTTCAGCTCCTACACTTTGATTTATTGGACTGACCCCACTCAGCTAACATGGAGTTGAAGAAGGTCAACCACCACACCATGGAGCCTACAGTGTCTACAACTGAAAGCAGGAGGAGTGCATCCAGTATCCATGTGGAATCTAAGCCCCCACTTGACATAGATGTGCAATGGACACAACCAATCCAATGTCCACAGAGACAATGTGGAATGGGTGTGGGAAGGGTAGCCATGGTGGCAGCTGGGTTTGGGGAATGGGAGGAAGAAATGAGATGTGGAGGCGTTTTTGGGACGAGGAGATGTCCTGGGTGGTGCTTCACGGACAATTACGGGACATTGTAGATCCACCCAGGGCCCACTGGATGGAACAGGGGAGAGTGTGGGCTATGATGTGGACCATTGACTAGGGGTGCAGTGATGCTCAGAGATGTACTTACCAGGTGCAATGGATGTGTCACGATGATGGGAGAGAGTGTTGCTGTGGGGGGAGTGGGGAGAGTGGGGGTGGGGGCGGGGGGGGTTGAATGGGACCTCATATTTTTTTAATGTAACTTTAAAAAAATAAATAAATAATTAAAAAAAAGTTAAAGTTACAGAATTATATTCAAGAGCATAAGATAAAGTACTGCTTTATAGTTAGGTGATAGAGGAAAAGGAAATTGATTTAAGAATATTTTGAATTGGGACAAGGATCAATCTCTGCTAAATGTTTCTATTACTTGAAGAACTTGAATCACATAGCTTTTATATTTCCCCCCCCCCCCCATAATCTCTTCATTGAAACCACAAACATGTCTTCTCACAGGCTAAGTAATAGTTATCATTTTGTTAGGACTCAAAATTTCAATCCAATAGTCATCAGGATCTTGAATAAATGCCAGACCTTCTACTTTACCATTGTCTGGTTTCTTCACAAATTTGACCCCAGTTCTTCAAGTCTTTTACAAGCACCATGTACATCAGGAGCAGCAATGCAAATATTACCAAATCCCCAAGGATCTGAATCACAAGTCAGCTAGAGGGTACCTTTTCTGAGAATGCACATGCTACTCTTAATTTTAATCTTTTGAGATGCCAAAGACACACACATACTCAAACACGTACTCTAAATAATCATCCAATATATTATGCTATTTCTCCCAGAGCCAGAACTCACAGGCCCATAAATCTAAGTGTGAAAATAGGAGATACATTGCTAATAATTGGCCGATAGTAATCTACTAGAGAAGTGTTTGTCTCTTGTCTCTGTGACCGTAAGCTCTGCTGGTCTAGACTTCTCAATTTCCATAGGGAAGTATATTTCCCCCAAGAAATGTAGCAATGATTCCACTGAACTGGAAATTAAGACTGTTACCTGGCACACTTTGGCTCATAATTCTGCCAAATTAACATCTAAATGGGAGCTACTGTATTGCCTTGAGTAATTGATTCAGATTACAAGAGTGACACTGGGCTGCTTTTTTATATTAGAAATAAGTGGGAGGATGTCTTGAATACATGTGTTCAGATAGTGTGTTTCTTAGTATTACCATGTTCTGTGATGAAAACTAATGAAAAACAACCCAATTAAAGAGAACTCGGAGGGGATCTCTTCCCAAAAGACTTGCATGCTACTTTATTGGAATTGTAGTTGGTGCTGGGGTTTAAGATATATTTAGGGGATTTGAATCTCTGGACTGATAATAAGACACCCAGGCCCAGAGCCTCAACAGACTTCAGCTCCTACACTTTGATTTATTGGACTGACCCCACTCAGCTAACATGGAGTTGAAGAAGGTCAACCACCACACCATGGAGCCTAGAGTGTCTACAACTGAAAGCAGGATGAGTGCTTCCAGTATCCATGTGGAATCTAAGCCCCCACTTGACATAGATGTGCAATGGACACAACCAATCCAATGTCCACAGAGACAATGTGGAATGGGTGTGGGAAGGGTAGCCATGGTGGCTACTGGGTTTGGGGAATGGGAGGAAGAGATGAGATGTGGAGGCATTTTCGGGACGTGGAGTTGTCCTGGGTGGTGCTTCATGGACAATTACGGGACATTGTAGATCCCCCCAGGGCCCACTGGATGGAACAGGGGAGAGTGTGGGCTATGATGTGGACCATTGACTACGGGGTGCAGTGATGTTCAGAGATGTAATTACTGGGTGCAATGGATGTCTCACGATGATGGGAGATAGTGTTGATGTGGAGGGAGTGGGGGATGGGGGCGGTGGGTTTGATTGGGACCTCGTATTTTTTGAATGTAATTTGTAAAAATAAAAATTAAAAAAATAAATAAATAAATTATAAATAAAAGAAAAGAAAAAGAAGAAAAATTCAGAGAAGACAAAGGATGTTGATGAAAGGAAGAAGTGAAAAAGTAAAGAGCAGGGGCCTGGTTTGTTGGTCCCACCACCACTGGGGAGAATTCCAAGTATGGGTTTGCTTTTTCCATAGGAAAACCTGGAATGTAGCAAAAAGCAAACAAAAATGTTAATTGTTTCTGGTCTGAGTTTATTAATTTTCTTTTCTAGGCCAGCCCTTTATGAGATAACTTGTAAGTTTCAGAAACCTGGATTAAGAAAATTCTCTGAAAAAGGAAAAAAATAAAAAATAAAGAGGACTACTAAATGTCTCATTCCATTAAGAGTTGGGGTTTTAGGTCACTTTACTGGGTACATAACCACAATAACCTAAGAATATTGCTGAGGCCAAAGGGAATGGGCAGTGACATATGGTAGTACTAAGCACCAATTGCAACATATGTCAAGTCAAAGCAATGGGTAATAAAAATATTAGTATATATTATTTAATATGTTACGGATATGCTTTTTTTTGTGTGAGTTATTTTATCTTTGTTTTCATGTCCTTCTTTTCCTTATATAGTGTATGCTGTATAAGTTTTACTTCACAGTATTTTAAGTTAAAATCATCAAGTTTAAGGGTGCATATCACCCAAGATTTTAAATCCTTTTCTGGGGCAAGGGTTAGTGTATCATTGGCTATATGTAAAAGAGTTGTATCATGTTAAGAGTAAGTTTGACATTGCTATTGTCTTGTTTGGAAGTTATGTTTTATGTAGATGCATTTGTATTCAAATTTGACAAAGGATAGCCTGTGTTTGTGAACTTTAGGTGCTGACTTGGATCGGTTCTGGTGCTCAATTGTTTATTCAAACCCTGGCCAAGATATTGCTGTGGTGATATATTGTATGCATGATTTATGTTCTACAAACTGTTTGCTTTAAGTATATTACTCCTTCAAACCATAAACCAATAAATGCTACAAATAAAAAAATCTATGTTTTCCAGAAGCAGAAGGCATTCTCCATCAAGTCTAAAACCTCTCCTCTCTTTCCTTAAATTTATTTTTAATTGTATTTTTTTAAAGATACATAGATCACAAAAAATGTTACATTAGAAAATATAAGAGGTTCCCATATACCCCACTCCTCCCACATCAACAAACTCTTTCATCATGATAGCACATTCACTGCACCTGGTGAACACATTTTGGAGAACTGCTGCACCACATGGACAGTGGTCTACATTGTAGTGTACACTTTCCTCCATTCCACCCAGAGGGCCATGGCAGGACACACAATGTCCAGCGTCTGTCCCTGTAGCATCCCCCAGGACAACTCCAAATCCCAAAAATGCACCCACATCATATCTCTTCTTCCCTCTCCCTACCATCACCAGCTACTGGCCACTTTCTTCATATCAATATTACAATTTCTTCCCTTACTAATCACAATAGTCTATCAGCAAAACATTTTGGAGCACTGCTGCATTGTATGGAAAATATTTTACATCGTAGTTTACACTCCTCCCAGTACATTCAGTGGGTTATTTTCAGCCTAAGAAATTTGGAACCAAGGGTTCGACAGCATTCTTAATATATTTTGTCCACACTACAGTATTCAGCTTTCCATAAGGAATTTAGACTTGCAAACACAATCACTTATTCAATTTGCTTAAAATACATATCTTTCTTTCATATAACTGGGCGTGCAATTTTTCTTTCTGTTTCTCTGGAGATCACTCTCTAATAGAGATATCCACACATTGATATATTTATTATCAATATTGGATGATTCCTTGCAGTGAAACTAAGACCTATGTTTAAATTCCCAAAAGATTTCCTACAAGAAAACCCTTCTGAAATTCCCATGTACACCTTCACACCAACCCAGGCAGTTCTGTCTCTCCTCACATTCAAGGAAGAGAAATATATAGGAAATTAGGATTGCTCATGTAGATTCAATTCTACTTTGCCTCTTCCAATATCAGGTGGCCTCTTTTCCCTGGGAGTACTGGGAGATTTCCCATTGGTCACCATGAAAAATGTATTCAGTTTATATGCCTATTGGTGATTTTCATTTTTCTGTTTCAACACCAAGCAATATGGTTGGTCAGGTGGAGATTAAATTCCCCCACTCATGCACTGTTAGGTCTGTAGCTAAGGAATGTGAGTTCCTGGCACTTGGTTCTCCTGGACAGGAGAGGTTATGAATGTTGTGAAAGATTTGACTTATATCCATCTCTATTGGGATAAGTCACTTCCCTCTATTACTGATCACAGTGTCACATATCGAATAGACCCTGTGAGGGAAAGAAATACGTGGGTTCAAAAGAATCTTTTTTTTTTCATGAAGGATGTTCTTGTGGAAGTTCTGATTGCAATCTGATCACATAGAAGCCACCGAATCCCAGCATATATGATCATTCTGTGGAGTTTCCTATTGTCCGTAGAGAATTGCTATCATGCATAAAGTGCCATTTGCCATGAGCCTCCTGTAATAAAGAGTTACAGACAATGAAATACATATTTTCTCATGAAAACATTACAGTAAACATATAATCTAACTTTCCAAAGTACTCTGTGATTGTCTCTTCATTTTGTCTCCTGGTTTTCACATGTCATATTGTCACTTATTTTAACAAGGACAAATGTCAAGAACTGAAAAAGAAATTGATAAAACTAAGCTTATTCTGAAGGCAAACTGATAAACTGCTTTCAGAGGAAACACATGCAAAATGTTCTTTTGGTTTTAAATTGGCCAACAAGATAAAAAATGCACACACATGTAAAAATGGATGCAATAATATTACATATTATGAAAAAATAGAATGGACATCAAGAATGTTAAATGAAAATGCCGTAGTGCTTTGATGATTTTATTTTTTTGTTTCAAATTTTATTAAGAATCTAAGGCAAAACAAAAAGACTTAAAATACAAAATTCTGGTTTTACTTTTAAACAAACATGAAATCTACACCAAGTGGTAAAAATCAGAATTTACTAATATTTATGAGTAATGAAGAATGACTAAAATGCATTCACATTAATTATTTTTTTTACTAGCCTCTGGTTTGCATATGTTTCCTTCCTGCTCTACTTGGAGTAGTACGCAGAATTTCTTCCTCATCAACATTTTGCGAATATGGGCTTTAATTTCAGAGAAGCTTTTTTCTTTCAACATAGTTCATTTGTTCCTTCAGGAAATATGTAAGCACCTGCCTTTTGGGATTTGATTATGTGAGGCACAAAGATGAGTCTATCAGAGATCCTGTCTTAAGATGATTAGGGGAGAAAGAACACCAATAAATAATGAATAAATATAATATTATTTATGTTTATAAACTGACACAGTATAAGAAGTATAGATAAAATACAAAGGTAGGGGCATTCCAAGGAAGGACAGTGTAGCAATTTGACATTATTTATGAATTCCAAAAAGAAATATTGGATTATGTTTGCAAATTGATCTTTTCCTCTGGGCATATTAGGTTATACTGGATCCATAGGTTTACTTGATTAATAATTATGTAAACCTCTTGTGACAGTAGGACATTGAGTCCTTGTCCTTTGGTGGGTGGTGAATTACAGATAAGAGGCATGGTGAGGGATAGACTTAAAATTTTTGATGTGGGAGCTTTGATGTAGGAGTTTGAGGCTGAATCCTTAAACTGGAGCCCCAGGAAGTAAGCTCACAGGGGAAAGAGAAGTAAGCCCCTGGAAGGGACGAACCCAGGAAGCCTGAAACCCCACAGACAAGGGCAGCCATCTTGCTCTAACACGTGAAAATAGACTTTGGTGAAGGAAATAACTTATGCTTTCTGGCCTGGTATCTAAAAACCCTTTATAAAAACCAACCCATTTTTGGTGTTTTTTATCAGCACCCCTTTGGCTGACAAATACAGAGGGAATATATTCAATTACAGGAATTGAGGAATACTTAAAAAGAAAGCATTTGGACTGAGTATGGACTCTTCTTTCCTCATAAAGTCTTCAAAATGGGCCCAATGAAATAATTGTTTTGTAAATGATCAACACTGTATTTGTTTTTCATTCTTTATCTTTTTAATGTTATATTCAAAAAAAATAATGTCCCCATATACTCCCCACCCCCCTCACCTCACTCCTCCCACATCAACAACTTCTTTTATCATTGATCATTGTGGCTCATACATTTGACCAATAAAATTAAAATTAACTTCTATTTGTAAAAGAAGCAGTAACAACCTAAAGAAAGGAAGAGAATCTTTTCAACAAATGATACTACATGCAAATTCAATTAAATTAGTAAGTTAGACACTTACATTCACAAAACTTAATATAAAATGATTCAAAGACCTATATAAAAAGCACAGAAATATAAAACTTGCACAAGATAACATAGGTGAAATTCCGGGGGTCTAGGGCGCAGGCAAAGAATTTTTATTTGCAACACCACAGGAACAATTTATGAAAAAAATGATAGCATGTATTTTATTGAAAATAAATTATCTCCTTTACTGAAGACTATGTAAAGGGATTGAAAAGTTAAGGCACACACTAAAAGAAAATTCGTGCACAACTCATACCTGACAAAAGATTTTTATACCAAATTTAGCAACACAATCCTTTTAAACTGTGAAAAAGCTCTGTACAGGCACCTCATCAAAGAAAATGAGAACATGTGAAAAATAATATGAAAGGGAAATTAGAGGGGAAGGGTCAAGCAGTTGGTCACCCACCCCCCTTTTCTTCTGAAGATTGAGAAACTTGGAGAGGTCTTATCTTCCGAGTGGAGCTGGACTCATCAGCAACTATTTCATCAGATTTGACCTCAAGAAGCTCCAGCAAAAGTGCCAGAAATCACAGCATTTTGTCCACCCAGATTTCTCCAGCCAGAGATCTCAGGCTTAAAAGGGCTTCTCAGAGCAGCATTCAGTCTGAGCAATGATGCCTGTAGGACTCTTCTAGCTGCCCTGAGCAGGGGAATATACTGTGGAAGCTAAAACTCTGTGAAACAGAGACTTGAAAAGGATCATATTATGAAAAGGACAGCAAATTTCTCATAGAAATAGTGGAAATCAATGAAAAACTTGCAGAAGCTCAAATAAATTGACTACATTGAGAGAGATGTTTGTGTTGTGCCACAGTGTTATCAGGCAGTGGCTTGATCCTGAGAATAAGGCAGTGAACAAGAAAGACACGGCCCAGGCCTTCGTGGAGTTTATAGAGTTCCACTTGTCCAAAATGGAATTAATGGGGTCCCCTCTCACCATTCACCAGGATTAATTCCTTAAGTTCCTCCCCCACAATTACCTGCTGAGGTCTGACTAAAGAGGAAGAATATACTAACAATGTGAGCAAAGCTTTCCAACAGAATGCCTTAGAAAAAGCCAAGGAAACTTTTACAAAGGTGAAATATTTTAACTATAGAATATCAAGTTAAAGAAGATTTCACTCTAATGGTGCAGAATTTAAAAGTTTCATATATAAAGTTCTTGTATATTTTTTTTAAAAAAGGATTATGAAAAGAGGCTTAGCATCATTCGTCACCTGGGAATTGTGAAATAAAACAACAAGATACCAATGCTCAAGTGTTAGAAAGGCTAAAATTATTTTTAAAATTATTTTAAATTAATTTAAACAACTAAGCAGATTTCTCATAGAAATAATGGAAACCATTATTTCTACCATGTGCTGGTTAGATGAGGACACCACCCTTGCTGGTGGAATCAAAGGGGCACAGCCATGTTGGAACGCACTTTGACAGTTTTTTACAAAGCGAAATGGAACCTTAGTAGAGAGATCAGCAAATGTGCTCCTGTGTATTTACCCAACTGATTTGAAAATAAATTACCACAAAAAACCTACACGTGTGTGATCATATGTTTTTCATTCATTATCATGAAAAACTGAAAGTAACAAAGATGCCCTTCAACACCTGCATCAATAAATGAATATGGTACAACCATATGTTGGAATGTTATTATTGTTTCTTTCCTTTAAAGTCTCGTGTTGCTCAGTATTCTCTGAAATTATCTCAACTTAATCTTGTAAAGTTTTACCCAAATTTCCAATATTATTTAATTTATCCAAGCGCATTCTCTTTCCTATCTGTAATTTTCTTTTATAGCATCCTTTTCTATTTCTGGACAAGAGGTCAATTTTATTTTGCTTTCTTAGTCTTTTTTTCAATAACATCAAAATTTAATTTGTTTTAATAATTCATTATAAGATTTTTATTCTATATGTTCCTGTACTTCCAGGTTATTTCCTATCCAAGTATTTGTTTGCTTATCCTTGTTTTTCATCTGTATTTTTTTTGCATATTTCCTCAAAATTTTTAATAATGTTAGTGCTTCATAATTAGAAAAATATCAGAAAGAAAAGAAATAGAGAATCAGTATATGTTATCAAGATTTTGTATTTTTGGAAAGATCTGGAAGGAACCTATGTTTAACCATGTTATTTTTATACATCTTATATTGGTCAGTTTTAACAAAAACACATTTTATCACTTCATGCCAGGCAACATTAAGGATGGCTGATATTCCCAGGAAATTTCTGTATTGAAAACAGACTGGATATCTCACTGTCCAGGTTGTGGAAATTCTGGTAGCCCTCCTCTCTAGTTGCACCTTGCCTCTAAGTTCACAAATGTTCATGTCCCTGAGCACAGAAGCAATGCCACCCAAATCATGTAAGAAGGCAATTTCCATTACACTGATAGACTAAATAGGCCAATAATTCTTTCTGTGGGGTAGAGACAGGCACTGTTTGATTTAGGATCAAATATCAATTGTTTTTCAAAAACTTAGGTTCTGCAAAATAGAGATACACCTTCTTCCACATCATCTTTCTTCAATGTTCTCATGTACCCTTAAGACCACTTTTTCCATTTACATCAGGGCAGAGGACAATTCTTGGGTCTGAGAAGCCAGTTAATGGTGCCATCAGCTCAGATTCTGGAGGCTGAGTTCACAGACAGGGATCGGGTCCGAGCCACCTGTCACTGTTCCTCCTTGGAAAGGCAGGGTGGGGAGGGTCTGAGGAGCACTGGACACCAGGCCTCCTGCTCATATCAGCAGAGCTCCTCCAACCATTGAGCGTTGGCGTCAAGAATCCAGGGAATGGTGAGGAGCCCTTGCTCTGTGCAGACAAAGCAGACACTCTGTGAGAGTAGACCAGGGCAGGGTGAAGTGTCTGATTTGAGTGCCCCTGCTAAGCATTTTCTCCATTCGTATACCCTTGCCTTGTGCCCATTTGTTGATGGAGCTGGCCTTGCCTCTCCTTGAAGGGGTTGAAATCTTGGACTTTTAAAATCTGAGAACTGCTTTGCTCTGCTCTCTATCCTTGACTCCCACCCTAAGCTTAGATGCAGAATCTTTACAGTTATGACACATTATTCCATGGTGGGCCTCCTAAAACATTAACACAGATGAGGTTGATTTCTTTTATCAATGCTTAAATGATTTCTAACATTATCCCCTTCTCTGATTGGAGACCCTGGGGAAAGAGTGGCCGGGGACCTGGTTGAAAAAGACATGGGTGCTGTGCCGTGCAGACTCCATGTTGTGGGCCCCAAACTCCATCCTGTGGGATGAGAGCAGCTCTCTGTGCACAGACTGCAGAACCCCTCACTAAAGGCACATATCTAGAGGATGACATGGGCAGGGCTGGAGCCATGTAAAGCAGGGCCAGACTGTGTCATCCCCCATCCAGCACAGGTGTACCTTGGAAACCCAGTGACTGTCACCAGTTTGGCCTCTTGTATCCACAGATGCCCTCGACGCAAATCACCCTGGGGCCTCACAAAAGAAATCCCCATCACAGCCTGGGCCTGTGTGGTGGCTCTTTATCCTGCAGATGGCCATGCAGATGCTGGGACTCCTCCTCTGCCTGCTGGCAGCTCCCCTGGGTCAGGGTCTTGGGGTTCAGGAGTTCAGAGGGGCTTGATTGTGGGGTAGGACAGACTCACAATGACTCTCCTTTTCCCCAGGTGTCCTGTCTGAGCTCACCCTGAAGGAGTCAGGCCCAGGGCTGGTGAAGCCCTCACAGACCCTCTCCCTCACCTGCTCTGTCTCTGGGGGCTGTCAGCAGTAGTTACTACTGGAGCTGGATCCGCCAGAGTCCTGGAAAGGGGCTGGGGTGGATCGGGCACTGGAGTGGAAGTACAAGCTATAACCCAGCTTTCCAAGGCCGCATCTCCATCACTCCTGACACTTTGAAGAATGAGTACTCTCTGCAGCTGAGCTCCATGAGGACTGAGGACACAGCCAAGTATTACTGTGCAAGGGGCTGCGGGGGCTGGAGTCCCGCTCCAGGCTCATTGCAACGCGGGCCCAATAAGTTGGCTTCCAGAAGGCTTCCGGAGTGGAATCAATCCAGCCTGGGAAACGGAGGGTCCCGCTGGCCAGCACAGCCACTGGCCCCAGGCTCCCGGAGCCGGCCCCGCGGGTGCGCAGCGTCGCCACCAGGAGCCGCCTGGAGCCCCTGATTAACAGCCATGGCTGAGGGTCCGCGGGCCGTCCTCTGCCCGCACCTGGCCGCCCGGGCAGCCGAGGGGGCCGCCGCCGGCCGCTGGCACAGGAAGCACGGTTGGGTTCGGGGGCGGTGGAACAGGGACAGCCTGACGCCGCCGGAAGCGGGGGGAGCGCGCAGAACGCACGGAGAGCGACTCGCTCGACAGGCCGCGGGCGCGCTTTGGCTGAGGGCGCGGGCGCCGCAAGGGCGCGTGGACGGCGTCGACTCTCAGGCCTGCGGCGCGCTCTATGCACTGCGCTTAGCCCCGCGGCCCGGGGCCACGGCCGGAGAACAGCAGCAAGAAGAGGCGGGCGGCAGGCTGGGGCGGCTACAGCCCCCGCCGGGGAGAAGGGCGCTCTGCCGCCAGGGGACGCAGCAGCCTCGGCGACCCCGGGGGCTCACGCGGGCCCGGCGGGGATGCGGACGGGGAGGTCTGGTCGCTGCCGTCCCGCACCCGGGCTGCTGCTCCTCGGCACCGGCGCGGAGCCTCCAGCTGCTGGACGAGCACACCTCGGTGCTGCCCTTCCTGCGGGCCTGGGCGGTGCTATCAGAAGGTCCTCCAGCTGCTCCCTTGGATCCCGGCACTGTTTTTCGGCTTCGGTCAGTTCTCGACCTCTGGTTCCGCTGGGGTTGGTCCAGGGGCCAAGCTGGTGGGGGTCACCGCCTCGGGCCTGTTGGGCAACCACAACCTGGGAAACTAGAGCAGACCCCCTAACTCCACCTTCCCCACTGCCGCCTGGGGGACTGTGGGCAAGGAGGAACAACAGCAGCGGTGCCAGGGGCGACACGCCCCTGCTGTCCCCTCTAGACATGGGGGACAAAGTCTCCCACTGCCACTGCCACTGCCACGCGTGCGACTAGGGCATCCGCACCGGCCTCTTTCAGAACGTGGTCAGCAAGGTGAGGCGCACGATCACCCCGCGCCCTGCTCCCGGGTCCTCTCCTCCTTACCACTCTCAGCCATGGGGCCCCGAGGACCCACCCCCTTCCTTCTGTCCCCTGCCTGCAGACCTAGGGCCATAACTGAGCCAGCAGAGGCAGTGAGGGGAGCCTGAGTTCCCCAAGCGATGCCAGCCTGTGTGTGCAGGCAGCCTGTGTGTGCAAGCATCAGCTTGGTCTCCTCGCCCCACAGTCGAGGCGCACCCACTTGGGTGTAAAGGGAGACTTTTGCTGCCCCCTCCTTCTGTCCCCCTGTGACAGTCCAAGGGTACCCTAGCTTTTGCTTGTTTGCCCTCAAACTCCTGTCCAGGCGCCCTAGGGAGAGATCGCCTTCTCCCCCCAGGAGGACTCCAATGCCATCCGCCTTTGCTTTGGAATTCCAAGCAGGACTTGAGACCCTTAGCTCTAGCCTGAGCAGCAAAGAGCTTTTGAGGAGTCTCTATCCCCCTCCCATGCTCCTTCTTCTTCATAAATGGGCATGTTGGGGTGATTTTGCCACCCCAGCGTCCCCTTAAGTGCTTTCTCGGGACTTCAGTATACTATAGTGGAGTGGAGGAAGGACTCTGAGTATGCAGTCGGGTATTCCCGGTCACCTCTGCTCTGCCACAGCTATTACTTTGGTCTGCAGAGTTGAGATCCAAGTCAGTGTTAGCCCAACACCCTACTTGCTCTTGACTTCCAGTGGAGTCCCCATTGCCTCCTGGGTCAAACTGTGTGCAGGCGGGTATAACAGTGGAGAGAGGGCAGTGATAAGAAATTGTTGCCCTGGAAATCAATAATTTTCCAGTTGTCCTAAAATATAGGAGATACTGCAGGTTGGCCAAGCAGTATGTGTTTGCCCCCTCTGGTTTTTAAAAGGTAAATAAATATACATCTCAAAGTAAATGTAGATTCATTCCCCTCCCCCCTCACCTCTGAGCAGTCCTGAGCAGCATTTTTTAAATGCTTTGCCTCAGTTGTGAGAATGAAATTTGATAGGTAATCATAATCAAGGCTTATATGTGCCCCCCTCCCAACTTACATGGATGTATAAGATGAAACTCTTACATCATCATAACCATTGTTTTAATCTGGTACCAAGCTGGCAAGAAATGATCTGTCATGCAGGAGCTGTCTGAATTAACTGCCTTTGCAAGTAAATGGAGAAGGTCCTTCCAGTTTGTTTCATCTTTATCACCCCTCTCCCCTCCCGCCAGCAGCCTTGCCTTTATAAAATTATTTCTCTGTTTCCCATTGTTGGAGGGCAATATTTCCTTTGGCCAGCATAGCAAAATCTAAAACCATGAGCACAATGACTATTTTAAACTCCCCATATATTTCTGTTAAAATAAGGAATTTGGTAACATTTTTCAAGAGCTTTAAACCCCTTTATAGACTAAAGGAGGAAGAAGAGATCAAAGTGAAGCAGGCTAGTAAGATGGGGAATCAATAGATGGATCTGGAACCTGGCAATAAGTCCATGTGGACATCAGCAACCTTCACGATGGCTGCTGGAAGTCCCTCATCCCCAGGATTCTGCTATCCAGAGCAAAGACTTCTGGGAGGAAGGAAAAGCCCTGGATATGCCCCGAGGACTTTATCATTGGGTCCTCACTGTGGGATTGATGGGTGGGGTAATCAATCAAATGAGTAAACCCCTGGAACCCCTCACCTGCCATTAGCAAAGGGGTAGAAGAAGTAATAGTTTATAAAGCAGACCACAAGACCTGAGCACTCTCTTGCCCTGCTCTGTTGCCTCTGGACCCATTCCTGCCCTCTGTGCGCCACTCTTGCCATTTTTCCTCTGCCACATAGCCATGCAAATAAACCTGGGATTTATAATCGATAATAGGGAATTGTGCAATAGGGAATTTATCACTTTTCACCCCCTTCTTCTCTACCTGGGACCCCTGCCCTGTTATTTTCTCCCTTTTCTCTTCCCTCCCTATCTGAATAAATTACTGACCTAACTCGCCCTGCGTGCTCTTTTTTTTTTTTTATATAGTTCTTCACTAAACTGGATTTTTATTTTTTTATTTTTATTTTTTATTTATTGCTCTCCCCTTCCCCGCCCAACCCCCAGTTGTCTGTTCTCTGTACATTCTCTGTGTTCTGTGTCCACTTGTGTCAGCGGCACCTGGAATCTGTGTCTTGTTTTGTTGCGTCATCTTGCTGCATCAACTCTACTTGTGTGTGGAACCATTCCTAGGCAGGCTGTGCTTTTTTGGTGCTGGGCGGTTCTCCTTACAGGGTGCACTCCTTGAATGTGGGGCTCCCCTAGGCAGGGGACACTGCTGCAAGACACAGCACTCCTTGCGCACATCAGCACTGCACGTGGGCCAGCTCATCACCGGGGTCAGGAGGCCCTCGGTTTGAACCTTGGACCTCTCATGTGGTAGGCAGATGCCCTATCCATTGGGCCAAATCCGTTCCCCGGGCGTGCTCTTAAAATTCGTTTCTGAGGCATAGCCAAGAACCTAGATAAAATCCAGTAACAAAAGCAAATGTGGTTACAGGGTGCTTTGTCTTGGGGTGAGAGGAAAGGTGAACTTGAAAGTTAGGGGTGGAATGGAGTGCATTAGGTTTGCAGTAGGATCACCAAATAGCTCCTCACACATTGCCAATGATGCTGGGAGGGAAGAACTAAAATAGTTCTTGAAAACAGACTTCAGAGGATTATCGGAGATCTGAAAAGTGTTTTACTTTTATTTTTAGTTAATCATCAAGAGGGTCAAAGACAGCATGAAGCTGAGAGGGCAATTCTGGGAGCTGAAGGCTTGGACCAATAATTAGAGACACATTTTCTTATAAAGGCAAGAAAGGACATTGATTTTTGTTGGACAAATAAGATCTAAATAAAATCTAACTAAAGGACTCTCCTTCGATGATGTTTTGTTTCATAACATGGTTTAGAGAGCTTCTCAAGAACATCTTGGCAGGTAGTAGGCAGTCTTTTCTTCTGTGTATGTCAGAATACACTATCAGATGGAAATGTGGGATGCATGATGTGATGACAGGTGTTGGAATTCTAAGTGTCAGGTGCTCATCACCTCTGGTGGTAAAGTACAGGCAGGTGTGGCAGGTTTTCCCCACCCAGCAGTATGTGAAAATTCAGGGTTTAAGGACATGCATTTGGGCTGTGGTCCCCAACTCCCTCCTGTGCTCTTTTCCCTTGGACTATTGTCATTGAAACTCCTGCAGCATGTTCAGTGAACTTAGAACATGCATCGCTATTCAGTGGTACAGAATGCTGCCTGACACAACTCTTGCTTGCCCTCTTTCTCATTTAGCTGCTGCTGTCATAGCATCTGCACATGTGAAAACTCCAGGCTGGCTAGAACACAGGGTATTGCAGTGAGAAAGGATCTTAGGGCCCACAAGCCTCTCTCTCCTCCTGAATAACATCACTGACTTGGTTATTCATATCCTGGGTTTGAACCCTTCCACTGATGGGGAGGGAGTGTCCTGTGGGTTCAGCAGCCCATTCTTCCTTGCTCTTCCTTGCAGGGCAGTGAGTCTTTTTTGGTGACTCTAACTCAGGTTACTTTATGTTTAGTTGTGCAGCTCACAACTCCCAGTAATTCTTTTTTTTTTTTCCTTACAGAATACATTTTCAAGAATTTCTTTCCTGGCTGAGCCATCTGTAGCTTCATTTGCCATTCCATACTTAACAAAATCTGCCACCCTTTCACCATACTGACTGTTCCAGTAGGCATGTATAACTCTTGCCCATAGTCCTAGAATGTAACCTGGCAGGCCCAGGTTGGGCTAAGAAAAGAGGGCAATGGATGCCTCTCTTCCATTAATGAAGCCTGCAGTTGATTGCATGAAGAGTTACATAGATAAGAGTGATTCTGACTCATGTTGGGACATGTTTTGATATATTTTATCACATGAAAAAGGTCAGGTGTTTTTTTGTTTTGATTTTTGTTTTCAGCTTAAGATCCTGAGGTTGCCCTTTTGAAAGTGACTGAAAAGAACAAACAACAACCAAAAATAAAAATAAAAAAAAAACTCCCTGAGGCCTTTTGGCCAAGGTGTCACTGTGGGAGAGGAGATTGAGAACAGAGATATAGTAACATTCTTTCCCATACTGGAGAGCTGTTCTTCTGGCTTCATTCAAATATGATGAAACTTGTCAATTTCTTAAGAGGCTGACATTTACAGACACCTGGAAACACTGCAGAATTTCTCTAAAGCTTATTCTTGTTTGATCTTAAAATTGGAATGTGGATTTTTTTTCCATCATCTCCATTTCCTGCCCCTCCCCCCAGTGGCTCCCTATATGTTTGCTCATTGTTGTTGCTCATTCTTTGCTCTCATTGTCAGCTCATTGTCTTTTTTTTTTTTAGGAACCACAGGGAACCGAACCTGGGACCTCCCATGTGAGAAGCCGGTTGTCAACTGCTTAATTCACATCTACTCATTTTTTAGTATATTCTCTCTTTGCATTGTGTGTTTTACAGTTTTGATAAGTATATATCTAGGGTAGGTCTTTTAGGATTTATACTGTTTTGAGTGTGCTGCCCTTCTTGGGTAAAAACATCCATGTCTCTCAAAGGAGTTGGAAATTTTTCACCCTTTATTTCCTCCAATACTCCTTTGTCTCCTTTTCCTTCTCTTCTCCCTCTAGAATGATATAATACATATATATGTACGTTTAAATGTTTTCGTTAAATTCCATGAGTCCATGCTGATTTTTTCATTTTATCTATCTGTTCTACTATCTGTATGAATTCAGATATAATTTCGTCAATATCACTGGTTCTTTTCTCAGCATTTTCAAATCTTCTGTTTTGTCCTTCTAGCATATTTTTGGTTTCTGACATTGTACCATTCCTCTCCATCAGATCTCTTATCTTTTTATGTATGTTTACAATGTTTTCTATTATTCTACCAGTGAATTCTCCTTCACTTCATTAAGTTGATTCATGATATTTGTTTGAACACTCTTGATTACTTGTTTCGTATTCTGTGTTTCCTCCTTTTCCAGTGTGTTCATTAGACTGAACTGCATCTTTCTGTTACTTAGTATGGCTTGTAAATTTTTGCTGGTATCTAGGCATCTGCTACTCTTGATGGGCTTTTTCAGATGATTATCTATCTTGTCTATCTAATCTAGAGTTTATATTGTTTTATTTTATGTTAAGGTTCCTCTTGATACTTGGTCCCACCTGTTTGATATCTATGTACTTATCCTTGTTTCCATGAAAAACAATATTAAGAACATAGAAAAGGAAAGAGTGAAGAAGAGAAAAAGAATAATAGTAATAATTTAAAAAGATAGAAAAGGAACCATAAACGAGACAGGAAAAAATAAGTCATAAGAGGGAAAAATCTTAAAACATTAGAACAGAATAAGAATAAAAATGTGGAATGAAAGTAAATGAAACAAGAAAGAATAGACTAAAATCAAAGACTGGAAAGATGAGAATAAAAAAGAAAAAAAATGAAGAACAAAAATGGAAAGGTGGAATTTAAGGAAAGCAAAGAGCGATAATTAAAAGAAAGCAAGGTAATAAAGAAACTAAGGAGAAAAAATAAGGAAAAGAAAAAAGGAAACAAAGAAAGAAAAAACAAAACGTGAAAAATAACCCAGAAATGTAAGATTCCCTGTTAAGCCACTAGGAACAATCTCAGGCTGCCAGTATTCACCAATAAATCACCTTGTAGCCTGCTAAGCTGGTAAGGTACCCAGTGTTAGAGAATAATATAAGGAATAAAAAATTTTAAAAATAATAAAAAACATAAAATACCAGATGAAAAATCTTCAAATAAGTCCTCAATCTATAACTTCTTTGTCACAAGGTATCAGTGCCTGACAATTGCTTGAGCTACTCTCTGTTTTCCTTCTCTTAGGTGGTACCAGGAATTGAACCAGGGCTAACCCCTGAAGGAAAACATGAGGCAACACAACACACTTGCAAAATACTGAAAGGTGATTTTGCATAGGTTTGTTTTTTTGTTAGTTCCTGGCACTTAGAGGAAATATACCTCACACCACTAGCGAGATACTAAATTAAGGAATAGGCAACTCAAGTTTTAATTTTTTTTTTTTTAAAGATTTATTTATTTATTTAATTCCCCCCCCTCCCCTGGTTGTCTGTTCTTGGTGTCTATTTGCTGCGTCTTGTTTCTTTGTCCGCTTCTGTTGTCGTCAGCGGCATGGGAAGTGTGGGTGGCGCCATTTCTGGGCAGGCTGCTCTTTCTTTTTCACGCTGGGCGGCTCTCCTCACGGGCGCACTCCTTGCGCGTGGGGGCCACGCGGGGGACACCCTTGCGTGGCACGGCACTCCTTGCGCGCATCAGCGCTGCGCCTGGCCAGCTCCACACGGGTCAAGGAGGCCCGGGGTTTGAACCGCGGACCTCCCATATGGTAGACGGACGCCCTAACCACTGGGCCAAAGTCCGTTTCCCGGCAACTCAAGTTTTAAATCCCAGAATTAACCCATTAAAATAGAAAATGTTCATTATACAACAAAAGATTACAAGTAAAACAAAGAAATCAGAAATGATATCTATCAAGAGGAACAAATTAAAAATTCAGAAATCACTAATGACGAGGGTAGATTTAGGACATAATGGGAAAAGAGTATTAAAAAGTATCATCAATATACTGAAGATCAGTGAAAATATGGAGAAAAAACTAAAAGACATCAGGGAAATATTGAACAATAATCTCTATAAAGAAATTTTTTTTTAAAAAAAGGAATCAAACACAAAATCAAATGGGATGAAGAACACAGCTGAAACCTAATATTACCTAGAGAATTTCAACATTAGATCGGAGCTGACATAAAAATATTCTGTTAACTCCAAGAAATGACCATTTAAAAGATTCAGGTTGAGGAGCATGAACAGATAAGCATTTGCAATTAGAAAGAGAACCTAAAAGATGATCATGTATATCAATACATGTATTATGGGACTCCCAGAAGGAGATGAAATGAATAAATGGACAAAAGGGATATTCAAAGAAATGACAAACAATTTCTCAAATTTAATGGAACAAAAGAATATAATAGACTCGCTATCCCCTGGAGCCCTCTCTGCAGCTGCTGAATTGGAAGCAGAAAGGAGAATCCAGGGAAATAAAGAGAATGGCATACAGTGAGGCAGCCTGAGCCAGAGCCCATGCTCTGCTCTACCAGCCCCAGGCATGGGCAACAGTGGCAGGCAGTGGGAGCACCTGGACCCACGTGCCCAGGGGGGACCCCATCACCACCACAGTCCTGAACAGGCTGCTGCACTATGGTGTCATCCGCTGTTCCTCTACATTTGGGGTTCCCAGGTGGTGGCAAGGCCCAGCCCGAGCTCCAGCAGTCTGCATTTCAGGCCCCATGGGCAACAGCCTCCCTCTCCAGCCAAAGCTCCAGCCACAGCCACCGCTGCCTCAACAGACTCTCTGACCAAGAAATGCTAGCTGACTGCAGAAGAGCATGGACTCAGGAGGAAGAACCAGTCACATGGCTGAGCTATAGCTGCACAAACTGGATAAACTGGACTGTGTGATTCAGGGTCTGTTGACTTCAATGGAAAACCAGAATTTTACCATACCAAAAATCTCACAAATCCAAAACTGTGTCCCAAAAAGCCACACATTCTCTGTGTTGCTGGTTCACATGGGTTCAGCTGTCAGCATTCTAGCAGTGCATTCCAAGAACAGCTGCAAAAGAGGTACATGGACCAGTTTTGGGGGTAGGAACATTCCTAGGCCTATGTCGCTTGCTTCCTGGTTGTGAGACCTTTGAAGACGATCTGGAAATGGTGGCTAAAGGCCAAGGCACCAATATTGATAAGCAGGTGAAGGACATTTACAGAGGAGACTATGAATAATTTGACCTTCAAAGATCTGCTGTAGCATCAAGCTTTGGCAGTATAATGAGTAAATAAAAGTGAGAATCCATAAGCAAGGAAAACTTCACCCAAGCCACTTTGGTTACCAACATTGGCTCCATTGCTTGGATGTGTGCACTGGATGAGAATATTCATACAACTGTGTTAGATGGGAATTTTCTCAGCATCAATATGGTCTCTATGAAACAGCCAGCATATGTCCAAAGAACAGCTAAAATCTCTATTTTTCGAACATGAAGGTTATTTTGGAGCTGTTAGGACACTGCAGGAACTTTTCAAAATGACTGCTGGGCAGTAGTAGAAACAGCTTCTTGTGAGAACTAAGAACTGGGACCTGCTGCTGCAGAAGGCAAAAGCTAATATGGGGATGAAAGCTAAGCCATTACAGCAGTTGAACCTACTGCATTTGTAAATAATTTACAATTCTTTCAACTGGTCTTTTACTCTTGGGCTTTGAGCTTATGATTCAAAATGGGAAACAAGAGTTTTTCTGTAACTCTATTTTTTAAAAAAGATTTGTGCAGCATGACCAAAGTTACCAATTTTATGCATTAACTTTGAAAAGTTGTCTGAGTTTTAAGAAAGACCTTAACTGTAAATCTTTCTTCTTCTGGGGTTAACTCTTCAGTGTGGTAATTTTAACGTCATTTCAAAATTACTCTAGGAAATATTACCTTTACTTATATTTTTTCTGTTGATTTCAAATGAAAGTACAAATCTGGCATGTTTTCCTGTGAATATGTTTTGTTTGTTTACCTTTTTTGTCCTTGTGTTTCTGTTTGATTGTCTTGTGAAAAGAGAAAGCCCTTCATCCAGTTTTGTCCTTAAATGATTGCTCCCACCACCAACACAAATGCTACCATTCTTTATTATAATTATTCATATTAATCATTGTGCTGACCATAACATCTTAGGCATGAGATCTGAAGATCTCAGAAGTGTCCATGAGGAGAGGACTCTGAATGTGTTAATGAATTTAATGACTCTGGCAAACTTGAAAATCATATTCTATTTTGTCCTATTTTTCATGAATATACAGTGTTCTGTTTGATTTATTTTATGTTAGTATATATTGAATTGAAATGCTTTATGATGAAATGGACTTGTCCATGCACAGCATATGAATGGCAGCAAATCCTTGCCCTAGTATGTTTCTAATTTATTTTAGAAATCTCTCAGTAGATAACTGTTCACATTAAGGGATTTCATAGAAATCATGGATTCAGCTGTGGGGGGTTGTGTTAGTTGTTTGTTTTGTACACATATGTTCCTAGGAGCTTTGTAACAAGGCAACTTATAAATAACAAAGGTAAGGTTTATTCATTGTTAATATTTTAAACTGAAAATTGTATTTCAATCCCAGTTTCTAAAATAAAAAAAAGTACAATAAAAAAAAGAATATGCTCTTTCAAGATGACTCCAAATGGGATAAAGTACAAGTGGAATAAACAAAAAGGGAACCATCTCCAGATACATAGTAGTTAAACTTCCAAATACAAAGGATAGTAGACAATTCTGGAAACTGCAAGAGAAAAACAAAGTGTGTTATAAAGGAGAACCAATAAGGTCAAGTATCAATATCTCACTTGAAAAAAGTGGAAACCAGAAGATAAAGGAACAGAATATTTAAATCAATTGAGGAAAATGATTGTGAAAAAAGAACTTTATATCTAGTGGGCCTGGCTTTCAGAAATGAAGGAGACATTAAGGTATTTCCAGATCAACAAAAACTGAAGGAGATTTTTCTTCAATAGACCTACACTACAAATATTGCTAAGGGAAGTTCCTCAGAGAGAAAGGGATCGACACTAGAGAGTGTACTGAGACCATCTAAATAAATAAATACTTCTGCTAAAGGTAACCATATGGTACTTAATAATACCAATACTATTCCATTACGTTTATTGTCATGTAATGCCATTTTTTTTGCTTCTTAAATTTTTAAAATGCAAATTCATAAAATTAATGATAAAACTTTGGTTTTTGACATATGATGATATATAAATATAATTTATATAAAATACAACAAAGTGCAAAACAAAGGGCTAATGTCAACAGTGTTTTGGTCTGCTCATGAAATTAAGATGGTATCAATTCAAATGTGAGTGTTACAGGTTGATGATGCTAAATTCAAGTATCAAGGTATCCACAAAGTAAATACCTGAAAAATGCTTTCAGAATGAAATGAGAACACATTCAGAATGTTACAACAGAGAAAAAATCATATAAACATGAAAGTAGACATTACAGAGAGCTTGATGGTCAAAAGGGTATAAGATATATGGAGACCCTATGTCAAAAGGGAAGAGGAAAGTCATGCATTATCTATAGTTATTTTAATGTAAATTGGATTAAACTATCCAATCAAAGGTATAGATTGACACAATGGATAAAAATTATGCTCAAAATACATGCCCTTTTCAAGAGACACTCCATAATTACAGAGTCATAAATAGTTTGATAGTGAAAATATGATAAAAATAGATAAGAAAATAGTAAAGAGAGCTTTGAGTACCTATTTTAATATCAAATAAAAAAAGACATTTAGTCAAAAATTCTCATAGGACAAAGAATTTCACTATAAACTGATAACGTCTAGTTAAACCAAAAGATAATAACATATTATAAATAAATATATACTAATGGCATATTCCCAAAATATATGAAGCAAATATTGACAGATTTGAAGGGAGAAACAGTTCTACTTTTATAGTAGGAGACTTCCATATACCACATGGAATAAGAGATAGAGAACATCTGAAGAGAGGATCAATAAGTAAATATAAGATTGAATGATATTATGTATCAATTAAAACTACTCTCTCTCTATATGGAACACTGCACCCAATCATAACAAAAGACAGTTTTCTCTAGTGCACATGGATCATTTTCTCTAATAGACCATATGTTAAGTAACAATGCAGATTCAATAAATTTAAAAATATTGAGACCATACAAAATATCTTCTTGGAGGGACTGTGAGAAGATTACATCTGATTAGGAAGAAAATGCTCAGATTTCACACAAAATCAATGGAGACAGAGCCAAAAGGACCTGCTTTGGGGGTCAACAGATGAGGAGATTGCTTCACAAGCCCCAGGAGATTGAATGACAGACAAAGAAGTAAAAACAACAAACTGTGAGTGACTAAACTTCCTGGCTGTCTGGAAGTGTTCCCCTCCCCACCCCCAAGATATTCAGTGGGGGTAAACCCCTGGTGTGGGAAACAAAGGCATGTTGTTTCCATAATAGCAAGTTACCTCCTTAACCACTGAGTCATGCTGTCCTTAGAGATATAGGTGCGTTTCATAAATCTATCAGGGAAATGTAACATTCTGGTGGGACAAGGACTTGCTAGAATGGAATGACCTGAGCAACAAGATTAATGAGTATATTTGTTTCAATAATATAATAGAACTTTATGAGCTTTGGTAACTATCTAATTCACTGTGTTAGTAAGAATGACTAATGGTAATAGTTATCTAGAATAGTTCCTGCTTCTGATAGTCTGTTGGGGTATATAAGCAAGCCCCTGAGATTAATAAATTTGTCTGATGAGCTTGAGGCTTCAATGCTCGCAGATCCCCTGATCCCAATCTCTCTTTATCTTTCATTCCCAATACCCTTCTGGTCCATGACTCTGACATCTGGTGCCCAACTTCCAAATCAGTATCGGGAACTGTGGAAAAGACCTCATGGAGGGTCGTGTGTGATGTCCAAAGCAGAGTGACTCAAGTCTTCAAGATTAAGTAATAAGTAACATTTCCGCAAAGTCATCAGGGTAATGGATAATCAAATGGGACGTGCGAAAGCATATTTGCAAGTGTTAAAAACTTTCCTGAAAGCTAGAGGGGCGCCTGTAAAAAGTTGTGAGTTAATAGAATTGTTTGCTTTAATACAAAAACACTGTTATTGGTTTCAGCCGCAAGGGAAAATCTTTTAAATCTTAAACAGTGGAACAAGTAATGAAGGCGCCACGTAGAGCATACCAAAAAAGAAAAGCTATACTCCTGTCGGTGTGGGCTTTAGACAACAAATTGCAGCAGCCTTAGATCCTTTACATCTAAAGAAGGAGAAAAAGATGAAATTACTATATTTTCTAAGCCCATAAGTAAATTTGAAATGAAAGAAAGTAAATTGGAACAAGAACAGGAGCTTGAGGCTAATGGGGAACCATCAGGTTTTTTTCCCTCATCCTGATATTAACCCTTTCATCAGTAAAAGCTCAGTGAAGTATCCTAGTGAAATATCTTCTGTGTATCCAGTACAACTCTCTGCACCTACTCAATTGCTTTCTGTTACTAAGCCTAAATTAGAAATGTTTTCAGATATTGCCGATGCTTTGCCTTATGTTAAACAATTATTACCTGCTTTCCCTGTAACATTACATGTGATACCACCAGATACAAATAATTTGCAAGGGGGTGTCAAGTTTCATCCTGAGCCAATACCTTTTAAACTACTGAAAGATTTAAAATAGGTAAAAATATTAAATAAAGTCCTTGTTAGTGAAATCAGGCTTGTAAGAAAGTTCTCTGTTAAAGTGTTAACTAAGATAAGGAAACTATTCTGGCAGCAACTCTGCAAACCCCCTGCTGTCTACATGACAATGTAGCTGTGGGCTAGTGGGGATTAATAGAGTTAAGCCACTGAAAAAAGAGAAAAACATGGCAACATTGGTGTTCTGTTTTGTTTCCGTGCTAATTCTGATTGGGCCTAGGTAACCAAGATAATAAAATCAGTACAAAATTTTTGTCAAGGTTTAAAAAGGAATTTTCAGTTTTAAATCAATAGTTTACTCCTGAACTTCAAGTCACAGTATAGTCTTACAGAGTAATAATCCAAAAATGTGTGTTAATGGTCTGTCTAAACTGCTAAATAAGAGCTTAGCTACATTTCTGCTTCTCAAGTTATCTTAACTGATTGCTAATAACTAACAAAAATGTTTTCAAATACAAGCTTGCATGTTACAGGCAACATGGATTCCAGAAGAAATCTTAAAAAGTAAACTCTAAAATGTGATATAATGGAGAACTTAAAAACAGCTATACCAAGAAAGTAAGAATTACGGGTTAATTGTAAACTGTATGTTTCTGTTAATGTGTTGTGACTGTTCTATGTTTTTCTGTTCGTTCACTGTCAGTGTATATTTTGATACCTCCAGATGGTAATATAAATTAATAAAAATTTTAAAAAGAGCTCTATTCAAATGGCCAAAAATTAAATAAGTGCTTATATTAATACTTAAGTTTAAATATTAATAAGATCTCTACAATGATAAAAATTGTAAGTCTTGATTACCAAAATTACTGTAAGTCATTTTATGAAAAGTTGTTCTTGGCTATATTGAAATGAATAGTTTATTTTTCTTCACAGGATAAAATGAAGGATGTAAAACTTAAATGAATATTATAGAAAGTTATAAATTTGTGGAAATGCTGACTGAAATTTAATAAGTTTTTTCTAAAAAGTGTGTTTTGTCCTGAAGTAGGATGGCTAATTTTCACAAACTCTTGAAACTTAAATGCATGTGGCATGTTATAGAAAGTATTGTGGTAATTTTAAGTAAGGAAATGTGTTCTGTGAAGGTAAAATTTGTCTTAAAATAATATAATTATAGTCTATATGGTTATAAATAATTACAAGAAATTTAATGAAGCATTGTTTAAAGTGTTTAAATGGCTGATTCCAAAAGGTCAAAACAAACCTGAAATAATGATAATAATAATAATAAAAGGTAATTTTATAACAGGAAAACTTGTCGGCAGCCAGCCGCCCCTGACAACTTGCTTCTAGGAGACTGTTTCTGATATTGCATGCTACTAAGTATTTAAAGTGAAGAAAAGCTTATTATTTTAATGAGTTTGTTTAGTCTTGATGATATTATATGTTGTAAGAAGTTTGCCTGATAACTTAGCATGTGGGCTATATGGAATGTGTTTTTATTATTAAAGAAACAGGAAATGATTTTGTCCTAAGATAAAATATTAATTATTGGGAAAGAGTAGAGTGTGGAACAAAACCTAGGTGAATACTAAAGTGTAGAAGGTTCATAAAAAATTTTTATAATTAAAGTTAAATAAAATTTGATGGATCTATCTATAAAATTTTAAAAGGTTTAGTATCAAGTAGTATACTAATGCAAAGTTAAAATTTTGTTCTTTCTCAAAGTTTCTCAAGTCATTAATCTGTTTTGGTAAAAATTTTATCCTCAATAATCAGTATACAAAAAAGTCTGTTTTATCAAAATAGCTTCATGTGCTTTAACCTCATCATTTCCTCAATGTTCCAAGAAGGAAAAGTTTTATCTCTTTTAAAGGAACATAATGTTCAAAACTGCTTTCTCAAAACCAAATCCTGAAAAGTAGCCTTTTATTCCAAACTAATTATAAGAGATTTATTCTTTTACCTTGAAAGAAAAATTAAAGTAATATTTTAAAATCATTTAATATGTTATAAGTTGATTAAAAGGTGTTTAAAAGTGTTATAAAATTAACAAGTTTTTTCTTTCCTTTAACCCTCTGTTAAAGTTGTATGAGTAAAAGGTTCCTATGAATGCTTAAGAGTGTATAAAGTTACCTATATTTCAGCACAATATTAAAGAGAAGTACAATGTGGTTAATTATGGTTTTAATTACTATAAAAGAGTATGTGTCACAGAAACAACCTCTTATCCTAGATTAAAATAACAACACTGTAGTATTCAGCAATCCCAAACCCTGCTAGTTTGTTGCAAGAAGTTAATGTCCAGTTGTGTTGCTATCACTTTGTTTTAAAACTTGCTAAAACTTCCTTTAGTGTCTTCTTAAACAAGTCAAGCCAGCTGCATTCCTCTATCTGTAAAAAACCCAACAATAAACGTTTGCAGTGCTTTTCAGGGCTATGTGCATAGCCCAACCATCTTGTACAATATTTACTGCTAGTAGTAGTAATGGAAAAGCAGCATACATTACTTCTCAAAAAGAACAGGTTTGGCAAACTCCTTATTCATCTGCTCAATGCACAGAGTTTTCAGGCATCATTAAGGTTTTACAAACGTTTCAAAAACCCTTGAATATTGTCTCTGATTCTGAATGTGTGTGTTTAACTGTAGTTCATATTGAAACAGCTCATATTTTTATTACCAATGAATTGTCTCAACTTTTTGCCAACCTTCAAGACCTCTTTTGGCAAAGAAATCAGCCCATATATATTACTCATATCTGGTCTCATTCTTCCCTTCCTGGTCCTCTAGCTACCCAAAATGCAAGAGCTGATTTATTAGTAGGATGTTTGCAAGATGCCAGTAAATAACATGCATTAGCTCGTATTAATACTAAGGGACTTAGACATAAATTTCCTCAATTAACGAAACATCAAGCTCAAGAAATTATTCACACCTGTCCCACCTGTGGACCCTTAACTACAGTGCATTTCCAAGCTGGGACTAATCTGAGAGGCCTGGCTCCTAATCAACTGTGGCAAATAGATGTTACTCGCATACCATCATTTGGTAAATTATGATATGTCCATGTCTGCATTGATACTTACTCTCATTTTTTGTGAGCTACTGCACAAAGTGGTGAATGTTTTCATTATGTTTGTTCACATTTATGGTCTGCTTTTGCTGTGATGGTATGCCCCTTGAAAATTAAAACTGATAATGGCCCTTCTTACATTAGTAAGTCTTTCACTTCTTTATGCTCTACGTATGCTATTGAGCATATTACTGGTACTCCTTATAATTCTACAG
Organism: Dasypus novemcinctus; assembly: GCF_030445035.2. Taxonomy (NCBI): domain Eukaryota; kingdom Metazoa; phylum Chordata; class Mammalia; order Cingulata; family Dasypodidae; genus Dasypus; species Dasypus novemcinctus. Next base: position 56,938,985 of record NC_080691.1, on the reverse strand, counting down.
GTCAAGCCATAGTTGAACACAGCCATCATACCCTAAAAACTATGCTTTTAAAACAAAAAGGGGGAGATGATGGTATTATAACACCAAAAGATCAATTGGCAAAGGCTTTATTTACTTTAAATGTTCTTAATGTTTATAATTCATTGACACCTGCAGAATGTCACTTTGGAAAATGCAAGACATCTACAGTGCATGCAGGAAAAGAAGATCAGCCAATATTCTGGAAGGATATTTTAGCAATGGATGGAAAAAAAGGCAGGATTAAAGTATGGGGGCGAGGTTATGCTCTTGTCATTTCAGAATATAGAAAACAAATTTGGTTACCTGCGAAGAGGATTAAACCCCAGAATGAAGAGATGGGGTCCCCTGCAACTTCTGATGATGGTGATCTTAAGATCTTAAGATGAGGAAGCTACCGGTAATTACACTTATTGGGCTTATATACCTAACCACCCATTACTTAGAGTGTTAACCTGGAAAGATCCATTCTGTCATATATATCTGAATAAGACCCATATATTCCCTGGACCAATTGATGATTGATTGCCAATTAAACCCCATGAAGAAGGACAAAGAATCTATAATCTCATATTACCATTTGATTATTGACCCTTATGCATTGATAACCATCCTTCCTGTATGTATGCTAAAAAGTAGGCCATTATTATCTTCAAAAATAATAATACTCAGTTTATTGTGACTTTATTTCCCTCTTACAATTTAATCATGGCCAAAAATCCTACTTATGATGGTCTGCAAAATGACAATAGGGATAAAGAGAATGGCAAGAGTGCCATATAGGAAGAGGATCTGTTGTTTTTAATGATTCCTATGAAATAGTGTGGGAAAGTGTCCCTATGGGGAGTCCCATTGAATATAATGACAGATTTATTTGGTTTGGTCTAAATAGTAAAGGACAACAAAAAATAATTTTTACTAAAAATAATAGTGTTTGGAAATATAAAGGGAAATGAATCCCTTCTCCGTGGTGTAACATTACATCTATACATAAACAGAAGAACTTGTGGAAAGTTTTTCTAAGAATAGCTCCTACTATAGAATGGATTGGGAATAACAGTAAGAATGGTCAATATCTGCATTTAGATCAAACTCATCATTTTCAATTGTGTGTAAGAGATCCTTACGTGCTTGTGGTTGGAAAATTAACTATAACCAGGAATGCTCTATTTTATAAAAGTGGGGCCTTGCATACTTGTTTGAGAATATTTTACAGAATGGAGATTTCATTACAATGGCTTGAAGGCAGTGGGGAGTGTGGATTCCAGTGAGACTGAACCGAATTTGGCAATTGTCACCTGAGAGTCAACTGCTGTTCCATATGGCTCAAGAAATCCTGAAGCATTCGAAGTGATTTGTGGAATTGCTAATAGCTGGCATAATAGGACTGATTGGTGTCATTGCAGCTGCTACTACAGCTACAGTGGCCTTGCATGAGATGGTGCAGACTCAACAATACGTGAATGATTGTCATAAGAATGCTAGTCACTTATGGCATAGTAAAGAATATATTGACAGAGAATTAAACAGTAGAGTTAATGATTTAGAATCAGCAGTTTTACATCTTGGAGATCAAGTATAAAACTTAAATCTACTTAGGGGATTGAAATGTGATTGGAATGAAAGTAACTTTTGTATTACTCCACTTGCTTATAATAATTCTATGTTTGATTGGGAAAAGATTAAATATCATTTGATAGGTCATAAAGGTAATATGCCATTAGAAATAGAAGAATTACAAAAAAGAATCTTAGAAATGTCTCATAATCAAATTGATGTAGCTGATGATAAAGATATCTTTAATGATTTAATTTCTCATTTTAATAATTTTAATTCAGTAGATTGGTGGAAGTCTCAACATTTTTTATCAGCATTAGGAATATGATTTTGTGTATTAATCTTGTTGCTCATTGTTGTTGCTTGCCTGGGATAACAAGTCTGTCAAAGACTGTACCGTGTGGATGTCATGGGACAAGCTAATAATTTGGTACTTGCAAAAAATCTGATATAGTTCCCCATGGTCAGAACCCTTGGCTGGTGGCCAGCGATGGATAAGACTCTCAGAGGAGGGCAACCTAAGACAGGCACAGTCACCCTGACTAAAACAAAAAGGGGGAAATGTGGGAAACAAAGGCACGTTGTTTCCGTAATAGCAAGTTACTTCCTTAATCACTGAGTCATGCTGTCCTTGGAGATATAGGTGCAGGTCATAAATCTATCAGGGAAATGTAACATTCTGGTGGAACAAGTACTTGCTAGAATGGAAGGACCTGAGCAACAAGATTAATGAGTATATTTGTTTCAATAATATAATAGAACATTATGAGCTTTGGTAACTATCTAATTCACTGTGTTAGTAAGAATGAGGGAATGGTAATAGTTATCTAGAATAGTTCCTGCTTCTCATGGCCTGTTGGGGTATATAAGCAAGCCCCTGAGATTAATAAATTTGTCTAATGGGCTTGAGGCTTCAATGCTCGCAGATACCCTGATCCCAATCTCTCTTTGTCTTTCATTCCCGATACCCTTTGGGTCCATGGCTCCAACAACCTGGCTCATTTCAGCTGACTGAAAGGGGAGCAGACTTCCTCCTCCTGGTTAGCTGTTACAAGGGAAAAGTGTGTGTGTGTGGGGGGGGGATTGGGGGCTTTTCTTCAAGGAATTTGGCCAGTGGAGCTTTATTTGAGTCTTGGCTCTGGTCAGATGAAAACAAAGGAAAACTGAGAGAGCGAGACATCTCCTTGGAGAGGTGTGACAAAGAGCACCACCTGCTGGATGGTCTGGAAATTACATGGACAATAACTGATTTTAGAGCTTTCTTCACCCCACTTCTGGTGGAAATTCTGTGCTCTGTTAGTGAGACCCTGACATGACTTTGGTAACTTAAGCTGGAAAGTTTTTTTAAAATTTGGATAAGTTGAACCAAGTATAATATGAGAGAAGAACTGTGAAAAAATAACAAAAGTAGGTAAGAGAAATTGTCCATCCGAGTAAATGCATGAACATATCAGATGCTTAGACATAAGCAAAAAAGTACAAGCCATATTAAGAAACAGGAAGAGATGTCCAAGCCAAAGGAACAAACCAAATATTCTGATGAGATTCAGGATTTAAAACAATCAATGATAATCACAGAACTCTCCTAAATCAATTTAAATAATTGATAGAAAATATGACTAATAAAGAATATTAAGAAGATACTGGGTGGGGATAAAGAACAATTCAAAAGTCTGCAAATAAAAGTAACTGACCTACTTAGTTTCAACTTGAATTAGAGGTGACCTAAGTGTCAGAGAGAGTGCTATTTCTTCCAGATCAGCCTCTATGTAACTTTATTTCCTTACAAAATAGGAAAAAAATTTTTTATTTTGTATTACTTTCTACCACAGATATATATATATACACACACACACACACACACTCTTAGGTGTGATTCAGCTTTAGCTCCTATTTTCTTATCTGCCTAAGGAGATACCATTGTTCAAAACCAATTTACTTGGCTAATTCTTTCCTCTGTCATCTTTGTAATTATTTCTGATAGTCCTTGGCCAAACAATTCTTTCTCCATCATGTGCTTTCATTTCGGCTGAAAGTTGGTGTCTGCAAAGCTGGTTGTTATGGCAACCGCTGGGCTGTCCAGCACAATATTAGGACTTTGTTGTAAGAAATGGAAAAGGGAAATGGAAAGGGGGTGGGGATGAGGCCATTTCCACATACCTATTTTTAAGTGATTTACCTTATCACCACTCTAATAATGTTTTTGCACACTTCCCTCCTTTCAAGGTCCTTGAGTTCCACTAAATCCATCATCTTATGTACATTTATAATTTAATTAATATTTATTAAGAAACTATGAGGTGTGGTCTAGCATAGGCAGAATAATCCATTCACTTGTGCATACATTTAATAAATATTTATTGAGCACCTACCCTGTGACAGGCAAGGTTTCAGGAAATGGACTCAGTAGCAAGCAAGTCCGACAAGGCCGTGCTTTCCTGGAGCCTTCATTTGGAGTAAGAGTCAGGCAATGAACATGGAAACACATAAATGAGATTCACTCAGAAAGTCAGTTATACATACCATGAAGAAGAAAATAAAGTTCTGTGATTGAGTGATGGGGAACAATGGCTAGGACGCCCAGGGAAAGCCTGAGGAGTGACATTGGAATTGGTTGAATGTGTAAATATCGAGACTTGAAATAAAAACAGTTAGTTTTGAAAAAAAAAAAAAAAAGTAACTGACCTTATGGGAATTAAGGACATGATGGATGAGATTAATAATATATTAGAGATATATAAGAGCAGATTTGAATTACCTGAAGGCAGAATTAGCAATTTCAAAGAGGGAATATCTGAACTGAAAAAAGCAAGGAAACAGTTAGAGAAGAGAATGGAATAAATGGAACAGGATCTCAGAAATTGAATGACAATACAAAACACTAAACCTTACACGTTATTGGTGTCCCATAAGTAGAAGAAAATGGAAAAGGGACAGAAAGAATACTTAATGAAATAATGAATGAAAACTTCCCTACCCTTATGAAAGACATAGATATCAATATCCAGGAAGGACAATGCACCCAAAACAGAATAAACATGAATATACCTACTCTGAGACACCTACTATTTAGAATGACAACTATCAGCTATAAAGAGATTTTGAAAGCAGGAAGAGAAAAGCAAAGTATCACATAAAAGAGAAACTTAGATTAAGTGCCAGCCTGCCATCAGAAATTATGGAAGACAGAAGAAAATGGTATGATGTGTTTATGGTATTGAAAGAGAAAACTGCCAACCAAGAATTCTGTATCCAGCAAAGTCGTCCTTTGAAATGAAGGGGAGTTTAAAGTCTTCACAGGCAAACAAAAACTGATAGAATATGATACCAAAAGACCACAATTACAAGAGATAATAAAGGGAGTACTGTACTGCAGCCTGAAAGGAAAAAACAAGGGTAAGAGGCTTGGATAGGAGTGTATGAATGAAGATTTTTAGAAAGGTTAAAAAAGTAGACTATAGTGCAATATCATAACAGAAAGCCAAAGATCAAAATGGATGAAGTAAGCAAGGCCTTCAGCAATAAATTTGAATGTTAATGGCTTTCTTTCCCAAATCAAAAGACACAAACTGATAGAATGGATAAAAAAGATATGAGCATGAAGTCTACAAGAGACCCATCTCAGATATAAGGACACAAAAAGGTTAAAAGTAAAAGGTTGGAAGAAGATATTCCACACAAACAGTTACCAAAAATGAGTTCGAGTAGTGATACTAGTATCAGACAAAGCAGATTTTAATACAAAACTCATATAAGGGATGAAGAAAGTCATTGTATATTAACAAAAAGTACAAATCAAAAAGAAGAAATAGCTTAGAAATATTTATGTACCTCAGTGCTTCAAGATACTCAGGCATACAATAGCAAAGTGGGAGGGAGAAATAGATGTCTCTGCAGTAATAGTGGGAGAATTCAACACAACACTCTCAGTAATGGATAGAGTATCTTTACAATAGTGCAAATAACTTTGACCATGGTGATGGTGTCAGAGAGGAGTGAGTCAGAGTGCTTCTTCATAGGAAAGAGGGAAACAACAAATATGAACCACCTCAGCACCCCCACCAGCCCTTAACCCAGAGGCAGGCACTGGTTGAATACTTTCCATGGCTGATCCCATTTAATCCTCATAATGATACTATGAGATTTGTCTTTATAGGATTATTGTGAGGAGCCATCTGAGGCTCAGAGAGGCGAAGTGACTTCCCAAGACACACAGTTTGTGAGAGTCGGAGCTGTGGAAAAGTGAAGTACTCACTATGTGAAGGCCAGTTCCAGGACTTGCTGGGGTGTGGCCAAGTCTATCTGACTCTAGTTATTACAATTTTATGCATGCACACCCTTCAACCAAGCAACCCTATTCCTGGGATTTTATATTGAGTGTATGAAGAGCATTAGACTATTCAAAGACACATATGATGTCCACTTTAACACTGTTTAAGTGACAACAGAAAGGAATCAAATCAAGTTCCATTAGAAATGAGAGGCTGAGTCTCTTTGGGAGCAGGCCTCCCTTCAGGTACATTACACAGCCCAGTCCCAAGGTCATGAAGAGGTCCTCACCATGGCAAATTACAGAGACAGTGTACATTATTACCCACTCACTCCACTTTGGTAAATACAGTCCTGCAAAGCATGATGATTAGTAAGTGGAGGGTAATAGAAGGGCAATTAAGCACAGGATACCTGTGTTCAGATGATTAAAACAACCAAACAGTAGCAAAATACAAAGATACTCATGGTCTACATGAAGTAAAAACACTATAAAAGCCTCTTTTCAGATATTTATGTGAATATAGGAAAAGTGACTTTGCACCTGGTCAAGGCAGGGTCTGGGCTGTGGGAATAAGGGAATGATGTCAGCCCAGATATTTTAAGAGTGGGACCATGGATCAATAATCAGGAAAGCCCTGGTAGGGAACCAGCAGATTTATAAAAGTGGAGTCTGGGGATTATTCATTAGCTGTCTTTGGTCCCTATGTATAGAGACCACTCTCCACCCACTCTCACCTCAAGGCAGCCTTGACCTTTTTTGGCAGTATGATGCACCTGCTCCTGACTTGGAATGTAGATGTGTAGATGACTCTGTCATCCAATTCCTGACAAATTTTCTGTGTGGATGTCTGTGGAGACAGTGACCTGCAGTCAAGTCAGGAAGCATCAGGACCCTGTCTGGCCATTGCCACAGCACAGCCGGACCACACCATATGCTCTCTGTTATCCAGATTGGAAAGAGTACTCTTCACAAACCTCCAGCTCTTAATGAAAGGAGATAACAATTGAGAATGAGCATGCAGGTAGATAATCATCATTCCAACACTACTTTTTCTGCCTTGGCAGCAATGGTTTATGTGTGAACACTATAGGGCCACAATCTTCCATCTCCCCTAAAGCCTGCTTCTGCCCAGGGCCTGTCCACTCCTCATCCCCCTACACAGACACATGCTGGGAGTGGGAACTGCTGTGAGACTGCTCAGAAAGTAGCAGAAATATTCACATTGTCTTCATTCCCCTACTCTGTGTCTCTCTGTGTTACCTTTGGGAGTCTTCTGATAAATGGCCAGTCTTCTGGGAAAGGGCTTAGCCAGACACTGGAGCATTTGAAATGCTCTCATGTTAGCTTTTCCTGAGGCAAGAGTCTTGGAAAGTAGGGAAACAAGAAGATGTCTTGTTCTCTTGAGGGACCCTGCTCAAGTGAGCTTGGTAGAGGGCTGTCTTTAGATGGTGGTTTCCTGGTTACCATGGTTCCAAGTTCTGTTGGGTTATATCTCCAAGGAGGTAAGGTCCCTTCCTGGAATCTCTGCCTCTGCCCCTCCTTGGATAAAACCTGACCTAAGATCTCCCCTGGGATACTCACTCTTCACCCTTTTCTCTCATCTCATTTATGAAATCTACAGTTAAACAACACAGTTATCCCTGCAGGCCTTGATACATTTGTTAAAACTTAGTATTGAATGAAATAGGGATATTATGACAAATTTTCCTTTTCTTGACCTTTGTCTTATAGGCATTTGGTTTCTCATCATTAAGTATGATAGTATCTATATCATAGATGCCACTTACTGTGTGCCCATCCTGTATTTCTGACCTGACTGTATATTTTACTTTGTGTATTCTATTAATATGGTTAATTATGCTGTTCTACTTTACATATTATGAATCTTTCTTACTACTTTAGGGTTAATATATTTATTGTTAAATTTACATGCTATTTTTTTCTATTGCAAAATTCTCTCTTTCTTCTGGCAATACAAACTGGCCTGGAGTAAATTTTCTCTGTTATAGTTATAGCCACACCGGCTTTAAGAAGATTAGTGATTCCAAGTGTAACACAGCATTTGTAAACTATCCTGCCTACACTGGAGACACCTGGGAAGGTAGAATGGGAAAAGAAATACATGACCAAGTTAAATCTTGTCAATGTGTTATTTGAACTCCGGATGACATTTGCTGTCAAACAGATAATGGAGACAAGTGTCCCTTGGAATGTTTTTAGTAAGATATATTGGAGATTACTAGTTCAATTTTGGTAAGTAAACTTTATATATTTTGAATTGTTCAGTCATGGCCTGAAGGTAACATCATCTTTGGGAATGTAATTATTATAGTAACACATTTTTATGTATGTAGAAATACATCCCAAAGGATCTCTGAAACTCTCCCTTGCAGCCCCTGCAGTCACTGTATTTAGCTTTGAGATGGGTTAGATTTGTAAGCATCCAGAATAAAGATTGTATTGGATGAGCAAATTAATGCTAATAGCAGTGCTAAATATATATATCTAAGACTCCAGGAAAACCCGATTAACCAACCACAGGTAAAACATTATGAACATGCAGTATCTGCAGATGGGCAGTCTGAGAGCTGAAGATTTTGGCCTTTTTTCACTGTGGAAGAAACACAATAAGAGGTTGCAAATGTGATCCCAGACACAAACCTACCCTGAAAGAAGAAAGAGGGCTCTGGGCTGCAGGGGACACTTTGTGCTCAGCAGCAGGAGCAGGTGCAAATTGGAGAATAAGTGCTGGTTCTCTTAAAGTCTAGCCTTGCTTTCACTATGGCAGATTCCCTCAGGGAATCGCACTACAATTATGATTATATGCTTACCACAGCCATCTCTTAACTAGAAATGTTTCATTTCAGGAACTATTCTCTCATTTCCAAAAATTACAGTTTCCTTTATTAGGTCAGGAATGATTTTAGTCACCCAAAGGGATGCTGAAGCAAAATACCAGAAATTGGTTGGTTTTTATAAGGGGTATTTATTTGGGGTAGGAAATTACAGATGCCAGGCCATAAAGCAGAAGTTACTTACCTCACCAAAGTCTATTTTCATGTGTTGGAGCAAGGTGGCTGCTGACTCCTGTGAGGGTTCAGTTTTCCTAGGTTCCTCCCTTCCAAGGTCTTGCTTCTCTTCCCTCTGTAAGCTTACATTCTGGGGCTCCAGCTTAAGTCTTCAGCCTCAAACCCCAACATCAAAATGCCTCATCTGTCCTTGGCCATGCGTTTTGTCTCTGAGTCCCTATCCACCAAGGTCTGGTGACTCAACACTCTAATGATGTGGCCCAATCAAAGCCTGAATCATAACTCAATCATGCCCAGGTAGAGACCATATTACAAACATAATCCAAAATCTATTTTTGGAATTCATAACCATATCAGACTGCTACATTCCACCCTGTGAATTCCAAATGGTATTACAGTATTTGAAAAACCTTAAATCAGTAACAATGTAAGTACTAAATCATATCACAATAAATTGAAAGAAACATTTTGTCTTGGGGCAAAATCCTGTCTGCTATAGACCTCTGAAACTTACAGAACAATTTAGGTTTCCAGTACACAAATGGAAAGACATAGGATAAGCATTTTCATTACAATGAGGAAAAATTGGGAGGAAAACATGAGTCAGTGGTCCTCTACTGTTCAGTAAACCTGTAGGACATCCATCCTTTTATTTCAGCCTGAAAGTCATTTTTGGATTATAGTTTATTCTCCCTGATGCCATATGGAAACCCACCCTTTCCACATGCTTGTTGAATGGCCATTTTCTTGGTTCAACCCTCATGAGGCATCTGAGTGTTGACCAAGCTTCTGACTTCATCCTCGAAGAGTGTTGGGGTGATTTCCATACCTCACCCAATCTCTGGGTTAGAGTCTTAACCCCCTAGTACAGTAACATGAAGACAACATCCCCCCTTACCTTTGGCATAGAGGCTTAACCCTCTCGGAGCTATGAGTTGACCACCTAGCCTTCCCTAATCCATGGGGGATAAGGCCACCCCTCTCAAACCTGTGGGGTGCTGACCTTAACTGCTCCACACTCTTTGTATCCTGGGCAGCAAAACTCTGCCAGAATATCAGGCATTAACATCCACCCTCTTCAAATGCTGGGGCAAACTCACCCTCTCTCTACACATGGGTGGGGTTTCTCTCTTGGTCCAAGGTGATGCCTAATTCCAGATCTCAACTTCCATGGTTTTCCTCTTAAAGCTCTTTCTCCTTCAATCTCTCCTTCCCATGTCCTTTTTATTCCAGGATGACAGTGGTTTTGGTCATACAGCTCTCTCAAAAAGTCTGCTGGTTGAGCATGCAGGAAGCAGGGGTCTAAGCAATCAGACAGTTAGAATTTCCACATGCCTTTCCTGGATAACTGTATCTTTAATCTTGATTTACCAGTTCCAAGTTTATTTAAGCCCCCCAGTGGGGCACTTTTATCTGGGATCTTGATTTCCAGAAGCTTGGAATTTCCAGAATCAGTTTCTTTGTCCTTTGTACCTGACAGTTCAGTCCTCAGCATATTACTCTCATTTAGCATTTTGGTAGAAGCTGCAAGCAGAAGCCAAGCCATATTCTCCAGGTGTACTTTGGAAATTTCTTCAACTAAATGCCCAGGCTTGTCATTTTCAAATTCTGCCTTCTGTAAAACACCAGGCATTAATCTTGCTAAGTTCTTTGCAACTTTAAAACATGGATTGCCTTTCCTCCAGTTTCCAATAATAGTTTCATCATTTACTTTTAAGGCATCATAAAAAGTCTCTTTAGCATCCATGTTGTTATCAACAGTCTCTTCAAAGTGATCCAGGTCTTTTCCATCAAACATCTCACAATTCCTCCAAAAAATTACCCTTACCCACTTAGAAAACTGTTCCAGCATTTTGGTAATTATAAAAGCACTATCCTCCCAGTACCAAATTCTGTATTAGTCAGTCAAAGGGGTGATGATGTGAAATACCAGAAATTGGTTGTTTTTTATAAAGAAAATGTATTTGGGATATGCGCTTACTGATACTAGGCCATAAAATAGAAGTTACTTCCTCATCAAAGTCTGTTTTCTGCTGGCTGCTGTGAGAGTTCAGACTTCCTTGTGTTCCGCCTTTCTAGGGGCTTGCTTTTCTTTCTTCTGTGAGCTTACTTTCTATGGTTCCAGCTTTTTTTTTTTTTGAGGTTTAAACTTTTTATTGGCATCATTAAAAGTAAAGTGTTTTTTTCTGAGGCTTTTAAATAAAATTTATTATTTTTATTTTTATTTTTGTTTTTTATTGATTTTGTAAAAATATTACATTTTTAAAAAATGAGGTCCCATTCAACCTCCCCACCCCCACCCCACCACTCCCCCCCCCCCCCCCAGCAACACTCACTCCCATCATCATGACACATCCATTGCATTTGGTAAGTACATCTCTGGGCATCTCTGCACCTCATGGTCAATGGTCCACATCGTGACCCATACTCTCCCCCATTCCATCCAGTGGGCCCTGGGAGGATTTAAAATGTGCGGTGATTGCCCCTGAAGCACCATCCAGGGCAAATCCAAGTCCCAAAGGTGCCTCCACATCTTATCTCTTCTTGCCATTCCCCATACCCATCAGCCACCATGTCCACTTTTCCCACTCCAATGCCACCTTTTCTCTGTGGACCTTGGATTGCTTGTGTCTGTTGCATCTCTATGTCAAGAGGAGGCTCAGATTCCACATGGATACTGGATGCAATCCTCCTGCTTTCAGTTGTAGGCACTCTAGGCTCCATGGTGTGGTGGTTGTCCTTCTTCAACTCCATCTTAGCTGAGTGAGGTGAGTCCAATAAATCAGATTGTAGGAGCTGGAGTCTGTTGCGGCTCAGGGCCTGGCCATCATATTGTCAGTCCAGAGATTCAAATCCCCTAAATATATCTTAAACCCCAATGCGAACTACAATTCTAGTAAAGCAGCATGAAAGTCTTATGAAAAGAGATCCCATCTGAGTCTGGTTTCATCATGCAGAAAGACCAGCTCCAAAGAAGGGCCATCTGACATGGCAGTGAACCCCATCTGCCATGACCATAGAACCCGTGGGTCTCTTTAGCTTTCAAAGGAACCAATACCTGGGGGTTGTATCTACTTTCTGTCTCTTAGACTCTGTTCAGTTGTGCATAAGGGCAATCCTTCTGACAGCCTCCAGACTCTTTTCTAGAGACTCGTAGCCATATAAACTCATTTCTTCTTTCCATTTCCCCCTTACATTAGGTCGAACAGCATTTTAAAGTCATGTTATTATATGTAGACAGGGATATTCTGCTGATCCGCATCGAACCTTCAATTCAAGGTCATTTTCCAGTTGCATCATCATTTGGTAGTTGATAGTGTTCCCTCGGTGCCAGGGAGGCTCATCCCTGGGTGTCATGTCCCACGCTGGGGGGAAGGCATTGCATTTACATGCTGAGGTTGGCTTCGAGACTGGCCACATTTGAGTAACATGAAGGCTGTCAGGAGGAAATTCCCAGGCACAGTGCTGCTCTAGGTCTTGTTCTTATTTCAGGCATATAGGCTCACAAGCATAGTCATTAGTATCAGGGGCTCACTGTTGGACCCTCATTCCTTCCCGGTCCTTGCTGCTGTACTTGGGGGACTGCTGCTGCTCCCCTAGGGACCACAACAGAGCACCCCTGGCCAGGAACCCAGTACCCCCCCAGCTGTAGTTTTTAATTGTTGCCACTATGAGTATATCCAAACATTACCATGCACCCTGGACATATGCCCTGTATAGCTCCCTTTCAGCCATATATCACCTGTCAATAGTATCCTATACCAGTATTCCTCCACTGCCATTGCTGAACCACTCTGTGATCCAAAACTTTCTGAAATTAGAAGCCCAATATAATGTCAGGATCCCTTACTAGCAAAATGGCATACAGCGATGGGTTTAAAGGTTAGATATAGAATGCATGTTGACTTGGAAAAATTCTACATCCTATCTTTTTCTCTTTTTTTCCCCTAATTATTGAACTTCTCTTCACAAGAGCCCTAGACCACAGCAATTCATATATACAATATACAGCACTCCCACACATCCACCACAAAACCTTTTCCCTTCCACAGCGATACTCTTACAACCTATTCACATCATATTTACTTAAAGTGATGTACACACTCTGAGACAATAGCTTTCAAACAAGGTGACATCTGTGCTTACATTTTGGTCCATACTTTAGGACACACAGTTTTCTAAATTTTTAGTTATCCTATGTTTTACATTATGGTTTACAATATCAGTCTGTCGTCCCCTATATGTTTATGGTGTAATATTACATGTTTGATATCCATCCTTGTGTACTCTCGCAAAACTCCTCTCTTACCCCACATTTACCTTGGTTCCACACATTTAACATCCATTTTCCCATCCCCTTGGTGCCCACAGTGACAGCCAACCTCCATTTCCCGAGGAACCACGTCCAGAGATACTTGCAACAGTGTTCAGGGCCTAACTTGCTCAACTGCCCCAATGTCCTGGGAGCCACCCTTTCTCTCGAGAGATACAGTTCCCTCTATTTGATGGCATTAGTCCTCCCCAGGATGTGGGTCCACCTCCACTCTCACTACTTGGGTTTCTACCCAATGGTACCACCCACTCTGGCAAAATGAGCATTCAGACATTCCCCAAGAGCCCGTCCCGCATCAGACCATCCCCTCCGAGCATCCTAAACAGGTAACCCTCTTAATTATATTTTGATACCATTTTCTCAACATTTTACTCTTAACCAACACCTGACACTCTCCTATGTTCATATGCTAGCCCTCCCTCCCCCCACTTCTTGGGCAATATTACCCATCCTCCTATCCCCAGCCCCCTCAAACCTGCAAAGCCCCACTCAAAGGCAACCCCTTGCCCCCATTTTATCTCTTCTTTGTGTTCATACTTACCACCAGCTCATCATAAATTCCACCCCTGCAGATGTCGGCTCACATCCTTCCTCCACTCCCCAATTTCCTGTAAGCCTATCATTCAGTCTCTAGCTCTCTGAGGCTGCTTTCTTATTTCATATCATTGAGTTCATGTAGTATTTGTCCTTCAATGCCTGGGTTGCTTCACTAAACATAAGGTTCTCAAGATTCATCCATGTTATCACGTGTGTTTGTAGTGTATTTGTTCTTACAGCCGAGTAGTATTCAATTGTGTGTATATACCACATTTTATTGATCCATTCATCTGTTGATGGGCATTTGGGTTGATTCCAACTTTTGGCGATAGTGAACAATGCTGCTATGAACATTGGTGTACATATATCGGTTTGTGTCCTTGTTTTCAGTTCTGCTGGGTATATACCCAGCAGTGGTATTGCTGGGTCATATGGCAAATCTATGGTTAGTTTTTTTGAGAAACCGCCAAACTGTCCTCCATAATGGTTGGATCCTTCTGCATTCCCACCAGCAGTGGATGAGTGTTCCCCTTTCTTCACATCCTCTCCAGCATTTGTATTCTTCTGTTTTTTTCATAGCTGCCAATCTTATGGGAGTAAGATGGTATCTCATTGTAGTTTTGATTTGCATTTCCCTGATAGCTAGAGATTTAGAGCATTTTTTCATGTGCTTTTTAGCCATTTGTATTTCTTCTTTGGAGAAGTGTCTGTTTAAATCTTTTTCCCATTTTTAAATGGATTGTTTATCTTTTTATTTTCAAGATATAGGAGTTCTTTATATATGCAAGTTATAAGTTTCTTATCAGATATATGGTTGCCAAATATTTTCTCCCACTGTGTGGGCTCCCTTTTTACTTTCTTGACAAACTCCTTTGAGGTGCAGAAGGCTTTACTTTTTAGGAAGTCCCATTTATCTATTAGCTCTTTTGCTACGCGTGCTTTTGGTGTGATATTCATGAAGCCATTTCCTATTACAAGGTCCTGTAGATGTTTCCCTACACTGCTTTCCAAGGTTTTTATCGTCTTCGCTCTTATATTTAGGTCTTTGATCCATCTTGAGTTGATCTTTGTAAAAGGTGTGAGATGGTAATCCTCTTTCATTCTTCTACATATGGCTACCCAGTTCTCCAGGCACCATTTGTTGAATAGGCCACTCTCTCCCAGTTGAGAGGGTTTGGTGGCTTTATTGTATATTATATGGATATATATGTGAGGTTCTATATCAGAGCTTTCAATTCGATTCCATTGGTCTGTGTGTCTCTCCTTATGCCAATACCATGCTGTTTTCACTACTGTAGCTTTGTAGTATGTTTTGAAGTCAGGTAGTGTGATTCCTCCAATTTCATTTTTCTATTCCTCCAATTTCATTTTTCTTTCTAGGGTTTCAGCTTAAGTCTTCATCATTAAACTCCAACGTCAAAACTCCAACATCAAAACCCCTCAACTCTATTCTTTACCATGCCTTTTGTCTGTGAATCCCCACCTTATAAGGGGTGATGACTCAATGCCCTAATAACATGGCCTAATCATAATCGAAGCCCCAATCATAACTCAGTAACACCCAGGTAGAGACCTGATTACAAACATACTCCAATATCTATTTTTAGAATTCATAACCATATCAAACTTCTACAGAGAGGAAGTTCTGGGTTCTCTTAAGGTCTTGCCTTGCTCTAAATATTGAAAATTCCTTCAGAGAATTTCACTAGAATTATGATTATATATTTACCACAGTCTTCTCTTAACTAGAAGTATTTCAGGAAACATTCTCATATGTACAAAAATTCCTTTATTAAGTCAGGAATGATTTCGTCAATGTTCACCATTATCACAGTTCTAGAGAAACTCATGGAAACCTGGTTACATTTCCCCATGTAGATTCAGAACAGAGACCTCTTTGGGATTCTCCATTTTGTACACTCTTTGAATTCAGATTAGAACCAAGTTGGTGGCTATGCCAAGGTTAGTAATCTGTAAAACATAAAGGGTTTCGTATCTAACCTGTCATCTCTCACTCAAAAGTGTACACATTCAACTCACCAATATTTTGTTTGTTTGCTAATCCATTTTCTTCCTCCTCTTTGTTTATTCTTACATCTCCCTTTGCACCTTCTGCTACTCATCCAGTTTGGTATGTTTTCTCTGGTCTAAATTCCAGGCCCCTAGTACTTTACCTGGAACTCAGGTTTTAGCTCAAGCTGTGGCTCCTGCAGGTACCTGGGAAAATCTTTCACCACTGACTGGAACCATCCCTTCTTTCTTCTGGGTCTGGGCTAATTTTCAAAGGGTCTGGGCTAATTTTCAAAATATAATTGATCATTAATATATATAATAGACCAAATGTATAGATCATGCTTTTTTGATCAAAAGGGCATGTGAATATAGAATTGTTGTCTTGTGATGATCATATAGTTCCATCATCACCTTAGTCAACTGTGGCTTTAGGGAAAGATACTGATGGCCCCCTTGGGATATGAGCTCTAGAAGATTATGCCTGATCTCCATAAGACATGTCCTTATAGCTCAGATATGGTGGCCAAAACATACTGGGATCTGAATAACTTTTGCATAAAGTGAAAAAACCCCAGTGATAATTGGTCCATGAACTCACTGTCTCTTACTTCACTTTTCACAACTCATATATTTTCCTATATCATCTAAAATGCAAACTAGTTATATTTCATATTTATATATTTATAAGCCTTGATGTTTTTTGAAACCCACTCTTTTTGAGGTATCTGAGATGTAAACACAAATGCTTTTCCTCCTGTTTCCTACTTTCTCATCCAAAGAATTATTTACATACTTCCACATATACTCAAGAAACGGAGAATTGGTGTTATATTTTTCTATAAGATTAACCATTGTTAAGCAAATAATTCCACAAATCTTCTCAGAAAGACAAATACCAATATTCCTTATATTTTAATATTTTTATGCTAATATATACCATGCTTATATTTATGAGTTTCAATTCTTTTTCCATAGCACAAATATTCTTTCACAAACAGCCAAATTTATTTTGGTAATGTAAACATTTTCTAGTTCATCTTATAACACTCTTGAATAAAGTGACACTTATTTGAGGGAAGAGTGTGTACTATTAGGAGAGTAGAGGTATTACACTCTTGACTCTCCTGATGATTCCATCTTATTAGTAGTTAGTTCAACATTCATGTGATGATTCTAACAAGTGGTTTGAAACCATGTATGTGGGTAGCCTGACCAGCCATCTGACCATGCCTGATCCCACATTTAATGCCACGTTTTTTCTTTTCTCTTCTTCCAAATCCTCTATCTCCTCATTCTCATTTATAGGTTGACATCCAGTTTCTGGTTAGCAGGAAAATTTTGTAAAACTATTGAGCATATTGTAATGAATAGAAAGATAGTATCTTAAATTATTTTAGTAGAAACACCAAAAGACAGTCAGTAAACTACTGAATCCCATGTTGACAATGAAAGTTCTCTGAGGGAAAAAAAAGTCTTAAACCGGAATTTCCATTTTATTGAAAGTATGGTTGTTAATATTTATTCCATTGTAATAGTTGCTGGTGTCTCTTTCCAAAGATATCAAAAGGCCTTCCTGCAGGACCACATAGCCTGGGGATCAGGACCAAGAGAAAGTGCAGGACAGATTATGACCACTGATCCCAAGATTCAAATTTATGGGCAGGTGCAGAGGAAGTACAAGGGAGTTTCCTTTCATCATCTGGGTTCTCTTTATATTACTTCTTTCTTTTTTTTTTTTTTATGTTCCACTCAAAAAATATGAGGTCCCCATATATCCCCACGCCCCTCACCCCACTCCTCCCATATCAACAACCTCTTTCATCATCATGGGACATTCATTGCATTTAGTGAATACATTTTGGAGCACTGCTCCACCACGTGGATAATGGTTTACATTGTAGTTTACACTTCCCCCCAGTCCATCCAGTGGGTCATCACAGGACATGCAATGCATGACTTCTTTTTTAAGGTTTGTATGAAGGGTCAGGTAGGACTGGTCTTGATTTTGCTTCTTGGTTTGGTATAGTGGTCCAGTGGAATGTCATTAATCATATCTATTGGCACAGTTTCTTTGGTAAATAAAAACTATAATTTATTTGAACCAAACAATATTTATAGAGGTTCAGGCACCTGAATTAATACAATCAAATGCCAACTTTACAATTAATGTGTCAAACAAGGAAATGTGCAAATATATGACCAAGGAAGAGTGCACTTTGATGTTCACTTCAGTGTCCTCACAGTGATAAATTTACTCAACCTCTGGATTTGATTTTCCTGCCCGTGCATATCCCCAGAGCACCTTCTTCCATGGATGATCTGAATTCCTCATGCACTAGGTCCTTACCTTGTAACACACCACATGTTGTCCTTAATCCTTTAATTCTGACTTGGTAATTGGTGAATTTAGTGTCCAGACCAAATACTTGTCAGCTTAAATTGCTATCTCACCCCCTTGGAACCAGGCTAGAGAGGACCTTCTTACCATATTTTCTATTTAATCTTCAAATAATATAATTAAATTGTTAGGTTGCAATATGCTCCATTCAAGTTCTTGTATGTTAGAAAGAAATATTCAGAGATGAGGGAATGGGTTACCATTCAGGTGAGGGCACAAATGTTCAGTCGTGTTAGCAAGGCCCAGCTGCACAGGTGTGGCATGTGAGGGGCAGCAGCAAGGCATTTGTTCCTCAGGCAATCATGATGGTCAGAAGTGAGGGCACAGTCAGGGCCTTTCTGGCACTCTTGGGGACACCACTAATAGGAGTAATGAAAATGTCTAACTACACTGATAGCTTATTAAAATTACACACATGAAATTACAGTTGAGGAATGAAATCAGCAAAGCAGAAAAGGTAGAGCTGAACTCCCTTCCCTTCAGTGAAACTTTGAAAAATAACCAGAATCCATTAAAATCAATACTGTCAGAGAATATACACATAGTATATATTTCATTTATGTATCTCACATATGCACAAACACACACACACATATAATCACTGGGAGTAGTGGCACAATGAACATATTCCCAAAATTATACTCTAAACGTTACCATATCTGGCACCCATATCTGCTCATTCAACACATTCCCTGCCTGGTAGAAGGGGAACCTCTACCTGGTGAAGGGGCACCAAAGTGGGAAAACTGTATTCTCCAGGGTCAAAGCCACAATTCCTTTCCCAGGGTACCCCTAAAACAATGAACACACCTCATTGCTCTTCATTTTACATGCAGTTACTTCCAAATGCAAATCCTCACTTGGGCAGAGAGATGAAACCACAAGCATTTACTTAATTTATGGTACCTCCTCAGTCTGTATTATATATCACGGGCATGGTAGACCTCATCCACAAAAACATGAAGCTATGTTTTTCTTTCCTCTTTCTGGTGGCAGCTCCCAGATATGAGTTTCTCAGGGATTCAGTTAAAAAATAATAGGGATGAAGCATTTGAGCACATGACTCACTGTGGTTCTCCTTGTCCTAAGTTTTCCTGTCACACATGCATGTACAGGAGTCATGGCCTGGCCTGCTAAAGCCCTTGTAGAACCTGCCCCTCACCTAGACTGCCTCCGGATTCTTTTTAACCAGAGATGATGTAAGCTGGATCCACAGTCTCCTTTAAAGGGGCTGGACTGTGTTGGTGAGATAACTATTAATCACATACCCAACCCTTTAGTCCCAAGTCGACATCACCAAGACCACCTCCAAGAATGAAGTTTATTTAACAGTGAGCAGCTTGACTTTCTAGGACACAGCTCTGTATTACTGAGCAAGACACATAGTAAAAGGAAGTCAGGTTGAGCCCAGACACAAACTCTCCTGTAAGGCACAGGAGGGATTTGGGCTGCAGGGTCACACATGACCACTAGAGGTGGAGAGGCGCCTAATCAGGGACAGATGGGTTGGGGAAAAATTTTCTTGAGCAAAGAAGGAACCTGGTCTTGCCTAGGTTCCTTCCTTGTTCACAGCAGTTAAACCCCAGAGAACCGCTGCTGCATCTTTTCTAAGCAGTGCTATGAAGTATCAAATATTCAAATACAGAAAAAGCGTTTCATCTATTTTTGTTGTTACTACCTATAATTTTTGTCTTTATTTATTTTTTTAATATGACATTCAAAAAATATTAGGTCCCCATATACCCCCCACCCCCTTCACCCACTCCTCCCCCCATAACAACAACCTCCTCCATCCTCATGAGACATTCACTGCACTTGGTGAATACAACTCTGAACAATGCTTCACCTCATGGTCAATGGTCCACATCATAGCCCACACTCTCTCACGTTTCATCCAGTGAACCATGGGAGGACATAAAATGTCCAGTAACTGTCCATGCAGCATTACCCAGGACAACTCAGAGTCCCAAAAATGCCTCCACATCTCATCTCTTCCTCCCATTCCCCACACCCAGCAGCCACCATGGCCACTTTCTCCACACCAATGCCACCTTTTCTTCAATTGCTAATAACAATAATTCATGAATAGAATATCAGTAAGTCTACTCTAATCCATACTCTATTCCTCCATCCTGTGGACTTTATAATGGTTGTGTCCACTCCACATCTATATCAAGAGGGGGCTTAGATTCTACATGGATGCTGGGTGCAATCCTCCTGCTTTCAGGTGTAGGCACTCTTGGCTCCATGGTGTAGTGGTTGACCTTCTTCAACTCCATGTTAGCTGAGTGGGGTAAGGCCAACAAAACAGAGTGTAGGAGCTGAAGTCTGTTGACGCTCAGGACCTGGCTATCATATGGTCAGTCCAGAGATTCAGATCCCCTGGGTATATCTTAAACCCCAGCACCAACTACAGTCCTGGTAAAAGTAACAGGAGAGGCTTGTGAAAAAAGATCACATTTGAGTCTAGCTCCATCACACAGAAACACAAACTCCAAAGAAGGGCCAACAGTCATGGCACTGAACTCCATCTGCCATGACCATAGAACCTGTGGGTGTCTGTAGTCCTCGGAAGAACCAATACCCTGGGTTGTATATACTTTATCTGTCTCTGGGACTCTGCTGAGGTGTGCATAAGGGCAACCCCTCTGATAAGCTCCCAGCTCTTCTTGGAGACTCATAGCCATATAAACTCATTTGTCCTTTCCATTTCCCCCTTGATTTGGGTCAAAAAGTATTTTTAACTCCTGGTATTATATGTAGACTGAGATATTCTACTGGTCCAAGTTGACCCTTTTATTCAAGGTCATTTTCTAGTTATATCATTAGCTGGTATTGGTAGTAATCCCTCACTGCCAGGGAGACTCATCTCCGGGAGTCATGTCCCACGCTGTGGGGAAGGCAACGCATTTACATGCTGAGTTTGCCTTTGAGACTGGCCACATTTGAGCAACATGGAGGCTCTCAGGAGGTAACTCCTAGGCACCCTGCAGCTCTAGGCCTTGTTCTTATTTCAGGTGTACAGGCTCACAAGCATAGTCATTAGTGTCAAGGGCTCATTGTTGGACCTTCATTCTTTTTTGGTCATTGCTGTTGCACTTGGGGGATTGTTGCTGTTCCTTTAGGGACTGTGATGGAGCTCCCCTGGCTAGGAACTCACCACTCCCTCAGTTGTTTTTAATTGTATCCATTATGAAAATATCCAAACTTTTTTATGCACCCTGGATATATGCCCTGTGGAACTCCCTGTCAACCATGTGTCCCCTGTCAATAACATCCCACACCAGTATTCCTCTGCTGCCATTGTTGAACCTCTCTGTGATCCAAAACTTCCTGAAAAGTGAAGCCCAATATATTGCCAGGTTCCCTTAATAGTAAAATGGAATATAACAATGAGTTTAAAAGTTAGATATAGAATTCATATTAAATGGGAAAAATTACAGTAAAAATAAATTGGGGTATCAAAAAATTTAAAAATGCAAAAGCTTTGTTTTTGCTGTTTTGCCTTTCATCACTGTAATAAGTGTTGCCCTGTATGCAAATTGGCAAGGCAACTACTTCCATCAGTGCTACCTATATTTTTAAAGTAACAAACACATACTGTGATAATTTGTCTCTGTCTTCTGAATATGTTTGAAAGTTTGAAAAAATCTTGTATTTAGCATCTCTGTCAAGTTAATTATCTTAAATTGATTCACTTTTCAGAGGATCCCCTGACTAAATAGCACTGATTCACCATCATGAAGGCACATCCTCAAAGCAAAGGAATAGGAAGCAGGATAGGGTGGCCTTCTCTAGGGGAAGCCTCCAAATGCCTCACTTTGTGCCTCACTCTCATGTGGCACCATAGGCCAGGTCCCTGTATTTATATTAAGTTCCTTCAAAATTATGATCCTATTACATACAACACCATATTTGTTTTCAATATATTAATAGATATATAAGGTAATAATAGCAAGTTCTCAATTTATTATTATTTACTCAATGGGAAAGCCTGATATCATTTATATTTAGCTGATACCTTAGTGTTGTTTTTTTTTTTTTTTTGGAGAACCATTAAATCAATGAGAAGCATATTCTATTTTCCCAAAAAATAACAAAATGTTTTATATAAATGTAATATCAAACTTATCCTAGTTTTCAGTGAAGCAGGTAAGGTCATCTGAAACAACTTGTCTCAATCTTCTTCCCTGCATATCCACAGGTTTTTGAAGGCAGAGTTTATGTAACAATACTCACAGAGAGAACAGGCTTACCAGAGTGTGTGCTTGGACCTCAGGTTCCATTACATCCTGGGAAGCCAAGTGTGAGTCAAAATGCCTCCTCCCTGCCCTGTCTCTCCTTGTGAGAAACAGCTTTCCCATGGGTCCCTTTTGTGTTTAAGGAATGACAATTCCTGCCTTTGGTTTTTCAGATCAAGTGCACCTATACTTCAGACCAAAGTGCACCTATACAAGCACAGATCAGTGATACCCTCCCAGATCATGACTATAACTTAAGCATAATCATGCTCTACTCTCTGATCCAAGCTATCTGGGGACAGTCTGGAATATGAGCTGATGGATAGTACTGTGAAAACAATCCAAGTATCTTGTCCCTTCTCCTAAGACAACATTTGACTTATTAATGCATTCCTATCCCTTTCTGGGGTAGAGGGTATTTTTCCCAGTTGCTTCCAACCCAGCTACATTGGTTTTCCACCAGTGTCTTCAGATGCCTATTTCAATCTTTCATCTCCAGGTTAAGATTTTCATTTCTCAGTGAGGAGAGTGTAGGTGGAACTGGACACAATTTTCATGAGGACCTTTGTTTCCTCCCACTTCCTTTTGGATCCCAGCAGTGTCTAGGGGATACAGGTTTTGTTTTCAACATGCAGGCTAATTCTCTGTTCTTTAGTGGAGCTAGGGAGGTAGTTGTGGGTGCATTTCTACGATGGATGCTTTTCCTCTCCACAAGTACCACTCACGGAAAGGAGTTGTTTGTTTTGTATGCAGTGTGCAGTTTTATGGTGTTTTGGTTGATGCTCCATAATTATGGAAGAAAACCCTCCAAGAGAGTGGGAATCAGAACCCTGGGAAATTCACTGTAGCAACATTGGCACACTTAGATCCAAAAATGCACTGAAATTTCTAGTTTAATCTTACTATATTCTATGTGATCTAAATATACTTGCCCCAGGTAGGTTTAAGTATGGTCCTATTTGTCTTTCTTGGCACCTCTCTTTCCCCAGATTTCAGGAATTTTCTTTTCTCTGTGACTTAAATTCTCTGATGTTTTTGATACATTTTGAGAATTTGTATCTTGTTTCTGTTGCTATTGTGAGAAAAACAATTTTCTCACTTAGCTACACCTCCAAGCTCAGTAACAGCATTTCCTGTAATACCAGAAATTGGAAACTACCTAAATGTGAATCAGCACGTTAAGAGATAACAAATTCACATCTATGAATATAATGAAATATGACTTAGCATTCAAATCAATGAATGCTTTATACCCAGTACTATAGATGCTAAACAAATAAAAGTTCCTAACATATGATTCCATGTTTATACATTCTAGAAGATGAAAATTCATCATTAGTAACAAAGATCAGGCTCAATATCCTCCTGAGGATTGTTTCCTGTCACAACACCATGAGGAATTTTTTTTTTACTACAAACAAGGACTCCACAGGCTACACCTTCCATGCTTTGCTTGGAAATGCCCTAAGTTAAATAAACAAGTCTGTTATTTTAAAAGTCTGCCTTCCATCAGATAACAGAACACAATTCTGCAAATTGCCTGCCAGTTAATAACAAGGATTGCCTTTCTTTAGTTACCAATAACAGATTATTTCATCCTAAATCCTCATCCAGAATAATCTTTTACATGCATATGTCTACATAAAATTGCTAAAAGGCTTTTAATATTAAGCACCCTGAAATCATTCTAGCTTCTACAGATAACACATTTCCAAGCCGTTTCCACATCAATAGATCTTTTTTTATAGGAGGACCCCTTTCTCCACACCAAAAATTTCTTCCTTTACCAGGGTTTCTATAAGCAATACAACAGGATGGTTGACTTGCAAAAGGGAAAGTTATTGTTTTAAAACTTTGGAGACTGGAAGTCCAAATTTAAGAGATTGGCAGGGTCATGCTTTCTCTAAAATCTGGAGTTAGCTTACTGGGAAGATATAATATAACACCATCTGTTCTCCTCTGACTCTGACTCCTGACTGAGTCCAAATATTCCTTGTGGATAAGGATGCACTTATGTTGTATTAAGGCCCCCCATGATTCACTCTAGGCTCACCTCAACTAATAAAATCTTTAAGGAGCTATTTACACATAGGTTTACATCCACCATACCAGTGGTTGGGACTTGAACATGTTTTACTCAATAAAAGGAATTAAAGACCTGGGCATCATTCTGAAACCACTAAACTTAAAAGACCTCTATTAATTAAAAATGGACTCCTATATTAATCAATTGATCGTAGAAGAAACCAAAAAGAAAATATTAAAATACATAAAGCAGATACAACCCCCAGATATTGGTTCCTTTGAGGGCTAAAGAGACCCATGGGAGTTATGGTCATGGCCGATGGGGTTAACTACCAGGGCAGATGGCCCCTCTTTGGAAATGGTGTTTATGTGTGATGAATCTGGACTCAGATGGGATCTCCCTTCATAAGACTTTCATGCTAATGTGCTGGAGGTGCAGTTAATGTTGGGGTTTAAGATATATTTAGGGGATTTGAATCTCTGGACTGACAATGTGATAGCCAGATCCTGAGCCTCAACAGACTCCAGCACCTACAATCTGATTTATTGGACTTACCACACTCAGCTAAGATGGAGGTGAAGAAGGACAACCACCACACCATGGAGCCTAGAGTGATTACAACTGAAAATGGGAGGATTGCATCCAGCATCCAGGTGGAATCTGAGCCTCCTCTTGACATAAATGTGCAATGGACACAACCAATCCAGTGTCCACATAGAAGAGGTGGCATTGGATTGGGAAAAGTGGACATAATGGACAAAGGGTATGGGGAAAGGCAGGAAGAGATGAGAGGTGGAGGCGTCTTAGGGACATGGAGCTGCCCTGGATGGTGCTTCAGAGGTAATCACCGGACATTGTAAATCCTCACAGGGCCTACATGATGGAATAGAGGAGAGTATGGGCCATGATGTGAACCAATGTATATGAGGTGCAGAGGTGCCCAAAGATGTACTTACCAAATCCAATGGATGTGTCATGATGATGGGAACGAGTGTTGTTGGGGGGGGGGGGGAGGGGGGGGTGGGGGGGTGGGGTTGAATGGGACCTCACATATATATTTTTAATGTAATATTATTACAAATTCAATAAAAAATAAAAAAATTAAAAAAAAATACATTAAGATGAATGGAAATGAAATTCAACAAACCAAAATCATGGATGCAAATAAAGTAGAGCTTATAGAGGGAAATGCGTGGCTTTAAAAATGTATGAGTTTTGGATCACAGAGTGGTTCAACAATGGCAGCGGAGGAATACTGATATGGGATGTTATTGACAGGATATATATGGTTGACAGGGAGTTATACAGGGCATATGCCCAGGGTATATAGTAATGTCTAGATATACTCATAGTGGAAACAATTAAAAACAACAGCTGGGGGGGTACTGGGCTCCTGGCCGGGGGGTCACTGTTGTGGGCCCTGGGAGAGCAGCGGCAATCCTCCAGGTGCAACGGCAAGAACCAGGAAGGAAGGAGGGCCCAACAGTGGGCTCTTGATACTAATGGCTACACTTTTGAGCCTATGCACCTGCAATAAGAACAAGGCCTAGAGTAGCATTGTGCCTGGGGGTTTCCTCCTGACAGCCTTCATGTTACTCAAATGTGGCCACTCTCACAGCCAAACTCAGCGTGTAGATGTGATGCATTCCCCCCAGCGTGGGACACGACACCCGGGGATGAGCCTCCCTGGCACCGAGGGATCACTACCACATACCAGCTGAAGAAGCAACTAGAAAATGACCTTGAATTAAAGATTCAATGCGGAACAGGAGAATATACCTGTCTACATATAATAACATGACTTCGGGAAGCGGTTTGACCTAATGTAAGGGGGAAATGGAAAGGAGAAATGAGATTATAAGGCTGTGAGTCTCTAAAAAAGAGTCTGGAGGTTGTCAGAAGGAATACCCCTATGTACAACTGAACAGAGTCTAAGAGACAGATAAGGTAGATACAACCCCAGGTATTGGTTCTTTTGAGGGATAAAGAGACCCACGGGTTCTATGGTCATGGCAGAAGGGGTTCACTGCCATGACAGATGGCCCTTCTTTGGAGCTGGTGTTTCTGCGTGATGGAAATGGACTCAGAGGGGATCTCTTTTCACAAGACTTGCATGCTACTTTATTGGAACTGTAGTTGGTGCTGAGTTTAAGATATATGTAGGGGATTTGAATCTCTGGACTGATAATATGACACCAGGCCCAGAGCCTCAACAGACTTCAGCTCCTACACTTTGACTTATTGGACTTACTCCACTCAGCTAACATGGAGTTGAAGAAGGTCAACCACCACAATATGGAGCCTAGAGTGTCTACAACTAGAAGCGGGAAGAGTGCATCCAGTACCCATGTGGAATCTAAGCCCTCACTTGACATAGGTGTGCAATGGACACAACCAATCCAATGTCCACAGAGGAAATGTGAAATGGGTGTGGGAACGGTAGCCATGGGGGCTGCTGGGTGTGGGGAACGGGAGGAAGAGATGAGATGTGGAGGCGTTCTCGGGACGTGGAGTTGTCCTGGATAGTGCTTCACGGACAATTACGGGACACTGTAGATCCCCCCAGGGCCCACTGGATGGAACGTGAGAGAGTCTGGGCTATGATGTGGACCATTGACTATGGGGTGCAGTGATGCTCAAAGATGAACTTACCAGGTGCAATGGATGTATCACGATGATGGGAGAGAGTGTTGCTGTGGGGGGAGTGGGGGGCGGGGGCGGTGGGGTTGAATGGGACCTCATATTTTTTTTTAATGTAATTAAAAAATAATAATAATAAAAATAAATAAATAAATAAATAAATTGAAAAAAAATATATGAGAAAGGACTTACAGATATTCTATTCATGAGCTATTGTGATTAGAAATCGAAGAAAATGTGGCATTGGTGTGGAGAATGTGGCCATGGTGGCTCCTGGGGGTAGAGAGTGGGAGGAAGAGATATGATCTGGGGGCATTTTCTGGGGTTGGAGTTGTCCTGAGTGGTGCTGCAGGGACAGTTACCGGACATTGTATGTCCTCCCATGGCCCACTGGTTGGACTGTGGGAGAGTGTGGGCTATGATGTGGACCATTGACCATGAGGTGCATCGTTGCTCAGAGATGTATTCACCAAGTGCATTGAATGTCTCATGAGGATGGAGGAGGTTGTCGGTATGGGGGAAGAAGTGGTGTGAGGGGAGTGGGGGTATATGGGGACCTCATATTTTTTTAATGTAACATTAAAAAATACATAAAGACAAAAAAGGTATAAAAAAAAAAGGCTTCAAAATAATCACCAACATTCCTTCTTTAGAAATTGAGAAATAAGAGCAAAATAAATCTTAAATGAAGAGAGGGAATACTACAAATTAGAGTGGAAATCAATGAAATAGAGAATACAAATAAGTCAATGAAACCAAAATTGTTTTTGTGAAAAGATCAAGATTATTAAAATTGAAGACAATTTCTTAAATTGATGAAGTGAAACAATAATGGAGAGAAGATCCAAATTTCTATTAAAAAGGAGGAGAGAAGAGGCATAACTATTGACTTTAAAGAATTTTTAAAATGATTTTAAAGGAATCCTATGAGCAAGAGAATTGTAAAAATTATATAACTCAAGTGACGTGCTTAAATTCCTAGAAAGACATAAAATACTAATGATTTAGTTTAGTAATAACATTAAAATATATCCACAAAAGTAAACAGGTTGATATTTACATCAGTAAATGTTAAATATTTTTTATAATTATACCAGAACCACATAGTTCTAAATATTTTGTCCTGAAATCTGATCAAGGATGTACTTCAGTTTTTTATTTTTTTTGATTTTTTAGTATACCTAGGCCCTAAGCTAATCTTGACAATATACATTTCTAAAGATATTGTAAAATCACTCTGAAAATATGCAGAGTATATATTAAGGGATTTATTACTACTGCACTGAGTTTATGAACAATATAAAGAAGTGGCATTTTGAAGTGTTTTTTTTTTCAATATATAAATATGGTATGTCCATCTATTGAATTTAATCCTTTTTATCTCACACACACATTACACACCAGAAATCATTTTCTACCTGCCTTCTCTGGCAACTGGAGGCAGTGTTGGGAGTAACCCTGTTGGGAAGCTCATATTAGCCCACGGGGAAATGGACATGCAAAGGCAGCCCATTCCATGATCATGAAAATGAGCTGCTGAAGAAGAGCCCACCTGTGCCTCTGTCCTTCCTCAGGGACCACCACCATGGAGACTGTGGCTGATCTGGGCTTCCCTCATCATCACTCTCAAAGGTAACCTTCCTCTTATATCAGGTTCAGCTGTGACTACTCTACCAGGACTATTCTGACTCTGGTTCCTCTTTATTTGCAGGATGCCCTGTGTGAAGTTCAGTTGGTGGAGTCGGGGAGATGTGAGAAAGCCTGGAGGTTCTCTGAGCCTCTTTTGTAAAGCATCTGGATTCACCTACACTGATTTTGCAATGAACTGTTCTTGCCAGACTCAAAGGCAGGGACTGTAGTGGGTGGTAGGAGTGAATAAACTGACTGAAAGTTCTCAGTGGTACTCTCCATCAAGGGGGATTCACAATCTCCAGAGACAACCCTACAAGCACACTCTCTCTTCAAATGACCAACCTAAAAGAAGACATGGCTGTTACTGTGTGGGAACAACAGTGAGCAGAAGTCAGGTTGAGCCCAGACAAAAACCTCCCTTCAGGGCATGGGGGGGGGGGGGGTGCTGGGCTGCAGGGGGCATTCATGACCACCAGAGGGTGCACAGGGACCTTCTCAGGAGCAGGTGCAGAGTGAACTGAGTTGCATCTTAGACCCTGGGGTTTCTTGTTCCTGCCTAGCAAAATCTCCCTGAGGATCGCTTTTGGTTTCTTCCTATTTAACTCCCTGATTTCTCTCATCTTATAATGCTCATTGTTGAATTGGGCCTCAATTCAATTTTCAGCGTTTCTGTATTTTCAGGCTTGTACTAGCAATATCTTTCAGAAGGTTCTTGCTGATCAGGGAGTCAAGTAATTTCATTCCAAACTTCAGTCCTGTGCCAAAATTTTTGCTTCATCTACACTCTCTTGGTCATGTCTAAAAATGTGATTATATCAAGAGACTAGTGTGCATTAGGATGATATGCTTCATTCTTCTCTTTTTATGTCTTTCCTGGATCTGAAATAAAATTTTAATGGTATGTATCCTCCAGTTATCTTTGGATTCTGGGGTTTTATTTCTCAGTCTCTCCACAATTCACTTTTCTCTCATGGCCAGGGTAGGAAGTATCATGCATGGACCATTAATTTTCCTCATTCTCTATGCAATGAAACATGTATACATTATCAACTTTGTCTCATGAATCAGCTTCTTATCTACATTCTCACTCACCCAACTCAGTTTGGGTGGGTATCTCTACTCCATAGAATATATTCTAATAGATAATGTGTATCACACTGTGATTATCCAATCACCTGTTGATTGACAAAGGATTATTTCCTTATCTTGACAATTTTTAATAATGCCATTG
Organism: Dasypus novemcinctus; assembly: GCF_030445035.2. Classification (NCBI taxonomy): domain Eukaryota; kingdom Metazoa; phylum Chordata; class Mammalia; order Cingulata; family Dasypodidae; genus Dasypus; species Dasypus novemcinctus. The sequence continues at coordinate 56,909,057 of NC_080691.1, read as the reverse complement.
TGAACATTTGTGTCCAAAGACCTGCTTGAGTCCCTGATTCCAATTCTATTATATCTAGAAGTGTGATTTCCAGGTCATATTACCAATATGCTTTTCTTACTGCACAAAGATCCAAAGACACCACACTGTATTTAGCTATCATATCTCCTAAGGGATAGCTTGGATATTATGTAGTTTTTAAGTGGACTATTCTATAAATGGAAATTGGATCAAGGCGGTTGAAAATACTACTCATTTATCCATTTCTACTCTTATTAACTTCCTAATTATTGAACAATTACAAAGGGTGAAGTGTCAAAATCTCCAACAAAAATGTGGATTTGTTTATTTCAGTTATCAGTTTCTTGAACTCTTATTCAGAGAATTGACCACGTTTTCACTATGTAATTTCTCTATTACTAATAATTTTTAATCTTAATTTTGGATACTACACTTTACTCGAAATTAATATTGAGACAAACACTTTCTTTTTGTCCATGTTTGCAAAGTGTATATATACATACACACACACACACACACATATCAATCTACCTACCTACACAAATTTTACTTTTTACCATTTGATGCATTTAAATTTAAAGTAGCTTTCTTGTAAGCAACATATAGCTACAATAATCATTTAATGCATCAAATAAAATAGTGATTGTAATATTAATTAGTATTAATTTTCACTTTTTCTAACTTTGTTGTTGCTATAAATGTAAGAGCTGACTTTTCTCAGATTTCTGTATAATCGAACTGAGCAGTAGCTTTTTCTATGAAAGCTGAAAACTGGAAACTTTCTAAGTACTCATATACCCGTGAATAGATAAATACCTTTTGTTTTAAGTAACCACTGGACCACCACTCAGCAACAAAATCAATGAATGCCTCGTATCCACTAAAAAGTGTTCAAGGTAAAATATTTATTCTGAGAGATAGAAACTTAACTAAAGTATATACTGTACAATTCATTTTTAATAAATTTTGAAAGATGCAGACAAAATAAATAAATTTTATATCAATTGATGTCTTGGAACAGTGTAGGAAAGGGAATGATTTAGAGAAAAGAATTAAATATGTAAGTTTAATGGGTAAACACATATGTTAGTACTTACCAGACTGGAAAAAACAAATACACGCACTTCATTGCATGTAATTTATATCTCAAGAAGGCTGTTACAAATAAATCAATGCATCTGTGCAAAAGCAGCAATATAAAGACATAATGACATTTGATATATCAGAGACTCTTACAAATTAATTTGCATGACTCCTGGAAGTCTGTTTTCTTTAAGTAAATATGGGAATGTAGCAAAATCACACTATTATTGAGAGGGGGGTTCTGAAGCCTAACATAGAATGCCACATAATGGGCTTTTGCTGGCTCATGGGAGCAGTCCAGTCTAGGAGTGGGGAGCCCAGGCCCAGACACTGGGACTTCCCAACAAATGTGAGCAGCCCAGGTATGGCCCTACAGCTCTGCAAGAGGGACCCCAGCCTTGGTATGCTCCGGTGCTCTAACTCAGTGATGGACAAAAACAGAGACCATTTGCAATGAGTTATTTTTTTCTGATCTGAGTTTTCTTCCTACAATTTTAAAATAATTTTATGGATAACAACAAATACTGAATATATGAGTGTACTTGAAAGAAAAACTTGCTATGTGTGACATTTTCCTGATCAGGATATCTTTGTGCCTGGACATGTCCAGTGTGGGGTGCAGATGTTGGAGTCTGCGGAGGTACTTCGTACAGCCAAGATGGTCTCTGAAACTCCCCTGTGCAGCCCCTGACTCCAACCTCAGTAGTAACTGACCAGACTGGTACTGAAGACTCTCAGAAGGGGTTTGGAGCGATGGAACTTAGATGAACTATGCAGACTCTGTGAAGGCCTAGTTCATCATCTTAAGAGGCAAGACCTAGAACTATTTGTATCTGCAAATGGATGGTCTGAGAGTGAAGGATATTGCCTTTTATCACTGACTAAGATAGTGAAAAGAGGCAAGGTGAGCTTAGACACAAAGCTCCCCTATTAAGTGGCCACAAGAGGGCACTTAAGACCCATAGTTCAGGATGCCCACTGTCATCTGGAGATTCCTCTAAGGGTCTTTGTGTCCTCCTCTCCCAGGAAACAGGTGTTCTGACCTTTGTTCTGTGTCCCTGAGGATGTTTGGAGAGTTGAACAGGTGAGAGCAGTCAGAAGCTTTGATGCCCACAGGCTCTGTTGAACCCAGAGGAGCTTGGCAAGATGCTGCAGCTTCACCCCAGCTAAATCAGCCACACTGGCCACAACTAACTGTAGCTCAGCCATCCGTGGTCATGAAGTCTGCTGAAGACAGTTTCTGCTTTCTCACCTCAGATCAGCCCACATTTCCAGCTCTTAAACAGAAGGCTTAGATATGCCCTGTTAATCTGTCTCCTCCTGCCTCTGTTAACTATATGCAGACATTGAGGTTATTTGCTATGTAGTTCACTTGGCTAATACTGAAGAGTCAGGGTGCAGTATGCTGCTTTCAAGGCTGTGTTCCTGAAATGATTAAGGAAAAATGAATTTTAGAAACAACAGGATCAAAATTCGTCAATATACCGGTGAGGTCACGGAGGCTGAGGGACCTGACCTGCTCCAGTGACACAGGAGTGACATGCCAAGGGCAGGATATGGGCAGGTGTCCCTTGTTCAATTGTGCAGGACAGAGGTGAGAACAGAGGAGAGGCTCACATAGGCTAACGTAGACTCCCACATTCTGGTTCCTGGGGTGATGCCAACACTAATAACTGTTGGTAATAGTAAATAGCTCTGGGTTCCTACCCTAAAATTCACAAAGTTTATGCTCTGATACCTATTTTGTGTCTTCTCGCACGGAAGTTCATAGGTGTGAGGGAAAATTCTTAGGGCTACAGGGGAAGTAGGGATGGAACTCTGCTGGGCTCTCTGTCCCTCTGACTTCTATGATCTCAGCCAAGACCCCAGCTTCAGTGTCTCAGGCCTCAGGAGGGCAGCTCCAGGTGATAGTCAAGGGGCTTGACTCCTTGGAAGGGATTTACCTGTAGCCATTGTGACCACATCCCTCCTGCAAACCATTCACTTTGCTGCTATCATGACTAGAAGCTGCATGCTATTTCCCCAGATGTAGTGGGAGATATTTTCACTGTATTAAAACTTAACTTGTGCGAAACAGACTTGGCCCAGTGGATAAGGCGTCTGCCTACCACATGGGACGTCCACGATTCAAACCCTGGGCCTCCTCAACCCATGTGGAACTGGCCCACGTGCAGTGCTGATGTGCACAAGGAGTGCAGTGCCACACAGGGGTGCCCCCGCATAGGGGAACCCCCCACGTGCTAGGAGTGCGCCCTGTAAGGAGAACCACCCCGCGCGAAAGAAAGTTCAGCGAACCCAAGAATGGCACCGCACACATGGAGAAATGAGGCAACAAGATGACGCAACAAAAAGAGACACGAATTCCCATGCTGCTGACAACAACAGAAGTGGACAAAAAGAAGAATACGCAGCAAGTGGACACAGAGAACAGAAAACTTGGGTTGGGGGAAGGTAGGGGAGAGAAACAAATAAAAATAAATAAATAAATCTTTAAAAAAAAAAACTTTTACTGTCAGAGAAAGGAGAGTTGGGCTTTTCTGAAATCCATGACTGAATTTTTAACACTTGTGTAACAAAGAATCACTAATTAGAAGACCCCTTAATGCAATATAAATGCATTGACTTGCAGTACTGTGGTCTATAAATCTGTAGTCTTTAGGGGAGAATACTTCACATCCTCCTTGCTTCTGGTATTTTGCCCAAAATCCTGGACCAGCAATTCCTAACTCAGTCATTACAAGGTGACTTCTTTGAGTCTTGTCTGTGCCCAATTCTTTCCTTCTTACAATGACAAACATCATGTTGGATTAGGGCCCAATGTAATTCAGTTTGATCTCTCCTTAACTAATAACATCTTTAAGGAAGTTATTTCTAAACAAGGTCACATTCACAGCACTAGCATTAGGACTTGCACATATATTTTGGGAGACAGAATTCAGTCAATAAGACTGATCTAACACATTGGTGTGTTGATGACCCTCCACTGGCTGTCTCTAATTGTAAATCAAAGGAGGGATAATATTCCTTACCTAGTGAGAGTGTCCTAAGGTGCAAGATGCCCCTGTAAACTCAGCTACATACAGGGAATAAACAGGTTTAGGTTACTGCTAGGAATGATAAAATAAACTGCATGAGAGGTTGACTTGAGCAATTTTAATTCTATGATAATTACTGAGTTGCTTTATCAAAGTCCTTTCCTAAGTTGAAATATTCACACATGTTAAGTGAGTCAAACTCATTCTGAACTATGGCATATATTGGATTGGATGCAATTTGTCTGAACTCAGTGTGGTAAATTAACTGCTGCTTCAAGGCTGCCTCAAAACTTTAGAATATCCAATAAAAATCAAATAACAGAAGATATACATGGATAAGAATAATTATTAAGCAGATTATAGGCTGTGTACTTGAGTTAAGTATTTGATAAATATGTTTATCCATTACAGTGGAGACACACTGACACTATTACCCATGACATCCCTGTTCCTTGGCTGCATCCACTCTCTTTTTTTTTTTATTGACTTTGTAATAATATTACATTAAAAATATATATGTGAGGTCCCATTCAACCCCACCCCCCCGCCCCCCCTCTCCCCCCCCAGCAACACTCGTTCCCATCATCATGACACATCCATTGGATTTGGTAAGTACATCTTTGGGCACCTCTGCACCTCATAGACAATGGTTCACATCATGGCCCATACTCTCCTCCATTCCATCCAGTGGGCCCTGTGAGGATTTACAATGTCCGGTGAGTACCTCTGAAGCACCATCCAGGGCAGCTCCATGTCCCAAAGATGCCTCCACCTCTCATCTCTTCCTGCCTTTCCCCATACCCATCGTCCACCATGTCCACTTTTCCCAATCCAATGCCACCTCTTCTATGTGGACATTGGATTGGTTGTGTCCATTGCACCTCTATGTCAAGAGGAGGCTCAGATTCCACATTGCATCCACTCTCTTATCAGCTCCTTCAGGAAGTATTCATGGCCTAGATAAAGAAATCTCTGTGCTTAGTGAAGTGAGCCTCAGGGAGTGGACTGTATTATCCTAGGGACAAATCAGCATCCTCCTCACAGAGGAAACCCAGAGAAAACGAACCCCCCTATACCCTTTCACCTTTACATAAAAAGTTCCTCCCACATGCAAATCACCACATGGGCCAACTGATGAAGACACAGCACACATGGACTTAAATTCAGGACCCCCTGAAAATGGAAAATATTGTCTGCAACTCATGGGCCTCATACAAAGGAACATGAAATCCTTGTGGTTCTTCCTTTTTCTGGTGGCAGCTTCCAGATGTGAGTGCCTCAGGATTCAGACATGAAGGTAATGGGGATGATGCCTCAGAGCACATGGCTGACTTTTCTCCTTGTCCTCAGGTGTCCTGTCCCAGGTGCAGCTGAAGGAGTCAGGCCCAGGTCTGCTGACGCCCTCCCAGACCCTGTCCCTCACCTGCTCTGTCTCTGGATTCTCCATCCCAACCAGTGATTACTGCTGGGATTGGATCCGTCAGCCCCCAGGAAAGGGGCTGCAGTGGATGTCAAGAATATGCTATCATGGTAGCACTAGCTACAATCCATCCCTCAAGAGCCGACTCTCCACCTCAAGAGACACATCCAAGAACCAGTTCTCTGTGCAGCTGACCTCCGTGACTGCTGAGGACACAGCTGTGTATTACTGTGCAAGAGACACAGTGAGGGGAAGTCAGGATGAGCCAAGACACAAACCTCCTCATGCAGATAGAAGCTGACAGCAGGGAGTGCTCATGGGCCACCCACAGCAAAGAATCAATTTCAAGGGGATTTGTGGAAACTACAGATTCCTGTAATAAAATGTTTCTCTTCCTTACTTAATAACATTCAATCTCTAGGGATACTTCACTATATCTATTCTAAGAATGCCATTATGTTTCCACGTTTCTAACACCAAAAATAGATTTGCAGTGCTATTTTTATATTATATAATAATTGATACACACATATTAGGAGTTTTCATCATTTTGCTCTTTTGGATTAGCCTGGAAGTGTGAAAGAGCTTTATTCAACTAACACTCGACCTTATGCGATTAATCCTCAGTTTCTAATTCTATGTCCAGATTGTGTCCCAGCAAAACATAATAAAAATAATAATAGTTTTGAATTTCCATGTTTGTTTAGTCAATGTTGGGACAAATTATTTCATGGTAGAATAATTTTATCTGAATCGAAAAGTAAAGATCTTGCTTTCTTTCCAAAAACGTATATACATATTTCATTTCTCTCCCAGCTATTCAGTATTATTGACACCCTGGCTCAGCTCACCACCACAATGTACAGTCCCATGACCTCAGGGTAAAGGAACAGAAAAAGATGGAGACTGGCATGATCCTAGGCTGCATTGTCCAGGTGTCTTATCTTATTTTCTCCATTATAGGCAGGTCTTATTGTAGCTGTAAATGATCCAAATGAAAAGCAGTGTGAATGTTGGAGATCAGCTAGTCTGATGGACTTGAAACAACTGCCCACTTCTTACTGCTGGTGGATGCCTCAGAGCCTCCTCTATTGCCAGGAGTCCTGGGATTTCTTCCTGAGCTAGCACCTGTGAGGAAGTTATGGAACTCTCCTCAGAGAAATGAGAAAAAGAAATGCAGGGCAGGGTTTGTTTGAACCCTAGTTTCTTTGCTGACAGGCTGGCTTCTTCCTCAGGAGAGGCTCAGGCTTACTTGCCTCACTCATTCCCTGGTGCTGGACTCTGAAAGCTGCACTTGTGCTGTCCCTTGAGGAGCTCTGTATTTCTAGGGTGGACACAGACCTAGGAGATATGAACCCTGAGGAATGACACCTAGATTGAATTAATTGAGACAGCAATAGACAGGACAAGAAGGTCCTGGGATTAGTGTCCAGTCTCCTTCATTCTTGTACTGAAGGGACCTGAAATCCTTGCCATTGGGTGAGCTCCAGGAATCCCATGATGTTTGTTAGGTGGCTGGTTTCCAGGGAGGTATTGTAGTCATTCTATATTGGGTTAGTGGAGGTGGAGACATGAATATTAAAATGTAATAGACATGTGATTATGATCTGTGAAGGCAATATTGTAGTATTTTCAGAAAGTTTGATAGATTCAGCCCTCTCCTCGCTGAGGTTCAAGTGTGACTCTACTATATATCTATACCTTGCAAATTCTGATGATATGACTTTCAGACATGCTGTGTAATAATGAAGAGTTACAAAACTGTTGTTAATATGTGTACTGTATACTTTCTTTTTGCCCCAGAGTAATCTGCATTCTTTTTTTATTTTTTTAATCTTTAATTTAATATTATTTTTTTATTTTTTTATGAGATACTGGAGATTGAACCCAGGCCCTCATATATGGGAAGCAGGCACTAAACCAACTGAGCTACTGCTGCTCCTAATTTTTTATTTTTATAAGAGAATTTGTGAGTTTACAAAAAGTCATGCAAAATGTATAGAATTCCATGCATCACTCCTCCACCAATGCTTTACATTGTTGTGAAGTATTTGTTACAGATTATGAAAGAGCATCATCAAACTATATCCTTTCACTATGGTGCACAGCTAGACACAATTCCTTTAAATTTTTTTATATTTTATATTTTATTTTATTTATTTTATTTATTTTTAATTCATTTTTTTAATATTACCTTAAAAAATATGAGGTCCCAACATACCCCCCAGCCCCCTCACCCCACTACTCCCCCCATAGCAACGTTCTCCTCCATGATCATGACACATTCATTGCATTTGGTGAATATATCTCTGAGCATCGATGTACCTCATGGTCAATGGTCCACATCATAGCCCACACTCTCCCACATTCCATCCAGTGGGCCATAGGAGGACGTACAATGTCCGGTAATTGTCCCTGCAGCACCACCCAGGACAAATCCAAGTTCCGAAAACGCCTCCACATCTCACCTCTTCCTCCCATTCCCCACACCCAGCAGCCACCATGGCCACTTTCTCCACACCAGTGCCACATTTTCTTCTATTACTAACCACAACAGTTCATGAATAGAATATCAGTAAATCCACTCTAATCCATATTCTATTCCTCCATCCTGTGGACCTTGGATTAGTTGTGTCCATTCCACATCAATGTCAAGAAGGGGCTTAGATTCCACATGCATGCTGGATGTAATCCTCCTGTTTTCAGTTGTAGGCACTCTTGACTCCATGGTGTGGTGGTTGATCTTCTTCGACTCCATGTTAGCTGAGTGGGGTAAGTCCAACAAACCATAGTGTAGGAGCTGAAGTCTGTTGAGGCTCAGGATCTGGCTATCATATGGTCAGTCCAGAGATTCAGATCCCCTGGGTATATCTTAAACCCCAGCACCAACTACAATTCTGGTAAAGTAACAGGAAAGGCTTGTGAGAAGAGATCACACCTGAGTCCAGCTCCATCACACAGAAACACCAACTCCAAAGAAGGGCCAACTGACATGGCACTGAACTCCATCTGCCATGACCATAGAACCTGTGGGTCTCTGTAGCCCTCAGAAGAACCAATACCTGGGGTTGTATCTACTTTATCTGTCTCTGGGACTCTGCTCAGGTGTGCATAAGGTTAACCCCTCTGATAAACTCCCAGCTCTTTTTTATAGACTCTTAGACATATAAACTCTTTTGTCCCTTTCATTTCCCCCTTGATTTAGGTCAAAAAGCATTTTAACTGCTGTTGTTATCTGTACATTCCTTTTAATGTGTTCTTCCCTATATTTTTCACTGATAGTTGTATTAATTTAATTAGTTAAGCATAAGAGCCTCAATGCCCACAAAGATGTATGGTTTAAGAACCACATGAAATGGGAGCAGTGGGGATCCAGAATGTGGAAGTGGTTCTGGGAAAATTGAGGGCCTTCATGGCTTCTTCTAAATTCCAGTTTCCAGGGAAGATCCAGATGCATAAAGAAGCTGCCATATCTGTACTCTGAGTAGGAAAACATAAGAAAAAAAACTTTCTTCACAGTTATAAATGTTAAATTCCAACAGAGAAACAAGCTGTACAAATTCTGCTCGCAGCTACGTCATCCAATAGGGTCCCCTTTATAGACAGGTGGTGAAAATCACATCTACACTACAGTGTGAAAACACCTTGGAAGTTTCCATTGAAAAATTGAAACGCATGGACATACTAAGGACTGAGTCTAGAAATCAACCCAGTTGAGGAGTCAATGGGACCCCACACTCTGTAATGTGTGCTGCCCAGTGACCTCTCATCTTGTCTGGAGCAGGATGTTAGGATGAAGAAAGCTGTAAACTCATTAAAGAATGTGCTCCTTTGAGAGGAGAGGAAGTAGAAGCCAGGTACTTCCCTATCATAGTAGGGCTCTCATGGCATTCAGAATTAATGTCTACCATCAAAGATCTCTCTCTGTGAACGGATACCTTCTGTGAACTGGAGTGGCACCTGGGCCACCATTGTGTTTTGGAAGTAGAACACTTACTTTCTAGTTTCTGAGATCTACACGTGGAAGGATATTTCATCTCAGGTTAAATCATCCACAGAATGTCACCAATACATGATAAGATGATATAGATGAGAGATTGGTAACCTATGTGCAGATATTATTTAGATAGATTTATGGGTTTTGTTTGAGGCTGCAGTGAGTTAAGAGTTATGAGCAATTTGAGATGAGCTAAATTTATTTTGTTTGTGGGATGCACATGTTAAAGGGGACCTTGAAAATGTGATTAATTTAACGACCTTGGCATGGGAAAATTATCCCAGACTGTCCAGGTAAGCCCTTAAAGTCATCACAATTCCCCGCATGAGAAGGGAGCAGGGAAATATTCTAATTCAGAATAAAGAGCAAAGTGATGTCCTAAGCATGATTCTTCCTTGCTGACTCTAAAAATGAAGAAAATGAACACGAGCCAAAGAATAAATCTCTGAAAATGGGAAGGTCAAGAAAACATAATTTCCTCTGGTTACTCCAGGGAAAGCAAGTTTTCCTGTGGACCCCTTGCCTTTGCTAAAATGAATCTACTTAAGAAGTCTGGGTGTCAGAACAATAACAGAATAAATGTGTGCTATTACTATTGTGGTTATTTGTTACAGCAGTCATGAAAAACACAATATTTAGTGCATGTTAATATGTGTTGATTACCCACCTGCTCTCTCTCCACGTAAGGAGATTCCATGATGGAAAGTAAAACATGTTCATGAAAACCTTGACCGTTCCACACAAGCAGGGTGAAAGGATTGGTGTCCATGTCTGCGAAAATTAAAATAACCTCCATGCTGACTCCATTGAATGCTCTGGCACATGATAACTGAAAATCACTGTAGATCCTGTAAAAAGCCTTCCTCAGTGAAATTTTTTGAAATATCTGAACACATGCAATATAAAGTCACCTCATCTCAACATCCCCAAAATATCAACAATGACACTCTCAACACAAACTCCAAATCTCATCTCAATCCCATCACTGGGATGAATGGGACAAAGTGTTGGAAAAACCACAATGATGATAAGTCTCGATTTAGAGCCAGAATTATCTCCATATTTTTCAGGTATAACTATTAGAAGAGATTCATTTCCCCACTCCTGGCCTGATAGTTCAGCAGATAGACGTAAGAATACAAAATGTGTATTAACAAAATAATGGTTCAAATAAAGTGTCAAAAATATTCAAATGTGCAAACATAGACATTTTTAACATTATTCTATTTATTCAATAAAAATAGCAGAAAATCAATGAAAATATAATAGACGTGAATATTATTAACCACCCAGATCTCCCTAAACTCCTCCAATGAGACAGCTATAGATAAAATCATGCATTCCCTTCATTCTTACTTGTTTATTTTTACTGAGGTTGAAATGCTTCCTCCAATTTTATATATTTTATTAAAAATTATATTAATACTTTCATTTGTGTATAATACATATTTTAATACATGGATACAGTGTAATATAAAATATACTTTGAACTGAGTAATATACCACAGCACTACAATGGTCCTCAACTGTGGAACAGCTTACTCTCTCCCCACCAGATTTATTGGGGCACTTGCCTGTGTGTGGGCTGACATCTTGCTAACCTTGCATCACTTTGCTCAAAGCCAAAGATCTAATGCTTCTTGGGTCAGGTCAAATATATTTCACTTCACTAGTTAATCTCTAGAATTTTTCCTGGATAAGAGGCATAACATACTTAATTCCATGCCCCAGCAGTCTCATGCTGCCCTGAATGGCTTTTCCAGACAACTGTGATATATTTTTTTTTTTTTATGGCTGCAACACTTTACATTAACTTTATTATTTTTTTACACTTTTTAAATTAAAGTTAATAGATCATAAAGAACGTTACATTAAAAAACAAAAAAATCTAAGAGGTTCCCCTATACCCCGCTCCCCATCCCTCCACCCCACCATTTTTGTAAATTGTATTTTTTTTGAAGATATGTACATCACAAAAAAAATGAGGTTCCCATATCCTCCCTACTTCCTACCCCACTCCTCCCACACCAACAACCTCCTCCATTGTGGTACACTCATCACATTCAGTGAACACATTCTGGAGCACTGCTGCACCACATAGATAATAGTTTATCCTGTAGTTCACACTCTCTCCCAGTGCATTCAGTAGGTTAAGGCAGGATATATAAAGTCCATAATCTGACTCTGCAATATCATTGAGGACAACTCAAAGTCCCAAAAATGCCCCCACATCACATCTCTTCTTCTCTCTCCCTGCCCTCCGCAACTACTGTGTTCACTTTTCTTCTCCTCAGTGCTACAACAACTTCTATTTCTAGCCACAAGAGTTTTATAGTAGAATATCAATAAATCCACTCTAATCCATATTTTATTCCTCCATTCAGTGGACCCTGGGATGTGATCTTTTGAAAGTAAACATGTTTGTCATTCTTCTTCAGTGCTGACTCACCATCAATCAAAAATATTTGTTTTGATAGCTCCATATCATTAATATCACATACATATACATTTCCTGTACCTCTTTGTCCTCCCACATTTTTTGTAATTGTTACTACTCATGTCTTTATGCAATGTATGAACAAAACCATAGATTTATCATTAATTTTTAAACATTTGCATTTTAGCACCTGTAGGAAGTAAGAACTGGAATTACATACCAAATAATACCCTACCATAATACTGGCATTTATAATTACCTAGAAGATTAACTTTAATGCAGGTTTTTATTCTTTTATGGCATTTTAGACCACTGTCTTATGTCCTTGCCTCTGAGTCTGAAGAATCACCCTTATCATTGTTTAAATGATAAAGGGCAGGTCAAGTGGTGATTAACTCCCTCAGCTTTTAAAAAATCTGTGAATGCTTTAATCTTATTTTTTTCATATTTTTAATTGAACTATATCATTCATACATGAACACGCAAACAATAAGTGTATAGTAAATATTGCAAACTTACAAAATAAACATACATAATATCACATAGGAGTCTCATAGATCATCCCTTCACCAACTCCCAACTCTTTGCATTGGTGTGAAACTTTCTCTACAAAATATGCAAGAACATCGTCAAAATATCACTACCAACTATATTCCTTATCTTACATTTGGTATATTTTCCCCCAACCCAATACTATTTTTTAAAATGTATTTTTGTTATTGATATTGTGAACTTGCAAAAACAGTCATACAGATATACAGATTTCCAGTACAACTCCACACCCTGGTGGAACATTTGTTACAGATTATGAGATAGTATCATCAGATGATTACTACCAATCATGGTCCATAGCATACATTTGGCACACTTTTTCCATACACCTCCATTATCAACACAGTATACCTTGGCATTAATGCAAGAATATTATAGAATTGCTATTAACCATAGTCTGAAGGTCATACCAATTGTAGTTTTCCCATGTTTCTCCATATTTCCATCAGTCTGCAATAGTGATGTACATCTGCTCTAGCTAACAGAAGGCCTCTCTTGCATTTGTATCCTTAACCACAATTCTCAAACACCTCTGGGTTCACTGTGTTATTCAGTTTCTGGATTATTCTTTAGCTTTTTTTCTATTGACATTTCCTTACCCAGACTAACTTTTTCAGTCACAATCCCATTTGTAAACCAGTTGTTACTCACTATAACTCGAACCATCTCCACACTTTTACAATCAAGTTAATTAAAACTTCTACATACATTAAGCATCCAGTCTCTCTCATACTTGAAAGAAGATCTCACCAGATATAAAATTTTTGGCCAGCAGCTTTTAAAAATATATATACTTTTAAATTTAAATTTAATTTTTTTAGAGATACTTAGATTCCATAAATGTTACGTAAAAATATAGGGAATCCCCATATGTCCTTCTCTCTACCCCTCCAAAATTTCCCACATTAACAACATCCTTCATTAGTGTGGTACCTTTGTTACAATTGATGAACACATTTTGAGGTATTGCCACTAATCTTGAGTTATAGTTTACATTGTAATTTATATTCTTTCTCACACAATTTTGTAAGTTATGACAAGATATATAGTGGTCTATATCTGTCATTACAGCATCATTCAGGACATTTCCCAAGTTCCAAAAATGCCCCCATATTACTCTAATTTTTCCCTCTCCCTCTCATCAAGACCTCTAGTGGCCACTGCCTCCACCTTCATGATAAAAGTTCCTCTATTGCTAGAATCACAAAAAGTCTATTGTAAAATACTAGGAAACATGCTCTAGACAATCATTCATTCCCCAGTCCTGAGGGTTCTAGGATGGTGATGCCCACCCCACCTCTAATTGAGAGGGAGTTTAGATGGATGGGACTATTGTGCTTGTAGTTGCAGACTGTCTCTGTTGCTTGGGAGGTCATTTTCCATCATCTTCTCCTTTTAATTAGTCCTGGGTGAGTCCAATTAACTGGAGAACAGGTGTTGCAACTTTTGAGATTTAGGGCCAGCTGCTTTCTCCCTTTAAGACTGTTTTTTTGTGTTACCTCTAGCACATGTATGAGTATAACAGGTTTTGTGTGTATCTTTTTTTTTTTTTAATTTCTCTCCCCTTCCCCTCCCCCAGTTGTCTGTTCTCTGTGTCCATTTGCTGCGTGTTCTTTTTTTTTGTCTGCTTCTGGTTGTCAGTGGCAGGGGAACCTGTGTCTCTTTTAGTTACGTCATCTTGCTGCGCCCATTCTCCCTGTGTGCAGTGCCATTCCTGGACAGGCTGAAATTTCTTTCATGCTGGGCGGCTCTCCTTACGGGGCACACTCCTTGCGCGTGGGGCTCCCCTATACAGGGGACAACCCTGCGTGGCAGGGCACTCCTTGCATGCATCAGCACTGTGCATGGGCCAGCTCCACATGGGTCAAGGAGGCCCGGGGTTTGAACCGTGGACCTCCCATGTGGTAGACGGACGCCCTAACCACTAGGCTAAATCTGATTCCCTTGTGTGTGTCTTTATCTCTAAAGGAGGCTTGTGTTTGAAAATGATTGGAATCTGCCCACAGAGGAAATTATGATGTTAATGAATTTGACCATTTGATGGCCCTTTTCTTTTTTTTTCTTTTTTTTTTTAATGGAGTGCTATTGCCTAATCTTGTTCCTATAAATGATAAGTGTGATAAAATCTCTGAGGTGCTCTTCAAAGTCACCCTTTAATCAGATGACAGTTATATATTTTCATTAACAAGTTTGTTGGTTTTTTTAAACACATTTTTTTTAAATTGAAATTAATAGATCATCAAAATGTTACATTAAAAAAAAAAACATAAAAGGTTCCCATATAGACCACTCCCAACTAAGAAGAGCACAGGGCTAGATGGCTTCACAGGTGAATTTTGCAAAACATTCTGGAAAGAACTAAAACCAATTTTGCTGAAACTCTTGCAAAAAAATCGAAAGAGAAGGAACATTGCCTAACTCATTTTATGATGCCAACATTACCCTAGTACCAAAGCTAAACAAAGATACCACAAGAATGGAAAATTACAGACCAATCTCTCTAATGAACCTAGACATGAAAATCCTCAAAAAAATACTTGCTAATCATATTCAACATCACATCAAATGAATTACATACCATGACCAAGTGGGATTCATTCCTGGTGTGCAAGAATGGTTCGACAAAAGAAAATAAATTAATGTAATACACCATATAAATAGACTGAAGGAAAAATATGACATGATTGTGTCCATAGATGCAGAAAAAGTATTTGACAAAATATGGCACTCTTTGTTGATAAAAACACAGCAAAAGATCAGAATAGAAGGAAATTTTCTGAACATAATAAAGGGTATATATGAAAAACCCACAGCCAACATAATTTACAATGGTGAAATCCTAAAATCTTTCCCTCTAAGATCAGGAACAAGACAAGGATGCACACTATCACCACTTCTATTTAACATTTTTTTTTCTTCTATACATTTTTTTATTTAATTCATTTTTTTAAAAAATATTACATTCAAAAAATATGAAGTCCCATTCAACCCCACCACCCCCACCCCCACTCCCCCCACAGCAACACTCTCTCCCGTCATCATGACACATCCATTGCACCTGGTAAGTACATCTCTGTGCATCGCTGCACCACATTGATTTAGAAGTACTTGCTCAAGCACTGAGGCAAGAACCAGATATAAAAGTCATCAAAATTGGAAAGGAAGAAGGAAAAATTTCATTACTCACAGATGACATCCTATACATAGAAAACACATAGAAGTCTACAAGAAAGCTTCTAGAACTCATAAATGAGTTCAGTTAAGTCACTGTTTATAAGATCAATGAGCAAAATCAGTAGCATTTCTGTACACCAATAATGAACAAGCTCTGGAGGAAATCAAGAAACAAATATCAATTACAATAGTGAATAAAAAAATCAAATACCTAGGTATAAATTTAACTAAAGATGTAAAAAAACTTATACACAGAAAACTACACAACACTGCTCAAGGAAATCAAAGAAGACCTAAATAAATGGAAGAATATTCTCTGTTCATGGATAGGAAGACTACATATTA
Organism: Dasypus novemcinctus; assembly: GCF_030445035.2. Classification (NCBI taxonomy): domain Eukaryota; kingdom Metazoa; phylum Chordata; class Mammalia; order Cingulata; family Dasypodidae; genus Dasypus; species Dasypus novemcinctus. The sequence continues at coordinate 56,893,014 of NC_080691.1, read as the reverse complement.
CTAAGATGTCTATCCTACCAAAACTGATCTACACATCCATTGCAATACCAATAAAAATCAGTCCAGCATTGTTTAATAAACTAGAGAAACTAACTATGAAAATTATTTGGAAAGGAAGAGGCCTTGACTAGCCAAAGACATACTGAAAAAGAAAAATGAAATTAGGGGAATCACACTACCTGGCTTCAAAACATACTATAAAGCTACTGTAGTGAAACCAGCATGGAACTGGCACAAGGATAGGCACACTGACCAATTGAACTGAATTGAGAGTTCTGATATAGATCTCATATATATAGTCATATAATATTCGACAAGGACACCAAACCCACTCAACTGGGAGAAAATGGCCTCTTCAGCAAATGGTGCCTGGAGAACTGGATATTCATATGTAAAAGAATGAAAGGGGATTACCAACTCACACCTTATACAAAAATCAACTCAAGATGGATCAAAGACCTGAATATAAGACCCAAGACCATAAAGACTTTGGAAAGCCATGTAGGGAAACACCTACAGGACGTTGTGATAGGAAATAGTTTCATGAATTTCACACCAAAAGCACAAGCAGCAAAAGAACAGATAGATAAATGGAACTTTCTCAAAATTAAAGCCTTCTGCACCTCAAAAGATTTTGTCAATAAAGTGAAGGAAGCCTACACAATGGGAGAAAATATTTGGTAACCATATATTTGATAGGAGACTCATATCCTGAATATATAAAGAACTCCTATATCTTGAAATTAAAAAGACAAACAACCCATTTTTTAAAAAATGGGAAAAAGATTTGAACAGACACATCTCTAAAGAAGAAATACAAATGGCTACAGAGAACATGAAAAAATGCTCAGAATCACTAGCTATTAGGGAAATGCAAATCAAAACTACAATGAGATACCATCTTACTCACATAAAATTGGCAGCTATGGAAAAAACAGAAGAATACAAGGGCTGGAGAGGATGTGCAGGAATGAGAACACTCATCCATTGCTGGTGGGAACGCACAAGGATCCAGCCATTCTGGAGAACAGTTTGGCAGTTTCTCAAAAAACTAGCTATTGATTTCTACTGCTGGGTATAAACCCAGTAGAGCTGAAAACAAGGACACAAACTGATATATGCACACCAATGTTCATAGAAGCACTATTCACTATTGCCAAAAGTTGGAATCAACCCAAATGCCCATCAACAGATGAATGGATAAATAAAATGTGATATGCATACAATGGAATACTACTCAGCTATTAGAACGAATATAGTACACATGGATGTGATAATACAGATGAATCTTGAGAACCTTATGTTGAATGAAGCAATTCAGGCATTGAAGGACAAATACTACATGACTTCACTGATATGAAATAAGTAAACCAAGCTGTCTCAGAGAGCTAGAGACCAGATGATAGGCTTAAAGGAATTTGGGGGGTAGAGGAATGTTGCAAGCTGACACCAACCTGGGTGAAATCTATGATAAGCTCAAGGTAAGTATTTGTACAGGGAAGGGATAAAATGAGGGCATAGGGATACCTTTGGGTGGGGCTTTGTGGCTTGAGGTGGGTTGGAGATGGGATGATGGCTAAAATGGCCTCAGAAATTGGGGAGAGTGTGGGGGAAACATTTGAACATAGGAGATTGTCAGGTATGTCATTGAAACTAATACTGCGAAAACTTTTTTGAAAATATAATAAGGAAGGTTACCTGTTAAAGATGCTTAAAGGGGAGAATCTGACACACAGGACAGTCTTCTAGGGAGTGTTTGAGTGCTCATTTTGTCATAGTGGGTTATATCATTGGATGGAGACCCATACAGTGAGTGAGAAGGTAAACCCACATCCTGGGGAGGACTGATGTTCTCAAATAGTCTGAGTTGTATCTCTCTAGAGAATTTGTGGCTCCCAATGGATTAGGGGAGTCGAACATGTCGAGCCCTCAACATGGTTGCAAGTATCTATGAATATGGTCCTTCAAGTAATGAAGATTGATTTTCACTGTTGGTTCTGAGAGGAGGGGGGAAGAGGTATTGAATAGATGGAATCAGTGTAATTGTGGGGCAATGGAATGGTTCCACAGGATTATGCAAAGATGTATATAGGATATGTTAAATTACACCAAAAATGTATAAAAGCTTATGGGCTAAATTGTAAACCATAATGTAAAACATAGGATAACTAAAAATTTAGAAAATTGTATAATCTAAAATATAAACCAAATGTAAACCCAAGTGTAACCATGTTGGAAAACTATTGTCTCAATATCTGTACATCAGCTGCAGCAAATATAATATTAACATGTAAAAAGATAATTGCTGGGGAAGGGACAAAGTGTTTGAAGTTGGATATGTGGGAGTACCGTATATTGTATATATGAATTACTGTGATCTAAAACTTGTGAAGGCAAACTTAACAATTAGGGGGAAAAAAAGAAAAAGAAGGGATGTAGACACTGAGGAAGAAATGGAAGAAATAGCCTTGCCACTGTATGTACATGGCAACACTTACTACAGTGTTAAAAGGCAAAACATCAAAAACAAAGCTTTTTCATGTTTTAATTTTTGATACCCCAATTTATTTTAACTTTAATTTTTCTAAATTAGTATGTATTCTATTGCTATCCTTTAAACCCATCACTGTATTTCATTGTACTATTAATGGAACCAGTCAATATATTAGGCTTCATTTTTAAGAAGTTTTCGACCACAGAGGGGTTCATCTAGGGCAGGGGAGGAATACTGGTGTGGGTTGTTATTGATAGGGGGCACATGGTTGGGAGGGAGTTCTCCAGGGCATGTAAACAGGGTACATAAAAATGTTTGGTTTATTGGACTTACCCTACTCAGCTAACATGGAGTTGAAGAAGGTCAACCACCACACCAGGGAGCCAAGAGTGCCTACAACTGAAAGCAGGAGGATTGCATACAGCATGCATGTGGAATCTAAGCCCCCTCTTGATATAGATGTGGAGTGGACACAACCATTCCAAGGTCCACAGGATGGAGGAATAGAGTATGGGTTAGAATGGACTTACTGATATTCTATTCATGAACTATCGTGATTAGTAATTGAAGAAAATGTGGCATTGGTGTAGAGAAAGCAGCCATGGTGGCTGCTGGGGGTAGGGAGTGGGAGGAAGAGATGAGATGTGGGGGCATTTTCTGGACTTGGAGTTGTCCTGGGTGGTGCTGCAGGGACATTACCGGACACTGTATGTCCTCCCATGGCCCACTGGGTGGAATGTGGTAGAGTGAGGGCTATGATGTGGACCATTGACCATGAGGTGCAGCGATGCTCAGAGATGTATTCACCAAATGCAATGAATGTCTCATGATGATGGAGGAGATTGTTGTTATGGGGGGGAGGAGTGGGGTGAGGGGGGTGGGGGTATATGGGGATCTCATATTTTTTTAATGTAATATTTTTTTAAAAAATGAATAAATTGAGTAGAATTTGAAAAAAAAATAAAGACAAAAAATATTTGGATATTTTCATAGTGGTTACACTTAAAAATGACAACTGAGGGAGTGCTGAGTTCCTAGCCAGGGGAGCTCTATCACATTCCCCAATGGAACAGCAACACTCACCCAAGTGCAATGGCTAAGACTAACAAAGAAGGATGGTCCAATAATGAGCCCTTGATACTAATGGCAATGTTTGTGAGTCTGTGCACCTGAAATAAGAACTAAGCCTAGAGCTGCAGGATGCCTAAGAGTTACCTCCTGAGAGCCTCCATGTTTCTCAAATGTGGTCACTCTCTGAGCCAAACTCAGCATGTACCTTCCCAACAGCAAGGGACATGACTCCCAGGGATGAGCCTCCCTGGTGCCAAGGGATTACTGTCAAGTACTAGCTGATGGTTTAACTAGAAAACAAACTTGAATAAAGGATCAACGCAGAACAGCAGAATATCTCAGCCTACATGTAATATCAGGTCTTAAAAATGCTTTATGAGCATGGATAAAAGGGAGAAATTGAAAGGACAAAAGAATTTATATGAGTTTATATGGCTAAGAGTCTCCCAAAAAGAGTCAGGAGGTCATCAGAAGGGTTGCCCTTATGCGCACCTCAGCAGGGTCCCAGAGACAGCCAAAGTAGATACAAGCCCAGGTATTGGTACTTCTGAGGGCTACAGAGAACCACATGTTCTATGGTCATGGCAGATGGAGCTCAGTGTCATGTCAGTTAGCCCTATTTTGGAGTTTGTATTCCTGAATGTGATGGAGTTGGACTGAGATGTGATCTTTGTTCACAAGCCTCTCCTGTTATTTTTGCTGGACCTGTGGTTGGTACTGGTGTTCTGAGTATACTCTGGACTGTCCATGTGATAGCCAGGCCCTTAGCCTCAGCAGACTTGAATCTCCTACCCTCTCTTTTTTTGGACTTACCCCAGCCAGCTAACAGTGAGGTGAAGAATGTCAACCACCACACCAGAGAGCCAAGAGTGCCTACAACCACAAGCAGGAGAGTTTCATCCACCATCCATGTGAAATCTAATCTCCCCCTCAATATACAGGTGGAGTGGACATAACCATCCCACGTTCCACAGGATAGAGGAATAGAGTATGGATTAGAGTGAACTTACTAATATTCTGTTCTGGAACTATTGTGATTAGTAATGGAAGAAAATGTAGCATTGATGTGAAGAAAGTGGCCATGGTAGCTGCTGAGGGTAGGGAGAGGGAAGAAGAGATATGATGTGGGGGCATTTTCAGGACATGGAGTTGTCCTGGGGGTACTGCAGGGACAGTTGCTGGACATTGTGTGTTCTGCCATTACCCACTGGTTGGACTGAGAGAAAGTATAAACTATAATGTAAACCATTATCCATGTGGTATTGTATTCACCAATTTGTATTCACCAAATGCAATGAATGTCCGATGATGATAAAAGAGGTGGTTGATAAAGGAGGAATAGGGTGAGGAGGGTGGGAGGTATATGGGGACCTCATATTTTTTTAATGTGAAATTTAAAAAAAAAATTTTTAATTAAAAACTTAAAAAATAAATTATAAAGAACAAAACATAGGAGGTTCCCATATACCCCTCATTTCCCCACCCCACTCCTCCCACACCATTAACCTTCCCCGTTGTTGTGGCACACTCATTGCACTTGGGAAACACATTTTGGAGCACTGCTGTACCACATGGATAATAGTTTACCCTGTAATTTGCACTCTTCCCCAGTACATTTAGTGGGTTATGGCAGGATATATCATATCCTGCATCTGACCCTGCAAATTTTGGGGCTGTAAGTTTTTAAAGACCATTTTGGTACCAAGACCATCTGGTAGTAGTGGCTATGATATTTAAAAATTTATTTTATTTTGCTTTTTCTTAGTAATGAATTAAATATGTTGGCCAAGTAAGTCATGTAAAGCAGTTATCTGTGCTCCTGTGTATATATTTTATTAATTAGTTGATGGTAGGAATAGAAGCTTTGATGGCCATGATTTGTGCATTAAGCTTTGCTTAACTGACAATCACTTTTCATTGATGAAAACTTTAAGAATGAGAAGAATGTAACTGTTGTTTGGGGAGATGGTAGTATAATAATTCCTTCCTTTAAGAACTCTTGGATTAAGGTTCGGAGCCCCACAGTTTTTTTCAGGAATTATTGTACTGTTAATGCCTGGATTGACAGGCAGTTCCGTGTGAGTCCCATTTGATATGGATCCAAGTATTTGATGCTATACAGGTGATGGGTTAAAGCACATTAGGGTAGCTGTTCAATAAGAATTTTTTCTATTGTCATAACTTGCATGGGAACTGGGAACTGGATCTCTGTTATGCAAGAGAACGAGGCCAAGCCCTCCAGGAGAAGGGGCATGTGGTCCCCTAAAGGTGGAACACTAGGACTGATAAGCCATTATCTGTGACTGTCATGTGAGAGTCACTCCTGTCAATAGCTCCACTGGGTCAATAATCTTATGGATAATTTGAGCCTTGCTGGAAAGGTTGAGAAAAACTACCCCAGTAAATTAGGGAGTGAGGACTCCCTGTAGAAAATTTTCTATTACATTTCTATTACATGTTTTCAAAGAGAGGCATCCTTATGTTTGTAGAGGAAATCTGGGTTTTGTTTTTGTTTTATTTTGTATGAGGGCACAAATAAATGTGCTCATTACATCATCTCAATTTTTAAAATAAATATTGGCCCACATTTATTGTCTGCCTGTGGACAAATGCCTGGGCAGGTACACTCATTATGGTAGGCGTGTCTGTTTTTTTACATGTTGTAAATATTTAAGGCAACAGGGAGGGCTCATGGTCCTTAGTGATATCAGTCAATTGCATCACTTTCTTAAATTAGAAAACCAATTCAGATCTGAACTGAGAGACTCTCAGCCACCAATCAGCCTGTTCCCCTTAAACAAAATGTTTAAGAATGAGACAACTGATTCTCTCTCTACAGATTCCCAATTAACCTCATTAGGATTGGAGTTTCCTTTTTTAACCAGATTCTGGTGGGTTCATTAGTTTTAGCCCCACAAGAATGGAGTCCAACTTTAGGTCTTGGCCATGCAGATAATCAGCAGCACTGAGTAGGGCCCATGAACATTATATTCATGTGTTACATTTCTTAAGCAACTCAGGAACATATTCTGATGTCTTAGGGCTTGTTGACACAATAGGCTCAGATCCTTTTTGTTGCACAATGGTTCCTTATCTACCTCATATAGGGGATTAGATCCTTTTTATCATACAGGATCTGGGAACAAAGAGAAAGTAAAGTGGAAAAAATAACAAAATAAGGCCCTTGTAGCACTATTGCTTGCAGGGTGCCATTGTCCTTCCTGTTGAGGAAGTAGTATGTGAACCTACTAGTGTGTGAAGACCCATTTACATGGCTCATAGACTCAATGACTGGAGTTTCCCACAGCAGTATCCCAGCTGCTGTGAACCAAGTCCTGACAGGTCTAGCACTCCCCAATTTATTTCACATGTTTTCAGACATAGCCAACTCAATCAGTGGTCACAGCTTCTGATGAGAGATGCTCATGTCCTGCCTTTCAGACTTCTTCCAGGACCACAAGGCCTTCCTTATGTAGAAAAGTGTGCTTAATTATACAGTACTGGTGTCATACAATGTCACTTATTTCTAGAGCACTAGAAACCACAGGGTTTAAACTCTTGACATATTAGGGTTGGCTGTTAGCAGATCCTAGGGAAAACATAGTTCTATAAGACCAAATTGGGGTGGTAAATCTAGGTAACAATTCCCAGAAGAAAGAGACAGCAACACAAAATAGCACCAATGCATGTCAGCAAGGCTTGGGCCCTACCAGGTAGTGTTAACACTCTGAAAGAGCCAGTTACCCAGCTGAGAGCAGTCAGAAGGCATTATGACTCATTTCCCATGGTTTTGACAAAAACACCCTGCTCTCTATGATTCTTTGTTAAAAATATTTTATTAAATTGTCTTTTTAAAGATACATAAATCACAAATGTGATACATTAAAAAATATAATAGGTTTCCACACACCCCACACCTTGCCCCCTAACTCCAACCACATCAACAACCTCTTTCATCATTGTGGCACATTCATTGCATTTGTGAATACATTTTGGAGCACTACTGCACCTCATGGATTATAGTTTACATTGTAGTTTACACTCTCCCCCAGTACATTCAGTAGGTTATGGCAGGATATATAATGTCCAGCATCTGTACCTGCAATATCATTTAGGAAAACTCAAAGTTCCAAAAATGCCCACACATTTCATTTCTACTTCCCTGTCCCTGCCCTCAGTAACTACCCTGTCTACTTTCTACAGATTGATGGTACACTTTCTTCCATTACTAGTCACAATAGTGCTATAGTAGAATACCAGTAATTTCACTATGATTCCATATTCAAATTAGGATGTATTTTGAATTTGGGCCTGGGTGGAAGTCAGTTACACAACAAAGAGAAATGGAACCCAAAACACACGGCAAAAACTCATTTGTTATTCACAGGTCTTAGAAAGAGAGGGCTGCCGTGAGGCATCACCAGGAAGCACTATCAGCTCAGGTGACTCAAACAGAAGGTGGGGGGCACACAAGCAGGGAAAGAGGGACCAGATAGCTTATTCTTTTATTGGGATCTACGTGTGGAAGTTAATAGGTTTCCTGTGGAAGTCAAGGATTGTTAGTTTAAAGCAATTGCATGAAAGCTGACTGGGTGGTATTGGATGTTTTTGATTGTTAGCTTATCTTTTAGGACTAGCTGTGGCTTTTAGGTGAGGGGTGTGTGTGTGTGTGTGATATTCATGGTGGCCTCAGGTGCTGTTTTGGGCTCTGGGGGGGTTTAAGCCCAGGGATAGAGAACTGCTTATTAGTCCAAAGTTTAGTGTTGAGGCATTTGGCTTAGCCAAAGATGGATAAATGTTGTAGTACCATACTCAAAAAATGAAAGTTATGTACCTTTTAATTCTTCTTCTAGGTAGGATATTGAAAACAGGGATTCAAACATATATTTGTACATCAATGTTGATAGAAGTGTTATTCACAATAGCCAAAAGGTAGAGGCCATCCAAGTGTCCATCAACAGGCAAATGGATAAACAATATGTGGTACATTCACACATTGAAACATATTTCAGTGATAAGGAGGGATGAAGTTTGATGAACTTCGTAACTTGCAGAACTATGAAACAGATGTTGATTTAAATTGGCTAAATGAAAAAGGATTATATAGCATGATTTCACATACATGAAATGTATACAATAAGCAAGTTCTTAAAGAGGGAGCTGATTAGTAGTTACCAAATTCAGGGGAAGTGGATGAGGAGTTAGTACTTAATGTATACAAAGTTTCTATGTACATGGAGCACAAAATTGTTTGGAAAAGTTTGGTGGTGTTCATAGCACAAAAATTCAAATGTAATGAATTTCACTCAACTGTACACTTGCAAGTGTTGAATGTGAAAAGTTTTTGTTGTGTGTATATCTATGTATATATATCATTAAAATACTTAAGAAAAATTAAAGGCATGAAGTATCAATATTTGATACATCATGGGTGAACTGTGGAAAGAGTGGCACGTATTTATGAATAAAATAAAAGTAATTGAATTATGCACTTTAAATGTGTGCACTTTATGGTGTATGTTTTAAAATCCAGTAAACTTATTAACAAAAGGTAAAATGTTGCCTGGAAAGAAGGGAAATGACAGGAGGCAGGAATTACAGTGGGTCTAGAGAAAAATTGGGGGAGTTATATATTTAACTTGTAGTGATTGTTACACATATGAACATATGCATAAATACTTATCAAGTGTTAAACTTTAATAGGTGAAATTATTAAAAATTAATTACACTTCATTACAAACTAAGATTTATCCTTGTTTTATTAAATTTAATTAACATGTTCCCAATTAAAAGCAAAGACTTTTAAGAAATTTTGTACTCTAATTTAGTTTTGACAAAGAGAGGGTTTATTCAGTAATGTGAAAGTTCTCTTCTACTTCTAGAATTCACATGGATAATTCTAGCAGCCTAGAGTTAGACAGAGACATTTTACTGAAGTTTCTATGTGAGGCAGACCCTGGTCATTGCAAATTCTGGCTATCAGGTTTAATCATCAATCACTTACTGTTTTCTGAATAAAATTTCCCTGAGGCTTTTCCTACATTCCCCATATGTTCACATACTGCTATCATAGAGAGCAATATTATTTTGTAGAGGTTGGTTCAGAGAATGAAAATGTATGTTATAAAATATATTCTCCACAGTCTGGAAGATCACAAAAAAATTACCTTAAAACATATACCCATATACCCCACACCCCACCTATCCACTCCTCCCACATCAACAACCTCTTTCATTATTGTGGCACATTCATTGCATTTGGTGAATACATTTTGGAGCACTGCTGCACTGCATGGATTATAGTTTTTAATGTAACATTTTTTGTGATCTATGTATCTTTCAAAAAAAGAAATTGAAAATATATTGAAAAAATGACTAAATGATGAATGCACAACTATATGATTATACTGAGTATCATTTTTGTACATTTTTAATTGATTTATGTTTTATTAACAAGTACCAATGGTATTGATTTGTTAAAAAAAGTATGGAAGAATCTAAAGGTTTGAAACTTAAGTGTCACAATGCTAGAGAGATGAAGTATTAGCAACACATACTTTGCACTCATATAAGATAGCATGCTGTCAAAGAGAATAAACTTTAATTTGCTGAAAATTGCTTCAAGATAAAACACCACGTTCCTACTCAAAAATATTGACAATATGAATGTGCAGTGAAATGAGGCTTAATTGTATATCACAGCTGATTACCTCGAAATATCTTCATTCTTTCCTACATTGTCTATTAATTTTATAGTCTGGTGCATCTTAAAATCAAACATTTTCAGGAGATATTTTGGAATTGAGTAGTGTCATAATATTTGAAAAGATAAACAAAGGTATTATAAAGAAAAACAAGGTCTTGCCTGACCAATATTTCAAATAATGATAAAGTAAAATTAGGAATGAGGAGGAAGTAAATAAAGTGCATAGTATATTCCTTCACTTCGTATCCTCAGTCATACCATGATCATACTATGATTTCTGGTAGTGTTATTAGCCAGTCAAACCCTATAATATATATGCAATCTTTGATAAATATTTACACATTTTTCTTCAGGAAGTAGTTTGACTTTATACAACCACTTCACTATTTTCTATGGTGGTAATTGTCTCACTCATTACTTTCCTAATACTACAATATGAATAACAGTGAAAGCATTTATTTATAGAAAGCTAGCCTTACTAAACAATATTCAGGCATTTTGCAATCAATTCATAGCTGGCAGAAAACTGTGGGCAGTATAATTTGTACTGTGGGGCAAGGAGGACTTAAAGCCTGAAGATAAAACTTGGACAGTTATTTCTGCCATGATCAGTGTACTGCTCAGGCAAGAGGATGCTAATGCAAAATACTGGAAACTGGTTGGTTTTTATAAAGGGTATTTTTTGGGGGTAGTTGTTTACAGATACCAGGCCATAAAGCATAAGTTAACTTCCCTCACCCAAGTCTATTGCCATGTATTGGAGCAAGATGGCAGCCAATGTCTGCAAGGGTTCAGGCTTCCTGCATTCCTACCTTCAGGGTCTTGCCTCTCTCTGGGTTCAGGGTTCCTCTTTCCCCAGGGCTTGCTTCTTCCTGGGCTCAGGTTTCCTCTCTTTCTGGGGCTTACTTATCTTGCCTCTGTGAGCTTACTTCCCATGGCTCCAGCTTAAGGCTTCAGGATCAAACTCCAATATCAAAACTTCAACATCAAAAAACCTCAATTCTGTCCTTTGTCATGATTTTAGCAGTGTCCTAATTACATGACCCAATCAAAGCCATAATCATAACTTAATCATACCCAGGTACAGACCAGATTACAAACATAATCCCATACCTCTTTGGGGAATTCATAACCATATCAAACTGCTACAATCAGTTCTGGAAAACATCTGATAGGTGATGTCACCTCATTGGGGGACAATGGACCATTGAACAAATAGACACACCCAGTGGAGATGAAGTAAATGGCACTAAACTATAAGGTCCTGGGGCTGGCTCAGGGATAAGATATTATGACTAATCTTTTCCTATCTATTTCTAATTTCTCCATATGAAAGAGGGGAAAATAAAATTGAGGTATAAATTATACGCTGAAGCGTCAGCACCTTTCTGGTTTACCTTGAATGTGACTGTCCCACTGTAGCTTCATTTTCTGGGGCATCCTTGATGAAAACATGGTTCTTTTCTCCATGGATAAACCCAAGATTCTTGATTTTTGGTGACATCACTGCTTCTCCTTCCCTGTAGCAAGGAGCTCTGAACCTGTGGGTGTCTTTGAGTTCCCAGTGGGGAACATGAGTTTAAACAATGATGAGGCCATGGTGTGAGCTGGTAGGTATCTGTAACAGGTCATAACTCTATGGGTAGCATTTTTTACTCAGCACTCCACAGCCAGGGAATTATTCTTGTGGCACCCTGCAGGGTTAAATTTCCAGTCCTGCCTCTTCTCACAGTGCTTTGATCTTCCTCATCCCCAATCAAATACTGTACTCAACACTCTTCCAACATCAATAGCATGTATTTGTAATTCAGGATACTATTTCCTTCATCAAGAATCTTCATATATCCTTCAAGATTTTACTGAGATTCTTATCAAAGCCCTCCAAGGAAATTATGCTCTCCTACCCTAACCTATAAAAAGAAATAGGAGAGGGAAGCAGATTTGTCCCAAAGGATAGGGCGTCTGCCTACCACATGGGAGGTCCAAGGTTCAAACCCAGGGCCTCCTAACCCATATGATGAGCTGGAGCATGTGTAGTGCTGATGCACACAAGGAGTGCCCTGTCACGCAGGGGTGACCCCCGTGTTGGGGCCCCCACATGCAAGGAATGTGCCTTGCAAGGTGAGCCATCCAGCACTAAAAAAATGCAACATACCCAGGGTTGCACTTCACACAAGGAGAACTGATGCAACAAGATTATGCAACAAAACGTGACACAGATTCTGGGTGCCACTGACAAGAATACAAGCCAGCCCAGAGATTGAAGTCTCCTGGTATACACCATCTCCAGCACCAACCACAGGTTCAATAAAATTGTTAGAAGAGGCATTTGTAGAAAATTCGCATCAGAGTCCAACTCCATCAGACCCAGGAACACAAATTCCAAGTTAGGGCCCACTGATAAGACACTGAACTCCAGAGCTTATCGCCATGATCATAGAACCTGTGTGTCTCTGTAGCCCTTAGGAACACCAGTACCTGTGATTATATCTACATTGGCTGTCTCCGGGATCCTGCTGAGTCTTGCGTAAGGATGACCCCTCTGATGACTTCCTGACTCTTTTTTGAAGACTCTTAGCCTGTGTAGACCCTGAGGAAGAAATAAAAGAAATTGCCTTGCTACTGTACATACAGGTCGAAAACACCTATTACAGTGATGAAAGGCAAAACATCAACAACAAAGGCTTATGATATTTTTCGCTTTAATACTCCAAATTATTTTAACTTCATTATAGTTTTTGTAAATTAGTATGTATTCTATATCTAACCTTTAAACCCATCACTGTATTCCGTTTTATTATTAATGATATCTGGTAATATATTAGGCTTCATTTTGAAGAAGTTTTGGACCACAAATGAGTTCAAATATAGTAGTGGAAGAACTCTGGTGTGGGGTGTTATTGAAGGGGGATATCTCCAGGGCATGTACATAGGGTACAAAAAATGCTCAGATATATGTTGGGTTTTTTCATAGTAATTAGTTACAAATGACAACTGAGGGAGTCCTGTCTTCCTAGCCACGGGAGATCAGTAACATTTCCCAATGGAAAAGCAACAATCCTCTAAGTGCAATGGCAAAGACCAGTGAAGAAGAATGTTCCATTGATGAGCCCTTGATACTGATGACTATACTTATGAGGCTGTGTGCCTGAAATTTGAACTAGCCCTAGAGCTGCAGGGTGCCTAAGAGCTACCTCCTGAGAGCATCCATTCTGCTCAAATGTGGCCATTCTCTAAGCCAAACTCAGCATGTAAATTCATTACCTTCCCCCCAGCATGGGACATGACTCCCAGGGGTGAAACACCCTGGCACATAGGGATCACTAATTGGTAATATAACTAGAGAGAGACCTTGAATAAAAGGAGGGAATGTTAAAGACAAATGAGTTTATATGGCTAAGAGTCTCCAGTCTATTTTTAATTTCATTTATTGCACCTTACATTCCCATAAGTTTTCTTATTTTTCTACGTATTATTTCAAAATCTTTGTGTGCATACAAGGACTTAATATCCTTAATCTCTTTAGCCATCTCACTGAATTGTTTAAGGAGATTTGTTTGAACATTTATGATTAGTTGTCTGTACTACTTTATGTCATGTGGAGGCTTATTTTATTCCTATACTTGGGCCATTTCTTTCTGATTCTTGATGTGGACTGTAATTTTTGGTTGGTGTCCTGGCATCTGGCTTACTAGATGTATTTACCCAGGCGGTAGTTTCTCTCTTTAGTTTATGGTCTCTTGTCCTTTCCCTCTTGCTGGTTGTGTAGTAGGAGCCTTGGGTGTAGTTGGTGCTGCAAGCTATGAAGTCTCAAGTTGCCCTCATTACCCTAGTGACTGATGAATCCTCTCCCAACTTTCTCCTTTGCTAGGGATAGGGAAAGAGCCACAGCTGTGTGTAATAATCCAAGTCTTGCAGTTTCCCAGGGAGATTGATGACGCTTCAAGCCCATTTCTCCTCTGCCTAGTGAAGGGATGGAGCTGCCTGTATGGGCAGCAGTCTATGCTGATTGGGTCTAAAATGACTGCAGTTGTCCTGGTAGAATTTTGGATATTCAGGCTGCCTGCTGAATGTACCTGCAATTACCTAGAGAGGCTGGTGCAGGGCCTGCCAGCTTTCTCGCTGCTAGTGGTGGGGCTGAAGCCTAGGCTAGGGCTCCAATGTGGTTGAAAGAAGCTGGTCCCTATGTTCAACGTGATTTTCAGTCACCCTGGCTTCCTTTCAAGCTGAGTGTGGAGTCAAAATGGCAACTACTAGCCTCTTTCTGACTTGGACATGTTCAAACTTCAGTTGTACTTAGGATTTCACTTTAGCCAGCTGAATTTCCTAATCAGTAACTGAAATCTGTGGCCAGCTGTCTCTTCCTCACCTGTTTTTGGAAAACGGAACATTCAATTCCTGCCACAGAATAGCTCCTGAGATGGCTTGTGCCAACAGAGTAGAATGATCACCAGCCTCCACAGTGTGGCCTGTATTTTCCCAGAGAGGATGGCACTGGTCCCCACATCTTCCTCCCTGCTGGAGATGGGGATGATTCTTATGCTAGAGCTCCAAGGATATATATATAAAGTCCATCTGACACTGAAATACCATTTAGAACAACTCAAAATCCCAAAAATGCCCCCACATCACATCTCTTCTTCCCTCTCCCTGCCCTCAGCAAATACTGTGGCCACTTTCTCCACCTGGATGGTAAAATTTCTTCTATTACTGGCCACCATAGTTTTATAGTAGAATATCCTTAAGTCTAATCTAGTCCATATTTCATCCCTTCATTCTGTGACCCTGGTATGGTGATGCCCTCTCTACCTCTAGATCAAGAGGGGGCTTAGATTCCACATGGATGATGGATGCAATTTCTTTGCTTGTAAGTTGTAGGCATTCTTGATTCCCGGGTGTAGTGGTTGACCGTCTTCCCCTCACTGTTAGGTGACTTGGGTAAGACCAACGAACCAGAGAGTAGGAGTCACTACTCTGTTGAGGCTCAGGGCCCAGCTGGCATTAGGGCAGCCCAGAGTTTCAAGTCTCCTCAGTATGCACCATACCTAGCACCAACCACAGTTTCAGTAAAAGTGACAGAAAAGACATGTGTAGAAGTTACACCTGAGTCCAGCTCCATCACACTCAGGAGCACAAATTTCAAAGTAGGGCCCTCTGCCATGGCACAGAACTCCAAAACCATCTGCCATGACCATACACCCTCTGGATCTCTGTAGCCTTCAGGAGAACTAGTATCTGTTGTTGTAAATACTTCGGCTTTTTCTGGGATCCTGCTGTGATGTGTGTAAGCACAACCCCTGTGATGACCTCCCGACTCTTTTTAGAAGACTCTTAGCCATATAAACTCATTTGTCTTTGCAATTTCCCCCTTTTATTCAAGGTCAAAGAGCAGTTTTTAATACTTGATCCAACATGTAAGCTTAGATATTCTGCTGGTCTGAGTTGACCGTTTTATTCGAGGTCTCTTTCTAGTTGCTTCACCAGGTAGTGGTTGGTAGTAATCCCTTGGCACCAGAGACACATCCCCAGGAGTCATGCCCCATGCTGGGGGGAAAGTAATGCATTTACATGCCTAGTTGTGCTTAGAGAGTGGCCACATTTGAGCAACATGGAGGCTCTCAAGAGGGAACTCTTAGGCACCCTGCAGCTCTAGGCCTAGTTCATATTTCAGGCATACAGGATCCTAAGCTCAGTCATCCATATCAAGGGCTCATTATTGGACCATTCTTCCTTGTTTATACTTACCGTTGCACTTGGTGGATTATTGTTGCTCCATTGGGGAAGGTAATAGAGCTCCACTGAGTAGGAACTCAGCACTCCTTCACTTGACTTTTATAACTGTAACTACTATAAAGATACCCAGCATATATCATAACATATTTAGGTCCTCTTATACATGCCCTGGAGAACTCCTCCCCACCCATGTGCACCCCATCAATAACACCATACACCAGAGTTCCATCCCCTGCCATAGTTGAAGCTCTTGGTGGTCCAAAACTTCTTCATGAATGAATCCTAATAAACTGCCAACTTCAAATAATAGGAAATTGAAATATAGCGATGGGTTTAAAGTTTAGAAATAGAATTAGTAATTTAGAAATATTGAAATAAAGTAAATATAAATTGGTGTATTAATAAAATGAAAAATGTTACAAAACTTTGTTTCTAACATTTTAACTTTCATCACTGTAATAGGTGTTGCCCTGTATGTACAGTGGCAAGGCACTTTCTTTCATTTCTTCCTCAGCGTCTACATCCTTTTTTTTCTAATTTTTAATTTTGTCTTCAAAAAGTTTTAGATCACAGTAATTCACATACACAATGTAGGGGACTCCCAGATATCCAACATCAAACCCTTTTCCCCTTTCCCCAGCAATGATCGTTTTACATGTTCATGTTATATTTGTTGATCCTGATGTACAGATTTTGAAACATAGCTATCAAACATGGTTCAGTTTTGGCTTACATTATAGTTTATATTTTAGACTGTACAAATTTCTAGATTTTTAGTTTCCTTATGTTTTATATTATGGTTTACATTTTAGTTTATAGACGTTTATACACTTTAGCTATAAGTTAACATGTCCTATATCAATCATGGCATGATCTTGTGGAACACTTCCATTGCCCCTCAGTAGCCGTGCTTCCATCTAAGCTATACCTCTCTCCCCCACCCCTCAGGGCACACCATGACAATCAATATTCACTACATGAGGGACCATATGTACAGATACCACAACAATGCTGAGGGCCTGATGTACTAGATTGCCCTAACTATGTGGGAGCCAGCAATTCTCCCGAGAGATACAATTCCCTCTATTTGGGAACATCAGGTCACCCCTAGCCCCCCTCAAGCCCACAAAGCCCCACCCAAAGGAAACCCTATGCCCCCATTTTATCCCTTCCTTGTACAAATACTTACCTCCAGCTTATCATAGACTTCACCCATGTAAGCCTCAGCCCGCAAGCTTCCTCTCCCTCCAAACTCCTTTAAGCCTATCTTCCAGCCTTTAGCTCTCTGAGACAGCTCGGTTTTCTTGTTTCATATCAGAAAGGTCATGTAGTATTTGGCCTTCAATGCCTGGCTTGCTTCACTCAACATAAGGTCTTCAAGACTCATCGATGTTATCACATGTGTTTGTACTATATTGGTTCTTATAGCTGAGTAGTATTCCATTGTATGTATATACCACATTTTATTTATACATTTATCATTGTTGGGCATTTAGGTTGATTCCAACTTTTGGCAATAGTGAATAATGCTGCTCTGGACATTGGTGTGCATATGTCAGCTTGTGTCCAAGTGGAATTGCTGGTAATATGGCAAATCTACAGCTAATTTTTTGAAAAACTGCCAAAATGTCCTCCAGAATGGCTGGATCCTTCTGCATTCCCACCAGCAGTGGATGAGTGTTCCCATTCCTCCACAACCTCTCCAGCACTTGTAGTCTTCTCTTTTTTTGATAACTGCCAGTCTGTGGGAGTAAGATGGTATCTCATTGTAGTTTTGATTTGCATTTCCCTAATAGCTAGTGATTTTGAGCATTTTTTTCATGTTCTTTTTAGCCATTTGTATTTCTTCTTTAGAGAAGTGTCTGTTCAAATATTTTTCCCGTTTTTTAAATGGGTTGTCTTTTTATTTTCAAGATATAAGAATTCTTTGTATATGCAGGATATAAGTCTCCTATCAGATATATGGTTACCAAATATTTTCTCCCATTGGTAGGCTCTATTTTCACTTTCATGACAAACTCCTTTGATGTGCAAAAGGTTTTAATTTTGTGGAGGTCCGATTTATCTATTTGTTCTTTTGCTGCTCATGCTTTGGTTGTGAAGTTCGTATCTTCTTGAGCAGGCCAGTTAGGGAATAAAGTGATGGATCTGAAACCTTGCAGAAAAATCATAATCATTGTACATGCGACATTCAGTACCTCCAAGATAACTGCTGGAAGATCCTTGTAAGGAATCCTATTTCGAAAGAGATTTCCTCTGGTAGTCAGGAGAATCCCCTGATATTCTCCAATGGCCTATCCCAAGGCATTGATGGCTGGGATAATCAATCAAAACAGTAAACAGCTGGGACTTCTTCCCTGTAATTACCAAAGGGATGGAATAATTAATGGTTCAAACAGAAAGTGCAAAGGTCAAACCAGCCCTGGTCTTGTCTCTTTCCCCACTTCACAGAACACCATGCAATTAAAACTGGGGCATTTGTAATCTGTAATGAGGAATTGTTTTCTGTTAATCAGCCCAAATGATCTCTTTTCAGTCTCTTCCTCTCTACTTGGGACTCATAATCTGTTTTTTTCTCATATTTCAATTGACACCCTTCCTTAATGAATTACTTGCCAAACTAACCTGACTTGCTCTTTTTTTAAAAAGCTTTATTCATTTTATTTAATTCTCTCCCCTTTCCCCCCACCCCACCCCAGTTGTCTATTCTCCATGTCTATTTGCGGCGTCTTCTTCTTTGTCCACTTCTGTTGTTGTCAGCGGCACGGGAATCTGTGTTTCTTTTTGTTGCATCATCTTGCTGTGTCATCTTGTTGAGTCAACTCTCCAAGTGAGCGGCACCATTCCTGGGCAGGCTGCACTTCCTTTTGCACCAGGAGGCTCTCATTATGGGGCGCACTCCTTGCGTGTCAAGCTCCCCTACATGGGGGCAACCCCGCATGGCACAGCACTCCTTGTGCACATCAGCACTGCACATGGGCCAGCTCCACACCGGTCAAGGAGGCCCAGGGTTTGAACTGCAGACATCCTGTGTGTTAGACGGATGCCCTAACCAATAGGCCAAGTCTGCTTCCCCCTAACTTGCTCTTGAAATTCATATCTTGTAGCTCAGACAAGAACCTAGAAAAATCCAACAACAATCTTAATATCCTTTATCTTTTTAGTCATATTGACCTTTGTAGCAGCTTAATATGGCTTATGAATTCCAGAAATAGATATTGGATTACGTTTTTAAACTGGTCTGCTCTTCTTGGCATGATTAAATTATGATTTGGGCTCTGATTAGGAGATATCAGTAAGATGATGTGTCCCTGCCCATTTGGTCAGCAGGGAACCACAGATAAAACACCACCACAGAGCAGAGGATTTAATCAGAGTTTTGATGCTGGAGTCTTGAGCTGGAGCCCAGGAAGTAAGCACAGAGAGGTACTTCATTGTGAGGAAAGAGAGAAGGCCCAGGAAGAAAAACAAGCTATTCACCAATAGTCTACAGCCAGCCTTGTAGAGATAACAGAGGAGCTGAGCTCAGAGAGAGGCAAGCCCTGGGGAGAAAGGAACCTAGGAAGCTTGAACCCTTCCATACATTGGCAGCCAACTTGCTCTAATGCATGTCAATAGACTGGTGAGGAGGTAAGTTGCATTTTATGGCCTGTTAACTGTAAGATTCTACCAAAACAAAATACCCTTTGTGAAAATCAACACATTTCTGATATTGTACATCAGCAGTTCTTTGGCTAACTAGTACAGAATTTGTACCAGAGAATGAGGTCCTGCTTTTCAGTTACCAAAATGTTGAAATGGTTTTATAAATGGGTAAGGAGCATTTTTGGAGGAATTGTGAGATGTTTGATGGAATATCTCTAGCTTGGAGGGAGGTGGGGCAAGATGGCATCCAAGTGAGTGCACCCTCATCATCTATCCTGAAAAAAAGTGTCTGAGTGGGACAGAATCCTGTCCAAGTGAGCTGTTTTGGGAACCCACAAATCAGGAGGTTTCTGGACATCAATCTGGTGAGAGTGTGACAAAAGGAGTACTTACTTAAGGTGCTGCAGGCAGCATTTCATGTTTGCTGTGTTTCCTCATTCTTGGTTTCTTCCTTTCTGTGTGTACTGATTGTGAATACCAATGCTATCCCCTTTCCTTTACATTTTTCTAACTTCTACCTTCTGTTGTTCTCTTACATTCCATCTCTTTGTTTTGCCACCAATTTTTGACTTTATTTCTAACACCTCTATTCTGTTTTCTATCTTTTGTTCACTCTTTATGTTATTATCCTTTCTTTTCACTTTCCCTCTCTCCTGATCACACTTTTAATTCAAATCATATTCTACTCCATATTAAGGTTACCATCTCATTGTAGGTACTCCACTTTTTTATTGTTATAACTACACAACTTACATGAGGTTAATATTCATTCTCCTAGCTCTCACATGGTTCTTCTGCTAACATTTACTATCAATAGTACTATTATACTATTCCTTTTCTTACCTTTTTCGCATTCCCAGCTCTAATATTTTCCTTCAGTGGAACTTAGACAACAAAAAGGAAATAGAATAAGAAGAACAAAATATCAAAGAGAAGACTTAACACACACACACACACACACACACACACAGAACATAAATAAAAACTCAAGCCTAGATGGAAAAATAATCAACTGAACAAACCGATCAAGAGAAAATGATGACCAGAGAGCAAAAAAAAAAAATTATCTACAGTAGGAATAACCAGGAAAGAATGGCCCAATCAATCCAATGAGCAAACTGAAATCCAGGAAGAGGACCAGAACACTGAGTAACTAATCAAAGCTCTCAAAACAAATAAAATGGACCAATTTAATGAAGTGAACGAAGAGATTAAGAATATTAACAAAAAAATTTGGAGAGCAAACAAAAGAAATGGTAAACATATGCAAAAAGATAACAGATATGATGGTGATGAATGGCACAATCCAAGAAATCAAAATTACACTCTCAACAAATAGCAGGAGATTTGAAGAGGCAGATGAAAGAATTAGTGTTATGGAAGACAGTACATCTGAACAGTAGAATTGATAAATAAAAATATAGAAAAAATCCAGCAGGGACTTCGTGAACTGAATGATAATGCAAAATGCACAAATATGCACATTATAGGCATCCCAGAAGGAGAATAGAAGGAGGACAGAAACGGTTTTGGAGGAAATAATGGCTGAAAATTTCCCAAACCTATTGAAGGATATGGATGCCCATGTCCAGGAAGCACAACCCACCCCAAAGAGCATAAATTCCAACAGACCTACCCCAAAACATATACTTGTCAATTTATCCAATTCTCAATACAAAGAGAAAATACTGAAGGCAACAAGAAAAAAAAGAAACATCACATACAAGGGAAGACCAATAAGATTAAGAGCTGATTTCTACTCCAAAACCATGGAGGCAAGAGGGCAGTAGTAATGACATTGTCAAGATACTAAAAGATAATAAATTCCACCAAGAATATTCTATCCAACAAAGCTGGCATTCAAAATGATGGAGAATTCAAAATATTCAAAGATAAACAGAAACTAAGATAGTATGCCTACAAGAAACTTGCCCTACAAGAAATACTAAAGAATTTCTGTAAGACGAAAGGAAAAAAAATAAAAAACAAGAGAGACAGTGTTGGAGCAGAGTGTAAGAACAACTTAAAACACAAAAAGGAAAAAAAAAATATGAGAAACCCAAATCTAAAGAAAATATGGCTAATGTAAGTCATTTCTTGAGAGAAATAACACCGAACATCAATGGATTAAACTAACTTATCTGGAGATACAGATTGGAAGAATGGATAAGGAAATATGACCCATCTATATTCTGTCTCCCAGAAACACATCTTAGACCCAGGGATTCAAGGAGATTGAAAGTGAATGTCTGGAAAACAATCTAAACATCAAAGAATAACCAAAAAAGGCAGGAGTAGCTGCAATAATAGACTTTAAATGCAAAACTAGTGTGAGAAACAAAGATGGACACTACATATTTGTAAAAGGGTAATCTTTCTAGAAGAAAGAACAATCATAAACATTTATGCTCCTAACCAGGGCACCTCCAAATATGTGAGGCAAACACTGGAAAAACTATGTGAAGGAATAGAAGCCTCCACAAATATAGTGGAGGATTTTAATACACCACTATCACCATTGTACAGAACATGTCAACAGAGAGTCAATAAGGAAACAAAGACTTTGAAAAATATATTAGAGGAATTGGACCTAATAGACATATACAGAACATTTCACCAAAGTACAGCAGGATAAACATTCTTCTGAAGTGCACATGGATCATTCTCCAAGATAGGCCACAGAGAACAACTCAATGAATTCGGATATATTGAAAACATACAAAAAGATTTCTCCGACCACAGTGGAGTGATACTGGAAATCTACAAGGGTCAGAGACCCAAATTAGGTACCAAGATATGGAAGTAAACCAACACACTCTTAGATAAACAGTGGGTCAAGGAGGAAATCTCCAAAAAAAATCAATAAATACTTTGAGACTAATGAAAATAACAACACAACATATCAAAACTTCCGGGATGCAGCAAAAGCTGTACTGAGAAGGAAATTCAAAAACATAAATTTATACATCAAAAAAGAAGAGCTAAAATTGAAGACCTACCTGCACAACTGGAGGAATTACTAAAAAAACAATAAACTAACTCCAAAGGAAGAAGAACAACAGTAATAATAAAGATCAGAGCAGAGCTAAATGAAATTGAAAATAAGGGCAAGAAAAAGTAAACAAAACTAAGGGTTGGTCTTGTGAGATCAATAAAGTTAGCAAATTCATAGTTAGACTAACAAATAAAAAAAGAGAGAAAATGCAAATGCACAAATTAAGAAATGAGAAACTGACTCCACAGAAATAAAAACTATCATAACAGCATACTTTGAAAAAATATATGCTAACGGAAGGACAATTTGGAGGAAATGGACAAATTCCTCAAAACACTTAAGCAGCCTACATTGACAAAAGAAGAAATTGATGATCTCAACAAACTGATCACAAGTAAAGAGATAGAATCAGTCATTGAAAACCTCCCAACTAAGCAGAGCCCTGGGCCAGATAGTTTCACCGTTGAATTCTACCAAACAATCCAGAAAGAACTAACACCAATTTTGCTTAACCACTTTTAAAAAAAAAAAAGAAATAGAAAGGAAAATTGCCTAACTCATCAATGATGCCAATGTTACCCTAATAACAAAGACAAACACAATCACCACAATAATGTAAATTTACAAACCAATCTCTCTATTGAACTTAGACTTGAAAATCCTGAACAAAATACTTGCTAATCATATTCAACAACACATTAAATGAATTATGCATCATGACCAAGTGGATTTCACATCTGGTATGCAAAGACGGTTCAACATAAGAAAATCAATTAATTTAATACATCACATAAACAAACAGAAGTAAAATAATCACATGATCTTATCTATAAATGCAGAAAAAGCATTTGACAAAATACAGCACACTTTCTTGATGAAAACTGTGTAAAATATAGAAATAGAGGGAAACTTTCTGAACATAGAAAAGGGCATATATGAACAATCCAAAGCTAACATCATTTACAATGGTAAAATCCTAAAAACTTTCCTTCTAATATCAGGAATATGAAAATGATGTCCACTATCACTCCTCTTATTTAGCATTGTGTTAGAATTATTTACTTCAAAACTGCGACCAGAACCAGATATAAAATGCCTCTGAAATGGAAAATAAGAAGTAAAAATTTCACTATTTGCTGACGACATGATCTTATACATAGAAAGCCCTGAAAAATCTGCAACAAAGATTCTAGAACTTATAAATGAGTTTAATAAAGTCACAGATTATAAGATCAACGCACAAAAATCAGTAGCACTTCTGTACACCAATAATGAGCAATCTGAGGAGGAAATCAAGAAAAAATACCATTTACAGTAGTAAATAAAATTAAAATGCCTAGGAGTAAATTTAAGTAATGATGAAAAAGACTTATACACAGAAACCTACACAACACTGTTAAAGGAAATCAAAGAAGATGTAAATAAATAGAGGAATATTCCCTGTTCATAGATAGAACGAGTAAATATCTTTAAGATGTCTATCCTACCAAAACTGATCTACAGATATAACACAATTTCAATAAAAATTAACACAGCATTTCTTACTGAAACAGAAAAACTAAGTTTAAAATTTATTTGGAAAGGAAAGAGGCCCCAAAAAGCCAAAGACATATTGAAAAAGAAAAAAAAAATGAAATGGGAAGAATCACACTACCTGACTTTAAACATACTATAAAGTAACAGTGGTCAAAATGGCATGGTATTGGCACCAGGATAGACCTACTGACCAACGGGACTGAATTGGGTGTTCTCATACACATCATCACATATACAGTCATCTGATATTTGACAAGACCACCGAGCCCACTCAAGTGAGAGAGAATGGCCTCTTCAGCAAATGGTGCTTGGAGAACTGGATATCCATATGCAAAAGAATGAAAGATTACCATCTCACACTTTAAATAAAAATCAACTCAAGATGGATTAAAGACCTAAATATAAGAGCCAAAACCATAAAGATCTTTGAAAACAGTGCAGTGATGCATCCTTAGGACCTTGTAATAGGAAAAGTCTTCATGAACTTCACACCCTGAGGGTGAGCAGCAAAAAAAAATAAATAGAAAAATGGACCTCCTAAAAATTAAACTCTTTTGTACCTCAAAGGAATTTGTAAAAAAAGTGAAAATACTGTCTACTCAATCGGAGAAAATATTTCGTAAACATATATCTGGTAGAAGACTAATATCCTGCATATGTAAAGAAATCCTATAATCTTGAAAATAAAAAGAGAAATAGCCCATTTTAAAAATGGGCATGAGATTTGAACACTTCCCCAAAGAAGAAATACAAATGGCTAAAAAGCACATGAAAAATGCTCAAAATCACTAGTTATTAGGGAATTTCAAATCAAAACTACAATGATACACCATCTTATTCCCATTAGACTGGTGGCTATTACAAAAATAGACTACATGTTTTGGAGAAGATGTGGAGGAATAGGAAACTTCATCCACTGCTGGTGAGAATGCAGAAGGATCCAGCCATTCTGGAGGATAGTTTGGTGGTTCCTCAAAAACTACCTATAGTTTTGCCATATGACTCAGCAATTCCACTGCTGTGTTTATACCCAGAAGAACTGAAAACAAGGATTATTCATTATTGCCAACCCAATGTCCCAAATGTCCATCAACAGATGAATGGATAAACCAAATGTGGTATATACATACAATGGAATACTTCTCAGCTGTAAGAAAGAATACAGTACAAACACACGGGATAACATGGATGAATCTTGAGGACCTTATGTTGAGTGAAGCAAGCCAAGCATTGAAGAACAAATATTACATGATCTCTCTGATATCAAATAAGCAAGCCAAGCTGTATCAAAGAGCTAGAGACTGTATGATAGGCATACAGGAAATTTTGGGGTAGAGGAAGGATGTGAACTGATGCCTATATTGGTGAAATCTATGATAAAGTGGAGGTAAGTAGTTGTAAAGGGAAGGATTAAGACGGGAGGAGCTATTGGTTGGGCTTAGCTGGATTGTGGGGGCGGGTTTGAGTTGGGTACAGGTTTGAGTGGGTCAGATGAGTTGGGGGGATGAGTATGGGGGGGGAGCAGATGAGGGGGGATGTTGTCGGATATGGGTGATTCATTTGACAAGGGTTGTTATCAGGATGGGTAAATTGTTCAGGGAGGGGGATCAGATACAAGGTCAGGCTTCTAGGGAGTGTGTGAGTGCTCATCTAGTCGTAGTGTGTTATAGCACTGAGTGGAGACCCATACAATGATTGGGAAGGTGTACCCTCATTCTGTGGAGTCCTGAAGTTCTGAAACAGAGGAAAGAGTGTCTCTCCAGAGAATTGGTGACTCTCAATGAGGGAGAACAATCTACTATGTCAAGCTCTCAGCATTGTTGCAAGTATCTGTGGATCTGGTCCTTCAAGCAGTGATGCTTGGTTGTCACTGTGTGTAATGAGTGTAGGTGGAGAGTAATAGAATAGATGGAAGCAGGAGTAACTTGGTGGCAATGGAAGTGTTCCCAAAGATCATGCAATGATGGATGTAGGATACGATAAATTTCACCAAAATTTATAAAAGTGTATAGTCTAAAATGTAAGCCATAATGTAAACCATAATGTAACTAAAAAATTTAGAAATGTACACATTCTAAACCCAGATGGAACTGTGTTTGGTAGCTGTTTCAATATCTATACATCAGCTACAGCAAATGTTATATGAGCATGTTAAAAGATCATTGCTGGGAAAGGTAGAAAATGGTTTGATGTTGGATATATAGGAATCCCCTATAGTGTATATGTGACTTAACTGTGACCTAAACCTTTTTTAAGACAAAATTAAAAATTAAAATTAAAGGATGTAGACAATGAGAAAGGAATGAAGAAATTGCTTTGCCACTGTACATACAGGACGCCATTTATTACATTGATGAAAGGCAAAATAACTTCTGATATTTTTCATTTTTAATGCCACAATTTATGTTTTACTTTATTTTAGCTTTTCTAAATTATTGTGTATTCTGTGTCCAATCTTTAAACCTATCAATACAGTTTCATTTTTCTACTAATTGAATTTGGCTATATACTAGGTTTCATTTTTGAAGAGTTTTTGGACCACAGAGAGGTTGAACTATGGCAGGGAAGGAACACTGGTGTGGGGTGTTTTTGATGGGGGACACATGGGTTGGAGGGAGTTCTCAAGGACATGTATTTAGAGTATATAAAAATGTTTGGATATTCTTTGGGTATTTTCATAGTAGCTGGAGTAACAAACAACAACCGAGGGAGTGCTGAGTTCCTAGTCAAGGGAACTCTATCACATTCCCCAATGGAACAGTAACAATCCCCAAAGTGCAATGGCAAACACCAGTGAAGGATGGTCCAATGATGAGCCTTTGATATGGATGAATATGTTCATGATCCTGTGTGCCTGAAATTTCAACTGGGCCTAGAGTTGCAGGATGCCTATGTGTTACCTCCTGAGAACCTCCAAGTTGCTCAAATGTTGCCACTCTATAAGCCCACTTCAGTATGTAAATGCATTACCTTCCCCCCAGCGTACAAAATGACTCCCAGGGATGAACCGCCCCAGTGCAGAGGGATTCCTCCCAATCAACAGCTGGTGATGTAACTAGAAAAAGACCTTGATAAAAGGAGGAAAAATTAAAGACCAATGAGTTTAAGTGGCTAAGAGTCTTCAACGTGAGTCAGGAGGTCATCAGAGGGATTGTCCTTATGCACATATCAGAAGGATCCCCGAGACAGACAAACTAGATACAACCACAGGTACTGGTGCTCCTGAGGGCTACAGAGACACAGAGATTCTACCATAGTGTAGATGGCTCTGGAGTTCAGAGCCTTGCCAGTGGGCACTACTTTAGAATTTGTGCTCCTGAGTGTGATAGATTTTGACTCAGATGTGACCTTTCTACACATGCCTCTTCTGTCACTTGTACTGAACCTGTGGTTGGTGTATACTCAAGAGACTTGAATGTCTGAACTGGCTATGTGCCAGCTGGGCCCTGAGCCTCAGCAGAGTTGTAAGAACTACTCTTCAGTTTTTTGGACTTACCCAGGTCAGCTAGCAGGGAGGTGAGGTTGGTCAACCACCACATCAAGTAACTGAGAGTCTACACTTGCAGGCAGGAGAATCCCATCCATCATCCATGTGGGATCTAAGTTTCCTCTATAATTAGAGGTGGAGTGGACATCACCATCCCCCAGTCATCAGGTTGGAGGAATAAATAAAGATTAGAGTGGACTTACTGGTATTCTACTTTAGAATTATTGCGACTCTAGCAATGGAAGAAATATATCGTTAATGTGGACACAGTGGACAAAGGAGTTGCTGAATGCAGGGAGAGGGAAAAATAAGTGTGATATTGGCGCATTTTCAGGACATGGAGTTGTCCTGAATGATATTGCAAGGACAGATGCAAGTCATTATATATCCTTCCACAACCCTCTGAATGGACTGGGAAATAGTATAAACCATAATGTAAACTATAATCCATGCTGTGTAGTAGAATACATTTCAAAACGTATTCATCAAATGCAAGGAATGTACCACACTAAAATAAATAAATAAGTAAAATAAAGACTGTTTTGTCCTGTAAAAAAAGGTCTTTGTAAATTTATAGACCTATAATGAGAAGAAATATTTGCAGAGGAATATGCATGATCTAAGTCACATGTGGGTGCTGTGTGTATTATGTGACACATAAGCAGGCCCATGAGCATCTCCTTCTGTGATCCAGTATTTGTCTAATGTTAGTAGAAAAGAGAAGGCAAACCAAGCTTTAAAAAATAGCTATAACCCCAGTTTATTTTGCATGCAGTGTGCTGATGATGCTTCATATATATTAAATGCAAAGATAGAGAATATTGCCATGGCAACCACAAAGTTAGAAGTTACTTAAAATTGTGAACTTGTTTTATGGCTTCTCAATAACTAAATGTAGTTTTGCCCTTTGCAGGAAGGTTGAATGCATTTTTAGATTTTGTTAGTTTTGTTATTTTGATTGTTTTGTTGTTGTTGTTGTTGTTAATAAAACCACTGCATTTCCACAGATATAAGGTTGTTTTTAAATGCAGATTGGAGAAACTTGTACTGCACTGCTCTATGTATATACATGTGGGGTGTACTTGTGTATGTGTGTGGGGAGGCACAGGTGGATACACCATTAGAAGACCAGATTAAGCAAATGATCCATTATTGACACCTATTCTCCCTTAACATTAGAAAATAACAACTCCATTTCTTCATGAAACTCATCGTGTTCCAGTCAATAACATCTAGTAGAGATATTTAATCAGTGTTTCCTTTCCTATATATAAAAGAGTGTACAATACAATTTACATTTTCTAAGATTCTGAAATAGTAAATGAGGCAGGAATGTGTGAAAATCAGTTGTATTTGAGCCTGACTGAGAACTGTGTTGAAAAAGCCCAGGGAACTTGTCTATAATCCATGTGCATGTTCATTAAACTCATGATCATCTTTAACCCACTTTTACTGCTGCTGACACCAAAGCCATCAGAAATAGAGTTAGAGTATACAGTACATTCTGTGAAAATTAGTGCTTGTGGAATGGTATGGCTCAAGTGATTGGGCTCCCATCTAGCATATAGGAGGTCCAGGGTTCAATACACAGGGCATCTTGGTGAAGGCAAGTAGGCCCTTGTGGTGAGCTGACCAGAGAAGAAAGCTGACCTGCACAGGAGTGCTGGCACAAAAAGTGCTGGCACACACAGATAGCTGGAACAGCAAGGTGATGCAAAAAAAAAAAAAAAAAAAAGAGAGCGAAAAACACACAGAGGAGAGACCATGAGAGATGCAGCAGACCAGAGAGCTGAGGTGGTGCAAGAGATGAGCATCTTTCTCACTCTGGAAGGTTCCAGGATAATTTCCCAGAGCTGCCTAATGAGAATACAAGCAAACACAGAAGAATACACAGCAAATAGGCACAGGGAGCAGACAATGGGTGGTTGGGGAATAAACAAAAAATTTTTTTAAATAGTGCAGGATCATGCTCTCGCAAGAGCACCATGAGGAAGCAATGATCCTATTTGATCAAAGACATTGAAAATGAATAATCTCCCTATAGTCATACAGCACAGAAGGATCAGCATTTAGGAGCACATGCAATTTCAGGGACTATTTCTGTAGCAGATGCATAGCAGGCCTGGGAGAGAACTTGTGAACTCATTGTTCCCCTGAGAACACTCCAAGCCTTATACCCAGCACCACCTGGGTCACGGGATGGGAGATGAAAAGCAAACGTTCAGTCATTTAGTTTTCAGAAGTGTTAACTGGTCAAAATGACAATAATGGTCATGTATGGACTCTTCCTTCAAGAATATTGACACTTTTGGGCACATGCTCATGGAAATATATTGGGGACTGCATAGCACGATTTTGGTTTCTTTTAACAGAAAATACAAATGATATATAGATTTACCCTATCCCATTATAACAGTTTCCTTCCTCTCTCTCAGTATTAAAGAAAAGGTGTAATGGACGATTCTGGAATAGCTTCAGAATCTACACTCAAAAATATTCCACTCTGTCTCTGAAGACAGGATTAAGCAATGTCTGACTTGTTCTCTGGACAGTCCTCTATAACAAGTATAACAAGGCTGACGGTACTTGAGGAGAGCATCTAATATGAGAAATCTGTCTGTTTGAATGGGATCCAACAGGGCACTTCTGAGAACTGCATCTCAAGAGCCCTGGTCCTGAAATGGTTGGAGTGTCAGCCTCTGAAAATCATTACATGGGAGCTGAGATATTAGGACTCAATATTCCCCAACAGAGATAAATCCCTTACTGTGTCCTAAAAACTGAGTCTATAGAGTTCAGAACTATGTAAGGGAAGTGCAAATCTCCTTAAGCTCTGTCCTCTACTGGGTTGAAAAGCTGAGTGCTGAGTCTTGATCCATGATTCCCAGATTCCACCATATACAGGTTTTGTTTTGGTCTCCAGCTGCTGATCGTCCCTTCCTGTGACTGCTCTGGGTTGGAAATCCCACGGAGACAAAAAGACTTCTCTTCTCATCCTGAACCAGCTTCACCTTCTCCTTTTACTTTCTCCATAGGTAATCTGTCACTAGTCACCTTAAAGATGCCTGGTCCTGGGTTGATGAAACTTACCCAAATCCTTAAGCTGACCTGCATCTGCTCTGGTTTCTCACTCAGAACTTCTGGAATGATGTTGCCTGAAACCATTATCCCCCAGGGAAGGCACTGGTGTTTTTTGCAACCACATGGTGGGATGATGGTAAGTTTTATACATTGTTCCTAAAGAGAGAGCTCACAATCTTCAAGAACACCCCAAAAAGGCAGATCTTAGCAATAACAAACATAGACCCTGTAGACAGTCACCTATTACTAAAATTGGATAGTACAGAGCCACAGCCACAGGGTCCCTTCATACAAAACCAGGAGCTGGTTCTCAATTGAGCCCTGACCTCTGCAGTAAAGAAGAATTCATTGGAGATTACAATTACTGTAATTCCCAAGGGTTTTCTGTTCTCCTCCCCCCTTACCAACAATCTCCTCCATCATTATGAGACATTCATTGTATTTGGTGAATACATCTCTGAAGCACCGCTGCACCTCATGGTCAATGATCCACATCATAGCCCACACTCTCCCATGTTCCACCCAGTGGGCCATGGGAGGACATGTGGAGGGGTCTTATATCAAAAAGACGTGGCAGAAAACAGAGTTTGAAGTTTTGGTCCTGGAGCCTAAGAAGTAAGTACACAGAAAAGCTTGGTCATGAGGCAGAGGTCCTGGGAAGAGAGATGAGCCATGGACCTGACAATTCACAGCTGACCTTGTGGAGAAAACAGAGCAGCTGAGCCTGGAGATAAACAAGCCCTGGGAGAGAGATGAGACTTATCCCAGCCTGCAGCTGATATAGGAGGAAGCTGGGACCATGGAGACTTAAGAGGGAAAGGAAGGTTGAACATCACCAGCCATCTTGTTCCAACATGTGGTAGCAGATTTTGGTGGGGGAAGTAACATGCTTTATGGCCTGGTAACTATAAGCTTCTACTCCCAAATAAATGCCTCATTTAAAAGCCAACAGATTTCTGGTACTTTGTTTGCATCAGCACCCCCTTTGGCTGATTGATGCACATGTATTTATTAAATTATTTGATGTAAATTTGGGAAAGCACCAGTAGATAATAAAGCAGGAAAAAATGCCTAAAATATGATTATTCATTTCCTTTGTATTGAAGAAGGAAAACATACTTCATTATTCAAAAAATGATTTTTGAAACAATAAAATAACATTAAAAATCTAATCATAGAATTTTTACAGTGAACGTAAGAATGAAAGTGAAGATTCAGGTCTTTCACATGATAGCTGTGAGCATTAAATTTTTGGACCAGGGAATAATTGTATCTCCATAATGCTCTCATAGATAACCAAGATAAGAAACTTGACCCCTGGAATAATAGCCACCTACACTTGACACAAAGAAACAAAGCATATGAAATCAGATGAACAACAAGGCCAAATCACTACAGCAAAGCATTTATCTTGAAATCATAATCTTAAGTTTGATCATAAAAAAAATTGTACAGAATTTTAGGAAAAGTCAACCACAAAAATGAATGGTCATACTGTAAAGTAAACAAATTAAAAATAATACTATTCTCACAGAGCTCACTGAATGAGCAAAGACCACCACGAGAAACAAGGGAAACAAAAGTCTTTGGGGATAGTGTTCAAAATATATGTCATTGAAATTCAAACAATAGTCATTAAGTAAAAAGCTATGGGGAGTGGGTGTGGCTCAAGCACTTGGGTGACTGCCTCCTATATGGGAGATCCCGGATTTGGTTCCTGGTGCCTTTTAAAGAAGATGTGCAGACACAATAAGCAGACAATGAGCAGCCACAGAGATAAGAGAGTGTGCACAATGTGCAGATTAATGAGGGGGAAATGAGTAAATTAATCTTTTCTAAAAAGTTATGTTTGAGAAAATAGAAATCATAATGAAAATAAAAATGATACATTGTAATTCAACTAATTAAAAAAAGATATGTATGCCTATGTTATTGAAGAAAAAAGGAAATACCTAGCTACAGATAAGAAAAATATATTCACAAACCCCATATCCACCAACTGACTTGTAATGTCAATGTATAGAGAATTCTCAAAATCCATCAGTAAGTAAAGAAGGCACGCAATTATAAAACAGGTAAAGACTCAAAAATCTGTTACAGCCATTCTAAATACAAAATGTGAAGATAAAAATACGCATATAGAATGGTAAATAAAATTAGTTTCCATTAGGGAAATGCAAGTCTGGTGTCTGGGAGTTGTGTATCCCAGAGAAAAATATTTTTAATCTCAAAACATTGCTGTGGGGGAAGCAGATTTGGTTCAATGGATAAAGCATCTGCCTACAATGTGGGGGGTCCAGGGTTCAAACCTAGGGCCTCCTGACCTGTGTGATAAGCTGGCCCACATGCAGTGCTGATGTGCACAAGGAGTGCCATGCCATGCAGGGGTGTCTCCCATGTAGGGGAGCCACACGTGCAAGGAATGCACCCCTTAAGGGGAGTCGCCCAGTCCGAAAAAAGTGCAGCCTGCCCAGGAGTGGCACTGCACACACGGAGAGCTGATGCAAAAACAAAAAAAGAAGGTACAGATTCCCAGTGCCACTGAGAAGAATACAAACGGACACAGAAGAACACAGAGCGAATGAACACAGAATTCAGACAAATTGGGTGTGGGGGGAACGGGAGAGAAATAAATTTTAAAAAACAACAACATTGCTGTGGGTATGAACCCATTTTATAGTTGACCTTTTTTTTTAAATTTTTAATTCATTTTTTAAAAATATTACATTCAAAAAATATGAGGTCCCATTAAACCCCACCGCCCCCACCCCACCACTCCCCCCATAGCAACACTCTCTCCCATCGTCATGACACATCCATTGCATTTGATAAGTATATCTCTGAGCATCGCTGCACCTCATGCACATCATAGCCCATACTCTCCCACGTTCCATCCAGTGGGCCCTGGGAGGATCTACAATGTCCGGTAATTGTCCCTGAAGCACCACCCAGGAAAACTCCAAGTCCCGAAACCGCCTCCACATCTCATCTCTTCCTCCCATTCCCCGCAACCAGGAGCCACCATGGCCATTTTTCCCACACCAATGCCACATTTTCTCTGTGGACCTTGGATTGGTTGTGTCCATTGCACATCTATGTCAAGAGGAGGCTTAGATTCCACATGGATACTGGACGCAATCATCCTGCTTTCAGTTGTAGGCACTCTAGGCTCCATGGTGTGGTGGTTGACATTCTTCAACTCCATGTTAGCTGAGTGGGGTAAGTCCAATAAATCAGAGTGCAGGAGTTGAAGTCTGTTGAGGCTCAGGGCCTGGCTATCATATTGTCAGTCCAGAGATTCAAATCCCCTGGATATATCTTAAACCCCAGCACCAACTACAATTCCAGTAAAGTAGCATGAAAGGCTTGTGAAAAGAGATCCCATCTGTGTCCAGCTCTATCGCACAGAAACACCAGCTCCAAAGAAGGGCCAACTGACATGGCAGTGAACCACATCTGCCATGGCCATAGAACCTGTGGGTATCTTTAGCCCTCAAAAGAACCAGTACCTGGGGTTGTATCTACTTTATCTGTCTCTGAGACTCTGCTCAGTTGTGCATAAGGGCAATCCTTCTGACAACCTCCAGGCTCTTTTTTAGAGACTCATAGCCATATAAACTCATTTCTGCTTTCCATTTCCCCCTTACATTAGGTCAAACAGCATTTTAAACTCCTGTTATTATATGTAGACAGTGATATTCTGCTGGTCCACACTGAACCTTTAATTCAAGGGCATTTTCTAGTTGCATCATCAGCTGTTACTTGATAGTGATCCCTTGGTTCCAGGGAGGCTCATCCCCGGGTGTCATGTCCCACGCTGGGGGGAATGCATTGCATTTACATGCTGAGTTTGGCTTTGACACTGGCCACATTTGAGAAACATGAAGGCTGTCAGGAGGAAACTCCTAGGCACAGTGCTGCTCTAGGCCTTGTTCTTATTTCAAGCATATAGGCTCACAAGCATAGTCATTAGTATCAGGAGCTCACTGTTGGACCCTCCTTCCTTCCTGGCCCTTACCGTTGCACGTGGGGGACTGCTGCTGCTCCCCTAGGAACCATGACAGAGCACCCCCGGCCAGGAACCCAGTACTCTGCCAGCTGTTGTTTTTAATTGATGCCACTATGAATATATCCAAACATTACCATGCACCCTGGACATATGCCCTGTATAACTCCCTGTCAACCATATATCACCTGTCAATAACATCCTATACCAGTATTCCTCCGCTGCCATTGTTGAACCACTCTGTGATCTAAAACTTCCTGAAAAGTGAAGCCCAATATAATGTCAGGATCCCTTACTAATAAAATGGAATATAGCGATGGGTTTAAAGTTTAGATATAGAATACGTATTGATTTGGAAAAATTCTACATTCTATCTTTTTCTTTTTTTTTTCGTAATTATTGAGCTTCTCTTCACAAGAGCCATAGATCACAGTAATTCATATATACAATATACAGTACTCCCACACATCCACAATAAAACCTTTTCCCTTCCACAGCGATATTCTTATGATTTATTCATATCATATTTACTTAAACTGATGTGCAGACTCTGAGACAATAGCTTTCAAACAAGCTGACATCTGTGCTTACATTGTGGTCCATACTTTAGGATATAGAGTTTTCTAAATTTTTAGTTATCCTATGTTTTACCTTATGGTTTACATTATTATTCTGTCATCCCCTATATGTTTTTGGTGTAATATTACATGTTTTATAGCCATCCTTGTGTACTCTCGCGAAACTCCTCTCTTACCCCTGCATTTTATAGTTGACATTTTGATAAGGTTAATTTGGTTAACGTTTGAGTCCACTGAATTAACATGTACCTTAATATTATTGTATCTATCCTTTATTAGGAGAATGAAATTCATATACAGAGAGTGAAAGTTGCAGAGAAAAGTCAAAAGCTGAAAGTCAATGGAAACTAGGAGAGCATGCAAAATAGAGGGGAAGCTTCATATCCTTTCAGACTTCAGCCCTTGAATTTACCCCTACATTTTTTATTTCAGTGATCTTTGCCTATTTAGTACATATTTCTTTGCATTCTCCTTTTCATTCCTTTACTTTTTGTTACTATTATAGTTTATTTCTGTTTTTTAAACTTGAAAGACATATAGATGTATCATTGTCAATGAATTTTCAAAAATAAGTCTCTTTTTCAATCACCAAGAATGAAATAATATTAACTGCCTAGCCCTGTGAGGAGTAAGCAATTCATTAACATTTTTCTTCCTTTCTAAATCCCCAGATCATCTTTCTATTAAAATGACCTGATGTACTACAGCCAGGATATTTTTATTGTTCTGAAGTAATAAATATACTTTTTTTATGTCATTAATTTTTACACTTAGTCTGATTTTCCAAACGGAAAGAAATTTTGGTTTCTCAATTGTTATGAAAAATAGCATATATTGTGAGGTTTAACTGAAATTCTAACTCTGACCATCTCCTTTATAACACGAGGATTTTTCTGAAATCCACTACATTATCTTTGCTTTTAACTTTAATTCTCATATGCTTTCATTGATCTCTGGTTATCAGTTTTATGTATATGTATCTTGTCCCTCCAATTATATCAATCTGCTCCTTTGGGGACAGAGCTGATTCTTATAGAAAGTGTCTTAGTGGACAATGCTTCTGGCACATTTTTGTGGGTCATTCAGTAACTCAGTCAGGCTACCTGGAAAGCCCCCACAAGTGAACTAAAAGTGAGGGCTTGGCAGAGTGACAGAAGATGTCAGTTTGGCTCAACAATGGGTAGAGTTAGAGTCACTGACAAAAAGAAATAAAAACAGTATGGCATGGAAGCAATCTAAAGTTGGATACCAAGGACTTAGATGGAAAGACAACAATCTTTACCTGAACAGGAGTGAAAAAGAACATGACTATCCGCAAAGGCAAAAGATGCTAAGCAGTGCACTAATGCTTTTTGTTTAAGAAGCTTTAGATTACATAAATGTTAAATAAAAGATATAGGGTATTCCCATATGCCTCACCTCCTCCCTTTCCCACACTTTCCCACATTAACAACAGCATTCATTAGTGTGGTACATTTGTTACACTTAATGAATACATATTGAAGCATTGGTATTAACCATGGGTTATAATTTACATTCTATTTTACATTCATCATGCACATTTCTGTA
Organism: Dasypus novemcinctus; assembly: GCF_030445035.2. Classification (NCBI taxonomy): domain Eukaryota; kingdom Metazoa; phylum Chordata; class Mammalia; order Cingulata; family Dasypodidae; genus Dasypus; species Dasypus novemcinctus. The sequence continues at coordinate 56,856,113 of NC_080691.1, read as the reverse complement.
GGCTATGACAAAATACACAATGGCTTATATTTATAATGCACGATATTCATCATTGCAAAGTCATGCATGACAATTTCAGTGTCCCAAAAATGCCCCATATTAAGCCTAATCTTCCCTTTCCCTCCTCTTAGAATCTCTGGTGGCCACTAGCTTTACATCAATGATACAAGTTTTTCCATTGTTAGAAAAATAATAAGTCTATAATAGAATAAGTCTACTTTAGTCCATTGCTTATTACCCAATCTTGAGGATTTTGGGATGGTGATGCCCACTCTCTTTCTAATTGAGAAGAGTCTTATGTCCTATGGGACAGATGTATAGAACTGTCAACAGCAAACTTGTTAAACATATGTCCCAGAGACTTAAGTCATTGGTCCATTCATGTACCAGCTGAGCCCTGAATCTCAGCAGACTTGCAACACCTATTCTCAAGTTCAATGGATTCATTCACCCAGGACAACTAACAAGGAGATGATGGACAACAGGCATTCCGAGGAACAGAGAATGCACTAATTCTTAAAGGAGATGGGTGCTATTATCTCTGGTCCTCTGAGGTGAACACTGAGGCTTTGAAAAGTTAAATAATTGGCCCAAATTATATATTTTATTATAGCTTGCAAGAAGCAGAACTTACAAATGATCCAGAAATTGGGATAAGTAACCACTGGGTTAACTGGTCTAGAATTCTATAAACTACTCTTTTTTTTTTTTTTAGCAAATTTGTATTGCCTTTTTTGAAAAGGTACATAGATTACACAGGAGGGTGAAACTCCTTGAGGGATTTCCAGAAAATTCATTAAGGAGAATGCAATGAAAAGTCATGGGAAATCATTTATTCAGAGATTGGGAGGTTGCATGCATCAGTAATTTTGTTTCTGTGATGGATATTGTTGGAGGGGGTTGGCAAATAATTGGGTATCTGATGGCTGACTTTGTGGATATCAAGTGGAAATTTTACTGCTTTGAGAATAAGAGAATGTGTGAAATCTGTGATTTAGGAGTCTTTCCCTCATAAATTTATGTGGATCTCTGGTAACCTTTCCTGGCTCAGTGGTTAAATAGCTGTAGATGAGGAGCACATATCTTCATTTTTTTCCTAATGTTAGATGAAACAATACTTCAACTCTGTGAGTAGAATTGTTATCAATGAGTGTGATAATCATGCACACATTAGGTCACTGTGCCAGGCAGAGTTCCAGATCATTCCCACTGCCATTCACTAATTTCCCTATAGAATATATCCAGGAAAAAATGCACTGCCATAATGATTTTGTTAATAAAATATCTAATAGATTCCAAAACATATATATATATATATATATATATATATATATATATATATATATGGCTCCCTTATACCCCAGTGCATATACCCCCCCCCACTGCACTGCTATACAGCATGGATTTTAGTTTACATTGTAGTTGACACTCTTTCCCAATCCATTCGGTGGCTTATGGCAGAATATATAATGTCCTGTATCTGTACCTGCAATATCTTTCAGGTCAAAACCAAGTCCTGAAAATGCCTATATATCATATTTCTTCTTCCCTCTCCCTGCCTTCAGCAAGTCCCACTGCCACTGCCTCCACATCAATGACACCATTTCTTCGATTGCTAGGGTCACAATAGTTGTACAGTAAAATACAAGTAAGTCCACTCTAATCCATATTTTATTCCCCCATCCAGTGGAACCTGTGATGGTGATGTCCACTTCACCTCTAAATCAAGAGGGGGCTTTGAACCTACATGGCTGATGGATGTGATTCTCCTGTATGCAGCTGTAGACTCTCTCAGATCCCTGGTGTGGTGGTTAACCATACTCACCTCTCTGTTAGTTGACCTGGGTAAGTCCAAGGAACTGGATAGCAGGTGTTGCAACTCTGCTGAGGTTCAGGGCCCAGCTGGCACATGACCGTCTAGAGATTCAAGTCTCCTGAGCACACACCAAACCCAACACCAACCACGGGTTCAGTAAAAGTGACAGAAGAGGCATGTATAGAGAGGTGATATCTGAGTCCAACTCCATCACACTCAAGAACACAAATTCCAAACTAGGGCCCACTGGCAAGACACTGAACTCCAGAGGCTTCTTCCATGACTGTAGAATCTGTACATCTCTGTAGGCTTCAGGAGCACCAGTACCTGGGGTTGCATCTATTTTGGCGGTTTCTGGGATCCTGCTGAGATGTGTGTTAACTTGAACCCTGTGATGTCCTCCTGACTCATTTTGAAGTCTCTTAGCCATATAAACACTTTTGTCTTTACCATTTCCCCCTTTATTCGAGGTCTTTTTCTAATTGCATCACCAGCTGGTGATGAGTAGTAATTCCTTGGCACCAGGGAGGCTCATCTCCATGAGTCATGTTCCACACTGGGAGGAAGGTGATGCATTTATTTGCTGAGTTTGGCTTAGAGAGTGGCCACAGTTGAGCAACATGGAGGCTCTCACAGGGTAGCTCTCAGGCACCCTGTAGCTCTAGGCCTAGCTAAAATTTGATGGACACAGGCTCATAAGCATAGTCATCAGTATCAAGGGCCCATCACTGGAACATTTTTCTTCACTGGACTTTGCCCTTGCACTTGGGGGATTTTTGCTGTTCCATTGGGGAATGGGACAGAGCTCCCCTGGCTACAAATTAAGCATTCCCTCAATTGTCGTGTGCAACTCTACCTACCATGGCAATACCCAATGAATATCTGAACATAATATACCCTATAGACATGCCCTGGAGAAATTCCTCCCAACCATATATCCCCCATCAATGACAACCCACAACAGTGCTTCTCCCCTGCTATAGTTGAACCCTTCTGTGATCCAAAACTTCTTAAAAAATGAAGCCTAATAGATCGCCAAATTCAGTTAGCAGGAAAGTGAAATGTAATGATTGGTTTAAAAATTTCTGGTTTACATTTTTGACTATAAAATTTTTAAAAATTTCGGTGAAATTTAACATGGACTATATCGATCATTGCATGATCTTGTGGAATACTTCCATTGTCCCCTGTTATCCCCTATTTCATCTATTCTATTCCTCTCTCCCCCTCCCCTTGGGGTCCACAGTGACAACCAAGATTCACTGCTTGAAGAACAAGACTCATAATCTTGAAACAATGCTGAGGGTTTGGCACACAGTGTGTCCTCCCCAACTGGGAGCCAATCATGCTCTCGAGAGACACCCTCTCCTCTGTTTGAGCACATCTTGCCTCGCCAAGATGGGGGCACAACACCTTCCCAGTCATTGTATGTGTCTCCAACCACTGATATAACACACTACAACAGATGAGCACTCACATTCTCCCTAGAAGACTGCCCCAGGTGCACCCTGTAATAGAAACCCCCGTAAAACACCTTAAGCAATAACCCTTCATTGTAATATTTTCTGAAGTGTTTTCTCAACATTATAGTTTCAACAATGTACCTGACTACTCCCATGTTCACAGGCTCCCCCTATTCCTGCCTCCGAATTCCATGGATCATCTTACCCATCCTCCCAACCCTAGCACCCCATAAGCTTGCAAAGCCCCACCCAATATTATCCCTATGCACCCATCTTAACCCTTCAGACTTGGCAGACCAAGGGGAAGGGGCATGAGTCAGGGATACCCCTCTTCCATCTCTGATCTGGTCCCAGGACCTGGCATTGGGTGGGAGGCTACAGCACTCAGCCAGGTGTGGCTCTTCCTGGCTCTGCCTGGGTGCCTTCTGGCAGTGTCTCCTCAGCCGAGTGTCCAGTCTGTGGTCATAAGAGCTGCCGTGCCACTTCCCCATCCATGGCCTCCTCCACAAGCCCCTTGTTTCTGTCACAGTTGCCGTAGAGGCATGAAGTGGCAATCTCTCCATTGTCTATGTGTCATCCTCCGCTTCCTCATTTGAGGTCTGTTTTGCCCACTAATCCTAATTCCAGGTCCTGCTGTCCTCGGGGCCTCAGTGCTGCATGCTCACTGCCTTCCTGGCACCAGTTCTTTGCCATGTGTGGAGGTGAATGGCGCCTACCCAGTGCCCGCCTCGCCCATGAGCCCCCTTCCCATTTCCTCAGGCCCAGGCTGTTTGTAGAGTGGAGCCGCCTCTAGCAGAGGGTACAAGCTCACTGTACCCCCAAATGCCTCACTCAGCAGAACCCAGGCTGCTTTCAAAGCTGCGGGTGGAGAACAGTGAAGAATCTTTAGGTGGCCCCACCATCTCTGGGGGAGGAAGATGCTCCCCTGAATGTGCTGATGCTACCCCAAGATCGGTTTCTCCCCACGGGTGTGAGAGATGACTTGGAGGTCCCAAGATAATGGGCCAGGGGAGCACATGGTTCTTGCGTGGAGTTCATGGACTCAGGGCCGGATGTGGGGTATACCAGGGCCATGGTGAGGGCATCGTCCAAGCAGACCACCCCTTAGACACAGGCACCCGTGCTGTCCTTCGTTGGCCATTCCTGTTGACCCCTTAAATTAATTCTGATTTGGTGTGTCAGCAAGGTGGGTGTCCTTGCCAAGGAACAGTGACTCCACTGGCATCACCACTTCCTCAACCTGGTGCTACACGCACCTCTAATGAGAATCCTTGCAAGGCGATAGCAAGACTTGGTGAGCCTTTTACAGTGCAGCCAAGAAAGATGGCCATTGAGCATAAAACAGCGGCCTTCCTCCCTCAGAGTTGGAGAGCCGCCACACTGAGTACAGCCAGGCAAGCCCTGTATCTGCCGGGTGTCTCAGAGCACTTACATTGCCGTAGGCACAAAAAGCCTTAAAAGGGGTAAGAACGCAGCTTGTCTTGAACTTACTTGAAGCCAGGGTGTCTTCCGAGAAGAGCCTTCCAGCATCTTGCTGGAAACCAGAGGGAGGAGCTACAAATGCCCACGGCTGGCCTGAGTCTGCAAACTGAGGTCCGGAGTTCCAGGTTCTGGAACATTGCTGAGGGTGTTGCTGGAGGAGGACCTGGCAGCCCCGACCCGCATAGCTCGTTCTAGAAAATTCGAGTCTCCGGGGCCTGATAGGGCCTCCTCTTCCTGCAGCTCCTCTGCTGGGCTGCAGCTCCTGCGTCGCCCATACCCCCGGGGTTTGGAGCAGACGGTAGCCTGGGGGAAAGCCCTGGTGAGTGTAGGAGACGGGCTGTGTGACGGGCTGTGTGACGAGGGAGATGGAGCAACACAAGGATACTCATTGCCCAGGGGCGCCACGGAGTCCTGCACGGGTGGAGGCTGTGGGGCAGGTGGGAGCCGACCCCTGGGCAACCTGGATGGGCTTCCCAGAAGAGGGGCTTCCACCAAGGTCCTGAGGGAAGCTAGGCGTCCTGTAGGGCATAAAGCCGGGAGCAGGCCTGCGGACTCCACCGCCCTCCGATGAACAAAGGCCCCGCGGAGGTTGGCAGGCAGGGTGCTGACCGGGGCCGTGATGCTGAGTCTCACTGTCCTCTCCTCCCCGACTCCCATGACGCTAGGCGTTGCTCTGCTGCCTCTGCCTCTGTCTGGGCTGACAGGAGCCCTCCGCCTGCGCTGGCCACGTGACCCTGTCCCCTCCAGGCCCCTGGAGGGGGAGCCCGGCCTCGGCTGCCCGGGAAGCAGACTCCTCGTCCTGCACAGGGAGCACCGAGGGGGCTCGCGTGTCTTGCCCCAGCGCCGGACCCCTGTCCAATGCGTGTGCTGTGGCACCCCCAGTCCCGGGCTGCCCCCGCTGTTCGAGTGGGGTGCGGGGGGGGGCGTGCCCGCCTCAAGGAGGGCCCAGGCCATTCTCAGGACCTGTGGGGTTCCAGTCCTCGGCCAAGCTGGAAGGCTCTGCCCCACCTGAACACTGAGACAACTTCTCCAGGGACGCACATGGCCAGCGAGGGCCTCTGTACCTCCTAGCAGCCCCTTTAGCCCTGACTCCTTCCATGGAGCAGGAAGGCGGCATTTGCCCCAGGCCGCATGGAGGCTCTGGGGCTCCTGTGCGTGACATTAGCCAAGCGGTGCCCCGTGGGCCTTTGTTCAGGAAGAGCAGGACCCCCAGCCGTGGCCTCCAGAAGGCGCTGGGCAGGCAGCTCTGGGCTGAGGGTGTCCCTGCTTGGATTGCTCCGTTTAATATGCTGTGACTTCTCATGACCGTTCACAAGTTTAGGGTGATGCTCTAGCGTGTTTTAGAAAGGTGTTAGGGTGCAACAGGCACTCGCTCACTGTCACCAGTGTGTTCATTCAGGAGCCATTTCCTGACCCTGCATGTACTGCACATCGACAGCCCCTGCCCTTTTCCCCGAGCCCCATACGGGCTAGGTAACCACCCACCTCAGGGCTCCACCCTTGACCACCAGAGCCCAGCTTCTGGATGCTCCTCCCCGAGGCCCCATTCAGACCTCTGGTAAAACCCCAATCCAGCGCCCTGACCAGCCCCCAGCCAGCTCCCTATCCAGGCCCCATCCAACCCCCACACCCCCTGAGCCCCGCCATCCAGTCCCATCTCCAGGCCTCTGGTCCATCCCCTGGTCCATCCCCTCAGCCCCCATACAGTTCCCCGCCTAGCCCTCTAAAGCCCTCTTCTCTGCCCGCACAGCTCAGGCATGGACACCAGGTGGCGCTGCCGTCCTCCAGCCAAGTGGGCAGTCGGTGCTCTGCTTGACCGCCATGCTGGCCACTTTTGCCATCCTCTCCTGAGCTGCCCGCTGCGGGCCCGGAGGGCGGCCGCCCCAGGTATGTGTGGGCCCGCTGGGCAGGTACAGTCGGGAGCCTGTCTAGCTGATGGCTGCTACTTCCCTCACCATTTGGGAGCAGGGAGTTGGGAGGGGCGGGCATCCTCAGCGGGTTTCCCTGCCCGGCTCCCCGCAACCCCAGCCCCTCCTCACCTTGACACAGCATCTCCCTGGGGATCTGCGGGAAACCTAGGATGGGGAGGGGCTTTCCCCATGCCACCTGCTGGACCCGAGGGTCTGGTTGGAGCTCCAGGAATGCCTGAAGCCCCGCGGTTCCTTTCCAAACGGACAAAGAAGAGTCCGCGTGCCCATCAGCACTGAGTGGGGCATCCCCTCCCAGGGCCCTTCCCTCCACCAGCCAGACCCCAAGCAGCTGAGGGGGACGTGGTGGGGGTGGCAGGAGACCCACAAGTTCCTTCAGGTTCTGTGCATGGCAGGTGGCAGGCCTGGGCCAGGGACCTCCGGCCTGTGCTTGGGACTTTCATTGGGGCCTCAGCTGACAGCTTAGCTGACAGCACTGAGGGTGACAGATATGACCTGGGGCCTCCAAGTGGATGGGCTAGATGATAATCCAGCAGACAAAATGAAGGCATAGAGCTTTTCATGAAGCCGTCAGTGGGGTAGAGGAGGGGGCATTTACAGTAGGTGGTCAGAAAGTCTCTGGGGGAGGTGTTTGAGCTGGGACATGTGAAAGCCACCAAGATGCCAGCTGGTGCAAAGGCCCCAGGGCTGGGCAAGACGGTGCCTGAGAAGCAGAAAAGTGTTCAAGGGCAGGGGAAGGGATGAGCTGAGGCAGAGGCAGAGGCACAAGGTCCCTGCAATGAGCTGGGTGTCAGCAGGCAGCATGACCTCCAGCGGGGTGGGGTGTGTTCACCCAAGGCCCTCCCCCTCATGCCCCCCTGTGTCGCAGCTCCGTCAGCAACATCAGGAACCAGCACCACCACATCCACGCCAGCCAGTCCTTGGCCATGCTGCTGGCCCAGGTCCTGCTGCTCGTCAGCTTCCCCCTCCAGCCTGGCATGATGGGTAGGCACTGTCCATCCATCCTGCCCTGGCCTCCTGTCCTCCTGTTCCATAGGGACCTGGCCCTGCCCATTGGTGTGACAGTGGAGTTCAGACCTACCCGCCCCAGTAGCTGGCTGGGGTGGGGTCAATATACAGCTGCTTCAGCCACAGCCAGCTCTCAGGTCATGGCAGAAGGCTGGCAGCCATTCCAAGTGGCTCCACCCACCCAGCTGCCTGGCCCTGAGTCCTGGCCTTGACTTGGCCCATTGACCCATGCACAGCTCTGGCTGGTTTTGTCTTTTTATGGAGGTGAAGTTCACATGATATAAACCAGCCACTTTTCATGAACAATTCAGTGGCATCTTTCCTGTGCCCAAGACTGTGCAACTACTACCTCTGTCCAGTTGCAAAGCATTGTCCTCACCCCAAGTGCTAAGCAGTGCAGGACTCTTAAATGGCACACTGAAACCTGTTTCTCTCTCCCATCACACAGAGTTCTGGCTGCCTCTGTACAATTGCGCTGGGGCGGGGCAGATTGATCACCCCAGGCCCCAGGGGAAAGGCAAATCCAAGGGTCAGTGACCCCCATGCCCTTCTGGGGGTCCTGTGAGCAGAGCGTATAGGGCATGACCCTTGCCACCTGGCCGTGCAGGCCAGCAGCTGCATGGCCACTGGGCCTCTGTGCAGACACAGGCCCCTGGAGGGCACTGCTGCACTGCTGGTGAGAAGCAGCCTGGCAGTGGCTCCCCATGACCAGAATATCTCCCCTGAGAGAGCTTAGCTGCCCTGCTGGCCATGCATTCCAGCACTTGATGGTGCAGTAGGCAGGGGCAGGGTGACTGAGGTGGGGCCTATAGGCCATACACGGAGTGTAGGGCTGCTCACAGGCGAGGGGACAGCCACAATGGGGGACTTGTGCTTGCCAGGGCAGCAGATCCAGGCCTGGCTGCATAGATCTGCCCTATTTCTGCGGCTGCAGTAGACAGGGGCACCCTCCCAGGACAGAGCCCACCAGGCAATGGGGCATGCAGTGAGACCCCCAGTGCCCACCCTCTGTGTTTGTGTTTCTCAGGGGCCCAGGATGTCTTGGTTTGTAGACCGGTCTGCGGCTATGGTGGGAAGGACCCAGGCTTGGGTGTGCCATGGGTGATGACAGGAAGAGAAATGGAGGCTGTTGCGATCCATGCCCAGGGCCTTAGGGTGACCTAGGGGCATCGTGGTGGCTGTCAAGAATGCTGAGCATGTAGGTAGCAAACCCCACTGCTGCTCTGTGCCCTCTGCCGATGTGGCTCCTGTCCTCAGAGCTCCCCTGGGGTGGGCACCGCAGAGCTCCCCTCCATCTCAGGAACAATGGCATTGGGGTCAGATGGCTGGCCATTCGCACAGCCGTCCAGAGCCCTGCATCCCTCAAGAGGAAGCTGGACTTGGCTCCGGGCAGTGCCATGCTCCACAACCCATGCAGCAGCCTCATCCACAGAGTGGCTGAGGGGAGAGCAAACTGGGGTGGCGATGTGGAGAGTGGCAGACAAGGCCCTGGCTCCTCTGTCATGCCCAGCAGTGAGCACGCAGCCTGACCTGAGCCTAAGCCAAGGCCACGGAAGGTCGCTGGAACGACATATCCCAGGCAGGGGAGCAGCTGCACAGAGCTGGAGTAGATGTGGTAGTTCAGTGCAGGAGGCTTCCAGAAAACCTGAGATACCCCAGTGGGCAGAGGCAAGTCATTGACCACAAGACCAAGCAGGGAGCTGCCACCAGGACTCCTTTCAGTAAGTTGACTTCAGAAGGAAGGTGGTGAAGGTGGCTCCTGAGTACACCCACCTCCTTCCTCATGGGGTGACACACTCAGAGCCCAGGTGACAACCCTGTTCCTTCCCGAGGGTGATGGAGGTGGCTGGGTCCCATAGGAGGGCTAGACAGGCTTCTGGCACCATGGGCTCCTGGTCCAGCTGACGAGCTGTGCTGGAGCCTCGTGACCCCAAGCAGCAGAGGGGCTGATCCTGTGCTTCTGCGAACTCTGGAAACAGAGCTTGCCATGGCTGGTGGGGGTGTGATTGTCCGTGGTTTCCTCCTTTGCTTGTTCCCCTTGGGGTCCCCTTTCTCTGGACCTTCCAACTGGAGCCTAGGAGTGAGCAATGAGCACTGTCAACAGAGGGACCCATGGAGAGCACAGGTGCCCTGAGGTCACATGCAGGAGCCTCTGTCAACATGAGTTTAAAGAACCGTATACCAGCCAGGCCGCTGCCATGTTGGGGTACCAGCCAGGCTTGCTGCTGGGTCAGGGTACCAGCCATGCTTGATTTTGTACTGAGAACAGAGCTCTCCCCTGCTCATCAGTGGGAAATGGGATGGCCTTCTGGATGCCAAGCCCAGAGCCACCAGGAACTAGCTCTGTGGAGACCTTGTGCATCTGTCCATCACTGCTGCTGAGGGAAGTTGCCATGTCTGGTAACTAACCAGCTGATCAAACCTCCAGGTGGACCAACCAACTTGTTTCCTTGGGCTCAGCCCCCATGATCTCAGCTCCCACCCATGTGCTCTTCCTGGTGGGCTGTGGTGTCCAGATCCACTTGGATTTGACCTGCTTGGTCCTGAACCTGTCCTGCCACTCATTAGGCAGCCTGACTCCTTGCCCTCTGCTAAGCCAGTCCTGCACCATTGGGACACATTAGGGTTACGTGGTTACATGGCCCATTTGGCCGAGTCACTTGCCTTGAGAGATGGGGCAGTGGTTTCCCAGGAAAAAGAGGGCACGAGGAGATGGCACCAGGAGGCAGTGCACAGCCTCTTACCCCAGAGGGCTAATGTCTTCCTTTTCTCTCACCCAGGTGCCATGCTGGGTGCTGGCTGTGCTGCTGCACAACTTCTTCCTGAGCACCTTCACAAGGATGCTGCTGGAAGGCCTTCACCTCTACAGCATGGTGGTCAAAGTCTTCACATCTGAGGACAGCAAACACCTCTTCTACTATGGTGTGGGATGGAGTAAGGTTAGCTTGCTTCATCCCTGCCAAGTGCCTGGGGAGCTGGGGAGGTTAGAACTCCATTGGACAATGGGTGGCAAAAGCCTTGTTCCCTTGGGAACCTTCTTCAGCCTTCTTGACCTGGTTTGTCATTTTGGTGATTTTTTCAAAGAAACAACTTTTGGTTTTACTGCTTTTTCCTAATGCTTTCCTATTATTGGTTTCATTAATTTTTACTCTATTTTTTTATTGATTTCCTTCTAATTGTTTTAGGTTTATTTTGCTCTTATTTTGCCAATGGTTTAATTTGAGAGCTCGGTCTATTGATTTGAGGTTTTTACTTCTGTGGAGACATATTTATTTACAGCTACTACCTTTCCTCTAGATATTGCTTTAGCTGCATCCCTTAAGTCTTGGTATGTTGTGTTTTGATTTGATTCAACCCACAATATTTTCTGATTTCCACTTTGATTTCCTCTCTGACCCATTGGTTATTTAGAAGAGAGTTGTTTAATTTCCATGTATTTGTGAATTCCCCAAATTTTCCTGTTATTGATTTCTAATTTCATTCCATTGTGGTCAAACAACTTATTTTTTATGATTACAGTGATTTTATTATTCATTGAACTTAGTATTTATGGCCTAGCGTCTGGTGTATCCTGGATAATGCTCCTTGTGCCCTTGAGAACAGTATCTATGCTGCTGTCATTGGGTGAAGTGTTCTATAGATGTTTACAGTGTTGTCCAAGTTTTCCATTTCCTGATTGACCTTTGGTCTACTTCTACCTATTATTGCAAGTGGTGCACTGAAGGCTCCTACTATATTGTTGATTTGCTTGTTTATCCCTTCAGTTTCGTCAGGTTTTGCTTCATGACTTTTGGGGCTCTGTTATTAGCTTTATATATGTTTGTAAGTGTTATGTCTTCTGATGCATGACCTTGTGTCATTATAAAATATTTCTCTTTATCTCTAGTAGCACTTTTTGTTTAAGTCTTTTTTGTCTGATTTTATTAAAACCCACTTTCACTTACTTTTGGTTCCTGTTAGCATGGTATTTCTTTTTCTGTTCTTTTGCTTTCAAGTTATTTGTAACTTTAAAGTGTGTATCCTATAGGTGGAATATAGATTCTGTGGAATTTTAAAAAAATCAAGCCTGAAAATCTCTGCCTTTTGATTGACTAATATTTTCATATTTAAGATTATTATTGGTATAGTTAAATTCACATCTGCATTTTACCATCTTCTGGATGTTGTATGTATTTTCTCTTCCTCTATTCTCCATACTGTTTTTCTCTTGCATTAAGTTAATATTTTTTGCATAACATTTATGGGTTTTTTTAAACCCATGTTTTTCCTTCTTTTTACTATTTGCTCTGGGGTTTACTATATACATCTTAGTTATCAAAATCTACTTCAGATTTATACTAAATTACTAAGAGATATAGAAATGTTATTTGTATATAGCTTTATTCCTTCTTTGCCCTTTTGGTGGTTTTACTGTTATAAATATATATGTATGTACTATAACTCAACAACATGTTGTTGTCATTGTTTATTTAACCTTATGTCCTTTAAAGAAGCTGAGAGAAGAAAGGAGAGCAAGTATGTTTATCGGGTTTGTTCTCTTAACCTTAATATATATTTTCTATTGTTCCCTTCATTTGTTTCTTTGGATTTGAGTTTCCATCTGGCACATCCTTTCTCTAATACAGTTTTCTCCCACCTAACTCCTCTGTTCTTTTGTTGAGAAAAATATGACATTTATATAAGTTCAACAATGCAATTATATACTTGTTTTATACCATTGCTTTTAGAATTAGGTAAAAGAAAAAAGAAGCAATATTTATTTATGCAGCCTTTTACATTTGCTTAATTTCCTTTATTGGTGCTCTTTGGCTTGTGTGTGTGTGCATTTTCATATTACTATCTCTGGTCATGTGCTTCCAGCTTGAAGAACTTTATTTAGTATTTCTCTAATTTTAAAAATTAATCTAATTACTTTTATTCTTTTTTAAAAGATAAATAGAGCACACAAAATGTTACATTAGAAAACATAAGAGGTTCCCATATACCCCATATACCCACCCCCACTCCATCCACATCTACATCCCCTTTCATTGATTCAATGGCTTAGTGAATACACCCTGGAACACAGCCACACTGCATGGACCATAGTTTATATTGTGCTTCACACTCTCCCCCAGTCTATCCAGTGGGTTATTGCAGGATGTACAATGTCATGTATATGTCCCTGCAATATAGTCCAGGACAACTCCAAGTGCCCAAAATGCCTCATGTCACACATCTTCCTCCTTCTCCCTTCACTCAGCAACTCCAGTGGCCACTGTCTCCATATCAATGATATAATTACTTCCATTGCCAGAGTCACAACAGTTCTATATTAGAGTACCAGCAAGATCACTCCAATCCACATTATATTCGTACATTCTGTTTACTCTGGGATGGCGATGTACACCCCACCTCTAAGTCGAGAGGGGGCTTAGATACCACATGGCCGATGGATGCGATTCTCGTGATTTCAGTTTTAGACACTCTCACTTACTTGGTGTAGTGGTTGACCATCCTCACCTTCCCATCAGTTGACCTGGGTAAGACTAATGAACCAGAGAGTAGGATTTGCAACTCTGCTGAGGCTCAGGGTCCAGCTGGCACATAGACAGTCCAGAAAATCAATTCTATTGAGCATAAACAAACCCCAGCACCAACCATAGGTTCAATAAAAGTGACAGAAGAGGCATGTGTGTAGTGGTCACATCTGAGTCCAACTCCATCTCATTCAGGAGCACAAATTCCAAAATAGGGCCTGCTGGCAAGGCACTGAACTCCAGAGCCATCTATCATGACTATAGGACCTGTGTGTCTCCATAACCCTCAGGAGCACCAGTATTTGGGGTTGTATCTACTTTGGTTCTCTCTGGGTCCTGCTGAGACATGCGTAATTGCGATCCATCTGATGACCTCCTGACTCATTTTGAAGTCTCTTAGCCATATAAACTCATTTGTCTTTACAATTTCTCCCTTTTATTCAAGGTCTTTTTTTCTAGTTGCATCACCAGCTTGGTGATGGTAGTAATCCCTCAGCTCTAGGGAGGCTCATCCATGGTAGTCATGTCCAGTGCTGGGGGGAAGGAAATGCATTTAACATGCTGAGTTTGGCTTAGAGAGTGGCCACATTTGAGCAACATGGAGGCTCTCAGGAGGTAACTCCTAGGCACCCTGCATCTCTAGGCCTAGTTGAAATTTCAAGCACACAGGCTCATAAGCATAGTCAGCAGTATCAAGGGCCCATCATTGGACCATCCTTTTTCATTGGTCTTTGTCCTTGCACTTGGGGGATTTTTGTTCCATTTGGGAATGCAACAGAGCTCCCCAGAAGGGAACTCAGCACTCCCTCAATTGTCATGTGTAACTCTGTCCCCTATGACAATACCAAAACAAACATCTGAAAGGTATCTATATACACCATATGCATGCCCTGGAGTGCTCCCACCCACCCATGCGTCCCCCATCAATGACACTCCTCACACATGCTTCTCCCCCGTCATAGTTGAACCCATTTTTGATCCAATACTTCTTAAAAAATGAGGCCTAATATATTGCAAATTTCAATTAGTAGGAAAATAAAATAGTATTGACGTTTTAAATATTAGAAATAGAATACATAATAATCTAGAAAAACTAAAGTAAAAATAAGTTGAGGTATTAAAATGAAAAATATCATAAATCTTTGTTTTTGACACTTAGCCTTTCATCACAGTAGTAAGTGTTGCCCTGCATGTACAGTAGCAAGGCAATCTCCACCATTCCTTGTTCAGTGTCTACATATTTTTTTTATTGTCTTCTAAAAAATTTTAGATTACATTTAAGTCACATATTCAAAATGGGGGACTCCCATATACCCAACATCAAACCCTTTCCCACTTCCCTAGGTTTCATCTTTTTATATGTGGATGTTATATTTGCTGCAGTTAATGTACAGATATTGAAACATAGCTACCAACCATGGTTCCTTTACAGCTTGCATTATGGTTTATATTTTAGACTGCTCACTTTTCTGAATTTTAGGTTACATCATGGTTTACATTTTAGACTATATACTTTTATAAATTTTTGGTGAAATTTAACATGGTTTATACTCATCATTGCATGATCTTGTGGAACAACTTCCATTGTCCCCCAGTTACCCGCACTTCCTTGTATTTTATTTGTGATTTTTAGGCTATTGTGTCAAATCAGGGAGGTAATTGTGCCCAGTTGTTTGGTCAAGCAAGCCCTTGGCTAACTGTAATACAAGGGCATTTATTGAAATAGTCACCATTGAATTTATTGCAGTGGTAAATCATAGATAACTGGTTATAATTACATCAACCAGGGAGATTGTCATCAGCACTGAGTGTCACTTAACCCAATCAGTTGAATCCCTTGAAAGGGGAAGTGATTCCAACATTGAGAATGAATTTGCCAGCTCATCTTGGGACAGTCAAAATCTCCCAGAACTCGTCAAGAATCTTCACTGGACTTTCATTGGGGCTCCTAGTTGCAGCCTGCCTGCGGAACCTGGACTTGAGCATCCCCATGGCTACATAGAGACTCTGATAAATCTCTTACTATGGACAGATATCTCTTGTTGATTCTATTTCCCTAGAGAACCATGACGAATACAGCTTAGTACTACGAGTGGTTCTTGAGGAACAGAGTCTTAAACATGGGGTATATGAGGTGGTTCTGGCGGTTTTGCAATTGTCTCTCTACCCTAATTGGACTCAAGGGTACTGACATCTCCCTTTCCAGTAACAAAGAGGCTGCTAACAGTCCAGGGCATGAGTTGGCAATTGAGATACACAAGATAGCATTACTGGATACCCCTACATCCATGCTTATTAGAAGCAAGGATCTTGGTAAGAGAGTTTTCAACACCTTAATAGAGTTTTGTGGAGCCAAATGGCATAGTGATGTTGGCTGGCTCCTCCTAGATAATCTGGGTACTGTTACAACAAGAAAAAGAGATGAGTAAAACGCTTGAACTTTGAAACTTAAACACCAAATGAATGATGCAAAGTTTCTATGTGTGCTCTGAAAGAAATTCTTGTCTCCTCTAGTCACAGGCTTGAAATATCTGAGAACCAAACTCAGACTCTCATTGTATGAGTAGCAGATTACAAAGGAAACTAAAATCTCAACCACACAGAGTTTCTGCAGTTAAAGTGAAGGCATTGATTGGAAAAAAGTGGAATCCAGAGAATTGGTATTGAAGCATATGGGATGATGATGATATTGATGGAGACATCGGCACCCTAAGTTCTGCTGAGACTTTACCAGATAAGCCTGCCATGGCCTGCCCTGTGCATACCATACCTTTTCAACCTTGTACCATCCAGCATCCAATCTGCCCCAGGAGGTCTGAAACAACTTCCAGCCCAGAGGTGTGTACAAGACAAAATGAAGCCTGCCCTGCCCAGCCTCTGACCTGCCCCAGGGAGTCTGGACCTCCTCCCAGCCCTGAGGCATGTACCAGCCAAACTCCAGCATACACTGCTGAGCCTCCAGTCTACCTTGAGGAAACTGCCTTTCCATCCTTGCCTGAAGAGATTAATCCTGTCTCACCAGAAGAAAATGCACAGGAATGACCTGAAGTCTAATTCTCCTCTACCCACCACCACGACCTTTCTTGTCTTTGAGACTTATTACTAGAATAAAATCACAAGTCCCCAAAGGTGAAATACAAAGTGTAGCCCATGAGGAAGTAAGGTATACTCAGAAAGAACTGCATACATTTTCCAATTTATATAAACAGCAATCAGGGGAATGTGTGGAAATGGCATGGGATAATGGTGGAAGGAATATAAAGTTGAATCAGGCTGAATTTATTGATATGGATCCACTAAGCAGGAATTCTGGATTGAAAACTGTGCTTCAAGAGGTTAGAAAGGGCTCTAAAAGCTTGTTTGGATGGCTGATTGAAACATGGCCCAAAAGATGGCCTAGCATATCTGAAATTAAGATGCCTGATTTGCCCTGGTACCCAGGAGAAGAGGGAATTTAAAGGCTTAGGGAGATTGGAATGCTAGAATGGATTTACCATTTGAGAGCTGCCCACCCACCCCCAGGAATGTCCAGAGGACAGAACTTTAACTAGGACTGTGAGGCATAAATTTGTAAGGCTTGCTCCATGTTCCCTGAAGAGCTATTTGGTTGCTCTTCTCTGTAGTCCAGATATTACTATAGGGAGGGCTGTGATGGAATTAGAATCCTTAAACATTATGGGGATGATTGAATATAGGTCTGGGAAAAGTCATGTATCAGCAGTTAATCACCAAAGTCAAGGTGGGCGTGGCTATCACAATGAAAGGCAGATTCAGAAAAGCACTTAAAATACTCTGAGTCTTGTAGAGTAATGGAGTTGGCTAATACATCATGGGGTACTAGCAATGAAGTAGAGGATCAGTCTACTAAATTTCTTTGGAATCTGTATAAACAGAAGAGTTCTGGGTCGAATGAATCAAACCTAATTCAAATTACAGATGCAGAGAATCAGGCTCCTTAATCAATTCCCAGATTTGAGACAGTTTACAGACCCAGAGTCCCTTGAATGAGGAGGAGGCGAGGTCTCTTTGGGGAAAGATCCTGTTCAACTGACCCAAATTTATGCTTATAATCTTCCTCTCACCATTCCCCAAGGAGTTCTATGGCCTATTACCATAGCAACTGTGCATTGGGGAAAAGGAAATGATCAGACATTTCAGGGATTATTAGACAGTGGCTCAGAAGTGACATTAATTCCAGGAGTCCCAACATGTAATTGTGGACCTCCAGTCAGAGTAGGGGCTTATGGAGGTTGGGTGATTAATGGAGTTTTAGCTCATGTCCATCTCATAGTTGATCTAGTGGATCCCCAGGCCCATTCTGTGGTTATTTCTCCAGTTCCAGAAAGCATAATTGGAATAGACATACTCAGTAACTGGCAGAATCCTCACACTGGATCCCTTACTTGTGGAGTGAGGACTATTATGGTTGTAGAGGCCAATTGGAAGCCATTAGAATTGCCCCTACTTAGGAAAATAGTAAACCAAAAGTTAGACTGGTTTCCTGGGGAGATTGCAGAAATCAGTGCAACCATCAAGGATTTGAAGGATGCAGGGGTGGTGATTCCCACCACATCCCCATTCAACTCTATTTGGCCTGTACAGAAAACAGATGGATCATAGAGGATGGCAATAGATTACTGTAAACTTAACCAGGTCGTGACTCCAATTGCAACTTCTGTCCGAGATGTGGTATCATTGCTTGAGCAAACCAACACAACCTCTGGTAACTGGTATGCAGCTGTTGATTTGGTAAATGCTTTTTTCTCAATTTCTATTAGTAAGAACTAACAGAAACCATTTGCTTTTATCTGGCAAGGCCAGCAGTATACATTCTCTGTCCTGCCTGAGGGATATATCAACTCTCCAGCCCTATGTCATCATATTGTCTGCAGGGATCATGACCATCTCTCCCTCCCACAAGACATTGCACTGGTCCATTACGTCGATGATATCATGCTGATAGGACCTAGTGAGCAAGAAGTAGGAAAGACTCTATACTTATTAGTAAGGCATTTGCATGAGAGAGGATGGGAGATAAATTGAACTAAAATACAAGGTCCTTCCCCCTCAGTGACATTCTAAGTGTCCAGAGGCATAGGTCATGTTGAGCTCTTCCTTCTAAAGTGAAGGATACGTTGTTGCATCTGGCTTCTCCTATGACTGAAAAAAGAGGCACAACAATTCCCCCACCCCAGGGAGACAAGAGTGCCTAGAACTGAAAGCAGGAGAATTGCATCCAGCATCCCTGTGGAATCTAAGCCCCCACTTGACATAGATGTGGAGTGGACACAACCATTTTAAAGCCCACAGGATGGAGGAATAGAGTATGGATTAGAGTGAACTTACCGATATTCTATACATGAACTATTGTGATTAGTAATTGAAGAAAATGTGGCATTGGTGTGGAGAAAGTGGCCATGGTGGCTGTTTAGGGTAGGGAGTGGGAGGAAGAGATGTGATGTGGGGGCATTTTTGGGGGTTGGAGATGTCCTGGGTGGTGCTGCACGGACAGTTCCCAGACATTGTATGTCCTCCCATGGCGCACTGGGTGGACTGTGGGTTATGGTGTGGACCATTGACCATGAGGTGCATCAGTGTAAAGAGATGTATTCACGAAATGCAATGAATGTCTCATGATGATGGAGGAGGTTGTTGTTATGGGGGTAGGAGTGGGGTGGGGTGGTGGGGGGTATAATGGGGACCCCATCTTTTTTGAATGTATCATTAAAAAAATAAAGACCAAAAAAAGGGCATATTTGACCTAAGGCAAAATATTCCCATTGACGAATTCATTCCAAAGAAAAAAATGAGTTACAAAATTCCCACTAGACATCACATAATTTTAATTTTCTAAGACATGAAATATTTGTTCCTCAACAAAGCCACGGTATAGAATGAATCCTGAAGGAAGCCTAGGCAACCATTCCTCAGCCATATCTGAAGCAGTCTTTTAAATAGAGTCTTTCAGGCTTTCTATAATTTTTTTCTTTTTCAAAAATCTGCATGTAGGATAGAAACAAAACATATTAGGATTTCAATAGAAACAACAGGTCATATACTAAAAAGAGTATCACAAGACATATCGCACAGCTACCCCTATAGCTCAGGTAAAATAAGTTGATCGAGTTTAAACCCTAGGAGATAACTCAAGCATATAAATGAGAAATGAAGAAAATCCTTGAAGGCATTAATAATCTGTGACCTCTACAACCTTCGAACAAGATTGTGGGAGAGAGTATTCAATGACAAGGTGAACACAAAGAGGGAGGAGAATCTTTCAAGTCAAAGCTCCAATGAAAGCTTTTTCTTAATGGAGGAAAAACAAATAAATCATCATTTTGAAAATTCTCTGTTCTACTTTAAGAGGGATGAGAACCCTCAAATTGGCTTGAAATCCTGGGTCATCTCTCTTAGGCCCTCAGTTCTTTGACTTTTCATGGAGAGCATGCCAAGTGATGAGAAAATTACCCATGATTGTGAAAATCTATAATTCTTAGGTCCTAAAATACAAAAAGACTTAGGGATATTCCAGATCGATGTTCAGAGGCAGGTTCAGGTTTCAGAACCCCTCTCACCTTGGGTGACAGCACGGGAAAGGAGGGGGCTCTTTTCACCCAATGTATAGAGACTCAAAAGCCACACTATAGAAACACTGAGTCCTAAAACTCTTACCAAGTCCTAACTGTTGGCATTCTGAAGTCTCTCATTCTGTAAAGATGATTGTGTCTGCTCAAGGATGCCAGTCAGTGTTTCATTTTTCTCTTCCAAGGTTTTGATGTTAACCTTGAAGACAGCATATCGAGATCAGTAATAATTACTCATTCCTTTTACTTCTGCTTTTAGAACCTAATCCAGAGAAAAGAGATTTTTACCTTAAGTTTATTTACTTCATCAGACAGACTATCATTGTTCCTCTTCATTTCTTGAATCCATTCCTTTGACTCACTGATTGGTACATATATGCATTAAAAGATTCAGAATTCAAAGATATTAATGATAGGATTTGCAAAACATGTCTCTAAGTGGGTGACTCCTCACAGACATAAAGAAAGCATTACTCTGTACACATGATGCTACTTTGAATTTGTACTCTTAATAGAACATGAGAAAGTAAAACAGAAACATGAAAGAGGAACAGACATAAATGACAAGAAGGTGAAGAATTCAAGGTAAAGCCATGAGGAAAGAAAATGAAAAGGTAATTTCACCTTTTGTTCCCAATTGGATATTTTTTCTAGAATTTTAGTGTTTTCCTCTATGCGATTCTTGATTGTCAACATGATTTGCTGTAAATTTGCTAAAAAGGGATTAAAACAATCTCTGAAATTCTTAGGGAAATTCTATAAAATTAAATGACCCCAATGCATTAAAAGAAAAGAAACATTATCTGTCATTATGAGTGAAAACTTCTTAGCATAAATGTCATGCTGACAAAAAGTAATTTTTAGTGAATGATATGTAAGTTTATTTTAAAATATGCAAAGAATCCTATTCAATGAGATTCCTATTTAACTTTTTTTCAGAGATCGAGAAACAGTAAATTATCTTAGATTAATATCTTTCCCTTCACTAAGCACCCTTTTTAAAAATGTGATCTCTTCAAAAAGTATACCACTGGCAGAGATGAGAGAGAGAAATCAAGCATCCTTTCCACTTACATCTCTGTCCTCTAATTATCAAGATAAATAGGTATGTCACTGCGGTGGCTTTACAGAGGAAAACCTCATGACTCCTCTCAGTTAGAAAAACACCATTATTATTACTTAGAGTGTCTTCTGAAACATCACCTGCTGCACCTACTCAGAAGCCTCCTGGGTTGTCCTGCAGCAGAACATAACCCATTTCATGACCACCAGTGTGGAGTGGTCTGGAGATCATTGGCTTGGGAATCAGATGCACCTGGTTGAACCTTGACTTTACCATGTGGTCTATGGAGGACCTTGGACAACATCCAATATCTATAAGTCACAAGATTTTTCACTTCCAAGATGAGAGTGTTATCTGCCACCACACAGGTAAACAACAAACATCCACCTTACAGGTACACACCATTTATATGCACCTCGAACAGGGTCCAGGAAACCAGACTCCTCCAATTGGCATTGAGTTCTCTCATCTGAACCCAAGGAGCACTTTTCTTCTACTTGCCCAAACTGAGAGCTTGGTGCCCTGAGGCCACACTTCTCACAACAAAAATGCCATCATCTCTGTAATAAACAGCAGTCTTTGAGGGCCTGTCGTGGGCCATATTGCTGTCCTGCCCTACAGAGAGCTCCACACAATCTTCACCATTGACAAAGCACGTACAATTTTATCATCCCCATTTTACATCATGTCCATTCTGTTAATTCTCTCCTGGAAACAATGACCCTTCTCAAACCCCATAGCAACTGGTTTAAACATCTATGATGACACATCTCTGCCTAGCACGATCTGGACACCTCTGAGCTTTCACCTCTTGACAGGCATAGTCACTGTCTCACTCATCTTACTTTGCTCCCACAGCCAGGTCATGCC
This sequence comes from Dasypus novemcinctus, assembly GCF_030445035.2. NCBI lineage: Eukaryota > Metazoa > Chordata > Mammalia > Cingulata > Dasypodidae > Dasypus > Dasypus novemcinctus. The sequence continues at coordinate 56,834,380 of NC_080691.1, read as the reverse complement.
AAACACCTCCCTGCAGACTCCAGACTCTTCTCATCAATGACCTCCTAAGCCTTTTCCTCCTTATCACCTATCTCCATTGTTCACACCTCCATCCTCTCTGTCATCCAGGCTGACAGCCAAGGAATAGTCAGATTTTGAGAGTTAAGAAGCCAACAAGACATCAGAAGTCACCAGATAGTTTTCTGGCTGAATTAGAACCCATATCAACATCAGTATTTAGAAAATATTACAAAGACTATGTAAGTCTATAACGGTACCTTGATATATTCGATGCTTTACCTAGAAGAGTGGGAAAAAAAATAAGTTTGATGTCAAAACATACTCTTAATAAAATTCCTTAATTTCTGATGAATAAAATCATAATTCAATGAAATTTTAAAAATTTTTTATTTAGTTCAATGTGAATTTAATATTTGAAAAAACAGAATATCCTGTTTAAATAGTGAAAATTCATAAATCATTCCTAGTAAGTAGTACTAAGGTAAGTGCCTTATCTTGATCTGTTATTATTCTTTTTAAAAGAACACCATCTACCTAATTTTTTATAAATTACTTTTTTTATTTTTAAAGAAGGTTTAGGTTACATAAATGTTATAAAAAAATATGAAGGATTCCCATATGTCCTCTCCCTCCCACTCCCACACTTTCCCAATTCAACAGCATCCCTCATCAAAATAGCACGTATTTTTATAATTTATTTGAAAATATTTTTATCAAATCCAATAGACATTTGAATTCCAGAACCAGGAATGGCTAAAAAGTCCCCGAGTACACAAAAAAAGTGAAGTTTTTAGACTAGGATATGCTTCCTTTAATTCACCATCCGAATCTAAAACATCTTTTTCAGAGTTGACTATTTGCTGAATTGATTAACAATTCCAACAAAGCAGGTTCTATGATTTTATCAGAACACTTAAACACAGAGGTCAACAAATCAGACATGGAATGGTTCAGGAGCAGAGAAAATGCTCAAGCATAACCAGAAATGAGAGCCCTGTGCATATGTGGAAGCACATACATTCTAACTAAACTATAGAGAAATCCCTGGTTTCTGCTTTTTTCCACTTGACTTTTGATCAAGAGTGCTTCCCATGCCCTGAAATACCTTTGGAGCATATGAATTTTAAGAGCTGCCTAATACTGCAGCACTATAATGTACAATGATTTAACTCTTCTGTACTGCTGCCTCATTTTCATTGTAATAAATACTATTTGATCAGATATATTCCTCCAAGGTCACTGAAAGCATGTGTGGTTATTTCATTGGGGAAGAGTCCCATATGTAGATTTATAATGAATAAAAATGAGATGAACATTTTAAAGGCTTCAGACACATTATCAAACTGCTTTTCAGGTGAACCTACAATTCCACTAGCACTATATGAAGGGCTCAGACAATGCTTAATATTAGTACTACTTTAGCATAAAAAGGATTCATAAATTAAGTGTTCCATCAAGAGTATACAGTTGTTTTGCCCGCTGAGTCCTTATTTCAAAGATTGGATTATACAAGGTTAGCATCCATTTTAGACATGCTTTCATGTTAGTAATCTAAATGCAAATTTAAAAAATAAACAAAGGATACAGAATTTCCTGCTTATCTAAGAGTCCAATACACCTATAAGGCACTTTAATATACTCACAGCAAGCACATATTTCCAGATGAAAATGGCAGATGAGGCAATACCCAAGTAAGCAACAGTGATGACAGGTTTCCAAGCAATTCCATAAAAATCAGGACCAGGATGAAAATCATCAGGCAGATATTCAACCAGCTGAAATATAAATTTTTGAAATAATGAGGAGCTTCAAGGAAATCTGTAATATAGCAGTCACAAAGCATCAAACACAGGAACCCTAAACTGGCCTCTAAGGAAGACTGGGAGTTGGCAATTTGTGTTGTGCATGGCCGGCAGTGTTGCTGGATATTGTGCATGTGTGTCCTTAAGTGGAAAACGATTTCCTGGTCACCATGGACCCTACACATTCCTGTGCCTAAAGCTGGGCTGGAGTCCCTTTGAATCACAATTTTCTCTTGGATGAGTTTATTTTTATCAGCATGAGGCAATTCATTTTACAAAAAACAATAGATACCTTTACTCAGAAAGTCAACATCTAGGTTTTAAATAAAATGTAAGTGGTGATGATGATAACATTAATAATCTGAGAATTCTCTAAGATTCTCTATGGTACTCTGATGTGAATGAAGAAAAGTTGACAGTGCTCCAGATAATTGGTCTAGATAGATAACTCAGAATTTAACAGTAGACTTTAAAAACAAGTTGATATCATTAATTCTAAATGTTTCCTTGAAGACAGCTTTAAACAAACAGGGATATTCATTCAACAGAACACAGAGTTCACAAGGGGAAGGAATGAATTATTGATCCAGGCAACAGCATGAACGAAACTCAGACACATTGCACTGAGTAGAAGACTCAAAAGAATACACATGATAAGCATCTATTTATTTGAAATTCTACAACAAAGAATTATTAACCTATGATGAGAGTAGGGAATGACTGTGTAAGAAAATGAGGGCACCTTTGGGGATGACAATAATGTATATATCTTGATCAGGGTTTGGATTATGCTGTCATATGTATTTGTCAAAGCTCAGTGCATGTTCAGTTAAGATTGCTCTATTTCATTCTGTGTAAATTTCACATTAAAAGAAGAATCTGTAAACAAATATTGAATTCTAGTTAATTTCACACATGCTGATATATCTATGTAGGAAGTATATTTATGTCAGCAATTTCCTTCAACATGTACCAAAAATAAGATGGATTGATGGATGGATAGAGGGACAGATGGAGGATTGGTAGGTGAATGGATGAATGGAAAGATGTGATAAAGCAGTTTTAGTGGAATGCTAATGGCTTAATGTTGCTATCTCATTGAAATTTTTCATAAGATATTGGGGGTAATTAGCAAGAACAAAAGAGCACATATCAGTGATTGCTCTTTCAAATGAGAATCCAAATAGTTATTAAAGGCCTAGGTGTTTGACCTCTTTTAGACACCATCCCATTTGGATTTTCTTCCCATCCAATTCAGCATTGAGTTGCAAAAGACAAGTATACCTCACCGAGTTGCTACCTTATGTTTTAATGGCCATGACCAAATGGTTAAAACTAGTCACAGTCTCTTTCCAAGGTAAAAGATAAACAAATTTTAGTATAGCCATACAAAGAATTCCATTCAGCAATGAAAATGAACAGACTATTAACACACAAAACATAATTGATAAATCTCAAAATGATTATGTTGTGTAAAGAATCCAGATAAAAAATATACATCCTATAGGATTCCAGGGCATAAATTCTATAAACTGCAGATCAGTGGTTGAGGGGAGGTGGTAACAATGGAGAGAGGGGATGGAAAGATGGATTACAAAGGAGCACAAGGAAACTTCTGGGCTTGTTGCATATGATTACTATCTTGATCATAGTGATAGTTTCATAGTTGTATACATATGTCAAAATCAACTACTCATATACATTAAATAGGTGCTGCTTATTATGCATCACATGACTCAATCAAGGTTTAGAAAAATAACCCAATACTCAAACTTAGTTTTTTATTTTCCTGGCAAAAATCTACAAATATTTTGCAAATAGTTCACAATTTAAATAGTTAATTTAAAGCCAATTTACAATTGAGAGAAAATTGAAGCTTACATTGAATGGGAAAAATAGGTTTTCTTTTGAATATTCATGAATTACTTGAATTAAATTCCTTGTAATATTTCAAAAAATACACCAAACCTGCATAAATGAATGCAACAAAATAGTAATCAAATTTCTACATTAAAGATTAAAATGAGAGAAATATATATATATGTTTACAGAATGGACATAACAGAGAGATAGGAAACTGCTATTATATTATTTTGATATTACAATTCCAATAAAACTTTAGAAGAGAATATTGTTAAGCCTACATTTCTAAAACCACTAAAGAATTCTTTCTACATTCATTTTCTCTCTAAATCAGGATATGTAATGTCAGATTTTTGCAGTACATCTATTTGCTAGTAGAGGAATCCTGCATCTCAAAACTATGACAATTGTAGATAGTTCTAAAGAGAGTTTCAAATAGCCACTACCTAGACTTCACCTTCATATTGCATAGCATTGTACCTAAACCAATCAGTCATTACCATAAAAATTATTATGCAAAAATAATGCAAAATTTCTGGCATGTGTGGTCACCACACACTAAAAGCAAATATATCATTTTTATAAAAACTAGATTTTAGAAGTGTTTTAGAAGAACATACATTTGCAACCTAATTCATACTAATCCACACATTAAGTTTCAGTTCCTGCACATTAAAACCTGTCTAGAAAATAGCCGCTGAGCTCTACAGCACTTTTACCTTCAGCCCTCACAGCTGAGGGAGGTAAAGTATGTGCTCTGGGGAAACTTACACTATCTCTAAGCAGCCACCTTCTGAAGTAGCTACAGCTCTAAGTGCAATTGTTAAAGATGCAGAAGAAATGCACAGAAAGGACAAAGACCAACTTGTCCCTAACTGGCAAAACAGCCCCAGTCAGGGCATTTTCATTACATCTGCACTCTGGTATCAGAAGTGTAACACTGGCTAGACTTGATCAGAAAGGACCACTAAAAGCTGTGATTTGACAGTGTTGGAAACCTTAAGAAATCAAAAAACCCTGCATGATGAAATCTAAAACTCAGAAACAACCAGGTGGAAAGCCAGATGGAGAGAATTTTAAATTTCCTAATGTACAAGGCTTGGCAATGAGAGGGGACTCTGAGGGGATATACACTCCTTTTGAGGAAAATTTGAATGAGAGAAAGGACAAAAGAGAAAGAAAGCAGAAATATATGAAGAAAGGAAGATATTTATTTTTACTTATTCTCTGGCACTAAGACATGGGTGATATCAACTCACTATATACGGGGTAGTGTCAAAGTTCTTATAATCTCACAGGTAATTTTACAGAATCATTTGCCTTCAACACAGGAAGCAATCTGTATGTCTCACCACCCATGTGATGCTTGAGTTTACTTTTCTGTACCATCCTGTGATTTTAAAAGTAAGTCGAATATTGCCTCTACTGAGCAAATTCTGCTTTAGTGATTCTCAGAATGCATGTAAATGACTGACACTATGCTGTAGGTATTCTCTGGAAAGAGGTCAATGGGCCAGGCACAGCATCTTCCCTTACAGAGATGTAACTTTCTAGGGGAGGCAAAGCCATGTAAAAAATTGCTGCAACCCAAGGCCACAAACACAACTACCTCAAGAGAAGGCAAGTAAAGCTCCCCTGAAGCATACTCTGGGTGCAAAGTTTACCTCTGTCTGGACCTAAGACCATCCTTCAAAAGAGGGATGATAAGATTTCACTTTAGTACCATCCCTAGGATTTCTACAGGAGGGCATGGCCATGAGCAAGGGCAGAGGTGGGATATGTAAGACAGTTAGGGTTAATTCCTTCATAAAAGCTCAAAAAAGAAGTGAAAGACAACCTAACTTAACTGTTCTATGACAAATGGAGCCAAGGTATGGGGGGAAATTCCAGAATAAAGATTATCAAGAAATGAGCCCCTATAGTAGACGCAAAAGAAACAAAATGAACTCTTCTTTGCATGGAGTAATTCAACTCAGGTGATTCTGCCTCCATGCAAGGGGCATTCCTGACCGGTGGACCTTTCCAGAGGCTCTCTGCAAACACGGCACCTGTAGAACAAACAAATCTACTTATTGCTATAGGGTGTCTTGAGTATCTCTCTCTCCATCTCTTTTTGGAGACCTTGTGTTTTTGATTTTTGTCTTATGAGAGTTAAAGTGAAAATGTACATCCTATGCTGGGACAATCATAAGGACATCATGGACCTTATCTGTTCTGGGTAAAGCAGGAGTCCACCAACACACCGCTAAGAAAGGAAAGGGCAGCAACTCCTCATTTTCCTGGCCATGTCCCTCCCAGGGAATCCACTCATTAGCAACATCCCAGTAGGATGCAGTATGGATTTCCAGGTCTCACAGGATTCTCAGGCCTCCAGGGAAGGGGGTGAACTCCAGGAGCAGAGGGAAAGGGATGCCCCAAAAGTGCTAAAGCCAAGGAAGAAACCGGAAAGCACAGATTGCAACAGGCGTTATGCTTTTTTAACAGATTAGTAATAACCCCAGTGAGTAGGTGTTATCACTCCCATGGCTGCCAAGCTTTCAGAAATATGAATAAATACATATAGGGAAAATGAAGTGTGCATGGGATGGACTCAAAAACTGCACAACCTTATGTAGGATCCTGCTTAGCAAGAGCGATACCCATGATGCCTATTAAATAAAAGATCCTTAATTTAAAAAAAAAAATCTTCATTGAGATAATTCACATATCATACAATTCCCCCTTTAAAGCCTACCATCCAATAGCTCTAGTATGTCTACATTTCTTTACTTTTTGAAGATAAGAAGTTACTATTTTCAGGTTTCCACCATTTCACTCTTTTCTGTGTAGGGGACAAGCAGAGCCAGCAAGACCCAGAGTTCCCTGTGAACAGCAGCTGCGAAAGTCCATGCAGGCTGGTTAAGAAACCCCTGAGGTTTATTAACAATTTATCCATTTACCAAGATGCTCAGAAATGGTTTGCAAGTGGAGCGAGTGCAGCTCAATTGTTGAGCGCCTGCTTCACAAATACGAGGTCCCAGGTTCTGTCCCTAGAAACTCCTAAAATTTTTTTAAAAATACACAAGAAAGAAAATCCTGAGTTCCTGGGTCCTCAGAAAGGGCGTTCCTCCCTCACACACCCTAAGAAAAAGCTTTTCTTTAAACGACAGAGAGAAATTTGCCCAGGGAAAAGGAGGAAAGCAGGGCATGGCCAGCGTGTACTCAAACTTGCAGTTGGGTAACTGGGACAGCCCAGCAGGAGGAGCCAGAAAAGCAGCTGGGGCTTCTTGATGTCCCCGTCCCCTAAGCGGGCGCCCAGAGGAGGAGGGGCGGGGAGGCTCCCAGATGCAGGCGGGGCGGGAATTGGGGGTGATGATGGCGGTGGGGCCGAGCTCGCTTGTGAGGGTGTGAGCTGGGAGGGAGGGGGCATTGGTTCCTAAAAGGAGGAGGAATGGGAGTAGGGAGAGGTGAGGGAGGGGATGGGGAGAAGGGAGGGGAAAAGGGGATCCAGTTGTGCTGGGGAGAGATGGGAGGATGGCTCATGACAGGTCAGTAGGTTGAGGGGTCGATAAATCAGCAGGAAAGCAGGTTGTGGGGCTACAGGCACAGGGCAGTGGACTCTCAGGAGCAGTGGGAGCTGAAGGACGAGGCTTTGTCTTCTATCCCTACTCCGGTTTGGTGGTGCCTTGGCAACCTGGATGCTTTATACCCTCCCTCGACCAATCCCCTGCCTTCACTCCTTGCCATCGCAGTGGACCCGCTGCAGCCTCATACCTAGAACGCCCCCTCCCCCTACTTGATGCTCCAGCATGAGCCATTCCAAGAACAACAGGTCTTATGTGAAAACTTCGCTTCTGATTTCTAGGCCTTTTCAATCCAGCTCCCCCACTCCCACTTTTTCCCCCATTCCAGGTCCCTCCCTTCTTCCTGAAATTCCATGGATTCCCCCGGATTGCAGAACTTCAAGGGGAAACAGACAAACAGAGTGGGAAGTTTTCACACCCTTCTCCCAGCAATTGATAGAAATAGGCAAGAAATGAGAAAATGGCAGATTTGTCTAAGAAGCCATCTAAACGTTATAGACATAATAGAGACCATTACACTTAACAACTGTAAAAGATACATTAGTTACAAGCACATATGGTACATGTACAAAAATTAACCCTATTCTGTCAATAAAAGCAACTTTCAATATATTTCAACAGAGTAATGAAATCAGAGCATGTTTTCTCATTATAATTGTACTTGTGCTAGAAATTAATGAGAAAATACTAACTAGAGATCCCCATATGTTTGGAAATTGAGAATTACCTTTTTTTTTTTTTTTTTTTAAGGCAGCACTGGCGATTGAACCTGGGACCTCATACCTGGGAGGCTGTGGTCATCCACTGATCTACATCTTCTCCCTGAAAATTACCCTTCTTGATAAAATGAGTGGAAGAAAATACAATTGAAAAGAGAATAGAGCTAAGCTGAATAAAATAATAATGAAAGCATAGCATTAAAATCTGGACTCAGATGGGATCTCTTTTCACAAGCCTTTCATGCTACTTTACTGGAATTGTAGTTGGTGCTGGGGTTTAAGATATATTTAGGGGATTTGAATCTCTGGACTGACAATATGATAGCCAGGCCCTGAGCCTCAACAGACTTTAGCTCCTACACTCTGATTTATTGGACTTACCCTACTCAGCTAATATGGAGTTGAAGAAGGTCTACCACCACACCATGGAACCTAGAGTGCCTACAACTGAAAGCAGGAGGAGTGCATCCAATATCCATGTGGAATCTAAGCCCCCACTTGACATAGATGTGAAATGGGCACAACCAATCCAATGTCCACAGAGAAAATGTGGCATTGGTGTGGGAAGGGTGGCCATGGTGACTGCTGGGTGTGGGGAATGGGAGGAAGAGATGAGATGGGGAGGTGTTTTCGGGACGTGGAGTTGTCCTGGGTGGTGCTTTATGGACAACTACGGGACATTGTAGATCCCCCCAGGGCCCACTGGATGGAACGTGGGAGAGTGTGGGCTATGATGTGGACCATTGACTATGGGGTGCAGCGATGCTCAGAGATGTACTTACCAGGTGCAATGGATGTGTCATGATGATGAGAGAGAGTGTTGCTGTGGGGGGAGTGGGGGATTGGGGCGGTGGGGTTGAATGGGACCTTATATTTTTTAATGTAATATTTTTAATAAAAATAGAATAAAATATAAAAAATAAAATAAAATAAAATACATCTCTTTCTGGCCTGGAAATTCCATTAAGGGTTGGAAAAATTTTACAATCTTGAAATCTTTCCCAAAACCCAAAAGGATAAATAGCTGTGGTTATGTCATTTGACCATGTCATCCTACTACCTGTTACTGTGGGCTGTAAGTTATGAGTACAAATGGTTAAATCATCCAAGCTGACTCATGTTTGATCCCTCTTGGATCTACAAGGAACTTTTGCACTTTAACTAAGTTCATCAGTTTTTCTCCTGGGGGGATTACTGGACACTACCTAGATTGCTTGGTAGCACCAGGGTGATGGGTGGTCTGGGTGGAGCAGGTAGACAGGGTCCCAGGGACCCCAGTCTCTAGGACAGCTCCCACCACCAACTATTCTTGGGTCCTGTCCTGAGCTGAGCTCCCTGAGGTGTTTATCTGTGAGATTCCACATGGTGTTTCACAGACTCTTTCAAGGCCAAAGCAGCTTAAACCTTATTGTTTAAATTCTCATCACTTTTTACAACTAAGTAAATTTAATGTAAACGGAAAACTTTCTATCAGTACTGGATATACAAAACTATTACCTCTTACTATAAATATAAAGAAACCATAAAAGCAAGCTCAAGATTGCTTCCAAAAGCATCTTTTGAAGTGAGGAGCCATCGTACTATTCCAATAATAGAAAAGTCTTTCAGCTCTGGGTGCTGCCCACTGCCTGCCCAAGGGCTACTGAGGGTGTGAGCCTCTCTGTCCTCTGATAGCTCAGAGAATGGAGGGGCAGAAAAACAGTTTCCTTGGAGGCCCCTGTAGGTGACCTGTAAGGCTGGTCTTTCCTTCTGCGTAGGCAAAGCAAAGACTGTCTTTCTGATTATTGATCTTGGGAAAAATGTACTAGAGTAGCTGCTGGTGTCTTGGTCATTTTTTTTTTCCATGAGTTTCCAGTTATAATAGCAAACTATATTTTAGGAACAGTAACATTGAGAATTTTGCCAATCAGTTGAGCACCAGATTCCAAAAGGGAATAAAAACAGGGAAGTGTTTCAATTTAATGGTTAAAGGAACCACCCTATTACAAGTAATTGTTATGAATTTTAAACATCATTTTTCAAAATTATATATCAAATCTTAGATTCAGCTGAGTTAAGTCTCCTGCTCACTCAAAGTGGACAATTAATTATTTAGGCCAAGAAAATGACAAAATGTACCAGACAAATGACATCTGATGCCCAGCCATTTGCTCTTGGTGGACATTTAAAGAATAGGGGCTGAACATAGACTCAGAGAGAAAATGTATCTCATTCTATATGTAAACTGCTTAGGGGCTTAGCTCAGTCTAAATTAGTGGTTCTCCAATTGGCTGAAAATGAAATCACCTAGGAGAGATCAGAAAGGATACTGATGTCTAGGTTCCAATCCTAGAGATTCTCATTTAATTTGGGCATTGTGATTTCTTAAAATCCCCAGATAATAATAATGCATGGCCATCCTTGAGAAACACTGGTCTGTCCTGTCAGAGGATTTCAGATAGATGATGCTGGCTTGAGTATTTGCCAGAGGTCCTGATTCAAAATTCATATGTAAGTTCAATTTAAAGGTTTTAAATCATTAGCATCTGAAGGATCCTTCCCCCCCCCCCCCCGCCCCAGGATAGAGATAGCACAATTTTTACAATTTCCCCCTTTGAGAGTAAGCAAAAATGATGATAGTAACAAAAATGTACACAACCGCTGATAAACCTAAAATAAGAACAAGGCCTAGAGCAACATTGTGCCTGGGAATTTCCTCCTGTCAGCCTTCATGTTACTCAAATGTGGCCAGTCTCGAAGCCAAACTCAGCATGTAAATGCAATGCCTTCCCTCCAGCGTGGGACATGACACCCGGGGACGAGCCTCCCTGGCAACGAGGGACCACTATCAAATACCAACTGATGATGCAACTGGAAAAGGACCTTATACGGAAGGTTCAATGCGTATCAGCAGAATATCCATGTCTACATAAAATAACATGACTTTAAAATGCTGTTTGACCTAAAATAAGGGGGAAATGGAAAGGAGAAATGAGTTTATATGGCTACGAGTTTCTAAAAAAGAGTCTGGAGGCTGGCAGAAGGATTGCCCTCATGCACAACTGAGCAGAGTCAGAGAGACAGATAAAGCAGTTACAACCCCCAGATATTGGTTCCTTTGAAGGCTAAGGAGACCCATGAGAGTTATGGCCATGGCCGATGGGGTTAACTACCAGGGCAGATGGCCCCTCTTTGGAAATGGTGTTTATGTGTGATGAATCTGGACTCAGATGGGATCTCCCTTCATAAGACTTTCATGCTAATGTGCTGGAGGTGCAGTTAACGTTGGGATTTAAGATATATTTAGGGGATTTGAATCTCTGGACTGACAATGTGATAGCCAGGTCCTCAGCCTCAACAGACTCCAGCACCTACAATCTGATTTATTGGACTTACCACACTCAGCTAAGATGGAGTTGAAGAAGGACAATCACCACACCATGGAGCCTAGAGTGATTACAACTGAAAATGGGAGGATTGCATCCAGCATCCATGTGGAATTTGAGCCTCCTCTTGACATAGAGGTGCAATGGACACAACCAATCCAATGTCCACATAGAAGAGGTGGTATTGGATTGAGAAAAGTGGACATGGTGGACGATGGGTATGGGGAAAGGCAGGAAGAGATGAGAGGTGGAGGTGTCTTTAGGACATGGAGCTGCCCTGGATGGTGCTTCAGAGGCAATCACCGGACATTGTAAATCCTCACAGGGCCCACTGGATGGAATGGAGGAGAGTATGGGCCATGATGTGGACCATTGACTATGAGGTGCAGAGGTGCCCAAAGATGTACTTACCAAATCCAATGGATGTGTCATGATGATGGGAACGAGTGTTGTTGGGGGGGGAGAGGGGGGTGGGGGAGCGGGGTTGAATGGGACCTCACATATATATTTTTGATGTAATATTATTACAAAGTCAATAAAAAATAATAATAAAAAAATAATGTACACAACCCACTCCTCCTCACACACAAACACACTGGAGATTTTAAGGTTTATTCATTCTGGGCCATTCTTCAGTCAGTGGTTCCTTTACCAGCTGATTTCTTATGGATATTTAGGCTTTTTACACCTGGAATTATTTCTTTCCCACCCCCACTCCCTCCCTTCCTTCCATTTTTTCTTTTTTTCCAGACACTAAAGAAATAGATTTGTTTTTTGTTTTTGTGTTTCAAGTGACCAGTGTCAAGCCAGGCAAGGCTTCCTTCCATACTGGGAGCCTCTGGGGTTCAAGTCCAGCTATTTCTCTGGACCACGGTCAGAGTTCTCTAGGGAAACAGAACTGACAGAATTTATCTGTATATAGAATGAGATTTTATAAAATTGTCTCATGGAAATGTGGGGAGGCACAAGTCCAAATTCTGTGGGGCAGGCTGCAAGCCAGGGGCTCCGATGACGGTCCTGATTGAATTCCCCAGGCACACACACTGGCTATCTGAAGTAGAGACGGGGATTCTCTCTCTGAATGCTGAAATCACTTCTCCTTTTAAGGCCTTCAATGATTGGATGGGACAAAACTCACTGCTGATGGCAAGCTCCTCAATTGATCCTAGATGTAATCAGGCATCTATGCAATCAATTCTGATTAAAGTCCATGATGTGCCACTATATTACAGTTAGCCCCGTCTTCCTTGACCAAACAACTGGGTATCATTACCTGGCCAAGTTGTGACATTAGCCTAATGGTGTTCCCTGATACACACATGGTGGTGGGCAGTAGGTGTGGACTGACCAGAATCTTTGCATTTGACCAGTGAGAAAGAGGAAGTCCCAAACTGGGCAGGATGACCCCACAATCACACAGCCAATGAGATCTTGAACTGGGGTTCCCACCCAGTCTTCTGAGCCTCAATCCAGTGCTCCTTCCTACTCACCCAAAACCAGTAGGGGTAGGAGGCTTTGTCAGGGTGACAGTGTGGAGGGCAACGTGGAGGCCACTGCTTGGGCTCAGGGGCCTCAAAAACCTGCCATGACCTGGGCGTACTAGAATCCCACCATAGCTCCTCCTCCTGCTGCAGGCAATGAGTGCACACTCTGGCATTTGGTCAACAACAAGAGAAACAGTTACGGTAAAGGGATGCAATCACTTCAACTTTCTGAACCAGGCTCTGTGCTAAAAAAATTTACAGTCATCATCTCAAGTCAATGTCACAGCTTTCTGGAGAGCCGCTCTGATCCCATTTATGCATGGGGAGACTGAGGCTAAGAGAGGTCAGAGGACCTGCCAGAGCAGAAACTAAAGCCCAGGCCTTCCTGATTCCTGAGTTTATGCTCCCAACCACTCCAGGGATATGGTCTTGGGTCTTAGCTGACTGATTTTTAGTTATCTGAAGAGGCAGCAACTCTTCCCTATCTCCTGGAGGTGGCCCAGTGTGTGGCAGCTATAGTCTTCACCACTGGACAGTTCTTCCTTGTGGCTAACCTTAATCCTTCCTACTGCCAGAGGAAGCCCTTTCATTTTTGCCCTACTCTGGAAAGGATTACTAGTATTTATAAACTAACCTTCCAAGTAGAAAAGAAAGTCTCCTTCAACTCCTTATTTTGACAAATGTCAAACCTACACAAGAGTTAAAATAATAGGACTACAATCACCTTCACCTGGATTCCCTCCTTATTATTAAAATTCTGTCATGTTTAGATTTTCCAATTTTCTACCGATAGTTTTTTTTTTTAGATTTATTTATTTCTCCCCTTCCCTCCATTGTCAGCTCTCTACATCCATTCGCTGTGTGTTCTTCTGTGCTTGCTTGTATTCTCATTAGGTTGCTCTGGGAACTGATCCTGGGACATTCTGGAGTGGGAGAGAGGCAATCATTCTCTTTTGCCACCTCAGCTCCCTGGTCTGCTGCATCTCTTATTGTCTCTCCTCTGTGTCTTTTTGCTGCATCATATTGCTGTACCAGCTCTGCACATGGGCCAGCACTCCTGCACAGGGCAGCACCCCTACATGGGGCAACACTCTTGCACAGGACAGCACTCCATGCAGGCCAGCACTCTGCAAGGACCAGCTCAACACACAGGCCAGATTGCCACATGGGCCAGCTTGCCTTCACCAGTAGACCCTGTATATCAAACCCTGGACCTCCTATATGGTAGATGGTTGTCCAATTGTTTGAGCCACATCTGCTTCCCCCTATCTATACTCTATTTGTGCATCTCTTTGAGAATAATTTTCAGACTTCATGCCCCATCACTCCTAAATACCTCAGCCTTATTCCTCCAAAGGACTTTTTCTTATATAGCCTCAAGACCAGTATCACAACTACGAAAATTAGCAATAATTTCATAATATCACTTTTTATAATGCCTATATTCATGTTTCTCCATCTCCCAAAAATGCTTTTTAATAGATATTTCTTTTTAAATTGGGGGTGCCAGTGAGATTTATGCATTGCATTCGGTCGTCATGTTTCTTTTGTCTCCTTGCATCTAGGATAGGTTGTCATTACAAGGACTTTTTTTAACTGTTCAGACTAAAATGAAATCTCATTTTGTCCTTCTTTCCTCAGAGGAAAATATATTAGTGTGGTAGAGCAGAAATGAATCACATTGAGAGAAAATGGAAAAATATGTTTTGAGTTCAATGTTCTACCTTCTTCTGTGGATGACAAGTCCTCACCCTCTCAGGAGAAGCAGAGTGCTTTCCCAAGCCACCTGCACCTCTACCTTAAAAAAACCTTCCATGGCTCCCTGTGGCCTCCAGATGGAGCTCAGAGTCCTTTGCGTGCTCAGAGGGGGAGCCAGCCCTAGTCACCTGTCCAGCATCCTCTCTCAACATATCTCCACATGGACTCTCCACTCAGTCACCCAGAATCACTTCTTGTTCCCATCACATTCACCCTTTCCTAGGAATCTCTTGAAGAACACCCATATATTCTCATATACCTATGTTCATCTTTCTCAGCCATTGCTTTATCTAGGAACCAATCTTGCTTTTCTGGAATAAATCCAACTTTGTCATAGTATATCATTCTTTTAATATGCTGTTGCATTCCGTTTTCCAGCATTTTGCTCAGGGTTTCTGCATCTATATTCATAAGGGTTATTGGTATGGAATTTTCTTTTCTTGCAATGTCTTTATCTGGGTTTGGTATCAGAGTAATACAGGCCTAATAAGTAAATTAGTTATGAAGTATTCCCTCCTCTTCTATTTTTTATCTACAGCTTTTGTGGGAAGAGTTTGAGAAGGGACTATAAGACATCTATTGAGTAAAATAAGCCAGATACAAAAGGAAAAATATTTTGCCATTTCACTTATATGAAAGGTCTAGAATAAGCAAAACCATGGAGATAAAAAGTAGATTCCAGGGCCTGGGGCTGGGGGAGAGAGGATAAGCAGTGGTGGTCAGAGGGGCTATTGCTTCAATGGATGCAGAGAATTTGAGGAGATGAAAAAATTGGGGTAATGGATGTTGGTGATGGCAGCAAAACATTATGAATGTAATGAATATCACTGAATTTAACACCAAAAGTGATTAAAATGGGAATTTTTTTGTTATATTTATGTTACTACAATAAAAAGTTAAAAAAAGAAGAAGCTACAGTATTCAAGAGAGTGTGGTACTGATATAAGGTCAGACAAAAGACTAATGGAATAAAATTGAGTGTTCATAAATAAACCCTCACATCCATGGCCAACTGATTTCTGATAAGGGTACCTCTACGTTATCATCAACTTTGCCCATGATGGCGTTGGCTCACAACCTTCCTCTCCCCCCCCCCATTTCCTGTAAAATTATCTTCCAGTCTCTAGCTCTCTGAGACACGTTGATTTGCTTAATTCATATCAGAAAGGTCATGTATTCTTTGCCTTGAACGCCTGGCTTGCTTCACTCCAAGGGGAGGGAAAGAGGGGAATAGACTAGATGGAAGAGGGGGTAAATGGGGGACAGTTGGAAGTGTTCTGCATAACCCTGAAATGATGGAAACAGACCATGTTAAATTTCACCTAAATTTTAAAAAGTATATTCTCTAAAATGTAAACCAAAATGTAACCAAAAATTTATAGAAGTGTACAGTCTAAAATGTAAACCATAGTGTAAACTATAATGGAACCGTGGTCAGTAGCTCTGTTTCAATATCTGTACCTCAGTTGCAGCAAATGGAGCATTAAGAACGAAAAGGATCATTATTGGGGAAGAGGAAAAGGGTTTGTTGTTGGGTATATGGGAGTCCCCTATATTCTATATGTGACTTTACTGTGTCCTAAAACTTTTCTGAAGACATAACAAAAAAAAGTTTTTAAAAAAAAGGATGTAGACACTGAGGTAGAAATGGGAGAGATTGCCTTGCCACTGTACATACAGGACAATGCCTATTACAGTGATGAAAGACAAAACTCAAAAAAAAGTTTACAATATTTTTCATTTTTTATACATAATTTATTTTTTACATTATTTTAGTTATTCTAATTATTATGTATTCTAGTTCTAATCTTTAAAACTATCATTACTATTTCATTTTCCTATTAATTGAATAGGACAATATATTAGGCTTCATTATTTAAGAGGTTTGGATCACAGAGGGGTTCAACTATGGCTGGGGAGGAGCACTAATGTGAGATGTCATTGATGGGGCATACTTGGGTGGGAGGGAGTTCTACAGGGCATGCATATGGGGTATATGGATATGTTCAGATATTCATTGGGTATGGACATAATGGGTAGAGTTTCACACAACAACTGAGAGAGTGCTGAGTTCCCATTCTGAGCAATTCTGTTGCTCTCCCCAATGGAGCAGCAACAATCCTCCAAGTGTCTCTTCTGTCACTTTTACTGAACATGGTTAGCACTGGGGTTAGTGTATGTTCAGGAGACTTGAATCTCTGGGTTGTTCATTTGCCAGGTGGGCCTTGAGTCTCAGCAGAGTTGTAATACCTACTCTCTGGTCCATTGGATTTAACCCAGGTCAGCTAACAGGGAGGTGAGGATGGTCAACCACTACACCAGGGAACCCAGAAAGTGTACAACTGCAAACAGGAGAATCCCATCCATCAGCCATGTAGGATCTAAACCCCCTCTTGATTTAGAGGTGGATTGGACATCACCATCCTGGGGTCCTCAGGATGGAGGAATAAAATATGGATTAGAGTGGACTTACTGGTATTCTACTATAGAATTATTGTGACTCTAGCAATGGTAGAAATTGAATCATTGATGTGGAGACAGTGCCTATGGAAGTTGCGGAGGGCAGGGAGAGTTGAGAAGTGTTGTATGGGGGCATTTTGGGGACTTGCAGATGTCCTGAATGATGTTGCAGGGACACATGCAGGATGTTATATATACTGCCATAACCCACTGAATGCACTGGGGGAGAATGTAAACAACAATGAAAACTATGATGCATGCAGTGTAGTAGGGCTCCAAAATGGATTCACCAAATGCAATGATAGTGCTACAATGATGAAAGAGGTGGTTGATATGTGAGGAGTGGGAGGGTTGGGGGGGTTGGGTATTTAGGAACCTCATATTCTTTTCTCTATTTTTTTAAATGTTGCATTCAAAAATTATGAGGTCCCCATATACCACCCCCTGACTCCACTCCTCCCACATCAACAACCTCTTTCATCATCGTGGGACATTCATAGCATTTGGTGAATACATTTTGGAGCACTGTTCCACCACATGGATAATGGTTTACATTGTAGTTTACACTCTCCCTCATTCCACCCAGTGGGCCATAGTACAACATACAATGTCTAGCATATGTCCCTGCAGTACCACCCAGGACAACTCCAAGTTCTGACAATGACCCACATCATATCTTTTCTTCCCTCTCCCTACCTTCAGCAGCTACTGAGGCTTACATTTTTAATGTAACATTCTTTGTGATTAATATACCTTTAGAAAAAGACAATTAAATAAAAAATGGGTCCCAATGTCCATTGTCATTGCATGTGCAGGTATGCAGACCAAGCAAGTTCCTCTCACTTGTAAAAACACTGAAATCACATAAACACCTGCAGCACAAAATGTTTCATCAAGAGTCATTTGTGCTCCATGCGATGGTGGAAAGCAGAGTGACTTTTCCAAGAAAATCAAATGAACTTGATGCCCTATAATAGAAACATCTGTATTCTCAGCACTCAGTAGTAATAAGGATAGAAGGCAAAGGGAATGAGGGAGGTAGTGTGATTCAGAACCATGTCTGCCCTTCAAAGAGCCATAGAGGGTCTGGACAGGGTGAGATGAGGATCAGAAAGCATAATCTCTTCCCAGGAGCAAGGACATGGGAATAAAGGAGGGCCTTCCTGTCAGTGTCTTGGGCTTCCTCTCTCATCTCACCTTCCCAGCAACAAGTTTCTGTCTTCTTTCATGACATTTGTAGAGAAAATTCCCATCACATGTGGACAGTCTAAATTGTCACCAAGGAAAAGAGAAGAGATCATGACTTTCACTTGGCCACTGTTCTGTGCATAGATGGTGCCAGCATTACCCTCATCCTTCATCTGACTCAGAAGAGACTTGATGTAGGTGACTTAACATTGAGTTTAATGGGATTAAGGAGAAAATGAAGGAAGTTATACAAGTTAGAAGAGTGAAATGATGAATACTTTCTAATATTGACCCTAGAGATGATGATGATATTGGTGAATAAAATGAATACCTTGGAATTAAACACTTTAAATCCTTGACTTTTAAGGTGTAACTCAACTAACCTATTTAATTTAATTTTATTTTTTTGACAGATGAGTCTGTGTCCCTTCTCTGTGTGTTCTTCTGTGACCGCTTCCATACTTATCAGCGGCACTGGGAAACTGTGTTTCTTTTTGTTGTGTCATCTTGTTGTGTCTGCTTTCCGTGTTTGTGGTGCCATTCTTGGTCAGGCTGCACTGTCTTTCATGCTGGGTGGCTCTCCTTATGGGGCACACTCCTTGCACATGGGGCTCCCCTATGCGGTGGACACCTCTGCATGTCATGGCACTCCTTGTGTGAATCAGCACTGTGCATGAAGCAGCTATTTAAAAAAGAAGGTCACACAATGCCTGGGGGAAGGGAAAGCCTGGAGGCATGAATTATAGAGGTACAAGGGAAAAATTGGGGGAGTTGTCTATTGGGTTTGAAGTAATGGTTACACATATATGTACATATAATTCCTTGTTATTTATTTCAATAAAATATTCACTAGAAATGGAATCAATTTTAAATAATCTCATACTTTAGATAAGTTTTGAAGAAGGGAGGGGTTGATTAGAAAGTGTAAGCTCTCTTGCGCTTCTGGTGTTCTCATGGTTAATTCCAATATCCTGGAGTTAGTTTGAGGCATAAACCTGAAGTTCTCCTTGGCAATGACAACATCCCAGGTGCCAACATTTTCCCAATATATGAATACGCTATAATCCCTATTTACTTACATCCCCACTAACATCCTGCATTATATATTGCAAACTTAGGAGGAGATTTTAAAATAAGATTTTTTTTTCCCCTGGGTATTTGATAGTTTTGGAATGTTTGCTAGTTCTGTTTGCTACTACTGTTTGCTAGTTTTGTTTTAAAATTATATGTATTGGAGCAGTTGGTAAGGATGGTGTAGGTGTGGGTGAACCCTCATCATCTCACCTACAGGGAACCAGCTAGGTGGGAACAGAGACCTGCCTGAGAGGGCTGTTTTGGGAGTCCACAAGGTGGGAGACTTCTGGACATCAATCTGGAAAGAGTGAGACAGGAGTAGTAATTGCTCAGAGTCACATGGCAGGTTTCTGGTGCTTGTGCCTGAACCTGTGGGAAGGTTAAACCTTTCTCTTAAGGAGGGTTGATGCAGTATTCCCTGAAAACTGCTTGTCACAAGGTGGCATTCCCTGAATCCCATGTTCCCCAAACAATGATCACCATAGCCACATTGCCCAAAACCTGCATTCCCCAAAGATTCTCAGGCCTCACACTTGCAAAATCCAAGAGTGGGAGGTTTCTGGTGAATGATGCACAGGGGTCTGGGCAGTGCAAGTGTGATTGTATGGACTCACTTTTTGCGCTTGGAGAAGCTTACCAGCTGGCTTGGTGGTGGTGGGGGTGGTATTAGGAAGAGGTGAGATTCAGCCCAATTTATATATATGAACTTGGAAAAGGAAAATTGCTCTGGAAATTGCTCAGGAAATAACAGTAGATTTGATGAGGCAGAGGAAAGAATTAGTGATGTGGAAGACAGTACATCTGAAATCAAACAGATAATAGAATTGATAGAATGAAAGATACAAAAAATCCAGCAGGGACTTAGGGACCTGATGGACAATGCAACATGCTCAAACATATGCAATATAGGCATCCCAGAAGAGGAGAAGGGAAAGGGGACAAAAAAGGTGTTGGAGGAAATAATACCTGAAAACTTCCCAAATCTGTTGAGGGAGATGAATTTATATGTTCAGGAAGAACAACACACAGCAAACATCATAAATCCCTATAGGTTTACCACAAGACATATGCTTGTCAAATTATCCAAAGCTCAAGACAGAGAAAATACTAAAGGCAGCACAAGAAAAGAGAACCATCACAAACAAGGAAATCTCAGTAAGATTAAGTGCTGATTTCTCATCTGAACCCATGGAGGTAAGAAGGCAGTGGTATGACATAACCAAGGAACTAAAAGAAAAAAAAATTGCAGCCAAGAATGCTCTATCCAGCAAATCTGGCATTCAAAAATGATAGATCAATTAAAAAATTCACAGACAGAAACTAAGAGAATATGCCAATGAGAAATCTGCCTACAAGAAATACTAAAGGAAGATCTACAGGAGCAAAGAAAAAAACAACAGCAACATAGTTGGAGGAGAGTTTACCAACAACAAAAAAGACAAAAAGAAATGTGGACAAGAGATGATATACAAAAATCCAAAGAAAATATGGCTAATGTAAGTAATTTCTTGAGCGAAATAACACTGAATGTTAATAGGTTAAAATCACCAGTCAAGAGACACAGATTGGCAGAATGAATAAGAAATATGATGCATCTATATGCTGTCTACAAGAAACCCATGTTAGGTACATGGGTTCAAGTTGTTTAAAGTGAATTGCTAGAAAAAAATTCTTACAAGAAACAATAAACAGAAGAAAATGTGGCATTGGTGTGGAGTAAGTGGCCATGATGGCTACTGGGGGTAGGGAATGGGAGGAAGAGATGAAATGTGGGGTCAGTTTCTGGAATTGGAGTTGTCCTGGGTGGTGCTGCAGGGACAGTTACCGGACATTGTATTTCCTCCCATGGCCCACTGTGTGGAACGTGGTAGAATGTGGCCTATGATGTGGACCATTGACCATGAGGTGCAGTGGTGCTCAGAGATGTATTCACCAAATGCAATGAATGTCTCATGATGATTGAGGAGATTGTTGTTATTGGGGGAGGAGTGGGGTGAGGAGGGTGGGGGGTATATGGGGACCTCATAGCTTTTGAATGTAATATTAAAAAAATAAATAAAGACATAAAACAAAACAAAAACAAAAACAAAAAACAAAAAAAGAAACAATAAAAAGGGCAGGAGTAGCTATAGTAATATCAGAAAAAATAGACTTTGAATACACACTATTTTGAGAGACAAATATGGACACTACATTTACAGGAAACAATAATAAAGGGCAGGATTAGCTATAGTAATATCAGGCAAAATAGACTTCAAGTACAAACTATTGTGAGAGGCAAATATGGACACAACATTTTAGAAAAGTTGTAAACTTTCGATAAGAAAGAACAGTCATAAACATTATGCACCCAAACAAGGTGTTTCAGAATACGTTAGACAAATGCTGGAAAACCTAAGTGGAGGAAGATTTATCTCTACAATTATAGTGGAGGAGTTTAATACACCATTATCACCATTATCAGAACATCTCAAAAGAGTATTAGTAAAGAAAAGAAGTCTTTGAATAATAGATAAGAGGACCTGGACTTAATAGACACATACAGAACATCACACCCAAATACAGCAGGATATACGTTCTTCTCAAAGGCACATGGATCATTCTCAAAGACAGACCACATGCTGGGCCACAGAGAAAGTCTCAATGTAATCAGAAAGATTGAAGTTATACAAAATAATTTCTCTGATATCTGTGGAATGAAACTGGAAATCTGCAAGAGCCAGAGAAACAAATTAGTCAGAAAGATATGGAAGTTAAGCAACACATTTTTAAACATGCATTGAGTCAAAGAGGAAATCTCAGAAGAAATCAGTACCTACCTTGAAACCAATGAAAATGTCAACACAAAACTTATGACATGCAGCAAAAACTTTTCTGAGTGGGAAATTCAAAGTCATAAATTCATGCATAAAAAAAGAAGAAAGAGCTAAAATCTAAAACACTTGGAGGAATGAGTAAGAAAACAACAAACAAACCCCAAAGGAAGAAAAAAGAAACAAATAACAAAGATTAGACCAAAATGAAATGAAGCAGAAAATAAGAAAGCACTAGATAAACAAAACCAATAGTTGGCTCTTTGGGAAGATCAATGAAATTGACAAACCCATAACCTGACTGAAATAAAAAAAGAGAGAGACAAAATGTAAATACACAAAATAAGAAATGAGAAAGGGGATATCACCACTGACCCCACAGAAATAAAGACTGTCGTAAGAGGATACTTTGAAAAACTATATCCCAAAAAGAAGGATAATTTACAAATTCATAGACACATGTAAGCAGCCTACATTGAAAAAAGTAGAAATTGATTATCTAAGCAAACCAATCACAAGTAAAGTGATAGAATCAGAAATTACAAACCTCCCAGCTAAGAAGAACCTTGGTCCAGATGGCTTCACAGGTGAATTCTACCAAACTTTCTGGAAAGAACTAACACCAATCTTGCTTACACTTTTCAAAACATCTAAATAAAATGAACATTGCCTAACTCATTCTATGATGCCAACCTAATACCCTAATACCAAAGTCAAACAAAGACACAAGAAAGGAAAATTATAGACCTATCTATCTAATGAACCCAATGTGAAAATTCTCCACAAAATGCTTGCTAATCATATTCAACAAAACTTCAAATGAATTATAAAAAATGACCAAGTGGGTTTCATCCCCTGTATGCAAGGATGGTTCAACATAAGAAAATCAATCAATGTAATAAACCACGTAAAGAGATCAAAGGAAAAAATCACATGATCATGTCTTTAGATGCAGAAAAAGTATTTCACAAAATACAGCTCACTTTCATGGAAAATAAGACAGTGCAAAAGATAGGGAACTTTCAGAATTGATAAAGGGTAGATATGAAAAACATACAGTTTCCATCATTTACAATGGTGAAATCCTAAAATCATTCCGTCTAAGATCAGGAACAAGACAAGAGTGCTCACTATCATCCCTCCTTTAAACTTTTAGTTAGAAGTATTGCTCGAGCAGAAACCAGGTATAAAGGGCATCAAATTGGAAAAGAGTCAAAATTTCACTATTTATAGAAGACCTGATCCTATACATAGAAATCCCTGAGAAATCTTCAACAAAGGTGCTGAACCTTAAAAATTAGTTCAGTAAATTCACAGGTTATAAGATCAATGTGCAAAAATCAGTAGCATTTCTGTACACCAATAATGAACAATTTGAAGAAGAAATCAAGAAAAAAAATACCATTTACAGTACATAAATTAAAAAAAATACCTAGGAATAAATTTAACTAAAAAGGAAAAAACTTTTAAACAGAAAATTACACAACACTTTTAAGGGAAATCAAAGAAGATGAAGAAATTGAAGAATATTCCCTGTACATGGAAAGGAATACTAAATATCATCAAGATGCCAATCCTAAGTAAACTGATGTACAGCTTTAACGCAATTCCAATACAAATCAACACAGCATTTTTAAATGAATGGGACAAACTATGAAATTTATTTGGAAAGGAAAGAGGTCCTGATTAGCAAAAGACATTGAAAAATAAAAATGAAATCAGAGGAATCACACTATCTAACTTTAAAACATACTACAGAGCTATAATGCTTAAATGGCATGGTATTTGCCCGAGGATAGGCATAATGACCAATGGAAATGAATTGAGAGCTGTGATATGGATCCTCACATATACTGTCATCTGATATTCAACAAGGCAGTCAAACCCACTCAACTGGGAGAGAATGGCCTCTTCAACAAATGGTGCTTGGAGATTTGCATATCCATATGCAAAGGAATAAGAGAGGATTACCATCTCACACCTGATACAAAAATCAAGTGAATTTGGATCAAAGGTCTAAATATAAGAGCCAAGACAATTAAGACCTTGGAAGAAAATGTAGGGAAGCATCTACAGGAGTTTTTAATGGGAAAAGACTTCATGAAATTTATACCCAAAGCATGAGCAGTGAAAGAATGAAATAAATAATAAGGACCTGACAAAATTAACCCTTTTGCACCTCAAAGGAGTTTATGAAGAAAATGAAAAGTAAGTAGTCTACGCAATGAGAGTAAATATTTGTTATCCATATAGCTGATAGTAATCTAATACCCATTGCATACAAAGAAAACCTGTATCTCAAAAATTGAAAGACGCCAAACCATTCAAAATATAGGCAAGAGATTTCAATAGATGTTTCTCCAAAGAAGAAATACAACTGACTACATAACACATGAAAATATGCTCAATATCACTTAGCTATTATAGAAATCCAAATCTAAACCAAAATGAGATACCATCTTCCACCCATTAGACTGGCGACTATTAAAATCATGACTACAATTGCCAGAGATGATGTGGAGGAATGGGAACACTTATCCACTGCTGGTGGGAATATAGAAGCATCCAGCCATTGTGGAGGACACCCTGGCAGTTCCTTAAAAAACTAGCTATAGATTTGCCATAGGAACCAGCAATTCCATTGCTGGATATATATGCAGAAGAACTGAAAACAAGGACACAAACTCACATGCAACCCAATTTTCATAGAGGCATTATTCACTATTGCTTAAAGTTGGAATCGACCCAAATGCCCATCAACAAATAAATCGGTAAACAATATGTGCTTTATACAGAGAATGGGATACTACTCAGCTGTCAGAAAGAACCCAGTACTAACACAAGGGAAAACATGGATGAATCTTGAGGATCTTACGTTGCATGAATCAAGGCAGGCACTGAAAGACAAATACTACATGAACTCTCTGATATGAATTAAGCAAAGCAAGGTCTCTCAGAGAGCTAGAACTGGAAGGTAGACTTATAAGAAATAGTGGGGGAGAAGAAGGTTGCGAGATGATGCCTACATGGGTCAAATCTATGATAAAGTGGAGGCAATTACTTGTGTGGTGAGGGGATAAAACTGGGGCATAAAGATGCTATTGGTGGGGCTATGCATACTTGAGGAGGAGTAGGGTTGAAAGGATGGGTCAGATGATCCATTGAAATGGCGTGATGATTTGGTGGGAGCAGGTGAACATGGGGGATTTTCAACTATAATGTTGAGAAAACAACTTATAAAATAAAATAAGGAAGGGTTATTTATTTGAAGAGTTTGAAGGGGGAATCTTGCACATAGTGGACCTGGGGCAGGCCGCTAGAGAGTGTGTGCATGAACATGTTGCCATAGTGTGTTATATCAGTGGGTAGATACACTTGCAATTAGAGGAAAAGTGTTGTATGCCATCCTGGAAAGGCCTGATATTTTCAAACAGAGGGTGGGTGCCTCTCAAGAGCATGTATGCCTCCCAATGAGGGAGGACAGACTAATATTTCAGGTTCTCAGAATTGTTGCAAGTATCTATGAATCTTTTCCTTCAAGCAGTGAAAGTTGGTTTTCACTTTGGGCTTGAGGGGATGGGGAGGGAGGAGTAAGATAAGTGGAAGAAGGCGTAAATGGGGGACAATAGAAGTGTTTCACATGATTGTGCAATGATGAATATAGGCCATGTTGAATTTCACCAAAAAAATTATAAAAGTTTATAGTCTAAAATGTAAACCGTAATGTAGACCATAAAATAAACAAAAAATTTTAAAGTGTGTACTCTAAAATATAAAACATAATGTAAACCATAATGTAACCATCATTGGTAGCTATGTTTCAATACCTGTACATCAACTGTAGCAAATAAAAATCCACATGTAAAAAAATCATTGCTGGGCAAGGAGGAAAAGGGTTGGTGTTGGGTGTATGGGAATCCCCTATATTGTATATGTGACTTTACTGTGATATGAAACTATTTTGAAGGCATAATTAAATAATTTTTGAAAAAAAGGATGTAGAGATTGGTGGGGATTAGCTCGACCCCACAGCATGGGCATGGGTAAATGATTTATAAAAGCTCATCTGTTACTGCTCCACTGGGAAATGTGACCGAGCTCCCCTCAGTTGTATTTGTACCTCTCCTTATTATGAAAATACACAATGAATATCCAAATACTTTTATATACCCTATATACATGCGCTGGAGAACTCCCTCCCAACCATGTGTTCCCCATCAATTACACCCCACACTAGTGCTCCATCCTGCAGTAGTTGAACTCCTCTGTGATCCAAAACTTCTTCAAAAATTAAGCCTGCTAAATTCAATGAATACTGCTAAATTCAATTACTAGGAAAATGAAATTTGAACGGTAGGTTTAAAGATTGGAGTTGTCCTGGGTGGTGCTTCACGGACAACTATGGGACACTGTAGAGCCCCCCAGGACCGACTGGATGGAACATGGGAGAATGTGGGCTATGATGTGGACCATTGACTATGGGGTGCAGCGATGCCCAGAGATGTACTTACCAGGTGCAATGGATGTGTCATGATGACAGGAGAGAGTGTTGCTGTGGGGGGAGTGGGGGGTGGGGGGAGTGGTGTTGAATGGGACTTCATATTTTTGAATGTAATATTTTTTAAAAAATGAATTAAATAAAAGAAAAAAGAAAAAATAAATAAAAAAAGAAAGAAAAAATAGAACTCATACTAATTTAGAAAAACTATGTGAAAAATAAATTGGGTTATTAAAAAATAAAAAATATCATAAAATTTTTTTGACATTTTGAATTCCATCAATCTAATAAGTATTGCCCTGTATGTACCATGGCAAGGCAATTTCTTTTATTCCTCTTTAGTTTCTACATCTTTTTTTTTAAATTCAAGGTCAAAGAAAAGTAAAGAAGAATGGTCCACAGATGAACCCTTGGCACAGATGACTATGCTTTAAGCCTGTGTGCCTGAAATTTCACCTAGGTCCTGAACTGCAAGGTGCCTAAAAGTTATCTCCTAAGAGCCCACATGTTGCTCAAATGTGGCCACTCTAAACCAAGCTCAGCATGTAAATTCATTCCATGTCCCCCAGCATGGGACATGACTCCTTGTGATGAGCCTTCTTTGTGTTGAGGGATTACTACCAATCACCAGGTGGTGATGCAACTAGAAAATGACCTTGAAAAAAAAAGGGAAAATGGTAAAGACCAATAAGTTTATATGACTAAGAGAATTCAAAGTGAGTTACGTGGTCATCAGAAGGGTGGTGATTATGCATGTCTCAGCAGGGTCCCCAAGACAGCCAAGGTAGCTACCACCTCAGGTACTGACAGTTATGGAGACACACAGGTTCTTGGTCATGACAGATGGCCCTGGAGCTCAGTGCCTTTGTCAGTGGGACCTACTTTGGAATTTGTGTACCTGAGCATGATGGAATTGGACTCAGATGTGACCTTTCTACACTTTCCTCTTCTGTCACTTTCACTGAACCTATAGTTTGCACAGTTTTGTGGGTATATTCAGGACACTTGAATCTCTGGACTGGTCATGTGCCAGCTGGGCCCTGAGCCTCAGCAGAGTTGCAACTTCTACTCTCTATTTATTGGGCTTACCCAAGTCAGCTAAGAGGAAAGAGAAGTTTGTCAACAACCACATCAGGGAATCAAGAATGCCTACAACCGCAACAAGGAGAATCGTATTCATCAACCATGTGGAATCTAAGCCCCCTCTCAGTTTAGAGGTGGAGTGGATATCACCAACCCAGGGTCCACAAAATGGAGGAATATAATATGAATTGGGGTGGACTTACTGGTATTCTACTATGGAGCGATTGTTACTATAGCAATGGAAAAAATTGTATCATTGATGTGGAGACAGTGGCCATAGGAGTTGTTGAGGGCAGTGAGAGAGAAGAAGAGGTATGATATGTGGACATTTTTGGACTTGAAGTTGTCCTAAATGATATCGCAGGGACAGATGTTGGACATTATATATCCTGTCATAACCCACCGAATGAATTATGGGAAGTGTAAATTACAATGTAAACGCTAATCCATGTGGTGTAGTAGTGCTCCTAAATATATTCAAGAAATGCAATGGATGTGCCACAATGATGAAAGAGACAGCTGATGTGGGAGGAGTGGGGTTTGGTAGAATTTGTGGTAAATGGGATACTCATATTTTTTTATGATCTATGTATCTTTTTAAAAAAAGAATGAGAAAAGAAAAAACAACCTCATCTGATCTCACTTCAGAGCAAAAATATCTCTGTCCTTGTTTATCCCTGCACAAGCTGTCTCTTTTTCCTTGAAGTTTGAAAACCACTTGTTTTAGTTAGCCCAAGCAGTACTGATGCAGAATACCAGAAATTGGTTGGTTTTCATAAAGGGTATTTATTTGGTGTAGGAGCTTACAAATACCAGACAATAAACCATAAGTTATTTCCCTCATCAAAGTCTATTTTCACATGATGGAACAAGATGGCTGCTGATGACTGTGAAGGTTCAGTCTTCCTGGATTCTTCCCTCAGTTTCTTGCTTCTCTTTCCTTTGTAGGCTTCCTGGGCTCCAGCTTAAGGCGTTAGCCTCAAAATCCAACATCAAAACTGCAACATTGAAAACCCTCCAACTCTATCTTTTGCCATGCCTTTTAGCTGCTGTTCCCACCCACCAAGGGGTGGGGACTCAATGTCCTACAGACACAAAAGGTTTACATAATTACTTAATCAATAAACCTAAGAATCCAAAGTAATCTAATATGCCCAGAGGAAAAAGTCAGTTTACAAACATAATCCAATATTTCTTTTGGGAAATCATCAATAATATCAAACTGCTGCATTGCCTCTTCTTGCATTTCTTCTGCAAGTCTTCTGTGAGTGTAGGGATAAGGTTTAATTTTCCAAGACAAAACATCCTTGAGAAATTTAACTATAATCACTGCCCTTGGCTGAATTAAAAAATACATGGCATATAAGCAATAGAATTAAAGCAGATGGGGCTCTCCCAGCATAGGAGTTTTAGTATGTAGCTTTCATTCCTGCAGCACCTGGCACCCAATATGCAGAAGCTTATTTTCCCCTTAGCTGAGAGGAAATTTTCAGGAGAGCCCTGGGAATGTGTCTGTGTAGTGAGATTGTTCTGGCAGATGCATCCTGCACAGACAGGACATCAGCTGCCCTGAGAGAGGTAAGATGACTGCAGATGCTAGTATAATATGTGAAATACATTAACAAAGGAACAAGAGATTTATCTCTGCACTGTACAACTATTGAAAGCAGCTAATTGCAAAGTGAAAGAAGAACAAATTGTTACATTGCTTCAAACAGTACAGACCTTTTGTCCATACATCCCTGGTGAGGGAACCTTAGATTCTGAATTATGGGAACTCTAGACCTAGAATTATGGGTCAAATTGCAAACTTTATGTTTCTGTTGATGTGTTGTAATTGATTTTGTGTTTGTCTGTCTCTTCAATACCAGTGTCTATTTTGGTGCCTCCAGTTGGTAATATTAAATTAACAGGTGGAAGTTCCTAGGGGAGATCTATTCAGATGGCCAAAAAATAGTTAAGTGTGTATATTAACACATATGTATAAATGCTAATAAGATCTCTACAATGATAAAAATTGTAAGTCTTGATTAATGAAATTACCACAAGTTTCGTTATAAAAAATAGTTCTTGCTTAAATTGAAATGAATAGTTTATTTTTCTTCACAGGATAAAATGAAGAATGTAAAAGTTAAATGAATACTGAAAAAGGTAAAAAGTTTGTGTGAATTCTAACTGAAATTTGATAAGTTTGTTCAAAAAGGTGTGTTTCTTCCTAAAATAAAAAGGCTAGTTTTCATAAAATCAAAATGGAAATATGCAGGACAAAACTTGAATGCATATAGCAAGTTGTAAAAAGCATTGTGGTAGCATTTAATGAAAAGAATGTGTTCTGTGAAGGTAAAATTTGTCTTAAGATAAAGTAATTATAGTGTATGTGGTTATGAATAATTATATAATAAGTTTGTGAAAGCATTGTTTGAATTGAAGTGTTTAAAAAGGTAATTCCAAAAAGTCATTATTAAACAGAAACAGAATAGATAATAATAACAAAAAGTAACTTCATAACAGGAAAACTTATTGGCAACCAGCCAACTTGTTTATAAAAAACTGTTTCTAGTATTGTATGCTACTAAGTATTTGAAATAAAGTAAAGTTATATTTGCATATAACAAAACTGAATCATTATTTTAAATAGTTTGTTTAGTGTTGATGGTAATTGTATGTTGTAAGAAGTTTGCTTGGAGACAGTTTCTGAAATCATTTTTGTAACATGTGTAGGGTGTATAGAAAATGTTTTTATTATTAAGGATACAGAAAATAATTTTGTCCTAAGATAAAATGACTAGTTATTAAGAAAGAGTAAATTTGGGTCAGAAACTGAGTGAATACAGGAAGTGCACAAGGTGTGCAAAAAAGGAATTTTTGTGAATGAAGATGAATAAGATTTGATGGGTTTATCTATTAAGTTTTAAATGCTTTAATTTCATATAGCTACTAATGCTAATTAAATTTTATTCTTTCTCAAACTTTCTTAAGTCATTAATCTGTTTTAGTAAAAGTTAGTAAAGTTTTTTGCTCATGAATATTCAGAATACAAAGAAAGTCTGTTTTATCAAAATTGATTCTTGTTCTTTAATTTTACCATTTAAAAAGAAGCAAGTCATTACTTTTAAAGGAACATAACATTCAAACATGCTTTCTTAAAGACAAATCCTGAAAAGTATTTTTTATTTCAGGATGTTGCAAAAGATTTGTGCTTTTACCTTGAAAGAAATGAAGTAATAAAATAATTAGGTACATTTAATATGTTATCAGTTAATTGAACATTTAAAAGTGTAATAAAGTTAAAAGTGGTTCTCTAACTCTATTAAAGCTGTATGAGTAAAAAGTTCATATGAATATTTAAAGAGTATATAAAACTCCAAAAAACATAATATTCCAACACAATATTAAATAAAACATAATGTTCTGAACCATAGTTTAAGTATTATTACAAATGGTATGTATCATAAAAACAAACTCTCTACTTCAAAATCAAAAAGCAGATGCTTTAAATCATACTTGTCCAATTCACATTAAAAACTGCCACATGGTGATACATAACAGTAAGTTATTATAAACTAAAGTAATACCACTGCCATATGCAGCAATCCTAAATATTGTCTGTTTATTACAAAAATTAATATTCAATTATGTCAGTATCACTTTATTTTAAAACTTGCTAAATATTTCTCTAATATCTCCTTAAGCAAGTTTTTTTTTTAAAGATTTATTTATTTATTTAATTCCCCCCTCCTCCCCCGGTTGTCTGTTCTCTGTGTCTATTTGCTGCATCTTTTTTTTTTTTGTCCGCTTCTGTTGTCGTCAGTGGCACAGGAAGTGTGGGTGGCACGGGAAGTGTGGGTGGCACCATTCCTGGGCAGGCTGCACTTTCTTTTGCACTGGGCGGCTCTCCTTACAGGTGCACTCCATGCGCATGGGTCTCCCCTACACGGGGACACCGCTGCGTGGGGCAGCACTCCTTGCACACATCAGCACTGCGCATGGGCCAGCTGCACACGGGTCAAGGAGGCCTGGGGTTTGAACTGCGGACCTCCCATGTGGTGGCCGGACGCCCTAACCACTAGGCCAAGTCCGTTTCTCTCCTTAAGCAATTTAAGCCAGCCTGCATTCATATGGGACCAAGCCAACAGGAAACTTTACAGTGCCTTCCAAAAGCTGTGTGCTTAACCTAATCATCTAACCTCACCTAATAACAAAAATCCAATTGTATAAAAACCTGTTGTTTTGACCTTATTTCATTATATTAATAATATTATGTTAACATTTTTTTTTACAAAATAATCTCACACCACCTTAAAACTATGCTTACAAAACAAAAAAGGGGGAATATGGTTTTAGGTCTAAGCAGCCCAAAGGATTTCATACAAACAGTCTCACATACTTTACATTTTAAAAATCACAATGAGGATGATTATACAGCAGTAGAACATTTTCAAATACCAATTGTAAAAATTTACACTAAAATATTATAGAAAACCCCTGGATAGACAAGAAGCTAATAGTAATTGGCATGGTCCAGTAAATTTACTAATGTGGAAAGAAGGGTATGCATGTGTTCTCTCTGCAGGAGGATCTCTTTGGCTTCCAGCAAAGCACATAGAACCATATCATGGCCTGGCTAAATCTGCAGCATAACCTAATACTGAGCCTGGAAGCACTCATCCAGCAATCAACGAACACCCCACTGAGGACTGCCCAAGGATCGGAACTGGTTACGTGGGGGAGCCTTAAAAAATTAGGCAACCAAATGCAAGCTCTTGTGGCATGACTTAGGTTCCCTATGATGCCTAAAAATGCTTTTTTATCTTATTTGGCAGTAGTCACTACTGCTTCTGCTAAAGTGGGAACATGGAAAACATACATATTGTTCATTCTTATGTCTGCACTGCTAATCACAATTATTGGGCTCATATAACAGATTCACCCCTATTTGCCCCCACCACCTGGTGAGATCCTGAACCCCCATTATCCTCAAATGATTCAACATGGACAGGAGGATACTGGGTTTCTCCTGCAGGGCCACTAAGGAATGAAACTGACTGGAGTCATTCTAACAGTATTGTCACTCCTTTAAAATGGAAGGACACTCAACGTAATAAAAACACATTCAAAGTGCTTTCTCCACTCATATGTTAAATGAAGTAGAGGCTTCCTTCTCCAATTAGAGTGGCAATTATGGAACTTAAAAATCAAACTAGGGAAGCAGAATTGGTTCAACTGATAGAGCATCTGCTTACTATATGGGAGGTCCAGAGTTCAAACCCAGGACCTCCTGACCCATGTGGTAAGCTGGCCTATGTACAGTACTGATGTACGTAAGGAGTGCCATGCCATGCAGAGGTGTCTCTCATGTAGGGGAGCCCCATGCACAAGAAATGCATCCTGTCAGGAGAGGCACCCTGCATGGAAAAATCACAGCCTGCCAGGAGTGGTGCCATACACATGGAGAGTTAACAGAGCATGATGACACAACAAAAAGATACATAAATTCCCAGTGCTGTTGACAAGAATGCAAGGGACACAGAACACACAGTGAATGGACAAAGAGAGCAGACAACAGGGGGAGGAAAAAGGAGAGAAATAAATAAAAATAAATCTTGAAAAAAATCAAACTCAATAAACCACACTAAAAACTTAGCTAAAAGGTTACAATGGCTAAACCATTCAACACAATTTTCCAATCTAAATTTTAAATGGTGGGCAACAATAAGAGTTAATTTGTCTCTGTGTTGCTATATTTATATGATGCTGATGCTTCTTCCAACTATGGTTATGTACCACACAATGTTATGAGTACCTGGTTGCCATATATACAATTACTCAAATAGAACAACGTGCTCTTAAAGAAAGGTGGAGTGTGGGGATTAGTTTCACCACCTTGGCAAGGGCGTGGGCAAATGATTTATAAAAGCTCATCTCTTCTTGCTTCAGAGCAAAAATAACTCTTTCCTTGCTTACCTCTGCACAAGGTTTCTATTTTTGCTTGAAGTTTGAAAATGGCTTCTTCTTGCATTTCTGCTGCTAGATAGGATGCGAGTTTAGGGACAAGGTTTCTTGTTTAAAGACAAAACATCCTTGAGAAAATTAACTTTAACCACTGCCCTTGGCTGAATCCAAAAATGCATGATATATAAGCAAGAGAAATAAAGCAGATGGGGCCTCCCTGCATTGCAGTTTTAGGGTGTCAGGCTTTCATTCCCACAGCAGAATCTAAGGAAGGAATGGAAGAGGTTTCCTTGCCACTATACATACAGGAAAACACTTATTACAGTGAAGAAAGGCAAAACATAAAAAAAAAGTTTAATGATATTTTTTCATTTTTAATACCCCAATTTATTTTACTTTTTTCTCAATTGTTATGTATTCTATTTCTAATCTTTAAACCTATTATTACTATTTCACTTTCCTACTAATTGAATTTGGCAATATACTAGGCTTCATTTTTTTTTTTTAATTTTTTTATTTTTTATTGACTTTGTAATAATATTACATTAAAAATATATATGTGAGGTCCCATTCAACCCCACCCCCCCACCCCCCCCTCTCCCCCCCCCAACAACACTCGTTCCCATCATCATGACACATCCATTGGATTTGGTAAGTACATCTTTGGGCACCTCTGCACCTCATATACATTGGTTCACATCATGGCCCATACTCTCCTCTATTCCATCATGTAGGCCCTGTGAGGATTTACAATGTCCGGTGATTACCTCTGAAGCACCATCCAGGGCAGCTCCATGTCCCGAAGACTCCTCCACCTCTCATCTCTTCCTGCCTTTCCCCATACCCTTTGTCCATTATGTCCACTTTTCCCAATCCAATGCCACCTCTTCTATGTGGACACTGGATTGGTTGTGTCCATTGCACCTTTATGTCAAGAGGAGGCTCAGATTCCACCTGGATGCTGGATGCAATCCTCCCATTTTCAGTTGTAATCACTCTAGGCTCCATGGTGTGGTGGTTGTCCTTCTTCACCTCCATCTTAGCTGAGTGTGGTAAGTCCAATAAATCAGATTGTAGGTGCTGGAATCTGTTGAGGCTCAGGGTCTGGCTATCACATTGTCAGTCCAGAGATTCAAATCCCCTAAATATATCTTAAACCCCAACATTAACTGCACCTCCAGCACATTAGCATGAAAGTCTTATGAAGGGAGATCCCATCTGAGTCCAGATTCATCACACATAAACACCATTTCCAAAGAGGGGCCATCTGCCCTGGTAGTTAACCCCATCGGCCATGACCATAACTCCCATGGGTCTCTTTAGCCCTCAAAGGAACCAATATCTGGGGGTTGTATCTGCTTTATCTGTCTCTCTGACTCTGCTCAGTTGTGCATGAGGGCAAACCTTCTGTCCTGGCAACGAGGGACCACTATCAACTAGGCTTCATTTTTTAAGAAGCTTTGGATCACACAGGGTTTCAACTATGGCAGGGGAGGAGCACTTGTGTAGGGTGTCACTGATGGGGGAACAAATGTGTGGGAGGAAATATTCCAGGGTAAGAATATAGGGTATATAAATATGTTCAGATATTCTTGG
Organism: Dasypus novemcinctus; assembly: GCF_030445035.2. Classification (NCBI taxonomy): domain Eukaryota; kingdom Metazoa; phylum Chordata; class Mammalia; order Cingulata; family Dasypodidae; genus Dasypus; species Dasypus novemcinctus. The sequence goes on along the minus strand of NC_080691.1, from coordinate 56,799,162 downwards.
GTATTATCATAGTAGGTTGAGTTACACATGACAACTGAGGGAGTGCTGAGTTCCCAACAGGGGAGCTGTTCCCCAACAGAACAGCAATAATCCTCCAAGTGGAAGCGCAAAGACCAGCGAAGAAGGATGGTCCAATGATGGGCCCTTCAATACTAATGGCTATGCTTGTAAGCCTGTGTGCTAAAAATTTCAACTAGGCCTAGAACTGCAGGGTGCCTAAACTTACATCTTAAGAGCCTCCATGTTGCTCAAATGTAGCCACTCTCTAAGCCAAAATCATCATGTCCTCCAGCATGGGACAGGATCCCTGGTGGTAAGTCTTGTGGGAGCTGAGGGATTACTGTAAATAACCAGCTGGTGGTGCAAGTAGAAAAAGACCTTGAATAAAAAGGGGAAATGGTAAAGAGAAATGAGTTTATATGGCTAAGAGACTTCAAAATGAGTTAGGAAGTCATCAGAGGTTGCACTTACGCATGTCTCAGCAGGATCCCAGAGATAGCCAAAATATATCTAACTCAGTTATTGGTGCTTCTGATGTCTACAAAGACACACAGGTTTTGCAGCCATTGCAGATGGCTCTGGACTTCAGTGCCTTGTCAGTGGGCCTGACATGGAATTTGTGCTCCTGAGTGTGATGGAGTTGGATACAAATGTGACATCTCTATATAGCTTCTTCTGTCACTTTTATGGCACCTATGGTTGGTGCTTGGGTTGGCATATGCTCAGGAGACTTGAATCTCTGGACTGTCCTTGTGCCAAATGGGCCCTGATCCTCAACAGTGTTGCAATACCTACTCTCCAGTTTGTTGAACTTATCCAGATCAGCTGTCAGTGAAGTGAGGATGATCAAACAACACACCAGGGAACTGAGATAGTCTAAAACTGTAACGAGGAGAATCACTTCCATCAGTCATGTGGAATCTAATCCCACTCTCAGTTTAGAGGTGGAGTGGATATCACCATCCCAGTATCAGCAGGATGGAGGAATAAAATATGTCAAAGAGTGGATTTACTGGTATTTTATCTTAGAAAGATTATGAGTCCAGCACTGGAAGAAATTGCATCATTGATGTGGAGACAATGGTCACGATAGTTGCTGAGCACAGGGAGAGGGAAGAAGATGGGTGATATGGAGTCATTTTTGGACTTGAAGTTGTCCTGAATGATATTGCAGGGACAGATGCTGGACATTATATATCCTGTTGTAGTCCACTGTACGGACTGTGGTTGGGTGTAAACTACAATTTAACTATTGTCAAGGTGGTGTAGCAGTGTTCCTAAACGTATCCATCAAATGCAAAGAATATGCCACACTGATGGAAAAGGTTGTTGATGTGTGAGGAGCGGAGGTGGATGGGGACTGGGTATATGGGAACCTCATATTTTTTAATGTAAAATTTTGTGTGATGTCTTTATCTTAAAAAAAAGACAATGAATTTTATGCATTTGTTGCTGATATATAGATATACAATTCATTTTTATTAATTTAGCCCTATATCCCAGGTTATTAACAATGCTTAATAATCTTGAGTCCTTACTGAATTGCCTCATTAATTCTTTTGCTTTTCTGTTTTATAAATTTCATTCTGTAAACACAATCATGTCATATCCTTGTCCCATTCAGGACTTCTAAGTGATGCATTATCATTTGATTTATAATCTTTACCTGTAAGTTTTTATTTTTATAAAATAAATATTATCCTCTATTCCTACTTTTAATGATTACATATTTTTCTTAATTAGACAACGTCATTTTCTTGAATTTTTGAGTGTTAAAACATGAATAGCTAAACAAATTATTCTTAGTGACATATTGTCACTTTAAAAATAATGTATTTAGCTTTGAATATGTCCTAAAAGTTCTGAATATAATTCTAAGAGAGACATAGATTTAAAATCTTCTCTTTCTATGATGATTTTCCCAATTTCTTGGACCAAAGTCATGTTGACCTGGTGAATATTATTTTATTTTCTATGGAATGTTCCTATGAGCTCTGTGACACAACTAAAATTGGTTAAGCTCTTAGTAATTTGTAAGAGGCATATATAAAATGTATATATCAAGAGGGTTATACTTAATGAATAATTATAAACTGGGGACACCCATATGACCAGCATGCAGAGCAAGTTGCATGCTCTTATTGGCCCCTACAGGTGGCCTCATCCACCTACAGTCAGGGCTCTTCAGTGTGTTTCTTAAGGCCCCATGTTGTTTTCTGTGGCATTAGTCCCTTTTTTCCTTTCCTGTCAATCTTTCCATTTTTTAACTATGCCAGAAAATCAACTGACAAAAGGTAATTGAAATTTGAATGTATGTATAATATAAATTTTGGCTCATACCCTGTTCATAAATATATGAGTATAGCCCAGAGACTATGAATTGGTGGCTTCATTTTACTAGATATTTTGTGCAAGCATTTCATTACAGCACCTTTCCACTGAACCCAGGTAATTCCATGACATTAAGTGGATGGCAGGGGATGGGCAATTGGAATGTCCCTTTCCTGGTCTGTGCCTGCCCACTTTGAGCAGCTAAGTGTCCTGCCTCTGGAATTTTGACATATGAGACTGAGGTTGTGCTCTGACTACAGCAGATCAACATCTCCACGTTTTGAGGCAAATATCAGGAGGTGATTCCCAACATATTTCTGTGAGAACATTTCAGATTCTCTGTGTCTACAAAGAGGAAGCCAAGGGGATGGAAAATGTAGTTTCTGTCCCACACTATCACAGATTGTTTTGCATTTCTTGACACCTGGTTCTTCACGTGAAGAACACTGATTAGATTTTGAGGAGATTCAGTCCCTAAGTAATAACAATTCAGGGTACAAAGGAGTTTCCAGACAGAATCCATGTTTACTTTGGCAAGAGAAATTGACTGCTTCATTTGGGTCATATGACAACATCAATTTTATTATTTCTTCTGTCCTCATGTTCTACTTTTCATAGAACAAAATAACTGTTTATTTGGAAGATTATTTGGAAAATTTCCTCTACCCAAGTCCTCCAGTCCAAAGAAGAGTAGCAGGTTCAAGGACCAAGATGACTGACGACAGTCCAGACTGAACAGTAGATGGCACAATCAGCTACACAGTCCTGTACCAGTATATCTCCTGAGTGATTTCATTCAAACCCACCCTCAAGTAACTTCTTGAAACGTACTCCATCGCATCTCCCTACCAGATATTACTTGTGAACAACTCAAAAAACTGCTATGAACAGTATAATAAACTTCCTTGATGTCAAAGCAAATTGATCCTCTTCATATCTCTTGTTTAACAACCTTCTTTATCCTGAAAGTCAGCATAATAAGAGCTTAACCATTTCTTAGTTGATTCACAGAACTCATAGGAACTTTTCATAGAAATAAAATAAAATAATATTTCTTCTTTGAACAATCTCTTCTGTTCATTTATCCTGGTTTGCTTTGCATAATTCTATCAATTCTTTGAAAATTTCTTACACATCTACTTAAGGTTAGTGCTATAATTTTTTTTTCAAATTCTACTCAATTTATTCATTTTTAAAAAAGATATTACATTTAAAAAATATGAGGTCCCCATTTGCCCCCACCACCCCCACCCCACCACTTCCCCCACAGTAACACTCTCCCCCATCATTATGTCACATCCATTGTGTCTGATGAGTACATCTCCGGGCATCGCTGCACCCCATGTCCCGTGTTCCACACCATAGCCCACACTTTCCCACGTTCCATCCAGTGGGCCATGGGAGGACATATAAAATCCAGCAATTGTCCATGGGGCACCACCCAGGACAACTCCAAGTCCTGAGAATGCCTCCACATCTCTTCTCTTCCTCCCATTCCCTGCACCCAGCATCCAAAATGGCCACTTTTTCCACACCAATGCCACATTTTCTCGATTATTAATCACAATAGTTCATGAATAGGATATCATTAAGTCCACTCTGATCCTTACTGTATTCCTCCTTCCTGTGGACCTTGGCTTCATTGTGTTCTTTCCACATCTATGTCAAGAGGGGGTTTATATTCCACATGGATATTGGATGCAATTCTCCTGCTTTCAGTTGTAGGTACTCTAGGCTCCATGGTGTGGTGGTTGACATTCTTCAACTCGACGTTAGCTGAGTGGAGTAAGTCCAGTAAATCAGACTGTAGGAGCTGAAGTCTGTTGAGGCTCAGGGCCAGGCTATCATATTGTCAGTCCAGAGATTCAAATCCCCTAGATATATCTTAAGCCCCAGCACCAACTACAATTCCAATAGAGTAGCATGAAAGGCTTGTGAAAAGAGATCCCATCTGAGACCAGCTCCATCACACAGAAACACCAGCTCCAAAGAAGGGTCAACTGGCATGGCAGTGAACCCCATCTGACATGACCATAGTACCTGTGGGACTCTTTAACCCTCAAAAGGACCAATATCTGGGGTTTTATCTACTTTATCTGTCTCTGAGACTCTGCTCAGTTGTGCATAAGGGCTATCCTTCTGACAACCTCCAGACTCTTTCTTAGAAACTCATAGCCATATGATCTCATTTATCTTTTCCATTTCCCCTTACTTTAGGTCAAACAGCATTTTTAACTCCTGTTATTATATGTAGACAGGGATATTCTGCTGGTCTGCGTTGAACCTTTAATTCAAGGTCATTTTCTAGTTATGTCATCAGCTGGTACTTTGTAGTGATCCCTTGGTGCCAGGGAGGCTCATCCCCAGGTGTCATGTCCCACGCTGCGGGGAAGGCATTGCATTTACATCCTTAGTTTGGCTTCGTGACTGGCCACATTTGAGTAACACAGAGGGTGTCAGGAGGGAACTCTTAGGCACAGTGCTAGTCTAGGCCTTGCTCTTGTTTCAGGTGTATAGGCTCACAAGCATAGTCATTAGTATCAGGGGCTCACTGTTGGACTCTCATTCCTTCCAGGTCCTTACTGTTGCACCTGGGGGACTGCCGCTGCTCCCCTAGGGACCACAACAGAACCACCCCACCCAGCCAGTAACCCACTATGCCCCCAGCTGTTATTTTTAATTGTTTCCACTATGAGTGTATCCAAACATTTCCATGCACCCTGGACACATGCCCTGTATAACTTCCTGTCAACAATATATCATCCGTCAATAACATCCCATACCAGTATTCCTCCGCTGCCATTGTTGAACCACTCTGTGATCCAAAACTTCCTGAAAAGTGAAGCCCAATATAATGTCAGGTTCCCTTACTAGTAAAGAGGAATATAGCAATGAGTTTAAAGGTTAGATATAGAATACATATTGATTTGGAAAAATTCTACGTCCTATCTTTTTCTTTTCTTTTTTCCTAATTATTGAGCTTCTCTTCACAAGAGCCCTAGATCACAGTAATTCATATATACAATATACAGTACTCCTACACACCCACCATAAAACCTTTTCCCTTCCACAATGGTAATCTTTTAACTTATTCATATCATATTTACTGAAACTGATGTACAGACTCCGAGACAATAGCTTTCAAACACGGTGACATCTGTGCTTACATTGTGGTCCATACTTTAGGCTATACAGCTTTCTAAATTTTTTAGTTATCCTATGTTATACATTATGGTTTACATTATTAGTCTGTCATCCCCTATATGTTTTTGGTGTAATATTACATGTTTTATATCCATCCTTGTGTACTCTCACAAAACTCCTCTCTGCCCCCACATTTACCTTGGTTCCATCCATTCAATATCCATTTTCCCCTTCCCTTGGGGCCCACAGCGACAGCCTATCTCCATTTCCGGAGGAACCACGTCCAGAGTGTTCAGGGCCTGACTTGCTCAACTGCCGTAATGCCCTGGGAGCCACCCTTTCTCTCAAGAGATACAGTTCCCTCTATTTGATGGCATTAGTCTTCCCCAGGATGTGGGTTCACCCCAACTCTCACTTCTTGGGTCTCTACCCAATGGTACAACCCACTCTGACAAAATGAGCATTCAGACATTCCCCAGGAGTCCATCCTGCATCAGATCATTCCCTCCAAGCATCTTAAACGGGTAACCCTCCGAATTATATTTTGATACGGTTTTCCCAGCATTTTACTCTCAACCAACACCTGACAATCTATGTTCGTATGTTGCCCCTCCCTCCCCCCAATTTTTTGGGCAATATAAACCATCCGCCCAGCCCCAGCCCCAGCCCCCCTCAAACCCGCAAAGCCCCACCCAAATGCAACCCCTTCCCCCATTTTATTTCTTCTTTGTGCTCATACTTACTGCCAGCTCATCATAGATTCCACCCCTGCAGACATCAGCTCGCATCCTTCCTCCACCCCCCAATTTCCTGTAGCCTATCTTCCAGTCCCTAACTCTCTCTGGCAGCTTGCTTATTTCATATCATTGAAGTCATGTAGTATTTGTCCTTCAGTGCCTGGGTTGCTTCACTCAATATAAGGTTCTCAAGATTCATCCATGTTATCACATGTGTTTGTAGTGTATTTGTTCTTAAAGCCGAGTAGTATTCCATTGAATGTATATACCACATTTTATTGATCCACTCATCTGTTAATGGGCATTTGGGTTGATTCCAACTTTTGGCAATAGTGAACAATGCTGCTATGAATATTGGTGTGCATATATCAGTTTGTGTCCTTGTTTTCATTTCTGCTGGGTATATACCCAGCAGTGGTATTGCTGGGTCATATGACAAATCTATGGTTAGTTTTTTGAGAAACTGCCAAACTGTCCTCCAGAATGGTTGGATCCTTCTACATTCCCACCAGCAGTGGATGAGTGTTCCCATTTCTTCACATCCTCTCCAACGTTTGTATTCTTCTGTTTTTCTCATAGCAGACAATCTTATGGGAGTAACATGGCATCTCATTGTAGTTTTGAATTCCATTTCCCTGATAGCTAGAGATTTGGAGCATTTTTCATCTGCTTTTTAGCCATTTGTATTTCTTCTTTGGAGAAGTGTCTGTTTAAATCTTTTTCCCATTTTTTAAATGAGTTGTTTATCTTTTTATTTTCAAGACATAGGAGTTGTTTATATACACAAGTTATAAGTCTCTTATCAGATATATGGTTGCCAAATACTTTCTCCCATTGTGTAAGTTCCATTTTTACTTTCTTGACAAACTCTTTTGAGGTGCAGAAGGCTTTAATTTTGAGGAAGTCCCATTTATCTATTTGTTCTTTTGCTTCTCGTTCTTTTGGTGTGATATTCATGAAGCCATTTCCTATTACAAGTTCATATAGATGTTTCCCTACACTGCTTTCCAAGGTCTTTATGGTCTTGGCACTTATATTTAGGTCTTTGATCCATCTTTAGTTGATCTTTGTGTAAGGTGTGAGACGGTAATCCTCTTTCATTCTTTTACATATGGATATCCAGTTCTCCAGGCACCATTTGTTGAATAGGCCATTCTCTCCCAGTTGAGAAGGTTTGGTGGCTTTATCGAATATTTTATGGCTTTATATATGAGGTTCTATATCAGAACTTTCAATTTGATTCCATTGGTCTGTGTGTGTCTCCTTATGCCAATACCATGCTGTTTCACTACTGTAGCTTTGTAGTATGTTTTGAAGTCAGGTAGTTTGATTCCTCCAATTTCGTTTTTCTTTTTCAATATGTCTTTGGCTATTCAGGGCCTCTTTCCTTTCCAAATAAATTTCATAGTTATTTTTTCTAGTTCCTTAAAGAAAGCTGTGTTGATTTTTATTGGGATTGCATTGAATGTGTAGATCAGTTTTGGTAGGATAGACATCTTAATAATATTTAGTCTTCCTATCCATGAACAGGGAATATTCTTCCATTTATTTAGTTCTTTTTTGATTTCCTTGAACAGTCTTGTATAGTTCTCAGCATATAAGTTTTTTACATCTTTAGTTAAATTTATTCCTAAATACTTGATTTTTTAATTTACTATTGTGAATGATATTTGTTTCTTGATTTCCTCTTGATCTTGCTCATTATTGGTGTACAGAAATGCTACTGATTTTTGCACATTGATCTTATAACCTGCGACTTTACTAAAGTCATTTATGAGTTCTAGAATCTTTGTTGTAGAACTCTCAGGGTTTTCTATGTATATGATCATGTCATCTGCAAATAATGAAATTTTGACTTCTTTCTTTCCAATTTGAATGCCTTTTATATGGGGTACTTGCCTCAGTGCTCGAGCAAGTACTTCTAAGACAATGTTAAATAGAAGGGGAGGCCGTGGGCATCCTAGTCTTCTTCCTGACTTTAGAGGGAAGGATTTTATCATTTCTCCATTGAAAACAATGTTGGTTGTAGGTTTTTCATATATACTCTTTATCATGTTCAAAAAATTTCCTCGTATTCCAATCTTTTCAAGTGTTTTTACCAAGAAAGAATGCTGTATTTTGTCAAATGCTTTTTCTGAATCTATAGATATAATCATATGATTTTTTCCTTCAATCTGTTTATATGATTTTTTTCCTTCAATCTGTTTACATTGATAGCTTTTCTTATGTTGAACCATCGTTGCATGCCTGGAATGAATCCCACTTGGGCATGGTGTGTAATCTGTTTAATGTGTTGTTGAATATGATTAGCTAGTATTTTGTTAAGTATTTTTGTGTCTAGGTTCATTAGAGAATTTGGTCTGTAATTTCCCTTTCTCGTGGTGTCTTTGTTTGGCTTTGGTACTAGGGTAATGTTGGCATCATAGAAGGAGTTAGGCAACGTTCCTTCTGTTTCAAATTTTTGATAGAGTTTCACCAGGATTGTTGTTAGTTCTTTCTGGAATGTTTTGTAGAATTCACCTGTGAACCCGTCTGGCCCTGGGCTCTTCTTAGTTGGGAAGTTTTTAATGACTGATTCTATCTCTTTACTTGTGATTGGTTGGTTGAGATCATCAATTTCTTCTTTCATCAATATGGCCTGCTTATGTGTTTCTAGGAATTTGTCTATTTCCTCTGAATTGTCATTTTTGTTGGAATATTGTTTTTCAAAGTATCCTCTTATGATAGTCTTTATTTCTGTGGGGTCAGTGGTGATATCTCCTTTCTCATTTCTTATTTTGTGTATTTGCATCTTCTCTCTTTTTTTCTTTGTTAGTCTTGCTAAAGGTTTGTCAATTTTATTGTTCTTCTCCGAAAACCAGCTCTTGGTCTTGTTTATCTTTTCAAGTGCTTTCTGATTTTCTATTTCATTTACTTCTGCTCTTATCTTTGTTATTTCCTTCCTTCTTCTTCCTGTTGGGTTGCTTTGTTGTTGTTTTTCTAATTCCTTCAAATGTGCAGTTAGTTCTTCAATTTTTGCTCTTTCTTCTTTTTTGATATATGAATTTATGGCTATAAATTTCCCTCTCAGTACTGCTTTTGCTGCATCCCATAAATTTTGGTACGTTGTGTTATCATTATCATTTGTTTCAAGGTGGTCATTGATTTCTTTTGAGATTTCCTCTTTGAACCACTGTTTTTCTAAGAATGTGCTGTATAATTTCCAAATCTTCATATGAAATCTGGGCCTCTGGTCCTTGCAGATTTCCAGCTTCACTCCACTGTGGTCAGAGATATTATTTTGTATGATTTCGATCTTTCTGAATTCATTAAGCCTTTCTTTGTGGCCTAGCATATGGTCTGTCTTGGAGAATGATCCATGTGCACTTGAGAAAAATGTATATCCTGCTGTGTTTGGGTGTAATGATCTTTATATAACTATTAGATTTAGCTCCTCTAATATACTGTTCAAATATTTTGTTTCTTTAGTGATTCTCTTTTGAGATGTTCTGTCCAGAGTTGACAGTGGTGTATTAAAATCCCCTACTATAATTGTAGATGCACCTATTCTTTCACTTAGTTTTTCCAGCGTTTGCCTCATGTATTTAGAGGTGTCCATGTTAGGAGCATAAATATTTATGATTGTTTGATCTTCTTGACAGATTGTCCCTTTCACTAATATGTAGTATCCTTCTTTGTCTCTCACAATTGTTTCACATTTAAAGTCTATTTTGTCTGAAATTAATATAGCTACTCCTACCTTTTTTTGGTTATTCTTTGCTTGTAAAATTGTTTTCCAACCGTTCAATTTCAGCCTCCATGAGTCTCTGGGTCTAAGATGTGTCTCTTTTTGACAGCATACAGATGGGTCATATTTCCTTATCCAATGTCCCAGTCCTAATCTTTTGACAGGTGGGTTTAATCCATTGACATTCAGTGTTATTACTTTCAAGGAATTAATTATGTTAGCCATAATTTATTTGTATTTGTGTTTGTCATTTTTGTTTGTTTGTTTTTTTCCCTTCTCTTTTTGTCTTTTTTGTTGCTCTTACACTCTCCTCCAACTCTGCCTGTCCTGTTTTTTCCTTTCTTCCTGCAGAACTGCCTTTAGAATTTCTTGAAGGTGAGGTTTCTTATTGGCATACTTTTTCAGTTTCTGTTTATCTGTGAATATTTTGAACTCTCCATCATTTTTGAATGCTAGTTTAGCTGGATAGAGTATTCTTGGTTGGAAATTTTTTTCTTTTATTACCTTCACTATATCATACCACTGCCTTCTTGCCTCCATGGTTTCAGATGAGAAGTCAGCACTTAATTTATGGAGCTTCCCTTGTATGTGATGGTTTTCTTTTCTCTTGCTGCTTTTAGAATTTTCTCTTTGTCTTCAGCGTTGGATAATTTGACAAGTATATGAATTGGGGTGGGCCTGTTTGGGTTTATGATGATTGTGGTGTGCTGTGCTTCTTGAATATGTACATCTGTCTCTTTCAGTAGATTTGGGAAGTTTTCAGCCATTATTTCCTGCAACACTCCTTCTAACCCCTTTCCCTTCTCTTCTCCTTCAGGGATGCCTATAATATATATGTTTGAGCATTTTGCATTGTCATTCAGGTCCCTAAGTCTTAGCTGGATTTTTTCTATCTTTTTATCGATCAATTCTACTATCTGTTTGATTTCTGTTGTGCTGTCTTCCACATCACTAAATCTCTGCTCTGCCTCTTCTAATCTGCTGATATTTGCTGCGAGTGTATTTTTGATTTCTTGAACTGTGGTGTTCATCCCCATGATATCTGTTATCTTTTTGCGTATGTCTGCCATTCCCCTCCAAGTGTTGTCTTCATGTTGTTAAACTCTTCCTTTACTTCATTAAATTTTTCGGTGATATATGTTCTGAGATCATTAATTACTTGTGTAAAGTTCTGCTCCCCTTCCTGGTTTTTAGTTTGTTCATTGGATTCAGCCATATTTTCCTTATTACTGGTTTAGTTGTAGATTTTGTTGCTGTCTGGTCATCATTTTATCTTGACGGGTTTAATCACTTCCTTAGCTTCTTTGTCTAGTCTTGGGGATTAATTAGCTGTTGTCTTTGTGTAAGTGTTATATCTTCTCTTTGTCACTTTGTTCTTCTTCTTCTGATTTCTTATTGCTGGTTGAGTTCACTTTAAGGGAAAATATTAGGGCCAGGGAAAGGCAATTGTGTACGCAAGGAAAAAGTGTAAAGTAGTATTGGTGATAAATGTTAACAGAGCAACAATATGAGATCTGGGAGGATGGATATTAGATTCATGTAAGTTGTATAGAGTTATTCCAGTAGGTGGAGTACCTATAATGAGGTAGTCGACTGAATATGGGAGGAATATGGTATGAATTTAGAAGCTAGTGTTTTCGTGAGAGAGGGAAAGAAAAAGAAAGGCTATAGTTTCAAGATTGGATAAAAGACAGAAAACAGAACAAATGTATTCGAAATTAAGAGTTAGAAACTTTGTGGATCAAAGAAAGGGAGGTGTAATATAGGAGAGAGTAGATGATGGAGGATATCAAGATGTAGGGGAAACAGGATAGTGTAGGTAGCCAAAATCAATTCACACAAAAATGAGGCAGCAGAGGATGAGGAAACCCAGCAAATGTGAGGTATTCCCTGCAGCACCTATTGTATAATTAAGATAAAATAAAATAAGAAGAAAATGAGGGACAAGAGAGAGAAAAAAAAGAGAAGAAAGAAAGAAAGAGAAAGAGGGTGGGTAAAGGGTGGGGAACAAGTAGGGAAAAGAAAAAAAAGATATACAACAACCACAACAGCAACAACAGAAACCGCCCCTAAATAACTGAAAAGAAAAAGACTTTGGGGGATACGCTGGGAGAAAAGACTAGGAGCTAATGCAATGTTAGCAATCAGGACATTAAAAAATTTACAAAAATTAAAAAAATAAAAACAAAACACAACAACAACAACAAAATGCAAACATTGAGGGCTAGGACATTCAAGGACCTCAGATGGACCTCAGGGCATGATGGATTCACGGTTGGGAAGTCTGTGATATTGAAGACTCAAGATGTGTGAGTCTCCGGGGTGTGGGCCACCAGTGTTTAGGGGTCTCAGACCTGGCAAACTCAAATCTGGTTAACAGGTAGCCTGGGAGCACTGCAGTGCAACACAGCCTTCAGGGATCACTGCGACTGGGTGCCAAACCTATGGGAGAGGTCACCTCTGCAAATTCTGCCCTATGGGTCTGAAACCCGCAATTTACCCACTCACTCAGGTCTCTTCTGTGGCTGAATCACCAATTCCACTTCAGGACACCTCCCACCCTGTAAGGCCCCAGAATGGACACCTGGGGGCACCTCTACACTGCAGCCAATTTAATGACACAGATCAGTAGCCAGGCCCGGGGGTGGGGCTCCAGCCGGAAATGCCAATAATAGAGTCCAAATCAAAATTCCCACACTTCACAAAATATTCCCCTAATCGGCTTCCAGACGTCTCTCACCCTGTAGGCCCTGAAATAGTCTCCTGGTGATGTCTCTTTATTGTGCACAATTTAAGGCTGCTTCAGATCGGCAGCTGGCCTTGGGGGGGCGGGGCTCTAGGCAGAAGTGCTATTATTTGTGTCTGCAATCAAAAATTCCCTACTTTGCTATAAAACTCCTGTTTGTCTCCCCAAATCAGTCTGTGAAGGTCTCCTGTCCTGTTAGCCCCCCAATAGCCCGCTCAGGGATTATGAATTCCCCAATACCGCAGAGCGTCCAGAAATTGCCACCACAGCACAGGTTCCATGGCTCTTCCCACCCCAGGAGGGAGCATCCCATGCACAGCTTCCACCTCCATGTAACAGAGCCTCAATTTTATCTTATACACGTATTTTCTCTGTTACTGTCCCACCAAATCGATGTCCAAACACCTCCTGCCCTGCAAAATGCTGAAACAGCCTGGTCCCAAAGAATTTCCAACGCTGCCCAGCCGCTTCTTCGCAGGGGAAAATCTCAGGTGCGTTCACTCAGCCACCATCTTGCCCCACCCCCCTCTAATGCTATAATTTATAGGACATATAATCTAGTTTAAGAAGTTGGTAACAGTCTTTAACATTGTAAATTTCTAGGAAATATATTAATATTTTAGTTGAACAATCTCCTCCAAGCTAGGGAAACAGATATGATGGTCCAAAGAGCCCAGAGATGTCGGAGTTGAATGATCCAGGACTCTTCCAGCTTGTACAATGAAATCTGAATAGGGTTGCCTCCCACCAAACCTGATTTAGGTCCTCCTAATGAGTGTGTGGGATAAAATAATATGTCACCATGACCCCATGGCATTAGTTTACCCACCAATTTCTTGCTGGCAAGTCAGTTACTTCACATCACGTGAATCCTCATTAGAACTGATGGCTATTTGTAGTTGCATTTGCTTATTTATTTATTTATTTTTCTTCCTTGTTTATTTTTTCACATGTTACACTAAAAAATATGAGGTCCCCATATACCCCTACCCCCCTCAACCCACTCCTCCCACATCAAAAACCTCTTTTACCATCGTGGCACATTCACTGCATTTGGTGAATACATTTTTGAGCACTGCTGCACCACATGGATAGTGGTTTATATTTTGGTTTACACTCTCCTCCAGTGGACCCAGTGGGCCATGGCAGGACATATAATGTCCAGCATCTGTCTCTGAAGTACCACCCAGGAAAATTCCAAGCCCTGAAAATGCCCCCACATCATATCTCTTCTTCCCTCTCCCTAACCTCAGCAGCTATTGTGGCCACTTTCTCTACATCAATGCTACAATTTCTTCCATTACTAATCACAAAATTTCCGTAGTAGAATATCAGTAAGTCCACTCTAATCCATACTCTATTCCTCCATCCTGTGGACCCTGGGATGGTTATGACCACTAACCCTCTATAACATAAACCATAATGTAAATGCAATTGGAACCATGTTTGAAAGCTATTGTTTCAATAGCTGTACATTAGTTGTAGCAAATATATGAACAGGTAAAAAGATTATTGCTGGGGAAGGGACAAACTGTTTGATGTTGGATATGTGGGAGTACCATATTTTGTATATGTGAATTACTGTGATCTAAAATTTTCTGAAAACAAACTTAATAAGTAGAAAAAAAAATAAAGAAAGGATGTAGACACTGAGGAATAAATGGAAAAAAATGCCTTGCCACTGTACATACAGGGCAACACCTATAGCAGTGATGAAAGGGAAAACGTCAAAAACAAAGCTTTTCATTTTTTCATTTTTGATACCCCAATTTATTTTTACTATATTTAATTTTTCTAAATTAGTATGTATTCTATATCTAACCTTTAAATCCATCACTATATTCCATTTTACTATTAATGGAACCTGGAAATATATTAGGCTTCATTTTTAAGGAAGTTTCTGATGGCAGAGAAGTTCAAATATGGCAGGGGAGGAACACTGGTGTGGGGTGTTATTGATAGGGTGGCACATGGTTGGGAGGGAGTTCTCTAGGACATGTATACAGTGTGCAAAAAATATTTGGATATTGGGGTACTTTAATACACCACCAGCATCTTTGGAGAGAACATCTCAAAAGAGAATCAATAAAGAAAGAAATACTTTGAACAACATATTAGAGGATCTGGACCTGATAGACATATACAGAATCATTACACCCAAGTACAGCAGGATATATATTCTTCTCAAGTGCACACAGATCATTCTCCAAGATAGACCACATGCCAGGCCTCACAAAAAGTCTCAATGAATTCAGAAAGATAGAAAATAATTTCTCTGACCACAGTGGAATGAACCAGGAAAACTGCAAGAGCCAGAGACCCAGATTTGGCACCAAGATTTGGGTGTTAAACAACACAGTCTTATAAAAACAGTGAGTCAGGGAGGAAATCTCAAAGGAAGTTAATAACTACTTTGAAACTAATGGAAATGATAATATAAAATATCGAAACTTATGGGATCCAGCAAAAGCAGTACTGAGAGGGAAATTTATAGCCATAAATTCAAACATCAAATAAGAAGAAAGAGCTAAAGTAGAAGAACTAAAGGCACACTTGGAGGAATTAGTTAAAAAACAAAAAACTAATGCCACAGGAAGAAGAAAGAAAGAAATAACAAAGATTAGAACAGAAGTAAATGAAATAGAAAATAAGAAAGCACTTGAAAAAATAAACAAAACCAAGAGCTACTTCTTTGAGAAAATCAATAAAATTGATAATCCCTTAGCTAGATTAATAAAGAAATAAGGAGAGAAAATGCAAATACACAAAATAAGAACTGAGAAAGGAGATCTCACCACTGATCCCATAGAAATAAAGACTATCATTAGAGGATACTTTGAAAAACTATATTCCAACAAAAATGACAATTTATAGGAAATGGAAAAATTCCTAAAAACACATAAGCAGCCTACATTGGCAAAAAAAGTTGAGGCAGCAGACTTGGCCCAGTGGTTAGGCCATTTGTCTACCACATGGGAGGTCCACACTTCAAACCCTGGGCCTCCTTGACCCATGTGGAGCTGGTGCTGCACTGTGTTGATGCATGCAAGGAGTGCCCTGCCATGCAGGTGTGTCCCCCATGTAGGGGAGCCCCATGCACAAGGAGTGTGCTTCTTAAGGAGACCTGCTCAGTGCGAAAGAAAGTGCAGCCTGCCCAGGAATGGTGTAATACACATGGAGGGCTGACACAACAAGATGACGCAACAAAAAGAAACACAGATTCCCATGCCACTGACAACAACAGAAGCGGACAAAGAAGTCACAGCAAATAGACACAGAGAACAGACAACTGGGGTTGGGGAGGAGGGGAGAGAAACAAATAAATAAATAAATCTTTAAAAAAAAGAAGTTGACGATTTCAACAAACCAATCACAAGTAGAGAGATAGAATCAGTCATTAAAAACCTCCCAACTAAAAAGAGCCCTGGGCCAGATGGCTTCACAGGTGAATTCTACATAATTTTCCAGAAAGAACTAACACGAATCTTGCTTAAATTCTTCCAAAAAATCAAAACAGAAGGAACATTGCCTAACTCATTCTATGAGGCCAACATCACCCTAGTACCAAAGCTAAACAAAGACACAACAAGAAAGGAAAATTACAGACAAATCTCTCTAATGAACCTAGATGTGAAAATCCTCAGCAAAATACTTGCTAATCCTATTCGACAACACATTAAACCAATTATACACCATGACCAAATACGGTTCATTCCTGATATGCACGGATGGTTCAACATAAAAACACCAATTAATCTAATACACCACATAAACATATTGAAGGGAAAAAATCACATGATCATATCTATAGGGGCAGAAATAGCATTCGACGAAACACAGCACCCTTTCTTGATAAAAACACTGCAAAAGATCAGAATAGAAGAAAACCTTCTGAACATGATAAAGAGTATATATGAAAAACCCACAACTAACATCATTTACAATGGTTAAACCTAAAATCTTTCCCTCTAAAATGACAAGACAAGGATGCCCACTATCACCCCTCCAATTTAACATAGTCTTAGAAGTACTTGCTCATGCACTGAGGCAAGAACCAGACATAAAAGGTATCCAATTGGAACGGAAGAAGTTACAAATTCACTATTTGCAGATGACATGATCCTATATATAGAAAACCCTGGGAAGTCTACAACAAATCTTATAGAACATATAAATGAGTTCAGTAAAGTCACAGGTTACAAGATCAATGCGCAAAAATCAGTAACATTTCTATACTCCAATAATGAGCCATCTGAGGAGGAAATCAGGAATCAAATACCATTCACAATAGTAAATTTTAAAAAATCAAATACCTAGGAATAAATTTAACTAAAGAGGTAAAAGACTTATACACAGAATACTATGCAACACTGTTCAAGGAAATCAAAGAAGACCTAAATAAATGGAAGAATATTCCCTGTTCATGGATAGGAAGACTAAATATTATTAAATGTCTGTCCTGCTAAAACTGATCTTCAGATTCAATGTTATCCCAAGAAAAATCAACACATCATTCTTTAATGAACTAGAGAAATTAAGAAATTTTTTGGAAAGGAAAGAGGCCCCAAATAGCCAATGACATATTGAAAAAGAAAAGTAAAATTGGAGGAATCACACTGCCTGACTTCAAAACATACTACAAATCTACAGTAGTGAAAATGACATGGTGTTGGCACAAGGATAAGCACACTGACCAATGGAACTCTATTGAGAGTTCTGATATAGATCCTCATATATACAGTCATATGGTATTTGACAAGGCCACCAAACCCACTCAACTGGGAGGGAATGGTCTCTTCAATAAATGGTGCCTGGAGAACTGGATATCCATATATAAAAGAATAAAAGAGGATTTCCAACTTACACCTTATATAAAAATCAACTCAAGATGGATCAATAAACTAAATATAAGACCCAAGACCATAAAGACCTTGGAAAGCAAAGTAGGGAAGCATCTAGAGGACCTTGTAATAGGAAACAGCTTCACGAAATTCACACCAAAAGCACGAGCAACAAAAGAACAAATACATAAATGGGACTTCCTCAAAATTAAAGCCTTCTGCACCTCAAAGGATTTTGTCAAGAAAGTGAAAAGGGAGCCTACACAATGGGAGAAAATATTTGGTAACCATATATCTAATAGGAGACTTATATCTTGCATATATGAAGAAATCCTATGTCTTGAAAATAAAAAGACAAACAGCCCATTTAAAAAACGGGAAAAGATTTGAACAGACACTACTCCAAAGATGATATAAAATGGCTAAAAACACATGAAAAAATGATCAAAATCCCTAGCTATTAGGGAAATGCAAATCCAAACAACAATGAGATACCATCTTACTCCCATAAGACTAGCACCTATCAAAAAATCGGAAGACTACAATTTTTGGAGAGGATTTGGCTGAATGGGAACACTCATCCACTGCTGGTGGGAATGCAGAAGGATCCAGTCATTCTGCGGGACAGTTTGGCGGTTTCTCAAAAAACTAGCTATAGATTTGTCATATGACCCAGCAATTCCACTGCTGGGTATATACCTAGAAGATCAGAAAACAAGGACACAAACTGATATATGCACTCCAATGTTCATAGCAGTACTATTCACTATTGCCAAAAGTTGGAATAAACCCAAATACCCATCAACAGATGAATGGATAAATAAAATGCGGTATAAACATACAATGGAATATTACTGCTATAAGAACAAGTACAGTACCAACACATGTGCTAACATGGAGGAATCTTGAGAACCTTATGTTGAGTGAAGCAACCAGGGCATTGAAGGTCAAATACTACATGATCTCTGATATGAAATAAATAAACCAAGCTGTCTCAAAGAGTTAGAGATGGGATGATAAAATTTAAGGTAGTTGGGGGGTAGAGGAAGGTTGTGAGCTCACAGCTACTTGTGTGAAATCTACAATAAGCTGGAGGCAAGTATTTGTACAGGGAAGGGATAAAGTGGAGGCATAGGGATAACTTTGGGTGGGGCTGCATGGGCTTCAGGGGTGCTAGGGATGGGAGGATAGGTCAGATTGCCCAAGAACTTGGGGAGAGGGTGAGGGGAACATTTGATCATGGGAGATTGTCAGGTATGTGGTTGAAAGTGTGGTGCAGAGAAAACTCTTTAGAGAATGTAATATGGAAGTTTGCCTTTTTGAGATGCTTAAGTGAGGGGGAGAGGCATCTGACACAGGGCAAGCTTCTGGGGAGTGTGTGAGGGCTTATTTTGTCATAGTGGATTATATCATTGGGTGGAGACCCATACAATGAGAGTGAAGTTATACCCACATCCTGGGGAGGACTGATGTTCTCAAACGGAGTGAATAGTAACTCTTGAGAGAATCGGTGGCTCCCAATGGGTTAGGGCAGTCAAGTATGTCAAACCCTCAACATTTTTGCAAGTATCTCTGAATATTGTCCCTCAAGTAATGAAGATTGGTTGTCATGGTGGGCACTGAGAGGAGGGGAAAGAGTTGTTTTATACATGGAATCAGGGTAACTGCGGGGCAATGGAAGTGTTCCACAAGATGTTGCCATGATGGATATAGGTCATGTTAAATTACACCAAAAATGTATAAAAGTCTATAGGCTATAATGTAAACCTTAATGTAAAACATAAGATAACCAAAAATTCAGAAAATTGTATAGTTTAAAATATAAACCATAATGTAAACCCAAATGGAACCATGATTGAAAGCTATCATTTCAATATCTGTACATTAGCTGCAGCAAATATAATATAAACATGTAAAAAGATCACTGTTGGGGAAGAAACAAAGGGTTTGATGTTGGATATATGGGAGTACCATATATTGTATATGTGAATTACTGTGACCTAAAACTTATGTCAAGAGAAATTTAATAAATAGGAAAAAAAAAAAAGGAGGTAGACCCTGAGGAAGAAATGGAAGAAATTGCCTTGCCGCTGTATATACAAGGCAACACCTGTAGCAGTGATGAAAGGCAAAATGTCAAAAACAAAGCTTTTTCATCTTTCCATTTTTGATACCCCAATTAATTTTCCCTTTATTTAATTTTTCTAAATTTCTATGTATTCTATGTCTAACCTTTAAACCCATCACTATATTCCATTTTTCTATTAATGCCACATGGCAATATATTGGGCTTCCTTTTTGAAGAAGCTTTGTACTACAGAGAGGTTCAACTATGGGGGGGGGGAGGAGCACTTGTGTGGGGTTTCATTAGTGGGGGGAACATTGTTGGGAGGGAGTTCTCCAGGACATGTATATAGGGTACATAGAAATATTTGGGTAGTTTCATAGTGGTTTCTATTAGAAATGACAGATGAGAGAATGCAGAGTTCCTGACCAGGGGAGCTCTATCACATTCCCCAATGGAACAACAACTATCCCCCAAGTGCAATGGCAAAGACCAATAAAGATGGATGGTCCAATGACAAGCTTTTGATGCTGATGGCTCCGATTATGAACCTGCGTGCCTGAAATATGAACTAGGCCTACAGATGTGGGGTGCCTAAAAGATACCTCCTGAGCCTCCATGTTGCTCAAATGTGGCCACTCTCTAAGTCAAACTCATCATGTAGATGCATTGCCTTCCCCCCAGCATGGGACATGACTCCCGGGGATGAGCCTCCCTGGCACCAAGAGATTACTACCAAGCACCAGCTGATAATGTAACTGCAAAAAGACCATGAACATAGAGGTCAACTCAGACCCACAGAATATCTCAGCCTTCATGTAATATCAGATGTTAAAAACTGTTTTTTGACTTTGAATAAAAAGGGAGAAATGGAAAGGATAAGTTAGTTTATATGGCTAAGAGTCTCCAAAAAAGAGTCGGGAGGTCATCAGGGAGAGGTATTTAAGCATGCCTCAGAAGGGTACCAGAGACAGCCAAGGTAGATGGAAACCCTGTGCTGGTTCTCCTGAGGGCTGCATTGACCCACAGTTTCTACGGTCAAGGCACATGGCTCTGGAGTTCAGAGCCATGTCAGTTGGCCTTACTTTGGAGTTTGTGTTCCCGAGTGTGATGGAGTTGGACTCAGATATAACCTTTCTACGCATGCCTCCTCTGTTACTTTTACCAGGTCTGTGGTTGGCATTTGGGTTGGGATATACTCGGGAGACCTGAATCTCTGAACTGTACATGTGATGGCCAGGCCCTGGGCCTCAGCACACTTGCTGCTTCTACCCTCTAGTTTCTTGGACTTACCCTGGCCAGCTGACAGTGAAGTGAAGAGTGTCAACCACCACACCAGTGAGCCAAGAGTGCCTACAGCTTCAAGCAGGAGAATTGCATCCATCCTCCATGTGGAATTTAAAACCCCTCTTGATGTAGAGGGGGACTGGACATAGACATCCCAAGTCCACAAGATGGAAGAATAGAATATGTATTAGAGTGGACTTAGTGGTGTTCTACTGGGGAACTATGGTGATTAATAAGGGGAGAAATTTTAGTAGTGATGGGGAGGTCATCAGTGGGTGGCTGCTGTTGGTCGGGAGAGGGAAGAAGAGATATGGTGTGGGGGCATTTTTAGGATTTAGAGTTTTCCTAGGTGGTGCTGCATAGATGGATACTGTACATTGTGTGTCCTGTCGGAGCCCACTGGGTGAACTGGGGGAGAGTGTGGACTACAGTGTGGACCACTGTCCATGTGCTGCAGTGGTTCACGAGAATGTATTCACCAGGTGCAGTGGATGTGCCACAATGATAGAAGAGATCATTTATGTGGGAGGGGTGGCGTGGGTGGAATGGGGAGTATATGGGACCTCATTTTTTTAATGTAACATTTAAATGAAAATAAAGAAAAAAATAAAAATGTTTGGCTATTTTCATATTGGTTTCAGGTAAAAATGACAACTGGGGGAGTGCTGGGTTCCTAGCCAGGGGAGCTCTATCACATTCCCCAATGGAAGAGCAACAATCCCCCATGTGCAATGTCAAAGACCAATAAGGATGGACGGTCCAACAATGAGTCCTTGCTACTGATGGCTACAGTCATGAGCCTGTGTGCCTGAAATATGAACTAGGCCTAGAGCTGTAGGGTGCCTAATATTTACCTTCTGAGGGCCTCCACATTGCTCAAATGTGCCCTCAAAGCCAAACTCAACATGTAAATGCATTACCTCCCCCACAACGTGGGACATGACTCCCAGTGATGAGCCTCCCTGGTTCTGTGGGATTACCACCAAGCTCCAGCTAATGATATAACTGGAAAAAGACCTTGAATAAAAGGGTCAACTCAGAGGAGCAGAATGTCTCAGCCTATATGTAATATCAGGTGTTAAAAATTGCTTTATGACTTCAGATAAAAGGGGAAAATGGAAAGGACAAATGAGTTTATATGGGATTTGCTTTTGATAACAGCCCATCTAATGAAAGCACTCTCCAAGCTATTGCAGGAACGAGTGCCTGATATAAAAATTTCATCTTTGTTATCTGAAATTCAGGAATCTGATTGCTGCTGAGGGATAGGCCAGGGAAAAATGAGAACAGTCGCAGTCACCTCCACCTAGTAGAGTTACACGGAAACATCTGGACCAATAAAACAATAGCAGCCCAAATTAGACTTCCTACAAAGAGGCCACTGGTAACCTGTTTTTCAGGTCTCAGCCCCTAATCATTTCATATAACTGAGAACATACAATATTTTTTACTTTTATCTGTCCTATTCCACTCAACATGATATCTTTGACTATGTCCATGTCTTAGCATGTATCAGAACTTCATTACATTTTATATCCTAATAATATTCAACTGTATGTATATATCACATTGCAAATACCCATTCTTCTGAGGATGGCTTTATAGGTTTTTCCACCTTTTGGCAATTGTGAATAATACCAAGATGTTCATATATCTGCTTAGTCCCTCTTTCAATTCTATTAGGTAATTACCTAGAAGGGAGTTCTCCAGGTCATATCAACTATATCCTTTTTTGTTATTATCCAAATCTGCCATTATCAGCTTCCTTGCTATTGAGCAATTCTGAGAATGGAACATTAATGTGAATTTCTCTATTTCAATTATCAATTCCATCAATTGGGATTTATAAAATAGTCCCCTTCATGACTATGCAATATCAATCTTTATTACTAATATTTTTCATTTGGGAACTCTACTTTCTTCCAAAAGTAATATAGACTCTAATCTTATTTCAGTCCATATTTTCATGGTATATAGTCACCCAAATCTTACTTTTTACCCTTTGCTGCATTGTAATTAAATTGGCTTTCTTGTAAACAGCATATAGTGAAAATAATTGTCTAATGCAACAAAGAACAATTTTAATTTTCAACTTTTGAAAATTGCATTCTTGCTTTCTTGTTTTTTAATAAGAATATGGGAAAATTTTCTCAGTTTCCTATATAATCAAGCTTATCTATAACTTTTTTTATAAAAGTTGAAAACTGGATACTTTCCAAATTTCTAGAGGTGAAGAGATAAACACATTGTGTTATAAGAAAACAATGGAAAACCACTCAGCATCAAAATCAAGAGGACTCAAACTCAAATAATTATTCTGAGAGATGGGAACTAAACAGAGTTACATACTGTGTAATTCAATTAATATAAATTCTGGAAGATATGGACAGAGAAAAACAATAATATCAGTGCATGCATCTAGAGACAGTAGGAGGAGGGAATGGTTTGGAGGAAGGAATTAAAGATGTATAAGTGGAAACTCTGGAGGCTGATGGATTTCTTCACTAACTTGATTGTGGCTGTGATTAATGGGTTTACACATATGTCATTCCTCACCATTCTGGAAACAAGAAATGTATGTAGTTTATTGCATGTATATTATACCTCAATAAAGCTGTTGCAAATAAGCATAGGAATATATTTTTACAGAAAAATAAATAGAAATACAGGTAATGACATGTGAACTATCAGGGACTTCTACAAATTTATCTTCATTAACACTCATAAACTATATATTATTTAAGTAAATACTAGATTACAAAATCACACCATAGTAGAGATAGACTTTCTGAAAACCTTTCTCAGAATGTCACAATCTTTCCTGGTTAAGGGGAGTACAGACCCACAAACTGGGGCTCTCTCTCACCACATATGAGCCCTTTGGCACATTACAAAGCATTTCTGTTTCTGTTTAGAAACTGACATCTGTAAAATGGAGATAACACTGTCACCTACTTCACATCGTTTGTGGGCTTTTGTAAAAAAATGGTCCTCATATTAATCATTGTGATAATAGATTCTTTGTTTACATATTTTACTCCCAAGATCTGAATCACATATTACGTTCATTCTAGTAGTTTGTATATTAAGACTTTTCTCTTGCTCTTTGAATTACCCTAGATTTTTTTGAAAGTTAAACATGTTGCATGACACAATAAATATGGTTGTATTATTTCCTTTTATTCATTTTTTTAAAAATTATAACTCATTTTCCCTGCTTTGGTACTATCACACTCTACCTTCTGCTAGGCTTTATTGTGGGGATTCCATGAGTGTAATCAAGGCTGACTTGGAGTTGACCCTTGCTAACTATACCTGAGTTTACTTTTTGCTCTGGGCAACAAATTGTTAGTTTCCTCTAGTGATACCTTGTTTTTCTCTGCCTGTTTGCCTTGGGATCTCTATATGTGTTCTCTACAAACAGAATTCCCCTTTTCCTGCTTTTCCAAGTTAACTCCTCTTTTATTCATTTTGTAATTTTACATCTGTGAAGTGGAGATGACATTGGTACTTATTTCCATGTTTAGCATGCTTTTGTAAAAGTGAAATAAAATGATTGGAATGTGTTTAGCTCAGCACAATCATACAATAGGAAATCACATTTCCTGAATGTGGTCACAGCCTTCTCCACCAGGACAATCATATCTCCTCTGCGCACTCTCCTCTCTGAAGGCATCCAACCCAGATCTTACTATACGGTAGGAGGAAATGAAAAACAGGTTCCAAATACAACTGATTAAAACCAGCCCACCCTGACCTTGCAGCTCTGGGAAAGGAGTCCGAGCTTTGGGATTCTGATGTGTTCACACATTGATAGGAACTGAAGAGAAATGGTTCATGCAGGAATTGGAGCATGACTGGGTTTATATTATTGCAAGCTTAAGAGAAATTTCATTGAAAAATAAATATTGAGTATGTGAGTGCATATGAGTGGGAGGAAGACTGGCATTTTGTGACAATTTTCTGCCCAAATGTCTTCTGCCTGGAGGTGTCCAATGTGGGTACAAATGGTAGAATCTGGGAAGACTAGGGTAATGACTGTGATCTCTGAGTCTCTCTTGGACATTCTAGGGATTCTCCTTCGGCAGCTACTGGATGGTTCCAGCAGGGTCAAAGGAGGTGTTTGGGTAATGGAATGAAGACATACTATGAGAAGTCTATGAGGGGCCAGTTTATCAAATAAAAAGATAATACCTAGAGCTTGTTGTATCTCAGGTGGACAGTTTGTGAGCCGAGGATATGAAAGTGTATTACTGAGTCAGCTGAAGTAATGGAAGGGGGTGTGAGCCGAGACTCAAATCTCTCCTTCTGAGTGGCCTCCAGGGTGCCCTCAGAACCCCACAGCTCCAAGATCATGTGCAGAAAAAGGCAAGGGAGGGTGGCATTTGTCATCTAGAGTTTCCTTTAAGGGTCTGTGTGTCTCCTTCTGTCCCAGAGTTCAGTTGTTCTGACCAATAATCAATGTCCCTGTGCACACATGGAGAGTCAAGCTGCTGAGAGCAGAGTGAGCAACTTTGATGCCCACAGGCTGTATTGGAACCAAAAGAGCTTATCAAGGAGTTGCAGATGCTAGCGAGCCACACCAGCCATTGTGACCACAACTGTACTTAGTCATCCATGGTCAGGGTGCCTGCCATGGACAGTTCTGTTGTCACCTATAGCTAACAATGTGAATGGTCAAGACCAAAGATTTGCTGTGTGGGACCCACATTTGAGGGAAGAATGTAGGAAGCCAGGTCTACAGCTCTCAACATGACAAGAAGGACTAACTTCAGGGGCCTCTCAGGAATAATTGCAGGGGTCAGGACCACCGAAGTCACAGGAGGAGGCTAGAAAATGCTGCCCCGGGACTAGGTCAAGGGGCAGCTGAAATGAAGCTCATGATCACTGGGCCAAGATACAAGTACAGGGCAGGTGCAAGGAGAGCTCAGTATCATTGATTCCAAGGATTTTAACTATAGTCAGGTGGAGAGAAAAGTCCGGACCACTGATAACAGAAGCCAGGGCCTGACGCAGGTGCAGGGAGAGCTAAAAACCATAGGGCATAGCCCCCAGATTGAGGACAGGTATGGGGAAACTGAGAATAATGGTGGCCAGGAGGAGCAAGGACTAAAATCAGTGCAGAGAGGGATCAGAATCATTGAGGCCAAGACCAGATGCAGGAGAAATTCAGAGTCATGGAGCCAAGGGGTCAGGAACAGGGGTAAGTGGAAGTCAGAAGCACTAATCCCAGGGACCATTTTGAGGGGCAGATGCAGGGGAACTCAGGACCAATAGTCCAGGGACAGGACTAGGGACAAGTGCTGGGGGTAGAAGGAGCATGTATACTAGGGGACTGGACCAGGAGCATGTGCATTTGGTGTCTATGGGGCTAACTTTCAGCATAAGACTTTCCTATTCATCTTATGATAAGGAACAGGAAAACCTGGGTTTGAATTTGCTACATGGCTTAAGACAGAATTTTAGTGAAATTTCATTAATGCATTTAAATTTGGGTAATTTTATTGATAAATAAAAGCTATAAACAAACAATATATACAGAAGTTCATCCACATTAAATGATGTAAACAAATGTCACCCTCACGAACAATGCAAAAAACAGGGAGATGTGGAAATATGTCACCCATGAAAAATGCAGTCTGATATTCAGCAGGGTCCTCAGAGTTCATTCCACATGTGGATTTAACTTTCCTGCTAGCACTTCCCCTCACAGTACCTCCATGCATGAACTTCATGAATTCCTTATGCACCAGATCCTAACCTTGTTACACGCCTTATGATATTCTTCTGAATCCACAAACCCTGCCATAATCACGGTGACTTTAGCTTACTGGCTAAGTTCTTTTCAGCTCATATTTCTGACTCACCATCTTGGAACCAGACTGAAGTTGAAGGTCATACTAAATTTAATATTTAGCCATTAACTAATATTATTGAATAGTCTGGTTGTAATATGCTTCTTTCATGTTCTGTTCATGAGATGATAATTTAGAAAGACATATTTAGAGATGAGAGGATCAAAGTCCTTCAATGTTCATGTGAGTAGGGTTGACTTGCACCAGTAGCACAGGAGTGACATTGACACACATGAAAGGGCAGGACCAAGGCTAATAGTGCCTGAGATATCATGGTTGTTAGAGGTGAGGGTGCATACAGGTCATTTCTGATTCCCAAAGGGAATTTACCACTAATATGAGTAATGAAAATATGTAACAGCTCTGACAAATTTCTTAACTTATACACAAGTTACAACTGAGGAATGCTCTCAACAAATTGGAGAAAGTGGCATCAAGTATCCTTTCCTCCACTGATAATTCAAAAAACAATTAGAATTCATTATAATCAACACTGCCAGGGAATATATATATATATTATATATTACATACATATTATATCCCCTATGTATGAAATACATATGTACATAAACTGACACACACAAATATATTCATATCATCTCTGGGAGTAGGGGCAAAATGAATCCATTCCCAGAGCCATTCTTGAATCTTTGTCCACATACAACTCCCCATTCAAGACATTACTTGACTTTAAAAAAAGGAACCTGGGTTCAGTGAGGGACATCACAGATTGTGGACCATATTCTCTGAGGGATCAGTCATCCTCCTCCTCCCAGGGTTACCCTAAGACAAGGACATACCCTCATCTTTCATTTTACTTACAAAGTTGCCTCTTAAATGCAAATTGCCACGTGTTGAACAGATGAAAACAGAGCAAACATTTATTTAATTTCAAGTTCCTTCTCAGCCAGGAAAATATTACCTGGGACTCATGGAACTCATCCATGAGGTCCTCTTTCTGGTGGCATCTCCCAGATGTGAGTGTCTCAGGATTCAGACATGAAGGTAATGGGAATCATGCCTCTGAGCACAGGACTCACTGTGGTTCTCCTTGTCCTTAGGTGTCTGGTCTGAAGTGCAGCTGAAGGAGTCAGGACCTGATTTGGTGAACACTTAACAGGCCCTGCCACTCACCGGCAAAGCCTCTGGATTATCTTTAACTGACTATATTATTCATTGGACCCACCAGTCTCCAGGAAAGGGGCTGGAGTGGGCCAGTGAGATATACAATGGTGGAAGCACGTACTATAACCCAACTCTTCAGTCTCATCTTGTGATTAACATGAACACAGCAAAAATGAATACGGCAGTGTGAGAAACATGGACACTACAAAGTATTATTGTATGAGAGACACAGTAGGGGAAATCATTGTGAGCCCAGACAAAAACCTCCCCTGCGGTGCACAGAAGGTGACTGGACTTCCGGGTAAGCTCTTGACCACAGGGGATGATAAGGGTCCATCACTAGGCACTGGTTCAGAAGGGGTAGGAGGAGTTTCTTTTTCTGGCGATTTTAATGTCTTTTTTAAAAGATACAAAGATCACACAAAATGTTACATCAAAAAATAGAAGATGTTCCCATATACCTCACTCCCGATCTCTCCCCAACTCCTCCCACATCGACAACCTCTTTCATCAGTGTGGCACATTCATTGCATTTGGTAGATACATTTTGGAGCACTGCTGCTCTGCATGGATTATAGTTTACATTGTAGTTTACACTCTCCGCCAGTCTATTCAGTTGGTTATGGCAGGATATATAATGTCCAGCATCTGTCCCTGCAATATTATTCAGGACAACTCCAATTCCTGAAAATGGGGCTTTTCAGGCTTGAGGGGAGCTAGGGTTGGGAGGATGGGTCAGATGGTCAATGGAATTGGGTGGAGGTTTGGGGCGAGCAGAATAACGTGGGAGATTGTTAGGTATGTGCTTGAAACTATAATGTTGAGAAAACTCTTTAGAAAATATAAGAAAGGATGGGTGGCTTGTTTAAGGTGTTTGATGGGGGTATCTGGCACAGGGTACACATGGGGCAGGCTTCTAGGACTTTCTTACCCATGCCTTAGGCTCCCTCTTCTTGCTTCTCAACATATAACCCCAGAGAACAGCCATGGCATCTCTTCTAAGCAGTGCTATGATATACCCACAATTCTAACTCAGAACAGTTTATTTTAATGTTACTACATTTATGTTTAAATGCATTCATACACATATAAGCATATAAATTTTTATGTAAATTGTGGAAACTGTTACCTTCTTAATATGCTTGAAAATGTGAACAAAACTTACATTTATCATCCCTGTGAAGTTATTTCCCTCAATGTAACTCAAAATCCTGATAATTCCCTGCTAACCTCCATCCTGCATCATGAAGAGTCCCAAGCCCTCAACTGAAAGGAGAAAGAATTGGAAGACCTGGCCATCTCTAGGCAAAGCATCCAAGTGCCTTACTTTGTTTTTTCTTTCCCATGTGGAAACAAAGACCAGTTCACTGTTTCCATATTAATTCTTTTTTTTTTTTAAAGATTTATTTATTTATTTAATTCCCCCCCTCCCCTGGTTGTCTGTTCTTGGTGTCTATTTGCTGCGTCTTGTTTCTTTGTCCACTTCTGTTGTCGTCAGCGGCACGGGAAGTGTGGGCGGTGCCATTCCTGGGCAGGCTGCACTTTCTTTTTCACGCTGGGCGGCTCTCCTCACCGGCGCACTCCTTGCGCGTGGGGGCTCCCCTACGCGGGGGACACCCTTGCGTGGCACGGCACTCCTTGCGCGCATCAGCACTGCACATGGCCAGCTCCACACGGGTCAAGGAGGCCCGGGGTTTGAACCACGGACCTCCCATATGGTAGACGGACGCCCTAACCACTGGGCCAAAGTCCGTTTCCCCCCATATTAATTCTATTACATAAAATGTCATCATTATATCCTTCACAGTTTTCCAATATATAGTAAAAATACATGATAAGAAGAACAGATTCACAATGCATGCTTTTTTAAAATACAAATAACATTTCTGATACATTTATATTTAATTAAATCATTTCTATTAGTTTTTTCATGCCTGTACCAATCATTCATTTGTCATATATTCTTTTCCCCTAATATCATCAAATGTTTTGATAAATACAATATAAAGTTCCCTCTAATACTTCTCTGTGAAGCAGGTCAGGCCATAAGAAAGAACTTGTGGCACTCTAATCAGTACATACCTAGCTACTTGTCTGTTGTACTCTGAATACAAGATCTGAGGGCAAGAGGGAGGTGAGCAGAATGGATAGTGATGGGAATATCATCTCAAATGTCCCTGTCCCTCCATCTGAAGCAATGTATGTCCTGTCGTGTATTACTGCTTCCTTCTGGGGTAGAATGCATGTTTTCCCAGATAATGCAGACTAAGCTGTGTTATCTTTAGCTGCCTATTTCAGAGAACTTCATCTTTGGCTTAAGATAGTATTCCTTAGTGAAGCTGGATGTGGTTCTGGACATTCATTCCATGATGAATTCTCTCTCTCTATCCATTTTTTTTTGGATTCTGCCAATGCCCATTGGATATTCATTTGCATTTCCCATACAGAATAATTGTTTTGTTATATGGTTGAACTATAGAGATGATTGTGAGTGCATGGTTTAAGTTCTATTTCACTTTTTTAGCACCCCTCTGTGTTGAGATTTTAAGATTTTTCTAAGCTCTGTGACATCAGTTTTTGGACATGCTGAGTACATTGTGATAATTTGCAGTTTTCCAACAGAAAGCTGGTTTTCTTTGATTTCTACATGCAAGTTAATTCTTTGTTCTGTAGTAGAGCTAAGGAGGATGCTTTGTGTGTATTTCTACAATGGATGCTCTCCTCTTGGGGAGAGGAGTTTTGTTTGTTTGTTTTGCATATTTTGTCCTATTTGGGGGGGGGGGGGTTCTCTCTAATTGTACCGGAAAAGTATACAACACATTAGCAATCTGTCCTCCAGGAGACTCACTTTAGCAAATTTGCAAATAGTTAATTTGCCTTTTAAAAAATCGACAACTAGTGATTTAAGGGAATCAACATTAAGAGTGTAAAGTTAGTACAGATGGAATGGGAGAAAATTTTATTAATCCTATATGTATTAATGGATTTGTATCTAGAATATGTTAATTACTTACATCTCAACAAAAAATGGAAGAAGTAAAAATAGTTAATAGGTAAATGAAAATTTTGTTGCATGATTTGTTATCATGTGGATAT
Organism: Dasypus novemcinctus; assembly: GCF_030445035.2. Taxonomy (NCBI): domain Eukaryota; kingdom Metazoa; phylum Chordata; class Mammalia; order Cingulata; family Dasypodidae; genus Dasypus; species Dasypus novemcinctus. The sequence goes on along the minus strand of NC_080691.1, from coordinate 56,768,208 downwards.
AAATCAAATGTACAATAAAATACCATTTCACACCCACAACTAAGGGTAGAATAAAAAATTAGAATACAACAAGTATTCAAGAGGATATGGAGAAATAGTAACCCTATTACAATGCTGTTGGTGATGTGAAGTAATCAAGACTTTTTGAAAAACAGACCTGAAAGCCCTCAACTTATTAAAGAAAAAAACTATCATTTGAACCTACAATTCCACTTCTAGATATATACCCCAAAATATGAAAAACAGAGATTCAAATATATATTTGTACAACAAAGTTCATAGCAGCATCATATACAAAAGCTAATATTTTAGGCAGTCCTAATTTCCATGAAGAGATGAATGGATGCATAAATGTCTACACACAATAGAATATCAGTCACTTGCGCAAAGAGAAGAAACATTCTATAAATTGGATGAACATTGAAATGTGCATTTGTATTAAATAGGTCAAATAAAAAGGGAAAATATATGATTTCACTTATATGTAATGCCTAGCAAATGAAAATACATATTTACAAGAAGTAGATTAGAGATTACCAGATTAAGGATCAAATTGAGAGTGAATTCCTAATGAATACAGATATTCTGTTTCATGTGGTGAAAAATTTAGTAATGCGTGTTGGTGATTTAGAAAATAATTGTGAATTCAGTGAATAGCCTTCAGTTGTACACATATAAGTGGTTGAAGACAGAATGTTGTTTGTCCAAAATTAACACAAATACTTTATTTTCTTATAAAATAGAAATAAGTATTAATACTTGTTATCACATGGATGAACTTTGAAAAAATATGGTAACTAAAAGAAACTGGCCATGATTTATAATAGAATTTATTTCGTTTGGTATCAATGCCAAGAAAAAGAATAACTTGAGTGATAAATGTAGATTTATTGTTTATTGGAGCTAAATGGGAGGTAGTAGGATAGGAGGATGTTAGGTAGATTGTATTTTCTCTTTGTGAGTTAATGATAATATTTCTAATATGGTCTCTGGTATTGATAACGCGTATTTTTGTATAAATTAATAACCATTCAATTTTATGCTTTAAATAGATGAACTTTATAGTATATGATTTATATCTTAATAAAACTTTCTTATAAAGAGAGAAGCTAAAATTTTCCTTTGAGAGAAGGGAATGGGTGGGAGGCAGAAATTATAGAGCAATGAGTGAAAATTTTTGGGAGTTCATTATGAGTGCGGTGGTGATGGTTACGCATGTGTACATATATGTAAAGATTACCAATTGTGACACTTAAATATGTGATTATTATCATAGGTCAATTATGCTTCAATAATATTAATACAAATAAACCAATGGATAAATGAGTAGGATGGAGAGATAGATAAATCATGACCTGTGAAATGCCAGACAGTACTTTAAATACATCTGCCTTCTCTCTACATTTTTAGGTAGAATCTAAGTGTGAAGCAATATCACACAATGATCTCATTACACAAAGAAGGATCTTCAAATCTATCTAGGAAAGCCCCAATCTGTCCTTCAGTAGTTCAGGGGAGCCATGGGGTCTAGTGGTGAGCAACACAATCCAGACACTGGGTCTCACAATCAACAGACATAGACTTTGTGTATTGACCAAACATTCAAAATTTCTGTTTAAAGTTTTACATCTGCACATAAGTATAAATGAAATAAGAACAACAGTTCAAAGTGTTTATTCCAGCACTATCAAATAATAGTATCACCCCAAATTCTCTCATTGCCACTCAACTACCAAGGGCACCCACACCTGCTCTAGGGCACTTTCTTTTCCAAGGCTCTGTCCAAGAGTTAGCAGTATACTAGGAGACCTTGCAAATAGTTTCCCTCCAGTTGCTAATGTAAACCAACCCACCCCTGATCCTGTAGCTCTGGGGGAGGACCCTCAGCCTAGGGACACCCAGATGTTCCAACTTGTTGATCAGAAAGGAACATAGATGAATCAACATGGAATTAGTTCTGAGCTGGGTTTTCTCATCACGATTTTAAAAGATCAATGTATGGGAACAAGAGACATTGAGTGTGTGAGTTGATATGGGCGAGAGAAACAAGGGATAGGTATGGCCATTTTCCTGGCAGGGTGTCTATGCCTTTAGATGTTATTTTGGTAGAGTCAGGGTGAGAATTCATACAGCACAGGATGTCTGCGACACTCTCTTTGGAAGCTTCTAAATGCACTAACAATAGCTGCAACATAAACTGGGTCCAGCAATGGGCTCTAATATGTTTTAGACATTAGTAATTCTGCTATTTCCACACACAATTAAGAACTCTGAACAGTCAATTTTCAGTCCCCAGATAGTTTGTTGTGAACACATCTGTGACTGCAGATGGAGAGTCAGAGGTGAGGACATAGCCACATATTGCTGAGGGAGACACTGTGAGGGGGGCAAGTGGAGCACAGTCTAAAGCCTACCTTGTAGGGCTCAGGAGGTGGTTAGGATGCAAGCATAGTCAGCACCCACTGAACACAGTCTCCACTCCCAGGAAAAGGGAAGAAGGAAGATAATGCCTGGTTTCCTCTTAGGTCTGGGGCTTCCACTAAACATATTTTTTCCTCTTGGGAACCTGTTGGAAACTGAGGCATGGTTGTCTCAGGAAGGGAGACATGCTGTTTCCATGGCTATGCTTTTAACATAGGAATGCAGCAATTAAGACTTTTGAGTCAGCAGGAATGAGCTGTCCAGGGCAGGGAGAAATACAAGCAAACACAGTTTGTAGTTTGAAAGGAACACTAAATCTTTGTACTTTGAGATAAGTTCTTTAATTTATGAGTCTTGTTAATGTGTAGTTATACTGCTTGTTATCTTGATAGTTTGAGTATATATAATGCCAGAAAATAAAGTTGTCTGAGGAGTGATTACTCGCAGACCTCCTGATCCCAGCTCTCTCTCTTTCTTTCTCTCTTTGTTTCACTCTTTTCACTCTTTCTATCATTCCAGATAAGCTTTGGGTCCAAATCTCCAACAGGAACCATTCTAGATTGTGTGATTTTCCACTGAATTGTCTGAAGTAGGAGAGTGTCATTGCATTTGAAGGAAATAGTCTCACATACAGACTCTTCTTATGGAAGCAGAAATGGCTCTCCAATGGTGTACAGTATCAGATATCTGAGGCAGCTCAGGGCAGCCTGGTGTCATTTTCAATCAGATTCAGGAAGAGACGTCAGTGCGATTCTCCAAGGAGGACGATCTTTGTAACTCAGGTCAGAACCAAGAGGGAGGGTATGTCAGGGTCAGTATCTTTAAACCATAATGAATTTCTCATGTAATACTCCTCTTCACACAGAAATGTACATGTCAGACTCAGCACTGGGCTGTTTGTCTCTTTTTCCCATAATCCATTTTAATTTTCCCTATTACAGCAAGGCTATTTGGATTTACCCAAACAAAATTGCACCTCAAATGATGTGCAGAACAGTACGTGTTCTGCTTAGTATGACTTCCAAACTTAGTCCTTGGCTAACAGTGGCCCTTGGAACTCCTGTCTTTCACACAACCATGGCAATGAGCTCCAATAAGAGCAGCTTGGCCCTCAGTGCTTATTTCCCTATATGTGGAGGGATGGAAGGGGCATTTTCATGGCCAAGACACTAAATACTGCTATTAATACTAGAAATCATTTTTTAATAATTTTTACAAATTTTGATAATATAGATTCACACCTGTGGCTGCAAAGAACTTCAATTGATCACATTCAACCCAAATGGGTGCTGTGTGATTGATCATATTCATCCTAGTTGCATTATTCCTGGAAGCTGTGCTATATGCTGTTATTTACATATTTCTTTCTCACTAAGAACTGTTAAATGTAAAGTGTTGACATGTGCTCCCAATTTCATTGATTTCTCCAATATACAGAATTCATGGAATAGAGTAAGATCATACCTTTCCACACACTATCCCCTACTTTCCCATCAGAATAGCAGAGATTTACCTAATGACTCAGTGTGGAACAGACATGGGTCCTACAATCCTCAGTGTCTGCAGAGAACACCAGCTGTGGATAAATAGATTCAGGGCATTCCTCATGTTGGAAGACCTTGAGCTGCCCCCTCCTTTGAGTGGTCCTGTGTCTATGTAATGAAGGGTTCAGAATCCAGAAACTCTGAATTCTGACACATCTTAGCTTTCTGCTACTCATAATCCTAGGAAAAAGATGTTGTAATGTAATCTCCATCTTCATAACACCTGTTTCTCTTCCTTGTGTGTTTCATGTTTAATTAGAAACAAGTGCTAACATTTACTTGGCCTCGTCTATCCTAAGAATCCGGTGAATTTTTATAGGAAAGAGCAAACCGTTGATTTTTCAATATATTATAATGTATGAATTTGTGAATGTCAATGGTTGTCTAAAATCCTACTTATGTCAGAAAAATCAGTAATCATCTTGATTACCTTCTTACATGGGGAAATGAGGAAAAGTTATTCCAACAGTGGCAGCTATGTGAGAATGATTCTTTTGAAAAGACTTTTAGTGCCTTGAATTTTGTTTATATCCCTTGAAGCATTGTGAATAAATCCATGGGAAGTTGATAGATAAACTATTTTAAAATGCTGAATTGATGCACAACTTAACTACATATTCTGGGGAAACTCCTGAGTGTGCTGCTTACTTAGCCAAGCTTCCACTGGAAGTGGACAAGAAACTACAAGCTACAGGGAAGGGAGGGCAGGGAAAAGGAGGACAAGGTAAGGAGGGGATACTGTTAGGATACAGGCCTCCCTGTCCTTGGGGCAGCCCATGTCTCTTTCTCTTTCTAGGATACTGTTAGTTTGGGAAAAAACATCTCAATATGTCTTTGACGTACTGATGGACACTGAAACATGAGGTTGTGAGAGCTGGCACCTTCAGAATGACCTCTGGAGAGTCAAACCCCTGTCCTTTACTCACTGTCCTGTGTCTGCAAACCCTGTGCTGCCCTCTCCACTGTGCCTCTTCTTTCCCCTCCCCATCATGGAAATTTCTGCTTTGGTTCCTGGAAACATGATGGTCTTGTGGAACCCCTGCCTCTTGCGACCTGCTCCTCACCTCACAGGCATTTCATCCCCCCCACTGCCCCAGGAAGCACCCCTTGGTCTGTCCTTGGTCTCCTGCCTCTTTCCCCAGAGTCAGGCAATCTATTCCAACAGTCCCATTGCAATCATATAGCAATTTGCTTTATAAATAGACTCCTTATCTTTAGCTGCTCTCCTGACTCCATCACCCCCCCCACCTTGCGGGACACTTGCACCTGCTGCCTCACAGTAACACTGACCTGCCATAACCTCCAGCCTCCCTTGTTCCTCTCAGCTTTTGGATGGATTTGTCGCCTGTCACTTTTATGCAAACCTTTGAAAACATTGTCCAAAATTAGTGTATTTTAATACCTCAATGTCAAAAGAAACATTCCTGAAAGGTCTTCTTCACTCAAAATGCATTTGAAGATGATTCAGATAATGGAAGGGCAGCCCGTGGTTCTCACAAAACAAGATGGAGAAGAGTCTGAGTCTGTGCTGCAGTTCCCTCCCTCAGCTGCTCCTGGAAGTGAAGAATTTAGGAGGACTCCCCAGAAACATCTACTCCAGAGCTTCATCTGCTGCAGTCTCCCCAGAGACAGAGGAACCTGCCAGTGATACCAAGAAAAACATTGACATTTTACTAAGGGCCGTGGGAGACACCCCCATCATGAAAACAGAGAAGTGGGCTGTAGAGTGAACATGAACCATCCAAGGACTCTTGGACCTCATCAAAAAGTTCTTTAAATTTGTGGGCTCAGAACAGGTGTTTATTTATGTGAATTAGTTTCCTTTTCCCCAGACCTGGAAGTTGGAATGCTCTATTAGCATTTTGGCAGTAATGGTAAGCTGTTCCTAAATTACTGCAAATTTCAGACATGGGGATGAACCACTGAGGAAAACAAGTGCACCTTAAAATTAATCTTCACAAAAAATACGGCAGCTCTGAAAAGTTTTGATGCTTGCAGCAGGAGGTTTAAGGATATGATCTACTAAGAGTGTATCTACTATAATTAATGTTTACATATAAGAAAGCATCCATAGATACAGAGTGAAGTCACAAAAAATATAACTTGCATTAATATCCAAATCATTATAAAAGATAGAGTATACCCATTTCTGCTCTCCATAATCCAGATCTACCTCCAATATACTGAAAAAGAAGGTGTCTAAAGCTTCATGAACTGGTTCTTAAAATGACTGAAATTGTTTATTTGTAGAATTAGCATAATACTGATTTTATTTTTCACTGTAGAAATTCACATACTAAATGTTCATTTTATTTTATTCAGGGAAGTTCAGTTTCTCAGGAGTGTGGGGTGTGCCCTTATATGTGTGTGTGTATATATATATCTACAGTTGCATATATTTAAAAAAATTTTTAATTCTACTTTTCAAGGAAGCTTTAGATTACATAAATGTTACATAAAAGTATAGGGAAGAAACATATGCTAGGATAATAATGTCTATAATAGAATAATAAGAAGTCTATTTTGGTACATTGTTCATTCCCAAATCTTGAGGATTTGGGTATGGTGATGCCCAGTATGCTTTTATAAACTAATTTTTTTGTCCTTTATTATTTTACAGATACATAGATCAGACAAAATGTTGTATTAAAATATAGGAGGTTTCCATATACCCCACTCCCCACCCCCCCACTCCTCCCACGTCAACATCCTCCTTCATAAGGGTGGCACATTCACTGCATTTGGTGAATACACTTTGGAGCACTGCTGTGCTGCATTGACTACAGTTTACACTGTAGTCTAAATTCTCCCTTAATCTATCAATTGGGCCGTGGCAGGACATACAATGTCCTGCATTTGTGCCCACAATACCATTAAGGACTACCCCAAGTCCCCAAAATGTCCCCATATCACATCTCTTCTACAGTTATCTTATTGTGAATTATTTGCTGACTGTATTTCTTATATTGACCAGAAGAGGGCAGCCTAGGTAGCAGAAGCGCTAGCGGTTTGGTTTAACTTCTTTGCCAGGTGATAATGGGAGAAAAGCTGTTCCTGCTAATTTCTACAAAGCAAATAGCCAGGAAAGCAAGCAAGTTAACAAACTGGAAGACAGCGTTAGAGAATATGCATAGTTTAAAATGAAGTTTTTCATTGGGAAAGAGAAAGAATTTTATAAATTTTAGACATTGTGATATTAGGTCTTTTCAATCCTATCATTTAATGATTCCTCATCCCCAGTGGTATAAATGCAGTGTTTATCCCTTATTTATGAAATTTCAAAAGGAGCTGTTGGGTATTCCTGGCAATATGTTTGCATGTTTTATATGTATTTTCCACTAGAAGCTTTTTAAGAATCATTGGAAAAATACTTTAGGTATTATGTGCATTTCATATAATTACTAAAAGCATACCATTTTTTTCTGAAGTAATTAGATAGGTAACTTCTTGAGGTTAATCTTAACTTTTTATTCGTTCCCTATTGTGTGTATAATGTGTATTTTTAAATAAAGCATTCCCCCCAGTGCCACTGATAAGGATGGAAGCGGTCACAGAAGAACACACAGCAAATGGACACAGAGAGCAGCAATGGGGGCCGGTGGGGAGAAGGGGAGAGACATTTAAAAAAAGAAAAGAAAAAAAAAGCAAATGTTTAAAAAAAAAGCATTTCAATAAATTCAATGGAATTACAATTTGGTGTATATAGGGGGTCTAGTAGAAGTAGAAAGGACCAATTTTCAAAGATAATGGTGGGTAATATAATTGTGAATTATACTTATATCCCTTAATTCCATGAATATACCTAATAATTATTGAGCTTCCATACATTAGCTTTAGGTTGTACTATATAACATTTCAGTTAATAGTGTTGAATTCATTCATGTATCATTTTCTGCTCAAAAACATGAATTTTTGAAGTCCATTATATCAGTGTCCTTGTGTAACAATTTGACATAGCCAATTATTAGCACAGGGAAAATATAGGTGAAATGTACAAATTTATCTTACTCAGCTAGGTAAGAATTTTGTATATGTGCTGAAAGCTGGAAAATTACTTTGGAGTCAATAAGTTGGATATAGCAAAGATCTGTTTCCCACCTACAGTTAACTTTAGAAGATGCATGTATTTATTTACATATATATTTAATAAATAACAAAAAGATGTTGAATTTATGCATTATTTTTACCTGTGAGGTTTTAGATGATAGAATATTTACTAATGGTCAACAGTCAAAAATACTCGAGTTTTAGGTTTGTAACAATGATTTAAATGTTCTTTTTATTTAAATATCATATTAGTTTATTAAATTATGGTTAGAATTATGGTTAGTTAAAAATTGCAAGGACAATCACCCCTGTACTGACCACTGGATAAAACTTTGACCAAGCACCTTGCCTATGCTCACAGTATCATATATATGATTTTTAAAAATCTCTAGTTGGTAGTTTGCAAAAGAAGATATAAAGTATCTGTGTGTGTGTGTGTGTGTATTTAACAGAATACAAGTCGTACTTGTAGACATATCCTGTCCACACACACAACTGTCACTCCCCTTCCTCCTGGGATCACAGTTTCCATACATTTCCAGCCCCTTCAATGAGGAAGAGTTATATGTTTAATTATGCTAAATTGAAATTGCACAGCCATAACCTATGTAGTTTACAGATTGGACAAGTAGAATATACCCCACCTGAAATCCCAGATTCTCTCCAATTCCACATCTAATTTTCTATCTGGAAGTAGAAGATACCATGTTATAATTGGTACATGTCTGGGTAGTTGAGCAATTGCTTGAATCAGATTCCACTCCTTAACAAGACTTCCAACCTCATCACCTTATAATAAAATATGAGCAAACTATTGACCTTTCTTGTTAAACTTTTTTCCACTGATATTTGGGTATAATTGCTAAAAGAGATTGAGCAATGTAAAATGACACCTGGGCAAACTGAGATAGGCATTTAGACCTCCACAGAATCAGGCTGAAGCTTTGGGAAACAAGCTGAATGCTGATTAAGAGTAGCAGCTACATAAAACTTTAAGCTAATGCCTGTGCTTTGTCTCACTGGTAGATGTTAAAAGAAAACACTTAGGAATTGGTAAGTTTGCCACCTCTTATGGATAATTCTGTGTATAAGTTTTAATTAATCATTATTTCATGCTTACCACATTGTTTGACTGAGAGGAAATTTTACATAAATCAGTTGCTTTAAATGTCTCTGGAAAAGACAAATAGACATTTGTGAAAAAAGGCAGGGTATATTAAAAATTTAGGCCTATGCACATGGAAATTAAATATCCCTGAAAGACTGAGAAAATAAAATCTACAGATATCAGCGTCTACAGATGCACAGTCAGAAAATGAAGTGTAAAGGAATGTGTGGAGGTGTGTTCTAAGCACATGGCAAGTAGTTGCTCCTTGAAGGAAGGAGGGAGGGGTTGTGATTGTGACAAGGCTCACTAGAGAGAGAAGACCAATTTCTGTTTACTGACCATTTAGGAGATACACATTTGAGCAATTTATAGTGATTCACTAAGTTATGTAATATTTCTACATTTGTGGTCATTCACAGTAAATTGATAATACAAACACAAGACAACAGGACAATACTTGTTAAAAAGTGACCCATCAACTCTCCCTTCCAGCTCTTCTCCAACACCACCCAGGGTAGAGCCCAGACATTTTTTTAAATCAAAGTTTGAAAAGTTTCTATGAAATGCTGGGAAAGAATCCACCTTTTATTGTTATTCTGTATCATTTCCTGTTATTTACGTCTATTTTCTACAGGAAAATAAAACATCAAGAATTAGTTTGAGGGAAACGGACTTTGGCCCAGTGGTTAGGGCGTCCGTCTACCACATGGGAGGTCCGCGGTTCAAGCCCCGGGCCTCCTTGACCCGTGTGGAGCTGGCCCATGCGCAGTGCTGATGCGTGCAAGGAGTGCCGTGCTACACAGGGGTGTCCCCCGCGTATGGGAGCCCCACACGCAAGGAGTGCACCCATAAAGAGAGCCGCCCAGCGCGAAGGAGGGAGCAGCCTGCCGAGGAATGGCACCGCCCACACTTCCCGTGCCGCTGACGACAACAGAAGCGGACAAAGAAACAAGACGCAGCAAAAAGACACAGAAAACAGAAAACCGGGGGAGGGGAGGGGAATTAAATAAATAAATAAATAAATCTTTAAAAAAAAAAAAAAGAATTAGTTTGAGACATATTTTGTAACTCCCTGATAGTTCTATGATTCAACTATGTATTTGAACCAGGGGACCTTTTCTCTGAACATGCTCAGAGCCCAGGACGTTGTCATATTTGCTCTGTGCACATCAAGTGAGTGGGAGCTGGGTCAGCCCTGGACGGAGGGTATAAGGAGGCTGCATGGAGGGCTTTGGACCCTCTGAACTCAGAGTCTGCCCAGGGGCAGGTGCAGAGGGAGCCTGGGAGAGGCCTCCTACTAGTGTCTGCAGCTTCATCTCCTTGCCTAGGAAATGGTTCCCAAGGGCAGTCAGTCTTCTTCCAACCATTAAGTTGCCCTCACTTATTTGACTTTACCAGACAAATGATGTATTTGGTATTCAGTCATGCAAGGCAGAATAAAAAGCCAGCCTGGAATAGCACCTTAGGCAGGTCTCAAGTGTGAGGTAGGGACTGCAGAGAACTCCCAGTTCATTTATTTAATTTGCCTCCTGAGTATATATAAAGTAATTGAATCTTTAAAATGATCTTAGTGATTTTCTTATAATTTTTGATAGGCATTTAACAATTCTGAATCCACATTCAAATAACTCAGTCAAAATAACACTATATGATACAAGTAACTGAAAAGAAAGCATTTCTAACTCCTACCTCCCATCCCTTATAACATCATGGTCATTGATTATCCATATGGTATGATATGGGATACCACAGCATTATTGCTCAATTATATTTTAGGTCAATTAAAGTAAGAAAAGTTAATATTTGATTTACCCTCATTTTTAATTCATTATCCTATGTTCTTCCTTCCTTGTGGAAATGAAAATTCCCATTTATGTAATTTCCTTTCTCCCTGAAGAATTTCTTTTAGCATTTCCTTATGGGAAGTACTAATAGCTATGGGTTCTGCATTTTTCTCGTCTGCTAGTAGTCATTATTTCTCATTCCTTTTGAATGGCATTTTTGAAAATAGAGATTTTTTTGGTAGGTATTTTGTTTTTGATTACTTTCAACATTTTAAATATTCCAATTCATTCTCTTTTTGCCTGCATGACTTTTGATGATACGTGCATGCATTTCTTATCCTATGTATGCTATAAAAAGTGATCTTTGCTTTTTTCCTTTTATTGCTTGTTTCATCGAAGTATTGATCCAGTTTCACATAACGTGTCATGTGTTTTTTTAAATCTACTTGGTAGTCTCTAAAAATTCACTCCATATTAACTTTACGTCTCAAAATATATCAGTTATTTCAAGCTGAGTGACACAGTGATGAGTGTGGTGACATGTTCCAGATGCTCAACAAGCAACGTGCTTGTCATCAGGCAGAGCACATCTGGGTGGTTGACCCTCATTTATGCAAATGCTGGAGAGGGACACAGAGGTGGAGAGGCTCTAAATGCATTGGTCATCCTTGCATTCAGGTACTCATACTCTCATTTATCTCCCGCTCCACACACACACACAAATACTCACACCGGCACACATGTGATTATAGGCAGGACTTGTGATTCACTCCTAACCAGTAGAATATGGCAACAGTGAAGGGAGGCCACTTACTTGATAATGTTATTGATATGTTATATAACATACCATCCTGCTAGGAGTATATCTCCCTTCCTCACTGGCTTGGAAGAAACAAGCTGCCACTACTACTACAGTCTCAAGAACATGAATTCTGCCCAAAGTCTGACCATCCCTTTTCAAGTCTTAAATGAGAATGGATTCTGGATAATAACTTCCATGAAACCTCATGAAAACTGAGCAGAGGATCAAGCAAAGCAATTCCTTGACTCCTCATGAACTGAAAATGCAATAATAAATTGGTGTCATTTTAAGGTTCTAAATTTGTGGAAATTTCACAGACACATGCAAAGGCATATATTGTGGAAGTCACATTATAAATGTGCTTGAAACATATGTTCCCTCTATTGTAGCTCTCATTTGAACTAATTTCCCTGTATCAAGAATCACCTCACCATATATAAATTGTTCAACCTTCAAGTTCTTATTCTGCTCATCCTTATTTGGAGAGGAGTTAAAGTGATTTCACTTTGAACAAAGTGGCCTAAGGCACCATGAGAAACCATATGAAGGATGCACACTCAATGTCATGAACAAGTGCCTGCAGGATGACTATCAGGTGCTGCCTGGGCTCACCGTTCCCTTGATGATGAGCAGGAGGAGGCACAAATCTGGCACCTCCATGAACATCAGTGATAGCTTCCACAATGGCCAGGCACACACACTGGGAATGGAGACAAAGGACCTGGAGGGTGACCAGAAATTGCATTAAAGCACTGGGTTGAGGAAGGATTTGGGGTGCCTTGCAGTGATGGCAAAGTTCACCATGGCGAGTTCCTTCATGTCCCTATCAGGCCCTCACCAGCATACTCAGCAGGGATCTCTTGTCTGCCCTGGAAATTTCTCATAGTTGTAGCAGTTACTCCTACTCAGAGTAGAACACTAGTTTATACTGTCTAGGATGGAATTCCACAGGCAGGCTGAGAACCTGAACCAAAAGCTGCAGGAGAGCAGGGAGGAAGAGTGTAGGGAGAGGGGAGCCTCCATTGACTGTGATGTGCAGCATGATTGGGAGGAGGCTGACTGCTGCCCTAACTTCAAGACCTCCAGGCAGCACCTCCTGATAAACCATTCAATTCCTTTGAATGAAAGATCATCCAAGAAGTGGACCTGACCTGGGTGTCAGGTTGAAGTTCACAGTGTCAGACCCAGTTGGACATCCAGCCTGGCCTCTGGTTTATTTCTCTGTGGGAGCAAGGAAAAAGGTTGTGATTCCCCATTCATGGGGCAGCTGTCAAAAGCTCTGACACACAGTTGTTCAGAGACTCTATTTTCAGCTTGCTGAAATCAGCAGATGGAGGAAGAGAATAGGCTTGCTGTCATATGAGCCATGTGGGTGTTACAAGGAGAGAAACCTGGGCGATAACGACAATTCTTCAGGAGAAGGTGGAAGGAGAAAGCACTGCACTGTTTCCTTGTACTGAAATGCTTTTCCATGCACTCAGATTCTCACTGGCTCTTATCACAGAGAACACTGGATACAGAGACTACAGGGCAAGTGAGAGCCACACGTGCCGAGATGGAGCTAATGTGCCCTGTAGGAAAAAGACATGCAAATGGGGCCCCTCCCTCTGGTCCTGAAATTGAGCCCAGGTCTAGACCTTGGAACTCTGAGAGAGGAGCCCTCTCCCCGTGTCTGAACTCACCCTGCTCTGTGCCCAGGTCTGAGGAAGAGGAGGCACCATGAAGGGTGTGCTGGTCTGGACTTTGCTTTTCTCAATTTTCCAATGTAATATTAACTAGAAATTGGTTTTGGGACTTTTCAGGAGGGGGAGGCAAGATGGCGGCTGAGTGAACTTCCCGGTTACTAGCTCCTGGGGGGAATCGGCTGGGAGGCGTCGGAGACTCTTTGGGACCGGCTGTTTCGGGATTTTTCCTGGTCCGGAGGTGTCTGGACATCGATTTGGAGGGAAGGTAACAGAGAGGATCCATCTGTGAAATATACACGGAGATCCCAGCTACGTGTGGAGGACTCCCTCCTTGGGTAGGCGAAGCCGAGGCAGCTAGCACCGCGGCGGGTGGCGGGCGGGAGAGCCGAGCCGCGCTGTGCCGCGGCGGGCGGCGGGCAAAGGAGACAAGCCCAGCCGAGCCTAGCCGTGCCGCGGCGGGCGGTGGGCGGGGAAGCCGAGTCCGGCCGAGCCCGGCTGAGCCGCGGCGGGCTGGGGGGCCGAGCCCAGCCACGCCGCGCCAGGCGGCAGGCGGGAAAGCCGAGCCCAGCCAAGCCCAGCAGAGCAGTGGCGGGCGGCGGGCGGGGGACCGGAGCCCAGCTGAGCCCAGCCGAGCCTGGTGGCGGGGTTTCTGTTCTTTGTTTTTTTTTTTTTGTTTTTTTTTTTTTTTATTTTTTTATTTTTTGTTGTTGTTGTTGTTCTTGTTGTTCTTTTTTTTTTTTTTTCAATCCTCTCTTTCTTGTCCCCAATATTCTTCTTAAACTATTTTACCTTAACAATACAATAGGTCCTGCAGGAAATACCTCACATTTGCTGGGTTTCCTCACCCTCCACTGCCTCATTTCTCTGTGAATAGATTTAGCCTATCTACACTATCCCCTTTCCCCTACAACTTGATATCCTCCACCATCTGCTATCTCTCCTATATTCCATCTCCCTTTCTTTGATCCACAAAGTGTCTAACTCTTAATTTCTAATACCTTTGTTTAGTTTTCCATCTGGTATTCGTCCCTGAAACTATTACCTTTCTTTTCTCTTTCCCTCTCTCACGAAAACAATAGCCTCTTAGTACGTACCACATTCCTCCCATATTCAGTCGTCTACCTCATTATAGGTACTTTCCTACTACTATAACGCTACACAATTTACATGATCTAATCTCCATCCTCCCAGAACTCATATTGTTGCTTTGTAAACATATATCACCAATACTACTTCACACTTTTTCCTTCCTTACACAATTGACTTTCCCCAGCACAAATACTTTCCTTTAAAGTGAGCTTAACTAGCAATAAGAAATTGGAATAAGAAGAACAAAGTGACAAAGAGAAGATATAACACTTACGCAAAAACAACAGCTAATTAATCTCCAAGACTAGACAAAGAAGCTAAGGAACTGATTAAACCCGTCAAGAAAAAATGTTGACAAGACAGCAACAAAAATCTACAAACCAAACCAGTAATCAGGAAAACATGGCTGAATCCAATCAACAAACTGAAAATCAGGAAGGGGGGCAGGACTTCGCACAAGCAATGAAAGATCTCAGAACATTTATCACCGACAAATTTGATGAAGTAATGAAAGAGGTTAACAGCGTGAAGACAACACTTGGAGGGGAAATTGCAGACATGCGCAAAAAAATAACAGATATGATGGAAATGAACACCACAAATCAAGAAATCAAAAACACACTTGCAGCAAATAT
Organism: Dasypus novemcinctus; assembly: GCF_030445035.2. NCBI lineage: Eukaryota > Metazoa > Chordata > Mammalia > Cingulata > Dasypodidae > Dasypus > Dasypus novemcinctus. The sequence continues at coordinate 56,753,093 of NC_080691.1, read as the reverse complement.
CAGCAGACTAGAAGAGGCAGAGCAGAGAATTAGTGATGTGGAAGACAGTGCATTGGAAATCAAACAGATAGTAGAAGTGGTCAATAAAAAGGTAGAAAAAATCCAGATAGGACTTAGGGACCTGAATGATAACTCAAAACGCTCAAACATACGTATTATAGGCATTCCAGAAGGAGAAGAGAAGGGAAAGGGGTCAGAAGGAGTGTTGCAGGAAAAATTGAATGAAAACTTCCCAAATCTACTGAAAGAGACAGATGTACATATCCAAGAAGCACAGCGCACTCCACTGGTCATAAACCCCAAAAGGCCCACCCCAAGACATATACTTGTCAAATTATCCAATGCTCAAGACAAAGAAAAAATTCTAAAAGCAGCAAGAGAAACGAAAACCATCACATACAAGGGAAACTCCATAAGATTAAGTGCTGATTTCTCATCTGAAACGATGGAGGCAAGAAGGCAGTGGTATGATATAGTCAAGGTACTAAAGGAAAAAAATCTCCAACCAAGAATACTCTATCCAGCTAAACTAGCATTCAAAAATGATGGAGAGTTCAAAATATACACAGATAAACAGAAACTGAAAGAGTATATCAACAAGAAACCTCCCCTTCAAGAAATTCTTAAGGGAATTATGCAGGAAGAAAGGAAAAAACAGGACAGTCAGAGATGGAGGAGAGTGTAAAAGCAACAAGAAAGACAAAAATAGAAGGGGAAAATAAAATAATACAAACAAAATATAACAAACACAAATCCAACCAAAATATGGCTACCATAAATAACTCTCTAAACGTAATAACACTGAATGTGAACGGATTAAACTCACCTATCAAAAGATTCAGACTGGGACACTGGATAAGGAAATACGACCCATCTATATGCTGCCTACAAGAGACACATCTTAGACCCAGAGACTCATGGAGATTGAAAGTGAATGGCTGGAAAACAATCATACAAGCAAACAACAACCAAAAAAAGGCAGGAGTAGCTATATTAATATCACACAAAATAGACTTTAAATGCGAAACAATTGTGAGAGACAAAGAAGGACACTATATTTTAGTGAAAGGGACAATTTGTCAAGAAGATCGAACAATCATAAATATTTATGCTCCTAACAAGGGCGCCTCTAAATATGTGAGGCAAACGCTGGAAAAACTAAGTGAAAGAATAGATGCATCTACAATTATAGTGGGGATTTTAATACACCACTATCAACTCTGGACAGAACATCTCAAAAGAGAATCACTAAAGAAACAAAACATTTGAACAGTATATTAGAAGAGCTGGATCTAATAGACATATATAGATCATTACACCCAAACACAGCAGGATATACATTTTTCTCAAGCGCACATGGAACATTCTCCAAGATTGACCATATGCTAGGCCACAAAGAAAGGCTTAATGAATTCAGAAAGATCGAAATCATACAAAACAATATCTCTGACCACAGTGGAGTCAAGCTAGAAATTTGCAAGGGACAGAGACCCAGACTTCACACGACAATTTGGAAATTAAACAGCACACTCTTAGAAAAACAGTGGGTCAAAGAGGAAATCACAAAAGAAATCAATGACTACCTTGAAACAAATGATAATGATAACACAACATACTAAAATTTATGGGATGCAGCAAAAGCGGTACTGAGAGGGAAATTTATAGCCATAAATTCATATATCAAAAAAGAAGAAAGAGCAGAAATTGAAGAATTAACTGCACATTTGAAGGAATTAGAAAAACAACAAGAAAGTAACCCAACAGGAAGAAGAAGGAAGGAAATAACAAAGATAAGAGCAGAACTAAATGAAATAGAAAATAAGAAAGCACTTGAAAAAATAAACAAGACCAAGAGCTGGTTTTTTGAGAAGATCAACAAAATTGACAAACCTTTAGCGAGACTAACAAAGAAAAAAAGAGAAAAGATGCAAATACACAAAATAAGAAATGAGAAAGGTGATATCACCACTGACCCCACAGAAATAAAGACTATCATAAGAGGATACTTTGAAAAACTATATTCCAACAAAAATGACAATTTAGAGGAAATGGACAAATTCCTAGAAATACATAAGCAGCCCATACTGACGAAAGAAGAAATTGATGATCTTAACAAACCAATCACAAGCAAAGAGATAGAATCAGTCATTAAAAATCTCCCAACTAAGAAGAGCCCAGGGCCAGACGGCTTCACAGGTGAATTCTACAAAACATTCCGGAAAGAACTAACACCAATCCTGTTGAAACTATTCCAAAAAATCGAAACAGAAGGAACACTGCCTAATTCCTTCTATGATGCCAACATTACCCTAGTACCAAAGCCAAACAAAGACACCACAAGAAAGGAAAATTACAGACCAATTTCTCTAATGAACCTAGACGAAAAAATACTTAACAAAATACTTGCTAATCGTATTCAACAACACATTAAACGAATTATACACCATGACCAAGTGGGATTTATCCCAGGTATGCAAGGATGGTTCAACATAAGAAAATCAATCAATGTAATACACCATATAAACAGATTGAGAGAAAAAAACCACATGATTATATCTATAGATGCAGAAAAGGCATTTGACAAAATACAGCACCCTTTCCTGATAAAAACACTCCAAAAGATCGGAATACAAGGAAACTTTTTGAACATGATAAAGAGTATATATGAAAAACCTAAAGCCAACATTGTTTACAGTGGTGAAGTCCTGAAATCCTTCCCTCTAAAATCAGGAACAAGACAAGGATGCCCATTGTCTCCGCTCCTATTTAACATTGTCTTGGAAGTACTGGCTCGAGCACTGAGACAAGAACCAGATATAAAAGGCATTCAAATTGGAAGGGAAGAAGTCAAAATTTCATTATTTGCAGATGACATGATCCTATATATAGAAAACCCTGAGAGATCTTCAACAAAGCTCCTAGAACTCATAAATGAGTTTAGCAAAGTCGCAGGTTATAAGATCAATGCGCAAAAATCAGTAGCATTTCTATACACCAATAATGAGCAAGATCAGGAGGAAATCAAGAAACAAATACCATTCACAATAGTAAATAAAAAAATCAAATACTTAGGAATAAATTTAACTAAAGAGGTAAAAAACTTATACATCGAGAACTATACAAGATTGTTCAAGGAAATCAAAGAAGACCTAAATAAATGGAAGAATATTCCCTGTTCATGGATAGGAAGACTGAATATTATTAAGATGTCTATCCTACCAAAACTGATCTATGCATTCAATGCAATCCCAATAAAAATCAACACAGCCTTCTTTAAGGAACTAGAAAAACTAACTATGAAATTTATTTGGAATAAAAAGAGGCCCCGAATAGCCAAAGACATATTGAAAAAGAAAAACGAAATAGGAGGAATCACACTTCCTGACTTCAAAACATACTACAAAGCTACAGTAGTGAAAACAGCATGGTACTGGCATAAGGAGAGACACACAGACCAATGGAATCGAATTGAAAGTTCAGATATAGAACCTCATGTATATAGCCATATAATATTCGATAAAGCCACCAAACCCTCTCAACTGGGAGAGAATGGCCTATTCAACAAATGGTGCCTGGAGAACTGGATAGCCATATGTAGAAGAATGAAAGAGGATTACCATCTCACACCTTATACAAAGATCAACTCTAGATGGATCAAAGACCTAAATATAAGAGCCAAGACCATAAAGACCTTAGAAAGCAGTGTAGGGAAACATCTACAGGACCTTGTAATAGGAAATGGCTTCATGAATATCACACCAAAAGCACGAGCAGCAAAAGAACAAATAGATAAATGGGACTACCTCAAAATTAAAGCCTTCTGCACCTCAAAGGAGTTTGGCAAGAAAGTAAAAAGGGAACCCACACAATGGGAGAAAATATTTGGCAACCATATATCTGATAAGAGACTTATAACTTGCATATATAAAGAACTCATAGATCTCGAAAACAAAAAGATAAACAACCCATTTAAAAAATGGGAAAAAGATTTAAACAGACACTTCTCCAAAGAAGAAATACAAATGGCTAAAAAGCACATGAAAAAATGCTCCAAATCCCTAGCTATCAGGGAAATGCAAATCAAAACTACAATGAGATGCCATCTTACTCCCATACGATTGGCAGCCATGAAAAAAACAGTAGAATACAAATGCTGGAGAGGATGTGAAGAAAGGGGAACACTCATCAATTGCTGGTGGGAATGCAGAAGGATCCAACCATTCTGGAGGACAGTTTGGCAGTTTCTCAAAAAATTATCCATAGATTTGCCATATGACCCAGCAATACCACTGCTGGGTATATACCCATCAGATCTGAAAACAAGGACACAAACCGATATATGTACACCAATGTTCATAGCAGCATTGTTCACCATCGCCAAAAGTTGGAATCAATCCAAAAGTCCATCAACAGATGAGTGGATCAATAAAATGTGGTATATACACACAATGGAATACTACTCAGCTGTAAGAACCAATACACTACAATCGCACGTGATAACATGGATGAATCTTGAGAATCTTATGTTAAGTGAAGCAACCCAGGCATTGAAGGACAAATACTATATGACCTCAATGATATGAAATAAGTTAACTGCCTCAGAGAGCTAGAGTCTGGAAAAGTGGCTTACTGGAAATCGGGGGTGGAGGAAGGATGTGAGTTAATGTCTGTAGGGGTGGAATCTGTGATGAGCTGGGGGTAAGTATGAGCACAAAGAAGGGACAAAATGGGGGCAAGGGGTTACCTTCGGGTGGGGTTTTCTGGGTTGGAGGGGGGCTGGGGATGGGAAGAGGGGTAATATGGTCCAAGAAATAGGTGGGAGGGAGGGGCAACATACAAACATGGGAGAATGCCAGAAGTTCATTGAGAACTAAATGTTGAGTAAAACGTATCAAAGTATAAATAGGAGGGACACCTGGTTAGGATGCTCAGGGGGTATGGTCTGATGCGGGACGGACTCCGGAGGGAATAGCTGAAGGCTCATTTTGCCAAGGTGGGTTCTACCATTGGGTGGGGTGGACCCATATCCTGGGGAAGACTAATGCTGTCGAATAGAGAGAACTGTATCTCTCGTGAGAAAGGACGGCTCCCAGGGCATTAGATTGGCAGGCGTTGTGGGCTCTAAGGGGAGGGGAAAATGGACGTGCAATGGATAGAACAAAGGTAAATAAGGGGGCAAAAGAGGAGTTATGTGAGAGTACATGAGGATGAATATAAAACAGCTAATATTACACCAAAAACATATAGGGGACAGCAGACTAATAATGAAAACCATAAGACAAAACATAGGATAACTAAAAAATTTAGAAAACTGTACAACCTAAAGTATGGACCACATAGTAAGCACAAATGTTAACTTGTTTGAAAACTATAGTTTCGGAATCTGTACATCAGTTTCAGGATATATGATATGAATAAGTTAAAAGATTATTGCTGTGGAAGGGAAAAGGTTTTATGGTGGATCTGGGGAAATACTGTATATTGTATATATGAATTTTGGTGATCTAAGACTCTTCTGAAGCTGACATTATGTTGGGATTCACTTTACGGGAAGTTTTGGATCACAGAGTGGTTCAACAATGGCAGCGGAGGAATACTGATATGGGATGTTATTGACAGGATATATATGGTTGACAGGGAGTTATACAGGGCATATGCCCAGGGTATATGGTAATGTCTATATATACTCATAGTGGAAACAATTAAAAACAACAGCTGTGGGGGTACTGGGCTCCTGGCCGGGGGGTCACTGTTGTGGGCCCTGGGAGAGCAGCGGCAATCCTCCAGGTGCAACGGCAAGAACCAGGAAGGAAGGAGGGCCCAACAGTGGGCTCTTGATACTAATGGCTACACTTTTGAGCCTATGCACCTGCAATAAGAACAAGGCCTAGAGTAGCATTGTGCCTGGGGGTTTCCTCCTGACAGCCTTCATGTTACTCAAATGTGGCCACTCTCACAGCCAAACTCAGCGTGTAGATGTGATGCATTCCCCCCAGCGTGGGACACGACACCCGGGGATGAGCCTCCCTGGCACCGAGGGATCACTACCACATACCAGCTGAAGAAGCAACTAGAAAATGACCTTGAATTAAAGATTCAATGCAGAACAGCAGAATATACCTGTCTACATATAATAACATGACTTCGGGAAGCGGTTTGACCTAATGTAAGGGGGAAATGGAAAGGAGAAATGAGATTATAAGGCTGTGAGTCTCTAAAAAAGAGTCTGGAAGAGAACTTAAAAAATATAACTACACCACCATTATAACTGACTTTTGCTATTAATATCTTCCCAAAAGTGTGTGTGTAAGGGGGTGAGATTGATGAAGCAGAAAAATGTTTATTAAAGCTGGGTGATAGGGACATGGGGTTTCATAGGGCAATTTTCTCTATTTTTGTGTTTGTTTGGAAACTGCCATAATAAAATGGATGGTTATTAAAGCTGAGTGATATGGATATGGGGGTTCATTGAACAATTCTATTTTTGTGTTTGTTTGAAAATTGCCATAGAGAAAGAACCCCAAAATAAATGAATAGCTACAAAAAAAAAAAAAAAGAAGAGTCTGGAGGTTGTCAGAAGGAATACCCCTATGTACAACTGAACAGAGTCTAAGAGACAGATAAGGTAGATACAACCCCAGGTATTGGTTCTTTTGAGGGATAAAGAGACCCACGGGTTCTATGGTCATGGCAGAAGGGGTTCACTGCCATGACACATGGCCCTTCTTTGGAGCTGGTGTTTCTGCGTGATGGAAATGGACTCAGAGGGGATCTCTTTTCACAAGACTTGCATGCTACTTTATTGGAATTGTAGTTGGTGCTGAGTTTAAGATATATGTAGGGGATTTGAATCTCTGGACTGATAATATGACACCCAGGCCCAGAGCCTCAACAGACTTCAGCTCCTACACTTTGACTTATTGGACTTACTCCACTCAGCTAACATGGAGTTGAAGAAGGTCAACCACCACAACATGGAGCCTAGAGTGTCTACAACTGGAAGCGGGAAGAGTGCATCCAGTACCCATGTGGAATCTAAGCCCCCACTTGACATAGGTGTGCAATGGACACAACCAATCCAATGTCCACAGAGGAAATGTGAAATGGGTGTGGGAACGGTAGCCATGGGGGCTGCTGGGTGTGGGGAACGGGAGGAAGAGATGAGATGTGGAGGCGTTTTCGGGACGTGGAGTTGTCCTGGATAGTGCTTCACGGACAATTACGGGACACTGTAGATCCCCCCAGGGCCCACTGGATTGAACGTGAGAGAGTCTGGGCTATGATGTGGACCATTGACTATGGGGTGCAGTGATGCTCAGAGATGAACTTACCAGGTGCAATGGATGTATCACGATGATGGGAGAGAGTGTTGCTGTGGGGGGAGTGGGGGGCGGGGTTGGTGGGGTTGAATGGGACCTCATATATTTTTTTAATGTAATTAAAAAATAATAATAATAAATAAATATTTAAAAAAATAAAAAAATAAAAAAATAAAGAAATTGGTTTTGGTGCATTGTGAATATGTGTTTCTGTGCATTTGTGTGTGTGTGTGTGTGTGTGTGAGAGAGAGACTATGCATGACTCAACTTCTAATGTTTGTTTGCAGGTGTCCTGTGTGAATTTCAACTGTTGGAGTCTGGGGGTGATTTGAGACCACCAGGAGGATCTCTGCACCTCTCCTGTTCAGCCTCAGGATTCAACTTTAATGGGTATTTCATGGACTGGGGCCGTCAGGCTCAGGGAAGGGGCTGGAGTGGCGGCATATACTATGCAGACTCTGTGAAGGGCCGATTCACCATCTCCAGGGACAACAACAGGAACCAGCTGCATCAGCAAATGAACAGACTGCAACCTGAGGACATGGCCCATTATTACTGTGTGAGACACAGTGAGGGGAAGGCAAGGCTAACCCAGACAAAATCTTCTCTGGGTAGGCCACAAGGGGATGCTCAGGACCCAATGAGCACAAGGAGCAGCTGCTGGAGCAGGTGCAGCAAGGTGGTTAAGGACTGGTTTCCTGTCAGGATCTAGAGCTTCCTTTCCAGCTGTTTCCCCAGGGAGCATCTCTAAATTTATCATCCTGTGCCTATCACTGATACAATAATTTAGAATAGTTTTGATACAATGGGAGGAAGCATAATCACATGTAAAATTAGTCAAACTCTCTCTTTTGAAAGCAGAAATGTCTCTGCTAATGTTTGCCTGGTTCAGAACTCTGAGTGATTAATGGCAACATGTTCAATCTTTCACAGTGAGACTGATGGCAGATAATTCAGTAATGTAACTCATTAGGAAAACATCTGTGTTTCACATGAGAAACAACAGAGGCTGTTCCAGTGTACAGATTGTACTGGATTTCAAATTGCACTCCTACTTTTGCAGATGTGCTCACATCAATCTCAGCATTAATCTGATTGTCTATTTGACTGATGATCCATCTTATTTTTGCATTCTATTGTTCCCACATTTCCCTTTGTTACTTATATTCCCTATCAATGAATTACATGTTTGCTGTGGTCTAAATCCCAAAGCTCAGGTACTGCATCATACACTTTTGCCTGGGGCCTCTCCTCTGTCCCCTGTGGGTGGCATCATATGGGAAATACAAATGGCCATTTCTATCCATGTGGATAATGGTTGGTTGGTCAAAATGGGATTTAAAAATCTGGTTGAACTCTTGTGCTGCCTTAAACTACCATTCAGTCACCTTCATTTCCTGTGGCTTTGGGGAAAGCTGCTGATGTGATCCCAGCATGCTGTGGGCTCTGGATGACAAGACCAGGTCTCCCTTTGTGAGCTGAGTCCTCATTGTTCCACATGATGCCTCAGAAATCAGTAAGCAGAATGAGAGTTTCATGAAATGTCCACTTTCCAGTTCGCCATCTGACTAAGAAATCTGGATTTACTTCCCTACCCTTTCTATGACTATCCTCATTCATTTATTTCTCCTCCATTCTCTAATTGGAAAATAGTACCATTTTTCCTCATGCACAGAACTGTGAGGAAGAGGCAATTTTCATGTCTTCCACAATGCTTCAGTTAAAAAGAAAAATTGTTTTTTTAGAAAATACTGTTTCCTAAATGAGAATGTTTAGTCAAAGGAATTCTGGTAGAAAATCTGGATATTAAGTTGCCCCACTGAGAGATTTCCTTTCTTGCCTAACTGCTAACTGCCGCATTTATTGGTGACAAGGTGTGATCATTTCAGTAGGAAATACTAGATTAGCTACTTTCTTCTATGGCAATGCAGATGTGATGTCTTCGGTATTGATTGGTTGAGGGTAACTGGAAAATGTTACTTATCATCCATTAGTGAGACAGGAGAGGGTCAGTTCAGCATCATATTTAACTAGTGCTCCCTCAGTTTGTTTTTTGTTTTGTAGATATATTCACAAACTTTGCATTTCAAAAATGTTGCAATGTAAAAATTTCTTGTCATATATAAAGAGTACCACCAAATTATTTCCTTTCTTGCTCTTGTTAAGCAGTCATAAAGAAGAGCCAATACTGTGCAAAATGTATGAGGGATGCTGAGTGGAGTAGCATAGATGGGTCTGTTAGCAAGTGAAGTGGACAGTTTTTCAGACTGTGCAGGTGTCCTGCTCTGGGGGAGAAAATAAGGCTCAGTTCTCATTGCTGATTGAATTGTCAAGGGAAGGTGGATCAGGGTCTGTCCATGAAATGGTATTTTGCCTGATAGGAACTTGTAGAATTTGTATTAAAGGAAAAGCTGCAGAAACAATCCTGATGGTCTCCCATGTGGAGGTTTCAGAAGAAAAGTGTCTATTTCCATGTATTCTGACATTCCTTCAGCTCTTGAAAAATTATCAAAAACAGTGCCTACAACTGCAAGCAGGAGAATTACATTCATCAAGCATGTGGGATCTAAGTCCCCACTCAATTTAGAGGTGGAGTGGAAATCACCATCACATTGTCCACAGGATGGAGGAATAAAATATGGATTACAGTGGACTTATGGTATTCTACTACAGAACTATTTTAACTCTAGCAATTGAAGAAATTGTAATACTGATGTGGAGACAGTGGCCATGGTAATTGTTCAGGCAGGGAGAGGGAAGAGATATGATGTGGGGGCAGTTTTGGGATCTGGAGTTTCCCAAATGATATTGCAGGGATGGATGCTGGATATTATATACCCTGCCTTAACCTACTGAATGTACTGGCGGAGCATGTAAACTATAATGTAAAGTATAATTGATGTGATGCAGCCATGCTCCAAAATGTATTAACCAAATGCAATGAATGTGCCACATGATGAAAGAGGTTGTGGATGTGTGAGGAGTGGGGTGGGGAGGGGTGTGGGTTATATGGAAACCTCTTATATTTTTTAATTTATATTTTTTGATCCCTATATCTTTTTTTAAAAACAATTAAATTTGAAAAATTCAGAAAAATGCTGATTTACCATATGATTTGAAAGGGGCCATGTCATCAGAAAAAAATGATATATTTCTAATTTTACATTCCTCTAGAATGCATGATTTGATGCCTAAGTCCTAACCTACTCTCCATAGAAAAGGATGGGTCAGGTAAGGCCAAAAGTGTAGCCCTGTTCTCTTTGAAATCATTTCAGTGAAGCACACTGTAGGCTGTTGAGAGCCACCTCTGGTCCAAGCCACAGTATAGTCTACCTGGATAAGGTGAGAATGTTCATGTCTCACCTTCCTTTGGACATTAGTGCACACTTCTACTGAACTCTCTTCCTCTTCATACCAAGGATCAATTTTCTCGCAGTTTCCAATATTATATTCATCATTTCATTCTAGGGTCTCACTGGAACTACCTTCAGCATCCACGATTTTTTTTTAATTAAAATTATTTATTTTTACGAATTACATTCAAAAAATACGAGGTCCTAATCAACCCCACCGCCCCCACCCCCCACTCCCCCCACAGCAACACTCTCTCCCATCATCGTGAGACATCCATTGCACCCAGTAAGTACATCTCTGAACATCACTGCACCCCGTAGTCAATGGTCCACATCATAGCCCACACTCTCCCCCGTTCCATCCAGTGGGCCCTGGGGGGGTCTACAATGTCCTGTAATTGTCCGTGAAGCACCACCCAGGACAACTCCACGTCCCGAAAATGCCTCCACATCTCATCTCTTCCTCCCATTCCCCAAACCCAGCAGCCACCATGGCTACCCTTCCCACACCCATTCCACATTTTCTCTGTGGACATTGGATTGGTTGTGTCCATTGCACATCTATGTCAAGTGGGGGCTTAGATTCCACATGGATACTGGAGCATCCACGTTTTTATCAACATTCACCTATAATGAGCTACGTATTCTATATAACGGTAGCAACTTTCTCTTCTTCTTTCACCTTTTTCTGAACCTCTACAGAAATGACTTTAAATCCATGTCTTTACCAACATTCCCTTCAAATCAATCCAAGAATTTCCCACCAAGAAACTCCAAATTCTTCCATCCAATATCCATTAACTGTTTCTAAGCCATTTCCATATTTTTACGTTTATGTAATAGTGGCACACCCTCTTTCTGGTATTAAAAGCTGACACTGTTTGCAGGCTACTATGGCAAATGCTGTGCTCCACTTTGTTTAACAAAAGGACTTCATTAGCTCACAGTTTCAGAGGCTAGGTGTCCAAAATCAAGTCATGAACAAAAGTGTCCTTTCTTCCTGAATTCTGTGGTATTTTCTCTATTACTTGCCAGAATTCTTGAGTCCCTTGAATTTCAATTCTGCTCGCCAGTCACATGGCATTTTCTCTGTCATTATGAATTAGTTAACAGTTTACATTGCTTTCTATATTCTCATTCCTCTTGTCATGTCATAATTCCTCTCTTAATAAGGCTCCCATCATATCAGTCAAAACCTTTCGACATTCATTTTGTCTGTGCCTAAGTAAGACCTTAGAAGATCCTATTCTCAAATGATATTAGACGATAAAAGTTAATACGCCTATTTAGAAATGAACTCACACCCACAGGAATGTGGATTAAGATTCAGCAGATGCCTTTCCTGACATACATGATTCAATCTATTGCAGGTATATTTTAACAATTTTGTCTTATTTCATTTAAAACTCGAATGGCCATTTCTTTAATAGAAATCTGTGTCTATTTCCTAACATTTGCCATCATCTGCTGAGGGCAGGGCAATGCCTTCCACAAATGAATTCCCAAGACTTGGTGCATAGCAATGGGCTCAATGAGAGACCAGTGTTTGCTGGAAATACCTTTCCCTTCTCTTTGCCCAAAGTGAGGTCAGCCACAATTACCTATCAAAAAAGGAGTTTCCTGTTATCTCTGCCATCTAAACTCTTCCCTTGCCTCTTCTTCAGATAGAGAGCCCATTCATTTATTCTTTCAGTCACTTTCCAAAACAATCTTCCATATTTGAACAGTGTCTATTCAGAGATACCTTTTAAGGAATCACACATGATTCTTCTGTGAGGCAGTTAGGATAATTATCTCTATTGTGTGGATAAATAAACTGAATGAGTCTGAGGCAGAAAACCTTCCCAAGTCCCAGAGGACTGAAGCCCTATTACCCTGTACTTGAGGTTATGGTTTTATTTACCTTCTTCCTCTCTTTACTGTGATAGAGGGAAATTGGAAATTCTCATTGAAAAAGAAGTCATGCTCTCAGTGAAGTTCCCAGCAATGATCCCTCCTAATGTGGACTCATTCCAGGTGAACTGTTCCCAGAGTGTCATTGAGTCACTATATTCCTGGGAACATTAGTGCCTGCATGAAGAGAAATAAAGGGGAGCAGGACAAGGTACTGATCACAATTTTGTCACTAGGAATCAACGAGGATCTTTACAGAGACCTGGGAAAATTCAGCTACCACTTTGTGCAAAGCACAGGGAGTGGAGCAGAGAGATTCCTTGTGTTGACCACATCTGGGACACATATGGGGTAAGGTGACAACATGAGCTCAGTACATTTGAAATTTCCTACTCCATCCCTGATCACGTGTGACATCTAAATTGACTTTCACACTCACAAAACACTAATTTTATGAACATATCAGTGGTTGGTAGCCCTAACTAATACTCAGATATTGCCTGATGTCCCTGCCCTTTTCCTACTGGATTTAATTGAGTATGAGGCCCTGTGCCATAATCATAAAGAGACAGTGTCCACATTTTAGGAAAGGAAGTATGGTGGACAGTGTAATGCTGCACATCAAGTATGAAGAATAATTTCCCCCTTTCCCACCATGGGATTCACAGGCATAGATGGTAGGAGTCCTTTGGATCACATCAGATACGTATACAGCAAGAGAGAAATAAAAATGTACCCCTTTCCCATGTTAATGCAATACAGCACACCTGTCCCTGAAGTATCTGTTGAGGAGTCTGCCCCATATCTTTTACATTCTTCAGTATCCACCACCATGTTGGCTGCACTATTTGACACTTCCCTCCTTATCACTGTTAAATGTAATGTCCCCCCTTCATTAGGCTCAGTTGTGACTATTCTACATGGGTTATTCACTCTATTTTCTCTGTGCCTGCAGTTGTCCTATGCAGAGTACAGCTGGTGGACTTGGGAACTTATTGGAGACAGCCTTGGGGTTCCTCGGAGCATCTCCTGCAATGCCCTTCGATTCATGTTTTCTGAACTGTGTCTGTCAGTCTCTAGGGAAAAAGGGGAGTAGCTTTATTGAGTCAAATAAATACAATTATTTAAATTATGCTCCATCAATTTAAGAAAAATTCACAATATCTAGGGGCAACTCTATGCACACTATCTCTCTTGAAATGACCAACATGAAAATTGAGGAAACAACCAGGTATTTCTGTGTGAGAAACACAGACAGGGAATATCTGGGTGAGGCCAGACACAAACTCCACTGCAGGGCATGGAGGGGAGCTGCAGAGGCCTCTGCATCACCAGGGGGCACTCAAAGTCCAGTGCAAGAACAAGAGGAGAAGGAGTCCTAAGTCTCTTCTAGATAGTTTTGTTTAGTAAGCCAACTCAATTTAACTGCATTGAGGTGGGAATTTAGTACAAAGAGCAAAGATTCATATTCATGAAATATAGAGGTTAATTTTCAATATTTTCAATCTACAACACTTTCTGTGTTACAGTGAAGGTTATTATTGTTGGTATAATCCTGAGAATTGTTTTACTTGAGAAAAATCATTTCTTGTCAATAGATGGGCTATGACAAGTAAAAGAGGTTCCTGAACTCTGCCAAGGGCTTGGCAAACACTTTACCAGCATGATCAATACAGTCAATAATGACTGCCTTGTTTATACTTCAACAAAAATTTATACTTCTATTCAGGGTCTCAACAGAGGCTCTACTACCTTCCTAAACAACTATCCAGATAGGGGGCAATGTTTCTGGGCTTGACTTTTCCTTCCAACTGCAAGTTCATCAAAGCTTTTGTCAAATAGCTGCATGTTCCTGTATTTCCCGGGGGCTGGCTGGGGTGTGTTTTAAAATGAAGTAATGCCATCATGTTTTTCCACTTCCTTTAGCCCATGGCCAACTTTTTCAGATTCATGAAATGCTTCTGTCAGCAAGTTGTCTAGATATACTTTGTCTTGAAATTCTAGCTCAGGGTTGTAACCAGTGCAATGGTTACAACCATTACTTACTCCATGAAGATTTGTCTGTACTTTGACTGTTTAAAATTTTCCAAAATATCTTCAGCAAGGAGAGAGAAGTTCATCTCATATGTGGTCATATTTGGGAGTGTTGGTTGCTGTGATAAATGCTTTCCAGATACAGTGAAAGCATTGGACACACACGTCAGCATCTGCCACACTCAGTCATAGAATCCAGCAGGAGTTCTATTCAAAAGCCAATTGATCTTACATCAGTTCAGCCAACATTTTCCATTCTGTTAAGCTAGAGGATATCCAACAGAAGCTGGTTAACTTCAGTAGTGACAGCTAAAATAACTCTATGGCTTCTGTTCTCTGTCACAGATCTTACATTCCATTGCATGGATGATCAACCCAAATTGCATTTAATTCAGCATACTATTGAATATCAATATGGATGACCAGTTCTGGCTGGATGACCACTTCCCTAATAATAGGTATTATTACACTTACAATAGATAGTACTTAATCCCTCTTGAAAATAAAGAATTAGAGATAACGTCTTCATGTCCAAAGACACCCAGAAGTACCTTTTTGCCCTGCAATAATACATTTGTTAAGGGATGGAGCCAGGCTGCCCACTACATTGTTTAAAAGAATTGCTGTTTGGTACATGACTATCCAAAGCTTTTTGGTGCCAGGTCTTCTATATACTATCTGAATGTGAGCAGAAATGGTGCATTCCTTTGTGATGAAATTGGTGTCTTCTCTTTTGAGCAATTTATACAGAAGTATGGTTTTGCTGGTCAGACACCTGCAGTTGTTCATTTTTTGAATAATTTTGTAAGTGGGTTTCCCTTTTACATTTAGTAGTGGTGATATCTTGCTGTTCTTCTACTTTGGGATCATTGGGGGTTCTGATTTGTCTTTTGACTTTTGAATGTATATGAGGTTCTAGATGCTTTAAACTCTTAAATGCTGAAAGTTTGTCCATATCACTGATTCTTATGAAGGTCAAGTAATATCTGGATCAAATATCCAGATATTATTGTCTATAGACAATGAACATAAACTTTGACTACTGCAACCATTCCTTTTTTAAAGGCTGACAGCATTTCTAATATGGGGTTGAAAAGGCAACCTCTTATATTGACTTCCTAAATGAGAAGAAGGAAAAGTAGATGACCATATATTTTCCAAGATTGCTAATGAACTCTAGGGCATTATTTATATCATGCATTCGCAGTAAAACATCTTGAGACACATAGAAATCACTTAGGTCAAAGTTAATGGAATAACAAATCACAGTCCTTCATAGAATGCAATAAATCTCATATATATTGAGGCTGCCAATGGGCCTTTCTGGTCTTCTGGAAAGTTCTAAAATTTCATTGATACGTAGGTGGAAATAAGCTTTCGTGTGCTCATACCATATTTAATACGGTGTACCTGTTAAGGAAATTGAGTTTGAATAACAACTGTGTTGAGTAAAACTTGAAAGGGTTGGCTTTCTGCTACAAATTCTACATGAATTACAAAATCATTTTTCATTTGGTCCTAATTGGAAAACCTCACATTAATGGCTAACATTGTAATGGTTTTGTAGTCGGGCATATTGGCGGACCAGATCAGTATCTTTGGGACACATTAATTCATTGGCCAAGAGTTTTGCAATGATATAAAATTCTTGTTACCAGAGAAAGTGTTTTCCATCATTGTCACATTTACTAGGAAATCATATTTGACTTTGTAGGTTTCATTTTTCATATTTTACAAAGACAGGTGACACATAATAATACTTTTTTTTTTACCATTGCCACAGGTCTTTATTTCTTTTTTTTTTCTTTATTTTTCTAATATTACACCTCCATCATCATGAGACGTTCATTGCATTTGGTGAAAACATCTCTGAGCACCGCTGCAACTCATGGTCATTGGTCTAGATCCTAGCCCACACTCTCCCACATTCCACCCAGTGGGCTGTGGGAGGACATACAATGTCTGGTATTTCTCGCTGCAGCACCACCTTTAGTACTACAGGATATCCTTCTGTGGTCTGATAAATTACTGGAGTCAGAAGTTGCTGATATACCTCTATTGTCTAAGATTATGTCTAAAACTCCATCAATCATCATGAAAAGAAAAAACATGAGAAATTTGCATACATTGCCAACAAACAACTTAATTTCAGCTGTTTTGTAGTAGCATCTGTTGGGATCTTCCAATGATGTGCTATAACCAGCTCTCAAGAACCACTTAAATTCATATTTTTCTTTTAAATTTCTAATCTCTTTATCAAATGTCTGCATAAACAGAGCTGTATCATCTAGGACAAATGCAGGATAACTGATGTAGAGGAGCAGGACAGCATCAGTGTTGTTAGACATTGATTCTCTGGGTAAAGTGTATAGAATTTCTGTACATCTGAGTTCATTCTCATTAATAAGTGAAAATATAATATGTAAAATGTCAAAGAACTATCTACATATTCATCTCCCTCATTTCTTTTCTAGACGTACCCAAGGCTCATCATAGCACTTTTCAGGATTAAGCATTTAAAACTTTTAAGAGCTGCTAGAAAATCGAGATGTTTAAATTTATCTGTTCCAGGAATATGCCCCACTACAAAACCAGTATAATGTTAGCCATTAACATGAGGTTTTCCAATTAGGACCCAATGAAAAATGATTTTGTAATTCATGTAGAACTTGTAGCAGAAAGCCAACAACTTCAAGTCTTTCTCAACACAGATGTTATTCAAACTCAATTTAACTTAAGTCTAATCCCTAGAGTAATATTCAGCACCATAAGATAAATAACTTTGAAGCATATTCTAAAAGTGTCTGGACTATAATTTACATCTCTACTACATTTTTTCATAAACTTAAATCACCAAATATTGACTGAATCAGGGGATCTTTTCGGTGAGCATTCTCAGATCTTAGGGTGCCCATATATGTACTCTCTGAAAACAGCATCGTGATTGGAGAAATATCAGAATGGGTCTAGCCTCTAAGGGGTGTTCAGGACACGGGACACAAGCAGAGGGAAACTAGGGAAGGACTTCCTGTCAGGGTCTGAGGCTTCCACCTGCCTCATGATACAGCCATCCAGGGTAATCATTCTTTTTTAAATTATTTTTTAGGTTTAATTTTATTTTTCCCTCTGCCCCTTTCCCCCTCCCCCACCTCACTGTTTTTGCTATCTGTGTCCATTGGCTGTGTGATCTTCTGTATCTATTTCTTTCTTTGTAGTCTGTTCTTGTCTTTCTTCTCTAGGATTTCCCAGGATTCAATCCTGGGAACCTCTAATGTGGAAAGAGTTTCTCTGTCAATTGCTTTATCTCATTTCCTGGTTTCTGCTGCACTTCACCTTGACACTCTACTTCATCTCTCTTCCGTAACATCATCATCTTGCTGCATGACTCACTTATGCAGGCAATGGATCACCATGGGGACACTCATGTGGGTACTTGGCTCACCAGACAGGCACATGGCTTACCATGCTGGCACTTGCATAGGGACTTGGCTCACCATGTGGACACTGGCTCAACATGTGGGCACTCATGTGGGAACTCATCTCACCATGTGGGCACTCGTGTGGGCAATTGACTCATCATACGGGCACTTGGCTCACCATGCAAGCACTCATGTGGGCACTCAACTCAACACATGGGCACTTAGTTTATCACATGGGCACTGGTCACCACAAGGCACACTTTCTCTTCTTATTTTTCACCAGGATGCCCCAGGGATTTAACCGAAGAAGCCCTTATCACATGAATCACATCTGCTTCCCTCTTTTTGCTACTTCTATGATATCGTCATATGTTTGGCTTTATGGAGAAAAGAATATCTTTGCTACACAAACTCGCAAGGTAGATTCACACGCTTTCCCTTAGAAGACTGGTT
Source organism: Dasypus novemcinctus (assembly GCF_030445035.2). Lineage (NCBI taxonomy): Eukaryota > Metazoa > Chordata > Mammalia > Cingulata > Dasypodidae > Dasypus > Dasypus novemcinctus. The sequence goes on along the minus strand of NC_080691.1, from coordinate 56,734,622 downwards.
TGGAAAAAGTCTCAACTATGCAGCAGTAAGAGTTACATAACATTCCAAGGATATTTTTCCATTACATTTTCCCTACTAACATATCAATCACAGTAAGTGAACATATCAGGATATCAACAACATGTCAATTACAACAATGAAAACTAAATTGTTTTAAATTGCTGTCCTTGAGTTTACAACACACATTTTTAATTAGTTTGAGTTACCTTCACCTAATACTATCCCACTTTATGTCTACTGCAGTTAATGTATAAGAAAATATTTTCAATGCTTTCCTTCTCTCCCTTGCAAGATTACTGTCATTCATTTCACATAACTGCATGCTATAATCAGTGAATTGTTATTGTCACTGCTTTACAAAATTAACTGTTAAAACATTTAAGAATATGAAAAATATAATATTTTATTTCAACTTCATTATCCCAACACTAATGCTCTTTCATAAAGAAAATGAAATTTTCAGACTATACATTTTACTTTCTACCTAACAAACTCTTACACATATCTTTTAGGACCTGCCAGATAGCAATAGAATCTTTTTTTTAAAGGAAAATATTTATCCTTCATATTTAAAGTGTTCTTTCTTTGAATAAAGATTTTTAATGTATAGTGTTTGAATTTTAACACATATTGCAAGTAACTATATCTTTTTGCTAAAATTTTCCTTTATTTTTATAGAAGATCTAGATTATGTATATATTACATTGAAAGTACAGTAGATTCCTACATACCCCATCTCCTCCCTCTCCCATGATTTCCCCGGTTTAACGACATCTTTCATTAGTGTGATGCATTTGATACAATTGAAGAAGAAATGTTGAAGCATTGCTTCTGCCCATGGTTAGTTTATTTATGTTTTACACTTTCAACTGCACAATTTTATAGGTTTTGACAAAACAGATAATGGCATGTATCTATCTCTGCAATATCATGCAGAAAAATTCCAATATTCCCTGAGACCCCATGCTACACCTATTCCTACCTCTCCCCACCCACAGAACCTCTGTCAACTGTCTTTATAGCAATATTAAAAAGTTCTTCCATTACTAGAATACTAATGAACCTACTTTGGTCAATAGTTGCATTCCATCCTTGTTTGTTCATTTCTCAGTCTTGAGAATTGAGAATGGTGATGCCCATTGTGCTACAACTGAGAGAGGGCATAGATTCCACCGCTTCACTGACCCCGCGTGCGGGGGGCGTGCTTCGGCGCGTGCGGCCACTGTGGCTCATTGGAGCAACTGGCCACGTCGGTAAAGGACAAGGCGGTTGTCTCCCTCTAGGGGACGCCACAGCAGCCCCAGCGCGGCTTCAGCAACGCGGTGGTGCAGATCCGGGGGCTGCATAGCGTCCATGACTACGCGGCCTACAATGGGCTGGACGACCGCGAGCTCCTGACTATTCCGACTGGCCCATCATCCCGCAGGTGCACCTCAAGGGGGAATTGGTGGGGCACTGTGACATTATTCTACAGATACACGAGAACGGGGACCTGTTGGAAGAATTGAAAAAGCTTTTAAGTAAAGAGAAAGACCAAGACTCAAAGTGAGGGTGGCAAGTGTCCTCGCCATGCAGAATGTCCTGCTGTCAGGAGAGGAAGCTCTTGATGTCAAAGACTCACTGACAGAAAAGCCTTAACAGTTTTGTGTTTTTAGGCAGCAACTGCTGACACTAATTTTCCAGGTGTGTGAGCAGTCGGGTGATTTTAGTTTGTCTAGTGTCCTGATAAGAATAATCTATAAAGAATCATAACCACTGCACTGTAATAATTCAATGTTCTGATATTGATGTAAACAAAATGTGTTCTTATATTGACATTTACTTTTTGCCTGATTCAGGAGTAAAACAAGGGGCTTTTCAGTCATTAGCATTCATGGCTCCTCTACAAGCGTGTCAGTCTGCAAAGATATTATATTCCTCCTCCCCAGTTTTGTAAAGTTTTCTCTTAAGGAAATGAGGGCCAAGGAGCAAAATGTTATAAGGAGAGGTGGTGTTTTTTTTTCAAATAAAGTGCCAACTCGGGGATACCATGAATGCATGGTTCATTCTGAAGAGCAGTAAGCCTGTAAGGATTTTTTATTCCTGCATTCATTTGGTTTTCTGAATTAAGAGTAATTGTTACATTCTATTAATAACAAAACAAAACAGAAAGAACCTTCCCCCCAAATAAATCAAAAGTAAATTCTTTCACCCGGGAAGATAGATTATCTTTTATATATATTACCAATTTCTTTTGTATGTTCCCCCAATGTCTTATTTTTTTTCCATTGTGCTTTGAAGAATCTTTAGGTTACAGAAAAGTCACATAGAAAATAAAGGAGATTTGCATACACAATATTGTGAATATCAAATGATATAAAATATGTGATAGCCTAGTTCAGTGTCTGGATATCCAGTAAATAACATTCTCTTCATCCTCCTCTGTGGGAGGAGGGGCACCCAGCTTGCCTCAGTGGCAAACAGTGCAGCAAGAGGTGACACCGCCTCTGCCCACTGGGCCTAGACAAGGTGACCACGCCTGACTAGGCCTTTGCTGCTAACCGCTAGCCGGCACCGCCCTCCCCCTTCCTATCTCCCGCCTAGCCCAGCTCCCACTTCCCCTCCCCCCTCCCTTAAACCTAATCTCTTAGTACGCTGTTTGCCCAGCAACAGCTTACAACCACCTATCAGCTTAGTAACAGTGTCAGCCTATCAAGAGTTAGCACATACTCTACTGGCCAATCACTAGCCCAATGCCAGAACATTGCCTTATATGGAAACAGCATTTGCCCTAGCCAATCAGAACCCGCCACACCACTCCCCAATCCTATAAATCTGCATCCCCTTCCACAATAAACCAGACTTGTGCCATCAGCCTGTCTCTGCAACTTCTTCCTGGGTCGTGCGCCCTCCACGCCTTCGGAGCCCCTGAGGGAAGCCTCAGCGGCCATACGAGGCTTTCTTCCCCATGCTAGGGACCCCTCTCGTCCCACAACGGGACCCCACTCATCCCGCAACAGGGACCCCACTCGTCCCATAACAGGGACCCCATTTCGTCCCTCAACTGGCGCCCAACATGGGGCCAAATCAACCCCACCACTGCACTGCTCCGAGGGTAAGGGCCCCGAGAACCTCCGCCGCCTCATTCCATAACCTGGCGCCCCCCCCCCCCCTTCTCACCCCTATCTTTTCGCTCTGCATTGCTGCTCCTGAACCTTGGCAACCTCATACGATCCACGGCGGTCTGGGAGAATCGCTGGATGGCTTTCTCCTTCCATGTCGGGGGCTTATACCGACCCGCTATGATTAAGAGGCACCAATAAAACTCTCAGGAGCGCGTGCCTGAGCACCTCCACCCCTGCCTTCACCTCTGCCTCTCCCCTGTTCTCGTCACCTTTGTGTTCGTAGTCCTGCTCTCTGCCTTTTGCCTTGCCACTACTGCTCTGCCATGGGACGCTCATGAGCCCCAGCAACCTTTTCCCTTGCCTCCTCCTTTCACCCCTTTGCGCCCTTCTCCTCGCTTCCCTCCTCTGGCAGGTAAAGACTCTTGTCCACTGGACTCTCGTCCATCCCTGGGACCTCTAATCGCCCGGGGCAGGACTCTTGCCATCCGACCCTTTCAGGCCGGACTCACGTCCCCCTCTTGCTGAGGTGCGGACTCTCGCCGTCCGATTCTAGGAACCGGACTCTTCGCGTCTGCCCTCTGGGCTGGACTACGGCACGTCTTCCCCCTTCCCCTAGTCCTTACCTATCTCCGCTCCCGGCATGGGGTCCTCCCTTTCCCATAGCCTCTATGGCTCCGCTCCGCCCGGTTCCGCCCCCCCCGCTACTGCTTACACTTGCGAGAAGGACGGCTCCGCTGCTCCTGACGACGACGAGGTCTCCCTCGTGTCGCAGGTTGACAGCCTCTTAGAAGAGACGCCCCCCACCCGGTCGCCCCTGCCAGCTCCTAGCTCCCCTCCTTCCGCGCCTTCCGCACCATCTGCCCCTGCTACCCAAGATGGCGGACTTCCACCTTCTTCATGGTCTGCTCCCGCACCCCGAAATGGCGGATTTCCGCCTTCCTCTTGGCCTGAGCAGACCGCCGCCAAAAATGGCGAGCTTCCGCCTTCCGCCGCTGCCGCTCCCCCGGCTGCCGGGCGTGAGCCTGCCCCCTGGCCCTGGTTTGGGCCTCCTGGCCCTCCTCCCACTCCTCCTCCGGCATATAACGCTGCAACTGCAATGCAGGCTCGGCCTGGGGGCTACCTAGTGCCCCTTGGACTTCGCACCCCCCCCCCCGGCTAGTTCCCTCCTGGCCCCTCCTACCGACCTCCCAGTCGCCCTCTTTCACATGCAATGCCAGCAGATCTCTTGCGGAGCCCCCGCGCCTGGCACGACCCCCCAGTTATACCCGCTTAATCTTGCCCCCTCTCTGCAACGACCTCTTGCCTGGTACCAGCATGATGCCGATGATATTAAACACCTCCGGTAGGCTATTAAGGAGGACGGTCTGAATAGCACATATGCTCGACAGTTGATAGATGATCTGTCTGGTCACCTGAATCTTCCCTACGACTGGTTCTCGATGGCCCGTGCCATCCTTACTCCCGGCCAGTTCGTAGATTGGCGAGCGCACTACCAGGATCAGGCTGAGCAGCAGGCCGCCGCCAACAGGCGGCTTAATATTCCCTACCCACTTGAGAGTTTCCTAAGCACCAGCCCTTACCCTGACCCTGCGGCATACTATCAGGCCCTGCCCCAGTTCTGGGAACAAATCCGCTCAGTCGCTTTGCGTGCCTTCCACAATTTTTCAGCCAGCAAGGCCGACAGCCTTGCCAAACTTATTCAGAAGGGGGATGAGGATTTCGCCTCCTTTGTCTCACGGGTCCAAGAGGCTTGGAGTGCAGGGTGGAGGACAGTCAGGTCCGGCGCGCCTTGGCCAGGGAGCTTATCCTTGAGGGGGCCAACTCGGTCTGTAAGCAGGCCCTGCTGCCCATCCGGGACAAGGAGCTCCACGACTGGATACTGGCATGCAGAGACTTAATCCCCTCTTCCCAGGCCGTGGCCGCCTCCTTAGGTCAGTCCCTTGCAACGGCCCTCGCCCTCAACACTGGCTGCTTCAAGTGCGGCGAGTCGGGACATTTTGCACGCGACTGCACTAGTGGGTCCCCGCCTCCTGGCGGCAGCCGCAGGCCAGACAGGCCCGCCACATCCTGCCCTAGATGCAGGCATGGCTATCATTGGGCCAGAGATTGCCGGGTGCACCCCAGCAAGACAGGGAGGCCTTTAAACTTCCAAGGGGGCAAGCCTCAGCCCCGCCACCAAGAGGTCACCTGCCCACTGCCAAAACCCTGATGTGGACACTTCCAATAAGCAAGGACCGACCCTCCCTGGCATTAAGAATAGATGGGCATTGGTTTCATGGTACATTGGACTCGGGGGCAGAAGTCTCCTGCTTCCCCATCTACTATGAAAGATACTGGAATCTGGTCGAGGGCCCCCCAGTGCAGGGCGCCACGGGAGCAGCGTCCTCCCAGCAGGTCAGGGACCCCCTAACTTGGGAAGATGAGGAAGGGCACACGAGCAGTTTCCGGCCCCTCCTCCTCCCTAACTTGCCCACCATCCTTTGGGGAAGAGATGTCCTCTCACAGAGCGGGGCTTTCATCGCCACGGCTCCCCCCCCCAATAGGATGGGCCATTGCTCGCGGCACTCAGCCAAAACCCGCTCCCCTGCAGTGGGACACAGAGGAGCCCACATGGGTTGACCAATGGCCCTTACCGCCCCACAAACGCGAGGCCTTGTCGTTACTGGTACAGGAACAATTGGAAAAGGGACATATAGAGCCTTCCACCAGCCCCTACAATTCGCCTGTCTTTGTCATTCACAAAAAATCCACAGGCAAATACCGGCTTTTACATGACCTCAGGGAAATTAACAAACACATTATTCCCATGGGCTCGGCACAGCCCGGCCTACCCCACCCATCGGCCATTTCTGTGCACTATCATATACTCATCTTAGACATCAAGGACTGTTTCTTTTCTATTCCTTTGCACCCTAGGGACAAGCACAGGTTTGCCTTCACTATACCCCTAGGCAATCACAAAGGGGCTAACCCCCGGTATCAATGGCGCGTCCTCCCACAGGGCATGTGCAACAGTCCCACCATCTGCCAAAACTTTGTCAATCTGGCTGTCGTACCATTGAGGCAGGAGGCATATATCATCCATTACATGGATGATATCCTCCTGGCCCATCCAGACGCACAGCATCTACAAGACACCATGACCAAACTCCTCACAGGCTTGCTGGCTCTCGGCCTAACCGTTAGCAGAGAGAAGGTGCAACATGCACCCCCATTCACCTTTCTCGGGTTCCATATCACATCTCATGTGCAGCCCGTGGCCCCACAGTTAAGCATTCCCAACAGCCTAACCCTGGCCGAGCTGCAGCAGCTATGCGGAAACATTAACTGGGTACGCACGGCTATCCCTGTCACCACTGAGCAGCTCGAGCCACTGTTCTCCCTCTTACGAGAGCCATGCCAACCAACATCCATGGTGGCTCAGCGCATAAAGGTTAATCCAGAGGCCCGGGCTGCCCTAGAGCGGGTCAACAGAGCCATAGCTACCATGTCACTGCAGAGACACGATCCAGAAAAACCTATCCTCGCCCTCATCCTCCATACCCCTAAGAGGCCTACCAGCGTCCTCTGGCAAGAGGGCCCTCTCCAATGGCTACACTTATCCAAAAGCCGGATCCCCAAAATCTGCCCGATCTTCCAGACCTTCATCAGCCTGGCGCATGACCCCCTAACACTCTGCCTTCACACCTACAACACACAACCGGCTTCCATTATCTGGCCACTCTCTACAGGGACCATTGATTACCTCATATAAGAAAACATATCCATGCAGGTGCTGCTGGAGCGTTACTCGGGGACCTTTGACAACCACTACCCCAGTCATAAGCTTCTCCAAGGGCTGATCCATATGCCCTTGGCCAGCCAACATCACCCTTTTCCTAGCTCCACACCACTGCCACACTGCACCACCACATTCACGGATGCCTCCAAAACTAAGTTTGCATTTATTGCTTACGTCAAACACCAAAAGCAGCCCGTACGGCAAGTCTTTAAAAACCCTAACTCAGTACAAGCAGGCGAGCTTTCAGCCGTCGTCGCCTGCCTCCACGCTTTTGCAGACCAGCCCATAAACATCTTTACAGACAACCTATACACCATACAGGTCTGTAAAGCTCTCACCTATGCCACCTTCTTCCCCAAGGATACGCCGCTCGATCTAGCACTCACTGCGCTGCAACGGCTTCTTGAGGGAAGGTTCCACCCATGGTATATTGCACACATTTGGAGCCACACGTCCCTACCGGGACCCCTGGCTGCTGGTAATGATCTAGCAGACCGTGCTGTCTCCGCTCATGCCCTTAACATGGCGGGAGACCACATAAATCAAGCAAAGTCCTTGCACGCCAGGTTTCACTTCTCGGCCACCTCGCTGAGACACCTACTACCAGACTTGCCCATAGAAACCTGTAAACACCTCATGTGCTCTTGCCAAACCTGTGTGCCATTCCTCCCACTTGGGCCCCTGCAGCCCCAAGGGGTGAACCCCCGAGGGCTCAAGCCCAACTCCCGGTGGCAAATGGACGTAACTCACGTCCCCTCATTTGGGAGGCTTAAGTATGTCCACGTCGTTATCGACACCTACTCGCATCTCACTTATGCAGCTGCCCTCCTGGGGGAATCTGCAAAGTATTCCATCAAAGCCTTGAGACAGGCCATTCTGTTCATGGGCGTCCCCTGGGACTTAAAAACTGACAACGGGCCCACATATCATAGTAAAAGCTTCCAGCTCTTCCTTCAGAACTATAATATCACACACCACTTTGGCATCCCTTACAATCCACAGGGACAGGCCATGGTGGAGAATACCCACCACCGCCTAAAGGCATTAATACAAAAGGAGAGGGGTATATACCCCCAAAACTCTGCAGATGAGGTCATTACGGCATGTCTCATCCATCTTAACCTCCTCACATTTGACAGCAAGGGCCTCTCGGCCACGCATAAACACTGGGGACCATCATACTTACCTACACCTATGCCTATGGTCTACTGGAAAGACCCAGAAACTAATGCCTGGAAAGGGCCCAGTCCCCTCCTCACCCAAGGGAGAGGGTTTGCTTGTGTCTTTCCAGAAAATGCCTCACAACCATTCTGGATCCCAGGCCGAAACATCAAACCTGCCACCGCAGCCAAAACTAGGGAGGAGGAAGCGCCACCGCCTGAAGGCCCTACAGCGTCGGGAACCCCACAAAATGCCTCCCAGCCACTCTGGATCCCCAGGAGAAACATCAAATCCACCACCGGCCAGCAGCAGGTCCCAACGATGGATGATGAGAGCACTCACCCATCGCCCATCGGATGGAGAGGCTGAACGTGGCCGCGGATCCAGTTCATGACACCCTCCTCCTTGGACAGTTAGTACAACTTGCTGTCCGCACCTTGGCTTCAAACAAGAAACCTAAAAATCTACGCTCTCTCCTGCTTTTCATGTTAGCCCTGTTCTCCTCCGCGTCCTCCCCCTCCAACGTCGAGAGCCCCGGCATATTAAAAACAAAGGGGGAGATGTGGGAGGAGGGGCACCCGGCTTGTCTCAGTGGCAAACAGTGCAGCAAGAGGTGACACCGCCTCTGCCCACTGGGCCTAGACAAGGTGACCACGCCTGACTAGGCCTTTGCTGCTAACCGCTAGCCGGCACCGCCCTCCCCCTTCCTATCTCCCGCCTAGCCCAGCTCTCACTTCCCCTCCCCCCTCCCTTAAACCTAATCTCTTAGTACGCTGTTTGCCCAGCAACAGCTTACAACCACCTATCAGCTTAGTAACAGTGTCAGCCTATCAAGAGTTAGCACATACTCTACTGGCCAATCACTAGCCCAATGCCAGAACATTGCCTTATATGGAAACAGCATTTGCCCTAGCCAATCAGAACCCGCCACACCACTCCCCATTCCTATAAATCTGCATCCCCTTCCGCAATAAACCACACTTGTGCCATCAGCCTGTCTCCGCGACTTCTTCCTGGGTCGTGCGCCCTCCACGCCTTCGGAACCCCCGAGGGAAGCCTCAGCGGCCATACGAGGCTTTCTTCCCCACACCAGGGACCCCTCTTGTCCCACAACGGGACCCCACTCGTCCCGCAACAGGGACCCCGCTCGTCCCATAACAGGGACCCCATTTCGTCCCTCACTCCTCCCCATCATAAAACAAATGAAATCAGTCCTTGAACTTTGGAAGTACTTTATAAATGAAAAAACATTATATTTTATCAGCATACATGTCAGCATGATTCTGAATTGCTTCCCAGAGCACGTTTTCTTTTGTAAAATAAATAATTTATTGTGTTTAGAGTACACATGAGGTTTCATTTTTGTTCAGTGTTACTTGCTTTCCATTGGGAAAAGCTATCTCTGAGGAATGAAACCCCAGAAGATATCCCCAGAGCATGAATTATAATACACATTGTAGTTTACAGTCTCTCCCACTCCATTATGTAGCATATGGCAGGCTATATAGTGGCCTGTATCTGCCGTTGCAATGTCTGGCCAATGTTCTTTTGCTAACTATATGCACATATGTGCATGTGCAGTCACTCAGTCTCTCTGTTTCTCTCTCACGCACACAGACACTCACACATACAAATTGCTCAATTTCAAAGAGACAAAAACATGAAGATACCCACAACAAAAAGACATTTAATTTTTTTTTTTGAAAATGATTCAAAACAAGGCTTGAGGAGATGTCATATTTAGAAGACAAATGAAGGTCAATGGAGACACTGAAGAGAACAGTTCTAATTATTACTTTAAAAGGTAAAGTTACAGAATTACATTCAAGAGCATAAGATAAAGCACTGATGAATTGTTGGGTGATAGAGTAAAAGGAAATTGATTTAAGAATAATTTGAATTGAGAAAAGGATCAATCTCTGCTAAATGCTTCTATTACTTGAAGATCTTGAATCACATTGCTTCTATTTCCCCCCCTCCCCCATAATCTCTTCATTGAAACCAAAAACAAGTCTTCTCACAGACTAAGTAATAGTTACCATTTTGTTAGGACTCAAAGTTTCAATCCAATAGCCATCAAGATCTTGAATAAATGCCAGGCCTTCTACTTTACCATCATCTGGGTTCTTCACAAATTTGACGCCCAGTTCTTCCAGTCTTTTACAAGCACCATGTACCTCAGGACCAACAATGCAAATATGAACAAATCCCCCAGGATCTGAATTGTGAGTCAGTTTGAGAGTAACTTTTCTGAGAATGCACATGCTGCTCTAATTTTAACCTTTTGGGATGCCAAAGACACACATACACACACATACAAACACACACTCTAAATCATCATCCAATATATTACACTATTTCTTCCAGAGCCAGAACTCACAGGCCCATAAATCTAAGTGTGAAAATAGGAGATACACTGCTAATAATTGGCCACTAATATTCTACTAGTGAAGCGTTTGTCTATTGTCTCTGTGACCTTACGCTCTGCTGATCTAGACTTCTTAATTCCGGAGGGAAGAATATTTCCCCCAAGAAATAAGCAATGATTCCACTGAACTGGAAATTAAGACTGTTACCTGGCACACTTTGTTTCATAATTCTGCCAAATTAACATCAAAAAGGGAGTTACTGTACTGCCTTAATTAATTGATTCTGATTACCAGGGTGACACTGGGCTGCTTTTTTATATTAGAAACAAGTGGGAGGATGTCTTGAATACATGTGTTCAGATTGTGTGTCTCTTAGTATCACCATGTTCTGTGATGAAAACTAATGAAAAACAACCCAATTAAAGAGGACTACTAAATGTCTCATTCCATTAAGGGATGGGGTTTTAGATCACTTTACTGGGTCCATAACCACAATAACCTAAGAATATTGCGGAGGCCAAAGGGAATGGACAGTGAGATATGGTAATGCTAAGCACCAATTGCAAACATATGTCAAGTCAAAGCAATGGGTAATAAAAATATTAGTATGTATTATTTAATATGTTATGGATATGCTTTTTGTGTTTGAGTTCTTATAACTTTGTTTTCATGTCCTTTTCCTTATCATATAGTATTTGCTATATAAATTTTATTTCACAGTATTTTAAGTTAAAATCATCAAGTTTAAGTGTGCATATCACCCAAGATTTTGAATCCTCTTCTGGGTCAAGGGTTAGTGTATCATTGGCTATATGCAAAAGAGTTGTATCATGTTAAGAGTAAGTTTGACAGTGCTATTGTCTTGTTTGGAAGTTATGTTTTATGTAGATGCATCTGTATTCAAATTTGACAAAGGATAGACTGTGCTTGTTATTTTTAGGTGCTGACTTGGATAGGTTCTGGTGCTCAATTGTTTATTCAAACCTTGGCCAAGATATTGCTGTCATGATATATTGTATGCATGATTATGTTCTACAAACTGTTTAAACTTTAAGTATATTACTCCTTCAAAACATAAACCAATAAATGCAACAAATAAACAAAACTATATTTTCCAGAAGTAGGAGACATTCTCCATCAAGTCTAAACCCTCTTCTCTCTTTCCTTAAATTTATTTTTAATTGCAATTTTTAAAGATACATAGATCACAAAAAATGTTACATTAGAAAATATAAGAGGTTTCCATATACCCCACACCCCACTCCTCCCACATCAACAAACTCTTTCATCATCGTGGCACATTCACTGCACCTGTTGAATACATTTTGGAGCACTCCTGTATCACATGGACAGTGGTCTACATTGTAGTCTACACTCTCCCCGATTCCACACAGTGGGCCATGGAAGGACACATGATGTCCAACATCTGTCCCTGTAGCACCCCCCAGGACAACTCCAAATCCTGAAAATGCACCCACATCCTATCTCTTCTTCCCTCTCCCTACCATCAGCAGCTACTGTGGTCACTTTCTCCATATCAATATTATAATTTCTTCCCTTATTAATCACAATAGTCCCTCAGCAAAACACATTTTGGAGCACTGCTGCACCGTATGGATAATAGTTTACATTGTAGTTTACACTCTACCCCAGTACATCCAGTAGGTTATTTTCAGCCTGCTGACTTCCCTAAGAAATTCGGAACCAAGGGTTCAACATCGTTCTTAATATAGTTTGTCCACCCTACATTATTCAGCTTTCCATATGGAATTTAGACTTGTAATCACAATCACTTATTCAATTTGCTTAAAATACAAATCTTCCTTTTATTTCCATGGGCATATATTTTTTCTTTCTGTTTCTCTGGAGATCACTCACTAATACACATATCCACACATTGATGTAATTATAATCAATATTTGATGATTCCTTGCAGTAAAACTTAGACCTATGTTTAAATCCCGAAAGGATTTCCTACAAAAAAACCCTTTGAAATTCCCGTGTACACCTTCACACCAACCCAGGCAGTTGTGTCTCTCCTCACATTCAAGGCAGAGAAATAGATAGGAAATTATGGTTGCTCATATAGATTCTATTCTACTTTGCCTCCTCCAATATCAGGTGGCCTCTTTTCCCTAGGAGTACTGGGAGATTTCCCATTTGTCACCATGAAAAATGTATTCAGTTTATATGCCTGTTGGTGATTTCCATTATTCTGTTTCAACACCAAGCAATATGGCTGGTCACATGGAGATTAAAGTCCCCCACTCATGCACTGTTAGGTCCGTAGCTAAGGAATGAGAATTCCTGGCACTTAGTGCTCCTGGGCAGGATAGTTTGTGAATGTTGTGAAAATTTTGACTTATATTCATATCTATTAGGAAAAATCACTTCACTCTATTGCTGATCACAGAGTCACATATTGAATAGACCCTGTGAGGGAAAGAAATATGTGGGTTCAAAAGAATCTTACTTTTTTTCATGAAGGATGTTCTTGTGGAAGTTCTGATTGCAATCTGCTCACATAGAAGCCACCAAATTACAGCATAAATGATCATTCTGTGGAGTTTCCTATTGTCCATAGAGCATTACTATCATGCATAAAGTGCCATTTGCTATGAGCCTCCTGTAATAAAGAGTTACAGACAATGAAATACATATTTTCTCATGAAAACATTACAGTACACATATAATCTACCTTTACAAAGTACTCTGTGATTGTCTTTTTATCTTGTCTCTTGGTTTTCACATGTCATGTTGTCACCCATTTTATCAAGGACAAGTGTCAAGAACTTAAAAATAAATTGATAAAACATAAGCTTATTCTGAAGGCAAACATAAACTGCTTTCAGAGGAAATACATGCGAAATGTTCTTTTGGTTTAAAATTGGCCAACAGGATAAAAAATGCACACACATGTAAAAATGGATGCAATAATATTACATATTATGAAAACATAGAATGGACATCAAGAATGTTAAATGAAAATGCTGTAGTGCTTTGATGATTTTATTTTTTTGTTTTAAATTTTATTAAGAATCTAAGCCAAAACAGAAAGACATAAAATACAAAATTCTAATTTTACTTTTTAACAAACATGAAATCTACACCAAGAGGTAAAAATCAGAATTTACTAACATTTATGAGTAAAGAAGAATGACTAAAATTCATTCACAATAATTGTTTTTTTTTCTACCCTCTGATTTGCATATCTTTCCTTCCTGCTTTACTTGGAGTAGTACACAGAATTTCTTCCTCATCAACATTTTCTGACTAAGGGCTTTAATTTCAGAGAAGCTTTTTTCTTTCAACATAGTTCATTTGTTCTTTCAGGAAATATGTAAGCACCTGCCTTTTGAGCTTTGATGATGTGAGGCACAAAGATGAGTCTATCAGAGATCCTGTCTTAAGATGATTAGGGGAGAAAAAGCACCAATAAATAATCAACAAATATAATATTATATAAGTTTATAAACTGATACAGTATGAGAAGTATAGATAAAATACAAAGGTAGGGGCATTCCAAGGAAGGACAGTGTAGCAGTTTGATATTATTGATGAATTCCAAAAAGAAATATTGGATTATGTTTGTAAATTGATCTTTTCCTCTGGGCATATTAGATTATACTGGAACCATAGGTTTACTTGATTAATAATTATGTAAACCTCTTGTGACAGTAGGACATTGAGTCCCTGCCTTTGGTGGGTGGAGAATTACAGATAAAAGTCATGGTGAGGGACAGAGTTAAAAGTTTTTGATGTGGGAGATTTGTTGTAGGAGTTTGGGGCTGAATCCTTAAACTGGAGCCCCAGGAAGTAAACTCACAGGGGAAAGAGAAGCAAGCCCCTCCAAGGGAGGAACCCAGGAAGCCTGAAACCTCACAGACATTGGCAGCCATTTTTTTCTAACATGTGAAAATAGACTTTGGTGAGGGAAGTAACTTATGCTTTCTGGCCTGGTACCTAAAAACCCTTCATAAAAACCAACCCATTTTTGGTGTTTTTTATCAGCACCCCTTTGGCTGACAAATACAGAGGGACTCTATTCAGTTACAGGAATTGAAGAATACTTAAAAGGAAAGCATTTGAACTGGGTATGGACTCTTTTTTTCCTCAAAAAGAATTCAAAATGGACCCAATTAAATGATTGTCTTGTAAATGATCAACACTGTATTTGTTTTTCATTCTTTATTTATTTAATGTTACATTAAAAAAAATATGAGGTCCCCGTATATCCCCACCCCCCTCACCTCACTCCTCCCACATGAAAAACTTCTTTCATCATTGTGGCACATACATTTGACCAATAAAATTAAAATTAACTTATATTTGTAAAAGGAGCAGTAACAACATAAAGAAAGGAAGAGAATCTTTTCAACAAATGATGCTACATGCAAATTCAAGTAAATTAGTAAACTAGACACTTACTTTCACAAAACTTAATACAAAATGATTCAAAGACCTATATAAAAAGCACAGAAATATAAAACTTGTAAAAAAGATAACATAGGTGAAAGTCCGTGGGTCTAGGTCATAGGCAAAGAATTTTTATTTACAACACCGCAGGAACAATTTATGAAAAAAAATGATAGCATGTATTTTATTGAAAATAAATTCTCTTCTTTACTGAAGACTATGTAAAGGGATTGAAAAGTTAAGGCACACACTAAAAGAAAATTCTTGCACAACTCATACCTGACAAAAGACTTTTATACCAAATATAGCAACACAAACAATCCTTTTAAATTGTGATAAAGCTCTGTACAGGCACCTCATCAAAGAAAATAAGAACAGATGAAAAATAATATGAAAGGGAAATTAGAGGGGAAGGGTCAAGCAATTGGTCCCCCCCCCCCCCCTCCTTTTCTTCTGAGGATTGAGAAACTTGGAGAGGTCTTATCTTCTGGGTGGAGATGGACTCATCAGCAACTATTCCATCAGATTTGACCTCAAGAAGCTCCAGCATAAGTGCCAGAAATCACAGCATTTTGTCCACCCAGATTTCTCCAGCCAGAGGTCTCAGCCTGAAAAGGACTTTTCAGAGCAGCATTCAGTCTGGGCAATGATGCCTATAGGACTCTTTTAGCTGCCCTGAGCAGGGGAATATACCGTGGAAGCTAAAACCCTGTGAAACAGAGACTTGAGAAGGATCATATTATGAAAAGGACAGCAAGTTTCTCATAGAAATAGTGGAAATCAATGAAAAACTTGCAGAAGCTCAAATTAATTGACTACATTGACAGAGATGTTTGTGTTGTGCCAAAGTGTTATCAGGCAGTGGCTTGATTCTGAGAATAAGGCAGTGAACAAGAAAGACATGGCCCAGGCCGTCGTGGAGTTTATACATTAGAGTTCCACTTGTCCAAAATGAAATTCATGGGGTCCCCTCTCACCATTCACCAGGATTAATTCCTAATGTTCCTCCCCCACAAATACCTGCTAAGGTCTGGCTAAACAGGTAGAATATACTAACAATGTGAGTAACGCTTTCCAACAGAATGACTTTGAAAAAGCCAAGGAAATTTTTATAAAGATGAAATACATTAAATATAGAAGATCAGGTTAAAGAAGATTTCACTCTAATGGTGGAGAATTTAAGTTTTATATATAAAGTTCTCGTATAGTTTTTTTTAAAAAAAAGGAATATGAAAAGATGCTTAGCATCATTTGTCATCTGGGAATTGCAAATTAAAACAATAAGATATCACTGCTCAAGTGTTAGAAAGGATAAAACATTTGAAAAATTATTTTAAATTAATTTAAATAATTAAGGAAATTCCTCATAGAAATAATGGAAACCATTATTTCTACCATGTGCTGGTAAGGTGAGGACACCACCTCTGCTGGTGGAATCAAAGGGGCACAGCCATGTTGGAACCCACTTTGACAGTTTCTTACAAAGCGAAATGGAACCTTACTAGAGAGACAAGCAAATATACTCCTATGTTATCCAACTGATTTGAAAATACATGACCAGAGTAAACCTACACACGATCATACCTTTTTCATTATCATGAAAAACTGAAAGCAACAAAGATGTCCTTCAATAACTGCATCGATAAACAAATATGGTACAACCATATGATGGAAAAATTATTATTCTTTTTTTTTTCCTTTAAAGTCTCATTTTGCTCAATACTCTCTGAAATTATCTCAACTTAATCCTGTAAAGTTTTACTCAAATTTCCAATATTATTTATTATATTCAAGTGCATTCTCTTTTCTATCTGCACTTTTCTTTTATAGCATTCTTTTCTATTTCTGGGACAGGAGGTTGTTTTATTTTGCTTTCTTAGTCTTTTTATCAATAACATCAAAATTTAATTTATTTTAATAATTCATTATGTGATTTTTATTCTTTATGTTTCCTGTACTTCCAGGTTATTTCCTATCCAAGTATTTGTTTGCTTATCCTTGCTTTTTATCTGTATTTTGTTTTGCATATTTCCTCAAAATTTATAATAATGTTACTGCTTCATAATCAGAAAAATATCAGAAAGAAAAGAAATAGAGAGTCAGTTTATGTCTTCAACATTTTGTATTTTTGGAAAGATCTGGATGGAAACTGCATTGAAACATATTATTTTTATACATCTCATTTTGGTCAGTTTTAACAAAAACACATTTTATCACTTCATGCCAGGCAACATTAAGAATGGCTGATATTCCCAGGAAATTTCTATATTGAAAACAGACTGGATATCTCACTGTCCAGGTTGTGGAAATTCTGGTAAGTCCTCCTCTCTCATTGCACCTTGCCTCTTAAGTTCACAAATGTTCATGTCCCTGAGCACAGACGCAATGCCACCCAAATCATGTAAAACGGCAATTCCCATTACACTGATAGACTAAATAGGCCAATAATTCTTTTTGTGGTGTAGAGACAGGTAGTGTTTGATTAAAGTCAAATACCAATTGTTTTTTCAAAGATTTAGGTTCTGCAAAATAGAGATTCACCTTCTTCCACATCATCTTTCCTCAATGTTCTCATGTATCCTTAAGACCACTTTTTCCATTTACATCAGGGCAGGGGACAATTCTTGATCTGAGAAGTCGGTTAATGGTGCCATCAGCTCAGATCCTGGAGGCTGAGTTCACAGACAGGAATCTGGTCTGAGCCACCTGTCATTGTTCCTCCTTGGAAAGGCAGGGTGGGAGGGTCTGAGGAGCACTGGAGGCCAGGCCTCCTGCTCATATGAGCAGAGCTCCTCCAACCATTGAGTGCTGAGGTCAAGAATCCAGGCAATGGTGAGAAGCCCTTGCTCTGTGCAGGGAAAGCAGACACTCTGTGAGAGCAGAGCAAGGTAGGGTGAAGTGTCTGACTGGAATGCCTCTGATAAGCATTTTCTCCATCCATATACCCATGCACTGTGCCCACTTGTTGATGGAATTGGCCTTGCCTCTCCTTGAAATGGTTGAAATCTTGAACTTCTAAAATCTGAGAACTGCTTTGCTCTGCTCTCTACCCTTTACTCCCATCCTAAGCTTAGATGCAGAATCTGTACAGTTAGGACACATTATTCCATAGTGGGCCTCCTTCTAAGGCATTATCACAGATGAGGTAATTTTTTTTTATCAATGCTTAGAAATGATTCCTAATATTATCCCCTTCTGTGATTGCAGACCCTGGGGAAAAGGTGACCAGTGACCTGGTTGAACAAGACATGGGTGCTGTGCTGTGCAGACTCCATGTTGTGGACCACAAACTCCATCCTGTGGATGAGAGCAGCTGGCTATGCACAGACTGCAGAACACCTCACTAGAGGCACAGATCTAGAGGAAGGCATGGGCAGGGCTGGTGCCAAGTAAAGCAGGGCCAGGCTGGGTCACCCCCACCCAGCACAGGTGCACCTTGAAACTCGGTGACTGTCACCAGCTCAGCCTCTTGTATCCACAGAGACCCCAGATGCAAATCACCCTGGGGCATCACAAAAGAAATCCCCATCACAGGCTGGGCCTGTGTGGTGGCTCTTCATCCTCCAGATGGCCATGCAGATGCTGGGACTCCTCCTCTGCCTGCTGGCAGCTCCCCTGGGTGAGGGTCTTGGGGTTCAGGAGTTCACAGGGGCTTGATTGTGGGGTAGGACAGACTCACAATGACTCTCCTTTTCCTCAGGTGTCCTGTCTGAGCTCACCCTGAAGGAGTCAGGCCCAGGGCTGGTGAAGCCTTCACAGACCCTCTCCCTCACCTGCTCTGTCTCTGGGGGCTCTATCACTAGCAGTTACGGATGGAACTGGATCCGCCAGAGTCCTGGAAAGGGGCTGGAGTGGATGGGGTACTGGAGTGGAGGTACAGGCTATAACCCAGCTTTCCAAGGCCGCATCTCCATCACTGCTGACACTTCCAAGAATGAGTACTCTCTGCAGCTGAGCTCCCTGACAATTGAGGACACAGCCAAGTATTACTGTGCAAGAGGCACAGTGAGGGGAAGTCAGTGTGAGCCCAGACAAAAACCTCCCCTGCAGGAAGGGGATAGACAGCAGGGGGTGCTCAGCACCAACAAGGACAGGACTCAGGCCCAAGAGCAGGTGCAGGGAGGAGAAAGGTCTCCTTTCAGCATCTGCAGCTTTCTTTCCCTTGACTCTATTTCCCAAAGGACTTGCCTGGATCCTCCTTCATCAGTCCCCAGTGCAATGCATTTATTTCACTTCTGGAGGGAAATGAGGTCACTGCCCCTGCATCTATATCCCCTTTTTTGGTCTTTGACTTAGCTCCCAGTGTGACATTTTGCAGCTCATTTAAACTAGTAGGACAAGCACCTCATGAAATCCAGTCTGTGATAAAAAAAAATTCCTTTCTAAATTGTAAATATTAAATCTAATTTAGGGAAAGAATGAGTAGCTAAACATTCATTTTTTTCTTTGAAAAATAGATTTAATTTTTTAAATTTTTGTTATTACTTTAAAAGAACCTTTAGATTACATAAACATTACACAAATGTAGGGGTTTCTATTTTATTTTTATTTTTAAATAAACTTCAGTTTAAATAAATGTCGCAAAAAATTTAGGGGATTCCCACATGCCTCACCACTCCCCTCCCATGTTTTCCAACACTAACAATGTATTCATTAGTGTGGTACATTTGTTACAATTGAGGAACACATATTAAAGCATTGCTACTAACCATGGACTATAGTTTACATGATAGTTTATCCTGCACAATTTTGTAAATTATATCAAAATACACAAAGGCCTATATTCTTCACTGCAAAGTCATGCAGGACAACTCCAAAGTCCCATAAATTCTTCCATATTCCATCTGTTCTTCCCTTTCCCTCCCCTCAGAAACTCTGGTGTCCACTGACTTTAAATCAAAGGTAAGCGTTCTTCCATTTCTGGAGTAATAAGTTTAAAATAGAATGTATGGGCCATGATGTGGACCATTGTCTATGAGGTGCAGAGATGCCCAAAGATGTACTTACCAAATCCAATGGATGTGTCATGATGATGGGAACGAGTGTTATTGGGGGGGGAGAGGGGGGGTGGGGGGGTGGGGTTGAATGGGACCTCACATATATATTTTTAATGTAATATTATTACAAAGTCAATAAAAAAAAAAGACAAAAAAAAACAAAAAAAATAAAAAATAAATAAAAAAAATAAATGGAACAATCTTCAGAGTCCAATAAAAACTACTAGAATTCTGAAAAAAAATAAAATAAAATAAAATAAAATAGAATAATATTAAGTCTACTTTAGTCTATTGTTCATTTCCTAATCCAGGGGATTTTGAGATGATTATGGACACTCTGTTTCTCATTGAGAGGGGTCTAAGGTTTCATGGGGCAGATATGGGCAATATCTGTTCCATGGGCTGGGCATTGTCCATCTCACCACCTTGTTAGTTATCCTGGGTGAGTCCAATGAACTGGAGAGTAGATGTTGCAATTTTGCTTAGATTCAGGCCTCAACTAGCCTCTCTATGCCTAGGTGGGGGAATGGGGAGTTAGGGGATGCTCAGGCAAGGCCACACTGGGGGGGAACCAAGGTTGAGGATGGAGGAGATGCCAGGCCATGTAGGTGGGGGTGAGGGTGTGAACTGGGGTGAATTTGGGACTGGAGGTACACAGTAGTATGTCCCTGCATGGCCTTGTATGTTCCTCATGCTTTGCACATGGAGAAATTAGGCCAGCTGAGCTCGGTGGAGCATTCTAAAGCAGCATGGGCTTGGCTGTAGGAGCTGCGTCCCCCAGGCAGAGGCCAAGTAAAAGGGCTAGAGGATGTGGTCTTCTCTTGTTTCCTGTGCTTGGCAGCATCTGTCTAGAGCAGTGGGCAGGGGCAGCTGGATTCTGAAGATGAGTGCCCATCCCAGAACTGGATTGTGAGGAGGGTACCCTGGGCCAGGTAATCCCAGTGGGCATTGGGCCTACAAAGATTCCAGGAACCTGGTTTGAGTGGGAAGTTCTTGATGCTGGAATAAATCCAAGGGCAATGAGAGAGCCTCCCTGCCTCTGACAACAGAGTGACTATACTGGTTGGCTGAGGATGCCAGCCTGGCACAGGGTGGGATTGTGAGGAGGACACTGCTAAGCCAGGCTGAGGAAGCTCTGGACAGCAGGAAGCAGTGCAGTGCTGCCCCTGCTCCAGAGGCTTCAGGGCCAGCAAGGCACGGCCTCATGCTGGTGGCAGGGGTGGGGGAAGGAGGGAGATGAGCATACCAGTCCCCACTGGGGCATCAATGGTATCCAGATGTAACAAGCATGAGCAGGTGTCTGAGGAAGAAGGATGGGCCTGCTGGACACTCATTTGTCTCCTCGGTGCTAAAGGCCTCACCCTGTCATGACTTTGGGGATTTAGGCTTCACTGGGCACAGCCCTGTGTGGAATGAAGGGGGAGGAGAAGAATGTGCCTTTTTTTGCTCCCATCTCTTCTGATCTCCTCGTCCTGGAGACTCCTCCAGCAGAAGCACAGAGATGTGATGGACATAACAAAAGTGCTTTCTGCTTCCTCAGGCCAATGCCCATAGCCCAGGTTCTCGCACTGACCAGCCACCTCCCCTACCCTGCCATGGCATAAGGTTCTGCTCAGGAGACACAACATGGATGGTACTTCTGGAGCTGTACATCCCAGTGACCAGCAGGAAGCTGCCCTTGGGTTGTTCAGTCTTTTGTCCATTCATCCTCATCTTCCTGCCCCTCTTCCCTCTCCCTTTCTTCCTCCATCATCTGATTATTTAATCAAATCCTTGAATGTGATTATTGAATTCCTGCCTTGGTGCCTGGAACTTTTGGTCCCCTGAAGAACACAGACCTTTGTGCATATAATTAGAGTAAAGGTCTATGAGAGCCATGACCTGGGAACACCAGGCTGCTATAGCAGTATATAACAGGGGTAGCCCACCCAGCTCTGAGGGGCAGGTATCAAAGTTGGCTTCTGGAAGGTGCTCTAGAGGCAACTGAAGTACTTGACATGCCTCTGCCTTCTTCTGAGTATGGGATGTAGGCCTTGCAAGGATCCCACCTTCCCTAGAAACAATGTCGATTTCTCTCTCCTGCTCTGTAGACAAAGTGTGTGGGGGGAGGAGGAGGACAAGGTGACTCCAGGTGTCTGCCCTGCTGGTGGTGAGTGGGGCTGTCCTGCCACTGTCCTCCTGTCACATCCTGGTTAAAAGTAAAGAACATTCAGTGCCCTTGTCTGTTTAACAGCCAATGCTCACTCTCTTCCACCCAAGCAGAGTGTATTAACCCTTTAGTTACAAACTTCCCTAGTGAATTTTAAGCATCTCAAGGGTGAGGTCTTTGTTGAGTCATTTTTTTAACCCCTCCACACCTGTGGGTGGTTTGTGCTCATTCACTCTCTTGATTCAAAAATGATGACATTATCTTCTCTGTGTGATATTTGTGAATGCTCATCAATAGGTTAAAAGTGAGAAGAGTTGCATGGTATGTAAAGCTGCTCTCTAAATTTTTGAAATTGAATAAAAGAACATCAAAGGTTTCAAGGTGGTTTTGAAATAGGAATTCTTCATTCTTGACACCTACTGCTTTCTCATGCCAGAAGATTTTTCCCATCAACACTTTTCCCATCAAAAACAGAGGACTGGATCATTAGCTTTGGTTGTGTTCATAGATCATCTCAAAATAATCTGCTCTTCTTGGGGCACATCCCTGGAAAAATATGGGACAGGAGTAAGGCCATTGGTGGAGGCAGCAGACACTCCCAAACCTGATTCTGCTAGTACTCACTTTATTTTCTTTTTGTCTTTACTTTTTTAATGTTACATTAAAAAAATATCAGGTCCCCATATACCCCCTACCCTTCTCACCCCCTCCTCCCCCCATAACAACAGCCTCCTCCATCATCATGAGACATTCATTGCTCTTGGTGAATACATCTCTGAGCACCGGTGCACCTCATTGTCAATGGTCCACACTGTAGCCCACACTCTCCCACAGTCCACCCAGTGGGCCATGGGAGGACATACAATGTCTGGTAACTGTCCCTGCAGCACAACCCAGGACAACTCCACCTCCCAAAAATGCCCCCACATCACATCTCTTCCTCCCACTCCCTACCCCCAGCAGCCACCATAACCACTTTCTCCACACCAATGCCACATTTTCTTCGGTTACTAATCACAATAGTTCATGAATAGAATATCAGTAAGTCTACTCTAATCCATACTCTATTCCTCCATCATGTGGACCTTAGAATGTTTGTGTCCACTCGGTATCTATATCAAGAGGGGGCTTAGATTCCACATGGATGCTGGATGCAATTCTCCTGCTTTCAGTTTTAGGCACTTTTGGCTCCCTGGTGTGAGCACTCACTTTAGTACTAGAGGAAATCACCAAGATGCTTTGTTCCTCAGCCTCTTAGTTTCACTCTCATGTCAATTTTTCTCCCTTCCCCAGTGGCTGGGATGAGAGAAGTGACCTTGGGTGTGAAGTAAAGACCCAGAGTCTTCCTTTTTTTACTTGTTAAAGAGATATGTGTGTGTGTGAGTTAGAGAGACCAATATCAAGATAGGAATTAACCTGGACTTGGTATTAGAATTGTACCCTCAATTCTAATGATAGACACAAGAGAACTGGAGAGATAAGAGAAATTGCTAGAATGTGTTCTGACTCTGAATAGTAATTATCATCTTTTGCATGATCTGATTGTCTTTTGCAACTCTGAAACTATAATGAATGATATTAAAATATAAGAAAATTAAAACGTCAACATGCTATTTGTATGAAAATATATTGACTTGAAACAAAATAAAAGGAAAATTGAAATACTGAAATAATCACTCAAATATAAATTATAAAGCCTAATAAAATTCAATACAAATTATTATAAGAAACCAATTTTAAAATTATACAAATACATATAAATATTTTAAAAAGGTAATTTGGAAATAAAATGTATTTTAAAACATATAATTGAAAATGCTTTAAAAGATGATAATGAAAATAATATATATTTATAGGGTATAAGTAGATTTTAACAATGTTTTGGGTAGATGTATCCTTTCTCTACAAGAGCTTAGATTTAAAAAGAAATATTCAAAAGTTAGATGGAGAAACAAAATAGAGATGGTGACTTGCAATAGAAGTAATTAGAATACTTATTATTACTTTTATATAGAATAGGAAAAAAACAACATATCCATTGGCTCAGTGAGGTCAGAATATGCTGCCAGACTGCCTGGCTTTTGAATGCTGGCTCCATTACATGCCCAGTGTGTGACCATGGACAAGTTACTCCAAATTTCTGTGCTTAGGATACCCCTCTGTAAAAGTAGACTTAGTCTTTTGGCAGATTAAGGGAAACAATTACTATAGATTAAATAGTAATCTAGATCTTAGTGTGCTAGAGGAGGGGAACTTTGGTGCCATAAATTATCTTTTCACGGTGTTGGACTTAAATCAGTGGAAATGCATTTCTCTTCCACAATTTATGTCTCAATAAAAGTCTTCTTAATTAAAAATAATAAATGCATTTTAAAAATAGAATAAAAGGGCGGGGGCAGGGGCGGTCGCACTAGCATGCCTTGGAAGAGTGCTCCTCAGCTCCAGCACGCAGTCCGTTTGCGCCCTGCTCCACCTGCCCCTCTTTCACCACCGCAAGACCTGGTTGTGGCTGCCTCCAACCAGCCTTCCTCCCCTCCCCCTCCCCCTCATCCCCCTTCTCCTTCTCTGTTGTCACCTTCACGCAGTCGCAGGTCCAGATTGGTGCGGATTGCAAATGGAAAGTCAGGGATGCGCAGTCAGCTCTCCCCCCTTGGCTCTGGCACCGCCGTTGCCTCTCCTCGCCCACCTCCTCTCTCCTCCCTGCTTCGTTTCCTCCTCCTGCTCTACTTGCCCGGCTCCCAGTACCACTTTTGCAGGGGTGATTTGGGAGTCTCTGAGGAAATTGAAGTTGGTGTTCCTGGGGAGCAGAGCCTTAAGGGCCAGGCTTGGTCTATCCATTTAACAGTGAATCCACCCCAGTCACCCAACTACCCACTCCTTTGAGAGCCCCGAGGCCTCCTCTCAGAAAGGTCCCTCCAAGCCTAGGTGGAGGAGGAATTAGATGGGGATGGGGAAGTCGGGGATGGCTCCGGCAGGGCGAGGCTGGAGGGACAAAGGATGAGGATGTAGGAGGCACAATGCTATGGAGTTGGGAGGGAGGGTGGGATCTGGGATGGATTGGGAGCTGGGGGCGCACAGCGGGGTGTTGGGGGTGCAGGTGCGGCTGGTCTGGGAGGTCAGAGGTTGGCAGCTCGCTCTGGCATCTCCAAGGCCTGAAGAAGATGGGCTCTCAGTCTGCTCTCTGGCACGAAGACATCAGGTGTGGACGACTGCGCTGGTGGAGGGGCGAGGGTGGGCCTGAGGGCAGGCGTCTCCCCTGGAAACAGGGTGGGGATGGGGCCAGGCTCCACCCACCGCGCTGTCTGGGAGGGGTTCCCTGCAGTCCCTGGAACCAGGCTAAGGGTAAGTCCAGACCTTGAGTGCATAAGGCCGTCGGTGGGGGAGGAAAGGTGGATCCCAGGTCCTTCTGGAAAGAACAGGCACAGACCCTGGAGAAGGAGGACGCTTACCTCCCCTGGCCTATGACCAGCTCAGCATGGGAGATTCTAGATTGGCTGACTTTCCCTGGAGTGCATTTTCATTTTGGGGGCTCAAAGGTCAGGGCGATGGAACCAGGGTCCCTCAACGCAAGGTGGATTTGATGGTGAGGGGCACCTCACAGGCAGAGGCTGTGAAGCCTGGCTCAAGCAGAGAAACTCCCAGGCACACACCCTGCCTTGCTTCCCAGCAGCGCTCAGCCGTTTCTTCCACTCCCACTCCTAGCTCACAGCCCTTCTTGGGCTTTCTCTAAGAAAGTTTGACTTAATGAGTGAATAACTTAATAATAAACTAAAAATTTAAAAATGCAAACAAAAATAGGATGTACAATCAGATACAAACATGTAACTTTGCACCCGGCTGGCCTATTCTTTCAAGGAGATGCCAGAAATTGCTAAGTGGGTGTCTGGGAGGGGGTAGAACTGAGGGAACATAGGCTGAATGAGAGGGAGGCTTACCTTGAATTGTATACCTTTTTCAATATTTGTTTTCTTTTTATTAATGAGCATGGTCTTCTTTTCCACAAAATACAAAATAATATATATTATGTGAAGGGGTAATGACAGTTGATTGAAGTATGTCCTGTTATGTGAATTTTCCTTCAGGAGACCCCTAGTGAGCTGGACATTTCCAAAGAATGGGACGAAATTTGGTTTTATGTTCATGAGACTTACTGGTATGTAATTTTCCATTCTTTTAATATCTTTGTTTGGTTTTGGTATTAGGAAAATATTGACCTCATAGAGTTAGGAAATGGTTCTTCTGAGTTTTTTTTCTGAAAGAGATTGTGAAGAATAGGTTTCATTTTTTTCTTAAATGTTTGGTAGAAATTGCCAGTGAACCATCTAAATCCAGTCCTTCCTTTTGTTTAATGCTATTAACTGTTGATTCAAAATTTTAATAGCTATAAGCCTATTCTGATTATTTGTTCTTACGTGACTTTTGATAGTTTGCATATCTCATGGAGTTTGGGTCTTTTACATCTAAATCATCAAATTATTGGACTTAGCCTTGTTCATAGTCTTCTTCAATTATCCTTTTAATGTCTGTGGAACCAGTAGAACTGATCCATTTTCCATTCCTGGTATTGGTAATTTGTATTTTCTCTATGTTATGTTTGATTAGCCTAGCTAGAGGTTTATCAGTTTGATTTATCTTTTCAATGTATAAAGTGATGCTTAGCTTGAGCATCAGTTTTCATTTGTAAGTGATTAATGAGGAGTGTAATTGCTGGGGTGTATTATAAGTATTTATTTTGTTTTATAAGAAATTGTTAACTAGGTTTCAGAGTGACTATTCCATTTTACATTCCCTAAAACAATGTATGAGAGATTCAGTTTCTCTGCAATCTCATCAGCATTTGGTATTGTCACTTTATATTTTAGTTGTTTTAATAATGTGTAGTTATATTTCATAATGGTCTAGCTTTCACTTCCCTGATGGCTAATATATCAAGCATCTCCTTATGAACTTATTTGCATTCATACATCTATTATGGTGAAATGTTTGTTCATATATTTTGCCCATTTTCTAATAGGGTTTTTTTTTTACAGGGATAATAGCATTGCACACTTAATAGACTAGAGTATTGTTTTAAGATAGTCTTTATATTCCCTAAGAAACCAGAACATTCATAGGGCTTGCTTTATTACAATATTTGCTTTATTGCAGTGGTCTGCAACAAGACCTGCAATATATCCAAGGTTTGCATGTATGTGTAAGAGAGTGAGATTGTATGATTTTGCCCTTTTTTATTTAGTATTTACATCCCTTTCTAACGTTTATGTGTGAGTCTGCAAGTACTACTCTATGTGTTAAAGATTAGTTTGTGTTTTATTATGTTAATGTGTGTGTATTTGTGCAAATTAATGTGCATGTATAGTCATGTCCGTTACTCTGTGGGTGATGATGTGTAGGTCAGTGGGTGTGTACATGTTCATTACTGTGTGTGTGCTACTGTGTTTTAATTTGGGTATATTAGGGCATGTACATGTTACTATTTGTGTTTGTGAAATTGTGTGTCTGAGTGTACGTATATGTTTGTGATAGTGTTAATGGTACTGGCTCTATGTTAGTTTGTGTACTCTGGTGACTGCATTTGTATACATTTTTATCTATTTATGTATTAGGTTAGATGTATATTTGTTAATTGTTGTGTTTCTTCTATCCCATTTTTAACAGCATTCTTTTATTAAAGGAGCAGAGCATTATATTTCTTGATGATATTTCCCAATGTTCTACTAAATGCTGAGATCCTGAAATTATATGCATGAAAATTATGAGCTCTACCCTAACCACCCTCCATAGTATCCCCATGCCACCCAGCACGAAAAAGCGCAGCCTGCCCAGGAGTGATGCCACACACATGGAGAGCTGACACAGCAAGATGATACAGCAAAAGGAGACACAGATTCCTGGTGCAGCTGACAAGAATACAATCGGAAACAGAAGAACATACAGTGTATGGACACAAGAACAAACAACTGGGGGGGAGGGTGGGGAAGGGGAGAGAAATAAAAATAAGAAAGAGAAGGAAAGAAAGAAAGAAACTGGGAATGAATGAATGAAAATATGTTTAATAATTCTCTTTTTTTCCCTATTTTGGAGTGTCTTAGGTCAACTCCGCAGATTCAGATTATTATACAACAAATGAATGGAAGCACTTTTCTCTAAGGAAATTTGTAACAATAATAAAGAGAAAGTGGTTTCAGAGGAACTTGTATGTCTTATGATTATGTGCTACAGCATATCCCTAAACTGTGACAGCTTAATAGGCTTCCACAATTTGAACACCACAGTCAGATGGACCTAAACAAGCACTTAACTACAATCAGGGCAGCTAAAGCTCTCTCCAGATCAGAAGCTTCCTGACTCTCTACACCTCAGACTCTGGTTCCTTGCTACCTATTACATGGGAAGTCACCAGATCTGCCTTTTCCCCACACTCAACAGTGAGGTAAGTCTCTCTTCTTTCTCTGAGGGAGGTAAGGGCTAGTGTGGTGAGAGCACTTAATTATTCCACTGACTATCTTTGTCCAAGGAGGGAAACCTGGGAAAATGGAAACATGAGTTCCTACTTGATATTGAGCTTTTCCTGTGGAGAAAACATCTCTAAAAGTTAAAACATAGTCCAACATTAAGTACTTGAGCAGTGGAAGAAGGTGTATAACTACAGTTGGTTTCAGACCACAGGTTTACTACTACGCATTGTCAGAGAATCAAGTCAAAATCATGTATTTGTGTTTAAAGAATCAATATAATTTATGCTGGCCCTGAGAATATGCTTCTCATAATTGCACCTAAATGGACATATGGGGAAATAGGCCCAAGTCCTGTTCTCTGAAATTAAATTGTTTGTGCCCAAGACAGGTGACCAATTGCTGCATCCCGTCAAGGATGGAACTTGAAACTATACTAGGGTAGGACCATTCCTAGGAGAAAGAGACTCCTTTAATGGGGAACTTTGACACAAGGAATTTGCTGAACTAGGAGAACAAATGCTTAGGAAAGAAATGGATAGACAGATCACTGCTGAATCTGATGTACACACTATTTTGAGAGAAGGGAAATAAGATATAGACTACATTAACATTAATAGGATACTTCACATGAAATAGTGCCACGTTTTTTCCTAACCAAGCGTCCACTAAATAGGGAAACCCAAAGAGGCTTCTTTTCTTTGTTAGATCTTACTAGACTGGCTAACATTCCCTGAGGCTCCTCAGAAACCAGATCTTGCTGACCACTGGCAGAGCCATTTCTGTCCCCAAAATGGACACTTTGCTTCATGTGCATGTGAGAATGGAACTTACCCAATTCAGAGAATTCTATAGAGAACAAAGAATAATAAATATAGAAAGGTTCCCTGGAGAAATTGTAAGAAGTAGAGGAAGTCCCAGACCCTGGCCGGAAATCAGCTGTAACCTGTAACCTCCCCCTGCCCCTGCCCCTGCCCCTGGGGCTGAGCCCTATGGGATGTGGGTCTTGAGCACCCCCAGTAGGTCAGACTCCTCCCTGTATGGCGAAGTTTTTGTCTGGGCTAACGCTGACTTCCCTTCACTGTGTCTGTAGCTTAGTAATACAAGGCCATATCCTCAGTCCTTAGGTTTGTCATTTGCAGATAGAGCTGATACTTGGTGTTGTCCCTTGAGTTGATGATTCTTCCCTTCACAGTCTGCATAGTATTTTGTACTACCAGTGCCAGTGCTAATGTATGAGAGCCACTCTGGTTCCTTCCATGGGGCCTGACGGACCCAACTTATCCAGCAGTTACTGAAGATGAATCCAGAGGCTGTACAGGAGAGTCTCAAAGATCCCCTAGGCTGGGTCAATTTTCCACCAGCATCCAACAGCTGCACCACACACTGAAGACCTATAATCAAAGAAAGTAAAATTTAATTCTCAGAGACAAACACTGATAAGCACAGCCCTCCACCTCCCCACATACATGCACTTATTCAAACACACAGTATCATCCCCAGTTTTGCCATATTACAATGGAGAACTGGCAAAAGAAAAGCCCAGCTAAGCAAATACTTCATAGTTCTTCTTCCTTTGTTCTGTGCACAGCAAGGGAAAGCTCAACCAACCAGGGTGTGGTCTCCTCTCTCAGACCTGCAAGGAGTAGGACTAGGCTTGTTTTAGGACCTGAAGGATGCGCCCTATTTGCATGTGAGGCTCCTCATAGGTCACACCTCCCTCCATGAATATGAGGTTTTTCCTTATTCTGCTGTCTCTACATCCAGAGCTTGCAATGAAAACAGTCATTGAGAATTTCTATGATGCAGAATTCATGGGAAAGCATTTCAGTCCTAGATCAGTACAGTGCTTTCTCTCCCACTTCCTTGAAAAGATCTGTACATGGTGGATGTATTCTTTAATGGGAAGTGATGTGGGCCAGCGTTCTACTGAGACCAGAGTCCTGGGAAATGCCCCTGATGACTATGGTATTGTGGTCCCAGAGATTCCCAGGTCTAGGTACCATGCGAGATTAAGTGACATTGTCCAGACTTCTGTGTTGGTGTCACCATGCTGTACTGATGGAAGATGGTGTTTCCTCCTTCTCCCATCTCCTGGATGCAGGAAGCAGGAAATTGAGGCTCTGGATATGTGGGTCATAGCCAGAACAAATTAAATGTGAAATTCCCTAGGTAACCTTTGTCCCACAGTTAAAGCAGTTGTTGGTTGGACATCTCCTGTGCCACAAGGCAATCTTCCTCTGGGTTTCCAGAGAAGGTCAAGATCCTGGAGGATCACACTCACCATGCATATGCCACATTACGTGGAAGTGAAGAGGACCCTTGGAGCACACACAAGACCTGATTTCCTGTGGGAAACTAGGGACCCTCCTATTTGACCCAAGTCTACTCACTTTTTCATTTGTTCCAGGAGCCCATCATCCCTTTCAATATTCAGGACAATGCATCCATAAGTACAGGAAGCTGGGTGACATTTCCTCTAATGTACTGTGTACACTACCTGCTTTCGTTGAGTATTGTAACTGTCTGACTTCCCAACTAGAATGGCAATTGTGCAGTCAGGCAGTTTTGTCTCTTTTTTCAATGAGAGAAAAGAAAAAAAAAGTGACAAGAAAAAGGGGGGGGGGGCAAAAGAAAGGGGGTGGGAAGAAGCAAGAAAAATAAAAAATGGGAGAAAAGACCAGGAGACAATGCAATATTAAGGGGAGGGGGAGGGGGAGGGGGAGGGAGAGAAGAACGTTTCAAGCTAGGAATCCTCTTGGCAGTTAAATAAAATGCTTAGTGCTCTGACCTTCCCCTTTCTCCCTTCCTCACTTCTCTCTCTCAGGGTGACAGGAAAGATGTCTGAGATGTCTGCTAGGAGATTCAAGTGGTTCCTTGTTGAACCAACTCAAAACAGAAGACTGTGACTCTTTATTTCCAGCATGAGAGCACCAACACCTCAGCAGAAATCCCAAATATGCTATTGGAAGCTTGGATAACACGTCCTACTGTCCCTCCCCCTTAGGTGTGCTAGGGGAGGTCTAATTGATTTTCTGGATCCACCTTCTCCCAGACCAAGTTTGCTATCCCAGGACGTTTAGGAAAACTGGGCATCCTCTGCAGATTCACCTCTCCTTTCTTCCCAGACTCTCCCCAGGTCAGCTGGTATATTCCTCCAAGCTCAAGGAGAAAAAAAAGAAAAACACAAAACATGGGAAGATTAGGGTAATCAAGGACCTCAGATGGTCTTCAGGAAGAAGTGAATTCAGGAATGGGAAGTCTGTGATATTGCAGACTCAAGGTGTGTGAGTCTCTGGAGCATGGGCTACCAGGGTTTAGGGGATACAGACTGGGGAACCACACATCTGGTAAACACAGGGTTTGGGAACACTGCAACACAAAGTGTTCAGGGATCACCATGGCTGGGCCGCCAGCCCTAGGGTGAGGGGTACCGCCTACAACTTCTGACCTCCGTGTCAGAAACCCAAAATTCCACCTCTTGCAAGAATCTCTTCTGTCACTGTCTCACCAAATTGACATCCAGACACCTCCTGCCATGCAAGCACTTGAAACAGCCCGGTCCAGCAGGACTCCGACCCTGCTCAGTTGCTTCTTTGTGAGATTATGAGGTACACTCACTCAGATGCCATCTTGCCCAGGCTCTCTTCTGACACTTTCTGAACTCAGGTTGTGGCTCTGGCCGTGGCTCCTGCAGGTATGTGGGAAAGGCTGAGTGGACTTCATCTTCACCATTGACTGGAACCATCCCTTCTTTCTTCTGGGTCTAGTCTAATATTTAAAATAAAATTTGTAATTAATAGACAAGATGATCACTTATATGATCAAAATGGCATGTGAATGTAGACTTGTTCTCTTGTGATGATCATATTGTTCCATCATCACGTTAATCAACTGTGGCTTGTGGGAAAGATCCTGATGGCTCCCAGTGGGAAATGAGCTCTGGAATATGGTGACCAGATCTTTGTAAGATGTGTTCTTGTAGCTCAGACATGATGACCAAAACCACTAGGAGCTGAATATTGCATAAAGTGACAAACCCCAGGTCATAATTTGTCCACAAACTTGTCTCTTATTTTCACCACTCTTCTTAGATCTCATCTTACACTTTTCTCTATCCTCTAAAATGTACACTAATTATATATAGTAGTTACATATTTATAGGCCTTGGTGCTTCTTGAGTACTTTTTGAGTTATCTGAGATGTAAACAAAAATGCTTTTCCTCTAACTTCCTACTTTCTCATCCAAGGTATTATTTACTTACTTCTACATATATACAAGGAATAGATAATTGGTATTATATTTTCTCTAATATTTGCCATTGTTTAACAATTTCACATATCTTATCAGAAATACAAAATACTAATATTTCTTATATTTTAAGATTTATATTCTAACACACATTATGCTTATCTTCATGAGATAAGATATCTTCAAAGAAAAAATTTTCTTTCATGAATAGGGACTTTTATTTTGATAATATAAGCATAGTTTATTTTCCATTTCCTCCTATGACACTCTTGAATAATGTAAGACTTATTTGAAGAAAGAGTGTATGCTTTTAGGAGAGAGGATGTGTTACACTCTTGGCTCTCCCAGTGATATTCATGTGATGACTCTAATAAATGGCTTGAAACCATTTATGCAAATAGCCTCACCAGTCATCTTACCATGCCTGATCCTACTCTTTATGCTAAGTTTTTTCTTTCCTCATATTCTACATACTCTCCACCTCCACATCTCCATTTCAAATGTAACATCTTATTTAGTGCTAGCAGGAAAATTTGTTGAAACAATTAACATATTGTAAAGAATAGATAATCATATCTTAAATTATTTTAGTACAGACACCAAAATGACCGTCAGGAAATTACTGATTCCCATTTTTGACAATGGAAGTACTCTGAGGGAATGAAATAATGAATTTTCACTGTATTGATACCATGAATTTTATATTTCATTCCCTTGTAATAGTTGTTGATATCGCTCTTCAAAGATATCGACAGGGCTGATTACAGGAGGGTCAAAGGACAACATAGCCCAGTATAAGGACCAGGGACAAGTGAAGGGGTAGCTCTGGACCACCAATGAAAGGAGCCAGGTTTAAGGATAGATGCAGAGGAAGCAGGAAACCCTGACCTTTCTAGGGGCAGCATCCAATTCACACACTTTATTCCCTCCCTCGCAAGTAGCACCAAAGGCAAGGTACCTCTTGACTTCCATTAAGTTCCTCCAAAATTATGATCCTATTACACACAGCACTACACAGGTTTTCGATATATATTAATAAATATGTAAGAGAAAAATAGCAAACTTTCACTTTTTATTATTATTTAATCAAAAGGGAATTTTTGATACCCTTTATATTTAGCTAATTCCTTCCCTCCCCCAAGATGGCTCCCTAGTCTGTTTGCGCATTGTTTTTGTTTGTTGTTTGTGTGCTGTTTGTCCTTATGTCAATTTTTTTTTTCTTTTAGGAATCTGGTTCCTCCCATATGGGAGGGAGGTAATCAACTGTTTGAGCCATATTCACTCCCCTTAGCTACTAATACCTTTTAAAAATAATTTTTTGTAGTACCGGTAAATCAGTTATAAGCATATTCTATTTTCCCTAAAATTATCAAAAATAATTTTCTAGTTTTTTATGAAGCAGGTAAGGTCATCTGAAACAAATTGTCCATCTTCCTCCCTGCATATCCACAGGCTTCTAAAGGCAGGGTTTACATGATGGTCCTCACAGGGAGGCCAGGCTCATTCAGACATGTGTTTGGACCTCAGGTCCCAGTGCAACCTGGGAAGCCAAGCATGAGTCCAAATGACTCTAACCTGCCCTGCCTCTCATTATGAGAGCCAGCTTTCCCATCATTGCCTCTTGTGCTTAAGAAATGAGAGTTCCTGTGCTCTGTTTTGCAAATCCCAGTGCACATATAGTGTCCAAGTCAGAGACGGAACTCCCAGATCACAACTATCCCATGTAGCATCCTGGCTCACTGCCTGTTCAATTCTCTGATCCAAGCTATCTGGTGAACATCTGGGATAAGAGCAGATGGACAGAGATGTGAAAGCCATCCAGGTGCCCTTGTCACTTCTAAGGCAACATTTGGTCTCTCATGGAATTCTGTGCCCTGAGTACCGTTTTCTCAGTTTCTTTCAACCAAGCTGCATTGGATTTTCACCAGTGTCTTCAGCTACCTTTTTTAGAGTCTGTCACCTACAGATTAAGGGTTTCATTGCTCAGTGAGGAGAGAGGATGTGGTTCTGGACATACTTTCATGATGGCTTCTGTTTCCTTCATCTTCTATTGAATCCCCACAGTGTCCATAAGATAAGAGGTTTGTTTTGTTTTCAACATGCAGTTAATTCTCTTTGGTAGTGGAGCCAGGGAGGTGATAGTGGTTACATTTCTCCAGTGGATGCACTCCCTCTCCCTAAGCATCACTTGAGGAGTGGAGTTTTCTTTGCTTTGTATGTATTTTACAGTTTTGTGATCTTTTGTGGATTCTCCTTAATTCTGGAAGAAAACCCTGCAAGAGAGTACAGATCTGGCTCCTGGGAGAGTCACTGTAGCAACTTTACCAGACTTAGAGCTTAGAAATGTATTAACAATTTCTAGTTTAATCTTCTTACTATCTTTTATGTGAACTAGTGACACCTGCCCAAGCTAGGTTTAAATTTTGGTTCTATTTTTCTTTCTTGGCACCTCTCTGTCTCCAGATTTCAGACTTTTCTTTGCTCTGTGACTTCAGTTCTCAGATGTGTTTAATATCTTTGAGACTT
Organism: Dasypus novemcinctus; assembly: GCF_030445035.2. Taxonomy (NCBI): domain Eukaryota; kingdom Metazoa; phylum Chordata; class Mammalia; order Cingulata; family Dasypodidae; genus Dasypus; species Dasypus novemcinctus. The sequence continues at coordinate 56,699,412 of NC_080691.1, read as the reverse complement.
TTCAGTTTTGGCAGGTTTCTTGTTTTTGTTGTTATTAGAAAAACAGAAAGATTTGTCTTACTGAGCTACAACTCCAATAAATGATGGTTCTTTTAAAATTAATATCTCAGTCCTCAATTTATGTTTTTCTACTTGTATTTTACTATAATCATCAAGTTGAACCCAGGCCACACCTTCCACACTTTTCTTGGAGATTTCCTAAGCTAATTATTTAAGTCTGATTTAAAAATTCTGCTTTCAACTAGATAACAGAACACAATTCTGCAAATACTCCTGGTGTCTTATAACAAAGATTGCCTTTCCTCCAATTTCCAATAACAAATTGAATATTTCAACCTAAGTCCTCAACAGAATTAATGTTAATATGCATATTTCTATGAAGAGGTTCTAAAAGACAATCTAGGCTGTTACTATTAAGTACCCCCAAATCCTTCTGACCTCTACACATTAACAATTTTCAAAGCCATTTCCACATCTTTACCTCTTTGTTACAGATGCACCCAATTCCTGCTGCAAAAATTCCCTTTATTTACCAGGGCATCTGTAAAAAACACCTCAGGAGGGTTAGCTTGCAAAAATGGAAGTTATTGTCTTAGAATTTTGGAGGCTGGAAGTCAAAAACCAAGATATCAGCACGGTCAAACTTTCTTCAAAATCTGGAGTTAGCTTGCTGTTAAAATATAATATTGCTGAAATCAGCTCAGCAATAGGTCTACATGAAAGGAAGGCAATGCAGAACTGAATAAAAGAAAGTAAGACACAAGAGAGGAAACAAAGATGGGACCAGGGGACTTCACAGCTTTTGAAACAGAGCCTAAACCCTAGTTTCCACATGGTATTTATTTGAAAGCTAGTGAGCAGCTGTTTGCTACCTGAGGCAACTTGCAACATCTACAATAGCAGAAAGCAACTTGCAACATCTTCTACAATAACAGGAAGCAATTTACAACACCTTTTACAATAACAGGAAGTACAAATAGGTAAGCCAATTTCCCACAATATATCCCCCTTTCTGTTTTTGTAAAGCAACGAAGGCAGATTAGGTGGTTTCTTACTACCTCCTACCCTGAAGGGCTCATTGCATGCTTATCATTTAAGTAACAAAGTCAAATCAGAGAATAGCATTTTATACATAATCCATTACTACAGCAGATTATACACTTTTAACTAGCAGATGATTTATTTCTCATGGGCTTAATATTTCCTACCAGTAAGATTTTATATATCAAAAATGACCTCATTTCCCCCAGTTTGTATAGATTGAAGCATAGGCCATGGCAAATTATTGTTACTTCCCCAATTTGGGCTGTGGGGCAGCTGGAAGATTATCGCATAATTTCAATGCCTTCATTGGTCCTGCTTTTAGCATCCTCACTGGACTTGTGGCCACATCTCAGTATGAATTAGCTTAGTTCATCATTGTGAGGACTCATTTTCCAGGCAGAATACAATAGCTGGCATGTTAAAAGAGTCCCAGTGTAGTGACTGTACCAGTGAAAGCATATCTTGCCCTTCCTTAGTGCAGGAGGGGACTGATGTCACAGTCACTGAAGTGGGCATGAAGGACACCCATGGATGATGTTCACAAACTGCTGGTAAACAACAACAGGCAGCTGGAACTGCTGGGCTACGCACCACAAGGTCTGGTACTCATGATATTTGCCTTTCCAGTGGAGCTATTCTTCTTCTCAGGTCTCAATTATATGTCTCTGGATCTTCATGAGGCATCTGCCTCAACAGTCCTGAGAGAGATGTTAGAGCAGGGGGCAGAGACATGACAGAGAGTTACCTGTCACTTCTGGCAGGTGTCCCAGATGTTTTTCCACAGATCTCTCCCCCATAGAGGGTGATTCACAACAGTCCATTCTTGTCTTGCTTTTAGTATTTCCAATCCACCCCTGGATAGGGATGGCAGTCTTCAGAGTAACCAGACACTATTGAGTAATTTACTTTCATTTTCAGCAGGGCTTCATGTGCGGCACACAATTACTTTTTTATATTGTACTTATTGTCTATTCACACAATTGTGACTAAAACACAAAGGGTTCTCAATTAGAATGTAGCCTTTGCCACAAACCCCACCTAAAGCCAATATTGGGCTGGCCATATGCAATTCACAGGGTAAGTCATTATCCACCCTCTCCCCACATTTTTTTAAATTATTGTTTTTACTTTATTTCTTAAGGTAGCCTGTTGGAGATCCTCCTATTCCCATGAAGGACCTTTCCCAATTAACACATCTCAATGAAGGATAAAAGATTTTTAGTATTCCAACAATATTACAAATTCTATTAACATGAGAAAACATTGTACTTCATAAATTATAGCAGAGTATAGTTTTGTCTTATCCAACCAAACAACAGTTAAGAATTGGATAGAGTAGCAGGACCTTACAGCTTGTCCCAATTGTTTGCCTATTCCAGGCCCTTAAGATACCATTGTCTCTGATGTTTTTTAGTTGGGTCACTGCCATAGGTTTCTTCTACACAGCCAGATTCATTGCCATCAGGCCAGGGCAGAAAGCCTTGAAGAACTGCAAAAGTCCATTTTTGCCCTTTTCAAATAGTTTTTCCACATTTTGTATTTATTCAGGATAAATTTACTTTTACAAAACATTATCTCACTGAATGCTACCACAATGCTCTTACAACTTGCTATATGCATTTTATTAATCAAGATTTACAACTATAAAGATTTCATTCACATTTTAAACTTAGGTAATAGTGTAAGCACTTAGTAGTAGTAGTATTTTCAAATAGAGCTCTTTAGAAAATTTTATTTATCCAATTATATCACCATCTGGAGGTATCAAAATATACACTGACAATGAATAATAAAAAAAGCCATTACAACACACAGAAACAATTATCACACACACACTGATATTGAACAAACAGATAAACAGAAAAGTAGTCCTTTCTCCCTTTGTTTCTTTTTTTTAATACTTAAGGTAAACCCATTCTAGCCTATAAATCTTTTTGTGCACTTAAACACTTTTCGTAGGAATATTAGCAAAGCATACATATCAGGCAAGGACTCAGTCCTGATGTAAGATGCAACTGAGCTCTTGGTCAGCTGTTGTTTGACTTCTTGACTTTATAATTTTACCTCACCCCCAGGTGGGTGGTGAAGCTGCTCTAACCTTCAGAATGGGACCCAGCAGTGCAGTTTTCAGTGTCAGTCTCTCCTTCTGCATGACTGGAGGTTCTGGGTTCCATCATAATCATCCAAGTGGACCAAACAGTAACAGGGAGTGGAACACCTTGTACATGCAATTTTTCTAATTCTTTTCCTACTCTTTCCCAGTCTTCTAATTCTAAACTTCCTACTGCTGGGAATCATGAGCAATATTTTTTTATAATCTGTAAAATTTCTAAAATATGAGACTTGCTGGCCTCAGCTCCTCTTGCCTTGAGCAGTTGTTGGAGGAGATAGACATATGGGCAATATTTTGTTCAACAGTCTCCGTTTCCCATTGTAACCCTGCTAGAATACCCAAGAGTGTTCTTACTCACCGAGGATTGAAAGGCCTTCTAAACCACTTGGGGCTCTGCACTGTGACAACACGTTAATTTAGCTTGAAGCTCTTCTTCCCCTCAAGTCCCTGTTCAGGCTCCAGTTCCTGAGACCAGCTCAGCAATAAGTCTGCATGAAAGGAAGGCAATGCAGAACTGAAGAAATAAAAGGACAGAAAGAAAGACTCAAGGGAGGAAACAAAGATGGGACCAGGGGACTTCACAGCTTATGAAACTGAGAGCCTCAACCCTAGTTTCCACATTGTATTTATTTGAAAACTAATGAGCAGCTGTTTGCTACAGGAAGCAACTTGCAACATCTACAATATGGTAATTTACAACAACGGGAAGCAACTTACAACATCTTCTACAATAACAGGAAGAAACTTGCACCATCTGCAATAAGGTAATTTACAATAAGAGGAAACAGCTTGCAACAACTTCTACAATAAGAGGAAGCAACTTGCAACATCTTTTACAATAACAGGTAGCAAAAAATAGGTAAGCCAGTTTCCCACAACATAATATAACACTACCTGTCTCCTTCTGTCTCTGATTCCTGACTGAATCCAAAAATTCTCTATTAACAAGGATAAAATCATGTTGTATTATGGCCCACACTGTTTCAGTTTGGCCTCAATTAACTAATAACATCTTTAAAGAGCCTATGTTCACATAGGTTTACATCCACTATAACAGGTTGTGGGATTTCAACATGTATTACTCCATAACAGGAATTACAGACTTGGGCACTTTAATCTAACTGCTAGACTTAAGACAACTCTAGAGAATCTACAATCAACAAGACATACATTCTTCATATGCACAAAATGAATTTTCTATGGCATATAGTATATGATATGCCAAAAAATTCACCTCAATGAATTTATAAGTATATAAATAATATAAAGCATGCACCCCAAACATAATGAATGAAATTAAGAATGAATAAAATGAAAATTAGGAAAACTAACAAATATATAGAAATTATAAATGGATGCCTAGATTCATCAATGCTAGAGGAGATTGAAAGGGAAATAATAAAATACATTGAGATGATTGAAATTGAAGTACAACAGAGCAAATGTGTGGATACATATAAAGTAGACTTAGAGGGATATGTATTGCTATAAACGCCTATATTAAAAAATAAACTCTTCTTTAGATAATAGAAAAGCAAGAGCAAACTAAACCTAAAATTAAATGAGAGGAGATGCTAAAAATTAGAGGAGGAATTAATAAAGTAGAGAATACAAATAAATGAATGAAGCCAAAATTGTTTTTGTGAAAAGACTGAGACCATAACAATTAATGACTTTTCCTTAAATTTACCAAGGGGAAAAAAGAGGGTGAGAAGACCAAATTTCTAGAAAAAGAGAATGCATAACTACAGAATTTAAAGAATTTAAAAAATATGATTAGAAAGGAATCCTGTCAACAAGAGAATTATAATTAATTATGTAATTTAGGTGAAGTGGATAAATTCCTAGAAAGATATGAACCACCATAATTGACTCAAAGAGAAATAGACAATCTGAAAAGGTCTTTAACAATAAAATGATTCAATGTAATAATAATTATAAATATCATATCAACACAATAGTTCAGGTCAATATATTTATAACTGCAAATAGTATTTTTTTAAATAATTTCACCAATGCCACACAGTTCTAAATATTGTATACTGAAATCTGTTTAAGGAAATGCTCCAGTTATGATTTCTTTTTTTTTTTTCAGTATACCTTGGTCCTAAGTTAATCTTTACAACATGGATTTCCAAATATATAGCAAAATCACTCTTATAATATCCAAACTATATATATTCAGGGACTTATTTCTATTGCATTGAGTTTAAAGACAAATTTCTTTATAGAGTTTATGGAACATTTCTTTATAGAAATGACATTTTGATTATTTTTTCATTGTATAACTGTGTTATGTCCATCTATTTGATTTGATCCTCTTTATCTCAGAATAGTCCTATGAGGCTTTAAGAAGAAATATTTAATGTTGTGTTTAGCTTTGATTCCTAGGTATATTTTTATATTTGAAACTTTTTAAAGTGATGGCATTTTCCTCACACTAGCTATGTCCTTCCTATAAAACAAGAAATATAAGTAAATTTTTGTATGCTCATAATACTGTATTTAGGAGCTTTAGTTAAATATTATATTACTTCTCATAGTCTGTCTACACATTTATTTAAAATTTAGGAGTTACTGGTGACTGAACCCAGGACCTCTTACATGGGAATCAGGTGCTCAACAACTAAGCTACATCAGCTCTAAATAGTTTGTCTATACTTTTAAATTTGTTCTGTATAAACAATCATATCATCCATGAATATTGAGGGATTTATTTTCCTTATCTTTATTAATATATTTACTTGCTCTCACCTCAATGAAACTGTCAAATAGAATCTGTGTCTGAAGTCATGCTTGGCCATTAACTGTGAAATTCATTCATTTTAAATAGATTTTATTAGATCATCTTTATTTTTATTAGTGATTTTAAAAACTATAACCACTTACAATTACATGAAGAAAAAGGAAATCTGGTTGTGATAATAATCTCTTATAGATACATATATTTGCTTTACCTAAATTCCTTTGTATTTCTACATCTAATTCCACAAGAGACATAGGTTTGCAATTAATTTCTCTTGGGACAAATTTGCCAGATTTTACCAAATTATTCTTTGAAATGAATTTTCCTTTCATTGCAGTTGCAAGAGAGGGCCCAGCTAATATCCCACCAAATAGGGTCATCAATCCATGTGCATTATTCCAACAGTGTAAAGGGATCTCTCTATCCTTGACACAAATTCTTTATAAAGTAAGGGAGATGAGGGACAGCCGTATATAGAGTGGGTGCTACGTTTGACAATGGGAATTACCCAGAACCTTTCTCCAGACACAGAGAACATTCTTCACCCACTTCCCACAATGCTCAGATAGCAATGTAGAGAGGCACCTTGGAATGATCTGACCTGGACTTTATTGGACAAGGAGAGATCTTGAGATTAGGACTTCGGAAAATATTTTCTGAAGTTCTGAATACATACAAGACATGCATTCCCTTTCCTTCTCACGACTTTGTATTTGTGGGGAGAACAAAGATTTATAGCTCAAACTAATCATTAGACTAGAGTAGGATGTCCATGTCATCTGAGCTAGTTTCTTTTTCAGGTCCTTAGCAGCTTTAATTGGTGATGAGTCCACAGCATAAAAGTATCCAAACAATGCCAATTTTGAGAAAAGGAAGGGGTGACAGAATAACTCTGTGCATCAAGTTGAAGGAATCCTTTTCTACCTGCCTTCCCTGGGATCTAGAGGCAGGGAAGAGAGGAGCCCTGCTGGGCAGCTCCTATTAGCCCACACAGAGAAAGACATACTAAAGGCACCTGCTTATGAAAATCAGCTCCTCTCCTTTCCCCTCAGCTGCTGAAGAAAAGCCCACCTGTGCCTCTGTCCTTTCTCAGGGTCCACCATGAGGACAGTGCTGATCTAGGCTTCCCTTCTCATCACTATCAAAGGTAATCTCCCTCCTATATCAGGTTCAGCTCTAAGTACTCTACCTGGGACTGTTTTGATTCTGTTTTCCCTGTGTCAGCAGGTGTCCTGTATAAAGTTCCGCTGGTGAAGTTGGGGGGAGATGTGAGAAAGCCTGGGGGTTCTCTGAGCCTCTCCTGCAAAGCCACTGGATCCATCTTCACTGATTACTCAATAAACTGGTTTCATTAGGCTCCAGGGTAGGGGCTGTAGTGGGTGGCAGAAGTGAGTCAACCAACTGGAAGTTCTCAGTGGTAATCTCTGACAGTTCAAGGGAGAGTCACAATCTTCAGAGGCAACCCTGTGGGCAGTTTCTCTTAAAATGACCAACCTAAAAGAAGACGACACAGCTGTGTATTACTGCGTGGGAAAGAGAGTGAGGAGAAGTCAGGGTGAACCTAGACACAAACCTTCCAAACAGGGCACGTGAGAGTGCTGGGCTGCAGAGGGGCGTTTGCAACCACCAGAGGTGCACAGGGCCTTTCTCAGGTGCAGAGAGGGCTGAGTTGCCCTTTAGTCCCTGGGGTTTCCTGTTCCTGCCCAGCAAAGTCTCCCCTTGTTATTTCTTCTGTGTAACTCCCTGATTTGTTTCATTTTACAATGGCTAATGTTGAATGGGGCCTCAATTCAATTTTCACCCTTTCATTTTTTTAGATTGGTACGATCAATATCTTTCAATAGGTTGTTGCTGATTAGAGAGTCAAGTAATTTCATTCCAGACTCCAGTGCTGTGTATTATTTTTTTTATTTTTCTGATCTTTCTCAGTCATGCCCAGTAAAGTGATCATCTCAACAGACTGGTGTAAATTAAGATGGTATGTGTCATTCATCTCTTTAACTGTTTTTCATGTATCTGATGAAAAAAGATTTTAATGGCATGTGTCCTGCACTTATCTTTGGCTCCTGGGGTTCCAGTTCTCAGACCATTTCTCCACCATTCATTTTGGGGCGGGTAATGAAGACAAGTAGTATCATCCACAAGCCTTTAAATTTCTACATACTCCATGCAATGAAACTTGTGCCTTTGCTTTATCTCCTCTATGTCTCATGAATCTGTTTCTTCTCTACATTTTCACTAACTCAGATCAGTTTGAGTGGGTAAGTCTGCTCCACAGAATACATTCACCCACATGCAAACTAGCTGCTCTCTGCCCCTTTCTTAGAGTGTTTCAGAAATGACTCCCCCAGCCCATTCAGCTCATTCTGATTGATGGTTGCTGCTGCAAATACACTAAGGAGGACCCCTAGTGTTCTGAAAATAGAGACCAAACTCCAAAGATGTTGCAAACTCTCAGAACACAGTTGGCATATTGCCACTGTGTATCCATCCTTGGAGTCCTAGACTAATTCTAGGTCATTATTTTTAGAATGTTAAACAGAATTCTGTAAAGTGGACAAGTGAGTAAATTTTACATTCTGTATTTTAAAAAGCATGCATCACAGTTCCACCTAGAATATAGACTTTGTAACTTTGGATAAATTATTTTCATGCTTATGAAGAATCAATTTTAATTCAACCAATAAAGTAATGAAAATTATAAAATTAATGGTGATTTGCCTCAGTTATTATATTTATTAAAAAATTCATAGGTAAAATGAGTGCTATTAGCATAAATGGGAAAATAAAATAAAATTTACAAAGAATATCATTTTATATTCATAATGTATATGGCAAGATTAACACTTAAATTCTGTTGATATGACATATATTTGAAAATATATTTGTTATTTGAGGATGGACTAGACAGGCATACACAAAGAATAGCCTAATTTTGGAGCACTACCTCACACTATAAATTCAAGTGTCTTCAAATGGATCTAATAGTAAATTCATAAACTGTGTGTGTGTTCTTTTTTGGGTAAGAATGTGATTGTGGAGTTTTAAAATATAAACCCTGGACTCAGAGGGGATCTCTTTTCACAAGACTTGCATGCTACTTTATTGGAATTGTAGTCGGTGCTGGGATTAAGATATATGTAGGGGATTTGAATCTCTGGACTGATAATATGACACCCAGGCCCAGAGCCTCAACAGACTTCAGCTCCTACACTTTGATTTATTGGACTTACTCCACTCAGCTAACATGGAGTTGAAGAAGGTCAACCACCACAACATGGAGCCTAGAGTGTCTACAACTGGAAGCGGGAGGAGTGCATCCAGTACCCATATGGAATCTAAGCCCTCACTTGACATAGATGTGCAATGGACACAACCAATCCAATGTCCACAGAGAAAATGTGGAATGGGTGTGGGAACGGTAGCCATGGCGGCTGCTGGGTACGGGGAATGGGAGGAAGAGATGAGATGGGGAGGCGTTTTCGGGACGTGGAGTTGTCCTGGGTGGTGCTTCACGGTCAATTAGGGAACATTGTAGATCCCGCCAGGGCCCACTGGATGGAACGTGGGAGAGTCTGGGCTATGATGTGGACCATTGACTATGGGGTGCAGTGATGCTCAGAGAGGAACTTACCAGGTGCAAGGGATGTGTCATGATGATGGAAGAGAGTGTTGCTGTGGGGGAAGTGGGGGGTGGAGGCGGTGGGGTTGAATGGGACCTCATATTTTTCATAATGTAATTTTAAAAAATAAATAAATAATTAAAAAAAAATAAAATATAAACCTAATTTTTAAAGATGTTTAGAATACAGAAAAGTTACATTGAAAATATAGGGTCTTAACATAAACCTCCCCCTCTCCTCCTCTCATATTTTTGCCTATTAATTACATCTTATATGACCATGTACATTTGTTATATTATAAATGATGAACAAATATTGAAGCATTGCTACTAACGTGGTCTATAGTTTAAATTTTGGTTTACACTTTGCATGCATAATTTTATAAGTTTTAGGAAAATGTATAACGGTCTCTATTCATCACTGCAATATCATGCAGAACAATTTCAATGCCCTAAAATGTGAAATGTTTCACATTTTCCCTCCCTCTGAAACTCTGTTAGACACTACTTTTTATATCAATGTTAAAGTTCTTCCATTACTACAATAATAATAAGTCTACCTTGTAAATGTTTGCATTTCCCCCTTAAGTTCGGTCATTCCTCAATCTTGAGGATTTGGGGATGGTGAAGCCCACTCTGCTTCAGATTGAGAGGCATCTTAGATCCGATGGGGCAGATGGGTTGAACTGTCTTGCTTGCAGGTGTAGACAGTCTGCTTTTTAGGGTAGGGGTTGTCCATCATCATTTTGTTAGTTGTCCTGGACAAGTCCAATGAATTGGAGAGTAGGTGTTGGCTTTAAATCTGCTGAAATCCAGGGCTTTCCTGGCATAAGGATAAACTGAAGATAAGTCTCCAGGGCATATATTTAATCATTATAGTGCTAATTATAAATTCAAATAAAAGGGTAGAAGAATCATGTTTAGGGAAATTATAAATGAGTCTAACTCTGTTACATTGGGGATGTAGGTTATTATATATTCCAAGTAAGGGCTACCAATGAGGTGCTGATTTCATGGGGTTTTATGTTTTGCTTATAGTGTCCAAGTGTCTTTAGCATCCCTGTTTGAGCCTTTAATCACAGTGGTAGTTAGTAAGATCTCCCGGAGATATGCATAAGTGAAATCTCTGGAATGACATCTTAACTCACTTTGAAATCTTCTAGCACTGAAAACTCTTTGTATTCAATTTCCCCACCTTTTGGTCAAGGATTTTTGTTTTTTCACATCTAAAGCTTCTTTAAAAATAAACTTTAAAAAGAGACTTATTCGACAATAAACAAAATGATGATGGACCAGCCCCATTTGGAAATCAAGTATCTTCGACTGCAAGCAAAACATTTCCATTCCTCTGCTTCTTAGTATCTTTGTCCCTACTCAGCTTGAAGCAGTCAGAGTGGACAGCATCCCAAATTCCTCAAAACTGCAGAATGAATAAAAATAAGGGGAGAGTGTAACTGCTGACTAAAGCAGATTAATTTTGTAGTTAATCTCATTTCAACTGAATAATTTGTAACATTGATATAAAAATGATTCCTAGAACATTTCTGAACAAAATAAAACTAAAGAACAAAAAAAAGACATATCTCAGTTCATAGAATCAAAAATTTTGACCTAGAAGATTACATAACTCAAAGTAATTGAAAAATCATGGAGATATTTTGAATGGAAATATGCAAATAATAAGGAAATGTCAAGAATGGATATAATATCTATATACAGATATATATTTATACATATATGTATATGTATGTATGCATGTATATATTTCCTAGGAGTAGGAGCACAATGAGCATATTTCTAGAGCCATTCCTGATTCTTGGTCACATCTGACTTCACATTCAATACAGTTCATAACTGAAATTACAGAACCAGAAATTGGTGATGGGGCACCCCAGGGAGAGGACTGAGTTTCCCAAGGGCTCAACCAGCGTCCTTCTCCCAGGGTGCCCCTAAGACAAGGACCTCCCCTCATTCGCTTTCATTTTACATACACAGTTACCTCCCAAATGCAAATCACCACCTGAGCAAACAGATAAGATCATAGCAAACATTTACTTAAATTCAGGTTCCCTTTCAGTCTGTACAATATGTCCTGGGCATTACTGACCTCGTCTAGAAGAAGGAGAAACCCTTGTGGTTCTTTCTCATTCTGCTCTTAGCATGCAACTGTGAGTGTCTCAGGATATAGGCATGATGGTAATGGAGATAATGTCTTTGAGTACATGAGTCACTTTGGTTCTCCTTGTCATCAGGTGTTCTGTCCCAGGTGCAGCTGTAGGAGTCAGGACCTGGCCTGGTGAAGCCCTCACAGACCCTGTCCCTCACCTGCACTTTCTCAGGATTCTCTTCAGCCAGCAATGATATGAACTGGATCCGCCAGGCTCCAGGACAGGGTCTAGAGTGAGTTAATACCATGGATTATGATGGAGTCACTAGATATAATCCAACTCTGCAGTCCCAACTCATCAGCACCACCTCTGAAAACTCCAAGATGAAAACTTATTTACAGCTCAGCAGCCTCAGTTTGGAAGACACAGCCATGTATTACTGTGTGGGTAGCACAGTGAGAAGTCAGGGTGACCCCAGAGAGAAACCTTTCCTGCAGGGCTAGGATGAGGCTTGTTGCAGGGGGTGCTTGGGACCACCAGTGGGTGCTCAGAAGCCGATACCTGCAGAAGGTGCAGAAAGAGGCAGATGAGGAGTTTGCTGGCCTTTCCTAGGTTTTATTTTTCTTGATTCACAACATGTAACCCCCAGAGGGCTGCTATTAAATCTTGTAAAAGCAGTGTTATGATGTATCCAAGATTCAAATTCAGAAGTTTTTTGGTTACTAAAAGTGTGTTCAAATGTAAGTATGCATACATATAGTATATAAAATCTTATGTGGATTGGGGGAATTCCTCTGTCTTCTGAATATGATTGAAAGCATGAATAAAACTTGCATTTACCATATCTGTGAACTGGTTTTTCTCATCTTAATCACATTTCTGTCACCAGGAAAAATAAATCCTACCACCATCATGTATAGATCCATGTTCTCAGGCAAAAGGATGAGGAACTGGGAAATCCCGGTACTGTCTTAGTTGCAGCATCCAAGGGCAAGACTGTTTTCCATCTCATGTGGCATCAAAGACCTGCACTGATACCAACACCATCATAAATTTCCATTCTATTACATAAAACGTCATCACCGTATCACACACATAAAAAAAGTCACTTATCAAATTTACATGGAAGAGTAATAGTCAGTGAATAGCCAAAAATATCTTGAAAATGAGAAATAAAGTTGGAGGACTAACACTTCCTGTCTTTACCAAAGCTACGATTGTCAAAATAGCATGTTATCAGCACAGAGATAGATGTACTGACCAATGGAAACAAATAGACCCTCATATTTATGGCTAATTGCTTTTTGTAAAGGCTGCCGAATCATTCAATTGGAAAAAATAGTCTGTTCAGCAGATAATTCTGGGATAACTGGATATCCATGGGGCAAAAAGTTGAAAGAGGATCCCTATCTCACAATATATACAAAAATTAACTCAGATATTATTAAAGTCCTTAATATAAAAATCAGGAATACAGTGGTCTTGTTAATGATCTTAGGTGGATATGATCAACCTTTCACCATTAGGTAGGATGTTAGTTATGAGTCTTTTGTCAAGATGTGGAAATCTCCTTCAATTCCTATTGTTTTAAGTATTTCTTTCAAGAAAAGGAGCTTGATTTTCTCAAAATTCTTAAGGGTTTTTATCAAGAAAGGGAGCTGGATTTTGTCAAATGCCTTTACATCATCAGTTGAGATTATTATTTTCCTTCATTCTGTTGATATTTTGAATAAAATTTTTGTCTTGATTTCTTCTTCTAATTGCTCATTGCTTGTTCATAAAAACACTATTGATTTCTCATTGTTGATCTTGTTTCACACATTTTGTTGTTTTCATTTCTTAGCTCTAGAAACTTTTATGTTAATTTTTCAGGATTGCGTGTATATAGGATCAAATCATCTGAAAATAGGGAAAGTTTGAGTTCTTCCTTTACAATGTGGATGATTTTTATTACTATTTTTATTGCCTATTTTATTATTTTATTGCCTATTTCTGGCAAAAACTTTCAATAAAATGTTGAATATCATTGTGACAGTGAGCATTCTTGTCTTGTTCAAGATCTTAGAGGATAAGCATTCAAGTTTTTACCATTAAGTAAGTTATTATCTGTGGCAACAGGCCCTTCATCATGTTGAATGACTTTCCCACTTTTCCTAGTGTTCTGAATATATTTGTCAAGAATGGGTACAGGGCCCACTGACAAGGCACTGAAATCTGGAGCCAACTGCTATGATCATAGAACCCGTGTGTCTCCATAGCCCTCAGGAGCACCAGTACAGTGGGCCCTACTTTGGAATTTGTGTTCCTGAGTGTGATGGAGTTGGACTCAGATGTGAACTTTCTACACATGCTTCTTCTGTCACTTTTACTAAACCTCTGGCAGGAGTTGGTGTGTACTCGGGAGACTTCAATCTCTGAACTGGCCATGTGCCAGCTAGGCCCTGAGCCTCATCATAGTTGCAGCTCCTACTCTCTGGTTTGTTGAATTTGCACATGTTGGCTAAAAGGGAGAAGATGGTCAACTACCACACCATTGAAATGAGAGTGCCTACAACTCCAAGCAGAAGAACTGCATCCATCAACTTTGTGGGATCTAAGCCCCCTCTCGATATAGGGGTGGAGTGGACATCACCAACACAGGGTCCATAGGATGGAGGATTTAAAATATGAATGAGAGTGAACTTACTGGTATTCTATTACAGAACTATTGTGACTTGTAATGGAGGAAACTGTAGCATTGATCTGGAGAAAGTGGCCATGGTAGTGACTGAGGGCAGGGAGAGGGAAAAAGAGATGAGATGTGAGGGGACTTTTGGTACTTGGGATTGTCCTAAATGATATTGCAGGGACAGATGCTGGACATTATATATCCTGCTATAACCAACTGAAGGTACTGGGAGGGGAGGGGTCGGGCAGTGTAAACTACAATGTAAACTATAATCCATGTAGTGCAGCAGTGTTCCAAAATGAATTCACCAAATGGAATGAATGTGCCACAATGATGAGTTTGTTGATGTGGGAGGAGTGGGTGGATGGGGTGAGGGGTATGTGAGAACCTCTTATATTTTTTTAGTGTAACATTTTTTTGTGATCTATGTATCTTAAAAAAAGACAATTTAATAAAAAAAAACTGGTACTGAATATTTTCAAATGTCTTTATTGCTACAAATCCATTAACCAAACGATTCTTGTCCTTAAATGCATAAATGTGGTATATTTGTCCATTTCATCTAAATTATATAATTTACTCCATTGAGGTCTTTATTTATACTCTTATAATCTGTTTTATTGGATTATGGTGGGCACTTGTAACTTCTCTATTTTTTCTATGTCATTCTAAGTAAAAGTTTTTCAATTTTCTTAAACATCTTGCAGAAGCAATCTTGTTTCTTTAAGTTTCTCCCTTGTTTTTAATTAGCAATTTTATTTATCTCAACACTAGTCTTTGTTATTTCCTACTTTCTATTTACTTTGAGCTTAGATGATTCTTTTTTTTTTCTATTTCTTCCAGTTTTGAAATTAGGTATTTGATTTGAATTCTTTCTCCTTTTTAATGTAAACATAAAATGCCATAATCTTCCAACACTGTACCATCTTTGTAGCATCCCTTAAATTTTGCAATATTGTATTTTCATTTTCACTGCTTCTGGATATTTCCTAATTTTTCTGGTGGTTCCTATTTTATCCTTTGGTTGTTTAAGAGTACATTGTGTAATTTCCACATATTTGTGAATTTTCTATTTCTGCTCCTGTTATTGATTTCTAACTTCATTCCATTGTATGTCAGAGATGATACATTGCATGATTTCATTATTACTGACTTTATTGATGTATGCTTTGAAACCTAACATATGGATAATGATCCATGGACACTCAGGAAGAATGAATCTTTTATTTCTGTTGGGTGACTTGTTTGATATACATACATATTTATATATATATATATAAAGTTAGTTGATTCAGAGTATCATTCAAGTGTTGTATTTCCTTATTTATCGTCCAACTAGATATTTAACCCATGATTGAGAGTGGTATATATTAAAGTATCCTACTATTAATATAAAACCATTAATTTCTCTCTTCCTATCTATTAGAATTTTCTTATATTTTGAGGCTTCACTCTTTGGTACACTATTGTTTCTAATTGTTTCTTCTTCTTGTTGAATTGACACCTTTATCAGTATATAATGACTGTATTTGGCCCTTGTAATTGTTTGACTTAAAGTCTATTTTATGTGATGTTAATATTGCTACCTCGATCTCCTTTGTTTACTTTGTTTTGTTTCTTTGTTTTGTATTATGTTGTATTGTTATACGATGAGGATTTTTAATATTTTACAGTATTATCTCTGGTATTTATACCCTGATATGTCTGTTTCTTGTTGTTTTAACCATCTGGGGGTAATACAGAGATTTTCTTACTGTCAGCCCTCCTGTCAGTAAAACTTGCCCAAGGGGAATGCAATGTAATTCTCCTTGGATTTTTCTTTCTGGTCCTGTGTCTTTTCCTTTGTTTGTGCTTGTTAGTTCTTTTGGACTTTATCAATTTACAGGAGTTTAAATGCCCCTTATACTTCCCAGGAGACAAACCTACCTCTCCTACCTTTTTAAACTAGGCTATTTACCTCAGAATGGTTTATACCACCATAGTCTCAGAATCAGACTTTGGTCTATGGGACTGTTTGACACTGCAGGTGACTGAAAGGTGTTGAGTCTCTTTGTACCCATGTTTCCTTTCCCAGGTGCAGCTGTAGTGCAGCTGCAAAAGTTAGGTCCGTGACTGAAGCCCACAAAGACCCTCAATCTCAAAACTTTCTATTCAATCCATCACCACTGATTAATAGGAACGCTGGATACACCAGCCCCTATGGAAGGGTTTTGAGAGCATGAGGAAGCTCCATAATGGGATCAGTTATTACAACACTTCCCTGAAGAGTCAACTTGCCATCTCCTGAGTCACATCCAGTATTGAATTTTCCTTGCAGCTGAGCTCCATATAGAGTTGCATCCTAGTGTGTGGGGGATAAGGTTCCAGGACAGAAGTGAAAGCCCACACAATAACCTCCCCTGCTGGAGAAACATGGGCTACTGAGGATGCTCAGGACACACTGAGCACAAGGAGAGGCCAGACCCTGGGGCACTTGCTGTCCCTCCAAAGAGCATACAAAGATAGTGTTACCATTGGTGAGATATATTAACTCCCATTACATGACAGACTGTTGGTACCAAGGGGATCCACAAATAGAAAAAGGAGCAGTAAGAGCACCACGGCCAGAGTCTCAAAATCCTTGGACAAAGTCCCCCACACGAGGAAAGTCACATTCTCCTGGAATTTGGAAAGACCATGTTTTTCAGGTTTAGCCCTCTCCTGTAGGTCCCATTTCCATTTTACAAATGAGGGTTTGATGGTTTTGCTGAGCTCCTGCTGAGAATTATTTCTCATGCATGGCATTTTGGGAATCTAAAATCACCAACTGTGTCCCTTTACATACTTCCATTTCCAGATGAACCCAATAAGCAGTGAGAATCTGCTATTTCTAATGGGATATATTGGGCAGTAGAAAAGAGGGAGTCTTTTCTAACTTAAGGAGTCATTGTTTGCTATGCTTAGTCCAAAGACCCCAAGGGGCGTAATGAGAAGTAGCCAAGGCCTCTAAAATAAAAGTCATTCCTTTTAGTACAATGGTCATGTCTTGATAAATGATTTGCATGTCAGTTTTAATGTACAATTTTGAGGCTTTGCATAGTAGAAAAAAGCAGATGTCTATGTTGTTTTGTATCTGAGCTTCAATGTGGTTGTGTGGGTGTGAGGTATTTGTTGCATTACCTACAGAACACGAATAAGCCTAATAGATGTTGTCTATGTCTTAGTGACTGAGGGAGGCTTGTGTTTGGTGGACTTAGGAATCAATCTGAACTCAGAGAAGCAGATGTTTCCAATGAACTTCACAGTTATATGACCCTTGTATTTTCTGCAGTACTATTGTCCAGGTTTAATCCTGTAAATTATGAATGAGTGTGGCGAGGTCATCTCAGAGACCCTCTGATGAATCAAATTTTGGTTTGATGACAAATATTTAGTGATAGTATCAAGCCTTCTTTTTTTTTTTTTTTACTGTTCATTAAAGACCTTTAGTTAAGGTCTTGACATTAATGCTTAAGATATTTATTTATTTATTTTTCTGATATTGGTACTGAGTAAAACAGGTTAGCCAAGTAAGTCACCACTTCATTTGTGGAGGCTCTAAGAACTGAGTGATAAAGGCCATTGCATGGGGGCAAGGGTGGCTATAATATATTAGTTTGTCAAAGGCTGCTAAAATAATATTCTAGAAATGGGTTGGCTTTTATAAAGAAAAGTCATTAGAGGTAAAAGATGACAGTTCTGAGGCTGTGGAATGTTCAGATCAAGGCACCATCAGAGATGCTTTCTCACCAGTTTGTCTTCTAGAAGATCCTGGAGTCCTGCCATGTGACAAGGCAAGATGGAATCAATTCCTAGAATCCTGTATCTCACATGGTAAGGTCAAAATGGCAGCTCTATTTCTCTGTGTGTTTCTCTTTCCAGGTCTCATCTTACATAAGATCCCAGCAAGAGAGTGGAGACTCAACTAGGGTCATGCCTCACTGGTGTAGTCCAAAGTTCCTAAATTGATCTGATCAACAATCCCTTAAAAAAAATTAATCAAAACACCATTTAGCCTGTATTTACAGGTACAGATATGGTTTATTTTAAGAACATAATTTTCTGAGTCCACAAAAGACAAATCAGGACATATAATGACTCATTCTTTGAGGAAATCCACAGATCTTATTTCAGGCAATATTGCAGTGTTATCATCTTGGTTGGCAGGGGCAGTTCCATGAGGTCCCATTTGACATGGTCTACTAAGGTAGCCATGGATTTTATCTTATTGTAGATGATGGGCTAAAGCACCATAAAGAGTAACTGTTCCATAAGAAATGTTCCAATTGCCACAATTCCCAGGGTGGTGGTGGCCAGATATTTGATATGCAGGAGATGGAGGCCATGTCTTCCAGGGAAGCTAAAATATGGCCCCCTCTAGGGTGGTTCCTTGGGCCTGATAAGCCAGGATCTGTGACTCTGATATGACTAACACTCATGCCCACTAATAGTTCCACCCCACCTTTCACATCAAGGATACATTAAGCCTAACTGAAAAGGTTGAGCAAAGCTCAATTGTAAGCTGAGCTATGGGGATTCTCTATAAGAATAACTTCCACTGATAGAGTAAAAGGGCGCCACTTTAGGCTTGGCAATTAACTCTGTGTCTCTTTTGTTTGAATATTCAAAGAAAGGTTATGCCCCTTGAATCCTCTCAATTTTTTTTTTTAAAGTAGCAACCATACCTCCTTCATTGTCTGCAAGCGGGCATCTGATTTGGCAAGTTGGGTATGACTTTTTTCTTTTCATATGTTATAAAGTTTAAGTCAAAAGGGGAGGGGCTCATAGTATTTATTGGTATTAGCCAATTGTTTGACTTTCTGGAATGACAGTGCCAGCTCAGATCCAAAATGAAAGTTTCAACAACCAATAAGCCCCTTTCTCCTTCACACTTTGAACAAAACTTTGACTATGTTTTGAACTCCAATCACATACAATTTTGAGTTTTAGTTTAAATTTGGACTCCCTCTTTGGGGACCTGTTTAATAATATATGTGGTGATGGAAACATATGTGGTTCCTGTAGATTGGTCTCATAGGCAACTGTTTCTCTGTCTAGGAAGTCCAAAACAACATTAAGGGAATTGGAATTTGTTTTTATTACTATGATGGTATCAAGGTTGTTAGCCATAGCCCCCAGATTGTGGGAGGCTATCAACAGGAAATTGGTATGCTGATAAGCAGCAGCACTAAGTAGGGCCCATGAACTTTGCATGGAAGTCTTACATTTCTTTAGCAAATGAGGAAAATACACTGGTGTGTTAGAGATGCTGGTAGAACATGCTCATGTCCATTATTTGTTACCCAAAAGATCTCTATATACATCACAACAGGGATTATATCCTGTCTACCCCATGAGATCAAAGAACAAAGAGTCACAGCAGTGGAGAGAGCAGTAAAATAAGGACCATAGACCATTGCAGCACTATTGCTTGTAGGGTGCCATTATGCTTCCCATGGAGGTAGTGCCCTCAAGCTAGTGGTGTGTTAAGACCTATTTGCATGGTCCACAGATGGAGTGATTGAAGTCTTTCAAAGCAGTATCGAGCTCAGAGGTCTAGCACTCTCACTTTCATATCACATGCATTTGGCCTTAGCAGCCTAACTCAAGAGTGACAGTACCCATCCATGGAAGCCAATCTCTTGTCTTGTGGGCTTCTACAGTCAGGGCCAGAAAACGGCCATATGTAGCAAATGTTGCTCAATGGTGCAGTGTAGGGGTCAACCAATGTATATTTTCCCATTTGGAGGAGCACTCATAACCACAAAGTTTCTCCTCTTGTCATTCCAGGGCTGATTATTTGCAGATCCTGGGTAGAATGTAGATCTACAGGACAGCCAACTTGGTGTGGGGAGATTAGGCAACACAAGGCAGAGGAAACAAGCAGCAGCACAAGAGAGCATGGATGTAGGTCAGCAATGCCTATAACTTTCCCACATAGGGTTATCTCTCCGAGAGAGCAGGGAGGTAAGATGAGAGCAGCCAAAAGGCATCATGCCTCATTTCCCATGGTTGTGACAAACATATCCTGCACTCTGTCATACTTGTTTCAAACCAGTTAAGATGAATTTTAACTTTGGGTCCAGGAGGTGTGGTGCAGCACAATGGAAATCTGAAAACATGATCCATGAGAGAAGGTAATTTTTTATCCACAAGTACAAGAGAGACAGACAGTCAGCTTTGTTAGCATGACCAGCATGTGGGAGCACACAAGGAGGAAAAGGGGACTAGGGGGCTTATACTTTTATTGGGACCCAAGGATGGAAGTTAGAAGATTTCCCATGGGAGTTAAGAATTTGTTAATTTAAAGCAAGTGCATGAAAAAGGGACTTGGGGTGAAGGGAAATGGGATGGTTACCTTTTCTTTTAGGACCAGCTGTGCATTTTGTGTGATGAGTTGTGCGGGTGTAATTCATGGTGACCGCAGATGCAGGTTTGGGTTATGGGGAATTTTATGTTCCAGGTCTGGAAAACTGCTTATTAATTAGGTCAAAAGGCAGAGTTGAAGTAGGTGGCTTTGTCAAAGTAAGATGAATGCAGTGGGGGCATATGCAAAAAATTATGTATCCTGATATTCCAATTTTATGTTTATACCAAAAATACTGAAAATGGGGATTCAAACTCTAGGGGGAGCTAGAGCTTAACAGTTAAGTGGTGGAAGCTTCCTGGATACTTCTTGACTACATCTGGGAAACAATAATACAGCATAACTACATTCAGCTTCCAGGGCATGGGCTTGGTCCCAACTGACATATGCTAAACAATCAGTGTATGTAACATGATAGGTATGCCGCTGTAGGAACCAATCATATATTCTGATAACAGTGACGTAAAAGCAGCTCCCATCTAAACAGAAGAACAGAGAGAACAAAGGAAGTGGGAAAGGAGCAGGAGCAGGGGAGAGTAGGGAGAGAACAAAGGAAGGGAAAAAGGAGCACGGAATAAACTCAATATGCATAAACTCCCCACAGCTCCACATGCCTTTTTTTTCCCCAATGGCGCTGACTCCCCCACACTGGCCAAGGAGCTCAGACCCAACACAAACCCATATTTGTACATGAATGTTGATAGCATTATTCACAGTAACTGAAAGGTGGGAACAATCCATGCGCCCATCAACAGACGAATGGATAAATAATATGTGGTTTATACATACAATGAATTATATTTTAGTAATAAGGATGGATGAAGCTCTGATCCATGCTACAAGATGGCCAAAACTTTAAATAGATTATAATTTAAATAGGACAAATTTCGAAACAAAAACATCATATTATTTCACATATATGAAATATCTAGAAAAGAAAATTCATAGAGAGAGAAAGCAGATCAGAGGTTATTGGTTTCAGCAGCAGGGTATGGGGACGTAGTGCTTAATGGATAGTTTCTGTTTGAGGGGAAGAAAACATTTGGAAATGTTTGCTGGTGATTTTTGCACAGAATATCAAATGTAATTATCACTCAGTTGTACATGTGCTAGTGTTGAATGTGGATAATGTGCATATATTTCATGACAATACCAAAAAATAAAAGGGAAGAAGAATTGATTCTTTCTACAGTATGGATAAACCTTGGAGACAGTATTCTAAGTTTAAGGAGCCAGCCACAATTGACCACATACTTAATGATTCCATGAATATTAAAGTCCAAGATAGGGAAACCTATAGAGAGGGAGAGTGGGTTGTGATGCTTAAGGCTGAAAGGAGGTAGAAGAACAGGTGTATGATTGCGGCGGCTTGCTCGGTCGGTAGAGGTGGGGTCTGGCTGCGGACGAGGGTTCGGTCCAGCTCTGGACGAGGGGTCAGTCCCACTTGGGACGAGGGGTCGGTCCGGCAGCAGACGAGGGATCGGTCTCACAGGGCTTGCGCGGTTCGGCTGACGGGGTCACCCGGCAAAGCCGGCGACGAAGGGGTCGCCCAGAGAATCAGGCGACGAACTGGGGACAAGGGAGGCCAGGCCCTTGTCGGAGGCTCTCAGGACTGGAGGGCGCACGGCAGAAGAACTACCGCGGAGACAAGGTAAACACGCAAGTCCACTTTATTGAGGGAGAGGCAACAGTTTTATAGGGGCTGGGGAAGGCTGATTGGTCGAAGCCACGCCCTGTTCTGATTGGTTGCCGGCGAAATGTCAGTGGGCGGTACTGGACGGGGGAGGGGTGGTGGTTAGGGATTGGCTGTCGCTGTTGCTGGGGGAAGGGGCAGGGTTTAGGGATTGGTGGCTGCTGTTGCTGGGGTGGAGGGCAGACTTGAGTTTGCCGCCCACGCCTGGCTGTTGCTGCTGTCGGGGGAAGGGAAAAGGGCAGACTGGATTTCTCCGCCCACGCCTGGCTGTTGCTGCTGTCAGGGGAGGGGAAAAGGGCAGACTGGAATTTTCCGCCCTGCGCCTGCGCAGGGAGAAAGAAGGCATCGTGTGGCGCTATCTGGGAGGAGGGGCGGCCGCGGAAGCATGGCTGCCGAGAAGGGGAGACCCGACGGCACTCTGCGCCCATGCTGAGCTCCCTTCAGGGGTGGCGGTGAGTCCGACCAGCCACCCTATTATGGGGGCAGCGGCTTGGCCTGCCGCAGCCGCTCCCCCGCCAGGCCAGCAAACCACACTTCAGCCCAAGGGGTGACCGCAACAATTGACCACATACTTAATGATGCCATGAATATTAAAGTCCAAGATAGGGAAACCTATAGAGAGGGAGAGTGGGTTGTGATGCTTAAGGCTGAAAGGAGGTAGAAGAACAGGTGTATGATAAACTATCAGGTACATTGTTTCTTTGTAAAGTGATGAAAATATTCCTAAATTGACTTTAGTGATGGTGGTACATACCCGTGAATAAAATAAAAACTAATGCATTATACACTTTAAATATGTGAACTTTATGGCATATGATTTATAAGTCAATATACCTCTTAACAAAAGATTAAATGTTGTCTGAGAGAAGGGAATAATCAGAAGCAGGAATTGTAGAACAAGAGAAAATTTTGGGAAGTTCACTATTTGCTTTGTAGTCATGGACATACATATGTTCTTGTATATAAATAATGACAAAATTGTGCACTTTAACATGTGAAATTATTGTATATTTATTAAACTTCTATAAGAAATAGCCATTTATACCTGTGGTTATTTCATTAACACATTCACCAGTAAAGGTGTAGGCTTTTTAATGACTTTTATACTCCAGTGCAGTTATGACAAAGGGAGAGGTTATTAACTAGGGTGATAATTCTCTTTACTTCTGGTTCTCAGGGTTAATTTCAGCAGCTGGACACTAGCATGAGTTATTTTACTGAAGTTTTTGCATGAGACTGATATAGATAAGGGTATGGACATTTTCCCCGAAAGTTCTGAAAATTCTGGTTCCGAGGTTTATTCATCAATCACTTACTATTATTTGGTTATATTTTTTTCCAGAAACTTGTGCAATGTATGTCTTAAAGTTATTAGTAGAATTGATTACACACCACTCTACAGCCAATAAACTATTTTCATGGTGACTGCCCGAGAAAGCACATCCTCCAGACATCTACCATCCAGTCCTGCATCCACCCACAGTGTTTTTTGCCTCCTCTTCCCCAAGCAAATACTGTTCTCTGTGCTCGTCCTTCATCAAAGCACTTATTTATAACGCTGGATAAAACATCCATGATTAAGAATCATTATTTATCCTTCAGTACCTTACTCAGATTCTGGTTCAATTCCTCCAAGGAAACTATGTTCTCTTGCCCCAAACTACAAAAGGATTGGGAGAGTTCAATATCCCAGACTCTTCAAGTAGCAAGACTATATTTATCCTAAGTCCCATTGAATATAATTAGAGTTCCTGGTAACTCCAAGCCAATCTCTCCTTCTCTCATTCTCCTTCTCACTCATCACCATCTCTCCCAAACTTCAGTGATTGTGGAAAGACTTAGTGCCTGGCCACAGCTATTGTCCTTAATTACAAAATCTTGCCATCAAAATTGCCTATATCTAGTACGGATATCCTTGAATCACTGCCCCCATAAAGTCCCCCTGTGCTAGTGATACCTGTAATTTATCTTTTGATTTTTTATTCACATCACTAATATTTCTCAATAGCCAGTTGCACTATGCTAGATTCAAGGTCAGTTCATGGTGTAAGATGGGAGTTACCTTTAAGCAAATAGAACTAAATTAGTCAATGGGCCGGTGAAGACACTGAGCCTGAGGGTGGCTGGCCTGCTGTATTTGCACAAGTGTATTATATGAGGGGCTTGTGGCTTGTTCAGCTCAGGGTTTCTTGGGCACTCATGTTACTGAGAGATGAGGGCTCACATAAGTTTTTCTCTGGCTTGTAAAAGGGGACAAGTACAGAAATAAATGTGGTATAATATCTAGTAGTACTGACAACATAAAATTAATTTGCACTTAATGTGACTACTGTGAAGTGTAAAATCAGCAAGAAAAATGAAAAGGGAGTTCCAAAAGCCAATCTCTCCACAGGATTAGAGTGGACTTACCGATATTCTACTATGGAACTATTGTGATTAGTAATAGAAGAAACTGTAGCATTGTGGAGAAAGTGGCCACAGTAGCTGCTGAGAGTAGGGAGAGGAAAGAAGAAATATGATGTGGGGGCATTTTTAGGACTTGGAGTTGTCCTGGGTGGTACTGCAAGGACAGATGCTGGACAATGTATGTCCTACCATGGCCCACTGGGTAGACTGGGGTAGAGAGTAAACTACAATGTAAACCATCATCCATGTGATGCAGCAGTGTTCCAAAAATGTATTCACCAAATGCAGTGAATATGCCACGATGATGAAAGAGGTTGTTGATGTTGGAAGAGTGGGATGAGGGGGTGGGGGGTATGGGGACCTCTTATATTTTTTTAATGTAACATTTAAAAAATGTAAAGAGAGAAAAATAAATAAAAGCAAGAAAAAGCCTTCAGAACTGACTTTGTCAGGGATTTTGCATATGTATGTGTATGTGTATGTAAAAACAGAATCCAAAATCCCTGGGGGTAGCAACAGAATGAACATATTCCCAAAGCCACCCTTTATACTTGGCAGCAACTGACTCCCTGAACAGCTTCTCTAAAACATTTCCAGTCTGGAAATAGAGCAGAGGAATCAGGGCTTGGTGAGGGAGCACACTAGGAAAAAGACTATGGCCACCCATGGTTCAGCCAGCATCCTCCACTCAACTCAGGGTGCCCCTAAGACAAGAAACTCCCCTCATACACGTTCATTTTACAAAGAGTAACCTCCCAAATGCAAATCACAATATGGGTGGGCAGATGAAATTACTGCACATGTTTACTTAAATTTCTATACATGTTCAGGTTCCTTGTAAGTCAGAAAACATTTTCTGGGCATCATGGACCTTATCCACAAGAGCATGAAAGATTTTTGGTTCTTCCTCTTCCTAGTGGCAGCTCCCAGATGAGAGTGTCTCAGACTTCAGACATGAAGGTAATGGGATGATTCATGTGAGCATGTGATTTACTGTGGTTCTCCTTGACCCCAGTTGTCCTGTTCTAGGTACAGCTGCAAGAGTTAGGACCTGGCCTGGTGAAGCCCTTGCAGACCCTGTCACTCACCTGCACTGTCGTGAGATTCTCATTAACCAGATACAATGTGGACTGGATTGACCAGGCTCCAGGAAAGGGACTTTCAGTCCAGAGTCAGAATCACTAATGACACCAACAAGAATGAATTGTATTTAAAGCTGAACAACATGAGAGCTGAGGATATGGCCACGTATTACTGTGAGACACAATGAGAGGAAGTCAGGGTGAGCCCAGACACAAAGCTCCCCTGCAGGGCACAGGAGGTGACTGGGCTGTAGGGGTGCTTGCAACCACCAGGGGTGCACAGGGCCAAAACCAGAGGCAGGCACAGAGAGGGTCTGGTGAAGTTTCCTGGGCTTACAAAGGTTTATCTCTTCTTGCTTCACAACATGTAAACACCAAAGAAAAAACATTTTTCCTTTGCTAAGCAGTGTTATGATGTATACAAGATACAAACACAGAATGTGTTTTTATTGATATTCCCAGTGTGTAAATGCATGCATACACGTTGACCTACATAAGAAAATGTTGACATTTTTGTCAATTTCTTCTGAATTTGTCTGAAAGTATGAAAAAAAAAAAACCTGCCTATAAAATCTATATGAAGTTCTTTCAACTTAAATTACATTTCTGGGAAAGAGCAGGCTAAATACAAACATCCCCCCACACACACACACCAGAAGCATATCGGCCCCATGTTGGGGAAGGAAGAGGATGCTGGAAATCCTGGCCCTCCCTTAGATGCAGAAACAATATTACTATTTGTCTTATGTAACATCATTGACCATGCCCCTATACTTACATTAGATCCCTTATAAATTATGAATCTATTATGTAAAATATCATTATATCATGTGGAAAACAAAGGCATGCTGTTTCCATAGTAGCAAGTTACTTTCTGACCACTGGGTCATGCTGTCCCTAGAGATATATGTGCAGGTGGCTAATCTCTCAGGGAAACATAACATTCTGGCAGAACCAGGACTTGACAGAATGAGTAACCTGGGCAACAAGATTTATCAGTATATTTGTTTCTATAACATAATAGAACATCTGGAGCTTTAGTTACTATCTTATTCACTGTGCACTGTGTTTTCAAGAATGAGGTAATGGGAATAGATAGCTAGAATAGTTGCTGGTTCTCACGATTGCTTGGGGTATATAAGGAAGCTCCTGATATTAATAAACTTGTCTGATGATCTTGAGGCTTTAATGCTCTCAGATCCCCTGATCGCAATTGCACTCTATCTTTCATTCCCAATACCCTTCGTGTCCACGACTACAACAATATCACACACTGGTTTTCAATATATTTTAACAGAAATAAAAAATAAAATTAGTAGGCTTGCAATGCACTGTTATTTTTAAAAGTATTCCTGATAAAATGTACGTTTAATTAATAACTTTCTTTTAGTGTTCCATGCATGTACCAAACATTTATTCTTTTCTCCCTAAATTCCTGATTTTATGTAAATATGATGTATTTATCCCAATGACTATTATCTTTGAAGCAGTGTCAGCTCAATTAATTCACATTCTTTATCCTCTGCACAATTACGCAAAATTTTGAGAGAAGAGCTTATGTGATGACGCTTACACAGAGACCAGAACTTCTCAGTTGTGTGCTTGCACCTTATTTTCTAGCACATTTATGGTAGCCAAGCCTTCCTCCAACTGCCTTCACCATGCTCTGTATTTCCTACAGGAAAATAGATTTCTCATCGGTGTGTCTTTTGTTTAAAGAATGAGAGATATTGTTCTCAGTTGTACAGGCTCATGTTCAACTATAGGGTCCAGCACAGGTGCAGAGACACCCTTCTAGAACTTGAACATCACTTGAATATTAACCGGATCCTTGTCCATGGTACTTTTAGAATCCATGCTTCCTTGGGAAAGACTGGCACATGAGCAGATTGAATAGTGAAAGAAATACCATCCAAGTGACCCTCTCCCTCTTCCAGGGTAATATTTGGCCTACGATGTGTTTCTATCCCCTCCCAGTGGAAGAGGGCATTTTCTCCTTCTTGTTTTCTCTCAAGCTGCATTGGTTTTCAACCAATGTTCTTTAGCTTCATATTTTGGAGTCCTTCATTTGCAATGTAAATCTTTAACTGCTCAGTGAAGACAGGGACTGAGTTTCGTTGTTGGCACTGTCCTCCCCAGTACCTATTTTGCTTATTAATTCATGTATATTTCTTATAATCTGTAGTAGAGGTAAGGAGGTGCTTGTAGGTGCATTTCTACAATGGGAGGTGTCTTTCTCCCCTAGCACCACCGGGGGACAATCATTTTCATTGTTTTGTTTTGTTCTTTTTCTTTTAGTTTTATTGTGAATTAACCCTAATTTTGGAGTAAAAGCCTGCAGGAGTTTAGGGATCTCTATACCAAGGCCAGGTGAACCAGAACTGTTATCACATTCAGAGTTTAGATATTCATTAATGATATATATCTTAGTATTTAACATATACGCAATCTCGTGTGACCTGTCTCAGGTAACCTAATGACTGGGTGCTATTTCACTCTATTTCACTTTGCAGGCACCCCTCTCTCCAAGTTTAATGATTTTTACTTGTTATGTGACTCATTTTCTGATATGATGAAGAAAACTTATGAATCTACAGTTTTTTCTGCTCCTTTTGTTCATAGTTGTAATAATAACAAAACTTTTCTCACTGCTTTACATCTCTAAGCAGAGTAACATCTTCCATTATGACAAAACCCAAATAACAACCAGCAAGGAAAAATTAAATGACTTTGGAAATATGGCTATACTAGAATAGTATTTAGCATTAAAAGAAATGCATGAAAAAGAATCAAAAATCAAAAATCAAAGAAAGAAAAAATAAAAACAAAACAAAACAAAAAACTACCAAAAATTTTTAAAAAGTTTAGAAAAAGGCAAAAAACCCAAAAGCACGAGTGAGGGGGAAAAGGCAGCAAAGTAGGGTATTCCAAGACACAGCTTGTCCTACAGTGCAATTAGTAATCAGCCAGTGCTATTGAAGTCACCTGTTTTGGTGGACCCCAGGAGAACATAAGCATATCCTACAACATCCTTGGAAGAACAGGAGGAGAAAGCAATGAACATTTGTGAATAGAGAGCTCTACAACATAGAGGCCACTGTCCATCTCTACCACCAATAGGATAGGAGAGGGGACAGTTCTTCAGCCTCTCTGGGCAACTGCAGCTACATTTGACTTGCTCATACTAGATGAACAAATCTGTCACTCTATGCCCACACCTAACAGGACAGGAAGAAGTACAGAGCTCCCTCAGACTCTCCAGGCAATTGCAGTTGCTTTTGTCTCACACATAAAGGATTTCTGAACACACCTGTGCCTCCATCCCCATCCCTTGCAGGGGAAGAGGGAGGCTTCTGCTTCATCAGAAAATTGGTGAAAATACAATAAACTTTTACTCACATGTTTTAGTTTACTGCTCACAAATGCGGCTCTGTCTCCAGCCCAGGCAGGGGTTAGTGTGTGTGGAGCATAATCAGACTCTCTGGGCAACTACAGACAAACTTACATTGTTAAACAAACACCTGCAGCTCCATCCCTAGCCTTGGAAAGTGAGTATGGTAGAAGTTTCATCAGTTCCTGATTCAATGTGGGCAGCTTCAGCTTCCATGACTTACAGTAACAACCATATTCTTAGCTTCTATTTCACAACCAGTTAGAGACAAAGGGCAAGAAACAGATGAAAAAGTGCTGAAAATATTCAGAATGGGTAAACACAAACCACTATAAATTTTAAAATTAAGTTGAACCAATTATCAAAGAAGGGCTGTAGCAAAAATCCAATCTAATTGGAAAGCCTAGAATAAGGAAAGAAGTTGGGACCAGACACATAAAATTAAGCCAACTAATCAAAGATAGTTAAGAGAATTTCTTAATTAATTAAATGAGGTGTATAAAGAGATTACGGTTATTAAGAAGACACTGGGTGAGCACAAGAAAGAATTTTAAAGCATACATATAAATTAGAAGATCAATTGTTGCTCAGATTTTGAAGCTTTCCACAAATTAACCAATACAGCTTTTAGCTTTCTTTCAGTGTTCTCATGGGCCACACCTGCTTTTAGGAGATCAACCCATATTCGATTACTGGTTATACTAACAGGGTTTGGGTTGCCAGGCCTTTAGGAATTGGTTTGGAGTTCTGTGGAAATGCTCTCTCTTGTCCCTCTTGCTTTTGGTCACTTTAATATTTTCCTTACTTTGTCTCTTTCTGTCAAGGTCAGTATAGCTTCCCCTACAGCATATACCTCCTATGTGACCATAGCTTAAGAGAGCAAATAGAGCACCATAACACAGTCTTGGGGCTAATTTTTTTTTCTTCATTTCACTAGTAAATACTACATAGTCATATCTCCAAAAGAAACTGATCATAAATTGACTTTCTCAAACCCAATTTTCTTAACATGGGTTGACTCTATTCAACTGTTTTCCATCTAGTAGGTAAGACAGGAAGCTCCCCTGAATTCACCCATATATATCTACATATAAGAATGAGACAAATCATAAGATAATGGGTTCCTTCAGTACCCTTCAAGTTATGAAACTTTTGCCATAATGTGGGAATAGTGGTAATAATACTCAGTTTTTCTGCTCCCTCACCATTCATTATCCCTGCTTGTGCAGGATGTTGTATTAGTGATTTAGCCTTTCTCTACACAATAGCTTTTATATTAGGACTTGGAGGTTTATTTCTACACTTCCTACATCTGAATCACTGCCTTCTTCCCAGCTCTTATATGTTAGGATTCCAATACTTTTTGCTAAGAGAACTCATATGTTTTAATAGGAATTTTTTTTATGACACCCTACATTCTTTAAGGAAGTTATTCAGAGATACCTGTCACTAAAGTGGAGATGGAAGTATACAGATCATGTTCTAATTTTAACTCTTCCCTCAAACAGCAGATTTGTCTTTCTCAAAACAATCTGCTTTAGATAATCATACTGCTCATAGCAATGGCCAGCCAAATATTGTGGCAGCTCACTGGCCATCTGTACAAAATTCATAATCTTTAATTCTTGAAACATGTTTTCTATTCTCCCTGGCATTTTGGGCATCTCCAAACTCATGTGGAGTTCCATATCATTCAAACAAGTGGGTGACCCCACCCCACATGAAGATAGGCCGCCCAGAGCTTTTACCTGTTAAAGATTCCCTGCCCCAGCTTATTCTTTGTTCTGATGTACTCTGCTGAATATGCCAAATTATCCCTATGTAACTTTAAGGAATGAACAAACATAACAGGGGAAAATATCTATGGACAAAAGTATACTTGAAAGTATTCTAGTAGTGGAAGAATTTGTATTATTGATATAAATACAATGACTAACACAGTTTCTGAGGGGAGGGAGAGGGAAGAATAGGTGTAACATTGGGCGATTTGGGGACATTGAAATTGTCCTGCATGACATTGCAATGAAGGATGCAAGCCATTATACATTTTGTCAAAAAAACTATAAATTTGTGTGGGGCAAAGTGTACAATATAATGTAAATTTTAGCCATTGGTTAGTACAATGCTTCAATATATGATCATCAATTGCAACAAAAAAATGACAGCTTCCCACCAAACTGAGAGGGATACTCAGACCAAAGCAAGACTTGGACAAGTCCAGCTTGGCAAAAAAGTGAGCATTCATTAGGTGGATTATGTGGGGCCTTGTCCTACATGGTTGGAGGGGAGATTCTCTCACTTGGAGACTGAGCTTGGCCATGGCCTAAAATCCTTATCCTCAGCAGTGGAAAGAGAGCTTGGTGCTTCTGAGGCTCAAAGCAAGGGGAGTCTTTTATACTCCATGTCTCTATGCAGATGGTTAGGACATTTTAGGGGAAGCATGATTCACACAGAATGTAGTGTTTAGGAACAGGTATTTGCAATGTTTCTCAGTAGGGAAGTAGTTAAAATTTTACAGTAACTGCAGAGCCAGGTAGCACACAGAACATACCATCCTTAGAGTTTTTGGGACAGAAGTCTAAGCATACAAGATATACTTATCTGTTACAAACTTATAAACAGATACTACTCAAGGCTTGCTGTGTAACTATAAAAAATGAATTGCTGTTTTGTCTAGAAGGAGAAAGAACTGGAAGAGTTGTGGGAAAGTACAAAACTGTATAAATTACAGTATTGCAGAACTTCAGGAATCTATTTGGAGAGTAGAGGCAGGAATATCAATATGTATTCAATATGAGTTTCAAGGAAGATGGTATTGGAGTAGGTCAGGCAGGGCTCAGTGCTCCTACAAAACAATGGAGGAAGGTTAGAAGCATACCAAGAGAGTGTCGTGTGCATCATCCTGGAGGGATTTGTGACAGAGAGACAAAGAAGATAAAAGGAAAACCATTCTTATTCACCATTGTACTATTGCTTCTAGTCAGAACAATTAGTCAAGAAAAAATAAATAAAAGGCATCCAAATTGCATAGAAAGTGAAACATTTCCTATTTGCAAATGACATGATCCTAAGGACAGAACATCCTGAAAAATCCTCAACTATACTAGGACAAATAAACTATTTCAGCAATGTGGTAGCATACAAGATTCACACGTAAAAACTAGTATTGTTTCTACACAACAGTAATGAACATTCCAAGAAGTTAGCAAGGCAAAATTCCATTTAGAATAGCAGCTAAAAAAATCATATATCTAGGAATAAATCTAACCAAGAATATAAAAGACATGTCCACAGAAAACCACAAAATATTCTTTTTAATTAATCCAGGAAAATACAGATACTGGGAGGACATTTGGTATAGTCAGAATACTAAATATAGTTAAGATGTCAAATTCTACACAAAGTGACTTACAGATACCAATCAATCCTAATCAATATTCCAACAGTCTTCCTTGTGGAAATGGAAAAACAAATCATAAATATATACAGAAGGATAAGGGACCTACTACAAAGTCACAATAATGAAAATGGCAAGTATGATATATGGATCAATGAAATTGAATTTTCAGAAATCAAGCCTCACATTTTTGGCCAAATGATTTTTGAAAAGAATGCCAAGTCAACTCAGTTGGAAAAGAATAATCCCTTCAACAAGTGGTGATGGGGAACTGTATATCCTTATGCAAAAGAATGAATGTGGACCCCTACTTCATACCATATGCAGAAATTAATTCAAAATTTCTCAGAAACCTAAATATAAGAATCAGAACTCTAAAATTCCTAAAAGGTAACATAAGGAAGCATTGTAAGTGTACAAAGGAGAGCTGGATGAATAGGCTGGTAAATTTCATTCAACTGGGCAAATAGGCCTGTAAATTTCACCTTCCTTGTAGTAGCTATCAGCCACATCATCCAATCTTGAGGCAGACAGGGGTGGAAACTACACCTGCATTCTTGGTGTAATTTACTGGGGCCAGCACTGGCAATAAGAGGATAATGTCCTCCAAAAATCCAGTCTAACTACTGATTTCTGCTTTGAATCACCATCACTGCCTTTGATCACTGTAGGACTGGCATAGATGAACACCACTATTTCCATCACAATGGCAGAGAAACAGGACTCTTAAAGGGTATGTAATTTTTCATTCATCAGTTTCCCTTTCTGGGTGCAGAAATAGTTTTGAAAACTCAGAACCTGATTGGTTCAGCACTTAACAAGAGGGAAATCAGCAATCCCTGAAGAGTGGAAGTTTTAGATTTCTTGATTTGCAATTTGTACACCCATTTTCATAACAGCATTATTCCTATGGTCCAGAAAGTGGAAACTACCCATGTAACCATCAACTGAAGCATAGATTAAAAAGAGTGATATATCTACACACTACAATATTAGGTATAAAAATAGGTGAAATATTGATACCTCCAACAGCATGCATGGCACTTGAGGAATATGTCAGACAAAATGAATATATTGAATAATATCACTTATATGAAATGCTTAGAATAAGCAAAGTCATAGAGACAGAATGCATAATAGTGGTTACTAATAGTGAGAGAAGAGGGAATGAGGGTTATTGCTTAAGGTATATGAGCTTCTGTTTGATATGATAAAAATATTCTAGAAGTTTATACTGGTGAAGCTTATGAAACATTTTCAATGTACTTATGTCACAGAATCTTACAGTTAAATTGTTAATTTTTAAAAAATGTTACATATATTTTACCACAATAAAATATATCAGATGAAAGGGATATTCTAGGGTAGTAAATGTCAATTGAAGAAAGCTAGAGGATAATCTAAAGACTGTGTAATGTCATGATTTTGACGGTACACAAATATTGTAATTAATAGTACAAATACAAGAATGTTCTCTTACAAGGTGGGAAGAATCTGGTTATATATGGAAAATACATCTAATGTAGCCTATGGACTATGGTCAACAGTAATATCATAATGTTTTTGCTTAAATGGTAAAGAGGGTACTCTATCAGAGTTAAGGGTCAATAACAGGGGGCACATAAGATTGGCAGCCATGAAAAAAACAGTAGAATACAAATGCTGGAGAGGATGTGAAGAAAGGGGAACACTCATCCACTGCTGGTGGGAATGCAGAAGGATCCAACCATTCTGGAGGACAGTTTGGCGGTTTCTCAAAAAATTATCCATAGATTTGCCATATGACCCAGCAATACCACTGCTGGGTATATACCCATCAGATCTGAAAACAAGGACACAAACCGATAAATGTACACCAATGTTCATAGCAGCATTGTTCACTATCGCCAAAAGTTGGAATCAATCCAAATGTCCATCAACAGATGAGTGGATCAATAAAATGTGGTATATAGACACAATGGAATACTACTCAGCTGTAAGAACCAATACACTACAATCGCACGTGATAACTTGGATGAACCTTGAGAATCTTATGTTGAGTGAAGCAACCCAGGCATTGAAAGACAAATACTATATGACCTCAATGATATGAAATAAGTTAACTGCCTCAGAGAGCTAGAGTCTGGAAAAGTGGCTTACAGGAAATCGGGGGGTGGAGGAAGGATGTGAGTTAATGTCTGCAGGGGTGGAATCTGTGATGAGCTGGTGCTAAGTATGAGCACAAAGAAGGGACAAAATGGGGGCAAGGGGTTACCTTCGGGTGGGGTTTTCTGGGTTTGAGGGGGG
This sequence comes from Dasypus novemcinctus, assembly GCF_030445035.2. Classification (NCBI taxonomy): domain Eukaryota; kingdom Metazoa; phylum Chordata; class Mammalia; order Cingulata; family Dasypodidae; genus Dasypus; species Dasypus novemcinctus. The sequence goes on along the minus strand of NC_080691.1, from coordinate 56,664,471 downwards.
CTGGGGATGGGAAGAGGGGTAATATTGTCCAAGAAATAGGTGGGAGGGAGGGGCAACATACGAACATGGGAGAGTGTCAGAAGTTCATTGAGAACTAAATGTTGAGTAAAACGTATCAAAGTATAAGTAGGAGGGTTACCTGGTTAGGACGCTCAGGGGATATGGTCTGATGCGGGACGGACTCCGGAGTGAATAGCTGAAGGCTCATTTTGCCAAGGTGGGTTCTACCATTGGGTGGGGTGGACCCATATCCTGGGGAAGACTAATGCCGTCGAATAGAGAGAACTGTATCTCCCGTGAGAAAGGACGGCTCCCAGGGCATTAGATTGGCAGGCGTTGTGGGCCCTAAGGGGAGGGGGAAAATGGATGTGGAATGGATGGAACAAAGGTAAATAAGGGGGCAAAAGAGGAGTTATGTGAGAGTACACGAGGATGAATATAAAACAGCTAATATTACACCAAAAACATATAGGGGACAGCAGACTAATAATGAAAACCATAAGACAAAACATAGGATAACTAAAAAATTTAGAAAACTGTACAACCTAAAGTATGGACCACATAGTAAGCACAAATGTCACCTTGTTTGAAAACTATAGTTTCGGAATCCGTACATCAGTTTCAGGAAATATGATATGAATAAGTTAAAAGATTATTGCTGTGGAAGGGAAAAGGTTTTATGGTGGATCTGGGGAAATACTGTATATTGTATATATGAATTTTGGTGATCTAAGACTCTTCTGAAGCTGACATTATGTTGGGATTCACTTTACGGGAAGTTTTGGATCACAGAGTGGTTCAACAATGGCAGCGGAGGAATACTGATATGGGATGTTATTGACAGGATATATTTGGTTGACAGGGAGTTATACAGGGCATATGCCCAGGGTATATGGTAATGTCTATATATACTCATAGTGGAAACAATTAAAAACAACAGCTGGGGGGGTACTGGGCTCCTGGCTGGGGGGTCACTGTTGTGGGCCATGGGAGAGCAGCGGCAATCCTCCAGGTGCAACGGCAAGAACCAGGAAGGAAGGAGGGCCCAACAGTGGGCTCTTGATACTAATGGCTACACTTTTGAGCCTATACACCTGCAATAAGAACAAGGCCTAGAGTAGCATTGTGCCTGGGGGTTTCCTCCTGACAGCCTTCATGTTACTCAAATGTGGCCACTCTCACAGCCAAACTCAGCGTGTAGATGCGATGCATTCCCCCCAGCGTGGGACACGACACCCGGGGATGAGCCTCCCTGGCACCGAGGGATCACTACCACATACCAGCTGAAGAAGCAACTAGAAAATGACCTTGAATTAAAGATTCAATGCGGAACAGCAGAATATACCTGTCTACATATAATAACATGACTTCGGGAAGCTGTTTGACCTAATGTAAGGGGGAAATGGAAAGGAGAAATGAGATTATAAGCCTGTGAGTCTCTAAAAAAGAGTCTGGAGGTTGTCAGAAGGAATACCCCTATGTACAACTGAACAGAGTCTAAGAGACAGATAAGGTAGATACAACCCCAGGTATTGGTTCTTTTGAGGGATAAAGAGACCCACGGGTTCTATGGTCATGGCAGAAGGGGTTCACTGCCATGACAGATGGCCCTTCTTTGGAGCTGGTGTTTCTGCGTGATGGAATTGGACTCAGAGGGGATCTCTTTTCACAAGACTTGCATGCTACTTTATTGGAATTGTAGTTGGTGCTGGGTTTAAGATATATGTAGGGGATTTGAATCTCTGGACTGATAATATGACATCCAGGCCCAGAGCCTCAACAGACTTCAGCTCCTACACTTTGACTTATTGGACTTACTCCACTCAGCTAACATGGAGTTGAAGAAGGTCAACCACCACAACATGGAGCCTAGAGTGTCTACAACTGGAAGTGGGAGGAGTGCATCCAGTACCCATGTGGAATCTAAGCCCTCACTTGACATAGGTGTGCAATGGACACAACCAATCCAATGTCCACAGAGAAAATGTGGAATGGGTGTGGGAACGGTAGCCATGGTGGCTGCTGGGTGTGGGGAACGGGAGGAAGAGATGAGATGTGGAGGCGTTTTCGGGACGTGGAGTTGTCCTGGGTGGTGCTTCACGGACAATTACCGGACATTGCAGATCCCCCCAGGGCCCACTGGATGGAACGTGAGAGAGTCTGGGCTATGATGTGGACCATTGACTATGGGGTGCAGTGATGCTCAGAGATGAACTTACCAGGTGCAAGGGATGTGTCATGATGGTGGGAGAGAGTGTTGCTGTGGGGGGAGTGGGGGGTGGGGGCGGTGGGGTTGAATGGGACCTCATATTTTTTTAATGTAATTTTAAAAAAATAATAAATAATTAAAAAAAATAACAGGGGGCATAAGGAGGTATGAAATTTTTCCTTTAGAGTAATGAAAATGATCTAAACCTAACTTGATGGCAGCACAGCTCTGTGAGGAAACTGAGAATCACAGTGGGTACACTTTGAATGGATTGTACAAGGCATGGAACTGTATAGCACAGAGAACCCTGTTCTGAATTATGCAATGTGGTTAACAGTACAAATAGAACATGTTCACCATGAATAGTAACAAATATACAATACTAATACATGGTATTAAAAATAGGGTGGTTTATGGAAATAAATACACCAAATATAAGCTATGAACTACAGTTAGTAGGAATACTTTACTGATATTCTTTCATGATTTGTAACAAATGTTCCACAACAATGCAACATGTTGGTGGTAAGTTAATATATGGGACTCCTGTATGCTTTGCATGATTTTTTGTAAGCTCACAACTTTTCTAATTAAAAATTAGATAAAGATAAATCAATAACATCTTCAGGAAAGAGGATAATAGAGAAAACAAATCAAAGATGGTCTTATGCAAACGATCAATTAAGTTAATATATTTCTCATGAAACTAATCAAGAAAAAGGGAGAGTATATAAATTAATTGATATATCAGTAATGAAAGAGAGACAATACTACTGATGCTGGACTTTAAAAAGTAAATCAAGGGAATATTATAGTCACTTCTATGTGTTCAATTTGATAACAAATGAAATAGAGAAGTTTCTTAAAAGACACAGTTTACCAAACTTAAACAAAGAGAAATAGATAATCAGAATTGGCCTATATCCTGTGTGCCTGAAATATGAACTAGGCCTAGAGCTGCAGAGTGCCTAAGAGTTACCTCCTGAGAGCCTCCATGTTGCTCAAATGTGGCCACTCTCTAAGCCAAACTCAGCATGTAGGTTCACTGCCTTCCCACCAGGGTGGGACATGACTCCTGGGGATGTGCCTTCCTGGCATGGAGGGATTACTACCATGCACCAGCTGATGATGTAACTAGAGAAAGACCTTGAATAAAGGGGTCAATATAGACTGGCAGAATATCTCAGCATACATGTAATATCAGGTGTTAAAAACTGCTTTTTGACTTTGTATAAAAGGGGGAAATGGAAAGGACAAGTGAGTTTATATGGCTATGAGTCGCCAAAAAAAGAGTTGGGTGGTCATCAGAGGGGTGATGTTTATGCACGCCTCAGCAGGGTACCAGAGACAGCCAAGGTAGATGGAAACCCAGGTGCTAGTTCTCCTGAGGGCTACAGACTCACAGGTTCTATGGTCATAGCAGATGGCTCTGGAGCTCAGAGCCATATAAGTTGGCCCTACTTTGGAGTTTGTGTTCCTGAGTGTGATGGAGTTGGACTCAGAAATGACCTTTGTACACGTGCCTCTTCTGTTACTTTTAACAGATCTGTAGTTGGCGTTTGGGTTGGTGTATACTCAGGTGGCCTGAATCTCTGGACAGTCCATGTGACAGCCAGGCCCTGGGCCTCAGCAGACTTGTGGCTCCTACCCTCTGGTTTGTTGGACTTACCCTGACCAGCTGACAGGAAGGTGAAGAGGGTCAACCACCACACCAGGGAGCCAAGAATGCCTTCAGCTGCAAGCAGGAGAATTGTATCCATCATCCATGTGGAATCTAAGGCCCCTCTTGATATAGAGGGGGACTGGACATAACCATCCCAGGTTCCACAGGATGGAGGAATAGAATATGGATTAGAGTGACTTACTGGTGTTCTGCAGGCGAACTATTGTGATTAGTAAGGAATGAAATTGTAATAATGATGTGGACAGGGTGGCCATGGTGGCTGCTGATCATAGGGAGACAGAAGAAGAGATATGGTGTGGGGGCATTTTCAGGATTTGGAGTTGTCCTGGGTGGTGCTGCAGGGATGGATGCTGGACGTTGTGTGTCCTGCTGTGGCCCACTGAGTGGACAGGGGGAGAGTGGGGACTACAGTGTGAACCACTGTTCATGTGGTGCAGCAGTGCTCCAGAATGTATTCGCCAGGTACAGTGGATGTGCCGCAATGATGGAAGAGGTTGTTGATGTGGCAGGGGTGGGGTGGGTAGGGTGGGGGGTACATGGAGGCCTCATATTTTTTGAATGTAACATTTAAAAGAAAATAAAGAAGGAAAAAAAAAGAATTGATATATATCTATTAAATAAAGTCAACACTTAAAAGCATCCATAAACAGAATCCATAAACAGAAATCATCAGGCACATATAGTTTCCCAAGTGAATTCTCCAAAATATTTAAAGAAGAAATGATAATATTCTGCAGATAAAATTGCAGTTAAAATGCCAGTGGCAGATATACATGCTGTTTGGAGTTTATGGGAGGCCCTTACAGCTATATAATAACCCTTAGGATTTTAAAGTGAAGAAATGGCTTCAGCTGTAGATAAATACTATCTTTGTTAAGAAAGAACTTCTAGCTTGTTATTGGACCTTAGTATAGATTGACTTGTTAACTATGGGCACCCAAATTTCTGAGACTCTGATTAGGAACTGTGGGCTGCCTGACCAGTAAACCATAAGGTTGGGCATGCACAGTAGTACTCTATCATCAACTGGATGTAGTATATATGAGATTAGGTTTGAGCAGGCCTTCATGTTACAAGAAAGTTAAAAAAGGAAGTAGCCTAAGTGCCCAAGGTCCCCAATCCCACCACATCACCATGTCTCTCCCAGTGCACACCGTATAGTCTGATGTAGTTACCTGAGTAGACCAAGCAAGATAAAATTTGCATCTCATTTATTGATGGATATTCCTGGTTTGCAGGCATGGTCTAAATGTCCATAGCTCAAAAGCCCTTTCTTGGACACCCCTAAAGGAGTGGTGAAGTTCTGTGGACAGAAATTCAAACAGCACTCGTGGCTGTTCATTTTGCTTGGAAATAGGAATGGTCGGAGGTATTATTCTATATTCATTCATGGCTGTGTCCATGGGTTTGCCGGGAGGACAGGGACTTTGAAGGAACATAATCAGTTACAAGGAGGTCTGGGATAGTGGTATGTAGAAAGAAACTTATGAATGTGCACAAAGATGAAGATATTTGTGTCCTACGGGATTTCTAACCAAAAGTGACATCAGCAGAGGAAGATTTTAACAATGATGATTTTAGGACGATCCGTTCTTTGGATACCTCTATACCTAGCCACTCCTATCATTGCCCAATGGACTCATGAAGGGCAGGGAGAGGGAAGAAATGTGATATGGACCATTTTTGGGACTTGGGGTTGTTCTAAATGCCAATGCAGGGACAAATAATGGACATTATCTATCCTGCCATAACCCATTGAATGTACCAGGGAAGAGTGTAAACTACAATGTAAACTACAATCCATGCAGTGCAGCAGTGCTCCAAAATGTATCCACCAAATGCAATGAATGTGCCACGATGATGAAAGAGGTTGTTGATGTGGGAGGAATGGGGGTGTGGGGTATATGGTAACCTCTTATATTTTTTAATGTACCATTTGTTGTGATCTATGAATCTTAAAAAAAAAAAGACAATTAAAAATTTAAAGAAAGGCTATGGTGGCAGCATGGAGATTATTCATAGGCTCAGTCACATGGACTTCTGATCAAGTCTATCCTGACTACAAACATTGCTGAGTGCACAGATTTCCAGGAGAACCTGATATTTCACTATGCTCAAGGTGATTAGCCAACTCACTCATGGTATATTAATTATATTGGACCAATTTTCTATGGAAAAGACAACATTTTCTTCTTACTGGAATTCATCTTACTCTGGATATGGATTTGCATGCTTTGCACATAATGTTCTGCCAAAACTATCATCCATGTATTTATAGAACACCTATTCCACTTTATTTTTTACACAGAATAGCTTCTGTACAAGCAACTTGCTTCATAGTAAATTAAGTATGGTAACCAGCCCACACTCCTGGACATTCCTGGTCTTGCCATGTTCCCAGTCAACCTGAAGCAGCAGGAATCAAGAGTGGTCGAGGCCCCATACACACATCCCCCCTTGCATGTAGAAACCACCCTCTCAAGTCCTACTGGTCCCTTGCTGGGGGTTCTCCGTGGCCACCAACCAGCACCTGGGGGAGGAGGTGGGGCCATGGGGCACACTGTGAGCATTTCCGCATGTCCAGGGCCAGGCAGCAAGTCCCACCCTAGGGAGATGAGGGCCGATGCTTACATGGAAAAGTAGTCACCTAGGCGGCGGCTTCAGAGTGCCTCCAATGTCAGTGCCCCAGGAGAAGGCTCCAGACAGGACGGGCTGTGCTGGCTGTGGCCACCGAGGTGCTGGCCGGCCAGTCGGCTGGTGACTTGAGCAGAAGAACTGAGAGCAGCGCTCGGCCTTGGCGCACCCGCGTCCTCTCCTCAGCCCTCTCAAATGCTGGCTCCTTTTCACCAGCCTTCCCCGTCCGGAGTCAACAACTCCCCCCCGCTCCTTCCCCCCCCCCCCCCCCTTCTTCCCTCGCTCTTCCCTCACCAGCCCCTGGCGCTTGCTGCGCGGCGGAGACCAGGAGGCCCGGGACTCAGCTTCCAGGAGAACTACGGCGGCGCGCCGGAGACGGAGGGCACTGAGGCTGCAGGGACGCGCCTGAGGCCGCGAGGTCTCCGCGCCTCTCCCTCGCCGCCTCCGCATCCTCTGCAGCTGCCCAGCGCCAGGGCCTCGGGGATGTCTTCGTCGTCGCCGCCACCGCCGGCGGGGGCTGCCCGCGCCCCCTGTCTGCCTCGGAGAACGCGGTGGTCTGCACCCGAGGTCGGAGGCCAGGCGCAGAGGCAGCAGCGCCCCCAGGGCTCGTCGCAGTCCCGCAGCCCGGGCAGGCAGGGAGCTGCACCCCTTCCCCAGGTCAGAGGTAATCTCGGGGCAGCGCGGGAAGGAGCGCAGGGGCGACCCGCTCACCTCCGCGCCTGCAAAGCCCTTTTCTTCTGGGTGTTTGTTTTTTGCCGGGCAAGGGCTCTTCACTGTGAGCCGAGCCGTGCTCCCGCTCAATGCCTTCTCCCTTTTTCAAACAGGTTTGATGTCAAGACTCGCTTACCTGCCCTTCCTATTGCAACTTATACATTAGATTAACCAAAGACTAAATTGATCATCTTAAATATGTTCAAGGAACTAAAGGAGCCCATATACAAGAACTAAAGGAAGTTGGAGGAACATTGCCTGAACACCTTTTCTTTTAAAAAAACAAACCAAACAAATTTCATCGGTGCAATTTAGGTTAATGTAAATGAAAAATTCTTTAGATGGATGCAAAATCATATTTTAAGAGGATGCCATCACTGTTATTCCAACATTGACATAGATGGCTATTCCAGCTACAGAATTCAATTAAAAGAAATACAAATTACTGAAATTGGAAAGGAAGAATTCAAATTATCTATGTTCACAAATGTTAGCATTTTATTTATATACATATCAAAGGAATACACAGGAAAGCTACAAGAACTTATAAATGAAACATAAATTTTCAGAATAGATGATAAACATGCAGATGTCATTTCCCTTTCTCTACACTAAAAATGAACAATATAGAATGGAAATCAAGATTAAAAATTCTATTTACAGTAGCATCTACAAGAATGCAATACCTGGCGAAAAATGTAATGAGGGAAAGATTTGTCACTACCAAACATTGCTGAAAGAAATTAAAGAACATCAAATAAATAGAAATATTAGGTTCATGGAATGTAAGACTTAATATTATGATATATCAATATGACTTCAAGTGATCTACAGACTCAATGCAACTCAGCAGCCTTTTTGCATAAAGAAGCTGATTTTCATATTCATTTGGGGTTGAAAGGGGCCCCAACTAGCTAAACAATTTTGAATAAGAATGAAGTTGGAGGACGTATACTTTCTAACTTAAAAATTTACTACGAAGTGACAAAAATTAAAACAGTATTTTAACCTGAAGGCTCATTTTGCCAAGGTGGGTTCTACCATTGGGTGGGGTGGACCCATATCCTGGGGAAGACTAATGCCGTCGAATAGAGAGAACTGTATCTCCCGTGAGAAAGGACGGCTCCCAGGGCATTAGATTGGCAGGTGTTGTGGGCCCTAAGGGGAGGGGAAAATGGACGTGCAATGGATAGAACAAAGGTAAATAAGGGGGCAAAAGAGGAGTTATGTGAGAGTACACGAGGATGAATATAAAACAGCTAATATTACACCAAAAACATATAGGGGACGACAGACTAATAATGAAAACCATAAGACAAAACATAAGATAACTAAAAAATTTAGAAAACTGTACAACCTAAAGTATGGACCACATAGTAAGCACAAATGTTACCTTGTTTGAAAACTATAGTTTCGGAATCTGTACATCATTTTCAGGAAATATGATATGAATAAGTTAAAAGATTATTGCTGTGGAAGGGAAAAGGTTTTATGGTGGATCTGGGGAAATACTGTATATTGTATATATGAATTTTGGTGATCTAAGACTCTTCTGAAGCTGACATTATGTTGGGATTCACTTTACGGGAAGTTTTGGATCACAGAGTGGTTCAACAATGGCAGCGGAGGAATACTGATATGGGATGTTATTGACAGGATATATTTGGTTGACAGGGAGTTTTACAGGGCATATGCCCAGGGTATATGGTAATGTCTATATATACTCATAGTGGAAACAATTAAAAACAACAGCTGGGGGGGTACTGGGCTCCTGGCCGGGGGGTCACTGTTGTGGGACCTGGGAGAGCAGCGGCAATCCTCCAGATGCAACGGCAAGAACCAGGAAGGAAGGAGGGCCCAACAGTGGGCTCTTGATACTAATGGCTACACTTTTGAGCCTATGCACCTGCAATAAGAACAAGGCCTAGAGTAGCATTGTGCCTGGGGGTTTCCTCCTGACAGCCTTCATGTTACTCAAATGTGGCCACTCTCACAGCCAAACTCAGCGTGTAGATGTGATGCATTCCCCCCAGCGTGGGACACGACACCCGGGGATGAGCCTCCCTGGCACCGAGGGATCACTACCACATACCAGCTGAAGAAGCAACTAGAAAATGACCTTGAATTAAAGATTCAATGCGGAACAGCAGAATATACCTGTCTACATATAATAACATGACTTCGGGAAGCGGTTTGACCTAATGTAAGGGGGAAATGGAAAGAAGAAATGAGATTATAAGGCTGTGAGTCTCTAAAAAAGAGTCTGGAGGTTGTCGGAAGGAATACCCCTATGTACAACTGAACAGAGTCTAAGAGACAGATAAGGTAGATACAACCCCAGGTATTGGTTCTTTTGAGGGATAAAGAGACCCACGGGTTCTATGGTCATGGCAGAAGGGGTTCACTGCCATGACAGATGGCCCTTCTTTGGAGCTGGTGTTTCTGCGTGATGGAAATGGACTCAGAGGGGATCTCTTTTCACAAGAATTGCATGCTACTTTATTGAAATTGTAGTTGGTGCTGAGTTTAAGATATATGTAGGGGATTTGAATCTCTGGACTGATAATATGACACCCAGGCCCAGAGCCTCAACAGACTTCAGCTCCTACACTTTGACTTATTGGACTTACTCCACTCAGCTAACATGGAGTTGAAGAAGGTCAACCACCACAACATGGAGCCTAGAGTGTCTAGAACTAGAAGCGGGAAGAGTGCATCCAGTACCCATGTGGAATCTAAGCCCTCACTTGACATAGGTGTGCAATGGACACAACCAATCCAATGTCCACAGAGAAAATGTGGAATGGGTGTGGGAACGGTAGCCATGGGGGCTGCTGGGTGTGGGGAACGGGAGGAAGATATGAGATGTGGAGGCGTTTTCGGGACGTGGAGTTGTCCTGGATTGTGCTTCACGGACAATTACAGGACACTGTAGATCCCCCCAGGGCCCACTGGATGGAACGTGAGAGAGTCTGGGCTATGATGTGGACCATTGACTATGGGGTGCAGTGATGCTCAGAGATGAACTTACCAGGTGCAATGGATGTATCACGATGATGGGAGAGAGTGTTGCTGTGGGGGGAGTGGGGGGCGGGGGCGGTGAAGTTGAATGGGACCTCATATATTTTTTTTAATGTAATTAAAAAATAATAATAATAAATAAATATTTTTTAAAAAAACAGTATTTTATTGGAAAAAGGATAGACATATAGAAAAATAGAATAGATTTGACAGTCCAGAGCTAAATCCAGACATCTATGATCAGCTTATATTTGACAAGTTGCCAAGTATATTTAATGGAGAAAGAGTACTCTGTTCAAGAAATGAGGCTGGGACAATTGAAAATACAGACAAAAATGAATGTGAATCCTACTTCTCCCATATCCAATAACTAAATCAAAACGGAACAATAATTTGAATATAAGAGATAATAGTATAAAACTCTTACAAGAAGCCATAAGGAATTGCCTTCAGGGCCTTGAGGTTGGCAATGGATTTTAAGATTTTATACCAAAATTATGAGCAGCAAAAGAAAAATATATATCAATGGGACTTAATCACAATTGAACAATTTTTACATTAAAGAATATTATCAAGAAACTGAACAGATAACTTATGTAATTGAAGAAAATATTACAAACCATTTATTTATATGGGTTTAGTATCCAGAGCATATAATAAATTCATACAATTCAACAATCAAAAGACAACCCAACTTTGTAACGGGTAAAGATTTGTATAAACATTCCTCCAACTGTTTAACAGCATATGAAATGATACCCATGATCCATCATTATCCATTAGAGAAATCCCAATCTTTGTATGGATTGTAAAGCGCATGGGACTTTAAAGCAAAATGAATCCTGCTTAACAGAATATGAGGACATTCTCTCATAAACTGTAACAAGTGTATACTAATACAGGGTGTCATTTACCAGGTGGTTTGGGAGAAAAATACAACAAAGATAAGATTTTGGCTACAGTTTGTAGTAATATTTTGACAATGTTCTTTCATAGTTTGCGGCAGTTGTTTGACAAGAATGCAAGGTGTTGGTGGTGCAGTAATGTATGGGAACCCTGTATGATGATATGCATGTTTGTTTTGTAAGTTCACAAATTATACTATACAGTTATTGTTATGGATACAACAGGATTGCTATAACAAACTGCAAATATCAAGTTTTTGTCAGGATTAAGAGAAACAAAAATCTACATCCATTGTTGCCTGGGAGGTAAAATTGTATCACAATTGTTGAAAACAGTTTGGCATTTCCTCAGAAAATTAGCACAGAATTAACAATTAACCTGGCAACCCCACACCTATGTATATACCAAAAAGAACTAAAGGGAGGGACTCAGATATCTACTTATTTACCAGTATTGATGGCAGCATTATTCACAACAGTTAATCATCAACAGATCAATGTGTAAGCCAAAACTGATATTCCCATCCAAGGGAATATTATTCATCTATAAATAAATAAAGTGCCAGTACTTGCTACAGTAGGAATGAACCGTGAAGGTAATATGTTGAGTGAAATGGGCCATATATAAAAGGGACAAATATTGTATGGTTTCTTATATGAACTACTTAGAATTAGCAAATCTCGGATTTTTCATATGCCAGCAGAGACCTGAATTCCAACAGTTGTAGCCAACTCCTACTCTCCAGTTCTTCAGGTCTACTCAAACAAATAAATGATGACAGGCAAGTCCCATCTCCCAAAAATAAGGAGTATCTACAACTGTGAGCAAAACAATTACTACCATCTGCGCATAACGTCTAAGTCCACTCTCAGTGTGAAGCAGTCAGAGTAGACATCATCCATCAAGTCTGAGGAAGGAACAAACATAAGAGGGCAGTGTAACCATGGACCAATGTAAATTTATTGATATTGTAGTTATTATCTAGTGTTAATGAAAGAACCTAAAAAATTGATATAGTTAGATACCATGAGTTCAGAAATTTAGGGAAGGGTTGAATAGGTAGAACATGGCATTTTTTAGGGCTCTGATATTGTTCAAAATAATACTGCAATGATAGACACATGATATTGTATATTTGACAAAAGATGTAAAACTGTACAGCACAAAGTGTAAACCACAATGTATACTATAAACTGGTTAGTAGCAATGTTTCAGTTTTAGTTCATCAATTGTAACAAATGTACAACGCTAATGTAAGATGTTAACAATTGGGGATCTATGTGTGTGTGTGGGAAGTTATATTGGAATTTCCTATATTTTTAGTGTAATTTTTCTGTAAATCTAAACTACCCTAGAAATAAATTTTATTATTACCCAAAAAGAGACAAATGAGCTGGCTGCCAGGTAGGCCTTGGACAAACATGCTGCTGCTCCCAATACTTGTGTCTGAGTCTGCAGCCCACCATGCAGTATTTCTGGGAGGGTTATCTGCTACTTGGTAATCCTTTGAGTGACTAACTCATGTCAGGCAGCATTATATACAGCTAAACAGGGCCCAGGCACCACTCAGGCATTGCTGGGTTCTTCTGTGAGCTTCATTTCACTTGTCATAGTGCACAGGACCGTGGGCAGTTTGGGACAACTGATCTGGAGGAGAGCAGTGGATTTTATGTTTTACATACTGTCAGGAACACTGCAACAGCACAGTGCCTTGGTGCAAATTAAAAAGGGACATACACAATGTCCGGCAACTGTCCCTGCAGCACCACCCAGGACAACTCCAAGTCCTGAAAACGCTCCCACATCCCATCTCCTCCTCCCACTCCCTATCTGCAGCAGCCACCATGGCCACTCTCTCCCATGGCCCACTGGGTGGACTGTGGGAGAGTGTGGGCTATGATGTGGACAGTTGACCATGTGGTGCAGCGGTGCTCAGAGATGTGTTCACCAAATGCAGTGGGTGTCTCACAATGATGGAGGGGGTTGTTGTTGTGGGGGGAGGAGTGAGGTGAGGGGGGTGGGGGGTATATGGGGACCTCATATTTTTTGAATGTAACATTAAAAAAATAAAGACAAAACAAACAAATAAATAAAAAAGGGACATATGTAGCAACTGAAACTCCCTATGAAATAAAATAATTTATAAAACTTATTCATAGTTAAGACAGGGGACAGAAATTCAAATTCAAATGCATTTAATACAAGTTTGCTAATGGTAGGGAACATAGCATATATGATGAGTATTAAATTTCTTTGAAATTTAATTTTTCAACATATCCCATATTAAGGAATTCATTTTAAAAAGATATAATTTACATATAATAAAATTAACCATTTTAAAGTGTACAATTTGTGTATTTTAGTATATTCATAAGGCTGTGTAACCATCAACGCTATCTCAAAAACAGGCATATCACGACCCTGACAAAATCCCATATGCATTAGCAACCACTGCCCATTCTTACTGCTCTCAGGCCAAGGCAATCATTATTTACTTTTTTCTGCATGGATTTGCCTGTTCTGGATATTTCATTTGAAATGTGGCCTTTTGAGGCTGCCTTCTTTCACTTAGCATAATGTTTCCATACTGTAGCATGTATCAGTATTTCACTCCTTTTTATGGCTGAATAATATTTCAATGATGTACCACATTTTATTTATTCATTCATCTGGTGATGGAGACCTGGGTTGTTTCTACTTTTTGGCTAATATTAATAATGCTGCTATGAACATTCATGTACAAGTTTTTGCATGGACATATGCTTTCATTTTTCTTGGGTATATACCTACTGAGGAATTGCTAAACTGTTTTCACAGTGGCTATATCATTTTTCCATCTCTTATTATTGTTTGTCTCTTATTATAACCATCCTAGTAAATGTGAAGTTGTATTTCACTGTGGTTTTGATTTTCATTTCCCTAATGGCTAATGATGTTGAATATCATTTCATGTGCTTATTGACCATTTGTATATCTTCTTGGAGAGACATCTATTCTGGGTTTGTTTTTTATTTGTGCTTTTGTGTTTCATTGTTGAGTTGGAAGAGTTTTAAAATGTATTCTGAAATGGTTAAATTTCATTGACTCATGCCAGGTAGAAAACTGGGAAGAATTAATGAAAAACTGTGAATCCTTGAATATTGTTAACAAAATATACCTACTAAATTTTCTATAGCTTCAACAATTAACAACTCCCTGTTAAATCTACTCCACCTCTGTTATCTCTAAAACTTTTAAAGATATCTTCATCTTTCTTATCATTAAGGGTTCTCAACTCAGTAATTTTTGGTTTCTGCTTTCTGACCCTCTTCATCTGATCTAATGACTGCCAGCTATTTGTGATTAAAATGAGGACACCTCTCCTCCTTTCTATTCCCATGACCAGGATGCATCAAGGCTGCCCTTGCCCCTTGTGTAGACTGCCTTCTTGCTCCCAGTCTCTTCTCCTTCCAATCCATCCAAAATGTTGACCTCACAGCATCTTTCTAAAGCACAACCTTGATCATATCCCTTTCCTGCATGCAAGATTTTATAATTTGGTCCCAGTGTACTTTTCCTATTGCTGATTCTTTTTTCTCCCACTCCCAAAACTACAAAAAAATCATCTTGAGGGTTCTTCACATCCTCCTATAATCATTTACTTGCTTGTCTTTCTCATAAACTGTAAATTTTTGAAGGGTATTTTTAAAAAGAATATAAATGAAATATTCAAAACATTAAAATGGCATTTATATAATCTAAGTATCTTTATTTTATATCATTTTACATTTTTATTATTAAAAGTAATAGATCACAAACATTACATTAAAAAACATAAAACATAAACGTAAGACCTTCCCATATACCCCATTCCCCACCCCATCATTTTTGTAAATTGTATTTTTTTGAAGACATACAAATCACACAAAAATTTTGTTACATTAAAAAATGTAAGAGGTTCCTGTATACCCCACACCCCCAAAACACTCCTCCCAAACTAACAACCTCTTTCATCATTGTGGCACACACATCACACTCACTGAACACATTTTGGAGCACTGCTGCACCACATAGATAATAGTTTACACTGTAGTTCACACTCTCCCCCAGTATACTCAGTAGGTTATGACATATCGGATATATAAAGTCCAGCATCTGACACTGCAATATAATTTAGGACAACTCAAAGTTCCAAAAATGCCCCCACTTCACATCTCTTCTTCCCTCTCCCTGCCCTCAGCAACTTCGGTGGTCACTTTTTCAACCTCAATGCTACAATTTATTCTATTAATAGTCACAATAGTTTTATAGTAGAATATCAGTAAGTCCACTCTAATTCATATTTTATTCCTCCATTCTGTGGTCCCTGGGAGGGTGATGTCCTCTCCACATCTAGATCATGAGGGGGCTTAAATTCCACATGGATGATGGATGCAATTCCTCTGCTTGCAGTTGTTGGCAACTGTCTGCTTGCAGTTGTTGATTCCCTGGTGTGGTGTTTGACCATTTTCACCTCTCTGTTAGCTGACCTGGGTAAGTCCAATGAAACAGAGAGTAGGAGTGACCACTCTGCTGAGGCTCAGGGCCGAGTTGGCACATGTGCAGTCCAGAGATTCAAGTCCTCTGAGTATGTACCATCCCTAACACCAACCACAGGTTCAGTAAAAGTGACAGAAAAGGCATGTGTAGGAATTTCACATCTGGGTCCAGCTCCATCACACTCAGGAGCACAAATTCCAAAGTAGTGCCCTCTGACATGGCACAGAACTCCAAATCCATCTGCCATGACCATATACCCTCTGGGTCTCCATAGCCTTCAGGAGAACCAGCACCTAGGTTTGTATCTACTTTGGCTCTCTGCGACGGCTTGCTCGGTCGGTAGAGGTGGGGTCTGGCTGCGGACGAGGGGTCGGTCCCACCTGGGATGAGGGGTCGGTCCGACAGCAGACGAGGGATCGGTCTCACAAGGGGTTGCGCGGTTCGGCTGACGGGGTCGCCCGGCAAAGCCGGCGACGAAGGGGTCGCCTGGAGAAGCAGGTGACGAACTGGGGACAAGGGAGGCCAGGCCCTTGTCGGGGGCTCTCAGGACTGGAGGGCGCACAGCAGAAGAACTACCGCGGAGACAAGGTAAACACGCAAGTCCACTTTATTGAGGGAGAGGCAACAGTTTTATAGGGGCTGGGGAAGGCTGATTGGTCGAAGCCACGCCCTGTTCTGATTGGTTGCCCGGGAAAGGTCAGTGGGCGGTACTGGACGGGGGAGGGGTGGTGGTTAGGGATTGGCTGTCGCTGTTGCTGGGGGAAGGGGCAGGGTTTAGGGATTGGTGGCTGCTGTTGCTGGGGTGGAGGGCAGACTTGAGTTTGCCGCCCACGCCTGGCTGTTACTGCTGTCGGGGGAGGGAAAAGGGCAGACTGGATTTTTCCGCCCACGCCTGGCTGTTGCTGCTGTCGGGGGAGGGGAAAAGGGCAGACTGGATTTCTCTGCCCTGCGCCTGTGCAGGGAGAAAGAAGAAGAAGGGTGCCGCCCCACAGGCATTGTGTGGCGCCATCCGGGAGGAGGGGCGGCCGCGGAAGCATGGCTGCCGAGAAGGGGAGACCTGAGGGCACTCTGCGCCCATGCTGAGCTCCCTTCGGGGGTGGCGGTGAATCCGACCAGCCACCCTATTATGGGGGCAGCGGCTTGGCCTGCCGCGGCTGCTCCCCTGCCAGGCCAGAAAACCACACTTCAGCCCGAGGGGTGACCGCAGCTCCTTCTAGGGTCCTCCTGAGATGTGCATAAGTGTGACCCCTCTGAGACCTCCCAACTCTTTTTGGAAGATTCTTAGCCATATAAACTCATTTGTCTTTTCTGTTTCCCTCTTTTATTCAAGGTCAAAAAGCAGTTTTTAACATTTGATCCAATCTGTAGGCTGAGCTACTCTGCTAGTCTGAGTTGACCCTTTTATTCAAGGTCTCTTCTAGTTGCATCACCAGTTAGTGATTGGTAGTAATCCCTTGGGACTAAGGAGGCTTATTCCCAGGAGTCATGTCCCATGCTGGGGGTAAAGTAATGCACTTACATGCTGAGTTTGGCTTAGATACTGGCCATATTTGAGCAACATGGAGACACTGAGGAGGTAACTCTTAGGCACCCTGCAGCTCTAGGTATCTTTAAACAATAAAATAAAATACAATAAAAAAGATAATTTTGCCATAGAAAAATGAAAGTAGATCTTAGATTTTTTTCTCAGTGTGGTTCCTCTTAGAAATCTGTGGGGACAAAGATTAGAAATTGATAAATATCAAATATATAATATTAGCAGCTGCATCAGCATTATTGGAAATAATGAGGATCTGAGCTGGATGGAAAGAAGCTGGTTCCTACAAGTATTGTGATTTTCAGTCCACCCTGCTTTCCCTCATGCCAGGGGCAGGGTTTTGTTGTTGTTTTCACCATATATACAACCTAAAACTTCCCCCTTTAAACCACACTGAAATATGTAACTCAGGGCTGGTTATTATATTTACTATATTGTACTACTAGTACCACCATCTCTTACCAAATATTTCCATCATCCCAAATATAAACTCAGTACATTGTAAGTCTTAAATCTATATTCCCTACCACCACCTAATCCCTTGGTAACTTTATAGTCTATATTTTCCTCTATGAGTTTGAAGAATTCCTGGTTTTTACAGGAAAATTAATTGAAAAGGAAAATAGATTCAAGTTTGTTCAAGAGGTATTATCTAAATCATTCCTCCCTCCTACTCTCAAGGACACCCATATTACAAAGAAAAAATAATGAATCAAAGCATAACTAAAGATTACGGTCAGTATATTAGCTTTAAGGCTAATCTGTATTAAGATAGAGCTAATAGGGAAGCAGATGTGGCTCAAACAGGTGGAAGCCTGCCTACCACATGGAGGTCCTGGATAAGTTCCCAGTGCCTCCTAAATAAGATGAGCAAGAGAGCAAGCTGATGGAATGGGCTGATGTGATGGGCTGGCATGGTGACCTGACACAACAAGATGATCCAGTGTGATGATGCAAAGAAGAGACACAGTGAGGAAATATGAGAAATGAGTTGGAGTAGAGGTGGCTCAAGTGATGGGGTAGAGCCCCCTCCCATATGGGAGGTCCTGGATTTCATTCCCAGTGCCTCCTAAAAAGAAACTGAATAAAGAACAGACAGCAAGTGCAAACAATGAGGAGGGGAAATAAATGAATAAAATAAATCCTTAAAAAAAGAAAAAAGGATATAGGTTAAAAATTTAGACCTTTTAGTTCTCATACTCTTCCTGCAGTAGTAAGTATAATATTTTTTTTAACAGTTCCACAATGCCTCATGGGAGGACAACTTTTGATTTTGTAATGATTATTTCATTAATATAAAATCTCATCAAAGAGGATGCAGAGAAAATGTTAACATACAACAATTCTGTGGCCCAAACCTTAAACAAAAGACAAAACCACAGGGTCAGGTTTACCTGTATAAACTCAAAATTCTATCACATACAGCATGTAATGCAGTGGGTGGACACCAGAAGGAAATTTTCCAATAATAGTATCTTTTTTTTTTTCTTTTAATTTTTTTAATTCATTTTGGAAAAATATTACATTAAAAAAATATAAGGTTCCATTCAACCTCACCACCCTCACCCCACCACTCCCCCCCGCAAGCAACACTCTCTCCCATCATCATGACACATCCATAGCATTTGATAAGTATATCTCTGGGCATCGCTGCACCTCATGGTCAATGGTCCACATCATAGCCCATACTCTGCCACGTTCCATCCAGTGGGCCCTGGGAGGATCTACAGTGTCCGATAATTGTCCCTGAAGCACCACCCAGGACAACTCCAAGTCTTGAAAATTCCTCCACATCTCATCTCTTCCTCCCATTCCCCGCAACCAGCAGCCACCATGGCCACTTTTCCCACACCAATGCCACATTTTCTCTGTGGACATTGGATTGGTTGTATCCATTGCACATCTATGTCAAGAGGAGGCTTAGATTCCACATGGATACTGGATGCAATCCTCCTGCTTTCAGTTGTAGGCACTCTAAGCTCCATGGTGTGGTGGTTGACATTCTACAACTCCATGTTAGCTGAGTGGGGTAAGTCCAATAAATCAGAGTGTAGGAGTTGAAGTCTGTTGAGGCTCAGGGCCTGGCTATCATATTGTCAGTCCAGAGATTCAAATCCCCTAGATATATCTTAAACCCCAGCACCAACTACAATTCCAGTGAAGTAGCACGAAAGCCTTGTGAAGAGAGATCCCATCTGAGTCCAGCTCCATCACGCAGAAACACCAGCTCTAAAGAAGGGCCAACTGACATGGCAGTGAACCCCTCTGCCATGACTATAGAACCTGTGGGTCTCTTTAGCCCTCAAAAGAACCAATACCTGGGGTTGTATCTACTTTATCTGTCTCTGAGACTCTGCTCAAGTGTGCATAAGGGCAATCCTTCTGACATCCTCCAGACTCTTTTTTAGGGACTCATAGCTATATAAACTCATTTCTCCTTTCCATTTCCCCCTTAATTTAAGTCAAACAGCATTTTAAACTCCTGTTATTATATGTAGACAGGGATATTCTGCTGGTCTGCGTTGAACCTTTAATTCAAGGTCATTTTCTAGTTGCATCATCAGTTGGTACTTGGTAGTGATCCCTTGGTGCCAGGGAGGCTCATCCCCGGGTGTCATGTCCCACGCTGGGGGGAAGGCATTGCATTTACATGCTGAGTTTGGCTTTGAGACTGGCCACATTTGAGTAACATGAAGGCTGTCAGGGGGAAATTCTTAGGCACAGTGCTGCTCTAGGCCTTGTTCTTCTTTCAGGTGTATAGGCTCACAAGCATAGTCATTAGTATCAGGGGCTCACTGTTGGACCCTCATTCCTTCCTGGTCCTTACCGTTGCACCTGGGGGAATGCAGCTGCTCCCCTAGGGACCACGACAGAGCACCCCTGGCCAGGAACCCAGTACCCCCCCAGCTATTGTTTTTAATTGTTTCCACTATGAGTATATCCATACATTACCATGCACCCTGGACATATGCCCTGTATAACTCCCTGTCCACCATATATCACCTGTCAATAACATCCTATACCAGTATCCCCCCCTACCATTGTTGAACCACTCTATGATCCAAAACTTCCTGAAAAGTGAAGCCCAATATAATGTCAGGATCCCTTACTAGTAAAATGGAATATAGCGATGGGTTTAAAGTGTAGGTATAGAATACATATTGATTTGGAAAAATTCTACATCCTTTCTTAAAAATATTGTAATAATAAGATATCACTATTGAATTAATAAGTATGTTACTTTTATGAAATGAGCTTTACTATTTCAGTTTGATGATCATGTAAACTTAAATATAAGGAGCTGCATGCCATAGACTAAAGAAAATATATTAATGGACTCTTTAGCCCATACAATCTTGGAAACATAGCATAGATTCTAAAGAAACCAAAACAAAAAAAAGAAAAAAAAAATCTGGTGGTCAAAGAAAAATCTTTCCTAAATTCAGGAGAAAGATAATTGTGGGATTTGGGAGAGAAGAAAAATAGGCTAAAAAAAGAGATGTTTCCTATTTTACAGATTTTTCTCTTAGGCATAATTAAAAAGTGACACTCAAGTATAATCAATGACATCCCTAATTTTTTCTCACAAAAGTTGAAGACATCAGCAAAACCACCTATGTCACTAATAAAAATAAAATATCTTTGTCTTTCTAAATATTATCATACTGTCACTGTGGAATAAAATTAGCTTGAAAAATTACCTAAAGGCACAAGATGAAGTTCATTATGTATAACAGCAGTAGTGGCCATTTCCTAGTGTTCATGAAGGCTGCTCTACTAAATTTAACTCCAGTTAATAATTAGGAATCCACAAATAAACCTGGACATTTAAATCAGTACTGACAGACAATTATAGTCCAGAATTCAGGTTCCATGGCACAAAAGGCAGTATATCAACCTGCAGTATTAAGTGTTCTGACTTGTCAACAGGCAACCAAGCGGTAATTGCTACAAACAAAAACAGAATAGAATATGGCACAAATCTGGTACATTTAAATGCTTGTATGTATTGTTGTTTGTTTGTTTGTTTACAAAAGTGTGATGGTGCTACAAATAAAAACAAAACAGAACATGGCCCAACTCTGGTGCATTTAAATTCTTGTATATATTTTTTGTTTTTGTTTTTTACAAAAGTTTGATGGCACTACATCCCACACCATTTAAGAGCTAACTTGATTCATTCTTTCCCAATACCCTTTCAATATATGGGGAGAACCCATTTGCTTTATTTTCCTATCTCTTATTGCTTCATTCAACTTTAGTTACATTTCACACCATTACACAATTATACGTAACATTTACAAGCAAAAGGGAAATTTCTGGCTTTTCTATAGGTTTTCATGCAGTAAATTGGGGTCTGGTCATAAATACTATTTCTGCATTCCAAACTTACAATCATAGCTTTCTTTTTGTTCAAATTTCTCTAGAGTGCTTCTCAGGGTGTGAAAGACTTGCTTTTGAATGAGGTAACTCCTTGCAGGGCTCAGATGAAAATATGCCAAAAAGTAAAATATGGAGAGGAGATAGGAAAGAATACTCTTCCATTTAATTCTGCTCAGGCTTCACTTAGGTGCTAATGTCAGCATCTGCTATAGTAGGTAGTGAAGACAGAGACTGAGAAGATGTTCAATGACTGGAGAGGAAAGGAAGGAGGAATATTGTAGAAGACAGACCTTTAAGAAGGGGCTGGATGCCTCTTTATTATGGGGCCAAGGTGAAGACAAGCACATGTGAAGGCCTGGTGACATTTTTTTTAATATAACTTGTCCGTTAAAGCAAAGCTCTGGGATATAGGGAAAAGAACAGTGAGTTGAAATCTTAACACCTTTATTTATATATATCTTGCATGTCAAAAAATTAACGGTACAATAGTTTCAGTATATTTACAGAATTGTGCAATTAGCGCCATAATCTTAATTTAGAACATTTCCCATCATTCCCAAAAGAAAATATACCAAATGGCAGTCACTCATAAAACATACTTCCCCAATCCATTCAGTGCCCCTACTCCCCAGCCCCTGGCAATCATCCATCTATGATCTATCACTATGAATTTGCCTCTTCTGGGCACTTCATATAAATGGAATCATACAGCATGTGGACTTTCGTGCCTGGGTTCCTTTACTCAGCATAATGCTTTCAAGGTTCATGCACATTGCAGCATGTTGATACATACCTTCATTCCTATTCACAGTTGAATAATAATCCATTTATCAGTGATGTTTTGTGCTATTTTTTTAGGTTGGTAACCTTGGAAAAATTATTTTAGCTCTTTTAAGTTTCTTCACATGCAGATAATTAAAAGCTACCTCAGTGACCAGTTATGAGTACTATATAAGAAAAATGAGTAAGTGCCTTGTCAACTATAAAGTTCACGAATGCAAGGGATTCATGAGTGTCATTATTACTAACAGCACCCCTGTTACCTAAGAATGTGAAGGTGACAGAATGTAGAAACTCATGGACACGTCAACTCTAAGATGGAGGCTTCTGAAATGCTTCTAATTGGGACTAACAGGTAGTAGAAGGAAGAAAAGCAGACACTTTCCTAAATTCAGGCCAATTATAGGGTTAAGGGTTGTTGAGAGCAAAGGATCCCTGAGGCTGTTGAGCCCAGTTAGTAGATGGTCCTTCTATCCATGGCTCCAAGTTCTCCACCCATCCTGCATGCCCATTTCCAGCCAGTTCTCAATGTATCATTATGACTGAAGTGGGATCACTTCATAAATCAGACAATTAGACACCCGGGAGGTATAAATTTAGAGAACCTTTATTTACGGCCAGGCACCCTCCACCATAAGTAGGTGAGGGGGGCCCTGAACTCAGGGGAATTTGGGTTTTATAGGGGTCTATACAGAGGGGAGGGGTAGTTTTCACACGCTTAGAAGGAATTTTACTGGTTCATTTTTGCTTTCTATTGCTGAGCAAGCAAGCAAGTCAAGCAAGTTACAGAAATGAAACACTGGCAGTTAGGCAAGCTATAAGGGGTTAGGGTATTACAATTGAGCAAGTTACAAATGCAATCAAGTACAAAATTGGAATACTGGCAGTTAGCCGAGCTATAGGGGATTAGGGTGTTTACCCCTGGGGAGGTGGGGTGAGTCCAGATGTATGTCCGGCTTTCAGATTGCAGGAATAGGCTCAGTTTACTGTGTACTCTAATTTTCTGCTTCAATGACCCCCTCCTTAGATTTTATTATTTGTAAAAAGTCCTTCAGCTTCATAACAACATGAACCAATGGACCACAGTAAGAATACAGTTAATTATAACCATTTTTAAACTTAAATCATGATTTAAGCAAATAGCAGCTTTGATATCTTTTCCCTCAAAAACATACCCCATTGTTTAGCACAGCAACAAAAAAGGTAAAAATTATGGTTCCTCATTCCTGTCTGAGCTTCCTTATACATGGCACAGGACTATGCCCTCCTCAATTAATATGCTCAGCATATTTTTATTAATAGCTACTAAGTGCCAAGCATTTTTTCCTAACTGCTGGAAATATAGAGGTGAACAATAGAGAGGTTTCTACCTTCCAGAAGATTGTATTTTAGTGATAAGACAGACAGTATAAACAGTTTTTAAAAAGAAAAGAAAAAAGTTCAGATGGAGGTAATATCCATGAAGAAAACAAACAATACAAATACAATAAAGAGTCACTTGTTGGGAGGTCTGGGCTACTTAGATAGAATGGAGAATTCTGGCCATAGAATAAATTTCTTCAGTGTCTTTATTGACCTTTCAAGTGGGTAAATTAAAAAAAAAGGATATAACAGTTACACAACTACAAAAAGAAAACAAATGCCATTTTATCCCTAATGCCTAAAATGTTAAGACAAGAATAAAAGAAATAGAGACAGGAAAAGGTATGATCTGCATTATCTAAATCAGAGTCTGCCCTGAGAAGTACAGTATCTGCCCTAAGTGGAAATGCTCTAAGTCAGCAGATTAATCTCCTAGAGTTGCATCATCCAAAGAAGTCACGGACCACAGTGGCTACTGAGCACTTAAAATGTGGCTAGTATGCATTGAGATGCACCACATGTGAAATAGACACATCAGATTAACTATGGGAAAAAAAGAATTTAAAATATCTCATTCATTTTTGTATTATTAGATGTTGTAAGAATATTATTTTGTATATATTAGGTTAAATAAGCTATATTGAAATTTTTGTTGAGATAATTTATTTTTTCTCTATTTTTTAAACTTCTATTTCTTTTATCATTTTAATGTGGCTAGTATAAAATTTAAAATCAGCTATGTGCCTTGAAAACTCTTTCTCCTGGGCAGAGCCACACCACACAGCCGTGCAGGTGCACAGACACCTCCCTTTCTGCTGCTGGGGAGGCTGCACTGTGGCTTGCTTCTTGTATTAACTAAGGGGTAGGAGAAGAAAAAAATGAATGGAAAAATAGCATCATTAAATGGATGTAACAATATTCGTGTCTAACAGAACAAAAAGCAAGTGCTCAAATTAAAAAATAAAATCTACAGCCTGTAAGGCCTAAGACGTTGATGTTCAGAAATTCACTTGTACAGACTGATGTTTTGTTTAATCATGATGAAGCTGCACCTAAGACACCAAACACTCTCAGACTTTGCATCCGATGGGTTTTACTTTGGACATAACAACCTGGGACAACTGAAAAATCAAGTAATTTCCAACTTAGATCTTACATGAATTAACTGTGGACTTGTAGCAAAATAACAGTATAGGTTAGCCAGGACCTCCCTTTCTCTTTATTCCCTATATCTGAATTTTATTGAACATCTCTATCTGTAATTAACCTTTCCCAAGAGGATTCTCTGTAGCATTATTTCAGTAATGTCCAGCGGGGGTGAGAACACAGCTGTGGCAGAAGCCTATGGTGCTTTGCCTAACTCAATTTCAAACAGCCCTAAGAGGTCACTCTAGCCACTGAGCAGGGCAGATGGCCTGGTTGCTTCTCTCAGAAGAAAAAGATACCAAAGTCATACCCTACAAGCAGTGAACATAAACAATTTTGACCAAAGATTACAGAGGTAATACCATGCAACTCTTTACCTTTCACTCTACAAGAAAACCCAGGATGTTTGTTTATGCCAACTGCTAAGTGAGAAGGAAGCCTATCCTGTCAGACTCCAAGATAGACTTTGCTATAATTTAATGCAAGCAAGTACAACGAAGAAAGAGTTACTTGATTTTTTAGAAGCAATTGGTTAAAATGAAAATATACCAGAGCATATTTTTATTTTGAATTTGTGGAATCTGTTGGGAAAAGTTATTTCGGAAACTGTGATCTACCACAGCAGGTCTCAAAGCATGGTTCACAGGCCAGAGACACAGCATGCACAAGGGAAATAGTAGGAAATTCAAATTCTGAATCTGTATCTCAGACACACAGAATCAGAAAATAAGGAGGGTCGGGTCTTGGTTTCATCTTTTCTTTTTTTCTCAACCAGTTTTTTCTAAATCTTTATCAGGTTACTTTTTCTCTTCCCTTTGATCTCAGCTTAAATGTCACCTTAAGCTGACTATTTACTTCCCACACTATTCCTTTCTATTTAGGCACCCGTTTTTCTGGTGCACTTAGGAAAACTTGCAATAATTCCATTTGCTGCTTAATAACATCTGAACATCTGAGAGGACTACAGATGACTTGTCTGATTTATTCATCATTTCATCCTAAGGGCCTCCACAGCACAGGGTTCACTCTGTATTTGTCCACTATTATATGCACGGATATGATTCAGAAGCCTGGGATATGGAAGAACAGCTCTACAGCTTATACATCAGGTCACTTTAAATAAGTCTAATTAAGCTAATCACCTCCAATTTCTTATGTGTTTAAAAAGCAGAAGAGGAGTAATCCCTCCTCTATTTAACAAGTGTCATGGAAAATCAAAGCCTATTTCCTCACAATACTATAAAGATCAAAACCAAAATTGAATGGGAAATGACCTATATTCCCATGGTATACCCATGTGGTGGTGGGAGAGGAGGTGGAAGCAGCAGTCTTAGTAATGGCGCTACGATAATCCATTATGTGGCCACACCGTAATTAACTGCACCATTTCCCAATGATTGGGCACTTCCTGCATTTTCATACCACCTTTCCATAAAGGGATGCAGAAGAATAAGTCAACTATATATTTATATACAAATGTACTATATATTGACTGCCTACTCAATATTTACTCTCTTCTCCCTGACAGCATCCTCATTTTCCCCTGGGTTACCCTCTCTCCCATGTGGACATGTGTTCCAGGAGAAGCTGACCTGGGCTCCCTACTTCGACTGCTGGATCCTGAGTGGCATAGGTCCCTCTGTCCATTCAATTACCCTGGGCCACACTGATTGCATCTGTAATAGGTTTGTGATGTAAGTCAGTTCAATAAGAATGAATCTCAGGGCTCTCGTTTAGATGCTGATAACACAGCCACTTATTCTTCCAACTTGCTGTTAGAAGCGACAGGCTTAGATCTGCAGAGAGTCATTTTGCTTCACCTTAAGGAAGCCAGCCTGAAAATGGAGCTGTGCATGCAGGGGAGAGAGAGCGAGCTGCAGAGAAACAGAGCTGGAATTCTGAGTCTGAAGGTAGCAATCCCCCCAAATTTGGATTTTCTGGTTATATAAGTCAAGAAATTCCCTTTATTGTTCAAACCAGTTTGATTTGGATTTTCTCTTACAACCAAAACGTATCCTCATTGATACAACAATAAATACTAAATTTAAGAATTTGACATTACTTTATATGACATCATTCCAGATGAGGATCTTTAAAAGCAAAAAGATCTCTGTTAAAGATGAATCAGAGATTTACATCTCAGAATGCAACAGTGTACTAAGAATGCATTTTTCAGAGGTAACCTCTTAAATTTTCTTGCTGAATCAATTCATCTTACTTGTGTTCTGTAGAGTGTTGATTGGCAAGCAGAGGTTAAGTAGGAGAATGTGAAAGGAAAATCAATACAGTCATGAGCCTGTTGCAATATAGTTGTGTTTTACTACATAATGAGAGATTCCAATTCTGATGTGGGGCAGTTTCTGTGAGAAAAGAACTCTGGCTCCCACTAGAAAAGTATCACAGCAGTAGTGAAGGGTTTTTCATGGGAATATCCCATCCCAAATGTATTTATTTGTATTGGTAAGAAGAGAAAGGGACATGGATGAGAACCACTATGGAAGTGGGGGTGAAATGAACAGATATGTCCATGGTCAGACAGCCAAGTAGTACCAGAGATGGAATTGAAACCAGGTCTCCTGATTTCATACACTATAAAAATCATGTTTCACATGAAAAGTTCCAGTTGATGGTAAGGTATAGACATAAATTAGCAGCATATTAGTTACTTTAATGTGCAGGATTCCTTTAAATTTTTTTACTTGCATTCTATAACTTTATGTTGCTGAAAATTGTTGCCAAACACTTTCTTGATAATGAACAAGAATTGATTAAAATCAATTAGAATTTACTGCCCTTCAATAATAAATCCATAACTTCTTTCCTTTGCCTATATACCTACTGAATCATCCTGTAAGTATGTCAATTGTCCCCTCTCCTGTGAAGACTTCCAAACCCACTCTTATAGCACCAAAGTCTACTTCTATTCAGCAATTGTTAACTTATATTTTATTAATTTATTTGATTGCCTCTCTAACTTTGTAGACTTCTTTGAGGACATTGGTTTTGATCTTCTTTACTTCTATTTCCCAAAGCCCAGGGAAGTTCCTGGCCCTGCTGTCCTGAAACGTACAGACAGGCAAGAATGCAGTAGAGTGGAGCACCAAACCCTCTGCACTGATTCAGCCTGAGTACTTTTCCCTTTAACGTCTTATCTTTTCTACACAATTCTCTTTAATTATCATTCTCCTAAACCTCACTATATTTCCCTTTTTCTCCTTCTCACCAAACACTTCTCTACCAAAAGAAAAGCTTGAGGGCAAAATGTGGTCAGAAAAAAAACAAGGTAATTAGCAGCAACTCTGACCATATTCTTCAGCAGTAGGATCTTAAACAGTTTTTTAAAGGCAATATAATGGCCTGACTTAACAATATGATGACATCCTTATGCCCCCATTTTATGCCTTCCCTGTACAAATACCTCCAGCCTATCATAGATTTCACCCATGTAGGTGTCAGCTCACAACCTTGCTCTACTCCCCAACTTCCTTTAAGTTTATCATCCTGTCTCTAGCTCTCTGAGACAGCTTGGTTTACTTATTTCCTATCAGAAAGGTCATGAAGTATTTGTCCTTCAATGCCTGGGTTGCTTCACTCAACATAAGGTTCTCAAGATTCATCGATGTTATCACATGTGTTGGTACTGTATTTATTCTTATAGCTGAGTAGTATTCCATTGCATGTATATACCACATTTTATTTATCCATTCATCTTTTGATGAGCATTTGTGTTGATTCCAATTTTTGGCAATAGTGAATAGTGCTGCTATGAACATTGGTGTGCATATTATCAGTTTGTGTCCTTGTTTTCAGTTCTACTGGGTATATACCCAGCAGTGGGATTGCTGGGTCATATGGCAAATCTGTAGCTAGTTTTTTGAGAAACTGCCAAACTGTCCTCGAGAATGGCTGGATCCTTCTGCATTCCCACCAGCAGTGGATGAGTGTTCCCATTCCTCCACATCCTCTCCAGCAATTGTAGTCTTCTGATTTTTTGATAGCTGCCACAGGGACAGATGCTGGACATTGTGTGCCCTGCCATGGTCCACTGGGTGGGCTGGGGGAGAGGGTAGACTACAATGTAGACCACTGTCCACGTGGTGCAGCAGTGCTCCAAAATGTATTCTCCAGGTGCAGTGAATGTGCCACGATGATGGAAGAGGTTGTTCATGTAGGAGGAATGGGGTAGGGGGGTAGGGGCTATATTTAATATTTAAAAGAAAATAAAGGAAAAAAAAAGAGTATAATAAAATTATAAAAAGTTAATTGAAAGCCAGATTTGGCCTACTTAACATCCAATTACAACAGCCATGATTAGACATGGCAGTTTCTTTATTTGCTTATTTTCCCACCCATCTCCACCATCAGCATGTTAGAACCTGGCTACCCCTCTAATCCCTGTCATTCATTTGACAAATTGCATTGAATGCCTTTATGTATCGCACTGAAGATACTGTGAGGATGTTCAAAGGCCCTGAAGAGTATGGAGCCAGCACAGATGAAGAGCAAATAGGTAGGGAGAAAACACCCAAGAGGAAGCTGAATATGCCAGTAGGAGCCAGACCTTACAAGGCATTTTGGATTAATTTGGATTCATCCCATGAGCAATGTGGAAGACACCTGATAGCATTTATGATTTTAAAACATCACACTTGATATACTTACAAAAAGCCACTTAGCAGCCTAATGAGAGGTTGGCATTACAAAATTAAACTGCTTTAGGATGACAGTCCACTCTGGCTATAGAGGCTACACGTTTTTCTTTCCTTTGCAGAATGACAGAAACATCATTGTCACAAGGCTGTCACAATGCTGTGGAATTAGTTCTGCACATATAAAAATCTCAAACTTGCTAATGAAAACATCCTGTTCTCTAAGTGAGCTTAGTGAATACAATTTTTGTTTTTGCTGTCTTTTTGTTTTGAATTTTTTTTCCTTTTGGCTTTGGTTCACCACCCCACACAGTTTACAAAAATTCACAGAGGGATTTAGGTTTCTGTAGCCCAAGAGAAAATTTCCCAATGAATTATTTCATAGTTTTCTGCAAATTATGTCTCTTGAGTGAATTACTAACCACTCCTACGTAATATTCAGTAACTCAGAGTATGCTCAATCTGTCATTTAAAACTCAGGAAATTATCTCTCATAAAGCAGAAGATTTTAGATATCACAGTACTACTGCTGGAAGAGAATATGAAATATTTTGGAAAGTTTGGGGGTGGAACTTCTGTCAATTTGATTATCATGGTACATCTTCTCTACTTAAGTAAGGCACCTTTGTTTTACTCTCATTTTGAATTAATTGCACTTGAGTAGCTACGGTAAGTATGCCAAGGTAAAAATTGGAGTTTACGTACCACAAATAACAGATTTCTGAAGAAAAAATAAAAGTCAAAGGAAGACTATTTCATACAGAAATCTGGCAAGTTATTTTAAACTTTAAAATTCAAACACCATGTACACACCATCCAGTTTTTTAAAAAGCTAATATTTTGCCATATTTATTATAGAAAATTTTAAAGAAACTTACTAATACAATTAAAATTTCCTTTATGTTCCCTGTCCTGCCTGAGATAACCATTCTCCTTCCCAATGGCAGCTTTATATTTTTACTGCCCATGGATCATTGTTTGGAGTTCCCCCAAGGCATGACTGGCACCAGAACTAAGTGACAGGTCCCAGGAAGCAGAGTAAGGAGGTGGAAGAGTTGGGGCATGGGAAGGCAAGGCCAGTAAAGGGTGATTTTAGGAGTTGGTTACCACATGAGGCATTGCGTCTCAATCTAGTTTGGATTCCTGTGAGGAACCATGTAGAACACATCTCAGCATTGTTCCTTGGCCAAAGAGGAAGAAGGTAGGGCAATTATCAGCTGTTTTATGTTGCCATTGGTTAAGCATTGTCTCTAGGTGCTTTAACTCCTGATATTTCAGGCTGCACCTATAATTCACTGAAGTTCCAAGGCTTGGGAAATTTTCTTGAGGCAGAAAATCTGGAGGTGGGATGCTGGAGATCTCCCAGAGTCTAGGCTGAGGGAACATGGCCTTGGATGCACCAAGCATCTACTAGTCAAAAACAGACATCTTTTATTCTCATAAAATATTAATATCATTCAAGTAGGCAAGCCAGTGATTTGCAAACCTTTTTTGGGCAAATAGACTTTGATGTCAGACACATTCTATGTCACATATTATTCTTTTGTTTTCATGACCATTTAAAAACATAAACATCATTTCTTAGTTCATGGGTCCCAGGCCATAGTTTGCTGATACCTGATCCACAGTGTCCATAAACAATATAAAGATTTGTTTATTTTAACTCACATAAATAGCATTATACTGTATATATATATATATTATTCTACTTTTTTCACACATGAAATTTATACATATTACTGTATATAAGTAGGCCATTCATTTTAATTCCTATATATATCTTGTAAGCATATCTCACATTTTATTTATCGATTTCCTTATTTGTGTATATTTATGTTGTTTTCCATTTTTCACTATTACAATCATTACTCCAATGAACATCTGTCTACCAGTGTCACTGCTGCACATGAAAGAGTTTTCTCAAGGACCTTGAAGTGAAATTATTCAGTCATTAGACATGTGAATCTTCAGCCTCCTTACTTATTGCCAAATTACTGTGCGAAGCAGTTATACCAGTTTATATTTCCACCGGCAATGTTTTTCCACATTATCCCCAATACTCGGATTTGTCAGACTTCTTCATTTTTGCAAATCTAATGGTTATGAAATGATATTCCATCATTGTTTCAGTTTTCATATTCCTGGTTAATAGAAAGATTGAACATCTTTCATGTTATGTAATATTCTGGGATTCTTATTCTACATTTTTGTTGTTACTGTTGTTTGCTACAGTGTGGTCTTGTGCTAATTCATATGTAGTAGTTCTTCATACACTTTTTATATATTAAGACATTTGGTTATGCCTCGGTTGTGTCAAGAGTCTAATCCTACTTTCATACTGAGCAGAGGCTCATAGTATCTGAAATTCCAATGTTCATATCACTGCCCTTGGGTAAATACAAACATATCACTTAGAAAATATGGTATGCATCCAGTCATTCATTCACTTACTATTAATCTGGCATATTACCATGAACAGGTAAATAAAATAAAGACGAAAGATGCCATAACCTAAGGAGCACATTCAACTACAAAGAAGCATTAATCTACCAGATATGTTAGCTGTCACTTTGCTTTGTGCAAAGCCTGGAAAAATCAATAACAAAGAGTAGAACCTCCAGAATGGTGGTTTGAGGTACTCAGCAGACACTTCTCTCACCAACAACTTATCACATGGTGATAATATAGACAAAAATTCTGCATCGGCATCTAAGTAATATTGCTTTTTGTGTGTATTTTCTGTCAATGTATTTCAAATGTAGGGTACAGTTTGTATTTTACAGCCGAAGCAAAACTACTAATTGGGCTCTGGTAATTTAGATAAAATACATCTATGAAGAAAAAGGGGCATGTGGTTATCAGTGAAGCTGTGACAATAAGCTGACAAAAAGAGCAGCTATTTATATTTAGTGTGCCCTGTCTATGCATCCTTCACCTACATCTGTTGCTTCTACTGGAATCCTGGTGTTACAGTTAAGTACAGACACAATTTACTGACAGAATAAAATGGCTAATTTACAGAGAAAACATGTGGTGATGGTAGCAGCTCCATTAGACAATGAAAGCAAGTGCCCCAAAGGTGTGTAAATCCTGATGGCCACTTGGTAAATAGAAGGAATTTTTAAAATATACTTAATTTTTAAAAAAAGATACTTAGATTATATAAATGTTACATGAAAGTATAGTGGATTCTCATATGGAATAACTGCATCAAAGTTGCCTCTGTGCAGAAACATCAGCTAGCTACTGGCATGCTCTCCTCCATTCCTACTTAAGAGACCTTTGATTGCATATTATAGTCTTAAAGCAGTGAAAAGTTTTTTTCTTTCCCTTTTCCCAAGGACATCCAAACTATGGCTTAATAATTTGAAATATGCTTACACTGTTGCATTTGAAGGTCCATGGCTCACAGACTAGTTGTAAGATTAAATGAGCTAATGTGGGTAAATGTTCTTTGAAGAGTCCCTGGCACTCAGTAAGTGTTTTAAATGTTTTTTATCATTATAATACTATTATTATTTATTGCTAAGTTACTCTATTCTACATATTACTGCAATTATATTATTTTTAGTTCAAAAAGGCACAGAGAAGAGTCTCTGTGCTGTCAGCAGTGTGGCCTTCCAAATTCCAAAATCAGCAGGATCTTGCATTAGTATGTAGCTCTTCCTCTGGATTTAAATTTTTGCATTGGTAATATAAAGAGACAAGAAATCACTGTGAGAAGCTAATACTAAGTGAGGGAGACAAAGCATGACCTAACGCTACAAAAAAAAAAGTAGCGGAATTCTGCTACTGCTTTTATCTGAAAGTTGTTTTCTGTTTATTCATAGAGTAAATGCTGAAGTATTACATTTGCCAGATGAGTGGTAAAGTATTAAATAGCCAAACATCAGTAGAGTTACAAGGTGCATCTGGACTACAAAATTTGATCCATGTAAAAACCATCAACAAGGAGGGGATGTAGCTCAAGCATTTAAGCACTCGCCTCCCACATAGGAGTTCCCGGGTTTGGTTCCCATCCTCCTAAAGAAGACAAAATCACAATAAGCAGATTACAATCAACAAGTGACAACAAGCAGGGAGACAAGTCAACCTGTTGAGTTCCTGCCTCTTACATGGGAGGTCACGGGTCTGGTTCTTGGTGCCTCCTAAAGAAAAATAAAGAGCTAGCAAAAACAACACACAAAACAACAAGCAAACATATGAGAAAGCCATCTGGGGGGAATAGATTAAAAAAAACATCAACCAGGAGCATCATACTTGGGCATACCAGACAATTTTTTTTTTAAATGTGCCTAGATATGCTCAAAGAGCTAAAAGGAAAAGAAGGACAAAGAACTGAAGGAGGGCAGGAAAACAGATGAGCACAAAATGAATATCAATAAAGATGGAAATTATAAAAAGGAATGGACAGGGCTGAAAACCTCAGTAATAGAAATTTGAAATTTGCTACAGGAATTCAAAGTAGATTGGAGATGGCAGAAGAAACAATCAGTGAACTTGATGATAAGACCATTGAAATCATCCAGTTTAGTGGCAGAAAAAAGAGTGATCAAAACTGAACAAAGCCTGAGAACCCTATGGAAAACCATCAAATATTCTCTATTATTCAGCCAAAAAGGGATGAAGATGCAAAGTAACAGAAATCAGTTGGCTTTTATAAAGGGAATTTATTTTAAGGAAGCTTACAATTACAAGGCCCTAAAGAGTCCAACTCAATACTAATTCCTCACAAGACTCTGTTGGCACGTGTTGAGGTAAGATGGTGAGCAATGTCTGTGAGGGTTGAGCCTTCCTCTTCCTTTTAAGGTTCCATGCGCCCAGCTTCTTCTGATCTCAGCTGTAGGCTGGAGGGCTCATTTCTTTCCACACTCAGCTGCTCTGTTATCTTCACAAGGTCAGCTGTAGACTATCTGGCTCATCTGTCTTCCCAGGGCTGAAGGATCAAATTTCATTCCTCTTGCCTGTATCTACTGGTGTTCTTGAATGTCTGTTTATGTAGCCCACCAGGTGGGGGAAGGGTTGACCCTGGGTGCCTTAATGATGTGCTCAAATCAAGTCTGAATCTTAATTTAATCAAGTAAGCATCAAGTCTTTGGATTTAAATCAAAGGGGTATAATGCCCAGAGGAAAAGACCAGTTTACAAACATAATACCTCTTTTTGGAATTCGTAAATAATATCAAACTGCCACACATGCCAATATATGCATTGTGGGACTCCCAGAAGAGGAAGAGAGATAGGGCAGTGAAAATATTAAGGAAATAATGGCTGAACACTTCCTAACTTTAATATAAGACCATTAACATACACATCCAAGACACTCAACAGGATAAACCAAAACAGACCCCACACCATGGTATGTTATATTCAGACTGCTGAATGCCAAAGTTAAAAAGACAATTCTGAGACCTATAAAGAGGAAACAACATGTCACATACAAGGGAGCCTCAATAAGTTTATATAAAATTTCTCATTGGAAACAATGGAGGCAAGAAGGCAGTGTGAAAGCATACTTAAAGACCTGAAAGCAAAAAACTGCCAACCAAGGATCTCCTGCACAACCATATTTCAAAAATGAGGAAGAGATTAAAACACTCCCAGGTAGACAAAACTGAGGGAGTACATCACTAATAGACTGGCCCTACAAAAGGTGCTAAAGAGAGCTCTGTGGGTTTAAAGGAAAGAATAATAGACAATAGACTGAAGGTGCATGAAGAAATGAAGATATCTGGTAAAGGTAATGACATTGGTAAATATAAATACCAGCACTACTCCTGGTTTGAAATTATACTTCTTACTTCCTACAGGGTTGAAAAGACCATTGTATATAATGTAATGTTAAATCATTGGTCACAGTCTCTTAATGAATAAACATATTTTGTGTCATGAACTACATAATGATGTGGGGATGAAAGGGTACAGGAACATAGTTTATTTATACAATTGAAGTTAAGTTGTTATATATTTAGGATGTCAAATATAAGCCCCCTGGGAAGTACAAAGAAAATACTGGAGCATGTGCAAACTCAGAGAGAAGGAATTTAGAGTACAGGTTATCAGGGGCAGGGAACAGGGGGAATGGGGAATGTTTTAGTCAGACAAAGGGGTGCTGATACAAAATACCAGAGGCCTTTTGGCTTCTATAAAGGGTTTTTATTTGGGGTAGGTGCTTACAGATATCAGGCCATAGAGCATAGGTTACATTCCTCACCAAAGTATACTTTCACATGTTGGAGCAAGATGGCTGCTGATGTATGCCAGGGTTAAGACTTCCTGGGTTCCTCTCTTCCCAGGGCTTGCTTCTCTTTCCTTTGTGTGCTTACTTTCCAGGGCTCCAGGTTAAGACTTCAGCATCAAAGTCCAACACCAAAACTCCAACATTAAAAGCCTTCCAACTCTGTCCTTTGCCATGTCTTTTACCTGTGTGTCCCTACTCACCAAGGGGCTGGGAATCAATGCCCTACTGGCACAAGAGGTTTGCTTGAAGCAATCAAGTAAACCTCTGAATCCAATATGATCTAATATGGTGAGAAGAAAAGTCCAGTTTACAAACAGTTCAATATTTCTTTTTGGAATTCATCAATAATACCAAACTGTTATAGGGAGTTAATGCAAAACAAGTATAGGATTTGTTTGGAAAGATGGGAATGTTTTTTTTAATGGAAGCTGGTAAAATATTGAATGTGATTAATCCCACTGAATGGTTTGCTTGAAAGTGGTTCAGAAAGGAGAGTTTATGCTGTGCATATGTTTTCACAACAAAAAAAAAGAAAAAGTAAGTTGACCAAGAACTAGAGGCAATACATGATCCTGGATGGGAACGAATGAAGGAGGAGAGAAGGGTCAAACAGAGTCTACAGGGACATATGAAAAAACTGGAATATAGACTGTAAGGTTTATATCAATATTAAACTCCTTGACCTTGATAACTGCACTTGAGGTGAAAACATAATTGGATCTCCTTGTTCTTAGGAAATATATACGGAAGTAGTAAGTATTCAAGCAGCATGATGTATACGACCTATACTCATGTTAAGAAAAGGGATTGATACACAGATAGGCAGACAGATATAGATAGAAGGATATAAAGATGGACTGATAGATTTATGGATAAACAGAATGATATTGCAAATGAGGCAAAATGTTTAAATTAGGGGATCTGGGTATTTGGGGGGATGGGGTAAAGTGAGGCTTTCTGTATGTGTTTTGCATTATTTCTGTAACTGTTGTGTAAGTTTGCAGGCATTTCAAAATAAAGTTGATATTTTAAAATGTTAATCTGTCCATTTAATCCTTGCTTTACTAAAAACCAGAAACAAAGTAAGAAACAGTAAGTGCAGATATTGTATGGAATAGTGATTAGAAAAATTTCACAAGACAAATATGAATGAAGGTTATTGGG
Source organism: Dasypus novemcinctus (assembly GCF_030445035.2). Taxonomy (NCBI): domain Eukaryota; kingdom Metazoa; phylum Chordata; class Mammalia; order Cingulata; family Dasypodidae; genus Dasypus; species Dasypus novemcinctus. The sequence continues at coordinate 56,627,527 of NC_080691.1, read as the reverse complement.
ACACCAACATCAGCTCCTTTAGGAAAGACATTTCTAAAAATAATACATGTCTAAAATAAGATTTGTTCTTCAAAAGGGAGAGTTGCCTGAAATTTGAAAATACAGGAGAGACTGTACATAAACAATTTTATGCATCAGTTACAGAATCAACTAGAAGACTCCATAAGTCTGTCCTTGGCACATGTCACACAGCTGGTTGATAGAGAATGAACTCTTTTGTCTTATGTCATTCTTTTCATTTAACTACAATGTGTACCTCTCAAAACCATTTAGCTAGTAAGTTCTGACAATTCAAAAAGTATCCCATCAGACTTCAGCTCCAGAACAAGATGGAAGAAATGGGACCAGATTTATCTTCCTGCCTGAAAAGCAATCTATCTGTCTGTATTGTTTGAAACAAGTTTTCAAGACTGGGTATCAGTAAATGAAGCACAGCGATCTCTGATTAACAGAAAACAAATGAGGTGAGTCCTCTGAATGCCCCAGCTTACTAACTTGAGAGATGTTCCAGGCCACAGTGCAGGTAGGGAAAAGGCAGGTGAAGCTTTGGAAATGAGAGCCTGATGTCAAGGCAGTTAGAATCTACAGGACAGAGCACCACAGCAGTGAGAAGACCACAGGTTATCTGTGGAGGATCCCCCCTGGCCATTCAGCAGAAAACTGAGGAGCACATGCACGGGAGTGAGGAAACTAAATCAACACTGGTGAAAGAATTGTCTAAGAAGATTAAAGGAAAGAGCACCCAGCTCTCACAGAGGCTCAGGAATAGTGGTTGTTCTCACCAGACATACTAGAAAACCAAATAATTCATTGGGCATTATGTAGAGTCCACAGAAAGGTTTTAGCCTCAGTTAAGAGGAGTAATGTTATTTAGCTTATGCTGCACTAATCCTGCTCCAGTCCTAGATTATCAGTAGGCACCTAGTGCCTGTTGATGTGATGGGAAAGCAGCTTGCATCTTTCACCTATCAGCTACAGAAACACCACCAGCAATGTGTGCCCACTGACTCCATAATCAAGTCATAGAAATGCAGCTTGCAGCAAATGCAGCAAAAAGTAGAAGAAAAACAGGATATTCCCATACTACCTACCTATTTTCATAAGCTCCTTGTGTGAACAATAGCCATAGGCAAAATATGTTCCCTGCAACATTATCTATATTGTAAAAAACCTGGAAACTATCTAAATTCTAACATTACGAGAAGGGTTGCAATAAATCTATTGGAAGGGCCATTATGCAGCAACTACGGTGTAATTTTGTGTAGTATACGGAAAATTAAAATTGTGATAAACTACAAATGGCAAGCAGAAATGAGAAATACAAAATAATTACACTAGTTCAAGTAAATGATTTGTACCTATGTCAACAAAGATGGACACAAATACACAAAGATGAACAAGATACACAAAAATGCAAAAGAGTTTAAGAGTTAGAGCATGTGGCTTTTTTATACTATTTTTTCCTTACTGTCATGAAGTATACTTTTATAATGAAAGAACAATTTTTAATATTTAAAGTTTTTGGAACTATGATTTGATCAATTTTTAAAAATCTTTCCTAATTAAAAGACAATTTTAGGTTAACATTAGAATAAATGACATTCAATAATTAGTGTTACATTAACCTTTTCATGGATTGTGTCCCATGAATTTATAAAGGAAATAATGTCTTATGTGGTTGAGAAGGCCCTCAGGAGGAACAGTGTGGATAATAGCATAAACATAAGAACGTTCTTCTATTACAAAGTGTTAAGAATTGGTGAGGGAAGCAGACTTAGCCCAGTGGTAAGGAAATAATGTCTTATGTGGTTGAGAAGGCCCTCAGGAGGAACAGTGTGGTTAATAGCATAAACATAAGAACGTTCTTCTATTACAAAGTGTTAAGAATTGGTGAGGGAAGCAGACTTAGCCCAGTGGTTAGGGCATCCGCCTACCACACGGGAGGTCCTCAGTTCAAACCCTGGGCCTCCTTGACCTGTGTGGAGTTGGCCCACGTGCAGTGCTGATGCACGCAAGGAGTGCCGTGCCACGCAGGGGCACCCCCCGCATAGGGGAGCCCCATGCGCAAGGAGTGCGCCCCATAAGGAGAGCTGCCTAGGGTGAAAGGAAGTTCAGCCTGCCCAGGAATGGCTCCGCACACACGGAGAGCTGACACAGCAAGAGATTTGCTGACACAGCAAAAAGAAACACAAATTACCGTGCCATAGAACAGAAGCGGACAAAGAACACACAGCAAATGGACACAGAGAACAGACAACTGGGGCGGGGGGGGGGGAAGGGGAGAGAAATAAATAAAAATAAATCTTAAAAAAAAGAATATGGTGATACATGGGAAAATTACAATTAAGGTAAGTTATGGACAATAGTTTACAGCAAAATTATAATATTTTTTGCAGCAATGGCTAAGAAGATGTATCAAATTTAAAGGATATAAATAGGAACTCAGCCCTCCCTCAGTTGTCATTTGTAATTGTAACTACTGGGAAAATACCCAATGAATATACTAACATTTTTATGTACCCTATATACATGCCCTGGAGAACTCCCTCCCAACCATGTGTCCCTTATCAGTAACACCCCACAGCAGTGTTCCTTCCCTGCCGTAGTTGAACCCCTCTGTGGTCCAACACTTCTTCACAAATGAAACCTATTATATTGCCAAATTCAATTAATCGGCAAATGAAATAGTAATGATAGAAATAGAATATATACTAATTTAGAAAAACTGAAATGAAGTAAAAATAAATTAGGGTCTTAAAAAATAAAAAATACCATAAAACTTTGTTTTTGACATTTTGTCTTTCATGACTGTAATGGCTGTTGTCCTGTCCATGATGTGGGGGCATTTTCAGGACTTAGAGCTGTCCTACATGATATTGCAGGGACAGATGCTGGACCTTATATATCCTGTCATAACCCACTGAATGTACTGAGGGAGAGTTTAAACTAAAATGTGAACTATACTTCATGTGGTGCAGCAGTGCTCCAAGATGAATTCACCAAAAGCAATGGATGTGCCACAATGATGAAGGACGTTGTTGACGTGGGAGGATTGGGGGGTGTGTGGGGTATGTGGGAACCTCTTATATTTATTAATGTAACATTTTTTGTGATCTATGTATTTTCAAAAAATACAATAAAAAATGAAAATAAAATAAAGGACACAAATGGAGGAATATAAGGAGGTATGAGATTTTTCTTTTTAGAGTAAAGCAAATGTTCTAAAATTGACTGAGGTAATAACAGCACAATTTTGATGAAAATAAGAGCCAGTGAATGTACACATCAAATGGATTGTACAAAGCATGGGAAAGCATAGCACAGGAAATCCAGTGGAGAATGACAGGCTGTGGCTACAGGACAAATATGAGAATGTTCTCTCATGAACTGTAACAAATATATAATACTAAAACAGGGTGTTAATAATAGGATAGGTTGGGGGAAAATACACGAAATGTATGACAAGAGCTCCAGTTAGTAGTAGTATTTTGATGATGCTCTTTCATAGGTTGTGACAAATGTTTCTCCACAAGGCAAGGTGTTGGTGGTGGGGTGATGTATGGAAGCCCTGTATGAGGATGCATGGTTGTTTTGTAAGTTCACTTTTACTATACACTTATCATTTGTATGTTCATGTATGAATGATACACTTCAATAAAACTTTATTTTTTTAAAACCCTCAGGTCCTATTTAGATCCTTCTAGGAACAACCATAAAAAAAGGTTCTCAACCCTAAAAAGACTCTTATGCCAGAAAATTTAGGACTTTAACATTTTCCCAAAAGGAATTATCAAGTAAGCTTCAAAACTAAAACCAAGTAAAGTCATTGCAGAAGCTTATTTTTAAAATATTAACATGAGCATGCTAGCAAAGAGTAACCTTATAGCCCTAAATAAGTCAATCTCTCTGCTTTACAAATTAAGTCTCTTCCAGGTAATGGCTGGGAAACAAAAAAGATTATCTTCAGATTAAGTATAGAAATCTGTTGCCTGTTTACAGAGGACAAGAGAAAGTCGGGGTAAAATAAATGATATTTTAAACTCCTGTTGGTGAGCTCGCTAGCAAGTAACATCTAGCCAAAATGGCCACTGAGCATGCATAATAACATATAGCCAAAATGGCCGCTAAGCATACATAATGGCTATCACAAATGGCACCGCCCTTCTTCCTCGTCATTTTCCTGCCAGAGAAGCCTGCGCGCGCCAACTTCAAACCTGCCTCATCCAATTAGTAGCCACTTCAAATTACCCCAGCCCCCTTAGCCTATCTATAATTGACAAGTCACTTCAAGCCCCTACCCCTGCCTATATAAGTTGTACCACTTCCCCAATAAACTAGACCTGCGCCATGAGCCTGCGTCTCCGGGGTGGTTACTGTGTGTTTAACCTAGCTGTGTGATACCGGGGCCCCATCGTCACTCACAACCTGTTCTAGAAGTTTGCCTCACCGAGGCGAAAGCCGTCTAGTTAATGGCCAGGCCAGCCGCCTAGCTAATGGCCACAGGGGAACAGCAACAACTCCCACAAAACTCAAGATACTATGCTCAAGGATAGAATTTCACACAAATAAACCTAGTACCTTCAAAGCCCTGCCTGAACAGCAGTGTTGCCTAACACAGCAGGGCAGATATCAACAGAGAATATTCAGCATGGCAGGGTTTCCTTTTCCTCAGCATGGAAATCACTTACCTAAAATTAAGGCTTTATATCTTCTAGAAATGCCAGGAATTTTGTTGGTTTGGTCTACATTAAAATAAAACTCTGTGAACAATGTCAAGAAAGCCAGCAAATACATTCTTGGTCAAGGTAAGCACAAAGTCCTGGACAGGAAAGGGTATCAGAACCCTTAAGCTGCTATTGTTTATATTTTACCTATATGCTATGAAGGCAAGAATTGCTGCAAGTATCTATGAATCTTGTCTTTTAAGCAATGAAGCTTGGTTGTCACTGTGGGCCCTAAGGAGTGAGAGAGGAATAGAATAGATGGAAGAGGGGGTAACTGGGGGGCAATGGAAGTGTTCTGCATAATCCTGCAATGATGGATATAGGCCATGATAAGTATCATCAAAAATTTATAAAGATGTATAGTCTATAATGTAAACCAAATTTGTAAAACATATTAGAACCATGGTTTGTAGCTATGTTTCAATATCAGGACATCAGTTACAGTAAATGTAACATCCACATGTAAAAAGATAATTGCTGGGGAAGGAGAAAAGGGTTTGATATTGGGTATATGGGAGTTCCCTATATTCTATGTATGACTTTACTGTGACCTGAAATTTTTGTGAAGACGTAATAATAATAAAAAAAAGGATGTAGATAGACACTGAGAAAGAAATGGAAGAGATTGTGTTGCCAATTTACATACAGGGCAACAACTATTACACAGTGATGAAAGAAAATATTTTTTAAAAAATTTATGATTATTTTTCATTTTTTTAATTCCCCAGTTTATTTTTAATTTATTTTATTTTTCTAAATTATTATGAATTCTATTTCTAATCTTTAGACCTATCATTACTATTTCATTTTCCTATTAGTTGAATTTAGCAATATATTAGACTTTATTTTTGAAAAAGTTTTGGGTCACAGAGGGGTTTAAATCTGGCAAAGGAGGAACACTGATAGTTGGTGTCATTGATGGAGGATGCATGGGTAGGAGGGAGTGCTCCAGGGCATGCATATTGGATTTATAGATATGATCATATGTTCATTGGAATTTACATAGAGGGTAGAATTTCACACAACAGCTGAGGGAATGCTGAGTTTCCATTCTGGGAAACTCTGTCACACTCCCCAATGGAGCAGCAACAATCCCCCAAGCATAAGGGCAAAGACCAGAGAAGAAGAATGGTCCAATGATGGGCTCTTGATACTGATGACTATGCTTATGATCCTGTGTGCCTGAAATTTCCACTAGGCCTAGAACTTCAGGGTGCCTAAGAGTTACCTCCTGAGAACCTCCATGTTGCTCACATGTGTCCATTCTCTAAGCATTTACTCTTACCATGTAAATGCATTACCTTCCCCCCAGCATGGGACATGACTCCTGGGGATGTCTCCCTGGCACTGAGGGATTACTACCAAGCACCAGCTGGTGATGCAACTAGATAAAAACCTTGAATAAAAGGGGGAAATGGTAATGAAAAATGAGTTTATATGACTAAGAGGCTTCAAAATGAGTCAGGAGATCATCAGAGGGGTTGTACTTATGCACATCTCAGCAGGATCTCAGAGACTGCCAAAGTAGATACAACCCCAGGTAGTGGTACTCCTGAGGGCTATGGAGACACCCAGGTCCTATGGCCATGACAGATGGCTCTGGAGTTCAATGCCTTGCCAGTGGACCCTACTTTGGAATTTGTGTTACTGAGTGTGATGGAGTTTGATTCAGATGTGACCTCTCCTCACATGCCTCTTCTGTCACTTTTACTGAACATGTGGTTGGCCCTGGGGTTAGTGTATACTTAGGGGACTTGAATCTTTGGACTGTCTACGTGCCCACTCCTGCAACTCAGTAGAGTTGTAACACTTACTTTGCAGTTTGTTGGATTTACCCAGGTCAGCTAACTGGAACATGATGATGGTCAACCACCACACCACGGAACTGAGAGAGTCTACAGCTGCAACGAAAATTCCATCCATCAGTCATGTGGGATCTAAGCCCTGCCTCAATTTAGAGGTAGAGTGGACATCACAATCCCAGGGTCCTCAGGATGGAGGAATAAACTATGTATTAGAGTGGACTTACTGGTATTCTACTGTGGAATTATTGTGATTCTAGCAATGGAAGAAGTTATATGTTTGATATGGAGACAGTGGCCATGGGAGTTGCTGAAGGCAGGGAGAGGGAAAAAGAGGTGTGATATTGGGGCATTTTTGGGACTTGGATTTGTCCTGAATGATATTGCGGGGACAGATGGAGGACATTATATATCCTCCCATAACACACTGAATGGACTGGGAGAGTATAAACTACAACATAAACTATAATCCATGCTGTGTAGCAATGCTCCAAAATGTAGTCATCAAACGCAATGAATTACCATATTAATGGAAGACGTTGTTGATGTGGGAGGAGTGGGGAGTGTGGTATATGGGAATCTCTTATATTTTTTATTTTAACATTTTGTGTGATTTAAAAAAAGATTTTTTTAAAAAAAAAAAGATTAAAAAATCTTTAGGAAGAAAAAAAATCCATTCTCCTTTCAATTTGCCCTGAAACACAGTAGTCAATGTATGTCTGCTGAATTGGACATACCCAAAATAATTCTTTGTATTCATCTTTCCCAAAAAAAAGGCAGGCAGCCTTTTTGTTTAATAATCAGAAGTTAGAGTACCCTTCTAGATAAAAGAAAAAAAATCTACTCTAGTGGTTTCTGAACTTTAAAATTAAAACCCAATTCAGTAAAAATTCTGAGCATGCAGGCCCATGTTATTTTTATTTATGAACAACATACACCCTTTTATATTATGAAAAATACAAAAACAAATTTTTAAAATTTGAAAAAGTGAAAAAAGTTCTAATTTTTTTCTCCTCCACCTCCATATTCCATCTTGCTTGCTTAATATGGAGCCATGGATCTATTCTATTTCATATTTGGATTGCCACATTTCAGTGTACCAAAATGTTTGTATTATATTCAAACTATAGTTAATATGATTTTTATTTGCCAACTTAAAAAGCACTTTAGGCGGCGGACTTGGCCCAGTGGTTAGGGCATCCGTCTACCACATGGGAGGTCCGCGGTTCAAACCCCCAGCCTCCTTGACCCATGTGGAGCTGGCCCATGAGCAGTGCTGATGTGCACATGGAGTGCCATGCCACACAGGGGTGTCCCCCACGTAGCGGAGCCCCACGCGCAAAGAGCACGCCCCGTAAGGGAGCCGCCTAGCGCGAAAGAAAGTGCAGACTGCCCAGGAATGGTGCCGCACACATGGAGAACTGACACAACAAGATGACGCAACAAAAAGAAACACGTTCCCATGCTGTTGACAACAGAAGCAGGCAAAGAAGACACAGCAAATAGGCACAGAGAACAGACAACCAGGGAGGGGGGTTAAGAGGAGAGAAATAAATAAAATAAAAATAAATAAATCTTTTAAAAAAAAGTTTATTAAAAAAAAGTTTATTTAAAAAAAAAAAAGCACTTTAGTAGCCTGAAGCACCCAAGGTTACTATTAAATCATCTATTTTAACACTTACCTAGAACAACCATCTCATTTTTCTGATGAGTAAAAATAAGTCCTGGAGACATTCAATGGCTTCTTCTGTCACAAAGGCCATCAGTGGCAGAGTCAGGAATGAGGTATGGTCAAGGTTCCCAAAGGCCTGTGTGTGCAGCCTTTCCTGCACAAACCTTGACTCTCACCTCAGCCCTCATCACTGCAAGGAAACCTGAGAGGGAACTGGTCCACAGTGCAGGGAAATGGCACAGCATACAAATTCACCTTTGGGAGTTTTCATGGAATGTGTGAAGTTGCTGCTAATCCGAATTTGAAATATAAATAATGTATCTGAAAATCCAAGTTCACCTTGACGTTTAGTGACATTCTATAGCAATCTGACTAAATTAGAAAACTATGTTTTCAAATAAATCCAAGAAAAGGAAATGGGAACAATGAAGAAGGAGAAAGAGGAGGGTGAGGAGGAGAGGGAGGAGGAGAAGGAGAAAGAGGAGAAGGAGGAGAGAGAGAGAGTGAGGAGAAAGAGAAAGGAAAACAAGACCAATGCCAAGACCCTGTGCCTGTGCTCTCCTTCAAGCTTCTCACAAAGGCAGTGAGTGGTCTGTGAGATCAAGGTCCAAAACACCTGTTTATTCCAAAGCAGAATAAAGAGTTAATCAATATTCACTACTGTTCCAACACAGGTAAATTCTGTTTGGGATGATGGTTATAAAAGGAAAGTCAGTATTTCTATTATAGATGTAAAGAGATTTAAAATATTAGAGGTGTGATCTTAGTTATACTGATTACCGATTTGGAAAACACAGCCTCTTTTCCAGACTCTAACTATTAAATCTGGAAAAGGGTGTTAAACTCCACTGTGATACAAAACTCATTTTAAAAATGACAAAGTAAAACATAGATGGCTTTAACAAAAACAAAAAAGGGTTCATATTACATCATAAACACAGTTCCTGTGTTTAATAGTTTAAACCTTCATTTAATATTTACCACCTACATTACATGACAGTCGTGAGAATTAAGTGAGATAAGGTACACAGGGCACATAGCCCAGGCTAGACACAACCTCAAGGTTTAAGAAGTAATCATCCTGTCTTCCAACCCTGCTCAGGGAACCAGGTTGGGGGAGGGACATGGTGAGGTGCCATGCCCAAATTCTGTAGTAATAAGAGGACATTTTCAAGGCCTCTTTTTCCTTGACTCTTCAATAAAGGAAAAGGCTCAGAAACTGATAAGGAGGTTCAGTAACAATGTCAATCCTTGAAGCAAGGTGGGAGGGTGCACTTTGCAAAAGGGCTGCCAAATGCCTATGATAATCTGCTGAATGCTATGGAAGTCTCTCCTCAGAAAAACACATTTAAGCACAAACATGGAATTTTTTACAACTTATTACAAGGGGTCCATAGATTACCATGGTTTTGCTATTTAAAACAAATGAAAATCATTACTGTTTTTATAAAAATCCATGAGTATGAAGCTTTTAAAAAGATCACAATAACAAATCTAGAGTAGGAAATATAAGAGCGATTAGGAAACAAGCCAACTAGGGCTTTTCTGAAACCATGCCTACGGCCCCGGAAATGTTACCAGATTTTGACTAGGTTCTTCATTATGCTACAGAAATGAATTTCAAGAGCAGGTCGGATAAGTTAGGCCAGTAATTTATGTAGGTAGGGAGGGATGAGAAATAGGAGTAATAGATCAGGGGTCCCAGGTAGAAAGGAAGGGGTTGAAAAGTGATAAAGCAGGCTGATTTACAGGCTACAAATTCCCATTATAGATTATAAATCCCTCAGTTTACTTGCATGGCCACATGGCAGAGGAAAAATGGTTAGAGTGTTGCACAGAGGGCAGGAGCAGGGGTCCAGAGGTGAGAGAAGCACATGAGAGAGAGAGTTTAGGCCCTGTGCCTCCTTTTTAAAAGGTTAACTATCCCATCCCTTTGCTAATGGCCAGTGAGTCATTCTAGCTGTTTACCATTTTGATTGCTTATTTCCCCCATCAGTCTCCCAGGAGGGCCCAATGATAAAGTCTTTGGGGAATATCCAGGGCTTTTTCTGGTTTCTGGAAGAAGTCTTATTCTGAGGGGCAGAATCTTGGGGACGGGGGTCTTCCAGCAGCCACCTTGTGGGTTACTGATGTCCACGTGGACTTCTTGCCAGGTTCTAGATCCATCTATTTATTTCCTATCTTACTAGCCTGCTTCAGAAGGAGAAGCTATGGGTACAGCCAACCTCAGACCATTCCCATCCCTTCAACTGACACTCACAACTTTCCTCCTCAACATCACTCCTGACATTCACAAGTCTGGCCTCAGGCCAGAGGAATTTGGAAATGCTCATATGGAGGCCATGACAGGAACAGGTGCCAGGTAGAGGTAAGAACCCATTCTAAATCCATACCTGTGAAGGCAAACTTGGGCTCCCACAAGCTCCATGTGCTGTGTCCTATGGCCAGAGCCTCCCTCTGTGAACTACAGCCAGAGAAACAGGAAGATACCTGTCGTACCCCCAGGAGACATCAGCTCAGATAAGGGAGATAAGATGGGGAAGTCCAAAACAAAGGACAAAATAAAAGGAAGAGATTTTGTGCTCTGCTTAATCAGCCTCAAGACAAGGACATAGATGTTTTTGAATAGTTTTCTCTGAGTGCTCCTGAGTTCATGACATACTTCCTGGGATTTGTTGCACAAGAAGCAGAGACACCTCAACCTCTCTTTTACGTTGTAAAAATGAATCTTGGATAGGTGAAATCCAGATAAGAAGCACATCAAAAAGGAAGAAATATACCTTCCTTCTACCTACCTAAGCCATTTCTAGAGAGTTCACTTACTTTCAATCTTTGCATACAATAAGCCTAGGTAAGAAAGAGAAGATTAAGACAAAGGAAAAGTCCTGGTTCTGCCACTTATTAGCTATTTCCCCTTTGGAAAGGTACTCTTCTAAAGCATAGTTTCCTTGGCTGTAAAATGGAATAATCTCTCCCCCAATTCCATAAAAGGCTCTTGTTGAGAGGATCATATGCGATGGAAAATTTAGGAACACTCTTAAAATAATTCAAAACTGGTAAAAAAAATGTCAGAACAACCAGGAGGAAGGACAGTAAGGCGAGATGGGTGGTATTTTTAAAAACAAAACAAATAAAAAATACAAAAAAAAAATACATTACCACAGTCCTGAAGTACTAATTCTGTCTATTCCACACAAGAGGCAGGGCTGCTGGGCCAGGATCACTGCAATCAACAATAAAAGTGGACTACATGGCAGCTGCAGGCTGCTTCTTTGAGGAGAGTCAGGAAATCCTCTCACAATCCCTCCCACTCATTCACACATGAACATCTCATATTAAAGGGAAGCCTGTAGAGCTTGGTGAGACACTAAAAATGAAAGTCTACAGTTCTGATCAATGAAGATGGTGGTGTGAGATGCTTGAGGGTGATGTTCCATCACAGAATCTTTGAACAGCAAGCAAAAACTGACAAGGCCATATTCCTTAAAACTCCAGGGTAGTAAAAGCTGGCTGAGGGTCAAATCAGGAAAACACTGCTTTAAAACTGGAAGAAAAGCTCCTGGTTTCTCCTCTCTCACCCCCTCCCAGGCACAGTGTGGAGGTGGCTGAGCTGCCATTGTGGTTCCCCAGCCCTATTCTGAAGGGATCAGAGTCATCACTACGGAATACTCAGGTTCATAGAGGACGCTATGAACAACTGCACACCAACAAATTAGATAACCTGGTAGAAATGCACAAATTCCTAGAAGTACACAAAGCACCTACACTGAATCAAGAAGAAACAGATGAATTCAACAGAAAAAAATAGCAGGTAAAGAGTTAAATCAGTCATCTCAAACTTCCCAACCAAAAAAGCCCAGGAAAAGATGGCTTAAAAGGGAATTTTTTTCAAACATTCCAAGAAGAATTAACACCAATTCTACTCAAACTCATCCAAAAAATTGAAAGGGGAGACACGCTGCCTAACTCATTCTATCAGGCCAAAATCAACCTAAAAACAAAGCCAGAAAAAGCTAGCATAAGGAAAGAAAATTATAGACTAATAGGCCTTATGAAGACAATGACAAAATCCTCAACAAAATACTAGCAAACCGAATACCACAGCACAGTAAAAATAATTAGCTGAGCCTGCAAAGGTGGAACAGTACCTGAAAGAGCATCCTTTGTTGCAGGGAGCCATTCCCTGAGGTCCCCCACCCCAGCTGATTGAAGTCGTGAGCATCTGACCGACCACTGCCCTGGACTGAGGGAATCTCAAGAAATCCTACAAGAATCCAATGTGATAATGGCCAAGTTGAATTATGTGGAAGGAGATTATAAAGAAGCTCTCAACATTTAGGCCTGGATAGGTGTCAATGACCTGCCACTAACAGCCATCCCCCTGCTGGTTGCAGATGATAGTAGAAGCCTATGCTACCAAAGGACGTTGTTTAGAGAATTTATCAATTTTCTCTTCTATAGTAATCTCCATGTGGACCAGGATTAGGATGTCATCTCTTGCTATAAGCAGGGGACACTGCACTCCTGTACCTCCAGGATACATAAAGCCTAATACTTACTAATATTCAAAAGAGAAGCCCTAAGCCTGACCTTGCTCCCCAGGATCAAGAACTAGGGTTTGGGGAGGCAGGTGTGGCTCAACCAATTATGCACCCATGTTTGGTTCCAGGGCCTCCTAAAGAAGGTGAGCAGACACTGCACCCACTGTAATGAACTATACACAGCACCTACCACAATGAGCAGACACCACACAAGGCAGCAGGCACCAGAGCCCATGGGGAGCCTTGTTGTTATTGTTGGTTAGTGACCCAATGGCCAACTGTGATGCTGTGCTGAGCAGGATACCTAAGCACAAGAGCAACAGCCTCATCAGTTTGCAGAGTATATCCATGGTCTACTCTTGGCTGATCATTGCTCTGGGAAGAGGAGGTCAGTATGAGATGCTGTCAGAGTGCCTAGAAAGAGCCATGAAGTTTGCCTTTGAGGAGTTCCACCTCTGGTACCAGTTTGCCCTGTTGCTGATGGCTGGTGGAAAATCTACTCATGCCATGGATGTACTGAAAGAGTATATCCATCTGAAGCCCAATGATGCCAACATTCCCCTCTTTACTGTGAAGCTGTGCATGACCTCCCTTTATTGGTTGGAAGAGGGTGAAAATTTTACCAAAACTGGTGTTGATGTCAGAGTTCAAGGCCAAAGGCTACTTAGCTTTGAGCTCATGTAGAGTCTGCAGGACACTGAAGTTTCTTTACAGGAGAAGAAGGAGGTCCTGCAGAGAAAGGTGCTTTTACATTTCAGAGGACCCACATCCTGTCAACAACAGATCACCAAGCAACTTTCTACCTGGCTCTGCAACTTGTCATCTCCAGATTCCAGAGGCTCTGGGGTAGGTCCACAAGCTCTTCAGCTTTAAGGAGATTATGCTAACTCGCTGCACCTCCATGTCCTCTTACAGTCAGCATAAAAGCACAACTATGATGCCCTCAACATCATCAACAAACATTGCCCTGAGGGAAAATCCAGAAAATTTTATACTACTGTTTTCCAAAATGAAGTTGGAATCACTCTGCTAGGGCACAGATGACACACTCCTCACTTGTAAACACATGTTACAAGTATGGAAATCCTGCTACAACCTAACCAATCCCAGTGATTCTGGATACGGGAGCAGCCTCTTACAGCCACTGATGACAGGCAACAGTTTAATACTTTTATTTTGCCAGGCTTCAGTGATCCCAAGACAGGTTCTTTCCATGCCACATTTATAGCAGCCTCAAGACTGGAGCAGGCACTGTCAGAAGTAGCCTCATCCCTGCAGAGTAGTGCCCCCGAGCAGGGCCCACTACACTCCTGGAGGATGCTGGTACAAAGCTGGCTCCATGCAGCTGAGGTCTTCGTCAGCATTGGGAAGACTGGAGAAGCCAGAGTATGCACCCAGTAAGCTGCCAACTTCTTCCCAATGTCCCACAACACCCTGTACACCTGAGACCCGGTTGCAGAGCTACAAGGAAATAACAATGAAGCCCCGCAATGCTATGAAGAAGACTTACCCATCAGCCCCACTGACATGAAAAGCATGCAGACTGACTCTGATCCTTCATCAGCTCAGCCACTATAGTCTGGCAGAGAAGACTCTCCAGGATGCCGTCCAGGTGAACTTGACAGCTCATGAGGTCTGGAACAGGCTGGGTGAGCTCCTCCAAGCTCAGGGCAATGATGCAGTGGCCACTGAGTGCTTCCTTGTGCCTTGGAGTTGGAGGCCAGCAGCCCCACTGTGCCATCATCTCCTGTGTGCTGTGAACAGGCACCTGCCAGCCTCCCTGCTCAGGCCCAACCCAGCGACCACTCAGTGGCCCACAGGGGATGAGTCTGTGGAGCGCCAAGCGTATGGATGAAGGTTCATTTGATGACAATGAACTCACCAAACCAATCCTAAATCATCACTCTTCCCATATATTTTTGTTTTCACCGGCCCAATAATCATTTTTTAATCTACTGAAATTTTTCAAAATGAATAATGTGCCATATTTTGTTAGCTGACATCTGAGTTTTAAGTAATATGATTATGGAATTAATCGACAAGTATAGAAGAATATATTGAAATAATTATAATAAACAAATCATCATCATACAGTCAGAAACAGGAATAAAGTTTACCAGGGCCCAGGGTGGGAGTAAGGAATGGGGAGTAAATGCTCACTTGGTACTGAGTTTCTTTTGTGGACGATGGAAAAGTTTTGGTAATAGATTAAGGTGATGGCAGCACAAAATTGTAAATGAATTAATACCACTGAATTACATAATTGAATGTGTAAACGGGGGGATATTTAGTTACTTATATACTAATAGAGTTTTAAAAGCTATAGTATTGTACAACACAGTGAAATGTAATATAAACTACAGACCATGGTTACAGTCCAATGTATTAGTTCTTCAGTTGCAACAAATGTCAACTGTTAATAATATGGAACACTGTATGAAGAGATATATGGGAACTCTGTACTTTTCTGCATATTTTTTCTGTAAACCTGAAACTTCTCTAATAAAAATAAATTTAAGAAAATGTGCAAGCTGAAGGAAGGCCAGAAAGTATCCACTCATTGAATTCAGGGCAGTCACCTGATGTGGGCTATGGGTGGGAGACTCTTTGTCTCTTCAGAGATAACCTAAGCTGTCTGTGACTTCTGGGTGTGAGAGGTAAGAGGCTGCAGTCCTGCCCTTGGTGACCATGGCAATGACTCCAGTCCCAGGAAACAGTTTAACAATTCAAGAGCTATAAACTTTTAAGTATTCAGGGGAAATGCAAACCAAAGATGCTAAAAGCTTATGTAGAATGTCTGAAGTCCATGCTAAAAGCTTCCTTAAGATGTGGAAAATATATATGCTAATTCAAGCCTATTGAGAACTGAAACAAAAGGACCATTTAGCGTTTCCTCTCTGTATAAAAGGAACTCAAAAATCTTATTTGGGGCTCAGGTTTGCAACAGGAAGCTCCCGAGTCCGGCCAGCTGTCAATAAACCATTTTTCCATTTCAAAATCATTCCTGAGTCCTGGCCTTTCTATATGCAAATAATTGAACCTTTATTAAGTTCTACAACAACCTACTTAAAATGTATGCACCGAGAAAAAAGTGACCATTGGACAAGCGCGCTGAACACGGGGCATCTGCGCAGCCACTCCCAGAACTGGTAACCAAACCAAGACATCCCAGGACAGCCAGGTGCACTGACACGCAAGGTCACTGGGAAAGACGTGACTCTACATAATTGCCCAGTGTGCAACCCAAGCATCTGTGCACTGCCACCTTGGTACAACCAGGGTCCCCTCCTCTCCCCTGTGTGGTGGTGTGAGGTTGCCATGCACAAGGCCGCCAGGCAGGATGCCAGGGGCCCCGCAAGAGTGCAGGTAGCCTCCCCAAGCCGGGGTAAGTATGGAAATGAATGCAACGACAGAGAGGGCTCCCAGACTGGGGAGGCATGGGGGCTGCTGGGGACTCCACGGTTCCGCCTGGTGGCAAGTGCCAACCATCCCCCTCAGACACCTCCCACACAGCTTACCTTGGCAGTTTTGAGGAACTGCTTCTCGAGGCAAGCCACTGACACGTTGTGGGAGGACACCCCGGCACTGCAGGAAGGAGGCAGCATTGCAGTTTGGCTCTGGGTTCACCGTTCCTGTGATTCAGGTGAAGACAGAATGCACGCTCAGGGCTTCCGGACTGGTTTTGATACAGTTTCACAGTTTCGCTACTCCTGGGGATAGACACCCCAGTTGTGATGCTCTGATTGGTCGATCACTGGTTCTGAGTGAGGGCATTGGTTAGAGTTTTAAGACTAAAAGAGCATATTATGTAAACAGGATATCCTAGCTGGATGTTACTGATTGGCTATTTATGGGAGGTGGTGATTGGCTGTTTATTAATTAAGGTGGTGGATTCTATTGGCCAAAATATCTCTTATCCTATTGGTTGACTCAGGATCCCTCTCCACAGGGGTCCCAGCTTATTTATCAGCCCTGCTCCTTAACCTGAAATCAGGGAATTTCCCCACAGAAGCCCACGACCAGTGTCTGCTCCAGCACTCACAGTGCTGGTGCACAGCCGCGTTTGGCTCTCTTGCTCAGCTTGGCCTTACCACCGCCTCCTTCCCGCAGTGCCCCGTGTCCTCCAGCATCATATCGGTGGCTGGGCTTAAAGAGCAGTTCCTCAAAGCCGTAAAGGTAAGGTTTTTGTGTACATTTTATATCTTGGTTCAGTCTTTTTGCCTCTATGAGGTTAATAAGGCTGTTTGGAGAGCAAGTCAAAACAGCCATTTTCTGTCTCCTTAGTCCTGCAGTTTCTTCCTACCTGAAATACCAGCCTTCCAGGTTTATTTTTTAGGGTTTCGAATATCCTGTTGGTAGTCATTTGCATCTTAGCATAAGTTGGTAAGATTTATTTATTTATGGAATAATGCTTAGAGAGGAAGCCCTGTGAGGGGGTTAGAGTGGGCAGCCTGAGGTTCCAAGAAGAGATTGACATATTCGTTGAGCAGTTAGGTCTTGAGCACCTATGGGTGCCAGGTACTGTTCTGGATGCTGACTTATAGACTGTAAACAAAAAACCCCACCTGACCTCATGGAGTCACATATCAGAGGTAGAGATTTTGAGAAGCAGCTAGTTCAAGGAGTATGCCTAGAATTCTGTAAAATGTGACCTCAGGCTTGGGCTGTCCCCATTTCTTCTCCAGCAGTTTTGCACTTTATGTTAATTGTTTTGCAGTGCACGCTGGGCTCAACAGAACTATGGATTGTCAAGCTCTTTGTAAGTGGAATCATGTCAAAATAGTTTTTCCTGTTGTTCTTTGTTCCCTTTCCTGTCGTTGCTTTGTAGCTTTTTGCCATAGTTTTTGACTCTTTTCTGAAACTTTTAAATGCTTCCTTCATTTCCTTCCTAAGCACAAATCCAGTGTTTTATCTCATTATTCAGAAAACATTAACACCATTGTCTAAAAACTGGAAAGATGTGCTGTCTTGGCCTATTCTCTATTTCTTGGGCAGATAATAGAAAATTAACATACTTTGTATGTTTCTTGCTAAACTTGTTTTTAGGGGATTCAACAAATGAATCTTTATATATTGGCTTTTGGTCAGATATTATTACATAATAGATCGTTCTTCTCTTTGTTTGCGTATGAGTCCTACATGTGAAACCATAAATGTTTAGTTGATTGAAACATGAAAACTAATTCAATATGTAAACTCCACAAATAAACAGAGTTGATTTCTTCTTAATTTCCTGTTATTTTGTTAGACAAAATTTGATAATGGGGAGCAGGTAGAGCTCAGTGGTTGAGCACCTGCTTCCCATGCATAAGGTCCTGGGTTCAATCCCTGGTACCTTCTAAAACAATTGACACTTGTTATTAGAGGTTTTACACTAAGAGAGTTGGTATATTTGATTAAAAACAAACATACTCTTCTAGTAACAATAGAGATTGTAAGTTTTCTCATTTTTGATTGTTATTTGGACTTTTTTTTCCTGGAACCTGTCTTTTATTTTGTCAGTGTTTAACTTTTCCTTTAATGTTAATGTTTTTAAAAGCCTTTGAAAGTTATTAAGGTAATACACACTCCACCTAAACTACCCAGTTATCTTTGAGGGCACGACTTGAAGTGTGGTGTGGTGGATGGAATTGTGTATCCCCTTGTGAACCTGTTCATGGTCTTGGTTCTCATTCTGGTGTGTGTGTGCTCGTTGTACATAAGATCTCTCTGAGTTGTCACTTCATTTAATTGTGGCTCACCTGAATTGGTTTGGGCTTTATTCAGATTACTGGAGTCTTTTATAAACAATGAAATTCAGACTAAGGGAGAAACCACAGGAACAGATGGAAGCTGGAGGTCAGTGGAACACAGACGAGAAAGAGAAGATGCCATCAGGTGTGCGGTCATGTAAGAGAAAAGACAAGGGCCAGGGTCACCAGCAGCTGGCCTCAGAGCTCCAGTCTTTGGGGAGAAAGCATTGCTGCATTGCTTTGCTGACTCCTCATCTTTGGACTTTGCCTAACCACAAAATAAAAAAATTCCATTGTTTATATAGTTATTGTGCACTAATAACCTCGCATTGTTTATCCCAATCCATTGTATGGTATTTGGTTTAGCAGGTAAGAAACTACATAGTTGTTTATTTCAACTATAAAAAGAAATGGAAGGATAGGGCTTAATTTGACAATAACAATCAAAATTATAAGTTCAATACAATTTCTTTTAATTTACCTCTGAAGTATAGTTACTTATATATGAAATAACATATATGGAAAGTTATTAATGAATACTAATTATTTAGGGTTAATGACAAAATTTTTGAAATGAAATATTGAAAAGAGACCACATAAGTATCTATTGAGAGGGGATAAATTGAATGATAGTGCATCCCTTCAGTGGAATACCATGCAACGGCTAAAAAAGCAGAGGAGGTGCACACTTTGAGTTAGTATAGTGGAAAGCAAGGTGCAGAATATTGTTTATTAACTATTGTGCAAGAAGATGTGAGTCATGTATGCTTCCTTGTGTTATTTTTGCCTCAAGAAACCCTGAAAGGGTATATCCAGGAAACAATGTATTACTTTTATATATTATGTGAAGCTACTAGGGTATTGGAGGCAGAGATGGGTGGGGAAGTTTTTTACTATATACTTTTTAAATAACTTTTTGTTGTTTTGCATCATGTGACAATATTGAAAATAAAAATTAAACAGAAGATCTGGGAACTTGAGAATTTACATACATACCAGTATTTATCATAACAGTTTGAGAAATTTACTGCCTCTTTTCAGCAAATAAATTGTGATGGTTGGATACATGGATTGCAGTTCTTTTGGGGTTTTTCATTTCTGATTAACATTCTTCAACCCTCAAGTGCCTCTGCATTTCTTCTCAAACAAAAATCTCAGCGGTAGGAAACCTAATGGGTGCTCTTTTGTTGCATTAGCTATATGAAGAAACAGTGATGAACTAAACACACAATTTCTGCTTTCTGTGATTTCCCATTGCTTCTCTGTAAAATGGGGATTGAGGTAATGTTTTTGTTTAATTTTGATTTTGGCAAATGAGAATGTTGTAAAGGGATTTCAAATAATCACAATTAAAAATAAAGTATGCCTTTTATCTTGCCAAGTCTATATGAGTGTCTCTCCACATCCCTGAAAATGTACAGCAGAATTGCACCTGAAAGTTTGTAATTTTTGTCTCTAGATAATATTATTTAGGAAAACTGAGTTCAAGTTTTTAAGAAATAACCAGGTTCCTTGTTGGATGAATCAAGCAAGTTGTGAATGTAACATAAGTCAATGTTACTGATTGGTGTGGGCTTGTATCATTTTGCCTTGGTTTAGATATATTTGGTATATTTGGTATAGATATATAAGTATATTTAGTATAGGTATATTGGTATAGGATATTTGGAATAATAACCACCCATATCTTTGGTTAGAATTTACATATTAATAATTTAATTTCTGGTGATAAATATTTTTTATTGAATTTTTGGTAGAAATTTAGGAAGTGAATTACCTGAATTTATATGAACCGTCTGATTTTATTTTTTCTATTTTCTTTTGTATGTACTATTATTTCTCAAGATTTTCCTTGATGATGGTTCTTTCTTTCTTCTAGCTGGAAACTTTCATATTATTCAGAAAGGAAAAATTCTGGTAAGGAAACTGGAGATAGAAGCAGAACTTGAAAAATTGGAGTCTGGTTGATTGCCCATTTTTTATGCTGAGAATAAAACCGTACTTCTTTTTCTCTATGGTATTCTCAAATACACTATTCTAAAATCAACTGTTGATTTTTTAAAGCCATAAACACTAGATTTTATATGTGCTAGGCATGATGTGTCTATAGGAGAGACTATCATTTAGATTTCACAATTTATAAAATTTCATTTTATTGTATGTATGTGTCAACTGAGATAATAGAGCTGAATCCAGACGCGAAGAAAGTAAATATTGGAGGGTATGAAAGTTGTAAGAGTGTGACAGGTGACAATGAATGTATCCACCCTTATAAAGCAAGAGAAACCTTCATTATTTCTAGATTTCAGTATGCCGTGGAATGAGGATGGTAATTTCCCTATGGTGTCGTTATGAGTGTATTAAAATAATTGGGTTAAAAAACAGACTTCATATTAATAGACTCTACTGAAATATTTTGCAATGGGGGTTATATAATGGCCTTTTTGTGTAGGGGCTGGTGTGGGGGAGGCAGCAATACACTTCAGTGATATATAGCAATCATGATGCTTAATTTTTGGAAAGTCCAATAAAATTTATAAAATGCTCGAAAGGAAATAAATAATTGTGAAATAATAAGAAAGCCAGAGATTGCTACAGGGGGAAGAGACACTGCAATGGCTACCATAGGGAATAACGGAGGAAGAAAATAGAGACTTAATTAGAAATGTCATCCCCTCACTCTCCAGGCTGGTTTTATGACTTTGCTTACTGTGAGAAAATTCTGGAGTGTTCACTAGTATTTCTTACCTCAATATCTTATCAAATTGTTACATTTTCTCAAAATGAAATGCAATCCCTCTGCCTGCGTAAGATGACAGACACATCATGAAAGATGGGGGAAGATTTCAGGAATCCCATGTACTTTATATGCAGTACACTAGAGGATCAAGGTGTTAGTAAATACTGGAGATTGTTTTTTCTCTAAGGTTAGAAATGTTACCTGCCTTCTCTCCTCTGCATGTGTAAGGAGTAACTGGATTGTTTTCACTAAATTGATAAGGTTTTTGGTGTCATGTAACCTCACTGAAACATGCAATTTCTCAAATCTGAATATACTCCTGAAGATGGAAACTTGCTGTAACCGGGAGGAATCTGAATTCCCTGGGTGCTCACCTGGAGCCTCCTGACCTTCTCTATAAAAAGCCCTTTTGGTATTGATGCTCTGGGGTTGTGGCAGTGGGTCAAATGGCAGTCATATAACCACAGTCACTTCTTCAGTTAGATGGCCATTAGGCAGAGAAGTAAGAATGGAATTTTAAAAAATATGTATATATATTTTAAAAGATTCTTAGATTACACAAAATGTTACACAAAAAATATAAGGGATTTCTATATGCCCCACTCCCCAGACCTCCCACCCTTCCTCACATTAACAACTTCTTTCATTAGTCAGGCACATGAGTTGCTATGGGGGAACACATTTGGAGCATTGCCACTAAGCATGGATTATAGTTTACATTGTAGTTTACATGCTCCTACTCAATTCTGTAGGTTATGGTAGGATATGTTATGGCCTGTAACTGTCATTGCAATGTCATTCAGGAAAATTTCAAGTCTCCAAAATGCCCCCATACTATACTTCTTTTTCCCCCTCCCAGCCTTGAGCACTTCCAGTGGCCACTGTCTCCACATCACTGGTTTCATAAATAAATTCTAGTTCATATTTTATTCCCCAATCCTGAAGATTCTGGGATGGTGATGCTCACTCCACCTCTAATTGAGAGGGGGCCTCAATTCCATATGGCTGATAGATGGGACTCTCTTGCTTGCAGTTGTAGACACTCATTCCCTTGGTATGGTGGTTGTCCATCCTCATCTCCTTGTCAGTTGTCCTGGGTGAGTCCAGTGAACTGAAGAGTAGGTGCTGCAACAATGCGGAGGCTCAGGACCCAGCCAGCACAGGACAGCTCAAAGACTCAAGTCTCTTGGATGTACACCTCCCAACTCCAGCATCGACTATAGGTTCAAATGAAAGGGGCAGAAGAGGTATTTGTAGAGAAGTTACAACTAGTTCATACTGGCACATTGAGAAGTACAAACTCCAAAGTAGGGTCCACTGGCAAGTTACAAAACTCTGGAGCTATCTGCAATTACCATAGGATCTGAATGTCTCCAGAGCCCTTATGATGCCCACTATTTGAGATAGTATCTACTTTTGCAGTCTGTGAAATTCTGCTGAGATATGCATAAGCATTACCTCTGGGATGACCTGATGACTCACTTTGATGTCTCTTAGCTATATAAACTCATTTGTCTTTACCTTTTCCCCCTTTTCCCGGTTGCATTGACAGCAGATGCTTGGTAGTAATCCCTCAGTGCAAGGGAGGCTTATCCCTGGGAGACATGTCCCACACTGGGGGGAAGGAAACTTATTTATTTGCTGAGTTTGGTTAAGAGAGAGATCACATTTGAGCAACATGGATGCTCTCAGAAGGTAATCCTTAGGCACCCCATAGCACTAGGCTAAGTTGCAATTCAAGAGCAAAGGCTCATAAGCAGAGTTATCGTTATCAAGGGCCCATCAATGGACCATCCTTCTTCACTAGTTATTGACACTGCTCTTGGGGAACTGTTGCTGTTCATTAGAGAAATGTGGCAGAGCTCCCCAGGATGGGAATTCAATATTCTTTCAGTTATTGTGTGAACCTTCACCCTTTGTGACAATGCCCCATGAACCCTTAAACACATTTATATACCTTTTATGTATGCCCAGGTGGACAGCTTCTCATGTATCTCCATCACTGACACCTCACACCAATGATTCTACTCAGCCACAGTTGTAACCCTTCTGTGACCAAAACTTCTTCCAAAATGAAGCAAAGAAGAGATGAGATGTGGAGGCTCGTTTGGGACTTAGAGTTGCCCTGGATGGTGCTGCAGGGGCAATCACTGGACAATGTAAATCTTCCCCAGGGCCCACTGGATGGAATGTGGGAGAGTATGGGCCATGATGTGGACCATTGACCATGAGGTGCAGAGATGCCCAGAGATGTACTTACCAAATGCAATGGATGTGTCATGATGATAGGAGTGAGTGTTGCTGGAGGGGAGTGGTGGGGTGGGGGTGGTGGGGTTGAATGGGACCTCATATATTTTTTTTAATGTAATATTTTTACAGAATCAATAATAAAAAATAAATAAATAAACAAAAAGAAAGGAAAAAACAAGGGTAAGAGGCTTGGATAGGAGTGTATGAATGAAGATGTTTAGAAAGGTTAAAAAAGATAGACTATAGTGCAATATCATAACAGAAAGCCAAAGGTCAAAATGGATGAAGTAAGCAAGGCCTTCAGCAATAAATCTGAATGTTAATGGCTTGCTTTCCCAAATCAAAAGACACAAACTGATAGAATGGATAAAAAAGATATGAGCATGTAGTCTACAAGAGACCCACCTCAGACATAAGGACACAAAAAGTTTAAAAGTAAAAGGTTGGAGGAAGATATTCCATACAAACTGTAAACAAAAATAAGTTTGAGTAGTGAAACTAGTATCAGGCAAAGCAGATTTTAATATAAAACTCATATAAGGGATGAAGAAGGTCATTATGTATTAACAAAAAGTGCAAATCAACAAGAAGAAAAATTTAGAAATTTTATATACCTCAGTGCTCCAAGATACTGAGGCACACAATGGCAAAGTTGAAGGGAGAAATAGATGTCTCTGCAGTAATAGTGGGAGAATTCAATACAACACACTCAGTAATGGATAGAGTATCTTTACAATAGTCCAAATAACTTTGACCATGGCGATGGTGTCAGAGAGGAATGAGTCAGAGTGCTTCTTCATAGGAAAGCGGGAAACAACAAATATGAATCACCACAGCACTCCCACCAGTCCTTAACCCATAGCCAGGCACTGGTTGAATACTTTCCATGACTGATCCCTTTTAATCCTCACAATGATACTATGAGATTTGTCTTTATAGGATTATTGTGAGGAGCCACCTGAGGCTCAGAGAGGTGAAGTGACTTCCCAAGACACACTGTTAGTTTGTGACAGAGTCAGAGCTGTGGAAAAGTGAGGTGCTCACCATGTGAAGGTCAGTTCTGGGTCTTGCTGGGGGGTGGCCAAGTCTCTGTAGCTGTATCGGAAGTTGGTGATGAAAGAGAAGTCCCCACCCTGGAAGGCAGGCACCGCTACCCAGAGACTTCTCCATCCTGCCCACTTTGACTTCTTCTTATATGCCAATCTTGGCTAAATTCAAAGCTGACTCATTTCCACACTGAGGATGGGACAAAGGAGGAACATTTGATTCCATTTGCTGCTCTGACACAGATTGACGAAATTTAAAAGAATGATAAAACCCATGGCTGCCAGGATGTAGGGAGGCCCGCACCTTCATAGACTGCATGTGACAACTTAATTGAAACAGCCTCCTATGGGGGTGTTAGGGTTGAATGGGACCTCATATATATATATATTTTTTTTAATGTAATATTATTACAAAGTCAATAAAAAAAATTAAAAAAAAGAATGAATGTGAATACCCCCTTATCATTATATGGAAAAATTAATTCAAAATAGATCAAAGATCTAAATATAAGAGCTAATACCATACAACTCTTAAAATAAAAGAGATAACTAACTTTAAAAAAAATTTATCTGACTCTAGTTATTACAATTTTATGCATGCACACCCTTCAAGCAACCCTATTCCTGGGATTCTATATTGAGTGTATGAAGAGCATTAGACTATTCAAAGACACATATGATGTCCACTTTAACACTGTTTAGGTGACAACAGAAAGGAATCAAATCAAGTTCCATCAGAAATGAGAGGCTGAGTCTCTTTGGGAGCAAGCCTCCCTTCAGGTACATTACACAGCCCAGTCCTATGGTCATGAAGAGGTCCTCAACATGGCAGATTACAGAGACTGGGTACAGTATTACCCACTCACTCCACTTTGGAAAATACAGTCATGCTAAGCATGATGATTAGTAAGGGGAGGGTAATGGAAGGACAATCAAGCACAGGATACCTATGTTCAAATGATTAAAATAACCAAACAGTTGCAAAATGCAGACACTCATGGTCTAACATGAAGTTAAACACACTATAAAAACCTCTTTTCAGATATTTCTATGAATATAGGAAAAGTGACTTTGCACCTGGTCAAGTCAGGGGCTGGGCTATGGGAATAAGGGAATGATGTTTGCCCAGATATTTTGAGAGTGGGACCATGGATCAATAATCAGGAAAGCCCTGGTAGGAAGCCAGGGGATTTATCAAAGTGAAGTCTGGGAATTGTGCATTAGCTGTCTTTGGTCCCTATGTATAGAGACCACTCTCCACCCACTCTCACCTCAAGGCAGCATTGACCTTTGTTGACAGAATGATGCACCTGCTCCTGACTTGGAATGTAGATGTGTAGATGACTCTGTCATCCAATTCCTGACAAATTTTCTGCGTGGATGTCTGTGGAGACAGTGAGCCGCAGCCAAGTCAGGAAGCATCAGGACCCTGTCTGGCCATTGCCACAGCACAGATGGACCACACCATATGCTCTCTGTTATCCAGATTGGAAACAGTACTCTTCA
Organism: Dasypus novemcinctus; assembly: GCF_030445035.2. Classification (NCBI taxonomy): domain Eukaryota; kingdom Metazoa; phylum Chordata; class Mammalia; order Cingulata; family Dasypodidae; genus Dasypus; species Dasypus novemcinctus. The sequence goes on along the minus strand of NC_080691.1, from coordinate 56,601,514 downwards.
CAAACCTCCAGCTCTTGATGAAAGGAGATAACAATTGAGAATGAGCATGCAGGTAGATAATCATCATTCCAACACTACTTTTTCTGCCTTGGCAGCAATGGTGTATGTGTGAACACTATAGGGCCACAATCTTCTACCTCCCCTAAAGCCTGCTCCTGCTCAGGGCCTGTCCAGTCCTCATCCCCCTACACACACACATGCTAGGAGTGGGAACTGCTGTGAGACTGCTCAGAAAGTAGCAGAAATATTCACATTGTCTTCATTCCCCTACTCTGTGTCTCCCTGTGTTACCTTTGGGAGTCTTCTGATAAATGGCCAGTCTTCTGGGAAAGGGCTCAGCCAGACACTGGAGCAATGGAAATGCTCTCATGTTAGGTTTTCCTGAGGCAAGAGTCTTGGAAAGTAGGGAAACAAGATGTCTTGTTCTCTTGAGGGACTCTGCTCAAGTGAGCTTGGTAGAGGGCTGTCTTTGGATTGTGGTTTCCTGGTTACCAGTGTTCCAAATTCTGTTGGGTTATATCTCCAAGGAGGTAAGGTCCCTTCCTGGAATCTCTGCCTCTGCCCCTCCTTGGATAAAACCTGACCTAAGATCTCCCCTGGGATACTGACTCTTCACCTTTTTCTCACATCTCATTTATGAAATCTACAGGTAATTAACACAGTTATCCCTGCAGGCCTTGATGTATTTGTTAAAACTTAGTATTGAATTAAATAGGGATATTATGAAAAATTTTTCTTTTCTTGACTTTTATCTTATAGGCATTTGGTTTCTCACCATTAAGTATGATAGTATCTATATCATAGATGCCACTTACTGTGTGCCCATCCTGTATTTCTGACCTGACTATATATTTTTTTCTTTGTGTATTCTCTTAATATGGTTAATTACACTGTTCTACTTTACATATTATGAATCTTTCTTACTACTTTAGGATTAATATACTTATTGTTAAATTTATATCCTATTTTTTTCTATTGCAAAATTCTCTCTTCTGGCAGTACAAACTGGCCTGGAGTCAATTTTCTCTGATATAATTATAGCCACACCGGCTTTAATAAGATTAGTGATTCCAAGTGTTACAGAACATCTGTAAACTATCCTGCCTACAATGGAGGCACCTGGGAAGGTAGAATGGAAAAAGAAATACATGACCCAGGTAAATCTTGTCAATGTGTTATTTGAACTCCGGATGACATTTGCTATCAGACAGAAAATGGAGACAAGTGTCCCTTGGAATGTTTTTAGTAAGATATATTGGAGATTACTAGTTCAATTACAGTAAGTAAACTTTATATATTTTGAATTGTTCAGTCATGGCCTGAAGGTAACATCGTCCTTGGGGATGTAATTATTATAGTAACACATTTTTACGTATGTAGAAATACATCCCAAAGATCTCTGAAACCTTCCCTTGTAGCCCCTGAATTCACCATATTTAGCTTCTAGATGGGTTAGATTTGTAAGCATCCAGAGTAAAGATTGTATTGGATGAGCAAATTAATGATAATAGCAGTGCTACATATATATATCTAAGACTCCAGGAAAACCCGATTAACCAACTACAGGTAAAACATTATGAACATGCAGTATCTGCAGAAGGGCAGTCTGAGAGCTGAAGATTTTGGCCTTCTTTCACTGTGGAAGATACACAGTAAGAGGTTGCAAATGAGATCCCAGACACAAACCTACCCTGAAAGAAGAAAGAGGGCTCTGGGCTGCAGGGGACACTTTGTGCTCAGCACCAGGAGCAGGAGCAAATTGGAGAATACGTGCTGGGTTCTCTTAAGGTCTAGCCTTGCTTTCAATATGGCAGGTTCGCTCAGGGAATCTCACTATAATTATGATTATTTGCTTACCATAGTCATCTCTTAACTAGAAATGTTTCATTTCAGGAAATATACTCTCGTGTCCAAAAATTACAGTTTCTTTTATTAGGTCAAGAATGATTTTAGTCAGCCAAAGGACTGCTGAGGCAAAATACCAGAAATTGGTTGGTTTTTATAAAGGGTATTTATTTGGGGTAGGAACTTACAGATGTCACGCCATAAAGCAGAAGTTAGTTTCCTCACCAAAGTCTATTTTCATGTGTTGGAGCAAGGTGGCTGCTGACTCCTGTGACGGTTCAGCTTTCCTGGGTTCCTCCCTTCCAAGATCTTCCTTCTCTTCCTTCTGTAACCTTACATTCTTGGGCTCCAGCTTAAGTCTTCAGCCTCAAACTCCAACATCAAAACCCCTCAACTCTGTCCTTGGCCATGCGTTTTATCTATGAGTCCCTACCCTGCAACGTGTGGTGACTCAACACCCTAATAATGTGGCCCAATCACAATCAAAGTCCAAATCGTAACTCAATCATGGCAAGGTAGAGACCAGATTACAAACATAATCCAAAATCTCTTTGGAATTCATAACCATATCAGATTGCTACATTCCACCCTGTGAATTCAAAAAAGATAGGGTATTTGAAAATCCTTAAATCAGTAACAATGCAAGTACTAAATCATATTGCAAACAATTGAAAGAAATAGTTTGTCTTGGGGCAAAATCCTGCCTGCAATAGACCTCTGAAAACTTTTGAAACAATTTATGTTTCCAGTACAGAAATGGACAGACATAGGATAAACATTTTCATTACAATGAGGAAAACATGAGTCACTGGTCCTCTACTGTTCAGTAAACCTGCAAAGCATCCATCTTTTTATTTCAGCCTGAAAGTCATTCTTAGATTATGGTTTCTTCTCCTTGATGCCTTATGGGAACCCACCCTTTCCACATGCTTGCTAAATGACCATTTTCTTGGTTCCACCCTCATTAAGCATCTGGGTGTTGACCAAGCTTCTGACTTTATCCTCCAAGAGTGTTGCAGTGATTGCCAGACCTCACCCAAACTTTGGGTTAGAGTCTTAACCCCCTCGTACAGTGACATGAAGACAACATCCCCCCTTACCTTTGACATAGAGGCTTAACCCTCTTGGAGCTATGAGTTGATCACCTGGTCTTCCCTAATACTTGGGGGATAAGGCCACCCCTCTCAGACCTGTGGGTGCTGACCTTAACTGCCCTAATCATTGGGGAATGTTCTCCACCCTCTCCATATCTTGGGGCAGCAAAACTCTCCCAGAATATCAGGCATGACCATGACTTCTTCAAATGGTGGGGCAAACTCACCATCTCTCTACACATGGGTGGGGTTTCTCTCTTGGCCCAAGGTAATGCCCTAATTCCAGATCTCAGCTTCCATGGTTTTCCTCTTAAAGCTCTTTCTCCTTCAATCTCTCCTTTCCATGTCCTTTTTATTCCAGGATGACAGTAGTTTTGGTCATACACCTCTATCAAAAAGTCTGTTAGTTTAGCATGCAGGAAGCAGGGGTCTAAGCAATCAGACAGTTAAGACTTTCCACAAGCCTTTCCTGCATAAGTGCATCTTTAATCTGGATTTACCAGTTCCAAGTTTATTTAAGTCCTCCAATGGGGCACTTTCATCTGGGATCTTGATTTCCAGAAGCTTGGAATTCCCAGAATCAGTTTCTTTGCTCTTTGTACCTGACAGTTCAGTCCTCAGCATATCACTGTCATTTACCATTTTGGTAGAAGCTGTAAGCAGAAACCAAGCCACATTCTCAGGTTTACTTTGGAAATTTCTTCAGCTAGATGCCCAGGCTTGCCATTTTCAAATTCTGCCTTCCATAAAACACCAGGCATTGATCTTGCTAAGTTCTTTGCAACTTTAAAACATAGATTGCCTTTCCTCCAATTTCCCATAATAATTTCACCATTTACTTTTAAGGCATCATAAAAAGTCTCTTTAGTATCCATATTTTTATCAACAGTCTCTACAAAGTGATCCAGGCTTTTTCCATCTCACAATTCCTCCAAAAAATTGCCCTTACCCACTTATAAAACTGCTCCAGCATTTTGGTAATTTTTCTTTATTCATTTTTTAAAAAATATTACATTCAAAAAATATGAAGTCCCATTTAACCCCACCGCCCCCATCCCCCACTCTCCCCACAGCAACACTCTCTCCCATCATCATGACACATCCATTGCATTTAGTAAGTACATCTCTGGGCATCGTTGCACCTCATAGTTAATGGTCCACATCATAGCGCACACACTCCCACGTTCCATCCAGTGGGCCCTGGGAGGATCTACAATGTCCCGTAATTGTCCATGAAGCATCACCCAGGGCAACTCCAAGTCCCCAAAACGCCTCCCCATCTCATCTCTTTCTCCCATTCCCCGCACCCAGCAGCCACCATGGCCACCCTTCCCACACCAATGCCACATTTTCTCTGTGGACATTGGATTAGTTGTGTCCATTACACATCTATGTCAAGAGGGGGCTTAGATTCCACATGGATACTGGATGCAATCCTCCTGCTTTCAGTTGTAGGCACTCTAGGCTCCATGGTGTGGTGGTTGACATTCTTCAACTCCATGTTAGCTGAGTGGGGTAAGTCCAATAAATCAGTGTGTAGGAGTTGAAGTCTGTTGAGGCTTAGGGCGTGGCTATCATATTGTCATTCCAGAGATTCAAATCCCCCAAATATATCTTAAACCCCAACACCAACTACAATTCCAGTAAAGTAGCATTAAAGTCTTGTGAAAAGAGATCCCATATGAGTCCAGTTCCATCACGCAGAAACACTGGCTCCAAAGAAGGGCTAACTGACATGGCAGTGAATCCCATCTGCCATGACCATAGAACCCATGGGTCTCTTTAGTCCTCAAAAGAACTAATACCTGGGGTTCTATCTACTTTATCTGTCTCTGAGACTCTGCTCAGGTGTGCATAAGGGTAATCCTTCTGACAACCTCTAGACTCTTTTTTAGAGACTCATAGCCATATAAACTCATTTCTCCTTCCTATTTCCCCCTTACATTAGGTCAAACAGCATTTTAAAGTCATGTATTTATATGTAGACAGGGATATTCTGCTGATCCGCATTGAACCTTCAATTCAAGGTCATTTTCTAGTTGCATCTTCACCTGGTATTTGGTAGTGATCCCTCAGTGCCAGGGAGGCTCATCGCAGGTGTCATGTCCCATGCTGGGGGAATGCACTGCATCTGCATGCTGAGTTTGGCTTCGAGACTCGCCACATTTGAGTACATGAAGGCTGTCAGGAGGAAACTCTCAGGCACAATGCTGCTCTAGGCCTTGTTCTTATTTCAGGCGTATAGGCTCACAAGCATAGTCATTAGTACCAGGAGCCCACTGTTGGACCCTCATTCCTTCCTGGTTCTTACCGTTTCACCTGGGGGACTGCCACTGCTCCCCTAGGGACCAGGACAGAGCCCCCCCTGGACAGTAACCCAGTACCCCCCCAGCTGTTGTTTTTAATTGTTTCCTCTATGAGTATATCCAAACATTACCATGCACCCTGGACATATGCCGTGTATAACTCCTGTCAACCATATATAGCCTGTCAATAACATCCCATACCAGTATTCCTCTGCCGCCATTGTTGAACCACTCTGTGATCCAAAACTTCCCGTAAAGCGAAGCCCGATATAATGTCAGGTTCCCTTACTAGTAAAATGGAATATAGCGATGAGTTTAAAGCTTAGATCTAGAGTACGTTTTGATTTGAAAAAATTCTACTTTCTATCTTTTTCTTTTCTTTTTTCCTAATTATTGAGTTTCTCTTCACAAGAGTCTTATATCACAGTAATTCATATATACAATATACAGTACTCCCACATATCCACCATAAAACCTTTTCACTTCCACAGTGATAATCTTTTAACTTATTCATATAATATTTACTGAAACTGATGTACAGACTCTGGAACAATAGCTTTCAAACAAGGTGACATCTGTGCTTACAGTGTGGTTCATACTTTAGGATATACAGTTTTCTAAATTTTTTAGTTATCCTATGTTTTACATTATGGTTTACATTATTAGTTGTCGTCCCCTATATGTTTTTGGTGTAATATTACATGTTTTATATTCATCCTCGTGTACTCTCGAGAAACTCCTCTCTTGCCCCCACATTTACCTTGGTTCCATCCATTCAACATCCATTTTCCCCTCCCCTTGGGGCCCACAGAGACAGCCAATCTCCTTTTCCCGAGGAGCCACGTCCAGATATACTTGCAACAGTGTTCAGGGCCTGACTTGCTCAACTGCCCTAATGCCCTGGGAACCACCCTTTCTCTCGTGAGATGCAGTTCCCTCTATTTGATGGCATTAGTCCTCCCCAGGATGTGGGTCCACCCCCACTCTCACTTCTTGGGTCTCTACCCAATGGTACAACTCACCCTGGCAAAATGAGCATTGAGACATTCCCCAGGAGTCCATCCCGCATCAGACCATTCCCTCCAAGCATCCTAAACAGGTAACACTCCTAATTATATTTTGATACGATTTTCTCAGCATTTTACTCTGAACCAACACCTGACACTCTCCTATGTTCGTATGTTGCCCCTCCCTCCCCCCAAATTTTTGGGCAATATTACCCATCTGCCCATCCCCAGCCCCCCTCAAAACCGCAAAGCCCCACCCAAAGGCAACTCCTTGCCCCCATTTTATCTCTTCTTTGTGCTCATACTTACCGCCAGCTCATCATAGATTCCACCCCTGCAGACATCGACTCACATTCTTTCTCCAACCCTGATTTCCTGTAAGCCTATTTTCCAGTCTCTAGGTCTCTGAGGCAGCTTGCTTATTTCATATCATTGAGGTCATGTAGTATTTAGCCTTCAATGCCTGGGTTGCTTCACTCAACATAAGGTTCTCAAGATTCATCCATGTTATCACATGTGTTTGTAGTGTATTTGTTCTTCCAGCCGAGTAGTATTCCATTGTGTGTATATATACCACATTTTATTGATCCACTCATCTGTTGATGGGCATTTGGGTTGATTCCAACTTTTGGCGATAGTGAACAATGCTGCTATGAACATTGGTGTGCATATATCGGTTTCTGTCCTTGTTTTCAGTTCTGCTGGTTATATACCCAGAAGTGGTATTGCTGGGTCATGTGGCAAATCTATAGTTAGTTTTTTGAGGAACCGCAAAACTGTCCTCCAGAATGGTTGGATCCTTCTGCATTCCCACCAGCAGTGGATGAGTGTTCCCGTTTCTTCACATCCACTCCAGCATTTGTATTCTTCTGTTTTTTTCATAGCTGCCAATCTTATGGGAGTAAGATGGTATCTCATTGTAGTTTTGATTTGCATTTCACTGATGGCTAGAGATTTGGAGCATTTTTTTCATGTGCTTTTTAGACATTTGTATTTCTTCTTGGGAGAAGTGTCTGTTAAATCTTTTTCCCATTTTTTAAATGGGTTTATCTTTTTATTTTCAAGATATAGGAGTTCTTTATATATGCAAGTTATAAGTCTCTTATCAGGTATATGGTTGCCAAATATTTTCTCCCATTATGTAGGTTCCCTTTTTACTTTCTTGACAAACTCCTTTGAGGTGCAGAAGGCTTTAATTTTGAGGAAGTCCCATTTATCTATTTGTTCTTTTGCTGCTCATGCTTTTGGTGTGATATTCATGAAGCCATTTCCTGTTACAAGGTCCTGTAGATGTTTCCCTACACTGCTTTCCAAGATCTTTATGGTCTTGGCACTTATATTTAGGTCTTTGATCCATCTAGAGTTGATCTTTGTATAAGGTGTGAGATGGTAATCCTCTTTCATTCTTCTACATATGGATATCCAGTTCTCCAGGCACCATTTGTTGAATAGGCCATTCTCTCCCAGTTGAGAGGGTTTGGGGCTTTATCGAATATTATATGGCTATATATATGAGGTTCTATATCAGAACTTTCAATTCGATTCCATTGGTCTGTGTGTCTCTCCTTATGCCAATACCATGCTGTTTCACTACTGTAGCTTTGTAGTATGTTTTGAAGTCAGGAAGTGTGATTCCCCCAATTTCGTTTTTCTTTTTAATATGTCTTTAGCTATTCTGGGCCTCTTTCCTTTCCAAATAAATTTCATAGTTAGTTTTTCTAGTTCCTTAAAGAAGACTGTGTTGATTTTTATTGGGATTGCATTGAATGTGTAGATCAGTTTTGGTAGGATAGACATCTTAATAATATTCAGTCTTCCTATCCTTGAACAAGGAATATTCTTCCATTTATTTAGGTCTTCTTTGATTTCCTTGAACAGTCTTGTGTAGTTCTCAGTGTATAAGTTTTTTACCTCTTTAGTTAAATTTATTCCTAAGTATTGGATTTTTTTATTTACTATTGTGAATGTATTTGTTTCTTGATTTCCTCCTGATCTTGCTCCTTGATTTCCTCCTGATCTTGCTCATTATTAGTGAACAGAAATGCTACTGATTTTTGGGTATTGATCTTATAATCTGTGACTTTACTAAATTCATTTATGAGTTCTAGAAGCTTTGTTGTAGACCTCTCAGGTTTTTCTATTTGTAGGATCATGTCATCTGCAAATAATGAAATTTTGACTACTTCCTTTCCAATTTGAATGCCTTTTATATCAGGTTCTTGCCTCAGTGCTCGAGCAAGTACTTCTAAGACAATGTTAAATAGAAGGGGAGACAGTGGCATCCTTGTCTTGTTCCTGACTTTAGAGGTAAGGATTTTAGGATTTCTCCATTGTAAACAATGTTGGCTGTAGGTTTTTCATATATACTCTTTATCATGTTCAAAAAATTTCCTTGTATTCCGATCTTTTGGAGTGTTTTTATCAAGAAAGGGTGCTGAATTTTGTCAAATGCTTTTTATGCATCTATAGATATAATTACGTGATTTTTTTCCTTCAGTCTGTTTATATGGTGTATTACATTGATTGAATTTCTTATGTTGAACCTTCCTTGTGTACCTGGAATGAATCCCACTTGGTCATGGTGTATAATTCGTTTAATGAGTTGTTGAATACAATTAGGAAGTATTTTAAGTATTTTTGCTTCTAAGTTCATTAGAGAAACTGGTCTGCAATTTTCATTTCTTGTGGTGTGTTTGTTTGGCTTTGGTACTAGGGTAACTTTGACATCATAGAAGGAGTGAGCCAATGTTCCTTCTGTTTTGATTTTGTGGAATAGTTTCAGCAGGATTGATGTTAGTTGTTTCCGGAATGTTAGGTAGAATTCACCTGTGAAGCCGTCTGGACCGGGCTCTTCTTAGTTGGGAGGTTTTTAATGACTAATTCTATCTCTTTACATGTGATTGGTTTGTTGAGATCATCAATTTCTACTTTCGTCAATATAGGCTACTTAGGTGTTTCTAGGAATTTGTCCATTTTCTCTGAATTGTCATTTTTCTTGGAATATAGTTTTTCAAATTATCCTCTTATGATAGACTTTATTTCTGTGGGGTCAGTGGTAATATCTCCTTTCTCATTTCTTATTTTGTGTATTTGCATCTTCTCTCTTTTTTTCTTTGATAGTCTCACTAAAGGTTTTTCAATTTTATTGCTCTTCTCAAAAAACCAGCTCTTGGTCTTGTTTATCTTTTCAAGTGCTTTCTTTTTTTTTTTTTTATGTTAGATGTGAATATTTTATTATTAAAGTCTTTCTTTTTTTTTCCTTTTTTTTTAAATTTTTATTGACTTTGTAATAATATTACATTAAAAATATATATATGAGGTCCCATTCAACCCCACCACCCCATCCCACCTCTCCCCCCCCCCCCCCAGCAACACTCGTTCCCATCATCATGACACATCCATTGCATTTGGTAAGTACATCTTTGGGCACCTCTGCACCTCATGGTCAGTGGTCCACATCATGGCCCATACTCTCCTCCATTCCATCCAGTGGGCCCTGTGAGGATTTACAATGTCCGGTGATTGCCCCTGAAGCACCATCCAGGGCAGCTCCATGTCCCAAAGACGCCTTCACCTCTCATCTCTTCCTGCCTTTCCCCATACCCATCAGTCACCATGTCCACTTTTCCCAATCCAATGCCACCTCTTCTATGTGGATATTGGATTGGTTGTGTCCATTGCACCTCTATGTCAAGTGGAGGCTCAGATTCCATATGGATGCTGGATGCAATCCTCCCACTTTCAGTTGTAATCACTCTAGGCTCCATGGTGTGGTGGTTGTCCTTCTTCAACTCCATCTTAGCTGAGTGTGGTAAGTCCAATAAATCAGATTGTAGGTGCTGGAATCTGTTGAGGCTCAGGACCTGGCTATCACATTGTCAGTCCAGAGATTCAAATCCCCTAAATATATCTTAAAACCCAACACTAACTGTACCTCCAGCACATTAGCATGAAAGTCTTATGAAGAGAGATCCCATCTGAGTCCAGATTCATCACATATAAACACCATTTCCAAAGAGGGGCTATCTGACCTGGTAGTTAAACCCATCGGCCTTAACCATAACTCCCATGGGTCTCTTTAGCCCTCAAAGGAACCAATATCTGTGGGTTGTATCTGCTTTATCTGTCTCTCAGACTCTGCTCAGTTGTGCATAAGGGCAATCCTTCTGACAGCCTCCAGACTCTTTTTTAGAGACTTGTAGCCATATAAACTCATTTCTCCCTTCCATCTCCCCCTTACATTAGGTCAAACAGCATTTTAAAGTCATGTTATTTTATGTAGACAGGGATATTCTGCTGATCTGCATTGAACCTTCCATATAAGGTCATTTTCCAGTTGCATCATCAGTTGGTAGTTGATAGTGGTCCCTCGGTGCCAGGGAGGCTCATCCCTGGGTGTCATGTCCCACGCTGGGGGGAAGGCATTGCACCTACATGCTGAGTTTGGCTTCAAGACTGGCCACATTTGAGTAACATGAAGGCTGAAAGAGGAAATTCCCAGGCACAATTCTGCTCTAGGCCTTGTTCTTATTTTAGGCTTATCAGCTCACAAGCATAGCCATTAGCGTCAGGGGCTCACTGTTGAACCCTCACTCCCTCCCAGTCCCCGCCGCTGCACCTGGCAGACTGTCGCTGCTCCCCTAGGGACCACAACAGAGCACCACTGGCCAGGAACCCAGTACCCCCCCTGCTGTGGTTTTTAATTGTTGCCACTATGAGTATATCCAAACATTACCATGCACCCTGGACATATGTTCTGTACAGCTCCCTGTCAGCCATATATCACCTGTCAATGGTATCCTATACCAGTATCCCTCCATTGCCATTGTTGAAACACTCTGTGATCCAGAACTCCCCGAAATTTGAAGCCCAATATAATGTCAGGGTCCCTTACTAGGGAATGGCATATAGCGATGGGTTTAAAGTTAGATAAAGAATACGTGTTGACTTGGAAAATATTCTACATCCTATCTTTTTCTTTTTTTTTTTCCCTAATTATTGAGCTTCTCCTCACAGGAGCCCTAGACCACAGTAATTCATGTATGCAATATACAGCACTCCCACACATCCACCACAAAACCTTTTCCCTTCCACAGTGATACCCTTACACCCTATTCACATCATATTTACTTAACGTGATGTACAGCGTCTAAGACAATAGCTTTCTAAGAAGGTGACATCTGTGCTTACATTGTGGTGTACATTACTTTAGGATACACATTTTTTTACATTCTTAGTTATGCTATGTTTTACATTATGGTTTACATTATCAGTCTGTCATCTCCTATATGTTATGGTGTAATATTACATGTTTTATATCCATCTTTGTGTACTCACACGAAACTCCTCTCTTACCCCCCATTTACCTTGGATCCACACATTTAACGTCCATTTTCCCTTCCACCTTGGTGCCCACAGTGACAGCCAACCTCCGTTTCCCAAGGAGCCACTTCCAGAGATAGATGGAATAGTGTTCAGGGCCTAACTTGCTCAGCTGCCTCAATGCCCTGGGAGCCACCCTTTCTCTCGAGGGATACCGTTCCCTCTATTTGATGGCATTAGACCTCCCCAGGATGTGGGTCCACCCCCACTCTCACTACTTGGGTTTCTACTCCATGGTGTCACCCACTCTGGCAGAATGAGCATTTAGACATTGCCCAGGAGCCCGTCCTGCATCAGACCCTCCCCTCCGTGCGTTCTAAACAGGTAACCCTCTATATTATATTTTGATATGATTTTCTCGGCATTTTACTCTCCACCAACACCTGACCCTCTCCTGTGTTCATATGCCACCCCTCCTTCCCCCCACTTTTGGGCAATGTTACCCATCCGCCCCTCCCCAGCCACCCTCAAACCCGCAAAGCCCCAACTAGAGGCAACCCCTTGCCCCCCTTCTATCTCTTCTTTGTGTTCATACTTACCACCATCTCGTCTTAAATTCCACCCCTGCAGATATCGGCTCACATCCTTCCTCCAGCCTCCGATTTCTTGTAAGCCTATCGTTCAATCTCTTGCTATCTAGGGCAGCTTGGTTATTTCATATCATTGAGGTCATGTAGTATTTGTCCTTCAATGTCTGGGTTGCTTCACTCAACATAAGGTTCTCAAGATTCATCCATGTTATCACATGTGTTTGTAGTGTGTTTGTTCTTACAGCCGAGTAGTATTCCATTGTGTGTATATACCACATTTTATTGATCCACTCATCTGTTGATGGGCATTTGGGTTGATTCCAACTTTTGGCGATAGTGAACAGTGCTGCTATGAACATTGGTGTACATATATCGGTTTGTGTCCTTGTTTTCAGTTCTGCTGGGTATATACCCAGCAGTGGTATTGCTGGGTCATATGGCAAATCTATGCCTAGATTTTTGAGAAAACGCCATACTGTCCTCCAGAATGGTTGGATCCTTCTGCATTCCCACCAGCAGTGGATGAGTGTTCCCCTTTCTTCACATCTTCTCCAGCACTTGTAATCTTCTGTTTTTTTCATAGCTGCCAATCTTATGGGTGTAAGATGGTATCTCATTGTGGTTTTGATTTGCATTTCCCTGATAGCTAGAGATTTGGAACATTTTTTCATGTGCTTTTTTGCCATTTGTATTTCTTCTTTGGAAAAGTGTCTGTTTAAGTCTTTTTCCCATTTTTTAAATGGGTTGTTTACTTTTTATTTTCAAGATATAGGAGTTCTTTATATATGCAAGTTATAAGTTTCTTGTCAGATATATGGTTGCCAATTATTTTCTCCCACTGTGTGGGCTCCCTTTTTACTTTCTTGACAAATTCCTTTGAGGTGCAGAAGGCTTTAATTTTGAGGAAGTCCCATTTATCTACTAGTTCTTTTGCTGCTCGTGCTTTTGGTGAGATATTCATAAATCCATTTCCTATTACAAGGTCCTGTAGATGTTTCCCTACACTGCTTTCTAAGGTTTTTATGGTCTTGGCTCTTATATTTAGGTCTTTGATCCATCTTGAGTTGGTCTTTGTATAAGGTGTGAGATGGTAATCCTCTTTCATTCTTCTACATATGGCTATCCAGTTCTCCAGACACCATTTGTTGAATAGGCCACTCTCTCCCAGTTGAGAGGGTTTGGTGGCTTTATCGAATATTATGTGGCTGTATATGTGAGGTTCTATATCAGAGCTTTCAATTCGATTCCATTGGTCTGTGTGTCTCTCCTTATGCCAATACCATGCTGTTTTCACCACCGTAGCTTTGTAGTATGTTTTGAAGTCAGGTAATGTGATTCCTCCAATTTCGTTTTTCTTTTTCAGTATGTATTTGGCTATTCGGGGTCTCTTTACTTTCCAAATAAATTTCATAGTTAGTTTTTCTAGTTCCTTAAAGAAGGCTGTGTTGATTTTTATTGGGATTGCATTGAATGTGTAGATCAGTTTTGGTAGGATAGACATCTTAATAATGTTCAGTCTTCCTATCCATGAACAAGGAATAGTCTTCCATTTATTTAGGTCTTCTTTGATTTCCTTGAACAATCTTGTATAGTTCTCGGTGTATAAGTTCTTTATCTCTTTAGTTAAATTTATTCCTAAGTATTTGATTTTTTTATTTACTATTGTGAATGGTATTTGTTTCTTGATTTCTTCCTGATCTTGTTCATGATTGGTGTACAGAAATGCTACTGATTTTTGCGCATTGATCTTATAACCTGCGACTTTACTAAACTCATTTATGAGTTCTAGAATCTTTGTTGTAGATCTCTCAGGGTTTTCTATGTATAGGATCATGTCATCTGCAAATAATGAAATTTTGACTTCTTCCTTTCCAATTTGAATGCCTTTTATTTCTGGTTCTTGCCTCAGTGCTCGAGCAAGTAATTCTAAGACAATGTTAAATAGGAGTGGAGACAGTGGGCATCCTTGTCTTGTTCCTGAGTTTAGAGGGAAGGAGTCTAGGATTTCTCCATTGTAAACAATGTTGGCTTTAGGTTTTTCATATATACTCTTTATCATGTTCAAAAAATTTCCTTGTATTCCAATCTTTTTATCAAGAAAGGTGCTGTATTTTGTCAAATGCTTTTTCTCCATCAATAGATATAATCATGTGATTTTTTTCCTTCAATCTGTTTATATGGTGTATTACGTTGACTGATTTTCTTATGTTGAACCATCCTTGCATACCTGGGATGAATCCCACTTGGTCGTCGTGTATAATTCGTTTAATGTGTTGTTGAATACGATTAGCAAGTATTTTGTTAAGTATTTTTGCGTCTAGGTTCATTAGAGAAATTTGTCTGTAATTTTCCTTTCTTGTGATGTCTTTGTTTGGCTTTGGTACTAGGGTAATGTTGGCATCATAGAAGGAGTTGGGTAATGTTCTTTCTGTTTCAATTTTTTGGAATAGTTTCAGCAGGATTGGTGTCAGTTCTTTCCGGAATGTTTTGTAGAATTCACCTGTGAAGCCATCCGGCCCTGGGCTCTTCTTATTTGGGAGATTTTTAATAACTGATTCTATCTCTCTGCTTGTGATTGGTTTGTTAAGATCATCAATTTCTTCTTTCGTCAATATGGGCTGCTTATGTGTTTCTAGGAATTTGTCCATTTCCTCTAGATTGTCATTTTTGTTGGAATATAGTTTTTCAAAGTATCCTCTTATGATAGTCTTTATTTCTGTGGGGTCAGTGGTGATATCGCCTTTCTCATTTCTTATTTTGTGTATTTGCATCTTCTCTGTTTTTTTCTTTGTTAGTCTCACTAAAGGTTTGTCAATTTTGTTGATCTTCTCAAAAAACCAGCTCTTGGTCTTGTTTATCTTTTCAAGTGCTTTCTTATTTTCTATTTCATTTAGTTCTGCTCTTATCTTTGTTATTTCCTTCCTTTTTCTTCCTGTTGGGTTACTTTGTTGTTTTTTTTCTAATTCCTTCAAATGTGCAGTTCTTCAATTTTTGCTCTTCTTTTTTGATATATGCATTTATGGCTATAAATTTTCCTCTCAGTACTGCTTTTGCTGCATCCCATAAATTTTGGTATGTTGTGTTATCATTATCATTTGATTCAAGGTAGTCATTGATTTCTTTTGAGATTTCCTCTTTGACCCACTGTTTTTCTAAGAGTGTGCTGTTTAATTTCCAAATCGTGGTGTGAAATCTGGGCTTCTGTCCCTTGCAAATTTCTCGCTTTACTCCACTGTGGTCAGAGATATTGTTTTGTTGATTTCAATCTTTCTGAATTCATTCAGCCTTTCTTTGTGGCCTAGCATATGATCTATCTTGGAGAATGATCATGTGCGCTTGAGAAAAATGTATATCCTGCTGTGTTTGGGTGTAGCGATATATATATCTATTAGATCCAGCTCCTCTAATATACTGTTCAGATGTTTTGTTTCTTTGGTGATTCTCTTTTGAGATGTTCTGTCCAGAGTTGATAGTGGTGTATTAAAATCCCCCACTATAATTGTAGATGTATCTATTGTTTCACTTAGTTTTTCCAGCGTTTGCCTCACGTATTTAGAGGCACCCTTGTTAGGGGCATAAATATTTATGATTGTTTGACCTTGACACATTTTCCCTTTCACTAAAATGTAGTATCCTTCTTTGTCTCTCACAATTGATTCACATTTAAAGTCTATTTTGTCTGATATTAGTATAGCTACTCCTGCCTTTTTTTGGTTATTGTTAGCTTGTATGATTGTTTTCCAGCCATTCACTTTCAATCTCCATGCGTCTCTGGGTCTAAGATGTGTCTCTTGTAGACAGCATATGGATGGGTCATATTTCCTTATCCAATGTCCCAGTCTGAATCTTTTGATAGGTGAGTTTAATCCGTTGACATTCAGTGTTATTACTTTCAAGGAATTATTTGTGGTAGCCATATTTTGATTGGATTTGTGTTTGTCATATTTTGTTTGTATTTTTTTTTGTCTTTTTTGTTGTTGTTGCTCTTATACTCTCCTCCAACTCTGCCTTTTCTGTTTTTTCCTTTCTTCCTGCAGAACTCCCTTTAGAATTTCTTGCAGGGGAGGTTTCTTGTTGGTATACTCTTTCAGTTTCTGTTTGTCTGCGAATATTTTGAACTCTCCATCATGTTTGAATGCTAGTTTAGCTGGATAGAGTATTCTTGGTTGGAAATTTTTTTCCTTCATTACCTTGACTATACCATACCACTGCCTTCTTGCCTCCATGGTTTCAGATGAGAAATCAGCACTTAATCTAATTGAGCTTCCCTTGTATGTGATGGTTTTCTTTTCTCTTGCTGCTTTTAGGATTTTCTCTTTGTCTTGAGCATTGGATAATTTGACAAGTATATGTCTTGGGGTGGGCTTGTTGAGGTTTATGACTAGTGGAGTGCGCTGTGCTTCTTGGATATGCACATGTCTCTTTCAGTGGATTTGGGAAGTTTTCAGCCATTATTTCCTCCAACACTCCTTCTGACCCCTTTCCCTTCTCTTCCCCTTCTGGAATGCCTATAATACGTATTTTTGAGCATTTTGCATTGTCATTCAGGTCTCTAAGTCCTAACTGGATTTTTTCTATCTTCTTATTGACCCCTTCTACTATCTGTTTGATTTCTGATGTACTGTCTTCCACATCACTAATTCTCTGCTCTGTCTCTTCTAGTCTGCTGATATTTGCTGCAAGTGTATTTTTGATTTCTTGAACTGTGGTGTTCATTCCCATCATATCTGTTATGTTTTTGCGTATGTCTGCTATTTCCCCTCCAAGTGATGTCTTCATGTTGTTAACCTCTTTCATTACTTCGTCAAATTTGTCGGTGATAAATGTTCTGAGATCTTTCATTGCTTGTGCTAAGTTTTGCTCCTCTTCGTGATTTTTGGTTTGTTGAATGGATTCAGCCATGTTTTCCTGATTACTGGTTTGGTTGTAGATTTTTGTTGCTTTCTGGTCATCTCTTTATCTTGACGGATTTAATCAGTTCCTTAGCTTCTTTGTCTACTCTTGGAGGTTAATTAGCTGTTATTTTTGCTTAGGTGTTATATCTTCTCTTTGTCACTTTTTTCCTTCTTATTCTAATTTCTTGTTGTTGGTTTAGTTCACTGCGGGCAATAGAGCCGAAATTATATCTACTAGACCAATCCTCTCCGTTACCTTTCCAACCAATCGATGTCCAGGCACTTCTGCCCTGCAAAAATCCCGAAAAAGCCGCGCCTTGGAGAACCTGCAACCGCGCCCAGCCGTCTCTTCCCGGGACAGACCACAAAGGCAAGTTCACTCGGCGACCATCTTGCCTCCTCCCCTCAAGTGCTTTCTTATTTTCTATTTCATTTAGTTTTGCTCTTATCTTTGCTATTTCCTTCATTTTTCTTCCTTTTGGGTTACTTTGTTGTTTTTTTTCTAATCCTCCTAATGTGCAGTTAGTTCTTCAAGTTTTGCTCTTCCTTCTTTTTTGATGTATGAATTTATGGCTATAAATTTCCCTCTGGGTACTTCTTTTACTGCATCCCATAAATTTTCGTATGTTGTGTTATCATTATCATTTGTTTCAAGGAAGTCACTGATTTCTTTTGAGATTTCCTCTTTGACCTACTGTTTTCTTAAGAGTGTGCTGTTTAATTTCCATATCTTGGTGTGAGATCTGGGCCTGTGGCCCTTGCAGATTTCCAGCTTCACTCCACTGTGGTCAGAGATATTATTTCGTATGATTTTGATATTTTTTAATTCATTAAGCCTTTCTTTGTCGCCTAACATATGGTCTATCTTGGAAAATGATCCATGTGCACTTGAGAAAAATGTATATCCTGCTGTGTTTGGGTGTAATGATATGTATGTGTCTATTAGATCCAGCTCCTCTAATATACTGTTCAAATATTTCATTTCTTTAGTGATTCTCTTTTGAGATGTTCTGTCCAACATTGACAATGGTGTATTAAAATACCCCACTATAATTGTAGATGCATCTATTCTTTCACTTTTCCAGCATTTGCCACACGTATTTAGAGGCACCCTTGTTAGGAGCATAAATACTTACGATTGTTCGTTCTTCTTGAGAGATTTTCCCTTTTACTAATATGTAGTGTCCTTCTTTGTCTCTCACAATTGTTTCGCATTTAAAGTCTATTTTGTTTGATATTAATATAGCTACTCCTGCCTTTTTTTGGTTATTGTTTGCTTGTAAGATTGTTTTCTAACCATTCACTTTCAGCCTCCATGAGTCTCTGGGTCTAAGATTTGTCTCTTGTAGACAACATATAGATGGGTCATATTTCCTTATCCAATGTCCAAGTCTGAATCTTTTGATTGGGGAGTTTAATCCGTTGACATTCAGTGTTATTTCTTTCAAGGAATTATTTATGTTAGCCATATTTTGATTGGACTTGTGTTTGTAATATTTTGGGTTTTTTTTTTCTTCTCCTTTTGTGTTCTTTGTTGCTCTTACACTCTCCTCCAACTCTGCCTTTCCTGTTTTTTCCTTTCTTCCTGCAGAACTCCCTTTAGAATTTCTTGAAGGGGAGGTTTCTCGTTGGCATACTCTTTTAGTTTATGTTTATCTGCGAATATTTTGAACTCTCCATCGTTTTTAATGGTAATTTAGCTGGATAGAGTATTCTTAGTTGAAATTTTTTTTCTTTTAGTACCTTCAATATATCATACCACTGCCTTCTTGCCTCCATGCTTTCAGATGAGAAATCAGCACTTAATCTTATGGAGCTTCCCTTGTATGTGATGGTTTTCTTTTCTCTTGCTGCTTTTAGAATTTTCTCTTTGTCTTGAGCGTTGGATAATTTTACAAGTATATGTCTTGGGTTGGGCCTGTTGGGGTTTATGATGATTGGGGTGTGCTGTGCTTCTTGTATATGTACATCCATCTCTTTCAGTAGATTTGGGAAGTTTTCAGCCATTATTTCCTGCAACACTCCTTCTGACCCCTTTCCTTTCTTTTCTCCTTCTGGGATGCCTATAATACATATGTTTGAGCGTTTTGCATTGTCATTCAGGTCCCTAAGTCCTAGGTGGATTTTTTTCTATCTTTTTATCGATCAATTCTACTATCTATTTGATTTCCGATGTACTGTCTTCCACATCACTAATTCTCTGCTCTGCCTCTTCTAATCTGCTGATATTTGCTGTGAGTGTATTTTTGATTTCTTGAACTGTGGTGTTCATTCCCATCGTATCTGTTATCTTTTTGCGTATGTCTGCAATTTCCCTTCCAAGTCTTCTCTTCATGTTGTTAACCTCTTCCTTTACTTCATTAAATTTGTTGCTGATAAATGTTCTGAGATCTTTAATTACTTGTGCAAAGTTCTGCTCCCCTTCCTTGATTTTAGTTTGTACATTGGATTTAGCCATGCTTTCCTCATTACTGGTTTGGTTTGTAGATTTTTGTTGCTGTCTCGTCATCATTTTATCTTGACGGGTTTAATCAGTTCCTTAGCTTCTTTGTCTACTCTTGGGGATTAATTAGCTGCTGTTTTTGCATAAGTGTTATATCTTCTCTTTGTCACTTTGTTCTTCTTATTCTAATTTCTTATTGCTGGCTGAGTTCACTTTGAAGGAAAGTATTAGGTCCAGGGAAAGGCAATTGTGTAAACAAGGAAAACGTGTAAAGTAGTATTAGTGATAAATGTTAACAGAGCAACAATATGACATCTAGGAGGATGGATATTAGATTCATGTAAGTTGTGTAGAGATATAGCAGTAGGTGGAGTACCTATAATGAGGTAGTCGACTGAATATGGGAGGAATATAGTATGAATTAAAAAGCTAGTGTTTTCATGAGAGAGGGAAAGAGAAAAGAAAGGCAGTAGTTTCAAGAGTGGTTATAAGAAAACAAAACAAAAGTATTAGAAATTAAGAGTTAGACACTTTGGGGATCAAAGAAAGGGAGGTGGAATATAGGAGAGACAGTAGATGATGGAGGATATCAAGATGTAGGGGAAAGGGGATAGTGTAGGTAGTCAAAATCAATTCACACAGAAATGAGGCAACGGAGGATGAGGAAACCCAGCAAGTGTCAGGTGTTCCCTGCAGCACATATTGTATAATTTAGGTAAAATAAAATAAGAGGAAAGTGAGGGACAAGAGAGAAAAAAAAGAGAGAAGAAAGAAAGAAAGAAAAAGGGGGTGGGTAAAGGGACGGGAACAAGTAAGGAAAAGAAAAAAAGAAATAGAACAACCACAACAGCAGCAACAGAAACTCCCCTAAATAACTGGAAAAAAAAAAAGTCTTTGGGGGATATGATGGGAGAAAAGACTAGGAGATAATGCAATGTTAGCAATTGGTACAATAAAAAATAAAAAAATAAAATTAAACAAAACAAAACAGAAAAGGAAAAAACGCAAACATTGAGAGCTAGGATATTCAAGGACCTCAGATGGACCTCAGGGCATGATGGGTTCAGGGATGGAAAGTCTGTGATAATAAAGACTGAAGAGGTGTGAATCTATCTCTGGGGTGTGGGCCACCAGGGTTTAGGGGACTCAGACCTGGCAACCTCAAATCTTGTTAACAGGGAGCCTGGGAGCACTGCAGTGCAACACAGGTTTCAGGGATCCCCGCAGCTGGGTGCCAGCCCTATGGGAGAGGTCACATCCACAAACTCTGACCTATGGGTCTGAACCCTGCAATTTACCCACTCACTCGGGTCTCTTCTGTGGCTGAATCACCAATTCCACTTCAGGATACCTCCCACCCTGTAAGCCCCCCGAACGGCCACCTGGGGGTGCCTCTACACTGCAGCCAATTTAATGATGCAGATCAGTAGCTAGGCCAGGGCATGGGGCTCCAGCCGGAAACGCCGATAACAGAGTCCAAAACTGAAATTCTCACGCTTCGCAAAATATTCCCCTAATCGGCTTCCAGATGTCTCCCAGCCTGCCAGTCCCTGAAACACCCTCCTGGTGATGTCTCTTTATTGTGAGCAATTTAAGGCTGCTGCAGATTCGGCAGCTGGCTTTGGGGGATGGGGCTGTAGCCGGAAGCGCTTTTATTTGTGTCCGCAATCAAAAATTCCCCGCCTCGCAATAAAACTCCCGTTAGTCTCCCTAAATCGGTCTGTAAATGCCTCCTGCCCTGTTAGCCCCCCAATAGCCCGCTCAGGGCTTATGAAATTCCCAGTACTGCAGAGCCTCCAGAAATCGCTGCTGCAGCGCAGATGCCATGGCTCCACCCACCCCAGGAGGGAGCGTCCCAAGTGCAGCTCCCACCTCCATGTAATAGAGCCTCAATTTTGTCTTCTACACGAATTTTCTCTGTTTCCTTCCCACCAAATCGATGTCCAGACACCTCCTGCCCTGCAAAATCCCGAAACAGCCTGGTCCCGAAGAATTTCCAACGCTGCCCAGCTGCTTCTTTGCAGAAGAGATTATCAGGTATGCTCACTCAGCCACCATCTTGCCCCAGAGCTGAAAATTATTAACCCAACCTGATTTCTCTAAAGCCCTCCAATAAGACAACCACAGCTAAAACAATTATTCCTTCCTTATTTCTTTTTATTGAAGGTGAAATGCCTCCTTTATTTGATGTATTTTTCTTAAAATTAAATTCATATTTCCCTCTGAATGTCATGAATATTTAATACATGAATATATTACCATGGAAAATGTATATTGAGCTGAGGAACACATCATAACATTACAATGTACCTCAACTGTGGAACTGCTTATGATATCTCTCCACCAGGTTTATTGGATCACTTGCTTGCATGGCTACTGGCAACTTCCTCACCCTGGATCACTGCTCAAAGTTCAGTCACTTATTTGGTCAGGCAAACATATTTCACTTCACCTGTTAACCTCTATGATTTTCTAGGATAAGAGCCATGCCACATTCATTTCCATGCTCAATATTTTCATGAAGCTGTGAATGACTCTTTCCAGACAACTATGAACTTCTGAGAGTAAGCGGGTTTGCCATTCTTATACATTGCTGATGGCTGAGAAATTGGAAGATCCTGGCAAAAGAAGCCTCCAAAAATACTTAAAAACTGTAATATCATTTCAAGGTAATTTGCTTGAGATTCAATGAAAATTATTAGATTTCTCCAGGTAGAAATCAGCACTGATATTATTGATATTATTCAAGAATTATTACCTGTTAAATTATTTAAAGCTTTCAACAGAATCTATTCTTATGGTAACATTCTCAGTCCCCCAAAAAGAATATTTGGCTACATCAGGTTTCTTAATCAGAGATCTATGGACCTGGGAAAGATTTCAGAAGGTCCATGAGCTTGAATTGAAAAAAAGTAACTTACCTTTATTTTTTCTGAACTCTACTGAAATCTAGCATTACCGTCACTTCTGATTGAATACATTAAATTACAGTAATATTTATTTCATATTTTAGAAATGAAACTTAATTTTAACTTTCCTTTACTTTTGATGCATTGGATTATTATTTAATGTTTTAAGAGAGAAGCACATATGTGTAGTATTATGTCATATTACTTTTATTAATTTTAGTAACTATTTCAATATATGTAAGTGATTTCCTTTGTTACTTTATTTTAAGCATTTCAAAACATTCTTATAGGGATATAGTGTGTGTCTGATATATTCAAAACACACAGTATAATGAGGACTATCATGATTTTTATTTTGATGTAGCATTTTCTATGTTCAATGTTTAACTGCTTGTTAAAGGTTGGTAAGGATGTGGAGATGGTTTTGTGATGTTGTGGGGAAACTCAATTTTCTAAATGTTTGTGAAAAATTACCATTTGAACAGATATGGAAACGTGTTAGGTTATTAGGTATTGAGATAATGGGAAAGTTGTAAAACATAATTTTGTATAACCCTAAAATTTAATTCAAAGACATGCTGATGCTGAGTGTCACAAAACTTCCTGTCAATATCTCTGAGAAAGAGTCTATAGTTTTCAACTGACTGGCAAAGGGGTCTTTGGAACAAAAATGGTTTAAAACCCCTGGTTTAAATGCTAGTGGACTATGATAGTGACTACTTGCTTGAAAAGAGGATCTCCTCACATTCACTCCCAAGAAGGGTACCCTTAGGCAGGCAGTTTTGACTGAGGCCAGAAGAATGTACTCGTAGGAAGAATTCTGTTTTTCCAATGTGCTGTAGCAGGAAGAATGAAGGAGTTAATGACTATGGAGCCAAAATAAAATATGAGATTCTCCTGTTTGAAGTTTATTTCTTGGTGCCCCATTCCTGGTGCACACTACATTGATGCAGGTTGTAAATCCTGTCTTGATACCCTCACAAGTTGATTTCAGGGATATCCTGAGTGTTAGCATAGTTACTATCACATGGTGTACTGATATTCTCCAAGGGCCCATCTCTTTTGTGCACACCTTAACAGTAATTCCTTGTATTAACCAAAAATAAATTCCTGGTTCTTAAATTCTTGCCTCAATTTATGCCTGTGGGGCATGCAACAGCAGAAAAGAGTGCTATTGGTTGTATTGTGTTCCCCAAAATTGATAAGCTGAATTCCCATCCCCAGCAAAATAATGTGTGATATTTGACACTAACCCAATATTTCTTATACCCAATACCTCAGTGCCACCATTTGGATCTAGAGCTTATGGAAAGCCACGATCCCATTCCTGACAATGATCTGAAACTCCTCACTCTTTCCACAGGCTTCTTTCTCTTTCCATCAGTTTCAATTTCTCCTTCTCCCCTCATACACTGTCACCCACCCAACTAATGCTGCAAACACAACTTCACTCTTTGTTTTGCCTCTACATTCAATGCTTTCATGCCTGTCCCTTCCGTGGGTTACATGTTGCATTTAATATAATGACAACTTCTTCTACCTTGACAGTGGCCTTTCTAAGCCAGAACAGAATCTGCTCCTCCTAAAGAACTTTGGTCTACTTTGTCCTCCTATCATGTGTACTTCTGAGACTTCTTCACTTGTATCTGGCTCTTCCAATCCTAAACCTTCTCACCAAAATTGTCCTCTAATCATATGCTCTGTCCAGTAAGAATTGTGAGGTTTACAGGAAATAAGTATCTATTATGATTTACTCAATTTAGCTGAATTGGTCAGGAAGAATTCCTGAGTATTCTATGCATTGGGCCTGGCTCCCACTGCACCACAAAGGTGATGACATCCAAGCTATAGGTCAGGAAGGACGGTTGGGGAGAGTATGATGGTAAGGAAGGTTTGATTTCAGGGCCTAGTATTTATTCTCCTAGGAACACCCCACATCACCTTTTTCACACTCTGATCAATATATATTCAGTGCCTTGATTGAGGCCCAGGCAAGAAGGCTGTAGGAATCTGCATCTAAAACTGCTCCTTCCAGAATTAGACTGGAATCCACAAACCCATGGTCCTTCCCCTCTGTCTTGACTCTGCAATCCTCTTCTCCCCTCCCATTGGGCCCCATCCCAGTGACTGCATGTCCACTGTCATCATTCTCTCTATTACAATAACTATGGCTTTTGCTTCAGAAAGAAATTAATGTCTTATTGACATAATATCCTTTGTCTGCACATCAGTGCCTCCATAGCCTCTCAACACCTTCCCACATTCCATGTGCCACCTCCTTGAGGTCCACCATCTTCATCTCACCCCCCTCCCCATACCCAGAAAATCCATTCTAATAGAGCACGGCCAACACAATAGAACCTGCATTAAAACTTTATGTCTCAAGCTGTTCCTCTTTCTCCACTCCATGTTCTTGTGGGAAACTTATGCCTGACTCAGGAGGTTCAGATCACTGTTCATAGCCTCTAAGAACTTCCTCTGTCACACAGTGATACAAGCAAGAGGATGGGATTGACATGTTTAAACTACTCCATTCTTTCCCTTCACTGCTCCAAGTGTGTTTCTCTCATTATTAATATTTTAATTGTTGTTGTAAGTAGTGATTCTAAGTAATGACTTAACATTAAAATAAATTATGAGTTTTAGCATGGAATAATATCACTGACCTACAATCACTAATTAAATCTGAGTGGTTTGGAATTTCTGATTGGTATTGATCTATTGTTCTCCCAACCACATTTTATATGTGTACACAGAAAACTATAGAGATAAGAATGGGTCCCAGTGTCCAGTGTCAATACATGTGAAGGTGTGCAAAACAAGTGAGTTCCTCTTTTTTGGGAAAATGCTGGATTAACATAAAGAACTGTGGCACAAAATGCTACATCAAGAGTCATTGGTACTTCATGGGATGGATAAAAACTGAGTGCCCTTCCCAAGAAAATCTTATGAACCCGATGCCCTGAAACAGAAACACCTGAGAACTCAGAAGTTATAAAGATAGAAGGAATTGGAAGATCTAGGGCAAGATGGCATCCAGATGAATGCATCCTTATCATTTCTCCTGCAAAAAAAAATGGCTGAGTGGGGACAAATTCCTGCCTGAGCAGACAGTTTTGGGAACCTACAAAGCAGGAGGTGTCCAGACATCTATCTGGAGAGCCTATGAGCCTATGACAAAGGAAGTACATGTTCAAGGTAAAATTGTGGGTTTCTAATACTGAAGCCAGAAGCTGTGGGAAGACAAAACCCTTCCCTTAGGGCTGAGAGCCACAGTATTCCCTAAACACCACTTGTTCCATGGTGGCATTCCCAAGATTCATGTTCCCTGAATCTAGTGTTTCCTAAATGCCACATTCTCCTTAACCCACATTCCCAAAACCTGCATACCCTGAGCCTGCATCCTCCCAGGCCCACATCCAATAAACTCAGCACTCCCTGAACTCTGGATTCCCCTAACCCTCAGGTCTCAGACAAACTCCAGGAGTGAGGGGGTTTTGGTGAACGGTACGAAGGGGCCCAAGGAGTGCATGTTCAATTATCTGGTACTCACTTTTTTTGAGTTTGGAGGAGCATACCAGCTGGCTTGTGGAGAGGCTAGGAAGAGAGAAGAGATGAATCTGCTGAGAGAGCCCAATTTACCTAAATTTCCTGGGATAGGGAAATTTGGTCTGGGAGAAGGTGGAGTTAGAAAATTAATGAGCCCCCACAACACCTAAGAGAGGGGGGCAGTAGGGCATGATTCATAGGTTTCCAATAGCATATTTAGGGCTCCTGGCAAGGTGTGGGTGCTCTCACTCAAGAAACGAAGTCATTATTTTCTGTGGTTAGCTGGGTCACCAGGGTCTCATTTGAATCTCTCAGTGAGGCACTCACACATCCTTCCTGCTACCCTGGGGGAGAGGGAAGTGAGGAAGAGAGAAAGGGAGAAGGTCAGATTCCTAAACAGTTTGTTCATTTGCAAAGAGGATTCCTTGCTTGAGGCTTTGTCTGGTCGTTTTTGTTGTTTTGTTTTCTTGTTTTCCCTTCCTCTTTATCCCCCACGACTCTTTTATTTTCTAGCTTGCTTTTTTTCCTTTCCCCCATTTTTTTTTTCTTTTTTTCTTTTTTCTTTCTTTCAATAAGGTGCTGCATTCAGTGTTTCTTATATGCTGTGCTTCCTCATCCTCAGTTTCCTTTTTAGTGTGTGTGCTGACTTTGGCTACTAATGATATGCCCTTTCCTTTACATCATTCTAACTTCTATTGTCTACTGTTTCTCTTACATTCCACCTCACTTAGCTTAGCCCTCAATTTTTCTGACTTTTTATTTCCAACACCTCTATTCTGTTTGCTATCACTTATTTTCCCTTTATTTTATTGTCCTTTCTTTTTTCTTTCCCTCTCTCCTGACCACACTGGCCATTTAATTCATACTCTATTCTTCCCCATAATCAGTTTACCATCTCATTGTAGATACTCCACTTTTTACTGTTGTAACTCTACACAGCATACATGAGTTTAATATTCATTTTTCTAGATCTCACATAGTCCTTCTGCTAACATTTACTATCAGTACTACTATTATCCTTTTTCTTTTCTTACCCCTTTTGCTTTCTCTGGTCCTAATATTTTCCTTCGAGGGAACCTTGACAACAACAAGGAAATAGAATAAGAGGAAAAAGTGTGAAAGAGAAGATTTAACATGCACACAAAAACAACACTTAAATAAAACATGAGACTAGACAGAGAAGCTAATTAACTGAATACAACCATCAAGATAAATTGATGACCAGAGAGCAACAAAAAATTACAAACCATACTAATAATCAGGAGGACATGGCTCAATTCAGTAAACAAACTAAAAACCAAGAAGAGGAGCAGAACATCAAGTAACTAATCAAAGCTCTCAAAACACATAGCATAGACCAATTTAATGAAGTGAGGAAGAGATTAAAGATATTAAGGAAACACTTGGAGAACATACAGAAGAAAGTGTAAACATCGACAAAATGATAATAGGTATGATGGTGATGAACAGCACAATCCAAGAATTCAAAAATATACTCTAGCAAGTAACAGCAGATTTGGAGAAGCAGAGAAAAGAATTAATGATGTGGTAGATAGTGCATCTGAAATCAAACAGATAGTAGAACTGATTGATAAAAAGGTAGAAAAATCCAGCAGGGACTTAGGGACATGAATGACAACACAAAATACACTAACATACACATTGTAGGCATCCCAGAAGAAGAGAAAGGAAAGTTGACAGAAGGAGTGTTGTAGGAAACAATGGCTACAAACTTCCCAAACCTATTGAAGGAGATGGATTTACATGTCTAGTAAGCACAATATATACCAAACAGAATAAATTCCATCACGCCTTCCACATGACATATACTTGTCAAATTATCCAATGCTCAAGACAAAGAGAAAATACTAAAACAGCAAGAGAAAAGAGAACTATTGTATACAAGGGAGGCTCCATAAGACTAAGTGCTGATCTAAAACCATGGAGGCAAGAAGGCAGTGGTATGACATAGTCAAGGTACTAAAAGAAAAAGAAATTCCAACTGAGGATACTCTATCCAGCAAAACTAGCATTCAAAAATGATGGAAAGTTCAAAATATTCACAGATAAACAGAAAACAGGAGAGAATGAAAACAAGAAACTGCTCTTCAAGAAATACTAAAGGGAATCTGCAGAAAGAAAGAAAAAAACAGGAGAGACAGACTTTGAGGAGAGTGTAAGAACAACTAAAAAGACAAAAAGAGAAAAAAATCAAACAAAATATGACAAAACTCCACAGGAAATATGACTAATATAAGTAATTCCTTGAAAGTAATAACATTGAATGTCAATGGATTGAACTTGCCTTTTAAGAGACACAGATTGGAAAAATGGATAAGGAACTATGACCCATCTATATGCTGTCTACAGGAAACACATCTTAGACACAGGGATTCAAGGAGGTTGAAAGTGAATGTCTGGAAAGCAATCTTATAGGAAAACAATAACCGAAAAAGGGAAGGAGTAGCTATATTAATATCAGACAAAATAGACTTTAAATGCAAAACTATTGT
The DNA here is from genome assembly GCF_030445035.2 of Dasypus novemcinctus. Taxonomy (NCBI): domain Eukaryota; kingdom Metazoa; phylum Chordata; class Mammalia; order Cingulata; family Dasypodidae; genus Dasypus; species Dasypus novemcinctus. The sequence continues at coordinate 56,573,041 of NC_080691.1, read as the reverse complement.
GTGAGACAAAGATGGACACTACATATTAGTGAAAGGGATAATGTTTCAAGAAGAAAGAATAATGATACACATTTATGCTTCTAATGAGAGCAACTCCAAATAGGTGAGGCAAACACTGGAAAAACCAAGGGAATGAACAGATGAATCTACAATTATAGTGGGGAACTTAAATACACCACTATCACCATTGGACAGAGCATCTCAAAAGAGAATCAATAAAGAAACAAAGACCCTGAAGAATATATTAGAAGATCTGGACCTAATAGACATATACAGACCATTACACCCAAATACAGCAGAAGATACATTCTTCTCAAGCACACACAAATCATTCTCCTAGACAGACCACATGTTAGGTGACAGAAATCTCAAAGAATTCAGAAAGATTGAAATCTTACTGAATAATTACTCTGAACACTATGGAATGAAGCTGGAATTCTGCAAGGGCTAGAGACCCAGATTTGGCACCAAGATATGGAAGTTAATCAATACACTCTTAGAAAAAAACGGATCAAAAAGGAAATCTCAAAAGAAACCAGTAACTACTTTGAAACCAATGAAAATGATAACAAAACATATCAAAACAGTACTGAAAGAGAAATTTATAGCCATAAATTCATACATCAAAAATTAAGAAAGCGCTAAAATTGAAGACCTAACTACACACTTGGAGGAACTAGTACAGAAACAACAAACTAACCTCAAAGGAAGAAGAAAGAAAGAACAAAGATCAGAGCAGAACTAAATGAAATAAAAGATAAGAAAGCACTAGGAAAAATAAAACAAAGAGCTGGTTCTTTGAGAAGTTCAGTAAAATTGACAAACCCTTAGCTAGACTAACAAAGAAAAAAAGAGAGAAGATACAAATATACAAAATAAGAAATGAGAAAGTGGATATCATCCCTGATCCCACAGAAATAAAGACTATCAAAAGAGAATACTTTGAAAAACTATATTCCAACAAGAAGGACAATTTAAAGGAAATGGACAAATTCCTAGAAACACATTAGCAGCCTACATTGACTAAAGAAGAAATTGACCATCTCTACAAACCAATCACAAGTAAAGAGATAGAATGAGTCTTCATAATCTGCCAAATAAGAAGAGTCCTGGGCCAGATGGCTTCACAGAAGAATTCTTCCAAACATTCCAGAAATAACTAAAATCAACCTTGCTTAAACTCTTTCAAAAAATGGAGATAGAAGGAATATTGCCTAATTAATTCTATGATGCCAAAGTGACCCTAATACCAAAGCCAAAGACAGCACAAGAAAGGAAAATTATAGACCATTCTCTCTAATGAATCTAAATGTGAAAATCCTAAACAAAATAATTGCTAATCGTATTCAACAACAGATTAAATGAATTATACACCATGCCCAAGTGGGTTTCATTCCTAGTATGCAAGGATGGTTTAATATAAGAAAATCAATTAATGTAATACACCACATAAACACATTGAAGGAAAAAAATCACATGATCTAATTTATAAATGCAGAAAAAGCATTTGACAAAATGATAAAAACACTGCAAAGACAGAAATAGAAGGAAACTTTCTGAACATGAGAAAGGTTATATAGGAAAAATCAACAGCTAACATCATTTACAAAGGTGAGATCCTAAAACCTTTCCCTCTAAGATCAGGAATTGGGTATTCATGTGCAAAAGAATGAAAGAGGATTACCATTTCACACTTAGGATCAAAAACCTAAGTATAAGAGCCAACACCATAAAGACCTTGGACAACAGTGTAGGGAAGCATCTACAGGAACTTGTAATAAGAAATAGTTTCATGATCTTCACACCCAATGCACGATCAGCAAAAGAATAAATAGATAAATGGGACCTCCTCAAAATTAAAGCCTTTTGCAATCCAAAGGAGTTTGTCAAGAAAGTGAAAAGACAGGCGACCCAATAGGAGAAATTTTTGATAACCATATATCTGATAGGAGGCTAATACCCTCCATATATAAGGAACACCTATAACTCAAAAAAAGTAAAACCAATTTTAGAAATTGGCAAGATATTTGAACAGACTGTTCTCCAAAGAATAAATACAAATGGCTAAAAAGCACATGAAAAGAGGCTCGAAATCACTAGCTATTATGGAATTGAAAATCAAAATTATAATGAGATACCATCTTACTTCCATAAGAATGGAGGCTATCAAAAACAAAAAGACTGCAAGTGTTGGATGGGATGTGGAGGAATGGGAACAATCATCCACTGCTGGTGGGAGTGCAGAGGGATCCAGCCATTCCAGAGGACATTTTGGTGGTTTCTCAAAAAACTAGCTATAGATTTGCCATATGACCCAGCAATCCCACTGTTCGGTGTATACAAGGACACAATCTGATATATGCACACCAATGTTCATAGCAGCATTCTTCATTATTGTCCAAAGTTTGAATCAACCCAAATACCCATCAAAAGATTAATGGATAACAAAAGATTAATGGATAACAAAAATGGTATATAAATACAATAGATTACTACTGTTATAAGAAGGAATACAGTACAAACACATGGGATAGCATGGATGAATCTTAGGGACCTTATGTTGAGTGAAAAAAGCCAAGCACTGAAGGACAGATACTACATGACCTCTCTGATATGAAATAAGCAAACCAAACTTTCAGCGAGCTAGAGACTGAAGAATAGGCTTACAGGAAATTGGGTGGGAGAGGAAGGGTTTGAGCTAAGGCCTACATGGGTGAAATCTATGATAAATTGGAGGTAAGTATTTGTACAGAGAAGTGATAAGATGGGGATATAGGGGTACTTTTGGGTGGGGCTTTGCAGGCTTGAGCAGGGATAAGATTGGAAGCATGGGTCAGATGGCCCAAAGAATTGGGGGGAGTACTGGGGGTAAGGAATTGACCATGGGAGATTTTCTGGTATGTTGTTGAAACATACCGTTGAGAAAACTCTTTAGAAAATATTATAAGGAAGAATTACCTGTTTAAGGTGCTAAAAGGGGGACATCTGGCACAGGGGGAAGCTACTAGGGAGTGTGTTAGTGCTCATTTTATCATAGGGTGCTATATCATTGGGTGAAGAACCACACAATGAGTAGGAAGATGTACCCCCATCCTGGGAAAGCCAGATGTTCTGAAATAGAGGGAATTCTGTCTCTCAAGAGAACTGGTGCCTCCTAATTGGGGAGGAAATTCTAGTGTGCAAAGCAAGACTCCCAGAGGCCTGCAAAGCAGGCTCCAAGGTTCACAGAAAGAATGTGGACAAAGAAGAAAGTGCACCTGGAGAGACTGGAAATAAAGAAGGAGGCGCCCCTGGGTAAAGTTATGTGTTGATCAAAGCTATGTTGATTATGGATAATGAAGTCTAGGAAAACTGTTATCAGAAGGCTAATAAAAACAAAGAATAACTTGTGTGTTTGTAATGACCTAGTGACAAGAGCTTCCTCTGAGAACAGCTTTATACACTGTTTTACTAAGGGTATAAAATAAACTGCATAATTAAGCTGGGTGTGTGTGATAGCTGTTGCACTCCTGCAGCTACTCACAGCCCACTTGATCCCCGTTTTTTTGTCTTTCATTTCTCCATCCCCTCACCTCTCCCTCCTCGGAACTGCACAGATGCTGTTCGATTGTGACTACACTGTGCAGGTCCCAACAGTCTAGTATGTCACGCCTTCAGCATTGTTATAAGTATCTGTGAATCTGGTCCTTCAAGCAGTGAAGACTGATTGTCACTGTGGACCCACATTGATTGTGGGCAATGAGGGGAGGGAGAGAGAAGAATAGAATAGATGGATGCAGGATGACTGGGGGGCAATGGATGTGTTCCAGAAGATCGTGCAATGATGGGTATAGAACATGTTAGATTACACCAAAAATGTATAAATTATACAGATTAAAATATAAACCATAATGTAAAACATAAAGTAAGTAAAATTTTTTAAAAAACTGTACAGTCCAAAATATAAACCATAATGTAAAGCAAAATGGAATCAGGTTTGATAGCTATATTTCATTATTTGGTCATCAGTGGCAGGAAATATAACGAACATGTAAAAAGATCATTGCTGTGGAAGGGGGAAAATGTTTGATGTTGGATATATGGGAGTCCCTGATGTTGTATATATGACTCTAATGTGATCTAAAACTTTTTTGAAGACAAAATTAGAAATTAGAAAACAAAAAGATGTAGACACTGAGGAAGAAATGAAAGATATTGCCTTGCCACTGTACATACAGGGCAAAACCTATTACAGTGTTGAAAGGTAAAACATCAAAAACAAAGTTTAATGATGTTTTTCATTTTTTAATACCCCAATTTATTTTACTTTATTATAGTTTTTCTAAATTAGTATGTATTCTATTTCTAATCTTTAAACCTATTACTGCTATTTCATTTTCCTACTAATTGAATTTGGCAATATATTAGGCTGCGTTTTTTAAGAAGTTTTGGATCACAAAGGTGTTCAAATATGGCAGGAGATGAATGCTGCTGTGGGGTGTTATTGATGGGAGACTCATGGTTGGGAGGGAGTTCTCCAGGGCATGTATATAGGGTATATACAAATATTCAGATATGTTGGGCATTTTCATAGTGGTTACAGTTACAAATGGCAACTGAGGGAGTGCTGAGTTCCCAGCCAGGAGAGCTCTGTCACATTCCCCAATAGAACAGCAACAATTCCCCAAGTGCAAGGGCAATGACCAGTGAAGAAGGATACTCCAATGATGAACCCTTGATACTGATGACTATGTTTATGAGCCTGTGTGCCTGAAATTTGAAATAGACCTAGAGCTGAAGGGTGCCTAAGAGTCATCTCCTGAGAACCTCCAAGTTGCTCAAATGTGGCCACTCTTTAAGCCAAACTCAGCATGTAAATGCCCTACCTTGCCCCCACCATAGAACATCACTCCCAGGAATGAGCCTCCCTGGTGCCAAGGGATTACTACCAATCTCTAACTGGTGATGCAACTAGATAAAGTCCTTGAATAAAAGGAGGGAATGGTAAAGAAAATTGAGTATATATGGTTAAAAATCGGGAAAAAGGAGTGAGGATGTCATCAGAGAGGTTGTGCTTATGCATGCCTGAGCAGGATCCCAGAGACCATCAAAGTTGATACAACCCCAGTTACTGGTGATCCTGTGGGCTATGGGGACACACAGGTTCTATGATCATGACTCTAGAGTTCAGTGCCTTGTCAGTGGGCCCTAGTTTGAAATTTGTGTTCCTGAGTGTGATTGGGTTGGACTCAGATGTGAACTTGCTACACAAGTTCTTCTTTAATGTTTACTGAACCTGTGGTTGGTTCTGGGGTTGGTATATACCCAGGAGACTTCAATCTCTGGACTGGTCATGTGCCAGCTGGGCTCTGAGCCTCAGCAGAGTTGCACCTCCTACTCTCTGGTTTATTGGACTTACACAGGTCAGCTAAAAAGAAGGTGAAGATGGTCAACCACCATACCAGGGAACTGAGAGTGCCTACAACTACAAGCAGGAGAATTACACCCCTCACCCACTCAACAATTAAGTCCCCTCCTGATATAGTGGTGGAATGAACATCACCAAATGAGGGTCCACAGGATGGAGGAATAAAATATGGATTAGAGTGAACGTACTGGTATTCTACTATAGAAATATTCTGACTAGCAGGGAGAAACTGTAGCATTGGTGTGGAGAAAGTGGCCATGGTAGTTGCTGAGGGTAGGGAGAGTGAAGAAAAAATGAGATGTGGGAGCATTTTTTGGAGTTGGAGTTGTCCAAAATGATATTGCAGGGACAGATGCTGGACATTATATATCCTGCCATAACCCACTGAATGTACTGTGGGAGAGTGTAAACTACAATGTAAACTATAATCCATGTGGCTCCAAAATGTAGTCACCAAACGCAGTGAATGTGCCTCAATGATGAAAGAGGTTGTTAAGGTGGCATGAGTGAGGATTGCGGTGTGGGGTTTGTGAGAACCTCATATTTTTTAATGTAACATTTTTTGTGATCTATGTATCTTTTTAAAAAAAACAATTTAATAATAAAATATGTAAATAAATAAATGAAAAGAAGAAATAAGCAATAAGGGGGGACATGTGAGACCAGATCCAGGTCTGCCTTTCATAGAGGTCAGGAGGGGGTTGCCTTTCACAGAGATCAGGACCAACAAGAATAAGCTTTTCCCAGGAGCAGGGACTAGGAGATGCAAGGAAGGAGCTTCCTGCCAGACTCTTGGGATTCCTCTCTCATCTCACTTCCTGAGCTCCAAATATCTGGCTCCTTCCCTGACTCTGAAAATCACACTATACTATTAGAGAAAATGTGCACCAGATGTGTGCAGAGCCTAGATTGTCACTGAGGAAGAATGAAGAAGCCATGACTTTCCCTTTGGCCAATGTTCTGTATGTGGGAGCCCCAGCATGGCCCCCAGTGCTTTTCCTCATCTGACTCAGAAGAAACCTGAAGGAGATGACTTATCAAAGAGCTTAATAGGATTCAGAAGAGAATGAAGAGAAGTTTATACAAGTTACAATAATGAAGTGATTAATATTTTCTAATTTTGACTTTGTAAAGTTGAAACATATCAGTGAATAAAATGAATACTTTGGAATTATACATTTTAAGTGTTTGATTTTTAAGGTTAACCAAAAAAAACTTTCAAAAGAGAACAAATGATGCTTGGAGAAAAGGGAATGTCTGGAGGCATGAATTATAGAGGGAGAAGAGAAAAATTGGAGGTGTTCACTATCTGTTTTGTAGTAATGGTTACATGTATTCACACAAAAATATATATATAATTCCTTTTTTATTTCCCATAAAATATTAACTAGAAAAGTAATAATTTTAAATAATTTTATACTCTAGTTTAGTTCTGACAAAAGGAGGAGTTCGCTAAGTGAAAACTCTCTTGCTCTTCTGATGTTCTCAGGATTAATTCCAACATCCTGGAGTTAGCTTGAGACTTTTACCTGAAGTTTCCAGGTGGCACTGACCCTGGTCAAGGTGGTGACATTTTTCTAATATATGAATGTGCTATGTTACCTATTTACTTACAACTCCAGTGATATCCTGTATTATATATTTCAGTCTTCAGAGGAGATTTTAAAATATGGTATTTTTTTCCCCTAGGTATTTGATATTTTTGGAATGTTTACTAGTTCTGTGCCTTTGTTTAAAATTATATGTATTTGTTGCTCATATATAGATAAGCAATTGATTTTTATTGATTTAACCTTGCATTCAAGATTAGTAACAAGGCTTATTAACCTTTTATCCTTACTGAATTGTCTTATAATTCTTTTGTTTTTCTGTGTTTGAATATCTTCCTGTAAACACAATCATGTCACATGCTTGTCCCTTTCATGACTTCTAAGGGATGCTTTAATTACCATTTGATGTATAAACCTTATTTGTAAATAATTTTTATTTTATTAAATAAATATTATCCTTTATTCTTATTTTAGTTGATTACATAATTCTCTAAATTAGACAAATTGGTTTTGTTGATGTTTGAGTGCCAAAGTACTATGATATCTAAATAAATAATTCTTCATGAAATATCATTTTATAGATAATATATTTGTTTTGTGAACATTCTCTTAGAGTTTTTTAATCTAATTCTGAGGGAGATAAAGGTCTGTAATCCCCTATTCTTAAGATTATTTTTCCAGTTTTTTGGATCAGAGTTATGTTGACCCCATGAATATACTTATATTTTCTATAGAAATTTCCTATGAGCTCTTTGACACAACAAAGAAGTGGTTAAGGTCTTATTAAGTTGTAAGAGGCATATGTAAAACACAGATATCCAGAGGGTAATAATGCTTAATGAATATTTATATAAACTGAGCACACCCCTGTGACCAGAATGTAGAACAAGTAGCGTGCTTTTATCAGCTCCTAGAGGTGACCTCCTTCACCTACAGTCAGGGCTTTTCAGTATGTTTCTTAAAACCCTGTGTTGTTTTCTGTGGCATTAGTCACTTTGTGCCCCTTTCTGTCAAATTTTCCCAATTTTTGTAAATATGCCAGAAAATCAACTGACACATGGTAATTGAAATTTGCATTTATCTGTAATGTAAATTTTGACCCATACCTTTTTTCATTAATATATAAATAGTGCCCAGAGATATGAATTGGTACTTTCATTTTACTAGATATTTTCTGCCAGCATTTCATTACAGAAAACCACAGCACCTCTCCCCTGAGCCCAGGTAATTCCACGACAATGAGGGGATGGCAGGGGATGAGCTATTGGAATGTTCCCTTCCCTAGTCCTTGCCTGCACACTTTGAACAGCTGTGTTCTGCTTCTGGACTGTTGACTTATTATAGTAAGGTTGTGCTCTAATGACTACAGTAGATTAAATTCTCCACATTTTAAGGCAGGTATCAAGAGGCAATTCCCAACATATTGCTGTGAGAACATTTCAGATTCTCTGTGTCTACGAAGAGGGAGTCAAGAGGATGGAAAGAGTAGTTTCTGTCCTACTCTGCCACAGACTGTTCTGCATTTCATGACTGCTGGCTCTTCACATGAAGAACCATGATGAGTTTTATAGGACATCCAGTCCACAAGTAATAACAATAAGGGTGCAAAGGAGTTTCCAGACAGAGTCCTTGTTTACTTTGTCAAGAGAAACCATCTGCTTCATTAGGGTCATATGACAACCTCAATTTTATTATCTCTTCAGTCCTAAATTTTCTCTCTTCTTCATAGAGCAAAATGATTTTTTGGAAACTTATTTGGGAGTTTCCCTCTACCAAAATCCTCCAGTCCACAGAAAAGAAACAGATTCCAGGACCAAGCAGGGCTCTGCAGTCCAGAGTGGACCCTAGAGGGCACAGTCAGTTATACAATCCTGTACCAGAGCACTTCCTGAGTTATTTCATTCCAATCCACCCTGGAGTAACTTCTTGAAGAGTACTGCATCCCATCTCCCTTCCAGATATAACCTGTGAGCAACTCAAAATACTGCTGTGATCAGTATGATAAGTATTCTTGATTTCATACAAACCAATCCTCTTCATATCTCATTTTTTAACAACTCCTTTATTCTGAAATATGGCTTAATAAGAGCTTAACTCCTTCTTATTTGTCACAGAGCTCACAGGAACTTTCCATAGGAAATAAAATGAAATAATATTTTTCTTTGAATAATCTCTTCATCTTTCCTGGTTTGCTTTGCATAATTCTATCAATTCTTTGAAAATTTCTTCCACATCCAACTTATAAGTAAACATACTACAGTTTATGAGGGCATAATCTGGTTTAAAATGTTGTAACAATCTTCAACATTGTAAAGTCCAAGGAAATGTATTCGTACTTAATCTAAGCAATCCCCCTAAGCTAGGGAAGGTCATTCTGATGGTCCAGAGAGTCCAGGGAAGTCAGTGTTGAATGAATACGTGGTCTACCCAATATTTCATTACAAGTGCTGGTGCCCACTATTTTCACATCCAAGATTCTTCCAGCTTGTACAATGGAGTGTGAGCAGGGCTGCCTCCCACCAAGCCTGAGTTAGGTCCTCCTATTGAGTGTATGAGCTGAAAGAAAACCTGGTCACCATTACCCCATTGTATGAGTTTACCTACAAGTTTCTTACTGGCAAGGCAATTACTTCAAACCACGTGTATCCTTATTAGAATTGATGCCTATTTATACCTGTATTTGCTTTTGATAAAAAGCCCAACTACTAAAAGCACTCTCCAAGCTACTGAATGACAGATTGCTTGATACAAAATCTTCAGCTATGGCATCTGAAGTCCAGCAATATGGTTGCTGTTGAGGGAATGGACCAGGAACATGAGAACAGGTCCCAGCCACCTCCATCTTGCAGCATTTCACAGAAGCAGCTGGACAAATAGAACAATAGAAGTCCAAATTAGACTTCCTATAAAGGTGCCCCTGGTAAGTTGTTTTCATGTTTCTGACTCTAATTATTTCATATAACTGAGAACTTACAATATTTGCTATTTTTACCTGTCCTATTTCACTCAACATGATCTCTTCATGTTTCATCCATTCTGTAGATTGTATCAGAACCTCATTACATTTTATATCCTATTAATACTGCACTCTATGTATATATCACATTGCAATTACCTACTCATCTGTTGATGCATTTATGGGTTGTTTCCACCTTTTGGCAATTGTGAATAGTACCACTATGTGCATATATCCATTTAGTCCCTGTTTCAGTTCTATTAGGTAATTACCTAGAAGGGTGTTTGCCAGGTCATATCAATATCTTTTTTTGTTGTACAAAGATTCAATGTAAGACACCACAGTGATTTAGCTACCACATCTCCTATTCACTTGTGGACAGCGATAATTTGTATATGATGTTCTTTTCCAGTGGACTATTGCATAAATGGCAATTGGATCAATGTGGTTGAAAATTCTATTCATATTATCCATGTCTGCCATTACCAGCTTCCTAGATATTGAAGAATTGCTGAGAATGGAATGTTGATGTCTCTAACTCTAATATGCACCTGTCCATTTCAATGATCAGTTCTATCAATTGGGACTGGACTATAGACTTTGTCATGACTATGCAGTATCAATTTTTATTTCTAATAATCTTCATTTTGGGAGCTCTAGTATATCCTGAAAGTAACATTGTAACTCTAAATTTCTTTTGGCCCATGTTTTCATGGTATATATTTAACCAAATCATTTTACCCTTTGCTGCATTGGAATTTAAAGTGATTTCCTTTAAACAACATAAACTGAGAATAATTTTCTGATGCAAAAAAATAGTTTTAATTTTAAGTTTCTCCAGATCTTTCTTTCTTGTTTTTTAATAAGAATAAGAGGAAATTTTCTGAGATTCCTATGTAATCAATCTTAGCAGTCACTTTTTCAATAAAAGTTGAAAACTGGAAACTTTTCAAGTTTCTAGAGGTGAAGGGATAAACACATTTTGCTATAAGTAAACATTGGAAAATGACTAACATCAAAATCAATGAATATCTGATACCCATTGAAGAGGGTGCCACCTCAAATAATTATTCTGAGAGATAGGAATTGGACAAAAGTATACACTGTACAATTCTGTTTATATAAATTCTGGAAGATACAGACAAGACTAAAACAAAAAATGTCAGCACATACCTTTAGAGACAATAGGAGGAGGGAATAGCTTGGAGGAGGGAATTAAAGATTGTAAGAGAAAACTTTGGAGGCTGATGGATTTGTTCACTATCTTGATTTTTGGTTATAATTAATGGGTTCACACATATATCATTACTTACCACACTGGAAACAAAAGAAATGTATGTAAATTATTGCATGAAAATAAGGATCTTGCAAATAAGTATATGAATATATTTTCTGTAAAAATATATTTTTATAGAAAAATAGGCAATTATATGTGAAATATCAGGGGCTCCTACAAATCCATGTGCATGAGCACTGGCAAGTTATGTTTTTAAGCAAATCCTGGACTACAAAAGCACATCATAATAGAGATAGGCTTTCTGAAAACCTTGCTCCAAATGTCCCAATCTGTCCCATTTTAGAAGAGCACAGGCCCAGAAACTGGGGTTCTCTCTCAGGGGATATGAGGTCTTGGTCACATTATACAACTCTTCTATGCTTCTGTTTGCAGGTTGACATCTACAAAATGGAGGTAATATTGCTACCTACTTCACATGATTTGTGGACTTTTGCTAAAAATGTATATTGTATTAATCATTGTGATAATAAACTTTTGTTTATATGTTTTACTTCCAAGATCTAAATCACATGTTATGCTGATTCTAATAGTTTGTACTTGAAGAACTGCTCTCCTGCTCTTAGATTTACCCTAAAATTTTTGTTGTAAAGCTAGACCTGTTCCATGAGACAGTAGATCTTGTTATATTGTTTTATTTCCTTTATTATTAGTTTTTTGTTATACTTCATTTTTCCTGCTTTGATATTATCACACTCTACCTTCTGCTAGACCTTTATTATGGGGGCTCCATGAGTGTAACTGTGGCTGACTTAGAGTTCCCTGTTGCTATCTCTACCTGAATGGAATTTTTTTCCTCTGGGCACCGAAATGTTAGTTTCCTCTAGGATACTTTGCTTTTCTTTACCTGTTTGCCTTGGAATCACTATTTGTGTTATCTGCTGAGAGAATTCCCATTTTTCTGCTTTTCCAAGTCAACTGCTCTTTTATTCTTTTTGTAGTTTTATATCTGTGAAGTGAATCTAACATTGATACTTATTTCCATGTTTAACATGCTTTTGTGAAAATGAAATAAAATGTTTGGAATGTGTTTAGCTCGGCACAGCCATATAATAAGAAATCACATTTTCCTGAGTTCTACCACTGCCAATGCCACCAGCACACTCATATCTTCTCTAGGCACTGTCCCCTCTGAAAGCATCCCAACTGAGACACTGCAGTACGTTGGAGGAAAAAAAATGGCCCATATCACAGCTAATTAAAACCAACCCAGCCCTGACCCTGAAGCTCTGGGAGATGAGTTCCAGTCCAGAGATTCTGGGGTGTTCATATTCCTTGATTGGAACCAAATGGAGATGATTCATCTTGTGTTAGAGGATATCTGGGTTTTTATTACTGTAAGTTTAAAAGGAATTTCATGAAAAAAAAATATTGACTATGTGAGTACATAGGAGTTAGAGGAAGATTGACATTGTGTGACAATTTTCCAACCAGATTTCTTGTGCCTGGATGTATTCAAAGTGGGGTGCAGATGGTGGAATCTGGGGGAGACTTGACCAATGATTTTGGGGTCTCAGGGACTCTCATGACATTCTAGGCATTTGCCTTCAGTAACTATTGGAGGGGTTGGTTCCAACAGGGTCAAAGAAGTGGTCTGGATGATTGAATTAAGACATACTATGAGGAATCTATGAAGTGCCAGTTCATCATCAAAAAATAATTCCTGATGCGTGCTCTTTCTGCAGATGGACAGTCAGTGAGCTAAGGATATGGCTGCATATTACTGACTCAGTCAAAATCAAGGAAGGTAGTGAGAACCCAGTCTCAAATCTCCCCTGAAGAGTGGTCTCCAGGAGGCACTCAGGACATTGCAGCTCTAGGATCCTGTGCACACAAAGGCAAGTGTGGGAAACTTTTTTCATCTGGAGTTTCCTCTAAGGGTCTGTGTGTCCCCTTCTGTCCAGGATCAGTTATTCTGACCAATAATCAATGTCCTTGTGGACACCTGGAGAGTCCAGTTGCTGAGAGCAAAGTGAGCAGGTTTGATGACCATAAAGCTCTGTTGGAACCTACAGATGTTTAACTCGGGATGCAGATGCTGGCTAGCTACACCAGCCATAGTGACCACAACTGTAGCTCAGCCACCTATGATCAGGATGCCTGCCAAGGACAGGTCCAGCTGCCACCAAGAGTCAACAACCTGAATGCTCAAGATCAAATATTTGCTGTGTGGAACCCACATTTGAGGGAAGAAAGTAGGAACCTAGGTCTACAACTTGCTACAGGACCAGCAGGACTAACTGCATGGGCCTCTCAGGAATTAGAAGCCCAGGGGCCAGCACCAGGGTTGGTGCAGGGGGGAACTTAGAAAGTGCAGCCCAGGGACCCAGGTCAAGGGACAGGTAAGGGGAAGCCCATGAGTCAAGATGCAGGTATAGGGCAGGTGCAAGGAGAGCTCAGGATGATTAAGTCTGGGGATTTTAATCACAGCCAAATGGAGGGAAAAGCCTGGACCACTGAGACCAGAGAACAGGACCAGGGACAGGTACAGGGGAGCATAATACTACTGAGTCTAGTGGACAGGACCTGGGGCAGGAGCAGGGAGAGTTCAGAACCATGGAGCTTAGCCTCCCGAACCAGTGCAGGAGCTGGGGGCCCACTCTAACATGGAATTCAGGAGCAAGGACTAAATTCAGTGCAGGGGGAGATCAGGATCACTGGGTTCAAGGCAAGATGCTAGAGAAACTCAGGGCCATGGAGCCAAGGGGTCAAGAACAGGGGTATGTGGAAGTCAGAAACACTCATCCCAGGAACCAGGAAGATGGGCAGGTGCAGGGGAACTCCAGACCAATATTCCAAGGCCAGAACTAGGGAAAAGTTATCAGGGTAAAAGAAGCATGTAGCCTAGGAGACTGGATCAGGAGCATGTCCATAAGGAGTCTATGGGGCTAACTTTCAGTGTAAGACTTCTCTATTCATCTAATGAGAAGGATCAGGTAAATCTGAGTTTGTCTCTGCTACATGGCTTAAGACAGGTTTAGAGAAATTTCATTAATGCATTTAAATTTAGGTAGTTTCACTGATAAATATAAGTTATACTGTTATGTGAAACAAACAATATACAAAGAATTTCATTCACATGAATTGAAGTAAACAAATACCAACCTCACAATCAATGCAAAATCAGGGAGATATGGAAATTTGTCACAGATGAAATGAAGTTTGTTATTCAAAAGTGTCCTCACAGTTTAATAATTCACTCCACATGTGGATTTAACTTTCCTGCTGGCACTTCCCCTCACAGCACCTCCATGCATGAACTTCCCGAATTCCTCATGCACCAGATCCTAACCTTGAAATGGGTCTTATGATGTTCTGAATCCACAAATCCTGCACTAATCATGGTGACTGTAGTGTACTAGCTAAGTTCTTTTCACCTCATGTTGCTGCCTCACCAACTTGGAACCAGCCTAGAGTTGAAGGTCATACTAAAATTATCATTTAATCATTAACTAATATTATTGAATAGCCAGGTTGTAATATGCTTCTTTCATGTTCTGTTCATGAGATGATAATTCTGAAAGACATACTCAGGGATGAGTGGGTGAGGGTCTATCAATGTTCAGGTGAGTCAGGTCGACCTGTACCAGTATCATAGAAGTGACAGGGACACACATGACAGGGCAGGACAAAGACAAATGGGGCCTGAGCAATCATGGTCGTTAGAGGTGAGGGTGCATATGGGTCCCTTCTGACTCCCAGAGGTGATTATACCACTAATATGAGTAATGATAATATGTAACAGCTCTGAATACTTTATCAAATTTTATATGTGAAGTTACAACTGGGGAATGACAGCAACAAATTGGAGAAAGTGGCACCAAATATCCTTTCCTCCACTGATAATTCAAAAATAAAATAAAATACATTATAATCAACACTACCAGGGAATATACACATATTATATATTCTATATATGAAATAGACATGTACGTAAACAGACACACACAAATATATTAAATCTCTGGGGGTAGAGGCACAACGAACACAAGAGGCACAAAATAAAAATAGAGCAAACATTTATTTAAATTCAGTTTCCCCTTCAGTCAGGAGAATATTCACTGGGACTCATGGATCTCAACCATAAGAACATGAAACCCTTTGGGTTCTTTCTCTTTCTGGTGGCAGCTCCCAGAAGTGAGTGTCTCAGAATTCAGATATGAAGGTAGTGGGGATGATGCATCTGAGCAAAAGACTCACTGCGGTTCTCCTTGTCCTCAGGTGTCCTATCCCAAGTGCAGCTGAAGGAGTCAGGACCTGACTTAGTGAAGCCTTCACAGACCCTGTCACTCACTTGCAAAGACTCTGGATTCTCTTTAACTGGCTATATTATGCATTGTATCCACCAGTCTCCAGAAAAGGGACTGGGATGGGCTGGTGAGATATATAATGGTGGAAGCACATACTATAATGCAATTCTTCAGTCTCAATTTGGCATCATCATGGACACATCCAGAAATGAAGCTTATTTAAAATATAGCAGTGAAAGAAACAAGGACACCACCAAGTATTGTTTGACAGACACAATGAGGAAAAATCACTGAGTCCAGACAAAAACCTCCCCTTCAGGGCACATGAGGTGGCTGGATTTAGGGTAAGCTCTAAACTACAACTGCAAGCAGAATTGCATCCATCATCCATGTGGAATCTAAGCCCCCTCTCGATATAGAGGGGAAGTGGACATCAACATCCCAGGGTCCACAGGATGGAGGAACAGAGTATGGATTAGAGTGGACTTACTGATATTCTAATCTGAATATATTGTGTTTCATAATGGAAGAAAATGTGGCATTGATGTGGAGAAAGTGGCCATGGCAGCTGCTGAGGGTAGGGAGAGGGAAGAAGCGATATGATGTGGGGGCATTTTCAGGACTTGAAGTTGTCCTGGGTGGTACTGCAGGGACATTTGTTGGACATTGTACATCTTGCCATAGCCCACTGGATGGACTGGGGGAAAGTGTAAACTACAATGTAAACCACTATCCATGTGGTGCAGCAGTACTCCAAAAGGTATTCACCAAATGCAATGAATGTGCCACGATGATGAAAGAGGTTGTTGATGTGGGAGGAGTGGGGTGAGGGGGATGGGGGCTATATGGGAACCTCATATTTTTTTTAATGTAACATTCAAAAAAAATTAAAGCACGAGGGCGTGATGAGGGCCCAAAACCAGGAGCTGGTTCAGAAGGGATGGGAAGGAGTTTCCTCTTCTTGCCTTAGGTTCCCTCTTCTTACTTCTCAACATGTAACCCTCAGAGAACAACATGGCATCTTTTCTAAGCCGTGCTATGATGTACCCACAATTCTAACTCAAAACAGTTTCTTTTAATGTTACTATATGTATGTTTAAATACATTCATACATATATAACCAAATAAAACTTTATGTAAATTGTGGAAATTGTTCCTATCTTGTGAATATGCTTGAAAATGTGAGCAAAACTTAAATTTATCATACCTGTGAAGTTATTTTCCTCAATGTAGCTCAAAATTTTGAGAATTCCCAGCAAATTAACCCCCACCCTTGATCATGTAGAGTCCTATGTCCTCAAGTGGAAGGAGAAGGAATTGGAAAGCCTGTCCATCTCTAGAAGAAGCATCCAAGTGCCTTAATTTGTTCTTTCCTTCTCATGTGACATCAAAGACCAGTTCCCTGTTTCCATAATAAGTATACTACATAAAATGCCATCATTGTAGCCTTCACAGTTTTCCTATATATAGTAAATATACAAGATAAAAAATAGGTTCACAATGTAGCTTTTTAAAATCCAAATTGTATTCCTGAAACATTTATATTTAATTAAAGCCTTTCTCATGCCTGTTCCAATCAGTCATTTGTCACATATTCTTTCCCCCTAACATCATCAAATGTTTTCTATAAATATAATATTAAGTTCCCTCTAATAGTTTTCTTTGAAGGAGTTAAGGTCATCAGAAAGATCTTTTGGCACACTAATCCTCCCCACACATCTACAGTCATCCAAAGAGTGTTCCGATGTGGAGGACTGACCTACTCAGATGAACGCTTGACCTCAAGATCCAGCATATTCTGAGAGGCAGAACATACATCCAAGAGTCTTCTTCGTGCTCTGGGTCTCCATGTGGGAAACAGCTTTCTCATCAGTGTGACTTGAATCAAGGAAAGAGAGTTCCTGTTCCCAGTTGGTCAGACCCCAGTATGCCTATAGGACACCGTGCAGGGACAGGGTCATGCTTTCAGAACATGACAATCTCCTGGAGCATACCTAGCTACTTGACTGTTGTACTCTCTTAATAGAAGTTCTTGGAGAAGAGGCTGGGATATGAACAGAATGGACAGTGATGGGAATACCATCCAAAGTGCCCCTGTCCCTCCATCTGAAGCAATGCTTGTCCCATCAGGCATTTCTGCCCCTTCCTGGGGTAGAGTGTATATTTTCCCATATAGTGTAGATTAAGCTACATTGTCTTTAGCTGCTTATTCCAGAGAACTTCTGTGGCTTAAGGATTTTATTCTTTAGGGAAGCGAGGAGTGGTTTTGAACATTAACTCTGTGTTTAATTATCTCTCTTTCCACTTTCTATTGGATCCCACCAGTGCCCATTGGATATTGGTTTCATTTGAATTTCCCATGCAGAATAATTGTTCTGTTTTGTAATGGAACAAAGGAGGTGAATGTGGGTGCATAGTTTGGGACCTATTTCACTTTTTTAACACCTCTCTGCCTTGAGATTTTAAGATTTTTCTAAGCTCTGTGACATAAATTTTTGGGCATGCTGAGTACATTTTGGTAATTTGCAGTTTTCCAATGGAAGACTGGTTTTGTTTGCTTTCCACATGCTGGATAATTCTTTGTTCTGCAGTGGAGCTATGAAGGTAGCTGTGGGTGTATTTCTACAATGGAAGCTCTCTCTCTTGGGGGAAGGAATTTTGTTCCTTTGATGCATATTTTGTGCTGTTTTCTTGAGGGGACTGTTCTCCCTAATTCTGCAGGAAAAGCATGCAATACAGTAGCAAACTGTCCTCCAGGAGACTTACTTTAGCAAATTTGCAAAGAGTTAAATTTGACTTTATCAAAATCAACTAGTGATTAAAGGTATTCAAAATTAAGAGTATAAAGGTAGAGCAGATAAAATGGGAGAAAACATATAAATCCAATATTAATGGACTTGTATTTATAATATGTTAATTACCTACATCTCAACAAAAAGATGTACAAATGGTTAATAAGTAAATGAAAATAGTGTTGCATGATTTAACATCATGGACATATGAATTAAACCTACAATAAAATACCATTTCACAACCACAAGGAAGGATAAAATAAAAAATTAGGATAGCAACAAGTATTCAAGTGGATATGGAGAAATAGTAACCCTATTACAATTCTGTGGGAATGTTAAATAATCAAAACTCTTTGAGAGACAGATCTGAAAGCCCTCAAATTATTAAAGAAAAAAAACTATCAAGTGAACCTACAATTCCACTTCTAGATATATACCCCAAAATATGAAAAACAGGGATTCAAATATATATTTGTACAGGAAAATTCAGAGCAGCATCATTTACAAAAGCTCAAAGTTTTAGGCAATTCAAATTTCCTTCAACAAATCAATGGATAAACAAATGGTTATACACAACGGAATAAAAGTAACTTGCACAAAGAGAAGATACTTGCTGTAACATGGATGAACATCAAAATGTGCATTTGAATTATATAGATGAAATAAAAAGGGAAATGTGTGTGATTTCACTTACATGTAATGCCTAGAAAATGAAAATTCATACTTAGAATAAGTAATTAGAGGTTACCAGATTAAGGATCAAATTGAGAGTGAACTCTTAATGGGTACAGATACTTTGATGTGATGAAAAATTTGGCAATGATTGTTGGTGATTCTAGCACACAATTATGAATTCAATGAATTGTACTCATGTAAGTGTAAATTGTACACATGTAAGTGGTTAAATTTAGAATGTTGTATCATACAAATATCATGCAAATAATTTATTATATTATAAAATAGAAATGCAGTATTGATACATGCTATCACATGGATGAAACTTGAAAACAATATGATAACTAAAAGAAGCTGGTTGTGAATTATAATTTATTGCCTTTAATATCAATGCCAAGAATAAGTATAGAGATCAAAAGTAGATTTATTGTTTATTGGGGCTAAATGGGAGGTAGAAGAATAGGAGGATATTATGTAGAGTGTATTTTTTTTCTCTGTGAGTTGATAATAACCTTTCAATTTTATGCTTTAAATAGATGAACTTTGTGGTATATGATTTATATTTTAATAAAACTTTCATATAAAAAAGAAGGTAAATTGTTCCTTGGAGAGAAGGGAATAGGTGGGAGGTAGAAATTATAGAGTAGTGAGTGATAACTTTTGGGAGTTCAATGTCAGTGTGATGGTGATGGTTACACATGTGTACATATATGTAAAGACAAAAATTCTTACACTTAAATATGTGATATTATCATAGGTTAATTATACTTCAATAATGTTGATACAAATAATGCAATGTATAAATGAGTAGGATGGACAGATAAATCATGACCTGTGTATTTTTTATTTTCAAGATATAGGAGTTCTTTATATATGCAGGTTATAAGTCTCCTATCAGGTATATGGTTACCAAACAAGAGAAATAAAAAGAGAAAAAAACTAACTAAATTAAAAAGTACCTTGGGTTGTGCTAGGAGAGGTCTAATTGATTTTCTGACTCCACCTTCTCCCAGACCAAGTTTTCTATCCCAGGACGTTTAGGTAAATTGGGCTTTCTCAGCAGATTCGCCTCTCCTTTCTTCCCAGATTCTCCGCAAGTCAGCTGGTACACTCCTCCAAGTTCAAGGAGAGAGAGAGGGGAAAAAACCAACAACAACACAAAACGCCGAGGACTAGGGTAATCAAGGACCTCAGACGGACCTCAGGATGCAGTGGATTTTGGGAATGGGAAGCCCGTTATATTGCTGACTCAAAGTGTGTGAATTTCTGGAGCATGGGCCACCAGGGTTTAGGGAACACAGACCTGGGAACCACGTATCTGGTTAACACGGGGCCTAGGAACACAGCAGCACAACAAAGCCTTCAGGGATCGCTGTAGCCAGGCTGCCAGCCCTAGGAGGTGGGGTCCCACCCACAAATTCTGACCTCTGTGTCAGAAACCCAAAATTCCACCTCTTGCAAGAATCTCTTCTATCACTGTCTCACCAAATCAACATCCAGACACTTCCTGCCCTGCAAGCCCCTAAAAAAGCCTGCTCAGGGCTTGGGAGCACCCCAGCACAACAAAGCCTTCAGAAATCACCACAGCCAGGCTGCCAGCCCCAGGGGGAAGGGTCCTGCCCACAACCTCTGACCTCCATGCAAGAGACCCAAAATTCTACTTATTGCAAGAATCTCCTCTGTCACCATCCCACCAAATCGATGTCCAGACACCTCCTGTCCTGCAAACACCTGAAATAGCCCTGTTCAGCAGGACTCCAACCCTACTCAGCTGCTTCTTTGCAGGAGAGATTATGAGGTGCACTCGCTCAGACGCCATCTTGCCCCGCCTACCAATCATGACCTGTGAAATGCCAGACAGTACTTAATATACATCTGCATTCTCACTATATTTTTCAGGTAGATTCTAAGTGTGCAGCAACAACACACAATGTTCTCATTACATAAAGAGGGATCTTCAAATATATCAAGGCATGCCCGACTCTGTCCTCTAGTAGGTTCAGAGGAGCCATGGGTTCTAGTGGTGAGGAACACAGTCCAAACACTGGGGCTCACAATCAACAGATACAGACTTTGTGTATTGAGCAACCATTCAGACTTTCTGTTTCAAATTTTACATCTGCACATATGTATATATGAGATAAGATCATGGGTTCAATGTACTTATTCCAGCACTATCAATAATATTGTTCCAAATGCTGTCATTACCACTCAGCTACCCAATATCATTCATACCTGCTCTGGGGCACTTCTTTTTTCTAAGGCTCCACCCAAGAGCTATCAATGTAGTAGGAGGACTTGCAAATAGTTTCCCTCCAGTGGCTGATGTAAACCAGCTCAGCCTTGATTCTGCAACTCTGGGAGAAGAGCCTCAGCCCAGGGATACCCAGATTTTCCAATTTGTTGATCAGAAATTAAAACAAATGAATCGCATGACATTAGTTCTGAGCTGGCTTTTCTCATCACTATTTTAAAAGATTAATTTATGGGGGAAAAAAAGACATTGAGTATGTGAGTTGATATGAGTGAGAGAAACAAGGGATACCTATGGCCATTTTCCTGACAGGATGTCTACACCTTCAGGTGTTCTGTTGGTGGAGTTGGTGAAAATTCATACAGTAGACAATGTCTCTGACATACTCTTTGGAAGCTTTTAGATGAACCTCCAATAGCTGCAACATGAACTGGGTCCTGCAGCTCCAAGGATGGGCTCCAGTGTGTCTCAGACATTAGTAACTCTGACATTTCCACACACAATACAGAACCCTGCAGAGTCAATTCTCTATCCCCAGATGGTTTGCCATGAACACTCTGTGTCTGCAGATGGACAATAAGAGATAAGGACTCAGCCATGTATTGCTGAGGGAGACACTGTGAGGGGAGGCAGGGGGAGCCCAACTTAACCCTACCTTGCATGGGTTCAGAAGTGGTTAGGATGCAGGGGTAGTCAGCACCCACTGAGCACAGTTCCCACTCCCAGTAACAGAGAAGAGGGAGGTTAATTGATGGTTTCCTCTTAGATCTGGGACTTCCACTAAATATAATTTTTCCTCCTGGGAACCTCTCTAGATTGTGTGGTTTTCCACTGAATTGTCTGAAGTAGGATAGTTTCATTGCATTTGGAGGAAACATTCTCACACACAGACTCCCCTTATGGAAGCAGAAATGGCTCTGCCAAACATCTCCAGGATCAGAATATCTGAGGGAGATTGGTGCAGCCTGGTCAGTCTTTTCCAGTCACACTCAGGAGAAGACCTTAGTGAGGTTCTCCAAGTTGGACAATCTTTGTAATTCAGTTCAGAACCAAGAGAGTGGGTATGCCAGGCTCAATGTATTTAAACCATAATGTATTTCTTTCTTTTTTTTTAATTGAAATTATTTATTTTTACAAATTACATTAAAAAAATACGAGGTCCCAATCAACCCCACCGCCCCCAAGCCCCACTCCCCCCACCACTTATGTATTACTCCTCCGCACACAGAAGTGTGCATGTCAGACTCAGCATTGGTCTGGTTGTCTCTTTTATCCATTATCCACTTAAATTTTCCCTGTTACAGCAAGGCTTTTTGGGTTTACCTAAACCAAATTGCACATCAGATGAATCTTTTGTCTCTTAGGACATATTTGGCCTTAGTGTGGCTTCCAAGCTTAGTCCTTGCCTCAGAGTGGCCCTCAGGTCTCCTGTCTTTCTCACAATGATGGCGATGAGCTCCAGTAAGAGAAGTTTGGCCATTTGTGCTTTATTTCCCCATATGGGGAGTAATGGGAGGTGAATTCCCATGGCCGGCACACTATGTACTGCTTTTAGTACTAGAAAACATGTTTTAGTTTTACTAATTTTGAGGACATAAACTCACAACTGTGGCTGCAAACAACTTTAATTAACTAATTCAACCCAATTTCATTATTCCTGGATGCTGTGTAGTTGATCATATTCAAGTTAATTGCATTGTTCCTTAAGCTGTGCTATAGGCTGTTGCTTACATATGGCTTTCTCATTAATTGTTAAATGTAAAGTATTGACTTGTTCCCAATTTCTTTGATTTCTCTCCATGGAATAGATTAAGATACTCCCTTTCCACATACTGTCCCCTACCTCCCCATCAGAATAGCAGAGATTTACCTAACAGCTCAGTGTGAGAGATACATGGGACCTGCAATCCTAAGAATCTGCAGAGAACACCAGTTGTGGATAGATAGTTTCAGGGCATTCCACATGTTGGGAGATCTTGAGCTGACCATTCCTTTGAGTGTTGCTCATGTCTATATAATGAAGGTTTCAGAATACAGAAACTCTTAAGTCTAATATATCTTAGCTCTTTTTGCAACTCACAATCCTAGGAAATAGAAGTTGTAATATAATCTCCAACTTTATAACACCTGTTTCTCTATTTTCTTGTGTTTTGCAAGTTTGATTAGAGACAAGTGCTAACATTTATTTGGCCTCCTCTATCCCAAGAATCTGCTGAATTTTTATAGTAAACTCAACAAAACATTGATATTTCAATATTCTGTAATGTATGAATTTGCAAATGTCAGTGATTGTCTAGGATCCTATTTATGTCAGAAAAATCAGTAGTCATCTTGGTTACCTTCTTTCCTGCTGAAACAAGGAAAAGTGAAACCAACACTGGCATATAGATGAGAATGATTCTTTTGAAAAGAGGTTTAGTGTCTTCAATTTTGTTTATATCACTTAAAGCTTAGTGAATAAATTCATGAGAAGTAGATAGGTAACCTATTTCAAAATGCTGGATTAATGCACAGCATTATTCTGGGAGAAACTCCTAAATGTTCTGTATACTGAGCTCAGCTTCCACTGAGTGAAGACAAGAAACTATGAGCTACAGGGGAGGTAGGACAGGGATGAGCAGGCAAGATAAGGAGGGGTTACTCTCAGGATACAGGCCTTCCTCTCCTTGGGGCAGCCCATGTCTCTTCTCTCTTTCTAGGATGATGTTGGTATGGAAAAAAACTCTCAATTTATCTTTGACGTATTGATGAACACTGAGACATGAGGTTGTCAGACCTCACTTCTTATCCTGCACCTTCAGAATGACATCTGGAGAGTCAAACCCCTGTCCTTTTTTCTCTGTCCTGAGTCTGCCCCCGTGTGTTCCCCTCTCCACTGTGCCATTGCTCCACCCTCCCATGATGGCAATTTCTGCTTTGACTCCTGGAAACCTGATGGTCTTGTGGAGCCCCTGCCTCTGGTCACCTGCTGCTCAAATCCACAGGCATTTCATCCCATCCACTGCCCTAGGAACCATCCTTTCATCTATCTTTGCTCATCTGTCCCTTTCCTTAGAGTCAGGCAGGCTATTTCAACAGTTCCATTGCCATCATATTGAACCTGCTTTATAAATGGGCTCCGTATCTTTAGTTGCTCTCCTGACTCCATCTTCCCCTGCTTGCTGGACACCTGCACCTGATGCCTCACAGCCACACTGACCTGCCCTAACATCCAGCCTCCCTCATTTGCATCAGATTTTGAATGGATTTGTGGCCTGTCAGTTTTATGCAAACCTTTCAAAACATTGTCCAAAATTAGTTCATTTTAATACATCAATGTCAAAAGAAACATTCCCTCAAGCTCTTCTTCACTCAAAATGCATTTGAAGATGATTCAGAAAATGGAAGTTTGGCCCTTGGTTCCCATGGAACAAGATGGAGAATAGTCCAAGACAGTGCTGCAGTTCCCTGCCGCAGCTGCTGTTGGAGGTGAAGGACTCAGGAGGTCTCTCCAGATATAGCTACTCAAGAGCATCTTCTGCTGCAGTCTCCCGAGAGACAGAGGAACTTGCCAGTGACACCAAGAAAAACACTGACATTTTGCTAACGGCCATGGGAGACTCCTCCATCATGAAAACAAAGATATGAGCTGTAGAGCAAATGTGAACCATCCAAGGACTTAATGACCTCATCGAAAAGTTCCTTCAACTTGTGGACTCAGAACAGGTGTTTATTTATATGAATCAGTCCATTGCTCTTTCCCCAGAACTGGAAGTTGAAATGCTTTATTAGCATTTTGGCAGTGCAGGTAAGCTGTTCCTAAAGTACTACAAATCTCAGGCATGGAGATGAACCACTGAGAAAAACAATGTGCACCTTAAAATAATCTTCACAACAGAAACTGCAGCTCTGACACATTTTTATGCTTACAGCAAGAGGTTTAAGGATATAATCTACTCAGCATGTATCTACTATAATTTATGTTTACATATAAGAAAGCATCCACAGAAATAGAGTGAACTCACAAAAAATATAACTTGCATTATTACCCAAATCATTATAAAAGATAGAGTATACCCATTTCTGGTCAACATAATCCAGATCTACCTTCAAGATACTGAAAAAGAAAGTGTATAAAACTTCATTGCCTGATTCTCAAAATGACTGAAATTGTTTATTTGTAGAATTTGCACAACTGAGTTTTTTTTCATTGTAGTAGCTCATTTACTAAATGTTCATTTTGTCTTATTAAAAGAAGTTCAATTTCTCAGGGGTGTGGGGTATGCCTATAATTATATATGTGTGTGTGTATATATATATATCAGTTATCTTATTGCAAAACATTTGCTGATTGCATTTCTTATATTGACCTGAAGAGGGCAGCATAACTAGCAGAATGGTAAACGGTGTAGTTTCACTTCTTTGCCTGCTAATTTCTAGCAAGAAATTAGCTAATTTCTAGCAAGAATTTAGCTAGGAAAGCAAGCAAGTTGACAAACTGGAAGCAGCTTTAGAGAATATGCATAGTTTTAAATGAATTTTTTCATTGCGAAAGAAGTAATTTTACAAATTTTAGAAATGGAATAGTCGGTCTTTTCAATCCTATGGTTTAATGATTCCTGAACCTCAGCAGTATAACTGCAGTGTTTATCCCTTATTATGTAATTTCAAAAGTGAAAGTATTTTCAAAGATAATGGTGGAGAATATGGTTTTGAATTATACTTATATCCCTGAAATCCATAATAATCCTTGTGATTAGTGAGCTGCCATACATTAGGTTTAGGTTGTACTATGCAACATTTCAGTTTGCAGAGTTGAAATCATTCAATTCTCCTTTTCTGCTCAAAATCATGAATTTTTACATCCTGTTATACCGTGTCCCAGTGTAACAATTTAATATAGTCAAAAATTAGCACTGGGAAAATATAGGTGAAATGTGCAAATTTATCTCATACAACTAGGTAAGAAATTTGTATATGTGCTGAAAGCTGGAAAATTATTTTGGAGTCAAATAAGTTGGGTGTAGCAAAGATCTGTTCTCTAACTTTGCCCACCTACAGTTATCTTTAGAAGATGCATATATTTATTTACATATATAATTAATAAATAGCAAAAAATGTTGAATTTATACATTATGTTTGCTTTCCAGGTTTTAGATGAAAGAATATTTACTAAGTCAACAATAAAAAATACTTGAGTTTTAGATTTATAACAATGATTTAAATTTTTTTTATTTAAATGACTTCTTAGTTTATTAAATTAAGGTTAGCTTTTAAAAAATGCAAAGAGAATCACCCCTGCACAGACCACTGGATTCACCATCAACCAAACACCTTGCGTTTGTTCACAATACTATATATTCATTTTTTAAAAATCCTCTGGTTGTTAGTTTACAAAAGAAAACAGTTCTGTGTCTGTTTATGTGCATGGAAGAGAGAAAACAAGTTGTACATGTAGAGACATTTCATCCACACACACAACTGTCACTCCCTTTCTTCTAGGATCAGTTTCCATACATCCTCAACCCTTTCATATTAGGGAGAGTTATATGATTATGTTAAATGGAAAGTATACAGCTATAACCTATGCAGCTTGCAGATTGGACAAGTAGAATACACCACATCTGAAATCCCAAATTCTCTCCCATTCCATGCCTAACTTTCTATCTTTAAGTTGAGGATACCACATTACAAATAGGTGCATGTCTGGGTTCTTGAGCAACTTCTTCAATCAGATTCCACTGCTTAGCAAGACTTCCAACCTCATCACCTTACAATAAAATGTGAGCAAGCTATTAACCTTTATTGTTAAACTTCTTTCCACTGATCTTTGGACTGATTGTTAAAAGAGTTTGAGCATTCTGCAAGGAGACCTGGACAAATTGAGATAGACAGTTAGACGTCCACAGAGTCAGGCTGACGCTTTAGGAAACAAGCTGAAACAATTAGGAGGAGCAACTCCATAAACCTTTAAGCCAACACCTGTGCTTTGTCTCACTGGCAGATGCAAAAAGAAGATACTTACAAATGGTAAGTTTGCCATCTCTTGAGAAGTTTGTGTATAAGTTTTAATTAATTGTTATTTCATGTTTGCCACAGTGAATGGTCCAGATGTGATTTTACATAAATCAGCTTTAAATATCTCTGGAAAAGACAACTAGACATTTGTGAGAACAGGCAGGGTATAGTAAAAATTTAGGCTTATGCATATGTAAAGTAAATATCCCTGAAAGACAGAGAAAATAAAAACTACAGACTTTAGTGTTTACAGCTGCACAGTCAGAAAAAAGTGTAAAGAAATGTGTGGAGATCTGGTCTAAGCATGCCACAAGTAGCTGCTTCTTGAGGGAGGGAGGGCCTGTGATTGTGACAAGGATTCTGGGGATAGAAGGCCAAGTTCTATTTCCTCACCTTGTAGGATACATAAGTTTGAACAATTTATTGTGATTCACTAAGCTCTGAATAATTATTCATACATTATCCATTCTCATTTACAATAAATTGATAATACAAAAAATAAAATAAAAGAAAAAGAGACTGCAACACTTGTTAATGAGCAACCCACCAACTCTCCCTTCAATCTCCTCTCTAACCCCACTTAAGGTACAACCCAGACATTTTGTTAACTGAAGGATTTAAAAATTTCTAAGCAATGCTGGGGAAAAATCTATCTTTTATTATTCCATGTCATTTTCTGTTAGCTAATTAAGTCTAATTCCTACAGGAAAATAAAACATCAAGAATTAGCTTGAGATTTATTTTGTAACTCCCTGATAGTTCTATAATTCCACTCTGTTTCAGAGCCAGGGGACGTTTTCCCTATACATGCTCAAAGCCCAGGACATTGCCATAAGCATTCTGTGCACATTAAGTGAGTGGAAGCTTGGTAAGCTCTGAAGGGAGGGCAGAACGGGGCTGCAGGGCAAGCTCAGGACCCTCTGGGCCCAGGGTTCCCCCCAGGGGCAGGTGCAGAGGGAGGCTGGGGAGGGGCCTCCTCTCAGGGTCTGCAGCTTCCTCTCCTTGCCTAAGAAATGGCTCCCAAGTGTAGTCAGTCTTCTTCCAACCCCTGAGATACCCTCACTTACTTGACTTTCCCAGACAAGTGATATATTTGCTATTCAATCTTGCAGGGCAGACTAAACAGCCTACCTGGAACAGGGGCTTGGGCAGGTCTCAAATGTGATGTAGGGGCTGCATAGAATTCTTAGGTCATTTGTTTCATTTCTCTTCTGAGTATATAAAATAATTGAATCTTTAAAAGGTTTTTAGTGCTTTTCTTACAATTTACAATACACATTTTAACTATTCTCAATCCATGTTCAAGTGACTCAGTCGAGATAACACTATACAATACAGGTGAATGAAAAGAAAATATTCTTAATTCCTACCTTGCATCTCTTATAACATCATGGTCATTGATTATCCATATGTTATGATCATGGGATACCACACTATCTTTGCTTAAACAGTTATATTTTAGGTCAATTAAAATAAGGAAAGTTAATAACTGATATACCCTCATTTTTAATTTATTATCATATGTTCTTCCTTCTTTGTGGAAAAGAAAATTCCCATTTGTATTTATCAGGGTTCTTTAGGTAAACAGAATCAACAAGAGATATCTCTCAATAGTATGCAATTTTATAAGAGTCTCTCATGTGACCATGGGGATGCACAAGTCCAGGTTCTGCAGGTATGCTCAAATAGGGGCCCCAATGAAAGTCCAGAGAAGGTTCTTGATGAATTCTGGAAGACATTAGCTGTCCAAAGACAAACTGGGGAATTCTCACTCAATGCTGTAATCACTTCTCCTTTTAAAGCATTCAACTGATTGGATAAAGTGTCACTCATTGCTGATGGCAATCTCCCTGATTGATGTAATTATAATCAGTTATCTATGATTTACCACTGCAGTAAAGTCATTGGTGACTGAAGTCCATAAATATACTTGTATTACATTTAGTCCAGTGCTTGCCTGATCAAACAACTGGGCACAATTACCTGACTGAGTTGACACAATAGCCTAACCATCACACCATTTCTGTAATTTCCTTTCTCCCTGAAGAACTTTTAGCATTTCCTTATGGAAATGTTCTGATAGCTACGGAATCTGCATTTTTCTTTGTTTGCTGTAGTCATTATTTATCTTTCCTTTTGAATGATATTTTTGATAATAAAGAATTTTTTGGCAAGTGTTTTTTTCTTAATTACTTTCAGCATTTTAAATATTTCAATTCATCTTTTTGCCTGCATTACTTTTGATGGTATGTGCTTGCATTTATTATCCTATTTATGCTATGAAAAGTTATCTTTGTTTTTCCATTTATTGCTTGTTTCATCAAAGTTTTTCCTCCAGTTTCACATGATATGTCTAGGTATTTTATTAAATCTACTTGGTAATCTCTGAAAAGTCACTCCATATTCACTTTACATCACAAAATATACCAGTCACTTCAAGTTGAGTAACACAGTGATGAGGATGGTGACATTTTCCAAATGCTCAACTAGAAACATGCTAGTCATGAGGCAGAGCACATCTGGGTAGCTGACCTTCATTTATGCAACTGCTGCAGAGGGACACAGGTGAAGAGACTCTAAATGACCTGGTCATCCTGTCATTCAGGCACTCATACTCTCATTTATCCCCCCCAGAAAAACCCATACGTGCACAAACACAT
This sequence comes from Dasypus novemcinctus, assembly GCF_030445035.2. Taxonomy (NCBI): domain Eukaryota; kingdom Metazoa; phylum Chordata; class Mammalia; order Cingulata; family Dasypodidae; genus Dasypus; species Dasypus novemcinctus. The sequence continues at coordinate 56,543,206 of NC_080691.1, read as the reverse complement.
GTGATTATGGGCAGAACTTGTGAATCACTCCTAACCAGTAGAATATGACAACGGTGAAGGGAGGCCACTCCCTTGATAATGTTATGATATATAACACCTGATCCTGCTGGCAGTACTACTTTCTATCTCCCTTCATCACTGGCTTGAAGAAGGCCATTAATCCTACAGCCTCAAGAGCATGAGCTCTGCCAATAGTCTGATCCTTCCCTTTCAAGTCTTGAATAAGAATGGAGCCTGAACAATAACTTGATGAAATCTTGTGAAAACTGAACCAATGCCCACATGGGCAAAATCTATGATAAACTGGAGGCAAGTAGTTGTGCAGTGAAGAGAGAAGACTGGCACATAGGGATATTATTAGGTTTGGCTTCACAGGCTTGAGGGGTGATAGAGTTGGGAGGTTGGGTCAGATGGTCCATGGAATTGGGGGGAGTGTCCCAACAGGTGAACATAGGAGATTGCTGGGCATGTGGTTGAAATTATAATGTTAAGAAAACTCTTCAGAAAAGATGAGAAAGAGTTGCTGGTTTAAGATGTTTGATGGGGTCATCCAGCACAGGGTGACTTCTAGGGAGTGTGTGAATGCTCATAATGTCATAGTGCATTGTATCAGGGGGGTGGAACCCCAAACAATGAGTGGGAAGGTGTTACACCCCCAACCTGTGGAGGCCTGATACTCTCAAACAGAGGGGAGGAGGTCTGTTGAGAGCATGGGTGGCTCCCAATCAAGGAGGGCAGACTAGTATGCCAAGCCTTCAGCGATTTTTTTATACTTTTTAAAATTAAAGCTAATAGATCACAAAGAACATTACATTAAAAAAAACGTAAAAATGTATAAGAGGTTCACATATACTCCACTCCCCACCCCACCCCCACCCCATCATTTTTGTAAATTGTATTTTTTGAAGAGATATATATCACAAAAATGTTACATTAAAAAATATAAGAGGTTCCCATATACCCTCCACCACCACCCCCCCTACCCCACTTCTCCCATAACAACAACCTCCTTCTTCATTGTGGCACACTCAACACACTTGGTGAACACATTTTGGCGCACTGCTGCACCACATAGATAATAGTTTACCCTGCAGTTCACACTCTCCCCCAGTACCTTCAGTGGGTTATGGCAGGATATATGAAGTCCAGCATCTGACTCTACAATATCATTTAAGACAACTCAAAGCCCCAAAAATGACCCACATCACATCTCTTCTTCCCTCTCCCTGCCCTCTTGATGCAAATATCTAGCAATTCTTTTCCCTTAAGCAGTGAAGCATGGTTGTCATGGTGGGACATGAAGGGAGGGAGTGAGAGGAATAGAATAGTGGGAAGAGAGGGTAACTGGAAGGCAATGGAGGTATTCTATATGATTCTGCAATGACGGATACAGGTCATGTCAAACTACACCAAAAATTTATAAAAGTGTACAGTCTACAATGTAAACCATAATGTAAACCACAATGGAACCATGGTTCATAGCTCTGTTTCAATATCTGGTCATCTGTTGCAGCAAAAGTAATATCCACATGTAAAAGGTCATTGCTGTTGAAGGTGGAAAGGGTTTGATGTTCGGTGTATGGGAGTCCCCTATATTGCATATGTGAATTTACTGTGATCTAAAACTTCTTTGAAGACACAAAAATAGAATGTAGACACTGAGGAAGAAAGGGAAGACATTGCCTTGCCACTGTACATAGAGGGCAACACTTATTACAGTGATGAAAGACAAAACATCAAAACATTTTTTATGATATTTTTCATTATTTTTATACTCCAATTTATTTTTTACTTTGCTTTAGTTTTTCTAAATTATTATGTATTCTATTTCTTATCTTTAAACCTATCATTATTATTTCGTTTTCCTATTAATTAAATTTGGCTATATATTAGACTTCATTTTTACAGAAGTTTTGGATCACAGAAGGATTCATCTATAGCAGGGGAGGAGCAGTGAAGGGAGTGTCATTGACAGGGTATGCATGGGTGGCAGGGAGTTCTCCAAGGGCATGCATATTATAGGATATATAAGTATGTTCAGACATTCACTGGGTATTGACATAATGGGTAGGGTTTCACATGACAACTGAGGGTGTGTTGAGTTCCCATTCTGCGGAACTCTGTTGCACTCTCCAATGGAGCAGCAATGATCTCTCAAGTGCAAGGGCAAAGACCAGTGAAGAAGGATGGTCCAGTGATGGGTCTTTGCTACTGATGACTGTGCTTAGAACTGTGCTGGAAATTTCAACTAGGTCTAGAGCTGTAAATTGCCTAAGAGTTACCTCCTCAGTCCCTCCATGTTACTCAACAATTGGCCACTGTCTAAGCCAAATTCAGCATGTAAATGTACTACCTTCCTCCCAATGTGGAACATTACTCCCAGGGATGAGCTTCCCTGGGGCCAAAGGATTTCTACCAAGCATCAGCTGGTGGTGCAACTAGAGAAGTACATTGAATAAAAGAGGGAAACTGTAAAGACAAATGAGTTTATATGGCTAAGTGAGTCAGGAGGTCATCAGCAGGGACACATTTAGACACATCTCAGTAGGATCTCAAAGACAGCCAAAGTAGATCAGCCTCAAGTATTGGTGTTCCTGAGGGCTACAGAGACACCCAGGTCCTACAGTCATGTCATTTGGCTCTGCAGTTCAGTGCCTTGCAGGGGGCCCTACTGTGGTATTTGCGCCCCTGAGTGTGATAGAGTTGGACTCAGATGTGACATCACTACACATGTCTCTTTTGTTACTTTTACTGTACCTATTTTTGAGACTGGGATTGGTGTATGCTTGGGAGACTTGAATCTCTGGACTGACTGTGTGCTGGGGAGGCCACAAGCCTCAGCAGAGTGGGAGCACCTACTCTCCGCTGGACTTGCCCATGTCAGTAAACAGGGAGGTAGGGATGGTCAACCACCACACCAGCGTCTACAACTGTAAGCAGGAGAATTCCATCCCTCAGCCATGTTGGATCTAGGCGTCTCTGGACTTAGAGGTGGAGTTGTCATCACCATCCAAGGGTCCTCAGGATGGAAGAATAAAATATGAATTAGAGTGGACTTACTGGTATTCTACCATAGAATTATTGTGACTCTAGCAATGGAAGAAACTGCTTCATTGATGTGGAGACAGTTACCATGGGAGTTGCTGAGGGCAGAGAGAAGAAGACGTGTGGTAAAGGGGCATTTTCAATACTTGGCATTGTCTTGATGTGGAGATAATTACCATGGGAGTTGCTGAGGGCAGAGAGAAGAAGAGGTGTGGTATGGGGGCATTTTCAATACTTGGAATTGTCTTGAATGATATTGAAGTTACAGATGCAGGGCATCATATATCCTGCCATAACCCACTTAATGGGCTGGGAGAACGTATAAATTACAATGTAAACTATAATCCATGCTATGTAACAGTTTTCCAAGATGCATTCATCAAAACCAAAGAAGATGCCACATGGATGAAAAAATTTGGTAATGTGGGAGGCAGGGGGAGGTAGGGAGTGAAGGAATATGGGATCCTCTTGTATTTTTTAATGTAATATTTTGTATGATCTATGTATTTTTAAAATTGTTTTAAATCTATATAAAAAAACTGAGCAGAGAATCAAACTAAGCAATTTCCAGATTCCTCATGGACAGAAAATGAGATAATACATGTGTTGTCTTAAGTTTCTAATTTTGTGAGAAATTCACGGACATACACAAAGTCATATAATGTGGAAATCACAATATGCATGTACTTCAAAGATATGTTCCCTCCACTATGGATCCTATTTGAACAAATTTCCCTGTATCAAGAAAGTCCTCAATATATACAAATTGTTCAACCCTCAAGTTCTTATTCTGATCAGTCTTATTTGGAGGGGAGTTAAAGTGATTTCATTTTGGACCAAGTGTCTAAGGTGTCATAAGAAACCACATGAGGGATGCAAACGCAATGTTATAAACCAGTACCTGCAGGATGACCACAGGTGCTGCTTGGGCTCACTGTTTCCTTGATGATGAGCAGGAGGAGGTATAATTCTGGCACCTCCATGGAACATCAGTGATGGTTTCCACCATGGACATGTCCACCCACTGCAGAACAAAGGACCTGGAGGAAGCCAGAAGCTGCATTACAACACCAAGTTGAGGGGGATTTGGGGTTCTGTGTAGTGGCTGCCAAATTCACCACAGAGAGTCCCTTCTTGTCCCCATGATGCCCTTACCAGCATACTCAGCAGAGATCTTTTGTCTCTCTGATCTTTTATCAGAGTTGTAGCAGTTACCCTTATTTTGAATAGAACATTAGTTTATACTGTCTAGGATGTAAGTCCAGAGATTGCCTGAGAACCTGAACCAGGAGCTGCCGGAGAACAAGAAGGAGGACTGGAGGGAGAGGAGTATCCATTGTGTGATATGCAGCATGATTGAGAGGAAGCTGGTTGTCACCCCAGCTCCAAGATTTCCAGGCAGCTCTTCCCTGATATACCACTCAAGTATCTTGAATGAAAGATCACCCCAGAAATGGAACTGATCTGGATGTCAGGTGAAAGCTCACAGGGCCAGACCTAGTTGGACATCCAGCCTAACTTTTGGTTTATTTCTCTGTGGAAGCAATGGAAAGAGGTTGTGATTCCCCATTCATGGGGCAGCTGTCATAAGCTCTGACACACAGTTGTTCAGAGACTGTATCTCCAGCTCCCTGAAATCAGTTGATGGAGGAAGAGAATATGCTTACTGTCATATGGGCCATGTGCATGTTACAAGGCGAGAAACCTGGGCAAAAAGGACAGTTTTTCAGGAGGAGGTGGAAGGAGAAAGCACTGCACCGTTTCTAGTACTGAAATGCTTTTTTATGCTCACAACATCAGAGAAAACCTCACTGACTCTGGTCACAGAGAACTCTGGATGCAGAGACTGCAGGGTAAGGGAGAGCCTCAGGTGCAGGGAGGGAGCTGATGTGCCCTCTGGGGAGAGGACATGCAAATGGGACCCCTTCCTCTGGTCCTGAAATCCAGCCCAGGCACAGACCTTGTAGCTCAGACAGAGAAATCCCCTCCCCTGAATCTGAGCTCTTCCTACTCTGTGCCCAGGACTGAGGAAGAGGAGACACCATGAAGTGTGTGCTGGTCTGGACTTCACTTTTCTCCATTTTCCAAGGTAATATTAACTAGAAATTGGTTTTGCTGCATTGTGAATATATGTTTTTGTGCATTTGTATTTGTGTGTGTCTGTGTGAGACTATGGGTGACTCAAATTCTAATATCTGTTTGCAGGTGTCTTGTGTGAAGTTCAGCTGGTGGAGTCTGGGGGTGACTTGAGACCACCAGGAGGATCTCTGCGCCTCTCCTGTTCAGCCTCAGGACTCACTTTTAAGGACTATGCAATGCAATGGGTCCGCCAGGCTCCAGGGAAGGGGCTGGAGTGGGTCTCAGGAATTAGTAGTACAAGCTATGGTGGTAGCACACACTATGCAGACTCTGTGAAGGGTCGATTCACCATCTCCAGGGACGACAACAAGAACCAGCTGTATCTACAAATGAACAGTCTGAAAACTGAGGACACGGCCCTGTATTACTGTGCTAAAGACACAGTGAAAGGAAGGCAATGGTAACCCAGACAAAAACCTCTTCTGTGGGGTGGCCACAAGGGGATGCTCAGAACCCACTGAGCAGTGAGGTGAATAAGGACTGGTTTCCTGTCAATATCTACTTCTTCCTTTCCAGCTGTTTACCCAGGGAGCATTTCTAAATTTATCATCCTGTGCCTATCACTGATGTAATAATTTAGAATAGTTTGATGCCATAGGAGGAAGCATAAAAATCACATGGAAAATCAGCAAAATCTCCCTTATGAAAGTAGAAATGGCTCTGCCAATGTTTGCTTAATTCAGAATTCTGACTGGTTCATGGCAACATGCTGAATCTTTCACAGTGAGACTGAAGGCACATCATTCAGTAATACAGCTCATTAGGAAAACATCTGTGATTCACATGAGAACCAAGAGATAGGATGTTCCAATGTCTAGATTGTACTGGATCTCAAATTGTACTCCTACTCATTCAAAAGTGTTCATATCAGTCTCAGCTTTGATGCGATTGCCTATATGTCTGATGATCCATTTTCTTTTCCCTGTCAATGAATTATTTGTTTCCTATAGTCTAAATCCAAGGCTCAGGCATATTACCTAGAACTTCTGTGGCTCCTACAGGTCTCTGTGAAAGGGTCCCATGCCTGGGACCTCTCCTCTGTCCCCTGTGGGTGGCACCATGTGGGAAATACAAACGGTTACTTTTATCCATGTGGACAATATTTATTTAGTCAAAATGGGGTTTAAATATCAAGTTGAACTCTTGTGCTGTTTAAACTGTCATGCTGTCACCTCCATTTCCTGTGGTTTTGGGGAGAGTTTCTGTTGGGCTCCCACTGTGCGGTGAGCTCTGCAGGACAAGACCATGTCTCTCTTTGTGAACTGAGTCCTTGTTGTTCAACACAATTACCACACAACTCAGGAAGCAGAATGAGAGCTCCATGAAGTGACAACTTCCAGGTGCCCACATGTCCAAGAACTCTGAAATTCCTTCCTACCCTTTCTATAACTATCCGCATTCAATTATTTCCCCTCCATTCTCAAATAGGAAAATAATGTTTCTCCTCATGCACAGAATTGTGAGGAAAGGGCAATTTTCATGTCTTCTGCAATGCTTCAGGTAAAAAGAAAAACCGCTTTACAAAATATTTTTTCCTAAACGAGAGTGTTTATTCATAGGAATTATGGTAGAAAATTTGGAAACTGATTTGGCTCTTTGAGAGATTTCCTTTCTTGCCTAACCACTGCATTTACTTGGAGACAAGTGTATGCTCATTTCATGTAGGAAATACTGGATTAGCTGCTTTCTTCTAGAGGGATGCAGATGTGATGTCTCCACTATTGATTTGTTGGGGGTGATGGAAAAATATTCCTTATAATCCCTTAATCAGGACATGAGAAAACCAGTTCAGCATCATATTTAACTAATGCTTCCTCTGGTTTTTGTTTTGTTTTGTAGTTATACTCACAAATTTGTCTTTCAAAAATTTTGCAATGTAAAATTTCTTGTTATATATAAAGAGTACCACCAAATTATTTCCTTTCTTTGTCTTGTTAAGCAGTCATAATAAAGAGCCATTACTGTGCAGGATGCTGGGGGTCCTGAGGTGCGTAGCATAGAGGAGGCTTTTAGCAAGTGGAGTGGACAGTTTGTCAGACTGTGCTGGGGTCCTGCTCTCAGGGAGAAATCAGGGCTCAGCTCTCATTACTGATTGAGTTGTCAAGGGCAGATGGATCAGGGTCTGTCCATGAAATGGTGTTTTTGCCTGATATGATCTTGTACAATTTGCATGAAAGGAAAACCTTCAGAAATTATCTTGATGGTCTCCCATGTGGGGATTTCAGGAGAAAAAGTGTTGTTCCAGGAATCAGTCCTTCTTATATGTTGAGGAGATGGTGATAGAAGCATCCACCTTGTGGAACCTGTTAGAGCAGCACTCAAGCAAACAGAAAAAGAGCATTGTCATAACTAAATGGATGAATAACATAAATAAATATGGGTCTATCCATTTTGTATGAGAAAATAAAACCAAAAGCAGTTGCAGCACAAGTAAACATCGAATTTCCTCCAAATATCATCACAATATTTAACATACAATTTTAAGATCTAATATCAACCCTAATTTCTAAACATATTTGAGCATAGCTAATGATAAATATATGAATATATATATGATTTTAATCATATATTTGTAGGTAAAGCATGTGGAAATTACAAAGTTCGATATACTTATCCACAATTTAAAATATTAACACTATGCATTCATGTGCTATTGTTGCAATTTATGAAACAATATTATTTTAATCATACTTCTAACTCTAGTCTATAGTTTACATTAGGATTCACTGTGTTGTAGAGACTTATTTTTTAAAATTATTATTCTGAAAGCATATATACAAATATTTTTAAACTAATTCATGATCATTTTGTATATTTTCTGATATATACAGGATCTTCTATTCAGTAAGTTCATTAGGTTGCAAATGAAGGATTATTGACATGCCAATAAATAATGAACTACCAAAATCTATAATAGGGATTTTTTTTCAGTTGTGCAGTGATAGGAATCAATATTTACAAATAAGTTGATGTAGGGGTGTCATAATGTGTAGAATCACAGCATTATGGTTCTAATAATCAACCTTGAGGGGCTATTACTCTCAAATTTAAGAGCAGGTCAGATATGGCTGTTAAATGGAGAAGGATTGGACATTAAAATCATTTCTATAATTCTTATATGGCAGGTTTCAATCCTTATATGCCCCATTTTACTATACGTTGGCATGTATTAAGTATTTTAACTGAGGTATTATCCATAGGTCTCATTTTGTCAAGTCAATTTGCTGTGACACAAACTATATAAAGTTAATTATTCATCATTGGTTAGAGCATCCATGGCATTATGAAATGTGTCAGGGAAATGGGTGCCATAACATTGGGAATTCATGTATCACAAAGTTTCCAAAGTATGGGTGAGGCATATTTGTTTTTCCTTCTTTTCATATTTGGAAATTCTCATAAGATTACAAGAGGCACTCTATTAGATAGTCATGCTGTTATAATGAATACCATTTATTGGACTTCGCAAGAGGAATATGTTATCACATATATTTCAGAAGATAGAAATCCAAAATTGAGGCAGAAGCAAGGCCATAGTATCTCCCCAAAATCCCTAGCATTATGTTGTAGACTTACCCCAAATTTAGGGTTCATTAACTTGTACATCCGTCCCCTGTTATATTACATTCTTTCCAATTTACACTGACTTCCAACTTCTAACTTCTCTCAGAGTTCAATTTTCTTTTTTTATAAAGGCTTTCATAGAAATTAAGAAGACGAAGAGAGTTTAGTAGCCATATAATAAAGTTTGACATATAATAAATAGAATAATAAAACATCCTTTTCTAAAATATGGGTTCACTCCTAAAGTGATAATACATCATCAAAGGGTTCCATTTACAAAGTTTACATACCCCAAGGAACACTGATTAATATAAAGATATATGTCTGCTTGGCACTCAAATAAATCTGCCAAAGTCTGCCTTCTGGACCACATAGATATGTTTCTCCCACTTGCAAAATGCATTTACCACCTAGCAATAGCCTAAAACCCTTAAGTCTTTCGTAACTACTCAGTTTTAGAAAGATCAGTCATGAGTGTGTTTGTCCTAAGGAAAATTTCTCTCCATCTATCAAATTGCGAAAGCAGGAAAACCATTTATTCATTTCCAAAATTTGATAGTGGGACAGATGTAGGATAGAAATTACTATACTAGAAGGAATTGGAAGACAAACTGACTTTACATTTCCCAGGCATATCTGGATCTCATCAGGGAAATCTCCACTATATTTTAAGGCCTGAGAGTGAACAGCAGATGGATTAGTTTTCTTCCAGTTCAGCTGGAATTGCAGCCAACACTTCCATAGTCTTGTGCAGTGGCCATGCTCTCCCTGAATGCTGGTGCATTACTCCAACACTCCAAATGCTAAAGTGTAGTATTCATTCTGAAATGCCACGTCCAAGCACTCTTCTGTCTTGTCCCAAGGAGAACTCTTCAGTTCTCACTTCTGCTCCCATGGTTCTGTCCATTCCATCTTTGTCTATTTCCATCTAGGCTGGCAGCACTTCAGCTTTTGATAAATTTTAAACACATTGTTGATTTACCATGTAGTTTGAAAGGGTCCATGTCATCAGAAAAAAATGATATATTTCCAATTTCTAGCTTCTTCTAGAATGGGTGAATTGATAACTAAGTCCTATGCCTACTCTCCATAGAAAAGGGTGATTCAGGTGTGACCAAAATGTAGCCCTATTCTCTTTGAAATCATCTCAGGGAAGCAAACTGCAGGCTGTTGAGAGCCATCTCTGGCCCAAGTCACAGAATAGTCTACCTGTATAAGTTGAGAATTTTTAGGCCATACCTTCCTTTGGACATTAGTGAACACTTCTACTGAACTCTCTTCCTCTTCATACCAAGGATCACCTTTCTTGCAGTTTCCAATATTATATTCATCATTTCATTGTAGGACCTCACTGAAACTAGCTTCCATATCGACATTTTTATCAACATTCAGTCCATAATGAACTATGTATTCTATATGATCGTAGCAACTTTCTCTTCTTTCACCTGTTTCTGAACTTCTACAGAAATGACTTTAATATCCATGTCTTTACCAACATTCCCTTCAAAGAAATCTAAGAATCTCCTGCCAAGAAACTCTAAATTCTTCCAGCCAATATCCATTAACTATTTCCAAGCCACTTCCCTATTTTTATGTTTATGAATAACAGCATCCCCTCTTTCCGGTACTAAAAGCTGCCACTGTTTGCAGGCTACTGTGACAAATGCTGTGCTCCATTTTGCTTAACAAAAGACTAAAGTAATTCACAGTTTCAGAGGCTAGATGTTCAGAATCAAGTCATGATTAAAATTGTGCTTTCTTCCTGAACTCTGTAGTATTTTCTTTCTTACTTGCCACAATTCTTGGGCCCCTTGATTTGCAACTCTGCTTTCCAGTCACATGGCATTTTCTCTGTCATTATGGCTCACTTTCCAGTTTACACTGGCTTCCATATTCTCATTCCTCTTGCCATGTCTGAATTTCCTCTCTTAATAAGCCTTCCATCATATCAATCAAGACCTTTCACCATTTATTTTGTCTATGCCTAAGTAAGATCCTAGAAGATCCTATTCACAAATGATTCCAGATCACAAAGGATAATACATCTTCAAAGGGTCCTATTTAGAAATGAACTCACACCCACAGCAGTTGTATTTCCTGACATACATGATTCAATCTATTCTAGGTGGCTTTTATAAATTATGTCTTATCTCTTTTTTTTTTTTTTTTTAGTTAGGCTAGTAATTTATTCAGATAGAGAGGGAAGAGAAATGGGAGAAAATAATAGATCAGGGGTCCCAAGTAGAGAGGAAGGGAGTGAAGAGTGATAAAGCAGGCTGATTTACAGGCTACAATTCCCCATTATAGATTATATATCCCCAGGTTTACTTGGGTGGCCACATGGCAGAAGAAAAACTGTGAGAAAGGTGCACAGAGGGCAGGAACAGGGGTATACAGAGGAGAGAGCATCTAAGAGAGAGCTCAGGCCTGTTGTCTGCCATTGGAACTGTTCATTATCTCACCTCTTTTCTAATGGCAGGGGAGGAGTTCCAGCTCTTTACCATTTTGATTGCTTATTTCTCCCTAGAAATCTGTGAATGTTTCCTCACATTTTCTACCATCTGCTGAAGTCCAGGCAGTGCCTTACACAAATGAATTCTCAAGACTTGGTATCTAGCAATGGGCTCAATAAAAGTCTAGTGTTTGTAGGAAATCTCTTTTCCTTCCCTTTACCCAAAGTGAGGTCAGCCACAATCACCTATCAAAAAAGGAGTTTCTGACTTGTATCCTGTTAATTTCTGCCACCTAAACTCTTTCCTTGCCTCTTCTTCAGATACAGAATACATTCACTCATTCTTTCATTCACTTTCCAATAAAATCTTCCATATTTGAACAGTATCTATATCCATTCAAATATTATGGAAAATTTTGAAAATAGAGATAGATTTTTCCAAAAATCACTCATGATACCTCTGTGAGGCAGTTAGGATAATTATCTCTATTGTGTAGATGAATAAATTGAATGAGTTAGAGGCAGAAAAATTTCCCAACTCTCAGATGAGTGAAACCCTGTTACCCTGGGCTTGAGGCTATGGTTTTATTTACCTTCCTCCTCTCTATACTGTGATAGAGGGAAATTGGAAATTCTCATTGAGGAAGACTAGTCATGCCATCAGTGAAGTTCCCAGCAATGATCCCTCCAAATGTGGACTCATTTCAGGTGAGCTGTTCCCAGATGTCAGTAAGTCACTCTGTTCCTGGGAACACTTGTGCCTGCAGGAAGAGAAATAAGGGAAAGCAGGATAAGGTATTGATCACAATTTTTTCACTAGGAGTCAACCAGAATCTTTACACAGACCTGGGAACATTCAAAGCCCACTTTGTACAAAGCATAGGGAGTGGAGCAGAGAGATGCCTTGTGTTGACTACATCCAAGACATATATGGGACAAGGTGACAACACGAGTGCAGTATTTTTTAAATTTCCTACTCCATCCCTGATCATTTGTGACACCTGCATTGACTTTCACACTCATAAAATGCTAATTTTATGAAGATATCAGTGGTTGATTGGCCTAACTAATATTCAAATATTGCCTGATGTCCCTATCCTTGTCCTTACTGGATTTAATTGGCTATGAAGGCCTGTGCCATAATCATACAGAGACAATGTCCACACTTTAGAAAATGAAGGGTGGTGAACAGTGTAATGCTGCAGATCAAATATGAGGAATAATTTCCCCCTTGCCCACCATGGGATCCAGAAGCAAGGAAGGTAGGAGCCCTGCTGATTAGCTCAGATATGTCCACAGCAAGAGAGATATAAAAATGTACCCCTTGCCTGTGTTCATGCAATGCAGCCCACCTGTCACTGCAGTACCTGTTGAGGAGCCTGCCCCATGTCCCTTCCCTTCTTCATTATCCATCACCATGGTCCTGCACTATTTGACACTTCCCCCCTCATCACTGTCAAAGATGATGTTCTTCCTTCTTTAGGCTCAGTTGTGACTGCTCTACATGAGTTGTTCACTCTATTTTCCCTGTGCCTACAGTTGTCCTATGCAAAGTACAGTTTGTGGACTTGGGAATTTATTGGAGGCAGCCTGAGGGTCCCTCTGAGCATCTCCTGCAATGCCCCTCTATTCATGTTTTCTGATTATATAATGAACTGTGTCTGTCAGTCTCCAGGGAAAAAAGTGGGTAGCGTTATTGAGTCAACCAAAAAAAACACTTAAAGTATGCTCCATGAATTTAAGAAAGATTCACAATTGTTAAGGACAGTCCTATGCACACAGTCTCTCTTCAAATGACCAATATCAAAGCTGAGGAGACAACTGTAGCAGTTAGATATGGTTATAAATTTCAAAAATAGATATTGGATTATGTTTGTAATCTGGTCTGTACCTGGGCATGATTAAGTTATGAATAGGGCTTTGATTGGGCCACATGATTAGTGTGTTGAGTCCCCACTCATCAAGGGGTGGCAAAGTACAAAGTTTGAGGGTTTTTGATGTTGGAGTTTGATGCTGAAGCCTTAAACTGGAGCCCCAGGAAGTAAGTGCACAGAGCAAACAGAAGCAAACCCCAGGATGAGAGGAATCCTGAGCCCAAGAACAAGCAAGCCTTGGGAAGAGAGGTACCCTGAACCTAGAGAGAAGCAAGACCCTGGAAAGGAGGAACCCAGGAAGCCTGAAACCTCACAGTCACCAGCAGCCATCTTGTTTCAATATGTGAAAATAGACTTTGGTGAGGGAAGTAACTTATGCTTTATGGCCTGGTATCTGTAAGCGCCTATCCTAAATAAATACCCTTTATAAATACTAACCAATTTCTGGTATTTTGCATCAGCACCCCTTTGACTGACAAATAAAACAATCATGTATTATGTGTGAGAGACACAGAGAGGATGTCAGGGTGAGGCCAGACACAAACTCCCCTGTAGGGCACAGGAGGGAACTGCAGGGGTCTCTGCATCACCAGGGGGCACTGAATGCCCAATGAAAGAAAATGAGGAGTGGGAGGTCTAGGTGTCCTCTAGATATTTTTTTTTAGTAAGCCAACTCAATTTAATTGCATTGAGGTAGGAATTTAGTACAAAGAGCAAAAATTCATATTCATGAAATATAGAGGTGAATTTTCAATATTTTCAGTCCAAAATCTACTTTTGTCATACAGTGAAGGTTTTTTTTTATAATCTTGAGAAATTTTTTTATTTGAGAAAAAGCCTTTCTTATAATATGTGGGCTATGACATGTAAAAGAGGTTCAGTAACTGTGCCAAGGACATGGCAAACACTTCACCAGCATGATCAATCCAGACAATAATGGCTGCCTTTATTATGCTTCAACACAAAACTTAACATACTTTTATTCATTGTCTCAACAGAGCCCTTCTACCTTCCTCATCAGCTAGCCAGACATTAGTCAATTTTGTTGGGTTTGACTTTTCCTTCCAGCTGCAATTTCATCAAATATTTTGTCAAATAGCTGTATGTTCCTGTTTTTCCCAGGGACATGCTGAGGAGTGTTATAAAAGGAAGTAATGTTATCATGTTTTTCCACTTCCTTTAGCCAACTTTCATCTTTTTCAAATTAATGAAATGCTTATTTCACCAAGTTGTCCATATCTACTATGCTTTGAAATTCTAGCTCAGGGTTTCTTTCCAGTACAATGAATATGACCATTAGTAACTCCATAATGACCTGTCTGTATTTTGACTGGTCAATATTCTTTAATATGTAATTTTAACCTGTGCTACTTAAATATGGTTTCTTCTCTGGATACTGATAGTCAAAAAGATAATCTTTTACAGACGTTTACCTTCAGGCAACATACCAAATACAGAGTAAATACTTATAAACCTTAAACTTTCCCATGGCCACAGTTACAAATCTTTATTGTATGGCTGAAATTCTCTGGCTTTGTAGGAGTATTGGTAATTGTAATTCTCAAGAGAACAACCCAAGAATCTTAGCCAGCTTGCTTGCTGACTTTAAATTTACTAGATTTGACAAAATACACATAAAGCAATAGCCTAAAAAGTACAAAGATCCCACTTACCTTAATTCTTATTCTAAAGAGGTATTTGAACCCATACAATTTATTCTTTCATACAGAAAGATGATGTTTGTTTCTCTTCTAACAAAGAAAATCTCAGCTTATGTGTATTGTGTTGGAGTTATATTAGTGAAGTGCAATAAGATAAGTCAAAAATTCAGAATAGGAATTAATGTTAAGCTCTTCTACAATGAAATCTTTAAAATATTCAAAATATGAAGTTTTCAGCACAAGGTATTTTATGTGTGATATTTCAAGTCCCATGGGGTAATTATCTACAATGAGATTAAGACGTTCTTAACCTGGTCAAACACCATACCAGGGAATCAAGAGTGCCTAAAACTGTAAGCAGAGGAATTGCATCCATCATCCATGTGTAATTAGGCTCCTTCTTGATCTATAGGTGGAGTGGACATCACCATCCCATGGTCCACAGAATGGAGGAATAAATATGGATTAGAGTGGGCATACTGATATTCTACTATAAAACTATCATGACTAGTATAGAAGAGATTGTAGCATTGAGGTGGAGAAAGTGACCACAGTAGTTGCTGAGTGCAGGAAGACAGAAGAAGATAAGTGATGTGGGGGCATTTTTGGGACTTTGAGTTGTCCTAAATGATATTGCAGGATCAGATGCTGTACTTTATATATCCTTCCATAACCTACTGAATGTATGGGGCAAGAGTGTGAACTATAGGTTAAACTGTTATCTCTGTGGTGCAGCAGTTTTCCCAAATGTGTTCACCGAGTACGATAAGTGTGCCACAATGATGGAGGAGGTTGTTGGGGTGGGAGGAGTGGGGTGCAGGAGTGAGGGGTTTACGTGAACCTCATATTTTTTAATGTAAATTTTTGTGATGTATATATCTTCAAAAAATACAGTTTACAAAAATGATGGGGTGGGGTTGAGGAGTGGGTTATATGGGAACTTCTTATGCTTTTTACAGTTTTTTATGTTTTTTAATGTAATGTTTTTTGTGATCTATTAACTTTAATTAAAAAAAATTTCTTGGGAAACTCTGAGCCAGTTTCCTGTTAGGGATATGAACTATTTGGCACTGCTCCTGTCTCAAAAATCCACTGAAAAATAAATGATATTCTAAGAGAAAAGAGGAATATCATTTATTTTTCCTTAGAAGGGATTTACAATTCTGAAAATTATGTATTTGTATTAACTAACTTTATTAAAAATAAAATGTAAAAAATTTAAAAAAAAAGAAGTTCTTAACCTGGGTTCAGGTTGGCACTGCTTGAGGTAGGTAAGTAAACATTTTCTTGATAGCCACAACAGAAGAATTTGGGCTTAGACTGTTGCATGATGTAAACAACATGGAATCAGTAAATTTAAAAATAATATCTATTGCATTATAAAATTACAAAATAAGAAGGCCATTAATCAATTCTTTTCTTACAGCCAATTTTTAATAGATTTCATATTTGGGGCCTATAAGAGCAACTGGCAATGGTCTCTGTTGTTATGAGACACTTTTCTCTGAAGACCAAAATAATAAAACCAGATACTAAAAATGCATATTACTATTATGCTAAGATCATCCTTATTGATTATATATATAATTAGAAACAGATTTGCCTTCCTTCAATCTTTAGCCAGGAGACTGAGGGTAATTTTATTATAATTTTGACTGTTTAAAAAAAAGTCAGACTGCAATAGCTATGGAAACTATAAGGCAAGTATAATACAAAATGAGTCAATACAACATATCTCCTTTTAAAATCTTCTCCTTTGTAGTCACCCAATTGTTCCCAAATGTTATTCTAATTTTGTAACATGTAGTGGTTTTTAACAGACTGAACTAGAACAAAATACCACTTTGACTTTTTTTTTTTACAATTGTTTTACACTCATATAATATATATAACTTTTAAAATAGCTGCACTGTTTTATCTCAATGTTAGAGAAGTGTAGTCTAGGGAGACCATGCATCTCAATACATAAGAAATATTAAATAAAACCCCACCAGTTTCATTTCTAATAGTCAAGCTGATTGGAGAAAAGGGATTGGAAAAAGAACAGGCAGTTGTAAAATGGGATCAGTATTTCTTTATAAACTATTTAAAAAGCTTGCTATATACTTACCTTACCCTTTTACAGCATCTCTAAGAGCTCACCTTTAAAATTGTAAATAATACATTACTAATTTTGAGACAAAATCTGTCGCAACATGCACATGTCAACTACCCACTCAACCAACTGCAATCCTAAGGATTTTTCTGGTCTGATACAGAGGAAATTCTAAGATAAATAATCACTGCTGTAGAGTTGCTTCTCCAGGTTACAATTTCATGTGTTTTTTCCGGATGTTTCTTAGACACCCATGTATGACACTGTCACTTCATGATTCTAATTTCCACAAGCAGAACTCTCCTCCATTCAGTCTTTTATCCCAAGAAAGCCACTGTCGTTCATCCAAAGGTTTCCCAATGTAAACCAGCATCACTTCTGTGTTGCCATATACAACAGACACTGCTGGATACAAGCTGGCCTTTGGAAGTCCTCTAAAGACAACCCCCAGGTACTCATCCACATTCAAATACTGAGGTCTTATCTTCCATGTCCAAGATGACTCGAATTCTTTCTCCTGTTTTGGCCTGGTAGCTAACAGACTGGAAAGGATGCCGGCGTGCAGAGCTTCTCCCGCCAGGCCGCGGGCGTACAGGCTCCGCCACACCTTGCTGTTCTCATTGCCTGAAGGTAGCGGTACTGGTGCTTGCACACCAGGGTGCAGCTCCGCAGCTGCTACAGCTCCAGGTAAGAGAATACTAACTCCAGCTGCTGGCTGGGCAGCCGTCCCCGACCCCCGTGAATCTGGAGCCCGAGCCCGACCTACGCTGCCACCACTACAACAAGCAGCACCTGAGGCTGCCGCATCCTAGGGCCGGCGCCCCCATTGCCTCACCAGCCGGCCACAGGACCGCCCCCCTCTGCTTCCCCATCCTTCTCTCTTCCCCTTGAGACCAAGCAGCTAGCTCACTGCCCCTTTCACTACCAATCGCCGGCTCTTCCACCTCTCCCGCCCCTCAATTATTGATTGTATATGTTGATATATATTCCATTGAATGATTGAGTTTTTGAGTCAATACTTTTTTTCTTTCTATGGTATGTACTTAATGTAATGGAAACTTCAATTAACATCAGCCATTGCTAAGGTCTTTCCCACTGGAATTGCTGTGATTCCTCCTACATATATGGAAAAACAATTTTCTGTACCTTGTTTTGGTATGGAGACACAAGATTCAACAAGACACACTGTTTATTATAGTCCTGGGTTTTATCCAATGAATTTTCAAACCCAAGTAATTTCCTGCCCAAGAGTAGACCACTCACATGGTATCCCCATGTCTCACCTGGGAGTCTCTGTAACACATAAGGGAATTTGTAAGTTGGAGAAAATCTCTTGACTTTTACTTGCTTGCAGAACAGTGAGTCAGTGACGGAATTTCCCAGTGCTTGAGGCATGAGCTAATACTCAATAGCATAAAACTTCTTTCAAATGCAATAATCTGCTGAATGTGGAATGTGATTCTCTCTTACCAGTTCTATTTTATGTGTCTAACACTTTGGCTTTAGAGGGTTGGTGTATTCTGTCAAAGGTTAGAAAGTTGAAATAGTAGTATCTTAAGCCAAATTATTTTGTTTCATCTGAAATTTCTAAACATCTACACTACAAAGAATATACATTTCATTAAATTTTCAACTTTCCTTGAGCCACTTGTGTGTGTTGCACCAGGTATCCAGGTGCATGCTACATGGAGTCTGTTTACTCACATAATCCCCAACATTTAAAAAAATATGTTTTGAATTTATTTTTAAATAATACATAGATTAAATTAAATGTTACATTAAAAACCATATAGGAGATTCCCATATGCCACATGCCCTACATCTCTCACTTTTTTCACATTATCAGCTTCTTTCATTAGTGTGGTACATTCATTGAAATTGATGAACTAATTTTGAGAGCATTGCCACACATCATGGATTATAGTTTACATTGTAGTTTATACTCTCTCCCACTCCATTTGGAAAATTATAGAACGATATATAATGTCCTCTGTTGGTATTTACAATGTCATTCAGGACAATTCCAAGTCCCAAAAATGTCACCATATTACAACTCTCTTTCCCTTTCCCTGCCTTCAGCACCTCCAGTGGCCGCTGTCTATACATCAATGATATAATTTCTTCCATTGCTAGAATCACAATAAGTTTATAATAGAATACCAGTAAGCCCACTATAGTCCATATTTGAATCCCTAATCCTAAGGATTCTGGAATGGTGATGCCCAATCCACCTATAATTGAGAGGAGGCTTCAATCCAATATGGCTGATGGATGGGACTATTTTACTTGCAGTTGTAGACCTTCTTGGTTCGTTGGCATGTGGTTGTTCATCCTCACCTCCTTTTTAGCTCTCCTGGGTGAGTCCAATGAACTGGAGAGTAGGTGTTGTAACTCTGCTGAGGCTCAGGGCCCAGCTGGCCCATGGACAGCCCAGAGATTCAAGCCTCCAACTCCAGCACCAACTACAGGTTTAACAAAAAGAACTGAAGATGCATGTGTGGAGAAGTCATGTCTGAGTTCAACTCTGTCACACTCAAATCCCAACCTTTTTCAAAGGATGCTGCTCTCTTCTGGGGCTCAGTTATTACTTCTAAGTATTGAATGATGCTTTGGGTTAAAATGTTATCCAAAGAATAGAAATTGATCAATAAATGTAAGTTCAAATGATGGAAATGCTGTATTATCAAACTATCAAACAAATCAGACTTCTAAATGATGATGATAAGTAAAGAGGCATATTTCAGTGCAGTAAAGAGGACAGAAATCAAGAAGACAAATTACATATTACTCCAAGAATGGAGCTTTAAAATACATTATAGGGGGAAACGGACTTTGGCCCAGTGGTTAGGGCGTCCGTCTACCATATGGGAGGTCCGCGGTTCAAACCCCGGGCCTCCTTGACCGTGTGGAACTGGCCACGTGCAGTGCTGATGCGCGCAAGGAGTGCCGTGCCACGCAAGGGTGTCCCCCGCGTGGGGGAGCCCCACGCGCAAGGAGTGCGCCCGTGAGGAGAGCCGCCCAGCGTGAAAAGAAAGTGCAGCCTGCCCAGGAATGGCGCCGCCCACACTTCCCGTGCCGCTGACGACAACAGAAGCGGACAAAGAAACAAGACGCAGCAAATAAACACCAAGAACAGACAACCAGGGGAGGGGGGGAAATTAAATAAATAAATAAATCTTTAAAAAAATAAAATAAAATAAAATACATTATAGGAAAAATTAACAATGCTAAAAGGAGTGAAATCTGCAATTATTATTAGAATTTTTCTTATTAATTATTAGAAAATTAGAGAAACTCAATAGCAATATAGAAGTCATGGACAACATTTTCAACAGGTGTGTCCTCATTAGCATTGTGGAAATAAATGATAATCACAAAATAACAATCAGAGGCCATTTATCAGGTCTTGCTACCTGTAGTCAGCCATGATCACTTGTATTTGGTGTTGCTTATATCTCTTGGTTTAGATTTGCATTTTTATGATATCATATACCATATCAAATTGATAAATGCATAATTAAACAGTAGCTTGCTGTTTTACTAACTTTCCTTGTGACTGCTAAGTGATCTACCACAGTCATATTTAGACAAAGTAATTCTATCCTTAAATAATCACTTCATGCGTGTATGAAAGCACTATAACAGCAAATGTCCAATTTCTCCCTTTCATCTTTTATGTCTTTATTTCCTTCCAATGTTTTTACATGTTATAAACATACAATGCTGACTTGCTATTATTATGTTTTAAATTGTTGTTCTTTTTTTTCTTTTTCTTTTTCTTTTTTATTATTATTTTTTAAATATTACATTCAAAAAATTAGAGGTCCCATTCAACCCCACCCCCCACTTCCCCCACAGCAACACTCTCTCCCATCATCATGACACATCCATTGCACCTGGTAAGTACATCTCTGAGCATCACTGCACCCCATAGTCAATGGTCCACATCATAGCCCACACTCTCCCACGTTCCATCCAGTGGGCCCTGGCGGGATCTACAATGTTCCCTAATTGACCGTGAAGCACCACCCAGGACAACTCCACGTCCCGAAAACGGCTCCCCATCTCATCTCTTCCTCCCATTCCCTGTACCCAGCAGCCGCCATGGCCACCCTTCCCACTCCCCTGCCACATTTTCTCTGTGGACATTGGATTGGTTGTGTCCATTGCACATCTATGTCAAGTGGGGGCTTGGATTCCACATGGATACTGGATGCACTCCTCCTGCTTTCAGTTGTAGGCACTCTAGGCTCCATGGTGTGGTGGTTGACATTCTTCAAATCCATGTAAGCTGAGTGGGATAAGTCCAATAAATCAGAGTGTAGGAGCTGAAGTCTGTTGAGGCTCAGAGCCTGGCTATCATACTGTCAGTCCAGAGATTCAAATACCCTAGATATATCTTAAACCCCAGCACCAACTACAATTCCCGTAAAGTAGTATGAAAGGCTTGTGAAAAGAGATCACATCGGAGTCCAGCTCCATCACGCAGAAACACCAGCTCCAAAGAAGGGCCAACTAACATGGCAGTGAACTCTGTCTGCCATGACAATAGAACCTGTGGGTCTCTTTAGTCCTCAAAAGGACCAATACCTGGGGTTGTATCTACTTTATCTGTCTCTGGGACTCTGCTCAGGTGTGCATAAGGGCAATCCTTCTGACAACCTCTAGACCCTTTTTTAGAGACTCATAGCCATATGAACTCATTTGTCCTTTCCATTTCCTCCTTACTTTAGGTCAAACAGCATTTTTAACTCTCCTGTTATTATATGTAGACAGGGATATTGTGCTGGTCCGTGTTGAACCTTTAATTCAAGGTCATTTTCTAGTTATGTCATCAGCTGGTACTTGGTAGTGATCCCTCGGTGCCAGGGAGGCTCATCCCCGTGTGTCATGTCCCACGCTGGGGGAAAGGCATTGCATTTCCATGCTGAGCTTGGCTTTGAGACTGGCCACATTTGAGTAACATAGAGGCTGTCAGGAGGGAACTCTCAGGTACAGTGCTGCTCTAGGCCTTGTTCTTATTTCAGGTGTATAGGCTCACAAGCATAGTCATTAGTATCAGGGGGTCACTGTTGGACCCTCATTCCTTCCTGGTCCTTGCTGTTGCACCTGGGAGACTGCTGCTGCTCCCCTGGGGACCACAACAGAGCCCCCCCCCCCCCCGGCCAGGAACCCAGTACCCCCCCAGCTGTTGTTTTTAATTATTTCCACTATGAGTATATCCAAACATTTCCATGCACCCTGGACACATGCCCTCTATAACTCCCTATCAACCATATGTCCCCTGTCCATAACATCCATGCCAGTATTCCTCCGCTGCCATTGTTGAACCACTCTGTGATCCAAAACTTCCTGAAAAGTGAAGCTCAATATAATTGAGTTGACCCTTTTATTCAAGGTTTTTTTCCTAGTTACCTCATCAGCTGGTGCTTGGAAGTAATTCTTCAGCATCAGGGAGGCTCATCATTGGGAGTCATGTCCCACGCTAGGGGGAAGGTAATGCATTTACATGCTTAGTTTGGCTTTGAGAATGGCCACATTTGAGCAACATGGAGGCTCTCAGGATGTAATACTTAGGCACCCTGCAGCTCTAGGTCTAGTTCATATTTCAGGGGCACAGGCTCATAAACATAGCCATCAGTATCAGGGGCTCATTATTGGACCATCTGTCTTTATTGGTCTTTGTCATTGCACTTGGGGGATAGTTGCTGTTCTATTGGGGAATGTGATAGAGCTCCCCTGGTTAGAAACTCAGCACTCCCTCAGTTGTCATTTTTAAATGAAACCAGTATGAAAATATCCAAACATTTTTATGTACCCTGTATAGATGTCCTGGAGAAATCCCTCCCAACAATGTTTCCCCTATCAATAACACCCCATACCAGTGTTCATCCCCGCCATAGTTGAACCTCTCTGTAGTCCAAAACTTCTTCAAAAAGGAAGCCTAATATTTTGCCAGGTTCCATTAGTAGTAAAATGGAATATAGTGATGGGTTTAAAGGTTAGTTATAGAATACATACTAATTTAGAAAAGTTAAGTACAGGAAAAATAAATTGGGGTATCAAAAAATGAAAAAAATGAAAAGCTTTGTTTTGACGTTTTGCCTTTCATCACTGCTATAGGTGTTGCCCTGTATGTACAGTGGCAAAGCAATTTCTTCCATTTCTTCCTCAGTGTCTACATCCTTTCTTTTTTTTCTAATTATTAAGTTTGTCTTCACATAAGTTTTAGATCACAATAATTCACGTATACAATATACAGTACTCCCACATATCCAACATCAAACCCTTTGTCCTGTCCTAAACAATGATCTTTTTATATGTTCATATTATATTTGCTGCAGCTGAAGTACAGATATTGAAACAATAGCTTTTAAACATGGTTTCATTTGGGTTTATGTTATGGTTCATATTGTACACTATACAATTTCCTAAATTTTTAGTTATCTTATGTTTTACATTATGGTTTACATTTTAGCCTATAGACTTTTATACATTTTTGGTGTAATTTAATATGTCCTATATCCATCATTACATGATTTTGTGGAACACTTCCATTGTTCCACAGTTATACTGATTCCACTATTCAATACCTCTTTCCCTTTCCCCTCAGGACCCACCATGACCATCAATCTTCATTACTTGAAGGACCATATTCAGAGATACTTGCAACAACGTTGAGGCCTTGACATACTTGACTGCCCTAACCAATTGGGAGCCACCAATTCTCTCCAGAGATACACTTCCCTCTGTTTGAGGACATCAGTCCTCCCTAGGATGTGAGCATAATGTCACTCTCATTGTATGGGTCTCCACCCAATGATATAACCCACTATGACAAAATGAGCACTCACACACACACCTTAGAAACTTGCCCTGTGTCAGATGTCACCCCTTAAGCATCTTAAACAGGTAACATTCCGTATTATATTTTTTAAAGAGTTTTCTATACCTTATAATTTCAACCACATACCTGACAATCTGCTATGTTCAAATGACCCCCCCCCCCTACCAGTTTCTTGGGCCATCTAACCCATCCTCACATCCCTACCCCCTCAAGCCTGCAAAGCCCCACCCAACGGTATCCCTACGCCCCCATTTTGTCCCTTCCCTGTACAAATATTTACCTCCAGCTTGTTATAGATTTCCCTCAGGTAGGTGTCAGTTTGCAACCTTTCACTACCCCCGACTTCCTTTAAGCCTATCATCCAGTCTCTAGCTCTCTGAGGCAGCTTGGTTTACTTATTCCATATAAGTGAGGTCATGTAGTATTTGTCCTTCAGTACTTGGGGTGCTTCACTCAACATAAAGTCCTCACGATTCATCCATGTTATCTGGTGTGTTTGCACTGTATTCATTCTTATAGCTGAGTAGTATTCCATTGTATGTATATACAACATTTTGTTTATCTATTCATCTGTTGATGGACATTTGGGTTGATTCCAACTTTTGACAATAGTGAATAGTGCTGCTATGAACACTGGTGTGCATATAACGGTTTGTGTCCTTATTTTCAGTTCTACTGGGTATATACCCAGCAGTGGAATTGCTGGGTCATATGGCAAATCTATAGCTAGTTTTTTGAGAAATCACCCAACTGTCCTCCAGAATGGCTTGATCCTTCTGCATTCCCACCAACAGTGGATGAGTGTTCCCATTCCTCCACATCCTCTCCAGCACTTGTAGTTTTCTGTTTTTTTGAGAGCTGCCAGTCTTATGGGAGTAAGAGGGTGTGTCATTGTAGTTTTGATTTGCATTTCCCTAATAGCTAGTGATTTTGATCATTTTTCATGTGCTTTATAGCCATTTGTATTTCTTCTTTGGAGAAGTATCTGTTAAATCTTTTCCCCATTTTTAAGTTTGTTTGTCTTTTTATTTTTGAGATATAGGTGTTCTTTATATATGCAGGATATAAGCCTCCTATCAGATATATGGTTACCAAATATTTTCTGCCATTGTGTAAGCTCTCTTTTCACTTTCTTGACAAACTCCTTTGAGGTGGTGAAGGGTTTAATTTTGAGAAAGTTCTGGGGTGATTTGAGACAGCCAAGAGGATCTCTGTGCCTCTCCTGCTTAGCTTCAGGATTCACATTTTCTAACTATGACATGGACTGGGTCTGTCAGACCCCAGGGAAGGGGCTGGAGTGGGTCTCAGATATTATTAGTAGTGGTGGTACCACATGCTATGCAGACATTGTCAAGGGCTGATTCACCACCTCCAGGGACAACGAGAACCAGCTGTATCTGCAAATGAACAGCCTGAAAACTGAGGACATGGCCCAATATTACCGTGTAAGAGACAACAGTGTTGGAAAGGCAATGCTAACCTGGACAAAAACCTCTTCTGATTGGCGGCCACGAGGGGTTGCTCAGGACCCACTGAGCACAAGGACCATCTGTGGAAGCAGGTGCAGGGAGGTATTAAGTACTGATTTCCTCTCAGGATCTAGAGTTTCCTCTTCAGCTGTTTCTCCAGGGAACATCTCTAAATTTATTGTCCTGTGCCTATCACTGACATAGTAAATTAGAATAATTTTGATGCCATAGTAGGAAGCAAAATCACATGCAAAATCAGACAACTCTCCTTATGAAAGCAGAAATGACTCTGCCAATGCTTGCCTGGTTGAGAATTCTGACTGGTTCATGACAATCTGGTGAGTCTTTCACAATGAAACTGAAGGCTGATGACACAGTAATGTACCTCATTAGGAAAACATCTGTGCATCACATGAGAACCAAGAGTTAGGCTGTTCCAGGGTCTTGATTGTATTGGATTTCAAATTGTACTCCTATTCACCCCAAAGTGTTCACATCAGACTCAGCATTGACCTGACTGTCTATTTGTCTGATGATCCATTTTATTTTCCCTGAATCTTTTTATCTCACATTTCTCTTTGTTTCTTATATTCTCTGTCAGTGACTTATGTCTTTCCTGTGGTCTAAATCCCAAGGCTTAGGCATATTAAGTAGAGCTTCTGTGGCTCCTGCAGGTTCTTTGAAAGACTGGGGGGCCTTCCTCACACACCACTGACTGAGACCCTCTGCTCTGTCCTCTGGTGTGAAATCATGTGAAAAATACAAATGGTCATTTCTATCCATGCAGATAATGGTTGTTTGGTAAAAATGAGATTTTATATATCAAATTGATCTCTTGTACTGGTTAAACGATCATGCTGCCGCCTCCATTTCCTGTGGCATTGTGGAGAGCTGCAAATAGGAATGGGATGGGGTGTGGGATATATGGGAAACTCATACTTTTTAATGTAAATTTTTTGTCATCTATGTATTTTTTAAAAAAGACAATAAAAAATTAAAAATTAAAACAACTTTATTGTTTTTCTCTAATTAGAAAAGTAAAGCATGCCTGTTGTAATTTTTTCCCCCAGAAAACACAGAAAGCTTTGAAGGCAATTCCAAGGCATTCTGTAATTCCATGACTTTCACATAACCTATACTGTTAACATTTTGTACATGTGCAACCAGATTTTTAAATATTGTTAAAAAGGGGGTTTATACTGTGCAAGATGTAAAATATATGATACAATTTTTTTTCATGTCAGTAAATAAAACAACATGATATATTTTTTTTAAAAAAGGAGCATAAAGTGACAGCTTCCAGGAAATTCCCTATCCTTTCTATGACTATCCTCATTCATTTATTTCCCCTCCGTTCACTAATGTGAAAATAATACAATTTTTCCTCATGCACAGAACTGTGATGAAGAAGTTACTTTCATGTCTTCCACAATGCTTCAGCTAAAAAACGACAGTGCTTTACAAAATACTCTTTCCTAAATGAGAGGGCTTAATCATGTGGATTCTGGTAGAAAGTTTGGAAATAGATTTGCCTTATTGAGAGGTTTCCATTCTTGCCTAACTGGTACATTAACTTGGAGGCAAGCGTGTCCTCATTTCATGTAGGAAATAACAGATTACTTGCTGTATTCTATGGAGATGCAGATGTGATGTCTTCAGGTTTGATTTATTGAGAGTGATTGGAAAATCTTGCTTTCATCCCTTAGTCAGGACAGGAGAGACCTATTTTAGTGTCATATTTAACTATTGCTCCCTCAGTTTTTTGTTTGTTTTGTAGTTACATTCACAAACATTTTCCTTTAAAAAATTTGCAATGTAAAAAGTTCTTGTCATATAAAAAGGGCATCACCAAATTATTTCCTGTCCTGGACTTGTTAAGCAGTCTTAAACAAGCGCCATCACTGTACAGGATGCTGTGGTGTTCTGAGGTGAGTAGCATAGAGGGGACTTTTAATGAGTGGAGGGGACAGTTTGTCAGACTCTGCAGGTGTCCTGCTCTGGGGGAGAAAACAGGGCTCAGCTCTCAATGCTGATTGAATTGTCAAGTGTAGGTGGATCAGGGTCTGTCCATGAAATGCTGTTCTGCCTGATATAATCTTGTAGAATTTGCATTAAAGGAAAAGCTGCAGAAATCATTCTGCTGCTCTCCCATGTGGGGGTTTTAGGAGAGAAATGGTTGTCCATGAATCAGTCCTTCCTACATGTGGAGGAGATGAAGGTAGAAACACCTTGTGGAAGCTGTTCGAAAAACCCTTGAGTGAACAGAAAAATAGCAGCTGCCTTGATTAATTAGATGAATAACAAATAAATGTGGGTCTATCAGTTTATCATGGGAAAATAAAACCACAGACAGATGCAGCACAAGTAAACATTGAATTTCCTCTAGCTACCATCACAATATTTAATATACATTGCCACTAAGTGTAGATTATAGCATACATTGTAGTTTACACTCTCTCCTGCAAAATTTTGTAAATTATGACAACATACACAATGGCCTGTATCTGTCTTTGTAATGTCATTCAGGATGATTCCCAAAACCTGAAAATGCCCCCATTATACACCTATTTTTCCTTCTTTCTCTCGTAAGCACTTCCAGTTGCCACTGTCTCTACAACAATGACAAAAGTTCTTCCATTGCTAAAATCACAATAAGTCTATAGTAGAATAATTTTACATCTACTCTAGTCCATCATTCATTCCCCAATACTCAGGATTCTGGGATGATGATGCCCACTCTGCCTCTAACTGGGAGGGGGCTTTCATCCCATGGGGCAGATAGATGGGACTATCTTGCTAGCAGATGTAGAATCTCTCTTTTGCTTGGGGTAGTCATTGCCCATCATCATTTCCTTTTTGTCCTGGATGATTCCATTGAACTGAAGAGTAGGTGTTGTAACTCTATTGAGATTCAGGCCCGAACTAGCACATGGAAAGCCCAAAGATTTAAGTTTCTTGGACATAAACTTAACAACTCTAGTACTAACTATGGGTTCAAATAAAAGGGAAGAAAAGCTAATTGTAGGGAAACCACAACTGAGTCCAACTCTGTCATATTGGGGAACATAATTCCAAACTAGGGACCACTGACAGAGCACAAACCCCTGAGTTGTCTGCCCTGCCTCAAGTGTCTGAATGTCTCCAGAACCCTCTGGAGTCTGGCTATTTGAGTTAATATTTATGGTGGCAGTCAATGACATTTTGCTGAGATGTGTTTAAGTGTAACTTCTGGGATGACCTCCTAACTCACTTTGAAGTCTCTTAGCCATATAAATTCTTTTGTCTTTACCCTTTTCCCCTTTTGGTCAAGGTCTTTTTCCAGTGGCATTGCTAGTTAGCAGTTGGCAGTAATCCCTCAGTGCCAAGGAGGTACATCTCTGGAAGTCATATCCCATGTCTCGGGGAATGTAATGCATTTATATGCTGAGTTTGGCTTAGAGAAAAGCCACTTTTGAGCAAGAAGGAGGCTCTCAGGTGGTAACTCTTAGGCACCCTATAATATTAGCCTAAGTTTCAATTTCAAAAGTATAGGTTCATAAGAACAGTCATCAATATCAAGTGTCCATCTACCTTCAATGGTCACTGCTCCTGTAGTCAGGGGATTCTTACTCTCCCATTAGATATTGTGGCAGCACTACCCAGGATGGGAATATGATACTCTTTTTACTGTGTGAATCTCCACCCACTATGATCATTCCCCATGAACACTTGGACACATTCATGAGCTGTATAGGTATCCTATATTGCCAAGGGTTTTTACAGGAGGTTAGCAAAGAGTGTATTATGAAGTACTAATAATTGAGACACAATCTAAATACTAAGCATGATTGTGAGATTTTGAGCCTATTTATATTGACTTCAATTTACTAAAGTCATATATGTCTAGCTTTTCTCATATGACAGTTGTAAGGATTAAATGAGATAAAATATGTAACAGCATAGTCCAGTGTCTGGGTATGCAGTAAATAATATTCTCTTCCTCTTCATTTCCATCCTATAACAAATGCATATAGTCTTTAAACTTTGGAAGTACTTAATAAATGAAAACAAATTAGTTTTTATCACCTTCCTTGTCAGCATTATTCTGAATTGCTTCCAAGAGTACTTTTTCTTTTATGAAATAAGCACTTTAAATTATTCGAAGTACACATGAGGTTTCATTTTTTTCAGTGTTCCTTACTTTCCATTGGGAAAAGTTATTTCTGAGAAATGAAACCTCAGAAGATATCCACAACAAAAACACAGTGAATGTTTTTTGAAAATGATGATTCAAAGGAAGGCTTGAGGATATGTCATATTTAGAAGACAGATGAAGGCCAATGGAGTCTCTTAAGGGAACTTTTCTAATTATTACTTTAAAAAGTAAAGTTTCAGAATCACATTCAAGAGCATAAGATAAAGTACTATGTTAAAATCAGAATGACTGAACAGTTAGGTAATATAGGAAAAGTGTATGGATTTAAGAATGATTTGAATAGGGGCAATGATCCATCAGTGTTAAATGCTTCTGTTACAAGAATATCTTCAATCAAATTGCTTCTATTTTTTTTTCTCTACATTGTCTTCATTGAAATCACAAAGAAGGCTTCTCAAAGAACTAAGTAATAACTACCATTTTCTTAGGGTTAAGAATTTCAATCCAGTAATCATCATGGTCTTAAATAAATGCTATGCCTTTCATTGTACCATCATTTGGTTTCTTCACAAATTTGACTCTCAGTGCTTCAAATCTTTTGCAAGCACCACGTACATCTGAAATAGCAATTCCAATATGATCAAATCCCGGAGGGTCTGAACTGTGTGTCATCTCAAGGGTAGGTTTTCTGAGAATGCCCATGCTACTTTTTCATTTTCAACTTCGGGGATACCATTTTTAACCTCATAAGCCAAGAGTTGGCGCAAAAATTTCTTATTGGGAAAATCTAATTTTTCAATTAGTGTAATTCAAAGATTCTAGCATAAAAATCCAAAGACTTCTTAGGATCTTAATTTATAGCATGGTCAGCTGCAATAGGAAATCCTTGATCTTGGGGCCCTCATTGGAGCAGCAACTGAAGGCAGTCTGTTCAGTAGGCCTCCAGCCACGTGTTGTGATTCTGCCACAGCTCCACTGCTGGATCTCAAGGACATGATGTGTGAAAGGAGGAGCCATCAACAGATCTCCCTATCCCTGGATCATCAGACTTTTAAACAGGCATTTGGAAATGTGGTACACCAATTTCATTATTTTACATGGAGTAAAAACTTAGAAGAATCACAAAGGCAGGTTTAAATAGAAATAGAAATGTAAGTATAATAAATGTAAATACCAATATAAATCATTTCGCTCTTAAATTAGAGCTATTTGGTCTCTTGTGTAGTACTTTTCATCAAGCAAACTACCTTTTGTGAACTGGGCTACTGATTTCTTAGTAATTCAAACATTTGTGTATTATTTTTTTAAAAATCTAGATATGGTTTCTACATTAAAAATATTCTTCTATAAAACCACTCTGCAATTTCAATCATTCTTGCCTGTATTCAATAAGCATGTTTTTTTTTACTTTAACCACTTTCAGAATAAAAAGCAGAATTAAGTGAATAAATATTTTAAGTTTGTGTTTCCTAAATTTTTGATACATATTCTCAAGTCATATCTTAGATATCAGTTACCTTTCAGCTGTATTCAAATTATCTATAATGAATTTCTCCTAATCTAGGCATTCAGCTCTTCGACTTCTCTTAAATAATCACCTATCATTGATTTCAACCGAGTATTTACACTTATTAATCTCATAGTTCCTTTAACATGATTGATCCTTCCTCCAAGTCAAATCTGAATTGTCCACAACAACCCTATTAGCTATATTCCCTAAAGATAAGCCTCATGAGACCACATTTGAAAATCCCACTTAATGCTTCCTCACCTTTCAATCCTGCTCTTTACTTCTCTTCCTCATTCTTTCTTCCCCTTTCACTAAACCCTTTCTAGGACTGACTCTATCCTTACTCTGTCCCCTTCTCTCCATTTGACTCCCCAAAACATTCTCAAAACTGACAATCCCTTTAATTCTCCCAATAAAGTTCTATCCTAATTCTGTTATCTCTCAATATTCTCTATTCCTTCTTCAATATCTATCTGTTAGTTTAATTATGCTCAAAATTTTTGAAATCTCAGTATCAGTGCCACACCCTACGAATAACAGTCATCTTTCTATGATCAATAAATTCTTACTCATCCAGCTTCTTCAACCTCTCCCAATTTCTCTATTACCTCTCTCACCTACACTTGCTCTCTGTCATTGCTCTATTATAAATTTATTTTCTTTCCCAATCCTAGTACAATTCATATCTCCCAATTGTCTCTCAAAATTTTACAATAATATGCCCCTAAGGGAGTGATATCTTGAGATGCAAAGAGTTTTATATTTTCAGAGTGGGAAGGGCTATTTCTATTTGGCTAGGCAGTGATTTCCTCAATTGAAATTAGAATTTTAATGGAAACCTGATAGAAATTAGGAAGCCAGGCATGCCAATGTAAGGGAGAACTTTTCTGACATCAGAAGAGCAGGTGCAAAACTCATGATGGCAAAAGGACCACAACAATGCCCAGAGGCCAGAGTAGAGGTTGTGTGATAGGACGGTGGAGATAATGTCCAAAAGTTAACATGGACAAAACACAAGATTCAGTGACTACAGCATTACATGCCTTTGAGGATGAGTAAAAAACTCTTCAGGACTTTGAGCATAGGTGTGAAAAGGGTATATATGAGGTGAATTTTTCTGTTTGCTCTGTTGAAAGGTATATAAATTGATACAAGGACAGAACTTAAATATATTTTTTAAATAATTTTATTGATACATATTAATAAAGCATAATTCTGTCCAAAGTGTACAGTCAATGTTGTCTATTATAATCACATAGTTGTGCATTCATCACTTTAATCACTATTACAGCATTTTCATTATTCTAATAATAATGATAACAAAAAGCTAAAAGAAAATGAAAAAAAAACTTCATCACCTCTCAGTCTCATAGAGAGATTAAACACATTTTTGAAATAGTTATCACAGTGATACAAGTGAAGGACAATAGTGTTTTGCAACATGATAAAAATGAATGTGAAAATGTTATGTTATCAAGCTGGGATATATTTTGAAAATAAGTGTGATATGAGTGGGGATTGATTTCATTCTAAGAAACTGGGACAGGTGAAGTTACAACAATTGAAACAGCAAGTCATATGTAGTTGTAGGTGTTTAAGTAATATCATCATTTAAACTAACCAGAATAAATTATATAAATATATTATATAACCCTAATGTAATTAAACATGTAGAGATTGTTAATTTTACATGTCAGTTTGGCTGGATTATAGTGCCCAGTTGTTTAGCCAATCAGTGGCCAGGATGTTGTTATGAAGTATTTTGAATATATCAATAGCATAAACAATCAATTGTCTTAAAAGAAAACAGGTGACCACACCGTACATCAAGGGCTTGGAAGGATGGTGATTCCCACCAAATCCCCATTAATTTAACTTACGTGACCTGTTCAGTAAACAAATGTCACTTTCAGGATAACAGTGGATGTTAGTAAACTTAACCAGGTGTTGACAAAAATTGTAGCTGCTGTTCCCGATGTTCTATCATTGCCTGAGCAAATGAAGACACCCCTGGTACCAGATATTCAACTATTGCTAGTTTCTATAACACCTGTGAGCAAAGACAACCAAAAAGAGTTTGCTTTAGGCTGACAAGTTCAGCAATGCTCCCTCACATTCCACCACAGTCGTTTATCCATCCATTCTCCAGCTTTCTGTCATAATTTAGTCCACAGGGAACTTGATCAACTTTCCCATCCAGAAGACAGCTCAGTGATCCAATATATCAATTGCATTATGCTAATTGGATCTAGGAAGCAAAAAAAAAAAAAAGAAACTTCTTTGACTAATTGGTAATTAGTGAAGTAAAGGGTGGGAAATGAGTATGTCAAAATTCAGATGCCTTCCACCTTTGTGAAATTTCTAGACTTCCAGTGAAATGGAGCTTAGATAAACATCACTTCTAAGATAAAGACTCAGCTGAAGCATTTGGCTGGTCCTACAAACAAAATAGAAGCAGAAAGCAAAGTAGACCACTTTGGATTTGAGAGACAACATAATCCACATTTAAGTTTGTTCCTTTGACAGTTTACTGAGTTCCCCCAAAGTTCTGTTCGTTTCAAGTGAGGACCCAAACAAAGGATATTTCTGCCAAAAGCACAGACTGCTACGAAAGGTGCTATGTCACTTAGACCATAGGATCCAGCAGTTCCAAAAGAATGTAAGTATCAGTGGCAACTACAGATGTCATGCAGATACTTTGGCACCCCTCCATATATGAATTACAGTACAGACCCTTAATATTAGTTAGAAAATTTCTGCCTACCTTTTTTCAAAGCTATCACACCTGATGGCTTTTATTTCTCACAGAAGACCCTGTAAAATCCAAGGAAGCAAATAGGAATTCTGTGTGGTTTAGATGGACTATAATCACAGAATACAGCCAAGAGGGAAAAGATCAATTAGCCCATTCTTTACAGGTCTGGCCTCGTGCTCCAAAAGCCCCGTGTCCGTGAAATGTAAGCCGCAGTCGTGACCAAAGCAAAGGACCTGGACCTGCAAAGCTGCCCTCTGCACACCCAATGACGTTTGGGGGTCGGGACTGGAACAGCAGGTCTGATACCCATCCATCCAAAGGGCTTGATGAGTAGGCATATCTGAATGCTTGCATTCCATTTCCAGACACAGAGCTGCCCCACAAGCTGCTTGAATCCAATTCCCCAGAATTCAGTATTGGGTCAAGCCTTGTCTCAGTGCACGTGAGCATAGAAAAATCAAGGACAAGTTGAAGTCAAAGGTGGAGAGATGCACCCCTTTGTCCCTCGTGTGATCTATTACTATCTCCACAAAACTGAGCCTCTATCTCATTGCAGGTGTGCCACTCCCAAGATGTCCCTGAAGGCACAGACTACTGTATCTCTGAAGTCTAGCAAAATTTATCTGTTTTCTCCCCCTCTGGTAACAACACATCTGCCTGTTTCTCCACTTGACAGAAATGCCAGGTCAAGGAGTTTGTCTGGTGGTTCCCTGTTTCCCAGCACTTCAGCAGTGGCTGGCACCTAGGAAGAGCTCAGTACTGCCTGTTGAGAAAAGAGGCCCTGGTACATTTAGTAGCCCACGTGCTCACTACTGTTTGTCCAGCAAAGACCCCTGGCATATTTAGTACCCCACCTGCACCTTATTTTATGGTCACAGGAAGTGTCCCTATATATGCCAGAAGGCTTCTGTCCTGGAGAGGAAAGACCAAGTTTGGAGTGAGTTACAATTTAGAGCCTGTACTACATTAAGTCTTGTAAGAGGTGCTCAGGGTTCCCTCTGGAATCACCAGGTGCTGCGGTGACAGGTAAGGGAAGCAGCATCTCAGCATCATATGTGAACAAGGGAATTGTTTGGGCTAAAGAATGGGGATGGGAGAGCGAATGGCACAGGCTTCACAGGCAGGCTTGAGGGGAACCCCAAGATATGACATTGCCTGGAAATTATGGTCACGATTTTGGGGGCCACTGCCTCTCTGTCTATCCCTCAGGATTCTTCTTCTTCCAATTTTTCAGAAGGCACCCATCTTCCCTCCCTCCCTTCCAGACACATTCTTTTGTGTTAGGCACTATGTTAGGAACTGGAGAGGCTGGCATGGATGACCTGAGCCTGCCCCACGAGGCA
Organism: Dasypus novemcinctus; assembly: GCF_030445035.2. Taxonomy (NCBI): domain Eukaryota; kingdom Metazoa; phylum Chordata; class Mammalia; order Cingulata; family Dasypodidae; genus Dasypus; species Dasypus novemcinctus. The sequence continues at coordinate 56,508,317 of NC_080691.1, read as the reverse complement.
CTCACAGCTAGGTGGGAAAGCACTTTTAAAAGGGTAAGACTCTATAGATAGCAGGTCTCCTCATAATTACTATCATGCTTTTATTTTTGTCTATTTAAAGTCAAACACTTTGTGTGTGTCTGTTTGTATGAGAGAGAGAGACTGACTGCCTGACTGCACATGCACATGTGTGCCTACAGCTAGCAAAAGAACACTGACCTGACATGGCAAAGACAGATACCAGCCATTATAAATCCTGTCATAAGCTACAGAATGGAGAGGGAGAGAGTGTAAACTACAATGTAAACTATAACTCATGATGTGTGGCAATGCTCCAAGATGTGGCCATCATTTCCACTGAATGTACCACACTGATGAACGAAGTTGTTAATGTGAGGAAAAGTGGGGGATATGGGAAGTGGGGCATATAGGAATCCCTTATATTTTTTATATAACATTTATGTAATCTAAGCATCTTTTAGAAATGAATAAAAAATATGTTTTAAAAAAGAACATTGACCAAGGAGGGAAGGAATGTCACAGATCCCAGGAATACTTAGAGGGGTCAAAGTGGAGCCAGGAATCCAATACTTAGCCTTCCAAGTCTTGCTAAAAGAAGCTGTTGATGAAGTAAGTTCACATGCAGCTTTCTCAGGTTTTCTCAATCCTAGAATTCTTTATCTTCTTCCTTTCCTCCTAAATCATATACTGGTAAGAATATGATTTAATTATCATTAATTTCTGCCTTACTTTTGAGAAATAGACTTTTTTGTTTTTACTCTGGTATAGTAGAGATTGAATGCTTAGATGTGAGGATGCCATGTTACAATGACAATGAGCTGCCCAAAATGAACTGGATATGACTAATGAACAGAAGTCTAAGCCTAGATTTCATACATTTTTCTGTAAATGCGGGCACCATCTTAATGTAGGGAGACACAGAACTATACAATTCTTAAACATCCTGGTGTGCAGTCTGAAGAAGAATCTTCCCCATAGGCAGAACTTCGATTAGTTCCTTTGGTTGGTGATATCACTGGGAAGGAATACTGACCAGAGGTGCAATTGTTCATGCATGCATGGGGAGTGGGTGATGGTTTGGCTGCATTATGAGATCCTTGAAAAAACAATGTTAGAAAATTGGTAACGACGATGTCTATGAAAGAATTATTAATATATACATTTCTGGTTCATCCAAGTGGTCATATGCTTTATGACTTCATTTTTCTTACAGTTGCACAATATTCCATCACGTGTATATAAGACAATTTGTTTATCCATTCATTGGCTAATGCACACCTGGGTTGGTTCAAATTTTTGGCAATCATGAATAATACCATTATAGAGCAGATAACTGCTTGTGACACACACTGTTTTCCTGGGTATATACCTAGTAGCAGTATTGTCAGGCTGCTTTTTCTGGAACAATGAAAATGCTCTAAACCTGATTGAATTGATGAATGTACAACTATGGATTATACCAAATACAATTTATTGCACACTTAAAAACATATGTGTACTACTGAATGGGCAAAATGTATATTAGTGTACCAAGTGAAGGCTCATCTTAAAATGGTCTCATCGGAGGATTTTAAAAATTAAATGTCTGTACCCATATCCAATGCCAAACCTCCCCCATCCACCTAATCATAGATTCTACCAAGATTGAGTATTGTCTCAGCATTCTAACTGCAGCAATAAACAAAACCTCAAACATGGATGATCCCAAGGGTTCTGGAGACAGCTGGACACTGTAGGCGAAGCACACAACCAAATGAAATCAGCACCACATTGGTGGCGCTTACCTTGGAATATATCATAAACTATTTCCCCACTGCTGCAGAGCTAGTCTCATTTATAATATTCCTACAAAAGATTCATCAACCCCTTTTAATTGAACTAATAATTAGCACAATACCTGTTAAATATATATACCAGAGACTTGTCTTTGGTCTCTTCATATGCTGTTTGGGCTTTAAATCTCAATGGAGTTGCAACCAATATCTACTCTCCAGTTCACTGGACTCACCCAGAACAACTACCTAAATGATAATAATGGACAACCCTGATCACAAAAAGCAAAGAGTATCTTCTACTGCAAGTAAAACAATTCCTTCAATCTTCCCCAGAATATCTAAACTCCATCTCAATCTGAAGTAGAGCAGGAATCACAATTCCAAAATCCTCCATCTTGAGGAATGAACAAGCATAAGGGGGGATACAAATATGGACCAAAGTAGACATTATTATTGTAGCAAAGGAAGAACTTGTAATAGTAATAGAATGATAGTGGTTACCAGAGGTTCTGGTGGGAAGGGGAAGGAAGAATATATGGAGCACAGAGCATTTTAAGTGATTGGAATTGTTCTGCATGATTTTGTAATGACAGATACAGGTAATTACACATAAACCTCTAAAGTTGCATGGCACAAAATGTAAACCATAATGTAAACTATAAACCATGATTAGTAGGAATTGATTCAATATTTTTTATTAATTTTAACAAATATATCACATATGTAAGATGTTAATAGGGAAACATGTGAGAGAGGGAGGGGGAGGGGTGTATGGGAATCCCCTATATTTTTATTTAAATTTTCTCTATCTAAACTTCTTTAAAAATAAAGTTAAAAAAATAAAATAGATAAGATGGGACATTCTGTCAAACCCATTCAGGCTCTTTCCAAAAGTATTCCTTTCATTCCACAATGGTCTCAAGATAAAAGTGATCAAGGTGTCAGTAACAGAAATTATCCATGAGATCAGCAACATGGAATTCCACTAACACTCTCTGTGCAACGACTTTTTGAATGTCCAATCTGCAAGCATCAGAGATCAGCATATTTTCCTGAGGTGATGAAATTTGTGGCTAGTTGGTTATAATGGAACCCACCCACCCCCCCTTTATGAAGGGGTAAGGATTTTGTTCTTACTGGAATATACACTTACTGTGGTTAAGGATTTTCTATCCCTGCATGGAATGCTTCTGCTAACTGCCATCTATGGACTTAAAGCATGTTCTATTCACCAACATAGAATGCCCCATGTCAGTGCTTCTGGTTACAGAAACATCTTCACATGGGTAAGTGCCCATACTCCTGGAATTCACTTTTCCTCTCTATTTCTTCAATATTGTAAAGCAACTAGATTGTTACAACAGTGGTATTTTGAAGAATCAGTTATGATGCCAGATGGATGAAAATACATTTCAGAGTTTGGACAATATCTTCTTCTAAAATATGTATATATATTCTAAATCATCATCTAATATATTGACCTGTTTCTCCCAGAGCCAGAACTCACAAGTTCATGATTCCAAGGGTGAAAATAGGAGATAGACTGCTAACATTTGCCACTAGTGATCTACTAGTGAAATGTTCATCCCCTGTTGCTGTGACATCAGGCTTTGCTGGTCTAGACCTCTTAGTCCCAAAGGAAAGGCTATTTCCCCAAAAAAATATACCAATGATTTCATTGAACTGAAAAGTAAGACTGTAACCTGGTGCCCTTTGGCTCCTAATTCTTCCAAATCAACATCAAAAAAGGGAATTACTGTACTGCCTTTAGTGTCTGATTCTCATTACCAAGGGGATATTTGGCTGATATTTTATATAAGAGATAAGTAGTTGGATGTCTTGAATGCATTCAGATAGTGTGTCTCTTAGTGTTACCATGTCCTATGACTTAAATTAATGGAAAACTACAACCACCCAATTAAAGAGGGCTACTAATGTCTCATTCCATTAAAGAATGGGGTTCTAGGTCCATTCACTGGGTAAATAACCACAATAAACTAAGGATCTTCTTGAGGGAAAAGTGAATATAGAATGTATAATGAGAAAGGTTAGTAATAAACACCAATTGAAATCATGTGTGAAATCAAAGAAATGGGCAGTAAAAATTTTATTAGTATATCTTTTTTGTTATGTTATGGATATGTTTGTTTTTTGTGTTTTGTTTCATCTCTTTACATTCCCCCTCTTTCCTTATCATATAGTATATGCTGTATTAACTTTATTTCACTGTATTTAAGTTAAAAGTCATCAAAGATAAGAGGGAATATCACCCAAGATCTTGAATCCTCCTCTGGGGCAAGGGTTATTAAATTATTGGTTGTACATATTAGTTGTATCATGTTAAGAGAGAATTTGACACTGCTTTGGTCTTAATTGTTGGTTATGTTTTGCAAAGATGCATCTGTAATCTGATTTTTAAAAAAGATTTATTTATTTTACTTCTCTTCCCTTCCCCACCCCCCCCCAGGTTGTCTGTTCTCTGTGTCTATTTGCTGGGGTTCTTTGTCCACTTCTGTTGTCAGCAGCACGGGAATCTGTGTTTCTTTTTGTTGTGTCATCTTGTTGTGTCAGCTCTCCATGTGTGCAGCGCCATTCCTGGGCAGGCTGAACTTTCTTTTGTGCTGGGCAGCTCTCCTTATGGGGCGCATTCCTTACAGGTGGCGTTCCCCTACACAGGGACACCCCTGCGTGGCACAGCACTCCTTGCGCACATCAGCACTGCACGTGGGCCAGATCCACATGGGTCAAGGAGGCCCGGGGTTTGAACCACAGACCTCCCATGTGGTAAGCAGACACCCTAATCACTGGGCCAAGTCTGCTTCCCTATAATCTGATTTGACAAGGAATAGCCTGTGATTCTTAATTTTAGGTGTCAACTTTGATAGGTTATGGTGGTCAATTGTTTATTAAAACCCTGGACAAGATATTGCTGTGGTGATATATTGTAGACATGCTTATATTCTACAAACTGTTTGCTTTAAATTAAGTATACTACCCCTTCAAAACATAAACCAATAAATGCAACAAATAAACAAAACTATGTTTTCCAGAAGTAAAAGACATCCTACATCAAGTCTAAAATGTCTTTCTCTTATTTTCTTAACCTGCTGACTGCCCTAAGAAATTTGGAACCAAGAGTTCAACATCATTCTTACTATGGCTTCTCTGCCCTACAGATTTCAGCCTGCCATATGGATTTTAAACTTGTCACCACAATCACTTATTCAATTTTCTAAAAATAAATATCTTTATTTTATATACATGATTTCATTCTATGGCCTAAACTGAATCATCTTTGAAGTATATATTTCTACCAACTGTTTCTAAAAGGCAATCTAGACATTACTATTAAGCAGCACAAAATTCTACCAATCCCTACAATTACCAAGTTTCATAGCCTTTTCTACATATTTAGCTAATTGTTACAGGAAAACCACAGTTTCAACTAACAAAAATTATCTTGGTTTTCCAGGACTGGTACACCAAATGCACAAAAATATTTGGCTTGCAAAATTGAAAGTTAATTTGTTAGAATTTTAGAGGCTGGAAGTCCAAAATCAAGACACCAGCAGGAACATGTTTTCTAGGGAAAACTAGAGTTATATTGCTGGCAAAATATAAGACATGTCTCCTTCTTTCTCTGATTGTTGAATGGATCCAAATACTCTCAATTGATATGGGCCACACTCATGATTGATTATGGCTCACAGTATTGCCTCGCCTTAAAAAAAAACTCTTCATAGAGCCAATCTACACATAGATTTACATTCACCAGACCAGGGCTTAGGACTTCAACATCTTTTACTCCATAACAGCAATTATTATTATTTTTAATTAAATTCAATTTATTAATTTTTTAAATTATCTTTTTAAAAAGTTAATAGAGCTCACAAAATGTTACATTAAAAAACATAGAGGGCTGAGTAGCGTTGGAATCCTGCCGGAGTGGGCTCTTTGGGGGCTTGCAAGCCAGGAGGTGTCTGAACATCAATTTGGAGAGACTGTGACAGAAGTAATGCTTGCTAAATGTAGAATTTTGGGTTTCTAGCACAGAGGTCAGAAGTTGTGAGGAGGTGGGACCTTTCCCCTTAGGGCTGGCAGCTGCAGTGTTCCCTGAAAATTGTTAGTTGTGCAGTGGCATTCCCAAGTCATGTGTTCCTCAAATGCATGGTTCCCAGGTCTGTGTCCCCTAAGGCCCAGTAACCCATGCTCCACAGACCAACATAACTTGAGTCCACAATATTCCGGACTTCCCTTTCCTGAAACTAGCACTCCCTGATGTCCATGATTACCATAACCCGCCAGTTTTGGACAGACTCTAACTGTGAGGGATTTGGTGGGAGACAAATGAGCACAGGTTCAATTTTCTGGTCCCTGCCCACTTTTTCACTTTTTTCTTTTGAGCTTGGAGAAGCATACCAGCTGGCTTGGGGAGAGCTTGGGAAGAAAGGAGAGGTGAATCTGCTAAGAAAGCCCAACTTACCTAAATGCCCTGGAATAGGAAACTTGGTCTGGGAGAAGGTGGAGTCAGAAAATCAATTAGCCCTCCCCTAGTACACTTAAGGGGGAGGGACTGTAGGACATGCTTTCCAAGCTTCCAATGGCATATTTGGGGTTCCTGGGGAAGTGTGGGTGCTCATTAACTGGAAATAAAGTCATGGTTTTCTTTGTTGAACTGGTTCACCAAGGACCCCCTTGAATCTCCTACCGGACCCCTCATGCAGCTTTCCTGTTGCCCTGGGAGAGATGGAAGTAAGGAAGGGAGAAAAGGGTAATGTCAGATTCCTAAGGGTTTTATTTAGTTACAAAGAGGATTCCTTGCTTGAAACTATGGTTTTTATTGTTGGTTTGTCTTCTTGTTTTTCCTTTCTCTTTATCCCCCCAAGGCCCTTTTTCTTTTCTTTTCCTTTTTTTCTCTTTTTATTTTTCTTGATTGCTTCCCCTCCCTTTTTTGTCTCCCCCTCATTTTTTTCTTCTTTTCCCTTCTTTTTTATTTTTTATTTATATTACGTGATGCAGGGAGCACTTTACATTTGCTGAGTTTCCTCATCCTCCATTTCCTATTTTCTGTGTGTATTGATTTTGGCCACCAACACTATCCCCTTTCCTCTACATCTTTCCATCCTCCATCATTTATTGTTTCTCATAAATGACACTTCTCTTTCTTTGGCCCCCAATTTTTCATACATTTTATTTCTTATATCCTTTGTTCTGTTATCTGTCTTTTATTCACTCTTTATATTATTGACTTTTGTTTCTCTTTCCCTCTCTCCTGAATACACTGGCCTTTTAATTCATACTATATTCCTCCCCATATTCAGCTTACTGTACTCTACTTCACTTACTGTTATATCTCTACATAGCTTACATGAGTCTAATATCATTCTCTTAGATCTCTCATGTTTGCTCTGTTAACATTTACTATCAATACTACTATTATACATATTCTTTTCATACCCCTTTTGCTTTCTCTGGTCCAAATATTTTACTTCAAGTGAACTTAGCCAATGAAAAGGAAATAAAATAAGAAGAACAAAGTGACAAAGAGAAGACTTAATACACATGCAAAAACAACAACTAATTAAACCCAAACCTAGACAAAGAAGCTAAGAACTGATTAAACCTGTCAAAATAAAATGATGACCAGACAGCAACAAAAAACTACAAATCAAACCAATAACCAGGAAAACAGGGCCCAATCCAATAAACAAACTAAAAACCAGGAAGAGGAGCAGAACATTAGACAAGTAATTAAAGATCTCAAAACATATACTAGAGACCAGCTCAATGAAGTAAAGGAAGAGATTAACAATATGAAGAAAACACTAGGAGAGAATACAGAAGAAATTGCAATCATATGTAAAAAGATAGCAAATATGATGGTGATGAACAGCACAATTTGAGAAATCAAAAATACACTCTCAGCAAATAACAGCAGATTTGAAGAGGCAGAGAAAAGAATAAGTGATAAAGAACACAGTACATCTGAAATCAAACAGATAGTAGAATGAATTGATAAAGGACAGAAAAAATCCAGGAGGGACTTAGGGACATGAATGACAATGCAAAATGCACAAATACATACATTATAGACATCTCAGAAGAAGAAGAGAAGGGAAAGGGGCAGAAGGGTGTTGCAGGAAGTAATGGCTGAAAAGTTCCCAAATTACTGAGGGAGATGGATGTACATGTCCAGGAAGTAAAATGCACCCCAAACAGCATAAATCCCAACAGGCCTAGCCCAAAATATATGTTTGCCAAATCATCCACTGCTCAAGACAAAGAGAAAATACCAAAAGCAGCAAGAGAAAAGAGAACCATCACATAGAAAAAAGGATCCATAAGATTAAGTGCTGATTTCCCATCAGAAACCATGGAGGCAAGAAGCAGTGTTATGACATAGTCAAGGTACTAAAAGAAAAAAAAATTCCAACCAATACTCTATCCAGCTAAGCTGGCATTTAAAAATGATGGAGAGTTCAAAATATTCACAGATAAACAGAAACTAAGAGACTATGCCAACAAGAATCCTGACCTTCAAGAAATACTGAAGGGAGTTCTGCAGGAAGAAAGAAAAAAAACAGGAGAGGCAGGGTTGGTGGAGAGTATAACAGCAACTAAAAAGACAAAAAGAGAAAAAAATCAAACAAAATATGACAAACACAAATCCAAAGAAAATATGGCTAATATAAGTAATTCCTTGAAAATAATTACACTGAATGTCAATTGATTAAACTCACCTGTCAAGAGACTCAGATTGGAGGATTGGATAAGGAAATATGACCCATCTATATGCTGTCTACAGAAACACATCTTAGACACAAGGATTCAAGGAGGTTGAAAGTGAAAAGATGGAAAACAATCTAACAAGGAAACAGTAACCACAAAATGGCAGGAGTATCTACAGACAACATAGACTTTAAATGCAAAACAACTGTGAGAAACAAAGATGGACACTACATATTAGTGAAAGGGATAATCTTTCAAGGAGAAAGAAAAATCATAAACATTTATGATCCTAGCAAGTGGGTCTCCAAATATGTGAGGCAAACACTGGAAAAACTAAATGAAGGAATAGATACATCCACAATTATAGTGGGGGACTTTATATACCACTATCAACTTTGGACAGAACATCTCAAAAGAAAATCAATAAAGAAACACAGGTTTTGAACAATATGTTAGAGGAGCTGGACATAATAGACATATTCAGAACATTACACCCAAATACAGCAGGATATACATTCTTCTAAAGTGCATATGGATCATTCTCCAAGATAGACCACATATTAGGCCACAGAAAAAATCTCAATGAATTCAGAAAGATCAAAATCATACAAAACAATTTCTCTGACCACAGTGGAATAAAGCTGGAAATCTGCAAGGGCCAGAGACCCATTTTGGCAACAAGATATGAAAGTTAAACAATACACTCTTAGAAAAACATTGGGTCAAGGAGGAAATCTCAAAAGAAATCAATAATTACCTTGAAACAAATGAAAATTATAACACAACATATCCGAACTATGGGATGCGGCAAAAGAAGTACTGAGAGGGAAATTTATAGCCATAAATTCATTCATCAAGAAGAAGAAAGAGCTAAAATAGAAGAACTAACTGCACACTTGGAGGAATTAGTAAAAAAAATGAAAAAGTAACCACAAAGGAAGAAGAAAGAAAGAAATGAAAAATATCAGAGCAGAACTAAATGAAATAGAAAATAAGAAGGCACTTGAGAAAATAAACAAAACCAAGACCTAGGTCTCTGAGAAGATCAATAAAATTGACAAACCCTTAGCTAGACTATCAAAGAAAAAAAAAAAGAGAGAAGATGCAAACACACAAAATAAGAAATGAGAAAGGACATATCACCACTGACCCCACTGAAATAAAGACTATCATAAGAGGATACTTTGGAAAACTATATTTCAACAAGAAGGACAATTTAGAGGAAATGGACAAATTCCTAGAAACACATAAGCAGCCTATATTGATGAAAGAAGAAACTGATGATCTCAACAAACCAATCACAAGTAAAGAGATAAAATCAGTCATTAAAAACCTCCCAACTAAGAAGAGCCCTGGGCCAGACAGCTTCGCAGGTCAATTCTACAAAACATTTTGGAAATAACTAACACCAATCTTGCTTAAACTCTTTCAAAAAATCAAAACAGAAGGAATATTGCCTAACTGATTCTATTATGCTAACATTACCATAGTGCCAAAGCCAAACAAAGTCACCACAAGAAAGGAAAATTACAGACCAATCTCTCTAATGAAACTGGATGCACAAATCCTCAACAAAATATTTGCTAATTGTATTCAACAACACATTAATTGAATTATACAACATGACCAATTGAGATTCATTCTTGGTATGCAAGGATGGTTCAACATAAATTAAATTAATGTAGTACACCATATAAATAGATCGAAGGAAAAATATTACATGATCATATCTATGGAAGTAGAAAAAGGATTTGACAAAATGCAGCACCTTTTCTTGATAAATACACTGCAAAATATCAGAATAGAAGGATACTTTCTGAACATGATAAAGGGAATATATGAAAAACCCACAGCTAACACCATTTACAATGGTAAAATCCTAAAATCTTTCCCTCTAAGATCAGGAACAAGACAAGGATGCCCACTGTTACTGCTGTATTTAACATTTTTTATAGAAGTTCTTGCTCGAGCACTGAGGCAAGAACCAGACATAAAAGGCATCCAAATTGGAGAGGAAGAAGTCAAAATTTTATTATTTGCAGATGACATCATCCTATAAAGAGAAAACCATGAGAAATCTATAACAAAGCTTCTAGAACTTATAAATGAGTTCATTTAAGTCTCAGGTTATAAGATCAATGCACATAAATCTGTAGCATTTCTGTATCAATAATGAGCAATCTCAGTAGGAAATCAAGAAATAAATACCATTTATAATAGTAAATTAAAAAATCAAATACCTAGAAATAAACTTAAACAAAGATGTAAAAGACATACACAGAAAACTACACAACACTGTTCAAGGAAATCAAAGAAGACCTAAATAAATGAAAGAATATTCCATTTTCATGGATAGAAAGAATATTATTGAGATGTTTATCCTACCAAAACTGAGCTACACATTCAATGCAATTCCAATAAATATCAGCACAGCATTCTTAAATGAACTAGAAAAACAAAGTATGAAATTTGTTTGGAAAGGAAAGAGGTCCCAAATAACAAAAGACATATTGTAAAAGAAAAATGAAATCGGAGGAATCACATTACCTGACTTCAAAGCATACTACAAAGCTACAGTAGTGAAAATCACATGGTACTGGCACAAGGATCGACACACTGACCAATGGAACTGAATTGAGAGTTCTAATATAGATCCTCATATATACAGTCATATGATATTTAACAAGGCCACCAAACCCACTGAACTCGGAGAGAATGGCCTCTTCAACAAATGGTGCCTGGAGAACTGGATATCCATATGTAAAAGAATGAAAGAGGATTACTAACTCACACATTATACAAAAAACAACACAAGATGGATAAGAGACATAAATATAAGAGCCAAGACCATAAAGATCTTGGAAAGCAATGTAGGGAAGCTTTTACAGGGTGTTGTAATAGGAAATGGATTCATGAACTTCAAACCCAAAGCATGAACAGCAAAGAACAAATAGAAAAATGGGACTTCCTCAAAATTAAAGCTGTCTGCACCTCAAAGTAGTTTGTCAAGAAAGTGAAAAGAGAGCCTACATAATGGGAGAAAATATTTGGTAACCATATATCTGATAGGAGGCTTATATCCTGCATATATAAAGAACTCTTGTATCTTGAAAATAAAAAGACAAACAACCCATTTTAAAAATGGGAAAAATATTTGAACAGATAATTCTCCAAAGAAGAAATACAAATGGCTAAAAAGCACATGAAAAAATACTCAAAATCATTAGATATTAGGGAAATGCAAATCAAAACTGCAAAGAGATAACATGTTACTCCCATAAGACTGGCAACTATCAAAAGAAAAAAGAAAAACAGAAGACTACAAATGCTGGAGAGGATATGGAGGAATGGGAACACTCATCCACTGCTGGTGGGAATGCAGAAGGATCCAGCCATTCTGGAGGACAGTTGGGTGGTTTCTCAAAAAACTAGCTATAGATTTGCCATAAGATTCAGCAATTCCACTGCTGGGTATATATCCAGTAGAACTGAAAACAAGGACACAAACCCCCAATATGCACACCAATGTTCATAGTAGCATTATTTACTGTTGCCAAAAGTTGGAATCAACCCAAATGCCTTTCAACAGATAAATGGATAAATAAAATGTGGTGTATACATACAATGGAATACTACTCAGATATAAGAAAGAATACAGTACAATCACAAGTGATAACATGGATGAACCTTGAGGACCTTTTACTGAGTGAAGCATCCAAAGCATTGAAGGAAAAATACTACATGTCCTCACTGATATGAAATAAGTAAAGCAAGCTGTCCCAGAAAGCTAGAGACTGGGTGATAGGCTTAAAGGTATTTTGGGGGTAGAGGAAGGTTGCAAACTAACACCTACCTGGGTGAAAACTATGATAAATTGGAGGTAAGTATTTGTACAGGGAAGGGATAAAATGTGAGCACAGGGATAACTTTTGGCCAGGACTTTGTGGGATTGAGGGGGGCTAGTGATGTCCCAAGAAATTGGGGGGAGTTGGGGGCAACATTTGAACAAAGGAGATTGTCAGGTATGTGGATGAAACTATAATGTTGAGAAAACTTTTTAGAAAATATAAGGGAGGTTACCTGTTTAAGATGCTTAAGGGGGCATCTGACATTGGGCAGGCTATTCATTGCATTTGGTGAATACATTTTGGAGCACTGCTGCACCACATTGATAATGGTTTACATTATAGTTTACACTTTCCCCCATTCCACCCAGTGGGCAATGGCAGGACCTACAATGTCCAGCAACTGTCCCTGCAGTGCCACCCAGGATTGCTCAAAGTCCTGAAAATGCCCCCACATCATATCTCTTCTTCCCTCTCCCTACCCTCAGCAGCTACCGTGGTGACTCTCTCCACATCAATGCTACATTTTCTTCCATTACTAATTACAACAGTTCCATCGTAGAATATCAGTAGTCCTCTCTAATGCATACTCTATTCCTCCATCCTGTGGACCCTGGGATGGTTATGACAACTCCACCTCTATGTCAAGAAGGGGCTAAGATTCAACATGGATGATGGATGCAATACTTCAGCTTGCAGTTGTCAACACTCATGTCTCCATGATATGGTGGTTGACCTTCATCATATCCCTGTTAGCTGGCCAGAGTAAGTCCAATAATCCAGAGGGTAGGAGTTGCAAGTCTGTTGAGGCTCATGACCTGGCTGTCACATGGAGACTCCAGAGATTCAGGTATCCTGAGTGTGCACCAACCCCAGTCCCAACCACAGGTTCAGTAAATGTGACATAGAAGCATGTGTAGAAAGGTCACATCTGAATTCAACTCCATTACACTCAGGAACGCAAACTCAAAGTAGGGCCAACTTGATATGGCACTGAACTCCAGAGGTATCTGCCATGACCATAGAACCTGTGGGTCTCTGTAGCCCTCAGGATAACCAGTATCTCGGATTGTATATACTTTGGCTGTCTCTGGGATTCTGCTGAGGCGTACATAAGCATGACCCCTCTGATGACCTCCCAACTTGTTTTGGAGACTCATAACCATAAAAACTCATTTGTCCTTTCCGTTTCCCCCTTTTATTCAGGGTCAAAAAGCAGTTTTTAACACCTGATATTACATGTAGGCTGAAGACCCTGGGGTTTTTGCTCCTTCCAGCTAAGTCATCACAGGATACCTTGTGGTTTCTTCCTTTTTAACTCCTTGATTTCTCTCATCTTACAATAGTCAATATTGAATGGGACCTCAATTCAATTTTCAGTCCTTCATTTTGTTTACATTGGTATCATCAATAGCTTTCAGTAGATTGTTGCTCATTAGGGAGTCAAGTAATTTCATTTCATTCCTGTGCTGTGCAAATTATTTTTTCTTTTTCTACATTCTCTTAGTCATACCTATTAAAGTGACTATCTCAAAAGACTAGTGTACATTAGGGTGGTTTATTTCATTCTTCTCTTTTCATCTGTCTTTCATGGATCTGAAATAACATTTTCATGATATGTATCCACCTATCTTTGTCTGCAGGAGTACTAATTCTTAGACAGTTTCTCAACCATCCATTTTTTTCATAACCAGGGCAGGAATTAAATATGTTTAATTGGCATGTACATATTCTATTACTTATCAAACTGGAAACAATAAATATATGCAGTTTATTGCATGTAATTTATATCTCAATAAGTGTGTTACAAATTAACAAATGATTGCATCTGTATAGAAATAATAAATGAAAGAGAGATAATAACATGTGAAATGTCAGACATTCATACACATTCATCTGCATGAACCCTGGAATCCTATATGTTATTTGAGTAAAGTTCAGAATACACCAAAATCACACCATTATTTAGAGGGTGTTCTGAAACCTAATTCAGAATGTCACAAACTGTCCTGTTGCTGGCTAAGGGGAATAGTCAGGTGCAGGGTTGAGAAGTAGACACTGGGGCTCTCTCTGATCAGATAAGAGTTCTTGGGTACATCATACAATCCCTCTATACTTTTGTTTGGAGACTGACACATGAAAAATGGAAGCAAAATTGCCACAAATTTCACACATTTTACAATTAAAAAGAATATAGCATATCAAACATAGTGATATTAAATTATTTGTTTATATATTTAAATTCCACTATTTGGATCATGTATTAATCTCTTTCTAATAGCTTGTTAAGAATTCTCTCTTGTTCTTTGAATTACCCTAATATTTTGGCTGAAAAGTAGACATGTTGCATAAGATAGCAGATATTGAATTATTTTAATTTATTATTAATTGCTATCTTAATTCATTTTTGTCCTGTTTTGATATGATCACACCTTCTGCTAGGCTTTATTGTGGGGGTTGTCTGAGACTAGTCAGACATGACTGGGAGTTTATTGGTGCCATGTCTACCTGAAATTTTTTCCTGCTCTTGGCACCAAAACTTTATTTTCCTGTGGTGATATGTGGTTTGTTCTACCTGCTTGGCTTGGCATCTTTTATTTGTGCTCTGCCCAGAGACAATTTCCCTCTTTCAGCTCTCCCAGGTTTATTCCACCATCCTGTTTTCTGATGGTTGTCATTTGGTAGAGGAAGGTGGGACTAGGGATGCATTCTCTTATCTTCTGACTGAGTCCTACTCTTATGCAGGCCTTGTGAACCTGGATCGGATGTGTTTCTGTCCATGGGTCTCAGTCCCTCCTCTTCAGAGGCATTTTGGAAACTACCATATATTCCTACTCCTGAGGGTCGAGTATGGTTTTTCCCATCTCTTCCCTCCAGTAACTGGAGTATTTTCCCTTCCATCAGTGGCTTCCATGACTCATTTTGGTCCTGCCCTGGAGATAAAGCTTTATTACTGAGGGAGAACAGAGTTGATGCTTAGATGCTTATGTGTTTTGGTGGAAGAATCCATTTCTTTTCCAATTTCTTTGGATTTCACCTGTTAGATTCAGAATGTGATTATTTCCCTTTTCTGATTAGTTATTTCATTTGTAGTGGAGCTAGAGGAGGTGGGTATTGGTGCATCTTACAAGCAGCTTCTGTACCTCTTTCCCAGACAGCACCAGCAAAGGAAGGTGTGGGGCCTTTTGTGGATTCTCCCTAATCTTGCCGGAAAACTCTGCAAAATTGTAGGAATCCATCTCCACCTGTGGTCTTTGGGTGCACCACGTTCTTATGCTTTGAGTGCGCTTAGTCTTAAGAAATTGATTGCATGTTCTCGTTTGACCTGTTAGTTAGGGAAATCACCACCTATGGGCATCTCCTCCAGGTAAGCTAAGGTTTGGGTCCAGTTTCTCCCCACAGGTTTCTGCCACTCTCCAGCTTACAAGTCAGTTGTTACTCCACTTTCATTACCTGATGTGTTGAATTAACTAAGTTAATTTGCAGTTTGTCCAGTTTTTGTTGTTGTTGTAGGAAAAGTAGAGGCTTTTTTTTCTGAGTATCAGACTTCTTTCTAACAGCTAGAAGCTATAAACTGTCCTAACATACATCAGAATGTGAGTAGTAAAAGCATTGGGGTATATGCTTACATTGGAATTCTAGAACTATACTCAACATTAGAATAATGAATGCTTGGGACTCACAAGAATATGGGTGGATTACCAAAATTAAACTAAGTGAAAGAATGTAAAGAAATAATCACATATAACTTATGATTCAATATATATAAATTGTGGAAGATGCAGTCTAATCCAATATAACATAAAGAAGATCAGTATTTACCTGGGGCTCAGGGGGAGGATGGAAGAGGTGGGGAAAGGAATTACCAAAGGACAAGAGAAATTCGCAGAGATCTTGGATTTGCACACTATCTTGATTGTGGTATTAGTTACATGAGTGTACACATAAGAAACTACCTAAGGAATTGAACATTTTAAATATATGAATTTAAATATCAATTATAACTCAATGATAAGTTTTAAAGAGTAGATATATTGTTAAGAAGGAAGAAATGGATGTATAAATAGTGATGTGCAATGAGTCAGAGACTCCTGAAAAATATTCCTGAACCA
Organism: Dasypus novemcinctus; assembly: GCF_030445035.2. NCBI lineage: Eukaryota > Metazoa > Chordata > Mammalia > Cingulata > Dasypodidae > Dasypus > Dasypus novemcinctus. The sequence goes on along the minus strand of NC_080691.1, from coordinate 56,491,856 downwards.
TGGTCCTCTACACATCATGTAGGTAAACATTAGAATGCAGCCACAACAGTTGGCTCTCATTAAACAAAGGCAGGTTTGGAGGGTATAAACCTCACTAGGCTCATCACACTCTTTCCTGGAGTTGGTCAGGGAGGCATTTGGGTCCAGTGGTCTGTAGTCCAGGTCTAGACATGGGCTAACACTTACAATATATTTTTTAACAGGCATGTCACTCAACCCCTCTTTTATTCTGTTTGTAGTTTTACATCTGTGAAATGGAAGTAGCCTGGGTAATTATTTTGATGTTTATTTCACTTCTGTACCAATAAAATAAAAAATGATTGACATAAGAATTTAGCTCAGTACAACCATATTATAAGAAATAATATTTTCCTGAATGTAATCATTGCCAACAAATTTCCCCAGGACACTCATATTTGGTCCCCTCTGAAGGTATTTAACCCTAATCCCTGCTATGTAGTAGGAGGAAATGCAGGCAGAGCCTCTCCTGCTGATTAATATCAGCCCAGCCCTGACTGCAGTTCTGAGAGAGAAGCCTCAGTCTTGGGATTCCCAGTGTTTGCATTAAGCGATGGGAATGAATGGGAAAAAAATCACCATGGTGTTTGAGCTTAACAGAGTTTATAATTTTACAAGTTGAGAAGAAATTTCTGGATAAAAATAAATACTGAGTATGTGAGTGCATATGAGTGAGAGGTAGATTGACATTGTGTGACAGTTTACTGACCAGGTTGTCTTGTGCCTGGAGGTATCCAATGTGGATGCAGATGGTCCAGTCTGGAGGGGGCTTAAGTGATGCTTTGGGGTCTCTGAGTCTTTCCTGAACATCCTCGGGGTTCAGCTTCATTAGCTAATGGATGGGTTGGTTCCAGAAGGGCCCCAGGAGTGGTTTAGAGTGATGGAATTAAATGCACTATGAGTTATCTATAAAGAGCCAGTTTAGCATCTCAAAAAAAATTGTTGAGAGCATGCTGTTTCTGCAGGTGGACTGTGTGTAAGCTAAGGACATGGCCATATATTCCCGAGTCAATTGAAGTGAAGGAAAGTGGTGGGATCCCAGAGTCAAAACTCCCCTGCAAAGTGGCCTCAAGAGGACAACAGGACCTCACAGTTCCAGGATCAGGGGCAAAGGCAAGGGAAGGTCAATTTTGTTACCTGGAGTTTCATCTAAGGACGTGTGTTCATTTTCTAGTGAAGAGGAGTAACCTGTAATCTTTGGCCCTGATGACACCTGGAAAGACCAGCAGGTGAGAACAGTGACTTGCTTGATGACCACAGGCTCACCTGGAATCAAAAGGATCTTGACAAGGGGCTGTAGATGATGGCCAGCTGCAAGAGCCCTACTGACCACAACTTTAGCTCAGCCTTCCATGTCCAAGATGCTTGCCAAGGACAGTTCCAGCTGCCAGATACATCCAACAACTGGAATACTCAAGACCAAAGAAGATACACTGCATGGGACCCACATTAGAGGGAAGAATGTAGGATCCCAGACCCACAGCTCTCTAAAAGACAAGCAGGACTGACTGCAGGGGCTCAGGAATACTGAGTCCAGGAGCCAAGGCCAGGCTAGGGGCAGGGGAAGAGTCAGGAACATTCAGCCCCAGGACCAGGTCAAGGGACAGATGAGAGGAAGCTCAAAATCACCAAGCCAAGATGTAGGTAGAGGACAGGTGGAGAGAACTCAGGGCCATGGAGCCTGGTGTCCAGAGCCAAAGAAGGTGCAGGAGGTACTCAGCAAAATGGAGTCCAGGGGCCATGATCGGATCAGTGCAGGGGAGAGCAGGATCACTGAGACAAAGGCCAAGAGTAGGAGAAACTCAAACCATGGAATCAAAGAGTCAGGACCAGGACCAGGTGCAGGGGAGCTCAGGACAACCAAGTTCAAAGCCAGAATCAGGAACAAGTTCTGGGGGCAACAGGAATATGCATCTTATGAGACTCTACCAGAGGCATGTGCAGAGGGAATATTAGTGTGCTACTTTATACTATCTGGGTTTTTGCTCATGACTTGTCTATCCATCTTAATGAGAAGGATCAGGTAAACCTGGTCTTGAATCTGCTACATGATTTAAAGGAGAGATTCAGTAAAAATTCATTAATGCATTGAAATTAGTGTAAGTTAATTGATAAATAAAAGCTATAAAGTTATGTGAAATAAACAATATAAACAGAAGCTCGTACATGCAAATAAACATAATAAAATGTCAATATCATAATCCATCCACCAAACAGGAAGATGAGGAGATATATCACCCCTGAAATAGTAACTTTAACTTTCAGTGCAGTATCCTCAGAGTGACATAATTCACTCCACATATCAATTCTATTTTCATGCCTGCACCTCCTCTAACAGACTCTCCGAAGTCTTCATGCACCAGGTTCTGACCTTGGAACATGTATGATATTCTCCTTAATCCTCAAATCCTGCCATAATCACTGGTGACTTTAGCACCCAGGCTAAGTCCTTTACACCTCACATCCAGCCTCACCCATATGGAAGGGCTAAAGATGAATATCTTACTGTATTTATGATTTAATCTTTAACAAGTATTATTGAATAGTCAGGTAACAGTATGCTGCTTTCAAGTTCTGTTCATGATAAGATAAGGGAGAATGCCATATTCAGAGATAAGTACAACAAACTGTCAATGTTCAGATCAGGAGACTGAGGCCAAGTGAGGTTACCCCAGTACCACAGCTGTGACCTGTCAGGGTCAGGATCAGGATCAGGGCAAGTGGTGTTTGGGCAGTCATGGTGGTGAGATGAGAAGACACACACCAGGCTTTTCTGGCTCCCAGAGGGGATTTACCACTAATAGAGTAAGGAAAATATATAGCAGCTCTGACAACTAACTAAAATTTCATAAATGAGGAATGACATCAACAAAGTAGAGAAAGTGGTTGTAAATGCCTTTTCCTCCAAGAATCTTTCAAAAATTAACCAGAAGTGTGCGGTCGCCCCTCGGGCTGAAGTATGGTTTGCTGACCTGGCGGGGGGCAGCGGCCGCGGTAGGCCTATTCCAAACTGCTGCCCCTGTAATAGGGTGGTTGGTCGGGCCCACCGCCACCCCTGAAGGAAGCTCGGCATGGGCGCAGAGTGCCCTTGGGTCTCCCCTTCTCGGCAGCCATGCCTCCGTGGCCGCCCCTCCTCCCAGATAGCGCCACACGATGCCTTCTTCTTTCTCCCTGCGCAGGCGCAGGGCAGAAAATTCCAGTCTGCCCTTTTCCCTCCCCCCGACAGCAGCAACAGCCAGGCGTGGGCAGGAAACTCAAGTCTGCCCTCTACCCCAGCAACAGCAGCCACCAATCCCTAAACCCTGCCACTTCCCCCAGCAACAGCAACAGCCAATCCCTAACCACCACCCCTCCCCCATACAGTACCTCCCACTGACCTTTCTCCGGCAACCAATCAGAACAGAGTGTGGCTTCGACCAATCAGCCTTCCCCAGCCCCTATAAAACTGTTGCCTCTCCCTCAATAAAGTGGACTTGCGTGTTTACCTTGTCTCCGCGGTAGTTCTTTTGCTGTGTGCCCTCCAGTCCTGAGAGCCCCCGACAAGGGCCTGGCCTCCCTTGTCCCCAGTTCGTCGCCGGCTTCTCCGGGCGACCCCTTCGTCGCCGGCTTCGCCGGGCGACCCCGTCAGCCGAACCGCGCAACCCCTTGTGAGACCGATCCCTCGTCTGCTGCCGGACCGACCCCTCGTCCCAAGTGGGACCGACCCCTCGTCCCAAGCAGGACCGACCCCTTGTCCAGAGCTGGACCGACCCCTCGTCCGCAGCCAGACCCCACCTCTACCGACCGAGCAAGCCACCGCAGCTGGCGCCCAACGTGGGGCAAGGCAACCCTACCACAGCCTCACTCCATAACCTGGCGGCCCGCCCCCCTCCTTTCTTCTCACCATGGGGCTTCTCTCGTGCAACATTGCTGCTACCTGAGCCTTGGCTACCTCATATGATCCACGGCGGTCTGGGAGAATCGCTGGATGGCTTTCTCCTTCCATGTCGGGGGCTTATACCGACCCGCTATGATTAAGAGGAGCCGTGGATTTCTCGGGAGCGCGCGCTTGCACGTCTGAAGTAACCCTACCATAGCCCTACGCTCTCCTCTCTTCTCACCCCTATCTTTTCGCTCTGCATTGCTGCTCCTGAACCTTGGCGACCTCATATGATCCACGGCGGTCTGGGAGAATCGCTGGATGGCTTTCTCCTTCCATGTCGGGGGCTTATACCGACCCGCTATGATTAAGAGGCGCCAATAAAACTCTCAGGAGTGTGTGCCTGAGCACCTCCACCCCTGCCTTCACCTCTGCCTCCTCCCCTCCGCACTTGCTCCCATTTGCCTTGCTCTACTGCTCGTCGTTCCACCCTCCCCTCGTTGGGGCCTTCTTTTGGCCCGCGACCACCGTCGGAGCCCCACCGGCTCCGACCCCTCGTCTCACCGCGCACCTTGGCTCCCATCGCCGCGCTCTCAAGGTAAGGGCCCCTTTTCTTATCGGCTCCAAAAGGCCATTAGCAATGGGTAGCATCCTATCTGCTAAGGAAGCCCCGCAAGTTCGGGCCCTCGCCGGTCTCCTAGACACTTACCGGTGTAAGATCTCTTTGAAACAGCTCCAAGTATATTGGGACCTTCTTCTCCCCTTTAATCCGTGGCTTACCACATGTCAGCTTTGGGACCCAGACACCTATACTCGCCTTATAGATAGGGTCACTTCTGCTCTGGAGCAGGAAGGTAAAAGATTCCCTCCTGGCTTATTACCAGCGCTTTTCACCATCTGCTCCTGCCTTCAAGGGCCCCTACCATCGACTCCCCCCGGCCGAGCCACCACCGCCGCCGTGATTGTCAGGACGGCGACTTTAACAGGGACCCTGATTGGAATTCTGATACTGACTCCGATTCCAACTCTGAGTCGCTTGTTGAGCGCCTTAATAATGCGCTCAAAAATTGTCCCCCTAAACAGTGTAATCTAGCAGTGCCGAGAGCCGGTGAAGATGGCGAACTTCCGCCTTCTTCCTCGCTCGTAAAGGGGAGGTCCCTTTGCCCCTCCCTCCCCCCGACGACTTCCTGCCTGGGTGGGCTGGAAGCTCCCTCCCCGCCATTTTGTAGCACCACTGGGGACGGCCTGCAGCCATTTTGTAACACCGCATGGGCAATGGCTCCTCTCGCGCCCTCCGCGCCAGCGGCCACCCCTGGCTCCGCCTCCCCCTGGCAGCCCCCTCCATCCGATCCGTGGCAAGCTGCCACACACGCGGCCCCCTCTAGCCTATTTTTGGACCCGTATTCCTCCCCCGTCGGGGCACCTCCGCCTACCTCCCTGCCACCTCCTACCACCTGCTTTCCCCTTAACGTAACTCCCACCCCTCAGTGCCCCTTTCCATGGTACCCACATGATGCGGAAAGTGTTAAACAGCTCCACAAGGCCGTTAAGGAGGATGGGTTAGGCAGCCCTTACGCTCAGCATTTGTTAGAGGAGATGTCCACCCTTCTGTGCATCCCCCTCGATTGGCTCCAACTGGCCCGTGCCATCCTCACGCCTGGCCAGTTTATAAATTGGCGCGCCCATTTTCATGCCGAGGCTGAAAAGCAAGTTGCGGCCAACGTCGCAAGGGGTGTTAATCACCCACCAGAAGCCTTCACTGGCACGGGTCAGTTTAGCCAGGCTGCGGCCTACTACCGTGCTCCGGCTGGCTTCTGGCTTCAGATTCGCGAGGTTGCCCTACGGGCCTTTCGTGCCTGCACTGCCAGTAGTGCTGACAAGTTCACAGACCAAGGATGAGGACTTTTCTACCTATGTTTCCAGAGTCCTCCGGGCATGTGAGTGCAGGGTCCACGATGAACAGGCTCAGCACGCCCTCGCCCGTGAAATTATCCTTGAAGGGGCCAGCCCCATTTGTCGACAGGCGATCGCTCCTGTGAGAGAAAAGTCGATAGACGATTGGGTAATTGCCTGTAATGGCCTTGACCAACAGGCTGCTTCTTTTGCCAAGGCTGTCACGACAGCCATGGCACTTAACTCCTCTTGTTTCAGATGTGGCGAGCCAGGACATTTCGCCCGTGAATGCCCGGCAGTCTCTGCACGGCCGGGCCCTCCTGTTCCTCCCCCCCCACCGCCCCGACGGGGCCCTTCTACCTCCTGCCCCCGCTGCGGCCGGGGGTACCATTGGGCTCGCGACTGCCGTATGCAGCCTCCCCTGCAGTGGCAACAGCCATCTTTAAACTCCAGGAGGGGCAGGCCTCAGCCCCACCCCAAAGAGGCTCCCCGTACCAACCTTCCAAAGCCCTGATGTGGACAGTCCCCATCACGTACACCAGGCCTACCATGAGGTTTAAGATTCACCACCGCTGGTATTCTGGGACCCTCGACTCGGGTGCAGAGGTCTCTTGTTTCCCTGCTCATTTCACCGCCCAGTGGTCTGTTCAAGAAGGCCCTTCCGTCCAAGGGGCCACTGGCTCCTCTACCTCCCTTCACGCCAGTCACCCTATTGCCTAGGAGGATGGTGAGGGACGTGTGGGCACATTCCGGCCCCTCTTCCTTAGCACCCTTGATACTATACTTTGGGGGCAAGATGTCCTGGAGGAGTGCGGTGTTCAGTTAACCACTCAGCCCCCCCAATAGTTTGCGCCACTGCTCAATTAACACCTCCCACACCCACTCCTCTGCAGTGGGATACAGAGGAGCCTATTTGGGTGGAGCAGTGGCCCTTGCCATCCCACAAACTCCCAGCTCTTCATGAGTTGGTTCGAGAGCAGCTTGAAGCTGGACATATAGAACCGTCCACAAGTCCCTACAATTCGCCCGTTTTTATCATTAAAAAGAAGGCCACTGGCAAATACCGCCTCCTACATGATTTGAGGGAGATTAATAAGCATATCCTCCCCATGGAAACTCCCCAACCGGGACTCCCTCACCCAGTGGCCATTCCTAAACACTTTTTTGTGGCCACTCTAGATATTAAGGACTGCTTTTTTTCCATTCCCCTTCACCAAAAGGACCGCCTGCGCTTTGCCTTTACCATTCCTGTCCCCAACCACCGAGGGGCAGCCGATAGGTATCAGTGGAAAGTCCTTCCACAAGGCATGCGCAATAGCCCAGCCATCTGCCAGCTGTATGTGAACGCGGCAGTCGCCCCCTTGCGAGATCTGGGCTACCTCATTCACTATATGGATGATGTCCTGGTCGCATGTGAGACCCATGAGAAGCTGCAGTATGTCCTCTCTCAACTTTGGCATAATCTGTCCGCCATTGGCTTAACAATCCAGAATGACAAGGTCAAATTTGAACCCCCCTTAACCTTCCTGGGGTTCCATATCTCCCAGCATGTAACCCCAATGGCTGTGCGACTAAATGTGCCAGACCGAGTCACCCTCACAGAGCTCCAGCAGCTCTGTGGGAATATCAATTGGGTCCGTCCCGCTCTGCCTGTTACCACGGCACAGCTCCAGCCATTATTTGCTCTCTTACAAACCAGTCATAAACCCCCCTCTGCCGTGTCCGCAAAGATAGCCATCACACCAGAGGCTCGAGCCGCCATTGCCGCTGTAGATAAGGCCCTTAATAACTGCTGCCTCCAGCGGTTTGATCCCCAGCGGCCTCTCCAGGCATTGGTCCTCCCCACCAAGGGAACGCCCACCGGAGTTCTTTGGCAGGATGGGCCCCTCCTCTGGCTCCATCCTTCTAAAAGCAAGATGCAAAAGATCTGCCCCGCAGTAAGACTATGGATCGCTCTCGCAGCCGATTTAGTGCAGCTGTCCGTCCATACGTTTGAAACTCAGCCTGCTGTAATTGTTTGGCCGCTTAATGTGAAAGAAACCACCTCCCTCATTAGGGATAATGAGCAAATGCAGGTGCTGTGTGAGGGATTTGCAGGCGATTTCGATTGCCATTTCCCTAGTCATCGCCTACTCCAAGGCGTGTCCAAATTTCCCTTCCGAAGTCCTTTTTTCCCCTTCCCGTCTTCCTCCCCCTTTCCGAGGTCCGTCACTATTTTCACGGATGTGTCTAGAACTAAGTACTCCATGGTTATGTACCTGGACGGAGTCGCAGAGCCGAAAGTCTTTACACATCTTAACCTACACTCCGTCCAGATGGGAGAGCTTTTGGCTATTGTAGAAGCACTTCGCGCCTTCCCCTGTGAACCTGTTAACATCTTTACAGATAGCCTCTATTCTCTGCAAGTCTGCAGGGTCTTGGCATTAGCTACATTCTTCCCGACCTCTCCTATTGATGAGGCACTGGATGCCCTTAAGACCCTTCTTGAAAAACGCATGGCACCCTGGTATATTGCTCATATCCGGAGCCACTCCGGGTTGCCTGGCCCCCTAGCGGCAGGCAACGACACTGCAGATCAGACGGTATCCGCCCTTGCCCTTGATACGGTCGGAGATGCTATCAATCAGGCTAAGTCCTTACATTCGAGGTTTCACTTTTCTGCCGCCTCACTCCACCACCTTTTGCCTGAGTTGCCAGTTGAGACTTGTAAGCACCTAGTGCGGACATGCAAAACCTGTGCCCCCTTCCTGCCTCTGGGGCCTCTGCAACCGCAGGGGGTGAATCCCCGCGGCCTTAGACCTAATTCCAGGTGGCAGATGGATGTCACGCATGTCCCGTCCTTTGGACGCCTTAAGTTCTTGCATGTTATAATTGACATCTTCTCCCACATGTGCTATGCAGTCCCCTTGCCTGGGGAGACTGCTAAGCACTGCATTAAGGCCCTTCGGCAAGGGATTCTCTTTATGAGGGTCCCCTGGGACCTAAAGACGGATAACGGCCCTGCTTATCGCAGTGAATCCTTTGCGAGGTTCCTTCAGCTCTACCAAATCGCCCACCATTTTGGTATCCCATATAATCCACAAGGACAGGCCATTGTGGAGAGCTCCCATTGCCGTCTGAAACAACAAATTGAAAAACAGAGGGAAATCCTCCCTCACGCTCCTCCCGGAGACATCATCACCGCTATCCTAATCCATCTAAATCTCTTGACCTTTGATAAGGATGGTCTCTCAGCAGTCCATAGGCATTGGGGCCCCTCGTACCGCCCCACACAGGACCCCTGGTCCTTTGGAAGGACCCTCAAACAGGTCAGTGGCGTGGCCCGTGCCCCCTTCTTACCCAGGGCCGAGGTTTCGCTTGTGTCTTCCCGCAGGATGCCGCTCAGCCAATCTGGGTCCCCGGGAGATACGTCAAACCCGCCACCTCAGCAGCGGATGTCCCGCAGGGAATGGCGCCAGATGCGAGTGATCCAGCACCAACTGAGCCAGCTCACCCTCCACCCCAAGAGGCAACCATCCAACCCTGAAGTCCGTTCGCTGCTCGCACTCTACCGTCAGTGCAGATGCCGCAACCCTCGCCATGCTGCCGAGCCAATTAACATAGTCTCTCTCCTTCTCCTTATGCTCTCCCTCACCACCTCTGGCCAAGCTAACCCCTCTCACCAGCCCCGCTAAACGGCCCGCAACCCACTTTCCCCGGCCCGCGGCTTGCGGAGCTTCCTCCTGTCTCAAACTCACTCCTCTTCTCAGCCATCCAAAGCGTCCTTTCTCGTCCCCCGCCCCCCTCCTTTTTTTTTTGCTTGAACCCCCATTGCATTGCAGATTGGGCCGCCCCATGTCAGCCCGCCCCATTAACATCGGCCTCTCTCGTGCCCGTGGAGACTTTGGCCTTCTTGTTGTCCTCGCCTATGTCTCCACCACTCCCGACGCTGCCGCCACCACCTCCGCTGGTGCCCTGACGCAACTTGTCCTCACAGCTGCGATCCTCCAGACCATCACAAAGTCTGCCTCTGCTGCTCTTCGCTGCCAAGGAGAGATCAACTACCTGTAGCGCGCTGTCATTCTGGACTTTTAACAGCAGATGGATCTTATAGCCGCCAAGATCAACGAGAATTGGCCACCCTTGCTTGCAATGGCAAGATACCGCCCCCCAAATTGTACATTTGTATCCCCTTCATACCCACCTCCCTCTTCAGCCCTGCTTCCCTCATTACTTACTGCCTCTTGGGCCTCGGCTACTTGCTACTGCTGCCATCCTGGCCCTTATTTGAAAAGAAGGGGGAAATGCGGTCGCCCCTCGGGCTGAAGTATGGTTTGCTGACCTGGCGGGGGGCGGCGGCCGCGGTAGGCCTATTCCAAACTGCTGCCCCTGTAATAGGGTGGTTGGTCGGGCCCACCGCCACCCCTGAAGGAAGCTCGGCATGGGCGCAGAGTGCCCTCGGGTCTCCCCTTCTCGGCAGCCATGCCTCCGTGGCCGCCCCTCCTCCCAGATAGCGCCACACGATGCCTTCTTCTTTCTCCCTGCGCAGGTGCAGGGCGGAAAATTCCAGTCTGCCCTTTTCCCTCCCCCCGACAGCAGCAACAGCCAGGCGTGGGCAGGAAACTCAAGTCTGCCCTCTACCCCAGCAACAGCAGCCACCAATCCCTAAACCCTGCCACTTCCCCCAGCAACAGCAACAGCCAATCCCTAACCACCACCCCTCCCCCGTCCAGTACCTCCCACTGACCATTCTCCGGCAACCAATCAGAACAGAGCGTGGCTTCGACCAATCAGCCTTCCCCAGCCCCTATAAAACTGTTGCCTCTCCCTCAATAAAGTGGACTTGTGTGTTTACCTTGTCTCCGCGGTAGTTCTTCTGCCGTGCGCCCTCCAGTCCTGAGAGCCCCCGACAAGGGCCTGGCCTCCCTTGTCCCCAGTTCGTCGCCTGCTTCTCCGGGCGACCCCTTCGTCGCCGGCTTCGCCGGGCGACCCCTTCATCGCCGGCTTCGCCGGGCGACCCCGTCAGCCGAACTGCGTAACCCCTTGTGAGACCGATCCCTCGTCTGCTGCCGGACCGACCCCTCGTCCCAAGTGGGACCGACCCCTCGTCCCAAGCGGGACTGACCCCTCGTCCAGAGCTGGACTGACCCCTCGTCCGCAGCCAGACCCCACCTCTACCGACCGAGCAAGCCGCCGCAGAAGTGTCCATCAAATGATGAATGGATAAACAAAATGTGGTATATTCAAACAATGGAATACTATTCAGCTGTAAAAAGAAATGAAATCAAGGTGTATAACACAGCACAAGAATCTTGAGGACATTATTTTGAGTGAACTGAGTGAAACAAAAGAGGACAAAGAGTGTTTGGTCTCACTTGCATAATATAAATACAATGAGTAAACTCATGGACATAAATTCAATTGGGATACTAGGAAAGAAATTGTGTGTTGAGAATAGGACCTGATGCATAGTATATATAGCCTTTTTAATAAAGTTTATTATAAATGTGTGGAAGTGAGTAGGGTTGATGGTAATACAGTAAAGTGTGTATAATTAACATTGGTGATTTATAAATGTGAATTTGGCAGAAAGCAATAGTCTGTTGATGTAATATTTCAATTGAAAGGAAGCTAGAGATAATCTGGGGACATAGTGATAGTGGTGGATGAAGATTGTGCTTAATAGTATAAGTATCAGAATGTTCTTTTACAGTGTATTAAGAATATGGGAATACAAGGAAAAATTACAACTAATGTAAGTTATGGATGATAGTTAACAATATTTTTTTAATTATTTATTTATTATTTATTTTTAATTACATTAAAAAAAATATGAGGTCCCATTCAACCCCACCGCCCCCGCCCCCCACTCCCCCCACAGCAACACTCTCTCCCATCATCATGACACATCCATTGCACCTGGTAAGTTCATCTCTGAGCATCACTGCACCCCATAGTCAATGGTCCACATCATAGCCCAGACTCTCTCACGTTCCATCCAGTGGGCCCTGGGGGGATCTACATTTGGAGCAAAGGCAAATAAAATATATCCATTCTAAGGGACAGCAACAGAATAGTATAATAGGGTAAGTGATATTTCCTTTTTGAGAAATGAAAATGTTCTAAAATTGACTGAGGTGATGTCAGCACAATCCTGCGATGAAAGTAAGAGTCACTGGGTGTACACTTTGATTGGACTGTACAAAGCATGAGACTGTATAACACAATGAATTCTGTGGTAGAAAATAGAATGTGATTAACAGAACAAATATTAGAATGCTCTCTCATGATCTATAACAACTTAATAATACTGATATAAGTTATTAATAACTGGATAGGTTGGAGGAAAAATATACCAAATATTGACCATAGTGTAGTAGTAGCGATTTGCATATACTCTTTCAGAGTTTGCAACAATTGTTTAATGGCAATGTGAGCTGTTGGTGGCTGTGCAAATTATGGGAGCCCTGTATGATGATATGCATATCTGTTTTGTAAGTTCACAACTTTTAATAAACATTTATTTTTTATATATCTTCATATACGAATAATAAAATTCAATAAAATTTTTAAAAATTCAGCTAGAATTCATTATAATCAATATTGACAGGAAATATATACATATTATATATTATATTCATATATATGCTCCATATATATGGAATAGATATGTACATAAACAAACACAAATGTATAAATATAATCCCTGTGTTGTAGAAGTTGAGAGAGGTTTAATTATTTGCATATAGAAAGGCCAGGACTCAGGAGTAATTTTGGGGAAGGAAAAGGATTTATTTACAACCAGCCAGGCTAGGAGATTTTCATTTTAAAATCCAAGCCCCAAACAAGATTTTTGAGTTCCTTTAATACAGAGAAGGGCGAACACGTTCTTTGTTTCAGTGCTCAATAGGCTTGAATTAGCATATATATTCCACAACCTAGGTAAGCTTTTAGCATGGACTTTGTATATTCTAGATAAGTTTTTAGCACATTTGGTTTGTGTTTTCTTTGAATATTTAAAGTTTATAGAGTTTGCATTGCTAAACTGTTTCTTTACTTTACATGTTATTTCTCCATGGGAGCAGACCATAATGCCAATTATGTTTAAGTTTTATTTACAGTATCTTGGTAATCATGGTTTTACTTAACATGTTTTTTACACAATGAGCAAGTTGCATCATCATTGATCTTAAGAGAGAGTTTCCAGTATTTTACCAGCCTGGTGCCTAGTGCTCTCAGGCACTATGAAACTGTGCTAGTCTGGAGGCAATATCCATTGTTAGCTTGGTTGTACCAAGTCATCATTGGCTGCTTCAGGAGCTTGAAACTGCAACCTAGTTTCCATCAACTTCAGGAGCATAACCAGATGCTGATATAGCAAATATTTTTATTTGAGGAGTTAGTGTGACCAGCCTAGCCAATAACTCACATGGAGAGGCAACCTGCAATGTATTTAAGGCCTGGTTTGAATGCATAAGAGAGTCTGACAATGTTAAAGTTTGTTTTTTGATTTTGTATATTTTAAACATTTTAATGCAACACATTATATATTAAATGACTTTGTTTACTTATACAATTTTGCCATGAAGTAGGTATTTTATTTTAGTAATAGAGCAAAAAAAAAACTACTTTAAATTGTTAAAATGAAAAAATGGAAGATTTCTAGTAGAATCAAGATAACTTTTTATTACTATTTACTTAAATATACACCTTGCAGTGACTTTCAGACAGGTTTTATTACCATGAAGTTACTTTTTTGCCATTGATAATAATCAAGGTTTTTTTAGTTAACAATGACTTTTAGATTTAGAACAATTTAAATGTTTTAGTTTGGAAGATGTTTTTACAAACTTTTTACAACTAATTACAACACATAGACTAGTTACCTTACATTTAAATAAACTCATTAAATTACAATTACCAACCAAAGAAGTTTGTTTATTTAAGAGAGCATATTTACAATTTTTTAGCTAATTTCATTAACGTGAACTTAAAATTTTTATTATTCCAATGATTTTGTACATATAATGTTAATTTATTTAATGGGCAATTTATAAACTAAGGGAGATTACATCCAAGCTAAATAAAACCGAGACCACTATAGTTTATGCAAGAAACGCTCTCTGCCCTTTCCCGACAGGAAGGTAAAATCTCTCTTTTTTTTTTTTTTGTTTAAGTTCTGAAACTGTGAATAATTTTAAAAGCATACTGACTACCAGGTTCCGAAACACATTACAATTGCATAATTTGTTTAATCATAATCCAGGAAAGATCTCTCCATAGTTTTTATGGACCTTTCTTTACTTACTGAAATTTGGCAACAGAATCACTAACTATACTTATTTTAAGGTTGCTAAAAGGTTTAAACTGGGAATTACAGCAGGGCAAACTGATTCTTAATTCCCCAGCCTAGTAGATGGAACCTGCCACACCTAGGTCTGCCTAAAAGCTCTTGCAAAGTGAAGATCCTTTCCCAATAGTTTCTATAATTAGATTTTTGTATGACCTCTTCATTCTGCTTAATTTAACTAGGAATATTTATTTACACATATAACTGCATATTTAATTTTTAGTAATTTAATAGAACTTTTTAAAGAATTTCATTTGTTACTTTCATATTATTATTCTGATGTGTGAAGATATACACTGAGCAAATTGGTAGACACAAATAGAATTAGACACAGAAACACAACTCATTGATGTTACTTATAATTTGCATTATTTTATATACCATTTAATTTACTTTAGGTTTTAGTAATATATATTACTAATATTGATGTGGGCTATGTTGTAGAATTTGAGAGAGGTTCAATTATTTGCATATAGAAAGGCCAGGACTCAGGAATGATTTTGAGAAGGAAAAGGTTTATCAATGGCAAGCCAGACTCGGGGGCTTTCTGTTTCAAACCCGAGCCCGGAACAAGATGTTTTTGGCTCCTTTTATACAGAAAGGAAAGGCTAAATGGTCCTTTTGTTTCAGTTCTCAATAGGCTTGAATTAGTATGTATCTTCCACATCCTAGGTAGGCTTTTAGCATGGACTTCATACATTCTAGATAAGCTTTTAGCACATTTGGTTTGCATTTTCCCTGAGTATTTAAAGTTTATAGAGTTGCATTGAAAAACTGTTTCCTGACTGGAGTCGTTGCCATGGTTACCAAGGGCAGGGCTGCAGCCTCTCACCATCCCACACCCACAAGTCAGGACAGGCAGTTTGGGTTATAATTATCTCCAAAGAGACAAAGAGCCTCCCACTCATAGCCCACATCAGCTATGAATGGAAGGCTCTTTGTCTCTTCAGAGATAACCTAAGCTTTCTGTCCTGACTTGTGGGTGTGGAACAGTGAAAGGCTGCAGTCCTGCCCTTGGTGACCATGGCAATGACTCCAGTCCTGGGAGGTAATTTAGCAATGCAAACTCTATATACATATCAGTCAGTCCAGGGAAACTCTGATAGTGGTGATGCCGAAGCTTAAGGAAACTTGGACTTAGCCTCGAATGGGAAATATAATATAGCCTATGCATAAATTTAAAATCATCTAATTCTATATCCAAGTGTACCTAGTCTCTAGAAATCCAGGTAAGTAATAGGGGTTTAAATGTTCAGAAAGGATTTAAGAATGAATGTGTATTCAAAGTTGCATCCAGACAGAATGTAGGCAAGATGCTAATTCAAAACATACCTGGTAATCAGGCAAACACTTAACTAACAAAGAAAGTAGTTTTCTTTCATAAAAGCACCATTTGATTCCCCACCCTATATGAAAGGTACTTGAAAATCTTTTTTTTTTTATTTTTAGGTGATATCTCATTGTGATTTTTTTATCTTTATTTTTTAATGTTACATTCAAAAAATATGAGGTCCCCATATACCCCCACCCCCGTCACCCCATTCCTCCCCCCTAACAACAACCTCCTCCATCATCATGAGACATTCATTGCATTTGGTGAATACATCTCTGAGCACCACTGCACCTCATGGTCAATGGTCCACATCATAGCCCATACTCTCCCACAGTCCAACCAGTGGGCCATGGGAGGACATAAAATGTCCGGTAACTGTCCCTACAGCACCATCCAGGACAAATCCAAATCCCAAAAATGTCCCCACATCACATCTCTTCCTCCCACTCCCTACCCCCAGCAGCCACTATGGCCACTTCTCCACACCAATGCCACATTTTCTTTGATTACTAATCACAATAGTTCATGAATAGAGTATCAGTAAGTCCACTCTAATCCATTCTCTATTCCTCCATTCTGTGGTCCTTAGAATGGTTGTGTCCACTCCACATCTATATCAAGAGGGGGCTTAGATTCCACATGGATGCCGGATGCAATTCTGCTTTCAGTTGTAGGCACTCTTGGCTCCTTGGTGTGGGGGTTGAACTTCTTCATCTCCATGTTAGCTGAGTGGGGTAAGTCCAATAAACCAGAGTGTAGGAGTTGCAAGTCTGTTGAGTCTCAGGGCCTGGCTGTCACATGGTCAGTCCAGAGATTCAGGTCCCCTGGGTATACATTAAACCCCAGCACCAACTACAGTTCTGGTAAAAGTAACAGGAGAAACTGGTGGACAAAGATTACATCTAAGTCCAGCTCCATCACACAGAAACACAAACTCCAAAGTAGGGCCAACTGACATGGCACTGAACTCCTTCTGCCATGACCATAGAACCTGTGGGTTTCTGTAGCTCTCAGAAGAACCAATACCTGGCATTGTATCTACTTTATCTGTCTCTGGGACTCTGCTGAGGTGTGCATAAAGGCAACTCCTCTGATAACATCCCGGCTCTTTTGGGGGACTCATAGTCATCTAAACTCATTTGTCCTTTCCATTTCCTCCTTTTATTCAGGTCAAAAAGTATTTTTAACTCCTGGTATTATATATAGACTGAGATATTCTGCTGGTTGGAGTTGACCCTTTTATTCAAGGTCATTTTCTAGTTACATCTTCAGCTGGTTCTTGGTAGTAATCCCTCGGCACCAGGGAGGCTCATTCCCGGGAATCATGTCCCATGCTGGGGGGAAGGCAATGCATTTCCATGCTGAGTCTGGCTTCGAGACTGGCCAACACAGGGGCTCTCAGGAGGTAACTCTTAGGCACCCTGCAGCTCTAGGCCTTGTTCTTATTTCAGGTGCAGAGGCTCACAAGCATAGTCATTCGTATCAAGGACTCATTGTTGGACCTTCCTTCTTTTTGGTCTTTGATGTTGCACTTGGGGGATTGTTGCTGTTGTTTAGGGATTGTGATAGAGCTTCCCTGGAGAGGAGCTCATTACTCCCTCAGCTGTTGTTTTTAATTGTAACCACTATGAAAATATCCAAACATTTTAATGTACCCTGGATATATGCCCTATAGAACTCCCTGCCAACCAAGTGTCCCCTGTCAATAACATCCCACACCAGTATTCCCCCCCTGCCATTGTTGAAGCTCTCTGTTATCCAAAACTTCTTCAAGTATCTTTTAAAAAAGTGAAAAAATTGAGTAGAATTTGGAAAAAAAAAAGTGAAGCCCAAGATATTGCCAAGTTCCATTAAGAATAAAATGGAATATAGTGATGAGTTTTAAGGTTAGATATAGAATGCATATTAATTTAGAAAAACTAAGGTAAAAATAAATCAGGGTATCAAAAAATTTAAAGATTCAAAAGCTTTGTTTTTGATGTTTTGCCTCCCATCACTGTAAGAAGTGTTGCCCTGTATGCAAATTGTCAAGGCAACTACTGCTGTCTTTTCCTCAGTGTCTACGATCTTTCTTTTGCTTTTTTCCTAATTATTAAGCTTATCTTAACAAAAGTTTTAGATCATAATAATCCACATATACAATATACAGTACTCCCACATATCCCACATAAAACCCTTTTCCCTTCCACAGCAATAATCTTTTTGCGTATTCATACTATATTTACTGAAACTGATATAGATATTGAGACAATAGCTTTCAAACAAGGTAGGACACTGTCTCCATATCAATGATATAGTTTCTTGCATTGTTTGGGTCACAACAATTTTATAATAGAATACCAGGATGTCCATTATAGTCCATATTTTATTCCTTCATCCTGAGGACCATAGGATGGAGATACCCACTCTGCCTCTAACTTGAGAGGGGGCTTAGATACACATGGCTAATTGATGGAATCCTCACCTCCCTGTTAGCTGACATGGGAAAGTCCAATGAACCAGAGAGTAGGTTCTGTAACTCTGCTGAGGCTTGGTATTGGGGTTCAGATGTGGGAAGAGTCTTGTCCTGTAAGACTCAGACAAATGAAGAAAGCACGCACATCCACAGCAATTGTGTGCTTAGAGAAGAAGCTCTATTTGTTTTTACCATACATATATATATATATATATATATTAGATTCTAGCTATGATGTAGAATTAACAAGTGATCATGACTTATGAATTTATTTTCCTGGTTAATTATAATCATTTCAGACCTAGAACATCTCACAATTAAATGTTTCATTGTGTGTATACAGCAGACTATGTTCCAAATATTACAGTTCCTTTCATCCCCTTGTGTACTCAACAAATTATCCTGGGTTCTACTTGACTTATAAGGCTTCCTATGATGACAACAATATACTCTAAGCTTTTCTAACAGCCAGGGATACCTATCTCAGCTGAGCTGTTAGGGTCTCACAGAGGAAGCCTGGTTTAACACATTTCCCCCTTTTCTGTTTGTTAGATGAGTTAGAAACATAAACAATATATCAGTTTTTTATCTTTTCTTTCAAAATTCATAGCATAGATAAGGAATGGATGCAATCACTAATATAATGAAAGCAGATTGTATCCAATTGTGTTTATTAAGATGTGGAAGTCAATTAGAAGGGGAGAGACATTGTAACATGAATGTAAGCATATTAATATAACTTTGACTATGTTCATGGCAATTATGAGGCAGAAATGTTTGTAATAAAGCAAGTTCGTGTGATATATTATGGGAGAAAACAGTATTAACATTATGCTGGACAGTTTTCCAGGTTTTATTCAATAAACCATGTGAAAGGGGGTTGCACAAATATGAGAAAATTTATACTCACTTGACAACTTGATTCGTACAGCTCAAACTTCTTGTCATTGTCCTATCCACCTAACAGCAGCTTCTAAAGCATCTCATCTAGACATAATTTCACTATATATATAATTCATTTGGATTAACAGTTCATTTGTTACATTGTTTATAAATTAATCTAATTCTTCAGCAGTTTGAATTGAAGCAGTTAGAGCAACAGCCATAGTAGCAGTTAGCACAGCAATAGTTACAGTGGAGATTATGGTGGCTATCTGTGCCAAGAAAGCATTTGACTTATAATTTATAAAAAGCTTCAGCAAGCAGAGAAAGTTCAACCCATCTGGGGTCATGGTTATTTTCAGCTTGAAGGTGGGAGGTTGGAGACCCTTCTTGGAGAGGTTCATGATATGGTTTTACATTCTGGGCTGGCAATCAGCAGATTCCTGTAGAAGTGGAAACACAAGCATACCCCCATCCCCATATAATGAGAGAGGCAGGTCCCTGCCAGCTAGGGCACAAGTTAGGATCTTTATACCAAAGCAGTGGGTGTGAATGAGGATGTGAGGGGCTTCCTATGGCGGAATGGGGATGAGCATCATGTTAAAAAGTTAAGGTATATAAGACCTTTTGAAACTGATCCCATGGGGGGAGATCTCCGCATTCTCCCTTTTGTGTTTTTTAAGATAACTTTTTAAAAGACTGTGTGAATGTTTCACAATAGCTTGTCCTTGTGGATTATGAGGAATGCCAGTAATATGTTGAATATTCCAATCCTGTGAAAAATGAAGAATCTGTGAAGTATAGGTGGGAACATTATCAGATTTAAATTGCGGGGATGACCCATGAGGGAGAAAGCTTGAAGAAGATGCGAATGCATGTGAGAGGATCATACTCCAGTGTGCAAAGAAGCAAATAAATAATGTGAGATTGAATCAATAGTAACATATTGAATATACTTCAATCAGCTGAATGAGGGATAGTGAGTTACATCCATTGCCATAATTCATTAGGTTGTAAGCCACATGGGTTAAAAGCTCTCGCAGGTTGCAGTGAAGTCACAGCTTGGCAATTGTCTCAGCTGTAGACAATATGTTTAGCTTGAGCTAGGAATGAATTAAAAATTGTTTTAGGAGACCTCTGGCATTCTGATGAAAGAACTCATGAGATAAATGAGCCTGTTGAAAAGCAAGTGTAACAATCATGACTAAGCAGTCAGCTTGGGCATTCCTCTGTCAATGGTTTTAGTAGAGAAGTGTGACAATGGATGTGAGTAATATAAACAGGGTTAATTTGAACATCTAAAAGTGACTGGAGGGTAAGAAAAAGCATGTGTAAAACTTTGTCATCTAACAATTTAATAATTGCAGTTTGAATAGTGCTAACCAAGTAGACAGTGTAAGAAGAATTGTTAACAATATTTAGAGGCTGTGAAGAAAAATATTGTAAGGATGTGACAACCACTGTGAGTTCAGCATTTTGAGTAAATGAATAGCCCTGTGAAGTAAATGATTGCCAGCCTTTAGGCATTTTCCAGGTAAGAGCAGCTTTACCGATTTTTCCAGATCCCTCCTACGAAAACAGTGAGAGTGTGAGAAAGGGGCTTATGAGAAATAGTAGTAGGAAAGGGAAAGGATAAGTTATGTAAGTGTTGGAGGAATTTATCAGCAGGAAGAGAGAAGTTAACATTTCCATAGAAATCTATTAAGGCAATTTTGAAAGTCATGAGAATGCTGTAGTAATGCATCCAACTGTGAAGTGGTAAAGGGAATGAATAATGATGAAAATTGCTTTCCACTTATCTGCAAGCCTTTATGATCAAAGAGGCAACAAGTTAAATGTACAGAGTAAGTGATTTCTTCGGAGTGTGAGATAAATATACCCACTTGAGAATACAAAGTTCTGGAGTCAATTGGCCTATCAGTCCTGTTTGAGAATGTGGTGTAAAAAGATGGGGAAAAAATATATCAGGAAGTCAGGGTTAAGACAATGTAAATATCTTTGTGAGATGGCTTGTGACACTAAGTCCAATTTAGCTTTAACTTCATCATTTAGCACATGTTTGGAAGTCTGATTTATATCTCCCTTAAGGGTGTTAAACAGATGTTGTAGTTGATAGTAGGAAAACTTAATGCGGGTTTTATAGTTTATGACTCTTAAAATATGCTATAAATCATTCAACGTAAGTTCAGAAGGAATGGTTAACTTAAAGGCTGACAGCCACACATTTCTGTTGGCTAAATTATTTAAACCTAAAAGTACTTAGGTTTAAATACTGCCATGGTTCAACTCTCTGAATTTTTTCTTGAGTAATAAGAAACCCGTTAATTTGGATGAAGTGAGGGACTTCATGTAAAAAAATTTGTAAGCTTTTTTCTGCATCAGCTTTGAGTAAAATATCATCCATGTAAGGGTAGAGAATAGCTTTTGGACATTTTTTCATGAATAGGCTGTAAAATTTGATGAAATAGATATTGACAAATGGTACAACTATTAACTATACCTTGAGGAAGCACAGTTCATTGATATCCCTGCATGGGAGAAGCATTGTTAAGTTGGCAAGGAAAAAGCAAACTGAGCGTGGTCTTGCACAGTTAAAGGAATAGTAAAGAAATAATCTTTCAAGTTAATAATAATTAGAGGCTAATTTTAGGAGATTAAAGTGGGGTTAGAGAGACTTGGTTATAAGGCTCCCATGGGTTGAATGATTTTGTTAATTTGTATAAGATCATGAATAAGTCTCCATTTTCCAGACTTATTTGAAATAACAAAAAGAGGGGTGTTCCAAGGACTATGGGACACTTTTAGGTGAGCAAGGGCTAATTGTTTTTCACCAGTTGATGTGCATTACAAAGTTTCTCCTCTGATACAAGCCACTGATCAACCTATAAAGGCTTTTAGAGATCCATGTAAGGGGCAGAGGAATGAAACCATCAGTGATCATCATCAAAAATGCAGAATGGTGATTTTAGCATTCTATTGGGATAGTAAGTCTCTTCCCCACAAATTAATAGGGATGGGGACAACGTAAGTTTGAAAATGCCCTTGCTGTCCTTCTGGCCCTGTTACCTGTAACACCATAGAACTTCGCTGTGTAGTAGTTGAACCTCTGATTCCTTGCAAAGGAAAGGAGCAAGATTCTTTAGGCCAGGCAGATGGCCAAAAGGACTCTGAAATATCTGATACATCAGCTCCCATGTCAAGTAGCCCAGGAAACTATTCAATTTATGGATATTGTTAACTGGGTTTATTCTGCTGTAGGGCTTGAGCCAAGAATTGTTGACCAGTGATACTGCCAAAGCACCCAGTTTGATTTTTAGATTTTGATTTGATAGGACGCATAGGAAGAAGCAAAAGTTGCATGATCTGCTGCCCCTTTGGAACAATTTAAAACACATTGGAACAAAGCATAATTGTTTTTTTCTCCTTTAATATCATTATCAAAAACAAGGGTGAACAGTGAGTCCATTAACAGTGGTACTGGATCATCATACAAGAAGACCAAAGATATTTTTGGGTAGAGGGCCCCAGACACCTGTAGGAACCAACTCAATCTTATTCTGTTCTTTTAAAATTATTTTTTTGTGTGGAGCAAAGGTCAAGTCTGGCACTTCCTCAGGTGTTTGCTTTAAGGTCAGAGATTGGAGACTAGCATTTCTCAAAAGGCCTGAGATTTGCTCTAGTGTGTTTTGGGAGCATTGGGAACCCTACTTCTCTAGGTGTTTCTGGATAGGGTCACCGTTAACTGTCAAATCTGGATTTGAATTGGTTCCCAAAGCTTTCCCTTCTTATATTTAGGACAAACCTGAGCAGGCAAACATTCAGAGGGAGTAGAAATTTTAACTGTGCAATTCCTCTGAATATGTCCTCTTTTTCCACATTTAAAACAAGTGTCATTGGCAATAAAAGCGGCAAGAACTTTGGCTTTATGGTTCTCAGAACCCACGTTTTGACAAGCCTTTAGATAATCTCCAATAGCAGCTGGATTTTTGAAAGCATTTACCTTCTGGCACAGCCTTCCATGGCTTTTGAGCAATTTCAGAACATTGAGTAAACAACATCTGATCCACTTGAACCTGAGCCTGAGCCTGAGGATTGGTGAATTGGCCTATACTGAGAAGATCTTCAAGAGTATCAGGAATTTGGTGATTAAGATTATGAATATGCTTTTGTTCAGTTCGTTCACAATATTCAGTTAATAAAATGCTTTATTGAGCTGGCATAGTGAGAGTACAGATTAACATTTTCCAATCTACTGGTATCATAGCATGAGCATTTGCCAAGACTCTGAGGAGTCCCTCCATATAGGGAGAGTGCATTACATTGTCTTTCACATTCCTCTTTAATTCTTTAAACACATTATAAGGAAGGGGCTCATAAACAGGCTGTTGTTGAGGATTTAATACCACCAGACACAAACTGGCTGATATATTACCAACACTTAAGGCTTCTTTGAAACATTTTTGTGTTTGGGGAACAAAATTATGATTATACTCTGAGAAGTCTTTCTCAAGTACATAGGCTTTAGCAAGTATTTTTTGGGGAGCCTCAGGGGCTGAAGGTGCCAGTAAAGGCTCACATGGTTCAGGATCAGAATCCAATTGTCCTGGCTCAAGTGCAGATTTAATTAAACCCCAGACAGGTAAATGCTCAACTGTAACCTATTCTCCTGCTTCATGGTGATAGTTCAATTTTTCACCCACCTTTTTCCAGTCTTGCAAAGCTAGGCTCCCCTCATTGGGAAGCCAAGGACAATAATCAAAGTGACACTGGGAAAAAGACACAAGCTATTCCTGTGCTACCTTAGTTCTGGCAGCTTTGTGTAGCTGCTGCAAAACCTTAAGCAATGTTGACTATTCCTCAGATAACTGTGCTCCCATAATTACAACAAGTCATGGATGTGAATTGTCCTGCTTCCCTTACCAGGAATGTAAGATGGTGGTCAGTATCCCTCATGGTCCTCGTCACTGTCTCAAGCCCCATCTTGGGTGCCACTTGTTGGGGATCAGAAGTGGGAAGAGTCTTGTCCAGCAAGACTCAGACAAATGAAGAAAACACATACATACACAGCTATTTGTGTGCTTAAAGATGTTCCCTCTATTTGTTTTTACCCTGTATATATATATATATATATATATATATATATATATATATATATATATATATATCTTAGATTCTAGCTATGATGTAGAATTAACAAGTGATCA
Organism: Dasypus novemcinctus; assembly: GCF_030445035.2. NCBI lineage: Eukaryota > Metazoa > Chordata > Mammalia > Cingulata > Dasypodidae > Dasypus > Dasypus novemcinctus. Next base: position 56,467,883 of record NC_080691.1, on the reverse strand, counting down.
TGACTTAGGAATTTGTTTTCCTGGTTAATTATAAGCATTTCTGATCTAGTACAGCTTGTGATTAAATGTCTCAGTGTGTGTATACAGCAGGCTATGTTCTGAATATTAGAGTTGCTTTCATCCCCTTGTGTACTCCACAAATTTTCCTGGATACTACATAACTCACAAGGCTTCCTATGATGGCAACAGTATGCTCTAGGTTTTTCTAACAGTTAGGGTTAGCTATCTCAGCCAAGATGTTAGGGCCTCACAGAAGCAGCCTTGTACACCACAGCTTGGTGCTCAGCAGGTACACTGTCAGTCCAGAGATTCAAGTCTCCCTATAATATATACCAACCCCAGCACCAACCACAGGTTCAGTAAAAGTGACAGAAAGGTCAGGTGTAGAAAGGTCATATCCGAGTCCAACTCCATCACACTCAGGACCACAAATTCCAAAATAAGGCCCACTGGCAAGGCACTGAATGTGAGAGCCACCTGTCATTACCATAGGACCTGGGTGTCTCCATAGCCCTCAGGAACACCACTAATGGGGTATCTACTTTGGTTGTCTCTGAGATACTGCTGAGATGTGCATAAACACAACTTATTTGATGAAAATAAGATAAAAATATAATAAATTTATCTCATTTTTTTCAGATCTGACTGAGTTAACAAGTGGTGAATGAGAAGTAATGAAGTTATGCAGTGAATGAGAGGGAGAAATAAAAGAGAATTATTGTGACTCTAGCAATGGAAAAATTATATAATTGATGTGGAGACAGTGACTGTAGGAGTTGTTGAATGCAGGGAGGGGCAAAAAGAAGTGCAATATTGGGGGATTTTCTGGACTTGAAGTTGTCCTCAATGACATTGCAGGGACAGATGCAGAACATTATATATCCTGCCACAACCCACTGAATGGACAGAGAGAGAGTGTAAACTACAATGGAAATTATAATCCATGCTGTGCAGCAATGCCCCCAGATATACTCATTAAGTACAATGGATGTACCACACTAATGAAAGAAGTCGTTGTGAGAAGAGTCGGGGATGTCAGGAGTGGGACATATGGGAACTGCTTATATTTTTAATGTAACATTTGTGTTACCTATGTATGTTTGAAAAAAGATAATAACAAATGAAAAAATAACCAATAGGCAAAGTGTAAATAAAAAATAATAAATCCTGCAGAAGGGATCTCTAAAGTTGCATAAGAAATTAAATGTCAGATTAGGAGGGGTATTTTTATGTGGGTGGGCAGTGACTTCCTCAATTAAAATTTGATATTTAAGGGAAACCTAAGGAAATAAGATAAGCAGGCATGCAAATAAAAGGAAGAACTTTCCTGACAGTGAGAAAGCAGGGGTAAACCACCTGATCATAGGCAGTCTTGGGCGGTATATAGCACATGGAGACCAGAGTAGAGGTTGGGTGCGAGGGTCTGGAGATGAGGTCCAAAAGATAATAGGAATAAAGATACAGGATTCAGTGGTCACAAGTGGATTTGTTTTCAGGATGAGTGATTGTTGAAAGTGTTCAGGACTTTCATCACAGCTGTGAAAAATATCTATATGAAATGAACTGCTCTGGTTGCTTCAGTGAGAAGTATTTAAATTTTGGAAAGGACAGAACACAACTTTTAGAAACTATTGCAGTGTTACATGTGGGAAATGGAGGTGGTGTTAAACATGGAAAAAAGTGTGAAAATTATCATACCAATCAGGAATATATTTTGTAGATCAATGTGAAATGACTGGGAGTTGGCTTGTGGTTCTGAGCAACCAGGAAAGATACAATTGCAATTTTTGATACAAGGAATTCTTAAGGAGAAATATCAGGTTTTTAAGACTATCATTAAGTAATTATATTTAATCCTTTTCAATTTCATAGAATGGATATAACCATAATATAATTAAGCATAGGTTGAAGGACAATCTTACATGTCAACTTGGTTTCCTTTTGGTGCTCAGTTCTTTGACCAAGCAATGGCAAAGATGTTCTTGTGAAGCTATATTGTATAAATTATTACAATAAACATTTAGTAGACTTTAAGTAATATGGATTATTCATTCCCAACATCAAGGACTAGAAGGATTCGGGGTGGCTTTTTCCACTAAATCTACATTAATCTAACTTATTTGACCTGTGCAGAAAGCAGATGTCTCATTGGGAGTGACATTGGACTGATAAACTTATATATGTGGTGAATCCAACTGCAGTTGCTAACCTAGAGAAGTTATCATTGCTTGAGCAAATGAACACATCAAATGGCACCAGGTATGCAGCTATTGATCTGTTTGTTGCCTTAATAGCCACCAGTAAAAAGCAAGAATCAGTTTGCTTTCAGGTGGCAAGCCCAGCAATATACCTTCCCCTTCCAACCGTGACATGTATCAACTTTCCTGATCTCTCTCATGATCTAGTCCATGGTTACCTTGATCACTATGCCCTTCCAGAAGACAGTCTGATGGTCCAGTACACCAGTAACATTATGAAAACCAAGTCTAGTGATCAAGAAGAAACAATTATTCTAGACTAATTGGTAAAACATTTTTATATCAGAGGGATGAAAGTGAATAGGACAAAATTCAGAGACCACCCACCTGTACAGAATTTCTAGACAGCAAGATGTGAGAAACCTATTAAAGCTATCCTTTCTAAAGTAAAGTTTAAACTGATGTATTTGGCAAGTCCTACAACCGAAACAGAGGTAGAAAGCCAAGCAGAACACTTTGGATTTGGGAGAAAATGCAGTATGGTTTTGAATTTGTTTCTCTGGCCCTTTTCCCGAGTTACCCAAACCGGTGCTTGTTTTGAGTGGGGATCCAAACAAGAGAAGGCTCTTCCAAAGACACAGGCTGTCATGCAAGCTGCTTTTCCACTTAGTTCATAGGATCAATCAAATCAGTAGGGTAGAATTCCCAGTGCAATACAGAGACACTGTGTGGAGATTTTGGAAGGCCTCTTTAAATGAATCACAATGCAGGCCTTTAAGATTGTGGAGCAATGATCTTCCTTCATTTTGAGACATAGATTTTTTTTTATTGATTTTGTAATAATATTACATTAAAAATATATATGTGAGGTCCCATTCAACCCCACCCCCCCACCCCACCTCTCCCCCACCCCCCCAGCAACACTCGTTCCCATCATCATGCCACATCCATTGGATTTGGTAAGTACATCTTTGGGCACCTCTGCACCTCATAGTCAATGGTCCACATCATGGCCCATACTCTCCTCCATTCCATCCAGTGGGCCCTGTGAGGATTTACAATGTCCGGTGATTGCCTCTGAAGCACCATCCAGGGCAGCTCCATGTCCCAAAGCCTCCACCTCTCATCTCTTCCTGCCTTTCCCCATACCCATCAGCCACCATGTCCACTTTTCCCAATCCAATGCCACCTCTTCTATGTGGACATTGGATTGGTTGTGTCCATTGCACCTCTATGTCAAGAGGAGGCTCAGATTCCACATGGATGTTGGATGCAATCCTCCCACTTTCAGTTGTAATCACTCTAGGCTCCATGGTGTGGTGGTTGTCCTTCTTCAACTCCATCTTAGCTGAGTGTGGTAAGTCCAATAAATCAGATTGTAGGTGCTGGAGTCTGTTGAGGCTCAGGACCTGGCTATCACATTGTCAGTCCAGAGATTCAAATCCCCTAAATATATCTTAAACCCCAACATTAACTGCACCTCCATCACATTAGCATGAAAGTCTTATGAAGGAAGATCCCATCTGAGTCCAGATTCATCACACATAAACACCAGTTCCAAAAAGGGGCCATCTGACCTGGTAGTTAACCCCATCGGCCATGCCCATAACTCCCATGGGTCTCTTTAGCCCTTGAAGGAACCGATATCTGGGGGTTGTATCTGCTTTATCTGTCTCTCTGACTCTGCTCAGTTGTGCATGAGGGCAATCCTTCTGCCAGCCTCCAGACTCTTTTTTAGAAACTCGTAGCCATATAAACTCATTTCTCTTTTCCATTTCCCCCTTACTTTAGGTCAAACAGCATTTTAAAGTCATGTTATTTTATGTAGACAGGGATATTCTGCTGATCCACATTGAACCTTCCGTATAAGGTCATTTTCCAGTTGCATCATCAGTTGGTAGTTGATAGTGGTCCCTCGGTGCCAGGGAGGCTCATCCCCGGGTGTCATGTCCCACGCTGGGGGGAAGGCATTACATTTACATGCTGAGTTTGGCTTCCAGACTGGCCACATTTGAGACCCACATCCTGGGGAGGACTAATGCCACCAAATAGAGGGAACTGTATCCCTCGAGAGAAAGGGTGGCTCCCAGGGCATTGGGGCAGTTGAGCAAGTTAGGCCCTGAACACTATTCCATCTATCTCTGGAAGTGGCTCCTCAGGAAACGGAGGTTGGCTGTCACTGTGGGCACCAAGGTGGAAGGGAAAATGGACGTTAAATGTGTGGAACCAAGGTAAATGGGGGGTAAGAGAGGAGTTTCTTGAGAGTACACAAGGATGGATATAAAACATGTAATATTACACCATAACATATAGGAAATGACAGACTGATAATGTAAACCATAATGTAAAACATAGGATAACTAAGAATGTAAAGAACTGTGTATCCTAAAGTATGCACCATAATGTAAGCACAGATGTCACCTTGTTAGAAATCTAATGTCTCAGACTCTGTACATCACGTTAAGTAAATATGATGTGAATAGGGTGTAAGAGTATTGCTGTGGAAGGAAAAAGGTTTTGTGGGGGATGTATGGGAGTGCTGTATATTATATATATGCATTGCTGTGGTCTAGGAATCCTGTGAAGAGAAGCTGAATAATTAGGGGGGGAAAAAAAAAAAGATAGGATGTAGAATTTTTTCAAGTCAACATTCTTTATCTAAGTTCTTTATCTAACTTTATCCAAGTTCTTTATCTAACCTTTAAATCCATCGCTATATGCCATTCCCTAGTAAGGGACCATGACATTATATTGGGCTTCAAATTTCGGGGAGTTCTGGATCACAGAGTGTTTCAACAATGGCAATGGAGGGATACTGGTATGGGATACCAATGACAGGTGATATATGGCTGACAGGGAGCTGTACAGAACATATGTCCAGGGTGCATGGTAATGTTTGGATATACTCATAGTGGCAACAATTAAAAACCACAGCAGGGGGGGTACTGGGTTTCTGGCCAATGGTGCTCTGTCGTGGTCCCTAGGGGAGCAGTGACAGTCTCCCAGGTACAGCGGCGGGGACCGGGAGGGAGTGAGGGTTCAACAGTGAGCCCCTGATGCTAATGACTATGCTTGTGAGCTGATAAGCCTAAAATAAGAACAAGGCCTAGAGCAACATTGTGCCTGGGAATTTCCTCCTGTCAGCCTTCATGTTACTCAAATGTGGCCAGTCTCGGAGACATAGATTTTTCATTGCTACTGGGTCTTAGAGAACAAATTCCTAGATGCAGGCCTCCATGATACCATGCTTTAATAAGCTATGTATCATGAACTGGCTATACACACAGCTCTGTTTATATGCAGGCACCAACTCAATGTATAGAGCTTCTGCACTGCAGCCCCTTTCTGGCATACCCTATAAAGACAGCATTAATGATAATCCTCACTGTAGGGAGAAATTCAAGCCATTCATTTTTCTCTTCATATTGCTTGATGGGAGTTATGGCGAGATTTCCATTTGTATGTGCATTCATGTGCTGTGACCAATGGATTGGCTGTATGCTTAGGTAATTGAAAGGAACTCTGTTGTAAAATCAGTGACAAAAGTCTGTGATATTATGCTTATATGAGCTATATGTTGTACTCAGATGTGACCCCTCTACACATGCCTCTTCTGTCACTTTTAATGAACTTGTGGTTGGTGCTGAGGTTGGTTTATGCTCAGGAGAATTGAATCTCTGGGCTGTCCATGTTCCAGTTGGGCCCTGAGCCTCAGCAGAGTTGCAAGACTTACTCTCCAATTTGTTGGACTTACCCATGTCACCTAACAGGGAGGTGAGGATGGTCAACCACCACACCAGGGAACCAAGAGAGTCTACAACAACAAGCAGGATAATCACATCCATCAGTCATGTTGGATCTAAGGTCCCTCTTAATTTGGAAATGTAGTGGACATTGCCATCCCTGAGTCCATAGGATGGAGGAATAAAATAAGGATTAGAATGGATTTCCTGCATTTGTACTATAGAACTACTGTGACTCTAGCAATGGAAGAAATTGTATCATTGATATCGAGACCCTGGCCAAGGGAAAGGGAAGAAGAGGTGTGATATGGGGGCATTTTGGGGACTTGGAGTTATCCTGAATGATATCACAGGGACAGCTGCAGAAAATTATATATCCTGCCATAACCCACTGAATGGACTGGGAGAGAGTGTAAACTACATTGTAAACAATAATCCGTGCAGTGTAGCAATGCTCCAAAATATATTCATCAAATCCAATGATTGTACCACACTAATGAAAGAGGTTGTTGATGTGGGTGGGGTGGGGGTTTGGGGAATGGTAAATATGGGAAACTCTTATATTTTTTAATGTAACATTTTGAATGGTCTATGTATCTTTAAAAAAAGGACAATATAAATTTGTAAAAAAAAAAAAAAAGAAGTCTGTGAGAGAATAATGTAACTAGACATTTCTTTATGGCCAAAACTATATTAGTGCTTGAAGTTAATGTTTACCTAAGAGTGATCTCATCAGAGAAGTAATTTAACAAATCAAAAGGATAGGTTGTCGTTTTTCTTTGGACACCACTCAACCTCTTTCCCCAACAAATCATTTCATTCCCCAACGGACTCTAAACAATCTGCCTGTCAATAATTAAGAGGGGTTTGGGCTGCATAGCATGGACTTCCACCCATTAAGTCTGACCTGACCACAGCCACTTTTGAGTGCCCAAACTGCCAGTATCAGGGCCAGCACATAGTTCTGATATGGCATATTATCACAGTGGTGATCAGTCTAGGGGCAAGTTAATTATACCAAACCACTTACATAGTGCAAGGAGAAATGTTTTCTTCTCACTTGAGTAGACCCTTATTCTGGACATGGATTTGCCCTCCCTTCATGCAATGTTTCTGTTAAATCATCCATGTTCTAATTTAATGCCTTATACACCATTGTGGAATTCCACACAATATTGCTCTGTCAAGTGACGCACTTCATAGCAATGATGTTTCTAGTGATGGAAACGTGCCTATGCAATTAACTATTTCTAACATGCTCTCCATCATCCTGAAGCTACTAGACTGTTAGTTCAATAGAATGGAATTTTGGAGACTCAATGATGTTGCCTTTGGCCAGAACACCTTGCAGATCTGGAACAATGATTTCTTCTATGCTATATATACCCTAAATCAGCACCCAATATAGGGCTATTTTTCTCCCAGAGGCAGGGTTAATAACTCTTTGAATCAAAGATAGAAAATAGGAGTGTCACTGCTCATTATTACCACTAGTGATCCAATTCCAAATATTTGTCTCATGCCCCTGTAACTTTTTTTTAAGATTTATTTTTTATTTATTTCTCTCCCCTTCCCACCCCCTCAGCCCCGGTGTCTGTTCTCTGTGTTCATTTGCTGTGCCTTCTTTTGTCCACTACTGTTGTTGTCAGTGGCATGGGAATCTGTTTCTCTTTTTGTGTGGGGCTCTCCTATGCGGGGGACACTCCTACATGGCAGGACACTCCATGCGTGCATCAGCACTGCATGTGGGCCAGCTACACACTGTTCAAGGAGGCCCAGGGTTTGAACCACGGACCTCCCATGTGGTAGATGGACGCCCTATCCATTGGGCCAAATCTGCTTCCCATCATGGCCCTGCAACTTTTGATTTTCTGGTTTGTTCAAATCAAGAGAAGGGAAGTATGTTTCAAACAAGAGACACAGACTGTTTCCATTGAACTGTTAAGATTGCTACCCAGACACTTTTGGGGCCCCTCATGCTTCTGAATCAACATCAAAGAACAGAATTACTCTATTGCTTAGGGTGATTTATGCTGAGTACAAAGGGGGACCTTGGACTGCTACTATTCAATGGAAGTAAGATAATGGCATTAATACAGGAGGTCACATAGGAAATCTCGGTTACTAGGATGCTCTGTGAATAAAGTAAAAGGAAACTAAAACCTATTAAAGAGCATTATTAATCCCATTAAGGAATGGTGATTTAGGTCACCCAGCAGAGAAATAATCACAGTAACTTGAGGCGCTTGCTGAAGGAAAAGGGAAGGGGTAGGGAGAAAAGGTAAACCAGCTAAACTGGTTAAAACCATATGACAAATGATAAAACAGCAATAAAATTATTATCCATAGTTCTTCATTAATATGATATGAATATATTTGTATTATATTTTTGTTTTCTTGGCTTTCTTTTCCACATCATATAACTTAAGTTGTATTAACACTTTGTATTAGTCAGCCAAAGGGTTGCTGATGCAAAATATCATAAATTGATTGGTTTCTATAAAGGGTATTTATGTGGGGCAGAAGTTCATAGATACCAGACCATAAAGCATAAATTACTTCCCTCACCAAAGTCTATTTTCATGTGTGGGAACAAGATAGCTGATGATGTCTGTGAGGGTTTAGGCTTCCTAGGTTCCTCTGGGCTCAGCTCCTGTTTTCTCCATAGCAGAGCTATAGACTATGAGGCTCTCTAGGCTTTGTCTCTCTCCACAATGTCAACTGTAGACTATCAAGCTAACAACTCTGTCTCATTCTCCAGGGCTCTAAATTAAGACTTCAGCATCAAGCTCCAACATCAAAGCTCCATCATTAAGAACCCCTCAACTCTGTTCTTTGCCATTCCTTTTATCTGTGAGCCCCCACACACCAAGGAGTGGGGACTCACCACGCTAATCATAACTCTATCATACCCAAGTACAGATCAGATTACAAATATAATCCAATATTTATTTTTGGAATTCATAACCATATTAAACTGCTACACTTTTCTTCACAGAATTTCAGTTAAAGGCATCGTAGAAAATGGTTGTTATCATACAAGGTGCTGGGTCTTTTTCTGGGGAAAGGATTAGTGCATTGGTATGTGTACACAAAAGAGTTGAATCATATTAAGAGGAAGTTTGATTTTGTTATTTTCTTGTTTGGAGGTTAAACATGTTTTAAGAAGATGCCTATTGGTTCTGAATTGACAGAAGCAGGCTGTGAATGTTAATTTTAGGTAACAACTTGGATATGTTTTGATGCTGAGTGGTTTCTTCAAACACCGGCCTAGATGTTGCTGTGATACACATTGTAGCAGTTATCAGTGCTTACTAATAGTTGATTATAAATTAAGGAAATTACCCTCAATTATGTGGTTGGATGTCATCCAGTTGAAATCTAAAGGAAAATACTAACAAACTAACTGTGGTTTCCAGAAGAAAAGGAAATTCTGCCTCATGTCCAAATGTATGGCCTGCTGGCTTCCCTAAGGATTTTGGAATCACAACTTCAACATTATGCTTGCTTGAATTCCTCTACCTTACAAAATTCAGCCTGTCCTATGGAATTTAATCTTGCCAACACAATCACTTGTGAAACTTGCTTAAAATAAATCTCTATTATCAGTGTGCTCTGTTAGTATAGTACAAACACATTGCAGATAGATGTCTCTGTGAGCCCATGGGGAAAATTCTCCCTACTGATCTCCCCTATGGCTTAAAAGCAAGGCCTTCCCACATGCAGATGAGAATCCATGCTTCCAGAGTAATTGCAGCCCCAGAATGACAAAATTTGTGATTCAGTTCACTGTGAACTGGATATCTGCTCAGGGACAAGATCATCTCATGACTTGGAAACTTTGGTGTTCTTACTTTTCTTATGGTAACAACACTCTAAGTTTTGGGATTTGAGGAAAAGGAGATGAATGTGTGAGATTCAACTCACTCATTGTGAATGACCTTGTCTCCAGCTTTGCTATCTCAGGTACAGCAATAGGTGCTCAACCCAGATGAAACCCTCAAAGATCCTTATGTTCAACCCAGATGAAACCCTCAAAGATCCTTATGTTCACATGACATGTGGGTAGATTCTTTGTCATATCCCAAGGTTCCTGCCTACTTGTCAGTTGTACTGAATACTCCAACCTTTTCTATCAGAGCAGAATCACCATTCCAGAGACATGCCCAAGAACCAGTTCCTATTTCAGTTAAGCTCCATGACTGCCTTGGAAAGAGCCATGTACCACTGTGTAAGAACGACTTTGAAAGAAAGGCAGTGGGATCCTAGGCATAAATATCCCCATGCAGTTGGCACAATGGGGCTGACCTGTAGGGGGAGCTCAAAATCCAGGAGTCACTGAGGCCCATCTGAATAAGCATATGTTATTTTATGGACATTAGTGTCTGTTGATACTGTTTTGTGTGCACATTGGTGCATGTGGAAATGTGATTATACTTTTCTGCCTTTTATCCCATTTCTAATCACATGTTGCTGTGCATATGTGGACACAATGTGGATAGACAAGATTACATGGATAATGATACTTTGGTTGACACATCATCCCTCCAAATTTGTAAAATATCAACCCATTTCCTTTGTGAAATGCTCCAGTTAATTATGGAGCTTTTCTTGTAAATTAAAGATAATTTGGAATTCAAAATGACAGACATGGAGGAATATGAACAACCCCAGCGACCATCTCTGGGACAGTTGCAAAGTGTCTTGGAGGGAACTTGCAGCCAGCTAGTTGGTCCCATGAAAATTCTACAAGTCAGCTGCACCACACCTTCATTCAGTCATAGACTGAGAAGAAGAAAAGCAGACAGGCAGTAATCTGTTTCTCAGAAGGGCAGATTTGTCACAATGACAGGGATTGGCATAGATGAACTCTTCCAGAATGCAAAGGTGTGTTCACACATGCTGAGGAGAACATGGCAGTCTGAACAGATTGGTACGAGCTTCCTGAAACAACAAAGATAAATGATTTATAGATTGACCCTATTTATTTAAAAGTTTATTTAAACTTATCAAAGAAAGTGTAGAATGGATGGTGCAAGATTATCACACTTGTCCACACACAAGAACACAACTCTTTGCCTCTGAAGGCAGGAGTAAGACTTGTATGTCCTGTTCTCTAGCCACACTCTTCTATGTCATGATTGACAAGGTTAGGATACCCGGGAAGCACATCCAATTAGAGGATCCTACCTTTTGGAATTGGAGTCTCACAGGCTTGGTCTTTCCAATCCACATGGCCATTCCAAGAATTTGAGAATCAGGAGAATCACACCCATCATCCATGTGGGATCTAAACCCCCTCTCCATATAGAAGTGGAGTGGACATCACCAACCCATGGTCCACAGGATGGAGGAATAAAATATGGATTAGAGTGGACTTATCGGTATTATACTATAGAACTATTGTGATCAGTCATGGAAAAAACTGAAGCATTGATCTGGAGAACATGGCTAAGGTAGTTGCTGAGGGCAGGGAGAGGGAAATAGAGATGAGATGTGGGAGCATTTTCAGGACTTGGAGTTATCCTAAATTATATTGCAGGGACAGATGCTGGGCATTATACATCTTGCCATAAACCAATGAATGTACTGGGGAAGAGTTTAAACTACAATGTAAACTATAATCTATGCACTGCAGCAGTGTTCCAAAATGTATTTACCAAACACAATGAATGTGCCACAATGATGAAAGATGTCGTTGATGTGGGAGAATTGGGGTGTGTGTGAGGTATGTGGGAACCCCTTATATATATATATATATATATATATATATATATATATATATATATATATATATATATATATATTTAACCTACCCTGTGTCAGATGCCCCCACTTAAGCATCTTAAATAGGTAAACATCCGTATTATATTTTCTAAAGAGTTTTCTCAACATTATAGTTTCAACCACATAACTGACAATTTCCTATGTTCAAATGTTCCCCCCACTCTCCCCCCAATTTCTTGGGCCATCTAACCCATCCTCCCATCCCTAGCCTCCCTCGAGGTCACAAAGCCCCACCCAAGGGTATCCCTATGCCCCCATTTTATCACTTCCCTGTACAAATACTTACCTCCAGCTTATCATCTTATATTTTTTAATTTAAAATTTTCTTTGATTTATGTATCTTTTAAAAAAGATAATTTAATAAAAAAAATAAAGAAGCATATATATTGGGGAAAAAAAGAGTCTTTGTACTGAATTGGATGGGGTGCCCACCCTTGGAGTCAGGACATGAGACCCCAGAACTAAGGGTTCAATGACCCTCCACCAAAGACTTGGTTCTTTATTGTGTCTTGCAAACTGAGCCCATAAGGTCAGCACTACATGAGGGTAATGCAAATCTCCCCCAGCTTCCTCTTCTCCTGGGTTGATGTTGGAAACCTGAGCACTGGGCTCCACCATGGACAGGTTTCATTCCGTTCTCCTGCTACTGAGTGTCCTTTCCTGGGAGGTTTCTGAGCAGTGAATCCCACAGGGATGAAAAGAATCCTCTTCTCATGCTGAGCTACATTCATCTTATCCTTCTGCTCCCTCCACAGGATCTTTTTCCCAGGTCAGGCTGAAGGAGTCTGGCCCTGGTATGGTGAAACCCACCCAGACACTTATGCTGACCTGCACCTTCTCTGGGTTTTCACTCAGCACTTCTGGAATGCATCTTGCCTGGATCTGCCAGCTCCAGGGAAGGCACTGCAGTGGTTTCCAATCATATGGTGGGATGATGAAAATTTTTATGCTTTGTCTCTGAAGAGCCAGCTCACAATCTCCAAGAATACCCTCAGAAACAAGGTTTTCCTAAAACTGACCAACATGGATACTGTAGACACAGTCACATATAATTGTGCATGGAAAGGAGAGAGGCACAAACCCAGGGTCCTTCTATATAAGAACCAGGGCTGCTTTTTATCTGTTCCCTCACCTCTGCACAAAACCAGAGTTCAGTGCAGATGGACTTCCTGTTATTCTCTAGGGTTTCCTATTCCCATCGAGCAGCCAACAGGCTTAGGCTTCCTTTCCCTTCCCTACTGAAAAGAATCATCCCCCTTATGTTCTTACAAGCAAGACACTATATTCTCTTTAATAAAGACTCAACCTGATAGGGTGCAATTACATCAGTAAGATGGATTATCTATACAGTGCAACCTTTTGCATGAATTCATAACCTTCAAAGTGCAGAATGCAAATAAGCACAATATATGTTTTTATTAAATTCTTGCATGTAGATATGTGGAAGCATCATTAGATAAGAAAATGTGAATAATGGCAGAACTACAAATATTAATGTGCTATGAATTGAAGGAGAAACACATTCCAAAAGTTACAAAACATAAAAATAAGATATAAGAAATCATACAAAAATGTATATATCTTCTAATCATGGAGTATCTGAGAGTGGTGGTACAAAACTGAAGATTCAGGTCTTTCAAATGGGAGCTGTGAGTTTTAAATTTTGGTAAAGGAGAAATAAATATATCCCTGGATGTCCAGAGGTAAATAATAATATGTATGATACTTGAGAAAGTACACACCTAATTTTTACATCAAGAAACAAACCCTATGGGAAACGGACTTGGCCCAGTGGTTAGGGCGTCTGTCTACCACATGGGAGGTCTGCGGTTCAAACCCCGGGCCTCCTTGACCCGTGTGAAGCTGGCCCATGTGCAGTGCTGATGCACGCAAGGAGTGCCTCACCACGCAGGGGTGTCCCATGGGTAAGGGACCCCCACGCACAAGGAGTGCACCCCATAAGGAGAGCCGCCCAGCGCGAAAGACAGTGCAGCCTGCCCAGGAATGGCGCCGCCCACACTTCCCGTGCCGCTGACGACAACAGAAGCGGACAAAGAAACAAGATGCAGCAAATAGACACAGAGAACAGACAACCAGGGGAGGGTGGGAGTTAAATAAATAAATAAATCTTAAAAAAAAAAAAGAAACAAACCCTATTAAATCAGAGGAGCAATCTGGCAAAAGAAGAACAGAAAACAAAATTAACAAGCAAACAAAATACAACAGAAACACTGCAGCAAATCATATCTCCTGAAATCTCAATATTAATTTTGTTCAAAAAAAGGAATTGTCCAAAATTGTTGGAAAATCGTCAAGTGAATAAGAATGACCACACTATAAATAAAGGATCAAAAAAGGCACCATTATTCCAAAAGAGACAAGTGATTGAGAATACACCACTGAGAGAGAAGAAGAAAATCAATATATTTGGGGAGTTTGCAACATTTATGATATTGAAATTCAAAAAAATGGTCATGAACAAAATTTGTGGTTGGGGAAACAGTATTAATAAAAAGAAAAAAATGATAAAGTAAACTATACCGTATGTAAACATTTGTCCCTCTACAAGACGTTCATGAAATTGATAAGTCTACTTACAGACAAGGGCATATATTTGCAAATTCCATACCCACCATATTACTTAAAATCTAAATATAAAAAGAACCCTGGGCTTCGAAGTGCCCCTACAACTTCTCACCTTCCCTTCCGACTCTGCTGCCCAGCCATGCCTTTGCGGCAAAAACAGGTCAGCCCTGCTGCCCGCCATTGTGCCTGCGACCTGCAAGGGCACCACAGCAGTGGTTTTTCTTCACGGATTGGGAACTACAGGGCATAGATGGGCAGAAGACTTTGCAGGTACAGAAGTTCACCTATCAAATATATCTGCCCGCATGCACCAGCTATGTCTGTATGAACATGATTTTTCCTTTTTGCTTTGATATTATTGGGCTTTCACCCAATTCACAGGAGGAAAACCTGGAGTCTAACAGGCAGCAAAAAATGTCAATACTTTCATAGACCAGGGGGTGAAGAATGAGATCCATTCTAACAAGATTCTTTGGGGAGTATTTTCTCAGGGAGGAGTCCTATCTTTATATACTGCTCATAGCATACAGCAGAAACTCGCAGGTGTAGCAGCACACAGTTGCAGGCTTCCACTTTGGGATTCATTTGCATGGGGTCCTATGAGTGGCACTAATAAAGATATTCCTATTCTCCAGTGTAGGGAGATTGTGGCACTTTAGTTCCCCTAATATTTGATTCTCTTACTGCTGAAAGGCTACAAACATTAGTAAATCTAGCCAGTGTAACCTTCAAACCTTTGAGGGCATGATGCACAGTTCATGTCACCAGGAAATGATGGCTATCAAGCAGTTCATTGCTAAAGTCCCACCATCAGTTTATTGACATCATTGAGCCTTGAGTAGAAGTACACCAGGATTACTGTAGGAGAGTAGAAACCTTTAAACATGTCCAATCCTGAAACTTCTTGTTTGCAGTGTTAGGTTTTACAAATAAATACCAATGACACACACTAAATAATGTCTCCTCATGGGAAATATATGTTCTTTTAAGTTTCTATACATGTATTCATATATGAACCCAGAGTATACATTATTAAAACAGGTGAAACTATCTTCTTTATCTGAAATGTATTTGGAAAAATTACAAAATACTAAAACAGAATTTTTATTACAACATTTAAAATTATTTTTATGCTTAATGAAAATTTGTTCAGGTCTAAATGAGCAGTTAAGATATAAATGATCAAACAGTTCTGTGACTTAGACTATTTATTTATTCCCAAATTGTCTAATCACCATAAAACAACCATGTTTTAGTATATGTATTTATACATAGTGATTGTAATACAAAATAAGAATGAAGTGCTGTTTTATTATTCCTAATAATAGGAATAATACTTTGTTAGCTGAACAGTAATACTATTGCTCTCCTCAATTAATGGCCCTTTTATTTTAGGGACCAGTTTTTCTTATTAACTATCACTCCATTTAATATTTTTTTCTCCTGTTGATGAAAGACATGCTCTTCCTTTATTATCCTTCATAGCAGACCAAGTATTCCTTCTGTGCACATCCATCTGGTGTTAATAAATGCTGTAATTTGACATTTTAAATTACAGACATTTTTTTATTCATGATGATTTATACATATAATGAAATCAGACGTGACTTAAATATATGTACTACTTATTTCTTCAACTGTATCTTAGTACAAATTTAGACTTACTCAGTTGTTAGATTCTTTAGTTCAGTAACAGGAATAATTCTGTGATTTTAATTTTCTATAATCAACTGGAAGAATAATTAGATCATATTGTAGTATGTTTTGAAAAAATACTTATTTTAAAATTTGTAATTTCTAAGATGATTTGGTCTAAGATAGTTATCCTTTTAGCATAGTTTGTTTACTTATTTTGTATATGTATGAAACCAAGTACTTTGGAAAATTAGATCCATCAGAAAATTTTGCTCTATTTTTATCTGCCTAATTTGAAATTTTGACTTTATTCAAGTGATTTTTTTAAGAGGTACCAAGAATTGAACCCAGGACTTTATGTATGCAAAGCATAATGTGGTGACTTTCTTAAAATTGGTGAAACGATATTGTTATAAGTGTTCTATGAATTATAGTCCATAGCTTGCATTAGGCCTCCTATTTTAAGTTCTATTTTTTTAATTTTTTATGCTGCTGATATATATATATATATATATGAATACAAAAATAATGCATATCCCCATTTTACCATTTTCAATTATTCATTTCATTGGTGTTAATTATATTTACAATGCTACCACCATCAACCATCAACAGCACCCATTACCAAAACTTTCCATCACCTCAAACAGAAACTCATTTAAATTAAACATTATCTCCACATTTTGCAATACCATCTGGCCCCTGGTAACCTGTATTTCAGTTTCTGACTTGGTGAATTTGAATACTCTAATTATTCTATATAACTGAACTGAATTATTCTATATAACTGAACTGAGTGTCTGGCCTATGTCACTCAACATTATCTTTTTGTCCTTAAAACACCATTAATTGAATATGAATTTTGTGTCCATCACTACTTCTGGTCCAATACTGAGTTTTTCTTTTCTTTTTTTTTTTTTTTTTTTTGGTTTTGGTTTCTTAATGTACTTTTTATTTTATTTTTTGAAAAAAGAAACTTATTTTACATAAATGTTACATAAAATATGTAGGGAATTCCCATATACCCCATTCCCTAGCCTTCCCACATTTTCCCACATCAACAACATCCTCTGTTAGTGTGGTATATTTGCCACAATTGATTGACGCATCTTGGAGATTGCCACTAAGCATGGATTATAGTTTACATTTTAGGTTATACTCTATTCCACAAATTTTTGTAAGTTATTACAAGTTATACAATGGCCTCTTATCTGTCATTGCAATGTATTTCAGGACAATTCCCAAGTCCTGAAAATGCTCCAAAATTACAAATATCTTTCCCTCTCCCTCCCCACAGAACCTACAGTGGCCACTGCCTCTACATCAAAGATAAGATTTGTTCCATTTCTAGTATCACAATAAGTCTACAGTAGAAAGAAAGTACATCTACTTCAGTCCATTCTTCATCCCCCAATCCTGTGGATTTTGGGATAGCAATGCCCACTGTGTCTCTAATTTAGAGGAGGCTTAGATCCCAAGGGGCAGATGGATGGCACTACCTTGCTTACAATTGCAGACTCTCTCTGGCACTTGAGATGATCATTGTCAATCATAATCTCCTTGTTAGTAGTCCTGGGTGAGTCCAATGAATTAGAGAGTAGGTACTGCAAATCCATTGACATTCAGGGTTCAACTCATACAAGGACAGCACAAAAATTTAAGTTTCTTAGACATGCACCTATCAACATTATCTCTTGAAGCCTCATCAGCTCGTAGAATGCATCAGAACTTCATTCTTTCTGAAAGTCTAATGGTATTCTAATATATGTGTATATTACATTGTGATTATCCATTTACCTGTTTAAGGATACAGAGTTATTTTCACCTTTGGCAATTGTTAAACATGCTACTATGAAAAGTTGTGTGCAAATATCTGAGTCCCTGTTTTCAATTCTAGTATGTATATACCTAGAAGTGGGTTTGCCCATCATATCGCCAATATGCTTTGTTTGGTGTACAAAGATCCACTCTAGGACACCACACTGCATTTAACTATCATGTCTCCTAATCACTTCTGGCCAGAGATAGTTTGTATATTATGTGGTTTTTCAGTGGACTATTCTATAAATGGAAATTGGATCAAGAAGTTTGAAAGTACTATATCATATTACCCTCGTCTGCCTTTATTAATTCCCTAATAATTGAACATTACAGAAGGTGGAGTGTTGGAAGCTCTTATAGTTATACAGCTATAATGTCAATTTGTCTATTTCAATTATCAATTTCATCAATTGGGAATTGGAGAATTGACTCCTTTTTCATTGTGTAATTTCTGTCTTTAATTCTAATAATCTTAATTTTGGAAACTATACTTTGCCTAAAATTAATATTGAGACTCACAGTTTCTTTATTCCATGGTATCAAGGTATATATACACATGTATATCTATCTGTAAGATATAGGTTGTGATGGTTACTCCCTTTCAGATTGTTTCCTCTGTAGTGGAGCAGATGAGGGTCTGGGTACTTTTCAGCAGTGATTTTTTTTCTCCCCCAGGCAAAACCACACCAAGTCTTAAGAAGTTGATTCCACATGTTACCTTGCTCTCCTATTAATGAAAATGCCATCTAGTGACCTATCTCTGATATCAGCTAATGTTTGGGTCCTATTTCTCCCTGCAGACATCTACAGCTCTCCAGGTATTTTTGCTTTCCCTTTGACTTCAATTACCTGATATGTTGATGTCAATTAGATAATGTGCAGTTTGTTCAATTTTTGTTGTCACTGATTTTGCTGTTTTTAAGGAATAATAAAGACTTTTCTCTGAATATCAGACTTCTTTCTAATATCCAGAAACTAGAAATAGTCCTAACATATTTCAGGAGATAAATAGATAAACACATTGAGATCTGTGCATACTTTAGAATACTAGGAAAAAAACTCTTCATTAGAATAATGAATGCTTCAGACTCAAAACCACATGGTCACATCATCCAAAATTATGCTGAGTGACAGAAGGTAAATAAATTCATATATTTATAATTCAATTTATATAAATTCCAGAAGATGTAAACTAATCCGTAATAACATAAAAAGATCTACTGATCTTTTTTACTCGGCATGGTGGGAGGTTGGAAGAGGAGGAAGGAAGAAATTTAATAAGGGGTAAAAGAAAACAGGTAGGGGTGGTGGATGTGCACAGTTTTTTGATCATTGTGTTGGTTGCACAAGTGTACATATATATCAGTATTTATTGATATGCTTATGAATTCCAAAAATAGACATTGGATTATTCTTGTAATTTAATCTGTAGCAGAGCATGATTGAGTTATGATTAAGGCATTGAGTCCTCACCTCTTGGTGGGTAGGGACTCATAGATAAAACCCATGGTGAAGAACAGAGTTGAGGGTTTCTGATGTTGGAGTTTTGATATTGGAGTTTGATGCTGAAGACTTCAACTGGAGCCCTGAGAAGTCAGCATGCAGAGGAAAGAGAAGCCAGCCCCAGAAAAAAAGGAACCTTGAACCCAGAGAAAAGCAAGCCCCAGAAATGTAGGAACCCAGGAAGCCTGAACCCTCGCAAATGTCAGCAGCCATCTTGCTCCAAATAGACTTTGGTGAGGGAAGTAATTTATACTTTATGACCTGGTATCTGTAAACTCCTACCCTGAATAAATACCCTTCATAAAAACACACAAATTTCTGGTATTTTGCGTTAGTATCCCTTTGGCTGACTAATGCATGCTGCTTGTATCGATTTTACCTCAATAAAACTGTTTTTAAATGGTAGGTATATTCATGTGGGAAAGATGGAGACATAACCAGTGGCACAAGGAAGCAGATCTGGCTCACATGATAAGGCCTCCCCAAACCTAATGGGGGAATCTGGGTTCATTCCCTGGGGTTTCCTGGAGAAAAAGAAGAAGAAAAACATGCCTGCATGGTGAACCAGTGCCCACATGGAGAGCCGAGTACCTGCAAAGTGAGCTAAGTGCATGCATGAGTGCCTGCATGGCAAGATGAGTGCCCACGGGGGTGCCTAAATGGTGAGCCAGGATCCACACAGAAAGCCAGTGTCCATGCCATGAACTGAATGGCCACATGAGTGCCTGTGTGGTAAGCTGAGTGCCCACATGGTGAGCTGAGTGCATGCACAACAAGACAATTGTCCGTGTGGTGAGTCAGTACATGTACAAATGAGTCACACAGTAAGATGATGATGCAATAAGAGATGAATGGAAGAATCAAGGGGAAACATAGCAGAGACCAGGAACTGAGGTGGTGCAATTGACAGGGGATCTCTCTCGGTATCAGATGTCCCCAGGATCAGATTGCAGTGAATCCTAGAGTAGAAAGACCAGAAGAGAAGACCAAAAAAAAAAAGAGAGAGAAGTAGGTACAGAAGACCACACAGTGAATGGACACGGACAGGAAAAACAGCAAGGGTGTGGGTGGGGGAGGGGGAGGGGAAGAACAAAAAGTCATTATCTAATAATTTAAAAATAATAGTGGCACATGATGTTTCAGACACTCCTGGAAAACATTTATTGACCCCAGGTCCTCTGCACATTATTCAGGTAAACATTAGCACACAGAAACACCACAATTAGTTCCCATTTCAGAAAGGAGCTGCACTGGGTTTGCCCCATTCTGTCCTAGAGCTGGTTCAGGGAGGCATTTGTGTCCAGTGATGAAAAGCACAGGTCTAGACATGGGTTCCTACTGATCAGGTATGTAAGCTCATGGTAATGGCACATAATTCCTCTGTTCTTCTGTGTGTAGTTTTACAGCTGTGAAAAAGAAGTAGCAGTGAGTATAACTCCCATATTTAGTGTGCCCTTGTAAAAATAATACAAAGTTATTTCTATAAGTGGCCCAAAAAACCATGTAATAAAAAAATCACATTTCCTGAATGTTATCATTCTCCCCCAGTTCTCTCCCAGGTCACTCATATCTGCTCTGGGCACTGTCCCTTCTGAAGTCCTCCAAGACAAGGCCATCCTGTAAGGTAGGAGGAAATGCAAATGTAATTCCTCCCTTTGCTAATGTAAACCAGCCTAGCACTGACTGCAGCTCTGGCAAAAGAACCCCACTCTTGGATTCCCAAGGTTTCCCATTTGCTGCAATCAGCTCAATGATAGGTTGGCTCAAAGGGAAGGCAACACAGAACTTTATGAAATAAAGGACAGAGAGACACAAGAGAGAGATAAAGATGGGACCAGGGGACTCACAGCTTCTGGAACTGAGAGCCTTGACTCTAGTTTCTACATTGTATTTATTGGAAAATACTGAGCAGCTGTTCGCTCTCAGAACTGCAATATCATCTACAATAAAAGGGAACAACTGCAACATCTACAATAAGGAACTGGTCATACAAAGTTCAAATACAATTTAAACTCTTTTTCCCACATTTCCCCATATTTGTTTTGACATGACACAAATGACATGTCACTGATTAACAAAGTTTCCTGCATTTCCTGTTTAGGTATGAACAATACTCATTATTTTTTTTCAGTACCTTTGGTCCCAGGATTGCTCAAACTTAAAACAAGAGATTTACATACTCATTCAACAAGGTACATTTATATATCACAATCCATCAAATCACTTAAGCACACGTTTCATTATTAAAATTCTGGTTAGTATTCAATCATTTTATACATAATCCATCACTACAACAACAAACAATAAGACTTCCAACTAGCAGACATTTAATAAATAGACTTTCATTTCTCTTGGGCTTAAAATTCCCAACCAACAAGGCTATATAGGCCAGTACTCAATCAGGAATGATCTCATTTTCCCCAGTTTATATAGTGCTTTTAGCATCTTCACTGGACTTGGGTCTTCATCCAATTCACAGGCTAAGTCAATATATACCATCTCCCTCTTTTTTTTTTATTTTTTAAAGCAGCCTGCTGGAGGTCCTCCTACTCCCATGAAGGACCTTTCCTAATTAACACATCAACCACAATTCTCATCCTCCTACTTTCACTGTGCTATTCAGTTCCTAGATTATTCTCTAGCATTCTGTCAATTGGCATTTACATACCTAGACTACCATTTTCAGTCACATTCCCATTTATAAACTAGCTGTTATTCACTGTGTGTTCCATCCACTCTATACATTTTTACGCTTTTACAGTAAATCTAATTAAAACTTCTACATGCATTAAACATCAGTAATCCACTCAGTCCTCCTCTTATCTCAAGAATCCACCACCTACCACCAGATCTTGAAGATATTTTCCTACAATTTCTTCTAAAAGTTTTGTGGTTCTTGCTTTTATTTTTAGGCTTTTGATCCATTTTGAGTTAATTTTTGGAAAAGGTGTGAGATAGGGGTCCTCTTTCTTTCAACTGTAGATACCCAATTCTTTCAGCACCATTTGTTGAATGGATTTTTCTGCCCAAGCTGTGTGAGTTTGACAGGCTAGTCAAAACTCACTTGACCATACATGTGAAGGATAGTTTCTGAACAGTAAATTTGGTTCCATTTGTCTATTAAGTCTGTCTTTAGGCTAGTACCATGCTGTTTTTACCACTATACCTAGGTAATGTGATGTAAGGTCTGGAGATGATGGTTCAATTTTCCTTTTTATGGTGTTTCTTGCTAATCAGTGCCTCTTACCCTTCCAAATAAATTTGATGATTGCATTTTCAATTTTTTCTTTAATGCTGGTGGAATTTTTATTGGGATTACATTGAATCTGTATATCAATTTGAGTGAATTTGACATCTTAATGATATTTAGTCTTCTAATCCATGAGCATGGAATTGTCTTCCAGCTATTCAGGCCTTTTTTCATTTCTTTTAACATTAAATTGCAGTTTTCTGAATACAAGTGTTTTACATTGTTGCTTAAGTTTATTCCAGACTATTTGAGTTTAATCTGTTATATTTTATTTTCACCACTCTTTTGACATTTTTAGTTACTTTTATTGATATAATCTTCATTTCTAGACTCTCTTCCAGGCCTCTCTCTCCTCTCTTCTCTTTTCAGGCTCTAGCATAACCTTTAGTATTTCCTGAAAATCTGGTCTCTTGCTTAGAAATTCTCTCAGTTTCTGTTTATCTGTGACTATTATAGTTTTGCCCTCATTTTTGAAAGACAGTCTTGCTGGATATAAGATTCTTGGCTGAAAGTTTTTCTCTCATAGTATCTTAAATATATCAGACCACTGTCTTCTTACCTCCATGGTTTCTGGTGTGACATCAGCACTTAATCTTATTTGGTATGACTTAAATTTTTATGATTTGCTTTTTTCTTGCTGTTCTCAGAATTTTCTCTTTGCCTGTGGCATTTGACATTCTGATCAGTATGTGTTTCAGAGTTGGTCTATCTGGATTTTTTTGGATGGGAGCACGTTGTGCTTCTTGGACATGGATATCTATGTCCTTCAATAGGGCTGGGGAATTTTCTAGCATTATCTCTTGAAATATTTCTTCTGCTCCTTTTAACCTCTTCTCCTTCTGGGACACCCATGATATATGTTTGCACACGTTTTGCTTCATTTAGTTCCCTGAAACCTTGTTCAACTTTTTCCATTCTTTTCTTCATCTGTTCTTTTGTATGTTCACTTTCAAATTTCTTCAAGCTTCCCAATCCTTTCTTCTGCCTCCTCAAATCTGCTATTATATGATCCCAGCATTTTAAAAATTTCATTTATTGCACCTTTCATTCCCATAAAGCCTGCTATTTTTCTATGTATGCTTTCAAATTCTTCTTTGTGCTCATCCAGTGTCTTCTTAACATCTCTCATTGAGACATTCATGTCTCTCATTTAATTTATTAAGGAGACTTGTTTGAATGTCTATGATTAGTTGTCTCAACTCCTTTATTTCTTCTGCAGGCTTATCTTGTTCCTTACCTGAACCATAGCTTCCTCTTTTTTGGTGTGTATTGTAATTTTTGTTGGTGTCTTGGCATCTGTCTTACTAGACTATTTATTCTGGCTGCAGTTTTTCTCTTTTGTTTAAGGCTTCCTGCCCTTTCTCCCTTGCTGGCTGTGAGGTAGGAGTCAAGCATATAATTGGTGCTGTAAGTTGTGGAGTCTCAAGCTGCACTCATTGTGCCAGAGACCAATGAAACTTCTTACTACTTTCTCCTTTGCCAGGGGTAGGGACAGAGTCACAGCAGTGTGAAATAATCCAAGTGCAGGCCTAGACTGTAGCTGCCCAGAAAGACTGATGAAGCTTCATGCCCCTTTCTCCTCTGCCTATGGTGGAGGTGGAGCTGGAGTTATAGGCAGCAATCTATGCAGTATGTATCCAAGATGACTGGAGTTGCCCTGGTAGACTTCCAATTTTCAATCTGTGCCAGCCATAGTTAACTGAGTTACCTGGATAGGTTGCTGCAGGCCCCTCCAGCCTCCTCCCTGCAAGGGATGGTCCTGATGGCTAGGCTAGGGCTGCAGGCTGATCTGGGTGAGAGAAACTGGTTCCTCCTGTCACTGAGATTTTCAGTCAGCACGACTTCCCCTCAGGCTGGGTCAGAGTCAAAATGGCAGCCACTGGCCTCTTTCCAACTTGAGTGGAGTCAGACCCCAGCTGTTCCCAGGGTTATATCTTAGCCAGACAAGTCTATCAATCAGTAGTCAAAATCAGCAGCCAATCATCTTCTCCCCTGTTTTTGGGAAATGATTCTTCCAATTCCAGCCACAGAATAGCTCCTGGGGCAGCTCATGCCACCACAGTAGGATAATCACTGGCCTCCATTGCTTGGCCGGTAATTTCCTGGAGAGGCTGGTGCAGGTCCCTGCAGCTTCCTCCCTGTTGAAGGTGGCACTGGGCCTAGGATAGAGCTGCAACCTGACCTGGATGGAAAGAAGCCAGTCTCCACCAGCACTGGGATTTTGTCTACCCCACTTCCCCTGTGTCAGGTAGAGTTAAAATGAAGGCTCCCAGCCTCTTTTTGGCTTGAACAAGCTCAAACTTCAGCTGTTCTCAGGATTATACTTTAGCCTGCTGAATTTATTCATCAGTAGCTGAAATTGGTGCCCAACCCTCTCTTCCTCTCCTGTTTTTGGGAAGTGGAACTTTTAATTCCAGCCATGGAACAGCTCCTCAGGTGGCGTGTGCCTCCAGTGGAGAATGGGTACTGGCCTCCAGGGTGTGGAGCCTTGACTTCTGAGTCTTCACTGCAAATGGGCAATCTCCTCCTTCCATTCCTTCAAGGATGTGGCAGGATGCCCTTCTGGCCTCCTGGAGCCCCCAAACATGTGCTTCAGCTGGCTACAGAGAGCTCTGGGTGTTTACTAACTGCCCTATGGCAGGAGCTGATTCTAGGAGCTCCTTACTCTGCCACCATCTTACTGGTTCTGCACTCATCATTTTATTTTAAGACAAAATACACCTTATTATATTTCAGTTAGCATTCCAGCAAACTTTTTACCTTTTTCAATATTCACTTAATTTTTACATCTTTCATTTTATCCTGTGAAGAAAAATAAGTTATACATTTCAATTTAAGCAAAAACTATTTTTTTATGAGGAGACATAGTAATTCTACTAATCAAGACTTACAACTATAGAGATCTCATTGATATTTTAAACTTAGGTAATAATATAAGCACTTTATTTTTTGGTCATTTGTATAGTGCTCTTTCAGAACCTTTTATCAAATTATATCACTATGGAGATATCAAAATATACACTGACAATTCTTTATTTCCTTTTCTTTTTTTGTTCCTTTCTCTCTTTTTCTTTCTTTTTTGAACAATAACACATACTGACACAATTACAACATACACCCTGACATTGAACTAACACAAAAGCAGTTCCAAATCTATTAATCTAGAATTTCTTCATTGCTTCCTTTCATAATTTAACATTTCTTTTCCAGTTTCCCCCCTCTAAATTTCCTTCTAAATCTCTTTCTGTCCCTAAGACATACTTGCTTTATGATGCCATACTTGAACAAGTTCTGTAGTTTAGATGGTTTGATGTAATGCCATTCTAGTCCTTGGAATGAGACTCACCCATGCAGTTTCCAGTGTCTGTCTCTCCGTCTGCATGACTGGAGGTTTGGAATTTCACAGGAACTTTTGTCATCTCTTGCTGTCCATGACATGGCTCCATCCATTGAGCTGGCACCTACACAGGATGTTCTTCATCTCCTGGGGAAATACAAGCAAACCCTCCAGGACTTAGAATGCTTTCCAAACCACTTGGAGCTCTGCCCTGTCACAACTTCTTTAGTTTTGCTTGAAGCGATCCTTCTTCCCTTTGGTTTACTGTTCAGGTGCCAGTTGTTGTGAGCCTTCTTCCCTCCGAGCCCCACACTGGGTTTCATTTGCAGAGCTTCCCTTCAGGCCCCAAATTGGGCACCAGTTGCTGAGCTTACCTTTGGGCCCCAAGATGGGTGCCAGTTGCTGGGATCAGCTCAATGGTAGGTTGGCTCAAAGGGAAGGTGACACAGAATGTTATTAAATATAGGACAGAGAGAAACACACAAGGCAGTATAAAAAGATGGGACCAAGGGACTCACAGCTTTTAGAACTGAGAGCCTCAACCCTAGTTTCCAAATAGTATTTATTGGAAACTACCAAGCAGCTGTTTTCTATCAGAACTGCAACATCATCTACAATAACAGGGAACAACTGCAGCATCTACAATAAGGAATAGGTCATACAAAGTTCAAATACAATTTAAACTTTTTTCCCACACCCATTCAATGAAGGGAACCAAAAAGATACCATCTATAATGGGGTTTGACTTAAGCTGGGTTTTTATTGTTGCATTTTTAAAAGGACATTTATGGATAAAAATAAATATTAAGTATATGAGTGTATATGAGTGAGTGAAAGAATGGATATTTGGGACAGTTTTCTGACCAAGATTTCTTAGTGCCTGGAGATATCAAATGTGGAGTGTGGATGGTAGAGTCTGGGAGAGACTTGGTATGGACTGAGGGGTCTCTGATACTCTTCCAGACATCCTTTGGATTAATCTTCAGAAACTACTTTATGGGTTTGTTCCAAGAGGATCCCAGGAGTGGTCTGGAGTGATGAAAGTATGTCAAACTATGCAGATTCTATAAAGGGGCAGTTCATTAACTCAGGACCAAAGGTCTAGAGCATATTGTGTCTTCAAATGGATAGCCTGAAAGCCAAGGACACTGCTGTGCATTAGTGAGTGAGACCCAGTGAAGGGAGTTAGTGTAAACCCAGATTCAAACCTCTCCTGCAAAGTGGCCTCCGGAGGGACTCAGGACCCCATAGCTCTATGACCATGTGGAGACAGAGGCATGGGGTGGCATCTTTTGCCATCTGGAGATTTCTCTATGAGTCTGTGTTTCTTCTTCTTTCCCAGTGATCAGTTCTGATCAATAATCGAGGTCCCTGTGGATGCCTTAAGAGGGCAGCTGCTGAGAGCAGAGTGAGTAAGTTCAATGCCCATAGGGTCTTTGGGAACCCAGAGGAGCCTGTAGATGCTGGGCATCTACAACAGCACTACTGAGCACAACTGTAGCTCAGTCATCAATGGCCACGGCTCTTACCAAGGACAGTTCTGGGTGCCACCTACAGAGAACAACCTGAGAGCTAAAGATGAAAGATTTGCTGTGTGGGACCCACTTTGCACAGAAGAATATAGTAGTCCAGGTCTATAGCTTCCTATTGGACCCATAGAACTAGTGCAGGGGGAAGTCAGGAACATGCAACCCACGGACAAGGAAAGGGGCAGGTGAGGGGAAACTCAATATGACTTAGCCAAAATGAAGGTACAGTGTAGGTACAAGGGGAGCTCCAGATCATGGAGTCCAGGGACCTGGACTGGCATCAGGTGGAGGGAGAGTTATGGACCAATGATTCCAGGGGCCATGAATGTGGACAGGTTCAGGGGAACTCAGCACTGCTGAATCCAAAGGGCAGGACCTGGAGCAGTTGGAGGGAGAGCTTGGTACCCTGAACCCTAGTATCCAGGACCAAAGCAGGGGCAGAAGGTGTTGGGCCTCAAAGCAAGGGTTTATGGTTAACCAGAGATTGCAAAAAGAAAACCTCAACATGAGAATTAGGTAAAAACATTTGTTATGCTTGCAAACAGGAGTCACGGTCGATCTAAAGTGAACCAGACCCAACTCCCTGTGCTGCGGTTTCACTCTTGCTTAAAAACTTGTTACCACTTAGCATTTGCTTTGATTATGCATTACCTTTTTCACATATGAATGAATATACATAGCTAGTTATAAAATCGTATGATTAGTGTGTTCAGAAAATCATGCTTGCACATACATTGCATGGTCAAATTCTGGGGTGAGAATTTTACTCTGTTAATTAAGCAAGTTGAAGTGACAGCCAGGGGCTTCTTCTACACAGGCCCAGCCAAATGCTTGAAATTGGTATTTCATACCTCATTGCTTCAACAGGATTCTTGACCACAAGAAATGGAATCTATCATGAAAGGAAGGTTACATCTCATCACCTTCTAATTTACATATAATTCTTTCCTTTCTATCCTAGCAACAGGGAATAAATAAGTTGCTTTCAGATATTTGGTTATCCTACATCCAACCAATTCCCTCCTTCTAATTTTTGGCAATGTTCTTATTGCAGGGCTAAAGGGTTGAAGCTCAGATCTCCTGTAAACACTTCCTGCTGGTACTATGGGCGCTGATCTCTTTAGGGAACTGTGGTAAGAGGGTGGTCTGAGGAGGAAAAGTCAGTCTGTTAGAGTTTACAATTGCTTTTGGATAAAGAATTGCATGCAAAATATGAATATGGGTGCAACCACCAAAAGAATTAAGATAATAATTAATGAAAGGGAGTGGCCACTTGCTGAAGCTGGATGGGTTTAGAGAGAAATTATTTCTCTGTGGTATGAGGTCACTGGATTTGTTCTTTAATTTTATTAATGTTTTCTGTTAGAGTAATGGTGTGCCCTGGGATATGGAGACTGATGATTGCAGCCAGAGATTTTATTGAGAAGCTATCGCAATGGAGGGTTTCTGAAGAAAATATTTCAATCCCCCTGCCAGCAAGGCAGGGGTCTGAAGAGATTTCAGCCCACTCATGGATGGTAGTGGATATGACTTTATACAGTACATCAATAGGCAGGGAAATGTTATTCCATGGGGAGGGGTTTAGAGTCTGAGTACAACCTGGAGTCAATAAGGGGCTGAGAGTATGGGCCATGATGTGAACCAATGTATATGAGGTGCAGAGGTGCCCAAAGATGTACTTACCAAATCCAATGGATGTGTCATGATGATGGGAACGAGTGTTGTTGGGGGGGGGGAGAGGGGGGCTGGGGGGGTGGGGTTGAATGGGACCTCACATATATATTTTTAATGTAATATTACAAAGTCAATAAAAAATAAAAAAATTAAAAAAAAAAAAATAAGGGGCTGTAGAAGTGAATTCTTCCCATGTATGGCTAGGGGTTATTGGGCTAGGAGGTAGTGCATTCTTGGAATGTGAGAGGGTTTGATGGTGCCTGGTCCCAGAAGGAATGAGTATCCTTAACTTCTCTATCCCACCCTGATACAGCTCTTTGTTCATTCGTGGAGGGAGATGCACTGCCTTCCCACAGGTAGCCTGTAGCTTTTTCAATCAATCAGAATGGAGTCAGAGCCTTATGATATATTACACATTGCAGACCTTGTAAGGGGGAACCTCTAATATTCTTAACATTTTGATTATATATATGTATGATGAAGGACCTAAATAATGGGAATACTGAACAGAAAGGAAAGGTGAGAGATTTGGGATGTCAACTCAGTCTGGCTACTACTTCTTGCTCTTATATGGTTGCAAAGAGTGCCCTTCCATTCTGTCCAGTGAATTCTGAATAATGTTCTCAAAGAGTTTGGTATTGGCATTCATGCAGCAAAAAGATGCCGTTTATATTCCTGAGTTGTTGAATGTACAATTTGGCATATGAATGAATGGGAAGCTGTAAGAGACAAGGACCAAAAAAAAAAAAAGAAAAAGAAAAAGAAAATAGAAAGAAAGCAGCAGCAGGAATAACAGTAGCGGTGTTATAATAGACAAAAGGATTGATTTTAGGTGTGATGTAAGAGATAAATGAGATTAAACATTACTGGTTCACATAATTATTATCTCGGTCTTTCTGAATGATTTCTATGTTTTCTTTCAGGAATTTAAGATTCTCTTCTACCTGCCCTGTGCTATTCATAGAGAAACAATAAGTTTCATTTATGATTGCACAAGTGGTTGTTGCAGTCTTGTAGTATTCTCATGGTTGGTTTTGAGATTAGTCCATCTGGTTGGCTTAGGTGCAATGGTGGGGGTTTGGAGTCATCTGTTATAGGGGCAGGGGAAACCTGCTGGCACTGACCAGGGTTGTGGAGGTTATTTTGCTGAAAGGGGTTAACATTCCCAACTCTTTTTGATACATTTCGGTGGAGAGGGAGAACAGAAAGGTGGGTGTTGATTATCTGGCTGCTTTCTGCTGTTATGGAGGATTGTGGGATTCAGTTATTGTTCCCCTTTCATGGTTGCGATATTGTGGCTTCTGGCTCAGTGGCTGGCACAGTAGTTTTGCAGCAGGAGAATATCATATACAAGAACATGGGTGACATTTCAGAAACAGCTGTTTGGATAAACTGAGTTACTACATAGAAGATATATGGACCTGCTGATAAAATGAGAGTTTTAATTGTGGTAAGGGCAGGAATTGACCATGAAATTTAGGGTAGGCTGTGAGGTTATCACCTCCAGGAGTCTGAGGAGAAGGAATAATAAGATTATACATTCAACATTGAGAATTAATGGTTGACAGTGAAATTACATGATTTGGTGGGCTTACACACATAGAGTTTTAGTGGGAATAGGAGACGTTAGGTTATTAGCTGTGGTTTCATAATAGTGTTTCTGAGTGATTTTTTTATTTTTTATGGATTTAAGATTCCCAACCAGTGGGGTTCCATAGGTCTATGGCTAAAATCATTTTATCTTCTCCCA
This sequence comes from Dasypus novemcinctus, assembly GCF_030445035.2. Taxonomy (NCBI): domain Eukaryota; kingdom Metazoa; phylum Chordata; class Mammalia; order Cingulata; family Dasypodidae; genus Dasypus; species Dasypus novemcinctus. The sequence continues at coordinate 56,437,070 of NC_080691.1, read as the reverse complement.
GTTTGTATAGTCTGAGGCATAGGCAATAACAAATTATTATTTCCCTTTTTGTTCCACAAGTTAAGACAGGATACAGTCTCTTAGTTCATTGTTGTAAAGATTTCTTACCACCATTTATTTATTATTTTAAAAGGCAATTTATTCTCTCTTTAAGATCTGCATAGTAGTCTGCTGGTTACAAGAGTTTCATGGCATTGTTTGTGGCAGTGAAAGCATACCTTGCTCCTGCCAAGAGTGGGAGGGGACCAATGTAATCCACTTTCCATCATGCTACTGGAGACTGCTCAGCCAGTATGTTTCATCCAGTGAATAAGTGTCACAGTCATTGGAATGAGCACAGTAGACACTCATGGGTGATGTTTATGAGCTGCTGGTCAGTGACAGGAAGTTGGAATTGCTGGGCAAGGCATTACTAGATCTGACATCCATGATGTTCAACGTTTTGGTGGAGTCACTCTGCTGCTTTTCAGGACTCAGTAGTATGGCTATGGATCTTCATGAAGGCATCTTTCTCAACAGTTCTAAGAGAGATGTTAGAGGAGGGCACAGGAATATGGACAGTTACCTGTCACTGCTAGCAGGCATCTCAGAAGTTCTTTTCAGATCCTTCCCTCACCAAGGGCAGCCTCACAGCAGTTCATTGTTCCTTTCTTGTTTTTAGTATCTGCAATCCACCCCTGGATAGGGATGATCATCTTCAGAGTGACTGGACACTATTGAGTTAAGCTTTTTTTTTTTTTTTTTTGCATTTTGAACTCGTCTCGTGATTGTGACTAAAACAAAAGGGGTATTTGTTTAGAATGTCGCCTTTGCCACAAACACCACCCAAAGCCAATATTGATACTGGCTACATCCAATTTACAGGGTAAGTTAAGATTCGCCGCCCATGTTACTGCTTAAACTTGTGTAATTATCCTCTTTACTCTTTTTTTCTAAAAAGCAGCCTGCTGGGGGTATTTTCCCATTTCCATGCACAACATTTTCTGATTAACACATATAATGGTTTTAACATCTAAGCTAAAGTAGGTATGAAGAATTTTCAGTATCCCAATACTATGAACCTTATTAATATGAGAAAAAAACTATACTTTATCAATTACAGCAGTTTTTATTTTATTTTACTCAAATGAGCACAATTTAAGAATTTGATAGATAGCCAGGACTTTGTAGCTTATTCTAATTGTTTGTCTATCCCAGGCTCTTAAGATAAGATAATATTGTCTCTGATGCTTCTTTTAATTCTGAAAAAAAAAAAGATTGCTGATTAACATAATATCAATAGGGTTACAGCTACAGGTTTGGTTTTTTTTTCCACACAGCCAGAATCGTTGCCACCAGTCCAGGACAAATGGTTGGGCTATGCACAGCCCCTTGGGGAAGCACTGCAAAATCCATTGTTGCCCTTCTCACATGAAGGTGAATGCAGGCTGGCTTGAAATACCAAAGGAGATACTAAAGAAAGGCTTGGCAAGTTTTAAAACAAGGTGATAGTGACATAACTGGATATTAATTTTTGTAACACATTTGCAATATTAGGACTACTGCAGATAGCAGTGGTGTTACTATAATTCATGATTATCTACTGTTATGTACCACCCTTGGCAATCCTCAATGGACACTCTCTATGTGCTGCCACAGAGCTGCTTCTTTAGTGGAGGTGGGTCATATCAGAATATGAACTAAAGCACTGGCCTCTTGATTTCTAGGTATAGATTGTTTCTGTGACACACATTTCATTTTTTTCAAGGTGAAAGATATTTTTCAGAACTTGACTCTGAGAAGACAGGTTTGAAAATTATGTGTCTTTTTTTTAAGAACCAAGGAAATGATAAGGTTAAAGTATAAGAAGCTATTTTGATAAAGGAGATTTTTCCTTTGTGAACTCATTAGTCAGGAGAAAAACTTTTTGCAAACTTTTGCTGAAACAGACCTTTGATTTGGGGAATTTTGTTCCTTTAACAGAGAAAGAACATAATTTTAACTTTGCATCAGGATGCTCTTTAATATTACAGCTTTTAAAACTTTATAGATAGGTGGTGGACTTGGCCCAGTGGTTAGGGTATCTGTCTACCACATGGGAGGCCCACAGTTCAAACCCCGGGCCTCGTTGACCCATGTGGAGCTGGCCCATGCACAGTGCTGATACGCGAAAGGAGTGCCGTGCCACGCAGGGGTGTCCCCGCATAGGGGAGCCCCATGCTCAAGGAGTGTGCCCCATAAGGAGAGCCACCCAGGGCGAAAGAAAGTGCAGCCTGCCCAGGAATGGTGCCGCACACATGGAGAACTGACACAACAAGATGACACAACAAAAAGAAACACAGATTCCTGTGCTGCTGACAACAACAGAAGTGGACAAAGAAGATGCAGCAAATAGACACAGAGAACAGACAACTGGGACTGGGGGGGGGGAAGGGGAGAGAAGTAAATAAATAAATAAATAAATCTTTTTAACAAAACAAAAAAACCTTTATAGATAGACAAAAATTTTACTCAACTTTAACTACAAAAATTTCTGTATTCATTCAGGTTTTGTTTTGTAAGTTAACTTTTCTTCATAACCAGTCCTTTTATTTTTTGACAAAATTACCATCTCTTTCTTTAATAATAAAAATACGTTTTACATACCCTACATGTATAGCTATTAAAATGATTTTATGACTGTCTCAAACCAAAATATTTTGCAACATACGATTACCATGATTATATTAATTAACAGGTATTTTATTTTAGCAGTGCAGGGAAAATTCTCCATTATTTTATGAAAACCTAAGGTTCCCAATGGAATCAAAATGATCTTCTGCCTATTACCACATTAATATGCAAATTTAGGTGGCTGCTGACAGATTTCTCTGTTATGCATCAATTCAGTTTCTCTTTAATAATGACTTTCTGTAATTAGCTCTTTGAATATTCCTGTGTAAGTAATGCTTCTACAAACTTCTGATAACTATTTGTTATCACATAGAATACAGTTACTTCATTTCAAGACAAATTCTGCCTTCCTAGAACACATTCCCTTACTTAATCCTATCCCAATACCTTCTACAACTTGCCATACGCATTTAAGTTTTGTCCTACATACTTTCATTCTGATTTAATGAAAACCAGCCAACTTATATTAGGACAAAACACACTTCTTTGAACAAATATCAAATTTCAGTCATACTCCCACAAACTTTTTACTTTTTCGAATATCCATTTAAGTTCACATCCTTCATTTCATTCCATGAAGAAAAAGAAACGATTCATTTCAAATTAGGCAAGAACTATCTTTTATGAGGAGATGTGTAGTAATTTAATTAGCCAAGTCTTACAATTTTCATCACTTAAAAGATTAAATATAAATAATGCAAATTTATCATCTTAGCATTCATAATTATTAATATAGGCAGTTTTTATTTTTTGGCCATTTGAATAGACGTATTAAAATATACATTGGCTTTGAACAAACTGACAAACACAAAATAGAGTCAAGACGCACTGAAAGAAATATAAATCTCATTAATTTGATCCATAATTCTTTCTCCTTGTGTATGGGTATTTTTACTACCTTTAAGATTATTTTTCTGGAATTAGTGTTGCTTATAATATACAAGCTTGTTGTTTAGAATCACTTCTAATAGTAATCAGCAACCAGTTAGGAATATTTGAGTACTATAAATGCAGTTAAGCTTTAATTTAGCAGTTTAGATAGACAGGTATTTAAAACATGTTTTGGATTATTGATTTTTAAGCATACACTTAAACTTAGGAGTCAGCTAAATGCTTGCTTGTGAGAGGCAAGCAATTGTATGTTAATTAGGGAGAGCTGGGTATTGATAAAAGCAGAGGAATCAGAGGAATAGGATTCAGATGGTGATAGATTTGAGAGAGCTCAGAGAGGGAGAAGGGGATGTGAACATGCATAATTTTTATGCATTGGGCACTTCCTAGAGAGGAAGGACAGGAGCCGGGGAGGAGGCTTGAGAGTGGAGATTTGGGCTTGAGAGTGGGAGTGGGTGGGTGCTAGAGGCTTGCAATAATTAATAAGCTGTAGCTCAGTTTTCCCTGATATGCACTGGGGAAAGGCTAACTCCATCCCCCATAAGCCTACAAGTCCAAGAGCATGGCTCTTCCCCACAGGTTAAACAAAGAAAACACACAGAGATGGGAGTAAAGGGAAATGGAAACCTTTCCTACCTACATATTAGAGGGAGATTAAAAAAAAAAACACCCTTTAATCCCTACAGATCAAAGAAACATCTTCCCTTACAGCATTCCAAGAAACCGTAACTCCATAACCCACTTCTTCTAGTCACCATCAGGGAAAATTTTCACCTCTAGGCCTTCCTATTGGTCCCTGCACCTCACTCAGACCCTTGACACACTCCCACTAACTATCATTTCAACACCTAGGAAAGTTCTATATAGATAAAATGCCCTCCTTCCATGAGTGGGCTGAAGTCTCTCTTCAGACCCCCGCCATGCTGGTGGGGGTGCTAAAGTCTGTTCTTCAGACCCCTCTTTTGGGAGAAATTTCAATAAATTCTTTCACTGCCTATGGTCATTATCAGTCTCTATGTCCCAGTAAGTGCCATTTTTCCCACCAGTGGGAAAAAACAGAGTGGGTTCAGAAGGAGGTGTGGGGGAGTGGGAGTTCAGGAGGCACTGATGAGGCACAGAGCAGGGGAGGAGGGATGTGACTGGAAAGATCAGAGTCAGAAGGGTTTCTGTGTGCAGAAGGGGGGGCAGGGATGAAATGTGAGGACCAGCCTTGGCACCTCAATGAGGAGGGGATAAAGTGGGATAGAAGGCAGTGATGACAAGAGGGGAAGGCAGGGTAATCAGATGATGAGGAGGGTGAGGTGGAGGTGATGTCTGAGTTATATATATAGAAAATATATGGGGAGCCTGATCAAGTGGATCAAAGTTGTGGTTTTCATGGGCTTTGGGGGTGGAAGGGAGGAAGAAAAAAGCTTTTGAGGAGATTTTTGTTATTAAAGAATTTGGTAAGAAGAACAGGATTGACAGACAGAGGGATGATTACAAAGGTAACAGAAGGCCTGAGTTTAAGGAACTTTGGGCCTCTTGCCACTATGCTGGATAGTTTTTTAAGTCTTGGAGAACTTGGATATCAAAATTTCACTTTCTGGGCATTGACTTTCATTGTCTAATTCATATTATGGCCACACCGGCGTCGAAGAACAAATGAGTTTCTTGGGTCTGATGTCTCTTTTTGGGTACATTTTTAAGGTTGTGGAGACAGGTTACCATGTGCTTTTTTCTGGAGGGGGGGGGCAAATTTTAATTCCCTATTTTAAGTGGCTTGGGTGAGACCAAAGTGTTTTTATGACAGGGGAAATTCTGAGTGATACAGGCACCACTGAATCAGTCAGAAATCATCCAAGGAAACAGGAATCCATACTTGGAACAAGAAATTTCTGGAGCCAAGAGATTTCTTCTCACAAAGATGCAGGCTTTCTGCCCACCATAGCCCTAAGAGACAGTGAGGATCACTCACCTAGCACTAGGATTTTTGGCAGCTTGTCCTGGTAAAACAAAAACAAAAAAACAAAAAAACAAAAAAAAACAAAAAAAAAGATGAGAGAGAAGAGCAACCTCCAGTGGAGAAATCCTCAACTTGCGAAGCTGCGATTCAACTTCTGGTGATAAATGGGCATTCAGCCATAACAGTGGGAGATTCCTCACCAATCAATCAGTCTCAACTCAACACCAGACCTGAGCTTTCAGCACCATATGTTAGAGAAATGGCACTCACTGGGACATGGAGATGATGATTGCAGGCAGAAAGGTTATTGAGAAGGTATCCCAGCTCTGAAGAATAGACTTCAGCCCTCCACTCACTGAAGAGAGACTTCTGAAGAGAGACTTCAACCTGCTCGAAGAAGTTTATGGATATGACTTTATATATCAATAGACAAGGAGTAATCCATGGGGAGGTGGTTAGAGTTTGAGTACAGCCTGGGAGCAATAAGGGGCTGTAAAAGTGAGTTCTTCCCATGTATGGCTAAGGAATAGTGGGCTAGAAAGTAGAGTACTCTTCAAATGTGGGAGGGTTTGATGATGCCTGGTCCCAGAAGGGATGAGTGTCCTTATCTGCTCCATTCCCATTGTGATATGGCTCATTTGTTCATTCTTGGGGAGAGATGCTTTGCCTTCCCACATGTAGGCTGTAGCTTGCTCAACTAGTCAGAATGGAGTCAGGGACTTATGACCTACTAAGCCTTGCAAAACTTGTAAGGGATAACCTCTAACACTGTTGTAGCAGTTTGATATTATTGATGAATTCCAAAAAGAAATGTTGGATTATGTTTGTAAACTGATCTTTTCCTCTGGGCACATTAGATTATATTGAAAATCAGAGGTTTATTTGATTAAGTAATCAGGTAAACCTCTTGTGCTAGTAGGGCTATTGGTAGGTGGGGACTCACAGATAAAAAGCATGGCAAAGGACAGAGTTAAGGGTTTTTTTTTTTAAGATATTATTTATTTCTTTCTCTCCCCTCCCCCCCATTGTCTGTTCTCTGTATCTATTGGCTGTGTGTTCATCTTTGTCCACTTCTGTTGTTGTTAGTGGCACAGGAATCTGTGTTTCTTTCTGTTGCATCATCTTGTGTCAGCTCTCTGTGTGGGCAGCACCATTCTTAGGCAGGCTGCACTTCCTTTCACACTGGGTGGATCTCCTTATGGGCGCACTCCTTGCGTGTGGGGCTCCCCTATGTGGGGGGCAACCCTGCATGGCATAGCACTCCTTGTGTGCATCAGCACTGTGCATGGGCCAGCTCCACATAGGTCAAGGAGGCCCGGGGTTTGAATCGTGGACCTCCCATGTGGTAGATGGATGCCCTAACCACTGAGCCAAGTCCACTTCCCAAGTTGAGGGTTTTTGATGTTGGAGATTTGATGTTGGACTTTGATGCTGAGGCATTTAGCTGGAGACCTGGGAAGTAAACTCACAGAGGAAAGAGAAGCAAGACCCAGAAAGGGAGGAACCCAGGAAGCCTGAGCCCTCACAGATATCAGTAGTCATCTTGCTCCAACACATGAAAACAGACTTTGGTAAGGGAAATAACTTATGCTTTATGGCCTGGTATCTGTAAGCTCCTACCCCAAATGAATACCCTTTATAAAAACCAATCAATTTCTGTTATTTTGCATCAGTATCTGTTTGGCTGACTAATACAACTGTCAAAGACTTTGATTTATTTACATAGTGACAGCAAAAAGTTCATTTGTAAATTGCTACTTTGGAAATCATAGTAATATCAAATTTCAATAAGAACATCAATTAAATGAAAGCAACTAAATGGTAATGAGATTAATCAAAATTACATTTAAAGAGTGCAAACCTTGGTAGATGTCTTGATGTAGTTTAAGATGTGACTGTATTCAATGTTGTAGGAATGAGTGGGGGAATAATTTGGTTTTTATTTTTTTTATTTTTAAGTATCCATGGAGGAAAATGTGTTTGGCACCACTTTCTCCACTTTGTAGATATCATTCCTCAGTTGCAACATCATGTGTGAAATTTTGGTAGGTTTTCGGAGCTGTTATATATGTTCATTACCCTTATTAGTGGTATAATCCCCTCTAGGAGCCAGAAAGGACCTGGGTGTGCCCTCCCCTCTGACCACTATGCTTGCCTAACTCCCACTTGTCCTGTTACCACCCCTGAGATGTCACACCAGTGCTACTATGGCATGTCAACCCCACTTACCCTCCGGATCCTCATTTAAACATTGATTGGTTCTGCTCCACTCTTCCCTTTATATGTTTTTCTAGATTATTAATTGATGGGCAGAACATAAAAGAAGCATAATGGCAGCCTGGATATTCAACATTATATGTTAGCATTTAAATAAATTTTGTAAGACCTTTCTTTCTAGCCAAGTTCCAAGTTGGTGAGGCAGTATTGAGTTAAAAAGGAATTTGCCAGGACACTAAAGTCACAAGTAAATACATTTTGTTTAATATGGCAAAAATATCAATAAAAATCCATTATAATCAACATTAAAAAGGAATATGTATTATATATTACATACATATGATATCCATGTATATGGAATAGATATATGCATCTAAAATACAGAAATATACATACATATGTATATGTATATGTACATGTATATTTATATGTGTATGTATGTTTTGAATTTATTTATTCTGGAATTAGGATCCAATGACCATATTCCCAGAGCCAGTCTTGATCCTTGGCCTTGGCCACATCAGACCACCATTCAACATATTATCTATTTTGAAGTAAAGGAAACTAGATTTTGTGAGGGTCACCCTGTGGAGAGGACCATGTCCTCTGAGGGCTCAGCCAGTATTTCCTCCCATTGTACCCCTAAGACAAGGACCTCCACTCAACTCCTCTCATTTTACGTACAGAGTCACCTTCCAAATGCAAATCATCACAGAGTAAAACAAAAGAAACCAGAGCAAACATTTACTTAAATTCCGATTCCCTCTCAGTCCGGAAAATATTTCCTGAGTATCATGGACCTCATCCACAAGAACATGAAAACCTTGTGGTTCTTCCTCTTTATGGTGGCAGCTTCCAGATGTGAGTGTCTCAGGATTCAGTCATGAAGGTGATGGAGATCTTGCATCTGAACATGACTCACTGTGGTTCACCTTGTCCTCAGGTGTCTTGTTCCAGGTGCAGCTGAAGGAGTCAGTACCTGACTTGGTGAAGCCCCTCATAGACCCTCTCACTCACCTCCAAAGCTTCTGGATTCTCTTTAACTGGCTATCATATGTATTGGATCCACTAGTCTCCATGAAAGGGGCTGGAATGGGTCGGCAGGATAACTAGCAGTGGAAGCACAAACTATAACCCAACACTTCAGTCTCGATTCAACATCACCAGGGACACATCCAAGAATGAAGTTTATTTAAAACTGAGCAGCCTGAGAACTGAGGACACTGCCAAGTATTATTGTGCTGCAGACAATGAGGGGAAATCTTGAGCCCAAACAAAAACTTCCCCTGCAGGGCACTGGAGGTGGCTGGACTGCAGGGGAAGATCTTGGCCATTAGAGAACCATCAGGGTTCAATGCCAGGGACACTGGGGAGGAGTTTCTTATCCTTGCCTTAGGTTCCGTCTTTTTTCTTCTCAACATGAAACCCCCAGAGAACAGCCATTGCATCCTTTCTAAGCAGTGTTATGATGTACCCAAGATTCAAAATCAGACCAGTTTCTTTTAGTGTTACTAAATACATGTGTAAATACAATCTTACATATATAACATATGATTTTATTTAAATTGTGGGAATTGGTTCTGTCTTGTGAATATTCTAGAAAATATGAAGAAAACTTAATTTACCATCTCTGTGATATTACTTCCCTCAATTTAACTCAAATTTCTGAGAATTCTCTGTAAAATTAACCCCCCATTCTACATAATATAGAATCCCATGTCCTCAGATGGAAGGAGAAGGAATTAGAAAGCCTACCCCTCTCTAGGAGAAGCATCCAAGTGTATTACTTTATTTTTTCATTTCATGTAGCATCAAAGATAAGTTCCCTGCACTCATAAGTCCCTTAGAAATTATGATTCTATGATTTTTAAAAAATGCCATCATTTTATCATTCACACAACTTTCTCATATAATAGATACATAAGATAAAAAGAGCAGGTACATAATGTATCATTTTTAATCCAAATAACATTACTAATACATTTATATTTAATTAAAGACTTTGCTATACTTTTTTCATACTGCACCAATCACTCATTTGTCACCTATTCTTTTCCCTAACATCAACAAATATTTTATATATATCTAATATTTACTTCCCTCTAATAAATTTCTGTGAAGCAGGTCACATCATCAGAAAGAACTTCTGACATTCTAATCCTCCCCACACATCCACAGTCTTCCAAAGGCAGAGCTGACCTGAGTGTCCTGAGAGGGAGGACTGACCTAATCAGACATGCACTTGACCTCATATTCCAGTGCATTCCAGGAAGCAGAGCACCACTCCAAATACCTCCTCTCTGCTCTGCATCTCCCTGTATGAATCAGCTTTCTTATCAGTGTGACTTGTGTTAAAGAGAATACTTGTTCCCAGTTGTGCTGTGCCCAGCATACTTATAGATAACAGTGTTAGGTACTTAGCTTTGTTTTGCAGACACATTTCCAGCTGTTTGATGATTGGTATTCATGCGCTTTGGCAGGTGTTCCTGATGAACTGGCACTTTTTTGGACAGTTGGTTTTATTCAGGATTAGGGCACAAAGATAACCACAGTAGGGGGGGTACTGGGTTCCCGGCCAGTGGTGCTCTGTCGTGGTCCCTAGGGGAGCAGCGACAGTCTCCCAGGTACAGTGGTGGGGACCGGGAGGGAGTGAGGGTTCAACAGTGAGCCCCTGATACTAATGACTATGCTTGTGAGCTGATAAACCCAAAATAATAACAAGGCCTAGAGCAACTTTGTGCCTGGGAATTTCCTTCTGTCAGCCTTCATGTTACTCAAATGTGGCCAGTCTCGAAGCCAAACTCAGCATGTAAATGCAATGCCTTCCCCCCAGCGTGGGACATGACACCCGGGGATGAGCCTCCCTGGCAACGAGGGACCACTATCAACTACCAACTGATGATGCAACTGGAAAATGACCTTATACGGAAGGTTCAATGCGGATCAGCAGAATATCCATGTCTACATAAAATACCATGACTTTAAAATGCTGTTTGACCTAAAGTAAGGGGGAAATGGAAAGGAGAAATGAGTTTATATGGCTACGAGTTTCTAAAAAAGAGTCTGGAGGCTGGCAGAAGGTTTGCCCTCATGCACAACTGAGCAGAGTCAGAGAGACAGATAAAGCAGATACAACCCCCAGATATCGGTTCCTTTGAAGGCTAAAGAGACCCATGGGAGTTATGGTCATGGCCGATGGGGTTAACTACCAGGGCAGATGGCCCCTCTTTGGAAATGGTGTTTATGTGTGATGAATCTGGACTCAGATGGGATCTCCCTTCATAAGACATTCATGCTAATGTGCTGGAGGTGCAGTTAATGTTGGGGTTTAAGATATATTTAGGGGATTTGAATCTCTGGACTGACAATGTGATAGCCAGATCCTGAGCCTCAACAGACTCCAGCACCTACAATCTGATTTATTGGACTTACCACACTCAGCTAAGATGGAGGTGAAGAAGGACAACCACCACACCATGGAGCCTAGAGTGATTACAACTGAAAATGGGAGGATTGCATCCAGCATCCAGGTGGAATCTGAGCCTCCTCTTGACATAAAGGTGCAATGGACACAACCAATCCAGTGTCCACATAGAAGAGGTGGCATTGGATTGGGAAAAGTGGACATAATGGACAAAGGGTATGGGGAAAGGCAGGAAGAGATGAGAGGTGGAGGCGTCTTCGGGACATGGAGCTGCCCTGGATGGTGCTTCAGAGGTAATCACCGGACATTGTAAATCCTCACAGGGCCTACATGATGGAATAGAGGAGAGAATGGGCCATTATGTGAACCAATGTATATGAGGTGCAGAGGTGCCCAAAGATGTACTTACCAAATCCAATGGATGTGTCATGATGATGGGAACGAGTGTTGTTGGGGGGGGGGGAGAGGGGGGGTGGGGGGGCGGGGTTGAATGGGACCTCACATATATATTTTTAATGTAATATTATTACAAAGTCAATAAAAAATAAAAAAATTAAAAAAAAAAAGATGGAAATTCTTTTAGCTGTGGGAGTGTTCAGAACTACAGAATAAAGTTGTTGTTTTTTTACATTTTGGTTTTAATTGAATAATTTCTGGTAATTTTGACTGTTTAATAGGTGACCCACTGCTAGTAACAAGCTTCATTTTGCTACACAGTAGAGTAGACTAATAGGGTGGCTGAACCTGGTATTAATTAACTGGTTACCTCTAAGCCACTGGTGGCCCCATTGTTTTTAGCTAAGATGGCTATTTTATTTTATAGACATGTCCATTAACTATTTAGCAAATGAAGTTTACCAGGAATTTAACATGTCTAATGTACTTTTCTACCTGATTTAGAATAGAAAAGATAACATTATTATTATTAGGCATATATTTAAAACAGGATAAATGTACAGCACTTAATATTAATGTATTACTGCATAAGGATTCTGAGTTGCAATTAATAGTTTTAAGTTTCAGGTTTGTAATACTTTACGTGTTATCTCTCCATGGGAGCAGGCCCTAATGCCAACTTTCTTTAAGTTCTACTTACAGTATTCTGATATTTATTGCTCCACTTTGTTTGTTCTTCACAGAAGCTGCAGTACCATTGATCCTAGGGAGAAACTAGGGAGTAGATTCTACTAGCCTGGTGCATACTGCTCTCTGCCACTATGAAACAGTGCCAGTTTGAAGATGATATTCATTGTTCATTTGGCTGTCCATAGCCACTACTGGCTGCTGCAAGAGCTCGAAAATGCAAAGTAGTTTCCATCCTCTTTAGTCACACGATGAGAAAGATAGTAGTTATTTATTATTTTAAAGGTTAATCACCAAATTAGCCAATAACTCATATGGAGAGGCAACCTGAAATGTATTCAAGGCCTGGTTTGAATGCACTTAAATATGCCCCTTGTGGTGATTTTAGACAGGTTTCATTACTATGAAGTTACTTATTGTTATTAATATTAATCCAGGTATATAGTTAATAATGTTTTTTTAGAACTAGAACCATTTAAATGTTCAGTTTGGAAGATACTTTTACAAACTTTTTACAATTGAACACAATTACAGACTGTCAAATTTATTTTAGATTACAATTAGTGACTAATGGAATTTACCTTATGCATTTAAGAGAGAGCAGTTCTATATTTAATTTAATTTCATTAAACATGTGCTTACAGTTTTTATTATTTTAAAGATTTAACACATATAATGTTAACTTATTAACCTGATATTCTATAAAATCAAGAGATAATACTTAAACTAAACAAGTTGAAATTGTTATTGATTAAACAAAAAATGGTATTTTCCTTTTTATACAGGGACGTAAAACTTTTGTTTTTGGTCATTTTAATACTGTGAATAATTTCAAAAACATACTAACTTTTAGGCTCTGGAATATAAAGCAATTATTTAACCTGTTTTACTTATCATTTAATAAGAATTTCATGGCTTTTCAACAGTTATGTATTTAGATTTTTTTACATGACCTTTTATATCATTGAGTGTAATTTGGGTTTTAGGAATATATATATATTACTTATATACTGCATATTTAAATTTAATAATTTGAGCAAATAGGCAGACATGAATACTTTGATACAGAAACACAATTTAGTTATTTAAAACATTTTCTTTGCTGGTTAATTAAAAATATACTTCCTTCACTGGCTTTCCTGGATATATTGCTGTTTGGAGGGAACCTGGCAAGCATTCGGGCTTCTGTTTAGACTGGAAAGAAACTGGGTAGCTTTTACCCATTTTTTTTTTTTCTCTGAGACCGCTGAAACAATGGGGGTTGCTTAGTAAGGTCTGGCACATTGGGAAGAGTATTACTTACTTTTGGAAAACCTGGCAACAGTTATTTCTGATTCCTAGTGGAATCTGCCAATCAGAATTAATTTATGTTATTTTAAAGGTTAAGGAAAAAGACAGCTTTTCCTTTAAAAGGGTAAAGAGGAAATGAGAAGACCAAAAATATTTAGAATGGCACAAAAGTGATATGCATAATACTTTTAAAAAAAAATTAACTGTAAGTTTTTAAAGTTTAATTATCAAGTTAAATTGTTAAGGGGTGGGCTGGACCTGCAGGAACTGAAAGTAAAGGCAAATGCAAATGCAGTTTATAATTACTATTATAATAGTTGAAGACCAGGGGTGAAATTAGTTACAAAAAACTGTAGGATAAGTTTAAGTAATAACTACCATTCTCACAATAAGCACTAGATAAACCCAAAGTAGCCATAAATAGAGGCAAATTAATTCAATATTACTTTTACTACAGCTGAAATCCAGGCCACATTTACTCTACTGTAATAGCTTTAGGTATAAGGTACTTATACAATGATTTTAATTCTTAGTTATAATTCTTAGTATGTTTTTACTTTAAGATGAATTGGATACCCTTATTAATTAAGTTACAAGAACCTTATTATTAACAATCCTGTGAAGCTTCCCTGTATTTCTAGTAACTGAACAAATTTACCTCCGAGCTATGCATTCAACTTACCAGCAGGACAGCATTAGTACTTAAAGATTTATTTTTAAGTTACTTTTTATTGCAATTTCTTAGGCACAAGCAAACTGACAAAAGACAAACACAGATTTTAAAGTTGAACACAAAGTTAAGCATGGATAAAAACAGAAGAATTCCATATCTTTAGCATTTCTGGGGCATTGGGAGATGGGCTGATTAAATTTAGTTGTGATGTTGTCAAGTCGAATTGGGGTTTCTTTTTTTCTTTTTGTAGTGTTATAATCTTTACTGTTTATAGTTTTCAGCCAAACCATTTAAAAGGGCTATCACGTGATTTAAAGTCTTTTTTTCTGTTTCAAGCATCAAGCAATAGCCTCCTTCCTTTAGATAAAGGTGCTTTACAAGTGTTATGGTATTAAAACATTTCAAAGCATTCTTACATAGATTTGTAAAGAGAGATTCAGAAAAGCAGAACCTGGGCAAAAGTCAGTTATGCAAATTTATTTTTGGCCCTTGACACCTTCAGGAGGGAATTTTATTGCATTTATTCTGATTCTGCTTGGTGCTCCCCCTTTACCTCCACCCTTCCAGGTGGATCAGTTATTAGTTAGGAATGTGGCTTATGAATAGAAGGTGTGGGAATCACTGGAAAGGGGCAAGCCACTTCCCCCTTCCCCAGCTCTCTGCTTTTGCTATGTATCCTCCTAAAGGGAGGAGGTGGGGAGGAAATGGTGGTGAGCTTCAGGTCACTAAAATGGCTTGAAAAGAACCTTTTAGGCTTAGCACTTTCCCAGGGACCCCATCGTACCCTGGCAGGGCTATGATTAAATTACTGGTTTTATCAGCTACCCTGACTGGGGCCAGTTTCAATAAACTTGGGTGCATGGCTAGACATGGACAACCCTAAACCCTGGCAAATGGGATGAACCCAGGGATGAGATAGCAGAGCATGTGAAAACATTTAGATTTCTCAGTTTTGATTTATAAACTATAATCATTTCACTCCTTTGCTAATGGCAAGGGAGGGTTACAGCTTAACGAAGTTCACCGTTTTACATAATTACATAATTTAAAACCAGTCCTGGAAAGCCACAGGCAGAAGCACAAAGCCTACTAATCTTACAATTTCTATTTTCGGAACATGGCTGCCCCTGCAACCATTACAAACCTTAGAAAGAGAGAACTTTTAATACTAAAATTTAACAGGATTTCCTGCTTATGCTTGCTGTCTATAAAGTAAATTTATTTGCAATTCAGCACCAAAACAAAACACTCAGGCTAAACCCTTTTCACTGTTTAATTTTCCATTCAGATCAAGCCTCACTGCAAAGCTGATCCATTTTCCTGTAACTAAGATTTTCTAAATCCAGACCAATTTTCAGGATATTAGGACTCAAACCTATAAACATCCTTTCTTATTATAATTAAGCCTTCACTATCTCAGTGGAGACAAGACCAGAACTAGATGCTAATGATGCAGTTAGCGAAACCCAAACACTAGACTTTCCCCCCTTTTTTTATCCTTTCAGACCTGGAGAAGATGGTTTCTCCCCAATTTCTGGAGGTAATGAGGTCTCCTGGAAGTTGATCAGACTTCCCTTCCTAACTATTAAAGCTAGGGTTTTCCTGACACTATGCTCACCCAGGGGAGTCTTATCTTTTTCTGTGTTTGTAGTCTTTTTTCATTCCCAGAATTTTTCTCCAGACCTTGCTTTGACCCCGATTTTGATTTGGAAGATTCAAGCAGAGCCCACATCTTTTCTGGACTAAACATAGTCCAGGGGTACCCAAATTTAGGGTTCCCCTAAACTCCCAGCTTCCTTGGGGATCTGGAACCTTCTCTGGTCTTCATTTGCAAATCCTAGGAGAGCCCCCAATGTAGCAGAAGTCAGGAGAGGTTCAATTATTTGTGTATGGAAAGGCCAGGATTCAGTAATAATTTTGAGAAAGAAATAGAATTTATTTAAGACAAGCCAGGCTAAAGACCTTTCTGATCAAAACCTGAGCCCCGAATAAGATTTTCAAGGTCCTTTTATACAGAGGAAGAGTTAAATGGTCCTTTGTTTCAGTGCTCAATAAGTTTGAGTTAACAATATGAGTAATGAAAATATATGTAACATCTCTGAAAAATTTCCTTAATTTTACATATGAAGTTACAACTAAGGAAAAAGAGAGATTTGGAGAAAGTGGCACCAAATATCCTTTCCTTGACTGACAATTCAAAAATCAAGTAGAATCAATTATAATCAACATTGTCAGGAAATAGATACATATTATATATTATATACATATTATATATTCAATGTATGAAATAGATATGTACATAAACACACACACACAAATACATATAATCTCTGGGAGTAGGGGCACAATGAGTCCACATTCTCCGAGCCATTCTTAAAACTTTGTCCCCATCTGATTCCCCACTCAACCTATGACCTGTCTGGAATTAAAGGAACCTGGGTTCAATGAGGGGCACCCCAGGGATAGGACCATGTTCTCTTAGCATTCAGCCAGCATCTTCCTCCCAGATTTCTCCTATGACAAGGACCTCACCTCATCCTCTATCATTTTACATACAAAGTTGCCTCCCAAATGCAAATCACCACATGGATGAACAGATGAAAACAAAGCAAACATTTATTTAAATTCTGATTCCTCCTTGGTCAGGAAAATATATCCTGAGCATCATGGACCTCATCCACAAGAATATGAAAGCCTTGTGGTTATTCCTCTTTCTGATGGCAGCTCCCAGATATGAGTGTCTCAGGATTCAGACATTAAAGTAATAGGGATGCTGCCTCTGAGCATATAACTCACTGTGGTTCTCCTTGTCCTCAGTCGTCCTCTCCAAGGTGCAGCTGAAGGAGTCAGGACCTGACTTGGTGAAGCTCTCACAGACCCTGTAACTCACCTGCAAAGCCTCTAGATTCTCTTTAACTGGCTATATTATGCATTGGATCCACCAGGCTCCAGGAAAGGGGCTGAAATGGGCCAGTGAGATATATAGTGGTGTAAGCACATACTTTAACCCAAGTCTTCAGTTTCATCTTGGCATTACCATGGACACATTCAAAAATGAAGTTTTATTTAAAATATACCAGTGTGAGAAAGAAGGACACCACCATCTATAATTGTGTGAGAAACACAGTGAGAAGAAATCATTGTGAGCCCAGACAAAACCTTCCCTGCAGGGCACAGGAGGTAGCTTGACTTCAGGGAATCTCTTGAACACCACGGGGTGGTGAGGTTCTGATACCAGGAGCTGGTACAGAAGGGGTAGGAAGGAGTTTCCTACTTTTACCTTAGGTTCCCTCTTCTTGCTTCTCAACATGTAACCCCAGAGAACAGCCATGCTTCTTGTCTAAGCAGTGCTATGATGCACCCACAATTTTCTAACTCAGAACAATTTATTTTAATGTTACTATATGTATGTTTAAATACATTCATACATATATAATCATGTAAAACTTTATGTAAATTGTGGAAAATGTTCCTATCTTGTGAATATGCTTGAAAATGTGAGCAAAACTTACATTTACCATCCCTGTGAAGTTATTTCCCTCAGTGCAACTCAAAATTCTGAGAATTCCCAGCAAATTAGCCCCCATTCTACATCATGTAGAGTCCCATGTCCTCAACTGGAAGAAGAATTGGAAAGTCAAGGCCTCTCTAGGAGAAGCATCCAATTGCCTTCCTTTGTTCTTTTCTTCTCATGTGGCATCAAAGACCAGTTCCCTGCTCCCATGTTAGGTCTGTTACATAAAATGCCATCATTATATCCTTCACAGTTTTCCAATATATAGTAAATATAAAAAGTAAAAATAACAGGTTCACAATGCAGCATTTAAAAAAATCCAAATAGCATTCCTGGTACATTTGTATTTAATTAGAGCCTTTCTTTTAATTTTCATGCCTGTACCAATCACTCATTTGTCACATGTTCTTTTCCCCTAAAGTCATCAAATGTTTTCTATAAATATAGTATTAAGTTCTAACAGTTTTCTGTGAAGCAGGTCAGGTGATCAGAAAGAACTTGTGACACTCTAATCCTCCCCACACATCCACAGTCATCCAAAGAAGGTCCTGATGGGGAGGACTGACCTATTCAGATGAATCCTTGACCTCAAGTTCCAACACATTCTGGGAGGCAGAGCATACCTACAAGGGTCTCCATGTGGGAAACAGCTTTCTCATCAGTATGACTTGTGTCAAGGAATGAGAGTTCCTGTTCCCAGTTGATTAGATCCAAGTAAGCCTATAAGACCCAGTGCAGTGACAGGTTCATGCTTTCAGAACATGACAATTTCCTGGACCATACCTAGCTACTTCTCTGTTGTACTATCTGAATACAAGATCTCGGGGCAGAGGCTGGGATATGAGCAGAATGGACAGTGATGGAAATATCATCCAAAGTGCCCCTGTCCCTCCATCTGAGGCAATGCTTGTCCTGTCATGTGTTTCTATCCCTTCCTGGAGTAGAGTATATATTTTCCACATATTGAAGACTAAGCTGCATTATCTTTAGCTGCCTATTCCAGAGAACTTCATCTAGAGCTTAAGGGTTGTATTTCATAGTAAAGTTGGGGGTGGTTCTGGACATTCATTCCATGAAGAACTCTCTTTTTCCACTTTCCATTGGATCCCACCAGTGCCCACTGGATATTGGTTTCATTTGCATTTCCCATCTAGAAAAAATTGTTTTGTTTTCTAGAGGAATTAAGGAGGTGATTGTGGGTACATAATATGGGTTCTATTTCACTTACTATTTTATTTATTTCTCTCTCCTTAACCCCACCCTCCCAGTTGTCTGCTCTCTGTGTCCATTTGCTGTGAGTTCTTCTGTGACCGCTTCTATCCTTACCAGTGGCACCAGGAATCTGTGTCTCTTTTTGTTGCATCATCTTGTTCTGTCAGTTCTCTGTGTGTGCAGCACCATTTTTGGGCAGGCTGCACTTTCTTTTGCACTGGACTGCTCTCCTCATGGGGCTCACTCCTTGTGTATGGGGCTCCCCTACATGGATGATACCCCTGCATGGAACAGCACTCTTTGTGCGCATCAGCACTGCATGTGGGCCAGGTCCACAAGGGTCAAGGAGGCCCAGGGTTTAAACTGCAGACCTCCCATCGGGTAGGTGGATACCCTATCCATTGGGTCAAGTCCACTTCCCATATTTCACTTTTTAGCACATCCCTGACTTGATATTTTAAGATTTTTCTTATCTCTGTGACATGAATTTTTGGACATGCTGAGGACATTTTGATTATTTGCAGTATTCCAACAGAATACTGGTTTTGTTTGCTTTCCACATGCAGGTTAATTTTTTGTTCTGTAGTGGAACTAGGGAGGTTGCTATGGGTGTATATCTACAACGGATGTTCTCCCTCTTCGGAAGAGGAATTTTGTTTGTTTTGCATATCATGTGCTGTTTTTGGGGGTGTGCTCCCTAATTCTGCAGGAAGAGAGGGCAATACAGTAGCAATCTGTCCTCCAAGAGACTTGCTTTATCAAATTTGCATATAGATAAATTTGACTTTATCAAAATCAACAACTAGTGATTTAAAGGAATCAACATTAAGAGTATAAAGTTAGAGCAGATAGAATGAGAGAAAACATTTATATATTCTATATCTATCAATGGCCTTGTATCTAGAATATGCTAATTACTTACATCTCAACCAAAAAATCACACAAAGATGTAAAAACGGTTAATAAGTAAATGAAAAGAGTGTTGCATGATTTGACATCATGGGAATATAAATCAAATCTACAGTAAAATACCATTTTACACCCTCAAGGAAGGGCAAATAAAAAATTAGGAGAGTAAAAAGTATTCAAGAGGACATGGAGAAATAGCCACCCTATTACAATGATGGTGGGAATGTTAAATAACCAAGATGCTTTTGAAAACAGATGTGAAAGCCCTCAAACTATTAATGGAAAAAACTATCATGTGAACCTACAGATCCAATTCTAGATATATACCCCAAAATAAGAAAAACAGATTCCAATATATATTTGTACAGCAAATTTCACGGCAGCACAATTTGCAAAAGCTAAGTTTTAGGCCATGCAAATTTTTATCAACAGATGCCTGGAGAAACAAATTGCTACACACAATAAAGTATCAGTCACTTGACAAAGAAAAGACATATGGTATAACATGAACATTGAAATGTGCATTTAAATTAAGTAGTCCAAATAAAAAGGGAAAATGTATGATTTCACTTACATGTAATGCCTAAAAAATGATAATACATATTTACAAGAAGTAGATTAGTGGTTACCACATTAAGGATCAAATTGGGAGTGGATTCTTAATAGGTACAGATACTCTGATGTGATGAAAAATTCGGTGATGTTTGTTGGTGACTCTTGCATACAATTGTGAATTCAATGAATAGCCCTTAATTATACACATATAAGTGGTTAAAGATAGCATGTTGTGTTGTACAAATGTCACAAAAAATTTATTTTGTTATAAAATAGAAATGAGTATTGATACTTGCTATCACATGGATGAACCTTAAAAACAATATTATAACTGAAAGAAGCTGGTCATGAATTATAATTTGTTTCCTTTAATATCAATGTCAAGAACAAGAGTAACTATAGAGATAAAAAGTAGATTTATTGTTTATTGTGGCTAAATGTGAGGTAGAAGAATAGGAAGATATTATGTGAGTGTATATTTTCTTTGTGAGTTAATAAAAATATTCTAATACAGACTCTGGTGTTGGTAATACATATTTATGTATAAAATAATAACCATTCAATTATATGCTTTAAATAGATGAACTTTATGTTATATGGTTTGTATCTTAATAAAACTTTCTTATAAAAAAGAAGCTAAGTTGTTGCTTGGAGAGAAGGGAACGGGTGGGAGGCAGAAATTAAAGTAATGAGTGAAAACTTTTGGGAGTTCACTATCAGATGCTGGTGATGGTTACACATGTGCACATTTATGTAAAGACTTAACAATTGATACACTTAAATACGTGATGATTATCAAAGACCAGTTATGCTTCAATTATGTTGATGTAAATAAATCAATGGATAAATGAGTAGGATGACGAGATAGAGAAATCATGATCTGTGAAATGCCAGACAGTACTTTAAATATATCTGCATTCTCTCTACATTTTTCAGGTAGATTCTATGTATGCAGCAATATCACACAATTTTCTCATTACACAAAGAGGAATCTACACATCTATCTAGGCATGGCCCACTCTGTCCTCTAGTAGGTTCAGGGGAACCGTGGGGTGTAGTGGTGAGGAACACAGGCTAAACTCTGGGACTCATTATCAGCAGACATAGACTTTGGGTATTGACCAACCAATCAAACATTCTCTTTAAAAATTTACTTCTGCACATATGTATAAATGAAGTAAGATCAAGTATTCAAAGTGTTTATTCTAGCACTATCAAACAATATTGTCCCAAATGCTGTCATTGCCACTCAACTCCCCAAGGACACTCACACCCGCTCTGGGCACTTTTTTTCCCCCAAGGCTCCATCACAGAGCTAACAGTATGAGGGCTTGCAGATAGTTTCCCTCCAGTTGCTGATGTAAACCAGCCCACCCCTGATCCTGCAGGTTTGGGAGAGGAGCCTTGGCCCAGGGATACCCAGATGTTCCAATTTATTGATCAGGAATGAACACAGATGAATCAGTATGGCATTAATTCTGAGCCGGATTTTCTCATCACTATTTTAAGAGATTAATGTATGGGGAACAAGAGACATGGAGTATGTGAGTTGATATGAGTGAGAGAAACAAGGGATAGGTATGGCCATTTTCCTGACAGGATGTTTGTGCTTTCAGGTGTTCATTGGTGGAGTCAGGGTGAGAATTCAACAGCACACGATGTCTCTGACACTCTCTTTGGAAACTTCAAGATGTACCTCCAATATTGCAACATAAACTCAGTCCTGCAGGCTCCAGGAATGGGCTCCAGTGAGTCTCAGACATTAGTTATTATGCCATTTCCACACACAATGCAGAAGTATGAAGGGTCAATTCATCATCCCCAGATGGTTTGGCATGAACACTCTGTGTCTGCAGATAGAGAGAGCTGAGGACACAGCCAAGTACTGCTGAGGGAGACACTGTGAGGGAAGGCAGGGAGAGCCCAGTCTAAACCCTACCTTGCAGGGGTTGGGAGGTGTTTAGGATGCAGGGATAGTCAGCACTCCCTGAGCACAGGTCCCACTAACAGGAAGATGGAAGCAGGGGAGTTAATGGATGGTTTCCTCTTAGGTCTGGGGCTTCTACTAAATATAAAATTTCCTACTGGGAACCTCTCCAAATTGAGTGATTGTCCACTGGATTGTCTGAAGTAGGTAAGTGCTGAGACCAGTTCAGTGATAGGTTGCCTCAAAGGGAAGGCAATGCAGAACTTATGAAATAAAAGGATAGAGAGAGAGACACAAGAGAGGAGATAAAAATGGGAACAGGGGGCTCACACTTCTGGAACTGAGAGCCTTGACCCTAGTTTCCACATTTTATTTATTGGAAACTACCAAGCAGCTGTTTGCTATCAGAACTGCAACTTCATCTACAATAATAGAGAACAACTGCAATGTCTACGATAAGGCAACATCTACAATACAACAGGTGAAACTTTTTCCCAACAGGGAAGTTTCATTGCATTTGGAGGAAACATTCTTACACACAGACTCTACTTATGGAAGTAGAAATGGCTCTGCCAGCAGTGGTCTTTAGGACCAGATCTCTTATGCAGCTCAGGGCAGCAGGGTGAGTCTTATCACATCAGACTCAGGAAGAGACATCAGTGGGATTCTCCAAGCAGGACAATTTTTGTAATTCAGGTCAAAAGCAAAAGAAATGGTATGCCAGGTTAAGTATCTTTAAACCATAACGGATTTCTCATGTAATGCTCCTCCACACACAGAATTCTGCATGTCAGACCCAGCACTCGTCTGGTTGTCTTTTTTTTTTTTTTTACCATAATCCATTTTAATTTTTCTTATTATAGAAAGGCTATTTGGGTATACACAAACCAAAACTGCACACCAAATGAATCTTTTGACTCCCAGGGTCTGTTTTGCCTTAGTATGGCTTCCAAGCTTAGTCCTTGGCTCAGAGTGGCCCTCAGGTCTCCTGTCTTTCACACGACCATGGTGATGAACTCCAGTAAGAGCAGCTGGGCCCTCACTCCTTTTATCCCTCTATGTGGAGGAATGGGAGGGACATTTTCATGGCCAGGACATGATGTACTGCTATTAATACTAGAAAATATTTTTTAAATTTTACTCATTTTGATGACATAGCCTCATACCTGTGACCACAAAAACTTTAATCAATCACATTCAGTCCAATTGCATTATTCCTGGGTGCTGTGTGATTAGTTATTTTCAACTTAATTGCATTATTTCCTCCCCCAACACCCCCCCCACCATTGTCTTCTTTCTGTGTCCATTTGCTGTGTGTTCTTCTTTGTCCGCTTCTGTTGTTGTCAGTGGCACAGGAATCTGTGTTTCTTTTGTTGTGTCATCTTGTGTCATCTCTCCGTGTGAGCTGTGCTTTTCTTGGGCAGGCTGAATTTTCTTTCGCCCTGGGCGGCTCTCCTTATGGGGCACACTCCTTGTGCGTGGAGCGCCTCTACGCGGGCGACACCCCTGCGTGACACTGCACTCCCTGCGTGCATCAGCACTGAGCATGAGCCAGCTCCACACTGGTCAAAGAGGCCCAGGGTTTGAACCACGGACCTCCCATGTGGTAGGCAGACACCCCATCCATTGGGCCAAGTCTACTTCCCTCTTACTGAAATTTAACTGCTCATTTCTTCATAATGGATTTTTTTGGTTGTTTTAAGTTTTGATTAGATTCTGGAGATCCGAAAAGTTATTCTGACTATGGTTACTGGCTTAATCATTGCTTTAGCCCAGAAAAGGGGTTTCAAGGTTTCTTATTACATCATTTCTGGCAGCAATACCAATTTGTTGTAATTTATATGTTCAATCAAATGATTTACTTGAAATAAATCATTATGCATTTTGCCACATATATGGCCACTCTAGAGATTGCATAATGTTCATTGGAGGGCTGGGCCTGTCATTTTCTTGTTTTTTTCTTGTGCTTGCAATATTAGGATCTTCAAACTTTGGAATTTTTTTCAGGCACTGATAGGCACTTCTATTCTGTGAAAGTTAAATCTATTTATGAGTATACTTATTTGTATCCATGCACCAAATGATAGACATTTGTATTATTTTTCCAGTTTTAGCTGCAATGAATTTGTGCTACAATTCAATGTATAGACATGATTTGATTTCTTGGGTAGATTTTTTGAGGTGGTATTAGCAAGGATTATGGTAAGTTTATATTTTTAAGAAACTGACAAAAAGTTTTCCCAAAGTTGGCAGCATCATTTTGTATTCTCACCAGAAATATATGTGGGTTCCAGTGTTTCCACATCTTCTTTAACACTTGGTATTATCTCTCTTGATTTTAGCCATTCTAGTGTGTGTTTATGATAATTCATAGCTGATTTTAATTGTATTTCACTCATGATTGAAAGCATTGATCATTTCTTCTTTGCTGAATGTCTATTCACGTTTGCCTATTTTTAAGTGTTTATCTTATTATTGAGTTATAAGAGCACTTTATATGTTTTGCATACAAGTCTTTTTTCTGACATATTATTTCCAAATATTTTCTGCCAGAATGTGGGTTGTCTTTTTATTTATTTTAATGAATTGTAGACCTAATGTAAGAGCTAAAATGAAAAAACAACTAAATGAAAATATAGGAGAAAATCTTTGTGACCTTGAGTTATCCAAAGAGTCTTAGATGTGATTCCAAAATCTCAAAACATAAAGAAAAAATAAATTATTTGACATAATTAAAGTTAAATATTTTTGTGCCTTGAAAGACACTGTTAGAAATGTTCCAGAACTGAATTATGGTGACAGTGAATCAATGTAATAAATATATTCACTGTTTAGTGGCCTGAGGACAATGCTAAGTATTAAATTTACAGTTATTTGCTCAACTATGACTAAATAAGGATTCTATGAATGTGGGAGTGTTCTTGGTGGCAGCGGCTAGGGAGACAGATGTGATGATTCATGAAGGTCTAACTTTGTTTAGAATGCTTACGTGTGTGGGTTTATTTCATTGATTATTGTTAAGAAAAACAACTAAGAGGAGATAAACATTTAATATATTAACATCAAACATTAAAAGTAAACCTATTTCTAAAATTCTCTCTAAATCTATCAAACTATAAACCAAACTTTCACTAGATTGGCTGATTAGAGAAAGGGCATAAAGTGTTGAGTTCTGAGGCATCTCCATTTCTTCAGTACTATGTCTTCTTTCAGTCACCAAATACCAGCCCTGCTGAGGCTCAGGCTGAGATGTTGAGGTCATGCATGATCTTTGTTGCTGCCAATACTAGGACCTGTAACACAAACGCAAGTTCTGGAATCTGGGGAAGTACAGTGATAAATGGAGGAGGAAGCTTTGCATGCTGACCGTATAGGCACCTATGCCCTTTTCTCCAAATTAAGCAGCCATTGGATGGATGGCTGAGGAGCCTAAGGGCTTATATGGGAAGGGTTTCTGTCCCCTGGGGAAGAGTTCTCAGAATATCCTTTACTTCCTGTGCCTATTTTTGCCAGCTAGTTCTTATCTCCACCTGCATTTTCACATAAAATAGCAGCTACCCTAGTGTTCCCCTTAGCTTTGCTGAATTTCTTAAAGTGCCAAAAAGAAATCTAGAAAAGCAGTGGATTCCATATGTATTCGTTTCCCTTCCCTTCTTTTTACCTGCTCCACATTTCCTCTTCTTTCTCTTCATTTGTTTTTATTTCCCAAATCTCTTCTCTTTTTTTTTTATTGACTTTGTAATAATATTACATTAAAAATATGTATGTGAGGTCCCATTCAACCCCACCCCCAACCCCCCTCTCCCCCCCCCCCCCCAACAACACTCGTTCCCATCATCATGACACATCCATTGGATTTGGTTAAGTACATCTTTGGGCACCTCTGCACCTCATAGACAATGGTTCACATCATGGCCCATACTCTCCTCCATTCCATCCTCAAATCTCTTCTCTTTAACCTACTACAGAATAATTTCTGGAACCACACTTGTTCTGGATGAGTGTTGATAGTTGGTGGAGGGGGAGAAGAAAGCATTTATGCTTATCCAAGTGACTCAGTGCAGGTAAACACCTGTGTGACCTGAGGAAAGTTCACTGGGAGGGGCATGAGTAGAGTTTGTAGGACAGGGCAGACCTGTCTGGCTATAGCTGTGGGTTCTGAGAGGAGCAGGGAGCCCTTGGCTCTGTGGTCCAGAGACTCTGTGATGGGCCTAGTTGATTCCAGGAGACCCGGTCAGCAGGACTGTGAAAGCCAGTGTATGAAACAAGCCAGTCAACAGCACTTTCACACAAGTCCTCCAGAAAGCCTGCCAGGCCTTGCAAAGTGTTGAGTGATAGCTGGACAGTAATCTCTCTCAAATGGCAGCAATTTCAGGTTTTATTCCTAATCATGGGATTTTGGATTGGGGTGAAGACTGGAGCCTAGAAGTGTATTCAAGGAAATAGATACCTCTCCAGGGCACACTCACATCCTCATACCCTGCCCCCCACATTCATAAACATACCACACAGACTTGCACATACACACTCCATAGTCCCTATACACAAATTCCTTGCCACCTTAAGGAAACACTGATGCTTATGAAAATTGTAGTACTTTACATGAAAAATTATGTTCTTTAACCATATCACAATACTTATTCTTACTAGGAGATGGAAACAGACTAACTTTCCAGACTAAGCCAGCAAGAAAGCTCTGTTTTTGTTTTTGTTTTTCTTTCTTCTTCTTTTTTCTTCAGTAATGATACTTACAGCATACAAATATAACATGAAAAATAAAGGGCTTCTTATATGCCTCACTCACCACTCCTCTCACATTTTCCCACATTAACAACTTCCTTTATTAGTGAGGTACATCCATTGCAATTGATGAACACATTTTTGTGCATTGCCACTATGTGTGAAATAAAGTTTACATTATAGTTTATACTCTCTCACACACAATTCTGGACGTTATGATAAGATTTGTAATGACCTGTATTTGTCAATGCAGTGTCATTCAGGACAATTCTCAAGTTCCATAAAGTCACCCTATTAAACCTGTTTTCCCTCTCCCTGCCCTCAGAACCTCCAGTAGCCACTGCCTCTACTTCAATGATATGATTTCTTCCATTGCTAGAATGACAATAAGTCTATAGTAGAATACCAGTAAGTCTACTTTAGTCAGTAGTTCACTCCCCAATCCTGAGGATTCTGGGATGGTTATGTCCACTCCACCTATAATTGAGAGGGTGCTGTGATCCATTAGCACTGATGGATGGGACTCTTCCTTGCAGTTGTAGACTTTCTCAGTTCCTTGGTATGGTAGTTGTCCATCATCACCTCCATATTGTCCTGTGTGAGACCAATGAACTGGAGAGTAGGTGTTCCACCTCCAAGGAGATTCAGGGCCCAGCTGGTACATGGATAGCCCAAAGATTTAAGTCTCTTGGGTATACACCTACCTACTCTAGTGCTAGATATAGGTTCAAATAGAAGGAGAGTAGAGCCTTGTGCAGGGAAAACATAACTGAGCCCAACTCTCTCACTCTGGGGTACAAAAATTCCAAAGTGTTACCCACTGGCAAGACAACAAACTCCTGAGCTATCTGCCATGACTATAGTGTCTGGATATCTCCAGAGCCCTCAGGAGCCCCACTATTTGGGGTAGTATCTATTTTGGCAGTCAAAGAAATCCTGCTGAGACATATGTATTAGTCATCCAAAGAGGTGCTCATGTAAAATAAAAGAAATTGGTTGTTTTTTATAAAGAGTATTTATTTGGGGTAGGAGCTTACAGATACCAGGCCATAAAGCATAAGTTACTTCCCTCACCAAAGTTTGTTTGGAGCAAGATGGCTGTTGATGTCTGCAAAGGCTCAGGTTTCCTGGGTTCCTCTGGGTTTAGCTCCTGTGTTTTCTCCACAAGGTCAGTGGTAGACTATCAGGTGAATGGCTCTGTCTCTCTCCCTGGGACGCCAGCGTCAGCATCAAACTCACGTCAAAACCCCAACATTAAAAGCCCTCAACCCTGTTCTTTGCCATGCCTTTTATCTGAGTCCCCATCCCTTGGTGGGTGGGTATTCACAGAAAAAAGGCATGGCAAAGAACAGGGTTGAGGGTTCTTGATGTTGGATGTTTGATCTTGGAGTTTGATGCTAAAGACTTAAGCTGGAACTGTGGGAAATAAGTTCACAGAGGAAAGGAACCTTGGGCCCAGAGAAAAGCAAGCCCCAGGAACATAGGAACCCAGGAAGCCCGAACTTTTGCAGATGTCAGCAGCCATCTTGCTTCAAATAGACTTTGGTGAGGGAAGTAACTTATGCTTTATGGCCTGCTATCTGTAAGCTCCTACCCCCAAAAAATACCCTTTATAAAAACCAACCAATTTCTGTTTTTTTGTATCAGCACCCCTTTGGCTGACTAATACACTTTCATATGCCATATATTTATGCCCAAGTGAACTTCCTCCCATGTATTCCCCATCATTGGCACCCTGTACATTGATCCTCCCCTGCCACAGTTGTAACCCATCTGTGATCCAAAACTTCAAAGATGAAGCCAATAGAAGAGCTAAATACAATTAATAAGAAAATGAGTAATAATGATAGTTTTAAAAATAAGAAAGAAAGTATAAAATTTAAAAATATATAAAATTAAAATAGGAATAATAAAAATAATGAAAAAAATATTTAAAATTTTTTGATGTTTTCCCTTTCATCACCGTAAGATCTGTTGTCCTATATGTACAATGACGTTGTCTTCTGTTTATGCCCCCTGTGTCTTATTGGTTTTTTTTATCTTGTCCTCAAAGAAGTTTTAGGTTACAGAAAAGTCATGTACAGAATACAGGGGACTCCCGTATACCCAAAATCCTCCCTTTCCCTATCCACTTATTAACAACATTTTATATGTAGGTGATACATTTGTTACAACTGATGCACAAATATTGAATCATAACTATCAACCATGGTCGGTGGTTTCCATTATGATTTACATTTTGGACCATACACTTTTAAAATTTTGATGTTATTTAACATGGCCTATATCAATCATTGCAATATCATGTAGAACACTTCCATTGTCCCCAAAATGCTGCTGCTTCCATCTAGTCTATTCCTCCTTTCCCCTCATCTCAAGACCCCCAGCAATCAACACGCTTCACTCCTTGCAGACCATATTCATAGTTACTTGTGACAACACTGAGGACTTGACACATTGTTCTGTCCTTCCCTATTTGGCACTACCCATGCTTTTGATAGACTCCTACCCCTCTATTTAAGAACATAGTGGGCCTCCCCAGGATGGGAGTCCAGCAACTTCCTACTCACTATGTGGTTCTCCACTCCCTCATTTAAACACTATATCAAGATGAACACTCTCACATTCCTCAGAAGCTTGCCCCAGGTCTGCCCTGTCCTGAAACCCCCCATCCAATGCTGTTACCAGTAACCCTCACTTGCCCTGTTGTCAAAAGAGTATGCCCAGTACTGTAGTTTCAACCATGTACCCACCAATCCCGTGTTCACCTGTTCCTTCCTGCAATCCTCCCTCCAGTTCCATGGACAGTTTTACTCACTCTTCCAACCCTACTCCATGACGTACCTGCCCCACCTAACCAAACAGTATCACTGCACCACTGTCATGTCCCTCCACTGCACAACTGCACATTTCTGCCTTATCATAGATTTTGCCCATATGGGTGGTCGGTCACAACCTTCTTCTCCCTATTTCCTATAAACCTATCTTCCAGACTCAAGCTCTTTGAGCCTGCTCAATTTACTTAATTCATATCAGTGAGGTCATGTAATATTTATCCGTCAGGGCCTGGCTTCCTTCACTGTACATAAGGTCCTCAAGTTTCATCCATGGCATCCTGTATGTTAATACTGTATTCCTTCTTACAGCTGTGTAATATTCCATTAAATTTATGTACTACCATTTGTTGATCCATTCATCTGTTGAAGGGCATTTGAGTTGATCCCAACTTTTGGCAATAGTGAATAATGCCACTATGAGTATTGGTATGGATATATCTGTTCGGGTCCTTGCTTTCAGTTCTTCTGGGTATATACCCAGCAATGGAATTGCTGGATCATATGGCAGGTTTATAATTAGTTTTCTGAGGAACTGCCATACTGTCTGCCACAATGCCTGCACCATTTTACATTCCCACCAGTAGTGGATGAGGGTTCCTGTTCCTCCACATCCTCTTCAACACTTATAGTCCCAGCCACAAGAGAAAGAGAGAAACTAGATGAGAGAGGGGCCAATGACAGGCAGTTAGTCAACAGGAACCAAGCAAACAGTAGAAATCTAAAATTCCTGAGGGAAAGGGGGCAGATAGCTTTTTTTCCCTTTTTCCTTGCCCCCTTCCCCATGCTGCTGTTTCTGCTGTGTCAATTCACTGTGTGATTTTCTGTATCTGTTAGTCTTTTTGACTTCTAATCTTTCTCCTCTAGGAGTTGCTGGGAATTGATCCTGGTTACCTTTGATGTGGAGAGAGTTTCCTGTCAATTTTGTCACCTCAGTTCCTGGTTTCTTCTGTATTTTACCTTGACTCTCCCCTTCATCTCTCTTTTGTTGCATCATCATCTTGCTGTGTGACTCACTTGGACAGGCACTGGCTCATCACATGTGTACTCAGCTTGCTGAATGGGCATTCAGTTTGCCATGTGGACATTGGCTCACCATATTGGCAGTCATGGGCAATTAGCTCACCACACAGGCACTCGTGGGCACTGAGCTCACTGCTTGGGCACTCAGCTTACTATGCAGGTACTCGTGTGTACTCAACTCACCACATGGGCACTTGGCTCTCAGTGTGGGCACCCACATGGGCCCTTGGCTCACCGTGCAGGCACTTGGCTTGCCACATGGGCACTGGCTCATTGCACAGGCATGCTTTCTGTTCTTTTTCACCAGAAGACCCCGGTAATAGAACCTGGTTCCTCCCATATAGAGGGCAGTGGCTGTATCACTTGAACAACATCCACTTCCCACAAATAGCTTTCTAAAGACTAATTAACCTAAGGAGACAGTTTAGCTCAGTGGAGGCATTCCTGTTTTGCATATACAGGAATTCCCTGATTCAGTTCCTGGGTCTCCTTAGAGAAGTGATCCAGAGAGCGATTCACTGAATTATCAGGCATTCAGCTGATACCTTATGATAGGGAACATAAATATTCTTTTTGCTTTTAGTTTCCTTGGATCTGTTTTTTTTTTTAATATTCCTTTTTTTTTTTCCTTCCTTATTTTACTCAGTAAAACTCAGTACATCACCTGCAGAGGTCAGGCTGCAGGATTATTTATTAACACAAGCAGACTAAAAGGTTCCTTAGTAGCTTCAGAGGGAAGACTGTTTTTCCTGGTCTTTTTTCACTTGTTTCTTGTTTTTTTTTTTTTTTTTTTTTTCTGTTACCCCTGTCTTTGTTTCATTTTTTTTCTTTTACCAAATTTTCCTACATATTTTATCACTTTTCTTTCCTTTATTTTTCTATCTTCTGCTTTCATTGTTTTTCTTACATTCCTGTTCTTGTTGCTTGGATTTCAATTTCTCTTGTTTTTATTTTTTTTCTATTTTTATTCTATATTATTTTCTTTTTTTAACTTTTTTTGCCTCCCTCATCATTTCATTGTAAAAATTCATTCTATATAACTTTCTCTAGTTTGTTTCTATTCCTCTTTTTTATTCTTATTCCTCTGTATTTCTTATGATTTCTTATTCATTTATTTTTTTAGGTCTTGTACAGTTCCACTTTTACAAGGAAATAGATTAAGAAAAATGAAGTGTCAAATTGAAACCTTACAACACACACAAATACAACAAAATAAAACCCTACAGTAGAAAGAGAAGCTAACCACAGAAATAAAAACATCATGATAAATAAATGCCTAGACACTGACCAAAAATTACAAGCCATGTTAAGAAACAGGAAGACATGGCCCAGTCTAATGAACAAACTGAAAAACAGGAGGAGAAGCAGAACATGGAACAACTAATCAGAGATCTCCAAACTAGTAGCATGAAACAATTTGATGAAGTGAAAGAAGAGATTAAGAATATTAAGGCACTGGGAGAATAAACTAAAGAAAATGTGAGCATAAGTAAAAACTTAGATGTGTTGAAAATGAATGGCAAAGTGCAAGAAATAAAAAATATACTGGAAGCATATAACAGTAGATTTGAACAGACAGAGGAATCAGTGATGTTGAAGATAGTATAGGTGAAATCAGACAGATCGTAGAACAGATAGATAAAGAGATAGAAAAAATCCAGCAGAAATTTAGGGATTTGAATGAAAACACAAATGCACAAATGTACACATAACAAGCAATATGAAATGCACAAACATATGCATTATAGGCATCCCAGAAGGAGAAGTGAAGGGAAAGAGTGCAGAAGGAGTGTTGGAGGAAATAATGGCTGAAAATTTCCAACTCTATTGAGGGACAAGGACATACATGCCCAGGAAGGACAGCACACCCCAAAGAGTATAAATCCTAACAAGCGTACCAACTAAGACACATTCTTGTCAAATTGCCCATTGCTTAAGACAGAGAAAAAGCACTGAAAGCATCAAGAAAAAAAAGAGTTCTATCACAAACAAGGGAAGTTTGATAAGAGTAAGTGCTGATATTTCATATAGAACCACGGAGGCAAGAAGGCAGTGGTATAAAATAGTTAATGTGCTAAAAGAAAAACTTCCAGGCAATAATTCTTTTTCCAGCCAAGCTGGCATTCAAAAACGAGGGAGAATTGGGATTGCATTGAATCTGTGTGTCAATTTGAATAGAATTGACATCTTACTGAAATTTAGTCTTCCAATCCATGACCATGGAATGTTCCAGTTATTTAGACCTTTTTAGATTTCTTTCAACACTGAGTTGCAGTTTTCTGAATACGATGCTTTACATCTCTGGTTAAGTTTATTCCTATTTGAGTTTCATCTGTTATATTTAATTTTCATCACTCTTTTGACACTTTCCATTATTTTTATTGATATAATCGTCATTTCTAGACTCTTTAATGCCTCTCTCTCCTGACTTTTCTTTTCAGGCTCTAGCATACCCTTTAGTATTTCATATTAATGTTATTATACTTTTTCAATTCTTATATCTTGCTTTTCCTGGCCTTAATCTTTTTCATTCAAGGGCATTAGACAATAAGGAAATAGAGTAAGAAGAAAAAAAGGTCAAAGAGAAAACTTAACACACATGAAAAACAGCAACTAAATAAAACCTGAACAAGAGGGAGAAGCTAATCAACTGAACAAACCCAACAAATTAAATGATGACCAGAGAGCAACAAAAAATTACAAGCCATACCAACAATCATGAAACACAGCCCAGTCCAGTGAACAAACTAAAAACCTGGAAGTGGAGCATATTATTGAACAGCTAATCAAAACTGTGGAAAAAATATCATGGGTCCACTTAATGAACTTAATTAAGTGAAGGAAGAGATTAAGCATATTAAGAAAACACTTGCTGAGTACACAGAATAAATTATAAATATAAGCAAAAAGATTACAGGTATGATGGTGATGAATGGCACAATTCAAGAAAACAAAAATACACTCTCAGCAAATAACAGCAGATTTGAAAAAGCAGAGGAAAGAACCAGTTGTGTGGA
Organism: Dasypus novemcinctus; assembly: GCF_030445035.2. Taxonomy (NCBI): domain Eukaryota; kingdom Metazoa; phylum Chordata; class Mammalia; order Cingulata; family Dasypodidae; genus Dasypus; species Dasypus novemcinctus. Next base: position 56,403,164 of record NC_080691.1, on the reverse strand, counting down.
AGACAGTGCATCTGAAATCAGGTAGTAGAAATGATAATTAAAAAGATTAAAAAATCAAGTAGGGAATAAGGGATTTGAATCACAACTCAGAAGCACAAACATACACATTATAGACATCCCAGAATGAGAAGAGAAGTGAAAGGGGACAGAGCTGGTGTTGGAGGAAATAATGGCTGAAAACTTCCCAAACGTTTTGAGGGAGATGGATGTACCTGTCCAGGAAGCACAGCACACCAAGCAGTACAAATCCCAACAGACCTCCAAGACATATACTTGTCAAATTATCCAATGAGCAAGACAAAAAATATGGACGGGAACAAAGACAAAGAGATCCTTCACATAGAAGTTTAATAAGATTAAGTGCTTATTCTCATCTGAAACCATGGAGACAAGAAAGCAGTGGTATGACATAATCAAAGTATTAAAAAAAAATCCAGCCAAGAATACTTTATCCAGCAAAGCTGTCATTCAAAAATGATGGGATGGTTTAAAATATTCAAAGATAGAAACAAAGAGAATATGCCAATATGAAACCTGACCTTGAAGAAATACTAAAAGGAGTTCTGCATGAGGAAAGAAAATAACTAGAGAGAAAGAATGGAGGAGAGTGGATAAACAACTAAAAAGACAAAAAGAATTAAAAGCAATGTATGAAATACACAAATCCAAAGAAAATATGGCTAATATAAGTAGTTCCTTGAGAGTAATAACACTGAATATTAATGGATTAAACTTACCAGTCAAGAGACAGAGATTGGCAGAATGGATAAGGAAATATGACCCATCTATATGTTGTCTAAAAGAAACCCACCTTAGACCTAGGTATTCAAGGATGTTGAAACTCAATGGCTAGAAAACTGTCTTACGAGTAAGTAATAAACAAAATAGTGCAGGAATAGCTATACTAATATCTAAAATAATAGACTTTAAATGCAAAAGTATTAAGAGAGACAAAGATGGACACTATAAATTAGTAAAAGGGGTAATCATTTAAAAAGAAAGAACAATCATAAACATTTCTGCACCTAAACAGGGTGCCTCAAAGCATGTGGCACAAATACTGGAAAAATTAAGTTGAGGAATAGGTGCCTCTACAATTAAAGTGGTGGTATTTAATATACCATTATTATCATTAAACATCTCAACAGAAAAGCAATAAAGAAACAAGGACTTTAATATATTAGAGGATCTGGACCTAAAGGACATATAGAGGACCTGGACCTAACACTCAAATACAGCAGGATAAACATTCTTCTCAAGTGCACATGGCTCATTCTCCAAGATAGACTGCATGCCAGGCCATAGAGAGAGTGTCAGTGAATTCATAAAGATTGAAATCATACAAAATAATTTTTCTGACCACAGTGGAATGAATCTGGAAATCTGCAAGAACCAGAGAGCAAGATTAGGCACAAAGGTATGGAAGTTAAGCAACACACTCAGACAAATAGTGCATCAAGGAGTAAACCTGAAAAGAAATCAGTAACTACCTTGAAAGTAATGAAAATAACAGCACAATGTGTAGCAAACTTATGGGGAACATCAGAAGCTATACTGAGAGGAAAATTCATAGCCATAAATTAATACATCAAAAAAGAAGAAAGCACTAAAATTGATGACCTAACTGCACACTGTATTAATTAGTAAAAAAAAGAAAAACAAAAACAAAACGCAACAAGCTAACTGCAAAAGAAGGAAAGAAATAACAAAGATTAGAACAGAACTAAATGAAATAGAAAATTAAAAAGAACTAGAAGAAAATAAGCAAGACAAAGAGCTGGTTCTTTGTGAAGATCAATGAAGTTAAACCCTTAGCTAGACTAACAAAGAAAAAAAGAGAGAATGCTAATTCACAAAAAGGAGCTATCACCATTGACCCCACAGAAAGAAAGAGTATCATAAAAGGATATTTTGAAAAACTATGTGCCAACAGGAAGTACAATTTAGAATAAATGGACAAATTCCCAGAAACACATAAGTAACCTACATGGACAAAAGAAGAAATTGATGATCTCAACAAAACAATCAGAAATAAAGAGCTAGAATCAGCCATTAAAAACCTCCCAACTAAGAGGAACCCAGGATGAGACTACTTCACAGGTGAATTCTACCAAACATTCCAGAAAGAACTAACACCAATCTTGCTTAAACTCTTCCAAAAACTGTAATAGAAGGAACATTGCCTAATTCATTCTATGATGTCAATATTACCCTAAGTGACAAAGCCAAACAAAGACACCACAAAAAAGGAAAATTATAGACCAGTCACTCTTAATTTACCTAGATGCTAAAATCCTCAACAAATACTTGCTTAGCATATTCAACAACACATCAAAAGAATTATGCACCATATCCAAGTGGGTTTCATCCTTGGTATGCAAGGATGATTCAGCATACCAAAATCAATAAATGTAATACACCTTATAAACAGAAAGAAAGGAAAAAATCACATGATCATATCTATAAATGCATAAAAGGCATTCCACAAAATAGAACACCATTTCCTTTTAAACTCATTGCAAAAGACAGGAATAAAAGGAAACTTGCTGAGCATGATACAGGTTATATATGAAAAACCCAAAGCTAAAATCATATAAATGTTGAAAACCTAAAATCTTTCCCTCTAAGATCAGGAACAAGACAAGGATGCCCACTATCAACCCTCCTATTTAATATTGTGTTAGAAGTACTTGCTGAGAACAAAGGCAAAAAAGAGATATAAAGGGCATCCAAATTGGAAGGGAAGAAGGAAGATTTTCCCTATTGGCAGATGACATGATCCTATACATAAAAAGCCCTGAGAAATCTACAACAAAGCACCTAGAAAGTATAAATGACTTCAGTAAAGTTGCAGGGTGTGAAATCAATGCACAGAACTCAGTAGCATTTCTTTAAGCAATAATGAGAAATCTGAGGAGGAAATCAAGAAAAATTTACTATTTAAAATAGTAAATAAAAGTCAAATACCTAAGAATAAATTGAAATATATTCATAACAGATTTTATACACAGAAAACAACACAACACTGTTAAAGAAATTAAGAAGACTTAAATAAATGGAAGAATATTTCCTGTCCATGGATAAGAGATCTAAATATTATTAAAATATCTGTCTTACCCAAACTGAACTACAGATTTAATGCAATTCCAATAAAAATGAACCATGTATTTTTTTAATGAACTAGTATAAAAACTATGAAATTTATTTGGAAAGGAAAAGGTCCCCTAAATAGCCAAAGGTATATGGAAAAAGAAAATGAAATTTGAGGAATCACACTACCTAACTTTAAAAGATACTACAGGAGGGGCAGGGCAAGATGGCATCTGAGAGAGTGCACCTTTATCATCTCTCCTGCAAAGAACCAGCTGAGTGGGGATGGAATTCTGCCAGAGTGGGCAGTTTTATGAACCTACAAAGCAGGAGGTATCTGGATGTCAATCTGGAGAGACTGCAACAAAAGTAGTGCTTACTCAAGGTAAAACCATGGTTTTTAAATATGGAAGCTGGAAGCTGTGGGAAGGCAGAAACCTTTCCCTAGGGCTGATGACTGCAGTGTTCCCTGAAAACTGCCATTTACATGGCAGTGTTCCTGAGCCCCATGTTCCCCAAAGGCGCAATCCCCAAGCTCCTTTTCCCTGAACCTCAAGTGTCTGAAAGCCACATTCCCCATAACACATGTTTCCCAGACGCACATATGCTGATCCCACATTCTCCCGGGCCTGTGTTCCCAAAGCCCAGCCCTCCATGACCTCTGGCATTCCCCTAGCCCTCCAGTATCAGACTAACTCGGGGAGTGTAAGGGTTTTGGTTGGGGGTGCAGAGGGGCCTGAGGAGTGCAGGTTCAATTTTCTGGTCCCCCCTTTTTTCGAGCTTGGAGGAGCATATCAGCCAGCCTGGGGAGAGCCTAGGAAGTGAGGAGAGGTGACTCTGCTGAGAGAGCCCAATTTACCTAAACTCCCTGGGATAGGAAACTTGGTCTGGGAGAAGGTGGAGTCAGAAAATTAACTACCCCCCCATAGCACACCAAAGGGAGAGGGATGGTTGGATGTGCTTTGCAGCCTTCCAATAGCATATTTAGGGTTCCTGGTAAGGGGTGAGTGTTCTCTCTCAAGAAACTAAGAGTCATTATTTTCTATGGTGAAATGGTTCATCAGGATCCAATTTGAATCTCTGAGGGGAGTCATCACACAGACTTCCTGTTGCCTTGGGAGAGAGGGAAGTGAGATAGTGAGAATGGGGGACTGTCAGACTCCTAAGCAATTTATTCAATTGCAAAGAGATTCCTTGCTTTAGGTCTTATCTGGATATTTTTTTGGTTTGTTTTCTTGTTTTTCCTTCCTCTTTATTCCCCCATAGCAGCCCCCCCCTTTTTTTTTTCTTGCATGCTTCCTCACCCCCCCTTTTTTTTCCTTTTTTTAATATTAGGTTTTCCAGGCAGTGTTTCTTATTTTCTGTGCTTCCTCATTCTCAATTTCCTCTTTTCTGTGTGTACTGATTTTGGCTACCAATGCTATCCCCTTTCCTTTACATTTTTTATGCTCTATTGTCTATTTGTTTCTCTTACATTCCATCTCTCTCTGTTTAGCCCCCAATTTTTCTGACTTTTTTTCTAATTCCTCTATTTTGTTTTCTATCATTTATTCACTCTTTATATTATTGTCCTTTCTTTTCTCTTCCCATCTTTCATGACCATACTGACCTTTTAATTTATATTATATTCCTCCCAATAGCCAGTTTATTATCTCATTGTAGGTAATCACTTTTTTAGTGTTATAACTCTATACAACTTACATGAGTTTAATATGCAATCTCCTAGATCTCACATGGTTCTTCTGCTAACATTTACTATCAATACTACTATTATACTTTTTCTTTTCTTACCCCTTTTGCTTTCCCTGGCCCTAATAGCCTTCAAGGGAACTTAGATAAGAACAAGGAAATAGAATAAGAAGAATAAAATGACAAAGATAAGACTTAACATGCACAGAAAAACTAAATAAACTCTGAGACTAGACTAAGTAATCAGCTTGATAAACCCATCAAGATGGAATAATGAGGGAAGTGGCCTTAGCCCAAAAGATAAGGCATCTGCCTACCACATGGGAGGTCCGTGATTCAAACCCTGGGCCTCCTTGACCCATGTGGAGCTGGCCCTTGCGCAGTGCTGATGCATGCAAGGAGTGCCCTGCCACGGAGGGGTGTCCCCCGCAAAGGGGAGCCCCATGCACAAGGAGTGCACCCCATAAGGAGAACTGCCCAGTGCGAAAGAAAATGCAGCCTGCCCAAGAATGATGCCACACACATGGAGACCTAACAGAGCAAGCTGATGCAACAAAAAAAAACAGATTCCCAGTGCTGCTGATAAGGATAGAAGTGGTCACAGAAGAAAACACAGTGAATGGACACAGAGAGCAGACAAATGGGGGGCAGGGGGAAGGGGAGGGAAATAAATTTTTAAAAATTAAAAAAATTAAAAAAATTTTTTAAAATTGAATGATGACCATTCAGCAACAAAAAATACAAACAATACCAATAATCAGGAAAACATGGCCCAATCTGATGAACAAACTAAAACCAGGAAAAGGGGAAGAACATTAAGCAACTAATCAAAGGTCTCAAAACATATATCATAGACCAATTTAATGAGGTGAAGGAAGAGATTATGGATATTAAGAAAACACTTGGAGAACATACAGAAGAATTTGTAATTATGTGCAAAAGGAAAACAGATATGATGGTGATGAACAGAACAATCCAAGAATTCAAAAATACAATGTCAGCAATTAACTGCAGACTTGAAGAGGCAGAGGAAAGAATTACTGATAAGAGTACATCTGAAATCAGATAGTAGAACTGATTAGTAAAAAGATAGAAAAATCGAGCAAGGACTTTGGGACATGAGTGACAACACAAAACAGGCAAATATATGCATTATAAACATCTCAGAAAGAGAAGAAGAGAGAAATGGGGTAGAAGGGATGTGTGAGGAAATAATGGCTGAAAACTTCCCAAACTTATTGAGGGAGATGGATGTATATGTCCAGGAAGATCAATGCACCCCAAACAGCATAAATCCCAACAGGACTACCCCAAGACATGTACTTGTCAAATTATCCAATGCTCAAGACAGAGAAAACACTAAAAGAAGTGAGAGAAAAGAGAACCATCACATTCAAAGGAGAATCCATAAGATTAAGTGCTGATTTATCTTCTGAAACTATGGAGACAAGAAGGCAGTGTTATGACATAATCAACATAATAAAACAGAAAAAATTCATACCAAGAATATCCAGGAAAGCTAGTATTTAAAAATGATGGAAAATTCAAAATATTCACAGATGAAAAATAAGAGAGTAGGCCAATAAGAAACCATCCCATCAAGAAATACTATAGGGAGTTCTGCAGGAGGAAAGAAAAAAACAGGAGACACAGAGTTGGAGGAGAGTGTAAGAAAACATAAAAAGACCAAAAGAGAAAAAATATGACAAACACAAATCCAAAGAAAATATGGCTAATATAATTAATTCCTTGAAATTAATAACACTGAGTGCCAATGGGTTAAACTCACCTATTAACAGACACTGATTGGGAGATTGGATAAGGAAATATGACCCATCTATATGCTGTCTACGAGAAACACGTCTTAGACCCAGGGATTCAAGGTAATTGAAAGTAAATGGCTAGAAAATCTTATAGGCAAACAATAACCAAAAAGGGCAGGAGTAGCTATATTAATATCAGACAAAACAGACTTTAAATGCAAAACTATTGTGAGAAAAAAGATGGACACTACATATTAGTGAAAGGGATAGTTTTTCAAGGAGAAATAACAATGATAAACATTTTTGCCCCTAAAGTGTGCCTCCAAATATGTGAGGCAAGCACTGGAAAAACTAAGGGAAGGAATAGATGCTTCTGTAATTATAATGGGGGAATTTAATAAACCACTATCACCATTGAACAGAACATCTGAACAGAGAATCAATTAAAAAATCAAAGATTTTGAACAGTATATTAGAAGAGCTGAACCTAATAGACACATACAGAAAATTACACCTAAATACAGCAGGATATACATGAATCATTCTCCAAGACAGTCCACAGGCTAGGCCACAAAGAAAGTCTCAATGAATTCAGAAAAATTGAATCATGGAAAACCATTTCTCTGAACACAGTGGAATGAAGCTGGAAATCTGCAAGGGTCAGAGACCCAGATTTGGCACCAAGATATGGAAGTTAAACAACAAACTTTTAGAAAAACAGTGGATCAAGGAGGAAATCTCAAAAGAAAACAATTACTACCTTGAAAAAAGTGAAAATGATAACAATGTATCAAAACATGGGATGCAGGAAAAACTTTATTGAGAGGGAAATTCATAGTCATAAACTCATACATCAAAAAAGAAGAAAAACCCACAGCTAACATGATTTGCATTAGTGAAATCCTAATATCTTTCCCTCTATGTTCAGGAACAAGACAGAGACACCCACTATCACCCCTTCTCTTTAACATTCTGTAGGAAATACTCACTCAAGCACTAAGGGAAGAACCAGATATAAAAGGCGTCCACATTGGAAAGGAATAAGTCAGAATTGCACTATTTGGAGACAACATGATAAAAAACATAGAATTCCCTGAGAAGTCTCCAGCAAAGCTTTTATAACTGTTAAATGAGTTTGGTAAAGTCACAGGTTATAAGATCAATGTGCAAAAGTCAGTAGCACTTCTGTACGCCAATGATGAGCAATTTGAGGAGCAAATCAAGAAACAAATACCATTTACAATAGTAAATTTAAAAATCAAATACCTAGGAATAAATTTAAGTAAAGATGTAAAAGAAAATTACACAACGCTATTGAAGGAAATCAAAGAAGACAAAATAAATGGAAGAATATTCCCTGTTCATGCAGAGGAGCAGTAAATCTTAAGATATCTATCCTACCAAAACTGATCTACAGATTCAATGCAATCCCAATAAATATCAACATAGCATTTTTTAATGAAGAAGAAAAACTAACTATGAAATTTATTTGGAAAGGAAAGTGGCCTCAAATAACCAAAGACACATTGAAAAAGAAAAATGAAATTGGAGGAATCACACTACATGACTTCAAAATATACTGCAAAGCTGCAGTAGTGAAATTGGCATTTTTTGGCAAAAAGATATACGTACTGACCAATGGAAGCAAATTGAGAATTCTGATATAGATCATCATATATGCAGTCATATGATATTCAGCAAGGCCACCAAGCCCGCTCAACTGGGAGAAAATGGCCTCTTCAACAAATGGTGCCTGGAGTATTGGACATCCATATGCAAAAGAATGTAAGAGGATTACTATCTCACACCTTATACAAAAATCAACTCATAATGGATCAAAGACCTAAATATAAGAGCTAAGATCATAAAGACCTTGGAAAACAATTTAGGGAAGCATCTACAGGATGTAATAGTAGGAAATGGCTTCATGGACTTGAAACCAATAGCATGAGCAGCAAAGGAACAAACAGATAAATGGAACTTCCTCAAAATTAAAGCCTTTTGCACCTCAAAGGACTTTGTTAAGGGAGTGAAGACAACCTACCCAGTGGGAGAAAATATTTGGTAGCCATATATCTGATAGGAGACTACTATCCTGTGTAGATAAAGAACTCCTATATCTTGAAAATAACAAGACAAAAAACCCATTTTAAAATGGGCAAGAGATTTGAGCAGACACTTCTCCAAAAAAGAGGTACAAATGGCTAAAAAGCGCATGAAAAAATGCTCAAAATCATTAGCTATTAGGGAAATGCAAATCAAAACTACAATGAGATACCATCTTACTCCCACAAGACTGGTGGCTGTCTTAAAAACAAGACTAACAGCATTGGAGAGGATTTGGAGGAATGGGAACACTCATCTGCTGGTGGGAATGCAGAAGGATGCAGCCATTCCGGAGGACAGTTTGGCAGTTTCTCAAAAAGTTAGCTATATATTTGCTGTATGACCCAGCAATCCCACTGATGTAGGCTATGGGTGGGAGGCTCTTTGTCTCTTCAGAGATAACCTAAGCTGTCTGTCCTGACTTGTGGGTATGGGACAGTAAGAAGCTGCAGTCCTGCCCTTGGTGACCATGGCAATGCCTCCAGTCCAGGGAGGCCATTTAGCAATGCAAACTCTATATACATACCAGTCAGTCCAGGGAAACTCTGATCGTAGTGATGCCAAAACTTAAGGGAACTTGGACTTGGCCTTGAATGGGAAATATAATATAGCCTGTGCATAAATTCAAAATCATCTAATTCTGTATGCAAGTGTGCGTAGTCTCTAGAAATCCAGTTAAAGTGATATGAACTTTGAATATTCAGAAAGGATATAAGGCTAAATGTGTAATTTGCATCCAGACAGAATGTGGGCAAGATGCTAATTCAAGCTCACCTGAAATGAGGGTGATATGTTAATTCGAAACTTATCTGGTACTCAGGCAAATACTTAACTCACAAAGAAAGCAGTTTTCTTTGATGAAAGCACCATTTGACTCCCCACCCTGTATAAAAAGCACTTGGAAATTTTGTTCGAGGCTCAGGTTAGAAACAGAAAGCTCTGGAGTCCGGCCAGCCATCAGTAAACCATTTTTCTTTCTCAAAATCATTCCTGAGTCCTGGCCTTTCTATACACAAATAATTGAACCTCTCTCAAATTCTACAATATTCCCCTTGACTTAACTTAAATTTCTGAGAATTCCCAGGCAAATTATCTCCCCACCCTCCATCATGTAAAGTCCCAGCTTTAATGGGAAGGAATTAGAAAGCTTGGCTCTCTATAGGAGCAACATCCAAGTGCCTTATATTTTTTTTTGGTGTAGCATCAAAGATCAGTTCCCTTCTCTCATGTCATGTCCCTTAATAATTATTATTCTGTTACATAAAATGCCATCAGTTTATCCTTCATATAGGTTTTCAATATAATAAAATATGATAAAAGTAACAGTTGACAATGCATTTTTAATCCAAATAAAATTCCTAGTATGTTTATATTTAATTAAATCCTTTTCATTTTCTCATGCCAGTACTGACCACTCATTTGTCACATACTCTTTATCCCTAACATCATCAAATGTTCTCTATAAATATAATATTAATCTCCCTCTAATAGTTTTCTGTGAATCAAGTAAGATCATCAAGAAGAACTTGTGAGGAAGCAGCTGTGACTCAAGTGATTGGGCTCCTGTCTACCATAGAGGAGGTCCACGGTTTGATACCTAGGGCTTCCTGGTAAAGGCAAGCTGGCCTACATGGTGAGCTGGCCCATGCAGAGAGTTGGCCCATGACTCTCCATGCAGAGAGTCCTTGCCCACATGAAGTGCTGGCCTAAATGGAGAACTGGTTAGAAAGATGATGCCAAAAAAAAGAGACACAGAGGAGAGACAGTGAGACACAGCAGACCAGGGAGTTGAGGTGGTGCAAGTCCTTGACTCTGGCAAGTCCCGGGATTAGTTCCCAGACCACCTAATGAGAAGACAAGCAGATACAAGAACACACAGTGAATGGACCCAGAGAGCAGACAACAGGGGAGGAAGGGGGGAGAAATAAATTTAAAAATCTTTTAAAAAATTGTGATATTCTAATCTTTCCTGAGCCTCCATAGGCATCCAAAGGTAGAGCTTATCTGAGGTCCTGAGAAGGAGGCCAAACCTAATCAGTCATGTGCTTAACCTCATGTTCCAGTGCATTCTGGGAAGCAGAGCATGCCTCCACATGCCTCCTCTGAGCTCTGGATCTCCATGTGGGAGACAACTTTCTCATCAGTGTGGCTTTTGTTAAATAGAGAGTGCTCCTGTTCCCAGTTATGCAGGCTAAAGTATGCCTATAGGACCCAGTGCAGGGGCAGAGACAGCCTTCAGAACATGAAAATCTCCCACAGCCTACCTGGCTATTTGTCTCTTGTATTTTCTGAATAGAAGATGATGGGAGAGGCTGGAAGATGAGCAGGATGGACAGTGATGGGAACGTCATCCAAGTGCCCTTGTCCCAAATTATGAGGCAACAATTGGCCTGTCAAGTATTACTGCTCCTCCCTGGGGTAGAGTGTGCATTTTCCAAGATTTTACTGACTAAGCTGCTCTGTATTTAGCTGTCTATTTCAAAAAACTTTATCCTTGGGTTAAGGTTTTTATTCCTTAGTGAAGCAGAAGTGGTTCTGGACATTTGTTCCATGATAAACTCTTTCTCCTTCCACTTTCTATTGGATCCCACCACTACCCTTAGGATAATGGTGTAATTTGCTTTTTCCCATGCAGAATAATTGTTTTGTTTTGTAGTGGAACCTAGGAGATGGTTGTGGGTGTGTTTCTACAATAGTTGCTGTCCCTCTCCCAGAACATCACTGGTGAATAAACTATTATTTGTTTTGTGTCATGTTGTTCTGTGTAGCTTTTTGGTATGCTTCCCTAATTTTGGAGAAAAAGCCTGAAAGACTGTACGGATATGGCTCTTGTTAGCTTCACTGGAGAAACTTATCACACTCAGTGTTTAGACATTTATTGACAATTATTGGTTTCATTTTCTTACTAATTTATATATTACCTGTTGATAACTGGGCCAAAATTAGTTTTAGTTGTGTTCTATTTCTCTGTATTAGCAACCACTGTCTCTCAAGATGTTAAGGTTTTTCTTAGCTTTGTGATATCAGTCTTTGGACATGTTGAGTACATTTTGATAATTTGCAGTTTTTCAACAGAAGACTGGTTTTGTTTGCTTTCCAAATACATGTTTATTCTTTGCTCTTTAGTGGAGCTAGGCAGATGAATGTGGATATATTTCTACACTGGATGCTCCCCGTTTCTCCAGGCATCACTTGTGGAGGGGAGTTTTGTTTGTTTTGCCTGTTTTATGCTGTTTTTTCAGGAGTCTTCTCCTGCTTCTGTAGGAAAAGCATGCAATATTATGGTGATCTGCAGTGATCTATCCTCAACCTAACAGATTTGCGAACCGTGAAATTTGAATTTATCAAAATGAACTAGTGCTTTAAGGGAATAAACATTAAGAGTGAAAAGGTAAAATCAAAAGAATGGGAAAAAAACATTTATAAATCATACATCTATTAATTGACTTGTTAATGACTTATGTTAATATGTTAATGACTTACATCTCAACAAAAAAATGGCATAAATAAGATGCACAAATGGTTAATAAGTAAATGAAAAATAGTGTTGCATGATTTAACACTATGGAAATATAATCAAATCTCCATTAAAATACCACTACACACCCATAAGAAAGAGTAGAGTCAAAAATTAGAGTAGCAACAATTATTTGAGAGAATATGGATAAATAGCAACCCTATTACAATGCTGGTATGAATGATAAATAATCAAAACTCTTTGAAAAACAGACCTGAAGGTCCTCAAATTATTAAATAAAAAAACCGTAATGTGAACCTACAATTCCACTTCTAGATATATACCCAATAATACCAAAAATAGGGATTCAAATTATATATTTGTATAGCAAAGTTTACAGCAGCCTCATTTACAAAAGCTAAACATTTTAGGCAATCCAAATGTTCATCAACAGATGAGAGCATAAAAAATGGATTCACACAATGGAATATCAGATACTTGCACAAAGGGGAAGACATGCTATAACATGTATGAACACTGAAATATGCATTTGAATTAAATAGGTCAATACAAAGGGAAAAGTGTTGTCTGATTTCACTCATATGGAATGCCTAGAAAATGAAAATTCATTGGTACAAGAAGTAGATAAGAGATTACTAGATTCAGGGATGAGTGGGAAGTGAATTTTTAATGGGCACAGACTTTCTGTTTCATGTGATGAAAATATTTGGTAATGTTTGTTGGTGATTCTAGCATAAAATTATGAATTGAATGAATATCCCTCAATTGTATACATAAAAGTGGTTAAGTTCAACTGTTGTATTGTACAAATGTCACATGAATAACTTATTTTGTTATAAAATAGAAATGAAGTGTTCATATTTGCTATAATATGGATGAATGTGGAAAACAATATGATAACTGAAATAACGCAATCATGAATTACAATATAAATTATTTCCATTCATATCAATACCAAGAATAAGGATAATTATAGAGATAAAAAGTAGATTTATTGATTATTGAGGCTAAGTGGGAGATAGAAGGATATGAGGATGTTAGGTAGATGTATGTTTTTTCTTTATGAGTTAATAAAAATATTCTAATATCTAATATCGGCAGCATATATGTGTCGGTAACATTTTTAATTAAATTATATCTTTAAATATATGAACTTTATGGTATATGGTTTATATTTTAATAAAACTTTCTTTTTAAAAAAGTAGCTGAATTATTCCTTGGAGAGAAGGGAATGGGTGGGAGGCAGAAATTAAAGAGTAGTGAGTGAAAACTTTTAGAACTTCACTGTCTGTGTAGTGGTGAAAGGTTACACATGTGTACACATTTGTAAAGACTTACCATATGTTATATTTAAATATGTGATGATTATCATATGTCAATTGTGCTTCAAGAATGCTAATACAAATAAACCAATGGATAGATGAATAGAATGGAGGGATAGCAGGATAAGTCTTGACCTGTGAAATGCCAGACAGTACTTTAAATACATCTGCATTATCTCTATATTCTTTAGGTAGACACTAAAGATGCAGCAACATTACACCATGTTCTCATTACACAAAGAGGGATCTACACATCTATCAAGGAATACTCTGTCCTCTTGTAGGTTCAGGGGAGCCATGGGGTCTAGTGGTGAGGAACACAGGCCAGACACTAGGCTTGCTATCACCAAAGACTTTGGGCATTGGTCAACCATTCTAACTTTCTGTTTGAAATTTTACATCCATACATATGTATAAGTGAAATAAGATCAAGGCTTCAAAGTGTTTATTCCAGCATTATCACATAGCAATATTGTCCCAAATGTTGTCATTGCCATTCAACTACCCCACGACACTCATACCTGCTCTGGGGCACTTCCCTTTTCCAAAGATCTACTCAGAGAGCTATCAGTATAGTAGGAAGACTTGCAAATAGTTTCTCACCAGTTGCTTATGTAAACCAGCCCATCCCTAATCCTGCGGCTCTGGGAGTGGATCCTCAGTCCAGGGGTATGCAAGTGTTCCAATTTGTTGATCAGGAATGAACACAGATGAATCACATGGCATTAGTTCTGAGCTGGGCTTTCCCAGCACTATTTTAAAAGATCAATTTATGGGGAAGAAAGAAACATTAAGCATGTGAGTTGATATGAGTGAAAGAATCAAGGGAAAAGTATGGCCATTTTCCTGACCAGGATGTCTGTGTGTTCAGGTGTTCTGTTGGTGGAGTCTAGGTGAAAATTCATACAGCAAAGAGTGTCTCTGGCACTTTCCTTGGAAGCTTCTAGATGCAACCCCAGTAGCTGCAACATGAACTGGAACCCACAGGCTCCAGGAATCAACTCCAGTGTGTATCCAACATTAGTAATTCTGCCATTGCCACAATGCAGAACCCTGAAGGGCCAATTCACTATCCCCAGACAGTTTCCTGTGAACGCTCTGTGTCTGCAGATGGATACACAGAACCAAGAACACAGCCCTGCATTGCTGAGGCAGACATTGTGAGGGGAGGCAGTGGGAGCCCAGACTCAATCCTACCGTGCAAGTGAGTCTGGAGGTGGTCAGGATCCAGGGTAAGTCAGCATCCACTGAGCACATTTCACTCCCCCAGGAACAGGGAAGAGGGAGGTTAAAGCTGGTTTCCTGTTAGGACTGGGACTTCCACTAAATCTAATTTTCCTACTGGGAACCTCTCTAGTCTTAAGACTGTGTTGCTTCCACTGAGGTGTTTGAAATAGGAAAGTTTTATTGTATTCAGGGGAAACATTCTGTCACACAGACTCTCCTTATGAAAGCATAAATGGCTCTCCCAGTGATCTCCAGGATCAGATATTTGAAGCAGCTCAGGGCAGCCTGGTGAAACTTTTCTAATCAGGTTCAGAAAGAGACATCAGTGGGATTCTCCATGCAGGACTATCTTTCTAAATCATCTTGGTATCAAGAGAGGGTCTATGCCAGGGTCAGATCCTATAAACCATAATGGAATTCATTTCTAATTTTCCTCCTCACACAGAGTGTGCATGTCAGACTCAGCACTGGTTTCTGGTTGTCTCCTTTTTCTACAACCCATTTTAACTTTCCCTGTTATAGTAAGGCTATTTGGATTTACCACAGCCAAAATTGTACATCAAATGACTCTGTTGTCTCCAAGGATATGTTCTAACTTAGTATGGCTTCCAAGCTTAGTCGTTGGCTCAGAGAGGTCCTTGGGTCTCCTGTTTTTCATACAACCATGGAGTTGCGCTCCAATAAGAGCAGCTGGTCCCTCAGTGCTTTATATCCCTATGTGTGAAGGGATAGGAGGGACATTTTCATGGCTAGCACACTATGTACTGCTTTTAACACTAGAAAATATTTTAATTTTTCTCATTTTGATGACATCGACTCACACCTGTGCTGCAAATAACTTTAATAGATCACATTCAACCAATTACTTTATTCATGGATGCTGTGTAGTTTATCATATTCAACTTAATTGTGTTATTCCTGGAAGCTGTGTATATGCTGTTGTTTACATGCATCTTTCTCTTTGAGAGTTGTTAAAAGTAGAGTATTGACATGTGTTCCCAATTTCATTGATTTCCTTCTGTATACAGAGATCATGGAACAGAAGAAGATAGTCCTTTTCCATACACTGTTCCTTGCTTTCCCATTAGAATAGAAGATATTTACCTAAATGCTCAGTGTGGAGGAGACATCAGATCTGCAATTCTAGGTGTTTACAGAGAACACCAACTGCAGCTAAACAGATTCAGGGCATTCCACATATTGGGGGAACTCAAGCTGTGTCTGCCTTTGAGTGCTGTGTATGTCTATGTAATTATGAGTTCAGAATTCAAGAATAATTAAGTCTGACATATCTTAGTTCTTTATGCAGCTCAGAATCCTAGGAAATAGAAGTTGTAATGTAATCTCCATCTTTATAACACTTGTTTCTCTTTCTTGCATGTTGCAAGTTTGATTAGAGATAAGTGCTATATTTGGCACCTTCTATCATCAGAATCTGCTGTTTTTTTTATAGTAAACTAAAAAAAAACTGTGCTGCGGTCACCCCTCGGCTGAAGTGTGGTTTGCTGGCCTGGCGGGGGAGCAGCCACAGCAGGCCAAGCCGCTGCCCCCATAATAGGGTGGCTGGTCGGACTCACCGCCACCCCTGAAGGGAGCTCGGCATGGGCGCAGAGTGCCCTCGGGTCTCCCCTTCTCGGCAGCCATGATTCCGCGGCCGCCCCTCCTCCCGGATGGCGCCACACGATGCCTTGTGGGGCGGCACCCTTCTTCTTCTTTCTCCCTGCGCAGGCGCAGGGCGGAAAATTCCAATCTGCCCTTTTCCCCTCCCCCGACAGCAGCAACAGCCAGGCGTGGGCGGAAAAATCCAGTCTGCCCTTTTCCCTCCCCCCTGACAGCAGCAACAGCCAGGCGTGGGCGGGAAACTCAAGTCTGCCCTCTACCCCAGCAACAGCAGCCACCAATCCCTAAACCCTGCCACTTCCCCCAGCAACAGCAACAGCCAATCCCTAACCACCACCCCTCCCCCGTCCAGTACCGCCCACTGACCTTTCTCCGGCAACCAATCAGAACAGGGCGTGGCTTCAACCAATCAGTCTTCCCTAGCCCCTATAAAACTGTTGCCTCTCCCTCAATAAAGTGGACTTGCGTGTTTACCTGGTCTCCGTGGTAGTTCTTCTGCCGTGCGCCCTCCATTCCTGAGAGCCCCTGACAAGGGCCTGGCCTCCCTTGTCCCCAGTTTGTCGCCTGCTTCTCCGGGCGACCCCTTCATCGCCGGCTTCGCCGGGCGACCCCGTCAGCCGAACCACACAACCCCTGTGAGACCGATCCCTCGTCTGCTGCCGGACCGACCCCTCGTCGCAAGCGGGACCGACCCCTCGTCCAGAGCTGGACCGACCCCTCGTCCGCAGCCAGACCCCACCTCTACCGACCGAGCAAGCCGCTGCACTGTGCTATTTCAATATTCTGTAATGTATAAATTGGAGAATGTTAATAGTTTAGAAACCCTTTTGTGTCAGCATAATCAGAAGTCACCTTGATCACCTTCTTTCTTGCTGAAACAAGGGAAAGTCATTCCAACACTGGCAGATAGGTGAGGATTATTCTTTTCAAAATAACTTTAGTGCCAATGTTGTGCAAATATGGCCACTCTCTAAGCCAAATTCAGCATGTAAATGCATTGCCTACCCCCCAGCATAGGTCATGAATCCAGGAGATGAGCCTCCCTGGCCCTGTGGGATTACTACCAATTACCAGCTGGTGATGCAACTAAAAAAAGACCTTGAATAAATTCAGGAAATGGTATAAACAAATGAGTTCATATGGCTAAGAGACTTCAAAAGGGCCAGGATGTCATCAGCGAGGTTTCACTTATGCATGTCTCAGCCGGATCCCAGAGACAGCCAAAGTAGATTCAACCCCGGTACTGGTGTTCCTGAGAGCTATGGAGACACACAGGTACTATGGTCATGGCAGATGGCTCTAGAGTTCAGTGCCTTGTCAGTGGGCCCTACTTTGGAATTTGTGTTCCTGAGTGTGATGGAGTTGGACTCAGATATGACCTTTCTTTTTTTTTTCTTTTTTTCATTTCTTCTTTTTTTCTTTTTTATACTTTATTTTATTTTTTTTAAATATTACATTCAAAAAATATGAGGTCCCATTCAACCCCACCGCCCCCACCCCCCATTCCCCCCACAACAACACTCTCTCCCATCATCATGACACATCCATTGCACCTGGTAAGTACATCTCTGAGCATCACTGCACCCCATAGTCAATGGTCCACATCATAGCCCACACTCTCCCACGTTCCATCCAGTGGGCCCTGGGGGGATCTACAATGTCCCGTAGTTGTCCTTGAAGCACCACCCAGGACATCTTCACATCCCGAAAACGCCTCCCCATCTCATCTCTTCCTCCCATTCCCCGCACCCAGCAGTCACCATGGCCACCCTTCCCACACCAATGCCACATTTTCTCTGTGGAAATTGGATTGGTTGTGTCCATTGCACATCTATGTCAAGAAGGAGTGCCCTTATGCACAACTGAGCAGAGTCTCAGAGACAGATAAAGTGAATACAACCCCAGGTATCGGTTCTTGTGAGGGATAAAGAGACCCATGGGTTCTATGGTCATGGCAGATGGGGTTCACTGCCATAAGAGATGGCCCTTCATTGGAGCTGGTGTTTCTGCATGATGGAACTGGACTCAGATAGGATCACAAGACTTTCATGCTGCTTTACTGGAATTGTAGTTGGTGCTGGGGTTTAAGATATGACCTTTCTACGAATGCCTCTACCATCAGTTTTACTGAACCTGTGGTTGACACTGTGGTTGGTGTATAATCAGGAGACTTGAATCTCTGAATGGCCATGTGCCAGCTGACCCTGAGCCTCAGAAGAGTTGCAACCCCTACTCTTTGATTAATTTGACTTACCCAGGTCAGCTAACAGAAAGGTGAAGATGGTCAATCCCCCACACCAGGGAACCAAAAGTGCCTACAATACAAGCAGGAGAATTGCATCCATCAACCATGTGGGATCCAAGGCCCTTTTTGATTTAGATGTGGAATGGGTATCACCGTGCCAGGGTCCACAGGATGGAGGAATAAAATATGAATTAGAGTGGACTTACTGGTATTCTACTATAGAATTATTGTGACTAGCAATGGGAGAAATTGTTTTATTGATTTGGAGACAGTGGCCACAGTAGTTGCTGAGGGCATGGAGAGGGAAGAATAGATGTTATGCGGGTGCATTTTGGGGACTTGGAGTTGTCCTAAATGATATTGCAGGGACAGATGCTGGACACTATATATCCTGCCATAACCCACTGAAAGTACTGGGGCCGAGTATATACTACAGTGGAAACTATAAATCCATGCAGTGCAGCAGTGCTCCAAAATGTATTCATCAAGTGCAGTGAATGTGCCACAGTGATGAAAGAGGTTGATGTGGGAGTAGTGGAGTGGGAGTGGGGTGTGGGGTATATGGGAACCTCATTTTTCAAAAATTAATTAATTAACTGATATCTTAAATGTTACATTCAAAAAATGGGGTGGGAGTGAGAGTGGAGTGTGGAGTATTTGGAAACCTCATTTTTTAATGTAACATTTTTTTGTGGTCTACGTATCTTTAAAAAAAAGCATTAGAAATTGAAAAAAAAATTTAGTGCTTTCAATTTTGCTTATATCCCTTAAAGCTTTGCAAATGAATTCATTAGAAGCTGGCAAACTCTTTTAAAATGATGAATTAATGCACAAATTAACTAAATTTTCCTGGGGAAACTGCTGAGTGTTCTCCGCACCAGGCCTAGCTCCCACTGCAGGATGAGGACAGGAGTCTCCAAGCTCCAGTGGAGGGAAGACAGGGAGTGGCAGGGCAAGAGGATGAGGGGTTACAGTTAGGATGCAGGCCTTCCTCTCCTAGGGCAGCCCGTGGCTCTTTTCTCATTCAAGGATACTGTCAGTTTGGGGAGAGCCATGTAGCAGTTTGATATAGATATGAATTCCAAAGTTAGATATTGGGTTATGTTCGGAAACTGTCCTGGACATGGGCATGATTAAATTATAATTACGGCTTTAATTGGGCCACGTCAGTAGGGAGTTGAGTCCCTGCCATTTGGTGGGTGGGAACTCAGAGATAAAAGACATGGCAAAGGACAGAGTTGGAGGATTTTAATGTTGGAGTTTTGATGTTCGAATTTGATGCTGAAGTCTTAAGCTGGAACCTCAAGAAGTAAGCTCACCAAGGAAAGAGACGCAAGCCCTGGGAAGAGGGGTACCCTGACCTAGAAGAGAACCAAGACCTGGGAAGAGAGGATGCCAGGATGCCTGAACCCTGGCAGCCATTGGCAGCCATCTTGTTCCAACATGTGGAAATAGACCTTGGTGATGGAAGTAACCTATTGCCTGGTTTAAATAATGTCCTACCCCAAATAAGCAGCCTTTATAAAAGCCAACAGGCTACTGGTATTTCACATCAGCATCCCTTTGCCTGCTAATAAAATTTGGTACTGAGGAGTGGGGAAGTGCTTTTGCAATTTCCAAAATGCTAGAACAGTTTTATAAATGGGTAAGGGGTATTTTTTGGAGAAATTGTGAGCTGCTTGGAAGAAAAGACCTACAGTGTTTTGAAGAAATGTTGATAGCAATATGTATTCTAAAGAGACTTATGATACCTTAGAGGTAAATGATAAAACAATTATTGGAAACTGGAGGAAAAGTGATCTGTATTTTGAAGTCACAGAAAACTTAGCAAGATTAACTCCTGTTGTTGTGTGGAAGGCAGAATTTGAAAATGGTGAGCCTGGGCATTTAGGTGAAGAACTTTCCAAAGTAAACTTGGACAATGTTGGCTTGGCTTCTCCTCACAGCTTATCATAAAATGTTAGACAAGAAAAATACACTGAGGACTGAAATGTTGGATACAAAGGAAACAAATTGATTATGGAAATTCCAAGCATCTGGAAATCAAGTTCCCAGAAGTGCCCCATTTGATGACTTAGCTAAACTTGGGCGTAGGACTTTGATTTAGCCACATCAGTAGTGTGTTGTATCTGCTCCTTGGTGGGTAGGGACTCACAGATAAAAGATATGGCAAAGGACAGAGGATTTTGATGTTGGAGTTTGATGCTGAAGTCTTAAGCTCGAACTCCAGGAAGTAAGCACACAGAGAAAAGAGAAGTAAACTCCAGGAGTAGAGGAAACCTGAACCCAGAAAGAAGCAAGCCCTGGGAAGAGAGGAACCCTTAGCTTAGAGAGAACCAAGACCTGGGAAGAGAGGAACCCAGGAAGCCTGAACCCTGATAGCCATTGGCAACCATCTTGCTCCAACCTGTGGAAATTTTCTTGGTGAGGGAAGCAACTGATCTCCTGGTTTGTGTAAGGTCCTAATCCAAATAAATACCCTTTATAAAAGCCAACAGGCTTCTGGTATTTTGCATCAGCACCCCTTTGGCTGACTAATACAAGCCTCTTAGTTTATCATTGATGTGTTGAAAGAAGCCCAGGCATGAGGTTGTGAGACTTCACTTCTTAGGCTTCCTCTTCAGAATGACCTCTGGAGAGTCAAAACCCTGTCCTTTTCTCTCTGCCCTGAGTCTGCACCTCTGTGCTCCACTCCCCACTGTGCCTCTGTCTTCCCATCACCATTATGGTAACTTTTGCTTTGGCTCCTGGAGCCATGATGGTCTTGTGGAGTCCCTGTCTCTGGTCACCTGCTGCAATTCCCACTGATACCTTGTCCTCTCCATTGCCCCAGGAAACACCTCTTTGATTTATCCTTGGTCATCTGTCCCTTTCCCAAGAATTGGGCAGGCTATTCCAACAATCTCATTGCCATCATAATGGATCTGCTTTATAAATGGGCTCCATATCTTTAGCTGCTCTCCTGACTCCTTCTCACCCTGCTTGCTTGACACCTGCACCTGATGCCTCATAGCAACTAAAACCTGCCCTATCCTCCAGCCTCTCTCATTCCTGTCAGATTTTGGATGAATTTGTGATCTGCCACTTTTATGAAAACCTTTCACTACATTGTCCAAAATTAGTGAATTTTAGTACCTTGATGTCAGAAGGAATATCCCCTCAATGTCTTCTTTACTCAAAATGCATTTGAAAATAATTCAGAAAATGGAAGAACAGCCCTTGACTCCCACAGAACAGGATGGCAGAAGAGTTTGTGTCTGCAGTTCCAGCCTCAGCTGCTACTGGCAGTGAAGTACTTAGGAGGTCTCTTCAGAAACAGCTACTCCAAAGCCCCATTCTTCTGACACAGTCTCCCAGGTGACAGAGGAACTTGCCAGTGGTTCCAAGAAAAAAAATAGCATTTAACTAATGGTTACAGGAGACACCCCCATCATGAAAATAAAGAAATGGGCTATAGAGAGAACTCAAACCATCCAGGGACTGAAGGATCTCAACAAAATATTCCTTAAACCTGTGGACTCAGAACAGTTTATTTATGTGAATCAGTCTTTACCTGTTCCCCAGACCAGGAAGTTGGAATGCTCCATGAGTTTTTTGGCATTAATAGTGAACTGGTCCTATATTACTTCAAATCTCAGGCATGGGAATGAAGCACAGAGAAAAACAACTTGCAACTTAAAATTTATCTTCACAAAGAAAACAACATCTCTGATACATTTTGATGTTTGTGGCAAATGATTTAAGGGAATGATCTACTCATCCATCTATCTACTATGAGTCATGTTTATGTGTAAGAAAACATCTGTAGATATAGATTGAACTCACAAATATATAATTTGTATTAACGCAAAAGTCATTATAAAAGATTGAGCATTTTTCTCCTACTATCCATAATGCAGATCTGCTTCCAAGATATTGAAAAAGGGACTATAAAGCTTCATTACCTTGTTCTCAAAATGTGCGAAATTAGCACTCAACTGATTTTTTTCACTGTAGAAGTCTGCTTACTAGAGCATGTTTTTTTTGTCTTATTCAGGGAAGTTCAATTTGTCAGGAGTGAGAGATATGCTTTTATAGCTTAACATTTATGCCTACAATTATCTTATATTGAACTGCTTGTTGTATTTCTTACATTGACCAGAAGAGGGCAGCATAGGAGCAGAAGGGCTAGCGATTTGGTTTAACTTTTTGCCAAATGATAATGGGGGGAAAGGTGTTCCTGCCAGGAAAGCAAGCATATTGACAAACTGCAAGTGAGCGTAAAAGAATACACATTGTTTGAAATGAATTATTTAATGGGGAAACAAATGGAATTTTACAAAATTTAAAAAATCAGTCAGTATGTCTGTTCCTTCTTATCATTTAATAATTTCTGAATACCAGTGGTATAACTGCAGTGTTTAACTCTTATTTATGTAATTCCAAGTAGCTTATGGGTATCTCTGGCAATCTGTGTGTGTTTCACATGTATTTTCCAACTAGAAAGTCTTCAAAAAATCATTGAAAAAATACCTTTAGCTATTATGTATATTTTATGCCATAACTAAAAGCACACCATTTTTCTTATGCTGTTGGATAAGTAATTACTTGAAGTTAGACTGCACTTTTTTTTCATTCCATATTGTGTTTATAATGCATCATTTAAAAAGAAATCGTTCCATCTAAGCAATTCCCAGACTCCTCATGAAGAGAAAACCAGATAATAAATGGGTATTGTTTTAAGGTTCCGATTTTGAGGTAATTTCACAGACATGCACACAAAAGCATATGTTATGGAAATGTGCTTTAAAAATGTGTTCCTTCTTCCATGGCTGCCATTTGAACAAATTTCCCCAATCATCCATATCCTCAGTATATACATTTTACTCAACCCTCAAGTTCTTACTCTGCTCAGCCTTATTTTGGAGAGGAGTTAAAGGTACTTCATATTGGTTAAGGTGTCTGAAGGCATCATAAGAAACCAAATGATGGATACAACCTCAAGAATTTGAACCTGCAGCTGCCGGATGACCACCAGGTGCTGCCTGGGTTCACAGTGCCCTCAATGATGAGAAGAAGGCATAAGGCTGGCACCTCCATGGAACATGAGGGATGGCTTCCACCATGGCCTTGGCCACCCACTACAGGACTCTAAGAATGGAGAAAAAGGTTCTGGCCACAAACTACATTACAGCACCAGGTTGAAGGGGGATTTGGGATGTTGTGGAGGAGCTTCTACATTCACCACAGTAAGCCCCTTGTCATCCCAATCAGGCCCTCACCAGCATACTCAGCAGAGATCTCTGGTCTGCCCTAGGAAGTTCTCACAGTTGTAGCAGGTGCCCATTTCAGAGTGCAGCATGAGGTTTTATTCTCTATGATGGAAACCCACAGGCAGCCTGAAAACCTGAACCAGAAGCTGCAGTAGAGCAGGGAGGAGGACTGGTGGGGAGGAGGATCTCTTGTCTGTATGATGTGCAGCATGGAAGAGAGGAAGCTGGTTACTACCCAAGCCCTAAGATTTGCAGACAGCACTGCCCTGGTAGTCCATTCAGTTCCCTTGAATTGCTGGTCCTCCAAGAAATGGACCTGCCCTGGCAGTTGAGTGGAAGCTCACAGGGTCATCCACATTCAAAGGCTAAACTCTTATCTTCCGTGTCCAAGGTGACTCAAATTCTCTTTACTATTTTGGCCTTGTAGCTGAGCAGATTGCAAAGGATGCCATTGCTCAGAGCCTCTTCCGAGAGGGCCAGGCTGCAGCTGCACAGGCTCTAACACACCTCGCTGTTCTCATCGCCTGCAGGTAGCATTACCGGTGCTTGCACTAGGGCGCAGCTCTGCAGCTAGGACACCTCCAGGTTGGAGAGCATTAATTCCAGCTCCTCGCTAGGTAGCCACCCTGACCCCCACGAACCCGGAACCCGATCCCGACCCGCGCCACCACCGCTACAACCAGCAGCACCTGAGGCTGCCCCGTCCGCGGAGCTGGCAACTCCATCACCTCACCAGCCTGCCCAAGGGCCACGGCCCCCGCTGCTTCCCCAGCCTTCTCTCTTCCAGGGGTCAAGCCTTGCCTTTGGACCTGAGCAGCTAGCTCACCGCCCCTTTCACTACCAACCGCTGGCTTATCCACCTCTTCCGCCAATCAATTATCGATTTTATATGTTGATATATATTCCTTTGAACGATTATGTTTTTGAGTCAATACTTTTTTCCTTCTATGGTATATACTTAATGGAAGTTTCCGTTAACATCAGTCATTACTAAGGTCTTTCCCACTGGAGTTGCTGTGCTTCCTATATATATGCAAAAACAATTTTCTGTACTTTGCTTTGGTATGGGACCTCAAGATTCAACAAGACACACAGTTAATTACAGTCCTGGGTTTCATCTAATGAATTTTCAAACCCAAGTAATTTCCAACCCAAGAGTAGGCCACTCACATGGTATCGTCACATCTCACCTGGGAATTTCTGTAACACTTAAGGGCATTTATAAGCTGGAGAAAAGCCTCTTAACTCTTACTTGCTGGCAGACCAGTGAGTCAGTGGTGGAGTTTCCCAGTGCATGAGGCACGAGCTAATACTCAATAGGGTAAAATGTCTTTCAAATGCAATAATCTACTGAATGTGAGAATGTGTTCTTAAGTGTTCTGTTTTATGTGTCTTACATTTTGGCTTTAGAGGGTAGGCGTATTCTGCCCAAGATTAGAAAGTTGAAGTTGTAATATCTTTAGCCAAATTATATTGTTTTATCTGAAATTTCTAAACATCTACACTACATAGAATATGCACTTCATTAAAATTTCAACCATCCTTGACCCACTTGTGTGCTGCAGCAGGTTTCCAGGTGTAGGCTATATGGAGTCTGTCTACTCACATAATCCCCAACATTTAAAAATATATATTATTTATTTTAAATGACACATAGATTATATAAGATGTTACAATAAAAATACAGGGGATTCCCATATGCCCCCTGCCCCACGCCTCCCACTTTTCCCACAATAACTACTTTAGTTAGTGAGATACATTCATGGCAATTGATGAACTCATTTTGGAGCATTGCCACACAGCATGGATTATAGTTTACATTGTAGTTTATACTCTCTCCCACTCCATTTGGAAAGTTCTGGCAGGATATATAATTTCCTGTATCTGTCTTTGCAATGTCAATCAGGACAATTCCAAGTACCCAAAATGCCCCTATGTTACTCTTTCCCTCTCCTTGCCTTCAGCACCTCCAGTGGCCAGTATCTCCACAACAATGATATAATTTCTTCCATTGCTGGAATCACAATAAGTCTATAGTAGAATACCAGTGAGTCCACTAGAGTCCATATTTTATCCCCCAATTGTGAGGAGGTTTCAATCCCATATGGCTGATGAATGGGACCTTCTTGCTTATAGTTGTAGACTTGGTTCCTTGGTGTGATGGTTGTCCATCCTCACCTCTTTTTTACCTGTCCTGGGTGAGTCTAGTGGACTGGAGAGTAGGTGTTATAACTCTGCTGAGGCTCAGGCCCCAGATGGCCCATGGACAGCTCAGAGATTCGTCTCCAACTCCAGCATCAACTATAGGTTCAATAAAAGGGACAGAAGATGCATATTTAGAGGAGCTGCATCTGAGTCCAACTCTCTCACACTTAAATCCCCACCTTTTTCAAAGAATGCTCCTCCTTTCTGGGGATTAGTTATTGCTTCTAGCTGTTGAATGATGCTGTAGATTTAAATCTTATCAAAAGGATAAAAGTAGATCAATAAATGTAAGATAAAATGGCAGAAATGCTGTATTAAACTATCAAACAAATAAAATGAAGGGTTTTTATAAACTACTAGACAAATTAGATTTCAAAACGATGATGAGAAGTAAAGAGGCATATTTCAGTGCAATAAGGAGGACTGAAATAAAGAAGAAAAAACATTACCAATTGCATATTACTCCAAGAATGGAGCTTTAAAATACATTATAGGAAAAATTAATGCTAAATGGAGAGAAATCTACAATTATAATTAGAATTTTTCTTATTAATTATTAGAAAATTATAGACTTTCAATAGCAATATAGAAGTCATGGACAACATTTTCAACATATGTGTCCTCATTGACATTGTGGAAATAAATGATAATCACAAAATAAGACTCAGAGACCATTTATCAGGTCTTGCTACCAATAGTCAGCCATGATCAATTTGATAAGTATTTTTTCTATCTCTTGGCTTGTATTTGCATTTTTATGATATCACTTACCATATCAAATTGATAAATGCTTGATTAAACAGTAGGTTGCTGGTTTGCTAACCTTTCTCGTTGCTGCTCTAAGATCTACCATAATCATATTTAAACAAACTAATTATACCTTAAATATATCATTTCATGTGTGTATAAAAGCACTATAACAGCAAATGTCCAATTTCTCCCCTTCATCTGTTATATCTTTATTCCCTTCCAATGATTTTTATGTATATTATCAATATACAGTGCTGACTTGCTATTATTATTTTTTAAATTGTTATTCTTTAAAGCAAGTAGAATGTGAAAATACTCAATATCACTTCAATATAATTTTATACTCCACTTGTATTCGAATTTCTGAAATACATCCTATTCTTTCTTCCTGAGAAACTACTTTAAACATTTATCAAAGGGTGGGTATGCGGAAAATAAATTCTCCCAGGTGCTTCTTATCTGAGCAATTGCAATTTGAAAGCTCTTTTCAATGCATGTTGAAATCTGTGTTGATTTATATATTTTTTGATCATTATTCAACTCTACTGTTTGCCTTCAAGATGTTCTCTTTGTATTTAGTGAATTTTAGTATAGTATAAACTTCTGCATGTGTATGTGTATGTATGTGTTCTATGTGTTTATCATGCTTATGTTCATCTGAAGATCTTCAGTCCATAATTTGGTGTCTGTCACTATTTTTTTAAAAGGAGTATGTCTCATGGCATATCAGCAGTGATTATGCTCCTCTCCCCCAGACAGTAGTACCACCACAGGAAATGGGTGCCTTTTTGTTGGAAAACCCTGAGAATTGGTAGGCATCCATCTACACATGTGGCCCATGGGAGCTTCACAATCTTTTGCCTTGATCATGCCTGGACTGAAGAAATTGATGGTATATTCTAGATTGAAATTTGAGTAAGGTAAATCCCGTCTGATGTTATGTCCCAAAGATAAGCTATTGTTTGAATGATGTTTCTCCTTGCAGGCATCATCTGTCTCCACCTTTCAAGTCTGTCCCTTGTCCTTGACTTAGTTGATATGTTTAACTCAAATAGTTAATTTACAGTTTACCCGGTTGTTTTTCGTTGTTGTTGTACTTGTAGGAATAAGGAAGAAAATATCTGCAGGTCACCACATTTTCAAGATGAGTATCACATTTCTTTTTAGTAGTGAGAAACTAGAAACAACCCAAATGTTCACCAACAAGATGAATAGGCAAATTCATCGATATGTATGCAAACGCTGGAAAACTCAGCATTAGAATAATGAATACTTAGGACTTACAACAACATGAATGGATTACCAAAAGTTACATTGATTGAAAACTGCTAAAGAAATAATAGCACATACCTTTTGATTCAATTTATATAAATTCTAAAAATGCAAACTAATGCGAAGTAAATTAAAGAAGATCAGTAATGGCATGGGGACATTACAAAGGAGGAAGAAGAAAAATTGTGTAGGGGTATTGGATGTGCACACTGTCCTGATCATGGTGCTGGTCAAATGGGTGTACACATATGTCAGTACTATTGAATTTAACTTTTTACATGCATGCAGTTTATCATATAACAATTATACCTCAGTAAAGTCTTTAATTTAAAATAGTAGACATATTCTATTGGTAAAGAAGGAGAAATTGAACCATAAAAAATGACACATGCTTTGCCAGAGAATCCTGAAAATTTTCTGATCCTCCCCAGATTATTCAAATAAACAGTAAAATGTGGCAAAAAATGCAATAGTTTCATTTTTTCACAAGGGCAGCTGGGGATGTAAACCTCACTAGGCTTTTCCCACTCTGTTCTGGAGTTGGTCTAGATGAGCATTTGTGTTCAGTGGGAAGAGGCACATGTCAAGACAAGGGCTCACACTCCCTGGTATGTGCCCATGCACATGTCATGGAAACCCTCATTTCTTCTTTTGTAGTTTTATGTCTACAAAATGGAGGAATGGCCAATGTATCACATGTTTAGCGTGCTTTGGTGTAAATGAAATAACGTAGTTTGTTTAAGTGTTTAGCTCACCACAATCACCTAATAAGAAATCATTTTTTCAGAATTCCATCATTGCCACCCAACTCCCTCATGACACTCTGTGGACTCTGGACATTGTCCTTTCTGAAGCCATCCCATCAAAGACATTGCTATAGGGTAGGAGGAAATGCAAGCAAGGCTCCTTCCTTTGCTGATTGAAACCAACTCAGCACTGATCCTAAAGCTCAGGGAGGGGATCCCCAACCCAGGGGTTTCCAGATGTACTCATTGTGTGGTCAGGGCCCAACAAAGATGATTCACCATGGAGTTTGGGCTGAGCTGGGCTTTTCTTATTGCAATTTCTAAAAGGAATTTTATGGAAAACAATGAATCTTGGGTGTGTGAATGCCCATGAGTAAGGTAAAGATTGGCTAGATGTGATAAGGGTGTCTTTGTGATATGGGCTATGGGTGTGAGGCTCTTCATCTCTTTGTAGATAAAGTAAACTGTCTGTAACTTGCGGGTTTGGGACAGTAAGAGGCTGCAGTCCTGCCCTTGGTAACCATGGCAACGACTCCAGTCCCAGGAAACAGTTTAGCAATGCAAACTCTATAGACTTCAAATATTCGGGGAAAATGCAAACCAAATGTGCTAAAAGCTTATCTAAAATGTGTAAGGTTCATGCTAAAAGCTTACCTAGGATGTGAATGATATATGCTAATTCATGCCTATTGAGCACTGAAACAAAGAACAATTTGACCCTTCCTCTCTGTATAAAAGGAACTCAAAATTTTTGTTCAGGGCTCTGGTTTGAAACAGAAAACTCCTGAGTCCACCTGGCCATCAATAAATCATTTTTCCTTCTCAAAATCATTCCTGAGTCCTGCCCTTTCTATAAGCAAATAATTGAACCTCTGTCAACTTTTACAATATTTGTGCATGGAGGAGTAGTGTGAGTTCAGATGGTGTTGTCTGGGGGAGATATAAGGGTCTCTGAGATTCTCCTGTGCTGCTTATGGATTCACCTTCAGTAGCTCCTGGATGGTATGGATCTGACAGACTCCAGGGAAGGATCTATAACGATAGAAGTAAGACACAATATACAGCTTCAGTGAAGGACCTGTTCACAATCTCAAGAGACACCACAAAGAACATGCTGCTTCAGCAAATGGGCAGTGTGAGAGTTAGGGGAGGGTGGTGTGAGTGAGAAAAGATGCAAATATCTGCAGAGTGGCCTCCAGGGGGTGCTGCAGGTGCTTCAGCTTCAGTATCAGATGCAAGCAGAGGTAAGGAGTAGGTATCTTCTGACATCTCAAGTTTTCTTTAAGGGACTGTTTTCCCTTTCCCAGTGAACATTTGTTCTGACAAGTAATCAATATCTCTGAGAACAGTTGAGACATAGTGAGCAGCTGTGATACCCACAGGCTCTGCTGGAACTCACATAAGCCAATCAAGGGGCTGAAGATGCTGGCTAGCTACAACAGTCATACTGAGCACTATTGTAGCTGACCTGTCCATGGCCAGGACACCTGCCAATGACAGTTCTAACTGCCACCTAAAATCAAGAGCCCAAATATGCAGGACCAAAAATGATATGATGTGGTACAAGGGGAGTTTAGGATGATGAACACTAGGGCCAGGACCAAGACAGGTGCAGCAGGAGCTCAGGACCACCAAGTTAAGAGGCCATTGCAGGGTGATCTCAGGACAACTGAGACCAGGGGCTGATGCAGGGGGAGCTCAGGGACACCAAGCTCTGAGGCAGGTGCAGGGGGAGCTCAGGGACACCAAGCTCTGAGGCAGGTGCAGGGGGAGCTCAAGAACACTGAGCCCAGAGGCAGGTACAGTGGGAGCTCAGGAACCCTGAGCTTGAAGGAGGACTAGAGACAGGTGCAGAGGAAGGAAAAGTGAGCTTCCTTTTAGCACCTGGAGTTTCTGTCCCTGACTTCTCTCTTCAGGTTTATGGGAAGGCCCAGGTAGGCTGTTCTTGCCTTAGAAACATGGATTAGGACAGTGGAAATTCTTCTTTTTTTTTCCAAAGATTTATTTATTTATTTCTCTCCCCTTCCCTCCCACCCCGGTTGTCTGTTCTCTGTGTCTATTTGCTGCATTGTCTTCTTTGTCTGCTTCTGTTGTTGTCAGCAGCACGGGAATCTGTGTTTCTTTTTGTTGTGTCATCTTGTGTCAGCTCTCCATGTGTGCGGCGCCATTCCTGGGCAGGCTGCACTTTCTTTTGCACTGGGTGGCTCTCCTTAAAGGGCACACTCCTTGTGCGTGGGGTTCCCCTATGTGGGGGACACTCCTGTGTGGCAGGGCACTCCTTGTGCGCATCAGCACTGCACATGGGCCAACTCCACACGGGTCAAGGAGGCCCGGGGTTTGAACCGCGGACCTCCCATGTGGTAGACAGACGCCCTAACCACCGGGCCAAGTCCGCCGCCTTGAATTTCTTTGAAGAACTTCTATATGGATAATTCCATTTACAAATAAATACTATAAATTTATGTGAACAAAAAATAAAACAATATGCACAGAAATTCATTCACCTAAATGAAAGTAACCAAATACTATCCTCATAATGAATGGACCAAGAAGGGAGATATGTTGCCCATTAAAAATGCAGCTTGATATTTTTTGCCATGTCCTCACAGTGAGTAAATTCATTCCACATTTGAACTGACTGTCCTCCTCTCACAGCACCTCCTCCCATGGGCTTGGAATGCTCCATTTGCCAGTTTCTAACATCTGAACATGCCTTATGACACGTTCCTTAATTCCCCAAAAGCACTTTGATTAGGTGATATACCATATTTATTAATCTTTAAGTAATATTATTCAGTATTATTATTCAATAATACTTTAATTAAAATATTGCCATAATGTAATATGCTGCATTCCAGTTCTGTTCATTGTACGATAAGGTTTAAAGAGATATTGAGGCATGAATGAACAGATGATGTTCAGGTGAGGATACTGATGTTGAATGAGGTTGGCTTGCCCCAACTGCACAGGTATGATGTGTCATGGGCAACACCAAGGCAGTTATTCATTGGACACACACAGGCCCTTTGTGGTTCCCTTGGAGGATAATACTACTACTAAGAATAATAATGGAAATATCTACAAGCACCAAAAATATACTAAAATTACTCTCATAAATTTAGTACTAAAACTGACATCAGAAAAAGATTTTTCACCCCACTGATACTTTGAAAATCAATCAAAATCCATTAAAACTCGCACTGTTGTAGGAGAATTTGAGAGAGGTTCAATTATTTGCATATAGAAAGGCCAGGACTCGGGAATGATTTTGAGAAGGAAAAATGGTTTATTGATGGCCGGCTGGATTCGGGAGGTTTCTGTTGCAAACCTGAGCCCCTAACAAGATTTTTGAGTCCCTTTTATACAGAGAAGAAAGGCCAAATGGTTCTTTTGTTTCAGTTCTTAATAGGCTTGAATTAGCATATATCTTCCACATCCTAGGTAAGCTTTTAGCATGGATTTCATACATTCTAGATAAGCTTTTAGCACATTTGGTTTGCATTTTCCCTGAATATATAAAGTTTTTAGAGTTTGCAGTTAAACTGTTTCCTGGGACTGGAGTCGTTGTCATGGTCACCAAGGGTAGGACTGCAGCTTCTTACCGTTCTACACCCACAAGTCAGGACAAACAATTTAGTTTAAGGTTATCTCTGAAGAGACAAAGAGCCTCCCACCCATAGTCCACATCACTGTCAATGAATATATTCCTTATATGTATTCCACATAATTACATATACACATATAATCTCTGGGATAGCAACACAATGACCAAAACCCCAAAGCCATTTTTTATCCTGGGCCACACCTTGTGTCCATATCTGCTCATTCATTGTATTTCCTGCCTGTAAGTAGAAGAACCTATGATTGGTGAGGAGGTACCCTGGGGACTCAGGCAGCATCCTGCTCCAGGGTGCCAGAGGTAATTGGCTATCCCTAATAACCTTTCAATTTACATACAATTACCTCCCAAACGCAAATCTCCACAATGACTGACTGATGAAACCTCAGTGAAGATTTACTTTATAATTCAGATTTCTGCTCAGTTAGGAAAATACTTCCTGAGCATAATGGTCCTCCTCCACAAGAATATGAAAGCCTTTTGGTACATCCTATTTCTGGTGCCAGCTCCCAGATGTGAGTGGCTCAGGAGTTCAAATAATAAAGTAATGGGGATGATGCACCTGAACCTATGATCCACTGTGGTCCTCCTTGTTCCCAGGAGTTCTCTATCAAGTGCAGCTACAGGAGTCAGGACCTGACCTGGTGAAGCCCTTGCAGACTCTGACCCTCAATTGCACTGTCTCTCAATTCTCTTTAAATAGCAATACTATGAGCTGCATACAGCAGACTCCAGGAAAGGGATTGTAGTGGGCCAATTAAATAAGGAAGGGTGCAAGCGTGAATGAAAACCCATATCTTCCATCCACATATGGGTATCACCAGAGACACCTGCATGAATGAAGGTTATTTAAAGATGAACAGACTGAGTTTTGAGGACACAGCCATGTATTACTGTGTGAGAGACAATGAGAGGAAGTCAGTATGAGCCCACACAAACTTCCTCTGAAGAGCACAGGATGGGGCTGGATGCAGGGATGCTTGGAACCATGAGGGGATGGCACATGGCCAACTCCAGGCACAGGTGCAGAAAAGGGCTGGGGAACAGTTTCCTGGCCTTGCCTAGGGTTCCTACTTATTGTTTTAAAGTAGTTAACCCCCAGAGAACTGTCATTGCCTCTTTTCTTTTTTTGTTTTTTTTATTGATATTTTATTTATTTATTTTTTCCAGATCATATTTATTAGAAATTACAAAGCAGTAGCTATATATACTTTCAAGACTGTTATTAGAACCACAACATCTACAGTAATAGGGAACAGGCCATTCAAAGTTCAAATGCCTCCTCATGCAAATAATTTTCATGGTGACAAGACAGTGTTCTGTCTAGTCAAGCATTGCCTCTTTTCTAAGCTGTGCTATGACGTATACAAAGGGCCATGTATTTCTAATACCAAAAACACGAAAAGACATCAGAAGAAAAGAAAACGACAAACCAAAATCTTTATAAATATGGGGAAAATTTTTCAACAAAATACTGCATAAAACATTCAGTATCATATAAAATTAATTAGATGCTACGAGCAATGGCATTTAGCCCAGCAATGTGAGGTTGATTTAATGTGCAAAATCAGCTAATATAATTATTTAAAACAATAGAATAAAATAGGAGATCACATGATCTTCTAAATAGCTAAGAAAGAAAAAACACTTAAAATTCAAGAAGCCTTTATGGTAAAAACACTGAACCAACAAGGAATAGAAGTAACTTTCTCATCCATTTAAAGGCATTTTCACAAAGCTGGCAGCTAACATCACTTTTTCTGTTTTTCCCTTTTTTATTGAATGTTTTCATACATGAGTATACATAAATAATAAGTGCATAATAAAGTTGTGAACTCATGAAAAAACATGTATATCAACATACAGGGCTCACATACATTACCCCAACACTAACACCTTGCATTGTTGTGAAACAATTGTTACAAACTATGAAAGAGCATTATTAAAATATTACTATCAATAACTAATATCTTATGTTTGGTTATTTCCCCCCAACCTACCTGCTTATTAACACCCTATATTAGTATTGCATACTTATTATAGTTCGTGAGTGCGTGTTCTCATACTTGTATTGTTAATGTGTGGGCTATGGGTGGGAGTTTCTTCATCCCTTCCTAGATAACTTAGCTGTCTGCTGCGACGGTTTGCTCACTCGGTAGAGGTGGGGTCTGGCTGTGGACGAGGGGTCGGTCCAGCTCTGGACGAGGGATCGGTCCCGCTTGGGACGAGGGGTCGGTCCGGCAGCAGACGAGGGATCGGTCTCACAAGGGGTTGCGCGGTTCGGCTGACGGGGTCGCCCGTCGAAGCCGGCGATGAAGGGGTCACCCGGAGAAGCAGGCGACGAACTGGGGACAAGGGAGGCCAGGCCCTTGTCGGGGGCTCTCAGGACTGGAGGGCGCACGGCAGAAGAACTACTGCGGAGACAAGGTAAACACGCAAGTCCACTTTATTGAGGGAGAGGCAACAGTTTTATAGGGGCTGGGGAAGGCTGATTGGTCGAAGCCACGCCCTGTTCTGATTGTTTGCGGAGAAAGGTCAGTGGGCGGTACTGGAAGGGGAGGGGTGGTGGTTAGGGATTGGCTGTCGCTGTTGCTGGGAGAAGGGGCAGGGTTTAGGGATTGGTGGCTGCTGTTGCTGGGGTGGAGGGCAGACTTGAGTTTCCCGCCCACGCCTGGCTGTTGCTGCTGTCGGGGGAGGGAAAAGGGCAGACTGGATTTTTCTGCCCACACCTGGCTGTTGCTGCTGTCGGGGGAGGGGAAAAGGGCAGATTGGATTTCTCCGCCCTGCGCCTGCGCAGGGAGAAAGAAGAAGAAGGGTGCCGCCCCACAGGCATCGTGTGGCGCCATCCTGGAGGAGGGGCGGCCGCGGAAGCATGGTTGCCGAGAAGGGGAGACCCGAGGGCACTCTGCGCCCATGCCGAGCTCCCTTCAGGGGTGGCGGTGGGCCTGACCAGCCACCCTATTATGGGGGCAGCGGAATTAGGCCTACCACGGCCGCTCCCCTCGCCAGGCCAGCAAACCACACTTCAGCCCGAGGGGTGACCGCAGTCTGCGACTTGTGGGTGTGGGACGGTAAGCCGCTGCAGTCCTGCCCTTGGTGACCATGGCAATGATTCCAGTCTCAGGAAACAGTTAACGATACAAAGTCTATAAATTTTAAATATTCAGGGAAAATGCAAACCAAATGTGCTAAAAGCTTATCTAGAATGTGTGAATTCCGTGCTAAAAGCTTACCTAGGATGTAGAAGATATATTTGCTAATTCAAACCTATTGAGAACTGAAACGAAAGGACCATTTGGCCTTTTCTTTCTGTATAAAAGGGACTCAGAAATCTTGCTCGGGGCTCGGGTATTCGGGAGTATTTGGGAGCTTTCCGTTTCAAAGAACACGCAGCAAATAGACACAGAGAACAGACAATTGGGAGTGGGTGGAAGGGGAGAGAAATAAATAAAATAAATCTTAAAAAAAAAAAAAGAGGCCCAGGGTTTGAACTGCAGACTTCCCATGTGGTAGGCAGATGCCCTATCCATTGGGCCAAGTCCGCTTTCCCTCTCACCTCATTATTTTTTTTTTTTTTAATTTTTTTACTTTATTTTATTGATTTTGTAATAATATTACATTAAAAATATATATGTGAGGTCCCATTCAACCCCACCCCCCCACCCCACCTCTCCCCCCCCCCCCCAGCAACACTCCCTCCCATCATCATGACACATCCATTGGATCTGGTAAGTACATCTTTGGTTAATGCTGAAAGACTGGATCACCAATAAGAAAGGATTTCTGTCTTGACAACTTCTACTGAAAAGTACACAGTGAGTTATAGCCTGTGTAATTAGGCAAAAATAAATAATTAAAATAAATATAGATTGCAAAGGAAGATATAAAATTATATTGTTTCAAAGCTTATGTTTTCTTGTATCTAGAAAACCCTCCACAATCCATGAAAAAATTTATTCGAACTATTAAATGAGTTCCCAAATTTTTCAGGAAACAAGATCAAAATACAAACATTTCTATACTGTTCAACGGATACTCCCAGAGTGAAAGTGAAATAATTCCATTCAAAATAGCATCAAAGAATCAAATAATATACACTTGGAAATAAATTTAATAAAAAGTGCTATACTTACATGCTGAAAGCTACAGTATATTGTTGAATGAATGCAGAGAGGAACTCAGAGAATGGCAAAACATTTCATGTTGCCCTATCATATTATTTAATATTGTTAATATTATAGTATTCCCAAAATGATCTACAATTTCAACAAAAACCTTCCAATATTTCCAGGTGATATTTTAATCAAAATTTACAACAATTCAGTGATTGCTAAGGGCAAAAAGAAGTCAAATAAATATGACATGTTCTAAAGTATTTTTAGCAAGACTGATGTCAAGAAGTGACTTGAAAAAAATGGGGGATAATTGAGAGGAGAAGAGCAAAAGTTTTCATAAATAGTATAGCTAAGGCAATGTTTCCCAGATTGTAGTGATTGAAAATTTAGATTTCCATGGTCAATATTTTTAATTAATAATAATTACTTTTATTATCACTTTTAAGTGTTATGTTTACCTTCTGCTTTATATCTACTGACACAGTTTTCCATTTATAATAATAGTTTCCTTTTTTCAGTAAATGTATAAGGAAAGGGAAAAAACACAAACTGATTCTAAATATCTTATGTTCTTGTGAGAGAGCAAGAGTAGTCAAATAATAACATAAAAGAAAGATACAGTGGGAATATTCAAATTTCCTAATTTGCAAACTTACAGGAACCCAACTTGATTTAAGTAAATGTGTGGCTGATGAAAGGATAGAAATACAGGTCAATTAAATAGAGGTCCGAATCAAGGCACAAGGCCATGTATTTATGATCAACTAATTTTGATAATTGTGCCATAATGACCAATTGATAAAAATAAGCTTTTCAAGAAATAATGTTTGAAAAATTGGATATCCATAGGGAAAAGAATGGATTTGTACTCTTACTTAACACTATAAGCAAATATTAACTCATTTATGAGGAAAAAACCTGAATCACTTTGAAGAAAATATGGGGATAAAACTTCATGACCTTGGAATTAGTAAAGTGGTCTTAGACTTAACATCAATATTATGAGATTTATGTCTCTGAGACATATATTTAATAGGTATCATGCTAATCATAGGCTCAAATAAAAATGGATAGAAAAATTATGTGTAAGGAGACTATAAATGAGTCTAATTCTGTTAAATTGGGGAAATAGGTTGTCATATATTTCAAGGAGAGGCCCACCAATAGGGTGCAAATTGCAAAGACTGTGTGT
This sequence comes from Dasypus novemcinctus, assembly GCF_030445035.2. NCBI lineage: Eukaryota > Metazoa > Chordata > Mammalia > Cingulata > Dasypodidae > Dasypus > Dasypus novemcinctus. Next base: position 56,365,473 of record NC_080691.1, on the reverse strand, counting down.
CTTGCCTATATTGTTTAGGTAGTTCTAGAATCCTCAGAAGCACATTTATTTAAGGCTTTGTTCACAGTGACAGTGAGATCTGCCTGAGACATGCATAAGTGTTACCTCTGGAATGACTTCCTGATTCCTTCTGAAATTGCTTACCCATAAAAATTCTTTGGTATCTGATTTTTTCCCCAAGATCAAGGACTTTTTCCAAATGAGTTGCTATTCAGTTCTCAGTATTAATTCCTTGGTGGCATGGATGCTCATAACCAGGAGTCACGCCAGGGAAAAGGTAGTGCATTTATTTGCTGAATTTGGCTTAGAGAGAGGTCTTATAGGAGTAACAAGGACATTTTCATGAGATAACACTTAGGCAATAGTTATTATTAGGCTGTTTCGATTTTACAAGTATAAGGTTCATAGTTACATGTGTTAATAATGATGGCTTGATAAATTATTTGCTTTTCTTTATTAGGCATTGCCTGTACATTCAAAAGATTCTCATGATTTGAGAACATAGCAGGACTCCCAAGAATGGGAGTTTAATAATTTGTTGTTTATTGCATGAGTCTCCACCCACTGAGAAAACACCCTATAACAAGTTTAACACATTCGTATTTCACAGAAGCATGTCCCAGGTGCATCCTTTCCAACACATCCCCCACCACCATCAACCTGCACCTTTAAACTTCCCTGTCATATTGGTCAATTGATTTTTGACAAGACTCTCAAACCCTCAGACCAGCGCCAGAGCAGTCTGTTTAATAATAGGTGCTGGGAGAACAGGATATCCATATCCAAAAGAAAGAAACAGGAACCCTGTCTCACACTTTATACAAAAATTATCTCAAAAGGGAAACAACATCAAGATCTTGTCTTAGGTGGTAGTTTCTAAAATCTTACAAACAAAGCAAGAGAAAAGAATGAAAAAATATATAATTAGGATCGCCTCAAAATTAAACATTTTTTTTCTTCAAAAGACTTTGTTAAGAAAGTAAAATTCTGCCTACTCAAGAGGAAAAAAAAATTGCAAACCACATATCTGATAAGGGTTTTATACCCATGTTATATAAAGAGAACATACAACTGAAATATAAAAAGACAAGAAACCAAATTTAAAAATGGGTAAAATGCTTGAGTAGACATTTCTCCAAAGAAGAAATAAAAATGGCTAAAAAGCACATGGAAAAATATTCAACATCTCCAGCTTTTCAGGAAATACAGATGAAAACTACAATGAGATACCATTTCAGATATTATAGAATGGCCAATATTTTTTAAAACAGAAAATTACAAGTACTGGAAAAGATGTGGAGAAACAGAAACTCTCCTTCACTATTGATGGGAATGTAGAATGGTGCAGCCTCTGTAGAAGACAGTTTGGCAGTACTTCAAGTAGCTGAATATAGAACTGCCGTATGATCGAGGAATCTCATTACCAGGAATCTCTTCAGAAGAACTGAATGCAAGGACATGAACTGCCATTTGCATATAGATGCTCACTGCAGCATTATTCACAATTGGCAAAATTTGGAAGCAGTCCAGGTTTCATCAACCAATGAATGGATAAACAAATGTGGTATATACACACAATGGAATAATATTCATCAGTAAGATGACATTAAATTGGGATACATACGACCACATGGATGAACCTAGAGGATAGTATGTTGAGTGGAATAAGCCAGACACAGAAGGACAAATCTTGTATGGTCTCACTAATATGAACTAAATGCAATGAGTAAACTCACTGAGGTAATCTCTAGAATACATGTTCCTAGGAAATAGAATGAGGGTTGAGAATGGAAGCTGACCTCAATGTATGTTGACTTTTTAATAAGGGTTACTGTAAAAGTGAAAAAATATTTTTCAAAAGGATGTTAGGGCTTTCAAATTTATCTACCCAAACTTTTCATAAATACATTAATGAGTAGTATATAATCTGATTGAAAATGATTGATTGAGCCTCAACTTAATTAAATGTTGAAGGAAACTCCTGAGTATTCTATTCACTGGCCCAGCTCCCACTGCAGGATGAGGACAGAACTCTCCAAACTACATGAAAGGGACACCAGCAGTGACAGCCCAAATGAAAATGACCATTTCTATCTGTTTTCCGGAGTGGGATGGAGTTGGACTCAGATAAGAAATGTCGACACATACACCTTTCGTCACTTCTACTGAACCTGTGGTTGGCCCTGGGGTTGGTGTAAACTCAGAAGTCTTCAATCTCTGGACTAGCCATGTGCCAGCTGGGCCCTGAGTTTCAGCAGAGTTTCAACTCCTACTCTCTGGTTCATAGGACTTACACAGGCCAGCTAACAGGGAGGTAAGGATGCTTAACCACCACACCAGGGAACTGAAATTGCCTACAACTCCAAGCAAGAGAATCACATCCGTCAACCATGTGGCATCAAAGCCCCCTGTCGATATAAAGGTGGAATGGACATCACCAACCCAGGCTCCACAGGATGGAGAATAAAATATGGATTAGACTGAACTTATTGATATTCTACTATAGAACAATTGTGACTAGTAATGGAAGAAACTGTAGCATTGATCTGGAAAAAGTGGCCACAGTAGTTCCTGAGGGCAGGGAGCGGGAAGAAGAGATGAGATGTGGGGGCATTTTTGGGAATTAGAATTGTCCTAAATGATAATTGCAGGGACAGATGATGGACATTATATATCCTGCCATAACCCACTGAATGGACTGGGGGAGAGTGAAAACTACAATGTAAACTATAATCCATTTGATGCAGCAGTGCTCCAAAATGTATTCACCAAATGCAATGAATGTGTCACACTGATGAAAGAGGTGGTTGGTGTGGGAGGAGTAAAGGGTGGGGTGTGGAGTATGTGGGAGCCTCATATTTTTTAATGTAAATTTGTTTATCTATGTATCTTTTTTAAAAAAGACAATTTAATAAAAAATTAATTTAAAAATGGTATGTAGATAGGTTAAACTTGTGATGCTCAAATTGTCAGGTTTTCAATGCCATTTCCTGTGGTTTTGAGGAAAGCTACTGATGTGCCCCCAGTGTGCTAGAGCTCTAGAGTATATGACCAGGTCTTTCTTTGTGAGCTGAGTCCCTGTTGGTCCACATGATGATTAAAGCACACAGGAAGCAGAATAACAACTTGTGTGAAATGACTGTACCCAAATGCCCCTTTGTTTAAGTACTCAGGGTTTCTTTCCCTATTCTTTCCAAGACTACTCCCGGTCATTTATTCCCTTTCAATCTCAAAAGGAAAAGAAAAGATAATTCCCTTTCTTCCTGATGCACAACACTGGCAGAAAAAGCAATTTTAGTATCTTGCATAATGATTCAGGTTAAAGCTATATGTGCTTTGCAGAATATTCCTTAAAAAATTAGTGTATATGGACAGTCCAGAGATTCAAGTCTCCTGAGCACACATAAATCCCAGTGCCAACCACAGGTCAAAAGTGACAAAAGAGGCATGTGTAGAGAGATCACATCTGAGTCCAACTCCATCACACTCAGGAGCACAAATTCCAAAGTAGGGCCAACTGGTAAAGCACTGAACTCCAGAGCAATCTGCCATGACCATAGAACCTGTGTGTCTCCATAGCCCTCAGGAGTAACAGTATCTGGGGTTGTATATATTTTAGCTGTCTCTGGGGTCCTTCTGAGACATGCATAAGCACAACCTCTCTGATGACCTAACTCATTGGAGAGTGTAAACTACAATGTAAACTATAATCCATGTGGTGTAGCAGTGCTCCAAAATGTATTCATCAAATGCAATGAGTGTACCACAATGATGAAAGAGGTTGTTAATGTGGGAGGAGTGGGGTGGAGGTGGGGAATGGGTTATATGGGAAGCTGTTATATTTTTAATGTAACATTTTGTATGTTCTATGTATCTTTAAAAAAAGACAATAAAATAAGGTATCTAAAGAAGTGAGTATATAATCCTGGAGATAACGGTGGAAAATCTGGAAATTGACTTACCTCATGGAAAGATTTCCATTGTTGCATAACTGCTCCATCTACTTGGAGACAAGTATGTGTGCTCATTTCAAGTCAGAAACAATGGATTAACTGTGGGCGCTCTGCTGAATTCTAAGTGGGATGCATATGTGGTATCCTTGGGGTCATATTGTTGAAGGTGATGTGGCCACATTTCTCATCATACTTTAGCCAGGACGGGAAAGTACTAATTCAAGGTCAAATTTAAGTATTGCTCTCTCAGTTATGTGTTTTGTATTTATGTTCACAATCTTATTAGTACCACTACTACTATTAGAGGAGTTGTGAGTTTACAAAATAATTATGGATAATGTACAGAATTACCATATATCAGCCCACTACCAACACCTTGCATGTGGAATATATGTTACAAATGAAATAAAATCATCAAAATAATACTGATAACAATAGTCCATAACATAAATTTGATATTTATTCCTACAAACCATCCTATTATTAACACCATGTATTAGCATTGTGTATTTGTTATAGTTCATGATTAAACATTTTCATATTTGCACTGTTAACAACGGTACATCATAAACAGTGGTGTTCATTGTATTATACAGGCACATGCTTTGTATAACTCATCCAAAGTGTACACTCAGTGGCTCTCAGTTTCATCACAGAGATGTACTATCCTCAAAATCAATTTTAGAATGTTTTCATTACTCCAAAAGAAATAATCCCTTAGCCCATAAAAACCCCTATTCTTGACCCTTGGCATTGAAATAGGACCTTCTATTTCATTCAATTGTTGCAAAAAAAATTATAGTACTTGTGTTAATAACAGTAGTCCATAAGTAAAATTACTTTTATTTTCCCATGTATCACCAGGTACTTAACACTTTTTAATAGTGATGTATACTTGTTTTAATTCATAGATGAATACTCTTGCATTTGTATTATTAACAACATTCCTCATCCATATGGTTCGCTATGTCATACATTCCCTAGATAACCCTGTAGCTTTCTTTCAATTTACATCTATATCCCTAAATTATGCCTTTCAGCTAAAATAATATTTATACATCAACAGTTTAATTATACTATTAAAACCACACAAGTGTTATATATGAGCAGAAGAGGCAGTTCATCTGCCCCTCATGCAATCATGGTGGTCAGAGATGAGGGCTCACATGGATTATTTCTGGCTCCTGAGAGAGGATTATAACAGAAATAAATATGGTGAAATTATCTAACAGTACTGACAACATAAAATGGATTCACACTTAATGTGACTACTGGGCAGGGAAATCAACCCAATGGTGAGAAGGCAGCTCCAAACAGACATCCCTCCAAAGAATTGAAAAGGAAGCAGAAAGTTTCTGACCCAACATTGCCAGAAATTTTACATATGTATATAGGGATATAGATATATAGTGATATGATGTATACAATATCATCTGTGTATGAATATATATATATATATTCCAAATATAAATAACATATCTGTGTGTGAATATATGTAAGTGTATATATATATTTCAAAATCCTGGAGGGTAGCAGAACAATGATCTTATTCCCAAAGCCATCTTTGATTCTTGGCTGTATCTGACTCTCTGATCAGTTTCCATAAAATATTGACTAGCTGGAAGTTGAGTAGGAATAAAGGAAACTGGATTTGGTAAGAGGGCACACCAGGTAGAGGACGGAAGGGCTGGGGAGGTGCTTACTGGCCTCGCCCAGGGTTCTCTCTTCTTGCTCCACAGCATAAAACCCCTAGAGAACCAACATTGCCTTTTTTCTCAGCAGTAATATGATGTATACAATAGTCAAACACAGACGTATTTTATTAATATTTATAGTGTGTTTGTGTAAATATGTGCAAACACACACATGTGAAGATATATATAAAAATGTTTGGATTTTTTCCACCTTGTTCAGAATTTGCCTTAAACTGTGAAAACATCTTGCATTTACCATCATTGTGAAGGTCTCACATCTTGACTTACTTTTCTGAGAAAGCCCAGGCAAAATGTACCTCCCCCCACCCACAATCATGTAGGGCCCCTGTTTTGAGTACAGCAGGGGGCCATGTAAAATGACAGCTTCCTACCTAAGTAAGAGGGTTACGTCAGACCAAAGAAAGACTCAGCAAGTCCAGTTTGGCAAACTAAAGAGCATTTAATAGGGGTTTATGTGGGGCTTCTCCCTCCATAACCTGGAGGGAAGTCTTGTCTCTCAGAGAGACTGACACTGGTAGTGGCTTAAATCCTCATCTCTAATGGGGCAGAGAACATGCTGCTTCTGAGGCTTGGCCTGCACTTGCCACCAAGCAAAAGGGTTTTATTTTTATAATAGAGGTCTCTGTGCAGATGGGGAAGGCACAGGGGAGTCATGATTAAAAAGTTCAGAGCTCAGGACAGATAATCAAGGCCAGGGCATTCACAATGTTCCCCAGCAGGGCAGAAGTTACACTTTCACAATAGCTCTGTAAAATGAGCATTTACAATACTTGTCATTAGGGCTGAAGTTACAGCTTTACAGTAATTACATAAGGAAACTATTGATAAGATGTTGGTCAAGCAGTCCACTGATCAGATTAGTCTTAGAGTTTTTTGGAGTGAGATCTAAACATATAAGTTTGATGTAGCAGTCATCAACTCAAAGAGTTTTGTTATTTACAAATTAAGAAATGAAATGCTGCTGTAATTAGAAAGGAAAAGAACTGGAAGGGTTGTGGGAAATACAAAGCCATATATGCTACAGTTGTGCACACTTTTGCATTTATGGTTTTCAGCCCTAAACATTCATGCACAAGTTATGGTCAAATATTCATTTCCTCAGTGAATGTTCCTTTTCCACATCTTAATGGATTTAATTGGTGATGAAGGCCCATGCCTGTCACATCCTTCCAGTGTTCCCATTTGAGAAAAGCATTCTCAGGGTGGAATAAACCTGAGAATCAAGTGGCAAGAAATTTTTGCCACCTGCCTTCCCAGGTATCCAGTGGCAGGGGAAGTTTGTCCCTGCTGACCTGTTTAAGTTTGTCCACAAGTAGAAAGAAATGCAAATATGGACCCTAGCTGCTCTTACTCTTTTTTTTTTTTCTGTGTCTTCAGAGCTCAGCTGGAGAAGTCAAGAGAACATGAGAGAGAGCCCTGGGTTTATCTAAGCTTGTCCTGCAAAGCCTCTGAATTCACTATCACAGGCTATGACTGAGGTTATAGTGGATGTAAGAATGTATCAACCACCTTAAATGGAATATTATACTTTCCATTGAAGGATGATGCACTGTTGCCAGGTACAATCTTATAAGCATAGTCTTTCTTCAAATGACCAATCTGAAAGCAGAATACATGACTCTGTGTTATTGTGCAAAAGACACAGAGAGGGACATGCAATGTGAGCCCAGACACAAACCTGGAGGTGGCTGGGCTGCAGGGGGTGCTCAGGACCACCAGGGGGCAGGATGGGACTGGCTCAGGAGCAGGGGCAGAGGGGCCTGAGTTTCCTCTTAGACCCTGGGGTGTCCCGTCTTGCCCAGAAAAGTTTTCCATTGAAATCGTCAGGGTTCTCTCATCTGATAATTACTAACATAAAATGCATATCATTTCAATAAGTAATCCTTCCGTTTTCAATTTCCTAACAATCTTTCAGGAGCTTTTTTTTTTTCCTTTTTCTTTTTTATTATATTTCTTTCATTTAAAATTTTTTGCTCAGAGGCTTTTTTTTAGCATTTATTTTTCATTGTATTTTTTAAAGATACATAGATCACAGAAAATATTACATTAAAAAATATAAGGGGTTCCCACATATTCTACACCTCATCCCATCCCCACTCCTCCCACACCAAAACCTCCTTGATTGCGGCACATCCATTGCATTTGGTGAATGCATCTTGGAGCACTGCTGCGCTGCATGAATTGTAGTTAACACTGTAGTTTACACTCTCCCTCAGTACATTCAGTGGGATATGGCAGGGTATGTAATGTCCAGTATCTGTCCCTGCAATATCATTTAGGACATGATAGATTATGCCCAGCATTTGTCCCTGCAGTATCATTTAGGAGAACTCCAAATCCCAAAAATGCCTCAGAAGCTTTTTGATTAAATAATTATGCACCCTCAATCCAAGCTCTAGTGCTCTGCCAGGATTTTATTTTTCTACACACCTCAGTAATACTATAGTAAGACACTTCTCTCAACAGAGTATCAATATATATTTATGGTGTATGGATTTTAGCACTTCTCTCCGTGGAGTTTAGGATTAGGTGTTTCACACTAATTACTAGTACATATATATAATTTAATACATTTTTAAATTAGTAATTTTACAATTCGTTTCCAGTAAATAGCAGTAACTATGAATATGATCATAAAATTCTTGGAAATGTACTTCATAAAGTGATTTTTATTTTTCATGGTGTAGATTTATGTTCTGTAAACTTTTAATTTGAAATATTTTTTAATTTACTGAAACTTGACAGAAAATATCACCCTCATGCCTGCTTGCTTGCATTGTTTTGATGAGAATCTTTCTTAATTAGTTTTCTACTTCCTCTGTAAGGAAAGACTCCTTGATTCCCTTCAAGTTTTACTATTTGTCTTTGGTTTTCCAGAGTTCTTATATGCCATGCATGTGTGATTGTGTATGTGTGTGTGTATTTCACATTTGGAGTTCTCTCATATTCTTGAATCTGTGATTTGGAGTCCGTAAATATGGAAAAGTTTTGCCCAGGCTATACTTCTCCAAATATTCCTTCACCTCTGTTCTCTCTTTCATCTCTGTTGGCATTGACATTACACTTATATTATCTTGCTTGATGCATTCTCACAACTCTTAGAGTTCTTTTTTTTCTTCATTTTTTTTCTCTTTTAATTGCCATTTGGGTAATTTATATTGATATATTTAGAAATCACTATTTCTTTTGAATATTGTGTGAGGTCTGCTGATTAGCCAGTAGATAGCATCATTCTTACTTATTATGTTATATTGTTTTTTATTTCTTGCATTTTGTTACATATTACTTTTTTATAGATATAGTTGTCTTTTGGAGTTAATAATCTGATCCAGAACTCTGTCTGCCTTTTCCTGAATAGTTATTAAAATTATTAATTTTTTATTTTAAATTTCATGCTTAATTTTACAGTTATAATAACTTTGTCACATCTTAATCTTGTTCTTAAAATTTGTCTATGAAGTCTGTAATTCTTGCCTTTCGATATGTAATTTTTATTATGGTGGTTGAAATTTAGATGTGCTGTAGAGAACAGTATATACAGGAGTATAGTATATTTTATTTATTTTTGTTTTTCTTAGAGATTATCACTCCATTCCACAGCAAGGCCTTTGTTGTGGCTATTTGTGTCAATTGAGTCAGGGCTGCATTTGAAGTCTTTGATGCCATGGATGAGAAAATCGAAGACTGATATTGTTTTAGACTTGGAAGACTTCATATTCCTGTAGTGATACGCAGTTTTTGTTGCCCTGCATAGCTTCATGCCATAGGTCTGCTCTTTTGTTTTCCTGATGATGGTGGTAGAGATAAAAGGATGTTCTTGCTCTTCTGACAGAGTTAAATTTAGAAAGGCATTTTGACGCTCAGTTTGGCAAGAAGAACAAGTGTTCCTGTTCCTCCTCTGGAGCAATGCTGAGCCCTGCTCTAGTTCCTGACCCCCACATCTAGGGAAGAGTGTCTTGTGTTCCCATCTGTTCCCTCCCAGAATGCAATGGTTATTCCCCAGTTTAGCTGCCCTTTCTTAGAGTTCAAGGCTTCTTTTCTCAGGGAAGAAAGGGGAAGTAATGGGAAGGTTTTAGGTGATGGGGTTTGTTTGCCAACCATTTTTAACAGACTTTGCCAGCGCATGTAGGATATGGTTTTAATGCCTTTCACACTGCTTCCTTGGGATTTAGGGTAGTTGTGACTGGGCTAATTTGGCAGTGGTAATTTTCCTGTCTCTGAAAGCCACACAGGGTGGTAGGGGAGCTTCTATTGGATTCTGTTACCTGAAAGAGGTTTGTAGTCACTTAAGAGTGTGCCACCTGGGAACTTATCATACTAATGACATCATCTTAACTTACATTTGGAAACTCATTAACTATTTCTCATTTAATCTCACTTCATGTCATCTGAACCAGGTATACGTATGACTGTGTCTGATTTTCCTTATAGACACTTGACTTACTTCAGTTCTCAGTAATGTTGTTTGTACCATGACCTAAGTTCTTAGGTATTGAAGAAAATTTGTAAATATGAACTTTTCCAGTTTTCCTTGTTAGGGTTGTTGTATTTGCTCTAACAACCAGAAAACTATTTTCTTAGTTCTCTACATCTTCAAGCTGGCAAATTGGAAACAACCAAACTTCCCATCAACAAGTGAATAAAGAAATTATGGTATATACATACAGAAACAGTTCTCAGTGTTAAAATCAATAAATGCCTGATCCATGCACAGTATTTGTGCATTCTCAAATAATTGTGCTTAGAGAAAGAAATTAAAGAAATGCAAGTATATATTGCATAATTACATTTATATAAGTTGAGGGAGATGAGAACTAACCTAAAGTAACATGAAAAAAGTCAATGGTCACTTGGGGACATGGTGCAAGGCAAAAATTATAGAAATTATAGTGGAATCTTTTAGGATGACAGACTTCTTAACTATCTTTTTTGTGGAAATGATTGCATGAATGTACAAAATGTTTAATAAATGTGAAATGTATACTTTAATTGCTGTGCATTCTATCATATACAAATTATACATCATAAAAGCTGTTGTTACAAATAAACAAAATTGTTGTTACAAATAAACAGATAATGATACATGGAAACTCAGAAACTCCTGAAAATTCATCTACCTGCAGCCTGGTTCTCCCTACTTTCTATGTGTAAAGAGTTGAATGCAGCAATACCCTGTGATGCTCTCATTACAGGAAGCACACTTCTGCAAACCTCCCTCAGCTTGTCCATCTCCATCCTGCATCTGTTTTAGGAGAGCATTCAAGTCCAGAGGGGAGGAGCCAAAGCCCAGGCACTGGGGCTCATCCTTACCAAATATGAGCTCTTGGACATATTCTACATCCCTTTATGCTTCTATGGGTCAATTTAGATTTTAAAAAATTAATATCAACATTTTCTTCTCATTTTCTCTGTGGACATAAAGTAAAATAATAACCAGTCCTAAGAATTTAGCCAAAGAAAATCTCATAATGAGAATTCATAGTTTCCCAAATGCCACCCATCTCCCCAAGGACAGCCATATTTTCTCTGGGTACAGCCTTTCTGTAGGTCTCCAACCCCAGAAACTGCTGCATAGGAAGAGGATATTTAAAAACAGCTCTACCATCTGTTTATGAGAATCAGTGCAGCCCTTACTCTGCAACTTTTCCAGAGAATCCCCAAACCCAGGATTGGAACTTAACAATGAAGGTTCACCATGGAGTTTGAGATGACCTGGATTTCCCTGGTTGCTATTTTAGAAGGTTATTTTAGGAAATCTCAAGATATTGAGTATGTGAGTAGGTATGAGTGAGAGAAATATTTCATATGAGTGATAGTTTTTCTCACCAGGATATTTATCTGCCTCTAGGTGTTCAGAGTAAAATCCAACTGTTGGAATCTGCAGGAGATTTGTTCCAGCCTGGGAGATCACTGAGGCTCTCCTGAGTAACCTCTGGATTTACCTTAAGCAACCAGTGGATGCAATGGATGCATCAGGCTCCTGGGTAGGGGCTGGAGAGGATTGGAGAAATTCACCCTAATGGAGGGTCTCAGAATTATGCAACATCACTAAAAGGATGAGTCACCATCTCCAGAGACAATTCGAAGAACACACTATATTTGCAAATGAGCAGCCTGAGAGCAGGACACAGTCATGTATTACTGTGCTAGAAACTTTGCAGTGAATGCAGTGAGAGCTGAGGCAAAACCCTCTCTTGCAGCATCACCATAAGGGGCTGCACAGGACATACTGAGCATAAGGTCCAGCCCAGGGCAGGTAAAGAGGGAGGTTAAGGACTGGCTTCCTGTCTGATTCTGGGGCTCCCTCTATGTCTAGCAGTTTCCCAAGGGGTCCTCTCTAGGAAGAGTACTCTGTGCCTTCCACTGAATTCTCTGATAGAGAAAATCTTTCTTTATATCAAGACAAAAACTTTTCACATGAAAAACAAAGTAGAATGTCCCTTTTGGAAGCAGAACTGACTGCCATTGCTCACCAGAATCAGAGTTCTGAAGCAGCTCAGGGTAGACTGGTGAGTGTTTTCCAATCAGTATCTGGTCAGAGACCCCAGTGGCATTTCCTGATTAGGAAAATATCAGGAACATATCAACCTTAGTGTCTAATATTTAGATATTGAGTAGAGTAGTTCTGCTCTTTTCCCACTCTATTCTTCATTGTACTCCCCTCAGGGAAGAATAGAGATTTACCTGACTGTGGGTGATGGGAAGGGGCTGAATTTGCCCCTCTGTACGCATAATACCCATTAAAAACCACGGGATGGAATTTTTTAGAGTCAGGGAATTTCATGTTTAGTAAAATAAAATGGCTGCCCACATTGGGCTTACTGGCAGAAGAATCTTTTCTGAGAATGACTTGTGCAGAAAAGAAATACAACAAAAAAGACCTGAAAATGTAAAACATTTTAATGGACTGCTGATGAGCAACACTTGATGAAAAAACTAGTTTTGTTAGAGTAGTGACTGAACATCAGAATGGAAAAACACACTATTATTGTATATCTGCTAATCAATTTGAATCCCCTCCACATAAAATGGAAACCTCTTGCTTCTCTGTCCCCCCTATATGAGCTTTCACTTTCCTCCCTTTTCTGAATGAGAGATCGCCAAAATAATGAATCACTCAATAAATCTGTGATATCTCAACTTTTACGAAATGTTTATCTTTTATCATTTGCATGGAGAGAACCTAAATGGGTCTGTTGTCAGTGAGGTATATCTAATTGTGGACTTATGTTCTTAAGTATTTTTAATTGTGGATTCCAAATTAGGAAGCCTGTTAAGTAGGAGCTCCATGATACATTGTGCATCCCACCATCCTTAGGAATGGCCTTAATGATTCAATATCCATTGTCCTGCCTTTGTTTGATTTTGTTGAAAGTTTGGTTAGAGAAAAGTGCTACCATTTATTTAACGCACTCTAGCCTCATATTATATTGAATTGACCTAAGCAAATAAAAAAATGGAACAAAAGGGTGTTCTTCATTTTAGTATGATATATGTGGGTGGGAATTTTAATGTGGTACCTAGAACCCCATTTACAATAAAATCTGTATTTCTTATTTTATTAACAACATTTCTATCGTCTTTAAAAATAGGTAAATAGATCACACAAAATATTACACTAAAAAACATAAGAGGTTCCCGTATACCCCTCTCCCCATTTCCCTGCTCCTCCCACATCAACATCCCCTTCATCTGTAAGCACATACATTGCATTTGGTGAATACACACTGGAGCGCTGCCACACCACATAGACTATAGTTTACATTGTTTTTCACACTCTCTTCCAGTCCATCCATTAGGTTATCACAGGATATATAATGTTATGCATCTATCCCTGCAATATCATTCAGGACAACTCCAAGTCCCCAAAATGCCACTATATCAGAGTCATGCATAAGCATGACCCCTCTGATGAACTCCGGACACATTTTCAAGTCTCTTAGTCCTATAAACTCATTTGTCTTGACTATTTCCCCCTTTTGTTAAAGGTATTTTTCTAGTTGCATCACCAGCTGATGATTGGTAGTAATCCCTTAGCACCAGGGATGCTCATCCATAGAAGTCATGTCCCTGCCCTATGCTGTAGGGAAGGTAATGCATTTACATGCTGAGTTTGACTTAGAGAATGATCACATCTGAGCAACATGGAGGCTCTCAGGAGGTAAGTCTTAGGCACCCTGAAGCTCTAGGCCTAGTTGAAATTTCAAGCACACAGTCTCATAAGCATAGTCATCAATATTAAGAGCCCATCTTTGGGCCATCCATTTTCACTGGTCTTTGTCCTTGCTTTTGAAGGATTGTTGCTGTTCCATTGGGGAATGCAACAGAACTCACCAGGATGGGAACTCAGCACTCCTTCTATTGTCATGTGAAAATCTATCCACAAGGATAATACCTAATGAACATTTGAACATATCTGTATACCCTATATGCATGCCCTAGAGAACTCCCTCCACCCATGCATCCTTCATCAATGATACCCCACAACATTGCTCCTCCCTTGCCATAGTTGAACCCCTTTATGATCCAAAACTTCTTAAAAAATGAAGCTTAATATATTGCCAAATTCAATTAGTAGGAAAATGAAATAGTATCGACAGGTTTAAAGATTAGAAATCTGTATTTCTTAGTGAAATTTGATGCTGAAACTTGGAAAAGTCATATCATCTTAATGAATAGAAGACACACAACTTGTTAGCTATTTCTCAATTCATGCTTAATTTAAATAAATGCATTTTGAAAAATTCCTGAGTGTTCTATAAACTGGGCCTGACTCCCACCGCAGGACAAGTGTGATGAAATCCAAGCAACAAGGAAAGGAGGACAAACACGGGCAGGGTGATGCTGAGGAGGGATTACTGGTAGGGTCCACTATTTCTTCCCCTAGGGACACCCCACATTGCCTTTTTAATTTTGAAAACAATTTATATCCAGTACATTGATGGAAGTCCAGTTAAGGAGCTATAAGAACTTCCTTCTGAAACTGTTCCTTCCATAATTAGCAGTTGAAACTCTAAGGCCATGTTCTTTCCTCATGTTCCAGACTCCAACTTAATCCATCACAGTGACTGAATGACCACTACGCCCACCCTTTCCATCACAGCACATTAAACTTTGGCTGCAGAAAGACAGGGCTGTCTTGTTGACATATCACTGGTCTCAATGTCAGTGCTCCAGAGCCTTTCAATCCCCTTCTCCAATTTTATGTGTGCCTTGGATTACACCCTTGGCTATCTCTTCCCTCTGCCCAGACTGAAGCTGTCCATTCGAAACACCCCATTGGTACAACACTGGAACCTACTCTATAAATTGGCATTTTGCCTTAGTTGCTTTCATGACTCCAACCTACCTGCATGTGTGATACCTGTATTAGGTTCAGAAATCTTAGCTCCCCCAACCTGACAACCTCCATGATCCTCCTGTCACAGAGACATTCATATGCATGATCAGGTCATTGCACATTTAAATGTCTCCAGTATGTCACTTAACTGCGCCAACTGGGTTTCTTTCATTTAGGTTTAATCAATCTGCCCCTCTGGGAGCCTAGGTCAGGCCTGGACTGAATGGGCTTAGGACATCCAATCAGGGAATTTCCAGGAGAAGGGACAGGGGAAAGTAGGTGAAGAGCTTCCAGTCAGGGTTTGGAGCTCCTTTCTTTTCTCACACCCTTGATAGCTTCACATTACATTACTGAGGCCCTTCGTGACTCTGAAACTCATAAATTTTTTGAATAAACAACCATCAGATGTAGGTAGAACATAGAGTGCGAATGAGTAAGAGAAGACCTTATGCTTTCACTTTGGCCACTGCTTCTTGTCTGGGAAGCCTCAATTGATTCACAAGAGATCTGAGGGAGATTACATAAGACAGGATTTTATTGAATTCCAAATAGAATTAAGAGAAGTTACATAAACTAAAATGGTGAATGTCCTCTTTGTTGAATGTAAAATCTCTCCTTATTCATTAAACATCTCTGCAAGTAGATTTTTACCACAGGAAGCATAGGTTTTCCTCTTTTCTACTCATGTCTAATCTTAGATTTACTACAACCCTGCCTCTCCCACTTTCTCTTCTACATGTGCAGGGGTCATGGCTCTCCAGGCTTCTGGGGTCAGTGATGTAATCACCAGTCCTTAGTAGATATTGACTCATTTCTCTGTAACATGAATGTAGCTCTGTGCAGCTACCTTAGTGGGAGGAGTGAAAACAAGGTTAACATTTTCCTAAGATGGGCCCTGCTGTCCACTGTGCCATGCTAGAAGTGGTCAAAGGCCATTAAAATATTACAATATGCACCTAAATGGGCATGACCAAATGAGGCAGGGATGTATGATGAGGAAGTGCACATCTGTGCAAAGCAAATGACTTCTTGATATCCTGAGATCCCTGACATCCAGAAATGTTTAAACCTGCCTTTTTCTTCCATGAGTAAAGGATCAGTAAACCTAAACCTCAATTCAGGCTGTTTACTTTGACATAAACAATGATGACTGAGAAAGGAGAGCATGTTTGTGACTGCAGCATTTCTTGGATCCTCCAGAAATTCACCATCACAATACTTTTTAAAATATAATGAAAGAATTTGAATATGTTGGTAAAGCATTTTTAGATGGTTGCAATAACCAAGGCTTTGAGTAATTGGTTGAGGGAGAGACACCAATATAAATTGAAAACAATATGCTTGACTTTGAATAATGAAAATTTCCATATACATTGACAGAGTAAGCACAAGCCATGAAAATAATTAGTTTTATTTAACAAAACTGAAAATAAATTTTGATATTTGAAAAACGCATTAAGAAAAGAAATGGAAGGTGAAATAATGTGAGAATATAATTACAACCTATATACCATATTGAAAATGTAAAGACAATATAGGAAGAATTTTAACCACACAATAACCAGTGAAACAGAAGAGATTCCAAAGATAGAAACATACAATCATACAAGAGTTAACTGATTTTTTACAATGTTAAAGGAACTTCAGTGAAAAGAATATAATATGTTTTAAATATGTTACTCTAACAATTGAGCATACCAGTGGAAAAAACAAAATTTGATTGTTTTGACTTCAGGATACACTTGTATAGTTATAAAATAAAAGCCCATAAAAGATAATGTATCAGAGAGCTGATATGGCTCAGGGGTTGAGTGCTGATTTCTCACATATTAGGGCCCAAGTTCAAGCTCCAGGCCCATTACTTAAAAAAAAAAAGATATAAATGTGAAGAATATAACATTAAATATTAAGATGAAAATAAAGAAATATGCATTGTCTTAGGGCAAATTGCTGATAAGTTCTTAAATGCAAAAATCAAGAGTTAAGGTATACCCACATCCTGGGGAAGACTGATGTTCTCAAACAGAGAGAATTGTATCTCTCAAGAGAATTGGTGGCTCATAATGGGTTAGGACAGTCAAGTATGTCAAGCCCTCAACATTTTTGCAAGTATCTCTGAATATGGTCCTTGAAGAAATGAAGATTGATTGTCATGGTGGGCCCTGAGGGGAGGGGGAAAGTAGTACTGAATAGATGGAATCAGTGTAACTGTGGGGCAATGGAAGTGTTCCACAAGATCATGCAATGATTGATATAGGACATGTTAAATTACACTAAAAATGTATAAAACCATAACTTTTTATTCAAGGTCTTTTTCTAGCTGCATAACGAGGTGGTGGTTGGTAGTAATCACTTAGCACCAGGGAGGCTCACCCCCAGAAGTCATGTCCCATGCTAGGGTGAAGGAATTGCATTTGTAGGCTGAGTTTGGCTTAATGAGTGGTCACATTTGAGCAACATGGAGGTTCTCATGTCTTAACTCTAAGGCACCCTGCAGTTCTAGGCTCATAAGCATAGTCATCAGTGTCAAGGAACCATTATTGGACCATTCTCCCTGACTAATGTCTGCGCTGGCACATGAAGGATGGTTGCTATTGCATTGGAGAATGTAACAGAGCTCCCCAGGATGGGAACTTAGCACTCCCTTAGTTGTCGTGTGAAACTCTACCAACTATGTCAATAATCAATGAATATCTGAACACAACTATATACACTACATGCATGGCTTGGAGAACTCCCTCCCACCCATGCATCCCCTGTCAATGACACCCCACACCAATGCTCCCTCTGCCATAGTTGAACTCCTTTGTGAATCAAAGCTTCTTCAAAAATGGACCCTATCACATTGCCAAATTCAATTAATAGGAAAATGAAACAGTAATGATAGGTTTAAATATTAGAAATAAAATGCATAATAATTTAGAAAAATTAAAATAAAGTGAAAAAATTGGGGCATCAGAAATGAAAAATATTAATTTTTTTGACATTTTGCCTTTCATCACTGTAATATTTATTCCTGTCTGTGCACAGTGACAAGGCAATCTCTTCCATTTCTTCTTCAGTGGCCATATCCTTTTTTTTTATTATGTGTTCAAAAAAGTTTTAGGTCACAGCAATTTCAAATATAGAACCCAAAATTAAACCCTTTTCCCCTTCCCCTTACAATGGTCTTTTTAAGTGTGAATGTTAAATTTGCTACACCTTATGTACAGATATTGAAACATAGCTACTAACCATGGCTCCATTATGGTTTACACTTTAGACCGTACACATTTATCAATTTTTGTTTACATTATGGTTTACATTATAGTTTATAGTTTAGACTATACACTTTTATAAATATTTGGTGAAATTTAACACAGCCTGCATCCATCATTGCACAATCATGCAGAACTCTTACATTGCCGCCAGTTACCCCCTCTTCCATCCATTGTATTCCACTATTCTGGTCCTCTTGGGGCCCACAGTGACAACCGAGCTTCACTGCTGGAAGAGTTTTTATGGCTAAGTGTCTTCAAAATGAGTCAGGAGTTCATCAGAGGTATCACATTTACACACGTCCCAGCAGGATCTCAGACGGAGCCAAAGTAGATACAAACCCAGGTAGTGGTGCTCCTGAGGGGTATGGAGACACCTAGGTCCTATAGTCATGGCAGATGGCTCTGGAGTTCATTGTCTCACCAGTGGGCCCTACTTTGGAATTTGTACTCCTGAGTGTGATGGAATTGGACTCAGATATGACTTCTCTACGAGTGTCTTTTCTGTCGCTTTTACTGAACCTGTGGTTGGTGATGCCGTTGGTATATGCTCAGACAATTTGAATCTCTGGACTGTCCATGTGCCAGCTGGGTCCTGACACTCAGCAGAGTTGCAACACCTACTCTCCAGTTCATTGGACTTACCCAGGTCAGCTAATGGGGAGGTGGGAATGGTCAACCACCACACCAAGGAACTGAGAGGGTCTACAAATGCAAGCAGGAAAATCCAACCCATCAGCCCTCTAAGCCCCCTCTCCATTTAGAGGTGGAGTGGGCATTGCCATCCCAAGGTCCTCAGGATGGAGGAATAAAATATGAAATAAAGTGGACTTACATATATTCTACTATAGAATTTTGTGACTCTAGCAATGGAAGAAATTATATCATTGATGTGGAGACAGGGACCATGGGAGCTACTGAAGGCAGGGAGAAAGAAAAAGAGGTGTGATTTTTGGGACATGGAATTGTCCAGAATGATATTGCAGGGACAGATGCAGGATATTGTATATCCTCCCATAACCCACTGAATGGACTTGGAAATTGTGTTAACTAGAAAACAAACTATAATCCATACCATGTAGTAGTGCTCCAAAATATACTCATCAAATACAATGAATGTACCACACTAATGAAAGAAATTATTGATGTGGGAGGAGTGGGTGGTGTGAGGAGTAGGGTATATCTGAACCTCTTATATTTTCAATGTAACATTTTGTGTGATCTATGTATCTTTAAAAATAAGATAATAAAAAACAACCTATCACTTTCGACTTCTGGGGAAGTTGGAGGCTTAGGGATTTCAAAGACTCATTTTTTCCACCAAAACGTCTTTTGAACAGCAGGAACTGTCTTAGACAACTGTTGTGGGGCTCTAGAAGCCAGGCAATCTCTGTATGACACTGATAAACTACAGTGGAGAAAAATGAGTTGCTCCTTCTGAATGGCAGCTGCCAGCAACCATTCCCCATTCTTACACTGGACAGCCTTGGGTTCCAATCCATGGTTGGATCACTGAAGACAGAAAGGGACATAAAAATACTCTTCCCAACCACTGATCATGGAATTTGATTGACAAATATGGATCATTGGTTCCTGTCTCTGAGGAATTCTTTCAAACTTCCCTGGAAAAGTGCTGTTTGAGCAATTGTTTCAACACCACCTCAAACAGTGCTGTAGATGGTTGAGATTGAAAAACTCATTGCTTCCCTCAGGGTGTGGGAAGAAGTTATTTGAAGGACTACATTTGCTTGGTAGGCCAGGAGAGAACAGTTTGGGAAAGTCATCAAAGAGGCTTTATGGTGTCCTTCCTGAACCATCCCCAGACTTGGAGCCAGTCTGCACATTAGTTTGTAGGTTCCTGTTCCTGTTTTGGCTGGGAAATTCTGACTTGAGAAAGTCATCTCTGGGGTGGCCCTACTCTCAGAATTTACCCTCCAGGTAAAACAGGTAAAGACAATAAAATGTTTGTAAAAAGCTAAAAACAAAGAGTAAATACTAAGATTCTAAGAGAAGGAACAGAGGAACGAAACTTTCTGATGGAGGTAAAATGTTTGCACAAAAAGTATAATCTTAAAAATTATACCACCTATCCAGGGAAAGAATCAGATGAATAAGAACATGAAAAATCTGATAAGTTAAGTATGATGTATTCTAAAAGTCTTGACTAATTTATAACAAGCATAAAAGAAAAGCCTTAACTCAAAGTCAATCAACACTAATAGCCTAAGCTAGTGATAGAACCTGAACTTTAGATTAAAATCATCAAGATACTCATATGCTTGAATAGCAGCAAAAATTAGAAGCCATACTAAGAAACAAGAGGATTGGCTTATTCAGGGGAAAGATTAAAAATTCAAAGGAGACACAGAAGTTGGAAAACCTAATCAAAGATATTCAGACAAACCTAAATAAATTCAAGGAGATGAAGTAAAATACTGCAAAAGAAATAAAGGATACTAAGAAGTCACCTGTGATCATAAAGAAGAATTTGAAAGTATAAAAAGAAACATAAGAGAAATTACTGGGGTGAAAGACACAATAGAAGAAATTAAAATTCATTAGAGTCACACAATAGCAGATTTGAACAGTCAAAAGAAAGAACAGGAGAACCAAAATTTTATGGACAAGAGGACAGATAGATAAAATAATGGGGAAAAATTGACTAGGGTCTCAGGTATTGGAATGACAGACAAAGGACATAAACAGAGGTGCTATGTGAGTCCAAGAAAGAGAAGAGAAGGGAAAAAGGGCAGAAAGGATATTTGAGGAAATAAAGGTCAAAATTTCCAAACAACATACACTAAACAGAGGAAATGTTAATAGACCTCCTCCTAGATATATACTAATCAGAATGTCAAATGACAAACTTAAAGACAGAATTCTGAAAGCAACAAGAGATGAGTAATTCAACACATAAAAGGGCTCTACAACAAGAGCAAATGTTGATTTCCTGTCAGATAACATAGAGGTGAGAAGGTTGTGGTAAGATATATTTAAGGTACTGAACCAGAAAAAAAAGTCAGGGAAAATTCCTTTTTCTCTTAATTGTAGTTTTTTTAAGTTTTAAAAAATTTATTGAAATATATCACTCATATATAAACCATAAGAGTATAATAGTTGTGAACTTACAAAACAAACATATATAACATCAAAAAAAACATATTTAACATCTCACCCTACCACCAATAACTTGCATTGTTTTTAAACATTTTTAACTAATGATTAAAGAGCATTATCAAAATACTACTACTTGGGAAACGGACTTGGCCCAGTGGTTAGGGCGTCCGTCTACCACATGGGAGGTCCGCGGTTCAAACCCTGGGCCTCCTTGACCCGTGTGGAGCTGGCCCATGCGCAGTGCTGATGTGCGCAAGGAGTGCCCTGCAAAGCAGGGGTGTCCCCACGTAGGGGACCCCCATGCGCAAGGAGTGCGCCCTGTAAGGAGAGCCGCCCAGCGCGAAAGAAAGTGCAGCCTGCCCAGGAATGGCGCTGCCCACACTTCCTGTGCTGCTGAGGACAACAGAAGCGGACAAAGAAACAAGATGCAGCAAATAGACACAGAGAACAGACAACCGGGGGAGGGGGGAATTAAATAAATAAATAAATCTTTAAAAAAAATATTACTACTAAACAAAGTATTTTCCCCTAGCCAATCTGATTGTTATTATCTTTATATCATTTATATATGAACATACATAAACAAGTGTATAGTAAAAGTTTGGGAATTCTGTACATGTGCATGATTGTTTTAGAAGGCAAAATTCTTAATCTAGCAAAATCCATCTTGAGAATTGAGGCAGGATTTAAAATATTTAGATATAGACAGAAACAGAGAATTCATTTGAAAGTGCCCTGTCTTATTAATAATACTAAAAGCAGTTCTGCGGACTGAAAGAAAAAGTAAAGGAGGAGTAGTTTGGAGGAGAATATAGAAAGGAAGATATTTAGTAAATGTAATGGAAAGTGTAAAATAAAAATAAGATATGACATATACAATCTTAAAGATAAAATGATTGAAGAAAGTACTGCCTTTTCAGTAACAACTTAGAATGATGATAGATTAGACTCACCAATTAAGAGACAGATGGGCAGAATGGATAAACAAAGCATTATCCAACTATTTACTGTTTACAAGAGACTCACGTTAGACCTAAGGATACAAATATGTTGCAAATAAAAGGTTGGAAAAAGGCATTTCATACAAATAGTAAACAAAAAAGAGGTGGGGTAGTGATACTAATTTCAGACAAAAGAGATATTTAATGCAAGACACTTTTAAGAGACAAAGAAATTCACTGTATATCAATTAAAGGGGCAATCTACCAAGAAGAAAGATCAATCATAAATATTTATGCACATAATCAAGGTGCCAATAATAGAATGGGAGTAAAGAATATGAAGTCGATGTTTAATTAGTACAGAACTTTAATTAGGTTGATTGTAATGGTTTGGAAATGGACTGTGATAATGGTAGAACTACAGTGTGAGTATAATTAACAGTGCTGAATTATATCTGTGAACATGGTTGAAAGGGGAAGCTTTGTGTTGTATAATTGCTAGAAGGGAAGCCAGATGTTTAAACATTGGTTTGTAAAACACAGTGAGCACACTGGAGGCCAAGGATTGTGGTTAATAATACAAATATAAGAATGTTCTTTCAGGATCATAAAAAATATATGGCACTTGTACAGGGTGTGGTTGGTAGGGTGGAATGGGGAAACAAGTCATCTAAAGCTAAGTATGGATGATAGGTAACAGTAATATTTTAACATCCTTGCATCAATTTGAATAGTTACACACCAATTTTGAGCATCAAATATTGGCGGGGTATGGGAAACTTACGAAGTTTATTCTTAGAAAAATATTTTATGCCACAAAAGCAACTAATGTCCTTGTCAGTTAAACTGTTTTACTCAGGGTCCTCTCTGAAAGTACAAGTCAAGAACTTTACATTAGATTGAAGGTGAACAAATAATTTATGTTCTAACTATCAATTAACATAACACTGTAAGAATGTAAAGATGGGAAACGGTTATATGTCCTGATGGACATGGTTTAATAAACATCTTGAAAGTTATATAACTAGATATTTCTATGGTATATAATAGTATCCAGGTTACCAAAGGTATGTTTTCTGGATATATAGAGACCCACAGAGTAGCTAACAAAATATTACATTTTAATCCTGGGAAAGTCCTTCTTTTTTTCTCCAATATTATGGCAAAAAGCTCTGGATTATGTAAGCTTTGCCTAATAAAAGAAAAAAGGCCAATTAGTCAAGCTTTTAATATTAAATTTGGAGACAGGGGCTTTTCGGCAAGATGGTGGCTGCGTGAGCTTGCCTGGTAGTGTCTCTGCAGGGGGCGGCTGGGCAGCGTTGAAGGCTCTTTGGGACCGCGCTGTTTCGGGGATTTTTGCTGGTTGGAAGGTGTCTGGACGTCAATTCGGTGGGAAGGTAACAGAGAGGATACATCTATAATATATAAACGGAGGTCCCAGCTGGGCTCGGGAAGTTCCCTCCTTGGGTGGGCGGAGCCACGGTAGCGGGTGCTCCTGAAGCTCCGGAGCCGCGGCGGCCAGGGTTTTTGTTTTTTTTTTCCTTTTACTGGAGGCTTTGCGGTGCTGAGAAATTCGCGGATACTGGGCTGGCTGGTGAGGGATTGTTGGGACAAGACTCCTTTGCAGATTGATTTGGGGAGACAGACGGTGTTTTCTTGTGAAGCGGGGACGTTTTTGGTCGCCGGACAGGGGGGGTAGTGCTTCCGCCTGGAGCCCCATCCCCACAGGTCCGGCTGCCGATCTGCAACGGAATTGGATTTTGGACAATAAGGGGACACAATTGGGAGACTGTTGTAGGGTGCAGTGAGGGAGGAGGACACGTCTGGAAGCTGATTGGGGGATATTTTGCGAAGTTTGGGATTTCGGATCTTAGAGTCTGTTTTTGGCGTTTCCAGCTGAAGCCCAGCCCACCCGGCGGGGCTCGGGATCTGGGTCATTGAACTGGCCGTGGTGTAGAGGCGCCCTCAAGTGGCCGTTGCGTGGGAGCACAGGGAGGGAGCTGTCCAAAGGCTGATACCCTGAGGAGTTAGGTGAATTTCAGGGATCAGACATTCAATATAAAATTCGCGGATCTGGCTTCCCCCACGGGGCTGGCACCCAGCTACGGGGATCCCTGAGGGCTGTGTTGCACTGCGGGGCTCCTAAGCTTTCTGTGGACCAGATTTGAGCTTGCCAGGTCTGGGTCCCCTGAACTCTGGTGGTCCACACCCCAGACTCACACCTCTTGAGTCTTCAGTGTCTCAGACTTTCCACCCCTGAATCCATCACGCTCTGGGGTCTACCTGGGGTCCTTGAGTGCCCTGGACCTTAACGTTTGCGTTTTATCTTTATTGGTTCATATTGTTTTGTTTTTATTTTCACTTTATCTTATTTTTTACTCTTTTTGACGCCCTGATTGCTAATATTGCATTATCCCCTAGTCTTTTCTCCTAGCGTCTCCCCCAAAGTCCTTTTTTTTTTTTATACAGATATTTAGGGGTTTTTTTGGTTGTTGTTTTAGATAGTGTTGCAATGGTGACACGTGTATACCTGTATCTCTCTCCCCCCTATCTGTTCCCCACCGTTTGCCTATCCTCTTTTTCTTTCTTCCTTTCTTCTTGTCTTTCTTTTTTTCTTTATTATAATTAGTGTTTTTTTTTTTCGGTTCTCTCTTTCCCTCTTGTCCCTCATTTTCCACTTATTTTATTTTAATTCAAGTACACAATACGTGCTACAGGGAACACCTCACATTTGCTGGGTTTTCCCATCCTCCACTGCCTCATTTCTGTGTGAACTGATTTAGGCTACCTACACTATCCCTCTTCCCCTGCATCTTGATAAGACCTATCATCTACTGTCTCTCCTATATTCCACCCCCCACCTCCCATTCTTTGATCCACAAAGTGTCTAACTCTTAATTTCTAATACCTTTGTTCTGTTTTCTGTCTGTTATCCACTCTTGAAACTATTACCCTTCTTTTCTTTTTCCCTCTCTCATGAAAACAATAGCTTTGTAGTTCATACCATATTCTGCCTATATTCAGTCATCTACTTCATAAAAGATACTCTACCTACAGCTATAACTCTATACAATCTACATGAATCTAACCTCCATCCTCCCAGATCTCATATTCTTGCTTTGTTAACATACATTACCAATACCACTTTACACTTTACCCTTGCTGACACAATTGCCTTTCCCCAACACTAATACTTTCTTCTAAAGTGAACTTAACCAACAACAAGTAACTTGAGTAAGAAGAAAAAAGTGACAAAGAGAAGATATAACACCTATGCAAAAATAACAACTAATTAACCTCCAAAAGCAGACAAAGAAGCTAAGGAACTGATTAAATTCATCAAAATAAAGAGATGACCAGAAAGCAACAAAAATCTACAAACCAAACCAATAATCAGGAAAACATGACTGAATCCCATCAACAAACCAATAATCACGAAGGGGAGCAAAACTTGGCACAAGCAATGAAAGAACTCAGAACATTTATCACCGACAAATTTGATGCAGTAATGAAAGAGGTTAACAACATGAAGACATCACTTGGAGGGGAAATTGCAGACATACACAAAAACATAACAGATATGATGGGAATGAACACCACAGTTCAAGAAATCAAAAATACACTTGCAGCAAATATCAGCAGACTAGAAGAGACAGAGCAGAGAATTAGTGATGTGGAAGACAGTACCTCAGAAATCAAACAGATAGTAGAAGGGGTCAATAAGAAGATAGAAAAAATCCAATTAGGATTTAGGGACCTGAATGACAATGCAAAACGCTCAAACATACGTATTATAGGCATTCCAGAAGGTGAAGAGAAGGGAAAGGGGACAGAAGGAGTGTTGCAGGAAATAATGGCTGAAAACTTCCCAAATCTACTGAAAGAGACAGATGTACATATCCAAGAAGCACAGCGCACTCCACAAGTCATAAACCCCAACAGGCCCACCCCAAGACATATACTTATCAAATTATCCAAGGCTCAAGACAAAGAGAAAATCCTAAAAGCAGCAAGAGAAAAGAAAACCATCACATACAAGGGAAGCTCAATTAGATTAAGTGCTGATTTCTCTTCTGAAACCATGGAGGCAAGAAGACAGTGGTATGATATAGTCAAGGTACTAAAGGAAAAAAACTTCCAACCAAGAATACTCTATCCAGCTAAACTAGCATTCAAACATGATGGAGAGTTCAAAATATTCACAGACAAACAGAAACTGAAAGAGTATACCAACAAGAAACCTCCCCTTCAAGAAATTCTAAAGGGAGTTCTGCAGGAAGAAAGGAAAAAACAGGAAAGGCAAAGTTGGAGGAGAGTATAAGACCAACAACAACAACAAAAAAGACCAAAAAAATATACAAACAAAATATGACAAACACAAATCCAATCAAAATATGGCTAACACAAATAATTCCTTGATAGTAATAACACTGAATGTCAACGGATTAAACTCACCTATCAAAAGATTCAGACTGGGACATTGGATAAGGAAATATGACCCATCCATATGCTGTCTACAAGAGACACATCTTAGACCCAGAGACGCATGGAGATTGAAAGTGAATGGCTGGAAAACAATCATACAAGCTAACAATAACCAAAAAAAGGCAGGAGTAGCTATATTAATATCAGACAAAATAGACTTTAAATGTGAAACAATTGTGAGAGACAAAGAAGGATACTACATTTTAGTGAAAGGGAAAATCTGTCAAGAAGATCGAACAATCATAAATATCTATGCCCCTAACAAGGGTGCCTCTAAATACGTCAGGCAAACGCTGGAAAAACTAAGTGAAAGAATAGATACATCTACAATTATAGTGGGGGATTTTAATACACCACTATCAACTCTGGACAGAACATCTCAAAAGAGAATCACCAAAGAAACAAAACATCTGAATAGTATATTAGAGGAGCTCGATCTAATAGACATATATAGATCGCTACACCCAAACACAGCAGGATATACATTTTTCTCAAGCGCACATGGATCATTCTCCAAGATAGATCATATGCTAGGCCACAAAGAAAGGCTGAACAAATTCAGAAAGATTGAAATCATACAAAACATTATCTCTGACCACAGTGGAGTCAAGCTGGAGATTTGCAAGGGACAGAAGCCCAGATTTCACACCACGATTTGGAAATTAAACAGCACACTCTTAGAAAAACAGTGGGTCAAAGAGGAAATCTCAAAAGAAATCAATGACTACCTTGAAACAAATGATAATGATAACACAACATACCAAAATTTATGGGATGCAGCAAAAGCAGTACTGAGAGGGAAGTTTATAGCCATAAATTCATATATCAAAAAAGAAGAAAGAGCAAAAATCGAAGAACTAACTGCACATTTGAAGGAATTAGAAAAACAACAACAAAGTAACCCAACAGGAAGAAGAAGGAAGGAAATAACAAAGATAAGAGCAGAACTAAATGAAATAGAAAATAAGAAAGCACTTGAACAGATAAACAAGACCAAGAGCTGGTTTTTTGAGAAGATTAACAAAATTCACAAACCTTTAGCAACACTAACAAGAAAAAAAGAGAGAAGATGCAAATACACAAAATAAGAAATGAGAAAGGCGATATCACCACTGACCCAACAGAAATAAAGACTATCATAAGAGGATATTTTGAAAAACTATATTCCAACAAAAATGACAATCTAGAGGAAGTGGACAAATTCCTAGAAACACATAAGCAGCCCATATTGACGAAAGAAGAAATTGATGATCTTAACAAACCAATCACAAGCAGAGAGATAGAATCAGTTATCAAAAATCTCCCAACTAAGAAGAGCCCAGGGCCAGATGGCTTCACAGGTGAATTCTACAAAACATTCCGGAAAGAACTGACACCAATCCTGCTGAAACTATTCCAAAACATCGAAACGGAAAGAACATTACCCAACTCCTTCTATGATGCCAACATTACCCTAGTACCAAAGCCAAACAAAGACATCACAAGAAAGGAAAA
The DNA here is from genome assembly GCF_030445035.2 of Dasypus novemcinctus. Classification (NCBI taxonomy): domain Eukaryota; kingdom Metazoa; phylum Chordata; class Mammalia; order Cingulata; family Dasypodidae; genus Dasypus; species Dasypus novemcinctus. The sequence goes on along the minus strand of NC_080691.1, from coordinate 56,337,171 downwards.
TTACAGACCAATTTCTCTGATGAACCTAGACGCAAAAATACTTAACAAAATACTTGCTAATCGTATTCAACAATACATTAAATGTATTATACACCACGACCAAGTGGGATTCATCCCAGGTATGCAAGGATGGTTCAACATAAGAAAATCAATCAACGTAATACACCATACAAACAGATTGAAGGAAAAAAATCACATGATTATATCTATTGATGCAGAAAAAGCATTTGACAAAATACAGCACCCTTTCTTGATAAAAACACTCCAAAAGATTGGAATACAAGGGAATTTTTTGAACATGATAAAGAATATATATGAAAAACCTAAAGCCAATATTGTTTACAATGGAGAAATCCTAGACTCCTTCCCTCTAAACTCAGGAACAAGACAAGGATGCCCACTGTCTCCGCTCCTATTTAACATTGTCTTAGAAGTACTTGCACGAGCACTGAGGCAAGAACCAGAAATAAAAGGCGTTCAAATTGGAAAGGAAGAAGTCAAAATTTCATTATTTGCAGATGACATGATCCTATACATAGAAAACCCTGAGAGATCTACAACGAAGATTCTAGAACACATAAATGAGTTTAGTAAAGTCGCAAGTTATAAGATCAATACGCATAAATCAGTAGCATTTCTGTACACCAATAATGAGCAAGATCAGGAGGAAATCAAGAAACAAATACCATTCACAATAGTAAATAAAAAAATCAAATACTTAGGAATAAATTTAACTAAAGAGGTAAAGAACTTATACAACGAGAATTATACAAGATTGTTCAAGGAAATCAAAGAAGACCTAAATAAATGGAAGACTATTCCTTGTTCATGGATAGGAAGACTGAACATTATTAAGATGTCTATCCTACCAAAACTGATCTACACATTCAATGCAATCCCAATAAAAATCAACGCAGCCTTCTTTAAGGAACTAGAAAAAGTAACTATGAAATTTATTTGGAAAGGAAAGAGACCCCGAATAGCCAAAGACATACTGAAAAAGAAAAACGAAATTGGAGGAATCACACTACCTGACTTCAAAACATACTATAAAGCTACGGTGGTGAAAACAGCATGGTATTGGCATAAGGAAAGACACATAGACCAATGGAATCGAATTGAAAGCTCTGATATAGAACCTCACATATATAGCCACATAATATTTGATAAAGCCACCAAACCCTCTCAATTGGAAGACAGTGGCCTATTCAACAAATGGTGTCTGGAGAACTGGATAGCCACATGTAGAAGAATGAAAGAGGATTACCATCTCACACCTTATACAAAGATCAACTCAAGATGGATCAAAGACCTAAATATAAGAGCCAAGACCATAAAAACCTTAGAAAGCAGTGTAGGGAAACATCTACAGGACCTTGTAATAGGAAATGGATTTATGAATATCTCACCAAAAGCATGAGCAGCAAAAGAACTAATAGATAAATGGGACTTCCTCAGAATTAAAGCCTTCTGCACCTCAAAGGAGTTTGTCAAGAAAGTAAAAAGGGAGCCCACAGAGTGGGAGAAAATATTTGGCAATCATATATCTGATAAGAAACTTATAACTTGCATATATAAAGAACTCCTATATCTTGAAAATAAAAAGATAAACAACCCATTTAAAAAATGGGAAAAAGACTTAAACAGACACTTCTCCGAGGAAGAAATACAAATGGCAAGAAAGCACATGAAAAAATGTTCCAAATCTCTAGCTATCAGGGAAATGCAAATCAAAACTACAATGAGATACCATCTTACATCCATAAGATTGGCAGCTATGAAAAAAACAGAAGAATACAAGTGCTGGAGAGGATGTGAAGGAAGGGGAACACTCATCCACTGCTGGTGGGAATGCAGAAGGATCCAACCATTCTGGAGGACAGTATGGTGGTTTCTCAAAAAACTAGCCATAGATTTGCCATATGACCCAGCAATACCACTGCTGGGTATATACCCAGCAGAACTGAAAACAAGGACACAAACCGATATATGTACACCAATGTTCATAGCAGCATTGTTCACTATTGCCAAAAGTTGGAATCAACCCAAATGCCCATCAACAGATGAGTGGATCAATAAAATGTGGTATATACACACAATGGAATACTACTCGGCTGTAAGAACAAACACACTACAAACACATGTGATAACATGGATGAATCTTGAGAACCTTATGTTGAGTGAAGCAACCCAGACATTGAAGGACAAATACTACATGACCTCAATGATATGAAATAAACAAGCTGCCCTAGATAGCAAGAGACTGAACGATAGGCTTACAGGAAATCGGAGGGTGGAGGAAGGATATGAGCCGATGTCTGCAGGGGTGGAATTTAAGACGAGATGGTGGTAAGTATGAACACAAAGAAGAGATAAAATGGGGGCAAGGGGTTGCCTTTGGTTGGGGCTTTACGGGTTTGAGGGTGGCTGGGGAGGGACGGTTGGGTAATGTTGCCCAAAAGTGGGGGGAGGGAGGGGTAGCATACGAACACAGGAGAGGGTTAGGAGGTGGTGGAGAGTAAAATGCCGAGAAAATAATATCAAAATATAATAAAGAGGGTTACCTGTTTAGAATGCTCGGAGGGGAGGGTTTGATGCAGGACGGGCTCCTGGGGAATGTCTAAATGCTCATTCTGACAGAGTGGGTGACACCATGGGGTAGAATCCCAAGTAGTGAGAGTGGGGGTGGACCCACATCCTGGGGAGGACTAATGCCACCAAATAGAGGGAACTCTATCCCTCGAGAGAAAGGGTGGCTCCCAGGGCATTGGGGCAGTTGAGCAAGTTAGGCCCTAAACACTATTCCATCTATCTCTGGTAGTGGCTCCTCAGGAAACGGAGGTTGGCTGTCACTGTGGGCACCAAGGTGGAAGGGAAAATGGACATTAAATGTGTGGAACCAAAGTAAATGGGGGGCAAGGGAGGAGTTTCTTGAGAGTACACAAGGATGGATATAAAACATGTAATATTATACCATAACATATAGGAGACGACAGACTGATAATGTAAACCATAATGTAAAACATAGGAGAACTAAAAATGTAAAGAACTGTGTATCCTAAAGTATGCACCATAATGTAAGCACAGATATTACCATGTTAGAAAGCTAATATCTCAGACTCTGTACATCACCTTAAGTAAATATGATGTGAATAGGGTGTAAGAGTATCGCTGTGGAAGGAAAAAGGTGTTGTGGTGGATGTATGGGAGTGCTGTATATTATATATATTCATTGCTGTGGTCTAGGACTCCTACGAAGAAATGCTGAATAATTAGGGGGGGGGGAAAGGATAGGATGTGGAATTTTTTCAAGTCAACATTCTTTATCTAAGTTCTTTATCTAACTTTATCCAAGTTCTTTATCTATCCTTTAAACCCATCGCTATATGCCATTCCCTAGTAAGGGACCATGACATTATATTGGGCTTCAAATTTCGGGGAGTTCTGGATCACAGAGTGTTTCAACAATGGCAATGGAGGGATACTGGTATGGGATATCAATGACAGGTGATATATGGCTGACAGGGAGCTGTACAGAACATATGTCCAGGGTGCATGGTAATGATTGGATATACTCATAGTGGCATCAATTAAAAACCCAGCAGGGGGGGTACTGGGTTCCTGGCCAGTGGTGCTCTGTCGTGGTCCCTAGGGGAGCAGCGATAGTCTCCCAGGTACAGCGGCGGGGACCGGGAGGGAGTGAGGGTTCAACAGTGAGCCCCTGATGCTAATGACTATGCTTGTGAGCTGATAAACCTAAAATAAGAACAAGGCCTAGAGCAACATTGTGCCTGGGAATTTCCTCCTGTCAGCCTTCATGTTACTCAAATGTGGCCAGTCTCGAAGCCAAACTCAGCATGTAAATGCAATGCCTTCCCTCCAGCGTGGGACATGACACCCGGGGATGAGCCTCCCTGGCAACGAGGGACCACTATCAAATACCAACTGATGATGCAACTGGAAAAGGACCTTATATGGAAGGTTCAATGCGGATCAGCAGAATATCCATGTCTACATAAAATAACATGACTTTAAAATGCTGTTTGACCTAAAGTAAGGGGGAAATGGAAAGGAGAAATGAGTTTATATGGCTACGAGTTTCTAAAAAAGAGTCTGGAGGCTGGCAGAAGGATTGCCCTCATGCACAACTGAGCAGAGTCAGAGAGACAGATAAAGCAGATACAACCCCCAGATATTGGTTCCTTTGAGGGCTAAAGAGACCCATGAGAGTTATGGTCATGGCCGATGGGGTTTACTACCAGGGCAGATGGCCCCTCTTTGGAAATGGTGTTTATGTGTGATGAATCTGGACTCAGATGGGATCTCCCTTCATAAGACTTTCATACTAATCTGCTGGAGGTGCAGTTAACGTTGGGGTTTAAGATATAGTTAGGGGATTTGAATCTCTGGACTGATAATGTGATAGCCAGGTCCTGAGCCTCAACAGACTCCAGCACCTACAATCTGATTTATTGGACTTACCACACTCAGCTAAGATGGAGTTGAAGAAGGACAATCACCACACCATGGAGCCTAGAGTGATTACAACTGATAATGGGAGGATGGCAGCCAGCATCCATGTGGAATCTGAGCCTCCTCTTGACATAGAGGTGCAATGGACACAACCAATCCAATGTCCACATAGAAGAGGTGGCATTGGATTGGGAAAAGTGGACATGGTGGACGATGGGTATGGGGAAAGGCAGGAAGAGATGAGAGGTGGAGGCGTATTTGGGACATGGAGCTGTCCTGGATGGCGCCTCAGAGGTAATCACCGGACATCGTAAATCCTCACAGGGCCCACTGGATGGAATGGAGGAGAGTATGGGCCATGATGTGGACCATTGTCTATGAGGTGCAGAGGTGCCCAAAGATGTACTTACCAAATCCAATGGATGTGTCATGATGATGGGAACGAGTGTTGTTGGGGGGGGAGAGGGGGGGTGGAGGGGTGGGGTTGAATGGGACCTCACATATATATTTTTAATGTAATATTATTACAAAGTCAATAAAGAAAAAAAATATTAAATTTACCTTTATGAACCTTATAGCTTTAATAATGAAATTACACCTGTGTATAATTAGCATTTAAGAGTTGCTTCTTGAAAACCTCCTTATGACTCAAATGTGGTCTCTCTCTAAGCCAAACACTGCAAATAAACTGAATATCTTTCCCCCATAATGTGACATGACTCCCAGGAATGAGTCTTCATGGCACAGAGGGAATATTATCATGCATTAATCAGTGATATATTTGGAGAAAGACCTTGACTATAAGGAGGAAATATTCAGTGAAATAGATTTTATGGCTATGAGACTTCAAAGTAATTCAGGAGGTAATTCCAGAGGTTATGATTATGCAGATCTCAGCCAGAATTCATATACTGCCAGAGTAAAGAAAGACAGGACTCAAAGAAAAGAGCTACTACGGATCCTAGGCATATTCAGACACCACATGAAACCCTATAGACTCAGGGAACCAATAACCCCTGTGTGGCCCCTATCTGGGAATATATGTAAATCTATTTCCCCAAAATGACATAGTTGTAGTCTTTTACCGATTCCTAATCAAGTTTCTTCTACATCTTTTATCTGAACCTATGATTTTGAATTTGCCATTTAAGTATATTCCTCAAAGACTTAAAGAGTTCTGACTGTTCATATGCTAATTGAACCATGAAGTCCAGAAGATACGTGGTCATTTCCTACCCTCCAATTCCTTGGACCTGCCACAGATGACTAAAAAAATGATGAAACTTGACCAGCCCCGCCCTAAAAATAATGAGTGTTTTAAATTGCAAGCAGAACAATTGCATTCCTCTGCTCCATATATCCCTTCTCAGACTGAAACAGCCAGAAAAGATATCACTCCAAACCACTCAAATTGTAGAATGAACAAAAATGGGGAGTGTTATCACTGATAAAAGCAAACTTATTATTATTGTAATTACTACCTTGTTTTAACAAGTAACTTATAACATTATATAAAGTAATACATTTTTAAATAAGAAAGAATCAGGCATCTTCCAAGCCCATATGCAGAAGAAGTTGTGACTCATGCAAATTTAAGGTCAAAAGTGCTTAATTTATAGGGGATAGGAGCTTTTGTAGGAATGTCCTTAGGTTGGGATTAGATATACTCCAAAATTTGTCATAAAAATACGTTATTTCCCAAGTGCAACAGCAAAGATCAACAAGGAAGAATGGTCCAATAATGAGCCCTTGATACTGATGACTATGCTTAGGAGCCTGTGTGCCTGAAAAATGAACTAGGTCTAGAGTTGTAGGGTGCCTATGAGTTACCTCCTGAGAGCCTCCATGTTGCTCAAATGTGGCCACTGTCTAAGCCAAACTCAGTATGTAAATGCATTACCTTCCCCCCAACATGGGACATGACTCCTGAGGATGAGCTTCCTTAGTGCCAAGGGATTACTACCAATTATTCACTGGAGAAGCAACTAAAAAGAGACCTCTAATAAAAGAGTAAACTCAGACCAGCAAAATATCTCACCCTACAGGTTGGATCAAGGGTTAAATACTGCTCTTTGACCTTGAATAAATGGGGAAAATGGCAAAGACAAACGAGTTGATATGGCTAAGAGTCTTCCAAAAAGAGTCGGGAGGTCATCAGAAGGGTCACGCTTACACACTCCTCAGCAGGAGCCCAGAAAAAGCCAAGATAGATACAACCCTAGGTACTGGTTCTCCTGTAGGCTACAGTGATCAACAGGGTATATAATCATGGCAGATGGATTTAGAGCTTTGTGCCATGTCAGAGGGCCCTACTTTGGAATTTGTGCTCCTGAGTGTGACGGAGCTGGACTCAAATGTGACTTTTCTACACGTCTCTTTTTTCACTTTTACTGAACCTGTGGTTGGCACAAGGGATGGTCCATACTCAGGAGACTTGAATCTCTGGACTGCCCGTGTGCCAGCTGGGTCCTGAGTCTCAGCAGATTGGCGACTCCTACTCTCTGGTTCAATGGTATTACCCAGGTCAGCTAATAGGGAGGTGAAAATGGTCAGCCACCACACCAGGGAATCAAAAGTGCCTACAAACTGTAAGCAGAAGAATTGCATCCATCATCCATGTGGAATCTCAGCCCTGTCTTGATCTAGAGGTGGAGAGGACATCGCCATCTCAGGTTCCACAGAATGGAGGAATAAAATATGGACTAGAGTGGACTTACTGATATTCTACCATAAAACTATTGTGACAAGTAATAGGAGAAATTTTAGCATCAAGGTGGAGAAAGTGACCACATTAGTTGCTGAGAACAGGGAGAGGGTAGAAGAGAGGTGATGTTGGGGCATTTTGGGGATTTTGAGTTGCCTTAATGCTATTGCAGGGTCAGATGCTGGACTTTATATATTCTACCATAACCCACTGAATGTACTGCGGGACAGTGCGAACCACATGGTAAACTATTATCTGTGTAGGGCTGCAGTGCCCCAAAATGTGTTCACTGAGTGCAATGAGGGTGTTGCAATGATGAGGGAAGTTGGTGATGTGTGAAGAGAGAGGTTGGGGGTGGGGGATATACAGGAGCCTCTTATATTTTTTAGTGCAACATATTTTTGTGATGCATATATCTTCAAAAAAATACAATTACAAAAATGATGTGGTGGGGAGTGGGTTATATGGGAACATCTTATGTTTTATTGGGTTTTTTTTTGTTTTTTAATGTAACTTTCCTTGTGATTTATTAATTTTTTAAAAGTATAAAAAATACTTTATTTTGTGGAATTATCATTTTGAAGGGTTTGAGATTTTGGACATATTAAAATCTTTTTATTTAGAAATATGGTTTAATAATAATAAACATTTTAATGTGTTATTAAGATGCCTAAAATATATATATACACACACACAAACACACCTGTGCGTGTACATACATATGCATAACACTCATTTGTATTATATTTCTCAAGTTCACTCTAGTTTAGTATTTATCCTTTGGTAAAGCATATATGTTTTTATGCCTTTCAAGAATATGTGTAATCTGATGCATTTTTTTATTAGTCCACTATAGAAGTTACTGTTTCTTATCAGAGTAGCCACTCCTTTTGACAAGGGGACTTTTTAAAAAATTAATTAATTTATTTATTTTAATTCATTTTTTAAATATTACATTAAAAAATATGAGGTCCCCATGTACCCCCCCAACCCCTCACCCCACTACTCCCCCCCCAATAGCAACATTCTCCTCCATCATCATGATATATTCATTGCATTTGGTGAATACATCTCTGAGGACCGCTGCACCTCATGGTTAATGGTCCACATCATAGCCCACACTCTCCCACATTCCATCCAGTGGGCCATTGGAGGATCTACAATATCCGGTAATTATCCCTGCAGCACCAACCAGGACAACTCCAAGTCCCAAAAACGCCTCCACATCTCATCTCTTCCTCCCATTCCCCACACCCAGCAGCCACCATGGCCACTTTTTCCACAACAATGCCACATTTTCTTCGATAACTAACCACGATAGTTCATGAATAGAATATCAGTAAGTCCACTCTAATCCTTACTCTATTCCTCCATCCTGTGGACCTTGGATTGGTTGTGTCCATTCCACATCTATGTCAAGAGGGGGCTTAGATTCCACATGGATGCTGGATGCACTCCTCCTGCTTTCAGTTGTAGGCACTCTTGGCTCCATGGTGTGGTGATTGGCCTTCTTCAACTCCATGTTAGCTGAGTGGAGTAAGTTCAATAAACCAGAGTGTAGGAGCTGAAGTCTGTGGAGGCTCAGGGCCTGGTTATCATATGGTCAGTCCAGAGATTCAGATCCCCTAGATATATCTTAAACCCCAGCACCAACTACAATTCTGGTAAAGTAACAGGAAAGGCTTGTGAAAAGAGATCACATCTGAGTCCAGCTCCATCACACAGAAACACCAGCTCCAAAGAAGGGCCAACTGACATGGCAGTGAACCCCATCTGCCATGACCATAGAGCCTGTGGGTCTCTGTAGCCCTCAGAAGAACCAAAACCTAGGGTTGTATATACTTTATCTGTCTCTGAGACTCTGCTCAGGTGTGCATAAGGGCAACCCCTCTGATAACCTCCAGGCTCTTTTTTAGAGACTCATAGCCATATAAACTCATTTTTCCTTTCCATTTACCCCTTGATTTAGGTCAAAAAGCATTTTTAACTCCTGTTATTATATGTAGACAGGGATATTCTGCTGGTCCGAGTTGAACCTTTTATTCAAGGTCATTTTCTAGTTACGTCATCAGCTGGTACTTGGTAGTGATCCCTCGGCACCAGGAAGGCTCATATCCAGGAGTCATGTCCCACACTGGGGGAAGGCTATGCATTTACATGACAAGGGGACTATTTAATATCCATGCATTCACTATTAAGTTACTGATCGTTTCTCTGCAATATCAATGAGCCATTATGAGTATTTTCTATAAAGTAATTCCCTTCCTTTCACATTCTCTACTCTTAGTTAATAGGCTCCTTCATATATCAATCCAAGTTATGAGAATAGTAGATATTGATTCATGTTTAAATTGGGAGTAGAATAAGAAATGTCAGTTTATACAGAAGAAAAGATATGTTTCTGGATGTGATAGAATGGTGATGCTTGTGGGAACACTATGTTTTCCAGCGTATTTTGCTGTAACAAATACACAAAAAAGCATGGATCACAATGCAGACCTGGAAGTCATGTAACAACAAAAATGGAGCAATGTGGCATTGCCCACAAGAGCTGATGGGACCACTTCACAAGAGAGGGTACAGGGACAGAAAGCAGACACCGGGCCCAACTCAGCATAGAAGTACGACCTGCGATCTGAGGACATAAACGATAGTTTGTGTTGTTGCAATCAAAGGCAGAAGGGATTAGGGGCTTGAAGGAATGTAGCACTGGTCATAGGAAAGAGAGATCCTATGCCTTCTTTCCGATGCTTCAAAGATCAAATGTTCTCCCAATAACAACATACATGCCCTGTGAGTTCAAGAGAAGAGACATGCCGCAAAGTCCCTGGAAACGATGAGGAGGAGCCGACTTCTGTCCCTCATAAGGACAGGGCTACACACATGCAGATGATTCTCAAACAATAGGGATAAATTCAGCCCTTGAGCTGTGGAAGCTAAGAGCTCTCTTTTCACGGTTGAAGGTAAAAGGACAACAAGTTGTGGATTATGAGGAACAGTTGCAAATAATTGTTAGGTCTTCTCCTTGGCCTTGTGACAGCATCCCCAAAGTGAGTGTCTCAGACTTCAGACTTAGGTTTATGGGAATGTTTGTCACTGAAGGTGACTGAAAGGTTTTGAGTCTCTTTGTGTCCATACTTTCTTTACCTGGTGCAGCTGCAGGCACTGGGTCCATGGCAGCTGAAACCTTCATAAACCCTGACACTTAACTCTCTAGTTAAGCCATCACCACTGATTACTAGGATAGCTAGATCCACCTGCCCCTGGGGAAGGTATTTGAGTTGATATGGAAGTGCCATGATAAGATCAACTATTAAACAAATCCCTGAAGATCCAAATCACCATCTCCAGACTCACATCAATGAATTTTCCTAGCAGCTGAGTTCCATATACAGTTGTGTATTATTATGTGAGGAACAGGTGCCAGGACAGAGGTGCAAGCCCACACAATAACCTCCCCTGCTAGAGGAACCTGTGTAAAGAGGGTGCTCAAGACACACTGAGTACAGGGGCAGTTGCTGTCCCTCCAGTGAGCATAAAACAAGTGTTACCATTGATGAGATATACTGACTCCCATTCCATGTCAGACAGTTTTTGTACCAAGGGAGTTCGCCAAGAAGAAGCAATAAGAGCACTAAAGTTAGAATCTCAAAATCCTGGGACAAGTGTCTGAACACGGGGGAAGTAATTCTCCTGTAATTTGGAAAGACCTTGTTTGTCAAGTTTAGCTCTCTACTGTAGGTCCCATTTCCATTTTACAAGTGAGGGTTCAGTGGCTTCCCTGAGCTACTGCTGGGAAGTAACTCTCCCCCATGACCTTATAGGAATCTACATGAGCAGGTGACTGATTTATACACCTCTGTTTTTTGACGAGTACAATAAACAGTATTGATCTTCCCTTTCTAATGGGTTATATTGTGCAGCAGACAAGAGATGTCTCTTAACCTAAAATAATTTAGGAAGTCATTGCTGACCATGCTTAGTCCAGTGACTCCAAGTGGCACAATCAGAAGTAGCTAAGGGCTCTAATATAAAATCCATTCCCATTAGGACAAGGATCATATCTTGGAAAATCGCTTTATGTATCAATTTTAAGGCACATTTTTGGGACTTTCTACAGTGGAAGACAGCAGACATTCATGTTATTTGTATCTAAGCTGCAATGTAGGTGTGAGGGTGTGAGATGCTCGTTCAGCTCCAGAACATAAATACACCTAACAGGTGTTGTGCATGTCTTCATATGTGAGGGAGGTTTGTGCTTGATGGTGTTGGGAATCTGTCTTTCCACGGAGGACAAGATGATATTTTTGTGAATTTGACAGAGTTATATGGTCCTTGTATTCTCTGGGGTCTTATTTCCCAGGCTTAATCCTGTAAATGATGAGTGATTGTGGTAAGATCATCTCAGAGATTCTCTGTAGATTACAAAATATGTTTATTTAGTGGATAGCTATATAGTCCTAGTATTTATTAAGGTCTTGGTAATAGTGGTTAAGATTTTTTAAAATTCATCTTATTTTTTTTCTGTTATTGGTACTGAGTAAAAAGGTTAGCCAAATAAGTCTCCACTTCATTGGTCTCTTGTTTAAATAATCAAAGAAATGTTATGCCCATTGCATCTTCTCAATCTTTTTTTCCCCTTCTTTCTTTCTATCTGCTTGCATCATCATCTTTTTAGAGCTTTGCCTCACTGCATGGGGGCCTGCACCTCTCCACACAGGTCTGGGATGACTTTTTTTTTCCTACCAGAGGGTCCCAGAGTTTGAAACTGGGTCCTGCATATGGCAAATGGGAACACAATTAATTGTGCCACAGCTGCTTTCCTCAATCTTTTTTTTAAGTAATGATTATACCTCATTAATTGTCTGCCAGTAGGCATCTGATTTGTCAGGTCAGGTATATCTTTTTTTTAATATGTTATAAATGTTTAAGTCAATAGGGGAGAGGTTCATAGTATTTAATGGTACCAGCCAATGGTTTCATTTTCTGAAATGAGAGTGCCAAATCAGATAAAAATTAGTGTCTCAGAAACCAATATGCCCCTTTCTCCTTGTCCCTTTGAATAAATATATGACTGTTTTGAAACTCCAATCAAATAAAATTTTGAGTTTTAGTTTAAATTTGTTCTCTCTTTTTGTGACCTGGTTAAATGTTATATGTGGTGATAGGAAACATTTGTGGCTCCAATGCACTGATCTCATACGCAACTGTTTCTCTGTCTAGGAAGTCCAAAACAACCACAAGAGGATTGGGGTTTCTCCTAGTGTGATGGTGACAAGTCATAATCTCTAGAAGTGGGAGTGTAACACCAGGACTTTGGTATGCTAATAAGTAGCAGCCCTGAGTAGGGTCCATGAACATTGCATTGGGGATTTATATTCCTTCAGCAATTTCAGAAAATATTCTGATGTCTTAGGGGATACAGGTACAATATGCTCAGGCCCATTATTTGTTGCCTAATATTTCCTTAAATACATCACAACAGGGATTATATCTTCCCTACTCCATGAGGTCAGGAAACAAATAGCCACAGCAGTGGAGACAACAGCAAAGTGAAAATCACAGATTCTTGTAGCACCATTGCTTATAGGAGCCATGAAGCTTCCCATGGACATGGTGCCCTTCAAGTGAGTAATGTGTTAAGACTTGGTGGTTGGAGTGTCCATGGCAGTAGCCCAGGGAGAAGTCTTGCACTCCCTCTTTCCTATCACATGCATCTAGCCCTAGCTGCCTAACTGGGTAGTGACAACCCCCATCCGTGGAAGTCCATTTCCTTGATTGTAGGCTTCCACTGTCAGGGCCAGAAAAAGCCCTTATATAGCAAATGTTGCTCAATGGTGCAGTGTAGGGATCAACTAACACTAAAGTTTCCCATTTGAGCAGCACTCATAACCACAAAGTTTCTTCACTTCTCGTTCTAGGGCAGGCTGTTCGCAAAGCCTGAGGAGATTGCAGATCTACAGGATTGCCAATTTGGTGTGGGTTGTCTAAGCAACAACAGGCAGAGGAAAGAAGCAGCACAAAAAAGCATGAATGTAGGTCAGCAAGACCTAGACCTTTCCCAGATAGGGTTAGTTCTCTGACAGAGCAGAAAGATAAAGTGAGAGCAGCTAAAAGGCATTATGCTTCATTTCCCATGGTTGTGACAAACACATGCTGCTCTCTTTGATAATTGTTTCGAATAAGTTAAGATACATTTTAAATTTGGGTTCAGGTGGAAGTCAGGTGCAACACAATGGGAACCTGAGAGCATAATGCATGAGAAAAAGGTAGCTTGTTACTCACAGGTACCAAAGAAACAGGCAATCAGCTCTCTTGGTGTGACTGGTACGTGGGAAGCACACAAACAGGAAAGTGGGACCAGAGCGCTTATAATTTTATATGGATCCAAGGATGGAGGTTAGAAAATTTCCCATGGGGTTCAAAGATTGGTTAATTTAAAGCAAGTGCATGGACTGGGATTTAAGATATGTGGGTTAGTTACCTTATCCTTTGGGGCCTGCTGTGAGTTTTATGTGGTGAGTTGTTTGCATGTTATTTGTGGTGGCTGCAGATGGAGGGTTTGATCTCTAGGAAAGTTCATCCCCCAGGACTGCAAAGCCGCTTATTAATTAGGCCAAAAGTCAATGTTGAGGCGTATGGATTTGCCAAAGTAAGATGAATGTAGAGGGAAAACATGCAAAAAATTGTTATATACCCTGAAATTCCACTTTTATATGTATATCAGAAAATATTGAAAACAGGGATTCATACCTATATTTGTACATCAATGTTAATAACAGCATTATTCATAATAGCAAAAAGATGGGAACAATCCATGTGTCCATCAACAGATGAATGGGTAAACAATTTATGGTATTTACACACATTGCAATAACTTTTTGTTGTAAAGATGATGAAGTTTTGATCCATGCTACAACATGGCTGAACTTTTAAATAAATATTGATTTTAAAAAGACACACACATAAGGAAAATATTGAATTATTTCACATATATGAAATGTGTAGAATAGGAAAATAGAAAGAGGAAGCAGATTAGGGGCTATCAGTTTCAGGGGCAGGAGAAAGGGAGTTAATATATAAATGATATAGAATTTCTTGTTTGAGATGAGGAAAATTTTTTGGAAAGGTTTGGTGGTGGTTGTCAGACAAAATTTAAATATAATTAACATTATCAATTATACTCATGCAAATATTCAAAGAGGGAAATATGTTTGTGTGTGTATATACATATCATTAAAATACTGAGAAAAAATAAAAGGAAGAAGTCTTGGTACTTACTATATTATGGATGAACCTTAGAGACAGTATACTAAGTTTAAGGAGTCAATCATGAATGACCACATAGTTAATGATTTCATGAATATTAAAGTCCAGAATAGGGAAACCTATGGAGAGGGAGTGTAGATTTTATTTTTACTTTCCATTCCCTGGTTTTCATTTATTTTCAATAGATTTTTAAATTTATTTTTTAAAGATACTTAGATCATACAAAAAGTTACATTAAAAAATATAAGTTCCCATAAACACTAACTCCCCAGCCCCCCACTCCTCCTACATCACCAACCTCTTTCATCTGTTCAGCACATTCATTGCATTGATGAATACATTTTGGAGCACTGCTACACAGCATGGAATATAGTTTACATTGTAGTTTACACTTTCTTCCATTCAGTTTATACTCTCCCCCAGTCCATTCAGTGGGTTGTGGCAGGATATTGATGCTTAGGTCTGTTGTGAGGTAGAAGGATAGAATTATGATAAACTAGAAGGTACATTGTTTCTTTGTACAGTGATAAAAACATAAGTTGACTCTAGCAATGGTGGCAACTCTGTGAATAAAGTAAAAAAAATCATTGAGTTATGCACTTTAAAGGTGTGGACATTTTCGTATATGATTTACAACTCAAAACCTCTTAACAAAGAATCAAATGTTGCCTGGAGAAAAGGGAAGAGGTAGTGGCAGGAACTGAAGAAGAATGGGCGAAAATTAAGGCTGTTTATCTACTTGATTGATTTCCTGATGATCAACATGTGGAGAAAGGGAAGTTTTTGCTCTTCATATAGACTTATACTTAGACAGACATTTTGACACTAAGTTTCCCAAGGACAAGTTTTCCTGTTTCTCCTTCAGGGGCAATGCTGAGCCTTGCACTTGTTCCTGACCCCCACATCTAGTGAAAAGTGTCTTGTTTTTCCATCACTTACCTCACTGGATGCAATCATTATTTATCAGTTTTCACTGCTTTAGGTAGGTGCCCTTCCTTGAAGATTAAGGCTTCTACTCCTCAGGAAGAAAGGGGACATAGTGAGCAGAGTTTAGGTAGTTTACCCACCATTCTCTATCAGATACAAACATTGCCTTTAGGATAATGGTTCTGATGTCTTTCTCCCTGGTTCCTAGGGGACTAAGGGCGGTGGGTTTGGGCCACGTCAGCTGTTACTCTTCTCTGAAAGCAGCACAGGATGGTGGGGAAGGTTAGACTTGAGTCCCCGAACCTGGAATCATAAACTGCAAGAGGGAAGGAAACTCTTAAGAGTGTGCCACCTGAGGACTTCTCATGCTAATGACTTCAGCATAATTGGCATTTAGAAATACATTAACTATTTCTCCTTTAGTCTGACTGCTAGTTTAAATCTCACTTTGTGCCATCTAGCCCAAGTAAGCAAAGGTTTGGGTCCGATATCTTCCTGCATACACCTTACTTTCTCCAATTCTCAGTAAAGTTGTTTAACCTATGATTTACGTGCTGAAGAATATTTGTAAATTTGCAGTTTTCCAAGTTTTCTTGGTGGGGTTTTATTTGTACTAATAATTGGAGCAAATATTTTCTCAGTTCTCTGCATCTCCAATCTGAATACCACACTTCTAAGTTATTGGCAGAAAGTGGAAATAATCAAAACCCTATCGACATGTGAGTAGAAAAAGATATTGTGATATATGCACAAAGGACTACTCCTCAATTTAAAATCAATGAGTTCACAATGCATGCAAAACATGGGAGCCTTCCCAAATAACTGGGCTTAGAAAAAGAAACTAATGAAACACAAGTATATTGCATAATCACATTTACATAAATTCTGGAAATTAAGAGATAATCTGAAATAACGTGAAGATTTCAATGTTCACTTGGGAACAAGGTGTAAGTAAAGATTACAAAGGAACAACAAGAAACTTGAGTGATAGACTTTTTTATTTTTAAATTGAAGGGCACTGAAGTTATCTAGCCATCATTTTCTTTAATTAATTAATTAATTAATCTCCCCTCACCCCCCACCTTGGTTGTCTGTTCTCTGTGTCTATTTGCTGCATTTTCTTCTTCGTCTGCTTCTGTTGTTGTCAGCGGCACAGGAATCTGTGTTTCTTTTTTTGTTGCGTCATCTCGTTGTGTCAGCTCTCCATGTGTGTGGCACCATTCTTGGGCAGCCTGCACTTTTCTTTTGCGCTGGGCAGCTCTCCTTATGGGGCTCACACCTTGCGCGTGGGGCTCCCCTATGCGGGGACACCCCTGCGTGGCACAGCACTTCTTGCTCGCATCAGCACTGTTCATCGGCCAGCTCCACACAGGTCAAGGAGGCCCAGGGTTTGACCCACGGACCTCCCATGTGGTACATGGACACCCTAACCTCTGAACCAAATCCGCGGATAGACTATTTTTTTTTTTTTAGCATGTTGTTCAAGTTTAGTTATTTTGAAAACTGTTTCCTCACAAAGCAGAAGCAAGTCCTGAATAAAAGACTCCTTTCTTTGCTGGAAGTTTATGGTCTGCAGTTGATTTTCAGACAAAAAATCCCATGCTTTTAAGATTGTTGTCATTTTTGTCATGGGGATTTTCAAGATGATCCTCCTAATAAACTCGGCAATAGTCTCATCCATCTCTTTGGCTCGGCCCTCATCTCCAGCCTTCCCACGCCTCAGCCAGACTTATTAACTATCTCTTTGTGGTGATGGTTGCTTGCGTGTACACACTTGTCAATAAATTTAAAATTTCACACTTCATGTATTATGCAGTGCATCATATATAACTTGTACATCACAAAAGCTGTTGTTAAAAATCACAAATGAAGCACCTGCATGTCCCTGCAAGTTGGCGGAAGCTGGAGCATCCTTCTAAGGCATGTCTCACTGGCTTTACTAATGCGGATCACACACCTGCCCACCCTGGAGATGTCAGGCCCTGCATGGCTTTATCACAAGAGGGTTGTTGATTATTATGAAAATCCTAAGATGTAGGATCCCTTGATAAGACATCTAAAAAATTCAGAACTGGATTTGTGTGGGCTTGAGGTGATATAATGAAATTACTGATTCACATGGATGAAAAATGGAAGATTGTGAATGTCAGGTTTAAAACTTTTGGCTGTGATTCCGTGATTGTCCCCAGCTTGTTATCCACTGCTTCCAACTCTTAACCACTGAATTAGTGAAAGGGAAAACTGTTGAAGAATCATTGACCATCACAGATATCACCCAGGAACTTTGCCTTCCTCCTATGAAACTGCTCTGCTCCATGCTGGCTGAAGATGCAACCAAGGCTGCCCTGGCTGATCAGAAACTGAAACAAAAACCCAAGAAAGGAGAGACAGAGAAGCAGTGTGCCCTTGGCAGTTCACACAGGCAGTTTCCCTACCCATTGTGCAGTCTCTGGAAGACTCTTGCACTGCAATAAAAGAACTCTGGGATATGTAGATATTTGCTGTTCATGTTTTGGTTTAATTAGTAACTGAAATACACAATTTAATTGGTTTGAGTCCTGTTCTTTCCTTCAGCCCACTCATCACCTTAACCAATTTAATGTATATTTTGAACGCTATGTATTGCCTAAAAACTGAAGTCCATGATGAAGTCTCAAGTACTTGGTAGCCAGAAGTGCACAAATACCTAATTATACCTAAGTTGGCATTGGGGAAGACTACCATAATGCCTTGGTATGATTATTTGATAGAACCAACTATTGTATGGAAAAGAGTACTATACACACACACACACATACATATTTATACAGTGTATATGTATATATATAAACTGTATATACATATAATGAATAAAATAATGTAAGACAAGAAATGTACAAATGGATATATATGTAGGAAAGGATAGATAGTCACATAATAACACACGGTA
Organism: Dasypus novemcinctus; assembly: GCF_030445035.2. Classification (NCBI taxonomy): domain Eukaryota; kingdom Metazoa; phylum Chordata; class Mammalia; order Cingulata; family Dasypodidae; genus Dasypus; species Dasypus novemcinctus. The sequence continues at coordinate 56,318,869 of NC_080691.1, read as the reverse complement.
CTTCAAAACTCCTGAAAATTCATCTACCTGCAACCTGATTCTCCCTACTTTCTACAGATAAACACTTGAATGCAATAATATCTTGCTATGTTCTTATTACAGGAAGCACAGTTCTGCAAACCTTACTCAGCATGACCATCTTTACCTTGCACTTGTTCTAGAGTAGCAGTTGGAGTCAGAGGTGAGGAGCCAAGGCCCAGACCCTGGGACTCACCCTTACCAGATATGAGCTCTTGGGCAGATCACACATCCCTTTGTGTTTCTGTGTGCTGATTTAGATCTATAAAATTAATATAAACATTTTTTCATATATTCTCTCTGACTATTTAAAAATGAAGATAACCAGTGTTAATTTAGCTCAGGATGATCTCACAATGAGAATCCATATGTCCCTCAATGCCACCCAATCTGCAGTGACAGTCATATCTGCTCTGGGCTCAGCCTTTAGGAAGGCCTCAAAACAAAGACCCTACTATATAGGAGGAGGATATGCAAATAGGGCTCCTCCATCTGTGTATGAAAACCAGCCCTGCTCCTACCCTACAGCTCTTGGAAAGGAACCCCCAACCCCAGGATTCTTAGGTGTTCCTCTCTCATGAATTCCATGATTGGGGCTGAGCAAAGAAGAATCACCATGGAATTTGGGCTGAGCTGGGTTTTCCTGATTGCTATTTTAAAAGGTTATTTTATAGAGATCACAAGATTTGTGTATGTAAGTGGATATGAGTGCAAGAAACATTTCATATGATTAACAGTTTTTCTGACCAAGTTTTTGTGCCTGTAGGTGTTCAGAGTGAAATACAACTCTTGGAATCTGGAGGAAATTTAGTCCAGCCTGGGGGTTCTCTGAGGCTGTCCTGTGCCACCTCTGGATTCACTTTTAGTAGCTCCTGGATGAATTGGATACATCAGGCTCCAGGGCAGGGGCTGGAGAGAATGGGAGAAATTAACACTGATGGAGGAACTAAGAATTTTGCACCATCCCTGAAAGGACTATCCGACATCTCCAGAAACAAATCAAAGAACACACTCTATCTGCAAATGAACAGCCTGAGAGAAGAGGACACTGCCAGGTATTACTGTGCTAGTAACACAGTGATGTGAAGGCAGTTTGAGTTGAGACAAAAACTTCCCCTGTAGCAACACCATGAGGTGGCGCACAGGACCCACCATGCATGAAATCCAGCTCCAGACACATGCAGAGGAACGAATCACAGGGCCAGGTTTCTTTTCTGGGTCTGGGGATTACTCTATGTTTTGCAGTTTCCCAGCGGGATTTCTCTAGATTTATGAACCTGTGCCTTCCACTGAACTCTCTGAATGAGGATTTTTATTTTTATGATAAGAGGAACCAATCCCATAGAAACCAGAAGCAGAGTGTGCCTTATGGAAACAGAAATTACTTTGTCAGTGGTCAACAGGATCAGAGTTCTGAGGCAGCTCAGGACAGTCTGGTGAGGGTTTTCCAAGCAGACTATGGAAAGTGATCTCAGTGGCACTTCCTGATGAGGACATTATTTGAGATTCAGGTTACAACTAAGGGAGCAGCTATGTCAGGGTCAGTAACCTATAAATCCTAATGGATACTACATCTGACTCCACACTTCATAAAAAAGTGTGCAACTCAGCCTCAGCATGGGTCTGGTTTCTCTTTTACTCTTAATCTAGTTTTCATCCCCCTATTTCGGCAAGTCCAACTAATTGATGGATATTATATGGTTTATATATAATAATGCTGATGTGCTCATAAATTCTGTAACTGTTAAATAGTCTGTGATATTTTGGGACCTCAGAGATGAGCAGGAAAAATAGCTCCAAATTTTGTGTATTTATTTTGTTGATACACCTGTCTGGGAGAAAATCTCTCATGAAATCGTGAATGAAAAGGAACATAGATCAAAGGAACAAAATAGAGATACCAGAAATAGACCTACAGAAAAATATTCAATTGATTTTTGAGAAAGTTGAAAAGGAAATGCAGTAGAAAGAGAATGGCATTTTGAAGAAATGCTGTGCTAAGGACATTCTTATAATTAATAAAAATGTATCAAGTACCATCAACTCTATTCATTTCCACATAATTACAATGAATTTAATTAAAAATTTCACATAAAGCATGAGCTCCCACTTTCAACCCACATTCAATTTCCTAGTACCTGATAGTTTAGAATTTCCTTTGTGAGGTTCATCATTTTAATTCATATTATTGAGACCATACATTTTTTTTTTCCTTTTGTATCTGGCTTATTTCACTAAATATAATGTCCTCAAGGCTCATCCATGTTGCCCTATACATCCCAATTTCATGTGACAGCACAACTCTGGGATGAATATGAGAGCCACAGAGTGTACACTTTAAGTGGATTGTACAAAGCATGAGACTGTATGACACATTGAACCCTGAGGTGAGGGATGGAATGTTGTTAGCAGAACAAATATGAGAACATTTCATCATGAACTATAACTAAATAATACTAATACTGGTTGTCATTAATCAGGTGGGGGGAAATGCACCAAATGTAAGACATTGGCTATAGTTTGTAATGTTTTGTTGGTGCTCTTTCAAAGTTTGTAACAATTGTTTCAAACAGTATAAGGTGGGGTAACGTATGGGAGCCCTGTATGATGATATGCATATTTGTTTTGTAACTTCACAACTTATGCTATATACTTATTGGTTATGGATATTCATGTATGAATTATAAACTTCAAAAATATATTTTAAAAAGCATGAATGGATGAGTGAATATATATTCATATTCAGGTACCTCAGGACACCCATGAAAACATAAGAAAAAAATTAGCTTATAAAGAAATAGTGACCTAAAGGTAAAATATAAAGGAGTAACACCCTGTATTATATTATGTATTTGTTATAATTTGTAACAAGTGATTCACAACAATGCAAAGTGTTGTTAGTGGTGTGGTATATGGGAGCAATACATGATGTCGTGGAGTGGGCTGTTATCTGAACAGTGACCCTTAGACAGAGGGAGGAAGAGACAACCAATAGCATAAGAGATTTTCAAGCAATTACCCTAATTAATAATCAGCCAATTAATGCCTCCAAGATTAACATAAAATGCTAATCAAGCCTCCAAACCCTAGCCTATGCTCTCGTACAGAACCCAATGATTAACCAATGAAAGCATTGCACCTTAAGGCTCCACACCCAGGGTGGCTGCACAGTGAACCTATAGCACAGCCCCAAAGCCCAGAGCGCTTCTTCCATCCTTGCCCAGACCAGATTATCACCTGAGCAGCAACAATGAGCTGTGCACTGTCCATCTTTGCCCTGGTTGCCCTTCCATCATCACCTTGGCCAAGCTTGAGCAACAATCATGAGGGTGCTTCCTTCATCACCCCTAACACTTTCAAGCTGTAACACTGAGCTATAACCAAATAAATGTCTGATCACTGTACTGAGCTCACATTTCCTCATTCTGAAGTCCATCAAAACCGAGGAACGAAAGTGGCAATGACATCATGCATGTTTGTTTTGTAAATTCACAGCTATTACTATTGGCTTATTTATGTGTGTTCAAATATGAATGATATATTTCAATAAATTTTTTAAATAGAAAAAAGCACATTAGAGGAAATACTGATTAAATCCAAATAATATCTATTGTGTAAAGATATATATGTAAAATTTCAGGAAGGAAATAATATGTAATTCATGTAATGGTGGGTTTGCTGATTAGATTTCAGCTACAGTGTCACAAACCCAACCTATGAAGTAAAAATATTCCAAAATTGGACTTTGTTAAAATTTGAAACACTGTCCCACAGGAAAACATTCAGAGAATCAAAATAAAGCAAAGAAAATGCAACTATAAAATAACTGTAAAACATATACCCACGTAAATATGGTATCTAAAATACATAAAACTTTACATAATATGAAATAAGAAAACAGGATACTATTTTTTAAAAAATACATATATTTTATTGTAAAAGTTGTGAACTTACAAAGCAATCATGTACATGTGTAAATTCCCATACAACAACACTTCACCAATATTCCACACTGTTGAAGAATATTTTTTACTTATTATGAGACTATCATCAGACTACTACCACTAACTATGATCCATAGCATACATTTGGCATATTTTTTCCATACTCCACTATTACTAACACTATTATTATTGGCATTGATGCAAGAATATTGCAGAATTGCTGATAAGTAAAGTCTGTAGGTTACATTAATTGTATTTTTCCCTTGTTTCCCTACATTCTCAATACCCTGCAATAGTAATATATATCCATTATAGTTCACAAATGATATTTTTGCATTTGTACCATCAACCACAATTCTCACCCACCTCTGGGTTCGCTGTGTTTTTCAGTCCCTAAAATATTCTCTAGTTTTTTTTTATGTATTATTTTTTAATTCTATTTTTTGAAAATACATAGATCACAAAAAAATATTACATTAAAAATATGAGGTTTCCATATACCCCATTCACCACCCCCCCACTCCTCTCACATCAACAACCTCTTTCATCATTGTGGCACATTCATTGCATTTGGTGAATACATTTTGGGGTACTGCTGCTCCACATGGATTATAGTTTACATTGAAGTTTACACTCTCCCCCAGTACATTCAGTGAGTTATGGCGGGATATATAATGTACACCATCTGTCTCTGCAATGTCATTTAGGATATCTCTAAGTCCCAAAAGTGCCCCCACATCACTTCTCTTCTTGCCTCTCCCTGCCCTCAGCAACTACCGTGGCCACTTTCTCCACATCATTGCTACAATTTCTTCCATTACAAGACACAATAGTTCTACCAGTAAGTCCACTCTAATTCATATTATATTTCTCCATCGTGTGGACCCTGAAATGGTCATGTCCACTCCACCTCTATATCAAGAGGGGGCTTAGATCCCACATGGTTGATGGATGCAATTCTGGTTGCACGTGTAGGTACTCTCAGTTCTCTAGTGTGGTGGTTGACCATCTTTGCCTTCCTGTTAGCTCACCTGACAATGAACTCCAATGAACCAGAGAGTAGGAGTTGCAACTCTGCTGGGGCTCAGGGTCCAGCTGGCACATGGCCAGTGCAGAGATTCAAGTCTCCTGAGTATATACCAACTCGTGCACCAACCACAGGTTCAATAAAAGTGACAGACGAGGCATGTGTAGAAAGGTCGCATCTGAGTCAACTCCATCACGCTTAGGAACACAAATTACAAAGTAGGGTCCACTGTCAAGGCACTGAACTCCAGAACCATCTGCCATGACCATAGAACCTGTGTGTCTCCATAGCCCTCAGGAGCACCAGTACCTGAGATTGTATCTAGTTTGGCTGTCTCTGGGATCCTGCTGAGGAGCGCATAAGCACGACCCCTTTAATCAACTCTTGACTCTTTTTTGAAGACTCTTAGCCATATAAACTCATTTGTCATTACCATTTCTCCCTTTTATTCAAAGTCTTTTTCTAGTTGTATCACCAGTTAGTGATTGTTCCTAATCCCTTGGCCCCAGGGAGGCTCATCCCCAGGAGTCAAAAATAATGTTAACACAGACATACATGTAGAAGAAAATGAGAAAAGAGGCTGGGTAATGAGGGGCTTTCTGTCAGGGACTGTGGTACCCTTTACTGCAAGCCAATCTATGTCAGTGTCCCTTTATCCTCCCCTCCCTCATAGCCCTAGATTCTAAGTTTTCTTACACCAAATGAAAAAACAAGTCAGTCACTTCTTTATCATCAACATTTCAATATTAGAAATTGGTTGGATTAGACAGATTCATACCACTGCTTTTATTATTTCCTATTCTCAGATTATGTGAGTTTCTTTCATAGTTAATATTTTATTCAATATATCTACAACTGACTGTTTTCATAAATTTTAGAGACAATTATACAACTACAAAATGAATAATTACTTGTATTCCTGGATCCATGTGCTGACCAAGTAGTTATTCAGATAAAATTATCATTATATCAGGTAATTTATAATTTATAATGTCTAAATTAAAGATGAGAGGAACTTGTGAGTAACTGGCTCAGATTTTGCTCTCAAAATATTCTTTATTATGTGAAATTATGATACTAATTTTAATTATGATTCTAATTATAATCCCATAATCTGTTTAATGTCTATTGTAATGATCTATAAGACAACACTAAAATGTATACATAAATATATACATTTACATATGAATACACATGCACACAAACATACACATACAATCAGGGATTTGCACTTCCCATAGAGTCTTTATACAAAGATATATGTCTTTCAAAGTTATGAATATTTTCTTTGAAATTCCTAATTAGATCACTAATATACATGACCAAAATTTCAAGTTAGTTACTTAATTATGACAAATCATTTATTTGAATAATATTACCTTTTCATGTAAGCTATTGTCTCTGTGTTATATATACAGTCAGTGTATCCTTATTCTGTAAATCAATTCCCACAGTCTGCATTCCCACACTCAGTAAATAGTCCTTGAATTAAGCTGGTTCCACAAGAGTACAGTAGGAGAAAAGAACTGATGTGAAAACAGGTTACGAAATAGAAGTTGTCTGGTGGTAAAGAAGCAAAGGTGTATTTTTATGTTGTGTGATGGAATGAAGATGAATGTGGATCCCACATTTTCACCATATAATATCTGCTCCAATACAAAAGCACTGATTGTCTTGAGGTAGAAACCCGGCTAGGGACTCCTACATAAACTCCAAGTAGGGATTTACCTCATCAAGGTGATAGTGTAACATGTGGTAAAATTCTGCTATTAGAAACAACAATAAAAACAACCATCAACATTCTCAAACCTCTGGAAGATGGTCTACCTAGAGAAGAACCCAACAAATGCTGAAAATTGTATAAGGGTGAAGTGGCAAATTACCAGTAAAGGCCACTCCACCATTCTCAGACCCACAAAGCAGTGTATGTGGCTCATAGCAGTGGCATGGCAACATGCACACATTCCAGCCTGGGTCCTTGAAACCTGAAGACCCATAGTCATGGTTTGGTGGCCTGTACACAAGTGTGTTTGTGCCCCTGAAGTAAAGGTGCACAGTAAAGGTGATAGCTTAGAGGGCTGCACATATTTCCAGTGTTCATCCCTCAATAAAAATATTTAGCGGATTTGTATGTCAAGACAAACTTACTCCAAGGAAGAAATTCTTAGAACACAGGTCTGGGTCTCTTGACTGGAAAGCTTCCAAGGACAGAAGAATGGTTTAGAAAGCTGAAGTTTAGCCACAGAATTACAGGGCAAATAGTGTATTTTAAGCTGGAATGAAAAGGCAGACATAGTACAGAGAGGAGATGGGCTGCCCACATCTGACAGGAAACTAAAGTTGTATACAAACAAACAGCTCAGCCAGGAGACCAGGAGGAGAAGCAGTGGAGAGGATACACTTTCTTTGGAGAGAATCATTTGCACATATTGATGAATTCTTAAAAGTTACTATACAAACCCTGTGGAAGATACAGGCTCAGAAAAAATGTTAAAAACTTCTTTAAAGTGGAAGTTGACTTGGCCCAGTGGTTACGGTGTCCATCTACCACATGGGAGGCCCCGGTTCAAACCCTCGGCCTCCTTGACCCATGTGCAGTGCTGATGTGCACAAGGAGTGCCCTGCCATGCAAGGGTGTCCCCCTTGTAGGGGAGCCCCATGTGCAAGGAGTGCACCCCGTAAGGAGAGCCGCCCAGTGCAAAAGAAAGTGCAGCCTGCCTAAGAATGGTGCCACCCACACAGATTCCCATGCCGCTGACAACAACACAAGTGGACAAAGAAGAAGCAGCAAATACACACAGAGAACAGACAACTGGGGCTGGGAGAAGGGGAGATAAATAAATAAATAAATCTTAAAAAAAAAAAACCAACAACTTCTCTGTTAAACACAGGCTGCTCTATATATTAAGTATAAATTTGATTAAGTATTGAAGAAGCGCCCCAACACCTAGGCGGTGATGGTTTGAAACTGAATGTTCCCCAGGAAAACATTTTCTTAAACTTACTCCATTTCTTTGTGCGTTAGTCCATTTTAAGTAGGGCTTTCATTTAAGGTGTGACCCACCTCAATCAGCATGCATCTTTTTATTTTTAGGGTTTTATTTATCTTTAAAGAAGCTTTAGATTACATAAATGTTACATCAAACACATAGGGTTTCCTGAGTGTGATGGTGTTGGACTCAGATGTGATCTTTGTTCACAAGCCTCTCCTGTCACTTTTACCAGACATGCGGTTGGCACTGGGGTTTAGTGTATACTCAGGGGACCTGAATCTCTGGACTGTGCATGTGATAGCCAGGCCCTAAGCCTCAGCAGACTTGCAACTCCGATTCTCTGGTCTATTGGACTTACCCCAACCAGCTAACAGGAAGATGAAGAAGGTCAACCACCACACCAGGGAGCCAAGAGTGCCTACAACTGCAAAGAGGAGAAGTGCACCCATCATCCAAGTGGAATCTAAGCCCCTTCTTGATACAGAGGTGGAGTGGACATAGCCATCCCAGGGTCCACAGAATGGAGGAGGGGAGTATGGATTGGAGTGGACTTGCTGATGCTCTATTCTGGAATTGTTGTAATTAGTGATGGAAGTAAATGTGGCATTGAGGTGGAAAAAGTGGTCATGATGGCTGCTGGGGGTGGGGAGTGGGAAGAAGAGATGTGATGTGGGGGCATTTTCAGGACTTGGAGTTGTCCTGGGTGGTAGTGCAGGGACAATTACTGGACATTATGTGTCCTCCCATGGCCCACTGGGTGGACTGGGGGAGAGCGTAAACTTAAATGTGGACCATTGACCACGTGGTGCAGCAGTCCTCAGAGATGTGTTCACTGAGTACAGTGAGTGTCCCATGATGTTGGAGAAGGTTGTTGTTGTGGGAGGAGTGGGGTGAGGGGAGTGGGGGAGTATATGGGGACCTTATATTTTTTGAATGTAACATTAAAAAATTCAAACAAAAGCCAAAAAATTAAAAATTAAAAAATTAAAAAATAATAATAAAGATCAAAATGTTTCATATTTGTGAGTGTTGATATGAATAAAAATTTGTAGTCTGTTAAAAAAAAACACATAGGGGTTTCCCATATAACCCAACTCCTCTCCCTCTCACAATTTCCATATTAACACTATCTTTCATTAGGGGGCTACCTTTGTTACAACTGATGAACAAATCTTGAAGCATTGTACTAACAAAGGATTATCATTTACCTTATAGTTTAAACATTGTCCTATACAATTTAATAGATTTTGACAAAATATCCATCATTTCAACGCCATGTAGGACAATTCCTATTTCCCAAAAATGCCACATGTTGCACCTATTCTTTCCTCTCCCTCCAATAAAAACTTTTCCTTTATACCAATGATACAATAGAATAGAATAATAATACGTCTACTTAGTCCATAGTTGCTTTCTCTCCTTATGTGTGTTCCTTCCTCAATCTTGAGAATTTGGTATGGTGATGCCTACCCTGCCTCTGATTGAGAGGGAGCATAAATCCCATGGGCAGATGGCTGGAACTCTCTTGCTTGCAGTTGCAGACACTCTCCACTTCCTGGGATGAGCATTATCCTTTTCTTAGTTGTCTTAGCTGAGTCTGATGAACTGGACAGTAGGTGTTGCAAATCTACTGAGATTCAGGACTCAACTGGGATATTAACAGAAGAAACTTTTTATTCTCTGGAACAAATATTTAACTAGTACAGTGCTAATTATAGGTTCAAATAAAAGGGGCAGAAAAGCAATGTGTAGAGAAATTTAAAAATGAGTCTAGCTCTGTTACACTGGGGAGCATATATTCCAATGTAAAGTCCATTGACTGGGTGCCAAATTCCAGAGATTGTCTGTTCTACCTATATAGTCTCTAGAGCCCTCAGGATTCCTGCTGTTTGGGACATTATGTACTGTGGCAGTCAAGGAGATCCTGCTGAGATGTGCATAAGCATAACCTATAAAATAACTTCCCTACTCACTTTGAAATCTCTTAACCATAAAACTCATTTGTATTTAATATTTTCCCCTTTTGGTCAAGTTCTTTTTCCAGATTCATCACTAGTCAGCACTTGGTAATAATCCCACCATGCCAGGGAGGCTCATTCCCAGATGACATGGCCCATGCTGGGGGAAGATATTGTGTTTACATGCTGATTTTCACTTAGAGGGTGGCCATATTTGAGCAACAACGAGTCTCAGGAGGTAACTCTTAGGGAAAATAAGTTTCAATTTCACAAGAAAAATTTCGTAAGTATAACCATCAATATCAAGGCCCTTTTGTAATGGTCAGCCTTCCTTCAACAGGCACTGCCCATGTACTCAGGATAATTCTGCTGCTCTATTAAAAATTTAACAGCTGGCACAAGGCCAGCCCAGAAATTCAAGTCTCTTGGGCATACACATGCAAACTCCAGCACCAACAGTAGTTTCAAATAAAAGGGACAGAAGAGGCATGTGTAGAGAAGTCACATCTGGGTCCAACTCCTTCACACTTGGGAGCACAGACTCCAAAGTAGGACCCACTGGCAAGACACCAAACCCTGGAGCTACGTGCCATGACCATAGGACATGGATGTCTCTGGATATTCCTCAGGAGCCCACCTATTTGGGATAATATCTATTCTGGCTGGGCTCTGAGTCTCATTGGAGTTGCAACACATACTCTCCAATTCATTGGACTCATCCAGGACAACTAACTAGGAGGAGAGAATGGACAACCACCATGCCAAGGAAATGAAAGAGCCTACAACTATCTTGCAAAAAAGAGAATCACATCCATCAACTGCATGGGATCAAAACCCCCTCTCAATACTTACTGGTATTCTACTATAGGCTTATTGTGATTCTAGCAATAGAAGAAATTACAACATTGGTGTGGAGGCAGTGGTCATTGGAGGATCTGAGAGCAAGGAGAGGGAAAGACAGTTATAACATGAGGGAATTTTGGGGACTTGGAAATAGTTCCCAATGAAATTGCAATGGCAGGTATAGACCATTGTATATCTTCTCATAACCTACAGAATTGTGTTGGAGAGAGTGTAAATTACAATATAAACTATAATCCATGCTCAGTGGCAATGCCCCATAATATGTTTATCTACTGCAATGAATGTACCACAGTAATGGAGGATGGTGTTTATATGGGAAAATGTGGTAGGTATGGGGAGTGGGGAATATGGGAATCCCTGTATTTTTAATTTAACATTTATTTAACCTAAGTATCTTTGAAAAAAAAATATATATAAACAGTAGTGCTTTTAGTAGTTTTAAATTCACTACATATTTGAACATTCATGAAAATATTTACGCAGGTTCCTAAAGTTTTTTTTTTACAATGCCACTTTTCTACATGGTTTTGTGGGTTTTACCACTCTTGCACTTCCTTGACTGAGTGAGTGTATGTATGTCTGTGTGTGAGACTGTGTGTGTAGGCATTTTCAAATAATTGGGTGATTGTGTATAAGTTTGCGTTGTGAATGAATGTGCTTTTATGTATATGTCTGTGTAATAGTGTGTTTGTGAGTGTCGATTTGCATGAGATTGTATAGCATTATGTGGAATGGACATCAGTGGGTGTGTGTAAGTTTTAATTTGTGAGTGTGTAAGCATCCTTGAGTCCCATCTCCTATGATCAGTTATTTTATCTACAAATTTTTCACATGATGTTCTCTTCATTGAATCTGAGGTAAGACAGATGCCACCTGGGATGAGCAGATAGGGTTCTGTGTCTCTTCTGCATAGTCTCTGCATTCCCCCTCAACAGCTGCACTGTGAACTGAGACCAACAGCCTCCAGTGAAGGACTGGACTACATCCAATGATTCTTCACAGTCAGATATGATGTGGATTCAGGGCTCTGTGACAGCTACACCACCATGTTCAGATACATTGCTGAGGCATAAGATGTAACTTCCTAAATGTGGTCATATCCACATTTTTATGAGTCTCTATATTTTAGCTACCCAAAACTGTTATGCTGTATATTCAGTATTACATGAGAATAAAAAATAAAATACCCCAAATCTAAGCTAGCCACAAATAAATAAAATAATCCTATTTCTGCAGTCAATTATGTCAAGCCTTCAACATTGTTGCAAGTATCTCTGAATAGGTCCTTCAAGTAATGAAGATTGATTATCATGGTGGACCCTGAGGGGAGGGGGAAAGAGGTGTTGAATACATGGAACCAGTGTAACTGTGGGGCAATGGAAGTGTTTTCAAAAGATCATGCAATGGTGGATATAGTATGTGTTAAATAACACCAAAAATGTATAGAAGTCTATAGGCTAAAATGTAAACCATAATGTAAAACATAATATAACTAAAAATTTAGAAAATTGTATAGTCTAAAATATAAACCATAGTGTAAAACCAGATGGAACCATGTTTGAAAGCTATGGTTTCAATATCTGTACATCAGCTGCAGGAAATATAATATGAACATGTAAAAAGATCATTGCTGGGGAAGAGACAAAGGGTTTGATGTTGGATATGTGGGAGTACCATATATGGTATATGTGAATTATTGCGATCTAAAACTTTTGTGAAGACAAACAATAATTAGAAAAAAAAAAAAGAAAGGATGTAGACACTGAGGAAGAAATGGAAGAAATTGTCTTGCAATACCTATAGCAGTGATGAAAGGCAAAATGTCAAAAACAAAGCTGTTTCATTTTTCATTTTTTGATACCCACATTTATTTTTCCTTTATTTAATTTTTCTAAATTACTATGTATTCTCTATCTAACCTTTAAACCCATCACTATGTTCCATTTTACTATTAATGGAACCTGGCAGTATATTGGGCTTCCTTTTTGAAGATGTTTTGACTATAGAGAGGTTCAAGTATGGTGAGGGGGGAGCACTTGTGTGGTGTGTTATTGGTGGGAGGCACACGGTTGGGAGGGAGTTCTCCAGGGCATGTATACAGGATACATAGAAAGATTTGGATGATTTTGTAGTGGTTTCAGTTGGAAACGACAGCTGAGAGAGTACTGAGTTGCTGACCAGGGGAGATCTATCACATTCCCCAATGGAACAGCAACAACCCCCCAACTGCAATGGCAAAGACCAACAAAGATGGATGGTCCAATGATGAGCCCCTGATACTGATGGCTCTGATTATGAACCTGTGTGCCTGAAATATGAACTAGGCCTAGAGCTGTGGGGTGCCTAAGAGTTACTTCCTGAGAGCCTCCATGTTGCTCAAATGTGGCCATTTTCTAAGCCAAACTCAGCATGTAGATGCATTGCCTTCCCCCCAGTGTGGGACATGACTCCTGGGGATAAACCTCCCTGGCACTGAGGGATTCCTACCAAGTACTAGCTGATGATATATGTAGAAAAAGACCTTGAATAAAGGGGTCGATAGAGCCTGGCAGAATATATCAACCTACATGTAATATCAGGTTTAAAAACTGCTTTTTAACTTTGGATAAAAGGGTGAAACAGAAAGGACAAGTGAGTTTATATGGCTATGCATCTTCAAAAAAGAGTGCGGAGGTCTTTAGAGGGGTGATACCTATGCACACCTCAGCAGGGTACCAGAGACAGCTAAGGTAGATGGAGAGCCAGGTGCTGGTTCTCCTGAGGGCTGCAGAGACTCATCATGCCAGATGGCTCTGGAGTTCAGTGCCATGTCAGTTGGCCCTACTTTGGAGTTTGTTTACTGAATGTGATGGAGTTGGACTCAGATATGACCTTTCTACACATGCCTCTTCTGTTACTTTTACCAGACCTGTGGTTGGTGTTTGGGTTGGTGTATACTCAGGAGACCTGAATCTCTGAACTGTCCATGTGGTGGCCAGACTCTGGGCCTCAGCAGACTTGTGGCTCCTACCCTCTGGTTTGTTGGACTTATCTTGGCCAGCTGACAGGGAGATAAAGAAGGTCAATGACCACACCAGGGAGCCAAGAGTGCCTAGAGCTGCAAGCAGGATAATTGCATCCATCATCCTTGTGGAATCTAAGTCCCCTCTTGATGTAGAGGGTGACTGGACATAAACATCCCAGGGTCCACAGGATGGAGGACTAGAGTATGGATTAGAGTGGACTTACCGGAGTTCTGCTGGGAAACTATTGTGATTAGTAAGGGAAGAAATTTAGTAGTGATGTGGAGAAGGTTACCACAGTGGCTGCTGATGGTCGGGAGATGGAGAAGATATATGGTGTGGGGGCATTTTCAGGATTTGGAGTTGTCTTAGGTGGTGCTGCAGGGACAGATACTGTATGTTGTGTGTCCTGCCATGGCCACTGGGTGTACTGGGAGAAGAGTGTGGACTACAATGTGGACCATGTCCATGTGGTGCAGCAGTGCTCCAGAATGTGTTCGCTAGGTGCAATGGATGTACCACAATGACGGAAGAGGTTTTTGATGTGGGAGGTTTAGGTGGGTGGGGTGGGGGGTAAACGGGGACCTCATATATCTTGAATGTAACATTTAAAAGAAAATAAAGAAGAAGAAGAAAAAAAGAATTACCATAGGAGCTGGCAATTCCACTCCTACATATACACACCAAAGAACTGAAAAAAAAATTAGTAATCCTGTTTCTGTAGAATATGACCAATATCCTAATGTGTACAACTTCGTGCTTCTGGTATCTGGATGGCAGTTATCTTGACAGTGCTTTTCTACATGACTTCCTTGTACAGGGTCCGGGCTTCCTATCCACTTAACAGTTGCCCCCAGGAACATCTCAGGACTTATTATTCTGTGCCTATCACTGCAGTCTCTGAATTAGAAAATATTAAGTATAATTGGAAGAAACAATTTTACAAGCATAAAAAGGAAATTGTTACTTACGGAGGCAGAAAAACACAGAGGACTCTGCAGGAGGCTGGAGAAGCTGTCAACCCCTGAGCCAAGTCTGACCCTGAGTGAAGGAGAGAGGGAAATTGATGGAGTTTTCTTTTAATGATGTGCAGTCCACAGATGGTCCCCAAAGGCCACCACAGAGTCATGGAGCTGAAGTTGCCAGTGAGATGATTCCCATGCTTATTAGGAATGGGCCTGCCTCAGTATTCCTGCAGTACTCAGTCATTGTCAAAGAGAATCCCAGAGGTCACCTGTCTTTGGCACTGTCTTACTTTGTCAGCCTGCTATAACACATACCAAAAAAGGGGTTGGGATAAACAATTTTTTCATTTGTGGTTTGGGAGATTAGAAGCCCAAAATCATGACTTTGGTTAAGAAAGTGCTTCTCCCCTAAGTCTGTAGCATTCTGGAACTGGCTTGTCTCAGTCCTCGGGTTCTGTATCATTTTCCTCTGCCTCCTGTAACATGGAGAGTTCTCTCTCACCTTGTTTCTGTTCTTCAGATTTCCACTGAGTTCCTGGTTCTTTCTTCTCCCCGTGTCTTTCTAGAATTCTGACTTCTGGTTTCCTCTATTAGATGTCCTCTAGAATTATGAATTAAGTCCCATCATCATTCAGTTTGTCCATGCCTTATCTAAACATGAAATCTACAAAAGTTCCTATTTACAAATAAGTTAACAGGAACGTGAGTTAAAATTCAGACTCCCACATAGGAAAGGATCACAACACAGCCCACGCTGACTCCTACCCCACATTCTTACCCTTGTTCTCAGACTATAAGTTCTGGCCCAACTTGCACTTCAGGGCAAAGATGTCCTATCTGAAAGCTTACAGCAGAAGACATGTAGTGTGTGTAGAACTCCTCTCTTGCCTGCAGTGTATCATAGTGGACTGCAGCTCTGTGATCAACCAGCCTAGGGCGACTGGCTCTGTTCCATATGGCTGTCAGAGTGAAGTCAGGTCACATAATCTCTATACTTCTGTTTCTTCATTTGTAAATGGTACTAAATGTGCCTACTGAATAGACATCATGCAGGAGTGGTGGGATGATTAAATGTAAATCCTTAGCACAGTGCCTGACACATAAAAATGATCAGAATATGATAACTTTTGCTATTAATTTTACATGCCCCTCTGTTGATTGCTGTATATAGGGGAAAATGGAACAATAAACAATTCAGAGGATGTGATTTGAAGGAGTACAAAAATCAGTCAACTAAGGCACAAAAGACATCATGGGTTTCTGAAGGCATGAGCTGAAATGTTGGCCAGTATATTCGGTATAGCTGGATGAATCGAAGGCTTCTTTAATGCAAGAAAATGTGGTTCATTTAATTGTCCTGGATGTCATAAAGAAGCAACATGTGGGCTGTAAATAATTGAAATGGCCTTATTTACCTCAATTCCATGAGTCCTTGTTCAGGGAAAAGCAGAAATTTACCTCGTTTCTTAGTTCCAGGGGTTGGAAGTGAGGGGTGGGAATGGGTTCTCCTGATGGAGTTTTATACACTCTGGGAGATTCTTCCTCCTGTGGACAGACATCATAGTATCAGTTGGAAGACTCAGGAAAACAAACAAAAAAGCAAAGAAACAAACTGTGGTTTCCAGAAGTAGAAGAAATTCTGCCTCAATTCTAAGCTCTCCAGTTGCTGAATTTCCAGTCTGCTGGCTTCCCTAAATATTTGGAATCGTGACTTCAACTACACTGTAAGATAATTTTTTGCCCTACAGAATTCACACTGTTCTATAGAATTTAGGCTTGCCAGAACAATCATTTATGCAGTTTCCTTAGAGATCTCTTATTTATATGTTCATATATCCTGTTCAGTCTGTTTCTCTGGCAGATCCCTTACAAATAAACTCATCCAGACATTGATATAAATATAATGAATATTTAATATTTCTTTTCCTAGAAACTGATCATTATAATTAAATCTTCAGAAGATATCTCACAAGCAAACCTACCTCCCTCACCCTCAAACACCTTTACCCAAACCAAAGGCAGTTCTTTCTCCCAGCATTCACGGTGGAGAAATATGGAGGGAATTCTTTTTGCTCATATAGAATCAATGCTACTGTGTCTCCTCCGATACCAGGTCCCCATATTGCTAGTGAGCCCTGAGCAATCCCATATATGGCATCCTGAACAATGTTATCAGTATATGGGACCAATGGTGAGTTTCAACTTTGCTTTCTCATCAGCAGGTAGTGGGGTCAGTCTGGAGGAGAGTACACTTCCCCCCTCCTCCCCCCACCCCACACATGCACCTAGACTGTTCAGACCCATAGTTTAGGAACAAGAGTCATTCTTGTCACCAGGTGCTTCTGAGCAGAAGTGACAATTTGTGTGAAAGATATGAACTAATTTTAAAACTGAATCTCTACCTCTGTGGAGACATGCAAATGACACTTTGCTCTGCTGCTGATCACACAGTAATGTATTGAATTCCAACTGACCTTTGAGGGCGAGAAAATGTGGCTCTAATAAGAATGTTTCCTCCCATGATGAGGGAAGGATGAACTTGTGGATGCATTGGTCTGGATCTGTTCACATAGAATGCACCCCCTAACAGGACAATGATCATGCTGTGAAATTTCTTGTTGGCTTAAAGTCTTAATTTCTTGCTCAGGAAGCCAACTGCCCAGGACATAGCCATAATCCCAAATAAAATGACTCCTTTTTAAAAGGTACAAGCAGTAAAGAAGGACCATGCTAATTCTGAAAATATATATATATATTATATGAAGGATAGAATCTAGGTCTCCACAGTAGTGTGAATATCCCTTTTGCCTCTCCCTTGCCACATGTTATACTGTTATCATTTCTTATTTATTTCAAGAAATTATATCAAGGCCTGAAAGAGTAAAGAGGAAATTATGAGTTTATTTTCACGGTAAGCATATAAACTGCTTGCAGGGGAAAAACATGAAAAATCTTCTTTTGATTTAGAGTTGACTAAAGATACCACATGTGTACACACATGCAAATGCACACAGACACACATATAACATACTCAATCAAATCCTCTGATATACATTATTTCAATACACCTCTAAACACCTTTCCTTGAGTTCTTATTCTGTTCACTGTTCGTTGGTTACCTTCTTTTTTTTGGTCTTTATTCATTTTTTTTTAATATTACATTAAAAAAATATGAGGTCCCCATATACCCTCCACCCCTCTCAACCCACTACTCCCCCCATAGCAACATTCTCTTCCATCATCATGAGACATTCATTACATTTGGTGAATATATCTCTGAGCATCGCTGCACCTCATGGTCAATGTTCCACATCATAGCCCACACTCTCCCACGTTCCACCCAGTGGGCCATGGGAGGACCTACAATATCTGGTAATTGTCCCTGCAGCACCACCCAGGACAACTCCAAGTCCCGAAAACACCTCCACATCTCATCTCTTCCTCCCATTCCACACACCCAGGAGCCACCATGGCCATGTTCTCTACACCAATGTCACATTTTCTTCGATTACTAATCACAATAGTTCATGAATAGAATATCAGTAAGTCCACTCTAATCCATATTCTACTCCTCCATCCTGTGGACCTTGGATTGGTTGTGTCCATTCCACATCTTAGATTCCCCATGGATGCTGGATGCAGTCCTCCTGCTTTCAGTTGTAGACACTCTTAGCTCCATGGTGTGGTGGTTGACCTTCTTCAACTCCATGTTAGCTGAGTGGGGTAAGTCCAATAAACCAGAGTGTAGGAGCTGAAGTCTGTTGAGGCTCAGGGCCTGGCTATCATATGGTCAGTCCAGATATTCAGATGCCCTAGGTATATATTAAACCGCACCACCAACTACTATTCTGGTAAAGTAACAGGAAAGGCTTCTGAAAAGAGATTGCATCTGAATCCAGCTCCATCACACAGAAACACAAACTCCAAAGAAGGGCCAACTGACATGGCACTGAACTCCATCTACCATAACCATAAAACCTGTGGGTCTCTGTAGCCCTGAGTAGAACCAATATCTGGGATTGTATCTACTTTAACTGTCTCTGGGACTCTGCTCAGGTGTGCATAAGGGCAATCCCTCTGATAACCTCCCAGCTCCTTTTTAGAGACTCATAGCCATATAAAGTCATTTGTCCTTTCCATTTCCCCCTTGATTTAGGTCTAAAAGCATTTTTAACTCCTGTTATTATATGTAGACAGAGATATTCTGCTGGTTTGAGTTGACCCTTTTATTCAAGGTCATTTTCTTGTTACATCATCAGCTGGTACTTGGTAGTAATCCCTCGGCACCAGGGAGGCTTATCCCCGGGAGGCATGTCCCACACTGGGGGGGAAGGCAACACATTTACATGCTGAGTTTGGCTTTGAGACTGGCCACATTGGAGCAACACGGAGGCTCTCAGGAGGTAACTCTTAGGCACACTGCAGCTCTAGGCCTTGTTCTTATTTCAGGTGCACAGGCTCACAAGCATAGACATTAGTATCAGGGGCTCATTGTTGGACCTTCATTCTTTTTTGGTCTTTACCGTTGCACTTGGGGGATTGTTGCTGTTCCTTTAGGGACTGTGATAGAGCTTCCCTGGCTAGGAACTCAGCACTCCCTCAGTTGTTGTTTTTAATTTTATCCACTATGAAAATATCCAAACATTTTTATGTACCCTGGATATATGCCCTGTAGAACTCCCTGCCAACCATGTGTCCCTGTCAATAACATCCCACACCAGTATTCCTCCGCTGCCATTGTTAAACTTCTCTGTGATCCAAAACTTCCTGAAAAGTGAAGCCCAATGTATTGCCAGGTTCCCTTAATAGTAAAATGGAATATAGCGATGAGCTTAAAGGTTAGATATAGAATACATATTATTTTGGAAAAATTCTACATCCTATCTTTTTCTTTTCTTTTTTCTAATTATTAAGCTTATCTTCACAAGAGTTTTAGATCACATTAAATCATATATACAATATACAGTACTCCAACATATCCAACTTAAAACCTTTTCCCTTCCACAGCAATAATCTTTTAACATATTCATACCATATTTACTGAAACTGATGTACAGATATTGAGACAATAGCTTTCAAACAAGGTAACATTTGTGTTTACATTGTGGTTTATATTTTAGATTATACAATTTTCTAAAGTTTTAATTATCTTATGTTTTACATTAGGATTGACATTTTAGCCTATCAGCCCCTATATATTTTTGGTGTAATTTTACATGTCTTATTTCCATCCTTGCGTACTCTTGTGAAACACTTCTATTGCCCACACAGTTACATTGGTTCCATCTATTCAATACCTATTTTCCCCTCCCCTTAGGGCCCACAGTGACAATCAATCTTCATTTCTTGAAGAGCCATGTTCAGAGATACTTGCAACAGTATTGAGGCCTGACATGCTCAACTGCCCTAATGCCCTGGGAGCCACCATTTCTCTTGAGAGATACAGTTCCTCTATTTGATGGCATTAGTCCTCCCCAGGATGCTCAAATCTACCACTGTTAACCTGTTTCCAACTTTATTGCTGTATTTCCTTCTCTATTACTGTAAAAGCAACTTTTTGTGATTTGTTTTGGTTTAGAACCAGAGATTCAATAAAACACAAACATTATTATAATTTCCATCTAATGAATTTACAAACCAAGTAACACCCTGCTCCCAGAATGGATACCTCAGTTGTTATCCCCATGTCCCACACTGTAGGCCATGCAATACTTAAGGAATTTGAGAAGGTTGAGAAAATCATCTTGAATTTTTCTTGGTTGGAGACTAGGAAACTAGTGATGCAATTACCGAGTACATGAGCCTTGAGTTAATACTCAACTGGGTAAAATGTGTTTCCAAGTACTCTGATATTCTTTGGTCTAGTAAATGTAAGAATGTGATTTTCTCTTGCCTATTCTGTTTTTTATCTAACATTTTCAACTTGGAGGACTGTAGTCTACTGGTAATGGTTAAATAGATGAAATTGTTGCTTCCTTCGCCAAATAATATTGATTAATGTATAATGTCCATATATCTAGATTATGTAGTATATGCACTTCCTGAAATTCTTAGCTGTCTTTGGTCCCAGGTATCTATGGCCCAGGGATGTGCACACATGGAGTCTGAACACACATATAACGACCACCTCATCTCAAAGAATGCTGCTCATGTCCAGAGCAATCTATGTGTCTTTCCATCAAATTATGCTATGGACTTGAATCTTATTTAAAATAAAATTATGGAAATTCTGTACTATCAATATAAGAAGAATTGACTTCGTTATCTATTAGACAAATCAGATTTCAATAAAAGGACTATTATGATAAGTAAGGAGACATATTTCCTAGTGATAAAGAGGTCATTTAGTCCAGAAGAATATGGTACCAATTACATATGACACCAATAATGACACTTTAAATCATATGAAAAAAACAAAACCTGACAATTCTACAAGAATGAGTGAAATCTAAAATTGTAGTTAGAAATTCCATTTTCTCGACAATCAATAGATGAATAGACAAAAATAAATAATACATAAGGTTTGAACAAATTTTCAACAGATTTGACCTCATTGGCATTGTGGAAATAAATAAGAACACCCAAGAGATAACAATCTGAGGATTTATTTAGGTCTTGCCACCTGTAGTCAGACACTACCACTTGATTTGGCAAGTGTTTCTCCTACCAATTGGATTAAATTAGTATTTTTATGATATATTTTATCAAACTTATTATTTAATAATTACCTGTTTTATTAACCTTTCAGTGGCTGCTGTAAGAATTACAAAAGCATTTTTAAATTATTTCATTCTACTCTTAAATATTTTAAATCTCTTTGTGTGTGTGTAAGGACACTATGATGGCATATTTCCAAATCCTCCCTTCCTTCCCTTGTGTACTTGTTTTCATCCAATATCTTTTGTATATGTTATAAACATACAAAGGTTAATAATCATTATTACTGCATTAAATGGTTAAATATAAAGCAAATAAAATGAGAAAGTATTACTTTTCTCCTCTATGTATTTAAAGTGCTCACTTTGTTACGTATCTTCAAATTTCTGATATACAGAATACTCATTGTTTCTGAAAATAATCTTCAACCATTTATCAAATGTTGGGTATTCTGGAAACGATTCTTCCAGTATCTGCCAATCTGATCAATTCCAATGTCTTTTCACTGGGTGTAGAAATCTGGGTTATTTTACTTTTTCTTTCCTAATTAAAGTTATCATTCCATCTTGTTTTCACGGTTTTGATGACCATTCTCTTGGAATGAGCTTTCTTGTTCCTATGTTAGTAGTGCAACATCTTAGTTGTCATCAAAATTTAATCTTTGTATTTCAGCCATTATAGTATATTATATATCTCTTTCTGAGTCTCTCTCTCTGTGTTTGAGCAAGTACATGTGTTTATCATGTTTGTGACTATCTGAGATTCTTGAATTTGTAATTTGGTGTCTGGCTCTAAGTTTAGAAAAATTTTGACCAATATCCCATCAAGTGTTTCTTTTCTCCAATTTCCTGTTTTTATCCTTTACACTCTCTGACTATACCTACATTAAACTATGTGATATTGACCCATAGTTCTAAGATGATCTACTCTCTTTTCCCGAGTTCCAAATTTTTACTTTGTTTTCCATTTATATAATGTATATTGACCTAAGTTTGTTTTTAATTTTTAATTTTATGGCATATATACTAAATCTGTTCAGGATGACAATATTCATTACTGTCCATGTTTTGCTTTTCTACATTGCTTGTATTAATATTTAATTCCTTTTAATAAGTGCAATATTTCTGACGAAGCTGCCTGTCTAATCTTGGCATCTGTCTACTGTTTCCCTGTTATTAAAGATTTTATCATATTAGTCATAATTGCATTAAATTCTTTGTTTTAAAATTTATTTCCAATATTTAGATCACATATTAAACTCATTCTATTATTTTGTCCATTTTGATTGCTCTCTTGGACTTTTATTTTCCCCAACATTTTTGTGGAAACCAAATAATAGTGGCTATTACTGTATTATTTTATTTTACTTTCTTAATAATCTTTATTACAATTCTTTTCATTTTTCCTGCTTATGTGACCATATCCTACATTCTGCAGTGCCTTTTTTGTGGGTGTTCGTGTGAGTCTAGTCTAGTTGATTTGGACTTCACTGTTGCCATGTATACCTGAGTTGATTTTTTTTTTTTCTGTTGTGGCACAAGAAACATTAGTTTCTTCTAGTGATACCTTGTTTTGTCTCCCTTCTTGGCTTGTGATATGTTACTTGTGCCCCAAGCTGAAAGCTGCCCTTATGTTTCCTAATAGTTGCCAGTGTGGGGAAGGAGGCTGGAATAAGGGGGTGCATTCTCTGATCTCCTGACTGAGCCGTTTTCTTAAGCTTGTCTTGTGAAGCTAAGTCTGGGGAGTGGCTGGCTATGCATCCCTTTCCAGAAATGAGGCAGATCTGGAGCTAAAATGCATTACTCACCCTGAGGGTCAAGTGCTGTTTTTCCATGTCTTTGCTCCTACAGCTGTAAAGGTTTTCCTTCCCACAGTATCCTCTGCTACTTGTCTTGGTGACCTTCCCTGGAGAAAAGGCTTTTATTTCTGTGGCAAAACAAGAGATATGAGAGTGTTGGGGTAGAAACTATTCTCTTCCAGTTTCTAAGGGGTTTACCTAACCCACAGGATACAGGTTGTGATGGAGGTTAGTTTTTGTGACTGCTAATAGACAGTCTGTGAGGTAAGGACATGACCATATACAGTATTACTGTTTGAGGCACACAGTGAGGGGAAGGCAATGTGAGATCAGACCGACATCTTCTATGAAGAGTTAACTCCAGGGCACACTGAGGACCCCACATCTCCAAGATCCCATTTGAGGAAAAAGACAAGAGAAGGTGGGTTCTTCATAGAGAGTTTACTTTAAAAACTGCATTTCTGCTTCCCTCCCAGTGAACAGTTGTTCTGACAAGTGATCGGTATCCCTGAGGCCACATGGAAAGTCCAGGAGCTGAGAGCAGAATAACCAATTTTGATGCTCATGGACTCTGTTGGAATCCACAGGAATCCAGTAATGGGCTACAGATGCTGGCCAGCTACAACAGCCATACTGTCCACACTACCCACAACTGTAGCTCAGCCCTTCATGTCCAAGATGCCTGCCAAGGACAGTTGCAGCTGCCACCTACAGCAAACAACACAATTGCTCAGGACCAAAGAGTGTGACCCACAGTGCAGGGTTGTCAGAAGGAGCCTAGGTCCTCAGTTTCCTGCAGGGCCAGCAGGACTGACCCGCTGGGATTCTGAGGAGCACTGAGCCTGGGGTCCTGGTTCAGTAACAGATGCACAGGCAGGGGCAGGCATCACTCAGGACAACAGAATCTGGAGTCCAGGACCAGGGACAGGAGAGGAGAGACCTAGGGCCATCAAACACCAGGACCTGGTTGAGAGGCAGTTGCACTGGAAGGATAAGGAGGTTCCTTGCAGCATCTGGGCTTTCTTTTCATGACTTCCTTCTTCAGCTCTGTCTAAAGGTTTTGGTTTAGCCCCTGCTAAGCTTTTTAAGATAGATAATCAGTGGAATTTCATTAAATCACTTTTATTTAGGCAATTCTATTGAGAAATGAAATCTGTAAAGTTAATTTTAACAAACAATATGCAGAGAAGTTCATTCAAAACTGAGTTGATTTAATGAAATGTCAATGTCATAATAAATTCAGAAACAAAAAGTGCAAATAAGTCTTCAATGAAAATTGCAAATTGACCTTCAGCATTCAGCACAAAGTTCTCACAGTGACACAAATTTATTACATATATGGATTTTATTTTTCTCTCTGAATCTCCCCTCATAGCACTTCCACCCATGGACTTTCTGAATGTCTCATGCACCAGGTCCTAACCTTGGAACATGTCTTATTATGTTCTCTTAATCCCATAATTCTGCCATAATAATTTGTGACTTTAGTGTCCAGGCCAAATCCTTTGTTCTCATGTTGCTGCCTCAGCCACAAGGAACGTGACTAATAATGAAGATCTTAGCAAATTTATTATTAAATCAACAGCTGTTATTATTAAATTGCCAGTTAGCAATACACTGTATTCAAGCTCCTCTTGATATGATGAGGTAGAAAGATATATTCAGAGATGGGTGGAGCTACATCACTCAATGCACAGGTGAGGAGACTGAGGGAGGATGGGGTTGAACTTCCTCAGTTGCACAGGTGTGACAAGTCAGGGGCAGGACCAAGCCAAGTGATCCCTAGGCAGTTATGGAGTCCAAGGTGAGGTCACATTCAGGTTCTTTCTGACTCCCATGGAGAGTAATTCTAATAATAACACAGTGAAAATGTCTAACGGCACTGACAACTTACTAAAATTATAATCCTGAAGTTATTGTGAGGAATGACATCAGGAAAATGGAAAAGTGGCACCAAACACCCTACCCACACTTCTATTTAAAAAATAAACCAGAATCCATTATAGCCAACATTGTCAGGGAATATATATAAAGAATATATTCCATAGTTGTATGTACATACACATACCCATATATAATGGCTAGGGGAGTGGCATAAAGATCATATTCCAAAGCCATGCTTGATCCTTGGCTGTAGCTAAATCTCTGGCCAGCTATGTCAATGCATTTCCTCCTGAAAGTAGAGGAAACTGGGCTGGGTGAGGGGACACCCCAGGAGATGACTGTGTTCCCCAAGGACTCAACCAGCATCCTCCTCTTAGAGTGCCCCTAAGACAAGGACCTTCCCTCATTCCCTTTCATTTTACTTACAGACTTACCTCCCAGATGCAAATCACCACTTGGGCAGACAGAAGAAACCAGAGGACAAATTTACTTAAACTTAGGCACCTTCTTTATTAAGAAATACATTTTTTCAGGTCTCATGGACTTCATCCACAAGAAAATGAAGGCCTTTTGGTTCTTTCTCTTTTTGGTGATGACTAACAACTGTGAGTTTCTCAGGGATTTCTATATGAAGGTCATGGGGATGCTGCCTCTCAGCACATGACTCACTGTCATTCTCCTTGTCCTCAGGTGTCCTGACACTGGTGCAGCTATAAGAGTCAGGACCTGGCTTGGTGAAGCCCTCAAAGATCCTGTCCCTCACCTGCACTGTCTCTGGAATCTCTTTAAGCAGCAATCGAATGGACTGGGTCTGCCAGGCTCCAGGAAAGAGGCTGGGGTGGGTTGCCAGGATAATTAGTAGTAGAAGCACAAACTATAACTCAACCTTCAGTCCTGACTCAGCATCAACAGGGACACCTCCTAAAATGAAGTTTATTTAAAGCTGAGCCGCCTGAGTCAAGGACATGGCCAAGTATTACTGTGCAAGAGAGAGAGTGAGAGGAAGACAGTGTGAGCCCAGACACAAACCTCTCCTCAGGGCACAGGAGAAGGCTGTCTGCTTAGGGTGTTAGTGACCACCAGGAGGCACTCAGTGTCAAACTTCACTGGCAGGTGCATAGAGGGACAAGGGAAGATTTTTCTGGTCTTATCTAAGTTCCCCTCTTTTTACTTATAATGCGCAGAGAACAGCCATTGAATATTTTCTGAGCAGTGCTTTGCTGTGTACAAGATACAGTCTACAGTGGATGCTGTCTCCTACCCCAAGCATCACTTAGTGAAAAGATTTTTGTTTTCTTTGCAAGTTTTTACTGTTTATTTCTTTTTTGTTTGTTTTAGCAATTTTATTGTCTTTTTTTTTAAGATACATAGATCACACAAAATGTTACATTAAAAATATAAGAGGTTCCCATATACCCCACTCGCCACCCCCAGTCCCACCCCCACATCAATAACCTCTTTCATCAGTGTGACACATTCATTGCATTTGGTGAATACATTTTGGGGCACACAAAGCATGGATTACAGTTTATATTGTAGTTTACACTCTCCGCCAGTGCATCCAGTGGGTTATGGCAGGATATATAATGTCCTGCATTATTTCTTTTGATTTTTTCTAGTTCTGGAGACAATGCATGCAGTCCAGTAGTTATCTGGCTCCTTGGCGACCCACTCTAGCAAATTTACCTTTAGGCACATGTGACTTTATCAAAATTAATAACTAGTGAGTGAAGGGAATCAACATAAAATATGTAAATATAGGGCCCATAGAATGGGAGAAAATATAAATTATACATTTAATAATGGACTTGTATCAAGAATTTGTCAATTACCAAGATCTCAACAATAATGGCAAAAAGAAAATATACAAATAATTAATAAGTAAATGAAAAATAGTGTTGCATGATTTGTAATTATGGAAATATAACTCAAAATTACAATGCAATACCATTTAGCTCCCAAGAATAGGAGTAGATCCAAAAACTAGGATAGTGACAAGTATTTGAGAGGATTTGGAGAAATAGAACACTATGACAATGCTGTTGGATTGATAAATTATCAATCCTCTTTGAAAACAGATATGCAGGTCCTCAGATTATTAAATAAGAAATTGTCTTTCAAACCTACAATTTCACTTCCAGGTATATACCCTAAAATATTGAAAAAAGGAATTCAAGTATATATTTGTACAACAAAGTTTCCTTCTCAATTAGAAACAGAGTGGGGATCACCATCTCAAATTCCTCAAGATTGGGAAATGATCAATGGACTAACATAGATTTATTGTTATTCTACTAAGGACTTATTATTCTAGCAATGGAAGAACTCTTACTGATATAAAGGTAGTGGCCACCAGAGATTCTGAGGAATGGGAGAGGGAAGAATAAGTGTAATATGAGGGAATTTTTGGGACATTGGAGGTTTCCTGCAAGACACAGCAGTGACAGATATAGGCCATTGTATATTTTGTCATGAACTACAAAATTGTGTGGGACAGAGTGTAAATTATAATGTATACTATAATCCATGTGTAGTAGCAGCACTTCAATATGTGTTCATCAATTGTAACTATTGTACCTCACCAATGAGGGAGGTTGCTGATGGGGAAATGTGTGGGAGGGGAAGGTATGGGGACATATGGGAATACCTTATATTTTTAATGCAATATTTATGTACCTTAAAACATCTTTAAAAATTAAAATAAATTAATAAAAAATTGTATTTTAAACCTACAATTCCACTTCCAGGTATATACCCCAAAATGTCAGAAACAGGAGTTCAAGAATATATTTGCACAGCGAAGTTCATACTGCATCATTTACAATAGTCCAAAATTATAAGAAATCCAAATTTTCATCAGCAGATGACTGGGTAATCAAATGTATACACACAATGGCATATCATTCACTTGCACAAAGAGAAGACATATAAAATGAACGGAAATTGAATCATAGTTTTAAATTAAATAGTCCAAATACAAAAGGAAAATTATTGTATGCATTCACTTACATGGAATTCCTAGAATATGCAAATGTATAGAGTAAGTACATTAGGGATTACCACATTCAGGATGGAATGGGAAGCATATTTTTTAAATGTAACATTTAAAAGAAAATAAAGAAGAAAAAATTAAAAAAACAAAGAAATAAATAAAAGAAGTAAAAACTTAAAAAAAAAAAGGTGGAGGAGTCTCCTAGCTGTATGCCTAATCCTAATCCTTTTATAGATAAAATGATAACTGTCTGCTCTAATGAAATGTCCAATCTCCACATATCTCGTCCAGGTGCTTATACTAGCTTATATCCAGTTCAACCTACTGCACTTGATGAGCCACCTCTTATGGCTGCCTTGACCTCAGCACCTGGATTTTTTTCAGATACAGCAGATGCTTTACCCTATATTATTAAGATAGTTGCTCCCAACCCCATTCCTCAAACACATTTAATGCACTGATTATTGCAAGGATCTCAACCAGGGGATCTGGAGGCCATGCATTATTATCAGCTTTTCTGGTTATATTACGACCAACTCCATCAGATGCTAATAATCCTCAAGAAGGTGCTGAGTTTCATCATGAACCAATACCTTTCAAACTATGGAAAGATTTAAAACAGACAGACGTGCTAAACAAGGCCCTTATTAGTGAAATCAGGCTTGTAAGAGAACTCTTTGTTAAAGTGCTAAATTGAAATGAATAGTTTATTTTTCTTCACAAAATAAAATAGAAGATGTAAAACTTGAATAAATATTTTAAAAGGTAAAAATTTGTAGAGGTGCTAACTAAAATTTGATAAGTTTGTTCAAGAAAAGTATATTTTGTCCTAAAATAAGACAGCTGGTTTTCATAAAATCAGAAAGAACACATGCATGATGGGACTTGAATGCATGTGGTAAGTTATAAAGGGCATTGTGGTAAATTTGGGTAAAGGAATATGTTCTCTAAAGGTAAAATTTGTCTTAGGATAATATAATTATAGTCTGTATGGTTATAAATAATAATGTTTATGGAAGCATTGTTTAAAATAAAATGTTTAAATGGCTAATTCGAAGAAGTCATTGTTAAAAACTGAATTGAATAATAAGAACAAAAAGTAATTTTGTAACAGAAAATCATGTTGGCAGCCAGCCTCTCCTAACAAATTGTTTCTAAAAACTGTTCCTAGTATTGCATGCTACTAGGTATTTGAAAGAAAGAAAAGTTATATTTACATATATCCAAATTGAATAATTATTTTGACAATTTGTTTATGGTTAAAGTTAAGATTTGATGTTTAAAAAGTTTTAGTATCAATTAGTATACTAATACAAAGTTAAATTTTGTTATTTTTTAATGTTTCTCAAGTCATTATGTTGAAGAAACCAAGAGAGGTTCAATTATTTGCTTATAGAAAGCCAGGACTCAGGAATAATTTTGAGAAAGAAAAAATGACTTTTTGACAGCTGGCTGGTTGGACTTGGGAGCTTTCTGTTTCAAACCCGGGCCGGAACAAGATTTTTGAGTTCCTTTTATACAGAAAGGAAGGGCCAGATTGTTCTTTTGTTTCAGTGCTCAATAGGCTTGAATTAGCATATGTCTTCCACATCCTAAGTAAGCTTTATTATGGTCTTCATACATTCTAGATAAACTTTTTGCACATTTGGTCTGCATTTTTATAGTGTTTGCATTGCTAAATTATTTCTCTGTGATTTGAGTTGTTGTCATAGTTACCAACGGCAGAGCTGCAGTTCTCACTGTCCCAAACCCACCACACAGAAAACATACTGCTCAGGTTATCTTTGAAGTTATGAACAGCCCCTCCACCCATAACCTACATCACTTAGTCTGTTTTAGCAAAAGTTTATAACAAGTTTTCCCCTGAATATACAGTATACAAAAAAGTCTGTTTTATCAAAATAGCTTCTTATAGTTTAACCTTATCATTTCCTTGGTTTTCTAAGAAGAAGCAAGTCTTATCATTTTCAAAGGAACATAATATTCAAACCTGCTTTCTCAAGGTCAAATCCTGAAAAGTATCTTTTTATTTCAAACTCTTGCAAAAGGTTTGTTCTTTTACATTGTAAAAAGGAAAGTAATAAACTAGCTAACTTCCTTCAATATGTTATAAGTTGAATGGACAGTGTTTAACAGTATTATAAAATTAAATGGAATTCTTTAACCCTTTGTTAATTAAAGTTGTATGAGTAAAAAGTTCATATGGATACTTAAAGAGTGTATAAAATTCCTGAAAAATTTACTGTTGTTTCAGCATAAAATATTAAACAAAAGTATTTACTGAATTATGGCAAAACAATTTATTATGGCAGGCTGCTCTTTCTAATTTTATTGGGATACTTGATACACATTTACCACCAAATAAATTTCTAACATTTTTTCAAAACTCAGCCTTTGTCATCAATGTAATAGTATGGGACCAACAAAAGCAGAAGTGTCACCCATTATTCAATTACTTCTTGATGTACATGAACCCATTAATATAGTAGCTGATTCTGCCTATGTTTGCTATATTGTTAACCATGTTGAGACTGCTTTTCTTTCTGAAAGTATAGGGATTGATTTACTTTTGGCACATTAGCATACATCCATGTTACTATAAATACATGTAGTGAATTTACTTAGGCTTCTGCTGTGACAGGAGAAACTGCAAAACATGTTATTCATCATTGTCTTGCCACTATGGCTATTACGGGTTTCCTTAATAAGATTAAAACTGACAATGGCCCTGCATATACTAGTAAATTTTCTAATTTCTGTAAAGTATGGAATATCCAGTATAGAACTGGCATCCCTTATAATCCCCAAGAAAAAGCTATCATAGAAAGAACTAACGGTATTTTGAAAACCTATTTATATACATTTTTAAATAAAAAAGGGGGAAATGAAGGGGCATCCCCCATAGACATAACAGAGATTAGTTTAATTAATGATTTTCTGCCAGCAGTTATATTAAGCAAAGCCCTTTGCACTCTGAACATTCCTAATATTCGGGCTAACACTCATACATCAGCAGTTGGATGGTTCTGGGAGGGAAAATCAGGACATTGTAAAAACCTTCAACAACCGATATCTTATAAAAAGCTTTTAGATATTACATGGTACCCTGTTATGGTAAAAGTGTGAGGGGTGAGGGTATGCTCTTGTCATTACAGAAGACGGAGAACAAATTTGGCTGCCAGCTTGATGGATTAAACCATGAACAGAAGAGAGGGAAGAGAGTTATGACTCCTCTTCTCTTGATCATGTTGATGGTAACACTGAGTCATGAAAATGAAAACCATACTTATTGGGCTTACATTCCTAACCCACTTCTAGTGAGTGCTTTGACATGGGAAGAGTCATCATTTCCTATACTTTTGAATAAAATATATGTGTTTCCTGGGCCTGTAGATGATAGACTACCCTTAAAACCTGATGAAGAAGAGAAGAAAATGTATAATATTACCCTTCCTTTTGACCATAGACCATTATGTATAGGAAAAAGTTCTCCTTGTATGCAAACACAAAATCACACTATGATAACTATGAAAGCTAATGGGACCAAATTATTAATAACAGTATTTCCATCATATAATTATTTTCTGAACAAGACACAGAATTATAATTGTTTACCCCAAGAACCTGGAGAGAAAGAAAGATGGCAAGAATGCCATATAGGAAGAGGATCTGTTGTTTTTAATGATTTCCTGTGGAAGAGTTTGGGATAGTGCTCCTATGGGTACTTCCAGTAAAAACAATGACAGATTTGCTTGGTATGGACTTAACAGTAAGAGTCAGGTAATCAGTAATATGCAAGATCCTTTTTCATGGTCTGCAGAGGAACAAATTATATTTACTAATAAATATATTAGGTGGAAGTACCAAGGAAAATAGATACCAGTCCCTTGGGCAAATGACACTCATAGTCATAACCTATGAAAGAATTTATGGAAAATATTTCTTGGAATTGCTCCTACTTATGAATGGTTGTGAAATAAAAATAATACAGGACAGTACTTGACCCTTAGTCAAACGTATCATCTTAAAACCTGTGTTAGAGATCCATTTGTTTTCATAACGGGTAAGATAACTATTAAGAATGACTCATTGTTTTATGAAAATAGTGCCTTGTATACTTGTCTATCAGAAAGTGTGTTGCAAGATGGAAAAACAATAACAATGGCAAGAAAAAGAAGAGGCATTTGGATACCTGTAAGAATGACGTGGATTTGGCAGTCCTCCCCTGAAAGCCAGTTGCTACTTCACTTGACACAAGAATTTCTGAAGTGAAAAAACATTTTATTGGACTTCTTATTGTCAGCATCCTGGGACTGATTGGAATTATTACTGCAGCTGATACTGCAGCCATAGCCTTACATGAAACCATGCAAAACAGCAATATATACATGATTGGCATAAGAATGCTAGTGATTTGTGGCATAGCCAAGAACACATTGATGAACAGTTGAATAATCGGGTTAATGATTTAGAATCAGCTCTTTTGCATATTGGAGGTCAATTGTATAATTTAAACTTGTTACAAGGGTTGAAATGTGATTGGAATGAAAGCGACTTTTGTATTACTCCTCTTGCCTATGATTCATCAGATATAGTATGGAAAAAATTAAAAATCATTTATTAGGCCACAAAAGTAATATCTCTCTGTAAATAATTAAGGTACAAAGGAAAAAATTAGAAATGTCTCATAATCAGATTCATGTAGCCAATGATAAGAATATTTTTTCAGACATGATTTCACATATTGCAAAGTTTAATCTAGTTAATTGGAGGAAATCACAGCATTTCCTGTCAGCTTTAGGAATAGGGCTAATCATATTTGTTCTGTTGCTCATGATTTTCACCTGTGCCAGATAGTGATTTAGAAGAAGATGGCAAAGCGTAATAGCCATGGGACATGCTAATAATTTGGTGCTAATGAAAGTACTTCAATAACTTCCCCTAGTCAAAGAGCTTAGCTGGCAGTCAATGACGGGCAAGGCTCTTGAGAGGAGGGCAACCTAAGACAGGCACAGTCATCTCAACTAAAACAAAAAGGGGGAAATGTTGGAAACTAAGGCAGAGTGGTCTCTCAAGGAGAGATGTGCTGTTTCCATGGCTATGCTTGCAACCTAAGGAATGGGGCATTTAAGAGATTTGAGCAAACAAGACAAAGCTGTTGCAGACTGAAAGAAACGATGATCACATACACTTTGTAGTTAGATAGATAGAGATAAGATTTTTTGAGTTCCTTAGATCATGAGTAATGCTAATAGTTTACTGCATGTTGCTGCTTGTTCTCACATAGTCTGGGGTATATAGAGAGCCCTGTAAACAATAAAGTTGCCTGATGAGTCTTTACTCACAGAACCCCCTGATCCCTTCTTTCTTTGTCTTCATTCCTGATATCCTTCAGGTCCAAATCTCCAACAACAGGGGATTCCCATAGTTCTTTACCATTACATTCAACAGTACCTCCCACATTGCAAATAGCCACTTAGGCAACAGATGAAAGCACAGCCCACATGGACTTAAATTCAGGATCCTTCTTAACCAGGAAAATATTTTCTGCAAGTCATGGGCCTTGTCCACAGGGACAGGAGAGCCTTGCAGTTATTCTTCTTTCTGGTGGCAACTCCCAGATGTGTGTGTTTAAAGGATTCAGCCATAAAGGCAATTAGGATGATGCATATGAGCTCATGACTCACTGTGTTTCTCCTTGTCTCAGGTGTTCTTTCCCAGGTGCAACTGCAAGAGTCAGGATCTGGCCTGGTGAAGCACTTACAGATCCTGTCCCTTACCTGCACTGTCTCTAGATTCTCAATCACAACCAGTGATTATTGCTGAGATTGAACCAGCCAACCTTAAGGAAGAGGCTGCAGTGGTTATCAGCAATATGTTACAATGGGGTTAAAGGCTATGCCTCATCCCTCCAGTCAAATCTCCACATTCCAAGACACATCCAAGAACCAGGTCTTTCTTCAGCTGGACTCCATGACAGCTGAGGACACAGCTGTGTATTACTGTATAAGACACACAGTGAGGGGGAGTCAGTGTGAGCCTAGACACAAGCCTCCCCATTCAGGAGGGAGATGGGCAGCAGCAGGCACTGAGGACCCACCCAGAGCAGGCACCAAACTGGTGCTCAGGTTCAAGGAAAATATGAGAAAGAGAGAAATCCTGTAATGCATGATATGAAGTGTTTATTTCTTGCTTAAAACCATTTAATCTCTGGGGATTTATCACTATATTTATTCTAAGTAATGTCAGGATGTTTCCAAGTTTCAAACAGAATATATGTTTGTAGTGCTTCTGTATGTTTTATAAAATATTATATGTTGTAACACAGAAATTACTTTTCTCATATTTTTCTCCTGGATTAGACTAAAAGTATGATTAAACACATTTAAGTGACATTTTGACATTATGTGTTTAATTTGGGGGTATTAATTCTCTTTTTCTGGCTCTGGTCATGAAAAATATAATAATAATACTATAATAATAACAACAATAAACTAATAATGTCAAAATTTCTTGATTGTTTAGTTACTGTAAGGACAGGTTATTTAAGTGCAGGATTATTTTATCATAATTGAAAATTAAAGTCTCCACCTTCTTTTCCCAAGTGTGAGCATGTATATCCCTCTTCTCCCAGGATTTTCAGAGTTCTTGGTCCCTAGATTTAGCTCCCCACACCACACAGAGCACCATTTTGTCAGAGTGAAGGATTAGAAAGTGGAGACAACTTGGCATGTACTTAGGTGCATCATCCAGGTGACTCAACCTTTTCTCCATCACAAACAGTGCTTCTGTACTTATATAGTCTGTAAATTTTTCAAACACAAAGTAGGCTGATACTGTTGGATGCAGCTTATGGGATGGGCTGGGACAAACCACCCAATCTCACTGGGAGAAGATGCCTTATGGGGTGGTAAGAACATCAAATCATCAAGAGCCCTGGGAGTTCTTCCTGATCTACATCTCTGGAGAATGGGCTGTATTTTAAAGAGAGAAATGAGAAGTAGAAAAGTGGAACATGGAGGGTTTGAACCCTTGTGTCTGCATGGATAGGCTTTCCTCTTCTTCAGGAAGCATTCTGGCTTGCCTGCCTCACTTGATCCCTGGAGCTGGAATTTTATTGAAAGGTACACTTATGCAGTTGTCTATGGGTCCCATTAGCTCTAAGCTGAACCCACAACTGGAAGAGCTCAGATGACCCCTGGACAGGAGTTGCGTGGTGCAGCAATAAACAGGAGAGTGCTGTTGTCATTGTCCTGCAGCAACAAACAGAACAGTGCTGTTGTCATTGTCCAGTTTCCTCCATTCTCAAATTGAAGAGACTTCACCTCCTTTCCATTGAGTGAGCGCAGGGAATTCCAGGTTGTTCAGCAGGTGGAGAGTTTCCAAGGAAGTGTTGCAGGTCTTAGAACCATGAGTATCAAAACATTAGATATGAGACTATTCTAATTTGATTCATGATGACCCATCAATAGTTTTCAGAATTGATAGATTCAGGCATCTCCTCACTGTGACTTTAGTATCCTTTATATTTCAAAGTCTGAAGACAAGAGCTTCATAAACTTTGTGTCATATTGAGAAGTTAGGCAAATATTTGAAATCATGTGTAATTTACACATGCAATTAAATGTTTTTCTTATTTCATGTGATTTTCACAGGAAGTTGGATTAATTTAATTGATAAGAAATTCTAAAATTCTGAAATTCAATTCAGAGTTTCAATTCTGAAAGGGGTGCATGATTTAAGAACAATATGCCACGTGAGCAAGGGGAATCCTAAGGATGGAAGAGATCCTGGGAGAGTTGAGAGTGCTCTCAGTTGAGGAGCTGAGAAGTCCTGGAGAGAGCTGTGTCCTCTATCCCTCCCAAAATTCAGAATCACAGAAACCCTTTCTCCTGTGAGAATGCCAGACACAGTCATCTTGCCCTTCAAAACTGTGTCAATCACCACTGCAGATCAGCAATCCAGGGTCTATTCTTTCATCCTGTGGATTATTATAGCCCTGGACTCAAAACAGCCCCTCTCTAAATTCATCTTGCACTCACCACACCTCTCTCAAATTCATTCCATAGAGTCTTCTGGAATCTTCTGTCAGTAATAAGGCAAAACCTATAGACCTCAAGCCCATTTCTGAGTATTCCTTTTATCTTCCTGTGCTAACTGATACCTGATTCACACCTGGAACACAGCTCTCAAACCTTCTTAAATGTGGTGTTTCCCTCCTGATATTTCTCATACAACCTGAGTGTTTGCCTAATAGCTGCTGATTGTCAGTTTAAGACAATTCTCACTTTCCCTACCTCCATTCTTTCAGCTTTCATCCTCATATGATAGTACCACTCTACACATAATTCTGTCCTCCTGTGGTTGCCTACTGTCCTTGTGATTCCCACCTTCCTTGAGGATTGCACCTCTACTTGCTCTATAACTCACTCCCAAAAGATCTGTCATGATTTATGTGGTTTCAGCACACACCTACAGGATACATGCAATGTGCTAATGTTTCAGTCTCTTTAAACCATTTCTCCTCCAACACATGATCTCACAGAGCACCATAATGGACCACACACTTTGTCCTTTCAATGAACATCTCTCTCAAGGTACCCAACTTGAAACACTACACTATTTTGCCTCCTCCTCATCTCAAGTCTACTCCCTTTACACTTTCACTCCAAAATGCATCCTACCACACCTGAATCTCCACACTCTCCTTCCTTCCCACAATCTCTTTTCCTATACACAAAAGAGACACTTAAAATTTTAAAAATATACATTTTATTGAAGAGGAAATAAAAATTTCTTTGAGAGTGACATAATGATATATGTAGAAATTGTCTATGAATCAATAAAGAAAAAAATTCTAAAATGAATAAACAACATAAGAAGGTTGCAGAGAAAGGCTCATCTATAAAAGTTTACTGCTTCCCTATACAACACTAATGTAAAATTAGAATTTGAAAATCATAAGACAATACAATTAACAATAGGCACAAAAAATGAATTTTGTAGATATGTCAAACAAAATCTGTGCAGTCTCTATTTGCAAAATATTACAATATTATGAAGGAAGAAATCAAAGATATAAATTAGTGTTTTTTAAAATCATTTAATGGGATTCTTAGGGCTGCTAAGAGATCAGTTCTTCCCAACTTATCTATAACTTCAATGTGATCTCAAACAAAATCCCAGCAAGCAATTTTATAGGTATCAAAAAATGTATTCCAAAATTTATATGGAAAGACAAAAGTTATAAATTAAGAACACAATACTGAAGATGTAGGACAAAGTTGGATAGCTCACAAACTAATTTCAATATTGAATATAAATCTACAAGAAACAATTAAATTCATAATTGTTAAAAAATAGGCAGAGAGATAAATGTTAAAGAAGAGAAAGACCAGAATTTGGCCAATAAAATTATATTTGTAAAAGAAGCAGTAACAACTTAAAGAAAGGAAAAGAATCTTTTCAACAAATGATGCTACATACAAATTCAAGTAAATTAGTAAATTAGACACTTACCTTTCACAAAAATTAATGCAAAATAATTCAAAGACCTATATGAAAAGCACAGAAATATAAAACTTCTATAAGATAGCATAGGTGAAAATCCAGGGGTCTAGGGCATAGGCAAAGAATTTTTATTTACAACACCACAGACACAATTTATGAAAAAAATGATAGCATGTATTTTGTTGAAAGTAAATTCTTCTTCTTTAGTGAAGACTATGTAAAGGGAACCAAAAGTCAAGGCACACACTAAGAGAAAATATTTTCACAACTCATACCTGACAAAGAACTTTTATACAAAATGTACAAAGAACTCTTATGACTCAACTATAGCAACACAAAAAATCCTGTTAAAATTGTGGAAAAGCTCTGTACAGGCACCTCATCAAAGAAAATAAGAAGAGGTCAAAAATATTATGAAAGGGGAATTAGAGGGGAAGGGTCAAGCAATTGGTAGTCCCCCCTTTTCCTCTGAAGATTGAGAAACTTGGAGAGGTCTTATCTTCTGGGTGGAGCTGGTTTCTTCAGCAACTATTCCCTCAGATTTGACCTCAAACAGCTCCAGCACAGGTGCCAGAAATCACAGCATTTTGTCCACCCAGATTTCTTCAGCCAGAGGTCTCAGACTTTGAAAAAGACTTAGAGAAACATTCAGTCTGGGCAATGATGCCTAGAGGACTCTTCTAGCTGCCCTGAGCAGGGGAATATACCTTGCAAGCTAAAGCTCTGTGAAACAGAGTCTTGAGAAAGAACATATTATGAAAAGGACAGCAAATTTCTCATGGAAATAATGGAAATCAATGAAAAGCTTGCAGAAACTCAAATAAATTGACTACATTGGCATAGATGTTGGTGTTTCGCCACAGTGTTATCAGGTAGTGGCTTGATACTGAGAATAAGGCAGTGAACAAGAAAGACACAGGCCAGGCCTTTGTGGAATTTACACATTAGAGTTCTACTTGTCCAAAAGGGAATTAATGGGGTCCCCTCTCACCATTCACCAGGATTAATTCCTAAAGTTCCTCCCCCACAGTTACCTGCTAAGGTCTGGCTAAACAAGAAGAATATACTGTTGTGGGAAACTGGCTTATCTATTAGTTGTTCCTTGTTATTATACAAGATATTCCTGTACCTTATTGTAGAAGTTGCAAGTTGCTTCTTATGTTGCAAGTTGCTCATTAGCTTTCAAATAAATACATGGAGAAACTAGGGTTGAAGCACCCAGTTTCAGAAGCTGTAAAGCCCCCTGGTCCCATCTTTATTTCCTCTCTTGTGTCTTTCTTTCCTTTTATTTCTTCAGTTCTGCATCGCCTTCCCTTCGTGAGGCCTATTGCTGAGCTGGTTCCCAGCAATATACTAACAATGTGAGTAAAGCTTTCCAACAAAATGCCTTTGAAAAAGCCAAGGAAATTTTTATGAAGATGAAATACCTTAAATATAGAAGATCAAGTTAAAGACAATTTCACTCTAATGGTAGAGAATTTAAAAGTTTCAGATATAAAGTTTTTGTATATATATTTTTAAAAAAGGAACACGAAAAAATGCTTAGCATAATTTGTCATCTAGAAATTGCAAATTAAAACAACAAGATACCTCTGCTCAAGTGTTAGAAAGGCTAAAATTATTTGAAAAATTATTTTAAATTAATTTAAATAATTAAGCAAATTTCTCATAGGAATAATGGAAACCTTTATTTATACCATGTGCTGGTAAAGTGAGGACAGCACCTCTGCTGGTGGAATCAAAGGGGCACAGTCATGTTGCAACACAGTTTGACAGTTTCTTACAAAGTTAAATGTAACCTTAAGAGAGGAACCAGCAAATGTGCTCCTAAGTATTTACCCAACTGATTTGAAAATAAATGAACACAAAAAACCTACACATGAGTGATCATACAGTTTTTTTTTTTTTTTTAAGATTTATTTTTTTTTATTTATTTAATTCCCCTCCCCTCTCCCAGTTGTCTGTTTTCTGTGTCTTTTTGCTGCGTCTTGTTTCTTTGTCCGCTTCTGTTGTCCTCAGCGGCACGGGAAGTGTGGGCGGCGCCATTCCTGGGCAGGCTACTCCCTCCTTCGCGCTGGGCGCCTCTCCTTTTGGGTGCACTCCTTGCGCGTGGGGCTCCCTTATGCGGGGGACACCCCTGTGTGGCATGGCACTCCTTGCACGCATCAGCACTGTGCATGGGCCAGCTCCACACGGGTCAAGGAGGCCCGGGGCTTGAACCGCGGACCTCCCATGTGGTAGACGGACACCCTAACCACTGGGCCAAAGTCCATTTCCCCACACAGTTTTTTTAATCATACAATTTTCATTCATTATCATGAAAAACTGAAAGCAACAAAGATGTCCTTCAACACCTGCATTGATAAACAAATATGGTACAATCATAAATGGAATATTATTATTATTTCTTTCCTTTACAGTCTCATTTTTCCCAATATTCTCTGAAATTATCTCAAATTAATCTTGTAAAGTTTTACTCAAATTTCCAATATTTTTTAATATATCCAAGTGTATTCTCTTTCCTATCTGCACTTTTTTTTCCTTCTATTTCTGGACAGGAGGTCAGTTTTATTTTGCATTATTATTCTTTTTTTCAATAACATCAATATTTAATTCATTTTAATAATTCTTTATAAAATTTTTATTCTGTATGTTCCTGTGCTTCCAGGTTATTTCCTATCCAAATATTTGTTTGCTTATCCTTGTTTTTTATCTGTATTGTGTTTTGCATATTTCCTCAAAATTTGTAATAATGTCAGTGCTTCATAATCAGAAAAATATCAGAAAGAAAAGAAATAAAGAATCAGTATATGTCCTCAAGATTTTTTATTTTTGGAGAGATCTGGAAGGAACCTACATTTAACCATATTATTTTTGTACATTTCATATTCATCAGTTTAACCAAAAAAATATTTTATCACTTCATGCCAGACAACATTAAGAGGGGCTGATATCCCCAGGAACTATCTATATTGAAGACAGACTGGATATTTCCCTGTCCAGTTTGTGGAAGTCAGGTAATCCTCCTCTCGAGTTGCACCTTGCCTCTAAGTTCACAAAGGTTCATGTCTCTGAACATAGAAGTAATGCCATCCAAATCATGTAAAAAAGCAATTTCCATTACCCTGATGGAGTAAATAGGTCAATAATTATTTTATGGGGTAGAGAAAGGTACTGTTTGACTTAGGTGCAAATAACAATTGTTTTTCAAAGATCTGGGTTCTGCAAAATAGCGATCCGCCTTCTTCCACATCATCTTTCCTCAATGTTCTCATGTACCCTTAAGACCACTTTCTCCATTTACATCAGACAGAGGACAACTCTTGGGTCTGAGAAAGCTGTTAATGGTGTCATCAGCTCATAACTTGGAGCTGAATTCACAGACACGGATCTGCTCTGAGCCACCTGTCATTGTTTCACCTTGGGAAAGCAGGGTGGGAAGCGTCTGAGGAGCACTGGAGGCCAGGCCTCCTGCTCATGTGAGCAGAGCTCCTCCAACTATTTAGTGTTGGGGTCAAGAATCCAGGGAATGGTGAGAAGCACTTGCTCTGTGCAGACAAAGCAGGCACTCTGAGAGCAGAGCAGGGTAGGATGAGGTCTCTGATTAGAGCGCCCCTGCTAAGCATTTTCTCCATTCCATATACCCTTGCTCTGTGCCCACTTGTTGATGGAGCTAGCCTTGCCTCTCCTTGAAGGGGCTGAAATCTTGGACCTCTGAAATTTGAGAAAAGTTTTGCTCTGCTTTCTACCCTTGAATGCCAGCCTAAGCTTAGATGCAGAATCTTTACAGTTAAGACACATTATTCCATGGTGGGCCTCCTTCTAAAGCATTGACACTGATGATATAATTTTCTTATATCAATGCTTAGAAATGACTCCTAACATTATCCACTTCTGTGATTTGAGACCCGGGGAAAGGGTGACCAGTGACCTGGTTGAACACACAAGACATGGGTGCTGTGCTGTGCAGACTCCATGTTGTGGACCCCAAACTCCATCCTGTGGATGATAGCAACTCTCTCTGCACAGACTACAGAACCCCTCACTAGAGGCACAGATCTAGAGGATGGCATGGGCAGGGCTAGTGCCAAGTAAAGCCGGGCCAGGCTGGGTCATCTATCACCCAGCACAGGTGCACCTTGGAAACCCAGTGACTGTCACCAGCTCAGCCTCTTATATCCACAGGGACCCCAGATGCAAATCACCCTGGGGCATCACAAAAGAAATCCCCATCACAGGCTGGGACTGTGTGGTGGGTCTTCATCCTCCAGATGGCCATGCAGATGCTGGGGCTCCTCCTCTGCCTGCTGGCAGCTCCCCTGGGTAAGGGTCTTGGGGCTCAGGAGTTCAGAGGGTCTTGATTGTGGGGTAGGACAGACTCACAATGACTCTCCTTTTCCCCAGGTGTCCTGTCTGAGCTCACCCTGAAGGAGTCAGGCCCAGGGCTGGTGAAGCCCTCGCAGACACTCTCCCTCACCTGCTCTGTGTCTGGGGGCTCCCTCACTGACTACTGGCATTGGATCCGCCAGAGTCCTGAAAAGGGGCTGGAGCGGATGGGGTACTGGTACACATCAGGAAGCCCAAGCTACAACTCAGCTTTCCAAGGCCGCATCTCCATCACTGCTGACAATTCCAAGAATGAGTACTATCTGCAGCTGAGCTCCATGAGGACTGAGGACACAGCCAAGTATTACTGTGCAAAAGGCACAGTGAGGGGAACTCAGTGTAAGCCCAGACAAAAACAGGAAGGGGATGGCCAGCAGGGGGTGCTCAGCACCAACAAGGACAGGACTCAGCCACAGGAGCAGGTGCAGGGGGGTGAAAGATCTCCTGTCAGCATTTGCAGCTTCCTTTCCCATGAGTCTATTTCCAAAAGGACTTGCCTGGATTCCACTTCATCAGTTCCCAGTGTAATGCCAGGGAGATTCAGAAACTGCATTTACTTCACTTCTAGAGGGAAATGATGTCCCTGCCCCTGCATCTATATCCCCTTTTTTCAGTCTTTGACTTAGCTCCCAGTGTGACCTTTTGCAGCTCATTTGAACTAGTAGGACAAGCACCTCATGAAACCCACAGTCTGTGATAAAAGCTTACTTTCTGAATTGTAAATATTAAATGTAATTTAGGGGAAAAATTAGTAGCTAAATATTTATTTTTTTCTTTGAAAAATACATTTAATTTTTAAATTTTTTATTATTACTTTAAAAGAAACTTTAGATTACATAAACATTACACAAATGTAGGGGTTTCTATTTTATTTTTATTTTTAAATAAGCTTCAGTTTAAATAAATGTCCCAAAAATTTAGGGTATTCCCACATGCCCAACCACTCCTCTCCCAAGTTTTCCAACATTAAGAACATAGTCATTAGTGTGGTATATTTGTTACAATTGAGGAACACATATTAAAGCATTGCTACAAACCATGGGCTATAATTTACATTATAGTTTATCCTGCACAATTTTATAGGTTATACCAAAATACACGAAAACCTATATCCATCAGTGCAATATCACGCAGGACAACTCCAAAGTCCCATAAATATTCCCATATTACATCTGTTCTTCCCTCTTCCTCCCCTCAGAAACTCTGGTGTCCACTGACTTTATATCAAAGGTAAGAGTTCTTCCATTTCTGGAGTAATAAGTTTAAAATAGAATAATAATAAGTCTACTTTAGTCTATTGTTCATTTCTTAATCCAGGGGGTTTTGAGATGATTATGCACACACTGTTTCTAATTGAGAGGGGGCTAAGGTTTCATGGGACAGATATGGGCACTATCTGTTCCATGGG
This sequence comes from Dasypus novemcinctus, assembly GCF_030445035.2. Lineage (NCBI taxonomy): Eukaryota > Metazoa > Chordata > Mammalia > Cingulata > Dasypodidae > Dasypus > Dasypus novemcinctus. Next base: position 56,275,463 of record NC_080691.1, on the reverse strand, counting down.
CTGGGCATTGTCCATCTCATCTCCTTGTTTTCCTGGGTGAGTCCAATGAACTGGAGAGTAGATGTTGCAACTTTGCTGAGATTCAGGACTCAACTAGCCTCTCTATGCCCAGGTGCAGGGATGGGGAGTTAGGGGATGGCTCAGGCAAGGCCACACTGTGGGGGAACCAAGGGTGAGGATGGAGGAGATGCCAGGCCATGTATGTGGGGTGAGGGTGTGATCTGGGGTGGATTTGGGACTGGGGGTACAGAATAGTATGTCCCTGCATGGCCTTGTATGTTCCTCATGCTTTGGCCATGGAGAACTTAGGCCAGCTGAGCTCGGTGGAGCATTCTAAAGCACCATGGGCTTGGCTGTAGGAGCTGAGTCCCCCAGACAGATGCCATGTAAAGGGGCTGGAGGGTTATGGTCTTCTCTTGTTTCCTGTGCCTGGCAGCATCTGTCTAGAGCAGTGGTACAGGGGGCAGCTGGATCCTGAAGATTAGTGCACAGCCCAGAACTGGATGGTGAGGCGGGTACCCTGGGCCAGGTAATTCCAGTGGGCATTGGGCCTACAAAGATTCCAGGAACCTGGTTTGAGTGGGAAGTTCTTGATGCTGGAAAAAACTCCAAGGGCAATAAGAGAGCCTCCCTGCCTCTGACAACAGAGTGACTGCACTGGTTGGCTGAGGATGCCAGCCTGGCACAGGGTGGGATTGTGAGGAAGTACTGCTAAGCCAGGCTGAGGAAGCTCCGGACAGCAGGAGGAAGTGCAATGCTGCCCCTGCTCCAGAGGATTCAGGGCCAGCAAGGCACAGCCTCATGCTGGTGGCAGGGGTGGGGGAAGGAGGGAGATGAGCATACCAGTCCACCTTGGGGCATCAGTGTTATCCAGAGATAACAGGCATGAGCAGGTGTCTGAGGAAGGAGGATGGGCCTGCTGGACACTCATTTGTCTCTTCAATTCTAAAGGCCATACCCCATCATGACTTTGGGGATTTAGGCTTCACTGGGCACAGCCCTATATGGAATGAAGGAGGAGGAGAAGGATGTGTCTGTTTTGTTCCAATCTCTTCTGATCACCTCTTCCCTGAGACTTCTCCAGCAGAAGCACAGAGATGTGATGGACATAGCAAAGGTGCTTTCTGCTTCCTCAGGCCAATGCCCATAGCCCAGTTTCTCCCACTGACCAGCCACCTCCCCTACCCTGCCACTGGCATGAGGTTCTGCGCAGGAGACACAACATGAATGGTACCTCTGGAGCTGTGGGGCCCAGTGGCCAGCAGGCAGCTGCCCTTGGGTTGTTCAGTCTTTTATTGATTCATCTTCATCTTCCTTCCCCTCTCCCCTCTCCCTTTTTTCCTGCATCATCTGATTATTTAATCAAATCCTTGAATGTGATTATTATTGAATTCCTGCCTTGTGCCTGGAACTTTTGGTCCCCTGAAGAACATAGACCTTTGTGCATATAATTAGAGTAAAGGTCTATGAGAGCCATGACCTGGGAATAGCAGGCTGCTATAGGAGTATATAACAGGAACAGCCCACCCAGGTCTGAGGGGCAGGTATCAGAGGTGGCTTCTGGAAGGAGATGCTCTAGAGGCAAGAGAAGTACCTGACATGCCTCTGCCTTCCTCTGAGTATGGGGAGATGGTCTTGAAAGGATCCCACCTTCCCTAGAAACAATGTCAATTTCTCTCTCCTGCTCTGTAGACAAAGTGTCTGGGGGGAGGAGGAGGAGGACAAGGGTGACTCCAGGTGTCTGACCGGCTGGCGGTGAATGGGGGCTGTCCTGCCACTGTCCTCCTGTCCCATTCTGGTTAAAAGTAAAGAACATTCAGTGGCCTTGTCTGTTTCACAGCCAATGCTCATTTTCTTCCACCCAAGCAGAGTATATTAACCCTTTGGTTACAAACATCCCTAGTGAATTTTAAGGTGAGGTCTATATTGAGTCATTTTTTTACAACTCCACACCTGTGGGTGGTTTGTGCTCATTCACTCTCTTGATTCAAAAATGATGACATTATCTTCTCTGTGTGATATTTGTGAATGACTCATCAATAGATTAAAAGTGAGAAGAGTTGCATGGTATGTAAAGTTGCTCTTTAAATTTTTGAAATTGAATAAAAGAACATCGAAGTTTTCAAGGCAGTTTTGAAATAGAATTTCTTCATTCTTGACACCTACTGCTTTCTCATGCCAGAAGATTTTTACCATCAACACTAAAGAGTCTTTTTCAGAGGACTGGATCATTAGCTTTCGTTGTGCCCAGCTCGCAGATCATCTCAAAATAATCTGCTCTTCTTGGGGCACATCCCTGGAAAAAATATGAGACAGGTGTAAGCCCATTGGAGGTGGCAGGGGACACACCCAAACCTGATTCTGCTAGCACTCATTTATTTATTTTTGTCTTTATTTTTTTAATGTTACATAAAAAAAATATGAGGTCTGCATATACCCCCTACACCCCTCACCCGTCTCCTCCCCCCATAATGACAACCTCCTCCATTATCATGAGACATTCATTGCTCTTGGTGAGTACATCTCTGAGCACCGCTGCACCTCATGGTGGATGGTCCACACCATAGCCCACACTCTCCCACAGTCCACCCAATGGGCCATGGGAGGACATACAATGTCTGGTAACTGTCCCTTTAGCACCACCCAGAAGAACTCCTACTTCCGAAAATGCCCCCACATCACATCTCTTCCTCCCACTCCCTACTCCCAGCAGCCGCCATTGCCACTTTCTCCACACCAATGCCACATTTTCTTTGATTACTAATCACAATAGTCAATGAATAGAATATCAGTAAGTCCACTCTAATCCATACTCTATTCCTCCATCCTGTGGACCTTAGAATGGTTGTGTCCCCTCCACATCTATATCAAGTGGGTGCTTAGATTCCACATGAATGCTGGATGCAATTCTCCTGCTTTCAGTTGTAGGCATTCTTGGCTCCCTGGTGTGAGCACTCACTTTAGATCTAGAGGACATCACCAAGATGCTTTGTGCCTCAGCTTCTTAGTTTCACTCTCTCTTGCCAATTTTTCTCCCTTCCTCAGGGGCTGAGATGAAAGAAGTGAACTTTACTTGTGAAGTAAAAACCCAGAGTCTTGTTTTTTTAATTGTTAAAGAGATATGTGTGTGTGTGAGTCAGAGACCAATATCAAGATGGGAATTAACCTGGAATTGGTATTAGAATGTACCCTCAATTCTAATGATAGACACAAGAGAAATGGAGAGAAATGACAAATCGCTAGAATGTGTTCTGACTCTTCATAGTAATTATCATCCTTTGCATGATCTGATTGTCTTTTGCAGCTCTGAAATTATAATGAATCATATTAAAATATAAGAAAATTAAAACATAAACATCCAATATGTATGAAAATATATTGACTTGAAACAAAATAAAAAGAAAATTGAAATACTCAAATACTCAAATATAAATTATAAAGCCTAATAAAATTCAACGCAAATTATTATAAGAAACAAATTTTAAAATTATACAAATACATATGAATATTTTAAAAAGGTAATTCAGAAATAAAATATATTTTAAAACATATAGTTGAAAATTCTTTTAAAGATGATAATGAATATAATATATAGTTATAGGGTATGAGCAGATTTTAACAATGTTTTGGGTAGATGTATCATTTCTCTAGGAGAGCTTAGATTTAAAAAGAAATATTCAAAAGTTAGATGGAGGTACAAAATAGAGATGGTGACTTGCAATTGAAGTAATGAGAATACTTATTTCTTTTACTATAAAATAGAAAAAAAAAAAACAAACATATCCATTGGCTCAGCGAGGTCAGAATCTGGTGCCAGACTGCCTGGCTTTTGATTGCTGGCTCCATTACATGCCCAGTGTGTGACCATGGACAAGTTACTTCACCTTTCTGTGCTTAGGATAACCCTCTGTAAAAGGAGACTTAGTCTTTTGGCAGATTAAGGGAAACAATTCCTATAGATTAGATAGTAATCTAGATCTTAGTGTGTAGAGGAGAGGAACTTGGTGCCATAATGATCTTTTAACGGTGTTGGACTTAAATCAGTGGAAATGCATTTCTTTACCACAATTTATGCCTCAATAAAAGTTTGCTTAATTAAATATAATAAATGAATTAAAAAATAGAATAAAAGGAAGAAGGCGGGAGGAGGCGGGAGGAGGCGGGAGAACTTGCTTGCCTTGGAAGAGTGCTCCTCCATCCAGAGCGCAGTCCGTGTCCCCTGCTCCGCCTGCCCCTCTTTCACCACAGCAAGCCCTAGTTGTGGCTGCCTCCAACCAGCCTTCCTCCCCTTCCCCCTCCCTCTCCCCCTCCCCCTTCTCCCTCCTCCTCCCCCTCCCTCTCCTCCCCCCTTCTCCTCTCCTCTCCTCCTTCTCCATTATCACCTTCACACAGCTGCAAGTCCAGATTGGTGCAGGTTGCATTTGGGGAGTCAGGGACTCGCAGCCAACTCCCCCCCCTCGGCTCTTGCACCGCCACCCCCTCTCCTAGCCCTCCTCCTCTCCCCTCCCTGCTTCTTCTTTTCCTCCTTCTGCTCTACTTGTCCTGCTCCCAGCACCACATCTGCAGGGGTGATTTGGGGAGTCTCTGAGGAAATTGAAGTTGGTGTTCCTGGGGAGCAGAGAGGTAAGGGCCAGGCTTAGTCTCTCCATTTAACGTTGAATCGACCCCAGTCACCCAACCGCCCACCCCTTTGGAAGCCCTGAGGTCTCAGCTCAGAAAGAACCCTCCAAGCCTGGGTTGAGGGAGGGATTAGATGGGGATGGGGAAGTCGGGATGGCTCTGGCAGGGCGGCGCTGGAGGGCCAAAGGATGAGAATGTAGGAGGCAACATGGTATGGAGTTGGGTGTGAGGGTGACATCTGGGGTGGATTGGGGGCTGGGGGCGCACAGCGGTGTGTTGGGGGTGCAGGCGCGGCTGGTCTGGGAGGTCAGAGGTTGGCGGCTCCACTCTGGCAGGTCCAAGGCCTGAAAAGGACGGGCTCTCAGTCTGCTGGCTGGCACTAAGGCATCAGGTGTGGATGACTGGGCAGGTGGAGGGGCGAGGGCGGGCCTGAGGGCCCGCGCCTCCCCTGAAAACAGGGTGGGGATGGGGCCAGGCTCCACCCACCACGCTGTCTGGGAGGGGTTCCCTGCAGTCCCTGGAACCAGGCTAATGGTAAGTCCAGACCTTCAGTGCACACGGCCGGCGGTGGGGGAGGAAAGGTGGACACCAAGTCCTTCTGGAAAGAATAGGCACAGGCCCTGGAGAAGGAGGGCGCCTTCCTCCCCTGGCCTATGACCAGCTTGGCACGGGAATTCTAGACTGACTGACTTCCCTGAGTGCATTTTCATTTTGGGGGATCAAGGGTCAGGGCGATGGAGCCAGGGTCCCTCAACACAAGGTGGATTTGATGGTGAGGGGCACCTCACAGGGAGAGGCTCTGAAGCCTGGCGCAAGCAGAGAAACGCCCGGGCACACACCCTGCCTTGCTTCCAGCAGCGCTCAGCAGAGTCTCTTCCACTCCCACTCCTAGCTCACAGCCCTTCTTGGGCTTTCTTTAAGAAAGTTTGACTTAATGAATGAGTAACTTAATAATTTAGGTAAAAATTGGATGTACAGTCAGATACAGTCATGTAAGTTTGTACCTGGCTGGCCTGTTCTTGCAAGGAGATGCTAGAAATTGCTAAGTGGGTGTCTGGGAGGGGGTAGAACTGAGGGAACATGGGCTGAATGAGAGGGAGGCTTACTTTGAATTGTGTACCATTTTCAATATTTGATTTTTTAAAATTAATATGAGCATGGTCTTCTTTTCCACAAAATACAAAATAATAATAAATATTGTGTGAAGGGGTAATGACAGGTGTTTGAAGTATGTCCTGTTATGTGAATTTTCCTTCAGGAGACCCCTAGTGAGCTCGACATTTCCAAAGAATGGGACAAAATTTTGGTTTTATGTTCATGAGACTTATTGGAATGTAATTTTCCATTCTCTTAATATCTTCATTTGCTTTTGGTATTAGGAAAATGTGGACCTCATAGAGTTAGGAAATGGTCCTACTGAGTTTTTTTCTGAAAGAGATTGTGCAGAATTGGTTTCATTTTTTCTTAAATGTTTGGTAGAAATCGCCAGTGAACCATCTAAACCCAGTCCTTCCTTTTGCTGAATGTTATTAACTATTGTTTCAAAATTTTAATAGCTATAAGGCTATTCTGATTATTTGTTCTTGTGTGACTTTGGATAGTTTGCATCTCTCATGGAGTTTGGGGCCATTACATCTAAATTATCAAATTATTGGATTTAGGCTTGTTCATAGTCTTCTTCAATTATCCTTTTAATGTCTGCTGAACCAGTAGAACTGATCCATATCCCATTCCTGGTATTGGTAATTTGTATTTTCTCTATCTTATATTTGATTAGCCTTGCTAGAGGTTTATCAGTTTGATTAATCTTTTCAACGTATAATGTGATGCTTAGCTTGAGCATAAGTTTTCATTTCCAAGTGATTAATGAGGAGTGTAATTGCTGGGTTGTATTATAAGTATGTTTTTAGTTTTATAAGAAATTGCTAACTGGGTTTCAGAGTGACTTATCTATTTTACATTCCCTAAAACAATGTATGAGAGATTCAGTTTCTCTGCAATCTCATCAGCATTTGGTATTGCGACTTTAAGTTTTAGTTGTTTTAATAGTGTGTAGTTATATTTCATAATGGTCTAGTTTTCTTTTCCCTGATGGCTAATACTATCAAGCATCTCCTTATGAACTTACTTCCCTTTCATACATCTAGTATGGTGAAATGTTTGTTCATATATTTTGCCCATTTTTTAATACGGATTTTTTTTACAGTGGTAATAGCATTGCACACTTAATAGACTATAGTATTGTTTTAATAGAACCTTTATATTCCCTAGGAAGCCAGAGCATTCATAGGGCTTACTTTATTACATTATTTGCTTTATTGCAGTGGTCTGGAACAAGACATGCAATATATCCATGGTTTGCATGTATGTGTAGGAGAGTGAGATTGTACGAGTGTGTCCTTTTTTTATTTAGTATTTACGTCCCTTTCTAACGTTTATGGGTGAGTCTGCAAATACTCTAGGTGTGTTAGTTTATTTTTTATTACGTTAATGTGTGTATATTTGTGCAAATTCATGTGCAGATATAGTCGTCTTTTACTCTGTGGGTGATGATGTGTATGTCAGTGGGTGTGTTTATTACTGTTTTTGCTACTGTGTTTTAATTTGGGTATATTATTGCATGTACATGTTACCATCTGTGTTTGTGAAACTGTGTGTCTGAGTGTATGTATATATTTGTGATAGTGTTAATGGTACTGGCTGTATGTTAGTTTGTGTACTTTGTTGGTTGCATTTGTATACATTTTTATCTATTTATGTATTAGGTTAGATGTATTTTTGCTAATTGTTGTGTTTCTTCTATCCCATTTTTAACGGCATTCTTTTATTAAAGGAGCAGAGCATTATATTTCTTGATGATACTTCCCAAGGTACTACTAAATACTGAGATCCTGAAATTATATGCATGAAAATTATGAGCTCTACCTTAACCACCCTCTATAATATCCCTATGCCACCCAGCACAAAAAAAGCACAGCCTGCCTAGGAGTGGCACCACACACGTGGAGAGCTGACACAGCAAGATGATGCAACAAAAGGAGACACAGATTCCCAGTGCCACTGAGAAGAATACAATCGGAAACAAAAGAATTCACAGTGAATGGACACAGAGAAAAAACGACTGTGGGGGGAGGGCGGGGAAGGGGAGAGAAATAAAAAAAATAAGAAGAAAGAAAGAAAGGAAGGAAGGAAGGAGAGAAGGAGGGAGGGAGGGAGAGAGAGGGACTGGGAATGAATGAATGAATGAATGAAAATGTTTAATACTCTTTTTTTTCCCTATTTTGGAGTCTCTTAGACCAACTCAGCAGACTCAGATTATTGTAAAATGAATGGGAGCACTTTTCTCTAAAGTTATTTGTAACAAATAATAAAGAGAAAGTGGTTTCAGAGGAACTTGTATGTCTTATGATTATGTGCTACAGAATATCCCTGAGCTGTGATAGCTTAATAGGCTTCCACAATTTGAACACCACAATCAGATGGACATAAAGAAGCACTTAACTACAGTCAGGGCAGCTGACTCTCTCCAGATCAGAAACTCCCTGAATCTCTACACCTCAGACTCTGGTTCCTTGCTACCTATTATGTGGGAAGAGTCACTAGATCTGCCTTTTCCCCATACTCAACAGTGAGGTAAGTCTCTCTTCTTTCCCTGGGGGAGGCAAGGGCTAGTGTGGTGAGAGCACTTAATTGTTCCTCTAACTATCTTTGTCCAAGGAGGGAAACCAGGGAAAATGGAAACATGAGTTCCAACTCCATATTGAGCTTTTCCTGTGGAGAAAACATCTCTAAAAGTTAAAACATAGTCCAACATTAAGTAATTGAGCAGTGGAAGAAGGTGTGTAATTACAGTTATTTTCAGACCACAGGTTTGCTACTATGCATTTTCAGAGAGTCAAGTCAAAATCATGTATTCTTGTTTAAAAAATCAGTATAATTTGTGCTGGCCCTGAGAATATGCTTCTCATAATTGCACCTGAATGAACATATAGGGAAATAGGCCCAAGTCGTGTTCTCTGAAATCAAATTGTTTGTGCTCCAGACAGGTGACCAATTGCTGCACCCCATCAAGGATGGAAGTTGAAACTATACTGGGGTTGGACCATTCTTAGGAGAAAGAGACTCCTTTAATGGGCAGCTTTGACACAAGGACCTTGCTGAACTAGGAAAATAAATGCTTAGGAGAGAAATGGATAGACAGATCGCTGCTGAGTCTGATATACACACTATTGTGTGAGAAAAGAAATAAGATATGGACTACATTAACATTAATAGGATACTTCACCTGAATAGTGTTAAGAGCCACCTCTGGTCCAAGTCACAGAATAGACTACCTGGATATAGTGAGAATTTTCAGGTCCCGCCTCTCTTTGGACATTAGTGCACACTTCTATTAAACTCTCTTCCTCTTCGTATCAAGGATCAACTTCTTGCAGTTTCCAATATTATATTCATCATTTCATTCTAGGGCCTCACTTGAACTACCTTCAGCATCCACGTTTTTATCAACATTCATCTATAATGAACTACATATTCTATATAAAGGTAGCAACTTTCTTTTCTTCTTTCACCTTTATCTGAAACTCTACAGAAATGACTTTAAATCCATGTCTTTACCAACATTCCCTTCAAATCAATCCAAGAATTTCCCACCAAGAAACTCCAAATTCTTCCATCCAATATCCATGCACTGTTACCAAGCCATTTCCATATTTTTACGTTTATGTAATAGCAGCACATCTTCTTTCTGGGACTAAAAGCTGCCATTGTTTGCAGACTACTATGGCAAATGCTGTGCTCCACGTTGCTTAACAAAAGGACTTTATTAGCTCACAGTTTCAGAGGCTAGATGTCCAAAATCAAGTCAAGAACAAGACCATGCTTTCTTTCTGAATTCTGTAGTATTTTCTTTCTTACTTGCCACAATGCTTGAGTTCCTTCAATTTCAATTCTGCTCCCCAGTCACATGACATTTTCTCTGTCATTATGACTTAGTTAACAGTTTACCCTGGTTTCTATATTCCCATTCTTCTTGTCATGTCTGAATTTCCTCTTTTAATAAGGCTCCCAGCGTTTCAATCAAAATCTTTCATCATTCATTTTGTCTATGCCTAAGTAAGATCTTAGAAGATCCTATTCTCAAATGATATTAGATCATAAAGGATAATACACCTTCAAAGGGTCCTATTTAGAAATGAACTCACACCCACAGGAATGTGGATTAAGATTCAGCAGATGCCTTTCCTGATGTACATGATTCAATCTATTGCAGGTATATTTTAATAATTTTGTCTTATATCATTTTAAAAACTTGAAATGCCATCTCTTTAATAGAAATCTGTGTCTGTTTCCTCACATTTCACATCATCTGCAGAGGGCAGGACCGTGCCTCCACAAGTGAATTCCCAAGACTTGGTGCACAGCAATGGACTCAATGAGAGTCCAGTGTTTGCTGGAAATACCTTTCCCTTCTCTTTGCCCAAAGTGAGGTCAGCCACAATCACTTATCAAAAAAGGATTTTCCTGTTATCTCTGCCATCTAAACTCTTCACTTGCCTCTTCTTCAGATAGAGACCCTATTCATTCTTTCTTTCATTCACTTTCCAAATCAATCTTCCATATTTGAACAGTGTTTATTCAGAGGCTCTGTGAGGCAGTTAGGATAATTACCTCTATTCTGTAGATAAATAAACTGAATGAGTCTGAGGCATAAAAACTTCCCAAGTCCCAGATGACTGAAGCCCTGTTACCCTGGACTTGAGGTTATGGTTTTATTTACCTTCTTCCTCTCTTTACTGTGATAGAGGGAAATAGAAATTCACATTGAGAAAGAACACTCATGCTGTCAGTGAAGTTCCCAGCAATGATCCCTCCTAATGTGGACTCATTCCAGGTGAACTGTTCCCAGAGTGTCAGTGAGTCACTATATCATGGGAACACTTGTGCCTGCATGAAGAGAAATAAGGGGGCGCAGGATAAGGTATTGATCACAATTTTGTCACTAGGTATCAACCAGGATCTTCACACAGACCTGAGAACATTCAACTCCCACTTAGTACAAAGCACAGAGAGTGGAGCAGAGAAAAGCCTTGTATTGACCACATCTCGGACACATATGGGACAATGTGACAACATGAGCTCAGTACATTTGAAATTTCCTGCTCCATCCCTGATCATGTGTGACATCTAAATTGACTTTCACACTCACAAAACACTAATTTTATGAACATATCCGTGGTTGGTAGCCCTAAATAATACTCAGATATTGCCTGATGTCCCTGCCCTTTTCCTTACTGGCTTTAATTGAGTATGAGGCCCAATGCTATAATCATAAGAGACAGTGTCCACATTTTAGGAAAGGAGGTATGGTGGATAGTGTAATGCTGCATGTCAAGTATGAATAATAATGTCCCCCTTGCCCATCATGGAATTCAGAGGCATCGACGGTAGGAGTCCTTTGGATCACATTAGATATGTACACAGCAAGAGAGAAATAAAAATGTACCCCTTTCTCATGTTCATGCAATACAGCACACCTGTCCCTGAAGTATCTGTTGAGGAGCCTGCCCCATATATATTATCTTCTTCAGTACCCACTACCAAGGTGGCTGCACTATTTGACACTTCCCTCCTCATCACTGTCAAATGTAATGTCCCTCCTTTGTTAGGCTCAGTTGTGACTATTCTACATGGGTTGTTCACTTTATTTTCTCTGTGCCTGCAGTTGTCCTATGCAGAGTACAGCTTATGGACTTGGGAACTTATTGGAGGCAGCCTGGGGGTTCCTCTGAGCATCTCCTGCAAAGCCCGTCAATTCATATTTTCTGAACTGTGTCTGTCAGTCTCTAGGGAAAAAGGGGAGTAGTTTTATTAAGTCAACCAAATAAAATTATTTAAATTATGCTCCATCAATTTAAGAAAGATTCACAATATCTAGGGGCAACCCTATGCACACAATTTCTCTTGAAATGACCAACATGAAAATTGAGGAGACAACCATGTACTTCTGTGTGAGAAACACAGAGAGGGAATATCTGGGTGAGGTCAGACACAAATTCCCGTGCAGGCCATGGGAGGGGAGCTGCAGAGGCCTCTGCATCACAAGGGGGCACTCAAAGCCTAGTGCAAGAACAAGAGGAGGAGGAGTCTTAAATCCCCTCTAGTTTTCTTTAGTAAGCCAACTCATTTTAACTGCATTGAGGTGGAAATTTAGTACAAAGAGCAAAGATCCATATTCATGAAATAGAGGGGAATTTTCAATATTTTCAATCCACAACTCCTTCTGTCTTACAGTGAAGGTTATTATTGTTGATATAATCCTGAGAATTGTTTTACTTGAGAAAAAGCATTTCTTATCAATAGATGGGTTATGACAAGTAAACTCTGCCAAGGGTGTGGCAAACTCTTCACCAGCATGATCAGTCCTGTCAATAATGGTTGCCTTGATTATACTTCAACAAAAATTTACACTTCTATTCAGTGTCTCAACAGAGGCTCTACTACCTTCCTAATTAGCTAACCAGACGTGGGTCAATGTTTTTGGAATTGACTTTTCCTTCCAACTACAATTTCATCAAAGCTTTTGTCAAATAGTTGCATGTTCCTGTTTTCCCTGCGGCAGGCTGGGATGTGTTAAAAAAGGAAGTAATGTCATCATGTTTTTCCATTTCCATTCGCCCATGGCCAACTTTTTCAAATCCATGAAATGCTTCTGTCACCTAGTTGTCTAGATATATTATGTCTTGAAATTCTAGCTCAGGGTTGTAACCAGTGCAATGGTTACAACCATTAGTTACTCCATGAAGATCTGTCTGTACTTTGACTGTTCAATGTTTTCCAAAATATCTTCAGCAAGGAGAGAGAAGTTCATCTCATATGTGGTCATATTTGGGAGGGTTGGTTGCTGTGGCAAATGCTTTCCAGATACAGTGAAAGCATTGGACATGCACTACAGCATCTGCTACACTCAGTCATAGAATCCAGCAGGAATTCTATTCAAAGGCCAATTGATCTTACATCAGTTTAGCCAACATCTTCCATTCTGTTACGCTAGAGAATATTCAACGAAAGCTGTTTAACTTCACTAGTGACAGCTAATATAACTCTATGGCTGTCTTTTCTCTGTCACAGATCTTATACTCCATTGCCTGTATGATCAACCCAAATTGCTTTTAATTCAGCATACTATTGAATACTATATGAATGACTAGTTCTGGCTGGATGACCACTTCCCTAATATCATAGGTATTATTACACTTATAATAGATAGTACTTAATCACTCTTGAAAATAAAGAATTAGAGATATCTTCTTCATGTCCAAAGGTACCTAGAAGTACCTTTTGTCCTGCACTAATACATTTGTAAGGGATGGATCCAGGCTGCCCACTACATTGTTTAAAAGAATTGCTTCATGGTACTTGGCAATCCAAAGCTTTCTGGTGCCAGCTCTTCTATATACTCTCTGAATGTGAGCAGAAATGGTGCATTCTTTTGTGATGAAATTGGTGTCTTCTCTTTCAAGCAATTTATTCCGAAGTATGGCTATGCTCATCAGACACCTGCAGTTGTTCAGTTTTTGAATAATTTTGTAGGTGGTTTTGCTTTTTACATTTAGTAGTGGTGATATCTGGCTGCTCTTCTAGTTCAGGATCATTGGGGGTTCGGATTTGTCTTTAGACTTTTGAATGTATATGAGTTTCTAGATGCTTCAAACTCTTAAATGCTGAAAGTTTGTCCATATCACTGATTCTTATGAAGTCAAGTAATATCTGGATCTACATGAACTTTGACTACTACAACCATTCCTTTTTTAAAGGCTGACAGCATTTCTAATATAGGGTTGAAACAGCAACCTCTTCTATTGTCTTCCTAAATGAGATGAAGGAATAGTAGATGACCATTCATTTTCCACAATTGCAAATGAACTCTAGGGCATTACTTATATTATCCATTAGCAATAAAAAATCTTGAGACACTTAGGTCAATGTTGATGGAATAACAAATCACAGTCCTTCCTAGAAGGCAATAAATCTCGTATATACTGATGCAGCGAATGGGCCTTTTTGGCCTTCTGGAGTGTTCTAAAATTTCATTGATACATAGGTGGAAATAAGCTTTCATGTGCTCATACTATATTTGAATATGGTGTACCTGTTAAGGAAATTGAGTTTGAATAACAATTGTGTTGAGAAAAACTTGAAGGTGTTGGCTTTCTGCTACAAGTTCTACATGAATTACAAAACCATTTTTCTTTGGGTCCTAATTGGAAAACATCACATTATGGCTACCATTATACTGGTTTTGTAGTGGGGCATATTGGTGGATTAAATCAATATCTTTGGGATCCATTAATTCATTGGCCAAGAGTTTTGCAATGATATAAAGAGTTTGCTGCCAGAGAAAGTGTTTTCCATCATTGTCACATTTACTAGGAAATCACATTTGAGTTCGTGGGTTTTATTTTTCATATTTTACAAAGTCAGGTGATACATAATACTTTAGTACTACAGGATATCCTTCTATGGTCTGATGAAGTATTGGACTCAGAAGTTGCTGATATACCTCTATCTAAGATTATCTCTAAAACCCCATCAATCATCATGAAAAGGAAAATATGGGAAATTTGCATACGTTGCCAACAAACAACTTAATTTCAGCTGGTTCCTAGTAGCATCTGTTGGGATCTTTCAATGATGTGCTATACACAGCTCTCAGGAACCACTTAAATTCATATTTTTCTTTTAATTTTCTAATCTCTTTATCAAATGTCTGCATAAATCGAGCTTTATCATCTAGGACAAATGCATAACTGATGAAGAGGAGCAGGGCAGCATCTGCGTTGGAAGACATTGATTCTCTGGGTAAAGTGTGTAGAATATCTGTACATCTGAGTTCATTCTCATTAATGAGTGAAAATATAAAATGTAAAATATCAAAGAACTATCTACATATTCATCTCCCTCATTTCTTTTCCAGACTTACCCCAGGCTCATCATAGCGCTTTTCAAGATTAAGCAATTAAAACTTTTAAGAGCTGCTAGAAAATTGAGATGTTTAAATTGTCCTGTTATTTATCTGGTCCAGGAATATGCCCCAATAAAAACCAGTATAATGTTAGTCATTAACGTGAGGTTTTCCAGTTAGTGTGGGAGGAGGGGCACCCGGCTTGCCTCAGTGGCAAACAGTGTGGCAAGAGGTGACACCGCCTCTGCCCACTGGGCCTAGACAAGGTGACGACGCCTGACTAGGCCTTTGCAGCTAATGGCTAGCCGGCACCGCCCTCCCCCTTCCTATCTCCCGCCTAGCCCAGCTCTCACTTCCCCTCCCCCCTCCCTTAAACCTAATCTCTTAGTATGCTGTTTGCCCAGCAACAGCTTCAGCCTATCAAGAGTTAGCACATACTCTACTGGCCAATCACTAGCCCAATGCCAGAACATTGCCTTATATGGAAACAGCATTTGCCCTAGCCAATCAGAACCCGCCACACCACTCCCCAATCCTATAAATCTGCATCCCCCTCTGCAACAGACCAGACTTGTGCCATCAGCCTGTGTCCGCGACTTCTTCCTGGGTTGTGCGCCCTCCACGCCTTCGGAGCCCCCGAGGGAAGCCTCAGCAGCCGTCCGAAGCTTTCTTCCCCACGCCAGGGACCCCTCTCGTCCCACAATGGGACCCCACTCGTCCCTTAACAGGGACCCTGCTCGTCCCACAACGGGACCCCACTCGTCCCGCAACAGGGACCCCACTCGTCCCATAACAGGGACCCCGTTTCGTCCCTCAAGTTAGGACCCAATAAAAAATGATTTTGTAATTAATGTAGAACTTGTAGAAGAATGCCAACACCTTCAAGTTTTTCTCAACACAGATGTTATTCAAACTCAATTTAACTTAAGTCTAATTCCTAGAGTAATATTCAGCACCATGTGCCAAAAATAAGATAAATAACTTTGACGCATATTCTAAAAGTGTCTGGACTATAATTTACATCTCTGCTACAATTTTCATAAACTTAAATCACCAAATATTGTCTGAGTCAGGGGATATTGTTGGTGAACATTCTCAGATCTTAGGGTGCCCATAAATGTACTCTGAAAACAGCATCATCATTGGAGAACTATCAGAATGGGTCTAGCCTCTAGGGGGTGTTCAGGACACTGGACACAAGTACAGGGAAACTAGGGAAGGACTTCCTGTCAGGGTCTGAGTCTTCCCTCTGCCTCATGATACAGCCATCCAGGGTAATCATTCTTTTTAAAATTATTTTTAGATTTAATTTTATTTTTCCCTCCACCCCTCTTACCCTCCCCCACCCCACTGTTTTTGCTGTCTGTGTCCATTGGCTGTGTGATCTTCTGTATCTATTTCTTTCTTTGTAGTCTCTTCTTGTCTCTCTCTTCTAGGATTTCCCAGGATTCATCCTGTGAACCTCTGATGTGGAGAGAGTTTCCTTGTCAATTGCTTTACTTCAGTTCCTTGTTTCTGCTGCACTTCACCTTGACTCTCCGCTTCATCTCTCTTCTATAGCATCATCATCTTGCTGCATGACTCATTTGTGCAGACAATGGATCACCATGGAGACACTCATGTGGGTACTTGGCTTACCAAACAGGCACATGGCTTACCATGCTGGCACTTGCATAGGGACTTGGTTCACCATGTGGACACTGGCTCAACATGTGGGCACTCACGTGGGAACTCAGCTCACCAAATGGGCACTTGATTCATCATGCAGGCACTTGGCTCGCCATGCAGGCACTTATGTGGGCACTCAGCTCAACACATGGGCACTTAGCTTGTCACACGGGCACTGGGTCACCACAAGGCACACTTTCTCTTCTTCTTTTTCACCAGAATGGCCCAGAGATTTAACCTAGGGAGCCGTTATCACGTGAACCACATCTGCTTCCCTCTTTTTACAACTTCTATGATATCATCATATGTTTGACTTTATGGAGAAAATAAAATCTTTGCTACTCAAACTTGCAAGGTAGATTCACATGCTTTCCTTTAGAAGACTGGTTTGGAAAAGGTCTCAACTAAGCAGCAGTAAGAGTTCTACAACATTCCATGGATATTCTTCCATTACATTTTCCCTACTAACATATCAGTCACAATAAGTAACATATCAGCACATCAACAACATGTCAATCAACAATGGAAATTAAATTGTTTTAAATTGCTGTCCTTTAGTTTACAACACACATTTTTAATTAGTTTGAGCTACCTTCACATAATACTATCCCACTTTATGTCTACTGCAGGTAATGTATAAGAAAATATTTTCAATTCTTTCCTTCTCTCCCTTGCAAGATTACTGTCATTCATTTCACATAACTGTATGCTTTATTCAATGAATTATTATTGTCACTGCTTTACAAAATTAACTGTTAAAACATATAAGAATATGAAAGATAAAATATTTTATTTCAACTTCATTATTCCAACACTAATGCTCTGTTTTTCATAAAGAAAATGAAATTTATTGACCTATACATGCTACTTTTTCCCTAACAAACTCTTACACTTTTCTTTTAGGACATGCCAGTTAACAATAGAATCTTTTTTTAAAGGAAAATATTTATCCTATATATTTGAAGTATTCTTTCTTTGAATATATAATTATAATATATAGTGTTTTAATTTTAACACATATTGCAAGTAACTATATCTTTTTGTTAAAATTTTCCTTTATTTTTAAAGATCTCGATTATGTATATATTACGCTGAAAATATAGTAGATTCCTATATACCCATCTCCTCCCTCTCCCATAATTTCCCCCCTTAACAACATCTTTCATTACTGTGATGCATTTGATACAATTGAAGAACAAATGTTGAAGCATTGCTACTACCCATGGTTAGTTTAATCATGTTTTACACTTTCAACGGCACAATTTTATAGGTTTTGACAAAATAGATAATGGCCTGTATCTATCTCTGCAATATCATGCTGAAAAATTCCAATATTCCCCAAGACCCCATGCTACACTTATTCTTGCCTCTCCCTACCCACAGAACCTCTGGTGACCACTGTCTTTATAATAATGTTAAAATGTTCTTCCCGTACTAGAATAGTAATGAATCTATTTTGGTCAATAGTTGCATTCCATCCTTATGTTTGTTCATTTCTCAAACTTGAGAATTGAGGATGGTGATGCCCAATCTCCTACCAACTGAGAGAGGGCATAGATCACATGTTGCATATGGATGGAACTGACTTCTTGCAGTTGGAGACACTCTGTTTTTTGGAAGGGCATTGCTCCTAATCATTGTTTCATTAGCTTCTTTAATGAGCTCTAAAAAGTTGACAGTAGATATTGCAATTCTGGTGAGATTCAGGGCTCAACAAGACCCCAAAGTTTTAAATTTCTGAGATATATGTTTAATGGTTATAGTGTTAATTACAGATTCAAATAAAAGGGACTGAAGAACCAAGTTAGGAAAGTTATAAATGAGTCTAACTTTGGAATATTGGGGAGACAGGTTATCATATGATCCAAGGTAGGGCCCACTGATTGGGTGCCAATTGCCTGGGGTAGTCTGCCCTGCATATAGTGTCTAGATATCTCTGGAGCCATCAGGAACACCCCTGTTTGAGATACTGTTTATGGTGGCAATCAGGGAGATCCTACTGAGATTTGCACAAGCATAACCTCTGGAATGACATCCTTACTCACTTTGGAAACTCTTAGCCACAATAACTCTTCTCCCTTTTCCTCAAGATCTGTTTTCCAAATGCATTGATATTAATAGTTTGCATTGGCAATAATCCCTTGGTACCAGGGAGACCAGTCCCAGGGTGTAATATCCCATAGCGTCCTCGACTACGCGGCCTACAATGAGCTGAACGACCCCGAGCTCCTGTAAGGCATTAAAGACTATTCCAACTGGCCCACCATCCCACAGGTGCACCTCAAGGGCGAGTTTGTGGGGGACTGTGATGTTCTTCTACAGATGCACGAGAACGGGGACCTGGTGGAAGAATTGAAAAAGTTGGGGATCTGTTCCGTCCTTTTAGATGAAGAGAAAGACCAAGACTCAAAGTGAGGGTGGCAAGTGTCTTGGCCACGCAGAATGTCCTGCTGCCAGTAGAGGAAGCTGCTGATGTCAGAGATTCTCTGATAGAAAAGCCTTAACAGTTTTCCGTTTTTAGGTGGCAACTGCAGACACTAATTATCCAGGTCTGTGAGCAGTTGGGTGATTTTAGTTTGTCTAGTGTCCTGAGTAAGAATAATCTATAAAGAATTATAACCACTGCACTGTAATAATTCAAAGTTCTGATATTGATGTAAACAAAATGCGTTCTTATATTGAAGTTTACTCTTTGCCTGATTCAGGAGTAAAACAAGCGGCTATTGAGTCATTAGTATTCATGGCTCCTCTACAAGCATGTCAGTCTGCTAAGATATTATATTCTTCCTCCTCAGTTTTGTAAAGTTTTCTCTTAAGGAAATGAGGGCCAAGGAGGAAAATGTTATAAGGGGGGATTGATTTTTTCTTTTTCAAATAAACTGCCAACTCGGGGATACCATGAATTCATGGTTCATTCTGAACAGCAGTAAGCCTGTAAGGATTTTTTATGCCTGCCACCATTTGTTTTTCTGAATTAAGAGTAATTATTATATTATTCTATTAAAAACAAAACAAAAAGAACCCTCCCCCCAAGTAAACCAAAAGTAAATTCTTTCACCCGGGAAAATAGATTATCTTTTACGTATATTTCTTTTGTATGTTTCCCCAAAGTCTTATTTTTTTTTCCATTGTGTTTTGAAAGAAGCTTTAGGTTACAGAAACACATTTAAAATAAAGGAGATTCGCATATACAATAGTTGTGAGTATCAAATGAGATAAAATATGTGATAGCCTAATTCAGTGTCTGGATATCCAGTAAATAACATTCTCTTCATCCTCCTCCCCATCATAAAGGAAATGAAATCAGTCCTTGAAGTTTGGAAGTACTTTATAAATGAAAAGAAATTATATTTTATCAGCATACATGTCAGCATGATTGTGAATTGCTTCCCAGAGCATGTTTTCTTTTGTAAAATAAGTACTTTATAGTGTTTAGAGTACACATGAGGTTTCATTTTTGTTCAGTGTTCCTTGCTTTCCTTTGGGAAAAGCTATCTCTGAGGAATGAAACCCCAGAAGATATCCCCAGAGCATGGATTATAATACACATTGTAGTTTACACTTTCTCCCACTCCATTCTGTAGCTTATGGCAGGCTATATAGTGGCCTGTATCTGCCTTTGCAGTGTCTGGCCAATGTTCTTTTGCTAACTGTATGCACATATGTGCATGTGCAGTCACTCAGTCTCTCTGTTTCTCTCTCTCACACACAGACACTCACACATACAAATTGCTCTATTTCAAATAGACAAAAAAGCATGAAGATATCCACAACAAAAACACAGTTAATATTTTTTTGAAAATGAAGATTCAAAAGAAGGCTTGAGGAGATGTCATATTTAGAAGACAGATGAAGGTCAATGGAGACTCTGAAGAGAACAGTTCTAATTATTACTTTAAAAGGTAAAGTTACAGAATTATATTCAAGAGCATAAGATAAAGCATTGCTTTATAGTTAGGTGATAGAGGAAAGTGAAATTGATTTAAGAATAATTTGAATTGGGACAAGGATCTATCTCTGCTAAATGCTTCTATTACTTGAAGATCTTGAATCACATTGCTTTTATATTTTCCCCCCTATAATCTCTTCATTGAAACCACAAACATGTCTTCTCACAAAATAAGTAATAGTTACCATTTTGTTAGGACTCAGAATTTCAATCCAATAGCCATCAGGATCTTGAATAAATGCTAGGCCTTCTACTTTACCATTGTCTGGTTTCTTCACAAATTTGACCCCCAGGTTTTCAAGTCTTTTACAAGCACCATGTATATCAGGAGCAACAATGCAAATATGACCAAATCCCCAAGGTTCTGAATCACAAGTCAGCTCGAGAGTAACTTTTCTGAAAATGCATATGCTACTCTTAATTGTAATCTTTTGAGATGTCAAAGACACACACACTCACACACGTACTCTAAATCATCATCCAATATATTATCCTATTTCTCCCAGAGTCAGAACTCACAGGCCCATAAATCAAAGTGTGATAATAGGAGATACACTGCTAATAATTGGCCACTAGTAATCTACTAGTGAAGTGTTTGTCTCTTTTCTCTGTGACTTTAAGCTCTGCTGGTCTAGACTTCTTAATTCCATAGGGAAGAATATTCCCCCCAAGAAATGTAGCAATAATTCCACTGAAATGGAAATTAAGACTGTTACCGGGCACACTTTGGCTCATAATTCTGCCAAATTAACATCAAAAAGGGAGTTACTGTACTGCCTTGAGGAATTGATTCAGATTACCAGGGTGACACTGGGCTGCTTTTTTATATTGGAAATAAGTGGGAGGATGTCTTGAATACATGTGTTCAGAGAGTGTGTCTCTTAGTATTACCATGTTCTGTGATTAAAACTAATGAAAAACAACCCAATTAAAGAGGACTACTAAAGGTCTCATTCCATTAAGGGATGGGGTTTTAGGTCACTTTACTGGGTCCATAACCACAATAACCTAAGGATATTGCTGAGGCCAAAGGGAATGGGCAGTGAGATATGATAGTACTAAGCACCAACTGCAACCTCATGTCAAGTCAAAGCAATGGGTAATAAAATTATTAGTATATATTATTTAATATGTTGTGGATATGCTTTTATGTGTGTGAGTTCTTATATCTTTGTTTTCATGTCCTTCTTTTCCTTATCATATAGTGCATGCTGTATAAATTTTATTTCACAGTATTTTAAGTTAAAATCATCAAGTTTAAGGGTGCATATCACCCAAGATTTTGAATCCTCTTCTGGGGCAAGGGTTAGTGTATCATTGGCTATATGCAAAAGAGTTGTATCATGTTAAGAGTAAGTTTGACATTGCTATTTTCTTGTTTGGAAGTTATGTTCTATGTAGATGCTTCTGTATTCAAATTTGACAAAGGATAGCCTGTGCTTGTGAATTTTAGGTGCTGACTTGGATAGGTTCTGTTGCTCAATTGTTTATTCAAACCCTGGCCAAAATATTGCTGAGGTGATATATTGTATGCATGATTATGTTCTACAAACTGTTTAAGTATATTATTCCTTCAAAACATAAAGCAATAAATGCAACAAATAAACAAATCTATGTTTTCCAGAAGTAGAAGACATTCTCCATCAATCTAAAACCTCTCCTTTCTTTCCTTTAATTTATTTTTAATTGTATTTTTTTAAAGATACATAGATCACAAAAAATGTAACATTAGAAAATATAAGATGTTCCCATATATCCCACAACCCACTCCTCCCACATCAACAACATCTTTCATCATCATGGCACATTCACTGCCCCTGGTGAATACATTCTGGAACACAGCTGCACCACATGAACAGTGGTCTACATTGTAGTCTATGCTCTCCCCCATTCCACCAAGTGGGCCATGGCAGGACACACAATGTCCAGCATCTGTCCCTGTTGCACCCCCCAGGACAACTCCAAATCCCGAAAATTCACCCACATCATATCTCTTCTTCCCTCTCCCTACCATCAGCAGCTACCATGGCCACTTTCTCCACATCAATATTATAATTTCTTCCCTTACTAATCACAACACTCCCTCAGCAAAACACATGTTGGAGCACTGCTGCGCCGTATGGAAAATAGTTTACATTGTAGTTTACACTCTCCCCAGTACATTCAGTGCGTTATTTTCAGCCTGCTGACTTCCCTAAGAAATTTGGAACCAAGGGTTCAACACCATTCTTAGTATAGTTTGTCCACCCTTTAGTATTCAGCTTTCCATATGGAATTTAGACTTGCAATCACAATCACTTATTCAATTTGCTTAAAATACATATCTGTCTTTTGTATAACTGGGCATATATTTTTTTCTTTCTGTTTCTCTGGAAATCACTCACTAATAGACATATCCTCACATTGATATAATTATTATCAATATTTGATGGTTCCTTGCAGTGAAAATAAGTCCTATGTTTAAATTCCCAAAGGATTTCTTACAAGAAAACCCTTCTGAAATTCCCATGTACAACTTCACACCAACCCAGGCAGTTCTGTCTCTCCTCACATTCAAGGAAGACAAATATATAGGAAATTATGGTTACTCATATAGATTCAATTATACTTTGCCTCTTACAGTATCAAGTGGCCTCTTTTCCCTGGGAGTACTGGGAGATTTCCCATTTGTCACCATGAAAAATGTATTCAGTTTATATGCCTATTGGTGATTTTCATTTTTCTGTTTCAACTCAAAGGAATATGGTTGGTCAAGTGGAGATTAGATTCCCCCACTCATGCACTGTTAGGTCCGTAACTAAGGAATGAGAGTTCCTGGCACTTAGTGCTCCTGGGCAGGAGAGGTTGTGAATGTTATGAAAGATTTGACTTATATCCATCTCTATTGGAATAAGTTACTTCCCTGTATTGCTGATGACAGAGTCACATATCAAATAGACCCTGTGAGAGAAAAAAATATGTAGGTTCAAAAGAATTTTTTTTTTTCACGAAGGATGTTCTTGTGGAAGTTCTGATTGCAATCTGCTCACATAGAAGCCACCAAATTCCAGCATAAATGATCATTCTGTGGAGTTTCCTATTGTCCGTAGAACATTACTGTCTTGCATGAAGTGCCATTTGCCATGAGCCTCCTCTAATAAAGAGTTACAGACAATGAAATACATATTTTTTCATGAAAACATTACAGTACACAAATAATCTATCTTTCCAAAGTACTCTGTGATTGTCTCTTTATCTTTTTTTTCCTTGCTCTTTCCTCAGTTTTGTTTTGTTTTGTTTATTTTTAAAATATATTTTTAATTTATTTTTCTCAGTTTCATTTTATTTATTTTTTAAAACCTAACCTTTTTTTAAATTCATTTTTTGAAAATATTACATTAAAAAAATATGAATTCCCATTCAACCCCAGTGCCCCCACCCCCCACTCCCCCCACAGCAACACTCTCTCCCATCATCATGACACATCCATTGCATTTGGTAAGTACATCTCTGGGCATCGCAGCACCTCATGGTCAATGGTCTACATCATAGCCCATACTCTCCCACGTTCTATTCAGGGGGCCTTGCGGGGTCTACAATGTCCCGTAATTGTCCATGAAGCACCACCCAGGACAACTCCACATCCCGAAAACGCCTCCACATCTCATCTCTTCCTCCCATTCCCTGCACCCAGCAGCCACCATGGCCACTTTTCCCACACCAATGCCACATTTTCTCTGCGGACATTGGATTGGTTGTGTCCATTGCACATCTATGTCAAGAGGGGGCTTAGATTCCACATGGATACTGGATGCAATCCTTCTGCTTTCAGTTGTAGGCACTCTAGGCTCTCCATGGTGTGGTGGTTGACATTCTCCAACTCCATGTTAGCTGGGTGGGGTAAGTCCAATAAATCAGAGTGTAGGAGTTGAAGTCTGTTGAGGTTCAGGGCGTGGCTATCATATTGTCAGTCCAGAGATTCAAATACCCTAGATATATCTTAAACCTCAGCACCAACTACAATTCCAGTAAAGTAGCATGAAATCTAGTGAAAAGAGATCCCATCTGAGTCCAGTTCCATAACACAGAAACACCAGCTCCAAAGAAGGGCCAACTGACATGGCAGAGAACCACATCTGCCATGACCATAGAACCCGTGGGTCTCTTTAGCCCTCAAAAGAACCAATACCTGGGGTTGTATCTACTTTATCTGTCTCTGAGACTCTGCTCAGGTGTGCATAAGGGCAATTCTTCTGACATCCTCCAGACTCTTTTTTAGAGACTCATAGCCATATAAACTCATTTCTCCTTTCCATTTTCCCCTTACATTAGGTCAAACAGTATTTTAAACTCCTGTTATTATATGTAGACAGGGATATTCTGCTGGTCTGCATTGAACCTTTAATTCAAGGTCATTTTCTAGTTGCATCATCGGCTGGTATTTGGAAGTGATCCCTCGGTGACAGGGAGGCTCATCCCAGGGTGTCATGTCCCACGATGGGGGGTATGCATTGCATTTACATGCTGAGTTTGGCTTCGTGTCTCTTTATCTTGTCTCCTGGTTTTCACATGTCATATTGTCACTTATTTTACCAAGGACAAATGTCAAGAACTGAAAAAGAAATTGATAAAACATAAGCTAAGCTTATTCTGAAGGCAAACTGATAAACTGCTTTCAAAGGAAACACATTCAAAGTGTTCTTTTGGTTTAAAATTGGCCAACAAGATAAAAAATGCACACACATGTAAAAATGGATGCAATAATATTACATATTATGAAAAAATAGAGTAGCCATCAAGAATGTTAAGTGAAAATGCTATAGTGCATTGATGATTTTATTTTTTTTGTTTTAAATTTCATTAAGAATCTAAGGCAATAAACATGGAGTTGAAGAAGGTCAACCACCACACCATGGAGCCAAGTGTGCCTAAAACTGAAAGCAGGTGGATTGCATCCAGCATCCATGTGGAATCTAAGCCCACTCTTGATTTAGACGTGGAGTGGACAAAAACAATCCAAGGTCCACAGGATGGAGGAATAGAGTATGGATTAGAGTGGACTTACTGATACTCTATTCATGAACTATTGTGATTAGTAATAGAAGAAAATGTGGCATTGGAATGGAGAAAGTAGCCATGGTGGCTGCTGGGTGTGGGGAATGGGAGAAAGAGATGAGATATGGAGGCGTTTTGGGGACTTGGAGTTGTCCTGGGTGGTGCTGCAGTGACAGCTACCAGACATTGTATGTCCTCCCATGGCCCACTGGATGGAACATGGGAGAGTGTGGGCTATCATGTGGACCATTGACCATGAGGTGCAGTGGTGCTCAGAGATGTATTCACCAAATGCAATGAATATCTCATGATGATGGAGATTATTGCTGTGGGGGAAGGAGTGAAGTGAGGGTGGTGGGGATATATGGGGACCTCATATTTTTTTAATGTAATATTAAAAACGTAAATAAAAACAAAAAAATTTAGGGAATCTAAAAAAAAAGAATCTAAGACAAAACAAAAATACTTAAAATACAAAATTCTAATTTTACTTCTAAACAAACATGAAATCTAACCAAGAGGTAATAATTAGAATTTACTAATATTTATGAGTAAAGAAGAATGACAAAAATGCATTCACAATAATTATTTTTTACTAGCCTTTGATTTGCATATCTTTCCTTCCTGCTTTACTTGGAGTAAAACACAGAATTTCTTCCTCATCAACATTTTGCAAATAGGAGCTTTAATTTCAGAGAAGCTTTTTTCTTTCAACATAGTTCATTTGTTCTTTCAGGAAATATGTAAGCACCTGCCTTTTGGGCTTTGATGATGTGAGGCACAAAGATGAGTCTATCAGAGATCCTGTCTTAAAATGATCAGAGAGAAAAAACACCAATAAATAATTAATAAATATATTATTTAATATTATAAACTGATACAATATGAGAAGTATAGATAAAATACAAAGGTAGGGGCACTCCAAGGAAGGATAGTGTAGCAGTTTGATATGATTGATGAATTCCGAAAAGAAATATTGGATTATGTTTGCAAGTTGATCTTTTCCTCTGGGCATATTAGATTATACTGGACCCATAGGTTTACTTGATTAATAATTATGTAAACCTCTTGTGTCAGTAGGACATTGAGTCCCTGCCCTTTTTGGGGTGGGGAATTACAGATAAAAGTCATGGTGAGGGACAGAGTTAAAAGTTTTTGATGTGGAAGTTTTGATGTGGAAGATTGAGGCTAAATCCTTAAGCTGGAGCCCCAGGAAGTAAGTTCACAGGGGAAAGAGAAGTAAGCCCCTGGAAGGGACGAACCCAGGAAGCCTGAAAACTCACAGACATTGGCAGCCATCTTGCTCTAACATGTGAAAATAGACTTTGGTGAGGGAAGTAACTTATGCTTTCTGGCCTGGTATCTGTAAGCTCCTACCCAAATAAAAACCCTTTATAGGTGGTGGACTTGGCCCAGTGGTTAGAGCATCCGTCTACCACATGGGAGGTCCGTAGTTCAAACCCTGCGCCTCCTTGACCAGTGTGGAGCTGGCTTATGCTTGCAAGGAATGCCCTGTCATACATGGGGGTCCCCGCGCTGGGGAGCCCCATGCACAAGGAGTGCGCCCTGTAAGGAGAGCCATCCAGCGTGAAAGAAGTGCAGCCTGCCCAGGAATGGTGCTGCACACACGGAGAGCTGACACAAAAAGATGACTCAACCAAAAGAAACACAGATTCCCGTGCTGCTCACAACAAGTGGACAAAGAAGACGCAACAAATAGACACAGAGAGCAGACAACTGGGGTGGTGGGGGAAGGGGTGAGAAATAAATAAATAAATAAATCTTAAAAATCACTCCTCCCACATCGACAACTTCTTTCATCATTGTGGCATGTACATTTGACCAATAAAATTAAAATTAACTTATATTTGTAAAACAAGCAGTAACAACTTAAAGAAAGTAAGAGAATCTTTTCAACAAATGACGCTACATGCAAATTCAAGTAAATTAGGAAATTAGACACTTACTTTCACAAAACAATACAAAATGATTCAAAGACCTATATAAAAAGCACAGAAATATAAAACTTGCACAAGATAACATAGGTGAAAGTCCAGGCGTCTAGTACATAGGCAAAGAATTTTTATTTACAACATCACAGGAACAATTTATGAAAAAATGATAGCATGTATTTTATTGAAAATAAATCCTCTTCTTTACTGAAGACTATGTAAAGGGATTGAAAAGTTAAGGCGCACAGTAAAAGAAAATTCTTGCACAACTCATACCTGAAAAAAGACTTTTATACAAAATGTAGAAACACAAACAATCCTGTTAAAATTGTGAAAAAGCCCTGTACAGGCACCTCATCAAAGAAAATACGAACAGGTGAAAAGTAATATGAAAGGGAAATTAGAGTGGAAGGGTCAAGCAATTGGTCCCCTGCCCCTTTTTCTCTGAAGATAGAGAAAATTGGAGACGTCTTATCTTCTGGGTGGAGCTGGACTCATCAGCAACTATTCCATCAGATTTGACCTCAAGAAGCTCCAGCAAAAGTGCCAGAAATCACAGGCTTTTGTCCACCCAGATTTCTCCAGCCAGAGGTCTCAAACTGAAAAGGAATTCTCAGGGCAGCATTCAGTCTGGGCAATGATACCTGTAGGACTCTTCTAGCTGCCCTGAGTAGGAGAACATACCGTGGAAGCTAAAACTCTGTGAAACAGAGACTTGAGAAGGAGCATATTATGAAAAGGACAGCAAATTTCTCATGGAAATAGTGGAAATCAATGAAAAACTTACCAAAGCTCAAATAAATTGATTACATTGACAGAGATGTTTGTGTTGTGCCACAGTGTTATCAGGCAGTGGCTTAATCCTGAGAATAAGGCAGTGAACAAGAAAGACATGGCCCAGGCCTTCGTGGAGTTTATACATTAGAGTTCCACTTGTCCAAACTGGAATTCATGGTGTCCCCTCTCACCATTCACCAGGATTAATTCCTAAAGTTCCTCCCCCACAATTACCTGCTAAGGTCTGGCTAAACAGGAAGAATATACTAACAATGTGAGCAAAGCTTTCCAACAGAACGCCTTTGAAAAAGCCAAGGAAATTTTTACAAAGATGAAATATTTTAAATAGAGAAGATCAAGTTAAAGAAGATTTCACTCTAATGATGGAGAATTTAAAAGTTTTATACATAAAGTTCTCATATAGTTTTTAAAAATAGGAATATGAAAAGATGCTTAGCATCATTTGTCATCTGGGAATTGCAAATTAAAACAATAAGATACAACTGCTCAAGTGTTAGAAAGGCTAAAATCATTTGAAAAATTATTTTAAAATAATTTAAATAATTAAGAAAATTCCTCGTAAATAATGGAAACCATTATTTCTACCATGTGCTGGTAAGGTGAGGACACCATCACTGCTGGTGGAATCAAAGGGGCACAGCCATGTTGGAACCCACTTTGACAGTTTCTTACAAAGCAAAATGGAACCTTACTAGAGAGACCAGCAAATGTGCTCCTACGTATTTATCCAACTGATTTGAAAATAAATGACCACAATAAACCTACACACAAATGATCATACCTTTTTCATTCATTTTCATGAAAAACTGAAAGCAACAAAGATGTCCTTCAATACCTGCATCGATAAACAAATATGGTACAACCATATGATGGAATAATATTATTTTTTCTTTCCTTTAAAGTCTCCTTTTCCTCAATATTCTCTGAAATTATCTCAACTTAATCCTGTAAAGTTTCACTCAAATTTCCAATATTATTTAATATATCCAAGTACATTCTTTTTCCTATCTGCACTTTTGTTTATAGCATTCTTTTTAGTTCTGGACAGGAGGTTAGTTTTATTTTGCTTTCTTAGTCTTTTTTTCAATAACATCAAATTTAATTTATTTTAGTAATTCATTATGAGATTTTTATTCCATATGTTCCTGTACTTCCAGGTTATTTCCTATCCAAGTATTTGTTTGCTTATCCTTGCTTTTTATCTGTATTTTGTTTTGCATATTTCCTCAAAATTTGTAATAATATTAGTGCTTCATAATTAGAAAAATATCAGAAAGAAAAGAAATAGAGAATCAGTATATGTCATCAAGATTTTGTATTTTTGGAAAGATCTGGAAGGAAACTGCATTTAACCATATTATTTTTATACATCTCATATTGGTCAGTTTTAACAAAAATATATTTTATCACTTCATGCAAGGCAACATTAAGAATGGCTGATATTCCCAGGAAATTTCTATATTGAAAACAAACTGGATATCTCACTGTCCAGGTTGTGGAATTTCTGGTAGCCCTCCTCTCTCGTTGCACCTTGCCTCAAAGTTCAGAAAGGTTCATGTACCTGAGCATAAAAGCAATGCCACCCAAATTATGTAAAAAGGCAATTCCCATTACACTGATAGACTAAATAGGCCAATAATTATTTTTGTGGTGTAGAGACAGGTACTCTTTCATTTAGGATCAAATACCAATTGTTTTTCAAAGACTTAGGTTCTGCAAAATAGAGATCCAATTTCTTCCACATCATCTTTCCTCAATATTCTCATGCACCCTTAAGACCACTTTTTCCATTTACATCCTGGCAGAGGACAACTCTCGGGTTCTGAGAAGCCAGTTAATGGTGCCATCAGCTCAGATCTTGGAGGCCGAGTTCACAGACAGGGATCTGGTCTGAGCCACCTGTCATTGTTCCTCCTTGGAAAGGCAGGGTGGGGAGGGTCTGAGGAGCACTGGAGGCCAGGCCTCCTGCTCATATGAGCAGAGCTTCTCCAACCATTGAGTGTTAGGGTCAAGAATCCAGGGAATGGTGAGGAGCCCTTGCTCTGTGTGAGAAAGCAGACACTCTGTGAGAGCAGAGCAGGGCAGGGTGAAGTGTCTGATTGGAGTGCCCCTGCTAAGCATTTGTTGCTTTGTGCCCATTTGTTGATTGAATTGACCTTGCATCTCCTTGAAGGACCTGATATCGTGGACCTCTAAAATCTGAGAACTGCTTTGCTCTGCTCTCTACCCTTTTACTCCCATTCTAAGCTTAGATGCAGTATCTTTACAGTTAGGACACATTATTCCATGGTGGGTCTCCTTCTAAGGCATTAAAACAGATGAGGTAATTTTCTTCTATAAATGATTAGAAATGATTCCTAACATTAACCCCTTCTGTGATTGGAGACCCTGGGGAAAGGGTGACCAGTGACCTGGTTGAAAAAGACATGGGTGCTGTGCTGTGCAGACTCCATGTTGTGGACCCCGCCTCCACCCTGTGGGATGAGAGCAGCTCTCTATGCATAGACTGCAGAACACCTCACTAAAGGCACAGATCTAGATGAAGGCATGGGCAGGGCTGGTGACAAGTAAAGCAGGGCCAGGCTGGGTCACCCCTCACCCTGCACAGGTGCACCTTGAAACCCAGAGACTGTCACCAGCTCAGGCACTTATATCCACAGAGACCACAGATGCAAATCACCCTGGGGCCTCACAGAAGAAATCCCCATCACAGGCTGGGCCTGTGTGGTGGTTCTTCATCCAGATGGCCATGCAGATGCTGGGAGTCCTCCTCTGCCTGCTGGCAGCTCCCCTGGGTGAGGGTCTTGGGGTTCAGGAGTTCAGAGGGGCTTGATTGTGGCGTAGGACAGACTCACAATGACTCCCTTTTCCCCAGGTGTCCTGTCTGAGCTCACCCTGAAGGAGTCAGGCCCAGGGCTGGTGAAGCCCTCGCAGACCCTCTCCCCCACCTGTTCTGTCTCTGGGGACTCTGTCGCCAGCAGTTACTACTGGAGCTGGATCCGCCAGAGTCCTGGAAAGGGGCTGGAGTCGATGGGGTACTGGAGTGGAGGCTCATACTACAACCCAGCTTTCCAAGGCCGCATCTCCATCACTGCTGACACATCCAAGAATGAGTACTATCTGCATCTGAGCTCCATGAGGACTGAGGACACAGCCAAGTATTATTGTGCAAAAGGCACAGTTAGGGGAAGGCAGTGAGAGCCCAGACAAAAACCTCCCCTGCAGGAAGGGAATGGACTGCAGGGGGTGCTCAGCACCACCAAGGACAGGACTCAGCCCCAGAAGCAGGTGCAGGGAGGGGAAAGATCTCCTATCAGCATCTGCAGCTTCCTCTTTAAGTCTTTTTCCCAAAGGACTTGGAGGATTGTCCTTTCTCAGTCCCCAGTGCAATGCCAGGGAGATTCAGAGACTGAATTTATTTCACTTCTAGAGGGAAATGAGGTCACTGGGCCTGCATATATGTCCCCTCTACTTGGTCTTTGACTTAGCTCCCAGTGTGAACTTTTGCAGCTCATTTGAAGTAGTATGTCAAGCACCTCATGAAACCCATAGTCTGTTATAAAAATTCCTTTCTGAATTGAAAATATTAAATGTAATTTAGGGAAAGAATGACTAGTTAAACATTAATTTTTTTCCATGAAAAATAGATTTATTTTTTTTAATTTTTATTATTACTTTAAAAGAAACTTTTGATTACATAAACATTACACAAATGTAGGAGTTTCTATTTTATTTTTATTTTTCAATAAACTTTAGTTTAAAATAGGGGATTCCCATAGTCCCTGTGTTCTCCCTTCCCAAGTTTTCCAACACTAACAACATTTTCATTAGTGTGGGACATTTGTTAAAATTGAGGAACACATATTAGAGCATTGCTACTAAACATGGGCTCTAGTTTACTTTATAGTTTATCCTGCACAGTTTTGTTGGTAATAACAAAACATACAATGGCCTGTATCCGTCACTGCAACATCATGCAGGACAACTCCAAAGTCCCATAAATGTTCCCATATTAGATCTGTTCTTCCCTCTCCCTCCCCTCAGACCCTCTGGTGTCCACTGTCTTTATATCAAAGGTAAGAGTTCTTCCATTCCTGGAGTAATAAGTTTATAATAGAATAATAATAATAAGTCTACTCCTGTCTATTATTCATTCCCTAATCCAAGGATTTTGAGATGATGATGCCCACTCTGTTTCTAATTGAGAGGGGACTTAAGTCTCATGGGAAAGATATGGGTACTATCTGTTCCATAGGCTGGGCATTGTCCATCCTCATCTCCTTGTTGTCCTGGGTAAGTCCAATGAACTGGAGACTAGGTGTTGCAACTTTCTTGAGATTCAGAACTCAACCAGCCTCTCCAGGCCCAGGTGGAGGGATGGGGAGTTAGGGGATGGCTCAGCCCAGGCCACACTGTGGATGGTCCAAGGGTGAGGATGGAGGAGATGCCAGGCTATATAGGTAGGAGTGAGGGTGTGAATCTAGGGTGGATTTGGGACTAGAGGTGCACGGAAGTATGTCCCTGAATGGCCTTGTATGTTCCTTGTGCTTTGTACATGGAGAACTTAGGTCAATTGAGCTTGGTGGAGCATTCTAAAGCAGCATGGGCTTGGCTGTAGGAGCTGAGTCCCCCAGACAGAGGCCAAATAAAGGGGCTAGAGGGATGTAGTCTTGTCTTGTACCCTGTGCCACAGCGTCTGTCTAGAGGAGTGGGCAGGGGCAGCTGGATTCTTAAGATGAGTGCCCAGCCCAGAACTGGATGACGAAGAGGGTACCCTGGGCCAGGTAATCCCTGCGGACATTTGGCCCACAAAGATTCCAGGAATGTGGTTTGAGTGGGAAATGCTTGATGCTGGAACAAACTCCAAGGGCAATGAGAGAGTCTCACTGCCTCTAACAGCAGAGTGACTGCACAGGTTGTCTGAGAATGCCAGCCTGGCACAGGGTGGGATTGTGAGGAGGGCACTGCTAAGCCAGGCTGAGGAAGCTCCTGGCAGCAGGAGGCAGTGCAGTGCTGCTAATGCTCCAGAGGCTTCAGGGCCAGCAAGGCACATCCTCATGCTGGTGGCAGTGGTGGGAGAAGGAGTGAGATTGTCATACCAGTCCCCATTGGGGCATCAGTGGTATCCAGAGGTGACAGGCATGAGCAAGTGTCTGAGGAAGGAGGATGGGCCTCATGGACACTCATTTCTCTCCTCAGTGCTAAAGGCCACACCCCATCATCAATTTGTGGATTTAGGCTTCACAGGGAACAACCCTATATGGAATGAAGGGGGAGGAGAAGAATGTGCTTGTTTTGTTCCAAGCTCTTCTTTTTTGTGTGATTTTTTTGTCTTTACTCTATTTTTTAATATTACATTCAAAAAATATGAGGTCCCCATATACCCCCCACCCCCCTCACCCCACTACATCCCACATAGCAACATTCTTCTCCATCATCATGAGACATTCATTGCATTTGGTGAATACATCGCTGAGCATTGCTGCACCTCATGGTCAATGGTCCACATCATAGCCCACCCTCTCCCACATTCCATCCAGTGGGCCATGGGAGGACCTACAATGTCCAGTAATTGTCCCTGCAGCACCACCCAGGAAAACTCCAAGTCATGAAAACGCCTCCACATCTCATCTCTCCCTCCCAATCCACACACCCAGCAGCCACCATGGCCACTTTCTCCACACCAATGTCACATTTTCTTCAATTACTAATCAAAATAGTTCAAGAATATAATATCAGTAAATCCACTCTAATACACATTCTATTCGTCCATCCTGTGGTCCTTGGATTGGTTGTGTCCATTCCACATCTGTGTCAAGAGGGGGCTTATATTCCACATGGATGCTGGATGCAATCCTCCAGCATTCAGTTGTAGGCACTCTTGGCCCCACGGTGTGGTGGTTGACCTTCTTCAGCTCCATGTTAGATGAGTGGGGTAAGTCCAATAAACCAGAGTGTAGGAGTTGAAGTCTGTTGAGGCTCAGGGCCTGGCTATAATATGGACAGTCCAGATATACAGATCCCCTAGGTATATATTAAACCCCAAAACCAACTACATTTCTGATAAAGTAACCAGAAGGCTTGTGAAAAGAGATCCCATCTGAGTCCAGCTACAGCACACAGAAACAAGGACTCCAAAGAAGGGCCAAATGACATGGCACTGAACTCCATCTGCCATGACCATAAAACCTGTGGGTCTCTGTAGCCCTCAGAAGAACCAATACCTTCACTTGTATCTACTTTATCTGTCTCTAAGACTCTGCTCAGGTGTGCATAAGGGCAACCCCTCTCATAACCTCCTGGCTCTTTTTTCAGAGACTCATAGCCATACAAACTAATTTGTCCTTTCCATTTCCCCCTTGATTTAGGTCTGAAAGCATTTTTAACTCCTGTTATTATATGTAGACAAAGATATTCTGCTGATCCGAGTCGAACCTTTTATTCAAGGTCATTTTTTAGTTACATCATCAGCTGGTACTTGGTAGTGATCCCTCGGTGCCAGGGAGGCTCATATCAGGGAGTCATGTCCCATGCTGGGGGGAAGGCAATGAATTTACATGCTGAGTTTGCCTTCGAGACTGGCCACATTTGAGCAACACGGAGGCTCTCAGGAGGTAACTCTTAGGCACACTGATGCTCTAGGCCTTGTTCTTATTTCAGGTGCACAGGCTCAAAAGCATAGTCATTAGTATCAGGTTCTCCTCGTTGGACTGTCATTCTTTTTTGGTCTTTGCCATTGCACTGAGAGGATTGTTGCTGTTCCTTTAGGGACTGTGATAGAGCTCCCTTGGCCAGAATCTCAGCACTCCCTCAGTTGTTGTTTTTAATTGTTTCCACTATGTAAATATCCAAACAATTTTATGTACCCTGGAT
Source organism: Dasypus novemcinctus (assembly GCF_030445035.2). Lineage (NCBI taxonomy): Eukaryota > Metazoa > Chordata > Mammalia > Cingulata > Dasypodidae > Dasypus > Dasypus novemcinctus. The sequence goes on along the minus strand of NC_080691.1, from coordinate 56,240,605 downwards.
ATATGCCCTGTAGATCTCCCTGCCAACCATGTGTCCCCTGTCAATAACATCCCACACTAGAATTCCTCCGCTGCCATTGTTGAACCTCTCTGTGATCCAAAACTTCCTGAGAAGTGAAGGGCAATATATTGCCAGGTTCCCTTAACAGTAAAATGGAACATAGTGATGAGTTTAAAGGTTAGATATAGAATACATATTAATTTGGAAAAATTCTACATCCTATCATTTTCTTTTCTTTTTTCTAATTATTACGCTTATCTCCATTAGAGTTTTAGATCCCAGTAATTCATATATACAATATACAGTACTCCCACATATCCAACAAAAAATCTTTTCCTTTCCAAAACAATAATCTTTTAACATATTCATAATACATTTCCTGAAACTGATGTATAGCTATTGAGACAATAGCTTTCAAACAAGTTAACATATGTGTTTACATTGTGGTTTATATTTTAGACTATACAATTTTCTAAATTTTTCGTTATCTTATGTTTTACATTATGATTTACATTTTAGCCTATCAGCCACTATCTATTTTGGTGTAATTTTACATGTCTTATATCCATCCTTGCGTACTCTTTTGAAACACTTCTATTCCCCCACATTTAACATTGGTTCCATCTATTCAATACCTATTTCCCCCTCCCCTTAGGGACCACAGTGACAGTCAATCTTCATTTCTTGAAGAGCCATGTTCAGAGATACTTGCAGCTATGTTGAGGGCTTGATATGCTCAACTGCCCTAATGCCCTGGGAGTCACCATTTCTCTTGCGAGATACAGTTCCCTCTACTTGATGGCACCAGTCCTCCCCAGGATATGGGTATACCTTCACTCTCATTATATGGGTCTCTACCCAACAATAAAACCCACTCTGCAAAATGAGCATTCATATATTCCCTAGGAGTCTGTCCTTTATCAGATTATCCCCTTTAAGTATCTTAAACAGGTAACTTCCCTTATTATATTTTTAAAAAGGTTTTATCAGCATTATACTCTCAACAAACACCTGACAATCTCCTATGTTCGTATGTTGCCCTACTCTCCCCCCAATTTCTTGGACAATATCACCCGTCCTCCCATCCCTAGCCCCCCTCAAGCCCTCAAAGCCCCACCCAAAGGTAACCCTATGCCTCCATTTTATCCCTTCCTTGTACACATACTTACCTCCAGTTTATCATAGATTTCACCCATGTAGATGTCAGCTTATGTCCTTCCTCTACCCCCAGTTTCCTGTAAGCCTATCATCCAGTCTCTAGCTCTCTGAGGCAGCTTGGTTTACTTATTTCATATCATTGAGTTCATGTAGTATTTGTCCTTCAATGCCTGGGTTGCTTCACTCAAAATAAGGTTCTCAAGATTCATCCATGTTATCATGTGTGTTTGTAGTGCATTTGTTCTTAAAGCCAAGTAGTATTTCATTGTATGTATGTAACACATTTTATTTATCCATCCATCTGATGGTGGGCATTTGGGTTGATTCCAATTTTTGGCGATAGTGAACAATGCTGCTGTGAACATGGTGTGCATATATAGGTTTGTGTCCTTGTTTTCAGTTCTGCTGGGTATATACACAGCAGTGGAATTGCTGGGTCATCTGGCAAATCTATGGTTAGTTTTTTGAGAAACCTCCAAACTGTCCTCCAGAATGGTTGGATCCATTTGCATTCCCACCAGCAGTGGATGAGTGTTCCCATTTCTCCACATCCTGTCCAGCATTTGAAATCATCTGTTTTTTTCATAGCTGCCAATCTTATGGGAGTAAGATAGTATCTCATGGTAGTTTTGATTTGCATTTCTCTGATAGCTAGATATTTGGAGAATTTTTTCATGTGCTTTTCAGCCATTTGTATTTCTTCTTTGGAGAAGTGTCTGTTTAAATCTTTTTCCCATTTTTTAAAATGGGTTGTTTATCTTTTTATTTTCAAGATATAGGAGTTCTTTATATATGCAAATTATAAGTCTCCTATCTGATATATGGTTACCAAATATTTTTTCCCATTGTGTAGGCTCCCTTTTCAATTTCTTGAGAAAATCCTTTGAGGTGCAGAAGGCTTTAATTTTGAGGAGGTCCCACTTATCTATTTGTTATTTTGCTGCTCGTGCATTTGGTGTGAAGTTCTTGAAGCCATTTCCTATTACAATGTCTTGTATATGCTTCCCTACACTGCTTTCCAAAGTCTTCATATTCTTGGCTCTAATATTTAGGTCTTTGGTCCAGCTTGAGTTGATCTTTGTATAAGGTGTGAGATGGTAATCATCTTTCATTCTTTTACATATGGCTATCCAGTTCTCCAGGCACCATTTGTTGAATAGGCCATTCTCTCACAGTTGAGAGGGTTTGGTGGCTTTATTGAATATTATATGGCTATATATATGAGGATCTATATCAGAAATGTCAATTCATTTCCATTGGTATGTGTGTCTCTCCTTATGCCAATACCATGCTGTTTTCACTACTGTAGATTTGTAGCATGTTTTGAAGTCAGGTAGTGTGATTCCTAAATTTTCATATTTCTTTTTCAATATGTTTTTGGCTATTCAGGGCCTCTTTCCTTTCAAAATAAATTTCATAGTTAGTTTTTCTAGTTCCTTAAAGAAAGCTGTGTTGATTTTTATTGGGATTGCATTGAATGTGTAGATCAGTTTTGGTAGGATAGACATCTTAATAATATTTAGTCTTCCTATCCATGAACAGGGAATATTCTTCCATTTATTTCAGTCTTTTTTGATTTCCTTGACCAGTCTTTTATGGTTCTCTGTGTATAAGATTTTACATCTTTAGTTAAATTTATTCCTAGGTATTTGATTTTTTTTATTGACTATTTTAAATGATATTTGTTTCTTGATTTCCTCCTGAGCTTGCTCGTTATTGGTATACAGAAATGCTACTGATTTTTGCACATTAATCTTATAACCTGTGACTTTACTAAACTCATTTATAAGTTCTAGAAGCTTTGTTGTAGACCTCTCAGGGTTTTCTATGTATAGGATCATGTCATCTGCAAATAATGAAATTTTGACTTCTTCCTTTCCAATTTGAAAGCCTTTTATATGTGGTTCTTGCCTCAGTGCTCAAGCAAGTACTTCTAAGACAATGTTAAATAGGAGGAGAGAGAGTGGGCATCCTTGTCTTGTTCCTGATCTTAGAGGGAAGGATTTTAGGATTTCACTATTTTAAACGATGTTGCCTGTGGATATTTCATATGTACTCTTTATCATGTTCAAAAAATTTCCTTGTATTCCAATCTTTTGCAGTGTTTTTATCAAGAAACGGTGGTGTATTTTGTCAAATGCTTTTTCTGCATCTATAGATATGATCATGTAATTTTGTTCCTTCAATCTGTTTATATGGTGTATTACATTGATTGATTTTCATATGTTGAACCATCCTTGCATACGGGGAATGAATCTCACTTGGTGATGGTGTATAATTCATTTAATATGTTGCTGAATACAGTTAGCAAGTATTTTGTTGAGTATTTTTTCATCTTGGTTCATTAGAGAAATTGGTCTGTAATTTTTCTTTCTTGTGGTGTTTTTGTTTGACTTTGGCACTAGGGTAAGGTTGGCATCATAGAATGTGTTAGGCAATGTTCCTTCTGTTTCGATTTTTCAGAAGATTTTCTGCAAGATTGGTGTAAGTTCTTTCTGGAATGTTTTGGAGAATTCACCTGTCCAGCCACCTGGCCCTGGGTTCTTCTTAGTTGGGAGATTTTTAACAACTGTTTCTATCTCTTCACTTGTGATTGGTTTGTTGAGGTCATCAATTTCTTCTTTCATCAATATAGGCCACTTATGTCTTTCTAGAAATTTGTCCATTTCCTCTGAGTTGTCATTTTTGTGGGAATATAGTTTTTCCAAGTATCCTCTTATTTTTTTTTAAAGATTTATTTGTATTTATTTAATTCCCCTCCCCTCCCCCGGTTGTCTGTTTTCTGTGTCTTTTTGCTGCGTCTTGTTTCTTTGTCCGCTTCTGTTGTCATCAGCGGCACGGGAAGTGTGGGTGGCACCATTCCTCGGCAGGCTGCTCCCTTCTTCGCGCTGGGCGGCTCTCCTTATGGGTGCACTCCTTGCGCGTGGGGCTCCCCTACGCGGGGGACACCCCTGTGTGGCACGGCACTCCTTGCGCGCATCAGCACTGCGCATGGGCCAGCTCCACACGGGTCAAGGAGGCCCGGGGCTTGAACCGCGGACCTCCCATGTGGTAGACGGACGCCCTAACCACTGGGCCAAAGTCCGTTTCCCATCAAGTATCCTCTTATGATAGTCTTTATTTCTGTGGGGTCAGTGGTGATATCTTCTTTCTCATTTCTTATTTTGTGTATTTGCATCTTCTCTCTTTTTTTCCTTGTTAGTCTCACTAAGGGTTTGTCAATTTTATTGGTCTTCTCAAAGAACCAGCTCTTGGTCTTATTTATCTTTCAAGTGCTTTCTTATTTTCTATTTCATTTAGTTCTGCTTTTATCATTGTTTTCCTTTCTTTCTTCTTCCTGTTGGGTTACTTTGTGTTTTTTTTTACCAATTCCTCCAAATGTGCAGTTAGTTTTTCAATTTTTGCTCTTTCTTCTTTTTTGATGTATGAATTTATGGCTATACATTTCCCTCTCAGTACTGCTTTTGCTGCATCCCATAAGTTTTGGTATGTTGTGATATCATTATCATTAGTTTCAAGGTAGTTATTAATTTCTTTAGAAGTTTCCTCTTTGACCCACTGTTTTTCTAAGAGTGTGCTGTTTAATTTACATATCTTGGTGTGAAATCTGGGCCTCTGGCTCTTACAGATTTCCAGCTTCAATCCACTGTAGTCAGAGATATTATTTTGTATGATTTTGATCTTTCTGAATTCATTGAGCCTTTTTTTGTGGATACCACATTGTCTATCTTGGAGAATGATCCATGTGCACTTGAGAAAATTGTATATCCTACTGTATTCATGTGTAATCATCTGTATATGTCTATTAGATCCAGCTCCTCTAACATGCTCTTCAAATATTTTGTTTCTTTAGTGATTTTTTTTGAGATATTCTGTCCAAAGTTGATAGTGCTGTGTTAAAATCTCCCACTATAATTGTAGAGGCATCTATTCTTTCACATAGTTTTTCCAGTGTTTGCCTCATCTATTTGAAGGCACCCTTGTTAGGAGCATAAATATTTATGATTTTTTGTTCTTCTTAAGAGATTTTCCCTTTCACTAATATGTAGTATCCTTCTTTGTCTCTCACAATTGTTTCGCATTTAATGTCTATTTTGTTTGATATTAATATACCTACTCCTGCCTTTTTAAGTTATTGTTTGCTTGTAAGATTGTTTTCCAACCATTCACTTTCAGCCTCTATGAATCCCTGGGTCCAGATGTGTTTCTTGTAGACAGCATATAGTTGGGTCATATTTCCTTATCCAGTATCCCAGTCTGAATCTTTTGATAGGTGAGTTTAATCCATTGAGATTCAGTGTTATTACTTTCAAGGAATTATTTATGTTAGCCATATTTTGATTGGACTTGTGTTTGTCATATTTCGTTTTTTTTCCCTTCTCTTTTAATCTTTTTTGTTGCTCTTACACTCTCCTCCAACTCTGCCTCTGCTGTTTTTTCCTTGCTTTCTGCAGAATTGCCTATGGTATTCTTGAAGGGGAGGTTTCTTGTTGGTATATGCTTTCAATTTCTGTTTATCTGTGAATATTTTGAACTCTCCATCATTTTTGAATTCTAATTTAGCTGGGTAGAGTATTCTTGGTTGGAATTTTTTTTCTTTTAGTACCTTGACTATATTATCCCACTGCCTTCTTGCCTCCATGGTTTCAGATGAGAAATCAGCACTTAATCTTATGGAGCCTCCCTTGTATGTGATGGTTTTCTTTTCTCTTGCTGCTTCTAGAATTTTCGTTTTGTCTTGAGCATTGGATAATTTGACAAGTATATGTCTTGGGGTGGTCCTGTTAGGCTTTATGATATTTGGGGTGCAGTTTGCTGCCTGGACATGTACATCCATCTCTCTCAGTAGATTTGGGAAGTTTTCAGCCATTATTTCCTGCAACACCCCTTCTGTACCCTTTCCCTTCTCTTCTCCTTCTGGGATGCCTATAATACATATGTTTGTGCATTTTGCATTATTATTCAGGTCCCTAAGTCCTAGCTGGATTTTTTCTACCTTTTTATAGATCAACTCTACTATCTGCTTGATTTCCAATGTACTGTCTTCCATGTCACTAATTCTCTCCTCAGCCTCTTCTAATCTGCTGCTACTTGCTGAGAGTGTATTTTTTATTTCTTGAACTGTGATGTACATCCCCATGATATCTGTTATCTTTTTGTGTATGTCTGCAATTTCCTCTCCAATTGTTTTCTTCATATTCTATATTCTTAAACTCTTCTTTTACTTCATTAAGTTGGTCTCTAATATATGTTTTGAGATCTTTAATTACTTGTGCAATGTTCTGCTCCCCATCCTGGTTTTTAGTTTGTTCATTGGATTCAGCCATGTTTTCCTGATTATTGGTTTGGTTTGTAGTTTTTTGTTGCTGTCAGGTCATCATTTTATCTTGATGGTTATAATCAGTTCCTTAGCTTTTTTGTCTAGTCTTGGGGTTAATTATTTGTTGTTCTTGCATAAATGTTATATCTTCTCTTTGTCGCTTTGTTCTTCTTATTCTAATTTCTTGTTGCTGGCTAAGTTCACTTTGAAGGAAAATAGTATGGTCAGGGAAATAAAATTGTGTAAGAAAAGGAAATGCGTATAGTAGTATTGGTAATAAATGTTAACAGAGCAACAATGTGAGATCTGGGAGAATGGATATTAGAGTCATGTAAGTTGTGTACAGTTATAGCAGTAAGTAGAGTACCTATAATGAGATAGTCAACTGAATATGGGGAGGAATATAGTATGAATTAAAAAGCCAGTGTTTTCACGAGAGTGGGAAAGAGAAAAGAAAGACAATAATATCAAGAGTGGATAAAAAACAGAAAACAGAACAAAGGTATTAGAAATTAAAAGTTAGACAATTTGGGGACCAAAGAAAGCAGGTAGAATGTAAGAGAGTCAGTAGATGATGGAGGATAGCGAGATGTGGGGGAAAGGGGATAGTGTAGGTGGCCAAAATCAATTTACACAGAAACGAGGAAATGGAGGATGAGGAAACACAGCAAATGTGAGGCGTTCTCTGCAGCACCTATTGTATAAAGAAAGTAAAATTAAATAAGAAAAAAGAGAAGAAAAAAAGTGGTGTGGGCAAAGAAAAGGGAGAGAAACAAGCAAGAAAAAGAAAAAGAAGAAAGAGAAAAAAAACCTAAATAAACAAAAAAAGGGATACAATGGGAGAAAAGACCAGGAGATAATGTAATATTAGCAACCAAGATAATTAAAAAAAAATAAAGAGAAAAAGGAAAAAAATAAACACAAACGCTGAGGGCTAGGACAATCAAGGACCTTGGATGGATCTCAGGGCATGGTGGATTCAGGGATGGGAATTCTGTGATACTGCATACTCAAGAGGTGTGAGTCTCTGGAGTGTCAGCCACCAGGGTTTAGGGGACACAGACCTGGGAGCCATGCATCTGGTTAACACAGTGTCTGGGAGCACCACAGCGCAACACAGCCTTCAGGGATCCCCACAACTTGGTGCCAGTCCTAAGGGTTGGAGGCATGCCTGCAAACTCTGACCTCTGAGTCAGAAACTCAAAATTCCACCTCTCACAAGAGTCTCTTCTGTCACTGTCTCACCAAATCGACTTCAGGACACCTCCCGCCCTGCAAGCCCCTGAAACAGCCTGCTGGGGTCTCCGCTGTATGACAAACAATTCATGGATGGCTGCAGCTGGGCTGCCAGTCCTAGGGGGAGGAGCTCTAGCCAGAAGCTCTGATCTCTGGGTCAGAAACCCAAAATTCCACGTCTTGCAAGTATATCCTTCCTCACTGTCTCACCAAATCAACTTCCAGACACCTCCCACCCTTTAAGCTCCTGAAAGAGCCTGCTGGGGACGCTGCTGTACTACAAACAATTCAGGGGCTGCTGCAGCTGTGCCACCAGTCCTAGTGGAGGGGCTCTAGCCAGAAGCTCTGATCTCCATGTCAGCAACCCAAAATTCCATGTCTCACAAGAATATCCTCCATTCCTGTCTCACCAAAATGACTTCCAGACAACTTCCACCCTGCAAGTCCCCGAAACCGCCTGCTGGGGGCGCCGCTGTACTACAAACTGTGCTGGGGACAACTGCAGATGGGCCGTCGGCCCTAAGGGGAGGGGTTCTAGGCAGAAGTTCTGATCTCAATGTCAGAACCCCGAAATTCCATATCTCACAAGAATATCCTCCGTCACTGTCGCACCAAATTGACTTCCAGACACCTCCCACCCTGCACGCCCCTGAATAACCCGCTCAGGGCTTGGGAACTCCCCAGCACAGCAAAGCCTCCAGGAATCACCACCGCAGGGCCTCCAGCCCCAGGGGGAAGCGTCCTGCGTGCAGACAAGATCTCTGTGAAAGAGACGCAAAATTCTACCTTTTACAAGAATCTTCTCTGTCACCGTCCCACTAAATCAATATCCAGACACCTCCTTCCCTGCAAACACCTGAAGCAGCCCAGTCCAGCAGGGTTCCAACCCTACTCAGCTGCTTCTTTTCAGGAGAGATTATAAGGTGCACTCACGCAGATGCCATCTTGCCCCGCCTCCTCTGTTCCAATCCCTTCTGATCTCCTCTTCCCTGAGACTACTCAAGCAGAATCACAGAGGTGTGATGGGCATAACGAAGATACTTTTGGCTTCCTCAGGCCTCAGGCAATGCCCACAGCCCAGCTTCTCCCAACGATGAGCCACATCCCCTACCCTACAACTGGCACAGGAGACACATGGATGGTACCTTTGGAGCTCTGCAGCCCAGTATCAGCAGGCAGCTGCCCTTGGGTTTTTCAGTCATTTGTCCCTTCATCCTCATTTTCCTCCCACTCTCCCCTATCTCTCCGTTTTTTCCAGCATCGTCTGATTATTTATTTAATCAAATCCTTTAATGTGATTATTGAATTCCTGCCTTGGTGCATGGAACTTTTTGTCCCCTGAAGAACACAGACCTTTGTGCATATAATTAGAGTAAAGGTCTATGAGAGCCATGACCTGGGAACCCCAGGCTGCTATAGCAGTATATAACAGGAGCAGCCCACCCAGCTCCGCAGGGCAGGTATCAGAGTTGGCTTCTGGAAGAAGATGCTCTAGAGGCAACAGAAGTACCTGACATGCCTCTTCCTTTCTCTGAGTGTCGGGAATAGGTCTTGCAAGGATCCCACCTTCCCTAGAAACAATGTCAATTTCTCTCTTCTGCTCTGTATAAAAAGTGTGTGGGGGGAGAAGGAGGAGGACAAGGGTGACTCCAGGTGTCTGACCTGCTGGTGGTGAGTGGGGGCTGTCCTGCCACTGTCTTCCTGTCCCATCCTTGTTAAAAGTAAAGAACATTCAGTGGCCTTGTCTATTTAGCAGTCAATGTTCACTCTCTTCCACCCAAGCAGAGTGTATTAACCCCTTAGTTAAAAATATCCCTAGTGAACTTTAAGCATCTCAAGGGTGAGGTCTATGTTGAGTCATATTTTTACCTCTCCACACCTGTGGATGGTTTGTGCTTATTAACTCTCTTGATTAAAAAATGATGACATTGTCTTCCCTGTGTGATATTTGTGAATGCTCATCAACAGTTTAAAAGTGCGGAGAGTTGCATGGTATGTAAAGTTGCTCTTTAAATTTTTGAAATTGAATAAAAGAACATCGAAGGTTTCAAGGTGGTTTTGAAATAGGATTTCTTCATTCTTGACACCTACTGCTTTCTCATGCCAGAAGATTTTTACTGTCAACACTTAAGAGTCTTTTTCAGAGGACTGGATCATTAGCTTTGGCTGTGCCCAGCTCACAGATCATCTCAAAATAATCTGCTCTTCTTGGGGCATATCCCTGGAAAAATATGGGACAGGTGTAAAGCCATTGGTCTTGGCAGTGGACACACCCAAACCTGATTCTGCTAGCACTCACTTTATTTTTTTTAATGTTACATTAAAAATATATGAGGTCCCCAAAAACCCCCATCCCTTTTACCCCACTCCTCCCCCCATAACAACAACCTCCTCCATCATCATGAGACATTCATTGCTCTTGGTGACTACATCTCTGAGCACTGCTGCACCTCATGGTGAATGGTCCACACCTTATCCCACACTCTTCTACAGTCCACCCAGTGTACCATGAGAGGACATACAATGTCCGGTAACTGTCCCTGCAGCACCATGCAAGACAACGCCAACTCCCAAAAACACCCCCACATCACATCTCTTCCTCTCACTCCCTACACCCAGCAGCTACCATGGCCACTTTCTCCACACAAAAAAGCCACATTTTATTCGATTATTGATCACAATAGTCCATGAATAGAATATCAGTAAGTCCACTCTAACCCATACTCTATTCCTCCATCCTGTGAACCTTAGAATGGTTGTGTCCCCTCCACATCTATATCAAGAGGGGGCTTAGATTCCACATGGATGCTGGGTGCAATTCTCCTGCTTTCAGTTGTAGGCATTCTTGGGTCCCTGGTTTGAGCACTCATTTTAGATATAGAGGAAATCACCAAGATGCTTTGTGCCTCAGCCTTTTAGTTTCTCTCTCTTGCCAATTTTTCTCCCTTAGCCAGTGGCTGGGATGAGAAAAGTGACGTTGGGTGTGCAGTAAAGACCCAGAGTCTTGTTTTTTTAATTGTTAAAGAGATAAGTGTGTGCAAGTCAGAGAGACCAATATCAAGATGGGAATTAACCTGGACGTGGTAATAGAATTGTACCCTCAATTCTAATGATAGGCACAGGAAAACTGGAGAGAAAAGAGAAATTGCTAGAATGTGTTCTGACTCTGCATAGTAATTATCATCCTTTGCTTGATCTGATTGTCTTTTGCAGCTGTGAAATTATAATGAATCATATTAAAATATAAGAAAATTAAAACATAAAGACCCAATATGTATGAAAATATATTGACTTGAAACAAAACAAAAAGAAAAATGAAATACTGAAATACTCATATATAAATTATAAAGCCTAATAAAATTCAATACAAATTATTACAAGAAACAAATTTTAAAATTATACAAATACATATGAATATTTTAAAGAGGTAATTTAGAAGTAAAATGTATTTTAAAACATATAATTGAAAATGCTTTTAAAGATGATAATGAAAATAATATATATTTATAGGGTATGAGTAGATTTTAAAAATGTTTTGGGCAAATGTATCCTTTCTCTACAAGAGCTTAGACTTAAAAAGAAATATTCAGAAGTTAGATGGAGAAACAAAATAGAGATGGTGACTTGCAATAGAAGTAATGAGAATACTTATTATTACTTTTACTATAGAATAGGAAAAAAAAACAACATATCCATTGGCTCAGCGAGGTCAGAATCTGGTGCCAGACTGCCTGGCTTTTGAATACTGGCTCCATTACATGCCTAGTGTGTTACCATGGACAAGTTACTCCACCTTTCTGTGCTTAGGATGTGCCTCTGTAAAAGGAGACTTAGTCTTTTGGCAGATTAAGGGAAACAATTCCTATAGATTAGATAGTAATCTAGATCTTAATATGTAGAGGAGAGGAACTTGGTGCCATAAATGATCTTTTCATGGTGTTGGACTTAAATCAGTGGAAATGCATTTCTCTACCACAATTTATGCCTCAATAAAAGTTTGCTTAATTAAAAATAATAAATGAATTTTAAAAATAGAATAAAAGGGAGGAGGCGGGAGGAGGCGGGAGGAGGCGGGAGGAGGCGGGAGGAGGCGGGAGGAGGCGGGAGGAGGCGGGAGGAGGCGGGAGGACTTGCGTGCCTTGGAAGAGCGCTGCTACACCGAGAGCACAGTCCTTGAGCCCAGCACCACCTGCCCCTCTTTCACCACAGCAAGCCCTGGTTGTAGCTGCCTCCTCCCAGCCTTCCTCCCCTTCCCCCTCCCCCTCCCCCTCCTCCTTTCCTCTCCCCTTCTTCTCCCCCTCCTCCTCCTCCATTGTCACCTTCAAGCAGCTGCATGTCCAGATTGGTGCGGGTTGTATTTGGGGTGTCAGGGACTTGCAGCCAGCTTTCCCCCCTCCCCCCCCCCCCGGCTCTGGCACCGCCACCCCCTCTCCTCGCCCTCCTCCTCTCCCCTCCCTGCTTCTTCTTTTCCTCCTTCTGCTCTACTAGCCCTGCTCCCAGCACCACATCTGCAGGGGAGATTTGGGGAGTCTCTGAGGAAATTGAAGGTGGTGTTCTTGGGAGCAGAGCGGTAAGGGCCTAACTTGTGCTCTCGATTTAAAGGTGAATCGACCCCAGCCACCCAACCGCCCACCCCTTTGGGAGCCCGGATTCCTCTGCTCCGAAAGACTCTTCCAAACCTGGGTGGAGGGAGGGATTAGGTGGGATGGGGAAGTCGGTGATGGCTCTGGCAGGGCGGCGCTGGCGGGCCAAAGGATGAGGATGTAGGAGGCACCATGGTATGGAGTTGAGAGTGAGGGTGGCATCTGGGATGGATTGGGGTCTGGGGGCACACAGCGGGGTGTTTGGGTGTGCAGGTGCAGCTGGTCTGGGAGGTCAGAGGCTGGTGGCTCGCTCTGGCAGATCCAAGGCCTGAAGAGGACGGGCTCTCAGTCTCCTCACTAAGACATCAGGTGTGGATGACTGCGCAGGTGGAGGGGCGAGGGTGGGCCTGAGGGCGGTGGCCTCCCCTGAAAACAGGGTGGGGATGGGGCCAGGCTCCACCCACCACGAAGTCTGTGATGAGTTCCCTGCAGTCCCTGGAACCAGGCTAAGGGTAAAGCCAGACCTTGAGTGCACATGGCCAGCGGTGGGGGAGAAAAGGTAGACACCAGTTCCTTCTGGAAAGAACAGGCACAGGCCCTGGAGAAGGAGGGCGCCTACCTCCCCTGGCCTATGTCCAACTTGGCACGGGAGATTCTAGACTGGCTGACTTTCCCCAGAGTGCATTTTAATTTTGGGGGGCTCAAGGGTCAGGGCGATGGAGCCAGGGTGCTTCAACTCAAGGTGGATTTGATGGTGAGGGACACCGCACACGCAGAGGCTGTGAAGCCTGGCGCAAGCAGAGAAACTCTCAAGCAGACACCCTGCCTTGCTTCCCCGCAGCGCTCAGCAGAGTCTCTTCTACTCCCACTCCTAGCTGACAGCCCTTCTTGGGCTTTCTTTAAGAAAGTTTGACTTAGTGAATGAATAACTTAATAATTTAGGTAAAAATTTTAAAATGCACTCAAAAACAGAATGTATAGTCAGATACAGACATATAAGTTTGTACCTGGCTGGCCTATTCTTGCAAGGAGATGCCAGAAATTGCTAAGTGGGTGTCTGGGAGGGGGTAGAACTGCGGGAAGAAGGGCTGAATGAGAGGGAGGCTTACCTTGAATTGTGTACCATGTTGAATACTTGATTCATTTTTTTTTTATTAATATGAGGATGGTCTTCTTTTCCACAAAATACAAAAAGTAATAAATATTATGCGAAGGGGTATTGACAGGTGTTTGAAGTATGCCCTGTTATGTTAATTTCCCTTCAGGAGACCCCTAGTGAGCTCGACATTTCCAAAGAATGGGACAAAATTTTGGTTTTATATTCATGAGACTTATTGGAATGTAATTTTCCATTTTTTAATATCTTTATTTGGTTTTGGCATTAGGGAAATGTTGACCTCATAGAGTTAGGAAATGGTCCTTCTAAGTTTTTTTCTGAAAGAGATTGTGCAGAATTGGTTTCATTTTTTCTTCAACATTTGGTAGAAATTGCCAGTGAACCATATAAATCCAGTCCTTCCTTTTTTTGAATGTTATTAACTATTGATTCAAAATTTTAATAGCTATAAGGCTTTCTGATTATTTATTCTTGTGCAACTTTTGATACTTTGGATCTCTCATGGGGTTGGGGCTATTACATCTAAATTATCAAATTATTGGACTTAGGCTTGTTCATAATCTTCTTCAATTATCCTTTTAATGTCTGTGGAACTAGGAGAACTGATCCACCTTCCTTTCCTGATATTGGTAATTTGTATTTTCTCTATCCTATGTTTGATTAGCCTAGCTAGAGGTTTATCAGTTTGATTAATCTTTTCAACGTATAACGTGATGCTTAGCTTGAGCATAAGTTTTCATTTCTAAGTGATTAATGAGGAGTGTATTGCTGAGTTGTATTATAAGTATTTTTTTAGTTTTATAAGAAATTGCTAACTAGGTTTCAGAGTGACTATTCTATTTTACATTCCCTAAAACAATGTATGAGAGATTCAGTTTCTCTGCACTCTCATCAGCATTTGGTATTGTCACTTTATGTTTTAGCTGTTTTAATAGTGTGTAGTTATATTTCATAATGGTCTAGTTTTCATTTCCCTGATGGCTAATTATATCAAGCATCTCCTTATGAACTTACTTCCCATACATACGTCTACTATGGTGAAATGTTTGTTCATATATTTTACCCATTTTTAATAGGGATTTTTTTACAGTGATAATAGCATTGCACACTTAATAGACTTTTGTATTGTTTTAAGATATTCCCTAAGAAACCAGAACATTCATAGGGCTTACTTTATTACAATATTTGCTTTATTGCAGTGGTCTGGAACAAGACCTGCAATATATCCAAGGTTTGCATGCACGTGTAGGAGAGTGAGAGTGTACGATTGTATCCTTTTTTATTTAGTATTTACGTCCCTTTCTAACATTTATGTGTGAGTCTGCAAATACTCTAGGTGTGTTAGTTTGTGGTTTATTACGTTAATGTGTGTATATTTGTGCAAATTAATGTGCAGATATAGTCATCTTTTACTCTGCTGGTAATGCTGTGTATGTCAGTGGGTGTGTATGTGTTTATTAGTGTGTGCTACTGTGTATTAATTTGGGTGTATTAGTGCATGTACAAGTTACCATCTGTGTTTGTGAAACTGTGTGTCTGCGTGTATGTATAAGTTTGTGATAATGTTAATGGTGCTGGCTGTATGTTAGGTCGTGTACTTTGGTGATTGCATTTGTATACATTTTTATCTATTTATTTATTCAGTTAGATGTATATTTGTTAATTGTTTTGTTTCTTATATCCCATTTTTAAGAGCATTCTTTTATTAAAGGAGCAGAGCATTATATTTCTTGATGATACTTTCCAATGTTCTACTAAATGCCGAGAGCCTGAAATTATATGCATGAAAATTATGAGCTCCACCCTAGCACCCTCCATAATATCCCCATGCCACCCAGCACGAAAAAAGTGCAGCCTGCCCCGGAGTTGCAGCACATATATGGAGAGCTGACACAGCAAGATGAAGCAACAAAAGGAGACACAGATTCCCAGTGCCACTGACAAGAATACAATCAGAAACAGAAGAATACACAGTAAATGGACACAGAACAAACAAATTGGGGGGCGGGGGAGGTGGGGAAGGGGAGAGAAATAAAAAAAATAAGAAGAAAGAGAAAGAAAGGAAGGAAGGGAGGGAGGAAGGAAGGAAGGAAGGAGGGAGGGAGGGAGAAAGGGAGGAAGGGACTGGGAATGAATGAATGAATGAATGAATGAATGAATGAATGAATGAAAATGTTTAATACTCTTTTTTTTCCTATTTTGGATTGTCTTAGATCAACTCAGCAGACTCAGATTATTGTACAACAATGAATGGAAGCACTTTTCTCTAAGGAAAATTGTAACAAATAAAGAGAAAATGGTTTCAGAGGAACTTGTATGTCTTATGCTTATGTGCTACAGAATATCCCTGAGCTGTGACAGCTTAATAGGGTTCCACAATTTGAACACCACAATCAGATGGACCAAAACAAGTGCTTAAATACAATCAGGGCAGCTAAAGCTCTCTCCAGATCAGAAGCTCCCTGACTCTCTACACCTCAGACTGGTTCCTTGCTACCTATTATATGGGAAGAGTCACTAGATCTGCCTTTTCCCCACACTCAACAATGAGGTAAGTCTCTCTTCTTTCTCTGGGGGAGGCAAAGGCTAGTGTGGTGAGAGCACTTAATTGTTCCACTAACTATATTTGTCCAAGGAGGGAAACCAGGAAAAATGGAAACATGAGTTCCTACTCCATATTGAGATTTTCCTATGGAGAAAACATCTCTAAAAGTTAAAACATCGTCCAACATTAAGTAATTGAGCAGTGGAAGAAGGTGTATAATTACAGTTATTTTCAGACCACAGGTTTGCTACTATGCATTGTCAGAGATCAAGTCAAAATCATGTATTCATGTTTAAAAAATCAGTATAATTTGGGCTGGCCCTGAGAATATGCTTCTCATAATTGCACCTGAATGGACACATAGGGAAATAGGCCCAAGTCCTATTCTCTGAAATCAAATTGTTTGTGCTCCAGACAGGTGACCAATTGCTGCACCCCATCAAGGATGGAAGTTGAAACTATACTAGGGTAAGACCATTCCTAGGAGAAAGAGACTCCTTTAATGAGCAACTTTGACCCAAGGACCTTGCTGAACTAGGAAAATAAATACTTAGGAGAGAAATGGATAGACATCACTGCTGATGTACACACTATTATGTGAGAAGGGAAATAGGATATGGACTACATTAACATTAATAGGATACTGTACCTGAAATAGTGCAAGTTTTTTTCTTAACCAAGGGCCCACTAAATAGGGAAACCAAAAGAGGTTTCTTTTCTGTGTTAGATCTTACAAGACTTGCTAACATTCCCTG
Organism: Dasypus novemcinctus; assembly: GCF_030445035.2. Classification (NCBI taxonomy): domain Eukaryota; kingdom Metazoa; phylum Chordata; class Mammalia; order Cingulata; family Dasypodidae; genus Dasypus; species Dasypus novemcinctus. The sequence goes on along the minus strand of NC_080691.1, from coordinate 56,223,891 downwards.
AGGCTCCTCAGAAACCAGATCTTGCTGATTGCTGAAAGAGCCATTTCTGTCCCCAAAATGGATACTTTGTGTGCATGTGAGAATGAAACTTTCCCAATTCAGAGAATGCAATGAAACTTTTCTAATTCAGAGAATTCTATAGAGGACAAAGAATAATAAATACAGAGGGGTTCCCTGGAGAAATTTTGTAAGAAGTAGAGGAAGTCCCAAACCCTGGCAAGAAATCAGCTGTAACCGATAACCTCCCCCTGCCCCTGCCCCTGCCCCTGGGGCTGAGCCCTATGGGATGTGGGTCTTGAGCACCCCCAGTAGGCCAGACTCCTCCCTGTATGTAGAAGTTTTTGTCTAGGCTGACACTGATTTCCCTTCACTGTGTCTGTAGCACAGTAATACAAGGCCCTATCCTCAGTCCTCAGGTTAGTCATTTGCAGATAGAGCTGATTCTTGGTATTGTCCCTTGAGGTGATGAATCTTCCCTTCACAGAGTCTGCATAGTATTTTGTACTACCAGTGCCAGTGCTAATGTGTGAGAGCCACTCTGGTTCCTTCCCTGCGGCCTGACAGACCCAGCTCATTCAGGATTTACTGAAGATGAATCCAGAGGCTGTACAGGAGAGTCTCAAAGACCCCCTAAGCTGGGTCAATTCTCCACCAGCCTCCAACAGCTGCACCACACACTGGACACCTATAATCAAAGAAAGTAAAATTTAAATCTCAGAGACAACACTGACAAACACAGCCCTCTACCTCCCCACATACATGGACTCATTCAATCAAACATACAGTATCATCCCCAGGTTTGCCATAATATTACCATGGAGAACTGGCAAAAGAAAAGCACAGCTAAGCAAATACTTCATGGTTCTTCTTTGTTCTGTGCACAGCAGGGGAGAACTCAACCAACCAGGGTGGGGTCTCCAATCTCTGACCTGCAAGGACTAGGACTAGGCTTGTTTTAGGACCAGAAGGAGGTGCCCAATTTGCATGTGAGGCTCCTCATAGGCCACATCACCTCCCTCCATGAATATGAGGTTTTTCCTTATTCTGCTGTCTCTACGTCCAGAGCTCACAATGAAAACAGTCATTGAGAATTCCTATGATGTAGAGTTCATGGGAAAGCATTTCAGTCCTAGATCAGTAGCCTGTTTTCTCTCCAACCTCCTTGAAAAGAACTGTACATGGTGGATGTATTCTTTAATGAGAAGTAATGCTGGCTAGGATTCTATTGAACCTGAGTCCTGGGAAATGCCCCTGATGATTATGGTATTGTGGTCCCAGAACATGACCCTCCCCTCTGCTCAGAGTATCCCAGGTGTAGGTACCATGTGAGATTAAGTGACATTGTCCAGACTTCTGAGTTGGTGTCACCATGCTGTACTGATGGAAGATGGTGTTTCCTGCTTCTCACATCTCCTGGAAGCAGGAAATTGAGGCTCTGGATATGTGGGTCATAGCCAGAACAGCTTAAATGTGAAATTCCCTAGGTAACGTTTGTCCCACAGATAAAGCAGTTGTTGGCTGGACATCTCCTACAGCCAAAAGGCAATCTTCCTCTGGGTTTCCAGGGAAGGTCGAGGTCCTGGAGGATCACACTCACCATGCACATGCCACATTACATGCAAGTGAAGAGGACTCTTAGAGCACACACAAGACATGATTTGGTTTTGTGTTAGCATTACTAAGGGATAAATTATCTACAGAAGAAAAATGATCCTCTACAATTACATATTTCAATGAAAATTGGACAGATATTGTCAAGCTCTGCACTATTGACATTGCACACCATGTGATGCTTTGCTTTGCAGTGATGCTGGGCATTGTAGGAGGTTTAACATCCTCCCCGGACTCTCTGCAGTAGATCCTGACAATACATTTCCCCAGCTCTGAAAACAAAAATGTCCCAAGGCCCTGCCAAATGTCTCTGGTTGGGGAGAATTCCCCTGATAATCAATGGCCTCCCTTATTGGCATGTAAACAATTTCTCAGGTTACTCAACAGTTAGGAAATAACCACAATTGGGGAAAAGTCAGAAAAGACTCAGAGTCCCTTTTAAGTTTGGTTCAGAACTGAGGTTCAACAGGAATGTAATTTATACCTTGAAATGTTCCTAAATTAAAGATTATGATATTATATGGATATCACAAAGAGAGGATCCATCAAGTAACAAGGCTGAGGTTGCCAGCCTACCTAGGATGAAACAATTCCTGAAATAAAACTAAGTTAAAAAAAAGGGAAATTTTAATAATCCTGCACATTCCCTTCTGGAGATGATAGGAATAAACAGGAAATATGGACTTCCATGAATATAATATCTGATGTTCTGACTCAGGAAAGAGTAGCTTTGCATGGAGGACCCTGAGTGGGGTAAGCCCAGCTTCTGAAATGAAAAACCCTCCCAGCATCCACTGCACATGCAGCTGAGTTGAGAAACTGTTCTTGGTGGGTCTGTCAGCCCCATCCTGACAATCTGCCAGGAAGTTTTTTCTGGTGTCCCAATGCTGTCTAATAACTGTGTCTCCAGATAGGAGGGCAGTAGCACTGCTATGTTCTTGGAAGTCAAAGAGCTCAGCCTCAAGGAGAATTGGTTTTGGGATATGTCAGCAGATATGGAGATGTGGCCCAATGTACAAGGAACACTATCTGTATTCTAAAATGATTATACTAAGTATGCCTCAGTCATTTTAGCCCCCTTCCTGGAGTCTGGAAGACACAGTTCTTATTAGAACCAAAGGAAGTGGAATAGCAAAGACATATAGATAAGGGAGAGGCTGTGCAAGGGCTCCTTATTCCTGGAACCAATTCCTGAAGTTAGATCTAGGAAAGGTCACCTGAAACAATAAGAAATACAAAGTCATATGCTCAGATTTATAAATTAGAAACAGAGTAAGTCACGTGCTGGGATACATCATCTCCATTAACTTCATGTCTGAAATCCCTGGGATACACACATCTTGAATTACCATACTAATTTCTGTTAGTTAATTTCTGAATAAACAAGAAGCTGGTATTTTGGTAGAAATTTTTTTGTATCTGTGGAACAATTGGGTGGCAATGCCGTTTTAAGAATGTTAAGTCTTCCAGTCCTTGAACAGTTGATGACTATCCAACTACTTGAGTCTACTTTAATTACTTTCAACAATTGTTTTTTAATAGATTTATTTGAAAATCATTGAAAAGTGCTTCACATTTTTGGTTACATATATTCCGAGCTCTTATATTCTTTATGTTGCTATAGTAAATTTTATTTTTTATTTTATTTCAAGGTTATTATTTACAGGCTTGTAGCAATACATTTGGCTTTAATATTTTGATCTTGTATCCTTTTTTACAGAACTTGTCCATTTGATCTTAGTTTTTTAACCTGATTGTTAATGTGTATGTTCCTTAAGATTTTCCTTTACAAGATTGTCATTTGTGAAAATGAATAATGATAGTTTTATACTTTCTTTCCCATGAACTGTATATCTTTTTTTACATTTCCCTTTTTTTTTTTTTTTTGGTTCTGGGATATACTTCTTTATTTTTTTAAATGTCACATTGTTTCATTCAAAAAATATAAGATATAAGAGATTCACATATACCCCCAACCACCCCTCATCCCACTCCTCCCATGTCAACAATCTCTTTCATCATTGTGACACATTCATTTCATTTGGTGAATGAATTTTGGAGCACTGATGAACTGCATGGATAATAGTTTACATAGTAGTTTACACTCTCCCGCAATCCATTCAGTGGGTTATGGAAGGATATATAATGTCCAGCATCTGTCTCTGCAATATCATTTCAGACAACTCCAGGGCCCAAAAATTCCCCCATATCACACTTCTTTTTATCTTTCCCTGCCCTCAGCAACCACCGTGGCCATTTTCTCCACATCAGTGCTCCATATATTACTCCTTCATCCTATGAAATTCAACAAAAATGTAACAATAAATAGTCCCTACCCAAGTAATTAGTATTTTTTCCCTTTTATAAGAAATCCCTTCACTCTCCCAAGTCCCCCAAATATTCCTTCCCCACTAAGCCCAGGAAGCAGCAGCCCTTGGCACTTGCAGCTTCTGGGATTAGACATCAATAGGAGCAGTTGGAGCCTTGCTCACTCCCTAGCAGAAGGTCACTCTCCTCTTTCAGGGGAGGGCTTGGAGCTAAGAGAAGACAAGACTCCCTCACTCTGTAGCTCTGAGCAGCTGTCAGAATAAGTGCTAGAGCTGACACTAAGGCTGACTCTAGACTTGCCTCTAAACCTTGAGCTGCCTCAAACCAGGGACTGCATCTGGTTTCAGGGGTGGTGCTAGGGAACTCTAGTTCTAGGGCTGCATGGAGGCTTGGCTGTGGAGATGGCACTTGAGCTCCAAGTGGAGCAAAGATCACCCACATGACTGCCGTCCCATTATCCCTTCAAAGACACAAAATATTCCACTACCCTTGAGGAAACCAAGCTGAAATTCCCCACTCTAGGAAATCCACCCAGACTTCAGTCCACAAATGAATAGCCTGAGGTTACTATTTGTTCCTGGCCAACACAAACCACAACAGGCTCATCTCTGTACCCTGTCACCTTTATCACCTGCTCAGAGATGCCAACCATCAGCCTGCTTGCCTTCTGACTTTGCCTGTGTGGACTTTGCCTGCTCTTGTTAGATAAGAAGAAGATACGCCACCTGATCCAGCTCTGATCCAGGCAGATTGAGCCATATGTAGGACACCAACACACTGAGGCTGGGAAAGTCCAAGATCTGACAGAAATCCTGAGAATTCATAAAGCTAGTTTCTCAAGATGGAGGAGATGGACCTAGGGGTCGTCAGGTAAGAAAGAGTGTCAGAGCACTGGCCCTTTCTTCTACACTGAGCAAATGCATAGGGACTTGTTCCCAGTGCCTGACCCTGACCTTCAGAAGGCCAGCTCCACCCCACACATGAACCCCAATTCTACTCTGGTTGTCCTGATATTACAGGCATGGTCACTGAGCAGAGGGCTAGCAAAAAGTCTTGATTTTAGGGGCTCTAAATCACTAAGCTTATCATCTCTGCCCTTCTTCAGGGAAGACTGACATACTCCTTGGTCCCTCTCCTCAAAATAACACCAAATCAGTGAAGGCAGAGAAGGGCTTTGTCTGCTCTGCTCATTGCACTATTCTCCACAAATATCTGATGACTGTGACAAAAAGCAGAATCTGTCCTCTCATCTCAGTTCTCTCAGTGACACTTTTTGCACCTCAACATGTAGCTTTTGCACAATGTGCTACATTGTACAGTGTGCCTTGTGTGGGTCTCTGCTTTCCATTGAGATTAATCTCCTGATAGGTGGAAACAAACCTTCCCCAGCCTTAATGCAGCTATGCACTCTCAGTGAGGGTTGGAGGAAGTTTTGTGAGTGGTTGCTCACCACACTTCCCTTTCTAGTCCCGTGATCTTGGGATGGGGAAGGCTGGGTGGGGCAAGAGCTGAGTATGGGTTGTGGTAGGAATGGATTCTTTACATGACTGTTCCTGAGATCCCAGACCCCTTTTGCTCTCCTGGCTTCCCAAGGGCCCATCCACAGTTCTCTCTCTAACATTGTTCCTCCTACAGGGTGAAATCCCCAGGCTTCAATCAACTCCAGCAGGATAATCAGATATATGGGACCCAGGGTTCAGCCCAGCCCTTCCTGATCCACAAAACCCAATTAACACTGTCCTCCACTGTCCTGTGGGAGACAAGGGACCCTCCTACTTGACCCAAGTCGACTCACTTTTTCAGTTGTTCCAGGAGCCCATCATCCTTTTCATTATTCAGGACAATGCATCCATATCTAGAGGAAGCTGGGTGACATTTCCTCTAATGTACTGTGTACACTACCTGCTTTCATTGAGTATTGTTACTGTCTGATTCCCCAATTGAATGGCAATTGGGCAGTCAGGGAATTTTGTCTTTTTTTTTTTTTCAATGACTTATGCTTAGTGCTTTCAAAATGCCAGAAAATAGTACGCACTATATGCTTATATTTATAGAATGTACGGGCCCCAACTAGCACCTTCAAAATAACTGAGAGTACCTGGGCCACCTCTGCCAGTACCTAGCAATCCCTGTTTGAACTGCCCCAATTAAGGGAAACACTTGTTGTATGAAAACTCAATTCTTCTTTACGGATATGCAAATAGCTTTGACCATTGTCATGGTGTCACAGAGGGGTGAGTCAGAGTGCTTCCTCCTAGGAAAGAGGAAAACAGTAAATATGAAAAACCACAGCACCCCAGCAGCCCTTAACTCAGAATCAGCCATTTGTTGAGTACTTCTCCTCACACTAAGCCTTTGACGTTTGTCATCTCTCTATCCGACTTCAGTGAGGAGCTATCTGAGGCTCAAAAAAAGTGAAGTGATATTCCAAAGACTCATTGTTTGTGACAGAGTCAGGGCTATGGAGACATGAGGTGCTCACCATGTGAAGATCAGATTGAGGACCTGTTGGTGGGTGGCTAAGTCTCTGTGGCTGTATAAGAAGTTGGTAATGAAAGAGAAGGCCCCACCCTGGAAGCAGGCACCAGTATCCCATCAAATTCTCCAGCCTGCCCTGTTTTGTCTTATTCTACCACGCAAGTCTTGGCTAAATCAAAGCTAACTCATTTTCACATTGAGGCTGGGACAAAGGAGGGACATGTGATTCCATTTGCTGTCTGCCACAAGATTGACAAAAAAAAATGATACCCATGCCTGGCATAATGCAGACTATTGGTGATAACAGAAACAGCCCTCTTTTAAAATTTATCTGGTTCTAGATACTATGGTTTATGTATGCACAGCCTTCAACCCAGGAACCCCATTCCTGGGGTGCTATATTGAGTTTATGAAGAGCATTAGAATATTAAAAGGCACATATGGTGTCTCCTTCACCACTGTTGAAATGGCAACAGAAAGGAATCAAGTTCCATCAGCAGTGAGAGATTGTCTCTGTGGTAAGAGGCCTCTCTTCTGGTACATCACACAGCCCAGTCACCTGGCCTGGAGGTGTCCCAGTGAAATATTCCTCAGTATGACAGGTTACAGAGACATAGTATAGTATTATCCACAAACCCTATTTCCATAAATACATTCCTGTTAAATGTGATTAGCAAGGTTGGGGAAAGTATGGAAGGACAATCAAGCACAGCATACCTGGGTTTGGGTGATTAACTTAACCATAAGAGTAGCAAAATGCAAAGACACTCATGGTCTAACCAGAAGTGAAAACACAATAAAAGCCCATTTTCTGATATTTCTATAAATAGAGGAAAAGTGACTTTATACCTGGCCAGCCCAGGGGCTGGGCTGTCGGAATGGAGGAATAACGTCTGCCCAGATACATTTCAGAGTCGGACCATGGATCAATAATCAGGAAAGCCCTGGTAGGGGGCCTGGGGACTTATCACAGTGGAGTCTGGGGATTACTCCCTGATGGTCTTTGTCCCTGTGTGTAGAGACCATTCCCTGAGGTGAGGCAGGCTGAAGTCTGGCTGGCAAGCTTAGCCGCGCCCAGTGGGGGATATGCTCAGCCCACCACTCGGGTGTAGGGCGCCTGGAACGGGTGAACTGCCCTCAGCCACGGAACGGGCGCACTGCCCTCGGCCCCGCCCAGGCAACCGACACCGGCTTGCTGATAGCCAGCAGAAGCTGCCTACGCTCACATCCCCCCTCCCGCACTGTCAAGCCACAGCACAAGCCGCACCATAAAAGGCAAGGAACTAGTCCCTACCAATCACTCCCAGCCCCGTTCCCCTTTCCCGCAGGTGCCGCCCCTTCACCAACCTAGAATCTGCCTCTTCCCCCCACCAACTGCTCACCACTGCCAATCCAATCCCCCTTTGGCCACAGCCAATCAGTCCCCTGTTCACTCCCCCATAACCCTATATAAACACATGTACTTCCCTTAATAAATTAGACCTGCGTGCTCACCTCGTCTCCGTGGTGGTTTCTCCGCCGCGTGCCCTCCACGCCTGCGAGCCCCCGCAGGAGCCTAGGCCTCTCCTGCCCCGTCGTCCACTGGACAGGACATACCGACCACAATTCCCCACCTACTGTTACCTCAAGGCCGCATTGACACTTGTTGGCAGTGTGCTCCACCTGATCTTTGCCTGTGGAGGTGGTGTAGAAGACTCTTTTGTCTAGTTCCTCACCAATTTGCTGGGTGGAGGTCTATGAACACAGTGTTCCACAGCCAAGTCAAGAGGCATCAGGCCACAGGCCATTGGCACACGAGAGACCACACCTTATGATGTTCTGCTACATACATTAGGAAGAGAAATATTTCTGCACAAATTTCTAGCTCATGATGAAAGGGGATTACAGTTGTGAATGAATGAACATCTAAGCAGATAAGCACCACCTCTACATTCCTTTCCTTGTCCTGGCAACTTTGTTCTGGCTGTGAATATTATATGCCCACCAACTTCTATCTTCCCCAAAATGTGATGATTCTGCCAGGGCCTGTCCACTCACCATTCCCTCCCCTTCGCATACACATGCTGTGAATGGAAATTGTTGTTAGGCTCCCAGAAAATATCAGAATTATTCCTGTTGTCCTCATTCCCATACTCTGTGTCATCCTGTGTTATGTTTGGGTATCTCCTGCTAAACGGCCAGTCTTCTGGGGAAGAGTTTAGGCAAAGTCTATAGCACTGGAAATGCTCTCATATCAGGTTTTCCTGAGGCAAGAGCCTTGGGAAACAGGGAAACAAGAAGACATCTTATTGTGTCAAGTGACTCTGCTCAACTGAACTGGGTAGAGGTCTGTCTCTAGATTTAGGGTTCCTGGTTACCAGGGTTCCAAGTTCTATTCGGTTACATCTCCACCGAAGCAAAGTTACTTCCTGGGATCTCTTTACCTCTTCCTCCTCCTTTGATAAAACCTGACCTAAGTCTCCTCTGGAATTCTGACTCTTTGCCCTCTTCTCACATTTCATTTATGAGTCAACAGTTACATCGACAGAGTCAACCCTGCAGGTCATGAAGCATTCATTAAAACTTAATATTGAATGAATAGTATTGAATTATATTAAATAGGGATATTAAGAACATATATCCTTTCCTTGACATTTATCTTAGTTTTACAGCATTTAGTTTCTCACCATTAGTATGGTAATACCTATCTCATTTTGCTGATGCTGCTATGTTAAAAGAAATTGCTATACTATTGCTAGTTTATTACATGTAAGGTTATGAATATATTTCTCATATTATTGAGTGCCCATTCCGGATTTTTGACTGTGTATTTTAATTTTTGTAATCTGTTAAAATGGTTAATTATATTGGTTTTACTTTACATATTATGTATCTTTCATACCAATTTAGGACTACCCTATCTATTGATACATTCACATGTGTGTGTTTGTTTGTTTTTTTCTATTACAAAATAGCTCTCTTTCTTTTGGCAATACAAACTAGCCTGGAATCAATTTTCTCTGGTATAATCATAGCCACAAAAGCTTTAATAAGATTAGTGATTCCAAATAGTAACAGAGCATTTGTAAACTATCCTGCCTGCACTGGAGACACTTGGGAATATAGAAAGAAAAAGGAAATAAATGACTCAGGTAAATCCTGTCAATTTTTTATTTGAACTCCTGATGACATTTACTGTCAGACAGATAATGGACACAAGTGTTCCTTGGAAAGTTTTCAGTAAGATATAGTGGACATTTTTAGTTCACTTATGATAAGTAAACATTACATATTTTGAATTGCTCAGTCATGGCCTAAAGTAACATCATCCTTATACTAACACATTTTTGTGTATGTAGAAATACATCCTGAAGGGTCTCCAAAACTCCTGTGCAGCCCCTTGATTCACCTTTCATACCTACTAGATGGAGTAGAATTTTAGGCTCCAGTGTAGAGGCTGGACTGGGTGGACAAATCAATGATACTAGCAGTGCTACTTATATCAAAGAGTTCATGAAAAGCCAATTCTCCAACTACAGATAAAACACGATGAGCATGCAGTATCTGCAGTCTGGGAGCTGAAGATATGGCCTTCTTTCACTGTGAGAGAGACACAGTGAGGGTTGAGAATGTGAGCCCAGGCACAAACCTACCCTGAAGGAAGGAAGAGGGTTCTGGGCTGCAGGGGACACTTAACTTTGTGTTCAGCACCAGGAGCAGGTGAAAATTGGAGAGGAAGGGCTAGTTTTTCTTAAGTTCTTGCTTTGCACTCAATATAGCAGATGTCTTCAGGGAATCTCACTAGAATTATGACCATATGCTTATTACAGTCATCTCTTAACTCAGAATTTTTCTTTTCAGAAAGATTCTCACATGTCCAAAATGCAGATTTCCACTTACTGAGTCAGAAATGATTTTGTCAATGTTCATCATGACGAGAGTTCTGCAAAAACTCAGGGAAAACTGGTGAAAATTTCCCATTTAGATTCAGAACAGAGAACACTTTGGGATTCTCTGGTTTGTACGTTCTTTGGCATTCAGATTAGAACTAATTTTGTGCCTATGCCAAGGTTAGTAATCCATAGAACATAAAGCGTTTTGCATCTAACCTCTCATCTGTCACTCAAAAGTTACACATCCAACACATCAATATTGTGTTTCCTTCTTTTACTGCAAATCCATTTTCTTTCTCATCAGTGTTTATTCTTACATCTTACTTTCCATTTTCTGCAAAGCATCAAGGTTCGATGTGGTATCCAGGTTCTAAATCCCAGGTTTCCGTCACTTTCTGAACTCAGGTTGTGGCTCAGGCTGTGGCTCCTGCAGGTATGTGGGAAAGGCTGAGTGGACTTCATCATTCACCACTGACTGGAACTATCCCTCCTTTCCTCTGGGTCTAGTCTAATTTTTAAAATACAATTGGTGATTAATAGACAAGATGATCACTTATATGATCAAAATGGCATGTGAATGTAGACTTGTTCTCTTGTGATGATCATATTGTTCCATCAACACCGTAGTTAACTGTGGCTTGAGGGAAAGATCCTGATGGCTCCCAGTGGGAAATGAGCTCTGGACTATGGTGACCAGATCTTTGTAAGATGTGTTCTTGTAGCTTGGACATGATAACCAAACCCACCTGGAGCTGAACATTGCATAAAGTAACAAACCCCAGGTCATAATTTGTCCACAAACTTCCTGTTTCTTACTTTCACCACTCTTCCTAGGTCTCCTCTTATACTTTTCTCTATCTTCTAAAATGTACACTAGTTATATTTAGTAGTAACATATTTATAGGTCTTCGTGTTTCTTGAGTACTTTTTTGAGGTATCTGAGATATAAACAAAAATGCTTTTCCTCCTACTTCCTACTTTCTCATCCAAGGTATTATTTACTTACTTCTACATATACAAAGAATAGATAATTGGTATTATATTTTTTCTCTAATATATGCCATTGTTTAACAATTTCACAAATCTTATCTGAGATACAAAATACTAATATTCCTTATATTTTAATATTTATATCCTAACACAAACTATGCTTATCTTCATGAGATAAGATATCTTCAAAGAAAAAATTTTCTTTCATGAATAGGCAATTTTATTTTGATAATATAAGCATAATTTATTTTCCATTTCCTCCTATGACACTCTTGAATAATGTTAAGACTTGTTTGAAGAAAGTGTGCTATTAGGAGAGAGGATGTGCTACACTCTTGGCTCTCTCAGTGATTTCATCTTATTAGTGTTCCTCAGTTCAACACTCATGTGATGGCTCTAATAAATGGTTTGAAACCATTTATGCAGGTAGCCTCACCAGTCATCTTATCATGTCCGATCCTACTCTTCATGCCAGGTTTTTTCCTTCCTCATATTCTACATTCTCTCCACTTCCACATCTTCATTTCAAATGTAACATCTTATTTATAGCTGGCAGGGATATTTGGTGAAACAATTAACATGCTGTAAAGGATAGGTTATAGTATCTTAAATTATTTTAGCACAGACACCAAAATGACAGTCAGTAAATTACTGATTCCCATTTTGACGATGAAAGTACACTGAGGAAAAAAAGTAATGAATTATTTTCACTGTATTGAAACCATGAATTGTTATATTTTATTCCCTTGTAATAGTTGTTGATATCTCTCTTCAAAGATATCTACAGGGTTGGTTACAGAAGGGTCAAAGGACAACATAGCCTAGGATAAGGACGAGTTGGACAAGTGAAGGGGGAGCTCAGGACCACCAACAAAAGGAGCCAGGTTTAGGGATAGATGCAGAGGAAGCAGGAACGCCTGACCTTTCTAGGGGCAACATCCAATTCACTCACTTTATTCCCTTCCTCTCAAGTAGCACCAAAGGCAAGGTACCTTGACTTCTATTAAGTTCCTCCAAAATTGTGATCCTATTACATACAATACTACACAGGTTTTCAATATATATTAATAAATATATAAGAGAAAAATAGCAAGCTTTCACTTTTTATTATTATTTAATCAAAAGAGAATTTCTGATACCATTTATATTTAGCTAATTACTTCCCTCACCCAAGATGGCTCCCTAGTCTGTTTGCGCATTGTTTTTGTTTTTTCGTGTGTGTGTGCTGTTTGTGCTTTTGTCTTTTTTTCTTCTTTTAGGAACCTGGGACTTCCCATGTGGGAGGCAGGTACTCAACTGTTTGAGCCATATTCCCTTCCCTTAGCTAATATCTTTTAAAAATATTTTTCTTGTAGTACCAGTACATCAATTACAAGCATATTCTATTTTCCCTAAAATTATCAAAAAATTATCTAAATATAATATCTAACTCATTCTAGTTTGTTATGAAGCTGGTAATGTCATCTGAAACAACTTGTCATGTCTTCCTCCCTGCATATCCACAGGCTTCTAAAGGCAGGGTTTAAATGATGGTCCTCACAGGAAGGCCAGGCTTACTCAGAAGTGTATTTGGACCTCAGGCCCCAGCGCAACCTGGGAAGCCAAGCATGAGTCCGAATGACTCCACCTCTGCCCTGCCCCTCATTATGAGAGCCAGCTTTCCCATTGTTCCCTCTTGTGCTTAACGAATGAGAGTTTCTGTGCTCTGTTTTGCAGATCCCAGTGCACATATAGTGTCCAGGTCAGGGACAGAACACCTAAATCACAACTTTCCCATGTAGCATCCTGACTCACTGCCTGTTCTACTCTCTGATCCAAGCTATCTGGGGAACATCTTGGATAAGAGCAGATGGACAGTGGTCTGAAAGCCATCCAGGAGCCCTTGTCACTTCTAAGGCAACATTTGGTCTTTCCTGGATTTCTGTGCCCTGAGTAACTTTTTCTCAGTTTCATTCAACCAAGCTGCATTTGGATTTTCACCAGTGTCTTCAGCTGTCTATTTCAGAGTTTGTCATCTACAGATTAAGGGTTTCATTGCTAAGTGAGGAGAGGGGATGTGGTTCTGGACATACTTTCCATGATGGCCTCTGTTTCCTTCATCTTCTACTGAATCCCCATAGTGTCCATAAGATAAGAGTTTTATTTGTTTTCAACATGCAGTTAATTCTTTTGGTAGTGGAGCCAGGGAGGTGATAGTGGTTACCTTTCTCCAATGGATGCACCTCCTCTCCCTAAGCACCACTTGAGGAGTGGAATTTTCTTTGCTTTGTATGTATTTTACAGTTTTGTAGTGTTTTTGTGTGTGTGTGTGTGTGGATTCTCCTTAATTCTAGAAGAAAACCCTGCAAGAGAGTAGGGATCTGGCCTCTGGGAGATTCACTGTAGCAACTTTACCAGACTTAGAGCTTAGAAATGTATTAACAATTTCTTGTTTAATCTTCTTACTATCTTCTATGTGAACTAGTGACATCTGCCCAAGCTAGGTTGAAGTTTGGGTCCTATTTTTCTTTCTTGGCACCTCTCTGTCTCCAGATTTCAGACTTTTCTTTGCTTTGTGACTTCAGTTCTCTGATGTGTTTAATATTTTAAGACTTTACAGTTTTGGCAGGTCTCTTGTTTTTGTTATTAGAAAAACAAAGATTTTTCTTACCGAGCTACATCTCCAATAAATGATGGTTCCTTTTAAATTAATATCTCAGTCCTCAATTTATGTTTTTCTGCTTGTATTTTACTATAATATTCATGGAGAACCCAGGCCACACCTTCCATGCTTTTCTTGGAAATTTCCTAAGCCAATTATTTAAGTCTGATTTTAAAATTCTGCCTTCCATCAGATAACAGAACACAGTTCTTAAAATTCTCCTGGCAACTTATAACAAAGATTGCCTTTCTTCCAACTTCCAATAACAAATTAAATATTTTAAACTAACAGAATTAACTTTAATAATCATATTTCTACCAAGAGTTTCTAAAAGTCAATTTAGGCTGCTACTATTAAGCACCCCAAAATCCTTTTGACATCTACACATTACCCATGCCCAAAGCCATTTCCACATCTTTAGCTCTTTTTTACAGAAGCACCCACTTCCTACTGCAAAAACCCCCTTCATTTGCCAGGGCATCTATAAAAATTACCACAGGATGGTTGGCTTGTAAAAATGGAAGCTATTGTCTTAGAATTTTGGAGACTGGAAGTCAAAAACCAAGATATCAGCAGGGTCAAAATTTCTTCAAAATCTGGAGTTAGCTTGCTGTTAATACGTAATACTGCTGAGACCAACTCAGCAATACGTCTGCATGAAAGGAAGGCAATGCAGAACTGAAGAAATAAAAGGACAGAAAGAAAGACACAAGAGAGGAAACAAAGATGGGACCAGGGGACTTCACAGGTTTTGAAACTGAGAGCCTCAACCCTAGTTTCTACATTGTATTTATTTGAAAGCTAATGAGTAGCTGTTTGCTACAGGAAGCAATTTGCAACATTTCCTCAATAGCAGGAAGCAACTTGCAACATCTACAACATGGTAATTTACAATAACAGGAAGCAGCTTTCAACATCTTCTACAATAACAGGAAGCAACTTGCAACATCTTTTACAATAACAGGGAACAACAAATAAGTAAGCCTTTTACCCACAACATAATATAACGCTACCTGTCTACTTCTTCCTCTGACTCCTGACTGAATCCAAACATTCTCTGTTAACAAGGATAAAATCATGTTGTATTATGGCCCATGCTGTTTCCGTTTGGCCTCAGTTCAACTAATAAAATATTTAAAGAGCCTATTTCCACATAAGTTTACTTCCACCATACCAGGGGATGGAATTTCTACATGTTTTACTCCATAACAGGAATTACAGACTTGGGCAACTTCCTCTAACTGCTAGACTTAAGACGCCTCTAGAGAAACTGCAATCAACAAGATATACATTCTTCATATGCACAAAATGAATTTTCTATGGCATATAGCATATGATATGCCAAAAAATTCACCTCAATAAATTTATAAGTATATAAATATTATAAAGCATGTACTCCAAACATAATGAGTGAAATTAAGAATGAATAAAATGAATGTTAGGAAAATTCAGAAATACATAGAAATTATAAATGAATGCCTAGATTAATCAATGCTAGTGGAGATCAAAAGGAAAATAATAAAATACATTGAGATGAATGAAAATGAAGCACAACAAAGCAAAATTGTGGATGCATATGAAGTAGTTGAGAGGGATATGTATTGCTGTAAATGCCTATATTAGAAAATAAACTCCTCTTTAGATAGCAGAAAAACAAGAGCAAACTAAACTTAAAATTAAATGAGAGGAGATACTAAAAATTAGAGGAGGAATTAATGAAGTAGAGAATACAAATAAATGAATGAAGCCAAAATTGTTTTTGTGAAAAGATTGAGATCTTAAAAATTAATGACTTCCTTAAATTTACCAAGGGGAAAAAAGAGGGTGAGCAGACCAAATTTCTAGAAAAAGGTAGTAGAGAGGATGCATAACTACAGAATTTAAAGAATTTTTAAAAAATGATTAGAAAAGAATCCTGTCAGCAAGAGAATTATAATTAATTATGTAATTTAGGTGAAGTGGATAAATTCCTAGAAAGATATGAACCACCAAAATTGATTCAAAGAGAAATAAACAATCAGAAAAGGTCTTTAACAATAAAATGATTTAATTTAATAATAATTATAAAATCCATATCAACACAATAGTCCAGGTCAATATATTTATAACTGCAAATTTTAATTTTTTTTTTGATAATTTCACCAATGCCACACAGTTCTAAATGTTGTGTACTGAAATCTGTTGAAGGAAATGCTCCAGTTATGGTTTATTTGTTTTTTTTCAGTATGCCTTGGTCCTAAGTTAATCTTTACAATATGCATTTCCAAATATATAGTAAAATCACTCTTATAATATCCAAAATATATATTCAGAGACTTATTTCTATTGCATTGAGTTTAAAGACCAATTTCTTTATAGAGTTTATGGAGCATTTCTTTATAGAAATGACATTTTGAAATATTTTTTTCAATGAATAACTGTGTTATGTCCATCTATTTGATTTGAACCCCTTTATCTCAGAATAGTCCTAAGAGCCTTTAAGAAGAGCTATTTAATCTTGTGTTTAGCCTTGATTCCTAGGTATATTTTTATATTTGAAACTTTTTCAAGTGATGACATTTTGCTCCCACTAGCTATGACCTTCCTATACGAAGAAATATAAGTAAAATTTTGGGTGCGTATAAATATTATATTTAGGAGCTTTAGTTAAATATTATTTTACTTCTCATAGTCTGTCTATACTTTTGTTTTTTTTTTAGGAAGTACTGGTGACTGAACCCAGGACCTCTTACATGGGAATCAGGTGCTCAACAACTAAGCTACATCTGCCCCAAATAGTTTGTCTACACTTTTATTTTATTTTCATTTTTTGTCTTTATTTATTTTTTTAATGTTACATTCACCCCCCTCACCACATTCCTCCCCCCATAATAGTAACCTCCTCCATCATGATGAGACATTTGAGCACTGCTGCACCTCATGGTCAATGTTCCACACCATAGCCCACACTCTCCCACAGTCCACCTAGGGGTTCATGGGAGGACATACGATGTCCGGTAACTGTCTCTGCAGCACCACCCAGGACAACTCCAAGCCCCAAAAATGCCCCACGTCCCATCTCTTCCTCCCATTCCCTACACCGGCAGCCACCATTGCCACATTCTCCACACCAATGTCACATTTCTTCAATTAATAATCACAATAGTTCATGAATAGAATATCAGTAAGTCCACTCTAATCTATATTCTATTCCTCCATCCTGTGGACCTTAGAATGGTTGGGTCCAGTCCTCATCTATATCAAGAGGGGGCTTAGATTCCAAGTGGATGCTGGACGCAATCCTCCTGTTTTCAGTTGTAGGCATTCTTGGCACCCTGGTGTGGTGGTTGACCTTCTTCACATCCATGTTAGCTAAATGGGGCAAGTCAAGTAAACCAGAGTGTGGGAGTTGCAAGTTCGTTGAGGCTCAGGGCCTGGTTATCACATGATCAGTCCAGAGATTCAGGTCCCCTGGGTATACACTAAACCCTAGCACCAACTACAGATCCAGTAAAAGTGACAGGAGAGGCTTGTGGACAAAGATCACATCTGAGTCCAGCTCCATCACACAGAAACACAAACTCCAAAGCAGGGCCAACTGACATGGCACTGAACTCCATCTGCCATGACCATAGAACCTGTGGGTCTCTGTAGCCCTCAGAAGAACCAATACCTGGTGTTGTATCTACTTTATCTGTTTCTGGGACTCTGCTCAGGTGTGCATAAGGGCAACACCTCTGATAACCTCCTGGCACTTTTTGGAGACTCATAGCCATATAAACTCATTTGTCCTTTCCATTTCCCCCGTTGATTCAGGTCAAAAAGCATTTTTAACTCCTGGTATTATATGTAGACTGAGATATTCTGCTGGTCCGAGTTCACCCTTTTATTCAAGGTCATTTTCTAGTTACATCATCAGCTGGCACTTGGTAGTAATCCCTTGGTGCCAGGGAGGCTCATCCCCGGGTGTCATATCCCATGCTGGGGGGAAGGAAACACATTTTCATGCTGAGTTTGGCTTTGAGACTGGCATTGTTAGACCTTCCTTCTTTTTTGGTCTTTGCCATTGCACTTGGGGGATTGTTTCTGTTCCTTTAGGGACTGTGATAGAGCTCCCCTGGCTAGGAACTCAGCATTCCCTCAGTTGTTGTTTTTTATTGTAACCACTATGAAAATATCCAAACATTTTTATGTACCCTAGATATATACCCTGTAGAACCTCCTGCCAACCATGTGTCCCCTGTCAATAACATCCCACAGCTGTATTCCTCCCCTGCCATTGTTGAATCTCTCTGGGATCCAAAACTTCTTCAAAAATGAAGCCCAATATATTCCCAGGTTCCATTAATAGTAAAATGGAATATAGTGATAAGTTTAAAGGCTATATATACTTTTAAACCTGTTATTTATAAGCAATCATGTCATCTATGAATATTGAGGGATTTATTTTCCTTATCTTTATTAATGTATTTACTTGCTCTCACCTCAATGAAACTGTCAAATAGAATCTGTGTCTGAAGTCATGCTTGGCCATTAACTGTGAAATTCATTCATTGTAAATAGATTTTATTAGATTTTCTTTAATTTTATAGTGATTTTTAAAACTATAACCACTTACAATTATATGCAGAAAAAGGAAATTTGGTTGTGATTATAATCTCTTATAGATACATATATTTGTTTTACCTAAATTCTTTTGCATTTCTACATCTAATTCCACAAGAGACATAGGATTGCAATTTATTTCTCTTGGGATAAATTTGCCATATTTTACCAAATTCTTCTTTAAAATGAATTTTCCTTTCATTGCAGTTGCAATAGAATGCTCAGCTAATATCCCACCAACTAGGGTCATCAATCCATGTGCATTATTCCAATAGTGTCAATGGATCTCTCTAGCCTTGACACAAATTTTTATAAAATAAGGGAGATCAGGAACAGCAGTATATAGGGTGGGTGATAAGTTTGACAATTGGTATTACCTAGAACCTTTCTCCAGACACAGAGAAGATTCTTCACCCACATCCCACAATGCTCAGATAGCAATGTAGAGAGGCACTTGGAATGATCTGACCTGGACTTTATTGGACAAGGAGAGATCCTGAGATTAGGACTTTGGAAAACATTTTCTGAAGTACTGAATACATACAAGACATGCATTTCCTTTCTTTCTCACCACTTTGTATTTGTGAAGAGAACAAAGATTTAGAGCTCAAACTAATCCTTAGACTAGAGTAGGATGTCCATGTCATCTGAGCTAGTTTCTTTTTCAGGTCCTTAGTAGCTTTAATTGGTGATGAGTCGAGGGCATAAAAGTATCCAGACTATGCCAATTTTGAGAAAAGGAAGGGGTGACAGAATAGCTCTGAGCATCAAGTTGCAGGAATCAGGTTCTACCTGCCTTCCCTGGGATCTAGAGACAGGGAAGAGAGGAGCTCTATTAGCCCACACAGAGAAAGACATGCTAAAAGCACATGCTTATGAAAATCAGCTCCTCTCCTTTCCCTTCACCTGCTGAAGAAGAGCCCACCTGTGCCTCTGTGTTTCCTCAGGGACCACCACCATGGGAACTATGCTGATCTGGGCTTCCCTCCTCATCGCTGTCAAAGGTAACCTTCCTCTTGTATCAGGTTCAGCTGTGACTACTCTACCAGTGACTGTTCAGACTTTAGTTCCTCTTTATTTTGCAGGGTGTCCTGTGTGAACTTCAGTTGGTGGAGTAAGGAGGAGATGTGTGAAAACCTGGAGGTTCTCTGAGAATCTTTTGCAAAGCATCTGGATTCACCTACACTGAATTTTGCAATGAACTGTTCTTGCCAGACTCAAAGGCAGGGACTGAGTGGGTGGTAGGAGTGAGTAAACTGACTGGAATTTCTCAGTGGTACTCTCCATCAAGGGGGATTCACAATCTCCAGGGACAACCCTACAAGCACACTCTCTCTTAAAATGACCAACCTAAATGAAGAAGACATGGCTATTACTGTGTGGGAACAACAGTGAGCAGAAGTCAGGTTGAGCCCAGACAAAAACCACTCATCCGGTCATGGGGGTGTGCTGGGCTTCAGGGGGCATTCATGACCACCAGAGGGTGCCCAGTGACCTTCTCAGGGGCAGGTGCAGAGTGGCCTGAGTTGCCTCTTTGACCCTGGGTTTTCTTGTTCCTGCCTAGCAAAATCTCCCTGAGGATCCCTTGTGGTTTCTTCCTATTTAACTCCCTGATTTCTCTCATCTTATAGTGGTCATTGTTGAATCGTGTCTCAATTCAATTTTCAGCGTTTCAATCTTCTTAGGCTTGTACTAATCACTATCTTTCAGAAGGTTGTTCCTGAACAGGGAGTCAAGTAATTTTATTCCAAGCTTAATTCCTGTGCCAAAATTTTTGCTTTTTCTACACTTTCTCGGTCACGTCTAAAAATGTAATTATATCAAGAGACTAGTGTGCATTAGGATAGTATGCTTCATTCTTCTCTTTTTATCTGTCTTTCCTGGATCTGAAATAAAATTTTAACGGTATGTATCCTCCAGTTATATTTGGGTCCAGGAGTTTTTGTCTCAGAAAGACTCTCCAAAATTCACTTTTCTGTCATGGCCAGGGAAGGAAGTATCATGAATGGACCATTAATTTCCCTCATTCTCTATGCAAAGAAACATGTATACATTATCATATTTGTCTCATGAATCAGCTTCTTGTCTACATTCTCACTCACCCAGCTCAGTTTGGGTGGGTATCTCTACTCTATAGATTATATTCTAATAGATATGTATATTGCATTGTGATTATCCAATCACCTGTTGATTGACAATGGATTATTTCCTTATTTTGTCAATTTTTAATAATGCCACTGTGAACATTTGTGTGCAAAGACCTGTTTGAGTCCCTGATTCCAATTCTATTATATCTAGAAGTGGGAATGCCAGGTCATATCACCAATATGCTTTTTTTTTTTTATTGCACAAAGATCCAAAGACACCACACTGTATTTAGCTATCATATCTCCTATCACCTTGGTGAAGGATAGCTTGGATATTATGTAGTTTTTTCAGTGTACTATTTTATAAATCGAAATTGGATCAAGGTGGTTGAAAATACTATTCATATTATCCATTTCTACCCTTATTAACTTCCTAATTATTGAACAATTACAAAAGGTGGAGTGTCAAAGTCTCCAAATAAAATATGAATTTGTTTATTTCAATTATCAGTTTCATGAACTCTTTTTCACTATGTAATTTCTCTATTACTAATAATCTTTAATCTTAATTTTGGATACTACACATTGCTCAAAATTTATATTGAGGCATACACTTTCTTTTTGTCCATGTTTTCAAGGTGTATATATACATATACACACACACACATCAATCTCCCTGCCTACCCAAATTTTACTTTTTGCCATTTGATGCAATTAAGTTTAAAGTAGTTTTCTTGTAAGCAACATATAGCTACAATAATCATTTAATCCATCAAATAAAATAGTGATTGTAATATTAATTAGTATTAATTTTCACTTTTTCTAACTTTGTTGTTGCTATAAATGTAAGAGCAAACTTTTCTCAGATTTATATATAATCAAACTGAGCAATAGCTTTTTCTATGAAAGCTGAAACCTGGAAACTTTCTGAGTACTCATGTACCTGTGAATAGATAAATATCTTTTGTTCTAAATAACCATTGGAACACCACTCAGCAATAAAATCAATGAATGCCTCGTATCCACTAAAAAGTGTTCAAGGTAAAATATTTATTCAGAGAGATAGAAACTTAATTAAAATATATACTGAACTATTAATTTTTTATAAATTTTGGAAGATGCAGACTAAATAAATAAAATTAATATCAAATGATGTCTTGAGACAGTGTTGGAAAGGGAATGATTTAGAGAAAGGAATTAAATATGTAAGTTTAATGGGTAAACACATATGTTATTACTTACCAAACGGGAAACAACAAATACGTGCACTTTATGGCATGTAATTTATATCTCAAGAAGGCTGTTGCAAATAAATCAATGCATCTGTGAGAAAGCAGCAATATAAAGACATAATGACATTTGAAATATCAGGGAATCCTACAAATTAATCTGCATGAACTCTGGAAGTCTATGTTCTTTAAGTAAAGATTGGAATGTAGCAAAATCACACTATTATTGAGAGGGAGGTTCTGAAGCCTCACATAGAATGTCACATGATAGGCTTTTGCTGGCTCATGGGAGCAGTCCAGTCTAGGAGTGGGGAGGCTAGGTGCAGACACTGGGACTTCCCACCAGATATGAGCAGCCCAGGTTAGGCCCTACAGCTCTGCTAGAGGGACCCCAGCCTTGGTATGCTCCGGTGCTCTAATTCAGTGATGGACAAAAACAGAGACCACTTGCAATGAGTTTTTTTTTTTTTCCTGACCTGAGTTTTCTTCCTACAATATTTAAAATAATTTTATGGATAACAACAAATATTGAATATATGAGTGCACTTGAATGAAAAACTTGCTATGTGTAACATTTTCCTGATCAGGATGTCTTTGTGCCTGGACATTTCCAGTGTGGGGTGCAGATGTTGGAGTCTGGGGAGGTACTTAGTACATCCAAGAGGGTCTCTGAGACTCCCCTGTGCAGCCCCTGACTCCAACCTCAGTAGGAAATGACCAAACTGGTACTGAAGACTCTCAGAAGGGGTCTGGAGTGATGGAATTTAGATGAACTAAGCAGACTCTGTGAAGGCCCAGTTCACCGTCTTAAGAGAACTATTTGTATCTGCAAATGGATGGTCTGAGAGTGAAGGATATGACCTCTTATTACTGACTAAGACAGTGAAAAGAGGCAAGGTGAGCTTAGACACAAACCTTCCCTATGAAGTGGCCACCAGGGGGCACTTAGGACCCACAGCTCAGGATGTCCGCTGTCATCTGGAGATTCCTCGAAGCGCCTGTGTGTCCTCCTCTCCCAGGAAACAGGTATTCTGACCTTTGTTCTGTGTCCCTGAGGATGTTTAGAGAGTTGAACAGATGAGAGCAGAGTCAGAAGCTTTGATGCCCATAGGCTCTGTTGAACCCAGAGGAGCCTGGCAAGGTGCTGCAGCTTCACCCCAGCTAAATCAGCCACACTGACCACAACTGTAGCTCAGCCACCCATGGTCATGAAGCCTGCTGAGGACAGTTTCTTTCTCACCTCAGATCAGCCCCAATTTCCAGCTCTTAAACAGAAGGCTTAGATACGCCCTGTTAATCTGTCTCATCCTGCCTCTGTTAACTATATGCAGACATTGAGGTTATTTGCTATGTAATTCATTTAACTAATACTGAAGAGTCAGGTTGCAGTATGCTGCTTTCAAGGCTGTGTTCCTGAAATGATTATGGAAAAAGGGATTTTAGAAACAACAGGATCAAAATTGATCAATATACAGGTGAGGTCACTGAGGCTGAGAAACCTGACCTGCTCCAGTGACACAGGTGTGACATGCCAAGGGCAGGACATGGGCAGGTATTCCTTGTTCAATAGTGCAGGACAGAGGTGAGAACAGAGGTGTGGCTCATGTAGGCTCCCACATTCTGGTTCCTGGGGTGATGCCAACACTAATAACTGTTGATAGTAGTAAATGGCTCATGTAGGCTCCCACATTCTGGTTCCTGCGGTGATGCCAACACTAATAACTGTTGATAGTAGTAAATAGCTCTGGGTTCCTACCCTAAAATTCACAAAGTTTATGCTCTGATACCTATCATGTGTCTTCTCACATGGAAGTTCATAGGTATGAGGGAAAACTCTTAGGGTTACAGGGGAAGAAGGGCTGGAACTCTGCTGGGCTTTCTGTCCCTCTGACTTCTATGATCTCAGCCAAGACCTCATCTTCAGTGTCACAGGCCTCAGGAGGGCAGCTCCAGGTAATAATCAAGGGGCTTGACTCCTGGGCAGGGAATTACCTGTAGCCATTGTGACCACATCCCTCCTGCAAACCCTTCACTTTGCTGCTGGCATGACTAGAAGCTGCATGTTATAAACTCTGGACCTCCTTGACCCATGTGGAGCTGGCTCATGTGCAGTGCTGATGCGCACAAGGAGTTCTGTGCCACACAGGGGTGCCCCTGCATAGGGAGGCCCACGCACGCAGAGTGCACCCCTTAAGGAGAGCTGCCCAGTGTGAAAGAAAGTGCAGCCTGCCCAAGAATGGAACCACACACACAGAGAGCTGAGGCAACAAGATGAAGGAACAAAAAGAGACACTGATTCCCATGCTGCTGACAACAACAGAAGCGGATAAAAAGAAGAAAATGCAGCAAATGGGCACAGAGAACAGACAACTGGGGTAGGGGTTGAAGGGGAGAGAATAAAATAATAAATAAATAAATAAACAAATAAATAAATAAATAAATAAATCTTTAAAAAAAACAAAAATGTGTACTGTCAGAGAAAGGAGGAGGTGGGCTTTTCTGAGATCCATGACTGATTTTTAAGACTTCTGTAACAAAGAATCACTAATTTGAAGACCCCTTAATGCAATATAAATGCATCGTCTTGCAATACTGCAGCCTACGAATCTATAGTCTTTAGGGGAGAATACTTCACATCCTCCTCCTTGATTCTGGTATTTTGCCCAAAACCCTGGACCTTCAATTCCTAACTCAGTCATCACATGGTGACTTCTTTGAGTCTTGTCTGTGTCCAATTCTTTCCTTCTTACAATGACAAAAATCATGTTGGATTAGAGCCCAATGTAATTCAGTTTGATCTCCCCTTAAGTAATAACATCTTTAAAGAAGTTATTTCTAAACAAGGTCACATTCACAGCACTAGCATTAGGACTTGCACATATATTTTGGGAGACAGAATTCAGTCAATAAGACCGATCTAATGCATTGGTGTGTTGATGACCCTCCACTGGCTGTCTCTAATTGTAGATCAAAGGAGGGATAATGTTCCTTAAAGTCTTGCCTAAGGAAAGTGTACTAAGGTGCAGGATGTCCCTGCAAACTCAGTTACATACAGGGAATAAACAGGTTTAGGTTATTGCTAGGAATGATAAAATAAATTGCATGAGAGGTTGACTTCAGCAATTTTAATTCTATGGTAAGTACTGAGTTGCTTTATCAAAGTCCTTTCCTAAGTTGAAATATTCACACATGTTAAGTGAGTCAAACTCATTCTGAATTATGGCATATATTGGATTGGATGCAATTTGTCTGAATTCAGTGTGGTACATTTAGCTGCTGCTTCAAGAATGCTTAAAAACTTTAGAAAATCCAATAAAAATCAAATAACAGAAGATATACATGGATAAGAATATTTATTAAGCAGATTATTGTCTGTGTACTGGTATTAAGTATTTGATAAATATGTTTATCCATTAGAGTAGAGACACACTGACAATATTACCCATGACATCCCTGTTCCTTGGCTGCATCCCCTCCATTATCACCTCCTTCAGGGAGTATTCATGGCCTAGATAAAGAAATCCCTGTACTTAGTGAAGTGGGGCCCAGGGAGTGGACTGTGTTCTCCTAGGGACCAACCAGCATCCTCCTCACAGAGTAAACCCAGAGACAAAGAACTCCCCAACACCCTTTCACCTTTACATAAAAAGTTCCTCCCACATGCAAATCATGACATGGGTGAACTGATGAAGACACAGCACACATGGACTTAAATTCAGGTCCCCCTGAAAATGGAAAATATTGTCTGCAACTCATGGGCCTCATACAAAGGAACATGAAATCCTTGTGGTTCTTCCTTTTTCTGGTGGCAGTTCCCAGATGTGAGTGCCTCAGGATTCAGACATGAAGGTAATGGGGATGATGCCTCAGAGCACATAGCTGACTTTTCTCCTTGTCCTCAGGTGTTCTGTCCCAGGTACAGCTGAAGGAGTCAGGCCCAGGACTGCTGAAGCCCTCACAGACCCTGTCCCTCACCTGCTCTGTCTCTGGATTCTCCATCACAACCAGTGGTTACTGCTGGCATTGGATCCGTCAGCCCCCAGGGAAGGGGCTGCAGTGGTTGTCAGTAATATGCTATGATGGTAGCACTAACTACAACCCATCTCTCAAGAGCCGACTTTCCACCTCAAGAGACACATCCAAGAACCAGTTCTCTGTGCAGCTGACCTCCATGACTGCTGAGGACACAGCCGTGTATTACTGTGCAAGAGACACAGTGAGGGGAAGTCAGGGTGAGGCAAGACACAAACCTCCTCATGCAGATAGAAGCTGACAGCAGGGAGTGCTCATAGCCCACCCACAGTAGAGACTCAATTTCAAGGAGGTTTGTGGAAACTGCAGGTTCCTGTAATAATATGTTTCTCTTTCTTACATAAAAACATTCAATCTCTAGGGATCCTTCACTACATCTATTCTAAGAATGCCATTATGTTTCCACATTTCTAACACAGAAAATATATTTGCAATGCTATTTTTATATTATATGATAATTTATACACACATATTAGGAGTTTTCATCATTTTGTTCTTTTGGATTAGCCTGGAAGTGTGCAACAGCTTTTTTTCTTGACATCATGCAATTAATTCTCAGTTTCAATTTCTATGTCCTGATTTTGTCCTGGCAAAATATAATAATAATACTACTTTTGAATTTCCATGTTTTTTTAGTCAATGCTGGCACAAAACATTTCATGGTAGAATAATTTATCTGAATTGAAAAGTAAAGATCCTGCTTTCTTTCCCAAAATGTAAATACATATTTCATTTCTCTCCCAGCTATTCAGGATTATTGACACCCTGGCTCAGCTCAACACCACAATGTAGAGTCCCATGATCTCAGTGTAAAGGAACAGAGAAAAGATGCAGGCTGGCATGATCCTAGGCTGCATTGTCCAGGAGTCTTATCTTGTTTTCTCCATCATAGGCAGGGCTTATTGTGGCTGTAAATGATCCAAATGAAAAGCAGAGTGAATGTGAGAGGTCAGCTAGTCTGATGGACTTGTAACAACTACCCACTTCTTACTGCTGGTGGATGCCTCAGAGCCTCCTCTATTGTCAGGAACCCTGGGAAGGCCTTCCTGAGCCAGCACCTGTGAGGAAGGTATGCAACTCTCCTCAGAGAAATGAGAAAAAGAAATGCAGGGTAGGGTTTGTTTGAACCCTAGTTTCTTGTCTGAAAGGCTGTTTTTTTCCTCAAGAGAGCCTCAGGATTACTTGCCTCACTCATTCCCTGGAACTGTATTCTGAAAGCTGCACTTGTGCTGTCCCTTGAGGAGCTCTGTATTTCCAGGGTGGACCCAGACCTCGGAGATATGAGCCCTGAAGAATGACACCTAGATTAGAATTAGGTGAGACAACAATAAACAGGACAGGAAGGTCCTGTGATTAGTGTCCAGTCTCTTCCATTCTTGTACCGAAAAGACTTGATATCCTTGCCATTGGGTGAGCTCCAGGAATCCCATGATGCTTGTTAGGTGACTGGTTTCCAGGGAAGTATTGTATTCATTCTATATTGTGTTAGTGGAGGTGGAGATACGAATATCAAAATGTAATAGACATGAGATTATTCTAATATGATCTGTGAGGCAACATTGTAGAATTTTCAGAAAGTTTGATAGATCAAGCCCTCTCCTCGCTGAGGTTCAACTCTGACTCTACCATATACCTTTACACTGCTAAATCTGAGGATATGAGTTTCAGACATGCTGTGTAATAACGAACAGTTGCACAACTGTTGTTAATATGTGTACTGTATACTTTCTTTTTGCCCCAGGGTGATCTGCATACTTTTTTATTTTTTTAAATTTAATTTTTATATTTTTTATTTTTTTATGAGATACTGGGGATTGAACCCATGTCCTCATATATGGGAAGCAGGCACTAAACCAACTGAGCTACTGCTGCTCCTAATTTTTATTTTTATAAGAGAAGTTAAGAGCTTACAAAAAGTCATGCATAATGTATAGAGTTCCATGCATCACTGTTCCTCCAATCCTTTACATTGTTGTGGAGTAATTGTTACAGATTATGAAAGAACATCATCAAACTATTTCCATTCACTATGGTGCACAGCTGTATACATTCCTTTTAATGTGTTCTTCCCTATATTTTTCACTGACATTGTATAAATTTAATTAGTTAAGCATAAGAGCCTCAATGCCCACAAAGATGTATGGTTTAAGAACCACATGCAATGGGAGCAGTGGGAATCCAGAATGTGGAAGTGGTTCTGGGAAAGTTGAGGGCCTTCATGGCTTCCTCTAAACTCCAGTTTCCAGGGAAGATCCAGATGCATAAAGAAGCTGCTCATATCTGTATTCTGAGTAAGAAAACATAAGAAAAAAAACTTTCTTCACAGTTAGAAATGTCAATTTCCAACATAGAAACAAGCTGTACAAATTCTGCTTGCAGCTACATCATCCAATAGTGTTCCCTTTATTGACAGGTGGTGAAAAATTACATGGACACTACAGTGTGAAAACACCTGGGAAGTTTGCAGTGAAAAAATGAAACACATGGACATACTAAGGACTGAGTCTCAAATCAACCCAGATGAGGAGTCAATGGGACCCCACACTCTGTAATGTGTGCTGCTCAATGACCTCTCATCTTGCCTAGAGCAGGATGTTAGGATGAAGAAAGCTGTAAACTCATTAAACAATGTCCTCCTTAGAGAGAAGAGGAAGTAGAAACCAGGTAATTCCCTATCATAGTAGGGCTCTCAGGGCATTCAGAATTAACATCCACCATCAAAGATCTCTCTCTGTGGACTGATAGCTTCTCTGAACTGGAGTGGCACCTGGGCTGGCATTCTGGTTTGGAAGTAGAACACTTCCTTTCTAGTTTCTGAGGTCTACACATGGAAGGATATTTCATCCCAGGTTAAATCATCCACAGAATGTCACCAATACATGATAAGATGATATAGATGGGAGACTGGTAACCTATGTACAGATATTATATAGGTAGGTTTATGGGTATTATTTGAGGCTGCAGTGAGTTAAGAGTTATGAGCAATTTGAGATGAGCTAAATTTATTTTGTTTGAGATGCACATGTTAAAGGGGACCTTGAAAATGTGATTAATTTAAGGACCTTGACATGGGAAAATTATCCCAGACTGCCCAGGGAAGCCCTTAAAGTCATCACAATTTCCCGCATGAATAGGGAGCAGGGAAATATACTAATTCAGAATAAGGAGCAAGTTGATGACCTAAGCATGATTCTTCCTTGCTGACTTTGAAAATGAAGAAAATGAACATGAGCCAAAGAATAAATCTCTGAAAGTGGGAAGGACAAGAAAAGTTAATTTCCCCTGGTTACTCCAGGGAGAGCAAGTCTTCCTGTGGACCCCCTGCCTTTGCTATAATGAATCTACTTCAGAAGTCTGGGTGCCAGAACAATAACAGAATAAATGTGTGCTGTATAGTATTGTGATTCTTTGTTACAGCAGTCATGAAAAACACAATATTTAGTGCAAGTTAATATGTGTTGTTTACCCACCTGCTCTCTCTCCACATAAGGTGAATCCATGATGGAAAGTAAAACATGTTGTTCATGAAACCTTGACCCCTCCACACAAGCAGTGTGAGAGGATTGGTGTACATGTCTGCGAAAATTAAAATAACATCTGTGCTGACTCCATTGAATGCTCTGGCACATAATAACTGAAAATCACTGTAGATCATGTAAAAAGGCTTCCTCAATGAATTTTTTGAAATATCTGAATACATGCAATATAAAGTCACCTCATCTCAACATCCCCAAAATATCAATAATGACACCATCAACACAAACCCCAAATCTCATCTCAATCTCATCACTGGGATGAATGGGACACAGTGTTGGAGAAACCACAATGATGATAAGTCTCGATTGGAGCCAGAATTATCTCCAGATTTTTCAGGTATAACTATTTTTTTTTCAGGGATTTTGTCAATTTTTTTGTCTTTATTTATATTTTTAATGTTACATTAAAAAATATAAGGTCCCCATATACCCCCCACCCCCCTCACCCCATTCCTCCCCGCATAACAACAATCTCCTCCATCATCATGACACATACATTGCACTTGGTGAATACATCTCTGAGCACCACTGCACCACATGGTCAGTTGTCAATACCATAGCCCACAGTCTCCCACAGTCCACCCAGTGGACCATGGGAAGTCATACACTCTCCAGTAACTGTCCTTTCAGCACCACCCAGGACAACTCCAAGTCCCAAAAATGCCCCCACATCACATCTCATCCTCACACTTCCTAACCCTAGCAGCCAACATTGCCACTTTTTCCACACCAATGCCACATTTTCTTCGATTACTAATCACAATAGTTCATGAATAGAATATCAGTAAGTCCACTCTAATCCATTCTCTATTCCTCCATCCTGTGGACCTTGGAATGGTTGTGTCTACTCCACAACTATATCAAGTGGGGGCTTAGATTCCACATTGATGCTGGATGCAACTCTCCTGTTTTCAGTTGTAGGCACTCTTGGCTCCCTGGCATGGTGGTTGACCTTCTTCACATCCACATTAGCTGAGTGGGGTAAGTCCAATAAACCATAGTGTAGGAGTTGCAAGTCTGTTGAGACTCAGGGCCTGGCTTTTACATGGTCAGTCCAGAGATTCAGGTCCCCTGGGTATACACTAAACCCCACCACCAACTACAGATCTGGAAAAATAACAGCACAGGCTTGTAAACAAAGATCACATTTGATTCCAGCTCCATCACACAGAAACATAAACTCAAAGTAGGGCCAGCTGTCATGGCACCGAACTCCATCTGCCATGACCATAAAACCTGTGGATCTCTGTAGCCCTTAGAAGAAACAATACCTGGGGTTGTATCTACTTTATCTGTCTCTGGGACTCTGCTGAGGTGTGCATAAGGGCAATCCCTCTGAAAACCTCCCAGCTCTTTTAGGAGACTCATAGCCATATAAACTCATTTTTCCTTTCCATTTCCCTCTTTGATTCAGATCAAAAATCATTTTTAACTCCTGGTATTATATGTAGACTGAGATAGTCTGCTGGTCCAAGTTGACCCTTTTATTCAAGGTTATTTTCTAGTTACATCATCAGCTGATACTTGTTAGTAATCCCTTGGTGCCAGGGAGGCTCATCCCCAGGAGTGGTGTCCCATGCTGGGGGGAAGGCAATGCATTTACATGCTGAATTTGACTTTGAGACTGGCTACATTTGACCAACATGGAGGCTTTCAGGAGGTAATTCTTATGCACCCTGTAGCTCTAGGCCTTGTTCTTATTTCAGGTGCACAGGCTCACAAGCACTGTCATTAGTATCAAGGGCTCATTGTTGGACCTTCTTTCTTTTTTGGTCTTTGCCATTGCACTTGGGGGATTGTTGCTGTTCCTGTCTTCTGTTTTTTGATAGCTGCCAGTCTATGGGAGTAAGATGGTATCTCATTATAGTTTTGATTTGCATTTTCCTAATAGTGATTTTGATCATTTTTTTTTCATGTTCTTTTTAGCCATTTGTATTTCTTCTTTGGAGAAGTGTCTGTTCAAATCTTTTTCTCATTTTTTAAATTGGTTGTTTGTCTTTTTATTTTCAAGATATAGGGGTTCTTTGTATATGCAGCATATAAGTTTCCTAACATATATATGGTTACCAAATATTTTCTCCCATTGTGTAGGCTCTCTTTTCACTTTCATGACAAAATCATTTGATGTGCAAAATGCTTTAATTTTGCAGAAGTCCCATTTATCTATTTGTTCTTTTGATGCTTGTGCTTTGGCTGTGAATTTCATGTCTTCTTGAGCAGGTTAGTTAGGGAATAAAGTGATGGATCTGAAAGTTAGCAGAAAAAAACACAATCAATGAACATGTGACCTTCAGTACCCCCAAGATGACTGCTGGAAGACCCTTGTGAGAAATTCCATTTGGAAAGAGATTTCCTCTGGTAGTCAGGAGAATCCCCTGATATTCTCCCAGGGACTATCCTAGGGCATTGACAGTTGGGGTAATCAATCAAAACAGTGAAAACTGGGAATTCTTCCCTGTAATTAGCAAAGGGGTGGAACATTAATGGTTCAAACGGTAAGTGCAAAGGCCAAACCAACCCTGGTCTTGTCTTTTTCCCCATTTCATAGAACACCATGCAAGTAAAACCTGGGCATTTATAATCTGTAATGAGGAATTGTTGTCTCTTAATCAGCACAAATAATCTCTTTTTAATTCCTTCCTCTCTATCTGGGACTCATAATCTGTTTTTTTCTCCTATTTCAATTGACACCCTTCCTTAATTAATTACTTGCCAAAATAACCTGGCTTGCTCTTGAAATTCATATCTTGTAACTTAGCCAGGAACCTAGAAAAATCCAACAACAATCTTAATATCCTTTATCTCTTTAGTCATATTGGCCTTTATAGCAGCTTGATATGGTTTGTGAATTCCAGAAATAGATATTGAATTATGTTTTTTAACTGGTGTGCTCCTCTTGGCATGATTAAATTATGATTTGGGCTCTGATTGGGAGTTATCAGTAAGATGTTGTGTCCCTGCCCATTTGGTCAGCAGGGAACCACAGATAAAACACCACCACAGAGCAGAGTATTTAATCAGAGTTTTGATGTTGGAGTCTTGAGCTGGAGCCCAGGAAGTAAGCACAGAGAGGCACTTGATTGTGACAAAAGAGAGAAGGTCCAAGAAGAAAAAAAAGCTTTTCACCAATAATCTACAGCCAGCCTTGTGGAGATAACAGAGGAGCTGAACTCAGAAAGAGGCAAGCCCTGGGGAGAAAGGAATCCAGGAAGCTTGAACCCTTCCATACATTGGCAGCCAACTTGCTCTAATGCATGTCAATAGACTGCTGAGGAAGGTAACTTGCACTTCATGGCCTTTTACTTATAAGATTCTACCACAACAAAATCCCTTGTGAAAACCAACACATTTCTGGTATTTTGCTTCAGCAGCCCTTTGACTAACTAGTACAGAATTTGGTATCATAGAGTGAAGTCCTGCTTTTCAGTTACGAAAATGTTGGAATGGTTTTATAAATAGGTAAGGAGCATTTTTTAGAGGAATTGTGAGATACTTGATGGAATATCTCTAGCTTGGAGGGAGGTGGGGCAAGATGACATCTATCTATCCTGCAAAAAATTGACTGAGTAGGACAGAATCCTGCCGAAGTGAGCTGTTTTGGGAATCCACAAAGCAAGAGGTTTCTGGACATCAGTCTGGAGAGAGTGTGACAAAAGGAGTGCTTACTCAAGGTGCTACAGGCAGTGTTTCTTGTTTGCTGTGTTTCCTCATTCTTGATTTCCTCCTTTCTGTGTGTATTGATTGTGAATACCAATGCTATCCCCTTTCTTTTACATTTTTCTAACTTCCACCTTCTGTTGTTTTCTTACATTCCATCTCTTTGTTTTGTCCCCAATTTTTTAGTTTTTATTTCTAACACCTTTATTCTATTTTCTTTTATTCACTCTTTATGTTATTTTCTTTTCTTTTACCTTTCCCTCTCTCCTGACCACACTGGCCTTTTAATTCAAACCTTATTCTTCTCCATATTAAGTTTACCATCTCATTATATGTACTCTACTTTTTTATTGTTATAACTACACAACTTACATGAGATTAATATTCATTCTCCTAGCTTTCACATGGTTCTTCTGCTAACATTTAATATCAATACTACTATTACACTTTTTCTTTTCTGATCTCATTTGCATTGCCTGGCTCTAATATTTTCCTTCAAGAGAACTTAGACAACAAAAAGGAAATAGAATAAGAAGAACAAAATATCAAAGAGAAGACAACACACACACACACACAAAGCTCATAAATAAAACTCAAGAATAGATGGAGAAAGTAATCAACTGAACAAACCCATCAAGATAAAATGATGACCAGAGGTTAAAAAAAGCTATAAACAGTAAGAATAACCAGGAAATACTGACCCAATCCAATGAGCAAACTGAAATCCAGGAAGAGGAGCAGAACACTGAGTAACTAATCAAAACTCTCAAAACAAATATCATAGACCAATTTAATGAAGTGAATGAAGAGATTAAGAATATTATGAAAAATTTGGAGAGCAAACAAAAGAAATTGTAAACATATGCAAAAAGATAATGGATATGATGGTAATGAATGGCACAATCCAAGAAATCAAAATTACACTCTCAACAAATAACAGGAGATTTGAAGAGGCAGATGAAAGAACTAGTGTTATGGAAGACAGTACATCTGAACAACAGAATTGATCAATAAAATATAGAAAAAAACCAGCAGCTACTTAGGGACCTAAGTGACAATGCAAAATGCAAAAATATGCACATTATAGGCATCCCAGAAGGAGAAGAGAAGAGAAAGAGGACAGAAATGGTTTTGGAGAAAATAATGGCTGAAAATTTCCCAAACCTATTGAAGGAAATGGTTGTCCATGTCCAGTATGCACAACATACCCCAAACAGCATAAATCCCTACAGACCTACCCCAAGACATATATGTATATATATATATATATATATATATATACATATATATAAATTTATCCAATTCTCAATACAAAGAGAAAATACTGAAAGCAACTAGAGGAAAAAAAAAACAACAACATCACATACAAGGGAAGCCCAATAAGATTAAGAGCTGATTTCTACTACAAAATTATGGAGGCAAGAGGGCAGTAGTATAACATAGTCAAGATATTAAAAGATAATAAGTTCCACCAAGAACACTCTCTCCAACAAAGCTGGGATTCAAAAATGATGGAGAATTCAAAATATTCACAGATAAACAGAAACTAAGATAGTATGCCAACAAGAAACCTGCCCTACAAGAAATATTAAAGGAAGTTCTGTAAGAGGAAAGAAAAATAAAATTAAAAACAGGAGAGACAGTGTTGGAGCAGAGTGTAAAAACACCTTAAAACACAAAAAGAAAAAACAATATATGACAAACCCAAATCCAAAGAAAATATGGCTAATGCAAATAATTCCTTGAGAGAAATAACACGGAACATCAATGGATTAAACTCACCTATCCAGAGACACAGATTGGAAGAATGGATAAGGAAATATGACCCATCTATATTCTGTCTACCAGAAACACATCTTAGACCCAGGGATTCAAGGATATTCAAAATGAATATCTGAAAAACAATCTAAAAATCAAACAAAAACCAAAAAAGGCAGGAGTTACTATATTAATATCAGACAAAATAGACTTTAATTGCAAAACTATTGTGAGAGACAAACATGGACACGACATATTTGTAAAAGGGGTAATCTTTCTAGAAGAAAGAAAAATCAAACTTTTATGCTCCTAACCAGGGCATTTCCAAATATGTGAGGCAAACACTGGAGAAACTATATGAAAGAGCCCTCTGCCCTGCCCCTCTCCTCCCTTCTTCGTCCTGCCTTCTGCTCGCTGCCACATTGATACTTCTCCATCTGCTTCTCTCAGCTACTCTTCTCCTGGCCTGCCAACTAGTCCCTTTTTTGCTTTTTTTCTTCCCGACTATACCATCTGCAACTGGCACCTAACGTCATCATATCCATTACGTCTCCTCTGCGCCGGAAGGAGAACCAGAGGCGGCTTTTGGAATTACGGTAGCCGTGTATATACAAGATAATGTACTGGGAATCTCTTGGGTTGACTGTACCCAGATCCCCATTTTGAACAGCGGTAGTGTCTTGGATTACTTCTCAAAAAGAAGCAATCCTTTTTACGACAGGACGTGTAATAATGAAGTAGTCAGGATGCAGAGACTAACATTAGAACATTTAAATCAGATGTTTGGAGTGGAGTCCATCCTTTTACATGCTCAAGAGCCCATTCTTTTCATTGTTGGGAAGCAACAGCGGTATTCCCCTACCTAAGCTATTCCACTGGCTGATTACTATCATTGCTGGAGTTATCTATCAGGCACCAGACTTGGAATCAGTTATAAACTCCAGAGTTCTTACTGCAGTGCATGGCATTCAGTCAGCTTTTGATGAAGCTATGTCAAATTGTCGATATCATCCCTCCAAAGGATATTGGTTGCACTTTAAAGATCATGAAGAAGGAAACGGACTTGGCTCAGTGGTTAGGGCACCCGTCTACCACATGGGAGGTCTGCGGTTCAAACCCCTGGCCTCCTTGACCCGTGTGGAGCTGGCCCATGCACAGTGCTGATGCCACGCAGGGGTGTCCCCCGCGTAGGGGAGCCCCACATGCAGGGGGTGCACCCGTAAGGAGCGCCGCCCAGCAGGAAAGAAAGTGCAGCCTGCCCAGGAATGGCACCGCCCACACTTCTCAGGCGGCTGAAGACAACAGAAGGGACAAAGAAACAAGACTCAGCAAATAGACACAGAGAACAGACAACTGGGGGAGGTGGGGGGGGAATTAAATAAATAAATAAATAAAAAATCATGAAGAGCAAGATAACATCAAACCTAAAGCCAAAAGGAAAGAAGAACCTAGCTCTATTTTCCAGAGACAACGAGTGGATGCTTTACTCTTGGATCTTAGACAAAAATTTCCACCCAAATTTGTGCAGCAAAAGTCTGGAGAAAAACCTGTCCCAGTGGATCAGACAAAGAAAGAGTCAGAACCTGTACCAGACGCTGTAATATCTGACGAGAAGGAGACCACAAAGAATGTTCAACAGATAATAAGCACTAAAGGCCCCCTGAGAAACGGATGAGACTCCAGTGAGTGATGGACAAAACTCCTTTTTCCGTTATTATCATAACTTACTTCTGTGGCAGGCTCTTGAACTTTAAAATACTTTGTCACAGTCCTTTCCTTTATATGGAATGTGCTGTTCTTAAAGAAAGGGTGTTATTCCATCATATTTTCTCTATGAACTTGTCTTATGTATCTTTTGTTAAAAATGGAAAAAACACATGTCCATCAATAGATGAATGGATAAACAAAATGTATAGACATGCAATGGGATATTATTCAGCTGTAAAAAGGAAGGAAATTCTGATACATGCTACTACATGGATAAACCTTGAAGGTATGTTATATTAACTAAAATAGACGCAAGAGGACAGATATTGTGTTATTCCACTTATATATGAAATATCAGAATATGCACATTCACAGAGAGAAAACAGTGGAAATTACCAGGAACAGGGGAAAGTGGGTGTTTTAGTTTTCTAGATTGCTTACAGCAAATACCAGTTTTACTACATTACCACACATCCTTAAATAAAGCGTTCAGCTTGAACAGTGGGAATGTATTGGCTTACAGTTTTGAAGCTGAGAAAATATCCAAGTTAAGGCATCTTCGAGGCCATACTTTCTTCCCAAAGACTGGCTGCCAGCGATCCATAGTTCCTTGCCACATGGTAAGGCACATGGTAGCATCTACTGGTCTCTCTCTTCTTTTCTGAGTTTCATTGATTTCAGCTTCTTGCTTTTTTTTTTTCTTTCTCTTTGTATTCATTCTGTTTATAAAGGACTCCAGTAACAGGATTAAGACCCATCCTAAATGAGGTGGGTCACCCTTTAGCTGAAGTGGTCTCATCAAAAGGTCCTACTTAAGAATGGGTTTTCAATAGGTTAATACATAATGAATACAGGGTTTTTGTTTGCAAAGTTTGTTAATGGATGGTGGTGATGAGCATAATTTTGCCACTGAATCTAATGCTTGGGAGTAGATGAGATAGGAAATTTTATTTATTATATATGCTATCACAATTAAAATTTTAAAAAGTGAGACTAAGACAATGACAGTTAAATGCAGTACATGGTCATCGACTGGAACTAATGATGGAGGAGAAAATGCTCTAAAGGACATTATTGGGACAACTGAAAAAACATATGGACTTTATGCTTTGTATCAATGTTAAATTTCTAAATTTGATAGCTGTAATTAAGGTGGTTACATAAGTTAGAGTCTTTGTTCTTAAGAAATGTACATGGAAGTGTTAAGTGTTAGAAAAGCATGATGCATGTAACCTACTCTCAAATGTTTAAAAAGATAGATACAACAAATGTGGCAAAATGCTAATAGTTGGTAAGTTTGGGCGTCTGGGTGGGGAGTGTGTTGGAGGTCTATATATCATTACTTTATTTTGCAGTTTTCCTGTAAGTTTGAAGTTATTTCAAAATAAAAGGTAAAAAAACTATGTGAAAGAATAGAAGCCTCCACAAATATAGTGAAAGATTTTAATACACAACTATCACCATTGTACAGAACATGTCAACAGAGAGTCAATAAGGAAACAAAGACTTTGAACCATACATTAGAGGAATTGGACCTAATAAGCATATACAGAACATTTCACCACAATACAGCAGGATGAACATTCTTCTCAAGTGCACATGGTCATTATCCAAGATAGGCCACAGAGAACAACTCAATGAATTTAGAAATATTAAAATCAGACAAAAAGATTTCTCTGACCACAGTGGGATGACACTGGAAATCTACAAGGGTCAGAGATCTAAATTAGGTACCAAGAATGGAAGTAAACCAACACACTCTTAGATAAACAGTAGGTCAAGGAGGAAAACTCCAAATAAATCAATAACTACTTTGAAACTAATGAAAATAACCACAGAACATATTAAAACATCTGGGATGCAACAAAAGTTGTACTGAGAAGGAAATTCAAAAGCATAAATTCATGCATCAAAAGAGAAGAAAGAGCTAAAATTGAAGAACTACCTGCACAATTGGAAGAATTACTAAAAAAAAAACCTACAAACTAACCCCAAAGGAAGAAGAAAGACAGCAATAATAAAGATCAGAGCAGAACTAAATGAAATAGAAAATAAGAAAGGGATAGAAAAAATAAACAAAACTAAGAGTTGTTCTTGTGAGAAGATCAATAAAATTCACAAACCCTTAGTTTGACTACAAATAAATTAAAAAAAAGGAGAGAGAAGATGCAAATGCACAAATTAAGAAATGAGAAACTGACCCCACAGAAATAAAAACAATCATAAGAGTATACTTTGAAAATCTATATTTTAACAGAAGGACAATATGGAGGAAATGGATAAATTCCTAGAAATACATAAGAAACCTACGTTGATAAAAGAAGAAATTGATGATCTCAACAAATAAATCACAAGTAAGGAGAATCAGTCATTAAAAACAGGGGGGAGTGGTGGGGTGGGGGTGGTGGGGTTGAACGGGTCCTCATATATTTTTTTAATGTAATATTTTTACAGAATCAATAATAAAAAATAATAAATTAAAAAAAAAAAAACAAAAACAAAAAACCTCCCAACTAAGCAGATCCCTGGGCCAGATGGCTTCACCATTGAATTCTACCAAACAATCCAGAAAGAACTAACACCAATTTTGCCTAACCACTTTCAAAAAATAGAATAGAAAGGAAAATTGCCTCACTCACCAATGATGACAATGTTACCCTAATAACAAGACACAGTCAACACAATAATGTAAATTTAGAGACTAATCCTCTATTGAACCTAGAATTGAAAATCCTGAACAAAATACTTGGTAATCATATTCAACAACACGTTACATGAATTATGCACCATGACCAAGTAGATTTCATACCTGGTATGCAAAGATGGTTCAACATAAGAAAATCAATTAATATAATATAGCACATAAACAGATCGAAAGAAAATAATCACATGATCATATCTATAAATGCAGTAAATGCATTTGATAAAATATAACACACTTTCTTGATGAAAACTGTAAAATACAGGAATAGAGGGAAACTTTCTGAACATGATAAAGGGCATATATGAAAAACCCAAGGCTAACGTCATTTACAATGTTGAAATCCTAAAAACTTTCCCTCTGGGATCAGGAACATGCCAATGATGCCGACTATCACCCCTCCTATTTAACATTGGGTTAGAAGTACTGGCTTAAAAATTGAGACAAGGACCAGATATAAAATGCATCTGAATTGGAAAAGAAGAAGTAAAAATTTCAAGATTTGCTGACGACATGATCCTATACATAGAAAGCCCTGAGAAATCTGCAACAAAGATTCTAGAACTTATAAATGAGTTTAATAAAGTCACAGGTTATAAGATCAATGCACAAAAACCAGTAGCATTTCTGGAACACCAGTAATGAGCAATCTGAGGGGGAAATCAAGAAAAAAATAGCATTTACAATAGTAAATAAAATTAAAATACCTAGGAGTAAATTTAAGTAAATTTATACACAGAAAACTACACAACACTGTTAAAAGAAGTAAAAGAAGATTTAAATAAATGAAAGAATATACCCTGTTCATAGATAGAATGATTAAATATCTTGAAGATGTCTATCCTACCAAAACTGATCTACAGATATAATGCAATTTCAATAAAAATGAATATAGCATTTTTTACTGAAACAGAAAAAGTAAGTTTTAAATGTATTTGGAAAGGAAAGAGGCCCCAAATAGCCAAAGACATATTGAAAAAGAAAAAAATTAAGTGGGAAGAATCACACTACCTGACTTTATACATACTACAAAGCAACAGTGGTCAAAATGGCATGGTATTATAGGCACCAGGATAGACCTACTGACCAATGGAACCGAATTGAGTGTTCTCATACACATCCTTACATATACAGTGACCTGCTATTTGACAAGAACACCAAGCCCACTCAAGTGGGAGAGAATGGCCTCTTCAACAAATGATGCTTGGAGAACTGGATATCCATATGCAAAAGAATGAAAGAAGATTACCATCTCACACTTGAAACAAAAGTTGACTTGAGAGGGATTAAACACCTAAATATAAGAGCCAAGACCAGAAAGGTCTTTGAAAACAATGCAGGGATACATCCTTAGGAACTTGTAATAGGAAATGGCTTCATGAACTTCACACCCTGAGGATGAGAAGCAAAATAATGAATAGATAAATGGACCTCCTAAAAATTAAACTCTTTTGCACCTCAAAGGAATTGTAAAAAAAGTGAAAAGACCACCTACTCAATTGGAGAAAATATTTTGTAAACATATATCTGATAGGAGACTAATATCCTGCATATGTAAAGAAATCCTATAAGCTCAAAAATAAAAAGGCAATCAGCCCTTTTAAAAAATGGGCAAGAGATTTGAACACTTCCCCAAAGAAGAAATAAAATGGCTAAAAAGCACATGAAAAATGCTCAAAATCACTAGTTATTAGGGAATTGCAAATCAAAACTACAATGGTATACCATCTTATTGCCATTAGACTGGCGGCTATTAAAAAAAAAAGACCATGTGTGTTGGAGAAGATGTGGAGGAATGGGATTTTTATCCACTGCTGATGGGAATGCAGAAGGATCCAGCCATTCTGGAAGACAGTTTGGTGTACTAGAATCCCACTGTAGCTCCTCCTCCTGCTGCAGGCAATGAGTGCACACTCTGGCATTTGGTCAACAACAAGAGAAAAAGTTACGGTAAAGGGATACATTCACTTGAACTTTCTGAACCAGGTTCTGTGCTAAAAAGTTTACAGTCATCATCTTAAGTCAGTGTCACAGCTTCCTTGAGGGCAGCTATGATCCCATTTATGCATGGAGAGACTGAGGCTAAGAGAGGTCAGAGTACCTGCCAGAGCAGAAACAAAAGCCCAGGCCTGCCTGATTCCTGAGTCTATGCTCCCAACCACTCCAGGGATATTGTCTTGGGTCTTAGCTGGCCAATTTTTAGGTATCTGAAGAGGTAGTGACTCTTCCCTATCTCCTGGAGGTGGCCCAGTGTGTGGCAGCCACAGCCTTCATCACTGGACCATTCTTCCTTGTGGCTAACTTTAGTCCTTCCTACTACCAGAGGAAGCCCTTTCTTTTTTGCCCTACTCTGGAAAGGATTACTAGTATTTATAAACTAACCTTTCAAGTAGAAAAGAAAATCTCCTTCAACTCTTTATTTTGACAAATGTCAAACCTACACAAGAGTTAAAAAAATAGAACAACAATCACCCTTCACCTGGATTCCCTCCTTATTATTAAAATTTTGTTTGTCATGTTTAGATTTTCCAATTTTCTATCTACAGTTTTTTTTTAGATTTATTTCTTTCTCCCCCTTCCCTCCATTGTCTGCTCTCTACATCCCTTCACTGTGTGTTCTTCTGTGCTTGCTTGTATTCTCATTAGGTGGCTCTGGGAACTGATTCTGGGACGTTCTGGAGTGAGAGAGAGGCAATCATTCTCTTTTGCCACCTCAGGTCTCTGCTCTGCTGCATCTTTTATTGTCTCTCCTCTGTGTCTTTTTGTTGCACCATATTGCTGTACCAGCTCTGCACAAGGACCAGCACTCCTGCACAGGGTAGCACCCCTATGTGGGGCAACACTCCTTCACAGGCCAGCACTCCGCATGGACCAGCTCACCATACAGACCAGCTTGCCACATGGGCCAGCTTGCCTTCACCAGTAGACCCTGGGTATCAAACACTGGATCTCCTATATGGTAGATGGTTGTCCAATTGTTTGAGC
This sequence comes from Dasypus novemcinctus, assembly GCF_030445035.2. NCBI lineage: Eukaryota > Metazoa > Chordata > Mammalia > Cingulata > Dasypodidae > Dasypus > Dasypus novemcinctus. The sequence goes on along the minus strand of NC_080691.1, from coordinate 56,181,695 downwards.
CACATCTGCTTCCCTCTATCTATACTCTTTATTTGCTCATCTCTTTGAGAATAATTTTCAAACTTCATGCCCCATCACCCCTAAATACCTCAGCCTTATTCCTCCAAAGGATTTTCTCTCATATAGCCACAAGACCATTATCACAACTACGAAAATTAGCAATAATTTCATAATATCACTTTTTATAATGCCTATGTTCATATTTCTCCAATTCCCCAAAAACGCTGTTTTATAGATATTTCTTCTTAAATTGGGGGTTCCAGTGACATTTATGCATTGCATTTGGACATCATGTTTCTTTTGTCTCCTTGCATCTAGGATAGGTTTCATTACAAGGACATTTTTGAAGTGTTCAGACTAAAATGAAATCTCATTTTGTCCTCCTTTCCTCAGAGGAAAATATAGGATATTAGTGTGGTAGAGCAGAAATGAATCACATTGAGAGAAAATGAAAAAAAAATATGTTTTGAGTTCAATGCTCTACCTTCTTCTTTGGATGACAAGTACTCACTCTCCCAGGAGCAGCAGAGTGCTTTACTAAGCCATCTGCTCTTCTACCTGAAAAAACCTTCCGTGGCTCCCCCTGGCCTCCAGATGAAACTCAGAGGCCTTCACGTGTTCAGAGGTGGTGCCAGCCCTGGTCACCTCTCCAGCGTCCTTCTCATCATATCCCCACATGGACTCTCCACTTAGTCACCCAGAATCAGTTCTTGTTCCCATCACATTCACCCTTTCCTAGGAATCCCTTGGAGAATACCCATATATTCTCAGATACCCATGTTCATCTTTCTCAACCATTGCTTCTTCTAGGAACCAGTCTTTCTTTTCTGGAATAAATACACCTTTGTCATGGTATACCATTCTTTTAATATGCTGTTAGATTCAGTTTTCCAGCATTTTGTTTATGGTTTCTGCATCTATATTCATAAGGGGTATTGGTCTGTAATTTTCTTTTCTTGCAATGTCTTTATCTGGGTTTGGTAACAGGGTAATGCAGACTTATAGAATAAGTTAGTTAGGAAGTATTCCCTCCTCTTTTATTTTTTATCAACAGTTTTTATGGGAAGAGTTTGAGAAGGGCCTATAAGACATCTATTGAGTAAAATAAGCCAGATACAAAAGGAAACTTATTTTGCCATTTCACTTATATGAAAGACCTAGAATAAGCAAAACCATGGAGACAGTAAGTAGATTCCAGGGACTAGGGGTGTGGGAGAAAGGATAAGCAGCGGTGGTCAGAGGAGCTATTGTTTCAATGGATGCAGAGAATCTGAGGAGATGAAAAAAATTGGGTAATGGATGTTGGTGATGGCAGCAAAACATTGTGAATGTAATGAATACCACTGAATTGAACACCAAAAGTGATTAAAATGGAAAAATTTTGTTATATATATGTTACTACAATAAAAAGTTAAAAAAAGAAGAAGCTACAGTAATCAAGAGAGTGTGGTACTGACATAAGGTGAGACAAAAAGACTAATGGACTAGAATTGAGTGTTCATAAATAAACCTTCATATCCATGGCCAAATGATTTCTGATAAGGTTACCTCTACTTTATCATGAATTTTGTCCATGAGGGCACTGGCTCACTATCTTCCTTTCCCGCCCCCCCCTTCCCCATTTCCTGTAAACCTATCTTCCAGACTCTAGCTCTCTGAGACAGGTTGACTTGCTTAATTCATATCAGAAAGGTCATGTATTATTTGCCTTCAATGCCTGGCTTGCTTCACTCCAAGGGGAGGGGAAGAGGGGAATAGACTAGATGGAAGAGGTGGTAACTGGGGGACAGTGGAAGTGTTCGGCATGACCCTGAAATGATGGAAAGAGGCCATGGTAAAATTCACCAAAATTTTTAAAAGTATATAGTCTAAAATGTAAATCATAATATAACCAAAAATTTATAAAAGTGTACAGTCTAAAACGTAAACCATAGTGTAAACTATAATGGAACCATGGTTAGTAGTTATGTTTCAATATCTGTACATCAGTTGCAGCAAAAGGAGCATCCTGAACAAAAAGGATCATTGCTGGGGAAGGGGAAAAGGGTTTGCTGTTGGGTATTTGGGAGTCCCCTATATTCTGTGTGTGACTTTACTGTGACCTAAAACTTTTCTGAAGACATAATAAAAAAAGTTTTATAAAAAAGGATGTAGACACTGAGGTAGAAATGGAAGAGTCTGCCTTGCCACTGTATGTACAGGGCAACACCTACTACAGTGATGAAAGAAAAAACACCAAAAAATTTTCATGTTATTTTTCATTTTTATACTGTAATTTATTTTTACATTACATTAGTTATTCTAATTATTGTGTATTCTAATTCTAATCTTTAAAACTCTCATTACTATTTCATTTTCCTATTAATTGAATAGGGCAATATATTAGACCTCATTTTTTAAGAGGTTTTGGATCACAGAGGGGTTCAGCTATGGCTGGGGAGGAACACTAATGTGGGGCATGCTTTGGTGGGAGGGAGTTCTACAGGGCATGCATATGGGGTATATGGATATGTTCGGATATTCATTAGGTATGGACATAATGGGTAGAGTTTCACACAACAACTGAGGGAGTGCTGAGTTCCCATTCTGGGGAATTCTGTTGCTCTCCCCAAAGGAGCAGCAACAATTGCCTAAGTGCCTCTTCTGTCACTTTTACTGAACATGGTTAGCCCTGGGGTTGATGTATGCTCAGGAGACTTGAATCTCTGGACTGCCCATTTGCCAGCTGGGCCTTGAGCCTCAGGAGAGTTGTAATATATACTCTCCAGTCCATTGGATTTACCCCAGGTCAGCTAACAGGGAGGTGAGTATGACCAACCACCTCACCACGGAACCCAGAGAGTCTACAACTGCAAGCAGGAGAACCCCATCCATCAGCCATGTGGGATCTAAACCCCCTCTTGATTTAGAGGTGGATTGGGCATCACCATCCCTGAGTCCTCAGGATGGAGGAATAAAATATGGATTAGAGTGGACTTACTGGTATTCTACTATAGAATTATTGTGACTCTAGCAATGGTAGAAATTGAATCATTGATGTGGAGACAGTGCCTATGGAAGTTGCTGATGGCAGGGAGAGGTGAGAAGAAGTGTGGTATGGGGGCATTTTCGGGACTTGCAGATGTCCTGAATGATGTTGCAAGGACAGAGGCAGGATGTTATATATCCTACCATAACCCACTGAATGCACTGGGGGAAAATATAAACAACAATGAAAACTATGATGCATGCAGTGTAGTAGTGCTCCAAAATGTATTCACCAAATGCAATGAATGTGCCACAATGATGAAAGAGGTGGTAAATATGTGAGAAGTGGGAGGGGTGGGGGGTGGGAGGGGGTGGGGGGTATATAGGAACCTCATATTCTTTTCTCTCTTTGTTTTTTTAATGTTGCATTCAAAAATTATGAGGTCCCCATATACCAACCCCCCCTTACTGCACTCCTCCCACATCAACAATCTCTTTCATCATCATGGGACATTCCTAGAATTTGGTGAATACATTTTGGAGCACTGTTCCACCACATGGATAATCGTTCACATTGCAGTTTACACTCTCCCTCAGTCCACCTAGTGGGCCATGGTAGGACATACAATGTCTAGTATCTGTCCCTGCAGTACCCCCCAGGAATATTCCAAGTTCTGAAAATGCCCCCACATCATATCTTTTCTTCCCTCTCCCTACCCTCAGCAGATACTGAGGCTTATATTTTTAATGTAACTTTTTTTTGTGATTAATATACCTTTAGAAAAAGACAATTAAATAAAAATGGGTCCCAATGTCCATTGTCATTATGTGTGCATATATGCAGACCAAACAATTTCCTCTCTCTTGGGAAAACACTAAAATCACATAAACGACTGCCACACAAAATGCTTCATCAAGAGTCATTTGTACCCCATGTGATGGTAGAAAGTGGAGTTCCCTTTCCAAGAAAATCAAATGAACTTGATGCCCTATGATAGAAACATCTGTATTCTCAGCACTCAGTAGTAATAAGGATAGAAGGCAAAGGGAATGAGGGAGGTAGTGTGAGTCCAGAACCAGGTCTGACCTTCAAAGAGCCCTAGAGGGGCTGGGCAGGGTGAGATGAGGATCAGAAAGCATAATCTCTTCCCAGGAGCAGGGACATGGAAGTCAAGGAGGGCCTTCCTGTCAGGGTCCTGGGCTTCCTCTCTCATCTCACCTCCTTGGCAACAAGTTTCTGTCTTCTTTCCTTTCATTTTTAGAGAAAATTCCCATCACATGTGGACAGTTAAAATTGTCACCAAGGAAGAGAGAAGAGACCATGACTTTTGCTTGGCCAATTTTCTGTGCACTGATGGTGCCATATGACCCTGATCCTTCATCTGACTCAGAAGAGACTTTACGTAGGTGACTTACCATTGAGTTTAATAGGATTAAGGAGAAAATGAAGGAAGTTACACAAGTTAAAAGAATGAAGTGATGAATACTTTCTAATAATGACCCTGGAGATGATGATGATACTGGTGAATAAAATGAATACCTTGGAATTAAACACTTTAAATCTTTGACCTTTAAGGTGAAACTAGCTAACCTATTTAATTTAATTTTATTTTTTTGACAGATGAGTCTGCATCCATTCTCCGTGTGTTCTTCTGTGAGCACTTCCATCCTTATCAGCAACACCAGAAATCTGTGATTCTTTGTGTTGCATCATCTTTTTGTGTCAGGTCTCCATGTATGTGGTGCCATTCTTTTAGCAGGCTGCACTGCCTTTCACGGTGGGCGGCTCTCCTTAGGGGGCACACACCTTGTGCATGGGGCTCCCCTACACGGAGGACAACCCTGCATGGCACAGCCTTGCAAGCATCAGCACTGTGCATGGAACAGCTACTTAGAAAGGAAGTTCACACAATGCCTGGGGGAGGGGAAAGGCTGGAGGCATGAATTATAGAGGTACAAGGGAAAATTAGGGGAGTTGCCTAATGGCTTTGTAGTAATGGTTACATGTATTCAAACATATATGTACATATAATTCCTTGCTATTGATGTGAACCAATGTATATGAGGTGCAGAGGTGCCCAAAGATGTACTTACCAAATCCAATGGATGTGTCATGATGATGGGAACGAGTGTTGTTGGGGGGGGGGGGAGGGGGGGTGGGGGGGTGGGGTTGAATGGGACCTCACATATATATTTTTAATGTAATATTATTACAAAGTCAATAAAAAATAAAAAAATTAAAAAAAAATAATCATTAGAAATGGAATAGATTTTAAATAATCTCATATGGTAGGTAAATTTTGAAGAAGGGAGGGGTTGATTAGAAAGTGTAAGTTCTCTTGCACTTCTGGTGTTCTCATGCTTAATGCCAATATCCTGGAGTTAGTTTGAGGCATTAACCTGAAGTTCTCCTTGGCAATGACAATATCCCAGGTGCCAACATTTTCCCAATATATTAATATGCTATATTCCCTATTTACTTACATCCCCACTGATATCCTGCATTATATATTGCAAACTTAGGAGGAGATTTAGAAATAAAAAATTGTTTTTGGAATGTTTGCTAGTTCTGTTTGCTAGTTTTGTTTTAAAATTATATGTACTGGAGAGGCCGATAAGGATGGTGTAGGAGTGGGGGTACCCTCATCATCTATCCAACAGGGAACCAGCTAGGTGGGAACAGAGTCCTGCCTGAGAGGGCTGTTTTGGGAGCCCACAGGGTGGGAGACTTCTGGACATCAGTCTGGAGAGAGTGAGACAGGGGTAGTGATTGCTCAGAGTCACATGGCGGGTTTCTGGTGCTTGTGCCTGAAGCTGTGGGAAGGTTAAACCTTTCCCTTAAGGATGGTAGCTTTAGTATTCCCTGAACACTGCTGGTCACATGGTGGCATTCCATGAACCACATGTTCCTCAAACAATGATCACCATAACCGCATTCCCCAAACCCTGCATTCCTCAAACACTGTTAAGGTTCCCTGAACCCAGTACTCTCTGAACCCCAAGATTCCGCAGGCCTGTCAGTTGCAAAATCCAAGAGTGGAAGGTTTCTGGTGAAGGATGCAGAGGGGACTGGGGAGTGTGTGTTTGATTGTCTGGACGCATTTTTTGAGCTTGGAGAAGCTTACCAGCTGGCTTGGGGGTGGGGGTGGTATTAGGAAGAAGTGAGAGTCAGCCCAATTTACCTAAATGAACTGGGATAAGGAAAATTGCTCTGGAAATTGCTCAGGAAATAACAGCAGATTTGATGAGGCAAAGGAAAGAAGTAGTGATGTGGAAGACAGTACATCTGAAATCAAACAGATAATTAATAGAATTGATAGGTTAAAAGATACAAAAAATCCAGCAGGGACTTAGGGACCTGAAGAGACAATGCAACATATACAAACATTCGCAATATAGGCATCCCAGAAGAGGAGAAGGGAAATGGGACAAAAGGGGTGTTGAAGGAAATAATGCCTGAAAACTTCCCAAATCTATAGAGGGAGATGAATTTATATGTCCAGGAAGCACAACACACTGCAAACATCATAAATACCTACAGGCCTATTGCAAGACATATACGTGTCAAATTATCCAAAGCTCAAGACAGAGAAAATACTAAAGGCAACACAAGAAAAGAGAACCATCACACACAAGGAAATCTCAGTAAGATTAAATGTTGATTTCTCATCTGAAACCATGGAGGTAAGAAGGCAGTGGTGTGACACAGTCAAGGAAATAAAAGAAAAAAAAAATGCAGGCAAGAATGCTCTAGCCAGCAAATCTGGCATTCAAAAATGATAGATCATTTTAAAAAACCACAAATAAACAGAAACTAAAGAGAATATGCCAACAAGAAATCTGCCTGTAAGAAATACTAAAGGATGATCTACAGGAGGAAAGAAAAAAAAGCAGCAACAGAGTTGGAGGAGTTTACAAACAACAAAAAAGACAAAAAGATATATGAACAAAAGATGACATACAAAAATCCAAAGAAAATATGGCTAATGTAAGTAATTCCTGGAGTGAAATAACACTGAATGTTAATAGATTAAAATCACCAGTCAAAAGACACAGATTGAACAGACTCCAGCACCTACAATCTGATCTATTGGACTTACCACACTCAGCTAAGATGGAGTTGAAGAAGGACAACCACCACACCATGGAGCCTAGAGTGATTACAACTGAAAATGGGAGGATTGCATCCAGCATCCATGTGGAATCTGAGCCTCCTCTTGACATAGAGGTGCAATGGACACAACCAATCCAATGTCCACATAGAAGAGGTGGCATTGGATTGGGAAAAGTGGACATGGTGGACGATGGGTATGGGGAAAGGCAGGAAGAGATGAGAGGTGGAGGCGTCTTTGGGACATGGAGCTGCCCTGGATGGTGCTTCAGAAGTAATCACCAGACATTGTAAATCCTCACAGGGCCCACTGGATGGAATGGAGGAGAGTATGGGCCATGATGTGGACCATTGTCTATGAGGTGCAGAGGTGCCCAAAGATGTACTTACCAAATCCAATGGATGTGTCATGATGATGGGAACGAGTGTTGTTGGGGGGGGGGGGGGATGGGGGATGGGGGGTTGGGGTTGAATGGGACCTCACATATATATTTTTAATGTAATATTATTACAAAGTCAATAAAAAAATAAAAATAAAAAAAATAAAGTGAAGAAAAGTTCATTATTTTAACAAGCTCATTTAGTGTTGATGGCAGTGATATGTTGTAAGAAGTTTGCCTGGTAACTTAGTATGTGGGATATATGGAATGTGTTTTTTTTTTTTTCTTTAAAAAAAAAAAGACACAGATTGGCAGAATGGATAAGAAATATAATGCATCTGTATGCTGTCTACAAGAAACCCACGTTAGGTGCATGGATTCAAGTTGTTTAAAGTGAATTGCTAGAAAAAAATTCTTACAGGGAACAATAAACAGTAAAGGGCAGGAGTAGCTATAGTAATATCAGAAAAAAATAGACTTTAAATACATACTATTGTGAGAGACAAATATGGACACTACATTTACAGGAAACAATAAAAAAGTGCAGGATTAGCTACACTAATATCAGGGAAAATAGACTTTAAGTACAAACTATTGTGAGAGGCAAATATGGACACAACATTTTAGAAAAGTTGTAAACTTTCAATAAGAAAGAACAGTCATAAACATTATGCACCCAATTGCGGTGTTTCTGAAGATGTTAGATAAATGCTGGAAAAACTAAGTGTAGGAAGATGTATCTCTACAATTATAGTGGAGGAGTTTAATACACCATTATCACCATTATCAGAACATCCCAAAGGAGTATTAATAAAGAAACAAAGACTTTGAATAATATATTAGAGGACCTCGACTTAATAGACACATACAGAACATCACACCCCAAATACAGCAGGATATACGTTCTTCTCAAAGGCACATGGATCATTCTCAAAGACAGACCACATGCTGGGCCACAGAGAATGTCTCAATGTAATCAGAAAGATTGAAGTTATACAAAATAATTTCTCTGATTTCTGTGGAATGAATCTGGAAATCTGCAAGGTCCAGAGAACTGAATTAGTCAGAAAGATATGGAAGTTAAGCAACATATTCTCAAACATGCATTGTGTCAAAGAGGAAATCTCAAAAGAAATCAGTACCTACCTTGAAACCAATGAAAATGTCAACACAACTTATCAAAACTTATGGGATGCAGCAAAATTGTTTCTGATTGGGAAATCCAAAGTCATAAAATCATGCATAAAAAAAGAATAAAGGGCTAAATTTTAAGACACTTGGAGGAATGAATAAGAAAACAAGAAACAAACCCCAAAGGAAGAAGAAAGATAGAACTAACAAAGATTAGACCAGAATGAAATGACATAGAAAATAAGAAAGCACTTGATAAACAAAACCAATAGCTGGCTCTTTGAGAAATCAATGAAATCAACAAACCCATAACTTGACTAAAAAAGAATAAAGAGACAAGATGCAAATACACAAAATAAGAAATGAGAAAGGGGATATCTCCACTGACCTCACAGAAATAAAGACTTTCATAAGAGGATATTTCAAAAAACTATATGTCAAAAAGAAGGATAATTTACAAATTCATAGACACATGTAAGCAGCCTACATTGACAAAAGTAGAAGTTGATTATCTAAGTAAACCAATCACAAGTAAAGTGATAGAAACAGACATTACAAACCTCCCAACTAAGAAGAGGTTTGGGCCAGATGGCTTCACAGGTGAATTCTACCAAACTTTCTGGAAAGAAATAACACCAATCTTGCTTAAACTTTTCAAAACATCTAAATAAAAGGAACATTGCCTAACTCATTCTATGATGCCAACCTAATACCCTAATACCAAAGTCAAACAAAGACACCACAAGAAAAGAAAATTATAGACCAATCTGTCTAATGAACTCAGAGGAGAAAATCCTCCACAAAATACTTGGTAATCATATTCAACAAAACATCAAATGAATTATAAAAAATGACCAAGTGAGTTTCATCCCCTGTATGCACGGTTGGTTCAACATAAGAAAATCTATCAATGTAATAAACTACATAAAGAGATCAAAGGAAAAAATCACATGATCATGTCTATAGATGCAGAAAAAGTATTTCACAAAATACAGCTCACTTTCATGAAAAAAAAAAAGACAGTGCAAAAGATAGGGAACTTTCAGAATTGATAAAGTGCAGATTTGAAAAACACAAGTTTTCATCATTTACAATGGTGAAATCCTAAAATCTTTCCCTCTAAGGTCAGGAACAAGACAAGAGTGCTCACTATCATCCCTCCATTTAACATTTAGTTAGAAGTATTGCTCGAGGATAAACCAGGTATAAAGGGCATCAAATTGGAAAAGAGTCAAAATTTCACTATTTATAAAAGACCTGATCCTATACATAGAAATCCCTGAGAAATCATCAACAACGTTGCTAAAACTTAAAAATGAGTTCAGTAATGTTACAGGTCTCAAGATCAATTTGCAAAAATCAGTAGCATTTCTGTACACCAATAATGAGCAATTTGAAGAGAAAAGCAAGAAAAAATACCATTTACAATATGTAAATTAAAAAAATACCTAGGAATAAATTTAACTAAAAAGGAAAATGATTTTAAAGAGAAAATTATAAAACATTTTTAAAGGAAATCAAAGAAGACAAAGAAATGGAAGAATATTCCCTGTACACGGACAGGAAGACTAAATCTCATCAAGATGTCTATCCTAAGAAAACTAATGTACAGCTTTAATGCAATCCCAATACAAATCAACACAGCATTTTAAAATGAGTGGGACAAACTATGAAATTTGTTTGGAAGGGAAAGAGGCCACGATTAGCCAAAGACATATTGAAACATAAAAAGGAAATCAGAGCAATCACACTACCTAACTTTAAAATATACTACAGAGCTATAATGCTTAAAATGGCATGGTATTTGTGCAAGGATAGGCATAATGACCAATGGAAATGAATTGAGAGCTGTGATATGGATCCTCACATATACTGTCATCTGATATTCAACAAGGCCATCAAGCCCACCCTAGTGGGAGAGAATGGCCTCTTCAACAAATGGTGCTTGGAGATTTGCATATTCATATGCAAAAGGATGAGAGAGATCACCATCTCACACCTGATACAAAAATCAAGTCAAGTTGGATCAAAGATCTAAATATAACAGCCAAGACAATAAAGACCTTGGAAGAAAATGTAGGGAAGCATCTACAGGACTTGGTAATAGGAAAATACTACATGAATTTCACACCCAAAGCATGAGCAGTGAAAGAATGAAATAAATAAAAAGGACCTCACAAAATTAATCCTTTTGCACCTCAAAGGAGTTTATGAAGAAATTGAAAAGTAAGTCTATGCAATGAGAGAAGATATTTGGTATCCATATAGCTGATAGTAGTCTAATACCCATCACATATAAAGAAAACCTGTATCTCAAAAATTAAAATACACCAAACCATTCAAAATATAGGCAAGAGATTTCAGTAGATGCTTCTCCAAAGAAGAAATACAACTGGCTAAAATACACATGAAAATATGCTCCACATCACTAGCTATTAGAGAAATACAAATCAAAACCAAAATGAGATACCATCTTCCACCCATGAGACTGGTGACTATTAAAATCACGACTACAGTTGTTGGAGATGATGTGGAGGAATGGAAACACTTATCCACTGCTGGTGGGAATATAGAAGCATCCAGCCATTGTGGAGGATAGTTTGGCAGTTCCTCAAAAAAACTAGCTATAAATTTGCCATAGGAACCAACAATTCTACTGCTGGGTATATATGCAGAAGAACTGAAAACAAGGACACAAACTCACATGTACACCAATGTTCACAGCAGCATTATTCACTATTGCCAAAAGTTGGAATCGACCCAAATGCCCATCAACAAAAAAAGGGGTAAAAAATATGTGCTTTATACAGACAATGGGATACTACTCAGCTGTCAGAAAGAACCCAGTACTACCACAATGGAAAACATGGATGAATCTTGAGAATCTTATATTGCGTGAATCATGGCAGGCATTGAAAGACAAATACTACATGACATCTCTGATATGAATTAAGCAATGCAAGGTCTCTCAGAGAGCTAGAGACTGGAAAATAGGCTTATAAGAAATAGTGGGGCAGAGGAAGGTTGCGAGCTCATGCCTACATGGGTCAAATCTATGATAAACTGGAGTCGATTACTTGTGCGGTGAAGGGATAAAACTGGGGCATAGAGATGTTATTAGTGGGGCTATGCAGACTTGAGGAGGACTAGGGTTGGAAGGATGGGTCAGATGATCCATTGAAATGGGGTGACGATTTGGTGGGAGCAGGTGAACATGGGGGATTTTCAGGTACATGGTTGAAACTATAATGTTGATAAAACAACTTATAAAATATAATAAGGAAGGGTTACTGATTTAAAGAGCTCGAAGGGGGAATCTTGCACAGGATGGACCTGGGGCACGCTGCTAGAGAGTATGTGAGTGAACATGTTGTCATAGTGTGTTATATCAGCAGGTAGATACACTTGCAATTAGAAGGAAAGTATTGTATGCCATCCTGGAAAGGCCTGATATTCTCAAACAGAGGGTGGGTGTCTCTCAAGAGCATGTATGCCTCCCAATGGGGGAGGGCAGACTAATGTTTCTAGTTCTCAGAATTGTTGCAAGTATCTATGAATCTTTTCCTTCAAGCAGTGAAAGTTGGTTTTCATTTTGGGCTTGTGGGGATGGAAAAGGAGGAATAGGATAAATGGAAGAAGGTGTAAATGGGGGACAATGGAAGTGTTTCACATGATTGTGCAATGATGGATATAGGCCATGTTGCATTTCACCAAAAAAATTATAAAAGTTTATAGTCTGAAATGTAAGCCATAATGTAAACCATAAAATAAACAAAAAATTGTAAAGTGTATACTCTAAAATATAAAACATAATGTAAACCATAATGTAACCATCATTGGCAGCTTTGTTTCAATACCTGTACATCAGCTGTAGCAAACAAAACATCCACATGTAAAAAAATCATTGCTGGGCAAAGAGGAAAAAGGTTTGGTGTTGGGTATGTGGGAATCCCCTATAATGTATATGTGACTTTACTATGATATAAAACTATTTTGAAGGCATAATTAAATAATTTTTGAAAAAAAGGATGTAGAGACTGGTGGGAATTAGTTCGACCACCTCAGCAAGGGCATGGGTAAATGATTTATAAAAGCTCATCTGTTACTGCTCCACTGGGAAATGTGACCAAGCTCCCCTGGTGAGGAACTCTGCACTCCCTCAGTTGTATTTGTAACTCTCCTTATTATGAAAATACACAATGAATATCCAAATACTTTTATACACCCTATATACATGCGCTGGAGAACTCCCTCCCAACCATGTGTTCCCCATCAATTACACCCCACACTAGTGCTCCACCCTGCCGTAGTTGAACTCCTCTGTGATCCAAAACTTCTTCAAAAATGAAGCCTAATATACTGCCAAATTCAATTACTAGGAAAATGAAATATGAATGGTAGGTTTAAGATTGGAAATAGAACTCATACTAATTTAGAAAAACTATGTGAAAAATAAATTGGGTTATTAAAAAATAAAAAATATCATAAAATTTTTTTGACATTTTGAATTCCATAAATCTAATAGGTGTTGCCCTGTATGTACCATGGCAAGGCAATTTCTTTTATTCCTCTTCAATTTATACATCTTTTTTTTTAAATTCAAGGTCAAAGAAATGTAAAGAAGAATGGTCCACTGATGAACCCTTGGTACAGATGACTATGCTTTAAGCCTGTGTGCCTGAAATTTCAACTAGGTCCTGAACTGCAAGGTGCCTAAGAGTTATCTCCTGAGAGCCCACATGTTGCTCGAATATGGCCACTCTAAACCAAGCTCAGCATGTAAATTCATTCCATGTCCCCCAGCATGGGACATGACTCCCTGTGATGAGCCTTCTTGGTGTTGAGGGATTACTACCAATCACCAGGTGGTGATGCAACTAGAAAATGACCTTGAAAAAAAAAGGGAAAATGGTAAAGACCAATAAGTTTATATGACTAAGAGAATTCAAAGTAAGTTAGGTGGTCATCAGAGGGGTGATGGTTATGCATGTCTCAGCAGGGTCCCCAAGACAGCCAAAGTAGCTACCACCCCAGGTACTGTCAGTTATGGAGACACACAGGTTCTTGGTCATGACAGATGGCCCTGGAGTTCAGTGCCTTTGTCAGTGGGACCTACTTTGGAATTTGTGTACCCAACTGTGATGGAATTGGACTCAAATGTGACCTTTCTACACTTTTCTCTTCTGTCACTTTTACTGAACCTATGGTTTGCACAGTTTTGGGACACCTGAATCTCTGGACTGGTCATGTGCCAGCTGAGCCCTGAGCCTCAGCAGAGTTGCAACTTCTACTCTCTATTTATTGGGCTTACCCAAGTCAGCTAAGAGGGAAGTGAAGTTGGTCAACAACCACATCTGGGAACCAAGGAGTGCCTACAAATGCAACAAGGAGAATCATATCCATCAACCATGTGGAATCTAAGTCTCCTCTCAGTTTAGAGGTGGAGTGGATATCACCAACCCAGGGTCCACAGGATGGAGGAATATAATATGAATTGGGGTGGACTTACTGGTACTCTACTATGGAGCGATTGTGAGTATAGCAATGGAAAAAATTGAATCATTGATGTGGAGACAGTGGCCATAGGAGTTGTTGAGGGCAGTGAGAGAGAAGAGGTATGATGTGTGGACATTTTTGGACTTGGAGTTGTCCTAAATGATATCGCAGGGACAGATGCTGGACATTATATATCCTGCCATAACCCACTGAATGAATTATGAGAAGTGTAAATTACAAGTAAAAGCTAATCCATGTGTTGTAGTAGTGCTCCTAAATATATTCAATAAATGCAATGGATGTGCCACAAAGGTGAAAGAGACAGCTGATGTGGGAGGAGTGGGGTTTGGTAGAGATTGGGGTAAATGGGATACTCATATTTTTTTATGATCTATGTATCTTAAAAAAAAAGAATCAGAAAAGAAAAAAAAAACTCATCTGATCTCACTTCAGAGCAAAAATATCTCTGGCCTTGTTTATCCCTGCACAAGCTGTCTCTTTTTGCTTGAAGTTTGAAAACCACTTGTTTTAGTTAGCCCAAACAGTACTGATGCAGAATACTAGAAATTGGTTGGTTTTCATAAAGGGTATTTATTTGGAGTAGGAGCTTACAAATACCAGGCAATAAACCATAAGTCATTTACCTCATCAAAGGCTATTTTCACATAATGGAACAAGATGGCTGCTGATGACTGTGAAGGTTCAGTCTTCCTGGGTTCTTCCCTCAGTTTCTTGCTTCTCTTTCCTTTGTAGGCTTCCTGGGGCTCCAGCTTAAAGCGTCAGCATCAAAATCCAACATCAAAACTGCAACACTGAAAACCCTCCAACTCTGTCTTTTTCCATGCCTTTTAGCTGCTGTTCCCACCCACCAAGGGTTGGGGACTCAATGTCCTACAGGCACAAAAGGTTTACATAATTACTTAATCAATAAACCTAAGAATCCAATGTAATCTAATATGCCAAGAGGAAAAAGTCAGTTTACAAACATAATTCAATATTTCTTTTGGGAAATCATCAATAATATCAAACTGCTGCATGGCCTCTTCTTCCATTTCTTCTGCAAGTCTTCTGTGAGTCTAGGGATAAGGTTTAATTTTCCAAGACAAAACATCCTTGCGAAATTTAACTATAATCACTGCCCTTGGCTGAATCCAAAAATACATGACATATAAGCAATAGAATTAAAGCAGATGGGGCTCTCCCAGCATAGGAGTTATAGTATGTATCTTTCAATCCCGCAGCACCTGGCACCCAATATACAGAAGCTTATTTTCCCCAGTTTCTAAAAAACTGTTTCTAGTATTGCATGCTACTACTAAGTATTTGAAATAAAGCAAAGTTATATTTGCATATAAACAAACTGAATCATTATTTTAAATAGTTTGTTTAGTGTTGATGGTAATTGTATTTTGTAAGAAGTTTGCTTGGAGACAGTTTCTGAAATCATTTTTGTAACGTGTAGGGTGTATAGAAAGTGTTTTTGTTATTAAGGATACAGAAAATAACTTTGTCCTAAGATAAAATGACTAGCTATTAAGAAAGAGTAAATTGGAGGGGGCAAGATGGCGGCTGAGTGAACATCCCTGTTAGAGTCTTCTGCAGGGAATCGGCTGGGCGGCGTTGGAGACTCTTTGGGACCGGATTGTTTCGGGATTTTTGCTGGTCCGGAGGTGTCTGGACATCGATTTGGAGGGAAGGTAACAGAGAGGATTCGTCTGTGAAATATACACGGAGATCCCAGCTACCTGTAGAGGATTCCCTTCTTGGGTAGGCGGAGACGAGGCATCTAGCCCCGCTCGGTGGGGCTAAGCCAGGCCGGGCCGCAGCGGCGGCGGTGAGCGGGGCCGGGCGGGGCCGAGCCAGGCCGAGCCGGGCCGCGGTAGCGTTTGGAGCCGGGCGGGGCCGGTGCAGGCCCCCGGGCTGCGGGCCACGGTAGCGTTTGGAGCCGGGCGGGGCCGGTGCAGGCCCCCGGGCTGCGGGCCGCGGTAGCGTTTGGAGCCGGGCGGGGCCGGTGCAGGCCCCCGGGCTGCGGGCCGCGGTAGCGTTTGGAGCCGGGCGGGGCCGGTGCAGGCCCCCGGGCTGCGGGCCGCGGTAGCGCTTGGAGCAGGGCGGGGCCGGTGCAGGCCCCCGGGCTGCGGGCCGCGGTAGCGCTTGGAGCCGGGCGGGGCCGGTGCAGGCCCCCGGGCTGCGGGCCGCGGTAGCGCTTGGAGCCGGGCGGGGCCGGTGCAGGCCCCCGGGCTGCGGCCGCGGTAGCGTTTGGAGCCGGGCAGGCCCGGGTCAGGCCGCGGCGGGTACGGAGCCGGGCAGGGCCGGTCCAGGCCGCGGTGGCGGGAGGTGGACGCCGGAGCCGGCTGGGCCGCTGTAGCGAGCGGCGCTGGGCGGAGCCAGGCCAGGCCAAGGCGGCGTGAGGAGCCGGGCAGAGCCGGTCCAAGCCTCCACGGCGGGCGGAGCCGGGCCTGCGGAGGGGTTTCTGTTTTTTTTTTGTTTGTTTGTTTGTTTTTTGTTTTTTTGTTTTTTTGTTTTTTTTTTAATTTTACTTAATTTTTTTTTTTTTTTTTGAGCATCTGCAGTACTGGGGAGTTCGTGGGCCCTGGGTGGCCTATTGGGGGTTTGTGGGAAGGGAGGTGCTTGCAGACCCATTTGGGCAGACAGACGGGGGGGTTTTAGGGCAAAGCGGGGGGAAGTTGTTGTTTTAGATAGTGTTGCAATTGTGACACGTGTGTACCTGTATCTCTCTTCTCCCTATCCGTTCCCCACCGTTTGCCCATCCTCTTTTTCTTTCTTCCTTTCTTCTTGCCTTTCTTTTTTCTTTATTATAATTAGTTTGTTTTTTTTTTGTTTTTTTTTTTTCGGTTTTCTCTTTCCCTCTTGTCCCTCATCTTCCACTTATTTTTACTTTAATTCAAGTATACAATAGGTGCTACAGGGAACACCTCACATTTGCTGGGTTTTCCCATCCTCCACTGCCTCATTTCTGTGTGAACTGATTTAGGCTACCTACACTATCCCCCTTCCCCTGCATCTTGATATCCACTATCATCTACTGTCTCTCCTATATTCAACCCCCCACCTCCCGTTCTTTGATCCACAAAGTGTCTAACTCTTAATTTCTAATACCTTTGTTCTGTTTTCTGTCTATTATCCACTCTTGAAACTATTACCTTTCTTTTCTTTTTCCCTCTCTCATGAAAACAATAGCTGTGTAGTTCATACCATATTCCTCCCAAATTCAGTCATCAACTTCATAAAAGGTACTCTACCTACAGCTATAACTCTATACAATCTACATGAATCTAACCTCCATCCTTCCAGATCTCATATTCCTGCTTTATTAACATACATCACCAATACAACTTTACACTTTTCCCTTGCTTACACAATTGCCTTTCCCCAACACTAATACTTTCCTCTAAAGTGAACTTAACCAACAACAAGTAACTAGAATAAGAAGAAAAAAGTGACAAAGAGAAGATATAACACCTGTGCAAAAATAACAACTAATTAACCTCCAAGAGCAGACAAAGAAGCTAAGGAACTGATTAAATTCGTCAAAATAAAGAGATGACCAGAAAGCAACAAAAATCTATGAACCAAACCAATAATCAGGAAAACATGGCTGAATCCAAGCAACAAACCAATAATCACGAAGGGGAGCAAAACTTGGCACAAGCAATGAAAGATCTCAGAACATTTATCACCGACAAATTTGATGCAGTAATGAAAGAGGTTAACAACATGAAGACATCACTTGGAGGGGAAATTGCAGACATACGCAAAAACATAACAGATATGATGGGAATGAACACCACAGTTCAAGAAATCAAAAATACACTTGCAGCAAATATCAGCAGACTAGAAGAGACAGAGCAGAGAATTAGTGATGTGGAAGACAGTACATCAGAAATCAAACAGATAGTAGAAGGGGTCAATAAGAAGATAGAAAAAATCCAATTAGGATTTAGGGACCTGAATGACAATGCAAAACGCTCAAACATACGTATTATAGGCATTCCAGAAGGTGAAGAGAAGGGAAAGGGGTCAGAAAGAGTGTTGCAGGAAATAATGGCTGAAAACTTCCCAAATCTACTGAAAGAGACAGATGTACATATCCAAGAAGCACAGCGCACTCCACAAGTCATAAACCCCAACAGGCCCACCCCAAGACATATACTTGTCAAATTATCCAATGCTCAAGACAAAGAGAAAATCCTAAAAGCAGCAAGAGAAAAGAAAACCATCACATACAAGGGAAGCTCAATTAGATTAAGTGCTGATTTCTCTTCTGAAACCATGGAGGCAAGAAGACAGTGGTATGATATAGTCAAGGTACTAAAGGAAAAAAATTTCCAACCAAGAATACTCTATCCAGCTAAACTAGCATTCAAACATGATGGAGAGTTCAAAATATTCGCAGACAAACAGAAACTGAAAGAGTATACCAACAAGAAACCTCCCCTTCA
The DNA here is from genome assembly GCF_030445035.2 of Dasypus novemcinctus. Classification (NCBI taxonomy): domain Eukaryota; kingdom Metazoa; phylum Chordata; class Mammalia; order Cingulata; family Dasypodidae; genus Dasypus; species Dasypus novemcinctus. Next base: position 56,163,150 of record NC_080691.1, on the reverse strand, counting down.
AGAAATTCTAAAGGGAGTTCTGCAGGAAGAAAGGAAAAAACAGGAAAGGCAAAGTTGGAGGAGAGTATAAGACCAACAACAACAACAAAAAAGACAAAAAAAAAATATACAAACAAAATATGACAAACACAAATCCAATCAAAATATGGCTAACACAAATAATTCCTTGATAGTAATAACACTGAATGTCAATGGATTAAACTCACCTATCAAAAGATTCAGACTGGGACACTGGATAAGGAAATATGACCCATCCATATGCTGTCTACAAGAGACACATCTTAGACCCAGAGACGCATGGAGATTGAAAGTGAAAGGCTGGAAAACAATCATACAAGCTAACAATAACCAAAAAAAGGCAGGAGTAGCTATATTAATATCAGACAAAATAGACTTTAAATGTGAAACAATTGTGAGAGACAAAGAAGGATACTACATTTTAGTCAAAGGGAAAATCTGTCAAGAAGATCGAACAATCATAAATATCTATGCCCCTAACAAGGGTGCCTCTAAATACGTCAGGCAAACGCTGGAAAAACTAAGTGAAAGAATAGATACATCTACAATTATAGTGGGGGATTTTAATACACCACTATCAACTCTGGACAGAACATCTCAAAAGAGAATCACCAAAGAAACAAAACATCTGAATAGTATATTAGAGGAGCTCGATCTAATAGACATATATAGATCGCTACACCCAAACACAGCAGGATATACATTTTTCTCAAGCGCACATGGATCATTCTCCAAGATAGATCATATGCTAGGCCACAAAGAAAGGCTGAACGAATTCAGAAAGATTGAAATCATACAAAACATTATCTCTGACCACAGTGGAGTCAAGCTGGAGATTTGCAAGGGAAAGAAGCCCAGATTTCACACCACGATTTGGAAATTAAACAACACACTCTTAGAAAAACAGTGGGTCAAAGAGGAAATCTCAAAAGAAATCAATGACTACCTTGAAACAAATGATAATGATAACACAACATACCAAAATTTATGGGATGCAGCAAAAGCAGTACTGAGAGGGAAGTTTATAGCCATAAATTCATATATCAAAAAAGAAGAAAGAGCAAAAATTGAAGAACTAACTGCACATTTGAAGGAATTAGAAAAACAACAACAAAGTAACCCAACAGGAAGAAGAAGGAAGGAAATAACAAAGATAAGAGCAGAACTAAATGAAATAGAAAATAAGAAAGCACTTGAACAGATAAACAAGACCAAGAGCTGGTTTTTTGAGAAGATTAACAAAATTGACAAACCTTTAGCAACACTAACAAAGAAAAAAAGAGAGAAGATGCAAATACACAAAATAAGAAATGAGAAAGGCGATATCACCACTGACCCCACAGAAATAAAGACTATCATAAGAGGATATTTTGAAAAACTATATTCCAACAAAAATGACAATCTAGAGGAAATGGACAAATTCCTAGAAACACATAAATAGCCCATATTGACAAAAGAAGAAATTGATGATCTTAACAAACCAATCACAAGCAGAGAGATAGAATCAGTTATTAAAAATCTCCCAACTAAGAAGAGCCCAGGGCCAGATGGCTTCACAGGTGAATTCTATAAAACATTCCGGAAAGAACTGACACCAATCCTGCTGAAACTATTCCAAACCATCGAAACAGAAAGAACATTACCCAACTCCTTCTATGATGCCAACATTACCCTAGTACCAAAGCCAAACAAAGACATCACAAGAAAGGAAAATTACAGACCAATTTCTCTAATGAACCTAGACGCAAAAATACTTAACAAAATACTTGCTAATCGTATTCAACAACACATTAAACGAATTATACACCACGACCAAGTGGGATTCATCCCAGGTATGCAAGGATGGTTCAACATAAGAAAATCAATCAACGTAATACACCATATAAACAGATTGAAGGAAAAAAATCACATGATTATATCTATTGATGCAGAAAAAGCATTTGACAAAATACAGCACCCTTTCTTGATAAAAACACTCCAAATGATTGGAATACAAGGAAATTAAAAGGGAGCCCACACAGTGGGAGAAAATATTTGGCAATCATATATCTGATAAGAAACTTATAACTTGCATATATAAAGAACTCCTACATCTTGAAAATAAAAAGATAAACAATCCATTTAAAAAATGGGAAAAAGACTTAAACAGACACTTCTCCGAAGAAGAAATACAAATGGCAAGAAAGCACATGAAAAAATGTTCCAAATCTCTAGCTATCAGGGAAATGCAAATCAAAACCACAATGAGATACCATCTTACACCCATAAGATTGGCAGCTATGAAAAAAACAGAAGAATACAAGTGCTGGAGAGGATGTGAAGGAAGGGGAACACTCATCCACTGCTGGTGGGAATGCAGAAGGATCCAACCATTCTGGAGAACAGTATGGCGGTTTCTCAAAAAACTAGCCATAGATTTGCCATATGACCCAGCAATTCCACTGCTGGGTTTATACCCAGAAGAACTGAAAACAAGGACACAAACTAATATATGCACACTGATATTTAGAGCGGCATTATTCATTATTGCCAACAGTTGGAATCAACCAAAATGTCCATCAGCAGATGAATGGTTCAACAAAATGTGGTATATACATACAGTGATATACTCCTCAGCTGTAAGAAGGAATACAGTACAAACACATGGGATAACATGGATGAATCTTGAGGACCTTATGTTGAGTGAAGCAAGCCAGGCATTGAAGGACAAATACTACATGACCTCAATGATATGAAATAAACAAGCTGCCCTAGATAGCAAGAGACTGAACGATAGGCTTGCAGGAAATTGGAGGGTGGAGGAAGGATATGAGCCGATGTCTGCAGGGGTGGAATTTAAGACGAGATGGTGGTAAGTATGAACACAAAGAAGAGATAAAAGGGGGGCAAGGGGTTGCCTTTGCTTGGGGCTTTGCCGGGTTGAGGGTGGCTGGGGAGGGACGGGTGGGTAACGTTGCCCAAAAGTGGGGGGAGGGAGGGGTAGCATACGAACCAGGAGAGGGTCAGGTGTTGGTGGAGAGTAAAATGCCGAGAAAATCATATCAAAATATAATAAAGAGGGTTACCTGTTTAGAATGCTCGGAGGGGAGGGTCTGATGCAGGACGGGCTCCTGGGGAATGTCTAAATGCTCATTCTGCCAGAGTGGGTGACACCATGGGGTAGAAACCCAAGTAGTGAGAGTGGGGGTGGACCCACATCCTGGGGAGGACTAATGCCATCCAATAGAGGGAACTGTATCCCTCGAGAGAAAGGGTGGCTCCCAGGGCATTGGGGCAGTTGAGCAATTTAGGCCCTGAACACTATTCCATCTATCTCTGGAAGTGGCTCCTCAGGAAACGGAGGTTGGCTATCACTGAGGGCACCAAGGTGGAAGGGAAAATGGACGTTAAATGTGTGGAACCAAAGTAAATGGGGGGTAAGAGAGGAGTTTCTTGAGAGTACACAAGGATGGATATAAAACATGTAATATTACACCATAACATATAAGAGATGACAGACTGATAATGTAAACCATAATGTAAAACATAGGATAACTAAAAATGTAAAGAACTGTGTATCCTAAAGTATGCACCATAATGCAAACACAGATGTCACCTTGTTAGAAAGCTAATGTCTCAGACTCTGTACATCACTTTAAGTAAATATGATATGAATAGGGCGTAAGAGTATCACTGTGGAAGGGAAAAGGTTTTCTGGTGGATGTGTGGGAGTGCTGTATATTATATATATACATTGCTGTGGTCTAGGACTCCTGTGAAGAAAAGCTGAATAATTAGGGGGGGGGGGAAAGAAAAAAATAGGATGTGGAATTTTTTCAAGTCAACATTCTTTATATAAGTTCTTTATCTAACTTTATCCAAGTTCTTTATCTATCCTTTAAACTCATCACTACATGCCATTCCCTAGTAAGGGACCATGACATTATATTGGGCTTCAAATTTCGGGGAGTTCTGGATCACAGAGTGTTTCAACAATGGCAATGGAGGGATACTGGTATGGGATACCAATGACAGGTGATATATGACTGACAGGGAGCTGTACAGAACATATGTCCAGGGTGCATGGTAATGTTTGGATATACTCATAGTGGCAACAATTAAAAACCACAGTAGGGGGGGTACTGGGTTCCTGGCCAGTGGTGCTCTGTCGTGGTCCCTAGGGGAGCAGCGACAGTCTCCCAGGTACAGTGGTGGGGACCGGGAGGGAGTGAGGGTTCAACAGTGAGCCCCTGATACTAATGACTATGCTTGTGAGCTGATAAACCCAAAATAATAACAAGGCCTAGAGCAACTTTGTGCCTGGGAATTTCCTTCTGTCAGCCTTCATGTTACTCAAATGTGGCCAGTCTCGAAGCCAAACTCAGCATGTAAATGCAATGCCTTCCCTCCAGCGTGGGACATGACACCCGGGGATGAGCCTCCCTGGCAACGAGGGACCACTATCAACTACCAACTGATGATGCAACTGGAAAATGACCTTATACGGAAGGTTCAATGCGGATCAGCAGAATATCCATGTCTACATAAAATACCATGACTTTAAAATGCTGTTTGACCTAAAGTAAGGGGGAAATGGAAAGGAGAAATGAGTTTATATGGCTACGAGTTTCTAAAAAAGAGTCTGGAGGCTGGCAGAAGGTTTGCCCTCATGCACAACTGAGCAGAGTCAGAGAGACAGATAAAGCAGATACAACCCCCAGATATTGGTTCCTTTGAGGGCTAAAGAGACCCATGGGAGTTATGGTCATGGCCGATGGGGTTAACTACCAGGGCAGATGGCCCCTCTTTGGAAATGGTGTTTATGTGTGATGAATCTGGACTCAGATGGGATCTCCCTTCATAAGACTTTCATGCTAATGTGCTGGAGGTGCAGTTAATGTTGGGGTTTAAGATATATTTAGGGGATTTGAATCTCTGGACTGACAATGTGATAGCCAGATCCTGAGCCTCAACAGACTCCAGCACCTACAATCTGATTTATTGGACTTACCACACTCAGCTAAGATGGAGGTGAAGAAGGACAACCACCACACCATGGAGCCTAGAGTGATTACAACTGAAAATGGGAGGATTGCATCCAGCATCCAGGTGGAATCTGAGCCTCCTCTTGACATAAAGGTGCAATGGACACAACCAATCCAGTGTCCACATAGAAGAGGTGGCATTGGATTGGGAAAAGTGGACATAATGGACAAAGGGTATGGGGAAAGGCAGGAAGAGATGAGAGGTGGAGGCGTCTTCGGGACATGGAGCTGCCCTGGATGGTGCTTCAGAGGTAATCACCGGACATTGTAAATCCTCACAGGGCCTACATGATGGAATAGAGGAGAGTATGGGCCATGATGTGAACCAATGTATATGAGGTGCAGAGGTGCCCAAAGATGTACTTACCAAATCCAATGGATGTGTCATGATGATGGGAACGAGTGTTGTTGGGGGGGGGGGGTGGGGGGGGGTTGAATGGGACCTCACATATATATTTTTAATGTAATATTATTACAAAGTCAATAAAAAATAAAAAATTAAAAAAAAAAGGGAAAAAAAAAAGAAAGAGTAAATTTGTGACAGAACCTGAGTGAATACAGAAAGTGCAGAAGGTGTGCAAAAAAGGAATTTTTGTGAATAAAGATGAATAAATTTGATGGGTTTATCTATTAAGTTTTAAATGCTTTAATATCAAATAGCTACCAATGCTAATTAAATTTTATTCTTTCTCAAACTTTCTTAAGTCAATAATCTGTTTTAGAAAAAGTCAATGAAGTTTTTTCTCATTAATATTCTGAATACAAAGAAAGTCTGTTTTATCAAAATAGATTCTTGTTCTTTAACTTTACCATTTAAAAAGAAGCAAGTTATTACTTTTAAAGGAACATAACATTCAAACATGCTTTCTTAAAGACAAATCCTGAAAAGTATTTTTTTATTTCAGGATGTTGCAAAAGATTTGTGCTTTTATCTTGAAAGAAATGAAGTAATAAAATAATTAGGTACATTTAATATGTTATAAGTTAAATGAACAATATTTAAAAGTGTAGTAAAGTTAAAAGTGGTTCTCTAACCCTCTGTTAAAGCTGTATAAGTAAAATGTTCATATGAATATTTAAAGCGTATATAAAACTCCAAAAAATATAGTAACATTCCAACACAACATTAAATAAAACATAATGTTGTGAACCATAGTTTTAATTATTATTACAAATGGTATGTATCATAAAAACAAACTCTCTACTTCAAAATCAAAAAGCAGATGCTTTAAATCATACTTGTCCAATTCACTTTTAAAACTGCCTCATTGTGATATATAACAGTAAGTTATTATAAACTAAAGTAATACCACTGCCGTGTGCAGCAGTCCTAAATATTGTTAGTTTATTACAAAAATTATTATCCAATTATGTCAGTATCATTTTATTATAAAACTTGCTAAAGATTTCTCTAATATCTCCTTAAGCAAGTTACACCAGCCTGCATTCATATGTGACCAAGCCAACAGGAAGCTTTACAGTGCTTTCCAAAAGCTGTGTGCTTAACCTAATCATCTAACCTCACCTAATAACAAAAATCCAATTGTATAAAAAACCTGTTGTTTTGAACTTATTTCATTATATTAATAATATTATGTTAACATTTTTATTTTTACAAAATAATCTCACTCCACCTTAAAACTATGCTTACAAAACAAAAAAGGGGGAATATGGTTTTAGGTCTAAACAGCCCAAAGGATGTCATACAAACAGTCTTACATACTGTACATTTTAAAAATCACAATGAGGATGATTATACAGCAGTAGAACATTTTCAAATACCAATTATAAAAATTTATACTAAAATGTTATAGAAAACCCCTGGATAGACAAGAAGCTAATAGTAATTGGCATGGTCCAGTAAATTTACTAATGTGGGAAGAAGGGTATGCATGTATTCTCTCTGCAGGAGGATCTCTTTGGCTTCCAGCAAAGCATGTAGAACCATACCATGGCCTGGCTAAATCTGCAGCATAACCTGATACTTAGCCTGAAAACACTCATCCTGCAATCAACGAACACCCCTCTGAGGACTGCCCAAGGAGCAGAACCGGTTACATGGGGGAGTCTTAAAAAATTAGGCTACCAAATGCAAGCTCTTGTGGCATGATTTAGGTTCCCTATTATGCCTAAAAATGCTTTTTTATCTTATTTGGCAGTAGTTACTACTGCTTCTGCTAAAGAGGGAACATGGAAAATATATATATTGTTCATTCTTATGTCTGCACTGCTAATCACACTTATTGGGCCCATATAACAGATTCACCTGTATTTGCCCCCATCACCTGGTGAGATCCTGAACCCCCATTATCTTCAAATGATTCAACATGGACAGGAGGATACTGGGTTTCTCCAGCAGGGCCAATAATGAATGAAATTGACTGGAGTCATTCTAACAGTATTGTCACTCCTTTAAAATGGAAGGACACCCAACGTAATAAAAACACATCCAAAGTGCTTTCTCCACTCATATGTTAAATGAAGTAGAGGTTCCCTTCTCCAATTAGAGTGGCAATTATGGAACTTAAAAATCAAACTAGGGAAGCAGAATTGGCTCAACTGATAGAGCATCTGCCTACTATATGGGAGGTCCAGAGTTCAAACCCAGGACCTCCTGACCCATGTGGTAAGCTGGCCTATGTACAGTACTGATGTGCGTAAGGAGTGCCGTGCCATGCAGAGGTGTCTCTCAAGAAGGGGAGCCCCATGCACAAGAAATGCATCCTGTCAGGAGAGCCACCCTGCATGAAGAAATCACAGCCTGCCCAGGAGTGGTGCCATAGACATGGAGAGTTAACGGAGCATGATGACACAACAGAAAGATACATAAATTCCCAGTGCTGTTGACAAGAATGCAAGGGACACAGAACACACAGTGAATGGACAAAGAGAGCAGACAACAGGGGGAGGAAAAAGGAGAGAAATAAATAAAAATAAATCTTGAAAAAAAATCAAACTCAACAAACCACACTAAAAACTTAGCTAAACGGTTACAATGGCTAAACCATTCAACACAATTTTCCAATCTAAATTTTAAATGGTGGGCAACAATAAGAGGATTAATTTGTCTCTGTGTTGTTATATTTATATGATACTGATGCTTCTTCCAACTATGGTAATGTACCACACAATGTTATGAGTACCTGGCTGCCATATATACAATTACTCAAATAGAACAACCTGCTCTTAAAAGAAAGGTGGAGTGTGGGGATTAGTTTCACCACCTTGGCAAGGGCATGGGTAAATGATTTATAAAAGCTCATCTCTTCTTGCTCAAGAGCAAAAATAGTTCTGTCCTTGCTTACCTCTGTACAAGCTATCTATTTTTGCTTGAAGTTTGAAAATGGCTTCTTCTTGCATTTCTGCTGCTATATAAGATGTGAGTTTAGGGACAAGGTTTCTTGTTTCAAGACAAAATATCCTTGAGAAATTTAACTTTAACCACTGCCCTTGGCTGAATCCAAAAACGCATGATATATAAACAAGAGAATAAAGCAGATGGGGCCCTACCTGCATTGGAGTTTTAGGGTGTGAGGCTTTCATTCCCACAGCAGAATCTAAGGAAGGAATGGAAGAGGTTTCCTTGCCACTATACATACAGGACAATACTTATTACAGTGAAGAAAGGCAAAACATAAAAAAAAAGTTTAATGATATTTTTTCATTTTTAATACCCCAATTTATTTTTTACTTTATTTTAGTTTTTTCTAAATTATTATGTATTCTATTTCTAATCTTTAAACCTATTATTACTATTTCACTTTCCTACTAATTGAATTTGGCAATATACTAGGCTTCTTTTTTTAAGAAGCTTTGGATCACACAGGGTTTCAATTATGGCAGGGGAGGAGCACTTGTGTAGGGTGTCATTGATGGGGGAACAAACGTGTGGGAGGGAATATTCCAGGATAAGCATATAGGGTATATAAATACGTTCAGATATTCCTGGATATTGTCATAGTAGGTAGAATTACACATGACAACTGAGGGAGTGCTGAGTTCCCTACAGAGGAGCTGTTCCCCAATAGAACAGCAATAATTCTCCAAGTGCAAGTGCAAAGACCAGTGAAGAAGGATGGTCCAATGATGGGTCCTTGATACTAATGACTATGCTTATGAGCCTGTGTGCTAAAAATTTCAACTAGGCCTAGAGCTGCAGGGTGCCTAAACTTACATCTTAAGAGCCTCCATGTTGCTCAAATGTAGCCACTCTCTAAGCCAAAATCAACATGTCCCCCAGCATGGGACAGGACTACTGGTGGTGAGTCTTGCTGTTGCAGAGGGATTACTATAAATAACCAGCTGGTGGTGCAAGTAGAAAAAGACCTTGAATAAAAAGGGGAAATGGTAAAGACAAATGAGTTTATATGGCTAAGAGACTTCAAAATGAGTCAGGAAGTCATCAGAGGTTGCACTTATGTATGTCTCAGCAGGATCCCAGAAACAGCCAAAATATATGTAACTCAGTTATTGGTGCTTCTGATGTCTACAAAAACACACAGGTTCTGCAGCCATGGCAGATGGCTCTGGGCTTCAGTGCCTTATCCGTGGGCCTGACTTTGGAATTTGTGCTCCTGAGTGTGATGGAGTTGGATTCAAATGTGACATCTCTATATAGCTTCTTCTGTCACTTTTATGGCACCTATGGTTGGTGCTTGGGTTGGCGTATGCTCAGGAGGCTTGAATCTCTGAACTGTCCTTATGCCAAATGGACCCTGATCCTCAACAGTGTTGCAATACCTACTCTCCAGTTTGTTGAACTTACCCAGATCAGCTGTCAGTGAAGTGAGGATGATCAAACAACAAACCAGGGAACTGAGATAGTCTAAAACTTTAACGAGGAGAAACACTTCCATCACTCATGTGGAATCTAATCCCCCTCTCAGTTTAGAGGTGGAGTGGATATCACCATCCCAGGGTCAGCAGGATGGAGGAATAAAATATGTCATAGAGTGGATTTACTGGTATTTTACCTTAGAAAGATTGTGTGTACAGTAATGGAAGAAATTGAATAATTGATGTGGAGACAATGGTCACAGTAGTTGCTGAGCACAGGGAGAGGGAAGACGAGGGGTGATATAGGGTCATTTTTGGACTTGAAGTTGTCCTGAGTGATATTGCAGGGACAGATGCTGGACATTATATACCCTGCTGTAATCCACTGTATGGACTGGGATTGGGTGTAAACTACAATTTAACGATTGTCAATGTGGTGTAGCAGTGCTTGTAAAGGTATCCATCAAATGTAAAGAATATGCCACACAGATGGAAAAGGTTATTGATGTGTGAGGAGTGGAGGTGGATGGGGACTGTGTATATGGGAACCTCATATTTTTTAATGTAAAATTTTGTGTGATGTATTTATCTTAAAAAAAAGACAATGAAATTTTATGCATTTGTTGCTGATATATAGATATACAATTGATTTTTATTAATTTAGCCCTATATCCCAGGTTATTATCAATGTTTAATAATCTTGAGTCCTTACTTAATTGCCTCATTAATTCTTTTGCTTTTCTGTTTTATAAATTTCATTCTGTAAACATAATCGTGTCATATTCTTGTCCCATTCAGGACTTCTAAGTGATGCATCATCATTTGATTTATAATCTTTACTTGTAAGTTTTTATTTTTATAAAATAAATAATATCCTCTATTCCTGCTTTTGATGATTACATATTTTTCTTAATTAGACAACTTCATTTTCTTGAATTTTGAGTGTTAAAACACTAATATCTAAACAAATTATTCTTTGTGATATATTGTCACTTTAAAAATAATGTATTTAGCTTTGAATATTTCCTAAGAGTTCTGAATCTAATTCCATGAGAGACATAGGTTTATAATCTTCTCTTTCTATCATGATTTTCCCAATTTCTTGGACCAAAGCCATGTTGACCTGGTGAATATTATTTCATTTTCTACGGAATGTACCTATGAGCTCTGTGGCACAACTAAAATTGGTTAAGCTCTTAGTAATTTGTAAGAGGCATATATAAAATGTAGATATCAAGAGGGTAATACTTAATGAATATTTATAAACTGGGTTCACCCATATGACCAGCATGCAGAGCAAGTTGCATGCTCTTATCGGCTCCTAGAGGTGGCCTCATCCACCTACAATCAGGGCTCTTCAGTGTGTTTCTTAAGGCCCCATGTTGTTTTCTGTGGCATTAGCCCCTTTTTTCCTTTCCTGTCAATCTTTCTATTTTTTAACTATGCCAGAAATTCAACTGACAAAAGGTAATTGAAATTTGAATGTATCTATAATATAAATTTTGACTCATACACTGTTCATAAATATATGGGTATAGCCCAGAGACTATGAATTGGTGGCTTCGTTTTACTAGATATTTTGTGCAAGCATTTCATTACAGCACCTTTCCACTGAACCCAGGTAATTCCATGACATTAAGTGGATGGCAGGGGATGGGCAATTGGAATGTCCCATTTCCTGGTCTGTACCTGCCCATGTTCAGCAGCTAAGTCTCCTGCCTCTGGAATGTTGACATATGAGACTGAGGTTGTGCTCTGACTACAGCAGATCAACATCTCCACCTTTTGAGGCAAATATCCGGAGGTGATTCCCAACATATTTCTGTGAGAAAATTTCAGATTCTCTGTGTCTACAAAGAGAAAGCCAAGGGGATGGAAAGTGTAGTTTCTTTCCCACACTATCACAGATTGTTTTGCATTTCATGACACCTGGTTCTTCACGTGAAGAACACTGATTAGATTTTGAGGAGATTCAGTCTCTTAGTAATAACAATTCAGGGTACAAAGGAGTTTCCAGAGAGAATCCATGTTTACTTTGGCAAGAGAAATTGACTGCTTCGTTTGGGTCATACGACAACATCAATTTTATTATTTCTTCGGTCCTCATGTTCTCCTACTCTTCATAGAACAAAATAACTGTTTATTTGGAAGATTATTTGGAGATTTCCTCTACGCAAGTACTCCAGTCCAAAGAAGAGTAGCAGGTTCAAGGACCAAGAAGCCTGACAGTCCAGAGTGAGCAGTAGATGGCACCATCAACTACACAGTCCTGTACCAGGATATCTCCTAAGTGATTTCATTCCAACCTACCCTCAAGTAACTTCTTGAAATGTACTCCATCGCATCTCTCTACCAGATATTACTTGTGAACAACTCAAAAAACTGCTATGAACAGTATAATAAACATCCTTGATGTCAAAGCAAATTGATCCTCTTCATATCTCGTTTAACAACCTCCTTTATCCTGAAAGTCAGCAGAATAAGAGCTTAACCATTTCTTAGTTGTTTCACAGAACTCATAGGAACTTTTCATAGAAATAAAATAAAATAATATTTCTTCTTTGAACAATCTCTTCTGTTCATTTATCCTGGTTTGCTTTGCATAAATTCTATCAATTCTTTGAAAAATTCTCACACATCTACTTAAGTTTAATGCTATAATTTATAGGACATATAATCTAGTTTAAGAAGTTGGTAACAGTCTTGAACATTGTAAATTTCTAGGAAATATATTAATATTTTAGTTGAACAATCTCCTCCAACCAAGGAAACGGATATGATGGACCAAAGAGCCCAGAGATGTCGGAGTTGAATGATCCAGGACTCTTCCAGCTTGTACAATGGAATCTGAATAGGACTGCCTCCCACCAAACCTGAGTTAGGTCCTCCCATTGAGTGTGTGGGATAAAAGAATAGGTCACCATGACCCCATGGCATTAGTTTACCCACCAGTCTCTTGCTAGCAAGTCAGTTACTTCAGATAACATGAATCCTCATTAGAACTGATTCCTATTTGTAGTTGCATTTGCTTATTTATTTATTTTTCTTCCTTGTTTATTTTTTTTACATGTTACACTAAAAAATATGAGGTCCTCATATACCCCTAACCCCCTCAAACCACTCCTCCCACATCAAAAACCTCTTTCACCATCGTGGCACATTTATTGCATTTGGTGAATACATTTTGGAGCACTGCTGCACCACATAGATAGTGGTTTACATTTTGGTTTACACTCTCCTCCAGTGGACCCAGGGGGCCATGGCAGGACATATAATGTCCAGCATCTGTCCCTGAAGTACCATCCAGGAAAATTCCAAGTCCTGAAAATGCCCCCACATCCTATCTCTTCTTCCCCTTCCCTACCCTCGGCAGCTATTGTGGCCACTTTCTCCACATCAATGCTACAATTTCTTCCATTACTAATCACAAAAGTTCCATAGTAGAATATCAGTAAGTCCACTCTAATCCATACTCTATTCCTCCACCCCGTGGATCCTGAAATGATTATGCCCACTAGCCCTCTAAAATATAAACCATAATGTAAATGCAAATGGGACCATATTTGAAAGCTATTGTTTCAATAGCTGTACATTAGTTGTAGGAAATATATGAACAGGTAAAAAGATTATTGCTGGGGAAGGGACAAAGTGTTTGATGTTGGATATGTGAGAGTACCATATATTGTATATGTGAATTACTGTGATCTAAAATTTTGTGAGGACAAACTTAATAATTAGAAAAAAATAAAGGATGTAGACACTGAGGAATAAATGGAAAAAATTGCCTTGCCACTGTACATACAGGGCAACACTTATAGCAGTGATGAAAGGGAAAATGTCAAAAACAAAGCTTTCCATTTTTTCATTTTTGATACCCCAATTTATTTTTACTTTATTTAATTTTTCTAAATTAGTATGTATTCTATATCTAACCTTTAAACACGTCACTATATTCCATTTTTCTATTAATGGCACTTGGCAATATATTGGGCTTCCTTTTTGAAGAAGCTTTGGACTACAGAGAGGTTCAACTATGGTGGGGGAAGAGCACTTGTGTGGGTTGTCATTGGTGGGGGGAACATTGTTGGGAGGGAGTTCTCCAGGACATGTATATAGGGTACATAGAAATATTTGGGTAGTTTCATAGTGGTTTCTATTGGAAATGACAGATGAGAGAGTGCTGAGTTCCTGACCATGGGAGCTCTATCACATTCCCCAATGGAACAACTATCCCCCAAGTGCAATGGCAAAGACCAATAAAGATGGATGGTCCAATGACAAGATCTTGATGCTGATGGCTCCGATTATGAGACTGTGTGCCTGAAATAGGAACTAGGCCTATAGCTGTGGGGTGTCTAAGAGGTACCTCCTGAGCCTCCATGTTGCTCAAATGTGGCCACTCTCTAAGTCAAACTCATCATGTAGATGCATTGCCTTCCCCCCAGTGTGGGACATGACTCCCGGGGATGAGCCTCCCTAGCACCAAGGGATTACTACTAAGCACCAGCTGATAATGTAACTGCAAAAAGACCATGAACATAGAGGTCAACTCAGACCTGCAGAATATCTTAGTCTTCATGTAATATCAGATGTTAAAAACTGTTTTTTGACTTTGAATGAAAAGGGGAAAATGGAAAGGATAAGTGAGTTTATATGGTTAAGAGTCTCCAAACAAGAGTCGGAAGGTCATCAGGGGGTGGTATTTAAGCATGCCTCAGAAGGGTACCAGAGACAGCCAAGGTAGATGGAAACCCTGTGCTGGTTCTCCTGAGGGCTGCAGTGACCCACAGTTTCTATGGTCAAGGCAGATGGCTCTGGAGTTCAGGGCCATGTCAGTTGGCCTTACTTTGGAGTTTGTGTTCCCAAGTGTGATGTAGTTGGCCTCAGATATAACCTTTCTATGCATGCCTCCTCTGTTACTTTTACCAGGCCTGTGGTTGCCATTTGGGTTGAGGTATACTCGGGAGACCCGAATCTCTGAACTGTCCATGTGATGGCCAGCCATGGGCCTCAGCAGACTTGCTGCTTCTACCCTCTAGTTTCTTAGACTTACCCTGGCCAGCTGACAGTGAAGTGAAGAGTGTCAACCACCACTCCAGTGAGCCAAGAGTGCCTACAGCTTCAAGCAGGAAAATTGCATCCATCCTCCATGTGGAATTTAAAACTCCTCTTGATGTAGAGGGTGACTGGACATAGACATCCCAAGTCCACAAGATGGAAGAATAGAATATGGATTAGAGTGGACTTAGTGGTGTTCTACTGGGGAACTATGGTGATTAATAAGGGGATAAATTGTAGTAGTGATGGGGAGGTCATCAGTGGGTCACTGCTGTTGGTCGGGAAAGGGAAGAAGAGATATGGTGTGGGGGCATTTTTAGGAATTAGAGTTTTCCTAGGTGGTGCTAAATGGATGGATACTGGACATTGTGTGCCCTGTCAGGGCCCACTGGGTGGACTGAGGGAGAGTGTGGAATACAGTGTGGACTACTGTCCATGTGCTGCAGTGGTTCACCAGAATGTATTCATCAGGTGCAGTGGATGTGCCACAATGATGGAAGAGATCATTTATGTGGGAGGGGTGGCGTGGGTGGAATGGGGAGTATATGGGACCTCATTTTTTTAATGTAACATTTAAAAGGAAATGAAGAAAAAAAATTTTTGGTTATTTTCATATTGGTTTCAGTTAAAAATGACAACTGGGGGAGTGCTGGGTTCCTAGCCAGGGGAGCTCTATCACATTCCCCAATGGAACAGCAACAATCCCCCATGGACAATGTCAAAGACCAATAAGGATGGATGCTCCAACAATGAGTCCTTGCTACTGATGGCTACAATCATGAGCCTGTGTGCCTGAAATATGAACTAGGCCTAGAGCTGTAGGGTTCCTAAGAGTTACCTTCTGAGGGCCTCCATGTTGCTCAAATGTGCTCTCTAAGCCAAACTCAACATGTAAATGCATTACCTCCCCCACAACGTGGGACATGACTCCCAGTGATGAGCCTCCCTGGTTCTGTGGGATTACCACCAAGCTCCAGCTAATGATATAACTGGAAAAAGACCTTGAATAAAAGGGTCAACTCAGAGGAGCAGAATGTCTCAGCCTATATGTAATACCAGGTGTTAAAACTTGCTTTATGACTTCAGATAAAAGGGGAAAATGGAAAGGACAAATGAGTTTATATGGGATTTCCTTTTGTTAACAGCCCATCTAATGAAAGCACTCTCCAAGCTATTGCAGGAACGAGTGCCTGATATAAAAATTTCGACTTTGTTATCCGAAATTCAGGAGTCTGGTTGCTGCTGAGGGATAGGCCAGGGAAAAATGAGAACAGTCCCAGTCACCTCCACCTAGTAGAGTTACACAGAAACAGCTGGACCAATAAAACAATAGCAGCCCAAATTAGACGTCCTACAAAGGGGCCCCTGGTAACTTGTTTTTCAGGTTTCAGCCCCTAATCATTTCATATAACTGAGAACATACAATATTTTTGACTTTTATCTGTCCTATTCCACTTAACATGATCTCTTTGACTATGTCCATGTCTTAGCATGTATCAGAATTCATTACATTTTATATCCTAATAATATTCCACTGTATGTATATATCACATTGCAAATACCCATTCTTCTCTTGATGCCTTTATAGGTTTTTTCCACCTTTTGGTAATTGTGAATAATACCAAGATGTTCATAGATCTGCTTAGTCCCTCTTTCAATTCTATTAGGTAATTACCTAGGAGGGAGTTTCCCAGGTCATATCAACTATATCCTTTTTGGTATTATCCACATCTGCCAATAACAGCTTCCTTGTTATTGAGCAATTGCTGAGAATGGAACATTAATGTGCATTTCTCTATTTCAATTAACAATTCCATCAATTGGGATTCATAAAATAGTCCCCTTCATGACTATTCAATATCAATCTTTATTACTAATATTTTTCATTTGGGAACTCTACTTTCTTCCAAAGTAATGTAGACTCTAATCTTATTTTAGTCCATATTTTCATGGTATATATTCACCCAAGTGTTACTTTTTACCCTTTGCTGCATTGTAATTAAATTGGCTTTCTTGTAAACAGCATAGAGTGAAAATAATTGTCTAATGCAACAAAGAACAATTTTAATTTTCAACTTTGAAAATTGCATTCTTGCTTTCTTATTTTTTAATAAGAATATGGAAAATTTTTCTCAGAATCCTATATAATCAAGCTTACCTATAAATTTTTTTTTATAAAAGTTGAAAACTGGATACTTTCCAAATTTCTAGAGGTGTTGAAGAGATAAACACATTGTGTTATAAGAAAACAATGGAAAATCATTCAGCATCAAAATCAAGAGGACTCAAGCTCAAATAATTATTCTGAGAGATGGGAACTAAACAGAGGTACATACTGTGTAATTCAATTAATATAAATTCTGGAAGATACAGACAGAGAAAAACAATAATATCAGTGCATGCATCCAGAGACAGTAGGAGGAGGGAATGGTTTGGAGGAAGGAATTAAAGATGTATATGTGGAAACTTTGGAGGCTGATGGATTTCTTCACTAACTTGATTGTGGCTGTGATTAATGGGTTTACACATATGTCATTCCTCAGCATTCTGGAAACAAGAAATATATTTAGTTTATTGCATGTATATTATACCTCAATAAAGCTGTTGCAAATAAGCATATGAATATATTTTTACAGAAAAATAAATAGAAATACAGGTAATGACATGTGAACTATCAGGGACTTCTACAAATTTATCTTCATTAACACTCATAAACTATATATTATTTAAGTAAATACTAGATTACAAAATCACACCGTAGTAGAGATAGACTTTCTGAAAACCTTTCTCAGAATGTCACAAGCTTTCCTGGTTAAGGGGAGTGCAGACCCACAAACTGGGGCTCTCTCTCACCTCATATGAGCTCTTCGGCACATTACAAAGCATTTCTATTTCTGTTTAGAAACTGACATCTGTAAAATGGAGGTAACACTGTCACCTACTTCACATCATTTGTCCACTTTTGTAAAAAAATGATCATCATATTAATCATTGTGATAATAGATTCTTTGTTTATATATTTTAATCTGAAGATCTGAATCACATACTATGTTCATTCTAATAGTTTGTATATAAAGACTGTTCTCTTGCTCTTTGAATTACCCTAGATTTTTTTGAAAGTTAAACGTGTTGCATGAGACAATAAATATTGTTGTATTATTTCCTTTATTATTCATTTTTTTAAAATTATAACTCATTTTCCCTGCTTTGGTATTATCACACTCTACCTTCTGCTAGGCTTTATTGTGGGGGTTCCATGAGTGTAATCAAGGCTGACTTGGAGTTGACCCTTGCCAACTATACCTGAGTTTACTTTTTGCTCTGGGCAAGAAATTGTTAGTTTCCTCTAGTGATACCTTGTTTTCCTCAGCCTGTTTGCCTTGGGATCTCTATGTGTTCTCTACAAAGAGAATTCCCCTTTTCCTGCTTTTCCAAGTTAACTCCTCTTTTATTCTTTTTGTAATTTTACATCTGTGAAGTGGAGATAACATTGGTACTTATTTCCATGTTTAGCATGCTTTTGTAAAAGTGAAATAAAATGATTGGAATGTGTTTAGCTCAGCACAATCATACAATAAGAAATCAAAATTCCTGAATGTGGTCACAGCCTTCTCCACCACGACAATCATATCTCCTCTGTGCACTCTCCTCTCTGAAGGCATCCAACCCAGATCTTAATATGAAGTAGGAGGAAATGAAAAACAGGTTCCAACTACAACTGATTAAAACCAGCCCACCCTGACCTTGCAGCTCTGGGAAAGGAGTCCGAGTTTTGGGATTCTGATGTGTTCACACATTGATAGGAACTGAAGAGAAATGATTCATGCAGGAATTGAGCCTGGCTGGGTTTATATTACTGCAAGCTTAAGAGAAATTTCATTGAAAAGTAGATATTGAGTATGTGAGTGCATATGAGTGGGAGGAAGACTGGCATTTTGTGACAATTTTCTGCCCAGATGTCTTCTGCCTGGAGGTGTCCAATGTGAGTACAAATGGTGGAATCTGGGAAGACTGGGTAATGACTGTGGTCTCTGAGTCTCTCTTGGACATTCCAAGGATTCTCCTTTGGTAGCTTCTAGATGGTTCCAGCAGGGTCAAAGGATAATACCTAGAGCATGTTGTATCTCAGGTAGACAGTTTGTGAGCTGAGGATATGAAAGTGTATTACTGAGTCAGTTGAAGTAATGGAAGGGAGTGTGAGCCGAGACTCAAATTTCTCCTTCTGAATGGCCTCCAGGGTGTACTCAGAACACCACAGCTCCAAGATCATGTGCAGAAAAAGGCAAGAGAGGGTGACATTTGTTATCTAGAGTTTCCTTTAAGGGTCTGTGTGTCTCCTTCTGTCCCAGAGTTCAGTTGTTCTGACCAATAATCAATGTCCCTGTGCACACAAGGAAAGTCAAGCTGCTGAGAGCAGAGTGAGCAACTTTGATGCTCACAGGCTCTACTGGAACCAAAAGAGCTTATCAAGGGGTTGCAGATGCTAGCCAGCCACACCAGGCATAGTGACCACAACTGTACTTAGTCATCCATAGTCAGGGTGCCTGCCACAGACAGTTCGTGTTGCCACCTACAGCTAACAATGTGAATGGTCAAGACCAAAGATTTGCTGTGTGGGACCCACATTTGAGGGAAGAATGTAGAAAGCCAGGTCTACAGCTCTCAGCATGACAAGAAGGACTAACTGCAGGGACCTCTCAGGAATAATTGCAGAGGTCAGGACCACAGAAGTCACAGGAGGAGGCTAGAACATGCTGCCCCGGGACTAGGTCAAGGGGCAGCTGAAATGAAGCTCATGATCACTGGGCCAAGATCACAGGGCAGGTGCAAGGAGAGCTCAGTATCATTGATTCCAATGATTTTAACTATAGTCAGGTGGAGAGAAAAGACTGGACCACTGACAACAGAGGCCAGGGCCTGACGCAGGTGCAGGGAGAGCTAAGAACCATAGGGCATAGCCCCCAGTTCGAGGACAGGTATGGGGACACTGAGAATAATAGTGGCCAGGAGAGAAAGGACTAAAATCAGTGCAGGAGGGGATCAGAATCACTGAGGCCAAGACCAGATGCAGGAGAAACTCAGAGTCATGGAGCCAAGGGGTCAGGAACAGGCATAAGTGGAAGTCAGAAGCACTAATCCCAGGGACCATTATGAGGGGCAGATGCAGAGGAACTCAGGACCAATAGTCCAGGAACAGGACTAGGGACAAGTGCTGGGGGTAGAAGGAGCATGTATACTAGGGGACTGGACCAGGAGCATGTGCATTTGGTGTCTACGTGGCTAGCTTTCAGCATACGACTTTCCTATTCATCTTATGATAAGGAACTTTCCTATTCATCTTATGATATGGGTTTGAATTTGCTACATGGCTTAAGACAGAAGTTTAGTGAAATTTCATTAATGCATTTAAATTAGGGTAATTTTATTGATAAATAAAAGCTATAAACAAACAATATACACAGAAGATCATCCACATTAAATGATGTAAACAAATGCCACCCTCACGAACAATGCAAAAAACAGGGAGATGTGGAAATATGTCACCCATGAAAAATGCAGTCTGATATTCAGCAGGGTCTTCAGAGTTCATTCCACATGTGGATTTAACTTTCCTACTAGCACCTCCCCTCACAGCACCTCCATGCATGAACTTCATGAATTCCTTATGCACCAGATCCTAACCTTGGTACCCACCTTATGATATTCTTCTGAATCCTCAAACCCTGCCATAATCACGGTGACTTTAGTTTACTGGCTAAGTTCTTTTCAATTCATATTTCTGACTCACCAACTTGGAACCAGACTGGAGTTGAAGGTCATACTAAATGTATTATTTAGACATTAACTAATATTACTGAATAGTCTGGTTGTAATATGCTTCTTTCATGTTCTGTTCATGAGATGATAATTTAGAAAGACATATTCAGAGATGAGAGGATCAAAATCCACCAATGTTCATGTGAGTAGGGTTGACTTGCACCAGTAGTGCAGGAGAGACATTGACACACATGAAAGGGCAGGACCAAGGCTAATGCTGCCTGAGATATCATGGTTGTTAGAGGTGAGGGTGCATACAGGTCATTTCTGATTCCCAAAGGGGATTATACCACTAATATGTGTAATGAAAATATATAACAGCTCTGACAAATTTCTTAACTTTTACACAAGTTACAACTGAGGAATGCTCTCAACAAATTGGAGAAAGTGGCATCAAATACCCTTTCTTCCACTGATAATTCAAAAAACAAATAGAATCCATTATAATCAACAGTGCCAGAGGATATATACATATTATATATTATATACCCTATGTATGAAATACATATGTACATAAACTGACACACACAAACATATTCATATCATCTCTGTGAGTAGGGGCAAAATGAATCCATTCCCAGAGATATTCTTGAATCTTTGTCCACATACAACTCCCCATTCAAGACATTACTTGACTTTAAAAAAAGGAACCTGATTCATCTGGACTCAGATGGGATCTCTCTTCATAAGACTTTCATGCTAATGTGCTGGAGGTGCAGTTAGTGTTGGGATTTAAGATATATTTAGGGAATTTGAATCTCTGGACTGACAATGTGATAGCCAGGTCCTGAGCCTCAACAGACTCCAGCACCTACAATCTGATTTATTGGACTTACCACACTCAGCTAAGATGGAGTTGAAGAAGGACAACCACCACACCATGGAGCCTAGAGTGATTACAACTGAAAGTGGGAGTATTGCATCCAGCATCCATGTGGAATCTGAGCCTCCTCTTGACATAGAGGTGCAATGGACACAACCAATCCAATATCCACATAGAAGAGGCGGCATTGGATTGGGAAAAGTGGACATGGTGGCTGATGGGTATGGGGAAAGGCAGGAAGAGATGAGAGGTGGAGGCGTCTTTGGGACATGGAGCTGCCCTGGATGGTGCTTCAGGGGCAATCACCGAACATTGTAAATCCTCAGAGGGCCCACTGGATGGAATGGGGGAGAGTATGGGCCATGATGTGGACCATTGGCCATGAGGTGCAGAGGTGCCCAAAGATGTACTTACCAAATGCAATGGATGTGTCATGATGATGGGAACGAGTGTTGCTGGTGGGGGGGGGGGGGGAGAGGTGGGGTGGGGGAGTGGGGTTGAATGGGACCTCATATATATATTTTTAATGTAATATTATTACAAAGTCAATTAAAAAAAAAAAAGGAACCTGAGTTCAGTGAGGGACATCACAGGATGTGGACCATCTTCTCTGAGGGATCAGCCATCCTCCTCCTCCCAGGGTTACCCTAAGACAAGGACCTACCCTCATCTTTGATTTTACTTACAAAGTTGCCTCTTAAATGCAAATTGCCACATGTTGAACAGATGAAAACAGAGCAAGCATTTATTTAAAATCAAGTTCCTTCTCAGCCATGGACCTCGTCTACGAGGTCCTCTTTCTGGTGGCATCTCCCAGATGTGAGTGTCTCAGGATTCAGACATGAAGGTAATGGGAATCATGCCTCTGAGCACAGGACTCACTGTGGTCTCCTTGTCCTCAGGTGTCTGGTCTGAAGTGCAGCTGAAGGAGTCAGGACCTGACTTGGTGAACACTTAACAGGCCCTGCCACTCACCGGCAAAGCCTCTGGATTCTCTTTAACTGACTATATTATTCATTGGATCCACCAGTCTCCAGGAAGGCGGCTGGAGTGGGTCAGTGAGATATACAGTGGTGGAAGCACGTACTATAACCCAACACTTTAGTCTCATCTTGTGATCAACATGAACACAGCAAAAATGAAGTTTATTTAAAATATGGCAGTGTGAGAAACATGGACACTACAAAGTATTATTGTACGAGAGACACAGTAGGGGAAATCATTGTGAACCCAGGCAAAAACCTCCCCTGCAGGGCACAGAAGGTGACTGGACTTCAGGGTAAGCTCTTGACCACCAGGGATAAGGGTCCAACCCAAGGCACTGGTTCAGAAAGGGTAGGAGTAGTTTCTTTTTCTGGCAATTTTAATGTCTTTTTTAAAAGATACAAAGATCACACAAAATGTTACTTCAAAAAATAGAAGATGTTCACATATACCTCACTCCTGACCTCTCCCCAACTCCTCCCACATCGACAACCTCTTTCATCAGTGTGGCACATTCATTGCATTTGGTAGATACATTTTGGAGCATTGCTGATCTGTATGGATTATAGTTTACATTGTAGTTTACACTCTCCCCCAGTCTTTTCAGTTGGTTATGGCAGGATATATAATGTCCAGCATCTGTCCCTGCAATATTATTCAGGACAACTCCAAATCCTGAAAATGGGGCTTTTCAGGCTTGAGGGGAGGTAGGATTGGGAGGATGGTCAGATGGTCGATGGAATTGGGTGGAGGTTTGGGGGGAGCAGAATAACGTGGAAGATTGTTAGGTATGTGGTTGGAACTATAATGTTGAGAAAACTCTTTAGAAAATATAAGAAAGGATGGGTGACTTGTTTAAGGTGTTTGATAGGAGTATCTGGCACAGGGTACACATGGGGCAGGCTTCTAGGACTTTCTTACCCATGCCTTAGGCTCTCTCTTCTTTCTTCTCAACATATAACCCCAGAGAACAGCCATGGCATCTTTTCTAAGCACTGCTATGATGTGCCCACAATTCTAACTCAGCACAGTTTCTTTTAATGTTACTACGTTTATGTTTAAATGCATTCATACACATATAATCATATAACATTTTATGTAAATTGTGGAAACCGTTATCTTCTTAATATGCCTGAAAATGTGAACAAAACTTACATTTATCATCCCTGTGAAGTTATTTCCATCAATGTAACTCAAAATTCTGATAATTCCCTGCTAACCTCCATCCTGCGTCATGAAGAGTCCCAAGTCCTCAACTGAAAGGAGAAAGAATTGGAAGACCTGGCCATCTCTAGGCAAAGCATCCAAGTGCCTTACTTTGTTCTTTCTTTCCCATGTGGAAATAAAGACCAGTTCACTGTTCCCATATTGATTCTATTACATAAAATGTCATCATTGTATCCTTCACAGTTTTCCAATATATAGTAAAAATACATGATAAGAAGAACAGGTTCACAATGCATGCTTTTTAAAACTACAAATAACATTCCTGATACATTTATATTTAATTAAAGCATTTCTATTAATTTTTTCATGCCTGTACCCATCATTCATTTGTCATATATCCTTTTCTACTAACATCATCAAATGCTTTGGATAAATACAATATAAAGTTCCCTCTAATACTTCTCTTTGAAGTAGGTCAGGCCATAAGAAAGAATTTGTGGCCCTCTAATCAATACATACCTAGCTACTTGTCTGTGGTACTCTGAATACAAGATCTGAGGGCATGAGGGAGGTGAGCAGAATGGATAGTGATGGGAATATCATCCCAAATGTCCCTGCCCCTCCATCTGAAGCAATGTATGTCCTGTCATGTATTACTGCTTCTTTCTGGGGTAGAATGCATATTTTCCCAGATAGTGCAGACTAAGCTGTGTTATCTTTAGCTGCCTATATCAGAGAACTTCATCTTTGGCTTAAGGATAGTATTCCTTAGTGAAGATGGATGTGGTTCTAGACATTCATTCCATGATGAATTCTCTCTGTCTATCCACTTTTTTTGGATTCTGCCAATGCCCACCGGATATTCATTTGCATTTCCCATACAGAATTGTTTTCTTATATGGTGGAACTATAGAGATGATTGTGAGTGCATGGTTTAAGTTCTATTTCACTTTTTTAGCACCCCTCTGTGTTGAGACTTTAAGATTTTTCTTAGCTCTGTGACATCAGTTTTTGGACATGCTGACTACATTGTGATAATTAGCAGTTTTCAAACAGAAAGCTGGTTTTGCTTGATTTCTACATGCAAGTTAATTCTTTGTTCTGTAGTAGAGCTAAGGAGGATGCTTTGTGTGTATTTCTACAATGGATGCTCTCCTCTTGGGGAGAGGAGTTTTGTTTGTTTGTTTTGCATATTTTGTCCTATTTGGGGCGGGGAGGTTCTCTCTAATTCTACAGGAAATGTATGCAACACATTAGCAATCTGTCCTCCAGGAAACTCACTTTAGCAAATTTGCAAATAGTTAAATTTGCCTTTTAAAAAATCAACAACTAGTGATTTAAGGGAATAAACATTAAGAGTGTAAAGTTAGTACAGATGGAATGGGAGAAAGATTTATTAATCCTATATGTATTAATGGATTTGTATCTAGAATATGTTAATTACTTACATCTTAACAAAAAATGTAAGATGTAAAAATGGTTAATAAGTAAATGAAAATATTGTTGCATGATTTGATATCATGGGGATATAAATCAAATCTACAATAAAATACCATTTCACACCCAAAATTAAGGGTAGAATAAGAAATTAGAATAGCAACAAGTATTCAAGGGGATATGGAGAAATAGTAACACTATTTCAATGCTGTTGGAAATGTGAAGTAATCAAGACTTTTTGAAAAAACAGACCTGAAAGCCCTCAACTTATTAAAGAAAAAAACTATCATTTGAACCTACAATTCCACTTCTAGATATATACCCCAAAATATGAAAAACAGAAATTCAAATATAAATTTGTACAACAAAGTTCATAGCAGCACCATATATAAACGCTAAAATTTTAGGCACTCCTAATTTCCATGAAGAGATGAATGGATACATAAATGTCTACACACAATAGAATATCAGTCACTTGCACAAAGACAAGAAACATTCTATAACATGGATGAACATTGAAATGTGCATTTGTATTAAATAGGTCAAATAAAAAGGGAAAATGTATGATTTCACTTATATGTAATGCCTAGAAAATGAAAATACATATTTACAAGAAGTAGATTAGAGGTTACCAGATTAAGGATCAGATTGAGAGTGAATTTCTAATGAATACAGATATTCTGTTTCATGTGATGAAAAATTTAGTAATGTATGTTGGTGATTTAGAATATAATTGTGAGTTCAGTGAATAACCTTCAATTGTACACATAAAAGTGGTTGAAGACAGAATGTTGTATTTTTCAAAATTAACAAAAATAATTCATTGTCTTATAAAATAGAAATGAAGTATTGATACTTGCTATCACATGGATGAACTTTGAAAAAAATATGGTAACTGAAAGAAACTGGTCATGATTTATAATAGAATTTATTTCCTTTGGTATCAATGCTAAGAAAAAGAATAATGAGTGATAAATGTAGATTTACTGCTTATTGGGGCTAAATGGGATGTAGTGGGATAGGAGGATGTTAGGTAAATTGTATTTTCTCTTTGTGAGTTAATGATAATATTCTAATATGGACTCTGGTGTTGATAACGTGCGGGCAGCGGCGGGCCTCCGGGAGGGTCGGCAGTTGGCCGGGCGGGCTGTCTGGATGGGGGCTGCCTTGCAGTCGAAGGAGAGGAGGGGGTTCGGCACAAAGCCGTTGGGCCCTTGCTCTCTCCGCTCAGGCACAGGGGACGCGCGGTGCAAGCAAGAACACCACGGAGACAAGGTCTAGGCACAAGTCTACTTTATTGTTGAAGGGGACATGGTTTTATAGGGTCTAGGGATATGTAAAGGGACTTGATTGGTGCCGGTGGGTGCTGTTGCTTGCGTAGACGGTTACTGGACAGTAGGCGGTTACTGGACAGTAGGCGGTTACTGGACAGTAAGCTGACTAAGAGGTTAGGAGCAAGGGAGGGGAAGGGGAAAGTGTGGGCTGTCTAGATAACGGGCTAGGTGGAAGATGGAGAAGGGGAGAAGGAGGGGCAGCGCCGGCTGCCAATACTGGGCGGGAAGGAGACGGGGACAATTGCTCCCTTTTGTTTAAAAGTATGTGCTACGGGGGAGGTGAACTGTTGGCAGCAGGGGCAGTATGGGACGGGGTACTGGGGTAAGACGAGGGGAGGGGGGAGACCACGAGGACTGGCTGGCAGCGAGAAGCAGAGGGCCCTCCCAGCTGCTCTCAGCTGCAGAGGACACAGCGTCTGGCCAGGACGCATGTGCCTGCTGCTGGGGTCGGTGCATGCCGGCGCCTGGTGTGCGCCGAGCTCTGCCAGCAAAACGGGTTCGTGATGTTCCTGAACCCCTCGCCCGATTGGGGGAGAAGGAGGGAGATGAGTGAGGAAAGGGAGACAGGAGGTTACAGGCGTGCGGTTCGGTGTTTGCGGCAGGAGCGGCAGGAGCGTGGCGGATGGCTTGGTGGTGGCTCTTTAGTGGCGAGGCGTTGATAATGAACATGCATAAAGGAGCTGAATAGCGCGTTGGCTTGGTCTTTGGCGAGGAGGACTGTTTTTTGACGGCCCAGGGTCCTACAGTGAGGGCTAAGATGATGATGATGAGTGGGCCTAAAAATGGAAGGAGGTATGGGAGGAGGGTATGGAGAACACTGGAAAAATAGTTCGCATTTTCTCGCTCTTTGCGGTGCTTATCCAATCCCTCCTGGACCTTTCTCAGGTTGTCCTCGACTAAGCCGGTGGAGTTGGCATATACGCAGCACTCCTCTCCAAGGGTGGCACAGAGACCCCCTTCCTTAAGGAGGAGGAGGTCGAGGCCATGGCGGTTCTGGAGGACTACATCAGAGAGAGAATTGAGAGAATTTTTTAGATGTTTTACAGCATTTTGAAGGTAGGTGATATCTTCGTCGATGGCCTGTCTGAGAGAGGAGAGGGCAAAGGACTGTGTGGCAAGGGCAGCAATCCCTGTGCCTGCCCCTGCAAGACCTAGAAGGGTAGCGACTGTTAGGACTGCGGTGACAGGCTCTCTCCTTTGTAAGTGGAGGGAGGTTTGTCTGCTCAGCACGCGGCGGAAAAATTCGTGGTCAGAATGGAACGACTCGAGGAGCGAGAAGGATGAGCAGGCAAGTCTCCTGGGTAGCATTGAGGGTGGTGACATTGAGGCAGGGGGTTAGCCCGGTGGAGGTGCAAAGCCATTGGGAGGTGTTAAGGGGGATTAAGAACTTGGTGGAAGCGCTGGGAGAGGAGTAGTTAGAGCAAGCACTAAGGGAGGGGTGGGAACCTTGACGAGAATGAACACAGCGTCCTGTGGAGGAAACAGATTGAAAGGTTAGGGGGAGGGAGGAAGTGTTCC
Source organism: Dasypus novemcinctus (assembly GCF_030445035.2). Lineage (NCBI taxonomy): Eukaryota > Metazoa > Chordata > Mammalia > Cingulata > Dasypodidae > Dasypus > Dasypus novemcinctus. Next base: position 56,135,194 of record NC_080691.1, on the reverse strand, counting down.
AGTTGCACTCGGCTGGGTATACTGAAGTGGATTCGTTGAATGTGAAGTTAACGGTGACAGGCTCATAGATAGGAAGGGAGGGGGAGAGGCAGAGCCAACAGTTCTTGGTGAGGTTGGGGTGAGAAGTATTTAGAGATAAGTAGGATGTATAGATTAATGCGAGAAGGGGACTGGAATACTTGGTAGGGGGGACCATGGCTGGGGAGCAATGGACGAGGGGGGGGTGCCGCTGGAAGGGGGGGGGAGGCGGGGGGTTTGAGGACTTTATTGGGACCAACGGGGAGGGGTGGGGATTTAGGCATGGGCAGTAGTTTTCTGATGATGAGGAAGGCTTCCTCTTGCCAGCACTGGAGGGTCCAATTGGAGCGTTGATGGGCTGAGTTGACAACGGCCAGGGAGATGAAGGGAAGCATGATGATGAGAGCAATGGGAAGAACGGAACTACCCGCGTGGTGGCGAATCATCTGTGGAGACAAAAGAGAGAGAGAAAACTACAAAGGAAACAGCGATGGGAAGGAGGCAAGTTAGGTAGGCAACTCGTTAGGAGGATCATTGGTGTCAGCGTTAGTGGAAGCCTCGGCAGTGTGGGGCTTGATGAGACGTCCTGGGACCCAGATGGGCTGCGGCTCTGATTCAGGGAAAACGCAGGCGAATCCCCGTCCTTGGGCTAAGAGAGGGGCAGGTCCATGCCATTGGGTGGTCTCCGGGTCACGCCAGAGGACAAGCGGTGCAGGGGTGGGCCGGAAGGTAGGCCCCCAGTGCATGTGGACCGGTGAAAAGCCTTGGGCATTGAAGGTCATCAGGTTGTGTTGGATCAGGGCCTCTGTGACGATGTCGCGAGGGGTGCGACGTGGCTGGTCGGCAGATGTCTTGAGAATGAGGGTTTTGAGAGACTGGTGAGCACGCTCTACTAGGCCTTGTCCCTGCAGATTGTAGGGAATGCCGAAGTGATGGGTGATGTCGTAGAGCTTGAGGAATTCGGCAAAGGAGGCGCTCCGGTAGGCAGGTCCGTTGTCTGTCTTGATGTCCCATGGAACGCCCATGAAAAGAATAGATTCTCTGAGTGCTTGGATGGCGTGCTTGGCCGTTTCTCCGGTGAGTGCGGTTGCGTAGCAGAGATGAGAGAAGGTGTCGATGGCTACGTGGAGGTATTTCCATCGGCCAAACTGGGGAACGTGAGTGACATCCAGTTGCCATCTGGAATTGGGGCGGAGCCCATGAGGGTTAACTCCCTGCGGTTGGAGCAGCCCCAAGGGCAGCAATGGAGCGCACGTTCGGCATGACCGCACGAGGTGTTTGCAGGTATGGATTGGGAGGTCTGGAAAGAGTTTGTGGAGGCCAGCTGCTGAGAAGTGAAATCTGGCATGCAGCAGCTCGGCCTGATTGATGAGGTTTCCGACTGCGACAGTGGTCTCGGCTGGAAGCAGCTGAACGGCCTGATCAGCAAGGTGGTTGCCATGGGCCAGGGGCCCGGGGAAGGCTGGAATGGCTGCGGATGTGAGCGATGAACCAAGGCTGTCGGCGGTTCTCTATGAGCTCTTGAAGGTCCAGGAGAGCGACGTTGATGCTTTCACTCGCTGAGTTGTCGGGTGGAAAAAACGCAGAAAAGGTGATGACTTGGCAGACTTGTAGGCAGTAGAGGCTGTCTGTAAAGATGTTCAGTGGACAGTGGGGATGGGTTTGGAGTGCTAAGATGACAGCACGCAGTTCGGCCACTTGCACAGAGGATTGATGGAGGCGCACATGTGAACATGGCTGGTGCTCGCCGGGTGCGAAGACAACGGCGGCAAACTTAGTCTTGGAGGCGTCTGTGAAGATGATGGTGGTGTCTGGAAGAGGCTTGCTGGACGGAAAAGGGAAATGGCCGGGGGCGGCAATTTCTAGCAGGGGAAGGCCTTGCAGTAACCGATGCTGTGGAAAGTGGTTATCGAAGTTGCCATGATAAAGCTCCATAAGAGTCTGCATATCAACGGAGCTGCGTAGCAGAGTGGTGACTTGCCCGGCGGTGAAGGGCCACACAATGGTGTCAGGTGGGCACCCATAATGATGGGTGGCTTGTGTGACTAGGGCGGTGGCGAGATGAACGAGTAGGGTGGTTTGAGGTCCAATCTTTCGGAGCTTGCTCTTTGCCATATGGACCCAGAGGAGCGGTCCGTCTTGCCAAAGAAGGCCAGTAGGTGTTCCCCAAGTGGGTAAGACTAGGCCTAACAACGGTTTCCCAGGCTCATGTCGCTGGAGTTGGCACTGTTCGATGGCTCTATTTACCCGGGGCAGGGCATTTTTGGCCTTGTCAGTGAGGCGAATCCTCTTTCCAGGTGCGGATGATGGCGGAGCGTTGTAGCAGAGTAGCCGGTACAGGGGCTGGAGTTGCTCTGTGGTAAGCGGCAGCACTGGGCGCAACCAATTGATCTGTCCGCAGAGTTGTTGCAATTCGAGGAGGGTAAGCAGGTCAGGAATTCTGATGTGTGGCATTTGGGGCGCAACGGTGGAAGTGATGGAGAACCCTAGGAACTGGTAGGGTGGATGAACCGTTAGCTTCTGTGTATTGACTTTGAGATCTAGGTCTCGAAGGTGGCGCAGCAGTTGCTCCAGGACTGCGTGCAGACCTGACTCTGAGGGATGGGCCACGAGCAAGTCGTCCATATAGTGGATGATGTTAGCGTACTTCACGAGTGGCTGGATGGCTTCGCGTACATACATCTGGCACATGGCAGGGCTGTTTCACATGCCCTGAGGCAGAACGCGCCAGTGGTATCGCAGTGCCGGTTCCCGATGGTTGGTCTGAGGAACCGTGAAGGCGAATTTCGGTCGGTCGTCCGGGTGCAACGGGATGGAGAAAAAGCAGTCTTTAATATCTATCACTGCAACAAACCAATGCCAGGGCACCGCGGTAGGGTGGGGGAGGCCAGGCTGCGGCGATCCCATAGGCTTGATGAGTTTGTTGATTTTTCTTAAGTCTTGAAGTAGACGGGACTTCCCGTTCTTCTTTTGAATGAAGAAAATTGGCGAGTTGTATGGGCTGGTGGAGGGCTCGATGTGGCCCGCGTGAAGCTGCTCATCAACAAGCCCCTTAAGAATGTCCAGTTTAGGGATTGGGAAAGGCCATTGCTCCACCCAAATGGGCTCCTCTGTATCCCATTGCAGAGGAACGGGTGCTGGAGGTCAAACGCGAGCAATGGCCGAAACTATTGGGGGGGCAGCTGCGGTGGCGTAGCAGTGAGAACGGCTCCCGACTGATGCAGGATATCACGGCCCCAAAGAACTTGCGAGATTTCCTTCAGAACGAGGGGGTGGAATGTTCCCTGTCGACCTTCTGCGTCTCTCCAGACGATGTCCTGGGCAACTTGCTGGGAGGGCGCTTGGCCGGTGGCTCCCACCACTAGGGGGCCATCGGTCAGAGGGAGGTGCCCGGCCTGGTCGAGTGGGATGCAGGAAATTTCTGCTCCTGTGTTGAGTAGCCCTGTGAGCCAGCGGCCGGAGACTTGGATAGAGAGAAGAGGCCTGGTGGAGGGTGCGATGGGAACAGACCAGAGTACTTTCATGGGCGGGGGTGCTGAGTCGTTGTGGCCTCTTTGTTGTGGGGCTGAGGCCTACTCCCATGGCCATTTAAAGGCTTGCGGCTGGTGTTAGGGACGCGGCAGTCGCGGGCCCAGTGGTATCCTTTTCCGCACCGCGGGCACGGAGTGGAAGGAGGCCATGGTGGATGGCCTATGTTGGGCACGTCCGGCGGCAGCTGTGGCTTGTTGGGGCAGTCTCGAGCGAAGTGGTCAAGTTCGCCACAGCGGAAGCATTTGTTGGAGGCCGAGACGGCAGCGAGGACAGCCTGGGCCATGGCAGAGGCCTGGGCGTTGACTCCGGAGCAGGCGAGGACCCAGTCGTGGAGGGGCTTGTCTCTCAGCGGCCTGATGATCGCCTTGCAAGTTGGGTTTGCGCCCTCCTGAACAATGTCCTTGATGAAGGAGGTCTGGGCCTGCATGCCAACGACCTTGTGCTCGGCCGCGGCCTGGACACGCGCCAGCCATGAAGTCGGAGAATGGTTCCTCTGGTTTCTGGAAAAGTCTGGTGAGTGGCTCGGGCGCGGAGGCGGCGCAGTTGCGGAAGGCACGGAGGGCACACTGCTTTAGCTGGAGGAAGAAGCCTTGAGGGAGGGTGACGTAGCTCTGTGGCATGGCGTAGCGCCCCAGTCCGAGGAACGTGTTGGCAGGATATCGGGTGCCGTCGCGGGCATTCTCGGCGATTTGTTTTTCATTCTTGGCAGCTAAATGTGTGCGCCAGTCAATAAACTGCCCTGAGGGAAGTATGCCTCTCGCGAGGGATATCCAGTCGTAGGGGAGAAAGCGGGCAAAGGTCATACGTTCAAGGAGGTCTTGAGCATGGGGCCTGGTGATACCATCCTCTCGGATAGTGCTGCGGAGGGTTTGCACGTCTTTCGGGGAGAAGGGAACCCATACTTGGGGGTTCGCTCGAGAACGATTGGGATTTAGCGGATACATATCAGCGATTGGAGCAGTGGGGGGCTCAAAGAGAAGATTATTAGAGCGCGGGAGGGGGTGTCTATTCGGTGGCACATAAGATGGCGGGCGCTCGTACACATCATCTAGGTCGTCATCAGAAGATGGCGGTTCCGGGTAAGGGCAAGATGACGCCGGTTCCGGGTAGGGGCAAGATGGCGCCGAGGCAGGAAGGGGAGGGTACAACGGCGGATAGTCCTTCCATGAAGAAGCAGGAAGGGGCGGGGAGTGCGGCTTCTTCCTCTTTTGGGAGGAAGAAGGAGGGAGCACGCCCTCTTGGGTGGGCTTTCCTTTGTTTCGTGAGGAAGAAGGCGGAAATGCGCCATCTTGGTCGGAGTCAGAATCAGCGGCGCAAGGGGGGTCAAGCTCAAGCGCGGCCTCCAACTGAGCTGAGAGCGATTCGGCATCGGAGTCGTTACTGGGAGTGCCGTCTTGGCAGCCGCGCCCTTCCCCTGACTCATCCACCGTATTGCACGGGAAGGCCTTGGCCTCAGGAGCGGGCACGCCTTGCAAAAAAGCGCGAATGGCCACAAGAGTGGGGAGGAGGCCGGGGGGAAAGACCTGGCCCTCATGTTCCATGGTTGAGGCTACTCGTTCGATCAGCCGGGCATAAGTCTGAGGACTCCAGAGCGGGCAGGTGATGAGCCAGGGATTGAACGGGAGAAGTAAGTCCCAGTAGCACTGAAGCTGGCGGATGGAAACTCTAACCTGGTTAGTTTCCAGGAGGGCAGCCAGGGCCCGAACCTGCGGGACCTGACAGGAGGAGAGCGAAGCACCCATTCTGGTTTGAATGGAAGACGCCGAAGAGTCCCTACCTTAAGTGAAGCATGGGGGGTAGGCTTCAGAGTGGGCCCCACCCACGTTGGGCGCCAAATGCGGGCAGCGGCGGGCCTCCAGGAGGGTCGGCGGTTGGCCGGACGGGGGCTGCCTCGCGGTCGAAGGAGAGGAGGGGGTTCAGCACAAAGCCGTTGGGCCCTCGCTCTCTCCGCTCAGGCACGGGAGACGCGCGGTGCAAGCAAGAACACCACGGAGACAAGGTCTAGGCACAAGTCTACTTTATTGTTGAAGGGGACATGGTTTTATAGGGTCTAGGGATACGTAAAGGGACTTGATTGGTGCCGGTGGGTGCTGTTGCTTGCGTAGGCGGTTACTGGACAGTAGGCGGTTACTGGACAGTAGGCGGTTACTGGACAGTAAGCTGGCTAAGAGGTTAGGAGCAAGGGAGGGGAAGGGGAAAGTGTGGGCTGTCTAGATAACGGCTAGGCAGAAGACGGAGAAGGGGAGAAGGAGGGGCAGCGCCGGCTGCCAATACTGGGCAGGAAGGAGACGGGGACAATAACGCATATATTTGTATAATGTAATAACCATTCAATTTTATGCTTTAAATAGATGAATTTTGTAGTATATGATTTATATATTAATAAAAGTTTCTTATAAAAAGAGAAGCTAAAATTTTCCTTGGAGAGAAGGGAATGGGTGGGAGGCAGAAATTATAGAGCAATGAATGAAAATTTTGGGGAGTTCATTATCAGTGCGGTGGTGATGGTTTCGCATGTGTACATATATGTAAAGATGAACAATTGTGACACTTAAATATGTGATTATTATCATAGGTCAATTATGCTTCAATAATATTCATACAAATAAACCAATGGATAAATGAGTAGGATGGAGAGAGAGATAAATCATGACCTGTGAAGTGCCAGACAGTACTTTAAATATATCTGCCTTCTCTCTACATTTTTAGGTAGAATCTAAGTGTGAAGCAATATCACACAATGATCTCATTACACAAAGAAGTATCTTCGAATCTATCTAGGCAAGCCCCAATTTGTCCTTTAATAGGTTCATGGGAGCCATGGGGTCTAGTGGTGAGGAACACAATCCAGACACTGGGCCTCACAATCAACAGACATAGACTTTGTGTATTGACCAAACATTCAAAATTTCTGTTTGAAGTTTTACATCTGCACATATGTATAAATGAAATAAGACCAATGGTTCAAAGTGTTTATTCCGGTAGTATCAAATAATAGTTTCACCCCAAATTCTCTCATTGCCACTCAACTACCCAAGGAAACTCACACCTGCTCTGGGGCACTTCCTTTTCCAAGGCTCCGTCCAAGAGCTAGCAGTATAGTAGGAGAACTTGCAAATAGTTTCCCTCCAGTTGCTAATGTAAACCAACCTACCCCTGATCCTGTAGATCTGGGGGAGAACCCTCAGCCTAGGGACACCCAGATGTTTCAACATGTTGATCAGGAAGGAACATAGATGAATCAACATGGAATTAGTTCTGAGCTGGGTTTTCTCACCATGATTTTAAAAGATCAATGTATGGGAACAAGAGACACTGAGTGTGTGAGTTGATATGGGTGAGAGAAACAAGGGTTAGGTATGGCCATTTTCCTGGCAGGATGTCTGTGCCTTTAGATGTTATATTGGTAGAGTCAGGGTGAGAATTCATACAGCACAGGATGTCTGTGACACTCTCTTTGGAAGCTTCTAAATGCACTCACTATAGCCGCAACATAAACTGTGTCCAGCAATGGGCTCTAGTATGTCTCAGACATTAGTAATTCTGCTATTTCCACACACAATTAAGAACTCTGAACAGTCAATTTTCCATCCCCAGATGGTTTGTTGTGAACACATCTGTGACTGAAGATGGAGAGTCAGAGGTAAGGACATAGCCACATATTGCTGAGGGAGACACTGTGAGGGGGACAAGTGGAGCACAGACTAAAGCCTACCGTATAGGGCTCAGGAGGTGGTTAATATGCAAGGATAGTCAGCACCCACTGAGCACAGTCTCCACTCGCAGGAAAAGGGAAGAAGTTAGATAATGGCTGGTTTCCTCTTAGGCCTGGGGCTTCCACTAAATATATTTTTTCCTCTTGGGAACCTGTTGGAAACTGAGGCATGGTGGTCTCACAAAGGGAGATGTGCTGTTTCCATGGCTACACTTTTAACATAAGAATGCAGCAATTAAGCCATATGAGTCAGCAAGAATGAGCTGTCCGGGGCAGGGAGAAATACAAGCAAACACAGTTTGTAGTTTGAAAGGAATACTAAATCTTTGTACTTTGAGATAAGTTCTTTAATTTATGAGTCTTGTTAATGTGTAGTTATACTGCTTGATATCTTGATAGTTTGAGTATATATAATGCCACGTGTAGAAAATAAAGTTGTCTGAAGAGTGATTACTCACAGCCCCCCTGATCCCAGCTCTCTCTCTTTCTCTCTTAGTTTCATTCTCTTTTCTCTCTTTCTTTCATTCCAGATACCCTTTGAGTCCAAATCTCCGACAGAAACCATTCTAGATTGTGTGATTTTCCACTGAATTGTCTGAAGTAGGAGAGTTTCATTGCATTTGGAGGAAATAGTCTCATATACAGACTCTCCTTATGGAAGCAGAAATGGCTCTCCAATGGTGTCCAGTGTCAGATATCTGAGGCAGCTCAGGGCAGCCTGGTGCCATTTTCAATCAGATTCAGGAAGAGACGTCAGTGGGATTCTCCAAGGAGGACGATCTTTGTAAGTCAGGTCAGAACCAAGAGGGAGGGTATGTCAGGGTCAGTATCTTTAAACCATAATGAATTTCTCATGTAATATTCCTCTTCATACAGAAATGTACATGTCAGACTCAGCATTGGTCTGGTTGTCTCTTTTTCCCATAATCCATTTTAATTTTCCCTATTACAGCAAGGCTATTTAGATTTACCCAAACAAAATTACACATCAAATGATGTGCAGAACAGTACCTGTTCTGCTTAGTATGACTTCCAAACTTAGTCCTTGGCTAACAGTGGCCCTTGGATCTCCTGTCTTTCACACAACCATGGCGATGAGCTCCAATAAGAGCAGCTTGGCCCTCAGTGCTTATTTCCCTATATGTGGAGGGATGGAAGGGGCGTTTTCATGGCCAGGACACTATGTACTGCTATTAATGCTAGAAAACATTTTTTTTTAATGTTTACTAATTTTGAAGATATAGACTCACACCCGTGGCTGCAAAGAACTTCAATTGATCACATTCAACCCAATTGGGTGCTGTGTGATTGATCATATTCATCTTAATTGCATTATTCCTGGAAGCTGTGCTATATGCTGTTATTTACATATTTCTTTCTCATTAAGAACTGTTAAAATAAAGTGTTGACATGTGCTCACAATTCCATTGATATCTCCAATATACAGAGTTCATGGACTAGAGTAAAATCATACCTTTCCACACACTATCCCCTACTTTCCCATCAGAATAGCAGAGACTTACCTAGTGTGTGGAGGAGACATGGGTCGTACAATCCTCAGTGTCTGCAGAGAACAACAGCTGTGGATAAATAGATTCAGGGCATTCCTCATGTTGGAAGACCTTGAGCTGCCTCCTCATTTGAGTGCTCCTGTGTCTATGTAATGAAGGGTTCAGAATCCAGAAACTCTGAATTCTGACACATCTTAGCTTTCTGCTACTCATAATCCTAGGAAATAGATGTTGTAATGTAATCTCCATCTTCATAACCCCTGTTTCTCTTCCTTATGTGTTTCAAGTTTAATTAGAAACAAGTGCTAACATTTACTTGGCCTCGTCTATCCTAAGAATATGGTGAATTTTTATAGGAAAGAGCAAAACGTTGATTTTTCAATATACTATAATGTATGAATTTGTGAATGTCAATGGTTGTCTAAAATCCTATTTATGTCAGAAAAATCAGTAATCATCTTGATTACCTTCTTTCTTGGTGAAATGAGGAAAAGTCATTCCAATACTGGCAGATACGTGAGAATGAATCTTTTGAAAAGACTTTTAGTGCCTTGAATTTTGTTTATATCCCTTGAAGCATTGTGAATAGATCCATGAGAAGTAGATAGATAAATTATTTTAAAATGCTGGATTGATGCACAACTTAACTACATATTCTGGGGAAACTCCTGAGTGTGCTGCTTACTTAGCCCAGCTCCCACTGGGGGTGGACAAGAAACTACAAGCTACAGGGGAGGGAGGGCAAGGAAGAGCAGGGCAAGGTAAGGAGGGGTTACTGTTAGGATACAGGCCTCCCTGTCCTTGGGGCAACCCATGTCTCTTTCTCTTTCTAGGATACTGTTTGTTTGGGAAAAAAACCTCTCAATTTGTCTTTGATGTACTGATGGACACTGAAACATGAGGTTGTGAGAGCTGGCACCTTCAGAATGACCTCTGGAGAGTCAAACCCCTGTCCTTTTCTCACTGTCCTGTGTCTGCAAACTGTGTGCTGCTCTCCCCACTGTGCCCCTTCCTTCTCTCCCCATCATGGAAACTTCTGCTTTGGTTCCTGGAAACATGATGGTCTTGTGGAGCCCCTGCCTCTTGTCACCTGCTACTCACCTCACAGGCATTTTATCCCCTCCACTGCCCCAGGATGCACCCCTTGTTCTGTCCCTGGTCTCCTGCCTCTTTCTCCAGAGTCAGGCAGGCTATTCCAACAGTCCCATTGTCATCATATAGCAATTTGCTTTATAAATAGACTCCCTATCTTTAGCTGCTCTCCTGACTCCATCTCCCCCCCTTGCTGGACACCTGCACCTGATGCCTCACAGTAACACTGACCTGCCGTAACCTCCAGCCTCCCTTGTTCCTCTCAGCTTTTGGATGGATTTGTGGCCTGTCACTTTTATGCAAACCTTTGAAAACATTGTCCAAAATTTGTGTATTTTAATACCTCAATGTCAAAAGAAACATTCCTGAAAGGTCTTCTTCACTCAAAATGCATTTGAAGATGATTCAGAAAATGGAAGGACATCCCTTGGCTCTCACAGAAGAAGATGGAGAAGAGTCTGAGTCTATGCTGCAGTTCCCTGCCTCAGCTGCACCTGGAGGTGAAGAATTTAGGAAGACTCCCCAGAAACATCTACTCCAGAGTTTCATCTGCTGCAGTCTCCCCAGAGACAGAGGAACCTGCCAGTGATACCAAGAAAAACATTGACATTTTACTAAGGGCCATGCGAGACACCCCCAACATGAAAACAGAGAAGTGGGCTGTAGAGTGAACCTGAACCATCCAAGGACTCTTGGATTTCATCAAAAGTTCCTTAAATCTGTGAACTCAGAACAGGTGTTTATTTATGTGAATTAGTTTCCCTTTCCCCAGACCTGGAAGTTGGAATGCTCTATTAGCATTTTGGCAGTGATAGTAAGCTGTTCCTAAATTACTGCAAATTTCAGACATGGGGATGAACCACTGAGGAAAACAACTGCACCTTAAAATTAATCTTCACAAAAGAAACTGCAGTTCTGATAAGTTTTGATGCTTGCAGCAGGAGGTTTAAGGATATGATCTATTAAAAGTGTATCTACTATAATTAATGTTTACATATAAGAAAGCATCCATAGATACAGAGTGAAGTCACAAAAAATATAACTTGCATTAATATCCAAATCATTATAAAAGATAGAGTATACCCATTTCTGCTCTCCATAATACGGATCTACCTCCAAGATACTGAAAAAGGGGGTGTCTAAACCTTCATGATCTGGTTCTAAAAATGACTGAAATTGTTTATTTGTAGAATTAGCCTAACTGATTTTTTTTCAATGTAGAAATTCACTTACTAAATGTTCATTTTATTTTATTCACGGAAGTTCAATTTCTCAGGAGTGGGGGGGTTTGCCCTTATATGTGTGTGTGTGTATATACATATCTACAGTTGCATATATTTTAAAAAATTTTTAATTCTACTTTTCAAGGAAACTTTAGATTACATAAATGTTACATAAAAGTATAGGGAAGAAACATATGCTAGGATAATAATGTCTAAAATAGAATAATAAGAAGTCTATTTTGGTACATTGTTCATTTCCAAATCTTGAGGATTTGGGGATGGTGATGCCCAGTATGCTTTTTTCAACTATTTTTTTTTGTCCTTTATTATTTTAAAGATACATAGATCAGACAAAATGCTGCATTAAAATATAGGAGGTTTCTATATACCCCACCCCCCCCCACTCCTACCACATCAACATCCTCCTTCATAAGGGTGGCACATTCATTGCATTTGGTGAATACACTTTGGAGCACTGCTGTGCTGCATTGACTACAGTTTACACTGTAGTCTACACTCTCCCTTAATCTATCAAGTGGGCCATGGAAGGACATACAATGTCCTGCATTTGTGCCCACAATACCATTAAGGACTACCCCAAGTCCCCAAAATGTCCCCATATCACATATCTTCTACAGTTATCTTATTGTGAATTATTTGCTGACTGTATTTCTTATATTAACCAGAAGAGGGCAGCCTAGCTAGCAGAAGGGTTAACGGTTTGTTTTAACTTCTTTGCCAGGTGATAATGAGAGAAAAGCTGTTCCTGCTAATTTCTAGCAAGCACGTAGCCAGGAAGGCAAGCAAGTTAACAAACTGGAAGACAGCGTTAGAGAATATGAATAGTTTAAAATGAAGTTTTTCACTGGGAAAGAGAAAGAATTTTATAAATTTTAGACATTGGGATATTAGGTCTTTTCATTCCTATCATTTAATGTTTCCTTATCCCCAATGGTATAAATGCAGTGTTTATCCCTTATTTATGAAATTTCAAAAGGAGCTGTTGGGTATTCCTTGCAATATGTTTGCAGGTTTTATATGTATTTTCCAACTAGAAGCTTTTTGGTATTACATGCATTTTACATAATACTTTAGGTATTATGTGCATTTCACATAATTAATAAAAGCATACCATTTTTTTCTGATGTCATTAGATAGGTAACTTCTTGAGTTTAATCTTAACTTTTTATTCGTTCCCTATTGTGTATATAATGTGTGCTTTTAAATAAAGCATTCCTCCCAGTGCCACTGATAAGGATGGAAGCGGTCACAGAAGGACACACAGCAAATGAACACAGAGAGCAGACAATGGGGCCGGTGGGGAGAAGGGGATAGACATTTTAAAAAAGAAAAGAAAAAAAAGCAAATGTTTAAAAAAAAAACATTTCAATAAATTCAATGGAATTACAAATTGGTGTATATAGGGAGTCTACTAGAAGTAGAAAGAACCAATTTTCAAAGATAATGGTGGGTAATATAATTTTGAATTATACTTATATCCCTTAATTCCATGAATATACCTAATAATTAGTGAGCTTCCCTACATTAGCTTTAGGGTGTACTATATAGCATTTCATTTAATAGTGTTGAATTCATTCATGTCTCATTTTCTGCTCAAAAACATGAATTTTTGAATTCGATTATATCAGTGTCCCTGTGTAACAATTTGACATAGCCAATTATTAGCACAGGGAAAATATAGGTGAAATGTACAAATTTATCTTACTCAGCTAGGTAAGAATTTTGTATATGTGCTGAAAACTGGAAAATTACTTTGGAGTCAATAAGTTGGAGGTAGCAAAGATCTGTTTCCCACCTACAGTTAACTTTAGAAGATGCATATATTTATTTACATATATATTTAATAAATAGCAAAAAGGTGTTGAATTTATGCATTATTTTTACCTTTGAGGTTTTAGATGATAGAATATTTACTAACGGTCAATAGTCAAAAATACTCGAGTTTTAGGTTTGTGACAATGATTTAAATGTTCTTTTTATTTAAATGCCATATTAGTTTATTAAATTATGGTTAGAATTATGATTAGTTAAAAATTGCAAGGACAATCACCCCTGCACTGACCACTGGATAAACCATTGACCAAGCACCTTGCCTATGCTCACAGTATCATATATATGATTTTTAAAAATCTCTAGTTGGTAGTTTGTAAAAGAAGACATAAAGTGTCTGTGTGTGTGTGTGTATTTAACAGAATACAAGTCGTACTTGTAGACACATCCTGTCCACACACCCAACTGTCACTCCTCTTCCTCCTGGGATCACAGTTTCCATACATTTCCAGCCCCTTCATATGAGGAAGAGTTATATGATTAATTATGCTAAATTGAAATTGCACAGCTATAACCTATGTAGTTTACAGATTGGACAACTAGAATACACCCCACCTGAAATCCCAGATTCTCTCCCATTCCACATCTAATTTTCTATCTAGAAGTAGAAGATACCATGTTATAGTTGGTACATGTCTGGGTAGTTGAGCAATTGCTTGAATCAGATTCCACTCCTTAGCAAGACTTCCAACCTCATCACCTTATAATAAAATATGAGCAAGCTATTCACCTTTCTTGTTAAAATTTTCCACTGATATTTGTGTATAATTGCTAAAAGAGATTGAGCAATGTAAAATGACACCTGGGCAAACTGAGATAGGCATTTAGACCTCCACAGAATCAGGCAGAAGCTTTGGGAAGCAAGCTGAATGCTGATTAAGAGTAGCAGCTACATAAAACTTTAAGCTAACGCCTGTGCCTTTTCTCCCTGGCAGATGTTAAAAGAAAACACTTAGGAATTGGTAAGTTTGCCACATCTTGTGGCTAATTCAGTATATAAGTTTTAATTAATCATTATTTCATGCTTACCACATTGTCTGACTGAGAGGAAATTTTACATAAATCAGTTGCTTTAAATGTCTCTGGAAAAGACAAATAGACATTTGTGAAAACAGACAGGGTATATTAAAAATTTAGGCCTATGCACATGGAAAGTAAATATCCCTGAAAGACTGAGAAAATAAAATCTACAGATTTTAGTGTCTACAGATGCACAGTCAGAAAATGAAGTGTAAAGGAATGTGAAGAGATGTGCTCTAAGCATCTGGCAAGTAGTTGCTCCTTGAAGGAAGGAGGGAGGGACTGTGATTGTGACAAGGCACACTAGAGAAAGAAGACCAATTTCTGTTTGCTGACCTTTTAGGAGATACAAATTTGAACAATTTTTAGTGATTCACTAAGCTGTGTAATTATTTATACATTTGTGCTCATTCACAGTAAATTGATAATACAAACACAAGACAACAGGACAATACTTGTTAAAAAGTGACCCATCAACTCTCCCTGCCAGCTCTTCTCCAACGTCACCCAGGGTAGAGCCCAGACATTTTTTTAATAGAAAGTTTGCAAAGTTTCTATGAAATGCTGGGAAAGAATCCACCTTTTATTGTTATTCTGTATCATTTTCTGTTATTTACGTCTAATTCCTACAGGAAAATAAAACATCAAGAATTAGTTTGATGGGAAACGGACTTTGGCCCAGTGGTTAGGGCGTCCGTCCACCACATGGGAGGTCCGCGGTTCAAACCCCAGGCCTCCTTGACCCGTGTGGAGCTGGCCATGCGCAGTGCTGATGCGCGCAAGGAGTGCCGTGCCACGCAAGGGTGTCCCCCGCGTGGGGGAGCCCCACGCGCAAGGAGTGCGCCCGTGAGGAAAGCCGCCCAGCGTGAAAAGAAAGAGCAGCCTGCCCAGGAATGGCGCCGCCCACACTTCCCGTGCCGCTGACGACAACAGAAGCGGACAAAGAAACAAGAAGCAGCAAATAGACACCAAGAACAGACAACCAGGGGAGGGGGGGGGAATTAAATAAATAAATAAATCTTTAAAAAAAAAAAAAAAAAAAAAAAAGAATTAGTTTGAGATATATTTTGTAACTCCCTGATAGTTCTATGATTCAACTATGTGTTTGAACCAGGGGACGTTTTCCCTGAACATGCTCAAAGTCCAGGACATTGTCCTATTTGCTCTGTGCACATCAAGTGAGTGGGAGCTGGGTCAGCCCTGGAGGGAGGGTATAAGAAGGCTGCATGTAGGGCTTTGGACCCTCTGAACTCAGAGTCCCCCCCAGGGGCAGGTGCAGAGGGAGGCTGGGAGAGGCCTCCTACTAGTGTCTGCAGCTTCATCTCCTTGCCTAAGAAATGGTTCCCGAGGGCAGTCAGTGTTCTTCCAAACACTAAGATGCCCTCACTTATTTGACTTTACCAGACAAATGATGTATTTAGTATTCAGTCATGCAAGGCAGAATAAAAAGTCAGCCTGGAATAGGGCCTTAGGCAGGTCTCAAGTGTGAGGTAGGGACTGCATAGAACTCTCAGTTCATTTATTTAATTTGTCTCCTGAGTATATAAAGTAATTGAACCTTTAAAATGATCTTAGTGATTTTCTTAAAATTTTTGATATGCATTTAACAATTCTGAATCCAGATTCAAATAACTCAGTCAAAATAACACTATGTTATACAGTAACTGAAAAGAAAGCTTTCTTAACTCCTACCTTCCATCCCGTATAACATCATGGTCATTGATTATCCATATGTTATGATATGGGACACCACAGCATTATTGCTCAATTATATTTTAGGTCAATTAAAGTGAGAAAAGTTAATATTTTATTTACCCTCATTTTTAATTCATTATCCTATGTTCTTCCTTCCTTGTGGAAATGAAAATTCCCATTTATGTAATTTCCTTTCTCCCTGAAGAATTTTTTTAGCATTTCCTTATGGGCAGTACTGATAGCTATGGGTTCTACATTTTTCTCATCTGCTAGTAGTCATTATTTCTCATTCCTTTTGAATGGCATTTTTGAAAATAGAGATTTATTTGGTAGGTATTTTGTTTTCGATTACTTTCAACATTTTAAATATTCCAATTCATTCTCATTTTGCCTGCATGACTTTTGATGATACGTGCATGCATTTCTTATCCTATGTATGCTATAAAAAGTGATCTTTGGTTTTTTCCTTTTATTACTTGTTTCATCGAAGTATTGATCCAGTTTCACATAATATGTCAGGTATTTTTTAAAATCTACTTGGTAGTCTCTAAAAATTCACTCCATATTAACTTTACATCACAAAATATATCAGTTATTTCAAGCTGAGTGACACAAGTGATGAGTGTGGTGACATGTTCCAGATGCTCAACAAGCAACGTGCTTGTCATGAGGTAGAGCACATCTGGGTGATTGACCCTCATTTATGCAAATGTGGAGAGGGACACAGAGGTGGAGAGGCTCTAAATGCATTGGTCATCCTTGCATTCACATATTCATGCTCTCATTTATCCCCCCTACACACACACACACAAATACTCACACTGGCACACATGTGGTTATGGGCAGCACATGTGATTCACTCCTAACCAGTAGAATATGTCAACAGTGAAGGGAGGCCACTTATTTGATAATGTTATTGATATGTTATATAACACACCATCCTGCTAGCAGTATATCTCCCTTCCTCACTAGCTTGGAAGAAACAATCTGCCACTACTCCTACAGCCTGAAGAACATGAATTCTGCCCAAAGTCTGAGCATCCCTTTTCAAGTCTTGAATGAGAACGGATTCTGGATAATAACTTCATGAAACCTCATGAAAACTGAGCAGAGGATCAAGCAAAGCAATTCCTGGACTCCTCATGAACTGAAAATGCAATAATAAATTGCTGTCATTTTAAGGTTCTAATTTTGTGGAAATTTCACAGACACATGCAAAGGCATATATTGTGGAAGTCACATTATAAATGTGCTTGAAACATATGTTCCCTCTACTGTAGCTCCCATTTGAACAAATTTCCTGTATCAAGAATCACCTCACCATATATAAATTGTTCAACCTTCAAGTTCTTATTCTGCTCATCCTTATTTGGAGAGGAGTTAAAGTGATTTCACTTTGGACAAAGTGGCCTAAGGCACCATGAGAAACCATATGAGGGATGCACACTCAATGTTATGAACAAGTGCCTGCAGGATGACTATCAGGTGCTGCCTGGGCTCACCGTTCCCTTGATGATGAGCAGGAGGAGGCACAAATCTGGCACCTCCATGAACATCAGTGATAGCTTCCACCATGGCCAGGCACACCCACCGCAGGACACTGGGGATGGAGACAAAGGACCTGGAGGGTGACCAGAAGCTGCATTAAAGTACTGTGTTGAGGAAGGATTTGGGGTGCCTTGTAGTGAAGGCAAAGTTCACCATGGCGAGTTCCTTCATGTCCCTATCAGGCCCTCACCAGCATATTCAGCAGGGATCTCTGGTCGCCCTGGAAATTTCTCATAGTTGTGCAGTTATTCCTACTCAGAGTACAACATTAGTTTATATTGTCTAGGATGGGAGTCCACAGGCAGGCTGAGACCCTGAACCAGAAGCTGCGGGAGAGCAGGGAGGAAGACTGTAGGGAGAGGGGAGCATCCATTGTCTGTGTGATGTGCAGCATGATTGGGAGGAGGCTGGCTGCTGCCCCAACTCCAAGACCTCCAGGCAGCACCTCCCTGATAAACCATTCAATTCCCTTGAATGAAAGATCATCCAAGAAGTGGACCTGACCTGGGTGTGAGGTGGAAATTCACAGTGTCAGACCCGGTTGGACATCCAGCCTGGCCTCTGCTTTATTTCACAGTGGAAGCAAGGAAAGAGGTTGTGATTCCCCATTCATGGGCCAGCTGTCAAAAGCTCAGACTGACAGTTGTTCAGAGACTCTATTTTCAGCTTGCTGAAATCAGCAGATGGAGGAAGAGAATAGGCTTGCTGTCATATGAGCCATGTGGGTGTTACAAGGAGAGAAACCTGGGCGATAACGACAATTCTTCAGGAGGAGGTGGAAGGAGAAAGCACTGCACTGTTTCTTGTACTGAAATGCTTTTCCATGCACTTCAATTCTCACTGACTCTTGTCACAGAGAACTCTGGATACAGAGACTATAGGGCAAGTGAGGGCCACAGGTGCAGAGATGGAACTAATGTGCCCTGTAGGAAAAAGACATGCAAATGGGGCCCCTCCCTCTGGTCCTGAAATTGAGCCCAGGTCTAGACCTTGGAGCTCTGAGAGAGGAGCCCTCTCCCCGGTGTCTGAACTCTCCCTGCTCTGTTCCCAGGTCTGAGGAAGAGGAGGCACCATGAAGGGTGCACTGGTCTGGACTTTGCTTTTCTCAATTTTCCAATGTAATATTAACTAGAAATTGGTTTTGGTGCATTGTGAATATGTGTTTCTGTGCATTTGTGTGTGTGTGTGTGTGTGTGTGTGTGTGACTATGCATGACTCAACTTCTAATATCTGTTTTCAGGTGTCCTGTGTGAAGTTCAACTGGTGGAGTCTGGGGGTGATTTGAGACTACCAGGAGGTTCTCTGCGCCTCTCCAGTTCAGCCTCAGGATTCAACTTTAATAGGTATTCCATGGATTGGATCCACCAGGCTCCAGGGAAGGGGCTGTAGTGGGTCTCACTCTTTAGTGATAGTGGTGTCATATACTATGCAGACTCTGTGAAGGGCCGATTCACCATCTCCAGGAACAACAAGAAGAACCAGTTGTATCTGCAAATGAACAGCCTGCAACTTGGGGACATGGTCCATTATTACTGTGTGAGACACAGTGAGGGGAAGGCAATGCTAACCCACACAAAATCTTCTTTGGGGAGGCCACAAGGGGATGCTCAGGATCCAATGAGCACAAGGAGCAGCTGCTGGAGCAGGTGCAACAAGGTGGCTAATGACTGGTTTTTTGTCAGGATTTAGAGCTTCCTTTCCAGCTGTTTCCCCAGGGAGCATCTCTAAATTTATCATCCTGTGCCTATCAATGATGCAATAATTTAGAATAGTTTTGATACAATAGGAGGAAGCATAATCACATATAAAATCAGCAAACTCTCTCTTTTGAAAGCAGAAATGGCTCTGCCAATGTTTACCTGGTTCAGAACTCTGAGTGATTCATGGCAACATGTTGAATCTTTCACAGTGAGACTGAAGGCAGATAATTCAGTAATATACCTCATTAGGAAAACATCTGTGCTTCACATGAGAACCAACAGAGACTTTTCCAGTGTACAGATTGTACTGGATTTCAAATTGCACTCCTACTTATGCAAATGTGTTCACATTGGTCTCAGCATTAATCTGATTGTCTATTTGACTGATGATCCATCTTATTTTCCCATTCTATTGTTCTCACATTTCCCTTTGTTCCTTATATTCCCTATCAATGAATTACATGTTTCCTGTGGTCTAAATCTCAAGGCTCAGGTACTAAATCATACACTTTTGCCTGGGACCTCTCTTTTGCCCCTGTGGGTGGCATCATGTGGGAAATACAAATGGCCATTTCTATCCATGTGGATAATGGTTGTTAGGTCAAACTGGGGTTTACAAATCTGGTTGAACTCTTGTGCTGCCTTCAACTATCATTAAGTCACCTTCATTTCCTGTGGCTTTGGGGAAAGCTGCTGATAGGATCCCAGCATGCTGTAGGCTCTGGAGGAGAAGACCAGGTCTCCCTTTCTTTGTGTGTTGAGTCCTCATTGTTCCACATGATGACCACAGAAATCAGTAAGCAGAATGAGAGCTGCATGAAGGGACCACTGTCCAGGTCACCATCTGTCTAAGAAATCTGGATTTCCTTCCCTAAACTTCCTATGACTATCCTCATTCATTTATTTCTCCTCCATTCTCTAACAGGAAAATAATACCATTTTCCTCATGTACAGAACTGTGAGGAAGAGGCAATTTTCATGTCTTCCACAATGCTTCAGGTAAAAAGAAAAATGTTTTTTTAGAAAATGCTATTTCTTAAATGAGAATGTTTAATCATAGGAATTCCGGTAGAAAATTTGGATATTGAGTTGCCCCACTGAGAGAATTCCTTTCTTGCCTAACTGCTGCATTTATTGGTGACAAGGTGTGATCATATCATTTAGGAAATACTAGATTAGTTGCTTTCTTCTATGGCAATGCAGATGTGATGTGTTCAGTTTTGATTGGTTGAGGGCAATGGGAAAATGTTACTTATCATCCATTAGCGAGGACAGGAGAGGTTCACTTTAGCATCATATTTAACTAGTGCTCCCTCAATTTTTTGTTTTGTTTTGTAGGTATATTCACAAAATTTGCCTTTAAAAAATGTTGCAATGTAAAAATTTCTTGTCATATATAAAGAGCACCACCAAATTATTTCCTTTCTTGCTCTTGATAAGCAGTCATAAAGAAGAGCCATCATTCTGCAGAATGTTTGCAGTGGGGCTGAGTTGAGTAGCGAGAGGGGTCTGTTAGCAATTGGAGTGGACAGTTAACGTGATTGCATAGGCTTGCATAGGTGCCTGGCAAGGGTAGGTGGATCAGGGTCTGTCTGTCCATGAAATGGTACCTTGCCTGATATGATCTTGTAGAATGTGTATTAAAGGAAAAGCTGCCGAAATCATCCTGATGGTTTCCCATGAGGGGATTTCGGGTGAAAAAGGGTCTGTTTCCATGTATTCTGGCATTCCTTCAGCTCTTGAAAAATTATCAAAAACAGTGCCTACAAATGCAAGCAGGAGAATCACATTCATCAACCATGTGGGATCTAAGACCCCACTCAATTTAGAGGTGGAGTGGAAATCACCATCACATTGTCCACAGGATGGAGGAATAAAACATGGATTAAATTGGACTTATGGTATTCTACTATAGAAATATTTTGACTCTAGCAAGTGAAGAAATTGTATTATTGATGTGGATAAAGTGGCCACGGTAGCTGCTGAGGGCAGGGAGAGTGAATAAGAGATGTGATGTGGGGGCATTTTTGGGATCTGGAGTTGTCCTAAATGATATTGCAGTGATGGATGCTGGACATTAGATATCCTGCCATAACTCACTGAATGTAATGGCGGAGTATGTAAACTACAATGTAAACTATAATCCATGTGATGCAGCAGTGCTCCAAAATGTATTCATCAAATGCAATGAATGTGCCACAATAATGAAAGAGGTTGTGGATGTGGGAGGAGTGGGGTGGGGTGGGGTGTGGGTTATATGGGAACCTCTTATATTTTTTAATTTAATTTTTTTGATGCCTGTATCTTTTTTAAAAAAGCAATTAAATTTTAAAAAATCAGAAAAATTGTTGATTTACCATGTGATTTGAAGGGGGCCATGTCATCAGAAAAAAATGATATATTTCCAATTTTAGATTCCTGTAGAATGGGTGATTTGATGCCTAAATCCCAGCCCACTATTCATAGAAAAGAATGGTTCAGGTAAGGCCAAAAGTGTAGCCCTGTTCTCTTTGAAATCGTTTCAGTGAAGCACACTATTGGCTGTTGAGAGCCAGCTCTGGCCCAAGTCACAGAATCAACTACCTGGATAAAGTGAGAATTTTCAGGTTCCGCCTTCCTTTGGACATTAGTGCACATTTCTACTGAACTCTCTTCCTCTTTATACCAAGGATCTGCTTTCCGGCAGTTTCCAATACTATATTCTCATTTCATTCTAGGGCCTCACTGGAACTACCTTCAGCATCCACGTTTTTATCAACATTCATCTGTAATGAAATATGTATTCTATATAATTGTAGCAAATTTCTCTTCTTCTTTCACCTTTTTCTGAACCTCTACAGAAATGACTTTTTAAAATTTTTTATTTATTTTTTTGAGAAGTACACCAAACTTTAATAACATGATCAAGTTTTTTTTTTCACCACAAATGTAATGGCTTTATTTTTTTCCCCAAATTCTACGAAATTTATTCATTTTTTAAAAAAATTACATTAAAAAATTTTAATTTACTCCCATCGCCCCCACCCCACCACTCCCCCCAGACTAATACTCTCCCCCATCATCATGACACATCCATTGCATCTAGTGAGTACATCTCTGGGCATCGCTGAACCCCATGGCCTATGATCCATACCATAGCCCACACTCTCCCACGTTCCATCCAGTGGGCCATGGGAGGACATACAATGTCCGGTAATTGTCCCTGCAGCACCACCCAGGACAATTCCAAGTCCCGAAAATGCCTCCACATCTCATCTCTTTCTCCCATTCCCCGCACCCAGCAGCTACCATGGCCACTTTTTCCACACCAATTCCACATTTTCTCTATTATTAAGCACAATAGTTAATGAATAGGATATCATTAAGTCCACTCTAATCCTTACTGTATTCCTCCTTCCTGTGGACCTTGGCTTGGTTGTGTCTATTCCACATCTATGTCAAGAGGGGGCTTAGATTCCACATGGATACTGCCTGCAATCCTCCTGCTTTCAGTTGTAGGCACTCTTGGCTCCATGGTGTGGTGGTTGACATTCTTCAACTCCATGTTAGCTGAGTGGGGTAAGTCCAATAAATCAGAGTGTAGAAGCTGAAGTCTGTTGAGGCTCAGAGCCTGGCTATAATATTGTCAGTCCAGAGATTCAAATCCCCTAGATATATCTTAAACCCCAGCACCAACTACAATTCCAGCAAAGTAGCATGAAAGTCTTGTGAAAAGAGATCCCATCTGAGTTCAGCTCCATCACGCAGAAACACCAACTCCAAAGAAGGGCCAACTGACATGGCAGTGAACCCCATCTGCCATGACCATAGAACGTGTGGGTCTCTTTAGCCCTCAAAAGGACCAATACCTGGGGTTGAATCTACTTTATCTGTCTCTGAGACTCTGCTCAGGTGTGCATAAGGGCAATCCTTCTGACAACCTCCAGACTCTTTTTTAGAGACTCATAGCCATATGAACTCATTTGTCCTTTCCATTTCCCCCTTACTTTAGGTCAAACAGCATTTTTAACTCCTGTTAGTATATGTAGACAAGGAAATTGTGCTGGTCCGCGTTGAACCATTAATTCAAGGTCATTTTCTAGTTATGTCATCAGCTGGTACTTGGTAGTGATCCCTCGGTGCCAGGGAGGCTCATCCCCGGGGTGTCATGTCCCACACTGGGGGGAAGGCATTGCATTTACATGCTGAGTTTGGCTTCGTGACTGGCCACATTTGAGTAACACGGAGGCTGTCAGGAGGGAACTCTTAGGCACAGTGCTGCTCTAGGCCTTGCTCCTATTTCAGGTGTATAGGCTAACAAGTCATTACTATCAGAGGCTCAGTGGTGGACCCTCATTCCTTCCTGGTCCTTACCATTGCACCTGGGGGACTGCCACTGCTCCCTTAGGGACCACGACAGAGCCCCCCATGGCCAGGAACCCAGTATGCCCCCAGCTGTTGTTTTTAATTGTTGCCACTATGAGTATATCCAAACATTTCCATGCACCCTTGACACATGCTCTGTATAACTCCCTGTCAACCATATATCGCCCGTCAATAACATCCCATACCAGTATTCCTCTGCTGCCGTTGTTGAACCACTCTTGATCCAAAACTTCCTGGAAAGTGAAGCCCAATATACTGTCAGGTTACCTTAATAGTAAAATGGAATATAGCGATGAGTTTAAAGGTTAGATATAGAATACATACTGATTTGGAAAAAATCTACATCCTATCTTTTTCTTTTCTTTTTTCCTAATTATTGAGCTTCTCTTCACAAGAGCCTTAGATCACAGTAATTCATCTATACAATATACAGTATCCCACATATCCATTATAAAACCTTTTACCTTTCACAGCGATAATCTTTTAACTTATTCATATCATATTTACTGAAACTGATGTACAGATATTGAGACAATAGCTTTCAAACAAGATTACATTTGTGTTTACAGTGTGTTTCATACTTTAGGCTATGCAGTTTTCTAATTTTTTTAGGTATCCTAGTTTTTACATTATGGTTTACATTATTATTCTGACGTCGCCTATATGTTTTTGGTGTAATATTACATGTTTTATATCCATCCTTGTGTACTCTTGTGAAACACTTCTTTTGCCCTCACATTTACTTTGGTTCCATCTATTCAATATCTATTTCCCTTTCCCTTTGGGGCCCACAGTGACAGTCAATTGTCATTTCTTGAGGAGCCATGTTCAGAGATACTTGCAACAGTGTTGGGGGCTTGACTTGCTCAACTGCCCTAATGCCCCGGGAGCCAACCTTTCTCTTGAGAGATACAGTTCCCTCTATTTGATGGCATTAGTCCTCCCCAGGATGTTGGTCTACCTTCACTCTCATTATATGGATCTCTACCTAATGGTATAACCCACTCTGGCAAAATGAGCATTCAGATATTCCCTAGGAGTCTGTCCTGCATCAGATTATCCCCTTTTAATATCTTAAACAGGTAACTTTCCTAATTATATTTTGAAAAGGTTTTCTCAGCATTTTACTTTCAACCAACACCTGACAATCTCCTATGTTCATGTGTTGCCCCTCCCTCCCCCCAATTTTTTGGGCAATATTACCCATCCGCCCATCCCTAACCCCCCTCAAACACACAAAGCCCCACCCAAGGGTAACCCTATGCCCCCATTTTATCTCTTCCTTGTGCACATACTTACTGCCAGCTTATCAATAGATTTCACCCATGTAGATGTCAGCTTACATCCTTCCTCTACCCCCCACATTCCTGTCAGCCTATCTTCCAGTCTCTAGCTCTCTGAGGCAGCTTGCTTATTTCATATCGTTGAGGTCATGTAGTATTTGTCCTTCAATGCCTAGGTTGCTTCACTCAACATAAGGTTCTCAAGATTCATTCATGTTAGCACGTGTGTTTGTAGTGTATTTGTTCTTAAAGCTGAGTAGTATTCCATTGTATGTATATACCACATTTCATTGATCCACTCATCTGTTCATGGGCATTTGGGTTGATTCCAACTTTTGGCGATAGTGAACAATGCTGCTATGAACATTGGTGTGCATATATTGGTTTGTGTCCTTGTTTTCAGTTCTGCTGGGTATATTCCCAGCAGTGGTATTGCTGGGTCATATGACAAATCTATGGTTAGTTTTTTGAGAAACCGCCAAACTGTCCTCCAGAATGGTTGGATCCTTCTGCATTGCCACCAGCAGTGGATGAGTGTTCCCATTTCTTCACATCCTCTTCAGCATTTGTATTCTTATGTTTTTTTCATAGCTGCCAATCTTATGGAATTAAGATGGTGTCTCATTTTAGTTTTGATTTGCATTTCCCTGATAGCTATAGATTTGCAGCATTTTTTTCATATGCTTTTTAGCCATTTGTATTTCTTCTTTGTAGAAGTGTCTGTTTAAATCTTTTTCGCATTTTTTAAATGGGTTGTTTACCTTTTTATTTTCAAGTTACAGGAGTTCTTTATATATGCAAGTTATAAGTCTCTTATTGGATATATGGTTGCCAAATATTTTCTCCCATTGTATAGGTTCCCTTTTTAATTTCTTGAAAAACTCCTTTGAGGTGCAGAAGGCTTTATTTTTGAGGAAGTCCCATTTGTCTATTTGTTCTTTTGCTGCTCGTGTTTTTGGTGTGATGTTCATGAAACCATTTCCTATTACAAAGTCTTGTAGATGTTTCCCTACCCTGCTTTCCAAGATCTTTATGGTCTTGTCTCTCATATTTAGGTCTTTGATCCATTTTGAGTTGATCTTTGTGTAAGGTGTGAGTCTTTCATTCTTCTACATATGGATATCCAGTTCTCCAGATACCATTTGTTGAATAGGCCGTTCTCTTCCAGTTGAGAGGGTTTGGTGTCTTTATCAAATATTATATGGCTATATATATGAGGTTCTATATCAGAACTTTCAATTTGATTCCATTGGTCTGTGTGTCTCTCCTTATGCCAATACCATGCTGTTTTCACTACTGTAGCTTTGTAGTATGTTTTGAAGTCAGGTAGTGTGATTCCTCCAATTTCGTTTTTCTTTTTCAATAAGTCTTTGGCCATTTGGGGCCTCTTTACTTTCCACATAAATTTCATAGTTAGTTTTTCTAGTTCCTTAAAGAAGGCTGTGTTGATTTTTATTGGGATTGCATTGCATGTTTAGATCAGTTTTGGTAGGATAGCCATCTTAATAATATTTAGTCTTCCTATCCATGAACAGGGAATATTCTTCCATTTATTTAGGTCTTCTTTGATTTCCTTGAACAGTCTTGTATAGTTCTCAGTGTATAAGTTTTTTACATCTTTAGTTAAATTTATTCCTAAATATTTGAATTTTAGTTACTATTGTGAATGGTATTTGTTTCTTGATTTCCTCCTGATCTTGCTCATTATTGGTGTACAGAAATGCTACTGATTTTTGCGCATTGATCTTATAACCTGTGACTACTAAACTCATTTATGAGTTCTAGAAGCTTTGTTGTAGACATCTCAGGGTTTTCTATGTATAGGATCATGTCATCTGCAAATAATGAAATTTTGACTTCTTCCTTTCCAATTTGAGTGCCTTTTATATCTGGTTCATGCCTCAGTACTTGAGCAAATTCTTGTAAACAATGTTAAATAGAAGGGGAAAGAGTGGGCATTGTTGTCTTTTTCCTGATCTTAGAGGGAAGGATTTTAGGATTTCTCCTTTGTAAATGATGTTGGCTGTAGGTTTTTCATATATACTCTTTATCATGTTCAAAAAATTTCCTTGTATTTTGATCTTTTGGAGTGTCTTTATCAAGAAAGGGTGCTGTATTTTGTCAAATGCTCTTTCTGCATCTATAGATATAATCATGTGATTTTTTTCCTTCAATCTGTTTATATGGTGTATTACATTGATTGATTTTCTTATGTTGGACCATCCTTGCATACCTGGAATGAATCCCACTTGGTGGTGATGTATAATTCGTTTACTATGTTGTTGAATACGATTAGCAAGTATTTTAAGTATTTTTGCATCTAGGTTCACTAGAGAAATTGGTCTGTAATTTTCCTTTCTTGTGGTGTCTTTGTATGGCTTTGGTACTAGGGTAATGTTGGCCTCATAGAAGGAGTTAGGCAATGTTCCTTCTGTTTCAATTTTTTGGAAGAGTTTCGGCAGGATTGGTGTTAGTTCTTTCCGGAATGTTTTGTAGAATTCACCTGTCAAGCTATCTTGCCCTGCTCTCTTCTTAGTTGGGAAGTTTGTAATGACTGATTCTATCTCTTTACTTGTGATTGGTTTGTTGAGATCATCAATTTCTTCTTTCGTCAATATAGGCTGCTTATGTGTTTCTAGGCATTTGTCCATTTCCTCTGAATTGTCATTTTTGTTGGAATATAGTTTTTCAAATTATCGTCTTATGATTGTCTTTATTTCTGTGGGGTCAGTGGTGTTGTCTCCTTTCTCATTTCTTATTTTGTGTGTTTGTATCTTCTCTCTTTTTTCCTTTGTTAGTCTTACTAAAGGTTTGTCAATTTTATTGATCTTCTCAAAAAACCAGCTCTTTGTCTTGTTTAACTTTTAAAGGGCTTTCTTATTTTCTATTTCATTTAGTTCTGCTCTTATCTTTGTTATTTCTTTCCTTCTTCCTGTAGGATTACTTTGTTTTTTTTTTTCCTAATTCCTCCAAATGTGCAGTTAGTTCTTCATTTTTTGCTCTTTCTTCTTTTGTGATGTATGAATTCATGGCTATAAATTTCCCTCTCAGTACTGCTTTTGCTGCATCCCATAAATTTTGGTATGTTGTGTTCTTATTATCATTTCTTTAAAGGTAGTCATTGATTTATTTTGAGATTTCCTCTTTGACCTACTGTTTTCTTAAGAGTGTGCTGTTTAATTTCCATATCTTGGTGTGAAATCTGGGCCTCTGGCCCTTGCAGATTTTTGTATGATTTCGAACTTTCTAAATTCATTAAGCCTTTCTTTGTGGCCTAGGATATGGTCTATCTTCGAGAATGATCCATGTGCACTTGAGAAAAATGTATATCCTACTGTGTTTGGTTATAATGATCTGTATATGTCTATTAGATCCAGCTTCTCTAATATACTGTTCAAATATTTTGTTTCTTTAGTAATTCTCTTTTGAGATGTTCTGACCATATTTGATAGTGGTGTATTAAAATCCCCCAGTATAATTGTAGATGCATCTATTCTTTCACTTAGTTTTTCCAGCATTTGCCTCATGTATTTAGAGGCGCCCTGGTTAGGAGCATAAATATTTATGATTGTTCATTCTTCTTGACAGATTGCTCCTTTCACTAATATGTAGTATCCCTCTTTGTCTCTCACAATTGTTTTGCATTTAAAGTCTATTTTGTCTGATATGAATATAGCTACTCCTGCCTTTTTTGGTTATTGTTTGCTTGTAAGATTGTGTTCCAACCATTCACTTTCAGCCTCCATGAGTCTCTGGGTCTAAGATGTGTCTCTTGTAGACAGCATATAGATGGGTCATATTTCCTTATCCAATGTCCCAGTCTGAATCTTTTGATAGGTGAGTTTAATCCGTTGTCTTTCAGTGTTATTACTTTCAAGGAATTATTTATGTTAGCCATATTTTGATAGACTTGTGTTTGTCATATTTTGTTCATTTGATTTTTCCTTCTCTTTTTGTCTTTTTTTTGCTCTTACACTCTCCTCCAACTCTGCCTGTCCTATTTTTTTCCTTTCTTCCTGCAGAACTGCCTTTAGAATTCCTTGAAGGGGAGGTTTCTTGTTGGCATACACTTTCAATTCCAGTTTATCTGTTAATATTTTGAACTCTCCATCATTTTTGAATGGTAGTTTATCTGGGTAGAGTATTCTTGGTTGGAAATTTCTTTCTCTTTGTACCTTGACTATATCATACCACTGCCTTCTTGCCTCCATGTTTTCAGATGAAAAATCAGCACTTAATTTTATGGAGCTTCCCTTGTATGTGATAGTTTTATTTTCTCTTACTTCTTTTAGAATTTTCTCTTTGTCTTGAGGGTTGGATAATTTGACAAGTATATGACTTGGGGTGGGCCTGTTGGGGTTTATGATATTTGGGGTGTGCTATTCTTCTTGGATAAGTACATCTGTCTCTTTTAGTAGATTTGGGAAGTTTTCAGCCATTATTTCCTGCAACACTCCTTCTGACCCCTTTCCCTTCTCTTCTCCTTCTGAGATGCCTATAATATGTATGTTTGTGTGTTTTGCATTGTCATTCAGGTCCCTAAGTCCTAGCTGGATTTTTTCTATCTTTTTATCGATCAATTCTACTATCTTCTTAATTTCTGTTGTACTGTCTTCCACATCACTAATTCTCTGCTCTGCCTCTTCTGATCTGCTGTTATTTGCTGCGAGTGTATTTTTGATTTCTTGAACTGTGATGTTCATTACCATCATATCTGCTACCTTTTTGCGTATGTCTGAATTTCCCCTCCAACTGTTGTCTTCATATTGTTAACCTCTTCCTTTACTTCATTAAATTTGTCTGTGATATATGTTCTGAGATCTTTAATTACTTGTGCAAAGTTCTGCTCCTCTTCCTGGTTTTTAGTTTGTTCATTGGATTCAGCCATATTTTTGTGATTACTGGTTTTGCTTGTAAATTTTTGTTGCTGTCTGGTCATCATTTTATCTTGACGGGTTTAATCAGTTCCTTAGCTTCTTTGTCTAGTCTTGGGGATTAATTAGCTGTTGTTTTTGCACAAGAGTTATATCTTCTCTTTGTCACTTTGTTCTTCTTATTCTAATTTCTTATTGCTGGCTGAGCTCACTTTGAAGGGAAGTATTAAGGCCAGGGAAAGGCAATTGTGTAAGCAAGGAAAATGTGTAAAGTAGTATTGGCAATAAATGATAACAGAGCAACAATATGAGATCTTGGAGGATGGATATTAGATTCATGTAAGTTGTATAGTTATAGCAGTAGGTAGAGTAGCTATAATGCGGGAGTCAACTGAATATGGGAGGAATATGTTATGAATTAAAAAGCTAGTGTTTTCATGAGAGAGTGAAAGAGAAAAGAAAAACAATAGTTTCAAGAGTGGATAAAAGACAGAAAACAAAACAAAGGTAATAGAAATTAAGAGTTAGACAATTTGAGGATCAAAGAAAGGGTGATGGAATATAGGAGAGACAGTAGACGATGGAGGATATCAAGATGTAGGGGAAAGGGGATAGTGTAGGTAGCCACAATCAATTCACACAGAAATGAGGCAATGGAGGATGAGGAAACCCAGCAAATGTGAGGTGATCCCTGCAGCACCTATTGTATAATTAAGATAAAATAAAATAAGAAGAACATGAGGGACAAGAGAGAAAAAAAAAGAGACAAGAAAGCAAGAAAGAAAAAGGGGGTGGGTAAAGGGAGGGGAACAAGTAAGGAAAAGAAAAAAATATTTAGAACAACCACAACAGCAACAACAACAACAAAAGCCCTAAATAACTGAAAAAAAAAAAGATTTTGGGGGATACAATGGGAGAAAAGACGAGGAGATAATGCAATGTTAGCAATCAGGACAATAAAAAATAAAAAATAAAATAAAAATATAATAATACATAATAGCGGCACACCCTCTTTTTGGTACTAAAAGCTGCTATTGTTTGCAGGCTACTATGACAAATGCTGTGTTCCACTTTGCTTGACAAAAGGACTTATTAGCTCACAGTTTCAAAGACCAGATGTCCAGAACCAAGTCATGAACAAGACTGTGCTTTCTTCCTGAATTCTGTAGTATTTTCTTTCTTACTTGCCACAATTCTTGGGTCCCTTGAATTTCAATTCTGCTCCCCAGTCTCATGGCATTTTCTCTGTCATTATGACTTAGTTAATAGTTTACACTAGTTTCTATATTCCCATTTCTCTTGTCATGTCTGAATTTCATCTCTTAATTAGGCTCCCATTGTATCAATCAAAACTTTTCACCATTCATTTTGTCTACACCTAAGTAAGATCTTAGAAGATCCTATTCTTAAATGATATTAGACCATAAGGGATAATACACCTACAAATGGTCCTATTTAGAAATGAACTCACACCCACAGGAATGCGGATAAAGATTCAGCAGATGCCTTTCCTGACATACATGATTCAATCTATTGCAGGTATATTTTATTTTAAAATTTTTATCTTATATTTTGTTTAAAACTCAAAAGGCAATCTCTTTAATAGAAATCTGTGTCTGTTTCCTCACATTTGCCATCATTTGCTGAGGACAGGGCAATGCCTTCCACAAATGAATTCCCAAGACTTGGTGCACAGCAATGGGCTCAATGAGAGACCAGTGTTTGCTGGAAATACCTTTCCCTTCTCTTTGCCCAAAGTGAGGTCAGCCACAATCACCTATCAAAAAAAGGAGTTTGGGACTTGGAGTTGTCATGGATGGTGCTGCAGGGACAGTTACTAGACATTGTGTGTCCTCCCATGGCCCACTGAGTTGTATGTGGGTGAGTGTGGGCTGTGATGTGGACCATTGACCATGGGTTGCAATGGTGCTCAGAGATGTATTCACCAAATGAAATGAATGTCTCATGATGATTGAAGAGGTTGTTATTGTGGGGGAAGGAGTGGGGTGAGGGGGGTGAGGGGTATATGGGGACCTCATATATTTTTAATGTAACATTAAAAGATAAATAAAAACAAAAATAAATAAATAAATTTTTAGAAGAGTTTCCTGTTATCTCTGCAATCTAAACTCTTCCCTTGCCTCTTCTTCAGATAGAGAGCCCATTCATTCATTCTTTCATTCACTTTCCAAAACAATCTTCCATATTTGAACAGTGTCTGTTCAGAGATACCTTTTTAAAGAATCTCTCATGATTCCTCTGTGAGGCAGTTAGGATAATTATCTCTATTGTGTAGTTAAATAAACTGAATGAATTTGAGGCAGAAAAACTTCCCAAGTCCCAAATGGCTGAAGCCCTGTTACCCTGGGCTTAAGACTATGGTTTTATTCACCTTCTTTCTCTCTTTACTGTGATAGAGGGAAATAGAAATTCACATTGAGAAAGAATAGTCATGCTATCAGGAAGTTCCCAGCAATGATCCCTCCTAATGCAGACTCATTCCAGGTGAACAGTTCCCAGAGTGTCAGTGAGTCACTATGTTCCTGGGAACACTTGTACCTGCATGACGAGAAATAAGGGGGAGTGGGATAAGGAACTGATCACAATTTTGTCACTAGGAATCAACCAGGATCTTTACACAGACCTGGGAACATTCAACTCCCACTTTGTACAAAGCACCGGGAGTGGAGCAGAGAGATGCCTTGTGTTGACCACGTCCATGACACATATGGGACAAGGTGACAACATGACCTCAGTACATTTGAAATATCCTACTCCATCCCTGATCATGTGTGACATTTAAATTGACTTTCACACTCACAAAACGCTAATTGTAGGAACATATCAGTGGTTGGTAGCCCTAACTACTACTCAGATATTGCCTGATGTCCCTCCCCTTTTCCTATTGGATTTAATTGAGTATGAGGCCCTGTGCCATAATCATACAGAGACACTGTCCACATTTTAGGAAACGAAGTATGGTGGACAGTGTATTGCTGCACATCAAGTATCAAGAAAAATTTCCCCCCTTCCCACCATGGGATTCAGAGGCTCGTACGGTACGAGTCCTTCGGGTCACATCAGATATGTACACAGCAAGAGAGAAATAAAAATGTACTTTCCCATGTTAATGCCATATGGCACACCTATCCCTGAAGTATCTGTTGAGGAGCCTGCCCCATATCTATTACATTCTTCAGTATCCACCACCAAGTTGGCTGCACTATTTGATACTTCCCTCCTCATCACTGTTAAATGTAATGTCCCTCCTTCATTAGGCTCAGTTGTGACTCTTCTACATGGGGTTGTTCACTCTATTTTCTCTGTGCCTGCAGTTGTCCTACGCAGAGTACAGCTTGTGGACTTGGGAACTTATTGGAGGCAACCTGGGGGTTCCTCTGAGCATATCGTGCAATGCCCTTTGATTCATGTTTTCTGAACTGTGTCTGTCAGTCTCTAGGGAAAAAGGGAAGAAGCTTTATTAAGTCAACCAAATAAAATTATTTAAATTATGCTCCATCAATTTAAGAAAGATTCACAATATCTAGGGGCAACCCTATGCACACAATCTCTCTTGAAATGACCAACATGAAAATAGAGGAGACAACCATGTACTTCTGTGTGAGAAACGCAGAGAGGGAATATCTGGGTGAGGCCAGACACAAACTCCACTGCAAGGCATGGAGGGGAGCTGCAGAGGCATCTGCATCACCAGGGGGCATTCAAAGCCCAGTGCAAGAACAAGAGGAGAAGGATTCCTAAGTCTCTGCTAGATGGTTTTGTTTAGTAAGCCAACTCAATTTAACTGCATTGAGGTGGGAATTTAGTACAAAGAACAAAGATTCATATTCATGAAAGCGAGAGGTGAATTTTCAATATTTTCAATATACAATTATTTCTGTCTTACAGTGAAGGTTATTATTGTTGGTATAATCCTGAGAATTGTTTTACTTGAGAAAAATCATTTCTTATCAATACATGGGCTATGACAAGTAAAAGAGGTTCCTGAACTCTGTCAAGGGCTTGGCAAACATTTCACCAGCATGATCAGCCCAGTCAATAATGGTTGCCTTGATTATACTTCAACAAAAATTTACACTTCTATTCAGGGACTCAACAGAGGCTCTACTACCTTCCTAAATAGCTAACCAGATGTGGGCCAATGTTTCTGGGCTTGACTTTTCTTTCCAACTGCAATTTCATCAAAGCTTTTATCAAATAGCTGCATGTTCCTATATTTCCCGGGGGCAGGCTAGGGTGTGTTATAAAATGAAGTAATGTCATCATGTTTTTCCACTTCCTTTAGCCCACAGCCAAGTTTTTCAAATTCATGAAATGCTTCTGTCACCAAGTTGTCTAGATACATTATGTCTTGAAATTCTATCTCAGGGTTGTAACCAGTGCAATGGTTACAACCATTAGTTACTCCATGAAGATCTGTCTGTACTTTGACTGTTCAATAGTTTCCAAAATATCTTCAGCAAGGAGAGAGAAGTTCATCTCATATGTGGTCATATTTGGGAGGGTTGGTTGCTGTGATAAATGCTTTCCAGATACAGTGAAAGTATTGGACACACATTTCAGCATCTGCCACACTCAGTCATAGAATCCAGCAGGAGTTCTATTCAAAGGCCAATTGATCTTACATCAGTTCAGCCAACGTCTTCCATTCTGTTAAGCTAGAGAATATCCAACAGAAGCTGTTTAACTTCACTAGTGACAGCTAATATAACTCTATGGCTGTCTTTTCTCTGTCACAGGTCTTATACTCCATTGCCTGGATGATCAACCGAAATTGAATTTAATTCAGCATACTATTGAATACCAGTATGGATGACCAGTTCTGGCTAGATGACCACTTCCCTAATATCATAGGTATTATTGCACTTACAATAGATAGTACTTAATCCCTCTTGAAAATAAAGAATTAGAGATAACTTCCTGATGTCCAAAGACACCCAGAAGTATCTTTTTTTCCTGCACTAATGCATTTGTAAGGGATGAAGCCAGGCTGCCCGCTATATTATTTAGAAGAATTGCTGCATGGTACATGACAATCCAAAGCTTTTTGGTGCCAGGTCTTCTATATACTGTCTGAATGTGAGCAGAAATGGTACATTCCTTTGTGAGGAAATTGGTGCCTTCTCTTTTGAGCAATTAATGCAGAAGTATGGTTTTGCTATCAGACTCCTGCAGTTGTTCAGTTTTTGAATACTTTTGTAGGTGGGTTTACTTTTTACATTCAGCAGTAGTGATATCTGGCTGCTCTTATAGTTCAGGATCATTGGGGTTCTGATTTGTCTTTTGATTTTTGAATGTGTATGTGGTTCTAGATGCTTCAAACTCTTAAATGCTGGAAGTTTGTCCATATCCCTGATTCTTATGAAGTCAAGTAATATCTGGATCTACATATCCAGATACTATTTCTCTAGATAAAGAACATCAACTTTGACTACTACAACCATTCCTTTTTTAAAGGCTGACAGCAGTTCTAATATGGGGTTGAACCAGCAACCTCTTATATTATCTTCCTAAATGAGAAGAAGGAAAAGTAGATGAGCATACATTCTCCAAGATTTCTAATGACCTTCACGGAATTATTCATATCATCCATTAGCAGTAAAACATTTTGAGACACGTAGAAATCATTTAGGTCAATGGTGATGAAATAACAAATCACAGTACTTCCTAGATGTCAATAAATCTTGTATATACTGAGGCAGCGAATGGGCATTTCTGGCCTTCTGGAGAGTTGCAAAATTTCATTGATACATAGGCGGAAATAAGCTTTCATGTGTTCATACCATATTTGAATATGGTATACCTGTTAAGGAAATTGAGTTTGAATAACAACTCTGTTGAGTAAAACTTGAAGGTGTTGGCTTTCTGCTACAAGTCCTACATGAATTACAAAATCATTTTTCATTGGTTCCTAATTGAAAAACCTCACGTTAATGGCTAACATTATACTGGTTTTGTAGAGGGGCACATTGGTGGACCAGATCAATATTTTTGGGACCCATTAATTCATTGGCCAAGAGTTTTGCAATGATATAAAGAGCTTGTTGCCAGAGAAAGTGTTTTCCATCATTGTCACATTTACTAGGAAATCACATTTGACTTTTTTTTATTTTATTGTTTCAATGTGTCTCTATTTAATTTCTTTTTTTTTTAAATTTTTAAATTTTTTTATTTTTTTTATTGACTTTGTAATAATATTACATTAAAAATATATATGTGAGGTCCCATTCAACCCCAGCCCCCCACCCCACCTCTCCCCCCCCACAGCAACACTCCTTCCCATCATCATGACACATCCATTGGATTTGGTAAGTACATCTTTGGGCACCTCTGCACCTCATAGTCAATGGTCCACATCATGGCCCATACTCTCCTCCATTCCATCCAGTGGGCCCTGTGAGGATTTACAATGTCCGGTGATTGCCTCTGAAGCACCATCCAGGGCAGCTCCATGTCCCAAAGACGCCTCCACCTCTCATCTCTTCCTGCCTTTCCCCATACCCATCAGCCACCAGCCACATTTGACTTTTTAGGTTTCAATTTTCATATTTTACAAAGTCAGGTGACACATAATAATACTTTAGTACTACATGATATTCTTCTGTGGTCTGATGAAGTCCTGGAGTCAGATATTGCTGATATACCTCTATTTGTCTAAGATTATCTCTGAAACTCCATCAGTCATCATGAAAAGAAAAAATATGAGAAATTTGCATACATTGCTAACAAATTAATTTCAGCTGGTTTGTAGTAGCATCTGTTGGGATCTTCCAATGATGTGCTATACCCAGCTCTCAAGAACCACTTAAATTCATATTTTTCTTTTAATTTTCTAATCTCATTATCAAATGTCTGAGTAAACAGAGCTTTATCATCTAGGACAAATGCAGGATAACTGATGTAGAGGAGCAGGGCAGCATCTGTGTTGAAAGACATTGGTTCTCTAGGTAAAGTGTGTTGAATTTCTGTATATCTGAGTTCATTCTCATTAATGAGTGAAAATATAAAATGTTAAATGTCAATGAACTTTCTACATATTTATCTCCCTCATTTCTTTTCCAGACTTACACAAGGCTCATCATAGTGCTTTTCAAGATTAAGCATTTAAAATTTTGAAGAGATGCTAGAAAATTGAGATGTTTAAATTGTCCTGTCATTTATCTGGTCCAGGAATATGCCACACTACAAAACCAGTATACTGTTAGCCATTAACGTGAGGTTTTCCAATTAGGACCCAATGAAAAATGATTTTGTAATTGATGTAGAACTTGTAGCAGAAAACCAACAACTTCAAGTTTTTCTCAACACAGATGTTATTCGAACTCAATTTAACTTAAGTCTAATCCTTAGAGTAATATTCAGCACCCTGTGCCAAAAATTAAGATAAATAACCTTGAAGCATTTTCTAAAAGTACCTGGACTATACTTTACATCTCTACTACAATTTTCATAAACTTAAATCACCAAATATTGGCTGAGTCAAGGGATCTTGTTGGTGAGCCTTCTCAGATCTTAGGGTGCCCATATATGTACTCTTTGAAAACAGCATCATCATTGGAGGACTATCAGAAGGAGTCTAGCCTCTAGGGGGTGTTCAGGACACTGAACACAAGCAGAGGGAAACTAGGGAAGGTCTTCCTGTCAGGGTCTGAGGCTTCCCCCTGCCTCATGATACAGCCATCCAGGGTAATCTTTTTTTTTTTTTAATTATTTTTTAGATTTTATTTTATTTTTCCCTCTACCCCTCTCTCCCTTCCCCACCTGACTGTTTTTGCTGCCTGTGTCCATTGGCTGTGTAATCTTCTGTATCTATTTCTTTCTTTGTAGTCTCTTATTGTCTTTCTCCTCTAGGATTTCCCAGGATTCAATCCTGGGAACCTCTGATGTGGAGAAAGTTTCCATGTCAATTGCTTTACCTCAGTTCCTAGTTTCTGCTGCACTTTACTTTGACTCTCTGCTACATCTCTCTTCCGTAGCATCATCATCTTGCCGCATGACTCACTTATGCAGGTAATGGATCACCATGGGGACACTCATGTGTATACTTGGCTCACCAAAGAGGCACATGGCTTATCATGCTGGCACTTGCATAGGGACTTGGCTCACCATGTGGACACTGGCTCAACATGTGGGCACTCACGTGGGAACTCAGCTCACCATGTGGGCACTCGTGTGGGCACTTGACTCATCATGCAGGCAATTGACTCGCCATGCAGGAACTCACGTGGGCACTCAGCTCAACACATGGGCACTTACTTTATCACATGGGCACTGGGTCACCACAAGGCACACTTTCTCTTCTTCTTTTTCCAGGATGCCCCAGGAATTTAACCCAGGGACCCCTTATCACATGAACCACATCTGCTTTCCTCTTTTGGCAACTTCTATGATATCATCATATGTTTGACTTTATGGAGAAAAGAATATCTTTGCTACTCAAACTTGCAAGGTAGATTGACATGCTTTCCTTTAGAAGACTAGTTTGGAAAAGGTCTCAACTAAGCAGCAGTAAGAGTTATATAAGATTCCAAGGATATTTTCCCATTACTTTTTCCCTACTAACATATCAATCACAATAAGTAAACATAGCAGCATATCAATAACATGTCAATTACAACAATAAAAACTAAATTGTTTTAAATTGCTGCCCTTGAGTTTACAACACACATTTTTAATTGGTTTGAGTGACCTTCACATAATACTATCCCACTTTATGTTTGCTGCAGGTAATGTATAAGAAAATATTTTCAATTCTTTCCTTCTCTCCCTTGCAAGATTACTGTCATTCATTTCATATAACTGTATGCTATAATCAGAGAATTATTATTGTCACTGCTGTTAAAATTAAGTGTTAAGCCATATAAGAATTTGAAAAATAAAATATTTTATTTCAACTTCATTATTCCAACAATAATGCTCTGTCTTTCATAAAGAAAATGAAATTTTCTGACCTATACATTTCACCTTTCCCTAACAAACTATTAAATATTTCTTTTAGGACATGCCATTTAAAAATAGAATCTTTTTTTTCAAGGAAAATATTTATCCTTCGTATTTGAAGTATTCTTTCCTTGAATATAGAATTTTAATGTATAGTGTTTGAATTTTAACACATATTGCAAGTAACTATATCTTTTTGTTAAAATTTTCCTTTATTTTTAAAGAAGATCTAGATTATGTATATATTGCATTGAATATATAGTAGATTCCTATATACCCCATCTCCCTCCGCTACCATAATTTTCCCCCTTTAACAACATCTTTCATTAGTGTGATGCATTTGATACAATTGAAGAACAAATGTTGAAGCATTGCTACTACCCTTGGTTAGTTTAGTCATGTTTTACACTTTCAACTGCACAATTTTATAGGTTTGACAAAATAGATAATGGTCTGTATCTCTCTCTTCAATATCATGCAGAAAAATTCCAATATTCCCCGATACCCCATGCTACACCTATTCTTACCTCTCCCTACCCACAGGACCTCTGGTGACCACTGTTTTATAACAATGTTAAAACTTCTTCCATTACTAGAATAGTAATGAATCTACTTTGGTCAATAGTTGCATTCCATCCTTATATTTGTTCATTTCTCAATTTCGAGAATTGAGAATGGTGATGCCCACTCTGCTACCAACTGAGAGAGGGCATAAATCCCTTGGTGCATATGGATGGAACTGACTTCTTGCAGTTGGAGATGCTCTGTTTTTTTGGAAGGGCATTGTCCCTAATCATCATTTCATTAGCTTTTTAATGAGCTCTAAAAATTTGACAGTAGGTATTGCAATTCTGGTGAGATTCAGGGCTCAACAAGACCCCAAAGTTTTAAATTTCTGAGATATATGTTTAATGGTTATCGTGTTAATTACAGGTTCAAATAAAAGGGACTGAAGAACCAAGGTAGGAAAATTATAAATGAGTGTAACTTTGGTATATTGGGGAGACAGGTTATCACATAATCCAAGGTAGGGCCCACTGACTGGGTGCCAATTTCCTGGGGTAGTCTGCCCTGCATATAGTGTCTAGATACCTCTGGAGCCATCAGGAATACCCCTGTTCGAGATACTGTTTACTGTGGCAATCAGTAAGACTTTACTGAGATGTGCATAACCATAACCTCTGGAATGACATCCTTACTCACTTTGAAAACTCTTAGCTACAATAACTCACTTGTATTTAATATTTCTCCCTTTTCCTCAATGTCTATTTTCCAAATGCATTGATATTAATAGTTTGCACTTGGCGATAATCCCTTCGTGCCAGGGAGACCAGTCCCAGGGTGTAATATTCCATGCTGGGGAGAAAGTATTAAGTTTATATACCGAGCCTGGCTCAAAGAGAGCTTACATATGACTGACAAAGGATCTTTCAGCAGATAACTCTTCGGCAATATATATTACAAGGCTAAGTTTCAGTATTACAAGAACAAGGCACCTAAGTACAAGCATTAATATCCAGGGCCGGGCTGTTGGACTAATATCACTAGGCAATGTATATATTCTCTAAAGATTCTTGCCACTGTATTAGAGAATGTAGCAGGACACCCCAGGGCAGGAATTCAATTTTCCATCAGCTTGTGTGTCGTTCTCCACCTGCTGAGATACTACTCCATGATCACGTGGACACATTCATATTCCATAGAGGCATGCCCTAGGTGCACTCCTCCCAACACTTGCCCCATCACCAACACCCTGCCCCAGTGATCCTCTCCTGCCACCCTTGCAACCTTTCTACAACCAAAACCTTCCCCCAAAATAGCCCAGGTCCGGGACTAACCTAGGGCTCCAGCGGGCTTGCGTGCTTGAGTGGCTCCGTGGGCCACAAGGCCCCTGCTCCGCTGGGGGTGCCAGGCGGCCGTCCACCGCCTCAGGTGCCCCGGCGTGCTGACGGGGGGGGGGGGGGGGGGGCCGACTTGCTTCAGCGCGTGCGGCGACTGTGGCTCCTCTGAGCATCTGGTGGTTGTCTTCCTCTAGACAACGCCGCAGCAGCCCCAGTGCGGCTTCAGCAACGCCTTAGTGTAGATCGGGGGCTGCATAGCGTCCTTCCGTGACTACGCGACCTGCAATGAGCTGGACGACCCCGAGCTCCTGCAAGGCATTAAAGACAATTCCAACTGGCCCACCATCCCGCAGGTGCACCTCAAGGGCGAGTTGGTGGGGCACTGTGACGTTCTTCTACACATGCACGAGAACGGGGACCTGGTGGAAGAATTAAAAAGGCTGGGGATCCGTTCTGTCCTTTTAGATGAAGAGAAGGACCAAGACTCAAAGTGAGGGTGGCAAGTGTCCTCTCCAAGCAGAACATTCTGCTGTCAGGAGAGGAAGCTCTTGATGTCAAAGACTCACTGATAGAAAAGCCTTAACAGTTTTGCGTTTTTAGGCGGCAACTGCTGACACTAATTATCCAGGTGTGTGAGCAGTTGGGTGATTTTAGTTTGCCTTGTGTTGTAAGAATAATCTATAAAGAATCATAACCACTGCACTGTAATAATTCAATGTTCTGATATTGATGTAAACAAAATGTGTTCTTATACTGACATTTACTCTTTAACTGATTGAGGAGTAAAACAAGGGGCTTTTGAGTCATTAGCATTCATGGCTCCTCTACAAGCGTGTCTGTCTGCAAAGATATTATATTCTTCTCCCCAGTTTCGTAAACTTTTCTCTTAAGGAAATGAGGGCCAAGGAGGAAAATGTTATAAGGGGGGGGAGGGGCAGGTGATGTTTTTTTTCCAAATAAACTGCCAACTCGGGGATACCATGAATGCATGGTTCATTCTGAAGAGCAGTAAACCTGTAAGGATTTTTTATGCCTGCAATCATTTGTTTTTCTGAATTAAGAGTAATTGTTATATTGTTCTATTAAAAACAAAACAAAGCAAAAAGAACATTCTCCCCAAATAAACCAAAAGTAAATTCTTTCACAGGGGTAATAGATTATCTTTAATGTATATTTCCAATTTCTTTTGTATGTTTCCCCAATGTCTTATTTTTTTTCCATTGTGTTTTGAGAGAAGCTTTAGCTTACAGAAAAGTCACATTGAAAATAAAGAAGATTCACATATACAATAGTTGTGAGTATCAAATGAGATACAATATGTGATAGCTTCGTTCAGTGTCTGGATATCCAGGAAATAACATTCTCTTCCTCCTCCTCCCCGTTATAAAACAAATAAATCAGTCCTTGAACTTTGGAAGTAATTTATAAATGAAAAGAAATTATATTTTATCAGCATACATGTCAGCATGATTCTGAATTGCTTCCCAGAGTACGTTTTCTTTTGTAAAATAAGTACTTTATAGTGTTTAGAGTACACATGAGATTTCATTTTTGTTCAGTGTTCCTTGCTTTCCATTGGGAAAAGCTATCTCTGAGGAATGAAACCCCAGAGGAGATCCCCAGAACATGGATCATAATACACATTGTAGTTTACACTCTCTCCCACTCCATTCTGTAGCTTATGGCAGGCTATATAATTGCCTGTATCTGTCTTTGCAATGTCTGGCCAATGTACTTTTGATAACTGTATGCACATATGTGCATGTGCAGTCACTCAGTCTCTCTGTTTCTCTCTCTCACACACAGACACTCACACATACAAATTGTGCAATTTCAAATAGACAAAAAAGCATGAAGATATCCACAACAAAATCACATTTAATATTTTTTTAAATGATGATTCAAAAGAAGGCTTGAGGAGATTTCATATTTAGAAGACAGATGAAGGCCAATGGAGACTCTAAAGAGAACAATTCTAATTATTACTTTAAAAGGTAAAGTTACAAAATTATTTGCAAGAGCATAAGATAAAGCACTGCTTTATAGTTAGGTGGTAGGGGAAAAGGAAATTGATTTAAGAATAATTTGAGTTGGGACAAGGATCAGTCTCTTCTAAATGCGTCTATACTTGAAGATCTTGAATCACATTGCTTTTATATTCTTCCCCCTATAATCTCGTCATTGAAACCACAAACATGTCTTCTCACAGACTAAGTAATAGTTACCATTTTGTTAGGACTCAAAATTTCAATCGAATAGCCATTAGGATCTTGAATAAATGCCAGGCCTTCTACTTTACCATTGTCTGGTTTCTTCACAAATTTGACCCCCCAGTTCTTTAAGTCTTTTACAAGTACTATGTATATCAGGAGCAACAATGCAAATATGCCCAAATCCCCAAGGATCTGAATCACAAGTCAGCTTGAGGGTAACTTTTCTGAGAATGCACAGGTTACTCTAATCTTAATCATTTGGGATGACAAAGACACACATACACACACATACTCTAATCATCATCCAGTATATTATGCTATTTCTCCCAGAGCCAGAACTCACAGGCCCATAAATCTAAGTGTGAAAATAGGAGATACAGTGCTAATAATTGGCCACTAGTAATCTACTAGTGAATTGTTTGTCTCTTGTCTCTGTGACCTTAAGCTTTGCTGGTCTAGAATTCTTAATTCCATAGAGAAAATTATTTCCCCCAAGAAATGTAGCAATGATTCCACTGAACTGGAAACTAAGACTGTTACCCGGCACACTTTGGCTCATAATTCTGCCAAATTAACATCAAAAAGGGAGTTACTGTACTGCCTTGAGTAATTGATTCAGAATACCAGGGTGACTTTGGGCTGCTTTTTTATATTAGAAATAAGTGGGGGGATGTATTGAATACATGTGTTCAGAGAGTGAGTCTCTTAGTATCATCATGTTTTGTGATGAAAACTAATGAAAAAAAAAAACCAATTAAAGAGGACTACTAAACGTTTCATTTCATTAAGGTATGGGGTTTTAGGTCACTTTACTGGGTACATAACCACAATAACCTAATGATATTGCTGAGGCCAAAGGGAATGGGCAGTGAGATATGCTAGTACTAAGCACAAATTGCAACCATATGTCAAGTCAAAGCAATGGGTAATAAAAATATTAGTATATATTGTTTAATATGTTATGGATATGCTTTTTGTGTGTGAGTTCTTATATCTTTGTTTTCATGTCCTTCTTTTCCTTATCATATAGTGAATGCTGTATAAATTTTATTTCACAGTATTTTAAGTTAAAATCATCAAGTTTAAGGGGGCATATCACCCAAGATTTTGAATCCTCTTCAGGGGCAAGGGTTTGTGTATCACTGGCTATATGCATAAGAGTTGTATTATGTGAAGAGTAAGTTTGACATTACTCTTGTCTTGTTTGGAAGTTATATTTTATGTGGATGCATCTGTATTCAAATTTGACAAAGGATAGCCCGTGATTGTGAATTTTAGATGCTGACTTGGATAGGTTCTGGTGCTGAATTGTTTATTCAAACCCTTTCCAAGATATTGCTGTGGTGATATATTGTATGCATGATTATGTTCTACAAACTGTTTACTTTAAGTATATTATTCCTTCAAACCATAAACCAATAAATGCAACAAATAAAAAAAAAACAATGTTATGCAGAAGTAGAAGACATTCTCCATCAAGTCTAAAACCTCTCCTCTCTTTCCTTAAATTTATTTTTAATTGTATTTTTTTAAAGATATATAGATCACAAAAAATGTTACATTAGAAAATATAAGAGGTTCCCATATACCCCACACCACACTCCTTCCACATCAAAAACCTCTTTCATCATGATAGCACATTCACTGCACCTGGTGAATACATTTTGGAGCACTGCTGCACCACATGGACAGTGGTCTACGTTGTAGTCTACACTCTCCCCCATTCCACCCAGAGGGCCATGGCAGGACACACAATGTCCAGCATCTGTCCCTGTAGCACCACCCAGGACAACTCCAAATCCCGAAAATGCACCCACATCATATCTCTTCTTCCCTCTCCCTACCATCAGCAGCTACCGTGAACACTGTCTCCACATCAATATTACAATTTCTTCCCTTGCTAATCACAATCGTCCCTCAGCAAAACACATTTTGGAGCACTACTGCACCGTATGGATAATACTTTACATTGTAGTTTACACTCTCACCCAGTACATTCAGTTGCTTTTTTTAAAGCCTGCTGACTTCTCTAAGAAATTTGGAACCAAGGGTTTGACATCATTCTTAATATAGCTTGTCCACCCTACAGTATTCAGCTTTCCATATGGAATTTAGACTTGCAATCACAATCACTTATTCAACTTGCTTAAAATACATATCTTTCTTTTATATAACCGGG
The DNA here is from genome assembly GCF_030445035.2 of Dasypus novemcinctus. Taxonomy (NCBI): domain Eukaryota; kingdom Metazoa; phylum Chordata; class Mammalia; order Cingulata; family Dasypodidae; genus Dasypus; species Dasypus novemcinctus. Next base: position 56,090,574 of record NC_080691.1, on the reverse strand, counting down.
CATATATTTTTTCTTTCTGTTTCTCTGGAGATCACTCACTAATAGACATATCCACACATTGATATAATTATTATCAATATTTGATGATTCCCTACAGTGAAACTAAAACCTATGTTTAAATCCTCAAAGGATTTCCTACAAGAAAACCCTTCTGAATTTTCCATGTACGCCTTCACACCAACCCAGGCAGTTCTGTCTCTCCTCACTTTCAAGGCAGAGAAATACATAGGAAATTATGGTTGCTCATATAGATTTAATTCTACTTTGTCTCTTCCAATATCAGGTGGCCTCTTTTCCCTGGGAGTACTGGGAGATTTCCTATTTGTCACCATGAAAAATTTATTCAGTTTATATGCCTATTGGTGATTTTCATTTTTCTGTTTCAACGTCAAGCAATATGGTTGGTCAGGTGGAGATTAAATTCCCCCACTCATGCACTGTTAGGTCCATAGCTAAGGAATGAGAGTTCTGGCACTTGATGCTCCTTGGCAGGAGAGGTTGTGAATGTTGTGAAAGATTTGACTTATATCCATCTCTATTGGGATAAGTCACTTCCCTCTATTGTTGATCACAGAGGCACGTATTCAATAGACCCTGTGAGGGAAAGAACTATGTGAGTTCAAAAGAATCTTTTTTTTTTTCATGCAGGATGTTCTTGTGGAAGTTCTGATTGTAATCTGCTCACAAAGAAGCCACCAAATTATAGCAAAAAGGATCATTCTGTGGGGTTTCTATTGTCCGTAGAGCATTAATATCATGCATAAAGTGCCATTTGCCATAAGCCTCCTATAATAAAGTTACAGATAATTTAATACATATTTTTTCATGAAAACATTAGAGTAAACATATAATTTACCTTTACAAAGTAATCTGTGATTGTCTCTTTATCTTGTCTCCTGGTTTTCACTTGTCATATTGTCACTTATTTTATCAAGGACAAATGTCAAGAACTGAAAAAGAAATTGAAAAAAAACATAAGCTTATTCTGAAAGCAAACTGATAAACTGCTTTCAGAGGAAACACATGCAAAATGTTCTTTGGTTTAAAACTGACCAACAAGATAAAAAAATGCACACACATGTAAAAATGGATGCAATAATATTACATATTATGAAAAAATAGAGTGGCCATCAAGAATGTTAAAAGAAAATGCTATAGTGCTTTGATGATTTTATCTTTTTGTTTTAAATTTTATTAAGAATCTAAGGCAAAACAAAAAGACTTAAAATACAAAATTCTAATTTTACTTCTAAAGAAACATGAAATCTACACCAAGAGGTAAAAATCAGAATTTACTAATATTTATGAGTAAAGAAGAATGACTAAAATGCATTCACAATATTTTTTTTACTAGCCTCTGATTTGCATATTTTTCTTCCTGTTTCACTTGGAGTAATACACAGAATTTCTTCCTCATCAATATTTTGCAACTAGAAGCTTTAATTTCAGAGAAGATTTTTCTTTCGACATAGCTCATTTGTATCTTCAGGAAATATGTAAGCACCTGCCTTTTGGGCTTTGATGATGTGAGGCACAAAGTTGAGACTATCAGAGATCCTGTCTTAAGATGACTAGGAAGGAAAAAAACAAATAACCAATAAATATAATATTATTTGAGTTTATAAACTGATACAGTATGAGAAGTATAGAGAAAATACAAAGGTAGGGGCACTCCAAGGAAGGACAGAGTAGCAGTTTGATATTATTGTTGAATTCCAAAAAGAAATATTGGATTATGTTTGTAAATTGATCTTTTCCTCTGGGCATATTAGATTATACTGGATCCATAGATTTACTTAATTAATAATTATGTAAACCTCTTGTGCCAGTAGGACATTGAGTCCTTGCCCTTTGGTGAGTGGGGACTCACAGATAAAAGGCATGGCAAGGGACAGAGTTAAAAGTTTTTGACATTGGGGTTTTGATGTGGGAGTTTGAGGCCGAATCCTTAAGCTGGAGCCCCAGGAAGTAAGCTCACAGGGGAAAGAGAAGTAAGCCCCTGGAAGGGACCAACCCAGGAAGCCTGAAACCTCACAGACATTGGCAGCCATCTTGCTCTAACATGTGAAAAGAGGCTTTGGTGAGGGAAGTATAACTTATGCTTTCTGTCCTGGTATCTGTAAGCTCCTACCCAAATAAAAACCCTTTATAAAAACCAACCCATGTTTGGTGTTTTGTATCAGCACCCCTTTGGCTGACAAATACAGAGGAACTATATTCTGTTACAGGAATTGAGGAATGCTTAAAAGGATATCATTTGGATAGAGGTGCAATGGACACAACCAATCCAATGTCCACAGAGAAAAAGTGGCATTGGAGTGGGAAAAGTGGACATGGTGGCTGATGGGTATGGAGAATGGCAGGAAGAGACGAGATGTGGAGGTGTCTTAGGGACTTGGAGCTGCCCTGGATGGTGCTTCAGGGGCAATCACCGGACATTGTAAATCCTCACAGGGCCCACTGGATGGAATGGGGGAGAGTATGGGCCATGATGTGAACCATTGACCATGAGGTGCAGAGGTGCCCAGAAACGTACTTACCAAATGCAATGGATGTGTCATGATGATGGGAATGAGTATTGCTGGGGGCGGAGTGGTGGGGTGGGGGTGGTGGGGTTGAAGGGGTCCTCATATATTTTTTTTAATGTAATATATTTACAAAATCAATTAAAAAAATTAAAGAAAAAGGACATCATTTGGATTGGGTATGAACTCTTCTGTCCTCAAAAGCTTTAAAATGGGCCCAATTAAATGATTGTTTCGTAAATGATCAACACAGTATTTGTTCTTCATTCTTTATTTTTTTAATGTTACATTAAAAAATTATGAGGTCCCCATATACCCCCCACCCCCCTCACCTCACTCCTCCCACATCAACAACTTCTTTCATCATTGTGGCACATACATTTGACTGATAAAATTAAAATTAATATATATTTGTAAAAGAAGCCAAACAACTTAAAGAAAGGAAGAGAATCTTTTCAACAAATGATGCTACATTCAAATTCAAGTAAATTATTAAATTAGCACTTATCTTTCACAAAACTTAATACAAAATGATTCAAAGACCTATATAAAAAGCACAGATATATAAAACTCGTACAAGATAACATAGGTGAAAATCCAGGGGTCTAGGGCATAGGCAAATATTTTTTATTTACAACACCATAGGAATCATTTATGAAAAAGTGATAGCGTGTATTTTACTGAAAGTAAATTCTCTTCTTTACTGAAGACTATGTAAAGGGAATGAAAAGTCAAGGCACACACTAAAAGAAAATTCTTGCATAACTCATACCTGACAAAGGACTTCTATACAAAACGTAGCAACACAAACAATCCTGCTAAAATTGTGAAAAAGCTCTGTATGCTCACCTCATCAAAGAAAATAAGAATAGGTGAAAAATTAAATGAAAGGGAAATTAGAGGGGAAGGGTTAAGCAGTTGGTACCACCACCCCCTCCCTTTTCCTCTGAAGATTAAGAAATTTGGAGAGGTCTTATCTTCTGGGTAGAGCTGGACTCATCAGCAACTATTCCATCAGATTTGACCTCAAGAAGCTCCAGCAAAAGTGCCAGAAATCACAGCATTTTGTCCACCCAGATTTCTCCAGCCAGAGGTCTCAGCCTGAAAAGGACTTCTCAGAGCGGCATTCAGTCTGAGCAATGATGCCTATAGGACTCTTCTAGTTGCCCTGAGCAGGAGAAGATACCTTGTAAGTAAGTTAAAGCTCTGTGAAACAGATTTGAGAAGGAACATATTATGAAAAGGACAGCAAATTTCTCATAGAAATAGTGGAAATCAATGGAAAACTTGCAGAAGTTCAAATAAATTGACTACATTGACAGAGATGTTTGTGTTGTGCCACAGTGTTATCAGGCAGTGGCTTCATCCTGAGAATAAGGCAGTGAACAAGAAAGACACAGCCCAGGCCTTTGTGGAGTATATACATTAGAGTTCCACTTGTCCAAAATGGAATTCATGGGGTCCCCTCTCACCATTCACCAGGATTAATTCCTAACGTTCCTCCCCGACAATTACCTGCTAAGGTCTGGCTAAACAGGAAGAATATACTAACAATGTGGGCAAAGCTTTCCCACAGAATGCCTTTGAGAAAGCCAAGGAAATTTTTAAAAAGATGAAATATTTTAAATATAGAAGATCAAGGTAAAGAAGATTTCACTCTAATGGTGGAGAATTCAAAAGTTTTATGTATAAAGTTCTCGTATTGTTTTTTAAAAAAAGGAATATGAAAAGATGCTTAGCATCATCTGTCATCTGGAAATTGCAAAATAAAACAACAAGATACCATTGCTCAAGGGTTAGAAAGGCTAAAATTATTTGAAAAATTATTTTAAAGTAATTTAAATAATTATGCAATTTTCTCATAGAAATAATGGAAACCATTATTTCTACCATGTGCTGGTAAGGTGAGGACACCACCACTGCTGGTGGACTCAAAGTGTCACAGCCATGTTGGAAAGCACTTTGACAGTTTCTTACAAAGCAACTTGGAACCTTACTAGAGAGACCAGAGAATGTGCTCCTGTGTATTTACTCAACTGATTTGAAAATAAAGGACCACAAGAAACTTACACATGAATGATCATATGTTTTTCATTCATTATCATGAAAAATTGAAAGCAACAAAGATGCTCTTCAACACCTGCATAGATAAACAAATATGGTACAACCATATGATGGAATATTATTATTGTTTCTTTCCTTTAAAGTCTCATTTTGCTCAATATTCTCTGAAATTATCTCAACTGAATCTTGTAAATTTTTACACAAATTTCCAATATTATTTAATATATATAAGTGCATTCTCTTTCCTTTCTGCATTTTTCTTTTATAGCATTCTTTTCTATTTCTGGAGAGGAGGTCAGTTTTATTTTGCTTTCTTATTCTTTTCTTCAATACAATTAAAATTTAATTTACTTTAATAATTCATTATAAGATTTTTATTCCATTTGTTCCTGTACTTCCAGTTTATTTCCTATCCAATTATTTATTTGCTTATTGTTTTTTATCTGTATTTTGTTTTGCATATTTCCTCAAAATTTGTAATAATGTTAGTGATTCATAATTAGAAAAATATCAGAAAGAAAAGAAATAGAGAGTCAGTATATATCATCAAGATTTTGTATACTAGGAAGATCTGGAAGGAACCTGCATTTAACCATATTATTTTTATACATCTCATATTGGTCAGTTTTAACAAAAATATATTTTATCGCTTTATGCCAGGCAACATTATCCCCAGGAAATTTCTATATTGAAAACAGACTGGATATCTCACTGTACAGGTTGTGGAAATTCTGGTAGCCCTCCTCTCTCATTGCACCTTGCCTCTAAGTTCACAAAAGTTCATGTCCCTGAGCACAAAGGTAATGCCACTCAAATCCTTTAAGAAAGCAATTTCCATTACACTGATAGACTAAATAGGCCAATAATTCTTTTTTGTCATGTAGAGACAGGTACTGTTTGATTTAGGATCAAATAGCAATTGTTTTTCAAAGATTTAGGTTCTGCAAAATAGAGATCCACCTTCCAAATCATCTTTTCTCAATATTCTCACATACCCTTAAGACCACTTTTTCCATTTACATCAAGGGCACAGGACAACTCTTGGGTCTGAGGAGCAAGTTAATGGTGCCATCATCTCAGATCCTGGAGGATGAATTCACAGACTGGCATCTGATCTGAGCCACCTATCATTGTTCCTCCTTGGAAAGGCAAGGTGGGGAGGGTCTGAGGAGCATTGGAGTCCAGGCCTCCTGCTCATATGAGCAGGTCTCCTCCAACCACTGAGTATTGGGGTCAAGAATCCAGGGAATGGTGAAGAGCCCTTACTCTGTGCAGACAAAGCAGGGACTCTGAGAGCAGAGCAGGGAAGCATGAAGTGTCTGATTGGAGTGCCCCTGCTAAGCATTTTCCCCATGCCATATACCTTTGCTCTGTGCCCACTTGTTAATTGAACAGGCCTTGCCTCCCATTGAAGGGTCTGAAATCTTGGACCTCTAAAATCTGAGAACTGTTTTGCTCTGCTCTCTATCCTTGACTCCCATCCTAAGCTTAGATGCAGAATCTTTACAGTTATGACACATTATTCCATGGTGGGCCTCCTTCTAAGGCATTAACACAGAGGAGGTAATTTTCTTATATCAATGCTTAGAAATGATTTCTAACATTATCCCCTTCTGTGATTGGAGACCCTGGGGAAAGGGTGACCAGTGACCTGGTTGAAAAAACCATGAGTGTTATGCTGTGAAGACTTCATGTCATAGACCTCAAACACCATCCTGTGGGGTGACAGCAGCTCTCTGTTCACAGACTACAGAAGCCCTCACTAGAGGCACAGATCTCGAGGATGGCATGCGCAGGGCTGGAGTCATGTAAAGCAGGGCCAGGCTGGGTCACCCCCCTCTCAGCACAGGTGCACCTTGGAAACCCAGTGAATGTCACCAGCTCAGCCTCTTGTATTAACAGAGACCGGAGATGCAAATCACCCTGAGACTTCACAAAAGAAATCCCCATCACAGGCTGGGCCTGTGTGGTGGCTCTTCATCCTCCAGATGGCCATGCAGATGCTGGGACTCCTCCTCTGCCTGCTGGCAGCTTCTCTGGGTGAGGGTCTTGGGGTTCAGGAGTTCAGAGGGTCTTGATTGTGGGGTAGGACAGACTCACAATGACTCTCCTTTTCCCCAGGTGTCCTGTCTGAGCTCACCCTGAAGGAGTCAGGCCCAGGGCTGGTGAAGCCCTCGCAGACCCTCTCCCTCACCTGCTCTGTCTCTGGGGGCTCCATCAGCAGTTACTACTGGAGCTGGATCTGCCAGAGTCCTGGAAAGGGGCTGGAGTGGCTGGGGTTGTGGACTGGGAGCACAAGATACAACCCAGCTTTCCAAGGCCGCAACTCCATCACTGCTGACACTTCCAAGAATGAGTACTCTCTGCAGCTGAGCTCCATGAGGACTGAGGACACAGCCAAGTATTACTGTGCAAGAGGCACAGTGAGGGGAAGGCAGTGTGAGCCCAGACAAAAACCTCCCCTGCAGGAAGGGGATGGACTGCAGGGAGTGCTCAGCACCAACAAGGACAGGATTCAGCCCCAGGAGCAGGTGCAGGGAGGAGAAAGCTCTCCTGTCAGCATCTGCAGCTTCCTTTCCCCTGAGTCTATTTCCCAAAGGACTTGCCTGGATTCCACTTCATCAGTCCCCAGTGCAATGCCAGAGAGATTCAGAGACTGCATTTATTTCACTTCTAGAGGGAAATGAGGTCCCTGCCCCTGCATCTATATCCCCTTTTTTTGATCTTTGACTTAGCTCCCAATGTGACCTTTTGCAGCTCATTTGAACTAGTAGGGCAAGCACCTCATGAAACCCACAGTCTGTGATAAAAAAATTCCTTTCTGAATTGTAAATATTAAATGTAATTTAGGGAAAGAATGAGTAGCTAAGCATTCATTTTTTTCTTTTAAAAATAGATTTAATTTTCAAATTTTTATTATTACTTTAAAAGAACCTTTAGATTACATAAACATTACACAAATGTAGGGGTTTCTATTTTATTTTTATTTTTAAATAAGCTTCAGTTTAAATAAATGTCGCAAAATTTTAGAGGATTCCCACATGCCCCACCACTCCCCTCTCACGTTTTCCAATACTAACAACATATCCATTAGTGTGGAACATTTGTTACAATTGAGGAACACATATTAAAGCATTGTTACTAACCATGGACTATAGTTTACATCATAGTTTATCCTGCACAATGTTGTAGGTTATAACAAAATACACGAAGACCTATATCCATCACTGCAATGTCATGCAGGACAACTCCTAAGTCCCATAAATGTTCCCATAATACATATGTTCTTCCCTCTCCCTCCCCTCAGAAACTCTGGTGTCCACTGACTTTATATCAAAGGTAAGAGTTCTTCCATTTCTGGAGTAATAAGTTTATAATAGAATAATAAGTCTACTTTAGTCTATTGTTCATTCCCTAATCCAGGGGATTTTGAGATGATTACGCCCACTCTGTTTCTAATTGAGAGGGGTCTTAGGTTTCATGGGGCAGATATGGGCACTATCTGTTCCATGGGCTGGACATTGTCCATCTCATCTCCTTGTTAGTTGTCCTGGGTGATTCCAATGAACTGGAGAGTATATGTTGCAACTTTGCTTAGATTCAGGACTCAACCAGCCTCTCTATGCCCAGGTGGAGGGATGGGGAGTTAGGGGATGGCTCAGGCAAGGCCACACAGTGGGGAAACCAAAGGTGAGAATGGAGGAGATGCCAGGCCATGTAGTGGGGGTGAGGGTGTGATCTGGGGTGGATTTGGGACTGGTGGTACACAGTAGTATGGCCGTTCATGGCCTTGTATGTTCCTCGGCTTTGTACATGGAGAACTTAGGCCAGTGAGCTCGGTGGAAGAGTCCCCCATACAGAGGCCAAGTAAAGGGACTGGAGGGATATGGTCTTCTCTTGTTTCCTGTGCCTGGCAGCATCTGCCTAGAGCAGTGGGCACGGGCAATGGATTCTGAAGATGAGTGCCTAGCCCAGAACTGGATGGTGAGGAGCGTACCCTGGGCCAATAAAGCCCAGTGGGCATTGGGCCTGCAAAGATTCCAGAAATCTGGTTTGAGTGGGAAGTTCTTGATGCTGGAACAAACTCCAAGGGCAATGAGAGAGCCTCTCTGCCTCTGACAACAGAGTGACTGCACAGTTTGTCTGTGGATGCCAGCCTGGCATAGGGTGAGATTGTGAGGAAGGCACTGCTAAGCCAGGCTGAGGAAGCTCCTGGCATAGGAGGCAGTGCAGTGCTTCCAGAAGCTTCAAGGCCAGCCAGGCACAGCCTCATGCTGATGTCAAGGGTGGAGGAAGGAGAGAGATGAGCATACCAGTCCCCCCTGGGGCATCAGTGGTATCCAGAAGTGACAGGCATGAGCAGGTGTCTGAGGAAGGAGGATGGGTCTGCTGGACACTCATTTGTCTCCTCAGTGCTAAAGGCCACACCCCATCATGACTTTGGGGATTTAGGCTTTACTGGGCACAGCTCTGTATGGAATGAAGGGGGAGGAGAAGAATGTGCCTTTTTTTGCTCTGATCTCTTCTGATCTCCTCTTCCCTGAGACTCCTCCCCCAGAAGCATAGAGATGTGATGGACTTAACAAAAGTGCTTTCTGCTTCCTCAGGCCCAGGCCCATAGCCCAGCTTCTTCCACTGACCAGCCACCTCCCCTAACCTGCCACTGGTATGAGGTTCTGCTCAGGAGACACAACATGGATGGTAACTCTGGAGCTGCAGCAGGCAGCTGCCCTTGGGTTGTTCAATCTTTTGTCCATTCATCCTCATCTTCCTCCCCTTCTCCTCTCTCTCTACCTTTCTCCTGCATCAGCTGATTATTTATTTAATCAAATCCTTGAATGTGATTATTGAATTCCTGCCTTGGTGCCTGGAACTTTTGGTTCCCTGAAGAATACAGACCTTTGTGCATATAATCAGAGTAAAGGTCTATGAGAGCCGTGACCTGGGAACACCAGGCTGCTATAGCAGTATATAACAGGAGCAGCCCACTCAGCTCTGAGGAGCAGGTATCAGAGGTGGCTTCTGGAAGGAGGCGCTCTAGAGGCAAGAGAAGTACTTGACATGACTCTGCCTTTCTCTGAGTATGGGGAGACTGTCTTGAAAGGATCCCACCTTCCCTAGAAACAATGTCAATTTCTCTCTCTTGCTCTGGAGACAATGTATGTGGGGGGAGGAGGAGGAGGACAAGGATGACTCCAGGTATCTGACTTGCTGATGGTGAGTGGGGGCTGTCCTGCCACTGTCTTTCTGTCACATCCTGGTTTAAAGTAAAGAACATTCAGTGGCCTTGTCTGTTTCACTCTCTTCCACCCAAGCAGGGTGTATTAACCTTTTAGTTACAAACATCCCTAGTCAATTTTAAGCATCTCAAGTATGAGGTCTATGCTGACTCATTTTTTACCCCTCCACACCTGTGGGTGGTTTGTGCTCATTCAATCTCTTGATTCAAAAATGATGACATTATTTTCTCTGTGTGATATTTGTGAATGTTCATCAATAGATTAAAAGTGTGGAGAGTTGGATTGGAATGTAAAGTTGCTCTTTAAATTTTTGAAAATGAATAAAAGAACATCAAAGTTTGTCAAGGTAGTTTTGAAATAGGATTTCTTCATTCTTGACACCTACTGCTCTCTCATGCCAGAAGACTTTTACCATCATCACTTAAGAGTCTTTTTCAGAGGACTGGATCATTAGCTTTGGTTGTGCCCAGCTCACAGATCATCTCAAAACAATCTGCTCTTCTTGGAGCACATCCCTGGAAAAATATGGGACAGGAGTAAGGCCATTGGGGGTGACACGGGCACACCCAAACATGATTCTGCTAGCACTCACTTTAGATCTAGAGGAAATCAGCAAGATGCTCTGTGCCTCAGCCTCTTAGTTTCACTCTTTCTTGCCAATTTCTCTCCCTTCCTGTGACTGAAATGAGAGAAGTGACCTTGGGTGTGAAGTAAAGACCCAGAGTCTTGGTTTTTTACATGTTAAAGAGATATGTGTGTGTGTGTGTGAGTCAGACCAATATCAAGATGGGAATTTAACCTGGGCTTGGTATTAAAATTTTACCCTCAATTTTAATGATAGACACAAGAGAACTGGAGAGAAAAGAGGAATTGCTAGAATGTTGTTCTGACTCTGCATAGTAATTATCATCTTTTGCATGATCTGATTGTCTTTTGATACTCTGAAATTATAATGACTCATATTAAAATATAAGAAAATAAAAACATAAACACCCAGTATGTATGAAAATATATTGACTTGAAACAAAATAGAAAGAAAATTGAAATACTGAAATAATCACTCAAATATAAATTATAAAGCCTAATAAAATTCAATACTATTATAAGAAACCTATGTTAGAATTATACAAATACGTATAAATATTTTAAAAAGGTAATTCAGAAATAAAATATATTTTAAAACATATAATTGAAAATGCTTTTAAAGATAATAATGAAAATAATATATATTTATAGGGTATGAGTAGATATTAACAACATTTAGGGTAGATGTATCCTTTCTCTACAAGAGCTTAGATTTAAAAGAAATATTCAAAAGTTAGATGGAGAGACAAAATAGAGATGGTGACTTGCAATAGAAGTAATGAGCATACTTATTATTACTTTTTCTATAGAACCGGAAAAAAAACACAACATATCCATTGGCTCAGCGAGGTCAGAATCTGGTGCCAGACTGCCTGGCTTTTGAATACTGGCTCCATTACATGCACAGGGTGTGACCAAGGACAAGTTACTCCACCTTTCTGTGCTTAGGATACCGGTCTGTAAAAGTAGGTTTAGTCTTTTGGCAGATTAAGGGAAACAATTACTACAGATTAGATAGTAATCTAGATCTTAGAGTGCTAGAGGAGAGGAACTTTGGTGCCATAAATTATCTATCACAGTGTTGGACTTAAATCAGTGAAAATGCATTTCTCTACCACCATTTACGTCTCAATAAAAGTTTGCTTAATTAAAAATAATAAAAGAATTTAAAAATAGAATAAAAGGGCGGGAGGGGGCGGGACTTGCGTGCCTCTGAAGAGCACTCCGCCCAGCACACAATCTGTGCGCTCTGCTAGGCCTGCCCCTCTTTCACCACTGCAAGCCTTGGTTGTGGCTGCCTCTTCCCAGCCTTCCACCGCTCCCGTTTCCCTCCCCTTCTTCTCCCCCTCCTCCTCCTCCGTTGTCACCATCACGAAGCCGCAGGTCCAGGTCGTTGCGGGTTGCAAATCGACAGTCCGGGATGCGCAGCCAGCTCTCCCGCCTCGCCTCTGGCACCGCTGCTGCCTCCCCTCGCCCTTCTCCTGTCCCCTCCGTGCTTCTTCGTTTCCTCCTCCTGCTCTCCTTGCCCGGCTCCCAGCATCACATCTGCAGGGGAGATTTGGGGAGTCTCTGAGGTAATTGGTGTTCCTGGGGGCAGAGCAATAAGGGCCAGGCTTGTGCTCTCGATTTAACGGTGAATGGACCCCAACCACCCACCACCCACCCCTTTGGGAACCCTGAGGCCTTGGCTTGGAAAGGCCCCTCCAAGCCTGGGTGGAGGGAGGGATTAAATGGGCATGGGGAGGTAGGGGGTGGCTCCAGCAGGACGGCGCTGGAGGGACAAAGGATGAGGATGTAGGTGGCACCATCTTCTGGAGTTGGGAGTGAGGGTGGCATCTGGGATGGATTGGGGGCTGGGGGCACACAGCAGGCTGTTGGGGGTGCAGGTGCAGCTGGTCTGGGAGGTCAGAGGTTGGCTGCTCGCTCTGGCAACTCCAAGGCCTGAAGAGGACTGGCTCTCAGTCTGCTGGCTGGCACTGAGACATAAGGTGTGGATGACTGGGCAGGTGGAGGGGCGAGGGTGGGCCTGAGGGCGGGCGCCTCCCCTGAAAACAGGGTGGGGATGGGGTCAGGCTCCACCCACGGCTCTGTCTGAGAGGGGTTCCCTGCAGTCCCTTCCTGGAGCCAAGCTAAAGGTAAGTCCAGACCTTGAGAGCACACGGAGGGCGGTGGGGAAGGAAAGGTAGACACCAGCTCCTTTTGGAAAGAACAGGCACAGACTCTGGAAGAGGGCACCTACCTCCCCTGGCCTATGACCAGCTTGGCACGGGAGATTCTAGACTGGCTGACTTTCGCTGGAGTGCATTTTCATTTTGGGGGCTCAAGGGTCAGGGAGATGGAGCCAGGGTCACTCAAAAGGAGGTGGATTTGATGGTGAGGGGCACCTCACAGGGAGAGGCTGTGAAGCCTGGTGCAAGCAGAGAAACTCCCAGGCACACACCCTGCCTTACTTCCCAGCAGTGTTCAGCAGAGTCTCTTCCAGTCCCACTCCTAGCTCACAGCCCTTCTTGGGCTTTCTTTAAGAAAGTTTGACTTAATGAATGAATAACTTAATAATAAAGTAAAAATTTTAAAATGCACAAAAAATAGTTGGAGGCATTCTTGGCTCTAAGGTGCAGTGATTGATCTTCTTCACCTCCACGTTAGCTGAGTGGAGTAAGTCCAATAAACCAGAGTGTAGGAGCTGAAGTCTGTTGAGGCTCAAGGACTGGCTATCACATGGTCAGTCCAGAGATTCAGGTCCCCTGGGTATACATTAAACTCCAGCATCAACTACAAATCCGGTAAAAGTAACAGGAGAGGCTTGTGAACAAAGATCATTTCTGAGTCCAGCTCCATCACACAGAAACACAAACTCCAAAGTAGGGCAAACTGACATGGCACTGAACTCCATCTGCCATGACCATAGACCCTGTGGGTCTCTGTAGCCCTCAGAAGAACCAATACCTGGGGTTGTATCTACTTTATCTGTCTCTGGGACTCTGCTCAGGTGTGGATAAGGGCAACACCTCTGATAAACTAACGGCTCTTTCTGGAGACTCATAGCCATATAAACTCATTTGTCCTTTCCATTTCTCCCTTTGATTCAGGTCAAAAAGCATTTTTAACTCCTGGTATTATATGGAGATTGAGATATTCTGCTGGTACGAGTTGACCCTTTTATTCAATGTCATTTTCTAGTTACATCATCAGCTGCTACTTGGTAGTAATCCCTCAGTGTCAGGGAGACTCATCCCTGGGAGTCATGTCCCACGCTGGGGGGAAAGGCAACACATTTACATGGTGAGTTTGGCTTCGAGACTGGCCACATTTGAGCAACACAGAGGCTCTCAGGAGGTAACTCCTAGGCACACTGCAGCTCTAGGCCTTGTTCTTATTTCAGGTGCACAGGCTTATAAGCATAGTCATTAGTATCAAGGGCTCATTGTTGGACCTTCCTTCTTTTTTGGTCTTTGCCATTGCACTTAGTGGATTGTTGCTGCTCTTTTAGGGACTGTGATAGAGCTCCCCTGGCTCAGAACTCAGCATTCCCTCAGTTGTTGTTTTTAATTGTAACCATGATGAATATATCCAAACATTTTTATGTACCCTGGATATATGCCCTGGAGAACTCCCTGCAAGCCATGTTTCCCCTGTCAATAACATCCCACACCAGTATTCCTTCCTTGCCATTGTTGAACCTCTCTGTGATTGAAAACTTCTTCAAAAATGAAGCCCAATATATTGCCAGATTCCATTAATAGTAAAATGGAATATAGCGATGATTTTAATGGTTAGAGATACTTTTAATTCTGTTCTGTATAAGCAGTCATGTCATCTATGAATATCGAGGGATTTATTTTCCTTATCTTTATTAATGTATTTACTTGCTTTCACCTCAATGAAACTGTCAAATAGAATCTGTGTCTGAAGTCATGCCTGGCCATTAACTGTGAAATTCATTCATTGAAAATAGATTTTATTAGACTATCTTTATTTTTATTAGTGATTTTAAAACACAACCGGACTTCCGGCAAGATGGTGGCTGAGTGAGCTTGCCTTGCCGTCTCTCCTGGGAAGAGGCAGCTGGGCACCGCTGGAGGTTCTCCGGGACCAGGCTTTTTCAGGATTTTTTCAGGGCAGGAAGTGTCTGGACATCGATTTGGTGGGAAGGTCCTACAGGAAATACCTCACATTTGCTGGGTTTCCTCACCCTCCACTGCCTCATTTCTCTGTGAATAGATTTAGCCTATCTACACTATCCCCTTTCCCCTACAACTTGATATCCTCCACCATCTGCTATCTCTCCTATATTCCATCTCCCTTTCTTTGATCCACAAAGTGTCTAACTCTTAATTTCTAATACCTTTGTTTAGTTTTCCATCTGGTATTCGTCCCTGAAACTATTACCTTTCTTTTTTCTTTCCCTCTCTCACGAAAACAATAGCCTCTTAGTACGTACCACATTCCTCCCATATTCAGTCGTCTACCTCATAATAGGTACTTTCCTACTACTATAACTCTACACAATTTACATGATCTAACCTCCATCCTCCCAGAACTCATATTGTTGCTTTGTAAACATATATCACCAATACTACTTCACACTTTTTCCTTCCTTACACAATTGACTTTCCCCAGCACTAATACTTTCCTTTAAAGTGAGCTTAACTAGCAATAAGAAATTGGAATAAGAAGAACAAAGTGACAAAGAGAAGATATAACACTTACGCAAAAAGAACAGCTAATTAATCTCCAAGACTAGACAAAGAAGCTAAGGAACTGATTAAACCCGTCAAGAAAAAATGTTGACAAGACAGCAACAAAAATCTACAAACCAAACCAGTAATCAGGAAAACATGGCTGAATCCAATCAACAAACTGAAAATCAGGAAGGGGGGCAGGACTTCGCACAAGCAATGAAAGATCTCAGAACATTTATCACCGACAAATTTGATGAAGTAATGAAAGAGGTTAACAGCGTGAAGACAACACTTGGAGGGGAAATTGCAGACATGCGCAAAAAAATAACAGATATGATGGAAATGAACACCACAATTCAAGAAATCAAAAATACACTTGCAGCAAATATCAGCAGACTAGAAGAGGCAGAGCAGAGAATTAGTGATGTGGAAGACAGTGCATTGGAAATCAAACAGATAGTAGAAGTGGTCAATAAAAAGGTAGAAAAAATCCAGATAGGACTTAGGGACCTGAATGATAACGCAAAATGCTCAAACATACATATTATAGGCATTCCAGAAGGAGAAGAGAAGGGAAAGGGGTCAGAAGGAGTGTTGCAGGAAATAATGGCTGAAAACTTCCCAAATCTACTGAAAGAGACAGATGTACATATCCAAGAAGCACAGCACACTCCACTGGTCATAAACACCAACAGGCCCACCCCAAGACATATACTTGTCAAATTATCCAATGCTCAAGACAAAGAAAAAATTCTAAAAGCAGCAAGAGAAAAGAAAACCATCACATACAAGGGAAACTCCATAAGATTAAGTGCTGATTTCTCATCTGAAACGATGGAGGCAAGAAGGCAGTGGTATGATATCGTCAAGGTACTAAAGGAAAAAAATCTCCAACCAAGAATACTCTATCCAGCTAAACTAGCATTCAAACATGGTGGAGAGTTCAAAATATTCACAGATAAACAGAAACTGAAAGAGTATATCAACAAGAAACCTCCCCTTCAAGAAATTCTTAAGGGAATTCTGCAGGAAGAAAGGAAAAAACAGGACAGTCAGAGATGGAGGAGAGTGTAAAAGCAACAAGAAAGACAAAAATAGAAGGGGAAAATAAAATAATACAAACAAAATATAACAAACAAAAATCCAACCAAAATATGGCTACCATAAATAACTCTCTAAACGTAATAACACTGAATGTCAACGGATTAAACTCACCTATCAAAAGATTCAGACTGGGACACTGGATAAGGAAATACAACCCATCTATATGCTGCCTACAAGAGACACATCTTAGACCCAGAGACTCATGGAGGTTGAAAGTGAATGGCTGGAAAACAATCATACAAGCAAACAACAACCAAAAAAAGGCAGGAGTAGCTATATTAATATCAGACAAAATAGACTTTAAATGCGAAACAATTGTGAGAGACAAAGAAGGATACTATATTTTAGTGAAAGGGGAAATCTGTCAAGAAGATCGAACAATCATAAATATTTATGCTCCTAACAAGGGCGCCTCTAAATATGTGAGGCAAACGCTGGAAAAACTATGTGAAAGAATAGATGCATCTACAATTATAGTGGGGGATTTTAATACACCACTATCAACTCTGGACAGAACATCTCAAAAGAGAATCACTAAAGAAACAAAACATTTGAACAGTATATTAGAAGAGCTGGATCTAATAGACATATATAGATCATTACACCCAAACACAGCAGGATATACATTTTTCTCAAGCGCACATGGAACATTCTCCAAGATTGACCATATGCTAGGCCACAAAGAAAGGCTTAATGAATTCAGAAAGATCGAAATCATACAAAACAATATCTCTGACCACAGTGGAGTCAAGCTGGAAATTTGCAAGGGACAGAGACCCAGACTTCACACGACAATTTGGAAATTAAACAGCACACTCTTAGAAAAACAGTGGGTCAAAGAGGAAATCTCAAAAGAAATCAATGACTACCTTGAAAAAAAATGATAATGATAACACAACATACCAAAATTTATGGGATGCAGCAAAAGCGGTACTGAGAGGGAAATTTATAGCCATAAATTCATATATCAAAAAAGAAGAAAGAGCAGAAATTGAAGAATTAACTGCACATTTGAAGGAATTAGAAAAACAACAACAAAGTAACCCAACAGGAAGAAGAAGGAAGGAAATAACAAAGATAAGAGCAGAACTAAATGAAATAGAAAATAAGAAAGCACTTGAAAATATAAACAAGACCAAGAGCTGGTTTTTTGAGAAGATCAACAAAATTGACAAACCTTTAGCGAGACTAACAAAGAAAAAAAGAGAAAAGATGCAAATACACAAAATAAGAAATGAGAAAGATGATATCACCACTGACCCCACAGAAACAAAGACTATCATAAGAGGATACTTTGAAAAACTATATTCCAACAAAAATGACAATTTAGAGGAAATGGACAAATTCCTAGAAATACATAAGCAGCCCATACTGACGAAAGAAGAAATTGATGATCTTAACAAACCAATCACAAGCAAAGAGATAGAATCAGTCATTAAAAATCTCCCAACTAAGAAGAGCCCAGGGCCAGACGGCTTCACAGGTGAATTCTACAAAACATTCCGCAAAGAACTAACACCAGTCCTGTTGAAACTATTCCAAAAAATCGAAACAGAAGGAACACTGCCTAATTCCTTCAATGATGCCAACATTACCCTAGTACCAAAGCCAAACAAAGACACCACAAGAAAGGAAAATTACAGACCAATTTCTCTAATGAACCTAGACGCAAAAATACTTAACAAAATACTTGCTAATCGTATTCAACAACACATTAAACGAATTATACACCATGACCAAGTGGGATTTATCCCAGGTATGCAAGGATGGTTCAACATAAGAAAATCAATCAATGTAATACACCATATAAACAGATTGAGAGAAAAAAAAACACATGATTATATCTATAGATGCAGAAAAGGCATTTGACAAAATACAGCACCCCTTCCTGATAAAAACACTCCAAAAGATCGGAATACAAGGAAACTTTTTGAACATGATAAAGAGTATATATGAAAAACCTAAAGCCAACATTGTTTACAATGGCGAAATCCTGAAATCCTTCCCTCTAAAATCAGGAACAAGACAAGGAAGCCCATTGTCTCCGCTCCTATTTAACATTGTCTTGGAAGTACTGGCTCGAGCACTGAGACAAGAACCAGATATAAAAGGCACTCAAATCGGAAGGGAAGAAGTCAAAATTTCATTATTTGCAGATGACATGATCCTATATGTAGAAAACCCTGAGAGATCTACAACAAAGCTCCTAGAACTCATAAATGAGTTTAGCAAAGTCGCAGGTTATAAGATCAATGCGCAAAAATCAGTAGCATTTCTGTACACCAATAATGAGCAAGATCAGGAGGAAATCAAGAAACAAATACCATTCACAATAGTATATAAAAAAATCAAATACTTAGGAATAAATTTAACTAAAGAGGTAAAAAACTTATACATCGAGAACTATACAAGATTGTTCAAGGAAATCAAAGAAGACCTAAATAAATGGAAGAATATTCCCTGTTCATGGATAGGAAGACTGAATATTATTAAGATGTCTATCCTACCAAAACTGATCTACACATTCAATGCAATCCCAATAAAAATCAACACAGCCTTCTTTAAGGAACTAGAAAAACTAACTATGAAATTTATTTGGAATAAAAAGAGGCCCCAAATAGCCAAAGACATATTGAAAAAGAAAAACGAAATAGGAGGAATCACACTTCCTGACTTCAAAACATACTACAAAGCTACAGTAGTGAAAACAGCATGGTACTGGCATAAGGAGAGACACACAGACCAATGGAATTGAATTGAAAGTTCAGATATAGAACCTCATGTATATAGCCATATAATATTCGATAAAGCCACCAAACCCTCTCAACTGGGAGAGAATGGCCTATTCAACAAATGGTGCCTGGAGAACTGGATAGCCATATGTAGAAGAATGAAAGAGGATTACCATCTCACACCTTATACAAAGATCAACTCAAGATGGATCAAAGACCTAAATATAAGAGCCAAGACCATAAAGACCTTGGAAAGCAGTATAGGGAAACATCTACAGGACCTTGTAATAGGAAATGGCTTCATGAATATCACACCAAAAGCACGAGCAGCAAAAGAACAAATAGATAAATGGGACTACCTCAAAATTAAAGCCTTCTGCACCTCAAAGGAGTTTGTCAAGAAAGTAAAAAGGGAACCCACACAATGGGAGAAAATATTTGGCAACCATATATCTGATAAGAGACTTATAACTTGCATATAAAAAGAACTCATATATCTCGAAAACAAAAAGATAAACAACCCATTTAAAAAATGGGAAAAAGATTTAAACAGACACTTCTCCAAACAAGAAATACAAATGGCTAAAAAGCACATGAAAAAATGCTCCAAATCCCTAGCTATCAGGGAAATGCAAATCAAAACTACAATGAGATACCATCTTACTCCCATAAGATTGGCAGCCATGAAAAAAACAGTAGAATACAAATGCTGGAGAGGATGTGAAGAAAGGGGAACACTCATCCATTGATGGTGGGAATGCAGAAGGATCCAACCATTCTGGAGGACAGTTTGGCAGTTTCTCAAAAAATTATCCATAGATTTGCCATATGACCCAGCAATACCACTGCTGGGTATATACCCATCAGATCTGAAAACAAGGACACAAACCGATATATGTACACCAATGTTCATAGCAGCATTGTTCACCATCGCCAAAAGTTGGAATCAATCCAAAAGTCCATCAACAGATAAGTGGATCAATAAAATGTGGTATATACACACAATGGAATACTACTCAGCTGTAAGAACCAATACACTACAATCGCATGTGATAACGTGGATGAACCTTGAGAATCTTATGTTAAGTGAAGCAACCCAGGCATTGAAGGAAAAATACTATATGACCTCAATGATATGAAATAAGTTAACTGCCTCAGAGAGCTAGAGTCTGGAAAAGTGGCTTACTGGAAATCGGGGGGTGGAGGAAGGATGTGAGTTAATGTCTGTAGGGGTGGAATCTGTGATGAGCTGGGGGTAAGTATGAGCACAAAGAAGGGACAAAATGGGGGCAAGGGGTTACCTTCGGGTGGGGTTTTCTGGGTTTGAGGGGGGCTGGGGATGGGAAGAGGGGTAATATGGGCCAAGAAATAGGTGGGAGGGAGGGGCAACATACAAACATGGGAGAGTGCCAGAAGTTCGTTGAGAACTAAATGTTGAGTAAAACATATCAAAGTATAAGTAGGAGGGTCACCTGGTTAGGACGCTCAGGGGGTATGGTCTGATGTGGGACGGACTCCGGAGGGAATAGCTGAAGGCTCATTTTGCCAAGGTGGGTTCTACCATTGGGTGGGGTGGACCCATATCCTGGGGAAGACTAATGCCATCGAATAGAGAGAACTGTATCTCTCGTGAGAAAGGACGGCTCCCAGGGCATTAGATTGGCAGGCGTTGTGAGCCCTAAGGGGAGGGGAAAATGGACGTGCAATGGATAGAACAAAGGTAAATAAGGGGGCAAAAGAGGAGTTATGTGAGAGTACACGAGGATGAATATAAAACAGCTAATATTACACCAAAAACATATAGGGGACGACAGACTAATAATGAAAACCATAAGACAAAATATAGGATAACTAAAAAATTTAGAAAACTGTACAACCTAAAGTATGGACCACATAGTAAGCACAAATGTTACCTTGTTTGAAAACTATAGTTTCGGAATCTGTACATCAGTTTCAGGAAATATGATATGAATAAGTTAAAAGATTATTGCTGTGGAAGGGAAAAGGTTTTATGGTGGATCTGGGGAAATACTGTATATTGTATATATGAATTTTGGTGATCTAAGACTCTTCTGAAGCTGACATTATGTTGGGATTCACTTTACGGGAAGTTTTGGATCACAGAGTGGTTCAACAATGGCAGCGGAAGAATACTGATATGGGATCTTATTGACAGGATATATATGGTTGCCCAGGGTATATGGTAATGTCTATATATACTCATAGTGGAAACAATTAAAAACAACAGCTGGGGGGGGTACTGGGCTCCTGGCTGGGGGGTCACTGTTGTGGGCCCTGGGAGAGCAGCGGCAATCCTCCAGGTGCAATGGCAAGAACCAGGAAGGAAGGAGGGCCCAACAGTGGGCTCTTGATACTAATGGCTACACTTTTGAGCCTATGCACCTGCAATAAGAACAAGGCCTAGAGTAGCATTGTGCCTGGGGGTTTCCTCCTGACAGCCTTCATGTTACTCAAATTTGGCCACTCTCACAGCCAAACTCAGCGTGTAGATGTGATGCATTCCCCCCAGCGTGGGACACGACAACCGGGGATAAGCCTCCCTGGCAACGAGGGATCACTACCACATACCAGCTGAAGAAGCAACTAGAAAATGACCTTGAATTAAAGATTCAATGTGGAACAGCAGAATATACCTGTCTACATATAATAACATGACTTCGGGAAGCGGTTTGACCTAATGTAAGGGGGAAATGGAAAGGAGAAATGAGATTATAAGGCTGTGAGTCTCTAAAAAAGAGTCTGGAGGTTGTCAGAAGGAATACCCCTATGTACAACTGAACAGAGTCTAAGAGACAGATAAGGTAGATACAACCCCAGGTATTGGTTCTTTTGAGGGATAAAGAGACCCACGGGTTCTATGGTCATGGCAGAAGGGGTTCACTGCCATGACAGATGGCCCTTCTTTGGAGCTGGTGTTTCTGCGTGATGGAAATGGACTCAGAGGGGATCTCTTTTCACAAGACTTGCATGCTACTTTATTGGAATTGTAGTTGGTGCTGAGTTTAAGATATATGTAGGGGATTTGAATCTCTGGACTGATAATATGACACCCAGGCCCAGAGCCTCAACAGACTTCAGCTCCTACACTTTGACTTATTGGACTTACTCCACTCAGCTAACATGGAGTTGAAGAAGGTCAACCACCACAACATGGAGCCTAGAGTGTCTACAACTAGAAGCGGGAAGAGTGCATCCAGTACCCATGTGGAATCTAAGCCCTCACTTGACATAGGTGTGCAATGGACACAACCAATCCAATGTCCACAGAGAAAATGTGAAATGGGTGTGGGAACGGTAGCCATGGGGGCTGCTCGGTGTGGGGAACGGGAGGAAGAGATGCGATGTGGAGGCATTTTCGGGACATGGAGTTGTCCTGGATAGTGCTTCATGGACAATTACGGGACACTGTAGATCCCCCCAGGGCCCACTGGATGGAACGTGAGAGAGTCTGGGCTATGATGTGGACCATTGACTATGGGGTGCAGTGATGCTCAGAGATGAACTTACCAGGTGCAATGAATGTATCACGATGATGGGAGAGAGTGTTGCTGTGGGGGGAGTGGGGGGCGGGGGCGGTGGGGTTGAATGGGACGTCATATTTTTTTTTTAATGTAATTAAAAATAATAATAATAAAAAAATTAAATTAAAAAAAAAAGATGGCAAGGATAAAAAAAAACACAACCACTTACAATTATATGAAGAAAAAGGAAATCTGGTTGTGATAATTATCTCTTGTAGATACATATATTTGGTTTCCTAAATTCTTTTGTATTTCTACCTCTAATTCCACAAGAGTCATAAGGTTTGCAACTTATATCTCTTGGGACAAATTTGCCAGATTTTACCAAATTCTTCTTTAAAATGAATTTTCCTTTCATTGCAGTTGCAAGAGAGGGTTCAGCTAACATCCCACCAACTAGGGTCATCAATCCATGTGCATTATTCAAATAGTGTCAAGGGAACTCTCTATCCTTGGCACAAATTCTTTATAAAGTAAGTGAGACCAGGGACAGCAGTATATAGGGGAGGTGGTAAGTTTGACAATGGGTATTACCCAGAACCTTTCTCCAGACAAGGAGAACATTCTTCACTCACTTCCCACAATGCTCACATAGCAATGTAGAGAGGCACCTTGAATTGGGCTGACCTGGACTTTATTGGACAAGGAGAGATCCTGACATTAGGACTTTGGAAAACATTTTCTGAAGTACTGATTTTCCTTCTCACCATTTTGTATTTGTGGGGAGAACAATGATTTATAGCTCAAACTAATCCTTAGACTAGAGTAGGATGTCCATGTCATCTAAGCTAGTTTCTTTTTCAGGTCCTTAGCAGCTTTAATTGGTGATGGGTCCACAGCATAAAAGTATCCAGACAATGC
This sequence comes from Dasypus novemcinctus, assembly GCF_030445035.2. Classification (NCBI taxonomy): domain Eukaryota; kingdom Metazoa; phylum Chordata; class Mammalia; order Cingulata; family Dasypodidae; genus Dasypus; species Dasypus novemcinctus. The sequence goes on along the minus strand of NC_080691.1, from coordinate 56,067,239 downwards.
CAATTTTGAGAAAAGGAAAGGGTGACAGAATAGCTCTGTGCATCAAGTTGCAGGAATCCGTTTCTATCTGCCGCCCCTGGGATCTAGAGGCAGGGAAGAGAGGAGCCCTATTAGCCCATACAGAGAAAGACATGCTAAAGGCGCATACTTATGAAAATCAGCTCCTTTCCTTTCCCTTCAGCTGCTGAAGAGGACCCCACTTGTGCCTCTGTCCTTCCTCAGGAACCACCACCATGGGAACTATGCTGATCTGGGCTTCCCTCATCATCACTCTCAAAGGTAACCTTCCTCTTGTATCAGGTTCAGCTGTGACTACTCTACCAGGGAATGTTCTGACTCTTGTTCCTCTTTATTTGCAGGGTGTCCTGTGTGACATTCAGTTGGTGGAGTCAAGGAGAGATGTGAGAAAGCCTGGAGGTTCTCTGAGCCTCTTTTGCAAAACATCTGGATTCACCTACACTGATTTTGCAATGAACTGTTCTTGCCAGACTCAAGGGCAGTGACTGATGTGGGTGGTAGGAGTGAATAAACCAACTGTAAGTTCTTGGTACTCTCCACCAAGGGGGATTCACAATCTCCAGAGACAACCCTACAAGCACACTCTCTCTTAAAATGACCAACTTAAAAGAAGACATGGCTATTACTCTGTGGGACTCACAGTGAGGGGAAGTCAGGTTGAGTCCAGACAAAAACCTCCCTTTAGGGCATGGGAGGGTGCTGGGCTGCAGGGGGCATTCATGACCACCAGAGGGTGCCCAGGGACCATATCAGGGGCAGGTGCAGAGTGGAGTGAGTTGCCTCTTAGACCCTGGGATTTCTTGTTCCTGCCTAGCAAAATCTCCCTGAGGATCCCTTGTGGTTTCTTCCTATTTAACTCCCTGGTTTCTCATCTTATAATGGTCATTGTTGAATCAGGCCTCAATTCAATTTTCAGTGTTTCAATACTTTTAGGCTTGTACTATCGATATCTTTCATAAAGTTGTTGCTGATCAGGGAGTCAAGTAATTTCATTACAAACCTCAGTCCTGTGCCAATTTTTTTGCTTTTCCTATACTCTCTCATGTCTAATAATGTGATTATATCAAGAGACTAGTGTACATTAGGATGATATGCTTCATTCTTCTCTTTTTATCTGTCTTTCCTGGATCTGAAATAAAATTTTAATGGTATGTGTCCTCCAGTTATCTTTGGATCCTGGGGTTTTAGTAATCAGTCTCTCCACAATTCACTTCTCTGTCATGGCCACGGAAGAAGTATCATGCATGGACCATTAATTTTCCTCATTCTCTATGCAATGAAACATGTATACATTATCACTTTGTCTTATGAATCAGCTTCTCGTCTACATTCTCACTCACCCAGCTCAGTTTGGGTGGGTATCTCTACTCCATAGAATATATTCTAATAGATATGTATATCACATTGTGATTATCCAATCACCTGTTGTTTGACAATGGGTTATTTCCTTATTTTGTCAATTTTTAATAATGCCACTGTGGACATTTGTGATCAAAGACCTGTTTGAGTCCCCGATTCCTGTTCTATTATATCTAGAAGAGGGATTGCCAGGTCATATCACCAATATGCTTTTTTTTTACTGCTCTAAGATCCAAAGACACCACACTGTATTTAGCTATCATATCTCCTAATCACCCTGGTGAGGCATAGCTTGGATATTATGTAGATTTTCCGTGGACTATTCTATAAATGGTAATTGGATCAAGGTGGTTGAAAATACTATTCATATTATCCATTTCTATCCTTATTAACTCCTAATTATTGAACAATTATAAAAGGTGGTGTGTCAAAGTCTCCAAATAAAATGTGGATTTGTTTATTTCAATTATCAGTTTCACGAACTCTTATTTAGAGAATTGACCATTTTTTCACTATGTAATTTCTCTATTACTAATAATCTTTAATCTTAATTTTGGTTACTACACTTTGCTCAAAATTGATAGTGAGACATACACTTTCTTTTTGTCCATGTTTTCAAGGTGTATATATGCATTTATATACACACACACACACACACACACACATCAATCTACCTACCTACCCAAATTTTACGTTTTACCATTTGATGCATTTAAATTTAAAGTAGCTTTCTTGTAAGCAACACATAGCTAAAATAATCATTTAATGCATCAAATAAAATAGTGATTGTAAAATTAATTAGTATTAATTTTCACTTTTTCTAACTTTGTTGTTGCTATAAATATAAGAGCAAACTTTTCTCAGATTTCTATATAATCAAACTCAGCAGTAGTTTTTCTATGAAAGCTGTAACCTGGAAACTTTCTGAGTCCTCATGTACTCGTGAATAGATAAATTCCTTTTGTTCTAAGTAACCACTGGAACACCACTCAGCAATAAAATCAATGAATGCCTCGTATCAACTAAAAAGTGTTTAAGGTAAAATATGTATTCTGAGAGATAGAAACTTAACTAAAGTATATATTGTACAATTCATTTTTTATAAATTTTGGAAGATGCAGACTAAATAAAATTTGTATCAATTGATGTCTTGGTACAGTGTAGGAAAGGGAATGATTTAGAGAAAGGAATTAAAAATGTAAGTTTAATGGTTAAACACATATGTTATTTAATTACCAAATTGGAAACAACAAATATTTGCCCTTTATTGCATGTAATTTATATCTCAAGAAGGCTGTTGCAAATAAATCAATTCATCTGTGCAAAAGCAGCAATATAAAGAGATAATGACATTTGAAATATCAGGGACTCCTACAAATTAATCTGCATGAACCCTGGAAGTCTATATTCTTTAAATAAATATTGGAATGTAGCAAAATCACACTATTATTGAGAGGGAGGTTCTGAAGCCTCATGTAGAATGTCAAATGATGGGCTTTTGCTGGCTCATGGGAGCAGTCCAGTCTAGGAGTGGGGAGCCCAGGCCCAGACACTGGGACTTCCCACCAGATATGGGCAGCCCAGGTTTGGCCCTACAGCTCTACTAGAGGGTTCCCAGCCTTGGTATGCTCAGGTGCTCTAATTTATTCATGGACAAAAACAGAGACCATTTGCAATGATTTTTTTTTTTCTGACCTGAGTTTTCTTCCTACAATATTTTAAATAATTTTATGGATAACAACAAATACTGAATATTTGAGTGCACTTGAATGAAAAACTTGCTATGTGTGACATTTTCCTGATCAGGATGTCTTTGTGCCTGGACATGTCCAGTGTGGGGTGCAGATGTTGGAGTCTGGGAGGTACTTTGTACAGCCAAGAGGGTCTCTGAGACTTCCCTGTGCAACTCCTGAATCCAACCTCAGTAGTAACTGACCAGACTGGTACTGAAGACTCTCAGAAGGGGTCTGAAGCGATGGAATTTAGATGAACTATGCAGACTCTGTGAAGGCCCAGTTCATGGTCTTAAGAGGTAAGACCTAGAACTATCTGTATCGGCAAATGGAAGGTCTGAGAGTGAAGGATATGGCGTCTTATCACTGACTAAGACAGTAAAAAGAGGCAAGGTCACCTTAGACACAAACCTCCCTGACAAAGTTGCCACCAGGGGCACTTAGGACCCACAGCTCAGGATGCCCACTGTCATCTGGAGATTCCTCTAAGCACCTGTATGTTTTCCTCTCCCAGGAAACAGGGTTCTGACCATTGTTCTGTGTCCCTGAGGATGTTTGGAGACTTGAAGAGCTGAGAGCAAAGTCAGAAGCTTTGATGCCCACAGGCTCTATTGAACCCAGAGGAGCCTGGCAATGTGCTGTAGCTTCACTCCAGCTAAATCAGCCACACTGACCACAACTGTAGCTCAGCCATCCATGATCATGAAGCCTGCTGAGGACATTTTCTGCTTTCTCACCTCAGATCAGCCCACATTCCCGCTCTTAAACAGAAGGTTTAGCTATGCCCTGTTAATCTGTCTCATCCTGCCTCAGTTAACTATATGCAGATATTGAGGTTATTTGGTATGTAATTCACTTGAATAATACTGAAGTGTCATGTTGCTGCATGCTGCTTTCAAAGCTGTGTTGCTGAAATGATTAAGGAAAAGGGGATTTTAGAAACAACAGGAACAAAATTGGTCAATATGCAGGGAGTTCACTGAGGCTGAGGGACCTGACCTGCTCCAGTGACACAGGTGTGACATGCCAAGGGCAGGATATGGGCAGGCGTCCCTTGTTGAATTGTACAGGACAGAGGTGAGAAGAGAGGTGCGGCTAACATAGACTCCCACATTCTGGTTCCTGGGGTGATGCCAACACCAATAACTGTTGACAGTAGTAAATAGCTCTGGGTTCCTACCCTAAAATTCACAAAGTTTATGCTCTGATACCTATTATGTGTCTTCTCACACGGAAGTTCATAGGTATAAGGTAAAATTCTTAGGGCTACAGGGGAAGAAGGGATGGAGCTCTGCTGGGCTCTCTGTCCCTTTGACTACTATGATCTCAGCTATGACCCCAGCTTATGTGTCACAGGCCTCAGGAGGGCAGCTCCAGGTGGTAGTCAAGAGGACTACCTGGGCAAGGAGTTAGTTACCTGTAGCCATTGTGACCACATCCCTCCTGCAAACCATTCACTTTGCTGCTATCATGACTAGAAGCTGCATGTTATTTCCCCAGATGTAGTGAGAAATATTTTCACTGTATTAAAAGTTCACTTGTGGGAAGCAGACTTGGCCCAGAGAATAGGGCGTTTGCCTACCACATGGGAGGTCCCCGGTTCAAACCTGGGACCTCCTCGACCCTCGTGGAGCTGGCCCATGTGCAGTACTGATGTGCACGAGGAGAGCCGTGCCACACAGGGGTGCCCCCGTGTGAGGAGTGCACCCCATAAGGAGAGCTGCCCAGTGCGAAAGAAAGTGCAGCCTGCCCAAGAATGGCGCCGCACACACAGAGAGTTGAAGCAGCAAGATGACGCAACAAAGAGAGACAGATTCCCATGCCGCTGACAACAACAGCAGTGAAAAAAAAGAAGATTATGCAGGAAATGGACACAGAGAACAGACAACTGGGGTGGGGGTGAAGGGGAGAGAATAAAATAAAATAATAAATAAATAAATAAATAAATAAATAAATAAATAAATCTTTTAAAAAAACAGAAAGATTTACTGTCAGAAAGGAGGAGTTGGAATTTCTGAGATCCATGACTGAATTTTTAAGACTTGTGTAAAAAAGAATTACTAATTAAAAGACCCCTTAAAGCAATATAAATGCATTGTCTTGTAGTACTGCTGTCTATGAATCTATAGTCCTTAGGGGAGAATAATTCACATCCTCCTCCTTGCTTCTGGTATTTTGCCCAAAATCCTGGAACAGCAGTTCCTAACTCAGTCATCACATGGTGACTTCTTTCAGTCTTGTCTGTGCCCAATTCTTTCCTCCTATCAGTGACAAAAATCATGTTGGATTAGGCCCAATGTAATTCAATTTGATCTCCCCTTAACTAATAACATCTTTAAAGAAATTATTTCTAAACAAGGTCACATTCACAGCACTAGCATTAGGACTTGAACATATATTTTGAGAGACAGAATTCAGTCAATAAGACTGAACTAACAAATCGGTGTGTTGATGACCCTCCACTGGCTGTCTCTAATGGTAAATCAAAGGAAGGTTTATGTTCCTTAAAGTCTTACCTAAGGAGAGTGTCCTAAGGTACAGGATGTCCCTGCAAACTCAGTTACATACAGGGAATAAACATGTTTAGGTTACTGCTAGGAATGATAAAATAAACTGCATGAGAGGTTGACTTGAGCAATTTTAATTCTATGATAATTACTGAGTTGCTTTATCAAAGTCCTTTCCTAAGTTGAAATATTCACACGTTAAGTGAGTCAAACTCATTCTGAATTATGGCATATATTGGATGGGATGCAATTTGTCTGAATTCAGTGTGTTACATTTAGCTGCTGCTTCATGGCTGCTTCAGAACTTTAGAATGTGCAATAAAAATCAAATAGCAGAAGATATACATGGATAATAATATTTATTAAGCAGATTATTGGCTGTGTATTTGTGTTAAGTATTTGATAAAAATGTTTATGCATCGGAGTGGAGACGCACTGACAATATTACCTATGACATCCTTGTTCCTTGGCTGCATCCACTCTCTTATCAGCTCCTTCAGGAAATATTCATGGCCTAGATAAAGAAATCCCTGTACTTAGTGAAGTGGGCCTCAGGGAGTGGACTGTGTTCTCCTAGGGACCAACCAGCATCCTCCTCACAGAGGAAGCCCAGAGACAAGGAACTCCCCTACCCCCTTTCACCTTTACATAAAAAGTTCCTCCCACATGCAAATCACCACATGGGTCAACTGATGAAGACACAGCACACATGGACTTAAATTCAGGACCCCCTGAAATTGGAAAATATTGTCTACAACTCATGGGCCTCATACAAAGGAACATGAAATCCTTGTGGTTCTTCCTTTTCCTGGTGGCAGCTCCCAGATGTGAGTGCCTCAGGATTCAGACATGAAGGTAATGGGGATGATGCCTCAGAGCACATGGCTGACTTTTCTCCTTGTCCTCAGGTGTCCTGTCGCAGGTGCAGCTGAAGGAGTCAGGCCAAGAACTGCTGAAGCCCTCCCAGACCCTGTCCCTCACCTGCTCTGTCTCTGGATTCTCCATCACAACCAGTGGTTACTGCTGGGATTGGATCCGTCAGGCTCCAGGGAAGGGGCTGCAGTGGTTGTCAAGTATTTGCTATGAGGGTAGCACTTACTACAATCCATCCCTCAAGAGCCGACTCTCCACCTCAAGAGACACATCCAAGAACCAGTTCTCTGTGCAGCTGACCTCCGTGACTGCTGAGGACACAGCTGTGTATTACTGTGCAAGAGACACAGTGAGGGGATGTCAGGGTGAGCCAAGACACAAACCTCATCATGCAGGAAGAAGCTGACAGCAGGGAGTGCTCATGGCCCACCCCAGCAGAGACTCAATTTCAAGATTTGTGGAAACTGCAGGTTCCTGTAGTAATATGTTTCTCTTTCTTACTTATAAACATTCAATCTCTAGGGATCCTTCACTACATCTATTCTAAGAATGCCATTATGTTTCCACATTTCTAACAGAGAAAATATATTTGCAATGATATTTTTATATTATATGTTAATTTATACGCACATATTAGGAGTTTTCATCATTTTGTTCTTTTGGATTAGCCCGGAAGTGTGAAACAGCTTTTTTTCTTGACATCATGCGATTAATTCCAATTTCTAATTCTACGTCCTGATGTGCCCTGGCAAAACATCATCATCATAATAATAATAATACTTTTGAATTTCCATGTTTGTTTAGTCAATGTTGGGCCAAATTATTTCATGGTAGAACAATTTTATCTGATTTGAAATGTAAAGATCCTGCTTTCTTTCCCAATATGTATATACATATATCATTTCTCTCCCAGCTATTCAGTATTAGCTGGCTCAGCTCACCACCACAATGTACAGTCCCATGACCTCAGGGTAAAGGAACAGAAAAAAGATGCAGGCTGGCTTGATCCTAGGCTGCATTGTCCAGGTCTTATCTTGTTTTTTCCATCATAGGCAGGGCTTACTGTGGCTGTAAATGATCCAAATGAAAAACCGAGTGAATATGAGAGGTCAGCTAATCTGATGAACCTGAAACAACTGCCCACTTCTAACTGCTGGTGGATGCCTCAGAGCCTCCTCTACTGTCAGGAGCCCTGGGAAGTTCTTCCTGAGCTAGCACCTGTGAGGAAGGTATGCAACTCTCCTCAGAGAAACGAGAAGAAATGCAGGGCAGGGTTTGTTTGAGCCCTAGTTTCTTGGCTGACAGGCTGACTTCTTCCTCAGGAGAGGTTCAGGCTTACTTGCCTCACTCATTCCCTGGAGCTGGACCTTGAAAGCTGCACTTGTGCTGTCCCTTGAGGAGCTCTGTATTTCTAGGGTGGACCCAGGCCTAGGATATGAGACCTGAAGAATGACACCTAGATTGGAATTAAGTAAGATAGCAATAGACAGGAGAGGAAGCTCCTGTGATAAGTGTCCAGTCTCTTCCATTCTTGTACCGAAGGGACTTGATATCCTTGCCATTGGGTGAGCTCCAGGAATCCCATGATGCTTGTTAGGTGTCTGGTTTCCAAGGAGGTATTGTAGTCATTCTATATTGGGTTAGTGGAGGTAGAGATATGAATATCAAAATGTAGTAGACATGGGATTATCCTAATATGATCTGTGAGGCAACATTGTAGAATTTTCAGAAAGTTTGATAGTTTTAGTCCTCTCCTCTCTGAGGTTCAACTCTGACTCCACCATATACCTTTACATTGCAAAATCTGAGGATATGAGTTTCAGACATGCTGTGTAATAACGAACAGTTACACAACTGTATGTGTACTGTATACTTCCTTTTTGTCCCAGGGTAATCTGCATTCTTTTTTTTTTAATCTTTAATTTAATTTTTATTTTTTTATTTTTTATGAGATACTGGGGATTGAACCCAGGCCCTTATATATGGGAAGCAGGCACTAAACCAACTGAGCTACTGCTGCTCCTAATTTTTATTTTTATAAGAGAAGTTATGAGCTTACAAAATGTCATGCATAATGTATAGAGGTCCATGCACCACTCCTCCTCCAATGCTTTACATTGTTGTGGAGTATTTGTTACAGATTATGAAAGAGCATCATCAAACTATTTCCACTCACTATGGTGCACAGCTGTATACATTCATTTTAATGTGTTCTTCCCTATATTTTTCACTGACAGTTGTATAAATTTAATTAGTTAGGCATAAGAGCCGCACTGCCCACAAAGATGTATGGTTTAAGAACCACATGCAGAGGATTTCGGCAAGATGGTGGCTGCGTGAGCTTGCCTGGTAGTGTCTCTGCAGGGAGCGGCTGGGCAGCGTTGAAGGCTCTTTGGGACCGCGCTGTTTCGGGGATTTTTGCTGGTTGGAAGGTGTCTGGACGTCAATTCGGTGGGAAGGTAACAGAGAGGATACGTTTATAATATATAAACAGAGGTCCCAGCTGGGCGCGGGAAGTTCCCTCCTTGGGTGGGTGGAGCTGCGGTAGCGGGCGCTCCTGCAGCTCCGGAGCCGGCAGCCAGGGTTTTGGTTGTTTTTTTTTTTTCCTTATTCTAGAGGCTTTGTGGTGCTGAGAAATTCGCGGATACTGGGCTGGCTGGTGAGGGATTGTTGGGACAAGACTCCTTTGCAGATTGATTTGCGGAGACAGACGGTGTTTCCCTGTGAAGCGGGGGACGTTTTGGTCTCCGGACAGGGGGCGAGTAGCGCTTCCGCCTGGAGCCCCATCCCCACAGGTCCAGCTGCCGATCTGCAACGGAATTGGATTTTGGACAATAAGGGGACACAATTGGGAGACTGTTGTAGGGTGCAGTGAGGGAGGAAGACACGTCTGGAAGCTGATTGGGGAATATTTTGCGAAGTTTGGGATTTCGGATCTTAGAGTCTGTTTTCGGCGTTTCCAGCTGAAGCCCACCCCACCCGGCGGGGCTTGGGATCTGGGTCATTGAACTGGCCGTGGTGTAGAGGCGCCCTCAAGTGGCCGTTGCGTGGGAGCACAGGGAGGGAGCTGTCCAAAGGCTGATACCCTGAGGAGTTAGGTGAATTTCAGAGATCAGACATTCAATATAGAATTCGCCGATCTGGCTTCCCCCACGGGGCTGGCACCCAGCTACGGGGATCCCTGAGGGCTGTGTTGCACTGCGGGGCTCCTAAGCTTTCTGTGGAACAGATTTGAGGTTGCCAGGTCTGGGTCCCCTGGACTCTGGCGGTCCACACCCCAGACTCACACCTCTTGAGTCTTCAGTGTCTCAGACTTTCCACCCCCGAATCCATCACGCCCTGGGGTCTACCTGGGGTCCTTGAGTGCTCTGGACCTTAACGTTTGCGTTTTATCTTTATTGGTTCATATTGTTTTGTTTTTATTTTCACTTTATCTTATTTTTTACTCTTTTTGACGCCCTGATTGCTAAAATTGCATTATCCCCTAGTCTTTTCTCCTAGCGTGCCCCCCAAAGTCCTTTTTTTTTTTATACAGTTATTTAGGGGTTTTTTTGCTTGTTGTTTTAGATAGTGTTGTAATTGTGACACGTGTATACCTGTATCTCTCTTCCCCCTGTCTGTTCCCCACCGTGTACCTATCCTCTTTTTCTTTCTTCCTTTCTTCTTGTCTTTCTTTTTTTCTTTATTATAATTAGTGTTTTTTTTTCGGTTTTCTCTTTCCCTCTTGTCCCTCATTTTCCACTTATTTTATTTTAATTCAAGTACACAATAGGTGCTACAGGGAACACCTCATATTTGCTGGGTTTTCCCATCCTACACTGCCTCATTTCTGTGTGAACTGATTTAGCCTACCTGCACTATCCTCTTTCCCCTACATCTTGATATCCGCCACCATCTACTGGCTCTCCCATATTCCACCTCCCACCTCCCTTTCTTTGATCCACGAAGGGTCTAAGTCTTAATTTCTAATACCTATGTTTTGTTTTCTGTCTGTTATCCACGCTTGAAACTATTACCACTTTTTTTTCTCTTTCCCTCTCTCACGAAATCAATAGCTTTTTAGCTCATACCATAATCCTCCTATATTCAATCACCTACCTCATAATAGGTACTCTACCTACTGCTATAACTCTACACAATTTACATAAATCTAACCTCCATCCTCCCAGATCTCATATTCTTGCTTTGTTAACATATATCACCAATATTACTTTACACTTTTTCCTTGCTTACACAATTGCCTTCCCCCAACACTAATACTTTCCTTTAAAGTGAACTTAACCAACCACAAGAAACTAGAATAAGAAGAAAAAAGTGACAAAGAGAAGATATAACACCTATGCAAAAATAACAGCTAATTAACCTCCAAGAGCAGACAAAGAAGCTAAGGAACTGATTAAATCCGTCAAGATAAAGAGAAGACCAGAAAGCAACAAAAATCTACAAATCAAACCAGTAATCAGGAAAACATGGCTGAATCCAATCAACAAACCAATAATCACGAAGGGGAGCAAAACTTGGCACAAGCAATGAAAGATCTCAGAACATTTATCACCGACAAATTTGACGAAGTAATGAAAGAGGTTAACAACATGAAGACATCACTTGGAGGGGAAATTGCAGACATACGAAAAAACATAATAGATATGATGGGAATGAACACCACAGTTCAAGAAATCAAAAATACACTTGCAGCAAATATCAGCAGACTAGAAGAGACAGAGCAGAGAATTAGTGATGTGGAAGACAGTACTTCAGAAATCAAACAGATAGTAGAAGGGGTCAATAAGAAGATAGAAAAAATCCAATTAGGATTTAGGGACCTGAATGACAATGCAAAATGCTCAAACATACGTATTATAGGCATTCCAAAAGGTGAAGAGAAGGGAAAGGGGTCAGAAGGAGTGCTGCAGGAAATAATGGCTGAAAACTTCCCAAATCTACTGAAAGAGACAGATGTACATATCCAAGAAGCACAGTGCACTCCACAAGTCATAAACCCCAACAGGCCCACCCCAAGACATATACTTGTCAAATTATCCAAGGCTCAAGACAAAGAGAAAATCCTAAAAGCAGCAAGAGAAAAGAAAACCATCACATACAAGGGAAGCTCAATTAGATTAAGTGCTGATTTCTCTTCTGAAACCATGGAGGCAAGAAGGCAGTGGTATGATATAGTCAAGGTACTAAAGGAAAGAAATTTCCAACCAAGAATACTCTATCCAGCTAAATTAGCATTCAAACATGATGGAGAGTTCAAAATATTCGCAGACAAACAGAAACTGAAAGAGTATACCAACAAGAAACCTCCCCTTCAAGAAATTCTAAAGGGAGTTCTACAGGAAGAAAGGAAAAAACAGGAAAGGCAGAGTTGGAGGAGAGTATAAGACCAACAACAATAACAAAAAAGACAAAAAAAATATACAAACAAAATATGACAAACACAAATCCAATCAAAATATGGCTAACACAAATAATTCCTTGATAGTAATAACACTGAATGTCAATGGATTAAACTCACCTATCAAAAGATTCAGACTGGGACATTGGATAAGGAAATATGACCCATCCATATGCTGTCTACAAGAGACAAATCTTAGACCCAGAGACGCATGGAGATTGAAAGTGAATGACTGGAAAACAATCATACAAGCTAACAATAACCAAAAAAAGGCAGGAGTAGCTATATTAATATCAGACAAAATAGACTTTAAATGTGAAACAATTGTGAGAGACAAAGAAGGATACTACATTTTAGTGAAAGGGAAAATCTGTCAAGAAGATCGAACAATCATAAATATCTATGCCCCTAACAAGGGTGCCTCTAAATACGTCAGGCAAACGCTGGAAAAACTAAGTGAAAGAATAGATACATCTACAATTATAGTGGGGGATTTTAATACACCACTATCAACTCTGGACAGAACATCTCAAAAGAGAATCACCAAAGAAACAAAACATCTGAATAGTATATTAGAGGAGCTGGATCTAATAGATATATATAGATCACTACACCCAAACACAGCAGGATATACATTTTTCTCAAGCGCACATGGATCATTCTCCAAGATAGATCATATGCTAGGCCACAAAGAAAGGCTGAACGAATTCAGAAAGATTGAAATCATACAAAACATTATCTCTGACCACAGTGGAGTCAAGCTGGAGATTTGCAAGGGACAGAAGCCCAGATTTCACCCCACGATTTGGAAATTAAACAGCACACTCTTAGAAAAACAGTGGGTCAAAGAGGAAATCTCAAAAGAAATCAATGACTACCTTGAAACAAATGATAATGATAACACAACATACCAAAATTTATGGGATACAGCAAAAGCAGTACTGAGAGGGAAGTTTATAGCCATAAATTCATATATCAAAAAAGAAGAAAGAGCAAAAATTGAAGAACTAACTGCACATTTGAAGGAATTAGAAAAACGACAACAAAGTGACCCAACAGGAAGAAGAAGGAAGGAAATAACAAAGATAAGAGCAGAACTAAATGAAATAGAAAATAAGAAAGCACTTGAACAGATAAACAAGACCAAGAGCTGGTTTTTTGAGAAGATTAACAAAATTGACAAACCTTTAGCAACACTAACAAAGAAAAAAAGAGAGAAGATGCAAATACACAAAATAAGAAATGAGAAAGGCGATATCACCACTGACCCCACAGAAATAAAGACTATCATAAGAGGATATTTTGAAAAACTATATTCCAACAAAAATGACAATCTAGAGGAAATGGACAAATTCCTAGAAACACATAAGCAGCCCATATTGATGAAAGAAGAAATTGATGATCTTAACAAACCAATCACAAGCAGAGAGATAGAATCAGTTATTAAAAATCTCCCAACTAAGAAGAGCCCAGGGCCAGATGGCTTCACAGGTGAATTCTACAAAACATTCCGGAAAGAACTGACACCAATCCTGCTGAAACTATTCCAAAAAATCGAAACAGAAAGAACATTACCCAACTCCTTCTATGATGCCAACATTACCCTAGTACCAAAGCCAAACAAAGACATCACAAGAAAGGAAAATTACAGACCAATTTCTCTAATGAATCTAGACGCAAAAATACTTAACAAAATACTTGCTAATCATATTCAACAACACATTAAACGTATTATACACCACGACCAAGTGGGATTCATCCCAGGTATGCAAGGATGGTTTAACATAAGAAAATCAATCAACGTAATACACCATATAAACAGATTGAAGGAAAAAAATCACATGATTATATCTATTGATGCAGAAAAAGCATTTGACAAAATACAGCACCCTTTCTTGATAAAAACACTCCAAAAGATTGGAATACAAGGGAATTTTTTGAACATGATAAAGAGTATATATGAAAAACCTAAAGCCAATATTGTTTACAATGGAGAAATCCTAGACTCCTTCCCTCTAAACTCAGGAACAAGACAAGGATGCCCACTGTCTCCGCTCCTATTTAACATTGTCTTAGAAGTACATGCTCAAGCACTGAGGCAAGAACCAGAAATAAAAGGCATTCAAATTGGAAAGGAAGAAGTCAAAATTTCATTATTTGCAGATGACATGATCCTATACATAGAAAACCCTGAGAGATCTACAACGAAGATTCTAGAACTCATAAATGTGTTTAGTAAAGTCGCAGGTTATAAGATCAATGCGCAAAAATCAGTAGCATTTCTGTACACTAATAATGAGCAAGATCAGGAGGAAATCAAGAAACAAATATCATTCACAATAGTAAATAAAAAAATCAAATACTTAGGAATAAATCTAACTAAAGAGGTAAAGAACTTATACACCGAGAACTATACAAGATTGTTCAAGGAAATCAAAGAAGACCTAAATAAATGGAAGACTATTCCTTGTTCATGGATAGGAAGACTGAATATTATTAAGATGTCTATCCTACCAAAACTGATCTACACATTCAATGCAATCCCAATAAAAATCAATGCAGCCTTCTTTAAGGAACTAGAAAAACTAACTATGAAATTTATTTGGAAAGGAAAGAAACCCCGAATAGCCAAAGACATACTGAAAAAGAAAAACGAAATTGGAGGAATCACACTACCTGACTTCAAAACATACTACAAAGCTACGGTGGTGAAAACAGCATGGTATTGGCATAAGGAGAGACACATAGACCAATGGAATCGAATTGAAAGCTCTGAAATAGAACCTCACATATACAGCCACATAATATTCGATAAAGCCACCAAACCCTCTCAACTGGGAGAGAGTGGCCTATTCAACAAATGGTGTCTGGAGAACTGGATAGCCATATGTAGAAGAATGAAAGAGGATTACCATCTTACACCTTATACAAAGATCAACTCAAGATGGATCAAAGACCTAAATATAAGAGCCAAGACCATAAAAACCTTAGAAAGCAGTGTAGGGAAACATCTACAGGACCTTGAAATAGGAAATGGATTTATGAATATCTCACCAAAAGCACGAGCAGCAAAAGAACTAATAGATAAATGGGACTACCTCAAAATTAAAGCCTTCTACACCTCAAAGGAGTTTGTCAAGAAAGTAAAAAGGGAGCCCACACAGTGGGAGAAAATATTTGGCAATCATATATCTGATAAGAAACTTATAACGTGCATATATAAAGAACTTCTATATCTTGAAAATAAAAAGATAAACAACCCATTTAAAAAATGGGAAAAAGACTTAAACAGACACTTCTCTGAAGAAGAAATACAAATGGCAAAAAAGCACATGAAAAAATGTTCCAAATCTCTAGCTATCAGGGAAATGCAAATCAAAACTACAATGAGATACCATCTTACACCCATAAGATTGGCAGCTATGAAAAAAACAGAAGAATACAAGTGCTGGAGAGGATGTGAAGGAAGGGGAACACTCATCCACTGCTGGTGGGAATGCAGAAGGATCCAACCGTTCTGGAGGACAGTATGGCGTTTTCTCAAAAAACTAGCCATAGATATGCCATATGACCCAGCAATACCACTGCTGGGTATATACCCAGCATTACTGAAAACAAGGACACAAACAGATATATGTACACCAATGTTCATAGCAGCATTGTTCACTATTGCCAAAAGTTGGAATCAACCCAAATGCCCATCAACAGATGAGTGGATCAATAAAATGTGGTATATACACAATGGAATACTACTCGGCTGTAAGAACAAACACACTACAAACACATGTGATAACATGGATGAATCTTGAGAATCTTATGTTGAGTGAAGCAACCCAGACATTGAAGGACAAATACTACATGACCTCAATGATATGAAATAAACAAGCTGCCTTAGATAGCAAGAGACTGAAAGATAGGCTTACAGGAAATCGGAGGGTGGAGGAAGGATATGAGCCGATGTCTGCAGGGGTGGAATTTAAGACGAGATGGTGGTAAGTATGAACACAAAGAAGAGATAAAAGGGGGGCAAGGGGTTGCCTTTGGTTGGGGCTTTGCGGGTTTGAGGGTGGCTGGGGAGGGACGGATGGGTAACATTGCCCAAAAGTGGGGGGAGGGAGGGGTAGCATACGAACACAGGAGAGGGTTAGGTGTTGGTGGAGAGTAAAATGCCGAGAAAATCATATCAAAATATAATAAAGAGGGTTACCTGTTTAGAATGCTCGGAGGGGAGGGTCTGATGCAGGACGGGCTCCTGGGGAATGTCTAAATGCTCATTCTGCCAGAGTGGGTGTCACCATGGGGTAGAAACCCAAGTAGTGAGAGTGGGGGTGGACCCACATCCTGGGGAGGACTGATGCCACCAAATAGAGGGAACTGTATCCCTCGAGAGAAAGGGTGGCTCCCAGGGCATTGGGGCAGTTGAGCAAGTTAGGCCCTGAACACTATTCCATCTATCCCTGGAAGTGGCTCCTCAGGAAACGGAGGTTGGCTGTCACTGTGGGCACCAAGGTGGAAGGGAAAATGGACGTTAAATGTGTGGAACCAAGGTAAATGGGGGGTAAGAGAGGAGTTTCTTGAGAGTACACAAGGATGGATATAAAACATGAAATATTACACCATAACATATAGGAGATGACAGAATGATAATGTAAACCATAATGTAAAACATAGGATAACTAAGAATGTAAAGAACTGTGTATCCTAAAGTATGCACCATAATGTAAGCACAGATGTCACCTTGTTAGAAAGCTAATGTCTCAGACTCTGTACATCACGTTAAGTAAATATGATGTGAATAGGGTGTAAGAGTATTGCTGTGGAAGGAAAAAGGTTTTGTGGGGGATGTATGGGAGTGCTGTATATTATATATATGCATTGCTGTGGTCTAGGACTCCTGTGAAGAGAAGCTGAATAATTAGGGGGGGAAAAAAAAAAGATAGGATGTGGAATTTTTTCAAGTCAACATTCTTTATCTAAGTTCTTTATCTAACTTTATCCAAGTTCTTTATCTAACCTTTAAATCCATCGCTATATGCCATTCCCTAGTAAGGGACCATGACATTATATTGGGCTTCAAATTTTGGGGAGTTCTGGATCACAGAGTGTTTCAACAATGGCAATGGAGGGATACTGGTATGGGATACCAATGACAGGTGATATATGGCTGACAGGGAGCTGTACAGAACATATGTCCAGGGTGCATGGTAATGTTTGGATATACTCATAGTGGCAACAATTAAAATCCACAGCAGGGGGGGTACTGGGTTCCTGGCCAGTGGTGCTCTGTCGTGGTCCCTAGGGGAGCAGCAACAGTCTCCCAGGTACAGCGGCGGGGACCGGGAGGGAGTGAGGGTTCAACGGTGAGCCCCTGATGCTAATGACTATGCTTGTGAGCTGATAAGCCTAAAATAAGAACAAGGCCTAGAGCAACATTGTGCCTGGGAATTTCCTCCTGTCAGCCTTCATGTTACTCAAATGTGGCCAGTCTCGAAGCCAAACTCAGCATGTAAATGCAATGCCTTCCCCCCAGCGTGGGACATGACACCCGGGGATGAGCCTCCCTGGCACCGAGGGACCACTATCAACTACCAACTGATGATGCAACTGGAAAATTACCATATACGGAAGGTTCAATGTGGTTCAGCAGAATATCCCTGTCTACATAAAATAACATGACTTTAAAATGCTGTTTGACCTAAAGTAAGGGGGAAATGGAAAAGAGAAATGAGTTTATATGGCTACGAGTTTCTAAAAAAGAGTCTGGAGGCTGGCAGAAGGATTGCCCTCATGCACAACTGAGCAGAGTCAGAGAGACAGATAAAGCAGATACAACCCCCAGATATCGGTTCCTTCGAGGGCTAAAGATACCCATGGGAGTTATGGTCATGGCCGATGGGGTTAACTACCAGGTCAGATGGCCCCTTTTTGGAACTGGTGTTTATGTGTGATGAATCTGGCCTCAGATGGGATCTTCCTTCATAAGACTTTCATGCTAATGTGCTGGAGGTGCAGTTAACGTTGGGGTTTAAGATATATTTAGGGGATTTGAATCTCTGGACTGACAATGTGATAGCCAGGTCCTGAGCCTCAACAGACTCCAGCACCTACAATATGATTTATTGGATTTACCACACTCAGCTAAGATGGAGTTGAAGAAGGACAACCACCACACCATGGAGCCTAGAGTGATTACAACTGAAAGTGGGAGGATTGCATCCAACATCCATGTGGAAT
Organism: Dasypus novemcinctus; assembly: GCF_030445035.2. Classification (NCBI taxonomy): domain Eukaryota; kingdom Metazoa; phylum Chordata; class Mammalia; order Cingulata; family Dasypodidae; genus Dasypus; species Dasypus novemcinctus. The sequence continues at coordinate 56,049,114 of NC_080691.1, read as the reverse complement.
CTGAGCCTTCTCTTGACATAGAGGTGCAATGGACACAACCAATCCAATGTCCACATAGAAGAGGTGGCATTGGATTGGGAAAAGTGGACATGGTGGCTGATGGGTATGGGGAAAGGCAGGAAGAGATGAGAGGTGGAGGCTTTGGGACATGGAGCTGCCCTGGATGGTGCTTCAGAGGCAATCACCGGACATTGTAAATCCTCACAGGGCCCACTGGATGGAATGGAGGAGAGTATGGGCCATGATGTGGACCATTGACTATGAGGTGCAGAGGTGCCCAAAGATGTACTTACCAAATCCAATGGATGTGTCATGATGATGGGAACGAGTGTTGCTGGGGGGGGGGGGGAGAGGTGGGGTGGGGGGGTGGGGTTGAATGGGACCTCACATATATATTTTTAATGTAATATTATTACAAAGTCAATAAAAAAAAAAAAAAAGAACCACATGCAATGGGAGCAGTGGGAATCCAGAATGTCGAAGTGGTTTTGGGAAAGTTGAGGCCTTCATGGTTTCCCCAAACTCCAGTTTCCAGGGAAGATCCAGATGCATAAAGAAGCTGCTCATATCTGTACTGTGAGTAGGAAAACATAAGAAAAAAACTTTCTTCACTGTTAGAAATGTTAATTTCCAACAGAGAAACAAACTGTACAAATTCTGCTCACAGCTACATCATCCAATTGTGTTCCCTTTATAGACAGGTGGTGAAAATCACATGGACACTACAGTGTGAAAACACCTGGGGAGTTTCCAGTGAAAAATAGGAACACATGGACATACTAAGGACTGAGTCTAGAAATCAACCCAGATGAGGAGTCAATGGGACCCTACACTCTGTAATGTGTGCTGCCCAATGACCTCTCATCTTGTCTGGAGCAGGATGTTAGGATGAAGAAAGCTGTAAACTCATTAAAGAATGTGCTCCTTTGAGAGGAAAGGAAGGAGAAACCAGGTACTTCCCTATCATAGTAGGGCTTTCGTGGCATTCAGAATTAATGTCTACCATCAATAACCTCTTTCTTTGGACTGATAGCTTCTCTGAACTGGAGTGGCACCGGCGACAGCGTTGTGGTTTGGAAGCAGAACCCTTCCTTTTTAGTTTCAGAGGTCTACACGTGGAAGGATATTTCATCTCAGGTTAAATCATCCACAGAATGTCACCAATACATGATAAGATGATATAGATGGGAGACTAGTAACCCATGTACAGATATTATTTAGATAGATTTATGGATTTTATTTGAGGCTGCAGTGAGTTAAGAGTTATGATCAATTTGAGATGAGCTAAATTTATTTTGTTTGTGAGATGCACGTGTTAAAGGGGACCTTGAAAATGTTTAATTTAAGGACCTTGGCATGGGAAAATTATCCCAAACTGCCCAGGTAAGCCATGTCATCACAATTTCACGCATGAACAGGGAGCAGGGAAATATACTAATTCAGAATAAGGAACAAGTTGATGACCTAAGCATGATTCTTCCTTGCTGACTTTGAAAATGAAGAAAATGAACATGAGCCAAAGAATAAATCTCTGAAAGTGGGAAGGACAAGAAAAGTTAATTTCCCCTGGTTACTCCAGGGAGAGCAAGTCTTCCTGTGGACCCCCTGCCTTTGCTACAATGAATCTACTTAAGTCTGGGTGCCAGAACAATGACAGAATAAATGTGTGCTGTATACTATTGTGATTATTTGTTACAGCAGTCATGAAAAACACAATATTTAGTGCAAGTGAATATGTGTTGGTTACCCAACTGCTCTCCCTCTACATAAGGATATTCCATGAAGGAAAGTAAAAAATGTTGTTCATGAAAACCTTGACCCCTCCACACAAGGAGGGTGAGAGGATTGGTGTACATGTCTGCAAAAATTAAAATAACCTCCGTGCTGACTCCATTGAATACTCTGGCACATGATAATCACTATAGATCATGTAAAAAGGCTTCCTCAATGAAATTCTTTGAAATATCTGAACACATGCAATATAAAGTCACCTCACCTCAACATCCCCAAAATATCAGTGATGACACCATCAACACAAACCCCAAATCTCATCTCAATCTCATTACTGGAACTAATGGGACACAGTGTTGGAGAAACCACAATGATGATAAGTTTTGATATGGAGGTAGAATTATCTCCATATTTCTCAGGAATAACTATTTCTTTTCAGATATTTTGTCATTTTTTTGTCTTTATTTATTTTTTAATGTTACATTAAAAAATATGAGGTCCCCGTATACCCCCCAACCCCTCACCCCACACCTCCCCCCATAACAACAAAATCCCCCATCATCATGACATATTCATTGCACTTGGTGAATACATCTCTGAGCACCTCTGCACCACATGGTCAATTGTCAACACCATAGCCCACAATCTCCCACAATCCACCCAATGGGCCATGGGAGGACATACACTCTCCGGTAATAGTCTCTGCAGCACCACCCAGGACAACTCCAAGTCCCGAAAACACTGCCACATCACATCCCTTGCTCCCACTCCATACCCCCAGCAGCCACCATGGTCACTTTCTCCACACCAATGCCACATTTTATTTGATTACAAATCACAATAGTTCAAGAATAGAATATCAGTAAGTCCACTCTAATCCATACTCTATTCCTCCATCCTGTGGACCTTAAAATGGTTGTGTCCACTCCACATCTATATCAAGAGGGGCTTAGATTCCACATGGATGCTGGATGCAGTTCTCCTGCTTTCAGTTGTAGGCGCTCTTGGATCCCTGACATGGTAGTTGACCTCTTCACCTCCGTGTTAGCTGAGTGGGGTAAGTCCAATAAAGCAGGCTGTAGGAGTTGGAAGTCTGTTGAGGCTCAGGGCCAGGCTTTCACATGGTCAGTCAGGAGATTTATGTCCCCTGGGTATACACTAAACCCCAGCACCAATTACAGATCTGGAAAAATAACAGGAGAGGCTTGTGAATAAAGATCAAATCTGAGTCCAGCTCCATCACACAGAATCACAAACTCCAAAGTAGGGCCAACTGACATGGCACTGAACTCCATCTGCCATGACCATAAAACCTGTGGGTTTCTGTAGCCCTCAGAAGAAACAATACCTGGGGTTGTATCTACTTTATCTGTCTCTGGGACTCTGTTGAGGTGTGCATAATGGCAACCCCTCTAAAAACCTCCCAGCTCTTTTTGGAGACTCATAGCCATAAAAATTCGTTTGTCCTATCCATTTCCCCCTTTGATTCAGGTCAAAAAGCACTTTAACTCCTGGCATTATATGTAGACTGAGATATTCAGCTGATCTGAGTTGACCCTTTTATTCAACATCATTTTCTAGTTACATCATCAGCCGGTACTTGGTAGTAATCCCTTGGTGACAGGGAGACTCATCCCTGGGAGTTGTGTCCCATGCTGGGGGAAAGCAATGCATTTACATGCTGAGTTTTACTTTGAGACTAATCACATTTGAGCAACATGGAGGCTCTTATGAGATAACTCTTAGGCACCTTGTAGCTCTAGGCCTTGTTCTTATTTCAGGTGCACAGACTCACAAGCATTGTCATTAGTATCAAGGGCTCATTGTTGGACCTTCCTTCTTTTTTGGTCTTTGCCATTGCACTTGGGGGACTGTTGCTGTTCCTGTCTTCTGTTTTTTTTATAGCTGCCAGTCTATACGAGTAAGATGGTATCTCACTGTAGTTTTGATTTGCATTTCCCTAACAGCTATTGATTTTGAGCATTTTTTTTCATGTTCTTTTCAGCCATTTGTATTACTTTTTCAGAGAAGTGTCTGTTCAAAACCTTTTCCCATTTTTTTAAATGGGTTGTTTGTCTTTTTATTTTCAAGATATAGGAGTTCCTTGTATATGCAGCATATAAGTTTCCTATCAGATACATGTTTTCCAAACATTTTCTCCCATTGTGCCGACTCTCTTTTCACTTTCTTGACAAACTCCTTTGATGTGCAGAAGGCTTTAATTTTAAAGAATTCCCATTTATCTATTTGTTCTTTTGCTGCTCGTGCTTTGGCTGTGAAGTTCATATCTTCTTGAGCAGGTTACTTAGGGAATAAAGTGATGGATCTGAAACCTAGCAGAAAAAAAAACACAATCATTGAACATGTGACCTTCAGTACTCCCAAGATGACTGCTGGAAGACCCTTGTGAGAAACCTCATTTGGAAAGAGATTTCCTCTCGTAGTCAGAGAAACCCCTGATAATCTCCAAGGTCCTATCCCAGGGCATTGATGGTTGGGGTAATCAATCAAAACAGTAAACAGCTGAGACTTCTTCCCTGTAATTAGCAAATGGGTGGAAAATGAATGGTTCAAACAGAAAGTGCAAAGACCAAACCAATCCTGGTGTTGTCTTTTTCCCCACTTCATAGAACACCATGCAAGTAAAACCTGGACATTTGTAATCTGTAATGAGGAATTGTTGTCTCTTAATCAGCCCAAATGATCTTTTTTAAGTTACTTCCTCTCTACCTGGGACTCATGATCTGTTTTTTTCTCCTATTTCAATTGACACCCTTCCTTAATGAATTACCTGCTACACTAACCTGGCTTGCTCTTGAAATTCATATCTTGGAGCTTAGCCAAGAACCTAGAAAAATCCAACAACAATCTTAATATCCTTTATCTCTTTAGTTATATTGGCCTTTGTAGCAGCTTGATATGGTTTGCGAATTCCAGAAATAGATATTAGATTATGTTTTTAAACTGGTGTGCTCCTCTTGGCATGATTAAATTATGATTTGGGCTCTGATTGGGAGATATCAGTAAAATGTTGTGTCCCTGCCCATTTGGTCAGCAGGGAACCACAGATAAATCAACACCACAGAGCAGAGGATTTAATCGGAGTTTTGATGTTGGAGTAGAGCTGGATCCCAGGAAGTAAGCACAGAGAGGCACTTCATTGTGAGGAAAGAGAGAATGCCCAGGAAGAAAAACAAGCTGTTCACCAATACTCTACAGCCAGCCTTGTGGAGATAATAGAGGAGGTGATCCCAGAAAGAGGCAAGCCCTGGGAAGAAAGGAACCCAGGAAGCTTGAACCCTTTCATACATTGGCAGCCAACTTGCTCTAATGCATGTCAATAGACTGGTGAGGAAGGTAACTTGCACTTTATGGCCTGTTAATTGTAAGATTCTACGAAAACAAAATATCCTTTGTGAAAACCAACACATTTCTGGTATTTTGCATCAGCAGCCCTTTGGCTAACTAGTACAGAATTTGGTATCAGAGAGTGAGGTCCTGCTTTTCAGTTACCAAAATGTTGGAATGGTTTTATAAATGGGTAAGGAGCACTTTTTGGAGGAATCTTGAGATGCTTGATGGAATATCTCTAGCTTGGAGGGAGGTGGGGCAAGATGGCATCCAAATGAGTGCACCCTCATCATCTATCCTGCAAAAAAGTGGCTGAGTGGGACAGAATCCTGCCCAAGTGAGCTGTTTTGGGAACCCACAAAGCAAGAGGTTTCTGGATATCAATCTGGAGTGTGACAAAAGGAGTGCTTACTCAAGGTGCTACAGGAAGTGTTTCTTGTTTGCTGTGTGTTTCCTCATTCTTGATTTCCTCCTTTCTGTGTGTACTGATTGTGAATACCAATGCTATCCCCTTTCCTTTACATTTTTCTAACTTCCACCTTCTGTTGTTCTCTTACATTCCATCTCTTTGTTTTGCCCCCAATTTTTGACTTTTTATTTCTAACACCTCTATTCTGTTTTCTATCTTTGATTCACTCTTTATGTTATTGTCCTTTCTTTTCCCTCTCCCTCTCTCCTGACGACACTGGCCTTTTAATTCAAACCATATTCTTCTCTCTATTAAGTTTAACATCTCATTAAAGGTACTCCATTTTTATTGTTATAAATACACAACTTACATGAGATTAATATTCATTCTCCTAGCTTTCACATGGTTCTTCTGCTAACATTTACTATCAATACTACTATTACACTTTTTCTTTTCTTATCTCTTTTGCATTGCCTGGCTCTAATATTTTCTTTCAACGGAACTTATACAACAAAAAGGAAATTGAATAAGAAGAACAAAATATCAAAGAGAAGACTTAACACACACACACACACAAAGCACAAAGCACATACATAAAATTCAAGACTAGATGGAGAAAGTAATCAGCTGAACAAATCCATCAAGGTAAAATGATTACCAGAGAGCAAAAAAAATCATAAACAGTAGGAATAACCAGGAAAGAATGGCCCAATCCAATGAGCAAACTGAACTCCAGGAAGAGGGGCAGAACGTTGAGTAACTAATCAAAACACTCAAAACAAATATCATAGACCAATTTAATGTAGTGAATGAAGAGATTAAGAATATTATGAAAAAATTTGGAGAGCAAACAAAAGAAATGGTAAACATTTGCAGAAAGATAATAGATATGATGGTGATGAATGGCACAGTCCAAGAAATCAAAATTACACTCTCACCAAATAACAGGAGATTTGAAGAGGTAGATGAAAGAATTAATATTATGGAAGACAGTACATCTGAGCAGCAGAAATGATCAATAAAATATAGAAAAATCCAGCAGTGACTTAGGGACCTGAATGACAATGCAAAATGCACAAATATGCACATTATAGGCATCCCAGAAGGAGAAGGGAAGAGAAAGAGGACAGAAATGGTTTTGGAGGAAATAATGGCTGAAAATTTCCCAAACCTATTGAGGGAAATGGATGTCCATGTCCAAGATGCACGACACACCGGAAACAGCATAAATCACTACAGACCTACCCCAAGACATATATATGTATGTATGTATATATATATATATATATATATATATATATATATATATATATATATATCAATTTATCCAATTCCCAATACAATCCAGTTCCCAATACAAAGAGAAAATATTGAAGGCAATAAGAGAAAAAAGAAAACAACATCACATACAAGGGAAGCCCAATAAGATTAAGAACTGATTTCTACTACAAAATTATGGAGGTTAGAGGGCAGTAGTATGACATAGTCAAGATACTAAAAGATAATAACTTCCACAAAGAACACTATCCAACAAAGCTGAAATTCAAAAACGACGGAGAATTCAAAATATTCACAGATAAATGGAAACTAAGATATATGCCAACAAGAAACCTGCTCTACAAGAAATACTAAAGAAAGTTCTGTAAGAGGAAAGAAAAATAAAATTAAAAACAGGAGAGACAGTGTTGGAGCAGAGTGTAAAAACACCTTAAAACAAGAAAAGAAAAAACAATATATGACAAACACAAATCCAAATAAAATAATGCTAATGTAAATAATTCCTTGAGAGAAATAACACGGAACATCAATGGATTAAACTCACCTATCCAGAGACACAGATTGGAAGAACAGATAAGGAAATATGACCCATCTATATTCTGTCTACCAGAAACACATCTTAGACCCAGGGATTCAAGGAGATTCAAAATGAATATCTGGAAAACAATCTAAACATCAAACAAAAACCAAAAAAGGCAGGAGTTACTATATTAATATCAGACAAAATAGACTTTAAATGCAAAACTATTGTGTGAGACAAACATGGACAGGACATATTTGTAAAAGGGGTAATCTTTCTAGAAGAAAGAAAAATCAAACTTTTATGCTCCTAACCAGGGCATCTCCAAATATGTGAGGCAAACACTGGAGAAACTATATGAAAGAGCCCCCTGCCCCTCTCTTCCCTTCTTTGTCGTGCCTTCTGCTCGCTGCTGCATCGATGCTTCTCCATCTGCCACTCTCTCAGCTACTCTTCTCCTGGCTTGCCAACTCCTACCTTCTTTGCTTTTCTTCTTCCAGACTGTACCATCTGCAACGTCATCATATCCATTATTTCTACTCTGCGCGGGAAGAAGAACCAGCGGCCACCTTTGGAATTATGGCGGCCATGTATATACAGGATAATCTACTGGGACTCGCTTGGGTTGACTGTACCTGGATCCCCATTTTGAACAGTGTCTTGGATTACTTCTCAGAAAGAAGCAATCCTTTTTATGACAGGACATGTAATCATGAAGTAGTCAAGATGCAGAGACTAACATTAGAACATTTAAATCAGATGTTTGGAGTGGAGTCCATCCTTTTACATGCTCAAGAGCCCATTCTTTTCATTGTTGGGAAGCAACAGCAGTAGTCCGCTACCCAAGTTATTCCACCGGCTGATTACTATATCATTGCCAGAGTTATCTATCAGGCATCAGACTTGGGATCAGTTATAAACTCCAGAGTTCTTACTGCAGTTCATGGCGTTCAGTCAGCTTTTGATGAAGCTATGTCAAATTGTCGAAATGTATAGCCATGCAATGGAATATTATTCAGCTGTAAAAAGGAAGGAAATTCTGATACATGCTACTACATGGATAAGCCTTGAAGGTATGATATATTAACTAAAATAGAGACAAGAGGACAGATATTGTGTTATTCCACTTATATATGAAATATCCGAATATGCACATTCACAGAGAGAAACAATAGAAATTACTAGGAACAGGGGGAAGTGGGTGTTTTAGTTTTCTAGACTGCTTACAGTAAATACCAGTTTTATGACATTACCATGCATCCCTAAATAAATTGTTCAGCTTGAACAGTGAGATTTTATTGGCTTACAGTTTTGGGGCTGAGAAAATCTCCAAGTTAAGGCATCATCAAGGCCATACTTTCTTCCCAAAGACTGGCTGCCAACGATCCTTAGTTCCCTGCCACATGGTAAGGCACATGGTGGCATCTGCTGGTCTCTTCCTTCTTTTCTGAGTTTCGTTGATTTCAGCTTCTTGCTTTGTTTTTTTCTTTCTCTCTGTATTCATTCTGTTTATAAAGGACTGCAGTAACAGGATTAAGACCCATCCCAAATGAGGTGGGTCACACTTTAGCTGAAGTGGTCTCATCGAAAGGTCCTACTTAAGAATGGGTTTTCAATAATTTAATGCATAATGAATACAGGGTTTCTGTTTGCAAAGTTTGTTAATGGATGATGGTGATGGTAGCACAACATTATAAGTATAATTAATGCCACTGAATCAAATGCTTGGGAGTAGATGAGATGGGAAATTTTGTTTAATATATATGATATCACAATTAAGATTTTAAAAAGTGAGACTAAGACAATGACAGTTAAATGCAGTACATGGTCATCGACTGGAACTAATAATGGAGGAGAAAATGCTCTAAAGGACATTATTGGGACAACTGAAAAAATATATGGACTGTATGCTTTGTATCAATGTAAAGTTTCTAAACTTGATAGCTGTACTTAAGGTAGTTAAATAAGCTAGAGTCTTTGTTCTTAAGAAACGTACATGGAAGTGTTAAGTGTTAGAAAAGCATGGTGCATGCAACCTACTCTCAAATGTTTAAAAAGATAGGTACAACAAATGTGGCAAAATGCTAATAGTTTGTAAATTTGGGCGTCTGGGTGGGGAGTGCATTGGAGTTCTATGTATTATTACTTTATTTTGCAATTTTCCTGAAAGTTTGAAGTTATTTCAAAATAAAAGGTAAAAAAAACTATATGAAAGAATAGAAGCCTCCACAAATATAGTGAAAGATTTTAATACACAACTATCACCATTGTACAGAACATGTCAACAGAGAGTTCATAAGGAAACAAAGACTTTGAACCATACATTAGAGGAATTGGACCTAATAAACATATACAGAACATTTTACCACAAGACAGCAGGATAAACATTCTTCTCACGTGCACATGGATCATTATCCAAGATAGGCCACAGAGAACAACTCAATGAATTCAGAAATATTGAAATCATACAAAAAGATTTCTCTGACCACAGTGGAATGATACTGGAAATCTACAAGGGTCATAGACCTAAATTAGGTATCAAGAATGGAAGTAAACCAACACACTCTTAGATAAACAGTGGGTCAAGGAGTAAGTCTCCAAATAAATCACTAACTACTTTGAAACTAATGAAAATAACCACAGAACATATTAAAACTTCTGAGATGCAACAAAAGTTGTACTGAGAAGGAATTTCAAAAGCATAAATTCATACATCAAAAGAGAAGAAAGAGCTAAAATTGAAGACCTACCTGCACAATTGAAAGAAATACTAAAAAAACAGAAAACTAACACCAAAGGAAAAAGAAAGGCAGCAATAATAAAGATCACAGCAGAACTAAATTAAATAGAAATAAGAAAGGGCTAGAAAAAATAAACAAAACTAAGACTTGGTCTTCTGAGAAGAACAATAAAATTGACAAAACCTTAGTTAGACTAACAAAAAAAGAGAGAAGAAGCAAATGCACAAATTAAGAAATGAGAGACTGACCCCACATAAAAAAAAACTATCATAAGAGTATACTTTGAAAATCTATATGTTAACAGGACAATTTAGAGGAAATGGATAAATTCCTAAAAATACATAAGAAATCTACATTGATAAAAGAAGAATTAGATGATCTCAACAAACCAGTCACAAGTAAAGAGATAGATTCAGTCATTAAAAACTTCCCAACAGGAGGGGAAAATGGATGTTGAATATATGGAACCAAGGTAAATGTGGGGGAAGAGAGGAGTTTCATGAGAGTACACAAGGATGGATATAAAACATGTAATATTACACCAAAAATATATAGGGGATGACAGACTAATAATGTAAACCATAATGTAAAACATAGGGTAACTAAAAATTTTAGAAAAATGTATATCCTAAAGTATGGAGCACAATGTAAGCACAGATGTCACCTTGTTTGAAAGCTATTGTCTCAGAGTCTGTACATCAGTTTCAGTAAATATGATATGAATAAGTTAAAAGATTATCACTATGGAAGGGAAAAGGTTTTATGGTGGATGTGTGGGTGTACTGTATATTGTATATATGAATTACTGTGACCTAGGGCTCTTGTGAAAAGAAGCTCAATAATTAGGAAAAAAGAAAAGAAAATGATAGGATGTAGAATTTTTCCAAATCAATATGTATTCTATAACCTTTAAACTCATCACTATATTCCATTTTAGTATTAAAGGAACCTGACAGTATATTGGGCTTCACTTTTCAGGAAGTTTTGGACCACAGGGTGGTTCAACAATGGCAGCGGAAGAATACTGGTATGGGATGTTATTGACAGGTGATATATGGTTGACAGGGAGTTATACAGGGCATGTGTCCAGGGTGCATGGAAATAGTTGGATATACTCATAGTGGAAACAATTAAAAACAACAGCTGGGGGCATACTGGATTACTGGATGGGGGATCTGTCGTGGTCCCTAGGGGAGCAGCGGCAGTCCCCCAGTTGCAACGGTAAGGACCAGGAAGGAATGAGGGTCCAACAGTGAGCCCCTGATACTAATGACTATGCTTATGTGCCTATACGCCTGAAATAAGAGCAAGGCCTAGAGCAGCACTGTGCCTAAGAGTTCCCTCCTGACAGCCTCTGTGTTACTCAAATGTGGCAAGTCTCGAAGCCAAACTCAGCATGTAAATGCAATGCCTTCCCCCAGTGTGAGACATGACACCCGGGAATGCACCTCCCTGTCACCGAGGGATCACAACCAAGTACCAGCTGATGATGCAACTGGAAAATGACCTTGAATTAAAGGTTCAATGCAGACCAGCAGAATATCCCTGTCAACATATACTAACAGGAGTTAAAAATGCTGTTTGACCTAAATTAAGGCAGAAATGGAAAGGACAAAGGAATTTATATGGCTATGAGTCTCTAAAAAAGAGTCTGGAGATTGCCAGAAAGTTTGCCCTTATGCACACATGAGCAGAGTCTCAGAGACAGATAAAATAGATACAACCCCAGATATTGGTCCTTTTGAGAGCTAAAGAGACCCACAGGTTCTATGGTCATGGCAGATGGGGTTCACTGCCATGTCAGGTGGCCCTTCTTTGCAGCTGGTGTTTCTGCGTGATGGAGCTGGACTCAGATGGGATCTCTTTTCACAAGCCTTTCATGCTACTTTACTAGAATTGTAGTTGGTGCTGGGGCTTAAGATATATCTAGGGGATTTGAATCTCTGGAATGACAATATGATAGCCAGGCCCTGACCTCAACAGACTTCAGCTCCTACACTCTGATTTATTGGACTTACTCCACTCAGTTAACATGGAGTTGAAGAATGTCAACCACCACACCATGGAGCCTAGAGAGCCTACAGCTGAAAGCAGGAGGATTGCATCCAATATCCGTGTGGAATCTAAACCCCCTCTTGACATAGATGTGGAATGGACACAACCAAGCCAAGGTCCACAAGAAGGAGGAATACAGTAAGGACCAGAGTGAACTGAATGATATTCTATTCATGAAGTATTGTGGTTAATAATCGAGAAAATGTGGCAATAATGTTCAAAAAGTGGCCATGGTGGCTGCTGGCTGCGGGAAAGGGGAGGAAGAGAAGAGATGTGGAGGCATTCTCGGGACTTGGAGTTGTCCTGGGTGGTGCCCCAGGGACAATTGCCAGATGTTTTATGTCCTCCCATGGCCCACTGGATGGAACGTGGGAAAGTGTGGGCTATGGTGTGGAACACGGGACATGGGTGCAGCGATGCCCGGAGATGTACTCACCAGACGCAATGGATGTGACATGATGATGGGGGAGAGTGTTATTGTAGGGGGGTGGTGGGGGTGTATGGGGACCTCATTTTTTTTTAATGTAATATCTTTTTTAAAAAATGAATAAACTGAGTAGAATTTGGGAAAAAAAAAACAAAAATCAAAAACTTCCCAACTAAGCAGAGCCCTGGGCCAGATGGCTTAACCGTTGAATTCTACCATACAATCCAGAAAGAACTAACACCAATTTTGCTAAACAACTTTAAAAAAATAGAATAGAAAGGAAAATTGCCTCACTCATCAATGATGCCAACGTTAGCCTAATAACAAGACAAACACAGTTACCACAATATTGTAAATTTACAGCCCAATCTCTCTATTGAACCTAGATTTGAAATCCTGAACAAAATACTTGGTAATAGTATTCAACAACACATTAAATGAATTATCCACCATGACCAAGTGGATTTCAAACCTGGTATGCAAAGATGGTTCAACATAAGAAAATCAATTAACTTAATATACCACATAAGCAGATCGAAGGAAAATAATCACATGATCATATCTATAAATGCAGAAAAAGCATTTGACAAAATATAGCACACTTTCTTGATGAAAACAGTGTAAAATACAGGAAGAGAGGGAAACTTTCTGAACATGATAACGGGCATATATGAAAAACCCAAGGCTAACATCATTTACAATGGTGAAATCCTTAAAACTTTCCCGCTAAGATCAGGAACATGACAATGATGTCGACTATCACCCCTCCTATTTAACATTGGGTTAGAAGTACTTGCTTAAAAATTGAGACAAGAATCATACATAAAATGAATCTGAATTGGAAAGGAATAAGTCAAAATTTCACTATTTGCAGATGACATGATCCTACATATAGAAAACCCTGAGAAGTCTACAACAAAGCTTCTAGAACTTATAAATGAGTTCAGTAAAGTCACAGGTTACAAGATCAATGCAAAAAAATCAGTAGCATTTCTGTACACCAGTAATGAGCCATCTGAGGATGAATTCAGGAATCAAATACCATTCACAATAGTAAATTTTAAAAAAATCAAATACCTAGGAATAAATTTAACTAAAGAGGTAAAAGACTTATACACAGAAAACTAAACAACACTGTTCAAGGAAATCAAAGAAGACCTAAATAAATAGAAGAATAATCCCTGTTCATGGATAGGAAGACTAAATATTATTTAGATGTCTATCCTACCAAAACTGATCTACACATTCAATGCAATCCCAATAAAACCCAACACAGTATTCTTTAATGAACTAGAGAAACTAACGAGGAAATTTATTTGGAAAGGAAAGAGGCCCTGAATATCCAACGACATATTGAAAAAGAAAAAGGAATCACAGTACCTGACTTCAAAACATACTACAAAGCTACCGTAGTGAAAATGGCATGGTATTGGCACAAGGATAGACACACTGACCAATGGAACTGAATTGAGAGTTCTGATATAGATTCTCATATATACATTCATATGGTATTTGGCAAGGCCACCAAACCCACTCAACTGGGAGAGAATGGCCTTGTCAATAAATGGTGCCTGGAGAACTGAATATCCATATGTAAGAGAATGAAAGAGGATTTGCAACTTACATCTTATACAAAAATCAACTCAAGTTGGATCGCAAAACTAAATATAAGACCCAAGACCATAAAGACCTTGGAAAGCAAAGTAAGGAAGTATCTAGAGGACCTTGTAATAGGAAATGGCTTCAAAAGCACACGCAGCAAAAGAACAAATAAATAAATAGGACTTCCTCAAAATTAAAGCCTTCTGCACCTCAAAGGAGTGTGTCAAGAAAGTGAAAAGAGAGCCTACACAATGGGAGGAAATATTTGATAACCATATATCTGATAGGTGACTTTTATCTTGCATATATAAAGAACTCTTATATCTTGAAAATAAAAAGACTAACAGTCCACTTAAAAATGGGAAAAAGATTTGAACAGACACTTCTTCAAAGATGATATAAAATGGCTAAAAACACATGAAAAGAAAATGATCAAAGTACCTAGCTATTAGGGAAATGCAAATCCAAACAACAATGAGATACCATCTTACTCCCATAAGACTGGCAGCTATAAAAAAATCAGAAGGCTAAAATTGTTGGAGAGGATGTGGAGGAATGTGAACACTCATTCACTGCTGGTGGGAATGTAAAAGGATCCAGCCATTGTGGCGGATAGTTTGGCAGTTTCTCAAAAAACTAGCTATAGATTTGCCATATAACCAAGCAATTCCACTGCTGGGTATATACACAGAAAATCTGAAAACCAGGACACAAACTGATACATGCACATCAATTTTCATAGCAGCACTATTCACTACTGCCAAAAGTTGGGATGAACCCAAATGCCCATCAACAAATGAATGGATAAATATAATGTGGTATAAGCTTACCATGGAATATTACTCAGCTATAAGAATAAAAATAGTACAAACACATGTGATAAAATGGATGAATCTTGAGAACCTTATGTTCAGTGAAGCTGGCCAGGCATTGAAGGACAAATACTGCATGACATCTCTGATATGAAATAAGTAAACCAAGCTCTCTCAGAGAGTTAAAACCTGGATGATAAACTTTAAGGTAGTTGGAGGGTAGAGGAAGGTTGTGAGCTGACAGCTACTTGGGTGAAATCTATGATAACCTGGAGGTAAATATTTGTACAGGGAAAGGATACAATGGAGGCATAGGGATAACTTGGATGGGGCTGTATGTGCTTTAGGGGTGCTAGGGATGGAAGGATGGGTCAGATTGCCCAAGAAATTAGGGAGAGGGTGAGGGGAGAATTTGGTCATGGGAGATTGTCAGGTATATGGTTGAAATTGTGGTGCAGAGAAAATTCTTTAGAGAATGTAATATGGATGGTTGCCTGTTTGAGATGCTTAAGTGGGGGGGGGGGGGAGCATATGACACAGGGCAAGCTTCTAGGGAGTGTATGAGTGCTTATTTTGTCATAATGGGCTATATCATTGGATGGAGACCCATACAATGAGAGTGAAGGTATACCCACATCCTGGGAAGGGCTGATATTCTCAAACAGAGGGAATAGTATCTCTTGAGAGAATCGGTGGCTCCCAATGGTTTAGGGCAGTCAAGTATGTCAAACCCTCAACATTTTTGCAAGTATCTCTGAATATGGTCCCTCAAGTAATGAAGATTGATTGTCATGGTGGGCCCTGAGGGGAGGGGAAAGAGGTGTTGGATATATGGAATCAGGGTAACTGTGGGGCAATGGAAGTGTTCCACAAGATCATGTCATGATGGATATAGGTCACTTTAAATTACACCAAAAATGTTTAAAACGCTTTAGGCTATAATGTAAACCATAATGTAAAACACAAGATAAATAAAAATTTAGAAAATTGTATATTCTAAAATATAAACCATAATGTAAACCCAAATGGAACCAGGTTTGAAAGCTATCATTTCAATATCTGTACATTAGCTGCAGCAAATATAAACATGTAAAAAGATCACTGTTGGGGAAGGGACAAAGGATTTGATTTTGGATATGTGGGAGTACATATATTGTATGTGTGAATTACTGTGACCCAAAAGTTATGTCAAGAGAAACTTAATAATCAGGAAAAAAGAAAGAAAGGAGGTAGACACTGAGGAAGAAGTGGAAGAAATTGCCTTGCCGCTGTACATACAACCACACCTGTAGCAGTGGTAAAAGGCAAAATGTCAAAAACAAAGCTTTTTCATCTTTTCATTTTTTTGATACCCTAATTAATTTTTCCTTTATTTAATTTTTCTAATTTCTATGCATTCTATGTGTAACCTTTAAACCCATTACTATATTCCATTTCTCTATTAATGGAACCTGACAATATATTGGGCTTCCTTTTTGAAGAAGTTTTGGACTACAGAGAGGTTCAGCCATGGTGGGGGAGGAGCACTTGTGTGGGGTGTCATTGGTGGGGGGCACATTGTTGGGAGGGAGTTTTCCAGGGCATGATAAAGAGTATATAGAAATGTTTGGACATTTTCATAGTGGTTTCCATTGGAAATGACAGATGAGAGAGTGCTGAGTTCCTGACCAGGGAAGCTCTATCACATTCCCCAGTGGAACAACAACTATCCCCCAAGTGCAATGACAAAGATCAATAAAGATGGATGGTCCAATGATGAGCCCTTGATACTGATGGCGCCAATTATGAGCCTGTCAGCCTGAAATATGAACTGGTCCTATAGCTGTGGGGTGCCTAAGAGATACCTCCTGAGAGCCTCCATGTTGCTCAAATGTGGCCACTTTCTAAGTCAAACACATCATGTAGATGCATTGCCTTCCCCCCAGCATAGGACATGACTCCCAGGGATGAGCTTCCCTGGCACCGAGGGATTACTACCAAGCACCACTTGAAATGTAACTGCAAGAAGACCATGAATAAAGAGGTCAATTCAGACCCGGAGAATATCTCAGCCTACATGTAATATCAGATGTTAAAAATTGTTTTTTGACGTTGGATAGAAAGGGGGAAATGGAAAGGACAAGTACATTTATACAGCTAAGAGTCATCAAAAAAGAGTTGGGAGGTCATCAGGGGGTGGTACTTATGCACGCCTCAGCAGGGTACCAAATACAGCCAAGATACATGGAAATCCATGTGCTAGTTCTCCTGAGGGCTGCAGTGACTCATGGGTTCTATGGTCAAGGCAGGTGGCTCTGGATTTCAGGGCCATGTCAGTTGACCCTATTTTGGGGTTTGTGTTCCTGAGTGTGATGGAGTTGGACTCAGATATAGCCTTTCTACACATGCTCCTTATGTTACTTTTCCCAAAACTGTGGTTGGTATTTCAGTTGGTGTATAGTTGGGAGACCTGAATCTCTGAACTGTCCATGTGATGGCCAGGCCCTGGGCCTCAGCAGACTTGCAGCTTCTACCCTCTAGTTTCTTGGACTTACCCTGGCCAGCTGACAGGTTGGTGAAAAGGGTCAACCACCACACCAGTGAGCCAAGAGTGCCTACAGCTTCAAGCAGAAGAATTCCATCCATCATACATGTGGAATCTAAACCCCCTCTTGGTGTAGAGGGGGACTGGACATAGCCATCCCAGGTCCACAAGATGGAGGAATAGAGTATGGATTAGAGTGGACTTACTGGTGTTCTGTTGGGGAACTATTGTGATTAGTAAGGGAAGAAATTGTAGTTGAAGTGGAGAGGGTGGCCATGATGGCTGCTGATGGTCGCCAGAGGGAAGAAGAGATATGCTGTGCGGGCATTTTCAGGATTTAGAGTTTTTCTAGGTGCTGTTGTGTGCATGGATGCTTAACATTGTGTGTCCTGTTGTGGCCCACTGGGTGGACTGGGGGAGAGTGTGGACTACAGGGTGGACCACGGACTTGTGCTGCAGTGGTTCACCAGAATGTATTCGGCAGGTGCAGTGGATGTGCCACAACGATGGAAGAGTTTGTTTATGTGGGAGGGGTGGGATGCGTGGGGTAGGGGGTATATGGGACCTCATATTTTTTTAATGTAACATTTAAAAGAAAAGAAAAAAGAAAAAAATAAAAATGTTTGGATACTTTCATATTGGTTTCAGTTAAAAATGACAACTGGGGGAGTCACAGGGGAGCTCTATCACAATCCCTAATGGAACAGCAACAATTCCCCATGTGCAATGGGAAGGACCAGTGAAGATGGATGGTCCAACAATGGGTTCTTGATACTGATGGCTACAATTAGGAGCTTGTGTGCCTGAAACATGAACTAGGCCTACAGCTGTAGGATGCCTAAGATTTACCTTCTGAGGGCCTCCACGTTGCTCAAATGTGCTCTCTAAGACAAACTCAACATGTAAATGCATTACCTCCCCCACAACGTGGGACATGACTCCCAGCGATGAGCCTCCCTGGTGCTGTGGGTTTATCACCAAGCTCCAGCTGAAGATGTAACTAGAAAAAGACCTTGAATAAAAGGGTCAACTCAGAGCAGCATAATATCTCAGCCTACAAGTAATATCAGGTGTTAAAAATTGCTTTATGACTTCGGATAAAAGGGGAAAATGGAAAGGACAAATGAGTTTATATTGGATTTGCTTTTGATAACAGCCCATCTACTGAAAACACTCTCCAAGCTATTGCAGGAATGAGTGCCTAATATAAAATCTTCAACATTGTTATCTGAAATCCAGGAATCTGGTTCCTGCTGAGGGATAGGCCAGGGAAATATGAGAGCAGTCACAGTCACCTCCTCCTAGTAGAGTTACACAGAAACAGCTGGACCAATAGCACAATAGCAGCCCAAATTAGACTTCCTACAAAGGGGCCCCTGGTACCCTGTTTTTCAGGTTTCAGCCCCTCATCATTTGATATAACTGAGATCATACAATATTTGTTACTTTTATCTGTCCTATTCCACTCAACATGATCTCTTTGACTATGTCCATGTCTTAGCATGTACCAGAACCACATTACATTTTATATCCTAATAATATTCAACTGTATGTGTATATCACATTGCAATTACCCATTATTCTGTTGATGGCCTTATGGGTTTTTCCCACTTTTTGGCAATTGTGAATAATACCATGATGTTCATGTATCTGCTTAGTCTCTCTTTCAATACCATTAGGTAATTACATAGAAGGGAATTTTCCAGGTCATATCAACTATATCCTTTTTTGTTATTATCCACATCTGCCATTATCAGCTTCCTTGTTATTGAGCAATGGCTGAGAATGGAACATTAATGTGCATTTCTCTATTTCAATTATTAGTTCCATCAATTGGGATTTATAAAATAGTCCCCTTCATGACTATGCAATGTCAATCCTTATTACTAATAATTTTCATGTGGGAACTGTACTTTCTTCCAAAAGTAACATTGAGACTCTGATTTTATTTTAGTCCATATTTTCATGGTATGTATTGGCCCAAATCTAACTTTTTACCCTTTGCTGCATTGTAATAAAAAGTGGCTTTCTTGTAAACAGCATATAGTGAAAATAATTGTCTAACGTAACAAAGAACAATTTTAATTTTCAATTTTTTAAAATTTCTTTCTTGCTTTCTTGTTTTTAATAAGAATATGGGAAAATTTTCTCAGATTCCTATATAATCAAGCTTACCTGTAACCTTTTCTATAAAAGTTGAAAACTGGATATTTCCCAAGTTTCCAGAGGTGAAGAGATAAACATATTGTGCTATAAGTAAACAATGGAAAACCACTCAGCATCGAAATCAAGAGGGCTTAAATTCAAATAATTATTCTGAGAGATGGGAACTAAACGAAAGTACATACTGTGTAATTCAATTTATATAAATTCTGGAAGATATGGACAGAGAAAAACAATAATATCAGTGCATGCATCTAGAGAGATTAGGAGGAGAGAATTGTTTGGAGGAAGAAATTACAGATGTATAAGAGGAAACTTTGGAGGCTGATGGATTTCTTCACTAACTTGGTTGTGGCTGTACTTAATGGGTTCACGCATATGTCATTCCTCACCATTCTGGAAACAAGAAATGTATGTAGTTTATTGCATGTAAATTATACCTCAATAAACCTGTTGCAAATAAGCATATGAATATATTTTTACAGAAAAATAAATAGAAATACAGGTAATGACAAGTGAACTATCACGGACTTCTACAAATTTATCTTCATTAACACTCATAAACTATATATTATTTAAGTAAATACTAGATTACAAAACCACACCATAGTAGAGATAGACTTTCTAAAAAGCTTTCTCAGAATGTCACAATCTTTCCTAGTTAAGGGAAGTGCAGACTCACAAACTGGGACTCTCTCTCACCACATATGAGCTCTTCAGCACATTACAAACATTTCTGTTTCTGTTTGGAAACTGACATCTATAAAATGGAGTTAACACTGTCACCTACTTCACATCATTTATGGGCTTTTGTAAAAAAAAGGTCATCATATTGATCATTGTGATAATAGATTCTTTGTTTATATATTTTACTCCCAAGATCTGAATCACATATTACGTTCATTCTAATAGTTTGTATATTAAGACTGTTCTCTTGCGCTTCGAATTACCCTAGATTTTTTTGGAAATTAAAAATGTTGCATGAGACAATAAATATTGTTGTATTATTTCCTTTATTATTAGTTTTTTTTTAATTATAACTCATTTTTCCTGTTTTTGGTATTATCACACTCTTCCTTCTGCTAGGCTTTATTGTGGGGGTTCCATGAGTGTAATCAAGGCTGACTTGGAGTTGACCCTTGCCAACTATACCCGAGTTGATTTTTTTTGCTCCGGGCACCAAAATGCTAGTTTCCTCTAGTGATACCTTGTTTTTAGCTGCCTTTTTTGATTGGGATCACTATATATGTTCTCTACAAAGAGAATTCCCCTTTTCCTGCTTTTCCAAGTTAACTCCTCTTTTATTCTTTTTGTAATTTTACATCTGTGAAGTGGAGATAACATTGATACTTATTTCCATGTTTAGCATACTATTGTAAAAGTGAAATGAAATGATTGGAATGTGTTTAGCTCAGCACAATCATACAATAAGAAATCACAATATCTGAATGTGGTCACAGCCTTCTCCACCAGGACAATCATATCTCCTCTGTGCACTGCCCCTTCTGAAGGCATCCAACCCAGATTTTACTATGAGGTAGAAGGAAATGAAAAACCGGTTCCAACTACAACTGATTAAAACCAGCCTTCCCTGACCTTGCAGCTCTGGGAAAGGAGTCCCAGCTTTGGGATTCTGATGTGTTCCCATTCATTGATAGGAACTGGAGAGAAATGGTTCATTCAGGAATTGGAGCTTGGCTGGCTTTATATTATTGCAAGCTTAAAAGAAATTTCATTGAAAAATAAATATTGAGTATGTGAGTGCATCTGAGTGGGAGGAAGACTGGCATTTTGTGACAATTTTCTGCCCAGATGTCTTCTGCCTGGAGGTGCCCAATGTGGGTACAAATGGTGGAATCTGGGCAGATTTGGGTAATGACTGTGGTCTCTGTGTCTCTCTTGGACATTCTAGGGATTCTCCTTTGGTAGCTACTGGATGGTTCCAGCAGGGTCAAAGGATGTAGCTGGGTGATGGAATGAAAACATACTATGGGAAATCTATGATGGGCCAGTTTATCAAAAAAAAAAAATAATACCTAGAGCAGGCTGTGTCTCAGGTGGACAGTTTGTGAGCCGAGTCAGTTGAAGTAATGGAAAGGGGTGTGAGCCAAGACTCAAATCTCTCCTCCAGAGTGACCTCCAGGGTGCATTCAGGACCCCACAGCTGCAAGGTCATGTGCAGAAAAAGGCAAGGGAGGGTGACATTTGTCATCTAGAGTTTCCTTTAAGGGTCTTTGTGTCTCCTTCTGTCCCAGAGTTCAGTTGTTCTGATCAGTAATCAATGTCCCTGTGGACACCTGAAGATTCAAGCTGCTAAGAGCAGAGTTAGCAACTTTGATGCCCACAGGCTCTGTTGGAACCAAAAGAGCTTATCAAGGGGTTGCAGATGCTAGCCAGCCACACCAGCCATAGTGATCACAACTGTACCTTAGTCATCCATGGTCAGGGTGCCTGCCACAGACAGTTGCTGCTACCACCTACAGCCAACAATGTGAATGGTCAATACCAAAGAATTGCTTTGTGGGGCCCTCATTTGAGGGAAGAATGTAGGAAACCAGTTCTACAGCTTTCTACATTACCAGAAGGATTAAGTGCATTGGCCTCTCAGGAATAATAAACCCAGGACCACAGAAGTTGCAGGAGGAGGCTAGAACCTGCTACCCAGGCACTAGATCATGGGGCAGCTGAAAGGAAGCTGATGATCACTGGGCCAAGATAGAAGTACATGGCAGGTGCAAGGAGAGCTCAGGATCATTGAATCCAAGGATTTTAACCACAGTCAGGTGGAGAGAAAAGTGTGGACCACTGATAACAGAAGCCAGGGCCTGAGGCAGGTGCAGAGAGAGCTAAGAACCACAGAGCATAGCCCTCAGATCCAGGACAGATATGGAGATACTGAGAAACATGGAGGCCAGGAGGAGCAAGGAATAAAATCAGTGCAGGGGGAGATCAGAATCACTGAGGCCAAGACCAGGTGCAGGAGAAACTCAGAGTCATGGAGCCAAGGGGTCAGGAACAGGGGTAAGTGGAAGTCAGAAGCACTAATCCCAGGGACCAGAATAACGGGCAGATACAGGGGAGCTCAGGACCAATAGTCCAGGAACAGAACTAGGGACAAGTGCTGGGGGTAAAAGGAGCATGCATACTAGGGGGGCTGGACCAGCAGCATGTGCATGGGGAGTCTATGGGGCTAACTTTCAGCATAAGACTTCCCTTTTCATCTTATGATATGGATCAGGAAAACCTGGGTTTGATTCTGCTACATGGCTTAAGACAGAAGTTTAGTGAAATTTCATTAATGCATTTGAATTTGGGTAATTGTATTGATAAATAAAAGCTATAAACAAACAATATACACATTAAACGATGTAAACAAATGCCACCCTTACGAACAATGCAAAAAACAGAGAGATGTGGAAATATGTCTCCCATGAAAAATGCAGATTGATATTCAGCAGGGTCCTCAGAGTTCATTCCACATGTGGATTTAACTTTCCTGCTAGCACCTCCCCTCATGGCACCTCCATGCATCAACTTCCTGAATTCCTCATGCACCAAATCCTAACTTTGGTATATGCCTTAAGATATTCTTCTGAATCCACAAACCCTGCCATAATCGCGGTGACTTTAGGTTACTGGCTAAGTTCTTTTCAGCTCATATTTCTGACTCAACACCTTGGAACCAGACTGGAGTTGAAGGTCATACTAAGTTTATTATTTAGTCATTAACTAATATTATTGAATAGCCTGGTTGTAATATGCTTCTTTCATGTTCTGTTCATGAGATGATAATTTAGATAGACATATTCAGAGATGAGGGGATCAAAGTCCATCAATGCTCAGGTGAGTAGGGTTGACTTGCACCAGTAGCACAGGAGTGACATTGACACACATGAAAGGGCAGGACCAAGGCTAATGGTGCCTGAGATATCATGGTTGTTAGAGTTGAGGGTGCATACAGGTCATTTCTGATTCCCAGAGGAGATTATACCACTAATATGAGTAACGAAAATATGTAACAGCTCTGACAAATTTCTTAACGTTTACACAAGAAGTTACAACTGAGGAATGATCTCAAAAAACTGGAGAAAGTGGCATAAAATATCCTTCCTCCACTGATAATTCAAAAAACAAGTAGAATCCATTATAATCAACACTGCCAGAGGATATATACATGTCTTATCTTATAAACATATTATATATCCTATGTATGAAATACATATGTACATAAAGTGACCTACACAAACATCATCTCTGGGAGTAAGGGCAAAATGAATCCATTCCCAGAGCCATTCTTGAATCTTTGTCCACATCCACCTCCCCATTCAAGACATTACTTGACTTTAAGAAAAGGAACCTGGGTTCAGTGAGGGACATGTGGATGTGGACAACAGCATGTGGACCATGCATCAGCCATCCTCCTCCTCCCAGGGTTCCCCTAAGACAAGGACCTCCCCTCATCCTCTTTCATTTTGCTTACAAAGTTGCCTCTTAAATGCAAATTGCCACATGTTGAACAGATGAAAACAGAGGAAACATTTATTTAAATTCAAGTTCCTTCTCAGCCAGGAAAATATTTCCTGGGACTCATGGACCTCATCCACAAGAACACGAAATCTTTGTGGTACTTCCTCTTTCTGGTGGCATCTCCCAGATATGAATATCTCAGTATTCAGACATGAAGGTAATGGGAATC
This sequence comes from Dasypus novemcinctus, assembly GCF_030445035.2. NCBI lineage: Eukaryota > Metazoa > Chordata > Mammalia > Cingulata > Dasypodidae > Dasypus > Dasypus novemcinctus. Next base: position 56,024,805 of record NC_080691.1, on the reverse strand, counting down.
ATGCCTCTGAGCACAGGACTCACAGTGGTTCTCCTTGTCCTCAGGTGTCTGGTCTGAAGTGCAGCTGAAGGAGTCAGGACCTGACTTGGTGAACATGTAACAGGCCCTGCCACTCACCTGCAAAGCCTCTGGATTCTCTTTAACTGACTATACTATTCATTGGATCCACCAGTCTCCAGGAAAGGGACTGCAGTGGATCAGTGAGATATATAGTGGTGGAAGCACATACTATAACCCAACTCTTCAGTCTCATCTTGTCATCAACATGAACATAGAAAAATGAAGTTTATTTAAAATATGGCAGTGTGAGAAACATGGACACTACAAAGTATTATTGTATAAGAGACACAATAGTGGAAATCATTGTGAGCCCAGACAAAAACCTCCCCTGCAGGGCACAGAAGGTGATTGGACTTCAGGGTAAGCTTTTGACCACCGGGGATGACAAGAGTCCAACACTAGGCACTGCTTCAGAAGGGGTAGGTGGAGTTTCTTTTTCTGGCAATTTTAATGTCTTTTTTAAAAGATACATAGATCACACAAAACGTTGCATTAAAAAATAGAAGAGGTTCCTATATACCTCACTCCCAACCTCTCCCCAGCTCTTCCCACATAGACAACCTCTTTCATCAGTGTGGCACATTCATTGCATTTGGTGGATACATTTTGGAGCACTGCTGCACTGCATGGATTATAGATTACATTGTAGTTTACACTCTTCCTCAGTCCATTTAGTTGGTTATGGCAGGATATATAATGTCCAGCATCTGTCCCTGCAATATTATTCAGGACAACTCCAAGTCCTGAAAATGGGACTTTGCAGGCTTGAGGGGAGATAGGGTTGGAAGAATGGATCAGATGGTAGATGGAATTGGGTGGAGGTTTTGGAGGGAGCAGACTAACTTGGGAGATTGTCAGGTTACATGGTTAAAACTACAATGTTGAGAAAACTCTTTAGAAAATATAAGAAGGATGGGTTACTTGTTTAAGGTGTTTAACAGGGGCATCTGGCACAGAGTGCACATGGGGCAGGCTTCTAGGACTTTCTTATCCATGCCTTAGGCTCCCTCTTCTTGCTTCTCAACATATATCCCCAGAGAACAGCCATGGGATCTTTTCTAAGCAGTGCTGTGATGTACACACAATTCTAACTCAAAAGAGTTTCTTTTAATGTCACTATGTTTATGTTTAAATACATTCATACATATATAACCATATAAAATTTTATGTAAATTGTTATCTTCTTAATATGCTGTAAACTGTGAACAAAACTTACATCTATCATCCCTGTGAAGTTATTTCCCTCAATGTAACTCAAAATTCAGATAATTCCCTGCAATTAACCCCCATCCTGCACCATGTAGAGTCCCGAGTCCTCAAATGAAAGGAGAAGGAATTGGAAAAGTTGGCCATCTCTAGGCAAAGCATCCAAGTGCCTTACTTTGTTCTTTCTTTCTCATGTGGAAACAGACCAGTTTGCTGTTCCCATATTAAGTCTATTACATAAAATGTCATTGTACCCTTCACAGTTTTCCAATATATAGTAAATAAACATGATAAGAAGAACAGGTTCACAATGCATGATTTTTAAAAATACAAATAACATTCCTGATACATTTATATTTAATTAAAGCATTTATTTTAATTTTTTCATGACTGTACAAATCATTCATTTGTCACATATTCTTTTCCCCTAACATCATCAAATGTTTTTGATAAGTATAATATAAAGTTCCCTCTAATACTTCTCTGTGAAGCAGGTCAGGCCATCAGAAAGAACTTGTGGCACTCTAATCCTTCCCACACAGACCACAGTCATCCAAAGAGGGTCCTGACGGGGAGGGCTGACCTACTCAGAAGAATACTTGGGCTCAATTTCCACCACATTCTGGGAGACACAGCACATGTCCAAGTACCTTCTTCCTGCTCTGGTCTCCAGGTGGGAAACAGCTTTCTCATCAGTGTGACTTGTGTCAAGAAGGAGTCCCTGTTGCCAGTTGTTCAGACCATTTATATCTATAGGACCCAGTGCAGGAACAAGTTCATGCGTTCAGAACATTACAGTCTCCTGGAGCATACCTTGCTACTTATCTGTTGTACTGTGAATACAAGATCTTAGGCTATGAGTCTCCAAAAAGAGCTGGTAGGTTATAGAGGGGTTGCCCTTATGCACACCTCAGCAGAGTCCCAGAGACAGATAAAGTAGATCCAACCCCGTGTATTGGTTCTTCTAAGGGCTACAGAGAGACCCACAGGTTCTATGGTCATGGCAGATGGAGTTCAGTGCCATGTCAGTTGGCCCTACTTTGGAGTTTATGTTTCTGTGTGATGGAGTTGAACTCAGATGTGATCTTTATTTCCAAGCCTCTCCTGTTACTTTTATCACCGTAGGTGGTGCTGGGGTTTAATATATACCCAGGTGACCTGAAACTCTGGACTGATCATGTGATAGCCAGGCCTTGAGCCTCAACAGACTTTAGCTCCTACACTCTGGTTTATTGGACTTACCCCACTCAGCTAACATGGAGTTGAAGAAGGTGAACCACCACACCATGGAGCCAAGATTGCCTACAACTGGAAGCAGGAGGATTGCATCCAGCATTTATGTGGAATCTAAGGGCCCTCTTGATATAGATGTGGAGTGGACACAACCATTCCAAGGTCCACAGGATGGAGGAATAGAATATGGATTAGAGTGGGCTTACTTATATTCTATTCATGAAATATTGTGATCAGTAATTGAAGAAAATGTGGCATTGGTGTGGAGAAAGTAGCCATGGTGGCTGCTGGGGGTAGGGAGTGGGAGGAAGAGATGAGATGTGGGGACGTTTTTGGGACTTGGAGTTGTCCTGGGTGGTGCTGCAGGGACAGTTCCTGGACATTTTATGTCCTCCCATGGCCCACTGGGTGGAATGTGGGAGAGTGTGGGCTATGATGTAGACCACTGACCATGAGGTGCAGCGGGGCTCAGAGATGTATTCACCAAATGCAATTAATGTCTCATCAAGATGGAGGAGATTGTTGTTATGGGGGAAGGAGTGGGGTGAGAGGGTTGAGGGGTATATGGGGTCCTCATATTTTTTGAATGTAATATTTAAAAAATTAGTAAAGACAAAAAATAAAAACAAAACAAAACAAAACAAAAAAAAAAGAGCTTAGGGCATGAGGGATGTGAGCAGAATGGATTGTGATGGGATAATCATCATAAGTGTTCCTGCCCCTCCATCTGAGGCAATATATGTCCTGTCATGTATTACTGCCCCTTTCTGGGGTAGAGTGTTTATTTTCCCAGATAGTGTAGACAAAGCTGTATTATCTTTAGCTGCCTATTTCAGAGAACTTAATCTTTGGCTTAAGGACATTATTCCTTAGTGAAGCTGGGGGTGGTTCTGGGCATTCATTCCATGATAAATTCTCCCTCTCTCCACTATTTTAGATTCCGCCAGTGCCCATTGGATATTCATTTGCATTTCCCATACAGAATAATTGTTTTGTTTTATGGTGGAACTATGGAGGTGACTATGGGTGCATAGTTTAAGTTCTATTTCACTTTTTTAGTACCCCTCTGTGTTGAGGTTTTAAGATTTTTCTTAGCTCTGTGACATCAATTTTTGGACATGTTGAGTACATTGTGATAATTTGCAGTTTTCCAACAGAAGGCTGGTTTCGTTTGCTTTCCACATGCAGGTTAATTCTTTGTTCTGTAGTAGAGCTAAGGAGGATGCTTTGTGTGTATTTCTACAATGGATGCTCTCCTCTTGGGGAGAGGAGTTTTGTTTGTTTGTTTTTCATATTTTGTCCTATTTTTGGTGGGCATTCTCTCTAATTCTACAGGAAAAGCATGCAACACAGTGGCAATCTATCCCCCAGGAGACTCACTTTAGCAAATTTGCAAATAGTTAAATTTGGCTTTATAAAAATTAACAACTAGTGATTTAAGGGAATCAACATTAAGAGTGTGAAGTTAGAACAGATAGAATGGGAGAAAAATTTATTAATCCTATATGTATTAATGGACTTGTATCTAGAATATGTTAATTGCTTGCATCTTAACAAAAAACGGAAGAAGATGTAAAAATGGTTAATAAGTAAAGGAAAATATTGTTGCATGATTTGATATTGTGGAGATATAAATAAAATCTACAATAAATTACCAATTCTCACGCACAGGTAAGGATAGAACAAAAAATAGAATAGCAACAAGTATTCAAGAGGATATGGAGAAATAGTAACCCTATTACAATGCTGGTGGGGATGTTAAGTAATCAAAACTTTTTGAAAAACATACCTGAATCCCCTCAACTTATTAAAGAAAAAAAAAACTACCATGTGAACCTACAATTCCACTTCTAGATATATACCCTAAAATATGAAAAACAGGGATTCAAATATAAATTTTTACAGTGAAGTTCATAGCAGCATCATATACAAAAGCTAAAATTTTAGGCACTCCTAATATCCATGAAGAGATGAATGGATAAATAAATGTCTACACACAATAGAATATCAGTCACTTGCACAAAGAGAAGAAACATGCTATAAAATGGATGGACATTGAAATGTGCATTTATATGAAATAGGTCAAATAAAAAGGGAAAATGTATGATTTCACTTATAAGTAATGCCTACAAAATGAAAATACATATTTACAAGAAGTAGATTAGAGGTTACCAGATTAAGGATCAAACTGAGAGTGAATTCCCAATGGATACAGATATTCTGTTTAATGTGATGAAAAATTTAGTAATGTTTGTTGGTGATTTAGAATACAATTGTGAATTCAATGAATAGCTTTCAATTGTACACATATAAGTGGTTGAAGGCAGAACGTTGTGTTGTCCAAAGATAACACAAATACTTTATTTTCTTATAAAATAGAAATTAAGTGTTGATACTAGCTATCACATGGATGAACTTTGAAAAAATATGGTAACTGAAAGAAACTGGTCATGAATTATAATAGAATTTATTTCCTTTGGTATCAATGCCAAGAATAAGAATAACTATAGCGATAAATGTAGATTTATTGTTTATTGGGGCTAAATGGGATGTAGTAGGATAGGAGGATGTTAGGTGGATTATATTTTCTCTTTGTGAGTTAATGAAAATACTCTAATATGGACTCTGCTGTTGATAACATATATTTTTGTATACAGTAATAACCATTCAATACTTTTTTAAAGATTATTTATTTATTTGTTCCTCTCCCCTTTCCCCCCACCCCTCTGCCCCAGTGGTCTGTTCTCTGTGTCTATTGGCTGTGTCTTCTTCTTTGTCCACTTCTGTTGTTGTCAGTGGCACGGGAATCTGTGTTTACTTTTGTAGTGTCATCTCTCCGTGTGGGCAGTGCCATTCTTAGGCAGGCGGCACTTTCTTTGACGCTGGGTGGCTCTCCTTATGGGGCGCACTCCTTGCGCTTGGGGCTCCCCTACGGGGACACCCCTGAGTGTCACGGCAATCCATGCGTGCGTTAGCACTGTGCGTGGGCCAGCTCCACACGGGTCAAGGAGGCCCAGGGTTTGAACCATGGACCTCCCATGTGGTAGATGGACACCCTAACCACTGGGCCAAGTCCGCTTCCACCATTCAATTTTATGCTTTAAATAGATGAACTTTATAGTATATGGTTTATATCTTGATAAAACTTTCTTATAAAAAGAGAAGCTAAAATTTTCCTTGGAGAGAAGGGAATGGGTGGGAGCAGAAAGTATAAAGCAATGAGTGAAAATTTTGGGGAGTACATTATCAGTGTGTTGGTGATGGTTACACATGTGTACATATATGTAAAGATTAACAATTGTGACACTTAAATATGATTATTATCATAGATCAATTATGCTTCAATAGTATTGATACAAATAAACCAATGGATAAATGGGTAGGATGGAGAGATAGATAAATCATGACCTGTGAAATGCCAGACAGTACTTTGAATACATCTGCATTCTCTGTACATTTTTAGGTAGAATTTAAGTGTGAAGCAACATCACACAATGATCTCATTACACAAAGAAGGATCTTCAAATCTATCTAGGTACACCCCAATCTGTCCTTCAGTAGGTTGAAGGGAGCCATGGGTTCTAGTGGTGAGGAACACAATCCAGACACTGGGCCTCACAATCAACAGACATAGACTTTGTGTATTGACCAAACATTCAAAATTTCTGTTTGAAGTTTTACATCTGTACATATGTATAAATGAAATAAGGTCAAGGGTTCAAAGTGTTTATTCCAGGACTGTCAAATAATAGTATTGGCCAAATTCTTTCATTGCCACTTAACTACCCAAGGGCACCCACACCTACTCTGGGGCACTTCCTTTTCCAAGGTTCCATCCAAGAGCTAGCAGTAAGTAGGAGAACTTGCAAATAGTTTCCCTCCAGTTGCTAATGTAAACCAGCCCATCCATGATCCTGTAGCTCTGGGGGAGGACCCTCAGCCTAAGGAGACCCAGATGTTCCATTTTGTTGATCAGGAAGGAACATAGATGAATCAACATGGCATTAGATCTGAGCTGGGTTTTCTCATCATGATTTTAAAAGATCAATGTATGGGAACAGGGACAGATAAAGTAGATACAATGCCAGGTATTGGTTCTTTTGAGGGCTAAAGAGACCCACAGATTCTATGGTCATGGCAGATGGAGTTCACTGCCATGTCAGTTGGCCCTTCTTTGGAGCTGGTGTTTCTGCGTGATGGAGCTGGACTCAGATGTGATCCCTTTCACAAGCCTTTCATGCTACTTTATTGGAATTGTAGTTGGTGCTGGGGCTTAAGATATATCTAGGGGATTTGAATCTCTGGACTGACAATATTATAGCCAGGCCCTGACCTCAACAGACTTCAGCTCCTACACTCTGATTTATTGGACTTACTCCACTCAGCTAACATGGAGTTGAAGAATGTCAACCACCACACCATGGAGCCTAGAGTGCCTACAGCTGAAAGCAGGAGAATTGCATCCAGTATCCATGTGGAATCTAAGCCCCTCTGGACATAGATGTGGAATGAACACAACCAAGTCAAGGTCCATAGGAAGGAGGAATACAGTAAGGATCAGAGTCGACTTAATGATATTCTATTCATGAACTATTGTGGTTAATAATCGAGAAAATGTGGCATTGGTGTGAAAAAAGTGGCCATGGTGGCTGCTGGGTGAGGGGTGGGAGGAAGAGATGAGATGTGGAGGCATTTTCGGGACTTGGAGTTTTCCTGAGTGGTGCCCCAGGGACAATTGCCGGATGTTGTATGTCCTCCCATGGCCCACTGGATGGAACGTGGGAAAGTGTGGGCTATGGTGTGGAACTCGGAACATGGGGTGCAGCGATGCCCGGAGATGTACTCACCAGTGCAATGGATGTGACAAGATGATGGGGGAGATTGTTGTTGGGGGAGGAGTGGTGGGGTGGGGGCGGTGGGGGCGAATGGGGCCCTCATATTTTTTTAATGTAATATCTTTTTAAAAAATGATTAAATTCTCTGGCTGATGTCTTTGTAGATGGGTGGGTAGGTAAAAGAGAGAGAGAGATCAATAGATACTGGTTCATTATTTTTGAAAATATGATCATATTTATTCTGTAATCTTTTTTCTTCCAATGTTTTTATAAATATTTTTTCGTGTCAAAATATACATTTCTGTAATATGTTGTTTTATATCTGCATATAATAGAAGTAAATGAAATATCAAAAAAATGAATAAATTGAGTGGAATTTGGAAAAAAATTTAATTAATCATTATTTCATGCTTACCACATTGTCTGATTGAGAGGAAATTTTACATAAATCAGTTGCTTTAAATATCTCTGGAAAAGACAAATAGACATTTGTGAAAACAGGCAGGGTTTATTAAAAATTTAGGCCTATGCACATGGAAAGTAAATATCCCTGAAAGACTGAGAGAATAAAATCTACAGATTTTAGTGTCTACAGATGCACAGTCAGATAATGAAGTGTAAAGGAATGTGTGGAGATGTGCTCTTAGCACATGGCAAGTAGTTGCTCCTTGAAGGAAGGAGGGAGGGGCTGTGATCGTGACAAGGCACACTAGAGAGAGAAGACCAATTTCTGTTTACTGACCTTTTAGGAGATACAAATTTGAGCAATTTATAGTGATTCACTAAGTTGTGTAATTATTTGTACATTTGTTCTCATTCACAGTAAATTGATAATACAAAAACAAAAGACAACAGGACAATACTAGTTAAAAAGTGACCCATCAACTCTCCCTTCCAGCTCTTCTCCAATGCCACCCAGGTTAGAGCCCAGACATTTTTTAAAAATAGAAGTTTGAAAAGTTTCTATGAAATGCTGGGAATTAATCCACCTTTTATTGTTATTCTGTATCATTTTCTGTTATTTATGTCTAATTCCTACAGGAAAATAAAACATCAAGAATTAGTTTGAGATATATTTTGTAACTCCCTGATAGTTCTATGATTCAACTTTGTGTCTGAACCAGGGGACCTTTTCCCTGAACATGCTCAGAGCCCAGGACATTGTCATATTTGCTCTGTGCACATCAAGTGAGTGGGAGCTGGGTCAGCCCTGGAGGGAGTGTATAAGAAGGCTACGTGGAGGGCTTTGATCCCTCTGAACTCAGAGTCCCCCCAAGGGCAGGTGCAGAGGGAGGCTGGGAGAGGCCTCCTACTAGTGTCTGCAGCTTCATCTCCTTGCCTAGGAAATGGTTCCCAAGCGCAGTCAGTCTTCTTCCAAACACTAAGATGCCCTTATTTGACTTTACCAGACAAATGATGTATTTGGTATTCAGCCATGCAAGGCAGAATAAATAGCCAGCCTGGAACAGGGCCTTAGGCAGGTCTCAAGTGTGAGGTAGGGACTGCATAGAACTCCCAGTTCATTTATTTAATTTGCCTTCTGAGTATATAAAGTAATTGAATCTTTAAAATGATCTTAGGGTTTTTCTTAACATTTTTGATATGCATTTAACTATTCTGAATCCACATTCAAATAACTCAGTCAAAATAACACTATATGATACAGTAACTGAAAAGAAAGCTTTCTTAACTCCTACCTCCCATCCCTTATAACATCATGGTCATTGATTATCCATATTGTATGATATGGGATACCACAGCATTATTGCTCAATTATATTTTAGGTCAATTAAAATAAGAAAAGTTAATATTTGATTTACCCTCATTTTTAATTCATTATCCTATGTTCTTCCTTCCTTGTGGAAATGAAAATTCCCATTTATGTAAATTCCTTTTTCCATGAAGAATTCCTTTTAGTATTTCCTTATGGGCCGTACTGATAGCTATGTGTTCTGCATTTTTCTCATCTGGTAGTAGTCATTATTTCTCATTCCTTTTGAATGGCATTTTTGAAAACAGAGATTTCTTTGGTAGGTATTTTGTTTTTGATTACTTTCAACATTTTAAATATTCCAATTCATTCTCTTTTTGCCTGCATGACTTTTGATGATACGTGCATGCATTACTTATCCTATGTATGCTATTAAAAGTGATCTTTGGTTTTTTCCTTTTATTGCTTGTCTCATCGAAGTATTGTTCCAGTTTCACATAATATGTCATGTATGTTTTTACATCTACTTGGTAGTCTCTAAAATTTCACTCCATATTAACTTTACATTACAAAATATACCAGTAACTTCAAGCTGAGTAACACAGCGATGAGTATGGTGACATGTTCCAGATGCTCAGCAAGCAACGTGATAGTCATTAGGCAGAGCACACCTGGGTAGTTGACCCTCATTTATGCAAATGCTGGAGAGGGACACAGAGGTGGAGAGGCTCTAAATGCATTGGTCATCCTTGCATTCAGGTACTCATGCTCTCATTTATCCCCCCCACAAATACTCACACCGGCACACATGTGATTATAGGCAGGACTTGTGATTCACTCCTAACCAGTAGAATATGGCAAAAGTGAAGGGAGGCCACTTACTTGATAATGTTATTGATATGTTATATAACACACCATCCTGCTAGCAATATATCTCCCTTCATCACTGGCTTGGAAGAAACAAGCTGCCACCACTCCTACAGCCTCAAGGACATGATTTCTGCCCAAAGTCTGACCATCCCTTTTCAATTCTTGAATGAGAATGGATTCTGGATAATAAATTCGTGAAACCTCATGAAAACTGAGCAGAGGACCAAGCAAAGCAATTCCTGAACTCCTCATGAACTGAAAATGCAATAATAAATTGCTGTCATTTTAAGGTTCTAATTTTGTGGAAATTTCACAGACACATGCAAAGGCATATATTGTGGAAGTCACATTATAAATGTGCTTGAAACATATGTTCCCTCTACTCTAGCTCCCATTTGAACAAATTTCCCTGTATCTAGAATCACCTCACCATATATAAATTGTTCAACCTTCAAGTTCTTATTCTGCTCAGCCTTATTTGGAGAGGAGTTAAAGTGATTTCACTTTGGACAAAGTGGCCTAAGGCACCATGAGAAACCATATGAGGGATGCACACTCAATGTTATGAACAAGTGCCTGCAGGATGACTACCAGGTGCTGCCTGGGCTCACCGTTCCTTTGATGATGAGCAGGAGGAGGCACAAATCTGGCACCTCCATGAACATCAGTGATAGCTTCCATCATGGCCAGGCACACCCACCGCAGGACACTGGGGATGGAGACAAAGGACCTGGAGGGTGTCCAGAAGCTGCATTAAAGCACTGGGTTGAGGAAGGATTTGGGGTGCCGTGCAGTGACTGCAAAGTTCACCATGGAGAGTTCCTTCATGTCCCCATCAGGCCCTCACCAGCATACCCAGTAGGGATCTCTGGTCTGCCCTGGAAATTTCTCATAGTTGTGCAGTTATTCCTACTCAGAGTACAGCACTAGTTTATACTGTCAAGGATGGGAGTCCACAGGCAGGCTGAGAACCTGAACCAGAAGCTACAGGAGAGCAGGGAGGAAGACTGTAGGGAGAGGGGAGCCTCCATTGTCTGTGTGATGTGCAGCATGATTGGTAGGAGGCTGGCTGCTGCCCTAACTCCAAGACCTCCAGGCAGCACCTCCCTGATAAATCATTCAATTCTCTTGAATGAAAGATCATCCAAAAAGTGGCCCTGACCTGGGTGTCAGGTGGAAACTCACAGTGTCAGACTTGGCTGGACATCCAGTCTGGCCTCTGGTTTATTTCACAGTGGAAGCAAGGAAAAGGGTTTTGAGTCCCCATTCATCGGGCAGCTGTCAAACCTCTGACACACAGTTGTTCAGAGACTCTATTTTCAGCTTGCTGAAATCAGCAGATGGAGTAAGAGAATAGGCTTGCTGTCATATGAGCCATGTGGGTGTTACAAGGAGAGAAACCTGGGTGATAATGACAGTTCTTTAGGAGGAGGTGGAAGGAGAAAGCACTGCACTGTTTCTTGTACTGAAATGCTTTTCCATGCACTCAAATTCTCACTGACTTTTGTCAGAGAACTCTGGATACAGAGACTACAGAGCAAGTGAGAGCCACAGGGGCAGAGATGGAGCTAATGTGCCCTGTAGGAAAAAGACATGCAAATGGGGCCCCTACCTCTGGTCCTGAAATCCAGCCCAAATCTAGACCTCGGAGCTCTGAGAGAGGAATGCTCTTCCTGGTGTCTGAACTCTCCCTACTCTGTGCCCAGGTCTGAGGAAGAGGAGGCACCATGAAGGGTGTGCTGGTCTGGACTTCGTTTTTTTTTTTCAATTTTCCTATGTATTATTAACTAGAATTTGGTTTTGGTACATTGTGAAAATGTGTTTCTGTGCATTTGTGTGTGTGTGTGTGTGTGTGTGTGTGTGTGTGTGTGTGTGTGTGTGTGACTATGCATGACTCAACTTCTAATATCTGTTTTCAGGTGTCCTGTGTGAAGTTCAACTGGTGGAGTCTGGGGGTGATTTGAGACCACCAGGAGGATCTCTGTGCCTCTCCTGTTCAGCCTCAAGATTCAACTTTAATGGTTATTCCATGGACTGGGGCTGCCAGGCTCCAGGGAAGGGGCTGGTGTGGGTCTCACACTTTAGTGATAGTGTTGGCATATACTATGCAGACTCTGTGAAGGGCCGATTCACCATCTCCAGGGACAACAACAAGAACCATCTGTACCTGCAAATGAACAGCCTGCAACCTGGGAACATGGCCAATTATTACTGTGTGAGACACAGTGAGTTGAAGGCAATGCTAATGCACACAAAATCTTCTTCTGTGGGATGGCCACAAGGGGATGCTCAGGACCCGATGAGCACAAGGAGCAACTGCTGGAGCAGGTGCAGCAATGTGGTTAAGGACTGGTTTCCTGTCAGTATCTAAAGCTTCCTTTCCAGCTGTTTCCCCAGGAAGCATCTCTAAATTTATCAGCCTGTGCCTATCACTGATGCAATAATTTAGAATAGTTTTGATACAATAGGAGGGAACATAATCACATGTAATATCAGCCAAACTCTCTCTTTTGAAAGAAGAAATGGCTCTGCCAATGTCTGCCTGGTTCAGAACACTGAGTGATTCATGGCAACATGTTGAATCTTTCACAGTGAGACTAAAGGCAGATAATTCAGTAATATACCTCATTAGGAAAACATCTGTGCTTCACATGAGAACCAACAGAGGCTGTTCCAGTGTATAGATTGTAGTGGATTTCATATTGCACTCCTACTTATGCAGATGTGTTCACATCAGTCTCAGCATTAATCTGATTGTCTATTTTACTGATCTTATTTTCCCATTCTATTGTTCCCATATTTCCCTTTGTTCCTTATATTCCCTATCAATGAATTACATGTTTCCTGTGGTCTAAATCCCAAGGCCCAGGTACTGCATCATACACTTTTGCCTGGGACCTCTCCTCTGTTCCCCGTGGGTGGCATCATGTGGGAAACACAAATGGCCATTTCTATCAATGGTTGTTTGGTCAAAATGGGGTTTAAAAATCTGGTTGAACTCTCGTGCTGCCTTGAACTACCATTCAGTCACCTTCATTCCTGTGGCTTTGGGGAGAGCTGCTGATGGGATCCCAGCATGCTGTGGGCTCTGGAGGACAAGACCAGGTCTCCCTTTGTGAGCTGAGTCCTCATTGTTCCACATGATGCCACAGAAATCAGTAAGCAGAATGAGAGTTGCATGAAGTGTCCACTTTCCAGTTCGCCATCTGTCTAAGAAATCTGGATTTCCTTCTCTACCCTTTCTATTACTATCCTCATTCATTTATTTCTCCTCCATTCTCTAATTGGAAAAGAATACCATATTTCCTCATGCACAGAACTGTGAGGAAGAGGCAATTTTCATGTCTTCCACAATGCTTCAGTTAAAAAGAAAAATTGTTTTTTTAGAAAACTCTGTTTCTTAAATGAGAATATTTAGTCATAGGAATTTTGGTAGAAAATCTGGATATTAAGTTGCCCCATTGAGAGATTTCCTTTATTGCCTAACTGCTAACTGCTCCATTTATTGGTGACAAGGTGTGATCATTTCAGTAGGAAATACAAGATTATCTGCTTTCTTCTATGGCAATGCATCTATGATATCTTCGGTATTGATTGCTTGAGGGTAATGGGAAAATTTTACTTATCATCCATTAGCGAGACAGGATAGGGTCAGTTCAGCATCATACTTAACTAGTGCTCCCTCAGGTTTTTGTTTTGTTTCGTAGGTATATTCACAAACCTTGCCTTTCAAAAATGTTGCAATGTAAAAGTTTCTTGTCGTATATAAAGAGGACCACCAAATTGTTTCCTTTCTTGCTCTGTTAAGCAGTCATAAAGAAGAGCCATGACTGTGCAGAATGTGTGGGGGGTGCTGAGTTGAGTAGCATAGAGGGGTCTGTTAGCAAGTGGAGTGGACAGTTTGTCAGATTGCACAGGTGTCCCTGCTCTGGGGGAGAAAACAGGGCTCAGCTCTCATTGCTGATTGAATTGTCAAGGGTAGGTAGATCAGGGTCTGTCCATGAAATGGTATTTTGCCTGATATGATCTTGTAGAATGTGTATTAAAGGAAAACCTGCAGAAACCATCCTGATGGTCTCCCATGTGGAGGTTTCAGGAGAAAACGTTTTTATTTCCATGTATTCTGGCATTCCTTCAGCTCTTGAAAAATTATCATAAACAGTGTCTACAACTGCAAGCAGGAGAATCACATTCATCGAGTATGTGGGATCTAAGCCCCCACTCAATTTACAGGTGGAGTGGAAATCACCATCACATTGTCCACAGGATGAAGGAATAAAATATGGGTTAGAGTGGACTTATGGTATTCTACAATAGAACTATTTTAACTCTAGCAATTGAAGAAATTGTATTATTGATGTGGAGGCAGTGGCCATGGTAGTTGTTCATGGCAGGGAGAGGGAAGAAGAGATGTGATGTGGGGGCATTTTGGGGATCTGGAGTTGTCCTATGATATTTAAGGGATGGATGCTAGACATTATATATCCTGCCCTGACCCAGTGAATGTACTGGCGGAACATGTAAACTACAATGTACACTATAATCCATGCAATGCAGCAGTGCTCCAAAATATATTCACCAAATGCAATGAATGTGCCACAATGATGAAAGAGTTTGTGGATGTGGGAGGAGTGGGGTGGGGTGGGGAGGGGTGTGGGTTATATGGGAGCCCCTTATATTTTTTAATTTATATTTTTGATCCCCATATCTTTTTTTAAAAAGCAATTAAATTTGAAAATTCAGAAAAATTGTTGATTTACCATGTGATTTGAAGGGGGCCATGTCATCAGAAAAAATGATATATTTCCAATTTTAGATTCCTCTAGAATGGGTGACTTGATACTAAGTCCCAGCCTACTCTCCATAGAAAAGGATGGTCCGGTAAGGCTCAAAGTGTAGCCCTGTTCTCTTTGAAATCATTTCAGTGAAGCACACTGTAGGCTATTGAGAGCCACCTCTGGCCCAAGTCACAGAATAGTCTACCTGGATAAGGTGAGAATTTTCAGGTCCTGCCTTCCTTTGGCATTAGTGAACGCATCTTCTGAACTCTCTTCCTCTTCATACCAAGGATCAGCTTTCTTGCAGTTTCCAATATTATATTCACCATTTCATTCTAGGGCCTCACTTGAACTAGCTTCAGCATCCACGTTTTTATCAACATTCATCTGTAATGAACTACGTATCTATATAACGGTAGCAACTTTCTTCTCTTCTTTCACCTTTATCTGAAAATCTACAGAAATGACTTTAAATCCATGTCTTTACCAACATTCCCTTCAAATCAATCCAAGAATTTCCCACCAAGAAACTCCGAATTCTTCCATCCAATATCCATTCACTGTTTCCAAGCCATGTCCATATTTTTACGTTTATGTAATAGCGGCAAACCCTCTTTCTGGGACTAAAAGCTGCCATTGTTTACAGGCTACTATGGCAAATGCTATGCTCCACTTTGCTTAACAAAAGGACTTTATTAGCTCACAGTTTCAGAGGCTAGATGTCCAAAATCAAGTCAAGAACAAGACCATGCTTTCTTCCTGAATTCTGTAGTATTTTCTTTCTTACTTGCCACAATGCTTGAATCCCTTCAATTTCAATTCTGCTCCCCAGTCACATGGCATTTTCTCTGTCATTATGAGTTAGTTAAAAGTTTACACTGGTTTCTATATTCCCATTCCTCTTGTCATGTCTGAATTTCCTCTTTTAATAAGGCTCCCATCTTATCAATCAAAACCCCACATCATTCATTTTGTCTATGCCTAAGTAAGATCTTAGAAGATCCTATACTCAACTGATATTAGATCATAAAGGATAATCCGCCTTCAAAGGGTCCTATTTAGAAATGAACTCACACCCAGAGGAATGTGGATTAAGATTCAGCAGATGCCTTTCCTGACATACAAAATTCAATCTACTGCAGATATATTTTAACAATTTTGTCTTATCTCTTGTTTAAATCTTGAATTGCCATCTCTTTAATCGAAATCTGTGTCTGTTTCCTCACATTTCCCATCATCTGCTGAGGGCAGGGCCGTGCCTTCCACAAATGAAATCCCAAGACTTGGTGCACAGCAATGGACTCAA
Source organism: Dasypus novemcinctus (assembly GCF_030445035.2). Lineage (NCBI taxonomy): Eukaryota > Metazoa > Chordata > Mammalia > Cingulata > Dasypodidae > Dasypus > Dasypus novemcinctus. The sequence goes on along the minus strand of NC_080691.1, from coordinate 56,008,806 downwards.
TGAGAGACCAGTGTTTGCTGGAAATACCTTTCCCTTCTCTTTGTCCAAAGTGATGTCAGCCACAATCACCTATCAAAAAAGGAGTTTCCAGTTATCTCTGACATCTAAACTCCTCCCTTGCCTCTTCATCAGATAGAGAGCCCATTCATTCCTTCTTTCATTCACTTTACAAAACAATCTGCCATATTTGAACAGTGTCTATTCAGAGATACCTTTTTAAAGAATCACTCATGATACCTCTGTGAGGCAGTTAGGATAATTATCTCTCTTGTGCAGATAAATAAACTGAATGAATCTGAGGCAGAAAAACTTCCCAAGTCCCAGATGACTGAAGCCCTGTTACCCTGGACTTGAGGCTATGGTTTTATTTACCTTCTTCCTCTCTTTACTGTGATAAAAGGAAATTGGAAATTCTCACTGAAAAAGAAGTCATGCTGTCAGTGAAGTTACCAGCAATGTTCTCTCCTAATGTGGACTCATTCCAGGTGAGCTGTTTCCAGAGTGTCAGTGGGTCATTGTATTCCTGGGAACACTTGTGCCTGCATGAAGAGAAATAAGGGGGAGCAGGATAAGGTATTGATCACAATTTTGTCACTAGGTATCAACCAGGATCTTTTCACAGACGTGGGAACTTTCAACTTCCACTTTGTACAAAGCACAGGGAGTGGAGCAGAGATGCCTTGTGTTGACCACATCTCAGACACATATGGGACAAGGTGACAACATGAGCTCGGAACATTTGAAATTTCCTACTCCATCCCTGATCATGTGTGACATCTAAATTGACTTTCACCTCCTGGCCGAGGGGTCACTGTTGTGGGCCCTGGGAGAGCAGCGGCAATCCTCCAGGTGCAACGGCAAGAACCAGGAAGGAAGGAGGGCCCAACAGTGGGCTCGTGATACTAATGGTTACACTTTTGAGCATATACACCTGCAATAAGAACAAGGCCTAGAGTAGCATTGTGCCTGGGGGTTTCCTCCTGACAGCCTGCATGTTACTCAAATGTGGCCACTCTCACAGCCAAACTCAGCGTGTAGATGCGATGCATTCCCCCCAGCGTGGGACATGACACCCGGGGATGAGCCTCCCTGGCACCGAGGGATCACTACCACATACCAGCTGAAGAAGCAACTAGAAAATGACCTTGAATTAAAGATTCAATGCGGAACAGCAGAATATACTTGTCTACATATAATGACATGACTTCGGGAAGCTGTTTGACCTAATGTAAGGGGGAAATGGAAAGGAGAAATGAGATTATAAGGCTGTGAGTCTCTAAAAAAGAGTCTGGAGGTTGTCAGAAGGAATACCCCTATGTACAACTGAACAGAGTCTAAGAGACAAATAAGGTAGATACAACCCCAGGTATTGGTTCTTTTGAGGGATAAAGAGACCCACGGGTTCTATGGTCATGGCAGAAGGGGTTCACTGCCATGACAGATAGCCCTTCTTTGGAGCTGGTGTTTCTGCGTGATGGAACTGGACTCAGAGGGGATCTCTTTTCACAAGACTTGCATGCTACTTTATTGGAATTGTAGTCGGTGCTGGGTTTAAGATATATGTAGGGGATTTGAATCTCTGGACTGATAATATGACACCCAGGCCCAGAGCCTCAACAGACTTCAGCTCCTACACTTTGATTTATTGGACTTACTCCACTCAGCTAACATGGAGTTGAAGAAGGTCAACCACCACAACATGGAGCCTAGAGTGTCTACAACTGGAAGCGGGAGGAGTGCATCCAGTACCCATATGGAATCTAAGCCCTCACTTGACATAGATGTGCAATGGACACAACCAATCCAATGTCCACAGAGAAAATGTGGAATGGGTGTGGGAACGGTAGCCATGGTGGCTGCTGGGTGTGGGGAACGGGAGGAAGAGATGAGATGTGGAGGCGTTTTCGGGACGTGGAGTTGTCCTGGATAGTGCTTCATGGACAATTACGGGACATTATAGATCCCCCCAGGGCCCACTGGATGGAACGTGAGAGAGCCTGGGCTATGATGTGGACCATTGACTATGGGGTGCAGTGATGCTCAGAGATGAACTTACCAGGTGCAATGGATGTGTCATGATGATGGGAGAGAGTGTTGCTGTGGGGGGAGTGGGGGGCGGGGGCGGTGGGGTTGAATGGGACCTCATATTTTTCATAATGTAATTAAAAATAAATAAATAAATAAATAATTAAAAAAATAAATAAATTGACTTTCACACTCACAAAACACTAATTTTATGAACATATCAGTGGTTCGTAGCCCTAACTAATACTCAGATATTGCCTAATGTCCCTGCCCTTTTCCTTACTGGCTTTAATTGAGTATGAGGCCCTATGCCATAATCATAAAGAGATAGTGTCCACATTTTAGGAAGGGAAGTATGGTGGACAGTGTAATGCTGCACATCAAGTTTGAAGAATAATTTCCCCCTTTCCCACCATGGGTTTCAGAGGCTCGGACGGTAGGAGTCCTTCGGGTCACATCAGATATGTACACAGCAAGAGAGAAATAAAATTGCACCCCTTTCCCATGTTAATGCAATGCAGCACACCTGTCCCTGGAGTATCTGTTGAGGAGCCTGCCTCATATCTATTACCTTCTTCAGTATCCACCACCAAGGTGGCTGCACTATTTGACACTTCCCTCCTTATCACTGTCAAATGTAAGGTACCTCCCTCATTAGGCTCAGTTGTGACTATTCTACATGGGTTGTTCACTCTGTTTTCTCTGTGCCTGCAGTTGTCCTATGCAGAGTACAGCTTGTGGACTTGGGAACTTATTGGAAGCAACCTGGGGGTTCCTCTGAGCATCTCTTGCAATGCCCTTCGATTCATGTTTTCTGAACTGTCTGTCAGTCTCTATGGGAAAAGGGGAGTAGCTTTTTTGAGTCAACCAAATAAAATTATTTAAATTATGCTCCATCAATTTAAGAAAGATTCACAATGTCTAGGGGCAACCCTATGCACACTATGGTCATGGCAGATAGGGTTCACTGCCATGTCAGATGGCCCTTCTTTGGAGCTGGTGTTTCTGCGTGATGAAACTGGACCCAGAGGGGATCTCTTTTCATAAGACTATCACGCTACTTACTGGAATTGTAGTTGGTATTGGGGTTTAAGATATATTTAGGGGATTGAATCTTTTTACTGACAATATGATAGCCAGGCCCTGAGCCTCAACAGACTCCAGCTCCTACAATCTTATTTATTGGACTCACCTCAATCAGCTAAGATGGAGTTGAAGAAGGACAACCACCACACCATGGAGCCTAGAGTGCCTACAACTGAAAGCAGGAGGATTGCATCCACACGATCTCTCTTGAAATGACGAACATGAAAATTGAGGAGACAACCATGTATTTCTGTGTGAGAAACACAGAGAGGGAATATCTGGGTGAGACCAGACACAAACTCCTCTGCAGGGCATGGGAGGGGAGCTGCAGAGGTCTCTGCATCACCAGGGGACATTCAAAGCCCAATGCAAGAACAAGAGGAGAAAGAGTCCTAAGTCTCCTTTAGATAGTTTTGTTTAGAAAGCCAACTCAATTTAACCACATTGAGGTGGCAATTTAGTACAAAGAGCAAAGATTCATATTCATGAAATAGAGAGGGGAATTTTCAATATTTTAAATCTATAACTATTTCTGTCTTACAGTGAAGGTTATTATTGTTGATATAATCCTGAGAATTGTTTTAATTGAGAAAAAACATTTATTATCATTAGATGGGTTATGACAAGTAAATGAGGTTCCTTAACTCTGCCAAGGGCATGGCAAACTCTTCACCAGCATGATCAGTCCAGTCAATAATGACTGCCTTGGTTATACTTCAACAAAAATTTACACTTCTATTCAGGGTCTCAACAGAGGCTCTACTACCTTCCTAAATAGCTAACCAGATGTGGGTCAATGTTTCTGGGCTTGACTTTTCCTTCCAACTGCAATTTCATCAAAGCTTTTGTCAAATAGCTACATGTTCCTGTATTTCCCAGGGACAGACTGGGGTGTGTTATAAAATGAAGTAATGTCATGTTTTTCCATTTCCTTTAGCCCACAGCCAACTTTTTCATATTCATGAAATGCTTCTGTCACCAAGTTGTCTAGATACATTCTGTGTTGAAATTCTAGCTCAGGGTTGTAACCAGTGCAATGGTTACAACCACTAGTTAATCAATGGAGATCTGTCTGTACTTTGACTTTTCAATATTTCCCAAAATATCTTCAGCAAGGAGAGAGAAGTTCATCTCATATGTGGTCATATGTGGGAGGGTTGGTTGCTATGATAAATGCTTTCCAGATACAGTGAAAGCATTGGACACACACTTCAGCATCTGCCACACTCAGTCATAGAATCCAGCAGGAGTTCTATCCAAAGGACCAGATCAATATCTTTGGGACCCATTAATTTATTGGTCAAGAGTTTTACAATGATATAAAGAGCTTGTTACCAGAGAAAGTATTTTCCATCATCGTCACATTTACTAGGAAATGCCATTTGACTTTGTAGGTTTCATTTTTCATATTTTACAAAGTCAGGTGACACATGATACTTTAGTACTACATGATATCCTTCTGTGGTCTGATGAAGTACTGTAGTCAGAATTTTCTGATATACCTCTATTTGTCTAAGATTATCTCTAAAACTCCATCAATCATCAGGAAAAGAAAAAAATATGGGAAATTTGCATACAGTGCCAACAAACAACTTAATTTCAGCTGGTTTGTAGTAGCATCTGTTGGGATCTTCCAATGATGTGCTATACCCAGCTCTCAACAACCACTTAAATTCATATTTTTCTTTTAATTTTCTAGTCTCTTTATCAAATGTCTGAATATAAATCTATTTATATTATCTAAATTTAATATAATTATTATATTAATTGAATATAAATATTTATATTATCTAAATATATTATCATCTAGGACAAATGCAGGATAACTGATGTAGAGAATCAGGGCAGCATCTGTGTTGAAAGACATTGATTCTCTGGGTAAAGTGTGTAGAATTTTTATATATCTGATTTCATCCTCATTAATGAATGAAAATATAAAATGTAAAATGTCAACGAACTTTCTACATATTCATCTGCCTCATTTCTTTTCCAGACTTACCCAAGGTTCATCATAGTGCTTTTCAAGATTGAGCATAAAATTTTTAAGAGCTGCGAGAAAATGGAGATGTTTAAATTGTTCTGTCCTTTGTCTGGTCCAGGAATATGCCCCACTACAAAACCAGTATAATGTAAGCCATTAACGTGAGGTTGTCCAATTAGGACCCAATGAAAAATGCTTCTGTAGTTCGTGTAGAACTTGTAGCAGAAAGTCAACAACTTCAAGTTTTTCTCAACGCAGATGTTATTCAAACTCAATTTAACTTGTCTAATCCCTAGAGTAATATTCAGCACCATGTGCTAAAAATTAAGATAAATAACTTTGAAACATATTCTAAAAGTGTCTGGACTATAATTTACATCTCTACTACAATTTTCATAAACTTAAATCACCAAATATTGGCTGAGTCAAGGGATCTTGTTGGTGAGTATTCTCAGATCTTAGGGTGCCCATATATGTACTGTCTGAAAACAGCATCACCATTAGAGGAATATCAGAATGGGTCTAGCCTCTAGGCGGTGTTCAGGACACTGGACACAAGCAGAGGGAAACTAGGGAAGGACTTTCTGTCAGGATCTGAGGCTTCCCCCTGCCTCATGATACAGCCATCCAGGATAATCATTCTTTTCAAAATTATTTTTTACATTTAATTTTACTTTTCCCTCCACCTCTCTCCCCCTCCCCGGCCCCACTGTTTTTGCTGCCTGTGTCCATTGGCTGTGTGATCTTCTGTATCTATTTCTTTCTTTGTAGTCATTTCTATTCTCTCTCCTCTAGGATTTCCCAGGATTGAATCCTGGGAACCTCTCATGTGGAGAGAGTTTCCCTGTCAATTGCTTTAACTCAGTTCCTGGTTTCTGCTGCACTTCACCTTGACTCTCCACTTCATCTCTCTTCCGTAGCATCATCATCTTGCTACATGGCACACTTGTGCTGGCAATGGATCACCATGGGGACACTCATGTGGGTACTTGGCTCACCAAACAGGCACATGGCTTACTTGCATAGGGACTTGGTTCATTATGTGGACACTGGCTCAACATGTGGGAACTGTGCTCACCATGTGGACACTCGTGTGGGCACTTGACTCATGCGGGCACTTGGCTCACCATGCGAGCACTCAAGTGGGCACTCAGCTTAACACATGGGCACTCAGCTTATCACATGGGTACTGGTCACTACAAGGCACACTTTCTCTTCTTCTTTTTCACCAGGATGCGCCAGGAATTTAACCCAGGGAGCCCTTATCACATGAACCACATCTGCTTCCCTCTTTTTGCAACTTCTATGATTTCATAATAAGTTTGACTTTATGGGGAAAAGAATATCTTTGATGCTCATAATTTCAAGGTAGATTAACATGCTTTCCCTTAGAAGACTGGCTTGGAAAAGGTCTCAACTAAGCAGCAGTAAGAATTATATAACATTCCAAGGATATTTTTCCATTACATTTTCCCTACTAACGTATCAATCACAATAAGTAAACATATAAGGATATGAACAACATGTCAATAACAGCAATGAAAACTACATTGTTTTAAATTGCTGTCCTTGGGTTTACAACACACATTTTTAATTAGTTTGAGTTACCTTCACATAATACTATCCCACTTTATGTCTACTGCAGGTAATGTATAAGAAAATATTTTCAATTCTTTCCTTCTCTCCCTTGCAAGATTACTGTCATTCATTTCACATAATTGTATGCTATAATCAGTGAATTATCATTGTCACTTGTTAAAATTAACTGTTAAGACATATAAGAATATGAAAAATAAAATATTTTATTTCAATTTCATCATTCCAACACTAATGACTTGTCTTTCATAAAGAATATGAAATTTTCTTACATATACATTTTACTTTTTCCCTAACAAACTCTTTTAGGACATGCCAGTTAGCAATAGAATCTTTTTTTTTAAGGAAAATATTTATCCTTCATATTTGAAGCATTCTTTCTTTTAATATAGGATTTTAATGTATAGTGTTTGAATTATAACACATATTGCAAGTAACTATATCTTTTTGTTAAAATTTTCCTTTATTTTTAAAGATCTAGATTATGTATATATTACATTGAAAATATAGTAGATTCCTATATACCCCATCTCTTCCCTCTCCCATAATTTTCCCCCTTTAACAACATCTTTCATTAGTGTGATGCATTTGATATAATTGAAGAACAAATATTGAAGCATTGCTACTACACATGATTAGTTTAGTCATGTTTTACACTTTCAGTGGCACAATTTTATAGGTTTTGACAAAATAGATAATGGCTTGTATCTATCTCTGCAATATCATGCAGAAAAAATCCAATATTCCCCGATACCCCATGCTACACCTATTCTTACCTCTCCCTACCCACAGAACCTCTGGTGACCACTGTCTTTATATCAATGTTAAAACGTTCTTCCATTACTAGAATACTAATGAATCTGCTTTGGTCAATAGTTGCATTCCATCCTTATATTTGTTCATTTCTCATTCTCGAGAATTGAGGATGATGATACTCACTCTGCTACCAACTGAGAGAGGGCATAGATCCCTTGGTGCATATGGATGGAACTGACTTCTTGCAGTTGGAGATGCTCTGCTTTTTGGATGGGCATTGTCCCTAATCATTAGCTTCTTTAATGAGCTCTAAAAACTTGACAGTAGGTATTGCAATTCTGGTGAGATTCAGGGCTCAACAAGACCCCAAAGTTTTAAATTTCTGAGATATATGTTTAATGGTTATCGTGTTAATTACAGGTTCAAATAAAAGGGACAGAAGAACCAATTTAGGAAAATTAAAAATGAGTCTAACTTTGGTATATTGGGGAGACAGGTTATCACGTAATCCAAGGTAGGGCCCACTGATTGGGTGCCAATTTCCTGGGGTAGTCTGCCCTGCATATAGTGTCTAGATATCTCTGGATCAATCAGGAACATCCTGTTTGACATAATGTTTACTGTGGCAATCAGTGAGACCATACTGAGTTGTGCATAAGCATAACCTCTGGAATGACATCCTTACTCACTTTGAAAATTCTTAATCACAATAACTCACTTGTATTTAATATTTCTCCCTTTTCCTCAATGTCTATTTTCCAAATGCATTGATATTAATAGTTTGCACTTGGCAATAATCCCTTGGTGCCAGGGAGACCAGAACCAGGGTGTAATATCCGTTGCTGGGGAGAAAGCGTTAAGATTATATGCTGATCCTGGCTCAAAGAGAGCTTACATATGACCAACAAAGAATCTTGCAGCAGATAACTCTTAGTCAATATATATTACAATGCTAAATTTCAGTATTACAAGAACAAAGCACCGAAGTACAAGCATTAATATACAGGGCTATTGGACTATTCTCCTTCACTAGGCAATACATATATACTCTAAAGATTCTTGCCACTGTATTAGAGAACGTAGCAGGACACCCCAGGACGGGAATTCGATTTTCCATCACCTTGTGTGTGGTTCTCTATCTACTGAGATAATACTCCATGATCACGTGAACGCATTCATATTCCACAGAGGCATGCCCTAGGTGCACTCCTCCCTACACTTGCCCCATCACCATCACCAACACCCTGCCCCTGTGATCCTCCCCTGCCACCATTGCAACCTTTCTACAATCAAAACCTTACCCAAAAAAGCCCAGGTCCGGGACAAATGTAGGGCTCGGTCGGGCCTGCGGGATTGAGTGGCTCCCTGTGCCAGGAGGCAGTGACCCTGCTCCTCTATGGGTGCGGCGCGGCCGTTGGCCTCTTCAGGGACCCCGGGTGCGGGGGGCGTGCTTCAGCGCGTTCGGCGGTTGTGGCTCATTGGAGCAACTGGCCACGGTGGTGAAGGACAAGGCGGTTGTCTTCCTCAAGAGGACGCCGTAGCAGCCCCAGTGAGGGTTCAGCAACGCCGAGGTGTAGACCCGGTGGCTGCATAGCGTCCTTAACTACGCGGCCTACAATGAGCTGGACGACCCCGAGCTCCTGCAAGGCATTAAAGACTAGTCCAACTGGCCCACCATCCCGCAGGTCCACCTCAAGGTCGAGTTCGTGGAGCACGATGACATTCTTCTACAGATGCACTAGAACGAACGGGGACCTGGTAGAAGAATTGAAAAAGCTGGGGATCCATTCTGTCCTGTTAGATGAAGAGAAAGACCAAGACTCAAAGTGAGGGTGGCAAGTGTCCTCACCAAGCAGAACATTCTGCTGTCAGGAGAGGAAGATCTTGATGTCAAAGACTCACTGATAGAAAAGCATTAGCAGTTTTGCGTTTTTAGGCGGCACCTGCTGACACTAATTATCCAGGTCTGTGAGCATTTGGGTGATTTTAGTTTGTCTAGTGTCATGACTAAGAATAATCTATAAAGAATCATAACCACTGCACTGTAATAATTCAATATTCTGATATTGATGTAAACAAAATGTGGTCTTATATTGACATTTACTCTTTGCCTGATTCAGGAATAAAACAAGGGGCTTTTGAGTCATTAGCATTCATGGCTCCTCTACAAGCGTGTCAGTCTGCAAAGATATTATATTCCTTCTCCCCAGTTTTGTAAAATTTTGTCTTAAGGAAATGAGGGCCAAGGAGTAAAATGTTATGTGGAGGAGGGTGATGATTTTTTAAAAAATAAACTGCCAACTCGAGGATACCATGAATGCATGGTTCATTCTGAAGAGCAGTAAGCCTGTAAGGATTTTTTATGCCTGCAATCATTTGTTTTTCTGAATTAAGAGTAATTGTTATAATGGTCTATTAAAAACAAAACAAAACAAAAGTAACCTTCCCCCCAAATAAACCAAAAGTAAATTCTTTCACCCTGGAAGATAGAGTATCTTTTATGTATTTCATCAATTTCTTTTGTATGTTCCCCCAATGTCTTATTTTTTTTCCATTGTGCTTTGAAAAAAGTTTTGGGTTACAGAAAAGTCACATAGAAAATAAAGAAGATTTGCATATACAATAGTTGTGAATATCAAATGAGATACAATATGTGATAGCCTAGTTCAGTGTCTGGATATTCAGGAAATAACATTCTCTTTCCCCTCCTCCCCATCATAAAACAAATGAAATCAGTCCTTGAACTTTGGAAGTACTTTAAAATGAAAAGACATTATATTTTATCAGCATACATGTCAGCACGATTCTGAATTGTTTCCCAAGTATGTTTTCTTTTGTAAAATAAGTACTTTATTGTGTTTAGAGTACACATGAGGTTTCATTTTTGTTCAGTGTTTCTTGCTTTCCATTGGGAAAAGTTCTCTCTGAGGAATGAAACCCCAGAAGATATCCCCAGAACATGGATTATAATACACATTGTAGTTTACACTCTCTCCCACTCCATTCTGTAGCTTATGGCAGGCTATATAATGGCTTGTATCTGCCTTTGCAATGTCTGGGCAATGTTCTTTTGCTAACTATATGCACATATGTGCATGTGCAGTCACTCAGTCTCTCTGTTTCTCTCTCGCACACATAGACACTCACACATACAAATTGCTCAATTTCAAATAGACAAAAAAGCATGAAGATATCCACAACAAAAACACATTTAATATTTTTTTGAAAATGATGGTTCAAAAGAAGGCTTGAGGAGATGTCATATTTACAAGACAGATGAAAGTCAATGGAGACTCTAAAGAGAACAGTTCTAATTATTACTTTAAAAGGTAAAGATACAGTGGGCCCTGTGAGGATGATGTGAACCATTGTCTATGAGGTGCAGAGGTGCCCAAAGATGTACTTACCAAATCCAATGGATGTGTCATGATGATGGGAACGAGTGTTGTTGGGGGGGGGAGAGGGGGGTGGGGGGGTGGGGTTGAATGGGACCTCACATATATATTTTTAATGTAATATTATTACAAAGTCAATAAAAAAAATATTTCCTAAAAAAAAAAAAAAGGTAAAGATACAGAATTACATTCAAGATCATAAGATAAAGCACTGCTTTAAAGTTAGGTGATAGAGGAAAAGGAAATTGATTTTAGAATACTTTGATTTGGGTAAAGGATCAATCTCTGCTAAATGCGTCTATTATTTGAAGATGTTGAATCACATTGCTTTTATATTTCCCCCCCTATAATCTCTTCATTAAAGCCACAAACATGTCTTCTCACAGACTAAGTATTAATTACCATTTTGTTAGGACTCAAAATTTCAATCCAATAGCCATCCAGATCTTGAATAAATGCCAGACTTTCTACTTTACCATTGTCTGGTTTCTTCACAAATTTGACCCCCGGTTCTTCAAGTCTTTTACAAGCACCACGTATATCAGGAGCAACAATGCAAATATGAACAAATCCCCAAGAATCTGAATCACGAGTCAGCTCAAGGGTAACGTTTCTGAGAATGCACAGGCTACTCTAATTTTAATCTTTTGGGATGCCAAAGACACACATACACACACGTACTCTAAATCATCATCAAATATATTATCCTATTTCTCCAAGACCCAGAAATCATAGGCCCATAAATCTAAGTGTGAAAATAGGAGATACACTGCTAATAATTGGCCAGTTGTAATCTACTAGAGAAGTGTTTGTCTCTTGTCTCTGTGACCTTAAGCTCTGCTGGTCTAGACTTCTTAATTCCATAGGGAAGAATATTTCCCCCAAGAAATGTGGCAAGGATTCCACTGAACTGGAAATTAAGACAGTTACCAAGCACACTTTGGATCATAATTCTGCCCAATTAACATCAAAAAGAGAGTTACTGTACTACCTTGAGTAATTGATGCAAGTTACCAGGTTGACATTAGGCTGCTTTTTTATATTAGAAATAAGTGGGAGGATGTCTTGAATACATGTGTTCAGATAGTGTGTCTCTTAGTATTACCATGTTCTGTGATGAAAACTAATGAAAAACAACCCAATTAAAGAGGACTACTAAATGTCTCATTCCATTAAGGGACAGGGTTTTAGGTCACTTTACTGGTTACATAACCACAATAACCTAAGGATATTGCTGAGGCCAAAGGGAATGGGCAGTGAGATATGGTAGTACTAAGCACCAATTGCAACTATATGTCAAGTCAAAGCAATGGGTAATAAAAATATTAGTATACATTATTTAAAATGTTATGGATATGCTTTTTGTGCGTGAGTTCTTATATCTTTGTTTTCATGTCCTTCTTTTCCTTATCTTATAGGGAATGCTGTATAAATTTTATTTCACGGTATTTTAAGTTAAAATCATCAAGTTTAAGGGGGCATATCACCCAAGATTTTGAATCCTCTTCTGGGGCAAGGGTTAGTGTATCATTGGCTATATGCAAAAGAATTGTATCATGTTAAGAGTAAGTTTGACATTGCTCTTGTCTTGTTTGGAAGTTATGTTTTATGTACATGCATCTGTATTCAGATTTGACAAAGGATAGCCCATGGTTGTGAATTTTAGGTGCTGACTTGGAGAGGTTCTGGTGCTCACCTGTTTATTCAAACCCTGGCCAAGATATTGCTGTGGCGATATATTGTATGCATGATTATGTTCTACAAACTGTTTACTTTAAGTATATTACTCCTTCAAAACATAAACCAATAAATGCAACAAATAAACAAAACTAAGTTTTCCAGAAGTAGAAGACATTCTCCATCAAGTCTAAAACTCCCCTCTCTTTCCTTAAATTTATTTTTAATTGTATTTTTTTAAAGATACATAGATCACAAAAAATGTTACATTAGAAAATATAAGAGGTTCCCATACACCCCACACCCCATTCCTCCGACATCAACAACCTCTTTCATCATCATAGCATATTCACTGCAACTGGTGAATACATTTTGGAGCACTGCTGCACCACATGGACAGTGGTCTACATTATAGTCTACACTCTCCTTAATTCCACCCAGTGGGCCATGGCAGGACACACAATGTCCAGCATCTATCCCTGTAGCAACCCACAGGACCACTCCAAATTCCAAAAATGCACCCAAATCATATCTCTTCTTCATGCTCCCTACCATCTGCAGCTACCGTGGCCACTTTCTCCACATCAATATTACAATTTTTCCCTTACTAATTACAATAGTCCCTCAGCAAAACACATTTTGGAGCACTGCTGCACCGTATGGATAATAGTTTACAGTGTAGTTTACACTTTCCCCCAGTACATTCAGTGGGTTATTTTCAGCCTGCTGACTTCCCTAAGAAATTTGGAACCAAGGTTTCGACATCATTCTTAATATAGTTTGTCCACCCTACAGTATTTAGCTTTCCATATCGAATTTAGACTTGCAATCTCAATCACTTATTCAATTTGCTTAAAATACATATCTTTCTTTTATGTACATGGGCATATATTTTTACTTTCTGTTTCTCTGGAGATCACTCACTAATAGACATATCCACACATTGATATAATTATAATCAATATTTGATGATTCCTTTCAGTTAAACTATGACCTATGTTTAAATCCCCAAAGGATTTCCTACAAGAAAACCCTTCTGAAATTTCCATGTACACCTTCACACCAACCCAAGGAGTTCTGTTTCTCCTCACATTCAAGGCAGAGAAATACATAGGAAATTATGGTTGCTCATATAGATTCAATTCTACTTTGCCTCCTCCAATATCAGGTGGCCTCTTTTCCCTGGGAGTACTGGGAGATTTCCCATTTGTCACCATGAAAAGTGTACTCAGTTTATATGCCTATTGCTGATTTTCATTTTTCTGTTTCAGCACCAAGCAATATGATTGGTCAGGTGGAGATTAAATTCCCCCACTCATGCACTGTTAGGTCCGTAGCTAAGGAATGAGAGTTCCTGGCACTTGGTGCTCCTGGGCAGGAGAGTTGTGAATGTTGTGAAAGATCTGACATATCCATCTCTATTGGGATAAGTCACTCCCCTCTATTGCTGATCACAGAGTCACATATTGAATAGACCCTGTGAGGGAAAAAAATATGTGAGTTCAAAAGAATTTTTTTCTTCTTGAAGGATGTTCTTGTGGAAGTTCTGATTGCAATCTGCTCACATAGAAGCCACCAAATTCCAGCATAAATGATCATTCTGTGGAGTTTCCTATTGCCCGTAGAACATTATTATCATGCATAAAGCACCATTTGCCATGAGCCTCCTGTAATAAAGAGTTACAGACAATGAAGTACATATTTTCTCATGAAAACATTACAGTACACATATAATCTAACTTTCCAAAGTACTCTGTGATTGTCTCTTTATCTTGTCTCCTGGTTTTCACATATTATATTGTCACTTATTTTATCAAGGACAAATGTCAAGGTGAAAAAGAAATTGAAAAAACATAAGCATATTCTGAAGGCAAACTGATAAACTGCTTTCAGAAGAAACAGATGCAAAATGTTCTTTTGGTTTAAAATTGGCCATAAAGATAAAAAAATGCACACACATGTAAAAATGAATGCAATAATATTACATATTATGAAAAAATAGAGTGGCCATCAAGAATGTTAAATGAAAATGCTATAGTGCTTTGATGATTTTAATTTTTTGTTTTAAATTTTATTAAGAATCTAAGACAAAACAAAAAGACTTAAAATACAAAATTTTAATTTTACTTCTAAACAAACATGAAATCTACACCAAGAGGTAAAATCAGTATTTACTAATATTTATGAGTAAAGAAGAATGACTAAAATGAATTCACAATAATTATTTTTTACTAGCCTCTGATTTGCATATCTTTCCTTCCTGCTTTACTTGGAGTAATACACAGAATTTCATCCTCATCAACATTTTGCAACTAGGAGCTTTAATTTCAGAGAAGCTTTTTTCTTTCAACATAGTTCATTTGTTCATTCAGGAAATACATAAGCACCTGCCTTTTGGGCTTTGATGATGTGAGGCACAAAGATGAGTCTATCAGAGATCCTGTCTTAAGATGATTAGGGGAAAAAAACACTAATAAATAACCAATAAATATAATATTATTTAAGTTTATAAACTGATACAGTATGAGAAGTATAGATAAAAATACAAAGGTAGGGGCACTCCAAGGAAGGACAGTGTAGCAGTTTGATATTATTGTTGAATTCCAAAAAGAAATATTGGATTATGTTTGTAAACTGATCTTTTCCTCTGGGCATATTAAATTATACTGGAGCCATAGGGTTACTTGTTTAATAATCATGTAAACCTCTTGTGACAGTTGGACATTGAGTCCCTGCCTTTTGGTGATTGGGGATTCACAGATAAAAGGCATGGTGAGGGACAGGGTTAAAAGTTTTTGCCATTGGAGTTTTCATGTGGGAGTTTGAGGCTGAATCCTTAAGCTGGAGCCCCAGTAAGTAAGCTCACAGAGGAAAGGGAAGTAAGCCCCTGGAAGTGACCAACCCAGGAAGCCTGAAACCTCACAGACATTGGCAGCCATCTTGCTCTAACACGTGAAACTAGACTTTGGTGAGGAAGTAACTTATGCTTTCTGTCCTGGTATCTGTAAGCTCCTACCCAAATAAAAACCCTTTATAAAAACCAACCCGTTTTTGGTGTTTTGTATCAGCACCCCTTTGGCTGACAAATACAGAGGAACTATATTCAGTTACAGGAATTGAGGAATGCTTAGAAGGACAGCATTTGGACTGGTTATGGACTCTTCTTTCCTCATAAAGATTTCAAAATGGGCCCAATTGAATGATTATTTTGTAAATGATCAACACAGTATTTGTATTTCATTCTTTATTTTGTTAATGTTATATTAAAAAAAATATGAGGTCCCCATATACCCCCCACCCCCCTCACCTCACTCCTCCCACATCAACAACTTCTTTCATCATTGTGGCACATATATTTGACCAATAAAATTAAAATTAAATTACATTTGTAAAAGAAGCCTAACAACTTAAAGAAAGGAAGAGAATATTTTCAACAAATGATGCTACATTCAAATTAAGTAAATTAGTAAATTAGACACTTACCTTTCACAAAACTTAATACAAAAAGGTTCAAATACCTATATAAAAAGTACAGATATATAAAACTTATACAAGATAAAATAGGTGAAAGTCCAGGGGTCTGGGGCATAGGCAAATATTTTTTATTTACAACAGCACAGGAATAATTCATGAAAAAGTGATAGTGTGTATTTTACTGAAAGTAAATTCTCTTCTTTACTGAAGACTAGGTAAAGGGAATGAAAATTCAAGGCACACCCTTTCTTTTAGAAAATTCTTGCACAACTCATAACTGACAAAGGACTTGTATACAAAACGTAGCAACACAAACAATACTGTTAAAATTGTGAAAAAGCTCTGTAAAGGCACCTCATCAAAGAAAATAAGAACAGGTGAAAAATAATATGAAAGGGAAATTAGAGGGGAAGGGTTAAGCAGTTGGTACCACCGCCTCCCCTTTTCCTCTGAAGATTGAGAAACTTGGAGAGGTCTTATCTTCTGGGTAGAGCTGGACTCATCAGCAACTATTCCATCAGATTTGACCTCAAGAAGCTTCAGCAAAAAGTGCCAGAAATCACAGCATTTTGTCCACCCAGATTTCTCCAGCCAGAGGTCTCAGCCTGAAAAGGGCTTCTCAGAGCAGCATTCAGTCTGGGCAATGATGCCTGTAGGACTCTTCTAGCTGGCCTGAGCAGGGGAAGATACCTTGTAAGTTAAAGCTCTGTGAAACAGAGATTTGAGAAGGAACGTATTATGAAAAGGACAGCAAATTTCTCATAGAAATAGTGGAAATCAATGAAAAACTTGCAGAAGCTCAAATAAATTGACTACATTGACAGGGATGTTTGTGTTGTGCCACAGTGTTATCAGGCAGTGGCTTGATACTGAGAATAAGGCATGAACAAGAAAGACACAGCCCAGGCCTTTGTGGAGTTTATACATTGGAGTTCCACTTGTCCAAAATGGAATTAATGGGGTCCCCTCTCACCATTCACCAGGATTACTTCCTAACGTTCCTCCCCCACAATTACCTGCTAAGGTCTGGCTAAACAGGAAGAATATACTAACAATGTGAGCAAAGCTTTCCAACAGAATGCATTTGAAAAAGCCAAGGAAATTTTTACAAAGATGAAATATTTTTAACTATAGAAGATCAAATTAAAGAAGATTTCACTCTAATGGTGGAGAATTTAAAAGTTTCATATATAAAGTCCTCGTATAGTTTTTTGAAAAAAAGGAATATGAAAAGATACTTAGCATCGTTTGTCATCTGGAAATTGCAAAATAAAACAACAAGATGCCATTGCTCAAGCATTAGAAAGGCTAAAATTATTTGAAAAATTATTTTAAATTAATTTAAATAATTAAGCTATTTTCTCATAGAAATAATGGAAACCATTATTTCTACCATGTGCTGGTAAGTTGAGGACACCACCACTGCTGGTGGAATCAAAGGGGCACAGCCATGTTGGAATGCACTTTGACAGTTTCTTACAAAGTGAAATGGAACTTTACTAGAGAAACCGGTAAATGTGCTCCTGTGTATTTACTCAACTGATTTGAAAATAAATGACCACAATAAACCTACACATGAATGATCATATGTTTTTCATTCATTATCATGAAAAACTGAAAGCAACAAAGGTGCTCTTCAACACCTGCATCGATAAAAAATATGGTACAACCATATGATGGAATATTATTGTTGTTTCTATCGTTTAAAGTCTCGTATTGCTCAATATTCTCTGAAATTATCTCAACTTAATCTTGTAAATTTTTACCCAAATTTCCAATATTATTTAATATATCTAAGTGCATTCTCTTTCCTATCTGCATTTTTCTTTTATAGCATTCTTTTCTGTTTCTGGACAGGAGGTCAGTTTTATTTTGCTTTCTTATTCTTTTTTTCAATAACATCAAAATTTAATTTATTTTAATAATTCATTATAAGATTTTTATTCCATTTCTTCCTGTACTTCCCGGTTATTTCCTATCCAAGAATTTATTTGCTTATCCTTGTTTTTTATCTGTATTTTGTTTAGCATATTTCTTCTAAATTTGTAATAATGTTAATGCTTCATAATTAGAAAAAATCAGAAAGAAAAGAAAAAGAGAATTAGTATATGTCATCAACATTTTGTATTTTTGGAAAGATCTGGAAGGAACTTGCATTTAACCATATTATTTTTATACATCTCATATTGACCAGTTTTAACAAAAATACATTTTATCACTTCATGCCAGGCAACATTAAGAGTGGCTGATATCCCCAGGAAATTTCTGTATTGAAAACAGACTGGATATCTCACTGTCCAGGTTGTGAAAATTCTGGTAGCCCTCCTCTCTCATTGCACATTGCCTCTAAGTTCACAAAGTTTCATGTCCCTGAGCACAGAAGCAATGCCACCCAAATCATGAAAGAAAAAAATTTCCATTACATTGATAGACTAAATAATTCTTTTTGTGTTGTAGAGACAGGTAGGTTTCGATTTAGGATCAAATACCAATTGTTTCTCAAAGATTTAGGTTCCGCAAAATAGAGATCCACCTTCCTCCACATCATCTTTCCTCAATATTCTCATGTACCCTTCAGACCACTTCTTCCATTTACATCAGGGCAGAGAACCACTCTTGGCTCTGAGAAGCCAGTTAATGGTGCCATCAGCTCAGATCCTGGAGGCTGAATTCACAGACAAGGATCTGGTCTGAGCCACCTGTCATTGTTCCTCCTTGGAAAGGCAGGGTTGGGAGGGTCTGAGGAGCATTGGAGTCCAGGCCTCCTCCTCATATGAGCAGAGCTCCTCCAACAATTGAGTGTTGGGGTCAAGAATCCAGGGAATGGTGAGGATCCCTTGCTCTGTGCAGACAAAACAGGCACTCTGAGATCAGAGCAGGGCAGGGTGAAGTGTGTGATTGGAGTGCCCCTGCTAAGCATTTTTTCCATCCATATACCCTTACTCTGTGTCCACTTGTTGATGGAACTGGCCTTGCCTCTCCTTGAGGGTGATGAAATCTTGGACCTCTAAAATCTGAGAACTGCTTTGCTCTGCTCTCTATCCTTGACTCCCATCCTAAGCTTAGATGCAGAATCTTTACAGTTAGGACACATTCTTTCACGGTGGGCCTCCTTCTAAGGCATTAACACAGATGAGATAATTTTCTTTTATCAATGCTTAGAAATGATTCCTAACATTATCAACTTCTGTGATTGGAGACCCTGGGGAAAGGGTGACCAGTGACCTGGTTGAACAAGGCATAGGTACTGTGCTGTGCAGACTCCATGTTGTGGACCCCAAACTCCATCCTGTGGGATGATAGCAGCTCTCTGTGCACAGACTGCAGAACCCCTCACTAGAGGCACAGATCTAGATGAAGGCATGGGCAGGGCTGGTGCCAAGTAAAGCAGGGCCAGACTGAGTCATCAGCCACCCAGCACAGGTGCACCTTGAAACCTAGTAACTCACCAGCTCAGCCTCTTATATCCACAGAGACCTCAGATGCAAATCAACCTGGGTCATCACAAAAGAAATCCCCATCACAGGCTGGGCCTGTGTGGTGGCTCTTCATCCTCCAGATGGCCATGCAGATGCTGGGACTCCTCCTCTGCCTGCTGGCAGCTCCCCTAGGTGAGGGTCTTGGGGTTCAGGAGTTCACAGGGGCTTGATTGTGGGGTAGGACAGATTCACAATTACTCTCCTTTTCCCCAGGTGTCCTGTCTGAGCTCACCCTGAAGGAGTCAGGCCCAGGGCTGGTGAAGCCCTCAGAGACCCTCTCCCTTACCTGCTCTGTCTCTGGGGGCTCTGTCACCAGTAGTTACTACTGGAATTGGATCCGCCAGAGCCCTGGAAAGGGGCTCGAGTGGATGGGATACTGGAGTGGGAGTACAAGCTACAACCCAGCTTTCCAAGGCCGCATCTCCATCACTGCTGACACTTCCAAGAATGAGTACTCTCTGCAGCTGAGCTCCATGAGGACTGAGGACACTGCAAAGTATTACTGTGCAAGATACACAGTGAGGGGAAGTCAGTGTGAGCCCAGACAAAAACCTCCCCTGCAGGAAGGGGATGGGCTGCAGTGGGTGCTCAGCACCAACAAGGACAGGACTCAGCCCCAGAAGCAGGTGCAGGAAGGGGAAAGTTTTCCTGCCAGTATCTTTAGTTTCCTTTCCCCTTAGTCTATTTCCCAAGGGACTTGCCTGGATTGTCCTTCATCAGTCCCCAGTGCAATGCCAGGAAGATTCAGAGACTGCATTTATTTCACTTCTAGAGGGAAATGAGGTCACTGCCCCTGCATCTATATGCCCTTTTTTTGGTCTTTGACTTAGCTCCCAGTGTGACCTTTTTCAGCTTATTTGAACTAGTAGGGCAAGCACCTCATGAAACCCACAGTCTGTGATAAAAATCCTTTATGAATTGTAAATATTAAATATAATTTAGGGAAAAAATGAGTAGCTAAACATTGATTTTTTTATTTGAAAAGTAGATTTAATTTTTAAATTTTTATTATTACTTTAAAAGAATCATTAGATTACATAAACATTACACAAATGTAGGGGTTTCTATTTTATTTTTATTTTTATTTTATTTTTTTATTCATTTTTTAAAAATATTACATTAAAAAAATATGAAGTCCCATTCAACCCCACCGCTCCGACCCCCCACTCCACCCACAGCAACACTCTCTCCCATCATCATGACACATCCATTGCATTTGGTAAGTACATCTCTGGGCATCGCTGCACCTCGTGGTCAATGGTCCACATCATAGCCCATACTCTCCCACGTTCCATCCAGTAGGCTCTGGCGGGATCTACAATGTCCCGTAATTGTCCATGAAGCACCAACCAGGACAAATCCAAGTCCTGAAAACGCCTCCACATCTCATCTCTTCCTCCCATTCCCCGCACCCAGCAGCCAACATGACCACTTTTTCCACACCAATGCCACTTTTTTTCGATTATTAACCACAATAGTTCATGAATAGGATATCATTAAGTCCACTCTAATCCTTACTGTATTCCTCCTTCCTGTGGACCTTGGCTTGGCTGTGTCCATTCCACAACTATGTCAAGAGGGGGCTTAGATTCCACATGGATACTGGATGCAATCCTCCTGCTTTCAGTTGTAGGCACTCTAGGCTCCATGGTGTGGTGGCTGACCTTCTTCATCTCCATGTTAGCTGAGTGGGGTAAGTCCAAGAAACCAGAGTGTAGGAGCCGAAGTCTGTTCAGGCTCAGGCCCTGGCTATCATATTGTCAGTCCAGAGATTCAGATCCCTTGGGTATATATTAAACCCCAGCATTAACTACAGTTCTGGTAAAAGTAACAGGAGAGACTTGTGAAAAAGGATCACATCTGAGTCCAGCTCCATCACACAGAAACACAAACTCCAAAGAATGGCCAACTGACATGGCACTGAACTCCTTCTGCCATGACCATAGAACCTGTGGGTCTCTGTAGCCCTCAGAAGAACCAATACCCTGGGTTGTATCTAATTTATCTGTCTCTGGGACTCTGCTCATTTGTGCATAAGGACAACCCCTCTGATAACCTCCCGGCTCTTTTTGGAGACTCATAGCCATATAAACTCATTTGTCCTTTTCATTTCCCCCTTGATTCAGGTCAAAAAGCATTTTCAACTCCTGGTATTATATGTAGACTGAGATATTCTGCTGGTCCGAGTTGACCCTTTTATTCAATGTGATTTTCTATTTACATCATCACCTGGTACTTGGTAATAATCCCTCGGTGCCAGGGAGGTCCATCCCTGGGAGTAATGTCCCACGCTGGGGGGAATTCAACAGATTTACATGCTGAGTTTGGCTTAGAGACTGGCCACTTTTGAGCAATATGGAGGCTCTCAAGAGGTAACCCTTAGGCACCCTGCAGCTCTAGGCCTAGTTCTTATATCAGGTGCACAAGCTTATAAGCATAGTCATTAGTATCAAGGACTCATTGTTGGACATTCCTTCTTTTTTGGCCTTTACCTTTGCACTTGGGGGATTGCTGCTGTTCCTTTAAGGAACTCTGATAGAGCTCTCCTGGCTAGGAACTCAGCATTCCCTCCATTTTTGTTTTTAATTTTAAGCACTATGAAAATATCCAAACAATTTTATGTACCTTGGATATATGCCATGGAGAACTCCCTGCCAACCATGTGTCCCCTGTCAATAACATCTCACACCTGTATTCCTCCCCTGCCATTGTTGAACCTCTCTGTGACCCAAAACTTCTTAAAAAATGAAGCCCAATAGATTGCCAGCTTCCATTAATAGTAAAATGTAATACAGTGATGAATTTAAAGGTTAGATATACTTTTAAATCTGTTCTGTATAAGCAATCATGTCATCTGTGAATATTGAGGGATTTATTTTCCTTATCTTTATTAATGTATTTACTTGTTCTCACCTCAGTGAAACTGTCAACTAGAATCTGTGTCTGAAGTCATGCTTGGCCATTAACTGTGAAATTCATTCATTGTAAATAGATTTTATTAGATTATCTTTATTTTTATTAGTGATTTTTAAAACAATAACCACTTACAGTTATGTGAAGAAAAAGGAAATCTGGTTGTGACAATAATCTCTTGTAGATACACATATTTGTTTTACCTAAATTCTTTTGTGTTTCTACATCTAATTCTGCAAGAGACATAGGTTTGCAGTTTATTTCTCTTGGGACAAGTTTGCCAGATTTTACCAAATTAATCTTTTATTTTAAAAGATTTATTTATTTATTTCTCTCCCATTACCCCCAACCCCCCACCCCAGTTGTCTGTTCTCTGTGTCTATTTGCTGTGTCACCTTCTTTGTCCACTTCTGTTGTTGTCAGTGGCACGAGAATCTGTGTTTCTTTCTGTTGAGTCATCTTGTTGTGTCAGCTCTCCGTGTGGGCAGTGCCATTCTTAGGCAGGCTGCACTTTCTTTTGCCCTGGACAGCTCTCCTTATGGGGCACACTCCTTGCGCGTGGGGCTCCCCTACGTGGGGGACACCCCTGTGTGGAATGGCACTCCTTGCGCTCATCAGCACTGTACATGGGCCAGCTCCACACATGTCAAGGAGGCCGGGGTTTGAACTGCGGACCTCCCATGTGGTAGACGGATGCCCTAAGCACTGGGCCAATTCTGCTTCCCAGGCAAATTCTTCTTTAAAATGAATTTTCCTTTCATTGCAGTTGCAAGAGAAGGCTCAACTAATATCCCACCAACTAGGGTCATCAATCCATGTGCATTATTCCAATAGTGTCAAGGGATCTCTCTATTCTTGACACAAATTCTTTATAAAGTAAGGGAGACCAGGAACAGCAGTATATAGGGTGGTTGATAAGTTTGACAATGGGTATTACCCAGAACCTTTCTCCAGACACAGAGAACATTCTTCACCCACTTCCCACAATGCTCAGATAGCAATGTAGAGAGGCACCTTGGAATGATCTGATATGGATTTTATTGGACAAGAGAGATCCTGAGATTAGGACTTTGGAAAACATTTTCTGAAGTCCTGAATACTTACAAGACATGCATTCCCTTTCCTTCTCACCACTTTGTATTTGTGGGGAGAACAAAGATTTATAGCTCAAGCTAATCCTTAGACTAGAGTAGGATATCCATGTCATCTGAGCTAGTTTCTTTTTCAGGTCCTTAGCAGCTTTCATTGGTGATGAGTCCACAGCATAAAAGTATCCAGACAATGCCAATTTTGAGAAAAGGAAGGGGTGACAGAATAGCTCTGTGCTTCAAGTTGCAGGAATCTTTTTCTACCTGCCTTTCCTGGGATCTAGAGGCAGGGAAGAGAGGAGCCCTATTAGCCCATACAGAGAAAGACATGCTAAAGGCACATGTTTATGAAAATCAGCTCCTCTCCTTTCCCTTCAGCTGCTGAAGAAGAGCCCACCTATGCCTCTGTCCTTCATCAGGGACCACCACCATGGGCACTATGCCGATCTGGGCTTCCCTCCTCATCACTGTCAAAGGTAACCTTCCTCTTGTATCAGGTTCAGCTGTGACTACTCTACTTGGGACTGTTCTGACTCTGGTTCCTCTTTATTTGCAGGGTGTCCTGTGTGAAGTTCAGTTGGTGGAGTCAGGGAGAGATGTGAGAAAGCCTTGAGGTTCTCTGAGCCTCTTTTGCAAAGCATCTGGATTCACCTACGCTGATTTTGCAATGAACTGTTCTTGCCAGACTCAAGGGCAGGGACTGATGTGGGTGATAGGAGTGAGTAAACCAACTGGAAGTTCTCAGTAGTACTCTCCATTAAGGGGGATTCACAATCTCCAGAGACAACACTACAAACACACTCTCTCTTAAAATGACCAAACTAAAAGAAGAAGACATGGCTATTACTGTGTGGGACCCACAGTGAGGGGAAGTCAGGTTGAGTCCAGACAAAAACCTCCCTTTAGGGCATGGGAGGGTGCTGGGCTGCAGGGGGCATTCATGACCACCAGAGTGTGCCCAGGGACCTTCTCAGGGGCAGGTGCAGAGTGGAGTGAGTTGCCTCTTACACGCTGGGGTTTCTTGTTCCTGCCTAGCAAAATCTCTCCGAGGATCCCTTGTGGTTTCTTCCTATTTAACTCCATGATTTCCCTCATCTTATAATGGTCCTTGTTGAATCAGGCCTCATTTCAATTTTCAGCGTTTCAACATTTTTAGGCTTGTACTATCGATATCTTTCAGAAGGTTGTTGCTGATCAGGGAGTCAAGTAATTTCATTACAAACTTCAGTCCTATGCCAAAATTTTTGCTTTTTCTACACTCCCCCGGTCATGTCTAATAATGTGATTATATCAAGAGACTAGTGTGCATTAGAATGGTATGCTTCATTCTTCTCTTTTTATTTGTCTTTCCTGGATCTGAAAAAAAATTTAATGGTATGTATCCTCCAGAGATCTTTGGGTCCTGGGGTTTTAGTTCTCAGATAGACTCTCCAAAATTCACTTTTCTGTCATGGCCAGGGAAGGAAGTATCATGCATGGACGATTAATTTTCCTCATTCTCTATGCAAAGAAACATGTATACATTATCAACTTGTCATGTGAATCAGCTTCTTGTCTACATTCTCACTCACCCAGCTGAGTTTGGCTGGTATCTCTACTCCATGGAATATATTATAATAGATATGTGTATCACATTGTGAATATCCAATCACCTGTTGATTGACAAAGGATTATTTCCTTATTTTGTCAATTTTTAATAATGCCATTGTAAACATTTGTGTGCAAAGACCTGTTCGAGTGTCTGATTCCAATTCTATTATATCTAGAAGTGGAATTGCTGGGTCATATCACCAATATGATTTTTTTTTTTTTTACTGCACAAAGATCCAAAGACACCACACTGCATTTAGCTATCATATCTCCTAATCACCCTTGTGAGGGATAGCTTGGATATTATGTAGTTTTTCAGTGGACTATTATATAAATGGAAAGTGAATCAAGGTGGTTGAAAATGCTATTCATATTATCCATTTCTACCCTTATTAACTTCCTAATTATTGAACAATTACAAAGGGTGGAGTGTCAAAGTCTCCAACTAAAATGTGGATTTGTTTATTTCAATTATCAGTTTCATGAATGCTTATTTAGAGAATTTACCACTTTTTCATTACGTAATTTCTCTATTACTAATAATCCTTAATCTTAATTTTGGATACTACACTTTGCTCAAAATTGATATTGAGACACACACTTTATGTCCATGTTTTCAAGGTGTGTATATATATTATATACATATACACATACACACACACATCAATCTACCTACCTACCCAAATTTTACGTTTTACCATTTGATGCATTTAAATTTAAAGTAGCTTTCTTGTAAGCAACATATAGCAACAATAATAATTTAATGCATCAAATAAAAGTGATTGTAATATTAATTAAATTAATTTTCACTTTTTCTAACTTTGTTGTTGCTATAAATGTAAGAGCAAACTTTTCTCAGATTTCTATATAATCAAACTGAGCAGTTGCTTTTTCTATGAACACTGAAACCTGGAAACTTTCTGAGTACTCATGTACCCGTGAAAAGATAAATATAATTTTTTTTAAGTAACCATTGGAACAGCACTCAGCAACAAAATCAATGAATGCCTCGTATCCACTATAAAGTGTTCAAGGTAAAATATTTATTCTGAAAGATAGAAACTTAAGTAAAGAATATACTGTAGTATTAATTTTTTATAAATTTTGGAAAATGCAGACTAAATAAATAAAATTAATATCGATTGATATCTTGGGACAGTGTAGGAAAGGGAATGATTTAGAGAAAGGAATTAAATATGTAAGTTTAATGGGTAAACACATATGTTATTACTTACCAGACTGGAAATAACAAATACATGCACTTTATTGCATGTAATTTATATCTCAAGAAGGCTGTTGCAAATAAATCAATGCATCTGTGCAAAAGCAGCAATATAAAGACATAATGACATTTGAAATATCAGGGACTCCTACAAATTAATCTGCATGAACCCTGGAAGTCTATGTTCTTTAAGTAAAGATTGGAATGTAGCAAAATCACACTATTATTGAGAGGGAGGTTCTGAAGCCTCACATAGAATGTCACATGATGGACTTTTGCTGGCTCATGGGAGCAGTCCAGTCTAGGAGTGGGGAGCCCAGGCCCAGACACTGGGACTTCCCACCAGATATGAGCAGCCCAGGTGTGGCACTACAGCTCTGCTAGAGGGACCCCAGCCTTGGTATGCCCAGGTGCTCTAATTCAGTCATGGACAAAAGCAGACCATTTGCAATGAGTTTATTTTTCTAACCTGAGTTTTCTTCCTACAATTTTGAAAATAATTTTATGGATAACAACAAATACTGACTATATGAATGCACTTGAATGAAAAACTTGCTATGTGTGACATTTTCCTGATCAGGATGTCTTTGTGCCTGGACATGTCCAGTGTGGGGTACAGATGTTGGAGTCTGGGGAGATACTTCGTACAGTCAAGAGGGCCTCTGAGACTCCCCTGTGCAGCCCCTGACTCCAACCTCAGTAGTAACTGACCAGACTGGTACTGAAGACTCTCAGAAGGGGTCTGGAGCGATGGAATTTAGATGAACTATGCAGACTCTGTGAAGGCCCAGTTCACCGTCTTAAGAGGGAAGACCTAGAACGATCTGTATCTGCAAAGAGATGGTCTGAGAGTGAAGGATATGGACTTTTATCACTGACTAAGACAGTGGAAAGAGGCAAAGTGAGCTTAGACACAAACCTCCTCAATAAAGTGGCCACCAGGGGGCACTTAGGACCCACAGCTCAGGATGCCCACTGTCATCTGGAGATTCCTCTAAGCGCCTATGTGTCCTCCTCTCCCAGGAAACAGGTGTTCTGACAATTGTTCTGTGTCCCTGAGGATGTTTGGAGAGTTGAACAGTTGAGAGCAGAGTCAGAAGCTTTGATGCCCACAGGCTCTGTTGAACCCAGAAGAGCCTGGCAAGGTGCTGCAGCTTCACCCCAACTAAACCAGCCACACTGACCACAACTGTAGCTCAGCCATGCATGGTCATGAGGCCTGATGAGGACAGAGTCTCCTTTCTCACCTTAGATCAGCCCACATTTCCAGCTCTTAAATAGAAGGCTTAGATAAACCCTGTTAATCTGTCTCATTCTGCCTCTGTTAACTTTATGCAGACATTGAGGTTATTTGCTATGTAATTCACTTGACTAATACTCAAGAGTCAGGTTGCAGTGTGCTGCTTTCAAGGCTGTGTTCCTGAAATGATTATGGAAAAAGGAATTTTAGAAACAAAAGGATCAAAATTGGTCAATATACATGTGAGGTCACCGAGGCTGAGGGACCTGACCTGCCCCAGCGACACAGGTGTGACATGCCAAGGGCAGGACATGGGCAGGTGTCCCTTGTTCAATTGTGCAGGACAGAGGTGAGAACAGAGGTGCAGCTAACGTAGGCTCCCACATTCTGGTTCCCGGGGTGATGCCAACACTAATAGCTATTGATAGTAGTAAATAACTCTAGGTTAGTACCCTAAAATTCACACAGTTTATGCTCTGATACCTATTATGTGTCTTCTCACACGGAAGTTCATAGGTATGAGGGAAAATTCTTAGGGTTATAGGGGAAGAAGGGATGGAGCTCTGCTGGGCTCTGTCCCTCTGACTTCTATGATCTCAGCCATGACCCCAGCTTCAGTGTCACAGGCCTCAGAAGGGCAGCTCCAGGTGATAGTCAAGGGGCTTGACTCCTGGGCAGGGAGCTACCTGTAGCCATTGTGACCACATCCCTCCTGCAAACCATTCACTTTGCTGCTATCATGACTAGAAACTGCATGTTATTTCCCCAAATGTAGTGGGAAATATTTTCACTGTATTAAAACTTCACTTGTGGGAAGCAGACTTGGCCCAGTGGATAGGGCATCTGCCTACCACATGGGAGGTCCCCGGTTCAAACCCTGGGCCTCCTCGACCCGTGTGGAGCTGGCTCATGTGCAGTGCAGATGCGCACAAAGAGTGCAGTGCTACACAGGGGTGCCCCCGCATAGGGAAGTCCCCCACACGAGAGGAGTGCACCCCGTAATGAGAACTGCCCAGCGTGAAAGAAAGTTCAACCTACCCAAGAATGTCACTGCACACACGGAGAGCTGAGGCAGCAAGATGACGCAACAAAAAGAGACACGAATTCCCAGGCTGCTGACAACAACAGAAGCAGACAAAAAGAAGAATACACAGAAAATGGACACAGAGAACAAACAACTTGTGTGGGGTGGGGGAGGGAGAGAATCAAATAAAAATAAATAAATAAATCTTTAAAAAAAACAAAAACTTGTACTGCCAGAGAAAGGAGGAGGTGGGCTTTTCTGAGATCCATGACTGAATTTTGAAGACTTGAGTAACAAAGGATCACTAATTAGAAGACCCCTTTATGCAATATAAATGCATTGTCTTGCAGTACTGCAGTCTATGAATCTATAGCCTTTAGGGGAGAATAATTCACATCCTCCTCCTTGCTTCTGGTATTTTGCCCAAAATCCTGGACCTTCAATTCCTAACTCAGTCATCACATAGTGACTCCTTTGAGTCTTGTCTGTGCCCAATTCTTTCCTTCTTAAAATGACAAAAATCATGTTGGATTAGGGCCCGATGTAATTCAGTTTGATCTCCCCTTAACTAATAACATCTTTAAAGAAATTATTTCTAAACAAGGTCACATTCACAGCACTAGCATTAGGACTTGCACATATATTTTGGGAGACAGAATTCAGTCAATAAGACTGATCTAATGCATTGGTGTGTTGATGACCCTCCACTGGCTGTCTCTAACTGTAAATCAAAGGAGGGTTTATGGTCCTTAATATCTTGCCTAAGGAAAGTGTCCTAAGGTGCAGGATGTCCCTGCAAACTCAGTTACATACAGGGAATAAACAGGTTTGGAATGATAAAATAAACTGCATGAGAGGTTGACTTGAGTAATTTTAATTCTATGATAATTAATGAGTTGCGTTATCAAAGTCCTTTCTTAAGTTGAAATATTCACACGTTAAGTGAATCAAACTCAATCTGAATTATGGCATATATTGGATTGGATGCAATTTGTCTGAATTCAGTGTGGTACATTTAGCTGCTGCTTCAAGGCTGCTTCGAAACTTTAGGATATCCAATAAAAATCAAATAACAGATATTCTTATACACGCATAAGAATATTTATTAAGCAGATTATAGGCTGTGTACTTGAGTTAAGTATTTCATAAATATGTTTATCCATTAGAGTGGAGACACACTGACAATATTACCCGTGACATTCCTGTTCCTTGGCTGCATCCACTCTCTTATCAGCTCCTTCAGGAAGTATTCATGGCCTAGATAAAGAAATCCCTGTACTTAGTGAAGTGGGTCCCAGGGAGTAGACTGTGTTCTCCTAGGGACCAAAAAGCATCCTCCTCACAGAGGAAACCCAGAGACAAGGAACTCCCCTACCCCGTTTCACCTTTACATAAAAAAGTTCCTCCCACATGCAAATCACCACATGGGTCAACTGATGAAGACACAGCACACATGGACTTAAATTCAGGACCCCCTGAAAATGGAAAATATTGTCTGCAACTCATGGGCCTCATACAAAGGAACATGAAATTCTTGTGGTTCTTCCTTTTCCTGGTGGCAGCTCCCAGACGTGAGTGCCTCAGGATTCAGACATGAAGGTAATGGGGATGATGCCTCAGAGCACATGGCTGACTTTTCTCCTTGTCCTCAGGTGTCCTGTCCCAGGTGCAACTAAAGGAGTCAGGCCCAGGACTGCTGAAGCCTTCACAGACCCTGTCCCTCACCTGCTCTGTCTCTGGATTCTCCATCACAACCAGTGGTAACTGCTGGGCTTGGATCCGTCAGCTCCCAGGGAAGGGGCTGCTGTGGTTGTCAAGAATATGCTCTGATGGTAGCACCAACTACAACCCATCCCTCAAGAACCAACTCTCCACCTCGAGAGACATATCCAAGAACCAGTTCTCTGTGCAGCTGACCTCCATGACTGCTGAGGACACAGCTGTGTATTACTGTGCAAGAGACACACAGTGAGGGGAAGTCAGGGTGAGCCAAGACACAAACCTACTCATGCAGGAGGGAGCTGACAGCAGGCCCACTTACAGTAGAGACTCAATTTCAAGGGGATTTGTGGAAACTGCAGATTCCTGTAATAATATGTTTCTCTTTCTTACTTAATAACATTCAATCTCTAGGGTAACTTCACTAAATCTATTCTAAGGATGCCATTATGTTTCCATGTTTCTAACACACAAAAAAAATATATTTGCAGTGCTATTTTTATATTATATAATAATTGATACACACATATTAGGAGTTTTCATCATTTTATTCTTTTGGATTAGCCTGGAAGTGTGAAACAGATTTTTTCAACTAACACTCGACATTATGCGATTAATCCACAGTTTCTAATTCTATGTCCGGATTGTGCCCTGGCAAAAAAACATAATAAAAAATAATAATAATACTTTTGAATTTCCATGTTTGTTTAGTCAATGTTGGGCCAAATTATTTCATGGTAGAATAATTTTATCTGATTTGAAATGTAAAGATCCTGCTTTCTTTCCCAAAACGTATATACATATTTCATTTCTCTCCCAGCTATTCAGTATTATTGACACCCTGGCTCAGCTCACCACCACAGTGTAGAGTCCCATGACCTCAGAGTAAAGGAACAGAAAAAAGATGCAGGCTGGCATGATCCTAGGCTGCATTGTCCAGGGGTCTTATGTTGTTTTCTCCATCATAGGCAGGGCTTATTGTGGCTGTAAATGATCCAAATGAAAAGCCGAGTGAATATGAGAGGTCAGCTAGTCTGATGAACTTGAAACTACTGCCCACTTCTAACTGCTGGTGGATGCCTCAGAGCCTCCTCTACTGTCAGGAGTCCTGGGAAGTTCTTCTTGAGCTAGCACCTGTGAGGAAGGTATGCAACTCTCCTCAGAGAAATGAGAAAAAGAAAAGCAGGGCAGGGTTTGTTTGAACCCTAATATCTTTGTTGACAGGCTGGCTTCTTCCTCAGGAGAGGCTCAGGCTTACTTGCCTCACTCATTCCCCGGAGCTGGACTCTGAAAGCTGCACTTGTGCTGTCCCTTGAGGAGCTCTGTATTTCTAGGGAGGTCCCAAACCTAGGAGATATGAGCCCTGAAGAATGACACCTAGATTGGAATTAAGTAAGACAGCAACAGACAGGAGAGGAAGGTCCTGTGATTAGAGTCCATCTCTTCCATTCTTGTACTGAAAGGACCTGATATCCTTGCCATTGGCTGAGCTCCAGGAATCCCATGATGTTTGTTAGATGGCTGGTATCCAAGGAGGTATTGTAGTCATTCTATATTGGTTTAGTGAAGGTGGAGATATGAATATCAAAATGTAATAGACATGAGATTATCCTAATATGATCTGTGAGGCAACGTTGTAGAAGTTTCAGAAAGTTTGATAGATCCAGCCCTCTCCTCGCTGAGGTTCAACTCTGACTCTACTATATACCTTTACATGCAAAATCTGAGGATATGACTTTCAGACATGCTGTGTAATAACGAACAGTTACACAACTGTTGTTAATATGTGTACTGTATACTTTCTTTTTGCCCCAGGCTGATCTGCATACTTTTTTATTTTTTTTAATCTTTAATTTAATTTTTATATTTTTATTTTTTTATGAGATACTGGGGATAGAACCCAGGTCCTCATATATGGGAAGAAGGCACTAAACCAACTGAGCTACTGCTGCTCCTAATTTTTATTTTTATAAGAGAAGTTATGAGCTTACAAAAAGTCATGCATAATGTATAGAGTTCCATGCATCACTCCTCCTCCCATTCTTTACATTGTTGTGGAGTATTTGATACAGATTATGAAAGAACATCATCAAACTATTTCTACTCACTATGGTACACAGTTTTATACATTCCTTTTAATGTGTTCTTCCCTCTATTTTTCACTGAGAATGGTATTAATTTAATTAGTTAAGCATAAGAGCCTCAATGCCCACAAAGATGTATGGTTTAAGAACCACATTCAATGGAAGCAGTGGGAATCCAGAATGTGGAACTGGTTCTGGGAAAGTTGAGGGCTTTCATGGCATCCTCTAAACTCCAGTTTCCAGGGAAGATCCAGATGCATAAAGAAGCTGCTCATATGTGTACTCTGAGAAGGAAAACATAAGGAAAAAACTTTCTTCACAGTTAGAAATGTTAATTTCCAACAGAGAAACAAGCTGTACAAATTCTTCTCGCACTACATCATCCAATAGGGTTCCCTTTATAGACAGGTGGTGAAAATCACATGCACACTACAGTGTGAAAACACCTGGGAAGTTTCCAGTGAAAAATAGAAACACATGGACAAACTAAGGACTGAGTCTTGAATCAACCCAGATGAGGAGTCAATGGGACCCCACACTCTGTAATGTGTGCTGCCCAATGACCTCTCATCTTGCCTGGAGCAGGATGTTAAGATGAAGAAAGCTGTAAACTCATTAAAGAATGTGCTCCTTTGAGAGGAGAGGAAGTAGAAACCAGGTACTTCCCTATCATAGTAAGGTTCTCATGGCATTCAGAATTGACATCTACCATCAAAGATCTCTCTCTGTGGACTGATAGCTTCTCTGAACTGGAGTGGCACCTGTGCCGGCATTGTGGTTTGGAAGCAGAACACTTCCTTTATAGTTTCTGAGGTCTACACATGGAAGTATATTTCATCTCAGGTTAAATCATCCCCAGAATGTCACCAATACAAGATAAGATGTTATAGATGGGAGATTGGTAACCTATGTACAGATATTATTTAGACAGATTTATGGGTTCCATTTGAGGCTGCAGTGAGTTAAGAGTTATGAGCAATTTGAGATGTGCTAAATTTATTTTGTTTGTGAGATGCACATGTTAAAGGGGACTTTGAAAATGTGATTAATTTAAGGACCTTGGCATGGGAAAATTATCCCAGACTGCCCAGGGAAGCCCTTAAAGTCATCACAATTTCCCTCATGAACAGGGAGCAGGGAAATATACTAATTCAGAATAAGGAGCAAGTTCATGACCTAAGCATGATTCTTACTTGCTGATTTTGAAAATGAAGAAAATGAACATGAGCCAAAGAATAAATCTCTGAAAGTGGGAAGGACAAGAAAAGATAATTTCCCCTGGTTACTCCAGGGAGAGCAAGTCTTCCTGTGGACCCCCTGCCTTTGCTATAATGAATCTACTTAAGAAGTCTGGGTGTCAGAACAATAACAGAATAAATGTGTGCTGTAAACTATCATGGTTATTTGTTACAGCAGTCATGAAAAACACAATATTTAGTGCAAGTTAATATGTGTTGGTTACCCACCTGCTCTGTCTCCACATAAGGAGATTCCATGATGGAAAGTAAAACATGTTGTTCATGAAAACCTTGACCCCTCCACACAAGCAGGGTGAGAGGATTGGTGTACATGTCTGCAAAAATTAAAATAAACTCCATGCTGACTACATTGAATGCTCTGGCACAGGATAACTGAAAATCACTGTAGATTGTGTACAAGTCTTCCTCAATGAATTTTTTTAATTCATTTTTAAAAAAATCTTACATTCAAAAAATATGAAGTCCCATTCAAACACACTGCTCCCAACCCCGACTCCTCCCACAGCAACACTCTCTCCCATCATCATGACACATCCATTGCATTTGGTAAGTACATCTCTAGGCATCACTGCACCTCATAGTTAATGGTCCACATCATAGCCCACACTCTCCCACGTTCCATTCAGTGGGCCCTGGGGGGATCTACAATGTCCCGTAATTGTCCCTGAAGCACCATCCAGGACAACTCCAAGTCCTGAAAAGGTCTCCACTTCTCATCTCTTCCTCCCATTCCCCGCACCCAGCAGTCACCATAGCCACCCTTCCCACACCAATGCCACATTTTTTTCTGTGGACATTGGATTGGTTGTGTCCATTGCACATCTATGTCAAGAGGGGGCTTACATTCCACATGGATACTGGATGCAATCCTCCTGCTTTCAGTTGTAGGCACTCTAGGCTCCATGATGTGGTGGTTGACATTCTTCAACTCCATGTTAGCTGAGTGGGGTAAGTCCAATACATCAGAGTGCAGGAGTTGAAGTCTGTTGAGGTTCAGGCCCTGGCTATCATATTGTCAGTCCAGAGATTCAAATCCCCTAGATATATCTTAAATCCCAGCAACAACTACAATTCCAGTAAAGTAGCATGAAAGCCTTGTGAAAGAGATCCCATCTGAGTCCAGCTCCATCACACAGAAACACCAGCTCCAAAGCAGGGCCAACTGACATGGCAGTGAACCCCATCTGCCATGACTATAGAACCCGTGGGTCTCTTTAGTCCTCAAAAGGACCAATACCTGGGGTTGTATCTACTTTATCTGTTTCTGAGACTCTGCTCAAGTTTGCATAAGGGCAATCCTTCTGACAACCTCCAGACTCTTTTTTAGAGACTCATAGCCATATGAACTCATTTGTCCTTTCCATTTCCCCTTTTGATTCAGGTCTAAAAGCATTTTTTACCCCTGACATTATATATAGACTGAGATATTCTGCTGGTCCGAGTTGACCCTTTTATTCAAGGTCATTTTCTAGTTACATCATCAGCTGATACTTGGTAGTAATCCCTTGGTGCCAGGGAGGCTCATCCCCAGGAATTGTGTCCCATGCTGGGGGGAAGGCAATGCATTTATATGCTGAGTTTGGCTTTGAGACTGGCCACATTTGAGCAACATGGAGGCTCTCAGGAAGTAACTCTTAGGCACCCTGTAGCTCTAGGCCTTGTTCTTATTTCAGGTGCACAGGCTCACAAGCATTGTCATTAGTATCAAGAGTTCATTGTTGGACCTTCTTTCTTTTTTGGTCTTTGCCATTGCACTTGGGGATTGTTGCTGTTCCTGTCTTCTGTTTTTTTGATAGCTGCCAGTCTATGGGAGTAAGATGGTATCTCATTGTAGTTTTGTTTTGCATTTCGCTAATAGCTAGTGATTTTGAGCATTTTTTTTCATGTTTTTTGGTATTTATATTTCTTCTTTGGAGAAGTGTCTGTTCAAATTTTTTCCCATTTCTTTAATGGGTTGTTTGTCTTTTTATTATGAAGATATATGAGTTCTTTGTATATGCAGCATATAAGTTTCCTATCAGATATATGGTTACCAAATATTTTCTCCCATTGTGTAGGCTCTCTTTTCACTTTCATGACAAAATCCTTTGATGTGCAAAAGGTTTAATTTTGCAGAAGTCCTATTTATCTATTTGTTCTTTTGCTGCCCTTGCTTTGGCTATGAAGTTCATATCTTCTTGAGCAGCTTAGTCAGGGAATAAAGTGATGGATCTGAAACCTAGCAGAAAAAAACACAATCATTGAACATGTGACCTTCAGTACCACAAGATGACTGCTGGAAGACCCTTGTGAGAAATCCCTTTTGGAAAGAGATTTCCTCTAGTTGTCAGGAGAATCCCCTGATATTTTCCATGGGCATATCCCAGGGCATTGATGGTTGGGATAATCAGTCAAAACAGTAAACAGCTGGGACTTCTTGCCTGTAATTAGCAAATGGATGGAACAATTAATGGTTCAAACAGATAGTGCAAAGGCCAAACAAACCCTGGTCTTGTCTTTTTCCCACTTCATAGAACACCATGCAAGTAAAAACCTGGGCATTTGTAATCTATAATGAGGAACTGTTGTTTCTTAATCAGCCCAAATGATCTTTTTTCAGTTCCTTCCTCTGTTTTTGGGATTCATAATCTGTTTTTTTTTTTTCTCCTATTTCAATTGACACCCTTCCGTAAAGAATTACTTGCCAAACTAACCTGGCTTGCTCTTAAAATTCATATCTTGGAGCTTAGCCAAGAACCTAGAAAAATCCAACAACAATCTTAATATCCTTTTTCTCTTTAGTCATATTGGTCTTTGTAGCAGCTTGATATGGTTTGTGAATTCCAGAAATAGATATTGGATTATGTTTTTAAACAGGTGTGCTCCTCTTGGCATGATTAAATTATGATTTGGGCTCTGATTGGGAGATATCTGTAAGATGTTGTGTCTCTGCCCATTTGGTCAGCAGGGAACCACAGATAGAACACCACCACAGAGCAGAGGATTTAATCAGAGTTTTGATGTTGGAGTCTTGAGCTGGAGACCAGGAAGTAAGCACAGAGAGTCACTTCATTGTGAGGAAAGAAAGAAGGTCCAGGAAGGAAAAAAAGCTGTTCACCAATAGTCTACAGCCAGCCTTGTGGAGAAAACAGAGGAGCTGAGCCCAGAAAGAGGCAAGGCCTGGGAAGAAAGGAACCCAGGAAGCTTCAACCCTTCCATACATTGGCAGCCAACTTGCTCTAATGCATATCAATAGACTGGTGAGGAAGGTAACTTGCACTTTATGGCCTGTTACTTATAAGATTCTACCAAAACAAAATATCCTTTTGAATACCAACACATTTCTGGTATTTTGCATCAGCAGCCCTTTCGCTAACTAGTACAGGATTTGGTATCAGAGAGTGAGGTCCTGCTTTTCAGTTACCCAAATGTTGGAATAGTTTTATAAATGGGTAAGGAGCATTTTTTAGAGGAATTGTGAGATGCTTGATGGAATATCTCTAGCTTGGAGGGAAGTGAGGCCAAGATGGCATCCGAGTGAGTGCACCCTCATCATCTATCCTGCAAAAAAGTGGCTGAGTAGGACAGTATCCTGCCCAAGTGAGCTGTTTTGGGAACCCACAAAGCAAGAGGTTTTTGGACATCAATCTGTAGAGAGTGTGACAAAAGGAATGCTTACTCAAGGTGCTGTGGCAGTGTTTCTTGTTTGCTGTTTTTCCTCATTCTTGATTTCCTCCTTTTTTGTGTGTACTGATTGTGAATACCAATGCTATTCCTTTCCTTTACATTTTTCTAACTTCCACCTTCTGTTGTTTTCTTACACTCCATCTCTTTGTTTTGGTCCCAATTTTTGACTTTTTATTTCGAACACCTCTATTCTGTTTTCTATCTTTTATTCACTCTTTATGTTATTGTCCTTTCTTTTCCCTTTCTCTCTCTCCTGACCACACTGGTCTTTTAATTCAAACCATATTCTTCTCCATATTAAGTTTAACCTCTCATTATAGGTACTCCACTTTTTTATTGTTATAATTACACAACTTACATGAGATTAATATTCAGTCTCCTAGCTTTCACATGGTTCTTCTGCTAACATTTACTATCAAAACTACTATTAGACTTTTTCTTTTCTTACCTCTTTTGCATTGTCTGGCTCTAATATTTTCCTTCAAGGGAACTTAGACAACAAAAAGGAAATAGAATAAGAAGAATGAAGTGTCAAAGAGAAGACTTAACACACACACACACACAAAGCACATAAATAAAACTCAAGACTAGATGGAGAAAGTAATGAACTGAACAAACCCATCAAGATAAAATGATGACCAGAGAGCAAAAAAATTATAAACAGTAGGAATAACCAGGAAAGACTGACCCAATCCAATGAGCAAATGGAAATCCAGGAAGAGGAGCAGAACATTGAGTAACTAATCAGAACTTTCAAAACAAATATCATAGACCAATTTAATGAAGTGAATGAAGAGATTAAGAATATTATGAAAAAATTTGGAGAGCAAACAAAAGAAATGGTAAACATACGCAAAAAGATAATGGGTATGATGGTGATGAATGGCACAATCCAAGAAATCAAAACTACACTCTCAGCAAATAAGAGGAGATTTGAAGAGGCAGATGAAAGAATTAGTGTTATGGAAGACAGTACATCTGAACAGCAGAATTGATCAATAAAATATAGAAGAAATCCAGCAGCGATTTAGGGACCTGAAAGACAATGCAAAATGCACAAATATGCACATTATGGGCATCCCAGAAAGAGAAGAGACGAGAAGAGAAAGAGGATAGAAATGGTTTTGGAGAAAATAATGGCTGAAAATTTCCCAAACCTATTGAGGGAAATGGATGTCCATGTCCAGGATGCACAACACACCCCAAACAACATAAATCCCAACAGACTTACACCAAGACATATATATATCAACTTATCCAATTCTCAATACAAAGAGAAAATACTGAAGGCAACAAGAGAAAAAAAAAACAACAGCATCACATAAAAGGGGAGCCCAATAAGATAAAGAGCTGATTTCTACTACAAAATTATGGAGAGGAGAGGGCAGTAGTATGACATAGTCAAGATACTAAAAGATAATAAGTTCCACCAAGAATACTATATCCAACAAAGTTGACATTCAGAAATGATGGAGAATTCAAAATATTCACAGATAAACAGAAACTAAGATAGTATGCCAACAAGAAACCTGCTCTACAAGAAATACTAAAGGAAGTTCTGTAAGAGGAAAGAAAAATAAAATAAAAAACAGGAGAGACAGTGTTGGAGCAGAGTGTAAAAACAACTTAAAACACAAAAAGAAAAAACAATATATGACAAACCCAAATACAAAGAAAATTTGGCTAATGTAAATAATTCCTTGAGAGAAATAACACCGAACATCAATGGATTAAACTCACCTATCCAGAGACAAAGACTGAAATAATGGATAAGGAAATATGACCCATCTATATTCTGTCTATGAGAA
This sequence comes from Dasypus novemcinctus, assembly GCF_030445035.2. Lineage (NCBI taxonomy): Eukaryota > Metazoa > Chordata > Mammalia > Cingulata > Dasypodidae > Dasypus > Dasypus novemcinctus. The sequence continues at coordinate 55,969,724 of NC_080691.1, read as the reverse complement.
ACACATCTTAGACCCAGGGATTCAAGGAGATTCAAAATGAATGTCTGGAAAACAATCTAAAAATCAAACAATAACCAAAAACGCAGGAGTAACTATATTATTATCAGACAAAATAGAGTTTAAATGCAAAACTATTGTGAGAGACAAACATGGACCCTACATATTTGTAAAAGGGGTAAACTTTCTAGAAGTAAGAAAAATCAAACATTTATGCTCCTAACCAGGGCATCTCCAAATGTGTGAGGCAAACACTGGAGAAACTATATGAAAGAGTCCCCTGCCCCTCTTCTCCCTTCTTCATCGTGCCTTCTGTTCGCCACCGCATCGATGCTTCTCCATCTGCCGCTCTCTCAGCTACTCTTCTCCTGGCCCACCTACTCCTCCCTTCTTTGCTTTTCTTCTTCCCGACTGTACCATCTGCAACGTCATCATATCCATTGCATCTCCCCTGCACCGGAAGAAGAACCAGTGGCCGCTTTTTTTTTTTTTAATATTTATTTATTATTATTATTTTTAATTACATTAAAAAAATATATGAGGTCCCATTTATGGCGGCCGTGGATATCCGAGATAATCTACTGGGAATCTCGTGGGTTGACAGTACCTGGATCCCCATTTTGAACAGCGGTAGTGTCTTGAATTATTTCTCAGAAAGAAGCAATCCTTTTTAGGACAGGACGTGTAATAATGAAGTAGTCAAGATGCAGAGACTAACATTAGAACATTTAAATCAGATGTTTGAAGTGGAGTACATCCTTTTACATGCTCAAGAGCCCGTTCTTTTCATTGTTCGGAAGCAACAGCGGCAGTCCCCTACCCAAGTTACTCCACTGACTGATTACTATATCATTGCTGGAGTTATCTATCAGGAACCTGACTTGGGATCAGTTATAAACTCCAGAGTTCTTACTGCAGTGCATGGCATTCAATCAGCTTTTGAAGAAGCTACGTCAAATTGTCGATATCATCCCTCCAAAGGGTATTGGTGGCACTTCAAAGAAATGAAGAGCAAGATAAAGTCAAACCTAAAACCAAAAGGAAAGAAGAACCTAGCTCTATTTTCCAGAGACAACGAGTGGATGCTTTACTCCTGGATCTTAGACAAAAATTTCCACCCAAATTTGTGCAGCAAAAGTCTGGAGAAAAGCCTGTCCCAGTGGATCAGACAAAGAAAGAGTCAGAACCTGTACCAGACGCTGTAAAATCTGAGGAGAAGGAGACCACAAAGAATGTTCAACAGATAGTGAGCCTAAAGGGCTGAGAAATGGATGAGACTCCAGTGAGTGATGGACAAGACTCCTTTTTCCGTTATTATCGTAACTTATTTCTGTGGCAGGCTCTTGAACTTTAAAATACTTTGTCACAGTCCTTTCCTTTGTATGGAATGTGCTGTTCTTAAAGAAAGGGTGTTATTTCTTCATGTTTTCTCTATGAACTTGTCTTATGTATCTTTTGTTAAAAATGGAAAAAACACATGTCCATCAATAAATGAATGAATAAACAAAATGTATAGACATGCAATGGAATGTTAGTCAGCTGTAAAAAGGAAGGAAATTCTGATACATGCTACTACATGGATAAACCTTGAAGGTATGTTATATTAACTAAAATAGACACAAGAGGACAGATATTGTGTTATTCCACTTATATATGAAATATCAGAATATGCACATTCACAGAGAGAAAACAGTAGAAATTACCAGGAACAGGGGGAAGTGGGTGTTTTAGTTTTCTAGACTGCTTACAGTAAATACCGGTTTTACTATATTACCATACATCCCGAAATAAATCATTCAGTTTGAACAGTGGGAATTTACTGGCTTACAGTTTTGAGGCTAAGAAAATATCCAAGTTAAGGTATCATCGAGGCCATACTTTCTTCCCAAAGACTGGCTGCCAGCGATCCTTAGTTCCTTGCCACATGGTAAGGCACATGGTGGCATCTGCTGGTCTCTCCCTTCTTTTCTGAGTTTCATTGATTTCAGTTCCTTGCTTTTTTTTCCCCTTTTTCTCTGTATTCATTCTGTTTATAAAGGACTGCAGTAACAGGATTAAGACCCATCCTAAATGAGGTGGGTCACACTTTAGCTGAAGTGGTCTCATCAAAAGGTCCTACTTAAGAATGGGTTTTCAATAGGTTAATGCATAATGAATACAGGGTTTCTGTTTGCAAAGTTTGTTAATGGATTGTGCTGATAGTAGCACAACATTATGAGTATAATTAATGACACTGAATCAAATGCTTGGGAGTAGAAGAGATGGGAAATTTTATTTAATATATATGTTATCACAATTAAAATTTTAAAAAGTGAGAATAAGACAATGACAGTTAAATGCAGTACATGGTCATGAACTAGAACTAATAATGGATGAGAAAATGCTCTAAAGGACATTATTGGGACAACTGAAAAAACATATGGACTTTATGCTTTGTATCAATGTTAAATTTCTGAACTTGATATCTGTACTTAAGGTGGTTACATAAGTTAGAGTCTTTGTTCTTAAGAAATGTACATGGAAGTGTTAAGTGTTAGAAAAGCATGATGCATGCAACCTACTCTCAAATGTTTAAAAAGATAAATACAACAAATGGGGCCAAATGCTAATAGTTGGTGAATTTGGGCTTCTGGGTGGGGAGTGTGTTGGAGGTCTATATATCATTACTTTATTTTGCAGTTTTCCTGTAAGTTTGAAGTTATTTCAAAATAAAAGGTAAAAAAAAACTATATGAAAGAATAGAAGCCTCCACAAATATAGTAAAAGATTTTAATACAAAACTATCACCATTGTACAGAACATGTCAACAGAAGGACAATAAGGAAACAAAGACTTTGAACCATACATTAGAGGAATTGGACCTAATAAACAAATACAGAACATTTCACCACAATACAGCAGGATAAACATTCTTCTCAAGGGCCCTTTGATCATTAACCAAGATAGAACAACTCAATGAATTCAGAAATGTTGAAATCATACAAAAAGATTTCTCTGACCACAGTGGAATGATACTGAAAATCTACAAGGGTCAGAGACCTAAATTAGGTACCAAGATATGGAAGTAAACCAACAAACTCTTAGATAAACAGTGGGTCAAGGAGGAAATCTCCAAAGAAATCAATAACTACTTTGAATCTAATGAAAATAACCACAGAACATATTAAAACTTCTGGGATGCAGCAAAAGTTGTACTGAGAAGGAAATTCAAAAGCATAAATTCATACATCAAAAGAGAAGAAAGAGCTAAAATTGAAGACTTACCTGCACAATTGGAAGAAATACTAAAAAAAAACAACAACAAACTAACCCCAAAGGAAGAAGAAAGACAGCAATTATAAAGATCAGAGCAGAACTAAATGAAATAGAAAATAAGAAACGGCTAGAAAAAATAAACAAAACTAAGAGTTGGTCTTGTGCGAAGATCAATAAAATTGACAAACTCTTAGTTAGACTAACAAATAAAAAAAGAGAGAAGATGCAAATGCACAAATTAAGAAATGAGAAACTGACCCCACAGAAATAAAAACTATCAAAAGAGTGAAAATCTATATTTTAACAGAAGGACAATTTTGAGGAAATGGATAAATTCCTAGAAATACATAAGAAATCTACAATGATAAAATAAGAAATTGATGATCTCAGCAAACCAATCACAAGTAAAGAGATAGAATCAGTCATTAAAAACCTCCCAACTAAGCAAAGTCCTGGGCGAGATGGCTTCACCGTTGAATTCTACCAAACAATCCAGAAAGAACTAACACCAATTTTGCTTAACCACTTTCAAAAAATAGAAAAGAAAGGGAAATTGCCTCACTCATCAATGATGCCAATGTTACCCTAAAAACAAGACAAACACAGTCACCACAATAATGTAAATTTACAGACCAATCCTCTATTGAACCTAGATTTGAAAATCCAGAACAAAATACTTGGTAATCATATTCAACAGCACATTAAATGAATTATGCACCATGACCAAGTGGATTTCATACCTGGTATGCAAAGATGGTTCTACATAAGAAAATCAATTCATTTAATATACCACATAAACAGATCAAAAGAAAATAATCTCGTGATCATATCTATAAATGCAGAAAAAGCATTTGACAAAATACAGTACACTTTCTTGATGAAAACTGTAAAATATAGGAATAGAGGGAAACTTTCTGAACATGATAAAGGACATATATTAAAAACCCAAGGTTAACATCATTTACAATGGTGAAATCCTTAAAACTTTCCCTCTAAGATCAGGAACATGACAATGATGTTGACTATCACCCCTCCTATTTAACATTGGGTTAGAGTACTTGCTTAAAAATTGAGAAAAGAACCAGATATAAAATGAATCCGAATTGGAAAAGAAGAAGTAAAAATTTCACTATTTGCTGACGACATAATCCTATACATAGAAAGCTCTGAGAAATCTGCAACAAAGATTCTATAACTTATAAATGAGTTTAAAAAAGTCACTGGTTATAAGATCAATGCACAAAAACCAGTACCATTTCTGTACACCAGTAATGAGCAATCTGAGGGGGAAATCAAGAAAATAATACCATTTGCAATAGTAAATAAAATTAAAATACCTAGGAGTAAATTTAAGTAAATTTATACACAGAAAACTACACAACACTTTTAAAAGAAATAAAAGAAGACTTAAATAAATGGAAGAATATTCCCTGTTCATAGATAGAACGATTAAATATCTTGAAGATGTCTATCCTACGAAAACTGATCTACACATACAATGCAATTTCAATAAAAATGAATATAGCATTTTTTACTGAAACAGAAAAACTAAGTTTAAAATGTATTTGGAAAGGAAAGAGGCCCCAAATAGCCAAAGACATATTGAAAAAGAAAAAAATGAAGTGGGAAGAATCACACTACCTGACTTTAAACATACTACAAAGCAACAGTGGTCAAAATGGCATGGTATTGGCACCAGGATAGACCTACTGACGATGGAACTGAATTGAGTGTTCTCATACACATCCTTACATATACAGTGATCTGCTATTTGACAAGAACACCAAGCTTACTCAAGTGGGAGATAATGGCCTCTTCAACAAATGGTGCTTGGAGAACTGGATATCCATATGCAAAAGAATGAAAGAAGATTACCATCTCACACTTGGAACAAAAGTTGACTTGAGATGGATTAAACAAGTAAATATAAGAGCCAAGACCATAAAGATCTTTGAAAACAATGCAGGGATACATCCTTAGGAACTTGTAATAGGAAATGGCTTCATGAACTTCACACCCTGAGGATGAGAAGCAAAATAATAAATAGATAAATGGACCTCCTAAAAATTAAACTCTTTCGTACCTCAAAGGAACACGTAAAAAAAAAGAGAGAAAAGACCACCTACTTAATTGGAGAAAATATTTTGTAAACGTATATCTGATAGTAGACTAATATCCTGCATATGTAAAGAAATCCTATAATCTCAAAATAAAAAGACAATCAACCCTTTTTCAAAATGGGCAAAAGATTTGAACACTTCCCCAAAGAAGAAATAAAATGGCTAAAAAGCACATGAAAAAATGCTAGAAATCCCTAGTTATTAAGGAATTGCTATTCAAAACTACAATGATATACTATCTTACTCCCATTATATGGGGGCTATTAAAAAAAAAAAGACTATGTGTGTTGGAGAAGATTTGGAGGAATGGGATCTTCATCCACTGCTGATGGGAATGCAGAAGGATCCAGCCATTCTGGAAGACAGTTTGGTGGTTCCTCAAAAAACTAGCTATAGGTTTGCAATATGACTCAGCATTTCCACTGCTGGGTTTATACCCAGAAGAACTGAAAACAAGGACACAGACTGATATATGCACACCAATATCCAGAGTGGCATTATTCATTATTTCCAACAGGTGGAATCAACCAAAATATTCATCAACAGATGAATGGTTAAACAAAATGTGGTATATACATACAGTGGAATACTCCTCAGCTGTAAGAAGGAATACAGTACAAACACATGGGATAACACGGATGAATCTTGAGGACCTTATGTTGAGTGAAGCAAGCCAGGCATTGAAGGACAAATATTACATGAACTCTATGATACCAAATAAGCAAACCAAGCTGTATCAAAGAGCTAGAGACTGTATGATAGGCATACACAAAATTTGGGGTTAGAGGATGGATGAGAGCTGATGTCTACATTGGTGAAATATATGATATAGTGGAGGTAAGTCGTTGTAAAGGGAAGGGTTAAGATGGGAGCATAGGGATACTATTGATTGGGGCTTTGCAGGTTTGAGGGGACTAGGTTTGGGAGTATGGGTTAGATGGCCCAAGGAATTGGGGGAGGGTTGGGGGGAGCAGATGAACATGGGAGATAGTTGGGTATGTGGTTGAATCTATAATGTTGAGAAAACTCAGAAAATAATACAATCAAGGGTTACTTGTTTCAGGATCTTAATGGGGGAGCATCAAACACAAGGTCAGGCTTCTAGGGAGTATGTGAGTGCTCATCTAGTCATTGTGTGTTATAGCATTCGATGGAAACCCATAAAATGAGTGGGAAGGTGTACCCTCACTCTGGGGAGGCCTAATGTTCTGAAACAAAGGAAAGAGTGTCCCTCAAGAGAATTGGTGGCTCTCAATGGGGGAGGACAAACTACTGTGTCAAGCTCTAAGCATTGTTGCAAGTATCTGTGAATCTGGTCCTTCAAGCAGTGATGCTTGGTTGTCACTGTGGGCCATGAGTGGAGGTGGAGAGAGTAATAGAATAGATGGAAGCAGGAGTAACTTGGTGGCAATGGAAGTGTTCCCCAAGATCATGTAATGATGGATATAGGATTTGTTAAATTTCACCAGAATTTATAAAAGTGTATACTCTGAAATGTAAGCCATAATGTAAACCATAATGTAACTAAAAAATTAGAAATGTACACATTCTAAACCCAAATGGAACCGTGTTTGGTAGCTATGTTTCAATATCTATACATCAGCTAAAGCAAATGTTATATGAACATGTTAAAAGATCATTTCTGGGAAAGGGAGAAAATGGTTTGATGTTAGATATATAGGAGTCCCCTACAGTACATATGTCACTTTACTGTGATGTAAACCTTTTTTAAGACAAAATTAAAAATTAAAATAAAAGGATGTAGACAATGAAGAAGGAATGAAGAAATTGCTTTGCCACTGTACATACAGGACAACATTTATTACATTGATGAAAAGCAAAATAACTTTTATGATATTTTTCATTTTTAATGGCCCGATTTATTTTTTACTTTATTTTAGTTTTTCTAAATTAGTATGTATTCTGTTTCCAATCTTTAAACCTATCACTACTATTTCATTTTTCTATTAATTGAATTTGGAAATATATACTAAGTATCATTTTTGAAGAATTTTTGGACCACAGAGGGGTTAAACTATGGCAGGGGAGGAACACTTGTGTGGGGTGTTTTTGATGGGGGGGCACATAGGTCGGAGGGAGTTCTCCAGGATATGTATATATGGTATATAAAATTGTTTGGTTATTTGTTGGGTATTTTCAAAGTAGCTGGAGGAAAAAACAACAACTGAGGGACTGCTGAGTTCCTAGTCAAGGGAGCTCTATCACATTCCCAAATAGAACAGTAACAATTCCCAAAGTGCAATGGCAAAGACCAGTGAAGAAGGATAGTCCAATGATGAGCCTTAGATTTGGATGGATATGCTTATGATCCTGTGTGCCTAAAACTTCAACCAGGCCTAGAGTTGCAGGACGCCTACATGTCACCTCCTGAGAACCTCCAAGTTGCTCAAATGTTTCCACTCTATAAGCCAAATTCTGCATGTAAAATGCATTACCTTCCCCCCTGCATGCAACATGACTCCCAGGGATGAACCTCCTCAGTGCAGAGGGATTCCTACCAATCAACAGATGGTGATGTAACTAGAAAAAGACCTTGAATAAAAGGAAGAAATGTTAAAGACAAATGAGTTTAAATGGCTAAGAGTCTTCAACGTGAGTCAGGAGGTCTCCAGAAGGTTTGTGCTTATGCACCTATCAGAAGGATCCCAGAGATAGACAAACTAGATACAACCTCAGGTACTGATGCTCCTGAGGGCTACAGAGACACAGAGATTCTACCATAGTGGTAGATGGCTCTGGAGTTCAGAGCCTTGTCAGTGGGCCATGCTTTAGAATTTGTGCTCCTGAGTGTGATGGATTTTGACTCAGATGAGACCTTTCTACACATGCCCCTTCTGTCACTTGTCCTGAACCTGTGGTTGGCGTATACTCAGGAGTCTTGAATCTCTGGGCAGGCCATGTGCCAGCTGGGCCATGAGCCTCAGCAGAGTTGTAAAACTTTGTCTTCAGTTTTTTGTACTTTCTCAGGTCAGCTAACAGGGAGATGAGGTTGGTCAACCACCACGCCAAGTAACTGAGAGAGTCTCCAACTGCAGGCAGGAGAATCCCATCCATCATCCATGTGGGATCTAAGTTTCCTCTATAATTAGAGGTAGAGTTGACATCACCATCGCCCATCATCAGGTTGGAAGAATAAAATAAAGATTAGAGTGGATTTACTGGTATTCTACTTTGGAATTATTTTGACTCTAACAATGGAAGAAATATATCATTGATGTGGACACAGTGGCCATAGGAATTGCTGAACGCAGGGAGAGGGAAAAATAAGTGTGATATTGGTGCATTTTCAGGACATGGAGTTGTCCTGAATGATATTGAAGGGACAGATGCAGGACATTATATATCCTTCCATAACCTTCTGAATGGACTGGGAAAGAGTGTAAACCATAATGTAAACTATAATCCATGCTGTGTAGTAGTGACCCAAAATGTATTCATCAAATGTATAATGAATGTACCTCACTAAAATAAATAAATTAATTAATTAATTAAATAAAGACTGTTTTATCCTATAAAAAAATGGACTTTGTAAATTTATAGACCTATAATGAGAAGGACTATTTGTGGAGGAATATTCATGATCTAAATCACATGTAGGTGCTGTGTATATTATGTGACACATAAGGAGGCCCATGACATCTCCTTCTGTGATCCAGTATTTGTCTAATATTAGAAGAAAAGTGAAGGGAAACCAAGCTTTACAAAATAGCTAAAACCCCAGTTTATTTTGCATGCAGTGTGCTGATGGTGCTTCATATATATTAAGTGCAAAGATACAGAATATTGCCATGGCAACCACAAAGTTAGAAGTTGCTGGGTATTACTTAAAATTGTGGACTTGTTTTATGGTTTCTCAATAACTAAATGTAGGTTTGCCCTTTGCAAAAGGGTTGAATTCATTTTTACCTTTTGTTATTTTTGTTATTTTGATTGTTTTTGTTGTTGTTGTTAATAGAACCACTGCATTTCCACAGATATAAGGTTGTTTTTAAATGCAGATTAGAGAAACTTGTATTGTACTGCTCTATGAATATGCATGTGGGGTGTATTTGTGTATATGTGTGGGGAAGCACAGGTGGATACATAATTGGAAGACCAGATTAAGCAAATGATACTTTATTGACACCTATCCTCCCTTAACATTAGAAAATAACAACTCCATTTCTTCATGAAACTCATCATGTTCCAGTCAATAACATCGAATAGAGATATTTGATCAGTGTTTCCTTTCCTATAAACAAAAGAGTGTACAATACAAATTAGGGAAATATTACATTTTCTAAGATTCTGAAATAGTAAATGAGGCAGGAATGTGTGAAAATCAGTTGTATTTGAGCCTGACTGAGAACAGTGTTGAAAAAGCCCAGGGAAGTTGCCTATAACCCATGTGCATATTCAGTAAACTCACGATCATCTTTAGTCCACTTTTACTGCTGCCGATACCAAAGCCATCAGAAATAGTGTTAGAGTATACAGGACATTCTGTAAAAATTAGTGCTTGGGGAATGGTATGGCTCAAGTGATTGGGCTCCCATCTACCACATAGGAGGTTCAGGGTTCAATACACAGGGCTTCTTGGTGAAGGCAAGTTTGTCCTTGTGGTGAGCTGATCAGAGAATAAATTTGGCCTGCACAGGAGAACAGGCACACACTGAGTGCTGGCACACACAGTGAATTGGAACAGCAAGGTAATGCAAAAAGAGAGAAAGAGAGAGAGAGAGAGAGAGAGAGAGAGAGAGAGAGAGAGAGAGAGAGAGAGAGAGAGAGAGAGAGAGAGAGAGAGAGAGAATAAGAAATGCAGCAGACCAGAGAGCTGAGGTGGTGCAAGAGATGAGCACCTTTCTCCCACTCTGGAAGATCCCAGGGTCATTTCCCAGACCTGCCTAATGAGAATACAAGCAAACGCAGAAGAATACACAGCAAACAGACACAGAGAGCCGACAATGGGTTGGAGTGGGGGATAAATAAAAATTTTTAAAAAGTAGTGCAGGATCATGCTCTCACAAGAGCACCATGAGGAAGGCAATGATCCTATTTGATAAAAGATATTCAAAATGAATAATCTCCCTATAGTCACACAGCACAGAAAGATCAGCATTTAGGAGCACATTCAATTTCAGGGATTATTTCTGCTGCAGATGCATAGTAGGCCTGTGAGAGAACTTGTGAGCCCATTGTTCCCCTGAGAATACTCCAATCCTTATATCCAGTACCACCTGGGACATGGGATGGGAGAGGAAAGGCAAGCATGCATTCATTTACTTTTCAGAAGAGTTAACTGGTCAAAATGACAATAATGGATATGTATGAACTCTTCCTGCAGGAATACTGACATTTTTGGGTACATGCTCATGGAAACATATTGGGCATAGCATGGTTTTGGTTTCTTTTAACAGAAAATACAAATGATATATGGATTTACCCTATCCCATTATAAGTTTCCTTCTTCTCTCTTAGTATTAAAGAAAAGGTAAAATGGAAGATTCTGGAAAGCTTTGGGATCTACACTCAAAAATATACCACTCTGTCTCTGAAGACAGGATTAAGCAATGTCTATCTTGTTCTCTGGACAGTCCTCTATAACAGGTTTAACAAGGGCGATGGTAATTGTGGAGAGCTTCTATTAAAAGAAACCTGTCTGTTTGAATGGGATCCAACAAAGCACTTCTGAGAACTTCATCTCAAGAGTCCTGGTCCTGAAATGGTTGGAGTGTCAGCCTCTAGAGGTAAGTACATGGGAACTAAGAAGTTATGACTCAATACACCCCCAATGAAGATAAATCCCTTACTGTGTCTGCAGTCTAAGTCTATAGAGTTCAAAACTATGTAAGGGAAATGCAAATCTCCTCAAGTTGAATGCTGAGTCTTGATGCATGATTCTCAGGTGCCACCATATATAGGTTTTACTTTGGTCTTCAGCTGCTGATCATCCCTTCCTGTGACTGCTCTGGGTTGGAAATCCCATGGAGATAAAAGGACTTCTCTTGTCATCCTGAACCAGCTTCACCTTCTCCTTTTACTTTTTCTATAAGAACTCTGTCACTAGTCACCCTAAAGATGCCTGGTCCTGGGTTGATTACATTTACCCAAATCCTTAAGCTGACCCGCATCTGCTCTGGTGTCTTACTGAGAACTTCCAGAATGGTGTTACCTGAAACCATTATCCCTCAGAGAATGCACTAGTGTGGTTTGCAACCATATAGTGGGATGATGGTAAGTTTTACACATTGTTCCTAAAGAAAGAGCTCACAATCTTCAAGAACATCCAAAAAAAAACAAAAAAAACAGATGATCATAGCAATGACCAACATACACCCTATAGACCATCACATATTACTAAGATTGGAGAGTACAGAGGCACAGCCACAGGGTCCCTTCATCCAAACCCAGGGGCTGGTTGTCAGTTTGAGCCCTGACCTCTGCAGTAAAGAAGAATTCATTGGAGATTACATTTACTGTAATTCCCAAGGGTTTCCTGTTCTCATCAATCAGACTGCAAGCCTAGGCTTCCTTTCTCTTCCCTTCTTTGAAGAACCATGCCTCCTGTAAATTCATAAAGTCAAGATCCTATGTTCTCCTTTATAAAGACTCAACTTGAGAGGGTCCAATACATCAGGAAAATGAACCATGCTTGTGGTGCAGCCTATTACTGGACCTAATATTCCTCAAAGTAGCAGAATACAAATAAACACACTTGTGGTGGACTGAAACTATATGTAACCCAGAATGTCACCCTCTTAAAACTAATCCATTCCTGTGGGGATGGACCCATTGTAAGTGGGATATTTTGGTCAGGCTATTTAAGTTAAGGTGTGACCTACATAATTCAGAGTGTGTATTAGTTTTCAAAATGGAATACTTGGTAAGAGAAAGAAATTCAAAGAAAGAAAGAGAACACCATAGAAACAAGAAGCTCAAGAAATGAAACCTGGAAGAGAAGGGTGAGCTCATTGGACACCACCGTGTTCCTTGCCATGTGACAGAGGAATCCAGGATCACCGGCATCCAGTCTTCAGGAAGAAAGCTTCATCTTGATGAAGGCTTGATTTGTATATTGTCACAGCCTCAAAACTGTAAACTTGTAAACTAATAAATTTCCACTTTTAAAAGTCATTCAATTTCATGGTATAATGCTTTCAGCAGCGTACAAACTATAAGTGCAATCCATGTTGTAGCAGTTTAATATTGTTTATTAGTTCCAAAAATAGATATTGATTTTGTTTGTAAACTGGTCTGTCCCTCCAGGCATATTAGATTATATTGGATTCAGAGTTTTCACTTTTACTTGATTAATTGAAGATTTAGGCTTTGATTTGATCACATTATTAGCACATTGCAACCCTGCCACCTTTGTGGAGGGGTCTCAAATCAAAAATACATGGAAGAAAACAGAGTTTGAACTTTTGGTCCTGGAGTCTAGGAAGTAAGTACACAGAAAAGCTTAGTCATGAGGAGAGGCCCTGAATGGCTCAGCCATTCACCTGACAATTCACAGCTGACCTTGTGGAGAAAACAGAGCAACTGAGCCTGGAGATAAACAAGCCCTGGGAGAGAGATGAGACTTATCCCAGTTTGTTTGATATAGGAGGAAGCTGGGACTATGGAGCCGTAAGAGGAAGAGGAAGGTTGAACATCACCAGCCATCTTGTTCCAACATGTGGCAGCAGATTTTGTTGGGGGAAGTAACATGCTTTACAGCCTGGTAACTATAAGTTTCTACTCTCAAATAAATACCTCATTTAAAAGCCAACAAATTTATGGTACTTTGTTTGCATCAGCACCTCTTTTTGCTGATTGATACACATGTATTTATTAAATTATTTGATGTAAATTTGGAGAAACACCGGGAGATAAGAAAGCAGGAAAAAATGCCTAAAATATGATTATTCTTTCCCTTTGTATTCAAGAAAGAAAACATACTTCATATTTTAAAAAATGATTTCTGAAACAATAAAATAACATTAAAAATCTAATCATGGGATTCTTACATTGAATGTAAAAATGAAAATGAAGATTCAGGTCTTTCACATGATGGGTGTGAGCATTAAATTTTTGGACCAGGAAATAATTGAATCTCCATAGTACCCATAGATAACCAAGATAAGAAACTTGACCCCTGGAATAATAGCCACCTACACTTGACACCAAAAAACAAAGCATATGAAATCAGATGAACAACAGGGCCAAATCACTACAGCAAAGCATTTATCTTGAAATCATAATCTTAAGTTTGATCATAAGAAAAATTGTACAGAATTTTAGCAAAAGTCAACCACAAAAAAATTTAAAACAAACAAATTAAAAATAATGCTACTCTCACAGAGCTCTATGAATGAGCAAAACTACCATGAGAAGCCAGGCAAACAAAAGTCGTTGAGGATAGTGTTCAAAATATAAGACATCGAAATTCAAACAATAGTCATTAAGTAAAATCTATGGGGATTGGGTGTGGCTCAAGCATTTGCGTAACTGCCTCCTACATAGGAGGTCCTGGATTTGGTTCCTGGTGCCTTCTAAAGAAGATGAGCAGACACGGTAAGCAGACAACATGCAGACACAGAGAGAAGATAGTGAGCACAATTTGCAGATAAATGAGGGGGAAATGAGTAAATTAATCTTTTTTAAAAAGTCATGTTTGAGAAAATAGAATTCATAATGAAAATTAAAATGATAAGTTGTAATTCAACTAATTAAAAAAGATATGTATGCCTATGTGATATTGAAAAAAAATGAAATACCTAGCTACAGATAAGGAAAATATATTCACAAACTCCATATCCACCAACTGTCTTGTAATGTGAATGTATAGACAATTCTCAAAATCCATCAGTAAGTAAAGAAGTCATGCAATTTTAAAACAGGAAAAGACTCAAAAATCTGTTATAGCCATTTTAAATACAAAATGTGAAGATAAAAATAAACCTATAGAATGGTAAACAAAATCATTTTCCACTACAGAAATGCAAGTCTGGTGTCTGGGAGTTATGTATCTCAGAGAAACATGTTTTTATTCTCAAAACATTGCTGCAGGTGAAGCAGATTTGGCTCAATGGATAAAGCATCTGCCTACAATGTGGGGCATCCAAGGTTCAAACCCAGGGCCTCCTGACCTGTGTGATAAGTGGCCCACATGCAGAGCTGATGAGCACAAGGAGTACTGTGCCATGCAAGGGTGTCCCCCATGTGCAAGGAGTGCACCCTGTAAGGGGAGCCACTCAGCCTGAAAAAAACACAGCCTGCCCAGGAGTTCTGCTGCACACACAGAGAGGTAATGCAACAATGAAAAAAGGAGATACACAATGGAACCTGGCAATATATTGGGCTTCACTTTTGAAGAATTTTTGTATCACAGAGAGGTTCAAAAATGGCAAGGGAGGAATACAGCTGTGGGATGTTATTGACAGGGGACACATGGTTGGCAGGGAGTTCTACAGGGCATATATCTAGGGTACCTAAAAATGTTTGGATATTTTCATAGTGGTTACAATTAAAAAAAACAACTGAGGGAATGCTGAGTTCCTAGCCAGGGGAGCTCTATCACAATCCCTAAAGGAACAGCAACAATCTCCCAAGTGCAACGGCAAAGACTAAAAAAAGAAGAGAGGTCCAACAATGAGCCCTTGATACTAATGACTATGCTTGTGATCCTGTGCACCTGATATAAGAACAAGGCCTACAGCTGTAGGGTGCCTAAGAGTTACCTCCTGAGAGCCTCCATGTTGCTCAAATGTGGCTAGTCGCAAAGCCAAACTCAGCATGTAAATGCGTTGTCTCCCCCCCGCCCCGCCCCCAAGCATGGGACATGACTCCCAGAAATGAGACTTCCTGGCACTGAGGGATTACTACCAAGTGCCAGCTGATGATGTAACTAGAAAATGACCTTGAATAAAAGGGTCAACTCAGACCAGCAGAATATCTCTGTCTACATATAATAACAGGAGTTAAAAATGCTTTTTGATCGGAATCAAAGGGGGAAATGGAAAGGACAAATTATGTTATATGACTATGAGTCTCCAAAAAAGAACTGGGAGGTTATCAGAGGGGTTGCCCTTATGCACACCTGAACAGAGTCCCAGAGACAGATAAAGTAGATACAAGTGAAGGTATTGGTTCTTCTGAGGGCTATAGAGACCCACAGGTGCTATGGTCATGGCAGATGAAGTTCAGTGCCATGTCAGTTGGCCCTAGTTTGGAGTTTGTGTTTCTGTGTGATAGAGCTGGACTCAGATGAGATCTTTGTTCACAATCCTCTCCAGTTACTTTTAGTGGATCTGTATTTGGTGCTGGGGTTTAATGTATACCCAGGGGACCTGAATCTCTGGACTGACCATGTGATAGCCAGGCCCTGATCCTCAACAGACTTCAGCTCCTACACTCTGGATTGTTGGGCTTACCCCACTCAGCTAACAGGGAGTGGAAGAAGGTCAACCACCACACCAGGGAATCAAGAGTGCCTACAACTGAAAGCAGGAGAATTGCATCCAGTATCCATGTGGAATCTAAGCCCCATCTTGATATAGATGTGGAGTGGACACAATCATTCCAAAGTCCACAGGATGGAGGAATAGAGTACGGATTAGATGATGTGCTGGCATTTTCTGGGGTTGAAGTTGTCCTGGGTGGTGCTAAAGGGACAGTTGCCGGACATTGCATGTCCTCCCATGGCCCACTGGGTGGACTGTGGGAGAGTGTGGGCTGTGGTGTGGACCATTGACCATGAGGTGCAGTGGTGCTCAGAGATGTATTCACCAAGTGCAATGAATGTCTCATGATGATGGAGGAGGCTGTTGTTATGGGGGTAGGAGTGGGGTGAGTGGGTGGGGGTATATGGAGACCTCATATTTTATGAATGTAACATTAAAAAAAAAGAAAAAAAAGAAAATATTATCCATTTAAAAAAAAAAGATTTCACTTTAGTACCATCCCTAGGATTTCTTTTTTTTAAAAGATTTATTCATTTATTTCTCTTCCCTCCTCCCACCTCCACACCTCAGTTGCCTGTTTTTGTGTCTATTTGCTGCGTGTTCTTCTTTGTCCACTTCTGTTGTTGTCAGCGGCCCAGGAATCTGTGTTTCTTTTGGTTGCATCATCTTGTTGCTTCAGCTCTCCGTGTGTGCAGCACCATTCCTGGGCAGGCTGCACTTTCCTTCATGCTGGGCAGCTCTCCTTACAGGGCACACTCCTTGTGCATGGGGCTACCCTATGTGGGGACACCCCTGCGTGGCATGGCACTCCTCGCGCACATCAGCACTGCACGTGGGCCAGCTCCACACGGGTCAAGGAGGCCCAGGTTTTGAACTGCGGGCCTCCCATGTGGTAGACGGACACCCTAACCACTGGGCCAAGTCTGCTTCCCCCATCCCTAGGATTTCTACAGGAGGATATGGCCATTAGCAAGGGTGGAGGTGGGATATGAAAGACAGTTAGGTTTAATTCCTTCACAAAAGCTCCAAACTGAAAGTAGAAGGCAACCTAACTTAACTGTTCTTTGACAAATGCAGCCAAGTTGGGGGGGGTGGGGATTCCAGAATAAAGATGATCAAGAAATGAGCCCCTGCAGCAGACTCAAAAGAAACAGAACGGACTCTTCCTTGCATGGCAAAATTCAACTGGGGTGATTCTGTCTCCATGCAAGGGGCATGCCTGACCAGTGGACCTTCCCCGAGCCCCCTCTGGAAGCTCGGCACTTGTAGAACAAACAAAATCTATTTATTGCTATGGGGTGTCTTGACTCTCTCTCTCTCCATCTTTTCTGGGGGCTTGTTTTTTTGTTTTTTGTCTTATGAGAGTTAAAGTGAAAATTTACATCATGCTGGGACAATCATAAGGACATCATGGACCTTATCAGTTTTAGATAAAGGAGGTGTCCACCAAGACACATCTAACAAAGGAAAGGGCAGCAACTCCTCTGCCCCCTGGCCATGCCCCTCCCAGGGAATCCATCCACTCATTACAAACATCTACAGCAGGATGCAGTATGGATTTCCAGGTCTCACAGGGTTCTCAAGCCTCCAGGGAAGGGGATGAACTCCAGGAGTAAGAAGAAAGGGATACCCTGAAAGTGCAAAAGCCAAAGAAGAAACCAGAAAGCACAGATTGCAACTGGCATTTGCTTTTTTGACAGACTAATAAGAAACCCAATGAGTAGGTGTTATCACTCCAATGGCTGCCAAGCTTTCATAAATATGAAAATATACATATAGGGAAAATGAAGTGTGCATGGGATGGACTCAAAAACTGCACAACCTTAAGTAGGATCCTGCTTAGGAAGAGCGATGCCCATGATGCATATGAAATAAAAGGTCCTTACTTTTTAATAAAAAAAATCATTAAGATAATTCACATATCATAAATTCCCCCATTTAAAGCCTAACATTCAATAGCTCTAGTATGTCTACAGTTCTTTACTTTTTGAAGATATGAAGTTACTATTTTCAGGTTTCCACCATTTCAATCTTTTCTGTGTAGGGGACAAGCAGAGTTGGCAAGACCCAGAGTTCCCTGTGGACAGCAGCTGCCAAAGTCCATGTAGGCTGGTTAAGAAACCTCTGAGGTTTATTAAAAATTTATCCATTTACTAAGATGCTCAGAAATGGTTTGCAAGTGGAGCGAGTACAGCTCAATGGCTGAGTGCCTGCTTCACAAGTACGAGGCCCCAGGTTCTGTCCTTAGAACCTCCTAAAAGTTTTTTTAATAAAAAAGAAAGGAAACCCTGGGTCCTCAAAAAGGGCGCTGCCCTCACAAACCCTAAGAAAACGCTGTTCTTTAAAGCAAAGAGAGAAACTGGCCCAGGGAAAAGGAGGAAAGTCAGGCATGGGCAGTGTGTACTCACACTTGCGGTTGGGTAACTGGGACATCTCAGCAGGAGGAGACAGAAAAGCCCTGGCACCTCCATGTCCTGGTCCCCTAAGGGGCGTCCGGAGGAGGCAGGGCGGGGTGGCTCCCAGATGCAGGCGAGGTGGTAACTGGGGGTGAGGACAGAGGTGGGGCGGAGCTCACAGGTGGGGGTGTGAGCTGGGAAGGAGGGGGGCATTGGATTCCTAAGAGGGGGAGGGATGGGGGTAGGGAAAGGTGAGGGAGGGAATGGGGAAAAGGGAGAGGGAGAGGGGAGCTGACTGTGCTGGGGAGAGATGGGAGGACATTTCAAGACAGGTCAGTAGGTTGAGGGGTTGATAAATCAGCAGGAAAGCAGGTTTTGGGGCCACAGGCCCAGAGGAGTGGACTCACAGGAGCAGTGGGAGCCGAAGGATGAGGCTTCGTCTTCTTTGGTCCCTACTCTGGTTTGGTCACTGCCTTGGCAACCTGGATGCTTTATACCCTCCCTTGACCAATCCCCTGCCTTGGCTTCTTGTCATCACAGTGGACCCCATGCCACCTCATACCTAGAACTCGCCCTCCCTCTACCTAATCCTTCCAGCAAGAGCCATCCCAAGAACAACAGGTCTTCTATGAGACCTTGTTTCTGATTTCTAGGCCTTTCGAATCCAGCTCCCCCACCCCCACTTTTTCCCCCATTCCAGGTCCCTCCCTTCTTTCCTGAAATTCCACGGATTCCCTCAGATTGCAGAACTGCAAGAGGAAACTATAGACAAGCAGAGTGGGAAATGTTCACACCCTTCTCCCAGCAATTGATAGAAATAGGCTAGAAATGAGAAAACAGCAGATTTGTGTAAGAAGCCATCTAAACCTTGTAGCTATAATAGAGACCATTATACTTAACAACTGTAAAAGACACATTATTTTCAAGCACACATGGTACTTTTACAAAAAGTAATACTATTTTGTCAATAAAAGCAACTTTCAATATATTTCAACAGAGAAATGAAATCAGAGCATGTTTTCTCATTATAATTGTAATTGTGCTAGAAATTAATGAGAAAATACTAACTAGAGATCCCCATACGTTTGGAAATTGAGAATTACCTTTTTTTTTTTCTTTTTTATGCAGCACTGGGGATTGAACCTGGGACCCCATACATGGGAGGCTGTGCTCATCCACTGATCTACATCTTCTCCCTGAGAATTACCCTTCTTAATGAAATGAGTGGAAGAAATTACAGTTGAAAAGAGAATATAGTTGGCATGAATAAAATAATAATGAAAACATGGCATTAAAATACATCTCTTTCTGGCCTGGAAATTCCATTTTGGGTTGGAAAGATTTTGTAATCGTGAAATCTTTCCCATGACCTAAAAGGATAAATAGCTGTGGCTATGTCATTTGCCCATGTCACCTTACTACTTGTTACTGTGGGCTTTAAGTTATGACTACAAATGGTTAAAACATCCAAGCTGACTCATGCTTGAATGCTCTTGGGTCTACAAGAAACGTTTGCCCTTTAACTAAGTTCATCAGTTTTTCTCCTGGGGGGATTACTGGACACTACCCAGATTGCTTGGTAGCGCCAGGGTGATGGGTGGTCTGGGTGGAGCAGGTAGATAGAGTTCCAGTACCCCGGTCTCTAGGACAGCTCCCACTACCAACTATTCTTGGGTCCTGTCCTGAGCTGCACCCCCTGAGGTGTTTATCTCTGAGATTGCACACCCTGTTTCCCAGACACTTTCAAGGCCACAACAGCTTAAACCTTATGTTTAAATTCTTGCCACTTCTTAAAAGTAGTAAATTTAATGTAAACACGAAATTCTCTATCAACACTGGATATGCAAAACCATTATCTCTTACTATAAATATAAAGAAACCATACAACCAAGCTCAGGATTGCTTCCAAAAGCATATTTTGAAATGAGGAGTCATACAACTGTTCCCATGATAGAAAAATCTTTCAGCTCTGGCTTCTGCCCACTGCCTGATCAAGAGCTACTGAGGGTGTGAGCCTCTCTGTCCTCTGGTAGCTCAGAGAATGGAGGGGCAGAAAAACAGTTTCCTTGGAGGATGCCTGTAGATGACCTGTAAGGCTGGTCTTTCCTTCTGTATATGCAAAGCAAAGGCAGTCTTTCTGATCGTTGATCTTGGGGAAAATGTACTAGAGTAGCTGCTGGTGTCTTGGTCATTTTTTTTTACATGAGTTTCCAGTTATAATAGCAAACTATATTTTAGGATCAGTAACAATGAGAATTTTGCCAGTCAGTTGAGCATCAGATTCCAAAAGGGAAAAAAAAACAGGGAAGTGTTTCAACTTAAGGGTAAAGAAACCACCCTATTACAATTAATTGCTGTGAATTTTAAACATCATTTTTTCAAAATTATATATCAAATCTTAGATTCTCCCAGAGTTAAGTCTCCTGCTCACTCAAAGTGGACAATTAATATAGGTAGGCCAAATAAATGACAAAATGTAATAGAAAAATGACAACTGATGCCCAGCCAGTTGCTCTTGGTGGACATTGAAAGAATAAGGGCTAAGCATGGACTGGGAGAGAAAACGTATCTCATTCTATATGTAACCAACTTAGGGGTTTAGCTCAGTCTAAATCAGTGGTTCTCCAATTTGCTGAAAAGGAAATCACCTAGGAGAGATCAGAAAGGATAATAATGTATAGGCTCCAGTCCCAGAGATTCTCATTTAATTGGGGCATTGGGATTTCTTAAAATTCCCAGGTAATAATAATTATTAATGCCCAGTCATCCTTGAGAAACATTGGTCTGTCCTGTCAGAGGATTTCAGATAGATGATGCTGGCTTGAGCATTTGCCAGAGGTCCTGATTCAGAATTCAGTTGTAAGCTCAATTTAAAGGTTTTAAATCAGTAGCATCCTAAGGTTCCCCCTCCCCCCCCCCCAGGATATAGATTTTTACAATTTTTACAATTTTACAGTTGCACAATTTTTGAAATTTGCCCCTTTGAGATTAAACAAAAATGATGACAGTAACAAAAATGCACACAACCCCCCCCCCCCCACACACACACACACACACTGGAGATTTTAAGGTTTACTCACCACATCAACTATGGGCCATTCTTCAGTCAGTGGTTCCTTTCCCAGATGACTTCTGATGGATATTTAGGTTTTTCACACCTGGAATTATTTCTTTCCCTCCACCACTCCCTCCCTTCCTTCCATTTGTTCTTTTTTCTGGACACTAAAGAAATAGATTTGTCTTTTGTTTTTGCCTTTCAAGTGATCAGTGTGAAGCCAGTCAAGGCTTCCTTCCATACTGGGAGCCTCTGGTGTGGAAGTCCAGCTATTTCTCTGGACCCATGGTCAGGGTCCTCTAGGGAAACAGAACTGACAGAATTTATCTGTATAAAGAATGAAATTTTATAAAATTTTCTCATGGAACTGTGGGGATGCACATGTCCAAATTCTGTGGGGCAGGCTGCAAGCCAGGGGTTCCAATGAAGGTCCTCATTGAATTCCCCAGGAACACACACTGGCTGTCTGAAGTAGAGACGGGGATTCTCTCTCTGAATGCTGAAATCACTTCTCCTTTTAAGGTCCTCAACTGATTGGATAGGACAACACTCACTGCTGATGGCAAGCTCCTCAGTTGATCCTAGATGTAATCAGGCATCTATGCAATCAACTCTGATTTAGGTCCATGATGTGCCACTATATTTCAGTTGCCCAGTCTTGCTTGACCAAACTACTGGGTATCATTAACTAACCAAGTTGTGACATTAGCCTTATGGTGTTCCCTGATACACACACGGTGGTGAGCAGTAGGTGTGGACTGACCAGAATCCTTGCATTTGACCAGTGAGAAAGAGGAAGTCCCAAGGTGGGTAAGATGATCCCACAATCACACAGCCAATGAGAGCCTGAAAAGGGGTTCCCACCCAGTCTTCTGAGCCCCAATCCAGTGCTCCTTCCTACTTCTCAAAAACAGTGGAAATAGGAGGCTTTGACAGGGTGAAAGTGTGGAGGGCACCGTGGAGGCCACTGCTTGGGAGCATGGGCCTCAAATATCTGCCATGACCTGGGTGTACTAGAATCCCACTGTAGCTCCTCCTCAGGCTGCAGGCAATGAGTGCACACTCTGGCATTTGTTCAACAACAAGAGAAACAGTTACAGTAAAGAGATACAATCACTTGAACTTTCTGAAACAGGTTCTGTGCTAAAAAATTTACAGTCATCATCTTAAGTCAGTGTCTCAGCTTCCTTGAGGGCAGCTCTGATCCCATTTATGCATGAGGAGACTGAGGCTAAGAGAGGTCAGAGGACCTTCCAGAGTAGAAACAAAAGCCCAGGCCTGCCTGATTCCTGAGTCTATGCTCCCAACCACTCCAGGGATATGGTCTTGGGTCTTAGCTGGCTGATTTTTAGGTATCTGAAGAGGTAGCGACTCTTCCCTATCTCCTGGAGGTGGCCCAGTGTGTGGCAGCCACAGCCTTCACCACTGGACAGTTCTTCCTTGTGGCTATCTTTAGTCCTTTCTACTGCCAGAGGAAGCCCTTTCATTTTTGCCCTACTCTGGAAAGGATTACTAGTATTTATAAACTAACCTTTCAAGTAGAAAAGAAAATCTCCTTCAACTCTTTATTTTGAAAAATGTCAAACCTACACAAGATTTAAAAAAATAGAACAATCACTCTTCACCTGGATGCCCACTTTATTATTAAAAGTTTGTTATGTTTAGATTTCCCAATTTTCTATCTATAGGTTTTTTTAAAGATTTATTTATTTCTCCCCCTTCCCTCCATTGTTTGCTCTCTACATCCTTTCGCTGTGTGTTCTTCTGTGCTTGCTTGTATTCTCATTAGGTAACTCTGGGAACTGATTCTGGAGTGGGAGAGAGGCAATCATTCTCTTTTGCCACCTCAGCTCCCTGGTCTGCTGCATCTCTTATTGTCTCTCCTCTGTGTCTTTTTGTTGCACCATATTGCTGTACAACTCTGCACATAGACCAGCACTCCTGCCAAGGGCAGCACCCCTATGTGGGGCAACACTCCTGCACAGGCCAGCACTCTTCTTGGACCAGCTCAACACACAGGCCAGCTTGCCTCATGGGCCAGCTTGCCTTCACCAGCAGACCCTTGGTATCAAACTCTGGACCTCCTTTTTGGTAGATAGGTGTCCAATTGTTTGAGCCACATCTGCTTCCCTCCATCTATACTCTTTATTTGCTCATGTCTTTGAGAGTAATTTTCAAACCTCAAGCCCCATCACCCCTAAATACCTCAGCCTTATTCCTCCAAAGGGCTTTTTCTTATATAGCCACAAGACCATTATCACAACTATGAAAATTAGCAATAATTTCATAATATCACTTTTTATAATTCCTATGTTCATAATTCTCCAATTCCCCAAAAATGCTGTTTTATTGATATTTCTTTTTAAATTGAGGTTCCAGTGACATTTATGCATTGCATTTGGACATCATGTTTCTTTTGTCTCCTTGCATCTAGAATAGGTTTCATTACAAGGACTTTTTTGAGGCGTTCAGACTAAAGTGAAATCTCATGTTGTCCTTCTTTCGTCAGAGGAAAATATAGGATATTAGTGTGGTAGAGCAGAAATGAATCACATTGAGAGAAAATGGAAAAATATGCTCTACCTTCTTCTCTGGATGACAAGTACTCACTCTCTCAGGAGAAGCAGAATGCTTTACTAAGCCACCCGCACCTCTACCAAAAAAACCTTCCATGGCTCCCCCTGGCCTCCAGTTGAAACTCAGAGGCCTTCACATGTTCAGAGGGGGAGCCAGCCCTGGTCACCTCTCCAGCATCCTTCTCATCATATCCCCACATGGACTCTCCACTCAGTCACCCTTCTTCCCATCACATTCACCCTTTCCTAGGAATCTCTTGGAGAATACCCAGATATTCTCAGATACCCATGTTCATCTTTCTCGGCCATTGCTTCTTCTAGGAAACAGTCTTTTTTTTCTGGAATAAATACACCTTTGTCATGGTATACCATTCTTTTAATATGCTATTGGATTCAGTTTTCCAGCATTTTGTTTATGGTTTCTGCATCTATATTCATAAGGGGTATTGATCTGTAATTTTCTTTTCTTGCAATGTCTTTATCTGGGTTTGGTAACAGGGTAATGCAGACTTAAAGAATAAGTTAGTTAGGAAGTATTCCCTCCTCTTCTATTTTTTATCAACAGTTTTTATGGTAAGAATTTGAGAAGGGCCTATAAGACATCTATTGAGTAAAATAAGCCAGATACAAAAGGAAACTTATTTTGCCATTTCACTTATATGAAAGATCTAGAATAAGCAAAACAATGGAGACAGAAAGTAGATTGCAAGGACTAGGGGTGGGGGAGAGAGGATGAGCAGTGGTGGTCAGAGGAGCTATTGTTTCAATGGATGCAGAGAATCTGAGGAGATGAAAAAATTTGGGTAATGGATGTTGGTGATGGCAGCAAAATATTGAGAATGTAATGAATACCACTGAATTGAACACTGAAAGTGATTAAAATGGAAAATTTTTGTTATATATATGTTGCTACAATAAAAACTTAAAAAAAGAAGAAGATACAGTAATCAGGAGAGTGTGGTACTGACATAAGGTGAGACAAAAAGACTAATGGAGTATAATTGAGTGTTCATAAATAAACATTCACATCCATGGTCAACTGATTTCTGATAAGGGTACCTCTACTTTATCATGAATTTTGCCCATGAGGGCACTAGCTCACTATATTCTTCTTCCCCCCACCCCATTTCCTGTAAAACTATCTTCCAGCCTCTAGCTCTCTGAGACAGGTTGATTTTCTTAATTCCTATCAGAAAGGTCATGTATTATTTGCCTTCAATGCCTGGCTTGCTTCACTCCAAGGGGAGGGAAAGAGGGGAATAGACTAGATGAAAGAGGTGGTAACTCGGGGACAATGGAAGTGTTCTGCACGACCCTGAAATGATGGAAAGAGGCCATGTTAAATTTTACCAAAATTTTAAAAAGTATATAGTCTAAAATGTAAACCATAATGTAACCAAAAATTTATAAAAGTGTACAGTCTAAAGTGTAAACCATAATGTAAACCATAATGGAACCATGGTTAGTAGCTATGTTTCAATATCTGTACATCAGTTGGAGCAAATGGAGCATACAGATGTAAAAGGATCATTGCTGGGGAAGGGGAAAAGGGTTTGCTGTTGGGTATATGGGAGTCCCCTATATTCTATATGTGACTTTACTGTGACCTAAAACTTTTCTAAAGACATAACAAAAAACGTTTTATAAAAAAGGATGTAGACACTGAGGTAGAAATGGAAGAGTCTGCCTTGCCACTGGACATACAGGGCAACACCTATTACAGTGATGAAAGAAAAAATACCAAAAAATTTTTTATGATATTTTTCATTTTTATACTGTAATTTATTTTTACATTACATTAGTTATTCTAATTATTGTGTATTCTAGTTCTAATCTTTAAAACTATCATTACTATTTCATTTTCCTATTAATTGAATAGGACAGTATGTTAGACTTCATTTTTTAAGAGGTTTTGGATCACAGAGAGTTTCAACTATGGGACATGCTTTGGTGGAAAGGAGTTCTACAGGGCATGCATATGAGGTATATGGATATGTTCAGATATTCATTATGTGTGCACATAATGGGTAGAGTTTCACACAAAAACTGAGGGAGTGCTGAGATCCCATTCTGGGGAATTCTGTTGCTCTCTCCAAAGGAGCAGCAACAATAGCCCAAGTGCCTCTTCTGTCACTTTTACTGAACATGGTTAGCACTGGGGTTGGTGTATGCTCAGGAGATTTGAATCTCTGGACTGTTCATTTGCCAGCTGGGCCTTGAGCCTCAGCAGAGTTATAATACCTACTCTCCAATCCATTGGATTTACCCCAGGTCAGCTAACAGGGAGGTGAGGATGACCAACCACCTCACCAGGGAACCAAGAGAGTCTACAACTGCAAGCAGGAGAATCCCATCCATCAGCCATGTGGGATGTAAACCCCCTCTTGATTTAGAGGTGGATTGGACATCGCCATCCCCAGGTCCACAGGATGGAGGAATAAAATATGAATTAGAGTGGACTTACTGGTATTCTACTATAGAATTATTTTGACTCTAACAATGGTAGAAATTGAATCATTGATGTGGAGACAGTGCTTATGGAAATTGCTGACGGCAGGGAGAGGTGAAAAGAAGAGTGGTATGGGGGCATTTTCGGGACTTGCAGATGTCCTTAATGATGTTGCAGGGACAGATGCAGGACGTTATATATCCTGCCATATCCCACTGAATGCACTGGGGAAGAATGTAAACAACAATGAAAACTATGATGCATGCAGTGTAGTGGTGCTCCAAAATGCATTCACCAAATGCAATGAATGTGCCACAATGATGAAAGGGGTGGTAAATATGTGAGAAGTGGGAAGGGGGGGTGTATAGGAACCTCATATTCTTTTCTCTCTTTGTTTTTTTAAATGTTGCATTCAAAAATTATGAGGTCCCCATATACCACCGCCCCCCCCTTACTGCACTCCTCCCACATCAATAATCTCTTTCATCATCATGGGGCATTCATAGCATCTGGTGAATACATTTTGAAGCACTGTTCCACCACATGGATAATGGTTTACATTGTAGTTTACACTCTCCCTCAGTCCATTCAGTGGGCCATGGAAGGACATACAATGTCTAGCATCTGTACTTGCAATACCACCCAGGACCACACCAAGTTCTGAAAATGCCCCCACATCGTATCTTTTCTTCCCTCTCCCTACCCTCAGCAGATACTGAGGCTTATATTTTTAATGTAATTTTTTAATTGTATAGACTTTCTATTTGGGCTGCTGGAAATGTTTTGGGTAATGGATGGTGGTGATGTTAACACAACATTATAAGTGTAATTAACAGCACTGAAGTGTATATTTGAATCTGGTTAAAGGGGGGAATTTTAGGTTGTATATATATTACTAGAAAAAAACAGGACTGTACAACACAAGCAGTGAAACCTATTGTAAACAATGGACTGTAATTAATAGTACAATTATAAAAATAGTTTTTTATGTATTATAACATGTACCACACCAACACAAAATGTTAATAATAGGGTGGAATATGGGAACTTTGCATTTTGATTTTTCTGTAAATCTACAACTTCTCTAATAATAATAGTAATAATAAAAAAGATGACACTCCTTTGTAAAAAAAAAAAATGGGTGTCAGTGTCCATTGTCATTACATGTGCACATATGCAGACCAAGCGAGTTCCTCTCTCTTGGGAAAACACTGAAATCACCTAAAAAACTGCAGCACAAAATGCTTCATCAAGTCATTTGTACCCCTGGGATGGTGGAAAGCTGAGTTCCCTTTCCAAGAAAATCAAATGAACTTAATGCCCTATAATAGAAACATCTGTATTCTCAGCACTCAGCAGTAATAAGGATAGAAGGCAAAGGGTATGAGGGAGGTAATGTGAGTCCAGAACCAGGTCTGCCCTTCAAGGAGCCCTAAAGGGGCTGGACAGGGTGAGATGAGGATCAGAAAGCATAATCTCTTCCCAGGAGCAGGGACATGGGAGTCAAGGAGGCCTTCCTGTCAGGGTCCTGGGCTTCCTCTCTCATCTCACCTCCCCAGCAACAAGTTTCTGTCTCCTTTCCTGACATTTTTAGAGAAAATTCCCATCACATGTGGACAGTCAAAATTGTCACCAAGGAAGAGAGAAGAGACCATGACTTTTGCTTGGCCACTGTTCTGTGCACTGATGGTGCCAGCATGACACTCTGACTCTGACTCAGAAGAGACTTGATGTAGGTGACTTACCATTGAGTTTAATGGGATTAAGGAGAAAATGAAGGAAGTTACACAAGATAAAAGAGTGAAGTCATGAATACTTTCTAATAATGACCCTGGAGATGATGATGATACTGGTGAATAAAATGAATACCAGAGGTGGGGCAAGATGGTGGCTGAGTGAGCTTACCTGATAATATCTCCTGCAAAGAAGTGGCTGGGCAGCATTGGAGGCTCTTCAGGACCAGGCTGTTTTAGGATTTTTCCATGTAAGGAGGTATCTGGACATCGATTTGGTGGGAAGGTAACAGAGAATATATGTGTATAAAATATACATGGAGGTCCCGGCTTCATGTGGAAAGTTCCCACCTTGGGTGGGCAGAGCTGTGGCATCAGGCACTGCCGTGGCTAGGGGCGCTGCCGTGGCAGTTTTTTTTTTTTTTTTTGGAGGCTCTGCAGTACTGGGGAATTCATAAGCCCTCAGAGGCCTATTGCGGGGTTAATAGGACAGGAGGCATTTGCAGACCAATTTGGGGAGACAAACGGGAGTTTTATGGCAAAGCTGGGGGAATTTTTGATTGCGGACACAAATAATAGCACTTCCGCCTAGAGCCACGCCCCCCACAAACGCAGCTGCCAATCTACAGTGGATTTAAAGTGATAGCAATAAAGAGACACCACCAGGGTCTGTTTAACTGGACTTGAGGTTGCCAGGTCTGAGACACCTAAACCCTTGTGGCCCACACCCCAGAGACTCACATCTCTTGAGTCCTCAATATCTCAGACTTTCCATCCCTGAATCCATCATGCCCTGAGGTCCATCTGAGGTCCTTGAATGTCCTAGCCCTCAATGTTTGCGTTTTTTCTTTTCTGTTTTGTTTTGTTCTCTTTTCATTTTATTCTATTTTTATTTTTTATTTTATTTTTTTAATGTTCTGATTGCTAACATTGCATTATCCCCTAGCTTTTTCTCCCAGTGTATCCCTCAAAGTCTTTTTTTTCTCTCTCTCTCGTCCCCCATCTTCTTCTTATTCTATTTTATCTTAACTATACAATAGGTGCTGCAGGAAACACCTCACATTTGCTGGGTTTCCTCTTCCTCCACTGCCTCATTTTTGTGTGAATAGATTTTGGCTATCTATACTATCCCCTTTCCCCTACATCTTAATATCCTCCATCATCTACTATCTCTCCTATATTCCACCTCCCTTTCTTTGATCCACAAAGTGTCTAACTCTTAATTTCCAATACCTTTGTTTTGTTTTCTGTCTGTTATCCACCCTTGAAACTATTACCTTTCTTTTCTCTTTCCCTCTCTCACAAAAACAATAGCTTTTTAGTTCATACCATATTCCTCCCATATTCAGTCGTCTACCTCATTATAGGTACTCTACCTACAGCTATAACTCTACACAATTTAAATGAATCTAACCTCCATCCTCCCAGATCTCATATTGTTGCTTTGTTAACATATATCACCAATACTACTTTACACTTTTTCATTGCTTACACAATTGTCTTTCCCCAGCACTAATAATTTTCTTTAAAGTGAACTTAACCAGCAATAAGAAATTAGAATAAGAAGAACAAAGTGACAAAGAGAAGATGTAACACTTATGCAAAAACAACAGCTAATTAATCTCCAAGACTAGACAAAGAAGCTAAGGAACTGATTAAACCCATCAAGATAAAATGATGACCAGACAGCAACAAAAATCTACAAACCAAACCAGGAATCAGGAAAACATGGCTGAATCCAATCAATAAACTAAAAATCAGGAAGGGGTGTAGAACTTCGCACAGCAATGAAAGATTTCAGAACATTTATCACCGACAAATTTGATGAAGTAAAGGAAGAGGTTAAAAACATGAAGACAACACTTGGAGGGGAAATTGCAGACATATGCAAAAAGATAACAGATATGATGGAAATGAATACCACAGTTCAAGAAATCAAAAATACACTTGCAGAAAATATCAGCAGACTAGAAGAGGCAGAGCAGAGAATTAGTGATGTGGAAGACAGTATATTGGAAATCAAACAGATAGTAGAAGTTGTCAATAAAAAGATAGAAAAAATCCAGATAGGACTTAGGGACCTGAATGATAATGCAAAATACTCAAACATACGTATTATAGGCATTCCAGAAGGAGAAGAGAAGGGAAGGGGGTCAGAAGGGGTGTTGCAGGAAATAATGGCTGAAAACTTCCCAAATCTACTGAAAGAGACAGATGTACATATCCAAGAAGCACAGCGCACTCCATTGGTCATAAACCCCAACAGGCCCACCCCAAGACATATGCTTGTCAAATTATCCAATGCTCAAGACAAAGAGAAAATTCTGAAAGCAGCAAGAGAAAAGAAAACCACCACATACAAGGGAAGCTCCATAAGAGTAAGTTCTGATTTCTCATCTGAAACCATGGAGGCAAGAAGGCAGTGGTATGATATAGTCAAGGAACTAAAGGAAAAAACTTTCCAACCAAGAATACTCTATCCAGCTAAACTAGCATTCAAAAATGATGGAGATTTCAAAATACTCACAGATAAACAGAAACTGAAAGAGTATACCAACAAGAAACCTCCCCTTCAAGAAATTCTAAAGGGAGTTCTGCAAGAAGAAAGGAAAAAACAGGACAGGCAGAGTTGTAGGAGAGTGTAAGAACAACAAAAAAGACAAAAATAGAAGGAAAAAAAAACAACAAATTATAACAAACACAAATCCAATCAAAATATGGCTAACACAAATAATTCCTTGAAAGTAATAACACTGAATTTCAACGGATTAAACTCACCTATCAAAAGATTCAGACAGGGACATTGGATAAGGAAATATGGCCCATCTATATGCTGTCTACAAGAGACACATCTTAGACCCAGAGACTCATGGAGGTTGAAAGTGAATGGCTGGAAAACAATCATACAAGCAAACAATAACCAAAAAAAAAGGCAGGAGTAGCTATATTAATATCAGACAAAATAGACCTTAAATGCAAAACAATTGTGAGAGACAAAGAAGTATACTACAGTTTAGTGAAAGGGACAATCTGTCAAGAAGATCGAACAATCATAAATATTTATGCTCCTAACAAGGGTGCCTATAAATACGTGAGGCAAATGCTGGAAAAACTAAGTGAAAAAATGGATGCATCTACAATTATAGTGGGGGATTTTAATACACCACTATCAACTCTGGACAGAACATATCAAAAGAGAATCACTAAAGAATCAAAACATTTGAACAGTATATTAGAGGAGCTGGATCTAATAGACATATATAGATCATTACACCCAAACACAGCAGGATATATATTTTTCTCAAGTGCACATGGATCATTCTCCACGATAGACAATATGCTAGGCCACAAAGAAAGGCTTAATGAATTCAGAAAGATTGAAATCACACAAAACAATATCTCTGACCACAGTGGAAGCAAGCTGGAAATTTGCAAATGACAGAGGCCCAGATTTCACACCACGATTTGGAAATTAAACAGCACACTCTTAGAAAAATAGTGGGTCAAAGAGGAAATCTCAAAAGAAATTAATGACTACCTTGAAACAAATGATAATAATAACACAACATACCAAAATTTATGGGATGCAGCAAAAGCAGTACTGAGAGGGAAATTTATAGCCATAAACTCATATATCAAAAAAGAAGAAAGAGCAAAAATTGAAGAACTAACTGCATATTTGAAGGAATTAGAAGAAGAACAACAAAGTAACCCAACAGGAAGAAGAAGGAAGGAAATAACAAAGATAAAAGCAGAATTAAATGAAATAGAAAATAAGAAAGCTCTTGAAAGGATAAACAAGACCACGAGCTGGTTTTTTGAGAAGATCAACAAAATTGACAAACCTTTAGTGAGACTAACAAAGAAAAAAAGAGAGAAGATGCAAATACACAAAATAAGAAATGAGAAAGGTGATATCAACACAGACCCCACAGAAATAAAGACTATCATAAGAGGATACTTTGAAAAACTATGTTCCAAAAAAATGACAATTTAGAGGAAATGGACAAATTCCTAGAAACACATAAGCAGCCCATATTGATGAAAGAAGAAATTGATGATCTTAACAAACCAATCACAAGCAAAGAGATATAATCAGTCATTAAAAGTCTCCCAACTAAGAAGAGCCCAGGGCCAGACTGCTTCACAGGTGAATTCTACAAAATATTCTGAAAAGAACAAACACCAATCCTGCTGAAAGTTTTCCAAAAAATCGAAACAGAAGGAACATTGCCAAACTCCTTCTATGATGCCAACATTACCCTAGTACCAAAGCCAAACAAAGACACCACAAGAAAGGAAAATTACAGACCAATTTCTCTAATGAACCTAGACACAAAAATACTTAACAAAATACTTGCTAATCGTATTCAACAACACATTAAACGAATTATACACCACGACCAAGTGGGATTTATGCCAGGTATGCAAGGATGGTTGAACATAAGAATATCAATCAATGTAATACACAATATAAACAGATTGAAGGAAAAAAATCACATGATTATATCTACAGATGCAGAAAAAGCATTTGACAAAATACAGCACACTTTCTTGATAAAAAACACTCCAAAAGATCGGAAGACAAGGAAATTTTTTGAACATGATAAAGAGTATATATGAAAAACCTACAGCCAACATTGTTTACAATGGAGAAATCCTATAATCCTTCCCTCTAAACTCAGGAACAAGACAAGGATGCCCATTGTCTCCACTCCTATTTAACATTGTCTTGGAAGTACTTGCTCGAGCACTGAGGCAAGAACCAGATATAAAAGGCATTCAAATTGGAAAGGAAGAAGTCAAAATATCATTATTTGCAGATGACATGATCCTATACATAGAAAACCCTGAGAGATCTACAACAAAGCTTCTAGAACTCATAAATGAGTTTAGTAAAGTCGCAGGTTATAAAACCAATGCATAAAATTCAGTAGCATTTCTGTACACCGATAATGAGCAAGATCAGGAGGAAATCAAGAAACAAATACCATTCACAATAGTAAATAAAAAAATCAAATACTTAGGAATAAATTTAACTAAAGAGGTGAAAAACTTATACACCAAGAACTATACAAGACTGTTCAAGGAAATCAAAGAAGACCTAAATAAATGGAAGAATATTCCGTGTTCATGGATAGGAAGACTGAATATTATTAAGATGTCTATCCTACCAAAACTGATCTACACTTTCAATGCAATCTCAATAAAATCAACACAGCCTTCTTAAAGGAACTAGAAAAACTAACTATGAAATTTATTTGGAAAAGAAAGAGGCCCCAAATAGCCAAAGACACATTGAAAAAGAAAAACGAAATTGGAGGAATCACAATTCCTGACTTCAAAACATACTGCAAAGCTACAGTAGTGAAAACAGCATGGTATTGGCATAAGGAGAGACACACAGACCAATGGAATCGAATTGAAAGTTCTCATATAGAACCTCATATATATAGCCATATAATATTCGATAAAGCCACCAAACCCTCTCATATAGAGAATGGCCTATTCAACAAATTGTGCCTGGAGAACTGGATAGCCATATGTAGAAGAATGAAAGAGGATTACCATCTCACACCTTATACAAATATCAACTCAAGATGGATCAAAGACCTAAATATAAGAGCCAAGACCATAAAGATCTTGGAAAGCAGTGTAGGGAAATATCTACAGGACCTTGTAATAGGAAATGGCTTCATGAATATCACACCAAAAGCACGAGCAGCAAAAGAACAAATAGATAAATGGGACTTCCTCAAAATTAAAGCCTTCTGCACCTCAAAGGAGTTTGTCAAGAAAGTAAAAAG
Source organism: Dasypus novemcinctus (assembly GCF_030445035.2). Lineage (NCBI taxonomy): Eukaryota > Metazoa > Chordata > Mammalia > Cingulata > Dasypodidae > Dasypus > Dasypus novemcinctus. The sequence continues at coordinate 55,935,891 of NC_080691.1, read as the reverse complement.
GGAACCCACACAATGGGAGAACATATTTGGAAACCATATATCTGATAAGAGACTTATAACTTGCATATATAAAGAACTCATATATCTTGAAAATAAAAAGATAAACAACCTATTTTAAAAATGGGAAAAAGATTTAAACAGACACTTCTCCAAAGAAGAAATACAAATGGCTGAAAAGCACATGAAAAAATGCTCCAAATCTCTAGCTATCAGGGAAATGCAAATCAAAACTACAATGAGATATTATCTTACCCCCATAAGATTGGCAGCTATGAAAAAAACAGAAGAATACAAATGCTGGAGAGGATGTGAAGAAAGGGGAACACTCATCCACTGCTGGTGGGAATGCAGAAGGATCCAACCATTCTGGAGGACAGTTTGGTGGTTTCTCAAAAAACTAACCATAGATTTGCCATATGACCCAGCTATACCACTGCTAGGTATATACCCATCAGAACTGAAAACCAGGACACAAACTGATATATGTACACCAATGTTCATAGCAGCATTGTTCACTATCGCCAAAAGTTGGAATCAACTCAAATGCCAATCAACAGACGAGTGGATCAATAAAATGTGGTATATACACACAATGGAATACTACTCAGCTGTAAGAACAAATACACTGCAAACACACGTGATAACATGGATGAATCTTGAGAATCTTATGTTGAGGGAAGCAACCCAGGCATTGAAGGACAAATACTACATGACCTCAATGATATGAAATAAGCAAGCTGCCTCAGAGAGCTAGAGACTGGAAAATAAGCTTACAGGAAATCAGGGGTTGAAGGATGGATGTAAGCCGACATCTGCAGGGGTGGAATCTATAATGAGCTGGTGTTAAGTATGAGCACAAAGAAGAGATAAAATGGGAGCAAGGGGTTGCCTTTGTGTGGGGCTTTGTGGGTTTGAGAGGGGCTGGGGATGGGCGGATGCGTAATATTGCCCACAAAATAGGGGAGAGGGAGGGGCAACATACGAACTTAGGAGAGTGTCAGGTGTTGGTTGAGAGTAAAATGCTGAGAAAATTGTATCAAAATATAATTAGGAGGGTTATCTGTTTAGGATGCTTGGAGGGGATGGTCTGATGTGGGACAGACTCCTGGGGAATGTCTGAATGCTCATTTTGCTAGGGTGGGTTGTACCATTGGATAGAGATCCAAGAAGTGAGAGTTCGGGTGGACCCACATCCTGGGGAGGACTACTGCCATCAAATAGAGGCACTGTATCTCTCGAGAGAAAGGGTGGCTCCCAGGGCATTAGGGCAGTTGAGCAAGTCAGGCCCTGAACACTGTTGCAAGTATCTCTGGACGTGGCTCCTTGGGAAATGGAGATTGGCTGTCTCTGTGGGCGCCAAGGGGAGGGGAAAATGGATGTTGAATGGATGGAACCAAGGTAAATGTGGGGGCAAGAGAGGAGTTTCGTGAGAGGACATGAGGATGAATATAAAACATGTAATATTACACCAACATATAGGCGATGACAGACTAATAATGTAAACCATAATGTAAAACATAGGATAACTTAAAAATTTAGAAAACTGTATATCCTAGAGTATGCACCACATTGTAAGCACAGATGTCACCTTGTTTGAAAGCTATTGTTTCAGAGTCTGTACATCAGTTTCAGTAAACATGATATGAATAAGTTAAAAGATTATCGCTGTGGAAGGGAAAAGGTTTTATGGTGGATGTGTGGGAGTACTTTATATTGTATATATGAATTACTGTGATCTAAGACTCTTGTGAAGAGAAGCTCAATAATTAGGAAAAAAGAAAAGAAAAAGATAGGATGTAGAAATTTTTCCAAATCAATATTACTCTAGATCTAACCTTTAAACTCATCGCTATATTCCATTGTACTAGTAAGGGAACCTGACATTATATTGGGATTCACTTTACAGGAAGTTTTGGATCCCAGGGTGGTTCAACAATGGTGACAGAGGAATACTTGTATGGGATGTTATTGACAGGCTATACATGGTTGACAGGGAGTTATACAGGGCATATGCCCATGGTAATGTTTAGATATACTCATAGTGGAAACAATTAAAAACAACAGCTGGGGGGTACTGGGTTTCTGGCCGGGGGGGGGGGGCTCTGTTGTGGTCCATCGGGGAGCAGCAGCAGTCCCCCAGGTGCAATGGTAAGAACCAGGAAGGAATGAGGGTCCAACAGTGAGCTCCTGATACTAATGACTATGCTTGTGAGCCTATACACCTGCAATAAGAACAAGGCCTAGAGCAGCATTTTGCCTGGGAGTTTCCTCTTAACAGCCTTCATGTTACTCAAATGTGGCCAGTCTCGAAGCCAAACTCAGCATGTAGATGCAGTGCATTCCCCCCAGCGTGGGACATGACACCCGGGGATGAGCCTCCCTGGCACCGAGGGATCACTACCAAATACCAGCTGAAGATGCAACTAGAAAATGACCTTGAATTAAAGGTTCAATGCGGATCAGCAGAATATCCCTGTCTACATATAATAACATGACTTTAACGTGCTGTTTGACCTAATGTAAGGGAGAAATGGAAAGGAGAAATGAGTTTATATGGCTACAAGTCTCTAAAAAAGAGTCTGGAGTTTGTCAGAAGGATTGCCCTTATGCACACCTGAGCAGAGTCTCAGAGACAGATAAAGTAGATACAACCCCAGGTATTGGTTCTTTTGGGGGATAAAGAGACCCATGGGTTCTATGGTCATGGCAGATGGGGTTCACTGCCATGTCAGTTGGTCCTTTTTTGGAGCTGGTGTTTCTGTGTGATGGAACTGGACTCAGTTGGGATCTCTTTTCACAAGCCTTTCATGCTACTCTCCTGGAATTGTAGTTGGTGTTGGGATTTAAGATATATTTAGGGGATTTGAATCTCTGGACTGACAATATGATAGCCAGGCACTGAGCTTCTACAGACTTCAGCTCCTACACTCTGATTTATTGGATGTACCCCACTCAGCTAACATGGAGTTGAAGAAGTCAACCACCACACCAAGGAGACTAGAGTGCCTACAACTGAAAGCAGGAGGTTTGCATCCAGTATCCATGTGGAATCTATATCCCCCATTTGACATAGATGTGCAATGGACACAACCAATCCAAGGTCCACAGAGAAAATGTGGCATTGGTGTGGGAAGGGTTGCCATGGTGGCTGCTGGTTACGGGGAATGAGAGGAAGAGATGAGATGGGGAGGCGTTTTCGGGACTTGGAGTTGTCCTGGGTGGTGATTCACGGACAATTACGGGACATTGTAGATCCCCTCAGGGCCCACTGTATGGAATGTGGGAGAGTTTGGGCTATTATGTGGACCATTGACTATGGGGTGCAGCGATGCCCAGAGATGTACTTACCAGGTGCAATGGATGTGTCATGATGATGGGAGAGAGTGTTGCTGTGGGGGGAGTGGGGGGTGTGGGTGGTGGGGTTGAATGGAACCTCATATTTTTTTAATGTAATATTTAAAAAATAAAATAAAATAAATGAATAAAAAATTTTTACTGATGAAAAAAATAAAATAAAATAAAATGAATGCCTTGGAATTAAATGCTTTAAATCTTTGACCTTTAAGGTGAAACTCAACTAACCTATTTAATTTAATTTAATTTTTTTTTGAAAGATAAGCCTGCATCCATTCTCCATGTGTTCTTCTGTGACCACTTCCATCCTTATCAGCAGGACCAGGAATCTGTGTTTCTTTGTGTTGCATCATCTTGTTGTGTCAGCTCTCCATGTATGTGGCACCATTCATGGGCAGGCTGCACTGTCTTTCATGCTGGGCATCTCTCCTTACAGGGCACACACCTTGTGCGTGGGGCTCCCCTATGCGGAGGACACCCTTGCATGGCACAGCCTTGCAAGCATCAGCACTGTGCATGGGACAGCTATTTAAAAAGGAAGTTCACACAATGCCTGGGGGAGGGGAAAGGCTGGAGGTATGAATTATAGAGGTACAAGGGAAAATTGGGGAAGTTGACTAATGGCCTTTGTAGTAATGGTTACACGTATTCAAACATATATGTACATATAATTCCTTGTTATTTATTTCAATAAAATAATCACTAGAAATGGAATCGATTTTAAATAACCTCATACACTAGGTAAATTTTGAAAAAGGGAGGGGTTGATTAGAAAGTGTAAGCTCTCTTGCACTTCTGGTGTTCTCATGGTTAATTCCAATATCCTGGAGTTAGTTTGAGACATTTACCTGAAGTTCTTCTTGGCAATGACAATATCCCAGGTGCCAACATTTTCCCAATATATGAATATGCTATATTCCTTATTTACTTAAATCCCCACTGATTTCCTGCATTATATATTGCAAACTTAGGAGGAGATTTAAAAATAAGAAATTGTTTTTGGAATGTTTGCTAGTTCTGTTTGCTAGTTTTGTTTTAAAATTATATGTATTATAGAGGCCGGTAAGGATGGTGTAGGAGTGGGTGTACCCTCATCATCTATCCTCCAGGGAACCAGATAGCTGGGGACAGAGTCCTGCCTAAGAGGGCTTTTTTGGGAGCCCACAGGGTGGGAGACTTCTGGACATCAGTCTGGAGAGAGTGAGACAGGGGTAGTGATTGCTCAGAGTCACATGGCAGGTTTCTGGTGCTTGTGCCTGAAGCTGTGGGAAGGTTAAACCTTTCCCTTAAGGATGGTAGCTGCAGTATTCCCTGAACACTGCTGGCCACATGGTGGCATTCCCTGAACCCCATGTTCCCCAAACAATGATCATTACCATAACCACATTCCTCAAACCCTGCATTCCCCACTGTTAAGGTTCCCTGAACCCAGTGCTCCCTGAAGCCCAAGATTCCCCAGACCTGTCAGTTGTAAAATCCAAGAGTGGAAGGTTTCTGGTGAAGGAAGCAGAGGGGACTGGGGAGTGCATGTTTGATTGTCTGGATGCAATTTTTGAGCTTGGAGAAGCTTACCAGCTCACTTGGGGTGGTGGGGTTTGGTATTAGGAAGAGGTGAGAGTCAGCCCAATTTACCTAAATGAACTGGGATAAGGAAAATTGCTCTGGAAATTGCTCAGAAATAACAGCAGATTTGATGAGGCAGAGGAAATAATTAGTGATGTGGAAGAGAGTACATCTGAAATCAAACAGATAATTAATAGAATTGATAATTTAAAAGATACAAAAATTTCCAGCAGTGACTTAAGGACCTGAAGGACAATGCAACATGCACAAACATTTGCAATATAGGCATCCCAGAAAAGGAGAAGGGAAATGGGACAAAAGGGGTGTTGGAGGAAATAATGCCTGAAAACTTCCCAAATCTATTGAGGGAGATGAATTTATATGTCCAGGAAGCACAACACAGAGCAAACATCATAAATACCTACAGGCCTATTGCAAGACATATACTTGTCAAATTATCCAAAGCTCAAGACAGAGAAAACATTAAAGGCAGCACAAGAAAAGAGAACCATCACACACAAGGAAATCTCAGTAAAATTCAATGCTGATTTCTCATCTAAAACCATGAAGGTAAGAAGACAGTGGTATGACATAGTCAAGGAAATTTAAAAAAAAAAATGCAGCCAAGAATGCTCTATCCAGCAAATCTGGCATTCAAAAATGATAGATCACTTAAAAAAACCACAGATAAACAGAAAATAAGAGAATATGCCAACAAGAAATCTGGCTGCAAGGAATACTAAAGGAAGATCTACAGGAGGAAAGAAAAAATCAGCAGCAACAGAGTTGGAGGAGAGTTTACAAACAACAAAAAAGACAAAAAGATATATGAACAAAAGATGACATACAAAAATCCAAAGAAAATATGGCTAATGTAAGTAATTCCTTGAGTGAAATAACACTGAATGTTAATAGATTAAAATCACCAATCAAAAGACACAGATTGGCAGAATGGATAAGAAATATGATGCATCTGTATCCTGTCTACAAGAAACCCATGTTAGGTGTGTGGATTCAAGTTGTATAAAGTGAATTGCTAGAAAAAAATTCTCACAGGAAACAATAAACAGTAAAGGGCAGGAGTAGCTATAGTAATATAAGAAAAAATAGACTTTAAATACATACTTTTGTGAGAGACAAATATGGACACTACATTTACAGGAAACAATAAAAAAGTGCAGGACTAGCTACACTAATATCAGGCAAAATAGACTTTAAGTACAAACTATTGTGAGAGGCAAATATGGACACAATATTTTAGAAAAGTTGTAAACTTTCAACAAGAAAGAACAGTCATAAACATTATGCACCCAAAGAGGGTGTTTCAGAAGATGTTAGACAAATGCTGGAAAAACTAAGTGGAGGAAGATTTATCTCCACAATTATAGTGGAGGAATTTAATACACCATTATCACCATTATCAGAACATCTCAAAGGAGTATTAATAAAGAAACAAAGACTTTGAATAATATATTAGAGGATCTGGACTTAATAGACACATACAGAACATCACACCCAAATACAGCAGGATATACGTTCTTCTCAAAGGCACATGGATCATTCTCAAAGACAGACCACATGCTGGGCCACAGAGAAAGTCTCAGTGTAATCAGAAAGATTGAAGTTATACAAAATAATTTCTCTGATATCTATGGAATGAAACTGGAAATCTGCAAGGTCCAGAGAACTGAATTAGTCAGAAAGATATGGAAGTTAAGCAACACATTCTTAAACATGCATTGTGTCAAAGAGGAAATCTCAAAAGAAATCAGTACCTACCTTGAAACCAATGAAAATGTTAACACAACATATCAAAACTTATGGGATGCAGCAAAAGTGTTTCTAATTGGGAAATCCAAAGTCATAAATTCATGCATAAAAAAAGAATAAAGAGCTAAAATTTAAGACACTTGGAGGAATGAATAAGAAAACAAGAAACAAACCCCAAAGTAAGAAGAAAGAAAGAAAGAACAAAGATTAGACCAGAATGAAATGAAATAGAAAATAAGAAAGCACTAGATAAACAAAACCAATAGCTGGCTCTTTGAGAAATCAATGAAATTAACAAACCCATAACTTGATTAAAAAAGAAAAAAGAGACAAGATGCAAATACACAAAATAAGAAATGAGAAAGGCGATAGCTCCACTGACCTCACAGAAATATTTCATAAGAGGATACTTCAAAAAACTATATGCCAAAAAGAAGGATAATTTAAAATTCATAGACACATGTAAGCAGCCTACCTTGACAAAAGTAGAAATTGATTATCTAAGCAAACCAATCACAAGTAAAGTGATAGAAACAGACATTACAAGCCTCCCAACTAAGAAGAGCCTTGGGCCAGATGGCTTCACAGGTGAATTCTACCAAACTTTCTGGAAAGAAATAACACCAATCTTGCTTAAACTTTTCAAAACATCTAAATAAAAGGAACATTGCCTAACTCATTCTATGATGCCAAACTAATACCCTAATACCGTAGTCAAAGACACCACAAGTAAGGAAAATTATAGACCAATCTCTCTAATGAACCCAGAGGTGAAAATCCTCCACAAAATACTTGCTAATCATATTCAACAAAACATCTGATGAATTATAAAAAATGACCAAGTGGGTTTCATCCCCTGTATGCAAGGATGGTTCAACATAAGAAAATCAATCAATGTAATAAACCACATAAAGAGAGCAAAGGAAAAAATCACATGATCATGTCTATACATGCAGAAAAGGTATTTCACAAAACACAGCTTACTTTCATGAATAAAAAAGACAGTGCAAAAGATGGGGAAATTTCACAGTTGATAAAGTGCAGATTTGAAAAACACACAGTTTCCATCATTTACAATGGTGAAACCCTAAAATCTTTCCCTCTAAATTCAGTAAGAAGACAAGAGTGCTCACTATCATCCCTCTTTTTAACATTTAGTTAGAAGTATTGCTCGAGGATAAACCAGGTATAAAGGGCATCAAATTGGAAAAGAAAGATTCAAAATCTCACTATTAATGAAAGACCCAATCATATACATAGAAATCCCCAAGAAATCTTCAACAAACTTGCTAAAACTTAAAAATGAGTTCAGTAATGTCCCAGGTTATAAGACCAATGGGCAAAAATCAGTAGCATTTCTGTACACCAATAACGAGCAATTTGAGGAGGAAATCAAGAAAAAAAATACTATTTACAATACATAAATTTAAAAAAAAATACCTAGGAATAAATTTAACTAAAAAGGAAAAAGACTTTTAAACAGAAAATTACACAACACTTTTAAAGGAAATCAAAGAAGACAAAGAAATGGAAGAATACTCCCTGCTCATGGACAGGAAGACTAAATATCATCAAGATGTCTATCCTAAGCAAACTGATTTACAACTTTAATACAATCCCAATACAAATCAACACAGAATTTTTATATTTTTATATTTTTTATTTTTTTAAAGATTTTTAAATTTATTTAATTCCCCCCCCCCACCTGGTTGTCTGTTCTCTGTGTCTGTTTGCTGAGACTTGTTTCTTTGTCCACTTCTGTTGTCATCAGTGTCACAGGAAGTGTGGGTGGCACCATTCCTGGGCAGGTTGCACTTTCTTTTGTGCTGGGTGACTCTCCTTACGGGTGCATTCCTTGCTCATGGGGCTCCCCTATGAGGGGGACACCCCTACGTGGCACAGCACTCCTTGCGCACATCAGCACTGTGCATGGGCAAGCTCCACACGGGTCAAGGAGGCTTGGGGTTTGAACCATGGACCTCCCATGTGGTAGACGGATGCCCTAACCACTGGGCCAAGTCTGTTTCCCTAGTTTTATAAATTTCATTCTGTAAACACACTCATGTCATATCCTTGTCCCATTCAGGACTTTTAAGTGATGCACTGTCATTTGATTTATAATCTTTACCTGCAAGGTTTTATTTTTATAAAATAAATATTATCCTCTATTCCTACTTTTGATGATTACATATTTTCCTTAATTAGACAACTTCATTTTCTTGAATTTTGAGTGTTAAAACACTAATAGCTAAACAAATTATTCTTTATGACATATTGTCACTTTAAAAATAATGTATTTAGCTTTGAATATGTCCTAAAAGTTCTGAATCTAATTCCATGAGAGACATAGGTTTATAATCTTCTCTTTCTATGATGATTTTCCCAGTTTTTTGGACCAAAGTCATGTTGCCTGGTGAATATTATTTTATTTTCTATGGAATGTTCCTATGAGCTCTGTGACACAACTAAAATTGGTTAAGCTCTTAGTAATTTGTAAGAGGCATATATAAAATGTAGATATCAAGACGGTTGTACTTAATGAATATTTATAAACTTGGGACACCCATATGACTAGCATGCAGAGCAAGTTGCATGCTCTTATCGGCTCCTAGAGGTGGCCTCATCCACCTACAATCAGGGCTCTTCAGTGTGTTTCTTAAGGCACCATGCTGTTTTCTGTGGCATTAGCACCTTTTTTCCTTTCCTGTCAATCTTTCCATTTTTAAACTATGCCAGAAAATCAATTGACAGAAGGTAATTGAAATTTGAATGTATCTATAATATAAATTTTGGCTCATACTCTGTTCATAAATATATGAGTATAGCCCAGAGACTATGAATTGGTGGTTTCGTTTTACTAGATATTTTGTGCAAGCATTTCATTACAGCACCTTTCCACTGAACCCAGGTAATTCCATGACATTAAGTGGATGGCAGGGGATGGGCAATTGGAATGTCCCATTTCCTGGTCTGTGCCTGCCCACTTTGAGCAGCTAAGTATCCTACCTCTGGAATATTGACATATGAGACTGAGGTTGTGCTCTGACTACAGCAGATCAATATTTCCACCTTTTGAGGCAAATATCCGGAGGTGATTCCCAACATATTTCTGTGAGAACATTTCAGATTCTCTGTGTCTACAAAGAGGAAGCCAAGGGGATGGAAAATGTAGTTTCTGTCCCACACTATCACAGATTGTTTTGCATTTCATGACACCTGGTTCTTCATGTGAAGAACACTGATTAGATTTTGAGGAGATTCAGTCCCTAGGTAATAACAATTCAGGGTACAAAGGAGTTTCCAGACAGAATCCATGTTTACTTTGGCAAGAGAAATTGACTGCTTCGTTTGGGTCACATGACAACATCAATTTTATTATTTCTTCTGTCCTCATGTTCTCCTACTCTTTTTTTTTTTTTTTTTTTAATTTTTTTATTTTTTATTGACTTTGTAATAATATTACATCAAAAATATATATGTGAGGTCCCATTCAACCCCACCCCCCCCCCTCTCCCCCCCCCCCCCAACAACACTCGTTCCCATCATCATGACACATCCATTGGATTTGGTAAGTACATCTTTGGGCACCTCTGCACCTCATATACATTGGTTCACATCATGGCCCATACTCTCCTCTATTCCATCATGTAGGCCCTGTGAGGATTTACAATGTCCGGTGATTACCTCTGAAGCACCATCCAGGGCAGCTCCATGTCCCGAAGACGCCTCCACCTCTCATCTCTTCCTGCCTTTCCCCATACCCTTTGTCCATTATGTCCACTTTTCCCAATCCAATGCCACCTCTTCTATGTGGACACTGGATTGGTTGTGTCCATTGCACCTTTATGTCAAGAGGAGGCTCAGATTCCACCTGGATGCTGGATGCAATCCTCCCATTTTCAGTTGTAATCACTCTAGGCTCCATGGTGTGGTGGTTGTCCTTCACCTCCATCTTAGCTGAGTGTGGTAAGTCCAATAAATCAGATTGTAGGTGCTGGAGTCTGTTGAGGCTCAGGATCTGGCTATCACATTGTCAGTCCAGAGATTCAAATCCCCTAAATATATCTTAAACCCCAACATTAACTGCACCTCCAGCACATTAGCATGAAAGTCTTATGAAGGGAGATCCCATCTGAGTCCAGATTCATCACACATAAACACCATTTCCAAAGAGGGGCCATCTGCCCTGGTAGTTAACCCCATCGGCCATGACCATAACTCCCATGGGTCTCTTTAGCCCTCAAAGGAACCAATATCTGGGGGTTGTATCTGCTTTATCTGTCTCTCTGACTCTGCTCAGTTGTGCATGAGGGCAAACCTTCTGCCAGCCTCCAGACTCTTTTTTAGAAACTCGTAGCCATATAAACTCATTTCTCCTTTCCATTTCCCCCTTACTTTAGGTCAAACAGCATTTTAAAGTCATGGTATTTTATGTAGACATGGATATTCTGCTGATCCGCATTGAACCTTCCGTATAAGGTCATTTTCCAGTTGCATCATCAGTTGGTAGTTGATAGTGGTCCCTCGTTGCCAGGGAGGCTCATCCCCGGGTGTCATGTCCCACGCTGGGGGGAAGGCATTGCATTTACATGCTGAGTTTGGCTTCGAGACTGGCCACATTTGAGTAACATGAAGGCTGACAGAAGGAAATTCCCAGGCACAAAGTTGCTCTAGGCCTTGTTATTATTTTGGGTTTATCAGCTCACAAGCATAGTCATTAGTATCAGGGGCTCACTGTTGAACCCTCACTCCCTCCCGGTCCCCACCACTGTACCTGGGAGACTGTCGCTGCTCCCCTAGGGACCACGACAGAGCACCACTGGCCGGGAACCCAGTACCCCCCCTACTGTGGTTTTTAATTGTTGCCACTATGAGTATATCCAAACATTACCATGCACCCTGGACATATGTTCTGTACAGCTCCCTGTCAGTCATATATCATCTGTCATTGGTATCCCATACCAGTATCCCTCCATTGCCATTGTTGAAACACTCTGTGATCCAGAACTCCCCGAAATTTGAAGCCCAATATAATGTCATGGTCCCTTACTAGGGAATGGCATATAGCGATGAGTTTAAAGGATAGATAAAGAACTTGGATAAAGTTAGATAAAGAACTTAGATAAAGAATGTTGACTTGAAAAAATTCCACATCCTATTTTTTTCCCCCCCCCCCCCCCCTAATTATTCAACTTTTCTTCACAGGAGTCCTAGACCACAGCAATGTATATATATAATATACAGCACTCCCACACATCCACCAGAAAACCTTTTCCCTTCCACAGTGATACTCTTACGCCCTATTCATATCATATTTACTTAAAGTGATGTACAGAGTCTGAGACATTAGCTTTCTAACAAGGTGACATCTGTATTTACATTATGGTGCATACTTTAGGATACACAGTTCTTTACATTTTTAGTTATCCTATGTTTTACATTATGGTTTACATTATCAGTCTGTCATCTCCTATATGTTATGGTGTAATATTACATGTTTTATATCCATCCTTGTGTACTCTCAAGAAACTCCTCTCTTACCCCCCATTTACTTTGGTTCCACACATTTAACGACCATTTTCCCTTCCACCTTAGTGCCCTCAGTGATAGCCAACCTCCGTTTCCTGAGGAGCCACTTCCAGAGATAGATGGAATAGTGTTCAGGGCCTAACTTGCTCAACTGCCCCAATGCCCTGGGAGCCACCCTTTCTCTCGAGGGATACAGTTCCCTCTATTGGATGGCATTAGTCCTCCCCAGGATGTGGGTCCACCCCCACTCTCACTACTTGGGTTTCTACCCCATGGTGTCACCCACTCTGGCAGAATGAGCATTTAGACATTCCCCAGGAGCCCGTCCTGCATCAGACCCTCCCCTCCGAGCATTCTAAACAGGTAACCCTCTTTATTATATTTTGATATGATTTGCTCGGCATTTTACTCTCCACCAACACCTGACCCTCTCCTGGTTCGTATGCTACCCCTCCCTCCCCCCACTTTTGGGCAACGTTACCCACCCGTCCCTCCCCAGCCACCCTCAAACCCGCAAAGCCCCAAGCAAAGGCAACCCCTTGCCCCCCTTTTATCTCTTCTTTGTGTTCATACTTACCACCATCTCGTCTTAAATTCCACCCCTGCAGACATCGGCTCATATCCTTCCTCCACCCTCCGATTTCCTGCAAGCCTATCGTTCAGTCTCTTGCTATCTAGGGCAGCTTGTTTATTTCATATCATTGAGGTCATGTAGTATTTGTCCTTCAATGTCTGGGTTGCTTCACTCAACATAAGGTTCTCAAGATTCATCCATGTTATCACATGTGTTTGTAGTGTGTTTGTTCTTACAGCCGAGTAGTATTCCATTGTGTGTATATACCACATTTTATTGATCCACTCGTCTGTTGATGGGCATTTGGGTTGATTCCAACTTTTGGCAATAGTGAACAATGCTGCTATGAACATTGGTGTACATATATTGGTTTGTGTTCTTGTTTTCAGTTCTGCTGGGTATATTCCCAGCAGTGGTATTGCTGGGTCATATGGCAAATCTATGGCTAGTTTTTTGAGAAACCGCCATACTGTTCTCCAGAATGGTTGGATCCTTCTGCATTCCCACCAGCAGTGGATGAGTGTTCCCCTTCCTTCACATCCTCTCCAGCACTTGTATTCTTCTGTTTTTTTCATAGCTGCCAATCTTATGGGTGTAAGATGGTATCTCATTGTGGTTTTGATTTGCATTTCCCTGATAGCTAGAGATTTGGAACATTTTTTCATGTGCTTTCTTGCCATTTGTATTTCTTCTTCGGAGAAGTGTCTGTTTAAGTCTTTTTCCCATTTTTTAAATGGATTGTTTATCTTTTTATTTTCAAGATGTAGGAGTTCTTTATATATGCAAGTTATAAGTTTCTTATCAGATATATGATTGCCAAATATTTTCTCCCACTGTGTGGGCTCCCTTTTTACTTTCTTGACAAACTCCTTTGAGGTGCAGAAGGCTTTAATTTTGAGGAAGTCCCATTTATCTATTAGTTCTTTTGCTGCTCGTGCTTTTGGTGAGATATTCATAAATCCATTACCTATTACAAGGTCCTGTAGATGTTTCCCTACACTGCTTTCTAAGGTTTTTATGGTCTTGGCTTTTATATTTAGGTCTTTGATCCATCTTGAGTTGATCTTTGTATAAGGTGTGAGATGGTAATCCTCTTTCATTCTTCTACATATGGCTATCCAGTTCTCCAGACACCATTTGTTGAATAGGCCACTCTCTCCCAGTTGAGAGGGTTTGGTGGCTTTATCGAATATTATGTGGTTGTATATGTGAGGTTCTATATCAGAGCTTTCAATTCGATTCCATTGGTCTATATGTCTCTCCTTATGCCAATACCATGCTGTTTTCACCACCGTAGCTTTATAGTATGTTTTGAAGTCAGGTAGTGTGATTCCTCCAATTTCGTTTTTCTTTTTCAGTATGTCTTTGGCTATTCGGGGTCTCTTTCCTTTCCAAATAAATTTCATAGTTAGTTTTTCTAATTCCTTAAAGAAGGCTGCATTGATTTTTATTGGGATTGCATTGAATGTGTAGATCAATTTTGGTAGGATAGACATCTTAATAATGTTCAGTCTTCCTATCCATGAACAAGGAATAGTCTTCCATTTATTTAGGTCTTCTTTGATTTCCTTGAACAATCTTGTATAGTTCTCAGTGTATAAGTTCTTTACCTCTTTAGTTAAATTTATTCCTAAGTATTTGATTTTTTTATTTACTATTGTGAATGGTATTTGTTTCTTGATTTCCTCCTGATCTTGCTCATTATTGGTGTACAGAAATGCTACTGATTTTTGCGCATTGATCTTATAACCTGCGACTTTACTAAACTCATTTATGAGTTCTAGAATCTTCGTTGTAGATCTCTCAGGGTTTTCTATGTATAGGATCATGTCATCTGCAAATAATGAAATTTTGACTTCTTCCTTTCCAATTTGAATGCCTTTTATTTCTGGTTCTTGCCTCAGTGCTCGAGCAAGTACTTCTAAGACAATGTTAAATAGGAGCGGCGACAGTGGGCATCCTTGTCTTGTTCCTGAGTTTAGAGGGAAGGAGTCTAGGATTTCTCCATTGTAAACAATATTGGCTTTAGGTTTTTCATATATACTCTTTATCATGTTCAAAAAATTTCCTTGTATTCCAATCATTTGGAGTGTTTTTATCAAGAAAGGGTGCTGTATTTTGTCAAATGCTTTTTCTGCATCTATAGATATAATCATGTGATTTTTTTCCTTCAATCTGTTTATATGGTGTATTACGTTGATTGATTTTCTTATGTTGAACCATCCTTGCATACCTGGGATGAATCCCACTTGGTCGTGGTGTATAATTCGTTTAATGTGTTGTTGAATACGATTAGCAAGTATTTTGTTAAGTATTTTTGCGTCTAGGTTCATTAGAGAAATTGGTCTGTAATTTTCCTTTCTTGTGATGTCTTTGTTTGGCTTTGGTACTAGGGTAATGTTGGCATCATAGAAGGAGTTGGGTAATGTTCTTTCTGTTTCGATGGTTTGGAATAGTTTCAGCAGGATTGGTGTCAGTTCTTTCCGGAATGTTTTATAGAATTCACCTGTGAAGCCATCTGGCCCTGGGCTCTTCTTAGTTGGGAGATTTTTAATAACTGATTCTATCTCTCTGGTTGTGATTGGTTTGTTAAGATCATCAATTTCTTCTTTTGTCAATATGGGCTGTTTATGTGTTTCTAGGAATTTGTCCATTTCCTCTAGATTGTCATTTTTGTTGGAATATAGTTTTTCAAAATATCCTCTTATGATAGTCTTTATTTCTGTGGGGTCAGTGGTGATATCGCCTTTCTCATTTCTTATTTTGTGTATTTGCATCTTCTCTCTTTTTTTCTTTGTTAGTGTTGCTAAAGGTTTGTCAATTTTGTTAATCTTCTCAAAAAACCAGCTCTTGGTCTTGTTTATCTGTTCAAGTGCTTTCTTATTTTCTATTTCATTTAGTTCTGCTCTTATCTTTGTTATTTCCTTCCTTCTTCTTCCTGTTGGGTTACTTTGTTGTTGTTTTTCTAATTCCTTCAAATGTGCAGTTAGTTCTTCAATTTTTGCTCTTTCTTCTTTTTTGATATATGAATTTATGGCTATAAACTTCCCTCTCAGTACTGCTTTTGCTGCATCCCATAAATTTTGGTATGTTGTGTTATCATTATCATTTGTTTCAAGGTAGTCATTGATTTCTTTTGAGATTTCCTCTTTGACCCACTGTTTTTCTAAGAGTGTGTTGTTTAATTTCCAAATCGTAGTGTGAAATCTGGGCTTCTTTCCCTTGCAAATCTCCAGCTTGACTCCACTGTGGTCAGAGATAATGTTTTGTATGATTTCAATCTTTCTGAATTCGTTCAGCCTTTCTTTGTGGCCTAGCATATGATCTATCTTGGAGAATGATCCATGTGCACTTGAGAAAAATGTATATCCTGCTGTGTTTGGGTGTAGCGATCTATATATGTCTATTAGATCGAGCTCCTCTAATATACTATTCAGATGTTTTGTGTCTTTGGTGATTCTCTTTTGAGATGTTCTGTCCAGAATTGATAGTGGTGTATTAAAATCCCCCACTATAATTGTAGATGTATCTATTCTTTCACTTAGTTTTTCCAGCGTTTGCCTGACGTATTTAGAGGCACCCTTGTTAGGGGCATAGATATTTATGATTGTTCGATCTTCTTGACAGATTTTCCCTTTGACTAAAATGTAGTATCCTTCTTTGTCTCTCACAATTGTTTCACATTTAAAGTCTATTTTGTCTGATATTAATATAGCTACTCCTGCCTTTTTTTGGTTATTGTTAGCTTGTATGATTGTTTTCCAGCCTTTCACTTTCAATCTCCATGCGTCTCTGGGTCTAAGATGTGTCTCTTGTAGACAGCATATGGATGGGTCATATTTCCTTATCCAGTGTCCCAGTCTGAATCTTTTGATAGGTGAGTTTAATCCATTGACATTCAGTGTTATTACTATCAAGGAATTATTTGTGTTAGCCATATTTTGATTGGATTTGTGTTTGTCATATTTTGTTTGTATATTTTTTTTTGTCTTTTTTGTTGTTGTTGTTGGTCTTATACTCTCCTCCAACTTTGCCTTTCCTGTTTTTTCCTTTCTTCCTGCAGAACTCCCTTTAGAATTTCTTGAAGGGGAGGTTTCTTGTTGGTATACTCTTTCAGTTTCTGTTTGTCTGCGAATATTTTGAACTCTCCATCATGTTTGAATGCTAGTTTAGCTGGGTAGAGTATTCTTGGTTGGAAATTTTTTTCCTTTAGTACCTTGACTATATCATACCACTGTCTTCTTGCCTCCATGGTTTCAGAAGAGAAATCAGCACTTAATCTAATTGAGCTTCCCTTGTATGTGATGGTTTTCTTTTCTCTTGCTGCTTTTTGGATCTTCTCTTTGTCTTGAGCATTGGATAATTTGACAAGTATATGTCTTGGGGTGGGCCTGTTGGGGTTTATGACTTGTGGAGTGTGCTGTGCTTCTTGGATATGTACATCTGTCTCTTTCAGTAGATTTGGGAAGTTTTCAGTCATTTCCTGCAACACTCTTTCTGACCCCTTTCCCTTCTCTTCACCTTCTGGAATGCCTATAATACGTATGTTTGAGCGTTTTGCATTGTCATTCAGGTCCCTAAATCCTAATTGGATTTTTTCTATCTTCTTATTGACCCCTTCTACTATCTGTTTGATTTCTGATGTACTGTCTTCCACATCACTAATTCTCTGCTCTGTCTCTTCTAGTCTGCTGATATTTGCTGCAAGTGTATTTTTGATTTCTTGAACTGTGGTGTTCATTCCCATCATATCTGTTATGTTTTTGCGTATGTCTGCAATTTCCCCTCCAAGTGATGTCTTCATGTTGTTAACCTCTTTCATTACTGCATCAAATTTGTCAGTGATAAATGTTCTGAGATCTTTCATTGCTTGTGCCAAGTTTTGCTCCCCTTCGTGATTATTGGTTTGTTGATTGGATTCAGCCATGTTTTCCTGATTACTGGTTTGGTTCGTAGATTTTTGTTGCTTTCTGGTCATCTCTTTATTTTGACGAATTTAATCAGTTCCTTAGCTTCTTTGTCTGCTCTTGGAGGTTAATTAGTTGTTATTTTTGCACAGGTGTTATATCTTCTCTTTGTCACTTTTTTCTTCTTATTCTAGTTACTTGTTGTTGGTTAAGTTCACTTTAGAGGAAAGTATTAGTGTTGGGGAAAGGCAATTGTGTAAGCAAGGGAAAAGTGTAAAGTTGTATTGGTGATGTTTGTTAATAAAGCAGGAATATGAGATCTGGAAGGATGGAGGTTAGATTCATGTAGATTGTATAGAGTTATAGCTGTAGGTAGAGTACCTTTTATGAAGTTGATGACTGAATTTGGGAGGAATATGGTATGAACTACACAGCTATTGTTTTCATGAGAGAGGGAAAAGAAAAGAAAGGTAATAGTTTCAAGAGTGGATAATAGACAGAAAACAGAACAAAGGTATTAGAAATTAAGAGTTAGACACTTTGTGGATCAAAGAACGGGAGGTGGGGGGTGGAATATAGGAGAGACAGTAGATGATAGTGGATATCAAGATGCAGGGGAAGGGGGATAGTGTAGGTAGCCTAAATCAGTTCACACAGAAATGAGGCAGTGGAGGATGGGAAAACCCAGCAAATGTGAGGTGTTCCCTGTAGCACCTATTGTATACTTGAATTAAAGTAAAAATAAGTGGAAGATGAGGGACAAGAGGGAAAGAGAAAACCGAAAAAAAAACACAAACAAAAAAAAAAAAAAAAAAAAACTAATTATAATAGAGAAAAAAGAAAGGCAAGAAGAAAGGAAGAAAAAAAAAGAGGATGGGCAAACGGTGGGGAACGGATAGGGAGAAGAGAGATACAGGTACACACGTGTCACAATTGCAACACTATCTAAAACAACAACTTCCCCCCGCTTTGCCCTAAAACACCCCCGTCTGTCTGCCCAAATGGGTCTGCAAGCACCTCCCTTCCCACAAACCCCCAATAGGCCGCCCAGGGCCCACGAACTCCCCAGTACTGCAGATGCTCAAAAAAAAAAAAAAAAAAAAAAAAAAATTTAAGTAAAATTAAAAAACAAACAAACAAACAAACAAACAAACAAACAAAAAAAAACAAAAAAAAACAGAAACCCCTCCGCAGGCCCGGCTCCGCCCGCCGCGGAGGCTTGGACCTGCTCTGCCCGGCTCCTCATGCCGCCTTGGCCTGGCCTGGCTCCGCCCAGCTCCGCTCGCTACAGCGGCCCAGCCGGCTCCGGCGTCCACCTCCCGCCACCGAGGCCTGGACCGGCCCTGCCCGGCTCCGCACCCGCCGCGGCCTGACCCGGGCCCGCCCGGCTCCAAACGCTACCGCGGCCCGCAGCCGGGGCCTGAACCGGCCCCGCCCGGCTCCAAGCGCTACCGCGGCCCGCAGCCGGGGCCTGCACCGGCCCCGCCCGGCTCCAAGCGCTACCGCGGCCCGCAGCCGGGGCCTGCACCGGCCCCGCCCGGCTCCAAGCGCTACCGCGGCCCGCAGCCGGGGCCTGCACCGGCCCCGCCCGGCTCCAAGCGCTACCGCGGCCCGCAGCCGGGGCCTGCACCGGCCCCGCCCGGCTCCAAGCGCTACCGCGGCCCGCAGCGGGGGCCTGCACCGGCCCCGCCCGGCTCCAAGCGCTACCGCGGCCCGCAGCCGGGGCCTGCACCGGCCCCGCCCGGCTCCAAGCGCTACCGCGGCCCGCAGCCGGGGCCTGCACCGGCCCCGCCCGGCTCCAAGCGCTACCGCGGCCCGCAGCCGGGGCCTGCACCGGCCCCGCCCGGCTCCAAGCGCTACCGCGGCCCGCAGCCGGGGCCTGCACCGGCCCCGCCCGGCTCCAAGCGCTACCTCGGCCCGCAGCCGGGGCCTGCACCGGCCCCGCCCGGCTCCAAGCGCTACCGCGGCCCGCAGCGGGGGCCTGCACCGGCCCCGCCCGGCTCCAAGCGCTACCGCGGCCCGCAGCCGGGGCCTGCACCGGCCCCGCCCGGCTCCAAGCGCTACCGCGGCCCGCAGCCGGGGCCTCTCCTACTCTTCATAGAACAAAATAACTGTTTATTTGAAAGATTATTTGGAAGATTTCCTCCACCCAAGTCCTCCAGTCCAAAGAAGAGTAGCAGGTTCAAGGACCAAGAAGCCTGACAGTCCAGAGTGAACAGTAGAT
Source organism: Dasypus novemcinctus (assembly GCF_030445035.2). Lineage (NCBI taxonomy): Eukaryota > Metazoa > Chordata > Mammalia > Cingulata > Dasypodidae > Dasypus > Dasypus novemcinctus. Next base: position 55,915,970 of record NC_080691.1, on the reverse strand, counting down.
GGCACCATCTGCTACACAGTCCTGTACCAGGATATCTCCTGAGTGATTTCATTCCAACCTACCCTCAAGTAACTTCTTGAAACACACTCCATCGCATCTCTCTACCAGATATTACTTGTGAACAACTCAAAAAACTGCTATGAACAGTATAATAAACATCCTTGATGTCAAAGCAAATTGATCCTCTTCATATCTTTTGTTTAATAACCTCCTTTATCCTGAAAGTCAGCATAATAAGAGCTTAACCATTTCTTAGTTGTTTCACAGAACTCATAGGAATTTTTCATAGAAATAAAATAAAATAATATTTCTTCTTTGAACAATCTCTTCTGTTCATTTATCCTGGTTTACTTTGCATAATTCTTTCAATTCTTTGAAAATTTCTTACACATCTACTTAAGGTCAATGCTATAATTTACAGGACATATAATCTAATTTAAGAAGTTGGTAACAGTCTTGAACATTGTAAATTTCTAGGAAACATATTAATATTTTAGCTGAACAATCTCCTCCAAGCTAGGGAAACAGATATGATTGTCCAAAGAGCCCAGAGATGTCAGAGTTGAATGATCCAGGACTCTTCCAGCTTGTACAATGGAATCTGAATAGGGCTGCCTCCCACCAAACCTGAGTTAGAGCCTCCCATTGAGTGTGTGGGATAAAAGAATATGTCACCATGATCCCATGGCATTAGTTTACCCACCAGTCTCTTGCTGGCAAGTCAGTTACTTCAGATCATATGAATCCTCATTAGAACTGATGCCTATTTGTAGTTGCATTTGCTTATTTATTTATTTTTCTTCCTTGTTTATTTTTTACATGTTACACTAAAACATATGAGGTCCCCATATACCCCTACCCCCCTCAACCCACTCCTCCCACATCAAAAATATCTTTCACCGTCATGGCACATTCATTGCATTTGGTGAATACATTTTGGAGCACTGCTGCACCACATGAATAGTGGTTTACATTTTGGTTTACACTCTCCTCCATTGGACCCAATGGGCCATGGCAGGACATATAATGTTCAGCATCTGTCCCTGAAGTACCATCCAGGAAAATTCCAAGCCCTGAAAATGCCCCCACATCATATCTCTTCTTCCCTCTCCCTACCCTCAGCAGCTATTGTGGCCACTTTCTCCACATCAATGCTACAATTTCTTCCATTACTAATCACAAAAGTTCCATAATAGAATATCAGTAAGTCCACTCTAATCCATAATCTATTCCTCCATCCTGTGGACCCTGGGATGGTTATGCCCACTAGCCCACTAAAATATAAACTGTAATGTAAATGCAAAAGGAACCATATTTCAATATCTGTACATCAGTTGCTGCAAATATATGAACCGGTAAAAAGAATATTGCTGGGGAAGGACAAAGTGTTTGATGTTGGATATATGGGAGTACCGTATATTGTATATGTGAATTACTGTGATCTAAAATTTTGTGAAGACAAACTTAATAAGTAGAAAAAAATAAAGGATGTAGACACTGAGGAATAAATGGAAAAAATTGCCTTGCCACTGTGCATATAGGGCAACACCTATAGCAGTGATGAAAGGGAAAACATCAAAAATGAAGCTTTTCATTTTTTCATTTTTGATACCCAATTTATTTTTACTTTATTTATTTTTCTAAATTAGTATGTATTCTATATGTAACCTTTAAACCCATCACTATATTCCATTTTACTATTAATGGAACCTGGAAATATATTAGACTTCATTTTTAAGGAAGTTTCTGATGGCAGAGAAGTTCAACTATGGCAGGGGAGGAACACTGGTGTGGGGTGTTATTGATAGGGTGGCACATGGATGGGAGGGAGTTCTCAAGGACATGTATACAGGGTGCAAAAAATGTTTGGATAGTGGGGGACTTTAATACACCACTTTCAACTTTGGACAGAACATCTCAAAAGAGAATCAATAAAGAAACATAAACTTTGAACAACATATTAGAGGATCTGGACCTAATAGACATATACAGAATCATTACACCCAAATACAGCAGGATATACATTCTTCTCAAGTGCACACAGATCATTCTCCAAGATAGACCACGTGTTAGGCCACAGAAAAAGTCTCAATGAATTTGGAAAGATAGAAATCATACAAAATAATTTCTCTGACCACAGTGGAATGAAGCTGGAAATCTGCAAGAGCCAGAGACCCAGATCTGGCACTAAGATTTGGAAGTTAAACACAGTCTTATAAAAACAGTGGGTCAAGGAGGAAATCTCAAAAGAAATTAATAAATACCTTGAAACTAATGAAAATGATAATACAACATTTCAAAATTTATGGGATGCAGCAAAAGCAGTACTGAGAGGGAAATTTATAGCCATAAATTCCTACATCAAATAAGAAGAAAGAGCTAAAGTAGAAGAACTAAATGTACACTTGGAGGAATTCGTTAAAAAACAAAAAACTAATGCCAAAAGAAGAAGAAAGAAAGAAATAACAAAGATTAGAACAGAAGTAAATGAAATAGAAAATAAGAAAGCACTTGAAAAAATAAACAAAACCAAGAGCTGCTTCTTTGAGAAAATCAATAAAATTGATAAACCCTTAGCTAGATTAACAAAGAAAAAAGGAGAGAAGATGCAAATACACAAAATAAGAACTGAGAAAGGAGATATCACTACTGATCCCATAGAAATAAGGACTATCATTAGAGGATACTTTGAAAAACAATATTCCAACAAAAATGACAATTTACAGGAAATGGAAAAATTCCTAAAAATGCATAAGCAGCCTACATTGACAAAAGAAGAAGTTGAGGTGGCAGACTTGGCCCAGTGGTTAGGCCATTCTTCTACCACATGGGAGGTCCACGGTTCAAACCCCATGCCGCCTTGACCCGTGTGGAGCTGGTCCATGCACTGTGCTGATGCATGCAAGGAGTGCCCTGCCACGCAGGTGTGTCCCCCGTGTAGGGGAGCCCCACGCACAAGGAGTATGCGCCTTAAGAAGACCCACTCAGCGTGAAAGAAAGTGCAGCCTGCCCAGGAACGGTGTCTCACACATGGAGACCTGACACAACAAGATGACACAACAAAAAGAAACACACATTCCCATGCCGCTGATAACAACAGAAGGAGACAAAGAAGTCACAGCAAAAAGACACAGAGAACAGACAACCAGGGTTGGGGGGGAGGGGAGAGAAATAAATAAATAAATCTTAAAAAAAAAAGAAGTTGACGATCTCAACAAACCAATCACAAGTAGAGAGATAGAATCAGTCATTAAAAACCTCCCAACTAAAAAAAGCCCTGGGCCAGATGGCTTCACAGGTGAATTCTACATAACTTTCCAGAAAGAACTAACACAAATCTTGCTTAAACTCTTCCAAAAAGTCAAAACAGAAGGAACGTTGCCTAACTCATTCTATGATGCCAACATCACCCTAGTACCAAAGCTAAACAAAGACACAACAAGAAAGGAAAATTACAGACAAATCTCTCTAATGAACCTAGATGTGAAAATCCTCAGCAAAATACTTGATAAACATATTCAACAACACATTAAACCAATTATACACCATGACCAATTACGGTTCATTCCTGATATGCACGGATGTTTCAACATAAGAACACCCATTAACCTAATACACCACATTAACATATTGAAGGAAAAAAAATCACATGATAATATCTATAGGTGCAGAAAAAGTATTTGACAAAACACAGCACCCTTTCTTGATAAAAACACTGCAAAAGATCAGAATAGAAAGAAACCTTCTGAACATGATAAAGAGTATATATGAAAAAGCCACAATTAACAACATTTACAATGGTTAAAACTAAAATCTTTCCCTCTAAGATGAGGAACAAGACAAGGATGCCCACTATCACCCCTCCAATTTAACATAGTCTTAGAAGTACTTGCTCGAGCACTGAGGCAAGAACCAGACATAAAAGGTATCCAATTGGAAAGGAAGAAGCCACAAATTCACTATTTGCAGATGACATGATCCTATATATAGAAAACCCTGGGAAGTCTACAACAAAGCTTCTAGAACTTATAAATGAGTTCAGTAAAATCACAGGTTGCAAGATCAATGTGCAAAAATCAGTAGCATTTCTGTACACCAATAATAAGCCATCTGAGGAGGAAATCAGGAATCAAATATCATTCACAATAGTAAATTTTAAAATATCAATACGTAGGAATAAATTTAACTAAAGAGATAAAAGACTTATACACAGAAGACTATGCAACATTGTTCAAGGAAATCAAAGAAGACCAAAATAAATGGAAGAATATTCCCTGTTCATGGAAAGGAAGACTAAATATTATTAAGATGTCTATCCTACCAAAACTGATCTTCAGATTCAATGCAATCCCAAGAAAAATCAACTCATCATTCTTTAATGAACTAGAGAAACTAACTACAAAATTTTTTGGAAAGGAAAGAGGCCCCAAATAGCCAATGACATATTGAAAAAGAAAAGTAAAATTGGAAGAATCACACTGCCTGACTTCAAAACATACTACAAGTCTACAGTAGTGAAAACGGCATGGTGTTGGCACAAGGATAAACACACTGACCAATGGAACCAAATTGAGAGTTCTGATATAGATTCTCATATATACAGTCATACGATATTTGACAAGGCCACCAAACCCACTCAACTGGGAGAGAATGGTCTCTTCAATAAATGGTGCCTGGAGAACAGGATATCCATTTATAAAAGAATGAAAGAGGATTTCCAACTTACACCTTATACAAAAATCAACTCAAGATGGATCGAATAAACTAAATATGAGACCCAAGACCATAAAGACCTTGGAAAGCAAAGTAGGGAAGCATCTAGAGGACCTTGTAATAGGAAACGGCTTCATGAATTTCACACCAAAAGCACGAGCAGCAGAAGAACAAATAGATAAATGGGACTTCCTCAAAATTAAAGCTTTCTGCACCTCAAAGGAGTTTGTCAAAAAAGTAAAAAGGGAGCCTACACAATGGGAGAATATATTTGGTAACAATATATCTAATAGGAGACTTATATCTTGCATATATGAAGAACTCCTATATCTTGAAAATAAAAAGACAAACAGCCCATTTGAAAAATGGGAAAAAGATTTGAACAGACACTACTCCAATGATGATATAAAGTGGCTAAAAACACATGAAAAAATGATCAAAATACCTAGCTATTAGGGAAATGCAAATCCAAACAACGAGATACCATCTTACTCCCATAAGACTAGCAGCTATCAAAAAGTCAGAAGACAACAATTGTTGGAGAGGATGTGGAGTAATGGGAACAATCATCCACTGCTAGTGGGAATGCAGAAGGACCCAGTCATTCTGGGGGGTATTTTGGCAGTTTCTCAAAAAACTAGCTATAGAATTGCCATATGACCCAGCAATTCCACTGCTGGGTATATACCCAGAAGATCTGAAAACAAAGACACAAACTGATATATATACACACCAATGTTCATAGCAGTACTATTCATAATTGCCAAAAGTTGGAATAAACCCAAATACCCATCAACAGATGAATGGATAAATAAAATGTGGTTTAAACATACAATGGAATATTACTGCTATAAGAACAAATACAATACCAACACATGTGCTAACATGGAGTAATCTTGAGAACCTTATGTTGAGTGAAGCAACCTGAGCATTGAAGGACAAATATTACATGACCTCAATGATATGAAATAAATAAACCAAGCTGTCTCAAAGAGTTAGAGACTGGATGATAAACTTTAAGGTAGTTGGGGGGTAGCAGAAGGTTGTGAGCTCACAGCTACTTGTGTGTAATCTACGACAAGCTGAAGGCAAGTATTTGTACAGGGACGGGATAAAGTGGAGGCATAGGGATAACTTTGGGTGGGGCTGCATGGGCTTTAAGGGTGCTAGGCATGGGAGGATGGATCAGATTGCTCAAGAATTTGGGGAGAGGCTGAGGGGAACATTTGATCATGGGAGATTGTCAGGTATGGGGTTGAAATTGTGGTGCAGAGAAAACTCTTTAGAGAATGTAATATGGAAGGTTGCCTTTTTGAGATGCTTAAGTGGGGGGGAGAGGCATCTGACACAGGGCAATCTTCTGGGGAGTGTGTGAGTGCATATTTTGTCATAGTGGATTATATCATTGGGTGGAGACCCATACAATGAGAGTGAAGTTATACCCATATCCTGGGGAGGACTGATGTTCTCAAACAGAGGGAATAGTAACTCTTGAGAGAATCGGTGGCTCCCAATGGGTTAGGGCAGCCAAGTATGTCAAACCCTCAACATTTTTGCAAGTATCTCTGAATATGGTCTCTCAAGTAATGAAGATTGGTTGTCATGGTGGGCACTGAGGGGAGGGGCAAGAGTTGTTTTATACATGGAATCAGGGTAACTGCAGGGCAATGGAAGTGTTCCACAAGATATCGCCATGATGGATATAGGTCATGTTAAATTACACCAAAAATGTATAAAAGTCTATGGGCTATAATGTAAACCTTAATGTAAAACACAAGATAACTAAAAATTCAGAAAATTTTATAGTTCAAAATATAAACCATAATGTAAACCCAAATGGAACCATGTTTGAAAGCTATCATTTCAATATCTGTACATTAGCTGCAGCAAATATAATATGAACATGCACAAAGATCACTGGTGTGTAAGGGACAAAGGGTTTGATGTTGGATATGTGGGAGTACCATATATTGTAGATGTGAATTACTGTGACCTAAAATTTATGTCAAGAGAAACTTAATAATCAGGAAAAAAAAAGAAAGAAAGAAAGGAGGTAGACCCTGAGGAATAAATGGAAAAAATTACCTTGCCGCTGTACATACAGGGCAACACCTGTAGCAGTGATGAAAGGAAAAACGTCAAAAACAAAGCTTGTCATCTTTTCATTTTTTGATACCCCGATTAATTTTTCCTGTATTTAATTTTTCTAAATTTCTATGTATTCTATGCCTAACCTTTAAACCCATCACTATATTCCATTTTTCTATTAATGGCACCTGGCAATATATTGGGCTTCCTTTTTGAAGAATCTTTGGACTACAGAGAGGTTCAACTATGGTGGGGGAGGAGCACTTGTGTGGGGTGTCATTGGTGGGGGGAACATTGTTGGGAGGGAGTTCTCCAGGACATGTATATAGGGTACATAGAAATATTTGAGTAGTTTCATAGTGGTTTCTTTTGGAAATGACAGATGAAAGAGGGCTGAGTTCCTGACCAGGGGAGCTCTATCACATTCCCCAATGGAACAACAACTATCCCCCAAGTGCAATGGCAACGACCAATAAAGATGGATGGTCCAAAAACAAGCTGTTGATGCTGATGGCTCCGATTATGAGCCTGTGTGCCTGAAATAGGAACTAGGCCTATAGCTGTGGGTTGCATAAGAGATACCTCCTAAGCCTCCATGTTGCTCAAATGTGGGTACTCTCTAAGTCAAACTCATCATGTAGATGCATTGCCTTCCCCCCAGTGTGGGACATGACTCCCGGGGATGAGCCTCCCTGGTACCAAGGGATTACTACCAAGCACCAGCTGATAATGTAACTGCAAAAAGACCATGAACATAGAGGTCAACTCAGACCTGCAGAATATCTCAGTCTTCATGTAATATCAGATGTTAAAAACTGTTTTTTGACTTTGAATAAAAAGGGAGAAATGGAAAGGATAAGTGAGATTATATGGCTAAGCGTCTCCAAAAAAGAGTCGGGAGGTCATCAGAGTGTGGTACTTAAGCATGCCTCAGAAGGGTACCAGAGACAGCCAAGGTAGATGGAAACCCTGTGCTGGTTCTCCTGAGGGCTGCAGTGACCCACAGTTTCTATGGTCAAGTCAGATGGCTCTGGAGTTCAGGGCCATGTCAGTTGGCCTTACTTTGGAGTTTGTGTTCCCGAGTGTGATGGAGTTGGCCTCAGATATAACCTTTCTACACATGCCACTTGTTACTTTTACCAGGCCTGTGGTTGGCATTTGGGTTGGGGTATCCTCGGGAGACCTGAATCTCTGAACTGTCCATGTGATGGCCAGGCCCTAGGCCTCAACAGACATGCTGCTTCTACCCTCTACTATCTTGGACTTACCTGGCCAGCTGACAAAGAAGTGAAGAGTGTCAACCACCACACCAGTGAGCCAAGAGTGCCCACAGCTTCCAGCAGGAGAATTGCATCCATCATCCATGTGGAATTTAAAACTCTGTACATCACTTTAAGTAAATATGATGTGAATAGGTTGTAAGAGTATTGCTGTGGAAGGGAAAAGGTTTTGTGGTGGATGTGTGGGTGTATATTGTATATATGAATGCTGTGGTCTAGGCCTCTTGTGAAGAGAAGTCCAATAATTAGGGAAAAAAAAAGAAAAAGATAAGATGTAGAATTTTTCCAAGTCAACACGTATTCTATATCTAACCTTTAAAACCATCACTATATGCCATTTTGCTAGTAAGGGATCCTGACATTATATTGGGCTTCAATTTTCAGGAAGTTCTGGATCACAGAGTGGTTCAACAATGGCAATGGAGGAATACTGGTATAGGATACTATTGACAGGGGATATATGGCTGACAGGGAGCTATACAGGGCATATGTCCAGGGTGCATGGTAATGTTTGGATATACTCATAGTGGCAACAATTAAAAACTACAGCTGGCGGGGGGTACTGGGTTCCTCGCCAGGGGTGCTCTGTCGTGGTTCCTAGGGGAGCAGCGGCAGTCCCCCAGGTGAAGCGGCAAGGACTGGGAAGGAATGAGGGTCCAACAGTGAGCCCCTGATACTAATGACTATGCTTGTGAGCCTATATGCCTGAAATAAGAACAAGGCCTAGAGCAGCACTGTGCCTGGGAATTTCCTCCTGACAGCCTTCATGTTACTCAAATGTGGCCAGTCTCAAAGCCAAATTCAGCGTGTAAATGCAATGCCTTCCCCCCAGCGTGGGACATGACACCGGGGATGAGCCTCCGTGGCACCGAGGGATCATTATCAACTACCAACTGATGATGCAACTGGAAAATGACCTTGAATTGAAGGTTCGATGCGGACCAGCAGAATATCCCTCTCTACATATAATAACATGACTTTAAAATGCTGTTTGACCTAATGTAAAGGGGAAAAGGAAAGGAGAAATGAGTTTATATGGCTACGAGTCTCTAAAAAAGAGTCTGGAGGCTGTCAGAAGGATTGCCCTTATGCACAAGTGAGCAGAGTCTAAGAGACAAATAAAGTAGATACAATCCCCAGGTATTGGTTCCTTGGAGGGCTAAAGAGACCCATGGGTTCTATGGTCATGGCAGAAGGGGTTCACTGCCATGTCAGATGGCCCTTCTTTGGAGCTGGTATTTCTGCGTGATGAAACTGGACTCAGATGGGACCTCTTTCATGCTACTTTACTGGAATTGTAGTTGGTGTTGGGGTTTAAGATATAATTAGGGGATTTGAATCTCTGGACTGACAATATGATAGCCAGGCCCTGAGCCTCAACAGACCCCAGCTCCTACAATCGGATTTATTGAACTCACCTCACTCAGCTAAGATGGAGTTGAAGAAGGACAACCACCACACCATGGAGCCTAGAGTGATTACAACTGAAAATGGGAGGATTGCATCCAGCATCCATGTGGAATCTGAGCCTCCTCTTGACATAGAGGTGCAATGGACACAACCAATTCAATGTCCACATAGAAGAGGTGGCATAGGATTGGGAAAAGTGGACATGGTGGACGATGGGTATGGGGACAGGCAGGAAGAGATGAGAGGTGGAGGCGTCTTTGGGACATGGAGCTGCCCTGGATGGTGCTTCAGAGGTAATCACCGGACATTGTAAATCCTCACAGGGCCCACTGGATGGAATGGAGGAGAGTATGGGCCATGATGTGGACCATTGACTATGAGGTGCAGAGGTACCCAAAGATGTACTTACCAAATCCAATGGATGTGTCATGATGATGGGAACGAGTGTTGTTGGGGGGGGAGAGGGGGGGTGGGGGGGGCTGAATGGGACCTCACATATATATCTTTAATGTAATATTATTACAAAGTCAATAAAAAAAATAACAATAAAAAAATTGCTTTATGACTTCAGATAAAAGGGGAAAATGGAAAGGACAAATGAGTTTATATGGGATTTGCTTTTGATAACAGCCCATCTAATGAAAGCACTCTCCAAGCTATTGCAGGAACGAGTGCCTGATATAAAAATTTCAACTTTGTTATCTGAAATTCAGGGAATGTGGTTGCTGCTGAGGGATAGGCCAGGGAAAAATGAAAACAGTCCCAGTCACCTCCATCTAGTAGAGTTACACAGAAACAGCTGGACCAATAAAACAATAGCAGCCCAAATTAGACTTCCTACAAAGGGGCCCCTGGTAACCTGTTTTTCAGGTTTCAGCCCCTAATCATTTCATATAACTGAGAACATATGATATTTTTGACTTTTATCTGTCCACTCAACATGATATCTTTGACTATGTCCATGTCTTAGCATGTATCAGAACTTCATTACATTATATATCCTAATAATATTCCACTGTATGTATACATCACATTGCAATTACCCATTCTTCTGTTGATGGCTTTATACGTTTTTTCCACCTTTTGGTAATTGTGAATAATACCAACATGATCATATATCTGCTTAGTCCCTCTTTCAATTCTATTAGGTGATTACCTAGAAGGGAGTTTTCCAGGTCATGTCAACTATATCCTTTTTTGTTATTATCCACATCTGCCATTATCAGCTTCCTTGTTATTGAGCAATTGCTGAGAATGGAACATTAATGTGCATTTCTCTATTTCAATTATCAATTACATCAATTGGGATTTATAAAATAGTCCCCTTCATGACTATGCAATATCAATCTTTATTACTAATATTTTTCATTTGGGAACTCTACTTTCTTCCAAAAGTAATACAGACTCTAATCTTATTTCAGTCCATATTTTCATGGTATATATTCACCCAAATCTTACTTTTTACCCTTTGCTGCATTGTAATTAAATTGGCTTTCTTGTAAACAGCATAGAGTGAAAATAATTGTCTAATGCAACAAAGAACAATTTTAATTTTCAACTTTTGAAAATTGCATTCTTGCTTTCTTGTTTTTTAATAAGAATATGGGAAAATTTTCTCATATTCCTATATAATTAAGCTTACCTATAACTTTTTTTATAAAAGTTGAAAACTGGATACTTTCCAAATTTCTAGAGGTGAAGAGATAAACACATTGTGTTATAAGAAAACAATGGAAAACCATTCAGCATCAAAATCAAGCGAACTCAAACTCAAATAATTATTCTGAGAGATGGGAACTAAACAGAGGTACATACTGTGTAATTCAATTAATATAAATTCTGGAAGATACGGACAGAGAAAAACAATAATATCAGTGCATGCATCTAGAGACAGTAAGAGGAGGGAATGATCTGGAGGAAGGAATTAAAGATGTATAAGTGGAAACTCTGGAGGCTGATGGATTTCTTCACTAACTTGATTGTGGCTGTGATTAATGGGTTTACACATATGTCATTCCTCACCATTCTGGAAACAAGAAATATATGTAGTTTATTGCATGTATATTATACTTCAATAAAGCTGATGCAAATAAGCATATGAATATGTTTTTACAGAAAAATAAATAGAAATACAGGTAATGACATGTGAACTATCAGGGACTTCTACAAATTTATCTTCATTAACACTCATAAACTATATATTGTTTAAGTAAATACTAGATTACAAAATCACACCATAGTAGAGATAGACTTTCTGAAAAACTTTCTCAGAATGTCACAAGCTTTCCTGGATAAGGGGAGTACAGACCCACAAACTGGGACTCTCTCTCACCTCCTATGAGCTCTTCGGCACATTACAAAGCATTTCTGTTTCTGTTTAGAAACTGACATCTATAAAATGGATGTAACTCTGTCACCTACTTCACATCATTTGTGGGCTTTTGTAAAAAAAATGGTCCTCATATTAATCATTGTGATGATAGATTCTTTGTTTATATATTTTACTCCCAAGATCTGAATCACATATTACGTTCATTCTAATGGTTTGTATATTAAGACTGTTCTCTTGCTCTTTGAATTACCCTTGATTTTTTTGAAAGTTAAACATGTTGCATGAGACAATAAATATTGTTGTATTATTTACTTTATTATTTGTTTTTTTTTTTTAATTATAACTCATTTTCCCTGCTTTGGTATTATCACACTCTACCTTCTGCTAGGCTTTATTGTGGGGTTCCATGAGTGTAATCAAGGCTGACTTGGAGTTGACCCTTGCCAACTATACCTGAGTTTAATTTTTGCTCTGGGAAACAAATTGTTAGTTTCCTCTAGTGGTACCTTGTTTTTCTCTGCCTGTTTGCCTTGGGATCTCTATGTGTTCTCTACAAAGAGAATTTCCCTTTTCCTGCTTTTCCAAGTTAACGCCTCTTTTATTCTTTTTGTAATTTTATATCTGTGAAGTGGAGATAACATTGGTACTTATTTCCATGTTTAGCATGCTTTTGTAAAAGTGAAATAAAATGATTGGAATGTGTTTAGCTCAGCACAATCATACAATAGGAAATCACATTTCCTGAATGTGTCCACTTTTTTTGGATTCTGCCAATGCCCATTGGATATTCACTTGCATTTCCCATACAGAATAACTGTTTTGTTATATGGTGGAACTACAGAGGTGATTGTGGGTGCATGGTTTAAGTTCTATTTCACTTTTTTAGCACCCCTCTGTGTTGAGACTTTAAGATTTTTCTTAGCTCTGCGACATCAGTTTTTGGACATGCTGAGTACATTGTGATAATTTGCAGTTTTCCAACAGAAGGCTGGTTTTGTTTGATTTCCACATGCAAGTTAATTCTTTGTTCTGTAGTAGAGCTAAGGAGGATGCTTCGTGTGTATTTCCACAATGGATGCTCTCCTCTTGGGGAGAGGAGCTTTGTTTGTTTGTTTTGCATATTTTGTTCTATTTTACGGGGGGAGGGGGGTTCTCTCTATTTCTACAGGAAAAGTATGCAACACATTAGCAATCTGTCCTCCAGGAGACTAACTTTAGCAAATTTGCAAACAGTTAAATTTGCCTTTAAAAAAATCAACAACTAGTGATTTAAGGGAATCAACATTAAGAGTGTAAAGTTAGGACAGATGGAATGGAAGAAAGATTTATTAATCCTATATGTATTAATTGATTTGTATCCAGAATATGTTTATTACTTACATCTCAACAAAAAATGGAAGATGTATAAATGGTTAATAAGTAAATGAAAATATAGTTGCATGATTTGATATCAGGGGATATAAATCAAATCTACAATAAAATACCATTTCATACCCACAACTAAGGGTAGAAAAAAATTAGAATAGCAACAAGTATTCAAGGGGATATGGAGAAATAGTAACCCTATTACAATGCTGTTGGTGATGTGAAGTAATCAAGACTTTTTGGAAAACAGACCTGAAAGCCCTCAACTTATTCAAGAAAAAAACTGTCATTTGAACCTACAATTCCACTTCTAGATATATACCCCAAAATATGAAAAACAGAGATTCAAATATAAATTTGTACAACAATGTTCATAGCAGCATCATATACAAAAGCTAAAATTTTAGGAACTCCTAATTTCCATGAATAGATGAATGGATACATAAATGTCTACACACAATAGAATATCAGTCACTTGCACAAGGAGAAGAAACATTCTGTAACATGGATGAACATTGAAGTGTGCATTTGTATTAAATAGGTCAAATAAAAAGGGAAAATGTATGATTTCACTTATATGTAATGCCTAGAAAATGAAAATACATATTTACAAGAAGTAGATTAGAGCTTACCAGATTAAAGATCAAATTGAGAGTGAATTTCTAATGAATAAAGATATTCTGTTTCATGTGATGAAAAATTTAGTAATGCTTGTTGGTGATTTAGAATATAATTGTGAATTCAGTGAATAGCCTTCAATTGTACACATATAAGTGGTTGAAGACAGAATGTTGTATTGCCCAAAATTAACACAAATACTTTATTTTCTTATAAAAAAGAAATGAAGTATTGATATTTGCTATCACATGGATGAACTTTGAAAAAATATGGTAACTAAAAGAAACTGGTCACGATTTATAATAGAATTTATTTTCTTTGGTATCAATGCCAAGAAAAAGAATAACTTGAGAGATAAATGTAGATTTACTGTTTATTGGGGCTAAATGGTATGTAGTGGGATAGGAGGATGTTAGGTAGATTATATTTTCTCTTTGTGAGTTAATGATAATATTCTAATATGGACTCTGGTGTTGATAACACATATTTTTGTATAAAGTAATAACCATTCAATTTTATGCTTTAAATAGATGAACTTTAAAGTATATGATTTATATCTTAATAAAACGTTCTTATAAAAAGAGAAGCTAAAATTTTCCTTGGAGAGAAGGGAATGGGTGGGAGGCAGAAATTATAGAGCAATGAGTGAAAATTTTTGGGAGTTCATTATCAGTACAGTGGTGATGGTTACGCATGTGTACATATATGTAAAGATTACCAATTGTGACACTTAAACATGTGATTATTATCATAGGTCAATTATGCTTCAATAATATTCATACAAATAAACCAATGGATAAATGAGTAGGATGGAGAGATAGATAAATCATGACCTGTGAAATGCCAGACAGTACTTTAAATGCATCTGCCTTCTCTCTACATTTTTAGGTAGAATCTAAGTGTGAAGCAATTTCACACAATGATCTCATTACACAAAGAAGGATCTTCAAATCTATCTAGGCATGTCCCAATCTGCTCTTCAGTAGGTTCAGGGGAGCCATGGGGTCTAGTGGTGAGGAACACAATCCAGATACTGGGCATCACAATCAATAGACATAGACTTTGTGTATTGACCAAACATTCAAAATTTCTGTTTGAAGTTTTACATCTGCACATATGTATAAATGAAATAAGACCAAGGGTTCAAAGTGTTTATTCTAGCACTATCAAATAATAGTATCACCCCAAATTCTCTCATTGCCACTCAACTACCCAAGGAAACTCACACCTGCTCTGGGGCACTTCCTTTTCCAAGGCTCCGTCCAAGAGCTAGCAGTATAGTAGGAGACCTTGCAAATAGTTTCCCTCCAGTTGCTAATATAAACCAACCCACCCCTGATCCTGTAGCTCTGGGGGAGGACCCTCAGCCTAGGGACACCCAGATGTTCCAACTTGTTGATCAGGAAGGAACATAGATGAATCAACATGGAATTAGTTCTGAGCTGTGTTTTCTCATTATGATTTTAAAAGATCAATGTATGGGAACAAGAGACATTGAGTGTGTGAGTTAATAAGGGTGAGAAAAACAAGAGATAGGTATGGCCATTTTCCTGGCAGGATATCTGTGCCTTTAGATGTTATATTGGTGGAGTCAGGGTGAGAATTCATACAGCACAGGATGTCTGTGACACTCTCTTTGGAAGCTTCTAAATGCACTCACAATAGCCGCAACATAAACTGGGTCCAGCAATGGGCCCTAGTATGTCTCAGACATTAGTAATTCTGCTATTTCCACACACAATTAAGAACTCTGAACAGTCAATTTTCCGTACCCAGATGGTTTGTTGTGAACACATCTGTGACTGCAGATGGAGAGTCAGAGGTGAGGACATAGCCACATATTGCTGAGGGAGACACTGTGAGGGGGGCAAGTGGAGCACAGTCTAAAGCCTACCTTGTAGGGCTCAGGAGGTGGTTAGGATGCAAGCATAGTCAGCACCCACTAGGCACAGTCTCCACTCCCAGGAAAAGGGAAGAAGGAAGATAATGGCTGGTTTCCTCTTAGGTCTGGGGCTTCCACTAAATAAATTTTTCCCTCCTGGGAACCTGTTGGAAACTGAGGCATGGAGGTCTCAGGAAGGGAGATGTGCTGTTTCCATGGCTACACTTTTAACATAGGAATGCAGCAATTAAGCCTTTTGAGTCAGCAGGAATGAGCTGTCCAGGGCAGGGAGAAATACAAGCAAACACAGTTTGTAGTTTGAAAGGAATACTAAATCTTTGTACTTTGAGATAAGTTCTTTAATTTATGAGTCTTGTTAATGTGTAGTTATACTGCTTGTTATCTTGATAGTTTGAGTATATATAATGCCACGTGTAGAAAATAAATTTGTCTGAGAAGTGATTACTCGCAGATCCCCTGATCCCAGCTCTCTCTCTTTCTTTCTCTCTTTGTTTCACTCTCTCTTCTCTCTTTTTTTCATTCCAGATACCCTTCGGGTCCAAATCTCCAACAGGATTCATTCTAGATTGTGTGATTTTCCACTGAGTTGTCTGAAGTAGGAGAGTTTCATTGCTTTTGGAGGAAATATTCTCACATACAGACTCTCCTTATGGAAGCAGAAATGGCTCTCCAATGGTGTCCAGTGTCAGAAATCTGAGGCAGCTCAGGGCAGCCTGGTGTCATTTTCAATCAGATTCAGGAAGAGACGTCAGTGGGATTCTCCAAGGAGTACCATCTTTGTAACTCTGGTCAGAACCAAGACGGAGGGTATGTCAGGGTCAGTATCTTTAAACCATAATGAATTTCTCACGTAATATTCCTCCTCATACAGAAATGTACATGTCAGACTCAGCACTGGGCTGGTTGTCTCTTTTTCCCATAATCCATTTTAATTTTCCCTATTATAGCAAGGCTATTTGGATTTACCCAAACAAAATTGCACATCAAATGATGTGCAGGACAGTACCTGTTCTGCTTAGTATGACTTCCAAACTTAGTCCTTGGCTAACAGTGACCCTTGGAACTCCTGTCTTTCACAAAACCATGGCAATGAGCTCCAATAAGAGCTGCTTGGCCCTCAGTGCTTATTTCCCTATATGTGGAGGGATGGAAGAGGCATTTTCATGGCCAGGACACTCTGTTCTGCTTTTAATACTAGAAAATATTTTTTAAAAATTTTTACTAATTTTGATAATATAGGCTCACACCTGTGGCTGCAAAGAACTTTAATTGATCACATTCAACACAATTGGGTGCTGTGTGATTGATTATATTCATCTTAATTGCATTATTCCTGGAAGTTGTGCTATATGCTGTTATTTACATATTTCTTTCTCATTAAGAACTGTTAAATGTAAAGTGTTGAAATGTGCTCCCAATTTCATTGATTTCTGCAATATACAGAGTTCATGGACTAGAGTAAGATCACACCTTTCCACACACTATCCCCTACTATCCCATCAGAATAGCAGAGATTTACCTAATGGCTCAGTGTGGAGGAGACATGGGTCCTACAATCCTCAGTGTCTGCAGAGAACACCAGCTGTGGATAAATAGATTCAGGCCATTCCTCATGTTGGAAGACCTTGAGCTGCCCCCTCCTTTGAGTGTTCTTCTGCCTATGTAATGAAAGGTTCAGAATCCAGAAATTCTGAATTCTGACACATCTTATCTTTCTGCTACTCATAATCCTAGGAAATAGATGTTGTAATGTAATCTCCATCTTCATAACACCTGTTTCTCTTCCTTGTGTGTTTCAAGTTTAATTAGAAACAAGTGTTAAAATTTACTTGGCCTCGTCTATCCTAAGAATCTGGTTAATTTTTATACTAAAGAGCAAAACGTTGATTTTTCAATATACTATAATGTATGAATTTGTGACTGTCAATGGTTGTCTAAAATCCTATTTATGTCAGAAAAATCACTAATCATCTTGGTTACCTTCTGTCATGGGGAAATGAGGAAAAGTCATTCAAACGCTGGCAGATACATGAGAATGATTCTTTTGAAAAGACTTTTAGTGCCTTGAATTTTGTTTATATCCCTTTTAACATTGTGAATAGATCCATGAGAAGTAGATAGATAAACTATTTTAAAATGCTGGATTGATGCACAACTTAACTACATATTCTGGGGAAACTCCTGAGTGTGCTGCTTACTTAGCCCAGCTCCCACTGGGGGTGGACAAGAAACTACAAGCTACAGGGGAGGGAGGGCAGGGAAGAGAAGGGCAAGGTAAGGAGGGATTACTGTTAGGACACAGGGCTTCCTCTAATTGGGGCAACCCATGTCTCTTTTCTCTTTCTAGAATACTGTTTCTTTGGGAAAAAACCTCTCAATTTGACTTTGATGTATTGAGGGACACTGTAACATGAGGTTGTGAGAGCTGGCACCTTCAGAATGACCTCTGAAGAGTCAAACCTCTGTCCTTTTCTCACTTTCCTGAGTCTGCAAACCCTTTGCTCTCCTCCCCACTGTGCCTCTTCCCTTCCCTCCCGACCATGACAACTTCTGCTTTGGCTGCTAGAAGACTGATGGTCTTGTGGAGCCCCTGCCTCTTGTCACCTGCTACTCACCTCACAGGCATTTCATTCCCTACACTGCCCCAGGCAGCACCCCTTGCTCTGTCCTTGATCTCCTGCCCCTTTCCCCATAGACAGGCAGGCTATTCCAACAGTCCCATTGCCATCCTATAGCAATTTGCTTTATAAATAGACTCCATATCTTTAGCTGCTCTCCTGACTCCATCTCCCTCCACTTGCTGGACGCCTGCACCTGCTGCCTCACAGTAACACTGACCTGCCATAACCTCCAGCCTCCCTTGTTCCTCTCAGATTTTGGATGGATTTGTAGTCTTTCACTTTTATGCAAACCTTTGAAAACATTGTCCAAAATTAGTGTATTTTAATACCTCAATGTCAAAAGAAACATTCCCTGAAGGTCTTCTTCACTCAAAATGCATTTGAAGATGATTCAGAAAATGGAAGGACAGCCCTTGGCTCTCACAGAACAAGATGGAGAAGAGTCTAAGTCTATGCTGCAGTTCCCTGCCTCAGCTGCTCCTGGAGGGGAAGAATTTAGAGGACTCCCCAGAAACATCTACTCCAGAGCTTCATCTGCTGCAGTCTCCCTAGAGATAGAGGAACCAGCCAGTGATACCACGAAAAACATTGGCATTTTACTAAGGGCCATGGGAGACAGCCCCATCATGGAAACAAAGAAGTGGATTGTAGAGTGAACCTGAACCATCCAAGGACTCATAGATCTCATCAAAAAGTTACTTAAATTTGTGGACTCAGAACAGTTGTTTATTTATGTGAATTAGTTTCCCTTTCCCTGACCTAGAAGTTGGAATGGTCTATTAGAGTTTTGGCAGTGATGGTAAGCTGTTCCTAAATTACTGCAAATTTCAGACTTGGAGATGAACCACTGAGGAAAACAAGTACACCTTAAAATTCATCTTCACAAAAGAAACTGCAGCTCTGATACCTTTTGATGCTTGCAGCAGGAGGTTTAAGGATATGATCTACTGAGAGTGTATCCTACTATCATTCATGTTTACATATAAGAAAGCACCCATAGATACAGAATGAAGTCACAAAAAATATAACTTGCATTAATACCCAATCATTATAAAAGATAGAGTATACCCATTTCTGCTCTCCATAATCCAGATCTACATCCAAGACACTGAAAAAGAGGGTGTCTAAAGCTTCATGATCTGGTTCTTAAAATGACTGAAATTGTTTATTTGTAGAATTAACATAACTCTAATTTTTTTTTCACTGTAGAAATTCACTTACTAAATATTCATTTTATTTTATTCAGGGAAGTTCAGTTTCTCAGGAGTGTGGGGTGTGACCTTATATGTGTGTGTGTGTGTATATATATATCTATAGTTGCATATATTTTTTTAAAATTTTAATTGTAATTGTTAAGGAAGCTTTAGATTACATAAATGTTACATAAAAGTATAGGGAAGAAACATATGCTAGGATAATAATGTCTATAATAGAATAATAAGAAATCTATTTTGGTACATTGTTCATTCCCAAATCTTGAGGATTTGGGGATGGTGATGCCCAGTATGCTTTTTTAAACTATTTTTTTTTTGCCCTTTATTATTTTAAAGATCAGACATAATATAGATCAAACAAAATGTTGCATTAAAATATAGGAGGTTTCCATATACCCCACTCCCCACCCCCCCACTCCTCCCACATCAACATCCTCCTTCATAAGGGTGACACATTCATTGCATTTGGTGAATACACTTTGGAGCACTGCTGTGCTGCACTGACTACAGTTTACACTGTAGTCTACACTCTCCCTTAATCTATCAAGTGGGCCATGGCAGGACATACAATGTCCTGCATTTGTGCCCGCAATACCATTAAGGACTACCCTGAGTCCCATAGATATCCCCACATCACATCTCTTCTGCAGTTATCTTATTGAGAAATATTTGCTGACTGTATTTCTTATATTGACCAGAAGAGGGCAGCCTAGCTAGCAGAACGGTTAGCGGTTTGTTTGAACTTCTTTGACAGGTGATAATGAGAGAAAAGCTCTTGCTGCTAATTTCTAGCAAGCACCTAACCAGGAAAGTAAGCAAGTTAAAAAACTGGAAGACAGCGTTAGAGAATATGCATAGTTTAAAATGAATTTTTCATTGGGAAAGAGAAAGAATTTTACAAATTTTAGACGTTGGGATATTAGGTCTTTTCGATCCTATCATTTAATGTTTCCTCATCCCCAGTGGTATAACTGCAGTGTTTAACCCTTATTTATGAAATTTCAAAAGGAGCTGTTGGGTATTCCTGGCAATAGGTTTGCATGTTTTATATGTATTTTCCAACTAGTAGCTTTTTAACAATCATTGAAAAAATACTTTAGGTATTATGTGCATTTCATATAATTAATAAAAGCATACCATTTTTTTCTGATGTCATTAGATAGGTAATTTCTTGAGGTTAATCTTAACTTTTTATTCGTTCCCTATTGTGTTTATAATGCGTATTTTTAAATAAAGCATCCTCCCAGTGCCACTGATAAGGATGGAAGCGGTCACAGAAGAACACACAGCAAATGAACACAGAGAGCAGACAATGGGGACGGGTGGGGGGAAGGGGAGAGACATAAAAAAAAAAAGAAAAGCAAATGTTTTTAAAAAAAAGCATTTCAATAAATTCAATGGAATTACAAATTGGTGTTATAGGGGGTCTACTAGAAGTAGAAAGGACCAATTTTCAAAGATAATAGTGGGTAATATAATTTTGAATTACACTTATATCCCTTAATTCCATGAATATACCTAATAATTAGTGAACTTCCATACATTACATTTAGGTTGTACTACATAACATTTCAGTTCATAGTGTTGAATTCATTCATGTCTCATTTTCTGCTCAAAAACATGAGTTTTTGAATTTCATTGCATCAGTGTCCCTGTGTAACAATTTGACATAGCCAATAATTAGCACAGGGAAAATAAAGGTGAAATGTACAAATGTATCTTACTCAGCTAGGTAAGAATTTTGTATATGTGCTGAAAGCTGGAAAATTATTTTGGAGTCAAATAAGTTGAATATAGCAAAGATCCGTTTCCCACCTGCAGTTAACTTTAGAAGATGCATATATTTATTTACATATATATTTAATAAATAGCAAAAAGGTGTTGAATTTATGCATTATTTTTACCTTTGAGGTTTTAGATGATAGAATATTTACTAACGGTCAACAGTCAAAAATGCTCAAGTTTTAGATTTTTGACAATGATTTAAAAGTTCTTTTTATTTAAATAACATATTAGTTTATTAAATTATGTTTAGTTAAAAATTGCAAGGACAATCACCCCTGCACTGACCACTGGATAAACCATTGATCAAGCACCTCGCCTATGCTCACGGTATATATATATCATTTTTAAAAATCTCTAGTTGGTAGTTTGCAAAATAAGACATAAAGTGTCTGTGTGTGTGTTTGTGTGTGTATTTAACAGAATACAAGTCGTGCTTGTAGAGACATTCTGTCCACACACACAACTGTCACTCCCCTTCCTCCTGGGATCACAGTTTCCATACATTTCCAGCCCCTTCATATGAGAAAGAGTTATATGATTAATTATGCTAAATTGAAATTGCACAGGTATAACCTATGCAGTTTATAGATTGGACAAGTAGAATGCACCCCACCTGAAATCCCAAATTCTCTCCCATTTGACATCTAATTTTTTTATCTGGAAGTAAAAGATACCACGTTATAGTATGTACATATCTGGGTGCTTGAGCAATTGCTTGAATTAGATTCCACTCCTTAGCAAGACTTCCAACCTCATCACCTTATAATAAAATATGAGCAAACTATTCACCTTTCTTGTTAAACTTTTTTCCACCGATATTTGGGTGTAATTGCTAAAAGAGATTGAGCAATGTAAAATGACACCTGCGCAAACTGAGATAGGCATTTAGACCTCCACAGAATCAGGCTGAAGCTTTGGGAAGTGAGATGAATGTTGATTAAGAGCCCTGGATGGTGCTTCAGAGGTAATCACCGGACATTGTAAATCCTCACAGGGCCCACTTGATGGAATAGAGGAGAGTATGGGCCATGATGTGAACCAATGTATATGAGGTGCAGAGGTGCCCAAAGATGTACTTACCAAATCCAATGGATGTGTCATGATGATGGGAACGAGTGTTGTTGGGGGGGGGGGAAAGGGGGGGTGGGGGGGTGGGGTTGAATGGGACCTCACATATATATTTTTAATGTAATATTATTACAAAGTCAATAAAAAATAAAAAAATTAAAAAAAAAAAAGAGTAGCAGCTACATAAAACTTTAAGCTAATGCCTGTGCTTTGTCTCACTGGTAGATTTTAAAAGAAAACATTTAGGAATTGGTAAGTTTGCCACATCTTGTGGAAAATTCTGTGTATAAGTTTTAATTAATCATTATTTCATGCTTACCACATTGTCTGACTGAGAGGAAATTTTACATAAATCAGTTGCTTTAAATGTCTCTGGAAAAGACAAATAGACATTTGTGAAAACAGGCAGGGTATATTAAAAATTTAGGCCTATGCACATGGAAAGTAAATATCCCTGAAAGACAGAGAAAATAAAATCTACATATTTTAGTGTCTACAGATGCACAGTCAGAAAATGAAGTGTAAAGGAATGTGTGGAGATCTGCTCTAAGCACATGGCAAGTAGTTGCTCCCTGAGGAAGGCAGGAGGGGCTGTGATCATGATAAGGCACCCGAGAGAGAGAAGACCAATTTCTGTTTACTGACCTTTAGGACATATAAATTTGAACAATTTATAGTGATTCACTAAGCTGTGTAAATATTTGTACATTTGTGCTCATTCACAGTAAATTGATAATACAACAACAAAAGACAACAGGACAATACTTGTTAAAAAGTGACCCATCAACTCTCCCTGCCAGCTCTTCTCCAACGTCACCCAGGGTAGAACCCAGACATTTTTTAAAATGAAAGTTTGCAAAGTTTCTATGAAATGCTAGGAAAGAATCCACCTTTTATTGCTATTCTGTATCATTTTCTTTTATGTACATCTAATTCCTACAGGAAAATAAAACATCAAGAATTAGTTTGAGATGTATTTCGTAACTCCCTGATAGTTCTATGATTCAACTTTGTGTCTGAACCAGGGGACCTTTTCCCTGAGCATGCTCAGAGCCCAGGACATTGTCATATTTGCTCTGTGCACATCAAGTGAGTGGGAGCTGGGTCAGCCCTGGAGGGAGGTTATAAGGAGGCTGCATGGAGAGCTTTGGACCCTCTGAACTCAGGGTCCCCCCAGGGGCACGTACAGAGGGAGGCTGGAAGAAGCCTCCTACTAGTGTCTGCAGCTTCATCTCCTTGCCTAGGAAATGGTACCCAAGGGCAGTCAGTCATCTTCCAACCACTAAGATGCCCTCACTATTTGACTTTACCAGACAAATGATGTATTTGTTATTCAGTCATGCAAGGCAGAATAAAAAGTCAGCCTGACCCAGGGCCTTAGGCAGGTCTCAAGTGTGAGGTAGGGAGTGCATAGAACTCCTAGTTCATTTATTTAATTTGCCTTCTGAGTATATAAAGTAATTGAATCTTTAAAATGATCTTAGTGATTTTCTTAAAAATTTTAATATGCATTTTAACAATTCTGAATCCACATTCAAGTAACTCAGTCAAAATAACACTATATGATACAGTAACTGAAAAGAAAGCATTCTTAACTCCTACCTCCCATCCCATATAACATCATGGTCATTGATTATCCATATGTTATGATATAGGACACCACAGCATTATTGCTCAATTATATTTTAGGTCAATTAAGGTAAGAAAAGTTAATATTTGATTTACGTCATTTTTAATGCATTATCCTATGTTCTTCCTTCCTTGTGGAAATGAAAATTCCCATTTATGTAATTTCCTTTCTCCCTGAAGAATTTCTTTCAGCATTTCCATATGGGTAGTACTGATAGCTATGGGTTCTGCATTTTTCTTGTCTCGTCGTAGTCATTATTTCTCATTCCTTTTGAATGGCATTTTTGAAAATAGAGATTTTTTTGTAGGTATTTTGTTTTTGATTACTTTCAACATTTTAAAATTTCAATTCATTCTCTTTTTGCCTGTATGAGTTTTTATGACACGTGTATTCATTTCTTATCCTATGTATGCTATAAAAAGTGATCTTTGGTTTTTCCCTTTAATTGCTTGTTTCATCAAATCCATTTTCACATAATATGTCATGTATTTTTTAAAATCTACTTGGTAGTCTCTAAAAATTCACTCCATATTAACTTTACATCACAAAATATACCAGTTATTTCAATCTGAGTGACACAGTGATGGGTATGGTGACGTGTTCCACATGCTCAACAAGCAACGTGCTTGTCATCAGGCAGAACACATCTGGGAGATTGACCCTCATTTATGCAAAAGCTGGAGAGGAACACAGAGGTGGAGAGGCTCTAAATGCATTGGTCATTCTTGCATTCAGCTACTCATGCTCTCATTTATCCGCCCCCCCCCCCCCAAATACTCACACCGGCAAACATATGTGATTATGGGCAGGACTTGTGATTCACTCCTAACCAGTAGAATAGGGCAACAGTGAAGAAAGGTCATTTACTTGATAATGTTATTGATATGTTATATAACACAACATTCTGCTAGCAGTATATCTCCCTTCATCACTGGCTTGGAAGAAACAAGCTGCCACTACTCCTACAGCCTCAAGAACATGAATTCTGCCCAAAGTCTGACCATCCATTTTCAAGTCTTGATTGAGAATGGATTCTGGATAATAACTTCATGAATCCTCATGAAAACGGAGCAGAGGAAAAAGCAAAGCAATTCCTGGACTCCTCATGAACTGAAAATGTGATAATAAATTGGTGTCATTTTAAGGTTCTAATTTTGTGGAAATTTCACAGACAGCTGCAAAGGCATATATTGTGGAAGTCACATTATAAATGTGCTTGAAACATATGTTCCCTCTACTGCACTTCCCATTTGAACAAATTTCCCTGTATCAAGAATCACCTCACCATATATAAATTGTTAAACCTTCAAGTTCATATTCTGCTCAGCCTTATTTGGAGAGGAGTTAAAGTGATTTAACTTTGGTCAAAGTGGCCTAAGCATCATGAGAAACCATATGAGGGATGCACACTCAATGTCATGAACAAGTGCCTGCACGATGACTATCAGGTGCTGCCTGGGTAACTGTTCCCTTGCTGATGAGCAGGAGGAGGCACAAATCTGGCACCTCCATGAACATCAGTGATAGCTTCCACCATGGCCAGGCACACCCATCGCAGGACACTGGGGATGGAGACAAAGGACCTGGAGGGTGTCCAAAAGCTGCATTAAAGCACTGGGTTGAGGAAGGATTTGGGGTGCCTTGCAGTGACTGCAAAGTTCACCATGGAGAGTTCCTTCACGTCCCCATCAGGCCCTTCAGCATACTCAGTAGGGATCTCTGGTCTGCCCTGGAAATTTCTCATATTTGTGCAGTTATTCCTACTCAGAGTACAACACTAGTTTATATTGTCTAGGATGGAAGTCCACAGGCAGGCTGAGAACCTGAACCAGAAGCTGCAGGAGAGCAGGGAGGAAGACTGTAGGGAGAGGGGAGCATCCATTGTCTGTGTGATATGCAGCATGATTGGGAGGAGGCTGGCTGCTGCCCCAACTCCAAGACCTCCAGGCAACACCTCCTAATAAACCATTCAATTCCCTTGAATGAAGGATCATCCAAGAAGTGGACCTGACCTGGGTGTCAGGTGGAAGTTCACAGTGTCAGACCCAGCTGGACATCCAGCCTGGCCTCTGCTTTATTTCACAGTGGAAGCAAGGAAAAAGGTTGTGATTCCCCATTCATGGGGCACCTGTCAAAAGCTCTGACACACAGTTGTTCAGAGACTCTATTTTCAGCTTGCTGAAATCAGCAGATGGAGGAAGAGAATAGGCTTGCCGTCATATGAGCCATGTGGGTGTTACAAGGAGAGAAACCTGGGCGATAATGACAGTTCTTCAGGAGGAGGTGGAAAGAGTAAGCACTGCATTGTTTCTTGTACTGAAATGCTTTTCCATGCACTCCAATTCTCACTGACTCTTGTCACAGAGAACCCTGGATACAGAGACTACAGGGCAAGTGAGAGCCACAGGTGCCAAGATGGAGCTAATGTGCCCTGTAGGAAAAAGATATGCAAATGGGACCCTTCCCTCTGGTCCTGAAATCCAGCCCAGGCCTAGACCTTGGAGCTATGAGAGAGGAGCCCTCTCCCCGGTGTCAGAACTCTCCCTACTCTGTGCCCAGGTCTGAGGAAGAGGAGGCACCATGAAGGGTGTGCTGGTCCGGACTTTGCTTTTGTCAATTTTCCTATGTAATATTAACTAGAAATTGGTTTCGGTGCATTGTGAATGTGTTTCTGTGCATTTGTTTGTGTGTGTGTGACTACGCATGACTCAACTTCTAATATCTGTTTCCTGGTGTCCTGTGTGAAGTCCAACTGGTGGAGTCTGGGGGTGATTTTAGACTTTAAGGAGGATCTCTGTGCCTCTCCTGTTCAGTCTCAGGATTCAACTTTAATGGTTATTCCATGAACTGGGTCTGCCAGTCTCAGGGAAGGGGCTGGAATGGGTCTCACACTTTAGTGACAGTGGTGGCATATACTATGCAGACTCTCTGAAGGGACAACAACAAGAACCAGCTGTATCAGCAAATGAACAGCCTGCAATCTGAGGACATGACCCATTATTACTGTGTGAGACACAGTGAGGGGAAGGCAATGCTAACCCACGCAAAATCTTCTCCTGTGGGGAGGCCACAATGGGATGCTCAGGACCCAATGAGCACAAGGAGCAACTGCAGGAGCAGGTGCAGGGGGCTGGTTAAGGACTGGTTTCCTGTCAGGATCTAGAGCTTCCTTTCCAGATGTTTCCCCAGGGAACATCTCTAAATTTATCATCCTGTGCCTATCACTGATACAATAATTTAAAATAGTTTTGATACAACAGGAGGAAGCATAATCACATGTAAAATCAGCCAAACTCTCTCTTTTGAAAGCAGAAATGACTCTGCCAATGTTTGCCTGGTTCAGAACTCTGAGTGATTCATGGCAACATGTTGAATCTTTCACAGTGAGACTGAAGGCAGATAATTCAGTAATATATTTCGTTAGGAAAACATCTGTGCTTCACATGGGAACCAACAGAGGCTGTTCCAGTGTATAGATTGTAGTGGATTTCAAATTGCACTCCTACTTATGCAGATGTGTTCACATCAGTCTCAGCATTAATCTGATTATCTATTTGACTGATGATCCATCTTATTTTCCCATTCTATTGGTCCCATATTTCCGTTTGTTACTTAAGTTCCCTATCAATGAATTACATGTTTCCTGTGGTATAAATTCCAAGGCTCAGGTACTGCATCATACACATTTGCCTGGGACCTCTCCTATGTCCCCTGTGGGTGGCATCATGTGGGAAATGCAAATGGCCCTTTCTATCCATGTGGATAATGGTTGGTTGGTCAAAATGGGATTTAAAATCTCGTTGAAATCTTGTGCTGCCTTAAACTACCATTCAGTCACCTTCATTTCCTGTGGCTGTGGGGAGAGCTGCTGATGGGATCCCAGCGTGCTGTGGACTCTGGAGGACAAGACCAGGTCTCCCTTTGTGAGCTGAGTCCTCATTGTTCCACATGATGCCACAGAAATCAGTAAGCAGAATGAGAGTTTCATGAAGTGTCCACTTTCCAGTTCACTATCTGTCTAAGAAATCTGGATTTACTTTCCTACCCTTTCTATGACTATCCTCTTTCATTTATTTCTCCTCCATTCTCAAATTGGAAAATAATACCATTTTTTCTCATGCACAGAACTGTGAGGAAGAGGAAATTTTCATGTCTTCCACAATGCTTCAGTTTAAAAGAAAAATTGTTTTTTTAGAAAATACTGTTTCCTAAATGAGAATGTTTAGTCATAGGAATTCTGGTAGAAAATCTGGATATTAAGTTGCCCCACTGAGAGATTTCCTTTCTTGCCTAACTGCTAACTGCTGCATTTATTGGTGACAAGATGTGATCATTTCAGTAGGAAATACTAGATTAGCTGCTTTCTTCTATGGCAATGCAGATGTGATGTCTTCAGTATTGACTGGTTGAGGGTAATGGGAAAATGTTACTTATCATCCATTAGCCAGACAGGAGAGGGTCAGTTCAGCATCATCCTTAACTAGTGCTCCCTTAGTTTTTTGTTTTGTTTTGTAGATATATTCACAAACTTTGCCTTTCAAAAATGTTGCAATGTAAAAATTTCTTGTCACATATAAAGAGTACCAACAAACTCTTTCTTTTCTTGCTCTTGTCAAGCAGTCATAAGAAGAGCCATCACTGTGCAGAATGTGTGGGGGGAGATGAGTTGAGTAGCATAGAGGGGTCTGTTAGTAAGTGGAGTGGACAGTTTGTCAGATTGTACAGGTGTCCTGCTCTAGCGGAGAAAAAAGGGCTCAGCTCTCATTGCTGATTGAATTGTCAAGGGTAGGTCTGTCCATGAAATGGTATTTTGCCTGATATGATGTTGTAGAATTTGTACTAAAGGAAAAGCTGCCGAAGCCATCCTGATGGTCTCCCATGTGGAGGTTTTAGGAGAAAAAGTGTCTATTTCCACGTATTCTGGCATTCCTTCAGCTCTTGAAAAATTATCAAAAATAGTGCCTACAACTGCAAGCAGGAGAATCACATTCATCAAGCATGTGGGATCTAAGCCCCCACTCAATTTAGAGGTGCAGGGAAAATCACCATCACATTGTCCACAGGATGAAGGAATAAAATATGGATTAGAATGGACTTATGGTATTCTACTATAGAACTATTTTACCTCTAGCAATTGAAGAAATTGTATTATTGATGTGGAGACAGTGGCCATGGTAGTTGTTCAGGGCAGGGAGAGGGAAGAAGAGAAGTGATGTGGGGGCATTTTTGGGATCAGGAGTTGTCCTAAATGATATTGCAGAGATGGATGCTGGACATTATATATCCTGCCATAACCCACTGAATGTACTGGCGGAGCATGTAAACTACAATGTAAACTACAATCCATGTGATGCGGCTGTGCTCCAAAATGTATTAACCAAATGCAATGAATGTTCCACAATGATGAAAGAGGTTGTCGATGTGGGAGGAGTGGGGTGGGGAGGGGTGTGTGTTATATGGGAACCTCTTATATTTTTTAATTTATATTTTTTGATCTCTATATCTTTTTTAAAAAAGCAATTAAATTTGAAAAATTCAGAAAAAATGTTGAATTACCATATGATTTGAAGGGGGCATGTCATCAGAAAAAGTGATGTATTTCTAATTTTAGATTCCTCTAGAATGGGTGATTTGATGCCTAAGTCCTAGCCTACTCTCCTTAGAAAAGGATGGTTCTGGTAAGGCCAAAAGTGTAGCCCTGTTCTCTTTGAAATCATTTCAGTGAAGCACACTGTAGGCTGTTGAGAACAACCTCTGGCCCAAGTCACAGAATAGTCTACCTGGATAAGGTCAGAATTTTCAGGTCCCGCCTTCCTTTGGACATTAGTGCACACTTCTACTGAACTTTCTTCCTCTTCATACCAAGCATCACCTTTCTTGCACTTTCCAATATTATATTCATCATTTTATTCAAGGGCCTCACTGGAACTATCTTCAGCATCCACGTTTTTATCACCATTCATCTATAATGAACTACATAATCTATGTAACTTTCTCTTCTTCTTTCACCTTTTTCTGAACCTATACAGAAATGACTTTAAATCCATGTCTTTACCAACATTCCCTTCAAATCAATCCAAGAATTTCCCACCAAGAAACTCCAAATTCTTGCATCCAATATCCATTAACTGTTTTCAAGCCATTTCCATATTTTTACATTTATGTAATAGCAGCACACCCTCTTTCTGGTATTAAAAGCTGCCACTGTTTGCAGGCTACTATGGCAAATGCTGTGCTCCACTTTGCTTAACAAAAGGACTTTATTAGCTCACAGTTTCAGAGGCTAGGTGTCCAAAATCAAGTCATGAACAAAAGAGTCCTTTCTTCCTGAATTCTGTGGTATTTTCTCTATTACTTGCTAGAATTCTTGTGTCCCTTGAATTTCAATTCTGCTCGCCAGTCACATGGCATATTCTCTGTCATTATGACTTAGTTAACAGTTTACATTGGTTTCTATATTCTCATTCCTCTTGTCATGTCTGAATTTCTTCTCTTAATAAGGCTCCCATCGTATCAGTCAAAACCTTTCATCATTCATGTTGTCTATGCCTAAGTAAGATCTTAGAAGATCCTGTTCTCAAATGATATTAAACCATAAAGGATAATACGCCTTTAAAGAGTCCTATTTAGAAATGAACTCACACTCAAAGGAATGTGCATTAAGATTCAGCAGATGCCTTTCCTGACATACATGATTCAATCTATTGCAGGTATATTTTAAAAATTTTGTCTTATCTCTTGTTTAAAACTCAAATTGCCATCTCTTTAATAGAAATCTGTGTCTGTTTGCTCACATTTCCCATCATCTGCTGAGGGAAGGGCAATGCCTTCCACAAATAAATTCCCAAGACTTGGTGCACAGCAATGGGCTCAATGAGAGTGCAGAGTTTCCTGGAAATACGTTTCCCTTCTCTTTGCCCAAAGTGAGGTCAGCCACAATCACCTGTCTAAAAAGGAGTTTCTGACTTGTATCCTGCTATCTCTGCCATCTAAACTCTTCCCTTGCCTCTTCTTCAGATAGAGAGCCCATTCATTCTTTCTTTCATTCACTTTACAAACCAATCTTCCATATTTCAACAGTGTCTATTCAGAGATACCTTTTTAAAGAATCATTCATGATACCTCTGTAAGGCAGTTAGGATAATTATCTCTATTGTGTAGATAAATAAACTGAATGAGTCTGAGGCAGAAAAACTTCCCAAGTCCCAGATGAATGAAGCCCTGTTACCCTGGACTTGAGGCTATGGTTTTATTTAGCTTCTTCCTCTCTTTACTGTGATAGAGGGAAATTGGAAATTCTCACTGAGAAAGAACAGTCTTGTTGTCAGTGAAGTTCCCAGCAATGATCCCTCCTAATGTGGACTCATTCCAGGTGAACTGTTCCCAGAGTGTCAGTGAGTCACTATATTCTTGAGAACACTTGTGCCTGCTTGAAGAGAAATTAGGGGGAGCAGGGTAAGTTATTGATCACAATTTCATCTCTAGGAATCAACCAGGATCTTTATACAGACCTGGGAATATTCAACGCCCACTTTGTATAAAGCACAGGGAGTGGAGCAGAGAGATGCTTTGTGTTGGCCACATCTCAGACACATATGGGACAAGATGACAACACGAGCTCAGTATATTTGAAATTTCCTACTCCATCCCTGATATGTGTGACATCTATAATTGACTTTCACACTCACAAAACACTGATTTTATGAACATATCAGTGGTTCGTAGACCTAACTAATACTCAGATATTGCCTGATGTCCCTGCCCTTTTCCTTACAGGCTTTAATTGAGTATGAGGCCCTATATCATAATCATACAGAGACTGTGTCCACATTTTAGGAAAGGAAGTATGGTGGACAGTGAAATGCTGCACATCAAGTATGAAGAATAATTTCCCCCTTGCCCACCGTAGGATTCAGAGGCAAGGACGGTAGGAGTCCTTCGGATCACATCAGATATGTACATAGCAAGTGAGAAAAAAAAATGTACCTCTTTCCCATGTTAATGTCCCTGAAGTATCTGTTGAGGAGCCTGCCCAATGTCTATTACCTTCTTCAGTACCCACCACCAAGGTGGCTGCACTATTTGACACTTCCCTCCTCATCACTGTCAAATGTAATGTCCCTCCTTCATTAGGCTCAGTTGTGACTATTCTACATGGGTTGTTCACTCTATATTCTCTGTGCCTGCAGTTGTCCTATGCAGAGTACAGCTTGTGGACTTGGGAACTTATTGGAGGCAGCCTGGGGGTTCCTCTGAGCATCTGCTGCAATGCTCTTCGATTCATGTTTTCTGAACTGAGTCTGTCAGTCTCTAGGGAAAAAGGGGAGTAGCTTTATTGAGTCAACCAAATA
Organism: Dasypus novemcinctus; assembly: GCF_030445035.2. Classification (NCBI taxonomy): domain Eukaryota; kingdom Metazoa; phylum Chordata; class Mammalia; order Cingulata; family Dasypodidae; genus Dasypus; species Dasypus novemcinctus. The sequence continues at coordinate 55,883,592 of NC_080691.1, read as the reverse complement.
AAATTATTTAAATTATGCTCCATCAATTTAAGAAAGATTCACAATATCTAGGAGCAACCCTATGCACACAATCTCTCTTGAAATGACCAACATGAAAATTGAGGAGACAACCATGTACTTCTGTGTGAGAAACACAGAGAGGTAATATCTGTGTGAGGCCAGACACAAACTCCACTTCAGGGCATGGGAGGGGAGCTGCAGAGGCCTCTGCATCACAAGGGGGCGTTCAAAGGCTAGTGCAAGAACAAGATGAGCAGGAATCCTAAATCTCTAGAGAGTTTTGTTTAGTAAGCCAACTCAATTTAACTGCATTGAGGTGGGAATTTAGTACAAAGAACAAAGATTCATATTTATGAAATAGAGAGGTGAATTTTCAATATTTTCAATCTACAACTCTTTCTGTCTTACAGTGAAGGTTATTATTGTTGGTATAATCCTGAGAATTGTTTTACTTGAGAAAAAGCATTTCTTATCAATAGATGGGTAATGACATGTAAATGAGGTTCCTTAACTCTGCCAAGGGCATGGCAAACACTTCACCACCATGATCAGTCCAGTCAATAATGTTTGCCTTAATTATACTTCAACAAAAATTTACACTTTTATTCAGTGTCTCAACAGAGGCTCTGCTACATTCCTGATTAGCTAACCAGACGTGGGTCAATGTTTTTGGGCTTGACTTTTCCTTCTAACTGCAATTTCATCAACAGTTTTGTCAAATAGCTGCATGTTCCTGTTTCTCCTGGGGGCAGGTTGGGGTGTGTTATAAAAGGAATTAATGCCATCATGTTTTTCTACTTCCTTTAGCCCACAGCCAACTTTTTCAAATTCCTGGAATGCTTCTGTCACCAAGTTGTCCAGATATATTATGTCTTGAAATTCTAGCTCAGGGTTGTAACCAGTGCAATGGTTACAACCATTAGTTTACTCCATGAAGATCCGTCTATATTCAGTATTTTCCATCTATGTTCAGTATTTTCCAAAATATCTTCAGCAAGGAGAGAGAAGTTCATCTCATATGTGGTCATATTTGGGAGGGTTGGTTGCTGTGGCAAATGCTTTCCAGATATAGTGAAAGCATTGGACATGCACTTTAGTATCTGCCACACTCAGTCATAGAATCCAGCAGGAATTCTATTCAAAGGCCAATTGATTTTACATCAGTTCAGCCAACTGATTTTACATCAGTCCATTCTGTTAAGCTAGAGAATATCCAACAGAAGCTGTTTAACTTCACTAGTGACAGCTAATATAACTCTATGGCTGTCTTTTCTCTGTCACAGATCTTATACTCCATTGCCTGGATGATCAACTGAAATTTCATTTAATTCAGCATACCATTGAATACCTATATGGATGACCAGTTCTGGCTGGATGACCACTTCCCTAATATCATAGGTATTATTACACTTATAATAGATAGTACCTAATCCCTCTAGAAAATAAAGAATTAGAGATAACTTCTTCATGTCCAAGGGCACCCAGAAGTACCTTTTTGCCCTGCATTAATACATTTATAAGGGATGGAGCCAGGCTGCCCACTACATTGTTTAAAAGAATTGCTGCATGGTACATGGCAATCCAAAGCTTTTTGGTGCCAGGTCTTCTATATACTCTCTGAATGTGAGCAGAAATGGTGCATTCCTTTGTGATGAAATTGGTGTCTTCTCTTTTGAGCAATTTATTCTGAAGTATGGTTTTGCTAGTCAGACACCTGCAGTTGTTCAGTTTTTGAATAATTTTGTAGCTGGGTTTGCTTTTAACATTTATTAGTGACCCTATCTGGCTGCTCTTCTAGTTCAGGATCATTGGGGGTTCTGATTTGTCTTTTGACTTTCGAATGTATATGAGGTTCTAGATGCTTCAGTCTCTTAAATGCTGGAAGTTTGTCCATATCCCTGATTCTTATAAAGTCAAGTAATATCTGAATTTACATATCCAGATACTATTGTCTCTAGACAAAGAACATGAACTTTGACTACTACAACCATTCTTTTTTGAAAGACTGACCCCGTTTCTAATATTGGGTTGAAACAGCAACCTCTTATATTGTCTTCCTAAATGAGAAGAAGGAAAAGTAGATGACCATACATTTTCCAAGATTGCTAATGAACTCTAGGGCATTATTTATATCACCCATTAGCAGTAAAACATCTTGAGACGCTTAGGTCAAAGTTGATGGAATAAAAAATCACAGTCCTTCCTAGAAAGCAATAAATCTCGTATATACTGAGGCAGCAAATGGGCCTTTCTGGCCTTCTGCAGAGTTCTAAAATGTCATTGATACATAGGTAGAAATAAGCTTTCATATGTTCATACCATATTTGAATATGGTGTACATGTTAAGAAAATTAAGTTTGAATCACAACTGTGTTGAGTAAAACTTGAAGGTGTTGGCTTTCTGTTACAAGTTCTACACGAATTAAAAAATCATTTTTCATTGGGTTCTAATTGGAAAACCTCACATTAATGGCTAACATTATACTGGTTTTGTAGTGGGACACATATTGGTGGAACAAATCAATATCTTTGGTAGCCATTAATTCATTGGCCAAGAGTTTTGCAATGATATAAAGTGTATGTTGCCAGAGAAAGTGTTTTCCGTCATTGTCACATTTACTAGGAAATCACTTTTGACTTTGTAGGTTTTATTTTTCATATTTTACAAAGTCAGGTGACACATAATACTTTAGTACTACAGGATATCCTTCTGTGGTCTGATGAACTACTGGAGTCAGAAGTTGCTGATATACCTCTATTTGTCTAAGATTATCTCTAAAACTCCATCAATCATCATGAAAAGAAAAAATATGGGAAATTTGCATACATTGCCAACAAATAACTTAATTTCAGCTGGTTCCTAGTAGCATCTGTTGGGATCTTCCAATGATGTGCTATACCCAGTTCTCAAGAACCACTGAAATTCATATATTTTTTTAAATTTTCTAATCTCTTTATCAAATGTCTGCATAAACAGAGCTTTATTATCTAGGACAAATGCAGGATAACTGATGTAGAGGAGCAGGGCAGCATCTGTGTTGGAAGACATTGATTCACTGGGTAAAGTGTGTAGAATTTCTGTACATCAGAGTTGATTCTCATTAATGAGTGAAAATATAAAATTTAAAATGTCAAAGAACTATCTACACATTCATCTCCCTCATTTCTTTTCCAGACTTAACCCAGGATCATCATAGTGCTTTTCAAGATTAAGCATTTAAAACTTTTAAGAGTTGCTAGAAAATTGAGATGTTTAAAATGTCCTGTCATTATCTGGTCCAGGAATATGCCCCACTACAAAACGATTATAACGTTAGCCATTAACGTGAGGTTTTTCAGTTAAGACCCAATGAAAAATGATCTTGTAATTCATGTAGAACTTGTAGCAGGATGCCAACACCTTCAAGTTTTTCTCAACACAGATGTTATTCAAACTCAATTTAACTTAAGTCTAATCCATAGAGTAATATTCAGCACTATGTGCCAAAAAATAAGGTAAATAAAGTTGAAGCATATTCTAAAGTTGTCTGGACTATAATTTACATCTCCACTACAATTTTCATAAACTTAAATCACCAAATATTGGCCGAGTCAGGGGATCTTGTTGGAGAGCATTCTCAGATCTTAGGGTGCCCATATATGTACTCTCTGAAAACAGCATCATCATTGGAGGAATATCAGAATGGGTCTAGCCTCTAGGGGGTGTTCAGGATACTGGACACAAGTAGAGGGAAACTAGAGAAGGACTTCCTGTCAGGGTCTGAGTCTTCCTTCTGCCTCATGATACAGCTATCCAGGGTAATCATTCTTTTTAAAATTATTTTTAGATTTAATTTAATTTTCCCTCCACCCCTCTCCACCCCCACCCCACCACCCCACCCAGTGTTTTTGCTGTCTGTGTCCATTGGCTGTGTGATCTTCTGTATCTATTATTCTTTTTAGTCTCTTCTTGTCTCTCTCCTCTAAGATTTCCCAGGATTCAATCCTGGGAACCTCTGATGTGGAGAGAGTTTCCTTGTCAATTGCTTTACCTCAGTTCCTAGTTTCTGTTGCACTTTGCCTTGACTCTCTGCTTCATCTCTCTTCTATAGCATCATCATCTTGCTGCATGACTCACTTGTGCAGGCAATGGATCACCATGGGGGCACTCATGTGGGTACCTGGCTCACCAAAGAGGCACATGGCTTACCATGCTGTTACTTGCATAGGGACTTGGCTCACCGTGTGGACACTGGTTCAGCATGTGGGCACTCATGTGGGAACTCAGCTCACCAAATGGGCACTCATGTGGGCACTTGACTCATCATGCGGGCACTTGGCTCACCAGGCAGACACTCATGTGGGCACTCAGCTCAACACAGGGGCACTCAGCTTATCACATGGGCACTGGGTCACCACAAGGCACACTTTCTCTTCTTTTTCACCAGGATGCCCCAGGGATTTAACCCAGGGAGCCGTTATCACATGAACCACATCTGCTTCCCTCTTTTTGCAACTTCTATGATATCATCATATGTTTGACTTTATGGAGAAAAGAATATCTTTGCTACTCAAACTTGCAAGGTAGAGTCACATGCTTTCCCTTAGAAGACTGGTTTGGAAAAGGTCTCAACTAAGCAGCAGTTGGAGTTATAAAACATTCCATGGGTATTCTTCCCTTACATTTTCCCTACTAACATACCAATCACAATAAGTAAACGTATCAGCACATCAACAACATGTCAATCACAACAATGAAAACTAAATCGTTTTAAATTGCTGTCCTTGAGTTTACAATACACATTTTTAATTAGTTTTAGTTACCTTCGCATAATACTATCCCACTTTATGTCTACGACAGGTAATGTATAAGAAATTCTTTCCTTCTCTCCCTTGCAAGATTACTGTCATTCATTTCACATAACTGTATGCTATAATCAGTGAATTATTATTGTCACTGCTTTACAAAATTAACCGTTAAAACATTTAAGAATATGAAAAATAAAATATTTTATTTCAACTTCATTATTCCAACACTAACTCTCTGTTTTTCATAAAGAAAATGAAATTTTCTGACATATACATTTTACTTTTTCCCTAACAAACTCTTACACATTTCTTTTAGGACATGTCAGTTAGCAATAGAATCTTTTTTTAAAGGAAAATATTTATCCTTCATATTTGAAGCATTCTTTCTTTGAATATAGAATTTTAATGTATAGTGTTTGAATTTTAACACATATTGCAACTATATCTTTTTGTTAAAATTTTCCTTCATTTTTAAAGAAGATCTAGATTATGTATATATTACATTGAAAATATAGTAGATTCCTATATACCCCACCTCCTCCCTCTCCCATAATTTTCCCCCTTTAACAACATCTTTCATTAGTGTGATGCATTTGATACAATTGAAGAACAAATGTTGAAACATTGCTACTACCCATGGTTAGTTTAATCATGTTTTACACTTTCAACTGCACAATTTTATAGGTTTTGACAAAAAAGATAATGGTCTGCATCTATCTCTGCAATATCATGCAGAAAAATTCCAATATTCTCATGAAACCCCATGCTACACCTATTCTTACCTCTCCCTACTCACAGAACCTCTGGTGACCACTGTCCTTATAACAATGTTAAAACGTTCTTCCATTACTAGAATACTAATGAATCTACTTTGGTCAATAGTTGCATTCCATCCTTACGTTTGTTCATTTCTCAATCTTGAGAATTGAGGATGGTGATGCCCACTCTGCTACCAACTGAAAGAGGGCATAGATCCCATGGTGCATATTGATGGAACTGACTTCTCGCAGTTGGAGATGCTCTGTTTTTTGGAAGAGCATTGTTCCTAATTATTGTTTCATTAGCTTCTTTAATGAGCTCTAAAAACTTGACAGTATGTATTGCAATTCTGGTGAGATTCAGGGCTCAACAAGACCCCAAAGTTTTAAATTTCTGACATATATGTTTAATGGTTATAGTGTTAATTACAGGTTCAAATAAAAGGGACAGAAGAACCAAGTTAGGAAAATTATAAATGAGTGTAACTTTGGTATATTAGGGAGACAGGTTATCATATGATCCAAGGTAGGGCCCACTGTTTGGGTGCCAATTTCCTGGGTAGTCTGCCCTGCATATAGTGTCTAGATATCGCTGGAGCTATCAGGAACACCCCTGTTTGAGATACTGTTTACTGTGGCAATCAGTGAGAACCTACTGAGATATGCATAAGCATAACCTCTGGAATGACATCCTTACTCACTTTGAAAACTCTTAGCCACAATAACTCATTTGTATTTAATATTTCTCCCTTTTCCTCAAGGTTTGTTTTCCAAATGCATTGATATTAATAGTTTGCACTTGGCAATAATCCCTTGGTTCCAGGGAGACCAGTCCCAGGGTATAATACCCCATGCTGGGGAGAAGGCATTAAGATTATATGCTGAGCCTGGCTCAAAGAGAGCTTACATATGAGCAACAAGGAATCTTTCAGCAGGTAACTCTTAGGCAATATATATTACAAGGCTAAGTTTCAGTATTAAAAGAACAAGGTACCTAAGTACGAGCATTAATATCCAGGGCCGGGCTATTGGACTAATATCACTAGGCAATGTATATATACTCTAAAGATTCTTGCCACTGTATTAGAGAATGCAGCAGGACACCCCAGGACAAGAATTCAATTTTCCATCAGCTTGTGTGTGGTTCTCCACCCATTGAGATAATACTTCATGACCACGTGAACACATTCATATTCCATAGAGGCATGCCCTAAGTGCACTCCTAACCAACACATCCCCCATCACCAACACCCTGCCCCAGTGATCCTTCCCTGCCACCATTACAACCTTTCTACAACCAAAACCTTCCCCCCATATAGCCCAGGTCCGGGACCAACGTAGGGTTCCGGCGGGCCTGCGGGATTGAGTGGCTCTCTGGGCCAAGAGGCAGCGACCCTAATCCGCTGGAGGTGCGGCGCGGCGGTGCACCTCCTCAGGGACCCCGCGTGCGGCGGGGCATCCTTCAGCGCGTGCCATGGCTGTGGCTCGTTGGAGCAACTGGCCACGGTGGTGAAGGACAAGGCGGTTGTCTTCCTCTAGGGGTCGCCCCAGCAGCCCCAGTGCGGCTTCAGCAACGCCATGGTGTAGATCCAGGGACTGCATAGCATCCTCGACTACTCGGCCTACAATGAGCTGAAGGACCCCGAGCTCCTGTAAGGCATTAAAGACAATTCCAACTGGCCACCATCCCGCAGGTGCATCTCAAGGGCGAGTTGGTGGGGGAGTGTGACTTTCTTCTACAGATGCACTAGAACGGGGACCTGGTGGGACCTGGTGGAAGAATTAAAAAACCTTGGGATCCCGTTCTATCCTTTTAGATGAAGAGAAAGACCAAGATTCAAAGTGAGGTTGGCAAGTGTCCTCGCCACGCAGAATATCCTGCTGTCAGGAGAGGAAGCTGTTGATGTCAGAGACTCACTGATAGAAAAGCCTTAACAGTTTTGCGTTTTTAGGCGGCAACTGCTTGCACTACTTATCCAGGTCTGTGAGCAGTTGGGTGATTTTAGTTTGTCTAGTGTCCTGAGTAAGAATAATCTATAAAGAATTATAACCACTGCACTGTAATAATTCAATGTTCTGATATTGTTTTAAACAAAATGTGTTCTTATATTGACATTTACTCTGCCTGATTCAGGAGTAAAACAAGGGGCTTTTGAGTTATTAGCATTCATGGCTCCTCTACAAGCATGTCAGTCTGCAAAGATATTATATCCCCCTCCCCAGGTTTGTAAAGTTTTCTCTTAAGGAAAGGAGGGCAAAGGAGGAAAATGTTATAAGGGGTGGTGATGTTTTTTTCCCAAATAAACTGCCAACTCGGGGATACCATGCATGAGTGGTTCATTCTGAAAAGCAGTAAACCTGTAAGGACTTTTTATGCCTGCAACCATTTGTTTTTCTGAATTAAGAGTAATTGTTATATTGTTCTATTAAAAACAAAACAAAACAAAACAAAAAGAACCTTCCCCCCAAATAAACCAAAAGTAAATTCTTTCACATGGTAAGATACATTATCTTTTATGAATATTATCAATTTCTTTTGTATGTTTCCCCAATGTCTTATTTTTTTTTCCATTGTGCTTTGAAAGAAGCTTTAGGTTACAGAAACATATAGAAAATAAAGGAGATTCGCATATACAATAGTTGTGAGTATCAAATGAGATAAAATATGTGGTAGCCTAGTTCAGTGTCTGGATATCCAGTAAATAACATTCTCTTCCTCCTCCTCCCCATCATAAACAAATTAAATCAGTCATTGAACTTTGGAAGTACTTTATAAATGAAAAGAAATTATATTTTATCAGCATACATGTCAGCATGATTCTGAATTGCTTCCCAGAGTACATTTTCTTTGGTAAAATAAGTACTTTATAGTGTTTAGAGTACACATGAGGTTTCATTTTTGTTCAGTGTTCCTTGGTTTCTATTGGGAAGAGCTATCTCTGAGGAATGAAACCCCAGAAGATATCCCCAGAGCATGGATTATAAATACACATTGTAGTTTACAGTCTCTCCCACTCCATTCTGTAGGCTATGGCAGGCTATATAATGGCCTGTATCTGCCTTTGCAATGTCTGGCCAATGTTCTTTTGCTAACTATATGCACATATGTGTATGTACAGTCACCCTCTGTTTCTCTTTATCGCACACAGACACTCACACATACAAATTGTTCAATTTCAAATAGACAAAAACTCATTAAGATATCCACAAAAAAAAAACACATTTAATATTTTTTTTGAAAATGACGATTCAAAAGAAGGCTTGATGAGATGTCATAGTTAGAAGACAGATGAAGGTCAATGGAGACTCTGAAGTGTCAGAGTCGATGGACCCGAAGGGTATCGGGAATGATAGACAAAGAGAGAAGGGAGAAGGAAACAGAGAAAGAAAGAGCAAAAGAAAAAGAAGGAGAGATCTGGGATCAGGGGGTCTGTGAGGAGAGACTCATCAGACAACTTTATAGATTACAAGGTGCTCTTTATATACTACAGTGTACGAGTCTACATGCAGGACCATGACAGCCTACATGCCAATAAGCACACACCTAGCACAAACATAGCTTATGTGACATTAAGAGCAACTGGTATTAACTATCAGCATTACCTATAGTCTAAGGAATTTTAGAAAAAAACCTTATCTCAAGGTACAAAGTCTAAGTGTTCTATACATTACAAAAGGTATGAGCTCATCTTTTCTTTCAGCCTTTAACAGCTTCAGCCTATTTGCCAGGAACTCCCAATCACTGCATTCGTTAGGTTGCTAGCATAGTTGTGGAGAAGGCATGAGCTTTGAGACAGCACGTTCTCCTTGAAAGGCCACTGTGCTTCAGTTTCCAACACTGAAGAGAACAGTTCTAATTATTACTTTAAAAGTTAAAGTTACAGAATTATATTCAAGAGCATAAGATAAAGCACTGCTTTATAGTTAGGTGATAGAGGAAAAAGAAATTGATTTAAGAATAATTTGAATTGGGACAAGAATCAATCTCCGCTAAATGTTTCTATTACTTGAAGATCTTGAATCTCATTGCTTTTATATTCTTCCCCCTATAATCTCTTCAGTGAAACCACAAACATGTCTTCTCACAGACTAAGTAATAGTTATCATTTTGTTAGGACTCAAAATTTCAATCCAATAGCCATCAGGATCTTGAATAAATGTCAGGCCTTCTACTTTACCCTTTACCGGGTTCTTCACAAATTTGACCCCCAGTTCTTCAAGTCTTTTACAAGCACCATGTACATCAGGAACAGCAATGCAAATATGACCATATCCTCAAGGATCTGAATCACGAGTCAGCTCGAGGGTAACTTTTCTGAGAATGTGCATGCTACTGCTAATTTTAATCTTTTGGGGTGCCAAAGACACACACATACTCACACATGTACTCTAAATAATCATCCAATATATTATGCTATTTCTCCCAGAGCCAGAACTCACAGGCCCATAAATCTAAGTGTGAAAATAGGAGATACACTGCTAATAATTGGCCACTAGTAATCTACTAGTGAAGTGTGTGTCTCTTGTCTTTGTGACCTTAAGCTCTGCTGGTCTAGACTTCTTAATTCCATAGGGAAGTATATTTCCCCCAAGAAATGTAGCAATGATTCCACTGAACTGGTAATTAAGACTGTTACCCGGCACACTTTGGCTCATAATTCTGCCAAATTAACATAAAAAAGGGAGCTACTGTACTGCCTTGAGTAATTGATTCAGATTACCAGAGTGACACTGGGCTGCTTTTTTATATTGGAAATAAGTGGGAGGATGTCTTGAATACATGTGTTCAGATAGTATGTCTCTTAGTATTACCATGTTCTGTGATGAAAACTAATGAAAAACAACCCAATTAAAGAGGACTACTAAATGTCTCATTCCATTAAGGGATGGAGTTTTAGGTCACTTTGCTGGGTACATAACCACAATAACCTAAGGATATTTCTGCGGCAAAAGGGAATGTGCAGTGAGATATGGTAGTACTAAGCAGCAATTGCAACCATTGCAACCATATGTCAAGTCAAAGCAATGGGTAATAAAAATATTAGTATAATATATTTAATATATTATAGATATGCTTTTTTGTGTGTGAGTTCTCATATCTTTGTTTTCATGTCATTCTTTTCCTTATCATATAGTGTATGCTGTATAAATTTTATTTCACAGTATTTTAAGTTAAAAATCATCAAGTTTAAGGGTGCATATCACCCAAGATTTTGAATCCTCTTCTGGGGCAAGGGTTAGTGTATCATTGGCTATATGCAAAAGAGTTGTATCATGTTAAGAGTAAGTTTGACATTGCTATTGTCTTGTTTGGAAGTTATGTTTTATGTAGATGCATCCGTATTCAAATTTGACAAAGGATAGCCCGTGATTGTGAATTTTAGGTGTTAACTTGGATCGGTTCTGGTGCTAAATTGTTTTTTCAAACTCTGGCCAAGATATTGCTGTGGTGATATATTGTATGCATGATTGTTCTACAAACTATTTGCTTTAAGTATATTACTCCTTCAAAACATAAACCAATAAATGCTACAAATTAAAAAAAAACTATGTTTTCCAGAAGTAGAAGACATTCTCCATCAAGTCTAAAACCTCTCCTAACTTTCTTTAAATTTATTTTTAGTTGTATTTTTTTAAAGATACATAGATTACAAAAAATGTTACATTAGCAAATATAAGAGGTTCCCATATACCCCACACCCCACTCCTCCCACATCAACAACCTCTTTCATCATGATATCACATTCATTGCACCTAGTGAATACATTTTGGAGAACTGCTGCACCACATGGACAGTGTTCTACATTGCAGTCTACACTCTCCCCCATTCCACCCAGTGGGCCATGGCAGGACACACAATGTCCAGCATCCGTTCCTGTAGCACCCCCCAGGACAACTCCAAATCCCGAAAATGCACCCACATCATATCTCTTCTTCCCTCTCCCTACCATCAGCAGCTACCGTGGCCACTCTCTCCACATCAATATTACAATTTATTCCCTTACTAATCTCAATAGTCCCGCAGCAAAACACATTTTGGAGCACTGCTGCATCGTATGGATAATATTTTATATTGTAGTTTTCACTCTCCCCAGTACATTCAGTGGGTCATTTTCAGCCTAAGAAATTTGGAATCAAGGGTTCGACATCATTCTTAATATAGTTTGTCCACCCTACAGTATTCAGCTTTTCCATAAGATATTTAGACTTGCAACCACAATCAATTATTCAATTTGCTTAAAATACACATCTTTCTTTTATATAACTGGGCATGCATTTTTTCTTTCTGTTTCTCTGGAGATCACTCACTAATAGACATATCCACACATTGATATATTTATTACCAATATTTGATGATTTCTTGCAGTGAAACTAAGACCTATGTTTAAATTCCCAAAAGATTTCCTACAAGAAAACCCTTCTGAAATTCCCATGTACACCTTCACACCAACCCAGGCAGTTCTGTCTCTCCTCACATTCAAGAAAGAGAAATACATAGGAAATTGGAGTTGCTCATATAGATTCATTCTACTTTGCCTCTTCCAATATCAGGTGGCCTCTTTTCCCTGGAAGTACTGGGAGATTTCCCATTTGTCACCATGAAAAATGTATTCAGTTTATATGCCTATTGGTGATTTTCATTTTTCTGTTTCAACACAAAGCAATATGGTTGGTCAGGTGGAGATTAAATTCCCCCACTCATGCACTGTTAGGTCCGTAGCTAAGGAATGAGAGTTCCTGGCACTTGATGCTCCTGGGCAAGAAAGGTTGTGAATGTTGTGAAAGATTTGACTTATATCCATCTGTATTGGGATAAGTCACTTACCTCTATTGCTGATCACAGAGTCACATATCAAATAGACCCTGTGAGGGAAAGAAATATGTGGGTTCAAAAGAATCCTTTTTTTTTTCATGAAGGATGTTCTTGTGGAAGTTCTAGTTGCAATCTGCTCACATAGAAGCCACCGAATTCCAGCATAAATGATCATTCTGTGGAGTTTCCTATTGTCTGTAGAGCTTTACTATCGTGCATAAAGTGCCATTTACCATGAGCCTCCTGTAATAAAGAGTTACAGACAATGAAATACTTATTTTTTCATGAAAACATTACAGTAAACATATAATCTACCTTTCCAAAGTATTCTGTGATTGGGTCTCTCTATGTTGTCTCCTGGTTTTCACATGTCATATTGTCACTTATTTTATCAAGGACAAAAGTCAAGAACTGAAAAAGAAATTGATAAAACATAAGCTTATTCTGAAGGCAAACTGATAAACTGCTTTCAGAGGAAACATGCAAAATGTTCTTTTGGTTTAAAATTGGCCAACAAGATAAAAAATGCACACACAATAAAAATGGATGCAATAATATTACATATTGTGAAAAAAAGTATGGACATCAAGAATTTTAAATGAAAATACTGTAGTACTTTGATTATTTTATTTTTTTGTTTTAAATTTTATTAAGAATCTAAGGCAAAACAAAAAGACTTAAAATACAAAATTCTAATTTTACTTTTAAACAACATGAAATCTACACCAAGAGGTAAAAATCAGAATTTACTAATATTTATGAGTAAAGAAGAATGACTAAAATGCATTCACAATAATTGTTTTTTTTTACTACCCTCTGATTTGCATTTCTTTCCTTCCTGCTTTACTTGGAGCAGTACACAGAATTTCTTCCTCATCAACATTTTGTGACTAAGGGCTTTAATTTCAGAGAAGCTTTTGTCTTTCAACATAGTTCATTTGTTCGTTCAGGAAATATGTAAGCACCTGCCTTTTGGGCTTTGATGATGTGAGGCACAAAGATGATTCTATCAGAGATTCTTACTTAAGATGATTAGGGGAGAAAAAACACCAATAAATAATCAATAAATATAATATTAATTAAGTTTATAAACTGACACAGTATGAGAAGTATAGATAAAATACAAAGGTAGGGACACTCCAAGGTAGGACAGTGTAGCAGTTTGACATTATTTATGAATTCCAAAAAGAAATATTGGATTATGTTTGCAAATTGATCTTTTCCTTTGGGCATATTAGATTATACTGGAACCATAGGTTTACTTGATTAATAATTATGTAAACCTCTTGTGCCAGGAGGACATTGAGTCCCTGTCCTTTTGTGGGTTGGGAATTACAGATAAAAGGCATGGTGAGGGACAGAGTTTAAAAGTTTTTGATGTGGGAGATTTGATGTGGGAGTTTGAGGCTGAATCCTTAAACTGGAGCCCCAGGAAGTAAGCTCACAGGGGAAAGAGAAGTAAGCCCCTGGAAGGGACCAACCCAGGAAGCCTGAAACCTCATAGACATTGGCAGCCATCTTGCTCTAACATGTGAAAATAGACTTTGGTGAGGGAAATAACTTATGCTTTCTGGCCTGGTATCTAAAAACCCTTCATAAAAACCAACCCATTTTTGGTGTTTTTTTATCAACACCCCTTTGGCTGACAAATACAGAGGGACTATTTTCTTTTTCTTTTTTTTTTTAAAGATTTATTTATTTATTTAATTCCCCCCCCTCCCCTGGTTGTCTGTTCTCGGTGTCTATTTGCTGTGTATTGTTTCTTTGTCCGCTTCTGTTGTCGTCAGCGGCACGGGAAGTGTGGGCGGCGCCATTCCTGGGCAGGCTGCACTTTCTTTTCACGCTGGGCGGCTTTCCTCACAGGCGCACTCTTTGCGCGTGGGGCTCCCCCACGCGGGGGACACCCTTGCGTGGCACGGCACTCCTTGCTCGCATCAGCACTGCGCATGGCCAGCTCCACACGGGTCAAGGAGGCCCGGGGTTTGAACCGTGGACCTCCCATATGGTAGACGGACGCCCTAACCACTGGGCCAAAGTCCGTTTCCGAGGGACTATTTTCAATTACAGGAATTGAGGAATACTTAAAAGGAAAGCATTTGGACTGGGTATGGACTCTTCTTTCCTCATAAAGGCTACAAAATGGTCCCAATTAAATGATTGTTTTGTAAATGATCAACACTGTATTTGTTTTCCATTCTTTATCTTTTTAATGTTGCATTCAAAAAAATATGATGTCCCCATATACCCCCCTCCCCTCACCTCACTCCTCCCACATCAACAACTTCTTTCATCATTGTGGCACATATATTTGACCAATAAAATTAAAATTAACTTGTATTTGTAAAAGAAGCAGTAACAACTTAAAGAAAGGAAGCGAATCTTTTCAACAAATGATGCTACATGCAAATTCAAGTAAATTAGTAAATTAGACACTTACTTTCACAAAACTTAATATAAAATGATTCAAAGAACTATACAAAAAGCACAGAAATATAAAACACATACAAGATAACATAGGTGAAAGTCCGGGGATCTAGGGCATAGGAAAAGAATTTTTATTTACAACACCACAGGAACAATTTATGAAAAAAATGATAGCATGTATTTTTTCCCCAAATTCTACTCAATTTATTCATTTTCTAAAAAGATATTACATTAAAAAAATATGAGGTCCCCGTTCGCCCCCACCACCCCTACCCCACCACTTCCCCCATAGTAACACTCTCCCCCATCATCATGTCACATCCATTGCATCTGGTGAGTACATCTCCGGGCATCGCTGCACCCTATGTCCCGTGTTCCACACAATAGCCCACACTTTCCCACATTCCATCCAGTGGGCCATGCGAGGACATACAACAGTGGGCAATTGTCCCTGGGGCACCAGCCAAGACAACTCCAAGTCCCGAGAATGCCTCCACATCTCTTCTCTTCCTCCCCTTCCCCGCACCCAGCAGCCACCATGGCCACTTTTTCCACATCAATGCCACATTTTCTCAATTATTAACCACAATAGTTCATGAATAGAATATCATTAAGTCCACTGTGATCCTTACTGTATTCCTCCTTCCTGTGGACTTTGGCTTGGTTGTGTCCATTCCACATCTATATCAAGAGGGGGTTTAAATTCCACATGGATATTGAATGCAATCCTCCTGCTTTCAGTTGTAGGCACTCTAGGCTTCATGGTGTGGTGGTTGACATTCTTCAACTCCATGTTAGCTGAGTGGAGTAAGTCCAATAAATCAGAGTGTAGGAACTGAAGTCTGTTGAGGCTCAGGTCCTGGCTATCATATTGTCAGTCCAGAGATTCAAATCCCCTAGATATATCTTAAGCCCCAGCACCAACTACAATTCCAGTAAAGTAGCATGAAAGTCTTGTGAAGAGAGATCCCATCTGAGTCCAGTTCCATCACGCAGAAACACCAGCTCCAAAGAAGGGCCAAATGGCATGGCAGTGAACCCCCATCTGCCATAACCATAGAACCTGTGGGTCTCTTTTGCCCTCAAAAGGACCAATACCTGGGGTTGTATCTACTTTATCTGTCTCTGAGACTCTGCTCAGGTGTGCATAAGGGCAATCCTTCTGACAACCTCTAGACTCTTTTTTAGAAACTCATAGCAATATGAACTCCTTTGTCTTTTCCATTTCCCCCTTACTTTAGGTCAAACAGCATTTTTAACTCCTGTTATTATGTGTAGACAGGGATATTCTGCTGGTCCACGTTGAACCTTTAATTTAAGGTCATTTTCTAGTTACATCAACAGCTGGTACTTGGTAGTGATCCCTTAGTGCCAGGAAGGCTCATCCCCGGGTGTCATGTCCCACGCTGGGGAGAAGGCATTGCATTTACATGCTTAGTTTGGCTTCGAGACTGGCCACATTTGAGTAACACGGAGGCTGTCAGGAGGGAACTCTTAGGCACAGTGCTGCTCTAGGCCTTGTTCTTATTTCAGATGTATAGTCTCACAAGCATAGTCATTAGTATCAGGGGCTCACTGTTGGACCCTCATTCCTTCCTGGTCCTTACCGTTGCACCTGGGGGACTTCCACTGCTCCAGTAGGGACCACGACAGAGCCCCCAACCCCCGGCCAGTAACCCAGTACCCCCCCAGCTGTTGTTTTTAATTGTTTACACTATGAGTATATCCAAACATTTCCATGCACCCTGGACACATGCCCTGTATAACTCCCTGTCAACCATATATTGCGCGTTAATAACATCCCACACTAGAATTCCTCTGCTGCCATTGTTGACCCACTCTGTGATCCAAAACTTCCTGAAAAGGGAAGCCCAATATAATGTCAGGTTCCCTTACTAGTAAAATGGAATATAGCGATGAGTTTAAAGGTTAGATATAGAATACATATTGATTTGGAAAAATTCTACATCCTATCTTTTTCTTTTCTTTTTTCCTAATTATTAAGCTTCTCTTCACAAGAGCCTTAGATCACAGTAATTCATATATACAATATGCAGTACTCCCACACATCCACCATAAAACCTTTTCCCTTCCACAGCGATAATCTTTTAACTTATTCATATCATATTTACTGAAACTGATGTACAGACTCCGAGACAATAGCTTTCAAACAACGTGACATCTGTGCTTACATTGTGGTCCATACTTCAGGCTATACAGTTTTCTAAATTTTTTGGTTATCCTATGTTTTACATTATGGTTTACATTATTAGTCTGTCATCACCTATATGTTTTTGGTGTAATATTACATGTTTTATAGCCATCCATGTGTACTCTCACGAAACCCCTCTCTTGCTCTCACATTTACCTTGGTTCCATCCACTCTGCATCCATTTTCCCCTCCCCTTGGGGTCCACAGCGACAGCCAATTCCATTTCCTGAGGAGCCACTTCCAGAGATACTTGCAACAGTGTTTGGGCCTGACTTGCTCAACTGCCCTAATGCCCTGGGAGCCACCCTTTCTCTCAAGAGATACAGTTCCCTCTATTTGATGGCATTAGTCCTCCCCAGGATGTGGGTCCACCCCCACTCTCACTACTTGGGTCTCTACCCAATGGTACAACCCACCCTGGCAAAATGAGCATTCAGACATTCCCCAGGAGTCCATCCTGCTTCAGACCATCCCCTCTGAGCATCCTAAACAGGTAACCCTCCTAATTATATTTTGATAACGGTTTTCTCAGCATTTTACTCTTAACCAACACCTGACAATCTCTTATGTTCGTATGTTGCCCCTCCCTCCCCCCAATGTTTTGGGCAATATTACCCATCCAACCATCCCCAGCCCCCCTCAAACCCGCAAAGCCCCACCCAAATGCAACCTCTTTCCCCCATTTTATCTCTTCTTTGTGCTCATACTTACCGCCAGCTCATCATAGATCTCACCCCTGTAGACGTCAGCTCACATCCTTCCTCTACCCCCCGATTTCCTGTAAGCCTATCTTCCAGTCTCTAGCTCTCTGAGGCAGCTTGCTTATTTCATATCATTGAGGTCATGTAGTATTTGTCCTTCAATGCCTGGGTTGCTTCACTCAACATGAGGTTCTCAAGATTCATCCATGTTATCACGTGTGTTTGTAGTGTATTTGTTCTTAAAGCCGAGTAGTATTACATTGTGTGAATATACCACATTTTATTGATCCACTCATCTGTTGATGGGCATTTGGGTTGATTTCAACTTTTGGCGATAGTGAACAATGCTGCTATGAACATTGGTGTGCATATATCGGTTTGTGTCTTTGTTTTCAGTTCTGCTACGTATATACCCAGCAGTGGTATTGCTGGGTCATATGGCAAATCTATGGTTAGTTTTTTGAGAAACTGCCAAACTGTCCTCCAGAATGTTTGGATCCTTCTGCATTCCCACCAGATAGCATGTATTTTATTGAAAATAAATTCTCTCCTTTACTGAAGACTATGTAATGGGATTGAAAAGTTAAGGCACACACTAAAAGAAAATTCTTGCTCAACTCATACCTGACAAAAGATTTTTATACAAAATTCAGCAACACAAACAATCCTTTTAAATTGTGAAAAAGCTCTGTACAGGCACCCCATCAAAGAAAATAAGAACAGGTGAAAAATAATATGAAAGGGAAATTAGAGGGGAAGGGTCAAGCAATTGGTTCCCCCCTCCCTTTTCCTCCGAAGATTGAGAAACTTGGAGAATCTTATCTTCTGAGTGGAGCTGGACTCATCAGCAACTATTCCATCAGGTTTGACCTCAAGAAGCTCCATCATAAGTGCCAGAAATCACAGCCTTTTGTCCACCCAGATTTCTCCAGCCAGATGTTTCAGACTGAAAAGAGCTTCTCAGAGCAGCATTCGGTCTGGGCAATGATGCCTGTATGTCTCTTCTAGCTGCCCTGAGAAGGGGAAAATACTTTGTAAGTTAAAGCTCTGTGAAACAGATTTGAGAAGTAACATATTAAGAAAAGGACAGTAAATTTCTCATAGAAATAGTGGAAATCAATGGAAAACTTGCAGAAGTTCAAATAAATTGACTACATTGAGAGATATGTTTGTGTTGTGCCACAGTGTAATCAGGCAGGGGCTTGATCCTGAGAGTAAGGCAGTGAACAAGAAGGAAATGGCCCAGGCCTTCATGGAGTTTATACATTATAGAGTTCCACTTGTCCAAAATGGAATTAATGGGGTCCCCTCGCACCATTCACCGGGATTAATTCCCAAAGTTCCTCCCCCACAAATACCTGCGGAGGTCTGACTAAACAGGAAGAATATACCAACAATGTGAGCAAAGCTTTCCAACAGAATGCCTTTGAAAAAGCCAAGGAAACTTTTACAAAGATGAAATATTGTGCTCGCTTCGACAGCACATATACTAAAATTGGAACGATACAGAAAAGATTAGCATGGCCCCTGCGCGAGGATGACACACAAATTCGTGAAGCGTTCCATATTTTTTGGTGTGGACCACAGGTCATCGGGCGCAGCGATGCCCAGATATGTACTCACCAGATGCAATGGATGTGTCATTATGATGGGGGAGAGTGTTACTGTGGGGGGAGTGGTGGGGTGGGGGCGGTGGGGGTGAATGGGGACCTCATATTTTTTGAATGTAATATTTTTAAAAAAATGAATAAATAAAATAAAATTTTAAAAAAAGAATTTAGAAAAGGAAAAAAAAGATGAAATATGTTAACTGTAGAATATCAAGTTAAAGAAGATTTCACTGTAATGGTGGAGAATTTAAAAGTTTCATGTATAAAGTTCTCCTATAGTTTTTTTTTTTAAAGGAATATAAAAAGAGGCTTAGCATCATTCGTCATCCAGGAATTGTGAAATAAAAGAACAAGATACCATTGCTCAAGTTTAGAAAGGCTAAAATTGTTTTAAAAATTATTTTAAATTAATTTAAACAATTAAACAGATTTCTCATAGAAATAATGGAAACGATTATTTCTACCATGTGCTGGTAAGGTGAGGACACCACCACTGCTGGTGGAATCAAAGGGGCACAGCCACTTTGGAATGCACTTTGACAGTTTCTTACAAAGCTAAATGTAACCTAACTAGAGAGACCAGCAAATGTGCTCCTATGTATTTACCCAACTGATTTGATAATAAATTACCACAAAAAACCTACGCATGATTGATCATATGTTTTTCATTCATTATCATGAAAAACTGAAAGCAACAAAAATACCCTTCAACACCTGCATCGATAAATGAATATGGTACAACCATATGTTGGAATATTATTATTGTTTCTTTCCTTTAAAGTCTCGTTTTGCTCAATATTCTCTGAAATTATCTCAACTTAATCTTATAAAGTTTTACCCAAATTTCCAATATTATTTAATTTATCCAAGTGCATTCTCTTTCCTATCTGCCCTTTTCTTTTATAGCATTCTTTTCTATTTCTGGACAAGAGGTCAGTTTTATTTTGCTTCTTAATCTTTTTATCAATAACATCAAAATTTAATTTGTTTTAATAATTCGTTATAAGATGTTTATCTATATTTCCTGTACTTCCAGGTTATTCCCTATCCAAGTATTTGTTTGCTTATCCTTGTTTTTCATCTCTATTTTTTTTGCATATTTCCTCAAAATTTGTAATAATGTTAGTGCTTCATAATTAGAAAAATATCAGAAAGAAAAGAAACAGATAATCAGTATATGTCATCAAGATTTTGTATTTTTGGAAAGATCTGGAAAGAACCTACGTTTAACCATATTATTTTTATACATCTCATATTGATCAGTTTTAACAAAAATACATTTTATCACTTCATGCCAGCAACATTAAGGATGACTGATATTCTCAGGAAATTTCTGTATTGAAAACAGACTGGATATCTCACTGTCCAGGTTGTGGAAATTCTGGTAGCCCTCCTCTCTAGTTGCACCTTGCCTCTAAGTTCACAAAGGTTCATGTCCCTGAGCACAGAAGCATGCCACCCAAATCATGTAAGAAGGCAATTTCCATTACACTGATAGAATAAAGAGGCCAATAATTCTTTTTGTGGGGTAGAGACAGGTACTGTTTGATTTAGGATCAAATACCAATTGTTTTTCAAAGACTTAAGTTCTGCAAAATAGAGATCCACCTTCTTGCACATCATCTTTCCTCAATGATCTCATGTACCCTTAAGACCACTTTTTCCATTTACATCAGGGCAGAGGAAAATTCTTGGGTCTGAGAAGCCAGTTAATGGTGCCATCAGCTCAGATTCTGGAGGCTGAGTTCACAGACGGGGATCAGGTCTGAGCCACCTGTCAGTGTTCCTCCTTGGAAAGGCAGGGTGGGGAGGGTCTGAGGAGCACTGGAGGCCAGGCCTCCTGCTCATGTGAGCAGAGCTCCTCCAACCATTGAGTGTTGGGGTCAAGAATCCAGGGAATGGTGAGGAGCCCTTGCTCTGTGCAGACAAAGCAGGCACTCTGTGGGAGCAGAGCAGGGCAGGATGAAGTGTCTGATTGGAGTGCCCCTGCTAAGCATTTTCTCCACCCATATACCCTTGCTCTGTGCCCACTTGTTGATTGAACTGGCCTTGCCTCTCCTTGAAGGGGTTGAAATCTTGGACTCCTAAAATCTGAGAACAGCTTTGCTCTGCTCTCTATCCTTTACTCCCACCCTAAGCTTAGATCTAAGCAGAATCTTTTACAGTTATGACACATTACTCCATGGTGGGCCTCCTTCTAAAACATTAACACAGATGAGGTTGATTTCTTTTATCAATGCTTAAAAATGATTTCTAACATTACTCCTTCTCTGATTGGAGACCCTGGGGAAAGGGTGACTGGGGACTTGGTTGAAAAAGACATGAGTGCTGTGCTGTGCAGACTTCATGTAGTGGACCCCAAACTCCATCCTGTGGGATGAGAGCAGCTCTCTGTGCACAGACTGTAGAACCCCTCACTAAGGCACAGATCTAGAGGATGGCATGGGCAGGGCTGGAGCCATGTAAAGCAGGGCCAGGCTGGGTCATCCCCCACCCAGCACAGGTGCACCTCGAAACCCAGTGACTGTCACCAGTTCGGCCTCTTGTATCCACAGAGGCCCTCGATGCAAATCACCCTGGGGCCTCACAAAAGAAATCCCCATCACAGACTGGGCCTGTGTGGTAGGTCTTCATCCTCCAGATGGCCATGCAGATGCTGGGACTCCTCCTCTGCTTGCTGGCAGCTCCCCTGGGTGAGGGTCTTGGGGTTCAGGAGTTCACAGGGGCTTGATTGTGGGGTAGGACAGACTCACAATGACTCTCCTTTCCCCAGGTGTCCTGTCTGAGCTCACCCTGAAGGAGTCAGGCCCAGGGCTGGTGAAGCCTTCACAGACCCTCTCCCTCACCTGCTCTGTCTCTGGGGGCTCTGTCACCAGTAGTTACTACTGGAATTGGATCCGCCAGAAGCCTGGAAAGGGGCTGGAGTGGATGGGGCACTGGAGTGGAAGTACAAGCTATAACCCAGCTTTCCAAGGCCGCATCTCCATCACTGCTGACACTTCCAAGAATGAGTACTCTCTGCAGCTGAGCTCCATGAGGACTGAGGACACAGCCAAGTATTACTGTGCAAGAGGCACAGTGAGGGGAAGGCAGCGTGAGCCCAGACAAAAACCTCCCCTGCAGGAAGGGGATGGGCTGCAGGGGGTGCTCAGCACCAACAAGGACAGGACTCAGCCCCAAGAGCAGGTGCAGGGAGGGGAAAGGTCTCCTGTCAGCATCTGCAGCTTCCTTTCCCCTGAGTCTATTTCCCAAAGGACTTGCCTGGATTCCCCTTCATCAGTCCGCATTGCAAAGCCAGGGAGATTGAGAGACTGAATTTATTTCACTTCTAGACGGAAATGAGGTCACTGCCCCTGCATCTACTTCCCCTTTTTTTGGTCTTTGACTTAGCTCCCAGTGTGACCTTTTGCAGCTCATTTGAACTAGTATGGCAAGTACCTCATGAAACCCAGTTTCTGAATTGTAAATATTAAATCTAATTTAGGGAAAGAATGAGTAGTTAAACAATCATTATTTTCTTTGAAAAATAGATTTAATTTAAAAATTTTAATTATTACTTTAAAAGAAACTTTAGGTTGCATAAACATTGCACAAGTGTAGGGGTTTCTATTTTATTTTTATTTTTAAATAAGCTTTAGTTTAAATAAAGGTTGCAAAAAATTTAGGGGATTCCCATATGCCACATCCCTCCCCTTCCACATTATCCACACTAACAACAGTTTCATTAGTGTGGTACACTTGTTACAATTGAGGAACACATATTAAAGCATTACTACTAACCATGGACTATAGTTTACTTTATAGTTTATCCTGCACAATTTTGTAGGTTATAAAAAAATATACAGTGGCCTGTATCCATTACTGCAATGTCATGCAGAACAACTCCAAAGTCCCATAAATGCTCCCATATTACATATGTTCTTCCCTCTCCCTCCCTTCAGAACTTCTTGTGCCCACTGCCTTTATATCAAAGATAAGAGTTCTTCCATTTCTGGAGTAATGCGTTTATAATAGAATAATAATAAGTCTACTTTAGTCTATGTTCTTTCCCTAATCCAGGGTATTTTGAGATGATGATGCCTACTCTGTTTCTAATGGAGAGGGCACTTAGGTCTCAATATCAATATCATTAACAGATATGGGAACTATCTGTTCCATGGGCTGGGCATTGTCCATCCTCATCTCCTTCTTAGTTGTCCTGGTTAAGTCCAATGAACTGGAGAGTAGGTGTTGTGACTTTGCTGACATTCAGGACTCAACCATCCCCTCCATGCCCAGGTGGAGGGATGGGGAGTTTGGGGATGGCTCAGGCAAGGTCAAACTGTAGGTGGTCCAAGGGTGAGGATGGAGGAGATGCCAGACCATGTAGGTAGGGGTGAGGATGTGATCTAGTGTGGATTTGGGACTGGAGGTACACAGTAGTATGTCCTTGCATGGTCTTGTAGGTTCCTCATGCTTTGTACATGGACAATTTAGGCCAGCTGAGCTGCTGTCCTCTTGTCCATGGAACACATGTTGGCTGAGGATGCCAGCCTGGCACAGGGTGGGATTGTGAGGAGGGCTCTGCTAAGCCAGGTTGAGGAAGCTCCTGGCAGCAGGAGACAGTGCAGTGCTGCTCCTGCTCCAGAGGCTTCAGGACCAGCAAGGCACATCCTCATGCTGGTGGCAGTGGTGGGAGGAGGAGGGAGATGAGCATACCAGTCCCCACTGAGGCATCGGTGATATCCAGAAGTGACAGGCATGAGCAGGTGTCTGAGGAAAGAGGATGGGTTTGCTGGACACTCATCTGTCTCCTCAGTGCTACAGGCCACACCCCATCATGACTTTGGGGATTTAGGCTTCACTGGGCACAACACTGTATGGAAAGAAGAGGGAGGAGAAGGATGTTTCTGTTTTGCTCTGATCTCTTCTGATCTCCTCTTCCCTGCGACTCCTCCAGCAGAAGCACAGAGATGTTATGGACATAGCAAAAGTGCTTTCTGCTTCTTCAGGATCAGCCCACAGCCCACAGCCCAGCTTCTCCCACTGACAAGCCATCTCCCCTACCCTGCTACTGGCATGAGGTTCTGCTCAGGAGACACAACATGGATGGTACCTCTGGAGCTGTGCAGCCCAGTGACCAGCAGGCAGCTGCCCTTGGGTTGTTCGGTCTTTTGTCCATTCATCCTCATCTTCCTCACCCTCTCCCCTCTCTCTCCCTTTCTTCCTGCATCATCTGATTATTTATTTAATCAAATCCTTGAATGTGATTATTGAATTCCTGCCTTGGTGCCTGAAACTTTTGGTCCCTTGAAGAACACAGACCTTTGTGCATATAATTAGATTAAAGGTCTATGAGAGTCATGACCTGGGAATATCAGGCTGCTATAGCAGTATATAACAGGGGCAGCCCACCCAGCTCTGAGGGGCAGGTATCAGAGGTGGCTTCTGGAAGGTGCTCTAGAGGCAACAGAAGTACCTGACATACCTCTGCCTTCCTCTGAGTATGGGGTGTAGGTCTTGCAAGGATCCCATCTTCCCTAGAAACAATGTCCATTTCTCTGTCCTGCTCTATATAAAAAGTGTCTGGGGGAAGGAGGAGGAGGACAAGGGGGACTCCAGGTGTCTGACCTGCTGTTAGTGAGTGGGGGCTATCCTGCCACTGTCCTCCTGTCCCTTCCTGGTTAAAAGAAAAGAACATTCAGTGTCTTTGTCTGTTTAGCAGCCAATGCTCACTCTCTTTCAACCATAAAGAGTATATTAACCTTTTAGTTACAAACATCCCTAGTGAAGTTTAAGCATCTCAAGGGTGAAGTCTAAAAGCTGAGTCCTAATTTTACCCCTCCAAACCTGTGGGTGGTTTGTGCTCATTAACTCTCTTGATTCAAAAATGGTGACATTATCTTCTCTGTATGAGATTTGTGAATGGCTCATCAATAGAATAAAAGTGAGGAGAGTTGCATGGTATGTAAAATTGCTCTTTAAATTTTTGAAATTGAGTAAAAGAACATCGAAGGTTGTCAAGGTAGTTTTGAAATAATATTTCTTCATCCTTGACACCTACTGCTTTCTCGTGACAGAAGATTTTTACCATCAACACTTAAGAGTCTTTTTCAGAGAACTGGATCAAAGAGTCTTTTTCAGAGAACTGGATCATTAGCTTTGGTTATGCCCAGCTCACAGATCATCTCAAAATAATCTGCTCTTCTTGGGGCACATCCCTGGAAAAATATGGGACTGGAGTAAAGCCATTGGAGGTGGCAGGGGACACACCCAAACCTGATTCTGCCAGAACTCACTTTTCATCTAGAGCAAATCACCAAGATGCTCTGTGTCTCAGTTTCTTGGTTTCACTCTCTCTCTCTCTCTCTCTCTCTCTTTCTCTCTCTCTCTCTCTCTCTCTCTCTCTCTCCAATTTTTCTCACTTCCCCAGTGGTTGTGATGAGAGAAGTGACCTTGGGTGTGAAGTAAGTACTTAGCGCCTTGACTTTTTTACTTGTTAAAGAGATATGTGGGTGTGAGATAGAGCAATATCAAGGTGGGAATTTACCTGGACTTGGTATTAGAATTGTACCCTCAACTCTAATGATAGACATGAGAACTGTAGGGAAAAGAGAAATTGTTAGAATGTGTTCTGACTCTGCATAGTAATTACCATCTTTTGCATGATCTGATTGTCTTTTGCAGCTCTGAAATTATAATGAATTATATTAAAATATAAGAAAATAAAAACATAAACACCCAATATGTATGAAAATATATTGACTAGAAACCAAATAAAAAGAAAATTGAAATACTGAAATAATCACTCAAATATAAATTATAAAGCCTAATAAAATTCAATACAAATTATTATAAGAAACACATTTTTTATTAATAAAAACAAAAACATATAAATATTTAAAATATAGTAATTCACAAGTAGAATATATTTCAAAACATAATTGAAAATGCTTTTAAAGACAATAATGTAAATAATACATTTTTATAGGGTATGAGTAGATTTTAACAAAGTGTTGGGTAGATGTATCCTTTTTCTACAAGAGCTTGGATTTAAAAAGAAATATTCAAATTTAGATGGAGAAACAAAATAGAGATGATGACTTGCCATAGAAGTAATGAGAATACTTATTATTACTTATTCTATAGAATAGGAAAAAACCAACATATCCATTGGCTCAGCAGGGTCAGAATCTGGTGCCAGACTGCCTGGCTTTTGAATGCTGGCTCCATTACATGCCCAGTGTGTGAGACCATGGACAAGTTACTCCACCTTTCTGTGCTTAGTATACCCCTCTGTAAAAGTAGGCTTAGTCTTTTAGCAGATTAAGGAAAACAATTCCTATAGATTAGATAGTAATCTAGATCTTAGTGTGCTAGAGGAGAGAAACTTTGGTGCCATAAATTATCTTTTCACTGTGTTGGACTTAAATCAGCGGAAATACATTTCTCTACCACAATTTATGCCTCAATAAAAGTTTGTTTAATTAAAAATAATAAATGAATAAAAAAATAAAACAAAAAGGGAGGAGGCAAGAGGAGGGTAGACTTGCGTGACTTGTGACTTGGGAGAGCGCCCTGCTTCTCCTGCAGGTCTTTCACCTCAGCAAGCCCCGGTTGTGGCTACTTCCTCCCAGCCTTCCTCCCCTCCCCCTCCCCTCCCCCTCCCCCTCCTCTCTTCCTCCCCTCTTCTTCTCCCCCTCCTCCTCCGTTGTCACTTTCACGAAGCCTCAGGTCCAGGTTGGTGCGGGTTGCATCTGCGGAGTCAGGGACACGCAGTCAGCTCTCTCCTCTCGGTTCTGGCACCGCCGCCGCCTCGCCTCGCCCTCCTCCTCTCCCCTCCGCGCTTCTTCCTTTCCTCCTCCTACTCTACTTGCCTGGCTCCCAGCACGACGTCTGCAGGGGGAGATTTTTGGAGTCGCTGAGGAAATTGAAATTGGTGTTCCTGGGTAGCAGAGCGGTAAGGGCCAGGCTTAATCTCTCCATTTAACGGTGAATCGACCCCAGCCACTCAACCGCCCACCGCTTTGGGAGCTTTGAGGCCCCGGCTCTGAAAGATCCCTCCAAGCCTGGGTGGAGGGAGGGATTACATGGGTATGGGGAGGTCGGGGATGGCTCTGGCTGGCCGGACAAAGGATGAGGATGTAGGAGGCACCATGGTATGGAGTTGGGAGTGAAGGTGGGATCTGGGTTGGATTGGGGGCTGGGGGCGCACAGCGGGGTGTTGGGGGTACAGGTGCGGCTGGTCTGGGAGGCCAGAGGTTGGCGGCTCCGCTCTGGCAGCTCCAAGGCCTGAAGAAGACGGGCTCTCAGTTTGCTCGCTGGCACTAAGGCATCAGGTGCGGATGACTGCGCAGGTGGAGGGGCCAGGGTGGGGATGGAGTCAGGCTGCCACTCACCGCGCTGTCTGGGAGGGGTTCCCTGCAGTCCCTTCCTGGAACCAGACTAAGGGTAAGTCCAGACCTTGAGTGCACATGGCCAGCGGTGGGGGAGGAAAGGTGACCACCAGTTCACTCTGGCCCTGGAGAAGGAGGGTGCCTACGTCCCCTGGCCTATGACCAGCTTGGCACAGGACACTGTAGACTGACTGACTTTCCTCGGAGTGCATTTTCATTTTTGAGGCTCAAGGGTCAGGGCGATGGAGCCAGAGTCCCTCAACACAAGGTGGATTTGATGGTGAGGGGCACCTCACAGGGTGAGGCTGTGAAGCCTGGCTCAAGGCAGAGAAAATTCCCAGGCACACACCCTGCCTTGCTTCCCAGCAGTGCTCAGCAGAGTCTCAGCCGGTTCTTTCCACTCCCACTCCTAGCTCACAGCCCTTCTTGGGCTTTCTTTAATAAAGTTTGACTTAATGAATGAATAACTTAATAATAAAGTAAAAATTTAAAAGTGCACACAAAAATAAGATGTACAATCAGATACAGACATAGAAGTTTGTACCTGGCTGGCCTATTCTTGCAAGGAGATGCCAGAAATTGCTAAGTGGGTGTCTGGGAGGGGCTAGAACTGAGGGAACATGGGCTGAATAAGAGGGAGGCTTACCTTGAATTGTGTACCATTTTCAATATTTGATTTGTTTTTTTTTTATTAATATGAACATGGTCTTCTTTTCCACAAAATACAAAATAATAAATATTATGTGAAGGGGTAATGACAGGTATTTGAAGTATGTCCTGTTATGTGAATTTTCCTTCAGGAGACCCCTAGTGAGCTGGACATTTCCAAAGAATGGGACAAAATTTTGGTTTTATGTTCATGAGACTTATTGGTATGTAATTTTCCATTCTTTTAATATCTTTATTTGGTTTTGGTGTTAGGATAATGTTGACCTCATAGAGTTAGGAAATGGTCCTTCTGAGATTTTTTTCTGAAAGAGTGTGAAGAATTGGTTTCATTTTTTCTTAAAATGAACCATCTAAATCCAGTCCTTTCTTTTTTTGAATATTATTAACTTTTGATTCAAAATTTCAATAGCTATAGGGCTATTCAGATTATTCTTGTTTGACTTTCGATAGTCTGTATCTCTCAAGGAGTTTGGGGTATTACATCTAAATTATCAAGTTACTGGATTTAGGCTTGTTCATAGTCTTCTTTGATTATCCTTTTAATGTCTGTGGAACCAGGAGAACTGATCCACCTTCCATTCCTGATATTGATAATTTGTATTTTCTCTATTTTGTGTTTGATTAGCCTAACTAGAGGTTTATCAGTTTGATTAATCTTTTCAACATATAAAGTGATGCTTAGCTTGAGCATAAGTTTTCATTTCTAAGTGATTAATGAGGAGTGTAATTGCTGGGTTGTATGATAAGTATTTATTTAGTTTTATAAGAAATTGCTAACTAGGTTTCAGAGTGACTATTCCATTTTATATTCCCTAAAACAATGTATAAGAGATTCAGTTTCTCTGCAATCTCATCAGTATTTGGTATTGTCACTTTATATTTTAGTTGTTTTAATAGTGTGTAGTTATATTTCATGATAGTCTAGTTTGCATTCCCTGATGGCTAATTATATCAAGCATCTCTTTATGAACTTACTTCCTATTCATACATCTACTATGGTGAAATGTTTGTTCATATATTTTGCCCATTTTCTAGTAGGGTTTTTTCTTATGGTTGAGTTTTGAGAATTTTGGAAATTCTTTTTATATACTCTAGGTCTCAGTTCTTCCTCCCTTCCTTCTTCCCTCCCTCTCCCCCTCCCCCCCCACCCGCCAGTATTACTGGGGCCAGGGATTGAACCCACGACTTCCTAAGTGGAAAGCCTGTGCTCAAACCCTGAGCCACATCCACTCCCAAAGATGTTTTTTTTTCATTTGTTTGCTTGTTGTTTGTTTTCACTTTTTTAAGAGGCACCAGAAAGCAAACCCAGAACCCCCCATGTGGGAAGCAGGCACTCAATTGCTTGAGCCTCATTCACTCCTGATATCGGATATTCTAGATATCTGTTCTTTTTTCTTTTTTTTGTTATATTAGAGGTTTGCAAATATTTTCTCTGCTTGTATTTTGCTTTTACAGTTTGTCTCTTTCAGATCAGTAGTTCTAACATTTGTTGAAGACCAGTGTATCATTTTTGTTTTTTATGGATCTCATTCTATGTACTCTGCTTAGGAATCTGTTTCCGTGTTTTCAAATATCAAATAGGTTTGATGATGCCCCAGTCTTTATCTTGCCTCACCTGACAACTCCACTGATTCTACTTCCTCTGTGTCATATACTTTAAGAATTTTTTTTCCTTGCTTTTTAAAGGAGCTTTAGATGACATAACTATACCATTGAAAATATAGGGCTTTCCATATACCCTACCCACCATTTACCCCACTAACCTCTTTCACTAATGTGGTACATTTGGTACACTTGAAAACATATTGAAGCATGATTTATAGTTTACACTATGTTTTACACTTTGCACTGCACATTTTTTATAGGTTTTGACAAAATATATAGTGACATTTATCTGTTATTGCGTTATCATAAAAATGAACTCCAGTGTCTCAAATATGCCCCGTGCTATACCTCTTCTTCCTTCTCACTTCCCTCAGAAACTTCGGTGATCACTGTCTGTATCAATAGTGGAATTTCTTTCATTACTAGAATAATAATGTCTACTTTAATCCATCATTGCATTCGTCCCTTAATTTGCTTATTCCTCTATCTTTTGGATTTGGGGATTGTGTTACTTTCTTATCCCACATTAAATGAGCATCAACTACATCAAATATGTGCAAAACCTGACAACCTGGTTTCCCAAATGTTCCTGTGCTATCTAATCTACCGTATTTCTCTCCTGGAATACTGTTACAGCTCACCAACTGGTCTGACTTCTTACCTGCTTGCCACTGTGGTCCATTCTTACCTGGCAGCCAGAATGATCCTGATAAAAGCTAAGGCAGGTCTTGTCCCTTGTTACTCTTTCCTAAAACTCCCCATCCATTCCCAGCATTCAGTAAAATCCCAATTCTTCTACTGGAATACAAGGAACTCCACAATGTGTGTCCCAAGTTTTAAAGGTAGTTTTACTGAGATATATTTACATACCATACAATCGATCCAGTGTAAAATGACTTTTAGTATAATTAGAGTTGTACGTTCATCTCCACAATCAATTTTAGAAAATTTCCATCACTCCAAGAAGAAAAGCCCCATATCCCTTAACAGTCACTTCTCAATCCCTCAATCCTTCCCCAGTCCTACATATCCAATAATCTAATTCCATCTCTATACATTTATTTATATTTGCCTTTCATTGAAATGGAATCATAGAATATGCAGTACTTTGTGTCTGTTTTTTCACTTAGCATAATGTCCTCTTAAATATTGCAATGTTTTTTGATTAGGGAAGTTTTAGGTTTACAGAAAAGTCTTGCAGAAAATAGTGTTCCCATATATCCTTCTATTGACACTTTGCATTCTTGTGGTGCTTTTGTTATGGTTGAAGAAAGAATATTAAGGTATTACTAACTATTGTCCATAGTTTACATTAAGTGTATTTATTCCATATACAATCCTATTATTAATACTATGTAATAGTATCAGATATTTGCAATCTTTATGAAAGAACAATCTTATATTTGTACTATTAACCCCAGTCCATCATCCACAAAAATGTTTACTGAGTTCACTGAGACATATTATGGCTTCCAACTTTCCTTCTAGTAATATACATGGCCCAAAACTTCCCCTTGCAAAAACATTCACAAACTTAATTCAGCAGTTAATTACATTTACAATAACGTGCTACCATCACCGTTATCAATTTCTAAACATTTACAATCAACCACAATAGAAATTCTTCCAATTTAAGCATCATGTCTCCATTCTCTACCCTGATGCTAGCCCTTGGTAACTTATATTCTAGATTGTAAATCAATGAGTTTGCTTATCTGAACTAGTTCATATCAGTGAGATCATACATCATTTGTCCTTTTGAGTCTGACTTATTTCATTCAACATAGTGTCCTCAAGGTTCATCCGTTTTGCCACATGCATCAGGACTTCACTCTTTCTTACAGCTGAATAATATTCCATCAAATGTATTTACCACATTTTGTTTATTCAGTCATCTGATGGTGGATATTTCACTTTTCCTAGTTGTCTACTGTCCTATGAATATTGGTATAGAAATATCAGTTTAATCCCTGCTTTCAATTATTTTGGATATATATCTAGATGGGGATTACCAGGTCATATGGTAGTTCTAAGTTTAAATTTTTTGTGTGTAGTGAAATTATTTATTGGTTTACATTTACCTTTCTGAGCAACAATTTCTGAGAACGTATTTTTTTTATACTTTTTTGGCTTTTTTTTTTTAATATTACATTAAAAAATATGAGGTCCCCATATACCTCCCTCCTCCCTCCCCCCCCCCCCCCAGAACAACAATCCCATCCATCATCATGAGACATTCATTGCATTTGGTGAATACATCTCCGATCACCGCTGCACCCCATGGTCAATGGTTCACGTCATAGCCCACACTCTCCCACGTTCCACCCAGTGGGCCATGGGAGGGCATACAGTGTTCAGTAACTGTTCCTGCAGCACCACCCAGGACAACTCCAAGTCCTGAAAACACCTCCATGTCTCATCTCTTCCTCCCATTCCCCACACCCAGCAGCCACCATGGCCACCCTCTCCACATCAATGCCACACTTTCTTCTATTACTAATCATAATAGTTCATGAATAGACTATCAGTAAGTCCACTTTAATCCATATTCTATTCCTCCTTCCTGTGGACCTTGGAATGGTTGTGTCCACTCCACATCTATATCAAGAGGGGGCTAAGTTTAAATTTTTGTGAAACTTCCAAACTATTTTCCACAGTGGATACATTATTTTACATTATTTCCTACTAACAGTTTACAAGGTTTCCTATTTATATGCATCCTTACCAACACTTGCTATTTTCATATTTATAAAGTAATAGCCATTCTAATGTGTGTGAAGTGATAACTCATCATGCTTTTGATTTGCTTTTCCCTAATGTCTACTGATGTGGAACAACTTTTCATATGCTTATTGGCTATTTGTATATCTTCTTCAAAGAAATTTCTACCTAAATACTTTGCCCTTTTTTAATGAGTTTGCCTTTTATTATTGAGTTGTAAGAATTCTTTGCATATTCTCAAATAAAAACCCTTATTTGATATATATAGTTCACATATATTTTCTCCCATTCGGTTGGCTGTCTTTTCACTTCCTTGAAAATATCCTTTGATGAACAAATTTTAAAATTTTGAAGCAGTTCCATTTATCTGTTTTTTCTTGTATTGCTCATGCTTTCATTGAAAGTATAAGAATCCATTGCCTAGCAAGTGGCCAAAAAGCCAGTGAAAAAGTGCTAAACATCATCAGCCATTAGAGAAATGTAAATCAAAACCACAATGAGGTACTATTCATGGGTCCCTTTGACTGGACCCATTATAAGGATGGTTACTGTTAAAAAAATTACAAGTGTTGGAGAGGGTGTAGAAGAGGGAACAATCATTCAATATTGACTGAAATGTAAAATGATATGACTGCTGTGGAAAACAATATGGTGGTTCTTCAGAAAGTTAAGTATAGAATTACCATATGACCCCACAATCTTACTTCTAGATATATACCCAAAAGAATGGAAAGCAATGTCCCAATCAGGTATTTTCACATCAATGTTCATAATGGCATTATTCACAATTGAAAAAAAGTGGAAGCAAGACATGTGTGCATGAAGAGGTGAATGGATACACAACACATGATATATATACATAAAATGGAATATTATTCAGCTATGTAAAGAGTAGAGACCTGATACATACTACAATATGGGTGAACCTTGAAGTCATCATGTTAATGCTGTATTTTATGCATGATTTTTCTTTAAACTTATATCTTCCATAATATAAAATAAGAATCCATTGCCTAATACAAGGTCTGGAAGATATTTCCCTATTATTCTGAGTTTTATATTTTTTGGTTATTTGTAGGTCATTCATCTATTTTCTATTTATTTTGTATGTGGCATATTCACTTTTATCTAATTTTTCCAGTACCATTTGTTGAAGAGACTGTTCTTTCCCCTTTGAGTGGACTTGGCACTGATGTCAAAAATTAACTGGACATGGGTAGTGGATAACGCTCAAGTGGTTGAGCTCCTGCTTCCCATCTATCAGGTACTGGGTTCAATCCCCAGTACCTCATAAAAAATTAATTGAACATCAATGAGTGGGTTTATTTCTACACTCACAGTTTTCTTCAATCAGTCTTATGTGTATGTTTGTCCTTGTCCAGTATCAAATTCTTGTGATTACTGCCATTTGTAATAAGTTTTGCTTGCAAAGTGTGAGTACTCCAACTTTGTTCTTTTTCAAGATGTTTTTGACTATTCAGAGTCCCTTTCTGTTCCACTTGAATTTGATGATTAGTTTTTCCATTTTGTGAAGAGGCTATTGAAATTTTTTATTGGAGTTCCATAAGATGTGTAGATTGCTTTGTGTAATATTAACATCTAAATGAAAATAATTCTTCAAGACCATGAGCACAAAATATCTTTCCACTAATTTACATCTTCATTAATTTCTTTTTGTAATGATTTATAGTTTTCTGTATGTAAGTCTTTTACATACTAGGTTAGTTTTTTTCATATTTATTTTATTCTTTTGGTTGCTATTGTCAATGGAATTTTCTTTATTCCGTTTTTGGATTCTTCAAGTCCTTGTGTAGAAACAACACTGATTTTTGTATATTGATTTTGTACCCCATCATTTTATTGTGTCTTCTTCATTCTTGAAGGATAATTTTTCCAGTCCTGACCTCTAAGGATTCTAATAAGAAATCAGCAGTTAATCTTATTGAGAATCCCTTGTATGAGCTGAGTTGCTTCTCTTGCTCTGCTTTCAAAATTCTTTTTCATTTGGGTTTTGATGATCTGTGTTTAGGTATGGATCTCTTTGAATCTCTCCTACTTGGCATTTGTTGAGTGTCTTGAGCGTTTAGATTCATGTCTTTGATCAGCCTTGGGAAATTTGGGCCATTATTTCTTCAAATAATTTTTCTGCCCCTTTCTTGCTTTTCCTTCTGGGAATCCTATGATGCATGTGTGATGAAGTGCTTTAAAAGGATTGCATTTTCATCTGTTTAATATAGTGGAGATACTATACAGTATGTAGTTTGGGGTCAGCCCAACTTGGGTGGATTTAAATTTTTGTGGCTTGATATTTGCCATTGTTTAGACTAGAAGCAAACTTCTGTTTCTAAGACGGGGAAATTACTAGTTTGTTGACTTTAGACAAAGTACTTGAGATCTTTGTGGCTATTCCTCACTTTAAAAAGTGAGGATTTAAAAAAAAATAGCTCGATCAGAAGATGGTTGTGAAATTTATTCTGTTTTTGAAAAATTTTAGATAAATTTGGCTTGTCCTCCCACACAATGTTCTGCATCCATCTTTATTCCTGACAAAGGAAAGAGCTGTACTCAGGGTGTCATTCTTTTTTTGAAGCAGGATGACAAGAATTGCTCAGAAATAAGTTACATCCAGGAATTCCCATTTTTCCTGCATTAGAAAGATGAGATTTATTTCCTTGTTTGCCTTGACCCAGGAAACTTGATGCTAGCCACAAACTCTCTAGGTGAGGTGCAGTACTTATGGATGATTTGCCTAAATCTGAAATAAATGGTAAAGAATCCCCAAAAAGAAAATATCACTTTAAAAATGGTAAATAGGAAATGGATGTTGCATACCTCCCTACCATATGGGAGGTTCTGGATTTGGGTCCTGGTGCCTCCTACAGAAGATGAGGAGATGCTGCACCTGCTGCAATGAGCTAGATGTCATACCTGCTGCAATGAGTTAGACACTGCTCCTGCTGCAAGAAGGTAGACACCACACTGCCACAACAGGCCGATGCCTAAATGAGCAGATGCCAGAAGCCAATAGATGCTGTAGTCCATGGGGAGTGGATGTGGCTCAGGCCATTGAACGCTTGCCTCCAATGTGTGAAGTCCCAGGTTTGGTTCCTGGCCTCCTGGGGAAAGCAAGTAAACAAAGAGCAGACAGATGAGAGAATGATCTGGGAGAGGGAGGAAACAATTAAAAAAAAAAAGCTAAATGAATGGAGTATGAATTCCTAGTGTACATTATGGATGATTCACCAGCACCAGAGTCAGAGAAGTGGGTGAGAAACAGCTGCTCCAATAGGCAGAGATGAGTCTCCTTTTCATTCTTGATCCTCAACCCATTTTATTCTTGACTCCCATCCCTTCAACTCAAAACACATTTGCCATCAACTTGTGCTCCTTTCGACACTGCACTAGATGGCTCACTGAAGACCTTAAAATATCTAAGTCTGGCTTAAGTCTAATTTAGGAAGTCACAACTCAAACAAGTCAGTATGTTCTCTACAATTGATTTATAGAGCATAGATGCATGAGAATTACATAAAGGGACAAATAAAAGATTGTGTTCATAAAACATATGCAAGACAGACAAGGATTTTAGGAGAAAACTGCAGGATGGGGAGGAAGAACAGTAGGCAGCATTATGGATTTTGCCTGCTCCAAGTCTGAAAGGAAAAGGGCTGAGGGCCTCCCACTCTTACCACGAGGACTCTGGGTACTGGGATCTGCCAGACTTTTGCCTCACACTCCAAAAATGTAGGAAAAACCTGCAGAAAAGGAGGTGGACACAGGATGCTGGGTCTCTGGGGGAAAGAGATTACTTGCTTGGGATATGAATCCATAGGCCCAGCACCCTCTGCTCCCTCAGAAGCTTAACCCGAAGACAAACCTGGATTAATGATTGTCTCCCCCATGATTATCCAAGAAACCCAGTGAGAAAATGCACCAAAACCTGGGAAACAGACACCTGGCTCCTGAGAAAGAAACCTCTTCTTGCTGCCATGCTAGGAGGTGTGAAGTCTTGGGGAGAATCATTCCCCTCTTGCAAAAATGACAAGAAGAGGATGCTGTCATTCCTGCCCAGTTCTACTTCAAGGAAAAGACAGGGAAGCTCTAACTGGCCTCCTGCAGCTGGAGGCAAGAGAAACAAAGTTAGCAATAGGGTTATGCCTCTCTTCAGCTCCATAGTGGAACTCACTGCCAAGTGTACTTCCTGGCCCCTTTCCCTTTTATCCAGCTAAAGTCTTGGACCTTCAGAATGTTTGAGGAAAGCAGAGATCAAGGGTAAGTTTGCACCACACCCCTAGACAGGACTGAAATAAGGTCATACTAGGGTTACATGAACATTGACTACTTCTTGAGAAAGTATTTTTTTCAGGCCAACTTTCAATTACTAGATCTTAAGATCATGGATCCTGAAACAGAAAACAGAACTTGTTCATGGCCCAGTAGTTCCTTGTTCAACAAAGTTCTGGGCAGTGAGTAGGGATCCCTAGAGACCAAGCCATTCCTTGTTCTCCGTACTAGAGAGGGGTTATTTGGACTAAAGGACTGGACAATCATACGTCTAAATATGGCATTAGCTGCCAGTGGTGCTGGTTCCTCTCCTTGCAGTGAGTGGGTTCTGCTGGGATGGGCCCTGGTGCTATAATTAAATATAAGGACTATGGCACTCCCAAACGTTTTGGATAGAATAGCCAGAAACAGCAGCTATGTACAGTGAGGGCACATAGAGAGCTTGAGAGGAATTTTCTCATCTGTTTTGTCTATTATTATTATTTGAATAATGAAAATATTCTAATAATTGTTGAAGTGATGAATGCACAGCCATATGATTATAGCTAATACCACTGAGTTTACACTTTGGTTGAATTGTATGTTCATTTATATGTATCAATATAATTGATTTGTCAAAAAAAAAAAAAAAGAACTATGGTACCTCCAGACATGGGGTTCTCCTTAATGGTGCAGGACCATGTACTGACCATAGGTGTGCTCTGGCTTCAGGGGCCCCATTTTGTGTGGGACCAAGCTTCCCACATAGGTGTTTGTGGTGCTAGGGGTCCCATTTATTTCTGTTCTCATGCCAAGCTCTGGTTGCTGCTGAAAGCCCCAACATGGAAAGGTATGGGGTAGTGCTGCCGAATGCTGAGCAGCACTGCCAGTTATCAGGCTCTGAGCAGCAGCTCTGTGTACGTAGTTGCACAATCCTTCATTTTTTTCCTGAAAAGTGTATATTTTAAACATTAAATGTAATTCTGGAGAACAAATTTTTGCCCCTGGCCAGGGTTTGCTCTTGCTGCTAATTGTAGGTTGTAGTTGTTTGCTAATTGACTTTTTAAAAATTTTTTGTAAAGATTTTAGTCTTTGTTGTGTGTAGTCATAGAAGTTTCTATTCTTTTAGCTCACTGGTCAGTTTGTGATTTGACAGATATTTTCTTATATGCTTGGAACTAAAGGGGGTGTGGGTGAGGAAATCTGGTTCGTCCTGTTTGGTTTTGTGTTAGAGGACTCCTTCACATGCTTACACCAGGCCGTTTACTGCTCTGACTTAGCCTTCACATACTACTTAGGTGGAGCCTAATCAGCCAGAGGTGAATATTGATGGTTTTCTCAGAACTTTCTCAACATGCCTTAGTGATCTTGATTCTCAGATATATACAGGAGGTTATTTTTAAACAAATCAACTTTATTGGTATGTACTTATAAAGCAGAAATCCATCCAAAGTATACAATCAATGGTATTCAATGTAAACATATATTTTTGCCTTCATCATATCAGTATTCTTAGAGCTCTTTCATTTTTCCAATAATAATAATAAATAAAAAACCAACAAAACTCATTACCTCTCAATCTCTCTATGCTTCTCTTGCTGTACATAGCTATTATTTTTCCTTCTTGCTATTTAATAGTATATTTGTATATATATTTTTAAAAGGGTCTTCTACATACAATATCGACCATATCCCCTGCTGTACATAGCTGCTATTATTTTTCTTCTTACTGTGACATAATATTCCATTGTGTGTTTACACCACAATGAGTGTATATCTGGGAGCTTTACAAAGCCCTGATGACACCATGCATCTCTTCCACAAAGTCTTTTTTTCTTCCCATGCTTTTCGTCTCACAGGCAGCTTTGTGTACTATATTTGCCTTTATATGCTTTCAACTAACGTGATTTGGGAGACTTTCCAAGTCTGAGACAGTTCCAAGACAGGGAAAAGAAAGGGAACACTCTGAGGTATTACTTCAGGGAGCCACTAGATAGATAGAGGTACAACTGCATTTCTTTGAGACAACTTCTCTATTTATTCCTCTGACATCAGCAAGCCATCTTAGTAATTTGGGCCACCATCACCACAGCTTCTGTTGAACTAAGGCATGGGGATGGTAGGTGCATAGTTAAAATGCCACAATACTCTCTTACTGAATTTTAGCTGCTTCTTTCTTCATTATGGATTCTTTTGGTTGTTTTAAGTTTTGATTAGATTCTAGAGCTCTGTAAAGTTATTTTGACTGTAGTTTCCAGCATAATCAGTGCTATAGCAAAGGGAAGTTTTAAGGTTCCCTACTATGCCATTTTTGGTGACAATACCTGCTCTTGATAATTTATATTTTCAATCAAATTATTTACTTGAAATATATCATCATGCTTTTAGCCACATATATGGCTACTCCAGCAATTGTATAATATTCATCGAAGGAGTGGGCTGCAATTTCTTGGTTTTTACTTGTGCTTGCAATATTAGTATCTTCAAACTTTGGCATTTTTCAAGACACTATCAGACACTTCTATTCTGTGAAAGTTAAGTATGTTTTTGGATGTATTTCCTATTGTTATACATGCACTAGTTGATAGACATTTGTATTTTTTTTCCAATTTTGGCTTCCGTGAGCTTGTGCTATAATTCATTATATAAACATGATTTCATGTTTCTTGGAGTAGAATTAGCAAGAATTATGGTAAGTTTATATTTTTAAGAAACTATCAAAAATGTTTCCCAATGTAGCAGCATCATTTGCATTCTCACAAGAAATATGTGAGGGTTCCAGTTTTTTCCCATCTTTAAATCTTGTTGTTATGTTCCTGATTTAAACCATTCTAGGTGTGTTTTTGATAAATCATACCAGATTTTAATTTCTATTTCCTTAGTTATGAAAAGTATTGAATGTTTCTTCTTTGTTGAATGTCTATTCATGTTTCCCATTTTTATGTGTTGTTTCTCTTCTATTATTTAGTTTTCGAAGTACTTTATATGTTCTGTATACAAGTCTGTTTTCTGACATATTATTTCAAATATTTTGTGTCAGTATGTGGGTTGTCTATTTATTTTAATGAATTGTAGATCTAATGTAAGAGCTACAATGATAAAACGACTGGATGAAAATATAGGAGAAAATCTTTTAACTTTGTTATCCAAAGAGTATTAGATGTGACTCCAAAAACTCAAATCATAAAGAAAAAAATAAGTTATTGAACATCATTAAAATTAAACATTTTTGTGCCTCAAAAGACACCATGATAGAAATGCTCCAAAACTGGATTGTGGTGGCAATGAATCAATGCAATAAATATACTCGCTATTTAGAACGATAGTGGCCTCAGGACAATGCTATGTATTAAATTTGCAGTTATTTGTTCAACCATGACTAAATAAGGATTCTGTGAGAGATGGAGTGTCCTTGATGGAAGCTCCTGGGAGAGATATGTTAATTCAGGAAGATTTAATTTTGTTTAAGATGCTTATCTATGTATGGGTTTATTTTCTTGATAAATGTTAAGAAAAACAATAAGAAGGAGATAACTATCATTTAATATAATAACGTCTAACATTAAAAGCAAAACCTATTTCTAAAATTCACTCTAAATCTATCAAACTAAAAACCAAACATTCACTAAATTGGCTGATTAGAAAACGGGTATAAGGGGTTGACTTCTGAGGCATCTGCATTTCTTTGTTATTATGTCTTCTTTCAGTCTCCAAATACCAGTTCAGCTGAGTCTCAGGCTGAGACCTTCAGGTCATGCATCATCTTTGTAGCTGTCAATACCAAGATTTACAAGAAAACACAAGTTCTAGAGCCTGGGGAGGCATAAAAATGGATGGAGGAGGAAGCTGTACATGGTGATCTTACAGGCACCTACAGCCCTCTTCTCCACAAAAGCCATTGAAAGGATGGTTGAATAGCCTAGGAGCTTATATGGGAAGGGTTTCTATCCCCTGGAGAAGTTCTCAGGACAACCTTCATTTTCTGTGTCTATTTTTACCAGTTAGTTCTTATTTCTATTTGCATGTTCACATAACACAGCAGCTATCCTAGTGTTCCCATCAGCTTTGCTGAATTTCTTAAAGTACCAAAAAAAAAAAAAAAAAGGTAAATAAGCAGTGGATTCCATATGTACTTTTTTCTCTTCCACTCTTCTTACCTGATCCAAATTTCCTTTTCTTTCTCTTCATCTCTTTTTACTTCCCAAATCTCTTCTCTTGAACCTACTGGAACATCTCTTGTTCTGGAAGAGTGTTGAGAGCTGGGGGAGTGAGGGAAGAAAAGATTTAAGCCTGAGGAAAGTTCAAGGGAGTGACTTGAGTAGAGTTTGGGGGATAGGGCAGATCTGTCTCACGGGTGCTGTGGGTTGTGAGAGGAGAAGAGTCATCCCAGCCCTGTGGTCCAGAGACTCTGTGGCTGGCCTGGTTCATTCCAGGAGACCAGGTCAGCAGCAGGAGTGTGAGAGCCAGTGTGTAAAACAAGCCAATCAGTAGCCCCATCACACAAGTCTTCCAGAAACCCTGCCAGGCCTTGGAAGGTATTGAGGGGCAGCTGGACAGCAATCTCTCTTAAATGGGAAAAAATTTAGTTTTTATTCCTAATCATGGAATTTTGGATTTGGATGAAGAGTGGAGACTAGAAGTGTGTTCTCAGATATGCATCCCACTGTACCTCCCCAGGACACACACTCCCACCCCCTCTCCTCTCCTCACATTCACAAGCATACCACACAGACTTGCACATAGACACTCCCCAGTTCCTGTACACAGAATCCATGCCACCGTAAGAGAATACTGATGCTTATAAAAACTGTAATACTTTACCTGGAAAATCACTTTCTTAACCATATGCCAATTCCCCTTTCTACCGGGAGATGGAACTAGAATGGTTGTCCAGAAAAAGCCAAAAAGAATGATCTGAATTTTCTCATGCAGATTTTTCCTCAATAAGTGAGCAATTCCAGAATATGTATTTCTTATTCTCAGCGTCAAGCACAATTATAGAAATGAAAACACTCTGAGGATCAGATCATGTTATATAGTTCAGGAACTTTTTCTCCCGGTAGCTATAGAAAAGAGATGGGAAACAGTGGTCGAGTCAAAGGCCACATAAGCAGGGATAAGGACATCTGTGGAAAGGAGCATACTCTTCTTGGACATTTATCTCTCAAGTCCATTTTGCTTTGTGATTACAAAATTCTTAATCAATGGAAGAAAAATTGCTCCTGAGGAAAAGACCCCTACCATGTAGTTTTTAATCTGTTGCTGCCTTTTATGGATGCTCTCTTGATGCATGGGTCAGTTCAAAGATGTCCCCAATTGACACTTTCCTCTCATAGGAAATTGTGTATATCAGATAAAATGTACATGATTAGATATCTTATCTGAAGTCAAGAGAAAGAGAAACCAAAAAGGTAAATTTTGTATCTTAGAAAAAGAATAGCAACCTCACCTCTGCATTAGATGGGGTTGCCTCATCTTCTTGATCATTCAGAAGCTCCACCATCCTTTGCTCCTTGGAGCTAAGAGGATAGACAGTATCTCTAAGCGTTTTGGTGTTTTATCCATGAGTTATTGAAGGAGTTTTATGGCTTTGGACAAGAGGATAGAGTGTTTGGAGTTTGTGAATTAACAAAGACACTATGAGCTGCTAGACCACCCTTTTTACTGTTAGAATATCAGAAAGAGTATCAGGAAAGAAATGCAAATCAAAGTGTTTGGCTCTGTAGTTAATGGCAACCTAAAGTAATATATAATAATCAGTCTAAAAATGCCACTAAAATACATGCTATGATACAATGACAGAGTCCCATTGTGCCTCCTGCTTGTTCTGTATCTCACCTAAGTTCCCCAAATTGCCAGTGTCGTCTTGATATCTTCCAGATTACTTCAATCTCTATGGATTCACATATGCTGACACTGCATTTACCATATGATTTATATGAATTTCTACTTGATAAAAAGCATCCATTTTGGTGGACTGGATTCAATCCTAAGCAACACATTCTATTGCAATTTTATACTATTATTTTTTTGTTAAAAAAATCGATTATTTGAAAATTATTTCAAAATTTGAAAATATTGAAATATTACCATTTAAAAATCACCATTATTAGTCTTATATTTTTTCTTCCAGTTTTTCTTTTTCTATAGTGTGTGTGTATTCATTGAGTGATTGTTCAATATCACAGTAACCAATCAACAGTGGGTCACTCATCATGGAGGGGAGGCACAGCTTGAGTGCAGATGCTCTCAAAAAACATAGCACAAAGGTTGTTGGATTCCTGGCTGAGGACCAAGTGGTATTTCAGTTCTATTTGTTAATATCCTTGAAGTGTGTCTTTTCACAGGATTTGAACATCACTCAGGTTCCTGGTGATAATGTTGTCAAATACACTAAAAAGTCTTTCCAGTGCTTACCTGCTTTGGGCAGGCTGCTGAGGGTTGATCTTATGCCTGACAGAGTTGATCAAGTTGATCTATGTGATGTATCACAACTCTCAGAATCTTGAGCTGACCAGAAGCATGTGGGTTTTCTATGAGCTTTTCACACTAATAAGGATGACAGATTCTATAGTAATCTGCACAGCTAGCTGTTCTAGGCCTTGTGGCCACTGAGGCTAC
Source organism: Dasypus novemcinctus (assembly GCF_030445035.2). Taxonomy (NCBI): domain Eukaryota; kingdom Metazoa; phylum Chordata; class Mammalia; order Cingulata; family Dasypodidae; genus Dasypus; species Dasypus novemcinctus. The sequence goes on along the minus strand of NC_080691.1, from coordinate 55,840,031 downwards.
CTTACACTGATGGTCACTTTTGTTCTTTCCATAGGCCCAGTTAATTCCTGTGTAATCACATACATAGACACTGGAGTTCCCTGGCATGGTGTCTAATGATGCCATGGTTGAATGTTTAAGGGCAAGAATTTAGTCAGAGCTCCAGCACTGGGGCACCATGCCTGTGTTACATTGAGGCCCTTCCACTTAGGAGCTTGAAAGCTTGGGCTGTTCATTTTTGCATCACAGCTTCTCCATTTGTGTTGTGGGGACAGTAAGCAATACCTGAGTTCAGCTGTGGTGAGGGTCGAACAAATTAATGTAAGTAAAGTGTGTGTAGAGATGGGAATTTTTTTGTGTGTGGAAGTTGACCTTGGCAGTTGTCCTGTGTGGATTGGACATATCACCTGGGAAATGCACATACTCACACACGTTTACAATCACACCACATGTGGATACCCTAAAATTCCAAGCAAACAAACCCATTCCACTTACAAGGAAGAGAGCTGCAAGGACTTTAGAGCATGTTCATAGCTCTTTACCTGGAAAATCAGTTTCTTTAACCCCATCCCAAATCCTCATTCCCATCAGGAAGCAGGGACAAGGATGGCTTTCCAGACTAAAACAGAATGCACTGGGTTTGAAGTCATCTATTTTTTTTTTCCCTCAAAACTGAGCTATTCAATAGTACATACTGCTTTTCAATGCTCTTGAGGCCACCCACAGTTACATAAAAGGAAAAACTATGAGAGTTCATGCTGTGTAGCATTTGCTCAGATCTTGATGATTTTAGAAAACCAGGTGGGAAATAGTGGTCAAGTGAAAGACCCAAAGAATAAGTGTAGAGAATACCTGGAGGAAATGCATGAGATTTCCTGTCCATTTGGTGGCAGTTGCAAAAGTCTTATTACAAGGTGGAAAATTGCTTCTGAGGAAGAGGCTTACTGCCATACAATTTTTAAGTTGAGGCTGCCTCTTATATCAGATAATTGTTATTATGAGTCCCATCTCCAATATTTCTCCTCTCAAAAAATGGTAGCTAACACCTATAATGTACATGGTCATGGTTTCCTATTTGTACTCAATTGAAAATGAATCCAAGAAAGGAAAATATCTATCTTATAGAAAAACAGGTGACTTTATCTTGGCATTAGATACAGCCTCCTCAGCTACTCTGTCACTCAGAAGCTCCTCTAACATGTCCTCCAAGGGAGCTAAGGGACACAGAAACTTCAGTAAATTGGGAATGCAGTTCACGTATTACTGAAGGAACTTGACTTGACTTGGACAAAGGGCTAGAGTGTATGGAAGTTGGTTAACAAGCATGGACTGAGGTGATACCGAACCTTCCTTCATGGAAGAAAGAAACCAAGATGAGTGGGAAAGAAATAACAAATAGACCTTTTGGTTTTGTAGATAAAGAAAATTTGTATTAATGTACAATTGTCAGCAGATGACACTGTGGTGGTGTGCTACACAAAAAATCAATATGAGAGTTTCATTACTACTCCTGTCCATTTTTGAAATCCAGCTATACTGCCAGTATCTTTTTAAGTTCACATTTTTTAGTTATTAAAACAGCTCATAAACTTAAAATAAGAAAAAAAATTGAATACATTACTTCTTTCTTTAGAGAGTGCAATTTATTTGCACTAAAACTTACATATTCTATCAAGTAAAGTGGCCTTTGTTACATGATAGTTACAAAATTGTCATTACATCTACCTGCAGTGTGATAGTCATTCTTTAATAATATACCATAAGGTTTGTAGCCATATATCATGAAATTAGAATCATCTTCATGTTGTCCCTGAGGCAGTATCCCCTTGTATAGCACTCTTCATCATGCTTCTAATCTTTATCTGACTTCTCTTGAAGCCTAAGCTGCCTGTGAATAACAGTTAAAGCTACCTTGGTTGGTTTAAGGATCATAAGTTATAAATGAAGAATACACAGACCAATTGCCTTTTAGATGTAACTGCAATCTAAACATACAATACTTTGAATATAGCTTTCTAAATCATTGGAACTTCAAAGGTTATTTGTTTATTTGTTTTTCCTTTGCTTGCTTTTTGCCTATGGATTCCCAATTTCATATATAGAGCAATGAACAAGGAAATGATATTGTAGAATACCATCCCAAGGAAAAGAAAGAGTCTACAGCTGCAAGCAAGATAGTCCCATCCATCTGTCCCATGGGATCTAAATGCCCTCTCAATTAGAGACAGAGTGGGTGTCACCATCCCAGAATCCTCAGGATTGGGGAATGAACAATGGATTAGAGTAGACTTACTGTTATTCTACTATAGACATATTGTTATTCTAGCCAGTAGCTTTTTTATATCACTCAAGACCATTTCTGCTGACATTGTATTTCTCCTGTGTTATATAGGATTTTTAAAAATATTATTGATGAGTGAATTCTGGGAAAATGGCACCAAGTACATAGGCAGAGCGTGACCCTCTCACACACAGAAAAAACAAAACCATAGAGAAGACAGGGACCTGTCTAAAGGAGCTGCTTTGGGTGTATATAGAATGGGAAGATGCTCTGAATCAAGTAGGAGAATAACGGGAAGATAAGCCAAAGGAAAACCATGAGTTTGCTTTCCCCTTTGACTGGAAACTACACATCCACTCTGCCCTCAGAAAAATGAGCCTTGCTGTAGCCCTAGCTCACTTCTTCCAGTGGAGTAGGAGGAGGCATTCCCTTAGAGGAAGAGGGATCTGGGAGGGTAGACAGTGGTTTCTTTGCCCTGAATTTAGCCAGTTGAGACCCCTTTGAATTTCAGAAGGGACCCTAATCCAGTGGGGAGAGGGGAGGGAGGATCTGCTCAGGCAGGCTGTCATAAATAGCAGAAAGTGAAAGAGAGGAACTAGATTAGGGAGGGACCCATGACAGAAGGCTAATCAATAGAACCCTAGCAAATTGTAGAAGTCTGAAACACCTGGGAAAAAGGGGACAGACAGATTTCTGAATGCTAATTAAGTTAAGGAGATAGTTTAGCTCAGTGGAGGAATTATTTTCTTGTGTATATGTGATCCCTGGTTCAATTCCTGGGTCTCTTAAGAGAAGTGATCCAGAGAGAGATTCACTGGGTTATCAGGTATCCAGCTGATACCTTATGACAGGGACTATATAGATATTATTTTTGCTTTAGGTTTTCTTGGATCTGTTATTTTTTTTAAAGGTTTCCTTTTTTTCCTTCCTTATTTTAGCTACTAAAATACAGTACTTCATCTTCAGAGGGGAGGCTTCAGGAAAATATATTGATGAACACCTGAGACTGAGAAGATAATTAGGACCTGAGAAGGAAGATGATTTTTCCTTGTTTTTTTTTTTTTTTTGCTGCTGTTTTCCTTCTTGCTTGTTGTGTTTCCCCTTTCTTTGTTTCCCTTTTTTCCTGTAGAAATTTTTCTACCTACATTATCACTTTTATTTCCTTCTTTTATCTATCTTCTGTTTTCTCTTGTTTTCCTTCCATTCTACCTCTTTCTATATGGCTGTCAATTTTTCTTATTTTTATTTCTCTTTTTTAAATCTTTTTTTTTTTACTTTTTTCTTTTTTCTTTTTCCCTCTCTTCCCATCATTCTGGCCTTTTTATTCATTCTATAGATTTTTTCTATATTTTGTTTCTTTATCATTGTTTCTATTCCACTTTAATTCTTATTCCACTGTATTTCTCACTCCTGTTATTTATTTTCCCAGGTCTTGAACAATTCTTCTTCTAAAGGGAAGTAAAGAAAAATGAAGTGTCAAATTGAAATCTTACCACACACACAAATTCAATAACAAAATAAAGCCAGTAGAGAGAGAAGCTAAGCAAACAAATAAACCCATCAAGATAAACAGATGCCAAGACAACAACAGAAATTATAAACTATACCAAGAAACTAGAAGACATGGTATAGTCCAGTGAACAAACTAAGAAAGAGGAGGAGATGCACAAAATGGAACAGAGGTGTACAAACAAAAATCAGGAATCAATTTAATGAAGTGAAAGGAAAGATTAGGAATATTAAGAAGACACTGGGAGAGCATAATGAAGAAATTGTAAACATGCATAGAACATAACGGATATGACAATAATTAATGGCACAATGCAAGAGATCAAAAATACATTGAAAGCACATAACAGCAGATTTGAGCAGATAGAGGAATCATTAATATTGAACACATTACAGCTAAACTCAGACACATAGTAGAATAGATAGATAAAAAGATGGAAAAAATCCAGCAGGGACTTAGGGATTTGAATGAAAATGCGAAACTTGGAGACACATACATTATAAATATCCTGGAAGGAGAAGAAAAGGAAATGGGGCATAAGGAATGTTGGAGAAAATAATGGATGAAAATTTCCTAACTCTATTGAGGGATATGGATGTACATGTCCAGAAAGTGCAGCACACCACAAACACTATATATCCAAACATGCCTACCCCAAGACATATTCTCGTCAAATTGTTCAATGTTTCAAGACAAAGAAAAAATACTAAAAGTAAGAGAAAAGAGAGCCATCACATACAAGCGATGCTCAATAAGATTAAGTGCTAACTTCTCATCTGAAACCATGGAAACAAGAAGATAGTGTTATGATAGAATTAAGGTGCTAAAAGGAAAATCTTCCAGCAAAGAATATTCCATCCAATAAAGTTGGTATTAAGCAATGAGGGAGTGTTCAATATATTCACAGATAAACAGAAATAAAGAGAACTTGTCAATAAGAACCTGCCTTCAACAAGAAATACTAGTGAGAGTTCTGTAGGTTGAAAGGAAAAAAAAAAAAAAAGGAAAGAGTTGGAGAAGAGTGTAAGAACAACTGAAAAAGATAAAAAGAGAAATAAAAACAAATGGTATACATAAACCTAAATGAAATATGGTTAAAGTAAGTAATTCATGGAGAGTAATAACATTGAACATTAATGGGTTAAACTCTCCAATCAAGAGACACAGAATGCAGAATGGATAAGGATATATGACCCATCTATAGTCTGTCTACAAGAAACCACCTTAGACTCAGGAATGCAAGGAGGCTAAAAGTGAATGGCTGGAATACAAGTTTACATGCAAACAATAACAAAAAAGGTAGCAGTAGCTATACTAATATCTCACAAGGGAGATGTTAAATGTAAAGTCATTGTAAGAGACAAGTCCTCTATATATTGATAAAAGGGTTAATCTATCAAGAAGAAAGAACAGTCATAAACATTTATGCACCAAACCAGGGTGCCTCAAATTACATGAGGCAAACATTGAAAAAACTAAGTGGAGAAATAGATGTCTCTACAATTATGATAGGAGATCTTAATACAACATTTTCACAATTAGAACATCTTGAAAGAGAATCGTAAAGAAACAAAGACCTTAAATAATACATTAGAGCATCTGTACCTAATGAGTATATACACAATATTACTTTGAAGAGCAGGATACATTTTCCTCAAGTACACTTGGATCATTCTCCTCTAGGCCACAGCATAGTCTCAATGAATATAGAAAGGTTTAAAATACACAAATAATTTCTCTGACCACCATGGAATGAAGCTGAAAATAAGTATGGGGAAGAGAAACTGATTAGGCACAAAGGTATGAAAATTAAACAGCACACTCTTAAACAATCAGTGGAGAAAGGAGGAAATGCAAAAGAAATCGGTATCTTGAAATGAATGAAAATAACAACACAATGTATGAAATCTTATGGGATGCTGCAAAAGCTCTACGAAGAGGGAAATTTATACCATAAATTTCTATATTAAAAAAGAAGAAAGCGGAGGACTTGGCCCAGTGGTTAGGGCATCCATCTACCAAATGGGAGGTCTGTTGTTCAAATCCCGGGCCTCCTTGACCCATGTGGAGCTGGCCCATGCACAGCGCTGATGCGCACAAGGAGTGCCATGACATGCAGGTGTGTCCCCCACATAGGGGAGTCCCATGTGCAAGGAGTGCGCCCCATAAGGAGAGATGCCCAGTGCAAAAGAAAGTGCAGCCTGCCCAGGAATGGTGCCACACACAAAGAGAGAGCTCACATAACAAGATGATGCAACAAAAAGAGACACAGATTCCCATGCTGCTGACAACAACAGAAGGAGACAAAGAAGATGCAGCAAAGAGACATAGAGAACAGACAACTGGGGTGGGTGGGGGAGGGGAAATAAATAAATAAGTCTTTAAAAAAAGAAGAAGAAAAAGCTAAAACAAACAGCTAACTGCACACCTGGAGAAAATAGGAAAAGTACCACAAATTACCACCAAAGGAAGGAGAAAGAAGAAAATAACAAAGATTAGAGCAGAGCTAAATGAAATTGAAATTAATAAAGCACTGGAAAAAATTAAACCAAAATCTGGTTATTTGAGAAATGAATGAAATTGACAAACCCTTAGCTTGACTGACAGAGCAAAAAAGAGATAAGATGCAAATACAAAATAAAATGAGGAAAGGGATATCATCATTGACCCCATTGAAATAAAAATTATCATAAGATGATGCTTGAAAAATGCCTTTCAACAAGATGGATAATTTAGAGGAAATGGATAAATTCCTAGAAACAGACAAGCAGCCTACACAGATGTAAGAAGACACTGGTGAACTCAACAGACCAATCATAAGAAATCAGATTGAATTAGGCATAAAAATCTCCCAGCTGAGAAGAATCCAGGACCAGATGGCTTTTCAGGTGAATTCTACCAAACATTCTCAAAGTAACTAACACCAATCCTGCTTAAAATCTCCCAACAAACAGAAGTGGAGGGAATATTGCCTAACTCATTCCACAATGCAAACATGGCCCTAACACCAAAGTCAAACAAAGAAGCCACAAGAAAGGAAAACTATAGACCAATCTCTCTGATGAAACTAGATGCTAAAATCCTCAACAAAATATTTGCTGATTTTATCCTCAAAGCCAGATCAAATGAATTGTATACCCTGAGCAAGTTGGTTTCATCCCTGGTTGCAGTAGTGGTTCAACATAAAATCATTCATTGTAATGCATCACATATAGTGATCCTATAGATGAAACAAAACCTTTCAACAAAATACAGCACCCATTCCTGATATAAACAATTCAATAGATAGGAATAGAAGGAAACATCCCAAAAAGATAAAGGGTGTATATGAAAAGACCACAGCTAACATCATATTCAGTGAAGAAATCCCAAAAGTTTCCATCTAAGATCTTGAAAAAACAAGGATGACTACTATCACCACTCTTGTTTAACATTGTTCTGGAAGTACTTACTTGAGAACTTAGGCAAGGTAAAGATATAAAAGTCATCCAAATTGCAAAGGAAGAAAAAAAATGTAACTATTTGCAGATCACACAATCCTATATCTCGAAAGCACTGAGATTTCTGCAACAAATTTTCTAGACTTATAAATCAATTCAGTAAAGTGGCAGGTTATGAGATCAATGTGAAAAAATCAGTAGCATTTCTGTACATCAATAATGAGCAGCCTAAGGAGGATATTTTAAAAATCCAATTTAAAGTAGCAAATAAGAAAATGAAATACCTAGGAATAATAATAACTAAAGATGGAAATGGCTTGTATGCAGAAATCAACACAACACTTAAAAGAAATCAAAGAAGACTTAAGTAAATGGCAGAATATTCCCTGTTAATGGATAAGAAGATTAAACCTCACTAAGATTCTATCCTAAACAAACTGGTTTACAGATTTAATGCAATTAAAGAAAAATTACCACTGCATTTTTTACTGAATTGGTGAAACTATGAACTTTATTTGCAACTGAAATGGGCCATGAATAGATGAAGACATATTGAAAAAGAAAAATGAACTTGAAGGAAACACATTACCTGATTGTAAAACATAAAACAAACCTACAGTGATCAAAACTGCATGCTATTGGTACAAGGATAAACATACTTACCAATAGAACTGAATTGAGAGTTCTGACATAGATCCTAGCATATACATCCAAGTGATATTCAACAAGTCCATCTAGCCCATTCAATTGGGAGAGAATGGCCTCTTTGACAAATGATGGTAGGCGAACAGGATAGCCATATCAAAAGAATGAAAGAAAAATGTTGTTTCACACCTTATACAAAAATTACTTCAAGATGGATCAAAGATCTAAATGGAAGAGTCAAGACCATAAATATCTGGAAAAGTAATGTAGGGAAGCATCTACAGTTTCTTGTATTAGGAAATGGTTTCGTAAACTTTACACCCAAAGCACAAGCAATGAACCAAAAAATATATAAATAAAACCTCCTCAAAATTAAACTTTTGCACCTCAAAGAAGTTCATCAAGAAAGTCTAAAGGCAGCCTACTCAGTGGGAGAAAATATTCAGTGGCCATATATACAATAAGGGCCTAACATCCAGCATATGTAAAGAAATCCTACACCTCAAAAGAAAAAGATAAACAACCCATTTAAAAATGGGCAAGTGATTTGAACAGATGCTTCACCAAAGAAGTAATAAAAATTGCTGAAAATCACAAGAATAAATGACGAACATCACTAGCTATTAAGGAAATGCAAATCAAACTACAACAAGATATCTTTTTACACCCACTATACAGGCAGCTATTAGAAAACAGGGCTACAATGTTGGAGAGAATGTGAAGGAATGAGAGCACTTATCCACTGCTGGTGGGAATGTAGAATGTTGCAGCCATTGTGGAGGACAGATTGTTGGTTCCTCTGGAAGCTAAATAAAGAACTGCCATATGATCCAGCAATCTCACTGCTGGGTATGTACCTAGAAGATTTGAAAACAAGGACATGAATAGATATATTCAGAGCGATGTTCACAACAGCATTATTCATTATTACCAAAGGTTGGGATCAACCCAAATGTCCAACAACAGATGAATGGATAAACAAATTGTGTATATACATACAATGGAATATTACTCAGCTCTAAAAAGGAAAGTGGTATTAACACAGAGGATAACATGGATGAATCTTGAAGACCTTATGTTGAGAGAAGCAAGCCAGGCACTGTAGGACAAATATTACATGATTTCATTGATACGAATTAAGCAAATTGAACAGACTTGCAAAGCTAGAGTTTGGAAGAGAGGTTTACAGGAGACAGAAAGTTTTAAGAATATTGTGGGCCAATGCCCATATGGGCAAAATATGTGATAAGGGTAAGGTGTGTAGTTGTACAGTGGAGGGGAATGACTGGTGCAGTGATGCTATTGGGGTGAACAGTATTGGTTTTTGAGGGGGTTAGTGTGGGGAGAGTGGGTTGGACTGTCCATGGAACTGAAGGGGGGGTTGGGGGAGGGAGTGGGTGAACTCTGGGTATTTCAGGGTATGTGGCTAAAACTACATTTCTGAGAGTGTTGTTTTGTCTATTTCAAGGGAGGTTTACTTGTTTAGAGTGTTGGATGTTGGGGGCATTAGGGACAGGGCACTCCTGCAGCAGGCTTCTAGGAGAGTGTGTGACTGTTCATCTTGTCATTATTGTATCAGTGGGTGGAGACCCACATATTGAGAGAGAAGCTGTTGATCTCCCATCCTGGTGAGCTCTAATATGTCTTCAAATAGAGAGACAAGAGTCTCAAAAGCTTAGGCAGTGCCTAATAGAATAGGGGAGAAGAGGTGAGTATGTCAAGACCTCAATGCTGTTGCAAGTGAGATCTTGTTCTTCAAGGAGTGATGCTTGGTTGTTTCCACGGGTCCCAAGAGGAGAGGGAGGGAAGAATAGAATAGATGGAACATAGGGTGTTTGGGGGGTGATGCAAGTGTTCTACATCTTGCAATGATGGATACAGGCCATGTTAAATTTCATCAAAATTTGTAAAAGTTTATGATCCAAAATGTAAATCATAATGTAAATCATTGACCATGGTTAGTAGCAATGTTTCAATATTTGTACATCAATTGTAACAAATGTACTATCCACATGTAAAATGTTATTAATAAAGGAAAGGGGGAAAGGGGGAGGATGTTGGGTATATGGGAATCTACTATAATCTGTATGTGACTTTAATGTAAACTAAAGTACTTTGAAGACCAAGTGAAAACATTATGATAATGGGAGAATAAATGGAAGAAATGTTACTGCACATACAAGATAACATATCTTACCATGATGCACCTCATATTCAATGGTCCACATCATAGCCCCCACTCTACCATGTTGCACCCACTGGGCCATGGGAGGACATACAATGTCCGGTAACTGTCCCTAGAGCATCACCCAGGACAACTCTAAGTCCCTAAAATGCCTCCACATCTCACCTATTCCTCCCATTCCCCACACCCAGCAGCCACCTTGGCCACTTTCTCCACACCAATGCCACATTTTCTTCTATTACTAATCACAATAGTTCATGAATAGAATATTAGTAAGTCCACGCTAATCCATATTCTATTCCTCCATTATGTGGACCTTGGAATGGTTGTATCCAATCCACATCTATATCAAGAGGGGGCTTAGATTCCACATGAGTGCTGGATGCAATCCTCCTGCTTTCAGATGTAGGCACTCTTGGCTCCATGGTGTGATGGTTGACCTTCTTCAACTCCATGTTAGCTGAGTGGCGTAAGTCCAATAAGCCAGAGTGTAGGAGCTGAAATCTATTGAGATTCAGGGCCTGGCTATCACATGGTCAGTCCAGAGATTCAGATCCCCTGGGTATATATTAAACCCCAGCACCAACTACAGTTCTGGTAAAAGTAACAGGAGAGGCTTGTGAAAAAAGATCACATCTGAGTCCAGCTCCATCACACAGAAACACAAATTCCAAAGAAGGGCCAACTGACATGGCACTGAACTCCATCTACCATGACCATAGAACCTGTGGGTCTCTGTAGCCCTCAGAAGAACCAATACATGGGGTTGTATCTACTTTATCTGTCTCTGGGACTCTACTGAGGTGTGCATAATGGCAACCCCTCTGATAACCTCCCAGCTCTTTTTTGGAGACTCATAGCCATAAAAACTCATTTGTCCTTTCTATTTCCCCCTTGATTCAGGTCAAAAAGCATTTTTAACTCCTGGTATTATATGTAGACTGGGATATTCTGCTGGTCTGAGTTGACTCTTTTATTCAAGGTCATATTCTAATTACATCATTAGCTGGTACTTGGTAGTAATAACCTCGGTGCCAGGGAGGCTTATCCCCGGGTGTCATGTCCCACCCTGGGGGAAAGGCAATGCATTTACTTGCTGAGTTTGGCTTTGAAACTGGCTACATTTGAACAACAGGGAGGCACTCATGAGTTAACTCTTAGGCACCCTGCAACTCTAGGCCTTGTTCTTATTTCAGGTGCACAGGCTCACTATAACAGTCATTAGTATCAAGGGCTCATTGTTGGACCTTCCTTCTTTTTTGGTCTTTGCCGTTGCACTTGGGGGATTGTTTCTGTTCCTTTAGGGACTGTGATAGGGCTCCCCTGGCTAGGAACTCAGCAATCCCTCAGTTGTTGCTATTAATTGTATCCACTAAGAAAATATCCAAACATTTTTATGTATCCTGGATATGTGCCCAGTAGAACTCCCTGCCAACCATGTGTCCCCTAACAATATCATCTCATGCCAGTATTCCTCCGCTGCCATTGTTGAACCTCTCTGTGATCCAAAACTTCCTGAAAAGTGGAGCTCAATATATTGCCAGGTTCCCTTAATAGTAAAATGGAATATAGCGATGAGTTTAAAGATTAGATATAGAATACATATTAATTTGGAAAAAATTACGGTAAAAATAAATTAGGGTATCAAAAAATTTAAAAATGCAAAAGTTTTGTTTTTGATGTTTTGCCTTCCACCACTGCAATAAGTGTTGCCCTGTATGCAAATTGGCAAGGCAACTACTTCTGTCTTTTCCTCAGTGTCTATGTCCTATCTTTTTATTTTTTGTAATTATTAAGCTTGTCTTCACAAGAGTTTTAGATCACAGTAATTCATATATACAATATACAGTACTCCCACATATCCAACATAAAACCTTTTCCCTTCCACAGCAATAATCTTTTTACATATTCATACTATATTCACTGAAACTGATGTACAGTTATTGAGACAATAGCTTTCAAACTAGGTAACATTTGGTTTTACATTGTGGTTTATATTTTAGATTATACTGTTTTCTAAACTTTTAGTTATCTTATGTCTTACATTATGATTTACATTTTAGCCTATCAGCCCCTATGTATTTTTGGTGTAATTTTACATGTCCTATATCCATCCTTGCATACTCTTGTGAAACACTTCTATTGCCCACACAGTTACATTGGTTCCATCTATTCAATACCTCTTACCCCCTCCCCTTAGGTCCCACAATGACAGTCAATCTTCATTGCTTAAAGGGTCATGTTCAGAGATACTTGCAACAGTGTTGAGGGCTTGACATGCTCAACTGCCCTAATGCACTGGGAGCCACCATTTCTCTCAAGAGATAAATTTCCGTCTATTTGATGGCATCAGTCCTCCCCAGGATGTGGGTATACTTTCACTCTCACTATATGGGTCTCTATCCAATGATATAACCCACTATGGCAAAGTGAGCATTCACATATTCCCTAGGAGCCTGTACTGCATCAGATTATCCCCTTTAAGCATCTTAAACAGGTAACTTTCCTTATTATATTTTTGAAAAGGTTTTCTCAGCATTATACTCTCAAAAAAATACCTGACAATCTCTTATGTTCGCATGTTGCCCCACCCTCCCCCCAATTTCTTGGGCAATATTACCCATCCTCCCATCCCTAGCTCCCCTCAAGCCCACAAAGCCCCACCCAAAGGTAACCTTATGCCCCCATTTTATCCATTCCTTGTACAAATACCTCCAGCTTATCATAGATTTCACCCATGTAGGTGTCAGCTTACATCCTTCCTCTACCCCCCAATTGCCTGTAAGCCTATCATCCAGTCTCTAGCTCTCTGAGGCAGCTTGGTTTATTTACTTCATATCATTGAGGTCATGTAGTATTTGTCCTTCAATACTTGGGTTACTTCACTCGACATAAGGTTCTCAAGATTCATCCATGTTATCACGTGTGTTTGTAGTGTATTCGTTCTTAAAGGTGAGTAGTATTCCATTGTATGTATATACCACATTTTATTTATCCATTCATCTGTTGATGCTCATTTGGGTTGATTCCAACTTTTGGCAATAGTGAACAATGCTGCTATGAACATTGGTGTGCATATATCGGTTTGCGTCCTTATTTTCAGTTATATTGGGTATATACCCAGCAGTGGAATTGCTGAGTCATGTGGCAAATCTATGGGTAGTTTTTTGAGAAACCGCCAGACTGTCCTCCAGAATGGTTGGATCCTTCTGCATTCCCACCAGCAGTGGATGAGTGTTCCCATTCCTCCACATCCTCTCCAGCATTTGTAGTCTTGTGTTTTTTCCATAGCTACCAATCTTATGGGAGTAAGATGGTGTCACATTGTAGTTTTGATTTGCATTTCCCTGACAACTAGAGATTTGGAGCATTTTCTCATGTGTCTTACATTCTTAGTAATTGTATTCAGTTTTTTGTTGGCTTCTTTTGGAGAAATTTTGGATCACAGAAGGGCATAACGTGTGGCTGGGGATTATCACTGTTATGAAGTGCCAGATGGGGGATGTATGGAAGGAGGTTCACATGGAACATACCTATTTGGCATATGAATGTGGTCAAGTTTGATGGGGCATTATGACAGGGGGTGGAGGTTAAAACAATAACCAAAGGAGTATCAAATTCCCATCCTGGGGAACTCTTCCAAATTTTCTAATGGGATAGCAAGAATCCTGAACACAGGGACAACGACTAGTAAAGGAGCATGGACAATTAATGGGCCCTTGATAGTGATGCCTGTACTTATGAACCTTTACTTTTGAAATTGAAAATTAGGCTAGGATTATCATTGTTATGAGGTGCCTAGGAGTTACCTGCTGAGACCCATCTTTTTGCTCAAATGTGACCTATTTCTAAGCTGAACTCAGCATATAACTGCATTAAATTCCCCCCATGGTGGGGCATGTCTCCCAGATTGAGTCTCCCTGGCACTGAGGGATTATTTCCAAGCACCAGCTAGATATGCAACTGGCAAAAAATCTTGGGCAAAGGGGGGAAAAAGTAAAAAATGAATATATATGCTGAGATTTCAAAGTGAGTCAGGACGTCATTACAGTACAGAGGTTATACTTGTGAACATGTCAGCAGGATGTCTCTAACTGCCAAAGTAACTCTTACTTCACATAGTGGAGATATCCAGACATTATAGGCAGGGCTGACAGCTAGGAGTTTTCACCCTACCAATGGGCTCTAGGGAATTTATGCTCACCAGTTTAATATAGTTGTACTCAGTTTTGGTTTCCTTACCCATGGCTCTTCTACCCCTTCTATTTGAACCTATAGTTAGTGCTGCTATAATTGATAGGTTTATGTCTAAGAGAGTTAAATCTTTGGGCTGTCCATTTGCCAGCTGGGTCCTAAATACCAACAGAGTTATAACACTTACTCTCCCTTGTACTCACGAAGGACAACTAACAAGGAGAGGATGATGGGCAATGAATATACTAAGGAATAGAGAGTCTGCAGTTACAAACAATATAGTCCCATCCATCAGACCCATGGGATCTAGACTCCCTGTCAGTTAGAGGTGGAGTTGGCATTACAGTGCCAGAATACTCAGGATTGGGGAATGAATGATGGGCTAGTGTAGACCTACTGGTATTCTAATATAGACATCATGATTCTAGCAATGGAAGAAATTTTATCATTTATGTGGAGATAGTGGCCATTGGAGGTTCTGAGGGAAGAGTGAGGGAAAAAATGTGTAATGTGGGGACCTTTTCAGGACTTGGGAATTATCCTGAATAACTTGCAGTGACAGATACAAGCTACTATATAGTTTGTCATAACTTACAAAAATGCACGGGAGAGAGTGTGAACTACAATGTAAACTATAATCCATGATTTGTGGAAATGCTCCAAAATGTTTTCATCAATTGTAACAAACGTATCACACTAATGAAGGATGTTAATTAATGTGAGAAAATGTGGGAGGAGTTTGGAGAGTATATTTATGTAATCTAAGCATCTTTAAAAAAATTAATTTATTAAAATAAAAATAAATCCTGAAATAAAATGAGTTCTATTAGCATAAATGGGAAAGTAATGCATAACCTACAACTAAATAATTTATAGCAATATTGTGTATGGGAAGTTTAGTATTTAGGTTCTATTTAAACAAAATATATTTTTAATTCTACTACTCAAGTAGTGAATAGATAGGTGTTGCATGTTGATCTCTTTGATGAATTCTAAAAAGAAATATTGGGTTATGTTTGTAACCTAGACTTTTGCTCTGGGTGCATTAGATTATATTGGATTCAGAGGTTTACTTGTTTAAATAATGATTAAAGCTTGACTGGACCATGTCAGTAGGACATTGCATCCTTGCTCCCTTGGTGGGTGGGGACTCAGAGAGAAAGTGACATGGCAAAAGAGTTAGTTGGAGTTTTTGAGCTATAGCCCCAGTAAGTAAAGACACAGAGGATGTTGATTGTGAGGAAAGAGAAAAGGCCCCATGGAATTTTAAAAAGCCATTCAGCTACAGCAGGCCTTGTGGAGTTAGGAGGAGCTGAGCCTGGAGAGAAGCAAGTCCCAGGAAGAGAGGAACCCATGAATCCTGAACCTGGCAAATGTTGGGAACCATCTTGCCCCATTCTTTATGGAGTGGCAACTGTAAGATTCTACCCCAAATACCCTTTGTAAAGCCAACAGATTTCTGATTTTTTCATCAAAACCCCTTCAGCTGACAAATACAATAGATATACATACAAATTGAAAGGCAAGCTTTGGAGCACTAACTCACACTATAAACAAAAGAGATTTTTATTAGATCCAAAAAATGGACAAATAATTGATTCTGGTTGTGTATGTGACATGTGTGTAGGTATGAGTGTTATTAAGAAGATTTAAAGTATAAAGCTGTCTCACTTCGTAGTATCTAAACTTTTGACATGCTTAAAGATTACATAATGTAAAGTAAATGAAAAATCATGAAAATATTTTGAATGGTAATATTGGAATCCATAAGGATGCTAGATATATTGTATTAATAATGGGCATAATACCAAATTTCCTGGGGAAAAATTCTCATGCAATAGGAAATTTAACATGAAGTTTACAGAATAGAATTTGAAATCACTAAATTCATAATCCCATCATGTTCACTGTTGTCAAAGAAATGCTAGAATTAGTAATACTTTTCAACCATTGTATAATGGCAAAAACAAATAGAATTTCCACCTGTGAAGTTCAAAATATGTGTTTTGTATATATTGCTGATGAAAACTTTATTCTCAACCTCATGAGAGTAATTGACTATATATCTAAAATTAAAATTCATAATTTTGGGTGCAATAATATAATTCCAGGAAACCTATCCCTAAGTTAATGTTTTAACCTATCCCTAAGTTTATTTTTCATGGTAATGATTCCTTCTTATAAAAACTTGCCTTTTTATTTATCCTAATGCTAGATTTATATGAAAATTTCAAAGAAAAAAGGAGTAACTTAATCCCAGTATTACCTAATGTTAACATGTTAATAACCGTAATACATTTGTTCCAATTAGGAAATTAACTTTGGTACATTGGTATCTATGCAGCTGCAGATATTTTCATTGTATCATTTTCCATTAATAGCCTTTTCAAAGCTTCTTTATTAATGCAGTTGAAAGTTTACAGATTAAAAAAAAACATGTAAATAATATGTAGTTCCCATATATCCCACACAGACACCCTTTCCCATTATTAGCACTTTGCATTTCAGTGATGACTTTCTCACAATTAGTAAAAAAAATATTATAAATGAATTATTAACTGTAGACCACTGTTTACATGTATACATTATTTTTTTATTATGAAATTTCCAATTAGTCCATTTTTAATTGTTCAATTCATTGATGTATTATTCAGGGTTCTCTAGGGATGCAGAATCAATGAGATATCTATCAATAGTATGTGATTTTATAAGTCTCTCATATGACCATGGGGATGCACAAGTCAATGTTCCACAGGCAGGCTGCAACAAGGGGCTCCAATGAAAGTCCAATGAAGGTTTTTGACAAGTTCTGGGAGATAGTGGCTGACTAAAGGTAAGCTGCGAAATTCTCACTCAAGTCTGGAATCGCCTTCCCTTTTAAGCATTCAACTGGTTTGATAAAGCATCCCTCATTGCTGATGGCTAGCACCCTGACTGATGTAACTGTAATCAGCTATCTATGATTTGCCACTACACTAAAGTCAATGGTGACAAGGCCCCAAAATGCCCTTTTAATACAGTTTTCTCAGGGCTTGCTTGAACAAACAATTGTTCACAATTACCTAAGTTGACACAATGGTCTAACCATCACAGCCCACCCCTTCTCAACTCAGCAACCATACACATTACCTTAAACCATACTTTGTCTCTAAGTAAAAACAATAGCAGACATCACGTATATATATATATATATATATATATATATATATATATATATATATATATATATTTGCCTCACAATGTTCAATTCTCCTCTGTACAACTGGAAACACAATTATTTTATGCAGAATTGGATGCAAGTTCTTGGATAATATTGACTCTAAAACTTGACATCCTCAAATATGAAATGAAACTGATAAAACTTGTTATATAAGGGAAAATTTGGGGGAAGGAGACAAAGACATTCATTTTGTGTCAATATACAATCATCAACATAATGAAACAAGGAAGAAATATTCATGACAATTATGGTGCCCATTTCTGTAACTGGCTACATGGTCAAAGTTCATATTTCTCACTACCTTCTTCCAATACCCCATTCCATATTTCCATTAACCTCAGCAAGCACTTCAGCTGGCTGTGGTTCTTTGCCTGGTGGGGTGACCCAATCTCTCATTCCTGAAGATTCTGGGCCATTATTAGTCCTGCATCGATTGGGTTGTAATTTTCTTTTCACATTAATGATAGGAAATGGCAGTACTAGGAGATGCCCTAGAGGATCTTCTGTATTCCAGGCAGTCTATTCTTTACACTCATTATGTAGATACAGTCCTATTTCCCCTTGATAGGATCAATCACCCCAGCCAGTACAGTAATTTCCTTCTTTGACTGTTGATTGAGGGGTAAGAAGAGCCCAAAGAGTCCAGGTGGAAGTTTTAACTTCCAGTTCAATGGAATCATTGCTGTGTTCTGTGGTGACAGCACTCCTCCTTTTGGGACTTAAACTTGTAGACCAGCAGAGCCTGAGGTTGCAGGGACATGAAGCCAAAATTTTCCTAGTGAGCCACTAGGGATAATAGTGAATGGGGCTACTCCCATTTCCACCCCTTGAGTCCTGGACCTATGGATCCTGTTTATGGGAGAAACAGCACCATAGAGTGGACACTGATTAAGAGCATACAGTCCCCTGGAGAACATTGCCCCCTCCGCAAGGTGTTGTTCCCTACTTGGCAATATAGTTGAGTCTTCAAAAGGCCATTCCACCATTCTATTAATCCAGGTACTTCAGGGTTATGGAGAACATGGTAAGACCAGTGAATTAATTGGGCTTGTACCCATTTCCACACATCATTTGCTGGGAAATGGGTTCCTTGTTTGGAAACAATGCTGTGTGGAATGCCATAGTGGTAGATAAGACATTTGGTAAGTCCTGAGATGGTAGTTTGTGAAGAAGCACTGCTTGCAGGAAATCCAAATCCATACCCAGAGTATGTGTCTATTCCAGATAAAACAAATCACTGCCCCTTCCATGGTGGAAGTGGTCCAATGTAGTCAACCTACCACCAGTTATCAGGGAGGTAACTTCAAGGAATGATGCCATATTGGGGCCTGAGTGTGGCCCAATATGGCTGCTGGCAGATTGAGCACTCCACAGTGACTGTAGCCAAGTCAGCCTTGGTAAGGGGAAGTCCATGTTGCTGAGCCCATGCATAACCTCCATCCTTACTTCCAAGGCCATTTTGTTCATAAGCCCATTGGGCAATGACAAAAGTAGATGGAGAAAGTGGTTGAGCATTAGCCACAGAGAAGGTCATCTTAACCACCTGATTATTAGAGGTCACCCTCTGGTGAACATTCATGTGACACACAAATATTTTCATGTTTTTTGCCCACTCAAAAAGGTCTATCCATATACCTCTTCTCCAGACCTCTTTGTCACCAATTTTCTAATTATGTTACTTCCAATTACATGACCATCCAGCCAAACCATTGGCAACAGCACCTGAATCAATGTACAAATGCACCTCTGACCATGTCTTCTTCTAAGCAAAATGAACAACCAGGTGCACTGCTTGAAGTTCTACCCACTGCAAGGATTTGCCCTCCTCGCTCTCCTTCAGGGATGTCCCAGAAAGGAGCTGCAGTGCTGGAGCTGTCCACTTTCGGGTGGTACCTACATATCATGCAGAACCATCTGTAAGCCAGGCCTGAGTTTTCTCTTCCTCAGTCAACTGATTGTAAGGGACTCCCCAAGAGGCCAAAGCTGTGGGCTGGGAAAGAGAAGGTAACATGGCAGGAGTGGTGACCATGGGCTTTGAGCTACTTCATCATGTAACTTATTTTTGCCTTCAGTATCTTCTTGAGACTTATCTCATATACACCACTTCCACTTTCTTATGGAGTGCTTCTGTGCAAGCCCAACCTTATGGATTGGTGGGTCAGACAATACCCAGCTCATCATAGGCAACTTAGACCTCACGGTAACTTGATGGACTATGGGTAAGCATTCATTCTCTACTAACGCCCAGTAGCAGGCCAAAAGCTTTTTCTCAAAAGGGATTAGTTATCCGCAGAAGATGACAGCGCTTTGCTCCAAAATCCTAATGGTCTGCATTGTGATTCCCATATAGGGGTCTGCAAAAGACTCCAGACAGCATCTCTATTTACCACTGAAACTTCCAGTACCATTTTATCAGCAGGATAGTATGGTCCATGTGGTAGTTCAGCTTGCACAGCAGCCTGGACCTGATGCAGAGTCTATTCTTGTTCTGGTCTCCAATAAAAACTAGCATCATTTCTGGTAACCCAGTAAATGGGCCAGAGTAGCACACCCAGATGAGGAAAATGCTTTCTCCAAAATTCATAGAGACCACCTAAGCACTGTGCCCTTTTGTCATAGAAGGATCCAGATGCAACAGCTTATCCTTCACTTTAGAAGGGCTATCTCAAAATGCCCCACACTACTTGATACCTAGAAATTTCACTGAGGTGGAAGGACTTTGAAATTTAGTTGCATTTATCTTCCATTCTCTCCCACACAAATGCCTTACTAATAAGTCGAGAGTATTTGCTAATTCTTTCTTACTATGTCCTATTGGCATGATATCCTCAATATAATGGATCAATGTGATATCTTGTGGGAGGTAGAGATGATCAAGATCCATGCAGACAATATTATGACATAGGGCTAGAGAGTTGTTATACCCCTGAGGCAGGACAGTGAAGGTATACTGTTGTCCTTGCCAGCTGAAAGCAAACTGTTTCTTGTGATCCTTACTAATAGCAATTGAGAAAAAATCATTTGCCAAATCAATACGTGCATACCAAGTACCAGGGCACATGCTGATTTGCTCAAATAATGACAGCACATCTGGGAAAGCAGCTGCAATTGGATTCACCACCTGCTTAAGTTTATGATAATCTACTGTCATCTTCCAAGATCCATCTGTTTTCTGTACAGGCCAAATAGGTGAACTGAGTGGGGACGTGGGGATTACCACTGCTGCATCCTTCAAATCCTTGATGGGGCATTAATTTCTTCAATCCCTTCTGGAATCTGATATTGCTTTTGATTACTATTTTGCTAGGTAGGGACAATTCTAGTGGCTTCCACATGGCCTTTCCAACCGTACTAAGCCTCATTCCAAAAGTCAGGTATCCAATATGGGGATTCTGTCAGTTACTGAGTATGTCTATCCCAATTATGCATTCTGGGACTGGGGAAATAACCACAGAATGGGTCCAGGTACACATTGGATGAACTGTAAGATGGGCCTGACCTCAAACTCCATTAATCACCTGACCTCCATAAGCCCCTACTCTGACTGCTGGACCATAGTGATGTTGGGTCTCCTGGAATTGTCACTTCTGAGACATTGTCTAATAATCCCCAAAATATCTGATCATTTCCTTTTCCCCAATGCTCAGATACTCTAGTAAAAGGCCACAGAACTCCTTGGGGAATGGTGGGAGGAAGATTAAGAGTATAAATTTTGGGCAGTTTAACAGGATTCTTCCCCAAGGAGAACTGGCCTCCTCCTCATCCAAGGAGCTTTTGGTCTGTAATCTGTCTCAATTCTTGGGATTGATTAAGGGGCCGTGATTCTCTGTATCTTTAATTTGAGTTAGGGTTTTGTTCACTTGATGTAGAACTCTTGTGTTTATATAGATCCTGAAGATATTTAGTAGACTGCCCATCTATTTCACTTCTAGGTACCCATGATGTATTAGCCAATTCCATAATTCTATGTGACTCATACTATTTTGAGTGTTTTATTGAATCTGCTTTTCATTGCAGTAGTCATGCCCACCTTGACTTTGGCAATTGACTGCCAATATTTGACTTTTACCAGACTGACATCTCGTTATCCCCACAATATTTAAGGATTCTAATTCCATCTCAGCCGTCCTGTGATGGTTAGGCTATTGTGTCAACCCAGCCAGGTAATTTTGCTCAGTTGTTTGGTCAAGAATGCACTAGGCTTCCTGTAATACATGGGCATTTATGGACTTTAGTCACCATTGAATTTACTACGGTGGTAAATCATAGATAGCTGGTTTTAATTACATCAGTCAGGGAGATTGCCATCAGAAATGCGTGATGCTTAACCCAGTCAGTTGAATTCCTTAAAAGGGGAAGTGATTCCAGCATTGACAGAGAATTTTCCAGCTTGTCTTTGTATAGCCAATATCTCCCAGAACTCGTCAAGAATCTTCAATGGACTTTCATTGTAGCTCCTGCAGTACCTGGACTTGTGCATCCCCACAGCTGTGTGAGAGACTCTGATAAATCTCCTTCTATCAACAGATATCCTTTGTTTATCCTGTTTACCTAGAGTACCCTGTCTAATACAGCTTGGTACCGGAAGTGGTTCTTGAGGAATGAAGTCTTAAACATGGGGTGTTTGAGGTAATTCAGGGATTTTTGCAATTAGCTGTCTACCGTAATTGGACTCAAGGGTACTGATGACTCCCTTTCCAATCACAAAGAGACTGCTAACAGTCCATGACATGAGTTGGCAGTTGAGATACACAAAATAGCACCACTGGATACTCCTACTTCCATGCTTATAAGAAGCAAGGATCTGGGTGAGTATGTTTGCAACACCTTAACAGAGTTTTGTGGAGTCAAATGGTATAATGATGTTGGCTGGCTCCTCCAAGATACTCTGAATACTGTTACAAAAGTAAAAGGTGAGTTGAAGGCTTCAAATTTGAAACTTAAATACCGAATGGATGATGCAAAAATTTCTATGTGTGCTCTGAAAGAAAATCTTGTCTCCTTTAGCCACAAGCTCGAAATATCTGAGAACCAACGTCTGACTCTTATTGTATGAGTAGTGGAGTTACAAGGAAACTGAAATCTTAGCCCCTCAGGGTTTCTGCAGTTAAAGTGAGAGCATTGATTGGAAAACAGTGGAATCCAGAGAGCAGGGATGGACACATATGGGATGATGATGATATTGATGGAAACATTGGTACTCTGAATTCTGCTGAGACTTTACCAAATAAGCCTGCCATGGTCTGCCCTGTCCAGACCACACCTTGTCAAATTAGTATCATCCAGCCTCCAGCCTACTTCAGGGAGTCTGAAACAACTTCCAGCCTTGAGGTTAGTACCAGTCAAACTGCAACCTTCCCTGCCAAGCCTCTGGCCTGCCCCAGGTTGTCTTGACCTCCTCCCAGACCTGAGACATATACCAGCATGCAACTCTAGCATGCACTGTCAAGCCTCCAGTCTGCCCTGAGGAAATTGCCTTCCTACTCATGCCTGAAGAGATTAATCCTGTCACAACGGAAGAAAATGCAAGAGAATGCCCTGAGGTCAATAGCTTGCAAGACATTTCTAATCCATCTCCTTACACACCTCCTCCACCTCTCTTTTCTTTGAGACCTATTATTAGACTAAAATCACAATAAGCCCCCAAAGGTGAAATACAAGTGTGACCCATGAGGAAGTAAGGTATACACAGAAAGAAATGTATGAGTTTTCCAACTTACATAGACAGATATCACGGCAATATGTGTGGGAATGGATACTAAGGGTATGGGATAATGGTGGAAGGAATATAAAGATGGATTAGGCTGAATTTTTTTATATGGACCCACCAATCAGAAATTCTTGATTCAGTGCAGTAGCTTGAGAGGTTAGGTAGGGCTGTAACAGTTTGTTTGGGTGCCTGATTGAAAGATGGGTGAAAAGATGACCTAGCACGTCTGAGGTAGAGATGTGTGATTTGCCTTGATACACAGTAGAAGAGGGAATTTGAAGGCTTAGGGAGATTGGAATGTTAGAATGAATTTACCATTTGAGAGCTGCCCACCCACCCCAGGAATGTCCAGAGGACACACCTTTAACAAGGACTGTGAGGAAAACATTTGTAAGACTAACTCCATCTTCCTTGAAGAGCTCTATGGTTGCTCTTCTCTGTAGTCCAGATATTACTGGAAGGAGGGCTGAAATGAAATTAGAATACTTAAACATTATGGGGATGATTGGATGTTGGTCTGGTAAAAGTCAACTATCGGCAATTAATCGCCAAAGTCAAGGTGGATGTGGCTACCACAATGAAAGGCAAATTCAAAAAAAACTCTCAAAATAATCTGAATAGTGTAAAGCTATGGCATTCGCTAGTACATCATGGGGTACCTAGCAGTTAAATAGACAGGCAGTCTACTAAATTTCTTCAGGATCTGTATAAACAGAAGAGTTCTGGGTCAAATGAATGAAATCTTAACTCAAAGAATCAGGGCCTTTTAATCAATTCCCAGACTAGAGACAGTTTGAAAACCCAGAGCCCCTTGTATCAGGAGAAGGCCAGGTCTCCTTAGGGAAGGATCCTGTTAAACTGCCCACAATTTATACTCTTAATCTTCCTCCCACCGTTCCCCAAGATCTAATGCCTTCTACCAGAGTAACTGTACATTGGGGAAAATGAAATGATCAGATATTTTGGGGATTATTAGACACTGGTTCAGAGGAGACATTATTTCCAGGAGACCCTAAATGTAAGGGTGGTCCACCAGTCAGAGTAGGGGTTATGGAGATCAGGTTATTAACGGAGTTTAAGTTCAGGTCCATCTCACAATTGGTCCAGTGGGTTCCCAGACCCATTCTGTGGTTATTTTCCCAGTTTCAGAATGGATAATTGGTATAGACTTATTCCGTAACTGGCAGAATCCCCACATTGGATAACTGACTTGTGGAGTGAGGTTCTATTTTGTTTGGAAAGGTCAAGTGGAAGCTACTAGAACTGCCCCTAGGAAAATAGTAAACTGAAAGCAATACTCGATTCCTGGAGGGATTGCAGAAATTAGTGCCACCATCAAGGATTTCAGGGATGCAGGGCTGGTGATTCCCACCACATCTCTATTCATCTCACCTATTTGGCTGTACAGAAAACAGATGGATCTTGGAGGATGACAGTAGATTATCATAAACTTAAGCAGGTGGTGAATCCAATTGCAGCTGCTTTCCCAGGTGCGCTATCATTGCTTGAGCAAATTAACATATCTCCTGGTACCTGATATGCAGCTGTTGATTTGGCAAATGACTTTTTCTCAATTTCTATTAGTAAGGATCACCAGAAACACTTTCCATTTAGCTGGCAAGAACTGTAGTATACCTTCACTGTCCTGCCTCAGGGATATATTGACTCTCTAACCCTATGTCATAATATTGTCTCTAGGGATCTTGATCATCTCTCCCTTCTACTAGACATCATACTGGCCCATTATATTGATGATATCATGTTGATAGAACCTAGTAAGCAAAAGGTAGTGCAGACTCTAGACTTATTAGTAAGGTATTTGTGTGAGAAAGGATGGGAGATAAATCCAACTAAAATACAAGGTCCTTCCACCTCAGTGAAATTTCTAGGTGTCCACTGGTGTGGGTCATGTCAAGATATTTCTTCTAAAGTGAAGGAAAAGCTTTTACAGCTGGATACTCCTGTGACCAAAAAGAAAGGCACAAAGCTTAAGTAGTCTCTTTGAATTTTGGAGACAACACATTCCTCATTTGGGTGTGCTACTTTGGCCCATTTACTGGGTGACCAAAAAAGATGCTAGTTTTGACTGGGGACTGGAACAAGAAAGGGCACTGCATCATACCCAGACTGCTGTGGAAGCTGAACTACCACTTGGACCATTTGATCCAGCAGATAAAATGGTACTGGAAGTTTCTGTGGTATATGGAGATGAACTCTGGAGTTTTTGGTAGGCCCCTATAGGAGAATCACAATGTAGACCCTTAGTATTTTGGAGCAAAGCACTGTCATCTTCTGCGGATAACTAATCCCTTTTGAGAAAAAGCTTTTGGCCTGCTACTGGGCGTTAGTAGAGAATGAATGCTTACCCATAGTCCATCAAGTTACCATGAGGTCTAAGTTGCCTATGATGAGCTGGGTATTGTCTAACCCACCAATCCATAAGGTTGGGCTTGCACAGAAGCACTCCATAAGAAAGTGGAAGTGGTGTATATGAGATAAGTCTCAAGAAGATACTGAAGGCAAAAATAAGTTACATGATGAAGTAGCTCAAAGCCCATGGTCACCACTCCTGCCATGTTACCTTCTCTTTCCCAGCCCACAGCTTTGGCCTCTTGGGGAGTCCCTTACAATCAGTTGACTGAGGAAGAGAAAACTCAGGCCTGGCTTACAGATGGTTCTGCATGATATGTAGGTACCACCCGAAAGTGGACAGCTCCAGCACTGCAGCTCCTTTCTGGGACATCCCTGAAGGAGAGCGAGGAGGGCAAATCTTTGCAGTGGGTAGAACTTCAAGCAGTGCACCTGGTTGTTCATTTTGCTTAATAGAAGACATGGCCAGAGGTGCATTTGTACAGTGATTCATGGGTTTTTGAAATTGTTTGGCTGGATGGTCAGGTAATTGGAAGGAACATAATTGGAAAATTGGCGACAAAGTGGTCTTGGGAACAGGTATGTGGATTGACCCTTCTGAGTGGGCAAAATCATGAAAATGTTTGTGTCCCACATAAATGCTCATCAGAGGGTGACTTTGGAAGAGGAAGATTTTAATAATCAAATGGGTAAGATGATCCACTCTGTGGCTAATGCTCAGCTTATTTCCCCAATCACTCCTGCCATTTCCCAGTGTTCTCATGAACAAATTGGCCATGGAGTTAGGGATGAAGGTTATTCATGGACTCAGCAACATGGACTTCCCCTTACCAAGGCTGACTTGGCTGCAGCTACTGTGGAGTGCCCAATCTGCCAGCAGCAGAGACCTACACTCAACACCTGATATGGAACCATTCCCCGAGGTGACCAGTGTGCTACCTTGTGGAAGGTTGACTACATTGGACCACTTCCACCAAGGGGTAGAGGTTTATTTTAACTGGAATACACACTTACTCTGGATATGTGTTTGCATTTCCCAGCAATGCTTCTTCCAAAACTACCATCCGTGGACATAATGAGTGTCTTATCTACTGCCATGACATTCCACGCAGCATTGCTTCCAAACAAGGAAACCTTTGCACAGCAAATGATGAGCAGGAATGTTCAATCTCATGGAATGCACTGGACTTATCGCATTCCCTATCACCCTGAAGCAGCTGGATTGTTATAATGGTAGAATGGCCTTTTGAAGATTCAATTATGGTGCCACTAGGTGGCACTATCTAGCAGAGCTAGGGCAATGTTTTCCAGGAGGCTGTGTATGCTCTAAATCAGCATTCACTCTATGGTACTGTTATTCCCATAACCAGGATCCATGGGTCCAGGACTCAAGGGGCGGAAATGGGAGTGGCCCCATTCTCTATTACTATTATTCTAGTGGCCCCTAGAACCCACCAGGAAAATTTTTGCTTCCTGTCCCTGCAACCTCAAAGTCTGCTTGTCTACAGGTTTTAGTCCCAAAAGGAGGAGTGCTATCACCACAGAACATAGCAATGATTCCATTGAACTGGAAGTTAAAACTTCCCCCTGGACACTTTGAGCTTCTCTTACCTCTGAGTCAACAGTCAAAGAAGGGAATTACTGTACTGGCTGGGGTGATTGATCCTATCAAGGGGAATTAGGACTGTATCTACATAGTGGGTACAAGGAAGAGTTTGCCTAGCATACAGGAGATACTCCGGGGCATCTCCTAGTACTGCTGTGTCCCATGATTAAAGTCAATGGAAAATTGCAACAACACAATCCAAGTAGGAATAACAATGACCCAGCATGTTCAGGAATGTGAGTTTGGGTCACCCCACCAGGCAAAGTACTATGGCCAACTTAAGTGCTTGCTGAGGTAATGGAATCATTGAATGGGTAGCGGACATAGGTAGTGATAAATATGAACTTTGACAACGTGACCAGTTACAGAACTGAGGACTATAATGGTCATGAATCTTTCTTTTTTGTTTCATTATGGTGATTGTGTATGTACACAAAATGAAATTCTTTGTCATCTTCCCCAAACTTTCCCCGTGTCATATAATGAGTTGTATCTGTTTCATGTCTCAACATTTAAGGATGTCACATTTGAGAGTCAATATTACCCAAAAACTTGCATCCTATTCTGTATGGAATTAATGCATTTCTGGTTGTATGCAGAAGCATACATATATTCATGCCTGCTATTATTTTTATTTAGAGACTAAGTATGGTTTAAGGTAATTTGTATGATTGCCAAGTTGACAATAATGGACTGTGATGGTTAGGCTATTGTGTCAACTCGGCCAGGTAATTATGCTCAGTGATTTGGTCAAGCAAGCATTGGGCTAACTGTAATACATGAGCATTTATGGACTTTAGTCACCACTGACTTTACTGCAGTAGTAAACCTTAGATTGCTGGTTATAATTGCATCAGTCAGAGAGATTGCCAACAGCAATGAGTGAAGATTAACCCAATCAGTTGAATGCCTTAAAAGGGGAAGTGATTCCAGCATTGACAAAGAATTTCCCAGTTCATCTTTGGACAGCAAACATTTCCCAGAACTCATCAAGAATCCTCATTGGACTTTCATTGGAGCTCCTGGTTTACCACTGCAGTAAAGTCCATGGTTACAAAAGCCCATAAATGTCCTTGTATTATAGCTAGCCCAGTGCTTGCTTGACCAAACAACTGGGCATAATTACCTGACTGAGTTATCACAATAGCCTAACCATCACAATTGGTGTTAATTACAAGCCCAATATATTACTATCAACATTACTTCTATTAGTCAGCCAAAGGGATGCTGATACAAAATACCAGAAATTCATTGGTTTTTAAAAAGGATATTTATTTGGCGTAAAAGCTTACAGACACTAGGCCAGAAAGCATGTTACTTCCCTAACCAAAGTCTATTTTCACGTGTTGGAGCAAGATGGCTGTCAAATTCTGCAAGAGTTCAGGCTTCCTGAGTTCCTCTGGGCGTAGCACCTGTTTTCTGCACAAGGTCAGCTGTAGACTATCAGTTGAATGGCTCTGTCACTTTCCCCATGGCTCCAACTTAATACTTCAGCATCCAACTCCAACATCAAAATTCCAACATTAAGAACCCTCGACTCTGTCCTTTGCCATGCCTTTTACCAGCGAGTCCTAACCCATCAAGGTGTGGAGGTTCAATGCCTTAATGACATGGCCCAATGAAAACCTCAATCATGCCCAAGTACAGACCAGATTACAAACATAATCCAATATCTATTTCTGGAATTCATAACTATATCACATCGATGCACTCTACCCTCTGAATTCCAAAAATGACATAATATTTGATAAAACCTTAAATCAGTAATAATGCAAGTACTAATCACACTAGTACTAATACTACTACATCATATGACAATTAATTTAAAGAAATACAGTTTGTCTTGTGGCAAAATTCTGTCTGTTTTGAACCTCTGAAACTTACAAAACAATTCATCTACTTCCAATACACTAACAGACAAAGGATAAACGTTTTCATTATAATAAGGAGAAATTAGGAAAGGAACATGAGTCGCTGGTCCTCTACAGTTCAGTAAGCCTGCAGGACATCCTCCATTCGATTTCAGTCTGAAGGTCATTCTTAAGATGATGGTTTCTTCTGCTTGGTGCCTTATGGGAATGTACCTGTTCCACGTGCTGGCCCAATGGCCATTTTCTTGGTTCCACACTCATCAACTATCTGGGCATCAACCAAACTCCAGACCTCACCCTCCAAAAGTTTTGGGGTGACTGCCACACCTTCCCCAATCTTTGTGTTGTCTTAACCCCCTAGTACACTGATGTGAAGACAACATTCCCCCTAAGTTTTGGCATACAGTCTCAAACCTCTCAGAGCAATGAATTGACCACCTGGCCTTCTCTAACCTTTGGCATACAGGTTCAACTCTCCCAGACCAAGGAGTTAATCATCAGGCCTTTCCTAACCTTTAGGGGACAGGTCTACCCCTCTCAGACCTGTGGCATGCTGACATTAACCACCCAAATCTTTGGGGAATATGTGCCACCCTCTCTGCACCCTTGAGCAGCAAAACTCTCCCAGAATATTGGGCAGGAACATCCATTCACTTCAATTGCTGGGGCAAATTCACCCTCTCTGTACATATGGGTGGGGTTCCTCTCTTGATCCAAGGTGATTCTTAAATCCAGATCTCAGTTGCCATGGTTTTCCTCTGGAAGTTGTTTCCTCTTCAATCTCTACTTTTATTCCAGGCTGACAGTGGTTTTTACAGCTCTCTCAAAAAGCTTATTGGTTTAGCATGCAAGAAGCCAGGGTTCAAGTCATCAAATAGTAAGACTTTCCACAAGTCTCTCAACGATAACTGCATCTTCAATCCTGATTTACAAGTTCCAAGTGTAGTTAAGTCCTCCAATGTGGCTCTTTCTTCTAGGCTTTTGATTTCCAGAGGCTTGGAATTTCCAGAATTAGTTTCTGTTTTTATTGTGCCGGAGAGTTCAATCCTCCATATATCTCTCTCATCTAGCATTTTGTTATAAGCTGCAAGCAGAAGCCAAGCTGCATCCTCTAGATTTAATTTGGAAATTTCTTCAGCTAAATTCCTTGGCTCACCATTTTCAAATACTGCCTTCCAAAAAACACCAGGAATTAATCTTGCTAAGTTCTCTGCAACTTTAAAACACAGAAAGCCTTTCCACCAGTTTCCAATAATAGTTTCATCATTTACTTCTAAGACATTATAACAAGTCTCTTAACATCCCTATTGCTATAAACAGTCTCTTCAAAGCTATCTAGGCCTTTACCATCAAGCATCTCACAATTCCTCTAAAAAATACCCTTTACCTATTTATAAAACTGTTCTAACATTTTGTAATTACAAAAGCATTTCCCCACTCCTTAGTACCGAATTATGTATTAGTCAGCCAAAGGTGTGCTGAAGCAAAATACCAGAAATTCATTGGTTTTTATATAGGGTATTTATTTGGGGTAGGAGTTTACAGGTACCAGGCCATAAAGCATAATTTACTTCCCTCACCCAAGTCTATTTTCATGTGTTGGAGCAAGATTGCTACTGACATCTGCAAGGGTTCAGACTTCCTGGGTTCATCTGGGCTTAGAGCCTCTATTTTTCTCCACAAGGTCAGCTGTAGACTATGAGGCTCTCTAGGCTTTGCCTCTCTCCACAAGGTCACCTATAGACTATCAGCTGAATGGCTCTGTCTCTTTCCATGGTGCTTCAGCTTAAGACTTCATCATCAAACTCCAGTATCAAAGCTCCAATATTAAGTAACCTCAACTCTGTCCTTTGCCATGCCTTTTACCTGTGAGTCCCCACCCACCAAAGGATGGAGTCTCAATGCCCTAATGACATTGCCCAATCAAAGCCCCAATCATAACTCAACCACGCTCAGCTACATACTAGATTACAAACATAATATAATATCTATTTTTGGAATTCTATAACTATATAAAATTACTATATTATCCATTACCCAAATTTTTCATTTCCCTAAACAAAAATACCATTACAACTTAGCATCATCTTCCCATTTACCACTCACCCAGCCCTGGTAATCTGTATTCTAGTTTCTGACTTCAAGAATTATTTAATGTAACAGACCATGTAATATTTGTTCTTTTTTCCCTGGAATATTTTGCACACTATCCATGTTGCACTGTGTATCAGAACTTCATCCCTTTTTACAGCCTAGTAATATTTCACTGTACATGATATCACATTGTGATTACCCATTCATCTGTTGAGTGGCATGTAGCTTGCTTCAACCTTTTGGAAATTGTGAATAATTCCATATGTACATAATTGTGCAAGTATCTGAGACCCTGTTTTCAATTCTATTATGTAATTACCTAAAAGAGAGTTCCAGGTCATATCAACAATATTCTCTTTTGTTATACAAAGATTCAACATAGGGCACCACAATAAATTTAGCTATCATATTTCCTAATTGCTCTTGGCCAGTAAAAGTTTGTATAGTATGCTGTTTTTCAGTGGACTATTCTATAAATGGAAATTGGATCAAAGAGATCGAAAACTCTCTTCATATTATCCATGCCTGCAATTATGAGCTTCCTAGTCATTGAACACTGCAGAGAGTGAGATGTTGATATTTCCAACTATAATTGCATTTGTCCAACTCAATTATCGATTCCATCAGCTGGAGTTTGGAGAATTGAGCCCTCATGGCTATGCAATATCAATCTTTTAAAATAATATATTATTATTTATTTTTAAAAGATACATTGATCATTCAAAATGTTACATGAAAAAAATATAGAAGGTTCCCATATACCCCCCTCCTACACCCCACCTTTTTCCATATCAACAACTTCTTTAATTTGTGTAGTATATTCATTGCATTTGATGGACACATTTCGGAGCACTGCTACACAGCATGGATTATCAATATCAATCTTTATTACTAATAATCTTCATTTGGTGAAATATACTTTGTTCTAAAATAATATTGAAACTTACTTTTGGTCTATGTCTTCATGGTTTATATTTATCCAAATCTAACTTTTTACCCTTCAATGCAGTTAAATTTAAAGTGGCTTTCTTGAAAACAGCTTACAATTAGAATAATTGATTCATCAAATAACTTTTTAAAGTTTTCAGTTTATATTGCTTTCTTGTAGTTATAAGAATAAGGGAAAATTTTTCTCAGATTTCTATGTAATCAAGGTGAGCAGTATCTTTTTCTGTACAAGCTGAAAA
Source organism: Dasypus novemcinctus (assembly GCF_030445035.2). Taxonomy (NCBI): domain Eukaryota; kingdom Metazoa; phylum Chordata; class Mammalia; order Cingulata; family Dasypodidae; genus Dasypus; species Dasypus novemcinctus. The sequence goes on along the minus strand of NC_080691.1, from coordinate 55,807,739 downwards.
CTGAAGACATTCCAAGTTTCTACAGGTGATTGTAGAAACACATTATGTTACAAGTAATATTGGAAAACCAATATGCATCAAAATCAATGAATATCTGATACCCTTTTAAAAGGGTACAATCTCAAATAGTTATTCTGAGAGAAAGAATCTAAACAAATGTACACACTGTACAATTTACATTGTACAACACTAATGAAGGATGTTAATATGGGTTTGGGAGTGGGGCATATGGGAAGCCCCTACATTTTATGAAACATTTATGTAATCTAAGTACCTTTTAAAAAAATAAAGTATATGAAAAAGAGAAAAAGTACATACTGTACAATTTAATTCACATAAATTCTGGAAGATGCAGATAAAATAATATCAGTCATTGATTTTGGGCAGAGTAGGAGAAGGCCTGGAGGAAGGCATTGGAGGCCAGAAGTAAGGGATTAAAGATTTATGAGAGGAAACTTTGGAGGCTGTTGATTTTGCTCACTATGATTATGATTAATAGGTTCATAATTTTGTCACTATTTACCAAACTGGAAATAAAAATGAATGCAGTTTACTGCATGCAAATTATATCTCAATGTTATTGCAAATAAGCACGTGAATGTATTTTTATAGAAGAAGCAATAGAAAGAAATGGCAAGAAATGTCAGGGACTCCTGCAAATTCATCTACAAGAACCCTGGTAATCCATACGTTCATTTAGTAAATACTAGAATAAAGAAGATGTGTGTGTTTATAAAGATAAGTTTTCTGAAAACCTCACTCAAAATGTCACATTCTATTTTGTTACTGCATATGGGGAGCAGTCGTGTCCAAGGTTGAGGAGCACAGGCCCAGACACTGGGGCTCTTTCTCACCTGATCATATCATACAATTCCTATATGTTTCTGTTTGGAGATTAACATTTGTAAAATGGAGGTAATATTGCCCCCAACTTCACATGTTTTGTGGGCTTTTGTTTTAAAACGTATACCATCATATCAATATTATAATATTAAATTCTTTGTTTATATATTTACTTCCATATGTGAAGCACCATACTAGGTCATATATTATGCTCATTCTAATAGTCAGTACATTACGAATGTTCTCTTGCTCTTTCATTTAGCCTAAATGTTTGTTGAAAACTACATGTTGTATAAGGTAGTAGATATGTGCTGTGTTATTTCCTTTAGTATTCATTTTTATTATAAATCATTTTCTTGCTTTTATATGATCAAACCTTACCTTCTCCGAGGCCTTTATTGTGGGGGTTACATGAGTGTAATCAGAGCTAACTTGGAGTTTACTATTACCATATATAACTGAGTTGAACTTTATTCTGCTCTGGCATCAATATATTAGTTTCCTCTACTGATATCTTGTTTTTCTCTGTCTCTTTGCCTTGGATTTGTATTAGTGCTCTCTACAGAGAGAGGTCCCCCCTTTCAGCTCTCCTAGTTGAATCCTACCCTCATGTTTACTTGATGACTCTCATGTAGTGGAGGAGGTTCGGCCTACCGGTACATTCTCTGATCTTCTGACTGAGCCTTACTCTTAGGCAGGCTTTGTGAAACTGAGTCTGGGCTGTGACTCCCTATGTGTCCCTACCCCTCCAAGTCAGATGCTTTTGGGGGACTACCAAGGATTCCTGCTGCAGAGGATAGAGTGTTGTTTGTCCCATCACTTCCCTCCAGCAACTGAAATAGTTTCCTCTCAACAGTATTTTCAGCTGCTCATGTTGGTCTTTTTTCTGGAGATAATTCTTATATTCCAGAGGGAAGACAGAGGCAGTGCTTAGAGATGTTAGATGGTAGAATTTATTATCTTCCCAATTTCTACAGGACTTCACCAGTAGGATACAGAGTGTAGAATACAGTGGAGTTGCAGAGGCAGGGGTTAGTGCACTTTAGCAGTGGCTGCTGTTTCTCTCCCTCAGACACCACCTGCACAGGAAGGTGGAGGCCCTTTTGTGGATTCTCCCTAATTCTGGAGGAAAACTCTGCAAATTTGTAGGAATCAATCAGCACATGTGACCATTGGGAGGCCCACACTCTTCTGCCTTGACTACATCTGGTCTTTTTATTTTCATTATATTTTTAAATTTCTTGAAATATATCACTCATATATAAACATGCAGTATTTAGAAATTGATTGCACGTTCTAGTTTCATCATTTAGCAAAGTAAATCCCCATCTGTGGGCATCTCTTCCATGTCATCTAAGGCCTGGGTCTTGTTTCTCCCTGCAGGCAACTGCCTCTTTCCAGCTTACAAGTCTGTGGTTTGTCCAGTAACTTCAATTACCTGATGGGCTGAATTTAATCAGTTACTTTGCAGTTTGTGCAGTTTCTGTTCCTGTCATTGTAGTAATAATAAAGGCCAATTTTTCTGAGTGTCAGAGCTTCCTTCTAACCGCTAGAAAGTAGCAACAGTCCTAACATACATTAGTAGCTGAGTAGATAAATGCCTTGGGGTATATGCACATGTGTGACAATACGAGGAATACTGCTCAGCATTAGAATACTGAATGCTTGGGACTCATAACGATATGGGTGGATTACCAAAATTATACTGAGTGAAAGAATGGAAATTAAAAGTGCATCCTATATGATTCAATTTGTATAAGTCTGAAAGACACAGTCTAATCCAATGTAATATAAAGAAAATAGTTACCTGGGTGCACTGTGGGAGGTTGGAAGAAGTGGGAGGGAGGAATTACAAAAGGACAAGAGAAAACTTGCAGGGTTGTTTGATTTATGCACTATCTTTTCTTTTTTGGGGGGCGGGGGGGGGCCAGGTGGGCTTTGAGGAGACTGCTGGAGTGCACCAGTTACTTCAGGCACCCAGTTTAATCATGCACGTTATTTTATACCTTAAGTGACACCAGCACATTCAACAGCTCTCACAGCTCTTTTTTCTAGGTCACTACAAATATAATAGTTATTCTTTTTTCAATAGCCCTATAATAACAGTTATCTTGGAATTCTTTTTTTTCCCCAAATTCTACTCAATTTATTCATTTTTTAAAAAATATTACATTCAAAAAATATGAGATCCCCATTTACCCCCACTACCCCCATCCCACCACTCCCCCCACAGTAACACTCTCCCCCATCATCATGACACATCCATTGCATCTGGTGAGTACATCTTGGGCATTGCTGCACCCCATGGCCTGTGGTCCACACCATAGCCCACACTCTCCCAAGTTCCATCCAGTGGGCCATGGGAGTACATACAATGTCCGGCAATTATCCCTGCAGCACCACTCAGGACAACTCCAAGTCCTGAAAATGCCTCCACATCTCATCTCTTCCTCCCATTCCCCGCACCTAGCAGCCACCATGGCCACTTTCTCCACACCAATGCCACATATTTTCTCAATTATTAGCCACAATAGTTTATGAATAGAATATCATTAAGTCCGCTCTAATCCTTACTGTATTTCTCCTTCCTGTGGACCTTGGCTTGGTTGTGTCCATTCCACATCTATGTCAAGAGGGGGCTTAGATTCCACATGGACACTGGATGCAATCCTCTTGCTTTCAGTTGTAGGCCCTCTAGGCTCCCTGGTGTGATGGTTGACATTCTTCAACTCCATGTTAGCTGAGTGGGGTAAGTCCAATAAATCAAAGTGTAGAAGCTGAAGTCTGTTGAGGCTCAGGGCCTGGCTATCATATTGTCAGTCCAGAGATTCAAATCCCCTAGATATATCTTAAGCCCCAGCACCAACTACAATTCCAGTAAAGTAGCATGAAAGGCTTGTGAAAAGAGATCCCATCTGAGCCTAGCTCCATCACGCAGAAACACCAGCTCCAAAGAAGGGTCAACTGACATGGCAGTGAACTCCATCTGCCATGACCATAGAACCTGTGCGTCTCTTTAGCTCTCAAAAGAACCAATACCTGGGGTTGTATCTACTTTATCTGTCTCTGAGACTCTGCTCAGGTGTCCGTAAGGGCAATCCTTCTGACAACCTCCAGACTCTTTTTCAGAGACTCATAGCCATATAAACTCATTTGTTCTTTCCATTTCCCCCTTACTTTAAGTCAAACAGCATTTTTAACTCCTGTTATTATATGTAGACAGGGATATTCTGCTGGTCTGCATTGAACCTTTAATTTAAGATCATTTTCTAGTTACGTCAACAGCTGGTACTTGGTAGTGATCCCTTGGTGCCAGGGAGGCTCATCTCCGGGTGTCATATCCCACGCTGGGGGGAAGGCATTGCATTTACATGCTGAGTTTGGCTTTGAGACTGGCCACATTTGAGCAACACGGAGGCTGTCAGGAGGGAACTCTTAGGCACAGTGCTGCTCTAGGCCTTGTTCTTATTTCAGGTGTATAGGCTCACAAGCATAGTCATTAATATCAGGGGCTCACTGTTGGACCCTCATTCCTTCCTGGTCCTTGCCATTGCACATGGGGGACTGCTGCTGCTCCCCTAGGGACCACGACAGAGCCCCCACCCCCGGCCAGGAACCCAGTACCGCCCCTACTATTTCTTTCTTTCAGCTTGATTTTGAGATTAGTTTTCTGTTCTTTTTCTAGTTCCTCTGGATGTGTAGTTAGATCTTCAATTTTCGCTCTTCTTTTTTAATGTAAGCTTTGAGGGTTATAACCTTCCCTCTCACCACTGGCTTCATGGTGTCCATATGTTTTGATATGCTGCATTCTCATTTTCATTCACTGAAAAATATTTGCAGAAAAATCTTGCAATTTTTTCTTTGACTTACTGATTATTGAAGAGTGTATTGTTTAATCTGCATACTTTTACAAGTTTTCCCTTTTGCTTTCAATTATTGATTTCCAGCTCCTTCTGTTATGATCAGAGATCTGTTTTGTATAATTCCAGTCTTTTTAAATTTATTGAATCCTGTCATGTGACCCAGCGTAATATCTAATGTGGAGAAGGAGCCATGAGTGCTTTAAATAATGTATATCATCAAGATCTTTTGGTGTGTAATGCTCTCTATGTGTTTGTTAGGTATAGTTCATTTATCTATTATTCAAACACTCTTGTTTATTTACTTATACTATGTCCACATGATGTATTCCATACTGACAGTGATATATTGAAGTCTCCAATTATTATTGTAGAGACACCTATTTCTCCCTTCAGTTTTGCCAGTGTGTGCCTGTTGTATCTTAGGGCATGCAGGTTAGGAATAGAAATATTTATTATAGCTATTTCTTCTCAATGAATTGTCTCTTTTATTAATATATAATGGCCTTCTTCATTCCATAGAACAGTTTTGCATTTAAAATATAATCTGTCCAATATTAATGTTACTATGCCAGTTCTTTTTTGGATGCTGTTTGTGTGGAATATGTCTTCTCAACCTTTCACTTTCAACCTGGTTTTGTCCTTCATGTCTGAGGTTGAGAATCTTATAAGCAGCATATAAATGGCTCATATATTTTTTATCCATTCTATCAGTCTATGTCTTTTGATTGTGGAGTTTAAGCCGTTAACATTCAATGTTATTAACTATGAAGTCATTAATTTCTTCATCCACTTTGTTATTTGGCTTTTGGTTGTCATATCTAACACTTTTCTGCCTTTTTACCCTTTAATTTTCCCTTCCTAATAATCTTCATTTCTATATTCCTCTCCAATTCTCTTGCCCTTGTTATTCCTTTTAGCCTGCAGCACTCACTTTTGTATCTCTTGCACTTCTGGTCTTTTGGTAGCATGCATTCAGTTTTTGTTTTTCTGTGAAGACTTTAAACTCACCTTTAGTTTTGAAGCAGAGTTTTTCTAGATACAGAATTTGTGGCTGGCAGTTTTCCACTTTCAGTATCTTAAATATAGCATACTACTTTCTTCTTGCCTCCATGGTTTCTGATGATAAGTTGGTCCATAATCTTGTTGAAGGTCCCATGTATGGGACAATTTGTTTTGCTCTTGTTACTATCAGAATCTTCTCTTTATCTCAATATTTGTCATTCTGAATAGTAAATGTCTCAAAGTAGATCTATTTGGATTTATTCTGTTTGGCATTCATTGTCTTTCTTGGATATTGATATTTATGTCTTTCATAAGGATTAGGAAGTTTTAGGTCATTATTTCCCCTCTCTTCTCCTTCTGGGACACTGATTGTGTATATGTTTGTGTGTTTCCAATTGTCATTTAATTCCCTTAGAACCTATTCCATTCTTTTTCTCTTCCCCTTTCTTTTCCAGTTTGGAAGTTCTATCCTTGAAATCACTAATTCTGACTTTGAGCAATTCAAATCTGCTTTTATGACCCTCTAATGTTTTTTGAATCTCTTCCATCATATCTTTCATTACCACAAAATCTGTTACTTTACTCTGTAGGCTTTCAAGTTATTCTTTATGCTCAACCAGTATTTTCTTAATATCCTTTATCTCTTTAGTCATATTTTCCTTTAGTCTCTTTAGTCATCCTTTATCTCTTTAGTCATATTTTCCTTTAACTTCTTGAATTGATTTAGGAGGGTTGTGTGATTATCATTGATTAGTTGTCTTAAATTCTGTATTCCCTCAGGATATTTGGTTTGTTCCTTTAGCTGGGCCATCTCCTCCGTTTTCCTATTATGGCTTGTAATTTTTTGCAGATTTGAGGCATCTGAATATGTTGGTGAATTTACTCTAATGGTCAATTTCTCTCTCTCGTTTAGTGTTTTTTTTTTCCTCATGGCTCTTCTTTGATATTTGGTTCAAATTATTCTAATTCTTTGATATTGTCCAGCGTAATTTATCAAAATCTGACTATGGACTAAATAAAGGGGCACAAGTTTTCACCTATGCATGGGGCTAAAGAGACATCTAAAAGAAGATTTTCTTCTTGAAATTTCCAGTCTGGTGAGCAGATGGCAGTCATTAGCGAACCTTTCCACTGATGTGTTTCTTGCAAACTCCACTTTCCAGTGTTTCTGGTTTGGCCAAAGCAGAGATTCAAAGTGGGCTCTGCTGTCCAAATTCACTTAAGACAAGCCTTCCAACTCACACTCCCTCCTCCCATGTGACAACTGACAGGGAAGAAGGCTTCCGTTTCCCTCTCAGTCAGCTGCAGTGAGCCAGAGGTTTTATCCAGGCTTAATGTCTTGACAGTGGGTAGTGGGATCCCTTTTGGTTGCCATGGGGATTTAGTAATTCTTGTTTGTTTATTCATCTCCTTTGTATCTCCCTCCCTTGCCCCCCACCCCTGGCATTGCACAGCACTGTCCTGTTCTGTCCAGGATTCTCCCAAAGCTTTTAGCCCTTTCTGCACTTTGTTGTGAGAGAGTTGAGCCCTGCCTGCCTACTCTACCTTTCCCAGAACCTATCAAATTTATATTATTTTTAATCCTTTATAAAAATCTGTATTTTTGATACAAATCTATATTTGTAAAAAATGGAAGCTCAGGAAAATAATTGACTTGTTCAGCAAGTGGTAAAAGTAGCATTTGAACCAAGGCCAGATAGGCTCCAAATAACTCCACTGTCTAATACACCCCAGCACCACCAGGGGTACAGTCCTGTCAGAGAAATAGTCTAAAGCCAGAGAGAGAGTCCAACTCTCCAGAAAACATTTGGGATATCATTTCCCACTTTCTCATCTTCCCACCTCAAGTCAATTCAAACATCAACTACCCTTTGTCCCTATTTGGAGGAGTGTTAAGAAAATCCAACAGGAAAAGTGTATTATAACATGTCACCTTCATTGAGGTTTTGCTCTCAGGATAGCTCAAAGAAAAATTAGGAGACTTTACCTTTTGTGTTTTAAAACATATACTAAAGGGAGAGTATTCTTAAGAAGAACTAAATGTATTCTCAGAAGTGGAGAACAGTTTCCTTTACCATTTCTCCTCTTTGTTAGTATGGTGGACACTTTCTATGTCAAAAAGAGCTATGATTAGACAAAGACTTATACTTTACATTTCTTTGAATCATCATCTATCTTGGTTCATTCAGCTCCTTCAAACTTCTCATTCACTTTCGGAGGAAAATAGCTAAAAAAAAAAAAAGAATTCTTGTAATAAGGATTTTTAAAAAAGACTGTTAAAAATTCCAGACACTTTCACACATCATGTAATGTAATATCACAATCATTCTATGGCATATGTAGATAGTCCCATTTTCATAGATAAAATAGTGGCTCAGAGAGTTTAAACTACTTATGGAGGAAGTACTCAAGCTTGTGTCTTCTGAATTCAAGCCCAGGATGGTAATCTTTCTATTATATAAGTTATTATATAACTAATAACTAATATTTTCCATTTGAGAATTTTGTGGGATAATAGCATCATACATTAAACTTTGCTTCTGATAATGAACCTAAAATACTACCTAGGTAGAAAATTGCTACTCCTTCAACCTAGTCAACAATGGACTATTGAACAGATAATCACAGACATCTATCAAACTGATTTTAAAAAATTAGTCCAACAGATATTATGAATAGTCATTTTATAAAGATCTCTGTAGCTATCTCCATCTTAATATGCATAAGATGAACCATGTGGAAAGATGTAGAATGCATTTCTTTGCTACCAAATCATTTGCTCTTATCAGGCATTTTACATACATTAGCACACATATGAAAATCATTTTCCACATGTATAATTCATATCCATAGAAAAATTAGATCTAATATTCTATTCTGAAATAAAAATTCAAATTAAGTCTAATAATAATGTATGAAGGGATCACAAGAAAATACTTTGGTTTCAAAGACAGAGTGTTAAATATTAATGACACAGACTTCATTCCTTCTCAAATCTTCATTACTGGTATTCTACTATAGAACTATTGTGACTAGCAATGGAAGAAATTGTATCATGGATGTGCAGAAAGTGACTATAGTAGTTGCTGAGGGCAGAGAGACGGAAGAAGAAATGTGATGTGGGGGCATTTTTGGGACTTGGAGTTATCCTAAATGATATTACAGGGAGAGATGTTGGACATTACATGTCCTGCCAAAACCCACTGAATGTAGTGGGGAGGGGGAGGAGTGTAAACTACAATGTAAACTATAATCCTTGTGGTGCAGCAATGCTCCAAAATATATTCTCCAAATGGAATGAATGTGCCACAATGATGAAAGAGGTTGTTGATTTGGGAGAAGAGTGGTGGGGTAGGGTGAGGGGTATATGGAAACTTCTTATACTTTTTAAAGTAACATTTTTTTGTGATCTCTGTAGCTTTTTAAAAAAGGCAATAAAAATAAGAAAATAAAAATATACTTCATACAAAAATAGATGCTTTTCACTGATATGTGCTTGATTCATCTAAGGTATTATATAGATATCAATGTATGATTTTTAATTTCCTTTAATAGACACTTATTCAAAGGTCTTTGCAGGGAATCCCCATCATGGTCAGCCCTTCAGGAAAAAGGGGCCTCTTATACCTAGCTCTGTCTCCTGGTAGTGGAAGCTCATATATTCCATTCTCAGAGCTGAGGCATGTTTGTTTGTTTTTTTTAACTCCGTGTTCCTCTCCCTCATCCATGCTTCCTGAAATCAAGAAAAAACCCAGAAGAGACCACTCTTGGAAAAGCCAAGAGTCTGAGTTTTGACACCACTCCAGGCTGACATACAAGGTGCCATCATTTCAGGCCTTTCACAGTACCATAAGGAACATGGCTGATGAAAGACAATGGCATGGACTTACTCTCTACTATTCAGTGTATAATGCCTAACAGATTTGTTATGAAAATTAGACCTCAATGAAACAACAATGTATACAATAAGTCCTCATCTCACCAATAAAATATTTGTTCATAGTATTCTGGTTTCTTCCTTAAGTTTACTTAACTGCTGAGAAGTTTTATAACTCCTTGAGAAGAAACTATCAATTTTCAGTAACAGAAAACAGTATTATGGAAAGGAAGGTAAATAATTAAATATGAAAGTGAATACAAACCATTTTAACATCTTTGAGTTGTAGAGCTGCCATACAACTCTTACTATTTATCATTTGGTATGTGTACCCTGAGTACTATGTAAAGTACATATTTTTTCCATCTTATGGTTGTATAAATTGAATTTCCTGTGACCTTCAGCTAGGAAGAGGCGGAGCCAGGATCTGAAAGCATTTCCCCCTCTAAGTCCTGGGCTTCTTTGCTTTTGAGCACAATGCTGAAGAACTGTCCATGGTGCTGGTCTTTTCTGGCTGAAGTTCCTTTAGATCCAGATGGCCAAGGTCTGAGTCACCACCTTAATTTTTTCAAAGAAAAATAAAATATTTTGTTTAAGCTCCATTACTCCAACATTGATGTTCTAACTTTCACATAGAAACTGCCATTTTCTGGCCTATATCTTTTCCTTCTCCCTGGCAAATTTTTAAAGGTTTCTTATAGAGCATGTCTATGAGCAATAGGCCCCAATTTTTTTTCTAGGAATGTATTCATCTTTTAGATTTGATGCATAATTTCTCTAAATTTTGAGTATTTGAATATATAGCATTTGAATTTTTAAACATATTACAAGTAACCTTCTTATTTGCATGGGTTTTCAGGATTTTTTATTCCTGTAATTCTATCATTGTTTTTCTGCAGGTAATCGTTTCTGTTTATTTAACTGAATTCTTCCAATTCTTTTAAAACTAGTGCAATTTGAATATAATTTGCCTAGATGCATTTCTATTGTTTGATTTGATTCTTTCTTTTGCTTTTATGTTTGTTTTTATTTTTCCTGTTTTGTGTTCCCTTAGCTTCTTGAATCTGTGGGATTTAGAGTATGTAATTAATTTTAGAAAATCGCTGGCAATTTTTGCTTCAAATAATTCTCCTCTCTTTCTTCTACTTCTAGAATTCCAATTACACATGTCACTTCATTTGAATTATCTCACAGCTCTTGGAACTGTACATTTTTCAATTTTTTTTTGTTTGTTTCTCATTTCAGTTTGGGAAGCTTTTACTGATCTATATTCAGGCTCACTAATTCTTTCCTTAGCCTTTTCCATTCTAAGAATGAACTCATCAAAGAAATTCCTCATTTCTGTTGCAGTATTTTTATTTTTTATTTGAGGGATGTTTTCACTTGATTCTTTACTATTTTCCATGTCGTGGCACCACCTTAACTCTTAATCTTGGATATCATCCCTCTGTCCAGGGTTAAGAAAATTGTCACTTTTGTCAGTAGTATGGCCATGTCTATATTTTTTCTATCATTAATATAACCTAATCTAAAGTCTTTATATCTGTCATCAAGTTCAGCAGATAACTTCATTGCCTGCATTCTTAATTTTTTTAATCAATCTGCAAACAGGGAAAGGTTAAAATGCAGATTAGAACTTCCTAGTAGAATTCCAAGACCCAGTGACCTTCCCTGTATGACCAGGTTTAAGTCATATAAAATGAGAGATAGAAGGGGCTATAAAGATCATTAATGCCAAGTTATCCCTGTCACCAGGCTGGGCATAAGTTAAGTAAATTGTTACTGACTTATACAGACTCCCCCTCATTTTACTCAGTTTCAGGAGTTTTAGCTCAGATTCAGCCTTGCTTATGGCTTATTTTTGAAGAAATGAGCTACAATAAAATCAATCCCCCACTCCAAAATATTTGCTACATCAATCATTGCCATCTCATTTCCATTTGACTATATCCAATATCAGGAAACTAGCTATATCCTGAAGTCCCATTGCTGTCAAAGAGGAGCAGTATAGACTGACACTTCCTATGAGCTATAATGAAGACTTTTACTTTTTATTTTCCAAATTGACACAAAATCCTGTAACAGAGGGGTGTCTCCATTTTCCTCTAAAATAACATGAGAGAATCCTAGTAACCTTTGTTCAATCACATTTTGACAATCTCTAGGGAATAAGACATGGCCCTCACAAAAGCACAAGAACCCATATTATTGAAACAACAAAATATTTAAATACAAACAAAAGACCAAAGATGATAGTGTTGCTTGAACTGGCATCTAAGTTCTTGGCTTCTTCATGGGAAAGAATTCAGGGATGAGCCCTCAATTAATTAGCAAATAATTCAAGAATGAACCACAAGTTAATTAGCAGAGAATTTACTGAGGAGGGGTGTAAAGTCAAAAATTAGAAATACACCTTTAGACTATAATGCAGGCATTCTCAAGGGAGATAAGTGTAAAGTTCTGCCCTGGGGTGCCCTGTTCTGTGTGTGTGGTGTGTGTGGTTGTGCTGTGCTGTTTGTCATATTTGAGACAAATCAAGGAAACTCTATTAGGTGCTCTGATTCTCTTGAGGGATTAGATATTTAACCATTAGCTATAAAAATTTACCTCAATGAGTTAAGACCAAAAAATTCCAGATAAATACAAAGAACATTCTTAATGATGAATTAATACTGATTCATTATCTCCTTTCTAAATAATTTACTATCTCCTCTGGAATATATTTTTATCTATCAACAACAGGATAAGAAGAAGGTACAAAATCCTACCCTAATGAGTTCTTTTGGGAACCCACAGAACAGGAGACTTCAGGAAATTGATCTGGAGGGAACTGGACAAAGAGATAAAGAGCCCAAGGGAAATCCATGAGTTTCTCACCCCTGTAGCTGGAAATGGTATGTAGCTAAGCCCCATCCACAATGCAAAAACTTCTATGCTCTCCCTTATTCCAACCAGCTACTCAGTGGGAGGGAGCATACTCTGAGAAAAAAAGGTCTGTTGAAAGGTAGAGAGTGGTTTCATATCTGTGGGTTTGGCTACTTGAGCCCCTTTGAACTTCAGGGAGAATACCAGCTGGCACCTAGTTGGTCCTATGAAGAGGGGAGAGGGGTATTGGCTGGGGCAGGCCAAGGCATCCAGCCACTCTGGAAAAGAGGAGCTTGGATGGAGAGAGGACAAAGACAGGCAATTGACTAGTCCAGAAATGAAGACTATCAATCTTCCACCCCAGTAAGGGAGGCAGGAAGTAGAAAGCCTCAATAAGATTTCAAGGGCCTATTCAGTGTCCTCTGGGAGGAGCAGGGTTCTAGAAAAGGATCAAGAGTGGTTTCATTGTGGTGAGTTCAGTCACCATTGTTCCATTTGAATCTCTGAAGGGACCTTGACCTGACCAGGAGAGGGGAGGGGGTATATACTCATACATGTTGTCACATGCAGCTGCACTGGGAGAGAAAGCAATTAGAATAGAAGGGGGCAGGGACAGAGTGGCACCTAATCAGCAGATACCTGGACAACTGCAAAGATTCTAACCTGCCTGAGGGAAAGTGGGCAGGTAGATTTCTGAAAGGCTAAACAAACCAAGTAAAAAGCTAAACTCAGTGGAGGAGTTCACACTTGAACTGTACAAGGTCCCTGGTTTGCTTCCTGACACTTTTAAAAGAACTGATTGACTAGTTTATCAGACATTCACAACAAACTCTTGGATAACCAGCAGGTTAAGGTGGAAATTGCAAAAGAAATCCATAACTACCTAGAAAAAAATGAAAATGACAGCACAGTGTACTAAAACCTACTGGATGTAGCCAAAGCTGTACTGAGAGGAAAATTCACAGCCATATATGCCTATTTAAAAAAGAAAAAGCTAACATCAAACACCTAATTGCACACCTGGAAGAATTAGAAAAAGAAAACAAACTAGCTCCAAAGAAGTAGAAAGAAGGAAATAACAAAGATTAGAGCAGAACTAAATGAAAGAGAAATTAAGAAATCATTAGAAAAAATTTTAAAAAATGAAAAGCTGTTTCTTTGAGAGGATCAATAAAATTAACAAACCCTCAAATAGACAAAAAAAAGGAGAGAGAAGTTACAATTACATAAAGTAAGAAACAAGGAAGGCAATATCACAACTGACCCAACAAAAATAGAGTGTATCATATGAGGATACATTGAAAAACTCTATTCCAACAAGATGGACAATTTAGAGGATAGGAACAAATTCCTAGAGAAACAAAAGAACCCTACATTCATGAAAGAAAAATTGATGATCTCAACAGATGAATCACCAGTAATGAGATAACATTAGTCATCAAAAACCTCCCAACTAAAAGCTTGGACTAGATGGCTTCACAGGTTAATTCTATAAAACATTCCAGAGAGAACTAATACCAGTCCTGCTTAAACTGAAGAGGAGAGAATATTGTTTGATTCTTAATGTGATGCCAACAGAAAAGGAGAGAATATTGTTTGATTCTTAATGTGATGCCAACATTACCCTAATACCAAAGATAAACAAAGACAACACAAGAAAAGAAACTATAGAATAATCTCTTTAAATAACCAACATGTTAAAATACTCAAAGCAAAAGACTTCCTAATTGCATTCAACAATAGATCAAATGAATTATATTATACACCATGAACAAGGGGGTTTCATGTTTGGCATGCAAGCATGGCACAAACTAAGAAAATCAATGTAATACTGGAAATAAAAAGATCTAAAGGAAAAAAATCACATGATCATCTCTATAGATGAAGAAAAATCATTCAACAAAATACAACACCCTTTCATGATAAAAAACTAAAAAAAGTAGGAATAGAAGGAAACTTCCTAAACACGATAAAGGTAATATATGAAAGATACACAGCTGACATTATATTCAATGAAGAAATCCTAAAAGCTTTCCCTCTAAGACTGGGAAAAAGACAAAGATTCCCACTTTTACTACTCCTATTTAGAAATACTTGTTCAAACATGTAGAGAAGAAAAAGTTGTAAAAGTCATCCAAATTGGAAAGGAGAAAGTGAAAATTTCACTGTTTGCAGATGACATGATGCTATACCTATAAATCCCCAAGAAATCTAAAACAAAGCTTCTAGAGCTTATAAATGAGTTCAGTAAATTCACAACTTAAAAGATCAATGTGCAAAAATCAGCAGCATTTCTGTACATGAACAATGAACAATCTGAGGGGAAAATCAAGAAAAATCACATTTACAATAAGAAGTAGAAGAATCAAATGCCTAGGAATAAATTTAACTAAAGAAGTAAATGACCTATATGAAGAAAACTACACAACACTGTTAAGGGAAATCAAAGAAGACTTAAATAAATAAAAGAATATTCTCTGTTCATGGACAGGAAGACTAAACATAATTAAGATGTTTATCCTACCGAAACCGATCTACAGTTTTAATGCAATCCCATTAAAAATCAACACAGCATTTTTCCTGAATTGGAAAAGCTAACTATGAAACTCATCTGGTAGAGCAAGAGACCCCAAATAGTCAATGACATATTCAAAAAGAAAAATGATATTGAAGGAATCACACTACCTGACTTTAAAACATACTACAAAGGTGTGCTGGTCAGAGCTGCAAGGTATTGGTACAGATATAGACATACTAACCAATTGAGCTTAATTGAGAATTCTGATATAAACCCTCACATATACAGTCAACTGATAAGCAACAAGGCCACCAAGCCTATTCAACAGGGTGTGAATGTTCTCGTCAACAAATTGTGCTTGGAGAACTGTGAAAAATGAGAGAGAAACACCATATCACACCTTATACAAAAATTAAATCAAGATGGATCAAAGTTCTAAATATAAGAGCAAAGACCATAAAGACCTTGGAAGATAATGTAAGGAAGCATCTACAGGATCTTCTAATAGTAAATGGTTTCATGAATTTCATACCCAAAGCCTGAGTAGTGAAAGAAAAATATATATAAATGGAGCATCCTCAAAATTAAAAACTTTTTCATGCCCAAGGAGTTTGTCAAGAAAGTGAAAAGGCAGCCTACTCAATGGGAGAAAATGTTTGGTAACCGTAATATCTTGCATATATACAGAAAGTCTACACCTTGATTATAAAAAGACAACCCACTTAAAAATGGACAAGTAATTTGAATAGACACTTCTCCAAAGAAGAAATGTAAATGGCTAAAAACCACATGAAAAGATGCCCAATATCACTAACAATTAGGAAATGGAAATCAAAGCTACAATGAGATATCACCTTACAAACATTAGACTGGTGGCTATTAAGAAAACAGAGGAATACAAGTATTGGAGAGGGTGATGGAGAATCAGAACCTTCACCCAGTGCAAGTGGGAATATAGAATGGTGCAACCATTGTGAAGGACAGTATGGGAGTTCCTCAGAAAATTAACTACTATAGAACTGCCATATGATCCAGGATTCCCCTGCTGGACAAATAAACAGAAGATCTGAAAGCAAGGACAAGAATAGCTATGTACACAGCAATTTTCATAGCAGTATTATTCACTAATGCCAAAAGTTGGAATCAACCAAATGCCCTTCAACAGATGAATGAATAAACAAATTATGGTATATACGTACAATGGAATGTTATTCAGCTCTAAGAAGAAGTACAGTATTAACATATAGGATAACATGGATGGATCTTGAGGACCTTATGATGAGTGAAGCAAGCCAGGAAGTGAAGGACAAATATTGTATGACCTCAATGATATGAAAATTGATAAGAAAATTGAGCAGATGCACAGAGCTAGAGTGTGGACAATTGATTTCCAGGAAATAGAAAGGGAGAAGAAGGTTGTGAGCCAATACTCACATGGGCAAAATCTATGATAAGGTGGAAGCAGTAGAGGGCCATGTTTGTGGTATAGTGATACTATTGGGTTAGGCAGTACAGGTATATCAGGTGATAGAAGGGATTGGAATGTCCCTGGAAATAGGGGAGGCTTGGGAGAGGGAGCAGGTGAACACTGGGAATTGGTAGGTACATGTTTGAAACTACAGTTTTGGGAATATTCTTTTGACAGGAGGGCAGATTAGGGATACTGGTTAATAGCATTGGATGTGTGGAGCATTTGGGACAGGGGGCACCAGTGGCAGGCCTCTAGGAAGTGAGTAAATGTTCCTCTTGACATAGTGTGTTATATCAGTGGGTGGAGATGCACATAATGAGTGAGAATGTGCTGGACTCCCATTCTGAGGAAGACTGCTATATCCTCAAATAGAGGTGTGGAAATCTCTTGAGAGCATGGGCAGTACCCAATAGGAGAGGACAGACCAGTGTGTCAAGCCCTCAACATTGTTGCAAGTAACTATGAATACGGGCCTGCAGAGTGAAGGCTGGTGGTTGCCACAGTTCCTGAGGGAATGGGAAGGAGGAATAAAATAGATGAAACAGGTGGCATTTTGAGGGTGGTAGAAGTGTACTACATAATCTTGCAATGCTGGATGCAGGCTATATTAAATTTCATCAAAATTTATAAAAGCATATAGTGCAAAATGTAAACCATAAAATAAACCACTAACCTTGATTAGTAGATATGTTTCAGTATGTGTCCATCAGTTGTAATAAATGTACCATCCACATATAAAATGTTATTAATAGGGGAAGGGGGAAAAGGTGGAGCATGTTGGGTATATGGGAGTCCTTTATACTCTGTATGTGACTTTGCTATGACCTAAATCCTTTTTGAGGACAAAATGAAAAAAGTAAGACATTGGGGAATAAATGGAAGAAAATGTCACTGTATATACAAGACAACAGATCTTACAGAGATGAAAGACAAAATGTTAAAAAAAAAGTTTATATTTATTATCCTAAATTTTTTACTTTTTTATTTTTTGTATTTTATTTCCTATTTTAAAAACTATAATTATTA
Organism: Dasypus novemcinctus; assembly: GCF_030445035.2. NCBI lineage: Eukaryota > Metazoa > Chordata > Mammalia > Cingulata > Dasypodidae > Dasypus > Dasypus novemcinctus. Next base: position 55,790,274 of record NC_080691.1, on the reverse strand, counting down.
CTGCCTTTTCTTATTAATTGCATTTGATTATTTTATTGGCTTCATTTTGGAAGAAGTGTTCAATCACAGAAGGGTTACAACTGTGGCAGGGGAGGACTGTTTGTGTGGGATGTCAATGAAGGGGAATATATGGGAAAGATTCACATAGGCAAACATATAAAGTAAATAAATGTGTTCAAATATTCATGGGACATTGTCACAGTGGGTGAAGATTCACACAATAACCAAAAGAACATTGAATTCCCATGCTTGTGAACTCTGCCACATTCTCTGATGGAACAGCAAGAATTCTCCAAGTACAGAAGCAATGGCTGGTGAAGGAGGATGGCCCATTTATGGACCCATGATATTGATGACTGTCCTTATGAACCTTTACTCATGAAATTGAAACTTAGCATAGTATTATAGGGTGCCTGAGTGTTGCCTCCTGAGAGCCTCCTTTTTGCCCAAATGTGGCCTCTCTCTAAGCTTAACTCAGCATATAAATGTAACAAATTCCCCACATCATGTGACATGACTTCTAAGGTGGAACCTCCCTGGGACTGAGGAATTAGAACCAAGCACCAACTAGCAATACAACTGGTAAAATACATTGACCTAAAGGGGGAAAAGGTAAAGAAAAATGAGTTTATATGGCCCAAAAACTTCAAAGTGAGTCAGGAAGTCATTTCTGAAGTTACAGTTTTGCGCATCTCAGCAGGATCTTATTGACTGCCAAATTAGGCACTACCCACAAATAGTGGGGCTCCTGAGGACTCTTGGGATACCCAGGCATTATGGTCAGGGCAGATAGCTCATGAGTTTGATGCCTTGCCTGTGGGCTCTACTTTAGTGTTTGTGCTTCCCAGTGTGTCAGAATTAGATTCAGTCATGGTTCCCCTGCACATGGTTCTTTGGTCCCTTGTATTTGAACCTATATTTTGTCCTGGAGTTGGTAGGCATATGTAGAAGAGATTTGAATCTTTGGACTGTCCATCTGCCAGCTGGGCCCTTAGCTTCAACAGAGTCGCAACACCTACTCTCCAGTTCATTGGACTTACCCAGTTCAACTAACAAGAAGGTGACGATGGACAACCTCCATACTAAGGAACTGAGAGAACCTATAACTGCAAGCAAGAGAGTCTCATCCATTGACCCTATGGGACTGAAGTCCCTCTCAATTAGAGGTGGAGTGGGCATCACCATCCCAGAATTGGGGAAGGAACCATGGACTAGACTGAACTTACTGGTATTGTACTATAGACATTGTGATTATAGCAATGGAAGAACTTATAGCATTGATGTGGAGGCAGTGGACACTGGAGTTTCTGAGGTCAGGGAGAGGGAAAGCAGGTGAAATATACGGGCATTTTAAGGAGTTGAGAATTGTCCTGAATGACATTGCAATGACAGATACACACCATTATATATCTTGCCAAAACCTACAGAAATGTGTGGGTGAGAGTGTAAACTACTATGTAAACCATAATCCCTGTTTAGTGGCAATGCTCCAAATTGTGTTCATCAATTTCAATTAATGTACCACACTAATGAAGATGTTGTTAATGAGAGTAATTGTGGGTAGTGTGAGGAACAGGACCTATGGGAATCCTCTGTATTTTTTATGGAACATTTACAAATTCTAAATAATTTTATTTAATTAGAAAAAACCAAGAGTCCAAAAATATGGAAAATTCAGTAAACAATGAAATGTGGTATTTTATTTATAGCCATGGATAAAGAAATATTATCTTAATTAACCATTCTACATTCATCTACCATGTCAATTTTCATACAATTACAATGACTATTAGTGATATATATTCTTCCCATTAATCCTGGTTCTATTTAAATTTATATGTAAATTAGTTTATATGTATATACACATATACATGTAATAAACATGTGTTTGGGCAAATACATATTACACATATAATAGAACGTAAATATAATACTTTCTGAAGTACTTTTTTCCACAAAACAAGCAGCCCTTATTCCAGTATTACAAAACACTTTCCATTTTGGCAATGTTTTATAATGCACTCAGCTTCAAGGAGTGGGAAGGAGAAGGGTGGAAACTAAAACAGGAAATTTCAATGGACATTTCTAAGAGAAAAACTTTACCAGTCTTCCCACCCAAATAAAAATCAAAATGTTACTTAATTTCACTACTTAAGAAGAGGCCACAAGGGTACCAGCAGGCAAAAATCTGGCAAGTTCACTGAAGATCATGTCAGGGACAAAGAAACATTCAAAACAGTCATCAGTATATTCATTGTGCTGTGTTGTGCTGATCACTTGTGCAGCTGTTTCTTCCTCTCATTTTGCCTCTGTAGCCCCATATTGGTCTCCTCCACAGCTACCACTTTGGTCTCCATCATCGCCACTCTCCCCCTTTGGTATCCTTCATAGCCTCCTTAGTCTCTGCCACAGCTGCCTCCTCTGTTCCTGACTTAGTTGCATCCTCTGTCCCCTCCATAGTTGCTCCCACTTCTGTCCCTGCCATAACCACTCCCATATCTTTCTCCATCATAGCCACCTCCAACTCTTTCTCCTCTGTAGCCACCACCACCACTTCTGTCCCCACTTAGCCACAATCACTTGTGTCTCCACTCTATCTAACTGGTCTCCACCTCTGCCCCCACAACCTCTGTATCCCTTCTCTCCACTGTAGCCCTTCCCCCAGAAATCTCCTCCTGGATAAGAGTCCTCTGGTCTAGGCTCATTGCACTGATTAAAGGAGTTTCTTTGAGGAAAGTTCATATTTCCACATGAGAGATTAGAATAAGCCAAGTCCCCACTGTTGGGGTCTCCACCTCTTCCCTGAAAGCCTCCATGGCCTCTTATATTTTCTACGGCCTTACCATGCACCATTTCCACCTCCTCTCATGAGTTAAGTTCTTCTAGTGGCAAAGAGTACTTTAATGATATTGTCATGGTAATATTTCCCATCAAACCAATCTATGGCTGCCTTAGCTGAAGGAGACTCATGAGATTCAGAATCAGCATCTGGTCCACCTGGTCTGGGCCCATAACCCTTGTGACCACAAAAATTTTTGAAGCCACTACAGTTACCACCTCTTGACCCTGTCATAGAGCCTCTTCCATCCTTATCATACCTCCCACACCCTCTACCTCCTCCCTGTGACCCACCATATACTCTATTATCTTCTCCATACCTACTCCCATCACAACAGTCATCTTGTATATAGTAGCTGTAATTTTCCCTATATGAATGTCAAGACAGCTGGTTTTATTATAGGAATCATTCTGCTGATGATAATTTGCTCATTATATGAGAGCTGATGTTGGTCATAGCCTGATTGCTGGTCAGATGACTCTTGCTGACCACAGTCTGTTCATATGACGGCACTCTTCCACACTGGCCTCCTGATGATTCTGTGCTGCTCCCCCTGGTTATTATAAGTTTGCTGGCTATATGAGCTCTGCTCTTGAGTCTCATAAACACCATCTGACTGTGAGTAAACTGATTGGCTTTGTCCATAACTGGAGTAGCTGCCATAGCTCTGTCCATATGAGGAATCAGTCTTTTGCCCATAACCATAAAAGAATAGCTTTGTGGTACTTGTCCATAGCCTTGGTTCTCTTGATTTCCATAGGAAGAATAATTATGTTGCTCATCCCCAGACTGACCATTACTTCCAGAATCCAGCATAACAACCACAGCTTGAGGCCCTCAAAGCCTGATGAGAACAAGGAATACAAAAGCCAGGCAGCACAGAGGCTGGAGCTATATTTAGGGTAGCTAAACCTCAAAGTACTCTTTTAAAAATAAAGAATACTTTCATGTAATATACTACATGTTTGCACACATTAAAATAGAAATCTAAAAATCAAAATTCCATGAATTGAATATAGCTAGTTTGCTAAGAGAAGAAATTAAAACTCTTACATTATCCTGATCAATCTCTATCAGGGAACAGTCATATAATTTATGTATTTATTTGGTGAAATATCATTGACTGTTCTGTAAATGACAGTCACTTGAGCTAAAAAAAAACATTGGATTTAGAGTCAAGAGATATGGATTCCATTCCTGACAACATCATCTAGGTGTGTGAAAGAAAAAATACATAATCTCTTCGTGTCTCAGTTTCTTCACCTGAAATAAATGGAAACAAACACCTCCATAAGATGAATTTTGCTGGAACTTATATGTGAGAACACATTGGGAACTATCAAAAATCATTAAAGTAAAGGATTATTATGATTTAAGCAATCTTGCTCACATGAGAAGTGGACTTTTACATTGGATTCTTACATTTCGAAAAAAGTCTGAAAGTGTAACTTAAAATCATTAAAGAAACCATTATTTCCTTTCTGTAGAAAGAAGCCATAATTACTATCCTTGTGGGTCAGTGTATTATCTTCCCAATATGTTCTGAAAGACATGACCTATGATAAGAAATAAAAGAAGCCCATACTCAGACTCATCATGAAATTCGCTAGAAAGGAACTAAAAAGTAAAAGTATAATGATTGTTCTTGATCATATAAAAAATATTCAGAGGGAACCAACAAAGTCACAATTACAGAAGGATTTTCTTGGTATTTGGCTAAAGAGAAGTGGAGCATGTATTTCCCAATGGTGGCATTCTCATGTATTAAAGGTAGCACATATTCACTTTATGAGATTTAAGTCTCACACTAGTTTTTCTCAGCTGTCATGAAATTGGCATGTTTATATGCCAGGATATTTTCAAAATGGAATTCAAACTATATATATTTATATTTCTCATTCAGAAATATTCATTTTCGTAGAAATTGAGAGAAAAGAAAGCAGTTTTGTCTATTTAAACTAACTCAGATGGTTTCTTACACTCAAGTGGAATTTGTATGTTGAAAAAAAGTAGAAAATTTTTCTGTTACATAATATTAAAACAGTTATTTCTCCCCCACCTCCCAAAAAATGTATATAAGACTGATTTTCCTTTAATACCAAAAGCTAAAAATATTAAAATGAGTTTGGGTGAGCTAATATACGGTTTGCTTTTCCCCCAAATTCCAGCCTATATTTGCTATGTGTCAAATACTATATTGAAAATGCAGAAGTTGATTTGTGTAATGTTCTAATTACTTCTGGTTTGGTTCGCTGGATTAAAAATCATAGCCTTTGAGGTTCCATCTTCCCAAAGTGAGAATTTCTCATATAGTATGTGCTAATTACTTACATCCATCCCTCAGAGGAAGTTAGTAGATTTTATTATAGTCCCTAACTGGAAAGTTAGTTCATAATTATAACCTGCAGTTTCACTTACAAGTGATCCTATTTTGCATTCTAGAAAAAAAATGGAAAGATAGGTGCAATGCATAGAATAACAAAAGAACCAGTATTTCTCTATTTTTTTATTCTACCAAGTAATGTAATTCCTGCTCAAGTAAGGAGATATTCAGAGAGTGTGCAAAAGAGGGCGATGGTATTTCTATTAAATTTCCCATCCTGGGTAATGGCACAATTTTTATTCATCTTCATAGTCCACTGCCATGTCACTGAAATTGAACAGAATATTAAAAGTGACTGCTAAAACAGACTCTCAGAATTGGGGCTAGAATTATGTCATCTGGGTTTAAAAATTTTTTTGTTGGCTAAGTTATTCTATTTAAAGCTCAGTTATAAATTCCTTTAAGAAGAATTAAAACAAAACACCAGAACTCACAAAGAGGAATATTAATGAGAAATATCAAGTTATTAAATGGCAACTTAGAGCTTAATGTTTTGACTCAATTGATAAGGCAAGAGGAAGTTACATTGGGCTTTTTTTTTTTTAAGATAGACTAGTTGGAAATCATTTCTTTTTACTAACTCTTAATAGTTTTGTTACTTGAAAAAAACCACCAACTTCCCTGGGTCTCTGTTTCTCATCCACAAAATAGAGCATGGGGGATGGGGTTGGATAGCTAGAATGACAAGGTCCCTTATAACTCAAAATTGGATGTCTATTTCTAAGTGGTGCAGTGCTACAATAAAACAAAGGCAGAGCATAAAGTAGGAAAAAATGAAAAAAGACAATGCATGCGAAGTGGCTGAAGAGAAAAATGCAATAAATATGGGGATATTTTCATGCAAAACCACCCCATTAAAAAAAATGAAAAAGATAACAAATCATCTTTAGGGTTGAAGTAAACGAATAGAATAAATACTGTGGAACTCAAATTGAGTACCTTCTATATACCATGGACTTGGAAAGAATAGGAGGTTTTGAATACATGATAAATGTTCCCTGGGAAGTCACAATTAGTGGGATATATGAACTATTTCAATACAGTGGGGTAAGTATTTAAACTTAAAGAAAAGCAGAGTACCACTGGAGTGCAGGATGGACAATTTAGCTCTAGTTGGGGGGAGAAAACAAGGGTGGGGAAACTTCCTGGACACTGGACTAATTCTCAAATAAGTATAAGTAATATGGGCAAGGAATATAGGAGAAGCTTTTTCAGGCCTTTGTATGACCAAAAGCAAACAAGCAATAAATATTGTATGTGTGGGAAAGTATATATATTTCAGTACTGCTAGAACTCAGGACATAGTGAAAATGGTGAGAAGTGAGGCAACAGAGATGGGGATATCAAATGGTGTGACCTTATATGCCATGAGAAAGATTCTAGATATTTCTTTTTTTTGAGTTTTTGTGAATATATACAGTTACACAATCATCACAATCCAGTTTTAGAACACTTCCATCACTCCAATAGATTTCCTTGTACTACTTGTTACCTATCCCAGTACCACCACTTAGCAACCATTGATCTGTTTTCCATCTCTATACAAATAGAGTCATATAATATATAGTTTCAAATAGCAGAATTCTTCCTCTAGCACAATATGCTTACAATTCATCCTTGTTACTTGTATCAATAGCACATTTCCTGGGAAGCAGATGTAGCTCAAGTGATAAGACCTCCACCTACACTATTAGAGGACCTGTGTTTGATCCCTGGGGCCTTCTGGTAAAGAAGAAGAGAAAGTGTGCCTGCAGAGTGGGCCAGTGCCATGTGGTGAGCCAAGTGCGCATACAGTGAGCTGGGTGCCCTGTGGTGAGCCAACTGCCCACATGGTGAGTTGAGCATACATACAAGTGCCCACCTGACAAGATGAGTGCCCACATGAGTGCCCATGTAGTGAGCCAGTACCTGTGTGTGAGCCAATATCCACATGGGGAGTTGAGTGCCTATGAAAGTACCCACATTGTGAACCAAGTGCCCACATGGTCATTTAAGCCCGTATGAGTGCCTGCATTGTGAGCCAGTGCCCACATGTGAGCCAGTGCCCATGTGGCAAGCCAAGTGCCCACATGGTGAGTTTTACATGTGCTTTTAGCATTCTGTGAAGTCTATTTTCCTTTCTTCTTTCAAGTTAAAATATTTTAGTTGTATTATTGCACCTCTAATTTGAAGTCTTATTTAATAACATTTTTTATTTTTTCATCACTTCATTATTACTGTTATATTAATGAATGTTGGAAATTAGTGTTATCTCTTGATAAGACTAATGGGTGGTAAGAAAATACATTGTTTTGTCTTGTTAGAGATGGGATCACTGGAGTCATGAACATATGACAATAGTGTACTTGTAATCTCTGAACAGCAGCATACCCCAAAAAGCCCTGGATTTATATAGCACTTATTGATTTCCATAGTGCATGTGTGTATATAATTATGCCAGGGCCACCTTAGGGATAACAAAGCCTTAACACCTGTGTCACAAATCTCAATGTTTACTAGAGAGCGTTTACCACTCAATCTATGCATGGTCAAGCATACATCTTCATGAGGAGTTGAAGGGCTGTTTTGGAGATAAATGTAAATCTCCGATGCTGCTCTGGGCAGGAATGTGCTGGTACATTTGAAAAGACCAGTATAACCAGGTCCTCCAGGCTCTCACTTTAAAATAATATATTTTGATAGTGGGTGGCCCGGTGGGGTAGGGCTGCGGGGGCTGGAGGCCCGCTCCGGACTCATTGCAACGCGGGCCCAATAGGTTGGCTTCCAGAAGGCTTCCGGAGTGGAATCAATCCAGCCTGGGAAACGGCGGGTCCCGCTGGCCAGCACAGCCGCTGGCCCCAGGCTCCCGGAGCCGGCCCCGCGGGTGCGCAGCGTCGCCACCAGGAGCCGCCTGGAGCCCCTGATTAGCAGCCATGGCTGAGGGGCCGCAGGCCGGCCTCTGCCCGCACTTGGCCTCCGGGGCACCCGAGGGGGCCGCAGCCAGCCGGTGGCACAGGAAGCAAGGTGGAATGGGGACAGCCTGACGCCGCCGGAAGCGGGGGGAGCGCGCAGAACGCACAGAGAGCGACTCGCTCGACTGGCCGCGTGCGCGCTTTGGCTGAGGGCGCGGGCGCCGCAGGGGCGCGTGGAGGGCGGCGGCTCCCAGGCCTGCGGCGCGCTCTACGCACTGCGCTTAGCCCCGCGGCCCGGGGCCACGGCCGGAGAACAGCAGCGAGAGGAGGCGGGCGGCAGGCTGGGGCGGCTCCAGCCCCCGCCGGGGAGAAGGGCGCACTGCAGCCAGGGGACGCAGCAGCCTCGGCGACCCCGGGGGCTCACGCGGGCCCGGCGGGGATGCGGACGGGGAAATTCGGTCGCTGCCGTCCCGCACCCGGGCTGCTGCTCCTCTGCGCGGGCGCGGAGCTTCCAGCTGCTGGACGAGCACAGCTCGGTGCCGCCCTTCCTGCGGGCCTGGGCGGGGCTATCAGAAGGTCCTCCTGCCGCTCCCTTGGATCCCGGCGCTGTTTCTCGGCTTCGGTCAGTTCTCGACCTCTGGTTCCGCTGGTGTTGGTCCAGGGGCCAAGCTGGTGGGGGTCACCGCCTCGGGCCTATGGGGCACCCGCGACCTGGGGAACTAGAGCAGACCCCCTAACTCCACCTTTCCCACTGCCGCCTTGGGGACCATGGACAACGAGGAAAAACAAGAGCGGCGCCTGGGGCGACACGCCCATGCTGTCCCCTCCAGACATGGAGGACAAAGTCTCCCACTGCCACTGCCACGCGTGCGACTAGGGCATCCGCACCGGCCTCGTTCAGAACGTGGTCAGCAAGGTGAGGCGCACAATCACCCCGCGCCCTGCCCCTGGGTCCTCTCCTCCTTACACTCTCACCCATGGGGCCCCGAGGACCCACCCCCTTCCTTCTGTCCCCCACCTGCAGACCTAGGGCCATAACTGAGCCAGCAGAGGCAGTGAGGGGAGCCGGAGTTCCCCAAGTGATGCCAGCTTGTGTGTGCAGGCAGCCGCATCAACTTGGTCTCCTCGCCCCACAGTCAAGGCGCACCCACTTGGGTGTAAAGGGAGGCTTTTGCTGCCTCCCCCCCTTCTGTGCCCCTTTGACAGTCCAAAGGTACCCTAACTTTTGCTTGTTTGCCCTCAAACTCCTGTCCAGGCGCCCTAGGGAGAGATCGCCCTCTCCCCCCAGGAGGACTCCAATGCCATACTCATTTGCTTTGGAATTCCAAGCAGGACTTGAGACCCTTAGCTCTAGCCTGAGCAGCAAAGAGCTTTTGAGGAGTCTCTATTCCCCTCCCATGCTCCTTCTTTTTCGTAAATGGGCATGTTGGGGTGACTTTGCCACCCCAGCGTCCCCCTAAGTGCTTTCTCGGGACTTCAGTATACTATAGTGGAGTGGAGGAAGGACTCTGAGCATGCAGTCGGGTATTCCCGGTCAACTGTGCTATGCCAAAGCTATTACTTTGGTCTGCAGAGTTGAGACCCAAGTCAGTGTTAGCCCAACACCCGACTTGCTATTGACTTCCAGTGGAGTCCCCATTGCCTCCTGGGTAAAACTGTGTGCGGGTGGGTATAACAGTGGAGAGAGGGCAGTGATAAGAAATTGTTGCCCTGGAAATCAATTATTTTCCAGTTGTCCTAAAATATAGGATTTACTGCAGGTTGGCCAAGCAGTATGTGTTTGCCCCCTCTGGTTTTTAAAAGGTAAATAAATATACATCTCAAAGTAAATGTAGACTCATTCCCCTCCCCCCTCACCTCTGAGCAGTCCTGAGCAGCATTTTTTAAATGCTTTGCCTCAGTGTGAGAATGAAATTTGACAGGTAATCATAGTCAAGGCTTATATGTGCCCCCCCTCCCAACTTACATGGATGTATAAGATGAAACTCTTACATCATCATAATCATTGTTTTAATCTGGTACCAAGCTGGCAAGAAATGATCTGTCATGCAGGAGCTGTCTGAATTAACTGCCCTTGCAAGTAAATGGAGAAGATCCTTCCAGTTTGTTTCATCTTTATCAACGCTCCCCCCCCGCCCCCCGCCAGCAGCCTTGCCTTTATAAAAGTATTTCTCTGTTTTCCATTGTTGGAGGGCAATATTTCCTTTGGCCATCACAGCAAAATCTAAAACCATGAGCACAATGACTATTTTAAACTCCCCACATATGTCTGTTAAACTAAGGAATTTGGTGACATTTTTCAAGAGCTTTAAACCCCTTTTTAGACTAAAGGAGGAAGAAGAGATCAAAGTGAAGCAGGCTAGTAAGATGGGGAATCAATAGATGGATCTGGAACCTGGCAAGAAGTCCATGTGTACATCAGCGACCTCCACGATGGCTGCTGGAAGTCCCCCATCCCCAGGATTCTGCTATCCAGAGCAAAGACGACTTCTGGGAGGAAGGGAAATCTCTGGATATCCCCCAAGGACTTTATCATTGGGTCCTCACTGGGGGATTGATGGGTGGAGTAATCAATCAAAAGAGCAAACCGCTGGAACCCCTCACCTGCCATTAGCAAAGGGGTGGAAGAAGTAATAGTTTATAAAGCAGACCAAAAGGCCTAGGCACTCTCTTGCCCTGCTCTGTTGCCTCTGGACCCATTCCTGCCCTCTGTGTGCCACTCTTGCCATATTTCCTCTGCCACATAGCCATGCAAATAAACCTGGGATTTATAATCTGTAATAGGGAATTTATCCCTTTTCACCCCCTTCTCTACCTGGGTCCCCTGCCCTGTTATTTTCTCCCTTTTCTCTTCCCTCCCTATCTGAATAAATTACTGACCTAACTCTCGCGGTGTGCTCTTTTTTCTTTTTTTAATAGTTATTCACTAAACTGGATTTTTATTTTTTATTTATTGCTCTCCCCTTCCCCACCCAACCCCCAGTTGTCTGCTCTCTCTGTACATTCTCTGTGTTCTGTGTCTGCTTGTGTCGGCGGCACCCGGAATCGGTGTTTTGTTTTTGTGTCATCTTGCTGCATCAGCTCTCCTTGTGTGTGGTGCCATTCCTGGGCAGGCTGTACTTTTTTGGTTCTGGGCAGTTCTCCTTATGGGGTGCACTCCTTGTGTGTGGGGCTCCCCTAGGCGGGGGACACTGCTGCAAGGCACAGCACTCCTTGCGCACATCAGGACTGCACGTGGGCCAGCTCATCACCGGGGTCAGGAGGCCCTCGGTTTGAACCTTGGACCTCTCATGTGGTGGGCAGATGCCCTATCCATTGGGCCAAATCCACTTCCCCTGGTGTGCTCTTAAAATTCATTTCTGCAGCACAGCCAAGAACCTAGATAAAATCCAGTAACAAAAGCAAATGTGGTTAGAGGGTGCTTTGTCTTGAGGTGAGAGGAATGGTGAACTTGAAAGTTAGGGGTGGAATGGAGTGCATTAGCTTTGCAGTAGGATCACCAAATAGCTCCTCACACATTGCCAATGATGCTGGGAGGGAAGAACTAAAATAGTTCTTGAAAACAGACTTCAGAGGATTATTGGAGATCTGAAAAGTGTTTTACTTTTATTTTTAGTTAATCATCAAGAGGTTCAAAGACAGCATGAAGCTGAGAGGGCAATTCTGGGAGCTGAAGGCTTGGACCAATAATTGGAGACACATTTTCTTATAAAGGCAAGAAAGGACATTGATTTTTGTTGGACAAATAAGATCTAAATAAAATATAAGTAAAGGACTGTCCTTCGATGATGTTTTGTTTCATAACATGGCTTAGAGAGCTTCTCAAGAACATCTTGGCAGGTAGTAGGCAGGCTTTTCTTCTGTGTATGTCAGAATACACTATCAGATGGAAATGTGGGATGCATGATGTGATGACAGGTGTTGGAATTCTAAAGTGTCAGGTGCTCATCACCTCTGGTGGTAAAGTAGCGGCAGGTGTGGCGGTTTTCCGCACCAAGCAGTATGTGAAAATTCAGGGTTTAAGGACATGCATTTGGGGTGTGATCCCCAGCTCTCTCCTGTGCTCTTTTCCCTTGGACTATTATCAGTGGAACTCCTGCAGCATGTTCAGTGAACTTAGAACATGCATCACTACTCAGTGGTATAGAATGCTGCCGGACACAACTCTTGCTTGCCCTCTCTCATTTAGCTGCTGCCGTCATAGCACCTGCACATGTGAAACCTCCAAGCTGGCTAGAACCACAGGGTATTGCAGTGAAAAAGGATCTTAGGGCCCACAAGCCTCTCTCTCCTCCTGAATAACATCACTGACTTTGTTATCCATATCCTGGGTTTGAACCCTTCCACTGATGGGGAGGGGTGTCCTGTGGGTTCAGCAGCCCATTCTTCCTTGCTCTTCCTTGCAAGGCAGTGAGTCTTTTTTGGTGACTCTAACTCAGGTTACTTTATGTTTAGTTGTGCAGCTCCCATCTCCCAGTAATTCTTTTTTTTTTCTCCTTATAGAATACATTTTCAAGTATTTCTTTCCTGGCTGAGCCATCCGTAGCTTCATTTGCCATTCCATACTTAACAAAATCTGCCACCTTTCACCATACTGACTGTTCCAGTAGGCATGTATAAATCTTGCCCATAGTCCTAGAATGTAACCTGGCAGGCCCAGGGTGGGCTAAGAAAAGAGAGGGCGATGGATGCCACTCTTCCATTAATGAAGCCTGCAGTTGATTGTAGGTAGAGTTACATAGATAAGAGTGATTCTGACTCAGTTGGGACATGTTTGATATATTTTATCACATGAAAAAGGCAAGGTGTTTTTTTGGTTTTGTTTTGAATTTGGTTTTCAGCTTAAGATCCGGAGGTTGCCATTTTGAAAGTGACTGAAACTAACAAACAACAATCGAAAAAAAACCAAAAAACTCCCTAAGGCCTTTTGGCCTAGGTGTCACTGTGGGAGAGGAGATTGAGAACAAAGAAATAGCAACAATCTTTCCCATACTGGAGGGCTGTTCTTCTGGCTTCATTCAGATGTGATGAAACTTGTCAATTTCTTAAGAGGCTGACATTTACAGACACCTGGAAACACTGCAGAATTTCTCTAAAGCTTATTCTTGTTTGTTCAAAAATTGGAATGTGGAATTTTCTTCATCATCATTTCCTGCCCTCCCCGCCCCCCCCCCAAATTGTGCCCTATATGTTTGCTCATTGTTTTTGTTCATTCTTTGCACTCATTGTCAGCTCATTGTCTACTTTGTTTTGTTTTGTTTTGTTTTGTTTTAGGAACCACAGGGAACCTAACCTGGGACCTCCCATATGAAAAGCAGGTTGTCAACTGCTTAATTCACATCTGCTCATTTTTTAGTATATTCTCTTTTTGCCTTGAGTGTTTTACATTTTGATAAGTATATATCTAGGGTAGGTCTTTTAGGATTTATACTGTTTTGAGTGTGCTGCCCTTCTTGGATATATACATCCATGTCTCTCGAAAGAGTTGGGAATTTTTCACCCTTTATTTCCCCCAATACTCCTTTGTCTCCTTTTCCTTCTTTTCTCCCTCTAGAATGATATAATACATATATATGTACTTTTAAATGTTGTCATTAAATTCCATGAGTCCATGCTGATTTTTCCATTTTATCTATCTGTTCTACTATCTGTATGAATTCAGATAGAATTTCTTCAATATCACTGGTTCTTTCCTCAGCATTTTCAAATCTTCTGTTTTGTCCTTCTAGCATATTTTTGGTTTCTGGCATTGTACCATTCCTCTCCATCAGATCTCTTATCTTTTTATGTGTGTTTACAATTTTTTCTATTATTCTACCAGTGAATTCTCCTTCACTTCATTAAGTTGATTCATGATATTTGTTTGAATGCCCTTGATTACTTGTTCCATATTCTGTGTGTTTCCTCCTTTTTTAGTGTGTTCATTAGACTGAACTGCATCTTTCTGTTACTTAGTATGGCTTGTAAATTTTTGCTGGTATCTAGGCATCTGCTACTCTTGATGGGCTTTTTCAGATGATTATCTATCTTGTCTATCTAATCTAGAGTTTATATTGTTTTATTTTATGTTAAGGTTCCTCTTGATACCTGGTCCCACCTCTTTGATATCTATGTACTTATCCTTGTTTCCATGAAAAACAATATTAAGAACATAGAAAAGGAAAGAGTGAAGAAGAGAAAAAGAATAATAGTAATAATTTAAAAAAGATAGAAAAGGAACCATAAAAGAGATAGGAAAAAATAACACATAAGAGGGAAAATCTTAAAAATTAGAACAGAATAAAAATAAAAATATGGAATAAAAGAAAATGAAACAAGAAAGAATAAAATAAAATAAAAGACTGGAAAGATGAGAAAAATAAAAAATGAAGAACAAAAATTGAAAGGTGGAATTTAAGAAAAGCAAAGAGGGATAAGTAAAAGAAAGCGAGGGAATAAAGAAACTAAGGAGAAAAAAATAAGGAAAAGAAAAATGGAAACAAAGAAAGAAAAAACAAAACGTGAAAAATAACCCAGAAATGCAAGATTCCCTCTTAAGCCACTAGGAACAATCTCAGGCTGCCAGTATTCACCAATAAATCACCTTGTAGCCTGGTAAGCTGGTAAGGTACCCAGTGTTAGAGAATAATATAAGGAATAAAAAATTTAAAAAAATAATAAAAAACATAAAATAACATATGAAAAATCTTCACATAAGTCCTCAGTCTATAACTTCTTTGTCACAAGGTGTCAGTGCCTGACAATTGCTTGAGCCACTCTCTGTTTTCCATCTCTTAGGTGGTACCAGGAATTGAACCAGGGCTAACCCTTGAAGGAGCACATGAGGTAACACAGAACACAGTTGCAAAATATTGAAAGGTGATTTTGCATAGGTTTGTTTTTTGTTAGTTCCTGGCACTTAGAGGAAATATACCTCACACCGCTAGTGAGATACTAACTTAAGGAATAGGCAGCTCAGATTTTAAATCCCAGAATTAACCCATTAAAATATAAAATGTTGATTTTACAACAAAAGATTACAGGTAAAACAAAGAAACCAGAAATGATATCTATCAAGATGAACAAATTAAAAATTCAGAAATCACTAATGACGAGGCATATTAGGGCATATTGGGAAAAGAGTATTAAAAAATATCCTCAATATACTGAAGATCAGTAAAAATATGGAGAAAAAACTAAAAGACATCAAGGAAATATTGAACAATAATCTCTATAAAGAAATATTTTTTTTAAAAAAAAGAATCAAACACAAATCAAACAGAATGAAGATCACAGCTGAAACCTAATATTACCTAGAGAATTTCAACATTAGATTGGAGCTGACATAAAAATATTCTGTTAACTCCAAGAAATGACCATTTAAAAGATTCAGGCTGAGAAGCATGATAAGCATTTTTAAATGGAAAGAGAACCTAAAAGATGATCATGCATATCAATACATGTATTAAGGGAGTCCCAGAAGGAGATGAAATGAATAAATGGACAAAAGGGATATTTAAAGAAATGACAAACAATTTCTCAAATTTAATGGAACAAAAGAATATAATAGGCTCACTATCCCCTGGAGCCCTCTCTGCAGCTGCTGAATTGGAAGCCGAAAGGAGAATCTGGGGAATTAAAGAGAATGGCATACAGTGAGGCAGCCTGAGCCAGAGCCCATGCTCTGCTCCGCTAGCCCCAGGCATGGGTGACAGTGCCAGGCAGTGGGAGCACCTGTCCCCACCTGCCCAGGGGGGACATCATTACCACCACAGTCATGAACAGGCTGCTGCACTATGGTGTCCACCCGCTGTTCCACTGCATTTGGGGTTCCCAGGTGGTGGTGAGGCTCCAGCCCGAGCTACAGCAGGCTGCATTTCAGGTCCCATGGACAACAGCCTCCCGCTCCAGCCAGAACTCCAGCCACAGCCACCACCCACTCAGCAGACTCTGACCAAGAAATGCTAGCTGACTGCAGAAGAGCATGAACTCAGGAGGAAGAACCAGCCACATGGCTGAGCTGCAGCTCCACAAACTGGATAAACTGGACTGTCTGATTCAGGGTCTGTTGACTTCTATGGAAAACCAGAATTTTACCATACTGAAAATCTCACAAATCCAAAACTGTGTTCAAAAAAGCCACACATTCTCTGTGTTGCTGGTTCCCATGGGTTCAGCTGTCAGCATTCTAGCAGTGCCCTCCAAGAACAGCTGCAAAAGAGGTACATGGACCAGTTTTGGGGGAGGAACATTTCTAGGCCTATGTCGCTTGCTTCCTGGTTATGAGACCTTTGAAGACTATCTGGAAATGGCAGCTGAAGGCCAAGGCACCAATGTTGATAAGCTGGTGAAGGACATTTACAGACAAGACAATGAATGATTTGGTCTTCAGGGATCTCCTGTAGCATCAAGCTTTGGCAGTATAATGAGTAAATAAAAGTGAGAATCCATAAGCAAGGAAAACCTCACCCAAGCCACTTTGGTCACCAACATTCGCTCCATTGCTTGGATGTGTGCACTGGATGCGAATATTCATACAACTGTGTTTGATGGGAATTTTCTCAGAATCAATATGGTCTCTATGAAACAGCCAGCATATGTCCAAAGGACAGCTAAAATCTCTGTTTTTGGAACATGAAGGTTATTTTGGAGCTGTTAGGACACTGCAGGAACTTTTCAAAATGACTTCTGGGCAGTAGTAGAAACAGCTTCTTGTGAGAACTAAGAACTGTTACCTGCTGCTGCAGAAAGTAAAAACTATTATGGGGATGGAAGCTAAGCCATTATGGCAGTTGAACGTGCTGCATTTGTAAATAATTTACAATTCTTTCAATTGGTCTTTTACTCTTGGGCTTTGAGCTTATGATTCAAAATGGGAAACAAAAGTTTTTCTATAACTCTATTTTTTAAAAAAGATTTGTGCAGCATGACCAAAATTACCAATTTTATGCATTAACTTTGAAAAGTTGCCTGAGGTTTAAGAAAGACTTTAAATGTAAATCTTTTTTCTTCTGGGGTTAACTGTTCAGTGTGATAATTTTAACTTCATTTCATAATTACTCTAGGAAATATTACCTTTACTTATATTTTTCCTGTTGATTTCAAATGAAACTACAAATTTGACATGTTTTCCTGTGAATATGTTTTGTTTGTTTACCTTTTTTGGCCTTGTGTTTCTGTTTGATTGTCTTGTGAAAAGAGAAAGCCCTTCATCCAGTTTTGTCCTTGAATGATTGCTCCCACCACCAACACAATTGCTACCGTTCTTTATTGTAATTATTCATATTAATCATTGTGCTGACCATATCATCTTTGGTATGAGATCTAAAGATCTCAGCAGTGTCCATGAGGAGAGGACTCTGAATGTTTTAATGAATTTAATGACTCTGGTAAATTTGAAAATCATATTCTATTTTGTCCTATTTTTCATGAATATACAGTGTTCTGTTGGATTTATTTTATGTCAGTATATATTGAATTGAAATGCTTTGTGATGAAATGGACTTGTCCACGCACAGTATATGAATGGCAGCAAATCCTTGCCCAGTATGTTTCTAATTTATTTTAGAAATCTCTCAGTAGATAACTGTTCACATTAAGGGATTTCATAGAAATCATGGATTCAGCTGTGGGGGGTGGTATTAGCTGTTTGTTTTGTAAACATATGTTCCTAGGAGCTTTGTAACAAGGCACCTTAAAATAACAAAGGTAAGGTTTATTCATTGTTAATATTTTAAACTGAAAATTGTATTTCAATCCCAGTTTCTAAAATAAAAAAACGTGCAATAAAAGAAAGAATATACTCTTTCAAGATGACTCCAAATGGGATAAACTACAAATGGAATAAACACAAAGGGAACCATCCCCAGGTATATAGTAGTTAAACTTCCAAATACAAGGGACAGTAGACAGTTCTGGAAACTGCAAGAGAAAAACAAAGTGTATTATAAAGGAGAACCAATAAGGTCAAGTACCAATATCTCACTTGAAAAAAGTGGAAATCAGACGATAAAGGAATAGAATATTTAAATCAATTGAAGAAAATGATTGTGAAAAAAGAACTTTATATCTAGTGGGCCTGGCTTTCAGAAATGAAGGAGACATTAAGGTATTTCCAGATCGACAAAAACTGAAGGAGATTTTTCTTCAATAGACCTACACTACAAATATTGCTAAGGGAAGTTCCTCAGAGAGAAAGGGATCGACACTAGAGAGTGTACTGAGACCATCTAAATAAATAAATACTTCTCCTAAAGGTACCCATATGGGTACTTATTAATACCAGTACTATTCCATTACGTTTACTGTCATGTAATGCCATTTTTTTTTTGCTTCTTAAATTTTTAAAATGCAAATTCATAAAATTAATGATAAACTTTGGTTTTTGACATACGATGATATATAAATATAATTTATATGAAATAGAACAACAAAGTGCAAATCAATGGGCTAATGTCTACCGTGTTTTGGTCTGCTCATGAAATTAAGATGGTATCAAATCAAATGTGATTGTTACAGGTTGATGATGCTAAATTCAAGTATCGAGGTATCCACAAAGCAAATACCTAAAAAATGCTTACAGAATGAAATGAGAACACATTCAGAATGTTACAATAGAAAAAAAATCATATAATCATATAAACATGAAAGTAGGCATTACAGAAAGCTCGATGGTCAAAAGGGTATAAGATATATGGAGGCCCTATATCAGAAGGGAAGAGGAAAGTCATGCAGTATCTATAGTTATTTTAAATGTAAAAGTGTATTAAACTATCCAATCAAAGTTATAGATTGACACAATGGATAAAAATTATGATCAAAATACATGCCCTTTTCAAGAGACACTCCATAATTACAAGGACATAAATAGTTTGATTGTGAAAATATGATAAAAATAGATAAGAAAATAGTAAAGAGAGCTTTGAGTACCTATTTTAATATCAAATAAAAAAAGATCTTTAGCTAAAAATTCTCATAGAAGGACAAAGAATTTCACTATATACTGATAAAGTCTAGTTAAACCAGAAGATAATAACATATTATAAATAAATATATACTAATGGCATAGCCCCAAAATATATGAAGCAAATATTGACAGATTTGAAGGGAGAAACATTTCTTTTTTATAGTAGGAGACTTCCATATACCTCATGGAATAAGAGAGAACATTTGAAGAGAGGATCAATAAATAAATATAAGATTGAATGATATTATGTATCAATTAAAACTACTCTCTCTATATATGGAACACTACACCCAATCATAACAAAAGACAGTTTTCTCTAGTGCACATAGATCATTCTCTCTAATAGACCATATGTTAAATAACAAAGCAGATTAAATAAATTTAAAAATATTGAGACCGTACAAAATATCTTCTTGGAGGAACTGTGAGAAGATTACATCTGATTAGGAAGAAAATGCTCAGATTTCACACAAAATCAATGGAGACAGAGGCAAAAGGACCTGCTTTGGGGGTCAACAGATGAGGAGAGTGCTTCACAACTCCCAGGAGATTGAATGACAGACAAAGAAGCCAAAACAACAAACTGTGAGTTACTAAACTTCCCGGCTGTCTAGAAGTGTTCTCCTCCCCCACCCCCAAGATATTCAGTGGGAGTAAAACCCCTGGTGTGGGAAACAAAGGCATATTGTTTCCATAATAGCAAGTTACCTCCTTAACCACTGAGTCATGCTGTCCTTGGAGATATAGGTGCAGGTCATAAATCTATCAGGGAATTGTAACATTCTGATGGGACAAGTACTTGCTAGAATGGAACGACCTGAGCAACAAGATTAATGAGTATATTTGTTTCAATAATATAATAGAGCATTATGAGCTTTGGTAATTATCTAATTCACTGTGTTAGTAAGAATGAGGTAATGGTAACAGTTATCTAGAATAGTTCCTGCTTCTGATAGTCTGTTGGGATATATAAGCAAGCCCCTGAGATTAATAAATTTGTCTGATGAGCTTGAGGCTTCAATGCTCGCAGATCCCCTGATCCCAATCTCTCTTTGTCTTTCATTCCCAATACCCTTTGGGTCCATGACTCTGACATCTGGTGCCCAACTTCCAAATCAGTATCGGGGACCATGGAAAAGACCTCATGGAGGGTCGTGTGTGACGTCCAAAGCAGAGTGACTCGAGTCTTCAAAATAAGTAAGTAACATTTCTGCAAAGTCATCAGGGTAATGGATAATCAAATGGGACCTGTGAAAGCATATTTGCAAGTGTTAAAAACTTTGCTGAAAGTTAGAGGGGCGCCTGTAAAAAGTTGTGAGTTAATAGAATTGTTTGCTTTAATACAAAAACACTGTTATTGGTTTCAGCCGCAAGGGAAAAATCTTTTAAATCTTAAACAGTGGAAACAAGTAATGAAGGCGCCACGTAGAGCATACCAAAAAAGAAAAGCTATACGCCTGTCGGTGTGGGCTTTAGGACAACAAATTGCAGCAGCCTTAGATCCTTTACAGTCTAAAGAAGGAGAAAAAGATGAAATTACTGTATTTTCTAAGCCCATAAGTAAATTTGAAATGAAAGAAAGTAAATTGGAACAAAAACAGGAGCTTGAGGCGAATGGGGAACCATCAGTTTTTTTTCCCTCATCCTGACATTAACCCTTTCATCAGTAAAAGCTCAGTGAAGTATCCTAGTGAAATATCTTCTGTGTATCCAGTACAACTCTCTGCACCTACTCAATTGCTTTCTGTTACTAAGCCTAAATTAGAAATGTTTTCAAATGTTGCCGATGCTTTGCCTTATGTTAAACAATTATTACCTGCTTTCCCTGTAACATTACATGTGATACCACCAGATACAAATAATTTGCAAAGGGGTGTCGAGTTTCATCCTGAGCCAATACCTTTTAAACTATTGAAAGATTTAAAATAGGTAAAAATACTAAATAAAGTCCTTGTTAGTGAAATCAAGCTTGTAAGAAAGCTCTCTGTTAAAGTGTTAACTAAGATAAGGAAACTATTCTGGCAGCAACTTTGCAAACCCCCTGCTGTCTACATGACAATGTAGCTGTGGGCTAGTGGGGATTAATAGAGTTAAGCCACTGAAAAAAGAGAAAAACATGACAACATTGGTGTTCTGTTTTGTTTCCATGCTAATTCTGATTGGGCCTAGTTAGCCAAGATAATAAAATCAGTACAAAATTTTTGTCAAGGTTTAAAAAGGAATTTTCAGTTTTAAATCAATAGTTTACTCCTGAACTTCAAGTCTCAGTATCAGTATAGTCTTACAGAATAATAATCCAAAAATGTGTGTTAATGGTCTGTATAAACTGCTAAATAAGAGCTTAGCTACATTTCTGCTGCTCAAGTTATCTTAACTGATTGTTAATAACTAACAAAAATGTTTTCAAATACAAGCTTGCATGTTACAGGCAACATGGATTCCAGAAGAAATCTTAAAAAGTGAACTCTAAAATGTGATATAATGGAGAACTTAAAAACAGCTATACCAAGAAAGTAAGAATTATGGGTTAATTGTAAACTGTATGTTTCTGTTAATGTGTTGTGACTGTTCTATGTTTTTCTGTTCGGTCACTGTCAGTGTATATTTTGATACCTCCAGATGGTAATATAAATTAATAAAAATTTTAAAAAGAGCTCTATTCAAATGACCAAAAATTAAACAAGCGCTTATATTAATACTTAAGTTTAAATGTTAATAAGATCTCTACAATGATAAAAATTGTAAGTCTTGTTTAACAAAATTACTGTAAGTCTTTTTATGAAAAGTTGTTCTTGGCTATATTGAAATGAATAGTTTATTTTTCTTCACAGGATAAAATGAAGGATGTAAAACTTAAATGAATATTAAAGAAAGTTAAAAATTTGTGGAAATGCTGACTGAAATTTAATAAGTTTTTTTAAAAAGTGTGTTTTGTCCTAAAGTAGGATGGCTAATTTTCACAAACTCTTGAAACTTAAATGCATGTGGCATGTTATAGAAAGTATTGTGGTAATTTTAAGTAAGGAAATGTGTTCTGTGAAGGTAAAATTTGTCTTAAAATAATATAATTATAGTCTATATGGTTATAAATAATTACAAGAAATTTAATGAAGCATTGTTTAAAGTGTTTAAATGGCTAATTCCAAAAGGTCATTATTAAGCAAACCTGAAATAATGATAATAATAATAATAAAAGGTAATTTTATAACAGGAAAACTTGTCAGCAGCCAGCCTCCCCTGACAACTTGCTTCTAGGAGACTGTTTCTGATATTGCATGCTACTAAGTATTTAAAGTGAAGAAAAGCTTATTATTTTAACAAGTTTGTTTAGTCTTGATGATATTATATGTTGTAAGAAATTTGCCTGATAACTTAGCATGTGGGCTATATGGAATGTGTTTTTATTATTAAAGAAATAGGAAATGATTTTGTCCTAAGATAAAATGATTAATTATTGGGAAAGAGTAGAGTGTGGAATAAAACCTAGGTGAATACTAAAGTGTAGAAGGTTCGTAAAAAAGAAATTTTTATGATTAAAGTTAAATAAAATTTGATGGATCTATCTATAAAATTTTAAAAGGTTTAGTATCAAGTAGTATACTAATGCAAAGTTAAAATTTTATTCTTTCTCAAAGTTTTTCAAGGCATTAATCTGTTTTGGTAAAAATTTTATCCTCAATAATCAGTATACAAAAAAAGTATGTTTTATCAAAATAGCTTCTTGTGCTTTAACCTCATCATTTCCTCAGTGTTCCAAGAAGGAAAAGTTTTATCTCTTTTAAAGGAACATAATGTTCAAAACTGCTTTCTCAAAACCAAATCCTGAAAAGCAGCCTTTTATTCCAAACTAATTATAAGAGATTTATTCTTTTACCTTGAAAGAAAAATTAAAGTAATATTTAAAATCATTTAATATGTTATAAGTTGATTAAAAGGTGTTTTAAATGTGTTATAAAATTAACAAGTTTTTTCTTTCCTTTAACCCTCTGTTAATTAAAGTTGTATGAGTAAAAGGTTCCTATGAATGCTTAAGAGTGTATAAAGTTACCTATATTTCAGCACAATATTAAAGAGAGTACAATGTGGTTAATTATGGTTTTAATTACTATAAAGAGTATGTGTCACAGAAACAACCTCTTATCATAGATTGAAATAAAAACACTGTAGTATTCAGCAATCCCAAACCCTGCTAGTTTATTGCAAGAAGTTAATGTCCAGTTGTATTGCTATCACTTTGTTTTAAAACTTGCTAAAGCTTCCTTTAGTGTCTTCTTAAACAAGTCAAGCCAGCTGCATTCCTCTATCTGTAAAAAAACCCAACTATAAACGTTTGCAGTGCTTTTCAGGGCTATGTGCATAGCCCAACCATCTTGTACAATATTTACTGCTAGTAGTAGTAATGGAAAAGCAGCATACATTACTTCTCAAAAAGAACAGGTTTGGCAAACTCCTTATTTGTCTGCTCAATGCACAGAGTTTTCAGGCATCATTAAGATTTTACAAACATTTCAAAAACCCTTGAATATTGTCTCTGATTCTGAATGTGTGTGTTTAACTGTAGTTCATACTGAGACAGCTCATATTTTTATTACCAATGAATTGTCTCAACTTTTTGCCAACCTTCAAGACCTCTTTTGGCAAAGAAATCAGCCCATATATATTACTCATATCTGGTCTCATTCTTCCCTTCCTGGTCCTCTAGCTACCCAAAATGCAAGAGCTGATTTATTAGTAGGATGTTTGCAAGATGCCAGTAAATAACATGCATTAGCTCATATTAATACTAAGGTACTTAGACATAAATTTCCTCAATTAACAAAACATCAAGCTCAAGAAATTATTCATACCTCTCCCACCTGTGGACCCTTAACTACAGTGCATTTCCAGGCTGGGACTAATCCCAGAGGCCTGGCTCCTAATCAACTGTGGCAAATAGATGTTACTCACATACCATCATTTGGTAAATTATGATATGTCCATGTCTGCATTGAAACTTACTCTCATTTTTTGTGAGCTACTGCACAAAGTGGTGAATGCTTTCATCATGTTTGTTCACTTTTATGGTCTATTTTTGTTGTGATGGGATGCCCCTTGAAAATTAAAACTGATAATGGCCCTTCTTACACTAGTAAGTCTTTTACTTCTTTTTGTTCTATGTATGCTATTGAGCATATTACTTGCATTCCTTATAATCCTACCGGTCAAGCCATAGTTGAACGCAACCATCATACCCTAAAACTATGCTTTTAAAACAAAAAGGGGGAGATGGTGGTATTATAATGCCAAAAGATCAATTGGCAAAAGCTTTATTTAAAGTTTCTTAATGTTTATAATTCATTGACACCTGTGGAATGTCACTTTGGAAAATGTCAGACATCTACAGTGGACTCAGGAAATGAAGATCAACCAATATTCTGGAAGGATATTTTAAGCAATGAATGGAAAAAAGGCAGGATTAAAGTATGGGGGTGAGGTTATGCTCTTGTCCTTTCAGAAAATGGAGAACAAATGCCTGCGAAGAGGATTAAACCCCAGAATGAAGAGATGGGGTCTCCTGCAACTTCTGATGATGGTGGTCTTAAGTAATGAGGAAGCTGCCAGTAATTACACTTATTGGGCTTATATACCTAACCCCCCATTACTTAGAGTGTTAACCTGGAAAGATCCATTCTGTCATATATATCTGAATAAGACCCATATATTCCCTGGACCAATTGATGATCGATTGCCAATTAAACCCCATGAAAAAGGACAAAGAATCTATAATCTCATATTACTATTTGATTATCGACCCTTATGCATTGGTAACCATCCTTCCTGTATGTATGTTAAAAATCAGGCCATAATTATCTTCAAAAATAATAATACTCAGTTTATTGTGACTTTATTTCCCTCTTATAATTTAATCATGACCAAAAATCCTACTTATGTTTGTCCGCAAAAAGACAGTAGGGATAAAGAAGGATGGCAAGAGTGCCATATAGGAAGAGGATTTGTCTTTTTTAATGATTCCTCTGGAATAGTGTGGGGAGTCCCATTGAATATAATGACAGATTTATTTGGTATGGTCTAAATAGTAAAGGACAACAAAAAATTATTTTTACTAAAAATAATAGTGTTTGGAAATATAAAGGGAAATGAATCCCTTTTCCATGGTGTAACATTACATCTATACATAAACAGAAGAATTTGTGGAAAGTTTTTTCTAAGAATAGCTCCCACTATAGAATGGATTGGGAATAATAGTAAGAATGGTCAATATCTGCATTTAGATCAAACTCATCATTTTCAATTGTGAGTAAGAGATCCTTATGTGCTTGTGGTCGGAAAATTAACTATAACCAAGAATGCACTATTTTATAAAAGTGGGGCCTTGCATACTTGTTTGAGAATATTTTACAGAATGGAGATTTCATTACAATGGCTTGAAGGCAGTGGGGAGTGTGGATCCCAGTGCGACTGAACCAAATTTGGCAATCATCACCTGAGAGTCAACTGCTGTTCCATATGGCTCAAGAAATCCTGAAGCACTTGAAGTGATTTGTGGGACTGCTAATAGCTGGCATATTAGGACTGATTGGTGTCACTGCAGCTGCTACTACAGCTATAGTGGCCTTGCATGAGACGGTGCAGACTCAACAATACATGCATGATTGTCATAAGAATGCTAGTGACTTATGGCATAGTCAAGAATATATTGATGGAGAATTAAACAGTAGAGTTAATGATTTAGAATCAACAGGTTTACATCTTGGAGATCAAGTATATAACTTAAATCTACTTAGGGGATTGAAATGTGATTGGAATGAAAGTAACTTTTGTATTACTCCACTTGCTTATAATAATTCTATGTTTGATTGGGAAAAGATTAAAAATCATTTGATAGGTCATAAAGGTAATATGTCATTAGAAATAGAAGAATTACAAAAAAGAATATTAGAAATGTCTCAATCAAATTGATGTAGCTGATGATAAAGATATCTCTATTGATTTAATTTCTCATTTGAATAATTTTAATTCAGTAAATTGGTGGAAGTCTCAACATTTTTTATCAGGATTAGGAATAGGATTTTGTGTATTAATCTTGTTGCTCATTGTTGTTGCTTGCCTGGGACGAGAAGTCTGTCAAAGCCTGCACCATGTTGACGCGATGGGACAAGACAATAATTTGGTACTTGGAAAAAATCTGATATAGTTCCCCATGGTCAGAGTGCTTGGCTGGTGGCCAAGAGTCTGGATAAGATTCTCAGAGGAGGGTAACCTAAGACAGGCACAGTCACCCTGACTAAAACAAAAAGGGGGAAATGTGGGAAACCAAGGCATGTTTTTTCCATAATAGCAAGTTACCTCCTTAACCACTGAGTCATGCTGTCCTTGGAAATATAGGCGCAGGTCATAAATCTATCAGGGAATTGTAACATTCTGATGGAACAAGTACTTGCTAGAATGGAACGACCTGAGCAACAAGATTAATGAGTATATTTGTTTCAATAATATAATAGAGCATTATGAGCTTTGGTAACTATCTAATTCACTGTGTTAGTAAGAATGAGGTAATGGTAATAGTTATCTAGAACAGTTCCTGCTTCTCACGGCCTGTTGGTGTATATAAGCAAGCCCCTGAGATTAATAAATTTGTCTGATGAGCTTGAGGCTTCAATGCTCACAGATCCCCTGATCCCAATCTCTCTTTGTCTTTCATTCCCGATACCCTTCAGGTCCGTGGCTCTGACAACCTGGCTCAATTTTCAGCTGACTGAAAGGGAAGCAGACATCCTCCTCCCAGTTAGCTGTTACAAGGGAAAAGTGTGTGTGTGTGTGTGGGGGAATTGGGGGCTTTTCTTCAAGGAATTTGGCCAGTGGAGCTTCATTTGAGTCTTGGCTTGGTCAGATGAAAACAAAGGAAAACAGAGAGAGAGACATCTCCTTGGAGAGGTGTGACAAAGAGCACCACGTGCTGGCTGGTCTGGAAATTTCATGGACAATAACTGATTTTAGAGCTTTCTTCACCCCACTTCTGGGGGAAAGTCTGTTCTCTGTTAGTGAGACCCTGACATGACTTTGGTAACTTAAGCTGGACATTTTTTAAAACTTATCCTGGATAAGTTGAACCAAGTATAATATGAGAGAAGAGCTGTGAAAAAATAACAAAAGTAGGTAAGAGAAATTGTCCATCCGAGTAGATGCATGAACATATCAGATGCTTAGACATCAGCAAAAAAGTACAAGCCATATTAAGAAACAGGAAGAGATGTCCCAGCCAAAGGAACAAACCAAATATCCTGATGAGATTCAGGGTTTAAAACAATCAATGATAATCACAGAACTCTCCTAAATCAATTTAAATAATTGATAGAAAATATGACTAATGAAGAATATTAAGAAGATACTGGGTGCGGATAAAGAATAATTCAAAAGTCTGCAAATAAAAGTAACTGACCTTATGGGAATTAAGGACATGATGAATGAGATTAATAATATATTAGAGATACATAAGAGCAGATTTGAATTACCTGAAGGCAGAATTAGCAATTTCAAAGAGAGAATATCTGAATTGAAAAAAGCAAGGAAACAGTTAGAGAAGAGAATGGAATAAATGGAACAGGATCTCAGGAATTGAATGACAATACAAAGCACAAAAACTTACATGTTATTGGTGTCCCATAAGTAGAAGAAAATGGAAAATGGACACAAAGAATACTTAATGAAATAATGAATGAAAACTTCCCTACTCTTATGAAAGACATAAATATCAATATCCAAGAAGGACAATGCACCCAAAACAGAATAAACATGAATATACCTGCTCTGAAACACCTACTATTTAGAATGACAACTATCAGCTATAAAGAGATTTTGAAAGCAGGAAGAGAAAAGCAAAGTATCACATAAAAGGGAAACTTAGATTAAGTGCCAGCCTGCCATCAGAAATCATGGAAGAGAGAAGAAAATGGTATGATGTGTTTACGGTATTGAAAGAGAAAACTGCCAGCCAAAAATTCTCTATCCAGCAAAGTTGTCCTTCAGAAATGAAGGGGAATTTAAAGTCTTCACAGACAAACAAAAACTGATAGAATATGATACCAAAAGACCACAATTATAAGAGATAATAAAGGGAGTACTGCACTGCAGCCTGAAAGGAAAAAACAAGGGTAAGAGGCTTGGATAGGAGTGTATGAATGAAGATTTTTAGAAAGGTTAAAAAAATAGACTATAGTGCAATATCACAACAGAAAGCCAAAGGTCAAAATGGATGAAATAAGCAAGGCCTTCAGCAATAAATTTGAATGTTAATGGCTTGCTTTCCCAAATCAAAAGACACAAACTGATAGAATGGATAAAAAAGATATGAGCATGAAGTCTACAAGAGACCCACCTCAGACATAAGGACACAAAAAGTTTAAAAGTAAATGGTTGGAAGAAGATATTCCACACAAACAGTTACCAAAAATGAGTTTGAGTAGTGATACTAGTATCAGACAAAGCATATTTTAGTACAAAATTCATATAAGGGATGAAGAAGGCCATTGTATATTAACAAAAAGTGCAAATCAACAAGAAGAAATAGCTTAGAAATATTTATGTACCTCGGTGCTTCAAGATACTGAGGCACACAATGGCAAAGTTGAAGGGAGAAATAGATGTCTCTGCTATAATAGTGGGAGAATTCAATACAACACTCTCAGTAATCGATAGAGTATCTTTACAATAGTGCAAATAACTTTGACCATGGTGATGGTGTCAGAGAAGGGTGAGTCAGAGTGCTTCTTCATAGGAAAGAGGGAAACAACAAATATGAACCACCTCAGCACCCCCACCAGCCCTTAACCCAGAGCCAGGCACTGGTTGAATACTTTCCATGGCTGATCCCATTTAATCCTCATAATGATACTATGAGATTTGTCTTTATAGGATTATTGTGAGGAGCCACCTGAGGCTGAGAGAGGCGAAGTGACTTCCCAAGACACACTGTTAGTTTGTGACAGAGTCGGAGCTGTGGAAAAGTGAAGTGCTCAATATGTGAAGGCCAGTTCCAGGACTTGCTGGGGTGTGGCCAAGTCTATCTGACTCTAGTTATTACAATTTTATGCATGCACACCCTTCAACCAAGCAACCCTATTCCTGGGATTCTATATTGAGTGTATGAAGAACATTAGACTATTCAAAGACACATATGATGTCCACTTTAACACTGTTTAAGTGAGAACAGAAAGGAATCAAATCAAGTTCCATCAGAAATGAGAGGCTGAGTCTCTTTGGGAGCAGGCCTCCCTTCAGGTACATTACACAACCCAGTCCCATAGTCATGAAGAGGTCCTCACCATGGCAAATTACAGAGACAGGGTACAGTATTATCCACTCACTCCACTTTGGTAAATACAGTCCTGCTAAGCATAATGATTAGTAAGGCGAGGGTAATGGAAGGACAATCAAGCACAGGATACCTGTGTTCAGATGATTAAAACAACCAAAAGGTAGCAAAATGCAAAGATACTCATGTTCTAACATGAAGTAAAAACACTATAAAAGCCTCTTTTCAGATATTTCTGTGAATATAGGAAAAGTGACTTTGCACCTGGTCAGGGCACAGGCTGGGCTGTGGGAATAAGGGAATGATGTCAGCCCAGATATTTTAGGAGTGGGACCATGGATCAATAAACAGGAAAGCCCTGGTAGGGAGCCAGGGGATTTATCAAAGTGGAGTCTGGGAATTACTCATTAGCTGTCTTTGGTCCCTATGTATAGAGACCACTCTCCACCCACTCTCACCTCAAGGCAGCTTTGACCTTTGTTGGCAGTATGATGCACCTGCTCCTGGCTTGGAATGTAGATGTGTAGATGACTCTGTCGTCCAATTCCTGAAAAATTTTCTGCGTGGATGTCTGTGGAGACAGTGACCCGCAGCCAAGTCAGGAAGCATCAGGACCCTGCCTGGCCATTGCCACAGCACAGATGGACCACACCATATGCTCTTCTGTTACCAGACTGGAAACAGTACTCTTCACAAACATCCAGCTCTTGATGAAAGGGGATAACAGTTGGGAATGAGCACTTAAGTAGATAATCATCACTCCAACACTACTTTTTCTGCCTTGGCAGCAATGGTTTATTTGTGAACACTATAGGGCCACAATCTTCCATCTCCCCTAAAGCCTGCTCCCGCCCAGGGCCTGTCCACTCCTCATCCCCCTACACACACACACATGCTGGGAGTGGGAACTGCTGTGAGACTGCTCAGAAAATAGCAGAAATATTCACATTGTCTTCAATCCCCTACTCTGTGTTTCCCTGTGTTACCTTTGGGAGTCTTCTGATAAATGGCCAGTCTTCTGGGAAAGGGCTTAGCCAGACACTGGAGCATTGGAAATGCTCTCATGTTAGGTTTTCCTGAGGCAAAAGTCTTGGAAAGTAGGGAAACAAGAAGATTCTTGTTCTCTTGAAGGACTCTGCTCAAGTGAGCTTGGCAGAGGGCAGTCTTTAGATTGTGGTTTCCTGGTTACCATGGTTCCAAGTTCTGTTGGGTTATACCTCCAAGGAGGTAAGGTCCCTTCCTGGAATCTCTGCCTCTGCCCCTCCTTGGATAAAACTTGACCTAAGATCTCCCCTGAAATACTGACTCTTCACCCTTTTCTCACATCTCATTTATGAAATCTACAGTTAAACAACACAGTTATCCCTGCAGGCCTTCATGCATTTGTTAAAACTTAGTATTGAATTAAATAGGGATATTATGACAAATTTTCCTTTTCTTGACCTTTATCTTATAGGCATTTGGTTTCTCACCATTAAGTATGATCGTATCTATATCATAGATGCCACTTACTGTATGCCCATCCTGTATTTCTGACCTGACTGTATATTTTACTTTGTGTATTCTGTTAATATGGTTAATTACACTGTTCTACTTTACATATTATGAATCTTTCTTACTACTTTATGATTAATATATTTATTGTTAAATTTACATGCTATTTTTTTCTATTCCAAAATTCTCTCTTCCTTCTGGCAATACAAACTGGCCTGGAGTCAATTTTCTCTGATATAATTATAGCCACACCAGCTTTAAGAAGATTAGTGATTCCAAGTGTAACATAGCATTTGTAAACTATCCTGTCTACGCTGGAGACACCTGGGAAGGTAGAATGGAAAAAGAAATACGTGACCCAGGTAAATCTTGTCAATATGTTATTTGAACCCCGGATGACATTTGCTGTCAGACAGATAATGGAGACAAGTGTCCCTTGGAATGTTTTTAGTAAGATATATTGGAGATTACTAGTTCAATTATGGTTAGTAAACTTTATATATTTTGAATTGTTCAGTCATGGCCTGAAGGTAACATCATCCTTGGGGATGAAATTATTATAGTAACACATTTTTATGTATGTAGAAATACATCCCGAAGGATCTCTGAAACTCTCCCTTGCAGCCCCTGAATTCACCATATTTAGCTTCTAGATGGGTTAGATTTGTAAGCATCCAGAATAAAGATTGTATTGGATGAGCAAATTAATGATAATAGCAGTGCTAAATATATATATCTAAGACTCCAGGAAACCCCAATTAACCAACTACAGGTAAAACATTATGAACACGCAGTATCTGCAGATGGACAGTCTAAGAGCTGAAGATTTTGGCCTTCTTTCACTGTGGAAGAGACACAGTAAGAGGTTGCAAATGTGATCCCAGACACAAACCTACCCTGAAAGAAGAAAGAGGATTCTGGACTGCAGGGGACACATAGTGCTCAGCACCAGGAGCAGGTGCAAATTGGAGAATAAGTGCTGGGTTCTCTTAAGGTCTATCCTTGCTTTCAATATGGCAGATTCCCTCAGGGAATTGTACTACAGTTATGATTATATGCTTGCCACAGCCATCTCTTAACTAGAAATGTTTCATTTCAGGAAATATTCTCTCATGTCCAAAAATAACAGTTTCCTTTATTAGGTCAGGAATGATTTTAGTCACCCAAAGGTTGCTGAGGCAAAATACCAGAAATTGGTTGGTTTTTATAAAGGGTATTTATTTGAGGTAGGAACTTACAGATGCCAGGCCATAAAGCAGAAGTTACTTTCCTCACCAAAGTCTATTTTCATGTGTTGGAGCAAGGTGGCTGCTGACTCCTGTGAGGGTTCAGTTTTCCTAGGTTCCTCCCTTCCAAAGTCTTGCTTCTCTTCCCTCTGTAAGCTTACATTCTGGGGCTCCAGCTTAAGTCTTCAGCCTCAAACTCCAACATCAAAACCCTTCATCTGTCCTTGGCCATGCGTTTTGTCTCTGAGTTCCTACCCACCAAGGTGTGGTGACTCAACACTCTAACAATGTAGCCCAATCAAAGCCCGAATCATAACTCAATCATGCCCAGGTAGAGACCAGATTACAAACATAATCCAAAATCTATTTTTGGAATTCATAACCATATCAGACTGCTACATTCCACCCCATGAATTCCAAATGATATTACAGTATTTGAAAAACCTTAAATCAGTAACAATATAAGTACTAAATCATATTGCAATAAATTGAAAGAAACAGTTTGTCTTGGGGCAAAATCCTGTCTGCTGTAGAACTCTGAAACTTACAAAACAATTTAGGTTTCCAGTACAAAATGGACAGACATAGAATAAGCAATTTCATTACAATGAGGAGAAATTGGGAGGAAAACATGAGTCACTGGTCCTCTACTGTTCAGTAATCCTGTAGGACATCCATCCTTTTATTTCAGCCTGAAATTCTTTCTTAGATTATGGTTTATTCTCCTTGACGCCTTATGGGAACCCACCCTTTCCACATGCTTGCTCAATGGCCATTTCTTGGTTCCAAACTCATGAGACATCTGGGTGTTGACCAAGCTTCTGACTTCATCCTCCAAGAGTGTTGGGGTGATTGCCACACCTCACCCAATCTCTGGGTTAGAGTCTTAACCCCCTAGTACAGTAACATGAAGACAACATCCCCCCTTACCTTTGGCATAGAGGCTTAATCCTCTCGGAGCTATGAGTTGACCACCTGGCCTTCCCTAATCCATGGGGGATAAGGCCACCCCTCTCAGACCTGTGGGGTGCTGACCTTAACTGCTCCACCCTCTTTGTATCCTGGGGCAGCAAAACTCCCAGAATATCAGACATGAACATCCACCCTCTTCAAATGCTGGGGCAAACTCACCCTCTCTCTACACATGGGTGGGGTTTCTCTCTTGGCCCAAGGTGATGCCCTAATTCCAGATTTCAGCTTCCATAGTTTTCCTCCTAAAGCTCTTTCTCCTTCAATTTTTCCTTCCCATGTCCTTTTTATTCCAGGATGACAGTGGTTTTGGTCATACAGCTCTCTCAAAAAATCTGTTGGTTTAGCATGCAGAAGCAGCGGTCTAAGCAATCAGACAGTTAGACTTTCCACATGCCTTTCCTGGATAACTGTATCTTTAATCTTGATTTACCAGTTCCAAGTTTATTTAAGCCCTCCAGTGGGGCACTTTCATCTGGGACCTTGATTTCCAGAAGCTTGGAATTTCCAGAATCAGTTTCTTTGTCCTTTGTACCTGACAGTTCAGTCCTCAGCATATCACTCTCATTTAGCATTTTGGTAGAAGCTGCAAGCAGAAGCCAAGCCACATTCTCCAGGTTTACTTTGGAAATTTCTTCAGCTAAATGCCCAGGCATGCCATTTTCAAATTCTGCCTTCCATAAAACACCAGGCATTAATCTTGCTAAGTTCTTTGCTACTTTAAAACATGGATTGCCTTTCCTCCAGTTTCCAACTATAGTTTCATCATTCACTTTTAAAGCATCATAAAAAGTCTCTTTAGCATCCGTATTGTTATCAACAGTCTCTTCAAAGTGATCCAGGCCTTTTCCATCAAGCATCTCACAATTCCTCCAAAAAATTACCCTTACCCACTTATAAAACTGCTCCAGCATTTTGGTAATTATAAAAGCACTACCCTACTCCCAGTACCAAAGTCTGTATTAGTCAGCCAAAGGAGTGCTGATGCGAAATACCAGAAATTGGTTGTTTTTTATAAAGAATATCTATTTGGGATATGAGCTTACTGATACCAGGCCATAAAATAGAAGTTACTTCCTCACCAAAGTCTGTTTTCTGCTGGCTGCTGTGAGAGTTCAGACTTCCTTGTGTTCCTCCCTTCCAGGGTCTTGCTTTTCTTTCTTCTGTAAGCTTACTTTCTAGGGTTCCAGCTTAAGTCTTCATCATTCAACTCCAACGTCAAAACTCCAACATCAAAACCCCTCAACTCTGTCCTGTACCATGCCTTTTGTCTGTGAATCCCCACCTACCAAGGGGTGGTGACTCAATGCCCTAATAACATGGCCTAATCACAATCAAAGCCCCAATCATAACTCAGTCACACCCAGGTAGAGACCAGATTACAAACATGATCCAATATCTATTTTTAGAATTCATAACCCTATCAAACTTCTACAGAGAGTAAGTGCTGGGTTCTCTTAAGGTCTTGCCTTGCACTAAATATTGCAAATTCCTTCAGAGAATTTCACTAGAATTATGATTATATGTTTACTACAGTCTTTTCTTAACTAGAAGTATTTCAGGAAACATTCTCATATGTACAAAAATTCCTTTATTAAGTCAGGAATGATTTCGTCAATGTTCACCATTATCACAGTTCTAGAGAAACTCATGGAAACCTGGTTACATTTCCCCATGTAGATTCAGAACAGAGACCTCTTTGGGATTCTCCAGTTTGTACACTCTTTGAATTCACATTAGAACCAAGTTGGTGGCTATGCCCAGGGTAGTAACCTGTAAAACATAAAGGGTTTCTTATCTAACCTGTCATCTCTCACTCAAAAGTGTACACATTCAACTCACCAGTATTGTGTTTGTCTGCTAATCCATTTTCTTTCTCCTCATTGTTTATTCTTACAGCTCCCTTTGCACCTTCTGCTACTCATCCAGTTTGGTATGTTTTCTCTGGTCTAAATTCCACGTCCCTAGGACACCTGGAACTCAGGTTTTAGTTCAAGCTGTGGCTCCTGCAGGTAGCTGGGAAAATCTTTCACCATTGACTGGACCCATCCCTTCTTTCTTCTGGGTCTGGGCTAATTTTCAAAGGGTCTGGGCTAACTTTCAAAATATAATTGATTATTAATACATATAATAGGCCAACTGTATAGATCATGCTTATTTGATCAAAATGGCATGTGAATATAGAATAGTTCTCTTGTGATGATCGTATAGTTCCATCATCACCTTAGTCAACTGTGGCTTTAGGGAAAGATACTGATGGCCCCCATGGGATATGAGCTCTGGAAGATTATGCCTGATCTCCATAAGATGTGTCCTTGTAGCTCAGACATGGTGACTGAAACATACTGGGATCTGAATAACTTTTGCATAAAGTGAAAAAACCCCAGTGGTAATTTGTCCATGAACTCACTGTCTCTTACTTCACTTTTCACAACTCTTATATTTTCCTCTATTGTCTAAAATGCAAACTAGTTATATTTAGTATTTATATATTTATAAGCATTGATGTTTTCTGAAGCCACTCTTTTTGAGGTATCTGAGATGTAAACACAAATGCTTTTCCTCCTGTTTCCTACTTTCTCATCTGAAGAATTATTTACATCCTTCTACATATATTCAAGAAATGGAGAATTGGTGTTATATTTTTCTATAAGATTAACCATTGTTTAGCAAATAATTCCACAAATCTTCTCAGAAAGACAAATACCAATATTCCTTATATTTTAATATTTATATGTTAATATATACCATGCTTATCTTTATGAGTTTCAATACTTTTTCCATAGCACAAATATTCTTTCACAAACAGCCAAATTATTTTGGTAATGTAAACATTTTCTAGTTCATCTTATAACACTCTTGAATAAAGTGACACTTATTTGAGGGAAGAGTGTGTACTATTAGGAGAGTAGAGGTATTACACTCTTGACTCTCCTGATGATTCCATCTTATTAGTAGTTAGTTCAACATTTATGTGATGATTCTAACAAATGGTTTGAAACCATGTATGCGGGTAGCCTGACCAGCCATCTGACCATGCCTGATCCCACATTTAATGCCAGGTTTGTTCTTTTCTCTTCTTCCACATCCTCTATCTCCTCATTCTCATTTCTAGGTTGACATCCACTTCCTGATTAGCAGGAAAATATTGTGATACTGATGAGTATATTGTAATGAATAGAAATACAGTATCTTAAATTATTTTAGCAGAAACACCAAAAGACAGTCAGTAAACTCCTGAATCCCATGTTGACAATGAAAGTTCTCTGAGACAAAAAAAAAAAAGGCTTAAACCAGAATTCCCATTTTATTGAAAGCATGGTTGTTAATATCTATTCCATTTTAATAGTTGCTGGTGTCTCTTTCCAAAGATATCAAAAGGTCTGCCTGCAGAATCACATAGCCTGGGGATCAGGACCAAGAGAAAGTGCAGGGCAGCTTATGACCACAGATCCCAAGAGTCAAGTTTATGGGCAGGTGCAGAGGAAGTACAAGGGAGTTTCCTTTCATCATCTGGGTTCTCTTTATATTACTTCTTTCTTTTTTTTATGTTCCATTCAAAAAACATGAGGTCCCCATATATCCCCAACCCCCTCACCTCACTCCTCCCATATCAACAACCTCTTTCATCATCGTGGGACATTCATTGCATTTAGTGAATACATTTTGGAGCACTGCTGCACCACATGGATAATGGTTTACATTGTAGTTTACACTTCCCCCCAGTCCACCCAGTGGGTCACGGCAGGACATGCAATGCATTACTTCTTTTTTAAGGTTTGTATGAAGGGTCAGGTAGGCCTGGTCTTGATTTTGCTTCTTGGTTTGGTATATAGGTTCAGTGGGATGTCATTAATCATATCTATTGGCACAATTTCATTGGTAAATAAAAACTATAATTTATTTGAACCCAACAATATTTATAGAGGTTCAGGCACCTGAATTAATACAATCAAATACCACCTTTACAATTAATGTGTCAAACAAGGAAATGTGCAAATAATATGACCAAGGAAGAATGCACTTTGATGTTCACTTCAGTGTCCTCACAGTGATAAATTTACTCAATCTCTGGATTTGATTTTCCTGCCTGTGAGTAACCCCAGAGCACCTTCTTCCATGGATGATCTGAATTCCTCATGCACTAGGTCCTAACCTTGTAACACACCACATGTTGTCCTTAATCCTTTAATTCTGACTTGGTAATTGGTGAATTTAGTGTCCAGGCCAAGTACTTTTCAGCTTAAATTGCTGTCACACCCCCTTGGAACCAGGCTAGAGAGGACTATCTTACCATATTTTCTATTTAATCTTTAAATAATATAATTAAATTGTTAGGTTGCAATATGCCCCATTCAAGTTCTTGTATGTTAGAAAGAAATATTCAGAGATGAGGGAATGGATTACCATTCAGTTGAGGGCACCAAGGTTGAGCTTCACAGGTGTGGCATGTGAGGGTCAGCATCAAGGCACTTGTTCCTCAGGCAATCATGATGGTCAGAAGTGAGGGCACACTCAGGGCCTTTCTGGCACCCTTGGGAACACCACTAATAGGAGTAATGAAAATGTCTAACAACACTGACAGCTTATTAAAATTCCACACATGAAATTACTGTTGAGGAATGAAATCAGCAAAGCAGAAAACGTAGAGCTGAACACCCTTCCCTTCAGTGAAATTTTGAAAAATAACCAGAATCCATTAAAACCAATACTGTCAGAGAATATACACATAGTATATACTTCATTTATGTATCTCACATATGTACAAACACACACACATATATAATCACTGGGAGTAGTGGCACAATGAACATATTCCCAAAAGTATACTCTAAACGTTATCATATCTGGCACCCATATCTGCTCATTCAACACATTCCCTGCCTGGTAGAAGGGGATCCTCTACCTGGTGAAGGGGCACCACAGTGGGAAGACTGTATTTTCCAAGGTCAAAGCCACCATTCCTTTCCCAGGGTACCCCTAAAACAATGAACACACCTCATTGCCCTTCATTTTACATGCAGTTACCTCTAAATGCAAATCCTCACTTCAGCAGAGAGATGAAACCACAAGCATTTACTTAATTTCTGGTACCTCCTCAGTCTGTATAATATATCACGGGCATGGTACACCTCATGCACAAAAATATGAAGCTATGTTGTTCTTTCCTCTTTCTGGTGGAAGCTCCCAGATATGAGTTTCTCAGGGATTCAGATAAGAAAATAATAGGGATGAAGCATTTGAGCACATGACTCACTGTGGTTCTCCTCGTCCTAAGTTTTCCTGTCACAGGTGCATGTAAAGGAGTCATGGCCTGGCCTGCCAAAGACCTTGTAAAACCTGCCCCTCACCTAGACTGCCTCTGGATTCTTTTTAACCAGAGATGACGTGAGCTGGATCCACCAGTTTCTTTTAAAGGGGCTGGACTGTGTTGGTGAGATAACTATTAATCACATACCCAACTCTTTAGTCCCAACTCGACATCACCAAGACCACCTCCAAGAATGAAGTTTATTTAACAATGAGCAGCTTGACTTTCTAGGACACAGCTCTGTATTACTGAGAAAGACACATAATAAAAGGAAGTCAGGTTGAGCCCAGACACAAACTCTCCTGTAAGGCACAGGAGGGATTTGGGCTGCAGGGTCACACATGACCACTAGAGGTGGAGAAGGGCATAATCAGGGACAGATGGGTTGGGGACAAATTTTCTTGAGCAAAGAAGGAATCTGGTCTTGCCTAGGTTCCTTCCTTGTTCACAGCAGTTAAACCCCAGAGAACCGCTGCTGCATCTTTTCTAAGCAGTTCTATAAAGTATCAAATATTCAAATACAGAAAAAGCTTTTCATTTATTTTTGTTGTTGCTACCTATATTTTTTTGTCTTTATTTGTTTTTTTAATATAACATTCAAAAAATATTAGGTCCTCATATACCCCCCACCCCCTTCACCCCACTCCTCCCCCCATAACAACAACCTCCTCCATGCTCATGAGACATGCACTGCACTTGGTGAATACATCTCTGAGCAATGCTGCACCTCATGGTCAATGGTCCACATCATAGCCCACACTCTCCCACGTTCCATCAACTGGGCCATGGGAGGACATACAATGTCCAGTAACTGTCCCTGAAGCATTACCCAGGACAACTCCGAGTCCCAAAAATACCTCCACATCTCATCTCTTCCTCCCATTCCCCACACCCAGCAGCCACCATGGCCACTTTTTCCACACCAATGCCACCTTTTCTTTGATTACCAGTCACAATAGTTCATGAATAGAATATCAGTAAGTCTACTCTAATCCATACTCTATTCCTCCATCCTGTGGACCTTGGAATGGTTGTGTCCACTCCACATCTATATCGAGAGGGGGCTTATATTCCACATGGATGCTGGATGCAATCCTCCTGTTTTCAGTTGTAGGCACTCTTGGCTCCATAGTGTGGTGTTTGACCTTCTTCAACTCCATGTTAGCTGAGTGGGGTAAGTCAAACAAAACAGAGTGTAAGAGCTGAAGTCTGTTGAAGCTCAGGAACTGGCTATCATACGATCAGTCCAGAGATTCAGATCCCCTGGGTATATATTAAACCCCAGCACCAATTACTGTTCTGGTAAAAGTACAGGAGAGGCTTGTGAAAAAAGATCACATCTGAGTCCAGCTCCATCACACAGAAACACAAACTCCAAAGAAGGGCCAACAGACATGGCACTGAACTCCATCTGTCATGACCATAGAACCAGTGATTCTCTGTAGCCCTCGGAAGAACCAATACCCTGGGTTTATCTACTTTATCTGTCTCTGGGACTCTGCTGAGGTGTGCATAAAGGCAACCCCTCTGATAATCTCCTGGCTCTTTTTGAAGACTCATAGCCATATAAACTCATTTGTCCTTTCCATTTCCCCCTTGATTTGGGTCAAAATGCATTTTTAACTCCTGGTATTATACATAGACGGAGATATTCTGCTGGTCCAAGTTGACCCTTTTATTCAAGGTCATTTTGCAGTTGCATCATTAGCTGGTATTGGTAGTAATCCCTCGCTGCCAGGGAGGCTCATCCCCGGGAGTCATGTCCCACTCTGGGGGGAAGGCAATGCATTTACATGCTGAATTTGGCTTCGAGACTGGCCACATTTGAGCAACATGGAGGCTCTCAGGAGGTAACTCCTAGGCATCCTGGAGCTCTAGGCCTTGTTCTTATTTCAGGTGTACAGGCTCACAAGCATAGTCATTAGTATCAAGGGCTCATTGTTGGACCTTCATTCTTTTTTGGTCATTGCTGTTGCACTTGGGGTATTGTTGCTGTTCCTTTAGGGACTGTGATAGAGTTCCCCAGGCTAGGAACTCAGCACTCCTTCAGTTGTTGTTTTGAATTGTATCCACTATGAAAATATCCAAACATTTTTATGTACCTTGGATATGTGCCCTGTGGAACTCTTGCCAAACATGTGTCCCCTGTCAATAACATCCCACACCAGTATTCCTCCACTGCCATTGTTGAACCTCTCTGTGATCCAAAACTTCCTGAAAAGTGAAGTCCAATATATCGCCAGATTCCCTTAATATTAAAATGGAATATAGCGATGAGTTTAAAGGTTAGATATAGAATACATATTAAATTGGAAAAATTACAGTAAAACTAAATTGGGGTATAAAAAAATTTAAAAATGCAAAAGCTTTGTTTTTGATGTTTTGCCTTCCATCACTGCAATAAGTGTTGCCCTGTATGCAAATTGGCAGGGCAACTACTTCCATCTATTCCTCAGTTCTACCTATATTTTTAAAGTAAACAAACACATACTGTGATAATTTGTCTCTGTCTTCTGAATATGTTTGAAAGTTTGAAAAAATCTTGTATTTAGCATCTCTGTCAAGTTAATCATCTCAAATTGACTCACTTTTCAGAGGATCGCATGACTAAATAGCACTGATTCACCGTCATGAAGACACATCCTTAAAGCAAAGGAATAGGAAGCAGGAAAGCCTGGCCTTCTCTAGGGGAAGCCTCCAAATGCCTCACTTTGTGCCTCCCTCTCATGTGGCACCAAAGGCCAGGTCCCTGTACTTAATTAAGTTCCTTCAAAATTATGATCCTATTACATACAACACTATATAGGTTTTCAATATATTAATAGATATATAAGATAATAATAGCAAGTTCTCAATTTATTATTATTTACTCAAAGGGAAAGCCTGATACCATTTATATTTAGCTAATACTTTAGTTTTTTTTTCTTGGAGAACCAGTAAATCAATGATAAGCATATTCTATTTTCCTAAAAAATAACAAAATGTTTTATATAAATGTAATATCAAACTTATCCTAGTTTTCAGTGAAGCAGGTAAGGTCATCTGAAACAACTTGTCTCAATCTTCCTCCCTGCATATCCACAGGTTTTTGAAGGCAGAGTTTATGTAACAATCCTCACAGAGAGAACAGGCTTACTAGAGTGTGTGCTTGGACCTCAGGTTCCATTACATTCTGGGAAGCCAAATGTGAGTCAAAATGCCTCCTCCCTGCCCTGTCTCTCCTTGTGAGAAACAGCTTTCCCATGGGTCCCTTTTGTGTTTAAGGAATGACAATTCCTGCCTTTGGTTTTTCAGATCAAGTGCACCTATACTTCAGACCAAAGTGCACCTATACAAGCACAGAGCAGTGATACCCTCCCAGATCATGACTATAACTTAAGCATAATCATGCTCTACTCTCTGATTCAAGCTATCTGGGGACAGTCTGGAATATGAGCTGATGGATAGTACTGTGAAAAAAATCCAAGTATCCTGTCCCTTCTCCTAAGACAACATTTGACTTATTAATGTATTCCTATCCCTTTCTGGGGTAGAGGGTATTTTTCCCAGTTGCTTCCAACCCAGCTACATTGGTTTTCCACCAGTGTCTTCAGATGCCTATTTCAGTCTTTCATCTCCAGGTTAAGATTTTCATTTCTCAGTGAGGAGAGTGTAGGTGGAACTGGACATAATTTTCATGAGGACCTTTGTTTCCTCCCACTTCCTTTTGGATCCCAGCAGTGTCTAGGGGATACAGGTTTTGTTTTCAACATGCAGGCTAATTCTCTGTTCTTTAGTGGAGCTAGGGAGGTAGTTGTGGGTGCATTTCTACGATGGATGCACAAGTACCACTCACGGAAAGGAGTTGTTTGTTTTGTATGCATTGTGCAATTTTATGGTGTTTTGGTTGATGCTCCATAATTATGGAAGAAAACCCTCCAAGAGAGTGGGAATCAGAACCCTGGGAAATTCACTGTAGCAACATTGATACACTTAGATTCAAAAATGCACCGAAATTTCTAGTTTAATCTTACTATATTCTATGTAATCTAAATATACTTGCCCCAGGTAGGTTTAAGTGTGGTCCTATTTGTCTTCCTTGGCACCTCTCTTTCTCCAGATTTCAGGAATTTTCTTTTCTCTGTGACTTAAATTCTCTGATGTTTTTGATACATTTTGAGAATTTGTGTCTCGTTTCTGTTATTATTGTGAGAAAAACACTTTTCTCACTTAGCTACACCTCCAAGCTCAGTAACAGCATTTTCTGTAATACCAGAAATTGGAAACTACCTAAATGTGAATCAGCACATTAAGAGATAACAAATTCACATCTATGAATATAATGAAATATGACTTAGCATTCAAATCAATGAATGCTTTATACCCATTACTATAGATGTTAAACAAATAAAAGTTCCTAACATATGATTCCATGTTTATACATTCTAGATGATGAAAATTCATCATTAGTAACATAAAGATCAGGCTCAATATCCTCCTGAGGATTGGTTTCTCTCACAACACCATGAGGAACTCTTTTTTTTTTACTACAAACAAGGACACCACAGGCTACACCTTCCATGCTTTGCTTGGAAATGCCCTAAGTTAAATAAACAAGTCTGTTACTTTAAAAGTCTGCCTTCCATCAGATAACAGAACACAATTCTGCAAATTGCCTGCCAGTTAATAACAAGGATTGCCTTTCTTCAGTTACCAATAACAGATTATTTCATCCTAAATCCTCATCCAGAATAATCTTTTACATGCATATGTCTACATAAAATCGCTAAAAGGCTTTTAATATTAAGCACCCTGAAATCATTCTGGCTT
The DNA here is from genome assembly GCF_030445035.2 of Dasypus novemcinctus. Lineage (NCBI taxonomy): Eukaryota > Metazoa > Chordata > Mammalia > Cingulata > Dasypodidae > Dasypus > Dasypus novemcinctus. The sequence continues at coordinate 55,747,095 of NC_080691.1, read as the reverse complement.
CTACAGATAACACATTTCCAAGCCGTTTCCACATCAATAGATCTTTTTTTATAGGAGGACCCCTTTCTCCACACCAAAAATTTCTTCCTTTACCAGGGTTTCTATAAGCAATACAACAGGATGGTTGACTTGCAAAAGGGAAAGTTATTGTTTTAAAACTTTGGAGACTGGAAGTCCAAATTTAAGAGATTGGCAGAGTCATGCTTTCTCTAAAATCTGGAGTTAGCTTACTGGTAAGATATAATATAACACCATCTGTTCTCTTCTGACTCTGACTCCTGACTGAGTCCAAAAGTTCCTTGTGGATTAGAATGCACTTATGTTGTATTAAGGCCCCCCATGATTCACTCTGGGCTTACCTCAACTAATAAAATCTTTAAGGAGCTATTTACACATAGGTTTACATCCACCATACCAGGGGTTGGGACTTGAACATGTTTTACTCAATAAAAGGAATTAAAGACCTGGGCATCATTCTGAAACCACTAAACTTAAAAGACCTCTATTAATTAAAAATGGACTCCTATATTAATCAATTGATCGTAGAAGAAACCAAAAAGAAAATATTAAAATACATTAAGATGAATGGAAATGAAATTCAACACACCAAAATCATGGATGCAAATAAAGTAGAGCTTAAAGAGGGAAATGCGTGGCTTTAAAAATGTGTGAGAAAGGACTTACAGATATTCTATTCATGAACTATTGTGATTAGAAATCGAAGAAAATGTGGCATTGGTGTGGAGAAAGTGGCCATGGTGGCTCCTGGGGGTAGGGAATGGGGGGAAGAGATGTGATGTGGGGGCATTTTCTGGGGTTGGAGTTGTCCTGAATGGTGCTGCAGGGACAGTTACCGGACATTGTATGTCCTCCCATGGCCCACTGGTTGGACTGTGGGAGAGTGTGGGCTATGATGTGGACCATTGACCATGAGGTGCATCGTTGCTCAGAGATGTATTCACCAAGTGCATTGAATGTCTCATGAGGATGGAGGAGGTTGTCGGTATGGGGGGAGGAGTGGTGTGAGGGGGGTGGGGGTATATGGGGACCTCATATTTTTTTAATGTAACATTAAAAAACAAAGACAAAAAAGGTATTAAAAAAAGGCTTCAAAATAATCACCAACATTCCTTCTTTAGAAATTGAGAAATAAGAGCAAAATAAATCTCAAATGAAAAAAAGAGAGGGAATACTAAAAATTAGTGTGGAAATCAATGAAATAGAGAATATAAATAAGTCAATGAAACCAAAATTGTTTTTTGTGAAAAGATCAAGATCATTAAAATTGAAGACATTTTCTTAAATTGATGAAGTGATACAATGATGAAGAGAAGATTCAAATTTCTATAAAAAAGGAGGAGAGAAGAGGCATAACTATTGACTTTAAAGAATTTTTAAAATGATTTTAAAGGAATCCTATGAGCAAGAGAATTGTAAAAAATTATGTAACTCAAGTGACGTGCTTAAATTCCTAGAAAGAGATGAAATACTAGTGATTCAGTTCAGTAATAACATTAAAAATATATCCACAAAAGTAAGCATGTTGATATATTTATATCAGTAAATGTTAAATATTTTTTATAATTATACCAGTGCCACATAGTTCTAAATATTTTGTCCTGAAATCTGATCGAGAATGTACTTCAGGTTTTTTTTTTTTTGTTTTTTTTTAGTATACCTAGGTCCTGAGTTAATCTTGACAATGTACATTTCTAAAGATATTGTAAAATCACTCTGAAAATATGTAGAGTATATATTAAGGGATTTATTACTACTGCCCTGAGTTTATGAACAATGTAAAGAAGTGGCACTTTGAAGTGTTTTTTTCAATATATAAATGTGGTATGTCCATCTATTGAATTTAATCCTTTTTATCTCACACACATATTACATACCAGAAATCCTTTCCTACCTGCCTTCTTTGGCATCTGGAGGCAGTGTTGGGAGTAACCCTGTTGGGAAGCTCATATTAGCCCACACGGAGAGGGACATGCAAATGCAGCCCATTCCATGATCATAAAAATGAGCTGCTGAAGAAGAGCCCACCTGTGCCTCTGTCCTTCCTCAGGGCCCACCACCATGGAGACTGTAGCTGATCTGGGCTTCCCTCCTCATCACTGTCAAAGGTAACCTTCCTCTTATATCAGGTTCAGCTGTGACTACTCTACCAGGATTATTCTGACTCTGGTTCCTCTTTATTTGCAGGATGCCCTGTGTGAAGTTCAGTTGGTGGAGTTGGGGAGATGTGAGAAAGCCTGAAGGTTCTCTGAGCCTCTTTTGCAAAGCATCTGGATTCACCTACACTGATTTTGCAATGAACTGTTCTTGCAAGACTCAAAGGCAGAGACTGAAGTGGGTGGTAGGAGTGAATAAACCGACTGGAAGTTCTCAGTGGTACCCTCCATCAAGGGGGATTCACAATCTCCAGAGACAACCCTACAAGCACACTCTCTCTTAAAATGACCAACCTAAAAGAAGAAGACATGGCTGTTACTGTGTGGGACCCACAGTGAGGGAAAGTCAGGTTGAGCCCAGACAAAAACCTCCCTTCAGGGCTTGGGGGGGGGGGGGGGGGTGTGCTGGGCTTCAGGGGGCATTCATGACCACCAGAGGGTGCACAGGGACCTGCTCAGGGGCAGGTGCAGAGTGGATTCAGTTGCCTCTTAGACCCTGCAGTTTCTTGTTCCTGCCTAGCAAAATCTCCCCGAGGATCCCTTGTGGTTTCTTCCTATTTAACTCCCTGATTTCTCTCATCTTATAATGCTCATTGTTGAATCGGGCCTGAATTCAATTTTCAGCGTTTCAGTATTTTTAGGCTTGTACTATCAATATCTTTCAGAAGGTTCTTGCTGATCAGGGAGTCAAGTAATTTCCTTCCAAACTTCAGTCCTGTGCCAAAATTTTTGCTTCATCTACACTCTCTCAGTCATGTCTAAAAATGTGATTATATCAAGAGACTAGTGTGCATTAGGATGATATGCTTTATTCTTCTCTTTTTATCTGTCTTTCCTGGATCTGAAATAAAATTTTAATGGTATGTATCCTCCAGTTATCTTTGGATCCTGGGGTTTTATTTCTCAGTCTCTCCACAATTCACTTTTCTCTCATGGCCAGGGAAGGAAGTATCATGCATGAACCATTAATTTGCCTCATTCTCTATGCAAAGAAACATGTATACATTATCAACTTTGTCTCATGAATCAGCTTCTTGTCTACATTCTCACTCACCCAGCTCAGTTTGGGTGGGTATCTCTACTCCATGGAATATATTCCAATAGATAATGTATATCACATAGTGATTATTCAATCACCTGTTGAATGACAAAGGATTATTTCCTTATCTTGTCAATTTTTAATAATGCCACCATGAACATTTGTGTGCAAAGACCTGATTGAGTCCCTGATTGCAATTCTGTTATATCTAGAAGTGTGATTTCCAGGTCATATTATCAATATGCTTTGCTTACTGCACGAAGATCCAAAGACACCACACTGTATTTAGCTATCATATCTCCTAAGGGATAGCTTGGATATTATGTAGTTTTTCAGTGGACTATTCTATAAATGGAAATTGGATCAAGGTGGTTGAAAATACTACTCATTTATCCATTTCTACTCTTATTAACTTCCTAATTATTGAACAATTACAAAGGGTGAAGTGTCAAAATCTCCAGCAAAAATGTGGATTTGTTTATTTCAGTTATCAGTTTCTTGAACTCTTATTCAGAGAATTGACCACATTTTCACTATGTAATTTCTCTATTACTAATAATCTTTAATCTTAATTTTGGATACTACACTTTACTCGAAATTAATATTGAGATACACACTTTCTTTCTGCCCATGTTTGCAAAGTGTATATATACATACACACACACATATCAATCTACCTACCTACACAAATTTTACTTTTTACCATTTGATGCATTTAAATTTAAAGTAGCTTTCTTGTAAGCAACATATAGCTACAATAATCATTTAATGCATCAAATAAAATAGTGATTGTAATATTAATTAGTATTAATTTTCACTTTTTCTAACTTTGTTGTTGCTATAAATGTAAGAGCTGACTTTTCTCAGATTTCTGTATAATCGAACTGAGCAGTAGCTTTTTCTATGAAAGCTGAAAACTGGAAACTTTCTAAGTACTCATTTACCCGTGAATAGATAAATACCTTTTGTTTTAAGTAACCACTGGAACACCACTCAGCAACAAAATCAATGAATGCCTCGTATCCACTAATAAGTGTTCAAGGTAAAATATTTATTCTGAGAGATAGAAACTTAACTAAAGTATGTACTGTACAATTCATTTTTAATAAATTTTGAAAGATGCAGACAAAATAAATAAATTTTATATCGATTGATGTCTTGGAACAGTGTAGGAAAGGGAATGATTTAGAGAAAGGAATTAAATATGTAAGTTTAATGGGTAAACACATATGTTAGTACTTACCATACTGGAAACAACAAATACATACACTTCATTGCATGTAATTTATATCTCAAGAAGGCTGTTGCAAATAAATCAATGCATCTGTGCAAAAGCAGCAATATAAAGACATAATGACATTTGATATATCAGGGACTCTTACAAATTAATTTGCATGACTCCTGGAAGTCTGTTTTCTTTAAGTAAAGATGGGAATGTAGCAAAATCACACTGTTATTGAGAGGGGGGTTCTGAAGCCTAACATAGAATGCCACATAATGGGCTTTTGCTGGCTCATGGGAGCAGTCCAGTCTAGGAGTGGGGAGCCCAGTCCCAGACACTGGGATTTCCCAACAAATGTGAGCAGCCCAGGTATGGCCCTACAGCTCTGCAAGAGGGACCCCAGCCTTGGTATGCTCCGGTGCTCTAACTCAGTGATGGACAAAAACAGAGACCATTTGCAATGAGCTTTTTTTTTCTGATCTGAGGTTTCTTCCTACAATTTTAAAATAATTTTATGGATAACAACAAATACTGACTATATGGGTGTACTTGAAAGAAAAACTTGCTATGTGTGACATTTTCCTGATCAGGATATCTTTGTGCCTGGACATGTACGGTGTTGGGTGCAGATGTTAATGTCTGGGAGGTACTTCGTACAGCCAAGAGGGTCTCTGAGACTCCCCTGTGCAGCCCCTGACTCCAACCTCAGTACTGACTGACCAGACTGGTACTGTAGACTCTCAGAAGGGGTCTGGAGCGATGGAACTTAGATGAACTATGCAGACTCTGTGAAGGCCTAGTTCATCGTCTTAAGAGGTAAGACCTAGAACTATTTGTATCTGCAATTGGACAGTCTGAAAGAGAAGGAATGGCCTTTTATCGCTGACTAAGACAGTGAAAAGAGGCAAGGTGAGCTTAGACACAAAGCTTCCCTATAAAGTGGCTACAAGGGGGCACTTAAGACCCACAGCTCAGGATGCCCACTGTCACCTGGAGATTCCTCTAAGGGTCTTTGTGTTCTCTTCTCCCAGGAAACAGGTGTTCTGACCTTTGTTTTGTGTCCCTGAGGATGTTTGGAGAGTTGAACAGGTGAGAGCAGAGTCAGAAGCTTTGATGCCCACAGGTTCTGTTGAACCCAGAGGAGCTTGTCAAGATGCTGCAGCTTCACCCCAGCTAAATCAGCCACACTGGCCACAACTAACTGTAGCTCAGCCATCCGTGGTCATGAAGCCTGCTGAAGACAGTTTCTGCTTTCTCACCTCTGATCAGCCCACATTTCCAGCTCTTAAACAGAAGGCTTAGATATACCCTGTTAATCTGTCTCATCCTGCCTCTGTTAACTATATGCAGGCATTGAGGTTATTTGCTATGTAGTTCACTTGGCTAATACTGAAGAGTCATTTTGCAGTATGCTGCTTTCAAGACTATGTTCCTGACATGATTAAGGAAAAAGGGATTTTAGAAACAACAGGATCAAAATTCGTCAATATACAGGTGAGGTCACTGAGGCTGAGGGACCTGACCTGCCCCAGCGACACAGGTGTGACATACCAAGGGCAGCATATGGGCAGGTCTCCTTTGTTCAATTGTGCAGGACAGAGGTGAGAACAGAAGTGCAGCTCACATAGGCTCCCACGTTCTGGTTCCTGGGGTGATGCCAACACTAATAACTGTTGATAATAGTAAATAGCTCTGGGTTCCTACCCTAAAATTCACAAAGTTTATGCTCTGATACCTATTATGTGTCTTCTCACATGGAAGTTCATAGGTATGAGGGAAAATTCTTAGGGTTACAGGGGAAGAAGGGAAGGAACTCTGCTGGACTCTCTGTCCCTCTGACTTCTATGATCTCAGCCAAGACCCCAGCTTCAGTGTCACAGGCCTCAGGAGGGCAGCTCCAGGTGATAGTCAAGGGGCTTGACTCCTTGGAAGGGATTTACCTGTAGCCATTGTGACCACATCCCTCCTGCAAACCCTTCACTTTGCTGCTATCATGACTAGAAGCTGCATGCTATTTCCCCAGATATAGTGGGAGATATTTTCACTGTATTAAAACTTAACTTGTGCGAAGCAGACATGGCCCAGTGGATAAGGCGTCTGCCTACCACATGGGACGTCCGCGGTTCAAACCCTGGGCCTCCTTGACCCCTGTGGAGCTGGCCCACGTGCAGTGCTGATGTGCTCAAGGAGTGCCGTGCCACACAGGGGTGCCCCTGCATAGGGGAACTCCCCACACGCGAGGAATGCGCCCTGTAAGGAGAACCGGCCCGCATGAAAGAAAGTTCAGCTAACCCAAGAATGGCACCGCACACACGCAGAACTGAGGCAGCAAGAAGACGCAACAAAAAGAGACACGAATTCCCATGCTGCTGACAACAGAAGTGGACAAAAAGAAGAATACACAGCAAATGGACACAGAGAACAGAAAACTTGGGTTGGGGAAGGGAAGGGGAGAGAAACAAATAAAAATAAATAAACCTTTAAAAAAAAAAACTTGTACTGTCAGAGAAAGGAGAGTTGGGCTTTTCTGAGATCCATGACTGAATTTTTAACACTTGTGTAACAAAGAATCACTAATTAGAAGACCCCTTAATGCAATATAAATGCATTGACTTGCAGTACTGCAGTCTATAAATCTATAGTCTTTAGGGGAGAATACTTCACATCCTTCTCCTTGCTTATGGTATTTTGCCCAAAATCCTGGACCAGCAATTCCTAACTCAGTCATCACAAGGTTGACTTCTTTGAGTCTTGTCTGTGCCCAATTCTTTCCTTCTTACAATGACAAAAATCATGTTGGATTAGGGCCCAATGTAATTCAGTTTGATCTCTCCTTAACTAATAACATCTTTAAGGAAGTTATTTCTAAACAAGGTCACATTCACAGCACTAGCATTAGGACTTGCACATATATTTTGGGAGAAAGAATTCAGTCAATAAGACTGATCTAACACATTGGTGTGTTGATGACCCTCCACTGGCTGTCTCTAATTGTAAATCAAAGGAGGGTTTATGTTCCTTAAAGTCTTACCTAATGAAAGTGTCCTAAGGGGCAGGATATCCCTGTAAACTCAGCTACATACAGGGAATAAACAGGTTTAGGTTACTGCTAGGAATGATAAAATAAACTGCATGAGAGGTTGACTTGAGCAATTTTAATTCTATGATAATTACTGTGTTGCTTTATCAAAGTTCTTTCCTAAGTTGAAATATTCACACATGTTAAGTGAGTCAAACTTATCCTGAACTATGGCATATATTGGATTGGATGCAATTTGTCTGAATTCAGTGTCGTATATTTAACTGCTGCTTCAAGGCTGCTTCAAAACTTTAGAATATCCAATAAAAATCAAATAACAGAAGATATACATGGATAAGAATAATTATGGAGCAGGTTATAGGCTGTGTAATTGTGTTAAGTATTTGATAAATATGTTTATCCATTAGAGTGAAAACACACTGACAATATTACCCATGACATCCCTGTTCCTTGGCTGCATCCACTCTCTTATCAGTCCTTCAGGAACTATTCATGGCCTAGATAAAGAAATCCCTGTACTTAGTGAAGTGAGCCCCAGGGAGTGAACTGTATTCTCCTAGGGACAAACCAGCATCCTCCTCACAGAGGAAACCCAGAGACAAGGGACTCCCCTACCCCCTTTCATCTTTACATAAAAAGTTCCTCCCACATGCAAATCACCATATGGGTCAACTGATGAAGACACAGCACACATGGACTTAAATTCAGGACCCCCTGAAAATGGAAAATATTGTCTGCAACTCATGGGCCTCATACAAAGGAACATGAAATCCTTGTGGTTCTTCCTTTTTCTGGTGGCAGCTCCCAGATGTGAGTGTCTCAGTATTCAGACATGAAGGTAATGGGGATGATGCCTCAGAGCACATGGCTGACTTTTCTCCTCGTCCTCAGGTGTCCTGTCCCAGCTGCAGCTGAAGGAGTCCGGCCCAGGACTGCTGAAGCCCTCACAGACCCTGTCCCTCACCTGCTCTGTCTCTGGATTCTCCATCCCAACCAGTGGTTACTGCTGGGATTGGATCCGTCAGCCCCCAGGAAAGGGGTTGCAGTGGTTGTCAAGAATATGCTATGATGGTAGCACTAACTACAACCCATCTCTCAAGAGCCGACTTTCCACCTCGAGAGACACATCCAACAATCAGTTCTCTGTGCAGCTGACCTCCGTGACTGCTGAGGACACAGCTGTGTATTACTGTGCAAGAGATACAGTGAGGGGAGGTCAGGGTGAGCCAAGACACAAACCTCCTCATGCAGATAGAAGCTGACAGCAGGGAGTGCTCATGGGCCACCCACAGCAGAGACTCAATTTCAAGGGAATTTGTGGAAACTGAAGATTCCTGTAATAAAATGTTTCTCTTCCTTACTTAATAACATTCAATCTCTAGGGATACTTCACTACATCTCTTCTAAGAGTGCCATTATGTTTCCACATTTCTAACACCAAAAATAGATTTACAATGCTATTTTTATATTATATAATAATTGATACACACATATTAGGAGTTTTCATCATTTTGTTCTTTTGGATTAGCCTGGAAGTGTGAAACAGTTTTATTCAACTAACACTCGACATTATGTGATTAATCCTCAGTTTCTAATTCTATGTCCAGATTGTGTCCTGGCAAAACATAATAAAAATAATAATAGTTTTGAATTTCATGTTTGTTTAGTCAATGTTGGGACAAATTATTTCATGGTAGAACAATTTTATCTGAATCAAAAAGTAAAGACCTTGCTTTCTTTCCCAAAACGTATATACGTATTTCATTTCTCTCCCAGCTATTCAGTATTATTGACACCCTGGCTCAGCTCACTACCACAATGTACAGTCCCATGACCTCAGGGTAAAGGAACAGAAAAAGATGCAGACTGTCATGATCCTAGGCTGCATTGTCCAGGGGTCTTATCTTATTTTCTCCGTCATAGGCAGGTCTTATTGTAGCTGTAAATGATCCAAATGAAAAGCAGTGTGAAGGTTGGAGATCAGCTAGTCTGATGGACTTGAAACAACTGCCCACTTCTTACTGCTGGTGGATGCCTCAGAGCCTCCTCTATTGCCAGGAGCCCTGGGATTTCTTCCTGAGCTAGCACCTGTGAGGAAGTTATGGAACTCTCCTCAGAGAAATGAGAAAAAGAAATGCAGGGCAGGGTTTGTTTGAACCCTAGTTTCTTTGCTGACAGGCTGGCTTCTTCCTCAGGAGAGGCTCAGGCTTACTTGCCTCACTCATTCCCTGGTGCTGGACTCTGAAAGCTGCACTTGTTGCTGTCCCTTGAGGAGCTCTGTATTTCTAGGGTGGACCCAGACCTAGGAGATATGAGCCCTGAAGAATGATCCCTAGATTGAATTAAGTGAGACAGCAATAGACAAGACAGGAAGGTCCTTGGATTTTTGTCCAGTCTCCTCCATTCTTGTACTGAAGGGACCTGAAATCTTTGCCATTGGGTGAGCTCCAGGAATCCCATGATGTTTGTTAGGTGGCTGGTTTCCAGGGAGGTATTGTAGTCATTCTATATTGGGTTAGTGGAGGTGGAGACATGAATATCAAAATGTAGTAGACATGTGGTTATGATCTGTGAGGCAACATTGTAGTATTTTCAGAAAGTTTGATAGATTCAGCCCTCTCCTTGCTGAGGTTCAAATGTGACTCTACTATGTATCTATACATTGCAAATTCTGAGGATATGACTTTCAGACATGCTGTGTAATAACGAACAGTTACAAAACTGTTGTTAATATGTGTACTGTATACTTTCTTTTTGCCCCAAGGTAATCTGCATTCTTTTTTATTTTTTTTAATCTTTAATTTAATATTTATTTTTTATTTTTTTATGAGATGCTGGAGATTGAACCCAGGCCCTCATATATGGGAAGCAGCCACTAAACCAACTGAGTTACTGCTGCTCCTAATTTTTTATTTTTATAAGAGAATTTGTGAGTTTACAAAAAGTCTTGCATAATGTATAGAATTCCATGCATCACTCCACCAATGCTTTACATTGTTGTGTAGTATTTGTTACAGATTATGAAAAAGCATCATCAAACTATATCCTCTCACTATGGTGCACAGCTATATACAATTCCTTTTATTTTTTTATATTTTATTTTTTATTTTATTTACTTTATTTATTTTTTAATTCATTTTTTAATATTACATTAAAAAATATGAGATCCCAAAATACCCCCCACCCCCCTCACCACACTACTCCCCCCATAGCAACATCCTCCTCCATCATCATGACACATTCATTGCATTTGGTGAATACATCTCTGAGCATCGATGTACCTCATGGTCAATAGTCCACATCATAGCCCATACTCTCCCATGTTCCATCTAGCGGGCCATGGGAGGACCTACAATGTCCGGTAATTGTCCCTGCAGCAACACCCAGGACAAATCCAAGTCCCGAAAATGCCTCCACATCTCATCTCTTCCTCCCATTCCCCACACCCAGCAGCAACCATGGCCACTTTCTCCACACCAATGCCACATTTTCTTCGATTACTTACCACAACAGTTCATGAATAGAATATCAGTAAATCCACTCTAATCCATATTCTATTCCTTCATCCTGTGGACCTTGGGTTGTTTGTGTCCATTCCACATCAATGTCCAGAGGGGGCTTAGATTCCACATGGATGCTGGATGCGATCCTCCTGTTTTCAGTTGTAGGCACTCTTGGCTCCATGGTGTGTGGTTGACCTTCTTCAACTCCATGTTAGCTGAGTGGGGTAAGTCCAACAAAACAGAGTGTAGGAGCTGAAGTCTGTTGAGGCTCAGGACCTTGCTATCATATGGTCAGTCCAGAGATTCAGATCCCCTAGGTATATCTTAAACCCCAGCACCAACTACAATTCTGGTAAAGTAACAGGAAAGGCTTGTGAGAAGAGATCACACCTGAGTCCAGCTCCATCACACAGAAACACCAAATCCAAAGAAGGGCCAACTGACATGGCACTGAACTCCATCTGCCATGACCATAGAACGTGTGGGTCTCTGTAGCCCTCAGAAAAACCAATACCTGGGGTTGTATCTACTTTATCTGTCTCCGGGACTCTGCTCAGGTGTGCATAAGGGTAACCCCTCTGATAAACTCCCAGCTCTTTTTTTATAGACTCTTAGCCATATAAACTCTTTTGTCCCTTCCATTTCCCCCTTGATTTAGGTCAAAAAGCATTTTTAACTGCTGTTATGATATGTACATTCCTTTTAATGTGTTCTTCCCTATATTTTTCACTGATAGTTGTATTAATTTAATTAGTTAAGCATAAGAGCCTCAATGCCCACAGAGATGTATGGTTTAAGAACCACATGCAATAGGAGCAGTGGGAATCCAGAATGTGGAAGTGGTTCTGGGAAAATTGAGGGCCTTCATGGCTTCTTCTAAATTCCAGTTTCCAGGGAAGATCCAGATGTATAAAGAAGCTGCTCATATCTGTACTCTGAGTAGGAAAACATAAGAAAAAAACTTTCTTCACAGTTATAAATGTTAATTTCCAACAGAGAAACAAGCTGTACAAATTCTGCTCACCGCTACATCATCCAATAGGGTTCCCTTTATAGACAGGTGGTGAAAATCACATCTACACTACAGTGTGAAAACACCTGGGAAGTTTCCAGTGAAAAATTGAAAACCATGGACATACTAAGGACTGAGTCTAGAAATCAACCCAGATGTGGAGTCAATGGGACCCCACACTCTGTAATTTGTGCTGCCCAGTGATCTCTCATCTTGTCTGGAGCAGGATGTAAGGATGAAGAAAGCTGTAAACTCATTAAATAATGTGCTCCTTTGAGAGGAGAGGAAGTAGAAGCCAGGTACTTCCCTATCATAGTAGGGCTTTCATGGCATTCAGAATTAATGTCTACCATCAAAGATCTCTCTCTGTGAACTGATACCTTCTGTGAACTGGAGTGGCACCTGGGCCGCCATTGTGTTTTGGACGTAGAACACTTCTTTTCTAGTTTCTGAGGTCTACACATGGAAGGATATTTCATCTCAGGTTAAATCATCCACAGAATGTCACCAATACATGATAAGATGATATAGATGGGAGATTGGGAACCTATGTGCAGATATTATTTAGATAGATTTATGGGTTTTGTTTGAGGCTGCAGTGAGTTAAGAGTTATGAGCAATTTGAAATGAGCTAAATTTATTTTGTTTGTGAGATGCACATGTTAAAGGGGACCTTGAAAATGTGATTAATTTAAGGACCTTGGCATGGGAAAATTATCCCAGACTGTCCAGGTAAGCCCTTAAAGTCATCACAATTCCCCGCATGAGAAGGGAGCAGGGAAATATACTAATTCAGAATAAAGAGCAAATTGATGTCCTAAGCATGATTCTTCCTTGCTGACTCTGAAAATGAAGAAAATGAACATGAGCCAAAGAATAAATCTCTGAAAACAGGAAGGTCAAGAAAAGATAATTTCCTCTGGTTACTCCAGGGAGACCAAGTTTTCCTGTGGACCCCTTGCCTTTGCTAAAATGAATCCACTTAAGAAGTCTGGGCGCCAGAACAATAACAGAATAAATGTGTGCTATATACAATTGTGGTTATTTGTTACAGCAGTCATGAAAAACACAATATTTAGTGCATGTTAATATGTGTTGATTACCCACCGCTCTCACTCCACATAAGGAGATTCCATGATGGAAAGTAAAACATGTTGTTCATGAAAACCTTGACCTCTCCACACAAGCAGGGTGAGAGGATTGGTGTCCATGTCTGCGAAAATTAAAATAACCTCCGTGCTGACTCCATTGAATGCTCTGGCACATGATAACTGAAAATCACTGTAAATCCTGTAAAAAGCCTTCCTCAGTGAAATTTTTTGAAATATCTGAACACATGCAATATAAAGTCACCTCATCTCAACATCCCCAAAATATCAACAATGACACTCTCAACACAAACCCCAAATCTCATCTCAATCCCATCACTGGGATGAATGGGACACAGTGTTGGAAAAACCACAATGATGATAAGTCTTGATATAGAGCCAGAATTATCTCCAGATTTCTCAGGTATAACTATTAGGAGAGATTCATTTCCCCACTCCTGGCCTGACAGTTCAGCAGATAGACGTAAGAATACAAAATGTGTATTAGCAAAATAATGGTTCAAATAAAGTGTCAAAAATATTCAAATGTGCAAACATAGACATTTTTAACATTATTCTATTTATTCAATAAAAATAGCAGAAAATCAATGAAAATATAATAGACTTGGATATTATTAACCTACCTGATCTCCCGAAACTCCTCCAATGAGACAGCTATAGATAAAATCATGCATTCCCTTCATTCTTACTTGTTTATTTTTACTGATGTTGAAATGCTTCCTCCAATTTTATATATTTTATTAAAATTATATTCATACTTTCCTTTGAATATTATACATATTTTAATACATGGATACAGTGTAATGTAAAATATACTTTGAACTGAGTAATATACCACAGCACTACAATGGTCCTCAACTGTGGAACAGCTTACAATATCCCCACCAGATTTATTGTGTCACTTGCCTGCGTGTGGACTGGCATCTTGCTCACCTTGCATCACTTTGCTCAAAGCCAAAGATCGAACTCTTCTTGGGTCAGGTCAAATATATTTCACTTCACTGGTTAATCTCTAGAATTTTTCCTGGATAAGAGGCATAACATACTCAATTCCATGCCCCAGCAGTCTCATGCTGCCCTGAATGGCTTTTCCAGACAACTGTGATTTTTTTTTTAATGGCTGCAACACTTTACATTAACTTTATTATTTTTTTACACTTTTTAAATTAAAGTTAATAGATCATAAAGAACGTTACATTAAGAAACATAATCTAAGTGGTTCCCGTATACCCTGCTCCCCACCCCTCCACCCTACCATTTTTGTAAATTGTATTTTTTTTGAAGATATGTACATCACAGAAAAAATGAGGTTCCCATATCCTCCCTACTTCCTACCCAACTCCTCCCACACCAACAACCTCCTCCATTGTGGTACACTCATCACATTCAGTGAACACATTCTGGAGCACTGCTGCACCACATAGATAATAGTTTATCCTGTAGTGCACACTCTCCCCCAGTGCATTCAGTAGGTTAAGGCAGGATATATAAAGTCAATAATCTGACTCTGCAATATCATTGAGGACAACTCAAAGTCCCAAAAATGCCCCCACATCACATCTCTTCTTCTCTCTCCCTGCCCTCCGCAACTACTGTGGTCACTTTTCTTCTCCTCAGTGCTACAACAACTTCTATTTCTAGCCACAAGAGTTTTACAGTAGAATATCAATAAGTCCACTCTAATCCATATTTTATTCCTCCATTCAGTGGACCCTGGGATGTGGTCTTTTGAAAGTAAACGTGTTTGTCATTCTTCTTCAGTGCTGACTCCCCATCAATCAAAAATATTTGGTTTGATAGCTCCATATCATCAATATCACATACATATACATTTCCTGTACCTCTTTGTCCTCCCGCATTTTTGTAATTGCTACTCATGTCTTTACGCAAAGTATGAACAAAATCATAGATTTATCATTAATTTTTAAACATTTGCATTTTGCACCTGTAGGAAGTAAGAACTGGACTTGCATACCAAATAGTACCCTACCATAATACTGGCATTTATAATTACCCAGAAGATTAACTTTAATGCAGGTTTTTATTCTTTTATAGCACCTTAGACCACTGTCTTATGTCCTTTCCTCTGAGTCTGAAGAAACTCCTTTATCATTGTTTAAATGATAAAGGGCAGGTCAAGTGGTGTTTAACTCCATCAACTTTTTAAAAATCTGTGAATGTTTTAATCTCTCATTTTTCCATATTTTTTAATTGAAGCATATCTTTCATACATGGACACACATCAACAATATGTGTATAGGAAACTTACAAAATAAACATACATAATATGACACAGGATTCTCACACATCATCCCTCCACCAACTCCCAACTCTTTGCATTGGTGTGAAACATTTGTTACAAACTATGCAAGAGCATCGTCAAAATACTACAACCAAATATATTCTTTATCTTACATTTGGTGTATTTTCCCCCAACCCAATACTATTTTTTAAATGTATTTTTGTTACAGGTATTGTGAACTTGTAAAACAGCCATACAGATGTATAGATTTCCAGTACAAATCAACACCCTGGTGTAACATTTTTTACACATAATGAGATAATATCATCAGACTATTACTACCAATCATGGTCCATAGCATACATTTGGCACACTTTTTCCATACACCTCCATTATCAACACAGTATAGCTTGACATTAACGCAAGAATATTATAGTATTGCTGTTAACCATAATCTAAAGTCATACCAATTGTAGTTTGCCCATGTTTCTCCATATTCCCATCACCCTGCAATAGTGATGTACATCTGCTCTAGCTAACAGAAGGACTCTTTAACCACAATTTGTATCTTTAACCACAATTCTTAACCACCTCTGTGTTAACCGTGTTATTCAGTCCCTAGATTATTCTTTAGCTTTCTTTCTATTGACATTTCTTTCCCAGACTGTTTTGGTCACAATCCCATTTGTAAACCAGTTGTTACTCACTATAATGTGTTACTATCAACTCTATCCATCTCCACACTTTTACAGTCAAGTTAATTAAAACTTCTACGTATATTAAGCATCCAGTCTCTCTCATACTTGAAAGAAGTTTTCACCAGATATAAAATTTTTGGCCAGCAGCTTTTAAAAATATATATTCTTTAAAATTTAAATTTTATTTTCTTAGAGATATTTAGATTCCATAAATGTTACATAAAAATATAGGGAATTTCCATATGTCCTGCTCTCCACCCCTCCAACAGTTTCCCACATTAACAACATCCTTCATTAGTGTGGTACCTTTGTTATAATGGATGAACACATTTTGGGGCACTGCCCCTAATCATGAGTTATAGTTTACATTATAGTTTATATTGTTTTTCACCCAATTTTGTAAGTTATGACAAGATACATAGTGGCCTATATCTGTCATTACAACATCATTCAGGATATTTCCCAAGTTCCAAAAATGTCCCCAAACTAGTTTTTCCCTCTCCCTCTCATCAAGACCTCTAGTGTCCACTGCCTCCACGTTCATGATAAAAGTTCCTCCCTTGCTAGAATCACAAAAAGTCAATTGTAGAATACTAGGAAATCTGCTCTAGACCATCATTCATTCCCCAATCCTGAGGGTTCTAGGATGGTGATGCCCACTCCAAATCTAACTGAGAGGGAGCTTAAATTCCATGGGCCAGATGGATTGTACTATTTTGCTTGCAGTTGCAGACTCTCTCTGTTGCTTAGGAGGTCGTGTTCCATCATCTTCTCCTTTTAATTTGTCCTGGGTGAGTCCAATTAACTGGTGAGCAGGTGTTGCAACACTTGAGATTTAGGGCCAGCTGCTTTATCCCTTTAAGACTGTTTTTTTGTGTTACCTCTAGCACGTGTATGAGTATAACAGTTTTTTTTGTGTGTCTTCATCTCTAAAGGAGGCTTGTGTTTGAATATTATTGGAATCTGCCAACAGAGGAAATTATGATGTTTATGAATTTGAACATTTGATGGCCCTTTTCTTTTATGGAGTGCTATTTCCTAATCTTGTTCCTATAAATGAAAAGTGTGATAAAATCTTCTCTGAGTTCCTCTTCAATGTCGCCCTTTAATCAGATGGCAGTTATATATTTTCATTACCAAGTTTATGGGTTTTTTTTAAACATTTTTAATCAAAGTTAATAGATCATCAGAACGTTACATAAAAAAAAACCACCACAAAACATAAGAGGTTCCCACATAATCCACTCTCAACTAAGAAGAGCCCAGGGCTGGAAGGCTTCACAGGTGAATTCTGCAAAACATTCTGGAAGGAACTAATACCAAACTTGCTGAAACTCTTCCAAAAAACCAAAACAGAAGGAACATTTCCTAACTCATTTTACCATGCCAACATTACTCTAGTACCAAAGCCAAACAAAGATACCACAAGAATGGAAAATTACAGGCCAATCTCTCTAATGAACCTAGATATGAAAATCCTCAAAAAAATACTTGCTAATCATATTCAACAACACATTAAATGAAGTATACACCATAACCAAGTGGGATTCATTCCTGGTATGCAAGAATGGTTTGACATAAGAAAATCAATTAATGTAATACACCATATAAATAGATTGAAGGAAAAATATCACATGATCATTTCTATCAATGCAGAAAAAGCATTTGACAAAATACAGCACATTTTCTTGATAAAAACACTGCAAAAGATCAGAATAGAAGGAAACTTTCTGAACATGATATAGGGTATATATGAAAAACCCACAGCCAACATCATTTACAATGGTGAAATCCCAAAATCTTTCCCTGTAAGATCAGGAACAAAACAAGCATGCACATTATCACCACTTCTATTTAACATTGTCTTAGAAGTACTGGCTCGAGCACTGAGGCAAGAACCAGATATAAAAGGCATCAAACTTGGAAAGGAAGAAGTCAAAATTTCTTTATTCACAGGTGGCATCCTATACATAGAAAACATTTAGAAGACTACAAGAAAGTTCCTAGAACTCATAAATGAGTTCAGTAAAGTCACAGGTTATAAGATCAATGTGCAAAATCAGTAACATTTCTGTACACCAATAATGAGCAAAATCAGGAGGAAATCAAGAAACAACCATTTACAATATTAAATAAAAATATCAAATACTTAAGTATAAATTGAACTAAAGATGTAAAAAACTTATACACAGAAAACTATACAACACTGCTCAAGGAAATCAAAGAAGACCTAAACCAATGGAAGACTATTCTTTGTTCATGGATCGGAAGACTAAATATTACTAAGATGTCTATCCTACCCAAACTAACCTACACATTCAATGCAATCCCAATAAAAATCAACACAACATTGTTTAATGAAATAGAGAAACAAATTATGAAAATTATTTGGAAAGGAAGAGGCCTTGAATAGCCAAAGACATATTGAAAAAGAAAAACAAAATTGGAGAAATCACACTGCCTCACTTCAAAACATAATGCAAATCTACAGTAGTGAAAACAGCATGGTATTGGCACAAGGAGAGACACACAGACTAATGAAACTTACTTGTGATTTCTGATATAGATCTCATATATACAGTCATATAATATTCAACAAGGCCACCAAACCCACTCAACTGGGAGAGAATAGCTTCTTCAACACATGGTCCCTGGAGAACTGGATATTCATATGTAAAAGAATGAAAGGGGATTAGCAATGCACAACTTATTCAAAAATCAACTCAAGATGGATCAAAGACCTAAATATAAGAGTCAAGACCATAAAGACTTTGGAAAGCCATGTAGGGAAACATCTACAGGAACTTGTAATAGGAAATGAGTTCATGAAATTCACACCCAAAGCACCAACAGCAAAAGAACAAATAGATAGCCCATCTCTGTTGCATCTTCCCTAATCTATTAATTTTCATATTTCTTTACTGCCACCTGATTATCCAATGGCCTTGATGACTGTAAATAATTCCTTTATTTCCTGATGACACAGGGTAGATTCAAGTTTTGTGGGTCTGAAAGTTTACTTTGGGGTCCTTCTTTAACTAAACTGCAAAATTATCTTTCTTTTCCAAACTTCACAAAAGCACGTGATCATGGAAGCACATAACGAGGGTCCCTCACATCCTTTCAGAGCTGTGGAAGGAACCTGTGGCAAATGAGGGTCTCTGAGGCTAAAGTTTCAGTAGCTTCATGGGAAATCAGCCTTTGGATATGGTTTTCTGGGGCCATAGGACCAGAAACATCAGTTTGCTCTGGATCCACAGCTGGGCCAATTAGATCACAGATTGTGGACTTTGTCCTCTGCAGGCCTCTCCACCTGCAGGACAGGCTGGTTTCATGTCTAAACCACATGGAAGCAGCTTCATGGCTCCTCTTGAAAGGGACTTCCCCCTTTGCAGGGCTCCCCCCTCACTGTGCCCTCACTGCTCTGATATCCCAGTCCAGCAGCCCACACACTCTCACGCCTCTGGCCTTTGCTCACATTGTCTCCTAATCCTGCAGTCTCTACCTCCCAGGTTTTCTTCCCTGGGTAACTCCCGATTTTTCTTCAGAATTCCCAGGGCAGAGCATTCCCCTGGAAAGCCCTGAGCATGGAATCTTACTCCACAGTCCATCAAATCCTCGTATTGCCAGGTGACACCCAATCTTGCCACTGAAGCCACGTGGAAGGGGTGAGGGGAGGTGGGTGGGCCTCAAGCTGTGGGAAATGTGATAGAGAAGGCAGACTGCTATTTTTAGGAGGGCAGCTGAGCACATGTATCCATTTCTCCATCATATCCAGAATCCTCAAGATGCTAGAAAAGATGTTTTACAAACCAGAAGCATAGCCACGCCTGAAAGCCAGAAGGGGGGCTACTGGGGACTCAGAAACTCCTAGGGGATTCAGAGAGATGCACAGTCAGGACAAGATCAAAGAGAACACACACCACCCAGCTCGACCACACAAGAAGAGCCCACTTCCTGTGCAGGGAGAAGCTGAGGGAGGGCGTGGCTGGTGCCAGGCATAGAATGAAGAATTGGGGTGTCACAGAGAGCATAAGACAGGATGTCCCTGTCCAAGTATCAAGAACAGCTCCCAGAAGTGTTAAGCTGTTAGACAAGCAGGAGTGTGGGGGGAGATTTTGAACATAGGCAATTGTCTGGCATGTGTTTGAAAGTATAATGTTGAGAAAACTTTTTTGAAAATATAATAAGGAAGGTTACCTGTTTAAGATGTTTAAAGGGGAGAATCTGACAAAGGGGAGGCTTCTAGGGCGTGTGTGAGTGCTCATTTTGTCATAGTGGGTTATATCTTTGAATGCAGACCCATACAGTGAGAGAGAAGGTATACCCACATCCTGAGGAGAACTGATGTTCTCAAATAGGGGGAATTGTATCTCTCGAGAGAATTTGCGGTTCCCAATAGGTTAGGGGAGTCAAGCCCTCAACATGGTTGCAAGTATCTCTGAATACGGTCCTTCAAGTAATGAAGATTGATTTTCATTGTTGGTCCTGAGGGAAGGGGGAAAGAGGTATTGAATTGATGGAATCGGTGTAACTGTGGGGCAATGGAATGGTTCCACAAGATTGTGCAAATATGTATATAGGACATGTTAAATTGCACCAAAAATGTAAAAAAGCCTATAGGCTAAAATGTAAACCATAATGTAAAACATAAGATAGTTAAAAATTTGGAAAATTGTGTAGTCTAAAATATAAACCAAATATAAACCCAAGTGTAACCGTGTTGGAAAGCTATTTTCTCAATATCTGTACATGAGTTGCAGCAAATATAATATGAACATGTAAAAAGATCATTGCTGGGGAAGGGACAAAGTGTTTAAAGTTTGATATGTGGGAGTACCGTATATTGTATATATGAATTACTGTGATCTAAAACTTTTGTGAAGACAAACTTAACAATTAGGGAAAATAAAGAAAAAGAAGGGATGTAGACACCGAGGAAGAAATGGAAGAAATTGCCTTGCCACTGTACATACAGGGCAACACTTATTACAGTGGTAAGTAAAAGGCAAAACATCAAAAACAAAGCTGTTTCATTTTTTGATACCCCAATTTATTTTTATTTTAATTTTTCTAAATTAGTATGTATTCTATATCTACCCTTTAAACCCCCCAGTGTATTTCATTGTACTATTAATGGAACCTGTCAATATATTAGGCTTCATTTTTGAAGAAATTTTGGACCACCGAGAGGTTCAACTATGGCAGGGGAGGAATCCTGGTGTGGTTGTTATTGATAGGGGGCACATGATTGAGAGGGAGGGAGTTCTCCAGGACTTGTAAACAGGGTATATAAAAATGTTTGGATATTTTCATAGTGGTTACTCTTAAAAATGACAAGTGAGGAAGTGCTGAGTTGTGAGCCAGGAGGCTCTATCACATTTCCCAGTGGAACAGTAACAATCACCCAAGTGCAGTGGCTAAAACTAATGAAGAAGGATGGTACAACAGTGAGCCCTTGATACTAATGACAATGCTTGTGAATCTGTGCACCTGAAATAAGAACTAGGCCTAGAGCTGCAGGGTGTCAAACAGTTACCTCCTGAGAGCCTCCATGTTGCTCAAATGTGGCCACTCTCTAAGCCAAACTCAGCATATAAATGCATTACCTTCCCACCAGCATGGGACATGACTCCCTGGGATGAGCCTCCCTGGCACCAAGGGATTACTATCAAGTACCAGCTGATGGTTTAACTAGAACATGACCTTGAAAAATGGATCAACTCAGACCAGCAGAATATCTCAGCCTACATGTAATATCAGGTGTTAAAAATGCTTTATGAGCATGAATAAAAGGTGAAATTGAAAGGACAAATGAGTTTATATGGCTACGAGTCTCCAAAAAAAGAGTTGTGAGGTCATCAGAGGGCTCACACTTACGTGCACCTCAGGAGGGTCCCAGAGACAGCCAAAGTAGATACAAGCCCAGGTATTGGTACTTCTGAGAGCTACAGACACCCACATGATCTATGGTCATGGCAGATGGAGATCAGTGTCATATCAGTTGGCCTTACTTTGGAGTTTGTGTTCCTGAATGTGATGGAGTTGGACTGAGATGTGATCATTGTTCACAAGCCTCTTCTGTTATTTTCACTGGACCTGTGGTTAGCATTGGGGTTTTGTGTATACTCAGTGGACCTGAAACTCTCAACTGTCCATGTGATAGCCAGGCCCTGAGCTTCAACAGACTTGCAACTCCTACCCTCTGTTTTATTGGACTTACCCCAGCCAGCTAACAATGAGGTAAAGAATGTCAACTACCACACCAGAAAGCCAAGAGTGCCTACAAGCACAAGCAGGAGAATTGCATCCATCGTCCATGTGGAAACTAATCTCCCTCTCGATATAGAGATGGAGTGGACATAACCATCCCAGCTTCCATAGGATGAAGGAATAGAGTATGGATTAGAGTGGACTTACTGATATTCTATTCTGGAAATATTCTGATTAGTTATGGAGGTAAATGTAGCAGTGATGTGAAGAAAGTGGCCATGGTGGCTGCTGGGCTTAGGGAGAGGGAAGAAGAGATATGATGTAGGGGCATTTTCAGGACTTGGAATTGTCCTGGGTGGTACTGCAGCAATAGTTGCTGGACATTGTATGTCCTGCCATTGCCCACTATTGGACTGAGGGAAAGTGTAAACTATAAAGTAAATCATCATCCATATGGTACAGCAGTGCTCCAAAATGTATTCATCAAATGCAATGAATGTCCCTTGATGATAAAAGAGGTGGAAGATATGGGAGGAGTGGAGTGAGAAGGGTGGGGGGTATATGGTGACCTCATATTTAAAAATTAAAAACATAAAAAATAAATTAAACAAAACAAAACATATGAGGTTCCCATACACCCCCTGCTTCCCCACCCCACTCCTCCCTCACCAACAACCTCCCCCATCATTGTGGCACATTCATTGCACTCAGGAAACACATTTTGGAGCACTGCTGTTCCACATGGATTTACCTGTAATTTACCCTGTAATTCACACTCTTCCCCAGTCCATTCAGTGGGTTATGGCAGGATATATAATATCCAGCATCTGACCCTGCAAATTTGTGGGTTTTAAGTTTTTAAAGTCCATTTTGCAAAGTCTCGGCAGTAGTGGCTATGATTTTTAAAACTTTATTTTTTATTGGTAATGAATTAATATGTTGGCCATGTAAGTCATGTAAAGCAGTTGTCTTTGCTCCTGTGTATATTTTTTATTAATTACATGATTTGGGGAATAGAAGCTTTGATGGCCATGAGTTGTACATTAAGCTTTGCTTAACTGATAATCACTTTTCATTGATGAAAGCTTTAAGAATGGGAAGAATGTAGCTGTTGTTTGGAGAGATGGTAGTATAATAATTCCTTCCTTTAAGAACTCTTGGATTAAGGTGTCAGAGCCCCACAGTTCTTTTCAGGCATTATTGTAGTGTTATTTCCTGGATTGTCAGGGGCAGTTCCATGTGGGTCCCTTTTGACATGGAGCCAAGTATTTGATGTTATGCAGGTGATGGATTAAAGCACATTAGGGTAGATGTTCAATAAGATTTTTTTTCTATTGTCCTAACTTGCATGGGAACTGGGAACTGAGTCTCTGTTATGCAAGAGAATGAGGCCAAGCCCTCCAGAAGGGCCATGTGGCTCCCTAAAGGTGGAACACTAGGCCTGATAAGCCATTATCTGTGACTCTCATGTGAGAGTCACTCCTGTCAATAGCTCCACTGGGTCAATAATCTTATGGATAATTTGAGCCTTGCTGGAAAAGTTGAGGGAAACTACCCCAGTAAATTAAGGACTGGGGATTCCCTGTAAGAAAAATTTTTATTACATGTTTCCAAAGGGAGGCATCCTCAGGTTTGTAGAAAAATTCTGGGTTTTGTTTTTTTTGTTTTTTTTTTTTTAAATTATTTTTTAAAAATATTACATTAAAAAAATTTGAGATCCCATTCAACTCCATCGCCCCCCCACTCCCCCCACAGTAACACTCTCTCCCATCATCATGACACATCCATTGCACCTGGTAAGTACATCTCTGAGCATCACTGCACCCCATAGTCAATAATCCACATCATAGCCCACACTCTCCCACGTTCTATCCAGTGGGCCCTGGGGGGATCTACAATGCCCCATAATTGTCCATGAAGCACCACCCAGGACAACTCCACGTCACGAAAATGCCTCCCCATCTCATCTTTTCCTCCCATTCCCGGCACACAGCAGCCACCATGGCCACCCTTCCCACGCCCATGCCACATTTTCTCTGTGGACATTGGATTGGTTGTGTCCATTGCACATCTATGTCAAGTGGGGGCTTAGATTCCACATGGATACTGGATGCACTCCTCCTGCTTTCAGTTGTAGGCACTCTAGTCTCCATGGTGTGGTGGTTGACCTTCTTCAACTCCATGTTAGCTGAGTGGGGTAAGTCCAATAAATCAGAGTGTAGAAGCTGAAGTCTGTTGAAGCTCAGTGCCTGGCTATCATATTGTCAGTCCAGAGATTCAAATCCCCTAAATATATCTTAAATCCCAACACCAACTACAATTCCAGTAAAGTAGCATGAAAGGCTTTTGAAAAGAGATCCCATCTGAGTCCAGTTCCATCACGCAGAAACACCAGCTCCAAAGAAGGGCCATCTGACATGGCAGTGAGCCCCATCTGCCATGACCATAGAACTCATGGGTCTCTTTATCCCTCATAAGAACCAATACCTGGGGTTGTATCTACCTTATCTGTCTCTTAGGCTCTGTTGAGTTGTGCATAAGGGCATTCCTTCTGACAACCTCCAGACTCTTTTTTAGAGACTCGTAGCCTTATAAACTCATTTCTCCTTTGCATTTCCCCCTTACATTCTGTCAAACAGCATTTTGAAGTCATGTTATTATATGTAGACAGGGATATTCTGCTGATCCGTATTGAACCTTTAATTCAAGGTCATTTTCTAGTTGCATCTTCAGCTGGTATGTGGTAGTGATCCCTTGGTGCCAGGGAGGCTCATCCCCGGGTGTCATGTCCCACGCTGGGAGGAATGCACTGCATCTGCATGCTGAGTTTGGCTTCGAGAGTGGCCACATTTGAGTAACATGAAGGCTGTCAGGAGGAAACTCCCAGGCACAATGCTACTCTAGGCCTTGTTCTTATTGCAGGTGTATAGGCTCACAAGCATAGCCATTAGTATCAGGAGCCCATTGTTGGGCCCTCATTCCTTCCTGGTTCTTACTGTTGCACCTGGGGGACTGCCGCTGCTCCCCCAGGGACCACGACAGAGATCTCCCAGCCAGGAACCCAGTACCCCCCCAGGTGTTGTTTTTAATTGTTTCCATTATGAGTATATCTAAACATTACCATGTACCCTGGACATATGCCCTGTATAACTCCCTGTCAACCATATATAGCCTGTCAATAACATCCCATATCAGTATTCCTCCGCCACCATTGTTGAACCACTCTGTGATCTGTTTTGTTTTTTGTATGAAGGCAGGAATAAATGTGCTCATTGCATCATCTCAATTTTTATTTTATTTTTTTAAACAATTTTTTATTTTTTTTAGATTTATTTATTTCTCTCCCCTTCACCCGCCACCCCCCGCCCCAACTCCGGTTGTCTGTTCTTTGTATCCACTTGCTGCATCTTCTTTGTCCGTTTCTGTTGTTGTCAGTGGCATGGGAATCTGTGTTTCTTTTTTGTTGTTTTTACATCATCTTGTTGTGTCAGTTCTCAGCATGTGTGGCACCATTCCTTGGCAGCTGCACTCTCCCTCACACTGGGCTGGGCGGCTCTCCCCACGGGGCACACTCCCTGTGCGTGGGGCTCCCCTACGCGGGGGACACCCCTGCATGACACTGCACTCCTTGCGTGCATCAGCACTGTGCATGGGCCAGCTCCATAAGGGTCAAGGAGGCCCAGGATTTGAACCGTGGACCTCCCATGTGGTAGATGGACGCCCTAACCACTGGGCCAAGTCCACCACCCATCTCAATTTTTAAAATAAATATTGGCCCACATTTATTGTCTGCCAGTGAATACATGCCTGGGCAGGTACACTCATTTTGGTAGGTGAGTCTGATTTTTTGCATGTAAATATTTAAGGTAACAGGGGAGGGCTTATAGTCTTTAGTGATATCAGTCAATTGCATCACTTTCTTAAATTAGAAAACCAATTCAGTTCTGAACTTAGTGACTCTCAGTCACCAATCAGCCTGTTCCCTGTGAACAAAATATTTAAGAATGAGGCAACTGATTCTCTCTCTAAAGATTTCCAGTCAACCTCATTAGGATTAGAGTTTCCTTTTTTAACCAGATTCTGGTGGGTTCATTAGTTTTAGCCCCACAAGGATGGAATCCAACTTTAGGTCTTGGCCATGCAGATAATCAGCAGCACTAAGTAGGGCCCATGAACATTTTATTCATGTGTTACATTTCTTACGCAACTCAGGAACATATTCTGATGTCTTAGGGCTTGTTGACACAATAGGCTCAGATCCTATTTGTTGCACAATGGTTCCTTAGCTACCTCATATAGGGAATTAGATCCTTTTTATCATACAGGATCTGGGAACAAAGAGAAAGTAAAGTGGAGAAAATAACAAAATAAGGATCACAGGCCCTTGTAGCACTATTGCTTGCAGGGTGCCATTGTCCTTCCTGTTGAGGAAGTAGTGTGTGAACCTACTAGTGTGTGAAGACCCAGACCCATATGCATGGCCCATAGACTCCATGATTGGAGTCTCCCACAGCAGTATCCCAGCTGCTGTGGACCAAGTCTTGAGAGGTCTAGCACTCCCCAATTTATTTCACATGTTTTCAGACATAGCCAACTCACTCATTAGTCACAGCTTCTGATGAGAGATGCTCATGTCCTGCCTTTCAGACTTCTGTCAGGACCACAAGGCCTTCCTTATGTAAAAAGTGTGCTCAATTACACAGTACTGGTGTCATACAATGTCACTTGTTTCTAGAGCACTAGAAACCACAGAGTTTAAACTCTTGACATATTAGGGTTGGCTGTTAGCAGATCCTAGGGAAAACATAGTTCTATAAGACCAAATTGGGGTGGGAAGTCTAGGTAACACCCCACAGAAGAAAGAGGCAGCAACACAAAATAGCACCAATGCATGTCAGCAAAGCTTGGGCCCTACCAGGTAGTGTTAGCACTCTGAAAGAGCCAGTTACCCAGCTGAGAGCAGTCAAAAGGGGAAGAGCAGGAAGAGATGAGATGTGGAGGCGTTTTTGGGACTTGGAGTTGCCCTGGATGGTGCTTCAGGGGCAATCACCAGACATTGTAAATCCTCCCAGGGCCCACTGGATGGAACGTGGGAGAGTATGGGCTATGATGTGGACCACTGACTATGAGGTGCAGAGATGCCCAGAGATGCACTTACCAAATGCAATGGATGTGTCATGATGAAGGGAGTGAGTATTGCTGGGGGGGGGGGGGGAGTGGTGGGGTGGGGGTGGTGGGGTTGAATGGGACCTCATATTTTTTGAATGTAATATTTTTACAGAATGAATAAAATTTGAAAAAAGGCATTATGATTCATTTCCCATGGTTTTGACCAAAATACCCTGTTCTCTATGATTCTTTTTTTAATGTTTCATTAAATTGTCTTTTTTAAAGATATATAAATCACAAAAATGTTACATTAAAAATATAAGAGTTTCTCACATACACCACACCTCGCCCCCCAACTCCAACCACATCAACAACCTCCCTCATCATTGTGGCACATTCATTGCATTTGTGAATACATTTTGGAATACTGCACCTCATGGATTAGAGTTTATATTGTAGTTTACACTCTCTGCCAGTACATTCAGTAGGTTATGGCAGGATATATAATGTCCAGCATCTGCACCTGCAATATCATTTAGGAAAACTCCAAGTCCCAAAAATGCCCCCACATCTCATCTCTGCTTCCCTCTCTCTGCCCTCAGCAACTACCTTGGCCACTCTCTCCAAATCAGTGCTACAGTTTCTTCCATTACTAGTCACAATAGTTCTATAGTAGAATACCAGTAAGTTCACTATGATTCCATATTCAAATTAGGATGTATTTTGAATTTGGGCCTGCGTGGAAGTGAGTTACACAACAAAGAGAAATGGAACCCATAACACATGGCAAAAAGTCATTTGTTATTCACAGGTCCTAGAAAGAGAGGGCTGCCGTGAGGCATCACCAGGAAGCACTATCAGCTCAGGTGGCTCAAACAGAAGGTGGGGGGCACACAAGCAGGGAAAGAGGGACCAGATAGCTTAATCTTTTATTGGAATCTAGGTGTGGAAGTTAATAGGTTTCCTGTGAAAGTCAAGGATTGTTAGTTTAAAGCAAGTGCATGAAAGTTGACTGGGTGGTATTGGATGTTTCGGATTGTTAGCTAATCATTTAGGATTAGCTGTGGTTTTTAGGTGAGAGGTGTGTGTGTGTGTGTGAGAGAGATATTCAGGGTGGCTTCAGATGCTGTTTTGTGCTCTGGGGTAGTTTAAGCCCCAGGAATAAAGAACTGCTTATTAGTTCAAAGTTTAGTTTTGAGGCATATGGCTTAGCCAAAGTTGGATAAATGCTGTTACCACACTCAAAAAATGAAAGTTATGTATCTTTTAATTCTTTTTCTAGATAGAATATTGAAAACAGGGATTCAAACATATATTTGTACATCAATGTTGATAGAAGTGTTATTCACAATAGCCAAAAGGTAGAGGCCATCCAAGTGTCCATCAGCAGGCAAATGGATAAACAATATGTGGTATGTTCACACATTGAAACATATTTCAGTGGTAAAGAGGGACGAAGTTCTGATGAACACTGTAACTTGCAGAACCATGAAACTGACGTTAATTTAAACTCGCTAAATGAAAAAGGATTATATAGCAGGATTTCACATACATGAAATGTATACAATAAGCAAGTTCTTAGAGAGGAAGCTGATTAGTAGTTACCAGATTCAGGGGCAGTGAATGAGGAGTTAGTGCTTAATGTATACGAAGTTTCTGTATACATGGAGCACAAAATTGTTTGGAAAAGTTTGGTGGTGCTCATAGCACAAAAATTCAAATGTAATGAATTTCACTCAATTGTACACTTGCAAGTGTTGAATGTGAAAAGTTTTTGTTGTATATATATATGCATATATATCATTATAATACTTAAGGAAAATTAAAGGCATGAAGTATCAATATTTGATACATCATGGTGAACTATGGAAAGGGTGGCACATATTTATGAATAAAATAAAAATAATTGGATTATGCACTTTAAATGTGTTTACTTTATGGTGTATGGTTTAAAATCCAGTGAACTTATTAATAAAAGGTCAAATGTTGCCTGGAGAGAAGGGAAATGACAGGAGGCAGAAATTGTGGTGGGTTTAGAGAAAAATTGGGGGAGTTACCTATTTAATTTGTAGTGGTTGTTACACATATGAACATATGCATAAATATTTATCAAGTGTTAAACTTTCATAGGTGAAATTATTAAAAATTAATTACACTTCATTACAAACATGATTTATCCTCATTTTATTAAATTTAATTAACATGTTCTCTACTAAAAGCAAAGACTTTTTAAGAAATTTTGTACTCTAGTTTAGTTTTGACAAAGGGAAGTTTTATTCAGTAAAGTGAAAGTTCTCTTCTAGTTCTAGAATTCTCATGGTTATTTCTAGCAGCCTGGAGTTAGATTGAGACATTTTAATGAAGTTTCTGTGTGAGGCGGACCCTGGTCAATGCAAACACATTTTTCCAAAAATGTCTGCAAATTCTGGCTATCAGGTTTAATCATCAATCACTTACTATTTTCTGAATAAAATTTCCCTGAGGCTTTTCCTACATTCCCCACATGTTCACATACTGCTATATCACAGAGAACAATATTATTCTGTAGAGGTTGGTTCAGAGAATGAAAATGTATGTTATAAAATATATTCTTCAAAGTCTGGAAGATCACAAAAAAATTACCTTAACACATATAAGAGGTTCCCATATACCCCACACCCCACCTGCCCTCTCCTCCCACATCAACAACCTCTTTCATCATTGTGGCACATTCATTGCATTTGGCGAATACATTTTGGAGCACTGCTGTACTGCATGGATTATAGTTTTTAATTTAACATTTTTTGTGATCTATGTATATTTCAAAAAAAAGACAATTAAAAATATATTGAAAAATGGACTAAACGATGAACGCGCAGCTATATGATTATACTGATATCATTTATTGTACACTTTTAATTGATTTATGCTTTATTAATAAGTATCAATGATATTGATTTGTTAAAAAAAAGTGTGGAAGAAACTGAAGATTTGAAACTTAAGTGTCACAATGCTAGAGAGATGAAGTATTAGCAACACATCCTTTGCACTCGTATAAGATAGCATGCTGTCAGGGAGAATAAACTTTAATTTGTTGAAAATTGCTTCAAGATAAAACACCACGTTCCTACACAAAAATATTGGCAATATGAATGTTCAGTGAAATGAGGCTTAATTGTATATCACAGCTGATTACCTCAAAATATCTTCATTCTTTCCTACATTGTCTATTAATTTTATAGTCTGGTGCGTCTTAAAATCAAACATTTTCAGGAGATATTTTGGAATTGAATAGTGTCATAATATTTGAAAAGATAAACAAAGGTATTATAAAGAAAAACAAGGCCTTGCCTGACCAATATTTCAAATAATGACTAAGTAAAATTAGTAATGAGGAGGAGGTAAGTAAAGTGCATAGTATATTCCTTCACTTTGTATACTTAGTCATATCGCCATGATTTCTGGTAGTGTTATTAGCCATTCGAACCCTATAACATATATGAAATCTTTTGATAAATATTTACACATTTTTCTTCAGGAAGTAGTTTGACTTCGTACAATCACTTCACTCTTTTCTATGGTGGTATTTCTAACACTCATTACTTTCCTAATGCTACAATATGAATAACAGTGAAAACATTTATTTATAGAAAGCTAGCTTTACTAAACACTATTTAGGCATTTTGCAACCAATTCATAGTTGGCAGAAAACTGTGGGCAGTATAATTTGTACTATGGGACAAGGAGGACTTAAAGCCTGAAGATAAAACTTGGACAATTATTTCTGCCATGATAAGTGTACTGCTCAGGCAAAGGGGTGCTGATGCAAAGTACCAGAAACTGGTTGGTTAGTATAAAGGGTATTTATTTAGGGTAGTTGCTTACAGATACCAGGCCATAAAGCGAAGTTAACTCCCCTCACCCAAGTCTATTGTCACATATTGGAGCAAAATGGCTGCCAATGTCTGCAAGGGTTCAGGTTTCCTGCATTCCTACCTTCCAGGGTCTTGCCTCTCTCTGGGTTCATGGTTCCTCTTTGCCCAGGGCTTGCTTCTTCCTGGGCTCAGGGTTCCTCTCTTTCTGGGGCTTGCTTCTCTTTTCTCTGTGAGCTTGCTTCCCATGGCTCCAGCTTAAGGCTTCAGGATCAAACTCCAACATCAAAATTTCAACATCAAAAAAACTCAATTCTGTCCTTTGTCATGATTTTAGCAGTGTCCTAATTACATGACCCAATCAAAGCCATAATCATAACTTAATCATACCCAGGTACAGACCAGATTGCAAACATAATCCCATATCTCTTTTGGGAATTCATGACCATATCAAACTGCCACAATCAGCTCTGGAAACATCTAATTGGTGATGTCAACTCATTGGGGGACAATGGACCATTGAACAAATAGACACACCTAGGGGAGATGAAGTAAATGGCACTAAACTGGAAGGTCCTGGGCTGGCTCAGGGATAAGATATTATGACTAATCTTTTCCTATCTATTTCTAATTTCTCCATATTAAAGAGGGGAAAAGAAAATTTAGGTATAAATTATATACTAAAGTGTCAGCACCTTTCCAGTTTACCTTGAATGTGATTGTCCCACTATAGTTTCATCTGCTGGGGCATCCTTGATGAAAACATGATTCTTTTCTCTGGGGATAAACCCAAGATTCTTGACTTTTGGTGACATCACTGCTTCTCCTTCCCTATAGCAGGAAACTCTGAGAACCTGTAGCTATCTTTGAGTTTCCAATGGGGAACATGAGTTTAAACAATGATGAGACCATGGTGTGAGCTGGTAGGTATCCATAACAGGTCATAACTCTATGGGTAACATTTTTTACTCAGCACTCCACAGCCAGGGAATTGTTCTTGTGGAACATTGCAGGGTCATCTTTCCAGTCCTGCCTCTTCTCACAGTGCTTTGATCTTCCTCATCCCCAATCCAATACTGTATTCAACACTCTTCCATGATCAATAGCATGTATTTATAATTCAGGATACTATTTCCTTGATTAAGAATCTTCATATATCCTTTAAGATTTTACTGAGATTCATATCAAAGTCCTCCAAGGAAATTATGCTCTCCTACCCTAACCTATAAAAAGAAATGGGAGAAGGAAGGAGATTTGGCCCAAAGGATAGGGCATCTGCCTACCACATGGGTGGTCCAAGGTTCAAACCCAGGGCCTCCTGACCCATTTGATGAGCTCGCACATGTGCAGTGCTGATGCACACAAGGAGTGCCCTACCACACAGGGGTGACCCCTGTGTAGGAGAGCCCCATGCTCAAGGAGTGTGCCCTGTAAGTAGAGCCGCCCAGCACTAAAAAATTGCAGCCTGCCCAGGGTGGCACCTCACACAAGGAGAGCTGATGCGGCAAGACGACACAACAAAATGTGACACAGATTCCGGGTGCCGATGACAAGAATACAAGTGGACACAGAAGAACACACAGTGAATGGACACAGAGAGCAGACAACTTGGGGGTGGGTAAGGGGAGAGAAATAAATAAATAATAAATCTTAAAAAAAAAAAGAAATGTAAGAGTTAATTACTTCATTTATCCTCAAGGCAGCAACACAATTTTTACCTTACATCCCATTGAGTAAAGCTTGAGCTCCTGGCTTACTGCATGTAGCTCTCACTCTCTCTCACTCTCCTTCTCTCTCATCACCATCCTTCCTAGGCTTACATGGCCATTCCTGGTTACAGATATTGTTCTTCATTCCAAATTCCTGGCATCAAATTTGGAGACTTTTGAGTCTATGTCTAGTCTTGATTTCCTTTCATCACTGTCTCCAGAACTTCTTCCCATGCTGGAGACTCTGTACTGTGTCTTTTGATTTTTTGATTCACATACCTTATATTGAATAACCAGTTCCAATACACTAGATTCAAGGTCAGTTCTGTTAATTTGCATTTACATCCCGAGACTACCCTTTTCAGACACATTCTCACTTATATACTAGTTGTTACTATATGTTGCCATCAATTCTATACATTTCCACACTTTTACAATAAACTTAATTTAAACTTCCACATACATTAAACATCAGTAGTCCATCTAAGTCCTCCTCTCATGTCCTCTCATCTCCTTTCAAATAACACCACCTACTACCAGGTCTTGAAGATATTTTCCTTTATTTTATTTTAGAAGCTTTTTGGTTATTGCTTTTATATTTAAGTTTTTGTTCCATTTTTAGTTAATTTTTGTATAAAGTTTGAGATAGGGTCCTTTTTCCTTCTTTTGGTTATGAATATCCAGTTCTCCCAGCACCATTATTTGACTGGACTGTTCTGCCTGAGCTAGGTGGGTTTGATGGTTTGTGAAAAATCTCTTGACCCTATGTGAGGATCTATTTCTGAACCATCAATTCAGTTCCATTGGTCTATGTGTGTGCCTTTATGCCAATACCATGATGATTTTATCACTTTTTATAGGCAATATGATTTAAAATCTGAAAGTAAGAGTCCTCCAACTTCACTTTTCCTTTTTAAGATGTTTCTGGCTGTTCAGGAACCCTTACCCTTACAAATAAATTTGAGAATTGTACTTTTCATTTCTTTTTAAAATCCTGGTGGAATTTTTATCAAGATTGCACTGAGTTTGTATATCAATCCAAGCAGAGTTGATATCTTAATGTATTTAGTCTTCCAGTCCATGAGCTTGGAATGATCTTCCAATTACATAGGTCTTTTTAAAAATTCTGTTAACAATGAGTTGCAATTTAATGAATACAAATGTTTTTCATTCAGTATAATCTTAAATACTTGGGTTTTATCTATCATATTCAATTTTCACCACTCTTTTGAGACTTTTAGTTACTTTAACTAATATAAACTTCATTTCTCAACTATCTTCCAAGACTCTTTCTCTTATTTTTATTCTTTTCAGGCCGTAGTACACCGTTCAGTGTTTCTTGCAAAGCCAGTTTCTTTGTTATAAACTCTCTCAGTTTCTGTTTATCTGTGAATATTCTAAACGCACCCTAACTTTGAATGACAATCTTGCTGAATATACAATTCTTGCTGGAAGTTTTTCTCTTGCAGTATCTTAATATATCATATGACTGTCTTCTTGTCTCCATGATTTCTGATGAAAAATCGACACTTAATCTCATTGGGTATCCCCTATAAGTTATGCATTGCTTTTCTCTTGCTGCTCTCATTGCTCTTGTTTTGTCTTTGCCATCTGACATTCTAATTAGTATGTGTCTCAGAGTTGGTCTATTCAGATTTATTCAGATGGGAGTATGTTGTGATTCTTGGACATGAATATCCATGTTCTCCTACCATGATTTCTTCAACTATTCCTTCTACCCCTTTTCCCTTCTCTTTGCCTTCTGGGATGCCATGACATGTATGTTTGTATGTCTCTTGCTTTAACTTATTTCCCTGAGATTTTGTGCAATTTATTCCATTCTTTACTCCATCTGTTCCTTTGTATCTTTAATTTTAGAGGCTGTTTCTTCAAGCTCAGCAATCCTTTCTTCTGCCTCCTCATGTCTGCTATTATATGATTCCAGTGAATATTTTTAAAGAAAATATTTTTTATTATTAAATTGTCTTTTTTTAAAGATACATAAATCTCAGAAATTGTTACATTAAAAAATATAAGATGTTCCCACATACCTATCCCCCATCCCCCTCTACATCTACATCAACATCTTTCATCATTGTGGCACATTCACTGCATTTGGTGAATACATCTTGGAGCACTGCTTCACCACATGGACCACAGTCTACACTGTAGTTACATTCTCCCACAGTACATCCAGTGGGCCATGGCAGGGCATTCAATGTCCAGCATCTGTCCCTGCAATATCATTTAGGACAGCTCCAAGTCCTGAAAATGACCCCCTTCATCTCATCTCTAATTCCCTCTCCCTGCACTCAGCAAACACTTTGGCCACCTGCTCCATACAATGCTACAATTTCTTCCATTACTACTCACAATAATTTTGTAGTAGAATACCACTAAATTCACTCTAATCCATATATTATTTCTCCATCCTGTGGACCCTGGGTTGGTGATGTCCACTCCACCTCTATATGGAGAGAGGGATTAGATCCCACATGGTTGATAATGTGATTCTCCTGCTTCTAGTTTTATGCAGTCTTGGTTCCCTGGTGTGGTGGTTGACCATCTTCACCTCCCTGTTAGACAACCTGTGCAAGTCAAACACAAGGAGAATAGGAGCTACAACTCTTCTTAGGGTCAGGGCCTAGCTGGCACATGGACAGCCCAGAGACTGAATCTCCTGGCTATACACCATCCTCAGCACCAACCACAGGTTCAATAAAAGTGTTAGAAGAGGCATTTGCAGAAAATTCACATCTGAGTCTAACTCCATCACACTCAGGAACACAAATTCCAAGTTAGGGCCCACTGATAAGACTCTGAACTCCAGAGCCTACTGCCATGATCATAGAACCTGTGTGTCTCTGGAGCCCTTAAGAACACCAGTACCTGTGATTGTATCTACTTTGGCTGTCTCTGGGATCCTGCTGAGGCATGTATGAGCATGAGTCCTCTGATGACTTCCTGACTCTTTTTTGAAGACTCTTAGCCTGTGTAGACCCTGAGGAAGAAATGAAAGAAATTGCCTTGCTGTACATACAGGTCAAAAGCACCTATTACAGTGATGAAAGGCAAAACATCAACAACAAATGTTTATGATATTTTTCACTGTATTCCATTTTACTATTAATGGAACCTGGAAATATATTAGTTTCATATCTGAAAAAGTTTTTGACCAAAGGGGGGTTCAACTATAGCAGTGGAGGAACTCTGGTGTGGGGTGCTATTGAAGGGAGATACATGGTTGGGAGGGAGTTCTCCAGGGCATATATATAGGGTACATAAAATGCTCAGATATATGTTGGGTATTTTCATAGTAGTTAGTTACAAATGACAACTGAGGGAGTCCTGTGTTCCTAGCCAGGGGAGATCTGTAATATCCCCCAATGGAACAGCAAAAATCCCCCAAGTGCAGTGGCAAAGACCAGTGAAGAAGGATGTTCCAATGATGAGCTCTTGATATTGATGACTATGCTTATGAGGCTGTGTGCCTGAAATTGGAACTAGCCCTAGAGCTGCAGGGTGCCTAAGAGTTAACTCCTGAGAGCGTCCATTTTGCTCAAATATAGCCACTCTCTGAGCCAAACTCAGCATGTAAATTCATTACCTTCCCCCAAGCATGGGATATGACTCCCTGTGGTGAACCTCCCTGGCACCTAGGGATTACTACCAATTACTAATTGGTAATACAACTAGAAAGAGACCTTGAATAAAAGGAGGGAAAGTTAAAAACAAATGAGTTTATATGGCTAAGAGTCTCCAGTCTATTTTTAATTTCATTTATTGCACCTTACATTCTCATAAATTCTCTTATTTTTCTATGTATTATTTCAAAATCTTTGTGCTCATACAAGGACTTAATAACCTAAATCTCTTTAGCCATCTCACTGAATTGTTTAAGATTTGTTTGAACATCTATGATTAGTTGTCTCTACTAATGTCATGTGGAGGCTTATTTTATTCCTTTACCTTGGTCATATCTTCCTGTTTTTTGATGTGGATTGTAATTTTTTTGTGTGTGTCCTGGCATCTGGCTTACTGGATGTATTTATTCAGGGTGTAGTTTCTTTCTTCAATTTACAGGTCTTTTGTCCTTTCCCTCTTGCTGGTTGTGTAGTAGGAGACTTGGGTGTAGTTGGTGATGCAAGCTATGAAGTCTCAAGCTGCCCTCATTGCCCTAGTGACTGATGGATCTTCTCCCAACTTTCTCCTTTGCTAGGGATAGGGAAAGAGCCACAGCTGTGTGTAATAATCCAAGTCTTGCAGGCCTAGACTGTAGTTTCCCAGGAGATTGATGAGCTTCGAGCCCATTTCTCCTCTGCCATCCTACAGGGATGGAGCTGCCAGTGTGGGCAGCAATCTATGCTGTGCGGGTTCAAAATGACTGCAGTTGCCCTGGTCAAATTTTGAATATTCAGTCTGCCTGCTGAATGTACCTGCAATTACCCAGAGAGGCTGGTGCAGGGCTTGCCAGCTTCCTCCCTGCTAGAGGTGGGGCTGAAGCCTAGGCTAGGGCTCCAATGTGGTTGAAAGAAGCTGGTCCCTATGGTCACTGTGATTTTCAGTCACCCCGGCTTTCCTTCAAGCTGGGGGTGGAGTCAAAATGGCAACTACTAGCCTCTTTCTGACTTGGACAGGTTCAAACTTCAGTCATATTTAGGGTTTCACTTTAGTCAGCTGAATTTCCTAATGAGTAGCTGAAATCTGTGGCCAGCTGTCTTCCTCACCTGTTTTTGGAAAACAGAGCATTCAATTTCTGCCACAGAATAGCTCCTGAGGTGGCTTGTGCCAGCAGAGTAGGATGATCATCAGCCTCCATGGTGTGGCCTGTATTTTCCCAGAGAGGATGGCACTGGTACCCCATCTTCCTCCCTGCTGGAGGTGAGGATGTTTCTTATGCTAGAGCTCCCATGTTCTCTAGAGGTGATTGCCACTATATTAGAGAATGTAACAAGTCTCAGCAGGATAGGTATTCAATGCTCTGTTTGTTATTGTGGGTCTCCACCAACCAAAGCAGCATATGAAAACATATTTATTCTGTAGATGCATGCCCCAGGTGTCTCCTTCCCCACACATCATCCCACCACCATCCCCCTGAACCAGTGTCCCTCCCCTTTCTCAATTGCAACACTTCTGTAATCCAAAATCTCTCCAAAAACAAAGCCAAAAATAAATAAATTGAAAAATTTGAAAAATATTTCTGCATTGTGACTTTCATCACTGTAAGATTTGTTATCTTTTATGTATATTAACAAATTATTTTGTATGTTCCCCCAGTGTCTTATAATTTTTACTTTATTTTCCAAGAAGCTTTTGCTTACATACAAATCACATATAAAATATAGGAGATTCCCATATTCTCCACCACCTCCATCACTCCCATTTTCCTGTGTTAATAATATTTTAAAATGAGTATGGTATATTTCTTATAAATGGTGAAAAATATTGAAGCATTACTAATAAACATGGTCAATTTACAATATGGTCTACATTTTGAACTGTACACTTTTATAGGTTTTGACAAAAGGTATACTGGCCTCTATCAGTCATTGAAAGATCATGCAGAACAATTCTAATGCCTTATAAATTCCCTTTGTTCCACCTATTCTTCCCACCCCATTCTATTGGGACCTATGTTAAATACAGTTTCAGTTTTTAAAGAAAAATGTTCATAATTACATGCATTAATACTGAGGACTTTACATACTTATCTGTTTTCTTTTATTAAGCACTGTCTATGTTCTCAAGTGATTCTTGCTCCTCTGTTTGAGAAGATAGCGGGGTACCCCAGAATGGGGTTTTAATATTTTTCTTGTTTATTGTGTGGGTCTCCCCCTACTGAGATAACACCCCATCATAAGTTGAACACATACATATTCCTTTGAAGCATGTCCCACGTGCACCCTTTCAAACATACACCCACCACCAATGCTCTGCACCAATGAACCTCTCATGTCATAATTGCTAAATGAACATTCTCACATTGTAGTTTCCGTCACAGATCTACAAATCCTCAGATTTCACCTGTTCTTTTCTCCAACTTTACCCCATTCCATGAATAATCCAACCTAACCCTCCCATGCTTCTCTCTCTCTGATTCTACCACCATCTACCCCCTCACATTCCTGCACCAACATCACGCCATCTACTGCCGTACCAACTTCTTCCAACTTATCAAAGATTTGACCCAGATTGAGCATTGACTCAACACTCTATTCCCTTTCTATCTCCTGGTTAGTTATCTATCAAAATTTTTTTATGCTTACTCAGTATCTTTTTTAAAAAAAATAATTAATTTATTTATTTTACTTTATTTTTTCTATGTTTTTTATTAAAATTAATAGATCACAAGGAACATTACATTAAAAAAAAAAACATGAGTTCCCATATAACTCAGTCCCCATCCCGACCTCATCATTTTTGTAAATTGTATTTTTTTCAAGATATATACATCACAAAAAATGTTACATTAAAAATATAAGAGGATCCTGTATGCTCCCCACCCCCCACTCCCACCCCACTCCTCCCACAACAACAACCCCCACCCCCATCTTTGTGGCACACTCATTTCACTCGGTGAGCACATTTTGGGGCACTGCTGCACTAGATAGGTAATAGTTTACCCTATAGATCACTCTCTCCCCCAGTATATTCAGTGGGTTATGGCAGGATATATATAAAGTACAGCATCTGACACTGAAATACCATTTAGAACAACTCAAAATCCCAAAAATGCCCCCACATCACATCTCTTCTTCCCTCTCCCTGCCCTCAGCAAATACTGTGGCCACTTTCTCCACCTTGATGGTAAAATTTCTTCTATTACTGGTCACAATACTTTTATAGTAGAATATTCTTAAATCCACTCTAGCCCGTATTTTATCCCTTCATTCTGTGGATCCTGGTACGGTGATGCCCTCTCTACCTCTAGACCAAGAGGGGGCTTAGATTCCACACAGATGATGGATGCAATTCCTCTGCTTGTAGTTGTAGGCACTCTTGATTCCCTGGTGTGGTGGTTGACCATCTTGACCTCACTGTTAGGTGACTTGGGTAAGACCAAGAATAGGAGTCGCCACTCTGCTGAAGCTCAGGGCCCAGCTGGCATTTGGGGAGTCCAGAGTTTCAACTCTCCTGAGTATGCACCATTCTTAGTACCAACCACAGGTTCAGTAAAAGTGACAGAAGTGGCATGTGTAGAAGTTACATCTGAGTCCACCTTCATCACACTCAGGAGCACAAATTCCAAAGTAGGGCCCTCTGCCATGGCACAGAACTCCAAAACCATCTGCCATGACCATATATCCTATGGATCTCTGTAGCCTTCAGGAGAACCAGTACCTAAGGTTGTAAATACTTTGGCTTTTTCTAGGGTCCTGCTGTGATGTGTGTAAGCGTGACCCCTCTGATGACCTCCCGATTCTTTTTGGAAGACTCTTAGCCATATAAGCTCATTTGTCTTTTCAATTTCCTCCTTTTATTCAAGGTCAAAAAGCTGTTTTTAACACTTGATCCAACATGTAACCTTAGATATTCTGCTGGTCTGAGTTGACCCTTTTATTTGAGGTCTCTTTCTAGTTGATTTTACATGCTTAGTTTGGCTTAGAGAGTGGCCACATTTGAGCAACATGGAGGCTCTCAGGAAGTAACTCTTAGGCACCCAGCAGCTCTAGGCCTAGTTCATATTTCAGGCATATAGGATCCTAAGCACAGTCGTCCATATCAAGGGCTCATTATTGGACCTTCCTTCCTTGTTTATGTTTTCCATTGCACTTGGGGGATTACTGTTGTTCCATTGGGGAAGGTGACAGAGCTCCCCTGGGTAGGAACTCAGCATTCCTTCAGTTGACATTTATAACTGTAACTACTATAAAGATACCCGACATATATCATAACATATCTATGTCTCCTATATACATGCACTGGAGAACTCCCCCCCCCCAACCCAAGTGCACCCCATCAATAACACCATACACCAGAGTTCCTCCCTTGACATAGCTGAATCTCTTTGTGTCCAAAACTTCTTCAAGAATGAATCCAAATAAATTGCCAAATTCAAATAATAGGAAATTGAAATATAGTGATGGGTTTAGAAATAGAATACATAGTAATTTAGAAATACTAAAATAAAGTAAACATAAATTGGTGTATTAATAAAATGAAAAATGTTACAAAGCTTTGTTTCTAACATTTTGCCTTTTGTCACTCTAATAGTTGTTGCCCTGTATGTACAGTGGCAAGGCACTTTCTTTCATTTCTTCCTCAGTGTCTACATCCGATTTTTTTTTCTAATTTTTAATTTTGTCTTCGAAAAAGTTTTAGATCACAGTAATTCACATACACAATATAGGGGACTCCCAGATATCCAACATCAAACCCTTTTCCCCTTTCCCTAGCAATGATCTTTTTACATATTCATGTTATATTTGCTGCAGCTGATGTACAGATTTTGAAACATAGCTATCAAATATGGTTCAATTTTGGTTTACTTTGTTGTTTATATTTTAGACTGTACAAATTTCTAGATTTTGTTTCCTTATGTTTTACATTATGGTTTACATTTTAGTTTATAGACTTTTATACACTTCAGCTGTAAGTTAACATTTCTTATATCCATCATGGCATGATCTTGTGGAGCACTTCCATTACCCCCTAGTTGCCCTGCTTCCATCTAGGCTGTACCTCTGTCCCCCTCCCCTCAGATCCCACAGTGACAATCAATCTTTACTACTTGAGGGACAATATTTACAGAAATTACAAAAATGCTGAGGGCTTGACATACTAGACTGCCCTAACTATTTGTGAGCCAGCAATTCTCTCCAGAGACACTCTTCCGTCTATTTGGGAACATCAGGTCAGCCCAGGATGTGGGTTCACCTTCACACTCATTGTATGGGTCTCCATTCAAATACATAACACACAATGACAAAATGAGCACTCACATTTATTGAAGCTTGCCCCTGTACCAGCTGCTCCCCCCCCACCGTAAGCACCTTAAAAACGTCATCCTTCCTTATTATATTTACTAAAGATTTTTCTCAACACTATAGTTGCAGCCATATACCTGACATTCTCCCATATGCAACTGTTCCCAACAAATCTCCCCCCAATTCCTTGGGTCATCTGACCCATCCTCCCAAACCTAGCCCCGCTCAAGCCCACAAAGTCCCACCCAAAGTTATCCCTATGTCCCCATCTTATCCCTTCACTGTACAGATACTCACCTCCAGGTTATCATAGACTTCACCCATGCAGGCCACAGCTCGCAAGCTTCCTTGTCCCCCAAATCCCTTTAAGCCTATCTTCCAGTCTTTAGCTCTCTGAGACAGCTCCGTTTGCTTGTTTATTATTGGAGAGGTCATGAACTATTTGTCCTTCAGTGCCTGGCTTGCTTCACTCAACATAAGGTCCTCAGGACTCATCGATGTTATCATGTGTGTTTGTACTGTATTCGTTCTTATAGCTCAATAGTATTCCATTGTATGTATAGACCACATTTTATTTATAAATTTATCATTTTTGGGTATTTGGGTTGATACCAACTTTTTTTTTTTTGAGAGGTAGGATTTCTTTATTTTATTTTTTTCTTTATTTATTTTGTTAGTTACATTAAAAAAAATATGAGGTCCCCATATACCCCCCACCCCCTCAACTCACTCCTCCCCCCATAACAACAACCTCCTCCATCATCGTGAGACAATCATTGCACTTGGTGAATACATCTCTGAGCACTGCTGCACCTCATGGTCAGTGGTCCACATCATAGCCCATACTCTCCCACAGTCACCCAGTGGGCAATGGGAGGACATACAATGTCCTTGAACTTTCCCTGAGCATCACGCAGGACAACTCCAGCCCCCAAAAATGCCATCACATGGCATCTCTTCTTCCCACTCCCTACCCCCAGCAGCCAAAATGGCCACGTCCACCATGCCAATGCCACATTTTCTTTGATTACTTATCACAATAGTTCATGAATAGAATATCAGTAAGTCCTCTTTAATCCATACTCTATTCCTCCATCCTGTGGACTTTAGAATGGTTGTGTCCACTCCGCATCTATATCAAGAGGCAGCTTAGATTCCACATGGATGCTGGATGCAATTTTCCTGCTTTCAGTTGTAGGCAATCTTGGCTCCCTGGTGTGGTGGTTGACTTTCTTCATGTACATGTTAACTGAGTGGGGTAAGTCCAATAAACCAGAGTGTAGTAGTTGCAAGTCTG
Source organism: Dasypus novemcinctus (assembly GCF_030445035.2). Lineage (NCBI taxonomy): Eukaryota > Metazoa > Chordata > Mammalia > Cingulata > Dasypodidae > Dasypus > Dasypus novemcinctus. The sequence goes on along the minus strand of NC_080691.1, from coordinate 55,703,950 downwards.
TTGAGGCTCATGGCCTGGCAATCACATGGTCAGTCCAGAGATTCAGGTCCCCTGGGTATACATTAATCCCCAGCACCAACTACAGTTCCAGTAAAAGTAACAGGAGAGATTTGTGGACAAAGATCATATCTAAGTCCAGCTCCATCACACAGAAACACAAACTCCAAAGAAGGGCCAACTGACATGGCACTGAACTCCATCTGCCATGACCATTGAACCTTTGGGTCTCTGTAGCCCTCAGAAGAACAAATACCTGGGGTTGTATCTACTTTATCACTCTCTGGGAATCCGCTCAGTTGTGCATAAGGGCAACCACTCTGATAACCTCCTGGCTCTTTTTGGAGACTCATAGCCATAGAAACTCATTTGTCCTTTCCATTTCCCCCTTTTATTCAGGTCAAAAAGCATTCTTAACTCCTCATATTATATGTAGACTGAGATATTCTGCTGGTCCGAACTGACCCTTTTATTCAAGGTCATTTTCTAGTCACATCATCAGCTGGTACTTGGTAGTAATCCCTTGGTGCCAGGGAGACTCATCCCCAGGAGTCACGTCCCACACTGCGGGGGAAGGTAAGGCATTTACATGCTGAGTTTGGCTTTGATACTGGCCACATATGAGCAACACGGAGTTTCTCAAAAGATAACTCTTACGCACCCTGCAGCTCTAGGCCTTGTTCTTATTTCAGGTGCACAGGCTCACAAGCATAGTCATCAGTATCAAGGGCTCATTGTTGGACCTTCATTCTTTTTTGGTGTTTGCCATTGCATTTGGGGGATTGTTGCTGTTCCTTTAGGGACTGTGATAGAGTTCTCCTGGCTAGGAACTCAGCACTTCCTAAGTTGTGCTGTTGTATTTTTTAATTGTAACCACTATGAAAATATCCAAAAATTTTAATGTATCTTGGATATATGCCCTGGAGAAATCCCTGCCAACCATGTGTGCCCTGTCAATAACATCCCACACTGGTATTCCTCCACTGCCTTTGTTGAACCTCTCTGTGATCCAAAACTTCTTCAAAAGTGAAGCCCAATATATTAACAGGTTCCATTAATAGTAAAATGAATACAGTGATGAGTTTAAAGGTTAAATATAGAATATATATTAATTTTAAAAATTAAAGTAAAAATAAATTGGGATATCAAAATATTTAAAAATGCAAAGCTTTGTTTTTGATATTTTGCCTTCCATCATTGCAATAAGTATTGCCCTGTATGCAAATTGGCAAGACAACTACTTCATGTTTTCCTCAGTGTCTACATCCTATTTTTTTCTTATTCTTTTTCCTGATTATTAAGCTTATCTTCACAAACATTTTGGATCACAGTAATTCATATATACAATTTATATTACTCCCCCATATCCAACATAAAACCCTTTTCCCATCCACAGCAATAATCTTTTTACATATTCATATTATATTTACTGAAATTGATGCACAGGTATTGAGATAATAGCTTTCAAACAAGGTAACATTTGGATTTACATTGTGGTTTATATTTTAGACTATACAATTTTCTAAAATTTATCTTATGTTTTACATTATGATTTACATTTTAGCCTATCAGTCCCTATAAATTTTTGGTGTAATTTAACATGTCTTATATCCATCCTTGTGTAATCTTGTGGAACACTTATATTGCCCACAGAGTTACATTGGTTCCATCTACTCAATTCCTCTTTCCCCTTCCCCTTAGGGCCCACAGTGACAGTCAATCTTCATTGCTTGAAGGGCCATGTTCAGAGATACTTGCAACAATGTTGAGGACTTGACATGCTCAACTGCCCTAATGCACTGGGAGCCACCATTTCTCTGGAGAGATACAATTCCCTCTGTTTGAGAACATCAGTCCTCCCCAGAATGTGGGTATACCTTCACTCTCATTATATGGGTCTCTATCCAATGACATAACCCACTATGGCAAAATGAGTGTTCACATACTCCCTAGGAACCTGTCCTGCATCAGATTATCCACTTTAAGCATCTTAAATAGGTAACCTTCCTTATTATATATTTTTTTAAAGTTTTCTCAGCATTATACTCTCAACCAAATACCTGAAAATCTCCTATGTTCATATGTTGCCCCACCCTCCCTCCAATTTCTTTGACAATATTAAACATCCTCCCATCCCTAGCCCCCTCAAGGTCACAGAGACCCACCCAAAGTTAACCCTATTCCCCATTTTATCCCTTCCTTGCACAGATACTTACCTCCAGCTTATCATAGATTTCACCAGTGTAGGTATCAGCTTACATCCTTCCTCTACCCCCCATTTTCTTTTAAGCCTATCATCCAGTCTCTAGCTCTCTGAAGCAGCTTGGTTTACTTATTTCATATCATTGAGTTCATGTAGTATTTGTCCTTCAATGCCTGGGTTGCTTCACTCAACATAAGGTTCTCAAGATTCATCCATGTTATCATGTGTGTTTGTAGTGCACTCCTTCTTAAAGCTGAGTAGTATTCCATTGCATGTATATACCACATTTTATTTATCCATTCATCTGTTGATGGGCATTTGGGTTAATTCCAACTTTTGGCAATAGTGAACAATGCTGTTATGAACATTGGTGTGCATATATTGGTTTGTGTCCTTGTTTTCAGTTCCCCTAGGTATATACCCAGCAGTGGATTTGCTGGGTCATATGGCAAATCTATAGCTAGTTTTTTGAGAAACCGCCGAACTGTCCTCCAGAATGGCTGGATCCTTCTGCATTCCCAAAGCAATGGATGAGAGTTCCCATTCCTCCACATGCTCTCCAGCATTTGTAGTCTTCTATTTTTTTCATAGCTGCCAATCTTATGGGCATAAGATTGTATCTCATTGTAGTTTTGATTTACAGTTCCCTGGTAGCTAGAGATTTGGAGCATTTTTTCATGTGCTTTTTAGCCATTTGCATTTCTTCTTTGGAGAAGTATCTGTTTAATTCTTTTTCCCATTTTTTAAATGGGTTGTTTGTCTTTTTATTTTCAAGATATAGGAGTTCTTTATATATGCAGGTTATAAGTCTCCTATCCGATATATGGTTACCACATATTTTCTCCCATTGTGTAGGTTCTCTTTTTACTTTCTTGACAAACTCCTTTGAGGTGCAAAAGGCTTTAATTTTGAGGAAGTCCCATTTATCTATTTGTTCCTTTGCTGTTCATGCTTTTGATGTGAAGTTCATGAATAATTTCCTATTACAAGGTCTTGTAGATGCTTCCCTACACTACTTTTCAAAGTCTTTATGGTCTTGGTGCTTATATTTAGGTCTTTGATCCATCTTGAGTTGATTTTTGTATAAGGTGTGAGATGGTAGTCCTCTTTCATTCTTTTACATATGGATATCCAGTTCTCCAGGCACCATTTGTTGAATAGGTCATTCTCTCCCTGTTGAGAGGCTTTAGTGGCTTTTTTGAGTATTATATGACTATATATATGAGGATCTATATCAGAAATCTCAGTTCAATTCCATTGGTCTGTGTGTCTCTCCTTGTGCCAATACAATGCTGTTTTCACTACTGTAGCTTTATAGTATGATTTGAATTCAGGTAGTGTGATTCCTCCAATTTCGTTTTTCTTTTTCAATATGTCTTTGGCTATTCGTTGCCTCTTTCCTTTCCAAATAAATATCATACCTAGTTTTTTTTAGTTCCTTAAAGAAGGCTGTGTTCATTTTTGTATGGATTTCATTGAATGTGTAGATCAGTTTTGGTAGGATAGATATCTTAATAATATTTAGTCTTCCTATCCATGAACATGAAATATTCTTCCATTTATTTAAATCTTCTTTGATTTCCTTGAACATTGTTGCTAGTTCTCTGTGTATAAGTTTTTTTTTACATCTTAAGTTAAATTTATTCCTAGGTATTTGAATTTTTTATTGACTATTGTAAATGGTATTTGTTTCTTGATTTCCTTCTGAGTTTGCTCATTATTTGTGTACAGAAATGTTACTGATTTTGTGCATTGATCTTATAAACTGCGACTTTACTAAACTCATTTATGAGTTTTAGAAGCTTTGTTGCAGACTTCTCAGGGTTTTCTATGTATAGGATCATGTCATCTGCAAATAATGAAATGTTGACTTCTTCCTTTCCAATTTGACTGCCTTTTATATCTGGTTCTTGCCTCAGTGCTCAAGCAAGTACTTCTGCTACAATGTAAAATAGGGTGGGGTTGAATGGGACCTCACATATATATTTTTAATGTAATATTATTACAAAGTCAATAAAAAATAAAAAAATTAAAAAAAAAAAAAAAAAAAAAAAAAAAAAAAAAAAAAGAAAAGGTGATAGTCTGCATCCTTGTCTTGTTCCTGATCTTAGAAGGAAAGATTTTAGGATTTCACCATTGTAGTAAACGATATTGGCTGTGGGTTTTTCATATATAATCTTTATCATGTTCATAAAATTTCCTAGTATTCCAATTTTTGCAGTGTTTTTATCAAGAAAGGGTGCTGTATTTTGTCAAATGCTTTTCCTGCATCTATAGGTATAATCATGTGATTTTTTTTTCCCTTCAATCTGTCTATATGTTGTATTACATTGATTGATTTTCTTATGTTGAACTATCCTTGTATACCAGAATGAATCCCTCTTGGCCATGGTGTATAATTTGTTTAACGTGTTCTTGGATATGATTAGCAAGTATTTTGTTGAGAATTTTTGCATCTACGTTCATTAGAGAAATTGGTCTGTAATTTTCCTTTCTTGTGGTGCCTTTGTTTGGCTTTGGCACTAGGGTAATGTTGACATCATAAAATGAGTTAGGTAATGTTCCTTCTGTTTCATTATTTGGAAGAGTTTCAGCAGGATTGGTGTCAGTTCTTTCCAGAATGCTTTGTAGAATTCACCTGTGAATCCCTCTGGCCCTGGGCTCTTCTTATTTGGGAGTTTTTTTTTATTTATTGATTTTGTAAAAATATTACATTAAAAAAATATGAGGTCCCATTCAATCCCACCACCCCCACTGCACCCCCCCCCCCAGCAACACTCACTCCCATCATCATGAACATCCATTGCATTTGGTAAGTACATCTCTGGGTATCTCTGCACCTCATGGTCATTGGTCAACATCATGGCCCACACTCTACCCATTCCATCCAGTGGGCCCTGGGAGGATTTACAATGTCCGGTGACTGCCCCTGAAGCACCATCCAGGGCAACTCCAAGTCCCAAAGGCGCCTCCACATCTCATCTCTTCCTGCCATTCCCCATACCCATCAGCCACCATGTCCACTCTTCCCACTCCAATGCCACCTTTTCTCTGTGGAGACTTTGGATTGGTTGTGTCCGTTGCACCTCTATGTCAAGAGGAGGCTCAGATTCCACATGGATATTGGATGCAATCCTCCTGCTTTCAGTTGTAGGCACTCTAGGCTCCATGGTGTGGTGGTTGTCCTTCTTCAACTCCATCTTAGCTGAGTGAGGTGAGTCCAATAAATCAGATTGTAGGAGCTGGAGTCTGTTGAGGCTCAGGGCCTGGCTATCACATTGTCAGTAAAAAGATTCAATCCCCTAAATATATCTTAAACCCCAATACCAACTACAATTCCAGTAAAGTAGCATGATAGTCTTATGAAAAGAGATCCCCTCTGGGTCCAGTTTCATCACGCAGAAACACCAGCTCCAAAGAAGGGCCATCTGACATGGCAGTGAACCCTATCTGCCATGACCATAGAACCCGTGGGTCCCTTTAGCCCTCAAAGGAACCAATACCTGGGGATTGTATCTACTTTATCTGTCTCTTAGACTCTGCTCAGTTGTGCATAAGGGCAATCCTTCTGACAGCCTCCAGACTTTTTTTTTTTAGAGACTCATAGCCATATAAACTCATTTCTCCTTTCTATTTCCCCCTTACATTAGGTCAAACAGCATTTTAAAGTCATATTATTCTATGTAGACAGGGATATTCTACTGATCCGCATCGAACCTTCAATTCAAGGTCATTTTCCAGTTGCCTTATCAGTTGTTAGTTGATAGTGATCCCTCGGTGCCAGGGAGGCTCATCCCCGGGTGTCATGTCCCACACTGGAGGGAAGGCATTGCATTTAGATGCTGAGTTAGGCTTCGAGACTGGCCACATTTGAGTAACATGAAGGCTGTCAGGAGGAAATTCCCATGCACAGTGCTGCTCTAGGCCTTGTTCTTATTTCAGGCATATAGGCTCACAAGCATAGTCATTAGTATCAGGGGCTCACTGTTGGACCCTCATTTCTTCTTGGTCCTTGCCGCTGCACTTGGGGGACTGCCGCTGCTCCCCTAGGGACCACGGCATAGCACCCCCGGTCAGGGACCCAGTACCCCCTCAGCTGTAGTTTTTAATTGTTGCCATATGAGTATATCCAAACATTACCATGCACCCTGGACATATGCCCTGTATAGCTCCCTGTCAGCCATATATCCCCTGTCAATAGTATCCTATACCAGTATTCCTCTGCTGCCATTGTTGGACCACTCTGGGATCCAGAACTTCCTGAATATTGAAGCCCCAATATAATGTCAGGATCTCTTACCAGCAAAATGGGATATAGCGATGGGTTTAAAGGTTAGATATAGAATACGTGTTGACTTGGAAAAATTCTACATCCTATCTTTTTCTTTTCCTTTAATGACTGACTCTATCTCTTTACTTGTGATTGTTTTGTTGAGATCATCAATTTCTTCTTTTGTCAGTATTGGCTGCTTATGTGTTTCTAGGAATTTGTCTATTTCCTCTGAATTGTCATTTTTGTTGGAATATAGTTTTTCAAAGTATCTTCTTATGATAGTCTTTAATTCTTTGGGATCAGTGGTGATATCTCCTTTCTCATTTCTTATTTAGTATTTGCATCTTATCTCTTTTTTCTTGTTTGTCTCGCTAACAGTTTGTCAATTTTATTGATTTTCTCAAAGAACCAGCTCTTGGTTTGTTTATCTTTCCAAGTGCTTTCTTATTTTCCATTTCATTTTGTACTGCTCTTATCTTTGTTCTTTCTTTCTTTCTTTTTCCTGTGGGGTTATTTAGTTGTTTTGTTTTTTTTTTTTACTAATTCCTCCAACTGTGCAGTTAGTTCTTCAATTTTTGCTCTTTCTTCTTTTTTGATGTATGAATTTATGGCTATAAATTTCCCTCTCAGTACTGCTTTTCTGCATCCCATAGTTTTTCATATGTTGTTTTCATTTTTCATTACTTTCAAGGTAGTTATTAATTTCTTTTGAGATTTCCTCTTTGACCCACTGTTTTTCTAAGAGTGTGCTGTTTAATTTCCATATCCTGGTGTGAAATCTGGGCCTCTGGCCCTTGCAGATTTCCAGCTTCACTCCACTGTTGTCAGAAATATTATTTTGTATGATTTTGATCTTTCTGAATTCATTGAGCCTTTCTTTGTGGCCTAGCATATGGTCTTTCTTGGAGAATGATCCATGTGTACCTGAGAAAAATTTATATTCTGCTGTATTCGGGTGTAATGATCTGTTTATATCTATTAGATCCAGCTCCTCTAATATATTGTTCAAATATTTTGTTTCTTCAGTGATTCTTTCTTGAGATGTTTTGTCCAAAGTTGTTAGTGGTGTATTAAAAACTCCCACTATAATTGTAGAGGCATCTATTCTTCCACTTAGTTTGTCCCGTGTGCCTCTCACATATTTGGAGGTGCCCTTGTTAGGAGCATAAATATTTATGATTGTTCATTCTTCTTGAGAGATTGTCCCTTTCACTAATATGTAGTATCCTTCTTTGTCTTTCACAATTGTTTCACATTTAAAGCCTATTTTTTTCTGATATTAATATAACTACTCCTGCCTTTTTGTTGTTGTTGTTGTTTACTGTTTGCTTGTAAGATTGTTTTCCAGCCATTCACTTTCAACCTGAATCCCTGGTTCTAAGATGTGTTTCTTGTAGACTGCATAGAGATGGGTCATATTTCCTTATCAAATCTCCCAGTCCTAATCTTTTGACAGGTGAGTTTAATTCATTGACATTCAGTGTTATTACTTTCAAGGACTTATTTATGTTAGAAATATTTTGATTGGACTTGTGTTTGTCATATTTTTTTTGTTTCCTTCTCCTTTTGTCTTTTTTGTTGCTCTTACACTCTTCTCCAACTCTGCCTCCCCTGTTTTTTCCTTTCTTCCTGCAGAACTCCCTTTAGTTCTTCTTGAAGGGCAGGGTTCTTATTGGCATACTCTTGCAATTTCTGTTTATCTGTGAATATTTTGAACTCTCCGTTATTTTTGAATGCTAGTTTAGCTGGGTAGAGTATTCTTGGCTGGAAATTTTTTTCTATTGATACCTTGACTATGTCATACCACTCCCTTCTTGCCTCCCTGGTTTTAGATGAAAAATCAGCACTTAATCTTATGGAGCCTCCCTTGTATGTGATGGTTTTCTTTTCTCTTCCTGTTTTTTGAAATTTCTCTTTGTCTTGAGCATTGGATAATTTGACAAGTATATATCTTGGGGTAGCCCTGTTGGGATTTATGGTGTTTGGGGTGCATTTTCCTTCCTGGGCATGCAAATCCATCTCTCTCAGTAGATTTGGGAAGTTTTCATCCATTATTTCCTCCAACACCACTTCTATCCCCTTTCCCTTCTCTTCTCCTTCTGGGATGCCTATAATACATATATGTATGCATTTTGCATTGCCATCCAGGTCCCTAAGTCCTAGCTGGATTTTTTAAATCTTTTTATCGATCAGTTCTACTATCTGATTTCAGATGTACTGTCTTCCACATTGCTAATTGTCTCCTCTGCCTCGTCTAATCTGCTGTTCTTTGCTGATAGTGTATTTGTGATTTCTTGAACTGTGGTGTTCATCACCATCACGACTGTTATATTTTTGCATATGTCTGCAATTTCCTCTCCAAGTGGTTTCTTCGTATTGTTAATCTCTCCCTTCACTTCATTAAGTTGGTCTCAAATCTATGTTTTGAGATCTTTAATTACTTGTCTGATGTTCTGCTCCCCTTCCTGGTGCATAGTTTGTTCATTGGATTCAGCCATGTTTTCCTGATTATTGGTATGGTTTGTAGTTTTTTGTTGCTGTCTGGTCATCATTTTATCTTGACAGGTTTAATCAGTTCCTTAGCTTCTTTGTCTAGTCTTGGGGATTAATTAGTTGTTGTTCTTGTGTAAGTGTTATGTCTTCTCTTTGTCACTTTGTTCTTCTTACTCTATTTTCTTTTGCTGGCTAAGTTCACTTTGAAGGAGAATATTAGGGCCAGGGAAATCAAAATGAGTAAGAAAAAAAAATGTGTAAAGTAGTATTGGTAATAAATGTTAACAGAGCAACAATGTGAGATCTGGGAGAATGGATATTAGACTCATGTAAGATTTGTGTAGATTTATAGCAGTAAGTAGAGTACCTATGAGATAGTCAACTGAATATAGGGAGGAATACAGTATGAATTAAAAAGCCATTGTTTTAATGAGAGAGGGAAAGAAAAGAAAGACAATAATATCAAGAGTGGATAAAAGACAGAAAATAGAACAAAGATACTAGAAATTAAAAGTCAGACAATTTGGGGGCCAAAAAAGTGAGGTGGAATGCAAGAGAGACAGTAGATGACGGAGGATAGGAAGATGTGGGGGAAAGGGGATAGTGTAGGTGGTCAAAATCAATTCACACAGAAAAGAGGAAATTGAGGATGTGGAAACACAGCAAATGTGAAGCACTCCATGCAACACCTATTATATAAATAAAATAAAATAAAACAAGAAAAAGAGAGAAAAGAAAAAGAAGAGAAGAGAAAAATGTGTTGGGCAAAGAAAAGGGAGGGAAACAAGCAAGAAAAAGAAAAGGAGAAAAAAAACTAAATAAATGAAGAAGGATCTTGGAGTATAAAATGAGAGAAAAGACCAGGAGATAATGCAATATTAGCAACCAAGACAAGGAAAAAAAAAAGAAAAAGGAAAAAAACCCCACAAATGCCGAGGGCTAGGATAATCAAGGACCTCAGATAGACCTCAGGGCACAGTGGATTCAGGGATGGGAAGTCTGTGACATTGCAGACTCAAGGTGTGTGTGTCTCTGGTGCGTGGGCCACCAGGGTTTAGGGGACTCAGAACAGAGAACCACACATCCAGTTAACAGGGGGCCTGGGAGAACCACAGCACAACACAGCCTTGAGGGATCCCCGAAGCTGGGCGCCAGCCCTAGGGGGAGGGGTCTGGCCCACACCCTCTGACCTCCATGTCAGAAACCCAAAATTCCACCTCTCACAAGCCTTTTCTGTGACTGTCCCACCAAATTGACATCCAGATCCCTCCTGCCCTGCAAGCCCATGAACCAGCCCACTGGGGTGCTGCTACATTACAAAGATTTCAGGGACTGCCACGGCCTGGCTGCCAGGCCTAGGGAGAGGGCTTCTGCCTAGAACTTCTGACCTCCATGTCAGAAACTGAAATTTCCACTTCTTGCAAGAAGCTTTACTGTCACTGTCTCACCAAATCGACATCCAGACACCTCCCGCCCTGCAAGTCCCTGAAACAGCCTGCTCAGGGTTTGGGAACTCCCTGCACAACAAAGAACCCAGGGATCACCAAGGCCCAGCTGCCAGCCCTAGGGGGAGGGGCTCCAGCCAGAACCTCTGACCTGTGTGTCAGAAACCCAAAATTCCACCTCTTGCAAGAATCTTCTCTGTCACTATCTCACCAAATTGACTTCCAGACACCTCCCACCCTGCAGTCCCCCAAAACAGCCTGCTCAGGGCTTGGGAACTCCCCAGCACAGCAAAACCTCCAGGAATCACTGCTTCTGAGCCACCAGCCCCAGGGGGAATTATCCCGCTCACAACCCCAACTTCCATGAAAGAGACCCAAAATTCTACCTCTTGCAAGAATCTCCTCTGTTACTGTCCCACTAAATTGACGTCCAGACCCCTCCTGCCCTGCAAGCACCTGAAACATCCCAGTCCAGCAGGTCTCCAACCCTACTCAGCCACTTCTTTGCAGGAGAGATTATGAGGGCTATTGTATATTTTTTAAATTAACCTAATTCTAATTTGGAGAGGCACATTTATGAAGAATAATGGATTAAACAAGGATAACTCTTCAAGAATCATACTTGCCAAACCTTTCAAAAGCATTTGGTTTATTTTAAGCCCAAAACAAATGACAGTTTTGATAGCTAAAGATTTCTTAAAGACATCAAAGATGTTATTCTACTGAAACACATGTCCTACAAAACACTCAAGACTTGCAAGAGCTAATATACAAAATGGAATAAAAGATCTGAATTCAGTAACTTGGTCCAAGAGAAAGTAAGGATAAAGGAAGTGCTGGAAAACAAAGTAAAAGGATCATTAAGAAGACAGAAGCAGCTGAAAAGCAGTAACTGGTGGTAACAGTATCCCTTCTACTCTCCCAGATAAATTACAGACAAGAATCCCTGACAATCATTTAGAATGCAAAGAAAAATACAGATTATGGAAATCAAGGTAGTGAGAACAGAGCTAATTCTGTATGGAATGAAAGTGACAAAAAAATTCTTGGAACTATTCTAAAATATTTCAGTATTTTAATATTTTGAATATTAAATATTTTGAATGTGTGGGCCCACACATTCATTCATACAGCATTATCTTAAGCATGACCATGAACATCTTACTCTTCAGCAGCCATCCTTTGCTTCTCAAAGATTTCATGAAAAGTCTCTACTTTCAGTTTTAGGGTTTTATATTCTTCTTCTTTTGCAGCTATTGCAGACCCCAATAGAGAACAATCACCTTCCAATTTCTTTTTGTATTCTGTAAAGAAGAACACTTTTGTCCAATCTGTGTGAGCTATTAGGCCTGAGACCTTGGTTGAGGGGCAGAGGGAAGTATACTCCCACAGCAGGAAGCCACTCTTTACCTTTCTAGGCCAAAATCATTTCCTCAAGTGGGGATTTCTTCCCAACAATCAAACTACCTTGCACTTTAGAGTTAGCAGACATGAAGTCACTCAGTTGAAATTTAAATGCTTTCAGAGCAACCTCAGCTGCTGATATGGTAGTTTTTGCCTGCAAATTCCAAGCAGAAATACTGTTAATAGTGAGGGATGATTAGAACTTCCAGGCAGCCCATAGGAAACTATGAAAAGATTTATACCTGGGAGACATCTATCATCTGGTGCATTTTAATTTCCATCCTTGTGTTCATGACACCTAACAAAAACAGAACAGTTAAGTTGCTTTGTACTCCTTTGATTGCTAACTTTCCCTTTTCTTGATTCTAGTGGCTTCCTAGGAAGTAAACATTTCATCATGTTCAAACATTCAGAGAAAACCCCAATTAGCAGCAGAATTGAGTAATTGATTCTTTATATTTAGATCATACACACCAAATTTAGCTTTTAAAGTAACCTTTCAGTGGATTCTAGTTTACGCATTAATAAAAGTTGTGCAATCATTACCACTATCCAATTCCAGAACATTTCCATCAGTCCCAAAGGAAAACCTTTACCTCTTAATAGTCACTCTCCACTTAGCCCAAACCTCAGACCCCTAATCCCTGGCAACCACTAAACTAATGGATTTGCTTATTCTGGACTCTTATATAAACAGAACCATATGTATGCTGTCTTTAGCTTGACAAATTGTTTTCAAAGTTTATCCATGTTGTAACATATATCTGTACTTCATTTTTTGTTGCCAAATAACATTCCATTGTTCAGATACACCATATTTTATGTATTCATCATGGTCATTTAGTTTGCTTCCATTTTTTGACCCCTATAAATAATGGAGCTATGAATATTTGAGGACAAGTTTAGGCATGGACATCCATTTTTGTATCTTTTGATACAAAGAGATGAGTGAAATGTTGGGTCAGAAGGTAATGCTGTTTCACTTTGAGTGACTGCGATACTGTTTTTTCCAAGTGGCTGCACCATTGTACTTTTCCAACTTTGATGTACAGGGATCAGAATTTCTCCTCATCCTGGCCACACTTGCCATTGTCAATTTCTTGAATTATAGACATCCTATAGGTGGTGAAGTGGTATCTCAGTGTTTTCCTTAAAGTAATATGGTAATTAAGATATACTCCACATGCCATACAATTCACCTACTTCAAGTATACAATTCAGGGAAATGAGAAGTGAGGGATCTTTGTGAGGCCCCTGTTCTGCCATGCCCAGCACATGCCTGGTTGGACACACACACACACACACACACACACACACACACACAGGGACATAAGTCCAGAGCTGGGAACCCACATTCCCATACTTGAGAGGAAATGCAACTGTATCAAAAATAATGTGCTGGGGGTGGGGAGTGGGTTATATGGGAACCTCTTATGTTTTTTGCTTTTCTAATGTTTTTTTAATGTAACATTCCTTGTGATCTATTAACTTTAACTTAAAAAAAACTAATAATGCTTCTGATAGTTTAAAATGAAAACATAAGCAAAAAGGGCATTTGAATACTTAAATAAGGGTAAGGTGGTCTGGCTCCACTGAGGTTGATCTTACCTGCCAGTTCTCCATTCATGTCCTCAGATACACTTTCAGAGACATAATTCAGCTGTGAAATGCAATCAGTCATGGCCTGGGAAAAGAAAAAGACAGTCAGAAAAAACTCTCAATTTTTGTTAGGCAAATTTACAAATTTATTAATGTGGTGAACTTACAACAATATTATCATCTGTTTCAGAGAAAGCTTCAAGATCTTTCCATGTGTTTTCTAAGTCTTTGATTTGTTTCTGAAAATCAGACTGCTCTTTTATCTGGCATACAAATTCTTGCTGCAACGGAAAAGAAGAAAAAATGCATTAGATGAAGCAGATGTGGGCTCAAGCAGTTGAGCACTTGCTTCCCAAATGGGAGGTTCTGGTGCCTCCGAAATACAGAGACACCCAACAAGCTATCAAATAAAAGACCAACTCAGGAAAGCCAATGTGGCTCAGTGGTTGCACACCAGCTTCCCACATATGAGATCCCAGGTTCAATCCCTGCCTCCAGGACCTCAGAAAAAAAGCATTAGGTAAGTCAGGATTTGGGGGCCACAAGCCTGAGGTAGGGAAGGAGGAGGCATGTTCCCCTCATTGACTAGTCTTTCTGACTCTAACCATGGCTTTGATTAAAAGTAGGAGGGAAGGTTTCAAAACTTTAATGCTGGAGTCAGGCCAGAACTGGGTGTTTGGAGCCCAAGAAATAGCTGTCAAGGAAGTCAATCCAGTGAGAGTTGAGAACATGTTACAGAAAGCACTTTCAGGCCCTGTAAAAACAGTTCACAAGCAGGCAATCTGCATGTCTCACTTGCAGTGTGGACGAAAGGGCCTAACTCAGTGTCTCCCAGGCCTGGGACCACAGGATGGAACCTCTCCTGGTCACTGGGGCAATAACTGCCCTGCTGAGGATCATCGAAGACCTTCTAAAGTCTAATAAGCTGCCATCACTCCATGGGTGACTCGGGTTAGAATCTGGTTGGTGTGCGATAGGACAAAGAATGAACCACCTGATGGTCACAAAAAATTTATGCAGAGATAAGGAATGTGTACACACACCCTGGCCCTGGGGACACATTTCAACCTTTTCCAATAAGAAGAGAACCTTGCACTCCCCTGCCCTGACTTTCAAGCAGATTTGAGAAAGGACAGTCAAGAAGGTAGGGTTTTTGGCTGTCTCATTGCCTAAGTCTCTACAAGTGACTTTTATTTCCTTGCTCCTCTTGGACCTTTAGATCAGCATTTTCCTTCCACACCTTCTCATCTTCTGTCTTAGCTTTCACCTCAGTAATCTGAGCTTCAAGAAGGGCATATCTGACCTAAGGCAAAATATTGAGGAATTGATTCCAGAGAACAAAATGAGTTACACAATTCCCACTAGATGTCACATAATTTTAATTTTCTAAGACATGAAATATTTGTTCCTCAACAAAGCTAAGGTGTAGAGTGAATCTTGAAGGAAGCCTAGGCAACCATACCATAGTCATATCTGAAGCAGTCTTTGAAATAGAGTCTTTCAATCTTGCTATAATTTTTTCTTTTTCAAAAATCTGCATGTAGGACAGAAACAAAACATATTAGGATTTCAATGGAAACAATAAGACATATGCTAAAAAGAACATTACAAGACATATCTCACAGCTACCCATATAGCTCAAGTAAAATCAGCTGATCCAGTTTAAACCCTGGGAGAAAACTCAAGCATATAAATGAGAAATAAAGAAAATCCTTGAAGGCATAAATAATCTGTGACCTCTACCACCTTCAAATAAGATGGTGGGAGAGAGTATTCGATGACAAGGTGAACACAAAGAGGGTGGGGAATCTTTCAATTTAAAACTCCAATGAAAGCTTTTTCTTAATGGGGAGAAAACAAATAAACCATCATTTTGAAAATTCTTTGTTCTACTTTAAGAGGGATGAGAACCCTGAATTTGGCATGAAATCCTGGGTCATCTCTCTCAGGCCCTCAGTTCTTTGACTTTTCATGGACAGCATGCCAAATGATGAGAAAATTACCCATTGTTGTGAAAAATCTATAATTCTTAGGTCCTAAAATACAAAAAGACTTAGGGATATTCCAGATCAATGTTCAGAGGAAGGTTCAGCTTTCAGAACCCCTCTCACCTTGGGTGACAGCACGGGAAAAGAGGGGACTCTTTTCACCCAATGTATAGAGATTCAAAAGCTAAACTATAGAAACACTGAGTCCTAACTCTTAACAAATCCTGATTGTTGGCATTCTAAAGTCTCTCATTCTGTAAAGATGATTGTGTCTGCTCAAGGATGTCAGTGTTTCATTTTCCTCTTCCAAGATTTTGATGTTAATCTTGAAAACAGAATATCGAGATCAGTAATAATTACTCATTCCTTTTACTTCTGCTTTTAGAACCTAATCCAGAAAAAAAGGGATTTTTACCTTAAGTTTATTTACTTCATCAATCATTTCTCCTCTTCATTTCTTGAACCCATTCCTTTGACTCACTGATCTGTACAGATATGCATTAGAAGATTCAGAATTCAAAGATATTAATGAAAGGATTTGCAAAACATGTCTCTAAGTGGGTGACTCCTCACAGATGTAAAGAAAGCATTACTCTGTACACATGATGCTACTTTGAATTTGTACTGTTTATAGAACATGACAAAATAGAACAGAAACATGAAAGAGGAACAGACATGAATGACAAGAAAGTGAAGAATTCAAGGTAAAGCCATAAGGAAAGAAAATGAAAAGGCAATTTTACCTTTTTTTCCCCAATTGGATATTTTTTCTAGAATTTTAGTGTTTTCCTCCATGCAATTCTTGATTGTCAACAACATTTGCTGTAAATTGGCTAAAAAGAGATAAAAACTGTCTCTGAAATTTTTAGGAAAATCCTATAAAATTGAATGACCCCAATGCATTAGCAGAAAAGGCACATTATCTGTCACTATGAGTGAAAAATTTTAGCATTAATGTCATGCTGAAAAAAAGTAATTTTTAGTGAATGATATGTAAGTTTATTTTAAAAATGCAAAGAATCCTATTCAATGAGATTCCAATTTAACTATTTTTCAGAGATTGAGAAATAGTAAATTTATCTTAGATTAATACCTCTCCCTTCACTAAGCACCCTTTTAAAAAATGTGATCTCTTCAAAAAGTATACCCCTGCCAGACATGAGAGAGAAAGAAATTGAGCCTCCTGTCCATTTACATCTCTGTCCTCTAATTATCAAATTAAGTAAATATGTCACTGCACTGGCTTTACAGAGGAAAAAGTCATGACTCCTCTCACTTAGAAAAACACCACTATAATTACTTAGAGTGCTTTCTGAAACATCACCTGCTGGACCTACTCAGAAGCCCCCTGGGTTGTCCTGTAGGCCAACATATCCCATTTCATGACCACCAGTGTGGAGTGGTCTGGAGAGCATTGGTTTGGGAATCAGATGCACTTGGTTGAACCTTGACTTTACCATGTGATCTATGTAGGACCTTGGACAACTTCCACTATCTATAAGTCACAAGATTTTCCACTTCCAAGATGAGATTGTTATCTCCAACCCCACAGGTAAACAACAAACATCCACCTTACAAGTACACACCATATATATGCACCTCGAACAGGGTCCAGGAAACCAGACTCCTCCAATTGGCATTTAGTTATCTCATCTGAACCCAAGGAGCATTTTTCTTTTATTTTCCCAAACTGAGAGCTCTGGCACCCTGAGGCCACACTTCTCACCACCAAAATGCTATCACCTCTGTAATAAATAGCAGCATTTGAGGGCCTGTGATGGGCCATATAGCTGTCTTGCCCTACAGAGAGCTCCACTCAATCCTCACCATCGACAAAGCACATACAATTTTTTCATCCCCATTTTACATCGTGTCCATTCTGTTCATTCTCCCCTGGAAACAATGACCCTTCTCGAACCCCATAACAACTTGTTTAAACATCTATGATGACACATCTCTGCCTAGCATGACCTGGACACCTTTGAGCTTTAACCTCTTGACAGGCATAGTCATTGTCTTACTCATCTTACTTTGCTCCCACAGCCAGGTCATGCCAAACACCTTCCTGCAGTCTCCAGACTCTTCTCATCAACAGCCTCCTAATCCTTTTCCTCCTTATCACCTACCTCCTTTAGTGGCACCTCCATCCTCTCTGTCATCCAGGCTGACAGCCCAGGAATAGTACAATTTTGAGAGGTAAGAAGCCAACAAGACATCAGAAGTCACCAGATATTCTTCTGGCTAAATTAGAAATCATATCAACTTCAGTATTTAGAAAATATTACAAAGACAATGTAAGTCTACAACCATACCTTGATATATTCGATGGTTTACCTAGAAGAGTGGAAAAAAATAAATTTGATGTCAAAACATATTCTTAATAAAATTCTTTAATTTCTGATAAATAAAATCATAATTCAATGAAATTTTAAAAATTCTTTATTTAGCTCAATGTGTATTCACTGAATTTAATATTTGAAAAAACAGAATATCCTATTTAAATGGTGATAATTCATAAATTGTTCCTACTAAGGAGTACTAAGGTAAGTGCCTTATCTTGATCTATTAACATTCTATTTTAAAAGAACACCATCTACCTAACTTTTTTTTAATTACTTTTTTTATTTTTAAAGAAAGTTTAGGTTACATAAATGTTACAAAAAATATAAAGGATTCCCATATGCCCCCTCACTCCCCCCCCACACTTTCCCACATCAACAATATCCCTCATCAAAATAGCACACATTTTTATAATTTTTTGAAAAATTTTTAATCAAATCTAATAGGCATTTGAAATCTAGAACCAGGAATGGCTAAAAAGTCCCCAAGTAAATAAAAGAAAAAGCAAAGTCTTTAGAATAAGATATGCTTCTTTTATTCACCATAGAGAATCTAAAACATCTTTTTCAGAGTTGACTATTTGCTGAATTGATTAACAATTCCAACAAAGCAGGTTCTATGATTTTACCAGAACACTTAAACACAGAGGTCAACAAATCAGGCATGAAGTGGTTGAAGAGCAGATAAAATGTTCAAACCTAACCAGAAATGAGAGCCCTGTGTGTATGTAGAAACACATATATTCTAACTAAAGTATAGAGAAATCCCTGGTTTCTGCTTTTTTCCACTTGACTTTTGATCAGGAGTGCTGTTCATGCCCTGAAATACCTTTGGAGCATATGAATTTTAAGAGCTGCCTAATACTGCAGCACTAAAATGTACAATGATTTAACTCTACTGTACTGCTGCCACATTTTCATTATAATAAATACTATTTGATCAAATATATTCCTCCAAGGTCACTGAAAGCATTTGTGGTTATTTCATTGGGGTAGAGTCCCATATGTAGATTTATAATGAATAAACATGATATGAACATTTTAAAGGCTTCAGACAGATTATTAAACTGCTTTTCAGGTGAACCTACAATTCCACTAGCACTATATGAAGGGCTCAGAAAATGCTTAATATTAGTACTACTTTATGATAAAAAGGATTTATAAATAAAGTATTCTATCAAGAGTATACAGTTGTTTTGCCCACTGAGTCCTTAGTTCAAAGATTGGATTGTACAAGGTTAGCATCCATTTTAAACATACTTTCATGTTAGTAATCTAAAAGCAAATAAAAAAATAAACAAAAGAATAAAGAATTTTCTGCTTATTTAAGAATCCAATATACCTATAAGGCACTTTAATATACCCACAGCAAGCACATATTTCCAAATGAAAATGGCAAATGAAGCAATACCCAAGTAAGCAACAGTGATGACAGGTTTCCAAGCAATTCCATAAAAATCAGGACCAGGATGAAAATCAACAGGCAGATATTCAACCAGCTGGAATATAAATTTTGGAAATAATGAAGAGCTTCAAAGAAATGTAACATAGCAGTCACAAAGCATCAAACACAGGAACCCTAAACTGGCCTCTAAGAAAGACTGGAAGTTGGCAATTTGTGTTGCACATGGCCGGCAGTGTTGCTGGATATTGTGTGTGTGTGTGTCCTTAAGTGGAAAATGATTTCTTGGTCACCATGGACCCTACCCATTCCTGTTCCTAAAGCTGGGCTGGAGTCCCTTTGAATCACACTTTTCTCTTGGATGAGTTAATTTTTATCAGCATGAGACAATTCATTTTACAAAAAACAATAGATACCTTTACTCAGAAAGTCAACATTTAGGGTTTAAATAAAATGTAAGTGGTGATAATGATGATGACACTAATAATGTGAGAATTCTCTGAGATTCTTGATTTTAATTCTACGGTACTCTGATATGAATGAAGAAAAGTTGACAGTGCTCCAGATAACTGGTCTAGATAGATAAGTTAGAATTTAACAGTAGGCTTTAAAAAAAACTTGATATCATTAATTCTAAATGTTTCCTTGAAGACAGCTTTAAACAAACAAGGATATGCATTCAACAGATCATAGAGTTCACAAGGGGAAAGAATGAATTACTGATCCAGGCAACAGCATGAATGAAACTCAGAAACATTGTACTGAGCAGAACACTCAAAGGAGTACACATGATGAGCATGTATTTATTTGAAATTGTACAACAAAGCAAAACTAACCTATGATGAGAGTAGGGACTGACTGGGTAAGAAAATGAGGGCACCTTTGGGGATGATAATAATGTATATATCTTGATCAGGGTTTGGATTATGCTGTCATATGTATTTGTCAAAGCTCAGTGCATGTTCACTTAAGATTTGTCTATTTCATTCTGTGTGAATGTTTTACATTAAAAGAAAAATCTGTAAACAAATATTGAGTGCTAGTTAATTTCACACATGCTGATATATCTCTGAAGGAAGTATATTTATGTCAGCAATTTCCTTCAACATGTACCAAAAATAAGATGGATTGATGGATGGATAGAGGGACAGATGGAGGATTGGTAGGTGAATGGATGAATGGAAAGATGTAATAAATCAAGTTCAGTTGAATGCTAATGTCTTAATGTTGCTATCTCATTGAAATTTTTCATAAGATATTGGGGGTAATTAGCAAAACCTAAAGAGCACATATCAGTGATTGCTCTTTCGAATGAGAATTCTAATAGTTATTAAAGGCCTAAGTGTTTGACGTCTTTTAGACACCATCCTATTTGGATTTTATTCCCATCCAATTCAGCTTTGAGTTGCAAAAGACAAGTATACCGCACCGAGTTGCTACCTTATGTTTTAATGGCCATGACGAAATGGTTAAAACTAGTCACAGGTCTCTTTCCAAGGTAAAAGATAAACAAATTTTAGTATAGCCACACAAAGAATTCCATTCAGCAATGAAAATGAACAGACTATTAACAGACAAATCATAATTCATAAATCTCAAAATGATTATGTTGTTGTAAAGAATCCAGATGAAAAATATACATCCTATAGGATTCCAGGACATAAATTCTATAAACTGCAGATCAGTGGTTGAGGGGAGGTGGTAACAATGGAGAGAGGGGATGGAAAGATGGATTACAAAGGAGCACAAGGAAACTTCTGGGCTTGTTGCATATGATTACTATCTTGATCATAGTGATAGTTTCTGCGGTCACCCCTGGGGCTGAAGTGTGGTTTGCTGGCCTGGCAGGGGAGCGGCCGTGGTAGGCCTAATGCCGCTGCCCCCATAATAGGGTGGCTGGTCGGACTCACCGCCACCCCTGAAGGAAGCTCGGCATGGGCGCAGAGTGCCCTCGGGTCTCCCCTTCTTGGCAGCCATGCTTCTGCGGCCGCCCCTCCTCCCAGATGGCGCCACCCGATGCCTTGTGGGGCGGCACCCTTCTTCTTCCTTCTCCTTGCGCAGGCGCAGGGCAGAAAATTCCAGTCTGCCCTTTTCCCCTCCCCCGACAGCAGCAACAGCCAGGTGTGGGCGGAAAAATCCAGCCCGCCCTTTTCCCTTCCCCCGACAGCAGCAACAGCCAGGCGTGGGCGGGAAACTCAAGTCTGCCCTCCACCCCAGCAACAGCAGCCACCAATCCCTAAACCCTGCCCCTTCCCCCAGCAACAGCTAAAGCCAATCCCTAACCACCACCCCTCCCCCGTCCGGTACCGCCCACTGACCTTTCGCCGGCAACCAATCAGAACAGGGCGTGGCTTCGACCAATCAGCCTTCCCCAGCCCCTATAAAACTGTTGCCTCTCCCTCAGTAAAGTGGACTTGCGTGTTTACCTTGTCTCCGCGGTAGTTCTTCTGCCGTGCGCCCTCCAGTCCTGAGAGCCCCCGACAAGGGCCTGGCCTCCCTTGTCCCCAGTTCGTCGCCTGCTTCTCCGGGCGACCCCTTCGTCGCCTGCTTCTCCAGGCGACCCCTTCGTCACCGGCTTCGCCGGGCGACCCCTTCGTCGCCGGCTTCGCCGGGCGACCCCGTCAGCCGAACCACGCAACCCCTTGTGAGACCGATCCCTTGTCTGCTGCCGGACCGACCCCTCGTCCCAAGTGGGACCGACCCCTCGTCCAGAGCTGGACCGACCCCTCGTCCGCAGCCAGACCCCACCTCTACCGACCGAGCAAGCCGCCGCAGTTTCATGGTTGTACACATATGTCAAAATCAACTACTCATATACATTAAATAGGTGCTGCTTATTATGCATCACATGACTCAACCAAGGTTTAGAAAAATAACCCAATATTCAAACTTAGTTTTTTATTTTCCTGGCAAAAATCTACAAATATTTTTCAAATAGTTCACAATTTAAATTGTCAATTTAAAGCCAATTTACAATTGAGAAAAAATTGAAACTTACACTGAATGAGAAAAATAGGTTTTCTTTTTATATTCATGAATTACCTGAATTAAATTCCTTGTAATATTTCAAAAAATACACTGAACCTGCATAAATGAATGCAACAAAATAGTAATCAAATTTCTACCTTAAAGATAAAAATGAGAGAAATATATATATATATGTTTACAGAAAGGACATAACAGAGAGATAGGAAACTGCTATTACATTATTCTGATATTACTATTCCAATAAAACTTTAGAAGAGAATATTGTTAAGCCCACATTTCTAAAACCATTAAAGAATTCTTTCTACATTCATTTTCTCTCTAAAGCAGGGCATGTAATGTCAGATTCTTGTACTACATCTATTTGCTAGTAGAGGAATCTTGCATCTCAATTAAAACTATGACAATTGTAGATAGTTCTAAAGACAGTTTCAAATAGACACTGCCTAGACTTCACCTTCATATTGCATAGCATTGTGCCTAAACCAATCAGTCATTACCATAAAAATTATTATGCAAAAAGAATGCAACATTTCTGGCATGTGTGGTCACCACCCACTAAAAGCAAATATATCATTTTTATAAAAACTAGATTTTAGAAGTGTTTTAGAAGAAAATACATTTGCAACCTAATTCATACTAATCCACACACTAAGTTTCAGTTTCCTGCACATTAAAGGCTGTCTAGAAAATAGCCTCTGAGCTCTATAGCACTTTTACCTTCAGCCCTCACAGCTGAGGGAGGTAAAGTATGTGCTCTGGGGAAACTTACACTATCTCTAAGCAGCCACCTTCTGGAAGAGCTACAGCTCTAAGTGCAATTGTTAAAGATGCAGAACAAATGCACAGAAAGGACAAAGGCCACCTTGTCCCTAACTGGCAAAACAGCCCCAGTCAGGGCATTCTCATCACATCTGGACTCTGGTATCAGAAGTGTAACACTGGCTAGACTTGATCAGAAAGGACCACTAAAAGCTGTGAGTTGACAGTGTTGGAAAACTTAAGAAATCAAAAAATCCTGCATGATGAAATCTAAAACTCAGAAACAATCAGGTGGAAAGCCAAAGGGAGAGAATTTTAAATTTCCTAAAGTACAAGGCTTGGCAATGAGAGGGGACCCTGAGGGAAAATACACTCCCTTTGGAGGAAAATTTGAATGAGAAAGGAGAAAAGAGAAAGAAAGCAGAAATATATGAAGAAAGGAAGATATTTATTTTTACTTAATCTCTGGCATTAAGACATGGGTGATATCAACTCTCTATATGTGGGGTGGTGTAAAAGTTCTTATAATCTCACAAGTAATTTTACAGAATCATTTGCCTTCAACACAGGAAGCAATTTGTATATCCCACAGCCCATGTGATGCTTGAGTTTACTTTTCTGTACCATCCTTTGATTTTAAAAGCAGGTAGAATATTGCCTCTACTGAGCAAATTCTGCTTTAGTGATTCTCAGAATGCATGTAAATGACTGTCACTGTGCTGTACGTATTCTCTGGAAAGAGGTCAATGGGCCAGGCACAGCATCTTCCCTTACAGAGATGTGACATTCGAGGGGAGGCAAAGCCATATAAACAAATTGCTGCAACCCAGGGACACAGTCACAACTACCTCATGAGAAAGGCAAGCAAAGCTCCTCTGAAGCATAGTGCAAAGTTTCCCTCTGGCTCGTCTTAAGACCCTGCTTTGCAAAAGAGGGATGATAAGATTTCACTTTAGTACCTTCCCTAGGATTTCTACAGGAGGACATGGCCATGAGCAAGGGTGGAGGTGGGATATGCAAGACAGGGTTAATTCCTTCATAAAAGCTCAAAACTGAAGTGGAAGACAACCTAACTTAACTGTTCTATGACAAATGCAGCCAAGGTATGGTGGGAGGGGGAGAAATTCCAGAAAAAAGATGATCAAGAAATGAGCTCCTACAGTAGACTCAAAAGAAACAGAATGGACTCTTTCTTGCATGGAGTAATTCACCTCGGGTGATTCTGTCTCCATGCAAGGGACATGCCTGACCAGTGGAACTTCCCAGAGCCCTCTCTGCAAGCACGGCACCTGTAGAACAAACACATCTACTTATTGCTATGGGGTGTCTTGAGTATCTCTCTCTCCATCTCTTTTTGGAGACCTTGTTTTTTGATTTTGATTTATGAGAGTTAAAGTGAAAATGTACATCCTGTGCTGGGACAATCATAAGGACATCATGGACCTTATCTATTCTAGGTAAAGCAGGAGTCCAACAAGACACCTCTAACAAAGAAAAGGACAGCAACTCCTCTGCCTCCTGGCCATGTCCCTCCCAGGAAACGCACTCATTAGAAACATCCCAGCAGGATGCAGCAAGGATTTCCAGGTCTCACAGGATTCTCAGGCCTCCAGGGAAGGGGGTGAACTCCAGGAGCAGAGGGAAAGGGATCCCCCGAAAGTGCTAAAGCCAAGGAAGAAACCGGAAAGCACAGATTGCAACAGGCATTTTGTTTATTTAACAGATTAGTAATAACCCCAGTAAGTAGATGTTATCACTCCCATGGCTGCCAAGCTTTCATAAATATGAATAAATCCATATAGGGAAAATGAAGTGTGCATGGGATGGACTCAAAAACTGTACAACCTTAAGTAGGATCCTGCTTAGCAAGAGCGATACCGATGATGCCTATTAAATAAAAGGTCCTTACTTTTTAATAAAAAAGCATCATTGAGATAATTCACATATCATACAATTCCCCCATTTAAAGCCTACCATTCAAGAGCTCTAGCATGTCTACAGTTCTTTACTTTTTGAAGATAAGAAGTTACTATGTTCAGGTTTCCACCATTTGACTCTTTTCTGTGTAGGGGACAAGCAGAGCCAGCAAGACCCAGAGTTCCCTGTGAACAGCAGCTGCCAAAGTCCATGTAGGGTAGTTAAGAAACCTCTGAGATTTATTAACAGTTTATCCATTTACCAAGATGCTCAGAAATGGTTTGCAAGTGGAGCAAGTGCAGCTCAATGGTTGAGCGCCTGCTTCACAAATACGAGGTCCCTAGAACCTCCTAAAATTTTTTTAAAAATAAAAAAGAAAGAAAATCCTGAGTTCCTAGGTTCTCAGAGAGGGCACTGCCCCCTCACACACCCTAAGAAAAAGCTTTTCTTTAAACGACAGAGAGAAATTTGCCCAGGGAAAAGGAGGAAAGCAGGGCATGGACAGCGTGTACTCACACTTGCCTTTGGGTAACTGGGACAGCCCAGCAGGAGGAGCCAGAAAAGCTGCTGGGCACCTCCATGTCCCGGTCCCCTAAGTGGGCGCCCAGAGGAGGCGGGGTGGTGAGGCTCCCAGATGCGGGCGGGCGGGGCGGGAACTGGGAGTGAAAAGGGTGGTGAGGTCAGCTCGCCGGTGGAGGTGTGAGCTGGGAGGGAGCGAGCGGGGCGTTGGTTCCTAAGAGGGGAAGGGATGGTAGTAGGGAGAGGTGAGGGAGGGGATGGGGAGAAGGGAGGGGAGGAGGGGAGCCGGCTGCGCTGGGGAGAGATGGGAGGAGGTTCAAGACAGGTCAGTAGGTTGAGGGGTCGATAAATCAACAGGAAAGCAGGTTGTGGGGCTACAGGCGCAGGACAGTGGACTCTCAGGAACAGTGGGAGCAGAAGGAACCAGGCTTCCTCCTCTTCTATCCCTACTCCGCTTTGGTGGCTGCCTTGGCAACCTGGATGCTTTATACCCTCCCTCGGCCAATCCCATGCCATCACAGTGGACTCTCGCGACCTCATATCTAGAACGCCCCCTCCCCCTACCTGATGCTCCAGCAGGAGTCATCCCAAGAACAACAGGTCTTATGTGAAACCTTTGCTTCTGATTTCTAGGCCTTGCTAATCCTTTTCCCCCCATTCCAGGTCCCTCCCTTCTTTCCTGAAATTCCATGGATTTCCTGGGATAGCAGAACTGCAAGGGGAAACAAATAGACAAACAGAGTGGGAAGATTTCACACCATTCTCCTAGCAATTGATAGAAATAGGCAAGAAATGAGAAAACAGCAGATCTGTCTAAGAAGCCATCTAAAAGTTATAGACATAATAGAGACCATTATACTTAATAACTGTAAAAGATACATTATTTTCAAGCACACTTGGTACATGTACAAAAATAAACCCTATTCTGTCAATAAAAGCAACTTTCAATATATTTCAACAGAGAAATGAAATCAGAACATATTTTCTCATTATAATTGTAATTGTGCTAGAAATTAATGAGAAAATACTAACTAGAGATCCCCATATGTTTGGAAATTGAGAATTACCTTTTTTTTTTTTTTTTTTAGGCAGCACTGGGGATTGAACCTGGAACCTCGTACATGGGAGGCTGTGCTCATCCACTGGTCTACATCTTCTCCCTGAGAATTACCCTTCTTGATAAAATGAGTGGAAGAAATTACAATTGAAAAGAGAATATAGTTGTGCTGAATAAAATAATAATGAAAGCATGGCATTAAAATACATCTCTTTCTGGCCTGGAAATTCCATTTTGGGTTGGAAAAATTTTACAATTTTGAAATCTTTCCCATATCCTAAAAGGTTAAATAGCTGTGGTTATGTCATTTGACCATGTCACCCTACTACCTGTTACTGTGGGCTTTAAGTTATGAGTACAAATGGTTAAAATGTCCAAGCTGACTCATGCTTGATCCCTCTTGGATCTACAAGGAACTTTTGTACTTTAACTAAGTTCATCAGTTTTTCCCCTGGGGGGATTACTGGACACTACCCAGATTGCTTGGCAGCACCAGGGTGATGGGTGGTCGAGGTGGAGCAGGTAGACAGGGTTCCAGGAACCCCCGTCTCTAGGACAGCTCCCACCACCAACTATTCTTGGGTCTGGTCCTGAGCTGAGCTCCCTGAGGTGTTTATCTGTGAGATTCCACATGGTGTTTCACAGACTCTTTCAAGGCCAAAGAAGCTTAAACCTTATTGTTTAAATTCTCATCACTTTTTACAACTAAGTAAATTTAATGTAAACGGAAAACTTTCTATCAGTACTGGATATACAAAACTATTACCTCTTACTATAAATATAAAGAAACCATAAAAGCTAGCTCAGGATTGCTTACAAAAGCATCTTTTGAAGTGAGAAGCCATCATACTGTTCCAGTGATAGAAAAGTCTTTCAGCTCTGGCTGCTGCCCACTGCCTGCCCAAGGGCTACTGAGGGTGTGAGCCTCTCTCTGCTCTGGTAGCTCAGAGAATGGAGGGGCAGAGAAACAGTTTCCTTGGAGGCCCCCCTGTAGGTGACCTTAAGGCTGGTCTTTCCTTCTGCATAGGCAAAGCTAAGGCAGTCTTTCTGATTGTTGATCTTGGGGAAAATGTACCAGAGTAGCTGCTGGTGTCTTGGTCATTTTTTTTTTACATGAGTTTCCAGTTATAATAGCAAACTATATTTTAGGAACAGTAACAACGAAAATTTTGCCAATCAGTTGAGCACCAGATTCCAAAAGGGAATAAAAAACAAGGAAGTGTTTCAATTTAATGGGTAAAGGAACCACCCTATTACAGTTAAATGTTGTGAATTTTAAACATCATTTTTCAAAATTATATATCAAATCTTAGATGCTGCCAGAGTTAAGTCTCCTGCTCACTCCAAGTGGACAATTAATTCATGTAGACCAATTAAATGACAAAATGTACCAGACAAATGACAACTGATGCCCAGCCATTTGCTCTTGGTGGACATTTAAAGAATAGGGGCTGAACATAGACTGGGAGAGAAAATGTATCTCATTCTATATGTAAACGGCTTAGGGGTTTAGCTCAGTCTAAATCGGTGGTTATCCAATTGGCTGAAAATGAAATCACCTAGGAGAGATCAGAAAGGATACTGATGCCTAGGTTCCAATCCCAGCGATTCTCATTTAATTTGGACATTGTAATTTCTTAAAATCCCCAGATAAGAATAATGCACAGTCATCCTTGAGAAACACTGGTCTGTCCTGTCAGAGGATTTCAGATAGATGATGCTGGCTTGAATATTTGCCAGAGGTCCTGATTCAGAATTCAGATGTAAGTTCAATTTAAAGGTTTTTAAATCATTAGCATCTTAAAGTCCCCTGCCCCCCCCCCCCCCCAGGACATAGATAGCACAATTTTTACATTTTCCCCCTTTGAGAGTAAGCAAAAATGATGACAGTAACAAAAATGTACACAACCCCCCCCCCCAAACACACACACACACTGGAGATTTTAAGGCTTATTCACCACCTCAACTCTAGGCCATTCTTCAGTCAGTGGTTCATTTCCCCAGCTGACTTTCAATGGATATTTAGGATTTTTACACCTGGAATTATTTCTTTCCCTCCCCCAATCCTTCCCTTCCTTCCATTTTTTCTTTTTTCCAGACACTAAAGAAATAGATTTGTTTTTGTTTTTGCATTTCAAGTGATCAGTGTGAAGACAGGTAAGGCTTCCTTCCATACTGGGAGCCTCTGGGGTTCAAGTCCAGCTATTTCTCTGGACCACGGTCAGGGTTCTCTAGGGAAACAGAACTGACAGAATTTATCTGTATATAGAATGAGATTTTATAAAAAGTGTCTCATGGAACTGTGGGGATGCACATGTACAAATTCTGTGTGGCAGGCTGCAAGCCAGGGACTCCAATGAAGGTCCTCATTGAATTCCCCAGGAACACACACTGGTTGTCTGAAGTAGAGATGGGGATTCTCTCTTTGAATGCTGAAATTACTTCTCCTTTTAAGGCCCTCAACTGATTGGATAGGACAACACTCACTGCTGATGGCAAGCTCCTCAATTGATCCTAGATGTAATCAGGCATCTATGCAATCAACTCTGATTTAAGTCCATGATGTGCCACTATATTTCAGTTAGCCCAGTTTTGCTTGACCAAACAACTGGGTATCATTAACTAACCAAGTTGTGACATTAGCCTTAAGGTGCTCCCTGATACACACATGGTGGTGAGCAGTAGGTGTGGACTGACCAAAATCCTTGCATTTGACCAGTGAGAAAGAGGAAGTCCCAAACTGGGCAGGATGACCCCACAATCACACAGCCAACGAGAGCCTGAACTGGGGTTCCCACCCAGTCTTCTGAGCCCCAATCCAGTGCTCTTTCCTACTCACCCAAAAACAGTAGGGGTAGGAGGCTTTGCCAGGGTGACAGTGTGGAGGGCACCATGGAGGCCACTGCTTGGCCTCAGGGGCCTCAAAAACCTGCCATGACCTGGGCGTACTAGAATCCCACCAAAGCTCCTCCTCCTGCTGCAGGCAGTGAATGCACACTCTGGCATTTGGTGAACAAACAAGAGAAACAGTTATGGTAAAGGGAAGCAATCCCTTGAACTTTCTGAACCAGGCTCTGTACTAAAAACTTTACAGTCATCATCTCAAGTCAGTGTCACAGCTTCCTGAAGGGCCACTCTGATCCCATTTATGCATGGGGAGACTGAGGCTAAGAGAGGTCAGAGGACCTGCCAGAGCAGAAACTAAAGCCCAGGCCTGCCTGATTCCTGATTTTATGTTTGCAACCACTCCAGGGATATGTTCTTGGGTGTTAGCTGGCTGATTTTTAGGTATCTGAAGATGCAGCAACTCTTCCCTGTCTCCTGGAGGTGGCCCAGTGTGTGGCAGCTATAGTCTTCACCAGTTGGCAGTTCTTATTTGTGGCTAACCTTAGTCCTTCCTACTGCCAGAGGAAGCCCTTTCATTTTTGCCTTACTCTGGAAAGGGTTACTAGTATTTATAAACTAACCTTCTAAGTAGAAAAGAAAATCTCCTTCAACTCTTTATTTTGACAAATGTCAAAACTACACAAGAGGTAAAAGAATAGGACTACAATCACCCTTCACCTGGATTCCCTCCTTATTATTAAAATTTTGTCATGTTTAGATTTTCCAATTTTCTATCTATATTTTTTTTAGATTTATTTATTTCTCCCCCTTCCCTCCGTTGTCTGCACTCTATATCCATTTGCTGTGTGTTCTTCTGTGCTTGCTTGTATTCTCAGTAGGTAGTAGGTGGAAACTGATCCTGGGTCTTTCTGGA
This sequence comes from Dasypus novemcinctus, assembly GCF_030445035.2. Lineage (NCBI taxonomy): Eukaryota > Metazoa > Chordata > Mammalia > Cingulata > Dasypodidae > Dasypus > Dasypus novemcinctus. Next base: position 55,673,807 of record NC_080691.1, on the reverse strand, counting down.
GTGGGAGAGAAGCAATAATTCTCTTTTGCCACCTCAGCTCCCTGGTCTGCTGCATCTCTTATTGTCTCTCCTCTGTGTCTTTTTGTTGCATCGTATTGCTGTACCAGCTCTGCACATGCACCAGTCCTCCTGCACAGAGCAGCACCCCTGCATGAGGCAACACTCCTGCACAGGACAGCACTCCATGCAAGCCAGCACTCCACATGGACCAGCTCACCACACAGGCCAGTTTGCCACATGGGCCAGCTTGCCTTCACCAGTAGACCCTGGGTATCAAACCCTGGACCTCCTATATGGTAGATGGGTGTCCAATTTTTTGAACCACATATGCTCCCCTCTATCTATACTCTTTATTTGCTCATTTCTTTGAGAATAATTTTCAGACTTCATGCCCCATCACTCCTAAATACCTCAGCCTTATTCCTCCAAAGGACTTTTCCTTATATAGCCACAAGACCAGTATCACAACTACGAAAATTAGCAATAATTTCATAATATCACTTTTTATAATGCCTATATTCATGTTTCTCCAATTCTCCCAAAAATGCTTTTTTTATAGATATTTCTTTTTAAATTGGGGGTGCCAGTGAGATTTATGCATTGTATTTGGTCATCATGTCTCTTTTGTCTCCTTGCATCTAGGATAGGTTGTCATTACAAGGAATTTTTTGCACTGTTCAGAATAAAATGAATCTCATTTTGTCCTTCTTTCCTCAGAGGAAAATATAGGATATTAGTGTGGTAGAGCAGAAATGAATCACATTGAGAGAAAATGGAAAAATGTGTTTTGAGTTCAATGTTGTACCTTCTTCTCTGGATGACAAGTCCTCACCCTCCCAGGAGCAGTGGAATGCTTTCCCAAGCCACCTGCACCTCTACCTAAAAAAATCTTCTGTGGCTCCCCATGGCCTCCAGATGGAGCTCAGAGGCCTTTGATTGCTCAGAGGGGGAGCCAACCCTGGTCACCTCTCTAGCATCCTTCTCAACATATCCCCACATGGACTCTCCACTCAGTCACCCAGAATCACTTCTCGTTCCCATCACATTCACCCTTTCCTAGGAATCTCTTGGAGAATATCCATATATTCTCACATACCCATGTTCATCTTTCTCGGCCATTGCTTCCTCTAGGAACCAGTCTTGCTTTTCTGGAATAAATCCAACTTTGTCATGGTATATCATTCTTTTAATATGCTGTTGGATTCAGTTTTCAAGCATTTTGTTCAGGGTTTCTGCATCTATATTCATAAGGGGTATTGGTATGGAATTTTATTTTTGCAATGTCTTTATCTGGGTTTGGTAACACAGTAATGCAGGCCTCATAAAGTAAGTTAGTTAGGAAGCATTCCCTCCTCTTCTATTTTTTATCAACAGCTTTTGTGGTAAGAGTTTGCGAAGGGCCTATAAGACATATATTGAGTAAAATAAGCCAGACATAAAAGGAAAAATATTTTGCCATTTCACTTATATGAAAAACCTAGAATAAGCAAAACCATGGAGACAGAAAGTAGATTCCAGGGCCTGGGGGTGGGGGAGAGAGGATAAGCAGTGGTGGTTAGAGGAGCTATTGTTACAATGGATGCAGAGAATTTGAGGAGATGAAAAAATTTGGGTAAGGGATGTCGGTGATGGCAGCAAAACATTGTGAATGTAATGAATAACACTGAATTGAACAGCAAAAATGATCAAAATGGGAATTTTTTGTTATATTTATGTTACTACAATAAAAAGTTAAAAAAAGAAGAAGCTACAGTATTCAAGAGAGTGGGGTACTGACATAAGGTCAGACAAAAGACTAATGGAATAAAATTGAGTGTTCATAAATTAACCCTCACATCCATTGCCAACTGATTTCTGATAAGGGTACCTCTACTTTATCATCAACTTTGCCCATGAAGGCATTGGCTCACAACTTTCCTCTCCCCCACCCTCCTATTTCCTGTAAAACTATCTTCCAGTCTCTAGCTCTCTGAGACAGGTTGATTTGCTTAATTCATATCAGAAAGGTCATGTATTCTTTGCCTTTAATGCCTGGCTTGCTTCACTCCAAGGAGAGGGTTAGAGGGGAATAGACTAGATGGAAGAGGGGGTAAATGGGGGACAGTTGGAAGTGTTCTGCATGACCCTGAAATGATGGAAACAGGCCATGTTAAATTTCACCAAAATTGTAAAAAGTATGTAGTCTAAAATGTAAACCATAAGGTAACCAAACATTTATAGAAGTATACAGTCTAAAATGTAAACCATAATGTAAACTATAATGGAACCATGGTTAGTAGCTATATTTCATTATCTGTACATCAGTTGCAGCAAATGGAGCATCCATAACAAAAAGAACCATTATTGGGGAAGGGGAAAAGGGTTTGCTGTTGGGTATATCGGAGCCCGCTATATTCTATGTGACTTTACTGTGACCTAAAACATTTCTGAAGACATAACAAAAAAAGTTTAAGAAAAAAAGAATGTAGACACTGAGGTAGAAATGGGAGAGATTGCCTTGCCACTGTACATACAGGACAATGCCTATTACAGTGATGAAAGACAAAACTCCAAAAAATTTTATGATATTTTTCATTTTTTACCATAATTTCTTTACATTATTTTAGTTACTGTAATTATTAGATATTCTATTTTAATCTTTAAAACTATCATTACTATTTCATTTTCCTATTAATTGAATAGGGCAATATATTAGGCTTCATTTTTTAAGAGGTTTTGGATCACAGAGGGGTTCAACTATGGCTGGGGAAGAGCAGTAATGTGGGGTGTCATTGATGGGGCATACTTGGGTGGGAGGGAGTTCTACAGGCATGCATATGGGGCATATGGATATGTTCAGATATTCAGTGGGTATGGAAATAGCAGGTAGAGTTTCAAAAAAACAACCGAGAGAGTGCTGAGTTCCCATTCTGGGGAATTCTGTTGCTCTCCCCAATGGAGCAGCAACAATCCCCTAAGTGCCTCTTCTGTCACTTTTATTGAACATGGTTAGCACTGGGGTTGGTGTATGCTCAGGAGACTTGACTCTCTGGACTGTTCATTTGCCAGGTGGGCCTTGAGCTTCAGCAGAGTTGTAAAACCTACTCTCCGGTCCATTGGATTTACCCCAGGTCAGCCATCAGGGAGGTGAGGATGGTCAACCACCACACCAGGGAACCCAGAGAGTCTACAACTGCAAGCAGAAGAATCCCATCCATCAGCCATGTGCAATCTAAACCCCCTCTTGATTGAGAGGTGGATTGGACATTGCCATCCTAGGGTCCTTAGGACAGAGGAATAAAATACGGATTAGACTGGACTTACTGGTATTCTACTATAGAATTATTGTGACTCTAGCCATGGTAGAAATTGAATCATTGATGTGGAGACAGTGCCTATGGAAGTTGCTGAGGGCAGGGAGAGGTGAGAAGAAGTGTCGTATGGGGGCATTTTTGGGACTTGCAGATGTCCTGAATGATGTTGCAGGGACAGATGCACGATGTTATATATCCTGCCATAACCCACTGAATGCGCTGGGGGAGAATGTAAACAACAATGAAAACTATGATGCATGCAGTATAGTAGGGCTCCAAAATGTATTCACCAAATGCAATGAATGTGCCACAATGATGAAAGAGGTGGTTGATATGTGAGGAGTGGGAGGGGTAGGGGTTGGTGGGGTATTTAGGAACCTCATATTCTTTTCTCTCTTTATTTTTTTAAATGCTGCATTCAAAAATTATGTGGTCCCCATGAACCCCCGCTTACTCCACTCCTCACACATTAACAACCTCTTTCATCATCATGAGACATTCATAGCATTTGGTGAATACATTTTGGAGCACTGTTCCACAACATGGATAATGGTTTACATTGTAGTTTACACTCTCCCTCAGTCCACCCAGTGGGCCATTGTAGGACATACAATGTCTAACATCTGTTCCTGCAGTACCACCCAGGACAACTCCAAGTTCTGAAAATGCCACCTCATCATATCTTTTCTTCCCTCTCTCTACCCTCAGCAGCTACTGAGGCTTATATTTTTAATGTAATATTTTTTGTGATTAACATACCTTTAGAAAAAGATAATTTAAAAAAAATGGGTCCCAATGTCCATTGTTATTGCATGTGCAGATAAGCAGAACAAGTGAGTTCCTCTCACTTGCAAAAACACTGAAATCACATAAACAGCTGCAACACAAAATGCTTCATCAAGAGTCATTTGTACCCCATGGGATGGTGGAAAGCTGAGTGACTTTTCCAAGAAAATCAAATGAAATTGATGCCCTCTAATAGAAACATCTGTATTCTCAGCACTCAGTTGTAATAAGGATAGAAGGCAAAGGGAATGTGGGAGGTAGTGTGAGTCAGAACCAGGTCTGACCTTCAAAGAGCCCTAGAGGGGCTGGGCAGGGTGAGATGAGGATCAGAAAGCATAATCTCTTCCCAGGAGCAAGGACATGGGAGTCAAGGAGGGCCTTCCTGTCAGGGTCCTGGGCTTCCTCTCTCATCTCACCTCCCCAGCAACAAGTTTCTGTCTCTTTTCCTGACATTTTTAGAGAAAATTCCCATCAAATGTAGACAGTCTAAATTGCCATCAAGGAAGAGAGAAGAGACCATGACTTTCGCTTGGCCACTCTTCTGTGCACTGCCTCAGAAGAGACTTGACGTAGGTGACTTAACATTGAGTTTAATGGGATTAAGGAGTAAATGAAGGAAGTTACACAAGTTAAAAGAGTGAAATGGTGAATACTTTCTAATATTGACCCTGGAGATGATGATGATATTGGTGAATAAAATGAGTAGCTTGGAATTAAACACTTTAAATCTTTGACCTTTAAGATGTAACTCAACTAACCTATTTAATTTAATTTAATTTTTTTGACAGATGAGTCTGTGTCCATTCTGTGTGTTCTTCTGTGATCGCTTCTATCCTTATCAGCGGCACCCGGAAACTGTGTTTCTTTTTGTTGGGCCATCTTGTTGTGTCTGCTCTCCGTGTATGTGGCACCATTCTTGGGCAGGCTGCACTGTCTTTCACACTGGGTGGCTCTCCTTACAGGGCACACTCCTTGTGCATGGGGCTCCCCTACGCGGAGGACACTCCTGCGTGGCACGGCACTCCTTGCGCGAATCAGCACTGTGCATGGGACAGCTATTTAAAAAGGAAGGTCACACAATGCCTGGAGGAGGGGAATGGCTGGAGGCATGAATTATAGAGATACAAGGGAAAAATTGGGGGAGTTGCCTATTGGGTTTGTAGTAATGGTTACATGTATTCACACATATATGTACATATAATTCCTTGTTATTTATTTCAATAAAATATTCACTAGAAATGGAACCGATTGTAAATAATCTCATACTTTAGATAAGTTTTGAAGAATGGAGGGGTTGATTAGAAAGTGTAAGCTCTCTTGCACTTCTGGTGTTCTCATGGTTAATTCCAATATCCTGGAGTTAGTTTGAGGCATTTACCTGACGTTCTCCTTGGCATTGACAACATTCCAGGTGCTAACATTTTCCCAATATTTGAATATGCTATATTCCCTATTTACTTACATCCCCACTGATATCCTGCATTATATATTGCAAACTTAAGAGGAGATTTTAAAATAAGATATTGTTTTTCCCCTAAGTATTTGATAGTTTTGGAATGTTTGCTAGTTCTGTTTGCTAATTCTGTTTGCTAGTTTTGTTTTAAAATTTTATGTATTACAGAGGCTAGTAAGGATGGTGTAAGAGTGTGTGCACCCTCATCATCTCTCCTATAGGGAACCAGCTATGTAGGGACAGAGTCCTGCCTGAGAGGGCTGTTTTGGGAGCCCACAGGGTGGGAGACTTCTGGACATCAATCTGGAGAGAGTGAGATAGGGGTAGTGATTGCTCAGAGTCATATGGAGGTTTCTGGTGCTTGTGCCTGAAGCTGTGAGAAGATTAAACCTTTCCCTTAAGGAGGGTAGATGCAGTATTCCCTGAACACTGCTGGTCACATGATGACATTCCCTGAACCCCATGTTTCCCAAACAATGATCACCATAGCCACATTGCCCAAACCCTGCATTCCCCAAACACTGTTAAGGTTCCCTGAACCCCAAGATTCTCAGGCCTGTCAGTTGCAAAATCCAAGACTGGGAAGTTTCTGGTGAAGGATGCAGAGGAGCCTGGGCAGTGCAGGTTTGATTGTCTGGGCTCAATTTTTGAGCTTGGAGAAGCTTACCAGCTGGCTTGGGGGGGTGGGGTTTGGTATTAAGAGGTGAGAGTTAGCCCAATTTAACTAAATGAACTGGGATAAGGAAAATTGCTCTGGAAATTGCTCAGAAATAACAGCAGATTTGATGAGGCAGAGGAAAGAATTAGTGATGTGGAAGACAGTACATCTGAAATCAAACAGATAATAGAATTGATAGATTAAAAGATACAAAAAATACAGCAGGGCTTAGGGACCTGAAGGACAATGCCACATGCACAAACATATGCAATATAGGCATCCCAGAAGAGATGAAGGGAAAGGGTACAAAAGAGGTGTTGGAGGAAATAATACCTGAAAACTTCCCAAATCTATTGAGGGAGATGAATTTATATGTTCAGGAAGAACAACACACAGAAAACATCATAAATCCCTATAGGCTTACCACAAGACATATACTTGTCAAATTATCCAAAGCTCAAGACAGAGAAAATACTAAAGGCAGCACAAGAAAAGAGAACCATCACGAACAAGGAAATCTCAATAAGATTAAGTACTGATTTCTCATCTGAACCCATGGAGGTAAGAAGGCAGGGGTATGACATAGCCAAGGAACTACAAGAAAAATAAATTGCAGCCAAGAATGCTCTATCCAGCAAATTTGGCATTCAAAAATGATAGGACATTAAAAAAATTCACAGATAAACAGAAACTAAGAGAATATGCCAACGAGAAATCTGCCTGCAAGAAATACTAAAGGATCATCGACAGGAGGAAAGGAAAAAACAACAGCAACAGAGTTGGAGGAGAGTTTATGAACAACAAAAAAGACAAAAAGAAATATGAACAAGAGATGACATACAAAAATCCAAAGAAAATATGGCTAATGTAAGTAATTCCTTGAGCGAAATAACACTGAATGTTAATAGATTAAATTCACCAGTCAAGAGACACAGATTGGCAGAATGAATAAGACATTTAATGCATCTAAATGCTGTCTACAAGAAACCCACATTAGGTGCATGGATTCAAGTTGTTTAAAGTGAATTGCTAGAAAAAAATTCTTACAAGAAACAATAAACAGAAGGAAATGTGGCATTGGTGTGGAGAAAGAGGCTATGATGGCTGCTGGGAGTAGGGAATGGGAGGAAGAGATGAGATGTGGGGGCGGTTTCTGCACTTGGAGTTGTCCTGGGTGGTGCTGCAGGGACAGTTACCGGATATTGCATGTCCTCCCATGGCCCACTGTGTGGAATGTGGTAGAGTGTGGGCTATGATGTGGACCATTGACCATGAGGTGCAGCGGGGCTCAGAGATGTATTCACCAAATGCAATGAATGTCTCATGAAGATGGAGGAGATTGTTGTTATGGGGGGAGGAGTGGGGGGAGGAGTGGGATGAGGAGGGTGGGGGGTATATAGGGACCTCATAATTTTTGAATCTAATATTAAAAAATAAATTAAGACAAAAAAACAAAAAAAAGAAACAATAAACAAAAAAGCGCAGGAGTAGCTATAGTAATATCAGAAAAAATAGACTTTAAATGCAAACTATTGTGAGAGACAAATATGGACACTACATTTACAGGAAACAATAATAAATGCAGGATTAGCTATACTAATATCAGGCAAAATAGACTTTAAGTTCAATCTATGGTGAGAGGCAAATATGGACACAATATTTTAGAAAAGTTGTAAAATTTCAATAAGAAAGAACAGTCATAAACATTATGCACCCAAACAGGGTGTTTCAGAATATGTTAGACAAATGCTGGAAAACTTAAGTGGAGGAAGATTTATCTCTACAATTATAGTAGAGAAGTTTAAAACACCATTATCACCACTATCAGAACATCTCAAAGGAGTATTAATGAAGAAAAGAAGACTTTGAATAACAGATTAGAGGACCTGAACTTAATAAACACATACAGAACATCACACCCAAATACAGCAGGATATACGTTCTTCTGAAAGGCACGTGGATCATTCTCAAAGACCACATGCTGGGCCACAGAGAAAGTCTCAATGTAATCAGAAAGATGGAAGTTATACAAAATAGTTTCTCTGATATCTGTGGAATGAAACTGGAAATCTGCAAGGGCCAGAGAACCAAATTAGTCAGAAAGATATGGAAATTAAGCAAAACATTTTAAAATATGCATTGAGTCAAAGAGGAAATCTCAGAAGAAATCAGTACCTACCTTGAACCCAATGAAAATGTCAACACAAAACTTATGGGATGCAGCAAAAGCTTTTCTGAGTGGGAAATTCAGTCATAAATTCATGCATAAAAAAAGAAGAAAGAGCTAAAATCTAAGACACTTGGAGGAATGGATAAGAAAACAACAAACCCCAAAGGAAGAAGAAAGAAACAAATAACAAAGATTAGACCAGAATGAAATGAAACAGAAAATTAGAAATCACTAGATAAACAAAACCAATAACTGGCTCTTTGAAAAGATGAATGAAATTGACAAACCCATAACTTGACTAAAAAAGAGACAAGATGCGAATACACAAAATAAGAAATGAGAAAGGCGATATCACCACTGACCCCACAGAAATAAAGACTGTCATAAGAGGATACTTTGAAAAACTATATGCCAAAAAGAATGATAATTTACAAATTCATAGACACATGTAAGCAGCCTACATTGACAAAAGTAGAAATTAATTATCTAAGCAAACCAATAAAGTAAAGAGATAAAATCAGTCATTACAAACCTCCCAACTAAGAAGCTCTTTGGGCCAGATGGCTCCACAGGTGAATTCTACCAAACTTTCTGGAAAGAACTAACACCAGTCTTGCTTAAACTTTTCAAAACATCTAAATAAAAGGAACATATTGCCTAATTCATTCTATGATGCCAACCTAATACCCTAGTGCCAAAGTCAAACAAAGACACAAGAAAGGAAAATTATAGACCAGTCTATCTAATGAACCCAGATGTGAATATCCTCCACAAAATACTTGCTAATCATATTCAACAAAACATCAAATGAATTATAAAAAATGACCAAATGGGTTCCATTCCCTGTATGGAAGGATGGTTCAACATAAGAAAATCAATCAAGGTAATACACCACATAAAGAGATCAAAGGAAAAAATCACATGATCATGTTTATAGATGCAGAAAAAGTATTTCACAAAATACAGCTCACTTTCATGAAAAATAAGACAGTGCAAAAGAAAGGAAACTTTCAGAATTGATAAAGTGCAGATATGAAAAACACACAGTTTCCATCATTTACAATGGTGAAATCCTAAAATCTTTCCCTCTAAGATCAGGAACAAGACAAGAGTGCTCACTATCTTCCCTCCTTTTATCATTTAGTTAGAAGTATTGCTCGAGGATAAACCAGGTATAAAGGGCATCAAATTGGAAAAGAAAGAGTCAAAATTTCACTATTTGTAGAAGACCTGATCCTGTACATAGAAATCCCTCAGAAATCTTCAACAAAGGTGCTAAAACTTAAAAATGAGGTCAGCAAATACACAGGTTATAAGATCAATGTGCAAAAATCAGTAGCATTTCTGTACACCAATAATGAACAAGTTGAAGAAGAAATTAAGAAAAAAAATACCGGGAAACGGACTTGGCCCAGTGGTTAGGGTGTCCGTCTACCACATGGGAGGTCCGTGGTTCAAACCCTGGGCCTCCTTGACCCGTGTGGAGCTGGCCCATGTGCAGTGCTGATGCACGCAAGGAGTGCTGTGCCACGCAGGGGTGCCCCCTGTGTAGGGGAGCCCCACGCGCAAGGAGTGCACCGGTAAGGAGAGCCGCCCAGCACGAAAGAAAGTGCCCAGGAATGGCTCCGCCCACACTTCCCTTGCGGCTGACAAAGAAACAAGAGGCAGCAAACAGACACAGAGAACAGACAACCGGGGGAGGGGGGAAATTAAATAAATAAATAAATCTTTAAAAGAAAAAAGAAAAAAATACCATTTACAATACAGAAATTTAAGAAAAAATCTAGGAATAAATTTAACTAAAAAGGAAAAAAGGCTTTTAAACAGAAAATTACACAACACTTTTAAAGGAAATCAAAGAAGACAAAGAAATGGAAGAATATTCTCTGTACATGGACAGGAAGACTAAATATCATCAAGATATCTATCCTAACTAAACTTATGTAAAGCTTTAATGCAATCCCAATACAAATCAACACGGCATTTTTAAATGAATGGGACAAACTATGAAATTTATTTGGAAGGAAAGAGGTCCCGATTAGCAAAAGACATATTGAAAAATAAAAATGAAATCAGAGGAATTACACTACCTAACTTTAAAACATACTACAGAGCTATAATGCTTAAAATGGCATGGTATTTTTGCAAGGATAGGCATAATGACCAATGGGAATGAATTGAGAGCTGTGATATGGATCCTCACATATACTGTCATCTGATATTCAACAAGGCCATCAAGCCCACTCAACTGGGAGAGAATGACCTCTTCAACAAACGGTGCTTGGAGATTTGCATATCTATATGCAAAAGAATGAGAGAGGATTACCATCTCACACCTGATACAAAAATCAAGTCAAGTTGGATTGAAGATCTAAATATAACAACCAAGACAATAAAGACCTTGGAAGAAAATGTAGGGAAGCATCTACAGGACTTTGTAATAGGAAAAGACTTCATGAATTTCACACCCAAAGCATAAGAAGTGAAAGAATGAAATAAATAAAAAGGACCTCACAAAATTAACCCTTTTGCACCTCAAAGGAGTTTATGAAGAAAATGAAAATTAAGTCTATGCAATGAGAGTAAATATTTGGTATCCATATAGCTGATAGTAATCTAATACCCATCACATACAAAGAAAACCCATCATATACAAAGAAAAGAAAAGTAAAGAATGGTCCAATGATGAACCCTTGGTACAGATGACTATGCTTATAAGCCTGTGTGCCTGAAATTTCAATTAGGTCCTGAACTGCAAGGTGCCTAAGAGTTATCTCCTGAGAGCCCACATGTTGCTCCAATGTGGCCACTCTAAACCAAGCTCAGCATGTAAATTCATTCCATGTCCCCCAGCATGGGACATGACTCCCTGTGACGAGCCTTCTTGGTGTTGATGGATTACTACCAATCACCAGGTGGTGATGCAACTAGAAAATGACCTTGAAAAAAAAAGGGGGAAATGGTAAAGACTAATAATTTATATGACTAAGAGAATTCAAAGGGAGTTAGGTGGTCATCAGAGGGATGATGATTATGCATGTCTCAGCAGGGTCCCCAAGACAGCCAAAGTAGCTACAACCCCAGGTACTGACAGTTATGGAGACACACAGGTTCTTGGTCAAGACAGATGGCTCTGGAGTTCAGTGCCTTGTCAGTGGGACCTACTTTGGAATTTGTGTAACTGAGTGTGATGAAACTGGACTCAGATGTGACCTTTCTACACTTTCCTTTTCTGTCACTTTTACTGAATCTATGATTTGCAATTTTAGGGGTATACTCAGGACACTTGAATCTCTGGACTGGTCATGTGCCAGCTGGGCCCTGAGCCTCAGCAGAGTTGCAACTTCTACTCTCTATTTATTGGACTTACCCAAATCAGCTAAAGGGAAGTGAAGTTGGTCAACAACCACATCAGGAAATCAAGAGTGCCTACAACTGCAACAAGGAGAATCACATCCATCAACCATGTGGAATCTAAGCCCCCTCTCAGTTGAGAGGTGGAGTGGATATCACCAACCCAGGGTCCACAGGATGGAGGAATAAAATATGGATTGGGGCGGACTTACTTACTGGTATTTTACTATGGAGCGATTGTGACTATAGCAATGGAAGAAATTGTATCATTGATGTGGAGACAGTGGCCATGGGAGTTGTGGAAGGCAGTGAGAGAGAAGAAGAGGTATGATGTGTGGACATTCTTGGACTTGAGTTGTCCTAAATGATATCGCAGGGACAGATGCTGGACATTATATATCCTGCCATAACCAACAGAGTGAATTGTGGGAAGTGTAATTTACAATGTAAATGCTAATCCATGTGGTGTAGTAGTGCTCCTAAATATATTCAATAAATGCAATGAATGTGCCACAATGATGAAAGAGACTGCTGATGTGAGAGGAGTGGGGTTTAGTAGAATTTGTGGTAAATAGGATACTCATATTTGTTTATGGTTTATGTATCTTTAAAAAAAAAGAATCAGAAAAGAAAAAAAAAAACTCATCTGATCTCACTTCAGAGCAAAAAATATCTCTGTCCTTGTTTATCCCTGCACAAGCTGTCGCTTTCTGCTTGAAGTTTGACACCCACTTGTTTTAGTTAGCCCAAGCAATGTTGATACAGAATACCAGAAATTGTTTGGTTTTCATAAAGGGTATTTATTTGGAGTAGTCACATGATGGAGCAAGATGGCTGCTGACAACTGTGAAGATTCAGTCTTCCTGGGTTCTCCCCTCAGGGTCTTGCTTCTCTTTCCTTTGTAGGCTTCCTGGGGCTCCATCTTAAGGCATGAGCATCAAAATCCAACAACAAAACTGCAACATTGAAAACCCTCCGACTCTGTCTTTTGCCATGACTTTTAGCTGCTGTTCCCACCCACCAAGGGGTGGGGACTCAATGGCCTACAGGCACAAAAGGTTTACATAATTACTTAATCAATAAACCTAAGAATCCAATGTAATCTAATATGCCCAGAGGAAAAAGTCAGTTTACAAATATAATCCAATATTTCTTTTGGGAAATCATCAATAATATCAAACTGCTACATGACCTCTTCTTGCATTTCTTCTACAAGTCTGCTGTGAGTCTAGGGACAAGGTTTAATTTTCCAAGACAAAACATCCTTGAGAAATTTAACTATAATCACTGCCCTTGGCTGAATCAAAAAATACATGACATATAAGCAATAGAATTAAAGCAGATGGGGCTCTTCCAGCGTAGGAGTTTTAGTATGTGTCTTTCATTCCTGCAGCACCTGGCACCCAGTATACAGAAGCTTATTTTCCTCTTAGCTGAGGGGAAATTTTCAGGAGGCCCTGGTAATTTGTCTTTGTAGTGAGATTGTTCTGGCAGGACGTCAGCTGCCCTGAGAGAGGTAAGATGACTGCAGATGCTAGTATAATATGTGAAATACATTACCAAAGCAACAGGAGATTTATCTCTGCACTGTATAACTATTGAAAGCAGGTAATTATAAAGTGAAAGAAGAACAAGTTGTTGCATTACTTCAAACAGTACAGACCTTTTGTCCGTACTTCCCTGATGAGGGAAACTTAGATTCTGAATTATGGGAACTCTAGACCTAGAATTATGGGTCAAATTGCAAACTTTATGTTTCTGTTGGTGTGTTGTAACCGATTTTGTGTTTGTTTGTTCAATGCCAGTGTCTATTTTGGTGTCTCCAGATGGTAATATTAAATTAATAGGTGGAAGTTCCTAGGAGAGATTTATTCAGATGGCCAAAAAATAGCTAAGTGCTTATATTAATACATATGTATAAATGCTAATAAGGTCTCTAGAATGATAAAAATTGTCTTGATTAATGAAATTACTACAAGTTTCTTCATAAAAAATAGTTCTTGCTTAAATTGAAATGAATAGTTTCTTTTTCCTCACCGGGTAAAATGAAGGATGTAAAACGTAAATGAATACTTAAAAAGGTAAAAAGTTTTTGGGAATTCTAACTGAAATTTGATAAGTTTGTTCAAAATGGTGTGTTTTTTCCCTAAAATAAAAAGGCTAGTTTTCATAAAATTGAAATGGAAATATGCAGGACAAAACTTGAATGCATATGGCAAGTTGTAAAAAGCATTGTGGTAGCATTCAGTGAAAGGAATGTGTTTCATGAAGGTAAAATTTGTCTTAAGATAAAGTAATTATAGTGTATGTGGTTATAAATAATTATATAATAAGTTTGTGAAAGCATTGTTTGAATTGAAGTGTTTAAATAGGTAATTCCAAAAAGTCACACTGCATGAGATAATAAATATTGCTGTATTATTTCCTTTATTATTAGTTTTTTTAATTATAAGTCATTTTTCCTGTTTTGGCATTATCACACTCTACCTTCTGCTAGGCTCTATTGTGGGGGTTCCATGAGTGTAATCAAGGCTGACCTGGAGTTGACCCTTGCCAACCATACCTGAGTAAAATATTATTTTCCTCTAGAGATACCTTGTTTTTCTCTGCCTGTTTGGCTTGGGATCTCTACAAAGAGAATTCCCCTTTTCCTGCTTTTCCAAATTAACTCCTCTTTTACTCTTTTTGTAATTTTACATCTGTGAAGTGGAGAACACATTGATAATTATTTCCATATTTAGCATTGCGACGGTTTGCTCGGTCGGTAGAGGTGGGGTCTGGCTGCGGACGAGGGGTCGGTCCAGCTCAGGACGAGGGGTCGGTCCCGCTTGGGATGAGGGATCGGTTCCGCTTGGGACGAGGGGTCGGTCCGGCAGCAGACGAGGGGTCGGTCTCTCAGGGGTTGCGCGGTTCAGCTGACGGGGTCGCCCGGAGAAGCAGGTGACGAACTGGGGACAAGGGAGGCCAGGCCCTTGTCGGGGGCTCTCAGGACTGGAGGGCGCACGGCAGAACTACCGTGGAGACGAGGTAAACACGCAGGTCCACTTTATTGAGGGAGAGGCAACAGTTTTATAGGGGCTGGGGAAGGCTGATTGGTCGAAGCCACGCCCTGTTCTGATTGGTTGCCGGAGAAAGGTCAGCGGTACTGGACGGGGGAGGGGCGGTGATTAGGGATTGGCTGTCGCTGTTGCTGGGGGAAGGGGCAGGGTTTAGTGATTGGTGGCTGCTGTTGCTGGGGTGGAGGGCAGACTTGAGTTTCCCGCCCACGCCTGGCTGTTGCTGCTGTCGGGGGGAGGGAAAAGGGCAGACTGGATTTTTCCGCCCATGCCTGGCTGTTGCTGCTGTTGGGGGAGGGGAAAAGGGCAGACTGGAATTTTCCGCCCTGCGCCTGCGCAGGGAGAAGGAAGAAGAAGGGTGCCGCCCCACAAGGCATCGTGTGGCGCCATCCGGGAGGAGGGGCGGCCGCGGAAGCATGGCTGCCGAGAAGGGGAGACCCGAGGGCACTCTGCGCCCATGCCGAGCTTCCTTCAGGGGTGGGGGTGGGCCCGACCAACCACCCTATTTATGGGGGCAGCGGAATTAGGCCTACCGCGGCCGCTCCCCTCGCCAGGCCAGCAAACCACACTTCAGCCCGAGGGGTGACCGCATAGCATGCTTTTGTACAAAGTGAAATAAAATGATTGTAATGTGTTTAGCTCAGCACAATCATACAATAAGAAATCACATTTCCTGAATGTGTTCACAACCATCTCCACCAAGACAATCTATATCTCCTCTGTGCACTGTCCCCTCTGAAGACATCCAACCCAGATCATACTATGAGGTAGCAGGAAATGAAAAACAGGTTCCAACTACAACTGATTAAAAACCAGCCCACCCCGACCCTGTAGCTCTGGGAAAGGAGTCCCAGCTTTGGGATTCTGATGTTCATATTCATTGATAGAAATTGAAGAGAAATGATTCATCCAGGAATTGGAGCTTGGCTGTGTTTATATTATTGCAAGCTTAAAAGGAATTTCATGGAAAAATAAATATTGAGTAGGTGAGTGCATATGAGTGGGAGGAAGACTGGCATTTTGTAACAATTCTCTGACCAAATGTTTTCTGCCTGGAGGTGTCCAATGTGGGTACATATGGTGGAATCTGGGGAGACTTGGGTAATGACTGGGGTCCCTGAGTCTCTCTTGGACATTCTAGGGATTCTCCTTCGGTAGCTACTGGATGGTTCCAGCAGGGTCAAAGGATGTATCTGGGTGATGGAAAGAAGACATTCTATGAAAAATCTATGAGGGACCAGTTTATCAAATAAAAAAATAATACCTAGAGCAGGCTTTGTCTCAGATGAACAGTTTGTGAGCTGAAGATATGAAAGTGTATTACTGAGTCACTTGAAGTAATGGAAGGGGTGTGAGCCAAGATTCAAATCTCTCCTTTGGAGTGACCTCCAGGGTGCATTCAGGACCCCACAGCTGCAAGATCATGTGCAGAAAAAGGCAAGGGTGGGTGACATTTGTCATCTAGAGTTTCCTTTAAGGGTCTGTGTGTCTCCTTCTGTCCCAGAGTTCAGTTGTTCTGACCAATAATCAATGTCCCTGTGGACACCTGGAGAGTCAAGCTGCTGAGAGCAGAGTGAGCAACTTTGATGCCCACAGGCTCTGTTGGAACCAAAAGAGCTTTTCAAGGGGTTGGAGATTCTAGTCAGCCAGACCAGCCATAGTGACCACAACTGTAACATAGTCATCGATGGTCAGAGTGCCAGCCACAGACAGTTTCTGCTGCCACCTACAGTCAACAGTGTGAATGTTCAAGACCAAAGATTTGCTGTGTGGGACCCACATTTGAGGGAAGAGTGTAGGAAGCCAGGTCTACAGCTCTCTACATGACGAAAAGGATTAACTGCAGGCGCCTCTCAGGAATAATAAGCCCAGGGGTCAGGACCACAGAAGGTGCAGGAGGAGGCTAGAACATGCTGCCCTGGCACTAGATCAAGGGGCAGCTGAAAAGAAGCTGATGATGACTGGGCCAATATACAAGTACGGGGCAGGTGCAAGGAGAGCTCAGGATCATTGAGTCCAAGGATTTTAACTACAGTAAGATGTAAGGAAAAGTGTGGACCACTGATAACAGAGGCCAGGGCCTGAGGCAGGTGCAGAGAGAGCTAAGAACCATAGAGCATAGCCCCCAGATCCAGGACAGGTATGGGGACATGGAGGAATATGGTGGCCAGGAGGAGCAAGGACTAAAATCAGTGCAGGGGAGATCAGAATCACTGAGGCCAAAACCAGATGCAAGAGAAACTCAGAGTCAAGGAGCCAAGGGGTCAGGAACAGGGGTAAGTGGAAGTCAGAAGCACTAATCCCAGGGACCAGAATAAGGGGCAGATACAGGGGAGCTCAGGACCAATAGTCCAGGAGCAGAACTAGGGACAAGTGCTGGAGGTAAAAGGAGCATGTATACTAGGGGACTGGACCAAGTGCATGTGCACGCAGTCTCTGAGGTTAACTTTCAGCATAAGACTTCCCTATTCATCTTATGATAAGGATCAGGAAAACCTGGGTTTGACTTTGCTACATGGCTTAAGACAGAAGTTTAGTGAAATTTCATTAACGCATTTAAATTTGGGTAATTATATTGATAAATAAAAGCTATAAACAAACAATATACACAGAAGTTCATCCACATTAAATGATGTAAACTAATGCCACCCTCACAAACAATGCAAAAAACAGGGAGATGTGGAAACATGTCACCCATGAAAAATGCAGTCTGATATTCAGCAGGGTCCTCAGAGTTCATTCCACATGTGGATTTAACTTTCCGGCTAGCACCTCCCCTCACAGCACCTCCATACATCAAATTCCTGAATTCCTCACGCACCAGATCCTAACCTTGGTACACGCCTTATGATATTCTTCTGAATCCACAAATCCTGCCATAATCACAGTGACTTTAGTTTACTGGCTAAGCTCTTTTCAGCTCATATTTCTGACTCACCACCTTGGAACCAGACTGGAGTTGAAGGTCATACTAAATTTATTATTTAGCCATTAACTAATATTATTGAATAATCTGCTTGTAATATGCTTCTTTCATGTTCTGTTCATGAGATGATAATTTAGAAAGACATATTCAGAGATGAGAGGATCAAAGTCCGTCAAAGTTCATGTGAGTAGGGTTGACTTGCACCAGAAGCACAGGAGTGACATTGACACACATGAAAGGGCAGGTCCAAGGCTAATGATGCCTGAGATATCACGGTTGTTAGAGGTGAGGGTGCATACAGGTCATTTCTGATTCCCAGAGGGGATTATACCACTAATATGAGTAATGAAATATATAACACCTCTGACAAATTTCTTAACTTTTACACAAGAATTTACAACTGAGGAATGCTATCAATAAATTGGAGAAAGTGGCATCAAATATCCTTTCCTTCGCTGATAATTCAAAAAAACAAATAGAATCCATTATAATCAACACTGCCAGAGGATATATACATATTATATATTACATACATTTTGTATGTCTTATGTATGAAATACATATGTACATAAACTGACCATACAAATACATACATATTATCTCTGGGAGTAGGGGCAAAATGAATCCATTCTCAGAGCCATTCTTGAATCTTTGTCCACATACAACTCCCCATTCAAGACATTACTTGCCTGGAAGAAAAGGAACCTGGGTTATATGAGAGACATCACAGGAAGTGGAACCATGTTCTCTGAGGCATCAGCCATCCTCCTTCTCCCAGGGTTCCCCTACGTCAAGGACCTCCCCTCATCCTCTTTCATTTTACTTACAATGTTGCCTCTTAAATGCAAATTGCCACATGTTGAACAAATGAAAACAGAGCAAACATTTATTTAAATTCAAGTTCCTTCACAGTCAGGAAAATATTTCCTGGGACTCATGGACCTCATCCACAAGAACATGAAATCTTTGTGGTTCTTCCTCTTTCTGGTGGCATCTCCCAGATGTGAGTGTCTCAGGATTCAGACATGAAGGTCATGGAAATCATGCCTCTGAGCACAGGACTCACTGAGGTTCTCCTTGTCCTCAGGTGTCTGGTCTGAAGTGCAGCTGAAGGAGTCAGGACCTGACTTGGTGAACACTTAACAGGCCCTGCCACTCACCTGCAAAGCCTCTGGATTCTCTTTGACTACATTATTCATTGGATCCACCAGTGTCTAGGAAAGGGGCTGCAGTGGGTCAGAGAGATATATAGTGGTGGAAGCATATACTATAACCCAACTCTTCAGTCTCATCTTGTCATCAGCATGAAGATAGCAAAAATGAAGTTTATTTAAAATATGGCAGTGTGAGAAACATGGACACTACAAAGTATTATTGTATGAGGGACACAGTAGGGGAAATCATTGTGAGCCCAGACAAAAACCTCCTCTGCAGGGCACGGAAGGTGACTGGACTTCAGGGTAAGCTTTTGACCACCGGGGATGATAAGGGTCCAACACTAGGCACTGGTTCAGAAGGGGAAGGCAATTTTAATGTCTTTTTTAAAAGATACATAGATGACGCAAAAAGTTACATTAAAAAATAGAAGAGGTTCCCATATAACTCACTCCCGACCTCTCCTCAACTCCTCCCACATCGACAACCTCTTTCATCAGTGTGGCACATTCATTGCATTTGGAGGATACATTTTGGAGCACTGCTGCACTGCATGGATTGTAGTTTACATTGTAGTTTTCACTCTCGTTCAGTCCATTCAGTTGGTTTTGACAGGATATATAATGTCCAGCATCTGTCCCTGCAATATTACTCAGGACAACTCCAAGTCCTGAAAATGGGGCTTTGCAGGTTTGAGGGGAGCTAGGGTTGGAAGGATGGGTCAGATGGTCGATGGATTTGGGTGGAGGTTTTGGGGGGAGCAGATTAACATGGGAGATTGTCAGGTACGTGGTTTAAACTATAATGTTGAGAAATCTCTTCAGAAAATATAAGAAGGATGGGTTACTTGTTTAAAGTGTTTGACAGGGGCATCTGGCACAGAGTGCACATGGGGCAGTCTTCTCTGACTTTCTTACCCATGCCTTAGGCTCCCTCTTCTTGCTTCTCAATATAAAGATGCCATGGCATCTTTTCTAAACAGTGCTGTGATGTACCAACAGTTCTAACCCAGAACAGTTTCTTTTAATGTTACTACGTTTATGTTTAAATACATTCATACATATATAATCACATAAAATTTTATGTAAACTGTGGAAATTGTTATCATCTTAATATGATGGAAAATGTGAACAAAACTTACAGTTATCATCCCTGTGAAGTTATTTCCCTCAATGTAACTCAAAATTCTGATAATTTCCTGCAATTAACCCCCATCCTGCCTCATGTAGAGTCCCAAGTCCTCAACTGAAAGGAGAAGGAATTGGAAAACCTGGCCATCTCTAGGCAAAGCATCCAAGTGCCTTACTTTGTTCTTTCTTTCCTATGTGGAAACAAAGACCAGTTAGCTGTTCCCATATTAAGTCTATTACATAAAAAGTCACTGTATCCTTCACAGTTTTCCAATATATAGTAAATATACATGATAAGAAGAACAGATTCACAATGCATGATTTTTAAAAATACAAATAAATTCCTGACATATTTATATTTAATTAAAGCATTTATTTTAATTTTTCCATTACTGTACCAATCATTCATTTGTCACATATTCTTTTTTTTATTGACTTTGTAATAATATTACATTAAAAATATATATATGAGGTCCCATTCAACCCCACCCCCCACCCCACCTCTCCCCCCCCCCCCAGCAACACTCGTTCCCATCATCATGACACATCCATTGCATTTGGTAAGTACATCTTTGGGCACCTCTGCACCTCATGGTCAATGGTCCACATCATGGCCCATACTCTCCCCCATTCCATCCAGTGGGCCCTGTGAGGATTTACAATGTCCGGTGATTGCCCCTGAAGCACCATTCAGGGCAGCTCCATGTCCCAAAGACGCCTCCACCTCTCATCTCTTCCTGTACATATTCTTTTCCCCTAACATCATCAAATGTTTTCGATAAATATAATATAAAGTTCCCTCTAATACTTCTCTGTGAAGCAGGTCAGGCCATCAGAATGAACTTGTGGCACTCTAATCCTTCCCACACAATCCACAGTCATCCAAAGAGAGTCCTGATGAGCAGGACTGACCTACTCAGAAGAATACTTGAGCTCAATTTCCACCACATTCTGGGAGACAGAACATACATCCAAGTACATTCTTCCTGCTCTGGTCTCCACGTGGGAAACAGCTTCGCATCAGTGTGACTTGTGTAAAGGAAAGAGTTCCTGTTCCTACTTGTTCAGACCATAGTATACCTATAGGATCCAGTTCAGGAACAAGTTCATGCTTTCAGAACATTACAGTTCCCTGGAGCATACCTAGCTACTTGTCTTTTGTACTCTGAATACTAGATCTTAGGGCATGAGGGATGTGAGCAGAATGGATAGTGATGGGAATATCATCCTAAATGTCCCTGCACCTCCATCTGAGGCAATGTATGTCCTGTCATGTATTACTGCTTCTTTCTGGGGTAGAATGCATGTTTTCCCAGATAGTGCAGACTAAGCTGTGTTATCTTTAGCTGCCTATTTTAGACAACTTCATCTTTGGCTTAAGGATATTATTCCTTAGTGAACCTGGAGGTGGTTCTGGACATTCATTCCATGATGAATTCTCTCTCTCTCTCCACTTTTTTTTGGATTCTGCCAATGCCCATTGGATATTCATTTGCATTTCCCATGCAGAATATTTGTTTTGAAATATGGTGGAACTACAGAGGTGATTGGGGGTGCATGGTTTTAGTTCTATTTCACTTTTTTAGCACCCCCCTGTGTTGAGATTTTAAGATTTTTCTTAGCTCTGTGACATCAGTTTTTGGACATACTGAGTACATTGTGATAATTTGCAGTTTTCCAACAGAAGTCTGGTTTTGTTTGATTTCCACATGCAAGTTAATTCTTCGTTCTGTAGTGGAGCTAAGGAGGATGCTTTGTGTGTATTTCTACAATGGATGCTCTCCTCTTGGGGAGAGGAGTTTTGTTTGTTTGTTTTGCATATTTTGTCCTATTTGGGGGGATGTGTTCTCTCTAATTCTATAGGAAAAGCATGCAACACAGTAGCAATCTGTCCTCCAGGAGACTCACTTTAGCAAATTTGCAAATAGTTAAATTTGCCTTTTAAAAAATCAACAACTAGTGATTTAAGGGAATCATCATTAAGAGTTAGAACAGAGAGAATGATAAAGTTAGAACAGATAGAATGGGAGAAAAATTTATTAATCCTATATGTATTAATGGATTTATATCTGGAATATGTTAATTACTTACATCTTAAGAAAAAATGGAAGATGTGAAAATGGTTAATAAGTAAATGAAAATATTGTTGCATGATTTGATATCATGGAGATATAAATCAAATCTACAATAAATTACCATTTCATACCCACAAATAAGGGTAGAATAAAAAATTAGAATAGCAACAAGTATTCAAGAGGATATGGAGAAATAGTAACCCTATTACAATGCTGGTGGGGATGTTAAGTAATCAAGACTTTTTTGAAAAACAAACCTGAAAGCCCTCAACTTATTAAAGAAAAAAAGCTATCATGTGAACCTACAATTCCACTTCTAGATATATACCCCAAAATATGAAAAACAGGGATTCAAATATAAATTTGTACAACAAAGTTCATAGCAGCATCATATGCAAAAGCTAAAATTTTAGGCACTCCTAATTTCCATGAAGAGATGAATGGATAAATAAATGCCTCACACAATAGAATATCAGTCACTTGCACAACGAGAAGAAACAAGCTATAAAATTGATGAACATGGAAATGTGCATTTGTATTAAATAGGTCAAATAAAAAGCGAAAATGTATGATTTCACTTATATGTAATGTCTAGAATATGAAAATACATATTTACAAGAAGTAGATTAGAGGTTACCAGATTAAGGATCAAATTGAGAGTGAATTTCTAATGGATACAGATATTCTGTTTCATGCGATGAAAAATTTAGTAATGTGTTTTGGTGATTTAGAATATAATTGTGATTTCAATGAATAGCCTTCAATTGTACACATGTAAGTGTTTAAAGACAGAATGTTGTATTGTCCAAACGTAACACAAATCTTTATTTTCAAAAAAAAAATAGAAATGAAGTATTGATACTTGCTATCACATGGATGAATTTTGAAAAAATATGGTAACTGAAAGAAACTGGTCATGAATTATAATAGAATTTATTTCCTTTGGTATCAATGCCAAGAATAAGAATAACTATAGAGATAAATGTAGATTTATTGTTTATTGGGGCTAAAAGGGATGTAGTAAGATAGGAAGATGTTAGGTAGATTGTATTTTCTCTTTGTGAGTTAATGAAAATATTCTAATATGGACTCTGGTGTTGATAACACATATTTTTGTATAAAGTAATAACAATTCAATTTTATGCTTTAAATAGATGAACTTTACAGTATATGGTTTATATCTTGATTAAACTTTCTTATAAAAAGAGAAGCTAAAATTTTCCTTGGAGAGAAGGGAATGGGTGGGAGGCAGAAATTATAGAGCAATGAGTGAAAATTTTGGGGAGTTCATTATCAGTGTGTTGGTGATGATTACACATGTGTACATACATGTAAAGATTACCAATTGTGACACTTAAATATGATTATTATCATAGATCAATTATGCTTCAATAATATTGATACAAATAAACCAATGGATAAATGAGTAGGATGGAGAGATAGAGAAATCATGACCTGTGAAATTCCAGACAGTACTTTAAATACACCTGCATTCTCTCTACATTTTTAGGTAGAATCTAAGTGTGAAGCAATATCACACAATGATCTCATTACACAAAGAAGGATCTTCAAATCTATCTAGACACGTCACTTCATTAGGTCCAGGGGAGCCATGGGGTCTAGTGGTGAGGAACACAATCCAGACACTGGGCCTCACAATCAACAGACATAGACTTTGTGTATTGACCAAACATTCAAAATTTCTGTTTGAAGTTTTACATCTGCACATATGTATAAATGAAATAAGATCAAGGGTTCAAAATGTTTATTCCAGGACTGTCAAATAATAGTATCACCCCAAATTCTCTCATTGCCACTCAACTACCCAAGGAAACTCACACCTGCTCTGGGGCACTTCCTTTTCCAAGAATCCATCCAAGAGCTAACAGTATAGTAGGAGAACTTGCAAATAATTTCCCTCCAGTTGCTAATGTAAAACAGCCCACCCCTGATCCTGTAGCTCTGGGGAAGGACCTTCAGCCTAGGGACACCCAGATGTTCCAATTTGTTGATCAGGAAGTAGCATAGATGAATCAACATGCATTAGTTCTGAGCTGGGTTTTCTCATCATGATTTTATTTATTTTTTTGTCTTTATTTATTTTTTTAATATTGAATTCAAAAAATATTAGGTCCCCATATACCCCCCACCCTCTTCGCCCCACTCCTCCCCCCATAGCAACAGTCTCCTCCATCATCATGAGACATTCATTGGATTTGGTGAATACATCTCTGAGCACTGCTGCATGTCTCATCATGATTTTAAAAGATCAATGTATGGGAATAAAAGACACTGAGTGTGTGAGTTGATATGGGTGAGAGAAACAAGGGAGAGGTATCACTATTTTCCTGGCAGGATGTCTGTGCCTTTAGATGTTATATTGGTTGAGTCAGGGTGAGAATTCATACAGCACAGGATGTCTGTGACACTCTTGGAAGCTTCTAAATGTTCTTTCAATAGCTGCAACATAAACTAGTTCCAGCAATGGGCTCTAGTATGTCTCAGACATTAGTAATTCTGCCATTTCCACACACAATTAAGAACTCTGAACAGGCAAATTCTCCATCCCCAGATGGTTTGTTGTGAACACATCTGTGGTTACAGATGGAGACTCAGAGGTGGGGACATAGCCATATATTGCTGAGAGAGACACTGTGAGGGGAGGCAGGAGGAAGGGGAGCACAGACTAAACACTACCTTGTAGGGCTCAGGAGGTGGTTAGGATGCAAGGATAGTCAGCACCCACTGAGCACAGTCTCCACTCCCAAGAACAGGGAAGAGCGAAGGTAATGGATGGTTTCCTCTTAGATCTGGGCCTTCCACTAAATATAATTTTTCTTCCTGGGAACCACTCTAGATTGTGTGATTTTCCACTGAATTGTCTGAAGTAGGAGAGTTTCATTGCATTTGGAGGAAACGTTCTCACATACAGACTCTCCTTATGGAAGCAGAAATGGCTCTCCAGTGGTGTCCAGGATCAGATATATGAGGCAGCTCAGGGCAGCCCGGTGTCATTTTCAATCAGATTCAGGAAGAGACATCAGTGAGATTCTCCAAGGAGGACAATCTTCATAATGCAGTTCAGAACCAAGGGAGGGTATGTCAGGGTCAGTATCTTTAAACTTGATGAATTTCTCATGTAATACTCCTCTTCACACAGAAATGTACATGTCAGACTCAGCACTGGTCTGGTTGTCTCTTTTTTCCATAATCCATTTTAATTTTCCCTATTATAGCAAGGCTATTTGGATTTACCAAAAACAAAATTGCACATCAAATGAGTTTTTTGACTCCCAGTACCTGTTCTGCCTTAGTATGACTTCCAGGCTTAGTCCTTGGCTAACAGTGGCCCTTGGATCTCCTGTCTTTCACACAACCATGGTGATGAGCTCCAATAAGAGCTGCTTGGCCCTCAGTGCTTTCTTCCCTGTATGTGGAGGGATGGAAGGGGCATTTTCATGGCCAGGACACTATGTACTGCTATTAATACTAGAAAACATTTTTTTTAATTTTTACTAATTTTGATGATATGGACTCACACATGTGGCTGCAAAGAACTTTAATTGATCACATTCAACCCAATTGGGTGCTGTGTGATTGATCATACTCATCTTAATTGTATTATTCCTGGAAGCTGCGCTATATGCTGTTGTCTACATATTTCTTTCTCATTAAGAATTGTTAAATGTAAAGAGTTGACATGTGCTCCCAATTTCATTGATTTCTCTCCATATACGGAGTTCATGGAATAGAGTAAGATCATACCTTTCCAATCACTATCCCCTACTTTCCCAGCAGAATAGCAGAGATTTACCTAATGGCTCAGTATGGAGGAGACATGGATCCTACAATTGTCAGTGTCTGCAGAGAAGACCAGCTGTGGATAAATAGATTCAGGGCATTCCTCATGTTGGAAGACCTTGAGCTGTCTTCTCCTTTGAGTGCTCCTGTGTCTATGTAATGAAGGGTTCAGAATCCAGAAACTCTGAATTCTGACATATCTTAGCTTTCTGCTACTCTTAATCCTAGGAAATAGATTTTGTAATGTAATCCCCATCTTCATAACACCTGTTTCTCTTCCTTGTGTGTTGCAAGTTTGATTAGAAACAAGTGCTAATATTTATTTGGTCTCCTCTATCCTAAGAATCTGGTGAATTATTATAGTAAACAGCAAAACATTGATTTTTCAATATACTGTAATATATGAATTAGTGAATGTCAATGGTTCTTTAAAATTCTTTTTATGTCAGAAAAATCAATGATCACCTTGGTTACCTCTTTCATGAGGAAATGAGGAAAGTCATTCAAACACTGGCAGATACGTGAGAATGATTCTTTTGAAAAGACTTTTAGTGCCTTGAATTTTATTTATATCCTTTGAAGCATTGTGATAGATGCATGAGAAGTTGATAGATAAGTATTTTAAAATGCAGGATTGATGCACAACTTAACTACATATTCTGGGGGAAACACCTGAGTGTGCTGCTTACTTAGCACAGCTCCAACTGGGGGTGGACAAGAAACTACAAGCTACAGGGGAGGGAGGGCAGGGAGGAGCAGGGCAAGGTAAGGAG
The DNA here is from genome assembly GCF_030445035.2 of Dasypus novemcinctus. Classification (NCBI taxonomy): domain Eukaryota; kingdom Metazoa; phylum Chordata; class Mammalia; order Cingulata; family Dasypodidae; genus Dasypus; species Dasypus novemcinctus. The sequence continues at coordinate 55,647,177 of NC_080691.1, read as the reverse complement.
GGGTTACTATTAGGATACAGGCCTCCCTCTCCTTGGGGCAGCCCATGTCTCTTTTCTCTTTCTAGGACTGTTGGTTTGGGAAAAAATCTCTCAATTTGTCTTTGATGTATTGATCGACACTGAAACATGAGGTTGTGAGAGCTGGCACCTTCAGAATGACCTCTGGAGAGTCAAATCTCTGTCCTTTTCTCACTGTCCTGGTCTGCAAACCCTGTTCTCCCTCCCCGCTGTGCCTCTTCCCTCCCCTCCCCATCATGGAAACTTCTGCTGTGGCTGCTGGAAGCCTGATGGTCTTGTGGAGCCCCTGCCTCTTGTCACCTGCTCCTCACCTCACAGGCATTTCATTCCCTCCACTGCCCCAGGAAGCACCCCTTGGTCTGTCCTTGGTCTCCTGCCTCTTTCCCCAGAGTCAGGCAGGCTATTCCAACAGTCCCATTGCCATCATATAGCAATTTGCTTTATAAATAGACTCCATATCTTTAGCTGTTCTCCTGCCTCCATCCCCACCCCCCGCTTGCTGGACACTTGCACCTGATGCCTCACAGTAACACTGACCTGCCGCAAACTCCAGCCTCCCTTGTTCCCATCAGATTTTGGATGGATTTATGGCCTGTCACTTTTACGCAAACCTTTCAAACATTGCCCAAAAGTAGTGTATTTTAATACCTCAATGTCAAAAGAAACTTTCCCTGAAGGCCTTCTTGACACAAAATGCATTTGAAGATGATTCAGAAAATGGAAGGGCAGCCCGTGGCTCTCACAGAACAAGATGGATAAGAGTCTGAGTCTATGTTGCAGTTCCCTTCCTCAGCTGCTCCTGGAGGTGAAGAATTTAGGAGGACTGCTCAGAAACAGTTACTCCAGAGTTTCATCTGCTGCAGTCTCCCCAGAGACAGAGGAACCTTCCAGTGATACCAAGAAAAACATTGACATTTTACTAAGGGCCATGGGAGACACTCCCATCATGAAAACAAAGAAGTGGACTGTAGAATGAACCTGAACCATCCAAGGACTCCTGGACCTCATCAAAAAGTTCCTTAAATCTGTGGGCTCAGAACAGATGTTTATTTATGTTAATTAGTTTCATTTTCCCCAGACCTGGAAGATGGAATGCTCTATTAGTGTTTTGGCAGTGATGGTAAGCTGTTCCTAAATACTGCAAATTTCAGACATGGGGATGAACCACTGAGGAAAACAACTGCACCTTAAAATTAATCTTCACAAAAGAAACTGCAGCTCTGATACATTTTGATGCTTGCGGCAAGAGGTTTAAGTATATGATCTACTGAGAGTGTATCTACTATAATTCATGTTTACATATAAGAAAGCATCCATAGATACAGAGTGAAGTCACAAAAACTATAACTTGCATTAATATCCAAAGCATTATAAAAGATAGAGCATACCCATCTCTGCTCTCCACAATCTGGATCTACCTCCAAGATACTGAAAAAGAGGGTGTCTAAAGCTTCATGATCTAGTTCTTAAAATGACTGAAATAGTTATTTGTAGAATTAGCATAACTCTGATTTTTTTTCACTGTAGCTATTCACTTACTATATGTTCATTTTGTTTTATTCATGGAAGTTCAGTTTGTCAGGAGTGTGGGGTGGATGTGCCCTTATATGCGTGTGTGTGTGTGTGTATATCTACAGTTGTATATATTTTTTAAAATTTTAAGGAAGCTTTAGATTACATAAATGTCACATAAAATATAGGGAATACACATATGCTAGAATAATAATTTCTACAATAGAATAATAAATCTATTTTAGTACATTGTTCATTCCCAAATCTTGAGGATTATGGGATAGTGATGCCCAGTATGCTTTTTTAAACTATTTTATTGTCCTTTATTATTTTAAAGATACATAGATCCGACAAAATGTTGCATTAAAATACAGGAGCTTTCCATATAGCCCACTCTCCAACCCCCCACTACTCCCACATCAACAACCTCCTTCATAAGGGTGGCACATTCATTGCATTTGGTGAATACGCTTTGGAGCACTGCTGTGCTGCATTGACTACGGTTTACACTGTAGTCTACACTCTCCCTTAGTCTATCAAGTGGGCCATTTTATGTCCTGCATTTGTGCCCGTGATACCATTAAGGACTACCCCAAGTCCCAAAATGTCCCCATATCGCATATCTTCTACAGTTATCTTATTGTGAAATATTTGCTGACTGTATTTCTTATATTGACCAGAAGAGGGCAGCCTAGCTAGCAGAAGGGTTAGCTGTTTGGTTTAACTTCTTTGCCAGGTGATAATGGAAGAAAAGCAGTTCCTGCTCATTTCTAGCGAGCACCTAGTCAGAAAGGCAAGCAAGTTAACAAACTGGAAGTCAGCGTTAGAGAATATGCATAGTTTAAAATGAAGGTTTTCTTTGGGAAAGAGAAAGAATTTTACAAATTTTAGACATTGGGATACTAAGTCTTTTCAATCCTATCATTTAATGATTCCTCAACCCCAGTGGTATAACTGCAGTGTTTACCCCATAGTTATGAAATTTCAAATGGAGCTGTTGGGTATTCCTGGCAATACACTTGCATGTTTTATATGTATTTTCCAACTAGAAGCTTTTTAAGAATCATTGAAAAATGCTTTAGGTATTATGTGCATTTCATATAATTACCAAAAGCACACCATTTTTTTTTTCTGATGTCATTAGATAGGAAACGTCTTGAGGTTAAACGTAACTTTTTATTCGTTCCCTATTGTGTATATAATGTGTACTTTTAAATAAAGCGTTTTCCTCCCGGTGCTGCTGATAAGGATGGAAGTGGTCACAGAAGAACCCTCAGCGAATGGACACAGAGAGCAGACAACAGGGGCAGCTGGGGGGAAGGGGAGAGAAATAAAAAAAGAAAAGAAAAGAAAAGAAAAAAAAGCAAATATTTAAAAAAAGCATTTCAATAAATTCAATGGAATTACAAATTGGTATATATAGGGGGTCTACTAGAAGTGAAAGGACCTATTTTCAAAGAGAATGGTGGGTAATATAATTTTGAATTACACTTATATCCCTTAATTACATGAATATACCTAATAATTACTGAACTTCCATACATTAGCTTTAGGTTGTACTACATAACATTTCAGTCAATAGTGTTGAATTCATTCATTTCTCATTTTCTGCTCAACAACATGAATTTTTGAATTCCATTTTATCAGTGTCCCTGCGTAACAATTTGATGTAGCCAATAATTAGCACAAGGAAAATATAGGTGAAATGTACAAATTTATCTTATACAGCTAGGAAAGAATTTTGCATATGTGTTGAAAGCTGGAAAATTATTTTGGCGTCAAAAAGTTGGATGTAGCAAAGATCCGTTTCCCACCTAAAGTTAACTTTAGAAGGTGGATATATTTATTACATATATATTTAATAAATAGCAAAAAGGTGTTGAATTTATGCATTATTTTTACCTTTGAGGTTTTAGATGATAGAATATTTACTAAGTGAACAGTCAAAAATACTCAAGTTTTCGATTTGTGACAATAATTTCAATGTTCTTTTTATTTAAATAACATATTAGTTTATTAAATTATGGTTAGAATTATGATTAGTTAAAAATTGCAAGGACAATCACCCCTGCACTGACCACTGGATAAACCATTGATCAAGCACCTTGCCTATGGTCACAGTACCTATATATCATTTTTAAAAATCTCTTGTTGGTAGCTTGCAGAAGAAGACACAAAGTGTCTGTCTGTGTGTTTGTGTGTGTATTTAAGAGAATACAAGTCGTGCTTGTAGAGACATCCTGTCCACACACACAACTGTCACTCCTCTTCCTCCTGGGATCACAGTTTCCATACATTTCCAGCCCCTTCATATGAGGAAGAATTATATGATTAATTATGCTAAATTGAAATTGCAGAGCTATAACCTATGCAATTTATAGATTGGACAAGTAGATTACACCCCACCTGAAATCCCAAATTCTCTCCCATTCCACATCTAATTTTCTATCTAGAAGTATAAGATATCATGTTATAGTAGGTACATGTCTGGGTACTTGAGCAATTGCTTGAATTAGATTCCACTCCTTAGCAAGACTTCCAACCTCATCACCTTATAATAAAATATGAGCAAACTATTGACCTTTCTTGTTAAACTTTTTTCAACTGATATTTGGGTGTAATTGCTGAAAGAGATTGAGCAATGTAAAATGACACCTGCGCAAACTGAGATAGGCATTTAGATCTCCAGAGAATCAGGCTGGAGCTTTGGGAAGCAAGCTGAATGCTGATAAAGAGTAGCAGCTACATAAAATTTTAAGCTAACACCTGTGCTTTGTCTCACTGGCAGATGTTAAAAGAAAATAGTTAGGAATTGGTAAATTTGCCATCTCTTGTGGATAATTATGTGTACAAGTTTTAGTTAATCATTATTTCATGCTTACCACATTGTCTGACTGAGAGGAAATTTTATATAAATCATTTGCTTTAAATGTCTCTGGAAGAGACAAATAGACATTTGTGAAAACAGGCAGGGTATATTAAAAATCTAGGCCTATGCACATGGAAAGTAAATATCCCTGAGAGACAGAGAAAATGAAATCTACAGATTTTAGTGTCTACAGATGCACAGTCTGAAAATGAAGTGTAAAGGAATGTGTGGAGATGTGCTCTAAGCACATGGCAAGTAGTTGCTCCCTGAGGAAGGAGGGAGGGGCTGTGATCATGACAAGGCACCTGAGAGAGAGAAGGCCAAGTTCTGTTTACTGACCCTTTAGAGATACAAATTTGAACAATTTATAGTGATTCACTAAGCTATGTAATTATTGGTACATTTGTGCTCATTCACAGTAAAATGATAATACAACAACAAAAGACAACAGGATATTACTTGTTGTAAAGTAAGCCATCAACTCTCCCTGCCAGCTCTTCTCCAACCCCACCCAGGGTAGAGCGAAGACATTTTTTTAAATGTAACATTTAAAAATTTCTATGCCACCACCAGGGAGCCAAGAGTGCCTACAACTGAAAGCAGGAGGATTGCATCCAGCATCCATGTGGAATCTAAGTCCCCTCTTGATATAGATGTGGAGTGGACACAACCATTCCAGGGTCCACAGGATGGAGGAATAGAGTATGGATTAGAGTGGACTTACTGATATTCTATTCATGAACTATTGTGATTAGTAATCGAAGAAAATGTGGCTTTACTGTGGAGAAAATGGCCATGGTGGCTGCTGGGGTTAGGGAAGGGGAGGAAGAGCTATGATGTGGGGGCGTTTTCTGGACTTGGAGTTGTCCTGGGTGGTGCTGCAGGGACAGTTACTGGACATTGTATGTCCTCCCATGGCCCATTGGGTGGACTGTGGGAGAGTGTGGGCTATGGTGTGGACCATTGACCATGAGGTGCAGTGGTACTCAGAGATATATTCACCAAATGCAATGACTGTCTCATGATGATGGAGAAGAATGTTGTTATGGGGGGAGAAGTGGGGTGAGGGGGTGGGGGGTATATGGGGACCTCATATTTTTTTAATGTAATATTAAAAAATAATTAAAGACAAAAAAAAATAAAGATTATATGCTGAGCCAGGCTCAAAGAGAGCTTAAATATGACCAACAAGGAATCTTTCAGCAGATAACTCTTAGGCAATATATATTACAATGCTAAGTTTCAGTATTAAAAGAACAAGGCACCTAAGTACAAGCATTGATATCCAGGGCCAGGCTATTGGACTGTCCTTCACTAGGCAATGTATATATACTATAAAGATTCTTGGCACTGTATTAGAGAATGTAGCAAGACATCCCAGGACAGGAATTCAATTTTCCATCACCTCGTATGTGTTTATCTATCTACTGAGATAATACTCCATGATCACGTGAACACATTCATATTCCATAGAGGCATGCCCTAGGTGCACTCCTCCCAACACTTGCCCCATCACCAACACCCTGCCCCAGTGATCCTCCCCTGCCACCATTGCAACCTTTCTACAATCAAAATCTTCCCCCGAAATGGCCCAGGTCCGGGACCAACTTAGGGCCCCGGCGGGCGGGCGGGACTGAGTGGCTCCCTAGGCCAAGAGACAGCGACCCTATCCCCTGGGGTGCAGCGCGGCTGTCCACCGCCTCAGGGACACCGGCGTGGGGGGTGGGGGGGCGCGTGCTTCAGCGCGTGCGGCCGCTGTGGCTTCTCTGTGCAACTGGCCACGCTGGTGAAGGACAAGGCGGTTGTCTTCTTCTAGGAGACGCCGCAGCAGCTCCAGTGCGGCTTCAGCAACGCCTTAGTGTAGATCGGGGGCTGCATAGTGTCCTTCCGTGACTACACGGCCTGCAATGAGCTGAACGACCTCGAGCTCCTGCAAGGCATTAAAGACTACTCCAACTGGCCCACCATCCCGCAGGTGCACCTCAAGGGCGAGTTGGTGGGGCACTGTGACGTTCTTCTACAGATGCACGAGAACGGGGACCCGGTGGAAGAATTGAAAAGGCTGGGGAACCGTTCCGTCCTTTTAGATGAAGAGAAAGACCAAGACTCAAAGTGAGGGTGGCAAGTGTCCTCACCAAGCAGAACCTCCTGCTGTCAGGAGAGGAAGCTCTTGATGTCAAAGACTCACTGATAGAAAAGCCTTAACAGTTTTGCGTTTTTAGGCGGCACCTACTGAAACTAATTATCCAGGTCTGTGAGCAGTTGGGTGATTTTAGTTTGTCTAGTGTCGTGAGTAAGAATAATCTATAAAGAATCATAACCACTGCACTGTAATAATTCAATGTTCTGATATTGATGTAAACAAAATGTGTTCTTATACGGACATTTACTCTTTATCTGATTGAGGAGTAAAACAAGGGGCTTTTGAGTCATTAGCATTCATGGCTCCTCAACAAGCGTGTCAGTCTGCAAAGATGTTATATTCCTCCTCCCCAGTTTCGTAAACTTTTCTCTTAAGGAAATGAGGGCCAAGGAGGAAAATGTTATTGAGGGGGGGAAGAGGCGGGGAGGAAGGTGATTTTTTTTTTTCAAATAAACTGCCAACTCGGGGATACCAGGAATGCATGGTTCATTCTGAAGAGCAGTAAGCCTGTAAGGATTTTTTATGCCTGCAACCATTTGTTTTTCTGAATTAAGAGTAATTGTTATATTGTTCTATGAAAAACAAAACAAAACAAAGAGAACATTCTCCCCAAATAAACCAAAAGTAAATTCTTTCACAGGGGAAGATAGATTATCTTTAATATATATTACCAATTTCTATTGTATGTTTCCCCAATGTCTTTTTTTTTCCATTGTGTTTTGAGAGATGCTTTAGCTTACAGAAAAGTCACATTGAAAATAAAGAATATTCACATATACAATAGTTATGAGTATCAAATGAGATACAATATGTGATAGCTTCATTCAGTGTCTGGATATCCAGGAAATAACATTCTCTTCCTCCTCCTCCCCGTTATAAAACAAATAAATCAGTCCTTGAACTTTGGAAGTACTTTATAAATGAAAAGAAATTATATTTTATCAGCATACATGTCAGCATGATTCTGAATTGCTTCCCAGAGTAGGCTTTCTTTTGTAAAATAAGTACTTTATAGTGTTTAGAGTACACATGAGGTTTCATTTTTGTTCAGTGTTCCTTGCTTTCCATTGGGAAAAGCTATCTCTGAGGAATGAAACCCCAGAAGATATCCCCAGAACATGGATCATAATACACATTGTAGTTTACACACTCTCTCCCACTCCATTCTGTAGCTTATGGCAGGCTATATAATGGCCTCTATCTGCCTTTGCAATGTCTGGCCAATGTTCTTTTGCTAACTGTATGCACATATGTGCAGTCACTCAGTCTCTCTGTTTCTCTCTCTCACACACAGACACTCACACATACAAATTGCTCAATTTCAAATAGACAAAAAAGCATGAAGATATCCACAACAAAATCACATTTAATATATTTTTTTTAAATGATGATTCAAAAGAAGACTTGAGGAAATGTCATATTTAGAAGACAGATGAAGGTCAATGGAGACTCTAAAGAGAACAATTCTAACTTTACTTTAAAAGGTAAATTTACAAAATTACATTCAAGAGCATAAGATAAAGCACTGGTTTATAGTTAGGTGATAGAGGAAAAGAAAATTGATTTAAGAATAATTTGAATTGAACAAGGATCAATGTCTGCTAAATGCATCTATTACTTGAAGATCTTGAATCACATTGCTTTTATATTCTTCCCCCTATAGTCTCGTCATTGAAACCACAAACTTGTCTTCTTACAGACTAAGTAATAGTTACATTTTGTTAGGACTCAAAATTTCAATCGAATAGCCATCAGGATCTTGAATAAATGCCAGGCCTTCTACTTTACCATTGTCTGGTTTCTTCACAAATTTTACCCCCAGTTCTTTAAGTCTTTTACAAGTACCATATACATCAGGAGCAACAATGGAAATATGACAAAATCTCTAAGGATCTGAATCACAAGTTAGCTCGAGGGTACCTTTTCTGAGAATGCACAGGTTACTCTAATTTTAATCTTTTGGGATGCCAAAGACACACATACACACAAGTACTCTAATCATCATCCAATATATTATGCTATTTCTCCCAGAGCCAGAACTCACAGGTCCATAAATCTAAGTGTGAAAATAGGAGATACACTGCTAATAATTGGCCACTAGTAATCTACTAGTGAATTGTTTGTCTCTTGTCTCTATGACCTTAAGCTCTGCTGGTCTAGAATTCTTAATTCCATAGAGAAGAATATTTCCCGCAAGAAATGTAGCAAAGATTCCCCTGAACTGGAAAGTAAGACTGTTACCCGGCACACTTTGGCTCATAATTCTGCCAAATTAACATCAAAAAGGGAGTTAGTGTACTGCCTTGAGTAATTGATTCAGATTACCAGGGTGACTTTGGGCTGCTTTTTTATATTAGAAATAAGTGGGGGGATGTCTTGAATACATGTGTTCAGAGAGTGAGTCTCTTAGTATCACCATGTTCTGTGATGAAAACTAATGAAAAAAAAAACAATTAAAGAGGACTACTAAATGTTTCATTCCATTAAGGGATGGGGTTTTAGGTCACTTTACTGGGTCCATAACCACAATAACCTAAGGATATTGCTGAGGCCAAAGGGAATGGGCAGTGAGATATGATAGTACTAAGCACAAATTGCAACCACATGTCAAGTCAAAGCAATGGGTAATAAAAATATTAGTATATATTATTTAATATGTTATGGATATGCTTTTTGTGTGTGAGTTCTTATATCTTTGTTTTCATGTCCTTCTTTTCCTTATCATATAGTGCATGCTGTATAAATTTTATTTCACAGTATTTTAAGTTAAAATCATCACGTTTAAGGGGGCATATCACCCAAGATTTTGAATCCTCTTCAGGGGCAAGGGTTAGTGTATCATTGGCTATATGCATAAGAGTTGTATTATGTGAAGAGTAAGTTTGACATTACTATTATCTTGTTTGGAAGTTATGTTTTATGTAGATGCATCTGTATTCAAATTTGACAAAGGATAGCCCGTGATTGTGAATTTTAGGTGCTGACTTGCATCGGTTCTGGTGCTGAATTGCTTATTCAAACCCTGGCCAAGATATTGCTGTGGTGATATATTGTATGCATGATTATGTTCTTCAAACTGTTTACTTTAAGTATATTACTCCTTCAAAACATAAACCAATAAATGCAACAAATAAAAAAAACTATGTTATCCAGAAGTAGAAGACATTCTCCATCAAGTCTAAAACATCTCCTTTTTCCTTAAATTTATTTTTTATTTATTTATTTTTACTTTTTTTTTCTTCCATCCATGAAATTTATTGGGGTACAATTAACATATCACAAGAGTCGCATATTTTATATGTATTTTCACAGTTTTGAAATCATCAGCACAATTTAATTTTTTAAATTTATTTATTTTTATTCATTTTAAAAAAAATATTACATTCAAAAAATATGAAGTCCCATTCAACCCCACCGCCCCCACCCCCCACTCCCCCCACAGCAACACTCTCTCCCATCATCATGACACATCCATTGCACCTGGTAAGTACATCTCTGGGCATCGCTGCACCCCATAGTCAATGGTCCACCTCATAGTCCACACTCCCCCACGTTCCATCCACTGGGCCCTGGGGGGATCTACAATGACCCGTAGTTGTCTGTGAAGCACCAGCCAGGACAACTCCAAGTCCCGAAAACACCTCCCCATCTCATCTCTTCCTCCCATTCCCCGCACCAAGCAGCCACCATGGCCACCCTTCCCACACCAATGCCACATTTTCTCTGTGGACCTTGGATTGGTTGTGTCCATTGCACATCTATGTCAAGAGGGGGCTTAGATTCCACATGGATACTGGATGCAATCCTCCTGCTTTCAGTTGTAGGCACTCTAGGCTCCATGGTGTGGTGGTTGACATTCTTCAACTCCATGTTAGCTGAGTGGGGTAAGTCCAATAAATCAGAGTGTAGGAGTTGAAGTCTGTTGAGGTTCAGAACATGGCTATCATATTGTCAGTCCAGAGATTCAAATCCCCTAAATATATCTTAAACCCCAACACTAACTACAATTTCAGTAAAGTAGTCTTAAATTTATTTTTAATTGTATTTTTTTAAAGATACATAGATCACAAAAAATGTTACATTAGAAAATATAAGAGGTTCCCATATACCCCACACCACACTCCTCCCACATCAACAACCTCTTTCATCATCATGGCACATTCACTGCATTGTTGAAGACATTTTGGAGTACTGCTGTACCACATGGACAGTGGTCTACATTGTAGTCTACACTTTCCTCCATTCCACCAAGAGGGCCATGGCAGGACACACAATGTCCAGCATCTGTCCCTGTAGCACCCCCCAGGACAACGCCAAATCCCGAAAATGCACCCACATCATATCTCTTCTTCCCTCTCCCTACCATCAGCAGCTACCATGGTCACTGTCTCCACATCAATATTACAATTTCTTCCCTTAATAATCACAATTGTCCCTCAGCAAAACACATTTTGGGGCACTACTGCACCGTATGGATAATAGTTTACATTGTAGTTTACACTCTCCCCCAGTACATTCGGTTGGTTATTTTCAGCCTGCTGACTTCTCTAAGAAATTTGGAACCAAGGGTTCGACATCATTCTTAATATAGTTTGTCCACCCTACAGTATTCAGCTTTCCATATGGAATTTAGACTTGCAATCACAATCACTTATTCAATTTGCTTAAAATACATATCTTTCTTTTATATAACTGGGAATATATTTTTTCTTTCTGTTTCTCTGGAGATCACTCACTAATAGACATATCCACACATTGATATAATTATTATCAATATTTGATGATTCCCTACAGTGAAACTAAGACCTATGTTTAAATCCTCAAAGGATTTCCTACAAGAAAACCCTTCTGAAATTTCCATGTACACCTTCAAACCAACCCAGGCAGTTCTGTCTCTCCTCACTTTCAAGGCAGAGAAATACATAAGAAATTATGGTTGCTTATATAGATTTAATTCTACTTTGTCTCTTCCAATATCAGGTCGCCTCTTTTCCCTGGGAGTACTGGGAGATTTCCCATTTGTCACCATGAAAAGTGTGTTCAGTTTATATGCCTATTGATGATTTTCATTTTTCTGATTCAACATCAAGCAATATGGTTGGTCAGGTGGAGATTAAATTCCCCCACTCATGCACTGTTAGGTCCATAGCTAAGGAATGAGAGTTCCTGGCACTTGATGCTCCTGGGCAGGAGAGGTTGTGAATGTTGTGAAAGATTTGACTTATATCCATCTCTATTGGGATAAGTCACTTCCCTCTATTGCTGATCACAGAGGCACATTTTGAGTAGACCCTGTGAGGGAAAGAAATATGTGAGTTCAAAGGATTTTTTTTTTTCATGAAGGATGTTCTTGTGGAAGTTCTGATTGCAATCTGTTCACATAGAAGCCACCAAATTACAGCAAAAATGATCATTCTTTGGGGTTTCTATTGTCCATAGAGCATTAATATCATGCATAAAGTGATATTTGCCATAAGCCTCCTATAATAAAGAGTTACAGACAATTTAATACATATTTTTTCATGAAAACATTAGAGTAAACATATAATCTACCTTTACAAAGTACTCTGTGATTGTCTCTTTATCTTGTCTCCTGGTTTTTACATGTCATATTGTCACTTATTTTATCAAGGACAAATGTCAAGAACTGAAAAAGAAATTGAAAAAAACATAAGCTTATTCTGAAGACAAACTGATAAACTGCTTTCAGAGGAAACACATGCAAAATGTTCTTTTGGATCAAAATTGGCCAAACAAGATAAAAAAATGCACACACATGTAAAAATGTATGCAATAATATTATGAAAAAATAGAGTGGCCATCAAGAATGTTAAATGAAAATGCTATAGTGCTTTGATGATTTTATTTTTTTTGTTTTAAATTTTATTAAGAATCTAAGGCAAAACAAAAAGACTTAAAATACAAAATTCTAATTTTACTTCTAAAGAAACATGAAATCTACACCAAGAGGAATATTCAGAATTTACTAATATTAATGAGTAAAGAAGAATGACTAAAATGCATTCACAATAATTTTTTTTACTAGCCTCTGATTTGCATATTTTTCTTCCTGCTTCACTTGGCGTAATACACAGAATTTCTTCCTCATCAACATTTTGCAACTAGGAGCTTTAATTTCAGAGAAGATTTTTTTCTTTCAACATAGTTCATTTGTATCTTCAGGAAATATGTAAGCACCTGCCTTTTGGGCGTTGATGATGTGAGGCACAAAGTTGAGACTATCAGAGATCCAGTCTTAAGATGACTAGGAAGGAAAAAAAAACAAATAACCAATAAATATAATATTACTTGAGTTTATAAACTGATACAGTATGAGAAGTATAGAGAAAATACAAAGGTAGGGGCACTCCAATGAAGGACAGAGTAGCAGTTTGATATTATTGTTGAATTCCAAAAAAAAAATAATGGATTATGTTTGTAAATTGATCTTTTCCTCTGGGCATATTAGATTATACTGGATCCATAGGTTTACTTAATTAATAATTATGTAAACCTCTTGTGACAGTAGGACATTGAGTACTTGCCCTTTGGCGAGTGGGGACTCACAGATAAAAGGCATGGCAAGGGACAGAGTTAAAAGTTTTTGACATTGGGGTTTTGATGTGGGAGTTTGAGGCTGAATCCTTAAGCTAGAGTAAGCTCACAGGGGAAAGAGAAGTAAGCCCCTGGAAGGGACCAACCCAGGAAGCCTGAAACCTCACAGACATTGGCAGCCATCTTGCTCTAACATGTGAAAATAGACTTTGGTGAGGGAAGTAACTTATGCTTTCTGGCCTGGTATCTGTAAGCTCTTACCCAAATAAAAACCCTTTATAAAACCTAACCCATGTTTGGTGTTTTTTATCAGCACCCCTTTGGCTAACAAATACAGAGGAACTATATTCAGTTACAGGAATTGAGGAATGCTTAAAAGGACAACATTTGGATTGGGTATGGACTCTTCTTTACTCATAAAAGCTTTAAAATGGGCCCAATTAAATGATTGTTTTGTAAATGATCAACACAGTATTTGTTCTTCATTCTTTATTTTTTTAAAACTGACCAATATGAGATGTATAAAAATAATATGGTTAAATGAAAGTTCCTTCCAGATCTTTCCAAATATACAAAAACTTGATAACATATACTATTTCTTTTCTGATATTTTTTTTAATGTAACATTAAAGAAATAAAGAATGAAGAACAAATACTGTGTTGATACATTTTCAACTTCATGCCAGGCAACATTATCCCCAGGAAATTTCTATATTGTAAACAGACTGGATATCTCACTGTCCAGGTTGTGGAAATTCTGGTAGCCCTCCTCTCTCATTGCACCTTGCCTCTGAGTTCACAAAAGTTCATGTCCCTGAGCACAGAGGTAATGCCACCCAAATCATGTAAGAAGGCAATTTCCATTACACTGATAGACTAAATAGGCCAATAATTCTTTTTTGCCATGTAGAGACAGGTACTGTTTGATTTAGGATCAAATAGTCATTGTTTTTCAAAGATTTAGGTTCTCCAAAATTGAGATCCACCTTCTTCCAAATCATCTTTTCTCAATATTCTCACGTACCCTTAAGATCACTTTTTCCATTTATATCAGGGCACAGGACAACTCTTGGGTCTGAGAAGCCAGTTAATGGTGCCATCATCTCAGATCCTGGAGGCTAAATTCATAGACAGGGAACTGATCTGAGCCACCTGTCATTGTTCCTCCTTGGAAAGGCAGGGTGGGGAGGGTCTGAGGAGCACTGGAGGCCAGGCCTCCCGCTCATATGAGCAGAGCTCCTCCAACCACTGAGTGTTGGGGTCAAGAATCCAGGGAATGGTGAGGAGCCCTTGCTCTGTGTAGACAAAGCAGGCACTCTGAGAGCAGAGCAGGGAAGCATGAAGTGTCTGATTGGAGTGCCCCTGCTAAGCATTTTCTCCATGCCGTATAACTTTGCTCTGTGCCCACTTGTTAATTGAACTGGCCTTGCCTCCCCTTGAAGGGGCTGAAATCTTGGACCTCTAAAATCTGAGAACTGTTTTACTCTGCTCTCTATCCTTGACTCCCATTCTAAGCTTAGATGCAGAATCTTTACAGTTATGACACATTATTCCATGGTGGGCCTCCTTCTAAGGCATTAACACAGAGGAGGTAATTTTCTTATATCAATGCTTAGAAATGATTTCTAACTTTATCCCCTTCTGTGATTGGAGACCCGGGAGAAAGGGTGACCAGTGACCTGGTTGAAAATGCCATGAGTGTTATGCTGTGAAGACTTCATGTCATAGACCCCAAACACCATCCTGTGGGGTGACAGCAGCACTCTGTTCACAGACTACAGAACCCCTCACTAGAGGCACAGATCTAGAGGATGGCAAGGGCAGGGCTGGAGCCATGGAAAGCAGGGCCAGGCTGGGTCACCCCCCTCTCAGCACAGGTGCACCTTGGAAACCCAATGACTGTCACCAGCTCAGGCTCTTGTGTCAACAGAGACCCCAGATGCAAATCACCCTGGGGCATCACAAAAGAAATCCCCATCACAGGCTGGGCCTGTGTGGTGGCTCTTCATCCTCCAGATGGCCATGCAGATGCTGGGACTCCTCGTCTGCCTGCTGGCAGCTCCCCTGGGTGAGGGTCTTGGGGTTCAGGAGTTCAGAGGGGCTTAATTGTGGGGTAGGACAGACTCCCAATGACTCTCTTTTTCCCCAGGTGTCCTGTCTGAGCTCACCCTGAAGGAGTCAGGCCCAGGGCTGGTGAAGCCCTCGCAGACCCTCTCTCTCACCTGCTCTGTCTCTGGGGGCTCCTTCAGCAGTTACATATGGAGCTGGATCCGCCAGAGTCCTGAAAAGGGGCTGGAGTGAATGGGGTACTGGCACACATCAGCGGGCACAAGCTAAAACCCAGCTTTCCAAGGCCGCATCTCCATCACTGCTGACACTTCCAAGAATGAGTACTCTCTGCAGCTGAGCTCCATGAGGACTGAGGACACAGCCAAGTATTATTGTGCAAGAGGCACAGTGAGGGGAAGGCAGTGTGAGCCCAGACAAACACCTCCCCTGCAGGAAGGGGATGGGCTGCAGGGGGTGCTCAGCACCAACAAGGACAGGACTCAGCCCCAAGAGCAGGTGCAGGGAGTAGAAAGGTCTCCTGTCAGCATCTGCAGCTTCCTTTCCCCTGCGTCTATTTCCCGAAGGACTTGCCTGGATTCCCCTTCATCTGTCCCCAGTGCAATGCCAGGGAGATTCAGAGACTGAATTTATTTCACTTCTAGAGGGAAATGAGGTCACTGCCCCTGGATCTATATCCCCTTTTATCAGTCTTTGACTTAGCTTCCAGTGTGACCTTTTGCAGCTCATTTGAACTAGTAGGGCAAGCACCCCATGAAACCCACAGTCTGTGATAAAATAATTCCTTTATGAATTGTAAATATTAAATCTAATTTAGGGAAAGAATGAGTAGCTAAATATTCATTCTTTTTCTTTGAAAAATAGATTAAATTTTTAAAATTTTTATTTTTACTTTAAAAGGACCTTTAGATTACATAAACATTACACAAATGTAGGGATTTCTTTTTTATTTTTATTTTTAAATAAGCTTCAATTTAAATAAATGTTGCAAAAAATTTAGGGGTTTCCCACATGCCCCACCACTCCCTTCCCATGTTTTCCGACACTAACAACATATTCATTAGTGTGGTACATTTGTTACAATTGAGGAACACATATTAAAGCATTGCTACAAACCATGGCCTATAGTTTACATGATAGTTTACCCTGCACAATTTTGTAGGTTATAACAAAATACACGAAGACCTATATCCATCACTGCAATGTCATGCAGGACAACTCCAAAGTCCCATAAATGTTCCCATATTACATATGTTCTTCCCTCTCCCTCCCCTCAGAAACTCTGGTGTCCACTGACTTTATATCAAAGGTAAGATTTCTCCCATTTCTGGAGTAATAAATTTATAATAAGTCTACTTTAGTCTATTGTTCATTCCCTAATCCAGGGGATTTTGAGATGATTACGCCCACTCTGTTTCTAATTCAGAGGGGTCTTAGGTTTCATGGGGCAGATATGGGCACTATCTGTTCCATGGGCTGGGCGTTGTCCATCCTCATCTCCTTGTTAGTTGTCCTGGGTGATTCCAATGAACGGGAGAGTAGATGTTGCAACTTTGCTTAGATTCAGGACTCAACCAGCCTCTCTATGCCCAGGTGGAGGGATGGGGAGTTAGGGGATGGCTCAGGCAAGGCCACACAGTGGGGAAACCAAGAGTGAGAATGGAGGAAATGCCAGGCCATGTAGGCGGGGGTGAGGGTGTGATCTGGGGTGAATTTGGGACTGGTGGTACACAGCAGTATGGCCGTGCATGGCCTTGTATGTTCCTCATTATTTGTACATGGAGAACTTAGGCCAGCTGAGCTCGGTGGAGCATTCTAAAGCAGCGAGGACTTGGCTGTAATAGAAGAGTCCCCCAGACAGAGGCCAAGTAAAGGGGCTGGAGAGGTATGGTCTTCTCTTTTTTCTTGTGCCTGGCAGCATCTGTCTAGAGCAGTGGGCACGGGCAATGGATTCTGAAGATGAGTGCCTAGCCCAGAACTGGATGGTGAGGAGGGTACCCTGGGCCAATAAACACCATTGGGCATTGGGCCTACAAAGATTCCAGGAACCTCGTTTGAGTGGGAAGTTCTTGATGCTGGAACAAATTCCAAGGGCAATGAGAGAGCCTCTCTGCCTCTGACAACAGAGTGACTGCACAGTTTGGCTGTGGATGCCAGCCTGGTACAGGGTGGGATTGTGAGGAGGGCACTGCTAAGCCAGGCTGAGGAAGCTCCGGACAGCAGGAGGCAGTGCAGTGCCTCCAGAGGCTTCAGGGCCAGCAAGGCACAGCCTCACGCTAATGGCAGGGGTGGGGAAAGGAGGGAGATGAGCATACCAGTACCCCCTGGGGCATCAGTGGTATCCAGAGGTAACAGGCATGAATAGGTGTCTGAGGAAGGAGGATGGGTCTGCTGGACACTCATTTGTCTCCTCAGTTCTAAAGGCCACACCCCATCATGACTTTGGGGATTTAGGCTTTACTGGACACAGCTCTGTATGGAATGAAGGGGGAGAAGAAGAATGTGTCTTTTTTTGCTCTGATCTCTTCTCTCTCCTCTTCCCTGATACTCCTCCCCCAGAAGCATAGAGATGTGATGGACATAACAAAAGTGCTTTCTGCTTCCTCAGGCCCATGCCTATAGCCCAGCTTCTTCCACAGACCAGCCACCTCCCCTAACCTGCCACTGGCATGAGGTTCTGCTCAGGAGACACAACATGGATGGTACCTCTCCAGCTGCAGCAGGCAGCTGCCCTTGGGTTGTTCAGTCTTTTGTCCATTCATCCTCATCTTCCTTCCCTTCTCCTCTATCTCTACCTTTCTCCTGCATCAGCTGATTATTTATTTAATCAAATCTTTGAATGTGATTATTGAATTCCTGCCTTGGTGCCTGGAACTTTTGGTCCCCTGAAGAACACAGACCTTTGTTCATATAATTAGAGTAAAGGTCTATGAGATCCATGATCTGGGAATACCAGGATGCTATAGCAGTATATAACAGGAGCATGCCCACCCAGCTTTGAGGGGCAGGTATCAGAGGTGGCTTCTGGAAGGAGATGCTCTACAGGCAACAGAAGTACCTGACATGCCTCTGCCTTTCTCTGAGTATGGGGAGAAGGTCTTGCAAGGATCCCATCTTCCCTAGAAACAATGTCAATTTCTCTCTCCTGCTCTGTAGACAAAGTGTGTGGGGGGAGGAGGAGGAGGACAAGGGTGACTCCAGGTACCTGACCTGCTGTTGATGAGTGGGGGCTGTCCTGCCATTGTCATTCTGTCACATCCTGGTTTAAAGTAAAGAACATTCAGTGGCCTTGTCTGTTTCACTCTCTTCCACCCAAGCAGGGTGTATTAACCTTTTAGTGACAAACATCCCTAGTCAATTTTAAGCATCTTAAGTATGAGGTCTATGCTGACTCATTTTTTACCCCTCCACACCTGTAGGTGGTTTGTGCTCATTCACTCTCTTGATTCAAAAATGATGACATTATCTTCTCTGTGGTATTTGCGAATGCTCATCAATAGATTAAAAGTGAGGAGAGTTGGATTAGAATGCAAAGTTGCTTTTTAAATTTTTGAAATTGAATAAAAGAACATCGAAGGTTGTCAAGGTAGTTTTGAAATAGGATTTCTTCATTCTCGACACCTACTGCTCTCTCATGCCAGAAGACTTTTACCATCATCACTTAAGAGTCTTTTTCAGAGGACTGGATCATTAGCTTTGGTTGTGCCCAGCTCACAGATCATCTCAAAATAATCTGCTCTTCTTGGAGCACATCCCTGGAAAAATATGGGACAGGAGTAAGGCCATTGGGGGTGACACGGGCACACCCAAACGTGATTCTGCTAGGACTCACTTTAGATCTAGAGGAAATTACCAAGATGCTCTGTGCCTCAGCCTTTTAGTTTCACTCTCTCTTGCCAATTTCTCTCCCTTCCCCCTGTCTGAGATGAGAGAAGTGACCTTGGGTGTGAAGTAAAGACCCAGAGTCTTGGTTTTTTTACATGTTAAAGAGGTAAGTGTGTGTGTGTGTGAGTCAGACCAATATCAAGATGGGAATTAACCTGGACTTGGTATTAGAATTTTACCCTCAATTCTAATGATAGACACAAGAGAACTGGAGAGAAAAGAGGAATTGCTAGAATGTGTTCTGACTCTGCATAGTAATTATCATCTTTTGCATGATCTGATTGTCTTTTGAAACTCTGAAATTATAATGACTCATATTAAAATATAAGAAAATAAAAACATAAACACCCAATATGTATGAAATATATTGACTTGAAACAAAATAGAAAGAAAATTGAAATACTGAAATAATCACTCAAATATAAATTATAAAGCCTAATAAAATTCATACAATTATAAGAAACCTATGTTAGAATTATACAAATACATATAAATATTTTAAAAAGGTAATTCAGAAATAAAATATATTTTCAAACATATACTTGAAAATGCTTTTAAAGATGATAATTAAAATAATATATATTTATAGGGTATGAGTAGATTTTAACAATATTTTGGGTAGATGTATCCTTTCTCTACAAGAGCTTAGATTTAAAAGAAATATTCAAAAGTTAGATGGAGAGACAGAATAGAGATGGTGACTTGCAATAGAAGTAATGAGCATACTTATTATTACTTTTACTATAGAATAGGAAAAAAAACAACATATCCATTGGCTCAGCGAGGTCAGAATCTGGTGCCAGACTGCCTGACTTTTGAATACTGGCTCCATTACATGCCTAGTGTGTGACCATGGACAAGTTACTCCACCTTTCTATGCTTAGAATAACCCTCTGTAAAAGTAGGCTTAGTCTTTTGGCAGATTAAGGGAAACAATTGCTATAGATTAGATAGTAATCTAGATTTTAGAGTGCTAGAGGAGAGGAACTTTGGTGCCATAAATTATCTTTTCACGGTGTTGGACTTAAATCAGTGGAAATGTATTTCTCTACCACCATTTACGTCTCAATAAAAGTTTGCTTAATTAAAAATAATAAATGAACTTAAAAATACAATAAAAGGGCGGGAGGGGGCGGGACTTGCGTGCCTCGGAAGAGCATTCCTCAGCCCAGCACACAGTCTGTGTGCCCTGCTCCGCCTGCCCCTCTTTCACAGCTGCAAGCCCTGGTTGTGGCTGCTTCCTCCCAGCCTTCCACCCCTCCCGCTCCCCTCCCCCCTTCTCCTCCCCCTCCTCCTCCTCCGTAGTCACCTTCACAAAGCCGCAGGAGTTGGTGCGGGTTGCAAATCGACTGTCCAGGATGCGCAGCCAGCTCTCCCCCCTCGGCTCTGGCACCACTGCTGCCTACCCTCGCCCTTCTCCTGTCCCCTCCGTGCTTCTTCGTTTCCTCCTCCTGCTCTCCTTGCCCGGCTCCCAGCACCACATCTGCAGGGGAGATTTGGGGAGTCTCTGAGGAAATTGGTGTTCCTGGGGGGAAGAGCGGTAAGGGCCAGGTTTGTGCTCTCGATTTAACGGTGAATCGACCCCAGCCACCCAACCACCCACCCCTTTGGGAACCCTGCGGCCTTGGATTGGAAAGGCTCCTCCAAACCTGGGTGGAGGGAGGGATTAGATGGGGATGGGGAGGTCGGGGATGGCTCTGACTGGGCGGCACTGGAGGGACAAAGGATGAGGGTGTAGGTGGCACCATGGTCTGGAGTTGGGAGTGAGGGTGGCATCTGGGATGGATTGGGGGTTGGGGCACACAGCAGGCTGTTGGCGGTGCAGGTGCAGCTGGTCTGGGCGGTCAGAGGTTGGCGGCTCGCTCTGGCAACTCCAAGGCCAGAAGAGGACTGGCTCTCAGTCTCCTGGCTGGCACTGAGACATAAAGTATTGATGACTGCGCAGGTGGAGGGGAGAGGGTGGGACTGAGGACAGGCGTCTCCCCTGAAAACAGGGTGGGGATGGGGTCAGGCTCCACCCACCACGCTGTCTGAGAGGGGTTCCCTGCAGTCCCTTCCTGGAACCAGGCTAAGGGTAAGTCCAGACCTTGAGAGCACACGGAGGGCGGTGGGGAAGAAAAGGTAGACACCAGCTCCTTTTGGAAAGAATAGGCACAGACCCTGGAGAAGTAGGGCGCCTACCTCCGCTGGCCTATGACCAGCTTGGCACGGGAGATTCTAGACTGGCTGACTTTCCCTGGAGTGCATTTTCATTTTGGGGGCTCAAGGGTCAGGGCGATGGAGCCAGGGTCCCTCAATACAAGGTGGATTTGATGGTGAGGGGCACCTCACAGGCAGCGGCTGTGAAGCCTGGCGCAAGCAGAGAAACACCCAGGCACACACCCTGCCTTGCTTCCCAGCAGCGCTCCACAGAGTCTCTTCCAGTCCCACTCCTAGCTCACAGCCCTTCTTGGGCTTTCTTTAAGAAAGTTTGACTTAATGAATGAATAACTTAATAATTTAGGTAAAAATTTAAAAATGCACACAAAAATAGGATGTACAGTCAGATACAGACATATAAGTTTGTACCTGGCTAGCCTATTCTTGCAAGGAGATGCCAGAAATTGCTAAGTGGGTGTCTGGGAGGGGGAAGAACTGAGGGAACATGGACTGAATGAGAAGGAGGCGTACCTTGAACTGAGTACCATTTTCAATATTTGATTTGCTGCTGTTGTTTTTTTTTAAATATGAGCATGAACTCCTACACTCTGGTTTATTGGACTTACCCCACTCATCTAACATGGAGGTGAAGAAGGTCAACCTCCATACCTGGGAGCCAAGATGCCTGCAACTGAAAGCAAGAGAAATGCATTCAGCATCCATCTGGAATCTAAGCCCCCGCTTGATATAGATGTGGAGTAGACACAACCATTCTAAGGTCCACAGGATGGAGGAATAGAGTATGGATTAGAGTTGACTTACTGATATTCTATTCATGAAATATTGTGATTAGTAATCGAAGAAAATGTGGCATTAGTGTAGAGAAAGTGGCCATGGTCACTGCTGGGGGTAGGGAGTGGGAGGAAGAGATGAGATGTGGGAGTGTTTTCGGGACTTGGAGTTGTCCTGGGTGGTGCTGCAGGGACAGTTAACCGGACATTGTATGTCCTCCCATGGCCCACTGATTGGCCTGTGGGAGAGTGTGGGCTATGATGTGGGCCATTGACCATGAGGTGCAGCAGTGCTCAGAGATGTATTCACCAAATGCAATGAATGTCTCATGATGATGGAGGAGATTGTTGTTATGAGGGGAGGAGTGGGGTGAAGGGGGTGGGAGGTATATAAAGACAAAAAAATATGAGCATGGTCTTCTTTTCCACAAAATAATAATAAATATTATGTGAAGGGGTAATGACAGATGTTTGAAGTATGTCCTGTTATGTGAATTTTCCTTCAGGAGACTCCTAGTGGAGCTGGACATTTCCAAAGAATGGGACAAAATTTTAAATTTATGTTCATGAGACTTATTGGTATGTAATTTTCCATTCTTTTAATATCTTTATTTGGTTTTGGTATTAGGAAAATGTTGACCTCATAGAGTTAGGAAATGGTCCTTCTGAGTTTTTTCTGAAAGAGATTGTGAAGAATTGGTTTCATTTTTTCTTAAATGTTTGGTAGAAATTGCCAATGAACCATCTAAATCCAGTCCTTCCTTTTTTTGAATGTTATTAATTATTGATTCTAAATTTTAATAGCTAGAAGGCTATTCTGATTATTTGTTCTTGTGTGACTTTTGATAGTTTGCATCTCTCAAGGAGTTTTGGCTATTACATCTAACATATCAAATTATTAGTCTTAGGCTTGTTCATAGTCTTCTTTGATTATCCTTTTAGTGTCTGTGGAACCAGTGGAACTGATCCATCTTCCATTCCTGGTATTGGTAATTTGTATTTTCTCTATCTTATGTTTGATTAGCCTAACTAGAGGCTTATCAGTTTGATTAATCTTTTCAACATATAACGTGATGCTTTCCTTGACCATATGTTTTCATTTCTGAGTGGTTAATGAGGAGTGTAATTGCTGGGGTGTATTATAAGTATTTTTTTAGTTTTATAAGAAATTGCTAACTAGGTTTCAGAGGGACCATTCCATTTTACATTCCCTAAAACAATGTATGAGAGATTCAGTTTCTCTGCAATCTCATCAGCATTTGGTATTGTCACTTTATGTTTTAGTTGTTTTAATAGTGTGTAGTTATATTTCATAGTGGTCTAGTTTTCATTTCCCTGATGGCTAATTATATCAAGCATCTCCTTATGAACTTACTTCCCATTCATACATCTACTGTGCTGAAATGTTTGTTCATATATTTTGCCTAATTTCTAATAGGGTTTTTTTTTTTAACAGGGATATAGCATTGCACACTTAATAGATTATAGTATTGTTTTAAGATAACCTTTATATTCCCTAAGAAATCAGAACATTCATAGGGCTTACACTATTACAATATTTGCTTTATTGCAGTGGTCTGGAACAAGACCTGCAATAAATCCAAGGTTTTCATGCATGTGTAGGAGAGTGAGATTGTACGATTGTGCCCTTTTTTATTTAGTATTTACACCTCTTTCTAATGTTTATGTGTGAGTCCACAAGTACTACTCTAGGCGTGTTAGTTTGTGTTTTATTATGTTAGTGTGTGTATATTTGTGCAAATTAATGTGTGGGTATAGTCATGTCTGTTACTCTGTGGGTGATGATGTGTATGTCAGTGGGTATGTATGTGTTGATTACTGTGTGTGCTACTGTGTTTTAATTTGGGTATATTAGTGCATGTACATGTTACCATCTGTGTTTGTGAAACTGTGTGTGTCTGAGTATATATATATATATATTTGTGATAGTGTTAATGGTACTGGCTGTATGTTAGTTTGTGTACTTTGGTGATTGCCTTTGTATACATTTTTATGTATTACGTTAGATGTATATTTGTTAATTGTTGTGTTTCTTCTATCCCATTTTTAATGGCATTCTTTTATTAAAGGAGCAGAGCATTATATTTCTTGATATTTCCCAATGTTCTACTAAATGCTGAGATCCCGAAATTATATGCATGAAAATTATGAGCTCTACCCTAACCACGCTCCATAATACCCCTATGCTGCCCAGCACGAAAAAAGCACAGCCTGCCTAGGAGTGGCACCACACAAATGGAGAGCTGACACAGCAAGATGATGCAACAAAAGGAGACACAGATTCCCAGTGCAACTGACAAGAATACAATCGGAAACAGAAGAACACACAGTGAATGGACACAGAGAACAAACAACTGGGTGGGGTGGGGCTGGGAATGGGAGAGAAATTTAAAAAATAGGAAGAAAGAAAAGGAAGGAAGAAAGGAAGGAAGGAAAGAAGGAAGGAAGATATGAAAATATGTTTAATAATTCTCTTTTTTTTTTTCCTATTTTGGAGTGTCTTAGATGAACTCAGCAGACACATATTATTGTACAACAAATGAATGGAAGCGCTTTCCTCTAAGGAAATTTGTAACAAATAATAAAGAGAAAGTAGTTTCAGAGGAACTTGTATGTCTTATAATTATGTGCTACAGAATATCCCTGAGCTGTGATAGCTTAATAGGCTTCCACAATTTGAACACCACAATCAGATGGACCGAAACAAGCACTTAACTACAGTCAGGGCAGCTAAAGCTCTCTCCAGATCAGAAGCTCCCTGACTCTGTACACCTCAGACTCTGATTCCTTGCTACCTTTTATATGGGAAGAGTCACTAGATCTGCCTTTTCCCCATACTCAACAGTGAGGTAAGTCTCTCTTCTTTCTCTGGGGGAGGTAAGGGCTAGTGTGGTGAGAGCACTTAATTGTTACACTCACTATCTTTGTCCAAGGAGGGAAACCTAGGAAAATGGAAACATGAGTTCCTACTCCATATTGAGCTTTTCCTATGGAAAAAAAAATCTCTGAAAGTTAATACACAGTCCAACATTGAGTAATTGAGCAGTGGAAGAAGGTGTATAATTACAGTTGGTTTCAGACAACAGGTTTGCTACTATGCATTGTCAGAGAATCAAGTCAAAATCATGTAGTCTTTTTTAAAAAATCAGTATAATTTGTGCTGGCCCTGAGAATATGCCTTTCATAATTGCACCTGAATGGACATAAAGGGAAATAGGCCCAAGTCCTGTTCTCTGAAATCAAATTGTTTGTGCCCCAGACAGGTGACCAATTGCTGCACCCCATCAAGGATGGAAGTTGAAACTATATTAGGGTAGGACCATTCCTAGGAGAAAGAGACTCCTTTAATGGGCAGCTTTGACACAAGGACCTTGCTGAACTAGGAAAATAAATGCTTAGGAGAGAAATGGGTAGACAGATCACTGCTGATGTACACACTATTGTGTGAGAAGGGAAATAAGATATGGACTACATTAACATTAATAGGAAACTTCACCTGAAATAGTGCCACTTTTTTTCTTAACCAACTAAATAGGGAAACCCAAAGATGTTTCTTTTCTGTGTTAAATCTTACAACACTCGCTAACATTCCCTGAGGCTCCTCAGAAACCAGATCTTGCTGACCACTGGCAGAGCCATTTCTGTCCCCAAAATGGATACTTTGCCTTGTGTGCATGTGAGAATGAAACTTTCCCAATTCAGAGAATGCAATGAAGCTTTTCTAATTCAGAGAATTCTATTGAAGACAAAGAATAATAGATATAGAAAGGTTCCCTGGAGAAATTGTAAGAAGTAGAGGAAGTCCCAAAACCTGGCCAGAAATCAGCTGTAACCTGAAATCTCCCCCTGCCCCTGCCCCTGGGGCTGAGCCCTATGGTATGTGGGTCTTGAGCACCCCCAGTAGGCCAGATTCCTCCTTGTATGGGCAAGTTTTTGTCTGGGCTGACACTGACTTCCCTTCACTGTGTCTGTAGCACAGTAATACAAGGCCATATCCTCAGTCCTCAGGTTAGTCATTTGCAGATAGAGCTGATTCTTGGTGTTGTCCCTTGATGTGATGAATCTTCCCTTCACAGAGACTGCATAGTGTTTGTACTAACAGTGCCAGTGCTAATGTGTGAGAGCCACTCTGGTTCCTTCTCTGGGGCCTGACGGACCCAGCTCATCCAGAATTTACTGAAGATGAATACAAGGCTGTTCAGGAGAGTCTCAAAGACCCCCTAAGCTTGGTCAATTCTCCACCAGCCTCCAACAGCTGCACCACACATTGGACACCTATAATCAAAGAAAGTAAAATTTAAATCTCAGAGACAACACTGACAAACACAGCCCTCTACCTCCCCACATACATGGACTCATTCAATCAAACATACAGTATCATCCCCAGTTTTGCCATAATATTACCATGGAGAACTGACAAAAGAAAAGCCCAGCTAAGGAAATACTTCATGGTTCTTCTTCCTTTGTTCTGTGCACAGCAGGGGAGAACTCAACCAACCAGGGTGGGGTCTCCAATCTCTGACCTGCAAGGACTAGGACTAGGCTTGTTTTAGGACCTGAAGGAGGTGCCCAGTTTGCATGTGAGGCTCCTCATAGGCCACATCACTTCCCTCCATGAATACGAATTTTTTTCTTATTCTGCAGTCTCTACATCCAGAGCTCACCTTGAAAACAGTCATTGAGAATTCCTATGATGTAGAGTTCATGGGAAAGTATTTCAGTCCTAGATCAGTAGCCTGTTTTCTCTCCCACCTCCTTGAAAATAACTGTACATAGTGGATGTATTCTTTAATGGAAGTAATGTGGGCCAGCATTCTATTGAACCAGAGTCCTGGGAATTATTCCTGATAACTATGGTATTGTGGTCCCAGAACACGACCCTCCCCTCTCCTCAGAGTATCCCAGGTGTAGGTACCATGTGAGATTAAGTGACATTGTCCAGACTTCTGTGTTGGTGTCACCATGCTGTACTGATGGATGACGGTGTTTCCTCCTTCTCCGATCTCCTGGATGCAGGAAGCAGGAAATTTAGGCTCTGGATATGTGGGTCATAGCCAGAACAGCTTAAATGTGAAATTCCCTAGGTAACTGTGTCCCAAAGATAAAATAGTTGTTGGCTGGACATCTTCTGCAGCCACAAGGCAATCTTCCTCTGGGTTTCCAGGGAAGGTCGAGGTCCTGGAGGATCACACTCACCATGCACATGCCACATTCCATGCATGGGAAGAGGACCCTTGGAGCACACACAGGACCTGATTTGGTTTTGTGCTTGCATTACAAAGGGATAAACTGTCTACAGAAGAAAAATGATCTTCTACTAGTGTACATTTCTATGAATATTGGGCAGAAATTTTCAAGCTCTGCACTATTGACATTGCACACCAGGTAAAGCTTTGCTTTGTAGAGATGCATTGTAGAAGGTGTAGCAGCCTCCCAGGACTCGCTGCAGTAGATCCTGACCATACATTTCTCCAGCTCTGAACACAAAAATATCCCAAGGCCCTGTGAAATGTCTCTGGATGGGGTGAATTCCCCTGGTAATCAATGGCCTCCCTTATTGGCATGTAATCAATTTCTCAGGTTACTCAACATTTAGGAAATAACCACAATCGGGGAAAAGTTAGAAAAGACTCAGAGTCCCTTTTAAGTTTGGTTCAGAACTGAGGTTCAACAGGAATGTAATTTACACCTTGAAATGTTCCTAAATTAAAGATTATGATATTATATGGATATCACAAAGAGAGGATCCATCAAGAAAGAAGTTGAGGTTTCCAGCCTACCTAGGATGAAACAATTCCTGAAATAAAATTGTCTAAGTTAAAAAAAAGGGAAATTTCAAAAATCCTGCACATTCCCTTCTGGAGATGATAGGGATAAACAGGCAACATGGACTTCCGTGAATATAATATCTGATGTTCTGACTCAGGAAAGAGTAGCTTTGCTTGGAGGGCCCTGAGTGGGGTAAGCCCAGCTTCTGAAATGAAAATCCCTCCCAGCATCCACTGCACATGCAGCTGAGTTGTGAAACTGTTCTTGGTGGGTTTGTCAGTCCCATCCTGACAACCTTCCAGGAAGTTTATGTCTGGTGTCCCAATGCTGTCTAATAATTGTGTCTCCAGAGAGGAGGGAAGTAGCACTGCTATGTTCTTGGAAGTCAAAGAGCTCAGCCTCAGGGATAACTGGTTTTGGGATATGTCAGCAGATATGGAGATGTGGCCCAATGTACAGGGAACATTATCTGTATTCTAAAATGATTATACTAAGTATACCTCAGTCATTTTAGCCCCCTTCCTGGAGTCTGGAAGACACAGTTCTTATTAGAACCAATGGAAGTGGAATAGCAAAGACATACAGATAAGGGAGAGGCTCTGTAAGGGCTCCTTATTCCTGGACTCAATTCCTGAAGTTGGACCTAGGAAAGGTCACCTGAAACAATAAGAAATACAAAGTCATATGCTCAGATTTATAACTTAGAAACAGAGTGAGTCACATGATTGGATATATCATCTCCACTAACTTAATGTCTGAAATCCCTGGGATACCCACATCTTGAATTGCCATACTACTTTCTGTTACTTAATTTCTGAATAAACAAGTAGCTGGTATTTTGGTAGAAATTGTTATGAATCTGTGGACCAATTGGGTGGCAATGCCATTTTAAGAATGTTAAGTCTTCCAATCCTTGAACACTTGATGACTATCCAACTACTTGAGTCTACATTAATTTCTTTCAACAACATTTTTAAAATAGATTTATTTAAAAATCATTGAAAAGTGCTTCACATTTTTGGCTGCATATATTCCTAGCTCTTATATTCTTTATGTTGCCATAGTAAATATTATTTCTTATTTTATGCCAAGGTTATTTGCAAGTTTGTAGAAATACATTTGGCTTTAATATTTTGATCTTGTATCCTCCTTTTTTACAGAACTTGTCCATTTCATTATAGTTTTTAACCTGTTTGTGAATGTGTATGTTCCTTAAGATTGTCCTTTACAAGATTGTTATTTGTGAAAATGAATAATGATAGTTATATGCCTTCCTTCCCATGAACTGTATATCTTTTTCACATTTCCTATTTTTTTTTTTTGGTTCTGGGATATACTTATTTATTTTTTTAAATGTTACATTGTTACATTAAAAAAATATAAGATATAAGAGATTCACATATACCCCCAATCGCCTCTCATCCCACTTCTCCCATGTCAACAATATCTTTCATCATTGTGGCACATTCATTTCATTTGGTGAATACATTTTGAAGCTCTGATGTACTGCATGGATAATAGTTTACATAGTAGTTTACACTCTCCCCCAGTACATTCAGTGGGTTATGGAAGGATATATAATGGCCAGCATCTGTCTCTGCAATATCATTTAGGACAACTCCAGGGCCCAAAAATTCCCCAACATCACATTTCTTTTTCCCTCTCCCTGCCCTCAGCAAACACCGTGGCCATTTTCTCCACATCAATACTACAATTTCTTCCAATACTAGTCACAATAGTTCTATAGTAGAATATCAGTAAGTCTACTCTAATCCATATATTATTCCTTCATCAAGTCTACTCTAATCCATATATTATTCCTTCATCCTGTGAAATTCAAGAAAAATGTAACAATAAATACTCTCTACCCAAGTGATTAGTATTTTTTCCCTTTTATACAGAAATCCTTTCACTCTCCCAAGTTCCCCAAATATTCCTTCCCCACTAAGCCCAGGAAGCAGCAGCCCTTGGCACTTGCAGCTTCTGGGATTAGACATCAATAGGAGCAGTTGGAGCCTTCCTCACTCCCTAGCAGAAGGCCTCTCTCCTCTTTCAAGGGAGGGCTTGGGGCTGAAAGAAGGCAAGACTCGCTCACTCTCTAGCTCTGAGCAGCTGTCAGAAGAAGTGCTAGAGCTGACACAAAGGCTGACTCTAGAGCTGCCTCTAAACCTTGAGCTGCCTCAAACCAGGGACTGCATCTGGTTTCAGGGGTGGTGCTAGGGAACTCCAGTTCAAGGGCTGCATGCAGGCTTGGCTGTGGAGATGGTGCTTGAGCTCCAAGTGGAGAAAAGATCACCCACATGACTGCCATCCCATTATCCCTTCAAAGACACAAAATATTCCACTACCCTTGAGGAACCCAAGCTGAAATACCCCACTCTAGGAAATCCACACAGACTTCAGTCCACAAGGTGAATAGCCTGAGGTTACTATTTGTTCCTGGCCAACACAAACCTCAACAAGCTCATCTCTGTACCCTGTCACCTCTATCACCTGCTCACAGGCACAAACCACCAGTCCTGCTAGCCTGCTAGCATTCTGACTTTGCCTGTGTGGACTTTGCCTGCTCTTGTTAGATAAGAAGATAGACAACCTGATCCAGCTCTGATCCAGGCAGATTGAGCCATATGTAGGACACCAACACACTGAGGCTGGGAAAGTCCAGGGTCTGACAGAAATCCTGAGAATTCATAAAGCTAGTTTCTCAAGATGGAGTAGATGGACCTAGGGGTTGTCAGGTGGTAAAAAGTGTCAGAGGACTGGTCCTTTCTTCTACGATGAGCAAATGTGTAGGGACTTGGTACCAGTGCCTGACCCTGACCTTCAGAAGGCCAGCTCCATCCCACACATGAACACCAATTCTACTCTGGTTATCCTGATATTACAGGCATGGCCACTGAGCATAGGGCTAGCAAAAAGTATTGATTTTAGGGGCTCTAATTCACTAACCTTATCATCTCTGCCCTTCTTCAGGGGAAGACTGACATACTCCTTAGTCCCTCTCCTCACAGTAACAACAAATCAATGAAGGCAGAGAGGGGCTGTGTCTGCTCTGCTCATTGCACTGTTCTCCACAAATAACTGATGGCTATGACAAGCAGAATCTGTCCTCATGCCTCAGCTCTCAGTGACACTTTGTGTACCTTAACACAATGTGTTAGGTACGATGTGCTACATTGTACGGTGTGCCTTGTGTGGGTCTCTGCTTCCCACTGAGATTATTCTCCTGACAGGTGGAAACAAAGCCATCCTCAGCCTTCATGCAGCTGTGTACCCTCACTGAGGGGTGGAGGAAGATTTTTGAGTGGTTGCTCACCACACTTCCCTTTCTAGCCCCTTGATCATGGGATGGGGAAGGCTGGGAGGGGCAAGAGCTGAGTATGGATTCTGGTGGGAATGGATTTTTTACATGACTGTCCCTGAGATCCCAGACCCCTTTTGCTCCCCTGGCTTCCCAAGGGCCCACCCACAGCTCTCTCTCTAACATTGTTCCTCCTACAGGGTGAAATCCCCAGGCTTCAATCCTCCAGCAGGATAATCAGATATGTGGGACCCAGGGTTCAGCCCAGCCCTTCCTGATCCACAAAGCCCAATTAACACTGTTCACCACTGTCCTGTGGGAAACAAGGGACCCCCCGACTTGACCCAAGTCTACTCACTTTTTCAGTTGTTCCAGGAGCCCATCATCCCTTTCATTATTCAGGACAATGTGTTCATATCTAGAGGAAGCTGGGTGACATTTCCTCTAATGTCCTGTGTACACTACCTGCTTTTGTTGAGTATTGTTACTGTCTGATTCCCAACTAGAACGGCAATTGGGCAGTCAGGGAGTTTTGTCTCTTTTTTTGAATGACTTATGCTTAGTGTTTCCAAAATGCCAGAAAATAGTAGGCACTATATGTATATATTTATAGAAGGTAGGGGCCCCAACTAGCACCTTCAAAATAACTGAGAGTACCTGGGCCACTTCTGCCAGTACCTAGCAACCCTTGTTTGAACTGCACCAATTAAGGGAAAGTCTTGTATGAAAACTTAATTCTTCTTTACCAATATGCAAATAGCTTTGACCATGGCCACAGTGTCACAGAGGGGTGAGTCAGAGTGCTTCTTCACAGGAAAGAGGAAAACAGTAAATACGAAAAAGCAAAGCACCCCAACAGCCCTTAACCCAGAGCCAGGCATTTGTTGAATACATTCCATGGCTTATCCCATTTAATCCTGACAATAAACCTTTGATATTTGTCATCTCTCTATCACACTTCAGAGAGGAGCTAACTGAGGCTCAAAAAAAGTGAAGGGATATTCCAAAGACTCACTGTTTGTGACAGAGTCAGGGCTGTGGAGACATGAGGTGCTTACCATGTGAAGATCAGATTGAGGACCTGTTGGTGGGTGGCCAAGTCTCTGTGGCTGTATAAGAAGTTGGTAATGAAAGACAAGTCTCCACCCTGGAAGTAGGCACCAGTATCCCACCAACTTCTCCAGCCTGCCCTGCTTTGTCTTATTCTACCACACAAGTCTTAGCTAAATCAAAGCTAGCTCATTTGCACACTGACGTTGGGACAAAGGAGGGACATGTGATTCCATTTGCTGTCTGACACAAGATTGACAAAATAAAAAAATGATACCCATGGCTGGCAGAATGCAGACTTTTGGTGATAACAGAAACAGCCCTTTTTAAAAATTTTTCTGGCTCTAGTTACTATGGTTTTATGTATGCACACCCTTCAACCCAGCAACCCCACTCCTGGGGTGCTATATTGAGTTTATGAAGAGCATTACAATAATAAAAGGCACATATGGTGTCTCCTTCAGCACTGTTGAAATGGCAACAGAAAGGAATCAAGTTCCATCAGCAGTAAGAGGCTATCTCTGTGGTAAGAGGCCTCTCTTATAGTACATCACACAGCCCAGTCACCTGGCCTGGAGGTGTCCCAGTGAAATATTCCTCAGCATGGCAGGTTACAGAGACATAGTATAGTATTATCTGAAAACCCTATTATCATAAATACATTCCTGTTAAATGTGATTAGTAAGATTGGGGAAAGTATGGAAGGACAATCAAGCACAGCATACCTGGGTTTGGGTGATTAACTTAATCAAAAGTGTAGCAAAATGCAAAGACACTCATGGTCTAACCTGCAGTGAAAACACAATAAAAGCCCATTTTCTGATATTTCTATAAATATAGGAAAAGTGACTTTATACCTGGCCAGGGCAGGGACTGAGCCATGGGAATTGGGGAATGATGTAAGCCCAGATACCTTTCAGAGTGGGACCATGGATCAATAATCAGGAAAGCCCTGGTAGGGGGCCTGGGGACTTATCACAGTGGAGTCTGGGGATTACTCTTTGACTGTCTTTGTCCCTGTGTGTAGAGACCATTCTCCACATACTGTTACCTCAAGGCTGCATTGACACTTGTTGGCAGTGTGCTCCACCTCATCCTTGCCTGTGGAGGTGGTGTAGATGACTCTGTTGTCCAGTTCCTCACCAATTTGCTGGTGGAGGTCTATGAATACAGTGTTCCACAGCCAAGTCAAGAGGCATCAGACCACAGACCATTGGCACAGGGGAGACGACAGCTTATGATGTTCTGCTACATTCATTAGGAAGAGAAATATTTCTGCACAAATTTCTAGCTCATGATGAAAGGAAATGACAGTTGTGAATGAATGAACATCTAAGCAGATAATCACCATCCTTACATTCCTTTCCTTGTCCTGGCAGCTTTGTTCTGGCTGTGAACATTATATGCCCACCAACTTCCATCTCCCCCAAAATGTGATCCTGCCAGAGCCTGTCAACTCATCATTCCCTCCCCTCCACATACACATGCTGAGAATGGAAATTGTTGTTAGTCTGCCCAGAAAGATCAGAAGTATTCACATTGTCCTCATTCCCCTACTCTGTGTCATCCTGTGTTAAGTTTGGGTATCTCCTGCTAAAGGGCCAGTCTTCTGGGGAAGAGTTTAGGCAAAGTCTGTAGCGCTGGAAATGTTCTCATGTCAGGTTTTCCTGAGGCAAGAGACTTGGGAAATAGGCAAACAAGAAGACATCTTGTTCTTTCAAGTGACTGCTCAAGTGAGCTGGGTAGAGGGCTGTCTCTAGATTTAGTGTTCCTGGTTACCAGGGTTCCAAGTTCTATTGGGTTACATCTCCAAGGAAGTGAAGTTACCTCCTGGGATCTCTTTACCTCTTCATCCTCCTTTGATAAAACCTGAACTAAGACTCCTCTGGGATTCTGATTCTTCACTCTCCTCTCACATCTCATTTATGAATCTACAGTTACTTTAACAGTCATCTCTGCAGGTCATGATGCATTCATTAAAACTTAATAGTGAATTAATTGTATTGAATTAAATTAAATAGGGATATTAAGAACATATATCCTTTCCTTGACATTTATCTTAGTTTTATAGCATTTAGTTTCTCACCATTAGTATGATAATATCTATATCATTTTGCTAATGCTGCTATGCTAAAGGAAAGTGCTATACTATTGCTGGTTCATTACATGTATTGTTATGAATGTATTTCTCATTATTGAGTGCCCATTCAGTATTTTTAACTGTGTATTTTAATTTTTATAATCTATTAAAATTGTTAATTATACTGGTTTTACTTTACATATTATGTATCTTTCATACCAATTTAGGATTAAGCTATCTATTGATACATTCACATGAGGGTTTTGTTTTTTTTTCTGTTGCAAAATAGCTCTCTATCTTTTGGCAATACAAACTAGCCTAGTATCAATTTTCTCGGATATAATCATAGCCACACCAGCTTTAATAAGATTAGTGATTCCACATAGTAACAGAGGATTTGTAAACTATCCTGCCTGCACTGGAGACACTTGGGAATATAGAAATAAAAAGGAAATAAATGACCCAGGTAAATCCTGTCAATTTTTTATTTGAACTCCTCATGACATTTACTGTCAGACAGATA
Organism: Dasypus novemcinctus; assembly: GCF_030445035.2. Classification (NCBI taxonomy): domain Eukaryota; kingdom Metazoa; phylum Chordata; class Mammalia; order Cingulata; family Dasypodidae; genus Dasypus; species Dasypus novemcinctus. The sequence continues at coordinate 55,612,454 of NC_080691.1, read as the reverse complement.
ATGGACACAAGTGTTCCTTGGAAAGTTTTCAGTAAGATACGGTGGAGATTTTTAGTTCACTTATGATAAGTAAACTTTACATATTTTGAATTACTCAGTCATGGCCTAAAGTAACATCACCCTTATACTAATACATTTTTGTGTATGTAGAAATACATCCTGAAGTGTCTATGAAACTCTTTTGTGTAGCCCTTGGATTCACCTTCCATTCCTGCTGATGGAGTAGATTTTTAGGCTCCAGTGTAGAGGCTGGACTGGGTGGACAAATCAATGATACTAGCAGTGCTACTTATATCAGAGAGTTCACGAAAAGCCACTTCTCCAACTACAGATAAAACACGATGAGCATGCAGTATCCGCAGTCTGAGAGCTGAAGATATGGCCTTCTTTCACTGTGGGAGAGACACAGTGAGGGTTGAGAATGTGAGCCCAGGCACAAACCTACCCTGAAGGAAGGAAGAAGGTTCTGGGCTGCAGGGGACACTTAACTTTGTGTTCAGCACCAGGAGCAGGTGAAAATTGGAGAGTAAGGGCTAGTTTCTCTTAAGGTCTTGCTTTGCTCTCAATGTAGCAGATGCCTTCAGGGAATCTCACTAGAATTATAACTATATGCTTATCACAGTCATCTCTTAACTCAGAATTTTTTTTTATTTTCAGAAAAATTCCCACATGTCCAAAATGCAGATTTCTACTTACTGAGTCACAAATGATTTTGTCAATGTTCATCATGACCAGAGTTCTGGGGAAACTCAGGGAAAACTGTGAAAAGTTCCCCATTTAGATTCAGGACAGAGAAAACTTTGGGATTCTCTGGTTTGTACACTCTTTGACATTCAGATTAAAACTAATTTTGTGCCTATGCCAAGGTTAGTTTTCCATAGAACATAAAGCGCTTTGCTTAATAACATCTCATCTGTCACTCAAAAGAGTACACATCCAACTCACCAATATCTTGTTTGCTTCTTTTACTGCAAATCCATTTTCTTTCTCCTCGGTGTTTATTCTTACATCTTACCTTCCATTTTCTGCAAGTCATCAAGGTTCGATGTGGTATCCATGTTCTAAACCCCAGGTTTCTGGCACTTTCTGAACTCAGGATGTGGCTCAGGCTATGGCTCCTGCAGGTATGTGGGAAAGGCTGAGTGGACTTCATCATTCACCATTGACTGGAACTATCCCTTCTTTCCTCTGGACCTAGTCTAATTTTTAAAATACAATGGATGATTAATAGAAAAGATGATCAATTATGATCAAAATGGCCTGTGAATGTAAACTTGTTCTCTTGTGATGATCATATTGTTCCATCATCACCTTAGTCAACTGTGGCTTGAGGAAAAGATCCTGATGGCTCCCAGTGGGAAATGAACTCTGGAATATGGTGACCAGATCTTTGTAATGTGTTCTTGCAGCTTGGACATGATGACACAACCCACTGGGAGCTGATTATTGCATAAAGTGACAAACCCCAGGTCATAATTTGTCCACAAACTTCCTGTCTCTTATTTTTACCACTCTTCCTAGGTCTCCTCTTACACTTTTCTCTATCTTCTAAAATGTACACTAGTTATATTTAATAGTTATATATTTATAGGCCTTGGTATTTCTTGAGTACTTTTTTTGAGTTTTCTAAGATGTAAATAAAAATGCTTTTCTTCCCACTTCCTACTTTCTCATCCAAACTATTATTTACTTACTTCTACACATGTCCAAGGAATAGATAACTGGTATTATATTTTCTCTGTAATATTTGCCATTGTTTAATGATTTCAAAAATCTTATCAGAAATACAAAATTCTAAAATTCCTTATATTTTATTATTTATATCCTAACACATACTATGCTTATCTTCATGAGATAAGATATCTTCAAATAAAAAATTTTCTTTCATGAATAGGCAATTTTATTTTGATAATATAAGCGTAATTTATTTTCCATTTCCTCCTATGACATTCTTGAAAAATGTAAGGTTTGTTTGAAGAAAGAGTGTGTGCTATTAGGAGAGAGGATGTGTTACACCCTTGGCTTTCCCAGTGATTCCATCTTTTCAGTGTTCTTCAGTTCAACACTCATGTGATGGCTCTAATAAATGGTTTGAAACCATTTATGCAGGTAGCCTCACCAGTCATCTTACCATGCCTGATCCTACGCTTTACCAGTTTTTTCCTTTCTCATGTTCTACATTCTCTCCACCTCCACATCTCCATTTCAAATGTAACATCTTATTTATAGCTGGCAGGAAAATTTGGTGAAACAATTAACATACTGTAAAGGATAGATTATAGTATCTTAAATTATTTTAGCACAGACACCAAAATGACAGTCAGTAAATTACCGATTCCCATTTTGACAATGAAAGTACGCTGAGGAAAAAAAGTAATGAATTATTTTCACTGTATTGAAACCATGAATTGTTATATTTTATTCCCTTGTAATAGTTGTTGATATCGCTCTTCAAAGTTATCTACAGGGCTGGTTACAGGAGGGTCAAAGGACAACATTGCCTAGGATAAGGACAAGGGGCAAGTGAAGGGGGAGCTCAGGACCACAAACAAAAGGAGTCAGGTTTAGGGATAGATGCGGAGGAAGCAGGAAAGCCTGACCTTACTAGGGGCAGCATCCAATTCACTCACTTTATTCCCTCCCTCTCAAGTAGCACCAAAGGCAAGGTACCTTGACTTCTATTAAGTTCCTCCAAAATTGTGATCCTATTACATACAATACTACACAGGTTTTCAATATATATTAATAAATATATAAGAGAAAAATAGCAAACTTTCACTTTTTATTATTATTTAATCAAAAGAGAATTTCTGATACCATTTATATTTAGCTAATTCCTTCCCTCACCCAAGATGGCTCCCTAGTCTGTTCGTGCATTGTTTTTGTTTGTTGTTTGTGTGCTGTTTGTGCTTTTGTCCATTTTTTTTTCTTTTAAGAACCTGGGACCTCCCATGTGGGAGGCAGGTACTCAACTGTTTGAGCCATATTCCCTCCCCTTAGCTAATACCTTTTAAAAATATTTTTCTTGTAGTACCCACAAAACAATTATAAGCATATTCTATTTTCCCTAAAATTATTTTAAAAATTATATAAATATAATAACTAACTCATTCTAGTTTTCTATGAAGCAGGTATGCTCATGTGAAATAACTTGTCACAGTCTTCCTCCCTGCATATCCACAGGCTTCTAAAGGCAGGATTTAAATGATGGTCCTCACAGGGAGGCCAGGCTTACTCAGAAGTATGTTTGGACCTGAGGTCCCAGTGCAACCTGGGAAGCCAAGCATGAGTCCAAATGACTCCACCCTGCCCTGCCCCTCGTTATGAGAGCCAGCTTTCCCGTTGTTGCCTCTTGTGCTCTGTTTTGCAGATCCCAGTGCACATATAGTGTCCAGGTCAGGGACAGAACACCCAGATCGCAACAATCCCATGTAGCCTGCTGGCTCACTGCCTGTTCTATTCTCTGATCCAAGCTATCTGGGGAACATCTGGGATAAGAGCAACTGGACAGTGGTGTGAAAGCCATTCAGGTGTTCTTGTCACTTCTGAGGCAACATTTGGTCTTTCATGGATTTCTGTGCCCTGAGTACCTTTTTCTCAGTTTCTTTCAACCAAGCTGCATTGGATTTTCTCCAATGTCTTGAGCTGTCTATTTCAGAGTCTGTTATCTACAGATTAAGGGTTTCATTGCTGGGTGGCAGACTTGGCCCAGTGGTTAGGGCATCCATCTACCACATGGGAGGCCCACGGTTCAAACCCCGGACCTCCTTGACCCATGTGGAGCTGGCCCATGCACAGTCCTGATGCACGCAAGGAGTGCCCTGCCATGCAGGGGTGTCCCTTCATAGGGGAGCCCCATGTGCAAGGAGTGCACCCCATAAGGAGAGCCACCTAGTGCAAAAGAAAGTGCAGCTTGAGGAGGAATGGTGCCGCACACATGGAGCACTGACACGATAAGATGACGCATCAAAAAGAAGCACAGATTCCCGTGCCACTGACAACAACAGAAGAGGACAAAGCAGCAAACAGAATAGAGAACAGACAACCTGGGTGGGTGGGGGGAGGGGAGAGAAATAAAAAAAAAAGGGTTTCATTGCTCAGTGAGGAGAGGGGATGTGGTTCTGGATATACTCTCCATGATGGCCTCTGTTTCCTTCATCTTCTATGGAATCCCCATAGTGTCCTTAAGATAAGAGTTTTGTTTGTTTTCAAAATGCAGGTAATTCTTTTTGGTAGTGGATCTAGGGAGGTGATAGTGGTTACATTTCTCCAGTGGATGCACTCCCTCTCCCTAAACACCACTTGAGGAGTGGAATTTTCTTTGCTTTGTACGTATTTTACAGTTTTGTGGTGTTTTTTTGTGGATTCTCCTTAATTCTAGAAGAAAACCCTGCAAGAGAGTAGGGATCTGGCCTCTGGGAGATTCACTGTAGCAACTTTACCAGACTGAGAGCTTAGAAATGTATTAACAATTTCTTGTTTAATCTTCTTACTATCTTCTATGTGAACTAGTGACACCTGCCCAAGCTAGGTTTAAGTTTGGGTCCTATTTTACTTTCTTGGCACCTGTCTCCAGATTTCAGACTTTTCTTTGCTCTGTGACTTCAGTTCTCTGATGTGTTTAATATTTTGAGACTTTACAGTTTTGACAGGTCTCTTGTTTTCGTTATTAGAAAAACAGAAAGATATTTCTTACTGAGCTACATCTCCAATAAATGATGGTTCCTTTTAAATTAATATCTCAGTCCTCAATTTATATTTTTCTGCTTGTATTTTACTATAATCATCAAGGAGAACCCCAGGCCTTCCATGCTTTTCTTGGTAATTTCCTAAGCTAATTATTTAAGGCTGATTTAAAATTCTGCCTTCCATCAGATAACAGAACACAGTTCTGAAAATTCTCCTGGCACCTTATAACGAAGATTGCCTTTCTTTCAACTTCCAATAACAAATTTAAATATTTTAAACTAAGTCCTCAACAGAATAAACTTTAATATTCATATTTCTACCAAGACTTTCTAAAAGTCAATCTAAGCTGATACTATTAAGCACCCCAAATCCTTCAGACCTCTACACATTCCCCATGTCCAAAGCCATTTCCACATCTTTAGCTCTTTGTTACAGAAGCACCCACTTCCCACTGCAAAAACCCTCTTCATTTGCCAGGGCATCTGTAAAAAGTACCACAGGATGGTTGGCTTGCAAAAATGGAAGTTATTGTCTTACAATTTTGAAGACTGGAAGTAAAAAACCAAGATATCAGCAGGGTCGAACTTTCTTCAAAATCTGGAGTTAGCTTGCTGTTAATATATAATATTGCTGAGACCAACTCAGCAATAGTTCTGCATGAAAGGAAGGCAATGCAGAACTGAAGAAAAGGACAGAAAGAAAGACACTAGAGAGGAAACAATGATGGGACCAGGGGACATCACAGATTTTGAAACTGAGAGCCTCAACCCTAGTTTCCACATCGTATTTATTTGAAAGCTAACGAGCAGCTGTTTGCTATGGAAGGCAATTTGCAACATCTTCTACAATAGCAGGAAGCAACTTACAACATCTTTTACGATAACAGGAAGCAACAAATAGGTAAACCAGTTTCCCACAACATAACCCCCTTTTTGTTTTTATAAAGCAACAAGGCAGATTAGGTGGTTTCTTACTGCCTCCTACCCTGAAGGGCTCATTGCATGCTTATTGTTTAAGTAACAATGCCAAACCAGAGAACAGTATTTTATACATAATCCATAATTAAAGCAGATTATACAAACTTTCAACTAGCAGAAGATTTATTTCTCATGGGCTTAATATTTCCTACCAGGAAGATTATATAGGCCAATACTTGATCAAAAATGACCTCATTTCCCCCAGTTTGTTTAGTTTGAGGCATAGGCTATGACAAATTATTGTTACTTCCCCAATTTGAGCTGCGGGGCAGTTGGAAGTTTATCACATAATTTCAATGCCTTCATTGGTTCTGCTTTTAGCATCCTCACTGGACTTGAGGCCACAACTTGGTATGAATTAGCTTAGTTCATCATTGTGAGGACTCATTTTCCAGGCAGAATACAATAGCTCACATGTTATAAGAGTCCCAATACAGTGACTGTAACTGTGAAGCATATCTTGCCCTTCGTTAGTGCAGAGGGAACTGATGTCACAGTCACTGAAGTGAGCATGAAGGACACACATGGATTATGTCCACAAACTGCTGGTGAACAACAGGCAGCTGGAACTGCTGGACTGTGCACCACAAGGTCTGGTACTCATGACATTTGCCTTTCCAGTGGAGCCACTCTGCTGCTTCTCAGGTCTCAGTTATATGGCTCTGGATCTTCATGAGGCATCTGTCTCAACAGTCCTGAGAGGGATGTTACAGGAGTGCGCAGAGACATGACAGACAGTTCCCTGTCACTGCTGGGAGGTGACCCAGATGTTCTTCTACAGATCTCTCCCCCACAAAGGGTGATTCACAACAGTCCATCATTTTTTTAAAATTTATTTTTATTTATTTTTTATTGATTTTGTAAAAATATTGCATTAAAAAAATATATGAGGTCCCATTCAACCCCACCACCCCCACCCCACCACTCCCCACCCAGCAACATTCACTCCCATCATCATGACACATCCATTGCATTTGGTAAGTACATCTCTGGGCATCTCTGCACCTCATGGTCAATGGTCCACATCATGGCCCATATTCTCCCCCATTCCATCCAGTGGGCCCTGGGAGGATTTACAATGTCCGGTGATTGCCCCTGAAGCACCATCCAGGGTGACTCCAAGTCCCAAAGGCGCCTCCACATCTCATCTCTTCCTGCCATTCCCCATACCCATTAGCCACCATGTTCTCTTTTCCCACTCCATCATTTTTGTCTTGCTTTTATTATTTGCAGTCCACCCCTGGATAGGGATGGCAGTCTTCAGAGTAACCAAACACTACTGGGTTAAGCCTTTCATTTTCAGCAGGGCTTCCTATGCTGCACACAATTACTTTTTTATATTGTACTTATTGTCTCTTCCCACAATTGTGACCACAACCCAAGGGGTACTCAAATAGAATTTTGCCTTTGCCACAAACCCCACCTAAAGCCAATATTGGGCTAGCCATATCCAATTCCCAGGCTAAGTCATTATCCACCTTCTCCCCACCTTTTTTTTTTTAATTATTTTTACTTTTTAAAAAATTTTTCAAGGTAGCCTGTTGGAGTTCCTCCTATTCCCATGACAGACCTTTCCCAATTAACACATCTCAATGAAGGATAAAAGATTTTTAGTATTCCAACAATATTACAAATTCTATTAACATGAGAAAACATTGTACTTCATCAATTTCAGCAAAGAGTATAGTTTTGTCTTACCCAATCAAACAACATTTAAGAATTTGATAGAGTAGCAGCACCTTAAAGCTTGTCCGAAAGGTTTGTCTATCCCAGGCCCTTAAGATACCATTGTCTCTGATGATTTTTAGTTGGGTCACTGCCATAGGTTTCTTCTATGCAGCCAGATTCATTGCCATCAGGCCAGGGCAGAAAACCTTGAAGAACTACAAAAACCCATTTTTGACCTATTTACACAGTTTTTGCACATTTTGTATTTATTCAGGATTATTTTACTTTTACAAAACATTATCTCACTAAATGCTACCACAATACATTTACAATTTGCTATGTGCATTTTATTAATCAAGACTTACAACTATAGAGTTCTCATTAACATTTTAAACTTAGGCAATAGTGTAAGCACTTATTAGTAGTAGTATTTTTTAATAGAGTTCTTTTAGAAAATTTTATTTATCAAATTATATCACCATCCGAAGGTATCAAATATATACTGAAAATGAACAATCAAAAAAACCATTACAACACACATTGAAACAATTAACACACACATTGACATTGAACAAACAGATAAACAGAAAAGCAGTCCTTTCTTCCTTTCTTTCTTTTGTTTAATACTTAAGGTAAACCCATTCTAGCCTATAAACCTTTTGTGCACTTAAACACTTTTTGTAGGAATATTAGCAAAGCATACATATCAGGCAAGGATTCACTCCTGATGTAAGATGTAACTGAGCTCTTGGTCAGATGTTGTTTTACTTCTTGACTTTAGAATTTTACCTCACCCCCAGGTGGGTGGTCAAGCTGCTCTAACCTTCAGAATGGGAACCAGCAGTGCAGTATTCAGCATCTGTGTCTCCATCTGCATCACTGGAGGTTCTGGGTTCCAAAACAGATTTAATAATCATCCAAGTGGACCAAATAGTAACAGAGAATGGAATACCTTGTACATGTAATTTTTCTAACTCTTTTCCTATTCTTTCCCAGTCTTCTAATTCTAAACTTCCTACTGCTGGGAACCATGAGCAATATTTTTCCATAATCTGTAAAATTTCTAAAATATGAAACTCACTGACCTTGGCTCCTCCTGCCTTGAGTTGGAGGAGACAGACACATGGGCAATATTTTGTTGAACAGTGTCCTTTTCCCATTGTAACCCTGCTAGAACACCTGAGAATGCCCTTACTCACTGAGGACTTGGAAGGACTTCTAAACCACTTGGGGCTCTGTGTTGTGACAACACCTTAATTTAGCTTGAAGCTCTTCTTCCCCTCAAGTCCTTGTTCGGGCTCCAGTTGCTGAGACAAGCTCAGCAATAGGTCTGCATGAAAGGAAGGCAATGCAGAACTGAAGACATAAAAAGACAGAAAGAAAGACACAAGAGAGGAAACAAAGATGGGACCAGGGGACTTCACAGGTTTTGAAACTGAGAGCCTCAACCCTAGTTTCCACATCATATTTATTTGAAAGCTAATGAGCAGCTGTTTGCTACAGGAAGCAACTTGCAACATTTTCTACAAACTAGCAGGAAGAAACTTGCAACATCTACAATATTGTAATTTACAATAACAGAAAACAGCTGAGACATCGTCTACCATAACAGGAAGCAACTTGCAACATCTTTTACAATAACAGGGAGCAACAAATAAGTAAGCCTCTTACCCACAACATAATGTAATGCTACCTGTCTACTTCTTTCTGACTCCTGACTGAATCCAAACATTCTCTGTTAACAAGGATAAAATCATGTTGTATTATGTCCCATGCTGTTTCCACTTGGCCTCAGTTTAACTAATAAAATCTTTCAAGAGCCTATTTTGACATAGGTTTACATACAGCATACCAAGGGGTGGGATTTGAACATGTTTTACTCCATAACAGCAATTACAGACTTGGGCACTTTCTCTAACTGCTAGACTTAAGACACCTGTAGAGAAAATGCAGTCAACAAGATAAACATTCTTCATATGCAAAAAGACCTCAATAAATTTATAAGTATATAAATAATATAAAGCATGTACTCCAAACATAATGAGTGAAATTAAGAATGAATAAAATGAAAATAAGTAAAATTCACAAATATTTAGAAATTATAAGTGGATACCTAGATTAATCAATGCTAGAGGAGATAAAAAGGAAAATAATAAAATACATTGAAATGAATGAAAATGAAGTACAACAGAGCAAAATTGTGGATGCATATAAAGTAGACCTGAGAGGGATTATGTATTGCTGTAAATGCCTATGTTAAAAAAAATAAACTCTTCTTTAGATAACAGAAAAATGAGGGCAAACTAAACCTAAAATTAAATGAGAGGAGATACTGAAAATTAGAGGAGGAATTAATGAAACAGAGAATACAAATAAATGAAAGCAGCCAAAATTGTTTTTGTGAAAAGATTGAGATCATAAAAATTAATGACTTTTCCTTAAATTTACCAAGGGGAAAAAAAAAGGGTGAGAAGACCAAATTTCTAGAAAAAGGTAGTAGAGAGGATGCATAACTAAAGAATTTAAAGAATTAAAAAATGATTAGAAAGGAATCCTGTCAACAAGAGAATTATGTAATTTAAGTCAAGTGGATAAATTCCCAGAAAGATATGAACCACCAAAATTTACTCAAAGAGAAACAGATAAACAGAAATGGTCTTTAAAAATAAAATGATTCAATTTATTAATAATTTTAAAAATCATATCAACACAATAGTCCAGGTCAATATATTTATAACTGCAAATGTAATTTTTTAAAATAATTTCACCAATGCCACACAGTTCTAAATGTTGTATACTGAAATCTGTTGAAGGAAAGCTCCAGTATTTTTTTTTTTGGTTGTTGTTGTTGTTGTTTCAGTATAACTTGGTTCTAAGTAAATCTTTACAATGTGCATTTCCAAATATATAGTAAAATCACTCTTATAATATCCAAACTATATATATTCAGGGACTTACTTCTATTGCATTGAGTTTAAAGACCAATTTATTTATAGAGTTTATGGAACATTTCTTTATAGAAATGACATTTTGAAATATTTTTTCAATGTATAATTGTGTTATGTCCATCTATTTGATTTGATCCTCTTTATCTCGAAATAGTCCTAAGAGGCTTTAAGAAGAGATATTTAATCTTGTGTTTAGCCTTGACTCCTAGGTATATTTTTATATTTGAAATTTTTTCAAGTGATGACATTTTCCTCCCACTAGCTATGTCCTTCCTCTAGGAAGAAATATAAGTAAATTTTTGTATGCTTATAAATACTGTATTTAGGAGATTTAGTTAAATATTATATTACTTCTCATAGTTTGTCTATACATTTATTTATTTTTTAGGCGGTACTGTTGACTGAAACCAGGACCTCTTACAAGGGAATCAGGTGCTCAACAACTAAGCTACATCTGCTCCAAATAGTTTGTCTATATATATTTTTTATATTTATTGTCTTTGTTTATTTTTTAATGTTATATTCAAAAAATATGATGTCCCTCTATACCCCCTACACCCTCACCCCACTCCTCCCCCATAAAAACAACCTCCTCTAGCATCATGAGACATTTGAGCACTGCTGTGCCTCATGGTCAATGGTCCACACCATAGCCCACATTCTCCCACAGTCCAACCAGTGGGCCATGGGAGGACATACAATGTCCAGGAACTGTCCCTGCAGCACCACCCAGGACAACTTCAACCCCAAAAATGCCCCCACATCACATCTCTTCCTCCCACTCCCTACCCCCAGCAGCCACCATGGCCACTTTCTCCACACCAATGCCACGCATTCTTAGATTACTAATAACAATAGTTCATGAATAGAATATCGGTAAGTCCACTCTAATCCAGACTCTATTCCTCCATCCTGTGGACCTTAGAATGGTTGTGTCCACTCCACATCTATATCAAGAGGGGGCTTATACCCAGGGGACCTGAATCTCTGGACTGACCATGTGATAGCCAGGCCCTGAGCCTCAACAGACTTCAGCTCCTACACTCTGGTTTATTGGACTTACCCCACTCAGCCAACATGGAAGTGAAGAAGGACAACCACCACACCAGGGAGCCAATAGTGCCTACAACTGAAGGCAGGAGGATTTCACCCAGTATCCATGTGGAATCTAAGCCACCTCTTGATATAGATGTGGAGAGGTCACAAACATTCCAAGGTCCACAGTAGGGAGGAATAGAGTATGGATTAGAGTGGACTTACAGATATTCTATTTATGAACTATTGTGGTTAGTAATCAAAGAAAATGTGGCATTGGTGTGGAGAAAGTGGCCATGGTGGCTGCTGGGTGTATGGAGTAGGAGGAAGAGATGAGATGTGAGGGCATTTTTGGGACTTAGAGTTGTCCTGGGTGGTGCTGCAGGGACAGTTACCAGACATTGTATTTCCTCCCATGACCCACTGGGTGGACTGTTGGAGAGTGTGGGTTATGAAGTGGACCATTGACCATGAGATGCAGTGGTGCTCCAAGATGTATTCATCAAATGCAATGAATGTCTTATGATGATAGAGGAGATTGTTGTTATGGGGGGACGAGAGGGGTGAGGGGGTGGAGGGTATATGGGGACCTCATATTTTTTTAATGTAATATTAAAATAATAAAGAAAACACAAAAAACAAAAAACAAACAAAAAAGAGGGGGCTTAGATTCCACATGGATGCTGGATGCAATTCTCCTGCTTTCAGTTGTAGGCACTCTTGGCTTCATGGTGCAGTGGTTGACCTTCACCCCCACCTTAGCTGAGTGGAGTAAGTCCAATAAACCAGAGTGTAAGAGCTGAAGTCTATTGAGGCTCAGGGACTAGCTATCACATGGCCAGTCCAGAGATTCAGGTTCCCGGGGTATACATTAAACTCCAGCACCAACTACAGATCTGGTAAAAGTAACAGGAGAAGCTTGTGAACAAAGATCATTTCTGAGTTCAGCTCCATCACACAGAAACACAAACTCCATAGTAGGGCCAACTGACACAGCACTGAACTCCATCTGCCATGACCATAGAACCTGTGGGTCTCTGTAGCCCTCAGAAGAACCAATACCTGGGGTTGTATCTACTTTATCTGTCTCTGGGACTCTGCTCAGGTGTGCCTAAGGGCAACCCCTCTGATAACCTCCCGGCTCTTTTTGGAGAGTCATAGCCATATAAACTCATTTGTCCTTTCCATTTCCCCCTTTGATTCAGGTCAAAAAGCATTTTTAACTCCTGGTATTATATGTAGATTGAGATATTCTGCTGGTCCGAGTTGACCCTTTTATTCAAAGTCATTTTCTAGTTATATCATTAGCTGCTACTTGGTAGTAATCCCTCAGTGCCAGGGAGGCTCATCCCTGGGAGTCATGTCCCACGCTGGGGGGGAAGGCAACACATTTACATGGTGAGTTTGCCTTTGAGACTGGCCACATTTGAGCAACACAGAGGCTCTCAGGAGGTAACTCTTAGGCACACTGCAGCTCTAGGCCTTGTTCTTATTTCAGGTGCACAGGCTTATAAGCACAGTCATTAGTATCAAGGGCTCATTGTTGGACCTTCCTTCTTTTTTGGTCTTTGCCATTGCACTTGGGGGATTGTTGCTGTTCCTTTAGGGACTGTGATAGAGCTCCCCTGGCTTGGAACTCAGCATTCCCTCAGTTGTTGTTTTTAATTATAACCACTATGAATATATACAAACATTTTTATATACACTGGATATATGCCCTGGAGAACTCCCTGCCAACCATGTGTCCCGTGTCAATAACATCCCACACCAGTATTCCTCCCCTGCCATTGTTGAACCTCTCTGTAATCAAAAACTTCAAAAATGAAGCCCAATATATTGCCAGATTCCATTAATAGTAAAATGGAATATAGTGAAGACTTTAATGATTAGAGATAATTTTAAATCTGTTCTGTATAAGCAGTCATGTCATCTATGAATATTGAGGGATTTATTTTCCTTATCTTTATTAATGTATTTACTTGCTCTCACCTCAATGAAACTGTCAAATAGAATCTGTGTCTGAAGTCATGCCTGGCCATTAACTGTGAAATTCATTCATTGTAAATAGATTTTATTAGATTATCTTTATTTTTATTAGTGATTTTTAAAATATAACCACTTACAATTATATGAAGAAAAAGGAAATCTGATTTTTAAAATATAACCACTTACAATTATATGAAGAAAAAGGAAATCTGGTTATGATAATTTTCTCTTTTAGATACGTATATTTGGTTTCCTAAATTCCTTTGTATTTCTACATCTAATTCCACAAGAGACATAGGTTTGCAAGTTATTTCTCATGGGACAAATTTGCCAGATTTTACCGAATTATTCTTTAAAATGAATTTTCCTTTCATTGCAGTTGCAAGAGAGGGCTCAGCTAATATCCCACCAATTAGGGTCATCAATCCATGTGCATTATTCAAATAGTGTCAAGGGATCTCTCTATTCTTGGCACAAATTATTTATAAATTAAGTGAGACCAGGGACAGCATTATATGGGGGGGGGGGTGATAAGTTTGACAATGGGTATTACCCAGAACCTTTCTCCAGACAAGGACAACATTCTTCACCCACTTCCCACAATGCTCAGATAGCAATGTAGAGAGGCACCTTGGATTGATCTGACCTGGACTTTATTGGACAAGGAGAGATCCTGACATTAGGACTTTGGAAAATATTTTCTGAAGTACTGAATACATGCAAGACATGCATTCCCTTTCTTTCTCACCATTTTGTACTTGTGGGGAGAACAATGATTTATAGCTCAAACTAATCCTTAGACTAGAGTAGGATGTCCATGTCATCTAAGCTAGTTTCTTTTTCAGGTCCTTAGCACCTTTAATTGGTGATGAGTTCACAGCATAAAAGTATCCAGACAATGCCAATTTTGATAAAAGGAAGGGGTGACAGAACAGCTCTGTGCATCAAGTTGCAGGAATCCTTTTCTATCTGCCTTCCCTGGGATCTAGAGGTAGGGAAGAGAGGAGCCCTATTAGCCCACACAGAGAAAGACATGCTAAAGGCACATGCTTATGAAAATCATCTCCTCTCCTTTCCCTTCAGCTGCTGAAGAAGAGCCCACTTGTGCCTCTGTCCTTCCTCAGGGACCACCACCATGGGAACAATGCTGATCTGGGCTTCCCTCGTCATCACTCTCAAAGGTAACCTTCCTCTTGTATCAGGTTCAGCTGTGACTACTCTACCAGGGACTGTTCTGACTCTGGTTCCTCTTTATTTGCAGGGTGCCCTGTGTGAAGTTCAGTTGGTGGAGTCAGGGAGAGATGTGAGAAAGCCTGGAGGTTCTCTGAGCCTCTTTTGCAAAGCATCTGGACTCAAGGGCAGGGACTGAAGTGGGTGGTAGGAGTGAGTAAACCAACGGTAACTCCTCAGTGGTACTCTCCACCAAGGGGGATTCACAATCTCCGGAGACAACCCTACAAGCACACTCTCTCTTAAAATGACCAACCTAAAAGAAGAAGACATGGCTATTACTGTGTGGGACCCACAGTGAGGGGAAGTCAGCTTGAGCCCAGACAAAAACCTCCCTTTAGGGCATGAGAGGGAGCTAGGCTGCAGGGGGCATTCATGACCACCAGAGGGTGCCCAGGGACCTTCTCAGGGGCAGGTGCAGAGTGGAGTGAGTTGCCTCTTAGACCCTGGGGTTTCTTGTTCCTGCCTAGCAAAATCTCCCCGAGGATCCCTTGTGGTTTCTTCCTATTTAACTCCCTGGTTTCTCATCTTATAATGCTCATTGTTGAATCGGGCCTCAATTCAATTTTCAGCGTTTCAATACTTTTATTAGGCTTGTACTATCGATATCTTTCAGAAAGTTGTTGCTGATCAGGGAGTCAAGTAATTTCATTCCAAACCTCAGTCTTGTGCCAAAATTTTTGCTATTCCTATACTCTCTCAGTCATGTCTAATAATGTGATTATATCAAGAGACTAGTGTGCATTAGGATGGTATGCTTCATTCTTCTCTTTTTATCTGTCTTTCCTGGATCTGAAATAAAATTTTAATGGTATGTATCCTCCAGTTATCTTTGGGTCCTGGGGTTTTAGTAATCAGTCTCTCCACAATTCACTTTTCTGTCACGGCCACGGAAGAAGTATCATGCATGGACCATTAATTTTCCTCATTCTCTATACAATGAAACATGTATACATTATCAACTTTGTCTCATGAATCAGCTTCTTGTCTACAGTCTCACTCACCCAGCTCAGTTTGGGTGGGTATCTTTACTCTATAGAATATATTCTAATAGATATGTATATCGCATTGTGATTATCCAATCACCTGTTGTTTGGCAATGGATTCTTTCCTTATTTTGTCAATTTTTAATAATGCCACTGTGGACATTTGTGATCAAAGACCTGTTTGAGTCCCCGATTCCTATTCTATTATATCTAGAAAAGGGATTGCCAGGTCATATCACCAATATGCTTTTTTTTTTACTGCTCAAAGATCCAAAGACACCACCCTGTATTTAGCTATCATAACTCCTAATCACCCTGGTGAGGCAGAGCTTGGATATTATGTAGTTTTTCCGTGGACTATTCTATAAATGGAAATTGGATCAAGGTGGTTGAAAATACTATTGATATTATCCATTTCTACCCTTATTAACTTCCTAATTATTGAACAATTACAAAAGGTGGAGTGTCACAGTCTCCAAATAAAATGTGGATTTGTTTATTTCAATTATCAGTTTCAGGAACTCTTATTTAGAGAACTGACCACTTTTTCTCTATTACTAATAATCTCTAATCTTAATTTTGGATACTACACTTTGCTCAAAATTGATATTGAGACATACACTTTCTTTTTGTCCATGTTTTCAAGGTGTATATATACATATATATACACACACACACAGACACACATCAATCTACCTACCTACACAAATTTTACGTTTTACCATTTGATGCATTTAAATTTAAAGTAGCTTTCTTGTAAGCAACATATAGCTACAATAATCATTTAATGCATCAAATAAAATAGTGATTGTAAAATTAATTAGTATTAATTTTCACTTTTTCTAACTTTGTTGTTGCTATAAATAGAAGAGCAAACTTTTCTCAGATTTCTATATAATCAAACTCAGCAGTAGTTTTTCTATGAAAGCTGAAACCTGGAAAGTTTCTGAGTCCTCATGTACTCGTGAATAGATAAATACCTTTTGTTCTAGGTAACCACTGGAACACCACTCAGCAATAAAATCAATGAATGTCTCGTATCAACTAAAAAGTGTTCAAGGTAAAATATGTATTCTAAGAGATAGAAACTTAACTAAAGTATATACTGTACAAATTCATTTTTTATAAATTTTGGAAGATACAGACTAAATAAAATTTATATCAATTGATGTCTTAGTACAGTGTAGGAAAGGGAATGATTTAGAGAAAGGAATTAAAAATGTAAGTTTAATGGTTAAACACATATGTTATTACTTACCAAACTAGAAACAACAAATATATGCACTTTATTGTATGTAATTTATATCTCAAGAAGGCTGTTGCAAATAAATCAATGCATCTGTGCAAAAGCAGCAATATAAAGACATAATGACATTTGAAATATCAGGGATTCCTACAATTAATCTGCATGAACCCTGGAAGTCTATGTTCTTTAAGTAAAGATTGGAATGTAGCAAAATCACACTATTATTGAGTGGGAGGTTCTGAAGCCTCACATAGAATGTCACATGATGGGCTTTTGCTGGCTCAGGGAGGAGTCCAGTCTAGGAGTGGAGAGCTCAGGCCCAGACACTGGGACTTCCTACCAGATATGAACAACCCAGGTTTGGCCCTACAGCTCTGCCAGAGGGCCCCCAGCCTTAGTATGCTCAGGTGCTCTAATTTAGTCATGGACAAAAACAATGAGTTTTTTTTTCTGACCTGAGTTTTCTTCCTACAATATTTAAAATAATTTTATGGATAACAAAAAATACTGAATATTTGAGTGCACTTGAACGAAAAACTTGCTATGTGTGACATTTTCCTGATCAGGATGTCTTTGTGCCTGGACATGTCCAGTGTGGGGTGCAGATGTTGGAGTCTGGGGAGGTACTTTGTACAGCCAAGAGGGTCTCTGAGACTCCCCTGTGCAGCCTCTGACTCCAAACTCAGTAGTAACTGACCAGACTGGTACTGAAGACTCTCAGAAGGGGTCTGGAATGATGGAATTTAGATGAACTTTGCAGACTCTGTGAAGGCCCAGTTCATGGTCTTAAGAGGCAAGACCTAGAACTATCTGTATCGGCAAATGGAAGGTCTGAGAGTGAAGGATATGTCCTCTTATCACTGACTAAGACAGTAAAAAGAGGCAAGGTCAGCTTAGACACAAACCTCCCTGACAAAGTTGCCACCAGGGGGCACTTAGGACCCACAGCTCAGGATGCCCACTGTCATCTGGAGATTCCTCTAAGGGTCTGTGTGTCCTCCTCTCCCAGGAAACAGGTGTTCTGACCTTTGTTCTGTGTCCCTGAAGATGTTTGGAGAGTTGAACAGCTGAGAGCAGAGTCAGAAGCTTTAATGCCCATAGACTCTGTTGAACCCAGAGGAGCCTGGAAAGGTGCTATAGCTTCATCCCAGCTAAATCAGCCAAACTGACCACAACTGTAGCTCAGCCATCCATGGTCATGAAGCCTGCTGAGGGCAGTTTCTGCTTTCTCACCTCAGATCAGCCCACATTTCCAGCTCTTAAACAGAAGACTTAGATATGCCCTGTTAATCTGTCTCATCCTGCCTCTGTTAACTATATACAGATATTGAGGTTATTTGCTATGTAATTCACTTGACTAATACTGAAGAGTCAGGTTGCAGTATGCTGCTTTCAAGGCTGTGTTCCTGAAATGGTTATGGAAAAAGGGATTTTAGAAACAACAGGATCAAAATTGGTCAATATGCAGGTGAGGTCACTGAGGCTGAGGGACCTCACCTGCCCCAGCGACACAGGTGTGACATGCCAAGGGCAGGACATGGGCAGGTGTCCCTTGTTCAATTGTGCAGGACAGAGGTGAGAACAGAGGTGTGGCTCACATAGGCTCCCACATTCTGGTTCCTGGGGTGATGCCAACACTAATAACTGTTGACAGTAGTAAATAGCTCTGGGTTCCTACCCTAAAATTAACAAAGTTTATGCTCTGATACCTATTATGTGTCTTCTCACATGGAAGTTCATAGGTATAAGGTAAAATTCTTAGGGCTACAGGGGAAGAAGGGATGGAGCTCTGCTGGGCTCTGTCCCTCTGACTTCTATGATCTCAGCCATGACCCCAGCTTCAGTGTCTCAGGCCTCAGGAGGGCTGCTCCAGGTGATAGTGAAGGCGCTTGACTCCTGGGAACGGAGTTACCTGTAGCCATTGTGACCACATCCCTCCTGCAAACGATTCACTTTGCTGCTATCATGACTAGAAGCTGCATGTTATTTCCCCAGATGTAGTGGGAAATATTTTCACTGTATTAAAACTTCACTTGTGGGAAGAAGACTTGGCCCAGTGAATAGGGTGTTTGCCTACCACATGGGAGGTCCCCAGTTCAAACCTGGGAGCTGGCCCATGTGCAGTGCTGATGTGCACAAGGAAAGTCATGCCACACAGGGGTGCCCCCGAAGAGGAGTTCCCCCGTAAGGAGAGCTGCCCAGTGCAAAAGAAAGTGCAGCCTGCCCAAGAATGGCACCACACACACAGAGAGCTGAAGCAGCAAGATGATGCAACAAAAGAGACACAGATTCCCATGCAGCTGACAACAAGAGAAGCAGACAAAAGGAAGAATACGCAGCAAATGGGCACAGAGAACAGACAACTGGGGTGGGGGGTGAAGGGGAGAGAATAAAATAAAATAATAAATAAATAAATCTTTTAAAAAAACGAAAACTTGTACTGTCAGAGAAAGGAGGAGGTGGGCTTTTCTGAGATCCATGACTGAATTTTTAAGACTTGTGTAACAAAGAATCACTAATTAGAAGACCCCTTAATACAATATAAATGCATTGTCTTGCAGTACTGCAGTCTATGAATCTGTAGTCTTTAGGGGAGAATACTTCACATCCTCCTCCTTGCTTCTGTTATTTTGCCCAAAATCCTGGACCAGCAGTTCCTAACTCAGTCATCATATAGTGACTTCTTTCAGTCTTGTCTGTGCCCAATTCTTTCCTTCTATCAGTGACAAAAATCATGTTGGATTAGGGCCCAATGTAATTCGTTTGATCTCCCCTTAACTAATAACATCTTTAAGGAAGTTATTTCTAAACAAGGTCACATTCACAGCACTAGCATTAGGACTTGAACATATATTTTGGGAGACAGAATTCAGTCAATAAGGCTGATCTAACAAATCGGAGTGTTGATGACCCCCTACTGGCTGTCTCTAATTGTAATAAAAGGAAGGTTTATGTTCCTTAAAGTCTTACCTAAGGAGAGTGTCCTAAGGTGCAGGATGCCCCTGCAAACTCAGTTACATACAGGGAATAAACAGGTTGTTACTGCTAGGAATGATAAACTGCATGAGAGGTTGACTTGAGCAATTTTAATTCTATGATAATTACTGAGTTGCTTTATCAAAGTCCTTTCCTAAGTTGAAATATTCACACACATTAAGTGAGTTAAATTCATTCTGAATTATGGCATATATTGGATGGGATGCAATTTGTCTGAATTCAGTGTGTTACATTTAGCTGCTGCTTCAAAGCTGCTTCAAAACTTTAGAATATCCAATAAAAATCAAATAACAGAAGATATACATGGATAAGAATATTTATTAAGCAGATTATTGGCTGTGTATTTGTGTTAAGTATTTGATAAATTATGTTTATCCATTAGAGTGGAAACACACTGACAATATTATCCATGACATCCCTGTTCCTTGGCTGCATCACTCTATTATCACCTCCTTCAGGAAATATTCATGGCCTAGATAAAGAAATCCCTGTACTTAGTGAAGTGGACCTCAGGGAGTGGACTGTGTTCTCCTAGGGACCAACCGGCATCCTCCTCACAGAGGAAACCCAGAGACAAGGAACTCCCCTACCCCCTTTCAGCTTTAAATAAAAAGTTCTTCCCACATGCAAATCACCACATGGGTCAACTGATGAAGACACAGCACACATGGACTTAAATTCAGGACCTCCTGAAAATGGAAAATATTGTCTGCAACTCATGGGCCTCATACAAAGGAACATGAAATCCTTGTGGTTCTTCCTTTTTCTGGTGGCAGCTCCCAGATGTGAGTACCTCAGGATTCAGACATGAAGGTAATGGGGATGATGCCTCAGAGCACATGGCTGACTTTTCTCCTTGTCCTCAGGTATCCTGTCCCAGGTGCAGTTGAAGGAGTCAGGCCCAGGACTGCTGAAGCCCTCACAGACCCTGTCCCTCACCTGCTCTGTCTCTGGATTCTCCATCACAACCAGTGGTTACTGCTGGGTTTGGATCCGTCAGCCTCCAGGGAAGGGGCTGCAGTGGTTGTCAAGAATATGCTATGATGGTAGCACTAACTACGATCCATCCCTCAAGAGCCGACTCTCCACCTCGAGAGACACATCCAAGAACCAGTTCTCTGTGCAGCTGACCTCCGTGACTGCTGAGGACACAGCTGTGTATTACTGTGCAAGACACACAGTGAGGGGAAGTCAGGGTGAGGCAAGACACAAACCTCCTCATGCAGATAGAAGCTGACAGCAGGGAGTGCTCATGGGCCACCCACAGCAAAGACTCAATTTCAAGGAGGTTTGTGGAAACTGCAGGTTCCTGTAATAATATGTTTCTCTTTCTTACTTATAAACATTCAATCTCTAGGGATCCTTCACTACATCTATTCTAAGAATGTCATTATGTTTCCATGTTTCTAAGACAGAAAATATATTTGCAATTATATTTTTATATTATATGATAATTTATACACACATATTAGGAGTTTTCATTATTTTGTTTTTTTAGATTAGCCTGGAAGTGTGAAACAGCTTTTTTTCTTGACATCATGCGATTAATTCCAGTTTCTAATTCTATGTCCTGATTGTGCCCTGGCAAAACATCATCATCATCATCATCATCATCATCATCATAATAATACTTTTGAATTTCCATGTTTGTTTAGTCAATGTTGGAACAAATTATTTCATGGTAGAATAATTTTATCTGAATTGAAAAGTGAAGATCCTGCTTTCTTTCCCAATATATATATACATATATCATTTCTCTGCCAGCTATTCAGTATTATTTACACCCTAGCTCAGCTCACCACCACAAGGTACAGTCCCATGACCTCAGGGTAAAGGAACAGAAAAAAGATGCAGGCTGGCTTGATCCTAGGCTGCATTGT
This sequence comes from Dasypus novemcinctus, assembly GCF_030445035.2. Taxonomy (NCBI): domain Eukaryota; kingdom Metazoa; phylum Chordata; class Mammalia; order Cingulata; family Dasypodidae; genus Dasypus; species Dasypus novemcinctus. Next base: position 55,590,812 of record NC_080691.1, on the reverse strand, counting down.
CCAGGGGTCTTATCTTGTTTTTTCCATCATAGGCAGGGCTTATTGTGGCTGTAAATGATCCAAATGAAAAGCCAAGTGACTATGAGAGGTCAGCTAGTCTGATGAACTTGAAACAACTGCCCGTTTCTTACTGCTGGTGGATGCCTCAGAGCCTCCTCTACTGTCAGAAGCCCTGGAAAGTTCTTCCTGAGCTAGCACCTGTGAGGAAGGTATGCAACTCTCCTCAGAGAAATGAGAAGAAGAAATGCAGGACAGGGTTTTTTGAGCCCTAGTTTCTTTGCTGACAGGCTGGCTTCTTCCTCAGGAGAGGCTCAGGCTTACTTGCCTCACTCATTCCCTGGAACTGGACTCTGAAAGCTGGACTTGTGCTGTCCCTTGAGGAGCTCTGTATTTCTAGGGTGGACCCAGACCTAGGAGATATGAGCCCTGAAGAATGATACCTAGATTAGAATTAAGTAAGACAGCAATAGACAGAAGAGGAAGGTCCTGTGATTAGTGTCCAGTCTTACATTCTTGTACCCAAGGGACCTGATATCCTTGCCATTGGGTGAGCTCCAGGAATGCCATGATACTAGTTAGGTGGCTGGTTTCCAAGGAGGTATTGTACTCATTCTGTATTGTGTTAGTGGAGGTGGAGATATGAATATCAAAATGTAATAGACATGAGATTATCCTAATATGATCTGTGAGGCAACGTTGTAGAATTTTCAGAAAGTTTGATAGATCCAGCCCTCTCCTCGCTGAGGTTCAACTCTGACTCGACTATGTACCTTTACATTGCAAAATCTGAGGATATGAGTTTCAGACATGCTGTGTAATACCGAACAGTTACACAACTGTTGTTAATATGTGTATTGTATACTTTCTTTTTGCCCCTGGGTAATCTGCATTCTTTTTTTTAACCTTTAATTTAATTTTTATTTTTTTATTTTTTATGAGATACTGGGGATTAAACCCAGGTCCTCATATATTATGAGAAGCAGGCATTAAACCAACTGAGCTACTGCTGCTACTAATTTTTATTTTTCTAAGAGAAGTTATGAGCTTACAAAAAATCATGCATAATGTAGAGTTCCATGCATCACTCCTCCTCCCATTCTTTACATTGTTGTGGAGTATTTGTTACAGATTATGAAAGAGCATCATCAAACTATTTCCACTCACTATGGTGCACAGATGTATATATTCCTTTTAATGTGTCCTTCCCTACATTTTTCACTGACAGTTGTATTAATTTAATTAGTTAAGCATAAGAGCCTCAATGCCCACAAAGATGTATGGGTTAAGAACCACATGCAATGGGAGCAGCAGGAATCCAGAATGTGGAAGTGGTTCTGGGAAAGTTGAGGGCCTTCATGGCTTCCTCTAAACTCCAGTTCCAGGGAAGATACAGATGCATAAAGAAGCTGCTCATATCTGTACTGTGAGTAGGAAAACATAAGAAAAAAACTTTCTTCACAGTTAGAAATATTAATTTCCAACAGAGAAACAAACTGTACAAATTCTGCTCGCAGCTACATCATCCAATATTGTTCCCTTTATAGAAAGGTGGTGAAAATCACATGGACACTACAGTGTGAAAACACCTGGGAAGTTTCCAGTGAAAAATAGAAACACATGGACATACTAAGGACTGAGTCTAGAAATCAACCCAGATGAGGAGTCAATGGGACCCTATACTCTGTAATGTGTGCTGCCCAATGACCTCTCATCTTGTCTGGAGCAGGATGTTAGGATGAAGAAAGCTGTAAACTCATTAAAGAATGTGCTCCTTTGAGAGGAGAGGAAGGAGAAACCAGGTACTTCCTTGTCATAGTAGGTCTTTCATGGCATTCAGAAATAATGTCTACCATCAAAGATCTCTCTCTGTGGACTGATAGCTTCTCTGAACTGGAGTGGCACCTGCGCCAGCATTGTGGTTTGGAAGCAGAACACTTGCTTTGTAGTTTCCGAAGTCTACACATGGAAGGATATTTCATCTCAGGTTAAATCATCCCCAGAATGTCACCAATACATGATAAGATGATATAGATGGGAGACTGGTAACTTATGTACAGATATTATTTAGATAGATTTGTGGGTTTTATTTGAGGCTGCAGTGAGTTGAGAGTTATGAGCAATTTGAGATGAGCTAAATTTATTTTGTTTGTGAGATGCACATGTTAAAGGGGACCTTGAAAATATGATTAATTTAAGAACCTTCGCATTGGAAAATTATCCCAGACTGCCCAGGGAAGCCCTTAAAGTCATCATAATTTCCCACATGAACAGGGAGCAGGGAAATATACTAATTCAGAATAAGGAGCAAGTTGATGAACTAAGCATGATTCTTCCTTGCTGGCTTTGAAATGAAGAAAATGAACATGAGCCAAAGAATAAATCCGTGAAAGTCGGAAGGACAAGAAATATAGTTTCCCCTGGTTACTCCAGGGAGAGCAAGTCTTCCTGTGGGCCCCTGCCTTTGCTATAATGAATCTACTTAAAAGTCTGGGTGCCAGAAGAATAACAGAATAAATGTGCGCTGTATACTATTGTGGTTATTTGTTACAGCAGTCATGAAAAACACAATATTTAGTGCAAGTTAATATGTGTTGGTTACCCACCTGCTCTCACTCCACATAAGGAGATTCCATGATGGAAAGTAAAACATGTTGTTCATGAAAACCTTGACCCCTCCACACAAGCAGGGTGAGAGGATTGGTGTAAATGTCTGCGAAAATTAAAATAACCTCCATGCTGACCCCATTGAATGCTCTGGCACATGATAAGTGAAAATCACTGTAGATCATGTAAAAAGGCTTCCTCAATGAAATTTTTTGAAATATCTGAAGACTATGCAATATAAAGTCACCTCATCTCAACATCCCCCAAATATCAACAATGACACCATCAACACAAACCCCAAATCTCATCTCAATCCCATCACTGGGATGAATGGGACCCAGTGTTGGAGAAAGCACAATGATGATAAGTCTCGGTATGGAGCCAGAATTATCTCCAGATTTCTTAGGTATAACTTTTTTTTTTCAGGTATTTTGTCAATTTTTTTGTCTTTATTTATTTTTAATGTTACATTAAAAAATATGAGGTCCCCATATACTCCCTACCCGCCCACCCCACTCTTCCCCCCATAATAACAATCTACTCCATCATCATGATTCATTCATTGCCATTGATGAATACAACTCTGAGCACTGTTGCACCACATGGACAATCATCAACACCATAGCCCACACTCTCCCACAGTCCACCCAGTGGGCCATGGGAGGACATACAATGTCCAGCATCTGTCCCTGCAGCACCACCCAGGACAACTCCAAGTCCCGAAAACGCCCCCACATCACATCTCTTCCTCCCACTCCCTATCCCCAACAGCCACAATGGCCACTTTCTTCACACCAATGCCACCTTTTAATTGATTACTAATCACAATAGTTCATGAATAGCATATCCCTACGTCCACTGTAATCGATACTCTATTCCTCCATCCTGTGGACCTTGGAATGGTTGTGTCAGCTCCACATCTATATCAAGTGGGGGCTTAGATTCCACATGGATGCTGGATGCAATTCTCCTGATTTAAGTTTTAGGCACTCTTGGCTCCCTGGCATGGTTGTTGGCCATCTTCACCTCCATATTAGCTGAGTAGGGTAAGCCCAATAAACCAGAGTGTAGGATTTGCAAGTCTGTTGAGGCTCAGGGACTGGCTTTCACATGGTCAGTCCAGAGATTCAGGTCCCCTGGATATACACTAAACCCCAGCGCACATTACAGATGAGGAAAAAATAACAGGAGAGGCTTGTGAACAAAAATCACATCTGAGTCCAGCTCCATCACACAGAAACACAAACTCCAAAGTTGGCTCAACTGACATGGCACTGAACTCCATCTGCCATTATCAGAACCTGTGGGTCTCTGTAGCCCTTAGAAGAAACAATACCTGGGGTTGTATCTACTTTATCTGTCTCTGGGACTCTGCTGAGGTGTGCATAATGGCAACCCTTCTGAAAACCTCCCAGCTCTTTTTGGAGACTCATAGCCATATAAACTCATTTTTCCTTTCCATTTCCCTCTTTGGTTCAGGTCAAAAAGCATTTTTAACTCCTGGCATTATATTTAGACTGCGATATTCTGCTGGTCAGAGTTGACCCTTTTATTCAAGGTCATTTTCTAGTTACATCATCAGGTGATACTTGGTAGTAATCCCTTGGTGCCAGGGAGGCTCATCCCTAGGAGTCATGTCCCATACTGGGGGGAAGGCAATCCATTTACATGTTGAGTTTGACTTTGAGACTGGCCACACTTGAGCAACACGGAGGCTCTCAGCAGGTAACTCTTAGGCACCCTGTAGCTCTAAGACTTGTTCTTATTTCAGGTGCACGGGCTCACAAGCATTGTCATTAGAATCAAGGGCTGATTTTGGAACTTCCCTCTTTTTTGGTCTTTCCCGTTGTATTTTGGGGATTGTTGCTGTTCCTGTTTTGGTTTTTTTTGGTAGCTTCCAGTCGATGGGAGTAAGATGGTATTTCATTGTAGTTTGATTTGCATTTCCCTAATAGCTAATGATTTTGAGCATTTTTTTCATGTTCTTTTTAGCCATTTGTATTTCTTCTTTGGAGAAGTGCCTGTTCAATCTTTTTCCCATTTTTTCAATGGGTTGTTTGTCTTTTTATTTTCAAGATATAGGAGTTCTTTGTATATGCAGCATATAAGTTTCCTATCAGATACCTGGTTACTAAATATTTTCTTCCATTTTGTGGGCTCTCTTTTCACTTTCATGACAAAATCCTTTGATGTGCAAAAGGCTTTAATGTTGCAGAAGTCCCATTTATCTATTTGTTTTCGCTGCTCGTGCTTTGGCTGTGAAGTTCATATTTTTTTGAGCAGCTTAGTTAGGGAATAAAGTCATGGATCTGAAATGTAGCAGAAAAAACACAATCATTGAACATCTGACCTTCAGTACCCCCAAGATGACTGCTGGAATACCCTTGTGAGAAATTCCATTTGGAAAGAGATTTCCACTGGTAGTCTGGAGAATCCCCTGATGTTCTCCAAGGGCCTATCCCAGGGTATTGATGGTTGGGGTAATCAATCAAAACAGTAAACAGCTGGGAATTCTTCCCTGTACTTAGCAAAGGGGTGGAACAATTAATGGTTCAAACAGAAAGTGTAAAGACCAAACCAACACTGGTCTTGTCTTTTTCCCCACTTCACAGAACACCATGCAAGTAAAACCTGGGCATTTGTAATCTGTAATGAGGAACTGTTGTCTCTTAATCAGCCCAAATGAACTCTTTTCAGTTCCTTGCTCTCTACCTGGGACTCATAATCTGTTTTTTTCTCCTATTTCAATTGGCACCCTTCCTTAATGAATTAATCACCAAAATAACCTGGCTTGCTCTTGAAATTGTTATTTTGTAGCTTAGTCAAGAACCATGAAAAATCCAACAACAATCTTAATATCCTTTATTTCTTTAGTCATATTGGCCTTTATAGCACCTTTTTTAAAAATATTTATTTATTATTATTATTATTTTTTAATTACATTAAAAAATATATATGAGGTCCCATTCAACCCCACCACCCCCGCCCCCCACTCCCTCCACAGCAACACTCTCTCCCATCATCGTGATACATCCATTGCACCTGGTAAGTTCATCTCTGAACATCACTGCACCCCATAGTTTATGAATCCCAGAAATAGATAATGGATTTTTTTAAAACTGGTCTGCTCTTCTGGGCATGATTAAATTATGATTTGGGCTCTGATTGGGAGATATCAGTAAGATGTTGTGTCCCTGCCCATTTGGTCAGCAGGGAACCACAGATAAAACAATGCCACAGAGCAGAGGATTTAATCAGAGTTTTGATGTTGGACTCTTGAGCTGGAGCCCAAGAAGTAAGCACAGAGAGGCACTTCATTGTGAGGAAAGAGAGAAGGCCCAAGAAGAACAACAAGCTATTCACCAATAGTCTACAACCAGACTTGTGGAGATAACAAGGAGCTGAGCCCAGAAAGAGGCAAGTCCTGGGAAGAAAGGAACCCAGGAAGCTTGAACCCTTCCATACATTGGCAGCCAACTTGCTCTAATGCATGTCAATAGATTGGTGAGGAAGGTAACTTGCACTTTATGGCCTGTTAATTGTAAGATACTCCCAAACAAAATACCCTTTGTGAAAACCAACATATTTCTGGTATTTTGCATCAGCAGCCCTTTGGCTAACTAGTACAGAATTTGGTATCAGAGAGTGAGGTATTGCTTTTCAGTTACCAACATGTTGGAATGGTTTTATAAATGGATAAGGAGCATTTTTTGGAGGAATCGTGAGATGCTTGATGGAATATCTCTAGCTTGGAGGGAGGTGGGGCAAGATGGCATCTGAGTGAGTGCACCCTCATCATCTATCCTGCAAAAAAGTGGCTGAGTGGGACAGAATCCTGCCCAAGTGAGCTGTTTTGGGAACCCACAAAGCAAGAGGTTTCTGGACATCAATCTGGAGAGAGTGTGCCAAAAGGAGTGCTTACTCAAGGTGCTACAGGCAGTGTTTCTTGTTTGCTGTGTTTCCTCATTCTTGATTTCCTCCTTTCTGTGTGTACTGATTGTGAATACCAATGCTATCCCCTTTCTTTTGCATTTTTCTAACTTCTTTTTTTATTATTTTTTAATTGATTTTGTAAAAATATTACATTAAAAAATATATATGAGGAACCCTTCAACCCCACCACCCCCACCCCACCACTCCCCACCCAGCAACACTCATTCCCATCATCATGACACATCCATTGCATTTGGTAAGTACGTCTCTGGGCACCTCTGCACCTCATGGTCAATGGTCCACATCATGGCCCATACTCTCCCCCATTCCATCCAGTGGGCCCTGGGAGGATTTACAATGTCCAGTGATTGCCCCTGAAGCACCATCCAGGGCAGCTCCAAGTCCCTAAGATGCCTCCACATCTCGTCTCTTCCTGCCATTCCCCATACCCATTAGCCATCATGTCCACTTTTCCCACTCCAATGCCACCTTTTCTCTGTGGACATTGGATTGGTTGTGTTCATTGCACCTCTATATCAAGAGGAGGCTCAGATTCCACATGGATACTGGATGCAATCCTCTCGCTTTCAGTTGTAGGCACTCTAGGCTCCATGATGTGGTGGTTGTCCTTCTTCAACTCCATCTTAGCTGAGTGAGGTGAGTCCCATAAATCAAATTGTAGGTGCTGGAGTCTTTTGAGGCTCAGGGCCTGGCTATCACGTTGTCAGTCCAGAGATTCAGATCCCTTAAATATATCTTAAACCCCGATGCCAACTACAACTCCAGGACAGTAGCATGAAAGTCTTATGAAGAGAGATCCCATCTGAGTCCAGATTCATCATGCATAAACACCAGCTCCAAAGAAGGGTCAACTGTCATGGCAGTGAACCCCATCTGCCATGACGATAGCACCCATGGGCATCTTAAGCCCTCAAAGGAACCAATACTTGGGGGTTGTATCTACTTTATCTGTCTCTTAGACTCTGCTCAGTTGTGCATAAGGCAATCCTTCTGTCAGCCTCCAGAATCTTTTTTAGAGACTCGTAGCCATATAAACTCATTTCTCCTTTCCATTTCCCCCTTAGATTAGGTCAAACAGCATTTTAAAGTCATGTTATTTTATGTAGACAGGGATATTCTTCTGATCCGCATTGAACCTTCCATTCAAGGTCATTCTCCAGTTGCATCATCAGTTGGTAGTTGATAGTGATCCCTCGGTGCCAGGGAGGCTCATCCCCGGGTGTCATGTCCCACGCTGGGGGGAAGGCATTGCATTTACATGCTGAGTTTGGCTTAGAGACTGGCCACATTTGAGTAACATGAAGGCTGTCAGGAGGAAATTCCCAGGCACAATGCTGCTCTAGGCCTTATTCCTATTTCAGGCATATCAGCTCCCAAGCATAGTCATTAGCGTCAGGGGCTCACTGCTGGACCCTCATTCCTTCCCGGTCCTTGCTGCCTGCACCTGGGAGACTGTCACTGCTCCCCTCGGGACCATGACAGAGCACCACTGGCCAGGAACCCAGTACCCCCCCAGCTGTAGTTTTTAATTGTTGCCACTATGAGTATATCCAAACATTACCATGCACCTTGGACATATGTCCTGTATAGCTCCCTGTCAGCCATATATCACCTGTCAATAGTATCCTATACCAGTATTCCTCGGTTGCCATTGTTGAACCACTCTGTGATCCAGAACTTCCTGAAAATTGAAGCCTAAAATAATGTCAGGATCCCTTACTAGCAAAATGGCATATAGCGATGGGTTTAAAGGTTAGATATAGAATACATGTTGACTTGGAAAAAATTCTACATCCTATCTTTTTCTTTCTTTTTTCCTCCCTAATTATTGAACTTCTCTTAACAAGAGCCCTAGACCACAGCAACTCATATATATAATATACAGCACTCCCACACATCCACCACAAAACCTTTTCCCTTCTACAGCGATACTCTTACACCCTATTCACATCATATTTACTTAAAGTGATGTACAGAGTCTGAGACAATAGCTTTCAAACAAGGCGACATCTGTGCTTACATTGTGGTGCTTACTTTAGGATACACAGTTTTCTAATTTTTTAGTTGTCCTATGTTTTACATTATGGTTTACATTATCAGTCTGTCGTCTCCTATATGTTATTGTGTAATATTACATGTTTTATATCCATCCTTGTGTACTCTCACGAAACTCCTCTCTTAACTCCCATTTACCTTGGTTCCACACATTTAACATCCATTTTCCCATCCACCTTGGTGCCCACAGTGACAGCCAACCTCCATTTCCTGAGGAGCCACGTCCAGAGATAGTTGGAATAGTATTCAGGACCTAACTTGCTCAATCGCCCCAATGCCCTGGGAGCCACCCTTTCTCTCGAGAGATACAGTTCCCTCTATTTGATGACATTAGTCCTCCCCAGGATGTGGGTCCACCCCCACTCTCACTACTTGGGTCTCTACCCAATGGTGTCACCCACTCTGGCAAAATGAGCATTCAGACATTCCCCAGGAGCCCATCCCGCATTGGACCATCCCCTCCAAGCATTCTTAACAGGTAACCCTCTTAATTATATTTTGATACGATTTTCTTGGCATTTTACTCTCCACCAACACCTGACACTCTCATATGTTCGTATGCTACCCCTCCCTCCCCCCACTTTTGGGCAATATTACCCATCCACCCATCCCCAGCCACCCTCAAACCCACAAAGCCCCTCGCAAAGGTAACTCCTTGCCCCCATTTTATCTCTTCTTTGTGTTCATACTTACCACCAGCTCATCATAAATTCCACCCCTGCAGATGTCAGCTCATATCCTTCCTCCACCCCCCAATTTCCTGTAAGCCTATCATTCAGTCTCTTGCTCTCTGAGGCAACTTGCTTATTTCATATCTTTGAGGTCATGTAGTATTTGTCCTTCAGTGCCTGGGTTGCTTCACTCAACATAAGGTTCTCAAGATTCATCCATGTTATCATGTGTGTTTGTAGTGTATTTGTTCTTACAGCCGAGTAGTATTCCATTGTGTGTATATACCACATTTTATTGATCCACTCATCTGTTGATGGGCATTTGGGTTGATTCCAACTTTTGGCAATAGTGAACAATGCTGCTATGAACATTGGTGTACATACATCGGTTTGTGTCCTTGTTTTCAGTTCTGCTGGGTATATACCCAGCAGTGGTATTGCTGGGTCATATGGCAAATCTATGGCTAGTTTTTTGAGAAACCGCCATACTGTCCTCCAGAATGGTTGGATCCTTCTGCATTCCCACCAGCAGTGGATGAGTGTTCCCCTTTCTTCACATCCTCTCCAGCATTTGTATTCTTCTATTTTTTTCATAGCTGCCAATCTTATGGGTGTAAGATGGTATCTCATTGTAGTTTTGATTTGCATTTCCCTGATAGCTAGAGATTTGGAGCATTTTTTCATATGCTTTTTAGCCATTTGTATTTCTTCTTTGGAGAAGTGTCTGTTTAAATCTTTTTCCCATTTTTTAAATGGGTTGTTTATCTTTTTATTTTCAAGACATAGGAGTTCTTTATATATGCAAGTTATAAGTTTCTTATGAGATATATGGTTGCCAAATATTTTCTCCCACTGTGTGGGCTCCCTTTTTACTTTCTTGACAAACTCCTTTGAGGTGCAGAAGGCTTTAATTTTGAGGAAGTCCCATTTATCTATTAGTTCTTTTGCTGCTCGTGCTTTTGGTGTGATATTCATGAATCCATTTCCTATTACAAGGTCCTATAGATGTTTTCCTACACTGCTTTCTAAGGTTTTTATGGTCTTAGCTCTTATATTTAGGTCTTTGATCCATCTTGAGTTGATCTTTGTATAAGGTGTGAGATGGTATTCCTCTTTCATTCTTCTACATATGGATATCCAGTTCTCCAGACACCATTTGTTGAATAGGCCATTCTCTCCCAGTTGAGAGGGTTTGGTGGCTTTATCGAATATTATGTGGCTATATATGTGAGGTTCTATATCAGAGCTTTCAATTCGATTCCATTGGTCTGTGTGTCTCTCCTTATGCCAAGACCATGCTGTTTTCACCACCGTAGCTTTGTAGTATGTTTTGAAGTCAGGTAGTGTGATTCCTCCAATTTTGTTTTTCTTTTTCAGTATGTCTTTGGCTATTCGGGGTCTCTTTCCTTTCCAAATAAATTTCATAGTTAGTTTTTCTAGTTCCTTAAAGAAGGCTGTGTTGATTTTATTGGAATTACATTGAATGTGTAGATCAGTTTTGGTAGGATAGACATCTTAATAATATTCAGTCTTCCTATCCATGAACAAGGAGTATTCTTCCATTTATTTAGGTCCTCTTTGATTTCCTTGAACAGTCTTGTATAGTTCTCAGTGTATAAGTTTTTTACCTCTTTAGTTAAATTTATTCCCAAGTATTTGACTTTTTTATTTACTATTGTGAATGGTATTTGTTTCTTGATTTCCTCCTGATCTTGCTCATTATTGGTTTACAGAAAAGCTACTGATTTTTGCGCATTGATCTTATAACCTGCGACTTTACTAAACTCATTTATGAGTTCTAGAAGTTTTGTTGTAGATCTCTCAGTGTTTTCTATGTATAGGATCATGTCATCTGGAAATAATGAAATTTTGACTTCTTCCTTTCCAATTTGAATGCCTTTTATATCTGGTTCTTGGCTCAGTGCTCGAGCAAGTACTTCTAAGACAATATTAAATAGGAGCGGAGACAATGGGCATCCTTGTCTTGTTCTTGAGTTTAGAGGGAAGGATTCTAGTTTTTCTCCATTGTAAACAATTTTGGCTGTAGGTTTTTCATATATACTCTTTATCATGTTCAAAAACTTTCCTTGTATTCCAATCTTTTGGAGTGTTTTTATCAAGAAAGGGTGCTGTATTTTGTCAAATGCTTTTTTCTGCATCTATAGATATAATCATGTGATTTTTTTCCTTCAATCTGTTTATATGGTGTATTACGTTGATTGATTTTCTTATATTGAACCATCCTTGCATACCTGGGATGAATCCCACTTGGTCATGGTGTATAATTCGTTTAATGTGTTGTTGAATACGATTAGCAAGTATTTTGTTAAGTATTTTTGTGGCTAGGTTCATTAGAGAAATTGGTCTGTAATTTTCCTTTCTTGTGGTGTCTTTGTTTGGGTTTGGTACTAGGGTAATGTTGGCATCATAGAAGGAGTTTGGCAATGTTCTTTCTGTTTCGATTTTTTGGAATAGTTTCAGCAGGATTGGTGTCAGTCCTTTCCGGAATGTTTTGTAGAATTCACCTGTGAAGCCATCTGGCCCTGGGCTCTTCTTAGTTGGGAGATTTTTAATAACTGATTCTATCTCTCTGCTTGTGATTGGTTTGTTAAGATCATCAATTTCTTCTTTTGTCAATATGGGCTATTTATGTGTTTCTAGGAATTTGTCCATTTCCTCTAAATTGTCATTTTTGTTGGAATATAGTTTTTCAAAGTATCCTCTTATGATAGTCTTTATTTCTGTGGGGTCAGTGGTTATATTGCCTTTCTCATTTCTTATTTTGTGTATTTACATCTTCTCTCTTTTTTTCTTTGTTAGTCTCGCTAAAGGTTTGTCAATTTTGTTGATCTTCTCAAAAATCCAGCTCTGCTTGTTTATCTTTTCAAGTGCTTTCTTATTTTCTATTTCATTTAGTTCTGCTCTTATCTTTGTTATTTCATTCCTTCTTCTTCATGTTGGGTTACTTTGTTGTTGTTTTCTAATTCCTTCAAATGTGCATTTAGTTCTTCAATTTTCCCTCTTTCTTCTTTTTTGATATATGAATTTATGGCTATAACTTTCCCTCTCAGTACTGCTTTTGGTGCATCCCATAAATTTTCGTATGTTGTGTTATCATTATCATTTGATTCAAGGTAGTCATTGATTTCTTTTGAGATTTCCTCTTTGACCCACTGTTTTTCTAAGAGTGTGCTGTTTAATTTCCAAATCATGGTGTGAAACCTGGGCTTCTGTCCCTTACAAATTTCCAGCCTGACTCCACTGTGGTCAGAGATATTGTTTTGTATGATTTCAATCTTTCTGAATTCATTCGGCCTTTCTTTGTGGCCTAGCATATGGTCTATCTTGGAGAATGATCCATGTGCGCTTGAGAAAAATGTATATCCTGATGTGTTTGGGTGTAATGATCTATATATGTCTATTAGATCCAGCTCCTCTAATACACTGTTCAAATGTTTTGTTTATTTAGTGATTCTCTTTTGAGATGTTCTGTCCAGAGTTGATAGTGGTGTATTAAAAATCCCCCACTATAATTGTAGATGCATCTATTGTTTCACTTAGTTTTTCCAGCATTTGCCTCACATATTTAGAGGCGCCCTTCTTAGGAGCATAAATATTTATGATTGTTCGATCTTCTTGACAGATTTTCCCTTTCACTAAAATGTAGTATCCTTCTTTGTCTCTCACAATTGTTTCACATTTAAAGTCTATTTTGTCTGATATTAATATAGCTACTCCTGCCTTTTTTTGGTTATTGTTTGCTTGTATAATTATTTTCCAGCCATTCACTTTCAATCTCCATGAGTCTCTGGGTCTAAGATGTGTCTCTTGTAGACAGCATACGGATAGGTCATATTTCCTTATCCAATGTCCCAGTCTGAATCTTTTGATAGGTGAGTTTAATCCATTGACATTCAGTGTTATTACTTTCAAGGAATTATTTGTGTTAGCCATATTTTGATTGGATTTGTGTTTGTCATATTTTGTTTGTATTTTTTTCCTTTCTCTTTTTGTCTTGTTGTTGTTGTTGTTGCTCTTATACTCTCCTCCAACTTTGCCTGTCCTGTTTTTTCCTTTCTTCATGCAGAACTCCCTTTAGAATTTCTTGAAGGGGAGGCTTCTTGTTGGTATACTCTTTCAGTTTCTGTTTGCGAATATTTTGAACTCTCCATCATGTTTGAATGCTAGTTTAGCTGGATAGAGTATTCTTGTTTGGAAATATTTTTCCTTTAGTACCTTGACTATATCATACCACTGCCTTCTTGCCTCCATAGTTTCAGATGAGAAATCAGCACTTAATCTAATGGAGCTTCCCTTGTATGTGATGGTTTTCTTTTCTCTTGCTGCTTTTAGGATTTTCTCTTTGTCTTGAGAATTGGATAATTTGACAAGTATATGTCTTGGGGTGGGCTTTTTGGGGTTTATGACTAGTGGAGTGTGCTGTGCTTCTTGGATATGTACATCTGTCTCTTTCAGTAGATTTGGGAAGTTTTCAGCCATTATTTCCTGCAACACTCCTTCTGACCCCTTTCTCTTCTCTTCTCCTGGAATGCCTATAATACGTATGTTTGAGCATTTTGCATTGTCATTCAGGTCCCTAAGTCCTAGATGGATTTTTTCTATCTTTTTATCGACCCCTTCTACTATCTGTTTGATTTCTAATGTACTGTCTTCCACACCACTAATTCTCTGCTCTGCCTCTTCTAGTCTGCTGATATTTGCTGCAAGTGTATTTTTGATTTCTTGAACTGTGGTGTTCATTCCCATCATATCTGTTATCTTTTTGCATATGTCTGCAATTTCCCCTCCATGTGATGTCTTCATATTGTTAACCTCTTTCATTACTTCATCAAATTTGTCGGTGACAAGTGTTCTGAGATCTTTCATTGCTTGTGCAATGTTCTGCTCCCCTTCCTGATTTTTGGTTTGTGGATTGGATTCAGCCATGTTTTCCTGATTACTGGTTTAGTTTGTAGATTTTTGTTGCTTTCTGGTCATTATTTAATCTTGATGGATTTAATCAGTTCCTTAGCTCCTTTGTCTACTCTTGGAGATTAATTAGCTGTTGTTTTTGTGTAAGTATTATATCTTCTCTTTGTCACTTTGTTCTTCTTATTCTAATTTCTTGTTGTTGGTTAAGTTCACTTTAAAGGAAAGTATTAGTGCCAGGGAAAGGCAATTGTGTAAGCAAGGGAAAAGTGTAAAGTAATATTGGTGATATATGTTAACAAAGCAAGAATATGAGATCTGGGAGGATGGAGGTTAGAGTCATGTAAATTGTGTAGAGTTATAGCAGTAGGTAGAGTATCTATTATGAGGTGGATGATTGAATATGGGAGGAATATGGTATGAGCTAAAAAGGTATTGTTTTCGTGAGAGAGGGAAAAAGAAAAGAAAGGTAATAGTTTCAAGAGTAGATAACAGACAGAAAAAAAACAAAGGTATTAGAAATTAAGACTTAAACACTTCGTGGATCAAAGAAAGGGAGGTGGGAGGTGCAATATAGGAGAGACAGTAGATGATGGCAGATATCAAGATGTAGGGGAAATAGGATAGTGTAGGTAGCCTAAATCAGTTCACATAGAAATGAGGCAGTGGAGGATGAGAAAACCCCAGCAAATGTGAGGTGTTTCCTGGCGCACCTATTGTATAATTGAGTTAAAATAAAATAAGTAGAAGATGAGGGACACGAGGGGGAGAGAAAACAGAAAAAGAAAACAAATAAAAAAAGAAAAAGAAAAAGAAAAAGAAAAAGAAAAAAATAAAAAAGAGGGGAAGAGAAGAAAGGAAGAAAGGAAAAGGGGGTGGGCAAAAGGTGGGGAACAGGTAGGGGAGAGAAAAAAAAAACAGATATACACGACCCACAATTAAACCACCAACTACACAACAACAACCACAAGAAAAAAAACCCTAAATAACTGAATAAAAAAAAGACTTTGGGGGATACGCTGTGAGAAAAGACTAGGGGATAATGCGGTGTTAGCAATCAGGACATTTAAAAAAAGTAAAAAATAAGACAAAATGAAAATAAAAACAAAACAAAATGAAACGATAGAGAAAAAATGCCAACGTTGAAGGCTCGGGCATTCAAGGACCTCAGATGGACCTCAGGGTGTGATGGATTCAGGGGTGGAAAATCTGAGATATTAAAGACTCAAGAGGTGTGATTCTCTGGGGTGTGGGCCACCAGAGTTTAGGGGATTCAGACCAGGCAACATCCAATCTGGTCAACAGGAAGACTAGGAGCTCCGTAGTGTAACACAGCCCTCAGGGATCCCCACAGCTGGACGCCAGCCCTTTGGGGGAAGTCAGATCAACAAACTCCATATTATGTCTGAACCCTGCAATTCACTTACTTAGTAGGGCTCATTAGTGTGGGTATATCATCACTTCAGCTTTGGACAGCTCCTGCCCTGTGCTTCCAGACCACTGCCACTGGAGGGCGCCTTTACACCACAGCCACTTTACTGGCACAGATCCGAAGCCTGGCCTGTGACGCCGAAAACAGATTCCAAAACCGGAATTCCCAAGCTTCATAAAATATTCCTTAATCAGCTTCCAGATGTGTCCCCCTCCCTCGCCGCACCCTGAAACAACTTCTCAATTACGTCCCTTTATTGCCTACAGCCTAAATTCGATCGCAGATCGGCAGCCCGGGTGTGGGGGCGGGGCTTCAGGCAGAAGCGCTATTATTTGTGTCTGCCATCAAAAATTTTCCCCCGCTTCACAACAAAACACCGTCTATCTCACCAAATCGATCCGCAAAGGAGACCCGTCGCATCAACCCACCAACAGCCCGCCCAGGACTCGCGAACTCTCCAGCACCGCAGAGCCACCAAAAAGCTGAGCCGCTGCTCAGCACCGCGGCTCCACCCACCCCCAAGAGGGAGGAACCCGTGTGGGGGTCTCACCTCCGGGCAATAGAACCCAAATTATATATTATAGACCAATCCTCTCCATTACCTTTCCACCAAATCGATGTCCAGACACTTCCTGCCCTGCAAAAATCCCAAAAAAGCCCTGCCTCGGAGAACCTCCAGCCGTGCCCAGCCGTTTCTTCCCAGGAGAGATCACAAGGCAAGTTCACTCAGTGACCATCTTGCTCACTTGTGTCTTTTCTAACTTCTACCTTCTGTTATTCTCTTACATTCCATCTCTTTGTTTTGCCCTCAATTTCTGACTTTTTATTTCTAACACCTCTATTCTGTTTTCTATCTTTTATTCACTCTTTATGTTATTGTCCTTTCTTTTCCCTTTCCCTCTCTCCTGACCACACTGGCCTTTTAAATCAAACCATATTCTTCTCCATATTAAGGTTACCATCTCATTATATGTACTCCACTTTTTTTTTGTTATAACTACACAACTTACACGAGAATAATATTAATTCTCCTAGCTTTCACATGGTTCTTCTGCTAACATTTACTATCAATACTACTATTACACTTTTTCTTTTCTTACCTCTTTGCATTGTCTGGCTCTAATATTTTCCTTTTAGGGAACTTAGACAACAAAAAGGAAACAGAATAAGAAGAATAAAGTGTCAGAGAAGACTTAAAACACACACAAAACACATAAATAAAACTCAAGACTAGATGGAGACACAAATCAACTGAACAAACCCATCAAGATAAAATGATGACCAGAGAGCAAAAAAAAATTATAAACAGTAGGAATAACCAGGAAAGAATGGCCAAATCTAATGAACAAACTGAAATCCAGGAAGAGGAGCAGAACATTGAGTAACTAATCAAAACTCTCAAAACAAATATCATAGACCAATTTAATGAAGTGAATAAAGAGATTAAGAATATTATGAGGGAAGGGGACTTGGCCCAGCAGTTAGGGCGTGGTCCACGCCCTAACATGGGAGGTCCATGGTTCAAACCCGGGCCTCCTTGACACATGTGGAGCTGGCCCATGAGCAGTGCTGATGCATGCAAGGAATGCCATGCCACGCAGGTGTGTCCCCCATGTAGGGGATGCAACAAAAAGAAACACAGATTCCCGTGCCACTGAAAACAGCAGAAGTGGAAAAAGAAGATGCAGCAAATGGACACAGAGAATA
Organism: Dasypus novemcinctus; assembly: GCF_030445035.2. Classification (NCBI taxonomy): domain Eukaryota; kingdom Metazoa; phylum Chordata; class Mammalia; order Cingulata; family Dasypodidae; genus Dasypus; species Dasypus novemcinctus. Next base: position 55,573,460 of record NC_080691.1, on the reverse strand, counting down.
GACAACTTGTGTGGGGTGGTGGAGGGACAGGAAAGTAAATAAATAAATAAATCCTTAAAAAAAAGAGAATATTAAGAAAAAAATTTGGGGAGCAAACAAAAGATATGGTAAACATATGCAAAAAGATAACAAATATGATGCTGATGAATGGCACAATCAAAGAAATGAAAATTACACTCTTAGCAAATAACAGAAGATTTTATAGAGGCAGATGAAAGAATTAATGTTATGGAAGACAGTACATCTGAACAGCGGAATTGATCAATAAAATATAGAAAAAATCCAGCAGCAACTTAGGGACCTGAATGACAATGCAAAATGCACAAATATGCGCATTATGGGCATCCCAGAAAGAGAAGAGAAGAGAAAGAGGACAGAAATAGTTTTGGAGGAAATAATGGCTGAATATATCCCAAATCTACTGAGGGAAATGGATGTCCATGTCCAGCATGCACAACACACCCCAAACAGCATAAATCCCAACAGACCTATATATATATATATATATATAAATTTATCCAATTCTCAATACAAAGAGAAATTACTGAAGGCAACAAGAGAAAAACAACAACAACATCACATACAAGGGTAGCCCAATAAGATTAAGAGCTGATTTCTACTACAAAATTGTGGAGGCAAGAGGGCAGTAGTATGACATAGTCAAGATACTAAAAGATAATAAGTTCCACCAAGAATACTCTATCCAACAAAGCCGACATTCAAAAATGACGGAGAATTCAAAATAGTCACAGATAAACAGAAAGTAAGATAGTATGCCGACAAGAAACCTGCCTACAAGAAATACTAAAGGAAGTTCTGTAAGAGGAAAGAAAAATAAAATAAAAAACAAGAGAGACAGTGTTGGAGCAGAGTATAAAAACAACTTAAAACACAAAAAGAAATAACAATATATGACAAACACAAATCCAAAGAAAATATGGCTAATGTAAATAATTCCTCGAGAGAAATAAAACCGAACATCAATGGATTAAACTCACCTATCCAGAGACACAGATTGGAAGAATGGATAAGGAAATACGACCCATCTATATTCTGTCTACCAGAAACATATCTTAGACCCAGGGATTCAAGGAGATTCAAAATGAATGTCTGGAAAACAATCTAAAAATCAAACAATAAGCAAAAAAAGCAGGAGTAACTATATTAATATAAGACAAAATAGACTTTAAATGCAAAACTATTGTGAGAGACAAACATGGACACTACATATTTGTAAAAGGGCTAATCTTTCTAGAAGAAATAAAAATCAAACATTTATGCTCCTAAGCATTGCATCTCCAAATATGTGAGGCAAACACTGGAGAAACTATATGAAAGAGCCCCCTGTCCCTCTCCTCCCTTCTTCATCATGCCTTCTGCTCGCCACCGCATCGATACTTCTCTGTCTGCCGCTCTCTCAGCAACTCTTCTCCTGGCCCACCAACTCCTCCCTTATTTGCTTTTCTTCTTCCCGACTGTACCATCTGCAACGCCATCATATCCATTACGTCTCCTCTGCACCAGAAGAAGAACCAGCAGCTGCTTTTGGAATTATGGCGGTCGTGGAAATCCGGGATAATCTACTTGGAATATCTTGGGTTGACAGTACCTGGATCCCCATTTTGAACAGCGGTAGTGTCTTGAATTACTTCTCAGAAAGAAGCAATCCTTTTTACGACAGGACGTGTAATAAAGAAGTAGTCAAGATGCAGAGACTAACATTAGAACATTTAAATCAGATGTTTGGAGTGGAGTACATCCTTTTACATGCTCAAGAGCCCATTCTTTTCATTGTTGGGAAGCAACAGCGGCAGTCCCCTACCCAAGTTATTCCACTGGCTGATTACTATATCATTGCCGGAGTTATCTGTCAGGCACCAGACTTGGGATCAGTTATCAACTCCAGAGTTCTTACTGCAGTGCATGGCATTCACTCAGCTTTTGATGAAGCTATGTCAAATTGTCGATATCATCCCTCCAAAGGATATTGGTGGCACTTTAAAGATCATGAAGAGCAAGATAAAGTCAAACCTAAAGCCAAAAGGAAAGAAGAACCTAGCTCTATTTTCCAGAGACAACGAGTGAATGCTTTACTCTTGGATCTTAGACAAAAATTTTCACCCAAATTAGTGTAGCAAAAGTCTGGAGAAAAGCCTGTCCCAGTGGATCAGACAAAGAAACACTCAGAACCTGTACCAGAAGCTGTAAAATCTGAGGAGAGGGAGGCCACAAAGAATATTCAACAAATAGTAAGCACTAAAGGCCCCCCTGAGAAACGGATGAGACTCCAGTGAGTGATGGACAAGACTCCTTTCTCCGTTATTATCATAACTTATTTCTGTGGCAGGCTCTTGAACTTTAAAATACTTTGTCACAGTCCTTTCCTTTGTATGGAATGTGCTCTTCTTAAAGAAAGGGTGTTATTCCATCATGTATTCTCTATGAACTTGTCATATGTATCTTTTGTTAAAAAAGGAAAAACACATGTCCGACAATAGATGAATGAATAAACAAAATGTATAGACATGCAATGGAATATTATTCAGCTGTAAAAAGGAAGGAAATTCTGATACATGCTACTACATGAATAAACCTTGAAGGTATGTTATATTAACTAAAATAGATGCAAGAGGACAGATATTGTGCTATTCCACTTATATATGTAATATCAGAATATGCACATTCACAGAGAGAAAACAGTAGAAATTACCAGGAACAGGGGGAAGTGGGTGTTTTAGTTTTCTAGATTGCTTACAGTAAATACCAGTTTTACTACATTACCATGCATCCCAAATAAATCTTTGAGCTTGAACAGTGGGAATTTATTGGCTTACAGTTTTGAGGCTGAGAAAATATGCAAGTTATGGCAACATCAAGGCCATACTTTCTTCCCAAAGACTGGCTGCCAGCGATCCTTAGTTCCTTGCCACATGGTAAGGCACATGGTGGCATCTGCTGGTCTCTCCTTTCTTTTCTGAGTGTCATTGATTTCAGTTTCTTGCTTTTTTTTTTTTTTTTCCTCTCTGTATTCATTCTGTTTATAAAGGACTCCAGTTACAGGATTAAGACCTCTCCTAAATGAGGTGGGTCACACTTTAGCTGAAGTGGTCTCATCAAAAGGTCCTACTTAAGAATGGGTTTACAATTGGTTAATGCATAATGAATACAGGTTTTTGCTTGCAAAGTTTGTTAATGGATGGTGGTGATGGTAGCACGACATTATGAGTATAATTAATGTCACTGAATCAAATGCTTGGGAGTAGATGAGATGGGAAATTTTATTTAAAATATATGTTATCACAATTAAAATTTTCAAAAGTGAGGCTAAGACAATGACAGTTAAATGCAGTACATGGTCATGGGCTGGAACTAATAATGGAGGAAAATACTCTAAAGGACATTATTGGGACAACTGAAAAAACATATGGACTGTATGCTTTGTATCAATGTTAAATTTCTAGACTTGGTAGCTATACTTAAGGTGGTTACATAAGTTAGTCTTTGTTCTTAAGAAATGTACATGGAAGTGTTAAGTGTTAGAAAAGCATGATGCATGCAACCTACTCTCAAATGTTTAAAAAGATAGATACAACAAATGTAGCAAAATGCTAATAGTTGGTAAATTTGGGTATCTGAGTGGGGAGTGTGTTGGAGTTCTATAGATCATTACTTTATTTTGCAGTTTTCCTGTACGTTTGAAGTTATTTCAAAATAAAAGGAAAAAAAAAACTCTATGAAAGAATGGAAACCTCCACAAATATAGTGAAAGATTTTAATACACAACTATCACCATTGTACAGAACATGTCAACAGAGAGTCAATAAGGAAACAAAGACTTTGAACCATACATTAGAGGAATTGGACCTAATAAACATATAAAGAACATTTCACCACAATACAGCAGAATAAACATTCTTCTCAAGTGCACATGGATCATTATCCAAGATAGGCCACAGAGAACAACTCAATGAATTTAGAAATATTGAAATCATACAAAAAGATTTCTCTGACCACAGTGGAATGATACTGGAAATCTACAAGGGTCAGAGACCTAAATTAGGTACCAAGATATGGAAGTAAACCAACACACTCTTAGATAAACAGTGGGTCAAGGAGGTAATCTCCAAAGAAATCAATAACTACTTTGAAACTAGTGAAAATAACCACAGAACATATTAAAACTTCTGGGATGCAGCAAAAGTTGTACTGAGAAGGAAATTCAAAAGCATAAATTCATGCATCAAAAGAGAAGAAAGAGCTAAAATTGAAGACCTAGATGCATAATTTAAAGAATTACTAAAAAAACCCCAACAAACTAACCCCAAAGGAAGAAGAAAGACAGCAATAATAAAGATCAGAGCAGAACTAAATGAAATAAAAATAAGAAAGGGCTAGAAAAAATAAACAAAACTAAGAGTTGGTCTTGTGAGAAGATCAATAAAATTGACAAACCCTTAGTTTGACTAACAAGTAAGAAAACAGAGAGAAGATGCAAATGCACAAATCAAGAAATGAGAAACTGACCCCACAGAAATAAAAACTATCATACGAGTATACTTTGAAAATCTACGTGTTAACAGAAGGGCAATTTGGAGGAAATGGATAAATTCCTAGAAATACATAAGAAACCTACATTGATAAAAGAAGAAATTGATGATCTCAACAAATCAATCACAAGTAAAGAGATAGAATCAGTATTAAATACCTCCCAACTAAGCAGAGCCCTGGGCTAGATGGCTTCACCTACCCAACAATCCAGAAAGAACTAACACCAATTTTGCTTAACCACTTTCAAAAAATAGAATAGAAAGGAAAATTGCCTCACTCATCAATGATGCCAATGTTACCCTAATAACAAGACAAACACAGTCAACACAATAATGTAAATTTACAGACCAATTCTCTATTGAACCTACAATTGAAAATCCTGAACAAAATATTTGGTAATGGTATTCAACAACACATTACATGAATTATGCACCATGACCAAATAGATTTCATACCTGGTATGCAAAGATGGTTCAACATAAGAAAATCAATTAATTTAATATACCACATAAACAGATTGAAAGAAAATAACCACATGATCATATCTATAAATGCAGAAAAAGCTTTTGACAAAATACAGCACATTTTCTTGATGAAAACAGTGTAAAATATAGGAATAGAGGGAAACTTTCTGAACATGATAAAGGGCGTATATGAAAAACCCAAGGCTAACATCATTTACAATGGTGAAATCCTAAAAACTTTCCCTCTAAGATCAGGAATATGGCAATGACGTCGACTATCACCCCTCCTTTTAACATTGTGTTAGAAGTACTTGCTTAAAATTTGAGACAAGAACCAAATATAAAATGCATCTGAATTGGAAAAGAAGTAAAAATTTCATGATTAGCTGACGACATGATCCTATACATAGAAAGCCCTGAGAAATCTGCAACAAAGATTCTAGAACTTATAAATGAGTTTAATAAAGTCACAGGTTATAAGATCAATGCACAAAAATCAGCAGCATTTCTGTACACCAGTAATGAGCAATCTGAGGGGGAAATCAAGAAAAAAATAGCATTTACAATAGTAAATAAAATTAAAATACCTAGGAGTAAATTTAAGTAAATTTATACACAGAAAACTACACAACACTGTTAAAAGAAATAAAAGAAGACTTAAATAAAAGGAAGAATATTCCCTGTTCATAGATAGAACTATTAAATATCTTGAAGATGTCTATCCTACCAAAACTGATCTACAGGTATAATGCAATTTCAATAAAAATGAATATAGCATTTTTTACTGACACAGAAAAACTAAGTTTAAAATTTATTTGGAAAGGAAACAGGCCCCAAGTGGCCAAAGACAAAAATGGAGTGGGAAGAATCACACTACCTGACTTTATACATACTACAAAGCAACAGTGGTCAAAATGGCATGGTATTGGCACCAGGATAGACCTACTGACCAATGGAACCAAATTGAGTGTTCTCATATACGTCCTTACATATACAGTGATCTGATATTTGACAAGAACACCAACCTCACTCAAGTGGGAGAGAATGGCCTCTTTAACAAATGGTGCATGGAGAACTGGATATTCATATGCAAAAGAATGAAAGAAGATTACGATCTCACACTTGAAACAAAAGTTGACTTGAGATGGATTAAACACCTAAATATAAGAGCCAAGATGATAAAGATCTTTGAAAACAATGCAGGGATACATCCTTAAGAACTTGTAATAGGAAATGGCTTCATGAATTTCACACCCTGAGGATGAGAAGCAAAATAATAAATAGATAAATGGACCTCCTAAAAATTAAACTCTTTTGCACCTCAAAGGAATTTGTAAAATTGGAGAAAATATTTTGTAAACATATATCTGATAGGAGTCTAATATCCTGCATATGTAAAGAAATCCTATAAGCTCAAAAATGAAAGGACAATCAGCCCTTTTTAAAAATGGGCAAGAGATTTGAACACTTCCCCAAAGAAGAAATAAAATGGCTAAAAGGCACATGAAAAATGCTCAAAACCACTAGTTATTAGGGAATTGCAAATCAAAACTACAATGGTATACCATCTTACTCCCATTAGACTGGTGGCTATTAAAAAAAAAAAGACTATGTGTGTTGGAGAAGATGTGGAGGAATGGAATCTTCATTCACTGCTGATATGGGAATGCAGACAGATCCAGCCATTCTGGAAGACAGTTTGGTGGTTCCTCAAAAAACTAGCTATAGTTTATCCATATTACTCAGCAATTCCACTGCTGGGTTTATACCCAGAAGAACTGAAAACAAGGACACAAACTGATATATGCACACCAATATTCAGAGCGGCATTATTCATTATTGCCAACAGTTGGAATCAACCAAACTGTCCATCAACAGATGAATGATTCAAAAAATGTGGTATATACATACAGTGATATACTCCTCAGCTGTAAGAAGGAATACAGTACAAACACATGGGATAACATGGATGAATCTTGAGGACCTTATGTTGAGTGAAGCAAGCCAGGCATTGAAAGACAAATATTACATGATATCAAATAAGCAAACCAAGCTATATCAAAGAGCTAGAGACTGTATGATAGGTGTACACAAAATTTGGGGTTAGAGGAAGGATGAGAGCTGATGTCTACATTGGTGAAATCTATGATAAAGTGGAGGTAATTAGTTGTAAAGGGAAGGATTAAGACGGGAGCATAGGGATACTATTGGTTGGGGCTTTGCAGGTTTGAGGGGGCTAGGTTTGGGAGTATGAGTTAGATGGCTCAAGGAATTGGGGGAGGGTTGGGGGGAGCAGATGAACATGGGAGATTGTCGGGTATGTGGTTGAATCTATAATGTTGAGAAAACTCCAAAAATAATACAAGAAAGGGTTACTTGTTTTAGGATCTTAATGAAGGGGAGGAGGGGCATCAAACACAAGGTCAGGCTTCTGGGGAGTATGTGAGTGCTCATCTAGTCATCGTGTGTTATAGCATTCTGTGGAAACCCATAAAATGAGTGAGAAGGTGAACCCTCATCCTGGGGAGGCCTGATGTTCTGAAACAGAGGAAAGAATGTCTCTCAAGAGAATTGGTGGCTCTCAATAGGGGAGGACAAACTACTATGTCAAGCTCTCAGCATTGTTGCAAGTATCTGTGAACCTGGTCCTTCAAGCACTGAAGCTTGGTTGTCACTGTGGGCCTTGAGTGGAGGTGGAGAGAGTAATAGAATAGATGGAAGCAGGAGTAACTTGGTGGCAATGGAAGTGTTCCCCAAGATTGTATAATGATGGATATAGGATTTGTTAAATTTCACCAAAATTTATAACAGTGTATAGTCTGAAATGTAAGCCATAATGTAAACCATAATGTAACTAAAAAATTAGAAATGTACACATTCTAAACCCAAATGGAACCGTGTTTGGTAGCTATGTTTCAATATCTATACGTCAGCTAAAGCAAATGTTATATGAACATGTTAAAAGATCATTTCTGGGAAAGGGAGAAAATGGTTTGATGTTGGATATATAGGAGTCCCCTACAGTGCATATGTGACTTTACTGTGATCTAAACGTTTTTTTAAGACAAAATTAAAAATTAAAATAAAAGGATGTAGAAAATGAGGAAGGAATGAAGAAATTGCTTTGCCACTGTACATACAGGACAACATTTATTACATTGATGAAAAGCAAAATAACTTTTATGATATTTTTCATTTTTAATGCCCCAATTTATTTTTTACTTTATTTTAGTTTTTCTAAATTAGTATGTATTCTGTTTCAAATCTTTAAACCTATCACTACTATTTCATTTTTCTATTAATTGAATTTGGCAATATATGCTAGGTTTCATTTTTGAAGTATTTTTGGACCACAGAGGGGTTCAAATATGACAGGGGAGGAACACTTGTGTGGGGTGTTTTTGATGAAGAGCACATCGGTCAGAGGGAGTTCTCCAGGATATGTCTATATGGTATATAAAATTGTTTGGATATTTGTTGGGTATTTTCAAAGTAGCTGGAGTAACAAACAACAACTGAGGGACTGCTGAGTTCCTAGTCAAGGGAGCTCTATCACATTTCCCTATAGAACAGTAACAATCCCCAAGGTGCGATGGCAAAGGCCGGTGAAGAAGGATGGTCCAATGATGAGCCTTTGATTTGGATGAATATGCTTATGATCCTGTGTGCCTAAAACTTCAACTAGGCCTAAAGTTGTACGATGCCTACATGTCACCTCCTGAGAACCTCCAAGTTGCTCAAATGTGGCCACTCTATAAGCCCAATTCTGCATGTAAAATGCATTACCTTGCCCCTGCGTGCAACATGACTCCCAGGGATGAACCTCCCCAATGCAGAGGGATTCCTACCAATCAACAGCTGGTGATGTAATTAGAAAAAGACCTTGAATAAAAGGAGGAAATGTTAAAGATAAATGAGTTTAAATGGCTAAGAGTCTTCGACATGAGTCAGGAGGTCATCAGAAAGTTTGTGCTTATGCACCTATCAGAAGGATCCCAGAGATAGCCAAACTAGATACAACCTCAGGTATTGGTGCTCCTGAGGGCTACAGAGACACAGAGATTCTACCATAGTGGTAGATGGCTCTGGAGTTCAGAGCCTTGCCAATGGGCCCTGCTTTAGAATTTGTGCTCCTGAGTGTGATGGATTTTGACTCAGATGTGACCTTTCTACACATGCCTCTTCTGTCACTTGTCCTGAACCTGTGATTACCGTATACTCAGGAGACTTGATTCTCTGGACAGGCCATTTGCCAACTGGGCCCTGAGCCTCAACAGAGTTGTAAAACTTTGTCTTCAGTTTTTTGTACTTACCCAGGTCAGCTAACAGGGAGGTGAGGTTGGTCAACCACCACGCCAAGTAACCGCGAGAATCTCCAACTTCAGGCAGGAGAATTCCATCCATCATTCATGTGGGATCTAAGTTTCCTCTATAATTAATGGTGGAGTGTACATTACCATCCCCCGTCATCAGGTTAGAGGAATAAAATAAAGGTTAGAGTGGATTTACTGGTATTTTACTTTAGAATTATTGCGACTCTAAAAATGGAAGAAATATATCATTGATGTGGACTCAGTGGCCATAGGAGCTGCTGAATGCAGGGAGAGGGAAAAATAAGTGTGATATTGGTGCATTTTCAGGACATGGAGTTGTCCTAAATGATATTGAAGGGACAGATGCAGGACATTATATATCCTTCCATAACCCTCTGAATGGACTTGGAAAGAGTGTAAACCATAATGTAAACTATAATCCATGCTGTGTAGTAGTGCTCCAAAATGTATTCATCAAATGCAATGAATGCACCTCACTAAAATAAATAAATAAATAAATAAATAAATAAATACATAAATACATAAATAAATAAATTAAAGACTGTTTTATCCCATAAAAAATGGTCATTGTAAATTTATAGACCTACAATGAGAAGGAATATTTGTGGAGGAATATCCATGATCTAAGTCACATGTAGGTGCTGTGTATATTATGTGACACATGAGGAGGTCCATGAGCATCTCCTTCTGTCATCCAGTATTTGTTTAATATTAGTAGAAAAGTGAAGGCAAACCAAGCTTTACAAAATGGCTAAAACTCCAGTTTATTCTGCATGCAGTGTGCTGATGGTGCTTCATATATATTAAGTGCAAAGATACAGAATATTGCCATGGCAACTGCAAAGTTAGAAGTTACTGGGTATTACTTAAAATTGTGAACTTGTTTTATGGCTTCTCAATAACTAAATGTAGTTTTGCCCTTTGCAAAAGGGTTGAATGCATTTTTAGATTTTGTTATTTTTGTTATTTTGATTGTTTTTTTGTTGTTGTTAATAGAACCACTGCATTTCCACAGATATAAGGTTGTTTTTAAGTGCAGATTAGAGAAACTTGTATTGTACTGCTCTATGAATATGCATGTGGGGTGTATTTGTGTATATGTGTGGGGAAGCACAGGTGGATACACCATTGGAAGACCAGATTAAGCAAATGATACTTTATTGACACCTATCCTCCCTTAACATTAGAAAATAACAACGCCATTTCTTCATGAAACTCATCATGTTCCAGTCAATAACATCTAATAGAGATATTTAATAAGTGTTTCCTTTCCTATAAATAAAAGAGTGTACAATACAAATTAGGGCAATATTACATTTTCTAAGATTCTGAAATAGTAAATGAGGTAGGAATGTGTGAAAATCAGTTGTATTTGAGCCTGACTGAGAACAGCGTTGAAAAAGCCCAGGGAAGTTGCCTATAACCCATGTGCATATTCAGTAAAATCACGATCATCTTTAGTCCACTTTTACTGCTGCCAATACCAAAGCCATCAGAAATAGTGTTAAGAGTATACAGGACATTCTGTAAAAATTAGTGCTTGGGGAATGCTATGGCTCAAGCGATTGGGCTCCCATCTACCATATAAGAGGTTCAGGGTTCAATACACAGGGCTTCTTGGTGAAGGCAAGTTTGTCCTTGTGGTGAGCTGATCAGAGAATAAAGCTGGCCTGGACAGGAGTACTGGCACACACTGAGTGCTGCCACACACAGTGAATTGGAACAGCAAGGTCATGCAAAGAGAGAGAGAGAGAGAGAGAGAGAGAGAGAGAGAGAGAGAGAGAGAGAGAGAGAGAGAGAGAGAAGAGACAATAAGAGATGGAGCAGACAAGAGAGCTGAGGTGGTGCAAGAGATGAGCACCTCTCCCACTCTGGAAGGTCCCAGGATCATTTCCCAGAGCTGCCTAATGAGAATACAAGCAAACACGGAAGAATACACAGCAAATAGGCACAGAGACCAGACAATGGGTGGGGGTGGGGGATAAATAAAAATTTTTAAAAAGTAGTGCAGGATCATGCTCTCACAAGAGTACCATGAGGAAGGCAATGATCCTATTTGATCAAAGACATTCAAAATGAATAATCTCCCTATAGTCACACAGCACAGAAGGATCAGCATTTAGGAGCACATTCAATTTCAGGGACTATTTCTGCTGCAGATGCATAGTAGGCCTGGAGAGAACTTGTGAGCCCATTGTTCCCCTGAGAATACTCCAAGCCTTATACCCAGTACCACCTGGGACATGGGATAGGAGAGGAAAGGCAAACATGCAGTCATTTACTTTTCAGAAGATTTAACTGGTCAAAATGACAATAATGGATATGTATGAACTCTTCCTGCAGGAATACTGACACTTTTGGGTACATGCTCATGGAAACATATTGGGCATAGCACGGTTTTGGTTTCTTTTAACAGAAAATAAAAGTGATATATAGATTTACCCTATCCCATTAAAAGAGTTTCCTTCCTCACTCTCAGTATTAAAGAAAAGGTAAAATGGAAGATTCTGGAATAGCTTTGGGATCTACACTCAAAAATATACCACTCTGTCTCTGAAGACAGGATTAAGCAATATCTGTCTTGTTCTCTGGACAGTCCTCTGTAACAGGTGTAACAAGGGTGATGGTACTTGTGGAGAGCTTCTATTAAAAGAAACCTGTCTGTTTGAATGGGATCCAACAGAGCACTTCTGAGAACTTCATCTCAAGACCCTGGTCCTGAAATGGTTGGAGTGTCAGCCTCTAGAGGTAAGTACATTGGAGCTAAGAAGTTATGACTCAATACCCCCCCAACAGAGATAAATCCCTTACTGTGTCCTGCAGTCTAAGTCTATAGAGTTCAGAACTATTTAAGGGAAATGCAAATCTCCTCAAGCTGAATGCTGAGTCTTGACCCATGATTCCCAGATGCCACCATATACAGGTTTTACTTTGGTCTCCAGCTGATGATCATCCCTTCCTGTGACTGCTCTGGGTTGGAAATCCCATGGAGATAAAAGAACTTCTCTTGTCACCCTGAACCAGCTTCACCTTCTCCTTTTAATTTTTTTGGAAGTAATCTGTCACTAGTAACCGTAAAGATGCCTGGTCCTGGGGTGATTAAATTTACCCAAATATTTAACCTAACCTGCATCTGCTCTTGTTTCTCACTCAGAACTTCTGGAACGGTGTTGCCTGAAATCATTACCCCTCAGAGAAGGCACTAGTGTGGTTTACAACCATATGGTGGGATGATGGTAAGTTTTATACATTGTTTCTAAAGAGAGAGCTCACAATCTTCAAGAACACCCCCAAAAAATGGGTGATCATACCAATGACCACCATAGATCCTGTAGACAGTCACATATTACTGATTGGAGAGTACAGAGGCATAGCCACAGGGTCCCTTCATACAAACCCAGGGGCTGGTTCTCAGTTGAGCCCTGACCTCTGCAGTAATGAAGAATTCATTGGAGATTACATTTACTGTAATTCCCAAGGGTTTACTGTTCTCATCAATCAGACTGCAAGCCTAGGCTTCCTTTCTCTTCCCTTCTTTGAAGAGCCATGCCTCCTGTGAATTCATAAAGCCAAGATCCTATGTTCTCCTTTATAAAGACTCAACTTGACAGGGTCCAATACATCAGGAAAATGAATCATGCTTATGGTGCAGCCTATTACTGGAACTAATATTCCTCAAAGTAGCAGAATACAAATAAACACACTTGTGGTGGACTGAAACTATATGCAACCCAGAATGTCACATTCTTGAAACTAATCCATTCCTGTGGGGATGGACCCATTGTAAGTGGGATATTTTGGTCAGGCTATTTAAGTTAAGGTGTGACTTACCTAATTCAGAGTGTGTCTTAGTTTTCAAAATGGAATACTTGGTAAGAGAAAGAAATTCAGAGAAAGAAAGAGAACACCATGGAAACAAGAAGCTCAACCAATGAAACCTGGAAAGGAAGGGTGAGCTCAGTGGACACCACCATGTGCCTTGCCATGTGAAAGAGGAATCCAGGATCACAGGCATCCAGTCTTCAGGAAGAAAGCTTCATCTTGATGAAGGCTTGATTTGTATATTGTCACAGCCTCAAAACTGTAAACTTGTAAACCAAGAAATTCCCACTTTTTTTTTTTTAAAGATTTATTTATTTATTTAATTTCCCCCCCTCCCCTGGTTGTCTGTTCTTGGTGTCTATTTGCTGCGTCTTGTTTCTTTGTCCGCTTCTGTTGTCGTCAGCGGCACGGGAAGTGTGGGTGGCGCCATTCCTGGGCAGGCTGCTCTTTCTTTTCACGCTGGGCAGCTTTCCTCACGGGCGCACTCCTTGCGCGTGGGGCTCCCCCACGCGGGGGACACCCTTGCGTGGCACGGCACTCCTTGCGCGCATCAGCACTGCGCATGGCCAGCTCCACACGGGTCAAGGAGGCCCGAGGTTTGAACCGCGGACCTCCCATATGCTAGACGGACGCCCTAACCACTGGGCCAAAGTCTGTTTTCCCAGAAATTCCCACTTTTAAAAGCCATTCAATTTCATGGTATAATGCTTTCAGCAGCATAGCAAGCTATATCTGCAATATATGTTGTAGCAGTTTAATATTGTTTATTAGTTCCAAAAATAGATACTGATTTTGTTTTTTTGTTTTTTTTTTAAAGATTTATTTATTTATTTAATTCCCCCCCCTCCCCTGGTTGTCTGTTCTTGGTGTCTATTTGCTGCGTCTTGTTTCTTTGTTCGCTTCTGTTGTCATCAGCAGCACGGGAAGTGTGGGCGGCACCATTCCTGGGCAGGATGCTCTTTCTTTTCACGCTGGGCGGCTTTCCTCACAGGCGCACTCCTTGCGCGTGGGGCTGCCCCACGCGGGGGACACCCTTGCGTGGCACGGCACTCCTTGCGTGCATCAGCGCTGCGCATGGCCAGCTCCACACGGGTCAAGGAGGCCCGGGGTTTGAACCGCGGACCTCCCATATGGTAGACAGACGCCCTAACCACTGGGCCAAAGTCCGTTTCCCTGATTTTGTTTTTAAACTGGTCTGTCCCTCCAGGCATATTAGATTATATTGGATTCAGAGGTTTCACTTTTACTTGATTAATTGAAGATATAGGCTTTGATTTGATCACATTATTAGCACATTGCAACCCTGCCACCTTTGTGGAGGGGTCTCATATCAAAAAGACATGGAAGAGGGGAAACAGACTTGGCCCAGTGGTTAGGGCATCCATCTACCACATGGGAGGTCTGCGGTTCAAACCCCAGACCTCCTTGACCCGTGTGCAGCTGGCCCATGCACAGTGCTGATGCACACAAGGAGTGCCCTGTCACGCAGGGGTGTCCCCCGCATAGGGGAGCCCCACGTGCAAGGAGTGCACCCCGTAAGGAGAGCCGTCCAGCGCGAAAGAAAGTGCAGCCTGCCTAAGAATGGCACCACCCACACTTCCCGTGCTGCTGACGACAACAGAAATGGACAAAGAAACAAGATTCAGCAAATAGACACAGAGAACACACAACCAGGGGAGTGGGGGGAATTAAATAAATAAATAAATCTTAAAAAAAAAAAAGACATTGAAGAAAACAGAGTTTGAACTTTTGGTCCAGGAGTCTAAGAAGTAAGTACACAGAAAAACTTGGTCATGAGGCAGAGGCACTGAATGGCTCAGCCATTCACCTGAAAATTCAGAGCTGACCTTGTGGAGAAAACAGAGCAGCTGAGCCTGGAGATAAACAAGCCCTGGGAGAGAGATGAGACTTATCCCAGCCTGTGTTTGATATAGGAGGAAGCTGGGACTATCGAGCTGTAAGAAGAAGAGGAAGGTTGAACATCACCAGCCATCTTGTTCCAACATGTGGCAGCAGATTTTTTTGGGGGAAGTAACATGCTTTACAGCCTGGTAAGTATAAGTTTCTACTCTCAAATAAATACCTAATTTAAAAGCCAACAGATTTCTGGTAGTTTGTTTGCATCAGCACCCCTTTTTGCTGATTGATACACATGTATTTATTAAATTATTTGATGTAAATTTGGGGAAACATCGGGAGATAAGAAAACAGGAAAAAATGCCTAAAATATGATTATTCATTCCCTTTGTATTCAAGAAAGAAAACATACTTCATATTTAAAAAAATGATTTTTGAAACAATAAAATAACATTAAAAATCTAATCATTGAATTCTTACACTGAATGTAAAAATGAAAACGAAGATTCAGGTCTTTCACATGATAGGTGTGAGCATTAAATTTTTGGACCAGGAAGTAATTGTATCTCCATAGTACCCATAGATAACCAAGATAAGAAACTTGACCCCTGGAATAATAGCCACCTACACTTGACACCAAGAAACAAAGCATATGAAATCAGAAGAACAGGGCCAAATCACTACAGCAAAGCATTTATCTTGAAATCATAATCTTAAGTTTGATCATAAGAAAAATTGTACAGAATTTTAGGAAAAGTCAACCACAAAAAAGTTTAAAACAAACAAATTAAAAATAATGCTATTCTCACAGAGCTCTATGAATGAGCAAAACTACCATGAGAAACCAGGCAAACAAAAGTCGCTGAGGTTAGTGTTCAAAATATAAGATATCAAAATTCAAACAATAGTCATTAAGTAAATTCTATGGGGATTGGGTGTGGCTCAAGCATTTGGGTAACTGCCTTCTACATAGGAGGTCCTGGATTTGGTTCCTGGTGCCTTCTAAAGAAGATGAGCAGATGCGGTAAGCAGACAACATGCAGACACAGAGAGAAGACAGTGAGCACAATTTGCAGATAAATGAGGGGGAAATGAGTAAATTAATCTTTTTTAAAAAGTCATGTTTGAGAAAATAGAATTCATAATGAAAATAAAAATGATAAGTTGTAATTCAACTAATTAAAAAAGATATGTATGCCTATGTGATATTGAAAAAAAATGAAATAGCTACAGATAAGGAAAATATATTCACAAACTCCATATCCACCAACTGACTTGTAATGTGAATGTATAGACAATTCTCAAAATCCATCAGTAGGTAAAGAAGTCATGCAAATTTAAAACAGGTAAAGACTCAAAAATCTGTTATAGCCATTTTAAATACAAAATGTGAAGATAAAAATAAGCCTATAGAATGGTAAACAAAATCATTTTCCATTACAGAAATGCAAGTCTGGTGTCTGGGAGTTATGTATCTCAGAGAAACATGTTTTTAATCTCAAAACATTGTTGCAGGGGAAGCAGATTTGGCTCAATGGATAAAGCATCTGCCTACAATGTGGAGCATCCAGGGTTCAAACCCAGGGCCTCCTGACCTGTGTGATAAGCTGGCCCACATGCAGAGCTGTTGAGCACAAGGAGTACTGTGCCATGCAGGGGTGTCCCCCATGTGCAAGGAGTGCACCCTGTAAGGGGAGCCACTCAGCCTGAAAAAAGCACAGCCTGCCCAGGCGTTGTGCTACACACACAGAGAGGTAATGCAACAACGAAAAAAAGGAGATACACAATGGAACCTGGCAATATATTGGGTTTCACTTTTGAAGAATTTTTGTATCACAGAGAGGTTCAAAAATGGCAGGGGAGGAATACAGATGTGGGATGTTATTGACAGGGGACACATGGTTGGCAGGGAGTTCTCCAGGGCATATATCCAGTGTACATAAAAATGTTTGGATATATTCATAGTGGTTACAATTAAAAACAACAACTCAGGGAATTCTGAGTTCCGAGCCAGGGGAGCTCTATCACAGTCCCTAAAGGAACAGCAACAATCCCCCAAGTGCAACGGCAAAGACCAAAAAAGAAGGAATGTCCAACAATGAGCCCTTGATACTAATGACTATGCTTGTGAGCCTGTGCACCTGAAATAAGAACAAGGCCTACAGTTGTAGGGTGCCTAAGAGTTACCTCCTGGGAGCCTCCGTGTTGCTCAAATGTGGCCAGTCTCAAAGCCAAACTCAGCATGTAAATGCGTTGCCTCCCCCCCCCCCACACACACACCATGGGACATGACTACCAGAGATGAGCCTCCCTGGCACTGAAGGATTACTACCAAGTGCCAGCTGATGATATAACTAGAAAATGACCTTGAATAAAAGGGTCAACTCAGACCAGCAGAATATCTCTGTCTACATATAATAACAGGAGTTAAAAATGCTTTTTGATCTGAATCAAAGGGGGAAATGGAAAGGACAAATTATGTTATATGACTATGAGTCTCCAAAAAGAGCTGGGAGGTTATCAGAGGGGTTGCCCTTATGCACACCTGAACAGAGTCCCAGAGACAGATAAAGTAGATACAAGTGAAGGTATTGGTTCTTCTGAGGGCTATAGAGACCCACAGGTGCTATGGTCATGGCAGATGAAGTTCAGTGCCATGTCAGTTGGCCCTAGTTTGGAGTTTGTGTTTCTGTGTGATAGAGCTGGACTCAGATGAGATATTTGTTCACAAGCCTCTCCTGTTACTTTTAGTGGATCTGTATTTGGTGCTGGGGTTTAATGTATACCCAGGGGACCTGAATCTCTGGACTGACCATGTGATACCAGGCCCTGATCCTCAACAGACTTCAGCTCCTACACTCTGGATTGTTGGACTTACCCCACTCAGCTAACAGGGAGTGGAAGAAGGTCATCCACCACACCAGGGAGCCAAGAGTGCTTACAACTGAAAGCAGGAGAATTGCATCCAGTATCCATGTAGAATCTAAGCCCCATCTTCATATAGATGTGGAGTGGACACAATCATTCCAAGGTCCACAGGATGGAGGAATAGAGTATGGATTAGAGAGGATTTACTGATATTCTATACATGAACTATTGTGATTAGTAATCAAAAAAAAAAATGTGGCATAGGTGTAGAGAAAGTGGCCATGGTGGCTGCTAAGGGTAGGGAGTGGGAGGAAGGGATATGATGTGCTGGCATTTTCTGGGGTTAAAGTTGTCCTGGGTGGTGCTGCAGGGAGAGTTCCTGGACATTGTATGTCCTCCCATGGCCCACTGGGTGGACTGTCAGAGAGTGTGGGCTGTGGTGGGGACCATTGACCATGAGGTGCAGTGGAGCTCAGAGATGTATTCACCAAGTGCAATGAATGTCTCATGATGATGGAGGAGGCTGTTTTTATGGGGGTACAAGTGGGGTGAGTGGGTGGGGGTATATGGGGACCTAATATTTTATGAATGTAACATTTTTTAAAAATTTTAAAAAGAAAATATTATCCATTAAAAAAAAAGATTTCACTTTAGAACCATCCCTAGGATTTCTTTTTTTTTTTAAGATCTATTTATTTACTTCTCTTCTCTCCCCCCCCCTCCGCATCTCAGTTGTCTGTTCTCTGTGTCTATTTGCTGTGTGTTTTTCTTTGTCCACTTCTGTTGTTGTCAGCGGCCCAGGAATCTGTGTTTCTTTTGGTTGCATCATCTTGTTGCTTCAGCTCTCGGTGTGTGTGGCACCATTCCTGGGCAGGCTGCACTTTCCTTCATGCTGGGCAGCTCTCCTTGTGGGGCGCACTCCTTGTGCATGGGGCTACCCTACACGGGGACACCTCTGCGTGCCACGGCACTCCTCATGCACATCAGCACTGCACGTGGGCCAGCTCCACACAGGTCAAGGAGGCCTGGGGTTAACCTGCAGACCTCCCATGTGGTAGACAAACATCCTAACCACTGCGCCAAGTCCACTTCCCCCATCCCTAGGATTTCTACAGGAGGACATGGCCATTAGCAAAGGTGGGGGTGGGATATGAAAGACAGGTTTAATTCCTTCACAAAAGCTCCAAACTGAAGTAGAAGGCAACCTAACTTAACTGTTCTATGACAAATGCAGCCAAGTTGGGGGGGGGGGGAAGAGGTGGGGATTCCAGAATAAAGATGATCAATAAATGAGCCCCTACAGTAGGCTCAAAAGAAACAGAATGGACTCTTCCTTGCATGGCAAAATTCAACTGGGGTGATTCTGTCTCCATGCAAGGGGCATGCCTGACCAGTGGACCTTCCCCGAGCCCCCTCTGGAAGCTCGGCACTTGTAGAACAAACAAAATATATTTATTGCTATGGGGTGTCTTGAGTCTCTCTCTCTCCATCTCTTTTTGGGGGGCTTGTTTTTTTGTTTTTTGTCTCATGAATGTTAAAGTGAAAATTTACATCTTATGCCGGGACAATCATAAGGACATCATGGACCTTATCAGTTTTAGGTAAAGCAGGTGTCCACCAAGACACCTCTAACAAAGGAAAGGGCAGCAACTCCTCTGCCTCCTGGCTATTTCCCTCCCAGGGGATCCATCCGCTCATTACAAACATCTACAGCAGGATGCAGCATGGATTTCCAGGTCTCACAGGATTCTCAGGCCTTCAGGGAAGGGGGTGAACTCCAGGAGTAAGAGGAAAGGGATACCCTGAAAGTGCAAAAGCCAAGGAAGAAACCGGAAAGCACAGATTGCAACTGGCATTTTGCTTTTTTAACAGACTAATAAGAAACCCAATGAGTAGGTGTTATCACTCCAATGACTGCCAAGCTTTCATAAATATGAATATATACATATAGGGAAAATGAAGTGTGCATGGGATGGACTCAAAAACTGCACAACCTTAAGTAGGATCCTGCTTAGCAAGAGCGATGCCCGTGATGCATATGAAATAAAAAGTCCTTCTTTTTAATAAAAAAAATCATTGAGATAATTCACATATCAT
The DNA here is from genome assembly GCF_030445035.2 of Dasypus novemcinctus. Classification (NCBI taxonomy): domain Eukaryota; kingdom Metazoa; phylum Chordata; class Mammalia; order Cingulata; family Dasypodidae; genus Dasypus; species Dasypus novemcinctus. The sequence goes on along the minus strand of NC_080691.1, from coordinate 55,553,470 downwards.
ACAATTCCCCCATTTAAAGCCTAACATTCAATAGCTCTAGTATGTCTACATTTCTTTACTTTTTGAAGATATGAAGTTACTATTTTCAGGTTTCCACCATTTCAATCTTTTCTGTGTAGGGGACAAGCAGAGTTGGCAAGACCCAGAGTTCCCTGTGGACAGCAGCTGCCAAAGTCCATGTAGGCTGGTTAAGAAAGCTCTGAGGTTTATTAACAATTTATCCATTTACCGAGATGCTCAGAAATGGTTTGCAAGTGGAGCGAGTGCAGCTCAATAGCTGAGCACCTGCTTCACAAGTACGAGGCCCCAGGTTCTGTCCTTAGAACCTCCTAAATTTTTTTTAATAAAAAAGAAAGGAAACCCTGGGTCCTCAAAAAGGGCACTGCTCTCACACACCCTAAGAAAACACTGTTCTTTAAACCAAAGAGAGAAACTGGCCCAAGGAAAAGGAGGAAAGTCGGGCATGGGCAGCGTGTACTCACACTTGTGGTTGGGTAACGGGAACACCCCAGCAGGAGGATCCAGAAAAGCCCGGGCACCTCCATGTCCTGGTCCCCTAAGGGGGCGCCCGAAGGAGGCGGGACGGGGTGGCTCCCAGATGCACACCTCACTGGGTGTGAGGACTGGAGGTGGGGCAGAGCTCACAGGTGGGGGTGTGAGCTGGGAAGGAGGGGGGCGTGGATTCCTAAGAGGGGGAAGGATGGGGTAGGGAAAGGTGAGGGAGGGGATGGGGAGAAGGGAGGGGAGGAGGGGAGCCGACTGCGCTGGGGGGGTCAATAAATTAGCAGAAAAGCAGGTTGTGGGGCCACAGGCCCAGAGGAGTGAACTCACAGGAGCAGTGGGAGCCGAAGGATGAGGCTTCGTCTTCTTTGGTCCCTACTCTGGTTTGGTCGCTGCCTTGGCAACCTGGCTGCTTTATACCCTCCCTTGACCAATCCCCTGCCTTGGCTCCTTGTCATCAGAGTGGGCCCCACCCGACCTCATACCTAGAACGCCCCCTCCCCCTACCTAATCCTTCCAGCACGAGCCATCCCAAGAACAACAGGTCTTCTGTGAGACCTTGCTTCTGATGTCTAGGCCTTTCTAATCCAGCTCCCCCACCCCCACTTTTTCCCCCATTCCAGGTCCCTCCCTTCTTTCCTGAAATTCCACAGATTCCCTCGGATTGCAGAACTGCAAGAGGAAACAATAGACAAGCAGAGTGGGAAATTTTCACACCCTTCTCCCAGCAATTGATAGAAATAGGCAAGAAATGAGAAAACAGCAGATTTGTGTAAGAAGCCATCTAAACCTTGTAGACGTAATAGAGACCATTATACTTAACAATTGTAAGATACATTATTTTCAAGCACACATGGTACTTTTACAAAAATTAATCCTATTCTGTCAATAAAAGCAACTTTTAATATATTTCAACAGAGAAATGAAATCAGAGCATGTTTTCTCATTATAATTGTAATTGTGCTAGAAATTAATGAGAAAATACTAACTAGAGATCCCCATACGTTTGGAAATTGAGAATTACCCTTTTTTTTTTCTTTTTTATGCAGCACTGGGGATTGAACCTGGGACCCCATACATGGGAGGCTGTGCTCATCTACTGATCTACATCTTCTCCCTGAGAATTACCCTTCTTAATGAAACAAGTGGAAGAAATTACAGTTGAAAAGAGAATATAGTTGATATGAATAAAATAATAATGAAAACATGGCATTAAAATACATCTCTTTCTGGCCTGGAAATTCCATTTTGGGTTGGAAAGATTTTATAATCGTGAAATATTTCCCATGACCTAAAAGGATAAATAGCTGTGGCTATGTCATTTGACCATGCCATCTTACTACTTGTTACTGTGGGTTTTAAGTTACGACTACAAATGGTTAAAACATCCAAGCTGACTCATGCTTGTTTGCTCTTGGGTCTACAAGAAACTTTTGCCCTTTAACTAAGTTCATCAGTTTTTCTCCTGGGGGCATTACTGGACACTACCCAGATTGCTTGGTAACACCAGGGTGATGGGTGGTCTGGGTGGAGCAGGTAGATAGAGTTCCGGTACCCCGGTCTCTAGGACAGCTCCCACTACCAACTATTCTTGGGTCCTGTCCTGAGCTGCACGCCCTGAGGTGTTTATCTCTGAGATTGCACACCCTGTTTCCCAGACTCTTTCAAGGCCACAACAGCTTAAACCTTATTGTTTAAATTCTTGTCACTTCTTAAATGTAGTAAATTTAATGTAAACATGAAATTCTCTATCAACACTGGATATGCAAAACCATTATCTCTTACTATAAATACAAAGAAACCATAAAACCAAGCTCAGGATTGCTTCCAGATGCATATTTTGAAATGAGGACCCATACAACAGTTCCCATGATAGAAAAATCTTTCAGCTCTGGCTTCTGCCCACTGCCTGACCAAGGGGTACTGGGTGTGAGCCTCTCTGTCCTCTGGTAGCTCAGAGAATGGAGGGGCAGAGAAACAGTTTCTCCTTGGAGGCCCCCTGTAGATGACCTGTAAGGCTGGTCTTTCCTTCTGTATATGCAAAGCAAAGGCAGTCTTTCTGATAGTTGATCTTGTGAAAAATGTACTAGAGTAGCTGCTGGTGTCTTGGTCATTTTTTTTACATGAGTTTCCAGTTATAATAGCAAACTGTATTTTAGGATCAGTAACAATGAGAATTTTGCCAGTCAGTTGAGCATCAGATTCCAAAAGGGGAAAAAAAAAGGGGGGAAGTGTTTCAATTTAAGGGTAAAGGAACCACCCTATTACAATTAATTGCTGTGAATTTTAAACATCATTTTTTCAAAATTTTATATCAAATCTTAGATTCTCCCAGAGTTAAGTCTCCTGCTCACTCAAAGTGGACAATTAATATATGTAGGCCAAATAAATGACAAAATGTAACAGAAAAATGACAACTGATGCCCAGCCATTTGCTCTTGGTGGACATTTAAAGAATAGGGGCTAAGCATAGACTGGGAGAAAAAATGTAATTCATTCTATATGTAACCGACTTAGGGGTTTAGCTCAGTCTAAATCAGTGGTTCTTCAATTTGCTGAAAAGGAAATCACCTAGGAGAGATCAGAAAGGATAATAATGCCTAGGTTCCAGTCCCAGAGAGTCTCATTTAATTTGGGCATTGGGATTTCTTAAAATTCCCAGGTAATAATAATTATTAATTAATGCACAGTCATCCTTGAGAAACATTGGTCTGTCCTGTCAGAGGATTTCAAATAGATGATGCTGGCTTGAGTATTTGCCAGAGGTCCTGATTCAGAATTCAGATGTAAGCTCAATTTAAAGGTTTTAAATCAGTAGCATCCTAAGGTCCCCCCTCCCCCCCAGGATATAGATTTTTACAATTTTTACAATTTTACAGTTGCACAATTTTTACAATTTCCCCCTTTGAGATTAAACAAAAATGATGACAGTAACAAAAATGCACACAACCCCCCCACACACACACACACAAACTGGAGATTTTAAGGTTTATTCACCACATCAAATATGGGCCATTCTTCAGTCAGTGGTTCCTTTCCCAGCTGACTTCTGATGGATATTTAGGTTTATCACACCTGGAATTATTTCTTTCCCTCCACCACTCTCTCCCTTCCTTTCATTTTTTCTTTTTTCTGGACACTAAAGAAATAGATTTGTTTTTTGTTTTTGCATTTCAAGTGGTCAGTGTGAAACCAGGCCAGGCTTCCTTCCATACTGGGAGCCTCTGGTATGGAAGTCCAGCTATTTCTCTGGACCTTGGTCATGGTTCTCTAGGGAAACAGAACTGACAGAATTTATCTGTATAAAGAATGAAATTTTATAAAATTTTCTCATGGAACTGTGGGGATGCACGAGTCCAAATTCTGTGTGGCAGGCTGCAAGCCATGGGCTCCAATGAAGGTCCTCATTGAATTCCCCAGGAACACACACTGGCTGTCTGAAGTAGAGATGGGGATTCTCTCTCTGAATGCTGAAATCACTTCTCCTTCTAAGGCCCTCAACTGATTCGATAGGACAACACTCACTGCTGATGGCAAGCTCCTCAATTGATCCCAGATATAATCAGGCATCTATGCAATCAACTCTGATTTAAGTCCATGATGTGCCACTATATTTCAGTTAGCCCAGTTTTGCTTGACCAAACAACTGGGTATCATTAACTAACCAAGTTGTGACATTAGCCTTATGGTGCTCCCTGATACACACATGGTGGTGAACAGTAGGTGTGGACTGACCAAAATCCTTGCATTTGACCAGTGAGAAAGAGGAAGTCCCAAGCTGGGCAAGATGATCCCACAATCACACAGCCAATGAGAGCCTGAAAAGGGGTTCCCACCCAGTCTTCTGAGCCCCAATCCAGTGCTCCTTCCTACTCCTCAAAAACAGTAGGGGTAGGAGGCTTTGCCAGGGTGAAAGTGTGGAGGGCACCATGGAGGCCACTGCTTGGGCGCATGGGCCTCAAATATCAGCCATGACCTGGGTGTACTAGAATCCCACTGTAGCTCCTCCCCCTGCTGTAGGCAATGAGTGCACACACTGGCATTTGGTCAACAAGAGAAACAGTTATGGTAAAGGGATACAATCACTTGAACTTTCTGAACCAGGTTCTGTGCTAAAAAATTTACAGTCATCATCTTGAGTCAGTGTCACAGCTTCCTTGAGGGAAGCTCTGATCCCATTTATGCATGGGGAGACTGAGGCTAAGAGAGGTCAGAGTACCTGCCAGAGCAGAAACAAAAGCCCAGGCCTGCCTGATTCCTGAGTCTATGCTCCCAACCACTCCAGGGATATTGTCTTGGGTCTTAGCTGGCTGAATTTTAGGTATCTGAAGAGGTAGCAACTCTTCCCTATCTCCTGGAGGTGGCCCAGTGTGTGGCAGCCACAGCCTTCACCACTGGACAGTTCTTCCTTGTGGCTAACTTTAGTCCTTCCTACTACCAGAGGAAGCCCTTTCATTTTTGCCCTACTCTGGAAAGGATTACTAGTATTTATAAACTAACCTTTCAAGTAGAAAAGAAAATCTCCTTCAACTCTTTATTTTGAAAAATGTCAAACCTACACACGAATTAAAAAAATAGAACAATCACTCTTCACCTGGATGCCCACTTTATTATTAAAAGTTTGTCATGTTTAGATTTTCCAATTTTCTATCTATAGTTTTTTTTTTAAGATTTATTTATTTCTTCCCCTTCCCTCCTTTGTTTGCTCTCTACATCCCTTCGCTGTGTGTTCTTCTGTGCTTGCTTGTATTCTCAGTAGGTGGCTCTGGATACTGATTCTGGGACCTTCTGGAGTGGGAGAGAGGCAATCATTCTCTTTTGCCACCTCAGCTCCCTGGTCTCCTGCATCTCTTATTGTCTCTCCTCTGTGTCTTTTTGTTGCACCATATTGCTGTACAAGCTCTACACATGGACCAGCACTACTGCACAGGGCAGCACCCCTATGTGGGGCAACACTCCAGCACAGGCCAGCACTCCATGCAGGCCAGCACTCTGCATGAACCAGTTCAACACACAGGCCAGCTTGCCTCATGGGCCAGCTTGCCTTCACCAGTAGACCCTGGGTATCAAACCCTGAACCTCCTATATGGTAGATAGGTGTCCAATTGTGTGAGCCACATCTGCTTCCCTCTATCTAAACTCTTTATTTGCTCATTTCTTTGAGAATAATTTTCAAACTTCAAGCCCCATCACCCCTATTCCTTATTCCTCCAAAGGGCTTTTTCTTATATGGCCACAAGACCATTGTAACTATGAAAATTAACAATAATTTCATAATATCACTTTTTATAATGCCTATGTTCATATTTCTCCAGTTCCCCAAAAATGCTGTTTTATAGATATTTCTTTTTAAATTGGAGGTTCCAGTGACATTTATGCATTGCATTTGGAAATCATGTTTCTTTTGTCTCCTTGCATCTAAGATAGGTTTCATTACAAGGACTTTTTTGAGGCATTCAGACTAAAATGAAATCTCATGTTGTCCTTCTCTCCTCAGAGGAAAATATAGGATATTAGTACGGTAGAGCAGAAATGAATCACATTGAGAGAAAATGGAAAAATGTGTTTTGAGTTCAATGCTCTACCTTCTTCTCTGGATGACAAGTACTCACTCTCCCAGGAGCAGCAGAGTGCTTTACTAAGCCACCTGCACTTCTACCTAGAAAAACCTTCCATGGCTCCCCCTGGCTTCCAGTTGAAGCTCAGAGGTCTTCACATGTTCAGAGGGGGAGCCAGCCCTGGTCACCTCTCCAGCGTCCTTCTCATCATATCCCCACATGGACTCTCCACTCAGTCACCCAGAATCAGTTCTTGTTCCCATCACATTCACCCTTTCCTAGGAATCTCTTGGAGAATAACCAGATATTCTCAGATACCCATGTTCAACTTTCTTGGCCATTGCTTCTTCTAGGAGCCAGTTTCTTTTCTGTAATAAATACACCTTTGTCATGGTATACCATTGTTTTAATATGCTGTTGGATTCAGTTTTCCAGCATTTTGTTTATGGTTTCTGCATCTATATTCATAAGGGGTATTGATCTGTAATTTTCTTTTCTTGCAATGTCTTTATCTGGGTTTGGTAACAGGGTAATGCAGACTTATAGAATAAGTTAGTTAGGAAGTATTCCCTCTTCTTCTATTTTTTATCAACAGTTTTTATGGGAAGAGTTTAAGAAGGGCCTATAAGACATCTATTGAGTAAAATAAGCCAGATACAAAAGGAAACTTATTTTGCCATTTCACTTATATGAAAGATCTAGAACAAGCAAAACCATGGAGACAGAAAGTAGATTCCAGGGACTAGGGGTGGGGGAGAGAGGATAAGCAGTGGTGGTCAGAGGAGCTATTGATTCAATGGATGCAGAGAAACAGAGGAGATGAAAAAATTTGGGTAATGGATGTTGGTGATGGCAGCAAAACATTCAGAATGAAATGAATACCACTGAATGAACACCAAAAGTGATTATAATGGAAAATATTTGTTATATATATGTTACTACAATAAAAAAGTTAAAAAAAGAAGAAGCTTCAGTAATCAAGAGAGTGTGGTACTGACATAAGATGAGACAAAAAGACTAATGGAGTAGAATTGAGTGTTCATAAATAAACCTTCACATCCATGGCCAACTGATTTCTGATAAGGGTATCTCTACTTTATCATGAATTTTGCCCATGAAGGCATGGGCTCACAATCTTCCTCTCCCCTCCTATTTCCTGTATACCTATCTTCCAACCTCTAGCTCTCTGAGACAGGTAGATTTGCTTAATTCATATCAGAAAGGCCATGTATTATTTGCCTTCAATGCCTGGCTTGCTTCACTCCAAGGGGAGGGGAAGAGGGGAATAGACTAGATGGAAGAGGTGGTAACTGGGGGACAGTGGAAGTGTTCTGCATGGCCCTGAAATGATGGAAAGAGGCTATGTTAAATTTTACCAAAATTTTAAAAAGTATATAGTCTAAAATGTAAACAATAATGTAACCAAAAATTTATAAAAGTGTACAGTCTATGTAAACCATAATGTAAACTATAATGGAACCATGGTTAGTAGCTATGTTTCAATATCTGTACATCAGTTGCAGCAAATGGAGCATACAGATGTAAAAGGATCATTGTTGGGGAAGGGGAAAAGGGTTTGCTGTTGGGTATATGGGAGTCCCCTATATTCTATATGTGACTTTACTGTGACCTAAAATTTTTCTAAAGACGTAATAAAGTTTTATAAAAAAGGATGTAGACACTGAGTTAGAAATGGTAGAGTCTGCCTTGCCACTGTACATACAGGGCAACACCTATTACAGTGATGAAAGAAAAAACACCAAAAAAATTTTTATGATATTTTTCATTTTTATACTCTAATTTATTTTTACATTAGTTATTCTAATTATTGTGTATTCTAGTTCTAATCTTTAAAACTATCATTACTATTTCATTTTCCTATTAATTGAATAGGGCAGTATATTAGACTTCGTTTTTTAAGAGGTTTTGGTTTACAGAGAGGTTCAACTATGGCTGGGGAGGAGCACTAATGTGGGGTGTCATTGATGGGGCATGCTTTGGTGGAAGGGAGTTCTACAGGACATGCATATGGAGTATATGAATATGTTCGGATATTCATTGGGTATGGACATAATGGGTAGAGTTTCACACAACAACTGAGGAAGTGCTGATATCCCATTCTGGGGAATTCTGTTGCTCTCCCCAAAGGAGCAGCAACAATAGCCCAAGTGCCTCTTCTGTCACTTTTACTGAACATGGTTAGCACTGGGGTTGGTGTATGCTCAGGAGATGTGAATATCTGGACTGTCCATTTGCCAGCTGGGCCTTGAGCCTCAGTAGAGTTGTAATACCTACTCTCTGATCCATTGGATTTACCCCAGGTCAGCTAATAGGGAGGTGAGGATGGCCAACCACCTCACCAGGGAACCCAGAGAGTATACAACTGCAAGCAGGAGAATCCCATCCATCAGCCATGTGGGATGTAAACCCCCTCTTGATTTAGAGGTGGATTGGACATCGCCATCTCCAGGTCCTCAGGATGGAGGAATAAAATATGGATTAGAGTGGACTTACTGGTATTCTACTATAGAAATATTGTGACTCTAGCAATGGTAGAAATTGAATCATTGATGTGGAGACAGTGCCTATGGAAATTGTTGATGGCAGGGAGGGGTGAGAAGAAGTGTGGTATGGGGGCATTTTCGGGACTTGCAGATGTCCTTAATGATGTTGCAGGGACAGATGCAGGATGTTATATGTCCTGCCATAACCCACTGAATGCGCTGGGGAAGAATGTAAACAACAATGAAAACTATGATGCATGCAGTGTAGTAGTGCTCCAAAATGCATTCACGAAATGCAATGAATGTGCCACAAGGGTGAAAGAGGTGGTAAATATGTGAGAAGTGGGAAGGGTGGGGGTGGGAGGTGGGGGGTATATAGGAACCTCATATTCTTTTCTCTCTTTGTTTTTTTAAATGTTGCATTCAAAAATTATGAGGTCCCCATATACCACCACCACCCCCCCTTACTGCACTCCTCCCACATCAACAATCTCTTTCATTATCATGGGACATTCATAGCATTTGGTGAATACATTTTGAAGCACTGTTCCACCACATGGATAATGGTTTACACTGTAGTTTACACTCTCCCTCAGTCCATCCAGTGGGCCATGGTAGGACATACAATGTCTAGCATCTGTTCCTGCAGTACCACCCAGGACCACTCCAAGTTCTGAAAATGCCCCCACATCATATCTTTTCTTCCCTCTCCCTACCCTCAGCAGATACTGAGGCTTATATTTTTAATGTAATTTTTTAAATTAATATACCTTTAGAAAAAGATAATTAAATAAAAAATGGGTGTCAATGTCCATTGTCATTACATGTGCACATATGCAGACCAAGCGAGTTCCTCTCTCTTGGGAAAACACTGAAATCACCTAAACAACTGCAGTACAAAATACTTCATCAAGTCATTTGTACCCCTGGGATGGTGGAAAGCTGAGTTCCCTTTCCAAGAAAATCAAATGAACTTAATGCCCTATAATAGAAACATCTGTATTCTCAGCACTCAGTAGTAAAAGGATAGAAGGCAAAGGGAATGAGGGAGGTAATGTGAGTCCAGAACCAGGTCTGCTCTTCAAGGAGCCCTAGAGGGGCTGGACAGGGTGAGATGAGGATCAGAAAGCATAATCTCTTCCCAGGAGCAGGGACATGGGTGTCAAGGAGGGCCTTCCTGTCAGGGTCTTGGGCTTCCTCTCTCATCTCACCTCCCCAGCAACAAGTTTCTGTCTCCTTTCCTGACATTTTTAGAGAAAATTCCCATCACATGTGGACAGTCAAAATTGTCACCAGGGAAGAGAGAAGGGACCATGACTTTTACTTGGCCACTGTTCTGTGCACTGATGGTGCCAGCATGACCCTCATCCTTCATCTGACTCAGAAGAGACTTGACGTAGGTGACTTACCATTGAGTTTAATGGGATTAAGGAGAAAATGAAGGGAGTTACACAAGATAAAAGAGTGAAGTCATGAATACTTTCTAATAATGACCCTGGAGATGATGATGATACTGGTGAATAAAATTAATACCTTGGAATTAAACACTTTAAATCTTTGACCTTTAAGGTGAAACTCAACTAACCTATTAATTTAATTTTTTTTTGAAAGATGAGCCTGCATCCACTCTCTGTGTGTTCTTCTGTGACCACTTCCATCCTTATCAGCAGCACCAGGAATCTGTGTTTCTTTGTGTTGTATCATCTTGTTGTGTCAGCTCTCCATGTACGTGGCGCCATTCATGGGCAGGTTGCACTGTCTTTCACGCTGGGCGGATCTCCTTACAGGGCACACACCTTGCACATGGGGCTCCCTACGTGGAGGACACCCCTGCACGGCACAGCATTGCAAGCATCAGCACTATGCATGGGACAGCTATTTAAAAAGGAAGTTCAGGGAAACGGACTTGGCCCAGTGGTTAGGGCATCTGTCTACGACATGGGAGGTCCACGGTTCAAACCCTGGGCCTTCTTGACCCGTGTGGAGCTGGCCCAGGCGCAGTGCTCATGCGCGCAAGGAGTACCACGCCACACAGGGGTGTCCCCCGTGTAGGGGAGCCCCATGTGCAAGGAGTGCACCCGTAAGGAGAGCCGCCCAGTGTGCAAGAAAGTGCAGCCTGCCCAGGAATGGCACTGCCCATACTTCCCGTGCCGCTGACGACAACAGAAGCGAGCAAAGAAACAAGACGCAGCAAATAGACACAGAGAACAGACAACCGAGGGGAGGGGAGGGGAATTAAATAAATAAATAAATCTTTAAAAAAAAAGAAAGGAAGTTCACACAATTCCTGGGGGAGGGGAAAGGCTGGAGGCATGAATTATAGAGGTACAAGGGAAAATTGGGGGAGGTGACTAATGGCTTTGTAGTAATGGTTATATGTATTCAAACATATATGTACATATAATTCCTTGTTATTTATTTCAATAAAATATTCACTAGAAATGGAATCGATTTTAAATAATCTCATACACTAGGTAAATTTTGAAGAAGGGAGGGGTTGATTAGAAAGTGTAAGCTCTCTTGCACTTCTGGTGTTCTCATGGTTAATTCCAATATCCTGGAGTTAGTTTGAGACATTAACCTGAAGTTCTTCTTGGCAATGACAATATCCCAGGTGCCAACATTTTCCCAATATATGAATATGCTATATTCCCTATTTACTTACATCCCCACTGATTTCCTGCATTATATATTGCAAACTTAGGAGGAGATTTAAAAATAAGAAATTGTTTTTGGAATGTTTGCTAGTTCTGTTTGCTAGTTTTGTTTTAAAATTATATGTATTGTAGAGGCCGGTAAGGATGGTGTAGGAGTGGGTGTACCCTCATCATCTATCCTACAGGGAACCAGCTAGGTGGGGACAGAGTCCTTCCTAAGAGGGGTATTTTGGGAGCCCAAAGGGTGGTAGACTTCTGGACATCAGTCTGGAGAGAGTGAGACAGGGGTAGTGATTGCTCAGAGTCACATGGCAGGTTTCTGGAGCTTGTGCCTGAAGCTGTGGGAAGGTTAAACATTTCCCTTAAGAATGGTAGCTGCAGTATTCCCTGAACACTGCTGGGCACATGGTGGCATTCCCTGAACCCCATGTTCCCCAAACAATGATCATCATAGCCACATTCCTCAAACCCAGCATTCCCCAAACACTGTTAAGTTTCCCTGAACCCAGTGCTCCCTGAACCCCAAGATTCCACAGACCTGTCAGTTGCAAAATCCAAGAGTGGAAGGTTTCTGGTGAAGGATGCAGAGGGAACTGGGGAGTGCATGTTTGATTGTCTGGATGCATTTTTTGAGCTTGGAGAAGCTTACCAGCTTGCTTGGGGTTTGGTAGTAGGAAGAGGTGAGAGTCAGCCCAATTTACCTAAATGAACTGGGATAAGGAAAATTGCTCTGGAAATTGCTCAGAAATAACAGCAGATTTGATGAGGCAGAGGAAAGAATTAGTGATGTGGAAGACAGTACATCTGAAATCAAACAGATAATTAAGAGAATTGATAGATTAAAAGATACAAAAATTTCCAGGAGGGACTTAGGGACCTGAAGGACAATGCAACATGCACAAACATTTGCAATATAGGCATCCCAGAAGAGGAGAAGGGAAATGGGACAAAAGGGGTGTTGGAGAAAATAATGCCTGAAAACTTCCCAAATCTATTGAGGGAGATGAATTTATATGTCCAGGAAGCACAACACACAGCAAACATCATAAATACCTACAGGCCTATTGCAAGACATATACTTGTCAAATTATGCAAAGCTCAAGACAGAGAAAATATTAAAGGCAGCACAAGAAAAGAGAACCATCACACACAAGGAAATCTCAGTAAAATTCAATGCTGATTTCTCATCTAAAACCATGAAGGTAAGAAGGCAGTGGTATGGCGTAGTCAAAGAAATTACAAAAAAAAAAAATGCAGCCAAGAATGCTCTATCCAGAAAATCTGGCATTCAAAAATGATAGATCATTTAAAAAAAAACACAGATAAACAGAAACTAAGAGAATATGCCAACAAGAAATCTGCCTGTAAGAAATACTAAAGGAAGATCTACAGGAGGAAAGAAAAAAACAGCAGCAACAGAGTTGGAGGAGAGTTTACGAACAACAAAAAAGACAAAAAGATATATGAACAAAAGATGACATACAAAAATCCAAAGAAAATATGGCTAATGTAAGTAATTCCTTGAGTGAAATAACACTGAATGTTAATAGATTAAAATCACCAGTCAAAAGACACAGATTGGCAGAATGGGTAAGAAATATGATGCATCTGTATGCTGTCTACAAGAAACCCATGTTAGGTGCGTGGATTCAAGTTGTTTAAAGTGACTTGCTAGAAAAAAATTCTCACAGGAAACAATAAACAGTAAAGGACAGGAGTAGCTATAGTAATATAAGAAAAAATAGACTTTAAATACCTACTATTTTGAGAGACCAATATGGACACTACATTTACAGGAAACAATAAAAATGTGCAGGATTAGCTACACTAATATCAGGCAAAATAGACTTTAAGTACAAACTATTGTGAGAGGCAAATATGGACGCAACATTTTAGAAAAGTTGTAAACTTTCAATAAGAAAGAACAGTCATAAACATTATGCACCCAAACAGGGTGTTTCAGAAGATGTTAGACAAATGCTGGAAAAACTAAGTGGAGGAAGATTTATCTCTACAATTATAGTGGAGGAATTTAATACAACATTATCACCATTATCAGCACATCTCAAAGGAGTATTAATAAAGAAACAAAGACTTTGAATAATATATTAAAGGACCTGGACTTAATAGACACATACAGAACATCACACCCAAATACAGCAGGATATACGTTCTTCTCAAAGGCACATGGATCATTCTCAAAGACAGACCACATGCTGGGCCACAGAGAAAGTCTCAGTGTAATCAGAAAGATTGAAGTTATACAAAATAATTTCTCTGATATCTGTGGAATGAACCTGGAAATCTGCAAGGTCCAGAGAACTGAATTAGTCAGAAAGATATGGAAGTTAAGCAACATATTCTTAAACATGCATTGTGTCAAAGAGGAAATCTCAAAAGAAATCAGTACCTACCTTGAAATCAATGAAATGTCAACACAACATATCAAAACTTATGGGATGCAGCAAAAGTGTTTCTAATTGGGAAATCCAAAGTCATAAATTCATGCATAAAAAAAGAATAAAGAGCTAAAATTTAAGACACTTGGAGGAATGAATAAGAAAACAAGAAACAAACCCCAAGGTAAGAAGAAAGAAAGAAAGAACAAAGATTAGACCAGAATGAAATGAAATAGAAAATAAGAAAGCACTAGATAAACAAAACCAATAGCTGGCTCTTTGAGAAATCAATGAAATTAACAAACCCATAGCTTGATTAAAAAAGAAAAAAGAGACAAGATGCAAATACACAAAATAAGAAATGAGAAAGGGGATAGCTCCACTGACCTCACAGAAATAGACTTTCATAAGAGGATACTTCAAAAAACTATATGCCAAAAAGAAGGATAATTTACAAATTCATAGACACATGTAAGCAGCCTACCTTGACAAAAGTAGAAATTGATTATCTAAGCAAACCAATCACAAGTAAAGTGATAGAAACAGACATTACAAACCTCCCAACTAAGAAGAGCCTTGGCCAGATGGCTTCACAGGTGAATTCTACCAAACTTTCTGAAAAGGAATAACACCAATCTTGCTTAAACTTTTCAAAACATCTAAGTAAAAGGAACATTGCCTAACTCATTCTATGATGCCAACCTAATACCCTAATACCAAAGTCAAACAAAGACACCACAAGAAACGAAAATTATAGACCAATCTCTCTGATGAACCCAGAGGTGAAAATCCTCCACAAAATACTTGCTAATCATATTCAACAAAATATCTGATGAATTATAAAAAATGACCAAGTGCGTTTCATCCCCTGTATGCAAGGATGGTTCAACATAAGAAAATCAATCAATGTAATAAACCACATAAAGAGATCAAAGGAAAAAAATCACATGATCATGTCTATAGATGCAGAAAAGGTATTTCACAAAACACAGCTTACTTTCATGAATAAAAAAGACAGTGCAAAAGATAGGGAACTTTCAGAATTGATAAAGTGCAGATATGAAAAACACACAGTTTCCATCATTTACAATGGTGAAATCCTAAAATCATTCCCTCTAAGTTCAGGAACAAGACAAGAGTGCTCACTATCATCCCTCTTTTTAACATTTAGTTAGAAGTATTGCTTGAGGATAAACCAGGTATAAAGGGCATCAAATTGGAAAAGAAAGATTCAAAATCTCATTATTAATGGAAGACCCAATCCTATACATAGAAATCCCCAAGAAATCTTCAACAAATTTGCTAAAACTTAAAAATGAGTTCAGTAATGTCCCAGGTTATAAGATCAATGGGCAAAAATGAGTAGCATTTCTGTACACCAATAACGAGCAATTTGAGGAGGAAATCAAGAAAAAAAATACCATTTACAATACGTAAATTTAAAAAAAAATACCTAGGAATAAATTTAACTAAAAAGGAAAAAGACTTTTAAACAGAAAACTACACAACACTTTTAAAGGAAATCAAAGAAGACAAAGAAATGGAAGAATATTCCCTGCTCATGGACAGGAAGACTAAATATCATCAAGATGTCCATCCTAAGCAAACTGATTTACAACTTTAATGCAATCCCAATACAAATCAACACAGAATTTTTATATTTTATATTTTATATATTTTTTAAAGATTTATTTATTTATTTAATTCCCCCCCTCCCCCAGTTGTCTGTTCTCTGTGTCTATTTGCTGAGTCTTGTTTCTTTGTCCATTCCTGTGCAGGCTGCACTTTCTTTCACGCTGGGCGGCTCTCCTTATGGGTGCATTCCTTGCACGTTGGGCTCCCCTATGCGGGGGACACCCCTACGTGGCACGGCACTCCTTGCGTGCATCAGCACTGTGCATGGGCCAGCTCCACATGGGTCAAGGAGGCTTGGGGTTTGAACCGCAGACCTCCCATGTGGTAGACAGATGCCCTAACCACTGGGCCAAGTCCGTTTCCCTTGTTTTATAAATTTCATTCTGTAAACACAATCATGTCATATCCTTGTCCCATTCAGGACTTCTAAGTGATGTATTGTCATTTGATTTTTAATCTTTACCTGCAAGTTTTTATTTTTATAAAATAAATATCCTCTATTCCTACTTTTGATGATTACCTATTTTTCTTAATTAGACAACTTCATTTTCTTGAATTTTGAGTGTTAAAACACTAATAGCTAAACAAATTATTCTTTATGACATATTCTCACTTTAAAAATAATGTATTTAACTTTGATTATGTCCTAAAAGTTCTGAATCTAATTCCATGAGAGACATAGGTTTATAATCTTCTCTTTCTATGATGATTTTCCCAGTTTTTTGGACCAAAGTCATGTTGACCTGGTGAATATTATTTTATTTTCTACGGAATGCTCCTATGAGCTCTGTGACACAACTAAAATTGGTTAAGCTCTTAGTAATTTGTAAGAGGCATATATAAAATGTAGATATCAAGAGGGTTATACTTAATGAATATTTATAAACTTGGGACACCCATATGACCAGCTTGCAGAGCAAGTTGCATGCTCTTATCAGCTCCTAGAGGTGGCCTCATCCACCTACAATCAGGGCTCTTCAGTGTGTTTCTTAAGGCCCCATGTTGTTTTTTGTGGCATTAGCGCCTTTTTTCCTTTCCTGTCAATCTTTCCATTTTTTAACTATGCCAGAAAATCAACGGACAAAAGGTAATTGAACTTTGAATGTATCTATAATATAAATTTTGGCTCATACCCTGTTCATAAATCTATGAGTATAGCCCAGAGACTATGAATTGGTGGCTTCATTTTACTAGATATTTTGTGCAAACATTTCATTACAGCACCTTTCCACTGAACCCAGGTAATTCCATGACATTAAGTGGATGGCAGGGGATGGGCAATTGGAATGTCCCATTTCCGGTTCTGTGCCTGCCCACTTTGAGCAGCTAAGTATCCTACCTCTGGAATATTGACATATGAGACTGAGGTCGTGCTCTGACTACAGAAGATCAACATCTCAACATTTTGAGGCAAATATCCGGAGGTGAATCCCAACATATTTCTGTGAGAACATTTCAGATTCTCTGTGTCTACAAAGAGGAAGCCAAGGGGATGGAAAATGTAGTTTCTGTCCCACACTATCACAGATTGTTTTGCATTTCATGACACCTGGTTCTTCACATGAAGAACACTGATTAGATTTTGAGGAGATTCAGTCCCTAAGTAATAACAGTTCAGGGTACAAAGGAGTTTCCAGACAGAATCCGTGTTTACTTTGGCAAGAGAAATTGACTGATTGACCGCTTCGTTTGGGTCATATGACAACATCATTTTATTATTCCTTCTGTCCTCATGTTCTCCTACTCTTCATAGAACAAAATAACTGTTTATTTGGAAGATTATTTGGAAGATTTCCTCTATCCAAGTCCTTCAGTCCACAGAAGAGTAGCAGGTTCAAGTACCAAGAAGACTGACAGTCGAGAGTAAACAGTAGATGGCACCATCAGCTACACAGTCCTGTACCAGGATATCTCCTGAGTGATGTCATTCCAACCCACCCTCAAGTAACTTCTTGATATGTACTCCATCGCATCTCTCTACCAGATATTACTTGTGAACACCTCAAAAAACTGCAATGAACAGTAGAGTAAACATCCTTGATGTCAAAGCAAATTGATCCTCTTCATATCTCTTGTTTAACAACCTCCTTTATCCTGAAAGTCAGCATAATAAGAGCTTAACCATTTCTTAGTTGTTTCACAGAACTCATAGGAACTTTTCAAAGAAATAAAATAAAATAATATTTCTTCTTTGAACAATCTCTTCTGTTCATTTATCCTGGTTTGCTTTGCATAATTCTTTCAATTCTTTGAAAATTTCTTTCACATCTACTTAAGGTCAATGCTATAATTTATAGGACATATAATCTAATTTAAGAAGTTGGTAACAGTCTTGAACATTGAAAATTTCTAGGAAATATATTAATATTTTAGCTGAATTATCTCCTCCAAGCTAGGGAAACAGATATGATGGTCCAAAGAGCCCAGAGATGTCAGAGTTGAATGATCCAGGACTCTTCCAGCTTGTACAATGGAATCTGAATAGGGCTGCCTCCCACCGAACCTGAGTTAGGTTCTCCCATTGAGTGTGTAGGATAAAAGAATATGTCACCATGACCCCATGGCATTAGTTTACCCACCAGTCTCTTGCTGGCAAGTCAGTTACTTCAGATCATATGAATCCTCATTAGAACTGATGCCTATTTGTAGTTGCATTTGCTTATTTATTTATTTTTCTTCCTTGTGTATTTTTTACATGTTACACTAAAAAATATGAGGTCCCCTATACCCCTACCCCCCTCAACCCACTCCTCCCACATCATAAACCTCTTTCACCATCGTGGCACATTCATTGCATTTGGTGAATACATTTTGGAGCACTGCTGCACCACATGAATAGTGGTCTACATTTTGGTTTACACTCTCCTCCAGTGGACCCAGGGGGCCATGGCAGGACATATAATGTCCAGCATCTGTCCCTGAAGTACCATTCAGGAAAATTCCCAGCCCTGAAAATGCCCCCAAATCATATCTCTTCTTCCCTCTCCCTACCATCAGCAGCTATTGTTGCCACTTTCTCCACATCAATGCTACAATTTCTTCCATTACTAATCACAAAATTCCATAGTAGAATATCAGTAAGTCCACCTAATCCATACTCTATTCCTCCATCCTGTGGACCCTGGGATGGTTATGCCCACTAGCCCTCTAAAATATAAACCAAAATGTAAATGCAAATGGAACCATGTTTGAAACCTATTGTTTCAATATCTGTACATCAGTTGATGCAAATATATGAACAGGTAAAAAGATTATTGCTGGGGAAGGGACAAAGTGTTTGATGTTGGATATGTGGGAGTACCGTATATTGTATATATTAATTACTGCGATCTAAAATTTTGTGAAGACAAACTTAATAAGTAGAAAAAAATAAAGGATGTAGACACTGAGGAATAAATGGAAAAAATTGCTTTGCTGCTGTGCATATAGGGCAACACCTATAACAATGATGAAAAGGAAAACATCAAAAACAAAGCTTTTCATTTTTTCATTTTTGATACCCAATTTATTTTTACTTTATTTTTCTAAATTAGTATGTATTCTAAATGTAACCTTTAAACCCATCTCTATATTCCATTTTACTATTAATGGAACCTGGAAATATATTAGGCTTCATTTTTAAGGAGGTTTCTGATGGCAGAGAAGTTCAACTATGGCAGGGGAGGAACACTGGTGTGGGGTGTTATTGATAGGGTGGCACATGGTTGGGAGGGAGTTCTCAAGGACATGTATACAGGGTGCAAAAAAATGTTTGGATAGTGGGGGACTTTAATACACCACTTTCAACTTTGGACAGAACATCTCAAAAGAGAATCAATAAAGAAACAAAGGCTTTGAACAACATATTAGAGGATCTGGACCTAATAGACATATACAGAATCATTACACCCAAATACAGCTGGATAAATATTCTTCTCAAGTGCACACAGATCATTCTCCAAGATAGATGACATGCTAGGCCACAGAAAAAATCTCAATTAATTCAGAAAGATAGAAATCATACAAAATAATTTCTCTGACCACAGTGGAATGAAGCTGGAAATCTGCAAGAGCCAGAGACCAAGATTTGGCACCAAGATTTGGAAGTTAAACAACACAGTCTTATAAAAACAGTGGGTCAAGGAGGAAATCTCAAAAGAAATTAATAAATACCTTGAAGCTAATGAAAATGATAATACAACATATCAAAACTTATGGGATGCAGCAAAAGCAGTACTGAGAGGGAAATTTATAGCCATAAATTCATACATCAAATAAGAAGAAAGAGCTAAAGTAGAAGAACGAAATGCACACTTGGAGGAATTAGTTAAAAAACAAAAAACTAATGCCAAAGGAAGAAGAAAGAAATAAGAAAGATTAGAACAGAAGTAAATGAAATAGAAAATGTGAGAGCACTTTAAAAAGTAAACAAAACCAAGAGCTGCTTCTTTGAGAAAATCAATAAAATTGATAAACCCTTAGCTAGATTAACAAAGAAAAAAGTAGAGAAGATGCAAATACATAAAATAAGGACTGAGAAAGGAGATATCACCACTGATCCCATAGAAATAAATACTATCATTAGAGGATACTTTGAAAAACTATATTCCAACAAAAATGACAATTTACAGGAAATGGAAAAATTCCTAAAAACTCATAAGCAGCCTACATTGACAAAAGAAGAAGTTGAGGTGGCAGACTTGACCCAGTTGTTAGGCCATTCGTCTACCACATTGGAGGTCCACGGTTCAAATCCTGGGCTGCCTTGACCCGTGTGGAGCTGGCCCATGCACTGTGCTGATGCATGCAAGGAGTGCCCTGCCACACAGGTGTGTCCCCCATGTAGGGGAGCCCCACGCACAAGGAGTGCACCCCTTAATGAGACCCACTCAGAATGAAAGAAAGTGCAGCCTGCCCAGGAGCGGTGTCGCACATGTGGAGAGCTGACACAACAAGATGACACAATAAAAAGAAACACAGATTCCCATGCCGCTGACAACAGCAGAAGCGGACAAAGAAGTCACAGCAAAAAGACACAGAGAGGGAAACGGACTTTGGCCCAGTGGTTAGGGTGTCCGTCTACCACATGGGAGGTCCGCGGTTCAAGCCCCGGGCCTCCTTGACCCGTGTGGAGCTGGCCCATGCGCAGTGCTGATGGGCGCAAGGAGTGCCGTGCTACACAGGGGTGTCCCCCGCGTAGGGGAGCCCCACGCGCAAGGAGTGCACCCATAAGGAGAGCCACCTAGCCCGAAGGAGGGAGCAGCCTGCCAAGGAATGGCTCCACGCACACTTCCCGTGCCCCTGAGGACAACAGAAGCAGACAAAGAAACAAGACACAGCAAAAAGACACAGAAAACAGACAACCGGGGGAGGGAAGGGGAATTAAATAAATAAAAATAAAATCTTTAAAAAAAAAAAAAAGACACAGAGAACAGACAACCAGGGTTGGGGGGGAGGGGAGAGAAATAAATAAATAAATCTTAAAAAAAAAAGAAGTTGACGATCTCAACAAAACAATCACATGTATAGAGATAGAATCAGTCATTAAAAACCTCCCAACTAAAAAGAGCCCTGGGCCAGATGGCTTCACATGTGAATTCTACATAACTTTCCAGAAAGAACTAACACAAATCTTGCTTAAACTCTTCCAAAAAGTCAAAATAGAAGGAACATTGCCTAACTCATTCTATGATGCCAACATCACCCTAGTACCAAAGCTAAACAAAGACACAACAAGAAAGGAAAATTACAGACAAATCTCTCTAATGAACCTAGATGTGAAAATCCTCAGCAAAATACTTGCTATTCATATTCAACAACACATTAAACAAATTATACACCATGCCCAAATACGGTTCATTCCTGGTATTCACGGATGGTTCAACATAAGAACACCAATTAATCTAATACACCACATAAACATATTGAAGGAAAAAAATCACATGATCATATCTATAGGTGCAGAAAAAGCTTTTGACAAAACACAGCACACTTTCTTGATAAAAACACTGCAAAAGATCAGAATAGAAGGAAACCTTCTGAACATGATAAAGAGTATATATGAAAAACCCACAACTAACATCATTTACAGTGGTTAAACCTAAAATCTTTCCCTCTAAGATGAGGAACAAGACAAGGATGCCCACTATCACCCCTCCAATTTAACATAGTCTTAGAAGTACTTGCTTGAGCACTGAGGCAAGAACTAGACATAAAAGTTATCCAATTGGAAAGGAAGAAGCCACAAATTCACTATTTGCAGATGACATGATCCTATATATAGAAAACCCTGGGAAGTCTACAACAAACCTTCTAGAACTTATAAATGAGTTCAGTAAAGTCACAGGTTACAAGATCAATGTGCAAAAATCAGTAGCATTTCTGTACACCAATAATGAGCCATCTGAGGAGGAAATCAGGAATCAAATACCATTCACAATAGTAAATTTTTAAAAAAATCAAATACCTAGGAATAAATTTAACTAAAGAGGTAAAAGACTTAAACACAGAAGACTATGCAACACTGTTCAAGGAAATCAAAGAAGACCTAAATAAATGGAAGAATATTCCCCGTTCATGGATAGGAAGACTAAATATTATTAAGATGTCTATCCTACCAAAACTGATCTTCAGATTCAATGCAATCCCAAGAAAAATCAACTCATCACTCTTTAATGAACTAGAGAAACTAACTAAGAAATTTTTTGGAAAGGAAAGAGGCCCCAAATAGCCAATGACATATTGAAAAAGAAAAGTAAAATTGGAGGAATCACACTGCCTGACTTCAAAACATACTACAAATCTACAGTAGTGAAAATGGCATGGTGTTGGCACAAGGATAAACACACTGACCAATGGAGCCAAATTGAGAGTTCTGATATAGATCCTTATATATACAGTCATATGGTATTTGAAAAGGCCACCAAACCCACTCCACTGGGAGAGAATGGTCTCTTCAATAAATGGTGCCTGGAGAACTGGATATCCATATATAAAAGAATGAAAGAGGATTTCCAGCTTACACCTTATACAAAAATCAACTCAAGATGGATCAATAAACTAAATATGAGACCCAAGACCATAAAGACCTTGGAAAGCAAAGTAGGGAAGCATCTAGAGGACCTTGTAATAGGAAACGGCTTCATGAATTTCACACCAAAAGCACGAGCAGCAAAAGAACAAATAGATAAATGGGACTTCCTCAAAATTAAAGCCTTCTGCACCTCAAAGGATTTTGTCAAGAAAGTGAAAAGGGAGCCTACACAATGGGAGAAAATATTTGGTAACCATATATCTGATAGGAGACTTATATCTTGCATATATGAAGAACTCCTATGTCTTGAAAATAAAAAGACAAACAGCCCGTTTGAAAAATGGGAAAAAGATTTGAACAGACACTACTCCAAAGATGATATAAAATGGCTAAAAACACATGAAAAAATGATCAAAATACCTAGCTATTAGGGAAATGCAAATCCAAACAACAATGAGATACCATCTTACTCCCATAAGACTAGCAGCTATCAAAAAATTGGAAGACTACAATTGTTGGAGAGGATGTGGAGTAATGGGAACAATCATCCACTGCTAGTGGGAATGCAGAAGGATCCAGTCATTCTGGGGGACAGTTTGGCGGTTTCTCAAAAAACTAGCTATAGATTTGTCATATGACCCAGTAATTCCACTGCTGGGTATATAACCAGAAGATCTGAAAACAAAGACACAAACTGATATATACACACCAATGTTCATAGCAGCATTGTTCACTATTGCCAAAAGTTGGAATAAACCCAAATACCCATCAACAGATGAATGGATAAATAAAATGCAGTATAAACATACAATGGAATATTACTGCTATAAGAACAAATACCGTACCAACACATGTGCTAACATGGAGTAATCTTGAGAACCTTATGTTGAGTGAAGCAACCTGGGGATTGAAGGACAAATACTACATGACCTCAATGATATGAAATAAATAAACCAAGCTGTCTCAAAGAGTTAGAGACTGGATGATAAACTTTAAGGTAGTTGGGGGTAGCGGAAGGTTGTGAGCTCACAGCTACTTCTGTGTAATCTACGATAAGCTGGAGGCAAGTATTTGTAGAGGGAAGGGATAAAGTGGAGGCATAGGGATAACTTTGGGTGGGGCTGTATGGGCTTTAGGGGTGCTAGGCATGGGAGAATGGGTCAGATTACCCAAGAATTTGGGGAGAGGCTGAGGGGAACATTTGATCATGGGAGATTGTCAGGTATGGGGTTGAAATTGTGGTGCAGAGAAAACTCTTTAGAGAATGTAATATGGAATGTTGCCTTTTTGAGATACTTAAGTGGGGGGTGGAGAGAGGCATCTGACACAGGGCAAGCTTCTGGGGAGTGTGTGAGTGCATATTTTGTCATAGTGGATTATATCATTGGGTGGAGACCCATAAAATGAGAGTGAAGTTATACCCATATCCTGGGTAGGACTGATGTTTTCAAACAGAGGGAATAGTAACTCTTGAGAGAATCGGTGGCTCCCAATGGGTTAGGGCAGTCAAGTATGTCAAACCCTCAAAATATTTGCAAGTATCTCTGAATATGGTCCCTCAAGTAATGAAGATTGGTTGTCATGGTGGGCACTGAGGGGAGGGGAAAGAGTTATTTTATACATGGAATCAGGGTAACTGTGGGGCAATGGAAGTGTTCCACAAGATGTTGCCATGATGGATATAGGTCACGTTAAATTACACCAAAAATGTATAAAAGTCTATAGGCTATAATGTAAACCTTAATATAAAACACAAGATAACTAAAAATTTAGAAAATTAATAGTTTAAAATATAAACCATAATGTAAACCCAAATGGAACCATGTTTCAAAGCTATCATTTCAATATCTGTACATTAGCTGCAGCAAATATAATATGAACATGTAAAAAGATCACTGTTGGGTAAGGGACAAAGGGTTTGATGTTGGATATGTGGGAGTACCATATATTGTATATGTGAATTACTGTGACCTAAAACTTATGTCAAGAGAAACTTAATAATCAGGAAAAAAAAAAAAAAAAAGAAAGGAGGTAGACCCTGAGGAAGAAGGGGAAGAAATTGCCTTGCCGCTGTATATAAGGGCAACACCTGTAGCAGTGATGAAAGGAAAAATGTCAAAAACAAAGCTTTTTCATCTTTTCATTTTTTGATACCCCAATTAATTTTTCCTTTATTTAATTTTTCTAAATTTCTATGTATTCTATGTCTAACCTTTAAACCCATCACTATATTCCATTTTTCTATTAATGGCACCAGGCAATATATTGGGCTTCCTTTTTGAAGAAGCTTTGGACTACAGAGAGGTTCAACTATGGTGGGGGAGGAGCACTTGTGTGGGGTGTCATTGGTGGGGGAAACATTGTTGGGAGGGAGTTCTCCAGGACATGTATATAGGGTACTTAGAAATATTTGGGTAGTTTCATAGTGGTTTCTATTGGAAATGACAGATAAGAGAGTGTTGAGTTCCTGACCAGGGGAGCTCTATCACATTCCCCAATGGAACAACAACTATCCCCCAAGTGCAATGGCAAAGACCAATAAAGATGGATGGTCCAAAAACAAGCTGTTGATGCTGCTGGCTCCGATTATGAGCCTGTGTGCCTGAAATATGAACTAGACCTATAGCTGTGTGGTGCCTAAGTGATACCTCCTGAGCCTCCATGTTGCTCAAATGTGGCCACTCTCTTAAGTCAAACTCATCATGTAGATGCATTGCCTTCCCCCCAGAGTGGGATATGACTCCCGGGGATGAGCATCCCTGGCACCAAGGGATTACTACTAAGCACCAGCTGATAATGTAACTGCAAAAAGACCATGAACATAGAGGTCAACTCAGACCCGCAGAATATCTCAGCCTTCATGTAATATCAGATGTTAAAAAACTATTTTTTTACCTTGAATAAAAAGGGAGAAATGGAAAGGATAAGTGAGTTTATATGGCTAAGAGTCTCCAAAAAAGAGTCGGGAGGTCATCAGGGGGTGGAATTTAAGCATGCCTCAGAAGGGTACCAGAGACAGCCAAGGTAGATGGAAACCCAGTGCTGGTTCTCCTGAGGGCTGCAGTGACCCACAGGTTCTACGGTCAAGGCAGATGGCTCTGGAGTTCAAGGCCATGTCAGTTGGCTTTACTTTGGAGTTTGTGTTCCTGCATGTGATGGAGTTGGACTCAGATATAACTTTTCTATGCATGCCTCTTCTGTTACTTTTACCAGGCCTGTGGTTGGCATTTGGATTGGGGTATACTCGGGAGACCTGAATCTCTGAACTGTCCATATGATGGCCAGGCCCTGGGCCTCAGCAGACTTGCTGCTTCTACCCTCTAGTTTCTTGGACTTACCCTGGCCATCTGACAGTGAAGTGAAGAGTGTCAACCACCACACCATGAGCCAAGAGTGCCTACAGCTTCAAGCAGGAGAATTGCATTCATCCTCCATGTGGAATTTAAAACCCCTCTTGATGTAGAGGGGGACTGGACATAGACATTCCAAGTCCACAAGATGGAAGAATGGAATATGGATTAGAGTGGACTTAGTGGTGTTCTACTGTGGAACTATGGTGATTAATAAGGGAAGAAATTGTAGTAGTGATGGGGAGGTCATCAGTGGGTGGCTGCTGATGGTCGTGAGAGGGAAGAAGAGATAGGGTGTGGGGGCATTTTTAGGATTTAGAGTTTTCCTAGGTGGTGCTGCATGGATGGATACTGTACATTGTGTGTCCTGTCGGGGCCCACTGGGTGGACTGGGGGAGAGTGTGGACTACAGTGTGGACCACTGTCCATGTGCCGCAGTGGTTCACCAGAATGTATTCGCCAGGTGCAGTGGATGTGCCACAACGATGGAAGAGATCATTTATGTGGGAGGGGTGGCATGGGTGGAATGGGGAGTATATGGGACCTCATTTTTTTAATGTAACATTTAAAAGAAAATAAAGAAGAAAAAACATAAAAATATTTGGCTATTTTCATATTGGTTTCAGTTAAAACTGACAACTGGGGGAGTGCTGGGTTCCTAGCCAGGGGAGCACTATCACATTGCCCAATGGAACAGCAACAATCCCCCATGTGCAATGTCAAAGACGAATAAGGATGGACGGTCCAACAATGAGTCCTTGCTACTGATGGCTACAATCATGAGCCTGTGTGCCTGAAATATGAACTAGGCCTAGAGCTGTAGGGTGCCTAAGAGTTACCTTCTGAGAGCCTCCATGTTG
This sequence comes from Dasypus novemcinctus, assembly GCF_030445035.2. Taxonomy (NCBI): domain Eukaryota; kingdom Metazoa; phylum Chordata; class Mammalia; order Cingulata; family Dasypodidae; genus Dasypus; species Dasypus novemcinctus. The sequence continues at coordinate 55,526,994 of NC_080691.1, read as the reverse complement.
CTCAAATGTGCTCTCTAAGCCAAACTCAACATGTAAATGCATTACCTCCCCCCACAACGTGGGACATGACTCCCAGTGATGAGCCTCCCTGGTTCTGTGGGATTACCACCAAGCTCCAGCTAATGATATAACTGGAAAAAGACCTTGAATAAAAGGGTCAACTCAGAGGAGCAGAATGTCTCAGCCTACATGTAATATCAGGTATTAAAATTGTTTTATGACTTCAGATAAAAGGGGAAAATGGAAAGGACAAATGAATTTATATGGATTTCCTTTTGATAACAGCCCATCTAATGAAAACACTCTCCAAGCTATTGAAGGAACGAGTCCCTGATATAAAAATTTCAACTTTGTCATCTGAAATTCAGGAATGTGGTTGCTGCTGAGGGATAGGCCAGGGAAAAATGAGAACAGTCCCAGTCACCTCCATCTAGTAGAGTTACACAGAAACAGCTGGACCAATAAAACAATAGCAGCCCAAATTAGACTTCCTACAAAGGGGCCCCTGGTGACCTGTTTTTCAGGTTTCAGCCCCTAATCATTTCATATAACTGAGAACATACAATATTTTTTACTTTTATCTGTCCTATTCCACTCCACATGATCTCTTTGACTATGTCCATGTCTTAGCATGTATCAGAACTTCATTACATTTTATATCCTAATAATATTCCACTGTATGTATATATCACATTGCAAATACCCATTCTTCTGTTGATGGCTTTATAGGTTTTTTCCACCTTTTGGCAATTGTGAATAATACCAAGATGTTCATATATCTGCTTAGTCCCTCTTTCAATTCTATTAGGTAATTACCTAGAAGGGAGTTTTCCAGGTCATATCAACTATATCCTTTTTTGTTATTAGCACATCTGCCATTATCAGCTTCCTTGTTATTGAGCAATTGCTGAGACTGGAACATTAATGTGCATTTCTCTATTTCAATTATCAATTCCATCAATTGGGATTTATAAAATAGTCCCCTTCATACTATGCAATATCAATCTTTATTACTAATATTTTTCATTTGGGAACGCTACTTTCTTCCAAAAGAAATATAGACTCTAATCTTATTTCAGACCATATTTTCATGGTATATATTCATCCAAATCTTACTTTTTACCCTTTGCAGCATTGTAATTAAGTTGGCTTTCTTGTAAACAGGATATAGTGAAAATAATTGTCTAATGCAAAAAAGAACAATTTTAATTTTCAACTTTTGAAAATTGCATTCTTTTTTTTTAAATTTTTTATTGATTTTGTAAAAATATTACATTAAAAAAACAATATGAGGTCCCATTCAACCCCACCACCCCCACCCCACCACTCCCCTCCCAGCAACACTCACTCCCATCATCATGATACATACATTGCATTTGGTAAGTACATCTCTGGGCATCTCTGCATCTCATGGTCAACGGTCCACATCATGGCCCATACTCTCCCACATTCCATCCAGTGGGCCCTGGGAGGATTTACAATGTCTGGTGATTGCCCCTGCAGCACCACCCAGGGCAACTCTAAGTCCCAAAGGCACCTCCACATCTCATCTCTTCCTGCTATTCTCCATACCCATATCAGCCACCATGTCCACTTTTCCCACTCCACTCCAATGCCACCTTTTCTCTGTGGACCTTGGATTGGTTATGTCCGTGGCATCTCTATGTCAAGAGGTGGCTCAGATTCCACATGGATACTGGATGCAATCTTCCTGCTTTCAGTTGTAGGCACTCTAGGCTCCACGGTGTGGTGGTTGTCCTTCTTCAACTCCATCTTAGCTGAGTGAGGTGAGTCCAATAAATCAGATTGTAGGAGATGAAGTCTGTTGAGGCTCAGGGCCTGGCTATCATATTGTCAGTCCAGAGATTCAAATCCCCTAAATATATCTTAAACCCCAACACCAACTACAATTCCAGTGAAAATTGCATTCTTGCTTTCTTGTTTTTTAATAAGAATATGGGAAAATTTTCTCAGATTCCTATATAATCAAGCTTACCTGTAACTTTTTCTATAAAAGTTGAAAAGTGGATACTTTCCAGATTTCTAGAGGTGAAGAGATAAACACATTGTGTTATAAGAAAACAATGGAAAATTATTCAGCATCAAAATCAAGATGACTCAAATTCAAATAACTATTCTGAGAGATGGGAACTAAACAGAGGTACATACTGTGTAATTCAATTAATATAAATTCTGGAAGATATGGACAGAGAAAAACAATAATATCAGTGCATGCACCCAGAGACAGTAGGAGGAGGGAATGGTTTGGAGGAAGGAATTAAAGATGTATAAGTGGAAACTTTGGAGGCTGATGGATTTCTTCACTAACTTGATTGTGGCTGTGATTAATGGGTTTACACATATGTCATTCCTCACCATTCTGGAAAAAAGAAATGTATGTAGTTTATTGCATGTAAATTATACCTCAATAAAGCTGTTGCAAATAAGCATTTGAATATATTTTTACAGAAAAATAAATAGAAATACAGGTAATGACATGTGAACTATCAGGGGCTTCTACAAATTTATCTTCATTAACACTCATAAACTATATATTATTTAAATAAATACTAGATTACAAAATCACACCATAGTAGAGATAGACTTTCTGAAAACCTTTCTTAGAATGTCACAATCTTTCCTGGTTAAGGGGAGTACAGACTCACAAACTGGGGCTCTCTCTCACCATATATGAGCTCTTCAGCACATTACAAAGCATTTCTGTTTCTGTTTAGAAACTGGCATCTATAAAATGGAGGTAACACTGTCACCTTATCACATCATTTGTGGGCTTTTGTAAAAAAGTGGTCATCATATTAATCATTGTGATAATAGATTCTTTGTTTATATATTTTATTCCCAAGATCTGAATCACATATCATGTTCATTCTAATAGTTTGTATATTAAGACTGTTCTCTTGCTCTTTGAATTACCCTAGATTTTTTAGAAAGTTAAACATTTTGCATGAGACAATAAATATTGTTGTATTATTTCCTTTATTATTTGTTTTTTTAAATTATAACTCATTTTCCCTGCTTTGGTACTATCACACTCCACCTTCTGCTAGGCTTTATTGTGGGAGTTCCATGAGTGTAATCAAGGCTGACTTGGAGTTGACCCTTGCCAACTGTACCTGAGTTTACTTTTTGCTCTGGGCAACAAATTGTTAGTTTCATCTAGTGACACCTTGTTTTTCTCTGCCTGTTTGCCTTGGGATCTCTATATGTGTTCTCTACAAAGAGAATTCCCCTTTTCCTGCTTTTCCAAGTTAACTCCTTTTATATTCTTTTGGTAATTTTACATCTGTGAAGCGGAGATAACATTGATACTTATTTCCATTTTTAGCATGCTTTTGTAAAAGTGAAATAAAATGATTGGAATGTGTTTAGCTCAGCACAATCATACAATAGGAAATCACATTTCCTGAATGTGTCCACTTTTTTTGGATTCTGCCAATGCCCATTGGATATTCACTTGCATTTCCCATATAGAATAACTGTTTTGTTATATGGTGGAACTACAGAGGTGATTGTGGGTGCATGGTTTAAGTTCTATTTCACTTTTTTAGCACCCCTCTGTGTTGCGACTTTAAGATTTTTCTTAGCTCTGCGACATCAGTTTTTGGACATGCTGAGTACATTGTGATAATTTGCAGTTTTCCAACAGAAGGCTGGTTTTGTTTGATTTCCACATGCAAGTTAATTCTTTGTTCTGTAGTAGAGCTAAGGAGGATGCTTCGTGTGTATTTCCACAATGGATGCTCTCCTCTTGGGGAGAGGAGCTTTGTTTGTTTGTTTTGCATATTTTGTTCTATTTTACAGGGGGAGGGGGTACTCTCTATTTCTACAGGAAAAGTATGCAACACATTAGCAATCTGTCCTCCAGGAGACTCACTTTAGCAAATTTGCAAATAGTTAAATTTGCCTTTAAAAAAATCAACAACTAGTGATTTAAGGGAATCAACATTAAGAGTGTAAAGTTAGAACAGATGGAATGGAAGAAAGATTTATTAATCCTATATGTATTAATTGATTTGTATCCAGAATATGTTTATTACTTACATCTCAACAAAAAATGGAAGATGTATAAATGGTTAATAAGTAAATGAAAATATAGTTGCATGATTTGATATCAGGGGATATAAATCAAATCTACAATAAAATACCATTTCATACCCACAACTAAGGGTAGAAAAAAATTAGAATAGCAACAAGTATTCAAGGGGATATGGAGAAATAGTAACCCTATTACAATGCTGTTGGTGATGTGAAGTAATCAAGACTTTTTGGAAAACAGACCTGAAAGCCCTCAACTTATTCAAGAAAAAAACTGTCATTTGAACCTACAATTCCACTTCTAGATATATACCCCAAAATATGAAAAACAGAGATTCAAATATAAATTTGTACAACAATGTTCATAGCAGCATCATATACAAAAGCTAAAATTTTAGGAACTCCTAATTTCCATGAATAGATGAATGGATACATAAATGTCTACACACAATAGAATATCAGTCACTTGCACAAGGAGAAGAAACATTCTGTAACATGGATGAACATTGAAATGTGCATTTGTATTAAATAGGTCAAATAAAAAGGGAAAATGTATGATTTCACTTATATGTAATGCCTAGAAAATGAAAATACATATTTACAAGAAGTAGATTAGAGGTTACCAGATTAAAGATCAAATTGAGAGTGAATTTCTAATGAATAAAGATATTCTGTTTCATGTGATGAAAAATTTAGTAATGCTTGTTGGTGATTTAGAATATAATTGTGAATTCAGTGAATAGCCTTCAATTGTACACATATAAATGGTTGAAGACAGAATGTTGTATTGCCCAAAATTAACACAAATACTTTATTTTCTTATAAAAAAGAAATGAAGTATTGATATTTGCTATCACATGAATGAACTTTGAAAAAATATGGTAACTGAAAGAAACTGGTCATGATTTATAATAGAATTTATTTTCTTTGGTATCAATGACAAGAAAAAGAATAACTTGAGAGATAAATGTAGATTTACTGTTTATTGGGACTAAATGGGATGTAGTGGGATAGGAGGATGTTAGGTAGATTATATTTTCTCTTTGTGAGTTAATGATAATATTCTAATATGGACTCTGGTGTTGATAACACATATTTTTGTATAAAGTAATAACCATTCAATTTTATGCTTTAAATAGATGAACTTTAAAATATATGATTTATATCTTAATAAAACTTTCTTATAAAAAGAGAAGCTAAAATTTTCCTTGGAGAGAAGGGAATGGGTGGGAGGCAGAAATTATAGAGCAATGAGTGAAAATTTTTGGGAGTTCATTATCAGTACAGTGGTGATGGTTACGCATGTGTACATATATGTAAAGATTACCAATTGTGACACTTAAACATGTGATTATTATCATAGGTCAATTATGCTTCAATAATATTCATACAAATAAACCAATGGATAAATGAGTAGGATGGAGAGATAGATAAATCATGACCTGTGAAATGCCAGACAGTACTTTAAATACATCTGCCTTCTCTCTACATTTTTAGGTAGAATCTAAGTGTGAAGCAATTTCACACAATGATCTCATTACACAAAGAAGGATCTTCAAATCTATCTAGGCATGTCCCAATCTGCTCTTCAGTAGGTTCAGGGGAGCCATGGGGTCTAGTGGTGAGGAACACAATCCAGATACTGGGCATCACAATCAATAGACATAGACTTTGTGTATTGACCAAACATTCAAAATTTCTGTTTGAAGTTTTACATCTGCACATATGTATAAATGAAATAAGACCAAGGGTTCAAAGTGTTTTTTCTAGCACTATCAAATAATAGTATCACCCCAAATTCTCTCATTGCCACTCAACTACCCAAGGAAACTCACACCTGCTCTGGGGCACTTCCTTTTCCAAGGCTCCGTCCAAGAGCTAGCAGTATAGTAGGAGAACTTGCAAATAGTTTCCCTCCAGTTGCTAATATAAACCAACCCACCCCTGATCCTGTAGCTCTGGGGGAGGACCCTCAGCCTAGGGACACCCAGATGTTCCAACTTGTTGATCAGGAAGGAACATAGATGAATCAACATGGAATTAGTTCTGAGCTGGGTTTTCTCATCATGATTTTAAAAGATCAATATATGGGAACAAGAGACATTGAGTGTGTGAGTTGATATGGGTGAGAGAAACTAGGGATAGGTATGGCCATTTTCCTGGCAGGATGTCTGTGCCTTTAGATGTTTTATTGGTGGAGTCAGGGTGAAAATTCATAGAGCACAGGATGTCTGTGACACTCTCTTTGGAAGCTTCTAAATGCACTCACAATAGCTGCAACATAAACTGGGTGCAGCAATGGGCTCTAATATGTCTCAGACATTAGTAATTCTGCTATTTCCACACACAATTAAGAACTCTGAACAGTCAATTTTCCATCCCCAGATGGTTTGTTGTGAACACATCTGTGACTGCAGATGGAGAGTCAGACGTGAGGACATAGCCACATATTGCTTAGGGAGACACTGGGGGGGGGGGGGGGAGTGGAGCACAGACCAAACTCTACCTTGTAGGGCTAAGGAGGTGGTTAGGATGCAAGGATAGTCAGCACCCACTGAGCACAGTCTCCACTCCCAGGAAAAGGGAAGAAGTTAGATAATGGCTGGTTTCCTCTTAGGTCTGGGGCTTCCACTAAATATATTTTTTCTTCCTGAGAACCTGTTGGAAACTGAGGCATGGAGGTCTCATGAAGGGAGATGTGCTGTTTCCATGGCTACGCTTTTAACATAGGAATGCAGCAATTAAGCCTTTTGAGTCAGCAGGAATGAGCTATCCAGGGCAGGGAGAAATACAAGCAAACACACTTTGTAGTTTGAAAGGAATACTAAATCTTTGTACTTTGAGATAAGTTCCTTAATTTATGAGTCTTGTTAATGTATAGTTATACTGCTTGTTATCTTGATAGTTTGAGTATATATAATGCCACATGTAGAAAATAAATTTGTCTGAGAAGTGATTACTCACAGACCCCCTGATCCCAGCTCTTTCTCTTTCCTTCTCTCTTTGTTTCACTCTCTCTTCTCTATTTCTTTCATTCCAGATACCCTTCAGGTCCAAATCTCCAACACAATTCATTCTAGAGTGTGTGATTTTCCACTGAATTGTCTGAAGTAAGAGAGTTTCATTGCATTTGGAGGAAATATTCTCACATACAGACTCTCCTTATGGAAGCAGAAATGGCTCTCCAATAATGTCCAGTATCAGATATCTGAGGCAGCTCAGAGCAGCCTGGTGTCATTTTCAATCAGATTCAGGAAGAGACATCAGTGGGATTCTCCAGGGAGGACGATCCTTGAACTCAGGTCAGAACCAAGAGGGAGGGTATGTCAGGGTAAGTATCTTTAAACCATAATGAATTTCTCATGTAATACTCCTCTTCATACAGAAATGTACATGTCAGACTCAGCACTGGGCTGGTTGTCCCTTTTTCCCATAATCCATTTTAATTGTCCCTATTATAGCAAGGCCATTTGGATTTACCCAAACAAAATTACTCATCAAATGATGTGCAGAACAGTACCTGTTCTGCTTAGTATGACTTCCGAACTTAGTCCTTGGCTAACAGTGTCCCTTGGATCTCCTGTCTTTCACACAACCATGGCAATGAGCTCCAATAAGAGCAGCTTGGCCCTCAGTGCTTATTCCCCTATATGTGGAGGGAAGGAAGGGGCATTTTAATGGCCAGGACACTATGTACTGCTTTTAATAGTAGAAAACTTTTTTAAAAATTTTTTACTAATTTTGATACTATAGGCTCACAACCGTGGCTGCAAAGAACTTTAATTGATCACATTCAACCCAATTGGGTGCTGTGTGATTGATTATATTCATCTTAATTGCATTATTCCTGGAAGCTGTGCTATATGCTGTTATTTACATATTTCTTTCTCATTAAGAACAGTTAAATGTAAAGTGTTGACATGTGCTCCCAATTTCATTGATTTCTCCAATATACAGAGTTCATGGACTACAGTAAGATCATACCTTTCCACACACTATCCCCTACTTTCCCATCAGAATAGCAGAGATTTACCTAATGGCTCAGTGTGGAGGAGACATGGGTCCTACAATCTTCAGTGTCTGCAGAGACCAACAGCTGTGGATAAATAGATTCAGGGCATTCCTCATGTTGGAAGACCTTGAGCTGCCCCCTCCTTTGAGTGTTCTTCTGTCTATGTAATGAAAGTTTCAGAATCCAGAAACTCTGAATTCTGACACATCTTATCTTTCTGCTACTCATAATCCTAGGACATAGATGTTGTAATGTAATCTCCATCTTCATAACACCTGTTTCTCTTCCTTGTGTGTTTCAAGTTTAATTAGAAACAAGTGTTAACATTTACTTGGCCTTGTCTATCCTAAGAATCTGGTGAATTTTTATAGGAAAGAGCAAAACGTTGATTTTCAATATACTATAATGTATGAATTTGTGACTGTCAATAGTTGTCTAAAATCCTATTTATGTCAGAAAAATCAGTAATCATCTTGGGTACCTTCTTTCATGGGGAAATGAGGAAAAGTCATTCAAACACTGGCAGATACATGAGAATGATTCTTTTGAAAAGACTTTTAGTGCCTTGAATTTTGTTTATATCCCTTGAAGCATTGTGAATAGATCCATGAGAAGTAGATAGATAAACTATTTTAAAATGCTGGATTGATGCACAACTTAACTACATATTTTGGGGAAACTCCTGAGTGTGCTGCTTACTTAGTCCAGCTCCCACTGGGGGTGGACAAGAAACTACAAGCTACAGGGGAGGGAGGGCAGGGAAGAGGAGGGCAAGGTAAGGAGGGGATACTGTTAGGATACAGGGTTTCCTCTACTTGGGGCAGCCCATGTCTCTTTTCTCTTTCTAGGATACTGTTCATTTGGGAAAAAACCTCTCAATTTGACTTTGATGTATTGATGGACACTGTAACATGAGGTTATGAGAGCTGGCACCTTCAGAATGACCTCTGGAGAGTCAAACCTCTGTCCTTTTCTCACTTTCCTGAGGCTGCAAACCCTTTGCTCTCCTCCCCACTTGCCTCTTCCCTTCCCTCCCTACCATGACAACTTCTGCTTTGGCTGCTGGAAGACTGATGGTCTTGTGGAGCCCCTGCCTCTTGTCACCTGCTCCTCACCTCACAGGCATTTCATTCCCTCCACTGCCCCAGGAAGCACCCCTTGGTCTGTCCTTGATCTCCTGCCCCTTTCCCCAGAGATAGCCAGGCTATTCCAACAGTCCCATTGCCATCATACAGCAATTTGCTTTATAAATAGACTCCCTATCTTTAGCTGCTCTCCTGACTCCATCTCCCCCCACTTGCTAGACACCTGCACCTGCTGCCTCACAGTAACACTGACCTGCCATAACCTCCAGCCTCCCTTGTTCCACTCAGATTTTGGATTGATTTGTGGCCTGTCACTTTTATGCAAAAGTGAGAACATTGTCCAAAATTAGTGTATTTTAATACCTCAATGTCAAAAGAAACATTCCTGAAAGGTCTTCTTCACTCAAAATGCATTTGAAGATGATTCAGAAAATGGAAGGACAGCTCTTGGCTCTCATAGAACAAGATGGAGAAGAGTCTAAGTCTATGCTGCAGTTCCCTACCTCAGCTGCTCCTGGAGGGGAAGAATTTAGAGGACTCCCCAGAAACATCTACTCCAGAGCTTCATCTACTGCAGTCTCCCCAGAGACAGAGGAACCTGCCAGTGATACCAAGAAATACATTGACATTTTACTAAGGGCCATGGGAGACACCCCCATCATGAAAACAAAGAAGTGGATTGTAGAGTGAACCTTAATCATCCAAGGACTCATAGATCTCATCAAAAAGTTATTTAATTTGTGGACTCAGAACAGTTGTTTATTTATGTGAATTAGTTTCTCTTTCCCCAGACCTGGAAGTGGAATGCTCTATTCACATTTTGGCAGTGATGGTAAGCTGTTCCTAAATTACTGCAAATTTCAGACATGGGGATGAACCACTGAGAAAAACAACTGCAACTTAAAATTAATCTTCACAAAAGAAACTGCAGCTCTGATACATTTTGATGCTTGCAGTAGGAGGTTTAAGAATATGATCTACTGAGAGTGTATCTGCTATAATTCATGTTTACATATAAGAAAGCATCCATAGATACAGAGTGAAGTCACAAAAAATATAACTTGCGTTAATACCCAAATCATTATAAAAGATAGAGTATACCCATTTCTGCTCTCCATAATCCAGATCTACCTCCAAGATACTGAAAAAGAGGGTGTCTAAAGCTTCATGATCTGGTTCTTAAAATGACTGTAATTGTTTATTTGTAGAATTAGCATAACTCTAATTTTTTTTTCACTGTAAAAATTCTCTTACTAAATATTCATTTTATTTTATTCAGGGAAGTTCAGTTTCTCAGGAGTGTTGGGTGTGCCCTTATATATGTGTGTGTGTGTGTGTATATATCTACAGTTGCATATATTTTTTAAAAAAATTAATTGTAATTTTTAAGGAAGCTTTAGATTACATAAATGTTACATAAATGTATAGGGAAGAAACATATGCTAGGATAATAACGTCTATAATAGAATAATAAGAAGTCTATTTTGGTACATTGTTCATTCCCATATCTTGAGGATTTGGGGATGGTGATGCTCAGTATGCTTTTTTAAACTATTTTATTTTCCTTTATTATTTTAAAGATGCATAGATTAGACAAAATGTTGCATTAAAATATAGGAGGTTTCCATATAGCCCACTCCCCACCCCCCACCCCCACTCCTCCCACGTCAACAACATACTTCCTTAGGGTGGCACATTCATTGCATTTGGTGAATACACTTTGGAGCACTGCTGTGCTGCATTGACTACAGTTTACACTGTAGTCTTCACTCTCCCTTAGTCTATCAAGTGGGCCATGGCAGGCCATATAATGTCCTGCATTTGTGCCCACAATACCATTAAGGACTATCCCAAGTCCCCAAAATGTCCCCATATCACATCTCTTCTGCAGTTATCTTACTGAGAAATATTTGCTGACTGTATTTCTTATATTGATCAGAAGAGGGCAGCCTACCTAGCATAATGGTTAGTGGTTTGTTTCAACTTCTTTGCCAGGTGATAATGAGAGAAAAGCTGTTCCTGCTAATTTCTAGCAAGCACCTAGCCAGGAAGGCAAGCAAGTTAGCAAACTGGAAGACAGCGTTAGAGAATATGCATAGTTTAAAATGAAGTTTTTCATTGGGAAAAAGAAAGAATTTTGCAAATTTTAGACATTTGGATATTAGGTCTTTTCAATCCTATCATTTAATGATTCCTTATCCTCAGTGGCATAACTATCAGTGTTTATCCCTTATTTATGAAATTTCAAACGGAGCTGTTGCGTATTCCTGGCAATATGCTTGCATGTTTTATATGTATTTTCCAACTAGAAACCCTAAGAATTATTGAAAGAATACTTTAGGTATTATGAGCATTTCATATAATTACTAAAAGCACACCATTTTTTCTGATGTCATTAGATAGGTAACTTCTTGAGGTTAAACTTAACTTTTTATTTGTTCCCTATTGTGTATATAATGTGTACTTTTAAATAAAGAATTCCTCCCAGTGCCACTGATAAGGATCGAAGTGGTCACAGAAGAACACACAGCAAATGAACACAGAGAGCAGACAATGGGGGGAGGGGGTGTGGGGAAGGGGAGAGAAATTTTTTAAAAAAGAAAAGAAAAGAAAATGTTTAAAAAAAAGCATTTCAATAAATTCAATGGAATTACAAATGGCTGTATATAGGGTGTCTCCTAGAAGTGAAAGGAACTATTTTCAAAGATAATGGTGGGTAATATAATTTTGAATAATACTTATATCCCTTAATTCCATTAATATACCTAATAATTATTGAGCTTCCATACATTAGCTTTAGGTTGAACTATATAACCTTTCAGTTAATAGTGTTGGATTCATTCATTCCTCATTTTCTGCTCAAAAACATGAATTTCTGAATCCCATTATATCAGTGCCCCTGTATAACAATTTGATATAGCCAATAATTAGCACAGGGAAAATACAGGTGAATTGTACAAATATATCTTATACAGCTAGGTAAGAATTTTGTACATGTGCTGAAATATACCAGTCACTTCAAGCTGAGTAACACAGCAATGAGGATGGTGACATGTTCCAGATGACCAACAAGCAACGTGCTAGTCATCAGGCAGAGCACATCTGGGTGGTTGACCCACATTTATGCAAATGCTGGAGAGGAACACAGAGGTGGAGAGGCTCTAAATGCATTGGTCATCCTTGCTTTCAGGTACTCATGCTCTCATTTATGCCCCCCCCCCCCAAATACTCACACCGGCAAACACATGTGATTATTGGGCAGGACTTGTGATTCACTCCTAACTAGTGGAATATGGCAACAGTGAAGGGAGGCCACTTTCTTGATAATGTTATTGATATGTTATATAACACACCATATTGCTAGCAGTATATCTCCCTTCATCACTGGCTTGGAAGAAACAAGCTGCCACTACTCCTACGGCCTCAAGAACATGAATTCTGCCCAAAGTCTGACCATCCCTTTTCAAGTCTTCAATGAGAATGGATTCTGGATAATAATTTCATGAAACCTCATGACAACTGAGCAGAGGATCAAGCAAAGCAGTTTCTGGACTCCTCATGAACTGAAAATGAGATAGTAAATTGGTGTCCTTTTAAGGTTCTAATTTTGTGGAAATTTCAGAGACACATGCAACAACATATATTGTGGAAGTCACATTATAAATGTCCTTGAAACATATGTTCCCTCTACTGTAGCTCCCATCTGAACAAATTTCCCTGTATCAAGAATCACCTCACCATATATAAATTGTTCAACCTTCAAGTTCTTATTCTGCTCAGCCTTATTTGGAGAGGAGTTAAAGTGATTTCACTTTGGACAAAGTGGCCTAAGGCACCATGAGAAACCACATGAAGGATGCACACTCAATGTCATGAACAAGTACCTGCAGGATGACTATCAGGTGCTGCCTGGGCTCACCGTTCCCTTGATGATGAGCAGGAGGAGGCACAAATGGCACCTCCATGAACATCAGTGATAGCTTCCATCATGGCCATTCACACCCACTGCAGGACACTGGGGATGGAAATGAAGGACCTGGAGGGTGTCCAGAAGCTGCATTAAAACACTGGGTTGAGGAAGGATTTGGGGTGCCGTGCAGTGACTGCAAAGTTCACCATGGAGAGTTCCTTCATGTCCCCATCAGGCCCTCACCAGCATACTCAGCAGGGATCTCTGGTCGCCCTGGAAATTTCTCATAGTTGTGCAGTTATTCCTACTAGAGTAAAACATTAGTTTATACTGTCTTGGATGGAAGTCCACAGGCAAGCTGAGAACCTGAACCAGAAGCTACAGGAGAGGAGGGAGGAAGACTGTAGGGAGAGGGGAGCATCCATTATCTGTGTGATGTGCAGCATGATTGGGAGGAGGCTGGTTGCTGCTCCAACTGCAAGACTTCAGGCAGCACCTCTGTAACAAAACACTCAACTCCCTTGAATGAAAGATCATCCAAGAAATGGCCCTGACCTGGGTGTCAGGTGGATGTTCACAGTGTCAGACCCAGCCAGACAACCAGTCTGACCTCTGGTTTATTTTTCAGTGGAAGCAAGGAAAAAGGTTGTAATTCCCCATTCATGGGGCAGCTATCAAAAGCTCTGATACACAGTTGTTCAAAGACTCTATTTTCAACTTGCTGAAATCATCAGATGGAGGAAGATAATAGGCTTGCTGTTACATGAGCCATGTGGGTGTTTCAAGGAGAGAAACCTGGGCGATAATGACAGTTCTTCAGGAGGAGGTGGAAGGAGAAAACACTGTACTGTTTCTTGTACTGACATGCTTTTCCATGCACTCAAATTCTCACTGACTCTTGTCACAGGGAACTCTGGATACAGAGACTACAGGGCAAGTGAGAGCCACAGGGGCAGGGATGGAGCTAATGTGCCATGTAGGAAAAAGACATTCAAATGGGGCCCCTCCCTCTGGTCCTGAAATCCAGCCCAGGCTTAGACCTTGGACCTCTGAGAGAGAAACCCTCTTCCCAGTGTCTGAACTCTCCCTACTCTGTGCCCAGGTCTGAGGAAGAGGAGGCACCATGAAGGGTGTGCTGGTCTGGAATTTGCTTTTCTCAATTTTCCAAGGCAATATTAACTAGAAATTGCTTTTGGTGCATTGTGAATATGTGTTTCTGTGCATTTGTTTGTGTGTGTGTGGGTAAGAGAGAGAGAATATGCATGACTCAACTCCTAATGTCTGTTTGCAGGTATTCTGTGTAAAGTTCAACTGGTGGAGTCTGGGGGTGATTCGAGATCACCAGGAGGATCTCTGCGCCTCTCCTCTTCAGCCTCAGAATTCAACTTTAATGGTTATTCCATTGACAGCATCCACCAGGCTCCAGGGAAGGGGCTGCAGTGGGTCTCACACTTTAGTGATAGTGGTGGCATATACTATGCAGACTCTGTGAAGGGCCGATTCACCATGTCCAGGGGCAACAACAAGAACCAGCTGTATCTGCAAATGAACAGCATGCAACCTGAGGACATGGCCCATTATTACTGTGTGAGACACAGTGAAGGGAAGGCAATGCTAACCCACACAAAATCTTCTTCTGTGGGATGGCCACAAGCGGATGCTCAGGACCCAATGAGCACAAGGAGCAGCTGCTGGAGCAGGTGCAGCAAGGTGGTTAAGGACTGGTTTCTTGTCAGGATTTAGAGCTTCCTTTCCAGCTGTTTCCCCAGGAAGCATGTCTAAATATATCATCCCGTGCCTATCACTGATGAAATAATTTAGAATACTTTCGATACAATAAGAGGAAGCATAATCACATATAAAATCAGCAAACTCTCTCTTTTGAAAGCAGAAATGGCTCTGCCAATGTTTGCCTGGTTCAGAACTCTGAGTGATTCATGGCAACGTGTTGAATCTTCCACAGTGGGACTGAAGGCAGATAATTCAGTAATATACCTCATTAGGAAAACATCTGTGCTTCACACGAGAACCAAGAGAGGCTGTTCCAGTGTATAGATTGTACTGGATTTCAAATTGCACTCCTACTTATGCAAATGTGTTCACATCAGTCTCAGCATTAATCTGATTGTCTATTTGACTGATGATTCATCTTATTTTCCCATTCTATTGTTCCCACATTTCCCTTTGTTCCTTATATTCCCTATCAGTAAAGTATGTGTTTCCTGTGGTCTAAATCTCAAGGCTCAGGTACTGCATCATACACTTTTGCCTGGGACCTCTCCTCTGTCCCCTGTGGGTGGCATCATGTGGGAAACACAAATGGCCATTTCTATCCATGTGGATAATGGTTGTTAAGTCAAAGTGGGGTTTACAAATCTGGTTGAACTCTTGTGCTGCCTTCAACTATCATTCAGTCACCTTCATTTCCTGTGGCTTTGGAGAAAGCTGCTGATGGGATCCGAGCATGCCGTGGGCTCTGGAGGACAAGACAAGGTCTCCCTTTGTGAGCTGAGTCCTCATTTTTCCACATGATGACCACAGAAATCAGTAAGCAGAATGAGAGCTGCATGAAGGGACCACTGTCCAGGTCACCATCTGTCTAAGAAATCTGGATTTTCTTCACTACACTTTCTATGACTTTCCTCATTCATTTATTTTTCCTCCATGCTCTAATATGAAAATAATACCATTTTTCCTCATGTACAGAACTGTGAGGAAGAGGCAATTTTCATGTCTTCCATAATGCTTCAGGTAAAAAAGAAAAATGTTTTTTTAGAAAATACTATTTCCTAAATGAGAATGTTTAATCATGGGAATTCTGGTAGAAAATCTGGATATTGAGTTGCCCCATTGAGAGATTTCCTTTCTTGCCTAACTGCTGCATTTATTGGTGACAAGGTGTGATCATATCATGTAGGAAATACTAGATTAGTTGCTTTCTTCTATGGCAATGCAGATGTGATGTCTTCAGTTTTGATTGGTTGAGGGTGATGGGAAGATATTACTTATCATCCATTAGCGAGGACAGGAGAGGGTCAGTTCAGTATCATATTTAACTAGTGCTCTCAGTTTTTTTGTGTTGTTTTGTAGGTATATTCACAAAATTTGCCTTTCAAAAATGTTGCAATGTAAAAATTTCTTGTCATATATAAAGAGCACCACCAAATTATTTCCTTTCTTACTCTTGATAAGCAGTCATAAAGAAGAGCCATCATTCTGCAGAATGTTTGTAGGGGGGCTGAGTTGAGTAGCAAGAGGGGTCTGTTAGCAAGTGGAGTGGACAGTTTGCCTGATTGCATAGGCTTGCATAGGTGCCCGGCAAGGGTAGGTGGATCAGTGTCTGTCCATGAAATGTTACCTTGCCTGATATGATCTTGTAGAATTTGTATTAAAGGAAAAGCTGCAGAAACCATACTGATGGTCTCCCATGTGGGGTTTCAGGTGAAAAAGGGTCTGTTTCCATGTATTCTGATTTTCCTTCAGCTCTTGAAAAATTATCAAAAACAGTGCCTACAAATGCAAGCAGGAGAATCACATTCACCAACCATATGGGATCTGAGCCCCCACACAATTTAGAGGTGGAGTGGAAATCACCATCACATTGTCCACAGGATGGAGGAATAAAACATGGATTAGATTGGACTTTATGGTATTCTACTATAGAACTATTTTGACTCCAGAAAGGGAAGAAATTGTATTATTGATGTGGATAAAGTGGCCACGGTAGCTGCTGAGGGCAGGAAGAGGGAAGAAGAGATGTGATGTGGGGGCATTTTTGGAATCTGGAGTTGTCCTAAATGATATTGCAGAGATGGATGCTGGACATTAGATATCCTGCCATAACCCACTGAATGTACTGGGGGAGTATGTAAACTGCAATGTAAACTATAATCCATGTGGTACAGCAGTGCTCCAAAATGTATTCATCAAATGCAATGAATGTGCCACAATGATGAAAGAGGTTGTGGATGTCGGAGGAGTGGGGTGGGGTGTTGGTTATATGGGAACCTCTTATATTTTTTAATTTAAATTTTTTTGATGCCTGTATCTTTTTTAAAAAAGCAATTAAATTTTAAAAATACAGAAAAATTGTTTATTTACCATGTGATTTGAAGGGGGCCATGTCATCAGAAAAAATGATATATTTCCAATTTTAGATTCCTGTAGAATGGGTGATTTGATGCCTAAATCCTAGCCTACTATTCATAGGAAAGAATGGTTCAGGTAAGGCCAAAAGAGTAGCCCTGTTCTCTTTGAAATCGTTTCAGTGAAGGACACTGTTGGCTGTTGAGAGCCACCTCTGGCCCAAGTCACAGAATAGACTATCTGGATAAAGTGAGAATTTTCAGGTTCCGCCTTCCTTGGACATTAGTGCACACTTCTACTGAACTCTCTTCCTCTTTATATTAAGGATTACCTTTCTTGCAGTTTCCAATATCATATTCAGCATTTCATTCTAGGGCCTCACTGGAACTACCTTCATAATCCACGTTTTTATCAACATTCATCTGTAATGAACTATGTATTCTATATAATTGTAGCAAATTTCTCTTCTACTTTCACCTTTTTCTGAACCTCTACAGAAATGACTTTAAATTCATGTCTTTACCAACATTCCCTTCAAATCAATCCAAGAATTTCCCACCAAGAAACTCCAAATTCTTCCATCCCATATCCATCATTGTTTCCAAGCCATTTCCATATTTTTACGTTTATGTAATAGTGGCACACCCTCTTTTTGGTACTAAAAGCTGCCATTGTTTGCAGGCTACTATGGCAAATGCTGTGCTCCACTTTGCTTGACAAAAGGACTTTATTAGCTCGCAGTTTCAAAGGCTAGATGTCCAGAACCAAGTCATGAACAAGACTGCTTTCTTCCTGAATTCTATAGTATTTTCTTTCTTACTTGCCTCAATTCTTGGATCCCTTGAATTTCAATTCTGCTCCCCAGTCACATGGCATTTTCTCTGTCATTATGACTTAGTTAACAGTTTACACTAGTTTCTATATTCCCATTCCTCTTGTCATGTCTGAATTTCCTCTCTTAATAAGGCTCCCATCGTATCAATCAAAACCTTTCATCATTCATTTTGTCTATGCCTAAGTAAGATCTTAGAAGATCCTATTCTTAATTGATATTAGACCATAAAGGATAATACATCTCCAAATGGTCCTATTTAGAAATGAACTCACACCCACAGGAATGTGGATTAAGATTCAGCAGATGCCTTTCCTGACATACATGATTCAATCTATTGCAGGTATATTTTAAAATTTTTGTCTTATCTTTTGTTTAAAACTCGAAAGGCAATCTCTTTAATATAAATCTGTGTCTATTTCCTCACATTTGCCATCATCTGCTGAGGGCAGGGCAATGCCTTCCACAAATGAATTCCCAAGACTTGGTGCACAGCAATGGGCTCAATGAGAGACCAGTGTTTGCTGGAAATACCTTTCCCTTCTCTTTGCCCAAAGAGAGGTCAGCCACAATCACCTATCAAAAAAGGAGTTTGGGACTTGGAATTGTCATGGGTGGTGCTGCAGGGACAGTTACCGGACATTGTGTGTCCTCCCATGGTCCACTGGGTGGTATGTGGGAGACTGTGGGCTGTGATGTGGACCATTGACCATGGGGTGCACTGGTGCTCAGAGATGTATTCACCAAATGAAATGAATATCTCATGATGATTGAGGAGGTTGTTGTTGTGGGGGGAGCAGTTGGATGAGGGGGGTGGGGGATGTATGGGGACCTCCTATTTTTTTAATGTAACATTAAAAAATAAATAAAGCCATAAATAAATAAATTTTAAAAAAAGAGTTTCCTGTTATTTCTGCCATCTAAATTCTTCCCTTGCCTCTTCTTCAGATAGAGAGTCCATTCATTCATTCTTTCATTCACTTTTCAAAACAATCTTCCATATTTGAACAGTGTCTATTCAGAGATACCTTTTTAAAGAATCTCTCATGATACCTCTGTGAAGCAGTTAGGATAATAATCTCTATCGTGTAGATAAATAAACTGAATGAGTTTGAGGCAGGAAAACTTCCCAAGTCCCAGATGGCTGAAGCCCTGTTACCCTGGGCTTAAGACTATAATTTTATTCACCTTCTTCCTCTCTTTACTGTGATAGAGGGAAATAGAAATTCACATTGAGAAAGAACAATCATGCTGTCAGCAAGTTCCCAGCAATGATCTGTCCTAATGCGGACTCATTCCAGGTGAACTGTTCCCAGAGTTTCAGTGAGTCACTGTATTCCTGGGAACACTTGTGCCTGCATGACGAGAAATAAGGGAGAGTGGGATAAGGAATTGATCACAGTTTTGTCACTAGGAATCAACCAGGATCTTTACACAGACCTGGAAACATTCAACTCCCACTTTGTACAAAGCACAGGGAGTGGAGCAGAGATGTCTTGTGTTGAACACATCCACGACACATATGGGACAAGGTGACAACATGACCTCAGTACATTTGAAATTTCCTACTCCATTCCTGATCATGTGTGATATCTAAATTGACTTTCACACTCACAAAACGCTAATTGTATGAACATATCAGTGGTTGGTAACCCTAACTAATACTCAGATTGCCTGATGTCCCTCCCCTTTTCCTACTGGATTTAATTGAGTATGAGGCCCTGTGCCATAATCATACAGAGACAGTGTATACATTTTAGGAAAGGAAGTATGGTGGACAGTGTAATGCTGCACATCAAGTATGAAGAATAATTTCCCCCCTTCCCACCATGGGATTCAGAGGCTCGCAAGGTAGGAGTCCTTCGGATCACATCAGATATGTACACAGCAAGAGAGAAAAAAAAATGTACTCCTTTCCCATGTTAATGCCATGCGGCACAGCTGTCCCTGAAGTATCTGTTGAGGAGCCTGCCCCATATCTATCACATTCTTCAGTATCCACCACCAAGTTGGCTGCACTATTTGACACTTCCCTCCTCATCACTGTTAAATGTAATGTCCCTCCTTCATTAGGCTCAATTGTGACTATTCTACATGGGTTGTTCACTCTATTTTCTCTGTGCCTGCAGTTGTCTTATGCAGAGTACAGCTTGAGGACTTGGGAACTTATTGGAGGCAGCCTGGGGGTTCCTCTGAGCATATCGTGCAATGCCCTTCGATTCATGTTTTCTGAACTGTGTCTGTCAGTCTCTAGGGAAAAAGGGAAGTAGCTTTATTGAGCCAACCAAATAAAATTATTTAAATTATGCTCCATCAAATTAAGAAATATTCACAATATCTAGGGGCAACCCTATGCCCACAATCTCTCTTGATTTGACCAACATGAAAATTGAGGAGACAACCATGTATTTCTGTGTGAGAAACACAGAGAGGGAATATCTGGGTGAGGCCAGACACAAACTCCACTGCAGGGCATGGAGGGGAGCTGCAGAGGCCTCTGCATCACCAGGGGGCGTTCAAAGCCCAGTGCAAGAACAAGAGGAGAAGGGGTCCTAAGTCTCCTCTAGATAGTTTTGTTTAGTAAGCCAACTCAATTTAACTGCATTGAGGTGGGAATTTAGTACAAAGAGCAAAGATTCATATTCATGAAATAGAGAGGTGAATTTTCAATATTTTCAATCTACAACTATTTCTGTCTTACAGTGAAGGTTATTATTGTTGGTATAATCCTGAGAATTGTTTTACTTGAGAAAAATCATTTCTTATCGATAGATGAGCTATGACAAGTAAAAGAGGTTCTTTAACTCTGCCAAGGGCTTGGCAAACACTGCACTAGCATGGTCAGCCCAGTCAATAATGACTGCCTTGATTATACTTCAACAAAAATTTACACTTCTATTCAGGGACTCAACAGAGTCTCTACTACCTTCCTAAATAGCTAACCAGATGTGGGTTAATGTTTCTAGGCTTGACTTTTCCTTCCAACTGCAATTTCACCAAAGCTTTTGACAAATAGCTGCATGTTCCTGTATTTCCCGGAGGCAGGTTGGGGTATGTTATAAAATGAAGTAATGTCATCAAGTTTTTCCACTTCCTTTAGCCTATGGCCAAGTTTTTCAAATTCATGAAATGCTTCTGTCACCAAATTGTCTAGATACATTATGTCTTAAAATTCTAGCTCAGGGTTGTAACCAGTGCAATGGTTACATCCATTAGTTACTCCATGAAGATCTGTCTGTACTTTGTTCAATATTTTCCAAAATATCTTCAGCAAGGAGAGAGATGTTCATCTCATATGTGGTCATATTTGGGAGGGTTGGTTGCTGTGATAAATATTTTCCAGATACAGTGAAAGTACTGGACACGAACTTCACCATCTGCAACATTCAGTCATAGAATCCAGCAGCAGTTCTATTCAAAGGCCAATTGATCTTACATCAGTTTAGCCGACATCTTCCATTCTGTTATGCTAGAGAATATCCAACGAAAGCTGTTTAACTTCACTAGTGACAGCCAATATAACTCTATGGCTGTCTTTTCTCTGTCACGGGTCTTATACTCCATTGCCTGGATGATCAACCGAAATTGAATTTAATTCAGCATACTATTGAATACCAGTATGGATGACGGGTTCTGACTAGATGACCACTTCCCTATTATCATAGGTATTATTGCACTTATAATAGATAGTACTTAATCCCTCTTGAAAATAAAGAATTAGAGATAACTTCTTTATGTCAAAAGACACCCAGAAGTACCTTTTTTTCCTGCACTAATGCATTTGTAAGGGATGAAGTCAGGCTGTCCACTATATTGTTTAAAAGAATTGCTGCATGGTACATGACAATTCAAAGCTTTTTGGTGCCAGGTCTTCTATATACTCTCTGAATGTGAGCAGAAATGCTACATTCCTTTGTGAGGAAATTGGTGCCTTCTCTTTAGAGCAATTTATGCAGAAGTATGGTTTTGCTATCAGACTCCTGCAGTTGTTCAGTTTTTTAATACTTTTGTAGGTGGGTTTATTTTTTACATTTAGCAGTGGTGATATCTGGCTGCTCTTCTAGTTCAGGATCATTAGGGGTTCTGATTTGTCTTTTGATTTTTGAATGTGTATGCAGTTCTAGATGCTTCAAACTCTTAAATGCTGGAAGTTTGTCCATATCCCTGATTCTTATGAAGTCAAGTAATATCTGGATCTACATATCCAGATACTATTGTCTCTAGATAAAGAACATGAACTTTGACTACTACAACCATTCCTTTTTTAAAGGCTGACAGCAGTTCAAATATGGGGTTGAACCAGCAACCTCTTATATTGTCTTCCTAAATGAGAAGAAGGAAAAGTAGATGACCATACATTCTCCAAGATTTCTAATGACCTCTAGGGCATTATTTATATAATCCATTAGCAGTAAAATATTTTGAGCCGTGTAGAAATCATTTAGGTCAAAGTTGATGGAATAATAAATCACAGTACTTCCTAGAAGTCAATAAATCTCGTATATACTGAGGCAGCGAATGGGCATTTCTGGCCTTCTGGAGAGTTGTAAAATTTCATTGATACATAGGCAGAAATAAGCTTTCATGTGTTCATACCGTATTTGAATATGGTATACCTGTTAAAGAAATTGAGTTTGAATAACAACTGTGTTGAGTAAAACTTGAAGGTGTTGGCTTTCTGCTACAAGTTCTACATGAATTACAAAATCATTTTTCATTGGGTCCTAATTGGAAAACCTCAAGTTAATGGCTAACATTATACTGGTTTTGTAGAGGAGCACATTGGTGGACCAGATCAATATCTTTGGGACCCATTAATTCATTGGCCAAGAGTTTTGCAATGATATAAAGAGCTTGTTGCCAGAGAAAGTGTTTTCCGTCATTGTCACATTTACTAGGAAATCACATTTGACTTTTTAGGTTTCAACTTTCATATTTTACAAAGTCATGTGATAGATAATAATACTTTAGTACTACATGATATCCTTCTGTGGTCTGATGAAATACTAGAGTCAGAAGGTGCTGATATACCTCTATTTGTCTAAGATTATCTCTAAAACTCCATCGATCATCATGAAAAGAAAAAATACGGGAAATTTGCATACATTGCCAACAAACAACTTAATTTCAGCTGGTTTGTAGTAGCATCTGTTGGGATCTTCCAATGATGTGCTATACCCAGCTCTCAACAACCACTTAAATTCATATTTTTCTTTTAATTTTCTAATCTATTTATCAAATGTCTGCATAACCAGAGCTTTATCATCTAGGACAAATGCAGGATAACTGATGTAGAGGAGCAGGGCAGCATCTGTGTTAGAAGACATTGATTCTCTAGGTAAAGTGTGTAGAATTTCTGTACATCTGAGTTGATTCTCATTAATGAGTGAAAATATAAAATTTAAAATGTCAAAGAACTATCTACACATTCATCTCCCTCATTTCTTTTCCAGACTTACCCCAGGCTCATCATAGTGCTTTTCAAGATTAAGCATTTAAAACTTTTAAGAATTGCTAGAAAATTGAGATGTTTAAAATGTCCTGTCATTTATCTGGTCCAGGAATATGCCCCACTACAAAACCATTATAACGTTAGCCATTAACATGAGGTTTTTCATTTAGGACCCAGTGAAAAATGATCTTGTAATTCATGTAGAACTTGTAGCAGAATGCCAACACCTTCAAGTTTTTCTCAACAAAGATGTTATTTAAACTCAATTTAACTAAAGTCTAATCCCTAGAGTAATATTCAGCACTATATGCCAAAAAAATAAGATAAATAAATTTGAAGCATATTCTAAAATTGTCTGGACTATAATTTACATCTCTATTATGATTTTCATAAACTTAAATCACCAAATATTGGCCAAGTCAGGGGATCTTATTGGTGAGCATTCTCAGATCTTAGGGTGCCCATATATGTACTCTCTGAAAACAGCATCATCATTGGAGGAATATCATAATGGGTCTAGCCTCTAGGGGGTGTTCAGGACACTGGACACAAGCAGAGGGAAACTAGGAAAGGACTTCATGTCAGGGTCTGAGTCTTCCTTCTGCCTCATGATACAGCCATCCAGGGTAATCATTCTTTTTAAAATTATTTTTAGATTTAATTTTATTTTTCCCTCCACCCCTCTCCACCCCCACCCCACTCCAGTGTTTTTGCTGTCTGTGTCCATTGGCTGTGTGATCTTCTGTATCTATTTCTTTCTTTGTATTCTCTTCTTGTCTCTCTCCTCTAGGATTTCCCAGGATTCATCCTGGGAACCTCTGATGTGGAGAGAGTTTCCTTGTCAATTGCTTTACCTCAGTTCCTAGTTCCTGCTGCACTTCACCTTGACTCTGTTTCATCTCTCTTCCATAGCATCATCATCTTGCTGCACGACTCAGTTGTGCAGGCAATGGATCACCATGGGGACACTCATGTGGGTACTTGGCTCACCAAACAGGCACATGGCTTACCATGCTGGTACTTGCATGGGGACTTGGCTCACCATGTGGACACTGGCTCAACATGTGGGCACTCATGTGGGAACTCAGCTCACCAAATGGGCACTCATGTGGGCACTTGACTCATCATGTGGGCACTTGGCTTGCCAGGCAGACACTCATGTGGGCACTCAGCTCAACACAGGGGCACTCAGCTTATCACATGGGCACTGGGTCACCACAAGGCACACTTCTCTTCTTCTTTCTCACGAGGATGCCCCAGGGATTTAACCCAGGAAGCTGTTATCACGTGAACCACCTCTGCTTCCCTCTTTTTGCAACTTCTATGATATCATCATATGTTTGACTTTATGGAGAAAATAATATCTTTGCTACTCAAACTTGCAAGGTAGAGTCACATGCTTTCCCTTAGAAGACTGATTTGGAAAAGGTCTGAACTAAGCAGCAGTAAGAGTTATATAACATTCCATGGATATTCTTCCATTATATTTTCCCTACTAACATACCAATCACAATAAGTAAACATATCAGCACATGAACAACATGTCAATCACAACAATGAAAACTAAATTGTTTTAAATTGCTGTCCTTGAGTTTACAATACACATTTTTAATTGGTTTGAGTTACCTTCGCATAATACTATCCCACTTTATGTCTACGGCAGGAAATGTATAAGAAATTCTTTCCTTCTCTCCCTTGCAAGATTACTGTCATTCATTTCACATAACTGTATGCTATAATCAGTGAATTATTATTGTCACTGCTTTACAAAATTAACCGTTAAAACATTTAAGAATATGAAAAATAAAAAATTTTATTTCAACTTCATTATTCCAACACTACGCTCTGTCTTTCATAAAGAAAATAAAATTTTCTGACATATACATTTTACTTTTTCCCTAACAAACTCTTACACATTTTTTTTAGGACATATCAGTTAGCAATAGAATCTTTTTTTAAAGGAAAATATTTATCCTTCATATTTGAAGCATTCTTTCTTTGAATATAGAATTTTAATGTATAGTGTTTGAATTTTAATCCATATTGCAAGTAACTATATCTTTTTGTTAAAATTTTCCTTTATTTTTAAAGAAGATCTAGATTATGTATATATTACATTGAAAATACAGTAGATGCCTGTATTCCCCATCTCCTCCCTTTCCCATAATTTCCCCCCTTTAACAACATCTTTCATTAGTGAGATGCATTTGATACAATTGAAGAACAAACGTTAAAAGCATTGCTGCTACCCATGGTTAGTTTAATCATGTTTTACACTTTCAACGGCACAATTTTATAGGTTTTGACAAAGTAGATAATGGCCTGTATCTATCTCTGCAATATCATGCTGAAAAATTCCAATTTTCCTCGATACCACATGCTACACCTATTCTTACCTCTCCCTAACCACAGAACCTCTGGTGACCACTGTCTTTATAACAGTGTTAAAACGTTCTTCCATTACTAGAATACTAATGAATCTACTTTGGTCAATAGTTGCATTCCATCCTTATGTTTATTCATTTCTCAATCTTGAGAATTGAGGATGGTGATGCCCACTCTGCTACCAACTGAGAGAGAGCATAGATCTCATGGTTCATATGGATGGAACTGACTTCTCACAGTTGGAGATGCTCTGTTTTTTGGAAGAGCATTGTTCCTAATTATTGTTTCATTAGCTTCTTTAATGAGCTCTAAAAACTTGACTGTATGTATTGCAATTCTGGTGAGATTCAGGGCTCAACAAGACCCCAAAGTTTTAAATTTCTGAGATATATGTTTAATGGTTATCGTGTTAATTACAGGTTCAAATAAAAGGGACAGAAGAACCAAGTTAGGAAAATTATAAATGAGTCTAACTTTGGTATATTGGGGAGACAGGTTATCATATGACCCAAGGTAGGGCCCACTGATTGGGTGCCAATTGCCTGGGGTAGTCTACCCTGCATATAGTGTCTAAATATCTTTGGAGCCATCAGGAACACCCCTGTTTGAGATACTGTTTACTGTGGCAATCAGTGAGAACCTACTGAGATATGCATAAGCATAACCTCTGGAATGACATCCTTACTCACTTTGAAAACTCTTAGCCACAATAACTCATTTGTATTTAATATTTCTCCCTTTTCCTCAAGGTCTATTTTCCAAATGCACTGATATTAATAGTTTGCACTTGGCAATAATTCCTTGGTGCCAGGGAGACCAGTCCCAGGGTGTAATATCCCATGCTGAGGAGATGGCATTAAGATTATATGCTGAGCCTGGCTCAAAGAGAGCTTACATATAAGGAACAAGGAATCTTTCAGCAGGTAACTCTTAGGCTATATATATTACAAGGCTAAGTTTCATTATTACAAGAACAAGGCACCTAAGTATAAGCATTAATATCCAGGGCCGGGCTGTTGGACTAATATCACTAGGCAATGTATATATATACTCTAAAGATTCTTGCCACTCTATTAGAGAATGTAGCAGGACAACCCAGGACAGGAATTCAATTTTCCATCACCTTGTGTGTGGTTCTCCACCCACTGAGATAATACTTCATGACCACGTGAACACATTCATATTCCATAGAGGCATGCCCTAGGTGCACTCCTCCCAACACATCCCCCATCACCAACACTCTGTCCCTGTGATCCTGCCCTGCCACCACCGCAACCTTTCTACAACCAAAACCTTCCCCCCACCAGTCTCGAAGCCAAACTCAGCATGTAAATGCAATGCCTTCCCCCCAGCGTGGGACATGACACCCGGGGATGAGCCTCCCTGGCAATGAGGGACCACTATCAACTACCAACTGATGATGCAACTGGAAAATGACCTTATACAGAAGGTTCAATGCGGATCAGCAGAATATCCATGTCTACATAAAATACCATGACTTTAAAATGCTGTTTGACCTAAAGTAAGGGGGAAATGGAAAGGAGAAATGAGTTTATATGGCTACGAGTCTCTAAAAAAGAGTCTGGAGGCTGTCAGAAGGTTTGCCCTTATGCACAACTGAGCAGAGTCAGAGAGACAGATAAAGCAGATACAACCCCCAGATATTGGTTCCTTTGAGGGCTAAAGAGACCCATGGGAGTTATGGTCATGGCCGATGGGGTTAACTACCAGGGCAGATGGCCCCTCTTTGGAAATGGTGTTTATGTGTGATGAATCTGGACTCAGATGGGATCTCCCTTCATAAGACTTTCAGGCTAATGTGCTGGAGGTGCAGTTAATGTTGGGGTTTAAGATATATTTAGGGGATTTGAATCTCTGGACTGACAATGTGATAGCCAGGTCCTGAGCCTCAACAGACTCCAGCACCTACAATCTGATCTATTGGACTTACCACACTCAGCTAAGATGGAGTTGAAGAAGGACAACCACCACACCATGGAGCCTAGAGTGATTACAACTGAAAATGGGAGGATTGCATCCAGCATCCATGTGGAATCTGAGCCTCCTCTTGACATAGAGGTGCAATGGACACAACCAATCCAATGTCCACATAGAAGAGGTGGCATTGGATTGGGAAAAGTGGACATGGTGGACGATGGGTATGGGGAAAGGCAGGAAGAGATGAGAGGTGGAGGCGTCTTTGGGACATGGAGCTGCCCTGGATGGTGCTTCAGAGGTAATCACCGGACATTGTAAATCCTCACAGGGCCTACTTGATGGAATAGAGGAGAGTATGGGCCATGATGTGAACCATTGTCTATGAGGTGCAGAGGTGCCCAAAGATGTACTTACCAAATCCAATGGATGTGTCATGATGATGGGAACGAGTGTTGTTGGGGGGAGGGAGAGGGGGGGTGTGGGGGTGGGGTTGAATGGGACCTCACATATCTATTTTTAATGTAATATTATTACAAAGTCAATAAAAAAAAAAAATCCTTCCCCCCAAATAGCCCAGGTCCGGGACCAACGTAGGGCTCCGGCAGTTCTGGGGATTGAGTGGCTCTTTGGGCCAAGAGGCAGCGACCCTACTCCGCACCCGCGGCCGTCCACCGCCTCAGGGACCCCGCATGCAGGGGGCGTGCTTCAGCGCTTGCGGCAGCTGTGGCTCGTTGGAGCTACTGGCCATGGCGGTGAAGAACAAGGCGGTTGGCTTCCTCTAGTGCACGCCGCAGGAGCCCCAGTGCAGCTTCAGGAACGCGGAGGTGTAGATCCAGCGGCTGCATAGCGTCCTCGACTATGAGGCCTACAATGAGCTGGACGACCCCGAGCTTCTGTAAGGCATTAAAGACTATTCCAACTGGCCCACCATCCCGCAGGTGCACCTCAAGGGCGAGTTGGTGGGGGAGTGTGACTTTCCTCTACAAATGCACGAGAACGGGAACCTGGTGGGAACCGGTGGAAGAATTGAAAAACCCGGGGAACCTCCGTTCCGTCCTTTTAGATAAAGAGAAAGACCAAGACCCAAAGTGAGGGTGGCAAGTGTCCTCGCCACGCAGAATGTCCTGCTGTCAGGAGAGGAAGCTGTTGATGTCAGAGACTCACTGAGAGAAAAGCCTTAACAGCTTTGCGTTTTTAGGCGGCAACTGCTTGCACTACTTATCCAGGTCTGTGAGCAGTTGGGTGATTTTAGCTTGTCTAGTGTCCTGAGTAAGAATAATCTATAAAGAATTATAACCACTGCACTGTAATAATTCAATGTTCTGATATTGTTGTAAACAAAATGTGTTCTTATATTGACATTTACTCTTTGCCTGATTCAGGAGTAAAACAAGGGGCTTTTGAGTTATTAGCATTCATGGCTCCTCTACAAGCGTGTCAGTCTGCAAAGATATTATATCCTCCTCCCCAGTTTTGTAAAGTTTTCTCTTAAAGAAAGGAGGGCAAAGGAGGAAAATGTTATAAGGGGGGGGTGATGTTTTTATTTCAAATAAACTGCCAACTCGGAGATACCATTGTAAGAAACAAAGATTAGTTTAGTTTTCACTTAAAGGAATGTAACCTGGCAGCCTACTGCCTCAGTCTCCCACTCCCAGGTTAAACAGCACAAAGGAAACCAGCTTAAGCCAGTCCTACAGGGAGTTAAAAAAAAAAAAAAGATGCCCAAGAAAGAGCTAAGCCAATATCAATTCAGC
Organism: Dasypus novemcinctus; assembly: GCF_030445035.2. Classification (NCBI taxonomy): domain Eukaryota; kingdom Metazoa; phylum Chordata; class Mammalia; order Cingulata; family Dasypodidae; genus Dasypus; species Dasypus novemcinctus. The sequence continues at coordinate 55,497,484 of NC_080691.1, read as the reverse complement.
GCCACTTTCCATTCCTTATTTGGCAGAGGGGAGCAGGTAAAAGCAAAAATGGTTGGAATGTGATGAGGGAAGCAGTTAATCACAAATTTTTGCGCAGGAAAGCTAGCTCTTTTTGGATGGGTTGTACCTTCTGAAGTATCCAATCTATGGAGAAACAGAGGAAGGGCTTGTGTGCTAGGCTCAGGGGTATAAATTGTGTCATTTTTCTTTGTTCGGGGCGCCGGCCATGTTTTCTGGTTGTGCGCCCCTTCTTGCAAGATTGAAAATAAATTATTTTCTTCTCCACAATCGGGTGAGCCTTATTTTCTTCCAGAAGAAGAAGATTTATTTCTAACAACCATGGGGGCTCACCTGGGATTCCGAGGCTTCAGAGAGTGGACCCCTGGGGTGGACGACAGGGAGGCGCGCCCCACTGTTTAAGAGGTCTTGGACTCCGCCAGCAGGGGCCTCGCCTCTGGCAGCCAGGAGGCCCGAGAACAGACACTTAGATCTGCTGATTGTGGATGAGAAAAAGGGAAGGGAAAATCTGCCTCTTGTTGACCAGGTGACTCCATGCATGGACCAAGGTAAGAACAAGACTATTAAGTATTACCTTGGTGGTCAGGAATTCTGATGAGTCTGAGGTTCACTGTGTGTGCATGAGACCCATGACATACAATGTGAAGTGAGTGCAGAGTCTCAATTCGCATTTCCCTTCTCCTGTGAGGGAAAGGGCCGGAGACGGACAAAGCAAAAGATTCAAAAGAAAGAGACCCAGACAAGATTCAGAATGGGAAATAGAGGCAGTCAGTCGACTGGGAAAAAGGGGAAGGGGGTATCTGTAGGATCCCCTGGAGACATTCCTCCAGATAGTCCACTAGGAAGGATGTTAAAGCATTGGACCAATAGTGATCGGACCAACGGAAAAGACAAGCAGAAAATGCTGTTGTTTTTGGACCAAGGAAAGTATTTTACTGCCTGACGTATTCTGGCCAAAATACAGGACAGATGAGGATTGGCTTTGTGCTGAGCTTGTACTGTATGTTAATGGGAAAACACCCTTCTCCAAAGAAGAGTCTGATTATGCCATGTGCTGCTTAAAGGGAAGAGGGGCCACTTTCTATCCTATGAAAACTGAAAATCCAGGCCCCAAAACTAAGCCTGCAGAAACTAAGGCTGCAGAAACAAAAGCTGTAGAAACTAAACTCTGGGACCCCCTGTCTAATCTCCCTCCTCCTTATGTTCCCCCTCCCCTCCCAGGAGAAGGGCCGTTAGACTTGGAGGGCCCAATAGAACCCATTGTAAGCCCTGAGGAACCAGAGAATCAAGCAGGACCAACAGCCCCACCGGTTACAACCCACCAACAGCTGAGAAAAGAATTGGAACAGTGTAAGGAAGATATACAAAATTTTCCATTCCCCAGAGCATCTGAGGAAAAGGGAGTGAAAGAACAAAACTCCACTGAGCCTTTGTATCCACTGAGAGAAGTACCAATGGGGGCAGGGGAGATTGGCTATGTAAATGCCCCACTGATAAGTACTGAAGTAAGAAACTTCAAAAAGGAGATGAAATCTCTAATGGAAGATCCAGTGGGGCTGGCTGAACAAGTAGATCAATTCCTAGGTCCAAGCTTATACACCTGGCCTGAACTTATGTCCCTACTGAATATCCTCTTTATGGGAGAAGAAAGAGGAATGGTGCGGAGAGCAGCTATGAAGGAGTGGGAAAGGCAGCATCCACCTGGACAGGAGGTAATGGCAGCAGAACAGAAGTTCCCAAACACAGACCCTAATTGGTATAATAATGACCTGGGAGATAGAGCAACGATGAAAGATCTTCGAGACCTCATTATACAGGGGATCAAATTGGCTGTACCCAAATCTCAAAACTTGAGTAAGGCCTTTGAAGTAGCCCAGGAGAAGGATGAAACTCCCTCTCCTTACCTGCAAGGATTGAGAGACCAAGTGAGGAAATATTCAGGGATGGACCCTGATGATCCTGTGGCTCAGGGAATGTTAAAGGTCAGCTATGTGAAGGGGTCTTGGCCTGACGTTCAGAAGAAGATTCAGAAAATAGAAAGATGGATGGATAAGCCATTGGAAGAGTTATTGAGAGAGTCCCAGAAAGTGTTTGTAAGGAGAGAGGAGGAAAAGCAGAAACAAAGAAAGGTTATGATTAGCACAGTTGATCAAATGGTTAGGAAAAGACTGGAGATGAGTAAGGGAGGGGACAGGCAGAGGCAAGATAAAGAAGCAAAATAGGCCTATTTAGATAAGGGGATAAGGAGAAAGCAAGGCTCTGCAGGGTGCTATCACTGTGAGAGGCCTGGCCATTTCAAAAGGGAATGCCCAAGTTTAAAGAAAGAGAGTCAGGTAATCCCCCTCATGGATTTTGAGGATTAGGGGAGTCTGAGGCTTCTTACTTCTAAAGCCCACTTGGAGCCTTTAGTAAATCTAAGGGTGGGCCCTTATCAGGAAGAAATTACATTTCTAGTGGACACTGGAGCAGCCTGGTCCTCTGTGACTCATCTCCCCAGAAGAACCAAATTCTCTGGAAATTCCCTTATAGTCTCAGGGGTGAAAGGAGAAAGATTTGAGGTCCCCATTCTTTCTCCCACTGATATTTGTTGGGCAGACAATCGAATTGTAAGCCCTTTCTTGTACATCCCAGAAGCTGGAACTAACTTGTTGGGAAGGGACTTAATAGTATTCATGGGTTTGGATTTGGAAGTAAGGGATGGGCAGATAGAAGTAGTCTTAGCCATGCTCACTGAAGAAGATGAAAAAGATATCAGAGAGGAAGTGTGGGTAAGAGAAGGGAATAGAGGGGGTTTGCAGGTATGCCCTATTAAAATCAAATTGAAAAGGGAAGGGGAAATTATTTGTCAAACACAATATCCCATTCCCCTTAAGGGGAGGCAGGGACTTCAACCCATCATCGAAGGCCTCCTTCGGGATGGGCTTTTGGAGCCCTGCATGTCTCCCTTCAATTCTCCTATCTTGCCTGTTCAGAAATCAAATGGTAGTTGGAGGCTGGTACAGGATCTAAGGGCCATTAATCAAATCATTCAGGTTCGACACCCAGTAGTCCCAAACCCATACACTCTCCTTAGTAAGATCCCCTGCCATCATAAATGGTTTAGTGTAATAGATCTAAAATATGCCTTTTGGACCTGTCCCCTTGACCCAGAGAGTAGAGACTTGTTTGCCTTTGAGTGGGAGGATCCCTCTACAGGAAGAAAACAGCAGTATAGGTGGACAGTTTTACCCCAAGGCTTCACAGAATCCCCCAACCTCTTTGGGCAGGAACTGGAAAAAGTATTGGAAAAATTTGCAGTCCCACCTGAAATTTCCCTTTTACAATATGTAGATGATATGCTATTATCAGGTGAAGAAAAGCAGATAGTGGCCCGAACTACAAAGAGCTTATTGAATTTCCTGGGGGATCAAGGGCTAAGAGTGTCAAAAGATAAGCTACAATTTGTAGAAAAGGAAGTCAAATACGTGGGTCATCTCATTAGTGAGGGAAGGAGGAAGATAAATCCAGAAAGAATTCAGGCCATTACTGAATTACCTCTTCCCCAGACAAAAAGAGAACTAAGAAGGTTTTTGGGATTGGTGGGATATTGTAGATTATGGATAAATTCTTATGCATCCCAAACCAAAGGGCTATATCAAAAACTGTTGGAGGAGGAGCCTGACAAGTTAGAATGGAAGGAGGAGGAAGTAAAGGCCTTAGAGGGGCTCAAGCAGGCATTGGTGCAAGCCCCCGTTCTAGCCCTAACCTCTCTCGAGAAGCCTTTCCATCTGTTTGTGACAGTGGATAAGGGGACAGCCTTGGGAGTCCTAACCCAGATCTGGGGAGGCCAAAGGAAGCCTGTGGACTTCCTTTCCAGAATCCTAGATCCTGTCTCCAGAGGATGGCCAGGGTGTGTTCAGACCATGGTGGCAACTGCTCTCTTAGTAGAAGAAAGCAGGAAACTGACCTTTGGAGGGGACTTAGTTGTTAGCACCCCTCATCAAGTCAGGACTATTTTGTCTCAAAAAGCAGGAAGATGGTTAACAGATTCCCGAATTCTGAAATATGAGGCTATTCTAATGGAAATAGATGATTTAATACTGACAATTGATCATAGTCTGAACCCAGCTTCTTTCCTTTGGAAAGGTCCCAACCAAGTAGAAACTCCTGAACATGATTGTCTCGACTTAATTGAATACCAAACCCGAGTCCAGCCTGACCTAGGGGATCTTCCCTTACATTCAGGGGAAAAATTGTTTATAGATGGGTCTTCTAGGGTCCTGGAAGGAAAAAGGCACAATGGCTATGCTGTTATTGATGGATTAATTTGTGAGGTGAAAGAAGCTGGCTGACTGCCCAATGATTGGTCAGCTCAAACTTGTGAGCTGTATGCATTAAATCAAGTCCTTAAATTGTTAGAAGAAAAAGATGGTACAACACAGATTCTAAATATGCCTTTGGTGTAGTTCACATCTTTGGAAAAATTTGGGAAGAAAGGGGATTGATAAATAGCAGAGGGAAGGAATTAGTCCATGTGGAACTGGTAAAACAAGTGTTAGCCAGTCTGCTTTTAGCAAGGGAAATATCTGTGGTACATGTAAATGGGCATCAGAAGCGTCACACTTTTGAAGCAAAAGGCAACAGATTGGCAGATGAAAAGGCCAATGAGGCTTCCCTCTGTTCCCCTCTGGAACTAATGGTCCTAATACCCTCAATCCCCAAAGAAATTGGAATTCCTGTATTCTCTGAAAAGGAAGTAAAAGAACTAGAACAACTGGGGGCAACCTTAGATAGCCAAGGGAAGTGGCTCCTCCCAGATGGGCGACAGATGTTGAATAAGCAAATAATGAGGGAAGTACTAGCGGTTTTGTACCAAGGGAGTCACTGGGGAGTACAGGCCGTGTGTGACCTGGTTCTCAAGCATTTTGGGTGTATGGGCCTTTATACTATAGCCAAACAAATAAGTGAATGATGCATAATCTGTCAGAAAGTTAATAAGAAAGTTTTAAGAAAGCAAGTGCCAGAGGGGCGGGAGCCTGGCCTCAGACCATTCCAGAGCATTCAGGTTGATTACACTGAAATGCCCCCTGTAGGTCGATTAAAATATATTCTGGTTATTGTGGATCACCTGACAGGGAGGGTAGAAGCATACCCTCTTGCTTCAGCTACAGCATCAGGGACTTCAAAAATTATCCTCGAACAACTCATTCCCCGATACGGGTTAGTAGAGAACATAGATTCAGACAATGGTAGTCACTTTACATCCAGAGTATTGCAAAATATTATGCAGGGTCTAGATATTACATGGAACTTCCATACACCCTGGCATCCACCATCCTCAGGGAAAGTGGAGAGAATGAATCAAACCTTAAAAAAAAATCTCTCGAAGTTGGTCTTAGAAACCAAATTACCATGGGTTGAATGTTCACCTATAGCTCTGTTAAGGATCCGAACTGCCCCTAGGAGGGAACTGGGAATTTCTCCCTATGAAATGCTTTTTGGCCTGCCCTTCCCTGGGAAGTCTGGAGAACTCCCCTCCTTTGAGTCGAAGGATCTCTTTCTTCAAAATTATATACTGGCCCTGTCTTCTACTTTGTCCTCCCTCAGACATAGGGTTTGCTGGCTCAGACTCCGCCTCTTGAATTTGCAGTCCACCAGCACTAACCTGGCAGCTGGGTCCTAATCAAGTCGTGGAAAGAGTCCAAACTCCAACCGACCTGGGAAGGACCTTATCAAGTTTTGCTGACAACTATAACAGCAGTCCTAACAGCAGAAAAAAGGCTGGACTCATTATGTTGTAGAATTTGAGAGAAGTTCAATTATTTGAGTATAGAGAGGAAAGGCCAAATGGTCCCTTTGTTTCAGTTCTCAATAGGCTTCAATTAGCATATATCTCTTCCACATCTTAGGTAAGCTTTTAGCATGGACTCCAGATATTCTAGATAAGCTTTTAGCATATTTCCTTTTTGCATTTCCCCTAAATACTTAAAGTTTATAGACCTTGCATTGTTAAACTGTTTCCTGGGACTGGAGCCATTGCCATTGTCCCTAAGGGCAGGACCGCAGCCTCTTACCCTTCCACACCCACAAGTCAAACAACTTAGTTATCTCTGAAGAGACAAAGAGCCTTCCACCCATAGCCCACATCATTCCCCCCCTTTTGCCAAAGTTTAACTTGCTAAGCTTTGGCATAATTATTGCTGGAGCTATGAGGTGGATGGCTGTTTGTTGTTTTGATTGATTATTTATCAGTCTTTAGTACAGCATCCAGGACTGTTTTTAGAAGTTTAGAACTTTTCATTCTGGACAGCAGAATCTTGGGCAGGGGCCTCCTGCAGTTATTCTGCTGCCACTGGCACTCACGTGGATTTCCAGTCAGGTTCCAGATCCATCTATTACTTTTATTTTACTCTTAAAGAGTTTACACCTTTAATTTAAAAGGGGTGCTGAAGGGAGACGATCTCTTTTCTGTAACTGCTTCCTGCTGGCCATGGGCTGTAGTTATTGCCTAATAAGGTGTAAAACTCTTAATTTATTCTAACTGTAGGAAGATGGATCTGGCATTCTGTACGAAGTTGCATGAAGTTTTCATATGGTTAATAAGATGTTCACTCTGAAAGAAACAAACTTAATTAAAAATTTGGAATACCCGTTTTTAAAAGAGGACACATTGGATTACAGAGGTAGACAAGGTTAGATGCCTATAAAGATGGCACTCCTTAAAAGCTGGTGGGAATAGCATATATATTCTTTTTTAAGTTATCCATCTTTAGAGATAAATTGCAATAGACACTTAGCTTTGTCTGAAGACACATTCCAAGCTGTTCAATGATTGACACTCATTTGCTCTGTCAGGTGCTCCTGGTGAACTGGCACTCCTTGGGCAACTGGCTTCACTCAGGATTAGAACACTAATTTGGAAATACTCTTAGTTTTCACCTGTGGGAGTGATCAGAACTACAGAATAAAGATTTGTGGTTTTTTTTACACCTTGGTTTTAATTGTACAATTTCTAGCAATTTTGACTTGTTCAATAGATGACTCAACATCAGCAAGCAAGCCTCACCTTTGCTACACAGCAGAGTACAGTAGAATATAGATGTTGACTGAGACTGGCTGAGACTGCCACCTTATTCTATAGACATGTTATTAACTGTTTAGAAAATGATTTTACCAGGAATTTAACATGTCTAATATACTTCTGCACTTGATCCAAAATAGAAAAGGTAACATTACAATTATTAGGCATATATTTAGTACAGGATAAAAGTACAGCACTTAATATTAACTAATGTATTACTTAATGCATAAGGATTCAAAGTTGCAATTATTAGTTTTGAGTTTCAGGTTTGTAATACCTTACATGTTATCTCTTCATGAGAGGAAGCCATAATGCCAATTGTGTTTAAGTTTCACTTACAGTATCCTGGTATCATGGCTCCACTTAGCATGTTCTTCAACGCAGTGAGCAAGTTGCAGCATCCTTCATCTTAGAGAGATTTTCCAGTATTCCACTAGCCTGGTGCATAGTGCTCTCTGGTACTATGGAACAGTGCCAGTCTGGAGGCGATATCCATTGTACACTTGGCTGTACCGAGTCATTATTGGCTGCTGCAGGAGCTTGAACCTGCAATATAGTTTCCATCGACTTCAGGAGCAGAACCAGAGACTGATATAGCACATATTTTAATTGAGCGGTTAGTGACCAGCCTAGCCTCACATGGAGAGGCCACCTGTAATGTATTCAAGGCCTGGTTTGAATGCACAAGAGTTTGTCAATGTTAAAATTTATTCTTTGTTTTTATATATATTTTAAACAACTTAATGCAACACATATATCAAATGACTGTTTACTTACACAATTTTACTATGAAGATAACAGTAGGTACTTTACTTTAGTAATAGAGGAAAAATATTATTTTTCATTGTTAGAATGAAAACAGAATATTTCCAATAGAATCAAGACAACTTTTTATTACCATTTACTTAAATGTGTACTTTGCAGTGGCCTTCAGACAGGTTTATTATCATGAAGTTATTTCTGCTACCAATACCAGTCTAAGTTTTTTAGTTAACAATGACTTCTACAACTAGAACTATTTAAACATTTTCAGTTTGGAAGATGTTTTACAAACTCTTTATAATTGACTATAACCACATTGACTAGCAACCTTAGGTTTAAATAAACTTACTAAATTACAATTACCAATGAAAGAAATTCACTCTTTATTTAAGAGAGCATATCTACAATCTTTTTCCTTCAGCCTAATTTCACTGATTAAAGATTTCATACATAATGTTAATTTAGTTTATAAGTTAACTATGGGAGATTACACTCAAGTTAAATAAAATTGAAACCATAATAGTTTATGCAAGGAATGTTCTCTTTTTCCCTTACAGGAAGCTAAGAACTTCTTTTCTTTAAGTTATGGAAATTATTAATTTAAAAGCATACTGACTACCAGGTTTTAAAACACATGCATACTGACTACCAGGTTTTAAAACACATTACACAATTACTTAATTTTTTAAATCATAACCCAGGAAAGATCTTTCCATAGTTTTTATGGACTTTCCTTTACTTACTGAAATTTGTTAATAGAGCCACTAATTACCTTTATTTTGTTGGAAAGAAATCTTCTGGAAGAAAATAAGGCTCACCAGATTGTGGAGAAGAAAATAATTTATTCTCAATCTTGCAAGAAGGGGTGCAGAGCCAGGTATGGCTGGTGCCATGAACAAAGAAAAATGACACAATTTATACCCCTAAGCCTAGCATGCAAGCTCTTCCTCTGTTTTTCCATAGATTGGATACTTCAGAAGTTACAGCTTATCTGAGATTTAACTTTCCCATGCAAAAGTTTGATTTAACTGCTTCTTCTATAACATTCCAACCATTTTAGTTTTTACCTTCTCCCCTTTGCCAAATAAGGAATAGAATTTAGTGCTGAAATGGCACCAACTTAGTTAGCTCCTTCTTGGGCATCCTTCCACTGCCCATAGGACTGGCCTAAACTGGTCTCCTCCACTGCTGTCCAACCCGGGAGTGGGAGACTGAGGCAGCAGGCCACCAGGTTACATCAACATTTTTCTTATGAGAAAATTAACCTAATCTTGTTTTTATTTTGTTTTTTGTTTTTTGTTTTTTGTTTTGCATTTTATGGCTGACAAAGGTTTAAACTGGGAAATTACCAGGCAAACTGATTCTTAATTCCTTAGCCTAGTAGATAGGTTTAATCTGCCACACCTAGTCTTGCCTTAAAAGCTCTTGCAAAGAGGAGGCCCTTTTCCAATTGTTTCCATAATCAGATTTCTATGACTTTTTCATCCTGCTTAGTTTAATTTGGGCTTTAAGAATATTTATAAATATAACTGCATATTTAATTTTTAACAATTTGAATAGACCTCTTTTAAGAATTTTTATTTGTTAATTTGATATTATCCTGATGTATGAAGACATACATTGAGCATTTTTTTAAAATGGGCAGACACAAAGAGTTAGACACAAATGCAACTCATTGATATTACTTATAATTTGCATTATTTTATATACTGTTTAGCTTAATTAATTAGGGGTCCAGAAATACATATTACTTATATAACTGCATATTTAACCTCAACAATTTGAGCAAATAGGCAGATATAAATAGTTTGAGACAAAAACATAACTTTAATTACTTTAAACTTCTAATCTTTACAAAACAAGTGTGACTGCAAACATTTCAAAGACTTTTGAAACTCTTCTTAATTTGCACTATGACCATGCAGTTTACCACAAGAATTTTCTTTCTTACTTAATGGACTGTAATAACCAAAATGTTCTCAATGCCTTAGCACCATTTTGTTTTAGAACTTTATATTTTACTTTGAAATTAGCAGAATTTTGGATAAGCAACAAGATTAATTTTATATATATTTACTGAGGCTATTTGAAGCCTCAGGGAGACAGACTGCTTTCTCTCATGAATTGCCACTCTTAGGAACACTGACCGTCAAGGCAGGAGACTTCTCCCCCTCCACCCCCCTTTTTGATTTTGGAGATAATAAAACTCCAGTGGTCATTTAACCTTATTCCATCAGGCAGCCATTTATTTAGGTTACACTTGAATTCATGAGAGAAAGGGTTACTAATACCAGGAGAGGAGACAGTGATGTCCCAGCTCTTCTCAATTATGAAATAACCATAGACAAAGGCAAAGGGTGAGGTTAGGCATGAAGTAACCATAAACAAAGGAAAGGTTAGTTTAGAATTTACACTTAAATAATAGTTTCAGGCTAAATTCACCCAGCTATAATTTCAGTTATTGTCTTTCCACTGTTTTATAATATAAATGCATTTATAAATGATTTTAACTCTTAGTTACAGTTTTTATTATTTTTTTAAAAACCTATTAATTTTATAACACCTTTAAATACCTTTCATTCAACTTATAACATATTAAATGAACTTAACCATTACTTTAATTTTTCCTTTAAAGTAAAAGAATAAATCTCTTGCAGTTAGTTTGAAATAAAAAGCTACTTTTCAGGATTTGATTTCTAGAACATAAATGTTCTTTTAAAAGAGATAAGACTCTTCTTTAAACACTGAGGAAATGATGAGGTTAAAGCACAAGAAGCTATTGATAAAAGATTTTCTTTGTATATTGATCCTACTCAATTTTAATCATAAAAATTGTCCTTCCACAAACCTTCTACACTTTCAGTATTCATTCAGATTCTGTCCCACACTCTACTCTTTTCAATAATCAATCATTTTATCTTAGGACAAAATCATCTTCTGTTTCCTTAACAATAAAAACACACTCCATATATCCCACATACTAAGTTACCAGGCAAACTTCTTACAACATATAATTGCCATTAATACTAAACAAGCTTGTTAAAATAATGAACTTTTCTTCACTTTAAATACTTAATAGCATGTAATACCAGAAACAGTTTTTTTTTTTTGGAAGCAAGTTGGCAGGGGAGATTGGCTGCCAAATAAATTTGTTATAAAATTGCCTTTTATTATTATTATTATCAATTCAGTTTTGTTAAATAATGACTTTTTGCAATTAGCCATTTAAATACCTTAATTTAAACAATGCTTTGTAAAACTTTTATAATTATTTATACCCTTAAGACAAATTTTACCTTCACAGAACACATTCTCTTACTTAAAGTTACTACAATACCTTCTAAGAACCTGGGCAGAAAGCAAAGGTATTTTGGATTTGACACCCTAAGGAGGGAATTTTACTGCATTTATTCTGATTCTGCTTTTCACCCCCTTCACTTCCCCCGCTTCCAGGCAGTCGGGTGCCCAGCAAACAGGAATGCGGCTTATGAATAGAAGGGTGGACTCACTGGAAAGGGGCAAGCTACAGCCCCCTTTCCAGCTTTCAGCCAAAATGGGCAGACAGAACCTACTCAAATTTGGCAACTCTCCCAGGAACCCAGCTACCCTGACTGGGACATTCCCAACAAACTTGGGTGCTTGGCGTGGACACAGATGGCCTCCAAGCCCCGGCAAAGGGCCAGACCAAAGACAAGACAGCAGAGCATGCACAAACATCTAGACTCCGCAAACATCCAGGCTCCTCAGCTTTTGCCCCAGAATCATTTCACCTCCTTGCCAATGGCAAGGGAGGGCTCTAGCTCAGCTGTAATTCCACTTTACATAAGGACACAACTCCAACACTAGCATTGAGCTGACACAGACAGAAGCACAAAGGTCACTAATCTGACCCACAAGTTTATATATTTATTTTCACCATGGCTGCCCCCACAGCCATCACAAACCTCAGAACACTTAACATTTGGTATAAAGTGAATTCATTCACAATTTAGCACCATAACAAAAGATTTCAGCTAGACTTTTCCACTGTTTAAACTTTACACCCAGACCAAGCTCCACCAGAAAAGCTGATGCATTTTCCTGTAACCAAGTTTTGTTTTCTTTAATCTAGACCAATTTCCAGGACATTAGGACTTGAACCTATAAATTGCCCTTCCTATTAAAATCAAGACTCCACTCCTTTAGTGGATATAAGACCAGTACCAGATTCTAACATGCAGTTAGACAAACTCAAAACAACAGGGCTTTTCCCCAGTTTTTCTCCTTTTCCCAAGCCTAGAGAGAACGGCTTCCCCCCAGCCTTCTGGGGCTACTAGGGTTCTCTCGGGAGGTGATCAGCCTCCCCTTCCTAGCAATTAAAGCTAGGGCCTTCCAGACTGTGCTCACCCGGGGAGTCTTACCTTCTTCCAAGTTCGGAGTTCTTTTTCGTTCCCAGAATCTTTCTCTTCAGACCTTCCATTGCCCTCGATTTTTGTCGGGAAGATTCTGGTGGAGCCCACATCTTTTCTGGATTAAATTTAATCCAGGGCCACCCAGATTTGGGGTTTACCCGAGTCCTCCCAGCTTCCTCGGGGATTTGGAAGGGGCAGCAAAATGCTACCATCTCTGGCCTTCCTTTGTTGTCCCACCAGAGTCACCAAAAATGTTGTAGAATTTGAGAGAAGTTCAATTATTTGAGTATAGAGAGGAAAGGCCAAATGGTCCCTTTGTTTTAGTTCTCAATAGGCTTCAATTAGCATATATCTCTTCCACATCTTAGGTAAGCTTTTAGCATGGACTCCAGATATTCTAGATAAGCTTTTAGCATATTTCCTTTTTGCATTTCCCCTAAATACTTAAAGTTAATAGCCCTTGCATTGTTAAACTGTTTCCTGGGACTGGAGCCGCTGCCACTGTCCCTAAGGGCAGGACTGCAGCCTCTTACCATTCCACACCCACAAGTCAAACAATTTAGTTATCTCTGAAGAGACAAAGAGCCTTCCACCCATAGCCCACATCAATTACACCCAAGTAAAGGGACCAGTACCTGAACTGGACGATAAGTACTCAACAACTTCATCTGAGTCTTGGAAAATAATTTCAGCCCCAGATCCCTTAAAGATTACACGGAGAAAACAATAACTGAGGGGGGGAGGGAGGAGAGGAGGCAGAGCTGTGAATTGTCCTGGTCAACAATGGCCCTAGTTCTATCAGAACACCAAAGGAGAAATTCAGGTCTTAAGTTACAGGTGAAAATAATCTTACTGGCCATGATGTTTCAAAGCCTAGAAGCAACTAGCCCCATTAATTTAGTTATAAATGTGACTTAAGGTCTGTAGTCCCAGACGGTGCAGTTTGATGCCTGCCAAGTAATAAACTGGAAAAGCCTAGAAGCAAATAGCCCCATCAAATTAGTTATAAATGTGACTTAAGGTCTGTAGTCCCAGACGGTGCAGTTTGATGCCTGCTAAGTAATAAACTGTGGAAATTTAGAGCACCAGCGATGGCTGAGTGGGGAAAATAAATACCTATGCCCAGAGCCAGTGGGGAATGGTTACAGTCAAGTCCCCCCCCCCTTGCCCCTCCTGGGATGATGTACTACCCAGTATAAGGGATGGACCGTGAAATGGGATGGGTCTCACTGAGTGCAAGGCCATTAAAGAGTAAGATAACCTTTTATAAAGGTAATACCCCACCAGACTGCAAAAGTCCTCAGTGCAATCCAGTAGTAATAACTATTAAGAAAGCAGACTACGTAGAAACTAGGAGCAGCAGCAGGGACCAAGTGGTGGATAGAGTCTATGGAATGGGAGCAGATGTTACAGGTAAAGATCCTCTGGGAAGGTTCTGTATCTGAGTCGTTCCTCCCCCTGTAGATATGACATTGACAACACCCTCTCCAGCTGACCCTTCAGAAATACCACAGAAAAACCCACCAAAGGCCAGTTCCCCAATTCAAAATGATCACAAAGCAGTTAGAATACTTAAGGCAGAAGATTTAAAGCAAACTATAGAAATAGAGACAGGATATGGGGACATAAATGCCTGGGTAGAATGGATCAAATATACAGTCCAGAGTCTAAACAAAAGCAACTGTTATGCTTGTGCAACAGGCTGCCCCACAGCTCATATTGTACCCTTTTCTGCTCTGTATGGAAAAGCAGGAAAAGGAGTTTAAGTGTATGATACTCCTCTTTCAAAATGCTACTCCTGGTAAAAATCATAGTACGTTGTCCTCTCTCTTCCCACCAGTCAAAAACAGAAACATCAAGGCCATACCTGCCTTGCATCTGGGCCCAGGGAATCACTCTGCTTGTCTCTCTAGACAGGGGAAAGGATTCCAGGACCTTGGAACTATGGCCTCGTGTACACAAGTGTGGAATGTAAGCAGTGATCATACTAACAATTTCTCCAGTTTGGTCGGACGTGAAGCGGACCTGTGGTGGTACTGTGGAAAGGGTGTTCTCTGACCAATACTGCCTGAGAGGTGGGGTGGAACCTGTGCTCTGGTCCAACTGGCTATCCCATTCACCCTGGCATTTGAAAAAGAAGCGAGAATATCATCCCAGGGAGGGAGAGAGAAAAGAAGTTTACTTGGTTCTTTTGATGACCGGATCTATTTAGACAATATTGGAGTTCCCCGAGGAGTCCCAGATAAATTTAAGGTTAGAAATCAGGTAGCAGCTGGGTTTGAATCATTCTTCTTCTGGTGGGTCACCATTAATAAAAATGTAGACTGGATTAATTATATCTATTATAACCAACAGAGATTTATTAATTACACCAGGAATGCAGTTAAAGGAATTGCAGAACAATTAGATGCTACTAGCAGAATTGCATGGGAAAATAGAATGGCCTTAGATATGATGCTAGCTGAGAAAGGGGGAGTCTGTGTTATGATTGGAGGTATTTGCTGTACATTCATACCCAATAACATTGCACCTGACAGAACTATCACTAAAGTTTTACAAGTCCTAACAGCCTTATCTGAGGAATTAGCAGAGAATTCTGGCATTAGTAATTCACTCACAAAATGGCTTGAAAATTGGTTTGGAAAATGGAAAGGGGTTGCACTGTCCATCTTAACTTCCCTCATTATCTCAGCTGGGGTGCTTACCATAGTCAGATGCTGAATCATTCCATGCGCCCGAAGGCTAGTTCAAAGACTCATTGAAACTGCCCTAACCAAACAAATGCCCATACTGTGTAGGCAAAACAATCTGTACCCCCTTCAAGAAAAAGATTCTTATGACGAAGAATGTGAGATAGCACTTAGAAAATTTGAAGAACGGAAATGTGAAAACTAAAAAAAGAATTTAAAAAGAAAAAGGGGCAATTGTAAGAAACAATGAGTTTAGTTTTCACATAAAGGAATGTAACCTGGCAGCCTACTGCCTCAGTCTCCCACTCCCGGGTTAAACAGCAACAAAGGAAACCAGCTTAAGCCAGTCCTACAGGGAGTAAAAAAAAAAAAAAAGATGCCCAAGAAAGAGCTAAGCCAATACCAATTCAGCGCCACATTCTATTCCTTATTTGGCAGAGGGAAGCAGGTAAAAACAAAAATGGTTGGAATGTGATGAGGGAAGCAGTTAATCACAAACTTTTGCGCGGGAAAGTTAGCTCTTTTTTGATGGGTTGTAACTTCTGAAGTATCCAATCTTTGGAGAAACAGAGGAAGGGCTTGTGTGCTAGGCTTAGGGGTATAAATTGTGTCATTTTTCTTTGTTCGGGGCGCCGGCCATGTTTTCTGGTTGTGCGCCCCTTCTTGCAAGATTGAAAATAAATTCCTTTCTTCTCCACAATCGGGTGAGCCTTATTTTCTTTCAGAAGAAGAAGATTTATTTCTAACACCATGCATGCGTGGTTCATTCAAAGAACAGTAAACCTGTAAGGACTTTTTATGCCTGCAGCCATTTGTTTTTCTGAATTAAGAGTAATTGCTATATTGTTCTTTAAAAACAAAACAAAACAAAAAGAACCTTCCCCCCAAATAAACCAAAGGTAAATTCTTTCACATGGTAAGATACATTATCTTTTATGTATATTACCAATTTCTTTTGTATGTTTCCCCAATGTCTTATTTTTTTTCCCTTGTGCTTTGAAAGATGCTTTAGGTTACAGAAACACAAAGAAAATAAAGGAGATTCCCATATACAATAGTTATACCAAATGAGATAAAATATGTGGTAGCCTAGTTCAGTGTCTGGATATCCAGTAAATAACATTCTCTTCCTCCTCCTCCCCATCATAAAACAAATGAAATCAGTTGTTGAACTTTGGAAGTACTTTATAAATGAAAATAAATTATATTTTAACAGCATACATGTCGGCATGTTTCTGAATTGCTTCCCAGAGCATGTTTTCTTTTGTAAAATAAGTACTATAGTGTTTAGAGTACACGTGAGGTTTCATTTTTGTTCAGTGTTCCTTACTTTCTATTGGGAAAAGCTATCTCTGAGGAATGAAACCCAAAAAGTATCCCCAGAGCATGGATTATAAATACACATTATAGTTTACAGTCTCTCCCACTCCATTCTGTAGTCTATGGCAGGCTATACAATGGCCTATATCTGCCTTTGCAATGTCTGGGCAATGTTCTTTTGCTAACTATATGCACATATGTGTATGTGCAGTCACCCTCTGTTTCTCTCACACACAGAAACTCACACATACAAATTGCTCAATTTCAAATAGACAAAAAAGCATAAAGATATCCACAACAAAAACACATTTAATATTTTTTTTTGAAAATGAGGATTCAAGAGAAGGTTTGAGGAGATGTCATATTTAGAAGACAGATGAAGGTCAATGGAGACTCTGAAGTGTCGGAGTCGACAGACCTAAATGGTATCACGAATGATAGATGAAGGGAGAAGGAAACAGAGAAAGAAAGAGCGAGAGAAAAAGAATGAGAGATCTGGGAACAGGGGGTCTGTGAGGAGAGACTCATCAGACAACTTTATCAGTTACAAGGGGCTCTTTATATACCACAGTGTACGTGTCTACAAGCAGGACCCCGACAGCCTACATGCCAATAAGCACAGACCTAGTACAAACATTAAGGAGCAACTCCTATTTACTATCAGCATTACCTATAGTCTAAGGAATTTTAGAAAAACTTATCTCAAGGTACAAAGTCTAAGTGTTCTATACATTACATAAGGTATGAGTTCATCTTTTCTTTCAGCCTTTAACAGCTTCAGCACATTTGCCAGGAACTCCCAATCACTACATTCCTTAGGTTGCAAGCATAGTCCTGGAGACAGCATGAGCATGGAGACAGCATGTCTCTCCTTGAGAGGCCACTGTGCCTCGGTTTCCAACACTGAAGAGAACAGTTCTAATTATTACTTTAAAAGATAAAGTTACAGAATTATATTCAAGAGCATAAGATAAAGCACTGCTTTATAGTTAGGTGACAGAGGAAAAGGAAATTGATTTAAGAATATTTTGAATTGGGACAAGGATCAATCTCTGCTAAATGTTTCTATTACTTGAAGATCTTGAATCACATAGCTTTTATATTTTTCCCCCTATAATCTCTGCATTGAAACCACAAACATGTCTTCTCACAGACTAAGTAATAGTTATCATTTTGTTAGGACTCAAAATTTCAACCCAATAGCCATCAGGATCTTGAATAAATGCGAGGCCTTCTACTTTACCATTTACTGGGTTCTTCACAAATTTAACCCCCAGTTCTTCAAGTCTTTTACAAGCACCATGTACATCAGGAGCAGCAATGCAAATATGACCAAATCCCAAAGGATCTGAATCATGAGTCAGCTCGAGGGTAAATTTCTGAGAATGCACATGCTACTCTTAATTTTAATCTTTTGGGATGCCAAAGACACACACTCACACACGTACTCTAAATAATCATCCAAAATATTATGCTATTTCTCCCAGAGCCAGAACTCACAGGCCCATAAATCTAAGTGTGAAAATAGGAGATGCACTGCTAATAATTGGCCACTAGTAATCTACTAGAGAAGTGTTTGTCTCTTGTCTCTGTGACCTTAAGCTCTGCTGGCTAGACCTCTTAATTCCATAGGGAAGTATATTTCCCCCAAGAAATGTAGCAGTGATTCCACTGAACTGGAAATTAAGAATGTTACCTGGCACACTTTGGCTCATAATTCTGCCAAATTAACATCAAAAAGGGAGCTACTGTACTGCCTTGAGTAATAGATTCAGATTACCAGGGTGACACTGGGCTGCTTTTTTATATTAGAAATAAGTGGGAGGATGTCTGGAATACATGTGTTCAGAGTGTGTCTCTTAGTATTACCATGTTCTGTGATGAAAACTAATGAAAAACAACCCAATTAAAGAGGACTACTAAATGTCTCATTCTATTAAGGGATGGGGTTTTAGGTCACTTTGCTGGGTGCATAACCACAATAACCTAAGATTATTGCTGAGGCCAAAGGGAATGGGCAGTGAGATATGGTAGTACTAAGCACCAATTGCAACCTTATGTCATGTCAAAGCAATGGGTAATAAAAATATTAGTATATATTATTTAATATGTTATGGATATGCTTTTATGTGTGTGAGTTCTTATATCTTTGTTTTCATGTCATTCTTTTCCTTATCATATAGTGTATGCTGTATAAATTTTATTTCACAGTATTTTAAGTTAAAATCATCAAGTTTAAGGGTGCATATCACTGAAGATTTTGAATCCTCTTCTGGGTCAAGGGTTAGTGTATCATTGGGTATATGCAAAAGAGTTGTATAATGTTAAGAGTAAGTTTGACATTGCTATTGTCTTGTTTGGAAGTTATGTTTTATGTAGATGCATCTGTATTCAAATTTGACAAAGGATAGCCTGTGCTTGTGAATTTTGGGTGCTGATAGGTTCTGGTGCTCAATTGTTTATTCAAACCCTGGCCAAGATATTGCTGTGGTGATATATTGTATGCATGATTATGTTCTAAAAACTGTTTACTTTAAGTGTATTACTCCTTCAAAACATAAACCAATAAATGCTACAAATGAAAAAACTATGTTTTCCAGAAGTAAAACACATTCTCCATCAAGTCTAAAAACTCTCTTCTGTTTCTTTAAATTTATTTTTAATTGTATTTTTTTAAAGATACACAGGTCACAAAAAATGTTACATTAGAAGGGTTCCCATATACCCCACACCCCACTCCTCCCACATCAACAACCTCTTTCATCATGATATCATATTAACTGCACCTGGTGAATACATTTTGGAGTACTGCTGCACCACATGGACAGTGTTCTACATTTTAGTATACACTCTCCCCCATTCCACCCAGTGGGTCATGGCAGGACACACAATGTCCAGCATCTGTCCCTGTAGCACTCCCCAGGACAAACTCCAAATCCCGAAAATGCACCCACATCATATCTCTTCTTCCCTCTCCCTACCATCAGCAGCTACCGTGGCCACTCTCTCACATCAATATTACAATTTATTCCCTTACTAATCACAATAGTCCCTCAGCAAAACACATTTTGGAGCACTGCTGCATCGTATGGATAATATTTTACATTGTAATTTACACTCTCTCCCAGTACATTCAGTGGGTTATTTTCAGCCCAAGAAAATTGGAACCAAGGGTTCGACTTCATTCTTAATATAGTTTGTCCACCCTACAGGATTCAGTTTTCCATAAGGAATTTAGACTTGCAACCACAATCACTTATTCACTTAAAATACATATCTTTCTTTTATATAACTGGGCATGCATTTTTTTCTTTGTGTTTCTCTGAGATCACTCACTAATAGACATATCCACACATTGATATATTTATTATCAATATTTGATGATTCCTTGCAGTGAAACTAAGAACTATGTTTAAATTCCCAAAAGATTTCCTACAAGAAAATGCTTCTGAAATTCCCGTATACACCTTCATACCAACCCAGGCAGTTCTGTCTCTCCTCACATTCAAGGAAGAGAAATAACATAGGAAATTAGGGTTGCTCATATAGATTCAATTCTACTTTGCCTCTTCCAATATCAGGTGGCCTCTTTTCCCTGGGAGTACTGGGAGATTTCCCATTTGTCACCATGAAAAATGTATTCAGTTTATATGCCTATTGGTGATTTTCATTTTTCTGTTTCAACATCAAGCAATATGGTTGTTCAGGTGGAGATTAAAGTCCCCCACTCATGCACTGTTAGGTCCGTAGCTAAGGAATGAGAGTTCCTGACACTTGATGCTCCTTGGCAAGAAAGGTTGTGAATGTTGTGAAAAATTTGACTTATATCCATCTCTATTGGGATAAGTCACTTCCCTCTATTGCTGATCACAGAGTCACATATCGAATAGACCCTGTGAGGGAAAGAAATATGTGGGTTCAAAAGAATCTTTTTTTTTCATGAAGGATGTTCTTGTGGAAGTTCTGATTGCAATCTGCTCACATAGAAGCCACCAATTTCCAGCATCAATTATCATTCTGTGGAGTTTCCTATTGTCCGTAGAGCATTGCTATCGTGCATAAAGTGCCATTTGCCATGAGCCTCCTGTAATAAAGAGTTACAGACAATGAGATACATATTTTGTCCTGAAAACATTACAGTAAGCATAAAATCTACCTTTCCAAAGCACTCTGTGATTGTCTCTTTATATTTTCTCCTGGTTTTCACATGTCATATTGTCACCTATTGTATCAAGGACAAATGTCAAGAACTGAAAAATAAATTGATAAAACATAAGCTTATTCTGAAGGCAAACTGATAAACTGCTTTCAGAGGAAACAGATATGAAATGTTCTTTTGGTTTAAAATTGGCCAACAAGATAAAAAATGCACACACATGTAAAAATGGATGCAATTATATTACATATCATGTAAAAAAGAATGGATATCTAGAATGTTAAATGAAAATGCTGTAGTGCTTTGATGATTTTATTTTTTTGTTTTAAATTTTATTAAGAATCTAAGGCAAAACAAAAAGACTTAAAATACAAAATTCTAATTTTACTTTTATTTTATTTTTTTTAAATTTTATTTTATTTATTCATTTTTTAAAAAAACATTACATTAAAAAAATATGAGGTCCCCATTCACCACAACTGCCACCACCCCACCACTCCCCCCACAGTAACACTCTCCCCCATCATCATGACACATCCATTGAACCTGGTGAGTACATCTCTGGGCATCACTGCACCCCATGGCCTGTGGTCCACACCATAGCCCACATTCCCCCACGTTCCATCCAGTGAGCCATGGGAGGACATACAATGTCCGGCAATTGTCCCTTCAGCACCACTCAGGACAACTGCAAGTCCCGAAAATGCCTCCACATCTCATCTCTTCCTCCCATTCCCCGCACCCATCAGCCACCATGGCCACTTTTTCCACACCAATGCCACATTTTCTCGATTATTAACCACAATAGTTCATGAATAGAATATCATTAAGTCCACTCTAATTCTTACTGTATTCCTCCTTCCTGTGGACCTTGGCTTGGTTGTGTCCACTAATTTTACTTTTAAGCAAACATGAAATCTACACCAAGAGGTAAAAATCAGAATTTACTAATATTTATGAGTAAAAAAGAATGACTAAAATGCATTCACAATAATTGTTTTTTTTTACTACCCTCTGATTTGCATATCTTTCCTTCTGGCTTTACTTGGAGTAATACAGAACTTCTTTCTCATCAACATTTTGCGACTAAGGGCTTTAATTTCAGAGAAGCTTTTTTCTTTCAACATAGTTCATTTGTTCTTTCAGGAAATATGTAAGCACCTGCCTTTTGGGCTTTGATGATGTGAGGCACAAAGATGAGTCTATCAGAGATCCTATCTTAAGATGATTAGGGGAGAAAAAAGACCAATAAATAATCAATAAATATAATATTATTTAAGTTTATAAACTGACACAGTTTGAGAAGTATAGATAAAATACAAAGATAGGGGCATTCCAAGGAAGAACTGTGTAACAGTTTGACATTATTTATGAATTCCAAAAAGAAATATTGGCTTATGTTTGCAAATTGATCTTTTCCTCTGGGCATATTAGATTATACTGGATCCATAGGTTTACTTGATTAATAATTATGTAAACCTCTTGTGACAATAGGACATTGAGTCCCTGCCCTTTGGTGGGTGGGGAATTACAGATAAGAGGCATGGTGAGGGACAGAGTTTAAAAATTTTTGATATGGGAGATTTGATGTGGGAGTTTGAGGCTGAATACTTAAACTGGAGCCCCAGGAAGTAAGCTCACAGGGGAAAGGAAGTAAGCCCCTGCAAGGGACCAACCCAGGAAGCCTGAAACCTTACAGACATTGGCAGCCATCTTGCTCTAACACGTGAAAATAGACTTTGGTGAGGGAAATAACGTATGCTTTCTGGCCTGATATCTAAAAATCCTTTATAAAAACCAACTCATTTTTTGGTGTTTTTTTATCAGCACGCCTTTGGCTGACAAATACAGAGGGACTATATTCAATTATAAGATTTGAGGAATACTTAAAAGGAAAGCATTTGGACTGGGTATGGATTCTTTTTTCCTCATAAAGGCTTCAAAATGGTCCCAATTAAATGATTGTTTCGTAAATGATAAACACTGTATTTGTTTTTCATTCCTTATCTTTTTAATGTTACATTCAAAAAAATATGATGTCCCCATATACCCCCCACTGCCCTCACCTCACTCCTCCCACAACAACAACTTCTTTCATCATTGTGGCACATACATTTGACCAATATAATTAAAATTAACTTATATTTGCAAAAGAAGCAGTAACAACTTAAAGAAAGGAAGAGAATCTTTTCAACAAATGATGCTACATGCAAATTCAAGTAAATTAGTAAATTAGACACTTACTTTCACAAAACTTAATATAAAATGATTCAAAGACCTATATAAAAAGCACAGAAATACAAAACTTGTACAAGATAACATAGGTGAAAGTCCAGGGGTCTAGGGCATAGGCAAATATTTTTTTTTTTTAAAGATTTATTTATTTTATTTAATTTCCCCCCCTCCCCTGGTTGTCTGTTCTTGGTGTCTGTTTGCTGCGTCTTGTTTCTTTGTCCGCTTCTGTTGTCATCAGCGGCACCCGCTTCTGTTGTCGTCAGCGGCATGGGAAGTGTGGGCGGCGCCATTCCTGGGCAGGCTGCTCTTTCTTTTCACGCTGGGCGGCTTTCCTCATGGGCGCACTCCTTGCGCGTGGGGATCCCCTTCGCGGGGGACACCCTTGCGTGGCACGGCACTCCTTGCGCGCATCAGCGCTGCGCATGGCCAGCTCCACACGGGTCAAGGAGGCCCGGGGTTTGAACCGCGGACCTCCCATATGGTAGACGGATGCCCTAACCACTGGGCCAAAGTCCGTTTCCCTAGGCAAATAATTTTTATTTACAACACCACAGGAACAATTTATGAAAAAAATGATAGCATGTATTTTATTGAAAATAAATTCTCTCCTTTACTGAAGACTATGTAAAGGGATTGAAAAGTTAAGGCACACACTAAGAGAAAATTCTTGCATAACTCATACCTGAAAAAAGACTTTTATACAAAATTCAGCAACACAAACAATCCTTTTAAATTGTGAAAAAGCTCTGTACAGGCACCTCATCAAAGAAAATAAGAACAAGTGAAAAATAATATGAAAGGGAAATTAGAGGGGACGGGTCAAATTGTTCTCCTCCCCCCCCCCCCTTTTTCCTGCAAAGATTGAGAAACTTAGAGAGGTCTTATCTTCTGAGTGGAGCTGGACTCATGAGCAACTATTCTATCAGATTTGACCTCAAGAAGCTCCAGAATAAGTGCCAGAAGTCACAGCATTTTGTCCTCCCAGATTTCTCCAGCCAGATGTCTCAGCCTGAAAAGGAGTTCTCAGAGCAGCATTCAGTCTGGGCAATGATGCCTATAGGACTCTTCTAGCTGCCCTGAGCAGGGAAGATACCGTGGAAGCTAAAACTCTGTGAAACAGAGACTTGAGAAGGATCATATTATGAAAAGGAAAGCAAATTTCTCATAGAAATGGTGGAAATCAATGAAAAACTTGCAGAAGCTCAAATAAATTGACTACATTGACAGAGATGTTTGTGTTGTGCCACACTGTTATTAGGCAGTGGCTTGATCCTGATAATAAGGCAGTGAGCAAGAAAGACATGGCCCAAGCCTTCATGGAGTTTATACATTAGAGTTCCACTTGTCCAAAATGGAATTAATGCGGTTCCCTCTTACATTCACTAGAATTAATTTCTAAAGTCCCTCCCCTACCATTACCTGCTGAGGTCTGGCTAAACAGAAAGAATATACTAACAATGTGAGCAAAGTTTTCCAATAGAATACCTTTGAAAAAGCCAAGGAAATTTTTACAAAGATGAAATATTTTAACTATAGAAGATCAAGTTAAAGATTTCACTCTTATGGTGGAGAATTTAAAAGTTTTATATATAAAGTTCTCGTATAGTTTTTTTTTAAAAAGGGAATATGAAAAGAGGCTTAGCATCATTTGTCATCTGGGAATTGTGAAATAAAACAACAAGATACCATTGCTCAAGTGTTAGAAAGGCTAAAATTATTTGAAAAATTATTTTAAATTAATTTAAATAATTAAGCAAATTTCTTATAGAAATAATGGAAACCATTATTTCTAACATGTCCTGGCAAGGTGAGGACAACACCACAGCTGGTGGAATCAAAGGGGCACAGCCATGTTGGAACGCACTTTGACAGTTTCTTACAAAGCTAAATGTAACCTTACTAGAGAAACCAGCAAATGTGGTCCTATGTATTTACTCAACTGATTTGAAAATAAAATACCACAAAAAACCTACACATGAATGATCATATGTTTTTCATTCATTAGAGTGAAAAACTGAAAGCAACAAAGATGCCCTTCAACACCTGCATTGATAACCATATGTTGGAATATTACTATTGTTTCTTTCCTTTAAAGTCTCATTTTGCTAAATATTCTCTGAAATTATCTCAACTTAACCTTGTAAAGTTTTACCCAAATTTCCAATATTATTTAACATATCCAAGTGTATTCTCTTTCCTCTCTGCACTTTTTTTTTATAGCATTCTTTTCTATTTCTGGACATGAGTTCAATGTTATTTTGGTTTCTTAGTCTTTTTTTCAATAACATCAAAATTTAATTTATTTTAAGAATTCATTATAAGATTTTTATTCTATATCTTCCTGTTATTTCCTATCCAGGTTATTTCCTATCCAAGTATTTGTTTGCTTTTCTGTATTTTTTATCTGTATTTTGTTTTGCATATTTCCTCAAAACTTGTAATAATGTTAGTGCTTCATAATTAGAAAAATATCAGAAAGAAAAGAAATAGAGAAGCAGTATATGTCATCAAGATTTTGTATGTTTGGAAAGATCTGGAAGGAACCTACATTTAACCATATTATTTTTATATGTCTCATATTAGTCAGTTTTGACAAAAATACATTTTATGACTTCATGCCAGGCAACATTAAGAATGACTGATATTACCAGGAAACTTCTCTATTGAAAACAGACTGGATATCTCACTGTCCAGGTTGTGTAAATTCTTTTTTTTTTTTTTTAAAGATTTATTTGTTTATTTAACTTCCCCCCCTCCCCTGGTTGTCTGTTCTTGGTGTCTATTTGCTGCGTCTTGTTTCTTTGTCCGCTTCTGTTGTCGTCAGCGGCACGGGAAGTGTGGGCGGCGCCATTCCTGGGCAGGCTGCTCTTTTCACGCTGGGCAGCTTTCCTCACGGGCGCACTCCTTGCGCTTGGGGCTCCCCCACGCGGGGGACACCCTTGCGTGGCACGGCACTCCTTGCGCGCATCAGCGCTGCGCATGGCCAGCTCCACACGGGTCAAGGAGGCCCGGGGTTTGAACCGCGGACCTCCCATGTGGTAGACGGACGCTCTAACCACTGGGCCAAAGTCCGTTTCCCAGGTTGTGTAAATTCTGGTAGCCCTCATCTCTAGTTGCACCTTGCCTCTAAGTTCACAAAGGTTCATGTCCCTGAGCACAGAAGCAATGCCACCCAAATCATGTAAAAAGGCAATTTCCATTACACTAATAGAATAATAGGTCAATAATTCTTTTTGTGGTGTAGAGACAGGTACTGTTTGATTTAGGATCAAATACCAATTGTTTTTCAAATATTTAAGTTCTGCAAAATAGAGATCCACCTTTTTCCACATCATCTATTCTCAATGTTGTCATGTACCCTTAAGACCACTTTTTCCATTTACATCAGGGCAGAGGACAATTCTTGGGTCTGAGAAGCCAGTTAATGGTGCCATCAGCTCAAATCCTGGGGGCTGAATTCACAGACAGGGGTCTGGTCTGAGCCACCTGTCATTGTTCCTCCTTGAGAAGGCAGGGTGGGAGGGTCTGAGCGGCACTGGAGGCCAGACTTCCTGCTCATATGAGCAGAGTTCCTCCAACCATTGAGTGTTGGGGTCAATAATCCAGGGAATGGCGAGAAGCCCTTGCTCTGTGCAGACAAAGCAGGCACTCTGAGAGCAGAGCAGGGCAGGGAAAAGTGTCTGATTGGAGTGCCCCTGCTAAGCATTTTCTCCATCCATAGATCCTTGCTCTGTGCCCACTTGTTGATTGAACTGGCCTTGCCTCCCCTTGAAGGGGCTGAAATCTTGGACCTCTAAAATCTGAGAACTGCTTTGCTCTGCTCTCTATCATTGACTCCCACCCTAAGCTTAGTTGCAGAATCTTTACAGTTAGTACACATTATTCCATGGTGGGCCTCCTTCAAAGGCATTAACACAGATGAGGTAGTTTTCTTATATCAATGCTTAGAAATGATTTCTAACATTATCCCCTTCTGTGATTGGAGACACTGGGGAAAGGGTGACCAGTGACCTGGTTGAAAAAGACATGGGTTTTGTGCTGTGCAGACTCCATGTCATAGACCCCAAACACCATCTTGTGGGGTGAGAGCAGCTCTCTATGCACAGACTGCAGAACCCCTCACTAGAGGCACAGATCTAGAGGATGGCATGGGCAGGCCTGGAGCCATGTAAAGCAGGGCCAGGCTGGGTCATCCCCCACCCAGCACAGGTGCACCTTGGAAACCCAGTGACTGTCACCAGCTCAGCCTCTTGTATCCACAGAGACCCCAGATGCAAATCACCCTGGGGCCTCACAGAAGAAATCCCCATCACAGGCTGGGCCTGTGTGGTGGCTCTTCATCCTCCAGATGGTCATGCAGATGTTGGGGCTCCTCCTCTGCCTACTGGCAGCTCCTCTGGGTGAGGATCTTGTGGTTCAGGAGTTCAGAGGGGCTTAATTGTGGGATAGGACAGACTCACAATGACTCTCCTTTCCCCCAGGTGTCCTGTCTGAGCTCACCCTGAAGGAGTCAGGCCCAGGGCTGGTGAAGCCCTCGCAGACCCTCTCCCTCACCTGCTCTGTCTCTGGTGGCTCCATCAGCAGTTATGAGTGGAACTGGATCCGACAGAGTCCTGGAAAGGGGCTGGAGTGGATGGGGTGGTGGAGTGGAAGCCCAAACTACAACCCAGCTTTCCAAGGCCGCATCTCCATCACTGCTGACACTTCCAAGAACGAGTACTCTCTGCAGCTGAGCTCCATGAGGACTGAGGACACTGCAAAGTATTATTGTGCAACCACAGTGAGGGGAAGTTAGTGTGAGCCCAGACAAAAACCTCCCCTGCAGGAAGGGGATGGACTGCAGGGGGTGCTCAGCACCTGCAAGGACAGGACTCAGCCTCAGGAGCAGGTGCAGGGAGGGGAAAGTTCTCCTGTCAGCATCTGCAGCTTCCTCTTCTCTAATTATATTTCCCAGAGGACTTGCCAGGATTCTCCCTCATCAGTCCTCAGTGCAATGCCAGGGAGATTCAGAGACTGCATTTATTTCACTTCTAGAGGGAAATGAGGTCACTGGCCCTGCATCTACTTCCCGTTTTTTGGTCTTTGACTTAGCTCACAGTGTGACCTTTTGCAGCTCATTTGAACTAGTATGTCAAGTACCTCATGAAACCCAGGTTCTGAATTATAATATTAAATCTAATTTAGGGAAAGAATGAGTAGTTAAACAATCATTTTTTTCTTCAAAAAACAGATTTAATTAAAAATTTATTACTACTTAAAGTACCTTTAGATTACATAAACATTACACAAATGCAGGGGTTTCTATTTTATTTTTATTTTTAAATAAGCTTTAGTTTAAATAAATGTTGCAAAAAATTTAGGGGATTCCCATATGCCACACCCCCTCCCTTCCCACATTTTCCAACACTAACAACATATTCATTAGTGTGGTACATTTGTTACAATTGAGGAACACATATTAAAGCATTGCTACTAACCATGGACTATAGTTTACTTTATTGTTTATCCTGCACAATTTTGTAGGCTATAACATGCCCCGGCCCGCGGGATGGCAACGGAGACCCGAAACCTGCCGAGAAAGAATGGTGGGACAAGAGACACAAAGAATGACAGCAAGACAGGGTTCTGATCAAACTGCAACTTTATTAAAGGGGGCAAAGTATATATACCCTCGGGTGGGGGAGGAGCGGGGAGTGAGGTAGTAGAGGCTAAAGATTGGTTGTTGCTGTTCGCCAGGGTGGGAGGCAGACCTTAGTTTCAAGCCTTGCGGCCTGCACACTATCTTATCAGCCTGGGCAGTGGCAGGAAGACAGAGAAAAAGGAGCAGGGAGGGAGAAGAACAAGGAAGTGGGCTCCGCTCTGGTGGCCATGTTGCCGGCATTGCTGAACTCAGTGTATACTCGTATTGACCGCTCCCAACAATAACAAAATATACAGTGGCCTATATCCATCACTGCAATGTCATGCAGGACAACTCCAAAGTCCCATATTACATACGTTCTTCCCTCTCCCTCCCCTCAGAACCTCTTGTGTCCACTGACTTTATATCAAAGGTAAGAGTTCTTCCATTTCTGGAGTAATAAGTTTATAATAGAATAATAATAAGTCTACTTTAGTCTATTGTTCATTCCCTAATCCAGGGGATTTTGAGATTATGATGCCCACTCTGTTTCTAATTGAGAGGGAACTTAGGCCTCAATATCAATATCAATAACAGATATGGGGACCATCTATTCCATTAGCTGGACATTGTCCATCTTCATCTCCTTGTTAGTTGTCCAGGTTAAGTCCAATGAACTGGAGAGTAGGTGTGGCAACTTTGCTGACATTCAGGATTTAACCAGCCCCTTCATGCCCAGGTGGATGGATGGGGGGTTAGGGGATGGCTCATGCAAGGTCACATTGTGGGTGGTCCAAGGGTGAGGATGGAGGAGATGCCAGGCCATGTAGGTGGGGGTGAGGATGTGATCTAGGGTGGATTTGGGACTGGAGGTGCACAGTAGTATGTCCCTGCATGGCCTTGTATGTTCCTCATGCTTTCTACATAGAGAACTTAGGCCAACTGAGCTTGGTGGAGCATTCTAAAACAGCGTGGGCTTGGCTGTAGGAGAAGAGTCCCCCAGAGAGTCGCCAAGTAAAGGGGCTGGAGGATGTGGTCTTCTCTTATTTCCTGTGCCTGGCAGCATATGTCTAGAGTAGTGGACAGGGCAGGTGGATTCTGAAGATGAATGCCAGAGCTGGGTGATGAGGAGGGTACCCTGGAACAGGTAATCCCAGTGGGCATCAAGCCTACAAACATTCCAGGAAACCGGTTTGAATGAGAAGTCCTTGAGGCTGGATCAAAGTCCAAGGGCAATGAGAGAGCTTCCCTGCCTCTGACAACAGAGTGACTGCTGCCCCCTTGCCCATGGAACACAGGGTGGCTGAGGATGCCCGCTTGGCACAGGGTGGGATTGTGAGGAAGGCACTGCTAAAGCAGGATGAGGAAGCTTCTGATAGCAGGAGGCAGTGCAGTGCTGCTAGTGCTCCAGTGGCTCCCTGGGCCAGCAAGGCACATCCTCATACTGGTGGCAGTGGTGGAGGGAGGAGGGAGATGAGCATATGAGTCCCCACTGGGGCATCAGTGGTATCCAGAGGTGAAAGGCATGTGCAGGTATTTGAAGAAAGAGGATGGGTCTGCTAGACATTAACCTGGCTCCTCTGTGCTAAAGGCCACACCCCATCATGACTAAGGGATTTAGGCTTCACTTGGCACAGCCCTGTATGGAAAGAGGAGGGAAGAGAAGAATGTGTCTGTTTTGCTCCGATCTCTTCTGATCTCCTCTTCCCATGACTCCTACAGCAGAAGCACAGAGATGTTATGGACATAGCAAAAGTGCTTTCTGCTTCCTCAGTATCAACCCACACACCACAGCCCAGCTTCTCCCACTGACCAGCCACCTCCCCTACCCTGCCACTGGCATGAGGTTCTGCGCAGGAGACACAGCATGGATGGTACCTCTGGAGCTGTGCAGCCCAGTGGCCAGCAGGCAGCTGCCCTTGGGTTGTTCAGTCTTTTGTCCATTCATCCTCATCTTCCTCACCCTCTCCCCTCTCTCTCCCTTTCTTCTTGCATCATCTGATTATTTGTTTAATCAAATCCTTGAATGTGATTATTGAATTCCTGCCTTGGTGACTGAAACTTTTGGTTCCCTGAAGAACACAGACCTTTGTGCATATAATTAGAGTAAAGGTCTATGAAAGCCATGACCTGGGAATACCAGGCTGCTATAGCAGTATATAACAGGAGCAGCCCACCCAGCTCTGAGGGGCAGGTATCAGAGGTGGCTTCTGGAAGGTGCTCTAGAGGCAATAGAAGAACCTCACATGCCTCTGCCTTCCTCTGAGTATGGGGTGTAGGTCTTGCAAGGATCCAACGTTCCCTAGAAACAATATCCATTTCTCTGTCCTGCTCTGTAGAAAAAGTGTCTCAGGGAGGAGGAGGAGGACAAGGGTGACTCCAGGTGTTTGACCTGCTGGTGGTGAGTGGGATCTGTCCTTCCACTGTCCTCCTGTCCCTTCCTGGTTAAAAGTAAAGAACATTCAGTGGCCTTGTCTATTTAGCAGCCAAGCAGAGTTAATATACCCAAGCAGAGTGTATTTAACCTTTTAGTTACAAATATCCCTAGCGAATTTTAATCACTTTAATCATCTCAAGTTTGAGGTCTATGCTGAGTCATAATTTTACCCCTCCACACCTGGGTGGTTTGTGCTCATTAATGCTCTTGATTAAAAAATGATGACATTATCTTCTCTGTATGAGATTTGTGAATGCTCATCAATAGATTAAAAGTGAGGAGAGTGGCATGGTATGTAAAGTTGCTCTTTAAATTTTTGAAATTGAATAAAATAATATTGAAGGCTATCAAGGTAGTTTTGAAATAGGATTTCTTCATCCTTGACACCTACTGCTTTCTCAGGCCAGAAGATTTTTACCATCAACACTTAAGAGTCTTTTTCAGAGGACTGGATCATTAGCTTTGGTTGTGCCCAGCTCACAGATCATCTCAAAATAATCTGCTCTTCTTGGAGCACATCCCTGGAAAAATATGAGACTGGAGTAAAGCCATTGGAGGTGGCAGGGGACACACCCAAACCTGATTCTGCCAGAACTCACTTTTCATCTACAGCAAATCACCAAGATGCTCTGTGCCTCAGTTTCTTGGTTTCACTCTCTCACTCTTGCCAATTTTTCTCCTTCCCCAGTGGTTGTGATGAGAGAAGTGATCTTGGGTGTGAAGTAAAGACCCAGAGCCTTGATTATTTTACTTGTTAAAGAAATATGTGTGTGTGAGTCAGAGAGATCAATATCAAGATGGGAATTAACCTGGACTTGGTATTAGAAGTGTATCCTTAAATCTAATGATAGACATGAAAACTGTAGGGAAAGGAGAAATTGTTAGAATGTGTTCTGACTCTGCATAGTAATTACCATCTTGTGCATGATCTGATTGTCTTTTGCAGCTCTGAAATTATAATGAATCATATTAAAATATAAGAAAATAAAAACATAAACACCCAATGTGTATGAAAACATATTGACTGGAAACAAAATAAAAAGAAAATTGAAATACTGAAATAATCACTCAAATATAAATTATAAAGTTTATAATTAATAAAATTCAATACAAATTCAATACAAAAAAACAGACATTTTTAATTAATAAAAACAAATAATATAGATATTTAAAATATGGTAATTCAGAATTATAATATATTTCAAAACATAATTGAAAATGCTTTTAAAGATGATAATGTAAACAATACATATTTATAGGGTATGAGTAGATTTTAACAAAGTGTTGGGTAGATGTATCTTTCTTCTACAAGAGCTTAAATTTAAAAAGAAATATTCAAAAGTTAGATGGAGAAGCAAAATAGAGATGGTGACTTGCAATAGAAGTAATGAGAATACTTATTATTACTTTTACTATAGAAGAGGAAAAAAACAACATATCCTTTGGCTCAGTGAGGTCAGAATCTGGTGCCAGACTGCCTGGCTTTTGAATGCTGGCTCCATTACATGCCCAGTGTGTGACCAAGGACAAGTTACTCCAACTTTCTGTGCTTAGGATACCCCTCTCTAAAAGTAGGGTTAGTCTTTTGGCAGATTAAAGGAAACAATTCCTATAGATTAGATAGTAATCTAGATCTTAGTGTGCTAGAGAAGAGGAACTTTGTGCCATAAATTATCTTTTCACGGTGTTGGACTTGTATCAGTGGAAATGCATTTCTCTACCCCAATTTATGCCTCAATAAAAGTTTGTTTAATTAAAAATAATAAATGAATAAAAAAATTAAATTAAAAAATGGAGGAGGCTAGACGAGGGTAGACTTGCGTGACTGGGGAGAGCGCCCTGCTTCGCCTGCCGGTCTTTCACCTCAGCAAGCCCTGGTTGTGGCTGCCTCCTCCCAGCCTTCCTCCCCTCCCTCTCCCCCTCCTCCTTCTCCTCCTCCTCTTCTTCCGTTATCACCTTCACGCGGCCGCAGGTCCAGGTTGGTGCGGGTTGCATCTGGGGAGTCAGGGACGCGCACCCAGCGCTCCCCCCTCGGCTCTGGGACCGCCGCCGCCTCTCCTCGCCCTCCTCCTCTCCCCTCCGCGCTTCTTCGTTTCCTCCTCCTGCGCTACTTGCCCAGCTCCCAACACGAAGTCTGCAGGGGGAGATTTGCGTAGTCTCTGAAGAAATTGAAGTTGGTGTTCCTGGGGAGCAGAGCGATAAGGGTCAGGCTGGTGCTCTCGATTTAACGGTGAATTGACCCCAGTCACCCAACCGCCCACCCTTTTGGGAGCCCCGAGGCCTTGGCTTGGAAAGACCCCTCCGAGCCTGGGTGGAGGGAGGGATCAGATGGGGATGGGGAAGTCGGGGATGGCTCCGGCAGGGTGGCGCTGGAGGGCCAAAGGATGAGGATGTAGGAGGCCCCATTCTATGAAGTTGGGAGTGAGGGTGGGATTGGGATGGATTGGGGGCTGGGCGCGCACAGCGGGCTGTTGGGGGTGCAGGTGTGGCTGGTCTGGGAGGTTGGCGGCTCGCTCTGGCAATTCCAAGGCCTGAAGAGGACGGGCTCTCAGTCTGCTGGCTGGCACTGAGACATAAGGTGTGGATGACTCACAGGTGGAGGGGCGAGGGCGGGCCTGAGGGCGGGGGCCTCCCCTGAAAACAGGGTGGGGATGGGGCCAGGCTCCACCCACCACGCTGTCTGGGAGGGGTTCCCTGCAGTCCCTGGAACCAGGCTAAGGGTAAGTCCAGACTTTCAGTGCACAAGGCCGGCCGTGGGGGAGGAAAGGTGGACACCAGCTCCTTCTGGAAAGAACAGGCACAGGCCCTGGGGAAGGAGGGCGCCTTCCTCCCCTATTACCAGCTTTGCACGGGAGATTGTAGACTGACTGACTTTCCCCAGAGTGCATTTTAATTTTGGGAGCTCACGGGTCAGGGCTATGGAGCCTGGGTCCCTCAACACAAGGTGGATTTGATGGTGAGAGGCACCTCACAGAGAGAGGCTGTGAAGCCTGGCGCAAAGAGAGAAACGCCCGGGCACACACCCTGCCTTGCTTCCCAGCAGCGCTCAGCAGAGTCTCAGCCGGTTCTTTCCACTCCCACTCCTAGCTCACAGCCCTTCTTGGACTTTCTTTAAGAAAATTTGGCGTAATGAATGAATAACTTAATAATAAAGTAAAAATTTAAAAGTGCACACAAAAATAAGATGTACAATCTGATACAGACATATAAGTTTGTACCTGGTTGGCCTATTCTTGCAAGGAGATGCCAGAAATTGCTAAGTGGGTGTCTGGGAGGGGGTAGAACTGAGGGAAAATGGGCTGAATGAGAGAGAGGCTTACCTTCAATTGTTACCATTTTCAATATTTGATTTTTTAAAATTAATATGAGCATGGTCTTCTCCATAAAATACAAAATAATAATAAATATTATGTGAAGGGTTAATGACAGGTGTTTGAAGTATGTCCTGTTATGTGAATTTTCCTTCAGGAGATCCCTAGTGAGCTGGACATTTCCAAAGAATAGGACAAAATTTTGGTTTAATGTTCATGAGACTTATTGGTATGTAATTTTCCATTCTTTTAATATCTTTATTTGGTTTTGGTATTAGGAAAATGTTGACCTCATAGAGTTAGGAAATGGTCCTTCTGAGTTTTTTTCTGAAAGAGATTGTGAAGAATTGGTTTCATTTTTTCTTAAATGTTTGGTAGAAATTGCCAGTGAACCATGTAAATCAGTTCTTCTTTGTTTTGAATGTTATTAACTATTGATTCAAAATTTTAATAGCTATAAGGCCATTCGTATTATTTGTTTTTGTGTGACTTTCAATAGTCTGTATTTCTCAAGGAGTTTGGGGATATTATATCTAAATTATCAAATTTTTGGACTTAGGCTTGTTCATAGTCTTCTTCAATTATCCTTTTTAATGTCTGTGGAACTAGTAGAACTGATCCACCTTCCATTCCTGATATTGGTGATTTGTATTTTCTCTATTTTATGTTTGATTAACCTAGCTAGAGGTTTATCAGTTTGATTAATCTTTTCAGCGTATAAAGTGATGGTTAGCTTGAGCATAATTTTTCATTTCTAAGTGATTAATGAGGAGTGTAATTGCTGGGTTGTATGATAATTATTTATATAGTCTTATAAGACATTACTAACTAGGTTTCAGAGTGACTATTCCATTTTACATTCCCTAAAATGATGTATGATAGATTCAGTTTCTCTGCAATCTCATCAGCATTTGTTATTGTCACTTTATGTTTTAGTTGTTTTTATAGTGTGTAGTTATATTTCATAATGGTCTAGTTTGCTTTCCCTGATGGCTAATAATATCAAGCATCTCTTTATGAACTTACTTCCCCTTCATACATCTACAA
This sequence comes from Dasypus novemcinctus, assembly GCF_030445035.2. NCBI lineage: Eukaryota > Metazoa > Chordata > Mammalia > Cingulata > Dasypodidae > Dasypus > Dasypus novemcinctus. The sequence goes on along the minus strand of NC_080691.1, from coordinate 55,462,437 downwards.
TGGTGAAATGTTTGTTCATATATTTTGCCCATTTTCTAATAGGGTTTTTTTTATGGTTGAGTTTTGAGAATTTTGGAAATTCTTTTTATATATTCTAGGTCTCGGTTTCCTTCCTTCCTTCCTTCCTTCCTTCCTTCCTTCCTTCCTTCCTTCCTTCCTTCCTTCCTTCCTTCCTTCCTTCCTTCCTTCCTTCCTTCCTTCTTTCCTTCCTTCCTTCCTTCCTTCCTTCCTTCCTTCCTTCCTTCCTTCCTCCCTCCCTTCCTCCCTGCCCACCCCCCAGTATTACTGGGGCCAGGGATTGAACCCAGGACTTCCTAAGTTGGAAGCCTGTGCTCAAACACTGAGTCACATCCACTCCCAAAGTTGTTTTTTTTTCATTTGTTTGCTTGTTGTTTTTTTTTCACTTTTTTAAGAGGCACCAGAAAGCAAACCCAGAACCACCCATGTGGGAAGCAGGCACTCAACTGCCTGAGCCTCATTCACTCCTGATATCGGATCTTCTAGATATCTGTTCTTTTTTGTTTTGTTTTGTTATGTTAGAGGTTTGCAAATATTTTCCCTGCTGGTATTTTGCCTTTACAGTTTGCCTCTTGCAGATCAGTACTTCTAACATTTGTTGAAGACCAGTGTATCATGTTTGTTTTTTATGGATCTCATTCTATGTACTCTCACTTAGGAATCTGTTTCCATGTTTTCAAATATCAAATACATTTGATGATGCTCCAGTCTTTATCTTGCCTCACCTGACAACTCCACTGATTCTATTTCCTCTGTGTCATATACTTTAAGAAAAATTTTTCCTTGCTGTTTAAAGGAGCTTTAGATGACATAACTATACCATTGAAAATATAGGGCTTTCCATATACCCTACCCACCATTTTACCCCACTAACCTCTTTCACTAATGTGGTACATTTGATACACTTGAAAACATATTGAAACATGATTTATAGTTTACACTATGTTTTACACTTTGCACTATGTTTTACACTTGAAAACATATTGAAGCATGATTTATAGTTTACACTATGTTTTACACTTTGCACATTTTTATAGGTTTTGACAAAATAAATAGTGACATTTATCCATTATTGCATTATCATGCAAATGAACTACAATGTCTCACCTATGCCCCATGCTATACCTATTCTTACTTCTCACTTTCCTCAGAAACTTTGGTGATCACTGTCTATATCAATGTTGGAAGTTATTTCATTACTGGAATAATAATGTCTACTTTAATCCATGGTTGCATTCATACCGTAATTTGCTCATTCCTCTATCTTTTGGATTTGGGGATTGTGTTACTTTCTTACCCCACATTAATCGAGCATCAACTACATCAAATATGTGCAAAACCTGACCACCTGGTTTCCCAAATGTTCCTGTGTTGTCTAATCTACCGTATTTCTTTTTTTTTTTAATTGACTTTGTAATAATATTACATTAAAAATATATATATATGAGGTCCCATTCAACCCCACCACCCCCACCCCACCTCTTCCCCCGCAGCAACACTCATTCCCATCATCATGACACATCCATTGCATTTGGTAAGTACATCTTTGGGCACCTCTGCACCTCATGGTCAATGGTCCACATCATGGCCCATACTCTCCCCCATTCCATCCAGTGGGCCCTGTGAGGATTTACAATGTCCGGTGATTATTTCTCTCCTGGAATACTGTTACAGCTCACCAAGTGGTGTGACTTTTTACCTGCTTGCCACTGTGGTCCATTCTTACCTGGCAGCCAGAATGATCCTGATAGAAGCTAAGGCAGGTCTTGTCCATTGTTACCCTTTCCTAAAACTCCCCATCCATTCCCAGCTTTCAGTAAAATCCCAGTTCTTCTACTGGAATACAAGGAACTCCACAATGTGTGTCCCAAGTTTTAAAAGTAGTTTTACTGAGATATATTTACATACCATACAATCGACCCAGTATAAAATGACTTTTAGTATAATTACAGAGTTGTACATTCATCTCCACAATCAATTTTAGAACATTTCCATCACTCCAAGAAGAAAAGCCCCATACCCCTTAGCAGTCACCTCTCAATCCCTCAATCCTTCCCCAGTCCTACATATCCACTAATCTAATTTCATCTCCATAAATTTATTTATATTTACCTTTTATATAAATGGGATCATAGAATATGCAGTACTTTGTGTCTGTTTTTTCACTTAGCATAATATTCTCTTAAATATTACGTTTTTTGATTAGGGAAGTTTTAGGTTTACAGAAAAGTCTTTCAGAAAATAGTGTACCCATATATCCTTTTCTTGACACTTTGCATTCATGCAGCGCTTTTGTTATGGTTAAAGAAAGAATATTAAGGTATTACTAATTATTGCCCATAGTTTATATTAAGTGTATTTATTCCATATACAATGCTATTATTAACACTATGTAATAGTATCAGATATTTGCAATCTTTATGAAAGAACAATCTTATATTTGCACTATTAACCCCAGTCCATCATCCACAAAAATGTTTACTGATTTCACTGAGCCATATTATGGCTTCCAACTTTCCTTCTAGTAATATATATGGCCCAAAACATCCCCTTGCAAATACATTCACAAACTTAATTTAGCAGTTAATTACATTTACAATATGAGCTACCATCACTATTATCAATTTCTAAACATTTACAATCAACCACAATAGAAATTCTTCAAATTTAAGCATCATCTCTCCATTCTCTCCCCTGATTCTAGCCCTTGGTAACTTATATTCTAGATTCTAAATCAATGAGTTTGCTTATCTGAATTAGTTCATATCAGTGAGATCATACATCATTTGTCTTTTTGAGTCTGGCTTGTTTCATTCAACATAATGTCCTCAAGGTACATCCATTTTGCCACGTGCATCAGGACTTCACTCTTTCTTACAGCTGAATAATATTCCATCAAATGAATTTACCACATTTTGTTTATTCAGTCATCTGATGGTGGATATTTCACTTCTCCTAGTTGTCTATTGTCCTATGAATATTGGTATAGAAATATCTGTTTAATCCATGCTTTCAATTATTTTGGATATATATCTTGACGGGGGATTACCAGGTCATATGGTAGTTCTAAGTTTAAATTTTTGTGAAATTTCCAAACTATTTTCCACAGTGGATACATTATCTTACATTATTTCCTACTAACAGTTTACAAGTTTTCCTATTTTTATGCATCCTTACCAACACTTGCTATTTTCATATTTATAAAATAATAGCCATTCTAATGTGTGTGAAGTGATAACTCATCATGCTTTTGATTTGCTTTTCCCTAATGTCTACTGATGTGGAACAACTTTTCATATGCTTATTGGCTATTTGTATATCTTCTTCGAAGAAATTTCTACTTAAATACTTTGCCCTTTTTTAATGAGTTTGCCTTTTATTATTGAGTTGTAAGAATTCTTTGCACATTCTCAAATTTGATATATATAGTTCACATATATTTTCTCCCTTTCTGTTGACTGTCTTTTCACTTCCTTGAAAATGTTCTTTGATGAACAAATTTTTTTGGAAGCAGTCCCATTTATCTACTTTTTCTTTTATTGCTCATGCTTTCATTGGAAGTATAAGAATCAATTGCCTAGCAAGTGGCCAAAAAGCAATTGAAAAAGTGCTAAACATCATCAGCTATTAGAAAAATGTAAATCAAAACCACAATGAGGTACCATTCATGGGTCCCTTTGAGTGAACCCATTATAAGGATGGCTACTGTTAAAAAATTACAAGTGTTGGAGAGGGTGTAGAAGAGGGAACAATCATTCAATATTGACTGAAATGTAAAATGATGTAACTGCTGTGGAAAACAACTTGGTTCTTCAGGAAGGTAAGTACAGAATTACCATATGACCCCGCAATTCTATTTCTAGATATATATCCAAAAGAACTGAAAGCAATGGCCCAATCAGGTATTTTCACATCAATGTTCATAATGGCCCAATCAGGTATTTTCACATCAATGTTCATTATTCACAATTGCAAAAAAGTGGAAGCAAGCCATGTGTGCATGAAGAGGTGAATGGATACACAACACATGATATATATACATAAATGGAATATTATTCAGCTATATAAAGAGTAGAGACTTGATACATACTACAATATGGGTGAACCTTGAAGACATCATGTTAATGCTGTATTTTATGCATGATTTTTCTTTAAACTTATATCTTCCATAATATAAACTAAGAATCCATTGCCTAATACAAGGTCTGAAAGATATTTCCCTATTATTTATTCTGAGTTTTATATTTTTAGTTATTTGTAGGTCATTCATCTATTTTCAATTTATTTTGTGTACGGTATATTCACTTTTATCTAATTTTTCCAGTACCATTTGTTGAAGAGACTATTCTATCCCCTTTGAGTGGACTTGGCACTGATGTCAAAAATTAACTGGACATGGGTAGTGAAATTTATTCTCTTTTTGAAAAATTTTAACTAATTTTTGGCTTGTTCCTCCCACACAATGACCTGCATCCATCTTTATTCCTGAAAAAAGAAAGAGCTGTACTCAGGGTGTCATTCTTTTTTTTAAAGCTGGATGACAAGAATTATTCAGAAATAAGTTACATCCAGGACTTCCCATTTTCCTGCATTAGAAAGATGAGTTTTCTTTCCTTGTTTGCCTTGACCCAGGAACCTTGATGCCAGCCACAAACTCTCTAGTTGAGGTGCGGTACTTATGGATGATTTGTCTAAATCTGAAATAAATGGTAAAGAATCCCCAAAAAGAAAATATCACTTTAAAAATGCTAACTAGGAAATGGATGTTGCATACCTCCCTACCACATGGGAGGTTCTGGATTGGGTTCTGGTGCCTCCTAAAGAAGATGAGGAGATGCTGCACCTGCTACAATGAGCTAGATGTCATACCTGCTGCAACGAGTTAGACACTGCTCCTGCTGCAAGAAGGTAGACACCACACTGCCACAACACGCAGATGACTAAATGAGCAGATGCCAGAAGCCAACAGATGCTGTAGTCCATGGGGAGTGGATGTGGCTCAGGCCATTGAACACTTGCCTCCAATGTGTAAAGTCCCAGGTTTGGTTCCTGGTGCCTCCTGGGGAAAGCAAGTAAACAAAGAGCAGACAGATGAAAGAACCATCTGGGGGAAGGAGGGAATATTAAAAAAAAAATACTAAATGAATGGAGTGTGAATTCCTAGTGTACATTAAGGATTCTTCACCAGCACCAAAGTCAGAGAAGTGGGTGAGAAACAGCTGCTCCAATAGGCAGAGATGAGTCTCCTTTTCATTCTCTATCTTCAGCCCATTTTATTCTTGACTCCCATCCCTTCAACTCAAAACACATTTGCCATCAACTTGTGCTCCTTTCAACACTGCACTAGATGGCTCACTGAAGACCTTAAAATATCTAAGTCTGTCGTAAGCCTAATTTAAGAAGTCACAACTCAAACAAGTCAATATGTTCTCTACAATTGATTTACAGAGCATAGATGCATGAGAATCACATAAAGGAACAAGTAAAAGTTTTTTTTCATAAAAATATATACAAGACAGACCAGGATTTTAGGAGAAAACTTCAGGATGGTGAGAAAGAACAGTAGGCAGTATTATGCATTTTGCCTCCTCCAAGTCTGAAAGGAAATGGCTGAGGGCCTCCCACGCTTATCAAAAGGACTTTGGGTTCTGGGTTCTGCCAGACTTTTGCCTCACACTCCACAAATGTATTAAAAACCTGCAGAAAAGGAGGTGGACACAGGAGGCTGGGTCTCTGGGGGAAAGAGATTACTTGCTTGGGATGTGGATCCACAGGCCCAGCACCCTCTGCTCCCTCATTAGCTGAACCCCAAGGCAAAGCTGGATTCATGATTGTCTCCCACAGTGATTATCCAAGAAACCCAGTGAGAAAATGCCCCAAAACCTGGGAAACAGACACCTGACTCCTGAAGAAGGAAACCTCTTCTTGGTGCCATGCTAGGTGGTATGAAGCCTTGGGGAGACTCATTCCCCTCTTGCAAAGATGACAAGGAGAGAATGCTGTCATTCCTGCCCAATTCTACTTCAAGGAAAATACAGGGAAGCTCTAACTGGCCTCCTGCAGCTGGAGGCAGGAGAAACAAAGTTGGCAATAGGGTTATGCCTCTCTTCAGCTCCATAGTGGAACTCACGGCCAAGTATACTTCTTTGAGATTCCTCATCCTGGCACCTTTCCCTTACATCCAGCTAAAATCTTGGACCTTCAGAATGTTTGAGGAAAGCAGAGATCAAGGCTAAATTTGCACCACATCCCTAGACAAGACTGAAATAACGTCATACTAGGGTTATATGAACATTGACAACTTCTTGAGAAAGTATTTTTTTCAGGCCAACTTTCACTTATTAGATCCTAAGATCTTGGATCCTGAAACAGAAAACAGAACCTGTTCATGGCCCAGGAGTTCCTTGTTCAACAAAGCTCTGGACAGTGAGTAGGGATCCCTAGAGACCAGGCCATTCCTTGTTCTCAGTACTATAGATGGGGTTATTTGGACTAAAGGACTGGACAATCATGCATGTAAATATGGCATTAGCTGTCAGCGGTGCTGGTTCCTCTCCTTGCAGTGAGTGGGCCCTGGTGGTATAATTAAATATAAGGACTATGGCACTCCCAAACGTTTTGGATAGAATAGCCAGAAATGGCAGCTATGTACAGTGAGGGCACATAGAGAGCTTGAGAGGAATTTTCTCATCTGTTTTGTATATTATTATTATTTGAATAATGAAAATATTCTAATAATGGTTGAAGTAATGAATGCACAACTATATGATTATAGTTAATACCATTGACTGTACACTATGGTTGAATTTTATGTTCATTTACATGTATCAATATAATTGATTTGTCAAATAAAAAGAACTATGGTATCTCCAGACATGGGGTTCTCCTTAATGGTGCAGGACCACATACTGACCATAGGGGTGCTCTGGCTTCCGGGGCCCCATTTTATGTGGGACCAAGCTTCCCACATAGGTGTTTGTGGTGCTAGGGGTCCCATTTATTTCTGCTCTCATGCCAAGCTCTGGTTGCTGCTGAAACCCCCAACATGGAAAGTTATGTGGTAGTGCTGCCAAATGCTGAGCAGCACTGCCAGTTATCAGGCTCTGAGCAGCAGCTCTGTGTACGTGGTTGCACAATCCTTCATTTTTGTTTCTGAAAAGTGGATATTTTAAACATTAAATGTAATTCTGGAGAACAAATTCTTGCCCCTGGCCAGGGTTTGCTCTTGTTGCTAATTGTAGGTTGTAGTTGTTTGCTAATTGACTTTTAAACATTTTTTGTAAAGATTTTAGTCTTTGTTGTATGTAATCACAGAAGTTTCTATTCTTTTAGCTCACTGGTCAGTTTGTGATTTGACAGATATTTTCTTATATGCTTGGAACTAAAGGGGGTGTGGATGAGGAAATCTGGTTTGTCCTGTTTTGTTTTGTGTTAGAGGACTCCTTCAGATGTTTACCCCAGGCCATTTACTGCTCTGACTTAGCCTTCACATACTGCTTAGGTGGAGCCTAATCAGCCAGAGGTGAATATTGATGGTTTATTCAGGACTTTCTCAACATGCCTTGGTGATCTTGATTCTCAGATATATACAGGAGGTTATTTTTAAACAAATCAATTTTATTGGTAAGTACTTATAAAGCAGAAATCCATCCAAAGTGTACAATCAATGGTATTCAATGTAAACATATATTTGTGCCTTCATCATATCAGTCATTCTTAGAGCTCCAATAATAATAATAAATAAAAAACAAACAAAACTCATTACCTCTCAATCTCTCTATGCTTCTCTTGCTGTACATAGCTATTATTTTTCTTCTTTCTATTTAATAGTTTATTTGTATTTATATTTTTAAAAACAGTCTTCTATAGGCAATATCACTCATACCACAATATGAGGTGATATTGTGAGGTTTTCCTCTCATATACAATACCATGTTACACTTTTTAGCTTTCCTTCTAGTAATATACATGACCTTGGACTTTCCCTTTCAATCACATCAAATAGCAATGCTAGTTACAAACACTGTATACTTTCCCCATTTCTATTCATTTCCAAATATTTACCAAGAACTTTCTTATCAGTACTTCACAGATTATACCTCAGCTTTGCATTCTCTATCCTTCTATATTCTGGTGACCTATATTCTAATTATTAACTCCATGAGTTTATAGAAAATATCTAGTTCATAATAACACAGTCATACAGTATTTGTCCTTTTGTGTCTGGCTTACTTCACTCAACAAAATGTCCTAAATTTCTTCTTCCTGTGACATAATATTCCATCGTGAGTATACACCAAAATGAGTGTATATATGGGAGCTTTACAAGCCCTGATGACACCATGCATCTCTTCCACAGAGTCTTTTTTTCTTCCTATGCTTTTTGTCTCACAGGCAGCTATGTGTACTATATTTGCCTTTATATGCTTTCAACTAATGTGATTTGGGAGGCTTTCCAAATCTGAGAAAGTTCTAAGACAGGGAAAAGAAAGGGAACACTCTGAGGTATTCCTTCAGGGAGCCATTAGATAGATAGAGGTACAACTGCATTTCTTTAAGACAACTTCTCTATTTCTTCCTCTGACATCAGCAAGCCATCTTAGTAATTTGGGCCACAGTCACCACAGCTTCTGTTGAACTAAGGCATGGGGATGGTAGGTGCATAGTTAAAATGCCAGAGTACTCTCTTACTGAATTTTAGTTGCTTCTTTCTTCATTATGGATTCTTCTGGTTTTAAGTTTTGATTAGATTCTAGAGCTCTGAAAAGTTATTCTGACTGTAGTTTCCAGCATAATCAGTGCTATAGCAAAGGGAAGTTTCAAGGTTTCCTACTATGCCATTTTTGGTGACAATACCTGCTGTTGATAATTTATATTTTCAATCAAATTATTTACTTGAAATATATCATCATGCTTTTAGCCACATATATGGCTACTCCAGCAATTGTATAATATTCATTGAAGGGCTGGGCTGCAATTTCTTGGTTTTCATTTGTGCTTGCAATATTAGTATCTTCAAACTTTGGCATTTTTCAAGACACCAACAGACACTTCTATTCTGTGAAAGTTAAATCTATTTTTGGATGTATTTCCTATTGTTATACATGTACTAGTTGATAGACATTTGTATTTTCTTTCCAATTTTGGCTTCCATGCACTTGTGCTATAATTCATTACATAAACATGATTTCATGTTTCTTGAAGAGATTTCTTAGAGTAGAATTAGCAAGAATTATGGTAAGTTTATATTTTTAAGAATCTGTCGAAAATGTTTCCCAATGTAGCAGCATCATTTGCATTCTCAAAGAAATATGTGAGGGTTCCAGTTTTTTCCCATCTTTAACACTTGGTGTTATGTTCTTGATTTAAACCATTCTAGGTGTTTATATGATAAATCATAGCAGATTTTAATTTGTATTTCCTTAGTTATGAAAAGCATTGAATGTTTCTTCTTTGTTGAATGTCTATCCACGTTTCCCATTTTTAAGTGTTGTTTCTCTTCTTATTGAGTTTTAGATGTACTTTATATGTTCTGTATACAAGTCTGTTTTCTGACATATTATTTCAAATATTTTGTGTCAGTATGTGGATTGTCTATTTATTTTAATGAATTGTAGACCTAATGTAAGAGCTGCAATGATAAAACGACTAGATGAAAATATAGGAGAAAATCTTTGTAACCTTGTTATCCAAAGAGTCTTAGATGTGACTCCAAAAACACAAATCATAAAGAAAAAAAAATTATTCAACATCATTAAAACTAAACATTTTTGTGCCTCAAAAGACACCCTGATAGAAATGCTCCAAAACTGGATTGTGGTGGCAATGAATCAATACAATAATTATACTTGCTATTTGGAACGATAGTGGCCTGAGGACAATGCTATGTATTAAATTTGCAGTTATTTGTTTAACCATGACTAAATGAGGATTCTGTAAGAGACGGAGTGTCCTAGTTGAAGCTCCTGGGTGAGATATGTTAATTCAGGAAGATTTAATTTTGTTTAAGGTGCTTATCTATGTATGGGTTTATTTTATTGATAAATGTTAAGAAAAACAATAAGGAAGCGATAACTATTATTTAATACAATAACATCTAACATTAAAAGTAAAACCTATTTCTAAAATTCACTGTAAATCTATCAAACTAAAAACCAAACATTCACTAAATTGGCTAATTAGAAAACGGGTATGAGGGGTTGACTTCTGAGGCATCTGCATTTCTTTGTTATTATGTCTTTTTTCAGTCTTCAAATACCAGTTTAGCAGAGGCTCAGGCTGAGACCTTCAGGTCATGCATCATCTTTGTAGCTGTCAATACCAAGAATTACAAGAAAATACAAGTTCTGGAGCCTGGGGAGGCATAAAAATGAATGGAGGAAGAAGCTGTACAGCTGTACAGGGTAATCTTACAGGCACCTACAACCCTCTTCTCCACAAAAGCCATGGAAAGAATGCCTGAATAGACTAGGAGCTTATCTGGAAAGGGTTTCTGTCCCCTGGAGAAGTTCTCAGGACAATCTTCATTTTCTGTGTCTATTTTTACGAGCTAGTTGTTATTTCTATTTGCATGTTCACATAAAACAGCAGCTATGCTAGTGGTCCCCTCAGCTTTGCTGAATTTCTTAATGCGCCAAAAAAAAAAAAAAAAGGTAAAAAAGCAGTGGATTCCATGTGTACTTTTTTCTCTTTCCCTCATCTTACCTGATCCAAATTTCCTCTTCTTTCTCTTCATCTCTTTTTACTTCCCAGATCTCTTCTCTTGTACGTACTGGAACCACACTTGTTCTAGAAGAGTATTGAGAGCTGGGGGAGGGAGGAAAGAAAAGATTTAAGCCTGAGGAAAGTTCAAGGGAGTGACTTGAGTAGAGGTTGGGGGTAGGGCAGATCTGTCTCACTGGTGCTGTGGGTTCTGAGAGGAGAAGGGATATCCCAGCCCTGTGGTCCAGATACTCTGTGGTCAGCCTGGTTCATTGCAGGAGACCAGGTCAGCAGCAGCAGTGTAAGAGTCAGTGTGTAAAACAAACCAATCAGTAGCCCCATCACACAAGTCTTCCAGAAACCCTGCCAGGCCTTGGAAAGTATTGAGGGGCAGCTGGATAGCAATCTCTCTCAAATGGAAACAAATTTAGTTTTTATTCCTAATCATGGAATTTTGGATTTGGATGAAGAGTGGAAACTACAAGTGTGTTCTCAGATATGCATCCCACTGTACCTCCCCAGGACACACACTCCCATGCCCTCCCCTGCCCTCACATTCACAGCATCCCACACAGACTTGCACATAGACACTCCCCAGTTCCTGTACACAGAACTGCCACCTTAAGAGAACACTGATGCTTATAAAAACTGTAGTACTTTACCTGGAAAATCACTTTCTAACCATATGCCTATTCCCCTTTCTACCAGGAGATGGAACTAGAATGGCTGTCCAGACAAAGCCAGAAAAAATGATTTGAATTTTCTCATGCAAATTTTTCCTCAACAAGTGAGCGATTTCAGAATATGTATTTCTTACTCTCAGTGTCATGCACAATTATAGAAATGAAAACACTCTTGAGGATCAGATCATGTTACATAGTTCAGGAACTTTTTTCTCCTGGTAACTTTAGAAAAATAGATGGGAAACAGTGCTTGACTCAAAGACCACTTAAGCAAGTGTAAGGACATCTGTAGAAAGGAACATACTATTCTTGGACATTTACCTCTCAAATCCATTTTGTTTTGCGATTACAAAATTCTTAATCAATGGAAGAAAAATTGGTCCTGAGGAAAAGACCCCTACCATGTAGTTTTTAATCTATTGCTGCCTTTTATTGATGCCCTCTTGATGCATGGGTCAGTTTGAAGATATTCCCAATTGACACTTTCCTCTCATAGGAAATTGTGTATATCAAATAAAATGTACATGATTAGATATCTTATCTGAAGTCAAGAGAAAGAGAACCCAAAAAGGTAAATTTTATATCTTAGAAAAAGAATAGCTACCTCATCTCAGCATTAGATGAGGTTGCCTCATCTTCTTGATCATTCAGAAGCTCCACCATCCTTTGCTCCTTGGAGCTAAGAGGATAGACAGTATCTGTAAGCATTTTGGTGTTTTATCCATGAGTTATTGAAGGAGTATTATGGCTTTGGACAAGAGGGTAGAGTGTTTGGAGTTTGTGAATTAACAAAGACACTATGAGCTACTAGGCCACCCTTTTTACTGTTAGAATATCAGAAATATTATCAGGAAAGGAATGCAAATCAAAGTGTTTGGCTCTGTAGTTAATGGCAACTTAAAGTAATATAATAATCAGTCTAAAAATGGCACTAAAATACATGCTATTATACAATGACAGGGTCCCATTGTGTCTCCTGCTTGTTCTGTATCTCACCTAAGTTCCCCAAATTGCCAGTGTCATCTTGACATCTTTCAGATTATTTCAATCTCTATGGATCCACATATGCTGACACTGCATTTACCATACGTTTTATATGAATTTCCACTTGATAAAAAGCAACCATTTTGGTGGACTTGATTCAATCCTAAGCAACACATTCTATTGCAATTTTATACTATTATTTTTTGGTTAAGACAATTGATTATTTGAAAATTATTTCAAAATTTCAAAATATTGAAATCTTACCATTTAAAAATCACCATTATTAATCTTATATTTTTTCCTTCCAGTTTTTCTTTTTCTTTAGTGTATGTGTATTCATTGAGTGATTGTTCAATATCACAGTTACCAATCAACAGTGGGTCAGTCATCATGGAGGGGAGGCACAGCTTGAGTGAGATGCTCTCAAAAAACATAGCACAAAGGTTGTTGGATTCCTGGCTGAGGACCAAGTGGTATTTCAGTTCTATTTGTTAATATCCTTGAAGTGTGTCTTTCACAGGATTTGAGCATCATTCAGGTTCCTGGTGATAATGTTGTCAAATACACTAAAATGTCTTTCCAGTGCTTATCTGCTTTGGGCAGGCTACTGAGGGTTGATCTTATGCCTGACAGAGTTGATCAAGTTGATCTATGCGATGTCTCACAACTCTCAGAATCTTGAGCTGACCAGAAGCATGTGGGCTTTCTATGAGCTTTTCACACTAATAAGGATGACAGATTCTGTAGTAATCTGCACAGCTAGCTGTCCTAGGCCTTGTGGTCATGGAGGCTACCTTACACTGATGGTCACTTTTGTTCTTTCTGTAGGCCCAGGTAATTCCTGTGTAGTCACATACACAGATACTGGAGCTCCCTGGCATGGTGTCTAATGATGCCATGGCTGAATGTATAAGGGCAAGAATTTAGTCAGAGGTCCAGCATTGGGGCACCATGCCTGTGTTACATTGAGGCCCTTCCACTTAGGAGCTTGAAAGCTTGGGCTGTTCATCGCTGCATCTCAGCTTCTCCATTTGTGTTGTGGGGACAGTAAGCAATACCTGAGTTCAGTTGTGGTGAGGATTGAACAAATTCATATATGTAAAGTGTGTGTAGAGATGGGATTTTTTTGTGTGGAAGTAGACCTTGGCTGTTGTCCTTTGTGGATTGGACATATCACCTGGGAAATGCACATACTCACACATGTTTACAATCACACCACATGTGGATACCCTAAAATTCCAAGCAAACAAACCCATTCCACTTACAAGGAAGAGAGCTACAAGTACTTTAGAGCATGTTCATAGCTTTTTACCTGGAAAATCAGTTTATTTAACCCCATTCCAAATCCTCATTCCCATCAGGAAGCAGGGACAAGGATAGCTTTCCAGACTAAAACAGAATGCACTGGGTTTGAAGTCATCTATTTTTTTTTCCCTCAAAACTGAGCTATTCAATAATACATACTGATTTTGAATGCTCTTAAGGCCACCCGCAATTACATAAAAGGAAACACTATGAGAGTTCATGCTGTGTAGTGTTTGCTCAGCTCTTGATGATTTTACAAAACCAGGTGGGAAATAGTGGTCAAGTGAAAGACCCAAAGAATAAATGTAGAGGATACCTGGAGGAAATGCATGAAATTTCCTGTTCATTTGGTGGCAGCTGCAAAAGTCTTATTACAAGGTGGAAAATTGCTTCTGAAGAAGAGGCTTACTACCATACAATTTTTAAGTTGAGGCTGCCTCTTATATCAGATAATTGTTATTATGAGTCCCATCTTCAACATTTCTCCTTTCAAAAAATGGTAGCTAACACCTAAAATGTACATGGCATGGTTTCCTATTTGTACTCTATTAAAAATGAATCCAAGAAAGGAAAATATCTATCTTAGAGAAAAACAGGTGACTTTATCTTGGCATTAGATACAGCCTCCTCATCTACTCTGTCACTCAGAAGCTCCTCTAAGATGTCCTCCAAGGGAGCTAAGGGACACAGAAACTTCAGTAAATTGGGAGTGCAGTTCACATATTACTCAGGGAACTTCACTTGACTTGGACAAGGGGCTAGGGTGTATGGAAGTTGGTTAACATCCATGGACTGAGGTGATACTGAACCTTTCTTCATGGAAGAAAGAAACCAAGAAGATGAGTGGGAAAGAAATAACAAATAGACTTTTTGGTTTTGTAGATAAAGACAATTCATATTAATGTACAATTGTCAGCAGATGGCACTGTGGCGTTATGCTACACAAAGAATCAATAAGAGAGTCTCATTACTACTCCTGCCCATTTTTGAAGTCCAGCTATACTGCCAGTATCTTTTTAAGTTCACATTTTTTAGTTATTAAAACAGCTCATAAACTTAAAATAAGAAAAAAATTGAATACATTACTTCATTCTTTAGAGAGTGCAATTTATTTGCACTAAAACTTACATATTCTATCAAGTAAAGTGGCCTTTGTTATATGAAAGATACAAAATTGTCATTACATCTACCTGCAGTGTGATAGTCATTCTTTAATAATATACCATAAGGTTTTGTAGCCATATATCATGAAATTAGAATCATCTTCATCTTGTATAGCACTCTTCATCATGCTTCTAATCTTTATCTGACTTCTCTTGAAGCCTAAGCTGCCTGTGAATAACAGCTATAGCTATCTTGGTTGGTTTAAGAATCATAAGATATAAATGAGGAATACACAGACCAATTGCCTTTTAGATGTCACTGCAGTCTAAATGTACAATACCTTGAATATAGCTTTCTAAATCATTGAAACTTCAAAGGTTATTTGTATATTTGTTTGTTTTTTCTTTGCTTGCTTTTTGCCTATGGATTTCCAATTTCATATATAGAGCAATGAACAAGGAAATGATGATGTAGGATGACCGTCCCAAGGAAAAGAAAGAGTCTACTGCTGCAAGCAAGATAGTCCCATACATTTGCCACATGGGATCTAAATACTCTCTCAATTAGAGACAGAGTGGGTGTCACCATCCCAGAATCCTCAGGATTGGGGAATGAACAATGGATTAGAATAGACTTACTGTTATTCTACTATGGACATATTGTTATTTTAGCCAGTAGCTTTTTTATATCACCCAAGACCATTTCTGCTGACATTGTATTTCTCATGTGTTATAAAGGATTTAAAAAAAAAATTATTGATGAGTGAATTCTGGGAAAATGGCACCAAGTACATAGGCAGAGCCTGACCCTCTCTCACACTCACACACACATACACGGAGAAGACAGGGACCTGTCTAAAGGAGCTGCTTTGGATGTATATAGAATGGGAAGATACTCTGAATCAACTAGGAGAATATTGGGAAGATAAGCCAAAGGAAAACCATGAGTTTGCTTGCCCCTCTGGCTGGAAACTACACATCCACTCTGCCCTCAGAACAATTAGCCTTGCTGAAGCCCCTAACTCACTTCTTCCATTGGAGTAGGAGGAGGCATTCCCTTAGAGGAAGAGGAATCTGGGAGGGTAGACAGTGGTTTCTTTGCCCTGAGCTACCCAGCGGAGACCCCTTTGAATCTCAGAAGGGACCCTAATCCAATGGAGAGAGGGGAGGGAAGATCTGCTCAGGCAGGCTGTCATAAATAGCAGAAAGTGAAAGAGAGGAACTAGATTAGGGTGGGGCCCATGACAGGAGGCTAATCAATAAGACCCTAGCAAATTGTAGAAGTCTAAATGACCTGCAGAAAAGGGGACAGAAAGCCTTCTGAATGCTAATTAAGTTAAGGAGATAGCTTAGCTCAGTGGAGGAATTATTTCCTTGTGTATATGTGAACCCTGGTTCAGTTCCTGGGTCTCTTAAGAGAAGTGATCCAGAGAGCGATTCACTGGGTTATTAGGCATCCAGCTGATACCTTATGAGAGGGACCATATAGATATTATTTTTGCTTTAGGTTTTCTTGGATCTGTTATTTTTTTAAAGGTTTCCTTTTTCTCCTTCCTTATTTTCCTCACTAAAACCCATTACTTCACCTGCAGAGGGGAGGCTTTAGGAAAATATATTGATGAACACCTGAGACTGAGAAGATACTTAGGGCCTCAGAAGGAAGATGATTTTTCCTTGGTTTTTTTTTTTTTTTTAGTTGCTGCTGTTTTCTTTCTTGCTTGTTGTGTTTCCCCTTTCTTTCTTTCCTTTTTTTCCTGTACAGATTTTTCTATCTACATTATCACTTTTATTTCCTTCTTTTATCTATCTTCTGTTTGTGTTGCTTTCCTTCCATTCTACCTCTTTCTCTTTGATCTTAAATTTTTCTTGTTTTTATTTCTCTTTTTTAAATTTTTTTTAACTTTTTTCTCTTTTTTTCCCCTGTCTTCCTATCATTCTGGTCTTTTCATTCATTCTATATATTTTTTTCTATATTTTGTTTCTTTTTCATTGTTTCTATTCCACTTTTTAATTCTTATTCCACTGTATTTCTTACTCTTGTTATTTATTTTCCTAGGTCTTGAACAATTCTTCTTTAAAAAGGAAGTAGAGAAAAATGAAGTGTCAAATTGAAATCTTACCACACACACAAATTAAACAACAAAATAAAGCCAGTAGAAAGAGAAGCAAACCAAACCAACAAACCCATCAAGATAAACAGATGGCAAGACACCAACAAAAATTATAAGCTGTACTAAGAAACTAGAAGACATGGTATAGTCTAATGAACAAACTAAGAAATGAGTTGCAGAAAATGAAACAGAGGTGTACAAACAAAAATCATGAATCAATTTAATGAAGTGAAAGGAAAGATTAGGAATATTAAGAAGAAACTGGGAGAGCATACTGAAGAAATTGTAAACATGCATAGAACATAACGGATATGATAATAATGAATGGCTCAATGCAAGAGACTAAAAATACATTGGAAGCACATAACAGCAGATTTGAGCAGATAGAAGAATCATTAATATTGGAGACATTACAGCTAAATTCAGACACATAGTAGAACAGATAGATAAAAAGATGGAAAAAATACAGCAGGACTTAGGGATTTGAATAAAAATGCAAAACTTACAGGCACACACATTTCAAATATCCTGGAAGGAGAAGAAAAAGAAATGGGGCATAAGGAATGTTGGAGGAAATAATGGATGAAAATTTCCTAACTCTATTGAGGGATATGGATGTACATGTCCAGAAAGTGCAGCACACCACAAACACTATATATCCAAACATGTCTACCCCAAGACATATTCTCTTCAAATTGTCCAATGTTCAAGACAAAGACAAAACACTAAAAGTAAGAGAAAAGAGAGCCATCACATACAAGGGATGAGCAATAAGATTAAGTGCTAATTTCTCATCTGAAACCATGGAAACAAGAAGATAGTGTTATGATACAGTTAAGGTGCTAAAAGGAAAATCTTCCAGCAAAGAATACTCCATCCATTAAAGTTGACATTAAGCAATGAGGGAGTGTTAAAGATATTCACAGATAAACAGAAATAAAGATAACTTGCCAATAAGAACCTGCCTTCAAGAAATACTAATGAGAGTTCTGTAGGTTGAAAGGAAAAAAAAAAAAAGGGAAAGCGTTGGAGAAGAGTATAAGAACAACTGAAAAAGATAAAAAGAGAAATAAAAACAAATGGCATATATAAACCTAAAGGAAATATGGTTAATGTAAGTAATTCCTGGACAGTAGTAACATTGAACATTAATAGGTTAAAATCTCCAATTAAGAGATACAGAATGCAGAATTCATAAGGAAATATGACCCATCTATAATCTGTCTACAAGAAACCCCCTTAGACTCAGGAATGCAAGGAGGCTAAAAGTGAATGGCTGGAATACAAGTTTACATGCAAACAATAACCAAAAAAAGGTAGCAGTAGCTATACTAATATCTCACAAAGGAGATTTTAAATGTAAAGTTATTGTAAGAGACAAAGAAGTCCTCTATATATTGATAAAAGGGTTAATCTATCAAGAAGAAAGAACAATCATAAACATTTATGCACCTAACCAGGGTGCCTCAAATTACATGAGGCAAACATTGAAAAAGCTAAGTGGAGAAATAGATGTCTCTACAATTATGATAGGGGATCTTAATACACTATTTCCACAATTAGAACATCTTGAAAGAGAATCAGTAAAGAAACAAAGACCTTGAATAATACATTAGAGGATCTGGACCTAATGAATATATACACAATAGTACTTTGAAGAACAGGATACATTTTCCTGAAGTACACTTGGATCATTCTCCAGGACAGACCACATTCTAGGCCACAGCATCATTCTCAATGAATATAGAAATGTTGAAATTACACAAATAATTTCTCTGACTGACATGGAATGAAGCTGAAAATCAGTATGGGGAAGAGAAACTGACTAGGCACAAAGACATAAAATTGAAACAGCACACTCTTAGACAATCAGTGGAGAAAGGAGGGAATGCAAAAGAAATCGGTATCTTGAAATGAATGAAAATAACAACACAATGTATGAAAGCCTATGGGATGCTGCAAAAGCTCTACGAAGAGGGAAATTTATACCATAAATTTCTATATTAAAAAAGAAGAAAAAGCTAAAACAAAGAGTTAACTGCACACCTGAAGGAAAGAGAAAAAGTACCACAAATTACCACCAAAGGTAGTAGGAAGAAAAAAATAACAAAGATTAGAGCAGAGTTAAATGAAATTGAAATTAATGAAGCAGTAGAAAAAATTAAACCAAAATCTGGTTATTTGAGAAATGAATGAAATTGACAAACCCTTAGCCTGGCTGACAAAGCAAAAAAGAGAGAAGATGCAAATCCAAAAAAAAAAAAAATTAGGAAAGGGATATCATGACTGACCCCATTGAAATAGATTATCATAAGAGGATACTTGAAAAATTGCCTTCCAACAAGATGGATAGTTTAGAGGAAATGGACAAATTCCTAGAAACAGACAAGCAGCCTACACTGATGAAAGAAGACACTGGGGAACTCAACAGACCAATCATAAGAAATGAGATTGAATTAGTCGTAAAAAATCTCCCAAATAAGAAGAATCCAGGACCAGATGACTTTTCAGGTGAATTCTAGCAAACATTCTAAAAATAACTAACAGCAATCCTGCTTAAAATCTCCCAACAAACAGAAGTGGAGGGAACATTGCCTAACTCATTCTACAATGCAAACCTGGCCCTAACACCAAAGTCAAACAAAGAAGCCAAAAGAAAGGAAAACTACAGACAAATCTCTCTGATGAAACAAGGTGATAAAGTCCTCAACAAAATACTAGCCAATTTTATCCTCAAAGCCACATCAAATGAATTGTATACCCTGAGCAAGTTGGTTTCATCCCTGGTTGCAGTAGTGGTTCAACATAAAATCATTCAGTGTAATGCATCACATATAGTGATCCTGCAGATGACTCCAGCACCTACAATCTGATTTATTGGACTTACCACACTCAGCTAAGATGGAGGTGAAGAAGGACAACCACCACACCATGGAGCCTAGAGTGATTACAACTGAAAATGGGAGGATTGCATCCAGCATCCAGGTGGAATCTGAGCCTCCTCTTGACATAAAGGTGCAATGGACACAACCAAACCAGTGTCCACATAGAAGAGGTGGCATTGGATTGGGAAAAGTGGACATAATGGACAAAGGGTATGGGGAAAGGCAGGAAGAGATGAGAGGTGGAGGCGTCTTCGGGACATGGAGCTGCCCTGGATGGTGCTTCAGAGGTAATCACCGGACATTGTAAATCCTCACAGGGCCTACATGATGGAATAGAGGAGAGTATGGGCCATGATGTGAACCAATGTATATGAGGTGCAGAGGTGCCCAAAGATGTACTTACCAAATCCAATGGATGTGTCAGGATGATGGGAACGAGTGTTGTTGGGGGGGGGGAGAGGGGGGGTGGGGGGGTGGGCTTGAATGGGACCTCACATATATATTTTTAATGTAATATTATTACAAAGTCAATAAAAAATAAAAAAATTTAAAAAAAAAACCTTTCAACAAAATACAGCACATTTTCCAGATAAAAACAATTCAACAGATAGGAAGAGAAGGAAATATCCCAACAAGGTAAAGGATATATATGAAAAGACCACAGCTAACATCATATTCAGTGAAGAAATCCTAAAATTTTCCATCTAAGATCTTGAAAAGACAAGGATGACCACTATCACCACTCTTGTTTAACATTGTGTTGGAAGTACTTGCTTGAGAACTTAGGCAAGGTAAAGATATAAAAGTCATCCAAATTGGAAAGGAAGAGTTAAAAATTTCACTATTTGCAGATCACCCAATCCTATACCTCAAAGGCACTGAGATTTCTGCAATAAATTTTCTAGACTTATAAATCAATTCAGTAAAGTGGCAGGTTATGAGATCAATGTGCAAAAATCAGTAGCATTTCTGTACATCAATAATGAGTAGCCTAAGAAAGATATTTTAAAAAATCCAATTTAAAGTAGCAAATAAGATAATGAAATACCTAGGAATAATAATAACTAAAGATGGAAATGGCTTTTACGCAGAAATCAACACAACACTTAAAAGAAATCAAAGAAGACTTAAGTAAATGGCAGAATATTCCTTGTTCATGGATAAGAAGATTAAACCTCATTAAGATTCTATCTTAAACAAACCAGTTTACAGATTTAATGCAATTAAAGAAAAATTACCACTGCATTTTTTACTGAATTGGTACAACTATGAACTTTATTTGCAACTGAAATGGGCCATGAATATATGAAGACATATTGAAAAAGAAAAATGAAATTGAAGGAATCACATCACCTGATTGTAAAACATAATGCAAACCTTCAGTGATCAAAACTGCATGCTATTGTTACAAGGATAAACATACTTACCAATAGAACTGAATCGAGAGTTCTGACATAGATCCTAGCATATGCATCCAAGTGATATTCAACAAGTCCATCAAGCCCATTCACCTGGAAGAAAATGGCCTCTTCAACAAATGATGGTTGGCGAACAGGATAGCTATATCAAAAGAATGAAAGAAAAATGTCATTTTACACCTTATACAAAAATTACTTCAAGATGGATCAAAGATCTAAATGTAAGAGTCAAGACCATAAATATCTGGCAAAGGAATATTGGGAAGCATTTACAGTTTCTTGTA
The DNA here is from genome assembly GCF_030445035.2 of Dasypus novemcinctus. Taxonomy (NCBI): domain Eukaryota; kingdom Metazoa; phylum Chordata; class Mammalia; order Cingulata; family Dasypodidae; genus Dasypus; species Dasypus novemcinctus. Next base: position 55,440,945 of record NC_080691.1, on the reverse strand, counting down.
TTAGGAAATGGTTTCATGAACTTTACACCCAAAGCACAAGCAATGAAAGAAAAAATATATAAATGGGACCTCCTCAAAATTAAACTTTTGCACCTCAAAGAAGTTCATCAAGAAAGTCTAAAGGCAGCCTACACAATGGGAGAAAATATTCAGTAGCTGTATACACAATAAGGGCCTAACATCCAGCATATGTAAATAAATCCTACACTTGAAAAGTAAAAAAGATAAACAACCCATTTAAAAATGGGCAAGTGATTTGAACAGATACTTCTCCAAAGAAGTAATAAAAATTGCTACAAATCACAAGAATATATGATCAACATCACTAGCTATTAAGGAAATGCAAATAGAACTACAACAAGATATCATTTTATACCCACTATATGGGCAGCTATTAAAAAAACAGGACTACAATTGTTGGAGAGAATGTAAAGGAATGAGAACACTTATCCACTGCTGGTGGGAATGTAGAATGTTGCAGCCATTGTGGAGGACAGATTGTTGGTTCCCCTGGAAGCTAAATAAAGAACTGCCATATAATCCAGCAATCTCACTGCTGGGTATGTACTTACAAGATTTGAAAACAAGGACATGAATAGATATATTCAGAGCGATGTTCACAACAGCATTATTCATTATTACCAAAGGTTGGGATCAACCCAAATGTCCATCAACAGATGAATGGATAAACAAATTGAGTATGTACATGCAATGGAATATTACTCAGCTCTAAAAAGGAAAGCAGTATTAACACAGAGGATAACATGGATGAATCTTGGAGACCTTATGTTGAGAGAAGCAAGCCAGGCACTGTAGGACAAATATTACATGATTTCACTGATACGAATTAAGCAAATTGAACAAACTTGCAAAGCTAGAGTTTGGAAGAGAGGTTTACAGGAGACAGAAAGTTTTCAGAATCTTGTGAGCCAATGCCCATATGGGCAAAATATATGATAAGGGGAAAGTGTGTAGTTGTACAGTGGAGGGGCATGACAGTGGTGCACTGATGCTATTGGGGTGGGCAGTATTGGTTTTTGAGAGGGGTAGTGTGGGGAGAGTGGGTTGGACTGTCCATGGAACTGAAGGGGGGTTGGGAGAGGGAGTGGGTGAACTCTGGGTAGTTGAGGGTATGTGGCAAAAACTACAATGTTGAGAGAGTTATTTTGTCTATTTCAAGGGAGGGTTACTTGTTTAGAGTGTTGGATGTTGGGGGCACTAGGGACAGGGTACTCCTGCAGCAGGCTTCTAGGAGAGTGTGTGTGTTCATCTTGTCATTGTTGTATCAGTGGGTGGAGACCCACAAATTGAGAGAGGAGGTGTTGAACTCCCATCCTGGTGAGCCCTAATATGTCCTTAAATAGAAAGACTAGAGTCTCTCAAAAGGTTAGGCAGTGCCTAATAGAATAGGGGAGAACAGGTGAGTATGTCAAGACCTCAATGTTGTTGCAAGTGAGATCTTGTTCTTCAAGGACTGATGCTTGGTGGTTTCCATGGGTCCCAAAAGGTGAGGGAGGGAAGAATAGAACAGATGGAACATAGGGCATTTGCGGGGGGGGGGGGGAGGAGGTGATGGAAATGTTCTACATCTTGCAATGACGGGTACAGGCCATGTTAAATTTCATTAAAATTTATAAAAGTTTATGCTCCAAAATGTAAATCATAATATAAATCATTGACCATGGTTAGTAGCAATGTTTCAATATTTGTACATCAATTGTAACAAATGTACTATCCACATATAAAATGTTATTAATAAAGAAAAGGGGGAAAAGGGGAGGATGTTTGGCATATGGGAAACTACTATAATTTGTATGTGACTTTAATGTAACCTAAAGTATCTTTGAAGACCAAGTGAAAACACGATGATAATGGGGGAATAAATGGAAGAAATGTCACTGCACATACAAGATAACATATCTTACTGTGATGCACCTCATGGTCAATGGTCCACATCATAGCCCAAACTATACCACGTTCTGCCCAGTGGGCCAAGGCAGGACACACAATGTCCAATAACTGTCCCTACAGCATCATCCAGGACAACTCCAAGTCCTGAAAATGTCTCCACATCTCATTTATTCCCCAATTCCCCACACCCAGCAGCCACCTTGGCAACTTTCTCCACACCAATGCCACATTTTCTTTGATTACTAATCACAATAGTTCATGAATAGAATATCAGTAAGTCCACTCTAAACCATATTCCATTCCTCCATCCTGTGGACCTTGGAATGGTTGTGTCCACTCCACATCTATATCAAGAGGGGGCTTAGATTCCACATGGATGCTGGATGCAATCCTCCTGCTTTCAGATGTAGATACTCTTGGCTCCCTGGTGTTGTGTTTAACCTTCAACTCCATGTTAGCTGAGTGGGGTAAGTCCAATAAACCAGGGTGTAGAAACTGAAGTCTTTTGAGGCTCATGGCCTGGCTATCATATGGTCAGTCCAGAGATTCAGATCCCCTGGGTATATATTAAACCGCAGCACCAACTACAGGTCTGTTAAAAGTAACAGGAGAGGCTTGTGAAAAAAGACCACATCTGAGTCCAGCTCCATCACACAGAAACACAAACTCCAAAGAGGGACCAACTGGCATGGCACTGAACTCCATCTGCCATGACCATAGAATCTGTGGGTCTCTGTAGCTCTCAGAAGAACCAATATCTGGGGTTGTAACTACTTTATCTGTCTCTGGGATTCTGCTCGGTGTGCATAAGGGCAACCCCTCTGATAACCTCCTGGCTCTTTTTTGGAGACTCATAGCCATATAAACTCATTTGTCCTCTGCATTTTCCCCTTGATTCAGGTCAAAAAGCATTTTTAACTCCTGGTATTATGTGTAGACTAAGATATTCTGCTGGTCCAAGTTGACTCTTTTAGTCAAGGTCATTTTCTAGTTACATCATTTGCTGGTACTTGGTAGTAATACCTCAGCACCAGGGAGGTACATCCCTGGGCGTCATGTTCCAGGCTGGGGGGAAGGCAACACATTTACATGCTGTGTTTGGCTTCAAGACTGGCCACATTTGAGCAACATGGAAGCTCTCAGGAGGTAACTCTTAGACACACTGCTACTCTAGGCGTTGTTCTTATGTCAGGTGCACAGGCTCACAAGCATAGTCATTAGTATCAAGGGCTCATTGTTGGTCCTTCCTTCTTATTTGGTCTTTGCTGTTGCACTTGGGGGATTGTTGCTGTTCCTTTAGGGACTGTGATAGAGCTCCCCTGGTTAGGAACTCAGCACTCCTTCTGTTGCTGTTTTTAATTGTATTCACTATGAAAATATCCAAACATTTTTATGTACCCTGGATATATGCCCTGTAGAACTCCCTGTCAACCATGTGTCCCCCGTCAATAACACCCCACACCAGTATTCCTCCGCTGCCATTGTTGAACCTCTCTGTGATCCAAAACTTCCTGAAAAGTGAAGCCCAATATATTGCCATGTTCCCTTAATAGTAAAATGTAATAGAGCGATGAGTTTAAAGGTTAGATATAGAATACCTATTAATTTGGAAAAATTAAGGAAAAAATAAATTGGGGTATAAAAAAATTTAAAAATGCAAAAGCTTTGTTTTTGATGTTTTGCCTTCCATCACTGCAATAAGTGTTGCTCTGTATGCAAATTGGCAAGGCAACTACTTCTGTCTTTTCCTCCATGTCTACGTCCTATCTTTTTCTTTTCTTTTTTCTAATTATTAAGCTTATCTTCACAAGAGTTTTAGATCACAGTAATTCATATATACAATATTCAGTACTCCCACATATCCAACATAAAATCCTTTCCCTTCCACAGCAATAATCTTTTTACATATTCATACTATATTTACTGAAACTGATATACAGATATTGAGACAATAGCTTTCAAACACGGTAACATTTGGGTTTACAATGTGGTTTATATTTTAGACTATACAATTTTCTAAATTTTTAGTTATCTTATGTTTTACATTATGATTTACATTTTAGCCTATCAGCCCCTATATATTTTTGGTGAAATTTTACATGTCTTATATCCATCCTTGCATACTCTTGTGAAACACTTCTATTGCCCACACAGTTACATTGGTTCCATCTATTCAATACCTATTACCCCCTCCCCTTAGGGCCCACAGTGACAGTCAATATTCATTGCTTGAAGGGCCATGTTCAGAGATACTTGCAACAGTGTTGAGGGCTTGACATGCTCAACTGCCCTAATGCCCTGGGAGCCACCATTTCTCTTGAGAGATACAGTTCCCTCTATTTGATGGCATCAGTACTCCCCAGGATGTGGGTATACCTTCACTCTCATTATATGGGTCTCTATCCAATGATATAACCCACTATGGCAAAATGAGCATTCACATATTCCCTAGGAGCCTGTACTGCACAAGATTACCCCCTTTAAGCATCTTAAACAGGTAAATTTCCTTATACTTTTGAAAAGGTTTTCTCAGCATTATACTCTCAACTAAATACCTGACAATCTCCTATGTTCGTATGTTGTCCCACTCTCCCCCCAATTTCTTGGGCAATATTACCCATCCTCCCATACCTAGCTCCCCTCAAGCCCACAAAGCCCCATCCAAATGTAACCCTATGCCCTCATTTTATCCCTTCCTTGTACAAATACTTACCTCCAGCTTATCGTAGATTTCACCCATGTAGGTGTCAGCTTACATCCTTCCTCTACCCCCCAATTTCCTGTAAGCCCATCATCCATTCTCTAGCTCTCTGAGGCAGCTTGGTTTGCTTATTTCATATCATTGAGGTCATGTAGTATTTGTCCTTCAATGCCTGGGTTACTTCATTCAACATAAGGTTCTCAAGATTCATCCATGTTATCACGTATGGTTGTAGTGTGTTTATCTTAAAGCTGAATAGTATTCCATTGTATTTATATACCACATTTTATTTATCCATTCATCTGTTGATGGTCATTTGGGTTGATTCCAACTTTTGGCAATAGTGAACAATGCTGCCATGAACATTGGTGCGCATATATTGGTTTGTGTCCTTGTTTTCAGTTCTATTGGGTATATACCCAGCAGTGGAATTGCTGGGTCATATGGCAAATCTATGGTTAGTTGTTTGAGAAACCACCAAACTGTCTTCCAGAATGGTTGGATCCTTCTGCATTCCCACCAGCAGTGGATGAGTGTTCCCATTCCTCCACATCCTCTCCAGTATTTTAATCTTTTCTTTTTTTCATATCTGCCTATCTTATGGGAGTAAGATATTATCTCATTGTAGTTTTTATTTGGATTTCCCTGAAAGCTAGAGATTTGGAGCATTTTTTCATGTGCTTTACTTTCTTAGTAATTGTATTCAGTTATTTTTTGGCTTCTTTTTGGAGAAATTTTGGCTCATAGAAGGGTTTAATGTGTGGCTGGGTTTATCACTGTTATGAGGTGCAAGATGGGGGATGTATGGGAGGAGGTTCACATGGAACATAACTATTCAACATATGAATGTGTTCAAGTTTGATGGGACATTATCACAGGGGGTGGAGATTAAAACAATAACCAAACGCGTATCAAATTCCCATCCTGGGGAGCTCTTCCAAATTCTCAAATGGGATAGCAAGAATCCTGAATGCAGGGGCAATGACTAGTAAAGGAGAATGGACAATTGATGGGCCCTTGATAGTGATGCCTATACTTATGAAGCTTTATTTTGAAATTGAAAATTAGGCTAGGATTATCATTGTTATAAGGTGCCTAGGAGTTACCTGCTGAGACCCATCTTTTTGCTCAAATGTGACCTATTTCTAAGCTGAACTCAGCGCACAACTGCACTAAATTCCCCCCATGGTGGGGCATGTCTCCCAGATTGAACCTCCCTGGCACTGAGGGTTTACCTTTAAGCACCAGCTAGATATGCAACTGGCAAAAAATCTTGGGCAAAGGGGGTAAAAAGTAAAAAATGAGTATATATGCTGAGATTTCAAAGTGAGTCAGGACGTCATTACAGAGGTTATATTTGTGAACTTCTCAGCAGGATCTCTTTAACTGCCAAAGTAACTGTTACTTCACATAGTGGAGATATCCAGACATTATAGGCAGGGCTGACAGCTAGGAGTTTTCACCCTACCAATGGGCCCTAGGGAATTTATGCTCACCAGTGTAATATAGTTGTACTCAGTTTTGGTTTCCATACCCATGGCTCTTCTACCCCTTCTACTTGAACCTATAGTTAGTGCTATACTTGATAGGTTTATGTCTAAGAGAGTTAAATCTTTGGGCTGTCCATTTGCCAGCTGGGTCCTAAATATCAACAAAGTTATAACATTTAAACTCTCCATTGCACTCACGGAGGACAACTAACAAGGAGAGGATGATGGACAATGAACATATTAAGGAATAGAGAGTCTGCAATTGCAAAAAAAATAGTCCCATCCATCTGACCCATGGGCTCTAGGCTTCCTGCCAATTAGAGGTGGAGTTGGCATTACAGTGCCAGAATACTCAGGATTGGGGAATGAATGATGGGCTAGCCTAGACTTACTGGTATTCTAATATAGATGTCATTTTTCTAGCAATGGAAGAAATTTCATCATTTATGTGGAGATAGTGGCCATTGGAGGTTCTGAGGGAAAAGAGAGGGAAAAAATGTGTAATGTGGGGGCCTTTTCAGGACTTGGGAATTATCCTGAATGACTTGCAGTGACAGATACAAGCTAGTATATAGTTTGTCATAACTTACAAAAATTCACAGGAGAGAGTGTGAACTACAATGTAAACGATAATCCATGATTTGTGGAAATGCTCCAAAATGTTTTCATCAATTGTAACAAATGTATCACAATAATGAAGGATGCTAATTAATGTGAGAAAATGTGGGAGGAGTTGGGAGAGTACATTTATGTAATCTAAGCATCTTTATTTTATTTTATTTTTTTTTAGCAATACAAAAGATAAATATTTATTCAGAACAAAACTTTTTAACAATCGATTTTTACATTCTAAGCCACAAGGAAATAGCAAAACATAAAGCAAAGCAAAGACAAAACCGTAAGAAAAGCAGTGTACTGTCTTTTCTACATTTAAGCATCTTTAAAAACAATAAATTTATTAAAAATAAATAAATCCTGAAACAAAATGAGTGCTCTTAGCATAAATGGGAAAGTAATACATAACCTACAACTAAATAATTTATAGCCATATTGTGTATGAGAAGTTTACTATTTAGATTCTATTTAAACAAAATGTATTTTTAAATCTATTAGGCAAGTGGGGAATAGATAGGTGTAGCATTTTGATATCATTGATGAATTCCAAAAAGAAATATTGGATTATGTTTGTAAATTGGACTTTTCCTCTGGGTACATTAGATTATATTGGATTCAGAGGTTTACTTGTTTAAATAATTATTTAAGCTTGACGGGACCATGTCAGTAGGACATTGCATTCTTGCCCCCTTGGTGGGTGGGGACTCAGAGAGAAAATGACATGGCAGAAGAGTTAGTTGGAGGGTTTTTTTTTTGTCTTTATTTATTTTTTTAATATTATATTAAAAAATTATGAGGTCCCCATATACCCCCACTCCCTCACCCCACTACTCCTCCCATAACAACAATCTCCTCCATCATCATGAGACATTCATTGCATTTGCTGAATACATCTCTGAGCACCGCTGCACCTCATGGTCAATGGTCTGAGCTATAGCCCCAGGAAATAAGGACACAGAAAATCTTGATTGTGAGGAAAGAGAAAAGGCCCCATGGAATTTTAAAAAGCCATTCAGCTGCAGCAGGCCTTGTGGAGTTGAGAGGAGCTGAGCCTGGAAAGAAGCAAGTCCTAGGAAGAGAGGAACCCAGGAAGCCTGTACCCTGACAGATGTTGGGAACCATTTTGCCCCATGCTTTATGGCCTGGCAACTGTAAAAGTTTACCCCAAATAAATACCCTTTGTAAAGCCAACAGATTTCTGATTTTTTCATCAAAACCCCTTCAGCTGACAAATACAATAGGTATACATACACACTAATTGAAAAGCAAACATTGGAGCATTAACTTACACTATAAACAAAAGAGATTTCTATTATCCAAAAAATGGAAACATAATTGAATCTGGGTGTGTATGGGATATGTGTGTAGGTATGAGTGTTATTAAGAAGATTTAAAGTAGAAAGCTATCTCACTTCATAGTATCTAAATTTTTGGCATGCTTAAAGATTACATAATGTAAAGTAAATGAAAAATCATGAAAATATTTTGAATGGTAATATTGGAATCCATGAGGATGTTAGATATATTATATTAATAATGGGCATAATACCAAATTTCCTGGGGAAAAATTCTCATGCAATAGGAAATGTAACATGAAGTTTACAGAAGAGAATTTGAAATCACTAAGTTCATAATCCCATCATGTTCACTGTTGTCAAAGAAATGCTAGAATTAGTAATACTTTTCAACCATTGTATAATAGCAAAAACAAATAGAATTTCCATCTGTGAAGTTCAAAATATGTGTTTTGTATATATTGCTGATGAAAACTTTATTCTCAACCTCATGAGAGTAATTGACTATCTAAAATTAAAATTCATAATTTTGGGTGCAATAATATAATTCCAGGAAACCTATCCCTAAGTTAATGTTTTAACCTATCCCTAAGTTTATTTTTCATGGTAATGATTCTTTCTTATAAAAAATTTACTTCTTATTTAACCTAATGCTAGATTTATATGAAAATTTCAAAGAAAAAAAGAGTCAATCCCAGTATTACCTAATGTTAACATGTTAATAACCATAATACTTTTGCTCCAATTAGGAAATTAACTTTGGTACATTTGTATCTATGAAACTGCAGATATTTTCATTTTATCATTTTCCTTTAATAGCCTTTTCAAAGCTTCTTTATTAATGCACTTGAAGGTTTACAGATTTTTTAAAAAAATGTAAATAATATGTAGTTCCCATATATCCCATACAGACATGCTTTCCCATTATTAGCACTTTGCATTTCAGTGATGACTTTCTCACAATTAGTGAAAATAAAATATTATAAATGAATTATTAACTTAGCCCACTGTTTACATATATACATTATTATTTTATTATGAAATTTCCAATTAGCCCATTTTTAATTCAATTCATTGGTGTATTATTCAGGGTTCTCTAGGGAAACAGAATCAATGAGATATCTGTCAATAGTATGTGATTTTATAAGTCTGTCACATTACCATGGGGATGCACAAGTCCATGTTCCACAGGCAGGCTGCAACAAGGGGCTCCAATGAGAGTCCAATGAAGGTTTTTGACATGTTCTGGGAGATGTTGGCTGACTAAAGATGAGCTGGGAAATTCTCACTCAAGGCTGGAATCACCTCCCCTTTTAAGCATTCAACTGGTTGGATAAAGCATCACTCATTGCTCATGTCAAGCACCCTGATTGATGTAATTGTATCCAGCTATCTATGATTTACCACTACACTAAAGTCAATGGTGACAAGGCCCCAAAATGCCCTTTCAGTAGAGTTTTCCCAAGGCTTGCTTGACCAAACAACTGGACACAATTGCCTGTCTGAGTTGACACAATGGTCTAACCATCACAGCCCATCCCTTCTCAACTCAGCCACCATACACATTACTTTAAACCATACTTTGTCTCTAAGTAAAAACAATAGCAGACATCACACACACACACACACACATACACACACACACATATATATATATATATTTTGCCTCACAATGTTCAACTCTCCTGTGTACAACTGGAAACGCAATTATTCTATGTAGAATAGGGTGCAAGTTCTTGGATAATATTCACTCTAAAACTTGACATCCTCAAATATTATGACATGAAACTGATAAAACTTGTTATATAAGGGAAAATTTTGGAGAAGTAGACAAAGACATTCATTTTGTGTAAATATACAATCATCAACATAATGAAACAAGGAAGAAAGATTCATGACAATTATGGTGCCCATTTCTGTAACTGGCTACATGGTCAAAGTTCATATGTCTCGCTATCTTCTTCCAATACCCCATTCCATATTTCCATTAACCTCAGCAAGCACTTCAGCTGGCTGTGGTTTGTTGCCTAGTGGGGCGACCCAAACTCTCATTTCTGAAGATTCTGGGCCTTTACTAGTCCTGCATGGATTGGGCTGTAATTTTCCTTTCACCTTAATGATAGGAGATGACAGTACTAGGAGATGCCCTAGAGGATCTTCTGTATTCCAGGCAAACTTTATACTCATTATGTAGATACAGTCCTATTTCCCTTGATAGGATCAATCACCCCAGCCAGTACAGTAATTTCGTTCTTTGACTGTTGATTCAGGGGTAAGAAGAGCCCAAAGTGTCCAGGTGGACGTTTTAACTTCCATTTCAAAGGAATCATCACTGTGTTCTGTGGTGACAGCACTCCTCCTTTTGGGACTTAAACTTGTAGACCAGCAGAGCCTGAGGTTGCAGGGATATGAGGCCAAAATTTTCCTAGTCAGCCACTAGGGGTAATAGTGAATGGGGCCACTCCCATTTCCACCCCTTGAGTCCTGGACCTATGGATCCTGTTTATGGGAGAAACAGCACCATAGAGTGGACACTGATTTAGAGCATACAGTCTCCGGGAGAACATTGCCTCCTCCACAAGGTATTGTCCCCTACTTGGCAATATAGTAGAGTCTTCAAAAGGCCATCCCACCATTCTATTAATCCAGGAGCTTCAGGGTTATGGAGAACATGGTAAGACCGGTGAATTCATTGGGCATGTGTCCATTTCCACACATCATTTGCTGGGAAATGGGTTCCTTGTTTGGAAGCAATGCTGTGTGGAATGCCATAATGATAGATAAGACATTTGGTAAGTCCTGAGATGGTAGTTTGTGAAGAAGCACTGCTTGCAGGAAATGCAAACCCATACCCAGAGTACACGTCTATTCCAGTTAAAACAAATCACTGCCCCTTCCGTGGTGGAAGTGGTCCAATATAGTCAACCTACCAGCAGGTATCAGGGAGGTAACCTCAAGGAATGATGCCATATTGGGGCCTGAATGTGGGTCTCTGCTGCTGGCAGATTGAGCACTCCACAGTGGCTGTAGCCAAGTCAGCCTTGGTAAGGGGAAGTCCATGTTGCTGAGCCCATGCATAACCTCTATGCTTACCTCCAAGGCCATTTTGTTCATGAGCCCATTGGGCAATGACAAGAGTCAATGGAGAAAGTCGTTGAGCATTAGCCACAGAGAAGGTCATCTTAACCTCTCGATTATTAGAGGTCACCCTCTGGTGAACATTCATGTGACACACAAATATTTTCATGTTTTTTGCCCACTCTAAAAGGTCTCTCCACATACCTCTTCCCCAGACCTCTTTGTCACCAATTTTCCAATTATGTTCCTTCCAATTACCTGACCATCCAGCAAAACCATTGGCAACAGCACCTGAATCAATGTACAAATGCACCTCTGACCATGTCTTCTTCCAAGCAAAATGAATAACCAGGTGCACTGCTTGAAGTTCTACCCACTGCAAGGATTTGCCCTCCTCACTATCCTTCAGGGATTTCCCAGAAAGGAGCTGCAGTGCTGGAGCTGTCCAATTTTGGGTGGTACCTTCATATCATGCAGAACCATCTGTAAACCAGGCCTGAGTTTTCTCTTCCTCCCCAAGAGGCCAAAGCTGTGGGCTGGGAAAGGGAAGGTAACATGGCAAGGGTGATTACAATGGTCTTTGGGCTACTTCATCATGTAACTTACTTTTGCCTTCAGGACCCGCTTGAGCCCTATGTCATATATACCACTTCCACTTTCTTATGGAGTGCTTCTGTGCAAGCCCAACTTTATGGTTTGGTGGGTCAGACAATACCCAGCTCATCATAGGCAACTCAGTTCTCAATGTAACTTGATGGCCCATGGGTAAGCATTCATTCTCTACTAACGCTCAGTACCAAGCCAAAAGCTTTTTCTCAAAAGGGAATAGTTATCTGCAGAAGATGACAGTGCTTTGCTCCAAGATCTTAATGGTCTGCATTGTGATTCTTATATAGGAGTCTGCAAAAGACTCCAGACAGCATCTCTATTTGCCACTGAAACTTCCAGTACCATTTTATCTGCTGGATCATATGGCCCAAGTGGTAGTTCAGCTTTCACAGCAGCCTGGACCTGATGCTGAGTCTATTCTTGTTCTGGTCTCCAATAAAAACTAGAATCATTTCTGGTAATCCAGTAAAAAGGCCAGAGTAGCACACCCAGATGAGGAAAGTGTTGTCTCCAAAATGCATAGAGACCACCTACACACTGTGCCCTTTTGTCATAGGAGGGGCCAGATGCAACAGCTTATCCTTCACTTTAGAAGGGCTATCTCGAAATGCCCCACACTACTGGATACCTACAAATTTCACTGAGGTGGAAGGACCTTGAAGTTTAGTTGCATTTATCTTCCATCCTATCCCTCACAAATGCCTTACTAATAAGTCGAGAGTATTTGCTAATTCTTTCTTACTATGCCCTATCAATATGATATACTCAACATAATGGATCAATGTGATATATTGTGGGAGGGAGAGATGATCAAGATCCCTGCAGACAATATTATGACATAGGGCTAGAGAGTTGATATACCCCTGAGGCAGGACTGTGAAGGTATACTGTTGTCCTTGCCAGCTGAAAGCAAACTGTTTCTGGTGATCCTTACAAATAGCAATTGAGAAAAAATCATTTGCCAAATCAACATGTGCATACCAAGTACCAGGGGATATGTTGATTTGCTCAAGCAATGACAGCACATCTGGGAAAGCAGCTGCAATTGGATTCACCACCTGCTTAAGTTTATGATAATCTACTGTCATCCTCCAAGATCCATCTGTTTTCTGTACAGGCCAAATAGGTGAACTGAGAGGGGACGTGGTGGGAATTACCACTGCTGCATCCTTCAAATCCTTGATGGGGCACTAATTTCTTCAATCCCTTCTGGAATCTGATATTGCTTTTGATTACTATTTTGCTAGGTAGGGACAATTCTAGTGGCTTCCACTTGGCCTTTCCAACCATACTAAGCCTCATTCCAAAAGTCAGGTATCCGATATGGGGATTCTGTCAGTTACTGAGTATGTCTATCCCAATTATGCATTCTGGAATTGGGGAAATAACCACAGAATGGGTCCAGGAACACATTGGATGAACTATAAGATAGGCTTGACCTCAAACTCCATTAATCACCTGAACTCCATAAGCCCCTACTCTGACTGCTGGACCATAGTGATGTTGGGTCTCCTGGAATTGTCACTTCCGAGACATTGTCTAATAATCTCCAAAATGTCTGATCATTTCCTTTTCCCCAATGCTCAGATACTCTAGTAAAAGGCCACAGATCTCCTTGGGGAATGGTGGGAGGAAGACTAAGAGTATAAATTTTGGCAGTTTAACAGGATTCTTCCCCAAGGAGAACTGGCCTCCTCCTCGTTCAAGGAGCTTTTGGTCTGTAGTCTGTCTCAATTCTGGGGGTTGACTAAGGGGCTGTGATTCCCTGTATCTTTAATTTGAGTTAGGGTTTTGTTCACTTGATGTAGAACTCTTGTGTTTATATAGATCCTGAAGATATTTAATAGACTGCCCCTCTATTTCACTTCTAGGTATCCATGATGTATTAGCCAATTCCATAACTCTATGTGACGCACACTATTTTGAGTGTTTTATTGAATTTGCTTTTCATTGCCGTAGTCATGCCCACCTTGACTTTGGCAATTGACTACCAATATTTGACTTTTACCAGACTGACATCTGATTATCCCCACAATTGTTTAAGGATTCTAAGTCCATCTCAGCCGTCCTGTGATGGTTAGGCTATTGTGTTAACCCAGCCAGGTAATTGTGCTCAGTTGCTTGGTCAAGCAAGCACTAGGCTTCCTTTAATACATGGGCATTTATGGACTTTAGTCACCATTGAATTTACTACAGTGGTAAATCATAGATAGCTGGTTATAATTACATCAGTCAGGGAGATTGCCATCAGAAATGCGTGATGCTTAATGCAGCCAGTTGAATCCCTTAAAAGGGGAAGTGATTCCAGTATTGACAGAGAATTTTCCAGCTTGTCTTTGTACAGCCTATATCTCCCAGAACTCATCAAGAATCTTCATTGGACTTTTGTTGGAGCTCCTGGTTGCAATCTACCTGCAGAACTTGGACTTGTGCATCCCCATAGCTGTGTGAGAGACTCCGATAAATCTCCTTCTATCAACAGATATCCTTTGTTGGTCCTGTTTACCTAGAGTACCCTGTCTAATATAGCTTGGTACCAGGAGTGGCTCTTGAGGAACAGAGTCTTAAACATGGGGTGTTTGAGGTAGTTCTGGGATTTTTGCAATTAGCTGTCTACCATAATTTGACTCAAGGGTACTGATGACTCCCTTTCCAATCACAAAGAGGCTGCTAACAGTCCATGACATGAGTTGGCAATTGAGATACACAAAATAGCACCACTGGATCCCCCTACTTTCATGCTTATAAGAAGCAAGGATCTGGGTATGTTTTCAACACCTTAACAGAGTTTTGTGGAGTCAAATGGTATAATGATGTTGGCTGGCTCCTCCTAGATACTCTGAATACTGTTACAAAAATAAAAGGTGAGTTGAAGGCTTCAAATTTGAAACTTAAATACCGAATGAATGATGCAAAAGTTTCTATGTGTGCTCTGAAAGAAAATCTTGTCTCCTTTAGCCACGAGCTCAAAATATCTGAGAACCAAAGTCAGACTCTCATAGTATGAGTAGTGGAGTAAAAGGAAACTAAAATCTTAGCCTCTCAGGGTTTCTTCAGTTAAAGTGAGGGCATTGATTGGAAAAGAGTGGAATCCAGAGAGCTGGGATGGAGACATATAGGATGATGATGATATTGATGGAAATATTGGAACCCTGAATTCTGCTGAGACTTTACCAGATAAGCCTGCCATGGTATGCCCTGTCCAGACCACACCTTGTCAAATTAGTATCATCCAGCCGCCAGCATACCTCAGGGAGTCTGAAACAACTTCCAGCCCTGATATGAGTACCAGTCCAACTGAAACTTGCCCTGCCAAGCATCTGGCCTGCCCCAGGTTGTCTGGACCTCCTCCCAGATGTGAGACATATACAAGCCAAACTCTAGCATGCACTGTCAAGCCTCCAGTCTGCCCTGAGGAAAGTGCCTTCCAACTCATGCCTGAAGAGATTAATCCTGGCACACCAGAAGAAAATAGAAGGGAATGCCCTGAGGTCAGTAGCTTGCAAGACATTTCTAATCCATCTCCTTACACACCTCCTCCACCTCTCTTTTCTTTGAGACCTATTATTAGACTAAAATCACAATAAGCCCCCAAAGGTGAAATACAAGTGTGACCCATGAGGAAGTAAGGTATATGCAGAAAGAAATGTATGAGTTTTTCAACTTACATAGACAGAAATCAAGGCAATATATGTGGGTATGGATACTAAGGGTATGGGATAATGATGGAAGCAATATAAAGATGGATCAGGCTGAATTTTTTATATGGACCCACCAAGCAGAAATTCTGGATTCAATGCAGTAGCTTGAGAGGTTAGATAGGGCTCTAACAGTTTGTTTGGGTGCCTGATTGAAACATGGGTGAAAAGATGATCTAGCATATCTGAGGTAGAGATGCCTGATTTGCCTTGGTACACAGTAGGAGGGAATTCAAAGTCTTAGGGAGATTGGAATATTAGAATGAATTTACCATTTGAGAGCTGCTCACCCACCCCAGGAATGTCCAGAGGACACACTTTTAACAAGGACTGTGAGGAAAATATTTGTAAGACTAACTCCATCTTCCTTGAAAAGCTCTGTGGTTGCTCTTCTCTGTAGTCTAGATATTACTGGAAGGAGGGCTGAATTGAAATTAGAATACTTAAACATTATGGGGATGATTGGATGTTGGTCTGGTAAAAGTCAACTATCGGCAATTAATCACCAAAGTCAAGGTGGATGTGGTTACCACAATGAAAGGCAGATTCAAAAAAAACTCTCAAAATAATCTGAATCGTGTAAAGCTATGGCATTCGCTAGTACATCATGGGGTACCTAGCAGTTAAATAGACAGGCAGTCTACTAAATTTCTTCAGGACCTGTATAAACAGAAGAGTTCTGCGTCAAATGAATGAAATCTTAACTCAAAGAATCAGGGCCTTTTAATCAATTCCCAGACTAGAGACAGTTTGAAAACCCAGAGCCCCTTGAATCAGGGGAAGGCCAGGTCTCCTTAGGGAAGGATCCTGTTAAACTGCCCACAATTTATACTCTTAATCTTCCTCCCGCCATTCCCCAAGATCTAATGCCTTTTACCAGAGTAACTGTATATTGGGGAAAATGAAATGATCAGATATTTTGGGGATTATTAGACACTGGCTCAGAGGAGACATTAATTTCCAGAGACCCTAAATGTCAGGGTGGTCCACCAGTCAGAGTAGGGGTTATGGAGATCAGGTTATTAATGGAGTTTAAGTTCAGGTCCATCTCATAATTGGTCCAGTGGGTTCCCAGACCCATTCTCTGGTTATTTCCCCAGTTCCAGAATGGATACTTGGTATAGACTTACTCAGTAACTGGCAAAATCCCCACATTGGATAACTGACTTGTGGAGTGAAGTGCTATTTTGGATGGAAAAGTCAATTGGAAGCTACTAGAACTGCCCCCCTAGGAAAATTGTAAACTGAAAACAATACTTGATTCCTGGAGGGATTTCAAAAATTAGTGTCACCATCAAGTATTTCAGGGATGCAGGGCTAGTGATTCCCACCACATCTCTATTCAGCTCACCTATTTGGCTGTACAGAAAACAGATGGATTTTGGAAGATTACAGTAGATTATCATAAACTTAACCAGGTGGTGAATCCAATTGCAGCTGCTTTCCCAGATGTGCTATCATTGCTTGAGCAAATTAACATATCTCCTGGTACCTGGTATGCAGCTGTTGATTTGGCAAATGATTTTTTTCTCAATTTCTATTAGTAAGGATCACCAGAAACACTTTCCTTTTAGCTGGCAAGTACTGTAGTATACCTTCACTGTCCTGCCTCAGGGATATATCGACTCTCTAGCCCTATGTCATAATATTGTCTGCAGGGATCTTGATAATCTCTCCCTTCTACTAGACATCATACTGGCCCATTTTATTGATGATATCATGTTGATAGAACCTAGTAAGCAAAAGGTAGCAAGGACTCTCGACTTATTACTAAGGCATTTGTGTGAGAGAGGATGGGAGATAAATCCAACTGAAATACAAGGTCCTTTTACCTCAGCGAAACTTCTAGGTGTCCACTGGTGTGGGTCATGTCAAGATATTTCTTCTAAAGTGAAGGAATAGCTTTTATACCTGGCTCCTCCTATGACCAAAAAGAGAGGCACAAACCTTAAGTAGTCTCTTTGAATTTTGGAGACAACACATTCCTCATTTGGGTGTGCTACTTTGGCCCATTTACTGTGTGACCAAAAAAGATGCTAGTTTTGATTGGGGACTGGAAAAAGAAAGGACACTGCATCACATCCAGACTGCTGTGCAAGCTGAACTACCAGTTGGACCATTTGATCCAGCAGATAAAATAGTACTGGAGGTTTCTGTGGTATATAGAGATACTCTCTGGAGTTTTTGGCAGGCCCCTATAGGAGAATCGCAATGTAGACCCTTAGGATTTTGGAGCAAAGCCCTGACATCACCTGCAGATTACTAATCCCATTTAGAGAAACAGCTTTTGGCCTCCTTCTGGGCCTTAATAGAAAACGAATGGACCATCAAGTTACCTGAGAACTGAGTTGCCTATCACAAGCTGGGTATTGTCTGACCCACCAAACCATAAAGTTGGGCTTGCACAGAAGCACTCCATAAAAAAGTGGAAGTGGTATATATGAGATAAGGCTCAAGGAGATATTAAAGGCAAGAATAAGTTACATGATGAAGTAGCCCAAAGCCCATGGTCACCACACCTGCCATGTTACATTCTCTTTCTCAGCCCACAGCTTTGGCCTCTTGGGGAGTCCCTTACAATCAGTTGACTGAGGAAGAGAAAACTCAGGCCTGGTTTACAGATGGTTCTGCATGATATGTAGGTACCACCCAAAAGTGGACAGCTCCAGCACTGCAGCTCCTTTCTAGGACATCCCTGAAGGATAGTGAGGAGGGCAAATCCTTGCAGTGGGTAGAACTTCAAGCAGTGCACCTGGTTATTCATTTTGCTTGGAAGAAGACATGGTCTGAGGTGCATTTGTACATTGATTCAGGTGCTGTTGCCAATGGTTTAGCTGGATGGTCAGGTAATTGGAAGGAACATAATTGGAAAATTGGTGACAAAGTGGTATGGGGAAGAGGTATGTGGATTGATCCATCTGAGTGGGCAAAATCATGAAAAGTTTTGTGTTCCATATAAATGTTTATCAGAGGGTGACTTCAGAAGAGGAAGATTTTAATAATCAAATCGATAAGATGATCCACTGTGTGGCTAATGCTCAGCATATTTCCTCAACCACTCCTGCCATTTCCCAGTGTTCTCATGAACAAATTGGCCATTGAGTTAGGGATGAAGGTTATTCATGGACTCAGCAACATGGACTTCCCCTTACCAAGGCTGACTTGGCTGCAGCTACTGCGGAGTGCCCAATCTGCCAGCAGCAGAGACCTACACTCAACACCTGATATGGAACCATTCCTCGAGGTGAACAGTGTGCTACCTTGTGGAAGGTTGACTACATTGGACCATTGCCACTATGGAAGGGGCAGAGGTTTGTTTTAACTGGAATACACACTTACTCTGGATATGTGTTTGCATTTCCCAGCAATGCTTCTTCCAAAACTGCCATCCGTGGACATACCGAGTGTCTTATCTACTGCCATGACATTCCACGCAGCATTGCTTCCAAACAAGGAAACATTTCACAGCAAATGATGAGCGAGAGTGTTCAATGCCCATGGAATGCACTGGTCTTACCACGTTCCCTATCACACTGAAGCAGCTGGATTGTTGGAATGGTAGAATTACCTTTTGAAGATTCAATTATGGTGCCACTAGGTGGCAATACTTAGCAGGGCTATGGCAATGTTTTCCAGGAGGCTGTGTATGCTCTAAGTCAGCATTCACTCTATAGTACTGTTATTCCCATAACCAGGATCCATGGGTCCAGGACTCAAGGGGCAGAAATGGGAGAGGCCCCATTCACTATTACCCCTAGAACCCACCAGAAAAATTTTTGTTTCCTGTCGCTGCAACCTCAAAGTTTCCTTGTCTACAGGTTTTAGTCCCAAAAGGAGGATTGCTGTCACCACGGAACACAGCAAAGATTCCATTGAACTGGAAGTTAAAACTTCCACTTGGACTCTTTGAGCTCCTCTTACCTCTGAATCAACAGTCAAAGAAGGGAATTACTGTACTGGCTGGGGTGATTGATCCTATCAAGGGGAAATAAGAATGTATCTACATAGTGAGTACAAGGAAGAGTTAACCTAGCATACAGGAGATCCTCCAGGGCATCTCCTAGTACAGCTGTGTCCTATGATTAAAGTCATTGGAAAACTACAACAACACAATCCAAGTAGGAATAACAATAACCCAGCATGTTCAGGAATGAGAGTTTGGGCCACTCCACCAGGCAAGGAACTATGGCCAACTTAAGTACTTGCTGAGGTAATGGAATCATTGAATGGCTAATGGACGTAAGTAGTGATAAATATGAACTTTGACCATGTTACCAGTTACAGAACTGAGAATTATAATGGTCATGAATATTTCTTTTTTGTTTCATTATGATGATTGTATATGTACACAAAATGAATTTCTTTGTCGTCTTCCCCAAACTTTCCCATTGTCATATATTAAGTTGTATCTGTTTCATGTCTCAACAATTAAGGATGTCAAGTTTGAGAGTCAAAATTACCCAAGAACTTGCACCCTACTCTGTATGGAATTAATGCATTTCTGGTTGTATGTAGAAGCATACATATATTCATGTCTGTTATTATTTTTATTTAGAGACTAAGTATGGTTTAAGGTAATTTGTATGATTGCCAAGTTGACAATGATGGACTGTGATGGTTTGGCTATTGTGTCAACTTGGCCAGGTAATTATGCTCAGTGATTTGGTCAAGCAAGCATTGGGCTAGCTGTAATACATGAACATTTATGGACTTTAGTCACCACTGACTTTACTGCAGTAGTAAACCATAGATTGCTGGTTATAATTGCATCAATCCGAGAGATTGCCAACAGCAATGAGTGAAGCTTAACCCAATCAGTTGAATGCCTTAAAAGGGAAAGTGATTCCAGCACTGACAAAGAATTTCCCAGTTCGTCTTTGGACAGTGAACATTTCCCAGAACTCATCAAGTATCCTCATTGGACTTTTATTGGAGCTCCTGGTTTACCACTGCAGTAAAGTCAATGGTGACAAAAGCCCATAAATGTCCTTGTATTATAGCTAGCCCAGTTGCTTGCTTGACCAAACAACTGGGCATAATTACCTGACTGAGTTATCACGGTCACCTAAACATCACAATTGATGTTAATTACAAGCCCAATATATTACTATCAACACTACTTCTATTAGTCAGTCAAAAGGGTGCTGATACAAAATACCAGAAATTCAATGGTATTTAAAAAGGATATTTATTTGGTGTAAAAGCTTACAGACACCAGGCCAGAAAGTATGTTACTTCCCTAACCAAAGTCTATTTTCACATGTTGGAGCAAGATGGGTGTCAAGTTCTGCAAGGGTTCAGGCTTCCTGAGTTCCTCTGGGCATAGCACCCCTGTTTTCTCCACAAGGTCAGCTGTAGACTATCAGCTGAATGGCTGTTTCTTTCCCCATGACTCCAATTTAATACTTCAGCATCCAACTCCAACATCAAAATTCCAACATTAAGAACCCTTGACTCTGTCCTTTGCCATGCCTTTACTTGTGAGTCTCAACCCATCAAGGGGTGGAGTCTCAATGCCCTAATGACATGGCCCAATGAAAACCTCAATCATGCCCAGGTACAGACCAGATTACAAATATAATCCAATATCTATTTCTGGAATCCATAACTATATCACACTGATGCACTCTACCCTCTGAATTCCAAAAATGACATAATATTTGAAAAAACCTTAAATCAGTAATAATGCAAGTACTAATCATACTAGTACTAATACTACTACATCATATCACAATTAATTTAAAGAAATACAGTTAGTCTTGTGGCAAAATCCTTTCTGTTATAAACCTCTGAGACTTACAATTCATCTACTTCCAATACACAAACAAACAAAGGATAAACATTTTCATTATAATAAGGAGAAATTGGAAAAGAAACGTGAGTTGCTGGTCTTCTACAGTTCAGTAAGCCTGCAGGACATCCTCCATTCGATTTCAGTCTGAAGGTCATTCTTAAGATGATGGTTTCTTCTGCTTGGTGCCTTATGGAAATGTATCTTTTTCCGCAAGCTTGCCCAATGGCCATTTTCTTGGTTCCACACTGATCAACTATCTGGGCATCAACCAAGCTCCAGACCTCACCCTCCAAAAGTTTTGGGGTGACTGCCACACCTTACCCAATCTTTACGTTAAGTCTTAACCCCCCAGTACATTGATGTGAAGACAACACTCCCCCTAAGCTTTGGCATACAGGCTCAACCGTCTCAGAGCAATGAGTAGACCACCTGGTCTTCTCTAACCTTCAGCATACGGGTTCAACTCTCGCAGAGCAAGGAGTTAACCATCTGGCCTTTCCTAACCTTTGGGGGACAGGTCTACCCCTTTCAGACCTGTGGCATGCTGACATTAATCATCTAAATCCTTGGGTAAATATGTGCCACCCTCTCTGCACCCTGGGGCAGCAAAACTCTTCCAGAACATTGGGCAGGAACTTCCATTCACTTCAATTGCTGGGGCAAATTCACCCTCTCTGTACATATGGGTGGGTTTCCTCTCTTGGTCCGAGGTGATTCTTAATTCCAGATCTCAGTTGCCATGGTTTTCCTCTGGAAGTTGTTTCCTCTTCAATCTCTACTTTTATTCAAGGCTGAAAGTGGTTTTCAAAGCCCTCTCAAAAAGCTTATTGGTTTAGCATGCAAAAAGCCAGGGTTCAAGTCATCAGATAGTAAGACTTTCCACAAGTCTCTCAAAGATAACTGCATCTTAAATCCTGATTTACAAGTTCCAAGTATAGTTAAGTCCTCCAATGTGGCTCTTTCTTCTGGGTTCTTGATTTCCAGAGACTTGGAATTTCCAGAATTAGTTTCTGGTTTTTTTTTTTGGGTGTGCCCGAGAGTTCAGTCCTCAATATATCTCTCTAATCTAGCATTTTGTTATAAGTTGCAAGCAGAAGCCAAGCTGCATCCTCTGGATTTAATTTGGAAATTTCTTCAGCTAAATTCCTTGGCTCACCATTTTCAAATACTGCCTTCCAAAAAACACCAGGAATTAATCTTGCTAAGTTCTCTGCAACTATAAAACACAGAAAGCCTTTCTACCAGTTTCCAATAATAGTTTCATCATTTACTTCTAAGACATCATAAAAAGTCTCTTAACATCCCTATTGCTATAAACAGTCTCTTCAAAGCTATCTAGGCCTTTGCCATCAAGCATCTCACAATTCCTCTAAAAAATACTCTTTGCCTATTTATAAAACTTTTCTAGCATTTTGATAATTGCATAAGCATTTCCCCACTCCTTAGTACCAAATTATGTATTAGTCAGCCAAAGGTGTGCTGAGGCAAAATAATAGAAATTCATTGGTTTTTATAGAGAGTATTTATTTGGGGTAGGGGTTTACATGTACCAGGCCATAAAGCATAAATTACTTCCCTCACCCAAGTCTATTTTCACGTGTTGGAGAAAGATGGCTGCTGACATCTGCGAGGGTTCAGACTTTTTGGGTTCATGTGGGCTTAGAGCCTCTATTTTTCTCCACAAGGTCAGCTGTAGACTATGAGGTTCTCTAGGCTTTGCCTCTCTCCACAAGGTCAGCTATAGACTATCAGCTGAATGGCTCTGTCTCTTTCCCTGGTGCTCCAGCTTAAGACTTCAGCATCAAACTCCAATATCAAAACTCCAATATTAAGAACCCTCAACTCTGTCCTTTGCCATGCCTTTTACCTGTGAGTCCCCACTCACCAAGGGATGGAGACTCAATGCCCTAATGGCATTGCTCAATCAAAGCCCCAATCAAAACTCAACCACACTCAGCTACACACTAGATTACAACCATAATATAGTATCTATTTTTGGAATTCTGTAACTATATCAGATTGTTATACCATCCATTACCCCAATTTTTCATTTCCCTAAACAGAAATAACCATTACAACTAAGCATTATCTTCCTATTTACCACCCAACCCAGCCCTGGTAATCTGTATTCTAGTTTCTGACTTCAAGAATTATTTAATATAACAGACCACATAATATTTGTTCTTTACTCCTGGAATATTTTGCACACTATGATCTCTTTAGACTCCATCCATGTTGTACTGTGTATCAGAACTTCATTCTTCTCTACAGCCTAGTAATATTTCACTGTACATGATATCACATTGTGATTACCCATTCATCTGGTGAGTGGCATGTAGCTTGCTTCAACCTTTTGGCAATTGTGAATAATTCCATATGTACATAAGTGTGCAAGTATCTGAGACCCTGTTTGCAATTCTATTATGTAATTACCTAAACGGGAGTTCCAGGTCATATCAACGATATGTTATACAAAGATTCAACATAGGGCACCACAATAAATTTAGCTATCATATTTCCTAATTGCTGTTCACTAGTAAAAGTTTGTATATTATGCTGTTTTTCAGTGGACTATTCTATAAATGGAAATTGGATCAAAGAGGTTGAAAACTCTCTTCATATTATCCATGCCTGCAATTATTAGCTTCCTAGTCATTGAACTACTTACTGCAGAGAGTGGGATGTTGATATTTCCAACTATAAGTGCATTTGTCCAATTCAATTATCGATTCCATCAGCTGGAATTTGGAGAATTGAGCCCTCATGGCTATGCAATATCAATCTTTTAAAATAATGTATTATTATTTATTTTTAAAAGATACATTGATCATTCAAAATGTTACATGAAAAAAATATAGATGTTTCTCATATACCCCCCTCCCACACCCCACTTTTTTCCACATCAACAACTACTTTAATTGGTGTAATATATTCATTGTATTTGATGAACACATTTTGGAGCACTGCTACACAGCATGGATTATCAATATCAATCTTTATTACTAATAATCTTCATTTGGTGAAATATACTTTGTTCTAAAGTAATACTGAAACTTACTTTTGGTCCATGTCTTCATGGTTTATATTTATCCAAATCTAACTTTTTACCCTTCAATGCAGTTAAATTAAAAAATGGCTTTCTTGAAAACAGCTTATAATTAGAATAATTGATTCATCAAATAACTTTTAAAAATTTTCAGTTTATATTGCTGTCTTGTAGTTATAAGAATAAGGGAAAATTTTTCTCAGATTTCTATGTAATCAAGATGAGCAGTATCTTTTTCTGTACAAGCTGAAAACTGAAGACATTCCAAGTTTCTACAGGTGATTGTAGAAACATATTATGCTACAAGTAATATTGGAAAACCAATATGCACCAAAATCAATGAATGTCTGATACCCTTTTAAAAGGGTACAATCTCAAATAGTTATTCTGAGAGAAAGAATCTAAACAAATGTACAGACTGTACAATTCACATTGTACAACACTAATGAAGGATGTTAATATGAGTTTGGGAGTGGGGCATATGGGAAACCCCTACATTTTATGAAAAATTTATGTAATCTAAGTATATTTAAAAAAATAAAGTATATTAAAAAGAGAAAAAGTACATATTGTACAATTCAATTCATATAAATTCTGGAAGATGCAGACAAAATAATAATATCAGTCATTGATTTTGGGCAGAGTATGAGAAGGCCTGGAGGAAGAGATTGGAGGCCAGGAGTATGAGATTAAAGATTTATGAGAGGAAACTTTGGAGGTTGTTGATTTTGCTCACTATCTTGATTGTGACTATGATTAATGGGTTCACAAACTTGTCATTATTTACCAAACTGGAAATAAAAATAAATGCAGTTTACTGCATGCAAATTATATGTCAATAACATTATTGCAAATAAGCACATGAATGCATTTTTATAGAAGAAGCAATAATAGAAAGATAGGTAATGACAAGAAATGTCAAGTACTCCTATAAATTCATTTACAAGAACCCTGGTAATCCATATGTTCATTTAGTAAATACTAGAATAAAGAAAATTTGTGTGTTTATAAAGATAAGTTTTCTGAAAACCTCACTCAAAATGTCACAATCTATTCTGTTACTGCATATGGGGAGCAGTCATGTCCAAGGTTGAGGAGCACAGGCCTAGACACTGGGGCTCTCTCTCACCTAATCATATCATACAATTCCTATATGTTTCTGTTTGGAGATTAACATTTGTAAAATGGAGGTAATATTGCCACCTACTTCACATATTTTGTGGGCTTTTGTTTGAAAAAGTGTATCATCATATCAATATTACAATATTAAATTATTTGTTTATATATTTACTTCCATATGTGAAGCACCATACTAGGTCATACATTATGCTCATTCTAATAGTCAGTACATTAGGAATGATCACTTGCTCTTTCATTTAGCCTAAATTTTTGTTGAAAACTACATGTTGTATAAGGTAGTAGATATGTGCTGTGTTATTTCCTTTAGTATTCATTTTTATTATAAATCATTTTCTTGCTTTTATATGATCAAACCTTACCTTCTCCAAGGCCTTTATTGTGGGGGTTACATGAGTGCAATCAGAGCTAACTTGGAGTTTACTGTTACCATGTATAACTGAGTTGAACTTTATTCTGCTCTGGAATCAATATATTAGTTTCCTCTACTGATATCTTGTTTTTCTCTGTCTCTTTGTCTTGGATTTGTATTAGTGCTCCCTACATAGAGAAATCCCCCCTTTCAGCTCTCCTAGTTCAATCCCACCCTTTTGTTTACTTGATGACTCTCATGTAGTGGAGGAGGTTCGGCCTATGGGTACCTTCTCTGACCTTCTGACTGAGCCTTACTCTTAGGCAGGCTTTGTGAAACTGAGTCTGGGCTATGGCTCCCTATGAGTCCCTGCTCCTCCAAGTCAGATGCTTTTGGGGGACTACCAAGGATTCCTGCTCCAGAGGATAGAGTGTTGTTTGTCCCATCTCTTCCCTCCAGCAACTGAAATAGTTTCCTCCCAACAATATTTTCAGCTGCTCATGTTGGTCTCTTCCCTGGAGATAAGTATTTTATTCCAGAGGGAAGACAGAGGTAGTGCTTAGAGATGTTAGGTGGTAGAATCTATTACCTTCCCAATTTCTATAGGACTTCACCAGAAGGATACAGATTGTAGAATACAGTGGAGTTGCAGAGGCAGGTGTTAGTGCACTTTAGCAGTGACTGCTGTTTCTCTTCCTCAGACACCACCTGCACAGGAAAATGGTCCTTTTGTGGATTCTCCCTAATTCTGGAGGAAAACTGCAAATTTGTAGGAATCAATCAGCACATGTGACCATTGGGAGGCCCACACTCTTCCGCCTTGACTACTCTGGTCTTTTTATTTTCATTATATTTTTTAACTTATTGAAATATATCACTCATACATAAACATCCAGTCTTCAGAAATCGATTGTATATTCTAGTTTCATCATTTAGCAAAGTAAATCCCCATCTGTGGGCATCTCTTTCATGTCATCTAAGGTCTGGGTCTTGTTTCTCCCTGCAGGCAACTGCCTCTTTCCAGCTTCCAAGTCTGTGGTTTGTCCAGTAACTTCAATTACCTGATGGGTTGAATTTAATTAGTTACTTTGCAGTATGTGCAGTTTCTGTTCCTGTTGTTGAAGTAATAATAAAGGCCAATTTTTCTGAGTATCAGAGCTTCCTTCTAACAGCTAGAAAGTAGCAACAGTCCTAACATACATTAGTAGCTGAGTAGATAAATGCCTTGGGGTATATGCACATATGGCAATACAAGGAATACTGCTCATGCTCAGCATTAGAATAATGAATGCTTGGGACTCATAACAATATGGGTGGATTACCAACATTATACTGAGTGAAAGAATGTAAATTAAAAGTGCATGCTATATGATTCAATTTGTATAAGTCTGAAAGACACAGTCTAATCCAATTTAATATAAAGGAGATCAGTAGTTACCTGGGTACACTGTGGGAGGTTGGAAGAAGTGGGAGGGAGGAATTACAAAATGACAAGAGAAAACTTGTAGGATTGTTGGATTTATGTACTATCTTGATCACAGTGCTGTTTGCATAGTGTTGGAGATTTGGACCAAAGGGTATTGGGAATGAGAGAAAGAGAAAAAGGAGAGTGAAAGAAAGAGAAAGAAAGAAAGAAAGCCGAGATCAGGGGGTCTGCGAGTAGAGACTCATCAGACAACTTTATTGTTTACAAGGGGCTCTCTATATACCCCAGTCTATGTGACAACAAGCCGGAACACGTAGCCTATGTGACAACAAGCAGCAACATGCAGTTAACTATCAGCATTACCCATAGTCTAAGTAATTTAAAAATATCTCATCTCAAGGTACAAAGTCTAAGTGTTCCATTCACTACAAAAGGGATGTGCTCATCTTTTCTTTCAGCCTTAAACAGCTTCATCCCATTTACTGGGAACTCTTCATTACCTCATTCCTTAGGTTGCAAGTGTAGCCACGGAGACAGCATGTCTCTCCTTGTGAGGCCACTGTGCCTCAGTTTCCAATATGGAGGCTCTCAGGATGCAACTCTTAAGCACCCTGCAGCTCTAGGCCTAGTTGAAATTTCAAGCACACAGGCTCATAAGCATAGTAATCAGTATCAAGGATGCATCCTTGGGCCATCCTTCATTGGTGTTTGTTCTAGAACTTGGGGGATTTTTGATATTCTATTTGGGAATGTGACAGAGCTCCCCAGAATGGGAACTCAGCACTCACTCAACTGTCATGTGTAACTCTGTCCACTATGACAATACCCAGCAAACATCTGAAGGGTATCTATATACCCTATATGCATGCCCTGGAGTGCTCCCACCCACCCATGCATCCCCCATCAATGACACCCCTCAAGTGTGCTTCTCCCCTGTCATAGTTGAACCCATTTGTGATCCAAAACTTCTTAAAAAATGCCTAATATATTGCAAAATTCAATTAGTAGGAAAATAAAATAGTATTGATATTTTTAAATATTAGAAATAGAATACATAATAATTTAGAAAAACTAAAGTAAAAAATTGAGGTATTAAAATGAAAAATATCATAAATCTTTGATTTTGACACTTTGTCTTTCATCACAGTAAAAGGTGCTGCCCTGCATGTACAGTGGCAAGGCAATTCCAACAATTCCTTCTTCAGCGTCTACATACTTTATTTCTTTTAATTGTCTTCTAAAAAATTTTAGATCACACTAAAGTCACTTATTCAACATGGGGGACTCCCATATACCCAACATCAAACACTTTCCCACTTCCCTAGCTTTGATCTTTTATATGTGGATGTTATATTTGCTGTAGCTAATGTACAGACATTGAAACATAGCTACCAACCGTGGTTTCATTGTGGCTTGCATTAGACTGTTCACTTTTCTGAATTTTAGGTTACATCATGGCTTATATTTTAGACTATACACTTTTATAAGTTTTTGGTGAAATTTAACATGGTTTATACCTATCGTTGCACAGTCTTGTGGAACCACTTCCATTGTTCCCCAGTTACCCAGACTTCCGCGTATTTTATTTGTGATGTTTAGGCTATTGTGTCAAACCAGGAAGGTAATTGTGCCCAGTTGTTTGGTCAAGCAAGCCCTTGGCTAACTGTAATACAAGGACATTTATTGACTTTAGTCACCATTGAATTTACTGCAGTGGTAAATCATAGATAACTGGTTATAATTACCTCAATCAGGGAGATTGCCATCAGCAATGAGAGACACTTAACCCAATCAGTTGAATCCCTTGAAAGGGGAAGTGATTCCAGCATTGAGAATGAAACTCCCAGCTCATCTTGGGACAGTCAAAATCTCCCAGAACTCATCAAGAATCTTCACTGGACTTTCATTGAAGCTCCTGGTTGCAGCCTGCCTGTGGAACCTGGACTTGTGTATCCCCATGGCTACTTAGAAACTCTTTTACTATCGACAGATATCCCTTGCTGATTATGTTTCCCTAGAGAACCCTGACAAATACAGCTTAGTACTGGGAGTGGTTCTTGAGGAACAGAATCTTAAACATGGGGTATATGAGGTGGTCTGGGAGTTTTGCAATTGTCTCTCTACCTAATTGGATTCAAGAGTACTGTCATCCCCCTTTCCAGTAACAAAGATGCTACTAACAGTCCAGGGTGTGAGTTGGCAATTGAGATACGCAAGACAGCATTACTGGATACCCCTACATCCATGCTTATAAGAAGCAAGGATCTTGGTAAGAGTGTTTTCAACACCTTAACAGAGTTTTGTGGAGCCAAACGGCATAATGATGTTGGCTGGCTCCTCGTAGATACTCTGGATACTGTTACAACCACACAAAGAAATGAGTTAAAGGCTTCAACTTTGAACTTAAACACCAAATGTATGATGCAAAGTTTCTATGCGTGCTCTGAAAGAAAATCTTGTCTCCTGTAGCCACAGCCTTCAAATATCTGAGAACCAAACTCAGACTCTCATTGTATGAGTAGCAGATTACAAAGGAAACTAAAATCTCAACCACACAAGGTTTCTGCAGTTAAAGTGAAGGCATTGATTGGAAAAGAGTGGAATCCAGAGAATTGCTATGGACACATATGGGATGATGATGATATTGATGGGGACATCTGCATCCTAAATTCTGCTGAGACTTTTCCAGATAAGTCTGCCATGGCCTGCCCTATCCAGACTGCACCTTTTCAACCTTGTATCATCCAACCTCCAGTCTGCCCCAGGAAGTCTGAAACAACTTCCAGCCCAGAGGTGTGTATAAGACAAAATGAAGCCTGCCCTGTCCAGCCTCTGACCTGCCCCAGGGAGTCTGGATCTCCTCCCAGCCCTGAGGCATGTACCAGCCAAGCTCCAGCATACACTGCTGAGCCTCCAGTCTACCCTGAGGAAACTGCCTTTCCATCCTTGCCTGAAGAAATTAATCCTGTCTTACCAGAAGAAAATGCATGGGAATGAACTGAAGTCTACTTCTTCTCTACCCACCACCACCACCTCTCTTATCTTTGAGACCTATTACTAGAATAAAATCACAACAAGTCCCCAAAGGTGAAATACAAAGTGTGGCCCATGAGGAAGTAAGGTATACTCAGAAAGAACTGCATGCATTTTCCAACCTATAGACAGCAATCAAGGGAACATGTGTGGGAATGGTATAGGATAATAGTGGAAGGAATATAAAGTTGAATCAGGCTGAATTTATTGATATGGACCCACTAAGCAGGAATTCTGAAAAACTGTGTTTCAAGGGGTTTGAAAGGGCTCTAAAAGTTTGTTTGGATGGCTGATTGAAACATGGCCCAAAAGATGGCCTAGCATATCTGAACTTGAGATGCTTGATTTTCCCTGGTACCCAGTAGAAGAGGGAATTCAAAGGCTTAGGGAGATTGGAATGCTAGAATGGATTTACCATTTGAGAGCTGCCCACCCACCCCAAGAATGTCCAGAGGACACAACTTTAACCAGAACTGTGAGGCATAAATTTGTAAGGCTAACTCCATGTTCCCTGAAGAGCTCTTTGGTTGCTCTTCTCTGTAGTCCAGATATTATTATAGGGAGGGCTGTGATGGAATTTGAATCCTTAAACATTATGGGGATGATTAGATATCAGTCTGGGAAGTCATGTATCATCAGTTAATCACCAAAGTCAAGGTGGGCATGGCTATCGCAATGAAAGGTAGATTCAAAAAAAGCACTTAAAATAGTCTGAGTCATATAGAGTAATGGTGTTGGCTAATATGTCATGGGGTACTAGCAGTGAAATAGATGGCCAGTCTACTAAATTTCTTTGAGATCTGTATAAACAGAAGAGTTCTGGGTCGAGTGAATCAAACCTAACTCAAATTACAGATGCAGAGAATCAGGCTCCTTAATCAATTCCCAGATTTGAGACAGTTTACCGACCCAGAGCCCCTTGAATGAGAAGGAGTCTCTTTGGGGAAGGATCCTGTCCAACTGACCCAAATTTATACTCATAATCTTCCTTCCACCATTTCCCAAGGAGATCTATGGCCTATTACCATAGCAACTGTGCACTGGGGAAAAGGAAATGATCAGACATTTCGGGGATTATTAGACACTGGCTCAGAAGTGACATTAATTCCAGGAGACACAACACATAATTGTGGATCACTAGTCAAGAGTAGGGGTTTATGGAGGTCAGGTGATTAATTGAGTTTTAGCTCAGGTCTATCTCACAGTTGGTCCAGTGGATCCCCAGACCCATTCTGTGGTTATTTCTCCAGTTCCAGAAAGCATAATTGGAGTAGACATGCTCAGTAACTGGCAGAATCCTCACACTGGATCCCTGACTTGTGGAGTGAGGGCTATTATGGTTGGAGAGGCCAAGTGGAAGCCATTAGAATTGCCCCTACCTAGCAAAATAGTAAACCAAAACCAAGACTAGTTTCCTGGAGAGTTTGCGGAAATCCCTGCCACCATCTAGGATTTGAAGAATGCAGGGGTGATGATTCCCACCACATCCCCATTCAACTCTCCTGTTTGACCTGTACAGAAAACAGGTGGGTCTTGGAGGATGGCAGGTTATCAAAAACTTAAACAGGTGGTGACTCCAGTTGCAGCTTCTGTCCCAGATGTGGTATTATTGCTTGAGTAAATCAACACATCCCCTGGTACCTGGTATGCAGCTCTTGATTTGGCAAATGCTTTTTTCTCAATTTCTGTTAGTAAGCACTACCAGAAACCATTTGCTTTTAGCTGGCAAGACCAGCAGCATACCTTCTCTGTCCTACCTGAGGGGTATATCAACTCTCCAACCCTATGTCATAATATCGTCTGCAGGGATTGTGACCATCTCTCCCTCCCAACAAGACATTGCACTGGTCCATTATGTTGATGATATCATGTTGATAGGACCTAGTGAACAAGAAATAGCAAAGGCTTTATACTTATTAGTAAGGCATTTGCATGAGAGGGGATGGGAGATAAATTGAACTAAAATACAAGGCCCTTCCACTACAGTGACATTTCTAAGTGTCCAGTGGCATGGGTCATGTCAAGCTATTCCTTCTAAAGTGAAGGATAAGTTGTTGCATCTGGCTCCACCTATGACCAAGAAAAGAGGCACAACACTTAATTGGTTTCTTTGGATTTTGGAGACAACACATTCCTCATTTGGGTGTGCTACTCTGGCCTATTTACCAGGTGACCAGAAAAGCTGCTGGATTTGATTGGGGACTGGAACAAGAAGAGTCTCATGCTTCAGGTCCAGGCTGCTGTGCAAGCTGCATTACCACTTGGGTCATATGATCCAGTAGATTCAGTGGTACTGGAAGTTTCTGTGACAAATAGAAATGCTGTCTGGAGCCTTTGGCAGGCCCCCTATAGGCGAATCACACACCGACCCTTATGATTTTGCAGCAAAGCACTGCCATTCTCCCAGATAACTAGTCCCTTTTTGAGAAACAGCTTATGGTCTGTTACTGGGCTCTTCCAGATTTCCAGCTTCATTCCACTGTGGTCAGAGAAACTATTTTCTTTGATTTCAATCTTTCTGAATTCACTGAGACTTTCTGTGTAGCCTAGTCTGTGGTCTATCTTGGAGAATGATCCATGTGCACAAGAGAAGAATATACATGCTGCTGTATTTTGGTATGGTGTTCTGTATGTGTCTATTAAGTTCAGATCCTCTAATATAATATTCAAGGTCTTTGTTTCTTTATTGATTCTCTATCAAAGAGTTTTAACAGTTATAATGGTGTATTAATGTCCCCCCATTATAATTGTAGAGGCAGCTATGCCTCCACTTAATTTATTCAGTATTTGCCTCACATATTCTGAATTAATATCCCAATATCCCAATTAAGTGCATAAATGTTTATGGTTTTTCTTTCTCCTTGAAAGATTACCCCTTTTACTAATACGTAGTGTCCATCTTTGTCTCTCAAAACTGTTTTGCATTTAGACTAATTTGTCTGATAGTAGTATAGCTACTCCTCCCCTTTTTTGGTTATTGTTTGTTTGCAAGCTTGTTTTCCAACCGTCACTTTCACCCTCCTTCAATTCCTGGGTCTAAAGTGGGTTTTTTTGTAGACAGCATATATATGGGTCATCTTTCCTTATTCATTCTCCCAATCTGTTTCTCTTGTCAGGTGAGTTTAATTCATTGACATTTGGTGTTATTACTCTCTAGGAATTACTTATATGGTCTTATGTTGTTCTATTTTTCTTCCTGTCTTTTTGGTTCTTTTTACACTCTCCTCCAACACTGTCTATCCTGTTTTTTGTTGTTTTTTTTTTTCTTTCCTCCTGCAGAAATCCCTTTAGTATTTCTTGAAGGGCAGGTTTCTTATTGGCATACTCTATTAGTTTCTGTTTATCTTTCAGTATTTCGAACTCTCAGTCAGTTTTGAATGCCAGCTAAGCTGGATTGAGTATTCTTGGCTGGAAATATTTTTTGTTTAACACCTAATTATGTCATACCACTGCCTTCTTCCCTCCGTGGTTTCAGATAAGAAATCAACAGTTAACCTTATTGAGCCTCACTTGTATGTCATGGTTCTCTTTTCTCTTGCTGTTATATTTTCTCTTTATCTTGAGGATTGGATAATTTGTGAAGTATATGTCTTGGTGTAAGCCTGTTGGGAGTTATATTGGTTGGGGTGTGCTGCACTTCCTGAACATGTACATCCATCTCCTTCAGTAGGTTTGGGAAGTTTTCAGCCATATTTCCTTCAACATCCCTTCTGTCCCTTTTCTCTTCTCTTCTCCTTCTGGGATGCCTATAATGCATACATTTTTACATTTTGTGCTGTCATTCAAATCCCTATGTCCCTGCTCTATCTTTTTATTTATCTATTCTACAATTTGCTTGATTTCAGATGCATTGCCTTCCACATCACTAATTCTTTCCTCAACTTCTTCAAAACTGCTGTTATTTGCTGGGTGTATTTTTGATTTCTTGAATGTTGCCATTCATCACCATCATATCTGTTATCTTTATGCATATGTTTACAATTTCCTCATTATGCTCTCCATGTATTTTATATTCTTAATCTCTTCCTTCACTTCATTTAGTTGGTGCATGATATTTGATTGAAGACCTTTGATTAGTTGTTCAATGTTCTGCTCCTCTTCCTGGTTTTTAATTTGTTCATTGGAATTGGCCATGTCTTGCTGATTATTGCTTTGGTTTGTACTTTTTTGCTACTATCTTGTCATCATGTTAAATTGGTGGGTTCATTCAGTTGATTAGCTTCTCCCTCTAGTCGGGTTTTTTTAGGTACTGTTTTTGTGTTAATTTTTGTCTTTGACACTTTTTTCTTCTTATTCTATTACTTTGTTGTTGTCTAAGTAACCTGGAAGAATAAAAAAAACTTAGGGCCAGCGAAAGCAAAATAGGTAAGAAATGAAAAAGTTTAATAGTATACTGATAGTAAATATTAGGAGAAGGACCATATAAGACCATGGAAAATAAATATTAAACTCATGTAAGCAGTGTATGGTTATAGTAATAAGAAAGTAGATTACCTGCAATGAAATGAGAAACTGAATATGGAGAAGAACATAGTATGAATTAAAAAGCTATCATGATCCAGAGTCAGGGAAAAAGAAAAGAAAGGACAACAAGAAAAAGAGTCACATGATGATGGAGGAGATTGTTGTTATGGGAGGAGGAGTGGGGTGAGAGGGGTGGGGAGTATATGGGGACCTCATATTTTTTTAATGTAATATTAAAAAAATAATTAAAGGCAAAAAAATTAGCAAATTGAAATCAGAAAAATAAAACAAACCCATCAAAAAAAAAAGATAAAGAGTTAATAAATGATAGAAAACAGAATAGAAGTATTAAAAATAATCCCTCTCTCCCAAGACAGCAGGAAGCCCATGTGAGAGCTCCCCTCCAAAATTCAAGTGGGACCCTGGTGAACCAAATCACCATGAAAAATAATGCCTCTCAGTCTCTTTGAGAGAGAGCACCCACACCTTGCTGGGAAGCCTAAATATGGTCTTGGAAGCCTACTAAGCACTTCCTACTGCCCCCCTCTCTTAGGTGTATTGCACAGGATTAATCGCCTCACTCCACCTTCCCCCAGACTTAACCAACAGAGGTGATGTAAATCAGGCTGCCTTCACAGATTTGCCTATCCGCTCTTACTGATTTCTCCTCAAGTCTGCTGGTATGCTCCTGAAAGCCCAGAAAGGGACATTTGGACAATTGAACCCACACTAGTAGGACCCCTCTCCACCCTTCAACTGAACCCTTCCACTCTGAATTTTTCTTCTCTAGCGGTGTGACCAGTAAGGTTGAGAGAAAGCTGCAGCTTTTAGGCCAGGAGGAGGAGCAGAATCCCACAGTTTTACCTTGAGCTATCACTCTTCTTGCTGTGCTCTCACAGGCTCTGTGTCCAGCAGCCTCCATCTTTGTGGGTTCCCAAAACAGCTCTCAGGCAGGGTTTTTTCCCCACTCAGCCATTTTTTAGTAGGAGCGATTACATGGATGCTCTTACTCTGATGGCATCATTCCCCCTACTATCTCTTGTAGGCAGATCTGCTAACATCAAATTATCTGTTTTCCCATGTTTTGAAATGTCTTTATTTCACCTTCATTTCTGAATGATAGTTTTGCTAGATATAAAATTATTGGTTGACATTTCCTCGTTCAGTCCTATGAATATGTCACCTTGCTGTCTTCTGGCTCGACTGTTTTCTCATGAGACATCAACTCCTAATCTTATTGGGCCCCTTGTCCATGAAGAGATGTTTATCTCTTTGAAGATTTTCTCTGCCTTTGAACATTTTTACTCTGATGTACCTGATTGTAGTTTTCTTGTGCTTATCTTATATGGAGTTGGTTGAGCTTCTTGGATGTATAAATTGGAGTTTTTCATCACATTTGGGGATTTTCCAGCCATTATTTCCTCATTTTTCTTCTTCCTTCTCTCCTCTCTTTCTTGCTTCCATTTTCTATATGTTGCTAATCTTGATGGTGTTCAGATTTCTCTGAGGATCTATGTGTTTTTCTTTATTCCTTTCTCCCTGTGTTCTGCAGTTTTTGTATATTGTCTTTATCAGTCTATCTTCAGGTTCACTGATTGTAACTTCTGCGAGTTTAAACCTACTGGGCTCCTCTTGTAATTTTTCAATGTAGTTGTACTTTTCAACTCCAGAATATATATATATAATTTCTCTCTTTCTTACTATCCTCTATTTAGTGGGACATAGTCATCATGCCTTACCTTACCTTACTTGTTTATGCAGGCTTCCTTTAATTCTTTGAGCATATGTCTAACAGCTGCTTTTGAGTCTTAATCTATTAAGTTGGACACCTGAGCCCTCTCACAGGCTGCTTTCTCACGTGTGTAGTGGCTACAATTCCTGGTTTCTTTAAAAGTCTCATTGATGTTGTCAAATCTTGGCACTTTAGATGATACAGTATAGTAGCAACTCATCTCTTGATCCTGATCCCCTCTCTGTTTGCTTGTCTCTTTGCAGCTACTAGCTGTACTAGCTTAGTGGACCACTCTCCCTTTCAATGTGCAGCCTGGGGAAGGCATCCACACCTGAGAGTGGTGTGGGGTCTCTGGTGATCTCTTTGCCATCTATCTCTCTGTTAAGCTGTCTGCTTCATTTTTTTACATAGGTGGCTCAATGGTCTGGATCTAAACCAATTTAAGCCCCTTTGCAGGGCAGATTTTTAGGCCGGTCTCTGGGGTTTATTCTGATGGCAGGAGTGCTCCTCTTAGCTGTCTCCACCACTGGTTCTCTCTGAAGAAATTGCTGGCATTGGCATTACCTGCTGTTCTCACAGAGCTACCAGGCTCCTCTTCATTGTTGTCATGACAGCGGCATTGCTTTGAGAGCCCTGCAGGTAGAATGTCCCTGTGCTTAGTTGAAATGAAAGTTCTCTTGGGGAGAATTTTGGTGCTCTCTGTTCTAAGGACTGCCCCTCCCTCAGGCAAAAGTTGGGAGCCACAGTCCCAGAACTGGGAATGGGCAGTAGCCCACTCCTCTTGGAATGACATCCCAGCTTTACGAGCAGGGTGCTGGGTGGGAGAAGTAGCCTGGGATCTTGTGGCTTACACCTACCTGCTTGGACTACTGCCCTAGAAGAAAGCTGGTGTGAGGGTGATCTGGCTCCTGGGTCCTTGGCCTGCCAAGACTGGAGTCTACTCCCCTATCATGAATTTGGCCTGGATGGAAGAAAGGAGACTGAACTGACAATGCTTTCACTTGTAAGACCTCTCGAAACCCGAGCTGGAGGGGGTGAGGCAGTCTGCTCCTGGGGACACTGTAGCCCCCCTCTGTGGCCACACCTACCCAGAATGGGGCTTCCCTCATGCTTGCAGGAGGACTGGGGGAAGTGGGCTGTGGCTCAGGAGCTCCAGATGGTCTCTGTGCTTAGAAAGATTTAGTCAGTTTTCCTAATCTACTCTGTGCCCTTAGGAAAATTTAGAGGCTAAAATGGCTGTTTTTGTTATTGCTGTTCTGAATTCTCATTCAGTCATGATCATTTCACTGGGGAGTGGGCTGCAGAGCCAGTCATACTGGCATCCTCGAAAGTATGCCCCTCTACTCGCTTGGTTTGCTGGTTTGATGTGACCCGCTTCCACCCAGAAATGCTGGCTGGGAAGGCCCGGTTCCTGCAAAGCACTCTGGTGGAAGCCCCTCCTTGTCCTCGCATCTGTCCTCAGTGCTGGGGACCTGTGACTAGTTTCTGGGTTTTTCCAGACAGATTTGTTTTTGTTTTTTACAATACTCACGATGCAAGAAGCAGATATGCATGCTTTTCTCATGCTTTGAGCTGACAAATGTAATTTGTCTGAGGATGGGGGGAGATTGTGCATGGTTCATGCTTCCCTCCAAACAACTGGGGACTCCCAGGGATGGCTGGAGAGGGGTGCGTGGCAGCCCCCTACAAACCCTGCTGGCTGCGCAGGAAACTCCACTAGGTCTCCACTGACATCCTTGTCCTTCTCTGGAAGAGGATCGTTGCTCCTGCTGTGTCTTTCAAGCCCTCGTGCCTTTCCATGTGCCAGAGCCTGGGGCTGGAAAGTCCTGTCACCTCCATCCTCCCCCAGGTAAGCTCAGTTCACACCTGGCCTGCTCCCTAAATGCTCCCCCAGCTCCCTCAGAGAGAAGAGCGGCTCCTTCCTCTAACTTCGGCCTCACTGAGAAGGCATTTATAAGACAATGTGTTGTACACCTACAGTTCACTAGTTTCTTTGTGGGTAACGGCACACAACTTAGGTGCACACACACACACAGATGCACAAAAGTCACAACAGAGTCAGTCTGGTCAAATTAGTGGTGGGGTTTGCTGAAGAATGGGGGAGCTTGCATGAATGGAGAGCACGGCTTTCTGTGTCATGAGGGCATAATCCAGCATACCTGGCTGGAAGCATGTTAAATTTGGTCTTCTCTGTGTTGGAGAAAAAAATGAATTATTTGCCAATATTTAAAAACGAGATGTTTCTCATAAATTACCAAGTACCTTTGAAATATTGGAATATCTGGAAACTGG
Organism: Dasypus novemcinctus; assembly: GCF_030445035.2. Classification (NCBI taxonomy): domain Eukaryota; kingdom Metazoa; phylum Chordata; class Mammalia; order Cingulata; family Dasypodidae; genus Dasypus; species Dasypus novemcinctus. The sequence goes on along the minus strand of NC_080691.1, from coordinate 55,402,272 downwards.
AGTTTCCACCTGTCTTCACACCTGGGCTGGAACTCTACTTTCTGCCACCAACAGGCCCCCATACGAACCGGCATTGACGACTCTGTTGCTCACAACCCCTGGTGCCAGTGACACCTGGCGCTGGCTGTGCAATGGAGCATGTAGCCTGCAGCTTCCCCGCCTCACTGTCAGCCTCCCTTCCTCCATTTCAGTTCAGGCGCATGGGCTGCGCCCTGCACTGAGTGGTGAGAACAGGCTCTGGGCCCGTCAATCCTGGCTGTGGCAGCTGCACCCCAGTTCTAGTTACAGAAAGTGCTAAGGTCCCTTGGAGTAGGGGAGCCCCTAGAAGAGAGGGGTCCTCCCTGCAGGCAACGTGATGGTTGAACACCGGGGCCTGGGTCTGAGGTGGGCAGGAGCAGTGGCGGGTCAAATCAGCCCCTCTCACTGCAGCCCTCTGGTCACTAGGCCCCACTGGGAAGAATGGAGGTGGGAGGGTCAGAGTGAAGGGCATGTGCCTTTGCGTTCCAGCCCAGCAGAGGTGCTCTCAGATCACAAGCTTTGGTAGAAGAGTTTCCCTATGTGCAACAGGACTTTTGTGCCCCCTGTTCATGGACATCGAGATTGAACAAACTTAGCTCTGCCCCCCGCCCCACCCTGGAGCTGTGCCATCCCAGGGACAAGGAAGCTGTCCTCCAGGGCAGGAGCAGCTGGGGAGCAAAGCGCCTCCCCCCAAAAGGCAAGTTCTGCTTCTGTGGTGGGGCCCCATTTGTACATAGGACCAGAAGGAGAGGGCCTCCAGGCAATGTGTATGAAGTCCTTAGAAGCAAGGGAGATGGACAGTGGGGGAGAAGTCACAGGAGCAGCCAGAGGCTGGGAGTCAATGGGGCCTGGAAGAGAAAGGAGAGGACCTGCCATGTGCATCGCACTTGGGGGAAATGCCAAGGAGCCACAAAGGCTGCTGGCCAGAGGCTAGCGCCTCAGGAAGGAGGCAGCCCTCCGCATCGCACACTGCCTGGGAATTCCTTTGGTTGAGCTGCCTACCATGGGTCATTGCCTCTGGCCACAGGAAAAAGACATGTGGGTGGGGCTGCAAAGTACACCCCTCCAACTCCAGGGCTAATCGGGCAGTGTGCATTCCCTGCTTGTGTGGCATGACCACTGTGGCTTGCCGGTAGCAGGGTCACCACGCCCCAAGGGTCCAGGAGAGGGGAGTGGGCGCCTTGGAACATGGGTCCACTTCCACCTCCAGAGGGTGAGGAGCTGGGGTCTGAGCCATCACCAGGAGAAGGGGCCGTCATACGGATTCACTTCCTACCCACTTCGTTCTCCTGGCAGCCCAGTGAGGAAGGCTCATGTATGTCCATTTCCATAGGGGGACACAGGGGCCCAGAGAGGCCCAGCCAGGTCCCCAAGCTTCCCAGCAGGCCTGGGCAGCTACAGAGATGGGGTCAGCTATTGATTGGCGCCAACACACACCATTTCCTCCATGTGATGCCGTGCTCCTCTCCTCCCACCTCTGAGCCACCACTGTCTGTGGCTCTGTTCACTTGTCTCCCAGAAAGCTGGCAGTGGGGCCAACTCACCCCAGACCCCACTGGCCACTGCCCCTAGCCTGGCCTCTGCGGAACACAGGGTTGATATGGGGGAGGAAGTGGGACAAAAGCATTCAGGTTGCCCTGGGGTTCTCATGAAGCAGTGCTGAGGTGCAAAGACAAATCTGTGCCCTCACTTACACTCAGTCTCTCACAGTAGACAGGATCAGGGAAGGATACACAGATGTGGGCTCCAAGCTCAGCCTTGGCCACCACATTTGTAAACACTCCCAGGGTGCCTTTTATCTTGGTTACACCTTCCAGAACCTCAGAGAATGCAGCATTGGAGCTCTGAGGGGCATGAGAGCCACTGAGCACACACCTGTGGAGGCTGGGACCTCACAGTTCATGCTTATTCACAGGGGATTGGAGGCTCTGAGCTTGCAGGATCAGCTCCTGCCATCAGTGGCTCCAACTTCCTCAGGGAAGACTGGGGTCTCAGGGACTGGCCCAAGGACCTCAGTGTCTCAGGCCCCTATGCCCCCTGTCCTGACTGAGGTAGGAAGTAAGGAGCCCACCTGACACAGTGGGTGATGGGGTCCCTGGAGGCTGTAGTGGGGCTGCAGCCAGAGCCCGGAGCTCCCACCTTGCTGGGGGAAGGAAGGACTTTTTCATTGTTTTGGGAAGTTCAGGTGCCAGGAAGAGCCGACACAGCCAAGGGCTTCAGAGAAGGGGCCTGCTCCAGCCCAGGCCCCTGCCCCAGCCCCAGCCCCAGCCCCAGCCCCAGTCCCTGGCCTGGTAGCCAGTCTTTCCATCTCCTGTGATGCCACAGCTAACTTCCCTTCCATCCCCTCTACTTTTTGTAACATATCGAGATTATTTTGGTGTTTAATACTAGGTGTTTCAGGGTCAGGACAGCCCTCCAGGAAGCTTCATTTCAAGGTGATTAATTAAACCTGATTCTGACAAGAGCAGATGGGAGCCCTCTCCACCCCCAGAGGCCACTGGAGAGCTGCGCCTGGAGGTGTGGGCCTGTGGCCAGTAGCAAACTCCCTCCTCCCCTCTTCCCCTTCTCCATCCCTTATTTCCCCTCCTCCTCCCCCTCCTCCTCACTCCCTTGACATGCACATCCTTGGCCCAGCTAGAGCCCCAACCATGCATGGAAAAACAACTGCACATTCTGGCGATATTTCTTCTCCCCTCAGCTTCGTATTCTAGGAATATGAGAGACATAATTTCCCCACCAGGAGCTGCTTCCCTTGAATGTCGTCTCTGGAGGAGCAGTTCAGGGCAGCGGGTGCTGGCCTGTGCACGTCTTCACCCTCCAGCCTCTTCTGGAGGGGCAGGCGGGCAGCTTGGTTCAGGGTAGAGGCCTCGGGCTTGGACCCCATGGAGGCTGCTCCGCTTTCCAAGCAGCCAGGGCAGGAGGCTGTTTTCAGACACAGGATCAGATCTATAATGGCCTGCTCAGAACCCCCTGTGCATGTGAACGTGGAGCACCATATCTCAGAAGAGATTCCCTGGATGACAGAACCTGGGAGATGCTGCATGTTTTTTGCCACTTGGAAATCTGTGAGTCTCATTAGTGCATGGAGCCTCTGAGCATGGAGAGACATTAGAAACCTGCTCGCATTGGGAAGACCATAGTTCCAGAAGCCTTTGGAGGATTGCTGGGTGATGGGGAACACTGAGGCCCAGATGTTCTCAGTTCCCTGTTGCGCTGACCATTTGCTGGCACCCCTGCAGGTTTGGCCAACACCCAGATTGCATTACTTTCTGGAATGGAACTATTTAACATTTAAAACATGTTTCAGGCTCAGGACAGCTCTCCAGGAGTTTGTTCTTCAAAGTGACTAGTTAAACATACTAATCAGATGATCTTTAGATGACATTTGAGGAAACTGATGCATTCCGCAGGTGAGGGAATCCCCAGGAATTGGCAGCAGACCATCCCACAAACAAAATAGGATGTGGCCTCAAGTAAGAGTGGTTTCCTGCAAGACTAGTCCACCTCAGAGTGGTCGAGCACAGAGCGATTTACTGGCTCATATAAATAACACCGGCAGCATAATGTCCAGTGGGAGGTGCTACAGGCCGGGTTTGTCCCTGGGCCTAACTGGCTTGCCAGGCTCTCCCTTCCTGCCCATTTCTTGTTCTGTTTTGCTCTGCTCTGCTCTACTCAGCTCTGTCTTGGCGCTGAGGGCTCCCCTGTGTGTCAGAGGCCACCTGCACTCTGGCCCTACACCCTCAGCCCCAAAAGTACATTGGAAAGAAAATTCTCCTCTGGGCAGTTTCACTGAATCCCTTACTGCCCAGGACCACAAACCCATTCTTGAACCTGTCGCTTGGCTGGGGGTAGCCATTTGGATTGCTCCTTCCTGGTCAACTGCCTCTCAGGCCAGGGAGGTCCTGCCACCACATGGAAAGAGGGGAGCATGGGCTGTGTACTCAGCAGCCCCCAGTGCTAACCCCCATTCCCCCTGTCCTCCTATCACTGGCCATCAGGTATCACTGCCTGGAGAATTCTCTGGTGGGCCATCTCAAGCCTCAACGTGTGTCAGTATTCTCTGCCCCTAGTGGCACCCCCACCCAGGGTAACAGCCAAGGATGATTCCCAGCCTTGCCGAGCATCCCCTGGGGTGGATGTGGTCCTGCCCGAGAGCCACAGGCTGGACAGGATGTGCTGCACTGCTGTTCCCTCTCCTGCAGTGCCCCCTCGCCTCACCAGGCATTTGTCTTGGTGCAGATGGGGCACGCCCTTATCTGTGTGTGTGATGGCTGCTTGGGAGGGACAATCTTGGAGGGTAGGCTTGTTCTGTGGCCCCAGCAACAAACACAGTTCTGTATGCATCAGGTGTGGGATGAATACAGGATTAGCTGATGGAAGGAACTCGAACCAGCTGGCTTGACACTGCTCTAGGTCCCATAGGCATTCCTCTTCTATCTGCATCATTTAGTAGCAACTGCTGTGGACAGCTATGGAACAAGTAACAAGTACGTGAAGGTTTCCTTCTGTGCTTTTGGGCCAGGAGGACGCCCACAGGAAGGGTGTGGGGGGCGTGCTGTGGTGCTCCTCAGGGTACGCACTGCACCAGACGGCTTCTCCCAGAGCTGACCATGCCAGCTGCAGCCAATGCAGGAGCAGCCCCAGCCTCACCCGATAGCCTCCGCCTGGACCTAGCAGCTGGCATGGCAGGGCACCTCTGGAATGCCGAGGTGGCCGGGAGATGTTTGCCCTTGGATCCCAGTTCTGGTCCCTTCAGAGTCCATTTTGTGGGCCTTTAGCCCTCTTTTGGCATGATCAGTGCCTAGAACAAAATAATTGCCTAAGAAGTAACATCTGTAGCCTGTGTAGATGCAGCTGTGCTGTCTATGGCATGCCAGGCGGTCTGAGGCCTTGGGTGGGGAGACGGGAACTATGCAGCCAAGACCACTGCCACCACTTGAAACCACAGTCAATAGTGCATGGCTAAGTCAAGAAGAAGAAGGGATGGCACAGTGGGGCCAGGTTATGTTTTCAAGCACCAGGACGATTCTCTTAACTTTTGGAAAAAGGGCTTTGCTCCAACATCTTTTGGAAGGTGCTCCCACCTTCACTGAAACTGTGATTCCACAAAGCAAAACCCAGTAGGAAAACATCATCAAGAGTGTTTAAGTGCTATGATGAGAGAGGTAAACACCTTCAGCCTCAGACAAGGTGATTTCCAGCTGACTTGCTAAGCCTGGAGAATACAGCCTTTCCAACTTGAAGTGATGACTCACTGTGCATTGAGCGCTCACAGGGAGCTTGTTCAAGGGCTAGTGCCACAGACTGAGCTTAGGTCCAGCCCTTCCTCTCCACGCAGGGCAGTTTGGACGTTAAGGTGCCACTGAAAGGAGAATGTTCTCCTCAGACACCCCTGGGAGTGGGGAGGCTGCGGCCTCCCCTGGAACAGGAGCCCAGTGGAGAGGCAGCCCCAGCGAGTTTGGGAGGCTTCTGGGGTTCCTGAGGACACTGGCTGCAGCAGGGCCCCCTGCTCGAGATGCTGCTTGCACACGCAGGCACACACATGCTTCCTGCTGCCGAATCACCACCCTTGGGGGAGCCTGAGCCCAGTGGGCCTGCTGTGCCTGGGCGGGAAGACTCAGCTGTGTCAGGGCAGCTGCCTGTTAAGCTGTGCATCCCCTACAAGGGCTTCCTTCTCTCTGCTTTCGGGGTGCCTGCCCAGGAAGGGGCCACCGGGGGCTGCCCTGGCCCTGGTGCTCAGGGGCGGAGCAGCCGGCCTCAGTTTCCTAATCTGCAGGATGGGAGATGTCGCGAGGCTGCTGTGAGACTCAGTGAGAGGACGCGCACATGGCTTTGAGGTTGCTCAGCAGGAGATTGTTCAGGGGACAGGGAAAGAGCAGAGGCAGCCCCCCGAGGTACCCCCACCCTGGGTCAGTGAGGATGATGGGCCCTGGCTTCCCAGACCTGGAGTTGCCCAGACACGGTCCCTGTGCCAAGGACCCCGGAGCTGCCCAGACACCATCCCTGTGCCTGGGGCCCCAGAGCTGCCCTGATCCCATCCCTGTGCCCCTGGAGCTGGGTCCTCAGGGAGTCCTTAGGATGTGGCATCTGGCTCCTGGCAGTTCTGGGTGCTCTGGAGAGAACGAGCTTGTGGAGGAGCCGGTACTTGCCTGGGTTCCTGGAGTCCTGGCTTTGAATCTGGGAGGAATTTCACATCCTTAAACTGCTTGCTGCATCCCTGATGACACTTCTTTAGGAGGGCAGAGCCCTGGCCGTGGCCTGTGGGGACCTGTCCCCAGGGTGGGGTGGCCTGGAGGGCAGAGCTGCCTGACCTCCGCCTTGAGAGCGTTAGTGACCTGTGCTCTGCCACATGCCTGGGTGCCCCTGCACCCCTCCCTCCGGAAGGTGCCTGTGCTCTGGTGTCTAGTGCTCCGAAAGAAACCAGTCTGCGGCAAAAGTTTTTTATGTTTTCCTAATAAGGTAAAACTCTTCCCTGGGTTCTGGCTAACTTCAGAGGCTCAGGCGTTCCCTGTCCTTAGGGCCTCTTGAAAGCCCGTTTCCCCAAGCAACTCTAAACTGGCGGATCCATCCTTAGATCAAGGTGTGGGGGGGCAGCACCAACACCCCCCTGACGTGCACGTGTGTCCTGGAACCAGTGCCCTGGCCCACCCTGCCATGCCCCGCCCCTCCTTGCCTTGCCCAGCTCCTCCGTGCCCCTCTGCGCCCCGCCATGCCCCACCTTGTCCCACTCTGCCCTAACTTGGCCCGTCAGGGCACTGGGCAATCTGGCTGGGCACCCACGGGCCTTGGACTAATGTTCTGCTTCCCTCTAAGCTGCTGGCTGTCCCTGGGGATCAGCACCATCTGGGTCTCCATGAGCCCACCCTGCTGGTGGTCATGGTATGTGCCCATGGCTGGGGAAGTGGAGGGCCCAGGAAGGATGCAGGAGCCAGGCGCCCTGGTCCTCAGCCAGCAGAGTCACCCATCCACACTGCCTCGGGAGGGGTGTTCTCCAGGCGTGACAGGTTTGCTGGAAGCCCTCAGTGCTAAAGCCTATGGCCCAAGGCCAATCCGGTTTCTGGTTTGTATTTTTTTTTCTCTCTCTCCCCTTCCCCCCCACCCCCAGTTGTCTGTTCTCTGTGTCCATTCACTGTGTGTTCTTCTGTGTCCACCTGTATTATTGTCAGAGCAATGCAGGATCTGTGTCTCTCTTCATTGCGTCATCTTGATGCATCAGCTCTCTGTGTGTGCGGTGCCACTCCTGGGCAGGCTGCATGTTTTTTTGCGCAGGGCAGCTCTCCTTACGGGGCACATTCCTTGCATGTGGGGCTCCCCTACATGGGGGACACCCCTGCATGGCACGGCACTCCTTGTGCGCATCAGCATTGTGCGTGGGCCAGCTCCACATGGGTCAAGGAGGCTCTGGGTTTGAACCGCAGACCTCCCATGTGGTAGATGGACACTCTATCCATTGAGCCAAGTCTACTTCCCTCTGGTTTGTATTTTGACACACAGAGCCATCAGCCTCACATCTGGGTCCAGGTCACTGTTGTCCTCCTGCCCTTGGCCGTCCTTGTGCTCATCATTGGGGAGGCTGTGGGTGGCCCCAGTGTGGCCTCTGCAGTAAGCAGACCTCCTGAGGGAACTGCAGGGGTGTCTGAGGGCCCCTATTGCTGAGGAGGTTCTGGAGGGGGAGCTCTGATGAACCCTACTGCTGAGAGGGGTCTGCAGGGGGAGACCCCAGGCCCACCCCACCAGGGAAGGTCTGCAGGGGGAGCCAAGAGGGCCCTACTTCTGAGGAGGGTCTGCAGGGGTGCCTTGAGGCCCCCACCTCTGAGGAGGCTGCTCCTAACAAGATCCTGTTTCCAATTAAAGCCAATTCCAGAGGGGAAGTCATGCCCTTTCCACTCCTGGACCCTCTGTTGGTGGGCAGGCGTGAGTGTGTCTGTCTTCAGTGGAGGAAGTCCACTGCCTTCCTCACGCGGGCAGGCAGCCTTGTGGTCAGAGGCCACTGTACGAGGGGAGCCATGTGGCCTCAAGTTCTGGTTCAAGAACAGGTGGGGCTGTTCCATGCAGGGGCTGGGGCTGTGCAGGGACTTGGGCCAGCAGCTGTACTGCCTCAGTTTCTCCATCCACCAGGTGGAAACAAAACCAGGCTCTGGAAAGATCAAGACAGATCAGAAATGGAACAGTGAAAGGAATCCTCCAGACAGGTTTTGAAAATAGCTTTTGAAGGGATGAGATATGTTTACAAGTTGAGAGTTCCATTCAGCAAAATACCAGATGAGCTGAGCATGCCATGCCACCATGGCTCCAGCATCCCGAGGAGGCGTGGGCAGCTCCACCATCCTTTGGCATCTGCCACTAGCAACCCCTGCACTTCTATTTTGGAAATGCTTCACCCATTACATCCCCACGTGATCTTGTAGACCCGCCAACCCCAAACGCTGTCTCTGGTTTGTGGTGGGCTGTGGTGGCTCCACAGCAGGCATGAACCTGGAGGGAGTGCCTCAAGGGACCAACCTGTCTGCTTGACATTTTCCTGAAATGCTGAATGTGTTCCTCTTGCAGCCACCATCCCCCAGGTGACTGAGGACCTGAGAGCATGCCGCGTTGTGGGGGAGACCCTGAGCCCTCATGGGTGTCATTGGGGGAGATTCTGGGCCCTCAAGGGTGTCGTTTTGGGGAGACCCCGAGCCCTCGTGACCATTGCTGAGGGCACCCCAACCACTCAAGGCTGTTGCAGGGGGACCGTGAATCCACGTGGCCATCACCGGGGGGCCCCAAGCCCTAATGGCTGTGGCTGGGGGAACCGCAAATGTCTTTCCAACTGACCTCAAGGCCACTGCTGAGATTCTCATAGGAAACTGAGTTTGCTTCATCTTTCTTTTAATTTTAATCATGTGAAATTGAAATAAAACTGTGTTTCTTAATGTCCTAGTACTGAGCAGACATGGATTAGAAATTTAGGAGAAAAGCCATGAAGATCCATAGTGAAAATTCTCTGCCCACACCTCTCTCATTTCCCTGGTGTTTACCCCCATCTCTCCTCTCACAAACAAGTACCTTATCTGGTTTGTGTGCGTACTTGGAACTTTTTCACATTTAAGCAAATGCAGAGCTATGTTCACCCCATGCCCACTTCCCCCGTGCATCTACCTTTGTTCGCTGCACCTCAGCCCTGGAATGTTCTGCAGAGTGGACAAGCCTCGGTAATCTTTAACCCACCACTGTCGGGCTCACTCATGACCTTTTGTCACAAGCAGGGCCTCAGCATTTGCCAGCCTGAGGCAACCCAGCCATCAGTGCATCCTCATCACTGAAAAGCAGGGAAACATGAGAAGAGTGAGAAAAACGTAACAAATTAAAAACCGAGCCATTTCAGAACTCTGAGGATTAACCAAAGGCCCACAAGAACCGGAAAAGCATTATTCCAGAAAAGTCGTGGCATCTTGATAGAGGGCAGCATTTGAGCTTGGGGCTCCTGTCCTCTCACCCCCTGCCAGCCTAGAGGTAAAGAAGTGTTTCCCAGGCAATTATCCAACATCAGCCTTAGTGAAGTGAACCAACTGTGCTGAGACCTCAATAAATATCAATGGTCTGGAATTGAGATTTTAATTATGAATGGCCTCAATTCCTTAAAGATTAACTATATGTGAGTAGCCTCACTTGTCACTGACAAAGTTGAATGTGCAGGCACAGCATTAAAAAACCCAAAGCAGCTGAGGATAACAGGCTGGTGAGGGGCTGGGGCAGCACCATATGCTGGGAGGTACATGGTGATTTGCCTTATCTCCCCTTGACCTTGGTAACTTCTATTGTTATCCTCAAAGCGCACCTAGGAAACTGGCAACTAAGGTGGCTCAGAATTTGCAAATGACCTCAGAGGCCCCGGTCCAGCCCCTGAAATCCTTGTAGCCAAAGAGAAACAGGAGGGTCCTCACTGCCCTTTGCTACCATCTGTTCTGAGCAGCCCCCACTCAGTGCCTGGAAGAATCCCCCACAGTGCTCAGCCCCAGCAGCCCTGAGGAGAGCCTTTCAGCAAATTCCCGGCATCGAAGGGCTGTTGCCAGAAGAGGGGGTCACCTCTTCTGTGGTGCCTGTGGGTCACATGATCAGAGGCCTGGAGGGGGAGAGAGGTGAGAGCCAGGTGTGGTGCTTTACAACAATCCATGTGCATTGAAGGAAGTAGTATCCCCCCAAAAAAATAATGGGGAACCCGTCATACACGGCTGGCATAGCCCATGACCAGTGCTCAGCACAGGTTTTTCTGGTGGTGATACATGTTGCTGGCGTTTTCCCAGGGACCACCACTGGTCAGTTTTGTTTTTGTCAGTAGTGTGGACATGAGCCATGGGGTCAATCTTGAATTGCCTGGCCAGGCTCATAGCTTGGATTTATTCTGAAGATATCTCCCATTTGCTCAGGGGCCCTGGTTGGGGTTTGGGTGACTCAGGGATTCTATAAGTGCAACACTAGCCCTCACATGCCCTCATCTGGCCTCACCTGCACTCACCTGCACTCACCTGACCATTACCTGGCTCTCACCTGGCCCACTGATGCTGCTACTTCTGTAGGTCAATGCTGGCATTTCATCACCATGACCAGGGTCATCTCACAGATAAGCACCAGCAACTGCAAGGTTCATGGGGATGCCAGAGCCTTCAAGAGAGTCTCCCCCTCAAGCTGTGGCTGAGCGCCTGGGCCTGCTTAGTCCTGTCTGGTGGGGACACCAGATACGCATCCTCCCCCAGCTCCTTACCCTCTGCATTTGCCCAGCCAATATCCATGTTTGTAGAGATGGGATCCTCCAGATGGCCTCTCAGGAACCTGTCACCTCTGGACAGGGAGGAGGCTTAGGGCAGGGCACAGAACAAACTGCTGGACCCTACAAGCTATTCAGTCCTCGGTGCCTCAGTTTCCTTGTCTGTTACTTGTGGGTATCCTACAGGGGCCAGATGTTTTCTGGGATCTGGCCCTTGGAGCATGGCTCTACCCACATGACACACTGCCATCTGGGATTTCCTGACCCTGTGCCACTTGCAGCTCTGCCCATTGTCAGCAACAGGAAACGTAACACAAACTGGCCTTAGGAGGGAGAGTTTGCCAACACAGGTCAAGCCCAGAGCTTGGAATGGTTTGACATGACGATGCTTCTTTGAATGTAGCATCAAAGGACCCAGTTTCTCCTTGTGCATCCTTCAGCTCTTCATGTTCTCTGTTGGCTTCTTGCTTAGACTTTTCCCTCCTGGCAACAAGTGGCTACAGTGGGAGGTCAGGTCCTGGGGAAGGAGACTCACATCCCCCTCTTGGCATGGGGATTCCAGGCCTGGTGCCACAGCTCAGGTCAGGTGCCCATCCTTGAGTCGGGCTCAGTGGAACGGACTCACCAGTTAGCCAGGGGCACAGCCACATGGCCCCTGGCCTTGTGCTCTCATGCCCTAACCTGCGGTACCTGGGGACAGGTGGAGGTGGCTCCGCACGGGCACGGACATGAGGTGGTCATGGCCAATGCATGAGTGTCACACCCTGGGTCAGGGCATTTCCTTCCAGAACCCCATAGGGAACATGGGCAAACCCAGCCTGGAGGCAAGGGTGGCACACAGGGGACCCCAACCCATGGCACTGGGGCTGGACAGAGGGATGGGTGCAGAGCGTACCTGGGGTGTGGTGGCAGCATGTGCAACTTCCTGGCCCCCTGACCCTGCTTCACTGAAATTTTGACATGGACAATTGTTTCCTGTTACTTAAAAAAAAAAATTACAAAAATGATGGGGTGGGAGGGGTGGGGAGCAGGGTATGGGAACCTCTGATGTTCTTTGTTTAAAAAAAAATTTTTTAATGTAACCTTCTTTGTGATCTATTAACCTTAATTTAAAAAAAGTATAAAAAAAAATAAAAAAAAAGTAGTCCAAGACCAGCAACTTTCAAACCTCCAAGTGGGGGCAAAGTAAATTTCATGCTGGTTACACTACATCATTTATGACCTGAAAGGAAAAACAGTAAATTTTCAGCAGCAAAATAGATGCAATAATTATTCTGTAATGAATTCCAACCACTGGAAATTAAACCAACAAGCATCCCAGGCTGTCCTGGAAACCGTCTGAGGGCTCCCATGGGGAAAGACACCCATTGGGCAGGAACTTTCATGTTCCTTTCCCACCCATGAGAAGAGGGCAGCGTTGCAGAACCCTGCCCAGGGAGGAGCCTGTTGCTGTCTCAATCTTCAGTGGCCAGTCTGTCTCCAGTCCTTTTCTTCAGCACCAGGGCACACTGTCCTCTGCTGAGCCTGGCCCAGAGGGACCCACTAGAGAGCACACCTGAGCGTGCCTCCATTCACCTTAGCTCACCTCCATGCACTGAAAGTGTACCTCCACACACCTGAGCATACCTCTATACACCAGAGCACACAGCTACACACATCTGAGCACACCTACATGCACCTGAGCTCACCTCCATGCAACTGAGCTTACCTCCACACACCTGAACATGCCTCCATGCACCTGAGCACACAGCTACGCACCTCCACACACCTGAGTACACTGCTCAATGCACCTGAGGAGCACCTTCATCTGAGCATGCATTTCTATGCCTTTGACCAGGCACCCCGATAACCAACCCCACACCTCCCACTTCACCCATCAGACCTTATCTGTGGGGGGCAACCTCAAACTCCTAAGATACTCTGAGCTGCCAAATATGGACACCAGCCGACAGGTGTGGGTGCTGAGCATGGGTGGGCACCAGAACAGTCTTCATGCAGAGTCTCCACCATCCTCGCAGCTGCTCTTTGAAATGGGACCATGTGTGTGCACGTGTGTGCACTTGTGTGAGCATGTATATGTGTACAGAGGTGTGCATGTGTGGGTTTGTGCACCTTTGTGCATGTGTGTGCATGTGTACACCTGTGTGCTTGTGTGCATGCATGTGCACTTGTGTGAGCATGTGCATGTATGCAGAAGTGTGTGTTCATGTATGCACCTGTGTGTTTGTGACCACTTGCATGCATGTGCTCACGTGCGACCCTGCTGTTGCTCATCCATTCTTGAACTTGGCAAATACCTCCTGGGTACCCACACGGCTGTGCCTTTGGCCAGTCCCTGCGTGCTCCCTGTTCTCTGAGCACTCCTTACAGCCTGTGTGGGGTGCCATGTGGTGAGGTGCCATGAGCAGGGGCAGGGCTGGGGTGGAGACATGCACATGGCACCCCCTCTGTGCCACGGCTGCTGTTGGGGCATTGAAGATGAAGAGCACCTGGGCTAGGTCCCCACTGCCCTGGCCCACCTAGTGAGGGACCTTCTCTCTGTCTGACAAGGGCTTGCAGAGGGGGCTTCACCAGACACATTCCCTAAAGATTTTCTCTTTCATCGCTTATTTCTTAAGAAACAACAGAGTATCACTTTAAAGTACTACATTTGGAAACTATTTTTCAGTAACTGTGTCTTTCAAATGTTTTCCTGGATCTAAAACTTATAGCTAAATTCATGAAGTGCTTGTCAGGAGACAGGTGTTTATTTTTTCATATTGACTATGGAAAAAGGCTGGTGGCCATCTCCCTCTGGCCTGAAGCCTTGAGTGGCCGCTCGTCCTACAGGAATGTGGTGTTGGGAGCTGTCGGTGCAGGAGCCTTGGGCTGCTGAGGAGGAAGCCCATGGAGGGACGACTGCACCCCCGCTGCACCCGGCTCACAGGGCCTCCATGCAGCGCCTACTTGCGGACAGCCACTCACTGTGCTCTGGGTGGCAGAGATAAAAAGACAGTCCTGGCCTTTGGGGAACATGTTGTCCATCAGGCAGATGGACACACAGACAAGCTTCCCTCACCTCGAGGCTCACAGGCCTGGGATGTGTAGGAGCAGAGCGAGAATTGGAGCTCCTCTGGGGCAAAGAAGCTCACCTGAGGGGGATGCTCTGGAGCCAGTGTGAGAGGAGATGGAGCTCCCCAGGTTGCCACATGGGGTGACTGCTGGGTGGGGATGGCAGGGTTCGGCAGAGCTTGAGCTGGACAGGTTGGCAGCATATCCGAGGCAGGGATGCCGACTGGGCAGCACGGCCCCTCACTAGACATATCTCTCAGGCTCAGATGCAGAGAGCCCAGCACGTCTTTCTCTGGTGCATTGAGCATCTGCACTGCTTATCGAGTTAGTCGGACAGGCCAGGCAACAGACCACCATCCCTGCAGCTAATGTCCCCCATGAGGGTGCTGCATGCTGGCTCTGTCCTGGGTGCTGGGGGCACCTTGGTGACTAAGACCCTTTTTGTGGACCTCATGCATGCACATCCAGGGCTGCATTGGCATCCTCCTCTCAGGCTCCTGGGTTTTAAAGGCTTTCCAGGCCACACCCGCTCAGGTGGGCTGGGGGTGGTTGACGGCAGTGCACTGGACAGTGTGGCCACAGGAGAACAGAAGCATCACTGCTGTCAGTCTGGCCTCAGAGTCTGGACATCCACCCAAGTCCAGGGCTTCCTGGCAGGGCTGTGTGGGTGCTCCTGCTTGACCTCTCTGCTTGGAAGTGGGTGCCCCTTGGGATCCTGAAGGGAGCCCTCAGTACTGAAGGCAAAGCCAAGGCCCAGCCTGTCAAAGCCACACCTGGGGCAGCTGGCTGGTCCAGGCCCAAGCTCACCACAACCTGGGATGGGCAGGGGAGCATCCTGAACATTCTCCGGCCTGCACTGAAGCTCCAGGTCTGGATGAACCCCTTGTATAAAGTGTGATGCCTGTGTCACTGAGAAGCCTTGGGCGCTGGTGGGGGCAGGGCTGCTGTGGGACACGTGGTGGTTAGGCGCTGCCCACAAGGACCCTGATGACCCCCTCCTCCGAGTCTTCAAGGGCATCAAGAGCCTTGGCCCAGCCCTTGAGGGCTCCTGGGTGCTAGGGGTCTCCTGGCTACTACAGTCCCTGCAAGTCCCACTCCTTGTCCCTGCTCCTTTCTAGAGCCCCTCCTACTTGGTGGGATCACGGGGGACCCCAGCTCAGGCTCCCAGCAGGGCAGTGTCTGCTCTCCTGAAGCTCCCACTGAATCACAGACTCATAGCACCCCCTACTTCTCTTCCAGGTTGATGGCCCAAGCCATGGACATGCTGCTGCCCATCCTTGGCACCTTGTGGGTATTCAACGTGCTCGTAGTCAGTGACCGGGTGGTGGTCTTCCAGCACAGGTTTGCCATCCTTAACTCCCTGGTAGGTGAGTGCCTGTGGGTCTGTGCCCAGGGAGCCCATCCCTGGTGGTCCTGTCCTAGCAGGCTCTGTAAGTGGGAGCCTGTGCCTGGAGGACCCATCCCTGGTTGGCCTGTCCCTGGAGCCCACTCCTGGGGACACCTGACTGGCGGGCCCATAAGTTGAGAGCCCATCTCTGGGGAGCTGCCAGGCAGTTCCTGTGAGTTGCTGGTTGTGAAGAGGGTCCTCTGTGTGGGCAGCAGGGGCACCAGTCTGGGAGTCAGGGCCTTGGGTTGCCCAAAGTCTGAGCCCCCAGGCCCACATCCCCCCAGGAGGAGGCGGTTCCCAGAATGGCCTCAGCCCCCAGCGAGCCTGAGTCTGGACCTTGCGAGCTCACAGGCCAGCCGCATCACCTTGTATGTCCATGACCTGTGACCATTGCCTTAGGGTCAGGCTGGGGTTTCACTGAGCTTCTGGTGTCCCCTCAGCCATTGGCAGCACATGGTGGGAGGTGCTGGCTACATGCCTTATGCCCCATAGTCCCCTAGCTCCCCCATAAAACAGGACAATATCAGGGCCCACCCACGACCATTGTCAGCACCCCCCATCCTCCTCCCCTCCTTCTCCTCCCACTACTTGTTACTCTTGGGACCACCCTGAGTTTGCAGATGAGGGTGCCAAGGCTCAGCTGAGGTGACTGTCTCATGTCCTTACCTGGCCTTAAACTGTCCCCACCTGTGCATTGACCTGTCTGCATCCAAGTGTGTGTACCCCTATGTAAGTGCACCTGTCATGCATCCAACTCTCTGTGTACTCACCTCCTGTCTGTGTGTCCACTTGTCCATGCATACATACACCTGTCCACACATATACATGTTCATCCACCCACCTGTCCATGTCTATCTGTCCATTCATTCACCTGTTGTGCACTCACTGTTTGCACATCCACCTGTGTACTCACCTGTCTGTGCATCCACTTGTCCATGTGCCCACCTGTCAGTGCACTCCCCTGTCTGAACACTCACCTATCTGGGCACTCACCTGTCTATGCACTCACCTGTCTGTACACTAACCTGTCTGTGCACTCACCTGTCGATGTACTCACCTGTCTGCACTCATTCACATGCGTATTGCCCTGTCCGAGCATCTCTGCCCCAGTGGCACTACCCCCCTTCGCTCACGGTGGCTGCCATGTCTGGGTAGATGACATCCTCAGGGGCTGTCTTCTGGGCCCCAGACTCAAGCCTTGCAGCAGCAAGAAGGCCAAGGCCCCCTGGGTCCAGTATTATCTGGTCCTGCAGGAGGGTCTGCAGTGGAGTTGGGTGGGCACTGGATCTGTAGGAATGTCTGCAGCCAAGTGCAGCATCCCTGACAAGGCTCTCTTCTGTTCTCCCCAGGCTCTTCTCATCTTCCTCTTCCACTGTTTCCTGAACAGAATTATGTTCACAGAGAGCAGGGCCATTTCACCTCACTGAGCCAGGGTCTGGGAAGGTACCCCGAACTGGCCTGGGCAATGCTGACCAGCTGCTGAAGTTGCCCATTGTCCAGCATCTTTCCCTAATCTCTTGGTGGCTCTGGGATGCCCAGGCATCCTCCCTACCTGGTGCTGTAGCTAGGTGGGGGAACGGGGCCCTCTTGGCATACAGAGTGTAAGGGAGTGGAAGACAGATGAACTCCCCAAGGCCTCAGGTGCTGGCTATGGGGCATGGGGACTTTTGGGGGCTCCCATCGGAGTGGCTGAGGTAGGCTCATGTGCATTCTGCCTCGGGGGGATGGCCCCTCAGCAGGCTGCCTGTCTATCAGGACTTCTGCCATCCCCGGCAGTCTGTGTGCCCTGGAACTTTGACCTTGAGCTCCGCATCCTGAGCCCCCACCAGGTTAGAAATGCCCCTGGCCTACAAATGGATGCAGGGCCAGGGAACCCACCTGTTCTCCTGCAGGTGAGGCTGTCCCTCTGCCCAAGGACTGGTCAGGCAGGGACAGCAGTGGTGTGGGGTGGGCAGGGACCCCTGAGGAAGGCGATGTGTGTGAAGGGACCATGATATAGCTGAGCAGGGGAGCAGGGGCGGCCTCCCATTTCCTCTAGCACCCATCGTCATGTGCTGTCACCAGCAAGTTCACCCCGGGTGTGTCTTGTCTCCCCGCGTGGATGGTGCTGAGAGCATGCTGGAGCTGGGAGGGGCACGACCTGCAGCTGCCCAATGAGAAGGACACGGGACTTGACTGGCAACCCAGCTCTGTGTCAGCGCGTGCACCAAGTCCTGCCCTGCCTGCACCTGCACAGGTCCGCAGGCCATTTAGTGAGATGTCTGACTGTCAGGTTCCAAACTCGCTACTAGTTCCTCACACCTGGCCTGTTTAAAGGTGAGAGCTGCCTTTAAGCACAAGAACAAGGTCTGGTCCCTTGCCCTGTCCTTCCTGCCTTGTGCCCTGACCCCTCTTTGGCCAGGCTCAGGGGCACTGAGCTTGTGCCTCTGCCCCAGAGGTAGCCTCCCAGCTGCATTCAGCCCTGTCCTACAGGATGTGGGGGTGCAGGGAGCAGTGGAATTAGGGGAGTGCCACGCCCTGCCCACCCCTCCCTTTCCTACACAGTCGGGCCTGATGCTGCACCATGAGAGGGATCACACAGCCCTGGCCCCTGCCCTGCCTCTTAGGGCAGAGAAGGACCAAGAGGAATTACAGGTGATGGGGTCCAGTGAGCACCTTGTCAAGCACTGCCTGAAGCCTTCAGTGCCTCGGTGTTGTTATGGGGCCTCCCATTCTGGGTCCACACGAGCCCTGTCTCTGCCCCCAGACTAGCCTCACCTCCCTCCCTCTGCAGCCTGAACCTGCTCCTAACTGTTGTGCGGCGGACTCAGGAGGCATGTGTCAGGTTAACCCTTCAGGGCTGGCACCAGCGCCCTTGTGGAAGTGCCCCATCTCTCAGGGAGGGTGGGAGCTGCCTTCACCCTGCAAGATCCCCGGGACCTGGCACCTCGCTCTGGCTGCTTCGTGATGCGCAGGTGGATGAGACACGGCGCTTTGTGCTGGCAGCTTTGTAGTACACAGGTGGACAGGACTTGGCGCCTCACTTTGGTAGCTTGTGCTGTGCAGGTGAATGGGATGTGGCTGGCTCACCCTCCTCTAGGCTCAGCCCCTTGGACAGGAGCAGCCAATCTGCCTAGTCCCTGGGCCTGTCCACCCTGTGGGCCGAGAGCACAGACCCTGCCACCCCACAGACCACCAAGCCAGGCTCTGAAACACGCAGGCGCCCTCTGCCTGCCTCCTCCCCTGACCTGGAGGCAACCGTGTTTCTCATGATGACTCCAGTCTGGCTTGCGGAGACCCTGCAGTCAGGGGCCAGTCCCAGTGAGCCCTGGGATGGCGCCGAGCCCGTGCTGACTGCCCTGCGTGACGTCATCCAGAGCTCCCTTCGCCCTGGGCACACGGCGTCTTCAGGTGCGTAGGGGCTTCTTTCAGGCCCTGAAGTTGGCAGCACCACTGAAAAGTTTACCCCATGAGCTGGGGGCTTGGGACCTGCATGTCGGTTTAAGGACCCCATGCACCCCAGGGGCCAAGCTGTCGACACCTCCTGGCTGTCCGCATGTCCTGACGACCCCCACGTCATGGCTGCCCCCACATCTTGGTCATCCATGCGACCTGGTCACCCACATATACTGGCCATCCTCATGGCCTGGCTGTCCATATATCATGGTTGTCCACAGCCTGGTCACCCATGTGTACTGACCACATTGGACAATCCTGGCCGTCCCGTGCTGGGCATTGGACTGCAGGCACTAGCTGTCTTAGTGTTGTGCCACACCGTTCTGTGCGTGGACCCCTCAGGCAGTGGCGGGCCGAGGTCTGTAGGTGTCCAGTCCTGGCTGGGGCCTTCCCATGTGCTCCCCTGCTGTTTGAGTAGCAGATTCCAGTCAGCTTTCTAACCCCCACTCCAACAACCACGTCTTTCTCACCCCTCCCAGTGCTCGGCGTGCATTCTGGTGAGTGCACAGTGGGCAGCCTCAGGTGGTGGTGGACATGGCCTGACCCCCGAGGGGCTATTTCATGGCCCGGCCCTTCGCTGACCAGCACAGCATGCTAAGCTCTGGCCTGGATGGCTACAAGAGCTGGGTGGACGAGCTCCTCTGGACTATGGGGGCTGATAGCAAGGACAGGACCCAGAGTGGCCATGGCGTCGAAGCTGCGGTGACTCCCAAGGTGAAGTAAGGCCGAGATGTCGAGGCCTGCTCTTCATGCTAGAAAACTTCCCTTAAAACTGTGACCAGGGAATGTCCCCACCTCGTACACTGGCTTTCTTGAGGATGATGGTTTTGCTGTCCTGGGGCCCTTCCCCATTCCCCTGGCCAGTTCTAATTGTGGGCACCCTGATTTTCTCCTGGTCAGTTCTACCTGTGTTCACTCTGATTTCCCCCTGGCCAACTCAGACTGCAGTCAGCTTGTTCCCCTGTGCAGTTCTAACTCTGGTCACCCTGTTTTCCTGGTCAGCTCTGATTGTGGTCACCCCATTCCTCTGGCCAGCTCAGACTGTGATCACCCCACATTCCAGGCAAGCTCTGACTGCAGTCATCCCATTCCCCTGACCACCCAGTCACACGGGAGCCTGCTGTGACTCCACCAGGGGCCCCTGGACGTGCAGCCTGAAGTCCCTGCATGCTGTCAGCACCTGTAAGTGCAAACACTGTATGCAGATAACTCATACTGGGATTCCCGCCCCCCCCTCACTTAGTTTCTAGTGAATTGAATAAGGAACAGTTTTTATTTTAGAAGGAATTCTTTATGTTCCCATTTTTAATCTTGATGCATTCTCTCCATATATAGCTAATATATCAAGAAAACAATGAACAGAGCCCATGTAGAGCTTTCATTTCTAATGAATGAAATAGTGCTCTTTATTTACAGGTACGTGGCTTTATCGACCCACAATTTGGCCAAAGATAACAAGTTGGAAATAACTGCATGTTTGAAGTTTAGGCACAGGGCAGATAATGAATGCCACTGAGTAGTGAAACTATGTTATGGTTCCTGTGAAATAAAATCTCAGTGTCCTCCTAACAAGGTGTGTGTAATAAGGTGTGTTTGGCCAATGGAAGGGGCAGGACTGAGAAGACAGACACATGGGGGGATTCATTCATCCAATGTTTATTTAGTACCTACTGTAACCCAGCACATGCTAGCTCTGGGATGTGGAGATGGACCTGACAGGAAGTGACCCCCGGGTCCTCACAGCATGTTGCCCAAGAATGTTGTCTGTCTGTCCTTCCTGCAGCACCAATCTGTCCTGCAGGAAGCTTTGGGAGTTGGGTAGAGTGAGTCCTCTGACTTTGGCTACTGCTGGCTCTTCTAGGACTTTGTCTCACATAAACTTTTAGAATCAAGTTGTCAATATCTGCACAATAGTTCACTAGTGTTTTCATTTGGATTGTGTTGAATTTCTAGATCAGGTTCTAAGAATTAACCTTTTCAGGTACAGGGACCATCACTCAATTTGTGTAGATCAGCTTTGATTTCTTTCATCAGCATTTTGTAGTTTCTACTATAGGTACTTATACATATTGCTAGATTTTATGACAACACATTTTCATTTGTTTTGGGTGCTGTTGTAACTGGTAGTTTTCTAAATTTAAAATTCCCATTTTTCATTGCTGATATATAGAAAAACAATATATAGTGACTTTGCTATACTCACTTATTCCAGATAGTATTTTGTAAATTCTTCAGAGTTTTCTACATAAAAATCAGTGAATAAAGAGTTTTATTTCTTCCTTTAAAATCTTTAAACTTTTATTCACTTTTCTTGTCCTATTGCATGTACTTAGGACTCACACTGCTCCTGATCTTGAAGGAAAGCACAATTCTCACCATGCACTGTGGCGTAACTGGGCACACTTGGTCGATGTTCTTTATCAAGTTGAGGAAGCTCCCAGCTGCTGGTTTCCTGGGACATGTGGAATTTTGCTAAAGGCATTTTCTGCCTCAGTTGACGTGGTAATTTGGTTTTTCCTTGCCTGTGTGCCTGCTGGATTGCACTGATTTATCACTGAGGCAGCCTAGAAACCAGGAACAAACCCCATGATTTATAATTATTTTTATACATCATCAGATTTCCTATGCTCATATTTTGTTGAGGGTTTTTGGATTTATATTTATGAGAGCCCTTGTTTTGTGGCTTCCCTTTCTTGAGGTGTCTTTACCGAGACTTGGTGTGAGGGTTGAGCTGACCTCATGGCATGATTTAAGAACTGATCCCTTTGCTCCTATTTTCTGGAATAGTCCATGGTTAATTGGTATTATTTCTTCCTCGAACATTCAGATGATTGTTCAGTAGAATTCAACATACCAATATATTGAACACTGATTACAACGTGCCTTTCTACCTGTTTTCCCTAGTAGTGGCACTAGAGTTTCCAATGTCTATTGTCAGCTCTAATGGTCTCCCGCTTCATGCCATGCATGTCCCTTGTAACAGCACATCCAGTTCCTCTTTTCTGTCCTTAAACATAGCTTTCATTCATTTCACCTGCCCATATAAGATAATGACCCAATACACCGCTACTGTAATTAAACAATTATCTTGTAGATCAGGGGCTCTTAACCTGTGGTCCCTGAGCCTGATTTTAAATGCAAAAAAAATTGTTCTTGAGGGGACGTGTTGGTATGGGTGTGATATATTTATCAAATAATATACAGTTTAGTGTGGACTTAGTAATGTATCTGTGGTCTTTATCTGACTGGCAAAGACATCCGTGGAACAAAAAAGGTTAAAAACTGTTTTAGAACAACTCAGAATAAAAGAAGTCTTATCTTGCTTTTCTGTACTCCTTCTCTGAAATCCTTCCTTTCTTTATGCAGACCTGTGTCATTTTCCTTCTCTTTGAAAGATTCTGTTAACTATTTCTGCAGGGCAGTTCTGCTGGTGATAGATTCCCTCCATTTTGTATGTCCGTGTTAGTCATTATTCTCCTTCACTCAAAATGGGTAAGGTCACCCTGTATGATTTTAGATTGCTGTGTATTTGTTTCATTTTTCTTTCAGCAAATTGAATATTTCAGTCCACTGTCATGTTGCCCCAATGGCTCATGATGAAAGTCTGCCCTTGTTCCTCTCTCAGGGAGGTGCTTCTCATCTCTTGTCTGGAAATGCCAGCTCCTACTGCTTGGTGCTCTGAGCTTCCTGGGTCTCTGGGAGGCTGTTGCCCTGTTCCATCTTCTTTTTCTGGTCTTCCAGTTTCATGTGGTGTACCTTTAGTAAATGTCCCACAGGTTTTGGGTATTCAATGGCTTTGTTTCCTCCGTATTATTTTTTTCTCTCTGCATTTCAGTATGGATGTTTCTACGAATGTGTCCTCCAGCTCCCCAATTCTTTCTTTGGCTGTGTCCACTCTGCTGAGTAGCCTGTCGAAGATGTTCACATTTCTGTGACAGAGCTTTCAATTTCTGGCATTTTCCTTTTGATTCTTTCATGGATTTCATATCTTTCTGCTACACCCATTTATCCTTGCTTGTCGTCTAATTTTCCCCATAGGGATCAGTATATTAATCTTAGTTACTGAAGTTACCAACCTGAACACTGCTATATCTGTGCCATGTGCATCTAGTTCTGCCCTGGTCTTGCTGTTCAGTGTGACTGTGATTTTTGGCTGAGGCCCAGCCTTGTCTCTACTGGTCGTAGGAACTGAAGCATGAGCATTTGCCTCTGACTGGGAACGGGATGTGCTCCACATTTGCTGTAACTGCAGATGCCCGAGGCTTGGCTCCTCTAGAGCCCTGCATTTTGTCTTCTCTTGGCTCTTACTTCTCTGTGTCCCATCCCCTGAAGTCTTTACCTTCACATCTCCCTGCTACAGTCCACTGCTGTGACACTGTGCCCCTGTGTTGGAGGAGAAGCGTTCTGTGATCACATCAGGAAATCTCTATCTCAGTGTGTCTGTTGGGGGCTGTGACCCTCACTAGGGTTCCACTGTGCTGTAACCAGAGGGGGCTGGCATCCAGGAGTGGGGTCAGAGCTCTGTGGGAAAGCAGCATGTGCCAGTGTCCACAGGGATGAGTTGCAGCTCTGGGCGAGCCCAGGCCACGTCACCACACAGGTCTCTGGGACACATGGAGGGTGGTGGGGCCCGGCTGGCATGCAGGTGGCCAGTGGCACAATGGGGCTGAGTCCCACTCTGGCACCCTCCTGTCACTTACTTGTGCTTCCTGCAGCTGAGATTCAGCTCCAAGGAAAGGTGGCTCTGGGGTGGAGAGCCCGAGATGGTCCAAGGTGAACTGTCCTGTAGCAAGACACAATCTGAAGCAGAGCTGGGCAGTATCTCCAGGTTACCTCATCCTAGGCCATGTGCTGGAGGTTTCATTCCACAAACTGCAGGCAGTGCGAGAGCCTTGCACCCTCGCTCTGCAACAGGGAGGGGCTTGCAGCATACCCTGGAGCTGCCCTCCCATGCCCACGCCCCTTCTTCCTGGTGGAGAGAACCTCGGCCCCTACCAGCTCAGAGATAAGTCCATGGTCTCCAGGAGCCCCTTCTGGAGAAAGGTTTTGGCAAAGGCATGGAGGCACCTTTGACCAAGGACTAAGGGGCAACTTTCCCTGCCCCCACACCTGGAGCCATGGCCCTGTCCCCGCTGAGCCCTGAGGATGGTGGGAGACCTCCAAAGGCAGGGCCCTGGCCCTGGGCAGAGCTGCTGAGGACCAGGGTCCCATCCCCATGCTCACGAGTGCACCCTGGCTGTCCTCTGACCCCACCCTTGCCGGAAGTGCCCCAGGAGCCTGCTGCTCTTTGCCAGGGCCCCAGGGGAGCTGCAGGTCCTGGGGGTAGTACCTGGCACCCTACATCACCCAGCAGCTGACCATTCCACACCAGATGGCCTGAGAGGTGCACTTCCTACAGGGGAGGGGTCTGGCAGGGTTGTAGCCATCCCCGGCTGTGCTGACTCTGTGCTGGTCCTGGTTTTGCATCATGCCTCCCTGTCATGGGGAAGCCGCCCTGCCCTGCTCTATTTTCCTGTGGTGCAGAGCTCCTGGGCTGGAGAGGCTTCCCCAAATGCAGCTTCTTCCTCTACTTACCTGGTGGCTGGGGTCTGGGGCTAATAGGAGCTCACTGGGGCTCACAGGGGGCCCTGCCCAGCTACCCTGCCATGTGGCCTTGGGGGCCCCAACCCTGAGGGTGAGGGCAGCAACCTGGGCCTGGGGGGTTTGTAGCTCCCCCTCCCCCTGAAGCTTCACTGGGGGCTCCTAGCCATGGCTTTGACATTCTAGGGCTCATCCCTGGATACTGGACACCTGCCTGTGTCTGTGTGAGGTGAGCACCCAGGCTTAGGGGTGGCTGCAGGGGGTCAGAGGGTGAACACCTGACAGTGGAACTGGGGTGGGACCTCCTCCCCATCCAGGCTGCATCTCCTGCCCCTTCTGTCCACTTGGGCCAGCTCAGGGTCTGGGTCAATCCAACCAAGCCCATGCTGGTGCCCTCTTAGGCCATGTGGGTTAGGAGGACACCACGTGGCTCAGGCCCGACCACTCTCAGAGCAGTCCCTGCCTTTGGCCTGTGGGTTGGCTCAAGATGGAGCATGTGGTCAGCCAGGTCCAGGAGACAAAGCCTTAGGAGGCTTCTGGAACCAGGTAAGGAGATGCTGTGTCCCTCACGGGGCTGCTAAGCTGAGGAAGCTGCAGCCCTGTCATAGAGGAGACTGCCTAAGAGTGAAGACTGCACAGTGGAGGCCAAGCCACAGGAGAGAGTCTCAATTCTGATGACATCACTTGAGCCCTTAGATCAAAAAGTGCCTGAATTCCATCCAGAGCTCTCCATTTCATGTGTCTCAACTGAAACAATTGTTTCACACACTCTGTGGCAGAGATACCAGTTCTCTCCCAGTAGCCATTCTCTCCTTTCATTACAGTAATATCCCCTCAGCTTTAGCAACACTCCAAGCCTCTGGCACAGCATCATGTTTCTCAGCCTCCACAGGGAGAGATGGCCTTGGCGCTAAGTTCTGGCAAATGAGCAGAAGCAGACATGCACCTCGATTTCCACCCTTTCTCCTCATTGCTGGCTGGAATGTTGCTGTGGGGCTGGACTCAAGCAGCTGTCTTGTGCTGTGAAGTAGGCATGTCATGTGTCTTGTGCTGTGAGGTAGGCATGTCACGTGTTACTATGTCACAGAAATGAGAGAGAAGAATAATGAGTCTTTCACATTTTTGGACCTGGATTACTTGTCTCTAGACTTCATCTTTGTGAGAGAGAAAAGTTTCCAGCTAAGCTAAGCTCCTGCGGAGCATGACTGTTAGATTCACAGCTGCACCTCATCCTAACCGATGTGGCTGCAGCATGTGCAGCTCCTCACCTCCCTGTTCTGTGCGGACTGGAGGCAGCAACCTCACACCTGAGAGAACAAGGTGCTTCTGAGAGTCACGTGGGGCTCGTCAAAGTGCAAAGGCAGATTCACAGATCTGGAGTGGGGCCCCAAACAGCCCCCAGGGCAGTGGGTGCTGCTGGCCTCTGCCCACACCTCAGACAGCAGGGGCTCCCAGCTCCCGCGCCTGCTGTGGCCCACCCAGGAAGGCTCCTGCCAAGCCCCTTCCCAGCAGGAGACATTCCCAAGAGGAGTTGAAGGGCCTTGACTGTAGCTGGTCTCCTGAGAGAGGGTTTTGCAATATCCCAAATCTTGAAGGCTGCAACATTGCTTTGCACCTAAAGCAACAGGTGATTCATTACCTCTTCTCACCTTGGTGCCCACTCCAATTGCCCTGGAACTGCAGTTCATGGCATGCCCTGCCTACAGTCCCAGACAGGAAACTCAGGGACCCAAGGAAGCCCCAGAGGACATGTTCAGATGCTGTTGTGCCTCCCCTGGCCTGGCAGCACTTGCTGCCATGTAAGGTTGGCTTCCGTCCTCCCTCTGACATGGTTAGGAATTGGAGGCTGCAGTTGGGGACCCTGATTTCACGTCCCTTATAACTGAGGTGCTTGAACTTCAAGATAGCAGGTCTGACGGGCTGACATGTGGGGATTCAGGCTATCTCCACCTCTCTGCATTCCCTTGGCTGCTGCAGTCTCTCACTGTATCCAGTCACTGATGTGAACATTTATCTTGTCAGGTCTAAGTACCTGGGCCTATCATGATTGGATGCAGACAGCTCAGGATGCATCTGGTTCCTGACCATCAGCTCCCTCCTCACACACCCACTGACATGTCCATCATAAGTGGGTGGTTATGAATGGATGGATGGGTGGGAGGATGGGTGGATGTGGGTCGATGGAGGGAGGTCAGGAGGAATGGAAGGAGGGAGGGAAGAATGGGGGATGGATGAGGTATAGATATAGGTAGATAGTTGGCTACTTGGGTGGATGGGTAGTTGGATGGGTGGGTGGATGGATGATTGATGTGGAATAGATGTGGGTGGATGGACAGCAGATGAATGGAGCAAGAGAGGGAAGAATGGACGGACAGCTGCCCTGAATGGGGTGATTCTTGGATCACCCCTCCCAGCCCTTTCCTCTATGGGCCCTTGGACAGATAAGCACCAGGCTGGCTCCAACCCAGCCTCATCAGACATCAGAAGAATCTCTGACAAAACAGGAAGAGGAAAGGGGCTGCCTGGGTGAGATGCTGCCGTCTCTACAGTTTTCCTAGGAAGAAGCCCTAGGGAGGATTTGAAAATAAAACCACAAGTACTGGTGCTCCTGAGGGCTACAGAAATACACAGGTTCTACAGTCATGGCAGATGGCTCTGCGGTTCAGCTTTGTCAGTGGGCTCTACTTTATAATTTGTGTTCCTGAGTGTGGTGGAGCTGGACTCAGATGTGAACTTTCTACATATGCCTCTTCTGTCACTTTTACTGAATGAGTAGTTGGTGCTGGGGTTGGTGTATACCGAGGAGACCTGAATCTCTGGACTGGCCATTTGTCAGCTGGTCCTGAGCCTCAGCATAGTGGCAGCTCCTACTCTCCATTTTTTTTGGACTTGCACAGGTTGGCTAACAGGGAGGTGAAGAAGGTCAACTCCCACACCAGGGAACCGAGAGTGCCTACAACTGCAAGCAGCAGAATCATTTCCATCAGCCATGTGAGATCTAAGCCCCGTCTCGATATAGAGGTGGAGTGGACATCACCAACCCAGGGTCCACAGGACTAGATTTGGACTAGAGTGAAATTACTGGTGTTCTACTATAGAAATATTGTGACTAGTAATGGAAGAAACTGTAGCACTGATCTGGAGAAAGTGGCCAAGGCAGTTGCTGAGGGCAGGGAGAGGAAAGAAGAGATGAGATGTGGGGGCAATTTTAGGACTTGGAGTAGCCTTAAATGATATTGCAGGGACAAATGCTGGATGTTATATATCCTGCCACAACCCACAGAATGTACTGGGGGAGAATGTAAACTACAATTTAAACTAAAATCCATGTGGTACAGCAGTGCTCCGAAATGTATTCACCAAATTCAATGAATGTGCAACAATAATGAAAGTGATTGTTGATGAGAGAAGAGTGGGAGTATGGGGTGTGGGGTATGTGGGAACTATATATCTATATACACACACACACACATACACATACACTCATATATACTCATATATATATAGTTAATACTTTTTATTTTATTTTATTTTCTCTATTTAAAAAAAAATGTTACATTAACAAAATAATAAGAGGTCCCCATATACCCCCACCCCCGTCATCCCACTCCTCCCACATAAACAACCTCTTTCATCATCGTGGGACATTCATTGCATTTGGTGCAGCCCTGCTGCACCACATGGATAATGGTTCACATTGTAGTTTACACTCTCCCCCAGTCCATCCATTAGGCCATTGCTGGACATACATTGTCCAGCATCTATCCCTGCATTACTACCCAAGACAACTACAATTCCTGAAAATGCCCCACATCATATCCAGCTAAAAGTATAAAACTTATGCTCCATTTAGAAATATATATATATTTAATCACAGGTAAAAATTTAGACTCTGAACAAGCAAGAATATTCTTGGTTGTCCTATGTCCAAACATTGCTTTTCAACCTCATTTATGTTTTCTACTACCTGTGTACTTATTAATAACTCTGTGTATATTTTTGTTGTTAGGTAGTAGGGTTTGCAGAACCCTGTGAATGATACCTTTGGTAAAGACTGTTTACAAAGCAGAATATAGCAAGAGAAAGATATAAAATCATTTAATGATCTTTCAACTATAATTTGACTTTGCCAGTATTCGTGCATCGAATTGCACATTTTCACAAATGTTGATCAATATTTCTAGGTCCAAATGTCACAATTTTTTCCCACAAGGAAGCTGGACGCAAAATTAGGGCATTCTGTCCTTGGCTAAAAAGTTCTTTTTTGCATGAGAGTTTTGATTATGATTAAAAAGCATAATGATCATCATAGAGATACATTTTTAGGGAGCAAGAAATATTTCTTATCTAAAAGAAATGAATTTATCTACTTAGAAAAATATGAGTAATATTTTGGAAAAGTAAGTTGCTTTTTAAATCCAACTTTTAAAAAAATGCAAAACCTCGAATCTACGTGTATTCCACTGAGCCAGTCTTATCTTGTACTTACTGTGTGACAAACACTGTGCCCAAATGGAGCCATTGACAGTCTCACAAGAATCGCACTCAGTGTGAATCAAGCAAGGAGCAATTGGGATACAGATATTTTTCTTTCTTCTTTGAATTCTTGCTTCCCTTTATGGATTTGTTTTTTTATTATGCGAGGGCCATTTCTGATAAAGTTATGGAATTAAAAATGGGAGAATGATTACTCGTAATAAATCAAAGTAAAACAACCTCCCTTTCTAAAATAGAAAACAAAAAGCAACAATATTTGTCCTAAGATACTGTGGTTCCAAAGCATTCTTTGTGTTTTAAATATATCTCATTTTATTAAACAAAAATGTAGTGAATATAATTCTGAGAGCCCTTCTTCCCATGTCTCTAGTAATTGCCTGTGCATAACCTCTGTTCTTGTCATTGTGTTATCTTGTTTACCTCAGACTTAAGAATGTGTTTCAATGACAGAAGAGCCAGGAAACAACTGATGTAGGAAATATTAAAGAAGTTCAAGAGAAGAAGTGAAAAGTCATTGATGAGCAGGAAGACAAGTTGTTTCTGGGTATCTATTATAAGGGATAGCCATATAAAAAGATGATATTCTTTTATAATTGGAAATTGTGAACAGGTGAAGATGATAAAAAACATACTTAAGAATAATATGATTTGGGTGTAAACTAGGAAATTATTAATGGTTAAGTGGATAAAATGCTTGAAAGATACATTACTAAAAGCTATACTAAAAAATAAAAATAAAAGTTGAACCAGGCTATTTCAAGGTCCCTTCGCATCATGTGATTCTCTTTCAACAGAATCCACCAACTGTGCGAAATCCTTGTGATTTATCACTGAAAACATTTCCGAGTGTTCTAAATTTAGAAAATTAATGAATTTGCTTCCAAGGTCTAGATCAAAGTAGTTATGAGGTGCTGATTAACTAAATATTGGTACTCACATTCAAGATATTTAAATGTATGCTTCCTGACCTGTTATTACAGCCTCTACACAGGGCTCCGTTTTCTTTATACCTATAAAGACATTTTCTAAAAAAGACACAGCCCTAATTTTACTGAGCAGTCTCAGCAATGGCCCTTATAAGTCATACCTGAAGGTTATGACAGCATGATTCCCACACTATCCTGGAAAGTCAGTCCATTAGCCCAGAAATAGTATTTGGTTTAAATTGTGAGCTCTGTTAGTACAAGGATAATGTCTATTTCTTTAATGCTCTATTCATGGTATCTAGTGCAGTGCCTGGTAAATAATATAAAAATATTTACTGAGGGAATGAATTCAAATCCTCTGAGTTACTACTCTGAGCCAAGAAAATTTTAAAGAAATATGATTATATAATGTAGAAAAAATTATCAGGAAATTTTATTCAAGGAATGTTTCTGCCAGTAGGAAAATGAGTGATGCCAGCTTTCCTGTCTTTAGTTTCTTCATCTATAAAATATAGTAAAATGGAATAGAGAATTTGAGTATTTCTTCCAAAACAAACCATCTGAATGTTTCTAATCATAATTAAAGAGCAGCAAGATGATGACCAAAAGGGCAGAGATCAGGATTAACAGGTAGAACTCTGCTCCCAGGACATATTCAGACAAAGTGTCATGATCATGGATCATCCACCAGCAGGACAAACTTTCTCTATTCTAGCAGCTCAACTTGAGCAAAAGCATGGAAGGGTCAAAAAACACCAACAGCAAAAGCCTTAAATAATCAGCAGCTGAATGCAAGGCTATTTCCACATGAGTAGAGTGACAAAGATATAGCAAGTCATTAGCATTTCTGTGTGATCCACACATGGATTGCAATATTACCGCTGGGCCTTCTGAAGACACATCCAAAGAGCAAGATAAGATTTGTTGTTTAAGTCTGTAATATTAATATGGAAGAAAATTGATAAAAAGTGAAAATAAAATGGGATGTGAAATCATTTTTCAATCTTTCAAGTTGTCTACTGAGGTTGTCAGCAAGACTTCTTTCTTTCACACTGACAAATTTGTCAATTTTCAGAGAAAAATTCACTGTAATGTGCGTATCTTAAATTATTTACAGATTAATTGTAGTAAAGAGAAGTTGAGACTTATGTAAAGAGAACACAAATTTTAATTCTTAAGATCTTTTTACTTTACAGGTTTAATTAAATAATTGCATCACTATTTTCTTTTATTTTTTTTTAAGATTTATTTATTTATTTATTTATTTATTTATTTATTTCTCTCCTCACCCCCCCACCCCCACTCCGGTTGTCTGTCCTCTGTGTCTATTTGCTGCATCTTCTTTGTCCGCCTCTGTTGTCCTCAGCGGCACGAGTTTCTGTGTTTCTTTTGGTTGCGTCATCTTGTTGTGTCAGCTCTCTGTGTGTGCAGCACCATTCCTGGGCAGGCTGCACTTTCTTTGGCGCTGGGAGGCTCTCCTTAGCGGGTGCACTGCTTGCACATGGGGCTCCCCTACGCGGGGGACACCCCCGCATGGCAGGGCACTCCCTGCGCACATCAGCACTGCACATGGGCCAGCTGCACACGGGTCAAGGAGGCCCGGGGTTTGAGCCGCGGACCTCCCATGTAGTAGACAGACGCCCTAACCCCTGGGCCAAGTCCGCCGCCTTATTTTCTTTTCATATGTGCATACCTCCTTATCCTTTGCAAATTTGGGGGATTAACCATGCACCAAAATCTTATCTCATCCAAATCCCCATGTCTCATTTGAGAAATTGTGCTACCAAACTGTTATAGCACAATTTGAAGGAAAGCTGATAAAAGAGTACATTGAAATGTGACAGTTTAAGAAACAACATGAATCTAAAGTTTTTCTTAGAGACTTTGTCCAGAATAAATGTTTTGATTTCAATTTTAAAGCATTCACTTTGGATAAAGTTTCTTTAACAACACTCTCTCTCTGTCTGTCTCTCTATCTCTAACTCTGTCTCTGTCTCTGTCTTTGTCTCTCTCTCTCTCCTTTCTCATCCTGTGTCTGTTGATGCCTGGCAAATTTTCTGCCTTAAAAGGCAGGATAAAATCTCAGCTGCAGTATTTCCCAGCAACCTGACTTTCAGGCCAATTCTCCTTCACACACATCACTTTCCTGTGACAAACCGTCCACCCAGATTGTTTACGCAAACATCTTCTTCCTAATTTAGGGCTTTCAGGTATGTAACACATGAAATATTGCCATCTTTGGTAAGAAACCCTACAGCAAGAGGACACTAATCAAGTTAGCAGAAATGAAGCCTCATGTTTGATCACATATATTCGAAGCATGGCCTAATTAGGAAGCATACGATTATCCCTGACTGGTAGTTTGTATCTGTGCGTTGTTTTGACCACAAAGTAAGCATGATTGGTTCTAATTTGTTGAATTTATCTCAGTGAGAGATTTCATAATATTCTATAGTTTGATGAATTAATTTACTTAACATGACAGTGTTAATAGGTCTGATTAGAATGATGAAATTATAATGGGCTATGAGATCCAGAAGAATTTGAAAATTAACTAGCTCTTCTCTCTTCACTAATAAGTCAATTTCCTTTTTCATTAAATTGTATGCCATGGGGAAATAAAAATACTTTCATAGAAAATGTTATTATCCTCTCCCTTTATTTACAATCCATTATAATTGGGTTGTCACTCAAAATATAGAAATCAGTGTTTTGAATTTTTTCACTGAAATTTGGTCTACAACTTATCAATAGCAATGTTTTTCATAAAATCTATCTCCTTTGGTGACACTATCCTTGTCAATGAATATTTGAAAGATATTCAAATACCTTACACAGTGAAATAATGTGGGACAATTTTGGCCATTTTCATTTTGATACAGGCTTTATTTCAGTTTTACAGCAAAATATGTATCTATTAGCTTTGATATCCAATCTGTTTATTATGCATTATAGCATTATAAGAATAAATATTTTTAATAAACACAGTATCTAAGAAATTCTGCTTGATATGCATTTACATGTGTGGGTTATGCCCACCTGATCATTGGTGCATTCTTAGGTACCCATACTACCACCAATTAAGTGTGGAGGGAAATTTTACACCACATCCCTTGAGAGAATTGGTGGCTCCCAAGGGGTTAGGGCAGTCTAGTATGTCAAGCCCTCAGCAATGTTAAAAGTATCTATAAATCTGGTCCCTCAAGCAGTGAAGATTGATTGTCACTGTGGGTTC
This sequence comes from Dasypus novemcinctus, assembly GCF_030445035.2. Taxonomy (NCBI): domain Eukaryota; kingdom Metazoa; phylum Chordata; class Mammalia; order Cingulata; family Dasypodidae; genus Dasypus; species Dasypus novemcinctus. Next base: position 55,369,399 of record NC_080691.1, on the reverse strand, counting down.
TGAGGGGGGGGGGAGAGAGTATAGAATACATGGAAGCAGGGTAACTGGGGGGTAATGGAAGTGCTACACAAGATCATGTAACAGTGGATATAGGACATGTTAACGTACACCAAAAATGTATTAAATTCTATAAGCTAAAATGTAAACCATAATGTAAAACATAAAGAAACTAAAAATTTAGAAATTTGTACATTCTAAAATATAAACCATAATGTAAACCAAAATGGAACCATGTTTGAAAGCTATATTTCAAAATCTGTACACCAGCTGCAGGAAATGTAACAGGAACATGTAAAAAAGTTATAGTTGACATCGTAATTTACACTCTCCCCCAGTCCATTCAGTGGGTTATGGCAGGATTTATAATGTCCTGCACCTGTCCCTGCATTATCATTCAGGACATCTCCAAGGTCCAAAATGCCCCCATACCACACTTTTTCCCTCTCACTGCCCTCAGCAACTCCCATTGCCACTGTCTCCACATCGATGATTCAATTTCTACCATTGCTAGAGCCAAAGTAATTCTATAATAAAATACCAGTAAGTCCTCTCTAATTCATATTTTATTCCTCCATCCTGAGGACACTGGTATGGTGATGTCCACTCCACCTCTATATCGAGAGGAGGCTTAGATCCTGCATTGATGATGGATGGGATTCTCCTCCCTGCAGTTGTAAAGTTTCTCAGTTCCCTGGTGTGGTGGTTGACCATTCTCAACTCCCTGTTAACTGACCTCGGTAAGTCCAAGGAGCTGGACAGTAGGTTTTGCAACTCTGCTGAGGCTCAGGGCCGAGCTTGCACATGGACAGTCCCGAAGTTCTAGTCTCCTGAGCATATTCCAACCCCAGTGCTAACCAGAGAGAACCAGCATGTATTAATGGCTTCTAAGGAATATCTAATGATGGTTCGGGATAATTTTACTCCCATAAACAGCTAGCTCCTACTGCAGATATTCAACTATAAGTAATAAACCAAAAAATGTTTAAGATATCCTTCCTTTACATTCCAATCTTTCTGTTGCCTAAGTTATATTTATTTCTCACAATTTTACCCACACCCATTCCAGGTTTCAAATTATTAAATAAAATCATTTTTTTTCATCCTTCCTTCTTAGACAAGAATTACTGATGTTTAAGGAAGAAAGTACATCTGCAAATATTAAGATTCCTGAGTTTTAGCTCCTTAGAAGTTTTTGAATGTCCAAGAGTACATCAGACACTGGAGCAGTGTGGGAGAGTGCTTAAGGATCATTTCACCACAGAGCAAACCTGCCCTCCAGGGCAAACCTGTCAATGGCTACCATCTCTCCCAGAAGTCACCCCCTTCAGTGACAGATCCCCCAAGTGGACACAGCAGCTCCAGGCAAAAAGGGGGGCTGTATTTCTTACTGCAATCGCCCCTGGGGATCTTGGCCAAATGTACCTGAAAGCATCAGTACCCAGGACCCCCCAGTCCCTGATTAGATGGCCTTCCTGCCTTGTCCACTCCCCTGCTCTCCAGGCCCCTCCCAGATCTCCACCACTTGGTCCATCACTCCCTCTCCCCATGCGCCACCTGCTCCCTCCATTCCCCCTTTGCTCCCTGTTACTGCTTGTCTTTGCCAGTATCTGTCTCCCTGCTTCCGTGTCGCTCTTCCTCCCACTTCCCCCTCTCTCTCTCTGTCCAGTTTCATTGCCCTTGTTTCTCACCAACTCTAACTCTTCCTCTATATTTCTGTCTCTTTCTGATTCTCTCTCCCTATTACATCTCTGGGTCCTTCTCCTGGACTGTCATGGCCTCTCCATCTCTGCCTCCATTTCTCTCCTTTTTCTCTGTTTCTTTTCCTTTTTTTTCTTTTTTGAGAGTTATTTATTGCTTTTAATTATACTTTTTAATATTGAGATAATTGTAGATGCACATGCAATTATAAGAAATAATATACAAATATTTATTATTCCTTGTTCTCCTTACCCAGTTTCCCTTAATGCTAACATCTTGCAAAACTGCAAAACAATATCACAACCAGGATATTGGCAATGATGTAGCCAAGATATAGAACACTCCCATCACCACAAGCATCCCCCATATTGCCCTTTTTTCAGCCATTCCCTCTTCCCTTCCATCTCAATCCCCCCACCCCCCTTAACTGCTGACAAACACTAATCTGTTCTCCATAACTATCATTTGTTCATTTCAACAATGTTGTATAAATGGGACCCAACACTATATAACAGGAACCAGCTTTTTTCACTCAGTATAATTCTCTGTAGATTCATCCAGGTTGTTGTATCGACACTCCATTCCTTTTTATTGCTGAGTAGAATTCCATGGTGTTTTAGTTTGCTAAAGGCTGCCAGTGTAAAATACCAGAAATAGCTTGGCTTTTATAATGGGAATTTATTAGGGTAAAAATTTACAGTTCTGAGGCTGTGCAAGTGTCCAAATCAAGGCATCATTAAAGATGCTGTCTTACCAAAGGTCGGCCAGTGGCAAGGCAAAATGGTGACCAGTCTCTGCCGTGTCTCTGCCTTGCCCCCCAGACTCCCTTTCTATCTGAGCTCAGCTATGGGTGATCAAGCACTTGACCCACCTCCCCACTTTCCTCTAGAACTCTTGCTTCAGCTTCAGGCTGCTTTGCTGATTCGTCTCTGGCCTCTCTCTCAGCCTCTTGGGATTGCTCTGCCTTTCTGAGGCTGCAGACAATCTTTGAATCCTCTCTCACATGGCAGGGTAAAATGGCAGCTTTTCCTCTCCTCTCTCCTCTGTTTATATAGGACTCAAGTATAAGATTAAAATTCAGCCTAGGTCCTACAATCTAAGTCCTTAACTAAAGCAATATAATCAAAAGTGATCAAAGGTTCGGTTAACTGAATCTAATAAAAAAGCTCCCATATAAATAGGTTAACATGCACAGGAATGTGTTAGCTTAAGAATATACTTTTCTGGGGTTCACAAAAGATTAGCACACATGGTACAGATATACTAGAGTTTATTTAACCACCTGCATTTGGCTTTTAGAAACAAAGCTACTATAAACAACTGTGTACAGGTGTTTGGGTGAAACATAGCTTCCATTTCTCTGGGATTAATGCCCAGGACTAAAGTGTATGCTAAGTGCATGTTCTGTTTTAAAGAAACTGCCAGACTTTTCCAGAGTGGTCATATCATTTTACATTCCTGCCAGCAGTTTAAGAGTGATCCATAAATTGAGTAGAATTTGGGAAAAAAAAAAAAAAAAGAGTGATCCAGTTTGTCTGCACCCTCACCAGTATTTGGTATTGATACTATTTTATATTTAGCTATTCTGACAGGTTTGTAGTGATACTGCTTTGTAGTTTTAATTTGCATTCCCCTAATGACTAGTGATAATAAACCTCTCTTAGGTGCTTACTTGCTCCCATTTGGTGAAATGTCTCTTCATGTCTCTGCACATTTCCTAATTGATTTTTTTTTTGTTTTTTGGGTTTTTTTTGGTTGTTGTTTTCCTTTGTTTTTACTGTTAACTTTTGAGAGTTCTCTATTCTAAATACTAATCCTTTATAGCACTTGAGGATGTTCACTTCCATTTTCTTGTTTGGTTATGTCAACTTTTTTTTTTTTTTAATTGAAGTATATCAGTCATACACGAACACACATAAACGATAAGTGTATAGTAAGGATTGTGAACTTACAAAATAAACATACATGACATCACACAGGGGTCTCATATATCACCCCTCCACCAACTCTTTGCATTGGTGTGAAACATTTGTTACAAACTATGCAAGAGCATTGTCAAAACATTACTACCAACTATATGCCTTAGCTTACATTTGGTGTATTTTTCCCCCACCCATACTTTTTTTAAAATGTATTTTGTTACAGATACTGTGAACTTGCAAAACAATCATACAGATGTGTAGATTTCCCATACAACTCCACAACCAGATGGAATATTTGTTACCGGTTATGAGATAATATCATCAGACTATTACTACCAATCATGGTCCATAGCATACATTTGCACACTTTGTTCATACACCTCTATTATCATCACAGTATAGCTTGGCATTAATGCAAGAATATTATAGTATTGCTGGTAACCACAGTCTATAGATCACACCAATTGTAGTTTTCCCCTGTTTCTCCATAATCCCATCACCCTGCAATAGTGATGTACATCTTCTCTCGCTCAAAGGACTCTTGCATTTGTACCCTTAACCACAATTCTCAACTACCTGTTGGTTCACTGTGTTATTCAGTCCCTCAGTTATTCTTTAGCTTACTTTCTCTTGACATTTTCTTCCCCAGACTACCTTTCACTCTCTCTGTCCAACTCTGGATCTCTATGTGTGTGCATGCGAGTCTCCCTTCCTCTCTCCCAAGCTACTCCTTCTCTTTGGCTCTATCCATTTCCTCCCAACTCTGTCTCCCTGACTCTCTCTTGTGTTCTCTCATCCTACCTTTCTTTCTCTTTCCCCCTTCTGTACCTCTGTTTCTTTCTTCCTCCTCACCTCAATATCCATGTATTTTTCTTCCTCACCTTTGTCTTTCTCTCTCTGCCTCTCCCTGGCTCAATCCCTGAGGCCCTCTGTTTCTGTTTAGTCCAGAAGTCATGGGCATCTCGTATCCCAGCCCTTGGCCAAGGCCCTGCTCACAGCAGAGGCAGCTCCAGATGTCTGCTCCTGCCTAGTTATGGACCCCCTGCTGTTGGCAGCCTCTCCTGGAGCAGCCTGTGGATATCCAGGCCTAGAAGCCTTAGTGTCTCACCCTGGAACCCAGGTAGCTGGCAAATGGGACCTCCCACAACTGGCAGGAGGGAGGGCCCTGTGGGTTCCCAGGGCTGCTGGGACAGAATGCAATGAATTGTAGAACTTGGAGAGGAGCCAGACTTTTTTCACCCAGCTCACTCTCCATGGGAAGGGATCACTACCACTGACTTTTGCTCTGTCCATCCCTCAAAAAGGAAATTATAGGCAGATTGTAGGAGCTTGTGGAACTTGACAAGAAAACTCTACTTCCAGCTCAGCTGCTATTAAGGCTTTTTAAACTGGTGCTACTGATGGCAGCTGGCACAGGGCTTCAAGGTACTAACAAGGGCCTGGACCACCATGGTGTCTCCTCACTGGTTTCATTTGGCCCACTTCTGTTCCCTCACACATCCCCCACCACAGAAATTGGCCCTCCAGACTCAATACTTGTCTGTCTGCCTTATCATCTAGCACACCCATAACTGGCAGTCACTGGGGCTCAGTGACTATGTACTGAAAGATTTCAAACCACCACCTCCCAGAGCAGGACACTGATATTTCCTCCACCCTAGAAAGCTTCCTTGGGACCCTCCCAGTCAGTAAAGCCCTAAAGTGTATCCTTGCTTCTTCTTCATCACCTTGGTGTTGGCTTTTTTCCTACTATGAAAATGTTACCCCCCCCCTTGGGGATGTGGTGCCTGGGGGTGTGGTGGTTGGTCCTTTGGAAGCAGATGCTGATGGGGGCATAGGATAACAAAAAGAGGTTTATTAGGAAAACACCTAGGAAAGATGAAGGAGGGCAGGAGTAGGATGGGGACAGGGAAAGCCTTCAGAACATGTGGCAGATCTCACACTTTTCTAACTTTCTAATGGCCTCAGCCTGCTGGCCACTGCTGAGGGTCCTCTTCAAGTGTCAATAGAGTTGTCCTGTAAGGCAAAAGGAACCAGGTTATTTCAATTTGATCTCATTTTTCCTTTATATATTTCGTCTTCTACAATATGACTGTGACCCCTGGAAGAATATTTTTTGATCTTTATTTTTTTTTTAGTGTTACTTTAAAAACATATGAGGTCCTCTTATACCCCCCATCCCCCTCACCCCACTCCTCCCCCCATAACAACAACCTCCTCCATCATCATGAGACATTCATTGCATTTGGTGAATACATCTCTGAGCACCGCTGCACCTGATGGTCAATGGTCCACATCATAGCCATGTGGTGGACATAGCCAGTGGGCCATGGGAGGACATACAATGTCCAGTAACTGTCCCTGCAGCACCACACAGGACAATTCCAAGTCCCGAAAATGCCCCCACATCTCATCTCTTCCTCCCACTCCCTACCCTCAGCAGCCACCATGGCCAATTTCTCCACACCAATGCCACATTTTCTTCGATTACTTATCACAATATTTCATGAATAGAATATCACTAAGTCCACTCTAATCCATTCTCTATTCCTCCATCCTGTGGATCTTAGAATGGCCGTGTCCACTCCACATCTATATCAAGAGGGAGCTTAGATTTCACATGGATACTGGATGCAAATCTGCTTTCAGTTGTAGGCACTCTTGGCTCCCTGGTGTGGTAGTTGACCATCTTCACCACCATGTTAGCTGAGTAGGGTAAGTCCAATAAACCAGAGTGTAGGAGTTGCAAAACTGTTGAGGCTCAGGGCCTGGCTATCACATGGTCAGTCCAGAGATTCAGGTCCCCTGGATATACATTAAACCCCAGCACCTGGATGAATATTTTAGTGTGTTCTGCAGCTGTGGGTCTATATGTAATGCAACAACCTTGACCACATCTCAGATGGGGGCTCTGAATTTAACCGTGTGCACATTTTCTTTTTTATCTGGTAGGAGCTGACTTTTAATACAACACAGACTCTGCATTATCTTTTGAAATGGGGATTGTGAGTCTCTGGGTCCAGACTCTATCTAGCCATAGGTTAGTGTAAAGTAATGTAATGTCACAAAGTTTGTGTGCAAATGTTTTCAATTAAACTACAAGAAGGGTGAAGGTTCAACATGGGCCAGATATTCTGCAAGACTTTCTCTTCATGGACTTTATCACTTCATCCTCAAAACAGACCTTATAAAACCAATATTATCCCTGTCTCATACGTGACAAAACTTAGCCTCAGAGTCCACACACCAAGAGAGTTGGAATTAGGAGCTGAGGCACAGGAACACAGGCAAAGGATCAGGCTACAGAATGATATGTTTGTGGATGTGAAACTGGAACCCAGGGATGGGCACCAAGTGGCTGCAGGGGACATGGTGCTGGAGGTCCAGCTGGGGACCATGAGTGCTCCAGGGAGAGTCTCTCTCATTCTGTAGGCCAACGCAGTGCTCCCGTGAACCAGGTCAAGCCTTCACTTTGTTTCATTGGGGTGTAGTAAATGTCCCACCCTTACTTGGGATTTGTTCATGCAGATCCAGAACCTTCACAATTCAAAAGGAAAAAAAAAATCATCTGCATTTCAAATTACGGAGTAGGACTTTATGACAACAAGGACATTTTGATCAAGATCATTCCCCTCTTGTGCCACCTGAACACCCTTGCTAGCAGCTCTGCCTGGACCTCAGATTTGCTGTCAAACTGTTGGCTTAAGGAGGTGCACCAAAAGGAATGGCTTTCCAGGTTCATCTATTTGAATGCAAAAAACATTCTTCTGGCACCAGTCTAACTCTTTCATCTCTTCAAAATCTTCCCACTTGAAATGGACTTGGCCCAGTGGTTAAGGCATCTGTCTACCATATGGGAGGTCCGTGGTTCAAACCCCAGGCCTCCTTGACCCATGTGGAGCTGGCCCATGTGCAGTGCTCATGTGCACAAGGAGTGCCGTGCCACACAGGGGTCTCCCCCGCGCTGGGGAACCCCATGTGCAAGGAGTGAACCCCATGTGCAAGGAGTGTGCCCCATAAGGAGAGCCGCCCAGTGTGAAAGAATGTACAGCCTGCCAAGAATGGTGCCACCCACACGGAGAGCTGACACAACAAGATGACACAACAAAAAAGAAACACAGATTCCCATGCCGCTGACAACAGCAGAAGCAGGCAAAGAAGAAAGATGCAGTAAATAGACAAGAGAACAGACAACTGGGGTAGGGGGAGGGAAATAAATAAATAAAATAAATCTTAAAAAAAAAATCCTCCCACTTACTTTAGAGGCAATTCCCATCTCCCACTTTTGCACTCCAGGACCCTCCACTGTTGCTTCTGTTATGGGCAATCACATGTTCTGTGGCAAGTCATGGCAGTGCCACTCTCCTGTGGGGTATCTTAAGCTCTTAGAGTTAAGGGTGTCTTAGCCCTCACAGAGCTGCGCACAAGGCCATGGCTCCATACACAGCTGCAGGACTGATATTTCTGGCTCTCTATAATCAACCTTCTTCCTTGTCTCTGAGGGACAGCTACTGTGGGGAGATGATGCAGCCCATGATGTGTCCTAAAACACTTGAGGAGGCTTACAATGTCCTCAACCAGGGTGACCCTTGCATTGGGCAACCCAACTAGCAATTCTGACCTTTGCTGCAAAGAATTCATACTCTTTAATTCCTCTTACCAAATGGTGAGGGGTGGGGTGGTGGGGGAGGTCCGAGAGGCCCCCAGGGTGGAGGAGGTGGCCAGCATCTCAACATTGCTAGTGGTGGGCCCCTCACAGGGTGGTGCATGAAGAGCAGTCCTCGGAAAGGAGGGGGCCCCCTTGCAGCCATATTAACCTGCAGAGCAGAAGGATGTGAAGTTTTGAAATACACTCATGTGTCAGACAAAACACCAACACCAATCAAAACTGAAATCCAGTGAAGCAGGGCACCTTCCCCTCGGCCAGGTTTCCATAGAACATCAGTGCCAGGAAACTGGAACCCCCCACACTCAGTCCCATGAACAGCTTAGAGCCAGGGGGCTAAAGGGTGCCAGGGGAGAGAGGGATCTGTCCCAAAGGATTAACAGAGGTCATTCCAAATGAAGAAAAAAGTATAATCCAGGCAGATAGGTGTCTATTTCCAGGGCCCTTCAGCAATAGCACAGAAGCTTACTTTTTGCATATTGGTAACAGAAAGAATGAGAGGGGATGAGAGGTCCATTCTCTACATAGGGAATGAAAGCTACTCTTCAGATCCTTCCAAAGGCCTCTCATGTCTCACCTTCGATTTTAGAACTCTTGCTCTAATAATGACTGAAATGACAAATGCAAAACTATGTGAATATACCAAATACCATTGACTGTATACTTTGGTTGGGTTTATGCTTTATTAATATGTATCAATAAAATTGATTTGTTTAAAAAAAAAGTTAAAACTGACCATCCTGCTCTAAATCAAAGGGAATAAGGTCTCTGAGAGGAAGAGGCAGAGCTATGTAAATACCAGGTCTGCCTGCCGACCTCTGCCTGCCTCCTGGACAGAGGGGTCTTCTACTCTCTGGAGCAGCTGCCAAGTGGCACAGAGATCTTTGGGGAGATCATATTCCTTGAGTCCTACAGGGGACCTGGGACAGTGTTTTCAGACAGAAACATTACCTATGAAAGTTAGAGCTGCTCAGCTATAATATCTATCTAAATTCACAGGTAATCCTGTATGTTAAGTACATTGTGAGATGCAGATGAATTTCATTCTATGGAAAACTGTGGTGGGAAATCTCCATAACAGAAATAAGTGTACTTTGACTTCAAGATTGACAAACCTCATGAGGTATGTTCAGAGGACTGACCAGCTCTAACAGTTGCACAGGCCACATGAGAACCCCATCAGGTGAACGTCCCATAAGGCCTTTGATAGCAATGAGCCCACCAGGTCGTGGCTACATTTCACCTCTATTTCATTCCAACTAGACACTTCTACTAAAGTATACTGATAATTCAGATAATTTTTACTGAGGGTGTAAGTGCAGAGATTCTGTAATAGGACATTTCCAAACACAGGTGGGGCGAAGATAAATTATAAAATTTCAAATGAATTCCCTTTTGTCTAAGTGCACTCAAAATTGCCTGAAGCACACAATATAAAATCAGAGGGTGACTTTTCACGTTTCTTGAGGATGACAGCACAGGTTATAAACAGGTAATCAACTAATCCAAAATGAGAGAAGGCATAAATAACAACAACAAAAACACATTCAGTGGGAGCACATATGGTTCAGTGGCTGAGCACCACCTTTGCATGTATGAGGTCCCAGAGTCAATCCCTGGTACCTCCTTAAAAAAAAAAAAGCCTATTTCAGTAATCCAGGGACAAAATTAAATAAACCACTGGGACCCCTGGAGTCCCTGAGAACCAAAAGACCTGTGCTCTCCTACCTCTTTGAACTCTCTTGAGTTTCCTCTTAATACCTTTTGAAACCCTACCAAGCTAACTGGCTAGCCAACCAAGCTCCTAGTTCCTAGTTCCTTATGTTTGACCCAATAAAAAATAAAGGCCATCTGCTCCAAACCAGCCTCTATAGGAAGGCAAACCCTCATCCAATAAATAGAAGCCAAGCAAATTTCCTTTTTATATCTATAAAAATCACCTGCTGTCCCTAGAAACCCGAAGCTACTTCCATTCTTGGAAGTGATCTGGCTTCTTTTGCTGCAGCAAAACTTTGTGGTGTCCCTAACAAAATGCTGTAGTCTGCAAACTCCATGTAGAATTGTCTTTGGACACCAGCAAGTAAAGGAGACCCATAACAAATCAACTGCACTGTGGTGGTCTGGAGCTAAGTAACCCCAGGAAAGACATGTTATTAAACTTAATCCATCCCTGTGGGTGTGAACCCATTGTAAGTAGGACCTTTGGATAAGGTTATTTCAGTTAAGCTGTGGTCAACTTCAGAGAGGATGGGTCTTAATCTTATTATTGGAGTCCATTAAAAAATAGAATGAAATTCAGACAGAAAGACACAAAAGGAGTGGCCAGAAGCAGAAAGTCAGCAGAACTAGGAAGAGATGGGAGAGGCCTAGAGAGGCAGTCATGCACATTGACAGAATAGCCAAGACCAAGGATGTCTTTGGGAAGTAAGCACCACCTTGATGATACCTTCATTTGGACTTCTAGCCTCAAAACCATAAGCCAATAAATTCCCATTGCTTAAGTCAATCTATTGCAGATATTGGCTTTGGCAGCCAGAAAACAAAAACATGGACAGGAGATGTAAAGTAGTGGAGAGAAGGGTTTCTCTCTTCCTGTTCCTTCCAGAAAGAGCAAGCACACATACCCTTCAGTCCTCAGCCCTAAGGACTCACAGCTTCTGGAGGTGTTGCAAAAGGTGATCTCCTGGAGCTGGCATTGCCCTCAGGCCTCTGTGGAGGAGTTTGCTATTTGAAAAGGAAATGAGACGGATCAGTGACCACACCAACATGAGGCCAGAGAGGATTTGTATTAAGTGATAACTTTTCCTTAAATAGCTGCTTTCCATTGAAAGCGAGGCAGTACATACCTTGCCCTCCTCTGTCCATGCAGCAGGGAATGAGCTTCCAGAGCTGTTGCCATAGGGGAGCTGCACCAGGTCCTGGATCTATGAAGACAGGAGAACTGCTGGGGGTTTCTTCAGATTTGCATATTGGGTGGGGAAGAATAGCAAACCCTTCACTGCCTTCCTGCCATCTCTAGCTCTTTAACCCACTTAGGTCCCTCACCAGAAGCACAGAGTTTTCCAGATGCTCAGATAATCCTGAGGAAAGCAGGGGGTGGGGGGTGTCCCCTAACCCTTGAATAGGACATGAGGGAGCTCTGGCTGCAGGTGCAGGTGTTTTCTTAAAGGCTCAAGGAATTGTGGACAGGTCAGGGCTCAGACTAGCTGGACAGCAGCATGAAAACCAGGGGTCTCCTGAGAGACACAGGGGAAATCAAAGTCTAAATCAAGAGTAGAAATCAGAAGAGACTTGGATGGGAAGAATATCAACAAACCGTACACATTAAGAGCACAGCTCCTGCTCTTCAAGCCTTGACATTTATATCTTGATAATGAAGAAGAGAAAGAACTATAAGGGTATTAATAGTAAAGTGTGAGGGTTACATTTATTAGGTGAGAGAAGCAAAGTTACCTAAAAGTGTATAGAGCATTGTGATTATCAATAAAAAGTTCAAATAAACAAAAAACCAATGTGATTACTAACAGTAATAAATATATCCTTGCTGTCTTAAAGCAGCTCTTATAGTCGACTACATCTTCACTAAGACAAGTCAAGAAAATTGCTTCTCTAGTTAAGTTGTTAAGTCATAGATGCCACATTTTAAGATATTTGATGTGATTTTTCTCAAAAGAAGTTTACTGCAAGGGAGAAACTGGGCATTGACCCAAATACCTTCTAGTGACATCTCTACAGTTAAGAGTAGCCCCAAGGATTGGGTGGAGGGTGTTTGTTGACATATGAGGGACATGAGCTGCCTCCATTCACAGGGGATAGACACAATAAGCACTGTGGCTGGGGGACCTGAGATGGCAGCATTGGGTCACCCCATGAAGGAACTCACTCTCTTTGGCAAGTGCGTGGGATTGTTTTCAGGCTGCACAAGGACTGCCCACCAGAGCCAAAAGCATTTTACGTGGATTTTGAAGCAGAAATTATTTAAGAGCTTGTAACAGTTTGAAGCATTTTGTGGATCCCCTCCAAAAAACCTGTTAGAGCTACTCTATTCCTGTGCATGTAAAACTATTGTATGTGGGAACTCTTGTTTAAACTACTTCTGTTAAGGGTCTTTGATTAGGTTGCATGACCCAGAGTGAGTCTTAATTGTTTTCCTGGAAATCCATTACAAATGGATAACTAAATGCAGCAGAAACAGAGAAAAAAGCTGCAGAGATAGAGAAACCCTGAGAAGCCAAGGGCAAGGTCCCAGAGGCTGGAGTCAGCAGAGCACAGAAGCATGGAGGGAGGCCCCTGAGAAGGTGAAAGAGAGAGGAGAGATGAGCCTGATCATGAACAACTGACCTCGGGAAGAAAGTAAGTCTGGAAAAGGGAGGGACAATAGAGCTACCATTATGTCCTGCCAGGGTCTGACCACCCACAGCTGCAACCCAGTGAGAAAACATCTCTTAAGGATGCCTTGATTTGGACACTTGGATGACATTAGAACTGGAAGCTTTTAACCTAATAAATTCCCATTGTAAAAGCCAACCCATTTCCAGTATACTGCTCCCAGCAGCTTTTGGCAAACTGAAAGATGGCTCTTCCAGGGTCCTCCCTACCTCTCTTTGGAGGGTGGCCCATATCAGGCCTTCCCATCACACATGTCTTAATGCCATCTGCCTCATGAGACTTCTTATTTTGGGGTATTTCCAGTCTCGAATATAGAAAAAGAACAGAATTGAATAAATATGAGAAAATCACATTCTTTAGTAGCTAACAAACAATTTGCAATTAAAAACTTAAACTCTCTTAAAAAAATGGATGTCAAAATCTCATACCTGTATTAGTTTGTCAAGGAGTATGATGTGTACAGACCTAGTCTCAAATGTTTAAAACATATAGATGATAGATAGATAGATAGATAGATAGATAGATAGATAGATAGATAGATAGATAGATAGATAGATATGAGGATAATGGATAGAAAGAATGATATGGAAAATGTTGCAAAATGTTAAAATTGGTGGATATAAGTATCAGGGGAAGGGTATGATGGAATTCTATGAATGGGTTCACTATTATTTTTGCAATTGTTCAAATAAATTTGAAATTATTTCAAAATAAATTTTTAAAAAAACATACCTATATTTCAAGTAGTCAACTTCTCTGGTCTGCTCAAATAATGCTCTCTCCAAATCACAAGCTTTTAACTATAGATTTAAAAAGACATCTACTTTCAGTTGCAGTAGACAGTACACAGAAGGAAGGGAAGAAAGAAACAAATTACCCAGTTGTCATGAGCTTTTTTTTCATGAAGAGTGATCTGAAAAAGACAACAAATCAAAAATAAGTGTTTAGGGATCCTCAAGGCCATTATAATCACCTGCATGGGGTATGAAGAATCTGCAAGCATCAGGCTGTATCAGTTGTTACCTCTTGTATATGAGAACTCTGCTGCCTGCAGCTTCTGTTCCATTTACTTAATTTTTTGCCTGTGAGTGACAATAGCTTACATCAGAAAAAAGCATAATATTGGTGACAAATTTAAGGGATCTCTTCTGTTCCCATCACCCTAAAAACATCTCCTAAGAGACATTATCCATACATGTGAAAGCTCATGTCACATGATTATAAGGACACAACAGGACAAAAGCATTGCTCCATAGTTTCCTCACTTATCCTTACAGCCTTGGAAGGTTCTGAGTGATATGCTTTAATGTTCTAACCCAGTTTTAGTATTTCCCTGATTATTCCTGCTCAGAATATCTTTCATCATAGCTTGATTCTTCCTTTACTCATATTCTTAGCACATTCCCCAGGGCTGTGGCAACTGGGACTGTCAAATGACACAATCATTTTTAGGGATTGTGACTCATCCTACACCAAACTACTTTCCTAAGTAGTTCCATCATTTACACAACCCCCAGAAATGTTTGCATGAGCCAAGGTCCTGTACATTCTGAAAAACACTACGGATTGGGAAATTCTTGAAAACATCACATTCACCTTCACTTGTAAGCTTTTTTTTCTTTCTTGTGTGAATTCTCTGGGTTTTCTGGCCTAAATTTACTTCTGGTTCTGTGCTACTTTTCCATAAATGATGTAAAAAGAGCTAAAAACCAAAAACTTCCAACAGGAATTTTTCAGAATGCACAGTGTTTGGTAGGGGAACTCACATGTCCATCTGGACTTCCTTTGCAGCCATGTTCACTTTCTTCTCTACCTCTGACAGCCGTGCCTGGCTTTCTTCCTGCTCATGTGCCTTCAATTAGAGCATCTTAATATGGCACAGAAATACACATCACATAAGTCACCCATGAGAAATTTTTGCTGTTGAGAGCAGAGTAAACACAGAATTAGAGAGGCTTCCAGGGACCTGAGAGAGAGGCACAGAGGAGTGCAGGGGAAGTCCTTGGGAGGGGGCTGCAGGGAAGGAGCTCGGAGAGGCCACCAGAGACCCATAGAAGGGAAGGACTATGCCCTGTGGAGGGGGCTGCATTGGCTCTGCAGGGAGGGGCATGTCCTCTATAGACTGAGCCTGGAACAACATGGATGATGCTAGTCTAGAAAGTTCACCCCAGTAGCTCTAGAGAGGATAGATAAGAGCTTGGAATGGGCACAGAAGGGCAGGAAATTTGAGATAAGGAGAGTAGTTAGGAGAGAGGGGCAGGAAAGGGAATCCAGACCAGAGCTAGGGCGGTGGCTTTGAAGGGAGACTAGGGCAGCAAACAGGGGGATGAATGGATGTTGAAATTACTGAATCCTTGTCAGGAAGAAAACACTAGATATTTATTTAACCATAGGGCCACTGTAAGGAGAGAATCATTCTTTGAAAAACAAGAACTGAAATGAGAAATGTTTCCTTAAAGAAGATCAGACAATGAAGTGTGAACCTACATGCTTGTTGAGCACAGAATGAAGGAAATAGAAGAAATAGCAAGTGGTGTGGTTTCAGGGTTTGATGGCAGAAGAGAGTAGTGGCTTTAACAATGAAAAAAAAACTAAATTGTATTTTCTCTGCAAGATAGATATTCTCAGAGATTACCACATACTTAGAGAATAAAGTATAAGGGCAGTCACAAATGAAAATTGCCACTGAAAGCCCATTTTCAGAGAAATTTATTTTTATAGAGGAAGAACTCAAAAAGCAATAGGAACCTTTTTTTTTGTTTTTTGTTTATTGTATATTTTTTAAAGTAACCTAATTCTAATTTGGAGAGGCACATTTATGAAGAATAATGGATTACTCAAGGATAACTCTCCAAGAATTATATTGCCAAACCACTCAAAAGCATTTGGTTTATTTTAAGCCCAAAACAAATGACACTTTTGATAGCTAAAGATTCCTTAAAGACATCAAAGACTTTATTTTACTGAAACACATGTCCTACAAAACACTCAAGACTTGCAAGAGCTAATATACAAAATGGAATAAAAGATCTGAATTCAGTAACTTGGTCAAAGAGAAAGCAGGGATAAAGGAAGTGCTGGAAAACAAAGGAAAAGGATCATTAAGAATACAGAAGCAGCTGAGCAGCAGTAACTGGTGGTAACAGTACCCCTTCTGCCCTCCCAGATAAATTACAAGCAAGAATCCCTGTCAACCATTTAGAATGCAAAGAAAAATACAGATTATGGAAATCAAGGCAGTGAGAACAGAGCTAATTTTGTACGGAATGAAAGTGACAAACATATTCTGGGAACTATTCTAAAATATTACAGTATTTTAATATTTTGAATATTAAATATTTTGAATGTGTGGGCCCACACATTCATTCACACAGCATTATCATAAGCATGACCATGAACATCTTACTCTTCAGTGGCCATCCTTTGCTTCTCAAAGATTTCATCAAAAGACTCGACTTTCAGCTTTAGGGTTTTAGATTCTTCTTTTGCAGCTATTGCAGACCCCAATAACAAACAATCATCTCCCAATTTCTTTTTGTATTCTGTAAAGAAGAATACTTTTGTCCAATCCGTGTGAGCTTTTAGGCCTGAGAGCTTGGTTGAAGGGCAGAGGGAAGTACACCCCACAGCAAAAAGCCATTCTTTATCTTTCTAGGCAAAAATCATTTCCTCAAGTGGGGATTTCTTCCCAACAATCAACCTACCTTGCACTTTAGACTTAGTGGACATGAAGTCACTCAGTTGAAATTTAAATGCTTTCAGAGCATTCTCAGCTGCTGATATGGTAGTTTTTGCCTGCAAATTCCAAGCAGAAATACTGTTAATAGTGAGGAATATTAAGAACTTCCAGGCAGCACATAGGAAACTATGAAAAGATTTATACCTGGGAGACATCTATCATCTGGTGCATTTGAATTTTCGTCCTTGTGTTCATGACACCTAACAAAAACAGAAGAGTTAAGTTGCTTTATACTCCTTTGATTGCTAACTTTCCCTTTTCTTGATTCTAGATTTCATCATGTTCAAACATTCAAAGAAAACCCCAATTAGCAGCAGAATTAGGATTAATTGATTCCCTATATTTAGACCATACACACCAAATTTACCCTTTTAAAATAATCTTTCAGTGTATTCTAGTATATTCATTATTGAAAGTTGTGCAATCATTACCACTATCCAATTCCAGAATATTTCAATCATTCCCAAAGGAAAACCTTTACCTATTAATAGTCACTCCCCACTTAGCCCAAACCTCATACTCCTAATCCCTGGCAACCACTAATCTAATTTCTTTCTCTATGGATTTGCTTATTCTGGACTTTTATATAAACAGAACATATGTGTGTTGTCTTTAGCTTGACAAATTGTTTTCAAAGTTTATCCATATTGTAGCATGTATCTGTACTTCATTTTTAATTGCCAAATAACATTCCTTGTTCAGATAAACCATATTTTATGTATTCATCATGGTCATTTAGTTTGCTACAATTTTCTGGCTCCTATAAATAATGGAGCTATGAATATTTGAGGGCAAGTTTAGGCATGGACATACATTTTTGTATATCTTGGATATATACTATGAGTGAAATGTTGGGTCAGAAGGTAATGCTGTTTCACTTTTGAGTGATTGCAATACTGTTTTTTCCAAGTGGCTGCAACATTGTACATTTCCAACATTGATGTACAGGGATCAGAATTTCTCCCCATCCTTCCCAAACTTGTCATTGTCAATTTCTTGAATTATAGACATCCTATTGAAGGTGAAGTGGTATCTCAGTGATTTCCTTAAAGTAATACTGTAATTAAGATATACTCCACATGCCATACAGTTCACCTACTTCAAGTATACAATTCAGGGAAATGAGAAGTGAGGGATCTTTGTGAGCCCCCTGTACTGCCATGCCCAGCACATGCCTGGCTGGACACACACACACACACACACACACACACACACACACACACACACACAGGGACACAAGTCCAGGGCTTGGAGCCCACATGCCAGTACTTGAGAGGAAATGCAACTGGATCAAAAATGATGTGGTGGGGGGTGAGGAGTGGGTTATATGGAAACCTCTTATGTTTTTTGCTTTTTATGTTTTTTTTTCTTTATGATCTATTAACTTTAATTTAAAAAGTAAAAAAGTAACTAAAAATGCTTCCAATAGTTTAAAATGAAAACATAACAAAAAAAAAGGCATTTGAATACTTAAATAAGGGGAAAGTGGTCTGGCCCCACTGAGGTTGATCTAACCTGCCAGTTCTCCATTCATGTTCTCAGATATACTTTCAGAGACACAATTCAGCTGTGAAGTGCAATCAGGCATGGCCTGGGAAAAGAAAAAGACAGTCAGAAAAAAACTCTCAATTTTCATTAAGCAAAGTTCCAAATTTATTAATGTGGTAAACTTACAATAATATATTGCCATCTGTTTCAGAGAAAGCTTCTTCAAAATCTTTCTGTGTGTTTTCTAAGTCTTTGATTTGTTTCTGAAAATCAGACTGCTCTTTTATCTGGCATACAAATTCTTGCTGCAATGGAAAAAAAGAAAAATTGCATTAGAGGGAGCAGATGTGGGCTCAAGCAGTTGAGCGCTTGCTTCCCAATGGGAGGTTCTGGTGCCTCCTAAAAATAAAGACAGACAACAAGCTATCAAATAAAAAAACAACTCAGGAAAGCCAATGTGACTCAGTGGTTGAGCACCAGCTTCCCACATATGAGATCCCAAGTTCAATCCCTGGCTTTAGTACCTCAAATAAAAAGCATTAGGTAAGTCAGGATTTGGGGGCCACAAGCCTGAGGTAGGGAAGGAGGGGGCAATTTCCTCTCATTGGCTAGTCTTTATGACTCTAACCATGGCTTTGATTAAAAGTGTCATGATGATGGGAATGAGTGTTGCTGGGGGGGGGAGAGGTGGGGTGAGGGGGTGGGGTTGAATGGGACCTCACATATATATTTTTAATGTAATATTATTACAAAGTCAATAAAAAATAAATAAAAAAAAATAGTAGGAGGGAAGGTTTCAAAACTTTAACGCTGGAGTCAGGCCAGAATCGGCTGTTTGGAGCCCAAGAAATAGCTGTCAAGGAAGTTGATCTAGTGAGAGTTGAGAACATCTTACAGAAAGCACTTTCAGGCCCTATAAAAACAGACCACAAGTAGGCAATCTACATGTCTCACTTCCAGTGTGGAAGGAAGAGCCTGACTCAGTGTCTCCCAGGCCTGGGACCATAGGATGGAACCTCCCCTGGTCAATGGTGCAATAACTGCCCTGGTGAGGGTCATCAAAGACCTGCTCAAGTCTAATCAGCTGCCGTCACTCCATGGGCGACTCGGGTTAGAATCTGGTTGGTGTGTGATAGGACAAAGAAGGAACCACATGATGGTCACAAAAAAATTATGCAGAGACAAGGAATGTGTACACACACCCTGGCCCTGGGAACACATTTCAACCTTTGCCAATAAGAAGAGAACCTTGCACTCCCCTGCCCTGACTTTCAAGCAGATTTGAGAAAGGACAATCAAGAATGTATGGTTTTTGGCTGTCTTGTTGCCTAGTCTCTAGAAGTGACTTTTCTTTCCCTGCTCCTCTTGGGCCTTTAGATCAGCATTTTCCTTCACACCTTCTCATCTTCTGTCTTAGCTTTCACCTCAGTAACCTGAGATTCAAGAAGGGCATATTTGACCTAAGGCAAAATATTGACAAATTGATTCCAAAGAACAAAATGAGTTACACAATTCCCAGTAGATGTCACATAATTTTAATTTTCTAAGACATGAAATATTTGCTCCTCAACAAAGCTAAGGTATAGAGTGAATCCTGAAGGAAGCCTAGGCAATATATCTCAGTCATATCAGAAGCAGTCTTTGAAATAGTCTTTCAAGCTTGCTATAATTTTTTTCTTTTTCAAAAATCTGCATGTAAGATTGAATAAAACATATTAGGATTTTAATAAAACAACAGGCCATATGGTAAAAAGAACATCACAAGACATATCTCACAGCTACCCATATAGCTCAAGTACAATCAGTTGATCTAGTTTAAGCCCTAGGAGAAAACTCAAGGATATAAATGAGAAATGAAGAAAATCCTTGAAGGCATAAATAGTCTGTGACCTCTACCACCTTCGAATGACATGGTGGGAGAGAGTATTCGATGACAAGGTGAGCACAAAGAGGGTGGGGAGTCTTTCAAGTCAAAGCTCCAATGAAAGCTTTTTCTTAATGGGGAAAAAAACAAATAATCCATCATTTTGAAAATTCTCTGTTCTACTTTAAGAGGGATGAGAACCCTCAAATTGGCTTGAAATCCTGGGTCATCTCTCTCAGGTCCTCAGTTCTTTGACTTTTCATGGACAGCATGCCAAATGATGAGAAAATTACCTATGGTTGTGAAAATCTATAATTCTTAGGTCCTAAAATACAAAAAGAATTAGGAATATTCCAGATCAATGTTCAGAGGAAGGTTCAGCTTTCAGAACCCCTCTCACCTTTGGTGACAGCACGGTAAAGTAGGGGACTCTTTTCACCCAATGTATAGAGACTCAGAAGCCAAACTATAGTAACACTGAGTCCTAAAACTCTTACCAAGTCCTGACTGTTGGCATTCTGAAGTCTGTCATTCTGTAAAGATGGTTGTGTCTGCTCAAGGATGTCTGTCAGTGTTTCATTTTTCTCTTCCAGGGTTTTGATGTTAACCTTGAAGACAGCATATCGAGATCAGTAATAATTACTCATTCCTTTTACTTCTGCTTTTAGAACCTAATCCAGAAAAAAGGGATTTTTACCTTGTTTATTTACTTCATCAGACAGACTATCATTGTTCCTCTTCATTTCTTGAATCCATTCCTTTGACTCACTGATCTGTACAGATATGCATTAAAAGATTCAGAATTCAAAGATATTAATGATAGGATTTGCAAAACATTTCTCTAAGTGGGTGATTCCTCACAGATGTAAAGAAAGCATTACTCTGTACACATGATGTTACTTTGAATTTGCACTGTTTAGAGAACATGACAAAATGGAACAGAAACATGAAAGAGGAAAGACATGAATGACAAGTAAGTGAAAAATTCAAGGTAAAGCCATAAGGAAAGAAAATGAAAAGGTAATTTTACCTTTTTTTCCCAATTGGATATTTTTTCTAGAATTTTAGTGCTTTCCTCCATGCAATTCTTGATTGTCAACATCATTTGCTATAAATTGACTAAAAAGTGATAAAAGTGATCTCTGAAATTTTTAGGAAAATCCTATAAAATTGAATGACCCCAATGCATTAACAGAAAAGGCACATTATCTGTCACTATGAGCGAAAACTTCCTAGCATTAATGTCATGCCGAAAAAAAGTAATGTTTAGTGAATGATATGTAAGTTTATTTTAAAATATGCAAAGAATCCTATTCAATGAGATTCCAATTTAACATTTTTTTCAGAGATTGAGAAACAGTAAATTAACTTAGATTAATACCTCTCCCTTAACTAAGCACCCTTCTTAAAAAATGTGATCTCTTCAAAAAGTATACCACTGCCAGAGATGAGAGAGAGAAATTAAGCATCCTGTCCACTTACATCTCTGTACTCTAATTATCAAGATAAATAAGTATGTCACTGCAGTGTCTTTACAGAGGAAAACCTCATGACTCCTCTCACTTAGAAAAACACCACTATAATTACTTAGAGTGCTTTCTGAAACATCACCTGCTGGATCTACTCAGAAGCCCCCTGGGTTGTCCTGCAGCCCAACATATCCCATTTCATGACCACCAGTGTGGAGTGGTCTGGAGAGCATTGACTTGGGAATCAGATGCACCTGGTTGAACCTTGACTTTACCATGTGATCTATGCAGGACCTTGGACAACTTCCAATATCTATAAGTCACAAGATTTTTCACTTCCAAGATGAGATTGTTATCTCCCACCCCACAGGTAAACAACAAACATCCACCTTACAGGTACACACCATTTATATGCACCTCAAACAGGGTCCAGGAAACCAGACTCCTCCAATTGGCATTTAGTTCTCTCATCTGAACCCAAGGAACACTTTTCTTCTATTTGCCCAAAGTGAGAGCTCTGGTGCCCTGAGGCCATGTTTCTCATCACTCAAATGCTATCATCCCTGTAATAATCAGCATCATTTGAGGGCCCATGATGGGCCATATAGCTGTCCTGCCCTACAGAGAGCTCCACTCAATCCTCACCATCGACAAAGCACATACAATTTTCATCATCTCCATTTTACATCGTGTCCATTCTGTTCATTCTTCCCTGGAATCAATGACCCTTCTCGAACCCCATAGCTGAGTGATGCTGCAGGGACAGTTACTGGACGTTGTATGTCCTCCCATGGCCCACTGGGTGGAACATTGGAGAGTGTGGGCTATGATATGGACCATTGACCATGAGGTGCAGTGGTGCTCAGAGATGTATTCACCAAATACAATGAATGTCTCACGATGATGGAAGAGATTGTTGTTATAGGGGGAGGAGTGGGGTGAGGGGAATGGGGGGTATATGGGGACCTCATATTTTTTTAATGTAATATATAAAAAAAAAATCTTTGATGACACATCTCTGCCTAGCATGATCTGGACACCTCTGAGCTTTAACCTCTTGACAGGCATAGTCACTGTCTTACTCATCTTACTTTGCTCCCACAGCCACGTCATGCCAAACACCTTCCTGCAGGCTCCAGACTCTTCTCATCAACAGCTTCCTAAGCCTTTTCCTCCTTATCACCTCTCTCTATTGGTGACACCTCCATTCTCTCTGTCATTCAGGCTGACAGCCCAGGAATAGTAAGATTTTGAGAGGTAAGAAGCCAACAAGACATCAGAAGTCACCAGATATTCTTCTTGCTGAATTATAACCCATATCAACTTCAGTATTTAGAAAATATTACAAAGACAATGTAAATCTAAAATTGTACCTTGATATATTCGATGCTTTACCTAGAAGAGTGGGAACAAATTAAATTTGATGTCAAAACATATTCTTAGGGGCGGGGCAAGATGGTGGCTAAGTGAGCACACCTGAGATTCTCTCCTGCCAAGAAGCAGCTGGGCAGCGTTGGAAATTCTTTGGGACCAGGCTGTTTTGGGATATTGCAGGGCAGGAGGTGTCTGGACACCGATTTGGTGGGAAGGTAACAGAGAAAATCTGTGTATGAGATATAATTGAGACTCTATTACACGGAGGTGGGAGCTGCATGCAGGACGCTCCCTCCTAGGGTGGGTGGAGCCACAGCACCGGCACTGTCGTGGCAATTTCTGGAGGCTCTGTGGTACTGGGGAATTCATAAGCCCTGAGCGGGTTATTGGGGGGTTAACAGGACAGGAGGCCTTCGCAGACCGATTTGGGGAGACAAATGGGAGTTTTTTCTGTGAAGCAGGGAATTTTTGATTGCAGACACAAATAATAGCACTTCCGCCTAGAGCCCCGCCCCCCAAATGCCAGCTGCCGATCTGAAGCAGCCTTAAATTTTTCACAATAAAGAGACATCACCAGGAGACTGTTTCAGGGCCTGCAGGGTGGGAGATGTCTGGAAGCCAATTATGGGAATATTTTGTGAAGCGTGGGAATTTCAGTTTTGGACTCTGTTATTGGTGTTTCCAGCTGGAGCCCCACCCCCGGGCCTGGCTACTGATCTGCATCATTACATTGCCTGCAGTGTAGAGGTGCCACCAGGAGACCGTTCTGGGGGCTTACAGGGTGGGAGGTGTACTGAAGTCGAATTGGTGATACAGCCACAGAATAGAACCAGTGAGTGAGTGAATTGAGGGGTTCAGACACATAGGTTAGAGTTTGATGAAGTGACCTCTCCCATAGGGCTGGCACCCAGCTGCAGGGATCCCTGAAGGCTGTGTTGCACTGCAGTGCTCCCAGGCTCCCTGTTAATGAGATTTGAGGCTGCCAGGTCTGAGTCCCCTAAACCCTGGTGGCCCACACCCCAGAGACTCACACATCTTGAGTCTTCAATATCTCAGACTTTGCATCCCTGAATCCATTATGCCCTGAGGTCCATTTGAGGTCTTTGAATGTCCTAGCCCTCAACATTTGTTTTTTTGTTTGTTTGTTTTATTTTGTTTTGTGTTATGGTGTTTTTATTTTTATTTTATTTTTTTTATTTTTTAATGTCCTGATTGCTAACATTGCATTATCTTCTAGTATTTTCTACCAGCGTATCCCCCAAACTCTTGTTTTTTTCAGTTGTTTAGGGGTGTTCTTTTGTTGTTGCTGTTGTGGTTGTTCTATATCTTTTTTTTCTTTTCCATACTTGTTCCCCTCCCTTTACCTACACCCTTTTCCTTTCTTCCTTTCTTCTCTTTTTATCCCTCTCTCGTTCCTATTTTCTTCTTATTTTATTTTATCTTAATTATACAATAGGTGCTGCAGGGAATACCTCACATTTGCTGGGTTTCCTCATCCTCTGCTGCCTCATTTCTGTGTGAATTAATTTTGGTTACCTACACTATCCCCTTTCCCCTACATCTTGATATTCTCCATCATCTACTGTCTCTCCTATATTCTACATCCCTTTCTTTGATCCACAAAGTGTCTAACTCTTAATTTCTAATACCTTTGTTTTGTTTTCTGTCCTTTATCCACTCTTGAAACTATTGCCTTTCTTTTTTCTTTCCCTCTCTCATGAAAACACTAGCTTTTTAATTCATACCATATTCCTCCTATATTCAGTTGACTACCTCATTATAGGTACTATACCTACTGCTGTAACTCTACATAACTTACATGAATCTAATATCCATCCTCCCAGATCTCATATTGTTGCTCTGTTAACATTTATCACCAATACTACATTACACATTTTGCTTGCTTACACAATTGCCTTTCCCTGGCCCTAATATTTTCCTTTAAAGTGAACTCAACTAGCAATAAGAAATTAGAATAAGAAGAACAAAGTGAGAAAGAGAAGATATAACACTTACACAAAGAAAACAGCTAATTAATCCCTAACACTAGACAAAGAAGTTAAGGAACTGATTAAACACATCAAGATAAAATGATGACCAGACAGCAACAAAAATCTACAAACCAAACCAGTAATCAGGAAAACATGGCTGAATCCAATGAACAAACTAAAAATCAGGAAGGGGATCAGACCTTCACACAAGCAATTAAAGATCTCAGAACATTTATCACCGACAAATTTAATGAAGTAAAGGAAGAGGTTAACAACAGGAAGACAACATTTGGAGGGGAAATTGCAGACATACCCAAAAAGATAAGAGATATGATGGGAATGAACACCAGAGTTCAAGAAATCAAAAATACACTTGCAGCAAATATCAGCAGACTAGAAAAGGCAGAGCAGAGAATTAATGATGTGGAAGACAGTACATCGGAAATCAAACAAATAGTAGAATTGGTCGATAAAAAGATAGAAAAAATCCAGCTAGAACTTAGGGACCTGAGTGACAATGCAAAACACTCAAACATATGTATTACAGGCATCCCAGAAGGAGAAGAGAAGGGAAAGGGGTCAGAAGGAGTGTTGCAGGAAAAAATGGCTGAAAACTTCCCAAATCTACTGAAAGAGACAGATGTACATATCCAAGAAGCACAGCATACTCCAACTGTCATAAACCCCAACAGGCTCACCCCAAGACATATTCTTGTCAAATTATCCAACGCTTAAGACAAAGAGAAAATTCTAAAAGCAGCAAGAGAAAATAAAACCATTACATACAAGGGAAACTCCATAAGATTAAGTGCTGATTTCTCATCTGAAAACATGGAGAGAAGAAGGCAGTGGTATGATATGGTCAAGGTACTAAAAGAAAAAAATTTCCAACCAAGAATACTCTATCTAGCTAAACTAGCATTCAAAAATGATGGAGAGTTCAAAATATTCACAGATAAACAGAAACTGAAAGAGTATGCCAACAAGAAACCTCCCCTTCAAGAAATTCTAAAGGAAGTTCTGCAGGAAGAAAGGAAAAAACAGGACCAGCAGAGTTGGAGGAGAGTGCAAGAGCAACAAAAAAGACAAAAAGAGAAGGGAAAAACAAACAAAATATGACAAACACAAGTCCAATCAAAATATGGCTAACAAAAATAATTCCTTTGAAGTAATAACACTGAATGTCAACAGATTAAACTCACCTAAAAAAGATTCAGACTGGGACGTTGGATAAGGAAATATGACCCATCTATATGCTGTCTACAAGAAACACATCTTAAAACCAGAGACTCATAGAGCCTGAAAGTGAATGGTTGGAAAACAATCTTACAAGCAAACAATAACCAAAAAAAGGCAGGAGTAGATATATTAATATCAGACAAAATAGACTTTAAATGCAAAACAATTGTGAGAGACAAAGAAGGATAGTACATATTAATGAAAGGAACAATCTGTCAAGAAGACCGAACAATCATAAATATTTATGCTCCTAACAAGGGCGCCTCTAAATACGTGAGGGAAATGCTGGAAAAACTAAGTGAAAGAATAGATGCATCTACAATTATAGTGGGGGATATTAATACACCACTTTCAACTCTGGAAAGAATATCTCACAAGAGAATCACTAAAGAAATGAAAGATTTGAACAGTATATTAGAGGAGCTGGATCTAATAGACATATACAGATCATTACACCCAAACACAGTAGGATATACATTTTTCTCAAGTGCATATGGATCATTCTCCAAGATAGACCATATGCTAGGCCACAAAGAAAGGCTTAATGAATTCAAAAAGATCGAAATCATACAAAATAATATCTTGACCACAGTGGGGTGAAGCTGGAAATTTGCAAGGGCCAGAGGCCCAGATTGCACACCAAGATTTGGAAATTAAACAGCCCACTCTTAGAAAAACAGTGGGTCAAAGAGGAAATCTCAAAAGAAATCAATGACTACCTTGAAACGAATGATAATGATAACACAACATACCAAAATTTATGAGATGCCGCAAAAGCAGTACTGAGAGGGAAATTTACAGCCATAAATTCATATATCAAAAAAGAAGAAAGAGCAAAAATTGAAGAACTAACTGCACATTTGGAGGAATTAGAAAAAAAAACAACAACAAAGTAATCCAACAGGAAGAAGAAGGAAGGAAATAGCAAAGATAAGAACAGAACTAAATGAACTAGAAAATAAGAAAGCACTTGAAAAGATAAACAAGACCAAGAGCTGGTTTTTGAGAAGATCAACAAAATTGACAAACTTTAGCGAGACTAACAAAGAAAAAAAGAGGGAAGATGCAAATACACAAAATAAGAAATGAGAAAGGAGATATCACCACTGATACCACAGAAATAAAGACTATCATAAGAGGATACTTTGAAAATCTATATTCCAACAAAAATGACAATTCAGAGGAAATGGACAAATTCCTAGAAACACATAAGCAGCCTATATTGACGAAAGAAGAAATTGATGATCTCAACAAACCAATCACAAGTAAAGAGATAGAATCAGTCATTAAAAACCTCCCAACTAAGAAGAGCCCAGGGCCAGAGAGCTTCACAGGCGAATTCTACAAAACATTTCGGAAAGAACTAGCACCAATCCTGCTGAAACTCTTCCAAAAAATCGAAACAGAAGGAACATTGCCTAACTTCTTCTATGATGCCAACATTACCCTAGTATGAAAGCCAAACAAAGACACCACAAGAAAGGAAAATTACAGACCAATTTCTCTAGTGAACCTAGACGCAAAAATACTTAACAAAATACTAGCTAATCGTATTCAACAACACATTAAATGAATTATACACCATGACCAAGTGGGATTCATTCCAGGTATGCAAGGATGGTTCAACATAAGAAAATCAATCAATGTAATACACCAGATTGAAGGGAAAAAAATGACATGATTATATCTATAGATGCAGAAAAAGCATTTGACAAAATACAGCACACTTTCTTGATAAAAACACTCCAAAAGATTGGAATACAAGGAAATTTTTTGAACATGATAAAGGGTATACATTAAAAACAGACAGCCAACATTGTTTACAATGGTGAAATCCTAAAATCCTTCCCTCAAAAGTCAGGAGCAAGACAAGGATGTCCACTGTCTCCCCTTCTATTTAACATTGTCTTAGAAGTACTTGCTCAAGCACTGAAGCAAGAACCAGATATAAAAGGCATTCAAATTGGAAAAGAAGATGTAAAAATTTCATTATTTGCAGATGACATGATCCTATACAGAGAAAACCCTGAGAGGTCTACAACAAAGCTTCTAGAACTCATAAATGATTTTAGTAAAGTCGCAAGTTATAAGATCAATGTGGAAAAATCAGTAGCATTTCTGTACACCAATAATGAACAAGATCAGGAGGAAATCAAGAAACAAATCCATTCACAATAGTAAATAAAAAATCAAGTATTTAGGAATAAATTTAACTAAAGATGTAAAAAACTTATACACTGAGAACTATACAACACTGTTCAAGGAAATCAAAGAAGATCTAAATAAATGGAAAAATATTCCCTGTTCATAGATAGGAAGACAAATATTATCAAGATGTCTATCCTGCCAAAAGTGATCTACAGATTGAATGCAATCCCAATAAAAATCAACACAGCCTTCTTTAAGGAACTAGAAAAACTAACTATGAAATTTATTTGGAAAGGAAAGAGGCCCCGAATAGCCAAACACATATTGAAAAAGAAAAACGAAATTGGAGGAATCACACTACCTGTCTTCAAAACAGTAGTGAAAACAGCATGGTATTGGCATAGGGAGAGACACACAGACCAATGGAATTGAATTGAAAGTTCTGATATAGAACCTCATATATATGCCATATAATATTCGATAAAGCCACCAAACCCTTTCAACTGGGAGAGAGAATGGCCTATTCAACAAAAGGTGCCTGGAAAACTGGATATTCATATATAGAAGAATGAAAGAGGATTACCATCTCACACCTTATACAAATATCAACTCAAGATGGATCAAAGACCTAAATATAAGAGCCAAGACCATAAAGACCTTGGGAAGCAGTGTAGGGAAACATCTACAAGACCTTGTAATAGGAAATTGCTTCATGAATATCAAACCAAAAGCACGAGCAGCAAAAGAACAAATAGATAAATGGGACTACCTCAAAATTAAAGCCTTCTGCACCTCAAAGGAGTTTGTCAAGAAAGTAAAAAGGGAACCTACACAATGGGAGAAAATATTTGGCAACCATATATCCAATAAGAGACTTATAACTTGCATATATAAAGAACTCCTATATCTTGAAAATAAAAAGATAATCAAACCATTTAAAAAATGGGGAAAAGATTTAAACAGACACTTCTCCAAAGAAGAAATACAAATGGCTAAAAAGCACATGAAAAAATGCTCCAAATCTCTAGCTATCAGGGAAATGGAAATCAAAACTACAATGAGATACCATCTTACTGCCATAAAATTGGCAGCTATGAAAAAAAAAATACAAAGAATACAAATGCTGGAGAGGATGTGAAGAAATGGGAGCACTCATCCACTGCTGGTGGGAATGCAGAAGGATCCAACCATCCTGGAGGACAGTTTGGTGGTTTCTCAAAAAACTAACCATAGATTTGCCATATGAACCAACAATACCACTGCTGGGTATATACCCGACAGAACTGAAAACAAGGACACAAACCGATATATGCACACCAATGTTCATAGCAGCATTGTTCACTATTGCCAAGAGTTGGAATCAACCCAAATGCCCATCAACAGATGAGTGGATCAATAAAATGTGGTATATACATACAATGGAATACTACTCAGCTGTAAGAACAAATACACTACAAACACACATGATAACATGGATGAATCTTGAGAACCTTATGCTGAGTGAAGCAACCCAGGCATTGAAGGACAAATACTACATGACCTCAATGATATGAAATAAGCAAGCTGCCTCAGAGAGCTAGAGACTGGAAGATAGGTTTACAGGAAATCGGGGGGTGGAGGAAGGATGTGAGCTGACGTCTGCAGGGGTGGAATCTATGATGAGCTGGTGGTAAGTATGAGCACAAAAAAGAGATAAATGGGGTCAAGGGGTTGCCTTTGGGTGGGGCTTTGCACGTTTGAGGAGGCTGGGGATGGGCGGATAGGTAATACTGCCCAAAAAATTGGGGGGGGGGCAACATACGAACATAGGAGATTGTTAGGTGTTGGTTGAGAGTAAAATGCTGAGAAAACCGTATCAAAATATAATTAGGAGGGTTACCTGTTTAGGATGCTCAGAGGGGATGGTCTGACGTTGGACGGACTCCTGGGGAGTGTCTGAGTGTTCATTTTGCCAGGGAGGGTTGTACCATTGGGTAGAGACCCAAGTAGTGAGAGTGGGGGTGGACCCACATCCTGGGGAGGACTAATGCCATCAAACAGAGGGAACTGTATCTCTCGAGAGAAAAGGTGGCTCCCAGGGCATTAGGGCAGTTGAGCAAGTCAGGCCCTGAACACTGTTGCAAGTATCTCTGGATGTGGCTCCTCAGGAAATGGAGATTGGCTGTCGCTGTGGGCCCCAAGGGGAGGGGAAAATGGGTGTTGAAAGGATGGAACCAAGGTAAATATGGGGGCAAGAGAGGATTTTCGCGAGTGTACACAAGGATGGATATAAAACAAGTAATATTACACCAAAAACAAATAGGGGACAACAGACTAATAATGTAAACGATAATGTAATACATAGGATAACTAAAAATTTTAGAAAACTGTATAGCCTAAAGTATGGACCACAGTGTAAGCACAGATGTCACCTTGTTTGAAAGCTATTGTCTTGGAGTCTGTACATCAGTTTCAGTAAACATGATATGAATAAGTTAAAAGATTATCCCTGTGGAAGGTAAGAGGTTTTATGGTGGATGTGTGGGAGTACTGTATATTGTATAGATGAATTACTGTGATCGAGGGCTCTTGCGAAGAGAAGCTCAATAATTAGGAAAAAAGAAAAGAAAAAGATAGGATGTAGAATTTTTCCAAATCAATATGTTTTCTATATCTAACCTTTAAACTCATCGCTATATTCCATTTTACTAGTAAGGGAACCTGATATTATATTGGGCTTCACTTTTCAGGAAGTTTTGGATCACAGAGTGCTTCAACAGCGGCAGCAGAGGAATACTGGTATGGGATGTTATTGACCGGCGATATATGGTTGACAGGGAGTTATACAGGGCATGTGTCCAGGGTGCATGGAAATGTTTGGATATACTCATAGTGGAAACAATTAAAAACAACAGCTAGGGGATATTGGGTTACTGGCCGTGGGTGCTCTGTTGTGATCCCTAGGGGAGCAGTGGCAGTCCCCCAGGTGCAATGGTAAGGACCAGGAAGGAATGAGGTTCCAACAGTGAGCCCCTGATACTAATGACTATGCTTGTGAGCCTATACACCTGAAATAAGAACAAGGCCTAGAGCAGCACTATGCCTGAGAGTTCCCTCCTTACAGCCTCTGTGTTACTCAAATGTGGCCAGTCTTGAAGTCAAACTCAGCCTGTAAAAGCAATACCTTCCCCCCAGCGTGGGACATGACATCCAGGGATGAGCCTCCCTGGCATCGAGGGATCACTACCAATTACCAACTGAAGATGTAACTAGAAAATGACCTTGAATTAAAGGTTCAACACGGACCAGCAGAATATCCCTGTCTACATATAATAACAGAAGTTAAAAATGCTGTTTGACCTAAAGTAAGGGGGAAATGGAAAAGACAAATTAGTTCATATGGCTATGAGTTTCTAAAAAAAAGAGGCTGGAGGTTGTCAGAAGGATTGCCCTTATGCATACCTGAGCAGAGTCTCAGAGACAGATAAAGTAGATACAAGCCCAGATATTGGTCCTTTTGAGGGCTAAAGAGACCCACAGGTTCTATGGTCATGACAGATGGGGTTCACTGCCATGCCAGTTGGCCCTTCTTTGGTGCTGGTGTTTCTGCGTGATGGAGCAGGACTCAGATGGGATGTCTTTTCACAAGAATTTCATGCTACTTTACTTGAATTGTAGTTGGTGCTTGGGCTTAAGATATATCTAGGGGATTTGAGTCTCTGGACTGACAATATGATAGCCAGGACCTGAGCCTCAACAGACTTCAGCTCCTACACTCTGATTTATTGGACTTACTCCACTCAGCTAACATGGAGTTGAAGAATGTCAACCACCACACCATAGAGCCTAGAGTGCCTACAACTGAAAGCAGGAGGATTGCATCCAATATCCGTGTGAAATCTAAATCCCTTCTTGACATAGTTGTGGAATGGACTCAACCAAGCCATGGTCCACAGGAAGGAGGAATACAGTAAGGATCAGAGTGGACTTAATGATATTCTATTCATGAACTATTGTGGTTAATAATCGAGAAAATGTGGCATTGATATGGAAAAAGTGGTCATGGTGGCTGTTGGGGGCGGGGAATGGGAGGAAGAGATGAGATGTGGAGGCATTTTCGGGACTTGGAGTTGTCCTGGGTGGTGCCCCAGGGACAATTGCCGGATGTTGTATGTCTTCCCATGGCCCACTGGGTGGAACGTGGGAAAGTGTGGGCTATGGTGTGGAACACGGGACATGGGGTGCAGCGATGCCCGGAGATGTACTCACCAGATGCAATGGATGTGACGTGATGATGGGGGAGAGTGTTACTGTGGGGGGAATGGTGGTTTGGGGGTGGTGGGGGCAAATGGGGACCTCATATATTTTTTAATGTAATATCTTTCAAAAAAATGAATAAATTGAGTAGAATTTGGGAAAAAACATTTTCTTAATAAAATTCTTTCATTTCTGATAAATAAAATCATAATTCAATGAAATTTTAAAAATTATTTAGTTCAGTGTATTCACTGAATTTAATATTTGAAAAAACAGAATATCCTATTTAAATGGTGATAAATCATAAATCATTCCTAGTAAGGAGTACTAAGGTAAGTGCTTTATCTTCATCTGTTAACATTCTATTTTAAAGGAACACCATTTACCTATTTATTTTGAAATTACTTTTTTTATTTTTAAAGAATGTTTAGGTTCCACAAATGTTACAAAAAATATAAAGAATTTCCATATGCCCCTCCCTCCCCCTCCCACACTTTCCCATATCAACAATATCCCTCATCAAAATAGCATGCATTTTTATAATTTATTTGAAAAATTTTTAATCAAATCTAATGGACATTTGAAATACAGAAACAGGCATGGCTAAAAGACCCTGAGTAAACAAAGGAAAAAGCAAAGTCATTAGACTAAGATATGCTTCTTTTATTCACCATAAAGAATCTAAAACATCTTTTTTCAGAGTTGACTATTTGCTGAATTGATTAACAATTCCAACAAAGCAGGTTCTATGATTTTATCAGAACACTTAAACACAGAGGTCAACAAATCAGGCATGAAGTGGTTGAGGAGCAGAGAAAATGCTCACGCATAACCAGAAATGAGAGCCCTGTGTGTATGTGGGAGCACATACATTCTAACTAAACTATAGAGAAATCCCTGGTTTCTGTTTTTTCCACTTGACTTTTGATCAAGAGTACTGTCCATGCCCTGAAATATATCTGGAGCATATGAATTTTGAGAGCTTCCTAACACTGCAGCACTATAATGTACAATGACTTAACTTTTCTGTACTGCTGCCACATTTTCATTGTAATTATATTCCTCCAAGGTCACTGAAAGCATGTGTGGTTATTTCATTGGGGTAGAGTCTCATATGTAGATTTATAATGAATAAAAATGATAAAAACATTTTAAAGGCTTCAGACACATTATTAAACTGCTTTTCAGGTGAACCTGCAATTCCACAAGCACTATAAAAAGGGCTCAGAAAATGTTTAATATTAGTACTACTTTATGATAAAATGGATTTATAAATTAAGTGTTCCATTAAAACTATACAGTTGTTTTGCCCACTGAGTCCTTATTTCAAAGATTGAATTGTACAATGTTAGCATCCATTTTATTATTTTATTTTTATTTTTAAATATATATATTTTTTTGTCTTTATTCATTTTTTAAATAATACATTCAAAAATTATGATGTCCCCATATACCCCCCACCCCCCTCACACCACTCCTTCCCCCATAGCAACATTCTCCTCCATCATCATGAGACATTCATTGCGTTTGGTGAATACATCTCTGAGCATAGTTGCACCTCATGGTCAATGGTCCACATCATAGCCCACACTCTCCCATGTTCCATCCAGTGGGCCATGGGAGGACATACAATGTCTAGTAATTGTCCCTGCAGCACCATCCAGGACAGCTCCAAGTCCCAAAAATGCCTCCACATTTCATCTCTTCCTCCCATTCCCCACACCTAGTAGCCACCATGGCCACTTTCTCCACAGCAGTGCCACATTTTCTTCGATTACTAATCACAATAGTTCATAAATAGAATATCAATAAGTCCACTCTAATCCATACTCTATTCCTCCATCCTGTGGACCTTAGAATGGTTGTGTCCACTCCACATCTATATCAAGAGATTGCTTAGATTCCACATGGATGCTGGATGTAATCCTCCTGCTTTCAGTTGTAGGCACTATTGGCACCATGGTGTGGTGTTTGAACTTCTTCAACTCAGTGTTAGCTGAGAGGGTAAGTACAATAAACCAGAGTATAGGAGTTGAAGCCTGCTGAGGTTCAGGGCCTGGCTATTATATGGTCAGTCCAGAGATTCAAATCCCCTGGGTATATATTAAACCCCAGTACCAACTACAATTCTGGTAAAGTAACAGGAAATGTTTGTGAAAAAAGATCACATCTGAGTCCAGCTCCATCACACAGAAACACAAACTCCAAGGAAGGGCCAACTGGCATGGCACTGAACTCCATCTGCCATGACCATAGAACCTGTGGGTCTCTGTAGGCTTCAGAAGAACCAATACCTGGGGTTGGATCTACTTTATCTGTCTCTGGGACTCTGCTGAGGTGTGCATAAGGGCGACCCCTCTGATAATCTCCAGGCTCTTTTTTAGAGACTCATAGCCATATAAACTCATTTGGCCTTTCCATTTCCCCCTTGATTCAGGTCAAAAAGCATTTTTAACTCCTGTTATTATATGTAGGCTGAGATATTCTGCTGGTCTGAGTTGAACCTTTTATTCAAGTTCCATTTCTATTCACATCATCAGCTGGTACTTAGTAATAATCCCTCAGCACCAGGGAGGCTCATCCCAGGGGGTCATGTCCCATGCTGGGGGAAAGGCAATGCATTTACATGCTGAGTTTTGCTTTGAGACTGCCCACATTTGAGCAACACAGAGACTCCCAGGAGGTAACTCTTAGGCACACTGTAGCTCTAGGCCTTGTTCTTATTTCAGGTGCACAGGCTCACAAGCATAGTCATTAGTATCAAGCATCCATTTTAAGCATGATTTCATGTTAGTAATCTAAAAGCAAATAAAAAACAAAGAATACAGAATTTCCTGCTTATTTAAGAGTCCAATACACTGATAAGGCACTTTAATATACTCAGGAGGCACATATTTCCACATGAAAATGCAAACAAAGCAATACCCAAGTAAGCAACAGTAATGACAGGTTTCCAAGAAATTCCATAAAAATCAGGTCCAGGATGAAAATCATCAGGCAGATATTCAACCAGCTGGAATATAAATTTTTGAAATAATGAAGAGCTTCAAGGAAATCTGTAATATAGCAGTCCCAAGCATCAACCACAGGAACCCTAAACTGGCCTCTAAGGAAAGCTGGGAGTTTGCAGTTTGTGTTGAGCATGGCTGGCAATGTTGTTGGATATTGTGTATGTCCTTAAGTGGAAAACGATTTCCTGGTCACCGTGGACCCTACCCATTCCTGTGCCTAAAGCTGGGCTGGAGTCCCTTTGAATCACACATTTCTCTTTGATGAGTTAATTTTTATCAGCATGAGGCAATTCATTTTACAAAAAATAATAGATACCTTTACTCAGAAAGTCAACATTTAGGGTTTAAATAAAATGTAAGTGGTGATAATGATGATGACATTAATAATGTGAGAATTATCTAAGATTCTTGATTTTAATTCTGTAGTACTCTGATGTGAATGAAGAAAAGTTGACAGTGTTCCAGATAACTGGTCTAAACAGATAACTCAGAATTTAACAGTAGGCTTTAAAAACAACTTGATATTATTAATTCTAAATGTTTCCTTGAAGACACCTTTAAGCAAACAGGGATATACATTCAACAGAACATAGAGTTTGCAAGGGAAAGGAATGAATTACTGATCCAGGCAACAGCATGAACGAATTGTTATAGACCAGTGATATTGACCAGACTCAGACTCTGAATAAAGTTCCAATTGAGAGCTTTATTAGCCACACGGTGACTGCCTGTCCTACACAGAGGGGAGAGCAGCCCCAAGTCACGGGGGGAGTTTGCTTATATAGGCTTTTAGGTTCAGGGTGGGGGGCAATAGCTCAGCAAGCAAGCACATACAGAAGCAGATGTTTGCGGTTAATCAAGTGCTGGGAATTCTATCAGGGGAGATAGGTGGTTGGGGAGTTTTTGTTATTTATAAGGGCCTGAGTCAAGTTGGTCTAGGGGCTGATGACACTTTCTACAGGAGGTGGCCTTGAGATAAGGTTTTACAGTTGCGCAAGCTTGTTACAGAAGTGAGATATAGGTGGTTAGGGGGCTGTGGAATTTTCCTCTCGGGTGCGGGGGGTCACAGGCTCCTACTTCTCCACAGAATCTCAGAAACATTTTACTGAGCAGAACACTCAAAAGAGTACACATTATAAGCATGTACTCATTTGAAATTCTACAACAAAGTAAAACTAACCTATGATGAGAGTAGGGACAGACTGGGTAAGAAAATGAGTGCATCTTTAGGGATGAAAATAATGTATATATCTTGATCTGGGTTTGGATTATGCTGTCATATGTATTTGTCAAAGCTCAGTGCATGTTCACTTAAGATTGGTCTATTTCATTCTGTGTAAAAGTTTTACATTAAAAGAAAAATCTGTGAACAAATATTGAGCACTAGTTAATTTCACACATGCTGATGTATCTATGAAGGAAGTATATTTATGCCAGCAATTTCCTTCAACATGTACCAAAAATAAGATGGATTGATGGATGGATAGAGGGACAGATGGAGGATTGGTAGGTGTATGGATGAATGGAAAGATGTGATAAATCAAGTTCAGTTGAATGCTAATGTCTTTTTTTTATAATTAAAATTATTTATTTATTTTTAAAAATTACATTAAAAAATATGAGGTCCCAATCAACCCCACTGCCCCCACCCCCCACTCCCCCCACAGCAACACTCTCTCCCATCATCGTGACACATCCATTGCACCTGGTAAGTACATCTCTGAACATCACTGCACCCCGTAGTCAATGGTCCACATCATAGCCCACACTCTCCCACATTCCATCCAGTGGGCCCTGGGGGGATGTACAATGTCTCGTAATTGTCCATGAAGCACCACCCAGGACAACTCCAAGTCCCAAAAACGCCTCCACATCTCATCTCTTCCTCCAATTCCCCAAACCCAGCAGCCACCATGGCTACCCTTCCCACACTCATTCCACATTTTCTCTGTGGATATTGGATTGGTTGTGTCCATTGCATATCTATGTCAAGTGGGGGCTTAGATTCCACATGGATACTGGATGCACTCCTCCTGCTTTCAGTTGTAGACACTCTAGGCTCCATGGTGTGGTGGTTGACCTTCTTCAACTCCATGTTAGCTGACTGGGGTAAGTCCATTAAATCAAAGTGTAGGAGCTGAAGTCTGTTGAGGCTCTGGGCCTGGGTGTCACATTATCAGTCCAGAGATTCAAATCCCCTAAATATATCTTAAACCCCAGCACCAACTACAATTCCAATAAAGTAGCATGCAAGTCTTGTGAGAAGAGATCCCCTCTGAGTCCAATTCCATCATGCAGAAACACCAGCTCCAAAGAAGGGCCATCTGCCATGGCAGTGAACCCCATCTACCATGACCATAGAACCCATGGGTCTCTTTATCCCTCAAAAGAACCAATACCTGGGGTTGTATCTACTTTATCTGTCTCTTAGACTCTGCTCAGTTGTGCATAAGGGCATTCCTTCTGACAACCTCCAGACTCTTTCTTAGAGACTCATAGCCTTATAATCTCATTTCTCCTTTCCATTCCCCCCTTACATTAGGTCAAACAGCATTTTGAAGTCATGTTATTATATGTAGACAGGGATATTCTGCTGATCCGTATTGAACCTTTAATTCAAGGTCATTTTCTAGTTGCATCTTCAGCTGGTATGTGGTAGTGATCCCTCGGTGCCAGGGAGGCTCATCCCTGGGTGTCATGTCCCATGCTGGGGGGAATGCACTGCATCTACATGCTGAGTTTGGCTGTGAGAGTGGCCACATTTGAGTAACATGAAGGCTGTCAGGAGGAAACTCTCAGGCACAGTGCTACTCTAGGCCTTGTTCTTATTGCAGGTGTATAGGCTCAAAAGCATAGCCATTAGTATCAGGAGACCACTGTTGGGCACTCCTTCCTTCCTGGTTCTTGCCGTTGCACCTGGGGGACTGCTGCTGCTCCCCCAGGGTCCACGACAGTGACCCCCCGGCCAGGGGCCCAGTACCCCCCCAGCTGTTGTTTTTAATTGTTTCCGCTATGAGTATATCTAGACATTATTATATACCCTGGGCATATGCCCTGTATAACTCCCTGTCAACCATATATATCCTGTCAATAACATCCTATTTCAGTATTCCTCCACTGCCATTGTTGAACCACTCTGTGATCCAAAACTTCCTGTAAAGTGAATCCCAACATAATGTCAGCTTCACAAGAGTAATGTCTTAATGTTGCTATCTCATTGAAATTTTTCGTAAGATATTGGGGGTAATTAGCAAAACCAAAAGAGCACATATCAGTGATTGCTTGTTCGAATGAGAATCCAAATAGTTATTAAATGCCTAGGTGTTTGACCTCTTTTAGACACCATCCCATTTGGATTTTTTTCCCATCCAATTCAGCATTGAGTTGCAAAAGACAAGTATACCTCACAGAGGTGCTACCTTGTGTTTTAATGGCCATGAGCAAATGGTTAAAACTAGTCACAGGTCTCTTTCCAAAGTAAAAGATAAACAAATTGTAGTACAGCCATACAAAGTATTCCATTTGGCAATGAAAATGAACAGACTATTAACACACAAAACAAAATTCATAAATCTCAAAATGATTATGTTGTCGTAAAGAATCCAGATAAAAAATATACATCCTATAGGATTCCAGGCCATAAATTCTATAAACTGCAGATCAGTGGTTGGGGGGAGGTGGTAACAATGGAGAGAGGGGATGGAAAGATGGATTACAAAGAAGCACAAGGAAACTTCTGGGTTTGTTGGATATGATTACAATCTTGATCATAGTGATAGTTTCATGGTTGTATACATATGTCAAAATCAACTACTCATATACATTAAATAGGTACTGCTTATTATGCATCACATGACTCAACCAAGGTTTAGAAAAATAACCCAATACTCAAACTTAGTTTTTTTATTTTCCTGGCAAAAATCTACAAATATTTTTTGAATAGTTCACAATTTAAATTGTCAACTTAAAGCCAATTTACAATTGAGGGAAAATTGAAACTTATATTAAATGGGAAAAATAGGTTTTCTTTTGTATATTCATGAATTATCTGAATTAAATTCCTTGTAATATTTCCAAAAATACACTGAACTTGCATAAATGAATGTAACAAAATAGTAATCAAATTTCTACATTAAAGATAAAAATGGGAGAAATACATATATGTTTACAGAATAGACATAACAGAGAGATAGGAAACTGCTATTATATTTTTCTGATAATACTATTCCAATAAAACTTTAGAAGAGAATATTCTTAAGCCCACTTTTCTAAAACCACTAAAGAATTCTTTCTACATTCATTTTCTCTCTAAATCAGGGCATGTAATGTCAAATTTTTGTAGTACATATATTTGCTAGTAGAGGTGTTATGGACCAGCAATATTGACCAGACTCAGACTTTGAATTAAGTTCCAATTGAGAGCTTTATTAGCCATGTGGTGACTGCCTCATCCTACACAGAGGAGAGAGCAGCCCCGAGTCTAAGGGAAGGGGTGATTTTATAGCTTTTAGGAAGGGAAGGGTCTAGCACGCAAGCAGCCACAGAAGCAGAAC
Organism: Dasypus novemcinctus; assembly: GCF_030445035.2. NCBI lineage: Eukaryota > Metazoa > Chordata > Mammalia > Cingulata > Dasypodidae > Dasypus > Dasypus novemcinctus. The sequence continues at coordinate 55,329,612 of NC_080691.1, read as the reverse complement.
ATTGTGGTTAGCTGAAGATAGCGTATCTATTTTTTCTTTTCAAAAGCCCTTTCTTGTGAGCAGCCCTATGTTACTTATTGGCACTTTCCTTGGGTACAACCCTAAGCCCTAAGTTATTTATTGGCACTCTTCTTGGGTGCAGCCTTAAGCCCTAAGTTTTTTATTGGCACTTTTCTTGGGTGCAGCCCTAAGCCCTAAGTTGTTTACACTCTTTTTACGAGCAGCCCTAAGTTGCTTATTTATCTGAAGGCACTTGCAATACCTATTTCTTAATGTAGTGCTATTCCTATTTTCCCAAAGTGGCCTTATCCTTAAAGAGGAATCTTGCATCTCAATTAGAACTATGACAATTGTAGATAGTTCTAAAGACAGTTTCAAATAGACACTGCCTAGACTTCACCGTCATATTGAATAGCATTGTACCTAAACCAGTCAGTCATCACCATAAAAATTATTATGCAAAAAGAACACAAAATTTCTGGCATGTATGGTCACCACACACTAAAAGCAAATATATCGCTTTTTCTAGATTTTAGAAGTGTTTTAGAAGAAAATACATTTGCAACCTAATTCATACTAATCCACACATTAAGTTTCAGTTTCCTGTACATTAAAATCTGTCTAGAAAATAGCCTCTGAGCTCGACAGCACTTTTACCTTCAGCCCTCACAGCTGAGGGAGGTAACGTATGTGCTCTGGGGAACCTTACACCATCCCTAAGCAGCCACCTTCTGAAGGAGCTACAGCTCTAAGTGCAATTGTTAAAGATGCAGAATAAATGCACAGAAAGGACAAAAGCCAACTTGTCCCTAACTGGCAAAACAGCCCCAGTCAGGGCATTCTCATTACATCTGGACTCTGGTATCAGAAGTGTAACACTGGCTAGGCTTGATCAGAAAGGACCCCTAAAAGCTGTGATTTTGACAGCGATGGAAACCTTAAGAAATCAGTAAATCCTGCATGATGAAATCTAAAACTCAGAAACAATCAGGTGGAAAGCCAGATGGAGAGAATTTTAAATTTCCTAAAGTACAAGGCTTGGCAATGAGAGGAGACCCTGAGGGAAAATACACTCCCTTTTGAGGAAAATTTGAATGAGAGAAAGGAGAAAAGAGAAAGAAAGCAGAAATATATGAAGAAAGGAAGATATTTATTTTTACTTAATCTCTGGCAGTAAGACATGGGTGATGTCAACTCTCTAAATGTGGGGTGGTGTCAAAGTTCTTATAATCTCACAAGTAATTTTACAGAATCATTTGCCTTCAACACAGGAAGCAATCTGTATGTCCCAGCGCCCATGTGATGCTTGAGTTTATTTTCTGTACCATCCTTTGATTTTAAAAGCAGGTAGACGGTAGCCATGGTGGCTGCTGGGTGTGGGGAACAGGAGGAAGAGATGAGATGTGGAGGCGTTTTCAGGATGTGGAGTTGTCCTGGATAGTGCTTCAAGGACAATTACGGGACATTGTAGATCCCCCCAGGGCCCACTGGATGGAACGTGAGAGAGTCTGGTCTATGATGTGCACCATTGACTATGGGTGCAGTGATGCTCAGAGATGAACTTACCAGGTGCAATGGATGTGTCATGATGATGGGAGAGAGTGTTGCTGTGGGGGGAGTGGGGGGCGGGGGCGGTGGGGTTGAATGGGACCTCATATTTTTTTTTAATGTAACTAAAAAATAAATAAATAAATAATTTAAAAATGTTTAATTAAAATTTAAAAAAAAAGCAGGTAGAATATTGCCTCTACTGAGCAAATTCTGCTTTAGTGATTCTCAGAATGCATGTAAATGACTGTCACTGTGCTGTAGGTATTCTCTGGAAAGAGGTCAATGGGCCAGGCACAGCATCTTCCCTTACAGAGATGTGACTTTTCAGGGGAGGCAAAGCCATATAAACAAATTGCTACAACCCAGGGCTACAAACACAACTACCTCATGAGAAAGGCAAGCAAAGCTCCCCTGAAGCATACTCTGGGTGCAAAGTTTCCCTCTGGCTGGTCTTAAAACCCAGCTTTGCAAAAGCAGAATGATAAGATTTCACTTCAGTACCATCCCTAGGATTTCTACAGGAGGACATGGCCATGAGCAAGGGTGAAGGTGGGATATGCAAGACAGTCAGGGTTAATTCCTTCATAAAAGCTCAAAAAAGAAGTGAAAGACAACCTAACTTAACTGTTCTATGACAAATGCAGCCAAGGTATTGGGGGGGGCAGGGTTTCCAGAATAAAGGTGATCAAGAAATGAGCCCCTACAGTAGACTCAAAAGAAACAGAATGGACTCTTCCTTGCATGGAGTAATCGAACTGGGGTGATTCTGTCTCCATGCAAGGGGTATGCCTCACCAGTGGCCCTTTCCAGAGCCCTCTCTGCAAACCCAGCACCTGTAGAACAAATAAATCAACTTATTGCTATGGGGTGTCTTGAGTGTCTCTCCATCTCTTTTTGGGGACCTTGTTTTTCATTTTTTTTTTTTTTGTCTTTTGAGAGCTAAGTGAAAATGTACATCTTATACTGGGATAATCATAAGGACATCATGGACCTTATCCGTTCTAGGTAAAGCAGAAGTCCACCAAGACACCTTTAACAAAGGAAAGGGCAGCAACTCCTCTGCCTCTTGGCCATGTCCCTCCCAGGGAATCCACTCATTAGAAACATCCCAGCAGGATGCAACATGGATTTCCAGGTCTCACAGGATTCTCAGGCCTCCAGGGAAGGGGGTGAACTCCAGGAGCAGAGGGAAAGGGATGCCCCGAAAGTGCTAAAGCCAAGGAAGAAACATGAAAGCACAGATTGCAACAGGCATTTTGCTTTTTTAACAGACTAGTTAAAACCCCAATGAGTAGGTGTTATCATTCCCATGGCTGCCAAACTTTCATAAATATGAAGAAATACATATAGGGAAAATGGAGTGTGCATGGTATGGACTCAAAAACTGCACAACCTTAAGTAGGATCCTGCTTAGCAAGAGCAATTCCCATGATGCCTATTAAATAAAAGGTCCTTACTTTTTAATAAAAAAAAAATCATTGAGATAATTCACATATCATACAATTCCCCCATTTAAAACCTACCATTCAATAGCTTAGTATGTCTACAGTTCTTTATTTTTTGAAGATATGAAGTTACTATTTTCAGATTTCCACCATTTCACTCTCTTCTGTGTAGGGGACAAGCAGAGCCAGCAAGACCCAGAGTTCCCTGTGAACAGCAGCTGCCAAAGTCCATGAAGGCTGGTTAAGAAACCTCTGAGGTTTATTAACAATTTATCCATTTACCGAGATGCTCAGAAATGGTTGGCAAGTGGAGCGAGTACAGCTCAATGGTTGAGCGCCTGCTTCACAAGTACAAGGCCCCGGGTTCTGTCCCCAGAACTTCCTAAAAAATGTTTTAAAAATAAAAAAGAAAGAAAATCCTGAGTTCCTGGGTCCTCAGAGAGGGCGCTGTCCCCTCACACACCCTAAGAAAAAGCTTTTCTTTCAATGACAGAGAAAACTGGCCCAGGGAAAAGGGGAAAGTAGGGCATGGGCAGCGTGTACTCACACTTGCGGTTGGGTAACTAGGACAGCCCAGCAGGAGGAGCCAGAAAAGCAGCCAGGGAGCCTCCATGTCCCTGTCCCCTAAGGGGGCCCCTGGAGGAGGCGGTGTGGGGAGGCTCCCAGATGTGGTCGGGGCGGGAATTGGGGGTGTGAGCTGGGAGGGACGGGGGCATTGGTTCCTAAGAGGGGGAGGGATGGGTGTAGGGAGAGGTGAGGGAGGGGATGGGGGGAAGGGAGGGGAGGAGGGGAGCCGACTGCGCTGGGGAGAGATGGGAGGACGGTTCAAGACAGGTCAGTAGGTTGAGGGGTCAATAAATTAGCAGAAAAGCAGGTTGTGGGGCCACAGGCCCAGAGGAGTGAACTCACAGGAGCAGTGGGAGCCGAAGGATGAGGCTTCATCTTCTTTGGTCCCTACTCAGGTTTGGTGGCTGCCTCGGCAACCTGGATGCTTTATACCCTCCCTCGCCCAATACCCTGCCTTCACTCAATGCCATCACAGTGGACCCGCGCGACCTCATACTTAGAATGCCCCTTCCCCCTACCTGATGCTCCAGCAGGAGCCATCCCAGGAACAACAGGTCTTATGTGAAACCTTTGCTTCTGATTTCTAGGCCTTTCCAATCCAGCTCCACCACCCTCACTTTTTCCCCCATTCCAGGTTCATCCCTTCTTTCTTGAAATTCCATGGATTCCCTCGGGTTGCAGAACTGCTAGGGGAAACAAACAGAGTTGGAAGTTTTCACAGCCTTCTCCTAGCAACTGATAGAAATAGGCAAGAAATGAGAAAACAGCAGATTTGTCTAAGAAGCCATCTAAACGTTATAGACATAATAGAGTCCATTATACTTAACTGTAAAAGATACATTATTTTCAAGCACACATGGTACATGTACAAAAATTAACCATATTCTGTCAATAAAAGCAACTTTCAATATATTTCAATAGAGAAATGCAATTAGAGCATGTTTTCTCATTATAATTGTAATTGTGCTAGAAATTAATGAGAAAATACTAACTAGAGATCCCCATATATTTGGAAATTGAGAATTACCCTTTTTTTCTTTTTTAGGCAGCACTGGGGATTGAACCTGGGACCTCATACATGGGAGGCTGTGCTCATCCATTGATCTATATCTTCTCCCTGAGAATTAACCTTGTTAATAAAATAAGTGGAAAAAATTACAATTGAAAAGAGAATATAGTTGAGCTGAATAAAATAATAATGAAAGCATGGCATTAAAACACATGTCTTTCTGGCCTGGAAATTCCATTTTGGGTTGGAAAGATTTTACAATCTTAAAATCTTTCCCATATCCTAAAAGGATAAATAGCTGTGGCTATGTCATTTGACCATGTCACCCTACTACCTGTTACTGTGGGCTTTAAGTTATGAGTACAAATGGTTAAAACATCCAAGCTAATACTTGATCCCTCTCGGATCTACAAAGAACTTCTGCACTTTAACTAAATTTATCAGTTTTTCTCCTGGGGGGATTACTGGACACTACCCAGATTGCTTGGTAGCACCAGGGTGATGGGTGGTCTGGGTGGAGCAGGTAGACAGGGTCCCAGGGACCCCAGTCTCTAGGACAGCTCCCACTACTAACTATTCTTGGGTCCTGTCCTGAGCTGAGCTCCCTGAGGGTTTATCAGTGAGATTGCACATGATGTTTCACAGACTCTTTCAAGGTCAAAGCAGCTTAAACCTTATTGTTTAAATTCGCATCACTTTTTACAACTAAGTAAATTTAATGTAAACAGGAAACTTTCTATCACTACTGGATATGCAAAACCATTATCTCTTACTATAAATATAAAAAACCATAAAACCAAGCTCAGGATTGCATCCAAAAGCATCTTTTGAAATGAGGAGCCATCATACTGTTCCCATAATAGAAAGTCTTTCAGCTCTGGCTGCTGCCCACTGCCTGTCCAAGGGCTACTGAGGGTGTGAGCCTCTCTGTCCTCTGATAGCTCAGAGAATGGAGGGGGAAAGAAACAGTTTCCTTGGGCCCCCCTGTAGGTGACCTTAAGGCTGGTCTTTCCTTCTACATAGGCAAAGCAAAGGCAGACTTTCTGATTGTTGATCTTGGGGAAAATGTACTAGAGTAGCTGCTAGTGTCTTGATTTTTTTTTTTTTACATGAGTTTCCAGTTATAGCAAACTATATTTTAGGAACAGTAACAATGGGAATTTTGCCAATCAATTGAGCACCAGATTCCAAAAGGGAATAAAAACAGTAAAGTGTTTCAATTTAATGGGTAAAGGAACCACCCTATTACAATTAATTGTTGTGAATTTTAACCATCATTTTTTAAAATTATATATGAAATCTTAGATTCTGCCAGAGTTAAGTCTCCTGCTCACTCAAAGTGGACAATTAATTTTTGTGACAAAATGTACCAGACAAATGACAACTGATGCCCAGCTATTTGCTCTTGGTGGACATTTAAAGAATAGGGGCTGAACAAAGACTCGGAGATAAAATGTATCTCATTCTATACGTAAATGACTTTGGGGTTTAGCTCAGTCTAAATCAGGGGTTCTCCAATTGGCTGAAAAGGAAATCACATAGGAGAGATCAGAAAGGATACTGATGTCTAGGTTCCAATCCCAGAGATTCTCATTTAGTTTGGGCATTGGGATTTCTGAAAATCCCCAGGTGATAATAATGCACAGCCATCCTTGAGAAACATTGATCTGTCCTGTCAGAGGATTTCAGATAGATGATGCTTGCTTGAGTATTTGCCAGAGATCCTGATTCAGAATTAAGATATAAGTTCAATTTAAAGGTTTTAAATCATTAGCATATTAAGGTTCCCTCCCCCCACCCAGGATATAGATAGCACAATTTTTACAATTTCTCCCTTTGAGAGTAAGCAAAAATGATGACAGTAACAAAAATGTACACAACCCACCCCTCCTCACACACAAACACACTGGAAATTTTAAGGTTTATTCATCACATTAACTCTGGGCCATTCTTCAGTCAGTGGTTCCTTTACCAGCTGATTTCTTATGGATATTTAGGCTTTTTACACCTGGAATTATTTCTTTCCCTCCCCTACTCCCTCCCTTCCTTCCATTTTTTTTTTCCGGACACTAAAGAAATAGATTTGTTTTTTGTTTTTGTGTTTCAAGTGATCAGTGTCAAGCCAGGCAAGGCTTCCTTCCATACTGGGAGCCTCTGGTGTTCAAGTCCAGTTATTTCTCTGGACCATGGTCAGGGTTCTCTAGGGAAACAGAACTGACAGAATTTATCTGTATATAGAATAGGATTTTATAAAATTGTCTCATGGAACTGTGGGGATGCACATGTCCAAATTCTGTGGGGCAGGCTGCAAGCCAGGGGCTCCCATGAAGGTCCTCATTGAATTCCCCAGGAACACACACTGGCTGTCTGAAGTAGAGATGGGGATTCTCTCTCTGAATGCTGAAATCACTTCTCCTTTTAAGGCCCTCAGCTGATTGGATAGGACAACACTCACTGCTGATGGCAAGCTCCTCAATTGATCCTAGATGTAATCAGGCATCTATGCAATCAACTCTGATTTAAGTCCATGATGTGCCACTATATTTCAGTTAGCCCACTTTTGCTTGACCAAACAACTGGGTATCATTACCTGGCCAAGTTGTGATATTAGCCTAATGGTGTTCCCTGATACACACATGGTGGTGAGCAGTAGGTGTGGACTGACCAGAATCCTTGCATTTGACCAGTGAGTAAGAGGAAATCCCAAGCTGGGCAGAATGACCCCACAATCACACAGCCAATGAAAGCCTGAACTGGGGTTCCCACCCAGTCTTCTGAGCCCAAATCCAGTGCTCCTTCCCCCTCACCCAAAACCAGTAGGGGTAGGAGGCTTTGCCAGTGTGACAGTGTGGAGGACACCGTGGAGGTCACTGCTTGGGCTTAGGGGCCTCAAATATCTGCCATGACCTGGGCGTACTAGAATCCCACTGCAGCTCCTCCTTCTGCTGCAGGCAATGAGGACACACTCTGGCATTTGGTCAACAACCTTAACTGTTGTTAAGGTAAGGTAAAGGGATGCAATCACTTCAACTCCCTGAACCAGGCTCTGTGCTAAAAAATTTACAGCCATCATCTCAAGTCAATGTCATAGCTTCCTTGAGGGCAGCTCAGATCCCATTTATGCACGGGGAGACTGAGGTGAAGAGAGGTCAGAGGACCTGCCAGAAAGTTTCCTTCAACTCTTTATTTTAACAAATGTCAAACTTACACAAGAGTTAAAAGAATAGAACTACAATCACCCTTCACCTGGATTCCCTCCTTATTATTAAATTTTCTCATGTTTAAATATTCCAATTTTCTGTCATAGTTTTTTTTAAAGATTTATTTACTTCTCCCCCTTCCCTCCATTTTCTGCTCTCTACATCCATTTTCTGTGTGTTCTGTGCTTGCTTGTATTCTCATTAGATGGCTCTGGGTACTGATTCTGGGACCTTCTGGAGTGGGAGAGAGGCAATCATTCTCTTTTGCTACCTCAGCTCCCTGGTCTGCTGCATCTCTTAGTGTCTCTTTTCTGTGTCTTTTTGTTGCATCATATGCTGTACCAGCTCTACACATGGCCAGCACTCCTGCACAGGGTAGCACCCCTGCATGGGGCAACACTCCTGCACAGGCCAGCACTCCACTCAGCCCAGCACTCCACATGGACCACTCATCACACAGGCCAGCTTGCCACATGGGCAAGTTTGCCTTCACCAGAAGGCCCTGGATGTCAAACCCTGGATCTGCTATATGGTAGATGGGTGCCCAATTGTTTGAGCCACATCTGCTTCCCTCTCTCTATAGTCTTTATTTGCTCATCTCTTTGAGAATAATTTTCAGACTTCATGCCCCATCACCCCTAAATACCTCAGCCTTATTCCTCCAAAGGACTTTCTCTTATATAGCCACAGGACCATTATCACAACTACAAAAATTAGCAATAATTTCATAATATCACTTTTTATAATGCCTATATTCATGTTTCTCCAATTCTCACAAAAATGCTTTTTAATAGATATTTCTTTTTAAATTGGAGGTGCCAGTGAGATTTATGCATTGCATTTGGTCATCATGTTTCCTTTGTCTCTTTGCATCTAGGATAGGTTGTCATTACAAGGACTTTTTTGAAGTGTTCAGAGTAAAATTAAATCTCATTTTGTCCTTCTTTACTCAGGGGAAAATATAGAATATTAGTGTGGTGGAGAAGAAATGAATCACTTTGAGAGAAAATGGAAAAATGTGTTTTGAGTTCAATGTTCTACCTTTTCTTTGGATGACAAGTCCTCACCCTCCCAGGAGCAGCAGAGTGCTTTCCCAAGCCACATGCACCTTTCCCTAAAAAAAAAAACCTTCCGTGGGTCCCCCTGGCCTCCAGATGAAGCTCAGAGGTCTTCACATGCTCAGAGGAGGAGCCAGCCCTGGTCACCTCTCCAATGTCCTCTCTCAACATATCCCCACATGGACTGTCCACTCAGTCACCCTGAATCACTTCTTGCTTCCATGACATTCACCCTTTCCTAGGAATCTCTTGGAGAATACCCACATATTCTCACATAACCATGTTCAACTTTCTCAGCTATTGCTTCTTCTAGGAACCAGTTTTTCTTTTCTGGAAGAAATCCAACATTGTCATGGTATATCATTCTTTTAATATGCTATTGGATTCAGTTTTCCAGCATTTTGTTCAGGGTTTCTGCATCTATATTCATAAGGGGCATTGATCTATAATTTTCTTTTCTTGCAATGTCTTTTGTTTGGTATCAGGGTAAAGCAGGCCTCATAAAGTAAGTGAGTTAGGAAATATTCCCTCCTCTTCTATTTTTTATCAACAGCTTTTTTGGGAAGAGTTTGAGAAGGGCCTATAAGACATCTATTGAGTAAAATAAGCCAGATACAAAAGGAAAAATATTTTGCCATTTCACTTATATGAAAGACCTAGAATAAGCAAAACCATGGAGACAGAAAGTAGATTCCAGGTACTAGGAGTGGGGGAGATAGGATAGGCAGTGGTGGTCAGAGGAGCTATTGCTTCAGTGGATGCAGAGAATCTGAGGAGATGAAAAAGTCTGGGTAATGAATGTTGGTGATGGCAGCAAAACATTGTGAATGTAATGAATACCACTGAATTGAACACCAAAAGTGGTTAAAATGGGAAATTTTTTTTTTATATATATATATATGTTACTACAATAAAAAGTTAAAAAAAGAAGAAGCTACAGTCATCAAGAGAGTGTGGTACTGACATAAGGTCAGACCAAAAGTCTAATAGAATATAATTGAGTATTCATAAATAAACCCTTACATCCCTGACCAACTGATTTCTGATAAGGGTACCTCTACTTTATCATCGACTTTGCCCATGAGGGTCTTGCCTCACAACCGTCCTCTCTCCTCCTATTTCCTGTAAACCTATCTTCCAGTATCTAGCACTCTGAGACAGGTTGATTTGCTTAATTCATATAAAAAAAGTCATGTATTATTTGCCTTCAATGCCTGGCTTGCTTCACTCCAAGGGGAGGGGATGAGGGGAATAGACTAGATGGAAGAGGGGGTAACTGAGGGACAGTGGAAGTGTTCTGCATGACCCTGAAATGATGGAAACAGGCCATGTTAAATTTCTCCAAAATTTTAAAAAGTATATAGTCTAAAATGTAAACCATAATGTAACCAAAAATTTATAAAAGTGTACAGTCTAAAATGTAACCATAACATAAACTATAATGGAACTGTGGTCAGTAGCTATGTTTCAATATCTGTACATCAGTTGCAGCCAAAGGAGTATCCAGATGTAAAAGTATCATTGCTGTGGAAGGGAAAAAAGATATGATGTTGGGTATATGGGAGTCCCCTCTATTCTATATGTGACTTTACTGTGACCTATAACTTTTCTGAAGACATAATAAAAAAAAGTTTTAAAAAAAGGATGTAGGCACTGAGGTAGAAATTGAAGAGACCGCCTTGCCACTGTATATACAGGGCAACACCTATTACAGTGATGAAAGCCAAAATACCAAAAAAAAAAAATTATGATATTTTTTATTTTTTACACTGTAATGTATTTTTTACATTATTTTAGTTATTTTAATTGCTATGTATTCGAGTTCTAATCTTTAAAACTATCATTACTATTTCATTTTCCTATTAATTGATAGGGCAATATATTAGGCTTCATTTTTAAGAGGTTTTGGATCACAGAGGGGTTCACCTACAGCTGGGGAGTAGCACTAGTGTGGGGTGTCATTGATGGGGCATGCTTGGGTGGTAGGGAGTTCTACAGGCATGCATATGGGGTATATGGATATGTTCAGATATTCATTGGGTATGGACATAGTGGGTAGAGTTTCACACAACTGAGGGAGTGCTGAGTTCTCATTCTGGGGAATTCTGTTGCTCTCCCCAGTGGAGCAGCAAAAATCCCCCACGTGCCTCTTCTGTCACTTTTACTGAACATGGTAAGCACTGGGGTTGGTGTATGCTCAGGAGACTTGAGTCTCTGGACTGTTCATTTGCCACCTGGGGCTTGAGCCTCAGCAGAGTTGTAATACTTACTCTCTGGTCCATTGGATTTACCCCAGGTCAGCTAACAGGGAGGTAAGGAGGTCAACCACCACACCAGGGAACACAGAGAGTCTACAACTACAAGCAGGAGAATCCTATCCATCAGCCATGTAGGATCTAAACTCCCTCTCAATTTAGAGGTGGATTGGACATCACCATCCCAGGGTCCTCAGGATGTAGGAATTAAATGTGAATTAGAATGGACTTACTGGTATTCTACTATAGAATTATTGTGATTCTAGCAATGGTAGAAACTGAATCATTGATGTGGAAACAATTCCTATGGAAGTTGCTGAGGGCAGGGAGAGGTGAGAAGAAGTGTGCTATGGGGACATTTTCGGGACTTGCAGATGTCCTGAATGATGTTGCAGGGACAGATGCAGGATGTTATATATCCTGCCATAACCCACTGAATTCACTGGGGGAAAATGTAAACAACAATGAAAACTATGATAAATGAAGTGTAGTAGTGCTCCAAAATGTATTCACGAAATGCAATGAATGTGCTACAATGATGAAAGAGGTGGTTAATATGTGAGGAGTGGGAGGGGTGGGGGTGGGGAGGTGTGGAGTATATAGGAACCTCATATTTTTTCCCCTCTTTATTTTTTTAAATATTGCTTTCAAAAAATAGGAGGTCCCCATATACCCCACCCCCCCACCCCGCCCTTAATCCACTCCTCCCACATCAACAACCTCTTTCATCATCGTGGGACATTCATAGCATTTGGTGAATACATTTTGGAGCACTGTTCCATCACATGGATAATCGTTCACATTGTAGTTTACACTCTCCCCCAGTCCACCCAGTGGGCCATGGTAGGATATGCAATGTCTAGCATCTGTCCCTGCAGTACCATCCAGGACAACTCCAAGTTCTGAAAATGCCCCCACATCATATCTTTTCTTCCCTCTCCCTACCCTCAGCACCTACCAAGGCTTATATTTTTAATGTAACATTTTTTTTGTGATTAATATACCTTTAGAAAAAGACAATTAAATAAAAAATGGGTCCCAATGTCCATTGTCATTGCATGTTCAGGTATGCAGACCAAGTGAGTTCCTCTCTCTTGGTTTATGTGATTTCAAATAAACAACTGCAGCACAAAATGCTTCATCAAGAGTTATTTGCACCCCATGGGATGGTGAAAAGCTGAGTGACCTTTCCAAGAAAATCAATGAACTTGATGCCCTATAATAGAAACATTTGTGTTCTCAGCACTCAGTAGTAATAAGGACAGAAGGCAAAGGGAATGAGGGAGGTAGTGTGAGTCCAGAACCAGGTCAGCCCTTCAAATAGCCATAGAGGGGCTGCACAGGGTGAGATGAGGATCACAAAGCATAATCTTTTCCCAGGAGCAGGGGCATAGAAGTCAAGGAGGGCCTTCCTGTCAGGGTCATGGGCTTCCTCTCTCATCTCACCTTCCCAGCAACAAGTTTCTGTCTCCTTTCCTGACATTTTTAGAGAAAATTCCCATCACATGTGGACAGTCTAATTTGTCACCAAGGAGGAGAGAAGAGACCATGACTTTCACTTGGCCACTGTTCTGTGCACTGATGGTGCCAGCATGACCCTCAGTGCATTCCTTCACCTGACTCAGAAGAGACTTGAGGTAGGTGACTTAACATCGAGTTTAATGGGATTAAGAAGAAAATGAAGGAAGTTACACAAGTTAAAAGAGTGAAGTGATGAATACTTTCTAATATTGACCCTGGAGATGATGATGATATTGATGAATAAAATGACTACCTTGGAATTATACACTTTAAATCTTTGACTTTTAAGGTGTAACTCAACTAATCTATTTAATTTAATTTTATTTTTTTTTGACAGATGAGTCTGTGTCCATTCTCTGTGTCTTCTTCTGTGACCACTTCCATTCTTAACAGCAGCACCAGGAATCTCGGTTTCTTTTTGTTGCATCAGCTTGTTGTGTCAGCTCTCCATATATGTGGTGCCATTCTTGGGCAGGCTGCACTGTCTTTCACGCTGGGCAGCTCTCCTTACGGGGTGCACTCCTTGAGCATGGGGCTCCCCTACGCAGGGGACACCCCTGCATGGCACAGCACTCCTTGCATGCATCAGCACTGTGCATGGGCCAGGTGTTTAAAAAGGAAGTTCACACAATGCCTGGAGGAAGGGGAAAGGCTGGAGGCATGAATTATAGAGGTACAAGGGAAAATTTGGGGGAATTGCCTATTGGGTTTGTAGTAATATTTACATGTATTCACACATATGTGTACATATAATTCCTTGTTATTTATTTCAATAAAATATTCACTAGAAATGGAATAGATTTTAAATAATCTCATACTCTAGATAAGTTTTGAAGAAGGGAGGGGTTGATTAGAAAGTGTAAGCTCTCTTGCACTTCTGGTGTTCTCATGGTTAATTCCAATATCCTGGAGTTAGTTTGAGGCATTTACCTGAAGTTCTCCTTGGCAATGACAATGTCCCAGGTTCTAACATTTTCCCAATACATGAATATGTTATATTCCCTATTTACTTACATCCCCACTGATATCCTGTATTATATATTGCAACTTAGGAGGAGATTTTAAAATAAGATATTGTTTTTCCACTAAATATTTTATAGTTTTGGAATGTTTGCTAGTTCTGTTTGCTAGTAGTTTGCTAGTTTTGTTTTAAAATTATATGTATTGGAGAGGCTGGCAAGGATGGTTTAGGAGTGGGTGCACTCTCATCATCTCTCCTACAGGGAACAAGATAGGTGGGGACAGAGTCCTGCCTGAGAGGGCTGTTTTGGGAGCCCACAGGGTGGGAGACTTTTGGACATCAATCTGGAGAGAGTGAGACAGGGGTAGTGATTGCCCATAGTCAAATGGCAGGTTTCTGGTGCTTGTGCCTGAAGCTGTGGGAAGTTTAAACCTTTCCCTTAAGAATGGTAGCTGCAGTATTCCCTGAACACTGCTGGCCACATGGTGGTAATTCCCTGAACCCCATGTTCCCCACACAATGATCATCATAACCACTGTTAAGGTTCCCTGAACCCAGTGCTCCCTGAACCCCAAGATTCCCCAGGCCTGTCAGGTTCAAAATCCAAGAGTGGGAGGTTCCTGGTGAAGGATACAGAGGGGCCTGGAGAGTGCAGGTTTGATAGTCTGGATCCACTTTTTGAGCTTTGAGAAGCTTACCAACTGGCTTGGGAGGGGGGATATTAGGAAGAGGTGAGAAGCAGTCCAATTTACCTAAATGAACTGGGATAAGGAAAATTGCTCTGGAAATTGCTCAGGAAATAACAGCAGATTTAATGAAGCAGAGGAAAGAATTAGTGATGTGGAAGATAGTACATCTGAAATCAAACAGATAATAGAATTGATAGATTAAAAGATAGAAAAAATCCAACAGGTACTTAGGGACCTGAATGACAATGCAAAATGCACAAATATGCAATATAGGCATCCCAGAAGAGGAGAAGCGAAAGGGGACAGAAGGGATGTTGGAGGAAATAATGCCTGAAATCTTCCCAAATCTATTGAGGGAGATGAATTTATATGTCCAGGAAGCACAAGACACAGCAAACACCATAAATCCCTACAGGCCTACCACAAGACATATGCTTGTCAAATTATCCAAAGCTCAAGACAGAGAAAATACTAAAGGCAGCACAAGAAAAGAGAACCATCACAAACAAGGAAATCTCAGTAAGAGTAAGTGCTGATTTCTCATCTGAAACCATGGAGGCAAGAAGGCAGTAGTATGACATAGTTAAGGGAACTAAAAAAAAAAAAAATTGCAGCCAAGAATGCTCTATCCAGCAAATCTGGCATTCAAAAATGATAGATCATTTTAAAAATTCACAGATATACAGAAACTAAGAGAATATGCCAATGAGAAATCTGCCTGCAAGAAATACTAAAGGGAGATCTATAGGATGAAAGAAATAAACAACAGCAACAGAGCTGGAGGAGAGTTTACGAACAACAAAAAAGACTAAGTAAAATATGAACAAGAGATGACATATAAAAACCCAAAGAAAATATGGCTAATGTAAGTAATTCCTTGAGAGAAATAACACTGAATGTTAATAGATTAAAATTACCAGTCAAGAGACATGGATTGGCAGAATGGATAAGAAATATGATGCGTCTATATGCTCTCTACAAGAAACCCATGTTGGGTACATGGATTCAAGTTGTTTAAAGTGAATTTCTAGAAAAAAAATTCTTACAGGAAACAATAAACAAAAAAGAGGAGGAGTAGATATACTAATATAAAAAAAAATAGACTTTAAATACTAACTATTGTGAGAGGCAAATATGGACACTACATTTTCAGGAAACAATAAAAAAGGGCAGGATTAGCTATAGACTTTAAATACAAACTATTGTGAGAGGCAAATATGGACACAACATTTTAGAAAAGTTGTAAACTTTCAATAAGAAAGAACAGTCATAAACATTATGCACTCAAAAAGGGTTTTTCAGAATACATTAGACAAATGCTGGAAAACCTAAGTGGAGGAAGATTTGTCTCTACATTTATAGTGGAGGACTTTAGTACACCATTATTAACATTATCAGAACATCTCAAAGGATAATTAATAAAGAAACAAAGACTTTGAATAATATTTTAGAGTACCTGGACTTAATAGACACATACAGAACATCACACCCAAATACAGCAAGATATACATTCTTCTTAAGGGCACGTGGATCATTCTCAAAGACAGACCACATGCTGGGCTACAGAGAAAGTCTCAATGTAATCAGAAATATTGAAGTTATACAAAATAATTTTTCTGATATCTGTGGAATGAAATGGGAAATCTGCAAGGTCCAGAGAACTGAATTAGTCAGAAAGACATGGACGTTAAGCAACATATTCTTAAACATACATTGGGTCAAAGTGGAACTCTCAAAAGAAATTAGTACCTACCTTGAAATCAATGAAAATGTCAACACAAATTATCAAAACTTATGGGATGCAGCAAAAGCTGTTCTGATTGGGAAATTCAAAGTCATAAATTCATGCATAAAAAAATAAGAAAGAGCTAAAGTCCAAGACCTAACTGTACACTTGGAGGAATGAATAAGAAAACAACAAACACCAAAGGAAGAAGAAAGAAACAAATAACAAAGATTAGACCAGAATGAAATGAAATAGAAAATAAGAAAGCACTAGATAAACAAAACCAATAGCTGACACTTTGAGAAGACCAATAAAATTGACAAACCCATAACTTGATTAAAAAAGAAAAAAAGAGAAGATGCAAATACACAAAATAAGAAATGAGAAACGGGATATCATCACTGATCCCACAGAAATAAATACTGTTGTAAAAGGATACTTTGAAAATCTATATGCCAAAAAGAAGAATAATTTACAAATTCATAGAAACATGTTAGCAGCCTACATTGACAAAAGCAGAAATTGATTATCTAAGCAAACCAATCACAAGTAAAGTGATAGAATCAGACATTACAAACCTCCCAACTAAGAAGAACCTTGGGCCAGATGGCTTCACAGGTGAATTCTACCAAACTTTCTGGAAAGAACTAACACCAATCTTGCTTAAACTTTTCAAAACATCTAAATAAAAGGAACATTGCCTAACTCATTCTATGATACCAACTTAATACCCTAAAAACAAAGTCAAAGACACCACAAGAAAGGAAAATTATAGACCAATCTCTCTAATGAACCCAGATGTGAAAATCCTCCACAAAATACTTGCTAATCGTATTCAACAAAACATCAAATGAATTATAAAAAATGACCAAAAGGGTTTCATCCCCTGTATGCAAGGATGGTTCAACATAAGAAAATCAATCAATGTAATAAACCACATAAAGAGATGAAAGGAAAAAAATCACATGATCAAATCTGTAGATGTGGAAAAAGTATTTCACAAAATAGAACTCACTTTCATGGAAAAAAAACAGTGTAAAAGATAGGAAACTTTCAGAATTGATAAAGTGCAGATATGAAAAACCCACAGTTTCCATCATTTACAATGGTGAAATCCTAAAATCTTTCCCTCTAAGATCAGGAACAAGACAAGTATGCCCACTATCACCCCTCCTATTTAACATAATCTTAGAAGTACTTGCTCGAGCCCTGAGGCAAGAACCAGACATAAAAGGCATCCAATTAGAAAGGAAGAAGTCAAATTTCACTATTTGTAGATGACATGATCCTCTATATAGAAAACCTTGAAAAGTCTACAACAAAGCTTCTAGAACATATAAATGAGTTCAGTAAAGTCACAAGTTACAAGATCAATGCACACAAATCAGTAGCATTTCTGTACAACAATAATGAGCTATCTGAGGAGGAAATCAGGAATCAAATGCCATTCACAATAGTAATTTAAAAAAAATAAAAAACCTAGGAATAAATTTAACTAAAGATGTAAAAGACTTATACACAGAAAACTACACAACACTGTTCAAGGAAATCAAAGAAGACCTAAATAAATGAAGAATATCCCCTGTTCATGGATAGGAAGACTAAACATTATTAAGATGTTTATCCTACCAAAACTGATCTACACATTCAATGCAATCCCAATAAAAATCAACACATAATTATTTAATGAACTAGAGAAACTAACTACAAAACTTATTTGAAGAGGAAAGAGGCCCAAATAGCCAACAACATATTGAAAAAGAAAAATTAAATTGGAGGAATCACACTACCTGACTTCAAACATACTACAAAGCTACAGTAGAGAAAATGGCATGGTATTGGCACAAGGATAGACACACTGACCAATGGAACCGAATTGAGAGTTCTGATATAGATCCTCATATATACAGTCCTATGGTATTTGACAAGGCCACCAAACCACTCAACAGGGAGAGAATGGTCTCATCAATAAATGGTGCCTGGAGAAATTGATATCCATATGTAAAAGAATGAAAGAGGATTTGCAACTTACACCTTATACAAAAATCAACTCAAAACTTCAATATAAGACCCAAGACCATAAAGACCTTGGAAAGCAAAGTAAGGAAGTATCTAGAGGACCTTGTAATAGGAAACGGCTTCATGACCTTCACACCAAAAGCACGAGCAGCAAAAGAACAAATAAATAAATGGAACTTCCTTCAAATTAAAACCTCTTGCACCTCAACGGAGTTTGTCAAGAAAATGAAAAGAGAGCCTACACAATGGGAGAAAATATTTGATAACCATATATCTGATAGGAGACTTATATCTTGCATATATAAAGAACTACTTTATCTTGAAGAAAAAAAAAAAGACAAACAGCCCATTTAAGAAATGGGGAAAAGATTTGAACAGACACTTCTGCAAAGAAGATATCAAATGGCTAAAAAGCAAATGAAAAATGATCAAAATCCCTAGCTATTAGGGAAATGCAAATCAAAACAACAATGAGATACCATCTTACTCCCATAGGACTGGCAGCTATCAAAAAATCAGAAGGCTGCAACTGTTGGAGAGGATGTGGAGGAATGGGAACACACATCCACTGCTGGTGGGAATGCAGAAGGATCCAGCCATTCTGGAGGACAGTTTGGGGATTTCTAAATTTCTAGATTTGCCATATGACCCAGCAATTCCACTGATGGGTATATACCCAGAAGATCTGAAAACAAGGACACAAACTGATATATGCACACCAATGTTCATAGCAGCACTATTCAGTATTGCCAAAAGTTGGAATCAACCCAAATGCCCATCAACAGATGAATGGATAAATATAATGTGGTATAAACATACAATGGAATATTAGTCAGCTATAAGAATAAATACAGAGCAAACACATGTGATAACATGGATGAATCTTGAGAAACTTATGTTGAGTGAAGCAACCCAGGCATTGAAGGACAAATACTGCATGAGCTCTCTGATATGAAATAAGTAAACCAAGCTGCCTCAGAGAGTTAGAGACTGGATGATAAACTTTAAGGTAGTTGGAGGGTAGAGGAAGGTTGTGAGCTGACAGCTACTTGGGTGAAATCTATGATAACCTAGAGATAAGTATTTGTACAGGGAAGGGATAAAATGGAGACATAGGGATAACTTTGGATGGGGCTGCATGGGCTTTAGGGGTGCTAGGGATGGGAGGATGGGTCAGATTTCCCAAGAAATAGGGGAGAGTGTGAGGGGAATATTTGATCATGGGAGATTGTCAAGTATGTAGTTGAAATTGTGGTGCAGAGAAAACTCTTTAGAGGATGTAATATGGAAGGTTGCTTGCTTGAGATGCTTAAGTGGGGGAGGGGCATCTGACACAGGGCAAGCTTCTGGGGAGTGTTTGAGTGCTCATTTTGTCATAGTGGATTATATCATTGGGTGGAGACCCATACAATGAGAGTGAAGTTATACCCACTTCCTGGGGAGGACTGATGTTCTCAAACAGAGGGAATAGTATCTCTTGAGAGAATCGGTGGCTCCCAATGGGTCAGGGCAGTCAAGTATGTCAAACCCTCAACATTTTTGCAAATATCTCTGAATATGGTCCCTCAAGTAATGAAGACTGATTGTCATGTTGGGCCCTGAGGGGAGGGGAAAGAGGTGTTGAATACATGGAGTCAGGGTAACTGTGGGACAATGGAAGTGTTCCACAAGATCATGCCATGATGGATATAGGTCACATTAAATTACACCAAAAATGTATAAAAAAAATAGGCTAAAATGTTAACCATAGTGTAAAACAGAAGATAACTAAAAATTTAGAAAATTGTATAGTCTAAAATATAAGCCATAATGTAAACCCAAATGGAACCATGTTTGAAAGCTATCATTTCAATATCTTTACATTAACTGCAGCAAATATAATATGAACATGTAAAAAGATCATTGTTGGGAAGGGACAAAGGGTTTGATGTTAGATATGTGCGAGTACCATATATTATATATGTGAATTACTGTGACCTAAAACTTATGTCAAGATAAGCATAATAATCAGGAAAAAAAAAAGAAAGGAGGAAGACACTGAGGAAGAAAAGGAAGAAATTGCCTTGCCGCTGTACATACAGGCCACACCTGTAGCAGTGGTGAAAGGCAAAATGTCAAAAACAAAGCATTTTCATCTTTTCATTTTTGTCATACCCCAATTAATTTTTCTTTTATTTAGTTTTTCTAATTTCTATGTGTTCTATGTCTAACCTTTAAATCCATCACTATATTCAATTTTTCTATTAATGGAACCTGGCAATATATTGGGCTTCCTTTTTGAAGAAGTTTTGCACTATGGAGAGGATCAACTATGGTGGGGAATGAGCACTTGTGTGGAGTGTCATTGGTGGGGGGCACATTGTTGGGAGGGAGTTCTCCAGGGCGTGTATACAGGGTGTATACAAATATAGGGATATTTTCATAATGGTTTCCAATTGGAAATGACAGATGAGAGAGTGGTCAATTCCTGACCAGGGGAACTCTATCACATTCCCCAATTTAACAACAATAATCCCCCAAGTGCAGTGGCAAAGACCAATAAAGATGGATAGTCCAATGATGAGCCCTTGGTACTGATGGCTCTGATTATAAGCCTGTGTGCCTAAAATATGAACTAGTCCTACAGCTGTGGGGTGCCCAAGAGATACCTCCTGATAGCCTCCATGTTGCTCAAATGTGGCCACTCTCTAAGTCAAACTCATCATGTAGATGCATTACCTTCCCCCCAGCTTGGAACATGACACCCAGGGATGAGCCTCCCTGGCACTGAGGGATTACTACCAAGCAACAGCCGATAATGTAACTGCAAAAAGACCATGAACAAAGAGGTCAACTCAGACCCGCAGAATATCTCAGCCTACATGTAATATCAGGTGTTAAAAATTGTTTTTTGACTTTGGATAAAAAGGGGGAAATAGAAAGGACAAGTGAGTTTATATGGCTAACAGTCTCCAAAAAAGAGTTTGGAGGTCATCAGGAGGTGGTACTTATGCATGCCTCAGCAGGATACCAAAGACAGCCAAGATAGATGGCAACCCAGGTATTGGTTCTCCTGAGGGCTGCAGAGACCCACAGGTTCTACAGTCAAGGCAAATGGCTCTGGAGTTTGGGGCCATGTCAGTAGGCCCTACTTTGTAGTTTGTGTTCGTGAGGATGGAGTTTGACTCAGATATAACCTTTCACCATATGCCTCTTCTGTTATTTTTACTGGACCTGTAGTTGGTGTCTCAGTTGGTGTATATTCGGGATACCTGAATCTCTGAACTGTCCATGTGATGGCCAAGTCCTGGGCCTCAGCAGACTTGCAGCTTCTTCCCTCTAGTGTCTTGGACTTACCCTGGCCAGCTGACAGGGTGGTGAAGAGGGGCAACCACCACACCAGTGAGCCAAGAGTGCGTTCAGCTTCAAGCAGGAGAATTCCATCCATCATCCATGTGGAATCTAAACCCCCTCTTGATGTAGAGGGGTACTGGACATAGCCATCCCAAGTCCACAAGATGGAGGAATAGAGTATGGATTAGAGTGAACTTAGTGGTTTTCTGCCAGGGAACTACTGTGATTATTAAGGGAAGAAATTGTAGTAGTGATGTGGAAAGGGTAGCCACAGTGGCTGCTGATGGTCGTGAGAGGGAAGAAGAGACATGGTGTGGGGGCATTTTCAGGATTTAGAGTTTTTCTAGGTGGTGCTATATGGATGGATGCTGGACATTGTGTGTCCTGTGGTGGCCCACTGGGTGGACTGGGAGAGAGTGTGGACTACAGTGTGGACCACTGTCCTTGTGCTGCAGTGGTTCACCAGAATGTATTTGCCAGGTGCAGTGGATGTGCCACAACAATGGAAGAGTTTGTTTATGTGGGAGGGGTGGCATGGGTGAGTTGGGGGGTATATGGGACCTCATATTTTTTTAATGTAACATTTAAAAGAAAATAAAGAAGAAAACAAAATGTTTGGATAGTTTCATATTGGTTTCAGTTAAAAATGACAACTGGGGGAGTTCTGAGTTCCTAGCCAGGAGAGCTCTATCACATTCCCCAATGGAACAGCAACAATCCCCCATGTGCAATGGCAAGGACCAATAAAGATGGATGGTCCAACAATGAGCCCTTGATACCAATGGCTACAATTATGAGCCTGTGTGCCTGAAACATGAACTAGGCTTAGAGCTGTGGGGTGCCTAAGATTTACCTTCTGAGGGCCTCCACGTTGCTCAAATGTGCTCTCTAAGCCAAACTCAACATGTAAATGCATTACCTCCCCCACAACGTGGGACATGACTCCCAGCGATGAGCCTCCCTGGTGTTGTGGGTTTACCACCAGGTACCAGCTGATGATGCAACTAGAAAAAGACCTTGAATAAAAGGGTCAACTCAGAGCAGCAGAATATCTCAGCCTACATGTAATATCAGGTGTTAAATATTGTTTTATGACTTTGGATAAAAGGGGGAAAATGGAAAAGACAAATGAGTTTATATGGGATTTGCTTTTGATAACAGCCTATCTACTGAAAACACTCTCCAAGCTATTGAAAGAATGAGTGCCTGATATAAAATCCTCAACTTTGTTACCTGAAATCCAGGAATCTGGTTGCTGCTGAAAGATAGGCCAGGGAAACATGAGAACAGTCCTAGTTACCTCCATCTTGTAGAGTTACAGAAAAATAGCTGGACCAATAGAACGATAGCAGCCCAAACAAAAACAGGGCCCTTGGTAACCTATTTTTCAGGTATCGGCCCCTAATCATTTCATATAACTGAGATCATACAATATTTGTTATTTTTATCTGCCCTATTCCACTCAACATGTTCTCTTAGACTATGCCCATGTCTTAGCATGTATCAGAACTTCATTACATTTTATATCCTAATAATATTCCACTGTATGTGTATATCACATTGCAATTACCCATTCTTCTGTTGATGGCCTTATGGGTTTTTTCCACCTTTTGGCAATTGTGAATAATACCACAATGTTCATATATCTGCTTAGTCCCTCTTTCAACTCTGTTAGGCAATTACCTAGAAGGGAGTTTTCCAGGTCATATCAACTATATCCTTTTTTGTTATTATCCACATCTGCCATTATCAGCTTCCTTGTTGTTGAGCAATTGCTGAGAATGGAACATTAATGTGCATTTCTCTATTTCAATTATCAATTCCATCAATTGGGATTTATAAAACAGTCCCCTTCATGACTATGCAATATCAATCTTTATTACTAATAATTTTCATTTGGGAACTCCACTTTCTTCCAAAAGTAATATTGAGACTCTAATCTTATTTTAGTCCATATTTCCATGGTATATATTCACCCAAATCTTACTTTTTACCCTTTCCTGCATTATAATTAAAAATGGCTTTCTTGTAAACAGCATATAGTGAAAATAATTGTCTAATGCAACAAAGAACAATTTTAATTTTCAATTTTCAAAAACTGCATTCTTGCTTCCTTGTTTTTTATAAGAATGTGGGAAAATTTTCTCAGATTCCTATATAATCAAGCTTACCTTTAACTTTTTCTATAGAAGTTGAAAACTGGATACTTTCCAAGTTTCTAGAGGTGAAGTGATAAACACATTATGTTCTAGGTAAACAATGGAAAACAACTCAGTATCAAAATCAAGAGGGCTCAAACTCAAATAATTATTCTGAGAGATGGAAACTAAATGAAAGTACATACTATGTAATTCAATTTATATAAATTCTGGAAGACACGGACAGAAAAAAACAATAATATCAGTGCATGCATCTAGAGAGATTAGGAGGAGGGAATGGTTTGGAGGAAGGAATTAAAGATGTATAAGTGGAAACTTTGAAGGCTGATGGATTTCTTCACTAACTTGAGTGTGGCTGTGATTAATGGGTTCACACATATGTCATTCCTCACCATTCTGAAAACAAGAAATATATGTAGTTATTGCATGTGAATTATACCTCAATAAAGCAGTTGCAAATAAGCATATGAGTATATTTTTACAGAAAATAAATAGAAATACAGGTAATGACACGTGAACTATGGGGGACTTCTACAAATTTATCTTCATTAACACTCATAAACTATATATTATTTAAGTAAATACTAGAGTACAAAATCACACCATAATAGAGAGAGACTTTCTGAAAAAATTTCTCAGAATATCACAATATTTCCTGGTTAAGGGGAGTACAGACTCACAAACTGGGGCTCTCTCTCACCACATATGAGCTCTTTGGCACATTACAAAGCACTTCTGTTTCTGTTTGGAAACTGACATCTATAAAACGGAGGTAACACTGTCACCTACTTCACATCATTTATGGGCTTTTGTAAAAAAATGGCCATCGTATTAATAATTGTGATAATAGATTCTTTGTTTATATATTTTACTCCCAGGATCTGAATCACATATTATGTTCATTCTAATAGTTTGTATATTAAGACTGTTCCCTTTCTCTTTGAATTACTCTAGATTTTTTTGGAAATTAAACATTTTGCATGAGACAATAAATATTGTTGTATTATTTCCTTTATTATTAGTTTTTTTATTATAAATCATTTATCCTGCTTTGGTATTATCACACTGTACATTCTGCTGGGCCTTATTATGGAGGTTCCATGAGTATAATCAAGGCTGACTTGGAGTTGACCCTTGCCAACTGTACCTGAGTTGATTTTTTTTGCTCTGGGAACCAAAATGTTAGTTTCCTCAAGTGATACCTTGTTTTTCTCTGCCTGTTTGGCTTGGGATCTCTATATGTGTTCTCTACAAAGAGAATTCCCCTTTTCCTGCATTTCCAAGTTAACTTCTCTTTTGTTCTTTTTGTAATTTTACATCTGTGACATGAAGATAACATTGATACTTATTTCCATGTTTAGCATGCTTTCGTGAAAATGAAATAAAATGATTGGAATGTGTTTAGCTCAGCACAATCATACAATAGGCAATCACACTTCCTGAATGTGGTCATAGCCATCTCCACCAGGACAATCATATCTCCTCTGTACACTGACACCTCTGAAGGCATCCAACCCAGACCTTTTTTTTTTTTTAAAAAGATTTATTTATTTATTTATTTCTCTCTCTCCCCTTCCCACCACCCCGGTTGTCTGTTCTCTGTGTCTGTTTGCTGTGTCTTCTTTGTCTGCTTCTGCTGTTGTCAGCGGCACGAGAATCTGTGTTTCTTTTTGTTGCGTCCTCTTGTGTCAGCTTTCCCTGTGTGCAGCACCATTCCTGGGCAGGCTGCACTTTTTTTCGCTCTGGGTGGCTCTCCTTACGGGGCCCACTCCTTGTGCATGGGGCTCCCCTACATGGGGGACACCCCTGCGTATCAGGGCAATCCTTGGGCGCATGAGCACTGCACATGGGCCAGCTCCACACGGGTCAAGGAGGCCCGGGGTTTGAACCGCAAACCTCCCATGTGGTAGACGGATGCCCTAACCACTGGGCCAAGTCCACCACCCAACCCAGATCTTACTATGAGGTACGAGGAAATGAAAAACAGGTTCCCACTATAGCTGATTAAAACCAGCCCACCCTGACCCTGCAGCTCTGGGAAAGGAGTCCCAGCTTTGGGATTCTGATGTGTTCACACATTGATAGGAACTGAAGAGAAATGATTCATCCAGGAATTGGAGCTTGGCTGGGTTTATATTATTGCAAGCTTAAAAGGAATTTCATTGAAAAATAAATATTGAGTATGTGAGTGCATGTGAGTGGGAGGAAGACTGGTATTTTGAGACAATTCTTTGACCAAATGTCTTCTGCCTGGAGGTGTCCAATCTGGGTACAAATGGTGGAATCTTGGGAGACTTGGGTAATGACTGGGGTCTCTGAGTCTCTCTTGGACATTCTAGGGATTCTCTTTCAGTAGCTACTGGATGGTACTAGCAGGGTCAAAGGAGGTATCTGGGTGATGGAATGAAGACATACTATGAGAAATTTTTGAGGGGCCAGTTTATCAAATAAAAAAATAATACCTAGAGCATGCTGTGTCTCAGGTGGACAGTTTGTGAGCTGAGGACATGAAAGTGTATTACTGAGTCAGTTGAAGTAACGGAAGGGGGTGTGAGCTGAGACTCAAATCTCTCCATCTGAGTGCCCTCCAGGGTACACTCAGGACCTCACAGCTCCAAGATCATGTGCCAAAAAAGGCAAGGGAGAGTGAAATTTGTCATCTAGAGTTTCCTTTAAGGGTCTGTGTATCTATTTCTGTCCCAGAGTTCAGTTTTTCTGACCAATAATCAATGTCCCTGTGGACACCTGGAGAGTCAAGCTGCTGAGAGCAGAGTGAGAAACTTTGATGCCCACAGGTTCTGTTGGAACCAAAAGAGCTTATCAAGGGGTTGCAGATGCTAGCCAACTACACCAGCCATAGTGACCACAACTGTAACTTAGTCATCCATGGTCAGGGTGCCTGCCACAGACAGTTTCTGCTGCCACCTACAGTCAACAATGTGAATGGTCAAGACCGAAGATTTGCTGTGTGGGACCCACATTTGAGGGAAGAATGTAGGAAGCCAGGTCTACAGCTCTCAACATGACAAGAAGGACTAACTGCAGGGGCCTCTCAGGAATAATTGCAGAGGTCAGGACCACAGAAGGCACAGGAAGAGACTAGAACATGCTGCCCAGGGACTAGGTCAAGGGGCAACTGAAATGAAGCTCATGATCACTGGGCCAAGATACAAGTACAGGGCAGGTGCAAGGAGAGCTCAGTATCATTGAGTCCAAGGATTTTAACTATAGTCAGGTGGAGAGAAAAGACTGGACCACTGATAACAGAGGCCAGGGCCTGAGGCAGGTGCAGGGAAAGCTAAGAACCGTAGAGCATAGCCCCCAGATCCAGGACAGATATAGGGACACTGAGAAACATGGTGGCCAGGAGGAGCAAGGACTAAAATCAGTGCAGGGGGAGATCAGAATCACTGAGGCCAAGAACAGATGCAGGAGAAACTCAGTGTCAAGGAGCCAAGGGGTCAGGAACAGGGGTAAGTGGAAGTCAGAAGCACTAATCCCAGGGACTGGAATGAGGGACAGATACAGGGGGACTCAGGATCAATAGTCCAGGAACAGGACTAGGGACAAGTGCTGGGGGTAAAAGGAGCATGCATACTAGGGGACTGGACCAGGAGCATGTACATGGGGAGTCTATGGGAATAAATTTCAGCATAAGACTTCCCTATTTATCTTATGATAAGGATCAGGAAAACCTGGGTTTGACTATGCTACATGGCTTAAGACAGAAGTTTAGTGAAATGTCATTAATGCATTTAAATTTGGGTAATTTTATTGATAAATAAAAGCTATAAACAAGCAATATACACAGAAGTTTGTCCACATTAAATGATGTAAACAAATGCCACCCTCACGAACAATGCAAAAAACAGGGAGATGTGGAATTATGTCATCCATGAAAAATGCAGTCTGATATTCAGCAGGGTCCTCAGAGTTCATTCCACATGTGGATTTAACTTTCCAGCTAGCACCTCCCCTCACAGCACCTCCATGCATCAACTTCCTGAATTCCTCATGCACCAGATCCTAACCTTGGTACATGCCTTATGATATTCTTCTGAATCCACAAATCCTGCCATAATCACAGTGACTTTAGGTTACTGGCTAAGTTCTTTTTAGCTCATATTTCTGACTCAGCACCTTGGAACCAGACTGGAGTTGAAGGTCATACTAAATTTATTACTTAGCCATTAACTAATATTATTGAATAGCCTGGTTGTAATATGCTTCTTTCATGTTCTGTTCATGAGATGATAATTTAGAAAGACATATTCAGAGATGAGAGGATCAAAGTCCATCAATGCTCAGGTGAGTAGGGTTGACTTGCACCAGAAGCACAGGAGTGACATTGACACACATGAAAGGGCAGGACCAAGGCTAATGGTGCCTGAGATATCATGTTTGTTAGAGGTGAGGGTGCATACAGGTCATTTCTGATTCTCACAGGGGATTATACCACTAATATGAGTAACGAAAATATATAACAGGTCTGACAAATTTCTTAACTTTTACACAAGATATTACAACTGAGGAATGATCTCAACAAACTGGAGAAAGTGGCATCAAATATCCTTTCCTCCACTGATAATTCAAAAAACAAATAGAATCCATTATATTCAACACTGCCAGAGGATATATAAATATTATATATTATATAATATTATATATCTTATGTATGAAATCAATATGTACCTAAACTGACACACACAAATATATACATATAATCTCTGGGAGTAGGGGCAAAACGAATCCATTCCCAGAGCCATTCTTGAATCTTTGTCCACATCCACCTCCCAATTCAAGACATTACTTGACTTTAAGAAAAGGAACCTGGGTTCAGTGAGGGACATGTGGATGTGGACAACAGGATGTGGACCATGTTCTCTGAGGCATCAGCCATCCTCCTCCTCCCAGGGTTCCCCTAAGACAAGGACCTCCCCTCATCCTCTTTCATTTTACTTACAAAGTTGCCTCTTAAATGCAAATTGCCACATGTTGAACAGATGAAAACAGAGCAAACATTTATTTAAATTCAAGTTTCTTCTCAGTCAGGAAAATATTTCCTGGGACTCATGGACCTCATCCACAAGAACACGAAATCTTTGTGCTTCTTCCTCTTTCTGGTGTAATCTCCCAGATGTGAGTGTCTCAAGATTCAGACATGAAGGTCATGGGAATCATGCCTCTGAGCATAGGGCTCACTGTGGTTTTCCTTGTCCTCAGGTGTCTGGTCTGAAGTGCAGCTGAAGGAGTCAGGACATGACTTGTTGAACACTTAACAGGCCCTGCCACTCACCTGCAAAGCCTGTAGATGCTCTTTAACTGAATATATTATTCATTGGATCCACCAGTCTCCAGGAAAGGGGCTGCAGTGGGTCAGTGAGATATATAGTGGTAGAAGCAGATACTATAACCCAACTCTTCAGTCTCATCTTGTCATCAACATGAACATAGCAAAAATGAAGTTTATTTAAAATATGGCAGTGTGAGAATCATGGACACTACAAAGTATTATTGTATGAGAGACACAGTAGGGAAAATAATTGTGAGCCCAGACAAAAACCTCCCCTGCAGGGCACAGCAGGTGACTGGAATTCAGGGTAAGCTCTTGACCACCAGAAATGATAAGGGTCCAACACTAGGCACTGTTCAGAAGGGGTAGAAGGAGTTTCTTTTTCTGGCAATTTTAATGTCTTTTTTTAAAAAAGATACAAAGATCACACAAAATATTACATTAAAAATAGAAGAGGTTCCCATATACTTCACTCTCGACCTCTCCCCAACTCCTCCCACATCGACAACCTCTTTCATCGGTGTGCCACATTCATTGCATTTGGTGGATTCACTTTGGAGCACTGCTGCTCTGCATGGATTATAGTTTACATTGCAGTTTACACTCTCCGCCAGTCCTTTCAGTTGGTTATGGCAGGATATATAATGTCCAGCATCTGTCCCTGCAATATTATTCAGGACAACTCCAAGTCCTGAAAATGGGGCTTTTCAGGCTTGAGGGGAGCTAGGGTTGGGAGGATGGGTCAGATGGTTAATGGAATTGGGTGGAGGTTTTGGGGGGAGAAGGTTAATGTGGGAGATTGTCAGGTACGTGGTTGCTACTACAATGTTGATAAAACTTTTCAGAAACTATAAGAAGGATGGGTTACTTGTTTACGGTGTTTGATGGGGAAATCTGGCACAGGGTGCACATGGGGCAGCTTCTAGGACTTTCTTACCCATGCCTTAGGCTCCCTCTTCTTGCTTCTCAACATATAACCCCAGGGAACAGCCATGGCATCTTTTCTAAGCAATGCTATGATGTACCCACAATTCTAACTCAGAACAGTTTCTTTTAATGTTACTATGTTTATGTTTAAATACATTCATACATATATAATCATATAAAATTTTAT
Organism: Dasypus novemcinctus; assembly: GCF_030445035.2. Classification (NCBI taxonomy): domain Eukaryota; kingdom Metazoa; phylum Chordata; class Mammalia; order Cingulata; family Dasypodidae; genus Dasypus; species Dasypus novemcinctus. The sequence goes on along the minus strand of NC_080691.1, from coordinate 55,299,712 downwards.
GTGAATTATGGAAATTGTTGTTATCTTCTTAATATGCCGGAAAATGTGGACAAAACTTACATTTACCATCCCTGTGAAGTTATTTCCCTCAATGTAACTCAAAATTCTGATAATTCCCTGCAGTTAACCCCTATCCTGCATCATGTAGAGTCCCAAGTCCTCAAATGACAGGAGAAGGAATTGGAAAACCCGGCCATCTCTAGGCAAAGCATCCAAGTGCCTTACTTTGTTCCTTCTTTCTCATGTGGAAACAAAGACCAGTTCGCTGTTCCCATATTAAGTCTATTACATAAAATATCATCATTGTATCCTTCACAGTTTTCCAATATATAGTAAATTTACATGATAAGAAGAGGTTCACAATGCATGATTTTTTAAAATACAAATAACATTCCTGATACATTTATATTTAATTAAAGCACTTCTTTTAATTTTTTCATGCCTGTACCAATCATTCATTTGTCACATATTCTTTTCCCCTAACATCATCAAATGTTTTTGATAAATATAATATAAAGTTCCCTCTAATACTTCTCTGTGAAGCAGGTCAGGCCATCAAAAAGAACTTGTGGCACTCTAATCCTTCCCACACAATCCACAGTCATCCAAACAGGGTCCTGATGGGGAGGACTGACCTACTCAGAAGAATACTTGGCCTCAATTTCCACCACATTCTGGGAGACAGAACATACCTCCAAGTACCTTCTTCTTGCTCTGCTCTCTAGGTGGGAAACAGCTTCTCATCAGTGTGACTTCTGTCAAGGAAAGAGAGTTCCTGTTCCCAGTTGTTCACACCATAGTATACCTATAGGACCCAGTGCAGGAACAAGTTCATGCTCCCAGAGCATTACAGTCTCCTGGAGCATACCTAGCTACTTGTCTGTTGTACTCTGAATACAAGATCTTAGGGCATGAGGGATGTGAGCAGAATGGATAGTGATGGGAATATCATCCTAAATGTCCCTGCCCCTCCATCTGAGGCAATGTATGTCCTGCCATGTATTACTGCCCCTTTCTGGGGTAGAATGCATATTTTCCCAGATAGTGCAGACTAAGCTGTGTTATATTTAGCTGCCTATTTCATAGAAATTCATCTTTGGCTTTAGGATATTATTCCTTAGTGAAGCTGGGGGTGGTTCTGGACATTCATTACATGATGAATTCTCTCTCTCTCCACTTTTATTTGGATTCTGCCAGTGCCCATTGGATATTCATTTGCATTTGCCATTCAGAATAATTGTTTTGTTATATGTGGAACTATAGAGGTGATTGTGGGTGCATGGTTTAAGTTTTATTTCACTTTTTAAGCACCCCTCAGTGTTGAGATTTTAAGATTTTTCTTAGCTCTGTGACATCAATTTTTGGACATGCTAAGTACATTTTTTTGTCTTTATTTTTTAATATTACATTAAAAAAATATGAGGTCCCCATATACCCCAACCACCCTCACCCTACTCCTCCCCCCATAACAACAGTCTCCTCCATCATCATGTGACATTCATTGCATTTGGTGAATACATCTCTGAGCACCGCTGCACCTCATGGTCAATGGTCTACATCATAGCCCACACTCTCCCCCAGTCCACCCAGTGGGCCATGGGAGGAAATACAATGTCCGGTAACTGTCCCTGCAGCAACACCCACGACAACTCCAAGTACAGAGTACATTTTTATAATTTGCATTTGTCCAACAGGAGGCTGATTTTGTTTGCTTTCACATGCAGGTTAATTCTTTGTTCTGTAGTGGAGCTAAGGAGGATGCTTTGGGTGTATTTCTACAGTGAATCTTTTCCTCTTGCGGAGAGGAGTTTGGTTGTTTGTTTTACATATTTTATCCTATTTTTTTTGAGGGGGGTGGTGCTCTCTAATTCTACAGGAAAAGCATGCAATACAGAGGCAATCTATCCAGGAGAGTCACTTTAGCAAATTTGCAAATGGTTAAATTTGCCTTTATAAAAATCAACAACTAGTGATTTAAGGGAATCAACATTAAGAGTGTAAAGTTAGAAAAGATAGAATGGGAGAAAAATTTATTAATCCTATATGTATTAATGGATTTGTATCTAGAATATGTTAATTACTTATATCTTAACAAAAAATGGAAGAGGTAAAAATGGTTAATAAGTAAATGAAAATATTGTTGCATGATTTGATATCATGGGAATATAAATCAAATCTACAATAAAAACCATTTCACACCCACAAGTAAGGGTAGAATAAAAAATTAGAATAGCAACAAGTATTCAAGAGGATATGGAGAAATAGTAACCCTATTACAATGCTGGTGGGGATGTTAAGTAATCAAGACTTTTTGAAAAACAGACCTGAAAGTCCTCTACTTATTAAAGGAAAAACTATCATGTGAACCTACAATTCCAATTCTATATATATACCCCAAAATATGAAAAACAGAGATTCAAATATAAATTTGTACAACAAAATTCATAGCAGCATCATATACAAAAGCTAAAATTTTAGGCACACCTAATTTCCATGAAGAGATGAATGGATAAATAAATGTCTACACACAATAGAATATCAGTCACTTGCACAAAGAGAAGAAACATTCTATAGAATGGATGAACATTGAAATGTGCATTTGTTAAATAGGTCAAATAAAAAGGGAAAATGTATGATTTCACTTATATGTAATGCCTAGAAAATGAAAATACATATTTACAATAAGGAAATTAGAGGTTACCAGATTAAGGATCAAATTGACAGTGAATTTCTAATGAATATAGATACTCTGTTTCATGTGGTGAAAAATTTAGTAATGTCTGTTGGTGATTTAGAATATAATTGTGAATTCAGTGAATTGCCTTCAATTGTACACATATAAGTGGTTAAAGACAGAATGTTGTGTTGTCCAAAATTGACACAAATATATTATTTTCTTATAAAATAGAAATGAAGTATTGATACTTGCTATCACATAGATGAAATTTGAAAAAATATGGTAACTGGAAGAAACTGATCATGAATTATAATAGAATATATTTCCTTTGGTATCAATGCCAAGAATAAGAATAACTGTAGAGATAAATGTAAATTTATTGTTTATTGGGGCTAAATGGGATGTAGTAGGATAGGAGGATGTTAGGTAGATTGTATTTCCTCTTTGTGAGTTAAAGAAAATATTCTAATATGGACTCTGGTGTTGATAACACATATTTTTGTATAAAGTAATAACCATTCAATTTTATGCTTTAAATAGATGAACTTTGTAGAATATGGTTAATATCTTGATTAAGCTTTCTTATAAAAAGAGAAGCTAGAATTTTCCTTGGAGAGAAGGGAATGGGTGGGAGGCAGAAATTATAGAGCAATGAGTGAAAATTTTTGGGAGTTCATTATCAGTACAGTGGTGATGGTTACGCATGTGTACATATATGTAAAGATTACCAATTGTGACACTTAAATAAGTGATTATTATCATAGGTCAATTATACTTCAATAATATTGATACAAATAAACCAATGGATAAATGAGTAGGATGGAGAGAGAGATAAATCATGACCTGTGAAATGCCGGACAGTACTTTAAACACATCTGCCTTCTCTCTACATTTTTAGGTAGAATCTAAGTGTGAAGCAATATCACACAATGATCTCATTACACAAGAAGGATCTTCAAATCTATCTAGGCAAGCCCCAATCTGTCTTTCAGTAGGTTCAGGGGAGCCATGCTGTCTAGCGGTGAGGAACACAATCCAGACACTGGGCCTCACAATCAACAGACATAGACTTTGTGTATTGACCAAACATTCAAAATTTCTGTTTGAAGTTTTACATCCGCACATATGTATAAATGAAATAAGATCAAGGGTTCAAAGTGTTTACTCCAGGACTGTCAAATAGTAGTATCACCCCAAATTTTCTCATTGCCACTCAACTACCCAAGGAAACTCACACCTGCTCTGGGGCACTTCCTTTTCCAAGAATCCATCCAAGAGCTAGCAGTATAGTAGAGAACTTGCAAATAATTTTCCTCCAGTTGCTAATGTACAACAGCCCACTCCTGATCCTGTAGCTCTAGGGAAGGATCCTCAGCCTAGGGACACCCAGATGTTCCAATTTGTTCATCAAGAAGGAGCATAAATGAATCAACATGCATTCTTTCTGAGCTGGGTTTTCTCATCATGATTTTATTTATTTTTTTGTCTTTGTTTATTTTTTTAATATTACATTCAAAAAATATTATGTCCACATATACCCCTCACCCCTTCACCCCACTCCTTCCCCCACAGCAACAGTCTCCCCATCATCATGAGACATTCATTAGATTTGGTGAATACATCTCTAAGCACCGGTGCATGTCTTATCATGATTTTAAAAGATCAATGTATGGGAACAAGAGACTCTGAGTGTGTGAGTTGATATGCATGAGAGAAACGAGGGAGAGGTATCACCATTTTCCTGGCAGGATGTCTGTGCCTTTAGATGTTATATTGGTAGAGTCAGGGTGAGAATTCATACCGCACAGGATGTCTGTAACACTCTCTTTGGAAGCCTCTAAATGTACTTCCAATAGCTGCAACATAAACTGGGTCCAGCAATGGGCTCTAGTATGTCTCAGACATTAGTAATTCTGCCATTTTTACACACAATTAAGAACTCTGAACAGTCAATTCTCCATCCCCAGATGGCTTGTTGTGAACACATTTGTGGCTGCAGATGGAGAGTCAGAGCTGAGGACATAGCCATATATTGCTGAGGGAGATAGTGTGAGGGGAGGCAGGGGGAGCACAGACTAAAACCTACCTTGTAGGGCTCAGGAGGCGGTTAGGATGCAAGGATAGTCAGAACCCACTGAGCACAGTCTCCACTCCCAAGAACAGGGAAGAGCGAAGGTAATGGATGGTTTCCTCTTAGGTCTGGGGCTTTCACTAAATATAATTTGCCCTCCTGGGAACCACTCTAGATTGTGTGATTTTCCACTGAATTGTCTGAAGTAGGAGAGTTTCATTGCATTTGGAGGAAACATTCTCATGTACAGACTCTCCTTATGAAAGCAGAAATGGCTCTCCAGTGGTGTGCAGGATCAGATATCTGAGGCAGCTCAGGGCAGCCTGGTGTCATTTTCAATCAGATTCAGGAAGAGACATCAATGAGATTCTCCAAGGAGGACGATCTTCGTAATTCAGTTCAGAACCGAGGGAGGGTACGTCAGGGTCAGTATATTTAAACCATGATGAATTTCTCATGTAATACTCCTCTTCATACAGAAATGTACATGTCAGACTCAGCACTGGTTGTCTCTTTTTTCCATAATCCATTTTAATTTTCCCTATTATAGCAAGGCTTTTTGGATTTACCCAAACAAAATTGCACACCAAATGAATTTTTTGACTGCCAGTACCTGTTCTGCGATTGTATGACTTCTACGTTTAGTCCTTGGCTAACAGTGGCCCTTGGATCTCCTGTCTTTCACACGACCATGGTGATGAGCTCCAATAAGAGCAGCTTGGCCCTCAGTGCTTTCTTCCCTGTATGTGGAGGGATGGAAGGGGCATTTTCATGTCCAGGACACTATGTACTGCTATTAATACTAGAAAACTTTTTTAAAAATTTTTACTAATTTTGATGATATAGACCCACACATGTGGCTGAAAAGAACTTTAATTGATCACATTCAACCCAATTGGGTGCTGGGTGATTGATCATATTCATCTTAATTGTGTTATTCTTGGAAGCTGTGCTATAGGCTGTTGTCTACACATATCTTTCTCATTAAGAATTGTTAAATGTAAAGTGTTGACATGTGCTCCCAATTTCATTGATTTCTCTCCATATACAGAGTTCATGGAATAGAGTAAGATAGTAACTTTTCACACACTATCCCTTACTTTCCCATAAGAATAGCAGAATTTTACCTAATGGCTCAGTGTGGAGGAGACATGGGTCCTACAATCGTCAGTGTCTGCAGAGAACATCAGCTGTGGATAAAAGATTCAGGGCATTCCTCATGTTGGAAGACCTTGAGCTGCCTTCTCCTTTGAGTGCTCTTCTTTCTATGTAATGAAGGGAGCAGAATCCAGAAACTCTGAATTCTGACACATCTTAGATTTCTGCTACTCTTAATCATAGGAAATAGATGTTGTAATGTAATCTCCATCTTCATAACACCTGTTTCTCTTCCTTGCGTGTTGCAACTTTGATTAGAAACAAGTGCTAACATTTATTTGGCCTCTCTATCCTAAGAATCTGATGAATTATTATAGTAAACAGCAAAAAATTGATTTTTCAATATACTGTAATATATGAATTAGTGAATGTCAATGGTTGTTTAAAATTCTATTTATGTCAGAAAAATCAGTAATCATCTTGGTTACCTTCTTTCATGAGGATATGAGGAAAAGTCATTCCAACACTGGTAGATATGTGAGAATGATTCTTTTGAAAAGGCTTTTAGTGCCTTGAATTTTGTTTATATCCATTGAATCATTGTGAATATGTGCATGAGAAGTTGATAGATAAACTATTTTAAAATGCTGGATTGATGCACAATTTAACTACATATTCTGGGGGAACTCCTGAGTGTGCTGCTTACTTAGCCCAGCTCCCACTGGGGGTGGACAAGAAACTACAAGCTACATGGAAGGAAGGGCAGGGAAGAGGAGGGCAAGGTAAGGAGGGGATACTGTTAGGATACAGGCCTCCCTCTCCTTTGGGCAGCCCATGTCTCTTTTCTCTTTCTAGGATACTGTTGGTTTGGGAAAAAATCTCTCAATTTGTCTTTGATGTATTGATGGACACTGAAACATGAGGTTGTGAGAGCTGGCACCTTCAGAATGACCTCTGGAGAGTCAAACCCATGTCCTTTTCTCACTGTCCTGGGCTGAAAACCCTGTGCTGCTCTCCCCACTGTGCCTCTTCCCTCCCCTCCCCATCATGGCAACTTCTGCTTTGGCTGCTGGAAACATGATGGTCTTGTGGAGCCCCTGCCTCATTTCACCTGCTCCTCACCTCACAGGCATTTCATTCCCTCCACTGCCCCAGGAAGCACCCCTTGGTCTGTCCTTGGTCTGTCCTTGGTCTCCTGCCTCTTTCCCCAGAGTCAAGCAGACTATTCCAACAGTCCCATTGTCATCATATAGCAATTTGCTTTATAAATAGACTCCATATCTTTAGCTGCTCTCCTTAATCCACCACCCCCCCCCCCGCTTGTGGGACACTTGCACCTGCTGCCTCACAGTAACACTGACCTGCCATAACCTCCAGCCTCCCTTGATCCTCTCAGAGTTTGGATGGATTTGTGGCCTGTCACTTTTATGCAAACCTTTCAAAACATTGTCCAAAAGTAGTGTATTTTAATACTTCAATGTCAAAAGAAACATTCCCTGAAGGTCTTCTTGACACAAAATGCATTTGAAGATGATTCAGAAAATGGAAGGACAGCCCGTGGCTCTCACAGAACAAGATGGATAAGAGTCTGTGTCTATGCTGCAGTTCCCTTCCTCAGCTGCTCCTGGAGGGGAAGAATTTAGGAGGAACCCCAGAAACAGCTACTCCAGAGCTTCATCTGCTGCAGTCTCCTCAGAGACAGAGGAACCTGCCAGTGATACCAAGAAAAACATTGACATTTTACTAAGGGCCATGGGAGACACCCCCATCATGAAAACAGAGAAGTGGGCTGTAGAGTGAACCTGAACCATCCAAGGACTCATGGACCTAATCAAAAAGTTCCTTAAATCTGTGGATTCAGAACAGGTGTTTATTTATGTGAATTAGGTTCAGTTTCCCCAGACCTGGAAGATGGAATGATCTACTAGTGTTTTGGCAGTGATGGTAGGCTGTTCCTAAATTACTGCAAATTTCAGACATGGGGATGAATCACTGAGGAAAACAACTGCACCTTAAAATTAATCTTCACAAAAGAAACTGCAGCTCTGATACATTTTGATGCTTGCAGCAAGAGGTTTAAGGATATGATCTACTGAGAGTGTATCTACTATAATTCATGTTTACATATAAGAAAGCATCCATAGATATAGAGTGAAGTCACAAAAAATATAACTTGCGTTAATATCCAAATCATTACAAAAGATAGAGCATACCCATCTCTGCTCTCCATAATCCGGATCTACCTCCAAGATACTGAAAAAGAGGGTGTCTAAACCTTCATGATCTGGTCCTTAAAATGACTGAAATTGTTTATTTGTAGAATTAGCATAACTCTGATTTTTTTTCACTGTAGAAATTCACTTACTATATGTTCATTTTGTTTTATTAAGTTTGCCATGAGTGTGGGGTGGATGTGCCCTTATATGTGTGTGTGTATATATCTATCTACAGTTGTATATATTTTTTAAAATTTTTAAGGAAGCTTTAGATTACATAAATGTTACCTAAAATATAAGGAATACACATATGCTCTAATAATAATTTCTACTATAGAATAATAAATCTATTTTGGTACATTGTTCATTCCCAAATCTTGAGGATTTGGGGATAGTGATGCCCAGTATGCTTTTTAAACTATTTTATTGTCCTTCATTATTTTAAAGATACGTAGATCAGACAAAATGTTGCATTAAAATACAGGAGCTTTCCATATAGCCCACTCTTCAACTCCCCACTCCTCCCACATCAACAACCTCCTTCATAAGGGTGGCACATTCATTGCATTTGGTGAATACACTTTGGAGCACTGCTATGCTGCATTGACTACAGTTTACACTGTAGTCTACACTCTCCCTTAGTCTATCAAGTGGAACATTATATGTCCTGCAATTGTGCCCGCAATACCATTAAGGACTACCCCAAGTCCCCAAAATATTCCCATATCACATCTCTTCTACAGTTACCTTATTGTGAAATATTTGCTGACTGTATTTCTTATATTGACCAGAAGAGGGCAGCCTAGTTAGCAGAAGGGTTAGCGGTTTGGTTCAACTTCTTTGTCAGGTAATAATGGGAGAAAAGCTGTTTCTGCTAATTTCTAGCGAGCACCTCGTCAGGAAGGCAAGCAAGTTAACAAACTGAAAGACAGCGTTAGAGAACATGCATAGTTTAAAATTGGTGGGGTGGGGACGGTGGGGGTGAATGGGGACCTCATATTTTTTGAATGTAAGATTTTTTAAAAAATGAATAAATTGAATAGAATTTGGAAAAACAAAAACAAAAAAAAATGAAGGTTTTCATTGGGAAAGAGAAAGAATTTCACAAATTTTAGACATTGGGATATTAAGTCTTTTCAATCCTATCATTTAATGACTCCTCAACCCCAGTGGTATAACTGCAGTGTTTACCCCATATTTCTGAAATTTCAAATGGAGCTGTTGGGTATTCCTGGCAATATGTTTGCATGTTTTATATGTATCTTCCAACTAGAAGCTTTTTAAGAATCATTGAAAAAATGCTTTAGGAATTGTGTGCATTTCACATAATTACTAAAAGCACACCATTTTTTTCTGAAGTCATTAGATAGGTAACTTCTTGAGGTTAAACTTAACTTTTTATTCGTTCCCTATTGTGTATATAATGTGTGCTTTTAAATAAAGCATTCCTCCCGGTGCCGCTGATAAGGATGGAAGCGGTCACAGAAGAACACACAGCGAATGGACACAGAGAGCAGACAACAGGGGCAGGCGGGGGGAAGGGGAGAGAAATTTAAAAAAAAAAGAAAAGAAAAAATAGCAAATGTTTAAAAAAAATCATTTCAATAAATTCAATGGAATTACAAATTGGTGTATATAGGGGGTCTACTAGAAGTGAAAGGACCTATTTTCAAAGAGAATGGTGGGTAATATAATTTTGAATTACACTTATATCCTTTAATTCCATGAATATACCTAATAATTACTGAGCTTGGATACATTAGCTTTAGGTTGTACTACATAACATTTCAGTTAATAGTGTTGAATTCATTCATTTCTCATTTTCTGCTCAAAAACATGAATTTTTGAATTCCATTATATCAGTGTCCCTGTGTAACAATTTGATATAGCCAATAATTAGCACAGGGAAAATATAGGTGAAGTGTACAAATTTATCTTATACAGCTAGGAAAGAATTTTGAATATGTGTTGAAAGCTGAAAAATTATTTTGGAGTCAAAAAGGTAGATGTAGCAAAGATCTGTTACCCACCTACAGTTAACTTTAGAAGGTGGATATATATATTTAATAAATAGCAAAAAGGTGTTGAATTTATGCATTATTTTTACCTTTGAGGTTTTAGATGATAGAATATTTACTAACCATCAACAGTCAAAAATACTCAAGTTTTAGATTTGTGACAATGATTTAAGTGTTCTTTTTATTTAAATAACATATTAGTTTATTAAATTATGGTTAGTTAAAAATTGCAAGGACAATCACCCCTGCGCTGACCACTGGATAAATCATTGACCAAGTACCTTGCCTATGCTCACAGTACCATATATATCATTTTTAAAAATCTCTAGTTGGTAGCTTGCAAAAGAAGACACAAAGTGTCTGTCTGTGTGTTTGTGTGTGTATTTAAGGGAATACAAGTTGTGCTTGTAGAGACATCCTGTCCACACACACAACTGTCACTCCCCTTTCTCCTGGGATCACAGTTTCCGTACATTTCCAGCCCCTTCATATGAGGAAGAGTTAAATGATTTATTATGCTCAATTGAAATTGCACAGCTAAAACCTATCCAGTTTATAGATTGGACAAGTAGATTACACCCCACCTGAAATCCCAAATTCTCTCCCATTCCACATCTAATTTTCTATCTAGAAGTAGAAGATATCATGTTATAGTAGGTACATATCTGGGTACTTGAGCAATTGCTTGAATCAGATTCCACTCCCTAGCAAGACTTCCAACCTCATCACCTTATAATAAAATATGAGCAAACTATTGGCCTTTCTTGTTAAACTTTTTTCCACTGATATTTGGGTGAAATTGCTAAAAGAGATTGAGCAATGTAAAATGACACCTGGGCAAACTGAGATAGGCATGTAGAACTCCAAAGAATCAGGCTGGAGCTTTGGGAAGCAAGCTGAATGCTGATAAAGAGTAGCAGCTACATAAAACTTTAAGCTAACATCTGTGCTTTGTCTCACTGGCAGATGTTAAAAGAAAATACTTAGTAATTGGTAAGTTTGCCACATCTTGTGGATAATTCTGTGTACAAGTTTTAATTAATCATTATTTCATGCTTACCACATTGTCTGACTGAGAGGAAATTTTATATAAATCATTTGCTTTAAATGTCTCTGGAAGAGACAAATAGACATTTGTGAAAACAGGAAGGGTATATTAAAAATGTAGGTCTATGCACACGTAAAGTAAATATCCGTGAAAGACAGAGAAAATAAAATCTACAGATTTTAGTGCCTACAGATGCACAGTCAGAAAATGAAGTGTAAAGGAATGTGTGGAGAACTGCTCTAAGCACATGGCAAGTAGTTGCTCCCTGAAGGAAGGAGGGAGGGGCTGTGATCATGACAAGGCATCAGAGAGAGAGAAGACCAAGTTCTGTTTACTAAACTTTTAGGAGATACAAATTTGAACAATTTATAGTGATTCACTAAGCTGTGTAATTATTGGTACATTTGTGCTCATTCACAGTAAAATGATAATACAACAATAAAAGGCAACAGGATATTACATGTTAAAATGTAAACCATCAACTCCCCCTGCTAGCTCTTCTTGAACCCCACCCAGGGTAAAGGCCAGGCATTTTTTTAAATGTAAGATTTAAAAATTTCTATGCCACAACCAGGGAGCCAAGAGTGCCTACAACTGAAAGCAGGAGGATTGCATCCAGCATCCATGTGGAATCTAAGCCCCCGCTTGATATAGATGTGGAGTGGAAACAACCATTTCAAGGTCCACAGGATGGAGGAATAGAGTATGGATTAGAGTGGACTTAATGATATTCTATTCATGAACTATTGTGATGAGTAATCAAAGAAAATGTGGCATTGGTGTGGAGAAAATGGCCATGGTGGCTGCTGGGGGTTGGGAATTGGGGGAAGAGATGAGATGTGGGGGCATTTTCAGGACTTGGAGTTGTCCTGGGTGGTGCTGCAGGGACAGTTCCCAGACATTGTATGTCCTCCCATGGCCCACTGGGTGGACTGTGGGAGAGCGTGGGCTATGGTGTGGACCATTCATTGACCATGAGGTGCAGCGGTGCTCAGAGATGTATTCACCAAATGCAATGACTGTCTCATGATGATGGAGGAGGTTGTTGTTATGGGGGGAGGAGGTTGTTGTTATGGGGGGAGGAGTGGGGTGAGGGGGTGAGGGGTATAAGGGACCTCATTTTTTTTAATGTAATATTAAAAAATAAATAAAAACAAAAAAAAATAAAGTTTATATGCTGAGCCTGGCTCAAAGAGAGCTTACATATGATCAACAAGGAATCTTTCAGCAGATAACTCTTAGGCAATATATATTACAATACTAAGTTTCAGTATTATAAGAACAAGGCACCTAAGTACAAGCACTGATATCCAGGGCCCGGCTATTGGACTGTCCTCCTTCACTAGGCAATGTATATATACTCTAAAGATTCTTGCCACTGTGTTAGAGAATGTAGCAGGACACCCCAGGACAGGAATTCAATTTTCCATCACCTTGTATGTGTTTCTCTATCTATTGCGACAATACTCCATGATCACGTGAACGCATTTATATTCCATACAGGCATGCCCTAGGTCCACTCCTCCCAACACTTGCCCCATCACCAACACCCTGCCCCAGTGATCCTCCCCTGCCACCATTGCAACCTTTCTACAATCAAAACCTTCCCCCGAAATAGCCCAGGTCCGGGACCAACATAGGGTGTGCGGGATTGAGTGGCTCCCTGAGCCAAGAGGCAGTGACCCTGATCTCCTGGGGTGCAGCGCAGCTCTCCACCGCCTCAGGGACCCTGTCGTGGCGGGTCGTGCTTCAGCTAGTGTGGCTGCTGTGGCTTCTCTGTGCAAATGACCACACTGGTGAAGGACAAGGCGGTTGTCTTCCTCTAGGGGACGCCGCAACAGCCCCAATGCGGCCTCAGCAACGCCTTAGTGTAGACCCGGGGGGCTACATAGCGTCCTTCTGTGACTACGGGGCCTACAATGAGCTGGACGACCCCGAGCTCCTGCAAGGCATTAAAGACAATTCCAACTGGCCCACCATCCCGCAGGTGCACCTCAAGGGCGAGTTGGTGGGGGAGTGTGACTTTCCTCTACAGATGCACGAGAACGGGGACCTGGTGGAAGAACTGAAAAAGCTGGGGATCCGTTCCGTCCTTTTAGATGAAGAGAAAGACCAAGACTCAAAGTGAGGGTGGCAAGTGTCCTCACCAAGCAGAACATTCTGCTGTCAGGAGAGGAAGCTCTTGATGTCAAAGACTCACTGATAGAAAAGCCTTAACAGTTTTGCGTTTTTAGGAGGCACCTGCTGACACGAATTATCCAGGTGTGTGAGCAGTTGGATAATTTTAGTTTGTCTAGTGTCCTGAGTAAGAATAATCTCTAAAGAATTATAACCACTGCACTGTAATAATTCAATGTTCTTATATTGGCGTTTACTCTTTTCCTGATTCAGGAGTAAAACAAGGGGCTTTTGAGTCATTAACATTCATGGCTCCTCTACAAGTGTTTCAGTCTGCAAAGATATTATATTCCTCCTCCCCAGTTTTGTAAAGTTTTCTCTTAAGGAAATGAGGGACAAGGAGGAAAATGTTAGGGGGGTGATCTTTTTTTTCAAATAAACTGCAAACTCGGGGATACCATGAATGCATGGTTCATTCTGAAGCACAGTAAACTTGTAAGGACTTTTTATGCCTGCAACCATTTGTTTTTCTGAATTAAGAGTAATTGTTACATTGTTCTATTAAAAACAAAACAAAACAAAAAGAACCTTCCCCCCTAATAAACCAAAAGTAAATTCTTTCACCTGAGAAAATAGATTATCTTTTATGTATATTACCAATTTCTTTAGCATGTTCCCCCAATGTATTATTTTTTTTCCATTGTGCTTTGAAAGAAGCTTTAGGTTACAGAAAAGTCACATAGAAAATAAAGGAGATACCCATATACAATAGTTCTAATTATCAAATGAGATAAAATATGTGATAGCCTGATTCGGTGTCTGAATATCCATTAAATTACATTCTCTTCCTCCTCCTCCCCATCATAAAACAAAGGAAATCAGTCCTTGAACTTTGGAAGTAATTTATAAATTAAAAGAAATTATATTTTATCATCATACATGTCAGCATGATTCTGAATTGATTCCCTGAGTATGTTTTCTTTTGTAAAATAAGTACTTTGTAGTGTTTAGAGTACACATGAGGTTTCATTTTTGTTCAGTGTTCTTTGCTTTCCATTGGGAAAAGCTATCTCTGAGGAATGAAACCCCAGAAGATATCCCCAGAGCATGGATTATAATATACATTGTAGTTGACATTCTCTCCCACTCCATTCTGTAGCTTATGGCAGGCTATACAATGGCCTCTATCTGCCTTTGCAATGTCTGGGCAATGTTCTTTTGCTAACTATATGCACATATGTGCATGTGCAATCACTCAGTCTCTCTGTTTCTCTCTCTCACACACAGACGCTCACACAAACAAATTGCTCAGTTTCAAATAGACAAAAAAGGATGAAGATATCCACAACAAAAACATATTTAATATTTTTTTGAAAATAATGATTCAAAAGAAGGCTTGAGGAGATGTCATATTTACAAGACAGACGAAGGTCAACGGAGACTCTAAAAAGAACAGTTCTAATTATTACTTTAAAAGGTAAAGTTCCAGAATTATATTCAAGAGCCTAAATTAAAGCACTGCTTTAAAGTTAGGTGATAGAGGAAAAGGAAATTGATTTAAGAATAAGGTGAATTGGGACAAGGATCAATCTCTGCTAAGTATGTCTATTACTTGAAGATCTTGAATCACATTACTTTTATTTTTTTCCCCCTATAATCTCTTCATTGCAACCACAAACATGTCTTCTCACAGAATAAGTAATAGTTACCATTTTGTTAGGACTCAAAATTTCAATCCAATAGCCATCTGGATCTTGAATAAATGCCAGACCTTCTACTTTACCATTGTCTGGTTTCTCCACAAATTTGACCCCCAGTTCTTCAAGTCTTTTACAAGCACCATGTATATCCGGAGCAACAATGCAAATATCACCAAATCCCCAAGGATCTGAATCACAAGTCAGCTCGAGAGTAACTTTTCTGAGAATGCACAGGCTACTCTAATTTTAATCTTTTGGGATGACAAAGACACACACATACTCACAAACGTATTCTAAATCATCATCCAATATATTATGTTATTTCTCCCAGAGCCAGAACTCACAGGCCCATAAATCTAAGTGTGAAAATAGGAGATACACTGCTAACAATTGGCCACTAGTAATCTACTAGTGAAGTGTTTGTCTCTTTTCTCTGTGACTTTAAGCTCTAGCTCTGCTGGTCTAGACTTCTTAATTCCATAGGGAAGAATATTTCCCCCAAGAAATGTAGCGAGGATTCCACTGAACTGGAAATTAGGACTGTTACCGGGCACACTTTGGCTCATAAGTATGCCAAATTAACATAAAAAAGGGAGTTACTGTACTGCCTTGAGGAGTTGATTCAGATTACCAGGGTGACATTCTGCTGCTTTTTTATATTAGAAATAAGAGAGAGGATGTCTTGAATACATGTGTTCAGATAGTGTGTCTCTTAGTATCACCATGTTCTGTGATGAAAACTAATGAAAAACAATCCAATTAAAGAGGACTACTAAATGTCTCATACCATTAAGGGATGGGGTTTTAGGTCACTTTACTGGGTACATAACCACAATAAACTAAGGATATTGCTGAGGCCAAAGGGAATGGGCAGTGAGATATGGTAGTACGAAGCACCAATTGCAACCATATGTCAAGTCAAAGCAATGGGTAATAAAAATATTAGTATGTATTATTTAATATGTTATGGATATGCTTTTTGTGTGTGAGTTTTTATATCTTTGTTTTCATGTCCTTCTTTTCCTTATCATATAGTGAATGCTGTATAAATTTTATTTCACAGTATTTTAAGTTAAAATCATCAAGTTTAAGGGTGCATATCACCCAAGATTTTGAATCCTCTTCTGGGGCATGGGTTAGTGTATCATTGGCTATATGCAAAAGAGTTGTATCATGTTAAGAGTTTGACATTGCTATTGTCTTGTTTGGAAGTTATGTTTTATGTAGATGCATCTGTATTCAAATTTGACAAAGGATAGCCTCTGTGCTTGTGAATTTTAGGTGCTGACTTGGATAGGTTCTGGTGTTCAATTGTTTATTCAAACCTTTGCCAAGATATTGCTGTGGTGACATATTGCATGCATGATTATGTTCTACAAACTGTTTGAGTATATTACTCCTTCAAAACATAAAGAAATAAATGCTAATCACAATAGTCTCTCAGCAAAACACATTTGGGAGCACTGCTGCACCGTATGGATAATAGTTTACATTGTAGTTTACACTCTCCCCCAGTACATTCAGTGGGTAATTTTCAGCCTGCTGACTTCCCTAAGAAATTTGGAACCAAGGGTTCAACATCATTCTTAATATAGTTTGTCCACCCTACAGTATTCAGCTTTCCATATGGAATTTAGACTTGCAATCACAATCACTTATTCAATTTGCTTAAAATACATATCTTTCTTTTATATAACTGGGCATATATTTTTCTTTCTGTTTCTCTGGAGATCACTCACTAATAGACATATCCACACATTGATATAATTATTATCAATATTTGATGATTCCTTGCAGTGAAACTAAGAACTATGTTTAAATCCCCAAAGGATTTCCTACAAGAAAACCCTTCTGAAATTCCCATATACACCTTCACACCAACCTAGGCAGTTCTGTCTCTCCTCACATTCAAGGCAGAGAAATACATAGAAAATTAGGGTTGCTCATATAGATTCAATTCTACTTTGACTCTTCCAATACCAGGTGGCCTCTTTTCCTTGGGAGTACTGGGAGATTTCCCATTTGTCACCATGAAAAATGTATTCAGTTTATATGCCTATTGGTGATTTTCATTTTTCTGTTTCAACACCAAGCAATATGGTCGGCAGGTCAGGTGGAAATTAAATTCTGCCACTCATGCACTGTTAGGTCTGTAGCTAAGGAATGAAAGTTCTTGGTCTTGATGCTCCTGGGCAGGAGAGGTTGTGAATGTTGTGAAAGATTTGACTTATATCCATCTCTATTGGGATAAGTCACTTCCTTCTATTGCTGATCACAGAGGCACATATCAAATAGATCCTGTGAGGGAAAGAAATATGTGGGTTCAAAATCATCTTTATTTTTTCATGAAGGATGTTCTTGTGAAGTTCTGATTGCAATCTGCTCACATAGAAGCCACTGAATTCCAGCATAAATGACCATTCTGTGGAGATTCTTATTGTCATTAGAGCATTACTATTGTGCATAAAGTGCCATTTGCCATGAGCCTCCTGTAATAAAGAGTTACAGACAATGAAATACATATTTTGTCCTGAAACATTACAGTAAACATAAAATCTACCTTTCCAAAGTACTCTGTGATTGTGTCTTTATCTTGTCTCCTGGTTTTCACACGTCATATTGTCACTTATTTTATCAAGGACAAACGTAAAAAACTGAAAAAGAAATTGAAAAAAACATAAGCTTATTCTGAAGGCAAACTGATAAACTCCTTTCAGAAGAAAGACATGCAAAATGTTCTTTTGGTTTAAAATAGGCCAACAAGATTAAAAAAATGCACACACATGTAAAAATGGATGCAATGATATTACATAATATGAAAAAATAGAGTGGCCATCAAGAACGTTAAATGAAAATGCTATAGTGCTTTGATGATTTTATTTATTTTGTTTTAAATTTTATTAAGAATCTAAGGCAAAACAAAAAGACTTAAAATACAAAATTCTAATTTTACTTCTAAACAAACTTGAAATCTACACCAAGAGGTAAAAATCAGAATTTACTAATAAATAAAATAACAAGTAAAGAAGAATGACTAAAACGCATTCACAATAATTATTTTTTACTCTCCTCTGATTTGCATATCTTTCGTTCCTGCTTTACCTGGAGTAATACACAGAACTTCTTCCTCATCAACATTTGGCAACTAGGAGCTTTAATTTCAGAGACGCTTTTTTCTTTCAACATAGTTCATTTGTTCCTTCAAATGTCTTTGTGAGGCACAAAGATGAGTCTATCAGAGATCCTGTCTGAAGATAATTCGGGGAGAAAAAACACCAATAAATAACAAATAAATATAATATTATTTAAGTTTATAAACTGATACAGTATGAGAAGTATAGATAAAATACAAAGGTAAGAGCACTCCAAGGAAGGACAGTGTAGCAGTTTTATATTATTGTTGAATTCCAAAAAGAAATATTGGATTATGTTTGTAAATTAATCTTTTCCTCTGGGTATATTAGATTATACTGGATCCATAGGTTTACTTGACTAATAATTACGTAAACCTCTTGTGCCAGTAGGACATTGAGTCCCTGCCCTTTGGTGAGTGGGAACTCACAGATAAGAGGCATGGTGAGGGACAGAGTTAAAATTTTTTGATGTTGGAGTTTTGATGTGGGAGTTTGAGGCTGAATCCTTAAGCTGTAGCCCCAGGAAGTAAGCTCACAGGGAAAAGAGAAGTAAGCCCCTGGAAGGGACGAACCCAGGAAGCCTGAAACCTCACGGACATTGGCAGCCATCTTGCTCTAACACGTGAAAATAGACTTTGGTGAGGGAAATAACTTATGCCTTCTGGCCTGGAATCTGTAAGCTCCCACCCAAATAAAAACCCTTTATAAAAACCAACCCGTTTTTGGTGTTTTGTATCAGCATTCCTTTGGCTGACAAATACAGAGGAACTATACTCAGTTACATGAATTGAGGAATGCGTAAAAGGAAAGCATTTAGATTGGGTATGGACTCTTCAATCCTCGTAAAGGCTTTAAAATGGGCCCAATTAAATGATTGCTTTGTAAATGATCAACACAGGATTCATTTTTCATTATTTATTTATTTTAATGTTACATTAAAAAAAAATGAGGTCCCCATATACCCCCCACCCCCCTCACCTCACTCCTCCCACATCAACAACTTCTTTCATCATTGTGGCACATACATTTGACCAATAAAATTAAAATTAACTTACATTTGTAAAAGAAGCCTAACAACTTAAAGAAAGGAAGACAATCTTTTCAACAAATGATGCTACATTCAAATTAAAGTAAATTAGTAAATTAGACACTTACCTTTCACAAAACTTAATACAAAATTATTCAAAGACCTATATAAAAAACACAGATATATAAAACTTGTACAAGATAACATAGGTGAAAGTCCAGTGGTCTAGGGTATAGGCAAATATTTTTTATTTACAACACCACAGGAATAATTTATGAAAAAATAATGGTGTGTATTTTACAGAAAGTAAATTCTCTTCTTTACTGAAGACTATGTAAAGGGAATGAAAAGTCAAGGCACACACTAAACGAAAATTCTTGCACGACTCATACCTGACAAAGGACTCTTATACAAAACGTAGCAACACAAACAATCCTATTCAAATTGTGAAAAAGCTCTGTACAGGCACCTCATCAAAGAAAATAAGAACAGGTGAAAATAATATGAAAGGGAAATTAGAGGGGAAGGATAAAGCAATTGGTAACCCCCCCTCCCTTTTCCTCTGAAGATTGAGAAACTTGGAGACATCTTATCTCCTGGGTAGAGCTGGACTCATCAGCAACTATTCCATCAGATTTGACCTCAAGAAGCTCCAGCAAAAGTTCTAGAAATCACAGCATTTTGTCCACCCAGATTTATCCAGCCAGATGTTTCAGACTGAAAAGGGCTTCTCAGAGAAGCATTCAGTCTGGGCAATGATGCCTGTAGGACTCTTCTAGCTGCCCTGAGCAGGGGAAGATACCTTGTAAGTTAAAGCTCTGTGAAACAGAGATTTGAGAAGGAACATATTATGAAAATGACAGCAAATTTCTCACAGAAATAGTGGAAATCAATGAAGAACTTGCAGAAGTTCAAATAAATTGACCACATTGACAGAGGTGTTTGTGTCGTGCCACAGTGTTGTCAGGCAGTGGTTTCATCCTGAGAATGAGGCAGTGAACAAGAAAGACACAGCCCAGGCCTTCATGGAGTTTATACATTAGAGTTCCACTTGTCCAAAATGGAATTCATGGGGTCCCCTCTCACCATTCACCAGGATTTATTCCTAAAGTTCCTACCCCACAATTACCTGCTAAAGTCTGCCTAAACAGGAAGAATATACTAACAATGTGAAGAAAGCTTTCCAACAGAATGCATTTGAAAAAGCCAAGGAAATTTTTACAAAGATGAAATATTTTAAATATAGAAGATCAAGTTAAAGAAGATTTCACTCTAATGGTAGAGAATTTAAAAGTTTTATATATATAGTTCTCTTATAGTTTTTATAAAAAAGGAATATGAAAAGATGCTTAGCATCATTTGTCATCTGGGAATTCCAAAATAAAACAACAAGATACCATCGCTCAAGTGTTAGAAAGGCTAAAATTATTTGAAAAATTATTTTAAATTAATTTAAATAATTAAGCAATTTTCTCATAGAAATAATGAAAGCCATTATTTCTACCATGTGCTGGTAAGGTGAGGACACCACCACTGCTGGTGGAATCAAAGGGGCACAGCCATGTTGGAACTCACTTTGACAGTTTCTTACAAAGCGAAATGGAACCTTACTAGAGAGACCAGCAAAGGTGCTCCTGTGTATTTACTCAACTGATTTGAAAATAAATGACCACAAAAAACCTATACATGAATGATCAAATGTTTTTCATTCATTATCATGAAAAACTGAAAGCAACAAAGATGCCATTCAATACAGGCCTTGATAAACGAATATGGTACAACCATATGATGGAATATTATTATTGTTTCTTTCCTTTAAAGTCTCATTTTGCTCAATATTCTCTGAAATTATCTCAACTGAATCTTGTGAAATTTTACCCAAATTTCCAATATTATTTAATATATCTAAGTGCATTCTCTTTCCTATCTGCACTTTTCTTTTATAGCATTCTTTTCTATTTCTGGACAGGTGGTCAGTTTTATTTTGCTTTCTTTTTCTTTTCTTCAATAAAACCAACATTTAATTTATTTTAATTCATTATAAGATTTTTATTCCATTTCTTCCTGTACTTCCAGGTTATTTCCTATCCAAGTATTTATTTCCTTATCCTTGTATTTTTTATCTGTATTTTGTTTTGCATATTTCCTCAAAATTTGTAATGAAGTTAGGGCTTCATAATTTGAGAAATATCAGAAAGAAAAGAAATAGAGAATTAGTATATGTCATCAAGATTTTGTATTTTTAGAAAGATCTGGAAGGAAGCTGCATTTAACCATATTATTTTTATACATCTCATATTGGTCACTTTTAACAAAAATACATTTTATCACTTCATGCCGGGCAACATTAAGAGTGGCTGATATCCCCAGGAAATTTCTATATTGAAAACAAACTGGATATCTTACTGTCCAGGTTGTGAAAATTTTGATAGCCCTCCTCTCTCGTTGCACCTTGCCTCTAAGTTCACAAAGGTTCATATCCCTGAGCACAGAAGCAATGCCACCCAAACAATGTAAGAAGGCAATTTCCATTACACTTATAGACTAAATAGGCCAATAATTCTTTTCGTGGTGTAGAGACAGGTACTGTTTGATTTAGGATCAAAGAGCAATTGTTTTTCAAAGATTTAGGTTCTGCAAAATAGAGATCCACCTTCTTCCATATCATCTTTTCTCAATATTCTCACGTACACTTAAGACCACTTTTTCCATTTATTTCAGGGCAGAGAACAACTCTTGGGTCTGAGAAGCCAATTAATGGTGCCATCATCTCAGATACTGGAGGCTGAATTCACAGACAGGGATCTGGTCTGAGACACCTGTCATTGTTCCTCCTTGGAAAGGCAGGGTGGGGAGAGTCTGAGGAGCACTGGACACCAGGCCTCCTGCTCATATGAGCAGAGCTCCTCCAACCATTGTGTGTTGGGGTCAAGAATCCAGGGAATGGTGAGGAGCCCTTGCTCTGTGCAGACAAAGCAGGCAGTCTGAGAGCAGAGCAGGGCAGGGAAAAGTGTCTGATTAGAGTGCCCCTGCTAAGCATTTTCTCCATCCATATACCCTTGCTCTGTGCCCACTTGTTGATTGAACTGGCCTTGCCTCTCCTTGAAGGGGCTGAAATCTTGGACCTCTAAAATCTGAGAACTGCTTTGCTATACTCTCTATCCTTGATTCCCATCCTAAGCTTAGATGCAGAATCTTTACAGTTAAGACACATTATTCCATAGTGGGCCTCCTTTTAAGGCATTAACACAGAGGAGGTAATTTTCTTATATCAATGCTTAGAAATGATTTCTAACATTATCACCTTCTGTGTTTGGAGACCCTGGGGAAAGGGTGACCAGTGACCTGGTTGAAAATGACATGGGTGTTGTGCTGTGAAGACTCCATGTAATAGACCCCAAACACCATACTGTGGGTTGAGAGCAGCTCTCTATGCCCAGACTGCAGAACCCCTCACTAGAGGCATAGATCTAGAGGATGGCATGGGCAGGGCTGGAGCCATATAAAGTGGGACCAGGCTGGGTCATTCCCCTCCCAGCACAGGTGCACCTTGAAACCCAGTGACTGTCACCAGCTCAGCCTCTTATATCCACAGAGACCCCAGATGCAAATCACCCTGGGGCATCAAAAAAGAAATCCCCATCGCAGGCTGGGCCTGTGTGGTGGCTCTTCATCCTCCAGATGGCCATGCAGATGCTGGGACTCCTCCTCTGCCTGATGGCAGCTTCCCTAGGTGAGGGTCTTGGGGTTCAGGAGTTCAGAGGGACTTCATTGTGGGGTAGAACAGACTCACAATGACTCTCCTTTTCCCCAGGTGTCCTGTCTGAGCTCACCCTGAAGGAGTCAGGCCCAGGGCTGGCGAAGCCCTCAGAGACCCTCTCCCTCACCTGCTCTGTCTCTGGGGGCTCTATCACTAGTAGTTACATATGGAGCTGGATCCGCCAGAGCCCTGGAAAGGGGCTCGAGTGGATGGGATACTGGAGTGGGAGCACAAGCTACAACCCAGCTTTCCAAGGCCGCATCTCCATCACTGCTGACACTTCCAAGAATGAGTACTCTCTGCAGCTGAGCTCCATGAAGACTGAGGACACAGCCAAGTATTATTGTGCAAGAGACACCGTGAGGGGAAGTCAGTGTGAGCCCAGACAAAAACCTCCCCTTCAGGAAGGGGATGGCCAGCAGGGGGTGCTCAGCACCAACAAGGACAGGACTCAGCCCCTGGAGCAGGTGCAGGGAGGGGAAATGTCTCTTGTCAGCATTTGCAGCTTCCTTTCCCCTGAGTCTATTTCCCAAAGCACTTGCCTGGATTCCCCTTCATCTGTCCCCAGTGCAATGCCAGGAAGATTCAGAGACTGAATTTATTTCAGTTCTAGAGGGAAATGATGTCCCTGCCCCTGCATCTATATCCCCTTTTTTTGGTCTTTGACTTAGCTCCCAGTGTGACCTTTTGCAGCTCACTTGAACTAGTAGGGCAAGCACCTCATGAAACCCACAGTCTGTGATAAAAAAAATTCCTTTCTGAATTGTGAATATTAAATTCAATTTAGGGAAAGAATGAGTAGCTAAACATTCATTTTTTCTTTGAAAAATAGATTTAATTTTTAAAATTTTTATTATTACTTTAAAAGAAACTTTAGATTACATAAACATTACACAAATGTAGGGTTTTCTATTTTATTTTTATTTTTAAATAAGCTTCAGTTTAAATAAATGTTGCAAAAATTTAGGGGTTTCCCACATGCCCCAACACTCCCCTCCCATGTTTTCTAACACTAACAACATATTCATTAGTGTGGTATATTTGTTGCAATTGAGGAACACTTATTAAAGCATTGCTACAAACCATGGGCTATAGTTTACATTATAGTTCATCCTGCACAATTTTGTAAGTTATAACAAAATACACGAAGGCCTATATCCATCACTGCAATGTCATGCAGGAAAACTCCAAAGTCCCATAAATGCTTCCATATTACATCTGTTCTTCCCTGTCCCTCCCCTCAGAAACTCTGGTGTCCACTGACTTTATATCAAAGGTAAGAGTTCTTTCATTTCTGGAGTAATAAGTTTATGATAGAATAATAATAAGTCTACTTTAGTCTATTGTGCATTCCCTAATCCAGGGGAATTTGAAAGGATGACGCCCACTCTGTTTCTAATTGAGAGAGGTCTTAGGTTTCATAGGGCAGATATGGGCACTATCTGTTCCATGGGCTGGGCATTGTCCATCTCATCTCCTTGTTATTTGTCCTGGGTGAGTCCAATGAACTGGAGAGTAGATGTTGCAACTTTGTTGAGATTCAGGACTCAACCAGCCTCTCTATGTCCAGGTGGAGGGATGGGGAGTTAGGGGATGGCTCAGGCAAGGCCACACTGTGGGGGAACCAAGGGTGAGGATGGAGGAGATGCCAGGCCGTGTAGGTGGGGGTGAGGGTGTGATCTGGGGTGAATTTGGGACTGGGGGTACAGAGACATATGTCCCTGCATGGCCTTGTATGTTCCTCATGCTTTGTACATGGAGAAATTAGGCCAGCTGAGCTCGGTGGAGCATTCTAAAGTACCGTGGGCTTGGCTGTAGGAGGTGAGTCCCCTGGGCAGAGGCCAAGTAAAGGCTCTGGAGGGAAATGCTCTTCTCTTTTTTCCTGTGCCTGGCAGCATCTGTCTAGAGGAGTGGGAAGAGGCAGCTGGAATCTGAAAATGAGTGCCCAGTCCAGAAATGGATGATGAAGAGGGTACCCTGGACCAGGTAATCCCAGTGAACATCGGGCCTACAAAGATTCCAGGAATGTGGTTTGAGTGGGAAGTCCTTGATGCTGGAACAAATTCCAAGGACAATGAGAGAGCCTCCCTGACTCTGACAACTGAGTCACTGCACAGGTTGGCTGAGGATGCCAGCCTGGCACAGGGTGGGATTATGCAGAGGGCACTGCTAAGCCAGGCTGAGGAAGCTCCTGGCAGCAGGAGGCAGTGTAGTACTGCCCCTGCTCCAGAGGCTTCAGGGCCAGCAAGGCACATCCTCATGCTGGTGGCAGTCGTGGAGGGAGGAGGGAGATGAGCATACCAGTCCCCCCTGGGGCATCAGTGGTATCCAGAGGTGACAGGCATGAGCAGGTGTCTGAGGAAGGAGGATGGGTCTGCTGGACACTCATTTGTCTCTTCAGTGCTAAAGGCCACACCCTATCATCACTTTGGGGATTTAGGCTTCACTGGGCACAGCCCTATATGGAATGAAGGGGGAGGAGAAGAATGTGTCTGTTTTGTTCCAATCTTTTCTGATCTCCTCTTTCCTGAAACTCCTCCAGCAGAAGCACAGAGATGTGATGGACATAACAAAAGTGTTTTCTGCTTCCTCAGGCCAATGCCCATAGGCCAGCTTCTCCCACTGACCAGCCACCTCCCCTACCCTGCCACTGGCATGAAGTTCTGCACAGGAGACACATGGATGGTACCTCTGGAGCTGTGCAGCCCAGTGCAGCTGCCCTTGGGTAGTTCAGTCATTTGTCCCTTCATCCTCATCTTCCTCCCCCTCTCCCTCTCTCTCCCTTTCTTCCAGCATCATCTGATAATTTATTTAATCAAATCCTTGAATGTGATTATTGAATTCCTGCCTTGGTGCCTGGAACTTTTGGTCCCCTGAAGAACACAGACCTTTGTGCATATAATTAGAGTAAAGGTCTATGAGAGTCTTGCCCTGGGAATACCAGGCTGCAATAGCAGTATATAACAGGAGCAGCCCACCCAGCTCTGAGGGGCAGGTATCAGAGGTGGCTTCTGGAAGGAGATGCTCTAGAGGCAACAGAAGTACCTGACATACCTCTGCCTTCCTCTGAGTATAGGGAGAAGGTCTCGCAGGGATCCCACCTTCCCTAGAAACAATGTCAATTTCTCTGTCCTGCTCTGTATACAAAGTGTCTGGGGGGAGGAGGAGGAGGAGGACAAGGGTGACTCCAGGTGTCTGACCTGCTGGTGGTGAGTGAGGGCTGTTTTGCCACTGTCCTCCTGTCACATCCTGGTTAAAAGTAAAGAACATTCAGTGGCCTTGTCTGTTTAGCAGCCAATGCTCACTCTCTTCCACCCAAGCAGAGTGTATTAACCCTTTAGCTACAAACATCGCTAATGAATTTTAAGCATCTCAAGGGTGAGGTCTATGTTGAGTCATTTTTTTACCCCTCCAAACCTGTGGGTGGTTTGTGCTCATTCACTCTCTTAATTGAAAAATGGTGACATCATCTTCTCTGTGGGATAATTGTGAATGAGGAGAGTGGCATGGTATGTAAAATTGCTCTTTAAATTTTTATAATTGAATAAAAGAATATTGAAGTTTGTCAAGGTAGTTTTGAAATAGTATTTCTTCATTCTTGACACCTACTGCTTTCTCATGCCAGAAGATTTTACCATCAACCCTTAAGAGTCTTTTTCAGAGGACAGGATCATTAGCTTTGGGTATGCACAGCTCACAGATCATCTCAAAATAATCTGCTCTTCTTGGGGCACATCCCTGGGAAAATATGGTAAAGGAGTAAGCCCATTGGGGGAGGCAGGGGACACACCCAAACCTGATTCTGGTAGCACTCATTTTAGATCTAGAGGAAATCAACAAGATGCTCTGTGCCTCGGCCTCTTAGTTTCACTCTCTCTTGCCACTTCTTCCTCCCTTCCCCAGTGGCTGGGATGTGAGAATTGACCTTCGGTGTGAAGTAAAGACACAGAGACTTGGTTTTTTTACTTGTTAAAGAGATGTGTGTGTGTGTGAGTCAGACCAATATCAAGATGCCAGAGTGGGTGACACCATGGGGTAGAAACCCAAGTAGTGAGAGTGGGGGTGGACCCACATCCTGGGGAGGACTAATGCCATCAAATAGAGGGAACTGTATCCCTCGAGAGAAAGGGTGGCTCCCAGGGCATTGGGGCAGCTGAGCAAGTTAGGCCCTGAACACTATTCCATCTATCTCTGGAAGTGGCTCCTCAGGAAACGGAGGTTGGCTGTCACTGTGGGCACCAAGGTGGAAGGGAAAATGGACGTTAAATGTGTGTAACCAAAGTAAATGGAGGGTAAGAGAGGAGTTTCGTGAGAGTACACAAGGATGGATATAAAACATGTAATATTACACCATAACATATAGGAGATGACAGACTGATAATGTAAACCATAATGTAAAACATAGGATAACTAAGAATGTAAAAAACTGTGTATCCTAAAGTATGCACCACAATGTAAGCACAGATGTCACCTTGTTTGAAAGCTATTGTCTCAGACTCTGTACATCACGTTAAGTAAATATGATGTGAATAGGGTGTAAGAGTATCGCTGTGGAAGGGAAAAGGTTTTGTGGTGGATGTATGGGAGTGCTGTATACTATATATATGCATTGCTGTGGTCTAGGGCTCCTGTGAAGAGAAGCTCAATAATTAGGGGGGGGGGGTGGGGAAAGATAGGATGTAGAATTTTTTCCAAGTCAACACGTATTCTTTATCTAACCTTTAAACCCATCGCCATATGCCATTTCCTAGTAAGGGACCCTGACATTATATTGGGCTTCAAATTTCAGGGAGTTCTGGATCACAGAGTGGTTCAACAAAGGCAAAGGAGGAATACTGGTATGGGATACCATTGACAGGGGATATATGGCTGACAGGGAGCTGTACAGAACATATGTCCAGGGTGCATGGCAAGGTTTGGATATACTCATAGTGGCAACAATTAAAAACCACAGCAGGGGGGGTACTGGGTTCCTGGCCAGTGGTGCTCTGTCGTGGTCCGTAGGGGAGCAGCGACAGTCTCCCAGGTGCAGCGGCGGGGACCGGGAGGGAGTGAGGGTTCAACAGTGAGCCCCTGACGCTAATGACTATGCTTGTGAGCTGATTTGGTTTTGTGCTAGCATTACTAAGGGGTAAATTACCTACAGAAGAAAAATGATCTTCTACAATTGTACATTTCTATGAAAATTGGACAGAATCTGTTAAGCTCTGCACTATTGACATTGCACACCAGGTGATGCTTTGCTTTGCAGAGATGCTAGGCATTGTAGGAGGTTTAGCAGCCTCCCAGGACTCTCTGCAGTACATCCTAACAACACATTTCTCCAGCTCTGAAAACAAAAATGTCCCAATGCCCTGCAAATGTCTCTGGTTGGGGAAAATTCCCCTGGTAATCAATGACCTCCCTTATTGGCATGTAAACAATTTCTCAGGTTACTCAACATTTAGGAAATAACCACAACTGGGGAAAAGTCAGAAAAGACTCAGAGGCCTGTTACGTTTAGTTCAGAACTGAGGTTCAATAGGAATGTAATTTACAACTTGAAATGTTCCGGAATTAAAGATTATGATATTATATGGATATCACAAAGAGAGGATCCATCAAGAAACAAGGCTGAGGTTGCCAGCCTACCGAGGATGAAACAATTCCTGAAATAAAATTGTCTAAGTTAAAAAAAAAGGGAAATTTTAATAATTCTGCACATTCCCTTCTGGAGATGATAAGGATAAACAGGAAACATGGACTTCCATGAATATAATATCTGATGTTCTGACTCAGGAAAGAGTAGGTTTGCATGTAGGACCCTGAGTGGGGTAAGCCCAGCTTCTGAAATGAAAATCCCTCCCAGCATCCACTGCACATGCAGGTGAGTTGAGAAACTGCTCTTGGTGGGTCTGTCAGCCCCATCCTGACGACCTGCGAGGAAGTTTATGCCTGGTGTCCCAATGTTTTCTAATAGCTGTATCTCCAGAGAGGAAGGCAGTAGCACTACTATGTTCTTGAGAGCTCAGCCTCAGGAGAAACGGGTTTTGGGATATGTCAGCAGAAATGGAGATGTGGCCCAATATACAAGGAACATTTTCTGTATTCTAAAATGATTATACTAGGTATGCTTCAGTTATTTTTCCCCCTTCCTGGAGTCTGAAAGACACAGTTCTTATTAGAACCAATGGAAATGGAATACCAGAGACATACAGAGGAGGGAGAGGCTCTGCAATGACTCCTTATTCTACCCAATTCCTGAAGTTGGACCTAGGAAAGGGCACCTGAAACAATAAGAAATACAAAGACATATGCTCAGATTTATAAATTAGAAATAGAATGAGTCACATGCTTGGATACATCATCTCCATTAACTTCATGTCTGAAATCCCTGGGACACACACACCTTGAATTACCATACTAATTTCTGTTAATTTCTGAATAAACAAGTAGCTGGTATTTTGGTAGAAATTGTTTTGACTCTGTAGAACAATTGGGTGGCAATGCCATTTTTTTTTTTAATTTTTTTATTTTTTATTGACTTTGTAATAATATTACATTAAAAATATATATGTGAGGTCCCATTCAACCCCACCCCCCCACCCCCCCTCTCCCCCCCCCCAACAACACTCGTTCCCATCATCATGACACATCCATTGGATTTGGTAAGTAAGTCTTCCAATCCTTGAACACTTGATGACTATCCATCTACTTAGGTCTTCTTTAATTTCTTTCAACAATCTTCTTAAAATGATTTATTTAAAAATCATTGGAAAGTGCTTCACATTTTTGGTTACATATATTCCTAGCTCTTATATTCTTTATGTTGCTATAGTAAATTTTATTTCTTATTTTATTTCAAGGTTATTATTTGCAAGTGTGTAGAAATATATTTGGCTTTATTATTTTGATGTTTTATCCTACATTTTTGCAGAATTTGTCCATTTGATCATAGTTTTTTAAACTGTTTGTGAATGTGTATGCTCCTTAAGATTTTCCTATACAAATTTTCATTTGTGAAAATGAATAATGATGGTTTTATGCCTTCCTTCCCAAGAACTGTATATATTTTCTAAACTTTTTTTTGGTTCTCGGATATCATTATTTATTCATTTTTAAATGTTACATTCAAAAATTATAAGAGATTCATATATACCCCCTACTCCCCCTCATCCCACTCCTCCCATGTCAACAATCTCTTTCATCATTGTGGCACATTCATTTCATTTGGTGAATACATTTTGAAGCACTGATGTACTGCATGGTTAATAGTTTACATAGTAGTTTACACTCTCCCCCAGTACATTCAGTGGGTTATGGAAGGATATATAATGTCCAGCATCTGTTTCTGCAATATAATTTCGGACAGCTCCAGGGCCCAAAAATTCCCCCTCATCACATTTCTTTTTCCCTCTCCCTGCCCTCAGCAACCACTGTGGCCATTTTCTCCAAATCAATGCTACAATTTCTTCCATTACTAATCACAATAGTTCTATAGTAGAATATCAGTAAGTATACTCTAATCCATATATTATTCCTTCATCCTGTGAAATTCACAAAAATATAACAATAAACATTGTCCCTACCCAAGTGATTAGTATTTTTTCCCTTTTATACAGAAATCCCTTCATTCTCCCAAGTCCCCCAAATATTCCTTCCCCACTAAGCCCAGGAAGCAGCAGCCCTTGGCACTTGCAGGGTCTGGGATTAGACATCAATAGGAGCAGCTGGAGCCTTCCTCACTCCCTAGCAGAGGGTTTCTCTCCTCTTTCAGGGGAGGGCTTGGGGCTCAGAGAAGGCCAGGCTCCCTCACTCTCTAGCTCTGAGCAGCTGTCAGAATAAGTGCTAGAGCTGACACTAAGGCTGACTCTAGACCTGCCTCTAAACCTTGAGCTGCCTCAAACCAGAGACTGCATCTGGTTTCAGGGGTGGTGCTAGGGAACTCTAGTTCAAGGGCTGCATGAGGCTTGGCTGTGCAGATGGTGCTTGAGCTCCAAGTGGAGAAAAGATCACCCACATGACTGCCATCCCATTATCCCTTCAAAGACACAAAATATTCCACTACCCTTGAGGAACCCAAGCTGAAAAACCCCACTCTAGGAAATCCACCCTGACTTAAGTCCACAAGATGAATAGCCTGAGGTTGCTCTTCATTTGTTCCTGACCAACACAAACCTAGACGAGCTCATCTCTGCACCCCCAGTCACCTCTATCACCTGCTCACAGGCACCAAACACCAGTCCTGCTTGCCTTCTGACTTTTCATGTGTGGACTTTGCCTGCTTTTGTTAGATAAGAAGAAGATAGGCATACTGAGGCTGGGAAAGTCCAGGATCTGACAGAAATCCTGAGAATTCATAAAGCTAGGTGCTCAAGGTGGAGGAGATGGACATAGGGGTTGTCAGGTGGGAAAAAGTGTGAGAGAACTGACCCTTTCTTCTACAGTGAGCAAATGTGTAGGGACTTGATCCCAGCGCCTGACCCTGACCTTCAGAAGGCCAGCTCCACCCCACCTATGAACACCAAAACACCAATTCTACTCTGGTTGTCCTGATATTACAGGCATGGTCACTGAGCATAGGGCTAGCAAAAGTCTTGATTTTAGGGGCTCTAAATCACTAACCTGATCATCTCTGCCCTTCTTCAGGGAAGACTGACATACTCCTTGATCCCTCTCCTCTCACCTAATCAATGAAGGCAGAGGGGCTGTGTCTGCTCTGCTCATTGCACTGTTCTCCACAAATACCTGATGGCTATGACAACAAGCAGAATCTGTCCTCCCACCTCAGCTCTCTCAGTGACACTTTTTACACCTCAACATATAGCTTTTGCACCATGTGCTACATTGTACAGCGTGCCTTCTGTGGGTCTCTGCTTCCCACTGAGATTATTCTCCTGATAGGTGGAAACAAAGCCTTCCCCAGATTTAATGCAGCTGTGTACCCTCACTGAGGGGTGGAAGAAGATTTGTGAGTGGTTGCTTGCCACACTTCCTTTCTAGACCCTTGATCATAGGATGGGGAAGGCTGGGTGGGGCAAGAGCTGAGTATGGGTTGTGGTGGGAATGGATTTTTTACATGACTGTCCCTGAGATCCCAGACCCCTTTTGCTCCCCTGGTTTCCCAAGGGCCCACCCACAGCTCTCTCTCTAACATTGTTCCTCCTACAGGGTGAAATCCCCAGGCTTCAATCCTCCAGCAGGATAATCAGATATATGGGAACCAGGGTTCAGCCCAGCCCTTCCTGATCCACAAAACCCAATTAACACTGTTCTCCACTGTCCTGTGGGAAACAAGGGACCCTCCTACTTGACCCAAGTCTACTCACTTTTTTAGTTGTTCCAGGAGCCCATCATCCCTTTCATTATTCAGGACAATGCATCCATATCTAGAGGAAGCTGGGTGACATTTCCTCTAATGTACTGTGTACACTACTTGCTTTTGTTGTGCATTGTTACTGTCTGAACTCCCAACAAGAATGGCAACTGGGCAGTCAGGGAATTTTTTCTCTTTTTTTCAATTACTTATGCTTAGTGCTCTCAAAATGCCAGAAAATAGTAGGCACTGTATGTATATATTTATAGAATGTACAGGCACCAACTAGCACCTTCAAAATAACTGAGAGTGCCCGGGCCACTTCTGCCTGTACCTAGCAATCCCTGTTTGAACTGCCCCAATTAAGGGAAACACTTGTATGAAAACTCACTTCTTCTTTACCAATATGCAAATAGCTTTGACCATGGCCACGGTGTCAGAGGGGTGAGTCAGAGTGCTTCTTCATAGGATAGAGGAAAACAGTAAATACGAAAAAGCACCGCACTCCAGCAACCCTTAACCCAGAGCCAGGCATTTGTTGAATACATTTCGTGGTTTATCCCATTTAATCCTGACAATAAACCTTTGATGTTTGTCATCTCTATCCCACCTCAGAGAGGAGCTACCTGAGGCTTAAAAGAAGTGAAGTGATATTCCAAAGACTCACTGTTTGTGACGGAGTCAGGGCTGTGGAGACATGAGGTGCTCACCATGTGAAGATCAGATTGAGGACCTGTTGGTGGGTGGCCAAGTCTCTGTGGCTGTATAAGAAGTTGGTAATGAAAGAGAAGGCCCCACCCTGGAAGGCAGGCACCAGTATCCCACCAACTTCTCCAGCCTGCCCTGCTTTGTCTTATTCTACCACGCAAGTCTTGGCTAAATCAAAGCTAACTCATTTTCACACTGAGGTTGGGACAAAGGAGGGACATGTGATTCCATTTGCTGTCTGACACAAGATTGACAAAAAAAAATGATACCCATGCCTGACAGAATGCAGACTCTTGATGATAACAGAAACAGCCCTTTTTTAAAATTTATCTGGCTCTAGATATTATGGATTTATGTATGCCCACATTTCAACCCAGCAACCCCACTCCTGGGGTGTTATATTGAGTGTATAAAGAGCATTAGAATATTAAAAGGCACATATGGTGTCTCCTTCAGCACTGTTGAAATGGCAACAGAAAGGAATCAAGTTCCATCAGCAGTGAGAGGCTGTCTCTGTGGTAAGAGGACTCTCCTCTGGTCTATCACACAGCCCAGTCACCTGGCCTGGAGGTGTCCCGGTATAATATTCCTCAGCATGGCAGATTACAGAGACATAGTATAGTATTATCCACAAACCCTATTTCCATAAACACATTCCTGTTAAATGTGATTAGTAAGGTTGTGGAAAGTATGGAAGGCAATCAAGCAGAGCATACCTGGGATTGGGTGATTAACTTAATCAAAAGTATAGCAAAATGCAAAGACACTCATGGTCTAACCTGAAGTAAAAACACTATAAAAGCCCATTTTCTGATATTTCTATAAATATAGGAAAAGTGACGTTGTACCTGGCCAGGGCAGGGGCTGGGCTGTCAGAATGGGGGAATGATGTCAGCCCAGATATCTTTAAGAGTGGGACCACGGATCAATAATCAGGGAAGCCCTGGCAGGGAGCCTGGGGACTTATCACAGTGGAGTCTGGGGATTACTCTTTGATTGTCTTTGTCCCTGTGTGTAGAGACCATTCTTCACCTACTGTTACCTCAAGGCCGCATTGACACTTGATGGCATTGTGCTCCACCTGATCCTTGCCTGTGGAGGTGGTGTATATGTCTGTTGTCCAGTTCCTCACCAATTTGCTGGGTAGAGGTCTATGAAGACAGTGTTCCACAGCCAAGTCAAGAGGCATCAGGACACAGGCCATTGGCACAGGGGAGAACACATCTTATGATGTTCTGCTACGTTCACTAGGAAGAGAAATATTTCTGCACAAATTTCTAGCTCGTAATGAAAGGGGATGACAGTTCTGAATGAATGAACACCTAAGCAGATAAGCACCACCCCTACATTTCTTTACTTGTCCTGGCAGCTTTGTTCTGGCTGTGAACATTGTATGCCCACCAACTTTTATCTTCCCCAAAATGTGATCCTGCCAGGGCCTGTCCACTCATCATTCCCTCCCCTCCACATACACATGCTGAGAATGGAAATTGTTGTTACGTTGCCCAGAAAGGAACAGAAGTATTCACCTTGTCCTCTTTCCCCTACTCTGTGTCATCCTGTGTTATGTTTGGGTATCTCCTGCTAAAGGGCCAGTCTTCGGGGGAAGAGTTTAGGCAAAGTCTGTAGCACTGGAAATGCTCTCATATCAGGATTTCCTGAGGCAAGAGCCTTGGGAAATAGGCAAACAAGAAGACATCTTGTTCTCACAAGTGACTCTGCTAAAGTGAGCTGGGTAGAGGACTGTCTCTAGATTTAGGGTTCCTGGTTACCAGGGTTCCAAGTTCTATTGGGTTACATCTCCACCGAAGTGAAGTTAGTTCCTGGGATCTCTTTACCTCTTCCTCCTCCTTTGATAAAACATGACCTAAGGCTCCTCTGGGATTCTGACTCTTCACCCTCCTCTCTCATCTCATTTATGAATCTACAGTTACACCAACAGTCATCTCTGCAGTTCATGATGCATTCATTAAAACTTAATATTGAATTAATTGAATGAATTAATTAAATTAAACAGGGATATTAAGAACATATATCCTTTCCTTGACACTTATCTTAGTTTTACAGCATTTGGTTTCTCACCATTAGTATGATAATATCTATATCATTTTGGTAATGCTGTTATGCTAAAGGAAAGTGCTATTCTATTGCTAGTTCATTACATATATTGTTATGAATGTATTTCTCATTATTAAGTGCCCATTCAGTATTTTTTACTGTGTATTTTAATTTTTATAATCTATTAAAATTGTTAATTATACTGGTTTTACTTTACATATTATGTATCTTTCATACCGATTTAGGATTAAGCTATCTATTGATACATTGACATGAGGGTTTGTTTTTGTTTTTGTTTTCTGTTGCAAAATAGCTCTCTATCTTTTGGCAATACAAACTAGCCTGGGATCAATTTTCTCTGATATAATCATAGCCACACCAGCTTTAATAAGATTAGTGATTCCACATAATAACAGAGCATTTGTAAACTATCCTGCCTGCACTGGAGACACTTGGGAATATAGAGAGAAAAAGGAAATAAATGACCCAGGTAAATCCTGTCAATTTTTTATTTGAACTCCGGATGACATTTACTGTCAGACAGATAATGGACACAAGTGTTCCTTGGAAAGTTTTCAGTAAGATATAGTGGAGATTTTTAGTTCACTTATGATAAGTAAACTTTACGTATTTTGAATTGCTGAGTCATGGCCTAAAGTATCATCCTTATACTAGTACATTTTTGTGTATGTAGAAATACATCCTGAAGGATCTCCGAAACTCTCCTGTGCAGCCCCTGGATTGACCTTCCATTCCTACTAGATGGAGTAGATTTTTAGGCTCCAGTGTAGAGGCTGGACTGGGTGGAAAATCAATGATACTAGCAGTGCTACTTATATCAAAGAGTTCACGAAAAGCCAATTCACCAACTACAGATAAAACACAATGAGCATGCAGTTATCTGCAGTCTGAGAGCTGAAGATATGACCTTCTTTCACTGTGGGAGAGACACAGTGAGGGTTGAGAATGTGAGCCCAGGCACAAACATACCCTGAAGGAAGGAAGAGGGTTCTGGGCTGCAGGGGACACTTAAATTTGTGTTCAGCACCAGAAGCACGTGAAAATTGGAGAGTAAGGGCTAGTTTCTCTTAAGGTCTTGCTTTGTTCTCAATGTAGCAGATGCCTTCAGGGACTCTCACTAGAATTATGACTATATGCTTATCACAGTCATCTCTTAACTCAGAATTTTTTTATTTTCAGAAAAATTCTCACATGTCCCAAATGCAGATTTCCACGTACTGAGTCAGAAATTATTTTGTCAATGTTCATCATGACCAGAGTTCTGGGGAAAATCAGGGAAAACTATCGAAAGTTCCCCATTTAGATTCAGGACAGAGACCTGTTTGGTATTCTCTGGTTTGTACACTCTTTGACATTCAGATTAGAACTAAAAATTGTGCCTATGCCAAGGTTAGTAATCCATAGAACGTAACGCGCTCTGCATCTAACCTCTCATCTGTCACTCAAAAGTTACACATCCGATGCACCAATATTGTGTTTCCTTCTTTCACTGCAAATCCATTTTCTTTCTCCTCAGTGTTTATTCTTACATCTTACTTTCCATATTCTGCAAGTCATCAAGGTTTAATATGGTATCCATGTTCTAAATCCCAGGTTTCTGTCACTTTCTGAACTCAGGTTGTGTCTCAGGCTGTGGCTCATGCAGGTATGTGGGAAAGGCTGAGTGGACTTCATCATTCACCACTGACTGGAGCCATCCCTTCTTTCTTCTGGGTCTAGTCTAATTTTTAAAATACAATTGGTGATTAATAGACAAGATGATCACATATATGATCAAAATGGCGTGTGAATGTAGACTTGTTCTCTTGTGATGATCATGTTGTTCCATCATCACCTTAGTCAACTGTGGCTTGAGGGAAAGATCCTGATGGCTCCCAGTGGGAAATGAGCTCTGGAATATGGTGACCAGATCTTTGTAATGTGTTCTTGTAGCTTGACCAAACCCACTAGGAGCTGAATATTACATAAAGTGACAAACCCTAGGTCATAATTTGTCCACAAACTTCCTGTCTCTTACTTTCACCACTCTTCCTAGGTCTCCTCTTACACTTTTCTCTATCTTCCAAAATGTACACTAGTTATATTTAGTAGTTACATATTTATAGGCCTTGGTGTTTCTTGAGTACTTTTTTGAGGTATCTGAGATGTAAACAAAATTGATTTTCCTCCTACTTCCTACTTTCCCATCCAAGGTATTATTTACTTAATTTTACATATGTCCAAGGAATAGATATTTGGTATTATATTTTCTCTGTAATACTTGCCATTGTTTAACGATTTCACAAATCTTATCAGAAATACAAAATACTAATATTCCTTATATTTTAATATTTATATTCTAACACATACAATGCTTATCTTCATGAGTTAAGATATCTTCAAAGAAAAAAAATTTCTTTCATGAATAGGCAATTTTATCTTGATAATATAAGCATATTTTTTTTCCATTTCCTCCTATGACACTCTTGAATAATGGAAGGCTTGTTTGAAGAAAGAGTGTGTGCTATTAGGAGTGAGGATGTGTCACACCCTTGGCTCTCCCAGTGATTTCACCTTATTAGTGTTCCTCAGTTCAACACTCATGTGATGGCTCTAATAAATGATTTGAAACCATTTATGCAGGTAGCCTCACCAGTCATCTTACCATGCCTGATTCTATGCTTCATGCCAGGTTTTTTTCCTTTTTCATGTTCTAAATTCTCTCCAACTCCACATCTTCGTTTCAAATGTAACATCTTATATATAGCTGGCTGGGAAATTTGGTGAAACAATTAACATACTGTGAAGAATAGATAATAGTATCTTAAATTATTGTAGCATAGACACCAAAATGACAGTCAATAAATTACCGATTCCCATTTTGACAATGAATATACTCTGAGGAAAAAAAGTAATGAATTATTTTCACTGTATTGAAACCATGAATTGTTATGTTTTATTTCCTTGTAATAGTTGTTGATATCTCTCTTCAAAGATATCTACAGGGCAGGTTACAGGAGGGTCAAAGGACAACATAGCCTAAGATAAGGATAAGGGGCAAGTGAAGGGGGAGCTCAGGACCACCAACCAAAGAGCCAGGTTTAGGGATAGATGCAGAGGAAGCAGGAAAGCTTGACCTTTCTAGGGGCAGCATCCAATTCACTCACTTTATTCCCTCTCTCTCAAGTAGCACCAAAGGCAAGGTATCTTGACTTCTATTAAGTTCCTCCAAAGTTTTGATCCTATTACATACAACACTCAACAGGTTTTCAATATATATTAATAAATATATAAGAGAAAAATAGTGACCTTTCACGTTTTATTATTATTTAATCAAAAGAGAATTTCTTTTTTTTCTTTTTTTATTGATTTTGTAAAAATATTACATTAAAAATATGAGGTCCCATTCGACCCCACCACCCCCACTGCACCCCTCCCCCCCCAGCAACACTCACTCCCATCATCATGACACATCCATTGCATTTGGTAAGTACATCTCTGGTTATCTCTCCACCTCATGGTCATTGGTCCACATCATGGCCCACACTCTCCCCCATTCCATCCAGTGAGCCCTGGGAGGATTTACAATGTCCGGTGATTGCCCCTGAAGCACCATCCAGGGCAACTCCAAGTCCCAAAGGCGCCTCCACATCTCATCTCTTCCTGCCATTCCCCATACCCATCAGCCACCATGTCCACTTTTCCCACTCCATTGCCACCTTTTCTCTGAGGTCCTTGGATTGGTTGTGTCTGTTGCACCTCTATGTCAAGAGGAGGCTCAGATTCCACATGGTTACTGGATGCAATCCTCCTGCTTTCAGTTGTAGGCACTCTAGGCTCCATGGTGTGGTGGTTGTCCTTCTTCAACTCCATCTTAGCTGAGTGAGGTGAGTCCAATAATTCAGATTGTAGGAGCTGGAGTCTGTTGAGGCTCAGGGCCTGGCTATCATATTGTCAGTAAAAACATTCAATCCCCTAAATATATCTTAAACCCCAATACCAACTACAATTCCAGTAAAGTAGCATGATAGTCTTATGAAAAGAGATCCCCTCTGGGTCCAGTTTCATCACGCAGAAACACCAGCTCCAAAGAAGGGCCATCTGACATGGCAGTGAACCCTATCTGCCATGACCGTAGAACCCGTGGGTCCCTTTAGCCCTCAAAGGAACCAATACCTGGGGATTGTATCTACTTTATCTGTCTCTTAGACTCTGCTCAGTTGTGCATAAGGGAAATCCTTCTGACAGCCTCCAGACTCTTTTTTTTTTTTTAGAGACTCATAGCCATATAAACTCATTTCTCCTTTCTATTTCCCCCTTACATTAGATCAAACAGCATTTTAAAGTCATATTATTCTATGTAGACAGGGATATTCTACTGATCCGCATCGAACCTTCAATTCAAGGTCATTTTCCAATTGCATTATCAGTTGTTAGTTGATAGTGATCCCTCGGTGTCAGGGAGGCTCATCCCCGGATGTCATGTCCCACGCTTGGGGGAAGGCATTGCATTTAGATGCTGAGTTAGGCTTCGAGACTGGCCACATTTGAGTAACATGAAGGCTGTCAGGAGGAAATTCCCAGGCACAGTGCTGCTCTAGGCCTTGTTCTTATTTCAGGCCTATAGGCTACCAAGCATAGTCATTAGTATCAGGGGCTCACTGTTGGACCCTCATTCCTTCTTGGTCCTTGCTGCTGCACTTGGGGACTGCCGCTGCTCCCCTAGGGACCACAGCATAGCACCCCCGGCCAGGGACCCAGTACCCCCCCAGCTTTAGTTTTTAATTGTTGCCACTATGAGTATATCCAAACATTACCATGCACCCTGGACATATGCCCTGTATAGCTCCCTGTCAGCCATATATCCCCTGTCAATAGTATCCTATACCAGTATTCCTCCGCTGCCATTGTTGGACCACTCTGGGATCCAGAACTTCCTGATT
Source organism: Dasypus novemcinctus (assembly GCF_030445035.2). Lineage (NCBI taxonomy): Eukaryota > Metazoa > Chordata > Mammalia > Cingulata > Dasypodidae > Dasypus > Dasypus novemcinctus. The sequence goes on along the minus strand of NC_080691.1, from coordinate 55,259,841 downwards.
ATTGAAGCCCCAATATCATGTCAGGATCTCTTACTAGCAAAATTGGATATAGCGATGGGTTTAAAGGTTAGATATAGAATACGTGTTGACTTGGAAAAATTCTACATCCTATCTTTTTCTTTTCCTTTTTTTTTCCCCCCTAATTATTGAACTTCTCTTCACAAGAGCCCTAGACCACAGCAATTCATGTATGCAATATACAGCACTCCCACACATCCACCACAAAACCTTTTCCCTTCCACAGTGATACTTTTACAACCTATTCACAACATATTTACTTAAAGAGATGTACAGAGTCTGAGACAATAGCTTTCAAACCAGGTGACATCTGTGCTTACATTGTGGTGCATACTTTAGGACACGCAGTTTTCTAACATTTTTAGTTATCCTATGTTTTACATTATGGTTTACATTGTCATTCTGTCCTCCCCTATATGTTTATGATGTAATATTACATATTTTATATCCATCCTTGTGTACTCTCACGATACTCCTCTCTTACCCCACATTTACCTTGGTTTCACAGATTTAATATCCATTTTCCCATCCCCTTGGTGCCCACAGTGACGGCCAACCTCCGTTTCCCGAGGAGCCACGTCCAGAGATACTTGCAACCGTGTTCAGGTCCTAAATTGCTCAGCTGCCCCAATGCCCTGGGAGCCACCCTTTCTCTCGAGAGATACAGTTCCCTCTATTTGATGGCATTAGTCCTCCCCAGGATGTGGGTCCACCCCCACTCTCACTACTTGGGTCTCTAGCCAATGGTATCACCCACTCTGGCAAAATGAGCATTCAGACATTCCCCAGGAGCCCGTCCCGCATCGGACCATCCCTTCCAAGCATCCTAAACAGGTAACCCTCTTAATTATATTTTGAAACGATTTTTTCAGCATTTTACTCTCAACCAACACCTGACACTCTCCTGTGTTCGTATGCTACCCCTCCCTCCCCCACTTTTTGGGCAATATTACCCATCCGCCCATCCCCAGCCCCCCTCAAACCCGCAAAGCCCCACCCAAAGGCAACCCCCTTGCCCCCATTTTATCTCTTCTTTCTGTTCATACTTACCGCCAGCTCATCATAAATTCCACCCCTGCAGATGTCGGCTCACATCCTTCCTCCACCCCGATTTCCTGTAAGCCTATCGTTCAGTCTCTAGCTCTCTGAGGCAGCTTGCTTATTTCATATCATTGAGGTCATGTAGTATTTGTCCTTCAATGCCTGGGTTGCTTCACTCAACATAAGGTTCTCAAGATTCATCCATGTTATCACGTGTGTTTGTAGTGTATTTGTTCTTACAGCTGCGTAGTATTCCATTGTGTGTATATACCACATTTTATTGATCCACTCATCTGTTGATGGGCATTTGGGTTGATTCCAACTTTTGGTGATAGTGAACAATGCTGCTATGAACATTGGTGTACATATATCGGTTTGTGTCCTTGTTTTCAGTTCTGCTGGGTATATACCCAGCAGTGGTATTGCTGGATTATATGGCAAATCTATGGTTAGCTTTTTGATAAACCACCAAACTGTCCTCCAGAATGGTTGGATCCTTCTGCATTCCCACAAGCAGTGGATGAGTGTTCCGCTTTCTTCACATCCTCTCCAGCATTTGTATTCTTCTATTTTTTTTTATAGCTGCCAATCTTATGGGTGTAAGATGGTATCTCATTGTAGTTTTGATTTGCATTTCCCTGATAGCTAGAGATTTGGAGCATTTTTTTCATGTGCTTTTTAGCCATTTGTATTTCTTCTTTGGAGAAGTGTCTGTTTAAATCTTTTTTCCATTTTTTAAATGGGTTGTTTATCTTTTTATTTTCAAGATATATGAGTTCTTTATATATGCAAGTTATAAGTTTCTTATCAGATATATGGTTGCCAAATATTTTCTCCCACTGTGTAGGCTCCCTTTTTACTTTCTTGACAAACTCCTTTGAGGTGCAGAAGGCTTTAATTTTGAGGAAGTCCCATTTATCTATTAGTTCTTTTGCTGCTCGTGCTTTTGGTGTGATATTCATGAAGACATTTCCTATTACAAGGTCCTGTAGATGTTTCCCTACACTGCTTTCCAAGGTTTTTTTTGGTCTTGGCTCTTATATTTAGGTCTTTGATCCATCTTGAGTTGATCTTTGTATAAGGTGTGAGATGGTAATCCTCTTTCATTCTTCTACATATGGATATCCAGTTTTCCAGGCACCATTTGTTGAATAGGCCACTCTCTCCTAGTTGAGAGGGTTTGGTGGCTTTATCGAATATTATATGGCTATATATGTGAGGTTCTATATCAGAGTTTTCATTTGATTCCATTGGTCTGTGTGTCTCTCCTTATGCCAATACCATGCTGTTTTCACTACCGTAGCTTTGTAGTATGTTTTGAAGTCAGGTAGTGTGATTCCTCCAATTTCATTTTTCTTTTTCATTATGTCTTTGGCTATTCGGGGTCTCTTTCCTTTCCAAATAAATTTCATAGTTAGTTTTTCTAGTTCTTTAAAGAAGGCTGTGTTGATTTTTATTGGGATTGCATTGAATGTGTAGATCAGTTTTGGTAGGATAGACATCTTGATAATATTCAGTCTTCCTATACATGAACAAGGAATATTCTTCCATTTATTTAGGTCTTCTTTAATTTCCTTGAACTGTCTTGTATAGTTCTAAGTGTATAAGTTTTTTACCTCTTTAGTTAAATTTATTCCTAAGTATTTGAATTTTTTATTTTCTATTGTGAGTGGTATTTGTTTCTTGATTTCCTCCTGATCTTGCTCATTATTGGTGTACAGAAATGCTACTGATTTTTGCGCATTGATCTTATAACCTGCAACTTTACTAAACTCATTTATGAGTTCTAGAAGCTTTGTTGTAGATCTCTCAGGGTTTTCTATGTATAGGATCATGTCATCTGCAAATAATGAAATTTTGACTTCTTCCTTTCCAGTTTGAATGCCTTTTATATCTGGCTCTTGCCTCAGTGCTTGAGCAAGTACTTCTAAGACAATGTTAAATAGGAGCAGAGACAATGGGCATCCTTGTCTTGGTCCTTAGATTAGAGGGAAGGATTTTAGGACTTCTCCATTGTAAACAATGTTGGCTGTAGGTTTTTCATATATACTCTTTACCATGTTCAAAAAATTTCCTTGTATTCCAATCTTTTAGAGTGTTTTTATCAAGAAAGTGTGCTGTATTTTGTCAAATGCTTTTTCTGCATCTATAGATATAATCATGTGATTTTTTTCCTTCAATCTGTTTATATGGTGTATTACGTTGATTGATTTTATTATGTTGAACCATCCTTGCATACCTGGAATAAATCCCACTTGGTCATGGTGTATAATTCGTTTAATGTGTTGTTGAATACGATTAGCAAGTATTTTGTTAAGTATTTTTGCATCTAGGTTCATTAGAGAAATTGGTCTGTAATTTTCCTTTTTTGTGGTGTGTTTGTTTGGCTTTGGTACTAGGGTAATGTTGGCGTCATAGAAGGAGTTCGGCAATGTTCCATCTGTTTCGATTTTTTGGAATAGTTTCAGCAGGATTGGTGTCAGTTCTTTCCGGAATGTTTTGTAGAATTCACCTGTGAAGCCGTCTGGCCCTGGGCTCTTCTTAGTTGGGAGATTTTTAATGACTGATTCTATCTCTCTGCTTGTGATTGGTTTGTTAAGATCATCAATTTCTTCTTTCGTCAATATGGGTTGCTTATGTGTTTCTAGGAATTTGTCCATTTCCTCTAAATTGTCATTTTTGTTGGAATATAGTTTTTCAAAGTATCCTCTTATGATAGTCTTTATTTCTGTGGGGTCAGTGGTGATATCACCTTTCTCATTTCTTATTTTGTGTATTTGCATCTTCTCTCTTTTTTTCTTTGTTAGTCTTGTTAAAGGTTTTTCAATGTTGTTGAACTTCTCAAAAAGCCAGCTCTTGGTCTTGTTTATCTTTTCAAGTGCTTTCTTATTTTCTATTTCATTTAGTTCTGCTCTTATCTTTGTTATTTCATTCCTTCTTCTTCTTGTTGGGTCACTTTGTTGCTGTTTTTCTAATTCCTTCAAATGTGCAGTTAATTCTTCAATTTTTGCTCTTTCTTCTTTTTTGATATATGAATTTATGGCTATAAATTTCCCTCTCAGTACTGCTTTTGCTGTATCCCATAAATTTTGGTATGTTGTGTTATCATTATCATTTGTTTCAAGGTAGTCATTGATTTCTTTTGAGATTTCCTCTTTGACCCACTGTTTTTCTAAGAGTATGCTGTTTAATTTCCAAATCGTGGTTGGAAACCTGGGCCTCTGTCCCTTGCAAATTTCCAGCTTGACTCCACTGTGGTCAGAGATATTGTTTTGTATGATTTCAATCTTTCTGAATTCATTCAGCCTTTCTTTGTGGCCTAGCATATGGTCTATCTTGGAGAATGATCCATGTGCGCTTGAGAAGAATGTATATCCTGCTGTGTTTGGGTGTAATGATCTATATATGTCTATTAGTTCCAGCTCCTCTAATATACTGTTCAAATGTTTTGTTTCTTTAGTGATTCTCTTTTGAGATGTTCTGTCCAAGGTAGATAGTGGTGTATTAAAATCCCCCATTATGATTGTAGATGCATCTATAGTTTCACTTAGTTTTTCCAGCGTTTGTCTCATGTACTTAGAGGCACCCTTGTCAGGAGCATAAATATTTATGATTGTTCTATCTTCTTGACAGATTTTCCCTTTCACTAAAATGTAGTATCCTTTTCGGTCTCTCACAATTGTTTCACATTTAAAGTCTATTTTGTCTGATATTAATATAGCTACTCCTGCCTTTTTTTGGTTATTGTTTGCTTGTATGATTGTTTTCCAGCCATTCACTTTCAATCTCCATGCATCTCTGGGTCTAAGATGTGTCTCTTGTAGACAGCATACAGATGGATCATATTTCCTTATCCAATGTCCCAGTCTGAATCTTTTGATAGGTGAGTTTAATCCGTTGACATTCAGTGTTATTACTTTCAAGGAATTATTTGTGTTAGCCATATTTTTATTGGATTTGTGTTTGTCATATTTTGTTTGTATTTTCCCCCCGTCTAGTTTGTCTTTTTTTGTTGCTCTTATACTCTCCTCCAACTCTGCCTGTCCTGTTTTTTCCTTTCTTCCTGCAGAACTCCCTTTAGAACTTCTTGAAGGGGAGGTTTCTTGTTGGTATACTCTTTCAGTTTCTGTTTATCTGCGAATATTTTGAACTCTCCATCATGTTTGAATGTTAGTTTAGCTGGATAGAGTATTCTTGGTTGGAAATTTTTTTTCCTTTAGTACCTTGACTATATCATACCACTGCCTCCTTGCCTTCATGGTTTCAGATGAGAAATCAGCACTTAATCTTATGGAGCTTCCCTTGTATATGATGGTTTTCTTTTCTCTTGCTGATTTTAGGATTTTCTCTTTGTGTTGAGCATTGGATAATTTGATGAGTATATGTCTTGGGGTGGGCCTGTTGGGGTTTATGACCAGTGGAGTGTGCTGTGCTTCTTGGATATGTACATCTGTCTCTTTCAGTAGATTTGGGAAGTTTTCAGCCATTATTTCCTGCAACACTCCTTCTGACCCCTTTCCCTTCTCTTCTCCTTCTGGAATACCTATAATATGTATATTTGAGCATTTTGCATTGTCATTCAGGTCCCTAAATCCTAGCTGGATTTTTTCTATCTTTTTATCGACCCCTTCTACTATCTGTTTGATTTCTGATGTACTGTCTTCCACATCACTAATTCTCTGCTCTGCCTCTTCTAGTCTGTTGATATTTGCTGCAAGTGTATTTTTGATTTCTTGAACTGTGGTGTTCATTCCCATCATGTCTGTTATCTTTTTGCATATGTCTGCAATTTCCCCTCCCAGTGTTGTCTTCATGTTGTTAACCTCTTTCATTACTTAATCAAATTTGTTGGTGATAAATGTTCTGAGATCTTTCATTGCTTGTGCGAAGTTCTGCTCCCCTTCCTGATTTTTAGTTTGTTGATTGGATTCAGCCATATTTTCCTGATTACTGATTTAGTTTGTTGATTTTTTTGCTTTCTGGTCATCCTTTTATCTTGACGGGTTTAATCAGTTCCTTAGCTTCTTTGTCTAGTCTTGGAGATTAATTAGCTGTTATTTTTGCATAAGTGTTATATCTTCTTTTTGTCACTTTGTTCTTCTTATTCTAATTTCTTGTTGCTGGTTAAGTTCACTTTAAAGGAAAGTATTAGTGCCAGGGAAAGGCAATTGTGTAAGCAAGGAAAAAATGAGGAATAGTATTGGTGATATATGTTAACAAAGCAAGAATATGAGATCTGGGAGGATGGAGGTTAGATTCATGTAGATTGTGTAGAGTTATAGCTGTAGGTAGAGTACCAATTATGAGGTAGATAACTGAATATGGGAGGAATATGGTATGAGCTACAAAGCTATTGTTTTTGTGAGAGAGGGAAAAAGGAAAGAAAGGTAATAGTTTCAAGAGTGGACACCAGACAGAAAACAAAACAAAGGTATTAGAAATTAAGAGTTAGACACTTTGTGGATCAAAGAATGGGAGGTGGGGGGTGGAATATAGGAGAGACAGTATATGATAGCGGATATCAAGATGCAGGGGAAGGGGGATAGTGTAGGTAGCCTAAATCAGTTCACACAGAAATGAGGCAGTGGAGGATGGGAAAACCCAGCAAATGTGAGGTGTTCCCTGTAGCACCTATTGTATACTTGAATTAAAATAAAATAAGTGGAAAATGAGGGACAAGAGGGAGAGAGAAAACCGAAAAAGAAAAACTAATAATAATAAAGAAAAGAAAGACGAGAAGAAAGGAAGAAAGAAAAAGAGGGTGGGCAAACGGTGGGGAACAGGTAGGGGGAAGAGAAATACAGGTATACACGAGCCACAATTGCAACACTATCTAAAACAACAACGAAAAAATCCCTAAATAACTGTATTAAAAAAAAGGACTTTGGGGGACACGCTAGGAGAAAAGACTAGGGGATAATGCAATATTAGCAATCAGGGCATCAAAAAGAGTAAAAAATAAGATAAAATGAAAATAAAAACAAAACAATATGAACCAATAAAGATAAAACGCAAACGTTAAGGTCCAGGGCACTCAAGGACCCCAGGTAGACCCCAGGGCATGATGGATTCAGGGGTGGAAAGTCTGAGACACTGAAGACTCAAGATGTGTGAGTCTGGGGTGTGGACCACCAGAGTCCAGGGGACCCAGGCCTGGCAACCTCAAATCTGGTCAACAGGAAGCTTAGGAGCCCTGCAGTGCAACGCAGCCCTCAGGGATCCCCGTAGCTGGGTGCCAGCCCCATGGGGGAAGCCAGATCCGCAAACTCTATATTTAATGTCTGAACCCTGCAATTCACCTACTCCTCAGGGTTTCAGCCTTTGGACAGCTCCCTCCCTGTGCTCCCACGCAACGGCCACTGGAGGGCGCCTCTACACCACAGCCAGTTCAATGACCCAGATCCCAAGGCCCGCCGGGTGGGCTGGGAAAAGAGAATTTCTGATACCATTTATATTTAGCTAATTCCTTCCCTAACCCAATATGGCTCCTTAGTCTGTTTGTGCATTGTTCTTGTTTGTTGTTTGTGTGCTGTTTGTGCTTTTGTCTCTTTTTTTTCCTTTTAGGAACCTGGGATCTCCCATGTGGGAGGCAGGTACTCAACTGTTTGAGCCATATTCCCTCACCTTAGCTAATACCTTTTAAAAATATTTTTCTTGTAGCACCAACAAATCAATTATAAGCATATTCTATTTTCCCTCAAATTATCAAAGAAATTATATAAGTATAATATCTAACTCATTCTAGTTTTTTATGAAGCAGGTATGGTCATCTGAAACAACTTGTCACAGTCTTCCTCCCTGCATATCCACAGGCTTCTAAAGGCAGGGCTTACATGATGGTCCTCACAGGGAGGCCAGGCTTACTCAGAAATGTGTTTGGACCTGAGGTCCCAGTGCAACCTGGGAAGTCAAGCATGAGTCCAAATGACTCCACCCTGCCCTGCCCCTCATTATGAGAGCCAGCTTTCCCATTGTTGCCTCTTGTGCTCTGTTTTACAGATCCCAGTGCACATATAGTGTCCAGGTCAGGGACAGAACATCCAGATCACAACTATCCTATGTAGCATCCTGGCTCTCTGATCCAAGCTATCTGGGGAACATCTGGGATAAGAGTAGCTGGGCAGTGGTGTGAAAGCCATTCAGGTGTCCTTGTCACTTCTAAGTCAAATTTGGTCTTTCATGGGTTTCTGTGCCCTGAGTACCTTTTTCTCAGTTTCTTTCAACCAAGCTGCATTGGATTTTCACCAGTGTTTTCAACTGTCTATTTCAGAGTCTGTCATCTACAGATTAAGGGTTTCATTGCTGGGTGGCGGACTTGGCCCAGTGGTAAGGGCATCCATCTACCACATGGGAGGTCCGTGGTTCAAACCCCTGTCCTCCTTGACCCATGTGCAGCTGGCCCATGTGCAGTGCTGATGCATGCAAGGAGTGCTCTGCCACACAGGGGTGTCCCCACATGGGGGAGCCCCATGTGCAAGGAGTGTGCCCCATAAGGAGAGCCGCCTAAGGCAAAAGAAAGTGCAGCCTGCGCAGGAATGGTGCTGCACACACGGTGCAATGACACGATAAGATGACGCATCAGAAAGAAACACAGATTCCCGTGCCACTGAAAACAACAGAATAGGACAAAGCAGCAAACAGATATAGAGAACAGACAACGTGGGTGTGTGTGGGGGCAGGGAGGGGAGAGATATAAATAAATAAATAAATCTTTTTTTAAAGAGGGTTTCTTTGCTCAGTGAGGAGAGGGGATGTGGTCTGGACATACTTTCTATGATGGCCTCTGTTTCCTTCATCTTCTATTGAATCCCCACAGTGTCCATAAGATAAGAATTTTATTTGTTTTCAACATGCAGTTAATTCTTTTTGGTAGTGGAGCTAGGGGGGTGATAGTGGTTACATTTCTCCAATGGATGCACTCCCTCTCCCTAAACACCAATTGATGAGTGGAATTTTCTTTGCTTTGTATGTATTTTACAGTTTTGTGGTGTTTTTTGTGGATTCTCCTTAATTCTAGAAGAAAACCCTGCAAGAGTGTAGGGATCTGGCCTCTGGGAGATTCACTCTAGCAACTTTACCAGACTTACAGCTTAGAAATGTATTAACAATTTCTAGTTCAAGCTTCTGACTATCTTCTATGTGAACTAGTGATACCTGCCCAAACTAGGTTGAAGTTTGGGTCCTATTTTTCTTTCTTGGCACCTCTCTGTCTCCAGATTTCAGATTTTTCTTTGCTCTGTGACTTCAGTTCTTTGATGTGTTTAATATTTTGAGACTTTACAGTTTTGGCAGGTTTCTTGTTTTCCTTATTAGAAAAACAAAGGTTTTTCTTACTGAGCTACATCTCCAATAAATGATGGTTCCTTTTAAATTAATATCTCAGTCCTCAATTTATGTTTTTCTGCTTGTATTTTACTATAATCATCAAGGAGAACCAGGCCATACCTTCCATGCTTTTCTTGGTAATTTCCTAAGCTAATTATTTAAGGCTGACTTAAAAATTCTGCCTTCATCAGATAACAGAACACAGTTCTGAAAATTCTCCTGGCACCTTATAACAAAGATTGCCTTTCTTCCAACTTCCAATAACAAAATAAGTATTTTAAACTAAGTTCTCAACAGAATTAACTTTAATATTCATATTTCTAACAAGAGTTTCTAAAAGTCAATCTAGACTGTTACTATTAAGCACCTCTGAATCCTTCTGGCCTCTACACATTACCCATGTCCAAAGCCATTTCTACATCTTTAGCTCTTTGTTACAGAAGCACCCACTTCCCATTGCAAAAACCCCCTTCATATGGCAGGGCATCTGTAAAAATTACCACAGGTTGGTTGGCTTGCAAAAATGGAAGTTATTGTCTTAGAATTTTGAAGATTGGAAGTCAAAAACCAAGATATCGGCACGGTCAAACTTTCTTCAAAATCTGGAGTTAACTTGCTGTTAATATGTAATATTGCTGAGACCAACTCAGCAATTAGGTCTGCATGAAAGGAAGGCAATGCAGAACTGAATAAAAGGACAGAAAGAAAGACACAAGAGAGGAAAAAAGATGGGACCAGAGGACATCACAGATTTTGAAACTGAGAGCCTCAAACCTAGGTTCCACATCGTATTTATTTGAAAGCTAACGAGCAGCTGTTTGCTATGGAAGGCAACTTGCAACATCTTCTACGATAGCAGGAAGCAACTTGCAACATCTACAATAAGGTAATTTACAATAACAGGAAGCAATTTGCAACATCTTCTACAATATCAGGAAGCAATTTACAACATCTTTTACAATAACAGGAAGCAACAAATAGGTAAGCCAGTTTTCCACAACATATCCCCCTTTTTGTTTTTATAAGCAATGAAGGCAGATTATGTGGTTTCTTAATGCCTCCTACCCTGAAGAGCTCATTGCATGCTTATCGTTTAAGTAACAATGTCAAATCAGAGAACTGCATTTTATACATAATCCATAACTACAGCAGATTATATACAAACTCTCAACTAGCAGATGGTTTATTTCTCATGGGCTTAATATTTCCTACCAGGAAGATAATATAGGCCAATACTTGATCAAAAATGACCTCATTTCCCCCAGTTTGTATAGTTTGAGGCATAGGCAATGACAAATTACTGTTAGTTCCACAATTTGAGCTGAGGGGCAGCTGGAAGTTTATCACATAATTTCAGTGCCTTCATTGGTCCTGCTTTTAGCATCTTCACTGGACTTGAGGCCACAACTCGGTATGAATTAGCTTAGTTCATCATTGTGAGGACTCATTTTCCAAGCAGAATACAAGAGCTGGCATGTTATAAGAGCCCCAATATAGTGACTATAACTGAGAAAGCATATCTTGCCCTTCCTTAGTGCAGGAGGGAACTGATGTCACAGTCATTGAAGTGAGCATGAAGGACACCCATGGATTATGTCCACAAACTGCTGATGAACAACAGGCAGGTGGAACTGCCGGGCTATGCACCACAAGATCTGGTAATCATGACATTTGCCTTTCCAGTGGAACCACTCTGCTCCTTCTCAGGTCTCAGTTATATGACTCTGGATCTTCATGAGGCATCTGCCTCAACAGACCTGACAAGGATGTTAGAGGAGTGGGCAGAGACATGACAGAGAGTTACCTGCCATTGTGGCTGGTGTCCCAGATATTCTTCCACCCCCATAGAGGGTGATTCACAACAGTCCATCATTTTTGTCTTGATTTTAGTATTTGCAATCCACCCCTGGATAGGGATGACAGTCTTCAGAGTAACCAGACACTATTGGGTTAAGCCTTTCATTTTCATCAGGGCTTCATATGCTGCACACAATTACTTTTTTATATTGTACTTATTGTCTCTTCCCACAATTGTGACCACAACCCAAGGGATACGCAAATAGAATTTTGCCTTTGCCACAAACCCCACCTAAAGCCAATATTGGGCTGGCCATATCCAATTCACAGGCTAAGTCAATATCCACCTTCTCCCCACCATTTTTTTTATTATTGTTTTTACTTTTTTTTTTTTCCAAGGTAGTTTGTTGGAGATCCCCCTATTCCCATGAAAGATCTTTCCCAATTAACACATCTCAGTGAGGGATAAAATATTTTTAGTATTCCAGCAATATTACAAATTCTATTAACATGAGAAAACATTGTACTTCATCAATTTCAGCAGAGAGTATAGTTTTGTCTTACCCAACCAAACAATATTTAAGAATTTGATAGAGTAGCAGCACCTTAAACCTTGTCCCAATTGTTTGCCTATTCCAGGCCCTTAAGATACCATTGTGTCTGATGATTTTTAGTTGGGTCACTGCAATAGGTTTCTTCTATGCAGCCAGATTCATTGCCATCAGGCCAGGGCAGAAAACCTTGAAGAACTACAAAAGTCCATTTTTGCCCTTTTCACATAGTTTTTGCACATTTTGTATTTATTCAGGATTATTTTACTTTTACAAAACATTATCTCACTGAATGCTACCACAATGCTTTTACAACTTGCTATATGCATTTTATTAATCAAGTCTTCCAACTATAGAGATCTCATTAACATTTTAAACTTAGGCAATAGTATAAGCACTTTTTATTAGTAGTAGTATTTTTTTAATAGAGCTCTTTTAGAAAATTTTATTTATCAAATTATATCACCATCAGGAGGTATCAAAATACACACTGGCAATGAACAATCAAAAATACCATTACAACACACACTGAAACAATTAACACACACACATTGACATTGAACAAACAGATACAGAAAAGCAGTGCTTTCTTCCTTTCTTTCTTGTGTCTAATACTTAAGGTAAGCCCATTCTAATCTATAAACCTTTTTGTGCACTTAAACACTTTTTGTAGGAATATTAGCAAAGCATACATATCAGGTAAGGACTCAATTCTGATGTAAGGTGTAACTGAGCTCTTGGTCAGCTGTTGTTTGGCTTCTTGACTTTAGAATTTTACCTCACCCCCAGGTGGGTGGTGAAGCTGCTCTAAGCTTCAGAATGGGAACCAGCCATGCAGTTTTCAGTGTCAGTCTCTCCATCTGCCTGACTGGAGGTTCTGGGTTCCCAAACAGATTTAATAATCATCCAAGTGGACCAAATAGTAACAGGGAGTGGAACACCTTGTACATGTAATTTTTCTAACTCTTTTCCTACTCTTTCCTAGTCTTCTAATTCTAAACTCCCTACTGCTGGGAACCATGAGCAATATTTTTCTATAATCTGTAAAATTTCTAAAATATGAGACTCACTGGCCTCGGCTCCTCCTGCCTTAAGAAGTTGTTGGAGGAGACAGACATATGGGCAATATTTTGTTGAACAGTCGCCTTTTCCCATTGTAACCCTGCTAGAATACCTGAGAGTGCCCTTACTCACCGAGGACTTGGAAGGCCTTCTAAACCACTTGGGGCTCTTTGTTGTGACAACATCTTAATTTAGCTTGAAACTCTTCTTCCCCTCAAGTCCCTGTTCAGGCTCCAGTTGCTGAGACCAGCTCAGCAATAGGTCTGCATGAAAGGAATGCAATGCAGAACTGAAGAAATAAAAGAACAGAAAGAAAGACACAAGAGAGGAAACAAAGATGGGACCAGGGGACTTCACAGGTTTTGAAACTGAGAGACTGAACCCTAGTTTCCACATCATATTTATTTGAAAGCTAATGAGCAGCTGTTTGCTACAGGAAGCAACTTGCAACATTTTCTACAATAGCAGGAAGCAACGTGCAACATCTACAATATGGTAATTTACAATAACAGGAAGCAGCCACAACATATTCTACAATAACAGGAAGCAACTTGCAATATCTTTTACAATAACAGGGAGCAACAAATAAGTAAGCCAGTTTCCCACAACATAATATAACGCTACCTGTCTACTTTCTCTGACTCCTGACTGAATCCAAACATTCTCTGTTAACAAGGATAAAATCATGTTGTATTATGGCCCACGCTGTTTCCATTTGGCCTCAGTTTAACTAATAAAATCTTTAAAGAGCCTATTTCCACATAGGTTTACTTACACCATACCAGGGGGTGGGATTTCAACATGTTTTGCTCTGTAACAGGAATTACAGACTTGGGCACATTTCTCTAACTGCTAGACTTAAGACACCTATAGAAAAACTACAATCAACAAGAGACACATTCTTCATATGCACAAAATGAATTTTCTATGGCATATAGCATATGATATGCCAAAAAATTCACCTCAATGAATTTATAAGTATATAAATAATATAAAGCATGTACTCCACACACAATGAATGAAATTAAGAATGAATAAAATGAAAATAAGGAAAATTCAGAAATATATAGAAATTATAAATGGATGCCTACATTAATCAATGCTAGAGGAGATCTAAAGGAAAATAATGAAACACTTTGAGATGAATGAAGATGAAGTACAACAGAGCAAAATTGTGGATGCATATAAAGTAGAGCTGAGAGGGATACGTATTGCTGTAAATGTCTTTATTAAAAAATAAACTCTTCTTTAGATAACAGAAAAATGAGAGCAAACTAAACCTAAAATTAAATGAGAGGAGATACTAAAAATTAGAAGAGGAATTAATGAAGCAGAGAATACAAATAAATGGAGCCAAAATTATTTTTGTGAAAAAATTGAGACCATAAAATTTAATGACTTTTCCTTAAATTAAATTTACCAAGGGGAGAAAAGAGGGTAAGAAGACCAAATTTCTAGAAAAAGGTAGTAGAGAGGATGCATGACTACAGAATTTAAAGAATTTTTAAAAAATGATTAGAAAGGAATTCTATCAACAAGAGAATTATAATTAACTATGTAATTTAGGTCAAGTGGGTAAATTCCTAGAAAGATATGAACCACCAAAATTGAGTCAAAGAGAAATAGACAAACAGAAAAGATCTTTGACAATAAAATGATTCAATTTAATAATTATAAAAATATATCAACACAATAGTCCACGTCATTATATTTATAACTGCAAATGTAATTTTTAAAATAATTTCACAAATGCCACACAGTTCTAAATGTTGTATACTGAAATCTATTGAAGGAAATACTCCAGGTTTTTTGTTGTTGTTGTTGTTTCAGTATACCTTGGTCCTAAGTTAATCTTTACAATGTGCATTTCCAAATATATAGTAAAATCACTCTTATGATATCCAAAATATATATATTCAGGGATTTACTTCTACTGCATTGACTTTTAAGAACAATTTCTTTATAGAGTTTATGGAACATTTCTTTATAGAAATGACATTTTGAAATATTTTTTCAATGTATAATTGTGTTATGTCCATCTATTTGATTTGATCCTCTTTATATCGAAATAGTCCTAAGAGGCTTTAAGAAGAGATATTTAATCTTGTGTTTAACCTTGACTCCTAGGTATATTTTTATATTTGAATCATTTTCAAGTGATGACATTTTCCTCCCACTAGCTATGTCCTTCCTCTAGGAAGAAATATAAGTAAATTTACTATGCTTATAAATACTGAATTTAGGAGCTTTAATTAAATATTATATTACTTCTCATAGTCTGTCTATACATTTATTTATTTTTTAGAAGGTACTGGTGACTGAAACCAGGACCTCTTACGTGGGAACCAGGTGCTCAACAATTATGCTACATCTGCTCCAGATAGTTTGTCTATATATTTTTTATATTTAATGTTTGTCTTTGTTTATTTTTTTAATGTTACATTAAAAAAATATGAGGTCCCTGTACACCCCCCACCCCCTTCACCCCACTCCTCCCCCATAACAACAACTCCTCCATCATCATGAGACATTCGAGCACTGCTGCACCTCATGGTCAATGGTCAACACCATAGCCCACATTCTCCCACAGACCACCCAGTGGGCCATGGGAGGACATACAATGTCCAGTGACTGTCCCTGCAGCACCACCCAGGACAACTCCAACCCCGAAAATGCCCCTACATCACATCTCTTCTTCCCACTCCCTAACCCCAGCAGCCACCATGGCCACTTTCTCCACACCAATGCCACATTTTCTATGATTACTATTCACAATACTTCATGAATAGAATATCGGTAAGTCCACTCTAATCCATACTCTATTCCTCCATCCTGTGGACCTTAGAATGGTTGTGTCCACTCCACATCTATATCAAGAGGTGGCTTATACCCAGAGGACCTGAATCTCTGGACTGACCATGTGATAGCCAGGCCCTGAGCCTCAACAGACTTCAGCTCCTACACTTTAGTTTATTGGACTTACCCCACTCAGCCAACATGGAGGTGAAGAAGGTCAACCACCACAACAGAGAGCCAAGAGTGGCTACAATTGAAAGCAGGAGAATTGCATCCAGCATCCATGTGGAATCTAAGCCACCTCATGATATAGATGTGGAGTGGTCACAACCAATCCAAGGTCCACAGAATGGAGGAATAGAGTATGGATTAGAGTCGACTTACTGATATTCTATTCATGAACTATTGTGATTAGTAATCGAAGAAAATGTGGCATTGTTGTGGAGAAAATGGCCATGGTGGCTGCTGGGTGTAGGGAATGGGAGGAAGAGATGAGATTGGGGGCATTTTTGGGACTTGGAGTTGCCTGGGTGGTGCTGCAGGGACAGTTACTGGACATTGTATGTCCTCCCATGGCCCACTGGGTGGACTGTGGGAGAGTGTGGGCTATGATGTGGACCACTGATCATGAGGTGCAGCAGTGCTCTGAGATGTATTCACCAAATGCAATGAATCTCTCATGATGATGGAGGGGTTGTCGTTATGGGGGGAGGAGTGGGGTGAAGGACGTGGTGGGTATATGGGGACCTCATATTTTTTTAATGTAATATTAAAAAAATAAAGACAAAAAAAGAAAAAAAAATTAACAAAAAGGGGGGGCTTAGATTCCACAAGGATGCTGGATGCAATTCTCCTGCTTTCAGTTGTAGGCACTCTTGGCTCCCTGTTGTGGTGGTTGACCTTCTTCACTCCACGTTGGCTGAGTGGGGTAAGTCCAATAAAAGAGGGTGTAGGATCTGAAGTCTGTTGAGGCTTAGGGCCTGGCTATCACATGATCAGTCAAGAGATTCAGGTTCCCTGGGTATACATTAAACCCCAGCACCAACTACAGATCCGGTAAAAATAACAGTAGAGGCTTGTGAGCAAAGATCACATCTGAGTCCAGTTCCATCACACAAACTAGTAGGACCAACTGACATGGCACTGAACTCCTTCTGCCATGAACATAGAACCTGTGGGTCTCTGTAACCCTCAGAAGAACCAGTATCTGGGGTTGTATCTACTTTATCTGTCTCTGGGACTCTGCTCAGGTGTGCATAACGGCAACCCTCTGATAACCTCCTGGCTCTTTTTGGAGACTTGTAGCCATATAAACTCATTTGTCCTTTCCATTTCCCCCTTTGATTCAGGTCAAAAAGCATTTTTAACTCCTGGTATTCTATGTAGATTGAGATATACCTGGTATTATATGTAGATTGAGATATTCTGCTGGTCCAAGTGGACCCTTTTATTCAAGGTCATTTTCTAGTTACACCATCAGCTGGTACTTGGTAGTAATCCCTCAATGCCAGGGGGGCTCATCCCTGGGAGTCATGTCCCACACTGGGGGGAAGGCAACACATTTACATGCTGAGTTTGGCTTCGAGACTGGCCACATTTGAGCAACACGGAGGCTCTCAGGAGGTAACTCTTAGGCACCCTGCAGCTGTAGGCCTTGTTCTTATTTCAGGTGCACAGGCTTATAAGCATAGTCATTAGTATCAAAGGCTCATTGTTGGACCTTCCTTCTTTTTTGGTCTTTGCCATTGCACTTGGGGGATTGTTGCTGTTCCTTTAAGGACTGTGATAGAGCTCCCCTGGATAGGATCTCAGCATTCCATCAGTTGTTGTTTATAATTGTAACAACTATGAAAATATCCAAACAATTTTATGTACCTTGGATATATGCCCTGTAGAACTCCCTGTCAACCATGTGTCCCCCATCAATAACATCCCACACCAGTATGCCTCCTCTGCCATTGTTGAACCTCTCTGGGATCCAAAACTTCTTCAAAAATGAAGCCCAATATATTGTCAGATTCCATTAATAGTAAAATAGAATATAGTGATGACTTTAAAGGTTAGAGATACTTTTATATCTGTTCTGTATAAGCAATCATGTCATCAATAAATATTGAGGGATTTATTTTCCTTATCTTTATTATTGTATTTACTTGCTCTCACCTCAATGAAACTGTGTCTGAAGTCATGCCTGTCCATTAACTGTGAAATTCATTCATTGTAAATAGATTTTATTAGATTATCTTTGTTTTTATTAGTGATTTTAAAAATACAACCACTTACAATTATATGAAGAAAAAGGAAATCTGGTTGTGATAATAATCTTTTGTAGATACATATTTGGTTTCCTAAATTCTTTTGAATTTCTGCATCTAATTTCACAAAAGACATAGCTTTGCAATTTATTTCTCTTGGGACAAATTTGCCAGATTTTACCAAATTATTCTTTAAAATTAATTTTCCTTTCATTGCAGTTGCAAGAGAAGGCTCAGCTAATATCCCACCAACTAGTGTCATAAATTCATGTTCCTTATTCCAATAGTTTCAAGGGATCTCTCTATCCTTGGCACAAATTCTTTATAAATTAAGGGAGACCAGGGACAGCAGTATATACGGTGGGTGATAAGTTTGACAACGGGTATTAACCAGAACCTTTCTCCAGACAAGAACATTCTTCACCCACTTCCCACAATGCTCAGATAGCAATGTAGAGAGGCACCTCTGCACTTTATTGGACAAGGAGAGATCCTAAGATTAGGACTTCGGAAAACATTTTCTGAAGTACTGAATACATACAAGATACGCATTCCCTTTCCTTCTCACCACTTTGTATTTGTGGGGAGAACAAAGATTTATAGCTCAAACTAATCCGTAGACTAGAGTAGGATGTCCATGTCATCTAAGCTAGTTTCTTTTTCAGGTCCTTAGCAGCTTTAATTGGTGATGAGTCACCAGCATAAAAGTATCCAGACTATGCCAATTTTGAGAAAAGGAAGGGGTGACAGAATAGCTCTGTGCATCAAGTTGCAGGAATCCTTTACTACCTGCCTTCCCTGGGATCTAGAGGCAGGAAAGAGAGGAGCCCTATTAGCCCACACAGAGAAAGACAGGCTAAAGGCACATGCTTATGAAAATCAGCTCCTCTCCTTTCCCTTCAGCTGCTGAAGAAGAGCCCACTTGTGTTTCTCTTTCCTTCTTCAGGGACCACCACCATGGGAACTATGCTGACCTGGACTTCCCTTCTCATCACTGTCAAAGGTAACCTTCCTCTTGTATCAGGTTCAGCTGTGACTACTCTGTCAGGGACTGTTCTGACTCTGGTGCCTCTTTATTTGCAGGGTGTCCTGTGTGAAGTTCAGTTGGTGGAGTCAAGGAGAGATGTGAGAAAGCCTGGAGGTTCTCTCAGCCTGTTTCGCAAAGCATCTGGATTCACCTACACTGATTTTGCAATGAACTGTTCTTGCCAGACTCAAGGGCAGGGACTGAAGTGGGTGGTGGGAGTGAATAAACCAACTGGAAGTTCTCAGTGGTACTCTCCATCAAGGGGGATCACAATCTCCAGAGACAATCCTACAAGCCCAGTCTCTCATAAAATGACCAACCTAAAAGAAGAAGACATACCTATTACTCTGTGGGACCCACAGTGAGGGGAAGTCAGGTTGAGCCCAGACAAAAACCATCCTTCAGGGCATGAGGGGGCTGGGCTGCAGGGGGCATTCATGACCACCAGAGGGTGCACAGGGACCTTCTCAGGGGCAGGTGCAGAGTGGACTCAGTTGCCTCTTAGATCCTGGGGTTTCTTGTTCCTGCCTAGCAAAATCTCCCCGAGGATCCCTTGTGGTTTCTTCCCTGATTTCTCATCTTATAATGCTTATTGTTGAATCGGGCCTCAATTCAATTTTCAGCATTTCAATACTTTTAGGCTTGTACTATCGATCTCTTTCAGAAGGTTGTTGCTGATCAGGGAGTCAAGTAATTTCATTCCAAACTTCAGTCCTGTGCCAAAATGTTTGCTTCTTCTACACTCTCTCAGTCATGTCTAAAAATGTGATTATATCAAGAGACTAGTGTGCATTAGGATGGTATGCTTCATTCTTCTCTTTTTATCTGTCTTTCTTGGATCTGAAATAAAATTTTAATGGTATATATCTTCCAGTTATCTTTGGGTCCTGGGGTTTTAGTTCTCAGTCTCTCCACAATTCACTTTTCTGTCATGGCCAAGGAAGAAGTATCATGCATGGACCATTAATTTTCCTCATTCTCTATGCAGTGAAACATGTATACATTATCAACTTTGTCTCATGAATCAGCTTCTTGTCTACATTCTCACACATGCAGCTCAGTTTGTGTGGGTATCTCTACTCCATAGAATATATTCTAATAGATATGTATATCACACTGTGATTATCCAATCACCTGTTGATTGACAATGGATTATTTCCTTATTTTGTCAATTTTTAACAATGCAACTGTGGACATTTGGGAGCAAAGACCTGTTTGAGTCCCTGATTCCAATTCTATTATATCTAGAAGTGGGATTGCCAGGTCATTTCACCAATATGCTTTTTTTAAATTACTGCACAAAGATCCAAAGAGACGACACTGTATTTAGCTATCATATCTCCTAATCACCTTGGTGAGGGATAGCTTGGATATTATGTAGTTTTTCAGTGGACTATTCTATAAATGGAAATTGGATCAAGGTGGTTGAAAATACTATTCATATTATCCATTTCTACCCTTATTAACTTCCTAGTTATTGAACAATTACAAAGGGCGGGGTGTCAAAGTCTCCAACTAAAATGTGGATTTTTAAAATTTCAATTATCAGTTTCACGAACTCTTATTTAGAGAATTGATCACTTTTCACCATGTAATTTCTCTATTACTAATAATCTTTAATCTTAAGTTTGGATACTACACTTTGCTCAAAATTGATATTGAGATATACACTTTCTTTTTGTCCATGTTTTCAAGGTGTATATATACATATATATACACACACACACAGACACACATCAATCTACCTACCTACCCAAATTCTACTTTTTACTATTTGATGCATTTAAATTTAAAGTAGTTTTCTTGTAAGAAATGTATAGCTACAGTAATCATTTAATATAAAATAGTGATAATAATATTAATTAGTATTAATTTTCACTTTTTCTAACTTTGTTGTTGCTATAAATATAAGAGCAAACTTTTCTCAGATTTCTGTATAATCAAACGAGCAGTAGCTTTTTCTATGAAAGCTGAAACCTGGAAAATTTCTGAGTATTCATGTACCTATGAATAGATAAATATCTTTTTTTCTAAGTAACTATTGGAACACCACTCAGCAACAAAATCAGTGAATGCCTCGTATCCACTAAAAAGTGTTCAAGGTAAAATATGTATTCTGACAGAAACTTAACTAAAGTATATACTGTACAATTCATTTTTTTATAAATTTTGGAAGATGCAGACTAAATAAATAAAATTTATACCAACTGATGTCTTGGGACAGTGAAGGAAAGGGAATGATTTAGAGAAAGGAATTAAATATATAAGTTTAATGGGTAAACACATATGTTATTACTTACCAAACTAGAAACAACAATATGTGCACTTTATGACATGTAATTTATATCTCAAGAAGGCTGTTGCAAATAAATCAATGCATCTGTGCAAAAGCAGCAATATAAAGACATAATGACATTTGAAATATCAGGGACTCCTACAAATTAATCTGCATGAACTCTGGAAGTCTATGTTCTTTATGTAAAGATGGGAATGTAGCAAAATCACACTATTATTGAGAGGGAGGTTCTGAAGCCTCACATAGAATGTCACATGATGGGCTTTTGCTGGCTCATGGGAGCAGTCCAGTCTAGGAGTGGGGAGGCCAGGTCCAGACACTGGGACTTCCCAACAGATGTGAGCAGCCCAGGTGTGGCCCTACAGCTCTGCTAGAGGGACCCCAGCCTTGGTATGCCCAGGTGCTCTAATTCAGTCATGGACAAAAACAGAGACCATTTGCAATGAGTTTTTTTTTTTTCTAACCTGAGTTTTCTTCCTACAATTTTAAAAATAATTTTATGGATAAAAACAAATACTGAATATATGAATGCACTTGAATGAAAAACTTGCTATGTGTGATATTTTCCGATCAGGATGTCTTTGTGCCTGGACATGTCCAGTGTGGGGTGCAGATGTTGGAGTCTGGAGAGGTACTTTGTACAGCCAAGAGGGTCTCTGAGACTTCCCTGTGCAACCCCTGACTCCAACCTCAGTAGTAACTGACCAGACTGGTACTGAAGACTCAGAAGGGGTCAGGAGCAATGGAATTTGGATGAACTATGCAGACTCTGTGAAGGCCCAGTTCACCATCTTAAGAGGCAAGACCTATAACTATCTGTATCTGCAAATGGATGGTCTGAGAGTGAAGGATATGGCCTTTTATTACTAAGACAGTGAAAAGAGGCAAGGTCAGCTTAGACACAAACCTCCCCTACAAAGTGGCCACCAGGGGGCACTTAGGACCCACAGCTCAGGATGCCCACTGTCATCTGGAGATTCCTCTAAGGGCCTGTGTGTCCTCCTCTCCCAGGAAATGGGTGTTCTGACCATTGTTCTGTGTCCCTGAGGATGTTTGGAGAGTTGAACAGCTGAGAGCAGAGTCAGAAGCTTTGATGCCCACAGACTCTGTTGAACCCAGAGGAGCGGGGCAAGGTGCTACAGCTTTACCGCAGCTAAATCAGCCACACTAATCACAACTGTAGCTCAGCCATCCATGGTCACGAGACCTGCTGAGGACAGTTTCTGCTTTCTCACCTCATGTCAGCCCACATTTCCAGCTCTTAATCAGAAGTCTTAGATATGCCCTGTTAATCTGTCTCATCCTGCCTCTGTTAACTATATGCAGATATTGAGGTTATTTGCTAAGTAATTCACTTGAGTAATACTGAAGTGTCAGGTTGCAGTATGCTGCTTTCAAGGCTGTGTTCCTGAAATGATTAAGGAAAAAGGGATTTTAGATACAACAGGATCAAAATTGGTCAATATGCAGGTGAGGTCACTGAGGCTGAGGGACTTGACCTTCTCCAGCGACACAAGTGTGACATGCCAAGGGCAGGAAATGGGCAGGCGTCCCTTGTTCAATTGTGCAGGACAGAGGTGAGAACAGAGGTGTGGCTCACATAAGATCCCACATTCTGGTTCCTGGGGTGATGCGAACACTAATTACTGTTGATACTAGTAAGTATCTCTGTGTTCCTACCCTAAAATTCACACAGTTTATGCTCTGATACCTATTATGTGTCTTCTCACATGGAAGTTCATAGGTATGAGGGAAAATTCTTAGGGTTACAGGGGAAGAAGGGATGGAGCTCTGCTGGGCTCTGTCCCTCTGACTTCTATGATCTCAGCCATGACCCCAGCTTCAGCGTCACAGGGCTCAGGAGGGCAGCTCCAGGTGATAGTCAAGGGGCTTGACTCCTGGGCAGGGAGATACCCATAGCCATTGTGACCACATCCCTCCTGCAAACCCTTCACTTTGCTACTATCATGACTAGAAGCTGCATGTTATTTCCCCAGATGTAATGGGAATATTTTCTCTGTATTAAAACTTCACTTGTGGGAAGCAGACTTGGCCCAGTTGGAAGCAGACTTGGCCCAGTGGATAGGGCATCTGCCTACCACAGGGCAGGTCCGTGGTTCAAACCCTGGGCCTCCTCAACCCCTGAGGAGCTGGCTCATGCACAGTGCTGATATGCACAAGGAGTACCGTGCCACACAGGGGTACCCCCGCATAGGGAGGCCCATGTGCAAGGAGTGCACCCCGTAAGGAGAGTCGGCCAGCACAAAAGAAAGTTCAGCCTGCCCAAGAATGGCGCTGCACACAAGGAGAGCTGAGGCAGCAAGATGACGCAACAAAAAGAGACACAGATTCTGATGCGGCTGACAACAACAGAAGTGGACAAAAAGAAGAATACACAGCAAGATGACGCAACAAAAAGAGACACGGATTCTGATGCGGCTGACAACAACAGAAGTGGACAAAAAGAAGAATACACAGCAAATGGACACAGAGAACAGACAACTCGGGCAGGGGGAGGGGAAGGGGAGAGAAACAAATTAAAATAAATAAATAAATCTTTAAAAAAAACAAAAACTTGTACTGTCAGAGAAAGGAGGAGTTGGGCTTTTCTGAGATCCATGACTGTTGGGGACGATTGGTGAGGGCGTGCGCTAAGATCAGCGATGCCAATAGCATGGCCGCCGGAGCGGAGCCCATTTCCTGGTTCTTCTCCCTCCCTGCTCCTTTGTTCTCTGTTCCCGCCACTGCCTAGGCTAATACAGTAACGCGCAGGCGCAAGGCGCGAAATTGAAGTCTGCCCTCCACCCCAGCAACGGCAACAGCCAGTCCCTGGACCCTGACACTTCCCCTAGTGACAGCAATAGCCAATCCCTAACCGCCATCCCTCCCACTACCCCTCCCCTTCCCAAGAGTATAAATGCTTTGTTCTCACAATAAAACTTTGCAGCTTGATCCTCACCCTGTCTCGCTGTCATTCCTCGCGTCTCCTGTCTCACCATTCTCCTCCGCGCGACCACGAGCCCCCATTCCCTGCCCCGCTGGCCGGGACATTCACACATGACTGAATTTTTAAGACTACTGTAACAAAGAATCTCTAATTAGAAGACCCCTTAATGCAATATAAATGCATTGCCTTGCAGTACTGCAGTCGATGAATTTATAGTCTTTAGGGGAGAATACTTCACATCCTTCTCCTTGCTTCTGGTAATTTGCCCAAAATCCTGGACCAGCAATTTCCAACTCAGTCATCACATGGTGACTTCTTTGTGTCTTGTTTGTGCCCAATTCTTTCCTTCTTACAATGGCAAACATCATGTTGGATTAGGGCCCAATGTAATTCAGTTTGATCTCCCATTAACTAATAACATATTTAAAGAAGTTATTTCTAAACAAGGTCACATTCATAGCACTAGCATTAGAACTTGAACATATATTTTGGGAGACAGAATTTAATCACTAAGGCTGATCTAACACATTGGTGAGTTGATGACCCTCCACTGGCTGTCTCTAACAGTAAATTAAAGGAGGGTTTATGTTCCTTAAAGTCTTACCTAAGGAGAGTGTCCTAAGGTGCAGGATGTCCCTGCAAACTCAGCTACATACAGGGAATAAACAGGTTTAGGTTACTGCGAGGAATGATAAAATAAACTGCATGAGAGGTTGACTTGAGCAATTTTAATTCTATTATAATTACTGAGTTGCTTTATCAAAGCCCTTTCCTAAGATGAAATTTCACACATGTTAAGTGAGTCAAACTCGTTCTGAATTATTGCATATATTGGCTTGGATGCAGTTTGTCTGAATTCAGTGTGGTACATTAACTGATGCTTCAAGGCTGCTTGAAAACTTTAGAATATCCAATAAAAATCAAATAACAGAAGATATACATGGATAAGAATATTTATTAAGCAGATTATTGGCTGTGTACTTGTGTTAAGTGTTTGATAAATATGTTTATCCATTAGAGTAGAGACACACTGACAATATTACCCATGACATCCTTGTAAATTGGCTGCATCCACTCTCTTATCAGCTTCTTCAGGAAATATTCTTGGCCTAGACAAAGAAATCCCTGTACTTAGTGAAGTGGGGCCCAGGGAGTGGACTGTGTTCTCCTAGGGACCAACCAGCATCCTCCTCACAGAGGAAACCCAGAGACAAGGAACTCCCCTACCCCCTTTCACCTTTACATAAAAAAGTTCCTCCCACATGCAAATCACCACATAGGTCAACTGATGAAGACACAGCACACATGGACTTAAATTCAGGACCCCCTGAAAATGGAAAATATTGTCTGCAACTCATGGGCCTCATACAAAGGAACATGAAATCCTTGTGGTTCTTCCTTTTTCTGGTGGCAGCTCCCAGATGTGAGTGTCTCAGGATTCAGACATGAAGGTAATGGGGATGATGCCTCAGAGCACATGGCTGACTTTTCTCCTTGTCCTCAGGTGTCCTGTCCCAGCTGCAGCTGAAGGAGTCAGGCCCAGGATTGCTGAAGCCCTCACAGACCCTGTCCCTCACCTGCTCTGTCTCTGGATTCTCCATCACAACCGGTGGTTACTGCTGGGATTGGATCCGTCAGCCCCCAGGAAAGGGGCTGCAGTGGTTGTCAAGAATATGCTATGATGGTAGCACTAGCTACAATCCATCCCTCAAGAGCCGACTCTCCACCTCCAGAGACACATCCAAGAACCAGTTCTCTGTGCAGCTGACCTCCGTGACCACTGAGGACACAGCTGTGTATTACTGTGCAAGAGACACAGTGAGGGGAAGTCAGGGTGAGCCAAGACACAAACCTCCTCATGCAGGAAGAAGCTGACAGCAGGGAATGCTCATGGCCCACCCACAGCAGAGACTCAATTTCAAGGAGGTTTGTGGAAACTGCAGTTCCTGTAATAATACGTTTCTCTTTCTTACTTAATAACATTCAATCTCCAGGGATCCTTCACTACATGTATTCTAAGAATGCCATTATGTTTCCATGTTTCTAACACAGAAAATAGATTTACAATGCTATTTTTATATTATATAATAATTGATACACACATATTAGGAGTTTTCATCATTTTGTTCCCTTGGATTATCCTGGAAGTGTGAATAGCTTTTTTTCTTGACATTATGTGATTAATTCTCAGTTTCCAATTCTATGTCCTGTTTGTGCCCTGGCAAAACATAATAATAATAATAATAATAGTTTTGAATTTCCATTTTGTTTCATCAAAGTTGGGACAAATTATTTCATGGTAGAATAATTTTATCTGAATTGAAAAGAAAAAAAAAATCCTGCTTTCTTTCCCACAATGTATATACATATATCGTTTCTCTCCCAGCTATTCAGTATTATTGACACCCTGGCTTACCACCACAATGTAGAGTCCCATGACCTCAGGGTAAAGTAAAAGAAAAAAGATGCAGGCTGGCATGATCCTCGGCTGCATTGTCCAGGGGTCTTATCTTGTTTTCTCCATCATAGGCAGGGCTTATTGTGGCTGTAAATGATCCAAATGAAAAGCTGAGTGAATATGAGAGGTCAGCTAGTCTGATGAACTTGAAACAACTGCCCACTTCTAACTGCTGGTGGATGCTTCAGAGCCTCCTCTAGTGTCAGGAGCCCTGGAAAGTTCTTCCTGAGCTAGCACCTGTGAGGAAGGTATGGAACTCTCCTCAGAGAAATGAGAACAAATGCAGGGCAGGGTTTGTTTGAGCCCTAGTTTCTTTGCTGACAGGCTGGCTTCTTCCTGAGAAGAGGCTCAGTCTTACTTGCCTCCCTCATTCCCTGGAGCTGGACTATGAAAGTTGCACTTGTGCTGTCCCTTGAGGAGCTCTGTATTTCTAGGGTGGACCCAGGCCTAGGATATGAGCCCTGAAGAATGACACCTAGATTGGAATTAAGTAAAACAGCAATAGACAGGAGAGGAAGGTCCTGTGATAAGTGTCCAGTCTCTTCCATTCTTGTACCAAAGGGACCTGATATCCTTGCCATTGGGTGAGCCCCAGGAATCCCATGATGTTTGTTAGTTGGCTGGTTTCCAAGGAGGTATTGTAGTCGTTCTATATTGGGTTAGTGGAGGTGGAGACATGAATATCAAAATATAGTAGACATGAGATTATCCTAATATGATCTGTGAGGCAACATTGTAGAATTTTCAGAAAGTTTGATAGATTCAGCCCTCTCCTCGCTGAGGTTCAACTCTGACTCTACTATATTTCTTTACATTGCAAAGTCTGAGGATATGAGTTTGTTATGCTCTGTAATAACGAACAGTTACACAACTGTTGTTAATATGTGTACTGTATACTTTCTTTTTGCCCCAGGGTAATCTGCATTCTTTTTTATTTTTTTCTAATCTTTAATTTAATTTTTATTTTTTTATTTTTTTATGGCATACTGGAGATTGAACCCCGGCCCTCATATATGGGAAGCAGGCACTAAAACAACTGAGCTACTGCTGCTCCTAATTTTTATTTTTATAAGAGAATTTGTGAGCTTACAAAAAGTCATGCATAATGTATAGAATTCCATGCATCACTCCTCCACCAATGCTTTACATTGTTTTAGAGTATTTGTTACAGATTATGAAAGAGCATCATCAAACTATTTCCACTCACTATGGTACACAGCTGTATACATTCCTTTTAATGTGTTCTTCCCTATATTTTTCACTGACAGTTGTTTTAATTTAATTAGTTAAACATAAGAGCCTCAATGCCAACAAAGATGTATGGTTTAAGAACCACATGAAATGGGAGCAGTGGGAATCCAGAATGTGGAAGTGGTTCTGGGAAAGTTGAGGGCCTTCATGGCTTCCTCTAAACTCCAGTTTCCAGGGAAGATCCAGATGCATAAAGAAGCTGCTAATATCTGTACTGTGAGTAGGAAAACATAAGAAAAAAAACTTTCTTCACAGTTAGAAATGTTAATTTCCAACAGAGAAACAAGCTGTACAAATTCTGCTCACATGTGCATCATTCAATAGGGTTCCCTTTATAGACAGGTGGTGAAAATCACATGGGCACTACAGTGTGAAAACACCTGGGAAGGTTCCAGTGAAAAATCCAAAGCCATGGACATACTAAGGACTGAGTCTAGAAATCAACCCAGATGAGGAGTCAATGGGACACCAGACTCTGTAATGTGTGCTGCACAATGACCTCATCTTGTCTGGAGCAGGATATTAGCATGAAGAAATCTGTGAACTCATTAAAGAATGTGCTCCTTTGAGAGGAGAGGAAGTAGAAGCCAGGTACTTCCCTATCATAGTAGGGCTCTCATGGCATTCAGAATTAATGTCTACCATCAAAGATCTCTCTCTGTGGACTCATAGCTTCTCTGAACTGGAGTGGCACCTGGGCTGCCATTGTGTTTTGGAAGCAGAACACTTTCTTTCTAGTTTCTGAGGTCTACATATGGAAATATATTTCATCTCAGATTAAATAACCCCAGAATGTCACCAATACATGATAAGATGATATAGATGGGAGATTGGTAACCTATGTGCAGATATTATTTAGATAGATTTATGGGTTTATTTGATGCTGCAGTGAGTTAAGTTATGAGCAATTTGAGATGAGCTAAATTTATTTTATTTTTTTGTGAGATGCACATGTTAAAGGGGACCTTGAAAATGTGATTAATTTAAGGGCCTTGGCATGGGAAAATTATCCCAGACTGCCCAGGTAAGCCCTTAAAGTCATCACAATTTCCTACATGAGAAGGGAGTGGGGAAATATACTAATTCAGAATAAGGAGCAAATTGATGTCCTAAGCATGATTCTTCCTTGCTGACTTTGAAAATGAAGAAAATGAACATGAGCCAAAGAATAAATCTCTGAAAGTGGGAAGGACAAGAAAAGATAACTTCCCCTGGTTACTCCAGGGAGAGCAAGTCTTCCTGTGGACCCCCTGCCTTTGCTATAATGAATCTACTTAAGAAGTCTGGATGCCAGAGCAATAGCAGAATAAATGTGTGCTGTATACTATTGTGGTTATTTGTTACAGCAGTCATGAAAAACACTATATCTAGTGCAACTTAATATGTGTTGGTTACCCACCTGCTCTCTCTCCACATAAGGAGATTCCATGATGGAAAGCAAAACATGTTGTTCATGAAACCTTGACCCCTTAACACAAGCAGGGTGAGAGGATTAGTGTACATGTCTGCGAAAATTTAAAAAATCTCTATGCTGACCCCATTGAATGCTCTGGCACATGATAACTGAAAATCACTGTAGATAGGGTAAAAAGGCTTCCTTAATGAAATTTTTTAAAATATCTGAAGACATGCAATATAAAGTCACCTCATCTCAACATCCCCAAAATATCAATAATGACACCATCAACACAAACCCCAAATCTCATCTCAATCTCATCACTGGGATGAATGGGACACAGTGTTGGAGAAACCACAATGATGATAAGTCTTGATATGGAGCCAGAATTATCTCCAGATTTCTCAGGTATAACTATTTTTTTCAGGTATTTTGTCAATTTTTTTGTCTTTATTTATATTTTTAATGTTACATTCAAAAAAAATGAGGGCCCCATATACCCTCCCAACCCCTCGCCCCACTCCTCCCCGCATAACAACAATCTCCTCCATCATCATGACACATTCATTGCACTTGGTGAATGCATCTCCGAGCACCGCTGCACCACATGGACAATAGTCAACACTATAGCCCACACTCTCCCACAGTCCACCCAGTGGGCCATGGGAAGACATACACTCTCCGGTAACTGTCCCTGCAACACCACCCAGGACAACTCCAAGTTCCAAAAGACGCCCCCACATTGCATCTCTTCCTCCCACTCCCTACCCCCACAGCCAACATGGCCACTTTCTCCACACCAATGCCACATTTTCTTCAATTACTAATCACAATAGTTCATGAATAGAATATTAGTAAGACCACTCTAATCCATATTCTATTCCTCCATCCTGTGGACCTTGGAATGGTTGTGTCTGCTCCACCTCTATATCAAGTGGGGGCTTAGATTCCACATGGATGCTGGATGCAATTCTACTGCTTTCAGTTGTAGGCACTCTTGGCTCCCTGGCATGGTGGTTGACCTTCTTCACCTCCATGTTAACTGAGTGGGATAAGTCCAATAAACCAGAGTGTAGGAGTTGCAAGTCTGTTGAGGCTCAGGGCCTGGCTTTCACATGGTCAGTCCAGATATTCAGATCCCCTGGGTATACATTAAACCCCAGCACCAACTACAGATCTGGAAAAATAACAGGAGAGGCTTGTGAACAAAGATGACATCTGAGTCCAGCTCCATCACACAGAAACACAAACTCCAAAATAGGGCCAACTGACATGGTACTGAACTCCATCTGTCATGACCATAGAACCTATGGGTCTCTGTAGCCCTTAGAAGAAACAATACCTGGGATTGTATCTACTTTATCTGTCTCTGGGACTCTGCTGAGGTGTGCATAAGAGCAACCCCTCTGAAAAACTCCCAGCTCTTTTAGGAGACTCATAGCCATATAAACTCATTTTTCCTTTCCATTTCCCCCTTTGATTCAGGTCAAAAAGCATTTTTAACTCCTGTTATTATATGTAGACTGAGATATTCTGCTGGTCTGAGTTGACCCTTTTATTCAAGGTCATTTTTCTAGGTACATCATCAGCTGATACTTGGTAGTAATCTCTTGGTGCCAGGGAGGCTCATCTCCAGGAGTCATGTCCCACACTGGGGGGAAAGGCAATGCATTTACATGCTGAGTTTGACTTTGAGACTGGTCACATTTGAGCAACACGGAGACTTTCAGGAGGTAACTCTTAGGCACCCTCTAGCTCTAGGCCTTGTTCTTATTTCAGGTGCACAGGCTCACAAGCATTGTCGTTAGTATCAAGGGCTCATTGTTGGACCTTCTTTCTTTTTTGGTCTTTGCTGTTGCATTTGGGGGATAGTTGCTGTTCCTGTCTTCTGTTTTTTTGATAGCTGCCATTCTATGGGAGTAAGATGGTATCTCATTGTAGTTTTGATTTGCATTTCCCTAATAGCTAGTGATTTTGAGCATTTTTTTTTCATGTTCTTTTTAGTCATTTGTATTTCTTCTTTGGAGAAGTGTCTGTTCAAATCTCTTCCCCATTTTTTAAATGGGCTGTTTGTCTTTTTAATTTCAAGATATAGGAGTTCTTTGTACATGCAGCATATAAGTTTCCTATCAGATATATGGTTACCAAATATTTTCTCCCATTTTGTAGGCTCTCTTTTCACTTTCATGACAAAACCCTTTGATGTGCAAAAGGCTTTAATTTTGCAGAAGTCCCATTTATCTATTTGTTCTTTTGCTGCTCGTGCTTTGGCTGTGAAGTTCATATCTTCTTGAGCATGTTAGTTAGGGAATAAAGTGATGGATCTGAAACCTAGCAGAAAAAACACCATCATTGAACATGTGACCTTCAGTACCCCCAAGATGACTGCTGGAAGACCCTTGTGAGAAATTCCATTTGGAAAGAGATATCCTCTGGTAGTCAGGAGAATCCCCTGATAGTCTCCAATGGCCTATCCCAGGGCATTGATGGTTGGGGTAATCAATCAAAACAGTAAACAGCTGGAATTCTTCCCTGTAATTAGCAAAGGGGTGGAACAATTAATGGTTTAGACAGAAAGTGCAAAGGCCAAACCAACACTGGTCTTGTCTTTTTCCCCACTTCATAGAATACTATGCAAGTAAAACCTGGGCATTTTTAATCTGTAATGAGGAATTGTTGTCTCTTAATCAGCCCAAATGATCTCTTTTCAGTTCCTTCCTCTCTACCTGGGACTCATAATCTGTTTTTTCTCCTATTTCAATTGACACCCTTCCTTAATTAATTACTTGCCAAACTAACCTGGCTTGCTCTTGAAATTCATATCTTGTAGCTTAGCCAAGAACCTAGAAAAATCCAACAACAATCTTAATATCCTTTAACTCTTTAGTCATATTGGCCTTTGTAGCAGCTTGATATGGTTTGTGAATTCCAGAAATAGATATTGAATTATGTTTTTAAACTGGTGTGCTCCTCTTGGCATGATTAAATTATGATTTGGGCTCTGATTGGGAGATATCAGTAAGATGTTGTGTCCCTGCCCATTTGGTCAGCAGGGAACAACAGATAAAACAACACCACAGAGCAGAGGATTCAATCAGAGTTTTGATGTTGGAGTCTTGAGCTGGAGCCCAGGAAGTAAGCACAGAGAGGCACTTCATTGTGAACAAAGAGAGAAGGCCCAGGAAGAAAAACAAGCTATTCACCAATAGTCTACAGCCAGCCTTGTGGAGATAACAGAGGAGCTGAGCCCAGAAAGAGGAAAGCCCTGGGGAGAAGGAACCCAGGAAGCTTGAAACCTTCCATACATTGGCAGCCATCTTGCTCTAAAGCATGTCAATAGACCGGTGAGGAAGGTAACTTGCATTTTATGGCCTGTTAATTGTAAGATTCTACCAAAACAAAATACCCTTTGTGAAAACCAACACATTTCTGGTATTTTGCATCAGCAGCCCTTTGGCTAACTAGTATAGAATTTGGTATCAGAGAGTGAGGTCCTGCTTTTCAGTTACGAAAATGTTGGAATGGTTTTATAAATGGGTAAGGAGCATTTTTTGGAGGAATTGTGAGATGCTTGATGGACTATCTCTAGCTTGGAGGGAGATGGGGCAAGAAGGCATCCCAGTGAGTGCACCCTCATCATCTATACTGCAAAAAAGTGGCTAAGTAGGAGAAAATCCTGCCCAAGTGAGCTGTTTTGGGAACCCACAAAGCAAGAGGTTTCTACACATCAATCTGCAGAGAGTGTGACAAAAGGAGTGCTTACTCAAGGTGCTGCAGGCAATGTTTCTTGTTTGCTGTGTTTCCTCATTCTTGATTTCCTCCTTTCTGTGTGTACTGATTGTGAATACCAACGCTATCCCCTTTCTTTTACATTTTTCGAACTTCCACCTTCTATTGTTCTCTTACATTCCATCTCTTTGTTTTGCCCCCAATTTTTGACTTTTTATTTCTAACACCTCTATTCTGTTTTCTATCTTTTATTCACTCTTTACGTTATTGTCTTTTCTTTTCCCTTTCCCTCTCTCCTGACCACACTGGTCTTTTAATTCAAATCTTATTCTTCTCCATATTAAGTTTACTATATCATTATAGGTGCTCCACTTTTTTATTGTTATAACTACACAACTTACATGAGATTAATATTCATTCTCCTAGTTTTCACATGGTTCTTCTGCTAACATTTACTATCAATATTACTATTACACTTTTTCTTTTCTTACTCTTTTGCATTGCCTGGCTCTAATATTTTCCTTCAAGGAAACGTGGGCAACAAAAAGGAAGTGGAATAAGAAAAACAAAGTGTCAAAGAGAAGATTTAACACACACATATACACACACACAAAGCACATAAATAAAACTCAAGACTAGATGGAGAAAGTAATCAACTGAGCAAACCCATCAAGATAAAATGATAACCAGAGAGCAAAAAAAAATTATAAACAGTAGGAATAACCAGGAAAGAATGGCCCAATCCAATGAGCAAACTGAAATCCAGGAAGAGGAGCAGAACATTGAGTAACTAATCAAAACTCTCAAAACAAATATCATAGACCAATTTAATGAAGTGAATGAAGAGATTAAGAATATTATGAAAAAATTTGGAGAGCAAACAAAAGAAATGGTAAACATATGCAAAAAGATATCGGATATGATGGTGATGAATGCACAATCCAAGAAATCAAAATTATGCTCTCAGCAAATAACAAGAGATTTGAAGAGGCAGATGGAAGAATTAGTGTTATGGAAGACAGTACATCTGAACAGCAGAATTGATCAACAAAATATAGAAAAAAATCCAGTAGCGACTTAGGGACCTAAATGACAATGCAAAATGCACAAATATGCACATTATAGGCATCCCAGAAGGAGAAGAGAAGAGAAAGAGGACAGAAATGGTTTTGGAGGAAATAATGGCTGAAAATTTCCCAAACCTATTGAAGGAAATGGATGTCCATGTCCAGGATGCACAGCACACCCCAAACAGCATAAATCCCAACAGACCGGGAAATGAACTTGGCCCAGTGGTTAGGGCATCCGTCTACCAAATGGGAGGTCCGCGGTTCAAACCCGGGGCCTCCTTGCCCCGTGTGGAGCTGGCCCATGCGCACAAGGAGTGCCCTGCCAAGTAAGGGTGTCCCCCCGGTAGGGGAACCCCACGAGCAAGGAGTGCGCCTATAAGGAGAGCCGCCCAGCGCGAAAGAAAGTGCAGCCTGCCCAGGAATGGCACTGCCCACACTTCCCGGGCCACTGATGACAGCAGAAGCGGACAAAGAAACAAGATGCAGCAAATAGACACAGAGAACAGACAACGGGGGGGGGGGGGGGGGGTAAGGGGGAATTAAATAAATAAATAAATCTTTAAAAAAAAATCCCAACAGAACTACCCCAAGACACAAATATATATATCAATTTATCCAATTTCTCAATACAAAGAGTAAATACGAACAACAACATCACATACAAGGGAAGCCCAATAAGATTAAGAGCTGATTTCTACTACAAAATTATGGAGGCAAGAGGACAGTAGTACGACATAGCCAAGATATTAAAAAATAATAAGTTCCACCAAGAATACTCTATCCAACAAAGCTGGCATTCAAAAATGATGGAGAATTCAAAATATTCACAGATAAACAGAAACTAAGATAGTATGCCAACAAGAAACCTGCCCTATGAGAAATACTAAAGGAAGTTCTGTAAGAGGAAAGAAAAATAAAATAAAAAACAGGAGAGACAGTGTTGGAGCAGAGTGCAAAAACTGCATAAAACACAAAAAGGAAAAACAATATATGACAAACCCAAATACAAAGAAAATATGGTTAATGTAAATAATTCCTCTAGAGAAATAACACCAAACATCAATGGATTAAACTTACCTATCCAGAGACACAGATTGGAAGAATGGATAAGGAAATATGACCCATCTATATTCTGTTTACCAGAAACACATCTTAGACCCAGGGATTCAAGGAGATTCAAAATGAATGTCTGGAAAACAATCTAAAAATCAAACAATAACCAAAAAAAGCAGGAGTAACTATATTAATATCAGACAAAATAGACTTTAAATGCAAAAGTATTGTGAGAGACAAACATGGACACTACATATTTTAAAAGGGGGAATCTTTCTAGAAGAAAGAAAAATCAAACATTTATGCTCCTAACCAGGGCATCTCCAAATATGTGAGGCAAACACTGGAGAAACTATATGAAAGAGCCCTCTGCCCTGCCCCTCTCCTCCTTTCTTCGTCCTGCCTTCTGCTCGCATCCATACTTCTCCGTCTGCCGCTCTCTCAGCAACTCTTCTCCTGGCCGGCCAACTCCTCCCTTCTTTGCTTTTCTTCTTCCTGACTGTACCATCTGTAACGTCATCATATCCATTATGTCTCCCCTGCGCCGGAGGAAGAACCAGCGGCTGCTTTTGGAATTATGGCGGCCGTGCATATCCGAGATAATCTACTGGGAATCTCTTGGGTTGACAGTACCTGGATCCCCATTTTGAACAGCGGTAATGTCTTGGATTACTTCTCAGAAAGAAGCAATCCTTTTTACGACAGGACGTGTAATAATGAAGTAGTCAAGATGCAGAGACTAACATTAGAACATTTAAATTAGATGGTTGGAGTGGAGTACATCCTTTTACATGCTCAAGAGCCTATTCTTTTCATTGTTCTGAAGCAAGAGCGGCAGTCCCCTATCCAAGTTATTCCACTGGCTGATTACTGTATCATTGCCGGAGTTATCAGGCACCAGATTTGGGATCAGTTATCAACTCCAGAGTTCTTACTGCAGTGCATGGCATTCAGTCAGCTTTTGATGAAGCTATGTCAAATTGTCGATATCATCCCTCCAAACGATATTGGTGGCACGTCAAAGATCTTAAAGAGCAAGATAAAGTCAAACCTAAAGCCAAAAGGAAAGAAGAACCTAGCTCTATTTTCCAGAGACAACGAGTGGATGCTTTACTTTTGGATCTTAGACAAAAATTTCCACCCAAATTTGTGCAGCAAAAGTCTGGAGAAAAGGCTGTCCCAGTGGATCAGACAAAGAAAGAGTCAGAACCTGTACCAGATGCTGTAAAATCTGAGGAGAAGGAGACCACAAAGAATGTTCAATAGTAAGTAAGCACTAAAGGCCCCCCTGAGAAACGGATGAGACTCCAGTGAGTGATGGACAAGACTCCTTTTTCCATTATTATCATAACTTATTTCTGTGGCAGACTATTGAACTTTAAAATACTTTGTCACAGTCCTTTCCTTTGTATGGAATGTGCTGTTCTTAAAGAAAGGGTATTAGTCCATCATGTTTTCTCTATGAACTTGTCTTATGTATCTTTTGTTAAAAATGGAAAAAACACATGTCCATCAATAGATGAATGAATAAACAAAATGTATAGACATGCAATGGGATATTATTCAGCTGTAAAAAGGAAGGAAATTCTGATACATGCTACTACATGGATAAACCTTGAAGGTATGTTATATTAACTAAAATAGACGCAAGAGGACAGATATTGTGCTATTCCACTTATATATGAAATATCAGAATATGCACATTCACAGAGAGAAAACAGTAGAAATTACCAGGAACAGGGGGAAGTGGGTGTTTTAGTTTTCTAGACTGCTTATAGTAAATACCAGTTTTACTACATTGCCATGCATCCCTAAATAAATCATTCAGCTTGAACAGTGGGAATTTATTGCCTTCAGTTTTGAGGCTGAGAAAACATCCAAGTTAAGCCGTCATCAGGACCATACTTTCTTCCCAAAGACTGGTTGCCAGCGATCCTTAGATCCTTGCCACATGGCAAGGCACATGGTGGCATCTGCTGGTCTCTCCCTTCTTTTCTGAGTTTCGTTGATTTCAGCTTCTTCATTTTTTTTTTCTCTCTCTCTGTATTCATTCTGTTTATAAAGGACTCCAGTAACAGGATTAAGATCCATCCTAAATGAGGTGGGTCACACTTTAGCTGAAGTGGTCTCATCAAAAGGTCCTACTTAAGAATGGGTTTACAATAGGTTAAAGCATAATGAATACAGGGTTTCTGTTTGCAAAATTTGTTAAGGGATGGTGGTGATGATAGCACAACATTATGAGTATAATTAATGTCACTGAATCAAATGCTTAGGAGTAGATGAGATGGGAAATTTTATTTAATATATATGTTATCACAATTAAAATTTTAAAAAGTGAGGCTAAGACAATGACAATTAAATGCAGTACATGGTCATGAACTGGAACTAATAATGGAGGAGAAAATGCTCTAAAGGACATTATTGGGACAACTGAAAAAACATATGGACTGTATGCTTTGTATCAATGTTAAATTTCTAGACTTGGTAGCTGTACTTAAGGTGGTTACATAAGTTAGAGTCTTTGTTCTTAAGAAATGTACATGGAAGTGTTAAGTGTTAGAAAAGCATGATGCATGCAACCTACTCTCAAATGTTTAAAAAGATAGATACAACAAATGTGGCAAAATGCTAATAGTTGGTAAATTTGGGCATCTGGTTGGGGAGTGTGTTGGAGTTCTATATATCATTACTTTATTTTGCAATTTTCCTGTAAGTTTGAAGTTATTTCAAAATAAAAGGTAAAATAAAAAACTATATGAAAGAATAGAAGCCTCCACAAACATAGTGAAAGATTTTAATACACAACTATCACCATTGTACAGAACATGTCAACAGAGAGTCAATAAGGAAACAAAGACTTTGAACCATACATTAGAGGAATTGGACCTAATAAACATATACAGAACATTTCACCACAATACAGCAGGATAAACATTCTTCTCAAGTACACATGGTCATTATCCAAGAGAGGCCACAGAGAACAACTCAATGAATTCAGAAATATTGAAATCATATAAAAAGATTTCTCTGACCACTGTGGAATGATACTGGAAATCTACAAGGGTCAGAGACCTAAATTAGGTACCAAGATATGGAAATAAACCAACACACTCTTAGGTAAACAGTGGGTCAAGGAGGAAAACTCCAAATTAATCAATAACTACTTTGAAACTAATGAAAATAACCACAGAACATATTAAAACTTCTGGGATGCAAAAAAAATTGTACTGAGAAGGAAATTCCAAAGCATAAATTCATACATCAACAGAGAAGAAAGAGCTAAAATTGAAGACTTACCTGCACAATTGGAAGAATTACTAAAAAAACAACAAACTAACCCCAAAGGAAGAAGAAAGACAGTAATAATAAAGATCAGAGCAGAACTAAATGAAATAGAAAATGAGAAAGGTCTAGAAAAAATAAACAAAATTAAGACTTGGTCTTCTGAGAAGATCAATAAAATTGACAAACCCTTGGCTAGACTAACAAATAAAAAAAGAGAGAAGATGCAAATGCACAAGTTAAGAAATGAGAAACTGACCCCACAGAAATAAAAACTATCATAAGAGTATACTTTGAAAATGTATATGCTAACAGAAGGACAGTTTGGAGGAAATGGATAAATTCCTAGAAATACATGAGAAACCTGCATTGATAAAAGAAGAAATTGATGATTTCAACAAACCAATCACAAGTAAAGAGATAGAATCAGTCATTAAAAACCTCCCAACTAAGCAGAGTCCTGGGCGAGATGGCTTCACCATTGAATTCTACCAAACAATCTAGAAAGAACTAACAGTTTTGCTTAACCACTTTCAAAAAATAGAATAGAAAGGAAAATTGCCTCATTCATCAATGATGCCAACTTTACCCTAATAACAAGACAAACACAGTCACCACAATAATGTAAATTTATAGACCAATCTCTCTATTGAACCTAGATTTGAAAATCCTGAACAAAATACTTGGTAATTGCATTCAACAACACATTAAATGAATTATGCACCATGACCAAGTAGATTTCATACCTGGTATGCAAAGATGGTTCAACATAAGGAAATCAATTAATTTAATATACCACATAAACAGATCAAAGGAAAATAATCACATGATCATATCTACAAATGCAGAAAAAGCATTTGACAAAATACAGCACACTTTCCTGATGAAGAAAGTGTGAAATATAGGAATAGAGGGAAACTTTCTGAACATGATAAAGGGCATATATGAAAAACCCAAGGCTAACATCATTTACAATGGTGAAATCCTAAAAACTTTCCCTCTAAGATCAGGAACATGACAATAATGTCGACTATCACCCCTCCTATTTAACATTGGGTTAGAAGTACTTGCTTAAAAATTGAGACAAGAACCAGATATAAAATGCATCTGAATTGGAATAGAAGAAGTGAAAATTTCACTATTTCCTGAAGACATGTTCTTATACAAAGAAAGCCCTGAGAAATCTGCAACAAAAATTCTAGAACTTATAAATTAGTTTAATAAAGTCCCAGGTTATAAGATCAATGTACAAAAATCAGTAGCATTTCTGTACACCAGTAATGAGCAATCTGAGGTGGAAATCAAGAAAAAAATACTATTTACAATACTAAATAAAATTAAAATACCTAGGAATAAATTTAAGTAAATTTATACACAGAAAACTACACAACACTGTTAAAAGAAATAAAAGAAGACTTAAATAAATGGAAGAGTATTCCCTGTTCATAGATAGAAAGATTAAATATCTTTAAGATGTCTATCCTACCAAAACTAATCTACAGATATAATGCAATTTCAATAAAAATCAATACAGCATTTTTTACTGAAACAGAAAAACTAAGTTTAAAATGTATTTGGAAAGTAAAGGGACCCCAAATAGCCAAAGACATATTGAAAAAGAAAAAAAATGAAATGGGAAGAATCACACTACCTGACTTTAAACATACTACAAAGGAACAGTGGTCAAAATGGCATGGTATTGGCACCAGGATAGACCTACTGACCAATGGAACCAAATTGAGTATTCTCATATACATCCTTACATATACAGTCATATGATATTTGACAAGACCACCAAGCCCACTCAAGTGGGAGAGAATGGCCTCTTCAACAAATGGTGCTTGGAGAACTGGATATCCATATGAAAAAATGAAAGAAGATTACCATCTCACACTTTAAACAAAAATTAACTCGAGATGGATTAAACACCTAAATATAAGAGCTAAGACCATAAAGATCTTTGAAAACAATGCAGGGATACATCCTTAGGAACTTGTAATAGGAAATGGCTTCATGAACTTCACACCCTGAGGATGAGAAGCAAAATAATAAATAGATAAATGAACCTCCGAAAAATTAAACTCTTTTGCACCTCAAAGGAATTTGTAAAAAAAAGTGAAAGACCACCTACTAAACTGAAGAAAGTATTTTGTAAACACGTGTCTGACAGGAGACTAATCCTGCATATGTGAAGAAATCCTTTAATCTCAAAAATAAAAAGTCAATCAGCCCTTTTTAAAAACGGGCAAGAGATTTGAACACTTACCCAAAGAAGAAATAAAATGGCTAAAAAGCTCATGAAAAATGCTCAAAACCATTAGTTATTAGGGAATTGCAAATCAAAACTACAATGGTATACCATCTTACTCCCATTAGACTGGTGGCTATTAAAAAACAAAAGACTACATGTGTTGGAGAAGATGTGGAGGAAAGGGATCCTTCATTCAATGCTGATGGGAATGCAGAAGGATCCAGCCATTCTGGAAGACAGTTTGGTGGGTCCTCAAAAAACTAGCTATATAGTTTTGTCATATGAATCCGTAATTCCACTGCTGGGTTTATACCCAGAAGAACTGAAAACAAGGACACAAACTGATATATGCACACCAATATTCAGAGCAGCATTACTGATTATTGCCAACAGTTGTAAACAATAAAATGTCCATCAACAGATGAATGGTTAAACAAAATGTGGTATATACATACAGTGGAATACTCCTCAGCTGTAAGAAGGAATACAGTACAAACACACGGGATAACACGGATGAATCTTGAGGACCTTATGTTGAGTGAAGCAAGCCAGGCATTGAAGGGCAAATATTACATGAACTCTCTGATATCAAATAAGCAAACCAAGCTGTATCAAAGAGGTAGAGACTGTATGATAGGCATACATGAAATTTGGGGTTAGAGGAAGGATGAGAGCTGATGTCGACATTGGTGAAATCTATGATAAAGTGGAGGTAAGTAGTTGTAAAGGGAAGGACTAAAATGGGAACATAGGGATACTATTGGTTGGGGCGTTGCAGGTTTGAGGGGCCTAGGTTTGGGAGTATGAGTTAGATGGCCCAAGGAATTGGGGGAGGGTTGGAGGGAGCAGATGAATATGGGAGATTGTCGGGTATGTGGTTGAATCTATAATGTTGAGAAAACTCCAAAAATAATACAAGAAAGGGTTACTTGTTTCAGGATCTAAATGGGGGAGCATCAAACACAAGGTCAGGCTTCTAGGGAGTATGTGAGTGCTCATCTAGTCATCATGTGTTATAGCATTCGATGGAAACCCATAAAATGAGTGGGAAGGTGTACCCTCATTCTGGGGAGGCCTAATGTTCTGAAACAAAGGAAAGAGTGTCTCTCAAGAGAATTGGTGGCTATCAATGGGGGAGGACAAATTACTGTGTCAAGCTCTCAACATTGTTGCAAGTATCTGTGAATCTGGTCCTTCAAGCAGTGATGCTTGGTTGTCACTGTGGGCCATGAGTGGTGGTGGAGAGAGTAATAGAATAGATGGAAGCAGGAGTAACTTGGTGGCAATGGAAGTGTTCCCCAAGATCATGTAATGATGGATATAGGATTTGTTAAATTTCACCAGAATTTATAAAAGTGTATACTCTGAAATGTAAGCCATAATGTAAACCATAATGTAACTAAAAAATTAGAAATGTACACATTCTAAACCCAAATGGAACCGTGTTTGGTAGCTATGTTTCAATATCTATACATCAACTAAAGCAAATGTTATATGAACATGTTAAAAGATCATTTCTGGGAAAGGGAGAAAATGGTTTGATGTTGGATATATAGGAGTCCCCTACAGTACATATGTGACTTTACTGTGATGTAAACATTTTTTTAAGACAAAATTAAAAATTAAAATAAAAGGATGTAGACAATGAGGAAGGAATGAAGAAATTGCTTTGCCAGTGTACATACAGGACAACATTTATTACATTGATGAATGGCAAAATAACTTTTATAATATTTTTCATTTGTAATGCCCCAATTTATTTTTTATTTTATTTTAGTTTTTCTAAATTAGTATGTATTCTGTTTCCAATCTTTAAACCTATCACTACTATTTCATTTTTCTATTAATTGAATTTGGCAATATATACTAGGTTTCCCTTTTGAAGAATTTTTGGACCACAGAGGGGTTCAACAATGGCAGGGGAGGAACATTTGTGTGGGGTGTTTTTGATGGGGGGGCACATGGGTAGGAGGGAGTTCTCCAGGACATGTATATATGGTATACAAAAATGTTTGGATATTCGTTGGTTATTTTCATAGTAGCTGGAGTAACAAACAACAACCAAGGGAATGCTGAGTTCCTAGTCAAGGGAGCTCTGTCACATTCCGCAAGAGAACAGTAACAATCCCCAAAGTGCAGTGGCAAAGTCCAGTGAAGAATGATGGTCCAATGATGAGCCTTTGATTTGGATGAATATGCTTATGACACTGTGTGTCTAAAACTTCAACTAGGCCTAGAGTTGCACGATGCCTACATGTCACCTCCTGAGAACCTCCAAGTTGCTCAAATGTGGCCACTCTATAAGCCCAATTCTGCATGTAAAATGCATTACCTGCCCCCCTGCGTGCAACATGACTCCCAGGGATGAACCTCCGCAGTGCAGAGGGATTCCTACCAATCAACAGGTGGTGATGTAACTAGAAAAAGACCTTGAATAAAAGTAGGAAATGTTAAAGACAAATGAGTTTAAATGGCTAAGAGTCTTCAACATGAGTCAGGAGGTCATCAGAAGGTTTGTGCTTATGCACATATCAGAAGGATCCCAGAGATAGACAAACTAGATACAACCTCAGGTACTGATGCTCCTGAGGGCTACAGAGACACAGAGATTCTACCATAGTGGTAGATGGCTCTGGAGTTCAGAGCCTTGCCAGTGGGCACTACTTTAGAAGTTGTGCTCCTGCGTGTGATGGATTTTGACTCAGATGTGACCGTTCTACATATGCCTGTTCTGTCACTTGTCCTGAACCTGTGGTTGGCACATACTCAGGAGACTTGAATCTCTGGACTGGCCGTGTGCCACCTGGGCCCTGAACCTCAGCAGAGTTGTAAAACTTTGTTTTCAGTTTTTTGTACTTACCCAGGTCAGCTAACAGGGAGGTGAGGTTGGTCAACCACCACGCCAAGTAACTGAGAGAGTCTACAACTGCAGGCAGGAGAATCCCATCCATCATCCATGTGGGATCTAAGCTCCCTCTATAATTAGAGGTGGAGTGAACATCACCATCCCCCAGTCAGCAGGTTGGAGGAATAGAATAAAGATTAGAGTGGACTTACAGGTACTCTACTTTAGAATTATTGTGACTCTAGCAATGGAAGAAATATATCATTAATGTGGACACAGTGGCCATAGGAGTTGCTGAACTCAGGGAGAGG
This sequence comes from Dasypus novemcinctus, assembly GCF_030445035.2. Classification (NCBI taxonomy): domain Eukaryota; kingdom Metazoa; phylum Chordata; class Mammalia; order Cingulata; family Dasypodidae; genus Dasypus; species Dasypus novemcinctus. The sequence goes on along the minus strand of NC_080691.1, from coordinate 55,216,077 downwards.
GAAAAATAAATATGATACTGGTGCATTTTCAGGACATGGAGTTGTCCTGAATGATATTGAAGGGACAGATGCAGGACATAATATATCCTTCCATAACCCTCTGAATGGACTGGGAAAGAGTGTAAACCATAATGTAAACTATAATCCATGTTCTGTAATAGTGCTTCAAAATGTATTCATCAAATGCAATGAATGTACCTCACTAAAATAAATAAATAAATAAATAAATAAATAAATAAAAATACTGTTTATCCTGTAAAAAAAGGTCTTCGTAAATTTATAGACCTATAATGAGAAGGAATATTTGTGGGGAATATCCATGATCTAAGTCACATATAGGTGCTGTGTATATTATGTGACACATAAGGAGGCCCATGAGCATCTCCTTCTGTGATCCTATATTTGTCTAATATTACCAAAAAGAGATGGCAAACCAAGCTTTAAAAATAACTAAAACCCCAGTTTATTTTGCATGCAGTGTGCTGATGGTGCTTCATATATATTAAGTGCCATGGCAACCACAAAGTTACAAGTTACTGGGTATTACTTAAAATTGTGAACTTGTTTTATGGCTTCTCAATAACTAAATGTAGTTTTTCCCTTTGCAGGAGGGTTGAATGCATTTTTAGATTTTGTTATTTTGTTATTTTGATTGTTTTTTTGTTGTTGTTGTTAATAGAACCACTGCATTTCCACAGATATAAGGTTGTTTTTAAATGCAGATTAGAGAAACTTGTATTGTACTGCTCTCTGAATATGCATGTGGGACGTACTTGTGTATATGTGTGGGGAAGCACAGGTGGATACACCATTGGAAGATTAAGCAAATACTTTATTGACACCTATCCTCCCTTAACATTAGAAAATAACAATGCCATTTCTTCATGAAACTTATCATGTTCCAGTCAATAACATCTAGTAGAGATATTTAATCAGTGTTTCCTTTCCTATAAAATAAAAGAGTATACAATACAATTTAGGCCAATATTACATTTTCTAAGATTCTGAAATAGTAAATGAGGCAGGAATGTGTGAAAATCAGTTGTATTTGAGCCTGACTGAGAACAGTGTTGAAAAATCCCAGGGAAGTTGCCTATAACCCATATGCATATTCAGTAAACTCACGATCATCTTTAGTCCACTTTTATTGCTGCCGACACCAAAGCCATCAGAAATAACATTAGAGTATACAGGACATTCTGTAAAAATTAGTGCTTGGGGAATTGTATGGCTCAAGCGTTTGGACTCCCATCTACCATATAGGAGGTCCAGGGTTTAAAACACAGGGCCTCTTGGTGAAGGCAAGTTGGCCCTTGTGGTGAGCTGACCAGAGAAGAAAGCTGGCCTGCACAGGAGTACTGGCACACACAGAGTCCTGGAACAGCAAGGTCATGAAACAAAAAGAAAAAGAGAGAGAGAGAGGAGAGACAATAAAAGATGCAGCAGACTAGAGAGCTGAGGTGGTGCAAGAGATGAGCACTTCTCTCCCACTCTGGAAGTTCCCAGGATCATTTCCCAGAGCTGCCTAATGAGAATACAAGCAAACACAGAAGAATACACAGCAAATAGACACAGAGAGCAGACAATGGGGGGTGGGATGGGGGATAAATAAAAAATTCTAAAAAGTAGTGCAGGATCATGCTCTCGTAGGAGCACCATGAGGAAGGCAATGATCCTATTTGATCAAAGACTTTCAAAATGAATAATCTCCCTATAGTCACACAGCACAGAAGGATCGGCATTTAGGAGCAAATTCAATTTCAGGGACTATTTCTGCAGCAGATGCGTAGTAGGCCTGGGAGAGAACTTGTGAGCACATTGTACCCCTGAGAATACTCCAAGTCTTACACCCTGTACCATCTGGGTCATGGGGTGGGAGAGGAAAGGCAAACATGCAGTTATTTACTTTTCAGAAGAGTTAATTGGTCAAAATGACAATAATGGATATGAATGGACTCTTCCTGCAGGAATATTGACACTTTTGGGTTCATGCTCATGGAAACATATTGGAAACAGCACAGTTTTGGTTTCTTTTAACAGAAAATACAAATGATATATAGATTTACCCTATCCCATTATAACGGTTTCCTTCCTCTCTCTCAGTATTAAAGAAAAGGTAAAATGGAAGATTCTGGAATAGCTTCGGGATCTACACTCAAAAATATACCACTCTGTCTCTGAAGACAGGATTAAGCAATGTCTGTCTTGTTCTCTGGACAGTCCTCTATAACAGGTATAACAAGGGTGATGGTACTTGAAGAGAGCATCTCATAAAAGAAACCTGTCTGTTTGAATGGGATTCATCAGAGCACTTCTGAAAACTGCATTTCTAGAGCCCTGGATCCTGAAATGGTTGGAGTGTCAGCCTCTGGAGATAAGTACATGAGAGCTAAGAAATTATGACTCAATAACCCCCTAACCGAGATAAGTCCCTTATCTGTGTCCTGCAGTCTAAGTCAATAGAGTTCAGAACTATGTAAGGGAAATGCAAATCTCCTCAAGCTCTGTCCTCTACTGGGTTGAAAAGCTGAGTGCTGAGTCTTGATCCATGATTCCCAGATGCCACCATATACAGGTTTTATTTTGGTCTCCAGCTGCTGATCATCCCTTCCTGTGACTGCTCTGGGTTGGAAATCCCACGGAGATAAAAGGACTTCTCTTCTCATCCTGAACCAACTTCAACTTCTCCTTTTACTTTCTCTATAGGTACTGTGTCACTAGTTACCCTAAAGATGCCTGGTCCTGGGTTGATGAAATTTACACAAATCCTTAAGCTGACCTGCATCTGCTCTGGTTTCTCACTCAGAACTTCTGGAATGGTGTTGCCTGAAACCATTATTACCCCTCACCGAAGGCACTAGTGTGGTTTGCAACCATATGGTGGGATGACGGTAAGTTTTATACATTGTTCCTAAAGAGAGAGCTCACAATCTTCAAGAATACCCCCAAAAAACAGGTGATCATAGTAATGACCAACATAGACCCTGTAGACAGTCACATATTACTGAGATTGGAGAGTACAGAGGCACAGCCACAGGATCCCTTCATAAAAACCCAGGGGCTCGTTCTCAGTTGAGCCCTGACCTCTGCAGTAAAGAAGAATTCATTGGAGATTACATTTACTGTAATTCCCAAGGGTTTCCTGTTCTCATCAAACAGACCACAAGCCTAAACTTCCTTTTTCTTCCCTTCTTTGAAGAACCATGTCTCCTGTGAATTCATAAAGTCAAGATCCTATGTTCTCCTTTATAAAGACTCAACTTGACAGGGTGCAATATATCAGGAAAATGAATCATGCTTACGATGCAGTCTATTACTGGAACTAATATTCCTCAAAGTAGCAGAATACAAATAAACACACTTGTGGTGGACTGAAACTATATGTAACCCAGAATGTCACCTTCTTAAAACTAATTCATTCCTTTGGGGATGAACCCATTTTAAGTGGGATATTTTGGTCAGGCTATTTAAGTTAAGGTGTGACCTAACTAATTTAGAGTGTGTCTTAGTTTTCAAAATGGAATACTTGGTAAAAGAAAGAAATTCAGAGAAAGAAAAAGAACACCATGGAAACAAGAAGCTCAAACAATGAAACCTAGAAGAGAAGGGTGAGCTCATTGGACACCACCGTGTTCCTTGCCATGTGACAGAGGAATCCAGGATCACAGGCATCCAGTCTTCAGGAAGAAAGCTTCGTCTTGATGAAGGCTTGATTTGGATATTGTCACAGCCTCAAAACTGTAAACTTGTAAATCAATAAATTTCCACTTTTAAAAGCCATTCAATTTCATGGTATAATGCTTTCAGCAGCATAGCAAACTATATCTGCAATACATGTTGTTTAATATTGTTTATCGTTCCAAAAATAGATATTGATTTTGTTTGTAAACTGGTCTGTCCCTCCAGACATATTAGATTATACTGGATTCAGAGGTTTCACTTTTACTCGATTAATTGAAGATTTAGGCTTTGATTTGATCACATTATTAGCACATTGCAACCCTGCCCCCTTTGTGGAGGGGTCTCATATCAAAAAGACATGGCAGAAAACAGAGTTTGCAGTTTTAGTCCTGGAGCCTAGGAAGTAAGTATGCAGAAAAGCTTGGTCATGAGGCAGAGGCCCTGAATGGCTCAGTCATTCACCTGACAATTCACAGCTGACCTTGTGGAGAACACAGAGCAGCTGAGCCTGGAGATAAACAAGCCCTGGGAGAGAGATGAGACGTATGCCAGGTTGCGGCTGATATAAGAGGAAGCTGGGACCATGGAGCCTTAAGAGGAAAAGAAAGTTTGAACATCACCAGCCATCTTGTTCCAACATGTGGCAGTAGACTTTGGTGGGGGAAGTAACATGCTTTATGGCTTGGTAATTATAAGTTTCTACTATCAATATAAATACCCCATTTAAAAGCCAACAGATTTCTGGTACTTTGTTTGCATCAGCACCCCTTTTGGCTGATTGATACACATGTATTTATTAAATTATTTGATGTAAATTTGGGGAAGCACCAGGAGATAAGAAAGCAGGAAAAGATGCCTAAAATATAATTATTCATTCCCTTTGTAATGAAGAAGGAAAACATACTTCATATTTAAAAAAACGATTTTTGAAACAATAAAATAACATTAAAAATCTAATCATGGGATTCTTACATTGAATGTAAAAATGAAAATGAAGATTCAGGTCTTTCACATGATGGGTTTGAGCATTAAATTTTTGGACCAGGAAATAATTGAATCTCCATAGCGCCCATAGATAACCAAGATAAGAAACTTGACCCCTGGAATAATAGCCACCTACACTTGACACCAAGAAACAAAGCATATGAAATCAGATGAACAACAAGGCCAAATCACTACAGCAAAGCATTTATTTTGAAATCATAATCTTAAGTTTGATCATAAGAAAAATTGTACAGAATTTTAGTAAAAGTCAACCACAAAAAAATTTTAAACAAACAAATTAAAAATAATACTATTCTCACAGAGCTCAATGAATGAGTAAAGACCACCAAGAGAAACCAGGCAAACAAAAGTCGTTGAGGATAGTGTTCAAAATATATGACAATGAAATTCAAACAATAGTCATTAAGTAAAATCTATGGGGATTGGATGTGGCTCAAACATTTGGGTGACTGCCTCCTACATGGGAGGTCCTGGATTTGATTCCTGGTGCCTCCTAAAGAAGATGAGCAGACACAGTAAGCAGACAACATGCAGACACAGAGAGAAGACAGTGAGCACAATTTGCAGATAAATGAGGGGGAAATGAGTAAATTAATCTTTTTTAAAAAGTCATGTTTGAGAAAATAGAATTCATAATGAAAATTAAAATGATAAGTTGTAAATCAACTAATTAAGAAAAGATATGTATGCCTATGTGATATTGAAAAAAAATGAAATACCTAGCTACAGATAAGTAAAATATATTCACAAATCCCATATCCACCAACTGACTTGTAATGTGAATGTATAGAGAATTCTCAAAATCCATCAGTAAGTAAAGAAGGCATGCAATTATAAAACAGGTAAAGACTCAAAAATCTGTTATAGTCATTTTAAATACAAAATGTGAAGGTAAAAATAAGCATATAGAATGGTATACAAAACATTTTCCATTAGGGAAATGCAAGCCTGGTGTCTGGGAGTTATGTATCTCGGAGAAACATGTTTTTAATCTCAAAACATTGCTGTGGGGGAAGCAGATTTGGTTCAGTGGATAAAGCATCTGCCTACAATGTGGGGCATCCAGGGTTCAAACCCAGGGCCTCCTGACCCGTGTGATAAGCTGGCCCACGTTCAGTGCTGATGTGCACAAGGAGTGCTGTGCCATGCAGGGGTGTCCTCCATGTAGGGGAAATCCATGTGCAAGGAGTGCACCCCATAAGGGGAGCTGTGCAGTCTGAAAAAAGCACAGCCTTCCCAGGAGTGGTGTTGCACAGATGGAGAGCTAATGCAACAATGAAAAAAAGGAGATACGCAATGGAACCTAGATATATTGGGCTTCACTTTTGAAGAAGTTTTGGATCACAGAGAGGTTCAAAAATGGCAGGGGAGGAATACTGGTGTGGGATGTTACTGACAGGGGACACATGGTTGGCAGGGAGTTCTACAGGGCATATATCCAGGGTACATAAAAATGCTTGTATATTTTCATAGTGGTTAAAATTAAAAACAACAAATGAAGTAGTGCTGAGTTCCTAGCCAGGGGAGCTCTATCACAGTCCCTAAAGGAACAGCAACAATCCCCCAAGTGCAACAGCAAAGACCAAAAAAGAAGGAAGGTCCAACAATGAGCCCTTGATACTAATGACTATGCTTGTGAGCCTGTGCACCTGAAATAAGAAAAAGACATAGAGCAGCAGGGTTCCTAAGAGTTAGGTCTTGAGAGCCTCTGTGTTGCTCAAATGTGGCCAGTCTCAAAGCCAAACTCAGCATGTAAATGTATTGCCTTCACCCCAGCGTGCGACATGACTCCCAGGGATGAGCCTCCCTGGCGCTGAGGGATTACTACCAAGTACCAGCTGATGATGTAACTAGAAAATGACCTTGAATAAAAGGGTCCACTTGGACCAGCAGAATATCTCTGTCTACATATAATAACAGGATTTAAAAATGCTTTTTGACCTAAATCAAAGGGGGAAATGGAAAGGACAAATGAGTTTATATGGCTATGAGTCTCCAAAAAGAGCCAGGAGGTTTTCAGAGGGTTTGCCCTTATGCACACCTAAGCAGAGTCCCAGAGACAGATAAAGTAGATACAACCCCAGGTATTGGTTTTTCTAAGGGCTACAGAGACCCACAGGTTCTATGGTCATGGCAGATGGAGTTCAGTGCCATGTCAGTTGGCCCTACTTTGGAGTTTGTGTTTCTGTGTGATGGAGTTGGACTCAGATGTAATCTTTGTTCACAAGCTTCTCCTGTTACTTTTACTGGATCTGTAGTTGGTGCTGGGGTTTAATGTATTCCCAGGGGACCTGAATCTCTGGACTGACCATGAAATAGCCAGGCCCTGATCCTCAACAGACTTCAGCTACTACACTCTGGTTTATTGGACTTACTCCACTCAGCTAACATGGAAGGTCAACCACCACACCAGGGAGCCAAGAGTGCCTATAACTGAAAGCAGGAGAATTACATCCAGCATCCATGTGGAAACTAAGCCCCCACTTGATATAGATGTGGAGTAGACACAACTATTCCAAAGTCCACCGGATGGAGGAATAGAGTATGGATTAGAGTCGACTTACTGCTATTCTATTAATGAAATTTTGTGATTTGTATTTGAAGAAAATGTGGCATTGGTGTGGAGAATGTGGGCAGGATGGCTGCTAGGGGTAGGAAGTGGGAGGAAGAGATGAGATGTGGGGCCTTTCCGGGACTTGGAGTTGTCCTGGGGGGTGCTGCGGGGACAGTTACCTGACATTGTATGCCCTCCCATGGCCCACTGGGTGGATTGTGGGAGAGTGTGGGCTATGGTGTGGACCATTGACTATGAGGTGCAGCAGTGCTCAGAGATGTATTCACCAAATGCAGTGAATGTCTCATGCTGACAGAGGAGATTGTTGTTATGGGGGGAGGAGTGGGCGGAGGGGGGGGGGTGGGTGTATGGGGACCTCATGTTTTTTGAATGTAATATTATAAAATAAATAAAGACAAAAAAAAATAAAGATTATATGCTGAGCCTGGCTCAAAGAGAGATTACATATGACCAACAAGGAGTTTTTCAGCAGATAACTCTTAGGCAATATATATTACAAAGCTAAATTTCAGTATTACAAGAACAAGGCACCTAAGTACAAGCATTGATATCCAGGGCCCGGCTATTGGACTGTCCTTCTTCACTAGGCAATGTATATATACTCTAAAGATTCTTGCCACTGTATTAGAGAATGCAGCAGGACACCCCACGACAGGAATTCAATTTTCCATCACCTTGTATGTGTTTCTCTATCTACTGAGATAATACTCCATGATCACGTGAACACATTCATATTCCATAGAGGCATGCCTGAAGTGCACTCTTCCCAACACTTGCCCCATCACCAACGACTTGCCCCTGTGATCCTGCCCTGCCACCATTGCAACCTTTCTACAATCAAAACCTTCCCCCGAAATAGCCCAGGTCCGGGACCAACTTAGGGCGCCGGCAGGCGGGCGGGATTGAGTGGCTCCCTAGGCCAAAGGCAGCGACCCTATCCCCTGGGGTTCAGCGCGGCTGTCCACCGCCTCAGGGACACCGGCGTGGGGGGGGGGGCGTTCTTCAGCGCGTGCGGCCGCTGTGGCTTCTCTGTGCAATTGGCCACGCTGGTGAAAGACAAGGCGGTTGTCTTTCTCTAGGGGACGCTGCAGCAGCCCCAGTGCGGCTTCAGCAACGCCTTGTGTAGATCGGGGGCTGCATAGCGTCCTTCTGTGACTACGCGGCCTGCAATGAGCTGGACGACCCCGAGCTCCTGCAAGGCATTAAAGACTATTCCAACTGGCCCACCATCCCGCAGGTGCACCTCAAGGGCGAGTTGGTGGGGCACTGTGACGTTCTTCTACAGATGCACGAGAACGGGGAACTGGTGGAAGAATTGAAAAAGCTGGGGATCCGTTCCGTCCTTTTAGATGAAGAGAAGGACCAAGACTCAAAGTGAGGGTGGCAAGTGTCCTCACCAAGCAGAACATCCTGCTGTCAGGAGAGGAAGCTCTTGATGTCAAAGACTCACTGATAGAAAAGCCTTAACAGTTCTGAGTTTTTTAGGCGGCACCTGCTAACACTAATTATCCAGGTGTGTGAGCAGTCCAGTGATTTTAGTTTGTCTAGTGTCCTGAGTAAGAATAATCTATAAAGAATTATAACCACTGCACTGTAATAATTCAATGTTCTGATATTGATGTAAACAAAATGTGTTCTTATTTTGACATTTACTCTGCCTGATTCAGGAGTAAAACAAGGGGCTTTTGAGTCATTAGCATTCATGGCTCCTCTACAAGCGTGTCAGTCTGCAAAGATATTATATTCCTCCTCCGCAGTTTTGTAAAGTTTTCTCTTAAGGAAATGAGGGCCAAGGAGGAAAATGTTAGGGGGGTGATGTTTTTTTTTAAAAAAACTGCCAACTCTGTGATAACATGAATGCATGGTTCATTCTGTAGAGCAGTAAGCCTGTAAGGATTTTTTATGCCTGCAACCATTTGTTTTTCTGAATTAATAGTAATTGTTATATCATTCTATTAAAAACAAAACTAAACAAAAGTAACCTTCCCCCTAATAAACCAAAAGTAAATTCTTTCACCTGGGAAGATAGATTATCTTTTATGTATATTACCAATTTCTTTTGTATGTTCCCCCAATATCTTATTTTTTTCCATTGTGCTTTGAAAGAAGCTTTAGGTTACAGAAAAGTCACATAGAAAATAAAGGAGATTCACATATACAATAGTTGTAAGTATCAAATGAGATACAATATGTGATAGCCTAGTTCAGTGTCTGGATATCCAGGAAATAACATTCTCTTTCTCCTCCTCCCCCTCATAAAACAAATGAAATCAGTCCTTGAACTTTGGAAGTACTTTATAAATGAAAAGACATTATATTTTATCAGCATACATGTCAACATGATTCTGAATTGCTTCCCTGAGTAATTCTTTTGTAAAATAAGTACTTTATAGTTTTTAGAGTACACATGAGGTTTCATTTTTGTTTAGTGTTCCTTGCTTTCCATTGGGAAAAGCTATCTCTGAGGAATGAAACCCCAGAAGATATCCCCAGAGCATGGATTATAATACACATTATAGATTACACTCTCTCCCACTCCATTCTGTAGATTATGGTATGCTATATAGTGACCTGTATCTGCCTTTGCAATGTCTGGCCAATGTTCTTTTGCTAACTGTATGCACATACGTGCATGTGCAGTCACTCAGTCTCTCTGTTTCTCTCTCTCACACACAGACACTCACACATACAAATTGCTCAATTTCAAATAGACAAAAAAGCATGAAGATATTCACAACAAAAACACATTTAATATTTTTTTGAAAATGATGACAAAAGAAAGCTTGAGGAGATGTCATATTTAGAAGACAGATGAAGGTCAATGGAGACTCTAAAGAGAACAGTTCTAATTATTACTTTAAAAGGTAAAGTTACAGAATTACATTTAAGAGCATAATTTAAAGCACTGCTTTAAAGTTAGGTGAGAGAGGAAAAGGAAATTGATTTTAGAATAATTTGAATTGAGACAAGGATCAATCTCTGCCAAATGCGTCTATTACTTGAAGATCTTGAATCACATTGCTTTTATATTTTTCCCCCTATAATCTCTTCATTGAAACCACAAACATGTCTTCTTACAGAGTAAGTAATAGTTACCTTTTTGTTAGGACTCAAAATTTCAATAGAATAGCCATCAGGATCTTGAATAAATGCCAGACCTTCTACTTTACCATTGTCTGGTTTCTTCACAAAATTTACCCCCAGTTCTTCAACTCTTTTACAAGCACCATGCACATCAGGAGCAATAATGCAAATATGACCAAATCCCCAAGGATCTGAATCACAAGTCAGCTCAAGGGTAACTTTTCTGAGAATGCACAGGCTATTCTAATTTTAATCTTTTGGGATGCCAAAGACACACATACACACGCATACTCTAAATCATCATCCAATATAGTATGCTATTTCTCCCAGAGTCAGAATTCACAGGCCCATAAATCTAAGTGTGAAAATAGGAGATACACTGCTAATAATTGGCCACTAGTAATCTACTAGTGAAGTGCGTGTCTCTTGTCTCTGTGACCTTAAGCTCTGCTAGTCTAGACTTCTTAATTCCATAGGAAAGAATATTTCCCCCAAGAAATGTAGCAAGGATTCCACTGAACTGGAAACTAAGACTGTTACTGGGCACACTTTGGCTCATAAGTATGCCAAATAACATAAAAAGGGGAGTTACTGCACTGCCTTGAGGAATTGATTCAGATTACTAGGTGACATTGGGCTGCTTTTTTATATTAGAAATAAGTGAGAGGATGTCTTGAATACATGTGTTCAGAGAGTGTGTCTCTTAGTATCACCATGTTCTGTGATGAAAACTAATGAAAAACAACCCAATTAAAGAGGACTACTAAAGGTCTCACTCCATTAAGGGATGGGGTTTTAGGTCACTTTACTGGGTACATAACCACAATAACCTAAGGATATTGCTGAGGCCAAAGGGAATGGGCAGTGAGATATGGTAGTACTAAGCACCAACTGCAACCTTATGTCTAGTCAAAGCAAAGGGTAATAAAAATATTAGTATGTATTATTTAATATGTTATGGGTATGCTTTTTGTGTGTGAGTTCTTATATCTTTGTTTTCATGTCCTTCTTTATCATATAGTGTATGCTGTATAAATTTTATTTCACAGTATTTTAAGTTAAAATCATCAAGTTTAAGGGTGCATATCACCCAAGATTTTGAATCCTCTTCTGGGGCAAGGGTTAGTGTATCATTGGCTATATGCAAAAGAGTTGTATCATGTTAAGAGTAAGTTTGACATTGCTATTGTTTTGTTCAGAAGTTATGTTTTATATAGATGCATCCATATTCAAATTTGACGAAGGATAGCCTGTGCTTATGAATTTTAGGTGCTGACTTGGATAGGTTCTTGTGCTCAATTGTTTATTCAAACCCTGGCCAAGATATTGCTGTGGTGATATATTGTATGCATGATTCTGTTCTACAAACTGATTAAGTATATTACTCCTTCAAAACATAAAGCAATAAATGCTAATCACCTTATGGATAATAGTTTATATTGTAGTTTACACTCTCCCCCAGTATATTCAGTTGGTTATTTTCAGCCTGCTTACTTCCCTAAGAAATTTGGAACCAAAAGTTCAACATCATTCTAAATATAGTTTGTGTGCCCTACAGTATTCAGCTTTCTATATGGAATTTAGACTTGCAATCACAATCACTTATTCAATTTGCTTAAAATACATATCTTTCTTTTATATAACTGGGCATATATTTTTCTTTCTGTTTCTCTGGAAATAACTCACTAATAGACATATCCACACATTGATATAATTATTATCAATATTTGATGATTCCTTGCAGTGAAACTAAGATCTATGTTTAAATCTCCAAAGGATTTCCTACAGGAAAACCCTTCTGAATTTCCCATGTACACCTTCACACCAACCCAGGCAGTTCTGTCTCTACTCACATTCAAGGAAGAGAAATACATAGGAAATTAGGGTTGCTCATATAGATTCAATTCTACTTTGCCTCTTCCAATATCAGGTGGCCTCTTTTCCCTGGGAGTACTGGGAGATTTCCCATTGGTCACCATGAAAAGTGTATTCAGTTTATATGCCTATTGGTGATTTTCATTTTTCTGTTTCAACACCAAGCAATATGGTTGGTCAGGTGGAGACTAAAGTCCCCCACTCATGCACTGCTAGGTCTGTATCTAAGGAATGAGAGTACCTGGCACTTGGTGCTCCTGGGCAGGAGAGGTTGTGAAGGTTGTGAAAGATCTGACTTATATCCATCTCTATTGGGATAAGTCATTTCCTTCTATTGCTGATCATAGAGTCACATATCAAAAAGACCCTATGAGGGAAAGAAATATGTGGGTTCAAAAGAAACTTTTTTTTTCATGAAAGATGTTCTTGTGGAAGTTCTGATTGCAATCAGTTCACATAGAAGCCACCAAATTACAGCAAAAATGATAATTATGTTGAGTTTCCTATTGTCCGTAGAGCATTACTATCATGCATAAAGTGCCATTTGCCATCAGCCTCCTGTAATAAAGAGTTACAATGAAATACATATCTTGTCCTGAAAACATTACAGTAAACATATAATCTAACTTTCCAAAGTACTCTGTGATTGTGTCTTTATCTTGTCTCCTGATTTTCACATGTCATATTGTCACTTATTTTATCACGGACAAATGTCAAGAACTGAAAAAGAAATTGAAAAAAACATAAGCTTATTCTGAAAGTAAACTGATAAACTGCTTTCAGAGGAAACACATGCAAAATGTTCTTTTGGTTTAAAATTGGCCAACAAGATAAAAAAAATTCACACACATGTAAAAATGGATGCAATAATATTACATAATATGAAAAAATAGAGTGGCCATCAAGAATGTTAAATGAAAATGCTATAGTGCTTTGATGATTTTATTTTTTTTTGTTTTAAATTTTATTAACAATCTAAGGCAAAACAAAAAGACTTAAAATACAAAATTCTAATTTTACTTATAAACAAACATGAAATCTACACCAAGAGGTAAAAATCAGAATTTACTAAAATTTATGAGTAAAGAAGAATGACTAAAATGCATTCACAATAATTATTTTTCACTAGCCTCTGATTTGCATATCTTTCGTTCCTGCTTTCCCTGGAATAATACACAGAACTTCTTCCTCATCAACATTTGGCAACTAGGAGCTTTAATTTCAGAGAAGCTTTCTTCTTTCAAAATAGTTCATTTGTTCCTTCAAAAGTTTTTGTGAGGCACAAAGATGAGTCTATCAGAGATCCTGTCTGAAGATAATTCGGGGAGAAAAAACACCAATAAATAACCAATAAATATAATATTATTTAAGTTTATAAATGGATACAGTATGAGAAGTACAGAGAAAATACAAAGGTAGGGGCACTCCAAGGAAGGACAGTGTAGCAGTTTGATATTATTGTTGAATTCCAAAAAGAAATATTGGATTATGTGTGTAAATTGATCTTTTCCTCTGGGCATATTAGATTATACTGGATCCATAGGTTTACTTGATTAATAATTATGTAAACCTCTTGTGCCAGTAGGACATTGAGTCCTTGCCCCTTGGTGAGTGGGGACTCACAGATAAAAGCATGGTGAGGGACAGAATTAAAAATTTTTGACATTGGAGTTTTGATGTGGGAATTTGAGGCTGAATCCTTAAGATGTAGCCCCAGGAATTAAGCTCACAGGGGAAAGAGAAGCAAGCCCCTGGAAGGGACGAACCCAGGAAGCCTGAAACCTCACAGACATTGACAGCCATCTTGCTCTAACACATGAAAATAGATATTGGTGAGGGAAATAACTTAAGCTTTCTGGCGTGGTATCCGTAAGCTCCTACCCAAATAAAAACTCTTTATTAATGCCAACCCATTTTTGGTGTTTTGTATCAGCATCCCTTTGGCTGACAAATACAGAGGAACTATACTCAGTTACATGAATTGAGGAATGCTTAAAAGGACAGCATTTGGACTAGGTATGGACTCTTCATTCCTCATAAAGGCTTTAAAATGGGCCCAATTAAATTATTGTTTTGTAAATGATCAACACAGTATTCGTTTTTCATTTTTTTATTTTTTTAATGTTACATTAACAAAAATGAGGTCCCCATATACCCCCCCCTCACCTCACCCCTCCCACATCAACAACTTCTTTCATCATTGTGGCACATACATTTGACCAATAAAATTAAAATTAACTTATATTTGTAAAAGAAGCCTAACAACTTAAAGAAAGGAAGAGAATCTTTTCAACAAATGATGCTACATTCAAATTGAAGTAAATTAGACACTTACCTTTCACAAAACTTAATACAAAATGATTCAAAGACCTATATAAAAAACACAGATATATAAAACTTGTACAAGATAACATAGGTGAAAGTCCAGGGGTCTAGGGCATAGGCAAATATTTTTTATTTACAACACCACAGGAATAATTTATGGAAAAGTGATGGCATGTATTTTACTGAAAGTAAATTCTCTTCTTTACTGAAGTCTATGTAAAGGGAATGAAAATTCAAGGCACACACTAAAAGAAAATTCTTGCACAACTCATACCTGACAAAGGACTTTTATACAAAACGTAACAACACAAACAATCCTGTTCAAATTGTGAAAAAGATCTGTACAGGCACCTCATCAAAGAAAATAAGAACAGGTGAAAAATAATATGAAAGAGAAATTAGAGGGGAAGGGTCAAGCAATTGGTAAGCCCCCCACCCTTTTCCTCTGAAGATTGAGAAACTTGGAGAGGTCTTATCTCCTGGGTAGAGCTGGACTCATCAGCAACTATTCCATCAAATTTGACCTCAAGAAGCTCCAGCAAAAGTTCCAGAAATCACAGCATTTTTTCCACCCAGATTTCTCCAGCCAGATGTTTCAGACTGAAAAGGACTTCTCAGAGCAGCATTCAGTCTGAGCAATGATGCCTGTAGGACTCTTCCAGCTGCCCTGAGCAGGGGAAGATACATTGTAAGTTAAAGCTCTGTGAAACAGAGATTTGAGAAGGAACATATTATGAAAAGGACAGCAAATTTCTCATAGAAATAGTGAAAATCAATGAAAAACTTGCAGAATTTCAAATAAATTGACTACATTGACAGAGATGTTTGTGCTGTGCCACAGTGTTATCAGGCAGTGGCTTCATCCTGAGAATGAGGCAGTGAACAAGAAAGACACAGCCCAGGCCTTCATGGAGTTTATACATTAGAGTTCCACTTGCCCAAAATGGAACTCATGGTGTCCCCTCTCACCATTCACCAGGATTAATTCCTAAAGTTCCTCCCCCACAATTACCTGCTAAAGTCTGCCTAAACAGGAAGAATATACTAACAATGTGAAGAAAGCTTTCCAACAGAATGCCTTTGAAGAAACAAAAGAAATTTTTACAAGGATGAAATATTTTAAATATAGAAGATAAAGTTAAAGAAGATTTCACTCTAATGGTGGAGAATTTAAAAGTTTTATATATAAAGTTTTCGTATTTTTTTAATAAAAATGGAATATGAAAACAGGCTTAGCATCATTTGCCATCTGGGAATTGTGAAATAAAACAACAAGATACCATTGCTCAAGTGTTAGAAAGGCTAAAATTATTTGAAAAATTATTTTAGATTAATTTAAATAATTAAGCAATTTTCTCATAGAAATAATGGAAGCCATTTTTCTGCCATGTGCTGGTAAGGTGAGGACACCACCACTGCTGGTGGAATCAAAAGGCACAGCCATGTTGGAATGCACTTTGACAATTTCTTACAAAGCGAAATGGAACTTTACTAGAGAGACCAGCAAAGGTGCTCCTGTGTATTTACTCAAATGATTTGAAAATAAATGACCACAAGAAACCTACACATGGATGACCAAACGTTTTTCATTCATTATCATGAAAAACTGAAAGCAACAAAGATGCCCTTCAATACAGGCCTTGATAAACGAATATGGTACAACCATATGATGGAATATTATAATTGTTTCTTTCCTTTAAAGTCTCATTTTGCTCAATATTCTCTGAAATTATCTCAACTGAATCTTGTAAAGTTTTACCCAAATTTCCAATATTATTCAATATATCTAAGTGCATTCTCTTTCCTATCTGCGTTTATCTTTTATAGCATTCTTTTCTATTTCTAGACAGGAGATCAGTTTTATTTTGCTTTCTTATTCTTTTCTTCAATAAAATAAAAATTTAATTTATTTCAATTTATTATAAGATTTTTATTCCATTTCTTCCTGTACTTGCAGATTATTTCCTATCCAAGGATTTATTGCTTATCCTTGTTTTTTAAATCTGTATTTTGTTTTGTATATTTCCTCAAAATTTGTAATGATGTTAGTGCTTCATATTTTGAGAAATATCAGAAAGAAAAGAAATAGAGAATTAATATATGTCATCAAGATTTTGTATTTTTAGAAAGATCTGGAAGGAAGCTACATTTAACCATATTATTTTTACACATCTCATATTGGTCAGTTTTAACAAAAATACATTTTATCACTTCATTCCGGGCAACATTAAGAGTGGCTGATATCCCCAGGAAATTTCTATAATGAAAACAGACTGGATATCTCACTGTCCAGGTTGTGGAAATTCTGATAGCCCTCCTCTCTCGTTGCAACTTGCCTCTAAGTTCACAAAGGTTCATGTCCCTGAGCACAGAAACAATGCCACCCAAACCATGTAAGAAGGCAATTTTCATTACACTGATAGACTAAACAGGCTAATAATTCTTTTTGTGTTGTAGAGAAAGGTACTGTTTGATTTAGGATCAAATAGCAATTGCTTTTCAAAGATTTAGGTTCTGCAAAATAGAGATACATCTTCTTCCACATCATCTTTTCTCAATATTCTCATGTAAACTTAAGACCACTTTTTCCATTTACATCAGGGCAGAGAACAACCCTTGTGTCTGAGAAGCCAGTTAATGGTGCCATCCTCTCAGATCCTGGAGGCTGAATTCACAGACAGGAATCTGTTCTGAGACACCTGTCATTGTTTCTCCTTGGAAAGGCAGGGTGGGAAGGTCTGAGGACCACTGGAGGCCAGACCTCCTGCTCATATGAGCAGAGCTCCTCCAACCATTGTGTGTTGGGGTCAAGAATCCAGGGAAAGGTGAGAAGCCCTTGCTCTGCGCAGACAAAGCAGGCAGTCTGAGAGCAGAGCCGGGCAGGGCAAAGTATCTGATTGGAGTGCCCCTGCTAAGCATTTTCTCCATCCATATACTCTTGCTCTGTGCCCACTTGTTGATTGAACTGGCCTTGCCTCTCCTTGAAGGGGCTGAAATCTTGGACCTCTAAAATCTGAGAACTGCTTTGCTCTGCCCTCTACCCTTTATTCCCATCCTAAGCTTAGATGCAGAATCTTTACAGTTATGACCCATTATTCCATAGTGGGCCTCCTTCGAAGGCATTAACACTAGGAGGTAATTTTCTTATATCAATGCTTAGAAATGATTTCTAACATTATCCCCTTCTGTGTTTGGAGACCCTGGGGAAAGGGTGACCAGTGATCTGGTGGAAAAAGACATGGGTGTTGTGCTGTGAAGACTCCATGTCATAGACCCCAATCACCATCCTGTGGGGTGAAAGCAGCTCTCTGTGCACAGACTGCAGAACCCCTCACTAGAGGCACAGATCTAGAGGATGGCATGGGCAGGGCTGGAGCCATGTAAAGCGGGGCCAGGCTGGGTCATTCCCCTCCCAGCACAGGTGCACCTTGAAACCCAGTGACTGTCACCAGCTCAACCTCTTGTATCCACAGAGACCCCAGATGCAAATCACCCTGGGGCATCAAAAAAGAAATCCTCATCACAGGCTGAGTCTGTGTGGTCGCTCTTCATCCTCCAGATGGCCATGCAGATGCTGGGACTCCTCCTCTGCCTGCTGGCAGCTCCCCTGGGTGAGGGTCTTGGGGTTCAGGAGTTCAGAGGGGCTTGATTGTGGGGTAGGACAGACTCACAATGACTCTCCTTTTCCCCAGGTGTCCTGTCTGAGCTCACCCTGAAGGAGTCAGGCCCAGGGCTGGTGAAGCCCTCGCAGACCCTCTCCCTCACCTGCTCTGTGTCTGGGGGATCTGTCACTAGCAGTTACTACTGGAGCTGGATCCGCCAGAGCCCTGGAAAGGGGCTGGGGTGGCTGGGGTGGTGGATTGGGAGCACAAGCTACAACCCAGCTTTCCAAGGCCGCATCTCCATCACTGCTGACACTTCCAAGAATGAGTACTCTCTGCAGCTGAGCTCCATGAGGACTGAGGACACCGCCAAGTATTACTGTGCAAGAAGCACAGTGAGGGGAAGTCAGTGTGAGCCCAGCCAAAAACCTCCCATGCAGGAAGGGGATGGGCAGCAGGGGGTGCTCGGCACCAACAAGGACAGGACTCAGCCCCAAGAGCAGGTGCAGGGAGGGGAAATCTCTCTTTCAGCATCTGCAGCTTTCTTTCCCCTGAGTCTATTTCCCAAAGCACTTGCCCGGATTCCCCTTCTTCTGTCCCCAGTGCAATGCCAGGGAGATTCAGAGATTGAATTTATTTCATTTCTAGAGGGAAATGAAGTCCCTGCCCCTGCATCTATATTCTTTTTTTTCGGTCTTTGATTTAGCTCCCAGTGTGACCTTTTGCAGCTCATTTGAACTAGTAGGGCAAGCACATCATGAGACCCACAGTCTGTGATAAAAATTGTAAATATTAAATCTAATTAAGGGAAAGAATGAGTAGCTAAACATTCATTTTTTTTCTTTGAAAAATAGATTTAATTTTTTAAATTTTTATTATTACTTTAAAAGAACGTTTAGATTACATAAACATTACACAAATGTAGGGTTTTCTATTTTATTTTTAAATAAGCTTCAGTTTAAATAAATGTCGCAAAAAATTTAGGGGATTCCCACATGCCCCACCACTCCCCTCCCATGTTTTCCAACACTAACAATATATTCATTAGTGTGGTACATTTGTTACAATTGAGGAACACATATTAAAGCATTACTACTAACCATGCACTATAGCTTACATGATAGTTTATCCTGCACAATTTTGTAGGTTATAACAAAATACATGGAGGCCTATATCCATCAATGCAATGTCATGCAGGAAAACTCCAAAGTCCCATAAATGCTTCCATATTACATCTGTTCTTCCCTCTCCCTCCCCTCAGAAACTCTGGTGTCCACTGACTTTATATCGAAGGTAAGAGTTCTTCCATTTCAGGAGTAATAAGTTTATAATAGATTAAAAATAAGTCTACTTTAGTCTATTGTTTATTCCCTAATGCAGGGGGTTTTGAGATGATTACACCCACTGTGTTTCTAATTGAGAGGGGTCTTAGGTTTCTTGGGACAGATATAGGCACTATCTGTTCCATGGGCTGGGCATTGTCCATCTCATCTCCTTGTTAGTTGTCCTGGGTGAGTCCAATGAACTGGAGAGTAGATGTTGCAACTTTGCTGAGATTCAGGACTCAACCAGCCTCTCTATGCCCAGGTAGAGGGATGGGGAGTTAGGGGATGGCTCAGGCCAAGCCACACTCTGGGGGAACCAAGGGTAAAGATGAAAGAGATGCCAGGCCATGTATGTGGGGGTGAGGGTGTGATCTGGGGTGGATTTTTGACTGGATGTACACAGTAGTATGTCCCTGCATGGCCTTGTATGTTCCTCATGCTTTGGACATGGAGAACTTAGGCCAGATGAGCTCAGTGGAGCATTCTAAAGCAGCATGGGCTTGGCTGTAGGAGCTGAGTCCCCCAGACAGAGGCCAAGTAAAGGGGCTGGAGGGATATGGTCTTCTCTTCTTTCATGTGCCACAGCATCTGTCTAGAGGAGTGGGAAGTGGCAGCTGGAATCTGAAGATGAGTGCCCAGTCCAGAAATGGATGATGAAGAGGGTACCCTGGACCAGGTAATCCCAGTGAGCATCGGGCCTACAAAGATTCCAGGAATGTGGTTTGATTGAGAAGTCCCGATGCTGGAACAAACTCCAAGGGCAATGAGAGATCCTCCCTGCCTCTGACAACAGAGCCACTACACAGGTTGGCTGAGGATACCAGCCTGACACAGGCTGGGATTGTGAGGAGGGCACTGCTAAGCCAGGCTGAGGACGCTCCTGGCAGCAGGAGGCAGTGTAGTACTGCCCCTGCTCCAGAGGCTTCAGGGCCAGCAAGGCACATCCTCATGCTGGTGGCAGTCATGGGGGGGAAGGAGGGAGATGAGCATACCAGTCCCCACTGGGGCATAAGTGGTATCCAGAGGTGAAAGGCATGAGCAGGTGTCTGAGGAAGGAGGATGGGCCTGCTGGACACTCATCTGTCTCCTCAGTGCTAAAGTCCACACCCTATCATCACTTTGGGGATTTAGGCTTCACTGGGCACTGCCCTATATGGGATGAAGGGGGTGGGGAAGAATGTGTCTGTTTTGTTCCAATCTTTTCTGATCTCCTCTTCTCTGAGACTACTCCAGCAGAAGCACAGAGATATGACGGACATAACAAAGGTGCTTTCTGCTTCCTCAGTAAATGCCCATAGCCCAGCTTCTCCCACTGACCAGCCACCTCCCCTACCCTGCCACTGCCATGAGGTTCTGCACAGGAGACACATGGATCGTACCTCTGGAGCTGTGCAGCCCAGTGACCAGCAGGCAGCTGCCCTTGGGTAGTTCAGTCATTTGTCCCTTCATCCTCATCTTCCTCCCCCTCTCCCTTCTCTCTCCCTTTCTTCCAGCATCATCTGATAATTTATTTAATCAAATCCTTGAATGTGATTATTGAATTCCTGCCTTGGTGCCTGGAACTTTTTGTCCCTGAAGAACACAGACCTTTGTGCACATAATTAGAGTAAAAATCTATGAGAGCCACGACCTGGGAACACCAGGCTGCAATATCAGTATATAACAGGAGCAGCCCACCCAGCTCTGAGGGGCGGGTTTCAGAGGTGGCTTCTGGAAGGAGATGCTCTAGAGGCAACAGAAGTACCTGACATGCCTCTGCCTTCCTCTGAGTATGGGGAGAAGGTCTTGCAAGGATCCCACCTTCCCTAGAAACAATGTCAATTTCTCTGCCCTGCTCTATATACAAAGTGTCTGGGGGGAGAAGGAGGCAGACAAGGGTAACTCCAGGTGTCTGATCTGCTGGTGGTGAGTGGGGGCTGTCCTGCCACTGTCCTCCTGTCCCATCCTGGTTAAAAGTAAAGAACATTCAGTGGCCTTGTCTGTTTAGCAGCCAATGCTCACTCTCTTCCACCCAAGCAGAGTGTATTAACCCTTTAGTTACAAACATCCCTAGTGAATTTTAAGCATCTCAAGGGTGAGGTCTATGTTGAATCATTTTTTTTACCCCTCCACACCTGTGGGTGGTTTGTGCTCATTCACTCTCTTGATTCAAAAATAGTGACATTATCTTCTCTGTGTGATATTTGTGAATGACTCATCAATAGATTAATAGGGAGGAGAGTGGCATGGTATGTAAAATTGCTGTTTAAATTTTTGAAATTGAATAAAAGAATATTGAAATTTTCAAGGTAGTTTTGAAATAGTATTTCTTCATTCTTGACACCTACTGCTTTCTCATGCCAGAAGACTTTTACCATCAACACTTAAGGGTCTTTTTCAGAGGACTGGATCGTTAGCTTTGACTATGCGCAGCTCACTGATCATCTCAAAATAATCTGCTCTTCTTGGGGCACATCCCTGGAAAAATATGCTACAGGAGTAAGGCCACTGGAGGAGGCAGTGGACACACCCAAACCTGATTCTGCTAGCACTCACTTTAGATCTAGAGGAAATCACCAAGATGCTCTGTGCCTCAGCCTCTTAGTTTCACTCTCTCTTGCCACTTTTTCCTCCCTTCCCCAGTGGTTGGGATGAGAGAAGTGACCTTGGGTGTGAAGTAAAGACAGAGAGACTTGGTTTTTTAACTTGTTAAAGAGACATGTGTGTGTGTGTGAGTCAGACCAATATCAATATGCGAATTAACCTGGACTTGGTATTAGAAATGTACCCTCAATTCTAATGATAGACACAAGAGAACTGGAGAGGAGAAATTGCTAGAATGTGTTCTGACTCTGCATAGTAATTATCATTTTTTGCATGATCTGATTGTCTTTTGCAGCTCTGAAATTATAATGAGTCATATTAAAATATAAGAAAATAAAAACATAAACACCCAATATGTATGAAAATATATTGACTTGAAACAAAATAGAAAGAAAATTGAAATATTGAAATAATGACTCAAATAGAAATTATAAAGCCTAAAAAAACAATACAAATTAGTATAAGAAACAAATTTTAAAATTATACAAATACATATAAATATTTTTAAAACGTAATTCAGAAATAAAATATGTTTTAAAACATATAATTGAAAATGCTTTTAAAGATGATAATGAGGGAAACGGACTTTGGCCCAGTGGTTAGGGTGTCCATCTACCATATAGGAGGTCCGCGGTTCAAACCCCCGGCCTCCTTGACCCGTGTGGAGCTGGCCATGCCCAGTGCTGATGCGCGCAAGGAGTGCCGTGCCACGCAAGGGTGTCCCCCGCGTGGGGGAGGCCCACGCGCAAGGAGTGCCCCCGTGAGGAAAGCCGCCCAGCTTGAAAAGAAAGTGCAGCCTGCCGAGGAATGGCGCCGCCCACACTTCCCGTGCTGCTGACAACAGAAGCGGACAAAGAAACAAGACACAGCAAATAGACACCAAGAACAGACAACCAGGGGAGGGGGGGGAATTAAATTAAAAAAAAAAAAGATGATAATGAAAATAATATATATTTATAGGGTATGAGTAGATTTTAACAATGTGTTGGGTAGATGTATCCTTTCTCTACAAAAGCTTAGATTTAAAAAGAAATATTCAAAAGTTAGATGAAGAAACAAAATAGAGATGGTGACTTGCAATGGAAGTAATGAAAATACTTATTATTACTTTTACTATAGAATAGGAGAAAAAAAAACATCCTTTGGCTCAGCGAGGTCAGAATCTGGTGCCAGACTGCCTGGCTTTTGAATACTGTCTCCATTACATGTCCAGTGTGTGACCATGGACAAGTTACTCCACCTTTCTGTGCTTAGGATGCCCCTCTGTAAAAGTAGGTTTAGTCTTTTGGCAGATTAAGGGAAACTTTTACTATAGATAAATAATAATCTAGATCTTAGTGTGCTAGAGGAGAGGAACTTTGGTGCCATAAATTATCTTTTCAAGGATTTGGACTTAAATCAGTGGAAATGCATTTCTCTACTACAATTTATGCCTCAAGAAAAGTTTGCTTAATTAAAAATTAATGAATTTTAAAAATAGAATAACCGGGAGGAGGCAGGAGGAGGCAGGAAGTAGGACTTGCGTGACTTGTAAGAGCCCTGCTCCGCCAAGCGAGCAGGCCATGCGCCCTGCTCTGCCTGCCCCTCTTTCACCACAGCAAGCGCAGGTTGTGGCTGCCTCCTCCAAGCCTTCCCCCCCTTCCTCTCCTGCCTCCTCCACTCCCTCCCTCCAGGTTGGTGCGGGTTGCAAATGGAGAGTCAGGGATCTGCAGCCAGCTCTCCCCCCAGGCTCTGGCACTGCCACCGCCTCCCCTCGCCTTCCTTCCCTCCCCTTCCCTCCGTGCTTATTCCCATGCTTCTTCTTTTCCTCCTCCTGCTCTCCTTGCCCGGCTCCCAGCACCACATCTACAGGGGAGATTTGGGGAGTCTCTGAGGAAACTGAAGTTGGTGTTCCTCGGGAGCAGAGCCGTAAGGGCCAGGCTTGGTCTATCCATTTACAGTGAATGGACCCCAGTCACCCAACTGCCCACTCCTTTGGGAGCCCCGAGGCCTCTGCTCTGAAAGGCCCCTCCAAGCCTGGGTGGAGGGAGGGATTAGGTGGGATGCAGAAGTAGGTAATGGCTCTGGCAGGGCAGCGCTGGCGGGCCAAAGGATGAGGATGTAGGAGGCACCATGGTATGGAGTTGGGAGTGAGGGTGGGATCTGGGATGGATTGGGGGCTGGGGGCGCACAGCGGGGTGTTGGGAGTGCAGGTGTGGCTGGTCTGGGAGGTCAGAGGTTGGCTGCTCACTCTGGCAGCTCCAAGGCCTGAAGAGGACGGGCTCTCAGTCTGCTCGCTGGCACTAAGACATCAGGTGTGGATGACTGCGCAGGTGAAGGGGTGCGCCGGGGGGCGGGGACCTCCCTTGAAAACAGGGTGGGGATAGGGTCAGGCTCCACCCACGACGCTGTCTGGGAGGGTTTCCCTGCAGTCCCTGGAACCAGGCTAAGGGTAAGTCCAGACCTTGACTGCACACTGCCGGCGGTTGGGGAGGAAAGGTGGACACCAGGTCCTGGAAAGAACAGGCACAGGCCCTGGAGAAGGAGGGCGCCTACTTCCCTTGGACTATGACCAGCTTGGCACGGGCGATTAAAGCCTGGCCGACTTTGCCCGGAGTGCATTTTCATTTTGGGGGCTCAAGGGTCAGGGTGATGGAGTCAGGGTCCCTCAACACAAGGTGGATTTCATGGTGAGGGGCACCTCACAGGGAGAGCCTGTGAAGCCTGGCCCAAGCAGAGAAACGCCCGGGGAACACACCCTGCCTTGCTTCCAGCAGCGCTCAGCAGAGTCTCTTCCACTCCCACGCCTAGCTCACAGCCCTTCTTGGGCTTTCTTTTTTTTTTTTTTTTTTAATTGACTTTGTAATAATATTACATTAAAAATATATATGTGAGGTCCCATTCAACCCCACCCCCCCACCCCTCCTCTCCCCCCCCCCAACAACACTCGTTCCCATCATCATGACACATCCATTGGATTTGGTAAGTACATCTTTGGGCACCTCTGCACCTCATAGACAATGGTTCACATCATGGCCCATACTCTCCTCCATTCAATCCAGTGGGCCCTGTGAGGATTTACAATGTCCGGTGATTACCTCTGAAGCACCAACCAGGGCAGCTCCATGTCCCAAAGACGCCTCCACCTCTCATCTCGTCCTGCCTTTCCCCATACCCATCGTCCACCTTGTCCACTTTTCCAAATCCAATGCCACCTCTTCTATGTGGACATTGGATTGGTTGTGTCCATTGCACCTCTATGTCAAGAGGAGGCTCAGATTCCACATGGATGCTGGATGCAATCCTCCCATTTTCAATTGTAATCACTCTAGGCTCCATGGTGTGGTGGTTGTCCTTCTTCAACTCCATCTTAGCTGAGTGTGGTAAGTCCAATAGATCAGATTGTAGGTGCTGGAGTCTGTTGAGGCTCAGGACCTGGCTATCACATTGTCAGTCCAGAGATTCAAATCCCCTAAATATATCTTAAACCCCAACATTAACTGCACCTCCAGCACATTAGCATGAAAGTCTTATGAAGGGAGATCCCATCTGAGTCCAGATTCATCACACATAAACACCATTTCCAAAGAGGGGCCATCTGCCCTGGTAGTTAACCCCATCGGCCATGACCATAACTCTTCTTGGGCTTTCTTTAAGAAAGTTTGACTTAATAAATGAATAACTTAATAATAAAGTAAAAATTTAAAAATTCAAAAAAAATAGGATGTACAATCAGATACAAACATGTAAGTTTGTACCTGGTTGGCCTATTTTTGCAAGGAGATGCCAGAAATTGCTAAGTGGCTGTCTGGGAGGGGGTAGAACTGAGGGAACATGGGCTGAATGAGAGGGAGGTTTACCTTGAATTGTGTACCATTTTCAATATTTAATTTGTTTTTTTAATTAATATGAGCATGGTCTTCTTTTCCACAAAATACAAAATAATAAATATTATGTGAAGGGGTAATGACAGGTGTTTGAAGAATGTCCTGTTATGTGAATTTTCCTTCAGGAGACCCCTAGTGAGCTGGACATTTCCAAAGAATGGGGCAAAATTTTGGTTTTATGTTCATGAGACATATTGGTATGTAATTTTCCATTCTTTTAATATCTTTATTTGTTTTTGGTATTAGGAAAATGTTGACCTCATAGAGTTAGGAAGTGGTCCTTCTGAGTTTTTTTCTGAAAGAGATTGTGCAGAATTGGTTTCATTTTTTCTTAAATGTTTGGTAGAAATTGCCAGTGAACCATCTAAATCCAGTCCTTCCTTTTGTTGAATGTTATTAACTATTGATTCAAAATTTTAATAGCTATAAGTCTATTCTGATTATTTGTTCTTGTGTGACTTTGACAGTTTGCATCTCTCAAGGAGTTTGGGGCTATTACATCTAAATTATCAAATTATTGGACTTAGGCGTATTCATAGTCTTCTTCAATTATCCTTTTAATGTCTGTCGAACCAGTAGAACTGATCCATCTCCCATTCCTGGTATTGGTAATTTGTATTTTCTCTATCTTATGTTTGATTAGCCTAGCTACAGGTTTATAAGTTGGATTAATCTTTTCAACATATAAAGTGATGCTTAGCTTGAGCATAAGTTTTAATTTCTACGTGATTAATGAGAAGTGTAATTGCTGTGGTGTATTATAAGCATTTATTTAGTTTTATAAGAAATTGCTAACTAGGTTTCAGAGTGACTATTTCATTTTACATTCCCTAAAATAATGTATGAGAGATTCAGTTTCTCTGCAATCTCATCAGCATTTGTTATTGTCACTTTATATTTTAGTTGTCTTAATAGTGTGTAGTTATATTTCATAATGGTCTAGCTTTCATTTCCCTGATGGCTAATATATCAAGCATCTCCTTATGAACTTACTTCCCATTCATACATCTACTATGGTGAAATGTTTGTTCATATATTTTGCCCATTTTCTAATAGGTTTTTTTTTCCACAGGGATAATAGCATTGCACACTTAATAGACTATAGTATTGTTTTAAGATAGCCTTATATTCCCTAAGAAACCAGAACATTCATAGGGTTTACTTTATTACAATATTTGCTTTAGTGCAGGGGTCTGGAACAAGACCTGCAATATATCCGAGGTTTGCATGCATGTGTAGGGGAGTGAGATATTGTATGATTGTGCCTTTTTTATTTAGTATTTACATCCCTTTGTAACATTTATGTGTGAGTCTGCAAGTACTACTCTAGGCATGTTAGTTTGTGTTTTATTACATTAATGTGTGTATATTTGTGCAAATTAATGTTCAGGTATAATCATGTCTGTTACTCTGTGGGTGATGATGTGTATGTCAGTGGGTGTGTATGTGTTTGTTACCATGTGTGCTACTGTGTTTTAATTTGTATATATTAGTGCATGTACATGTTACCATCTATGTTTGTGAGACTGTGTGTCTGAGTGTATGTTTATGTTTGTGATCGTGTTAATGGTACTGGCTGTATGTTAGTTTGTGTACTTTGGTGATTGCATTTGTATACATTTTTATCTATTTATGTATTAGGTTAGATGTATATTTGTTAATTGTTGTGTTTCTTCTATCTCATTTTAATGGCGTTCTTTTATTAAAGGAACAGAGCATTATATTTCTTGATGGTATTTCCCAATGTTCTACTAAATGCTGAGATCCCGAAATTATATGCATGAAAATTATGAGCTCTACCCTAACCACCCTCCATAATACCCCTATGCTGCCCAGCACAAAAAAAGTGCAGCCTGCCCAGAAGTGGCACCACACACATGGAGAGCTGACACAGCAAAATGATGCAACAAAAAGAGACACAGATTCCCAGTGCCACTGAGAAGAATACAATTGGAAACAGAAAACACACAGTGAATGGACACAGACAATAAACAACTGGCAGGGCAGGGTGGGGAAAGGAAGAGAAATTTAAAAAATAAAAAGAAAGAAAAGGAAGGAAGGAAGGAAGGAAGGGAGGGAGGGAGGGAGGGAGGGAGGGAGGGAGGGAGGGAGGAAGGAAATTGGGAATGAATGAATGAATGAAAATGTTTAATAATTCTTTTTTTTTTTCCTATTTTGGAGTGCCTTAGATCAACTCAGCAGACTCAGATTATTGTACAACAAATGAATGAAAGCACTTTTCTCTAAGGAAATTTGTAATAAATAAAGAGAAAGTGGTTTCAGAGGAACTTGTAAGTCTTATGATTATGTGCTACAGAATATCTCTGAGCTGTGATAGCTTAATAGGCTTCCACAATTTGAACACCACAATCAAATGGACATAAAGAAGCTCTTAACTACAGTCAGGGCAGCTAAAGCTCTCTCCAGATCAGAAGCTCCCTGACTCTCTACACCTCAAACTCTGGTTCCTTGCTACCTATTATATGGGAAGAGTCACTAGATCTGCCTTTTCCCCACTCTCAACAGTGAGGTTAAGTCTCTCTTCTTTCTCTGGGGGAGGCAAGGGCTAGTGTGGTGAGAGCACTTACTTGTTCCACTCACTATCTTTGCCCAAGGAGAGAAACCTGGGAAAATGGAAACATGAGTTCCTACTCCATATTGAGCTTTTCCTATGGAAAAAACATCTCTAAAAGTTAAAACATAGTCCAACATTAAGTAACTGAGCAGAGGAACAAGGTGTATAGTTACAGTTGGTTTCAGACCACAGCTTTGCTACTATGCATTGTCAGAGAATCAAGTCAAAATCATGTAGTCTTTTTAAAAAAATCAGTATAATTTGTGCTGGACCTGAGAATATTCTCAGGACATATAGGAAATGGACATATAGGGAAATAGGACCAAATCCTTTTCTCTTAAATCAAATTGTTTGTGCCCAAGACAGGCGACCAATTGCTGCACCCCATCAAGAATGAAACTTAAAACTATACTAGGGTAGGACCATTCCTAGGAGAAAGAAACCCCTTTAATGGGCAGCTTTGACACAAGGACCTTGCTGAACTAGGAAAATAAATGCTTAGGAGAGAAATGGATAGACAGATCACTGTTGAGACTAATGTACACACTATTGTGTGAGAAGGGAAATAAGGTATGGACTACATTAACATTAATAGGATACTGCACCTGAAATAGTGCCACTTTTTTTCTTAACCAAGGGTCCACTAAATAGGAAAACCCAAAGAGGTTTCTTTTCTGTGTTAAATCTTACAGGACTCGCTAACTTTCCCTGAGGCTCCTCAGAAACCAGATCTTGCTGACCACTGGCAGAGCCATTTCTGTCCCCAAAATGGATACTTTGCTTTGTGTTCATGTGAGAATTAAACTCTCCCAATTCAGAGAGTTCAATGAAATTTTTCTAATTCAGAGAATTCTATAGAGAACAAAGAATACTATATATAGAAAGGTTCCCTGGAGAAATAGTAAGAAGTAGAGGAAGTCCCAAACCGTGGCAGGAAATCAGCTGTAACCTGAAACCTCCCCCTGCCTCTGCCCCTGGGGCTGAGCCCTATGGTATGTGGGTCTTGAGCACCCCCAGTAGGCCAGACTCCTGCCTGTATGGGGAAGTTTTTTTCTGGGCTGACACTGACTTCCCTTCACTGTGAGTGCAGCACAGTAATACAAGGCCATATCCTCAGTCCTCAGGTTTGTCATTTGCAGATAGAGCTGATTCTTGGTGTTGCTCCTTGAGGTGATGAATCTTCCCTTCACAGAGTCTGCATAGTATTTTGTAGTACCAGTGCCAGTGCTAATGTTTGAGAGCCATTCTGGTAACTTCCCTGGGGTCTGACGGACCCAGCTCATCCAGGAGTTACTGAAGATGAATCCAGAGGCTGTACAGGAGAGTCTCAAAAACCCTCTAGTCTGGGTCAATTCTCCAACAGTCTCCAACAGGTGCACCACACACTGGACACCTATAATCAAAGGAAGTAAAATTTAATTCTCAGAGACAGACACTGACAAGCACAGCCCTTCACCTCCCCACATACATGCACTCATTCAATGAAACACACAGTATCATCCCCAGGTTTGACATAATATTACCATGGAGAACTGGCAAAAGAAAAGCCCAGCTAAGCAAATACTTCATGGTTCTTCTTCTTCCTTTGTTCTGTGCACAGCAGGGGAGAGCTCAACCAACCAGGGTGGGATCTCTTCTCTCAGACCTGCAAGGACTAGGACTAGGCTTGTTTTAGGACATGAAGGAGGTGCCCCATTTGCATGTGAGGCTCCTCAGAGGCCACATCGCCTCCCTCCATGAATATGAGGTTTTTCCTTATTCTGCTGTCTCTACGTCCAGAGCTCACAATGAAAACAGTCACTGAGAATTCCTATGATGTAGAGTTCATGGGAAAGCATTTCAGTCCTAGATCAGTACAGTGCTTTCTCTCCCACCTCCTTGAAAAGAACTGTACATGGTTGATGTATTCTTTAATGGGAAGTAATGCTGGCTAGCATTCTATTGAACCAGAGTCCTGGGAGATACCCCTGATGACTATGGCATTGTGGTCCCAGCACATGACCCTCCCCTCTGCTCAAAGTATCCCAGGTCTAGGTACCTTGCGAGATTAAGTGATATTGTCCAGACTTCTGTGTTGGTGTCACCACGCTGTACTGTTGGAAGATGATGTTTCCTCCTTCTCCCATCTCCTGGATGCAGGAAGCAGGAAATTGAGGCTCTGGATATGTGGGTCGTAGCCAGAACAGCTTAAATGTGAAATTCCCTAGGTAACCTTTGTCCCACAGATAAAGCAGTTGTTGGCTGGACATCTCCTGCAGCCACAAGGCAATCTAGCTCTTGGTTTCCAGGGAAGGTCAAAATCCTGGAGGATCACACTCACCATGCACATGCCACATTACATGCAAGTGAAGAGGACCCTTGGAGCACACACAAGACCTGATTTGGTTTTGTGCTAGCATTACTAAGGAGTAAATTACTTATAGAAGAAAAATGATCTTCTACAATTGTACATTTCTATGAAAATTGGACAGAAATTTTCAAGCTCTGCACTATTGACATTGCACACCATGTGATGCTTTGTTTGCAGAGATGCTGGGCATTGTAGGAAGTTTAGCAGCCTCCCAGGACTCTCTGCAGTAGATCCTGACAATACATTTCTCCAGCTCTGAAAACAAAAATATCCCAAGGCCCTGCCAAATGTCTCTGATTGGGGAGAATTCCCCTGGTAATCAATGGCCTCACTTATTGGCATGTAAACAATTTCTCAGGTTACTCAACATTTAGGAAATAACCACAACTGGGGAAAAGTCAGAAAAGACTCAGAGCCCTGTTAAGTTTGGTTCAGAACTGAGGTTCAACATATTTACAACTTGAAATGTTCCTGAATTAAAGATTATGATATTATATGGATATCACAAAGAGAGGATTCATCAAGAAACAAGGCTGAGGTTGCTAGCCTGCCTAGGATGAAAAAATACCTGAAATAAAATTGTCTAAGTTAATAAAAAAGGAATATTTTAATAATCCTGCACTTTCCCTTCTGGAGATGATAGGGATTAACAGGAAATATAGACTTCCATGATTATAATATCTGATGTTCTGACTCAGGAAAGAGTAGCTTTGTATGGAGGACCCTGAGTGGGGTAAGTCCACCTTCTGAAATGAAAATCCCTCCCAGCATCCACGGCACATGCAGCTGAGTTGAGAAACTGTTCTTGGTGGGTCTCTCAGCCCCATCCTGACCACCTGCCAGGAAGTTTATGCCTGGTGTCCCAATGCTTTCTAATAGGTGTACCTCCAGAGAGGAAGGCAGTAGCACTGCTATGTTCTTGAGAGCTCAGTCTCAGGAGGAACTGGTTTTGGGATATGTCAGCAGAAATGGAGATGTGGCCCAATATACAAGGAACATTATCTGTTTTCTAAAATGATTATACTAAGTTTGCTTCAGTCATTTTAGCCCCCTTCCTAGAGTCTGGAAGACACAGTTCTGATTAGAACCAATGGAAATGGAATAGCAGAGACATACAGATGAGGAAGAGGCTCTGCAAGGGCTCCTTACTCTAGACCCAATTCCTGAAGTTGGACCTAGGAAAGGGCACCTGAAACAGTAAGAAATACAAAGACATATGCTCAGATTTATAAATTAGAAATAGAATGAGTCACTTGCTTGGATACATCATCTCCATTAACTTCATGTCTGAAATCCCTGGGACACACACACCTTGAATTACCATACTAATTTCTGTTAATTTCTGAATAAACAAGTAGCTGGTATTTTGGTAGAAATTGTTTTGACTCTGTAGAACAATTGGGTGGCAATGCCATTTTAAGAATGTTAAGTCTCCAATCCTTGAACACTTGATGACTATCCATCTACTTAGGTCTTCTTTAATTTCTTTCAACAATCTTCTTAAAATGATTTATTTAAAAATCATTGGAAAGTGTTTCACATTTTTGGTTACATATATTCCTAGCTCTTATATTCTTTATGTTGCTATAGTAAATTTTATTTCTTATTTTATTTCAAGGTTATTGTTTGCAAGTGTGTAGAAATACATTTGGCTTTAATATTTTGATCTTGTGTCCTCCTTTTTTACAGAACTTGTCCATTTGATCATAGTTTTTTAACCTGTTTGTGAATGTGAATGTTCCTTAAGATTTTCCTATACAAATTGTCATTTGTGAAAATGAATAATGATAGTTTTATGCCTTCCTTCCCATGAAATGTATAACTTTTTAGAATTTCTTTTTTTTTTGTTCTAGGATATCCTTATTTATTTATTTTTAAATGTTACATTCAAAAATTATAAGAGATTCACATATAGTGCCAACCCACCCTCATCCCACTCCTCCCATTGCAACAATCTCTTCATCCTTGTGGCATATTCATTTCATTTGGTGAATACATTTTGGAGCACTGATTAACTGAATGGATTATAGTTTACATAGTAGTTAACACTCTCCCCCAGTACATTCAGTGGGTTATGGAAGGATATATAATGTCCAGCATCTGTGCCTGCAATATCATTTCAGACAACTCCAGGGCCCAAAATTTCCCTCACATCACATTACTTTTTCCCTCTCCCTGCCCTCAGCAACGACTGTGGCCATTTTCTCCACATCAATGCTATAATTTCTTCCAATACTAGTCACAATAGTTCTATAGTAGAATATCAGTAAGTCTACTCTAATACATATATTATTCCTTCATCCTTTGTAATTCAAGAAAAATATAACAATAAACATTGTCCCTACCCAAGTAATTAGTATTTTTCCCTTTTATACAGAAATCCCTTCACTCTCCCAAGTCCCCCAAATATTCCTTCCCCACTAAGCCCAGGAAGCAGGAACCCTTGGCACTTGCAGGGACTGGGATTAGACATCAACAGGAGCAGTTGGAGCCTTCCTCACTCCCTAGCAGAGGGTCTCTCTCCTCTTTCAGGGGAGGCCGGGGCTCAGAGAAGGCAAGACTCACTCACTCTCTAGCTCTGAGCAGCTGTCAAATAAGTGCTAGAGCTGACACTAAGGCTGACTCTAGAGCTGCCTCTAAACCTTGAGCTGCCTCAAACCAGGGACTGCATCTGGTTTCAGGCATGGTGCTAGGGAACTCCAGTTCAAGGGCTGCATGCAGGCTTGGCTGTGGAGATGGTGCTTGAGCTCCAAGTGGAGAAAAGATCACCCACATGACTGCCATCCCATTATCCCTTCAAAGACACAAAATATTCCATTACCCTTGAGGAACCCAAGCTGAAATACCCCACTCCAGGAAATTCACCCAGACTTCAGTCCACAAGATGAATAGCCTGAGGTTACTATTTGTTCCTGGCCAACACAAACCTTGACAGGCTCATCTCTGTACCCCCAGTCTCCTCTATCACCTGCTCACAGGTGCCAACCACCAGTGCTGCTTGCCATTTGACTTTGCCTGTGTGGACTTTGCCTGCTCTTGTTAGATAAGAAGAAGATAGTCAACCTGATCCAGCTCTGATCCAGACAGATTGAGCCATATGTAGGACACCAACACACTGAAGCTGGGAGAGTCCAGGATCTGACAGAAATCCTGAGAATTCATAAAGCTAGGTGCTCAAGATGGAGGTGATGGTCGCCAGGTGGGAAAGAGTGTCAGAGGACTGGCCCTTTCTTCTACACTGTGCAAATGTGTAGGGACTTGGTCCCAGTGCCTGATCCTGACGTTCAGAAGGCCAGCTCCAAACCCACACATAAACCCCAATTCTACTCTGGTTGTCCTGATATTACAGGCATGGTCACTGAGCAGAGAGCTTGCAAAAAGTTTTGATTTTAGGGGCTCTAGATCACTAACCTGATCATCTCTGCCCTTCTTCAGGAAAGACTTACATACTCCTTAGCCCTCCTCACAGTAACACCAAATTAATGAAGGCAGAGAGGGGCAGTGTCTGCTCTGCTCATTTCACTGTTCTCTAGAAATATCTGATGGCTGTGACAAGCAGAATCTGTCCTCCCGCCTCAGCTCTCAGTGACACTTTTTGCACTTCAACATGTAGCTTTTGTACCATGTGCTACATTATACAGTGTACCTTGTGTGGGTCTCTGCTTCCCACTGAGATTATTCTCCTGATAGGTGGAAATAAAGTCTTCCCCAGCCTTAATGCAGCTATGTACCCTCACTGAGGGGTGGAGGAAGATTGGTGAGTGGTTGCTTGCCACACTTCCTTTCTAGTCTCTTGATCATGGGATGGGGAAGGCTGGGTGGGGCAAGAGCTGAATATGGGTTGTGGTGGGAATGGATTCTTTAAATGACTGTCCTTGAGATCCCAGGGCCCTTCTGCTCTCCTGGCTTCTCAAGAGCCCACACACAGCTCTCTCTCTAACACTGTTCCTCCTACAGGGTGTAATCCCCAGGCTTCAATCCTCCAGCAAGATAATCAGATATGTGGGACCCAGGGTTCAGCCCAGCCCTTCCTGATCCACAAACACCAGTTAACACTGTCTTCCACTGCCCTGTGGGAAACAAGGGACCCTCCTACTTGACCCAAGTCTACTCACTTTTTCAGTTGTTCTAGGAGCCCATCATCCCTTTCATTATTCAGGACAATGCATCCATATCTAGAGGAAGCTGGGTGACATTTCCTCTAATATACTGTGTACACAACCTGCTTCCGTTGAGTAATGTTACTGTCTGACTCACCAACTAGAATGGCCATTGGGCATTCAGGCTGTTTTGTCACTTTTTTTTCAATGACTTATGCTTAGTGCTTTCAAAATGCCAGAAAATAGTTGGCACTATATGTATATATTTATAGAATGTACGGGCCCCATCTAGCACCATCAAAATAACTGAGAGTGCCTGGGCCACCTCTTCCAGCACCTAGCAATTCCTGTTTGAACTGCACCAATTAAGGGATACTCTTGTATGAAAACCCAATTATTATTTAGCAATTAGCAAATAGCTTTGACCATGGCCACAGTGTCAGTGGGGTGAGTCAGAGTGCTTCTTCGTAGGAAAGAGGAAAACAGTAAATAGGAAAAAGCACAGCACCCCAGCAGCCCTTAACCCAGAGCCAAGCAATTGTTGAATACTTTCCATGGCTTATTCCATTTAATCCTGACAATAAACCTTTGACGTTTGTCATCGCTCTATCCCACTTCAGAGGAGCTACCTGAGGCTCAAAAAAAGTGAAGTGATATTCCAAAGACTCACTGTTTGTGACAGAGTCAGGGCTGTGGAGACATGAGGTGCTCACCAAGTGAAGATCAGATTGAGAACCTGTTGGTCGGTGGCTAAGTCTCTGTGGCTGTATAAGAAGTTGGTAAATGAAACAGAAGT
This sequence comes from Dasypus novemcinctus, assembly GCF_030445035.2. NCBI lineage: Eukaryota > Metazoa > Chordata > Mammalia > Cingulata > Dasypodidae > Dasypus > Dasypus novemcinctus. The sequence goes on along the minus strand of NC_080691.1, from coordinate 55,180,335 downwards.
CCCCACCCTGGAAGGCAGGCACCAGTATCCCACCAACTTCTCCAGCCTGCCCTGCTTTGTCTTATTCTACCATGCAAGTCTTGGATAAATCAAAGCTAACTCATTTTCACACTGAGGTTGGGACAAAGGAGGGACATGTGATTCCCTTTGCTGTCTGACACAAGATTGACAAAATTTAAAAAAATGACATGGCTGTCAGAATACAGACTGTTGGTGATACCAGAAACAGCCCTTTTTAAAAATTTATCTGGCTCTAGTTATTATGGTTTTATGTATGCACACCCTTCAACCCAGCAACCCCACTCCTGGGGTGCTATATTGAGTGTATAAAGAGCATTAGAATATTAAAAGGCACATATGGTGTCTCCTTCAGCACTGTTGAAATGGCAACAGAATGGAATCAAGTTCCATCAGCAGTGAGAGGCTGTCTCTGTGGTAAGAGGACTCTCTTCTGGTAAAACCACACAGCCCAGTCTCCTGGCCTGGAGGTGTCCCAGTGAAATGTTCCTCAGCATGGCAGGTTACAGAGACATAGTATAGTATTATCCACAAACCCTATTTCCATAAATACATTCCTGTTAAATGTGATTAGTAAGGTTGGGGAAAGTATGGAAGGACAATCAAACACAGCATACCTGGGTTTGGGTGATTAGTTTCAGGAAATATGATATGAATAAGCTAAAAGATTATCGCTGTGGAAGTGAATAGGTTTTATGGTGGATCTGGGGAAGTACTGTATATTGTATATATGAATTTCGGTGATCTAAGACTCTTGTGAAGCTGACATTATGTTGGGATTCACTTCACAGGAAGTTTCGGATCACAGAGTGGTTCAACAATGGCAGTGGAAGAATACTGATATAGGATGTTATTGACAGGATATATATGGTTGACAGGGAGTTATACAGGGCATATGCCCAGGGTATATAGTAATGTCTAGATATACTCATAGTGGAAACAATTAAAAACAACAGCTGGGGGGGTACTGGGCCCCTGGTCGGGGGGTCACTGTCGTGGACCCTGGGGGAGCAGCGGCAGTCCCCCAGGTGCAACGGCAAGAACCAGGAAGGAAGGAGGGCCCAACAGTGGGCTCCTGATACTAATGGCTATACTTTTGAGCCTATACACCTGCAATAAGAACAAGGCCTAGAGTAGCACTGTGCCTGGGTGTTTCCTCCTGACAGCCTTCATGTTACTCAAATGTGGCCACTCTCACAGCCAGACTCAGCATGTAGATGCAGTGCATTCCCCCCAGCGTGCGACATGACACCCGGGGATGAGCCTCCCTGGCACCGAGGGATCACTACCACATACCAGCTGAAGATGCAACTAGAAAATGACCTTGAATTAAAGGTTCAATACAGATCAGCAGAATATCCCTGTCTACATATAATAACATGACTTCAAAATGCTGTTTGACCTAATGTAAGGGGGGAATGGAAAGGAGAAATGAGATTATAAGGCTATGAGTCTCTAAAAGAGTCTGGAGGTTGTCAGAAGGAATGCCCTTATGCACAACTGAGCAGAGTCTAAGAGACAGATAAAGTAGATACAACCCCAGGTATTGGTTCTTTTGAGGGATAAAGAGACCCACAGGTTCTATGGTCATGGCAGATGGGGTTCACTGCCATGGCAGATGGCCCTTCTTTGGAGCTGGTGTTTCTGCATGATGGAATTGGACTCAGAGGGGATCTCTTTTCACAAGACTTGCATGCTACTTTATTGGAATTGTAGTTGGTGCTGGGGTTTAAGATATATTTAGGGGATTCGAATCTCTGGACTGATAATATGACACCCAGGCCCAGAGCCTCAACAGACTTCAGCTCCTACACTTTGATTTATTGGACTTACCCCACTCAGCTAACATGGAGTTGAAGAAGGTCAACCACCACACCATGGAGCCTAGAGTGTCTACAACTGAAAGCAGGAGAAGTGCATCCAGTATCCATGTGGAATCTAAGCCCCCACTTGACATAGATGTGCAATGGACACAACCAATCCAATGTCCACAGAGAAAATGTGGAATGGGTGTGGGAAGGGTAGCCATGGTGGCTGCTGGGTTTGGGGAATGGGAGGAAGAGATGAGATGTGGAGGCATTTTCGGGACGTGGAGTTGTCCTGGGTGGTGCTTCACGGACAATTACGGGACATTGTAGATCCCCCCAGGGCCCACTGGATGGAACGTGGGAGAGTGTGGGCTATGATGTGGACCATTGACTACGGGGTGCAGTGATGTTCAGAGATGTACTTACCGGGTGCAATGGATGTGTCACGATGATGGGAGAGAGTGTTGCTGTGGGGGGAATGGGGGGTGGGGGCGTTGGGGTTGATTGGGACCTCATATTTTTTGAATGCAATTTTTAAAAATAAATAAATAATTTTAATTAAAAAAAGTGTAGTAAAATGCAAAGACACTCATGGTCTAAACTGAAGTGAAAACACTACAAAAGCCCATTTTCTGATATTTCTATTAATATAGAAAAAGTGACTTTGTACCTGGTCAGGGCAGGGCCTGAGCCATGGGAGTGGGGGAATGATGTCAGCCCAGATAACTTTCAGAGTGGGACCATGGATCAATAATCAGGGAAGCCCTGGTAGGGGGCCTGGGGACTTATCACAGTGGAGTCTGAGGATTAATCTTTGATTGTCTTTGTCCCTGAGTGTAGAGACCATTCTTCAACTACTGTTACCTCAAGGCCACATTGACACTTGATGGCATTGTGCTCCACCTGATCCTTGCCTGTGGAGGAGGTGTAGATGACTCTGTTGTCCAGTTCCTCACCAATTTGCTGATGGAGGAGTATGAAGACAGTGTTCCACAGCCAAGTCAAGAGGCATCAGGCCACAGGCCATTGGCACAGGGGAGACCACACCTTATGATGTTCTGCTACATTCAGTAGGAAGAAAAATATTTCTGCACAAATTTCTAGCTCATGATGAAAGTGGATGACAGTTGTGAATGAATGAACATCTAAGCAGATAAGCACCACCCCTACATTCCTTTACTTGTCCTGGCAGCTTTGTTCTGGCTGTGAACATTATATGCTTCTATCTTCCCCAAAATGTTATCCTGCCAGGGTCTGTCCACTCATCATTCCCTCCCCTCCACATACATATGCTAAGAATGGAAATTGTTGTTAGGCTGCCCAGAAAGGATCAGAAGTGTTCACCTTGTCCTCATTCCCTTACTCTGTGTCATCCTGTGTTATGTTTGGGTATCTCCTGCTAAACGGCCAGTCTTCTGGGGAAGAGTTTAGGCAAAGTCTGTAGCACTGGAAATGCTCTCATATCAGGATTTCCTGAGGCAAGAGCCTTGGGAAACAGGCAAATAAGAAGACATCTTGTTCTCTCAAGTGACTCTGTTCAAGTGAGCTGGGTAGAGGGCTGTCCTAGATTTAGGGTTCCTGGTTACCAGGGTTCCAAGTTCTATTGGGTTACCTCTCCAAGGAAGTGAAGTTACTTCCTGGGATTCTTTACCTCTTCATCCACCTTTGATAAAACCTGACCTAAGTCTTCTCTGGGATTCTGACTCTTTACCCTCCTCTCTCATCTCATTTATGAATCTACAGTTACACCAACAGTCATCTCTGCAGGTATGATGCATTCATTAAAACTTAATATTGAATTAATAGTACTGAATTAAATTAAGTAGGGATATTAAGAACACATATCCTTTCCTTGACATTTATCTTAGTTTTATAGCATAAAACTATAGTTTCTCACCATTAGTATGATAATACCTATATCATTTTGCTAATGCTGCTATATTAAAGGAAAGTGCTATACTATTGCTAGTTTATTACATGTATGGTTATGAATGTATTTCTCATATTATTGTTTGCCCATTCAGGATTTTTGACTGTGTATTTTAATTTTTGTAATCTGTTAAAATGGTTAATTATACTGGTTTTACTTTACATATTATGTATCTTTCATACCAATTTAGGATTACCCTATCTATTGATATATTCACATGTGTTTGCTTTTTTTTTTTTTTTTATTGCAAAATAGCTCTCTTTTTTGGCAATACAAACAAGCCTGGTATCGATTTTCTCTGATATAACCATAGCCACACCAGCTTTAATTAGAAATCTGGATTGCCTTCCCTACCCTTTCTATGACTATCCTCATTCATTTATTTCTCCTATATTCTCTAATTGGAAAATAATACCATTTTTCCTCATGCACAGAACTGTGAGGAAGAGGCAATTTTCATGTCTTCGGTGCTGAGTTGAGTAGCATAGAGGGGGCTTTTAGCAAGTGGAGTGGACAGTTTGTCAGACTGTGCAGGTGTCCTGCTCTCGGGGAGAAAATAGGATTTAGCTCTCATTGCTGATTGAATTGTCAAGGGTAGGTGGATCAGGGTCTGTCCATGAAATGGTATTTTGCCTGATATGATCTTGTAGAATTTGTATTAAAGGAAAAGCTACAGAAACCATCCTGATGGTCTCCCATGTGGAGGTTTCAGGAGAAAAAGTATTTATTTCCATGTATTCTGGCATTCCTTCAGCTCTTGAAAAATGATCAAAAACAGTGCCTACAACTGCAACCAGGACAATCACATTCATCAACCATGTGGGATATAAGCCCCCACTCAATTTAGAGGTGGAGTGGAAATCACCATCACATTGTCCACAGGATGAAGGAATAAAATATGGATTAGAGTGGACTTATGGTATTCTTCTATAGAACTATTTTGACTCTAGCAAGTGAAGAAATTGTATTATTGATGTGGAGACAGTGGCCATGGTAGTTGTTCAGGGCAGGGAGAGGGAAGAAGAGACGTGATGTGGAGGCATTTTTGGGATCTGGAGTTGTCCTAAATGATATTTCAGGGATGGATGCTGGACATTATATATCCTGCCATAACCCACTGAATGTACTGGTGGAGCATGTAAACTACAATGTAAACTATAATCCACGTGAGGCAGCCCTGCTCCAAAATGTATTCACCAAATGCAATGAATGTGCCACAATGATGAAAGAGGTTGTGGATGTGGAAAGAGTGGGGTGGGGTGGGATGTGGGTTATATGGGAACCTCTTATATTTTTAATTTAAATTTTTTGATACCTATATCTTTTTTAAAAAACCAATTAAATTTGAAAAATTCAGAAAAAATGTTGATTTACCACATGATTTGAAGGGGCCATGTCATCAGAAAAAATGATATATTTCCAATTTTAGATTCCTCTAGAATGGGTGATTTGATGCCTAACTCCTAGCCTACTCTCCATAGAAAAGGATGGTTCTGGTAAGGCCGAAAGTGTAGCCCTGTTCTCTTCGAAATCATTTCAGTGAAGCACACTGTAGGCTGTTGAGAGCCACCTCTGGCCCAAGTCACAGACTGGACTACCTGGATAAAGTGAGAATTTTCAGGTCCCACCTTCCTTTGGACATTAGTGCACACTTATACTGAACTCTTTTCCTCTACATATCAAGGATCAACTTTCTTGCAGTTTCCAATATTATACTCATCATTTCATTCTAGGCCCTCACTTGAACTACCTTCAGCATCCACGTTTTTATCAACATTCATCTATAATGAACTACGTATTCTATATAACGGTAGCAACTTTCTTTTCTTCTTTCACCTTTATCTGAACATCTACAGAAATGACTTTAAATCAAATATCTTTACCAACATTCCCTTCAAATCAATCCAAGAATTTCCCACCAAGAAACTCCAAATTCTTCCATCCAATATCCATTAACTGTTTCCAAGCCATTTACATATTTTTACATTTATGTAATAGCGGCACACCCTCTTTCTGGTACTAAAAGTGGCCATTGTTTGCAGGCTACTATGGCAAATGCTGTGCTCCATTCTGCTTAACAAAAACTTTATTAGCTCACAGTTTCAGAGGTTAGATGTCCAAAATCAAGTCAAGAACAAGACCATGCTTTCTTCCTGAATTCTGTAGTATTTTCTTTCTTACTTGCCACAATGCTTGAGTCCCTTGAATTTCAATTCTGCTCCCCAGTCACATGGCATTTTCTCTGTCATTATGAGTTAGTTAACAGCTTACACTGGTTTCTACATTCCCATTCCTCTTGTCATGTCTGAATTCCTCTTTTAATAAGGCTCCCATCGTATCAATCAAAACCTTTCATCATTCATTTTGTCTATGCCTAAGCAAGATCTTAAAAGATTCTATTCTCAAATGATATTAGATCATAAAGGATAATACGCCTTTAAAGGGTCCTATTTAGAAATGAACTCACACCCACAGGAATGTGGATTAAGATTCAGCAGATGCCTTTCCTGACATACGTGATTCAATCTATTGCAGGTATATTTTAAAAATTTTGTCTTATCTCTTGTTTAAAACTCGAATTGCCATCTCTTTAATAGAAATCTGTCTCTGTTTCCTCACATTTCTCATCATCTGCTGAGGGCAGGGCCATGCCTTCCACAAATGAAATCCCAAGACTTGGTGCACAGCAGTGTGCTCAATGAGAGTCCAATGTTTGCTGGAAATACCTTTCCCTTCTCTTTGCCCAAAGTGAGGTCAGCCACAATCACCTAAGAAAAAAGGAGTTTCCTGTTATCTCTGCCATCTAAACTCTTCCCTTGTCTCTTCTTCACATAGAGAGCCCATTCATTCTTTCTTTCATTCACTTTCCAAAACCATCTTCCATATTTGAACAGTGTTTATTCAGAGATACCTTTTTAAAGAATCACTCATGATACATCTGTGAGGCAGTTCGGATAATTATCTCTATTATGTAGATAAATAAACTGAATGAGTCTGAGGCAGAAAATCTTCCCAAGTCCCAGATGAATGAAACCCTGTTACCCTGGATTTGAGGCTATGGTTTTATTTACCTTCTTCTTCTCTTTATTGTGATAGAGGGAAATTGGAAATTCTCATTGAGAAAGAACACTCATGCTGTCAGTGAAGTTCCCAGCAATGATCCCTCCTAATGTGGTCTCATTCCAGGTGAACTGTTCCCAGAGTGTCCGTGAGTCACTGTATTCCTGGGAACACTTGTGCCTGCATGAAGAGAAATAAGGGGGAGCAGGATAAGGTATTGATCACAATTTTGTCACTAGGTATCAACCAGAATCTTTACACAGACCTGGGATCATTCAACTCCCACTTAGTACAAAGCACAGGGAGTGGAGCAGAGAGATGCTTTGTCTTGACCACATCTCGGCCACATATGGGACAAGGTGACAACATGATCTCAGTACATTTGAAATTTCCTACTCCATCCCTGATCATGTGTGACATCTAAATTGATTTTCACACTCACAAAACACTAATTTTATGAGCATATTAGTGGTTGGTAGCCCTAACTAATATTCAGATATTGCCTGATGTCCCTGCCCTTTTCCTTACTGGTTTAATTGAGTATGAGGCCCTATGCCATAATCATACAGAGACAGTGTCCACATTTTAGGAAAGGAGGTATGGTGGATAGTGTAAAGCTGCACATCAAGTATGAAGAATAACTTCCCCCTTGCCCACCATGGGATTCAGAGGCATCGACAGTAGGAGTCCGTAGGATCTCATCAGATATGTACACAGCAAGAGAGAAATAAAAATGTACCCCTTTCCCATGTTAATGCAATGCAGCACACCTGTCCCTGAAGTATCTGTTGAGGAGCCTGCCCCATATATATTATCTTCTTCAGTACCCACTACCAAGGTAGCTGCACTATTTGACACTTCCCTCCTCATCACTGTCAAATGTAATGTCCCTCCTTCATTAGGCTCAGTTGTGACTATTCTACATGGGTTGTTCACTCTATTTTCTCTGTGCCTGCAGTTGTCCTATGCAGAGTACAGCTTGTGGACTTGGGAACTTATTGGAGGCAGCCTGGGAGTTCCTCGGAGCATCACTTGCAATGCCCTTCGATTCATGTTTTCTGAACTGTGTCTGTCAGTCTCTACAGAAAAAGGGGAGTAGCTTTTTTGAGTCAACCAAATAAAATTATTTAAATTATGCTCCATCAATTTCAGAAAGATTCACAATATCTAGGGGCAACCCTATGCACACAATCTCTCTTGAAATGACCAACATGAAAATTGAGGAGACAACCATGTACTTCTGTGTGAGAAACACAGAGAGGGAATATCTGGGTGAGACCAGACACAAACTCCCCTGCAGTGCATGGGAGGGGAGCTGCAGAGGGCTCTGCATCACCAGGGGGTATTCAGAGCCCAGTGCAAGAACAAGAAGAGAAAGAGTCTTAAGTCTCCTTTAGATAGTTTTGTTTAGTAAGCCAACTCAATTTAACTGCATTGAGGTGGGAATTTAGTACAAAGAGCAAAGATTCATATTCTTGAAATAGAGTAATATTTTCAATCTACAACTCTTTCAGTCTTACAGTAAAGGTTATTATGGTTGGTATAATCCTGAGAATTGTTTTATTTGAGAAAAAGCATTTCTTATCAATAGATGGGTTATGACAAGTAAATGAGGTTCCTTAACTCTGCCAAGGTCTTGGCGAACACTTCACCAACATGACCAGTCCAGTCAATAATGGTTGCCTTGATTATACTTCAACAAAAATTTACACTTCTATTCAGTGTCTCAACAGAGGCTCTACTACCTTCCTAATTAGCTAACCAGACATGGGTCAATGTTTTTGGGCTTGACTTTTCCTTCCAACTGCAATTTCATTAAAGCTTTTGTCAAATAGCTGCATGTTCCTGTATTTCCCGGGGGCTGGCTGGGGTGTGTTATAAAATGAAGTAATGTCATCATGTTTTTCCACTTTCTTAAGCAAATGGCCAAGTTTTTCAAGTTGATGAAATGCTCTGTCACCAAGTTATCTAGATGTATTATGTCTTGAAATTCTAGCTCAGGGTTGTAACCAGTGCAATGGTTACAACCATTAGTTACTGCATGAAGACCTGTCTGTACTTTGACTGTTCAATATTTTCCAAAATATCTTCATCAAGAAGAGAGAAGTTCATCTCATATGTGGTCATATTTGGAAGGGTTGGTTGCTGTGGCAAATGCTTTCCAAATACAGTGAAAGCATTGGACATGCACTTCAGCATCTGCCACACTCAGTCATAGAATCCAACAGGAGTTCTATTCAAAGGCCAATTGATTTTACATCAGTTCAGCCAACATCTTCCATTCTGTTAAGCTAGAGGATATCCAATAAAACCTGTTTACCTTCACTAGTGACAGCTAATATACCTCTATGGCTGTCTTTTCTCTGTCACAGATCTTATAGTCCATTGCCTGGATGTTCAACCCAAATTGCATTTAATTCAGCATACCATTAAATACCTATATGGATGACCAGTTCTGGCTGGATGACCACTTCCCTAATATCATAGGTATTATTACACTTACAATAGATAGTACTTAATCCCTCTTGAAAATAAAGAATTAGAGATAACGTCTTCATGTCCAGAGGCACCCAGAAGTACCTTTTTGCCCTGCACTAATACATTTGTGAGGGATGGAGCCATGCTGCCCACATCATTGTTTAAAAGAATTGCTGCATGGTACATGACAATCCAAAGCTTTTTGGTGCCAGGTCTTCTATATACTCTCCGAATGTGAGCAGAAATGGTACATTCCTTTGTGATGAAATTGGTGTCTTCTCTTTTGAGCAAGTTATTGCAAGTATGGTTTTGCTATCAGTCTCCTGCAGTTGTTCAGTTTTTAAATACTTTTGTAGGTGGGTTTGCTTTTTACATTTAGTAGTGGTGATATCTGGCTGCTCTTCTAGTTCAGGATCATTGGGGGTTCTGATTTGTCTTTTGATTTTTGAATATATATGAGGTTCTAGATGCTTCAGACTCTTAAATCCTGGAAGTTTGTCCATATCCCTGATTCTTAAAAAGTCAAGTAATATCTTGATCTACACATCCAGATATTATTGTCTGTAGACAATGAACATGAACTTTGACTACTACAACCATTCCTTTTTTAAAGACTGACAGCATTTCTAATACGGGGTTGGAACAGCAACCTCTTATATTGTCTTCCTAAATGAGAAGAAGGAAAAGTAGATGACCATACATTTTCCAAGATTGCTAATGAACTCTAGGGCATTATTTATATCATCCATCAGCAGTAAAACATCCTGAGACACCTAGGCCAAAGTTGATGGAATAACAAATCACAGTCCTTCCTAGAATGCAATAAATCTCGTATATACTGGGGCAGTCAATAGGCCTTTCTGGCCTTCTGGATAGTTCTAAAATTTCATTGATACATAGGCGGAAGTAAGCTTTCATGTGCTCATACCATATTTGAATATGGTGTTCCTGTTATGGAAATTGAGTCTGAATAACAAATGTGTTGAGTAAAACTTGAAAGTGTTGGTTTTCTGCTACAAGTTCTACATGAATTACAAAATCATTTTTCATTGGGTCCTAATTGAAAAACCTCACTTTAATGGCTAACATTTTACTGGTTTTGTAGAAGAGCATATTGGTGGACCAGATCAATGTCTTTGGGACCCATTAATTCATTTACCAATAGTTTTGCAATGCTATAATGAGCTTGTTGCCAAAGAAAGTTTTTTCCAGCATTGTCACCTTTACGAGGAAATCACATTTGATTTTGTAGGTTTCATTTTTCATATTTTACAAAGTCAGGTGACACATAATAATACATTAGTACTACAGGATATCCTTCTGTGGTCTGATGAAGTACTGGAGTTAGAAGATTCTGATATTCCTCTATTTGTCTAAGATCTCTAAAACTCCAGCAATCATCATGAAAAGAAAAAATATGGGAAATTTGCATACATTGCCAACAAACAACTTAATTTCATCTGGGTCGTAGTAGCATCTATTGGGATCTTCCAATGATGTGCTATACCCAGCTCCAAGAACCACTTAAATTCACATTTTTCTTTTAATTTTCTAATCTCTTTATCAAATATCTGCATCAAATATCTGCAAATATCATCTAGGACAAATGCAGGATAACTGATGTAGAGGAGGAGGACAGCATCTGTGTTGGAAGACATTGATTCTCTGGGTAAAGTGTGAGAATTTCTGTACATCTGACTTCATTCTCATTAATGAGTGAAAATATAAAATGTGAAATGTCAAAGAACTATCTACATATTCATCTCCCTCATTTCTTTTCCAGACTTACCCAAGGCTCAGCATAGCACTTTTCAAGATTAAGCATTTACAACTTTTAAGAACTGCTAGAAAACTAAGATGTTTAAATTGTCCTGTCATTTATCTGGTCCAGGAATATGCCCCACTACAAAACCAATATAATGTTAGCCATTAACGTGAGGTTTTCCAATTAGGACCCAATGAAAAATGATTTTGTAATTCATGTAGAACTTGTAGCAGAAAGCCCACAACTTCAAGTCTTTCTCAACACAGATGTTATTCAAACTCAATTTAACTTAAGTCTAATCCCTAGAGTAATATTCAGCACCATGTGCCAAAAAATAAGATAAATAACTTTGAAGCATATTCTAAAAGTGTCTGGACTATAATTTACATCTTTACTACAATTGTCATAAACTTAAATGACCAAATATTGGCTGAGTCAGGGGATCCTGTTGGTGAACATTCTCAGATCTTAGGGTGCCCATATATGTACTCTCTGAAAACAGCATCATCATTGGAGGAATATCAGAATGGGTCTAGCCTTTAGAGGGTGTTCAGGACACTGGACACAAGCAGAGGGAAACTAGGGAAGGACTTCCTGTCAGGGTCTGAGGCTTCTCCCTGCCTCATGATACAGCCATCCAGGGTAACCATTTTTTAAAAATTATTTTTAGATTTAGTTTTCTTTTTCCCTCCCCTCCTCCCCCCCTCCCCCACCCCACTGTTTTTGTTGCCTGTGTCCATTGGCTGTGTGATCTTCTGTATCTATTTCTTTCTTTGTAGTCTCTTCTTTTCTCTCTCCTCTAGGATGTCCAAGGATTGAATCCTGGGAACCTCTGATGTGGAGAGAGTTTCCCTGTCAATTGCTTTACCTCAGTTCCTGGTTTCTGCTGCATTTCACCTTGACTGTCCGCTTCATCTCTCTTCTATAGCATCATCATCTTGCTGCATGACTCACTTGTGCAGGCAATGGATCACCATGGGGGCACTCATGTGGGTACTTGACTCACCAAACCGGCACATGGCTTCCCATGCTGCACTTGAATGGGGGCTTGGCTAACCATGTGGACACTGATTCAGCATGTGGGCACTCAGGTGGGAACTCAGCTCACCATGTGAACACTCGTGTGGGCCCGCGACTCATCATGTGGCCACTTGGCTCACCATGCAGGCACTCATGTGGGCGCTCAGCTCAACACATGGGAACTCAGCTTATCACATGGGCACTGGTCACCACAAGGCACACTTTCTCTTCTTTTCCACCAGGATGCCCCAGGGATTTAACCCAGAGAGCCCTTATCACATGAACCACATCTGCTTCCCTCTTTTTGCAACTTTTATGATATCATCATATGTTTGGCTTTATGGAGAAAGTAATATCTTTGCTACTCAAACTTGCAAGGTAGATTCACATGCTTTCCCTTAGAAGACTGGTTTGGAAAAGGTCTCAACTAAGCAGCAGTAAGAGTTAATAACATTCCATGGATATTCTTCCATTACATTTTCCCTACTAACATACCAATCACAATAAGTAAACATATCAGTACATCAACAACATGTTAATCACAGCAATGAAAACTAAATTGTTTTAAATCGCTGTCCTTGAGTTTACAATACACATTTTTTTAAAAAGATTTATTTATTTATTTAATCCCCCCCCCCCCCGGTTGTTTATTTAATCCCCCCCCCCCCCCCCCGTTGTCTGTTCTCGGTGTCTATTTGCTGCGTCTTGTTTCTTTCTCCGCTTCTGTTGTCTTCAGCAGCATGGGAAGTGTGGGCGGCGCCATTCCTGGGCAGGCTGCACTTTCTTTGGGCGCTGGGCGGCTCTCCTTACGGGGCGCACTCCTTGCGCGTGGGCTCCCCTACGCGGGGGACACCCCTGCATGGCATGGCACTCCATGTGCGCATCAGCACTGCGCATGGGCCAGCTCCACACGGGTCAAGGAGGCCCGGGGTTTGAACCGCGGACCTCCCATGTGGTAGACGGACGCCCTAACCACTGGGCCAAGTCCATTTCCCACAATACATATTTTTAATTAGTCTGAGTTACCTTCACATAATACTATCCCGCTTTATGTCTGCTGCAGGTAATGTATAAGAAAATATTTTCAATTCTTTCCTTCTCTCCCTTGCAAGATTACTGTCATTCATTTCACATAACTGTATACTGTAGTCAGTGAATTATTATTGTCACTGCTTTACAAAATTAACTGTTAAAACATTTAAGAATATGAAAAATAAAATATTTTATTTCAACTTCATTATTCCAACTTAATGTTCTGTCTTTCATAAAGAAAATGAAATTTTCTGATCTACACATTTTACTTTCTCCCTAATAAACTCTTACACTTTTCTTTTAGGACATGCCAGTTAGCAATAGAATCTTTTTTTAAAGGAAAATATTATCCTTCATATTTGAAGTATTCTTTCTTTGAATATAGAATTTTAAAGTATAGTGTTTGAATTTTAACACATATTGCAAGTAACTATAACTTTTTGTTAAAATTTTCCTTTGTTTTTAAAGAAGATCTAGATTATGTATATATTACATTGAAAATATAGTAGATTCCTATATACCCCATCTCCTCCCTCTCCCATAATTTCCCCCTTTAACAGCATCTTCATAGTGTGATGCATTTGATACAATTGAAGAACAAATGTTGAAGCATCGTTACTACCCATGTTTAGTTTAATCATGTTTTACACTTTTAACTGCACAATTTTATAGGTTTTGACAAAATAGATAATGACCTGTATCTATCTCTGCAATATCATACAAAAAAATTCCAATATTCCCAGATACCCCATACTACGCCTACTCTAACTTCTCCCTACCCACCAAACCTCTGGTGACCACTGTCTTTATATCAATGCTAAAAAGTTCTTCCATTACTAGAATACCAATGAGTCTACTTTGGTCAATAGTTGCATTCCATCCTTATGTTTGTTCATTTCCCAATCTTGAGAATTGAGGATGGTGATGCCCACTCTGCTACCAACTGAGAGAGGGCATAGATCCCATGGTGCATGTGGATGGAACTGACTTCTTGCAGTTGGAGATGCTCTGTGTTTTGGAAGGGCATTATCCCTATTCATCGTTTCACTAGTTTCTTTAATGAGCTCTAAAAACTTGACAGTAGGTATTGCAATTCTGGTGAGATTCAGGGCTCAACAAGACCCCAAAGTTTTAAATTTCTGAGATATATGTTTAATGGCTATAGTGCTAATTACAGGTTCAAATATATAATGGCCTGTATCTGTCTTTGCAATGTCTGACCAATGTTCTTTTGCTAACTATATGCAGATATGTACATGTGCAGTCACTCCGTCTCTCTGTTTCTTCTCTCACACATAGACACACATACAAATTGCTCAATTTCAAATAGACAAAAAATGTATGAAGATATCCACAACAAAAACACATTTAATATTTTTTTTGAAAATAATGATTCAAAAGAAGTCTTGAGGAGATGTCATATTTAGAAGACAGATGAAGGTCAATGGAGACTGTGAAGAGAACAGTTCTAATTATTACTTTAAAAGGTAAAGTTACAGAATTACATTCAAGCGCATAAGATAAAGCACTGCTTTATAGTTAGGTGATAGAGGAAAAGGAAATGGATTTAAGCATAATTTGAATTGGGGCAAGGATCAATCTCTGCTAAATGCTTCTATTACTTGAAGATCTTGAATCACATTGATTTTATTTTTCCCCCTATAATCTCTTCATTGAAACCACAAACAAGTCTTCCCACAGACTAAGTAATAGTTACCATTTTGTTAGGACTCAAAATTTCAATCGAATAGCCATCAGGATCTGGAATAAATGCCAGGCCTTCCACTTTACCATCATCTGGTTTTTTCACAAATTTTACCACCAGTTCTTCAAGTCTTTTACAAGCACCATGTACATCAGGAGCAACAATACTAATATGACCAAATCCCTAAGGATCTGAATCACGAGTCAGCTCGAGAGTAACTTTTCTGAGAATGCACAGGCTACTCTAATTTTAATCTTTTGGGATGCCAAAGACACACACACACACGCACACACACACACACACACATTCTAAATCATCATCCAATATATTATCCTATTTCTCTCAGAGCCAGAACTCACAGGCCCATAAATCTAAGTGTGAAAATAGGAGATACACTAATAATTGGCCACTAGTAATCTACTAGTGAAATGTTTTCTCTTGTCTCTGTGACCTTAAGCTCTGCTGGTCTAGACTTCTTAATTCCATAGGGAAGAATATTTCCCCTAAGAAATGTAGCAATGATTACACTGAACTGGAAATTAAGACTGTTATCGGGCACAATTTGGTTCATAATTCTGCCAAATTAACATCAAAAAGGGACTTACTGTACTGCCTTGAGTAATTGATTCTGATTACCAGGGTGACTTTGGGCTGCTTTTTTATACTAGAAATAAGTAGGAGGATGTCTTGAATACATGTGTTCAGATCGTGTGTCTCTTAGTACCACCATGTTCTGTGGTGAAAAATAATGAAAAACAACCCAATTAAAGAGGACTACTAAATGTCTCATTCCATTAAGTGACGGGGTTTTAGGTCACTTTACTGGGTCCATAACCACAATAACCTAAGGATATTGCTGAGGCCAAAGGGAATGGGCAGTGAGACATGGTAGTACTAAACACCAACTGCAAACATATGTCACGTCAAAGCAATGGGTATTAAAAATGTTAGTATATATTATTTAATATGTTGTGGATATGCTTTTTGTGAGTGAGTTCTTATATCTTTGTTTTCATATCATTCTTTTCCTTATCATATAGTATATGCTATATAAATTTCATTTCACAGTATTTTAAGATAAAATCATCAAGTTTAAGGGTGCATATCACCCAAGATTTTGAATCCTCTTCTGGGGCATGGGTTAGTGTATCATTGGCTATATGCAAAAGAGTTATATCATGTTAAGAGTAAGTTTGACATTGCTATTGTCTTGTTTGGAAGTTATGTTTTATGTAGATGCATCTGTATTCAAATTTGACAAAAGATAACCTGTGCTTGTGAATTTTAGATGCTGACTTGGATAGGTTCTGGTGCTCAATTGTTTATTCAAACCCTGGCCAAGATATTGCTGTGGTGATATATTGTAATCGTGATTATGTTCTACAAACTGTTTACTTTAAGTATATTACTCCTTCAAAACATAATCAATAAATGCAACAAATAAACAAACAATACTATATTTTCCAGAGGTAGAAGACATTCTCCATCAAGTCTAAAACCTCTCCTCTCTTTCCTTAAATTTATTTTTAATTGTATATTTTTAAAGATACATAGATCACAAAAAATGTTACATTAGAAAATATAAGAGGTTCCCATATACCCCACACCCCACTCATCCCACATCAACAACCTCTTTCATCATTGTGGCACATTCATTGCATTTTTTTTCCTATTCTTAATTTTCTTTTAAATGACACATTCAAAATATATGAGGTCCACATATACCCACCCCCCAACCCCACTCCTTCGACATCAACAACCTCTTCCACCATCATGGCACATTCACTGCACCTGGTGAATACATTTTGGAACACTCCTGCACCACATGGACAGTGGCCTACATTGTAGTCTACACTCTCCCCCATTCCACCCAGTGGGCCATGGCAGGACACCCAATGTCCAGCACCTGTCCCTGTAACACCCCCCAGGACAATTCCAAATCCCCAAAACGCACCCACATCATATCTCTTCTTCCCTCTCCCTATCATCAGCAGCTACATGGCCACTTTCTCCACATCAATATTACAATTTCTTCCCTTACTAATCACCATAGTCCCTCAGCAAAACACATTTGGCAGCACAGCTGCACCATATGGATAATAGTTTACATTGTAGTTTACACTCTCCCCCAGTACATTCAGTGGATTATTTTCAGTCTGCTGACTTCCCTAAGAAATTTGAAACCAAGGGTTCAATATCATTCTTAATATAGTTTGTCCACCCTACAGTATTCAGCTTTCCATATGGAATTTAGACTTGCAATCACAGTCACTTATACCATTTGCTTAAATTACACATCTTTCTTTTATATAACTGGGCATATATTTTTTCTTTCTGTTTCTCTGGAGATCACTCACTAATAGACATATCCACACATTGATATGGTTATTACCAATATTTGATGATTCCTTGCAGTGAAACTAAAACCTATGTTTAAATCCCCAAAAGATTTCCTACAAGAAAATCCTTCTGAAATTCCCATGTATACCTTCACACCAACCCAGGCAGTTCTGTCTCTACTCACATTCAAGGAAGAGAAATACATAGGAAATTAGGGTTGCTCATATAGATTCAATTCTACTTTGCCTCTTCCAATATCAGGTGGCCTCTTTTCCCTGGGAGTACTGGGAGATTTCCCATTGGTCACCATGAAAAGTGTATTCAGTTTATATGCCTATTGGTGATTTTCATTTTTCTGTTTCAACAACAAGCAATATGGCTGATCACGTGGAGATTAAAGTCCCCCACTCATGCACTGTTAGGTCCGTAGCTAAGGAATGAGAATCCCTGGCACTTAGTGCTCCTGGGCAGGACAGTTTGTGAATGTTGTGAAAGATTTGACTTATATCCATCTCTAGTGGGATAAGTCACTTCCCTCTATGCTGATCACAGAGTCACATATTGAATAGACCCTGTGAGGGAAAGAAATATGTAGGTTCAAAACAATCTTATTTTTTTTCATGAAGGATGTTCTTGTGGAAGTTCTAATTGCAATCTGCTCACATAGCAGCCACCAAATTACAGCAAAAATGATCATTCTGTGGAGTTTCCTATTGTCTGTAGAGCATTACTATTGTGCATAAAGTGCCATTTGCCATGAGCCTTCTGTAATAAAGAGTTATAGACAATGAAATACATATTTTCTCGTGAAAACATTACAGTAAACATATAATCTACCTTTACAAAGTACTCTGTGATTGTCTCTTTATCTTGTCTCCTGGTTTTCACATGTCATAGTGTCACTTATTTTATCAAGGACAAGTGTCAAGAACTGAAAAAGAAATTGATAAAACGTAAGCTTATTCTGAAGGTAAACTGATAAACTGCTTTCAGAGGAAACACATGCAAAATGTTCTTTTGGTTTAAAATTGGTCAACAAGATAAAAATTGCACACACATGTAAAAATGGATGCAATAATATTACATAATATGAAAAAATAGAATGGCCATCAAGAATTTTAAATGAAAATGCAATAGTGCTTTTATTATTTTATTTTTTTGTTTTAAATTTTATTAAGAATCTAAGGCCAAACAAAGAGACTTAAAATGCAAAATTCTATTTCTACTTCTAAACAAACATGAAACCTACATCAAGAGGTAAAAATCAGAATTTACTAATATTTATGAGTAAGGAAGAATGACTAAAATGCATTCACAATAATTATTTTTTTACTAGCCTCTGATTTGCAAATCTTTCCTTCCTTCTTTACCTGGAGTAATACACAGAATTTCTTCCTCGTCAACATTTTGCAACTAGGAGCTTTAATTTCAGAGAAGCTTTTTTCTTTCAACATAGTTCATTTGTTCCTTCAGGAAATATGTATGTACCTGCCTTTTGGGCTTTGATGATGTGAGGAACAAAGATGAGTCTATCAGAGATCCTGTCTTAAGATGATTAGGGGAGAAAAAATACCAATAAATAATCAATAAATATAATATTACTTAAGTTTATAAATTGATACAGTATGAGAAGTATAGATAAAATACAAAGGTAGGGGCATTCCAAGGAAGCACAGTGTAGCAGTTTGATATTATTGATGAATTCCAAAAATAAATATTGGATTATGTTTGTAAATTGATGTTTTCCTCTGGGCATATTAGATTATACTGGATCCATAGGTTTACTTGATTAATAATTACTGAAAACTCTTGTGCCAGTAGGACTTTGAGTCCCTGCCCTTTGGTGGGTGGGGACTCACAGATAAAAGGCATGGAGAGGAACAGAGTTAAAAGTTTTTGATGTTGGAGTTTTGTTGTGGGAGTTTGAGGCTGAATCCTTAAGCTGGAGCCCAGGAATTAAGCTCACAGGGGAAAGAGTAGTAAGACCCTGAAAGGGACGAACCCAGGAAGCCTGAAACCTCACAGACATTGGCAGCCATCCTGCTCTAATGCGTGAAAATAGACTTTGGTGAGGGAAGTAACTTATACTTTCTGGCCTGGTATCTGTAAGCTCCTACCCAAATAAAAACCATTTATAAAAACCAACCCATTTTTGGTATTTTGTATCAGCACCCCTTTGGCTGACAAATACAGAGGGACTATATTCAGTAACAGGAATTGGGGAATGCTTAAAAGGACAGCATTTGGACTGATTACGGACTCTTCTTTCCTCATAAAGGCTTCAAAATGGGCCCAATTAAATGATTGTTTTGTAAGTGATCAACACGGTATATGTTTTTCAGTCTTTATTTGTTTAATGTTACATTAAAAAAATATATGAGGTCCACATATACCCCCCTCCTCACTCCTCCCACATCGACAACTACTTTCATCATTGTAGCACATACATTTGGCCAATAAAATTAAAATTAACTTATATTTGTAAAAGAAACAGTAATAACTTAAAGAAAGGAAGAGAATCTTTTCAGCAAATGATGCTACATTAAATTCAAGTAAATTAGTAAATTAGACACTTACCTTTCGCAAAACTTAATGCAAAATGATTTAAATATCTATATGAAAAGCACAGAAATATGAAACTTGTACAGATAACATATGTGAAAGTCCAGGGGTCTAGGGCATAGGCAAAGAACTTTTATTTACAACACCATAGGAACAATTTATGAAAAAGTGATAGCATGTATTTTATTGAAAGTAATTTCTTTTCTTTACTGAAGACTATGTAAAGGGAATGAAAAGTTAAGGCACACACTAAAAGAAAATTCTTGCACAGCTCTACCTGACAAAGGACTTTTATAGAAAATATAGCAACACAACCAATCCTTTTAAATCATGGAAAAACTCTGTACAGGCACCTCATCAAAGAACGTAAGAACAGGTGAAAAATAATATGAAAGGGAAATTAGAGGGGAAGGGTCGAGCAATTGGTCACCCCCCGCCCTTTTCTTCTGAAGATTGAGAAACTTGGAGAGGTCTTATCTTCTGAGTGGAGCTGGACTCATCAGCAACTATTCCATCAGATTTGACCTCAGGAAGCTCCAGCATAAGTGCCAGAAGTCACAGCATTTTGTCCACCCAGATTTCTCCAGCCAGAGGTCTCAGCCTGAAAAGGACTTCTCAGAGCAGCATTCAGTCTGAGCAATGATGCCTGTAGGACTCTTCTAGCTGCCCTGAGCAGGGGAATATACCGTGGAAGCTAAAGTTCTGTGAAACAGAGACTTGAGAAGATCATATTATGAAAAGGACAGCAAATTTCTCATAGAAATAATGGAAATCCATGAAAAATAATGGAAATCAATGAAAAACAGAAGCTCAAATAAATTGACTACATTGAGAGAGATGTTTGTGTTGTGCCACAGTGTTATCATACAGTGGCTTCATCCTGAGAATAAGGCAGTGAACAAGAAAGACATGGCCCAGGCCTTCGTGGAGGTTATACATTAGAGTTCCACTTGTCCAAAATGGAATTAATGCAGTTCCTTCTCACCATTCACCAGGATTAATTCCTAAAGTTCCTCCCTCACCATTACCTGCTGAGGTCTGACTAAACAGGAAGAATATACTAAAAATGTAAGCAAACTTTCCAACAGAATGCATTTGAAAAAGCCAAGGAAATTTTTACAAAGATTAAATATTTTAACTATAGAAGATCAAGTTAAAGAAGATTTCACTCTTATGGTGGAGAATTTAATAGTTTCATATGTAAAGTTCTCCTATAGTTTTTTAAAAAAGGAATATGAAAAGAGGCTTAGCATCATTCGTCATGTGGGAATTGTGAAATAAAACAACAAGATACCATTGCTCAAGTGTTAGAAAGGCTAAAATTATCTGAAAAAAATTTTAAATTAATTCAAATAATTAAGCAGATTTCTCATAGAAATAATGGAAACGATTATTTCTACCATGTGCTGGTAAGGTGAGGACAACAACATTGCTGGTGGAATCAAAGGGGCACAGCCATGTTGGAACACACTTTGACAGTTTCTTACAAAGCTAAATGTAACCTTACTAGAGAAACCAGCAAATGTGCTCCTATGTATTTACCCAACTGATTTTAAAATAAAATACCACAAAAAACCTACATATGAATGATCATACATTTTTCATTCATTATCATGAAAAACTGAAAGCAACAAAGATGCCCCTCAACACCTGCATCGATAAATGAATATGGTACAACCATAGGTTGGAATGTTATTATTGTTTCTTTCCTTTGAAGTCTCATTTTGCTCAATATTATCTGAAATTATCTCAACTTAATCCTGCAAAGTTTTACTCAGATTTCCAATATTATTTAATATATCCAAGTGCATTCTCTTTCCTATCTGCACTTTTCTTTTATAGCATTCTTTTCTATTTCTGGACAGGAGGTTAGTTTTATTTCGCTTTCTTAGTCTTTTTTTCAATAACGTCAAAATTTAATTTATTTTAATAATTCATTATGAGATTTCACTCCATACATTCCTGTACTTCCAGGTTATTTCCTATCCAAGTATTTGTTTGCTTATCCTTGCATTTATCTGTATTTTGTTTTGCATATTTCCTCAAAATTTGTAATAATGTTAGTGCTTCATAATTAGAAAAATATCAGAAAGAAAAGAAATAGAGAGCCAGTATATGTCATCAAGATTTTGTATTTTTGGAAATATTTGGAAGGAAACTGCATTTAACCATATTATTTTTATACACCTCATATTGGTCAGTTTTAACAAAAATACATTTTATCACTTCATGCTAGGCAACATTAAGAATGGCTGATATTCCCAGGAAATTTCTATATTGAAAACCGACTGGATATCTCACTGTCCAGGTTGTGGAAATTCTGGTAGCCCTCCTCTCTCGTTGCACATTGCCTCTAAGTTCACAAAGGTTCATGTCCCTGAGCACAGAAGAAATGCCACCCAAATCATGTAAAAAGGAAATTCCCATTACACTGATAGACTAAATAGGACAAAAATTCTTTTTGTGGGGTAGAGACAAGTACTGTTTGATTTAGGATCAAATATCAATTGTTTTTCAAAGACTTAGGTTCTGCAAAATAGAGATCCACCTTCTTCCACATCATCTTTCCTCATGTTCTCATGTACACTTAAGACCACTTTCTCCATTTACATCAGGGCAGAGGACAACTCTTGGGTCTGAGAAGCCAGTTAATGGTGCCATCAGCTCAGATCCTGGAGGCTGAATTCACAGACAGGGATCTGGTCTGAGCCACCTGTCATTGTTCCTTCTTGGAAAGGCAGGTGGGGAGTGTCTGAAGGGAACGGGAGGCGAGGACTCCTGCTCATATGAGCAGAACTCCTCCAACCATTGTGTGTTGGGCTCAAGATCCAGGGAACGGTGAGAAGCCCTTGCTCTGTGCAGACAAAGCAGGCACTCTGAGAGCAGAGCAGGGCAGGGAAAGTGTCTGATTGGAGTGCCCCTGCTAAGCATTTTCTCCATCCATATACTCTTGCTCTGTGCCCACTTGTTGATTGAACTGGCCTTGCCTCTCCTTGCAGGGGCTGAATTCTTGGACCTTTAAAATCTGAGAACTGCTTTGCTCTACTCTCTATCCTTGACTCCCACCCTAAGCTTAGATGCAGAATCTTTACAGTTATGACACATTATTCCATGGTGGGCCTCCTTCTAAGACATTAACAGAGATGAGTTAGTTTTCTTATATCAATGCTTAAAAATGATTTCTAACATTATTCCCTTCTCTGATTGGAGACCCTGGGGAAAGGGTGACCAGTAACCTGGCTGAAAAAGACATAGGTGTTGTGCTGTGAAGACTCTATGTCATAGACCCCAAACACCATCCTGTGGGGTGAGAGCAGCTCTCTGTGCACAGACTGCAGAACCCCTCACTAGAGGCACAGATCTAGAGGATGTCATGGGCAGGGCTGGAGCCATGTATAGATGGGCCAGGCTGGGTCATCCCCCACCCAGCACAGGTGCACCTTGAAACCCAGTGACTGTCACCAGCTCAGCCTCTTGTATCCACAGAGACCCTCAATGCAAATAACCCTGGGGCCTCACAGTAGAAATCCCCATCACAGGTTGGGCCTGTGTGGTCGCTCTTCCTCCTCCAGACAGCCATGCAGATGCTGGGACTCCTCCTCTGCCTGCTGGCAGCTCCCCTGGGTAAGGGTCTTGGGGTTCAGGAGTTCAGAGGGGCTTGATTGTGGGGTAGGACAGACTCACAATGACTCTCCTTTTCCCCAGGTGTCCTGTCTGAGCTCACCCTGAAGGAGTCAGGCCCAGGGCTGGTGAAGCCCTCGCAGACACACTCCCTCACCTGCTCTGTCTCTGGGGGCTCTGTCACCAGCAGTTACTGCTGGCATTGGATCCGCCAGAGTCCTGGAAAGGGGCTGGAGTGGATGGGGTGGTGGCGTGGTAGCACAGGGTACAACCCAGCTTTCCAAGGCCGCATCTCCATCACTGCTGACACTTCCAAGAACGAGTACTCTCTGCAGCTGACCTCCCTGAGGACTGAGGACACCGCCAAGTATTACTGTGCAAGAAGCACAGTGAGGGGAAGTCAGTGTGAGCCCAGACAAAAACCTCCCCTGCAGGAAGGGGATGGACTGCAGGGGGTGCTCAGCACCAACGACAAGACTCAGCCCCAGGAGCAGGTGCAGGGAGGGGGAAGGTCTCCTGTCAGTATCTGCAGCTTCCTTTCCCCTGAGTCTATTTCCCAAAGGATTGCCTGGATTCCCCTTCATCAGTCCCCAGTGCAATGCCAGGGAGATTCAGAAACTGCATTTACTTCACTTCTAGAGGGAAATGAGGTCACTGCCCCTGCATCTACTTCCCCTTTTTTTAGTGTTTGACTTAGCTCCCAGTGTGACCTTTTGTAGCTTATTTGAACTAGTATGTTAAGTACCTCATGAAACCCAGTTTCTGAATTGTAAATATTAAATCTAATTTAGGGAAAGAATGAGTAGTTAATCATTTTTTTCTTTGAAAAATAGATTTCATTTAAAAATTTTTATTATTACTTTAAAAGAAACTTTAGATCACATAAACATTACACAAATGTAGGGGTTTCTATTTTATTTTTATTTTTAAATAAATGTTGCAAAAAATTTCGGTGATTCCCATATGCCACACCCCCTCCCCTCCCACGTTTTCCAACACTAACAACATTTTCATTAGTGTGGTATACTTGTTACAAGTTAGGAACACATATTAAAGCATTGCTGCTAACCATTGACTATAGTTTACTTTATAGTTTATCCTGCACAATTTTGTAGGTTATAACAAAATATACCTTGGCCTGTATCCATCACTGCAATGACAACTCCAAAGTCCCATAAATGTTCCCATATTACATATGTTCTTCCTTCTCCCTCCCCTCAGAACATCTTGTGTCCACTGACTTTATATCAAAGGTAAGAGTTCTTCCATTTCTGGAGTAATAAGTTTATAATAGAATAATAATAAGTCTACTTTAGTCTATTATTCATTCCCTAACCCAGGGAATTTTGAGATGATGATGCACACTCTGTTTCTAATTGAGAGGGAACTTAGGTCTCAATAACAGATATGGGGACCATCTGTTCCATTGGCTGGGCATTGTCCATCCTCATCTCCTTGTTAGTTGTCCTGGGAAAGTCCAATCAACTGGAGAGTAGGTGTTGCAACGTTGCTTAGATTCAGGACTCAACCAACTTCTCTATGCCCAGGTAGAGAGATGGGGAGTTAGGGGATGGCTCAGGCAAGGCCACACTGTGGGTGGTCCAAGGGTGAGGATGGAGGAGATGCCAGGACATGTAGGTAGGGGTGAGGATGTGATCTAGGGTGGATTTGGGACTGGAGGTGCACAGTAGTATGTCCCTGCATGGCCTTGTATGTTCCTCATGCTTTGTACATGGAGAACATAGGCAAGCTGAGCTCAGTGGAGCATTCAAAACCAGCGTTGTCTTGGCAGTAGGAGCTTAGTCCCCCAGACAGAGGCCAAGTAAAGGGGCTGGGGGATGTGGTCTTCTCTTGTTTCCTGTGCCTGGCAGCATCTGTCTAGAGGAGTGGGAAGGGACAGCTGGATTCTGAAGATGAGTGCCAGAGCTGGGTGATGAGGACGGTACCCTGGGCCAGGTAATCCCAGTGGGCAACAGACCTACAAATATTCTAGGAAACTGGTTTGAATGGGAAGTCTTTGATGATGGAACAAACTTCAAAGGCAATGAGAGAGCCTCCCTGCCTCTGACAACAGAGTGACTGCCCAGGTTGGCTGAGGATACCAGCCTGGCACAGGGTGGGATTGTGAGGAGGGCACTGATAAGCCAGGCTGAGGAAGCTCCTGGTTTAGGAGGCAGGGCAGTGCTGCCCTTGCTCCAGAGGCTTCAGGGCAAGCAAGGCATATCCTCATGCTGGTGGCAGTGGTGGGGAGAGGAGGGAGATGAGCAAAACAGTCCCCACTGAGGCATCAGTGGTATCCAGAGGTGACAGTCATGAGCAGGTGTCTGAGGAAAGAGGATGGCCCTCTGGACACTCATATGTCTCCTCAGTGCTAAAGGCCACACCCCATCATGACTTTGGGGATTTAGGCTTCACTGGGCACAGCCTTGTATGGAAAGAGGAGGGAGGAGAAGAATGTGTCTGTTTTGTTCTAATCTCTTCTGATCTCCTCTTCCCTAAGACTCCTCAGGCAGGAGCAAAGAAATGTGATGGACATAGCAAAAGTGTTTTCTGCTTCCTCAGGCCAATGCCCATAGCTCAGCTTCTCCTACTGACCAGCCACCTCCCCTAAACTGCTACTGGCATGAGGTTCTGCTCAGGAGACACAACATGGATAGTACCTTTGGAGCTGTGCAGCCCAGTGACCAGCAGGCAGCTGCCCTTGGGTAGTTCAGTCATTTGTCCTTTCATCCTAATCTTCCTCCCCCTCTCCCCTCTCTTTCTTCCTGCATCATCTGATTATTTATTGAATCAAATCCTTGAATGTGATTATGGAATCCCTGCCTTGGTGCCTGAAACTTTTGGTCCCCTGAAGAACACAGACTTTTATGCATATAATTAGAGTAAAGATCTATGAGAGCCATGACCTGGGAATACCAGGCTGCTATAGCAGTATATAACTGGAGCAGTCCACCCAGCTCTGAGGGGCAAGTATCAGAGGTGGCTTCTGGAAGGAGATGCTCTAGAGGCAACAGAAATACCTGACACACCTCTGCCTTCCTCTGAGTATGCGGTGTAGGTCTTGCAAGGATCCCACCTTCCCTAAAAACAATGTCAATTTCTCTGTCCTCCTCTGTATAAAAAGTGTCTTGGGGGAGGAGGTAGAGGACAAGGGGGACTCCAGGTGTCTGACCTGCTGGTGGTGAGTGGGAGCTGTCCTGCCACTGTCCTCCTGTCCCTTCCTGTTTAAAAGCTAAGAACATTCAGTGGCCTTGTCTGTTTAGCAGCCAATGCTCACTCTCTTCCACCCAAGCAGAGTGTATTAACCCTTTAGTTACAAACATCCCTAGTGAATTTTAAGCATCTCAAGGGTGAGGTCTATGCTGAGTCATGTTTTTATACCTCCACACCTGTGGGTGGTTTGTGCTCATTCACTCTCTTGATTCAAAACCGATGACGTTATCTTCTCTGTGTGATATTTGTAAATGACTCATCAAAAGGGAGGAGAGTGGCATGGTATATAAAATTGCTCTTTAAATTTTTGATCTTGAATAAAAGAACATTGAAGGTTGTCAAGGTAGTTTTGAAATAGCATTTCTTCATTCTTGACACCTACTGCTTTCTCATGCCAGAAGATTTTTACCATCAACACTTAAGAGTCATTTTCAGAGGACTGGATCATTAGCTTTGGTTGTGCCCAGCTCACAGATCGTCTCAAGATAATCTGCTCTTCTTGGAGCACATCCCTGGAAAAATATGGGACTGGAGTAAAGACGCTGGAGCTGGCAGGGGACACACCCAAACCTGATTCTGCTAGCACTCACTTTAGATCTAGAGGAAATCACCAAGATGCTCTGTGCCTTAACCTCTTAGTTTCACTCTCTCTTGCCATTCTCCCTTCCCCAGTGGCTGGGATAAAAGAAGTGACCTTGGGTGTGAAGTAAAGACACATGGTCTTGGTTTTTTTTACTTGTTAAAGAGATATGTGTGTGTTTGAGTCAGAGAGACCAATATCAAGATGGGAATTAACCTGGACTTGGTATTAGAATTGTACCCTCAATTCTCATGATAGACACAAGAGAACTGGAGAGAAAAGATAAATTGCTAGAATGTGTTCTCACTCTGCATAGTAATCATCTTTTGCATGATCTGATTGTCTTTTGCAGCTCTGAAATTATAATGAATCATATTAAAATATAAGAAAATTAAACATAAGCACCCAATATGTATGAAAATATATTGACTTGAAACAAAATAAAAAGAAAATTGAAATACTGAAATACTCAAAAGTAAATTATAAAGTCTAATAAAATTCAATACAAATTATTATAAGAAACAAATTTTAAAATTATACAAATATATATAAATATTTTTAAAACATAATTCAGAAATAAAATATATTTTAAAACCTATAATTGCAAATGCTTTTAAATATGATAATGAAGATAATATATATTTATAGGGTATGGGTAGATTTTAACAATGTGTTGGGTAGATGTATCCTTTCTCTACAAGAGGGTAGATTTAAAAAGACATATTCAAAATTTTGATGGAGAAACAAAGTAGAGATGGTGACATGCAAAAGAGAAATGAGAATACTTATTATTACTTTTACTATAGAATAGGAAAAAAATAACATATCCATTGGCTCAGCGAGGTCAGAACTTGGTGCCAGACTGCCTGGCTTTTGAATGGTGGCTCCATTACATGCACAGGGTGTGACCAAGGACAAGTTACTCCACCTTTCTGTATTTAGGAAACCCCTCTGTAAAACTAGGCTTAGTATTTTTTTTTTTGGCAGATTAAGGGAAACAATTACTATAGATTAAATAGTAATCTAGATCTTAGTGTGCTAGAGGAGAGGAACTTTGGAGCCGTATGATATTTTTCACGGTGTTGGACTTAAATCAGTGGAAATGCATTTCTCTACCACAATTTAAGCCTCAATAAAAGTTTGCTTAATTAAAAATAATTAATTTAAAAATAGAATAAAAGGGCGGGGGCGGGCGGGGGCGGGCAGGGGCGGGCGGGCTTGCGTGCCTTGGACCAGGGCACCTCTGCCCAGCGCGCAGTCCATGGGCCCTGCTCCGCCTGCCCCTCTTTCACCTGAGCAAGCCCAGGTTGTGGCTGCCTCTTCCCATTCTTCCTCCTCCCTCCACCCCCACTTCTCCCCCTCCCCCTCCACCCCCACCCTTGCCCCTCCTCCTCCTCCGTTTTCATTTTCAGGCAGCCACAGGTCCAGGTTGGTGTGGGTTGCAATGGGGAGTCACGGACGCGCAGCCAGCTCTCCCCCCTCGGCTCTGGCACCACGGCCTCCTCTCCTTGCCCTGCTGCTCCTCTCCCCTCCCTGCTTCTTCATTTCCTCCTCCTGCTCCACTTACGCGGCTCCCAACACGAAGTCTGCAGGGGAGATTTGGGGAGTCTCAGAGGAAATTGAAGTTGGTGTTCCTGGGGAGCAGAACGGTAAGGGCCAGGCTTGCGCTCTCGATTTAACGGTGAATCGACCCCAGCCGCCCAACCGGCTACCCCTTTGGGAGCCCCGAGGCCTCTGCTCAGAAAGACCCCTCCAAGCCTGGGTGGAGGGAAGGATTAGATGGGGATGGGGAAGTCGGGGATGGCTCCCGCAGGGCAGCGCTGGAGGGCCAAAGGATGAGGATGTAGGAGGCACCATGGTATGGAGTTGGGAGTGAGGGTGGGATCTGGGATGGATTAGGGGCTGGGGGCGCACAGTGGGGTGTTGGGGGTGCAGGTGCGGCTATTCTGGGAGGTCAGAGGTTGGCTGCTCGCTCTGGCAGGTCCAAGGCCTGAAGAGGACGGGCTCTCAGTCTGCTCGCTGGCACTAAAGCATCAGGTATGGATGACTGCGCAGGTGGAGGGGATAAGGTGGGCCTGAGGACAGGACGGGCGCCTCCCCTGAAAACAGGGTGGGGATGGGGCCAGGTTCCACCCACCACGCTGTCTGGGAGGGGTTCCCTGCAGTCCCTGGAACCAGACTAAGAGTAAGTCCAGAACTTGAGTGCACACGGCCGGCGGTGGGAAGGAGAAGTGGACGCCAGGTCCTTCTGGAAAGAACAGGCACAGGCCCTGGAGAAGGAGGGCGCCTACCTCCCCCGGCCTATGACCAACTTGGCACGGGAGATTCTAGACTGGCTGACTTTCCCCAGAGTGCATTTTCATTTTGGTGGATCAAGGGTCAGGGCGATGGAGCCAGGGTCCCTCAACGCAAGATGGATTTGATGGTGAGGGGCACCTCACACGCAAAAGCTGTAAAGCCTGGCGCAAGCAGAGAAACTCCCGGGCACACACCCTGCCTTGCTTCCCAGCAGTGCTCAGCAGAGTCTCTTCCACTCCCACTCCTAGCTCACAGCCCTTCTTGGGCTTTCTTTAAGAAAGTTTGACTTAATGAATGAATAAGTTAATAATAAAGTAAAAATTTAAAAATTCAAACAAAAATAGGATGTACAATCAGATACAAACATGTAAGTTTGTACCTGGCTGGCCTATTCTTGCAAGGAGATGCAAGAAATTGCTAAGTGGGTTTCTGGGAGGGGGTAGAACTGAGGGAACATAGGCTGAATGAGAGGGAGGCTTACCTTGAATTGTGTACCATTTTCAATATTTGATTTCCTTTTTTTTTATTAGTATGAGCATGGTCTTCTTTTCCACAAAATACAAAATAATAAACATTATGTGAAGGGGTAATGACAGGTGTTTGAAGTACATACTGTTATGTGAATTTTCCTTCAGGAGACCCCTAGTGAGCTGGACATTTCCAAAGAATGGGACAAAATTTTGGTTTTATGTTCATGAGACTTATTGGTATGTAATTTTCCATTTTTTTAATATCTTTATTTGGTTTTGATATTAGGAAAATGTTGACCTCACAGAGTTAGGAAATGGTCCTTCTGAGTTTTTTTCTGAAAGAGATTGTGCAGAATTGGTTTCATTTTTCCTTAAACGTTTGGTAGAAATTGCCAGTGAACCATCTAAATCCAGTCCTTCCTTTTGTTGAATGTTATTAACTCTTGATTCAAAATTTTAATAGCTATAAGGCTATTCTGATTATTTGTTCTTGTGTGAATTTTGATAGTTTGCATCTCTCATGGAGTTTGGGGCTATTACATCTAAATTATCAAATTATTGGACTTAGGCTTGTTCATAGTCTTCTTCAATTATCCTTTTAATGTCTGTGGAAACAGTAGAACTGATCCATTTTCCATTCCAGGAAATGGTAATTTGTATTTTCTCTATCTTATGTTTGATTAGTCTACTTAGAGGTTTATAAGTTGGATTAATCTTTTTAGCATATAAAGTGATGCTTAGCTTGAGCATAAGTTTTAAAATCTACGTGATTAATGAGGAATGTAATTGCTAGGGTGTATTGTAAGTATTTATTTAGTTTTATAAGAAATTGCTAATGAGGTTTCAGAATGACTATTCCATTTTACATTCCCTAAAACAATGTAAGAGAGATTCAGTTTCTTTGCAATCTCTTCAGCATTTGGTATTGTCACTTTATATTTTAGTTGTTTTAATAGTGTGTAGTTGTATTTCATCATAGTCTAGTTTTCATTTCCCTGATGGCTAATTATATGAAGCATTTCCTTATGAACTTACTTCCCATTCATACATCTACTATGGTGAAATGTTTGTTCATATATTTTGCCCATTTTCTAATAAGGTTTTTTTTAACAGGGATAATAGCATTGCACACTTAATAGACTATAGTATTGTTTTACAATAGTCTTTATATTCCCTAAGAAACCAGAACATTCATAGGGCTTACTTTATTACAACATTTGCTTTATTGCAGTGGTCTGATACAAAACCTGCAATATATCCAAGGTATGCATGCATGTGTAGGAGAGTGAGATATTGCATGACTGTGCCTTTTATTTAGTATTTAGTCCCTTTCTAAAGTTTATGTGTGAGTCTGCAAGTACTACTCTAGGTGTGTTAGTTTGTGTTTTATTATGTTAATGTGTGTATATTTGTGCAAATTAAAGTGCAGGTATAGTCATGTCTGTTCCTCTGTGGGTGATGATGTGTATGTCAGTGGGTGTGTATGTGCTTATTAGTGTGTGTCTACTGTGTTTTAATTTGGGTATAGTAGTGCATGTACAGCTGGGTGGGGCAAGAACTGAGCATGGGTTGTGGTGGGAATGGATTCTTTATATGACTGTCCCTGAGATCCCAGACCCCTTTCTTCCCCTGGCTTCCCAAGGGCCCACCCACAGCTCTCTCTCTAACATTGTTCCTGCTACAGGGTGAAATCCCCAGGCTTCAATCCTCCAGCAGGATAATCAGATATGTGGGACCCAGGGTTCAGTCCAGCCTTTCCCGATCCACAAAGCCCAATTAACACTGTTCTCCACTGTCCTGTGGGAAACAAGGGACCCTCCTACTTGACCCAAGTCTACTCACTTTTTCAGTTGTTCCAGGAGTCCATCATCCCTTTCATTTACAGAACAATGCATCTATATCTAGAGGAAGCTGGGTGACATTTCCTCTAATGTACCGTGTACACGACCTGCTTTTCTTGAGTATTGTTACTGTCTAACTCCCTAACTAGAATCGCAATTGGGCAGTCAGGGAGTTTTCAGTGACTTATGCTTAATGCTTTCAAAATGCCAGAAAATAGTAGGCACTATATGTATATATTTATAGAATATACGGGTCCAACTAACACCTTCAAAATAACTGAGAGTGCCTGGGCCACCTCTCCAGTACTTAGCAATCCCTGTTTGAACTGCCCCAATTAAGGGAAACTCTCATTTGAAAACAATTCTTCTTTACCAATATGCAAATATCTTTGACCATGGCCACAGTGTCAGAGGGGTGAGTCAGGGTGCTCCTTCCTAGGAAGGAAGAAAACAGAAACATGAAAAACCACAGCACCCCAGCAGCCCTTAACCCAGAGCCAGGCATTTGTTGAATACTTCCCATGGCTTATCCCATTTAATCCTGACAATTTGTCATTTTGACGTTTGTCATCTCTCTATCCCACTTCAGAGAGGAGCTACCTGAGGCTCAATAAAAGTTAAGTGATATTCCAAAGACTCACTGTTTGTGACAGAGTCAGGGCTGTGGAGCCATGAGGTGCTCACTATGTGAAGATCAGATTGAGGACCTGTTGGTGGGTGGCTAAGTCTCTGTGACTGTATAAGAAGTTGGTAATGAAACAGAAGTCCCCACCCTGGAAGGCAGGCACCAGTATCCCACCAACTTCTCCAGCCTGCCCTGCTTTGTCTTATTCTACCATGCAAGTCTTGGCTAAATCAAAGCTAACTCATTTTCACTCTGAGTTTGGGACAAAGGAGGGACATGTGATTCCATTTGCTGTCAGACACAAGATTGACAAAAAAACAAAACAAAACAAAAAAACCCATGGCTGGCAGAATGCAGACTGTTGGTGATAACAGAAACAGCCCTTTTAAAAATTTATCTGGCTCTAGTTATTATGGTTTTATGTATGCACACCCTTCAACCCAGCAGCCCCACCCCTGGGATGCTATATTCAGTGTATGAAGAGCATTAGAATATTAAAAGGCATATATGGTGTCTCCTTCAGCATTGTTGAAATGGCAACAGAAAGGAATCAAGTTCCATCAGCAGTGAGAGTCTGTCTCTGTGATAAGAGGGGTACATCACACAGCCCAGTCACCTGGCCTGGAGGTGTCCCAGCGAAATGTTCCTCAGCATGGCAGGTTACAAAGACATAGTATAGTATTAGCCACAAATCCTATTTCTGGGAAGCGGACTTGGCCCAGTGGATAGGGCATCCATCAATCACATGGGAGGTCCATGGTTCAAACCCGGGGCCTCCTTGAGCTATGTGGAGCTGGCCCATGCACAGTGCTAATACGCGCAAAGAGTGACGTGCCATGCAAGGATGTCCCCATGTAAGGAGTGCACTCCATAAGGAGAGCCATCCAATGCAAAAGAAAGTGCAGCCTGCCCAGGAATGGGACCCCACACACGGAGAGTTGACGCAGAAAGATGATGCAACAAAAAGAAACAGATTTCCTTGTATCTACTTTTTATCTCCTTTGTGTTCATACTTACCGCCAGCTCATCATAAATTCCACCCCTACAGAGGTCAGCTCACATCCTTCCTCCACCCACCCCAGGTATTGGTTCTTTTGAGGGCTAAAGAGACCCACATGTTCTAGGGTCAGGGCAGATGGGGTTCACTGCCATGTCAGTTGGCCCTTCTTTGGATCTGGTGTTTCTGCGTGATGGAGCTGGACACAGATGGGATCTCCTTTCACAAGGCTTTCATGCTACTTTACTGGAAGTGTAGTTGGTGCTGGGGTTTAAGATATATCTAGGTGATTTGAATCTCTGACTGACAATATGATAGCCAGGCCCTGAGCCTCAACAGACTCCAGCTCCTACAATCTGAATTATTGGACTTACCCCACTCAGCTAACATGGAGTTGAAGAATGTCAACCACCACACCATGGAGCCTAGAGCGCCTACAACTGAAAGCAGGAGATTGCATCCAGTATCCATGTGGAATCTGATCCTCCTCTTGACATAGAGTTGCAACGGACACAACCAATCCAAGGTCCACAGAGAAAAGGTGGCATTAGAGTGGGAAAAGTGGCCATGGTGGCTGATGGGGATGAGGAATGGCAGGAAGAGAAGAGATGTGGAGACGTTTTTGGGACTTGGAGTTGCCCTGGATGGTGCTTCAAGGGCAATCACTGGACATTGTAAATCCTCCCAGGGCCCACTGGATGGAACGTGGGAGAGTATGGGCTATGATGTGGACCATTGACCATGAGGTGCAGAGATGCCCAGAGATGTATTTACCAAATGCAATGGATGTGTCATGATAATGGGAGTGAGTGTTGCTGGGGGGGGGGGGGGGGAGTGGGGGGGTGTGAATGGGACCTCATATTTTTTTAATGTAATATTTTTACAAAATGAATAAAATTAAAAAAAATAAACAGATTTCCATACTGCTGACAACAACAGAAGCAGACAAAACAACACACAGCAGAGAACAGACAACTGGTGTGGGGGGGAAGGGGAAAAAATAAAAAATAAAAAAAATAAAAAAATCCTATTCCCATAAATACATTCCTGTTAAATGTGATTAGTAAGGTTGGGGAAAGTATGGAAGGAAAATCAAGCACAGTTTGGGTGATTAACTTAACCAAAAGAGTAGCAAAATGTGAAGACTCTCATAGTCTAAACTGAAGTGAAAACACTGTAAAAGGCCATTTTCTTATATTTTATAAATATAGGAAACGTGACTTTGTACCTGGCCAGCGCAGGGGCTGGGCTGTCAGAATGGGGGAATGATGTCAGCCCAGATACCTTTCAGAGTGGGACCATGGATCAATAATGAGGAAAGTGCTGGTAGGGGGCCTGGGTACTTATCATAGTAGAGTCTGGGGATTACTCTTTGATTGTCTTTTTCCCTGTGTGTAGAGACTGTTCTTCACCTACTGTTACTTAAAAGCCGCATTGACACTTGTTGGCAGTGTGCTCCACCTGATCCTTGCCTGTGGAGGTAGTGTAGATGACTCTGTTGTCCAGTTCCTCACCAATTTCCTGGGTGGAGGTCTATGAAGACAGTGTTCCACAGCCAAGAGGCATCAGGACACAGACCACTGGCACAGGGGAGACCACACCTTATGATGTTCTGCTACGTTCATTAGGAAGAGAAATATTTCTGCACAAATTTCTAGCTCATGATGAAAGTGGATGACAGTTGTGAACGAATGAATATCTAAGCAGATAAGCACCACCCCTACATTCCTTTACTTGCCCTGGCAGCTTTGTTCTGGCTGTGAACCTTATATGCCCACCAACTTCCATCTCCCCCAAAATGTGATCCTGCCAGGGCCTGTCAACTCATCATTCCCTCCCCTCCACATACACATGCTGGGAATGGACGTTGTTGTTAGGCTCCCAGAAAGGATCATAAGTATTCACCTTGTCCTCATTCCCCTACTCTGTGTCATCCTGTTATGTTTGGGTATCTCCTGCCAAACGGCCAGTCTTCTGGGGAAGAGTTTAGGCAAAGTCTGTAGCACTGGAAATGTTGTCATATCAAGTTTTCCTGAGGCAAGAGCCTTGGGAAATAGGCAAACAAGAAGACATCTTGTTCCCTTAAGTGACTCTGCTCAAGTAAGCTGGGTAGAGGGCTGTCTCTAGATTTAGGGTTCCTGGTTACCAGGGTTCCAAGTTCTATTGGGTTACATCTCCAAGGAAGTGAAGTTACTTCCTGGGATCTCTTTACCTCTTCCTCCTCCTTTGATAAAACCTGACCGAAGTCTCCTCTGGGATTCTGACTCTTTACCCTCCTCTCACATCTCATTTATGAACCTACAGTTACACCAACAGTCAGCCGTGCAGGTCATGATGCATTCATTAAAACTTGATATTGAATTAATAGTATTGAATTA
Source organism: Dasypus novemcinctus (assembly GCF_030445035.2). Lineage (NCBI taxonomy): Eukaryota > Metazoa > Chordata > Mammalia > Cingulata > Dasypodidae > Dasypus > Dasypus novemcinctus. The sequence continues at coordinate 55,144,594 of NC_080691.1, read as the reverse complement.
AATTAAATAGGGATATTAAGAACATATATCCTTTCCTTGACATTTATCTTAGTTTTACAGCATTAAGTTTCTCACCATTAGTATGATATCTATATCATTTTGCTAATGCTACTATGTTAAAGGAAAGTGCTATGCCATTGCTAGTTTATTACATGTATTGTTATGAATGCATTTCTCATATTACTTAGTGCCCATTCAGTATTTTTGACTGTGTATTTTAATTTTTGTAATCTGTTAAAATGGTTAATTATACTGGTATTACTTTACATATTATGTATCTTTCATATCAATTTAGGATTATCCTATCTATTCATACATTCACATGTGTTTGGTTTTTGTTTTTTTTTTTCCCTATTGCAAAATAGCTCTCTTTCTTTTGGCAATAAAAACTAGCCTGGAATCAATTTTTTTCTCTGATATAATCAAAGCCATACCAGCTTTAATACGATTAGTGATTCCACATAGTAACAGAGCATTTGTAAACTATCCTGCCTGCACTGGAGACACTTGGGAATATAGAAAAAAGAGGAAATAAATGACCCAGGTAAATCCTGTCAATTTTTTATTTGAACTCCTGATGACATTTACTGTCAGACAGATAATGGACACAAGTGTTCCTTGGAAAGTTTTCTGTAAGTTATAGTGGACATTTTTAGTTCACTTATGATAAGTAAACTTTACATATTTTGAATTGCTCAGTATGGCTAAAGTAACATCATCCTTATACATTTTTGTGTATGTAGAAATACATCCTGAAGGGTCTCTGAAACTCTCCTGCGCAGCCCCTGGATTCACCTTCCATACCTACTATATGGAGTAGATTTTTAGGCTCCAGTGCAGAGGCTGGACTGGGTGGACAAATCAATGATACTAGCAGTGCTACTTATATCAAGGAGTTCATGAAAAGCCAATTCTCCAACTACAGATAAAACACGATGAGCATGCAGTATCTGCAGTCTGAGAGCTGAAGATATGGCCTTCTTTCACTGTGAAAGAGACACAGTGAGGGTTGAGAATGTGAGCCCAGGCACAAACCCTGAAGGAAGGAAGAGGGTTCTGGGCTGCAGGGGACACTTAACTTTGTGTTCAGCACCAGGAGCAGGTGAAAATTGGTGAGTAAAGGCTAGTTTCTCTTAAGTTCTTGCTTTGCTCTCAATGTAGCAGATGCCTTCAGGGAATTGCACTGAAATTATGACTATATGCTTATCACAGTCATCTCTTAACTCAGAATACTTTTTTTTTTTCAGAAAGATTCTCACATGTCCAAAATGCAGATTTCTACTTACTGAGTCAGAAATGATTTTGTCAATGTTCACCATGACCAGAGTTCTGGGGAAACTCAGGGAAAACTGGTGAAAGTTCCCCATTTAGATTCAGGACAGAGACCTGTTTGGGATTCTCTGGTTTGTACACTCTTTGACATTCAGATTAGAACTAATTTTGTGCCTATGTCAAGGTTAGTAATCCATGGAACATAAAACGCTTTGCATCTAACCTCTCATCTGTCACTCAAAAGGGTACACATCCAACTCACCAATATTGTCTTTGCTTCTTTTACTGCAAATCCATTTTCTTTCTCCTCAGTGTTTATTCTTACATCATAATTTCCATATTCTGGTAGTAATTAAAGATTGATGTGGTATCCATGTTCTAAATCCCAGGTTTCTGGCACTTTCTTTTTTGTTATTGTTGTTGTTTTCACTTTTTTATTGAAGTTTATCATTCATATATGAATATTCATAAACAATAAGTATATAGAATAAGTTGTGAACTTACAAAATAAACATGTATATCATCAAACAGGACTCCAATACATTTTCCCACCACCAACACCTTGCATTGTTATGAAACAATTATTACAAACCATGAAAAGCATCATAAAACCATTGCTACTAACTATAGCCCATATCATATATTTGATGTATTTTTCCCCCAACGCACCTGGCTAATGACACACTTTATTAGTATTATTGGCTTGTTATAGTTCATGAGAGAATGCTCTCATATATGTTCTGTTAACCACATTTGATCTTCCACTACAGGATTCCATGTGTTATACAGTCTCATGCTTGTACAAGTCACTCAATGTGTACAATCAGTGGCTCTCCTATTCAACACAGAGTTGTGCTATCATCACCTCAGTCAATTTTAGAATGTTTTCATTACTCCAACAGGAAAAAATCTCATATACCCCTTATTGTTGCCACTTAGATTTGAAATATCTTCTTAGCCATTGGAACAAAGTGATAACAATATTCCTGTTAACTATACTCCATAAGTTATAGTAAATATGATTTTTCCATGTATCACCATATACCTAACACTTTTTAAAGGAAGGACATTCTTACATCATTAACTACAATCTTCATCCACCTACAAAATCACTATGATAAACAGACCATACCTTATTCTCAAGCTCCTTTCAATTGAATGATGACATTCATTATTAAACTTTCAGCCACAATCACATTTATAAATCAGCAGTGCTAGATACTCAATATAATATATTACCATCAACTCTACATTCATTTCCACACATTTACAATAAAACTTATTAAAAATTCTACATACATTAAGCATCAGTTCCCATGTTTAACCTACATTTAATATCCTAGTAACCTGTATTCTAGAGCTTACCTCTGTGAGCTTACTCATTATTGTTCATATTAGTGAGACCATACAATATTTGCCCTTTTTGTGCCTTATTTATTTCACTAAACATAATGTTTTCAAGGTATCCATGTTGCCATATGCATCCTAATTTCATTTCTTCATGCAGCTGAATAGTATTCTATTGAATGTATATACCACATTTTGTTTATTCCTCTTCAGTTGGTGGGCACTTGAGTTGTTTCCATATTTTAGCAATTGTGAATAATTCTGTTATGAAAATTGGTGTGCAAATGTCAGTTCAGGTCTTGCTTTCATTTTTTTTGCCTTTATTTTTTTAATGTTACGTTAAAAAAATGAGGTCCCCATACACCCCCCACCCCCTAACCCCACTCTTCCCCCCATAACAACCTCCTCTATCAACATGAGACATTCATTGCACTTGAATACATCTCTGAGCACCGCTGCACCTCATGGTCAGTGGTCCAAACCATAGCCCACACTCTCCCACAGTCCACCCAGTGGGCCATGGGAGGACATAAAATGTCTGGAAACTGTCCCTGCAGCACCACCCAGGAAAACTCAAACCCCCGAAAATGCCCCCACATCACATCTCTTCCTCTCACTCCCTACCCCCAGCAACCACCATGGCCACTTTCTCCACACCAATGCCACATTATCTTTGATTACTAATCACAATAGTTCATGAATAGAATATCAGTAAACCATTCTAATCCATACTCTACTCCTCCATCCTGTGGACCCTGGAATGGTTGTGTCCACTCCACATCTACATCTAGAGAGGGCTTAGATTCCACATGGATGCTGGATGCAATTCTACTGCTTTCAGTGGTAGGCACTCTTGGCTCCCTGGTGTGGTGGTTGACTTTCTTCACGTCCATGTTAACTGAGAGGGGTAAGTTCAATAAACCAGAATGTAGGAGTTGCAAGTCTGTTGAGGCTCAGGGCCTGACTATCACATGATCAATCCAGAGATTCAGGTCCCCTGATAAACACTAAACCCCAGCACCAACTACAGATTCAGTAAAAGTAATAGGAGAGGCTTGTGGACAAAGATCACATCTGAGTCCAGTTCCATCACACAGAAACAAAAACTCCAAAGTAGGGCCAACTCATATGGGACTGAACTCCATCTGCCATGACCATAGAACCTGTGGGTCTCTGTAGCCCTCAGAAGAACCAATACCTGGGGTTGTATCTATTTTATCTGTCTCTGGAATTCTGCTCAGGTGTGCATAAGGGCAACCCCTCTGATAACCTCCCGGCTCTTCTTTCTTTCCATTTCCCCCTTTTATTCAGGTCAAAAAGCATTTTTAACTCCTGGTATTATATGTAGACTGAGATATTCGGCTGCTCCGAGGTGACCCTTTTATCCAAGGTCATTTTCTAGTTACATCATCAGCTGCTACTTGGTAGTAATCCCTTGGTGCCAGGGAGGCTCATCCCTGGGAGTCATGCCCCACACTGGGTGGAAGGGAACACATTTACATGCTGAGTTTGGCTTAGAGACTGGCCACATTTGAGCAACACAGAGGCTCTCAGGAGGTAACTCATAGGCATCCTGCAACTCTAGGCCTTGTTCTTATTTCAGGTGCACAGCCTTACAAGCATAGTCATTAGTATCAGGGCTCATTGTGGGACCTTCCTTTTTTGGTCTTTACTTTTGCACTTGGGGGATTGTTGCTGTTCTTTTAGGGACTGTGATTGAGCTCCCTTGGCTAGGAACTCAGCACTCCCTTAGTTGTTGTTTTTAATTGTAACCACTGTGAAAATATCCAAACATTTTTATGTAACCTGGATATATGCCCTGGAGAACTCCCTGCCAACCATGTGTCCCCTGTCAGTACCATCCCACACCAGTATTCCTCCCCTTCCATTGTTGAAATTCTTTATGATCCAAAACTTCTTCAACAATGAATCCCAATATACTGTCAGGTTCCATTAATAGTAAAATGAAATATAGTGATGAGTTTAAAGGTTAGATATAGAATACATATTAATTTAGAAAAATTAAGGTAAAAATAAATTGGGGAAACAGAAAATTTAAAAACCCAAAAGCTTTGTTTTTGATGTTTTGCCTTCCATCACTGCAATAAGTGTTGCCCTGTATGCAAATTGGCAAGGCAACATCTTCTGTCCTTCCTCAGTGTCTATGTCCTTTCTTTTTCATTTTTTTTCCTAATTATTAAGCTTATCTTCACAAAAGATTTATATCACAATAATTTATATATACAATATACAATACTCCCACATATCCAACAGAATACCCTTTTCCCTTCCACAGCAATAATCTTTTTACATGTTCATACTGTATTTACTGAAACTGATGTATAGATACTGAGACAATAGCTTTCAAACAAGGTAACATTTGGGTTTACATTGTGGTTTACATTTTAGACTATACAAGTTTCTAAATTTTTTATCTTTTGTTTTACATTATGATTTACATTTTAGCCTATCAGTTCCTATACATTATTGGTGTAATTTAACATGTCTTATATCCATCCTTGCATAACCTTGTGGAACACTTCTATTGCCCACACAGTTACATTGATCCCATCAATTCAATACTTCTTTCCCACTCCCCTCAGGGCCCACAGTGACAATCTTCATTGCTTGAAGGTCCATGTTCAGAGATACTTGCAACCGTGTTGAGGGCTTGACATGTTCAACAGCCCTAATGCATTGGGAGCCACCATTTCTCTCAAGAGATGTAATTTCCTCTATTTGAGAACATCAGTCCTCCCTAGGATGTGGGTATAACTTCACTCTCATTATATGGGTCTCTATCCAATGATATAACCCACTATGGCAAAATGAGCTCTCACACTCTCCCTAGAAACCTGTCCTGTGTCAGATTATCCCCTTTAAGCATCTTAAACAGGTAACCTTCCTTATATTTTTGGAAAAGATTTCTGAGCATTATACTCTCAACCAAATACCTGACAATCTCCTATATTCACATGTTCCCCCACTTGCCCCCAAATTTCTTGGGCAATATTACTCATCCTTGGGCAATAGTATACATCACTAGCACCTCTCAAGCCTGCAAAGCCCCACCCAAAGGTATCCCTAAGCCCCCATTTTATACCTTCCTCATACAAATACTTACCTCCAGCTTATCATAGATTTCACCCATGTAGGTGTCAGCTTACTTCCTTCCTCTACCCCCCAATTTCCTTTAAGCCTATCATGAAGTCTCTAGCTTTTTGAGGCAGCTTGGTTTGCATATTTCATATCATTGAGGTCATGTAGTATTTGTCCTTCAATGCCTGGGTTGTGTCACTCAACATAAGGTTCTCAAGAATCATCCATTTTATCACGTTTGTTGTGTATTCGTTCTTAAAGCTGAGTAGTATTCCATTGTATGTATATACCACATTTTATTTATCCATTCATCTGTTGATGGGCATTTGGGTTGATTCCAACTTTTGGTGATAGTGAATAATGCTGCTATGAACATGGGTGTGCATATATCACTTTGTGTTCTTGTTTTCAGTTCTGCTGGGTATATACCCAGCAGTGAAATTGCTGGGTCATATGGCAAATCTATAGCTACTTTTTTGAGAAACTGCCAAACTATCCTACAGAACGGCTGGATCCTTCTGCATTCCCACAAGCAGTGAATGAGTGTTCCAGTTCCTCGACATCCTCTCCAGCATTTGTAGCCTTCTGTTTTTTTCATAGCTGCCAATCTTATGGGAGTAAGATGGTATCTCATTGTAGTTTTGATTTGCATTTCCCTAATAGCTAGAAATGGAGCATTTTTTCATGTGCTTTTTAGCCATTTGTACTTTTTCTTTGGAGAAGTGTCTGTTTAAATCTTTTACCATTTTTTAAATGGGTTGTTTGTCTTTTTATTTTCAAGATATAGGAGTTCTTTGTATATGCAGGTTAGGAATCAGATATATGGTTACCAAATATTTTCTCCAATTGTGTAGGCTCTCTTTTCACTTTCTTGACAAACTCCTCTGAGGTGCAGAAGGCTTTAATTTTGAGTAAGTCCCATTTATCTATTTGTTCTTTTGCTGCTCGAGGTTTAGGTGTGAAGTTCATGAAGCAATTTCCTATTACAAGTTCCTGTAGATGCTTACCTACACTAATTTCAAAAGCCTTTTTGGTTTGGCTCTTATATTTAGGTCTTTGATCCATCTTGAATTGATTTTTGCATAAGGTGTGAGATGGTAATCCTCTTTCATTCTTCTACATATGGATATCCAGTTCTCCAGGCACCATCTGTTGAATGGTGCATTCTCTCCCAGTTGAGAGCGTTTGATGGCTTTATCGAATATTATATGACTATATATATGAGGATCTATATCAGAACTCTCAATTCGGTTCATTGGTCTGTGTTTCTCTCCTTGTGCCAATACCATGCTGTTTTCACTACTGTAGCTTTGCAGTATGTTTTGAAGTCAGGTAGTGCAATTCCTCCAATTTTGTTTTTCTTTTTCAATATGTCTTTGACTATTCGAGGCCTCTTTCCTTTCCAAATAAATGTCATAGCTAGTTTTTCTAGTTCATTAAAGAATGCTGTGTTGATTTTTATTGGGACTGTGATGAACATGTATATCAGTTTTGGTAGGATTGACATCTTAATAATATTTAGTCTTCCTATCCATGAACAGGGAATATTCTTCCATTTATTTAGGTCTTCTCTGATTTCCTTGAACAGTGCTGTGTATAAATTTTTTATATCTTTAGTTAAATTTACTCCTAGGTATTTGATATCTTTATTGACTATTGTAAATGGTATTTGTTTCCTGATTTCCCCCTGAGCTTGCTCATTATTGGTGTACAGAAATGCTACTGATTTTTGCGCACTGATCGTATAACCTGCGACTTTACTAAACTCATTTATGAGTTCTGGAAGCTTTGTTGTAGACCTCTCAGGGTTTTCTATGTATAGGATCATGTCATCTGCAAATAATGAAGTTTTGACTTCTTCCTTTCCAATTTGAATGCCTTTTATATGTGGTTCTTGCCTCAGCGCTCGAAAAGTACTTCTAAGACAGTGTTAAATAGAAGAGGTGATAGTGGGCATCCTTCTCTTGTTCCTTGATCTTAGAGGGAAAGTTTTTAGGATTTCACATCGTAAACAATGTTGGTTGTGGGTTTTTCATATACAGTCTTTATCATGTTCAGAAAATTTCCTTTTATTCCAATCTTTTGCAGTGTTTTTATCAAGAAAGGGTGCTGTATTTTGTCAAATGCTTTTTCTGCATCTAAAGATATAATCAAGTGATTTTTTTTCCTTCAATCTGTTTATAGGGTGTATTACACTGATTGATTTTCTTATGTTGAACCATCCTTGCATACCCAGAATGAATCCCACTTGGTCATGGTGTATAATTCATTTAATGTGTTGTTGAATATGGTTAGCAAGTATTTTGTTGAGGATTTTTGCATCTAGGTTCATTAGAGAAATTGGTCTGTAATTTTCCTATCTTGTGGTGTCTTTGTTTGGCATCATATAATGAGTTAGGTAATGTTCCTTCTGTTTCGATTTTTTGGAAGAGTTTCAGCAAGATTGGTGTTAGTTCTTTCTGGAATGTTTTGTAGAATTCACCTGTGAAGCTGTTTGGCCTGGGGCTCTTCTAGTTGGGAGGTTTTCAATGACTGATTCTATCTCTTTGCATGTGATTGGTTTGTTGAGATTGTCAATTTCTTCTTTCATCAATATAGGCTGCTTATGTGTTTCTAGGAATTTGTCCATTTCCTCTGAATTGTCATTTTTGTTGCAAATAGTTTTTCAAAGTATCCTCTTATGAAAGTCTTTATTTCTGTGGGGTCAGTGGTGATATCTCCTTTCTCCTTTCTTATTTTGTGTATTTGCATCTTCTCTTTTCCATTTTAGTCTAGCTAAGGATTTGCAATTATATTGATCTTCTCAAAGAACCAGCTCTTCGTTTTGTTTATCTTTTCAAGTGCTTTCTTATTTTCTATTTCATTTTGTTCTGCTCTTATCTGTGTTCTTTCTTTCTTTCTTCTTCATGCAGGGATACTTTGTTGTTTTTTATTAATTCCTCCAAAAGTGCAGTTAGTTCTTCATTTTTGCTCTTTCTTCTTTTTTGATTATGAATCTTTGGCAATATATTTCCCTCTCAGTACTGCTCTTGCTGCACCCCTTAAGCTTGGTATGTTGTGTTATCATTTTCATGTTTCAAGGTAGTTATTAATTTCTTTTGAGATTTTCTCTTTGACCCACTATTTTTCTAAGAGTGTGCTGTTGCTTTTCCATATCTTGGTGTGAAATCTTGGCCTCTGGACCTTGCAGATTTCACTCCACTGTGGTCGGAGATATTATTTTGTATGATTTCAAACTTTCTGAATTCATTGAGCCTTTCTTTGTGGTCTAGCATATGGTCTATCTTGGAGAATGATCCATGTGCACTTCAGAAAAAAAGTATATTCTGCTGTATTTTTGAGTATTGATATGTATATGTCTATTAGGTCCAGCTCATTTAATATACTGTTCAAAGATTTTGTTTCTTTATTGATTCTCTTTTGGGATGTCCTGTCCAAAGTTGATAGTGGTGTATTAAAGTAGCCCACTATAATTGTAAAGGCATCTACTCTATCACTTAGTTTTTCCAGTGTTTGACTCATGTATTTGGAGGTGCTCTTGTTAGCAGCATAAATATTTATCATTGTTCATTCTTCTTGAAAGAGCATCCCTTTCACTAATATGTAGTATCCATCTTTGTCTCTCACAATTGTTTCGCATTTAAAGTTTATTTTGTCTGATATTAATATAGCTACTCCTGCCTTTTTTTGGTTATTGTTTGCTTGTAAGATTGTTTTCCAGCCATTCACTCTCAGCCTCCTTGAATCTCTGGGTCTAAGATGTGTTTCTTGTAGATAGCATATAGATGAGTCATATTTCCTTATCTTATCTTCCATTCTGAATCTTTGACAGGTGAGATTAATCCATTGACTTTCAGAGTCATTACTTTCAAGGAATTATATATGTTAGCCATATTTTGTTTGGAATTGTGTTTGTCATATTTTGGTTTTTTTTCCTTCGTTTGTCTTCTTTGTGGCTCTTACACTCTCCTCCATCTCTGACTTTTTTTTTCTTTCTTCCTGCAGAAACCCCTTTAGTATTTCTTGAAGGGCACGGTTCTTGTTGACATACTCTTTCAATTTCTGTTTATCTGTGAATATTTTGAACTTTCCATCATTTTTGAATGCTAGCTTAGCTGGGTAGTGTATTCTTGCTTGGAAATTTTTTCTTTTAGTACCTTGACTATATCATACTACTGCCTTCTTGCCTCCATGGTTTCAGATGAGAAATCAGCACTTAATCTTATGAAGCCTCCCTTGTATGTGATGGTTCTCTTTTCTCTTGCTGCTTTTATAATTTTCTTTTTGTCTTGAGCATTGGATAATTAGACAAGTATATGTCTTTGTGTGAGCCTGTTGGGATTTATGATGTTTGGGGTGTGTTGTGCTTCCTGGGCATGTACTTTCATCTCCCTGAGTAGATTTGGGATGTTTTCAGCCATTATTTCCTCCAACACTCCTTCTGTCCTCTTTCCCTTCTCTTCTCCTTCTGGGATGCCTATAATACGTACTTTTGTGTGTTTTGTTTTGTCATTCAGGTCCCTAAGTCCCTACTGGATTTTTTCTATCTTTTTATTGATCAGTTTTACTATCTGCTTGATTTCAGATGTACTGTCTTCCACATCACTAATTCTCTCCTCTGCCTCTTCTAATCTGCTGCTATTTGCTGAGAGTGAATTTTTGATTTCTTGAACTGTGGTGTTAATCCCCATCATATCTGTTATCTTTTTGCATATGTCTGTAATTTCTTCTGTATTTTCTCCAAGTGTTTTCTTCATATTGTTAATCTCTTCCTTTACTTCATTAAGTTGGTCTCTAATATATATTTTAAGATCCTTAATTACTTGTCTGATGTTCTGCTACTCTTCCTGATTTTTAATTTGTTCATTGGATTCGGCCATGTTTTCATGATTATTGGTTTGTTTTGTAGTTTTTTGTTGCTTTCTTCTGATCATTTTATCTTAATGGGTTTAATCAGTTCCTTATCTTCTTTGTCTAGTGTTGGGGATTAATTAGTTGCTGTTGATGCATAAATGGTATGTCTTCCCTTTGTCACTTTGTTCTTCTTACTCTATTTTCTTGTTGCTCGCTAAGTTCACTTTGAAGGAAACATTAGGGCCAGGGATGCAAAAGGAGTAAAAGAAGAAAATGTGTAAAGTAGTATTGGTAATAAATGTCAACAGAGCAACAATGTGAGGTCTGGGAGGATGGATATTAGACTCATGTAAGTTGTGTAGATTAACAGCAGTAAGTAGAGTACCTATCATGAGACAGTCAACTGAATATGGGGAGGAATATAGTATGAATTAAAAGGCCAGTGTTTTCTTGAGAGAGGGAAAGAGAAAAGAAAGACAATAATATCAAGAATGGATAAAAGACAGAAAACAGAACAAAGGTATTAGAAATAAAAATGCAGACAATTTGAGGGCCAAAGAAAGGGAGGTAGAATGTAAGAGAAACAGTGGATGATGGAGGATAGAAACATATAGGGGAAAGGGGATAATGTAGGTGGTCAAAATGAATACACGCAGAAAAGAGGAAATGGAGGATGAGGAAAGACAGCAAATGTGAGGCGCTCCCTGAAGCACCTATTATATAAAGAAAAGAAAATAATAGAAGAGAGAAAAGGAAAAAAAGTGACAAGAAAAGGGGGGGGCAAAGAAAAGGGGGGGAAATAATCAAGAAAAATAAAAAGAGAAAAAACTAAATAAATGTAAAATGACCTTGGGGGATAAAATGGGAGAAAAGACCAGGAGACAATGCTGTATTAGCAACCATGAGAAGAGAAGAGGGAGAGGGAGAGGGAGAGGGAGAGGGAGAGGGAGAGGGAGAGGGAGAGGGAGAGGGAGAGGGAGAGGGAGAGGGAGAGGGAGAGGGAGAGGGAGAGGGAGAGGGAGAGGGAGAGGGAGAGGGAGAGGGAGAGGGAGAGGGAGAGGGAGAGGGAGAGGGAGAGGGAGAGGGGGAAGAGGAGGGGGGAGGGGGAGGGGAAAGGGAAGGGGAAAGGAAAGGACGTTTCCAGCTAGGAATCCTCTTTGCATTTAAATAAAACGCTTAGGGATCTGACCTTCTCCCTTTCTCCCTTACTCACTTCTCTCTCCCAGGGCAGCAGGAAAGATGTCTGAGAGATCTGGTAGGAGATTCAAGTGGGTCCTTGTTGGACCAACTCAACACAGAAGACTATGACTCTATTTCCAGCATGAGAGCACCAACACCTCACCAGAAATCCCAAATATGCTGTCAGAAGCTTGGATAGCATGTCCTACTGTCCCTCCCCCTTAGGTGTGCTAGGGGAGGTCTAATTGATTTTCTCACTCCACCTTCTCCCAGACCAAGTTTCCTCCCAGGACATTTAGGTAAACTGGGCTTCCTCTGCAGATTCACCTCTCCTTTCTTCCCCGACTCTCCCCAGGTCAGCTGATATATTCCTCCAAGCTCAAGGAGAGAAGAAAAAAAGAAAAAAAGAACCTAAAACGTGAAAGGCTAGGGTAATCAAGGACCTTATATGGACTTCAGGGCGCAGTGGATTCAGGAATGGGAAGTCCGTGATATTGCAGACTCAAGGTGTGTGAGTCTCTGGAGCATGGGCTACCAGGGTTTAGGGGATACAGACCGGGGAACCACACATCTGGTAAACACAGGGTTTGGGAACACTGCAACACAAAGTTTTCAGGGATCACCATGGCTGGGCTGCCAGCCCTAGGGGGAGGGGTCCCACCTACAACTTCTGACCTCCATGTCAGAAACCCAAAATTCCACCTCTTGCAAGAATCTCTTCTGTCACTGTCTCACCAAATTGAGATCCAGACACCTCCTGCCATGCAAGCACCTGAAACAGCCCAGTCCAGAAGGACTCTGACCCTACTCAGTCACTTCTTTGCGAGATTATGAGGTACACTCACTCAGATGCCATCTTGCCCAGGCTCTCCTCTGGCACTTTCTGAACTCAGGTTGTGGCTCTGGCTGTGGCTTATGCAGGTATGTGGGAAAGGCTGAGTGGACTTCATCATTCACCATTGACTGGAACCATCCCTTCTTTCTTCTGGGTCTAGTCTAATTTTTAAAATAAAATTGGTGATTAAAAGACAAGATGATCACTTATATGATCAAAATGGCATGTGAATGTAGACTTGTTCTCTTGTGATGATCATATTGTTCTATCATCACCTTAATCAAATGTGGCTTGAGGAAAAGATCCTGATGGCTCCCAGTGGGAGATGAGCTCTGGAATATGGTGACCAGATCTTTGTAAGATGTGTTCTTGTAGATCGGACATGATGACCAAACCCACTAGGAGCTGAATATTGCAAATAGTGACAAATCCCAGGTCATAATTTGCCCACAAACTTCTTGTCCCTTATTTTCAACAATCTTCCTAGGTCTCCTCTTACACTTTTCTCTATCCTCTAAAATGTACACTAGTTATATATAGTTGTTACATATTTATAGGCCTTGGTGTTTCTTAAGTACTTTTTGAGGTATCTGAGATGTAAACAAAAATGCCTTTCCTCCTACTTCCTTTCTCATCCAAGGTATTATTTACTTACTTCCACATATATACAAGGTATAGATAATTGGTATTATATTTTCTCTAATATTTGCCATTGTTTAACAATTTCACATCTTATCAGAAATACAAAATACTAATATTCCTTATATTTTAAGATTTATATCCTAACACACATTATGCTTATCTTCATGAGATATCTTCAAAAAACATTTCTTTCATGAATAGGCACTTTTATTTTGATAATATAAGCATAATTTATTTTTCATTTCCCCCTATAACCCTCTCGAATAATGTAAGACTTGTTTGAAGAAAGAGTGTATGCTATTAGGAGAGAGGATGTGTTACACTCTTGGCTCTCCCAGTGATTTCATCTCATTAGTGTTCCTCAGTTCAACACTCATGTGATGGCTCTAATAAATGGTTTGAAACCATTTATGCAGGTAGCCTCACCAGTCATCTTACCATGCCTGATCCTACTCTTTATGTTAGGTTTTTTCTTTCCTCATATCCTATATTTTCTCCACCTCCACATCTTCATTTCAAATGTAACATCTTATTTATAGGGAAACGGACTTGGCCCAGTCGTTAGGGCATCCGTCTACCACATGGGAGGTTCGCGGTTCAAACCCTGGGCCTCCTTGACCCGTGTGGAGCTGGCCCATGTGCAGTGCTGACACGTGCAAGGAGTGCCCTGCCACGCAGGGGTGTCCCCTGCGTAGGGGAGCCCCATGCACAAGGATTGTGCCCCATAAGGAGACCCGCCCAGCGCAAAAGAAAGTGCTGCCCAGCACAAAAGAAAGTGCAGCCTGCCCAGGAATGGCGCTGCCCACACTTCCTGTGCCGCTGACGACAACAGAAGCGGACAAAGAAACAAGACACAGCAAATAGACACAGAGAACAGACAACCGGGGGAGGGGGGGGGATTAAATAAATAAATTAATCTTTAAAAGAAAAACAAAAAATCTTATTTATAGCTGGCAGGAAAATTTGGTGAAACAACATACTGTAAAGGATAATCATATCTTAAATTATTATAGTACAGACACCAAAATGACAGTCAGTAAATTATCGATTCCCATTTTGACAATGAAAGTACTCTGAGGGAAAGAAGTAATGAATTATTTTCACTGTATTGAAACCATGAATTGTTATATTTTATTCCCTTGTAATAGTTGTTGATATCGCTCTTCAAAGATATCGACAGGGCTGATTACAGGAAGGTCAAAAAACAACACAGCCCAGGGTAAGGACCAGGGGCAAGTGAAGGGGGAGCTCAGGACCACCAACCAAAGGAGCCAGGTTTAGGGATAGATGCGGAGGAAACAGGAAAGCTTTACCTTTCTAGGGGCAGCATCCAATTCACTCACTTTATTCCCTCCCTCTCAAGTAGCACCAACGGCAAGGTACCTGAACTTCTATTAAGTTCCTCCAAAATTATGATCCTATTACACACAACACTACACAGGTTTTCAATATATATTAATAAATATATAAGAGAAAAATAGCAAGCTTTCACTTTTTATTATTATTTAATCAAAAGAGAATTTTTAAAAAGATTTATTTATTTCTCTCCCCTTACCCCCACCCCGGTTGTCTGTTTTCTGTGTCTATCTGCTGCGTCTTCTTTGTCCGCTTCTGTTGTTAGCAGCAGCACAGGTATCTGTGTCTCTTTGTTTTTCTGTCATCTTATTGTGTCAGCTCTCTGTATGTGCAGCCCCATTCCTGGACAGGCTGCCCTTTTGGCTGGGAGGCTCTCCTTACAGGGTGCACTCCTTGAGCATGGTGCTCCCCTATGTGGGGACACGCCTATGTGGCACGGGACTCCTTGCATGCACCAGCGCTGCGCGTGGGCCAGTTCCACACGGATCAAGGAGGCCCAGGGTTTGAACCGCGGACCTCTCATGTGTAGACAGACTCCCTAACCACTGGGCTAAGTGTGTTGCCTCAAAGGAGAATTTCTGATACTATTTATATTTAGCTAATTCCTTCCCTCCCCCAGGATGCCCCCTAGTCTGTTTGCGCATTGTTTTTGTTTGTTGTTTGTGTGCTCTTTGTGCCTATGTCTATTTTTTTTTCCTTTTAGGAACCTGGGACCTCCCGTGTGGGAGGCAGGTACTCAACTGTTTGAGCCATATTCCCTCCCCTTAGCTAATACCTTTTAAAAACATTTTTTGTACTACCAGTAAATCAGTTATAAGCATATTCTATTTTCCCTAAAATTATCAAAAAGAATTTTCTAGTTTTTTATGAAGCAGGTAAGGCCATCTGAAACAACTTGTCATGTCTTCCTCCCTGCATATCCACAGCCTTCTAAAGGCAGGGTTTACATGATGGTCCTCACAGGGAGGCCAGGCTTACTCAGAAGTGTGTTTGGACCTCAGGTCCCAGTGCAACCTGGGAAGCCAAGCATGAGTCCAAATGGCTCCACCCTGCCCTGCCCCTTATTATGAGAGCCAGCTTTCCCATTGTTGCCTCTTGTGCTTAAGGAATGAGAGTTCCTGTGCTCTGTTTTGCAAATCTCAGTGCACGTACAGTGTCCAGGTCAGGGACAGAGCACCCAGATCACAACTTTCCCATGTAGCATCCTGGCTCACTGCCTGTTGTATTCTCTGATCCAAGCTATCTGGGGAACATCTGGGATAAGAGCAGATGGACAGTGGTCTGAAAGCCATCCAGGTGCCCTTGTCACTTCTAAGGCAACATTTGGTCTCTCATGGATTTCTGTACCCTGAGTACCTTTTTCTCAGTTTCTTTCAACCAAGCTGCATTGATTTTCACCAGTGTCTTCAGCTGCCTATTTTAGAGTCTGTCATCTACAGATTAAGTGTTTCATTGCTCAGTGAGAAGAGGGGATGTGGTTCTGGACATACTTTCCATGATGGCCACTGTTTCCTTCATCTTCTACTGAATCTCCACAGTGTCCATAAGATAAGAGTTTTATTTGTTTTCAACATGCAGTTAATTCTCTTTGGTAGTGGAGCCAGGGAGGTGATAGTGGTTATATTTCTCCAATGGATGCGCTCCCTCTCCCTAAGCACCACTTGAGGAGTGGAGTTTTCTTTGCTATGTATGTATTTTACAGTTTTGTGATTTTTTTGTGGATTCTCCGTAATTCTGGAAGAAAACCCTGCAAGAGAGTACCAATCTGGCCCCTG
The DNA here is from genome assembly GCF_030445035.2 of Dasypus novemcinctus. Lineage (NCBI taxonomy): Eukaryota > Metazoa > Chordata > Mammalia > Cingulata > Dasypodidae > Dasypus > Dasypus novemcinctus. The sequence goes on along the minus strand of NC_080691.1, from coordinate 55,128,235 downwards.
GGAGATTCACTGTAGCAACTTTACCAGATTTAGAGCTTAGAAATATATTAACAATTTCTAGTTTAATCTTCTTACTATCTTTTATGTGAACAAGTGACACCTGCCCAAGCTAGGTTTAAATTTGGGTTCTATTTTTCTTTCTTGGCACCACTCTGTCTCCAGATTTCAGACTTTTCTTTGCTCTGTGACTTCAGTTCTCAGATGTGTTTAATATCTTTGAGACTTTTCAGTTTTGGCAGGACTCTTGTTTTTGTTATTATTAGAAAAACAAAGATTTTTCTTACTGAGCTACAACTCCAATAAATGATGGTTCTTTTTAAATTAATATCTCAGTCCTCAATTTACATTTTTCTACTTGTATTTTACTATAATCATCAAGTAGAACCCAGGCCACACCTTCCATACTTTTCTTGGAGATTTCCTAAGCTAATTATTTAAGTCTGATTTAAAAATTCTGCTTTCCATCAGATAACAGAACACAATTCTGCAAATACTCCTGGTGCCTTATAACACAGATTGCCTTTCTTCCAATTTCCAATAACAAATTAAATATTTCAACCTAAGTTCTCAATAGAATTAATGTTAATATGCATATTTCTACCAAGAGTTTCTAAAAGACAGTCTAGGCTGTTACTATTAAGTACCCCCAAATTCTTCTGATCTCTACACATTACCCATTTTCAAAGCCATTTCCACATCTTTACCTCTTTGTTACAGATGCACCCAATTCCCACTGCAAAAATTCCCTTTATTTGCCAGGGCATCTGTAAAAAATACCACAGCATGGTTAGCTTGCAAAAAATGGAAGTTATTGTCTTACAATTTTGGAGACTGGAAGTCAAAAATCAAGATATCAGCAAGGTCAAACTTTCTTCAAAATCTGGAGTTAGCTTGTTGTTAATATATATTATTGCTGAAACCAGCTCAGCAATAGGTCTGCATGAAAGGAAGGCAATGCAGAACTGAATAAAAGGACAGAAAGAAAGACACAAGAGATGAAACAAAAATGGGACCAGGGGACTTCACAGCTTTTGAAACTGAGAGCCTCAACTCTAGTTTCCACATTGTATTTATTTGAAAGCTAACAAGCATCTGTTTGCTACTGGAGGCAACTTGCAACATCTTCTACAATAGCAGGAAGCAACTTGCGACATCTACAATAAGGTAATTTACAATAACAGGAAGCAACTTACAACACTTTTACAATAACAGGAAGCACAAATAGGTAAGCCAGTTTCCCACAACATATCCCACTTTCTGTTTTTGTAAAGCAAGGAAGGCAGATTAGGTAGTTTCTTACTGCCTCCTACCATGCCATTGCATGCTTATCATTTAAGTAACAATGTCAAATCAGAGAACAGCATTTTATACATAATCCATAATTACAGCAGATTATACAAACTTTTAACTAGCAGATGATTTCTTTCTCATGGGCTTAATATTTCCTACTAGCAAGATTTTATAGATCAAAAATGACCTCATTTCCCCCAGTTTGTGTATTTTGAGGCATAGGTAATGACAAATTACTTTTACTTCCCCAATTTGGGCTGTGGGGCAGCTGGAAGTTTATCACATAATTTCAATGCCTTCATTGGTCCTGCTTTTAGGATCTTCACTCGACCTGAGGCCACAACTCGGTGTTGAATTAGCTTAGTTCATCATTGTGAGGACTCATTTTCCAGGCAGAATACAATAGCTGGCATGTTAAAAGAGTCCCAATGTAGTGACTGTAGCAGTGAAAGCATATCTTGCCCTTCCTTATTGCAGGAGGGGACTGATGTCACAGTCACTGAAGTGGGCATGAAGGATACCCATGAATGATGTTCACAAACTGCTGGTGAACAACAGTCAGCTGGAACTGCTGGGCTACACACCACAAAGTCTGGTACTCATGACATTTGCCTTTCGTGGAGCTATTCTGCTTCTTCTCAAGTCTAAAATATATGGCTCTGGATCTTCATGAGGCATCTGCCTCAACAGTCCTGAGAGGATGTTAGAAGAGGGGGCAGAGACGTGACAGTTACCTGTTACTGCTGGTAGGTGTCCCAGATGTTCTTCCACAGATCTCCTCCCCATAGAGGGTGATTCACAACAGTCCATCATTTTTGTCTTGCTTTTAGTATTTGCAATCCACCCCTGGATAGGGATGGCAGTCTTTAGAGTAACCAGACACTATTGGGTAAAGACTTTCATTTTCAGCAGGTCTTCGTATGCTGCACACAATTACTTTTTTATATTGTACTTATTGTCTCTTCCCACAACTGTGACCAAAACCCAAGGGGTTCTCAATTAGAATGTTGCCTTTGCCACAAACCCCACCTAAAGCCAATATCATGCTGGCCATATCCAATTCACAGGCTAAGTCATTATCCACCCTCTCCCCACATTTTTTTAAAATTATTGTTTTTACTTTTTTTATTTCTTAAGGTAGCCTGTTGGAGATCCTCCTATTGCCATGAAGGACCTTTCTCAATTAACACATCTCAGTGAGGGATAAAAGATTTTTAGTATTCCAACAATATTACAAATTCTATTAACATGAGGAAACATTGTACGTCATCAATTACAGCAGAGAATAGTTTTGTCTTACCCAACCAAACAACATTTAAGAATTGGATAGAGAAGCAGGACCTTACAGCTTGTCCCAATTGTTTGTCTGTTCCAGGCCCTTAAGATACCATTGTCTCTGATGTTTTTTAGTTGGGTCACTGCCATAAGTTTCTTCTATGCAGCCAGATTCATTGCCATCAGGCCAGGGCAGAAAGCCTTGAAGAACTGCAAAAGTCCATTTTTCCCCTTTTCACATAGTTTTTGCACATTTTGTATTTATTCAGGATTATTTTACTTTTACAAAACATTATCTCACTGAATGCTACCACAATGCTTTTACAACTTGCTATACCCATTTTATTAATCAAGACTTACAACTATATAGATTTCATAAACATTTTAAACTTAGGCAATAGTGTAAGCACTTATTATTAGTAGTAGTGTTTTTTTAATAGAGCTCTTTTAGAAAATTTTATTTATCAAATTATATCACCATCTGGAGGTATCAAAATATACACTGACAATGAAAAATCAAAAAATCATTACAACACACAGAAACAATTATCACACACACACTGACACTGAACAAACAGATAAACAGAAAAGCAGTCCTTTCTTCCTTTGTTTCTTTTTTTTAATACTTAAGGTAAACCCATTCTAGCCTATAAACCTTTTTGTGCACTTAAACACTTTTTGTAGGAATATTAGCAAAGCATACATATCAGGCAAGGACTCAATCCTGATGTAAGGTGTAACTGAGCCCTTGGTCAGCTGTTGTTTGACTTCTTGACTTTAGAAATTTACCTCACCCCCAGGTGGGTGGTGAAGCTGCTCTAACCTTCAGAATGGGACCCAACTGTGCAGTTTTCAGTGTCAGTCTCTCCATCTGCATGACCAGAGGTTCTGGGTTCCAAAACAGATATAATAATCATCCAAGTGGACCAAATAGTAACAGGGAGTGGAACAACCTTGTACATGTAATTTTTATAACTTTTTTCCTACCCTTTCCCAGTCTTCTAATTCTAAACTTCCTACTGCTGGGAATCATGAGCAATATTTTTCTATAATCTGTAAAATTTCTAAAATATGAGAGTCGCTGGCCTTCGCTCCTTCTTCCTTGAGTAGTTGTTGGTGGAGATAGATATATGGGCAATATTTTGTTGAACAGTCTCCTTTTCCCATTGTAACCAGGCTAGAATACCCGAGAGTGTCCTTACTCACCGAGGACTTGGAAGGCCTTCTAAACCACTCAGGGGTCTGCATTGTGACAACACTGAAATTTAGCTTGAAGCTCTTCTTCCCCTCAAGTCCCTGTTCAGGCTCCAGTTGCTGAGACCAGCTCAGCAATAGGTCTGCTTGAAAGGAAGGCAATGCAGAACTGAAGAAATAAAGGACAGAAAGAAAGACTCAAGAGAGGAAACAAAGATGGGACCAGGGGACTTCACAGCATTTAAAACTGAGAGCCTCAACTCTAGTTTCCACATCATATTTATTTGAAAGCTAATGAACAGCTGTTTGCTACAGGAAGAAACTTGCAACATCTACAATATGGTAATTTACAATAACAGAAAGCAGCTTGCAACATCTTCTACAATAACAGGAAGCAACTTGCCACATCTTTTACAATAACAGGAAGCAAAAAATAGGTAAGCCAGTTTCCCACAATATACTGTAACACTACCTGTCTACTTCTGTCTCTGACTCCTGACTGAATCCAAACATTCTCTTTTAACAAGGATAAAATCATGTTGTATTATGGACCATGCTGTTTCAGTTCGGCCTCAATTTAACTAATAAAATCTTTAAAGAGCCTATTTTCACCTAGGTTTACATCCACCATAATAGGGGTGGGAATTCAACATGTTTTACTCCGTAACAGGAATTACAGACTTGGGCACCTTTCTCTAACTGCTAGACTTAAGACAACTCTAGAGAAACTGCAATCAACAAGATATTCAATCTTCATATACACAAAATGAATTTTCTATGGCATATAGCTTATGATATGCCAAAAAATTCACCTCAATGAATTTATAAGTATATAAATAATATAAAGCATGTACTTCAAACATAATGAATGAAATTAAGAATGAATAAAATGAAAATTAGGAAAATTAACAAATATATAGAAATTATAAATGGATGACTAGATTAATCAATGCTAAAGGAGATCAAAAGGAAAATAATGAAATACGTTGAGATGAGTGAAAATGAAGTACAACAGAGCAAATGTGTGGATGCATATAAAGTAGAGCTTAGAGGGATATGTATTGCTGTAAATGCCTATATTAAAAAAATAAACTCTTCTCTAAATAACAGAAAAACAAGAGCAAACTAAACCTAAAATTAAATGAGAGGGGATACTAAAAATTAGAGGAGGAATTAATAAAGAAGAGAATACAAATAAATGAAGGAAGCCAAAATTGTTTTAGTGAAAAGATTGAGATCATAAAAATTAATGATTTTCCTTAAATTTACCAAGGGTAAGAAGGTGAGAGGACCAAATTTCTAGAAAAAAGTAGTAGAGAATTATAATTAAATTATGTTATTTAGGTGAAGTGGATAAATTCCTAGAAAGATATGAACCATCAAAATTGACTCAAAGAGAAATAGACAATCTGGAAAGGTCTTTAACAATAAAATGTTTCAATTTAATAATAATTATAAAAATCATATCAACACAATAGTCCAAGTCAATATATTTGTAACTGTAAATGGTATTTTTTTTTCACCAATGCCACACAGTTCTAAATGTTGTATACTGAAATCTATTTAAGGAAATACTTCAGTTATGATTTCTTTTTTTTTTTCAGTATACCTTGGTCCTAAATTAATCTTTACAATGTGGATTTCCAAATATATAGTAAAACCACTTTTATAATATCCAAACTATATATATTCAGGGACTTATTTCTATTGCATTGAGTTTAAAGACAAATTTCTTTATAGAGTTTATGGAACATCTTTATAGAAATGACATTTTGAATATTTTTTCAATGTACAACTGTTTTATATCCATCTGTTTGATTTGATCCTCTTTATCTCAGAATAGTCCTAAGAGGCTTTAAGAAGAGATATTTAATCTCGTGTTTAGCTTTGATTCCTAAGTATATTTTTATATTTGAAACTTTTTCAAGTGATGACATTTTCCTCCCACTAGCTATGTCCGTCCTATAAAACAAGAAATATAAGTCAATTTTTGTATGCTTATAAATATTGTATTTAGGAGCTTTAGTTAAATATTATATTACTTCTCATAGTCTGTCTATACACTTATTTATTTTTTAGGAGGTACTGGTGACTGAACCCAGGATCTCTTACATGGGAATCAGGTGCTCAACAACTAAGCTACATCTGCTCCAAATAGTTTGTCTATACTTTTAAATTTTTTCTGTATAAACAATCATATCATCTATGAATATTGAGGGATTTATTTTCCTTATCTTTATTAATATATTTACTTGCTCTCACCTCAATGAAACTGCCAAATAGAATCTGTGTCTGAAGTCATGCATGGCCATTAACTGTGAAATTCATTCATTGTAAATAGATTTTATTAGATTATCTTTATTTTTATTAGTAATTTTTAAAACTATAACCACTTACAATTACATGAAGAAAAAGGAAATCTGGTCGTGATAATAATCTCTTGTAGATACGTGTATTTGCTTTACCTAAGTTCTTTCTTATTTCTACATCTAATTCCACAAGAGACATAGGTTTGCAATTTATTTCTCTTGGGACAAATTTGCCAGATTTTACCAAATTATTCTTTGAAATGAATTTTCCTTTCATTGCAGTTGCAAGAGAGGACTCAGCTAATATCCCACCAACTAGGGTCATCAATCCATGTGCATTATTCCAATAGTGTCATGGGATCTCTCTATCCTTGACACAAATTCTTTATAAAGTAAGGGAGACCAGGGACAGCAGTATATAGGGTGGGTGATAAGTTTGACACTGGGAATTACCTAGAACCTTTCTCCAGACACAGAGAACATTCTTCACTCACTTCCCACAATGTTCAGATAGCAATGTAGAGAGGCACCTTGGAATGATCCGACCTGGACTTTATTGGACAAGGAGAGATCCTGAGATTAGGACTTTGGAAAATATTTTCTGAAGTTCTGAATACATACAAGACATGCATTCCCTTTCCTTCTCACCACTTTGTATTTGTGGGGAGAACAAAGATTTATAGCTCAAACTAATACTTAGACTAGAGTAGGATGCCCCTGTCATCTGAGCTAGTTTCTTTTTCAGGTCCTTAGCAGCTTTAATTGGTGATGAGCCCACAGCATAAAAGTATCCAAACAATGCCAATTTTGAGAAAAGGAAGGGGTGACAGAATAGCTCTGTGCATCAAGTTGCAGGAATCCTTTTCTACCTGCCTTCCCTGGGATCTAGAGGCAGGGAAGAGAGGATCCCTGCTGGGCAGCTCCTATTAGCCCACACAGAGAAAGACATGCTAAAGGCACCTGCTTATTAAAATCAGCTCCTCTCCTTTCTCCTCAGCTGCTGAAGAAAAGCCCACCTGTGCCTCTGTCCTTCCTCAGGGTCTACCATGGGGACAGTGCTGATCTAGGCTTCCCTTCTCATCACTATCAAAGGTAATCTCCCTCCTATATCAGGTTCAGCTATAAGTACTCTACCTGGGACTGTTCTGATTCTGTTTTCTCTGTGTCAGCACGTGTCCTTTTATAAAGTTCAGCTGGTGGAGTTAGGGGGAGATGTGAGAAAGCCTGGGGGTTTTCTGAGCCTCTCCTGCAAAGCCACTGGATCCATCTTCACTGATTACTCAATAAACTGGTTTCATTAGGCTCCAGGGTAGGGGCTGTAGTGGGTGGCAGAAGTGAGTCAACCAACTGGAAGTTCTCAATGGTAATCTCTGACAGTTCAAGGGAGATTCACAATCTTCAGAGATAACCCTGTGGGCAGTTTCTCTTAAAATGACCAACCTAAAAGAAGACAACACAGCTGTGTATTACTGCATGGAAACAGAGTGAGGAGAAGTCAGGGTGAACCTAGACACAAACCTTCCCCACAGGGCACGTGAGAGTGCTGGGCTGCAGGGGGGCGTTCACAACCAGAGGTGCACAGGGCCCTTCTCAGGTGCAGAGGGGGCTGAGTTGCCCTTTAGTCCCTGGGGTTTCCTGTCCCTGTCCAGCAAATTCTCCCCTTGTTATTTCTTCTGTGTAACTCCCTGATTTCTTTCATTTTACAATAACTAATGTTGAATGGGGCCTCAATTCAATTTTCACCCCTTCATTTTTTTAGATTGGTACTATCAGTATCTTTCAATAGGTTGTTGCTGATTAGAGAGCAAGTAATTTCATTCCAAACTCCAGCGCTGCATATATTATTTTTTATTTTTCTGATCTCTCTCAGTCAGGCCCAGTAAAGTGATCATCTCAACAGACTGGTGTAAATTAAGATGGTATGTTTCATTCATCTCTTTACCTGTCTTTCATGTATCTGATGAAATAAGATTTTAATGGCATGGGTCCTGCACTTATCTTTGGCTCCTGGGGTTCTAGTTCTCAGACCATTTCTCATCATTCATTTTGGGGTGGGTAATGAGGACAAGTACTATCATCCACAAGCCTTTACATTTCCACATACTCCATGCAATGAAACTTGTGCCTTTGCTTTATCTCCTCTATGTCTCATGAATCTGTTTCTTCTCTACATTCTCACTAACCCAGATCAGTTTGAGTGGGTAACTCGGATCCATAGAATACATTCCCCCACATGCAAACTAACTGCTCTCTGCCCCTTTCTTAGAGTCTTTCAGAAATGCCTCCCCCAGCCCACCTGGCTCATTCTCATAGATGGTAGCTGCTGCAAACACACTAAGGAGGACCCCTAGGGCTCTGAAAATAGAGACCAAACTCCAATGATGTCGCAAACTCTCAGAACACCATTGGCACATTGCCACTATATATCCATCCTGGGAGTCCTAGACAAATTCCAGGTCATTATTTTTGGAATGTTAAACAGAATTCTGTCAAGTGGACAAGTGAGTAATTTTTACATTGTGTATTTTAAAAAGCATGCATCGCAGTTCCACCTAGAATATAAACTTTGTAACATTGGATAACTTCTTTTCATGCTTAAGAAGAATCAACGTTAATTCAAACAATAAAGTAATGAAAATTATAAAATTAATGGTGATTTGCCTCAGTTATTATATTTATTAATAAATTCATAGGTAAAATGAGTGCTATTAGCATAAATGGGAAAATAAAATAATATAAAATTTATAAAAATTTTTATTTTCATAATATGTATGGCAAGACTAACACTTATATTCTGATGATATGACATATATTTTAAAAAATATATTTGTTATTTGAGGATGGACTAGACAGGCATACACATAGACCAGCCTAATTTTGGAGGACTATCTCACACTATACATACAAGTGTCTTCAAATGGATCTAATAGTAAATTCATAAACTGTGTGTGTGCTCTGTGTGTGGGTAAGAATGTGATTGAGGAGTTTTAAAATATAAGCCTAATTTTTAAAGATGTTTAGAATACAGAAAAGTTACATTGAAAATATAGGGTCTTATCATAAACCTCCCTCTCTTCCCCTCTCATATTTTTGTCTATTAATTACATCTTATATAAGCATGGTACATTCATTATATTATAAATGGTGAACAAATATTGAAGCATTGCTACTAACCGTGGTCTGTAGTTTAATTTTGGTTTACACTTTGCATTGCAGAATTTTATACATTTTAGGAAAATGTATAATGGTCTGTATTCATCACTGTAATATGCAGAACAATTCCAATGCCCTAAAATGTGAAATGTTTCATAAATTCTTCCCTTCCCCTCCCTCTGAAACTGTTAGCCACTACTTTTATATCAATATTAAAGTTCTCCCATTACTACAATAATAATAAGTCTACCTTGTAAATGTTTGCATTTCCCCCTTAAATTTGGTCGTTCCTCAATCTTGAGGATTTGGGGATGGCGATGCCCACTCTGCTTCAGGTTGAGAGTCATCTTAGATCCGATGGGGCAGATGGGTTGAACTGTCTTACCTGAAGGGTAGACAGTCTGCTTTTTAGGGTAGGGATTTTCCATCATCATTTTGTTAGTTGTCCTGGACAAGTCCAATGAATTGGAGAGTAGGTGTTGGCTTCAAATCTGCTGAGATCCAGGGCTTTCCTGGCATAAGGATAAACTGAAGATTTAAGTCTCCAGGGCATGTATTTAATCATTATAGTGATAATTATAGATTCAAATAAAAGGGCAGAATAATCATATGTAGGGAAATTATAAATGAGTCTAACTCTGTTACACTGGGGATGTAGGTTATTATATATTCCAAGTAAGGGCCACCAATGGGGTGCTGATTTCATGGGGTTGTATGTCTTGCTTATAGTGTCCAGGTGTCTTTAGAGCCATCAGTAGCACCCTTGTTTGAGGCTTTAATTACAGTGGTAGTTAGTGAGATCTCCCCAATATGTGCATAAGTGAAATCTCTGGAATAACGTCTTGACTCACGTTGAAATCTCTTAACACTAAAAACTCTTTGTATTCAATTTCCCCACCTCTTGGTCAAGGTTTTTTGTTTTTTCAAATCTAAAACTTCTTTAAAAATAAACTTTATAAAGAGACTTATTGGACAATAAACAAAATGATGATGGACCAGCCCCATTTGGAAATCAAGTTGTATCTGCAACTGCAAGCAAAACATTTCCATTCCTCTGCTTCTTAATATCTTTGTCCCTACTCAGCTTGAAACAGTCAGAGTGGACATCATCCCAAATTCCTCAAGATTGCAGAATGAATAAAAATAAGGGGAGAGTGTAACTGCTGACTAAAGCAGATGTATTGTTGTAGTTAATCTCATTTCAGCTGAATAATTTGTAACATTGATATAAAAATGATTCTTAGTACATTTCTGAACAAAATAAAACTAAAGAACAAAAAACCAAATAAACATAGTTCATAGAATCAAAAATTTTGACCTAGAAGATTACATAATTCAAAGTAATTGAAAAAATCATGGAAATATTTTGAATGGAAATATGCAAATAATAAGGAAGTATCAATTATGGATATAATATATATTTATCTATATACAGATATATGTATATGTATGTATATGTATGTATTTCCAAGGAGTAGGAGCCCAATGAGCATATTTCCAGAGCCATTCCTGATCCTTGGTCACATCTTACTTCACATTCAATACAGTTCATAACTGAAATTACAGAACCAGGGATTGGTGACAGGGCACCCCAGGGAGAGGACTGAGTTTCCCAAGGGCTCAACCAGCATCCTTCTCCCAGGGTGCCCCTAAGACAAGGACCTCCCCTCATCCACTTTCATTTTACATACAGAGTTACCTCCCAAATGCAAATCACCACCTGGGAAAACAGATGAGATCATAGCAAACATTTACTTAAATTCAGGTTCCCTTTCAGTCTGTACAATATGTCCTGGGCAGTATTGACCTCATCTAGAAGGAGAAACCCTTGTGGTTCTTCCTCATTCTGCTCTTAGCATGCAACTGTGAGTGTCTCAGGATTTAGGCATGATGGTAATGGAGATAATGTCTCTGAGTACATGAGTCACTGTGGTTCTCCTTGTCCTCAGGTGTCCTGTCCCAGGTGCAGCTGTAGGAGTCAGGACCTGGCCTGGTGAAGCCCTCACAGACCCTGCCCCTCACCTGTACTGTCTCTGAATTCTCATCAGTCAGCAATGATATGAACTGGATCCACCAGGTTCCAGGACAGGGTCTAGAGTGAGTTAATACCATGGATTATGATGGAGTCACTAGATACAGTCCAACTCTGCAGTCCCAACTCATCAGCACCACCTCTGAAAACTCCAAGAAGAAAGTTAATTTACAGCTCAGCAGCCTCAGTTTGGAAGACACAGCCATGTATTACTGTGTGGGTGGCATAGTGAGAGGAAGTCAGGATGACCCCAGAGAGAAACATTTCCTGCAGGGCTAGGATGAGGTTGGTTGCAGGGGGTGTCTGGGACTACCAACGGGTGCTCAGAAGCCGATACCTGCAGGAGGTGCAGAAAGGGGTGGGGGAGGAGTTTGTTGGCCTTTCCTAGGTTTTATTTTTCTTGATCCACAACATGTAACCCCCAGAGGGCTGCCATTAAATCTTGTAAAAGTAGTGTTATGATGTATCCAAAATTCAAATTCAAAGTTTTTTGGTTACTAAAAGTGTGTTCAAATGCAAGTATACATACATATATTATATAAAATCGTATGTAGATTGGGGGAATTCATCTGTCTTCTGAATATGTTTGAAAGTGTGAATAAAACTTGCATTTACAATATCTGTGAACTTATTTTTCTCATCTTAGTCACATTTCTGTCACCAGGAAAAATAAATCCTACCACCATCATGTACAGATCCATGTTCTCAGGCAAAAGGATGAGGAACTGGGAAATCCCGGTACTGTAGTAGTTGCAGCATCCAAGGGTAAGACTGTTTTCCATCTCATGTGGCATCAAAGACCTGCACTGATACCAACACCATCATAAATTTCCATTCTATTACATAAAACGTCATCACTTTATCGCACACATAAAAAAAGTCAGTTATCAAATTTACCTGGAAGGGTAGTAGGCTATGTCTAGCCAAAAATATCTTGAAAATGAGAAATAAAGTTGGAGGACTAACACTTCCTGACTTTATCAAAGCTACAGTGGTTAAAATAGCATGTTACTGGCACAAAGATGTACTGACCAATGGAAACAAATTGAGAGTTTAGAAATAGACCCTCATATTTATGGCTAATTGCTTTTTGAAAAGTCTGCCAAGTGCATTCAATAGGGAAAAATAGTCTGTTCAACAGATGATTCTGGGATAACTGAAAGAGGATCCCTATCTCACAACATATATAAAATTTAACTCAGATATTATTAAAGTCCTTCATATAAAAATCAGGAATACAGTGGTCTCGTTAATGATCTTAGGTGGAATATGATCAACTTTTCACCATTAAGTAGGATGTTAGCTATGAGTCTTTTGTCAAGATGTGGAAATCTCCTTCCATTCCTAGTGTTTTAAGTACTTTTTCCAAGAAAAGGAGCTTGATTTCCCCAAAATGCTTAAGGATTTTTATCAAGAAAGGGAGCTGGATTTTGTCAAATGCATTTTCATTATCGTTTAGATTATCATTTTCCTTCATTCTGTGGATATTTTGAATAAAACTTTTGCTTGATTTCTTCTTCTTATTTCTCATTGCTTGTTCATAAAAACGCTATTGATTTCTCATTGTTGATCTTGTTCCACACATTTTGTTGTATTCATTTATTAGCTCTAGAAGCTTTTATGTTAATTTTTCAGGATTGTGTGTATATAGGATCAAATCATCTGAAAATAGGGAAAGTTTGAGTTCTTCCTTTACAATGTGGATGATTTTTATTACTATATTTTGCCTATTATTTCTGGCAAAAACTTCCAGTAAAATGTTGAATATCATTGTGACAATGGGCGTTCTTGTCTTGTTGAAGATCTTAGAGGGTAAGCATTCAAGCTTTTACCATTAAGTAAGTTATTATCTGTGGCACATGCCCTTCATCACGTTGAATGACTTTCCCACTTTTCTTAGTGTTCTTAATATATTTGTCAAGAATGGGTACAGGGCCCACTGACAAGGCACTGAAATCTGGAGCCAACTGCCATGATCATAGAACCTGCGTGTCTCCATAGCCCTCAGGAGCACCAGTACAGTGGGCCCTACTTTGGAATTTGTGTTCCTGAGTGTGATGGAGTTGGACTCAGATGTGAACTTTCTACACATGCTTCCTCTGTCACTTTTACTAAACCTGTGGTTGCTGCTGGAGTTGGTATATACCCAGGAGACTTCAATCTCTGAACTGGCCATGTGCCAGCTGGGTCCTGAGCCTCAGCATAGTTGCAGCTCCTACTCTCTGGTTTGTTGAACTCGCACATGTCGGCTAAAAGGGAGGTGAAGATGGTCAACCACCACACCATTGAACTGAGAGTGCCAACAATTCCAAGCAGAAGAATTGCATCCATCAACCATGTGGGATCTAAGCCCCCTCTCAATATAGGGATGAAGTGGACATCACCAACACAGGGTCCATAGGATGGAGGAATTAAAATATGGATGAGAGTGAACTTACTGATATTCTACTACAGAACTATTGTGACTTGTAATGGAAGAAACTGTAGCATTGATCTGGAGAAAGTGGCCACGGTAGTGACTGAGGGCAGGGAGAGGGAAGAAGAGATGAGATGTGAGGGCACTTTTGGGACTTGGGATTGTCCTAAATGATATTGCAGGGACAGATACATTATATCCTGCTATAACCCACTGAATGTACTGGGGGGGGGGGCGGGGAGTGTAAACTACAATGTAAACTATAATCCATGCAGTGCAGCATGTTCCAAAATGTATTCACCAAATGGAATGAATGTGCCACAATGATGAGTTTGTTGATGTGGGAGGAGTGGATGGGTGGGGTGAGGGGTATGTGAGAACCTCTTATATTTTTTTAATGTAACATTTTTTTTGTGATCAATGTATCTTTTAAGAAAAGACAATTTAATAAAAAAACTGGTACTAAATATTTTCAGATGTCTTTATTGCTACAAATCCATTAACCAAGTGACTCTTGTCCTTAAATCCGTAAATGTGGTATATTTGTCCATTTCATCTAAGTTATATAATTTACTCCATAGAGGTCTTTATTTATACTCTTATAATCTGTTTTATTTAATTATGGTGGGCACTTGTAACCTATTTTTTCTGTGTCAGTCTAACTAAAGGTTTTTCAATTTTCTTGAACATTTTGCAGAAGCAATCTTGTTTTTTTTTAGTTTCTCCCTTGTTTTTAATTAGCAATTTTATTTATCTCAACACTAGCCTTTGTTATTTTCTACTTTCTGTTTACTTTATGCTTAGATGATTCTTTTTGTCTATTTCTTCCAGTTTTGAAATTAGGTATTTGATTTGAATTCTTTCTTCTTTTTAATGTAAACATAAAATGCCATAAGTTTCCAACACTGTACTATCTTTGTGGCATCCCTTAAATTTTGCAATATTGTATTTTCATTTTCACTGCTCCTAGATATTTCCTAATTTTTCTGGTGGTTTCCTATTTTATCCTTTGGTTGTTTAAGAGTACACTGTTTAATTTCCACGTATTTGTGAATTTTCTGTTTCTGCTCCTTTTATTGATTTCTAACTTCATTCCATTGTAGGTCAGAGATGATACATTACATGATTTCAATATTATTGACTTTATTGATGTACGCTTTGAGACCTAACATATGGATAGTGATCCATGGACACTCAAGAAGAATGAATCTTCTATTTCTGTCGGGTGACTTGTTTGATATATATATATATATATATATATATATATATATATAAAAATAAAGCTATATAAATATATATATAAAGCTTAGTTGGTTCAGAGTATCTTCAAGTGTTGTATTTCCTTATTTATCTTCCAACTAAATATTTAACCCATGTTTGAGAGTAGTATGTATTAAAGTATCCTACTATTAATGTAAAACCATCAATTTCTCTCTTCCTATGTATTAGAATTTGCTTCTTATATTTTGGGACTTCACTCTTAGGTACATTAATGTTTCTAATTGTTTCTTCTTGTTGTTGATTTGACACCTTTATCAGTATATAATGACTGTATTTTGCCCTTGTAATTGTTTTTTACTTAAAGTCTATTTTATGTGATCTTAATATAGCTACCCTGATCTCTTTTGTTTACTTTGTTTTGTTTCTTTGTTTGTTTTGTATTGTATTGTTATACAATGAAGATTTTAATATTTTACAATATTATCTCTGTTATTTATACCCTGAGATGTCTGTTTCTTGTTGTTTTAACCATCTGGTGGTAACACAGAGATTTTCTTACCATCAGCCCTCCTGTCAGTAAAACCTGCCCAAGGGGAATGCAATGTAAAATTTTCTCCTTGGATTTTTCTTTCTGGCCCTGTGTCTTTTCCTTCATTTGTGCTTGTTAGTTCTTTTGGACTTTTCCAATTTACAGGAGTTTAAATGCCCCCTATATTTCCCAGGAGACAAACCTACCTCTCCCACCTGTTTAAACGAGGCTATTCTTTACATCAGAGTGGTTCATACCACTATGGTCTCAGAATCAGACTTTGGTCTATGGGACTGTTTGACACTACAGGTGACTGAAAGTTGTTGAGTCTCTTTGTACCCATGTTTCCTTTCCCAGGTGCAGCTGTAGTGCAGTTGCAAAAGTTGGGTCCATAACTGAAGCCCACATAAACCTTGACCCTCAAAAATTTCTATTCAATCCATCACCACTGATTAACAGGAGCACTGGATACACCAGCCCCTGTGAAAGTGATTTGAGTGCATGAGGAATCTCCATAATGGGATCAGTTATTACAACACTTTCCTGAAGAGTTAACTCACCATCTCCAGAGTCACATCCAGGATTGAATTTTCCTTGCAGCTGAGCTCCATATAGAGTTGTATAGTAGTGTGGGGGGGATAAGGTGCTAGGAGAGAAGTGAAAGCCCACACAATAACCTCCCCTGCTGGAGAAACAGGAACTAATGAGGATGCTCAGGACACACTGAGTACAGGGAGAGGCCCAGCCCCTGGGGCATTTGCTGTCCCTCCAATGAGCACACAAAGATAGTGCTACCGTTGGTGATGGTGAGATATATTAACTTCCATTCCGTGACAGATTGTTGGTACCAAGGGGATCCACATATAGAAAAAGGAGCAGTAAGAGCACCATGGCCAGAGTCTCAAAATCCTTGGACAAAGTCCCTAGTATGAGGAAAGTGACATTCTCCTGGAATTTGAAAAGACCATGTTTTTCAGGTTTAGCCCTCTCCTGTAGGTCCCATTTCCATTTTAAAAGTGAGGGTTCGGTGGTTTTGCCGAGCTCCTGTTGAGAATTATTTCTCATCCATGGCATTTCGGGAGTCTAAAATCACCAATTGTGTCCCTTTACATACTTCCATTTCCAGATGAACCCAATAAGCATCTTATGAACCCAATAAGGATCTGCTATTTCTAATGAGATATATTGGGCAGCAGAAAAGAGGGAGTCTTTTCTAACTTAAGGAGTCATTGTTTGCTATGCTTAGTCCAAAGACCCAAAGGGGCATAATCAGAAGTAGCCAAGGCCTCTAAAATAAAATTCATTCCCTTTAGTACAAGGGTCATGTCTTGATAAATGATTTGCATGTCAATTTTAATGCAGTTTTGAGGCTTTGCATAGTAGAAAAAAGCAGATGTCTATGTTGTTTTGTATCTGAGCTTCAATGTGGTTGTGTGGGTGTGAGGTATTTGTTGCATTACCACAGAACATGAATAAGTCTAATAGATGTTGTCTATGTCTTAGTGACTGAAGGAGGCTTATGTTTGATGGAGTTAGGAACCCCTCTCAACTCAGAGGAGCAGATATTTTCAGTGAACTTAATAGTTATATGGCCCTTGTATTTTCTGGGGTACTATCGCCTAGGCTTAATCCTGTAAATTATGAGTGAATGTGGTGAGGTCATCTCAGAGACCCTCTGATGAATCAAATTTTGGTTGGATGACAAATATATAGTGATAATATCAAGCTTTTTATTTTTCTTACTGTTCATTAAAGACCTGTCAGTTAAGGTCTTGACATTAATGCTTAGGATATTTATTTATTTTTCTTTCATTGGTACTGAGTAAAACAGGTTGGCCAAGTAAGTCACCACTTCATCTGTGGAGGCTCTAAGAACTGGGTAATTAAGGCCACTGTATGGGGCAATGATGGCTACAATGTATTAGTTTGTCAAAGGCTGCTAAAAAATATTCCAGAAATGGGTTGGCTTTTATAAAGAAAAGTCATTAGAGGTAAAAGCTGACAGTTCTGAGGCTGTGGAATGTTCATATCAGGGCACCATCAGAGATGCTTTCTCACCAGTTTGTCTTCTAGAAGATCCTGGAGTCCTGCCATGTGACAAAGCAAGATGGAATCAATTCCTAGAATCCTCTATCTCACATGGTAGGGTCAAAATGGCAGCTCTGTTTCTCTGTGTGTTTCTGCTTCCAGTTCTCATTATATAAGATCCCAGCAAGAGAGTGGAGACCAAATAGGGTCATGTCTCACTGACGTAGTCCAAAGTTCCTAAATTGATCTAATCAAGTGATCTGATCAACAATCCCTTTAAAGAATCTAATCAAAACTCCATCTACCCTGTATTTACAGGTACAAATATGGGTTTATCTTAAGAACATAATTCTCTGAGTCCACAAAAGACAAATCAGGACATAGAATGACTCATTTTTGAGGAAATCCACAGACCTCATTTCAGGCAATATTGCAGTGTTATCATCTTGATTGGCAGGGGCAGTTCTATGGGGTCCCATTTGACATGGTCTACTAAGGTAGCCATGGATTTGATTTTATTGTAGATGATGGGCTCAAGCACCACAAAGGGTAGCTGTTCCATAAGAAATGTTCCAATTGCCACAATTCCCAGGGTGGTGGTGGCTGGATATTTGATATGCAGGAGATGGTTCCATGTCTTCCAGGGAAGGTAAAATATGGTCCCCTCTAGGGTGGCTCCTTGGGCCTGATAAGCCAGGAACTGTTACTCTGATATGACTAACACTCATGCCCACTAATAGTTCCACCCCACCTTTCACATCAAGGATACATTAAGCCTAACTGAAAAGGTTGAGCAAAGCTCAATTGTAAGCTGAGCAATGGGGATTCTCTATAAGAATAACTTCCACTGATAGAGTAAAAGGGCGCCACCTTAGGTTTGGAAATTAACTCTGGGTCTCTTTTGTTTGAATATTCAAAGAAATATTATGCCCCTTGCATCCTCTCAATCTTTTTTTTTAAAGTAGCAATCATACCTCCTCCATTGTCTGCAAGTGGGCATCTGATTTCGCAAGTTGGGTATGACTTTTCTTTTCATATGTTATAAATGTTTAAGTCAATAGGGGAGGGGCTCATAGTATTTATTGGTACCAGCCAGTTGTTTGACTTTCTGGAATGACAGTGCCAGCTCAGATCCAAAATTAAAGTCTCAACAACCTATAGGCCCCTTTCTCCTTCACACTTTGAACATAACTTTGACTATGTTTTGAACTCCAGTCAAACAGAATTTTGAGTTTTAGTTTAAATTTGGGCTCCCTCTTTGGGGATCTGGTTAATATTATATGTGGTGAAACATATGTGGTTCCTGTAGACTGATCTCATAGGCAACTGTTTCTCTGTCTAGGAAGTCCAAAACAACCTCAAGGGGATTGGAATTTGTTTTTACTAGTATGATGGTGTCAAGATTGTTAACCATAGCCCCCAGACTGTGGAAGGCTATCAACAAGAAATTGGTATGCCGGAAAGCAGCAGCATTAAGTAAGGTCCATGAACTTTGCATGGGAGTCTTACATTTCTTTAGCAAATGAGGAAAATACACTGGTGCGTTAGGGATGCTGGTTGAACATGCTCATGCCCATTATTTGTTGCCCAAAAGATCTTTAAATACATCACAACAGGGATTATATCCTGTCTACCCCATGAGATCAAGGAACAAAGAGTCACAGCAGTGGAGACAGCAGCAAAATAAGGACCAACGACCATTGCAGCACTATTGCTTGTAGGGTGCCATTATGTTTCCCATGGAGGTACTGCCCTCAGGCTAGTAGTGTGTTAAGACCTATTTACATGGTCCACAGATGAAATGATTGAAGTCTTCCACAGCAGTATCGAGCTCAGAGGTCTAACACTCTCCCTTTCATATCACATGCATATAGCCTTAGTTAGCAGCCTAACTCAAGAGTGACAGTACACATCCATGGAAGCCAATCTCCTGCCTTGTGGGCTTCTACTGTCAGGGCCAGAAAAAAGGCCTTATGTAGCAAATGTTGCCCAATGGTGCAGTGTAGGGGTCAACCAATGCCATATTTTCCCATTTGGAGGAGCACTCATCATCACAGAGTTTCTCCTCTTGTCATTCCAGGCCTGGTTATTTGCATATCCTGGGTAGAACTTAGATCTACAGGACAACCAACTTAGTGTGGGGAGATTAAGCAACACCAGGCAGAGGAAACAAGCAGCAGCACAAGAGAGCATGGATGTAGGTCAGCAAGGCCTATACATTTCCCATATAGGGTTATCTCTCTGAGAGAGCAGGGAGGTAAGATGGGAGCAGCCAAAAAGCATTATGCCTCATTTCCCATGGTTGTGACAAACATACCCTGCTCTCTATCATACTTGTTTCAAACCAGTAAAGATGAATTTTAACTTTTGGTCCAAGATGTGTGGTGCAGCACAATGGAAATCTGAGACCATGATCCATTAGAGAAGGTAATTTGTTATCCACTGGTACCAGAGAGACAGACATCCAGCTTTGTTAGCATGAGCAGCATGTGGGGGCACATAAGAAGGAAAAGGGGACCGGAAGGCTTATACTTTTATTGGGACCCACGGGTGGAGGTTAGAAGATTTCCTATGGGAGTTGAGAATTTGTTAAGTTAAAGCAAGCGCATGAAAAAGGGACTGGGGGTGAAGGGAAGTGGGATGGTTACCTTTTCCTTTAGGACCAGCTGTGCATTTTGTGTTATGAGTTGTGTGGGTGTATTTCATGGTGGCTGCAGATGCAGGTTTTGGTTATGGGGAATTTTAGGTTCCAGATTTGGAAAACTTCTTATTAATTAGGTCAAAAGGCAGATTTGAGGTAGGTGCTTTGTCAAAGTAAAATGAATGCAGTGGGGGCATATGCAAAAACTTATGTACTCTGAAATTCCAATTTTATGTTTATATCAAAAATACTGAAAATGGGGATTCAAACTTTAGGGGGAGCTAGAGCCTAATAGTTAAGTGGTGGAAGCTTCCTGGATACTTCTTGACTACATCTTGGAAACAATAATACAGCATAACTACATTCAGCTTCCAGGGCATGGGCTTGGTCCCAAATGACATACGGTAAACAATCAGTGTATGTAACATGATAGGTATGCCGCTGTAGGAACTAATCATATATTCTGATAACAGTGACATAAAAGCAGCTCCCATCTAAACAGAAAAGCAGAGAGAACAAAGGAGGGGGGAAAGGAGCAGGAGCAGGAGCAGGAGAGAGCAGGGAGAGAACAAAGGAAGCGAAAAAGGAGCACAGAATAAACTCAATATGCATAAACTCGCCACAGCTCCACATGCCTTTTTCTTCCCCAATGGCCCTGACTCCCCTCACTGGCCAAGGAGCTCAGACCCAACACAAACCTGTATTTGTACATCAGTGTTGATAGCATTATTTACAGTAACTAAAAGGTGGGAACAATCCATGCGCCCATCAACAGACGAATGGATAAACAATATGTGGTTTATACATAAAATGAATTATATTTTAGTAATAAGGATGGATGAAGCTCTGATCCATGCTACAACATGGCCAAAACTTTAAATAGATTATAACTTAAATAGGACAAATTTCAAAACAAAAACATCATATTATTTCACATATATGCAATACCTAGAAAAGAAAATTCATAGAGAGAGAAAGCAGATTAGAGGTTATTGGTTTCAGCAGCAGGGTATGGGGACCTAGTGCTTAGTGGATAGTTTCTGTCTGAGGGGAAGAAAACATTTGGAAATGTTTGCTGGTGATTTTTGCACAGAATATCAAATGTAATTATCACTCAACTGTACATGTGCTAGTGTTGAATGTGGGAAATGTGCATATATTTCATGACAATACCAAAAAATAAAAGGGAAGAAGAATTGATTCTTTCTACAGTATGGATAAACCTTGGAGACAGTATTCTAAGTTTAAGGAGCCAGCCACAATTGACGACATACTTAATGATTCCATGAATATTAAAGTCCAAGATAGGGAAACCTATAGAGAGGGAGAGTGGATTGTGGGATGCTTAAGGCTGAAGGGAGGTAGAAGAACAGGTGTATGATAAACTAGCAGGTACCTTGTTTTTTGTGAAGTGATGAAAATATTCCTAAGTTGACTTTAGTGATGGTGGTACGTACCTGTGAATAAAATAAAAACATTGCATTAAACACTTTAAATATGTGAACTTTATGGCATATGATTTATAAGTCAATATACCTCTTAACAAAAGATTAAATGTTGTCTGAGAGAAGAGAATAATCAGAAGCAGGAATTGTAGAACAAGAGAAAATTTTGGGAAGTTCACTATTTGCTTTGTAGTCATGGACATACATATGTTTCATGTATATAAATAATGACAAAATTGTGCACTTTAACATGTAAAATTATTGTATATTTATTAAACTTCTATAAGAAATAGCCATTTATACCTGTGGTTATTTCATTAACACATTCACCAGTAAAGGTGTAGGCTTTTTAATGACTTTTATATTCCAGTGCAGTTATGACAAAGGGAGAGGTTATTAACTAGGGTGATAATTCTCTTTACTTCTGGTTCTCATGGTTAATTTCAGCAGCTGGACAGTACCATGAATTATTTTACTGAAGTTTTTGCATGAGACTGATACAGATGAGGGTATGGGCATTTTCCCCAAAAGTTCTGAAAATTCTGGCTCCCGGGTTTATTCATCAATCACTTACCATTATTTGGTTATATTTTTTTCCAGAAACTTGTGCAATATAGGACTTAAAGTTATTAGTAGAATTGATTACACACCACTCTACAGCCAATAAACTATTTTCATGGTGACTGCCCGAGAAAGCACATCCTCCAGACATCTACCATCCAGTCCTGCATCCACCCAGTGTTTTTTGCCTCCTCTTTCCCAAGGAAATACTGTTCTCTGTGCTCATCCTTCATCAAAGCACTTATTTGTAATGCTGAATAAAACATCCATGATTAAGAATCATTATTTAGCCTTCAGTACCTTACTCAGATTCTGGTCCAATTCCTCCAAGGAAATTATATTCTCTTGCCCCAAACTACAAAATGATTGGGAGAGTTCAATATCCCAGTCTCTTCAAAGTAGCAAGACAATATTTATCCTAAGTCCCATTGAATATAATTAGAGTTCCTGGTAACTCCAAGCCAATCTCTCCCTCTCTCATTCTCCTCCTCATTCATCACCATCTCTCCCAAACTTCAGTGACTGTGGAAAGACTTAGTGCCTGGCCACAGATACGGTCTTTAATTACAAAATCCTGCCATAAAAATTGCCTATATCTAGTACTGATTTCCTAGAATCACTGCCCCCATAAAGTCCCCCTGTGCTAGTGATACCTGCAGTTTATCTTTTGATTTTTTATTCACATCACTAATATTACTCAATAGCCAGTTTCACTATCCTAGATTCAAGGTCAGTTCATGGTATAAGATGGAAGTTACCTTTAAGCAAATGGAACTAAATTAGTCAATGGACAGCTGAAAACACTGAGCCTGAGGGTGGAGGGCCTGTTGTATTTGCACAAGTGTATTATATTAGGGGCTTGTGGCTTGTTTAGCTCAGGGGTTCTTGGGCACTCATGTTACTGAGAGATGAGGGCTCACATAAGTTTTTTTCTGGCCCGTGAAAGAGGACAAGTACAGAAATAAATGTGGTAAAATACCTAATAGTACTGACAACATAAAATGAATTTGCACTTAATGTGACTATTGTGAAGTGTAAAATCAACAACAACAACAAAAAAGGAAGTTCCAAAAGCCCATCTCTCCACAGGATTAGAGTGGACTTACCGATATTCTACTATGGAACTATTGTGATTAGTAATAGAAGAAACTGTAGCATTGTGGAGAAAGTGGCCACAGTAGCTGCTGAGGGTAGGGAGAGGAAAGAAGAAATATGATGTGGGGGCATTTTTAGGACTTGGAGTTGTCCTGGGTGGTACTGGAGGGACAGATGCTGGACAATGTATGTCCTGCCGTGGCCCACTGGGTAGACTGGGGTAGAGAGTAAACTACAATGTAAACCATTATCCATGTGATACAGCAGTGTTCCAAAAATGTATTCACCAAATGCAATGAATATGCCACGATGATGAAAGAGGTTGTTGATGTGGGAGGAGTGGGGTGAGGGTGTGGGGGGTATATGGGGACCTCTTATATTTTTTTAATGTAACATTTTTAAAAAATAGAGAAAAATAAATAAATAAAAGGAAGAAAAAGCCTTCAGAACTGACTTTGTCAGGGATTTTGCATATGTATGTGTATGTGTATGTACAAACAGAATCCAAAATCCCTGGGGGTAGTAACAGAATGAACATATTCCCAAAGCCACCCTTTATACTTGGCAGTAACTGACTCCCTGAACAGCTTCTCTAAAACATTTCCAGTCTGGAAATAGAGCAGAGGAATCAGGGCTTGGTGAGGGGGCACACTAGGAAGAAGACTGTGGCCACCCGTGGTTCAGCCAGCATCCTCCACTCAACTCAGGGTGCCCCTAAGACAAGAAACTCCCCTCATCCATGTTCATTTTACAAAGAGTAACCTCCTAAATGCAAATCACAATATGGGTGGGCAGACGAAATTACTGCACATGTTTACTTAAATTTCTGCACATGTTCACTTAAATTTAGGTTCCTTCTAAGTCAGGAAACATTTTCTGGGTATCATGGACCTTATCAACAAGAGCATGAAAGCTTTTTGGTTTTTCCTCTTTCTAGTGGCAGCTCCCAGATGAGAGTGTCTCAGACTTCAGACATGAAGGTAATGGGATGATTCATGTGAGCATGTGATTTACTGTGGTTCTCCTTGAGCCAGGTGTCCTGTCCCAGGTGCAGCTGCAAGAGTTAGGATCTGGCCTGGTGAAGCCCTCGCAGACCCTGTCACTCACCTGCACTGTCTTGAGATTCTCATTAACCAGATACAATGTGGACTGGATTGACCAGGCTCCAGAAGAGGGGCTGAGTGGGTTGGCAGGATAAAATCTGGTGGAAGCACACACTATATACCTCCCTTTCAGTCCAGAGTCAGCATCACTAATGACACCAACAAGAATGAATTGTATTTAAAGCTGAACAACATGAGAGCTGAGGATATGGCCACATATTACTGTGAGAGAGACACAATGAGAGGAAGTCAGGGTGAGCCCAGACACAAAGCTCCCCTGCAGGGCACAGGAGGTGACTGGGCTGTAGGGGTGCTTGCAACCACCAGGGGTGCACAGGGCCAAAACCACAGGCAGGCACAGAGAGGGTCTGGTGAAGTTTCCTGGGCTTACAAAGGTTTATCTCTTCTTGCTTCACAACATGTAAACACCAAAGAAAAAACATTTTATCTTTGCTAAACAGTGTTATGATGTATACAAGATACAAACACAGAATGTGTTTTTATTGATATTCCCAGTGTGTAAATGCATACATACATGTAAACCTACATAAGAAAATGTTGACATTTTTGTCACCATCTTCTGAATTTGCCTGAAAGTATGGAAAAAAAAAAACCTGACTTTAAAATCTATACGAAGTTTTCTCAACTTAAATTACATTTCTGAGAAAGAGCACGTTAAATACAAACACCTCCCATCACCACCACCAGAAGCATATAGGCCCCATGTTGGGGAAGGAAGAGGATGCTGGAAATCCTGGTCCTCCCTTAGATGCAGAAACAATATTCCCATTTGTCTTACGTGATATCACTGACCATGCCCCTATACTTACATTAGATCTGTTATAAATTATGAATCTATTATGTAAAATATCATCATTATATCACACACTGGTTTTCAATGTTTTAACAGAAATGAACAATAAAATTAGCAGGCTTACAATGCACTATTATTTTTAAAAGCATTCCTGATAAAATGTATGTTTAATTAATAACTTTTTTTTAGTGTTCCATGCATGTACCAAACATTTATTCTTTTCTCCCTAAATTTATGATTTTATGTAAATAGGATGTATTTCTCCCAATGATTATTACCATTGAAGCAATGTCAGCTCAATTAATTCACAGTCTTTATCCTCTGCACAAACCCACAAAATTCTGAGAGAAGAGCATATGTGATGACCCTTACACAGAGACCAGAACTTCTCAGCTGTGTGCTTGCCCCTTATTTTCCAGCACATTTATGGTAGCCAAGCCTTCCTCCAACTGCCTTCACCATGCTCTGTATTTCCTACTGGGAAATAGCTTTCTCATTGGTGTGTCTTTTGTTTAAAGAATGAGAGATATTGTTCTCAGTTGTACAGGCTCATGTTCACCTATAGGGTCCAGCACAGGTGCAGAGACACACTTCTAGAACTTGAACATCACTTGAATATTTACTGGCTCCTTGTCCATGGTACTTTTAGAATCCATGCTTCCTTGGGAAAGACTGGCACATGAGCAGATTGAATAGTGAAAGAAATAGCATCCAAGTGGCCCTCTCCCTCTTCCAGGGTAATATTTGGCCTAGATATATTTCTGTCCCTTCCCAGTGGAAGAGGGCATTTTCTCCTTCTCGTTTTCTCCCAAGCTGCATTGGATTTCAATCAGTGTTCTTCAGCTTCATATTCTGGAATCCTTCATTTGCAAGGTAAATCTTTAACTGCTCAGTGAAGAGAGGGACTGAGTTTTGTTGTTGGCCTCTGCCCTCCCCAGTCTATATTGTATTCCTCCAATGCCCACAGGATACCAGTTTTGTTTATTTCTTCATGTATATTTCTTATATTCTGGAGTAGAGCTAAGGAGATGGTTGTAGGTGCATTTCTTCAATGGGTGGTGTCTTTCTCCCCAAGCACCACCAGGGGACAGTCATTTTCATTATTGTTTTTTTTTTTCTTTTAGTTTTATTGTGAATTAACAATAATTCTGAAGTAAAAGCCTGAAGGAGATTAGGCATCTCTATACCAAGGCCAGGTGAACAAGCACCATCATCACATTCAGAGTTTAGATATTCATTAATGATATATATCTTAGTATTTAACATATACACAATCTTGTGTGACCTGTCTCAGGTAACCTAATGACTGGGTCCTATTTCACTTTGCAGGCACCCCTCTCTCCAAGTTTAATGATTTTTACTTGCTATGTGACTCATTTTCTGATATGATGAAGAAAATTTGTGAATCTACAGTTTTTTCTGCTCCTTTGGTTCATAGTTGTAATAATAACAAAACTTTTCTCACTGTTTTACATCTCCAAGCAGAGTAACATCTTCCATTATGACAAAACACAAATAACAACCAGCAAGGAAAAATTAAATGACTTTAGGAATATGGCCATACTACAATACTATTTAGCATTTAAATAAATGTACGAAAAAGAACCAAAAAACAAAAAAAAAAGAAAGAAAAAAGAAAAAGAAAAGAAAACAAAAACTACCAAAAATTTTAAAAAAGAGAAAAATGCAAAAAACCCAAAAGCATGAGCGAGGGGAAAAGGCAGTAAGGTAGGGTGTTCCAAGACACAGCTTATTCTACAGGGCAATTAGTGATCAGCCAGTGCTATCTAAGTCACCTGTTTTGGTGAGCCCCAGGAGAACACAGGTGCATCCTCAACATCCTTAGGAGAACAGGAGGAGAAAGCAAAGAACATTTGTGAATAGAGAGCTCTACATCATAGAGGCCAGTATTCATCTCCATCATTAATAGGATAGGAGTGGGGGCAGGTCTTCAGCCTCTCTGGGCAACTGCAGCTACATTTGACCTGCACATACTAGATGAACACATCTGTGGCTCCACCCCCACATCTACAGGGCAGGAAGAAGTACAGTACTCCCTCAGACTCTCCAGGCAACTGTAGTTCCTTTTGTCTCACACATAAAGGATTTCTGAACACACCTGCGGCTCCATCCCCATTTCTGGCAGGGGAAGAGGGAAGCTTCTGCTTCATCAGAGAATTGGTGAAAATACGATAACCTTTTACCCACATGGCTTAATTTATTGCCCACAAATGTGGCTCCATCTCCAGCCCAGGCAGGGGTTAATGTGTGTAGCATCATCGGACTCTCTGGGCAACTACAAACTTATTGTTAAACACACACCTGCAACTCCATCCCTAACTTTGGAAGATGAGAATGGTAGAAGAAGCTTCATCAGTTCCTGAGGTAATGTGGGCAGCTTCAGCTTCCATGATTTAGAGTAACAACCATATTCTCAACTTCTATTTCACAACAAGTTAGAGACAAAGGGCAAGAAACAGGTGAAAAAGTGATGAAAATATTCAGAATGGCTAAACACAAACTACTATAAATTTCAAAATTAAGTTGAACCAATTATCAAAGAAGGGCTGTAGCAAAAATCCAATCTAATTAAAAGCCTAGAATAAGGAAAGAAGTTGGGACCAGAATATATCAAATTAAGACAACTAATCAAAGATGTTCAAGAGAATTTCTTAATAAATTAAATGAAGTGTATGAAGAGATTAAGGGTATTAAAAAGACACAGAGTAGCACAAGAAAGAATTTTAGGGAAACGGACTTTGGCCCAGTGGTTAGGGCGTCCGTCTACCATATGGGAGGTCCGCGGTTCAAACCCCGGGCCTCCTCGACCCGTGTGGAGCTGGCCATGCGCAGCGCTGATGCGCGCAAGGAGTGCCCTGCCGCGCAGGGGTGTCCCCCGCGTGGGGGAGCCCCACGCGCAAGGAGTGCGCCCGTGAGGAAAGCCGCCCAGCGTGAAAAGAAAGAGCAGCCTGCCCAGGAATGGCGCCGCCCACACTTCCCGTGCCGCTGACGACAACAGAAGCGGACAAAGAAACAAAAGCAGACAAAGAAACAAGACGCAACAAATAGACACCAAGAACAGACAACCAGGGGAGGGGGGGGAATTAAATAAATAAATAAATCTTTAAAAAAAAAAAGAATTCATTTAAAAAAAAAAAAGAAAGAATTTTAAAGCATACGTATAAATTAGCAGATCAATTTTTGCTCAGATTTTGAAGTTTTCCATAAATTAACCAATACAGATTTTAGTTTTCTATCAATGTTCTCATGGGCCACACCTGCTTTTAGGAGATCGACCCAGATTTGATTACTGGTTATACTGACAGGATTTGGGTTGCCAGACCTTTAGGAATTGGTTTGGAGTTCTGTGGGAATGCTCTCTTTTGTTTTCTTGCTTTTGGCCACATTAATATTTTCCTTACTTTGTCTCTTTCTGTCAAGGTCAGTATAGCTTCCCCTACAGCATATACCTCCTATGTGACCATAGCTTAGGAGAGCAAATAGAGCACCATAACACACTCTTGAGGCCAAATTTTCTTCTTCATTTCATTAGTAAATAATGTACAGTTAAATCTCCAAAAGAAACTGATCATAATTGACTCTCTCAAACCCAATTTTCTTAACATGGGTTGACTCTATTCAACTGTTTTCCACCTAGTAGGTAGGATAGGAAGCTCCCCTGGTTGCACCCATATATATCTACATATAAGAATGAGACAATTCATAAGATAGTGGGTTCCTTCAGTACCCTTCAAGTTATGAAAATTTTGTCATAATGTGGGAATAGTGGTGAAAATACTGTTTTTCTGCTCTACCACCATTCATTATCCCTGCTTGTGCAGGATGTTGTATTAGTGATTTAGCCTTTCTCTACACAATAGCTTTTACATTAAGACTTAGAAGTTTTGCTTCTACAATTTCTATATCTGAATCACTGTCTTCTTCCCAGCTCCTATATCTTAGGATCGCAATGCTTTTTGCTAAGATAACCATATGTTTTTTGGTTTTTTTTTAAATTATTTATTTATTTTTAAAAATTACATTAAAAAAATATGAGGTCCCATTTAACCCAACCACCCCCACCCCCCACTCCCCCCACAGCAACACTCGCTCCCATCATCGTGACACATCCATTGCACCTGGTAAGTACATCTCTGAGCATCACTGCACCCCATAGTCAATGATCCATATCATAGCCCACACTCTCCCACGTTCCATCCAGTGGGCCCTGGGGGGATCTACAATGTCCCGTAATTGTCCATGAAACACCACCCAGGACAACTCGACGTCCCAAAACCGGCTCCACATCTCATCTCTTCCTCCCATTCCCCAAACCCAGCAGCCACCATGGCTACCCTTCCCACACCCATTCCACATTTTCTCTGTGGACATTGGATTAGTTGTGTCCATTGCACATCTATGTCAAGTGGGGGCTTAGATTCCACATGGATACTGGATGCACTCCTCCTGCTTTCAGTTGTAGACACTCTAGGCTCCATGGTGTGGTGGTTGACCTTCTTCAACTCCATGTTAGCTGAGTGTGGTAAGTCCAATAAATCAAAGTGTAGGAGCTGAAGTCTGTTGAGGCTCTGGGCCTGGGTCATATTATCAGTCCAGAGATTCAAATCCCCTAAATATATCTTAAACCCCAGCACCTATTACAATTCCAATAAAGTAGCATGGAAGTCCTGTGAAAAGAGATCCCCTCTGAGTCCAATTCCATCACGCAGAAACACCAGCTCCAAAGAAGGGCCATCTGCCATGGCAGTGAACCCCATCTGCCATGACCATAGAACCCGTGGGTCTCTTTATCCCTCAAAAGAACCAAATAGGGATTTTTTTATGACACCCTATTGTGGGAGTACGAACCAACGTTACTAAGCCGACCCGGCAACAGGCGTGCGCACAGCCTGGAGCCGCAGTTCAGGGTGGCTGGAATGGGCGATCACGCCCTCAGCCTGGTATGGGCGAAGCGCCCTCAGCCTACCCAGGCCAGAGATATCAATAACGGTCGCCTCCCGCTATCTCCCGCCTAGCTTAACATCTGGTCGGCTCTCACTTCCCCTTTCCCCTCCCCCATTCCAAACCTCTCAGCTAGCCCTCTGCCTAGCAACCGCTTACGATCACCAATCAGAAGGCAGTACCCGCCTGCACCTATCAAATCTCTCCACGTAGTCCCTAGCCCTATAAAAACCGTATCCCCTCCCAAACTCCACCTTCCAATCTGCCTCAATCCTAGCCTATCACCCTTCGCCCCATCCCCCAGTACTGCTCTCAGCCCCGCCTCCCTCAAGACAGTATATATGTCTTGTACTTCCCCAATAAAGTTAGACTTGTGCCATCAGCCTGTCTCCGCGGTTTCTTTCTGAATCTCGTGCGCCCTCCACACCTTGGAGCCACCGAGAGAAGTCGCAGAGGCCTCCAGCGGCTCCTCTCCCCCCGCCGGCACCCTATAATCCTTAAAAAATGATAGGCCAATGTATCCATGTTTTCATCATTTTAATGTAGTTATTCAGAGATACCTGTCACTAAAGTAGAGATGGAAGTACACAGATCATGTTCTAATTTTAACTCTTCCCTCAAACAGCAGATTTGTCTTTCTCAAAACAATCTGCTTTAGATAATCATACTGCCCATAGCAATGGCCAGCCAAATATTGTGGCAGCTCACTGGTCATCTTTACAAAATTCATAATCTTCATTCCTGAAACATGTGTTCTATTCCCCCTGGCATTTTGGGCATCGCCAAACTCATGTGGAGTTCCATAACACTCAATCAAGTGGGTGATCCCACCCCACATGAAGATAGGCCACCCAGGGATTTTACCTCTTACAGATTCCCTGCCCCAGCTTATGCTTTGTTCTGATGTACTCTGCTGAATATGCCAAATTATCCTTATATAACATTAAGGAATGAACAAACATAAGAGGGGAAAATATCTATGGACAAAAGTATACCTTGAATTATTCTAGTAGTGGAAGAACTTGTATTGTTGATATAAATACAGTGACTAACACACTTTCTGAGGGGAGGGAGAGGGAAGAATAGGTATAACATTGGGCATTTTGGGGACATTGAAATTGTCCTGCATGATATTGCAATGAAGGATGCAAGCCATTATACATTTTGTCAAAAAACTATAAAATTGTGTGGGGCAAAGTGTACAATATAATGTAAATTTTAGCCATTGGTTAGTAAAATGTTTCAATATGTGTTCATCAATTGCAAAAAAAAAAAATGACAGTTTCCCACCAAACTGAGAGGGATACTCAGCCCAAAGCAAGACTTGGACAAGTCCAGCTTGGCAAGAAAGTGAGCATTTATTAAGTGGATTATGTGGGGCCTTGTCCTACATGGTTGGAGGGGAGATCCTCTCTCTTGGAGACTGAGCTTGGCCATGGCTTAAAATCCTTATCCTCAGCAGTGGAAAGACAGCTTGGTGCTTCTGAGACTCAAAGCAAGGGGAGTCTTTTATACTTCATGTCTCTGTGCAGATGGTTAGGACATTTTAGGGGAAGCATGATTCCCACAGAATGTAGTGTTTAGGAACAGGTATTTGCAATGTTTCTCAGCAGGAAAGTAGTTAAAATTTTATAGTAACTGCAGAGCCAGGTAGGACCCAGAATATATCATCCTTAGAGTTTTTGGGGGCAGAAGTCTAAGCATACAAGATATACCTATCTGTTAACAAACTTACAAAAAGGTATTACTCAAGTCTTGTCGTGTAAC
Source organism: Dasypus novemcinctus (assembly GCF_030445035.2). Classification (NCBI taxonomy): domain Eukaryota; kingdom Metazoa; phylum Chordata; class Mammalia; order Cingulata; family Dasypodidae; genus Dasypus; species Dasypus novemcinctus. Next base: position 55,096,400 of record NC_080691.1, on the reverse strand, counting down.
TATAAAAAAATGAATTGCTGTTTTGTCTAGAAGGAGAAAGAACTGGAAGAGTTGTGGGAAAATACAAAACTGTATAAATTATAGTATTGCAGAACTTCAGGAATCTATATGGAGAGTAGAGGCAGGAATATCAAAATGTACTAAATATGAGTTTCAAGGAAGGTGGTATTGGAGTAGGTCAAGCAGGGCTCAGTGCTCCTACAAAACAATGGAGGAAGGTCGGAAGCTCTCCAAAGGAGTTGCTTTGGAATTTTGCATACTGAGAGAATGCAATGATCCTGGAGGGATTTGGGACAGAAAGACAAAGAAGATAAAAGGAAAACCACTCTTATTCACCATTGTATTATTGCTTCTAGTCAGAACAATTAGTCAAGAAAAAATAAATAAAAGGTATCCAAATTGCATGGGAAGAAGTGAAACATTTCCTATTTGCAAATGACATGATCTTAATGACAGAACATCCTGAAAAATCCACAAGTATACTAGAACAAATAAACTATTTCAGCAATGTGGTAGCATACAAGATCCACATGTAACAACTAGTATTGTTTGTACACAACAGTAATGAACATTCTCAAGAAGTTAGCAAGGCAAAATTCCATTTAGAATAGCAGCTAAAACAAAATCACATATCTAGGAATAAATCTAACCAAGAATATAAAAGACATGTACACAGAAAACCACAAAATATTCTTTTAAAAAAATCCAAGAAAATACAGATAATGGAAGTACATTTTGTATAGTCAGAATACTAAATATAGTTGTCAAATTCTACATAAAGTGACTTACAGATACCAATCAATCCTAATCAATATTCCAACAGTCTTCCTTGTGGAAATGGAAAAACAAATCATAAATATATACAGTAGGTTAAGGAACCCCAAATAGCCAAAATCTATTTTGAAAAGTAGAATGGGGTTAGGGTAATCACAATGTCTAATCTTAAAACTTACTACAAAGTCACAATAATGAAAATGGCAAAATTGATATATGGATCAATGAAATTGAATTTTCAGAAATCAAGTCTCACATTTATGGCCAAGTGATTTTTGAAAAGAGCACCAAGTCAATTCAGTTGGAAAAGAATAGTCCCTTCAACAAATGTTGAATATCCATATGCAAAAGAATGAATGTGGACTCCTACTTCACAACATATGTAGAAATTAATTCAAAATTTCTCAAAAGCCTAGATATAAGAATCTGAACTCTAAAACTCCTAAAAGGTAACATAAGAAAGCATTGTGAGTGTACAAAGAACTGGATGAATAGGCTCGTAAATTTCATTCAACTGGGCAAATGAGCCTGTAAATTTCACCTTCCTTGTAGTAGCTATCAGCCACATCATCCAGTCTTGAGGCAGACAGGAGTGGGGACTACACCTGCATTCCTGGTGTGATTTTCTGGCACCAGCACTGGCAATAAGGATAATGTCCTCCAAAAATCCAGTCTTACTACTGATTTCTGCTTTGAATCACTATCACTGCCTTTGATCACTATAGGACTGGCACAGATAAATGTCATTATTTCCATCGCAGTGGCAGAGAAACAGGACTCTTAAAGGGTATGTAATTTTTCAGTCATCGGTTTCCCTTTCAGTCATCAGAAATAGTTTTAAAAACTCAGAACTTGATTGGTTCAGCACTGAACAAGAGGGAAATCAGCAATCTCTGAAGAGAGGAAATATTAGGTTTCTTGATTTGCAATTTGTACACCCATTTTCATAACAGCGTTATTCCTATGGCCCAGAAAGGGGAAACTACCTATGTGTTCATCAACTGAAGCATATATAAAAAGAGTGATATATCCACACAATACAACATTAGGTATAAAAATAGATGAAATATTGATACCTCCAGCAGCATGCATGGCACTTGAGGAAAATGTCAGACAAAATGAATATATTGAATAATAACACTTATATGAATGCTTAGAATAAGCAAATTCATAGAGACAGAATGCAGGACAGTGGTTGCTAATAGTGAGAGAAGGGAGAATGAGGGTTATTGCTTAATATATATGAGCTTCTGTTTGATATGATATAAATATTCTAGAAGTTTATATTGGTGAAGCTTATGAAACATTTTCAATGTACTTTACACTTAAATTGTTAATTTTTAAAAATGTTACATATATTTTACCACAATAAAATATATCAGATGAAAGGGGTATTCTAGGGTAGTAAATGTCAATTGAAGAAACTAGAGGATAATCTAAAAACTGTGTAATGTCATGATATTGATGGTACATAAATATTGTGATTAATAGTACAAATACAAGAATGTTCTCTTGCAAGGTGGGAAGAATCTGGTTATACACGGAAAATACATCTAATGTAACCTATGGACTATGGTTAACAGTAACATCATAATGTTTTTGCTTCACTGGTAAAGAGGGTACTCTATCAATGCTAAGGGTCAACAACAGGGGGCTTAAGGAGGTATGAACGTTTTCCTTTAGAGTGATGAAAATGATCTAAACCTGACTAACTTGATGGCAGCACAAGTCTGACGAAACTGAGAATCACAATGTGTACACTTTGAATGGATTATACAAGGCATGGAACTGTATAGCACAGAGAACCCTGCCCTGAACTATGCAATGTGGTTAACAGTACAAATAGAACATGTTCACTCATGAACAGTAACAAATATATAATACTAATACATGGTATTAATAATAGGGTGATTTATGGAAATAAATACACCAAACGTAAGCTATGAACTACAGTTAGTAGAAATACTTTACTGATATTCTTTCATGATTTGTAACAAATGTTCCACAACAATGCAAGTTGTTTTTGGTAAGTTAATATATGGGACTCCTGTATGCTTAGCACGATCTTTTGTAAGCTCACAACTTTTCTAATTAAAAATTAGATAAAGATAAATCAATACCATCTTCAGGAAAAAGGATAATAGAGAAAACAAATCAAAGATGGTCTTATGAAAAGGATCAATTAAATTGATATATCTCTCATGAAACTAATCTAGAAAAAGGGAGAGTTTACAAATTAATTGATAAATCAGTAATGAAAAAGAGAGAATACTACTGATGCTGGACTTTAAAAAAGTATATCAAGGGAATATTATAGTCACTTCTATGTGTTCAATTTGATAACAAATGAAATAGAAAAGTTCCTTAAAAGACATAGTGTACCAAACTTAAAGAGAACTAGATACTCAGAATTGACCTATATCCTCTGTGCCTGAAATATGAACTAGGCCTAGAGCTGCAGGCCTAAGAGTTAACTCTAGGCCTAAGAGTTACCTCCTGAGAGCCTCCATGTTGCTCAAATGTGGCCACTCTCTAAGCCAAACTCAGCATGTAGGTGCATTGCCTTCCCCCCATCTTGAGACATGACTCCCAGGGATGAGCCTCCCTGGTGCCAAGGGATTACTACCATACACCAGCTGAAGATGTAACTAGAAAAAGGCCTTGAATGAAGGGGTCAACTCAGACTGGCAGAATATCTCAATGTACATGTAATATCAGTGTTAAAAACTGCTTTTTAACTTTGTAGAAAAGGGGGAAATGGAAAGGACAAGTGAGTTTATATGGCCATGAGTCACCAAAAATGAGTTGGGAGGTCATCAGAGGGGTGATGCTTATGCATGTCTCAGCAGGGTACCAGAGACAGCCAAGGTAGACGGAAACCCAGGTGCTAGTTCTCCTGAGGGCTACAGAAACCCACAGGTTCTATGGTCATAGCAAATGGCTCTGGAGCTCAGGGCCATGTCAGTTGGCCCTACTTTGGAGTTTGTGTTCCTGCGTGTGATGGAGTTGGACTCAGATATGACCTTTCTACACATACCTCTTCTGTTACTTTTACCGGACCTGTGGTTGCTGTTTGGGCTGGTGTATACTCAGGAGACCTGAATCTCTGGACAGTCCATGTGACAGCCAGGCCCTGGGCCTCAGCAGACTTGTGGCTCCTACTACCCTCTGGTTTGTTGGACTTACCCTGGCCAGCTGTCAGGAAGGTGAAGAGGGTCAACCACTACACCAGGGAGCCAAGAAAGCCTACAGCTGCAAGCAGGACAAACGAATCCATCATCCATGTGGAATCTAAGGCACCTCTTGATGTAGAGAGGGACTAGACATAACCATCCCAGGGTCCACAAGATGGAGGAATAGAGGATGGATTAGAATGACTTACTGGTGTTCTGCAGGGGAACTATTGTGATTAGTAATGGAAGAAATTGTAATAGTGATGTGGACAGGGTGGCCATGGTGGCTGCTGATGGTAGAGAGATGGAAGAAGAGATATGATGTGGGGGCATTTTCAGGATTTGGAGTTGTCCTGGGTGATGCTGCTTGGACAGATGCTGGACATTGTGTGTCCTGCCGTGGCCCACTGGGTAGACTGGGGAAAATGGAGACTACTATGTGGACCACTGTTCATGTAGGGCAGCAGTGCTCCAAAATATATTCGCCAGGTGCAGTGGCTGTGCTGCAATGATGGAAGAGGTTGTTCATGTGGGAGGGGTGGGATGGGTAGGGTGGGGGGTACATGGGAGCCTCATATTTTTTGAATGTATCATTTAAAAGAAAATAAAGAAGGGAAAAAATAATAAAGAATTGGCCTGTATCTATTAAATAAAGTCAACATTAAAAAGCATCCATAAACAGAATCCATAAACAGAAATCATCAGGCACATATGGTTTGCCAGGTGAATTCTCCAAGATATTTAAAGAAGAAATGATAATATTCTGCAGATAAAATTGCATTTAAAATGCTAGTGGCAGGTATACATGCTGTTTGGAGTTTATGGGAGGCCCCTACAGCTGTATAATAACCCTTAGGATTTTAAAGTAAAGAAATGGCTTCAGCTGTAGATAAATACTATATTTGTTAAGAAAGAACTTCTGGCTTGTTATTGGACCTTAGTATAGACTGAATTGTTAACTATGGGCCCCCAAATTTCTGAGACCCTGGTTAGGAACTGGGGGCTGCCTGACCAGTAAACCATAAAGTTGGGCATGCACAGTTGTACTCCATCATCAACTGGATGTAGTATATATATGAGATTAGGTTTGAGCAGGACTTCATAGTACAAGAAATTTAAACAAGGAAGTAGCCTAAAAGTCCAAGGCCCCTAACCCCACCATATCACTATCTCTCTCCCAGTGCACACCTATAGTCTGATGGAGAGTTATGTAAGATGAGTAGACCAAGCAAGATAAAATTTTCATCTGGTTTATTGATGGATATTCCTGGTTTGTAGGCATGGTCTAAATGTCCATAGCTCAAAAGCCCTTTCTTAGACACACCTAAAGGAGTGGTGAAGTTCTGTGGACAGAACTTCGAACAGTACTCTTGGCTGTTCATTTTGCTTGGAAATAGAAATGGTCAGAGTTATTATTCTATATTCATTCATGATTGTCCATGGGTTTGCTGGGAGGACAGAGGTTTTGAGGGAACATAATCAAGTAAAAAAGAGGTCTGGGATAGTGGTATGTAGGAAGAAATTTATGAATGTGTACAAAGATGAAGATATTTGTGTCCTATGTGAATGCTGATCTAAAGTGACATCAACAGAGAAAGATTTTAACAATGATGTTTTTAGGATGATCCATTCTTTGGATACCTCTATGCCTAGCCACTCCTGTCATTGCCCAATGGACTCATGAAGGGCAAGGAGAGGGAAGAAGAGATGTGATATGGGACATTTTGGGGACTTGGGGTTATCCTAAATGATACTGCAGGGACAGATGCTGGACATTATATATCCTGTCATAACACACTGAATGTACCAGAGGAGAGCGTAAACTACAAAGTCAACTATAATCCATGCGGTACACAGTGCTCCAAAATGTATTCACCAAATACAATGAATGTGCCACAATGATGAAAGAGGTTTTTGATGTGGGAGGAATGGGGATGTGGGGTATATAGTAACCTCTTATATTTTTTAATGTAACATTTTTTTGTGATCTATGAATCTTAAAAAAAAGACAATTAAAAAAAAAAGGCTATGGTGGCAGAGATGGAGATTATTCATAGGCTCGGTCACATGGACCTCTGATCAACAAGTCTGTCCTGACTATAAACATTGCTGAGTGCACAGATTTCCAGGAGCAGAAACTAATATTGAGAACCTGATATTTCAGTATGCTCAAGGTGATTACCCAGCTCACTCATGGTAGATTAATTATATTGGGCCAAATTTTTATGGAAAAGACAACATTTTCTTCTTACTGGAATTCATCTTACTCTGGATATGGATTTGCATGCTTTGCACAAAATGTTCTGCCAAAACTGTCATCCATGTATTTATAGAACACCTATTCCACTTTATTTTTTACACAGAATAGCTTCTGTACAAGGAACTTGCTTCATAGTAAATTAAGTATGGTAATCAGCCCACACTCCTGGACATTCCTGGTCTTGCCATGTTCCCAGTCAACCTGAAGCAGCAGGAATCAAGAGTGGTCGAGGCCCCATACACACATCCCCCCTTGCATGTAGAAACCACCCTCTCAAGTCCTACTGGTCCCTCGCTGGGGGTTCTCCGTGGCCACCAACCAGCACCTGGGGGAGGAGGTGGGGCCATGGGGCACACTGTGAGCATTTCCGCATGCCCAGGGCCAGGCGGCATGTCCCAGCCTAGGGAGATGAGGGGCGGCGCTTGCATGGAAAAGTAGTCACCAAGGCGGCGGCTTCGGAGTGCCTGCGATGGCAGTGCCCTAGGAGGCGGCTCCAGACAGGACGGGCTGTGCTGGCTGTGGCCACCGAGGTGCTGGCCGGCCAGTCGGCTGGTGACTTGAGCTGAAGAAGCGAGAGCAGCGCTCGGCCTCGGCACACCCGCGTCCTCTCCTCAGCCCTTTCAAATGCTGGCTCCTTTTCACCCGCCCTCCCTGTCCGGAGTCAACAACTTCACTCCCCCCTCTTCTGCCCTCGCCCTTCCCTCATCAGCTCCTGGAGCGGGCAGCGGGGCGAGGACCGGGAGACCCGGGATTGAGCTGCCAGGAGAACCACGGCGGCGCCCGGGAGCCGGAAGGCACTGAGGCTGCAGGGACGCGCCTGAGGCCGCGAGGTCTCCGCGCCTCTCCCTCGCCGCCTCCGCATCCTCTGCAGCTGCCCAGCGCCGGGGCCACCGGGATGTCGTCGCCGCCGCCGGCGGGGGCTGCCCACGCCCACTGTCGGCCTCGGAGAACGCGGTGGTCTGCACCCGAGGTCGGAGGCCAGGCGCAGAGGCAGCAGCGCCCCCAGGGCTCGTCGCAGTCCCGCAGCCAGGGCAGTCGGGGAGCTGCACCCCTTCCCCAGGTCAGAGGTAATCTCGGGGCAGCGCGGGAAGGAGCGCAGGAGCGACCCCGCTCACCTCCGCACCTGCAAAGCCCTTTCCTTCTGGGTGTTTATTTTTTGCAAGGCAAGGAGGGCTCTTCACTGTGAGCCGAGCCGTGCTCCCACTCAATGCCTTCTCCCTTTCTCAAAACAGATTTGACGTCAAGACTCGCTTACCTGCCTTTCCTATTGCAACTTATACATTAGAATTATTAATCAAAGACTAAATTGACCATCTTAAATATGTGCAAGGAACTAAAGGAGCCCATATACAAGAACTAAAGGAAGTTGGGAAAACATTGTGTGAATAAGTTTTTTTTTTTTTTTAAACAAATCAAGCAAATTTCATCGGTGCAAATTAGGTTAATTGAAATGAAATAAACGCTTTAGATGAATGCAAAAGCATATTTTAAGAGGATGCCATCACTGCTATTCAACATTGAATTGGATGGATATTCCAGCTACAGAATTCAATTAAAAGAAAGAATTATTGAAATTGGAAAGGAAGAATTCAAATTATCTATGTTCACAGATGTTAGGATTTTATTTATGTACATATCAAAGGATACACTGGAAAGCTACAAGAACTTATAAATGAAACGTAAATTTTCTGAATAGATGATAAATGTGCAGAAGTCACTTGCCTTTCTGTACACTAATAATGAACAATATACAATGGAAATCAAGATTAAAAATTCTATTTACAGTAGCATCTACAAGAATGCAATACCTGGTGAAAAACGTAATGAGGGAGAGGAAAGACTTGTCACTGAAAACTACCAAACATTGTTGGAAGAAATTAAAGAATATCAAATAAATAGAAATATTAGGTTCATGGAATGTAAGACTTAATATTACTATGATATCAATATGACTTCAAGTGATCTACAAATTCAATGTAGCTCAGCAGCCTTTTTGCATAAATTTTTAAAAAAATAACTGAATCAATAATTTATTTCATTCTTAGAGATTATGTCTAAGAGTTATAACTGTAATATAAAAATTAGAATTGTTATAATTAATTTTTAAATTATTTACATTTATAAATGTTTGTTGCTATGCTATTTTTATAATTGATGACATTAAATCTAATTGCGCCTTGCATAAATATGTATATATATATAAATATAAATATATAAATCATGAGTATCATTCACAATTCATAAGTAAATCTCTAACTTATTTTCAATATGTATATGATAGTCCATAGTATAATTAGTTTATTCAACCATTCCCCATTCAAAACGTTTCAAGTTTTTGGTTTTCAACTTCAGCAATTATTCAATGCCCGTCATTTGTACAGATGACCCAATGAATTGGTGCATTTATTTCTTTAAGCTATGGTCCCAAAAGTGTGATTGCTTGATTAAATGATAAGGCCATTCTGACTTTAATAAATATTTCTAGGTGAATTTCCCCAGAGGTCTCAGGATTCACACTGCCACCAGCAGCATTGGGAGTGTGCTCATTGCCTGACATTCTCACAAGAGCTGGTCGTAGTTGCTCTTCTTAATGTTTACCGTTCAAATGGAGGAAAATGGCCCCAATGCTACTTTAATTTTCACTCCCCTCACTACTACTAAGGCCGGGCACTTTTTTCATACATTTCTTTGGCCATTTGGATATCTTCTCTTTAGAGTCTTTATACATCCTTTGACTATTTTACTCTTGGGTTGTCTTGCTGTTGTTGTTTTAGGAGGTACCAGAAATTGAACCCAGGTTTCATAAATGGGAAGCAGGTGCTCAGCCACTGAGCTACATCTGCTCTCTGGGTTGTCTTTTAATATAAAACAAATCTTAAGATCTTATTGCTTGAGGTAATATTTATTGTGGCAGTCAATGAGATGCTGCTGAGATGTGCATAAGTGTAACCTCTGGCATGATCTCCCAACTCACTTTGAAATTTCTTAGCCATAAAAACTCATTTTTATTTACCTATTCCCCTTTTTGGTCAAGGTCTTTTTCCAGGTGCTTTGCTAGTTTGTACTTGGTAATAATTGCTTGGTACCAGGGATGCTTATCCCAGAGTGTACTTTGTCACACACTGATGGTGGAGGGGGGGGGGGGTACAGAGGATATGCATTTCTTTTTTTTTTTTTTCTTTATTTTTTTAATGTTACATCATTATCCATTAGAGAAATCTCAATATTTGTATGGATTGTAAAGAGCATGGGAATTTAGGGCAAAATGAATCCTGTAGTGGAAAATGACTATGCTTAACCGAATATGAGAACATTCTCTCATGAACTGTAACAAGTATATACTAATACAGGTTGTCAATTACCAGGTGGGTTGGGAAAAAAATACACCAAATATAAGATATTGATTACAGTTAGTAGTGTCATATATTGACAATGTTCTTTCATAGTTTGTAGCAGTTGCTTGACAAGAATGCAAGGTGTTGGTGGTGCAGTAATGTATGGGAACCCTGTATGATGTTATGTATGTTTGTTTTGTAAGTTCACAAATTATACTATACAGTTATTGTTTATGGATACAACAGGATTGCTATTAAAAATTGAAATTATCATACTGTCACAGTGGAATAAAATTAGCTTGAAAAATGATCTAAAGGCACATGATGCAGGTTCATTATGTATAACAACAATAGTGGCCATTTCATAGTGTTCATGAAGCCTGCTCCACTAAATTTACCTCCAGTTAATAATTAGGAGTCCACAAATAAACGTGGGCAATTAAATCAATACTGACAGTCAATTATAGTGCAGAATTCAGGTTCCATGGCACAAAAGGGAGTATATCAACGTGCAGTATTAAGTGGTCTGACTTGTCAGCAGGCAACCAAGAGGTAATTGCTACCAACAAAAACAGAATAGAATATGGCACAACTCTAGTACATTTAAATTCTTGTATATATATTTTTTTTTCTCACAAAGATGGCACTACAAATAAAAACAGAATAGAATATGGCACAACTCTGGTGCATTTAAATTCTTGTATATATTTTTTTGTTTTTGTTTTTTACAAAAGTGTGATGGCACTACATCCCACACCATTTAAGACCTAACTTGATTCATTCTTTTCCAATATCCATTCAATATATGGGGAGAAAGCACTTACTTTATTTTCCTATCTCTTATTGCTTCATTCACCTCTAGTTACATTTCACACACTTACACAATTATACATAACATTTTATAAGCAAAAGGGAAATTTCTGGCTTTCCTATAGGTTTAAATTTGCTTACAGTCATGCAGTAAATTGGAGTCCAGTCATAAATACTATTCCGGCATTCCCAACTTACAATCAAGGCTCTTTTTGTTCAAGTTTCTCTCCAGTCCTTCTCAGGATGTGAAAGACTTGTTTTGAATGAGGTGACTCCTTCCAGGGCTCAGATGAAAAATATGCCAAAAAATAAAATATGGAAAGGAGATAGGAAAAAATGTTCTTCCATTTAATTCTGCTCAGGCTTCACTTAGGTGCTAATGTCAGCATCTGCTATAGTAGGTAGTGAAGACAGAGACTGAGAAGATGTACAATGATTGGAGAGGAAAGGATGGAGGAATATTGCAGAAGACAGACCTGTAAGAAGGGGCTGGGCGGCAGAATTGGCCCAGTGGTTAGGGCGTCCGTCTACTACACGGGAGGTCCACGGTTCAAACCCCGGGCCTCCTTGACCCATGTGCAGCTGGCCCACGTGCAGTGCTGATGAGCGCAAGGAGTGCCCTGCCACGCAGGGGTGTCCCCTGCGTAGGGGAGCCCCACGCGCAAGGAGTGCACCCCATAAGAAGAGCCGCCCAGTGCGAAAGAAAGTGCAGCCTGCCCAGGAATGGTGCTGTACACACGGAGAGCTGACACAACCAGATGTTGCAACAAAAAGAAACACAGATTCCCATGCCGCTGACGACAACGGAAGTAGACAAAGAAGAGGAAGCAAATAGATACAGAGAACAGACAACCGGGATGGGGGGGAGGCGGGGGGTGGGGAGAGAAATAAATAAATAAATCTTAAAAAAAAAAAAGAAATCAATTAATTGCTCCACAGGAGCCCACTTCCAGGGTCTGCTCCAGCTCTCAGTCCTGTTACACAGCTGCATTTGGCTCTCCTGCTTAGCTCGCCTTACCGCCACCTCCTTCTTGCAGTGCCCTGGTGTCCTCCAACATCATGTCGGTCGCTGGGCTCAAAGAGCAGTTCCTCAAAGCCATAAAGGTAAGGTTTTTGTGTACATTTACATCTTGGTTCAGTCTTTTTACCTCTATGGGGTTAATTACACTGTTTGGATAGCAAGTCAGAACAGGCGTTTTCTGTCTCCTTAGTCCTGAAGTTTCTTTCTACCTGAAATACCAGTCTTTGAGGTTTATTTTCTAGGATTTTGACTATCCTGTTGGTAGTCATTTGCATCTTAGCATAAGTTGGTAAGATTTATTGTTTGCAATGACTGGGCACATATAAGGCAGGAGTATTGATGAGGAAGAATATAAATGTATAATTTGGGGCTGTGGAATAATGCTTAGAGAGGAAGCCCTGTGAGGGGGTTAGAGTGGGCAGCCTGAGGTTCAAGAAGAGATTGACATATTCGTTGAGCAGGTATACCTTGAGGACCTATGGGTGCCAGGTACTGTTTTGGATGTTGACTTACAGGTTGTGAACAACAACAACAACAAAAACCTGCCTGACCTCATGGAGTCATGTACCAGAGGTTAGATTTTGAGAAGCAGCTAGTTCAAGGAGTATGCCTAGAATTCTGTATAATGTGACCTCAGACTCAGGCTGTCCCCATTTCTTCTCCAGCAGTTTTGCACGGTGATATTAATTGTTCTGCAGTGCACAATAGAACTATGGACTGTTAAGCTCTTTATCAGTGGAACCGTGTCAATATAATTTTTCCTGTTGTTCTTTGTTCCCTTTCCTGTTGTTCCTTTATAGCTTTTTGAAATATTTTTTGACCCTTCTCTGAGACTTAAATGCTTCTTTAATTTCCTTCCTAAGCACAAATCCAGTGTTTTATCTCATTATTGAGAAAACATTAACACCATTATCTAAAAACTGTGGAAAGATGTGCTGTCTTGGCCTATTTTTTATTTCTTGGGCAGATAATAGAAAATTAGCATACTTTGTATGTTTCTTGCTAAACTTTCTTTTAGGGGATTCTACAAATGCATCCTTATATAATGGCTTTTGGTCAGATATTATAACATAATGGACATGTTCTTCAGTTTGTCTGCATATGAGTACCACCTGTGAAACCATAAATGCTTAGTTGATTGAAAAATGAAAAATAATTCAATATGTAAACTCCACAAAATAAACTGAGTTGCTTTCTTCTTAATTTCCTGTTCTTTTGTTAGACAAAATTTGATAATGGGGAGCAGGTAGAGCTCAGTGGTTGAGCACCTGCTTCCCAAGCCTGAGGTCCTGGGTTCAATCTCTGGTACCTTCTAAAAAAAATTGACACTTGCTATTAGAGGTTTTATACTAAAAGAGTTGGTATATTTAATTAAAAACAAACATACTATTCTAGTAACGATAGGAATTATAAGTTTTCTCATTTTTGATTGTTATTTGGACTTTTTTTTTCCTGGAACATGTCTCCTATTTTGTCAATATTTAACTTTTCATTTAATGTTAATGTTTTTAAAAAGCCTTTGAAAGTTATTAAGGTAATACACACTCCACCTAAACTACCCAGTTATCTCTGAGGGCACGACTTGAAGTGTGGTGCGGTAGATGGAATTGTGTATCCCATTGTGAACCTGTTCATGGTCTTGGTTCTCATTCTGGTGTGTGTGTGCTCGTTGTACATAAGATCTCTCTGAGTTGTCACTTCATTTAATTGTGGCTCACCTGAATCGGTTTGGTCTTTATCCAGATTACTGGAATCCTTTATAAACAATGAAATTCAGACTGAGGGAGAAACCACAGGAACAGAGGGAAACTGGAGGTCAGTGGAACATAGAAGAGAAAGAGAAGATGCCATCAGGTGTGCGGTCATGTAAGAGAAAAGACAAGGGCCAGGGGTCACCAGCAGCTGGCCTCAGAGCTCCAGTCTTCGGGGAGAAAGCATTGCTGCATTGCCTTGCTGACCTCTCATCTTTGGACTTCGCCTAACCACAAAACCAAAAAATTCCATTGTTTATATACTTATTGTGCACTAATAACCTCGCATTGTTTATGCCAATCCATTGTATGGTATTTGGTTTAGCAGGTAAGAAACTACATAGTTGTTTATTTCAACCATAAAAAGAAATGGAAGGGTAGGGTTTAATTTGACAATATTGGTCAAAATTATAAATGCAATCCAGTTTCTGATAATTTACCTCTGGGGTGTAGTTACTTATATATGAAATAACATATATGGAAAGTTATTAATGAATACTAATTATTTAGGATTAATTACAGAATTATTGAAATAAAATATTGAAAAGAGACCACATAAGTACCTACTGAGAGGGGATAAATTAAATGATAGTGCATCCCTTCAGTGGAACACCATGCAAAGGCTAAGAAAGCAGAGGAGGTACACTGTGAATTAGTATATTGGAAGGCAAGGTGAAGAATATTATTTATTAACTTTTGTGCAAGAAGATGTGAGTCATGTATGCTTGCTTGCGTTGTTTTTGCCTCAAGAAATCCTGGAAGGGTATATCCAGGAAACAATGTATTACTTTTATATATTATGTGAAGCTACTAGGGTATTGGAGGCAGAGATGGGCGAGGAAGTTTTTTACTACATACTTTTAAAATAACTTTTTGTTGTTTTGAATCATGTGACAATATGAAAAATAAAAATTAAACGGAAGATCTGGGAACTTGAGAATTTACATACATATCAGTATTTATCATAACAGTTTTGGAAATTTACTGCCTCTTTTGAGCAAATAAATTGTGATGGTTGGATATATGGATTGGAGTTCTTTTGGAGTTTTTCATTTCTAATTAACGTTCTTCAACCCTCAAGTGCCTCTGCATTTCTTCTCAAACAAAAATTTCACCAGTAGGAGACCTAATGAGTGCACTTTTTTTGCATTAGCTTTATGAAGAAACAGAGTGATAAACTAAACACACATTTTCTGTTTTCTATGATTTCCCATTGCTTCTCTGTAAAGTGGGGATTGAGATAATGTTTTTGTTTAATTTTGATTTTGGCAAATGAGAATGTTGTAAAGGGATTTCAAATAATCACAAGTAAAAATTAAGTATGCCTTTTATCTTATCTTGCCAAGTTTATATGAGTGTATCTCTACATCCCTAAAAACGGACAGCAGAATTACACCTGAAAGTTTGTAATTTTTGTCTCTAGATAATATTATTTTGGAAGAACTGAGTTGAAGTTGTTAAGAAATAACCAGGTTCCTTGTTGGATGAATCAAGCAAGTTGTGAATGTTAACATAAGGCAAAGTTACTGATTGGTGTGGACATGTATCATTTTGCTTTGGTTTAGGTATATTTGGTATATTTGGAATAGGTATATAAGTATATTTAGTATAGGTATATTTGTATAGGTATATTTGGAATAATAACCACCCATGTCTTTGGTTAGAATTTACATAGTAATAATTTAATTTCTGGTGATAAATGTTTTTTACGGAATTTTTGGTAGAAATTTAGGAAGTGAATTAATCATCTGAATTTATTTGAACTGTCTGATTTTATTTTTTTCTATTTTCTATTGTATGTACTAGTATTTCCCAAGATTTTCCTTGATGATGGTTCTCCCTTTTTGCCAGCTGGAAACTTTCATATTATTTAGAAAGGAAAAATTCTGGTAAGGAAACTGGAGATAGAAGCAGAACTTGAGAAACAACAGTCTCGTTGATTGCCCATTTTTTATGCTGAGAATAAAACCGTACTTATTTTTCTCTATGGTATTCTCAAATACATTATTCTAAAATCAGCTGTTGATTTTTTAATACCATAAACACTAGATTTTATATATACTAGGCATGATGTGCCTGTAGGAGAGACTATCATTTAGATTTCACAATTTATAAAATTTCATTTTGTATGTGTATGTCAAATGAGATAATAGAGCTGAATCCAGGAGCAAAGAAAGTAAATATCTGAGGGTATGAAAGTTGTAAGAGTGTGACAGGTGACAAAAAATGTATCCACCTTTATAAAGAAAGAGAAACCATCATTTTTTCCTAGATTTCAGTGTGCAAATGGGATGAGGATGGTAATTTCCCTATGGTATCATTATGAGTGTATTAAAATAATTGGGTTAAAAAGCAAACTTCATATTAATAGACTCTACTGAAATCTATTGCAATGGGGGTTATATAATGGCCTTTTTATGAAGGGCCTGGTGTAGGGGAGGGAGCAATACACTTCAGTGATATCATATACAGCAATCATGATGCTTAGTTTTTGGGAAGTCCAAAGAAATTTATAAAATGCTCTAAAGGAAATAAATAATTGTGAAGTAATAAGAAAGCCAGAGATTGCTACAGGGGGAAAAAGCCACTGCAATGGCTACCATAGGAATAATGGAGGAAGAAAATAATTAGAGACTTAATTAGAAATGTCACCCCCATCTCTCTCTAGGGTGGTTTTATGACTTTGCTCACTGTGAGAAAATTCTGGAGTGTTCACTAGTATCTCTTACCTCAATATCTTATCAAATTGTTACAATTTCTCAAAATGAAATGCAATCCCTCTGCCTCCTTAAGATGACAGACACATCATGAAGGATGGGGGAAGAGTTCAGGAATCCCATGTACTTGATATGCAGTACACTAGAGGACCAAGGTGGTAGTAAATACCAGAGATTGTTTTTTCTCTATGGTTAGAAATGTCTCCTCTCCTCTGCATGTGTAAGGAGTAATTGGATTGTTTTCACTAAATTGATAAGGTTTTTGGTGTCATGTAACCTCACTGAAACATGCAATTTTTCAAATCTGAATATACTCCTGAAGATGGAAACTTTCTGTAACCAGAGGAATCTGAATTCCCTGGGTGCTCACCTGGAGCCTCCGGACCTTCTCTATGAAAATCCCTTTCGGTATTGATGCTCTGGGGTGGTGGCAGTGGGTCAAATGGCAGTCATATAACCCCAGTCACTTCTTCAGTTAGATGGCCATTAGGCAGAGAAGTAGGAATGGAATTTTAAAAAAATATGTATATATATTTTAAAAGATTCTTAGATTACACAAAATGTTACACAAAATATATAAGGGATTTCCATATGCCCCACTCTCCACACCTCTCACCCTTCACCACATTAACAACTTCTTTCATTAGTGAGGCACATTGATAACTATTGATGAACATATTTGGAGCATTGCCACTAAGCATGGATTATAGTTTACATTGTAATTTACACTCTTCCACTCAATTATGGCAGGATATGTAATGGCCTGTAACTGTCATTGCAATGTCATTCAGGACAATTTCAAGTCCCCAAAATGCCCCCATATTATATTTCTTTTTCCCCTCCCTGCCTTCAGCACTGTCTCCACATCACTGGTTTCATAAATCAGTTCTAGTCCATATTTTATTCCCCAATGCTGAAGATTCTGGGATGGTGATGCTTACTTCACCTCTAATTGAGAGGGGGGCCTCAATACCATATGGCTGATGGATGGGACTCTCTTGCTTGCAGTTGTAGACACTCATTCCCTTGGTATGGTGGTTGTCCATCTTCATCTCCTTGTTAGTTACCTGGGTGAGCCCAGTGAACTGGAGAGTAGGTGCTGCGACACTGCTGAGATTCAGGACCCAGCCAGCACAAGGACAACTCAAAGACTCAAGTCTCTTGGATGTACACCTACCAACTCCAGCACCAACTACAGATTTAAATGGAAGGGGCAGAAGAGGTGTTTGTAGAGAAATCACAACTAGTTCAAATTCTGTCACATTGAGAAGTACAAATTCCAAAGTAGGGTCCACTGGCAAGGTGCAAAACTCTGGAGCTATCTGCAATTACCATAGGATCTGAATGTCTCCAGAACCCTTAGGAGGCCCACTATTTGGGGTAGTATCTACTTTTCAGTCTATGAAATTCTGCTGAGATGTGCATAAGCATTACCTCTGGAATGACCTCATGGCTCACTTTGATGTCCCTTAGCTATATAAACTCATCTGTCTTTACCTTTTCCCCCTTTTCCCAGTTGAATTGACAGCCGATGCTTGGTAATAATCCCTCAGTGCAAGGGAGGCTTATACCTGGGAGACATGTCCCACACTGGAGGAAAGGAAATGCATTTATTTGCTGAGTTTGATTTAGAGAGAGGCCACATTTGAGCAACATGGAGGCTCTCGGAAGGTAACTCTTAGGCACTCCATAGCACTAGGCTAAGTAGCAATTTCAAGAGCAAAGGCTCATAAGCAGAGTTGTCAATATCAAAGGCCAATCAATGGACCATCCTTCTTCACTAGTTATTGACACTGCACTTGGGGAACTGTTGCTGTTCCATTAGAGAAATGTGGCAGAGCTCCCCAGGATGGGAATTCAATATTCTTTCAGTTATTGTGTGAACCTCCACCCTCTGTGACAATGCCCCATGAACCCTTGAACACATTTATATGCCTTATATGTATGCCCAAGGGAACTTCTTATCATATATCTCCGTCACTGACACCTCACACTAATGATCCTCCCCAGCCACAGTTATAACCCTTCTGTGACCAAAACTTCTTCATAAATGAAGCAAAGAATATTGTCAAATGCAGTTAATAGGAGAATGAATAATAATGATAAGTGTAAATATAAGAAATAAAATACATAATAATTTAGAAAAACTAAAACTAAAATAAAATTTTAAAAATTGGGATATTAAAATTAATGAAAAATATTTTTAAACATTTTTTGACATTTTGACTTGTATCACTGTAATATCTGTTGCCTGTATGTACAGTGACATTTTCTTCCATTTCTTCCCCAGTGTCTTTTTTAAATTATGTCTTCAAAGAAGTTTTTGGTCACAGTAAAGTCACATACAGAACACAGGGGACTCCCATATATCCAACATCCTCCCCCTTTACCCCTTCCCATATCTATAACCTTTTTATATGTGGATGGTACATTTGTTAAAATTTATGTACAAAATTGAACCATAACCACTAACCATGGTCAATGGTTTACATTATGGTCTGTATTCTAGACTATACACTTTTATAAATTTTTGATCATTGCAAGATCATGCAGAACAACTCCATTGTCCCCTAAATACCCCCTGTATTAACCAAAGGGGTGCTGATGCAAAATACTAGAAATTGGTTGATTTTTATAAAGGGTATTTATTTGGGGTAGGAGCCTAAAGATACTAGGCCATAAAGCATAAGTTACTTCCTTCACCAAAGTCTATTTGGAGCAAGATGTCTGCCGATGTCTGCGAGGGTTCAGGTTTCTTGGGTTCCTACATTCCTGGGGCTTGCTTTTCTCTGCGTTCAAGGTACTTTATTTCCTGGGGCTGGCCTTCTCTTTCCTCTGTGAGCTTGATTCCTGGGGCTCCACCTTAAGTCTTCAGCATCAAACTCCAACATCAAAACTCCAACATCAGAAAAACCTCAATTCTGTTCTTTGCCATGCCCTAATCGTAACTCAGTCATGACCATGTACAGATCAGATTATACAGATAATCCAATATCTATTTTTGGAATTCATAGCTGTATCAAACTGCTACACACCCTCTTCCATCTACTCTATTCCTCCCTCACCCTCCCCTTGGGACCCATGATGACCACCAGTCTTTCCTCCTTGAAGGACAAGACTCATAGTTACTTGCAACAACACCAAGGAACTGACACACAGGTCTGCCCTCCCCATTAGGCACCACCCATGTTATCAAAGGACATCCACCCCTGTATTTGAGAACATACCAGGCCTCCCTGGGATAAGAATCCAACTCCTTTCCAATCATTATGTGGGTTTTCACCCAATGATACCATACATTATGACAACATGATCACTTGCCCATTCTCTAGATGACTGATCCAGGTTCGCCTATCCTGATCGTCCTCCCATCCAACACCCTAAACCAATAACCCTTCCTTGTTATATTGCCAAAAGAGATTACCCAACATAGCTTCCAATACCCAGTGTTCACCTGCTCTCTCCCCCAACCCTCACCCCAGTTCCATGGAACATCCAAAACTACACTCCCCACTGTACACCCCTGTCAAACTTACACCACCCAACCCAATAGTATCACCACAATCCTCTCATATTCCTTCCCTACACAACTACTCACTTCAACCTTATTATATATTTCACCCATCTGGGCTTTGGCTCACAACCTTCTTCTCCCTATTCCCTCTAAACCTATCTTCCAGACTCTAACTCTCTGACTTTGCTTGATTTGCTTATTTCATATCAGAGAGGTCATATAATATTTGTCCTTAAATGTCTAGCTTGCTTCACTCAACATAATGTCCTCAAGATTCATCCATGTTATCTATCCCATGTGTTATTACTGTATTCCTTCTTCGAGCTGAGTAATATTTCATTGTATGTATGTATCATGTTTTGTTTATCCATTCATCTGTTGATGGTCATTCGGGTTGATTCCAACTTTTGGCAATAGTGAATAATGCCTCTGTGAACACTGGTATACATATATCTGTTAATGTTCTCATTTTCAATTATTCTGGGTATATACTCAGCAGTGGAATTTCTGGATCTTATGACAGATCTATAGTGAGTTTTTTGAGGTACTGCTGAACTGTTCTCCATAATGACTGGACCATTCTACATCCCCACCAGCAGTGGATGAGTTTTCCCATTCCCTACACATCCTCTCCAACCCTTGTTTTTTTAATGGCTGCTAGTCTAATGGGTGTAAGTTGATATCCCATTGTAGTTTTGATTTGCATTTCCCTAACAGCTAGGGATGGTGAGAATATTTTCTTGTGCTTTTTATCCATTTGTATTTCTTCTTTGGAGAAGTGTCTGTTCAAATCACTTGCCCCTTTTTTAAATTAGTTCATTTCTATTCCTGAGATATTGGATTTCTTTATATATGCTGGATATTAGGCTCCTATCTGATATATTGGTTCTCCCATTGGGTAGGCTGTCTTTTCACTTTCTTGACAAACTCCTTTGAGGTGCAAATGTTTATATATATATATATATATATATATATATATATATATATATATATATATATATAATTTTTTTTTCTTTCACTGCTCATACTTAGGGTATGAAGTTCATTAAGCCATCCTATTACAATGTCCTGTAGATTCTTTCCTACATTGTCTTCCAAGGTCTTTATGTTCTTGGCTCTTATATTTAGATCTTTGATCTGTCTTCAGTTGATTTTTTTATAAGGTGTGAGATGGTGTTCCTCTCTCATTCTTTTGGATATGGATATCCAAGTCTCTAAGCACCATTTGTTGAAGAGGCCATTGTCTCCCACTTCAGTGAGCTTGTTTACCTTGTCAAATATCAGATGACTGCATAGGTGAGGATCTATATCAGAACTCTCTTTTCAGTTCCAGTGGTTAGTATGTCTTTCCTTGTACCAATACCATACAGTTTTTTGACCAGCGTAGCTTTGTAGTATGCTTTAGTGTCAGGTCATGTGATTTCTCTGATTTCATTTTTCTTTTTCAACATGTCCCTGGCTATTTGGGACCTCTTACCCTTCAAAATAAATTTCATAGTTTTTCCAATTCAGTACAAAATACTGTATTGATTTTTATTGGGATTGCATTAAACCTGTAGATCAGTTTGGGAAGGATAGACATCTTAAAGATATTTAGTCCTCCCATCCATGAACAGTAAATATTCTCCCATTTATTTAAGTCTTCTTTGATTTCCTTTAACAGTGTTGTGTAGTTTTCTGTGCATAAATCTTTTACATCTTTATTAAATTTACTCCTAGGTATTTGGTTCTTTTTAGTTGCTGTTGTAAATGCAATTTTCCTCTGTGTTCTGCCCCAGATTCCTCATGATTGGTGTACAAAAGTGCTACTGATTTTTGTGAATTGATCTTATAACTGTGACTTTACTGAACTCATTTATAAGCCCTAGGAGCTTCTTGTAGATTTCTCAGGGCTTTCTATATATAGGATCATGTCACCTGCAAATAGTGGAATTTTTACTTCTTCCTTTCTGATTTGGATGCCTTTTATATCTTTTTCTTGCCTAAGTCCTCGAACAAGTACTTCTACCACAATGTAGGAGTGGTGATAGTGGGCATCCTTGTCTTGTTCCTGATCTTTGAGAGAAAGCTTGTAGGATTTCAACATTGTATATGATGTTAACTGTGGGATTTTCATATATACCCTTTATTACGTTGAGGAAGTTTCCTTCTAGTCCTATCTTTTGCAGTGTTTTCCTCAGGAAAGCATGCTGTATTTTGCTGAATGCTTTTTCTGAGTTTATATAGATGATCATGTAAAATTTTTTTCTTATCATCTGTTTATGTGGTGTATTACATTAATTTTCTTATGTTGAAACATCCTTGCATACCGGGGATGAAACCCACTTGGTCATCATGTATAATTCATATAGTGTGTTTTTGAATATGATTAGCAAGTATTTTGTTGAGAAGTTTAGCCTTTAGGTTCATTAGAGAGATTGGTCTGTAATTTTCCTTTCTCGTGGCGTCTTTTTTGGCTTTGGTATAAGGGTAATGTTGGCATCATAGAATAACTTAGGCAATGCTCCTTCTACTTCTATTTTTTGGAAGAGTTTCAGCAGGATTGGTGTTGTTAGTTCTTTCTGCAATATGGGTAGAAATCACCTGTGAATCCATCTGGTCATAGGCTCTTCTTAGTTGTGAGGTTTTCTTTGAGTAGTTCTATCTCATTACTTTTGATTGGTCTGTTGAGTTCACTGATTTCTTTTTCATCAGTGTAGGCTGCTTGTGTGTTTCTAGGAATTTGACCATTTCCTCTAAATTATCCTTCATGTTATCATATAATTTTTTAAAGTATTCTCTTATGTTACTCTTTTTTTCCCCTGTGGCATCAGTGGTGACACTCCCTTCCTCATTTCTTATTTTGTGTATCTGTATCTTCTTTTTTTTCCCCCTTTGTTAGTCCAGCTAAGGGTTTCTCAATTTTATTGATCTTTTCAAAGAACCAGGTTTTGGGTTTATTTTTTCTAGTGCTATTTTACTTTCTATTTCATTTAGTTTTACTCTAATTTTTTATTTCCTTCTTTCTACTTCCTTTGGGGTTAGTTTGTTGTTCTTTTTCTAATTCATCTAGGTGAGCAGTTATGTCTTTGTTGTTAACTCTTTCATTGTATGTGCATTTATGGCTATTATTTTCCCTCTCAGTACAGCAAAAATACCATAGGTTTTGATATGTTGTATTGTCATTTTCATTCATTTCAAAGTAGTTAATGTTTTTTTTTTTTGTAATTTCCTTCTTGACCCACATTTGGTCTAACAGTGTATTTTTCACTTCCTTATCTTTGTGCCTAATCTGGTTTTCTGTCCCTTACTGATTTCCAGCTTCATTCCATTGTGGTCAGAGAAATTACTTTGTATAATTTCAATCTTTCTGAATCCATTGAGAATTGTCTGTGGCCTAGCATGTATTCTATCTTGGAGGATGATCCATGTGTACTTGAGAAGAAAGTATATCCCACTTTATTTGGGTGTAGTGTTCTGTATATGTCTATTAGGTCCAGATATTCTAGTGTGTTATTCAAAGTCTTTGTTCCTTTATTGATCATCTGTTGAGATGTTCTGTCTAATGAAGATAATGGTGTATTAAAGTGTCCAGGATAATTGCATAGGCACCTATTTCTCCACTTAGTGCTTCCAGTGTTTGCCTAATATATTTTGAGGTGACCTGGCTAGGTGCATACGTTTATGATTGTTCTTTCTTCTTGAGAGATTATCCCTTTTACTTACAGTGTCTGTCTTTGTCTCTTACAATATATTTGAATTTAAAGTCTATTTTTTTCTGATATTAGTATAGCTATTCCCACCCTTTTTTGGTGCTTGTTTGCTTGTCAAATTGTTTTCCAGCCATTCACTTTCAGCCTCCTTGAATCCTTGGGTCTAAGGTGAGTTTCTTTGGACAACATATAGATGGGTTATATTTCCAATCTTTGACTCTTGACTGGTGAGTTTAGTCCATTAATGTTCAGCATTATTACTATCAAGGAATTACTTATATTAACCACGTTTTCTTCGGGTTTATGTTTGTCATATATTGCATTTCTTTTCTTTTTTTTCTTACACTCTCCTCCAACTCTCTCTCTCCTCTTTTTTCCTTTCATCCTGCAGCACTCCCTTTAGTATTTATTGAAGTGCAGGGTTCTTATTGTCATACTCTCTCAATTTCTGTTTATCTGTATTTTGAATACTCTCATTTTGAATGCCGGCCTTACTAGACAGAGAATTTTTTGCTGGAAGGTTTCAGATGAGAGAACAGCACTTAATCTTATTGAGCTTCCCTTCTACGTTATATTTCTCTTTTTTCTTCCTGCTTTCAGTATTCTCTGTTTGTCTTGAGCATTGGACAGTTTGACAAGCATATTTCCTGCGGTGGACCTGTTAGAGTCTATATGTTTGGGTTACACTGCACTTCCTGGACCTTAGCATCCATCTCCCTCAATAAGGTTGGGAAGTTTTCAGCCTATAGTATATGCTGGGTGTTTGATAATGCAGTGGATCACACTAAGGAGAACTGGGGATTGAATCATGGACCTCATCTATTCAGAGCAGAGATTCCTCCATTGAGCTAAACTTTCTCCTTGGGTCTGTTAGCTAGAGAGCTATCCAGTCACTTTCCCTAGGGCGGGTTTGATGCTTTGCAGTTAGGTAGAATACTGCTGATTAAGAGCCTGTGTCTGCCGTTGTCCCCTTTCTGTTCTTATTGCTTTCTGTCCCAGGGCAGCATGACATTATAGCCTTTGTGATCAGATCCCCCTCCACCTCCACTGGTCAGGCTGAGTTCCCTTTTGAAATACAAATGGGACCCTGGTATCAAAACTCACTGCAGAGAAATGACTCTCAACCCTCTTCCAGACCTCCCCCTCTAACCAGGGGATCCTAAATAGGCCTGTGGAAGTTTATTAAGTGCTTCCTACTGCCTGCCTCCCTTAGAGGGGAGTTGAAATTTTGATAGATTTCAGCAATAGACCAGTCAGTTGCCTGACTCCTTCCTTTACCAGCCCAAGTACCTTTCTCCCAGGTTAACTAGGTAAACCAGGCTGCCTAAGCAGATTCACCTCTCCCCTCTTTCTGGGGCTACCTCTTTCCAGCTATTATGCTCCCTAATGTTTACAGGGGGTGCAGGTAACCAAATCCACAGAAAGGAAACCCCTCCTCACCCTTCAGCAGAACCCTCTTACTCCTGGAAACTGCTTCCTCCCACTCAGTGGCTGGTGGGTGTCAGGAGGTTTTGAGGTATTTTTTTGCCTTGAGGGTGGGGCTTATCCCCCAACATTTCAAGCCACCAGAGAAACTCATGGTTTTCCCTTGGGCTTTTTGTCTCTTAGTCCATTTCCCTCCGGATTTATGTACTGAAGCCACTGCTTTGTGGGTTCCCAAAACAGCTCACTCATTCAGGATCTTGCCCCTTTTCAGCCGTTTTTTTTGGGAGAGAGCTGGTGAGTGCCCCTTTAAACTGAAGCCATCTTGCTGCTTCGCCCTGGATTTCTTTTTCACAGGAATAAACACAGAAAAATCCATTCCAATATTTTTTAATGGATTCAGAATGAAAAAAAAAAAAAAAAACAACTCCATGGCACTGAAATTAGAGAATGATGTTTTACCTGAGGAAATTGTTCGAACATATCAGGACCATTTCTGAGATTTGATCTTAGTAATAGAGGCCTTTTGTACTGATGTCACATTTTTCTGAAGGAATCTGACATTTTTCTGAAGGAATCTGACACACCAGACCAAGGTAGGTGGGCCTGGGTTTGTTTCCTGTTTTGTTGTTTTCTGAGTTTTGTACACTGATACAAATCTCACGATTTAACAGGTCTCTTCTTTCTGATCTCTTCAATGAAGGCTCTCTCTAATCTGCACCTCCCTTCTAGTTCTGAAACGCTTTTTCTAATTAGAGGCTTTTTTCCTATCTCTGGGAGTCCCAATATCAGAAATTAAGAGACCATCTTTGGAAGCTGGCTTTATAACTCAGAGTCTTCATTTGATGATTTTAACCTTCTCTTAGTTTGTCTATAGCTTGCGTTTACACATAAGTTTTAGCTATGTCCATCTCTTGCTGTGATAGTCAAGAAAGAATTTACTTGGTTATAACTTTCTAAGTGTCACAATTCTTTTACTGAATGCTTTGTAGACATTCTACAAGTGTCTCCTGTTGTAATGTGAATTTGGCCCATACTTCACTTGAGATATTTTTCCCTAATGTTTCAGTAATATTTATTATTGAGTACTAGTGTGAGAGAATTTATTACTATTTATGGTTTGTATTGGTTTACTCGCAGAGTAAGCTTTCACAACCTCTAATATTGTGTTTCTTTTATTTTAAAATCTTTAATTAAATCATAAATT
Source organism: Dasypus novemcinctus (assembly GCF_030445035.2). Taxonomy (NCBI): domain Eukaryota; kingdom Metazoa; phylum Chordata; class Mammalia; order Cingulata; family Dasypodidae; genus Dasypus; species Dasypus novemcinctus. Next base: position 55,070,724 of record NC_080691.1, on the reverse strand, counting down.
TGTAATATCAAACAGTATCTCCACTGGTAACATTACTTTTGTCAGTTGTGATTCTGTCTTCAATAGTATTCAATTTCTCTCTAGTCATCGTTTCACTTAATTTTCCTTTTGCTAATTTTCAAGCTTGTCTTTCATGTACATGAGTGCCTTTTAGCAGTGTCTTATTTTGTTTTATATCCCAGTTGGGTCTCTTCTCCAAGTTGTTTTATTTGCTTTTACATGTACGTTTAGCATTCTATGAAGTCTATTTTTCTTTCTTCTTTCAAGTTAAAATATTTTAGTTGTATTATTGCAACTCTAATTTAATGTCCTATTTTTCTGATTTTTTCATCATTTCATTATTACTGTTATATTAATGAATGTTGGAAATTAGTGTTATCTCTTGATAAGACCAACGGGTGGTAAGAAAATACATTGTTTTGTCTTGTTAGAGATGGGGTCATTGGAGTCATGAACATATGACAATAGTGTACTTGTAATCTCTGAACAGCACCATACCCCCAAAAGCCCTGGATTTATATAGCACTTATTGATTTCCATAGTGCATGTGTGTATATAATTATGCCAGGGCCACCTTAGGGATAACAAAGCCTTAACACCTGTGTCACAAATCTCAATGTTTACTAGAGAGCGATTACCAGTCAATATATGCATGGTCAAGCATACATCTTTATGAGGAGTTGAAGGGCTCTTTTGGATATATATATATAAATCTCCGATGCTGCTCTGGGCAGGAATGTTGGTAGATTTGAAAAGACCAGTATAACCAGGCCCTCCAGGCTCCCACTTTAAAGGCATGTATTTTGAGAGTCGGGTTGGGTAGGGCTGCAGGGGCTGGAGGCCGGCTCCAGGCCCATTGCAACGTCGGCCCAATAGGTTGGCTTTCAGAAGGCTTCCGGAGTGGAATCAATCAAGCCTGGGGAACTGAGGGACCCGCTGGCCACCACTGGGGTTCGGGGACGCTGGAATGAGGACAGCCTGACGCCGCCGGAAGCGGGGGGGAGTGCGCAGAACTCACGGAGAGCGACTCGCTCCACAGGCCGCGGGCGCGCTTTGGCTGAGGGTGCTGGGGCCTCAGGGGCGCGTGGACGCCGGCGGCTCCCAGGCGTGCGGCGCGCTCTATGCACTGCGCTTAGCCCCGCGGCCCTGGGCAACGGTGGGAGCACAGCGGCGCATGGAGGCAGGGGGCAGGCCGGGGCAGCTCCAGCCCCCGCCGGGGGAAAGGGTGCAATGCAGCCAGGGGACGCAGCCGCTTCAGGTTACGCTGACCCGTGGCGAAGCGGACGGGGAGAACCGGTCACTGCCGTCCGGCACCCAGGATCCTGCTCCTTGGCGCAGGCGCGGAGCCTCCAGCTGCTGGACTAGCACAACTCGGTGCCGCCTTTCCTTCGGGCCTGGGCGAGGTTATCAGAGGGTCCTCCTGCTGCTCCCTTGTATCCTGGCGTGGTTTCTCGGCTTCAGTCCTCAACCTCTGTTTCCGCTGGGATAGACCCAGGGTCCAAGTTGCTGGGGGTCACCGCCTCGGGCCTGTGGGGCACCTGCGACCTGGGGAACTAGAGTAGACCCCTAACTCCACCTTCCCCCACTGCCGCCTGGGGTACCATGGGCAACGAGGAACAGCAGCAGCTGCACCTGGGGAGACACGCCCCTGCTGTCCCCTGCAGACATGGGGGAAAAAGTCTCCCACTGCCACTGCCACGCGTGCGACTAGGGCATCCGCACCGGCCTCGTTCAGAACGTGGTCAGCAAGGTGAGGCGCACGATCACCCCGCGCCCTGCCCCTGGGTCCTCTCCTCCTTACCACTCTCACCCATGGGGCCCCGAGGACCCACCCCCTTCCTTCTGTCCCCCACCTGCAGACCTAGGGCCATAACTGAGCCAGCAGAGGCAGTGAGGGGAGCCGGAGTTCCCCAAGCGATGCCAGCCTGTGTGTGCAGGCAGCCTTTGTGTGCAAGCATCAGCTTGGTCTCCTCGCCCCACAGTCGAGACGCACCCACTTGGGTGTGAAGGGAGGTTTTTGCTGCCCCACCGCTTCTGTCCCCCTGTGACACTCCAAGGGAACCCTAGCTTTTGCTTGTTTGCCCTCAAACTCCTGTCCCGGCGCCAGAGGGAGAGATCGCCCCCCCCGCCTCCCCCCCCCCAAGAGGACTCCAATGCCATCCTCCTTTGCTTTGATATTCCAAGAAGGAGTTGAGACCCTTAGCTCTAGCCTGAACAGCGGAGAGCTTTTGAGGAGTCTCTGTCCCCCTCCCATGCTACTTCCTCTTTGTAGACAGGCCTGTTGAAGTGACTTTGCCACCCCAGCGTCCCCTTAAGTGCTTTCTTGGGACTTAAGTATACTAGATTGGAGTGGAAGAAAGGACTCTGAGTATGCAGTCGGGTATTCCCGGTCACGTCTGCTCTGCCAAAGCTATTACTTTGGTCTGCAGAATTGAGACCCAAGTCAGTGTTAGCCCAACACCCTACTTGCTCTTGACTTCCAGTGGAGTCCCCAATGTCCCCTGGGTAAAACTGTGTGCAGGCGGTTATATCAGTGGAGCCATGGCAGTGATAAAAAATTGTTGCCCTGGAAATCGATCATTTTCCAGTTGTCCTAAAATATAGAGATATTGCAGGCTGGCCAAGCAGTATGTGTTTGCCCCCTCTGGTTTTTAAAAGGTAAATAAATATACATCTCAAAGTAAATGTAGACTCATTCCCCTTCCCCCTCACCTCTGAGCAGTCCTGAGCAGCATTTTTTTTTAATTAATTTATTTATTTAATCCCTCCCCCTCCCCCTCCCCCTCCCCCTCCCCCTCCCCCTCCCCCTCCCCCTCCCCCTCCCCCTCCCCCTCCCCCGGTTGTCTGTTCTTGGTGTCTATTTGCTACGTCTTGTCTTCAGCGGCACGGAAGTGTGGGCGGCGCCATTCCCTGGCAGGCTGCATTTTCTTTTCACGCTGGGCAGCTTTCCTCGGCGCACTCCTTGCGCGTGGGGCTCCCCCACGGCTCGGCACTCTTTGCGCGCATCAGCACTGCGCATGGCCAGCTCCACAGGGGTCAAGGAGGCCCGGGGTTTGAACCACGGACCTCCCATATGGTAGACGGACGCCCTAACCACTGGGCCAAAGTCCGTTTCCCATGATCAGCATTTTTTAAATGCTTTGCCTCAGTGTGAGAATGAAATTTGACAGGTAATCATAATCAAGGCTTATATGTGCCCCCTCCCAACTTATGTGGATGTATAAGATGAAACTCTTACATCATCATAACCATTGTTTTAATCTGGTACTAAGCTGGCAGGAAATGATCTGTGCTGCAGGAGCTGTCTGAATTAACTGCCCTTGCAAGTAAATGGAGAAGATCCTTCCAGTTTGTTTCACCTTTTTCACTCTCCCTCCCCTCCTGCCAACAGCCTTGCCTTTATAAAAGTATTTCTCTGTTTCCCATTGTTGGAGGGCAATATTTCCTTTGGCCAGCATAGCAAAATCTAAAACCATGAGCACAATGACTATTTTAAACTCCCCACTTATGTCTGTTAAACTAAGGGTTTGGTGACTTTTTTCAAGAGCTTTAAACCCCTTTTTAGACTAAAGGAGGAAGAAGAGATCAAAGTGAAGCAGGCTAGTAAGATGGGGAATCAGTAGATGGATCTGGAACCTGGCAAGAAGTCCACGTGTACATCAGCAACCTCCACGATGGCTGCTGGAAGTCCCCCATCCCCAGGATTCTGCTATCCAGAGCAAAGACGACTTCTGGGAGGAAGGAAAAGCCCTGGATATTCCCCGAGGACCTTATCATTGGGTCCTCACTGGGAGATTAATGGGTGGGGTAATCAATCAAAAGAGCAAACCCCGGGAACCCTTCACCTGCCATTAGCAAAGGGATGGAAGAAGTAATAGTTTATAAAGCAGACCACAAGGCCTGGGCACTCTCTTGCCCTGCTCTCTTGCCTCTGGACCCATTCCTGCCCTCTGTGCGCCACTCTTGCCATTTTTCCTCTGCCACATAGGCACGCAAATAAACCTGGGATTTATAATCTATAACAGGGAATTGTATAATAGGGAATTTATCCCTTTTCACCCCCTTCTTCTCTACCTGGGACCACTGCCCTGTTATTTTCTCCCTTTTCTCTTCCCTCCCTACCGGAATAAATTACTGACCTAACTCACCCGACATGCTCTTTTTTTTTTTTTTTTTTAATAGTTCTTCACTAAACTGGATTTTTATTTTTTATTTTTATTTTTTATTTATTGCTCTCCCCTTCCCCGCCCAACCCCCAGTTGTCTGCTCTCTCTGTACATTCTCTGTGTTCTGTGTCCGCTTGTGTCGGCGGCACCCGGAATCTGTGTCTTGTTTTGTTGCGTCATCTTGCTGCATCAACTTTACTTTTGTGTGGAGTCATTCCTGGGCAGGCTGCTCTCTTGTACTTCTTGCGCGTGGGGCTCCCCTAGGCACGGGACACTGCTGCAAAACACAGCACTCCTTGCGCACATCAACACTATGCGTGGGCCAGTTCATCACATGAGTCAGGAGGCCCCGGGTTTGAACCTTGGACCTCTCATGTGGTAGGCAGATGCCCTATCCATTGGGCCAAATCCGCTTCCCCCGGCCTGCTCTTAAAATTTGTTTCTGCAACATAGCCAAGAACCTAGATAAAATCTGGTAAGAAGCAAATGTGGTTAGAGGGTGCTTTGTCTTGGGGTGAGAGGAAAGGTGAACTTGAAAGTTAGGGGTGGAATGGAGTGCATTAGCTTTGCAGTAGGATCTCCAAACAGCTACTCACACATTGCCAATGATGCTGGGAGGGAAGAACTAAAATAGTTCCTGAAAACAGTCTTCAGAGGATTATTGGAGATCTGAAAAGTGTTTTAGTTAATCATCAAGCGGGTCAAAGACAGCATGAAGCTGAGAGGGCAATTCTGGGAGCTGAAGGCTTGGACCAATAATTAAATACACATTTTCTTATAAAGGCAAGAAAGGACATTGATTTTTGTTGGACAAATAAGATCTAAATAAAATCTAAATAAAGGACTGTCCTTCGATGATGTTTTGTTTCATAACATGGTTTAGAGAGCTTCTCAAGAACATCTTGACAGGTAGTAGGCAGTCTTTTCCTCTGTGTATGTCAGAATACACTATCAGATGGAAATGTGGGATGCATGATGTGATGACAGGTGTTGGAATTCTAAGTGTCAGGTGCTCATCACCTCTGGTGGGAAAGAAGAGGCAGGTGTGGCAGGTTTTCCCCACCCAGCAGTATGTGAAAATTCAGGATTTAAGGACATGCATTTGGGCTGTGGTCCCCAGCTCCCTCCCATTCTCTTTTCCCTTGGACTATTGTCATTGAAACTCCTGCAGCATGTTCAGTGAACTTAGAACATGCATCGCTATTCAGTGGTATAGAATGCTGCCAGACACAACTCTTGCTTGCCCTCTTTCTCATTTAGCTGCTGCTGTCATAGCATCTGCACGTGTGAAACCTCCAAGCTGTCTAGAACACAGGGTATTGCAGTGAGAAAGGATCTTAGGGCCCACAAGCCTCTCTCTCCTCCTGAATAACATCACCGACTTGGTTATCCATATCCTGGGTTTGAACCCTTCCACTGATGCAGAGGGAGTGTCCTGTGGGTTCAGCAGCCCATTCTTCCTTGCTCTTCCTTGCATGGCGGTGTGTCTTTTTTGGTGACTCTATGTTTAGTTGTGTGGCTCACACCTCCCAGTAATTCTTTTTTTTCCCTTACAGAATACATTTTCAAGTATTTCTTTCCTGGCTGAGCCATCTGTAGCTTCATCTGCCATTCCATACTTAACTGACTGTTCCAGTAGGCATGTATATCTCTTGCACATAGCCCTAGAATGTAATCTGGCAGGCCCAGGGTGGGCTTAGAAAAGAGAGGGCGATGGATGCCACTCTTCCATTAATGAAGCCGGCAGTTGATTGCATGAAGAGTTACATAGATAAGAGTGATTCTGACTCATGTTGGGACATGTTTTGATATATTTTATCACATGAAAAATGTTTGTTTTTTTTTATTTTTGTTTTCAGCTTAAGATCCTGAGGTTGCCATTTTGAAAGTGACTGAAACTAGCAGACAAAAACCGAAAAAAAAAAGAAAACCTCCCTAAGGCCTTTTGGCCAAGGTGTCACTGTGGGAGAGGAGATTGAGAACAAAGAAATAGGAACAATCTTTCCCATACAGGAGGGCTGTTCTTCTGTCTTCATTCAAATGTGATGAAACTTGTCAATTTCTTAAGAAGCTGACATTTACAGATACCTGGAAACACTGCAAAATTTTTCTAAAGGTTATTCTTGTTTGATCTTAAAATTGGAATGTGAATTTTTTTTCATTATCTCCATTTCCCGCCCCTCCCCCAAATGGCTCCCTATATGTTTGCTCATTGTTTTTGCTCATTCTTTGTGCTCATTGTCAGTTTATTGTCTGGTTTTTTTTTTTGTTTTTTTTTTTTAGGAACCACAGGGAACCAAACCTGGGACCTCCCATGTGAAAAGCAGGTTGTCAACTGCTTAATTCACATCTGCTCATTATTTATTATATTTTCTTTTTGCCTTGAGTGTTTTACAGTTTGATAAGTCTATATCTAGAGTAGGTCTTTTAGGATTTATTCTGTTTTAAGTGTGCTACCCTTCTTGGATATATACATCCACGTCTCTCAAAAGAGTTGGGAATTTTTCACTCTTTATTTTCCCCAATACTCCTTTGTCTCCTTTTCCTTCTCTTCTCCCTCTAGAATGATATAATATATCATACATATATATACGTTGAAATGTTGTCATTAAATTCCATGAGTCCATGCTGATTTTTTCATTTTATCTATCTGTTCTACTATCTGTATGAATTCAGATATAATTTCATCAATATCACTAATTCTTTCCTCAGCATTTTCAAATCTTCTGTTTTGTCCTTCTAGCATATTTTTGGTTTCTGGCATTGTACCATTCCTCTCCATCAGATCTCTTATTTTTTTATATATGTTTACAATTTTTTCTATTATTCTACCAGTGAATTCTCCTTCACTTCATTAAGTTGATTCATGATATTTGTTTGAACACTCTTGATTACTTGTTCCATATTCTGTGTTTCCTCCTTTTTCAGTGTGTTCATTAGACTGCATCTTTCTGTTACTTAGTATGGCTTGTAAATTTTTGCTGGTATCAAGGCATCTGCTACTCTTGATGGGCTTTTTCAGATGATTATCTCTCTTGTCTATCTAGAGTTTATGTTGTTTTATCTTATGTTAAGGTTTCTCTTGAAACTTGGTTCCACCTCTTCTATATCTATGTACTTATCCTTGTTTCCATGAAAAACAATATCAAGAACATAATATAGGAAAGAGTGAAGAAGAGAAAAAGAATAATAGTAATAATAAAAAAAGATAGAAAAGGAACCATAAAAGAGACAGGAAAAAATAATAAGAGGGAAAATCTTAAAATTTAGAACAGAATAAGAATAAAAATGTGGAATAAAAGAAAATGAAACATGAAAGAATAGAATAAAATAAAAGACTGGAAAGATGAGAATAAAAGAGAAAAAAATGAAGAACAAAAATGGAAAGGTGGAATTTAAGAAAAGCAAAGAGGGATAAGTAAAAGAAAGCAAGGGAATAAAGAAACTAAGGGGAAAAAATAAGGAAAAGAAAAAAGGAAACAAAGAAAGAAAAACAGAAACGTGAAAAATAACCCAGAAATGCAAGATTCCCTCTTAAGCCACAAGGAACAATCTCAGGCTGCCAGTATTCATCAATAAATCACCTTGTAGCCTGCTTAGCTGGTAACGTACCCAGTGTTAGAGAATAATATAAGGAAAAAAAATTAAAAAATAATAAAATACATAAAATAACAGATGAAAAATCTTCAAATAAGTCCTCATTCTATAACTTCTTTGTCACAAGGTGTCAGTGCCTGACAATTGCTTGAGCCATTCTCGGTTTTCCTTCTCTTAGGTGGTACCAGGAATTGAACCAGGGCTAAAGGAAAACATAAGGCAACACAGAAACACACTTGCAAAATATTGAAAGGTGATTTTGCATAGGTTGTTTTTTGTTAGTTCCTGGCACTTAAAGGAAATATACCTCATACCACTAGTGAGATGCTAAATTAAGTAATAGGCAGCTCAGGATTTAAATCCCAGAATTAACCCATTAAAATATAAAATGTTCATTATGCAACAAAAGATTACAAGAAAAACAAAGAAACCAGAAATGATATCTATCAAGAAGAACAAATTAAAAATTCAGAAATCACTAATGAAGAGGGTAGATTTAGGACATATTGGGAAAAAGAGTAATAAAAAAAATCCTCAGTGTACTGAAGATCAGTGAAAATATGGAGAAAAAACTAAAAGACATCATGGAAATATTGAACAATAATCTCTATAAAGAAATATATATATTTTAAAAGGAATCAAACACAAAAACAGGGGATGAAGATCAAAACTGAAACCTAATATTATCTAGAGAATTTCAACAGTAGATTGGAGCTGACATAAAAATATTCTGTTAACTCCTAGAAATGACCATTTAAAAGATTCAGGCTGAGGAGCATGAACAGCTAAACAGCTAAGCATTTGCAAATGGAAAGAGAACCTAAAAGATGATCATGCATATCAATACATGTATTAAGGGAGTCCCAGAAGGAGATGAAATGAATAAATGGACAAAAGGGATATTCAAAGAAATGACAAACAACATCTCAAATTTAATGGAACAAAATAACATAATAGGCTCACTATCCCCTGGAGCCCTCTCTGCAGCTGCTGAATTGGAAGCAGAAAGGAGAATCCGGGGAAATAAAGAGAATGGCATAAACTGAGGCAGCCTGAGTCAGAGACCATGCTCTGCTCCACCAGCCCCAGGCATGGGCGACAGTGGCAGGCAGCTGGAGCACCTGGCCCCACGTGCCCAGGGGGGACCCCATCACCACCACAGTCATGAACAGGCTGCTGCACTATGGTGTCCACCCACTGTTCCTCTGCATTTGGTGTTCCCAGGCGGTGGTGAGGCTCCAGCCCGAGCTCCAGCAGGCTGCATTTGGGGTCCCATGGGCGGCAGCCTCCCACTCCAGTCAGAGCTCCAGTCACAGCCACCAACTTCTCAACAGACTCTCTGACCATTTAAAGAAATGCTAGCTGGTTGCAAAAGAGCATGGTCTCAGGAGGAAGATCCAGCCACATGGCTGAGCTGCAGCTCCACAAACTGCATAAACTAGAATGTCTGATTCAGGGCCTGTTGACTTCAATGGCAAACCAGAATTTGACCATACTGAAAATCTCACAAATCCAAAATTCTGTCCAAAAAAGCCACACTACTTTGATCATCCATACTCTGTGCTGCTGGTTCACATTGGTTCAGGTGTCAGCATTCTAGCAGTGCACTCCAAGAACTGCTACAGAAAAGGTACATGGACCAGTTTTGGGGGAGGAACATTCCTAGGCCTATGTCGCTTGCTGCCTGGTTGTGAGACCTTTGACAGCGATCTGGAAATGGCAGCTGAAGGCCAAGGCACCAATGTTGATAAGCTGGTGAAGGACATTTACAGAGGAGACTATGAATGATTTGGTCTTCAGGGATCTCCTGTAGCATCAAGCTTTGGCAGCATGATGAGTAAATAAAAGTGAGAATCCATCAGCAAGAAAACCTCACCCAAGCCACTTTGGTCACCAACATTGGCTCCATTGCTTGGATGTGTGCACTGGATGAAAATATTCATAAAACTGTGTTCAATGGGAATTTTCTCAGAATCAATATTGTCTCTATGAAACAGCCAGCATATGTCCAAAGGACAGCTAAAATCTCTGTTTTTGGAACATGAATGTTGTTTTGGAGCTGTTAGGGCGCTGCAGGAACTTTTCAAAATGACTGCTGGGCAGTAATAGAAACAGCTTCTTGTGAGAACTAAGAACTGGGACCTGCTGCTGCAGAAGGCAAAAGCTAATATGGGGATGAAAGCTAAGCCATTTTGGCAGTTGAACCTGCTGCATTTGTAAATAATTTACAATTCATTCAGTTGGTCTTTTACTCTTGGGCTTTGAGCATATGATTCAAAATAGGAAACACTAGAGTTTTTCTGTAACTCTTTTTTTTAAAAGATTTGTGCAAAATGACCAAAATTACCGATATTATGCATTAACTTTGGAAAGTTGCCTGAGGTTTAAGAAAGAACTTAAATGTAAATCTTTTTTGTTCTGGGGTTAACTGTTCAGTGTGGTAATTTTAACTTCATTTCGTAATTACTCTAGGAAATATTACCTTTACTTATATTTTTCCTGTTGATTTCAAATGAAACTACAAATCTGGCATGTTTTCCTGTGAACATGTTTTGTTTGTTTACTTTTTTTGGCCTTGTTTTTTTGTTTGATTGTCTTATGAAAAGAGAAAGCCCTTCTTCCAGTTTTGTCCTTGAATGATACCTCCCACCACCAACCGAAATGCTACCTTTCTTTAATGAAATTATTCTTATTAATAAATGTGCTGACCAAATCATCTTAGGCATGAGATCTAAGGATCTCAGAAGTGTCCATGAAGAGAGGACTCTGAATGTTTTAATGAATTTAATGACTGTGGCAAATTTGAAAATCATATTCTATTTTGTCCTATTTTCCATGAATATACAGTGTTCTGTTGGATTTATTTTGTGTTAGTATATATTGAATTGAAATGCTTTATGATGAAATGGCCTTGTCCATGCACAGTATATGAAAGGCAGCAAATCCTTGCCCAGTATGTTTCTAATTTATTTTAGAAATCTCTCAGTAGATAACTGTTCACATTAAGGGATTTCGTAGAAATAATGGGTTCAGGTGTGGGGTGGTATTAGCTATTTGTTTTGTACACATATGTAGAGCTTTGTAACAAGGCACCTTATAAATAACAAAGGTAAGGTTTATTCATTCTTAATATTTTAAACTGAAAATAGTATTTCAATCTGTTTCTAAAATTTAAAAAGTGTGCAATAAAAAAAATATAATCTTTCAAGATGACTCCAAATGGGATAAACTACAAATGGGATAAACACAAAGGGAACCATATCCAGATATATAGTAGTTAAACTTCCAAATACAAGGGACTGTAGACAATTCTGCAAACTGCAAGAGAAAAACAAAGTGTATTATAAAGGAGAACCAATAAGGTCAAGTACCAATATCTCATTTGAAAAAAGTGGAACCCAGAAGATAAAGGAACAGAATATTTAAATCAATTGAAGAAAATGATTGTGAAAAAAGAACTTTATATCTAGTGGGCCTGGCTCTCAGAAATGAAGGAGACATTAAGGTCTTTCCAGATCAACAAAAACTGAAGGAGAATTTTTTCAATAGACCTACACTACAAATATTGCTAAGAGAAATTCCTCAGAGAGAAAGGGATTGACACTAGAGAGTGAACTGAGACCATCTAAATAAATAAACATTTTTTCTAAAGGTACTCATATGGGTATTTAATAATAGCAGTACTATTCCATTACATTTATTGTTGTGTAATGCCAATTTTTTTTTGCTTCTTAAACTTTTAAAATGCAAATTGATAAAATTAATGATAAAACTTTGGTTTTTGACTTATGATGATATATAAAATATATTTTATATGAAATACAACAACAAAGTGCAAAACAAAGGGCTATTATCAACAGTATTTCGGTCTGCTCATGAAATTAAGATGGTGTCAAATCAAATGTGATTGTTACAGGTTGATGATGCTAAATTCAAGTATCAAGATATCCACAAAGTAAATACTAGAAAAATGCTTACAAAATGAAATGAGAACACATTCAGAATGTTACAATAGAGAAAAAATCATATAAACATGAAAGTAGGCGTTACAAAAAGCTTGATGGACAAAAAGGTATAAGATATATGGAGACCCTATATCAAAAGGGAAGAGGAAAGTCATGCATTATCTATAGTTATTTTAAATGTAAATTGGAATAAACTAACAAATCAATGACACAATGGATAAAAATTATGGTCAAAATGCATGCTCTTTTCAAGAGGCACATCATAATTACAAAGATATAAATAGTTTGATAGTGAAAATATGATAAAAATAGATAAGAAAATAGTAAAGAGAGCTTGAGTAGCTATCTTAATATCAAATAAATAAGACCTTTAGCCAAAAATTCTCATAGAAGAACAAAAAAGTTCACTGTATACTGATAAAGGCTAGTTAAACCAGAAGATAATAACAAATTATAAATACATGTATACTAATGGCATAGTCCCAAAATATATGAAGCAAATATTGACAGATTTGAAGGGAGAAACAGTTCTACTTTTACAGTTGGAGATTTCCCTATACCACATGGAATAAAAGATAGAGAACATCTGAAGAGAAGATCAATAAGTAAATATAAGATTGAATGATATTATGTATCAATTAAAACTACTATATATACATGGAACACTGCACCCAATCATAACAGAAGACAGTTTTCTCTAGTCCACATGGATCATTCTCTCTAATAAGACATATGTTAAGTAACAATGCAGATTCAATAAATTTAAAAATATTGAGACCATACAAAATATCTTCTTGGAGGGACTGTGAGAAGATTACATCTGATTAGGAAGAAAATGCTCAGATTTCCCTCAAAAAAATGGAGACAGAGACAAAAGGACCTGCTCTGGGGATCAACAGATGAAGAGAGTGCTTCACAACTCCCAGGAGATTGAATGACAGACAAAGTAGCCAAAACAACAAACTGTGAGTTACTAAACCTCCCAGCTGTCTGGAAGTGTTCCCCTCCCCCACCCCCAAGATATTCAGTGGGGGTAAAACCCCTGGCTCATTTCAGCTGACTGAAAGAGGAGCAGACATCCTCCTCCTGGTTAGCTGCTACAAGGGAAAAGTGGTGGGGGGGGGGGAGAATGGGGGCTTTTCTTCAAGGAATTTGGCCAGTGGAGCTTTATGTGAGTTTTGGGTCTGGTCAGATGAAAACAAAGGAAAACTGAGAGAGAGAGAGATATCTCCTTGGAGAGGGGTGACAAAGAGCATCACCTGCTGGCTGGTCTAGAAATTACATGGACAATAACTGATTTTAGAGCTTTCTTCACCCCACTTCTGGGGGAAAATCTGTGCTCTGTTAGTGAGTCCCTGACATGACTTTGATAACTAAAGCTGGACAATTTTAAGAACTTAGGATAAGTTGAGCCAACTATAATATCAGAGAAGAGCTGTGAAAAAATAATAACAATAGGTAAGAGAAATTGGCCATCAGAATAAATGCATGAACATATCAGATGCTTAGATATCAGCAAAAAGTACAAGCCATATAAAGAAATAGGAAGATATGTCCCAGCCAAAGGAACAAACCAAATATCCTGATGAGATTCAGGATTTAATACAATTAATCAATGACAATCACAAAACTCTCCTAAATCAATTTAAATAATTGAAAGAAAATATGACTAATACGTTAAAGAATATGAAGAAGATACTGGGTGGGGATAAAGAACAATTCAAAAGTCTGAAAATAAAAGTAACTGCCCTTATGGGAATTAAGGACATGATGGATGAGATTAATAATATTTTAGAGATACATAAGAGCAGATTTGAATTACCTGAAGGCAGAATTAGCAATTTCAAAGAGGGAATATCTGAACTGAAAAAAGCAAGGAAACAGTTAGAGAAGAGAATGGAATAAATGGAATTGGATGACAATACAAAACACAAAAACTTACACATTATTGGTGTCCCAGAAGTAGAAGAAAATGGAAAAGAGACAGAAAGAATATTTAATGAAACAATGCCTAGAAACTTCCTTACCCTTATGAAAGACATAAATATCAATATCCAAGAAGGACAATGCACCCAAAACAAAATAAACATGAATATACCTACTCTGAGACACCTACTATTTAGAATGACAACTATCAGCTATAAAGAGATTTTGATAGCAGGAAGAGAAAAGCCAAGTATCACATAAAAGGGAAACTTAGTAAGATTAAGTGCCAACCTCCCATTAGAAATCATGGAAGATAGAAGAAAGTGGTATGATGTATTTAAGGTGTTGAAAGAGAAAACTGCCAGCCAAGAATTCTGTATCCAGCAAAGTTGTCCTTCAAAAATGAAGGGGAGTTCAAAGTCTTCACAGACAAAAACTGATAGAATATGATACCGAAAGACCACAATTAAAAGAGATAATGAAGGGAGTACTGCACTGCAGCCTGAAAGGAAAAAAACAAGGGTAAGAGGCTTGGATAAGAGTGTATGAATGAAGATTTTTAGAAAGGTTAAAAAAGATAGACTATAGTGCAATATCATAACAGAAAGCCAAAGGTCAAAATGGATGAAGTAAGCAATGCCTTCAGCAATAAATTTGAATGTTAATGGCTTACTTTCCCAAATCAAAAGACACAGACTGATAGAATGGATAAAAAAGATATGAGCATGTAGTCTACAAGAGACCCACCTCAGACATAAGGACACAAAAAGGTAAAAAGTAAAAGATTGGAAGAAGATATTCCACACAAACAGTTACCAAATATGAGTTTGAGTAGTGATACTAGTATCAAAGCAGATTTTAATACAAAACTCTTATAAGGGATGAAGAAGGTCATTATATATAAACAAAAGCACAAATCAACAAGAAGGAATAACTTAGAAATATTTATGTACCTCAATGCTCCAAGATACTGAGGCACACAATGGCAAAGTTGAAGGGAGAAATAGATGTCTCTGCAGTAATAGTGGGAGAATTCACTGTAACACTCTCAGTAATGGATAGAGTATCTTTACAATTGTGCAAATTACTTTGACCATGGTGATGGTGTCAGAGAGGGGTGAGTGAGAGTGCTTCTTCATAGGAAAGAGGGAAACAACAAATATGAACCACCACAGCATCCCCATCATCCCTTAACCCAGAGCCGGGCACTGGTTGAAAACTTTCCGTGGCTGATCCCACTTAATCCTCACAATGATACTATGAGATTTGTCTTTATAGGATTACTGGGAGGAGCCACCTGAGGCTCAGAGAGGCGAAGTGACTTCCCAAGACACACTGTTAGTTTGTGACAGAGTCAGAGCTGTGGAAAAGTGAGGTGCTCACCATGTGAAGGTCAGTTCCAGGGCTTGCTGGGGTGTGGCCAAGTCTGTCTGACTCTAGTTATTACAATTTTATGCATGCACACCCTTCAACCAAGCAACCCTATTCCTGGGATTCTATACTGAGTGTATGAAGAACATTAGACTATTCAAATCAAGTTCCATCAGAAATGAGAGGCTGAGCCTCTTTGGGAGCAGGCCTCCCTTCAGGTACATTACACAGTCCAGTCCATGGTCATGAAGAGGTCCTCACCATGGCAGATTACAGAGACAGGATACAGTATTATCCACTCACTCCACTTTGGTAAATACAGACCTGCTAAGCATGACGATTAGTAAGCGGAGGGTAATGGAAGGACAATCAAGCACAGGATACCTGTGTTCAGATGATTAAAACAACCAAACAGTGGCAAAATGCAAAGATACTCATGGTCTAACATGAAGTAAAACACTATAAAAGCCTCTTTTCAGATATTTCTATGAATATAGGAAAAGTGACTTTGCACCTGGTCAAGGCAGGGGCTGGGCTAAGGGACTAAGGGAATGATGTCAGCCCAGATATTTTGGGAGTGGGACCATGGATCAATAAACAGGAAAGCCGTGGTAGGGAGCCAGGGGATTTATCAAAGTGGAGTCTGGGGATTACTCATTAGCTGTCTTTGGTCCCTGTGTATAGAGACCACTCTCCACCCACTCTCACCTCAAGGCAGCATTGACCTTTGTTGTCAGTATGATGCACCTGCTCCTTGCTCGGAATGAGATGTGTAGATGACTCTGTCATCCAGTTCCTCACAAAATTGATGGTGGATGTCTGTGGAGACAGTGACCTGCAGCTAAGTCAGGAAGCATCAGGACCCTGCCTAGTCATTGCCACAGCACAGAGGGACCATGCCATATGCTCTTCTGTTATCCAGATTGGAAACAGTACTCTTCACAAACTTCCAGCTCTTGATGAAAGGGGATAACAGTTGGGAATGAGCACTTAAGTAGATAATCACCACTCCAACAGTACTTTTTCTGCCTTGGCAGCAATGGTCTATGTGTGAACACTATAGGGCCACCATCTTCCATCTCCCCCATAGCCTGATTCGCCCAGGGCCTGTCCACTCCTCATCACCCCTACCCCCCCCCAAACACACATACATGCTGGGAGTGAGAACTGCTGGGAGACTGCTCAGAAAGTATTAGAAGTATTCACCATGTCTTCATCCCACTACTCTGTGTCACCCTGTGTTACCTTTGGGAGTCTTCTGATAAATGGCCAGTCTTCTAGGAAAGGGCTTAGCCAGACCCTGTAGCATTGGAAATGCTCTCATGTTAGGTTTTCCTGAGGCAAGAGTCTTGGAAAGTAGGCAAACAAGAAGATATCTTGTTCTCTTGAGGGACTCTGCTCAAGTGAGCTTGGTAGAGGGCTGTCTTTAGATTGTGGTTTCCTGGTTACCAGGGTTCCAAGTTCTGTTGGGTTATATCTCCAAGGAGGTAAGGTCCCTTCCTGGGATCTCTGCTTCTGCCCCTCCTTGGATAAAACCTGACCTAAGATCTCCCCTGGGATACTGACTCTTCACCCTTTTTTCACATCTAATTTATGAAATCTACAGTTAAACAACACAGTTATCCCTGCAGGCCTTGATGCATTTGTTAAAACTTAGTATTGGGCGGCGGACTTGGCCCAATGATTAGGGCGTCCGCCTACCACATGGTAGGTCCGCAGTTCAAACCCCGGGCCTCCTTGACCCATATGGAGCTGGCCCATGAGCAGTGGTCATGCACACAAGGAGTGCCATGCCACACAGGGGTGTCGCCCGCGTAGGGGAGCCCCACGCACAAAGAGTGCATCCCATAAGGAGAGCTGCCCAGTGCAAAAGAAAGTACAGCCTGATGATGCAACAAAAAGAAACACAGATTCCGGTGCCACTGACAACAACAGAAGTGGACAAAGAAGATGCAGGAAATAGACACAAAGAACAGGCAACCGGGGGTGGGGTGGGGGAAGAGGAGCGAAATAAATAAATAAATAAATCTTTAAGAAAAAAAACAACCTAGTATTGAATTAAATAGGGATATTACGAAAAATTTTCCTTTTCTTCACCTTTATCTCATAGGCATTTGGTTTCTCACCATTAAGTATGATAGTATCTGTATCATAGATGACACTTACTATGTGCCCATCCTGTATTTCTGACTTGACTGTATATTTTAGTTTGTGTATTATGTTAATACGATTAATTACACTGTTCTACTTTACATATTATGAATCTTTCTTACTGCTTTAGGATTAATGTATTTATTGTTAAATTTACATGCTATTTTTTTCTATTGCAAAATTCTCTTTCTTCTGACAATACAAACTGTCCTGGAGTCAATTTTCTCTGATATAATTATAGCCACACTGGCTTTACTAAGATTAGTGATTCCAAGTGTAACAGAGCAATTGTAATCTATCCTGCCTACACTTGAGACACCTGGGAAGGTAGAATGGAAAAAGAAATATATGACCCAGGTAAATCCTGTAAATGTGTTATTTGAACTCCAGATGACATTTGCTGTCAGACAGATAATGGTGACAAGTGTCCCTTGGAATGTTTTTAGTAAGATATATTGGAGATTACTAGTTCAATTACGGTAAGTAAACTTTATATATTTTGAATTGTTCAGTCATGGCCTGAAGATAACATCATCCCTGTGGATGTAGTTATTATAGTAACACATTTTTATGTATGTAGAAAAACATCCCTAAGGATCTCTGAAACTCTCCCTTGCAGCCCCTGAATTCACCACATTTAGTTTCTAGATGGGTTAGATTTGTAAGCATCCAGAGTAAAGATTGTATTGGATGAGCAAATTAATGATAATAGCAGTGCTACATATATATATATATATATATCTAAGACTCCAGGAAAACCTGATTAACCAGCTACAGATAAAACATGAACATGCAGTATCTGCAGATGGACAGTCTGAAAGCTGAAGTTTTTTGCCTTCTTTCATTGTGGAAGAGACAGAGTAAGAGGTTGCAAATGTGATCCCAGACACAAACTACCTGAAAGAAGAAAGAGGGCTCCGGGCTGCAAGGTACACTTTGTGCTCAGCACCAGGAGAAGGTGCAAATTGGAGAGTAAGTGCTGGGTTCTCTTAAGGTCTAGCCTTGCTTTCAATATGGCAGATTCCCTCAGGAAATCTCACTAGAATTATGATTACATGCTTACCACAGTCATCTCTTAACTAGAAAAGTTTCATTTCAGGAAATATGCTCTCATGTCCAAAAATTAGAGTTTCCTTTATTATGTTAGGAATGATTTTAGCCAGCCAACGGGGTGCTGAGGCAAAACACCAGAAATTGGTTGGTTTTTATAAAGAGTATTTTTTTGGGGTAGGAACTTACAGATGCCAGGCCATAAAGCAGAATTTACCTTCCTCACCAAAATCTATTTTCTTGTGTTGGAGCAAGGTGGCTGCTGATGTCTGTGAGGGTTCAGTTTTCCTGGGTTCTTCCCTTCCAAGGCCTTGCTTCTCTTCCCTCTGTAAGCTTACATTTTGGAGCTCCAGCTTAAGTCTTCAGCCTCAAACTCCAACATCAATACCCCTCAACTCTGTCCTTGGCCATACGTTTTATCTGTGGGTCCCTACCCACCAAGGGGTGGTAACTGAACACCCTAATGATGTGGCCCAATCACAATCAAAGCCCCAATCATAACTAAATCATGCCCAGGTAGAGATCAGATTACAAACATAATCCAAAATCTATTTTTGAAATTCATAACCATATCAGACTGCTATATTCCACCCTCTGAATTCCAAAAAGATATTACAATATTTGAAAAACCTTAAATCAGTAACAATGCAAATACTAAATCACATCACAATCAATTGAAAGAAATAGTTTGTCTTGGGGCAAAATTCCACCTGCTGTAGACCTCTGGACTTAGGTCATCACCTTGGGCCAAAGGTAAGGGGGATTGTTGTCTTCATGTCACTGTACTAGGGGGTTAAGACTCTAACACAGAGATTGGGTATGGTGTGGCAATCACCTCAACACTCTTGGAGGATGAAGTCAGAAGCTTGGTCAATACTCAGATACTTCATGAGGGTGGAACCAAGAAAATGGCCATTGAGCAAGCATGTGGAAAGGGTGGGTTCCCATAAGGAATAAAGGAGAAGAAACCATAATCTAAGAATGTCTTTCAGACTGAAATCAAAGGAAGGATGCCCTGCAGGTTTACTGAACAGTAGAGGACTGTGACTCATGTTTTCCTCCAAATTTCTCCTCATTGTAATGAAAATGTTTATCCTATGTCTGTCCATTTGTGTACTGGAAACATAAATCCAGATATCAGCTTCCATGGTTTTCTGCTTAAAGCTCTTTTTCCTTCAATCTCTCCATTTAATGTCTTTCTTATTCCAGGATGACAGTGGTTTTGTTCATACAGCTCCCTCAAAAAGTCTGTTGTTTTAGCGTGCAGGAAGCAGGGGTCTAAGCAATCAGACAGCAAGACTTTCCGCAAGCCTTTCCTAGATAACTGCATTTTTAATCTCGATTTACCAGTTCCAAGTTTATTTAAGCCCTCCAATGGGGCACTTTCATCTGGGATCTTGATTTCCAGAAGCTTGGAATTTCCAGAATCAGTTTCTTTATCCTTTGTAACTGACAGTTCAGTCCTCAGCATATCTCTCTCATTTAGCATTTTGGTAGAAGCTGCAAGCAGAAGCCAAGCCACATTCTCCAGGTTTACTTTAGAAATTTCTTCAGCTAAATGCCCAGGCTTGCCATTTTCAAATTCTGCCTTCCATAAAACACCAGGAGTTAATCTTGCTAAGTTCTTTGCAACTTTAACACATGGATTGCCTTTCCTCCAGTTCCCAATAATAGTTTCATCATTTAATTTTAAGGCATCACAAAAAGTCTCTTTAGCATCCATGTTGTTATCAACAGTCTCTTCAAAGTGATCCAGGCCTTTTCCATCAAGCATCTCACAATTCCTCCAAAAAATCACCCATGCCACCTTATAAAACTGCTCCAGCATTTTGGTAATTATAAAAGCACTACCCTACTCCCAGTACCAAATTCTGTATTAGTCAGTCAAAGGGGTGCTGATGTGAAATACCAGAAATTGGTTGGTTTTTATAAAGAATATCTATTGAGATAGGAGCTTACTGATACCAGGCCATAAAAAAGAAGTTACTTCCTCACCAAAGTCTGTTTTCGCATGTTGGTGCAAGATGCCTGCTGACTTCTTTGAGAGTTCAGACTTCCTGGGTTCCTCCCTTCCAGGGTCTTGCTTTTCTTTCTTCTGTAAGCTTACTTTCTAAGGCTCCAGCTTAAGTCTTCATCATTAAACTCCAACATCAAAACTCCAATATCAAAACCCCTCAACTCTGTCCTTTTCCATGCCTTTTATCTGTGAATCCCCACATCCCAAGGTGTGGTGACTCAATGCCCTAATAACATGGCCTAATGACATTCAAAGTCCCAATCATAACTCTGTCACACCCAGGTAGAGACCAGATTACAAACATGATCCAATATCTATTTTTAGAATTCATAACCATATCGAAATTCTACAGAGAGTAAGTGCTGGGTTCTCTTAAGGTCTTTCCTTGCTCTAAATATTGCAGATTCCTTCAGAGAATCTCACTAGAATTGTGATTATATGCTTACCACAGTCTTTTCTTAACTAGAATTATTTCAGGAAACATTCTCATGTGTCCAAAAATTAAGGTTTCCTTTATTAAGTCAGGAATGACTTCATCAATGTTCACCTTTAACACAGTTCTAGAGAAACTCATGGAAACCTGGTTACATTTTCCCAGTAGATTCAGAACAGAGACCTCTTTTGGGATTCTCCAGTTTGTATACTCTTTGAATTCAGATTAGAACCAAGTTGGTGGCTATGCCAAGGTTAGTAACCTATAGAACGTAAAAGGTTTCATATCTAAACTGTCATCTGGCACTCAAAACTGTACACATCCAGCTCACCAATATTGTTTGTCTGCTAATCCATTTTCTTTCTCCTCATTGTTTATTCTTACATCTCTCTTTGCACCTTCTGCTACTCATCCAGGTTGGTGTGTTTTCTCTAGTCTAAATTCCAGGTCCCTAGTACTTTACCTGGAACTCAGGTTTTAACTGAAGCTGTGGTTCCTGCAGGTACCTGGGAAAATCATTCACCATTGACTGGAACCATGCCTTCTTTCTTCTGGGTCTGGGCTAATTTTTAAAGGGTCTGGACTAATTTTCAAAATATAATTGATCATTTATATATAATAGACCAACTGTATAGATCATGCTTATTTGATCAAAATGGCATGTGACTATAGAATTGTTTTCTTGTGATGATCATATAGTTCCATCGTCATCTTAGTCAAGTATGGCTTTAGGGAAAGACACTGATGGCCCCCATGAGATATGAGCTCTGGAAGATTATGCCTGATCTCCATAAGATGTGTCCTTGTAGCTCAGACATGGTGTCCAAAACATACTTAGATCTGAATAACTATTGCATTAAGTGAAAAAACTCCAGTGATAATTTGTCCATGAACTCACTGTCTCTTTCTTCCACTTTTCACAGCTCTACTCTTATATTTTCCTCTATCATCTAAAATGCAAACTTGTTATATTTCGTATTTATATATTTATAAACCTTGATGTTTTCTGATGCCACTCTTTTTGAGGTAGCTGAGATGTAAACACAAATGCTTTTCCTTCTGTTTCCTACTTTCTCATCCAAAGAATTATTTACATACTTCTACATATACTCAAGAAATGGATAATTGGTGTTATATTTTTCCACATGGTTTACCTATGTTTAGCAAACAATTTCACAAATCTTCTCAGAAAATCAAATAACCAATATTCCTTGTATTTTAATATTTAGATGCTAACATATACCATGCTTATCTTCATGAGTCTCAATACTATTTCCATAGCATAAATATTCTTTCACAAACAGCCAAATTTATTTTGATAATGTAAACATTTTCTGTTTCATCTTATAACACTCTTGAATAAAGTGACACTTATTTGAGGGAAGAGTGTGTACTATTAGGAGAGTAAAGGTATTATACTCTTGACTCTCCCAATGATTCCATCTTATTAGTAGTTAGTTCATTATTCATGTGTTGATTCTAACAAATGGTTTGAAACCATGTATGTGGGTAGCCTGACCAGCCATCTGACCATGCCTGATGCCACATTTAATGCCAGGTTTGTTCTTTTCTCTTCTTCCAAATCCTCTATCTCCTCATTCTCATTTCTAGGGTGACATCCAGTTTCTGGTTAGGAGGAAAATTTTGTGAAACTTATTAGCATAGTGTAATGAATAAAAAAAATAGTATCTTAAATTATTTTATCAGAAACACCAAAAAGACAGCCAGTAAACTACTGAATCCCACGTTGATAATGAAAGTTCTCTGAGGAAAAAAAAAAGTCTTAATCCAGAATTTCCATTTTATTGAAAGCATGATTATTAATATTTATTCCATTGTAATAGCTACTGGTATCTCTTTCCAAAGATATCAAAAGGCCTGTCTGCAGGACCACATTGCCTGGGGATCTGGACAAAGGGAAAGTGCCAGGGGAGCTCATGAACACTGATCCCAAGAGCCAAGTTTATGGGCAGGTGCAGAGGAAGTAAAAGGGAGTTTCTGTTCATAATCTGAGTTCTCTTTACATTACTTCTTTATTTATTTATTTTTATGTTCCACTCAAAAAATATGAGGTCCCCATATACCCCCACCCTTCTCACCCCACTCCTCCCATGCCAACAACCTCTTTCACCATCATGGGACATTCATTGCATTTGGTGAATACATTTTGGAGCACTGCTGCACCACATGGATGATGGTTTACATTGTAGTTTACACTTCCCCCCAGTCTACCCAGTGGGTCATGGCAGGACATACAATGCATGACTTCTTTTTTAAGGTTTGTATGAAGGCTCAGGTAGGCCTGGTCTTGATTTTGCTTCTTGGTTTGGGATAGAGGTTCAGTGGAATGTTATTAAATCATATCTATTAGTACAACTTCATTGGTAAATAAAAACTATAATTTATGTGAACCAAACAATATTTATAGAGTTTCAGGCACCTGAATTAATACAATCAAATGAAGATGGTGTCTGAGTGAGTGCACTTTATAATCTCTCCTGAAAAGAAGCAGCTGAGTAGGGTTGGAGTCCTGCTGGACCGGGCTGTTTTGGGTGTTTGCAGGACAGGAGGTGTCTGGATGTCGATTTAGTGGGATGGTGACAGAGGAGATTCTTGTCAGAGGTAGAATTTTGGGTCTCTTTCACAGAGATTGGGGTTGTGTCCAGGACCCTTACCCCTGGGGCTGGCAGCCCAGTGGCTGCAATTCCTGGAGGCTTTACCGTGCTGGGGAGTTCCCAATCCCTGAGCAGGGTGCTTCAGGGGATTGCAGGGCGGGAGATGTGTGGAAGTTGATTTGGTGAGACAGTGACAGGAGATTCTTGCAAGAGGGGGAGTTTTGGGTTTCTGACATGGAGACCAGAGCTTCTGGTTAGAGCCTGTCACCCTAGGGCTGGCAGGCAATCTGCAGCGGGCCCTGAACTGTTTGTAGTACAACGGCACCCCCAGCAGGCTGTTTTGGGGGCTTGCAGGGTGGGAGGTGTCTGGAAGTCCATGTGGTGAGACAGTGACAAAAGAGATTCTTGTGACAGGTGGAATTTGGGTTTCTGACACAGAGATCAGAGTTTGCGGGCGTGACCCCTCCCCTATGGCTGGCACCCAGCTGTGGGGATCCCTGAAGGCTGTGTTGCGCTGTGGTGTCCCCTAAAGCCTGGTGGCCCACACTCCAGAGACTCACACCTCTTGAGCCTGCAATAACACAGACTTCCCACCCTGAATCCACTGTGCCCTGAGGTCCATCTGAGGTCCTTGATTATCCTAGCCCTCGACATTTGTGTGTTTTTTGTTTGTTTGTTTGTTCTTTTCTTTCTCTTTTTTCTTTTTTTAAATTATCTTTTTTGCTAATATTGCACTACCTCCTGGTCTTTTCTCCCATTTTATCCTGCAAGGACCTTTTTCGTTTATTTAGGGTTTTTTTCTTCTTTTGTTTTTCTTGATTGTTTCCCTCCCTTTTCTTTGCCCACCCCCCTTTTTTTCTTTTTTTTTTTTTCGCTCTTTTTCTTATTTTGTTTTATTTATACAATAGGTGCTGCAGGGAGTGCTTCACATTTGCTGTGTTTCCTCATCCTGCATTGCCTCGTTTCTGTGTAAATTGATTTTGGCCACCTACACTATCCCCTTTCCCCCACATCTTGCTATCCCCCATCATCTACTGTCTCTTTTACATTCCACCTCCCTTTCTTTGGCCCCCAAATTGTCTAACTTTTAATTTCTAATACCTTTGTTCAGTTTTCTGTCTTTTATCCACTCTTGATATTTACTGTCTTTCTTTTCTCTTCCCCTCTCTCATGAAAACACTGACTTTTTAATTCATACTATGCTCCTCCCCATATTCAGGTGACTAACTCATTATAGGTACTCTACTTACTGCTATAACTCTACACAACTGACATGAGTCTAATATCCATCCTCCCAGATCTCACATTGTTGCTCCATTAACATTTATTACCAATATTACTTTGCACATTTTCTTTTCTTACACTTTTTCCTTTCCTTGGCCCTAATATTTTCCTTCAAAGTGAACTTAACCACCAACAAGAAGTTAGAGTAAGAAGAACAAAGTGACAAAGAGAAGACATAACACTTACACAAGAACAACAACTAATTAATCCT
This sequence comes from Dasypus novemcinctus, assembly GCF_030445035.2. Classification (NCBI taxonomy): domain Eukaryota; kingdom Metazoa; phylum Chordata; class Mammalia; order Cingulata; family Dasypodidae; genus Dasypus; species Dasypus novemcinctus. The sequence continues at coordinate 55,045,938 of NC_080691.1, read as the reverse complement.
TAGAACTAGACAAAAAAGCTAAGGAACTGATTAAACCTGTCAAGATAAAATGATGACCAGACAGCAACAAAAAACTATAAACCAAACCAATAATCAGGAAAACATGGCTAATTTCCAATGAACAAACTAAAAACCAGGAAGGGGAGCAGAACATCGGACGAGTAATTAAAGATCTCAAAAGATATATTAGAGACCAACTTAATGAAGTAAAGGAAGAGATTAACAATATGAAGAAAACACTTGGAGAGGAAATTGCAGACATATGCAAAAAGATAACAGATATGATGGGAATGAACACCACAGTTCAAGAAATCAGAAATACACTCTCAGCAAATAGCAGCAGATTAGAAGAGACAGAGGAGAGAATTAGCGACATGGAAGACAATACATATGAAATCAAACAGATAGTAGAATTGATTGATAAAAAGATAGAAAAAATCCAGCTAAGACTTTGGGACCTGAATGACAATGCAAAACGCAAAAACATACATATTTAAGCATCCCAGAAGGAGAAGAGAAGGGAAAGGGGACAGAATGGGTGTTGCAGGAAATAATGGCTGAAAACTTCCCAAATCTACTGAGAGAGATGGATGTACATGTCCAGGAAGCACAGTGCACCCCAAACATCATAAACCCCAACAGGCCCACCCCAAGAAATATACTTGTCAAATTTTCCAACGCTCAAGACAAAGAGAAAATTCTAAAAGCAGCAAGAGAAAAGAAAACCATCACATACAAGGGAGGCTCCATAAGATTAAGTGCTGATTTCTCATCTGAAACCATGGAGGCAAGAAGGCAGTGGTATGATATAGTCAAGGTACTAAAAGAAAAAAAATTTCCAACCAAGAATACTCTACCCAGCTAAACTAGCATTCAAAAATGATGTAGAGTTCAAAATATTCACAGATAAACAGAAATTGAAAGAGTATGCCAACAAAAACCATGCCCTTCAAGAAATACTAAATGGAGTTCTGCAGGAAGAAAGGATAAAACAGGAAAGGGAGAGTTGGAGGAGAGTGTAAGAGCAACAAAAAAGACAAAAAGAGAAGGAAAAAACAAAATATGACAAACACAAGTCCAATTAAAATATGGCCAACATAAATAATTCCTTGAAAGTAATAACACTGAATGTCAATGGATTAAACTCACCTATCAAAAGATTCAGACTGGGACATTGGATAAGAAAATATGACCCATCTATATGCTGTCTACAAGAAACACATCCTAGACCCAGGGATTCAAGGAGGCTGAAAGTGAATGGTTGGAAAACAATCTTACAGGCAAACAACAACCAAAAAAAAGGCAGGAGTAGCTATAATAACATCAGACAAAATAGACTTAAATCGAAAAAATTGTGACAATGGATACTACATATTAGTGAAAAGGACAATCTCTCAAGAAGTACGAACAATCATAAATATTTATGCTCCTAACAAGAGTGCCTCCAAATACATGAGGCCAACACTGGAAAAACTAAGTGAAAGAATAGATGCTTCTACAATTATAGTGGGAGATTTTAATACACCACTATCAACTCTGGACAGAACATCTCAAAAGACAATCACTAAAGAAACAATTAGAGGAGCTGGATCTAATAGACATATACAGATCATTACACCAAAATACAGCAGGATATATATTTTTCTCAAGTGCACATGGATCATTCTCCAAGATAGACCATATGCTAGGCCACAAAGAAAGGCTTAATGAATTCAGAAAGATTGACATCATACAAACTAATATCTCTGACAACAGTGGAGTGAAGCTGGAAATCTGCAAGGGACAGAGGCCCAGATTTCACACCAAGATATGGAAATTAAACAGCACATTCTTAGAAAAACAGTGGGTCAAAGAGGAAATCTCAAAGAAATTAATAACTACCTTGAAACTAATGAGAATGATAACACAACATACCAAAACTTATGGGATGCAGCAAAAGCAGTGAGAGGGAAATTTATAGCCATAAATTCACACATCAAAAAAGAAGAAAGAGCAAAAATTGAAGAACTAACTGCACATTTTGAGGAATTAGTAAAAAAACAACAAAGTAACCCCACAGGAAGAAGAAAGAAAGAAAGAACAAAGATAAGAGCAGAACTAAATGAAATAGAAAATAAGAAATCACTTGAAAAGATAAGCAAGACCAAGAACTGGTTCTTTGAGAAGATCAATAAAATTGACAAACCCTTAGCAAGACTAACAAAAAAAGAGAAAAGATGCAAATACACAAAATAAGACATGAGATAGGAGGTATCACCACTGACCCCACAGAAATAAAGACTATTCTAAGAGAAAATACTTTGAAAAACTAAAATGGGATACCATCTTACTCCATAAGATTGGCAGCTATGAAAGAAAAAAAACAGAAGACTACAAATGCTGGAGAGGACGTGGAGGAATGGGAACACTCATCCACTGCTGGTGGGAATGCAGAAGGATCCAGCCATTCTGGAGGACAGTTTGGCACTTTCTCAAAAAACTAGCCATAGATTTGCCATATGACCCAGCAATTGCACTGCTGGGTATATACCCAGTAGAACCGAAAACAAGGACACAAACTGATATATGCACACAAATGTTCATAGCAGCATTGTTCACTCTTGCCAAAAGTTGGAATCAACCCAAAAGCCCATCAACAGATGAATGGATAGATTAAATGTGGTATATACATTCAATGGAATACTACGCAGCTTTAAGAATGAATACACACAAACACACATGATAACATGGATGAATCTTGAGAACTTTATATTGAGTGAAGCAACCCAGGCATTGAAGGACAAATACTACATGACCTCAATGATTTGAAATAAATAAACCAAGCTGCCTCAGAGAGCTAGAAGCTGGATGATAGGCTTAAAGGAAAATGGGATTAGAGGAAGGATGTAAGCTGACACCTATGTGGGTGAAATCTATGATAAGCTGGAGGTAAGTATTTTTACAAGGAAGGGGTAAAATGGGGGAATAGGGCTACCTTTGGGTGGGGCTTTGCAGGCTTGAGGGGTGCTAGGATGAGAGGATGGGTAATATTGCCCAAGAAATTGGGCGGAGAGTGGGGCAACATATGAACATAGGAGATTGTCAGGTATTTGGTTGAGAGTATAATGCTGAGAAAACTTTCTCAAAAATATAATAAGGAAGGTTTCCTATTTAAGATGCTTAAAGGGGATAATCCGATACAGGACAGGCTCCTAGGGAGTATATGAATGCTCATTTTGCCGTAGGGGGTTATATCATTGGATACATACCCATATAATGAGAGTGAAGGTACACCCACGTCCTGGGGAGGACTGATGTTCTCAAATAGAGAGAATTGTACCTCTTGAGAAAAATGATGGCTCCCAGTGCATTAGGGCAGTTGAGCATGTCAAGCCCGCAACACTGTTGCAAGTATCTCTGAACATGGCCCTTCAAGCAATGAAGATTGACTGTCAGTGTGGGTCCTAAGGAGAGGGGAAAGAGATATTGAATAGATGGAACCAATGTAACTGTGTGGGCAATAGAAGTGTTCCACAAGAGTACACAAGGATGGCTATAAGACATGTAAAATTACACCAAAAATATATAGGGGCTGATAGGCTAAAATGTAAATTATAATGTAAAACATAAGATAACTAAAAATTTAGAAAATTATATAGTCTGAAATATAAAACCACAATGTAAACCCAAATGTTACCTTATTTGAAAGCTATTGTCTCAATATCTGTACATCAGTTTCAGTAAATATAATATGAATATGTAAAAAGATTACTGCTGTGGATGGGAAAAGGGTTTTATGTTGGATATGTGGGAGTACTGTGTGTTGTATATATGAATTACTGTGATCTAAAACTTTCCTGAAGATAACCTTAATAATTAGGAAATGAAAAAGAAAAAGATAGGATGGAGACACTGAGGAAAAGATGAAAGTATTTGGCTTGCCAATTTGCATACAGGATAACACTTATTGCAGTGATGGAAGGTAAAACATCAAAAACAAAGCTTTAGCCTTTTTAAAAATTGTTTGATTCCCCAATTTATTTTTGCATTAATTTTTGTAAATTAATATGAATTCTATATCTAACCTTTAAACTCACCACTATATCAATTTTACTATTAATGGAAACTGGCAATATTTTGAGCTTTACTTTTGAAAAAGTTTTGGATCACAGAGAGTTTCATCTGTGGTAGGGGACGAATCCTGGTGTGGGATGTTATTGAGAGGAGACACGTGGTTGGCAGGGAGTCCTACAGGACATATATCCGGGGTACATAGAAATGTTTGTATATTTTCATAGTGGTTACAATTAAAAACAAGAACTGAGGAAATGCTGAGTTCCTAGCCATGGGAGCTCTATCACAGTACCTAAAGGAATGGCAACAATCTCACAAGCGCAAGGGCAAAGACCAAAAGAAGCAATGTCCAACAATGAGCTCTTGATACTAATGAATATGCTTGTGAGCCTGTGCACCTGAAATAAGAACAAGGCCTACAGCAGCAGGGTGCCTAAGAGTTACCTCCTGAGAGCCTCCGTGTTGCTCAAATGTGGCCAGTATTGAAGCCAAACTCAGCATGTAAATGTGTTGCCTTCCCACCAGCATGGGACATGACTCCTGGGGATGAGCCTCCCTGGTGCTGAGGGATTACTACCAAGTACCAGCTGATGATGTAACTAGAAAATGACCTTGAATAAAAGGGTAAACTCGGACCAGCAGAATATCTCAGTCTACGTATAATACCAGGAGTTGAAATGCTTTTTTTACCTGAATCAAAGGGGGAAATGGAAAGGACAAATGAGTTTATATGGCTATAAGTCTCCAAAAATGCCAGGAGGTTATCAGAGGGGTTGCCCTTAGGCACACCTGAGCAGAGTCCCAGAGACAGGTAAAAGTAGATACAACTCCAGGTATTGGTTCTTCTGAGGGCTACAGGGACCCACATGTTCTATGGTCATGGCAGATGGAGTTCAGTGCCATGTCAGTTGGCCCTACTTCGGAGTTTGTGTTTCTATGTGATGGAGCTGGACTCAGATATGTTCTTTGTCCACAAGCCTCTCCTGTTTCTTTTACCAGAACTATAGTTGGTGCTGGGGTTTAATGTATACCCAGGGGACCCTAATCTCTGGACTGACCATGTGATAGCCAGGCCCTGAGCCTCAACAGACTTGCACTTCCTACACTCTGGTTTGTTGGACTTAACCTACTCATCTAACATGGAGGGAAAGAAGGTCAACCACCACATCAGGAAGCCATGACTGGCTGCAACTGAAAGCAGGAGAATTGCATCCAGCATCCATCTGCATTCTAAGGCCCCTCTTGATATAGATGTGGAGTGGACACAATCATTCTAAGGTCCACAGGATGGAGGGATAGAGTATGGATTAGAGTGGACTTACTGATATTTTATTCATGAACTATTGTGATTAGTAATCGAAGAAAATGTGGCATTGGTGTGGAGAAAGTGGCCATGGTGGGTGCTGGGTGTACGGAGTGGGAGGAAGAGATGAGATGTGGGGACTTTTTCGGGACTTTTAGTTGTCCTGGGTTATGCTGCAGGGACAGTTACCAGACATTGTATGTCCTCCCATGGCCCACTGGGTGGACTGTGGGAGAGTGTGGGCTATGATATGGACCATTGACCATGAGGTGCAGCGGTAGTCAGGGATGTATTTACCAAATGCAATGAATGTCTCATTAATGATGGAGGAGATTGTTGTTATAGGGGGAGGAGTGGGGTGACGGGGATGGGGGTATATGGGGACCTCATATTTTTTTAATGTAATACTAAAAAAATTAAGACAAAAATATTTCACTCTAATGATGGAGAATTTAAAAGTTTTATACATATCTTTCTCATATTTTTTTTTAAAAAGGAATATGAAAAGATGCTTCCATCATTTGTCATCTGGGAAATGCAAAATAAAACAAGATACCATTGCTCAAGTGTTAGAAAGGCTAAAATTATTTGAAAAATTATTTTAAATTAATTTAAATAATTAAGCAATTTTCTCATAGAAATAATGGAAACCATTATTTCTACCATGTGCTGGTAAGGTGAGGACACCACCTCTGCTGGTGGAATCAAGGGGGCACAGCCAAGTTGGAACGCACTCTGATAGTTTCTTACAAAGCGAAATGGAACCTTGCTAGAGAGACCAGCAAATGTGCTCCTATGTCTTTACTCAACTGATTTTAAAATAAATGACCACAAAAAACCTACACATGAATGATCATATATTTTTCATTCATTATCATGAAAAAATTGAAAGCAACAAAGATGCCACTCAACATCTGCATCGATACACAAATATGGTACAACCATATGATGAATATTATTATTGTTTCTTTCCTTTAAAGTCTCGTTTTGCTCAATATTCTTTGAAATTATCTCAACTTAATCTTGTAAAGTTTTACCCAAAACTTCAATAATATTTAAAATATCTAAGTGCATTCTCTTTCCTATCTGCACTTTTCTTTTATAGCATTCTTTTCTATTTCTGGACAGGAGGTCAGTTTTATTTTATTTTCTTATTCTTTTTTTCAATAATATCAAATTTTAATTTATTTTAATAATTTATCATAGTATTTTTATTCCATTCTTCCTGTACTTCCAGGTTATTTCCTATCCAAGTATTTGTTTGCTTATCCTTGTTTTTTATCTGTATTTTGTTTTGCATATTTCCTCTAAATTTGTAATAATGTTAGTGCTTCATAATTAGAAAACTATCAGAAAAAAAAAGAAATAGAGAAACAGTATATGTCTTCAAGATTTTGTATTTTTGGAAAGATCTGGAAGGAAACTGCATTTAACCATATTATTTTTACACATCTCATGTTAGTCACTTTTAACAAAAATACGTTTTATCACTTCATGCCGGGCAACATTAAGAGTGGCTGATATCCCCAGGAAATTTCTATATTGAAAACAGACTGGATATCTCACTGTCCAGGTTGTGGAAATCCTGGTAGCCCTTCTCTCTCATTGCACCTTGCCTCTAAGTCCACAAATGTTCATGTCCCTGAGCACAGACGCAATGCCACCCAAATCATGTAAAAAGGCAATTCCCATTACACTGATAGACTAAATAGGCCAGTTATTCTTTTTGTGGTGTAGAGACAGGTACTGTTTGATTGAGGAGCAAATAGCAATGGTTTTTCAAAGATTTAGGTTCTGAAAAATAGAGATCCACGTTCTTCCATATCATCTTTCCTCAATGTTCTCATGTACCATTAAGACCACTTTTTCTATTTACATCAGGGCAGAGGACAATTCTTGGTTCTGAGAAGTCAGTTAATGATGCCATCCGCTCAGATAATGGAGGCTGAATTCACAGACAGGGATTTGGTCTGAGCTACCTGTCATTGTTCCTCCTTGGAAAGGAAGGGTGAGGAGGGTCTGAGGGGCACCGGAGAGCAGGCCTCCTGCTCATATGAGCAGAGCTCCTCCAACCATTGTGTGTTGGGGTCAAGAATCCAGGGAATGTTGAGAAGCCCTTGCTTTGTGCAGAAAAAGCTGACACTCTGTGAGGGCAGGGCAGGGTGAAGTGTCTGGTTGGAATGCCCCTGCTAAGCATTTTCTCCATCTCATATACCCTTGCTCTGTGGCCACTTGGTGATGGAACTGGCCTTGCCTCTCCTTGAAGGGGCTGAAATCTTGGACCTCTAAAATCTGAGAACTGCTTTGCTCTGCTCCCTATCCTTGACTCCCATCCTAAGCTTAGATGCAGAATCTGTACAGTTAGGACACATTATTGCATGGTGGGCCTCCTTCTAAGGCATTAACACAGATGAGGTAATTTTCTTTTATCAATGCTTAGCAATGATTCCTAACATTATCCTCTTCTGTGATTGGAGACCCTGGGGAAAGGGTGACCTGGTTGAACAAGACATGGGTGCTGTGCTGTGCAGACTCCATGTTCTGTACCCCAATCTCCATCCTGTGGGGTGAGAGCAGCTCTCTATGCACAGACAGCAGAACTCCTCTCTAGATGCACAGATCTAGAGGGAGGAATGGGCAGGGCTGGAAAGAGGTAAAGCAGGGCCAGGGTGGTCATCCCACGCCTAGCACAGGTGCACCTCAGAAACCCAGTGACTGTCACCAGCTCAGCATCTTGTATCCACAGAGGCCCCAGATGCAAATCACCCTGTGGTCTCACAGAAGAAATCGCCATCTCAGGCTGGACCTGTGTGGTGGCTCTTCATTCAAATGGCCTTGCAGATGCTGGGACTCCTCCTCTGCCTGCTGGCAGCTCCCCTGGGTAAGGGTCTTGGGGTTCAGGAGTTCACAGGGGCTTGATTGTGGGGTAGGAGGACAGACTCACATTAACTCTCCTTTCCCCAGGTGTCCTGTCTGAGCTCACCCTGAAGGAGTCAGACCAAGGTCTGGTGAATCCCTCACAGACCCTCTCCCTCACCTGCTCTGTCTCTGGGGACTCTGTCACTAGCAGTTACAACTGGTGCTGGATCCGCCAGAGTCCTGGAAAGGGGCTGGAGTGGATGGGGTCCTGGAGTGGAGGCACATACTACAACCCAGCTTTCCAAGGCCGCATCTCCATCTCTGCTGACACTTCCAAGAATGAGTATTATCTGCAGCTGAGCTCCATGAGGACTGAGGACACCGCCAAGTATTATTGTACAAGAGGCACAGTGAGGGGAAGTCAGTGTGAGCCCAGACAAAAACCTCCCCTGCAGGAAGGGGATGGACTGCAGGGGGTGCTCAGCACCAACAAGGACAGGACTCAGCCCCAGGAGCAGGTGCAGGGGGGTGAAAGATCTCCTGCCAGCATCTGCAGCTTCCTTTCCCCTGAGTCTATGTCCCAAAGGACTTGCCTGGGTCCCCTTCATCAATCCCCACTGCAAGGCCAGGGAGATTCAGAGACTGCATTTATTTCACCTCTAGATGGAAATGAGGTCACTGCCCCTGCATTTATATCCTCTTTTTTTGGTCTTTGACTTAACTCCCAGTGTGACCTTTTGCAGCTCACTTGAACTAGTATGTCAAGCACCTCATGAAACCCACAGTCTGTGATAAAAAAATTCCTTCCTGAATTGTAAATATTAAATCTAATTTAGGGAAAGAACGAGTAGCTAAACATTCATTTTATTCTTTGATAAACAGATTTAAATTTTTAAATTTTTATGATTACTTTAAAAGAAACTTTAGATTACATGAACATTACACAAATGTAGGGGTTTCTATTTTGTTTTTATTTTTAAATAAGCTTTAGTTTAAAATAGGGGATTCCCATAGTCCCTACTCTCTCCTCTCTCACATTTTCCAACACTAACAACATATTCATTAGTGTGGTACATTTGTTACAATTGAGGAACACATATTAAAGCATTGCTACTAACCATGGGCTGTAGTTTACTTTATAGTTTATCCTGCACAATTTTGTAGGTTATAGCAAAATAAACAATGACTTGTATCCATCACTGCAATGTCATGCAGGACAACTCCAAAGTTCCATAAGCGTTCCCATATTACATCTGTTCTTCCCTCTCCCTCCCCTCAGAAACTCTGGTGTCCACTGCTTTTATATCAAAGGTAAGAATTCTCCCATTTCTGGAGTAATAGGTTTATAATAGAATAATAATAATAAGTCGCCTTAAGTCTATTGTGCATTCTCTAATCCAAGAATTTTGAGATGATGATGCTCACTCTGTCTCTAATTAAGAGGAGACTTAGGTCTCATGGGACAGATATGGGGACTATCTCTTCCATGGGCTGGGCATTTTCCATCCTCATGTCCTTGTTGTCCTGGGTAAGTACAATGCACTGGAGACTAGGTGTTGCAACTTTCTTGAGATTCAGGACTCAACCAGCCTCTCCATGACCAGATGGAGGGATGGGGAGTTTGGGGATGGCTCAGGCCAGTCCACACTGTGGGTGGTCCAAAGGTGAGGATGGAGGAGATGCCAGGCCATGTAGGTAGGAGTGAGGGTGTGAATCGAGGGTGGATTTGGGACTGGAGGTACACAGTAGTATGTTCCTGTATGGCCTTGTATGTTCCTCATGCTTTGTACATGAAGAGCTTAGGCCAGCTGAGCTCAGTGGAGCATTCTAAAACAGCATGGGCTTGGCTGTAGGAGCTGATTCCCCTAGACAGAGGCCAAGTAAAGGGGCTGGAGGATGTGGTCTTCTCTTGTTTCCTGTGCCGCAGTATCTGTCTAGAGCTGTGGGAAGCGGCAGCTGGATTCTGAAGATGAGTGCCCAACCCAGAACTGGATGATGAAAAGGGTACCCTGGACCAGGTAATCCCAATGGGCATCAGGCCTACAAAGATTCCAGGAACCTGGTTTGAGTGGGTAGTCCTTGATGCTGGAAGAAACTCCAAGGGCATTGAGAGAGCCACCCTACTTCTGGCAACAGAATAACTGCACAGGTTGGCTGAGGATGCCAGCCTGGCACAGGGTGGGATTGTGAGGAGGGCACTGCTAAGCCAGGCTGAGGAAGCTCTGGACAGCAGGAGGCAGTGCAGTGTTGTTTTTTTTTTTTTTTTTGTTATTTATTTTTTTTATTGACTTTGTAATAATATTACATTAAAAATATATATGTGAGGTCCCATTCAACCCCACCCCCCCACCCCCCCTCTCCTCCCCCAACAACACTCGTTCCCATCATCATGACACATCCATTGGATTTGGTAAGTACATCTTTGGGCACCTCTGCACCTCATAGACAATGGTCCACATCATGGCCCATACTCTCCTCCATTCCATCCAGTGGGCCCTGTGAGGATCCACGATGTCTGGTGATTACCCCCGAGGCGCCATCCAGGGCAGCTCCACGTCCCAAATACGCCCCCACCTCTCATCTCTTCCTGCCCTTCCCCATACCCATCGTCCACCATGTCCACTTTTCCCAATCCAATGCCACCTCTTCTATGCGGACATTGGATTGGTTGTGTCCATTGCACCTCTATGTCAAGAGGAGGCTCAGATTCCACATGGATGCTGGCTGCCATCCTCCCATTTTCAGTTGTAATCACTCTAGGCTCCATGGTGTGGTGATTGTCCTTCTTCAACTCCATCTTAGCTGAGTGTGGTAAGTCCAATAAATCAGATTGTAGGTGCTGGAGTCTGTTGAGGCTCAGGACCTGGCTATCACATTATCAGTCCAGAGATTCAAATCCCCTAACTATATCTTAAACCCCAACGTTAACTGCACCTCCAGCAGATTAGTATGAAAGTCTTATGAAGGGAGATCCCATCTGAGTCCAGATTCATCACACATAAACACCATTTCCAGAGAGGGGCCATATGCCCTGGTAGTAAACCCCATCGGCCATGACCATAACTCTCATGGGTCTCTTTAGCCTTCATAGGAACCAATATCTGGGGGTTGTATCTGCTTTATCTGTCTCTCTGACTCTGCTCAGTTGTGCATGAGGGCAATCCTTCTGCCAGCCTCCAGACTCTTTTTTAGAAACTCGTAGCCATATAAACTCATTTCTCCTTTCCATTTCCCCCTTACTTTAGGTCAAACAGCATTTTAAAGTCATGTTGTTTTATGTAGACATGGATATTCTGCTGATCCGCATTGAACCTTCCATATAAGGTCCTTTTCCAGTTGCATCATCAGTTGGTATTTGATAGTGGTCCCTCGTTGCCAGGGAGGCTCATCCCCGGGTGTCATGTCCCACGCTGGAGGGAAGGCATTGCATTTACATGCTGAGTTTGGCTTCGAGACTGGCCAGATTTGAGTAACATGAAGGCTGACAGGAGGAAATTCCCAGGCACAATGTTGCTCTAGGCCTTGTTCTTATTTTAGGTTTATCAGCTCACAAGCATAGTCATTAGCGTCAGGGGCTCACTGTTGAACCCTCACTCCCTCCCGGTCCCCGCCGCTGTATTGGGAGACTATCGCTGCTCCCCTAGGGACCACGACAGAGCACCACTGGCCAGGAACCCAGTACCCCCCCTGCTGGGTTTTTAATTGTTGCCACTATGAGTATATCCAATCATTACCATGCACCCTGGACATATGTTCTGTACAGCTCCCTGTCAGCCATATATCACCTGTCATTGGTATCCCATACCAGTATCCCTCCATTGCCATTGTTGAAACACTCTGTGATCCAGAACTCCCCGAAATTTGAAGCCCAATATAATGTCATGGTCCCTTACTAGGGAATGGCATATAGCGATGGGTTTAAAGGATAGATAAAGAACTTGGATAAAGTTAGATAAAGAACTTAGATAAAGAATGTTGACTTGAAAAAATTCCACATCCTATCCTTTCCCCCCCCCCCCCAATTATTCAGCGTTTCTTCGTAGGAGTCCTAGACCACAGCAATGCATATATATAATATACAGCACTCCCATACATCCACCACAACACCTTTTTCCTTCCACAGCGATACTCTTACACCCTATTCACATCATATTTACTTAAGGTGATGTACAGAGTCTGAGATATTAGCTTTCTAACATGGTAATATCTGTGCTTACATTATGGTGCATACTTTAGGATACACAGTTCTTTACATTTTTAGTTCTCCTATGTTTTACATTATGGTTTACATTATCAGTCTGTCGTCTCCTATATGTTATGGTGTAATATTACATGTTTTATATCCATCCTTGTGTACTCTCAAGAAACTCCTCCCTTGCCCCCCATTTACTTTGGTTCCACACATTTAACGTCCATTTTCCCTTCCACCTTGGTGCCCACAGTGACAGTCAACCTCTGTTTCCTGAGGAGCCACTTCCAGAGATAGATGGAATAGTGTTTAGGGCCTAACTTGCTCATCTGCCCCAATGCCCTGGGAGCCACCCTTTCTCTCGAGGGATAGAGTTCCCTCTACTTGGTGGCATTAGTCCTCCCCAGGATGTGGGTCCACCCCCACTCTCACTACTTGGGATTCTACCCCATGGTGTCACCCACTCTGGCAGAATGAGCATTTAGACATTCCCCAGGAGCCCGTCCTGCATCAGACCCTCCCCTCCGAGCATTCTAAACAGGTAACCCTCTTTATTATATTTTGATATTATTTTCTCGGCATTTTACTCTCCACCACCTCCTAACCCTCTCCTGTGTTCGTATGCTACCCCTCCCTCCCCCCACTTTTGGGCAACATTACCCAACCGTCCCTCCCCAGCCACCCTCAAACCTGTAAAGCCCCAACCAAAGGCAACCCCTTGCCCCCATTTTATCTCTTCTTTGTGTTCATACTTACCACCATCTCGTCTTAAGTTCCACCCCTGCAGACATCGGCTAATATCCTTCCTCCACCCTCCGATTTCCTGTAAGCCTATCGTTCAGTCTCTTGCTATCTAGGGCAGCTTGTTTATTTCATATCATTGAGATCATGTAGTATTTGTCCTTCAATGTCTGGGTTGCTTCACTCAACATAAGGTTCTCAAGATTTATCCATGTTATCACATGTGTTTGTAGTGTGTTTGTTCTTACAGCCGAGTAGTATTCCATTGTGTGTATATACCACATTTTATTGATCCACTCATCTGTTGATGGGCATTTGGGTTGATTCCAACTTTTGGCAATAGTGAACAATGCTGCTATGAACATTGGTGTACATATATTGGTTTGTGTCCTTGTTTTCAGTTCTGCTGGGTACATACCCAGCAGTGGTATTGCTGGGTCATATGGTAAATCTATGGCTAGTTTTTTGAGAAACCGCCATACTGTCCTCCAGAATGGTTGGATCCTTCTGCATTCCCACCAGCAGTGGATGAGTGTTCCCCTTCCTTCACATCCTCTCCAGCACTTGTATTCTTCTGTTTTTTTCATAGCTGCCAATCTCATGGGTGTAAGATGGTATCTCATTGTAGTTTTGATTTGCATTTCCCTGATAGCTAGAGATTTGGAACATTTTTTCATGTGCTTTCTTGCCATTTGTATTTCTTCTTCGGAGAAGTGTCTGTTTAAGTCTTTTTCCCATTTTTTAAATGGGTTGTTTATCTTTTTATTTTCAAGATATAGGAGTTCTTTATATATGCAAGTTATAAGTTTCTTATCAGATATATGATTGCCAAATATTTTCTCCCACTGTGTGGGCTCCCTTTTTACTTTCTTGACAAACTCCTTTGAGGTGCAGAAGGCTTTAATTTTGAGGAAGTCCCATTTATCTATTAGTTCTTTTGCTGCTCGTGCTTTTGGTGAGATATTCATAAATCCATTTCCTATTACAAGGTCCTGTAGATGTTTCCCTACACTGCTTTCTAAGGTTTTTATGGTCTTGGCTCTTATATTTAGGTCTTTGATCCATCTTGAGTTGATCTTTGTATAAGGTGTGAGATGGTAATCCTCTTTCATTTTTCTACATATGGCTATCCAGTTCTCCAGACACCATTTGTTGAATAGGCCACTGTCTCCCAATTGAGAGGGTTTGGTGGCTTTATCAAATATTATGTGGCTATATATGTGAGGTTCTATATCAGAGCTTTCAATTCGATTCCATTGGTCTATGTGTCTTTCCTTATGCCAATACCATGCTGTTTTCACCACCGTAGCTTTATAGTATGTTTTGAAGTCAGGTAGTGTGATTCCTCCAATTTCGTTTTTCTTTTTCAGTATGTCTTTGGCTATTCGGGGTCTCTTTCCTTTCCAAATAAATTTCATAATTAGTTTTTCTAGTTCCTTAAAGAAGGCTGCGTTGATTTTTATTGGGATTGCATTGAATGTGTAGATCAATTTTGGTAGGATAGACATCTTAATAATGTTCAGTCTTCCTATCCATGAACAAGGAATAGTCTTCCATTTATTTAGGTCTTCTTTGATTTCCTTGAACAATCTTGTATAATTCTCGCTGTATAAGTTCTTTACCTCTTTAGTTAAATTTATTCCTAAGTATTTGATTTTTTTATTTACTATTGTGAATGGTATTTGTTTCTTGATTTCCTCCTGATCTTGCTCATTATTGGTGTACAGAAATGCTACTGATTTTTGCGCATTGATCTTATAACCTGCGACTTTACTAAACTCATTTATGTGTTCTAGAATCTTCGTTGTAGATCTCTCAGGGTTTTCTATGTATACGATCATGTCATCTGCAAATAATGACATTTTGACTTCTTCCTTTCCAATTTGAATGCCTTTTATTTCTGGTTCTTGCCTCAGAGCTCGTGCAAGTACTTCTAAGACAATGTTAAATAGGAGCGGAGACAGTGGGCATCCTTGTCTTGTTCCTGAGTTTAGAGGGAAGGAGTCTAGGATTTCTCCATTGTAAACAATATTGGCTTTAGGTTTTTCATATATACTCTTTATCATGTTCAAAAAATTCCCTTGTATTCCAATCTTTTGGAGTGTTTTTATCAAGAAAGGGTGCTGTATTTTGTCAAATGCTTTTTCTGCATCAATAGATATAATCATGTGATTTTTTTCCTTCAATCTGTTTATATGGTGTATTACGTTGTTTGATTTTCTTATGTTGAACCATCCTTGCATACCTGGGATGAATCCCACTTGGTCGTGGTGTATAATACGTTTAATGTATTGTTGAATACGATTAGCAAGTATTTTGTTAAGTATTTTTGCGTCTAGGTTCATCAGAGAAATTGGTCTGTAATTTTCCTTTCTTGTGATGTCTTTGTTTGGCTTTGGTACTAGGGTAATGTTGGCACCATAGAAGGAGTTGGGTAATGTTCTTTCCGTTTCGATGTTTTGGAATAGTTTCAGCAGGATTGGTGTCAGTTCTTTCCAGAATGTTTTGTAGAATTCACCTGTGAAGCCATCTGGCCCTGGGCTCTTCTTAGTTGGGAGATTTTTGATAACTGATTCTATCTCTCTGCCTGTGATTGGTTTGTTAAGATCATCAATTTCTTCTTTCGTCAATATGGGCTGCTTATGTGTTTCTAGGAATTTGTCCATTTCCTCTAGATTGTCATTTTTGTTGGAATATAGTTTTTCAAAATATCCTCTTATGATAGTCTTTATTTCTGTTGGGTCAGTGGTGATATCGCCTTTCTCATTTCTTATTTTGTGTATTTGCATCTTCTCTCTTTTTTTCTTTGTTAGTGTTGCTAAAGGTTTGTCAATTTTGTTAATCTTCTCAAAAAACCAGCTCTTGGTCTTGTTTATCTGTTCAAGTGCTTTCTTATTTTCTATTTCATTTAGTTCTGCTCTTATCTTTGTCATTTCCTTCCTTCTTCTTCCTGTTGGGTTACTTTGTTGTTGTTTTTCTAATTCCTTCAAATGTGCAGTTAGTTCTTCGATTTTTGCTCTTTCTTCTTTTTTGATATATGAATTTATGGCTATAAACTTCCCTCTCAGTACTGCTTTTGCTGCATCCCATAAATTTTGGTATGTTGTGTTATCATTATCATTTGTTTCAAGGTAGTCATTGATTTCTTTTGAGATTTCCTCTTTGACCCACTGTTTTTCTAAGAGTGTGCTGTTTAATTTCCAAATCGTGGTGTGAAGTCTGTGCTTCTGTCCCTTGCAAATCTCCAGCTTGACTCCACTGTGGTCAGAGATAATGTTTTGTATGATTTCAATCTTTCTGAATTCGTTCAGCCTTTCTTTGTGGCCTAGCATATGATCTATCTTGGAGAATGATCCATGTGCACTTGAGAAAAATGTATATCCTGCTGTGTTTGGGTGTAGCGATCTATATATGTCTATTAGATCGAGCTCCTCTAATATACTATTCAGATGTTTTGTTTCTTTGGTGATTCTCTTTTGAGATGTTCTGCCCAGAGTTGATAGTGGTGTATTAAAATCCCCCACTATAATTGTAGATGTATCTATTCTTTCACTTAGTTTTTCCAGCGTTTGCCTGACGTATTTAGAGGCACCCTTGTTAGGGGCATAGATATTTATGATTGTTCGATCTTCTTGACAGATTTTCCCTTTCACTAAAATGTAGTATCCTTCTTTGTCTTTCACAATTGTTTCACATTTAAAGTCTATTTTGTCTGATATTAATATAGCTACTCCTGCCTTTTTTTGGTTATTGTTAGCTTGTATGATTGTTTTCCAGCCATTCACTTTCAATCTCCATGCTTCTCTGGGTCTAAGATGTGTCTCTTGTAGACAGCATATGGATGGGTTATATTTCCTTATCCAATGTCCCAGTCTGAATCTTTTGATAGGTGAGTTTAATCCGTTGACATTCAGTGTTATTACTATCAAGGAATTATTTGTGTTAGCCATATTTTGATTGGATTTGTGTTTGTCATATTTTGTTTGTATATTTTTTTGGTCTTTTTTGTTGTTGTTGTTGGTCTTATACTCTCCTCCAACTTTGCCTTTCCTGTTTTTTCCTTTCTTCCTGCAGAACTCCCTTTAGAATTTCTTGAAGGGGAGGTTTCTTGTTGGTATACTCTTTCAGTTTCTGTTTGTCTGTGAATATTTTGAACTCTCCATCATGTTTGAATGCTAGTTTAGCTGGATAGAGTATTCTTGGTTGGAAGTTTTTTTCCTTTAGTACCTTGACTATATCATACCACTGTCTTCTTGCCTCCATGGTTTCAGAAGAGAAATCAGCACTTAATCTAATTGAGCTTCCCTTGTATGTGATGGTTTTCTTTTCTCTTGCTGCTTTTAGGATTTTCTCTTTGTCTTGCGCCTTGGATAATTTGATAAGTATATGTCTTGGGGTGGGCCTGTTGGGGTTTATGACTTATCGAGTGCGCTGTGCTTCTTGGATATGTACATCTGTCTCTTTCAGTAGATTTGGGAAGTTTTCAGCCATTATTTCCTGCAACACTCCTTCTGACCCCTTTCCCTTCTCTTCACCTTCTGGAATGCCTATAATACGTATGTTTGAGCGTTTTGCATTGTCATTCAGGTCCCTAAATCCTAATTGGATTTTTTCTATCTTCTTATTGACCCCTTCTACTATCTGTTTGATTTCTGAGGTACTGTCTTCCACATCACTAATTCTCTGCTCTGTCTCTTCTAGTCTGCTGATATTTGCTGCAAGTGTATTTTTGATTTCTTGAACTGTGGTGTTCATTCCCATCATATCTGTTATGTTTTTGCGTATGTCTGCAATTTCCCCTCCAAGTGATGTCTTCATGTTGTTAACCTCTTTCATTATTGCATCAAATTTGTCGGTGATGAATGTTCTGAGTTCTTTCATTGCTTGTGCCAAGTTTTGCTCCCCTTCGTGCTTATTGGTTTGTTGATTGGATTCAGTCATGTTTTCCTGATTATTGGTTTGGTTTGTAGATTTTTGTTGCTTTCTGGTCATCTCTTTATTTGGACGAATTTAATCAGTTCCTTAGCTTCTTTGTCTGCTTTTGGAGGTTAATTAGTTGTTATTTTTGCATAGGTGTTATATCTTCTCTTTGTCACTTTTTTCTTCTTACTCAAGTTACTTGTTGTTGGTTAAGTTCACTTTAGAAGAAAGTATTAGTGTTGGGAAAAGGCAATTGTGTCAGCAAGGGTAAAGTATAAAGTGGTATTGGTAATGTATGTTAACAAAGCAAGAATATGAGATCTGGGAGGATGGAGGTTAGATTCATGTAGATTGTATAGAGTTATAGCTGTAGGTAGAGTATCTTTTATGAAGTAGATGACTGAATATAGGCGGAATATGGTATGAACTACAAAGCTATTGTTTTCATGAGAGAAGGAAAAAGAAAAGAAAAGTAATAGTTTCAAGAGTGGATAACAGACAGAAAACAGAACAAAGGTATTAGAAATTAAGAGTTAGACACTTTGTGGATCAAAGAATGGCAGGTGGGGGGTGGAATATAGGAGAGACAGTAGATGATAGTGGTTATCAAGATGCAGGGGAAGAGGGATAGTGTAGGTAGCCTAAATCAGTTCACACAGAAATGAGGCAGTGGAGGATGGGAAAACCCAGCAAATGTGAGGTGTTCCCTGTAGCACGTATTGTGTACTTGAATTAAAATAAAATAAGTGGAAAATGAGGGACAAGAGGGAAAGAGAGAACCGAAAAAAAAAAAAACACTAATTATAATAAAGAAAAAAAGAAAGACAAGAAGAAAGGAAGAAAGAAAAAGAGGATAGGCAAGCGGTGGGGAACAGATGGGGGGAGAGAGATACAGGTATACACGTGTCACAATTGCAACACTATCTAAAACAACAACCAAAAAAACCCCTAAATATCTGTATATTAAAAAAAAAAAAAGGACTTTGGGGTTGACGCTAGGAGAAAAGACTAGGGGATAATGCAATATTAGCAATCAGGGAGTCAAAAAGAGTAAAAAATAAGATAAAGTGAACATAAAAACAAAACAATATGAACCATTAAAGATAAAATGCAAACGTTGAGGTCCAGGGCACTCAAGGACCTCAGGTAGACCCCAGAGCGTGATGGATTCAGGGGTGGAAAGTCTGAGACACTGAAGACTCAAGAGGTGTGAGTCTGGGTTGTGGACCGCCAGAGTTCAGGGGACCCAGACCTGGCAAGCTCAAATCTGGTCCACAGAAAGCTTAGGAGCCCCGCAGTGCAACACAGCCCTCAGGGATCCCCGTAGCTGGGTGCCAGCCCTGTGTGGGAAGCCAGATCCGCGAATTTTATATTGAATTTCTGATCCCTGAAATTCACCTAACTCCTCAGGGCATCAGCCTTTGGACAGCTCCCTCCCTGTGCTCCCTCGCAACGGCCACTTGAGGGCGCCTCTACACCACGGCCAGTTCAATGACCCAGATCCCAAGCCCCGCCGGGTGGGGTGGGCTTCAGCTGGAAACGCTGAAAACAGACTCTAAGATCCGAAATCCCAAACTTCGCAAAATATCCTCCAATCAGCTTCCAGACGTGTCCTCCTCCCTCACTGCACCCTACAACAGTCTCCCAATTGTGTCCCCTTATTGTCCAAAATCCAATTCTGTTGCAGATCGGCAGCCAGACCTGTGGGGATGGGGCTCCAGGCGGAAGCACTACCCCCCCTGTCCGGCGTCCAAAAACGTCCCCGCTTCACAAGAAAACACCGTCTGTCTCCCCAAATCAATCTGCAAAGGAGTCTTGTCCCAACAATCCCTCACCAGCCAGCCCAGTATCCGCGAATTTCTCAGCACCGCAAAGCCTCTAGTAAAAGGAAAAAAAAAACAAAAACCCTGGCCGCCGCGGCTCCGGGGCTGCAGGAGCACCCGCTACCGTGGCTCCGCCCACCCAAGGAGGGAACTTCCCGAGCCCAGCTGGGACCTCCGTTTATATATTATAGATGTATCCTCTCTGTTACCTTCCCACCGAATTGACATCCAGACACCTTCCAACCAGCAAAAATCCCCGAAACAGCGCTGTCCCAAAGAGCCTTCAGCGCTGCCCAGCCGCCCCCTGCAGAGACACTACCAGGCAAGCTCACGCAGCCACCATCTTGCCAAAAAGCCTCGTCAAGGTAGTTTTGAAATAGGATTTCTTCATTCTTGACACCTACTGCTTCTTCATGCCAGAAGATTTTTACCATCAACACTTAAGAGTCTTTTTCAGAGATCTGGATCATTAGCTTTGGTTGTGCCCAGCTCACAGATCATCTCAAAATAATCTGCTCTTCTTGGGGCACATCCCTGGAAAAATATGGGGTAGGAGTAAGGTCATTGGGGGTGGCAGGGGCACACCCAAACCTGATTTTGCTAGCACTCACTTTAGATCTAGAGGAAATCACCAAGATGCTCTTTGCCTCAGCCTCTTAGTTTCACTCTCTTTTGTCACTTTTTCTCCCTTCCCCAGTGGCTGGGATGAGTGAAGTGACCTTGGCTGTGAAGTAAAGACACAGAGACTTGTTTTTTTTTTTTACTTGTTAAAGAGATATGTATGTGTGAGTCAGGCCAATATCAAGATGAGTATTAACCTTGACTTGGTATTAGAATTGTACCCTCAATTGTAATGATAGACACAAGAGAACTGGAGAGAAAAGAGAAATTGTTAGAATGTGTTCTGACTCTGCATAGTAATTATCATCTTTTCCATGATCTGATTGTCTTTTGCAGCTCTGAAATTATAATAACCCATATTAAAATATAAGAAAATAAACACATAAACACGTAATATATATGAAAATATATTGACTTGAAACAAAATAAAAAGAAAATTGAAATACTGAAATAATCACTCAAATATAAATTATAAAGCCTAATAAAATTCAATAGAAATTAGTATAAGAAACAAATTTTAGGGCAGTGGACTTTGCCTAGTGTTTAGGGCATCCGTCTACCACATGGGAGGTCCACGGTTCAAACACTGGGCCTCCCTGACCCGTGTGCATCTGGCCCATGCGTAGTGCTAACATATGCAAGGAGTGCCATGCCACCCAGGGGTTTCCCCTGTGTAGGGGAGCCCCGCGCAAGGACTGTGCCCGGTAAGGAGAGCCGCCCAGCACAAAAAGAAAGTGCAGCCTGCCCAGGAATGGTTCCGCACACTCGGACAGCTGACACAAGATGACGCAACAAAAATAAACAGATTCCCGTGCCGCTGAAAACAACAGAAGCGGACAGAGAAGACGCAGCAAACAGACACAGAGAACAGACAATCAGGGTGGGGGGCGGAGGGGAGAGAAATAAATAAATGAATAAATCTTAAAAAACAACTTTTAAAATTATACAAATATAAGTATTTTAAAAAGGTAATTCAGAAATAAAATATATTTTAAAACATATAATTGAAAATGCTTTTAAAGACGATAATGAAAATAATATATATTATAGGGTATGAGTAGATTTTAACAATGTTTTGGGTAGATGTATCCTTTCTCCACAAGAGCTTAGATTTAAAAAGAAATATTCAAAAGTTAGATGGAGAAACAAAATAGAGATGGTGACTTGCAATAGAAGTAATGAGAATACTTACTTACAATAGACATAATGATAATTACTTTTACTATAGAATAGGAAAAAAACAACATATCCATTGGCTCAGCGAGGTCAGAATCTGGCGCCAGACTGCCTGGCTTTTGAATGCTGGCTCCATTACATGACTAGTGTGTGACCAAGGACAAGTTACTCCACCTTTCTGTGCTTAGGATGCCCCTCTGTAAAAGTAGGCTTAATCTTTTGGCAGATTAAGGGAAACAATTACTATAGATTAAATAGTAATCTAGATCTTAGTGTGCTAGAGGAGAGAAACTTTGGTGCCATAAATTATCTTTTCACGGTGTTGGGCTTAAATCAGTGGAAATGCATTTCTCTACCACAATTTATGACTTAATAAATTTGCTTAATTAAAGATAATAAATGAATTTAGAAGATGGAATAAAAAAGGCGGGAGGAGGCGGGAGGACTTGCTTACATTGGTAGGGCGCTCCTCTCCCCAGCGTGCAGTCCGTGCATCCTGCTGCACCTGCCCCTCTTTCACTGCAGCAAGCCCTGGTTGTGGCTGCTTCCAACCAGCCTTCCTCCCCTCTTCTTCCCCCCTCCCCCATCCTCTCCCCCTCCTTCTCTCCCTCCTCCTCAGTTGTCACCTTCACTAAGCTGCAGGTCCAGGTTGCAAACTGGGAGTCAGGGAAGCACAGCCAGCGCCCCCCGCCTCGGCTCTGGCACCGCCGCCGCCTCCCTCGCCCTCCTCCTCTTCCCTCCCTGCTTCTTCATTTCCTCCTCCTGCTCTCCTTTCCCGGCTCCCAGCACCACGTCTGCCGGGGAAGATTTGGGGAGCTTCTGAGGAAATCGAAGTTGGTGTTCCTGGGGAGCAGAGCGGTAAGGGCCAGGCTTGCGCTCTCGATTTAACGGTGAATCGACCCCAGCCACCCAACCGCCCACCCCTTTGGGAGCCCCGAGGCCTCTGCTCAGAAAGGCCCCTCCAAGCCTGGGTGGAGGGAGGGATTAGATGGGGATGGGGAAGTCGGGATGGCTCCGGCAGCGTGGCGCTGGAGGGCCAAAGGATGAGGATGTAGGAGGCACCATGGTCTGGAGTTGGGAGTGAGGTGGCATCTGGGATGGATTAGGGGCTGGGGGCGCACAGCGGGGTGTTGGGGGTGCAGGTGCGGCTGGTCTGGGAGGTTGGCGGCTCCGCTCTGGCAGCTCCAAGGCCTGAAGAGGACAGGCTCTCAGTCTGCTCGCTGGCACTAAGGCGTCATGGGGTGGAGGACTGCGCAGGTGAAGGGGCTAGGGTGCGCCGGGGGGCTGGGGCCTCCCCTGAAAACAGGGTGGGGATGGGGCCAGGCTCCACTCACCGCGCTGTCTGGGAGGGGTTCCCTGCAGTCCCTGGAACCAGGCTAAGGGTAAGTCCAGACCTTGACTGCACATGGCCGGCGGTGGGGGAGGAAAGGTGGACACCAGCTCCTTCTGGAAAGAACAGGCACAGGCCCTGGAGAAGGAGGGCGCCTATCTCCCCTGGCCTATGTCCAACTTGGCACGGGAGATTCTAGACTGGCTGACATTCCCCAGAGTGCATTTTCATTTTGGGGGCTCAAGGGTCAGGGGCGATGGAGCCAGGGTGCCTCAACACAAGGTGGATTTGATGGTGAGGTTCACCTCACACGCAAAAGCTGTGAAGCCTGGCGCAAGCAGAGAAACACCCAGGCACACACCCTGCCTTGCTTCCCAGCAGCACTCAGCAGAGTCTCTTCCACTCCCACTCCTAGCTCACAGCCTTTCTTGGGCTTTCTTTAAGAAAGTTTGACTTAATGAATGAATAACTTAATAATTTAGGTAAAAATTTAAAAATGCACACAAAAATAGGATGTACAGTCAGATACAGACATATAAGTTTGTACCTGGCTGGTCTATTCTTGCTAGGAGATGCCAGAAATTGCTAAGTGGGTGTCTGGGTGTGGGTAGAACTGATGAAACATGGGCTGAATGAGAGGGAGGCTTACCTTGAATTGTGTACCATTTTCAATATTTGATTTTTTAAAATTAATATGAGCATGGTCTTCTTTTCCACAAAACAAAATAATAATAAATATTACGTGAAGGGGTAATGACAGGTGATTGAAGTATGTCCTGTTACGTGAATTTTCCTTCAGGATACCCGTAGTGAGCTGGACATTTCCAAAGAATGGGACAAAATTTTGGATTTGTGTTCATGAGACTTATTGGAATGTAATTTTCCATTCTTTCAATATCTTTATTTGGTTTTGGTGTTAGGAAAATGCTGACCTCATAGAGTTAGGAAATGGTCCTTCTGAGTTTTTTTCTGAAAGAGATTGTGAAGAATTGGTTTAATTTTTTCTTAAATGTTTGGTAGAAATTGCCAGTGAACCATCTAAATCCAGTCTTTTCTTCTGTTGAATGTTATTAACTATTGATTCAAAATTTTAATAGTAATAGGCTATTCTGATTATTTGTTCTTGTGTGACTTTGGACAGTTTGCCTCTCGCATGGAGTTTGGGGCTATTACATCAAATTATCAAATTATTGGATTTAGGCTTGTTCAATTTTTTTCAATTATCCTTTTAATGTCTCTTGAACCAGCAGAACTGATCCATCTTCCATTCCTGGTATTGGTAATTTGTATTTTCTCTATCTTATGTTTGATTAGCTTAGCTAGAGGATTATCTGTTTAGTTAATCTTTTCAACGTATAAAGTGATGCTTAGCTTGAGCATAAGTTTTCATTTCTAAGTGATTAATGAGGAGTTAATTACTGGGTTGTATTATAAGTATTTATTTAGTTTTATAAGAAATTGCTAACTAGGTTTCAGAGTGACTATATCATTTTACATTCCCTAAAACAATGTATGAGAGATTCAGTTTCTCTGCAATCTCATTAGCATTTGGTATTGTCACTTTATATTTTAGTTGTTTTAATAGAGTGATGTTATATTTCATAATGGTCTAGTTTTCATTTCCCTGTTGGCTAATTATATCAAGCATCTCCTTATGAACTTACTTCCCATTCATACATCTGCTATGGTGAAATGTTTGTTCATATATTTTGCCCATTTTCTAATAGGGTTTTTTTTTACAGGGATATAGCATTGCACACTTAATAGACTATAGTATTGTTTTAAGATAACCTTTATATTCCCTAAGAAACCAGAACATTCATAGGGCTTACACTATTACAATATTTGCTTTATTGCAGTGGTCTGAAACAAGACCTGCAATATATCCAAGGTTTGCATGCATGTGTAGAAGAGTGAGATTGTATGATTGTGCCATTTTTAATTTAGTATTTACATCCCTTTCTAACCTTTATGTGTGAGTCTACTCTAGGTGTGTTAGTTTGTGTTTTATTATGTGAATGTGTGTATATTTGTGAAAATTAATGTGCAGGTATAGTCATGTCTGTTACTCTGTGGGTGATGGTGTGTATGTCAGTGGGTGTCTATGTGTTTATTACTGTGTGGGCTACATTATTATTATTATTATTATATTATTGCATGTACATGTTATTATCTGTGTTTGTGAAACTGTGTGTGTTTGAGTGTCTGTATATATTTGTGATAGTGTTAATGGTACTGGCTCTGTGTGAGTTTGTGTACTCTGGTGATTGCATTTGTATACATTTTTATCTATTTATGTATTAGGTTAGATGTAATTGTTTTGTTTTGTTTTGTTTCTTCTATCCCATTTTTAATGGCATTCTTTTATTAAAGGAGCAGAGCATTATATTTCTTGATGATATTTCCCAATGTTCTACTAAGTGCTGATATCCCGAAATTATATGCATGAAAATTATGAGCTCTACCCTCTATAATATCCCTATGCTGCCCAGAAAGAAAAAAGCACAGCCTGCCCAGGAGTGGTGCCACACACATGGAGAGCTGACACAGCAAGCTGATGCAACAAAAGGAGACACAGATTCATGGTGCAGCTGACAAGAATACAATCAGAAACAGAAGAACATACAGTGAATGAACACAGAGAACAAACAACTGGCGGGGGAGGGTGGTGAAAGGGAGAGAAATAAAAAAAAATAAGAAAGAATGTAAGAAAAAGAAAGAAAGGAAAGAAAGAAAGAAAAGAAAGAAAGAAAGAAAGAAAGAAAGAAAGAAAGAAAGAAAGAAAGAAAGAAAGAAAGAAAGAAAGAAAGAAAGAAAGAAAGAAAGAAAGAAAGGGAATGCATGAATGAATGAAAATATGTTTAATAATTCTCTTTTTTTTCCTATTTTGGAGTGTCTTAGATCAACTTAGCAGACTAAGATTATTGTACAACAAATGAATTAAAGCACTTTTCTCTAAGGAAATTTGTAACAAATAATAAAGAGAAAGTGGTTTCAGAGTAACTTTTATGTCTTATGATTATGTGCTACAGAATATCCCTGAGCTGTGATAGCTTAATAGGCTTCCACAATTTGAACACCACAATCAGATGAACCTAAACAAGGCTTAACTACAGTCAGGGCAGCTAAAGCTCTCTCCAGATCAGAAGCTCCCTGACTCTCTACACCTCAAACCCTGGTTCCTTGCTACCTATTATATGGGAAGAGTCACTAGATCTGCCTTTTCCCCACACTCAACAGAGAGGTAAGTCTCTCTTCTTTCTCTGGGGGAGGTAAGGGCTAGTGTGGTGAGAGCACTTAATTGTTCCACTCACTATCTTTGTCCAAGGAGGGAAACCAGGGAAAATGGAAACATGAGTTCCTACTCCATATTAAGCTTTTCCTATGGAGAAAACATCTCTAAAAGTTAAAACATAGTCCAACATTAAGTAATTGAGCAGTGGAAGGTGTATAATTACAGTTGGTTTCAGACCACAGGTTTGCTACTATGTATTGTCAGACAATCAAGTCAAAATCATGTATTCTTGTTTAAAAAAATCAGTATAATTTGTGCTGGCCCTGGGAATATGCTTCTCATAATTGCACCTGAATGGACATATAGGGAAATAGGCCCAAGTCCTGTTCTCTGAAATCAAATTGTTTGTGCCCAAGACAGGTAACCAATTGCTGCACCCCATCTAGGAAGGAACTTGAAACTATACTAGGTTAGGACCATTCCTAGGAGAAAGAGACTCCTTTAATGGGGAACTTTGAAACAAAGACCTTGCTGAACTAGGAGAATAAATGCTTAGGAAAGAAATGGATAGAGAGATCACTGCTGATGTACACACTATTGTGTGAGAAGGGAAATAAGATGTGGACTACATTAACATTAATAGGATACTGCACTTGAAATAGTGCCACTTTTTTTCTTAACCAAGGGCCCACTAAATAGGGAAACCCAAAGAGGTTTCTTTTCTGTGTTAGATCTTACAAGACTCGCTAACATTCCCTGAGGCTCCTCAGAAACCAGATCTTGCTGACCACTGGCAGAGCCACTTGTCCCCAAAATGGATACTTTGCTTTGTGTGCATGTGAGAATGAAACTTTCCCAATTCAGATATTTCAATGAAACTTTTCTAATTCAGAGAATTCTATAGAGGACGAAGAATAATGAATATAGAAAGGTTCCCTGGAGAAATTGTAAGAAGTAGAGGAAGTCCCAAACCCTGGCAGGAAATCAGCTGTAAACTGTAACCTCCCCCTGCCCCTGCCCCTGCCTCTGGGCTGAGCCCTATGGTATGTGGGTCTTGAGCACCCCCAGCAGGCCAGACTCCTCCCTGTATGGGGAAGTTTTTGTCTGGGCCGACACTGACTTCCCTTCACTGTGTCTGTAGCACAGTAATACAAGGCCCTATCCTCAGTCCTCCAGTTTGTCATTTGCAGATAGAGCTGAGTGTTGTCCTTGAGGTGATGAATCTTCCCTTCACAGAATCTGCATAGTATTTTGTACTACCAGTGCCAGTGCTAATGTGTGAGAGCCACTCTGGTTCCTTCCCTGGGGCCTGACAGTCCCAGCTCATCCAGGAGTTACTGAAGATGAATCTAGAGTCTATACAGGAGAGTCTCAAAGAACCCCTAGGCTGGGTCAGTTCTCCACCAGCCTTCAACAGCTGCACCACACACTCAACACCTATAATCAAAGAAACAGGCCCTGAGCCTCAACAGACTTCAGCTCCTACACTCTGGTTTATTGGACTTACCCCACTCAGCTAACATGGAGTTGAAGAAGGTCAACCACCACACCATGGAGCCAAGAGTGCCTACAACTGAAAGCAGGAGGATTGCATCCAGCATCCATGTGGATTTTAAGCCCCTTCTTGATATAGATGTGGAGTGGACACAACCATTGCAAGGTCCTCAGGATAGAGGAATAGAATATGGATTAGAGTGGACTTAATGATATTCTATTCATGAACTATTGTGATTAGTAATTGAAGAAAATGTGCATTGGTGTGGAGAAACTGGCCATTGTGGCTGCTGGGGGTGGGGAATGGGAGGAAGAGATGAGATGTGGAGGCGTTTTCGGGACTTGGAGTTGTCCTGGATGATGTTGCAGGGACAGTTACTGGACATTGTATGTTCTCCGATGTTCCACTGGGTGGAATGTGGGAGAGTGTGGGCTATGATGTGGACCACTGACCACGATGTGCAGCAGTGCTCAGAGATGTATTCACCAAATGCAATGAATGTCTCATGATGATGGAGAAGGTTGTTGCTATGGGGGGAGGAGTGCAATGAGGGGGGTGGGGGGTACATGGGGACCTCATATTTTTTAATGTAATATTAAAAAAATAAATAGACCAAAAAAATAGATAAAACAAAGAAAGTAAAATTTAATTCTCAGAGACAGACACTCACACACACAGCCCTCCACCTCCCCATATACATGCACTCACTCAATCAAACACACAGTATCATCCCCAGTTTTGCCATATTACCATGGAGAACTGGCAAAAGAAAAGCCCAGCTAAGCAAATACTTCATGGTTCTTCTTCTTCCTTTGTTCTGTGCACAGCATGGGAGAGCTCAAACAACCAGGGTGGGATCTCCTCTCTCAGACCTGCAAGGACTAGGACTAGGCTTGTTTTAGGACATGAAGGAGGTGCTCAATTTGCATGTGAGGCTCCACATAGGCCACATCACCTCCCTCCATGAATATGAGGTTTTTCCTTATTCTGCTGTCTCTACATCCAGAGCTCACAATGAAAACAGTCATTGAGAATTCCTATGATGTAGAGTTCATGGGAAAGCATTTCAGTCCTAGATCAGTACAATGCTTGCTCTCCCACCTCCTTGAAAAGAATTGTACATGGTGGATGTATTCTTTAATGGAAAGTAATGCGGGCTAGCATTCTATTGAACCAGAGTCCTGGGAAATGCCCCTGATGCCTATGGTATTGTGGTCCCAGAACATGACCCTCCCCTCTGCTCAGAGTATCCCAGGTCTAGGTAACATGCGAGATTAAGTGATATTGTCCAGACTTCTGTGTTGGTGTCGCCACATTGTACAGGTGGAAGATGGTGTTTCCTTCTTTTCCGATCTCCCTGATGCAGGAAGGAGGAAATTGGGGCTCTGGATACATGGGTCATAGCCAGAACAGCTTAAATGTGAAATTCCCTAGGTAACATTTGTCCCACAGATAAAGCAGTTGTTGGCTGGACATCTCCTGCAGCCACAAGCAATCTTCCTCTGGGTTTCCAGGGAAGATCAAGATCCTGGAGGATCACACTCACCATGCACATGCCACATTACATGCAAGTGAAGAGGACCCTTGGAGCACACACAAGACCTGATTCGGTTTTCTGCTACCATTACTAAGGGATAAATTACCTACAGAAGAAAGATGATCTTCTACACTTGTACATTTCTATGAAAATTGGACAGAAATTTTCAAGCTCTGCACTATTGACACTGCACACCAGGTGATGTTTTGCTTTGCAGAGATGCTGGGCATTGTAGGAGGTTTAGCAGCCTCCCAGGACTCTCTGCAGTAGATCCTGACCATACATTTCTCTAACTCTGAAAACAAAAATGTCCCAAGGCCCTGCCAAATGTCTCAGGTTGGGGAGAATTCCCCTGGTAATCAATGGCCTCCCTTACTGGGATGTAAACAATTTCTCAGGTTACTCAACATTTAGTAAATAATTACAATTGGGGAAAAGTCAGAAAAGACTCAAAGCCCCGTTAAGTTTGGTTCAGAAGTGAGGTTCAACAGGAATGTAATTTACACCTTGAAATGTTCCTAAATTAAAGATTATGATATTATATGGATATCACAAAGAGAGGATCCATCAAGAAAGAAGGCTGAGGTTGCCAGTCTACCTAGGGTGAAACAATTCCTGAAATAAAATAGACTAAGTTAAAAAAAAAAAAAAGGGAAATTTTAATAATCCTGCACATTCCCTTCTGGAGATGATAGGAATAAACAGGCAATATGGACTTCCATGAATTTAATATCTGATGTTCTGACTCAGGAAAGAGTAGCTTTGCATGGAGGACCATGAGTGGGGTAAGCCCAGCTTCTGAAATTAAAATCCCTCCCAGCATCCACTGCATATGCTGCTGAGTTGAGAAACTATTCTTGGTGGGTCTGTCAGACCAATCCTGACAACCTGCCAGGAAGTTTATGTCTGGTGTCCCAATGCTTTCTAATAACTGTGTCTCCAGAGAGAGGAAGGCAGTAGCACTTCTATGTTCTTGGAAGTCAAAGAGCTCAGCCTCAGGGAGAACTGGTTTGGGATATGTCAGCAGATATGGAGATGTGACCCAGTGTACAAGGCACATTATCTATATTCTAAAGTAAGCATACTAAGTATGCCTCAGTCATTTTAGCCCCCTTCCTGGAGTCTGGAACACACAGTTCTTATTAGAAACAATGGAAATGGAATAGCAGAGACATGCAGAAGAGGGAGAGGCTCTGCAAGGGCTCCTTATTCCTGGACCCAATTCCTGAAGTTGGACCAAGGAAAGGGCACCTGAAACAATAAGAAATACAAAGTCATATGCTCAGATTTATAAATTAGAAATATAGTGAGTCACATGCTAGGATATATCATCTCCATTAACTTCATGTCTGAAACCCCTGGGACACACACATCTTAAATTACCATACTAATTTCTGTTAGTTAATTTCTGAATAAACAAGTAGCTGATATTTTGGCAGGTATTGTTTTGGATCTGTAGAACAGTTGGGTGGCAATGCCATTTTAAGAATGCTAAGTCTTCAAATCCTTTAACCCTTGATTACTATCCAACTACTCGAGCCTTCTTTAATTTCTTTCAACAATCATTTTTTAATAGATTTATTTAAAAATCATTGAAAAGTGCTTCACATTTTTCATTACATATATTCCTAGCTCTTATATTCTTTATGTTGCTATAGTAAGTTTATTTCTTATTTTATGTTAAGGTTATTTGCAAGTTTGTACAAATACATTTGGCTTTAATATTTTGATCTTGTATCCTTCTTTACAGAACTTTTCCATTTGATCATAGTTTTTAAACCTGTTTGTGAATGTGTATGTTCCTTAAGATTTTCTTTTACAAGATAGTCACTTGTGAACATGAATAATGACAGTTTTATGCCTTCCTTCTTTAAATTTCATTTCTTTTTTTTTGTTCTGAGATATCCTTATTTATTTTTTTTAAATGTTACATTCAAAAAATATAAGATATAAGAGATTCACATATACCCCAAACCCACCCTCATTCCACTCCTCCCATGTCAATAATCTCTTTCATCATTGTGGCACATTCATTTCTTTTGGTGAATACATTTTGGAACACTGATGAACTGCATGGATAATAGTTTACATAGTAGTTTACACTCTCCCCCAGTACATTCAGTGGGTTATGGAAGGATATATAATATCCAGCATCTGTCTCTGCAATATCATTTCGGACAAATCCAGGGTCCAAAAATTCCCCCTCATCACATTTCTTTTTACCTTTCCCTGCCCTCAGCAACCACTGTGGCCATTTTCTCTACATCAATGCTACAATTTCTTCCAATACTAGTCACAATAGTTCTATAGTAGAATATCAGTAAGTCTACTCTAATACATATATTATTCCTTCATCCTGTGAAATTCAAGAAAAATATAACAATAAACATTGTCCATACCCAAGTAATTAGTATTTTTTCCCTTTTATACAGAAATCCCTTCACTCTCCCATGTTCCCCAAATATTCCTTCCCCACTAAGTCCAGGAAGCAGCAGCCCTTGGCTCTTGCAGGGTCTGGGATTAGACATCAACAGGAGCAGTTGGAGCCTTCCTCACTCCCTAGCAGAGGGTTTCTCTCCTCTTTCAGGGGAGGGCTTGGGGTTCAGAGAAGGCAAGACTCACTCACTCTCTAGCTCTGAGCAGCTGTCAAATAAGTGCTAGAGCTGACACTAAGGCTGACTCTAGAGCTGCCTCAAACCAGGGACTGCATCTGGTTTCAGGGGTGGTGCTAGGGAACTCTAGTTCTAGGGCTGCATGAGGCTTGGCTGTGGAGATGGTGCTTGAGCTCCAAGTGGAGAAAAGATCACCCACATGACTGCCATCCCATTATCCCTTCAAAGACACAAAATATTCCACTACCCTTGAGGAACCCAAGCTGAAATACCCCACTCTAGGAAATCCACCCTGACTTCAGTGCACAAGATGAATAGCCTGAGGTTGCTCTTCATTTGCTCCTGGCCAACACAAACCTCAGCAGGCGCATCTCTGTACACCCCGTCACCTCTATCACCTGCTCACAGGCCCCAACCACCCGTCCTGCTTGCCTTCTGACTCTCCTTGTGTGGACTTTGCCTGCTTTTGTTAGATAAGAAGAAGATAGGCAACCTGATCCAGCTCTGATCCAGGCAGATTGAGCCATATGTAGGACACCAACACTCTGAGGCTGGGAAAGTCCAGGATCTGACAGAAATCCTGAGAATTCATAAAGCTAGGTGCTCAAGATGGAGGAGACAGACATAGGGGTTGTCAGGTGGGAAAAAGTGTCAGAGGACTGGCCCTTTCTTCTACACTGAGCAAATGTGTAGGGACTTGGTCCCAGTGCCTGACCCTGACCTTCAGAAGGCCAACTCCAGCCCACACACGAACACCAATTCAACTCTGGTTGTCCTGATATTACATGCATGGTCACTGAGCATAGGGTTAGCAAAAAGTCTTGATTTTAGGGCCTCTAAATTACTAACCTGATCATCTCTGCCCTTCTTCAGGGAAGACTGACATACTCCTTGGTCCCTCTCCTCTCACCAAATCAATGAAGGCAGAGGGGCTTTGTCTGCTCTGCTCATTGCACTGTTCTCCACAAATATCTGATGGCTGTGACAATAAGCAGAATCTGTCCTCCCACCGCAGCTCTCTCAGTGACACTTTTTACACCTCAACATGTAGCTTTTGCACCATGTGCTACATTATACAGTGTGCCTTGTGTGGGTCTCTGCTTCCGACTGAGATCATTCTCCTGATAGGTGGAAACAAAGCCTTCCCCAGCCTTAATGCAGCTGTGTACCCTCACTGAGGGTGGAGGAAGATTTGTGAGTGGTTGCTCACCACGTTTCCTTTCTAGTCCCTTGATCTTGGGATGGGGAAGGCTGGGTGGGGCAAGAGCTGAGTATGGGTTGTGGTGGGAATGGATTCTTTACATGACTGTCCCTGAGATCCCAGACCCCTTTTGCTCCCCTGGCTTCCCAAGGGCCCACACACAGCTCTCTCTCTAACATTGTTCCTCCTACAGGGTGAAATCCCCAGGCTTCAATTCTCCAGCAGGATAATCAGATATATGGAGCCCAGGGTTTAGCTTAGCCCTTCCTGATCCACAAAACCCAATTAACACTGTCCTCCATTGTCCTGTGAGGAAGAAGGGCCCTCCTACTTGACCCAAGTCTATTCACTTTTTGAGTTGTTCCAGGAGCCCATCATCCCTTTCATTATTCAGGACAATGCATTCATATCTAGAGGAAGCTGGGTGACATTTCCTCTAATGTCCTGTGTACACTAACTGCTTTTGTTGAGTATTGTTACTTTCTGACTTCCCAACTAGAATGGCAATTGGGCAGTCAGGGAGTTTTGTCTCTTTTCTTCAATGACTTATGCTTAGTGCTTTCAAAATGCCATAAAATAGTAGGCACTATATGTATATATTTATAGAATGTATGGGCCCCAACTAGCTCCTTCAAAATAACTGAGAGTGCCTGGGCAACATCTGCCAGGCCCTAGCAATCCCTATTTGAACTGCACCAATTAAGGGAAACGCTTGTATGAAAATTCAATTCTTCTTTACCAATATGCAAATAGCTCTCACCATGACCATGGTGTCAGTGGGGTGAGTAAGAGTGCTTCTTCATAGGTAAGAGGAAAACAGTAAATACAAAAAAAGCACCGCACCCCAACAGCTCTTAACCCAGAGCCAGGCATTTGTTGAATATATTCCATGGCTTGTCCCATTTAATCCTGACAATAAACCTTTGATGTTTGTCATCTCTCTATCCCACTTCAGAGAGGAGCTACCTGAGGCTCAAAAAAAGTGAAGTGATATTCCAAAGACTCACTGTTTGTGACAAAGTCAGGGCTATGGAGACATGAGGTGCTCACCATGTGAAGATCAGATTGAGGACCTGTTGGTGGGTGGCCAAGTCTCTGTGGCTGTATAAGAAGTTGGTAATGAAAGAGAAGGCCCCACCCTGGAAGGCAGGCACCAGTATCCCACCAACTTCTCCAGCCTGCCCTGCTTTGTCTTATTCTACCACGCAAGTCTTGGCTAAATCAAAGCTAACTCATTTGCACACTGAGGTTGGGACAAAGGAGGGCATGTGATTCCATTTGCTGTCTGACACAAGATTGACAAAATTTAAAAAATGATACCCATGCCTGGCAGAATGCAGACTGTTGGTGATAACAGAAACAGCCCTTTTTGAAAATTTATCTGGCTCTAGTTACTTTGGTTTTATGTATGCACACCCTTCAACCCAGCAACCCCACTCCTGGGGTGCTATATTGAGTGTATGAAGAGCATTAGAATATTAAAAGGCACATATGGTATCTCCTTCAGCATTGTTGAAATGGCAACAGAAAGGAATCAAGTTCCATCAGCAGTGAGAGGCTGTCTCTGTGGTAAGAGGCCTCTTTTCTGGTACATTACACAGCCCAGTCACCTGGCCTGGAGGTATCCCAGTGTACTATTCCTCAGCATGGCAGGTTACAGAGACATAGTGTAGTATTATCCACAAACCCTATTTCCATAAATACATTCCTGTTAAATGTGATTAGTAAGGTTGGGGAAAGTATGGAAGGACAATCAAGCACAGCATTCCTGGGTTTGGGTGATTAACTTAATCAAAAGTGTTGCAAAATGCAAAGACACTCATGGTCTAACCTGAAGTGAAAATACTATAAAAGCCCATATTCTGATATTTCTATAAATATAGGAAAAGTGACTTTGTACCTGGCCAGTGCAGGGGCTGGGCTGTCAGAATGGGGGAATGATGTCAGCCCAGATACCTTTCAGAGTGGGACCATGGGTCAATAATCAGAAAAGCCCTGGTAGGGGGCCTGGGGACTTATCAAAGTGGAGTCTGGGGATTGCTCTTTGATTGTCTTTGTCCCTATGTGTAGAGACCATTCTTCACCTACTGTTACCTGAAGACCACATTGACACTTGATGGCATTGTGCTCCACCTGATCCTTGCCTGTGGAGGTGGTGTAGATGACTCTGTTGTCCAGTTCTTCACCAATTTGCTGGTTGGAGGTCTATAAAGACAGTGTTCCAAGCCAAGTTAAGAGGCATCAGGCCACAGGCCATTGGCACAGGGGAGACCACATCTTGTGATGTTCTGCTACATTCATTAAGAAGAGAAATATTTCTGCACAAATTTCTAGCTCATGATGAAAGCTGATGACATTTGTGAATGAATGAACATCTAAGCAGACAATCACCACGCCTACATTCCTTCCCTTGTCCTGGCAGCTTTGTTCTGGCTGTGAACATTATATGCCCACCAACTTCTATCTTCCCCAAAATGTGATCCTGCCAGGGCCTGTCAACTCATCACTCCCTCCCCTCCACATACACATGCTGGGAATGGAAATAGTTGTTAGGCTGCCCAGAAAGGATCAGAAGTATTCACCTTGTCCTCATTCCCCTACTCTGTGTTATCCTGTGTTATGTTTGGGTATCTCCTGCTAAACGGCCAGTCTTCTGGGGAAGAGTTTAGGCAAAGTCTGTAGCACTGGAAATTCTGTCATATCAGGTTTTCCTGAGGCAAGAGCCTTGGGAAATAGGCAAACAAGAAGACATCTTGTTCTCTCAAGTGAATCTGCTCAAGTGAGCTGGGTAGAGGGCTGTCCTAGATTTAGGGTTCCTGGTTACCAGGGTTCCAAGTTCTATTGGGTTACATCTCCAAGTAAGTGAAGTTACTTCCTGGGATCTCTTTACCTCTTCCTCCTCCTTTGATAAAACCTGCCCTAAGTTTCCTCTGGGATTCTGACTCTTTACCCTCCTCTCACATCTCATTTATGAGTCTACAGTTAAACCAACAGAGTCATCCTTGCAGGTCATGATGCATTCATTAAAACTTAATATTGAATTAATAGGATTGAATTAAATTAAACAGGGATATTAAGAACATATATCCTTTCCTTGACATTTATCTTAGTTTTATAGTATTTAGTTTCTCACCATTAGTATGATAATATCTCTAACATTTTGCTAATGCTACTATGTTAAAGGGAAATACTATACTATTGCTAGTTTATTACATGTATGTTTATGAATGTATTTCTCATATTTTTGAGTGCCCATTCAGGATTTTTGACTGT
Source organism: Dasypus novemcinctus (assembly GCF_030445035.2). NCBI lineage: Eukaryota > Metazoa > Chordata > Mammalia > Cingulata > Dasypodidae > Dasypus > Dasypus novemcinctus. The sequence goes on along the minus strand of NC_080691.1, from coordinate 55,009,570 downwards.
GTATTTTAATTTTTGTAATCTGTTAAAATGGTTAATTATACTGGCTTTACTTTACATATTATTTATCTTTCATACCAATTTAGAATTAAATTACCCTATCTATTGATACATTCACAAGTGTTTGCTTTTTTTTTTTTTTTTGGAAAATAGACCTCTTTCTTTTGACAATACAAACTAGCCTAGAATCGATTTTCTCTGATATAATCATAGTCAAACCAGCTTTAATAAGAAATCTGGATTTCCTTCCTTACCCTTTCTATGACTATCCTCATTCATTTATTTCTCCTCCATTCTCTAATAGGAAAATAATACCATTTTTTTTCATGCACAGAACTGTGAGGAAGAGGCAATTTTCATGTCTCCCACAATGATTCAGGTAAAAAGAAAAATTGTTTTTTGGAAAATACTGTTTCCTAAATGAGAATGTTTAATCATAGGAATTCTGGTAGAAAATCTGGATATTGAGTTGCCCCACTGAGAGATTTCCTTTCTTGCCTAACTGCTAACTGCTGCATTTATTGGTGACAAGGTGTGACCATTTCATGTAGGAAATACTAGATTAGCTGCTTTCTTCTATGGCAATGCAGATGTGATGTCTTCAGTTTTGATTGGTTGAGGGTGATGGGAAAATGTTATTTATCATCCATTAGCGATGACAGGAGAGGGTCAGTTCAGCATCATATTTAACTAGTGCTCCCTCAGTTCTTTGTTTTGTTTTATAGGTATATTCACAAAATTTGCCTTTCAAAAGTGTTGCAATGTAAAATTTCTTGTCATATATAAAGAGCACCACCAAACTATTTCCTTTCTTGCTCTTGTTAAGCAGTCATAAAGAAGAGCCATCACTGTGCAGAATGCGTGGGGGGTGCTGAGCAGAGTAGCATAGAGGGGTCTGTTAGCAAGTTGAGTGGATAGTTTGTCAGATTGTTCAGGTGTCCTGCTCTGGGGGAGAAAACAGGGCTCAGCTCTCATTGCTGATTGAATTGTCAAAGGTAGGTGGATCAGGGTCTGTCCATGAAATGGTATTTGCCTGATATGATCTTGTAGAATTTGTATTAAAGGAAAAGCTGCAGAAACCATCCTGATGGTCTCCCAGGTGAAGGTTTCAGGAGAAAAAGTGTCTATTTCCATGTATTCTGGCATTCCTTCAGCTCTTGAAAAATTATTATAAACAGTGCCTACAACTGCAAGCAGTAGAATCACATTCATCAACCATGTGGGATCTAAGACCCCACTCAATTTAGAGGTGGAGTGGAAATCACTATCACATTGTCCACAGGATGAAGGAAAAAAATATGGATTAGAGCAGACTTATGGTATTCTTTTATAGAACTATTTTGACTGTAGCAATTGCAGAAATTGTACTATTGATGTGGAGACAGTGGCCATGGTAGTTGTTCAGGGCAGGGAGAGGGAAGAAGAGATGTGATGTGGGGGCATTTTTGGGATCTGGAGTTGTCCTCAATGATATTTCAGGGATGGATGCTGGACATTATATATCCTGCCATAATCCACTGAATGTACTGGTGGAGCGTGTAAAACGCAATGTAAAGTATAATCGATGTGATGCAGCCGTGCTCCAAAATGTATTCACCAAATGCAATGAATATTGCACAATGATGTAAGAGGTTGTGGATGTGAGAGGAGTGGGGTGGGGTGGGGTGTGGGTTATATGGGAACTTCTTATATTTTTTTTATTTAAATTTTTGGATCCCTATATCTTTTTTAAAAAAACAATTAAATTTGAAAAAATTCAGAAAAATTGTTGATTTATCATGTGATTTGAAGGGGCCATGTCATCAGAAAAAATAATATATTTCCAATTATAGATTCCTCTAGAATGGGTGATTTGATGCCTAACTCCTAGCCTACTCTCCATAGAAAAGGATGGTTCTGGTAAGGCCAAAAGTGTAGCCCTGTTCTCTTTGAAATCATTTCAGTGAAGCACACTGTAGGCTGTTGAGAGCCACCTCTGGCCCAAGTCACAGAATAGACTACCTGGATAAAGTGAGAATTTTCAGGTCCCACCTTCCTTTGGACATTAGTGCACATTTCTACTGAACTCTCTTCCTCTTTATAGCAAGGATCAACTTTCTTGCAGTTTCCAATATTATATTCATCATTTCATTCTAGGGCCTCACTTGAACTACCTTCAGCATCCACGTTTTTATCAACATTCATCTATGATGAACTACATATTCTATATCACGGTAGCAACTTTCTTTTCTTCTTTCACCTTTATCTGAACCTCTACAGAAATGACTTTAAATCCACGTCTTTAACAACATTCCTTTCAAATCAATCTAAGAATTTCCCACCAAGAAACTCCAAATTCTTCCATCCAATATCCTTTAACTATTTCCAAGCTATTTCCATATTTTTATGTTTTTGTAATAGTGGCACATCCCCTTTCTGGGACTAAAAGCCGCCATTGTTTACAGGCTACTATGGCAAATGTTGTGATCCACTTTGCTTAACAAAAGGACTTTACTAGCTGACAGTTTCAGAAGCTAGATGTCCAAAATCAAGTCAAGAACAAGACCATGCTTTCTTCCTGAATTCTGTAGTATTTTCTTTCTTACTTGCCACAATGCTTGAGTCCCTTGAATTTCAATTCTGCTCCCCAGTCACATGGCATTTTCTCTGTCATTATGAGTTAGTTAACAGTTTACACTGGTTTCTATATTCCCATTCCTCTTGTCATGTCTGAATTTCCTCTTTTAATAAGGCTCCCATCGTATCAATCAAATCCTTTTATGCCTTAGTAAGATCTTAGAAGAATCCTATTCTCAAATAATATTAGATCATAAAGGATAATAGGCCTTCAAAGGGTCCTATTTAGAAATGAACTCACACCCATAGGAATGTGGATTAAGATTCAGCAGATGCCTCTCCTGACATACATGATTCAATCTATTGCAGGTATATTTTAAAAATTTTGTCTTATCTCTTGTTTAAAATTTGAATTGCCATCTCTTTAATAGAAATCAGTGTCTGTTTCCTCACATTTCACATCATCTGCTGAGGGCAAGGCTGTGCCTTCCACAAATGAAATCCCAAGACTTGGTGCACAGCAATGGGCTCAATGAGAGTCCAGTGTTTGCTGGAAATACCTTTCACTTCTCTTTGCCCAAAGTGAGGTCAGTCACAATCCCCTATCAAAAAGGTGTTTCCTGTTATCTCTGCCATCTAAACTCTCCCTTGCCTCTTCTTCAGATAGAGAGCCCATTCATTCTTTTTTTTTTTTTTTTTTTTTTTTTTAATTTTTTTATTTTTTATTGAATTTGTAATAATATTACATTAAAAATATATATGTGAGGTCCCATTCAACCTTTATTTCATTCACTTTCCAAAACAATCTTCCATATTTGAACAGTTTCTATTCAGAGATACCTTTTTAAAGAATCACTCATTATACCTCTGTGAGGCAGTTAGGATAATTATGTCTATTGTGTAGATAAATAAACTGAATGAGTCTGAGGCAGAAAAATTTCCAAGTCCCAGATGACTGAAGCCCTGTTACCCTGGACTTGAGGCTATGGTTTTATTTACCTTCTTCCTCTCTTTACTGTGATAAAAGGAAATTGGAAATTCTCGTTGAAAAAGAAGTCATGCTGTCAGTGAAGTTCCAAGCAATGATCCCTCATAATGTGGACTCATTCCAGGTGAACTGTTCCCAGAGTGTCAGTGAGTCACTCTTTTTTTTTTTTTTTTTTTTTTTTAATTTTTTTATTTTTTATTGAATTTGTAATAATATTACATTAAAAATATATATGTGAGTCACTCTTTTCCTGCGAAAACTTGTGCCTGAATGAAGAGAAATAAGGCAGAGCAGGATAAGGTATTGATCACAATTTTGTCACTAGGAATCAACCAGGATCTTTACACAGACCTGGGAACATTCAACTCCCACTTTGTACAAAGCACAGGGAGTGGAGCAGAGAGATGCCTTGTGTTGACCACATCTCGGCCACATATGGGACAAGGTGACAACATGATCTCAGTACATTTGAAATTTCCTACTCCATCCCTGATCATGTGTGACATCTAAATTGACTTTCACACTCACAAAACACTAATTTTATGAACATATCAATGGTTGGTAGCCCTAATTAATACTCAGATATTGCCTGATGTCCCTCCCCTTTTCCTTACTGGCTTTAATTGAGTATGAGGCCCTATGCCATAATCATACAGGGAATATCTGGGTGAGGCCAGACACAAATTCCCCTGCAGGGCATGGGAGGGGAGCTGCCCAGGCCTCTCCATCACCAGGGGGCGTTCAGAGTCCAGTGCTAGAACAAGAGGAGAAGGAGTCCTAAATATCCTCTAGATAGTTTTGTTCAGTAAGTCAACTCAATTTAACTGCATTGAGGTGAGAATTTAGTACAAAGAGCAAAGATTCATATTCATGAAATAGAGAGGTGAATTTTCAATATCTTCAATCCACAACTCCTTCTGTCTTACAGTGAAGGTTATTATTGTTGATATAATCCTGAGAATTGTTTTACTTGAGAAAAAGCATTTCTTATCAAGAGATGGGTTATGACAAGTAAATGAGGTTCCTTAACTCTGCCAAGGGCATGGCAAACTCTTCACTAGCATGATCAGTCCAGTCAATAATGGTTGCCTTGATTATACTTCACAAAAATTTACACTTCTATTCAGGGTCTCAACAGAGGCTCTACTACCTTCCTAATTAGCTAACCAGACATGGGTCAATGTCTTTGGGCTTGACTTTTCCTTCCAACTGCAATTTCATCAAAGCTTTTGTCAAATAGCTACATGTTCCTGTTTTTCCTGGGGACAGGCTAGGGTGTGTTATAAAAGGAAGTAACGTCATCATGTTTTTCCACATCCTTTAGCCCACAGCCAACTTTTTCAAATTCATTAAAATGCTTCTGTCACCAAGTTGTCTAGATATATTATGTCTTGAAATTCTAGCTCCAGGCTGTAACCAGTGCAATGGTTCCAACCATTAGTTACTCCATGAAGATCCAACTGTATTTTGACTGTTCAGTATTTTCCAAAATATCTTCAGAAAGAAGAGAGAAGTTCATCTCATATGTGGTCATATTTGGGAGTGTTAGTTGCTGTGGCAAATGCTTTCCAGATACAGTGAAAGCATTGGACATACACTTCAGCATATGCCACGCTCAGTCATAGAATCCAGCAGGAGTTCTATTCAAAGACTAATTGATCTTACATCAATTCAGCCAACATCTTCCATTCTGTTAAGCTAGAGAGTATCCAACAAAAGCTGTTTAACTTCACTAGTGACAGCTAATATAACTCTATGGCTGTCTTTTCTCTGTCACAGATCTTTTACTCCATTGCCTGGATGATCAACCCAAATTGCATTTAATTCAGCATACCATTGAATACCTATATGGATGACCAATTCTGGCTAGATGACCACTTCCATAATACCATAGGTATTATTACACTTATAATAGATAGTACTTAATCCCTCTTGAAAATAAAGAATTAGAGATGACTACTTCATGTCCAAGGGCATCCAGAAGTAACTTTTTGCCCTGCACTATTACATTTGTAAGGGATGGATCCAGGCTGCCCACTACATTGTTTAAAAGAATTGCTGCATGGTACATGGCAATCCAAAGCTTTTTGGTGCCAAGTCTTCTATATACTCTCTGAATGTGAGCAGAAATGGTGCATTCCTTTGTGATGAAATTGGTGTCTTCTCTTTTGAGCAATTTATGCAGAGGTATGGTTTTGCTAGTCAGACACCTGCAGTTGTTCAGTTTTTGAATAGTTTTGTAGGTGGGTTTGCTTTTTACACTTAGTAGTGGCGATATCTGGCTGCTCTTCTAGTTCAGGATCATTGGGGGTTTTGATTTGTCTTTTGACTTTTGAATGTATATGAGATTCTAGATGCTTCAGAATCTTAAATGCTGGAAGTTGGTCCATATCCCTGATTCTTATGAAGTCAAGCAATATCTTGATCTACACATCCAGATATTATTGTCTGTAGACAATGAACATGAACTTTGACTACTACAACCATTCCTTTTTTAAAGGCTGACAGCATTTCTAATATGGGGTTGAAACAGCAACCTCTTATATTGTCTTCCTAAATGAGAAAAAGGAAAAGTAGATGACCATACATTTTCCAAAATTGCTAATGAACTCTAAGGCATTACTTCTATCATTCATTAGCAGTAAAACATATTGAGACACTTAGGTCAAAGTTGATGGAATAAAAAATCACTGTCCTTCCTAGAAGGCAATAAATCTCGTATATACTGAGGCAGCAAATGGGCCTTGCTGGCCTTCTGGAGAGGTCTAAAATTTCATTGACACATAGGTGGAAGTAAGCTTTAATGTGCTCATACCATATTTGAATATGGTGTACTGTTAAGGAAATTGAGTTTGAATAGCAGCTGTGTTGAGAAAAACTTGAAATTGTTGGCTTTCTGCTACAAGTTCTACATGAATTACAAAATCATTTTTCATTGGGTCCTAATTGGAAAACCTCACATTAATGGCTAACATTTTACTGGTTTTGTAGTGGGGCATATTGGTGGATCAAATCAATATCTTTGGGAAAAAAAATCAATATCTTTGGGACCCATTAATCATTGGCCAAGGGTTTTGCAATGATATAAAGAGTTTGTTGCCAGAGAAAGTGTTTTCCATCATTGCCACATTTACTAGGAAATCACATTTGACTTTGTAGGTTTTATTTTTTATATTTTACAAAGTCAGATGACACATAATACTTTAGTACTACAGGATAGGCTTCTGTGGTCTGATGAAGTACTGGAGTCAGAAGTTGCTGATATACCTCTATTTGTCTAATTATTTCTAAAACTCCATCAATCATCATGAAAAGAAAAAATATGGGAAATTTGCATACATTGCCAACAAACAACTTAATTTCAGCTGGTTTGTAGTAGTATCTATTGGGATCTTCCAATGATGTGCTATACCTAGCTCTCAACAACCACTTAAATTCATATTTTTCTTTTAATTTTCTAATCTTTATCAAATGTCTGCATAAACAGAGCTTCTTCATCTAGGACAAATGTAGGATAACTGATGTAGAGAAGCAGGCAGCATCTGCGTTGGAAGACATTGATTCTCTGGGTAAAATGTGTAGAATTTCTGTACATCTGAGTTCATTCTAATTAATGAGTGAAAATATAAAATGTCAAATGTCAAAGAACTATCTACACATTGATCTCCCTCATTTCTTTTCCAGACTTACCCCAGGCGTATCATAACGCTTTTCAAAATTAAGCATTTAAAACTTTTAAGAGTTGCTAGAAAATTGAGATGTTTAAATTGCCCTGTCATTTATCTGGTCCAGGAATATGCCTCACTAAAAAACCAGTATAATGTTAGCCATTAACGTGAGGTTTTCCAGTTAGGACTCAATGAAAAATGATTTTGTAATTGATGTAGAACTTGTAGCAGAAAGCCAACACCTTCAAGTTTTTCTCAACAGAGATGTTATTCAAACTCAATTTAACTTAAGTCTAATCCCTGAAGTAATATTCAGCACCATGTGCCAAAAAATAAGATAAATAAATTTGAAGCATATTCTAAAATTGCTGGAATATAATTTACATCTCTACTACAATTTTCATAAACTTAAATCACCAAATATTGGCTGAGTCAGGGGATCTTGTTGGTGAGCATTCTCAGATCTTAGGGTGGCCATATATGTACTCTCTGAAAACAACAACATCATTGGAGGAATATCAGAATGGGTCTAGCCTCTAGGGAGTGTTCAGGACACTGGATAAATGTAGAGGGAACCTAGGGAAGGACTTCCCGTCAGGGTCTGAGTCTTCCCTCTGCCTCACGATATAGCCATCTAGGGTAATCATTCTTTTAAAAATTATTTTTAGATTTAATTTTTTTTTCTCTCCACCCCTCCCCTTCCCCCACCCCACTGTTTTTTGCTGCCTGTGTCCATTGGCTGTGTGATCTTCTGTATCTATTTCTTTCTTTGTAGTCACTTCTTGTCTCTCTCCTCTAGGATTTCCCAGGATTCAATCCTAGGAACTTCTGATATGGAGAGATTTTCCTTGTCAATTGCTTTACCTCAGGTCATGGTTTCTGCTGCACTTCAACTTGACTCTCTGCTTCATCTCTCTTCTAGAGCATCATCATCTTGCTGCATGACTCACTTGTGCAGGCAATGGATCACTATGGGGACACTCATGTGGGTACTTGGCTCACCAAACAGGCACATGGCTTACCATGCTGGCACTTGCATAGGGACTTGGCTCACCATGTGGACACTGGCTCAACATGTGGGCACTCACGTGGGAACTAAGCTCACCATATGGGCATGATGTGGGCACTTGACTCATCATGCGGGCACTTGTCTCGCCATGCAGGCACTTATGTGGGCACTCAGTTCAACACATGGCCCCTTAGTTTATCACATGGACAATGGGTCAGCACAAGGCACACTTTCTCATCTTCTTTTTCACCAGGATGCCCCAGGGATTTAACCCAGGGAGCCTTTATCACATGAACCACATCTGCTTCCCTCTTTTTGCAACTTCTATGATATCATCATATGTTTGACTTTATGCTACACCTATTCCTACCTCTCCCTACCCACAGAACCTCTGGTGACCACTGTCTTTATAACAGTGTTAAAACGTTCTTCCATTACTAGAATACTAATGAATCTACTTTGGTCAATAGTTGCATTCCATCCTTATGTTTGTTCATTTTTCAACTTGAGAATTGAGGATGGTGATGCCCACTCTGCTACCAACTGAGAGAGGGCATAGATCCCATGGTGCATATGGATGAAACTGACTTCTTGCAATTGGAGACGCTCTGTTTTTTGGAAGGGTGTTGTTCCTAATCATTGTTTCATTAGCTTCTTTAATGAGCTCTAAAAACTTGACAGTAGGTATTGCAATTTTGGTGAGATTCAGGGCTCAACAAGTCCCCAAAGTTTTAAATTTCCGAGATATATGTTTAATGGTTATAGTGTTAATTACAGGTTCAAATAAAAGGGACAGAAGAACCAAGTTAGGAAAATTATAAATGAGTCTAACTTTGGTATATTGGAGAGACAGGTTATCATATGATCCAAGGTAGGGCCAACTGATTGGGTGCCAATTTCCTGGGTAGTCTGCCCTGCATATAGTGTCTAGATATCTCAGGAGCCATCAGGAACACCCCTGTTTGAGATACTGTTTACTGTGGCAATCAGTGAGAACCTACTGAGATGTGCATAAGCATAACCTCTGGAATGACATCCTTATTCACCTTGAAAACTCTAAGCCACAATAACTCATCTGTATTTAATATTTCTCCCTTTTCGTCAAGGTCTGTTTTCCAAATGCATTGATATTAATAGTTTGCACTTGTCAATAATCCCTTGGTGCCAGGGAGACCAGTCCCAGGGTGTAATACCCCATGCTGAGGAGATGGCGTTAAGATTATATGCTGAGCCTGGCTCCAAGAGAGCTTACATGTAAGCAATAAGGAATCTTTGAGTAGGTAACTCTTCGGCAATATATACTACAAGGCTAAGTTTCAGTATTACAAGAACAAGGCACCTAAGTACAAGCATTAATATCCAGGGCTGGGCTATTGGACTAATATAACTAGGCAATGTATATACACTCTAAAGATTCTTGCCACTGTATTAGAGAATGTAGCAGGAAACCCCAGGACAGGTATTCAATTTTCCATCAGCTTGTGTGTCGTTCTCCACCCGCTGAGATAATACTCCATGATCACGTGGACACATTCATATTCTATAGAGGCATGCCCTAGGTGCACTCCTCCCAACACTTGCCCTGTCACCAACACCCTGCCCCTGTGATCCTCCCCTGCCACCACTGCAATCTTTCTACAATCAAAACCTTCCCCCAAAACAGCCCAGGTCCGGGACAAACGTAGAGCTCCGGCTGGCCTGCGGGATTGAGTGGCTCTTTGGGCCAAGAGGCAGCGACCCTGCTCCCCTGGGGTGAGGCACGGCCGTCCACCGTCTCAGGGGCACCAGCGTGCGAGGCGGACAGCGGGGTGCGGGGGAGGGGGAGGGGCGTGCTTCAGCGCGTGCTGCTCTGGTTCCTTGGAGCAACTGGCCACGCCGGTGAAGGACAAGAACAAGGCGGTTGTCTTCCTCTAGGGGATGCTGCAGCAGCCTCAGTGCGACTTCAGCAACGCCGTGGTGTAGTAGATCTGAGGGCTGCATAGAGTCCCCGACTACGCGGCCTACAAGGAGCTGGACGACCCCGAGCTCCTATAAGGCATTAAAGACTATTCCAACTGGCCCATCATCTTGCAGGTGCATCTCGACAGCAATTTCGTGGGGTACTGTGATGTTCTTCTACAGATGCACGAGAACAGGACCTGGTGGGACCTGGTGGAAGAATTGAAAAAGTTGGGGATCTGTTCTGTCCTTTTAGATGAAGAGAAACACCAAGACTCAAAGTGAGGGTGGCAAGTGTCCTCGCCACGCAGAATGTCCTGCTGTGAGGAGAGGAAGCTGCTGATGTCAGAGACTCACTGATAGAAAGGCCTTAACAGATTTGCGTTTTTAGATGGCAACTGCTTACACTGATTATCCAGGTCTGTGAGCAGTTGGGTGATTTTAGTTTGTCTAGTGTCCTGAGTAAGAATAATCTATAAAGAATTATAACCACTGCACTGTAATAATTCAATGTTCTGATATTGTTGTAAACAAAATGCATTCCTATATTGACATTTACTCTTTGCCTGATTCAGGAGTAAAACAAGGGGCTTTTGAGTCATTAGCATTCATAGCTCCTCTACAAGCATGTCAGTCTGCTAAGATATTATATTCCTCCTCCCCAGTTTTGTAAAGTTTTCTCTTAAGGAAATGAGGACCAAGGAGGAAAATGTTATAAGGGGAGTGATGTTTTTTTTTTTTTTTTTTTTAAATAAACTGCCAACTCAGGGATACCATGAATGCATGGTTCATTCTGAAGAGCAGTAAGCCTGTAAGGATTTTTTATGCCTGCAACCATTTGTTTTTCTGAATTAAGAGTAATTGTTTTATTGTTCTATTAAAAGCAAAACAAAACAAAACAAAAAAGAATCTTCCCCCCAAATAAACCAAAAGTAAATTCTTTCACCCGGGAAGTTAGATGATCTTTCATATATATTAACAATTTATTTTCTATGTTTCCCCAATGTCTTATTTTTTTTCCATTGTGCTTTGAAAGAAGCTTTAGGCTACAGAAACACATAGAAAATAAAGGAGATTCACATATACAATAGTTGTGAGTATCAAATGAGATAAAATATGTGATAGCCTAGTTCAGTGTCTGGATATCCAGTAAATAACATTCTCTTCCTCCTTCTCCCCATCAGAAAACAAATGAAATCAGTCCTTGAACTTTGGAAGTACTTTATAAATGAAAAGAAATTATATTTTATCAGCATATGTGTCAGCAAGATTCTGAATTGCTTCCCAGAGGAACGTTTCCTTTTGTAAAATAAGTACTTTATTGTGTTTAGAGTACACATGAGGTTTCATTTTTGTTCAGTGTTCCTTGCTTTCCTTTGGGAATGAAACCCCAGAAGATATCCCCAGAGCACGGATTATAATACACATTGTAGTTTACGTTCTCTCCCACTCCATTCTGTAGCTTATGGCAGGCTATATAATGGCCTGTATCTGCCTTTGCAGTGTCTGGCCAATGTTCTTTTGCTAACTGTATGCACATATGTGCATGTGCAGTCACTCAGTCTCTCTGTTTCTCTCTCTCACACACAGACACTCACACATACAAATTGCTCAATTTCAAATAGACAAAAAAGCATGAAGATATCCACAACAAAAACACAGTTAATATTTTTTAAAAAATGATGATTCAAAAGAAGGCTTGAGGAGATGTCATATTTAGAAGACAGATGAAGATCAATGGAGACTCTGAAGAGAACAGTTCTAATTATTACTTTAAAAGGTAAAGTTACAGAATTACATTCAAGAGCATAAAATAAGGCATTGCTTTATAGTTAAATGATAGAGGAAAAGGAATTTGATTTAAGAACAATTTGAATTGGGACTAGAATCAATCTCCGCTAAATGTTTCTATTACTTGAAGATCTTGAATCACATTGCTTTTATATTCTTCCCCCTATAATCTCTTCATTGCAACCACAAACATGTTTTCTCACAGACTAAGTAATAGTTACCATTTTGTTAGGACTCAAATTTCAATCGACTAGCCATCGGGATCTTGAATAAATGCCAGACTTTCTAATTTACCATTGTCTGGTTTCTTCACAAATTTGACCCCCAGTTCTTCAAGTCTTTTACAAGCACTATGTACATCAGGAGTAACAATGCAAATATGACCAAATCTCCAAGGATCTGAACCACGAGTCAGCTTGAGGGTAACTTTTCTGAGAACCACATCCTACTCTTAATTTTAATCTTTTGGGATGCCAAAGACACACACACACTCACACACGTACTCTAAATCATCATCCAATGTATTATGCTATTTCTCCCAGAGCCAGAACTCACAGGCCCATAAATCTAAGTGTGAAAAGAGGAGATACACTGGTAATAATTGGCCACTAGTAATCTACTAGAGAAGTGTTTGTCTCTTGTCTCTGTGACCTTAAGCTCTGCTGGTCTAGACTTCTTAATTCCATAGGGAAGAATATTTCCCCCAAGAAATGTAGCAATAATTCCACTGAACTGGAAATTAAGACTGTTACCTGGCACACTTTGGCTCATAATTCTGCCAAAATAACATCAAAAAGGGAGTTACTATACTGCCTTGAGTAATTAATTCAGATTACCAGGGTGACATTGGGCTGCTTTTTTATATTGGAAATAAGTGGGAGGATGTCTTGAATACATGTGTTCAGATAGTGTGTCTCTTAGTATTACCATGTTCTGTAATGAAAACTAATGAAAAACAACCCAATTAAAGAGGACTACTAGAGTGTAAGAGTATCGCTGTGGAAGGGAAAAGGTTTTGTGGTGGATGTATGGGAGTGCTGTATACTATATATATGCATTGCTGTGGTCTAGGGCTCCTGTGAAGAGAAGGTTAATAATTAGGGGCGGGGGGAAAGATAGGATGTAGAATTTTTTCCAAGTCAACACGCATTCTTTATCTAACCTTTAAACCCATCGCTATATGACATTTCCTAGTAAGGGACCCTGACATTATATTGGGCTTCAAATTTCAGGGAGTTCTGGATCACAGAGTGGTTCAACAAAGGCAATGGAGGAATACTGGTATGGGATACCATTGACAGGGGATATATGGCTGACAGGGAGCTGTACAGAACATATGTCCAGGATGCATGGCAATGTTTGGATATACTCATAGTGGAAACAATTAAAAACCACAGCAGGGGGGGTACTGGGTTCCTGGCTAGTGGTGCTCTGTCATGGTCCCTAGGGGAGCAGCGACAGTCCCCCAGGTGCAGCGGTGGGGACCGGGAGGGAGTGAGGGTTCAACAGTGAGCCCCTGACGCTAATGACTATGCTTGTGAGCTGATAAGCCTAAAATAAGAACAAGGCCTAGAGCAGCATTGTGCCTGGGAATTTCCTCCTGTCAGCCTTCATGTTACTCAAATGTGGCCAGTCTCGAAGCCAAACTCAGCATGTAAATGCAATGCCTTCCCCCCAGCGTGGGACATGACACCCAGGGATGAGCCTCTCTGGCACCGAGGGACCACTATCAACTACCAACTGATGATGCAACTGGAAAATGACCTTATACGGAAGGTTCAATGCGGATCAGTGGAATATCCCTGTCTACATAAAATAACATGACTTTAAAATGCTGTTTGACCTAATGTAAGGGGGAAATGGAAAGGAGAAATGAGTTTATATGGCTACGAGTTTCTAAAAAAGAGTCTGGAGGCTGGCAGAAGGATTGCCCTTATGCACAACTGAGCAGAGTCTGAGAGACAGATAAAGCAGATACAACCCCCAGATATCGGTTCCTTCGAGGGCTAAAGAGACCCATGGGAGTTATGGTCATGGCTGATGGGGTTAACTACCAGGTCAGATGGCCCCTCTTTGGAACTGGTGTTTATGTGTGATGAATCTGGACTCAGATGGGATCTCTCTACATAAGACTTTCATGCTAATGTGCTGGAGGTGCAGTTAGTGTTGGGGTTTAAGATATAATTAGGGGATTTGAATCTCTGGACTGACAATGTGATAGCCAGGCCCTGAGCCTCAACAGACTCCAGCACCTACAATCTGACTTATTGGGCTCACCACACTCAGCTAAGATGGAGTTGAAGAAGGACAACCACCACACCATGGAGCCTAGAGTGAGTACAACTGAAAGTGGGAGGATTGCATCCAGCATCCATGTGAAATCTGAGCCTCCTCTTGACATAGAGGTGCAATGGACACAATCAATCCAATCCACATAGAAAAGGTGGCATTGGATTGAGAAAAGTGGACATGATGGCTGATGGGTATGGGGAAAGGCAGGAAGAGATGAGAGGTGGAGGCGTCTTTGGGACATGGAGCTGCCCTGGATGGTGCTTCAGGGGCAATCACTGGGCCCACTGGATGGAATGGGGGAGAGTATGGGCCATGATGTGGACCATTGACCATGAGGTGCAGAGGTGCCCAAAGATGTACTTGCCAAATGCAATGGATGTGTCATGATGATGGGAAGGAGTATTGCTGGGGGGGGGGGGAGAGGTGGGGTGGGGGTGGTGGGGTTGAATGGGACCTCATATATATATTTTTTAATGTAATATTATTATAAAGTCAATAAAAAATTTAAAAAAAATTAAAAAAAAATAAAGAGGACTACTAAATGTCTCATTCCATTAAGGGATGGGGGTTTAGGTCACTTTACTGGGTCCATAACCACAATAACCTAAGGATATTGCTGAGGCCAAAGGGAATGGGCAGTGAGATATGGTAGTACTAAGCACCAATTGCAACCTTATGTCATGTCAAAGCAATGGGTAATAAAAATATTAGTATATATTATTTAATATGTTATGGATATGCTTTTTGTGTGTGAGTTCTTACATCTTTGTTTTCATGTCATTCTTTTACTTATCATATAGTGTATGCTGTATAAATTTTATTTCACAGTATTTTAGTAAAAATCATCAAGCTTAAGAGTGCATATCCCACAAGATTTTGAATCCTCTTCTGGGGGAAGTGTTATTGTATCATTGGCTATATTCAAAAGAGATGTATCATGTTAAGAGTAAGTTTGACATTGCTATTGTCTTGTTTGGAAGTTATGTTTTATGTAGATGCTTCTGTATTCAGATTTGACAAAGGATAGCCCGTGCTTGTGAATTTTAGGTGCTGACTTGGATAGGTTCTGGTGCTCAATTGTTTATTCAAACCCTGGCCAAGATATTGCTCTGGTAATATATTGTATGCATGATTATGTTCTACAAACTGTTTAAGTATATTACTCATTCAAAACATAAAGCAATAAATGCAACAAATAAGCAAAACTATGTTTTCCAGAAGTAGAAGTCATTCTCCATCAAGTCTAAAACCTCTCCTCTCTTTCCTTAAACTTATTTTTAATTGTATTTTTTTAAAGATACACAGGTCACAAAAAATTTTACATTAGAAAATATAAGAGGTTCCCATATACCCCACACCACACTCCTCCCACATCAACAACCTCTTTCATCATGATAGCACATTCACTGCACCTGGTGAATACATTTTGGAGCACTGCTGCACCACATGGACAGTGGTCTACGTTGTAGTCTACTCTCTCCCCCATTCCACCCGGTGGGCCATGGCAGGACACACAATGTCCAGCATCTGTCCCTGTAGCACCCTGCAGGACAACTCCAAATCCCGAAAATGCACCCACATCTTATCTCTTCTTCCCTCTCCCTACCATCAGCAGCTACTGTGGCCACTGTCTCCACATCAGTATTACAATTTCTTCCCTTACTAATCACAAGAGTCCCTCAGCAAAACACATCTTGGAGCACTGCTGCAACGTATGGATAATAGTTTACATTGCAGTTTACACTCTCCCCAGTACATTCAGTGGGTTATTTTCAGCCTGCTGACTTCCCTAAGAAATTTGGAACCAACGGTTCGACATCATTCTTAATATAGTTTGTCCACCCTACGGTATTCAGCTTTCCATATGGAATTTAGACTTGCAATCACAATTACTTACTCAATTTGCTTAAAATACACGTCTTTCTTTTATACAACTGGGCATATATTTTTTCTTGGTTTCTCTGGAGATCACTCAGTAAAAGATACATACACATATTGATATAATTATTATCAATATTTGATGATTCCTTGCAGTGAAACTAAGACCGATAGTTAAATTCCCAAAGGATTTCCTACAAGAAAACCCTTCTGAAATTATCATGTACACCTTCACACCAAGCCAGGCAGTTCTGTCTCTCCTTACATTCAAGGAAGAGAAATACATAGGAAATTTTGGTTGCTCATATAGACTCAATTCTACTTTGCCTCTGCCAATATCAGGTGGCCTCTTTTCCCTGGGAGTACTGGGAGATTTCCTATTGGTCACCATGAAAATTGTATTCAGTTTATATGCCTATTGGTGATTTTCATTTTTCTGTTTCAACACCAAGCAATATGGTTGGTCAGGTGGAGATTAAATTCCCCCACTCATGCACTGTTAGGTCCGTAGCTAAGGAATGAGAGTTCCTGGCACTTGGTGCTCCTGGGCAGGAGAGGTTGTGAATGTTGTGAAAGATTTGACTTATATCCATCTCTATTGGGATAAGACACTTCCCTCTATTGCTGATCACAGAGTCACATATCGAATAGACCCTGTGAAGGAAAGAAATATGTGGGTTGAAAACAATCTTATTTTTTTCATGAAGGACGTTCTTGTGGAAGTTCTGATTGCAATCTGCTCACATAGAAGCCACCAAATTGAGGCATAAATGATCATTCTGTGGAGTTTCCTATTGTCTGTAGACCATTACTATCGTGCATAAAGTGCCATTAGCCATGAGCCTCCTGTAATAAAGAGTTACAATGAAATACATATTTTGTCCTGAAAACATTACAGTAAACATATAATCTAACTTTCCAAAGTATTCTGTGATTGTCTTTTTATCTTGTCTCCTGGTTTTCACATCTTATATTGTCACTTATTTTATCTAGGACAAATGTGAAGAAGTGAAAAAGAAATTGATAAATCATAAGCTTATTCTGAAGGCAAACTGATAAACTGCTTTCAGAGGAAACACATGCAAAATGTTCTTTTGGTTTAAAATTGGCCAACAAGATAAAAAGTGCACACACTTGTAAAAATAGATGCAATAATATTGCATATTATGAAAAAATAGAGTGGCCATCATGAATGTTAAATGAAATGCTATAGTGCCTTGATGTTTTTATTTTTTCGTTTTAAATTTCATTAAGAATCTAAGGCAATAAACATGGAGTTGAAGAAGGTCAACCACCACACCATGGAGCCAAGACTGCCTACAATTGAAAGCAGGAGGATTCCATCCAGCATCCTTGTGGAATCTAAGCCCCCTCTTAATATAGACATGGAGTAGACACAACCAATCCAAGGTCCACAGGATGGAGGAATAGAATATGTATTAGAGTGGACTTACTGATATTCTATTCATGAACTATTGTGATTAGTAATTGAAGAAAATGTGGCATTGGTGTGGAGAAAGTGGCCATGGTGGCTGCTGGGTGTGGGGAATGGGAGAAGGAGATGAGATGTGGAGGCATTTTCGGGACTTGGAGTTGTCCTGGGTGGTGCTGCAGGGACAGTTACCAGACATTGTATGTCCTCCCATGGCCCACTGGATGGAACATGGGAGAGTGGGCTATGATGTGGACCATTGACCATGAGGTGCAGTGGTACTCAGAAATGTATTCACCAAATGCAATGAATGTTCATGATGATGGAGGAGACTGTTGCTATGGCGGGAGGAGTGGGGTGAGGGGGGTGGTGGGTTTATGGGGACCTCATATTTTTTAATGTAATATTAAAAAACAAATAAAGACAAAAAAATAATTTAGGAAATCCGAAAAAAAAAAAAAAGAATCTAAGGCAAAACAAAAAGACTTAAAATACAAAATTCTAATTTTACTTCTAAATAAACATGAAATCTACACCAAGAGGTAAAAATCAGAATTTACTAATATTTATGAGTAAAGAAGAATGACTAAAATGCATTCACAATAATTTTTTTTTTACTAGCCTCTGATTTGCATATCTTTCCTTCCTGCTTTACTTGGAGAAATACACAAAATTTCTTCCTCATCAACATTTTGCAACTAGGAGCTTTAATTTCAGAGAAGCTTTTTTCTTTCAACATAGTTCATTTGTTCCTTCAGGAAATATATAAGCACCTGCCTTTTGGGCTTTGATTATGTGAGGCAAAAAGATGAGTCTATCAGAGATCCTGTCTTAAAATGATAGGGAGAAAAAACACCAATAAATAATTAATAAATATAATATTATTTAAGATTATAAACTGACACAATATGAGAAGTATAGATAAAATACAAAGGTAGGGGCATTCCAAGGAAGGACAGTGTAGCAGAGTGATATTATTGATGAATTCCAAAAATAAATATTGGATTATGTTTGTAAATTGATCTTTTCCTCTGGGCATGTTAGATTATACTGGATCCATAGGTTTACTTGATTAATAATTATGTAATAATAAACCTCTTGTGCCAGTAGGACATTGAGTCCCTGCCCTTTGTTGAGTGGGGAATTACAGATAAAAGGCATGGCGAGGGACAGAGTTAAAAGTTTTTGATGTGGAAGTTTTGATGTGGGAGTTTGAGGCTGAATCCTTAAGCTGAAGCCTCAGGAAGTAAGCTCACAGGGGAAAGAGAAGTAAGCCCCTGGAAGGGACAAACCCAGGTAGCCTGAAATCTTACAGACGTTGGCAGCCATCTTGCTCTAACATGTGAAAATAGACATTGGTGAGGGAAGTAACTTATCCTTTCTGGCCTGGTATCTGTAAGCTCCTACCCAAATAAAAACCCTTTATAGGCGGCGGACTTGGCCCAGTTGTTAGAGCATCGGTCTCCCACATGGGAGGTCCGTGGTTCAAACCCTGGGCCTCCTTGACCGGTGTGGAGCTGGCTTATGCACAGGGCTGATGCTTGCAAGGAGTGCTGTGCCACACAGTGGTGTCCCCGCCCTGGGGAGCCCCACGCACAAGAAGTGCGCCCTGTAAGGAGAGGGGCCCAGTGCGAAAGAAGTGCAGCCTGCCCAGGAATGGTGCTGCACCCACGTAGAACTGACACAAGATGACGCAACCAAAAGAAACACAGATTCCCATGCCACTCACAACAACACAAAGAAAACGCAGCAAAGAGACACAGAGAGCAGACAACTGGGGTGGCGGGGGAAGGGGAGAGAAATAAATAAATAAATACATCTTTGAAAAAAAAACCTTTATAAAAACCAACCCATTTTTGGTGTTTTGTGTCAGCACCCTTTGGCCGACAAATAGAGAGACTATATTCAGTTACAGGAATTGAGGAATGCTTAAAAGGAAAGCATTTGTACTGGGTATGGACTCTTCTTTTGTGATAAAGCCTTCAAAATGGGCCCAATTAAATGATTGTTTTGTAAATGATCAACACAGTATTTGTTTTTCATTCTCTATTTTTTCATGTTATATTAAAAAAAATATGAGGTCCCCATATATCCCCCACACCCCCTCACCTCACTCCTCCCACATCAACAATTTCTTTCATCATTGTGGCACATACATTTGACCAATAAAATTAAAATTAGCTTATATTTGTAAAAGAAGCAGTAACAACTTAATGAAAGGAAGAGAATCCTTTCAACAAATGATGCTATATGAAATTCAAGTAAATTTATAAATTAGACACTTACTTTCACAAAACTTAATACAAAATGATTCAAAGACCTATATAAAAAGCACAGAAATATAAAACTTGTACAAGATAACATAGGTGAAATTCCAGGGGTCTGCATTTTTATTTACAACACCACAGGAACAATTTATTAAAAAATGATAGCATGTATTTTATTAAAAATAAATTCTCTTCTTTACTGAAGACTATGTAAAGGGATTGAAAAGTTAAGACACACACTAAAAGAAAATTCTTGCACATTATACGAAATGTAGCAACACAAACAATCCTGTTAAAATTGTGAAAAAGCCCTGTACAGGCACCCCATCAAAGAAAATAAGAACAGGTGAAAAATAATATGAAAGGGAAATTAGAGGGAAGGGTCAAGCAATTGGATCCACCCCCCGCCAGACTGAGAAACTTGGAGAGGTCTTATCTTCTGGGTGGAGCTGGACTCATCAGCAACTATTCCATCAGATTTGACCTCAAGAAGCTCCAGCATAAGTGCCAGAAATCACAGCATTTTGTCCACCCAGATTTCTCAAGCCAGATATCTCAGCCTGAAAAGGACTTCTCAGAGCAGCATTCAGTCTGGGCAATGATGCCTGTAGGACTCTTGTAGCTGCCCTGAGCAGGGGAATATACCGTGGAAGCTAAAACTCTGTGAAACAGAGACTTGAGAAGGATCATATTATGAAAAGGACAGCAAATTTCTCATAGAAATACTGGAAATCAATGAAAAACTTGCAGAAGCTCAAATAAATTGACTCCATTGATGGAGATGTTTGTGGTGTGCCACAGTGTTATTAGGCAGTGGTTTCTCCTGAGAATGAGGCAGTGAACAAGAAAGATATGGCCCAGGCCTTCATGAGTTTATACATTAGAGTTCCACTTGTCCAAAATGGAATTCATGGGGTCTCCTCTCACCATTCACCAGGATTAATTCCTAAAGTTCTTCCCCCACAAATACCTGCTAAGGTTTGGCTAAACAGGAAGAATATGCTAACATTGTGAGCAAAGCTTTCTAACAGAACGCCTTTGAAAAAGCCAAGGAAATTTTTACAAAGATGAAATATTTTAAATATAGAAGATCAAGTTAAAGAAGATTTCACTATAATGGTGGAGAATTTAAAAGTTTTATATATAAACTTCTCGTACAGTTTTTTTAAAAAAAGGAATATGAAAAGATGCTCAGTATCATTTGTCATCTGGGAATTGCAAATTAAAACAATAAGATACCATGCTCAAGTGTTAGAAAGGCTAAAATTATTTGAAAAATTATTTTAAATTAATTTAAATAATTAAGCAAATTCCTCATTGGAATAATGGAAACCATTATTTCTACCATGTGCTGGTAAGGTGAGGACACCACCACTGCTGGTGGAATCAAAGGGGCACAGCCATGTTGGAAACCACTTTGACAGTTTCTTACAAAGCGAAATGGAACCTTAACTAGAGAAACCAGCAAATGTGCTCCTATGTATTTATCCAACTGATCTGAAAATAAATGATCACAATAAACCTATACATGATCATACCTTTTTCATTCATTATCATGAAAAACTGAAAGCAACAAAGATGTCCTTCAACACCTGCATCGATAAACAAATATTGTACAACCATATGATGGAATATTATTATTATAGTTTCTTTCCTTTAAAGTCTCATTTTGCTCAATATTATCTGAAATTATCTCAACTTAATCCTGTAAAGTTTTACTCAGATTTCCAATATTATTTAATATATCCAAGTGCATTCTCTTTCCTTTCTGGACTTTTCTTTTATAGCATTCTTTTCTATTTCTGGACAGGAGGTCAGTTTTATTTTGCTTTCTTAGTCTTTTTTTCAATAACATCAAAATTTAATTTATTTTAATAATTCATTATGAGATTTTCACTCCATACGTTCCTGTACTTCCAGGTTATTTCCTATCCAAGTATTTGTTTGCTTATCCTTGCATTTATCTGTATTTTGTTTTGCATATTTCCTCAAAATTTGTAATAATGTTAGTGCTTCATAATTAGAAAAATATCAGAAAGAAAAGAAATAGAGAGTCAGTATATGTCATCAAGAATTTTTATTTTTGGAAATATTTGGAAGGAAACTGCATTTAACCATATTATTTTTATACATCTCATATTGGTCAGTTTTAACAAAAATACATTTTATCACTTCATGCTAGGCAACATTAAGAATGGCTGATATTCCCAGGAAATTTCTATATTGAAAACCGACTGGATATCTCACTGTCCAGGTTGTGGAAATTCTGATAGCCCTCCTCTCTCGTTGCACATTGCCTCTAAGTTCACAAAGGTTCATGTCCCTGAGCACAGAAGCAATGTCACCCAAATCATGTAAGAAGGCAATTCCCATTACACTGATAGACTAAATAGGCCAATAATTCTTTTTGTGGTGTAGAGACAGGTACTGTTTGATTAAGGTCAAATACCACTTGTTTTTCAAAGATTTAGGTTCTGCAAAATAGAGATCCACCTTCTTCCACATCATCTTTCCTCAATGTTCTCATGTACCCTTAAGACCATTTTCTCCATTTACATCAGGGAAGAGGACAATTCTTGGGTCTGAGAAGCCAGTTAATGGTGCCATCAGCTCAGATCCTGGAGGCTGAGTTCACAGACAGAGATCTGGTCTTAGCCACCTGTCATTGTTCCTCCGTGGAAAGGCAGGGTGAGGAGGGTCTGAGGGGTACTGGAGGCCAGGCCACCTGCTCAGATGAGCAGAGCTCCTCCAACCATTGAGTGTTGAGGTCAAGGATCCAGAGAATGGTGAGAAGCCCTTGTTCCGTGCAGACCAAGCAGACACTCTGTGAGAGCAGAGCAAGGCAGGGTGAAGTGTCTGATTGGAGAGCCCCTGCTAAGCATTTTCTCCATCCGTATATCCTTGCATTGTGCCCATTTGTTGATGGAACTGGCCTTGCCTCTCCTTGAAGCGGTTGAAATCTTGGACCTCTAAAATCTTAGAACTGCTTTGCTCTGCTCTCTACCCTTTACTCCCATCCTAAGCTTAGATGCAGAATCTGTAGTTAGGACACATTATTCCATGGTGGGCCTCCTTCTAAGGTAATTTTTACCACAGATGAGGTAATTTTTTTTTTATCAATGCTTAGCAATGATTCCTAACATTATCCTCTTCTGTGATTGGAGACCCTGGGGAAAGGGTGACCAATGACCTGGTTGAAAAAGACGTGGGTGCTGTGCTGTGCTGTGCAGACTCCATGTTGTGGACCCCAAACTCCATCCTGTGGAATGAGAGCAGCTCCTCTATGTACAGACTGCAGAACACCTCACTAAAGGCACAGATCTAGATGAAGGCATGGGCAGGGCTGGTGCCAAGTAAAGCAGGGGCAGGCTGGGTTACCCCCCACCCAGCACAGGTGCACCTTGAAACCGAGTGACTGTCACCAGCTCTGCCTCTTGTATCCACAGAGACCCCAGATGCAAATCACCCTGTGGCCTCACAGAAGAAATCCCCATCGCAGGCAGGGCCTGTGTGGTGGCTATTCATCCTCCAGATGGCCATGCAGATGCTGGGACTCCTCCTCTGCCTGCTGGCAGCTCCCCTAGGTGAGGGTCTTGGGGTTCAGGAGTTCACAGGTGCTTGATTGTGCGGTAGGACAGACTCACAATGACTCTCCTTTTCCCCAGGTGTCCTGTCTGAGCTCACCATGAAGGAGTCAGGCCCAGGGCTGGTGAAGCCCTCACAGACCCTCTCCCTCACCTGCTCTGTCTCTGGCGGCTCTGTCACTGGCAGTTACCTATGGAGCTGGATCCGCCAGAGTCCTGGAAAGGGGATGGAGTGGATGGGGTACTGGAGTGGAGGCACATACTACAACCCAGCTTTCCAAGGCCGCATCTCCATCTCTGCTGACACTTCCAAGAATGAGTACTATCTGCAGCTGAGCTCCATGAGGACTGAGGACACAGCCAAGTATTATTGTGCAAGAGACACAGTGAGGGGAAGGCAGTGTGAGCCCAGACAAAAACCTCCCCTGCAGGAAGGGGATGGACTTCAGGGGGTGCTCAGCACCAACAAGGACAGTACTCAGCCCCAAGAGCAGGTGCAGGGAGGAGAAAGTTCTCCTGTCAGCATCTGCAGCTTCCTTTCCTCTGAGTCTATGTCCCAAAGGACTTGCCTGGATTTCCCTTCATCAGTCCCCAGTGCAATGCCAGGGAGATTCAGAGACTGCATTTATTTCACTTCTAGAGGGAAATGAGGTCCCTGTCCTTGCATCTATATCCCCTTTTTTGGTCTTTGACTTAGCTCCCAATGTGACCTTTTGCAGCTCATTTGAACTAGTAGGGCAAGCACCTCATGAAATCCACACTCTATGATAAAAAAATTCCTTTCTGAATTGTAAATCTTAAATCTAATTTAGGGAAAGAATGAGTAGCTAAACATTCATTTTTTTTCCTTGAAAAATAGATTTATTTTTTTTTTAATTTTTAGTATTACTTTAAAAGAACCTTTAGATTACATAAACATTACACAAATGTTGGGGTTTCTATTTTATTTTTATTTTTAAACAAGCTTGTTAAATAAATGTGCAAAAAATTTAGGGGATTCCCACATGCCCCATCACTTTCCTCCCATGTTTTCCAACACTAACAACATATTCATTAGTGTTGTACATTTGTTACAATTGAGGAACACATATTAAAGCATTGCTACTAACCATGGACTATAGTTTATATTATAGTTAATCCTGCACAATTTTGTAGGTTATAACAAAATACACAAAGGCCTATATCCATCACTGCAATGTCATGCAGGACAACTCCAAAGTCCCATAAATGCTTCCATATTACATATGTTCTTCCTTCTCCCTCCCCTCAGAAACTCTGGTATCCACTGACTTTATATCAAAGGTGAGAGTTCTTCCATTTCTGGAGTAATAAGTTTATAATAGAATAATATTAAGTCTACTTTAGTCTATTGTTCATTCCCTAATCCAGGGGATTTTGAGTGGACAGAGAGTCCACTCTGTTTCTAATTGAGAGGGGTCTTAGGTTTCATGGGGGAGATATGGACACTATCTGTTCCATGGGCTGGGCATTGTCCATCTCATCTCCTTGTTAGGTATCCTGGGTGAGTCCAATGAACTGGAGAGTAGATGTTGCAAGTTTGCTTAGATTCAGGACTCAAATAGCATCTCTATGCTCAGGTGGAGGGATGGGGAGTTAAGGGATGGCTCAGGCAAGGCCACACTGTGGGAGAACCGAGGGTGAGGATGGAGGAGATGCCAGGCCATGTAGGTCGGGGTGAGGGTGTGATCTGGGGTGGATTTGGGACTGGATGTACACAGTAGTATGTTCCTGCATGGCCTTGTATGTTCCTCATGCTTTGGACATGGAGAACTTAGGCCAGCTGAGCTCGGTGGAGCATTCTAAAGCAGCATGGGCTTGGCTGTAGGAGCTGAGTCCCCCAGACAGAGGCCAAGTAAAAGGTGTTGGAGGGATATGGTCTCTTGTTTCCTGTGCCTGGCAGCATTTGTCTAGAGCAGTGGGCAGGGGCAGCTGGATTCTGAAGATGAGTGCCCAGCCCAGAACTGCATGGTGAGGAGGGTACCCTGGGCTAGGTAATCTCAGTGGACATTGGGCCTACAAAGATTCCAGGAACCTGGTTTGAGTAGGAAGATCTTGATGCTGGAAAAAACTCCAAGGGCAATGAGAGAGCCTCCCTGCCTCTGACAACAGAGTGACTGCACAGGTTGGCTGAGGATGCCAGCCTGGCACAGGGTGGGATTGTGAGGAGGGCACTGATAAGCCAGGCCGAGGAAGCTCCGGACAGCAGGAGGCAGTGCAATGCTTCCCTGCTCAGGGGCTTCAGGGCCAGCAAGGCACATGCTCATGCTGGTGGCAGTCGTGGGGGAAAGAGGGAGATGAGCATACCAGTCCCCCCTGGGGCATCAGTGGTATCCAGAGGTAACAGGCATGAGCAGGTGTCTGAGGAAGGAGGATGGGCCTGCTGGACACTCATTTGTCTCCTCAGTTCTAAAGGCCACACCCCATCATGACTCTGGGGATTTAGGCTTCACTGGGCACAGCCCTGTATGGAATGAAGGGGGAGGAGAAGAATGTGCCTTTTTTTGCTCCAATCTCTTCTGATCTCCTCTTCCTAGAGACTCCTCCATCAGAAGCACAGAGATGTTATGGACATAACTAAAGTGCTTTCTGCTTCCTCAGGCCAATGCCCATAGCCTAAGTTCTCCCATTCACCAGCCTCCTCCCCTACCCTGCCACTGGCATGAGGTTTTGCTCAGGAGACACAACCTGGATGGTACCTCTGGAGCTGTGCATCCCAGTGACCAGCAAGAAGCTGCCCTTGTGTTGTTCAGTCTTTTGTCCATGCATCCTCATCTTCCTCCCTCTCTCCCCTCTCCATTTCTTCCTTCATCATCTGATTATTTAATCAAATCCTTGAATGTGATTCTTGAATTCCTGCCTTGGTGCCTGGAACTTTTGGTCCCCTGAAGAACACAGACCTTTGTGCACATAATTAGAGTAAAGGTCTATGAGAGCCATGACTTGGGAACACCAGGCTGTTATAGCAGTATATAACAGGGGCAGCCCACCCACCCCTGAGGGGCAGGTATCAGAGTTGGTTTCTGGAAGGAGGTGCTCTAGAGGCAACAGAAGTGCCTGACATGCTTCTGCCTTCCTCTGAGTATGGGGAGAAGGTCTTGCAAGCATCCCACCTTCCCTAGAAACAATGTCAATTTCTCTCTCCTGCTCTGTAGAAAAAGAGTGTGTGGGTGGAAGAGGAGGACAAGGGTGACTCCAGGTATCTGACCTGCTGGTGGTGAGTGGGGGCTGTCCTGCCACTGTCCTCCTGTCACATCCTGGTTAAAAGTAAAGAACATTCAGTGGCCTTGTCTGTTTAGCAGCCAATGCTCACTCTCTTCCACCCAAGCAGAGTGCATTAACCCTTTAGTTACAAACATCCCTAGTGAATTTTAAGCATCTCAAGGGTGAGCTCTATGCTGAGTCATTGTTTTACCCCTCCACACCTGTGGGTGGTTTGTGCTCATTCACTCTCTTGATTAAAAAATGATGACATTATCTTTTCTGTGTGATATTTGTGAATGCTCATCAATAGATTAAAAGTGAGGAGAGTTGCATGGTATGTAAATTTGCTCTTTAAATTTTTGAAATTGAATAATAGAATATCGAAGGTTTCAAGGTGATTTTGAAATAGGATTTCTTCATTCTTGACACCTACTGCTTTTTCATGCCAGAAGATTTTTACCATCAACACTTAAGAGTCTTTTTCAGAGGACTGGATCATTAGCTTTGGTTGTGCCCAGCTCATAGATCATCTCAAAATAATCTGCTCTTCTTGGGGCACATCCTTGGAAAAATATGGGACAGGAGTAAAGCCATTGGGGGTGGCAGGGGACACTCCCAAACCTGATTCTACTAGCACTCACTTTATTTTTTTTGTCTTTATTTTTCTAATGTTACATTAAAAAAATATGATGTCCCCATACACCCCGTAACCCTCTCACCCCATTCCTGCCCCCATAACAACAACCTGCTTCATCATCATGAG
The DNA here is from genome assembly GCF_030445035.2 of Dasypus novemcinctus. Taxonomy (NCBI): domain Eukaryota; kingdom Metazoa; phylum Chordata; class Mammalia; order Cingulata; family Dasypodidae; genus Dasypus; species Dasypus novemcinctus. The sequence continues at coordinate 54,982,185 of NC_080691.1, read as the reverse complement.
ACATTCATTGCATTTGGTGAATACATCTCTGAGCACCGCTGCACCTCATGGTCAAAGGTCCCATCATAGCCCGCACTCTCCTACATTCCATCCAGTGGGCCATGGGAGGGCATACAATGTGGTAACTGTCCCTGCAGCACCAACCAGGACAACTCCAAGTTCTGAAAATGTCGCCACATCACATCTCTTCCTCCCACTCCCTGGTGTGGGGAGCAGCCATCACGGCCACATTCAGCACACCAATGCCACATTTTCTTCAATTACTAATCACAATAGTTCATGAATAGAATATAAGTAAGTCCACTCTAATCCATTCTCTATTCCTCCATCCTATGGACCTTAGAATGGCCATATCCACTCCACATCTATGTCAAGAGGGGTCTTAGATTCCACATGGATACTGGATGCAATTCTCCTGCTTTCAGTTGGAGGTATTCTTGGATCCCTGGTGTTAGCACTCACTTTAGATCTAGAGGCATTCACCAAGATGCTTTGTGCCTCAGCCTCTTAGTTTCACTCTCTCTTGCCAATTTTTTTCCCTTCCCCAGTGGCTGGGATGAGAGAAGTGACCCTGGGTGTGAAGTAAAGACCCAGAGTCATGTTTTTTTTTTTCATCGTTAAAGAGATATGTGTGTGTGTGAGTCAGAGAGTCCAATATCAAGATGGGAATTAACCTGGACTTGGTATTAGAATTTTACCCTCAATTCTAATGATAGACAAGAGAACTGGAGAGAAAAGAGAAATTGCTAGAATGTGTTCTGACTCTGCATAGTAATTATTATCCTTTGCATGATCTGATTGTCTTTTGCAGCTCTGAAATTATAATGAATCATATTAAAATATAAGAAAATTAAAACATAAACACCCAAAATGTATGAAAATATATTGATTCAAAACAAAATAAAAAGAAAATTGAAATACTGAAATACTCAAATATAAATTATAAAGCCTACTAGAATTCAATACAAATTATTATAAGAAACCAATTTAAAAATTATACAAATACATATGAACATTTTAAATAGGTAATTCAGAAATAAAATATATTTTAAAACATATAATTGAAAATGCTTTTAAAGTTGATAATGAAAATAATATATATTTATAGGGTATGAGTAGATTTTAACAATGTTTTGGGTAAATGTATCCTTTCTCTACAAGAGCTTAGATTTAAAAAGGAATATTTAAAAGTTAGATGGAGAAACAAAATAGAGATGGTGACTTGCAATAGAAGTAATAAGAATACTTATTATTACTTTTACTATAGAAGAGGAAAAAAAACAACATATCCATTGGCTCAGCGAGGTCAGAATCTGGTGCCAGCCTGCCTGGCTTTTGAATGCTGGCTCCATTACATGCCCAGTGTGTGACCGTGGACAAGTTACTCCACCTTTCTGTGCTTAGGATACCCCTCTGTAAAAGTAGACTTAGTCTTTTGGCAGATTAAGGGAAACAATTACTATAGATTAGATAGTAATCAAGATCTTAGTGTGCTAGAGGAGAGGAACTTGGTGCCATAAATGATCTTTTCACTGTGTTGAATTTAAATCAGTGGAAATGCATTTCTCTACCACAATTTATGCCTCAATAAAAGTTTGCTCAATTAAAAAAAATAAATGAATTTTTAAAAAAAAGAATAAAAGGGAGGAGGCGAGAGGAGGACTTGTGTGCCTTGGAAGAGCACTCCACCGCCAGGCGCGCAGTGCTTGCGTCCTGCTCAGCCTGCCCCTCTTTAACCGCAGCAAGCCCTGGCTGTGACTGCCTCCTCCCAGCCTTCCTCCCCTTCCCCCCTCCCTCTCCTCCTTCTCCATTGTTACCTTCAGGAAGCCACAGGTTCAGGTTGGTGCGGGTTGCAAATGCTGAGTCCGGGACACGAAGCTGCTCTCCCCCCTTGGCCCTGGCACCGCCATCGCCTCTCCTTGCCCTCCTCCTCTCCCCTCCCTGCTTCTTCATTTCCTCCTCCTGCTCTCCTTGCCCGGCTCCCAGCACCATATCTACAGGGGAGATTTGGGGAGTCTCTGAGGAAATTGAAGTTGGTGTTCCTGGGGAGCAGAGAGGTAAGGGCCAGGCTTGGTCTATCCATTTAACGGTGAATCGACCCCAGCCACCCAACCGCTCACCTCTTTGGGAGCACCAACGCTTCTGCTCCGAAAGACCCCTCCAAGCCTGGGTGGAGGGAGGGATTAGATGGGGATGGGGAACTCCGGGATGGCTCCGGCTGGACAGCACTGGAGGGTCAAAGGATGAGGATGTAGGAGGCACCATGTTATGGAGTTGAGTGTGAGGGTGGGATCTGGGATGGATTGGGGGCTGGCGGCGCACAGCGGGGTGTTGGGGGTGCAGGTGCGCCTGGTCTGGGAGGTCAGAGGTTGGCGGCTCGCTCTGGCAGCTCCAAGGCCTGAAGAAGACGGGCTCTCAGTCTGCTGGCTGGCACTAAGGCATCAGGTGTGGATAACTGGGCAGGTGGAGGGGCGAGGGTGGGCCTGAGAGCGGGCGCCTCCCCTGAAAACAGGGTGGGGATGGGGCCGGGCTCCACCCACCGTGCTGTCTGGCATGGGTTCCCTGCAGTCCCTGGAACCAGGCTAAGGGTATGTCCAGACCTTTATTGCACACGGCCGGAGGTGGGGGAGGAAAGGTGGATACCAGACCCTTCTGGAAAGAACAGGCACAGGCCCTGGAAAAGGAGGGCGCCTACCTCCCCTGGCCTATGACCAACTTGGTACAGGAGATTCTAGACTGGCTGAATTTCCCCGGAGTGCATTTTCATTTTGGGGGCTCAAAGGTCAGGGTGATGGAGCCTGGGTCCCTCAACACAAGGTGGATTTGATGGTGAGGGGCACCTCACACGCAGAGGCTGTGAAGCCTGGCGCAAGGAGAGAAACTCACGGGCACACACCCTGCCTTGCTTCCCCGCAGCGCTCAGCAGAGTCTCTTCCAGTCCCACTCCTAGCTCACAGCCCTTCTTGGGCTTTCTTCAAGAAAGTTTGACTTAATGAATGAATAAGTTATTAATTTAGCTAAAAATTAAAAAATTCAAGCATAAATAGGATGTACAATCAGATACAGACATATAAGTTTGTACCTGGCTGGTCTATTCTTGCAAGGAGATGCCAGAAATTGCTAAGTGGGTGCCTGGGAGGGGGTAGAACTGAGGGAACATGGGCTGAATGAGAGGGAGGCTTACCTTGAATTGTGTACCTTTTTCAATATTTGATTTTTTTTTAATTAATGTGAGCATGGTCTTCTTTTCCACAAAATACAAAATAATAATAAATATTATGTTAAGAGATAATGACAGTTGATTGAAGTATGTCCTGTTATGTGAATTTTCCTTCAGGAGACCCCTAGTGAGCTGGACATTTCCAAAAAATGGGACAAAATTTTGGTTTTATGTTCATTAGACTTATTGGTATGTAATTTTCCATTCTTTTAATATCTTTATTTGGTTTTGGTATTAGGAAAATGCTGACCTCATAGAGTTAGGAAATGGTCCTTCTGAGTTTTTTTCTGAAAGAGATTGTGAAGAATTGGTTTCATTTTTTCTTAAATGTTTAGTAGAAATTGCCAGTGAACCATCTAAATCCAGTCCTTTCTTTTTTTGAATGTTATTAACTATTGATTCAAAATTTTAATAGCTATAAGGCTATTCAGATAATTTGTTCTTGTGCGACTTTTGATAGTCTGTATCTCTCAAAGAGTTTGGGGTATTACATCTAAATTATCAAATTATTGGGTTTAGGCTTGTTCATAGTCTTCTTCGATTATCCTTTTAATGTCTGTGGAACCAGTAGAACTGATCCACCTTCCATTCCTGATATTGGTAATTTTTATTTTCTCTATTTTATGTTTGATTAGCCTAGCTAGATGTTTATCAGTTTGATTAATCTTTTCAACGTATAAAGTGATGCTTAGCTTGAGCATAAGTTTTCATTTCTAAGTGATTCATGAGGAGCATAATTGCTGGGTTATATGATAAGTATTTATTTAGTTTTATAAGAAACTAGGTTTCTATAACTAGGTTTCAGAGTGACTATTCCATTTTACATTCCCTAAAACAATGAATGAGGGATTCAGTTTCTCTGCAATCTCATCAGCATTTGGTATTGTCACTTTATATTTTAGTTGTTTTAATAGTGTGTAGTTATATTTCATAATGGTCTAGTTTGCATTTCCTGATGGCTAATTATATCAAGCATCTCTTTATGAACTTATTTCCCATTCATACATCTACTATGGTGAAATGTTTGTTCATTTACCCATTTTCTAATAGGGTTTTTTTTTTATGGTTGAGTTTTGAGAATTTTGGAATTTCTTTTTATATATTCTAGGTCTCAGTCCTTCCTTCCTTCCTTCCTCCCTTCCTCCCTTCCTCCCTTCCTCCCTTCCTCCCTTTCTTCCTTCCTTCCTTCCTCCCTCCCTTCCTCCCTTCCTCCCTTCCTCCCTTCCTCCCTTCCTCCCTTTCTTCCTTCCTTCCTCCCTCCCTTCCTCCCTCCCTTCCTCCCTTCCTCCCTTCCTCCCTTCCTTCCTTCTTACCTCCCTTCCTCCCTTGCTCCCTCCCTCCTTCTCTCCCTCCCTCCTTCCCTCCACTACCCCCCCCCTACATTACTGGGGCCAGGGATTGAACCCAGGACTTCCTAAGGGGGAAGCCTGTGCTCAAACACTGAGCCACATCCACTTCCAAAGTTGTTTTTTTCATTTGTTTGCTTGTTGTTTGTTTTCATTTGTTTAAGAGGCACCAGAAAGCAAACCCAGAACCACCCATATGGGAAGCAGGCACTCAACTGCTTGAGCCTCATTCACGCCTGATCTTCTAGATATCTGTTCTTTTTGTTGTTGACGTTATATTAGAGGTTTGCAAATATTTTCCCTGCTGGTATTTTGCCTTTAAAGTTTGTCTCTTGCAGATCAGTAGTTCTAACATTTGTTGAAGATCAGTGTATCATTTTGTTTTTTATGGATCTCAGTCTACGTACTCTCACTTAGGAATCTGTTTCCATGTTTTCAAATATCAGATAGGTTGATGATGCCCCAGTCTTTATCTTGTCTCACCTGACAACCCCACTATTTCTACTTCCTTTGTGTCATGTACTTTAAGAAATTTTTTTCCTTGCTATTTAAAGGAGCTTTAGATGACATAACTATACCATTGAAAATACAGGGCTTTCCATATACCCTACCCACCATTTACCCCACTAACCTCTTTCACTAATGTGGTACATTTGGTACACTTGAAAACATATTGAAGCATGATCTATAGTTTACACTATGTTTTACAATTTACACTGCACATTTTTATAGGTTTTGACAAAATATATAGTGACATTTATCTGTTATTGCATTATCATGCAAATGAACTCCAATGTCTCAAATATGCCCCATGCTATGCCTATTCGTCCTTCTCACTTCCCTCAGAAACTTTGGTGATCACTGTCTATATCAGTGTTGAAAGTTCTTTCATTACTAGAATAATAATGTATACTTTAATCCATAGTTGCATTCATCCCTTAATTTGCTCATTCCTCTATCTTTTGGATTTGGGGATTGTGTTACATTCTTACCCCACATTAATTGAGCATCAACTACATCAAATATGTGTAAAACCTGACCACGTGTTTTCCCAAATGTTCCTGTGCTGTCTAATCTACCAGATTTCTCTCCTGGAATACTGTTACAGCTCACCAACTGATCTGACTTTTTACCTGCTTGCCACTGTGGTCCATTCTTACCTGGCAGCCAGAATAATCGTGATAAAAGCTAACTCAGGTCTTGTCCCTTGTTACTCTTTCCTAAAACTGCCCATCCATTCCCAGCATTCAGTAAAATCCCAATTCTTCTACTGGAATACGAGGAACTCCACAGTGTGTATTCCAAGTTTTAAAAGTAGTTTTACTGAGATATATTTACATATCATACAATCGATCCAGTGTAAAATGACTTTTAGTTTAATTACAGAGTTGTACATTCATCTCCACAATCAATTTTAGAACATTTCCATCATTCCAAGAAGAAAAGCCCCATACCCCTTAGCAGTCACCTCTCAATCCCTCAATCCTTCCCCAGTCCTACATATCCACTAATCTAATTCTATCTCTATAGATTTATTTATATTTACCTTTTATAGAAATGGAATCATAGGATCTGCAATACTTTGTGTCTGTTTTTTCACTTAGCAAAATGTTTTCTTAAATATTACAACTTTTTTGTTTAGGGAAGTTTTAGGTTTACAGAAAAGTCTTGCAGAAGTTCCCATATATCCTTCTATTGACACTTGGCATTTGTGTGGTGCTTTTGTTATGGTTGAAGAAAGAACATTAAGGTTTTACTAATTATTGTCCATAGTTTACATTAAGTGTGTTTATTCCATATACAATGCTATTATTAACACTATGTAATAGTATCAGATATTTGCAATCTTTATGAAATAATAATCTTATATTTGTACTATTAACCCCAGTCCATCATCCACAAAAATGTTTACTGAGTTCACTGAGCCATATTATGGCTTCCAACTTTCCTTCTAGTAATATACATGGCCCAAAACTTCCCTTTGCAAACACATTCACAAAGTTAATTCAGCAGTTAATTACACTTACAATAACGTGCTACCATCACCGTTATCAATTTCTAAACATTTACAATCAACCACAATAGAAATTCTTCAAATTTAAGCATCATCTCTTCATTCTCTACCCTGATTCTAGTCCTTGGTAATTTATATTCTAGATTCTAAATCAATGAGTTTGCTTATCTGAATTAGTTCATATCAGTGAGATCATATATTATTTGTCCTTTTGAATCTGGCTTATTTCATTCAGCATAATGTCCTCAAGGTTCATCCGTTTTGCCACATGCATCAGGACTTCACTCTTACAGCTGAATAATATTCCATCAAATGTATTTACCACATTTTGTTTATTTGGTCATCTGATGGTGGATATTTCACTTCTCCTAGTTGTCTATTGTCCTGTGAATATTGGTATAGAAATATCTGTTTAATCCCTGCTTTCAATTATTTTGGATATATATCTAGATGGGGGATTACCAGGTCATATGGTAGTTCTAAGTTTACATTTTTGTGAAACTTCCAAACTATTTTCCACAGTGGATACATTATTTTACATTATTTCCTACTAACAGTTTACAAGGTTTCCTATTTATATGCATCCTTACCAACACTTGCTATTTTCATATTTATAAAATAATAGTCATTCTAATGTGTGTGAAGTGATAACTCATCATGCTTTTGATTTGCTTTTCCCTAATGTCTACTGATGTAGAACAACTTTTCATATGCTTATTGGCTGTTTGTATATCTTCTTCAAAGAAATTTCTACTTAAATACTTTGCCCTTTTTTAATGAGTTTGCCTTTTATTATTGAGTTGTAAGAATTCTTTGCATATTCTCAAATAAAAGTCCTTATTTGATATATATAGATCACATATATTTTCTCCCATTCTGTTGGCTGTCTTTTCATTTCCTTGAAAATGTCCTTCGATGAACAAATTTTAAAAATTTGAAGCAGTCCCATTTATCTATTTTTTCTTTTATTGCTCATGCTTTCATTTGAAGTATAAGAATCCATTGCCTAGCAAGTGGCCAAAAAGCAAGTGAAAAGGTGCTAAACATCATCAGCCATTAGGGAAATGTAAATCAAAACCACAATGAGGTACCATTCATGGGTCCCTTTCAGTGGACCCATTATAAGGATGGCTACTTTTAAAAAATTACAACTGTTGGAGAGAGTGTAGAAGAGGGAACAATCATTCAATATTGACTGAAATGTAAAATGATGCGACTGCTGTGGAAAACACCTTGGTGGTTCTTCAGAAAGTTAAGTATAGAATTATCATATGACCCAGCAATCCTACTTCTAGATATATACTCAAAAGAATTGAAAGCAGTGACCCAATCAGGTATTTTCACATCAATGTTTATAATGGCATTATTCGCAATTACAAAAAAGTGGAAGCAAGCCATGTGTACATGAAAAGGTGAATGGATACACAACACATGAGATATATATATATATCTCAGTATCCCAGTACCATTTGTTGAAGAGACTGTTCTTTCCCCTTTGACTAGACTTGGCACTGATGTCAAAAATTAACTGGACATAGGTAGTGGATAAGGCTCAAGTGATTGAGCATCTGCTTCCCATCTATCAGGTACTGGGTTCAATCCCTAGTACCTCGTAAAAAATTAGTTGGACATCAACAAGTGGGTTTATTTCTACACTCACAGTTTTTTTCAATCAGTCTTATGTGTATGTTTGTCCTTGTCCAGTATCAAATTCTTATGATTACTGCCACTTGTAATAAGTTTTGCTTGGGAAGTGTGAATACTCCAACTTTGTTCTTTTTCAAGATGTTTTTGACGATTCAGAGTCCCTTTCTGTTCCATTTGAATTTGATTAGTTTTTTCATTTTGTGAAGAGACTATTGAAATTTTTTATCAGAGTTCCATAAAATGTGTAGATTGCTTTGTGTAATATTAACATCTAAATGAAAATAAGTCTTCAAGACCATGAGCACAAAATATCTTTCCATTTATTTACATCTTCATTAATTTCTTTTAGTAATGATTTATAGTTGTCTGTATGTAAGTCCTTTACATACTAGGTTAGTTTTTTTCATATTTATTTTATTCTTTTGGTTGCTATTGTAAATGAAATTTTCTTTATTCCCTTTTTGGATTCTTCAAGTCCATGTGTAGAAACAACACTGATTTCTGTATATTGATATTGTACCCCACCATTTTATTGTGCCTTCTTCATTCTTGAAGGATAATTTTTCCAGTCCTGGCGTCTTAGGATTCTAATGAGAAATCAGCAGTTAATCTTGTTGAGAATCCCTTGTATGAGCTGAGTTGCTTCTCTTGTGCTGCTTTCAAAATTCTTTGACATTTGGATTTTGATGATTTGTGTTTAGATATGGATCTCTTTGAATCTCTCCTACTTGGTGTTTGTTGAGTGTCTTGAGTGTGTAGATTCATGTCTTTCTTCAGCTTTGGGAAATTTGGGCCATTATTTTTTCAAATAATTTTTCTACCCCTTTCTTGCTTCTCCTTCTGGGAATCCTATGATGCATGTGTGATGAAGTGCTTTAGAAGGATTGCATTTTCATCTATTTAAATATAGTGGAGAGGGAGGGGTAGCAAGATGGTGGCTGAGTGAGCTTACCTTACGGTCTCTCCTGCAAAGAAGCAGCTGGGCACCGTTGGAGGTTCTCTGGGACCAGGCTGTTTCGGGATTTTTGCAGGGCAGGAAGTGTCTGGACATCAATTTGGTGGGAAGGTAACGGAGAGGATTAGTCTATAAGATATAATTGAAATTCTATTGCACTGAGGTGAGAGCTGCACATGGGTTGCTCTCTCCTTGGGGGGGGGGGGGGGTGGAGCCGTGGAACCAGCACTGCGGCCGCGCTTTTTGGAGGCCCTGTGGCACTGGGGAATTTGTGACCCCTGGGCAGGCTGTTGGGGGGTTGATGGGACGGGAAGCCTTTGCAGACTGATTTGGGGAGACAGACGGTGTTTTGTTGTGAAGCAGGGAATTTTTGACTGCGGACACAAGTAATAGCGCTTCTGCCTGGAGTCCCGCCCCCACAAGCCTAGCTGCCAATCTGCAGCAGAATTAGATTGCTGGCAATAAAGGGACGTAATTGGGAGGTTGTTATAGGGTGGGGGGGCGGGGGGGTGACACGTCTGGAAGCCGATTGGGGAATATTTTGCAAAGTTTGGGAACTCCAGTTTTGGACTCTGTTGTTGGTGTTTCCAGCTGAAGCCCCACCAACGGGCCTGGCTTCTGAGCTGCATCATTAAATTGGCTGCAGTGTAGAGGCGCCCTCAGGTGGCCGTTCTGGGGGATCACAGGGTGGGAGCTGTCCAGAAGGTGAATTGATGATATATCCACATAAATAGACCCCAATGAGTGAGTGAATTGCAGGGTTCAGACATAACATAGAGTTTGCGGATCTAATTGCCCCCATAGGGCTGGCACCCAGCTGCAGGGAACCCTGAGGGCTGTATTACACTGCGGTGCTCCTAGGCTTCCTGTTGACCAGATTTGAGGTTGCCAGGTCTGAGTCCACTAAACTCTGATGGCCCACACGCCAGAGACTCACACCTCTTGAGTCTTCAATATCTCAGACTTTCCATCCCTGAATCCATCACACCCTGAGGTTCATCTGAGGTCCTTGAATGCCCTAGCCTTCAACGTTTGCGTTTTTTCTTTTTTGTTTCATTTTGTTTTGTTTTTATTTTCATTTTATCTTATTTTTTACTTTTTTGAATGTCCTGATTGCTAACATTGCATTATCCCCTAGTCTTTTCTCCCAGCGTATCCTCCAAAGTATTTTTTTTTCCACTTATTTAGGTTTTTTTGTTGTTGTTGTAGTTGGTGTTGCAATTGTGGTTGGTGTATATCTTTTTTTTTCTTTCCCCTACCTGTCCCCACCCTTTCCCCACACCCTTTTTCTTTCTTCTTCCTTTCTTCTCTTTTTTTTTCTGTTTTTTTCTCTCTCTCTTGTCCCTCATTATCTTCTTATTTTATTTTAACTTAATTATACAATAGGTGCTACAGGGAACACCTCACATTTGCTGGGTTTTCTCATCCTCCACTGCCTTATTTCTGTGTGAACTGATTTAGGCTACCTACACTATCCCCTTTCCCCTACATCTTGATATCCACCATCATCTACTGTCTCTCCTATATTCCACCTCCCTTTCTTTGATCCACAAAGTGTTTAACTCTTAATTTCTAATACCTTTGTTTTGTTTTCTGTCTGTTATTCACTCTTGAAACTACTACCTTTCTTTTCTCTTTCCCTTTCTCATGAAAATACTAGCTTTTTAATTCATACCATATTCCTCCCATATTCAGTCAACTACCTCATTATAGGTACTATACCTACTGTTATAACACTACAGAATCTACATGAATCTAATATCCATCCTATCAGATCTCATATTGTTGCTCTGTTAACATTTATCACCAATACTACTATACACTTTTTCCTTGCTTACACAATTGACTTTCCCCCACACTAATACTTTCCTTTAAAGTGAACTCAACCAGCAATAAGAAATTAGAAAAAGAAGAACAAAGTGACAAAGAGAAGATATAACACTTACGCAAAAATAACAGCTAATTAATCCCCAAGACTAGACAAAGAAGCTAAGGAACTGATTAAACCCGTCAAGATAAAATGATGACCAGACAGCAACAAAATCTACAAACCAAACCAGTAATCAGGAAAACATGGCTGAATCCAATCAAAAAACTAAAAATCAGGAAGGGGAGCAGAGCTTTGCACAAGAAATGAAAGATATCAGAACATTTATCACCGACAAATTTAATGAAGTAAAGGAAGAGGTTAACAACATGCAAGCAACACTTGGAGGGGAAATTGCAGACATACACAAAAAGATAACAGATATGATGGGAATGAACACCACAGTTCAAGAAATCAAAAACACACTTGCAGCAAATATCAGCAGACTAGAAGAGGCAGAGCAGAGAATTAGTGATGTGAAAGACAGTACATCGGAAATCAAACACACAGTAGAATTGGTCGATGAAAAGGTAGAAAAAATCCAGCTAGGACTTAGGGACCTGAATTATAATGCAAAATGCTCAAACATACGTGTTATAGGCATTCCAGAAGGAGAAGAGAAGGGAAAGGGGTCAAAAGGAGTGTTGCAGGAAATAATGGCTGAAAACTTCCCAAATCTACTGAAAGAGAAAGACGTACATATCCAAGAAGCACAGAGCACTCCACTGGTCATAAACCCCAACAGGCCCACCCAAAGACATATACTTGACAAATTATCCAATGCTCAAGACAAAGAGAAAATTCTAAAAGCAGCAAGAGAAAAGAAAACCATCACATACAAGGGAAGCTCCATAAGATTAAGTGCTGATTTCTCATCTGAAACCATGGAGGCAAGAAGGCAGTGGTATGATATAGTCAAGGTACTAAAGGAAAAAAAATTTCCAACCAAGAATACTCTATCCAGCTAAACTAGCATTCAAAAATGATGGAGAGTTCAAAATATTCGCAGAGAAACAGAAACTGAAAGAGTATGCCAAAAAGAAACCTCCCCTTCAAGAAATTCTAAAGGGAGTTCTGCAGGAAGAAAGGGAAAAAAAGGACAGGCATAGTTGGAGGAGAGTGTAAGAGCAACAACAACAACAAAAAAGACAAAAATAGAAGGAAAAAAATACAAACAAAATATGACAAACACAAATCCAATAAAAATATGGCTAACACAAATATTTCCTTGAAAGTAATAACATTGAATGTCAACGGATTAAACTCATCTATCAAAAGATTCAGAATGGGACATTGGATAAGGAAATATGACCCATCTCTATGCTGTCTAAAAGATACACATCTTAGACTCAGAGACTCATAGTGGTTGAAAGTGAATGGCTGGAAAACAATCATACAAGCAAACAATAACCAAAAAAAAGGCAGGAGTAGCTATATTAATATCAGAAAAAATAAACTTTAAATGCAAAACAATTGTGAGAGACGAAGAAGGATACTACATTTTAGTGAAAGGGACAATCTTTCAAGAAGATCGAACAATCATAAATATTTATGCTCCTAACAAGGTTGCCTCTAAGTACATGAGGCAAACTCTGGAAAAACTAAGTGAAACAATAGATACATCTACAATTATACTGGGGGATTTTAATACACAACTATCAACTCTGGACAGAACATCTCAAAAGAGAATCACTAAAGAAACAAAACATTTGAACAGTATATTAGAGGAGCTGGATCTAATAGACATGTATAGATCATTACACCCAAACACAGCAGGATATACATTTTTCTCAAGCACAGATTGATCATTCTCTAAGATAGACCATATGCTAGGCCACAAAGAAAGGCTTAATGAATTCAGAAAGATCGAGCACTGAGGCAAGAACCAGATATAAAAGGCATTCAAATTGGAAAGGAAGAAGTCAAAATTTCATTATTTGCAGATGACATGATCCTATACATAGAAAACCCTGGGAGATCTACAACAAAGCTTCTAGAACTCATAAATGAGTTTAGTAAAGTCACAGGTTATAAGATCAATGCACAAAAATCAGTAGCATTTCCGTACACCAATAATGAGCAAGATCAGGAGGAAATCAAGAAACAGATACCATTCACAATAGAAAATAAAAAAATCAAATACTTAGGAATAAATTTAACTAAAGAGGTAAAAAACTTATACACCGAGAACTATACAAGACTCTTCAAGGAAATCAAAGAAGACCTAAATAAATGGAAGAGTATTCTTTGTTCATGGATAGGAAGACTGAATATTATTAAGATGTCTATCCTACCAAAACTGATCTACACATTCAATGCAATCCCAATAAAAATCAACACAGCTTTCTTTAAGGAACTAGAAAAACTAACTATGAAATTATTTGGAAAGGAAAGAGACCCCGAATAGCCAAAGACATATTGAAAAAGAAAAACGAAATTGGAGGAATCACACTACCTGACTTCAAAACATACTACAAAGCTACAATAGTGAAAACAGCATGGTATTGGCATAAGGAGAGACACACAGACCAATGGAATCGAATTGAAAGTTCTAATATAGAACCTCACATATATAGCCATATAATATTTGATAAAGCCACCAAAGCCTCTCAACTGGGAGAGAATGGACTATTCAACAAAGGGTGCCTGGAGAACTGGATAGCCATATGTAGAAGAATGAAAGAGGATTACCATCTCACACCTTATACAAAGATCAACTCAAGATGGATCAAAGACCTAAATATAAGAGCCAAGACCATAAAGACCTTGGAAAGCAGTGTAGTGAAACATCTACAGGAACTTTTAATAGGAAATGGCTTCATGAATATCACACCAAAAGCACGAGCACCAAAAGATCTAATAGACAAATGGGACTTCTTCAAAATTAAAGCCTTCTGCACCTCAAAAGAGTTTGTCAAGAAAGTAAAAAGGGAACCCACACAATGGGAGAAAATATTTGGCAACCATATATCTGATAAGAGACTTATAATTTGCATATATAAAGAACTCCTATACCTTGAAAATAAAAAGATGAACAACCCATTTAAAAAATGGGAGAAAGATTTAAACAGACACTTCTCCAAAGAAGAAATACAAATGGCTAAAAAGCACATGAAAAAATGCTCCAAATCTCTAGCTATCAGGGAAATGAAAATCAAAACTACAATGAGATACCATGTTACTCCCATAAGATTGGCAGCTATGAAAAAATCAGAAGAATACAAATGCTGGAGAGGATGTGAAGAAAGGGGAACACTCATCCACTGCTGGTGGGAATGCAGAAGGATCAGACGGTTTGGCGGTTTCTCAAAAAACTAACCATAGATTTGCCATATGACCCAGCAATACCACTGCTGGGTTATACCCAGCAGAACTGAAAACAAGGACAAAAACCGATATATGTACAACAATGTTCATAGCAGCATTGTTCACTATTGCCAAAAGTTGGAATCAAACCAAATGCCCATCAACAGATGAGTGGATCAATAAAATGTGGTATATACACACAATGGAATACTACTTGCCTGTAAGAACAAATACTCTACAAACACACGTGATAACATGGATGAATCTTGAGAACCTTATATTGAGTGAAGCAACCTAGGCATTGAAGGACAAATACTACATGACCTCAATGATATGAAATAAGCAAGCTGCCTCAGAGAGCTAGAGACTGAAAGATGGGCTTACAGGAAATCGGGGGGTGGACGAAGGATGTGAGCCGACGTCTGCAGGGGTGGAATTTATGATGAGCTGGTGGTAAGTATGAACACAAAGAAGAGATAAAATGGGAGCAAGGGGTTGCCTTTGGGTGGGGCTTTGCGGGTTTGAGGGGGGGTGGGGATGGGTGGATGGGTAATATTGTCCAAAAAGTGGGGGGAGGGAGGGGCAACATACGAACATAGGAGAGCGTCAGGTGTTGGTTGGGAGTAAAATGCTGAGAAAATCATATAAAAATATAATTAGGAGGGTTACCTGTTTAGGATGCTCGGAGGGGATCGTCTGATGTGGGACGGGCTCCTGGGGAATGTCTGAATGCTCATTTTCCCAGAGTGGGTTGTACCATTGGGTAGAGACCCAAGTAGTGAGAATGGGGATGGACCCACATCCTGGGAAGGACTAATGCCATCAAATAGAGGGAACTGTATCTCTCGAGAGAAAGGGTGGCTCCCAGGGCATTAGGGCAGTTGAGCATGTTAGGCCATGAACACTGTTTCAAGTATCTCTGGACGTGGCTACTCAGGAAATGGAGGTTGGCTGTCACTGTGGGCCCCAAGGGGAGGGGAAAATGGATGTTGAATGTGTGGAACCAAGGTAAATGTGGGGTAAGAGAGGAGTTTCACGAGAGTACACAAGGATGGACATAAAACATGTAATATTACACCATAAACATATAGGGGATGACAGACTAATAATGTAAACCATAATGTAAAACATAGGATAACTAAAAATTTAGAAAACTGTATATCCTAAAGTATGGACCACAGTGTAAGCACAGATATCACCTTGTTTGAAAGCTATTGTCTCAGAGTTTGTACATCAGTTTAAGTAAATATGATATGAATAAGTTATAAGAATATTGCTGTGGAAGGGAAAAGGTTTTATGGTAGATGTGTGGGAGTACAGTATATTGTATATATGAATTACTGTGGTCTAGGGCTCTTGTGAAGAAAAGTTCAATAATTAGGAAAAAAGAAAAGAAAAAGATAGGATGTAGAATTTTTCCAAATCAACACATATTCTATATCTAACCTTTAAACCCATCGCTATATTCCATTTTACTAGTAAGGGATCCTGACATTATATTGGGCTTCACTTTTCAGGAAGTTTTGGATCACAGAGTGGTTCAACAATGGCAGTGGAGGAATACTGGTATAGGATACTATTGACACGTGATATATGGCTGACAGGGAGCTATACAGGGCATATGTCCAGGGTGCATGGTAATGTTTGGATATACTCACTGTGGCAACAATTAAAAACTACAGCTGGGGGGTATTGGGTTGCTGGCCGGGGGTGCTCTGTCATGGTCCCTAGAGGAGCAGCAGCAGTCCCCCATGTGCAACGGTAAGGACCAGGAAGGAATGAGGGTCCAACAGTGAGACCATGATACTAATGACTATGCTTGTGAGACTATATGCCTGAAATAAGAACAAGGCCTAGAGCAGCACTGTGCCTAGGAATTTCCTCCTGCCAGCCGTCATGTTACTCAAATGTGGTCAGTCTCTAAGCCAAACTCAGCATGTAAATGCAATGCCTTCCCCCAAGCATGGGACATGACACCCGGGGATGAGCCTCCCTGGCACCGAGGGATCACTACCAAGTACCAACTGATGATGCAACTAGAAAATGACCTTGAATTAAAGGGTCAATGCGGATCTGCAGAATATCCCTGTCTACATATAATAACAGGACTTTAAAATGCTGTTTGACCTAATGTAAGGGGGAAATGGAAAGGAGAAATGAGTTTATATGGCTATGAGTCTCTAAAATAGAGTCTGGAGGTTGTCAGAAGGATTGCCCTTATGCACAACTGAGCAGAGTCTAAGATAGATAAAGTAGATACAACCCCAGGTATTGGTTCTTTTGAGGGATAGAGAGACCCATGGGTTCTATGGTCATGGCAGATGGGGTTCACTGCCATGTCAGATGGCCCTTCTTTGGAGGTGGTGTTTCTGCGTGATGGAACTGGACTCAGATGGGATATCTTTTCACAAGACTTTCATGCTACTTTACTGGAATTGTAGTTGGTGTTGGGGTTTAAGATATATTTAGGGGATTTGAATCTCTGGACTGACAATATGATAGCCAGGTCGTGAGCCTCAACACACTTCAGCTCCTACACTCTGATTTATTGGACTTACCCCACTCAGCTATGATCGAGTTGAAGAAGGACAACAACCACACCATGGAGCCTAGAGTGCCTACCACTGAAAGCAGGAGGATTGCATTCAGTATCCATGTGGAATCTGAGCCTCCTCTTGACATAGAGGTGCAACGGACACAACCAATCCAAGGTCCACAGAGAAAAGGTGGCATTGGTGTGGGAAAAGTGGCCATGGTGGCTGATGGGTATGGGGAATGGGAGGAAGAGATGAGATGTTGAGGCATTTTTGGAGCTTGGAGTTGCCCTGGATGATGCTTCAGGGACAATCACCGGACATTGTAAATCCTCCTAGGGCCCACTGGATGGAACGTGGGAGAGTATGGGCTATGATGTGGACCATTGATCATGAGGTACAGAGATGCCCAGAGATGTACTTACCAAATGCAATGGATGTGTCATGATGATGGGAGTGAGTGTTGCTGGGAGGGGAGAGGTGGAGTGGGGGTGGTGGGGTTGAATGGGACCTCATATTTTTTGAATGTAATATTTTTACAAAATGAATAAAATTAAAAAATAAAAATAAAATAAAATAAAATAAATAAAGTGGAGACACTACACAGTATATAGTTTGGGGCCAACCCAACTTGGGTGGAATTAAATTCTTGTGGCTTGATATTCACCATTGTTTAGACTAGAAGCAAACTTATCTGTTTCTAAGATGGGGAAATTACTTGTTTGTTGACTTTAGACAAAGTACTTGAGATCTTTGTGCCTATTTCTCACTTTAAAAAGTGAGGATTTCTGAGAGATCTACAACAAAGCTCCTAGAACTCATAAATGAGTTTAGCAAAGTCGCAGGTTATAAGATCAATGCGCAAAAATCAGTAGCCTTTCTATACACCAATAATGAGCAAGATCAGGAGGAAATCAAGAAACAAATACCATTCACAATAGTAAATAAAAAAATCAAATACTTAGGAATAAATTTAACTAAAGAGGTAAAAAACTTATACATCGAGAACTATACAAGATGGTTCAAGGAAATCAAAGAAGACCTTAATAAATGGAAGAATATTCCCTGTTCATGGATAGGAAGACTGAATATTATTAAGATGTCTATCCTACCAAAACTGATCTACACATTCAATGCAATCCCAATAAAAATCAACACAGCCTTCTTTAAGGAACTAGAAAAACTAACTATGAAATTTATTTGGAATAAAAAGAGGCCCCGAATAGCCAAAGACATACTGAAAAAGAAAAACGAAATAGGAGGAATCACACTTCCTGACTTCAAAACATACTACAAAGCTACAGTAGTGAAAACAGCATGGTACTGGCATAAGGAGAGACACACAGACCAATGGAATCGAATTGAAAGTTCAGATATAGAACCTCATGTATATAACCATATAATATTCAATAAAGCCACCAAACCCTCTCAACTGGGAGAGAATGGCCTATTCAACAAATGGTGCCTGGAGAACTGGATAGCTATATGTAGAAGAATGAAAGAGGATTACCATCTCACACCTTATACAAAGATCAACTCAAGATGGATCAAAGACCTAAATATAAGAGCCAAGACCGTAAAGACCTTAGAAAGCAGTGTAGGGAAACATCTACAGGACCTTGTAATAGGAAATGGCTTCATGAATATCACACCAAAAGCACAAGCAGCAAAAGAACTAATAGATAAATGGGACTACCTCAAAATTAAAGCCTTCTGCACCTCAAAGGAGTTTGTCAAGAAAGTAAAAAGGGAACCCACACAATGGGAGAAAATATTTGGCAACCATATATCTGATAAGAGACTTATATCTTGCATATATAAAGAACTCATAGATCTCGAAAACAAAAAGATAAACAACCCATTTAAAAAATGGGAAAAAGATTTAAACAGACACTTCTCCAAAGAAGAAATACAAATGGCTAAAAAGCACATGAAAAAATGCTCCAAATCCCTAGCTATCAGGGAAATGCAAATCAAAACTACAATGAGATACCATCTTACTCCCATAAGATTGGCAGCCATGAAAAAATCAGTAGAATACAAATGCTGGAGAGGATGTGAAGAAAGGGGAACACTCATCCATTGCTGGTGGGAATGCAGAAGGATCCAACCATTCTGGAGGACAGTTTGGCAGTTTCTCAAAAAATTATCCTTAGATTTGCCATATGACCCAGCAATACCACTGCTGGGTATATACCCATCAGATCTGAAAACAAGGACACAAACCGATATATGTACACCAATGTTCATAGCAGCATTGTTCACCATCGCCAAAAGTTGGAATCAATCCAAAAGTCCATCAACAGATGAGTGGATCAATAAAATGTGGTATATACACACAATGGAATACTACTCAGCTGTAAGAACCAATACACTGCAATCGCACGTGATAACATGGATGAACCTTGAGAATCTTATGTTGAGTGAAGCAACCCAGGCATTGAAGGAAAAATACTATATGACCTCAATGATATGAAATAAGTTAACTGCCTCAGAGAGCTAGAGTCTGGAAAAGTGGCTTACTGGAATTCGGGGGGTGGAGGAAGGATGTGAGTTAATGTCTGTAGGGGTGGAATCTGTGATGAGCTGGGGGTAAGTACGAGCACAAAGAAGGGACAAAATGGGGGCAAGGGGTTACCTTCGGGTGGGGTTTTCTGGGTTTGAGGGGGGCTGGGGATGGGAAGAGGGGTAATATGGTCCATGAAATAGGTGGGAGGGAGGGGCAACATACAAACATGGGAGAGTGCCAGAAGTTCATTGAGAACTAAATGTTGAGTAAAACGTATCAAAGTATAAGTAGGAGGGTTACCTGGTTAGGACGCTCAGGGGGTATGGTCTGATGCGGGAGGACTCCGGAGGGAATAGCTGAAGGCTCATTTTGCCAAGGTGGGTTCTACCATTGGGTGGGGTGGACCCATATCCTGGGGAAGACTAATGCCATCGAATAGAGAGAACTGTATCTCTCGTGAGAAAGGACGGCTCCCAGGGCATTAGATTGGCAGGCGTTGTGGGCCCTAAGGGGAGGGGAAAATGGACGTGCAATGGATGGAACAAAGGTAAATAAGGGGGCAAAAGAGGAGTTATGTGAGAGTACACGAGGATGAATATATAACAGCTAATATTACACCAAAAACATATAGGGGACGACAGACTAATAATGAAAACCATAAGACAAAACATAGGATAACTAAAAAATTTAGAAAACTGTACAACCTAAAGTATGGACCACATAGTAAGCACAAATGTTACCTTGTTTGAAAACTATAGTTTCGGAATCTGTACATCAGTTTCAGGAAATATGATATGAATAAGTTAAAAGATTATTGCTGTGGAAGGGAAAAGGTTTTATGGTGGATCTGGGGAAATACTGTATATTGTATATATGAATTTTGGTGATCTAAGACTCTTCTGAAGCTGACATTATGTTGGGATTCACTTTACGGGAAGTTTTGGATCACAGAGTGGTTCAACAATGGCAGCGGAGGAATACTGATATGGGATGTTAGTGACAGGATATATATGGTTGACAGGGAGTTATACAGGGCATATGCCCAGGGTATATGGTAATGTCTATATATACTCATAGTGGAAACAATTAAAAACAACAGCTGGGGGGGTACTGGGCTCCTGGCCGGGGGGTCACTGTTGTGGGCCCTGGGAGAACAGCGGCAATCCTCCAGGTGCAACGGCAAGAACCAGGAAGGAAGGAGGGCCCAACAGTGGGCTCTTGATACTAATGGCTACACTTTTGAGCCTATGCACCTGCAATAAGAACAAGGCCTAGAGTAGCATTGTGCCTGGGGGTTTCCTCCTGACAGCCTTCATGTTACTCAAATGTGGCCACTCTCACAGCCAAACTCAGCGTGTAGATGTGATGCATTCCCCCCAGCGTGGGACACGACACCCGGGGATGAGCCTCCCTGGCACCGAGTGATCACTACCACATACCAGCTGAAGAAGCAACTAGAAAATGACCTTGAATTAAAGATTCAATGCGGAACAGCAGAATATACTTATCTACATATAATAACATGACTTCGGGAAGCGGTTTGACCTAATGTAAGGGGGAAATGGAAAGGAGAAATGAGATTATAAGGCTGTGAGTCTCTAAAAGAGAGTCTGGAGGTTGTCAGAAGGAATACCCCTATGTACAACTGAACAGAGTCTAAGAGACAGATAAGGTAGATACAACCCCAGGTATTGGTTCTTTTGAGGGATAAAGAGACCCACGGGTTCTATGGTCATGGCAGAAGGGGTTCACTGCCATGACAGATGGCCCTTCTTTGGAGCTGGTGTTTCTGCGTGATGGAAATGGACTCAGAGGGGATCTCTTTTCACAAGACTTGCATGTTACTTTATTGGAATTGTAGTTGGTGCTGGGTTTAAGATATATGTAGGGGATTTGAATCTCTGGACTGATAATATGACACCCAGGCCCAGAGCCTCAACAGACTTCAGCTCCTACACTTTGACTTATTGGACTTACTCCACTCAGCTAACATGGAGTTGAAGAAGGTCAACCACCACAACATGGAGCCTAGAGTGTCTACAACTAGAAGCGGGAAGAGTGCATCCAGTACCCATGTGGAATCTAAGCCCTCACTTGACATAGGTGTGCAATGGACACAACCAATCCAATGTCCACAGAGAAAAGGTGGAATGGGTGTGGGAACGGTAGCCATGGGGGCTGCTGGGTGTGGGGAACGGGAGGAAGAGATGAGATGTGGAGGCGTTTTCGGGACGTGGAGTTGTCCTGAATAGTGCTTCACGGACAATTACGGGACACTGTAGATCCCCCCAGGGCCCACTGGATGGAACGTGAGAGAGTCTGGGCTATGATGTGGACCATTGACTATGGGGTGCAGTGATGCTCAGAGATGAACTTACCAGGTGCAATGGATGTATCACGATGATGGGAGAGAGTGTTGCTGTGGGGGGAGTGGGGGACGGGGGCGGTGGGGTTGAATGGGACCTCATATATTTTTTAATGTAATTAAAAAATAATAATAATAATAAATAAATATTAAAAAAAATAAAATAAAATAAAATAAAAATAAAAAGTGAGGATTTAAAAAAAATAGGTCTATCAGAAGATGATTGTGAAATGTATTCTCTTTTTGAAAAATTTTAACTGATTTTTTACTTTGTTCCTCCCACACAATGATCTGCATCCATCTTTATTCCTGAAAAAGGGTAGAGCTATACTCAGGGTGTCATTCTTTGTTTAAGCAGGATGACAAGAATTTCTCAGAAATAAGTTACATCCATGACTTCCCATTTTCCTGCATTAGAAAGATGAGTTTTCTTTCCTTGTTTGCCTTGACCCAGGAACCTTGATGCCAGTCACAAACTCTCTAGTTGAGGTGCGGTACTTATGGATGATTTGCCTAAATCTGAAATAAATAGTAAAGAATCCCCAAAAAGAAAATATCACTTTAAAAATGCTAAATAGGAAATGGATGTTGCATACCTCCCTACCACATGGGAGGTTCTGGATTGGGTTCTGGTGCCTCCTAAAGAAGATGAGGAGATGCTGCACCTGCTACAATGAGCTAGATGTCATACCTGCTGCAATGAGTTAGACACTGCTCCTGCTGCAAGAAGGTAGAAACCACACTGCCACAACAGGCAGATGCCTAAATGAGCAGATGCCAGAAGCCAACAGATCCTGAGTCCATGGGAAGTGGATGTGGCTCAGGCCATTGAACACTTGCCTCCCATGTGTGAAGTCCCAGGTTTGGTTCCTGGTGCCTCCTGGGGAAAGCAAGTAAACAAAGAGCAGACAGATGAGAGAATGATCTGGGAGAGGGAGGAAACAATTTAAAAAAAAAGCGCTAAATGAATGGAGTATGCATTCCTAGTGTACATTAAGGATGATTCACCAGCACCAGAGTCAGAGAAGTGGGTGAGAAACAGCTGCTCCAATAGGCAGAGATGAGTCTCCTTTTCATTCTCTATTTTCAGCCTATTTTATTCTTGACTCCCATCCCTTCAACTCAAAACACATTTGCCATCAACTTGTGCTCCTTTCAACACTGCACTAGATGGCTCACTGAAGACCTTAAAATATCTAAGTCTGCCTTAAGTCTAATTTAAGAAGTCACAACTCAAACAAGTCAATATGTTCTCTACAATTGATTTACAGAGCATAGATGCATGAGAATCACATAAAGGGGCAAGTAAAAGATTTTGTTCATGAAATATATACAAGACAGACAAGGATTTTAGGAGAAAACTGCAGGATGGGGAGAAAGAACAGTAGGCAGCATTATGGATTTTGCCTGCTCCAAGTCTGAAAGGAAAAGGGCTGAGGGCCTCCCACTCTTATCACAAGGACTGTGGGTACTGAAGTCTGCCAGGCATTTGCCTCACACTCCACAAATTTTGGAAAAACCTGCAGTAAAGGAGGTGGACACAGGATGCTGGGTCTCTGGGGGAAAGAGATTACTTGCTTGGGATGTGGATCCAGAGGCCCAGCATCCTCTGCTCCCTCAGAAGCTGAACCCCAAGGCAAAGCTGGATTCATGATTGTCTCCCCCAGTGATTATCTAAGAAACCCAGTGAGAAAATGCACAAAAACCTGGGAAACAAACTCCTGGCTCCTGAGAAGGAAACCTCTTCTTGCTGCCATGCTAGGCAGTGTGAAGCCTTGGGGAGAATCATTCCCCTCTTGCAAAGATGACAAGAAGAGGATGCTGTCATTCCTGCCCAATTCTACTTCAAGGAAAAGACAGGGAAGCTCTAACTGGCCTCCTGCAGCTGGAGGCAGGAGAAACAAAGTTGGCAATAGGGTTATGCCTCTCTTCAGCTCCATAGTGGAACTCACTGCCAAGTGTACTTTGAGATTCCTCATCCTGGCACCTTTCCCTTTCATCCAGCTAAAGTCTTGGACCTTCAGAATGTTTGAGGAAAGCAAAGATCAAGGGTAAGTTTGCACCACACCCCTAGACAGGACTGAAATAAGGTCATACTAGGGTTATATGAACATTGACTACTTCTTGAGAAAGTATTTTTTTCAGGCCAACTTTCATTTACTAGATCCTAGGATCCTAAGATCATGGATCCTGAAATAGAAAACAGAAATTGTTCATGGCCCAGTGGTTCCTTGTTCAACAATGCTCTGGCCAGTGAGTAGGGATCCCTAGAGACCAGGCCATTCCTTGTTCTCTGTACTAGAGATGGGGTTATTTGGACAAAAGGACTGGATAATCATACATCTAAATATGGCATTAGCTGTCGGTGGTGTTGGTTCCTCTCCTTGCAGTGAGTGGGCTCTGCTGGGATGGGCCCTGGTGCTATAATTAAATATAAGGACTATGGCACTCCCAAACATTTTGGATAGAATAGCCAGAAACAGCAGCTATGTACAGTGAGGGCACATAGAGAGTTTGAGAGGAATTTTCTTGTCTGTTTTGTCTATTATTATTATTTGAATAATGAAAATATTCTAATAAATGTTCAAGTGATGAATGCACAACCATATGATTATAGCTAATACCTCTGATTGTACACTTTGGTTGAATTGTATGTTCATTTATATGTATCAATATAATTGATTTGTAAAAAAAAAAAAAACAAAGAACTATGGTACCTCCAGACATGGGATTCTCCTTAATGGTTCAGGATCACATACTGACTATAGGGGTGCTCTGACTATAGGGGTCCCATTTTGTGTGGGACCAAGCTTCCAACCTAGGTGTTTGTGGTGCTAGGGGTCCCACTTATTTCTGCTCTCATGTCAAGCTCTGGTTGCTGCTGAAACCCCCAAGATGGAAAGGTACAGGGTAGTGCTGCCAAATGCTGAGCAGCACTGCTAGTTATCAGGCTCTGAGCAGCAGCTCTGTTTATGTGGTTGCACAATCCTTCTTTTTTTTCCTGAAAAGTGGATTTCTTAAATATTAAATGTAATTCTGGAGAACAAATTCTTGCCCCTGGCCAGGATTTGTTCTTGCTTCTAATTGTAGGTAGTAGTTGTTTGCTAATTGACTTTTTAAAAAATTTTTGTAAAGATTTTAGTCTTTGTTATGTGTAGTCACAGAAGATGGATGTAACTTATTTTAGCTCACTGGTCAGTTTTTTTTTTTTTTTTTTCCAAATTCTACTCAATTCAGTTTGTGATTTGACAGATATTTTCTTATATGCTTGGAACTAAAGGGGGTGTGGGTGAGGAAATCTGGTTTGCCTGTTTTGTTTTGTGTTAGAGGACTCCTTCAGATGCTTACACCAGGCCGTTTACTGCTCTGACTTAGCCTTCACATACTGCTTAGGTGGAGCCTAATCAGCCAGAGGTGAATATTGATGGTTTTCTCAGGACTTTCTCAGCATGCCTTAGTGATCTTGATTCTCAGATATATACAGGAGCTTATTTTTAAACAAATCAATTTTATTGGTATGTACTTATAAAGCAGAAATCCATCCAAAGTGTACAATCAATGGTATTCAATGTAAACATATATTTGTGCCTTCATCATATCAGTCTTTCTTAGAGCTCTTTCATTATTTCAATAATAATAATAAACAAAAAACAAACAAGACTCTTTACCTCTCAATCTCTCTATGCTTCTCTTGCTATACATAGCTATTATTTTTCCTTCTTGATATTTAATAGTATATTTGTTATGTACATTTTTAAAAGGGTCTTCTATATACAATATCAACCATATCCCCTGCTGTACATAGCTGCTATTATTTTTCTTCTTTCTATTTGATAGTTTATTTGTATTTATATTTTTGAAAACAGTTTTCTGTAGGTAATATCACACATATCATAATAAGAGGTGATATTGTGAGGTTTTGCTGTCATGTACAATACCATGTTACACTTTTTAGCTTTCCTTCTAGTAATATACATGACCTTGGACTTTCCCTTTCAATCACATCAAATAGCAATGCTAGTTACAAACACCGTGTACTTCCCCTGTTTCTATTCATTTCCAAATATTTACAAAGAACTTTCTTATCAGTACTTCACAGATTATACCTCAGCTTTGCATTTTCTACCCTCCTATTTTCTGGTGACCTATATTCTAATTATTAACTCCATGAGTTTATAGAAAAATATCTAGTTCATAATAGCACAGTCATACAGTATTTGTCCTTTTGTGTCTGGCTTACTTCACTCAACAAAATGTCCTAGATTTCTTCTTACTGTAACATATATTCCATCGTGTGTACCCACCACAATGAGTGTATATATGGGAGCTTTACAAAGCCCTGATGACACCATGCATCTCTTCCACAGAGTCTTTTTTTCTTCCCATGCTTTTTGTCTCACAGACAGCTATGTGTACTATATTTGCCTTTATATGCTTTCAACTAATGTGATTTGGGAGGCTTTCCAAGTCTGAGACAGTTCCAAGACAGGGAAAAGAAAGGGAACACTCTGAGGTATTCCTTCAGGGAGCCTTTAGATAGATAAAGGTACAACTGCATTTCTTTGAGACAACTTCCCTATTTCTTCCTCTGACATCAGCAAGCCATCTTCGTAATTTGGGCCACAGTCGCCACAGCTTCTGTTGAACTAAGGCATGGGGATGGTAAGTGCATAGTTAAAATGCCACAATACTCTCTTACTGAATTTTAGCTGCTTCTTTCTTCATTATGGATTCTTTTGGCTTTAAGTTTTGATTAGATTCTAGAGCTGTGAAAAGTTATTCTGACTGTAGTTTCCAGCATAATCAGTGCTATAGCAAAGGGAAGTTTAAGGTTTCCTACTATGCCATTTTTTGTGACAATACCTGCTCTTGATAATTTATATTTTCAATCAAATTATTTACTTGAAATAAGTCATCATGCTTTTAGCCACATATATGGCTACTCCAGCAATTGTATAATATTCATTGAAGGGTTGGGCTGCAATTTCTTGGTTTTTACTTGTGCTTGCAATATTAGTATCTTCAAACTTTGGCATTTTTCAAGACACCAACAGACACTTCTATTCTGTGAAAGTTAAATCTATTTTTGGATGTACTTCATATTGTTATACATGCACTAGTTGATAGACATTTGTATTTTTTTTCCCAATTTTAGCTTCCGTGAGCTTGTGCTATAATTCATTACATAAACATGATTTCATGTTTCTTGAAGAGATTTCTAAGAGTAAAATTAGCAAGAATTATGGTAAGTTTATATTTTTAAGAAACTGTCAAAAATGTTTCCCAATGTAGCAGCATCATTTGCATTCTCAAAGAAATATGTGAGGGTTCCAGTTTTTTCCCATCTTTAACACTTGGTGTTATGTTCTTGATTTAAACCATTCTAGGTATGTATATGATAAATCATAGCAGATTTTAATTTGTATTTCCTTAGCTATGAAAAGCATTGAATGTTTCTTCTTTGTTGAATATCTATTCACGTTTCTCATTTTTAAGTGTTGTTTCTCTTCTTATTATTGAGTTTTAGAAGTACTTTATATGTTCTGTATACAAGTCCGTTTTCTGGCATATTATTTCAAATATTTTCTGTCAGTATGTGGGTTGTCTATTTATTTTAATGAATTGTAGACCTAATGTAAGACCTACAATGATAAAATGACTAGATGAAAATATGGGAGAAAATCTTTGTAACCTTGTTATCCAAAGAGTCTTAGATGTGACTCCAAAAACACAAATCATAAAGAAAAAAATAAATTATTGAACATCATTAAAATTAAACATTTTTGTGCCTCAAAAGACACCATGATAGATATGCTCCAAAACTGGATTGTGGTGGCAAGGAATCAATGCAATAAATATACTTGTTATTTAGAACGATAGTGGCCTGAGGACAATGCTATGTATTAAATTTGCAGTTATTTGTTTAACCATGACTAAATGAGGATTCTGTGAGAGATGGAGTGTCCTTGGTGGAAGCTCCTGGGAGTGATATGTTAATGCAGGAAGATTTAATTTTGTTTAAGATGCTTATCTATGTACGGGTTTATTTTATTGATAAATGTTAAGAAAAACAATAAGGAGGAGATTACTATTATTTAATATAATAACATCTAACATTAAAAGTAAAACCTATTTCTAAAATTCACTCTAAATCTATCAAACTAAAAACCAAACATTCACTAAACTGGCTGATTAGAAAACGGGTATAAGGGGTTGACTTCTGAGACATCTGCATTTCTTTTTTATTATGTCTTCTTTCAGTCTCCAAATACCAGTTCAGCTGAGGCTCAGGCTGAGACCTTCAGGTCATGCATCATCTTTGTAGCTGTCAATACCAAGATTTACAAGAAAACACAAGTTCTGGAGTCTGGGGAGGAGGAAGCTGTACATGGTGACTTTACAGGCATCTACAGCCCTCTTCTGCACAAAAGCCATTGAAAGGATGGCTGAATAGCCTAAGACCTTATACGAAAAGTGTTTCTCTCCCCTGGAGAGGTTCTCAGGACAACCTTCATTTTCTGTGTCTATTTTTACCAGCTAGTTCTTATTTCTATTTGCATGTTCACATAAAACAGCAGCTATCCTAGTGGGGACCACTAGGATTCAGCTTTGCTGAATTTCTTAAAGTGCCAAAAAAAAAAAAAAGTAAAAAAACAGTGGATTCCATATGTACTTTTTTCTCTTCCCCTCTTCTTACCTGATCCAAATTTCCTCTTCTTTCTCTTCATCTCTTTTTATTTCTCAAATCTCTTTTCTTGAACCTACTGGAACCACACTTGTTCTGGAAGAGTGCTGAGAGCTGGGGGAGGGAGGGAAGAAAAGATTTAAGCCTGAGAAATGTTCAAGGGAGTGACTTGAGTAGAGTTTGGGGGTAGGGCAGATCTGTCTCATTGGTGCTGCGGGTTCTGAGAGGAGAAGGGACATCCCAGCCCTGTGGTCCAGAGACTCTATGTCTGGCCTGGCTCATTCCAGGAGACCGGGTCAGCAGCAGGAGTGTGAGAGCCAGTGTGTAAAACAAGCCAATCAGTAGCCCCATCACACAAGTCTTCCAGAAACCCTGCCAGGCCTTGGAAAGTGTTGAGGGGCAGCTGGACAGCAATCTCTCTCAAATGGAAACAAATTTAGGTTTTATTCCTAATCATGGAATTTTGGATTTGGATGAAGAGTGGAGACTAGAAGTTTGTTCTCAGATATACATTCCACTCTACCTCCCCAGGACACACACTCCCACGCCATCCCCTGCCCTCACATTCACAGCATCCCACACAGACTTGCACATAGACACTCCCCAGTTCCTGTACACAGAATCCATGCCACCTTAAGAGAACACTGATGCTTATAAAAACTGTAGTACTTTACCTGGAAAATCACTTTCTTAACCATATACCAATTCCCCTTTCTACCAGGAGATGGAACTAGAATGGCTATCCAAATCCAGAAAGAATGATCTGAATTTTCTCATGAAGATTTTTCCTTAACAAGTGAGCGATTCCAGAATATGTATTTCTTACTCTCAGTGGCATGCACAATTATAGAAATTAAAACACTCTGAGGATCATATCATGTTACATAGTTCAGGAACTTTTTCTCCTGGTAACTTTAGAAAAACAGATGGGAAACAGTGGTCGAGTCAAAGGCCACATACGCAAGTGTAAGGACATCTGTGGAAAGGAACATACTATTCTTTTATACATTTATCTCTCAAGTCCATTTTTCTTTGTGATTACAAAATTCTTAATTAATGGAAGGAAAATTGCTCCTGAGGAAAGACCCCTACCATGTAGTTTTTAATCTGTTGCTGCCTTTTATGGATGCCCTCTTGATGCATGGGTCAGTTTGAAGATGTCCCCAATTTACAATTTCTTCTCATAGGAAATTGTGTATCTCAAATAAAATGTACATGATTAGATATCTTATGTGAAGTCAAGAGAAAGAGAAACCAAAAAGATAAATATTATATCTTAGAAAAAGAATAGCGACCTCACCTCAGCATTAGATGGGGTTGCCTCATCTTCTTGATCATTCAGAAGCTCCACCATCCTTTGCTCCTTGGAGCTAAGAGGATATACAGTATCTGTAAGCATTTTGGTGTTTTATCCATCAGTTATTGAAGGGGTATTATGGCTTTGGACAAGAGGGTAGAGTGTTTGGAGTTTGTGAATTAACAAAGACAATATGAGCTGCAAGGCCACCATTTTTACTGTTAGAATAGCAGAAAGATTATCAGGAAAGAAATGCAAATCAAAGTGTTTGACTCTGTAGTTAATGGCAACCTAAAGTAATATATAATAATCAGTCTAAAAAATGGCATTAAAATACATGCTATGATACAATGACAAGGTCCCATTGTGCCTTATGCTTGTTCTGTGTCTCACCTAAGTTCCCCAAATTGCCAGTGTCGTCTTGACATCTTCCAGATTATTTCAATCTCTATGGATCCACATATGCTGACACTGCATTTACCATAAGTTTTATATGAATTTGCACTTGATAAAAAGCAACCATTTTGGTGGACTGGATTCAATCCTAAGCAACACATTCTATTGCAATTTTACACTATTATTTTTTGGTTAAGACAATTGATTATTTGAAAATTATTTCAAAATTTGAAAATATTGAAATCTTACCATTTAAAAATCACCATTATTAATGTTATATTTTTCCTTCGTTTTTCTTTTTCTATAGTGTGTGTATTCATTGAGTGATTGTTCAATATCATAGAAACCAATCAACAGTGGGTCAGTCATCACGGAGGGGAGGCACAGCTTGGGTACAGATGCTCTCAAAAAGCATTGCACACTATAGGCTCCATGGTATGGAATAGAGGAGAGTATGGGCCATGATGTGAACCAATGTATATGAGGTGCAGAGGTGCCCAAAGATGTACTTACCAAATCCAATGGATGTGTCATGATGATGGGAACGAGTGTTGTTAGGGGGGGGGGAGAGGGGGGGTGGGGGGGTGGGGTTGAATGGGACCTCACATATATATTTTTAATGTAATATTATTACAAAGTCAATAAAAAATAAAAAAATTAAAAAAAAAAAAAAAAGCATTGCACAAAGGTTGTTGGATACCTGAGTGAGGATCAAGTGATATTTGAGTTCTATTTGTTAATATCCTTGAAGTGTGTCTTTCACAGGATTTGAGCATCATTCAGGTTCCTGGTGATAACGTTGTCAAATACACTAAAATGTCTTTCCAGTGCTTTGGGCAGGCTACTGAGGGTTGATCTTATGCCTGACAAAGTTGATCAAGTTGATCTATGTGATGTCTCACAACTCTCAGAATCTTGAGCTGACCAGAAGCATGTGGGCTTTCTATGAGCTTTTCACACTAATAAGGATGACAGATTCTGTAGTAATCTGCACAGCTAGCTGTCCTAGGCCTTGTGGTCACTGAGGCTACCTTATACTGATGGCCACTTTTGTTCTTTCTGTAGGCCCAGGTAATTCCTGTGTAGTCACATACACAGATACTGGAGCTCCCTGGCATGGTGTCTAATGATGCCATGGCTGAATGTATAAGGGCAAGAATTTAGTCAGAGCTCCAGCATTGGGGTACCATGCCTGTGTTACATTGAGGCCCTTCCACTTAGGAGCTTGAAAGCTTGGGCTGTTCATCACTGCATCTCAGCCTCTCCATTTGTGTTGTGGGGATAGTAAGCAATACTTGAGTTCAGTTGTGGTGAGGGTTGAACAAATTAATGTATGTAAAGTGTGTGTAGAGATGGGATTTTTTTTTTGTGGAAGTAGACCTTGGCAATTGTCCTGTGTGGACTGGACATATCACCTGGGAAATGCACATACTCGCACACATTCACAATCGCACCGCGTGTGGATACGCTAAAATTCCAAGCAAACAAACCCATTCCACTTACAAGGAAGAGAGCTACAAAGACTTTAGAGCATGTTCATAGCTCTTTACCTGGAAAATCAGTTTCTTTAACCCCATCCAAAATCCTCATTCCCATCAGGAAGCAGGGACAAGGATGGCTTTCCAGACTAAAACAGAATGCACTAGATTTGAAATCATCTATTTTTTTCCCTCGAAACTGAGCTATTCAATAATACATACTGCTTTTGAATGCTCTTGAGGCCACCTGCAATTACATAAAAGGAACTCTGTGAGAGTTCAAGCTGTGTAGTGTTTGCTCAGTTCTTGATGATTTTAGAAAACCAGGTGGGAAATAGTGGTCAAGTGAAAGACCCTAAGAATAAGTGTAGAGGATACCTGGAGGAAATGCATGAGATTTCCTGTCCACTTGGTGGCAGTTGCAAAAATCTTATTACAAGATGGAAAATTGCTTCTGAGGAAGAGGCTTACTACCATACAATTTTTAAGTTGAGGCTGCCTCTTATTATCAGATAATTATTATTATGAGGCCCATCTACAACATTTCTCCTCTCAAAAAATGGTAGCTAACACCTATAATGTACATGGTCATGGTTTCCTATTTATACTTAATTGAAAATGAATCCAAGAAAGGAAAATATCTATCTTAGAGAAAAACAGGTGACTTTATCTTGGCATTAGATACAGCCTCCTCATCTACTCTGTCACTCAGAAGCTCCTCTAAAATGTCCTCCAAGGGAGCTAAGGGACACAAAAACTTCAGTAAATTGGGAGTGCAGTTCACATATTACTCAGGGAACTTTACTTGACTTGGACAAAGGGCTAGAGTGTATGGAAGTTAGTTAACAGCCATGGACTGAGGTGATACTGAACCTTCCTTCATGGAAGAAAGAAACCAAGAAGATGAGTGGGAAAGAAATAATAGACTTTTTGGTTCTGTAGATAAAGACAATTCATGTTAATGTAAAATTGTCAGCAGATGACATTGTGGAGGTGTGCTACACAAAGAATCAATAAGAGAGTCTCATTACGACTCCTGCCCATTTCTGAAGCCCAGCTATACTGCCAGTATCTTTTCAAGTTCACATATTTTAGTTATTAAAACAGCTCTTAAAATAAGAAAAAAAAATTGAATACATTCCTTCATTATTTAGAGAGTGCAATTTATTTGCACTAAAACTTACATATTCTATCAAGTAAAGTGGCCCTTGTTACATGAAAAATACAAAATTGTCATTACATCTATCAGCAGTGTGATAGTCATTCTTTAATAATATACCATAAGGCTTTGTAGCCATATAATATGAAATTAGAATCATCGTCATGTTGCCCCAGAGGCAGTATCCCCTTGTATAGCACTCTTGATCACGCTTCTAATCTTTATCTGACTTCTCTTGAAGCCTAAGCTGCCTGTGAATAACAGTCATAGCTACCTTGGTTGGTTTAAGGATCATAAGTTATAAATGAGGAATACCCAGAACAATTGCCTTTTAGATGTAAGTGCAATCTAAACGTACAATGCCTTGAATATAGCTTTCTAAATCATTGGAACTTCAAAGGTTATTTATTTGTTTGTTTTTTCTTTGCTTGCTTTTTGCCTATGGATTCCCAATTTCATATATAGAGCAATGAACAAGGAGATGATGATGTAGGAAGACCATCCCAAGGAAAAGAAAGAGTCTACTGCTGCAAGCAAGATAGTCCCATTCATCTGCCCCATGGGATCTAAATGCCCTCTCAATTAGAGACAGAGTGGGTGTCACCATCCCAGAATCCTCAGGATTGGGGAATGAACAATGGATTAGAGTAGACTTACTGTTATTCTACTATAGACATATTGTTATTCTAGCCAGTAGCTTTTTTATATCACCCAAGACCATTTCTTCTGACATTGTCTTTCTCATGTGTTATACAGGATTTTTTTAAAAAATTATTGATGAGTAAATTCTGGGAAAATGGCACCAAGTACATAGGCAGAGCCTGTCCCTCTCTCTCACACACACACAAACATAGAGAAGACAGGGACCTGTCTAAAGGAGCTCCCTTGGATGTATATAGAATGGGAAGATCTCTGAATCAACTAGGAGAATATTGGGAAGATAAGCCAAAGGAAAACCATGAGTTTGCTTGCCCCTCTGGCTGGAAACTACACATCCACTCTGCCCTCAAAACAATTAGCCTTGCTGTAGCCCCTAGCTCACTTCTTCCAATGGAGTTGGAGGAGGCATTCCCTTAGAGGAAGAGGGATCTGGGAGGGTAGACAGTGGTTTCTTTGCCCCGAGTTTAGCCAGCTGAGACCCCTTTGAATCTCAGAAGGGACCCTAATCCAATGGGGAGAAGGGAGGGAGGATCTGCTCAGGCAGGCTGTCATAAATAGCAGAAAGTGAAAGAGAGGAACTAGATTAAGGAGGGGCCCATGACAGGAGGCTATTCAATAGGACCCTAGCAAATTGTAGAAGTCTAAAACACCTGGGGGAAAGAGGGGAGATAGATTTCTGAATGCTAATTAATTTAAGGAGATAGTTTAGCTCAGAGGAGGAATTATTTCCTTGTGTATGTGTGATCCCTGGTTCAATTCCTGGGTTTCTTAAGAGAAGTGACCCAGAGGGAGATTCACTGGGTTATCAGGCATCCAGCTGATACCTTATGACAAGAACCATATAGATATTATTTTTGCTTTAAGTTTTCTTGCATCTGTTATTTTTTTAAAGGTTTCCCTTTTTTCCTTCCTTATTTTTCTCACTAAAACCCAGTACTTCACCTGCAGAGGGGAGGCTTCAGGAAAATATATTGATGAACACCTGAGACTGAGAAGATACTTAGATCCTCAGAAGGAAGATGATTTTTCCTTGTTTTGTTTTTTTTTTTTTTTTTTTAGTTGCTGCTGTTTTCTTTCTTGCCTGTTGTGTCTCCCCTTTCTTTGTTTCCTTTTTTTCCTGTACAGATTTTTCTACCTACATTATCACTTTTATCTCCTTCTTTTATCTATCTTCTGTTTTCTGTTGTTTTCCTTCCATTCTACCTCTTTCTGTTTGACCTTCAATTTTTCTTGTTTTTATTTCTCTTTTCAAATCTTTTTTTTAACGTTTTTTCTTTTTTCCCTCCTCTCTTCCCATCATTCTGGTCTTTTCATTCATTCTATAGATTTTTTCTATATTTCGTTTCTTTTTCATTGTTTCTATTCTACTTTTTAATTCTTATTCCACTGTATTTCTTACTCCTGTTACTTATTTTCCTAGGTCTTGAACAATTCTTCTTCTAAAAGGAAGTAAAGAAAAATGAAGTGTCGAATTGAAATCTTACCACACACACAAATTCAACAACAAATAAAGCCAGTAGAAAGAGAAGCTAATCAAACAAATAAACCCATCAAGGTAAACAGATGTCAAGACACCAACAAAAATTATAAGCTGTACTAAGAAACTGGAAGACATTGTATAGTCTAATGAACAAATTAAGAAAGAGGAGGAGATGCAAAAATGGAACAGAGGTGTACAAACAAAAATCATGAATCAATTTAATGAAGTGAAAGGAAAGATTAGGAATATAAGGATGATACTGGGAGAGCATACTGAAGAAATTGTAAACATGCATAGAACATAACAAATATGATTATAATGAATGGCACAATGCAAGAGATCCAAAATACATTGGAAGCACATAACAGCAGATTTGAGCAGATAGAGGAATCATTAATATTGAAGACATTACAGCTAAACTCAGACACAGTAGAACAGATAGATAAAAAGATGGAAAAAATTCAGCAGGGACTTAGGGATTTGAATGAAAATGCAAAATTTACAGGCACACACATTATAAATATCCTGGAAGGAGAAGAAAAAGAAATGGGGCATAAGGAATGTTGGAGGAAATAATGGATAAAAATGTCCTAACTCTATTGAGGGATATGGATGTACATGTCTAGAAAGTGCAGCCCATCACAAACACTATATATACAAACTTGCCTACCCCAAGACATATTCTCATCAAATTGTCCGATGTTCAAGACAAAGAAAAAATACTAAAAGAGAAAAAAGAGCCATCATATACAAGGGATGCTCAATAAATTTAAGTGCTAACTTCTCATGTGAAACCATGGAAACAATAAGGCAGTGTATGATACAGTTAAGGTGCTAAAAGGAAAAACTTCCAGCAAAGAATACTCCATCCAGTAAAGCTGGCATTAAGCAATGAGGGAGTGTTCAAGATATTCATGGATAAACAGAAATAAAGAGAACTTGTCAATAAGAACCTGCCTTCAAGAAATACTAATGAGAGTTCTGTAGGTTGAAAGGAAGAAAAAAAGGAAATTGTTGGAGAAGAGTGTAAGAACTGAAAAAGATAAAAAAGAGAAATAAAAACAAATGGCCTATATAAACCTAAAGGAAATATGGTTAATGTAACTAATACCTGGACAGTAATAACAATGAACATTAATGGGTTAAATTCTCCAATCAAGAGACACAGAATGCAGAATGTATAAGGAAATATGACCCATCTATAGTCTGTCTACAAGAAACCCCCTTAGACTCAGGAATGCAAGGAGGCTAAAAGTGAATGGCTTGAATACAAGTTTACATGCAAACAATAACCAAAAAAAGGTATCAGTAGCTATATTAATATCTCACAAAGGAGATTTTAAATGTAAAGTTATTGTAAGAGACAAAGAAGTCCTCTGTATATTGATAAAAGGGTTAATCTATCAAGAAGAAAGCACAATCATAAACATTTATGCACCTAACCAGGGTGCCTTAAATTACATGAGGCAAACATTGAAAAAACTAAGTAGAGAAATAGATGTTTCTACAATTATGATGGGGAATTTTAATACACCATTTTCACAATTAGAACATTTTGAAAGAGAATCAGTAAAGAAACAAAGACTTTGAATAATATATAAGAGGATCTGGACCTAATGAATATATACACAATAGTACTTTGAAGAGCAGGATACATTTTTCTCAAGTACATCTGGATCATTCTCCAGGGCAGACCACATTCTAGGCCGCAGCATAGTTCTCAATGAATATAGAAAGGTTGAAATTACACAGATAATTTCTCTGACCACCATGGAATGAAGCTGAAAATCAGTATGGGGAAGAGAAACTGATTAAGCACAAAGATATGAAATTTAAACAGCACACTCTTAGACAATCAGTGGAGAAAGGAGGAAATGCAAAAGAAATCAGTATCTTGAAATGAATGAAAATAACAACACAATGTATGAAAGCCTATGGGATGCTGCAAAAGCTCTATGAAGAGGGAAATTTATACCATAAATTTCTATATTAAAAAAGAAGAAAAAGCTAAAACAAAGAGCTAATTGCACACCTGGAGGAAAGAGAAAAAGTACCACAAATTACCACCAAAGGCAGTAGAAAGAAGAAAATAACAAAGATTAGAGCAGAGCTAAATGAAATTGAAATTAATAAAGTATTAGAAAAAATTAAACCAAAATCTGGTTATTTGAGAAATGAATGAAATTGACAAACCCTTAGCTTGACTGACAAAGCAAAAAAGAGAGAAGATGCAAATAAAGAAAAAAAATTGAGGAAAAGGATATCATCACTGACCCCACTGAAATAGATTATCCTAAGAGGATACTTGAAAAATTGCCTTCCAACAAGATGGATAGTTTAGAGGAAATGGACAAATTCCTAGAAACAGACAAGCAGCTTACACTGATGAGAGAAGACACTGGTGAACTCAACAGACCAATCATAAGAAATGAGATTGAATTAGTCATAAAATATCTCCCAGCTAAGAAGTATCCAGGACCAGATGGCTTTTCAGGTGAATTCTACCAAACATTTTAAAAATAACTAACACCAATCCTGCTTAAAACCTCCCCAAAAAATAGAAGTGGGGGGAACATTGTCTAACTCATTCTACAATGCAAACATGACCCTAACACCAAAGTCAAGCAAAGAAGTCACAAGAAAGGAAAAATCTAGAGCAATCTCTCTGATGTAACTAGATGCTAAAATCCTCAACAAAACACTTGCTAATTTTATCCTCAAAGCCACATCAAATGAACTGTATACCCTGAGCAAGTTGGTTTCATTCCTGGTTGCAGTAGTGGTTCAACATAAAATCATTCAGTGTAATGCATCACATATAGTGATCCTATAGATGAAACAAAACCTTTCAACAAAATACAGCACCCTTTCCTGATATAAACAATTCAATAGATAGGAATAGAAGGAAACATCCCAACAAGATAAATGGTATATATGAAAAGACCACAGCTAACATCATATTCAGTGAAGAAATCCTAAAAGTTTCCATCTAAGATCTTAAAAAGAGAAGGATGACCACTATCACCACTCTTATTTAACATTGTGTTGGAAGTACTTGCTTGAGAACTTAGGCAAGGTAAGGATATAAAAGTCATCCAAATTGGAAAAGAAGAATTAAAAATTTCACTATTTGCAGACCACACAATCCTATACCTCCAAAGCACTGAGATTTCTGCAACAAATTTTCTAGACTTATAAATCAATTCAGTAAAGTGGCAAGTTATGAGCTCAATGTGCAAAAATCAGTAGCATTTCTGTACATCAATAATGAGCAGCCTAAGGAGGATATAAAACAATCCAATTTAAAGTAGCAAATAAGATAATGAAATACCTACAAATAATAATAACTAAAGATGGAAATGGCTTGTATGCAGAAATCAACACAACACTTAAAAGAAATCAAAGAAGACCTAAGTAAATGGCAGAATATTCCTTGTTCATGGATAGGAAGATTAAACCTCATTAAGAATCTATCCTAAACAAACTGGTTTACAGATTTAGTGCAATTCAAGAAAAATTACCACAGCATTTTTTACTGAATTGGAAAAACTATGAATTTTATTTGCAACTGAAAGTGGCCAAGAATAGACAAAGACATATTGAAAAAGAAAAAATGAAATTGAAGAAATCACATTACCTGATTGTAAAACATAATACAAACCTGCAGTGATCAAAACTACATGCTATTGGCACGAGTATAAACATCCTTATCAATAGACCTGAATTGAGAGTTCTGACATAGATCCTAGCATATACATCCAAGTGATATTCAACAAGTCCATCAAGCCCATCCAACTGGGAGAAAATGGCCTCTTCAACAAATGATGGTTGGCGAACAGGATAGCCATATCAAAAGAATGAAAGAAAAATGTCATTTCACACCTTACACAAAAATTACTTCAAGATGGATCAAAGATCTAAATGTAAAAGTCAAGACCATAAATATCTGGAAAAGTAATGTAGGGAAGCATCTACAGTTTCTTGTATTAGGAAATGGTTCCATGAACTTTGCATCCAAAGCACAGGCAATGAAAGAAAAAATATATAAATGGGACCTCCTCAAAATTAAACACTTTTGCACCTCAAAGAAGTTCATCAAGAAAGTCTAAAGGCAGCCTACTCAATGGGAGAAAATATTCAGTAGCCATACATACAATAAGGGCCTAACATCCAGCATATATAAAGAAATCCTACACCACAAAAGTAAAAAGATAAACAACCCATTTAAAAATGGGCAAGTGATTTGAACAGATGCTTCTCCAAAGAAGAAATAAAAATTGCTAAAAATCGCAAGAATAAATGATCAACATCACTAGGTATATAGGAAATGCAAATCGAACTACAACAAGATATCATCTTACACCCACTATACAGGCAGCTATTAAAAAACAATTGTTGGAGAGAATGTGAAGGAATGAGAACACTTATCCACTGCTGGTGGGAATGTAGATTGTTGCAGCCATTATGGAGGACAGAGTGTTGGTTCCTCTGGAAACTAAATAAAGAACTGCCATATGATCCAGGAATCTCACTGCTGAGTATATACCTAGAAGATTTGAAAACAAGGACATGAATAGATATATTCATAGCAATGTTCACAACAGCATTATTCACTAATACCAAAGGTTGGGATCAACCCAAATGTCCATCAACAGATGAATGGATAAACAAATTGTGTATGTACATACAATGGACTATTACTCAGCTCTAAAAAGGAAAGCAGTATTAACACAGAGGATAACATGGATGAATCTTGAAGACCTTATGTTGAGAGAAGCAAGCCAGGCACTGAAGGACAAATATTACATGATTTCACTGCTAAAATTTAAGCAAATTGACCAGACTTGCAAAGCTAGAGTTTGGAAGAGAGGTTTACAAGAGACAGAAAGTTTTCAGAATATTGTCTGCCAATGCCCATATGGAGAAAATATATGATAAGGGGAAAGTGTGTAGTTGTACAATGGAAGGTCATGATAGTGGTGCAGTGATGCTATTGGGGTGGACAGTGTTGGTTTTTGAGGGGGGTAGTGTGGGGAGAGTGGGTTGGACTGTCCATGGAACTTAAGGGGGATTGGGGGAGGAAGTGGGTTAGCTCTGGGTATTTGAAGGTATGTGGCTAAAACTACAATGTTGAGAGTGTTAGTTTGTCTGTTTCAAGGGAGGGTTACTTGTTTAGAGTGTTGGATGTTGGGAGCATTAGGGACAGGGCACTCCTGCATCAGGCTTCTAGGAGAGTGTGTGCGTGTTCATCTTGTCATTTTTGTATCAGTGGGTGGAGACCCACATATTGAGAGAGAAGGTGTTGAACTCCCTTCCTGGTGAGCCCTAATATGTCCTCAGGTGGAGAGACTAGAGTCTCTCAAAAGCTTAGGTAGTGCCTAATAGCATAGGGGAGCACAGGTGAGTATGTCAAGACCTCAATGCTGTTGCAAGTGAGATCTTGTTCTTCAAGGAGTGGTGCTTGATGGTTTCCATGGGTTCCAAGAGGAGAGGGAGGGAAGAATAGAATAGATGGAACATAGGGCATTTGGGGGGCAATGGAAGTGTTCTACATCTTGCAATGACGGGTACAGACCAGGTTAAATTCCACAAAATTTATAAAAGTTTACAGTACAAAATGTAAATAATAATGTAAATCATTGACCATGGTTAGTAGCAATGTTTCAA
This sequence comes from Dasypus novemcinctus, assembly GCF_030445035.2. Lineage (NCBI taxonomy): Eukaryota > Metazoa > Chordata > Mammalia > Cingulata > Dasypodidae > Dasypus > Dasypus novemcinctus. The sequence goes on along the minus strand of NC_080691.1, from coordinate 54,941,600 downwards.
TATTTGTACATCAATTGTAACAAATGTACTATCCACATATAAAATGTTATTAATAAAGGAAAGGGGAAAAGGGGGAGGATGTTGGGTATATGGGAATCTACTATAATCTGTATGTGACTTTTCTGTAACCTAAAGTATCTTTGAAGACCAAGTGAAAACATTGTGATAATGGGGGAATAAATGGAAGAAAATGTCACTGCACATACAGAATAACATATCATACAGTGATGAAAAAAGTCATTTTTAAAAATTTTTTATTTTTTAATCCAAAATTAAAAAATTTTTGTATGTTAATTTTAAAACTATCATTATGATTTCACTTTCTTAGTAATTGTATTCAGTTATTTGTTGGCTTCTTTTTGGAGAAATTTTGGATCACAAAAGTGTTTAGTGTGTGGCTGGGGATTATCATAGTTATGAGGTGCCAGATGGGGGATGTATGGGAGAAGGTTCACATGGAACATACCTATTTGGCATATGAATGTGTTCAAGTTTCATGGGGCATTGTCACAGGGAGTGGAGATTAAAACAATAACCAAAGGAGTATCAAATTCCCATCCTGGGAGCTCTTCCAAATTCTCTAATGGGATAGCAAGAATCCTGAATACAGGGGCAATGACTAGTAAAAAAGCATGGACAATTGATGGGCCCTTGATAGTGGTACCTGTACTTATGAACCTTTGCTTTTGAAATTGAAATTTAGGCTAGGATTATCATTGTTATGAGGTGCCTAGGAGCTACCTGCTGAGACCCATCTTTTTGTTCAAATGTGACCTATTTCTAAACTGAACTCAGCATATAACTGCATTAAACTCCCCGCCAGGGTGGGGCATGACTCCCAGATTGAGCCTCCCAGGCACTGAGGGATTACTTCCAAGCACCAACAAGGCAAAAGGCCTTGGGCAAAAGGGGGAAAAAGTTAAAAAATGAGTATATATGTTGAGATTTCAAAGTGAGTCAGGACGTCATTACAGAGGTTATACTTGTGAACATATCAACAAGATCTCTTTGACTACCAAAGTAACTGTTACTTCACATAGTGGAGATATCCAGACATTATAGGCAGGGCTGAAGGCTCAGGAGTTTTCACCCTACCAATGGGCCCTAGGGAATTTATGCTCACCAGTGTAATATAGTTGTACTCAGTTTTGGTTTCCCTACCCATGGCTCTTCTACCCCTTCTATTTGAATCTATAGTTAGTGCTATAATTGATAGGTTTATGTCTAAGAGAGTTAAATCTTTGGGCTGTGCATTTGCCAGCTGGGTCCTAAATATCAACAGAGTTATAACACTTACTCTCCATTGTACTCACGAAGGACAACTAACAAGGAGAGGATAATGGACAATGAACATACCAAAGAATAGAGAGTTTGCAATTGCAAACAATATAGTACCATCCATCTGACCCATGGGCTCTAGGCTTCCTGTCAATTAGAGTTGGAGTTGGCATTACAGTGCCAGAATACCCAGGATTGGGGGATGAATGATGGGCTAGTGTAGATTTACTGGCATTCTAATATAGACATCATGATTCTAGCAATGGAAGAAATTTTATCATTTATGTGGAGATAGTGGCCATTGGAGGTTCTGAGGGAAGAGAGAGGGAAAAAACGTGTAATGTGGGGACATTTTCAGGACTTGGGAATTATCTTGAATGACTTGCAGTGACAGATACAAGCTACTATATAGTTTGTCATAACTTACAAAAATGGATGGGAGAGAGTGTGAACTACAATGTAAACTATAATCCATGATTTGTGGAAATGCTCCAAAATGGGCAGCAGACTTGGCTCAGTGGTTAGGGCACCCATCTACCACATGGGAGGTCCATGGTTCAAATCCTGGGCTCCTTGACCTGTGTGGAGCTGGTCCATGTACAGTGCTGATGTGCACAAGGAGTGCCATGCCACATAGGGGTGTCCCCCACGTAGGGGAGCTTCCCACGCAAGGAGTGTGCCCCATAAGGAGAGCCACCCAGCATGAAAGAAAGTGCAGCTTGCCCAGGAATGGTGCCACACACACGGAGAACTGACACAACAAGATGACGCAACAAAAAGAAACACAGATTCCATGCCACTGACAACAACAGAAGCGGACAAAGAAGATACAGCAAATAGACACAGAGAACAGACAACCGGGGTGGGGAGGGGAGGGGAGAGAAATAAATGAATAAATAAATCTTAAAAAAAAAGTAATGCTCCAAAATGTTTTCATCAATTGTAACACATGTATCACACTAATGAAGGGTATTAATTAATGTGAGAAAATGTGGGAGGAGTTGGGGGCGTACATTTATGAATCTAAGCATCTTTAAAAAAATAAATCATGAAATAAAATAGTGCTATTAACATAAATGGGAAAGTAATACATAACCTACAACTAAATAATTTATAGCCATATTGTGTATGGGAAGTTTAGTATTTAGATTCTATTTAAACAAAATATATTTTTAATTCTATTAGTCAAGTGGGGAATAGATAGGTGTAGCAGTTTGATATCATTGATGAATTCCAAAAAGAAATATTGGATTATGTTTGTAAACTGGACTTTTCCTCTGGGTACATTAGATTATATTGGATTCAGAGGTTTACTTATTTAAATAATGATTAAAACTTGACTGGACCATGTCAGTAGGATATTGCATCCTTGCCCCCTTGGTGGGTGGGGACTCAGAGAGAAAATGACATGGCAGAAGAGTTAGTTGGATTTTTTGAGCTATAGCCCCAGGAAGTAAGGACATAGGAGATCTTGATTGTGAGGAAAGAGAAAAGGCCCCATGAAATTTAAAAGCCATTCAGCTACAGCAGACCTTTTGGAGCTAAGAGGAGCTGAGCCTGGAGAGAAGCAAGTCCCAGGAAGAGAGGAACCCAGGAAGCCTGAACCCTGGCAGATGTTGGGAACCATCTTGCCTCATGATTTATGGCCTGGCAACTGTAAGATTCTACCCCAAATAAATACCCTTTATAAAGCCAACAGATTTCTGATTTTTTCATCAAAATTCCTTCAGCTGACAAATACAATAGGTATACATACAAATTGAAAAGCAAACTTTGGAGCATTAACTCACACTATAAACAAAAGAGAATTCTATTAGATCCAGAAAATGGAAACATAATTGATTCTGGGTATGAATGTGATATGTGCACATGTATGAGTGTTATTAAGAAGATTTAAAGTATAAAGCTCTCTCACTTCATAGTATCTAATTTTTTGACATGCTTAAATATTACATAATGTAAAGTAAATGAAAAATCATGAAAATATTTTGAATGGTAATATTGGAATCCATAAGGATGTTAGATATATTATATCAATAATGGGCATAATACCAAATTTCCTGGGGAAAAATTCTCATGCAATAGAAGATGTAACGTGAAGTTTACAGAATAGAATTTGAAATCACTAAATTCATAATCCTATCATGTTCACTGTTGTCAAAGAAATGCTAGAGGTAGTAATACTTTTCACCCATTGTATAATAGCAAAAACATAGAAAGAATTTCCATCTGTGAAGTTCAAAATATATGTTTTGTACATATTGCTGATGAAAACTTTATTTTCAACCTCATGAGAGTATTTGACTATATATCTAAAATTAAAATTCATAATTTTGGGTGCAATAATATAATTCCAGGAAACCTATCCCTAAGTTAATGTTTTAACCTATCCCTAAGTTTATTTTTCATGGTAATGATTCTTTCTTATAAAAAGTTTCCTTTTTATTTAACCTAATGCTAGATTTATATGAAAATTTCAAAGAAAAAAAAAGTCACTCAATCCCAGTATTACCTAATGTTAACATGTTAATAACCATAATACATTTGTTCCAATTAGGAAATTAACTTTGGTACATTTGTATCTATGAAACTGCAGATATTTTCATGTTATCATTTTCCATTAATAGCCTTTTCAAAGCTTCTTTATTAATGCAGTTGAAGGTTTACAGATTTTTAAAAAACCACGTAAATAATATGTAGTTCCAAATATCCCACACAGACACCCTTTCCCATTATTAGCACTTTGCATTTCAGTGATGACTTTCTCACAATTAGTGAAAAAAAATTATTATAAAATGAATTATTAACTGTAGACCACTGTTTACATATATACATTGTTTTTATTATGAAATTTCCAATTAGTCCATTTTTAATTGTTCAATTCATTGGTGTATTATTCACAGTTCTCTAGGGAAGCAGAATCAATGAGATATCTATCAATAGCATGCGATTTTGTAAGTCTCTCATATGACCATGGGGATGCACAAGTCCATGTTCCACAGGCAGGCTGCAACAAGGGGCTCCAATGAAAGTCCAATGAAGATTTTTGACAAGTTCTGGGAGATGTTGGCTGACTAAAGATGAGCTGGGAAATTCTCCCTGAAGGCTGGAATCACCTCCCTTTTTAAGGCATTCAACTGGTTGGATAAAGCGTCACTCATTGCTGATGGCAAGCACCCTGATTGATTCAATTGTAATCAGCTATCTATGATTTACTGCTGCACTAAAGTCAATGGTGACAAGGCCCCAAAATGCCCTTTTAATACAGTTTTCCCAGGTCTTGCTTGACCAAACAACTGGGCACAATTACCTGTCTGAGTTGACACAATGGTCTAAACATCACAGCCCACCCCTTCTCAACTCAGCAACCATACAGATTACCTTAAACCATACTTTGTCTCTAAGTAAAAACAATAGCAGACATCATATATATATATATATATGAAAATTTGCCTCACAATGTTCAACTCTCCTGCGTACAACTGGAAATGTAATATTCTATGCAGAATAGGGTGCACGTTTTCTTGGATAATATTCACTCTAAAACTTGACCTCCTCAAATATTATGACATGAAACTGGTAAAACTTGTTATATAAGGGGAAATTTTGGGGAAGGAGACAAAGACATTCATTTTGTGTAAATATACAATCATCAACATAATGAAACAAGAAAGATTCATGACAATTATGGTGCCCATTTCTGTAACTGGCTACATGGTCAAAGTTCATATTTATCGCTACCTTCTTCCAATAACCCATACCATATTTCCATTAACCTCAGCAAGCACTTCAGCTGGCCATGGTTCTTTGCCTGGTGGGGTGACCCAAACTCTCATTCCTAAAGATTCTGGGCCATTATTAGTCTTGCATGGATTGGGTTGTAATTTTCCTTTTGCTTTAATGATAGGACATGGCAGTACTAGGAGATGCCCTAGATCTTCTGTATTCCAGGCAACTATTCTTTACAATCATTATGTACATACAGTCCTATTTCCCCTTGATAGGATCAATCACCCCAGCCAGTACAGTAATTTCCTTCTTTGACAGTTGAGTCAGGGGTAAGAAGAGCCCAAAGTGTCCAGGTGGGAGTTTTAACTTCCAGTTCAATGGAATCATTGCTGTGTTCCATGGTGACCGCATTCCTCCTTTTGGGACTTAAACTTGTAGACCTGCAGAGCCTGAGTTTGCAGGGACATGAAGCCAAATTTTCCTAGTGGGCCACTAGGGGTAATAGTGAATGGGGCCACTCCAATTTTCACCCCTTGAGTCCTGGACCCATGGATCCTGTTAATGGGAGAAACAGCACCATAGAGTGGACACTGATTTAGAGCATACAGTCTCCTGGAGAACATTGCCCCCTCTGCAAGTTATTGTCCCCTACTTGGCAATATAGTTGAGTCTTCAAAAGACCATTCTATCATTCTATTAATCCAGGTGCTTCAGGGTTATGGAGAACATGGTGAGACCAGTGAATTCATTGGGCATGTGCCCATTTGCACACATCATTTGCTGGGAAATGGGTTCCTTGTTTGGAAGCCATGCTGTGTGGAATGCCATAGTGATGAATAAGACATTTGGTAAGTCCTGAGATGGTAGTTTGTGAAGAAACACTGCTTGCAGGAAATGCAAACCCCTTCCCAGAGTATGTGTCTATTACAGTTAAAACAAATCACTGTCCCTTCCATGGTGGAAGTGGTCCAATGTAGTCAACCTACCACCAGGAATCAGGCAGGTAACCTCAAGGAATGATGCCATATTGGGGCCTGAGTGTGGGTATCTGCTGCTGGCAGATTGAACACTCCACAGTGCCTGTAGCCAAGTCAGCCTTGGTAAGGGGAAGTCCATGTTGCTGAGCCCATGCATATCCTCCATTCTTACCTCCATGGCCATTTTGTTCATGAGCCCATTAGGCAATGAAAAGAGTAGATGGAGAAAGTGGTTGAGCATTAGCCACAGAGAAGGTCATCTTATCCTCTCGATTATTAGAGGTCACCCTTTGGTGAACATTCATGTGACACACAAATATTTTCATGTTTTTTGTCCACTTAAAAAGGTCTATCCACATACGTCTTCCCCAGACCTCTTTGTCACCAATTTTCCAATTACGTTCCTTCCAATTACCTGACCAGCCAGCCAAACCATTGGCAACAGCACCTGAATCAATGTACAGATGCACCTCTGACCATTTCTTCTTCCGAGCAAAATGAACAACCAAGTGCACTGCATGAAGTTCTACCCATTGCAAGGATTTGCCCCCTCACTGTCCTTCAGGGATATCCCAGAAAGGAGCTGCAGTGCTGGACCTGTCCACTTTTGGGTGGTACCTTCATATCATGCAGAACCATCTGTAACGAGGCCTGAGTATTCTCTTCCTCAGTCAACTGATTGTAAGGGACTCCCCAAGAGGCCAAAGCTGTGGGCTGGGAATGAGAAGGTAACATGGCAGGGGTGACTACAATGGGCTTTGGGCTACTTCATCATGTAATTTACGTTTGCCTTCAGGACCTGCTTGAACTCTATGTCATATATACCACTTCCACTTTTTTATGGAGTGTTTCTGTGCAAGCCCAACTTTATAGTTTGGTGGGTCAGACAATACCCAGCTCATAATAGGCAACTCAGGTCTCAAGGTACTTGATGGCCCATGGATAAGCATTCATTATCAACTAATGCCCAGTAGCAGACCAAAAGATTTTTCTCAAAAAGGAATAGTTATCTGCAGAAGATGGCAGTGCTTTGCTCAAAAATCCTAATGGTCTGCATTGTGATTCTCCTATAGAGGTCTGCAAAAGACTCCAGACAGCATCTCTATTTGCCACTGAAACTTCCAGCATCATTGGTTCTGCTGGATTATATGGCCCAAGTGGTAGTTCAGCTTGCACAGCAGCCTGGACCTGATGAAGAGCTATTCTTGTTCTGGTCTCCAATAATAACTAGCATCATTTCTGGTAACCCTATAAATGGGCCAGAGTAGCACACCCAGATGAGGAAAGTGTTGTCTCCAAAATTCATAGAGACCACCTAAGCACTGTGTCCTTTTTTTAATCATAGGAGGAGCCAGATGCAACAGTTTATCCTTCACTTTAAGAAAGCTATCTCAAAATGCCCCACACTACTGGATACCTAGAAATTTCACTGAGGTGGAAGGACCTTGAATTTTAGTTGCATTTATCTTCCATCCTCTCCCACACAAATGCCTTATAAGTCTAGAGTATTTGCTAATTCGTTCTTACTATGTCCTATCAACATGATATCATCAATATAATGGGCCAGTATGATGTCTAGTAGAAGGGAGAGATGATCAAGATCCCTGCAGACAATATTATGACATAAGGCTAGAGAGTTGATATACCCCTGAAGCAGGAGAGTGAAGGTATACTGTTGTCCTCACCAGCTGAAAGCAAACTGTTTCTGGTGATCCTTACTAATAGCAATTGAGAAAAAATCATTTGCCAAATCAACACATGCATACCAAGTACCAAGGAACATGTTGATTTGCTCAAGCAATGATACCACATCTGGGAAAGCAGCTGCAATTGTATTCACCACCTGGTTAAGTATATGATAATCTATTGTCATCCTCCAAGATCCATCTATTTTCTGTACAGGCCAAATAGGTGAACTGAGTGGGGACCTGGTGGGAATTACCACTGCTGCGTCCTTCAAATCCTTGATGGGGCACTAATTTCTGCAATCCCTTCTGGAATCTGGTATTGCTTTTGATTACTATTTTGCTAGGTTGGGACAATTCTAGTGGCTTCCACTTGGCCTTTCCAACCACACTAAGCCTCATTCCAAAAGTCAGGTATCCAATATGGGTGTTCTGTCAGTTACTGAGTACGTCTATCCCAATTATGCATTCTGGAACTGGGGAAATAACCACAGAATAGATACAGTTACACATTGAATGAACTGTAGGATGGGCCTGACCTCAAACCCCATTGATCACCTGACCTCCATAAGCCCCTACTCTGACTGCTGGACCCTAGTGATGTTGGGTCTCCTGGAATTGTCACTTCTGAGACATCGTCTAATAATCCCCAAAATGTCTGATCATTTCCTTTTCCCCAATGCTCAGATACTCTGGTAAAAGGCCATAGATCTCCTTGGGGAATGGTGGGAGGAAGATTTAAGAGTATAAATTTTGGGCAGTTTAACTGGATTCTTCCCCAAGGAGAACTGGTCTCCTCCTCATTCAAGGAGCTTTTGGTCTGTAACCTGTCTCAATTCTGGGGATTGATTAAGGGGCCGTGATTCTCTGTATCTTTAATTTGAGTTAGGGTTTTGTTCACTTGACGTAGAACTCTTGTGTTTACATAGATTCTGAAGATATTTAGTAGACTGCCCATCTATTTCCCTTCTAGGTACCCATGATGTATTAGTCAATGCCATAACTCTATGTGACTCATACTATTTTGAGTGTTTTATTGAATCTGCTTTTCATTGCAGTAGCCATGCCCACATTGACTTTGGAATTGATTGCCAATATTTAACTTTTACCAGACTGACATCTGACAATGTTTAAGGATTCTAATTCCATCTCAGCCATCCTGTGATGGTTAGGCTATTGTGTCAACCCAGCCAGGTAATTGTGCTCAGTTGTTTGGTCAAGCAAGCACAAGCCTTCCTGTAATACATGGGCATTTTTGGACTTCAGTTACCATTGACTTTATTACAGCGGTAAATCATAGATAGCTGGTAATAATTACATCAGTCAGGGAGATAGCCATCAGAAATGAGTGATGCTTACCCCAGTCAGTTGAATCCCTTAAAAGGGGAAGTAATTCCAGCATTGAGAGAGAATTTCCCAGCTTGTCTTTGTACAGCCAATATCTCCCAGAACTCGTCAAGAATCTTCATTGGACTTTCGTTGGAGCTCCTGGTTGCAGTCTACCTGCAGAACCTGGACTTGTGCATCCCCACAGCTGTGTGAGAGACTCTGATAAATCTCTTACTATAAACAGATATCCTTTGTTGGTCCTGTTTACCTCGAGTACCTGACTAATACAGCTTGGTCCCGGGAGTGGTTCTTGAGGTACAGAGTCTTAAACATGGAGTGTTTGAGGTAGTTCTGGGATTTTTGCAACTAGCTGTCTACCATAATTAGACTCAAGGGTACTGATGACTCCCTTTCCAATCACAAAGAGGCTGCTGGCAGTCCATGACACTAGTTGGCAATTGAGATACACAAAATAGCACCTCTGGATACTCCTACTTCCATGCTTATAAGAACAAGGATCTGGATGAGAGTATTTTCAACACCTTAACAGAGTTTTGTGGAGTCAAGTGGTATAATGATGTTGGCTGGCTCCTTCTATATACTCTGAATACTGTTACAAAAGTAAAAGGTGAGTTGAAGGCTTCAAATTTGAAACTTAAATACCGAATGGATGATGCAAAATTTCTATGTGTACTCTGAAAGAAAATCTTGTCTCCTGTAGCCACAAGCTCGAAATATCAGCGAACCAAAGTCAGACTCTCATTGTATGAGTAGTGCAGTTACAAGGAAACTAAAGTCTTAACCCCTCAGGGTTTCTTCAGTTAAAGTGAGGGCATTGATTGAAAAAGAGTGGAGTTCAGAGAATTGAGATGGAGACATATGGGATGAAGATGATATTGATGGAGATATTGGAACCCTGAATTCTGCTGAGACTTTACCAGATAAGCCTGCCATGGTCTGCCCTGTCTAGGCCACACCTTGTCAAATTAGTATCATGCAGCCTCCAGCCTACCCCAGGGAGTCTGTAACAACTTCCAGCCCTGAGGTGCATATGAGCCCAACTGAAACCTGCCCAGCCAAGCCTCTGGCCTGCCCCAGGTTGTCTGGACCTCCTCCCAGACCTGAGACACATACCAGCCAAACTCTAGTATGCACTGTCAAGCCTCCAGTCTGCCCTGAGAAAAGTGCCTTCCAACTCCTGGCTGAAGAGATTAATCCTGCCACACCAGAAGAAAATGCAAGGGAACACCCTGAGGTCAGTAGCTTGCAAAACATTTCTAATCCATCTCCTTACACATCTCCTCCACCTCTCTTTTCTTTGAGATCTATTATTAGACTAAAATCACTACAAGCCCCCAAAGGTGAAATACAAAGTGTGACACATGAGGAAGTAAGGTATATGCAGAAAGAAATGTATGAGTTTTCCAACTTACATAGACAGAAATCATGGCAATATGTGTGGGAATGGATACTAAGGGTATGGGATAATGGTGGAAGGAATATAAAGATGGATCAGGCTGAATTTATTGATAAGGACCCACCAATCAGAAATTCTAGATTCAGTGCAGTAGCTTGAGAGGTTAGATCGGGCTCTAACAGTTTGTTTGGGTGCCTGATTGAAAAATGGGTGAAAAGATGACCTAGCATATCTGAGGTAGAGATTCCTGATTTGCCTTGGTACACAGTAGAAGAGGGAATTTGAAGGCTTAGGGTGACTGGAATGCTAGAATGAATTTACCATTTGAGAGCTGCCCCCCCCCCCAGGAATGTCCAGAGGACACACCTTTGACAAGGACTGTGAGGGAAAAAATTGTAAGACTAACCCCATCTTCCTTGAAGAGCTCTGTGGTTGCTCTTCTCTGTAGTCCAGATGTTACTGAAAGGAGTGCTGTGATGAAATTAAAATACTTAAACATTATGGGGATGATTGAATGTTGGTCTGGTAAAAGTCAAGTATCAGCAAAAACCGCCAAGGTCAAGGTGGGTGTGGCTACCACAATGAAAGGCAGATTCAAAAAAGCTCTCAAAATAGTCTGCATCCTGTAAAGTTATGGCATTTGCTACTACTTCACGGGGTACCTAGCAGTTAAATAGACAGGCAGTCTACTAAATTTCTTCAGGATCTGTATAAACAGAAGAATTCTGGGTCAAGTGAATGAAATCCTAACTCAAAGAATCAGGGTCTTTTAATCAATTCCCAGAATAGAGACAGTTTGAAAACCCAGAGCCCCTTGAATGAGGAGAAGGCCAGGTCTCCTTAGGGAAGGATCCTGTTAAACTGCCCCAAATTTATACTCTTAATTTTCCTCCCACCTTTCCCCAAGATCTAATGCTTTTACCAGAGAAACTGTACATTGGGGAAAAGGAAATGATCAGATATTTTGGGGATTATTAGACACTGGCTCAAGGAGACATTAATTCCAGGAGACCCTAAATGTCAGGGTGGTTCACCAGTCAGAGTAGGGGTTATGGAGGTGAGGGTATTAATGGAATTGAAGCTCAGGTCCATCTCACAATTGGTCCAGTGGGTTCCCAGACCCATTCTGTGGTTATTTCCCCAGTTCCAGAATGGATAATTGGTATAGACTTACTCAGTAACTGGCAAAATCCCCACATTGGATAATTGACTTGTGGAGTGAGGTGCTATTTTGGTTGGAAAGGTCAAGTGGAAGCCACTAGAACTGCCCCACCTAGGAAAATAGTAAACTGAAAGCAATACTGGATTCCTGGAGGGATTGCAAAAATTAGTGCCACCATCAAGGATTTCAAGGATGCAGGGTTGGTGATTCCCAACACATCTCTATTTAGCTCACCTATTTGGCTGTACCAAAAACAGATGGATCTTGGAGGATGACAGTAGACTATCATAAACTTAAACAGGAGGTGAATCCAATTGCAGCTGCTTTCCCAGATGTGGTAGCATTGCTTGAGCAAATCAACACATCTCCTGGTACCTGGTATGCAGGTGTTGATTTGGCAAATGATTTTTTTCTCAATTGCTATTAGTAAAGATCACCAGAAACACTTTCCTTTTAGCTGGCAAGAACTGTAGTATCAGGGATATATCGACTCTCTAGCCCTATGTCATAATATTGTCTGCAGGGATCTTGATCATCTCTCCCTTCTACTAGACATCATAATGACCCATTCTATTGATGATATCATGCTGATAGAACCTAGTAAGCAAAAGGTAGCAAGGACTCTCGACTTATTAGTAAGGCATTTGTGAGAGAGGATGGGAGATAAATCCAACTAAAATACAAGGTCCTTCCACCTCAGTGAAATTTCAAGGTGTCCACTGGTGTGGGTCATGTCAAGATATTTCTTCTAAAGTGAAGGAAAAGCTTTTACAGCTGGCTTCTCCTGTGACCAAAAAGAAAGGCAAAAAACTTTAGTCTCTTTAACAACACATTCCTCATTTGGGTGTGCTACTTTGGCCCATTTACTGGGTGACCAAAAAGATGCTAGTTTTGATTGGGGACTGGAACAAGAAAGGGCACTACATCATGTCCAGACTGCTGTGCAAGCTGAACTACCACTTGGACCACTTGATCCAGCAGATAAAATGGTACTGGAAGCTTCTGTGGTGAATAGAGATGCTCTCTGGAGCTTTTGGCAGGTCCGTATAGGAGAATCACAATGTAGACCATTAGGATTTTGGAGCAAAGCCCTGACACCATCTGCAGATAACTAATCCCTTTTGAGAAACAGCTTTTGGCCTCCTTCTGGGTCTTAGTAGAGAATGAATGCTTAACCATGAGCCATCAAGTTACCTTGAGAACCGAGTTGCCTATCATGAGCTGGGTATTGTCTGACCCACCAAACCATAAAGTTGGGCTTGCACAGAAGCACTCCATAAAAAAGCGGAAGTGGTATATGAGAGATGGCTCAAGGAGATACTGAAGGCAAAATAAGTTACATGATGAAGTAGCCCAAAGCCCATGGTCACCACCCCTGCCATGTTACCTTCTCTTTCCTAGCCCACAGTTTTGACCTCTTTGGGAGTCCCTTACAATCAGTTGACTGAGGAAGAGAAAACTCAGGCCTGGTTTACAGATGGTTCTGCATGATATGTAGGAACCACCCCAAAGTGGACAGGTCCAGCACTGCAGCTGCTTTCTAGGACATCCCTGAAGGATAGTGAGGAGGGCAAATCCTTGCAATGGGTAGAACTTCAAGCAGTACACCTAGTTGTTCCTTTTGCTTGGAAGAAGAAATGGTCAGAGGTGCATCTGTACATTGATTCAGGTGCTGTTGCCAATGGTTTGGCTGGATGGTCAGGTAATTGAAAGGAACATAATTGGAAAATTGGAGACAAAGTGGTCTAAGGAAGAAGTGTGTGGATTGACCCTTCTGAGTGGGCAAAATCATGAAAATTTTGGTGTCCCACATAAATGCTCATCAGAGGGTTACTTCAGAAGAGGAAGATTTTAGTAATCAATTGGTTAAGATGATCCACTCTGTGGCTAATGCTCAGCTTATTTCCCCAACCACTCCTGCCATTGACTAGTGTTCTAGTGAACAAATTGGCCATGGAGTTAGGGATGAAGGTTATGCATGGACTCAGCAACATAGACTTCCCCTTACCAAGGCTGACTTGGCTACAGTCACTGTGGAGTGCCCAATCAGCCAGCAGCAGAGACCTACACTCAACACCTGATATGGAACCATTCCTTGAGGTGACCAGCATGCTACCTTGTGGAAGGTTGACTACACTGGACCACTTCCACCATGGAAGGGGTAGAGGTTTGTTTTAACTGGAATACACACATCCTCTGGATATGTGTTTGTATTTCCCAGCAATGCTTCTTCCAAAACTACCATCCGTGGACATACCGAGTGTCTTATCTATTGCCATGACATTTCACGCAGCATTGCTTCCAAACAAGGAACCCATTTCACAGCAAATGATGAGTGGGAATGATCAATGCCCATGGAATGCACTGGTCTTACCATGTTCCCTATCACCCTGAAGCAGCTGGATTGTTAGAATGGTAGAATGGCCTTTTGAAGATTCAATTATGTTGCCACTAGGTGGCAATACCTAGCAGTTCTAGGGCAATGTTTTCCAGGAGACTGTGTATGCTCTAATCAGCTTCCACTCTATGGTACTTTAGTCCCATAACCAGGATCCATGGGTCCAGGACTCAACGGGCAGAAATGGGAGTGGCCCCATTCCCTATTAACCCTAGAACCCACTAGGAAAATTTTTGCTTCCTGCCCCTGCAACCTCTAAGTCTGCTTGTCTACAGGTTTTAGTCCCAAAAGGAGGAGTGCTGTCACCACGGAACACAGCAATGATTCCACTGAACTGGAAGTTAAAACTTCCACCTGGACACTTTGAGTTCCTCCTACCTCTGAATCAACAGTCAAAGAAGGGAATTACTGTACTGGCTGGGGTGATTGATCCTATCAAGGGGAAATAGGAATGTATCTGCATAGTGAGTACAAGGAAGAGTTTGCCTAGCATACAGGAGATCCTCCAGGGCATCTCCTAGTACTGCTGTGTCTTATGATTAAAGTCAATGGAAAATGGCAACAACACAATCCAAGTAGGAATAACAATGACCCAGCATGTTCAGGAATGAGAGTTTGGGTCACCCCACCAGGCAAAGAACTATGGCCAACTTAAGTGCTTGCTGAGGGTAATAGATTCATTGAATGGGTAGTGGATGTAGGTAGTGATAAATATGAACTTTGACAAAGTGACCAGTTACAGAACTGAGGACTGTAATGGTCATGAATCTTTCTTTTTTCTTTCATTATGATGATTGTATATGTACAGAAAATGAATTTCTTTGTCATCTTCTCCAAACTTTCCCCTTGTCATATAATAAGTTGTACCTGTTTCATGTCACATTTAAGGATGTCAAGTCTGAGAGTCAATATTACCCAATAACTTGCACCCTATTCTGTATGGTTGTATGTAGAAGCATACGTATATTCATGTCTGTTAATATTTTTATTTAGAGACTAAGTATCATTTAAGGTAATTTGTATGGCTGCCAAGTTGACAATGATGGACTGTGATGGTTAGGCTATTGTGTCAACTCGGCCAGGTAATTATGCTCAGTGATTTGGTCAAGCAAGCATTGGGCTAACAGTAATACATGAACATTTATAGACTTTAGTCACCACTGACTTTACTGCAGTGGAAAACCATCGATTGATGGTTATAATTGCATCAATCCAGGAGATTACCAACAGCAATGAGTGAAGCTTAACACAATCAGCTGAATGCCTTAAAAGGGGAAGTGATTCCAGCATTGACAAAGAATTTCCCAGCTTTTCTTTGGACAGTGAACATTTCCCAGAACTCATCAAGAATCCTCATTGAACTTTCATTGGAGCTCCTGGTTTACCACTGCAGTAAAGTCAGTGGTGACAAAAGCCCATAAATGTCCTTGCAGTATAGCTAGCTCAGCTTGCTTGACCAAACAACTGGGCATAATTACCTGATTGAGTTATCACAATAGCCTAATCATCACAATTGGTGTTAATTACAGGCCCAATATATTACTATCAACACTATCTGTATTAGTCAGCCAAAGGGGTGCAGAAACAAAATACCAGAAATTCAATGGTTTTTAAAAAGGATATTTATTTGGTGTAAAAGCTTACAGACACCAGGCGAGAAAACATGTTACTTCCCTCACCAAAGTCTATTTTCATGTGTTAGAGCAAGATGACTGTCAACTTCTGCAAGGGTTTAGGTTTCTTGAGTTCCTCTGGGCTTAGCACCTCTTTTCTTCACAAGGTCAGCTGTAGACTATCAGTCGAATGGCTCTGTCTCTTTCCCCATGGCTCCAACTTAATACTTCAGCATCAAACTCCAACATCAAAATTCCAACATTAAGAACACTCGACTCTGTCCTTTGCCATGACTTTTACCTGCGAATCCCAACCCATCAAGGGGTAGAGACTCAATGCCCTAATGACATGGCTCAAAGAAAACCTCAATCATGCCCAGGTACAGACCAGATTACAAACATAATCCAATATCTAGTTTTGAAATTCATAACTATATCACACTAATGCACTCTACCCTCTGAATTCCAAAAATGACATTATAATATTTGAAAAAACCTTAAATCAGTAACAATGCAAGCACTAATCATACTAGTACTAATACTACTACATCATATCACAATTAATTTAAAGAAATACAGTTTGTCTTGTGGCAAAATCCTGTCTGTTATAAACCTCAAAACTTACAAAACAATTCATCTACTTCCAATACACAAATGGACAAAGGATAAACATTTTCATTTTAATAAGGAGAAATTGTGAAACATGAGTAATTGGTCCTCTACAGTTCATTAAATCTGCAGAATATCCTCCATTCGACTTCAGTCTGAAGGTCATTCTTAAGATGATGGTTTCTTCTGCTTGGTGCCTTATGAGAATGTACATTTTCTGCATGCTTGCCCAATGGCCATCTTCTTGATTCCACACTCATCGACTATCTGGGCATCAACCAAGCTCCAGACCTCACTCGTCAAAAGTTTTGGGGTGACCGCTACACCTTACCCAATCTTTGTGTTAAGTCTTAACCCCCTAGTACATTGATGTGAAGACAACATTCCCCCTAAGCTTTGGCATACAGGCTCAACCCTCTCAGAGCAATGAGTTGACCACCTGGCCTTCTCTAACCTTTGGCATACAAGTTCAACTCTCCCAGATCAAGAAGTTAATCATCAGGCCTTTCCTAAACTTTGGGGGACAGGTCTACGCCTCTCAGACCTGTGGGGTGCTGACCTTAACCGCCCAAATCCTTGGGGAATATGTGCCACCCTCTCTGCACCCTGGGGCAACAAAACTCTCCAAGAATGTTGGGCAGGAACATCCATTCACTTCAACTGTTGGGGCAAATTCACCCTCTCTGTATATATGGGTGGGGTTCCTCTCTTGGCCCAAGGTGATTATTAATTCCAGATCTCAGTTGCCTTGGTTTTCCTCTTGAGTTGTTTCCCCTTCAATCTCTACTTTTATTCCAGGCTGACAGTGGTTTTGACAGCTTTATCAAAAAGCTTGTTGGTTTAGCATGCAAGAAGCCAGGGTTCAAGTCATAAGACAGTAAGACTTTCCACAAGTCTCTCAAAAATAACTGCATCTTCAATCTTGACTTACAAGTTCCAAGTGTAGTTAAGTCCTCCAGTGTGGCTTTTTCTTCTGGGCACTTGATTTCCAGAGGCTTGGAATTTCCAGAATTAGTTTCTGGTTGTTTTTTTTTTTGTTTGTTTGTGTATGCCTGACAGTTCAGTCCCCAGTATATCTCTCTCATCTAGCATTTTGTTTTAAGCTGCAAGCAAAAGCCAAGCTGCATCCTCTGAATTTATTCTGGAAATTTCTTCAGCTAAATTCCTTGACTTACCATTTTCAAATACTGCCTTCCAAAAAACACCAGCAATTAATCTTGCTAAGTTCTCTGCAACTTTAAAACCCAGAAAGTCTTTCTACCAGTTTAAAGTAATAGTTTCATCATTTACTTCTAAGGCATCATAAAAAGTCTCTTAACATCCCTATTGCTATAAACAGTCTCTTCAAAGCTATCTAGTCCTTTTCCATCAAGCATCTCACAATTCCTCTAAAAAATACCCTTTTCCTAATTATAAAACTGTTCTGGCATTTTGGTAATTGCAAAAGCATTTCCCCACTCCTTAGTGCCAAATTATGTATTAGTCAGCCAAAGACATACTGAAGCAAATACTAGAAATTAATTGGTTTTTATATAGGGCATTTATTTGGAGAAGGAGCTTACAGGTACCAGGCCATAAAGCAAAATTTACTTCCCTCACCCAAGTCTATTTTTATGTGTTGGAGCAAGATGGCTGCTGACATATGCGAGGGTTCAGACTTTCTGGGTTTTTCGGGGCTTAGAGCTTCTATTTTCTCCAAAAGGTCAGCTGCAGACTATCAGCTGAATGGCTCTGTCTCTTTCCCTGGTGCTCCAGCTTAAGACTTCAGCGTCAAACTCTAATATCAAAACTCCAATATTAAGAACCCTCAACTCTCTCCTTTGCCATGCCTTTTACCTGTGAGTCCCCACCTACCATGGGATAGAGACTCAATGCCCTAATGACATTTCCCAATCAAAGCCCCAATCATAACTCAATCACACTCAGGTACAGACTAGATTACAAATATAACATAATATCTATTTTTGAAATTCTATAACTATATCAAATTGCTATACCATCCATTACCCAAATCTTTCATTTCACTAAACAGAAATACCATTACAACTAAGCATTAGCTTCCTATTTACCATCCCATCCAGCCCTGGTAATCTGTATTCTAGCTTCTGTCTTCAAGAATTTTTTAATATAACAGACCATACAATATTTGTTCTTTTTTCCCTGGAATATTTTGAGCACTATGATCTCTTTAGACTCCATCCATGTTGTACTGTGTATCAGAACTTCATCCTTTTTTACAGCCTAGTAATATTTCACTGTACATGATATCACATTGTGATTACCCATTCATCTGTTGAGTGGCATGTAGCTTGCTTCAACCTTTTGGCAATTGTGAATAATTCCATATGTACATAAGTGTGCAAGTATCTGAGACCCTGTTTTCAATTCTAATATTTAATTACCTAAAAGGGAGTTCCAGGTCATATCAACAATATTCTCTTTTGTTATACAAAGATTCAACATAGGACACCACAATAAATTTAGCTATCATATTTCCTAATTGCTCTTGGCCAGTAAAAGTTTGTAAAAGTTTGTATATTATGCTGTTTTTCAGTGGACTATTCTATAAATAGAAATTGGATCAAATACCTTGAAAACTCTGTTCATATTATCCATGCATTCAATTATTAGCTTCCTAGTCATTGAACTACTACAGAGAGTGGGATGCTGATATTTCCAACTATAAGTGCATTTGTCCAATTCAATTATCGATTCCATCAGCTGGAGTTTGGAGAATTGAGCCCTCATGGCTATGCAATATCAATCTTTTAAAATATTATATTATTATTTATTTTTAAAAGATACATTGATCATGCGAAATGTTACATGAAAAAATATAGAAGGTTCCCATATATCCCCTCCCACACCCCTCCTTTTTCCACATCAACAACTTCTTTAATTGGTGTAGTATATTCATTGCATTCAAAGAAAACATTTTGGAGCACTACTATACAGCATGGATTATCAATATCAATCTTTATTACTAATAATCTTCATTTGGTGAAATATACTTTGTTCTAAAGTAATATTGAAACTTACTTTTAGTCCGTGTCTTCATGGTTTATATTTATCCAAATCTAATGTTTTACCCTTCAATGCAGTTAAATTTAAAGTGGCTTTCTTGAAAACAGCTTATAATTAGAATAATTGTCTGATTCATCAAATAACTTTTTTAATTTTCAGTTTATATTGCTCTCTTGTAGTTATAAGAATATGGGAAAATTTTTCTCAAATTTCTATGTAATCAAGTTGAGTGGTATCTTTTTCTGTATAAGCTGGAAACTGAAGCATTCCAAGTTTCTACAGGTGATTAAAGAAACACATTATGCTACAAGTAATATTGGAAAACCAATATGCATCTAAATTAATGAATGTCTGATACCCTTTTAAAAGTGCACAATCTCAAATAGTTATTCTGAGAGAAAGAATCTAAACAAATGTACAAACTGTACAATTCACATTGTACAACACTAATGAAGGATGTTAATATGGGTTTGGGAGTGGGGCATGTGGGAAGCCCCTACATTTTATGAAACATTTATATAATCTAAGTATCTTTTAAAAAATAAAGTATATTAAAAAGAGAAAAAGTACATATTGTACAATTCAATTCATATAAATTCTGGAAGATGCAGACAAAATAATAATATCAGTCAATGATTTTGAGCAGAGTAGAAGAAGGCCTGGAGGAAGGGATTGGAGGCCAGGAGTAAGGGATTAAAGATTTATGAGAGGAAAGTTAGGAGGCTGTTGATTTTGTTCACTATCTTGATTGTAACTATGATTAATGGGTTCACAAATTTGTCATTAATTACCAAACTGGAAATAAAAATGAATGCAGTTACTGCATGCAAATTATACCTCAATAACGTTGTTGCAAATAAACACATGAATGTTTTTTATGGAAGAAGCAATAGAAAGATAGGTAATGACAAGAAATGTCAGGGACCCCTACAAATTCATCTACACAAACCCTGGTAATCTATATGTTCATTTAGAAAATACTAGAATAAAGAACATTTGTGTGTTTATAAGGATAGGTTTTCTGAAAACCTCACTCAAAAGGTCACAATCTGTTCTGTTACTGCATAAGGGGAACAGTCGCATCCAAGGTTGAGGAACACAGACCAAGATACTGGGGCTCTCTCTCACCTGATCATATTATACAATTCCTATATGTTTCTATTTGGAGATTAACATTTTATAAAACGGAGGTAATATTGCCACCTACTTCACATGTTTTGTGGGCTTTTTGAAAAAGTATACCATCATATCAATATTATAATATTAAATTCTTTGTTTATATATTTACTTCCATATGTGAAGCACCATACTAGGTCATCCATTATGCTCATTCTAATAGTCAGTACATTAGGAGTGCTCTCTTGCTCTTTCATTTAGCCTAAATTTTTGTTGAAAACTACATGTTGTATAAGATAGCAGATATGTGTTGTGTTACTTCCTTTAGTATTAGTTTTTATTATAAATCATTTTTCTTGCTTTTATATGGTCACACCCTACCTTCTCCTAGGCCTTTATTGTGGGGGTTACATGAGTATAATCAGAACTAACTTGGAGTTTACTGTTACCATGTATAACTGCGTTGAACTTCATTCTGCTCTGGCATCAATATATTAGTTCCCTCTACTGATATCTTGTTTTTCTGTCTCTTTGTCTTGGATTTGTATTAGTGCTCCCTACAGAGAGAGGTCCCCCCTTTCAGCCCTCCTAGTTGAATCCCACCCTCATTTTACTTGATGACTCTCATGTAGTGGAGGATGTTGGGCCTATGCGTACATTCTCTGACCTTCTGACAGCCTTACTCTTAGGCAGGCTTGTGAAACTGAGTCTGGGCTGTGGCTCCCCAAGCCAGATGCTTTTGGAGGACTACCAAGGATTCCTGCTTCAGAGGATAGAGTGTTGTTTGTCCCATCTCTTCCCTCCAGCAACTGAAATAGTTTCCTCCCATCAGTATTTTCAATTGCTCATGTTGGTCTCTTCCCTGCAGATAAGTGTTATATTCCAGAAGGAAAACAGAGGTAGTGCGTATAGATGTTAGGTGGTAGAATCTATTACCTTCCCAATTTCTATAGGACTTCACCAGTAGGATACAGATTGTAGAATACAGTGGAGTTGCAGAGGCAGGTGTTAGTAGAGTTGCAGTGGCTGCTATTTCTCTCCCTCAGACACCACCTGAACAGGAAGATGGGGGTCCTTTTGTGGATTCTCCCTAATTCTGGAGGAAAACTCTGCAAATCTGTAGGAATCCATCAGCACATGTGGCCATCTTGATCATACTGCTGTTTGCATAGGTGTATGCATATGAATGTACATAAATAAATGAACAATTTAAATATATACAGTTAATCAAATATCAATTTTATCTCAATAATCCGTCTAAAAAGTGGATTTATTGGTAAGAAAGGAAAGATAGAGGCATAAGTACAGACACATGATGTGTCAGAGACTACTAAAAAATCCTGTGCCCTGGTGTTCTCCACACTATTCAGATAAACACTAGAATGCAGCCAGCACACAATTGATTCTTTTACACAAAGGCAGGTGTGGAGGGTGTGAATCTCCCTGTGCTTATCCCACTCTGTCCCGGAGCTGGTTCAGGGAGGAATTTAGGTCCGGTGGTCTGTAGCCCAGGTCTAGACATGGGCTCACAATTAACATACATGTTCACAGGTGTATCACTCAAATCATCTTTTATACTGTTCGTAGTTTAACATCTGTGAAATGGAGGGAATATCGATACTTATTTTCATGTTTAGTGTGTTTTTGTAAAAATGAAATAAAATGATTGGTATAAGAATTTAGTTCAGCAGAACCATGTAATAAGAAATCATATTTTCTTGAATGTTATTTTCACTGAACTCCCCCAGGACACTCATATCTGCTCTGGGCACTGGCCCTCTTAAGGCATCCAACCCTAGTCCTTGCTACATGGTAGGAGGAAACATAAAAGGGTCCTTTCTCTAATGATTAAAACCAACCCAGCCCTGACTCTGCAACTCAGGGAGAGGAGTTTCAGTCCTGGGATTCCCAAATGTTCTCTTTCATTGATGAGAACCAAAAATAGATGATTCACAATAGAGTTTGAATTTAGTTGGGCTATATTATTGCAAGTTTAAAAGGAATTTATGGATAAACATAAATATTGATTATGTGCTTGCATTTGAGTGAGAGGAAGACTGACATTGTGTGGCAGTTTCTTGACCAGGATATCTTGTGACTGGGAGTGTCCAAGGTCAGATGTAGATGTTGCAGCCTGGAGGAGACTTGGGTGAAATATTGGCATCTCTGAATTTCTTCTGGACATCCTATGGATTCACCATCAGTAGCTACTGGGTGGGTGGGTTCCAGGAGGGTCCAGGAGAGAAGGATCTGGTATGATGGAATTAAATGAATTATTAGGAATCTATGAAGGTGAATTTCAGCATGTCAAAAAATAATGCCTAGTGCATACTGTCTGCAGATGGATAGTCTGCAAGCCAAGGATATGGCCATGTATTACTGCATCCGTTGAAGTGAAGGAAGGCAGTGTGAGCCTAAACTCAAATCTCCCCTGCAGAGTGGCCTCCAGAGGTCATGTAGGTCCCCACAGCTCCAGGATCAGGTACAGACAAAGGCAGTGGAGGGTGATTTTCTCATCTGGCATTTCCTGTAAGGGTCTTTGTTTCCTCTTCTCTCCTGGTAATCAGTTGTTCTGAAGAGTAGTCTGTCCCTGAGGTCACCTGGAGTTTCCAGCAGCTGAGAGCAGAGTGAGCAGCTTTTATGATCTTGGACTTTGTTTGAATAAATGGAGCATGACAAGGGGCTGCAGACACCAGCCAGTTACAACAGCACACTGAGCACAACTATAGCCAGGAGTCTTGACAAGGACAGTTCCAGCTGCCACCTATGTCCAACAACCTGAATTGGTCAAGACCAAAGAA
Organism: Dasypus novemcinctus; assembly: GCF_030445035.2. Classification (NCBI taxonomy): domain Eukaryota; kingdom Metazoa; phylum Chordata; class Mammalia; order Cingulata; family Dasypodidae; genus Dasypus; species Dasypus novemcinctus. Next base: position 54,918,462 of record NC_080691.1, on the reverse strand, counting down.
GATACTCTGTGTGGGACCCACATTTGTGGGAAGAATGTAGGAGCCCAGGCTTAAGTTCCCTGCATGACCAGCAGGACTGTTTGCAGCTGGCTCTTAGGGGCCGGGACCAGGGTAGGTGCAGGACATGCAGCCAAAGGACCAGATTAAGGCACAGGTGAGAGGAAACTCAAACATCTGTGCTAAGATGCAGAAACCAACAAGGGGGGCTCAGGATCATTCATTCCAGGGATGTGAACCAGGGTCAGGGTGAGGGAGAGGTCTGGACCACTAAGACCAGGAACCAGGTCCAGTGATAGGAGCAGGGGAGCTCAACACTACCAAGAGCTGAGAACAGAACCTGGGGCAGATGGAGGGTGAACTCAGGGCCTTGAAGCCTAAACTTCAGAGCCAAGGCAGGTGCAGGGAGCAACATGGAGACCAGGGGACAAGATTGGATCAGTGCAAGGGGATATCAAGAATACCAAGGCCAAGAACAGGCACAGAAGAAACTCAAGGCCATAGAACCAATGTGTCTGGACCAATGCCAGGTGCTGGGGAGCTCAGGACTACCAAGACAAGAGCCAGAGCCAGGGACAAGAGCTGAGATAAACAGGAACATATATCTTATAGGACTGTTCCAGGAGCATGTGCAGGGTGAGTATAAGGGAGTTACCCTACAGCCTTTTGGTTTTCTTATGAGTTCTCTATTCACCTGATGAGAAGGATCAGGTGAACCTGGTCTTGAATCTGGTAAATGACTTAAGACAGAGGTTCAGTGATATTTCTTTTTTCATTTATTTTTATTTTTATGTGCCCTGGGTATATGCCCTGTAGAACTCCCTGCCAACCATGTGACCCCTGTCAATAACATCCCACACCAGTATTCCCCCACTGCCATTGTTGAACCTCTCTGTGATCCAAAACTTCCTGAAAAGTGAAGCCCAATATATTGCCAGGTTCCCTAAATAGTAAAATGGAATATAGCAATGAGTTTAAAGGTTAGATATAGAATACATATTAATTTCGAAAAATTCTACATCCTATCTTTTTCTTTTCTTTTTTCTAATTATTGAGCTTATCTTCACATGAGTTTTAGATCACAGTAATTCATATATACAATGTACAGTACTCCCACATATCCAACATAATACCTTTTCCCTTCCACAGCAATAATCTTTTTACCTATTCATACTATATTTACTGAAACTGATGTACAGATATTGAGACAATAGCTTTCAAACAAGGTAACATTTGTGTTTACATTGTGGTTTATATTTTAGACTATACAATTTTCTAAATTTTTAGTTATCTTATATTTTACGTTACGGTTTACATTTTAGCCTATCAGCCCCTATATATTTTTGGTGTAATTTTACATGTCTTCTATCCATCCTTGCATACTCTTGTGAAATACTTCTATTGCCCACACAGTTACATTGGTTCCATCTATTCAATACCTCTTTTCCCCTGCTCTTAGGGCCTACAGTGACAGGCAATCTTCATTGCTTGAAGAGCCATGTTCAGAGATACTTGCAACAGTGTTGAGGGCTTGACATGCTCAACTGCCCTAATGCCTTGGGAGCCACTATTTCTCTTGAGAGATACAGTTCCCTCTATTTGATGGCATCAGTCTTCCCCAGGATGTAGGTATAACTTCACTCTCATTATATGGGTCTCTATCCAATGATATAACCCACTCTAGCAAAATGAGCATTCACATATTCCCTAGGAGTCTGTCCTGCGCTGGATTATCCCCTTTAAGCATCTTAAACAGGTAACTTTCCTTATTATATTTTTTAAAAGATTTTCTCAGCATTGTACTCTCAACCAAATACCTGACAACAGTGATATTTCATTAATGCACTTAAATTTGGGTAACTTCATTTTCAAATGAAAGCTATAAAGTTATGTAAAACAAATAATATACACAAAAGTTTATCCACATGAATAAGCATAATTAAATATCAATCTCACAGTCAATGCACCAAACAGGGAGATATAGAAATATGACACTTTGGAACTATGCACTTTAGCCTTCAGTGCAGTGTCCTCACAGTGATATAATTTACTCTACATGTGAATTGTATATTCATTCCTGAACCTCCTTAAAGAAATCTTCATCCATGGATGAAACGCCCATGTGCCTGGTCCTAACTTTGGCACATGCCATAAAATAATCTCCTTTATCCCCCAATTCTGCCATAATCATTGGTGACTTTACCATCCAGGTCAAATCCTTTTCACTCACATTCAGCCTCACCCACTTAGAAGGGCTAGAGATGAATGTCTTACCATATTTATTATTTAATCATTAAATAATATTACTTAACAGTCAGATTATAGTTGCAACTTTCATATTGTTTTCATGGTATGATAAGGTTGAAATATGTATTCAGAGATGAGTGCAGCAAACGGATCAAAGTTCAGATGGGGAATCTGAGGGTAAGTGAAGTTGACCTGCCTTAATAACACAGGTGTAATATGTCAGGGGCAGGGCCAGGGTAAGTTGAGGTTGGTAAGTCATGGTGATCAAAGGGGAGGGCACACACTGGTATTTCTGGCTCCCTTAGGGGAATATACCACTGTATTAGTCAGCCAAACTGTTGCTGATGCAAAATACTAGAAATTGGTTGGTTTTTAAAAGAGGTACTTATTTAGGGTAGGAGCCTACATATACCAGGCCATAAAGCATAAGCTAATTCCCTCACCAAAGTCTATTTTCACTTGTTGGAGCAAGATGACTGCGATGGCTGTGAGAGTTCAGGCTTCTTGGATTCCTCCCTTCCAGGGTCTTGCTTCGCTCTGGGTTCAAGTTTCCTTTCTTCCTGGGGCAGTCTTCTCTTTCCCCTTTGAGCTTACTTCCCAGGCTCCAGCTTAAATCTTCATGATCAAGCTCCAACATCAGAAGTCCTCAACTCTGTTCTTTGCCATACCATTTATCAGATCAGTGAGTTCCCACCCGCCAAGGAGTGGGGACACAATGCCCTAAACATAACTCAATCATGACCAAGTACAGATCATATTACAAACATAATCCAATATCTATTTTTGGAATTCATAACCATATCAGACTGCTACAATCCACCCTCGAAATTCCAAAAAGACATTACGATATTCAAAAAAACCTCAAATCAGTAACAATACAGGTACTAAATCATATTACAATCAATTTAAAGAAATACAATTCCTCTTGGGGCAATGTCCTGTCTCCTAGAGACCTCTCCAACTTTCAAAACAATTTATCTGTTTCCAAAACACAAATGGACAGTCACAGGATAAGCATTTTAATTACAATAAGGAGAAATTAGGAGGGAAACATGAGTCAGGGTCATCTACAGTTCAGTAAACCTGCAGGGCATCCTCCATTCTATTTCTGTCTGAGAGCCATTCTTGAGATGAAGGTTTCTTCTCTTTGGGGCCATAGGGGGACCAACCCTTTCCACAGTCTTAACCAAAGTCCATTTTCTTTGTTCCAACTTCATCAAGCATTTAGGTATCGACCAATCTCCAGACCTCTCCTTCCAAGAGTGTTGCGGTGATTGCTACATCTCACCCAATTTTTGTGGTTAGAGTATTAACCACCACCACCCCCGCCAGTACAGTGGTATGAAGATAACATTCTTCCTATCTTTGGCATATAGGTTCAACCATCCCAGACCAATGAGTTGACCACCTGGCCTTCCCTAAACTTTGGGGGACAGGTCCACCACTCTTATACCTGTAGGGTGCTGACCTTAACCACCTAAATCCTTGGGGAATGTGCTCCATCCACTCTCTACCCTGGGGCAGCAAAATTCTCTCAGAACATTGGACAGGAACATCCACCTCTTCGGTTGCTGGGGCAAACTCACACTCTCTGTACATATGAGTGGGGCTCCTCCCTTGGCCCAAGGTGATGCCCTAATTCCAGATATCAGCTTCCATGGTTTTCCTTTTAAAGCTGTTTCTCCTTCAGTATCTCCTTTCCATGTTCTTTTTATTCCAAGCTGACAGTTTTTTGCTCATACAGGTCCCTCAATAAGTCTGTTGATTTGGCATGCAGGAAGGAGGGGTCCAAGTCAATAGACAGTAAGAGATCCCATAAGTCTTTCTGAGATAACTGCTTTTTCAATCCTGATTTACAAGTTCCAAGTTTAGTTAAGCCCTCCAATAGGACACTTTCATCTGGGGTCTTGATTTCCAGAAGCTTGGAATTTCCAAAATCAGTTTCTGCTTTCTTTGTATCTGACAGTTCAGTCCACAGAATATCTCTTTCATCTAGCATTTTGCTATAAGTTGTAAGCAGAAGACACGCCGCATTCCCCAGGTTTACTTCGGAAATTTTTTCAGGTAAATGCCCAGGCTTACGATTTTCAAATTCTGCCTTCCAAAAAACACCACGAGTTAATCTTGCTAAGTTCTCTGCAACTTTAAAACATGGATCACCTTTCCTCCAGTTTCCAATAATAGTTTCATCGTTTAGTTCTAAGGCATCAAAGAAAGTCTCTTAAGCATCTATATTGCTCTCAACAGTCTCTTCAAAGCACTGTAGGTCTTTTCATCCTAGAATCTCACAATTCCTCCAAAAAATACCCCTTACCCATTTATAAAACCATTCCAGCAATTCATTAATTGCAAAAGCACTTCCCCACTCCTCAGTAACAAATTCTGTATTAGTCAGCCAAAGGGTTGCTGATGCAAAATACCAGAAACTGGTTGTTTTATATAAAGGGTATACACTTGGGTAGAAGCCTACAAATACCAGGTCATAAATCATAAGTTGCTTCCTTCACCAAAGTCTATTTTCACTCATAGGAGGAAGATGGCTGCTGATGGCTGTGAAAGTTCAGGCTTCCTGGATTCCTGCCTTTCAGGGTCTTGCTTCTCTCTGGGTTCATGGTTCCTTTTTTCCTGGGGCCCACTCCTCTTTCCTCTGTGATCTTACTTCCCTGGGCTCCAGCTTAAGCCTTCAGCATCAAACTCCAACATCAAAACGCCAACATCAGAAACCCTCAACTCTGTTCTTTGCCATGACTTTTATCTGTGAGTCCCCACCCACCAAGGAGTGGCGACTCAATGCCCTAATCATAACTCAATCATGCCCAGGTACAGATCAGATTACAAACATAATTCAATATATTTTTGGAATTCATAACCATATCAAACTTCTACAACCACTAATAATGGTATGAAAATGTAACAGTTCTGACAACTTACTTAAACATCACAAGAGTGGAATGATCTAAAAAAATAGAGAAAGTAGTGCCAATTGCTCTTCCTCTAAGGATATGCCGAAAGTCAACCAGAAGTTCCCATCAATTGCTAAGTGGATAAACAATATGTGGTATGTACATTGGAATACCATTCAGCTCTAAAAAGAAATGTAATTGAGGTGCATATGACAACATGGATGAACTCTGTTCATTGCGTGAAATAAGTCAGAAACAAAAGTACAAGTCCTATGAGTTCTAAAAGTTCTGCTAGTTAAGAACAGTATGATGGATGTGCTTTCAGCATTTCTATTTATTTCCAAAGTTTTATCACCTTTTAACCAATTCTGCACCGATTAACCTTCAGCTTTCCATTCTCTACCTTCATTCTATTTTCTGGCAACCTATATTCTAGTTATTACCTCCATGAGTTTACACAATATATTTAGCTCACAATAAAGCAATCATACTGTGTTGGTAGGCTCCTGGACTGTTTCCATCTTTTTGGAGTTGTAAATAACATCAGATTAGTGTGCATATGTCTAATTGTGTCACTGCTCTCAATTCTTCTGGGGATATACCTAGTAGTGTTATTGCCAGGTCACATGGCATGTCTATATTCAACTTCCCTAGTAACTACAAAACAATTCTTCACTGTGGCTATATCATTCTACATTCCCACCAAGAGTGGATAAGTACTCTTATCTCTTCACATCCTCTCCAACAAGAGTTTTCTGACTATTTAATAGTGACCATCCAATAGGTGTGAAATATCTCATCATATTTTGATTTGCATTTCCCTAATCACTAGTGACGTTGAACACGTGTTCATGAGTTTTTTCACCATTTGTATTTCTTCTTTGGACAACTATCTATTCACATTCTTGGCCTACTTTTAAATTGGGTAGTTTCTCCTTTTCATTGTTGAGCTGTATAATCTCTTTAAATACCATGGACTTTAAACTCTTATTGGATAAGTTATTTCCAAATATATTCTCCCATTGAGTTGGCTGCCTTTTCATCCTTTTGACAAAGACCTTTGAAGTGCAAAAGTGTTGAATTTTGAGGAGGTCCCATTTATCCCATTTTCTTTTCTTGCTAATGCTTTGGGTTTAAGATACAAGAAACCACAACCTACCACAAAGTTTTGAAAATATTTTCCTACATTTTCTTCTGGGAGTTTTATAGTTGTTGCTTTTGTATTTATGTCTTTGATCCTTTTTTAGTTAAGTTTTTTATGAGTTTTGATACAGAGATCTTCTTTTTTTCTTTTCGATATGGATATCCAGTTCTCCCAGCACTATTGGTTGAATAGACTGTTCTGACACACCTGGGACGGCTTGACAGCTAAATCAAAATTCACTTGCCTGTAGATGTCTCTTTCTGGATTCTTGGTTCAGTTCCATTGTTCAATCTGTCTATATGCCAGTGCCATGATGTTTTTTGTTTGTTTGTTTACCTCTGTAGCTAAATAAGATGCTTTAAAACCAGAAAGTCAAATCCTCCAACATATTTCTTCTTTTTAAATATTTTTGGGCTTTTAGGGCCCTTTACAATTTCCAAAGAAATTTGAGAATCGAATTTTCCATTTATGCAAAAAAGGCTATTGGGATATTTATTGGGATTGTGTTGAATCTGTAAATCTGTCTGAGTAGAATTGCCATCTTAGCCATACTTAATCTTCCATTCCATGAACAAAGAATGTCCCTCCATTTATTTGTCTCCTTCAGTTTCTTATGGCAATACTTTGTAATTTTCGGAATACAGGTCCTTTATGTCCTTGGTTATATTTATTCCTAAATATTTTACTTTTTTACTTGCTATTATAGAAGAATTTTTTCCCAATTTAATCCTCAGGTTGCTCATCAGTAGTATATAGAAATGCTATTGATTTTTGTATAATAATCTTGTATCCCACCACTTTGCTGAACTCATCTACTAGTTCTAGTAGCTTTGTTGTAGATTTTTCAGGATTACCTAGATAAAGGATCATATCATCAGTGAATAGTGAACATTATACTTCTTTCTTTCCTATTTGGGTGACTTTTAGGTTTTTTCTAGCTTAATTGCTCTAACTAGAACTTTGAGAACAGTATTGAATACCAGTGGTGACGGTGGGCATTCTTGTCTTATTGTTAATCTTAGTGGGAAAACTTTCAGTTATTCACTGTTAAGTACAATGCTAGCTGTAAATTTTTCATACACGTACTTTACCATACTGAGAAAACTTTCTTCTATTCCTGACTTTTGTGTGCTTTTATTTAAAAAATATGCTGTATTATGTCAAATAACTTTTCTGAATCAATCAAGAGGATCAAACGATTTTTCTTCTTCAATTTGTCAATGTAGTTTATTACATTAATTGATTTTCTTGTGTTGAACCACATTTGCATATCTGGGATAAAACTCACTTGATTGTGATATATAATTCTTTTAATGTGGTTTTGGGTGACTTATAAGTATTTTTTGAGGATTTTTGCATCAATATTCATTACAGAAATTGGTCCATAAATTTATTTTTTTGCAGGATCGTTATCTGGTTTTGCTATTAGGGTGAGTTGGCATCATAGAATGAGTTTGGTAACTTTCTTTCCCATTCAATTTTTTTTTGACTAGCTTGAAAATGATTGGTATTAGATTATCTTGTGATAATTGGTAAAATTCAACTGTGAAAACTTTTGGTCATGGGCTCTTCATTTTAGGGAGGTTTTTGATGATTATTTCTATATCTTGTGAATGGTTCATTGAGGTCTTATATTTCTTCTAGGGTCAGTATAGGTTGTTCATGAGTTTCTATAAATTTGTCCATCTTATCTATATTGTCTAGCTTTTTGGAATAAAATTGTTCATAGAATCTTCTTATGATCTCTTTTTGTATTTAATTTTTTTAATTTATTGAAATATATCACTCATACATAAACATACATAAACAATAAGTGTATAATAGTTGTGAACTTACAAACCAAACATATATAACATCAAACAAATTTATAAAACATCTCACCCTACCACCAATAACTTGCATTGTTTTTAAACTTTTTAATTAATGATTAAAGAGCATTGTCAAAATATTACCACTAAACAAAGTAGTTTTCCCCTAACCAATCTGTTTGTTATTATCTTTATATCATTTATATATGAAAATACATAAACAATTAAGTGTATAGTAAAAGTTATGAACTTACAAAGCTAACATGTATAACATCATACAGGGGTCCCATACATCAATCCTCCACCAACACCTTGCATTGTCATGACACGTTTGTTACAAAACTATGAAAGAACACTGTCAAAATCTTACTACTAATCATTGTCCTTATCTTACATTTAGTGTGTTTTCCCCCCAACCCATCCTATTATTATTTTTTAAATATATTTTTTAGAACGGAAGTTATAAACTTATAAAACAATCATGCACATGTGCAGAATACACAAACAACATCCCTCCATCAACATACCACAATGTAGTGTGTCATTTGCTACAGATAAAATAATGTCATCTGATTGGTAACAATTTTATGAACTCTTTTATTTCTGTAGTGTCAATGATTACTTCCCTCTCTCATTTCTGATCTTATTTCTCTGTGTCTTCTCTTTTTTCCTTTGTCAGTCTAACTAAGGGCATGCCAATATAATTGACCTTCTTGAAGAAATGACTTTTGTCTTGGTTGATTCTCTCTATTGTTTTTTCCTCAATTTCATTTATTTTTTCCTCTGATCTTTCCTATGTCTTTCTTTCAGCTTGATTTGAGATTAGTTTTCTGTTCTTTTTCTAGTTCCTTCAGGTGTGTAGTTAGATCTTCAATTTTCGCTCTTCTTTTTTAATGTAAGCTTTGAGGGTTATAACCTTCCCTCTCACCACTGGCTTCGTGGTGTCCATATGTTTTGATATGCTGCATCCTCATTTTCATTCACTGAAAAATATTTGCAGAAAAATCTTGCAATTTTTTCTTTGACCTACTGATTATTGAAGAGTGTATTGTTTAATCTGCATATATTTACACGTTTTCCCTTTTGCTTTCAATTATTGATTTCCAGCTCCTTCTGTTATGATCAGAGATCTGTTTTGTATAATTCCAGTCTTTTGAAATTTATTGAATCCTGTCATGTGACCCAGCATATGATCTAATGTAGAGAAGGAGCCATGAGTGCTTGAAAATAATGTATATCATCATGATCTTTTGGTGTGTAATGCTCTTTATGTGTCTGTTAGGTGTAGTTCATTTATCTATTATTCAAACACTCTTGTTTATTTACTTATACTATGTCCACATGTTGTATTCCATACTGACAGTGATATATTGAAGTCTCCAATATATATAGTCTCCAAATAGATGTAGAGACATCTATTTCTCCCTTCAGTTTTGCCAGTGTGTGCCTATTGTATCTTAGGGCATGCAGGTTAGGAATATAAATATTTGTTATAATTATTTCTTCTCAATGACTTGCCACTTTTATTAATATATAATGGCCTTCTTCATCCATTGGAACAGTTTCGCATTTAAAATATAATCTGTCCAATATTAATATTACTATGCCAGTTCTTTTTTGGATGCTATTTGTGTGGAATATGTCTTCCCAACCTATTACTTTCAACCTGATTTTGTCCTTTATGTCTGAGGTTGAGTCTCTTATAAGCAGCATATAAATGGCTCATATATTTTTTATCCCTTCTATCAGTCTATGTCTTTTGATTGTGGAGTTTAAGCCATTAACATTCAATGTTATTAACTATAAAGTCATTACTTTCTTCATCCACTTTGTTATTTGGCTTTTGGTTGTCATATCTAACACTTTTCTGCCTTTTTACCCTTTAATTTTCCCTTCCTAATAATCTTTATTTCTATGTTCTTCTCCAATTCTCTTGTCCTTGTTTATTCCTTTAAGGCTGCAGCACTCACTTTTGTATCTCTTGCAATTCTGGTCTTTTGGTAGCATGCATTCAGTTTTTGTTTTTCTGTGAAGACTTTAAACTCACCTTTAGTTTTGAAAGAGAGTTTTTCCAGATACAGAATTTGTGGCTGGCAGTTTTCCACTTTCAGTATCTTAAATACAGCATACTACTTTCTCCTTGCCTCCATGGTTTCTGATGATAAGTTGGTCCATAATCTTGTTGAAGGCCCCATGTATGGGCCAATTTGTTTTGCTCTTGCTACTGTCAGAATCTTCTCTTTATCTCAATATTTGTCATTCTGAATAGTAAGTGTCTCAAAGTAGATCTATTTGGATTTATTCTGTTTGGCATCCGTTGTCTTTCTTGGATATTGATATTTATGTCTTTCATAAGGATTAGGAAGTTTTGGGTCATTATTTCCTCAAATATGCTTGTAACTTTTTCCCTCTCTTCTCCTTCTGGAACACTGATTGCATATATGTTTGTGTGTTTCCAATTATCATTTAATTCCCTTGGAACCTATTCCTTTCTTTCCATTCTTTTTCTCTTCCCCTTTCTTTTCCAGTTTGGAATTTCCATCCTTGAAATCACTAATTCTGACTTTGAGCAATTCAAATCTGCTTTTATGACCCTCTAATGTATTTTGAATCTCTTCCATCAATCTTTCATTACCACAAAATCTTTTACTTTATTCTGTAGGCTTTCAAGTTATTCTTTATGCTCAAACAATATTTTCTTAATATCCTTTATCTCTTTAGTCATATTTTCCTTTAACTCCTTGAATTGATTTAGGAGGGTTGTGTGATTATCATTGATTAGTTGTCTTAAATTCTGTATTTCCTCAGGATATTTGGTTGTTCTATTAGCTGGGCCATCTCCTCCTTTTTCCTATTATGGCTTGTAATTTTTTGCTGATTTGAGGCATCTGAATATGTTGGTGAATTTACTCTAATAGTCAATTTCTCTCTCTTGCCTAGTGTTTATTTTCCTCACGGCTCTTCATTGATATTTGGCTCAAATTATTCTAATTCTTTGATATTGTCCAGCTTAACTTATCAAAATCAGACTATGGACTAAATAAAGGGGCACAAGTTTTCACCTATGCATGGGGCTAAAGAGACTTCTAAAAGAAGATTTTCTTCTTGAAATTTCCATTCTGGTGAGTAGATGGCAGTCGTTCGTGAACCTTTCCACTGATGTGTTTCTTTCAAACTCCACTTTCCAGTGTTTCTGGTTTGGCCAAAGCAGAGATTCAAAGTGAGCTCTGCTGGCCAAATTCACTTAAGACAAGCCTTCCAACTCACACTCCCTCTTCCCATGTGACAGCTGACAAGGAAGAAGGGATCCTTTTCGCGCTCAGTCAGCTGCAGTGAGCCAGAGGTTTTATCCAGCCTTAATGTCTTGACAGTGGGTAGTGGGATCCCTTTTTGGTTGCCATGGGGATTTAGTAATTCATGTTTGTTTATTCAGTTCCTTTGTATCTCCCTCCCTTGCTCCCCAACCCCTGGAGTTTCACAGCACTGTCCTGTTCTGTCCAGGATTCTCCCAAAGCTTTCAGCCCTTTCTGCACTTTTTTGTGAGAGAGTTGAGCCCTGCCTGCCTACTCTATCTTCCCAGAACCTATCAAATTTGTATTATTTTTAATCCTTCATAAAAATCTGTATTTTTGATACAAATCTATATTTGTAAATAATGGAAGCTCAGTAAAATAATTGACTTGTTCAGCAAGTGGTAAAAGTAGCATTTGGACCAAGGCCAGATAGGCTCCAAATACTCCACTGTCTAATACACCCAAGCACCACCAGGGGTACAGTCCTGTCAGAGAAATAGTCTTAAGCCAAAGAGAGAGTCCAACTCTCCAGAAAACATTTGGGACATCATTTCCCACTTTCTCATCTTCCCACCTCAAGTCAATACAAGCACCAACTACCCTTTGTCCCTATTTGGAAGAGTGTTAAGAAAATCCAACAGGGAAAGGGTATTATAACATTTCACCTTCATTGAGGTTTTGCTCTCAGGATGGCTCAAAGAAAAATTAGGACACTTTACGTTTTGTGTTTTAAAACATATACTCAAAACTGATCTATACATTCAATGCAATCCCAATAAAAATCAACGCAGCCTTCTTTAAGGAACTAGAAAAACTAACTATGAAATTTATTTGGAAAGGAAAGAGACCCCGAATAGCCAAAGACATACTGAAAAAGAAAAACGAAATTGGAGGAATCACACTACCTGACTTCAAAACATACAATAAAGCTACGGTGGTGAAAACAGCATGGTATTGGCATAAGGAGAGACACATAGACCAATGGAATCGAATTGAAAGCTCTGATATAGAACCTCACATATACAGCCACATAATATTCGATAAAGCCACCAAACCCTCTCAACTGGGAGAGAGTGGCCTATTCAACAAATGGTGTCTGGAGAACTGGATAGCCATATGTAGAAGAATGAAAGAGGATTACCATCTCACACCTTATACAAAGATCAACTCAAGATGGATCAAATACCTAAATATAAGAGCCAAGACCATAAAAACCTTAGAAAGCAGTGTAGGGAAACATCTACAGAACCTTGTAATAGGAAATGGATTTATGAATATCTCACCAAAAGCACGAGCAGCAAAAGAACTAATAGATAAATGGGACTTCCTCAAAATTAAAGCCTTCTGCACCTCAAAGGAGTTTGTCAAGAAAGTAAAAAGGGAGCCCACACAGTGGGAGAAAATATTTGGCAATCATATATCTGATAAGAAACTTATAACTTGCATATATAAAGAACTCCTATATCTTGAAAATAAAAAGATAAACAACCCATTTAAAAAATGGGAAAAAGACTTAAACAGACACTTCTCTGAAGAAGAAATACAAATGGCAAGAAAGCACATGAAAAAATGTTCCAAATCTCTAGCTATCAGGGAAATGCAAATCAAAACTACAATGAGATACCATCTTACACCCATAAGATTGGCAGCTATGAAAAAAACAGAAGAATACAAGTGCTGGAGAGGATGTGAAGGAAGGGGAACCCTCATCCACTGCTGGTGGGAATGCAGAAGGATCCAACCATTCTGGAGGACAGTATGGTGGTTTCTCAAAAAACTAGCCATAGATTTGCCATATGACCCAGCAATACCACTGCTGGGTATGTACCCAGCAGAACTGAAAACAAGGACACAAACCGATATATGTACACCAATGTTCATAGCAGCATTGTTCACTATTGCCAAAAGTTGGAATCAACCCAAATGCCCATCAACAGATGAGTGGATCAATAAAATGTGGTATATACACACAATGGAATACTACTCGGCTGTAAGAACAAACACACTACAAACACATGTGATAACATGGATGAATCTTGAGAACCTTATGTTGAGTGAAGCAACCCAGACATTGAAGGACAAATACTACCTGACCTCAATGATATGAAATAAACAAGCTGCCCTAGATAGCAAGAGACTGAACGATAGGCTTACAGGAAATCGGAGGGTGGAGGAAGGATATGAGCCGATGTCTGCAGGGGTGGAATTTAAGATGAGATGGTGGTAAGTATGAACACAAAGAAGAGATAAAAGGGGGGCAAGGGGTTGCCTTTGGTTGGGGCTTTGCGGGTTTGAGGGTGGCTGGGGAGGGACGGATGGGTAACGTTGCCCAAAAGTGGGGGGAGGGAGGGGTAGCATACGAACACAGGAGAGGGTCAGGTGTTGGTGGAGAGTAAAATGCCGAGAAAATCATATCAAAATATAATAAAGAGGGTTGCCTGTTAAGAATGCTCGGAGGGGAGGGTCTGATGCAGGACGGGCTCCTGGGGAATGTCTAAATGCTCATTCTGCCAGAGTGGGTGACACCATGGGGTAGAAACCCAAGTAGTGAGAGTGGGGGTGGACCCACATACTGGGGAGGACTAATGCCATCCAATAGAGGGAACGGTATCCCTCGAGAGAAAGGGTGGCTCCCAGGGCATTGGGGCAGTTGAGCAAGTTAGGCCCTGAACACTATTCCATCTATCTCTGGAAGTGGCTCCTCAGGAAACGGAGGTTGGCTGTCACTGTGGGCACCAAGGTGGAAGGGAAAATGGACGTTAAATGTGTGGAACCAAAGTAAATAGGGGGTAAGAGAGGAGTTTCTTGAGAGTACACAAGGATGGTTATAAAACATGTAATATTACACCATAACATATAGGAGATGACAGACTGATAATGTAAACCATAATGTAAAACATAGGATAACTAAAAATGTAAAGAACTGTGTATCCTAAAGTATGCACCATAATGTAAGCGCAGATGTCACCTTGTTAGAAAGCTAATGTCTCAGACTCTGTACATCACTTTAAGTAAATATGATATGAATAGGGCGTAAGAGTATCACTGTGGAAAGGAAAAGGTTTTCTGGTGGATGTGTGGGAGTGCTGTATATTATATATATACATTGCTGTGGTCTAGGACTCCTGTGAAGAAAAGCTGAATAATTAGGGGGGGGGGGGAAAGAAAAAGAAAAAGATAGGATGTGGAATTTTTTCAAGTCAACATTCTTTATCAAAGTTCTTTATCTAACTTTATCCAAGTTCTTTATCTATCCTTTAAACCCATCGCTATATGCCATTCCCTAGTAAGGGACCATGACATTATATTGGGCTTCAAATTTCGGGGAGTTCTGGATCACAGAGTGTTTCAACAATGGCAATGGAGGGATACTGGTATGGGATACCAATGACAGGTGATATATGGCTGACAGGGAGCTGTACAGAACATATTTCCAGGGTGCATGGTAATGTTTGGATATACTCATAGTGGCAACAATTAAAAACCACAGTAGGGGGGGTACTGGGTTCCTGGCCAGTGGTGCTCTGTCGTGGTCCCTAGGGGAGCAGCGACAGTCTCCCAGGTACAGTGGCGGGGACCGGGAGGGAGTGAGGGTTCAACAGTGAGCCCCTGATGCTAATGACTATGCTTGCGAGCTGATAAACCTAAAATAAGAACAAGGCCTAGAGCAACATTGTGCCTGGGAATTTCCTCCTGTCAGCCTTCATGTTACTCAAATGTGGCCAGTCTCGAAGCCAAACTCAGCATGTAAATGCAATGCCTTCCCCCCAGCGTGGGACATGACACCCGGGGATGAGCCTCCCTGGCAACGAGGGACCACTATCAACTACCAACTGATGATGCAACTGGAAAATGACCTTATACGGAAGGTTCAATGCGGATCAGCAGAATATCCATGTCTACATAAAATACCATGACTTTAAAATGCTGTTTGACCTAAAGTAAGGGGGAAATGGAAAGGAGAAATGAGTCTATATGGCTACGAGTTTCTAAAAAAGAGTCTGGAGGCTAGCAGAAGGATTGCCCTCATGCACAACTGAGAAGAGTCAGAGAGACAGATAAAGCAGATACAACCCCCAGATATTGGTTCCTTTGAGGGCTAAAGAGACCCATGGGAGTTATGGTCATGGCCGATGGGGTTAACTACCAGGGCAGATGGCCCCTCTTTGGAAATGGTGTTTATGTGTGATGAATCTGGACTCAGATGGGATCTCCCTTCATAAGACTTTCATGCTAATGTGCTGGAGGTGCAGTTAATGTTGGGGTTTAAGATATATTTAGGGGATTTGAATCTCTGGACTGACAATGTGATAGCCAGGTACTGAGCCTCTACAGACTCCAGCACCTACAATCTGATCTATTGGACCTACCACACTCAGCTAAGATCGAGTTGAAGAAGGACAACCACCACACCATGGAGCCTAGAGTGATTACAACTGAAAGTGGGAGGATTGCATCCAGCATCCATGTGGAATCTGAGCCTCCTCTTGACATAGAGGTGCAATGGACACAACCAATCCAATGTCCACATAGAAGAGGTGGCATTGGATTGGGAAAAGTGGACAAGGTGGACGATGGGTATGGGGAAAGGCAGGAAGAGATGAGAGGTGGAGGCGTCTTTGGGACATGGAGCTGCCCTGGATGGTGCTTCAGAGGCAATCACTGGACATTGTAAATCCTCACAGGGCCCACTGGATGGAATGGAGGAGAGTATGGGCCATGATGTGAACCATTGTCTATGAGGTGTAGAGGTGCCCAAAGATGTACTTACCAAATCCAATGGATGTGTCATGATGATGGGAACGAGTGTTGTTGGGGGGGAGGTGGGAGAGAGGGGGTGGGGGGGTGGGGTTGAATGGGACCTCACATATATATTTTTAATGTAATATTATTACAAAGTCAATAAAAAAAATAATCTTGAAAAAAAAAAAAGAGATTTTGAAAGCAGGAAGAGAAAAGTAAAGTATCACATAAAAGGGAAACTTAGTAAGATTAAGTGACAACCTCCCATCAGAAATCATGGAAGATAGAAGAAAGTGATATGATGTATTTAAGGTATTGAAAGAGAAAACTGCCAGCCAAGAATTCTGTATCCAGCAAAGGTGTCCTTCAAAAATAAAGGGGAGTTCAAAGCCTTCACAGACAAACAAAAACTGGTAGAAGATGATACTGAAAGACCACAATTACAAGCCTGAAAGGAAAAAAAAAACAAAAAACAAAAAAACAAGAGGCTTGGATAAGAGTGTATGAATGAAGATTTTTAGAAAGTTTAAAAAAGATAGACTATAAGTGCAATATCATAACAGAAAGCCAAAGGTCAAAATGGATGAAGTAAGCAAGGCCTTCAGCAATAAATTTGAATGTTAATGGCTTGCTTTCCCAAATCAAAAGACACAAACTGATAGAATGGATAAAAAAAGATATGAGCCTGTAGTCTACAAGAGACCCACCTCAGACATAAGGACACAAAAAGTTTAAAAGTAAAATTTTGGAAGAAGATATTCCACACAAACAGTTACCAAAAATAAGTTTGAGTAGTGATACTAGTATCAGACAAAGCAGATTTTAATACAAAACTTGTATAAGGGATGAAGAAGGTCATTATATATTAACAAAAAGTACAGATCAACAAGAAGAAATAACTTAGAAATATTTATGTCCCTCAGTGCTCTAAGATACTGAGGCACACAATGGCAAAGTTGAAGGGAGAAATAGATATCTCTGCAATAATAGTGAAAGAATTCAATACAACACACTCAGTAAAGGATAGAGTATCTTTACAATTGTGCAAATTACTTTGACCATGGTGATGGTGTCAGAGAGGGGTGAGTGAGAGTGCTTCTTCATAGGAAAGAGGGAAACAACAAATATGAACCACCACAGCATCCCCATCATCCCTTAACCCAGAGCCGGGCACTGGTTGAATACTTTCCGTGGCTGATCCCATTTAATCCTCACAATGATACAATGAGATTTGTCTTTATAGGGTTACTGGGAGGAGCCACTGAGGCTCAGAGAGGCAAAGTGACTCCCCAAGACGCACTGTTAGTTTGTGACAGAGTCAGAGCTGTGGAAAATTGAGGTACTCACCATGTGAAGGCTAGTTCCAGGACTTGCTGGGGTGTGGCCAAGTCTATCTGACTCTAGTTATTACAATTTTATGCATGCACACCCTTCAACCAAGCAACCCTATTCCTGGGATTCTATATTGAGTGTATGAAGAGCATTAGACTATTCAAAGACACATATGATGTCCACTTTAACACTGTTTAAGTGACAACAGAAAGGAATCAAATCAAGTTCCATCAGAAATGAGAGGCTGAGTCTCTTTGGGAGCAGGCCTCCCTTCAGGTACATTACACAGCCCAGTCCCATGGTCATGAAGAGGTCCTCACCATGGCAGATTACAGAGACAGGGTACAGTATTATCCACTCACTCCACTTTGGTAAGTACAGTCCTGCAAAGCATGATGATTAGTAAGCAGAGGGTAATGGAAGGACAAACAAGCACAAGATACCTGGGTTCAGATGATTAAAACAACCAAACAGTAGCAAAATGCAAAGACACTCATGGTCTAACATGAAGTAAAAACCCTATAAAAGCCTTTTTTCAGATATTTTTATGAATATAGGAAAAGTGACTTTGCACTTGGTCAAGGCAGGGGCTGGGCTGTGGGAATAAGGGAATGATGTCAGCCCAGATATTTTAGGAGTGGGACCATGGATCAATAATCAGGAAAGCCGTGGTAGGGAGCCAGGGGATTTATCAAAGTGGAGTCTGGGGATTACTCATTAGCTGTCTTTGGTCCCTATGTATAGAGACCACTCTCCATCCACTCTCACCTCAAGGCAGCTTTGACCTTTGTTGGCAGTATGATGCACCTGCTCCTGGCTTGGAATGTAGATGTGTAGATGACTGTCATCCAGTTCCTCACAAATTTGCTGGGTGAATGTCTGTGGAGACAGTGACCCACAGCCAAGTCAGGAAGCATCAAGACCCTGCCTGGCCATTGCCACAGCACAGAGGGACCACACCATATGCTCTTCTGTTATCCAGATTGGAAACAGTACTCTTTACAAACTTCCAGCTCTTGATGAAAGGAGATAACAGTTGGGAATAAGCACTTAAGTAGATAATCACCATTCCAACAGTACTTTTTCTGCCTTGGCAGCAATGGTTTATGTGTGAGCACTATAGGGCCACCATCTTTAGTCTCCCCCAAGGCCTGCTCCCACCAAAGGCCTGTCCACTCCTCATCCCCCCACACACACACACATACATGCTGGGAGTGGGAACTGCTGTGAGACTGCTCAGAAAGTATTAGAAGTATTCACCTTGTCTTCATCCCCCTACTCTGTGTCACCCTGTGTTACCTTTGGGAGTCTTCTGATAAATGGCCAGTCTTCTGGGAAAGTGCTTAGCCAGACCCTATAGCATTGGAAATTCTCTCATGTTAGGTTTTCCTGAGGCAAGAGTCTTGGAAAGTAGGCAAACAAGAAGACGTCTTGTTCTCTTGAGGGACCCTGCTCAAGTGAGCTTGGTAGAGGGCTGTCTTTAGATTGTGGTTTCCTGGTTACCAGGGTTACAAGTTCTGTTGGGTTATATCTCCAAGGAGCTAAGGTCCTTCCTGGGATCTCTACCTCTGCCCCTCCTTGGATAAAACCTGACCAAAGATCTCCCCTGGGATACTCACTCTTCACCCTTTTCTCACATCTCATTTATGAAATCTACAGTTAAACAACACAGTTATCCCTGCAGGCCTTGATGCATTTGTTAAAACTTAGTATTGAATGAAATAGGGATATTATGAAAAATTTTCTTTTCTTCACCTTTATCTTATAGGCACTTGGTTTCTCACCATTAAGTATGACAGTATCTATATCATAGATGCCACTTACTATGTGCCCATCCTGTATTTCTGACTTGACTGTATATTTTACTTTGTGTATTATGTTAATATGGTTAATTACACTGTTCTACTTTACATATTATGAATCTTTCTTACTACTTTAGGATTAATATATTTATAGTTAAATTTACATGTTATTTTTTTCTATTGCAAAATTCTTTCTTCTGGCAATACAAATTGGCCTGGAGTCAATTTTCTCTGATATAATTATAGCCACACCAGCTTTAATAAGATTAGTGATTCCAAGTGTAACAGAGTATTTGTAAACTATCCTGCCTACACTGGAGACACCTGGGAAGGTAGAATGGAAAAAGAAATATATGACCCAGGTAAATCCTGTCAATGTGTTATTTGAAATCCAGATGACATTTGCTGTCAGACAGATAGTGGAGAAAAGTGTCCCTTGGAATGTTTTTAGTAAGATATATTGGAGATTACTAGTTCAATTACGGTACGTAAACTTTATATATTTTGAATTGTTCAGTCATGGCCTGAAAGTAACATCATTCTTGGGGATGTAAATATTATAGTAACACATTTTTATGTATGTAGAAATACATCCCAAAGGATCTCTGAAACTCTCCCTTGCAGCCCCTGAATTCACATTTAGCTTCTAGATGGGCTAGATTTGTAAGCATCCAGAGTAAAGATTGTATTGGATGAGCAAATTAATGATAATAGCAGTGCTGCATATATATATATATATATATCTAAGACTCCAGGAAAACCTGATTAACCAACTACAGATAAAACATGAACATGCAGTATCTGCAGATGGACAGTCTGAGAGCTGAAGATTTTGGCCTTCTTTCACTGTGGAAGAGACACAGTAAGAGGTTGCAAATGTGATCCCAGACACAAACATACCCTGAAAGAAGAAAGAGGGCTCTGGGCTGCAGGGGAAACTTTGTGCTCAGCACCAGGAGCAGGTACAAATTGGAGAGTAAGTTCTGGGTTCTCTTAAGGTCTAGCCTTGCTTTCAATATCACATTCCCTCCAGGAATCTTACTAGAATTATGATTATTTGCTTACCACAGTCATCTCTTAACTAGAAATGTTTCATTTCAGGAAATATTCTCTCGTGTCCAAAAATTAGAGTTTCCTTTATTATGTCAGGAAAGATTTTAGTCAGCCAATGGGGTGCTGAGGCAAAATACCAGAAATTGGTTGATTTTTATAAAGGGTATTTATTTGGGGTAGGAACTTACAGATGCCAGGCCATAAAGCAGAAGTTACATCCCTCACCAAAGTCTATTTTCATGTGTTGGAGCAAGGTGCCTGCTGACTCCTGTGAGGGTTCAGACTTCCTGGGTTCCTCCCTTCCAGAGTCTTGCTTTTCTTTCTTCTGTAAGCTTACTTTCTAGGGCTCCAGCTTAAGTCTTCATCATCAAACTCCAACATCAAAACTCCAACATCAAAACCCCTTAACTCTGTCCTTGGCCATGCATTTTATCTGTGATTCCCTACCCACCCTAATGAGGGCCCAATCGTAACTCAATCATGCCCAGGTAGAGACCAGATTACAAACATAATCCAAAATCTATTTTTGGAATTCATAACCATATCAGACTGCTACATTCCACCCTCTGAATTCCAAAGATATTACAATATTTGAAAAACCTTAAATCAGTAACAATGCAAATACTAAATCATATCACAATCAATTGAAAGAAATAGTTTGTCTTGGGGCAAAATCAGTCTGAAAGTCATTCTTAGATTATGGTTTCTTCTCCTTGATGCCTTATGGGAACCCACCCTTTCCAAATGCTTGCTCAATGGCCATTTTCTTGGTTCCACCCTCAGGAAGCATCTGGGTGTTGACCAAGCTTCTGACTTCATCCTCCAAGAGTGTTGGGATGATTGCCACACCTTACCCAATCTCTGGGTTATATTCTTAACCCCCTACTATAGTGACATGAAGACAACATTCCCTCTTACCTTTGGCATAGAGGCTTAACCCTCTCGGAGCTCTGAGTTGACCACCTGGCCTTCCCTAATCCATGGGGGATAGGGCCACCCCTCTCAGACCTGTGGGTTGCTGACCTTAACTGTCCTAATCCTTGGGGAATGTGCTCCACCCTCTCTGTATCCTGGGGCAGCAAAACTCTCCCAGAATATCAGGCGTGAATACCCACCCTCTTTAAATGCTGAGGCAAACTCACCCTCTCTCTACACATGGGTAGGGTTTCTCTCTTGGCCCAAGGAGATGCCCTAATTCCAGATATCAGCTTCCATGGTTTTCCTCTTACAGCTCTTTCTCCTTCAGTCTCTCCTTTCCATGTCTTTTTTATTCCAGGATGACAGTGGTTTTGTTCATACAGCTCTCTCAAAAAGTCCGTTGGTTTAGCATGCAGGAAGCAGGGGTCTAAGCAATCAGACAGTAAGACTTTCTGCAAGCCTTTCCTAGATAACTGTATCTTTAATCTTGATTTACCAGTTCCAAGTTTATTTAAGCCCTCCAATGGGGCACTTTCATTTGGGATCTTGATTTCCAGAAGCTTGGAATTTCCAGAATCAGTTTCTTTGTCCTTTGTACCTGACAGTTCAGTTCTCAGCATATCTCTCTCATTTAGCATTTTGGTAGAAACTGCAAGCAGAAGCCAAGCCACATTCTCCAGGTTTACTTTAGAAATTTCTTCAGCTAAATGCCCAGGCTTGCCATTTTCAAATTCTGCCTTCCATAAAACACCAGGTGTTATTCTTGCTAAGTTCTTTGCAACTTTAACAGATGGATTGCCTTTCCTCCAGTTTCCAATAATAGTTTCATCATTTACTTTTAAGGCATCATAAAAAGTCTCTTTAGCATCCATATTATTATCAACAGTCTCTTCAAAATGATCCAGGTCTTTTCCATCAAGCATCTCACAATTCCTCCAAAAAAATACCCTTACCACCTTATAAAACTGCTCCAGCATTTTGGTAATTATAAAAGCACTACCCTACTCCCAGTACCAAATTCTGTATTAGTCAGTCAAAGGGGTGCTGATGTGAAATATCAGAAATTGGTTATTTTTTTATAAAGAATATCTATTGGGATAGGAGCTTACTGATACCAGGCCATAAAAAAGAAGTTACTTCCTCACCAAAGTCTATTTTTGCGTGTTGGAGCAAGATGGCTGCTGACTTCTGTGAGAATTCAGACTTCCTATGTTCCTTCCTTCCAGGGTCTTGCTTTTCTTTCTTCTGTAAGCTTACTTTCTAGGGCACCAGCTTAAGTCTTCATCATCAAACTCAACATCAAAACTCCAATATCAAAACTCCTCAACTCTGTCCTTTACCATGCCTTTTATTTGTGAATTCCCACCTACCAAGGGGTGGTGATTCAATGCCCTAATAACATGGCCTAATCATAGTCAAAGCCCCAATCATAACTCAGTCACACCCAGGTAGAGACCAGATTACAAACGTGATCCAATATCTATTTTTAGAATTCATAACCATATCAAACTGCTACAGAGAGTAAGTGCTGGGTTCTCTTAAGGTCTTGCCTTGCTCTAAGTATTGCAGATTCCTTCAGAGAATCTCACTAGAATTAACTTCTCTTAACTAGAATTATTTCAGGAAACATTCTCATGTGTCCAAAAATTAAGGTTTCCTTTATTAAGTCAGGAATGATTTCGTCAATGTTCATCCTTTAACACAGTTCTAGAGAAACTCATGGAAACCTGGTTACATTTCCCCATGTAGATTCAGAACAGAGACCTCTTTTGGGATTCTCCAGTTTGTGCACTCTTTGAATTCAGATTAGAACCAAGTTGGTGACTATGCCAAGGTTAGTAACCTATAAAACATAAAGGGTTTCGTATCTAACCTGTCATCTGTCACTCAAAACTGTACACATCCAACTTACCAATAATGTGTTTGTCTGCTAATCCATTTTCTTTCTCCTCATTGTTTATTCTTACATCTCCCTTTGCACCTTCTGCTATTCATCCTGTTTGGTGTGTTTTCTCTGGTCTAAATTCCAGGTCCCTAGTACTTTACCTGGAACTCAGGTTTTAGCTCAGGCTGTGGCTCCTGCAGGTACCTGGGAAAATCATTCACCATTGACTGAAACCATCCCTTCTTTCTTCTGGGTCTGGGCTAATTTTCAAAGGGTCTGGGCTAATTTTCAAAATATAATTGATCATTAATATACATAATAGACTAACTGTATAGATCATGCTTATTTGATCAAAATGGCATGTGAATATAGAATTGTTCTCTTGTGATGATCATATAGTTCCATAATCATCTTAGTCAAGTGTGGCTTTAGGGAAAGATATTGATGGCTCCCATGGGATATGAGCTCTGGAAGATTATGCCTGATATTCATAAGACGTGTCCTTGTAGCTCAGACATGGTGGCCAAAACATACTTGGTTCTGAATAACTATTGCATAAAGTAAAAAAAAAAACCAGTGATAATTTGTCCATGAACTCACTATCTCTTCCACTTTTCACAGCTCTACTATTTTCCTCTATCATCTAAAATGCAAACTAGTTATATTTCGTATTTATATATTTATAAGCCTTGTTGTTTTCTGAAGCCACTCTTTTTGAGGTAGCTGAGATGTAAACACAAATGCTTTTCCTCCTGTTTCCTACTTTCTCATCCAAATAATTATTTACATACTTCTACATGTACTTAAGAAATGGAGAATTGGTGTTATATTTTTTCATAAGATTTACCATTGTTTAGCAAATAATTTCACAAATCTTCTCAGAAAGTCAAATAACCAATATTCATTATATTTTAATATTTATATGCTAACATATACCATGCCTATCTTCACGAGTCTCAATACTATTTCCATAGCACAAATATTCTTTCACAAACAGCCAAATTTATTTTGATAATGTAAACATTTTCTATTTCATCTTATAACACTCTTGAATAAAGTGACACTTATTTGAGGGAAGAGAGCATACTATTAGGAGAGTAGAGCTATTACACTCTTAACTCTCCCAATGATTCCATCTTATTAGTATTTAGTTCAACTTTCATGTGATGATTGTAACAAATGGTTTGAAACCATGTATGCAGGTAGCCTGACCAGCCATCTGACCTTGCCTGATCCCACATTCAATGCCAGGTTTGTTCTTTTCTCTTCTTCCAAATCCTCTATCTCCTCATTCTCATTTCTAGGGTGACATCCAGGTTCTGTTTAGCAGGAAAATTTTGTGAAACTTATTAGCATATTGTAATGAATAGAAAAATAGTATCTTAAATTATTTTAGCAGAAACACCAAAAAGACAGTCAGTAAACTACTGAATCCCATGTTGACAATGAAAGTTCTCTGAGAGAAAAAAAAAAGTCTGAATCCAGAATTTCCATTTTACTGAAAGCATGGTTGTTAGTATTTATTCTATTGTAATAGTTGCTGGTATCTCTTTCCAAAGATAACAAAAGGCCTGCCTGCAGGACCACATAGCCTGGGGATCAGGACCACGGGAAAGTGCCAGGGGAGCTTATGACCACGGATCCCAAGAGTCAAGATTATGGGCAGGACCAGAGGAAGTAAAAGGGAGTTTCCTTTCATGATCTGGGTTCTCTTTACATTACTTCTTTCTTTATTTTTTTTTTTAATGTTCTACTCAAAAAATATGAGGTCCCCATATACCCCAACCCCTCTCACCCCACTCCTCCCATATCAACAACCTCTTTCATCATCATGGGACATTCATTGCATTTGGTGAATACATTTTGGAGCACTGCTGCACCACATGGATAATGGGTTACATTGTAGTTTACACTTCCCCCCAGTCCACCCAGTGGGTCATGGCAGGACATGCAATGCATGACTTCTTTTTTAAGGTTTGTATGAAGGCTCAGGTAGGCCTGGTCTTGATTTTGCTTCTTGGTTTGGGATAGAGGTTCAGTGGAATGTCATTAAATCATATCTATTGGTACAATTTCACTGATAAATAAAAACTATAATTTATGTGAACCAAACAATATTTATAGAGGTTCAGGCTCCTGAATTAACAAAATCAAATGCCAACTTCACAATGAATGTTTCAAATAAGGAAATGTACAAATATATGACCAAGGAAGAATGCACTTTGATGTTCAGCAGTGTCCTCACAGTGACAAATTTAATCAACCTCTGGATTTGATTTTCCAGCCTGTGAGTATCCCCAGAGCACCTTCTTCCATGGATGATCTAAATGCCTTATGCACTAGGTCCTAACCTTGGAACACACCACATGTTGTCCTTAATCCTCTAATTCTGGCTTGGTAATTGGTGAATTTAGTGTCCAGGCCAAGTACTTTTCAGCTTACATTGCTGTCTCACCCTCTTGGAACTAGGCTAGAGAGGACTACCTTACCATATTTTCTATTTAATCTTCAAATAATATAATTAAATTGTTAGGTTGCAATATGCTCCATTCAAGTTCTTGTATGTTAGAAAGAAATATTCAGAGATGAGGGAATGGGTTACCATTCAGGTAAGGACACCAAGGTTGAGTGGTGTTAGCAAGCCCCTGATGCACAGTGTGGCATGTCAGGGACAGCACCAAGGCATTTGTTCCTCAAGCAATCATGACAGTCAGAAGTAAGGGCACAGTCAGGGCCTTTCTCGCACCCTTGGGGACACTACTAATAGGAATAATGAAAATGTCTAACAACACTGACAGCTTATTAAAATTACACACATGGAATTACTGTTGAGGAATGAAATCAGCAAAGCAGAAAAGGTAGAGCTGAACACCCTTCCCTTCAGTGAAACTTTGAAAAATAACAAGAATCCTTTAAAACCAATACTGTAAGAGAATATACACATAGTATAGATTTCATTTATGTATCTCACAAACACACACATATATAATCACTGGGAGTAGTGGAACAATGAACATATTCCCAAAAGTATACTCTATCCTTTACCATATCTGGCAACTATATCTGTTCATTCAACACATTCCCTGCCTGGAAGTAGGGGAACCTCTACTTGGTGAAGGGGCACCACAGTGGGAGGACTGTATTCTCCAAGGTCAAAGCCACCATTCCTTTCCCAGGGTACCCCTAACACAGTGAACACACCTCATTGCCCTTCATTTTACATGCAGTTACCTCCAAATGCAAATCCTCACTTGGGCAGAGAGATGAAACCACAAGCATTTACTTAATTTCTGGTAACTCCTCAGTCTGTATAATATTTCATGGGCATGGTAGACCTCATCCACAAAAACATGAAGCTATGTTGTTCTGTCCTCTTTCTGGTGGAAGCTCCCAGATATGAGTTTCTCAGCGATTCAGATAAGAAAATAATAGGGATGAAGCATTTGAGCACATGACTCATTGTGGTTCTCCTGTCACAGGTGGATGTAAAGGAGTCATGGCCTGGCCTGCTAAAGCCCTTGCAGAACCTGTCCCTCACCTGGAATGCCTCTGGATTCTTTTTAACCAGAGATAACATGAGCTGGATCCACCAGTCTCCTTTAAAGGGGCTGGACTGTGTTGGTGAAATAACTATTAATCACATACCCAATTCTTTAGTCCCAACTCGACATCACCAAGACCACCTCCAAGAATGAAGTTTATTTAACAATGAGCAGCTTGACTTTCTAGGACACAGCTGTGTATTACTGAGCAAGATACAAAGTAAAGGGAAGTCAGGTTGAGCCCAGACACAAACTGTCCTGTAAGGCACAGGAGGGATTTGGGCTGCAGGGTCACTCATGACCACTAGGGGGTGGGCAGGGGCCAAGTCAGGGGCAGATGCAGACATGGGCTGGGGAGAAATTTTCTTGAGCAAAGAAGGAACCTGGTCTTGCCTAGGTTCCTTCTTCTTTGTTCACAGCAGTTAAACTCCAGAGAACCGCTGTTGCATCTTTTCTAAGCACTGCTATGAAGTATCAAATATTCAAACACAGAAAAAGCTTTTCATCTATTTTTTATTTATTTATTTATTTATTTTTAAATACTATCTTTTCTTTTTTTTTTAAAGATTTATTTATTTATTTAATTTCCCCCTTCCCCCGGTTGTCTGTTTTTGGTGTCTATATGCTGCGTCTTGTTTCTTTGTCCGCTTCTGTTGTCATCAGCAGCAGGGGAAGTGTGGGCGGCGCCATTCCTGGGCAGGCTGCACTTTCTTTTCACGCTGGGCGGCTCTCCCTACAGGGCACACTCCTTGCGCGTGGGGCTCCCCTACGCGGGGGACACCCTTGCGTGGCACGGCACTCCTTGTGCACATCAGCACTGCGCATGGGCCAGCTCCACACGGGTCATGGAGGCCCGGGGTTTGAACCATGGACCTCCCATGTGGTAGATGGACGCCCTATCCACTGGGCCAAGTCCATTTCCCTTTTCATCTATTTTTGTTTTTGCTACCTATATTTTTTAAGTAAACAGACACATATTGTGATAATTTGTCTGTCTTCTGAATATGTTTGAAAGTTTGAAAAAAATCTTGTATTTACCATCTCTGTCAAGTTAATTATCTCAAATTGACTCACTTCAGAGAATCCCCTCACTAAATAGCACTGACCCACCATCATGAAGACACATACACAGGGCAAAGGATTAGGAAGCAGGAAAGCCTGACCTTCTCTAGGGGAAGCCTCCAAATGCCTCACTTTGTGCCTCATCATGTGGCACCAAAGGCCAGGTCCCTGAACTTATATTAAGTTCCTTCAAAATTGTGATCCTATTACATACAACACCATATAGGTTTTCAATATATTAATAGATATATAAGATAAAAATAGCAAGTTCTCAATTTATTATTATTTACTCAAAGGGAAAGCCTAATACCATTTATATTTAGCTAATACCTTAATGTTTTTTCTTGGAGAACCAGTAAATCAAAGATAAGCATATTCTATTTTCCCAAAAAATAACAAAATGTTTTATATAAATGTAATATCAAACTTATCCTAGTTTTCAGTGAAGCAGGTAAGGTCATCTGAAACAACTTGTCACAATCTTTTCCTCCCTGCATATCCGCAGGTTTCTGAAGGCAGAGTTTATGTAACAATCCTCACAGAGAGGACAGGCTTACTAGAGTATGTGCTTGGACCTCAGGTTCCATTACATCCTGGGAAGCCAAGTGTGAGTCAAAATGCCTCCTCCCTGCCCTGTCTCTCCTTGTGAAAAACAGCTTTCCCATGGGTGCCTTTCGTGTTTAAGGAATGACAATTCCTGCCTTTGCTTTTTAAGACCCAAGTGCACCTATACTTCAGACACAAGTGCACCTATACAGGCACAGAGCAGGGACACTCTCCCAGATCATGACTATAACTTAAGCGTAATCATGCTCTACTCTCTGATCCAAGCTATCTAGGGCGAGTCTGGAATATGAGCTGATGGACAGTACTGTGAAAATAATCCAAGTATCCTGTCCCTTCTCCTAAGACAACATTTGGCCTATGAATGCATTCCTATCCCTTTCTGGGGTAGAGGATATTTTTCCCAGTTGCTTCCAACCCAGTTGCATTGGTTTTCCACCAGTGTCTTCAGATGCCTATTTCAGTCTTTCATCTCCAGGTTAAGATTTTCATTGCTCAGTGATGAGTGTGGAGGTGGTACTGGACATAATTTTCATGAGAACCTTTGTTTCCTCCCACTTCCTTTTGGGTCCCAGCAGTGTCCAGGGGATACAGGTTTTGTTTTCAATATTCAGGCTAATTCTCTGTTCTGTAGTGGCGCTATGGAGGTAGTTGTGAGTGCATTTCTACAATGGATGCTTTTCCTCTCCACAAGTACCACTCAGGGAAAGTTGTTGTTTGTTTTGAATGCATTGTGCAGTTTTATGGTGTTTTGGTTAATGATCCATAATTATGGAAGAAAACCCTCCAAGAGAGTGGGCAATGGGACCCTGGGAAAGTCACTGTAGCAACATTGACACATTTAGATCTAAAAATGCACCAAAAATTTCTAGTTTAATCTTACTATATTCTATGTGATCTAAATATACTTGCCACAGGTAGGTTTAAGTATGGTCCTATTTCTCTTTCTTGGCACCTCTCTGTCTCTAGATTTCAGGATTTTCTTTTCTCTTGTGACTTAAATTCTCTGATGTTTTTGATACATTTTGAGAATTTGCAGTTTATTCGGGTCTCTTGTTTCTGTTGTTATTGTGAGAAAAACAATTTTCTCACTTGCTACACCTCCAGGCTCAGAAACAGCATTTCCTGTAATACCAGAAATTGGAAACTACCTAAATGTGAATCAGCACATTAAGAGATAACAAATTTACATTTATGAATATATTGAAATATGACTTAGCATTCAAATCAATGAATGCTTTATACCCAATACTATAGATACTAAACAAATAAAAGTTCCTAACATATGATTCCATGTTTATAAATGCTAGAAGATGAAAATTCATCATTAGTAACATAAAGATCAGGCTCAATATCCTCCTGAGGATTGGTTTCTGTCACAAAACCATGAGGAACTCTTGTATTTTACTATAATCAAGGACACCAGAGGCTACACCTTCCATGCTTTCCTTGGAAATGCCCTAAGTTAAATAAACAAGTCTGTTACTTTAAAAGTCTGCCTTCCATCAGATAACAGAACACAATTCTGCAAATTGCCTGCCAGTTAATAACAAGGACTGCCTTTCTCCCAATTACCAGTAACAGATTATTTCATTCTAAATCTTCATTCAGAATAATCTTTTACATGAATATGTCTACATAAAATTTCTAAAAGGCTTTTAACATTAAGCACCCTGAAATCATTCTGGTTTCTACAGATTACACATGTCCAAAGCCATTTCCACATCAATAGACCTTTTTTTTTTATAGGAGGACCCCTTTTTCCACACCAAAACTTTCTTCCTTTACCAGGGTTTCTATAAGCAATACAACAGGATGGTTGACTTGCAAATAGGAAAGTTATTGTTTTAAAATTCTGGAGACTGGAAGTCCAAATTTAAGAGATTTGCAGGGTCATGCTTTCTCTACAATCTGGAGTTAGCTTACTGGTAAGATATAATATAACACCATCTGTTCTCTTCTGACTCTGACTCCTGACTGAGTCCAAATGTTCCTTGTTAATAAGGATGTACTTATGTTGTATAAAGGCCCTCCCTGATTCACTCTGGCCTCACCTCAACTAAAGATATCTTTAAGGAGCTATTTACACATAGGTTTACATCCACTATATCAGGGGTTGGGACTTGAACATGTTTTACTCAATAACAGGAATTAAAGACCTGGGCATCATTCTGAAACCACTAAACTTAAAAGACCTCTATTAATTATAAAAGGACTCCTATATTAATCAATTGATCATAGAAGAAACCAAAAGGAAAATATTGAAATACATTAAGATGAATGGAAATGAAATTCAACATACCAAAATCATGGACGCAAATAAAGTAGAGCTTATAGAGGGAAATGCATGGCTCTGAAAATGTGTGAAAAAGGACTTACTGATATTCTAATCATGAACTATTGTGATCAGAAATTGAAGAAAATGTGGCATTGGTGTGGAGAAAGTGGCCACGGTGGCTGCTGGGGGTAGGGAGTGGGAGGAAGAGATGTGATGTGGGGGCATTTTTGGGAGTTTTAGTTGTCCTGGCTGGTGCTGCAGGGACAGTTACCGGACATTGTATGTCGTCCCATGGCCCACTGGATGGACTGTGGAAGAGTGTGCGCTATGGTGTGGACCATTGACCATGAGGTGCAGTGGTGCTCAGAGATGTATTCACCAAGTGCAATGAATGTCTCATGATGATGGAGGAGAATGTTGTCATGGGGGGAGGAGTGGGGTGAGGGAGGTGGGGGTATATGGGGACCTCATATTTTTTAATGTAATATTAAAAAAATAAATAAAGACAAAAAAGTATGAAAAATAAATAAAGACAAAAATATATGAAAAAAATAAAGGCTTCAAAAAAATCACCAACATTCCTTCTTTAGAAATTGAGAAATAAGATTTTTTTAAAAATCTCAAATGAAAAGAAGAGAGGGAATACTAAAAACTAGAGTGGAAATCAATGAAATAGAGAATACAAATAAGTCATTGAAACCAAAATTGTTTTTGTGAAAAGATCAGGGTCATTAAAATTGAAGACATTTTCTTAAATTGATGAAGTGAAACAATTATGGAGAGAAGATGCAAATTTCTATAAAAAATGAGGATAGAAGAGGCATAACTATTGACTTTAAGAAATTTTAAAAATGATTTTAAAGGAATCCTATGAGCAAGATAATTGTAAAAATTATGTAACTCACATGTAGTGCTTAAATTCCTAGAAAGACATGAAATACTAAAATTGACTCAGATAAAAACAGAGAATCTGAATAGGCCTTTAACAATAAAGTGATTCAGTTTAGTATTAACATTAAAAATATATCCACAAAAGTATCCAGGTTGATATATTTACATCAGTAAATGTTAAATATTTTTTATAATTATACCAGTGCCACATAGTTCTAAATATTATGTCCTGAAATCTGATCAAGGATGTACTTCAGCTTTTATTTTTCAATATACTTTGGTCCTGAGCTAATCTTGACAATGTACATTTCTAAAGATATTGTAAAATCACTCTGAAAATATGCAAAGTATATATTAAAGGATTTATTACTACTGCACTGAGTTTATGAACAATGTAAAGAAATGGCATTTTGAAATGTTTTTTAAAAATATATAAGTATGGTGTGTCCATCTATTGAATTTAATCCTTTTTATCTCACACACACATTACACCCCAGAAATCCTTTCCTACCTGCCTTCTTTGGCATCTGGAGGCAGTGTTGGGAGTAACCCTGTTGGGAAGCTCATATTAGCCCACAGGGAGAGGGACATGCAAATGCAGCCCATTCCCTGATCATGAAAATGAGCTGCTGAAGAAGAGCCCACCTGTGCCTCTGTCCTTCCTCAGGGACAACCACCATGAGAACTATGCTGATTTGGGCTTCCCTCCTCATCACTATAGAAGGTAACCTTCCTCTTGTATCAGTTTCAGCTGTGACTGCTCTACCTGGGACTGTTCTGACTCTGGTTCCTCTTTATTTGCAGGGTGTCCTGTGTGAAGTTCAGTTGGTGGAGTCAGGGGGAGATGTGAGAAAGCCTTGAGGTTCTCTGAGCCTCGTTTGCAAAGCATCTGGATTCACCTACTGTTCTTGCCAGACTCAAGGGCAGGTACTGAAGTGGGTGGTAGGAGTGAGTAAACCAACTGGAAGTTCTCAGTGGTACTCTCCATCAAGGGGGATTCACAATCTCCAGAGACAACCCTACAAGCACACTCTCTCTTAAAATGACCAACCTAAAAGAAGAAGACATATTACTGTGTGGGACCCACAGTGACGAAAAGTCAGGTTGAGCCCAGACAAAAACCTCCCTTCAGGGCTTGGAGGGGTGGTGGGCTGCAGGGGGCATTCATGACCACCAGATGGTGCACAGGGACCTTCTCAGGGGCAGGTGCAGAGTGGACTGAGTTGCCTCTTAGAACTTTGTTCCTGCCTAGCAAAATCTCCCCGAGGATCCCTTGTGGTTTCTTCCAATTTAACTCCCTGATTTCTCTCATCTTATAATGGTCATTGTTGAATCGGGCCTCAATTCAATTTTCAGCCTTTCAATATTTTTAGACTTGTACTATCGATATCTTTCAGAAGGTTGTTGCTGATCAGGGAGTCAAGTAATTTCATTCCAAACTTAAGTCCTGTGCCAAAATTTTTGCTTTTTCTACACTCTCTCCGTCATGTCTCATAATGTGATCATATCAAGAAAATAGTGTGCATTAGGATAGTATGCTTCATTCTTCTCTTTTTATCTGTCTTTCCTGGATCTGAAATAAAATTTTAATGGTATGTATCCTCCAGTTATCTCAGACAGTCTCTCCACAATTCACTTTTCTGTCATGGCCAGGGAAGGAAGTATCATGCATGGACCATTAATTTTCCTCATTCTGTATGCAATGAAACATGTATACATTATCAACTTTGTCTCATGAATCAGCTTCTTGTCTACTTTCTCACTCACCCAGCTCAGTTTGGGTGGGTATCTCTACTCCATGGAATATATTGTAATAGATACGTATATCACATTGTGATTATCCAATCACCTGTTGATTGACAAAGGATTATTTCCTTATTTTGTCAATTTTTAATAATGCCACAATGAACATTTGTGTGCAAAGACCTGTTTGAGTCCCTGATTCCAATTCTGTTATATCTAGAAGTGGGATTGTCAGATCATATCACCAATATGCTTTTTTTTACTGCACAAAGATCCATAGACACCACACTGTATTTAGCTATCGTATCTCCTAATCCCCTTGGTGAGGGATAGCTTGGATATTATGTAGTTTTTCAGTGGATTATTCTATAAATGGAAGTGGATCAAGGTAGT
The DNA here is from genome assembly GCF_030445035.2 of Dasypus novemcinctus. Classification (NCBI taxonomy): domain Eukaryota; kingdom Metazoa; phylum Chordata; class Mammalia; order Cingulata; family Dasypodidae; genus Dasypus; species Dasypus novemcinctus. Next base: position 54,884,864 of record NC_080691.1, on the reverse strand, counting down.
TGAAAATACTATTCATATTATCCATTTCTATCCTTATTAACCTCCTAATTACTGAACAATTACAAAGGGTGGAGTGTCAAAGTCTCCAACTAAAATGTGGATTTGTTTATTTCAATTATCAGTTTCAAGAACTCTTATTTAGAGAACTGACCACTTTTTCACTATGTAATTTCTCTATTACTAATAATCTTTAGTCTTAATTTTGGATACTACACTTTGCTCAAAATTAATATTGAGACACACACTTTCTTTTTGTCCATGTTTTCAAGGTGTATGTTTACACATATATATATACACACGCACACATCTAAATCTAAATACCTACCCAAATTTTACTATTTACCATTTGATGCATTTAACTTTAAAGTAGCTTTCTTGTAAGCAACATATAGCTACAATAATCATTTAATGCATCAAATAAAATAGTGATTGTAATATTAATTAGTATTAATTTCCACTTTTTCTAACTTTGTTGGTGTTATAAATGTAAGAGCAAACTTTTCTCAGATTTCTATATAATCAAACGGAGCAGTAGCTTTTTCTATGAAAGCTGAAACCTGGAAACTTTCCGAGTACTCATGTACCCGTGAATAGATAAACATCTTTCGTTGTAAGTAACCATTGGAACACCACTCAGCAACAAAATCAATAAATGCCTTGTATCGACTAAAAAGTGTTCAAGTTAAAATAGTTATTTAGAGAGATAGAAACTTAACTAAAGTATATACTGTACAATTCATTTTTTATAAAGATTTGGAAGATGCAGACTAAATAAAATTAATATCAATTGATGTCTTGGGACAGTCTAGGAAAGGGAATGATTTAGAGAAAGGAATTAAAAATGTAAGTTTAATGGGTAAACACATATGTTATTACTTAACCAAACTGGAAACAACAAATACATGCACTTTATTGCATGTGATTTATATCTCAAGAAGGCTGTTGCAAATGAATCAATGCATCTGTGCAAAAGCAGCAATAATAATACATAATGACATTTGAAATATCAGGGACTCCTACAAATTAATCTGCATGAACCCTGAAAGTCTACGTTCTTTAAGTAAAGATTGGAATGTAGCAAAATCACATTATTATTGAGAGGGAGGTTCTGAAGCCTAACATAGAATGTCACATGATGGACTTTTGCTGGCTCATGGGAGCAGTCCAGTCTAGGAGTGGGGAGCCCAGGCCCAGACACTGGGACTTCCCAACAGATGTGAGCAGGCCAGGTGTGGCCCTACAGCTCTGCTAGAGGGACCCCAGCCTTGGTATGCTCAGGTGCTCTAATTCAGTGATGGACAAAAACAGAGACAATTTGCAATGAGTTTTTTTTTTCTGACCTGAGCTTTCTTCCTACAATTTTAAAAATAATTTTATGGATAAAAACAAATACTGAATATATGAGTGCACTTGAATGAAAAACGTACTATGTGTGACATTGTCCTGATCAGGATGTCTTTGTGCCTGGATATGTCCAGTGTGAGGTGCAGATGTTGGAGTCTGGGGAGGTATTTCCTACAGCCAAGAGGGTCTCTGGGACTCCCCTGTGCAGCCCCTGACTCAGTAGTATCAGAACAGAATGGTGCTGAAACCTCTTAGAAGGGGTCTGGAGCGATGGAATTGGATGAACTATGCAGAATCTGTGAAGGCCTAGTTCACCGTCTTAAGAGGGAAGACCTAGGACTATCTGTATCTGCAAATGGATGGTCTGAGAGTGCAGGAAATGGCCTTTTATCACTGACTAAGACAGTGAAAAGAGGCAAGGTGAGCTTAGACACAAACCTCCCCTCAAAATGGCCACCAGGGGGCACTTCGGACCCACAGCTCAGGATGCCCACTGTCATCTGGAGATTCTCTAAGGGCCTTTGTGTCCTCCTCTTCCAGGAAACAGGTGTTCTGACCATTGTTCTCTGTCCCTGAGGATGTTTGGAGAGTTGAACAGCTGAGAGCAGAGTCAGAAGCTTTGATGCCCATAGACTCTGTTGAACCCAGAGGAGCCTGGCAAGGTGCTGCAGCTTCACCCCAGCTAAATCAGCCACACTGGCCACAACTGTAGCTCAGCCATCCATGGTCACAAAGCCTGCTGAGGACAGTTTCTTTCTCACCTCAGATCAGCCCACATTTCCAGCTCTTAAACAGAAGGCTAGATATGCCCTGTTAATCTGTCTCCTCTTGCCTCTGTTAACTATATGCAGCCATCGAGGTTATTTGCTATGTAGTTCACTTGACTAATACTGAAGAGTCAGGTTGTAGTATGATGCTTTCAAGGCTGTGTTCCTGAAATGATTAAAGAAAAAGGGATTTTAGAAACAGCAGGGTCAAAATTGGTCAAAATACAGGTGAGGTCACTGAGGCTGAGGGACCTGACCTGCCCCAGCGACACAGGTGTGACATGCCAAGGGCAGGACATGGGCAGGTGTCCCTTGTTCAATTGTGCAGGACAGAGGTGAGAACAGAGGTGCGGCTCACATAGGCTCCCATGTTCTGGTTCCTGGGGTGATGCCAACACTAATAGCTGTTGATAGTAAATAGTTCTGGATTCCTACCCTAAAATTCACAAAGTTTATGCTCTGATACCTATTATGTGTCTTCTCACATGGAAGGTCAAAAGTATGAAGGCAAATTCTGGGGTTACAGGGGAAGAAGGATGGAGTTCTGCTGGGCTCTGTCCCTCTGACTTCTATGATCTCAGCCATGACCCCAGCTTCAGTGTCACAGGCCTCAGGAGGGCAGCTCCAGGTGATAGTCAAGGGGCTTGACTCCTGAGCAGGGAGTTACCTGTAGCCATTGTTTTTTTTGTTTTTTTTGGTTTTTTTTGTAGTTAAAGTTGAGCAAAATTTATTGGGTCTATCTATAAAATTTAAAAGCTGTAATATCAAATAGTATACTGATGCAAAATTAAAATTTTGTTCTTTCTCTACTGAAATAACAAAATTCCCTAAATAAGTTGTCTGTTTCAGTAAAAGTTTACAAAAAGCTTTTCTCCTTATTAATCAGTATACAAAACAAAAAATCTCTTTTATCAAAATAGCCTCTTATATATTTTTTAAATATTTATTTATTTTTTATTGATTTTGTAAAAATATTACATTAAAAAAAAATATAAGGTCCCATTCAACCCCACCACCCCCACCCCACCACTCCCCCCACCAGCAACATTCACTCCCGTCATCATGACACATCCATTGCATTTGGTAAGTACATCTCTGGACATCTCTGCACCTCATGGTCAATGGTCCACATCATGGCCCATACTCTCCCCCGTTCCATCCAGTGAGCCCTGGGAAGATTTACAATGTCCGGTGATTGTCCCTGAAGCACCATCCAGGGCAACTCCAAGTCCCAAAGGCACCTCCACATCTCATCTCTTCCTGCCATTCCCCATACCCATCAGCCACCATGTCCACTTTTCCCACTCCAATGCCACCTTTTCTCTGTGGACCTTGGATTGGTTGTGTCCGTTGCACCTCAGTGTCAAGAGGAGGCTCAGATTCCACATAGATACTGGATGCAATCCTCCTGCTTTCAGTTGTAGGCACACTAGGCTCCATGGAACCACCACAACCTGTAGCCATTGTGACCACATTCCTCCTGCAAATCATTCACTTTGCTGCTATCATGACTAGAAGCTGCATGTTATTTTCCCAGATATAGTGGGAAGTATTTTCACTGTATTAAAACTTCACTTGTGGGAAGCAGACTTGGCCCAGTGGATAGGGTGTCCGTCTACCACATGGGAGATCCGGAGTGCAAATCCTGGGCCTCCTCGACCAGTGTGGAACTGGCCCATGTGCAGTGCTGATGTGTACAAGGAGTACCGTGCCACGCAGAGGTGCCCCCGCATAGGAAGGCCCATGCGTGAGGAGTGCGCCCTGTAAGGAGAGCTGCCCAGAGCAAAAGAAAGTTCAGCCTGCCCAAGAATGGCACCCCACATGGAGACCTGAGGCAGCAAGATGATGCAACAAAAAGAGACATGGATTTCCATGCCACTGACAACAACAGAAGCGGACAAAAAGAAGAATACGCAGCAAATGGACACAGAGAACAGACAACTGGGGTGGGGGGGGGTGGAAGGGGAGAGAAACAAATAAAAATAAATCTTTAAAAAAAACAAAAACTTGTACTGTCAGAGAAAGGAGGATTTGGGCTTTTCTGAGATCCATTACTGAATTTTTAAGACTTCTGTAACAAAGAATCACTAATTAATTAATGCAATATAAATGCATTGTCTTGCAGTACTGCAGTCTATGAATCTATAGTCTTTAGGGGAGAATACTTCACATACACCTCCTTGCTTCTGATGTTTTGCCCAAAATCCTGGCCCTTTAATTCCTAACTCAGTCATCACATGGTAACTTCTTTGAGTCTTGTCTGTGCCCAATTCTTTCCTGCTTACAATGACAAAAATCATGTTGAATTAGGGCCCAATGTAATTCAGTTTGATCTCCCCTTAATAACATCTTTAAAGAAGTTATTTCTAAATAAGGTCACAATCACAGCACTAGCATTAGGACTTGAATATATGTTTTGGGAGACAGAATTCAGTCAATAAGACTGATCTAACACATTGGTGGGTTGATGACCCTCCACTGGCTGTCTTTAATTGTAAATCAAAGGAGGGTTTATGTTCCTTAAAGTCTTACCTAAGGAGAGTATCCTAAGGTATAGGATGTCCCTGCAAACTCAGCTACAAACAGGGAATAAACAAGTTTAGGTTACTGCTAGGAATGATAAAATAAACTGCATGAGAGGTTGACTTGAGCAATTTTAATTCTATGATAATTACTGAGTTACTTTATCAAAGTCCTTTCCTAAGTTGAAATAGTCACACGTTAAGTGAGTCAAACTTGTTCTCAATTATGGCATATATTGGATTGGATGCAATTTGTCTGAATTCAGTGTGTTACATTTAGCTGCTGCTTTGAGGCTGCTTGAAAACTTTAGAATATCTAATAAAAATCAAATAACAGAAGATATACATGGATAAGAATATTTATTAAGCAGATTATTGGCTGTGTATTTGCGTTAAGTATTTTTTGTGGGGGGGCTTTTCTTTTTTTCTTTTTTTTCTTTTTATTTTCTTTTGTCTTTATTTTTTAATATTACATTAAAAAAATATGAGATCCCTATATACCCCCCACCCCCCTCATCCCACTCCTCCCCCCATCATAGCAATCTCCTCCATCATCATGAGACATGTGTTAAGTATTTCATTAATATGTTTATCCATTAGACAATATTATCAATGACATCCTTATTCCTTGGCTGCATCCACTCTCTTATCAGCTCCTTCAGGAAGTATTCGTGGCCTAGATAAAGAAATCCCTGTACTTAGTGAAGTGGGCCCCAGGGAGTGGACTGTGTTCTCCTAGGGACCAACCAGCATCCTCCACAGAGGAACGCCAGAGACAACGAACTCCCCTACCCCCTTTCACCTTTATATAAAAAGTTCCTCCCACATGCAAATCACCACATGGGTCAACTGATGAAGACACAGCACACAAGGACTTAAATTCAGGACCCCATGAAAATGGAAAATATTGTCTGCAACTCATGGACCTCATACAAAGGAACATGAAATCCTTGTGGTTCTTCCTTTTTCTGGTGGCAGTTCCCAGATGTGAGTGCCTCAGGATTCAGACATGAAGGTAATGGGGATGATGCCTCAGAGCACATGGCTGACTTTTCTCCTCTTCCTCAGGTGTCTTGTCCCAGGTGCAGCTGAAGGAGTCAGGCCCAGGACTGCTGAAGCCCTCACAGACCCTGTCTCTCACCTGCTCTGTCTCTGGATTCTCCATCACCAGTGGTTACTGCTGGGATTGGATCCGTCAGCCCCCAGGAAAGGGGCTGCAGTGGTTGTCAAGAATATGCTATGAAGGTAGCACTTACTACAATCCATCCCTCAAGAGCCGACTCTCCACCTCGAGAGACACATCCAAGAATCAGTTCTCTGTGCAGCTGACCTCCGTGACTGCTGAGGACACAGCTGTGTATTACTGTGCAAGAGACACCGTGAGGGGAAGTCAGGGTGAGCCAAGACACAAACCTCCTCATGCAGGAAGAAGCTGACAGCAGGGAGTGCTCATGGCCCAGCCCAGCAGAGACTCAATTTCAAGGAGATTTGTGGAAACTGCACATTCCTGTAGTAATATGTTTCTCTTTTTTACTTAAAAACATTCAATCTCCAGGGATCCTTCACTACATCTATTCTAAGAATGCCATTATGTTTCCACATTTCTAACACAAAAAATATATTTGCAATGCTATTTTTATATTATGTGATGACTTCTACACACATTAGGAGTTTTCATCATTTTGTTCTTTTGAATTAGCCTGGAAGTGTGAAACAGCTTTTTTCAACTAACACTCTTGACATTATGCGATTAATCTTCAGTTTCTAACTCTATGTCCTGATTGTGTCCTGGCAAAACATAATAATAATAATAATAATACTTTGAATTTCCATGTTTGTTTAGCCAATTGGGACAAATTATTTCATGGTAGAATAATTTTATCTGAATTGAAAAGTAAAGATCCTGCTTTCTTTCCCAAAACGTATATACATATATCATTTCCCTCCCAGCTATTCAGTATTATTGACACCCTGGCTCAGCTCACCACCACAATGTAGAGTTCCATGACCTCAGAAAAAAGATGCAGGCTGGTATGATCCTAGGCTGCATTGTCCAGGGGTCTTATCTTGTTTTCTCCGTCATAGGCAGGGCTTACTGTGGCTGTAAATGACACAAATGAAAAGCAGAGTAAATGTGAGATATCAGCTAGTCTGATGGACTTGAAAGAACTGCCCACTTCTTACTGCTGATGGATGCCTCAGAGCCTCCTCTACTGTCAGGAGCCCTGGGATTTCTTCCTGAGCTAGCACCTGTGAGAAAGGTATAGAACTCTCCTCAGAGAAATGAGAAAAAGAAATGCAGGGCAGGGTTTGTTTGAACCCTAATATCTTTGTTGACAGGCTGGCTTCTTCCTCAGGAGAGGCTCAGGCTTACTTGCCTCACTCATTTCCTGGAGCTGGACTCTGAAAGCTGCACTTGTGCTGTCCCTTGAGGAGCTCTGTATTTCTAGGGAGGACCCAGACCTAGGAGATATGAGTCCTGAAGAATGACACCTAGATTGGAATTAAGTGTGACAGCAATAGGCAGGACAGGAAGGTCCTGGGATTAGTGTCCAGTCTCTTCCATTCTTTTACTGAAGGGACCTTGCCATTGGGTGAGCTCCAGGAATACCGTGATGCTTGTTAGGTGGCTGGTTTCCAGAGAGGTATTGTAGTCATTCTATATTGGGTTAGTGGAGGTGGAGACATGAATATCAAAATGTATTAGACATGAGATTATCCTAATATGATCTGTAAGGCAACATCGTAGTATTTTCAGAAAGTTTGATAGATTCAGCCCTCTCCTCACTGAGGTTCAAATGTGACTCTACTATATATCTTCACATTGCAAAATCTGAGGATATGAGTTTCAGACATGCTGTGTAATAATGAGCAGTTATACAACTGTTGTTAATATGTGTACTGTATACTTTCATTTTGCCCCAGGGTAATCTGCATTCATTTTTGCGGTCACCCCTCGGGCTGAAGTGTGGTTTGCTGGCCTGGTGGGGGAGCGGCCACAGTAGGCCTAATTTCGCTGCCCCCATAATAGGGTGGTTGGCCGGGCCCACCGCCACCCCTGAAGGAAGCTCGGCATGGGCGCAGAGTGCCCTCGGGTCTCCCTTTCTCGGCAGCCATGCTTCCGCGGCCGCCCCTCCTCCCGGATGGTGCCACACGATGCCTTGTGGGGCGGCACCCTTCTTCTTCTTTCTCCCTGCACAGGCGCAGGGTGGAAAAACCCAGTCTGCCCCTTTCCCCCCCCCCCGACAGCAGCAATAGCCAGGCGTGGGCGGGAAACTCAAGTCTGCCCTCTACCCCAGCAACAGCAGCCACCAATCCCTAAACCCTGCCCCTTCCCCCAGCAACAGCCCTAATCACCACCCCTCCCCTGTCCAGTACCGCCCACTGACCTTTCCGCAGCAACCAATCTGAACAGGGCGTGGCTTCGATCAATCAGCCTTCCCCAGCCCCTATAAAACTGTTGCCTCTCCCTCAATAAAGTTGAACTTGCGTGTTTACCTTGTCTCCACGGTAGTTCTTCTGCCGTGTGCCCTCCAGTCCTGAGAGCCCCCGACAAGGGCCTGGCCTCCCTTGTCCCCAGTTCGTCGCCTGCTTCTCCGGGTGACCCCTTCGTCGCCGGCTTTGCCGGGCGACCCCGTCAGCCGAACCGCGCAACCCCTGTGAGACCGATCCCTCATCTGCTGCCAGACCGACCCCTCGTCCCAAGCGGGACCGACCCCTCGTCCGCAGCCAGACCCCAACTCTACCAACCGAGCAAGCCGCCACAGCTGGCGTCCAACGTGGGGCAAAGCAACCCCACCACAGCCTCACTCCATAACCTGGCGGCCCCTCCCCTCCTCTCTTCTCACCGTGGGGCTTCTCTCGTGCAACATTGCTGCTACATGAGCCTTGGCTACCTCATATGATCCACGGCGGTCTGGGAGAATGGCTGGATGGCTTTCTCCTTCCATGTCGGGGGCTTATACCGACCTGCTATGATTAAGAGGAGCCTTGGATTTCTCGGGAGCGCATGCTTGCACGTCTGAAGTAACCCTACCACAGCCCTATGCCCTCCTCTCTTCTCACCCCTATCTTTTCGCTCTGCATTGCTGCTCCTGAACCTTGGTGACCTCATACGATCCACGGCAGTCTGAGAGAATCACTGGATGGCTTTCTCCTTCCATGTTGGGGGCTTATACCGACCCGCTATGATTAAGAGGCGCCAATAAAACTCTCAGGAGCGCGTGCCTGAGCACCTCCACCCCTGCCTTCACCTCTGCCTCCTCCCCTCTGTGCTTGCTCCCCTTTGCCTTGCTCCACTGCTCGTCGTTCTGCCTTCCCCTCATCGGGGCCTTCCTTTGGCCCACGACCACCGTCGGAGTCCCATCGGCTCCGACCCCTCGTCTCACTGCACACCTCGGCTCCCATCGCCGCGCTCTCAAGGTAAGGGCCCCTTCTCTTATCGGCTCCAAAAGTTCATTAGCAATGGGTAACATCCTTTCTGCTAAGCAAGCCCCGCAATTTCGGGCTCTCGCCGGTCTCCTAGACACTCACCGGTGTAAGATCTCTTTGAAACAGCTTCAAGTATATTGGGACCTTCTTCTCCCCTTTAATCCGTGGCTTACCATGTGTCAGCTCTGGGACCCGGATACCTATACTCGACTTATAGATAGGGTCACTTCTGCTGTGGAGCAGGAGGGTAAAAGATTCCCTCCTGGCTTAATACTGGCGCTTTTTACCATCCACTCCTGCCTTCAAGGCGCCCCTACCATCGACTCCCCCCGGCCGCCCCACCGCCGCCGCCGTGATTGTCAGGACGGCGACTTTAACAGGGACCCTGATTGGAACCCTGATACCGACTCCGATTCCGACTCTGAGTCGCTTGTTGAGCACCTTAATAACGCGCTCAAAAATTGTCCCCCTAAACAGTGTAATCTAGCAGTGCCAAGCGCCAGTGAAGATGGCGAACTTCCGCCTTCTTCCTTGCTCGAAAAGGGGAAGCATTCCCAAGATGGCGGGCTTCCGCCTTCTTCGCCATCCAAAAAGGGGAGGCACTCTCAAGATGGCGGACTTCCGCCTTCTTCCTCGCTCGAAAAGGGGAGGTCCCTTTACCCCTCCCTCCCCCCAGCGACTTCCTGCCTGAGGGCCGAAAGCTCCCTTCCCATCATTTTACACCTCCGCGCAGGGCAGCCCGCAGCCATTTTGTAACACCACATGGGCAATGGCTCCTCTCGTGCCCTCCACGCCAGCGGCCCCCCCCGGCTCCGTCTCCCCCTGGCAGCCCCCTCCATCCAATCCGTGGCAAGCTGCTGCACGCGCGGCCCCCTCTGGCCTATTTTTGGACCCGTATTCCTCCCCCGCCAGGGCACCTCTGCCTACCTCCCCGCCACCTCTGCAGCGGATGTCCCGCAGGGAACGGCGCCAAATGCGAGTGATCCAGCACCAACTGAGCCAGCTCACCCTCCACCCCGAGAGACAACCATCCAACCCTGAAGTCCGTTCGCTGCTCGCACTCTACCGTCAGTGCAGACGCCGCAACCCTCACCATGCTGGCGAGCCAATTAACATAGTCTCTCTCCTTAGCTATCAGTGTCTCGCCACTGCCGAGGACACCCCCCCCCACTTCATCTTCTTGGCCTCCTCCTACCCGACCTCTTCCTGCTCACTCTTCCCGCAGGTGCCCCAAGTCTTCTGTAACTGTGGCCCCCCATGCCGACATCGCTCTCAAGCAGCTCCAGCCCCACTAAACGGCCCGCAACCCGCTTTCCCCGGCCCACGGCCTGCTTTCTAGCATCTAATAACGTTTCTGCTTTTGCCTCCCCATACTTCTGCAGAGCTTCCTCCTGTCTCGACCTCAATCCTCTTCTCAGCCATCCAAAGCATCCTTTCTCGTCCCCCGCCCCCCTCCTGTTTTTGCTTGAACCCCCATTGCATTGCAGATTAGGCCGCCTCATGTCGGCCCGCCCCATTAACATCGGCCTCTCTCACGCCCGTGGAGACTTTGGCCTTCCTGTTGTCCTCGCCTACGTCTCCACCACTCCCGATGCTGCTGCCACCACCACCGCTGGTGCCCTGACGTGACTTGTCCTCACAACTGTGATCCTCCAGACCATCACACAGTCTGCCTCTGCCGCTCTTCGCCGCCAAGGAAAGATCAACTACCTGTAGCGCGCTGTCACTCTGGACTTTTAACAGCAGATGGACCTTATAGCCGCTGAGATCAACGAGAATTGGACATTGGCCACCCTTGTTTGCAACGGCAAGATACCGCCCCCCAAATTGTACATTTATATCCCTGTCATACTCATCTCCCTCTTCAGCCCCGCTTCCCTCATTGCTTACTGCCTCTTGGGCCTCGGCTACCTGTTGCTGCTGCCATCCTGGCCCTTATTTGAAAAGAAGGGGGAAATGCGGTCACCCCTCAGGCTGAAGTGTGGTTTGCTGGCCTGGCAGGGGAGCAGCCACAGTAGGCCTAATTTCACTGCCCCCATAATAGGGTGGTTGGTCGGGCCCACCGCCACCCCTGAAGTTAGCTCGGCATGGGTGCAGAGTGCCCTCGGGTCTCCCCTTCTCGGCAGCCATGCTTCCGCGGCCGCCCCTCTTCCCGGATGGCGCCACACGATGCCTTGTGGGGTGGCACCCTTCTTCTTCTTTCTCCCTGCACAGGCGCAGGGCGGAAAAATCCAGTCTGCCCTTTTCCCTCCCCCCGACAGCAGCAACAGCCAGGCGTGGGCGGGAAACTCAAGTCTTCCCTCTACCCCAGCAACAGCAGCCACCAATCCCTAAACCCTGCCCCTTCCCCCAGCAACAGCGACAGCCAATCCCTAATCACCACCCTTCCCCCGTCCAGTACCGCCCACTGACCTTTCTCCGGCAACCAATCAGAACAGGGCGTGGCTTCGACCAATCAGCCTTCCCCAGCCCCTATAAAACTGTTGCGTCTCCCTCAATAAAGTTGGACTTGCATGTTTACCTTGTCTCCACGGTAGTTCTTCTGCCATGGGCCCTCCAGTCCTGAGAACCCCCGACAAGGGCCTGGCCTCCCTTGTCCCCAGTTCGTCGCCTGCTTCTCCGGGTGACCCCCTCGTCACCGGCTTCGCCAGGTGACCCCATCAGCCGAACCGCGCAACCCCTGTGAGACCGACCCCTCGTCTGCTGCCAGACCGACCCCTCATCCCAAGTGGGACCGACCCCTCGTCCTAAGCTGGACCAACCCCTCGTCCGCAGCCAGACCCCACCTCTACTGACCGAGCAAGCCGCCACACATTTTTATTTTTTTTAATCTTTAATTTATTTTTTTTAATTTTTTTATGAGATACTGGAGATTGAACCCAGGCCCTCATATATGGGAAGCAGGCACTAAACCAATTGAGCTACTCCTGCTCCTAATTTTTTATTTTTATAAGAGAAGTTGTGAGTTTACAAAAAGTCATGCATAATGAATAGAATTCCATGCATTACTCCTCCACCAATGCTTTACATTGTTGTGGAGTATTTGTTACAGATTATGAAAGAGCATCATCAAACTATTTCCACTCACTATGGTGCACACCTGTATACATTCCTTTTAATGTGTTCTTCCCTATATTTTTCACTGATAGTTGTATTAATTTAATTAGTTAAGCATAAGAGCCTCAATGCCTACAAAGATGTATGGTTTAAGAACCACATGCAATGGGAGCAGTGGGAATACAGAATGTGGAAGTGGTTCTGGGAAAGTTGAGGGCCTTCATGGCTTCCGTTAAACTCCAGTTTCCAGGGAAGATCCAGATACATAAAGAAGCTGCTCATATCTGTACTGTAAGTAGGAAAACATAAGAAAAAAACTTTCTTCACAGTTAAAAATGTTAATTTCCAACAGAGAAATAAGCTGTACAAATTCTGCATGAAGCTACATCATCCAATAGGGTTCATTTTATAGACAGGTGGTGAAAATCACATGGACATTACAGTGTGAAAACACCTGGGAAGTTTCCAGTGAAAAATCCAAAGCCATGGACATACTAAGGACTGAGTCTAGAAGTCAACACAGATGAGGAGTCAGTGGGACCCCACACTCTGTAATGTGTGCTGCCCAATGACCTCATCTTGTCTGGAGCAGGATATTAGGATGAAGAAAGCTGTGAACTCATTAAAGAACGTGCTCCTTTGAGAGGAGAGGAAGTAGAAGCCAGGTACTTCACTACCATAATAGGGCTGTCATGGCATTCAGAATTAATGTCTACCATCAAAGATTTCTCTCTGTGGACTGATAGCTTCTCTGAACTGGAGTGGCACCTGGGCTGCCATTGTGTTTTGGAAGCAGAACACTTGCTTTCTGGTTTCCAAGGTGTACACATTGAAGGATATTTCATCTCAGGTTAAATAACCCCAGAATGTCACCAATACATGATAAGATGATATAGATGGGAGATTGGTAACCTATGTGCAGATATTATTTAGATAGATCTATGGGTTTTATTTGAGGCTGCAGTTTAAGAGTTATGAGCAATTTGAGATGAGCTGAATTAATTTTGTTTGTGAGATGTACATGTTAAAAGGGGCCTTGAAAATGTGATTAATTTAAGGACCTTGGCATGGGAAAATTATCCCAGACTGCCCAGGTAAGCCCTTAAAGTCATCACAATTCCTGGCATGAGCGGGGAGCAGGGAAATATACTAATTCAGAATAAGGAGCAAGTTGATGTCCTAAGCATGATTCTTCCTTGCTGACTTTGAAAATGAAGAAAATGAACATGAGCCAAAGAATAAATCTCTGAAAGTGGGAAGGACAAGAAAAGATAATTTCCCCTGGTTACTCCAGGGAAAGCAAGTCTTCCTGTGGACCTCTTGCATTTGCTATAATGAATCCACTTAAGAAATCTGGGTGCCAGGACAAGAACAGAATAAATGTGTGCTGTATACTATTGTGGTTATTTGTTACAGCAGTCATGAAAAACAATATTTAGTGCAAGTTAATATGTGTTGATTACCCACCTGCTCTCTCTCCACATAAAGAGATTCCATGATGGAAGGTAAAACTTGTTGATCATGAAAACCTTGACCCCTCCACACAAGCAGAGTGAGGGGATTAGTGTACGTGTCTGCGAAATTTGAAATAACCTCCCACTGGCGGGTCAAGATGGTGTCTGGGTGAGTGCACCTCATAATCTCTCCTGCAAAGAAGTGGCTGTGTAGGGTTGGAGTCCTGCTGGACCGGGCTATTTTGGGTGTTTGCAGGGCAGGAGGCGTCTGGACGTTGATTTGGTGGGACAGTGACAGAGCAGATTCTTGCAAGAGGTAGAATTTTGGGTCTCTTGCACGGAGATCAGAGGTTGTGGGCAGGACCCTTCACCCTGGAGCTGGCAGCCTGGCTGCAGCAATTCCTGAAAGCTTGGTTGGCTGGGGTGTTCCCAAGCCCTAAGTGGGCTGTTTCCGGGGATTGCAGGGTGGGAGGTGTCTGGATGTCGATTTGGTGAGACAGTGACTGAGAAGATTCTTGCTAGAGGTGGAATTTTGGGTTTCTGACACGGAGGTCAGAAGTTGAGGATAGAGTCACTCCCCCTAGGGCTGGTGGCCCAACCATGATGATCCTTGGAATCTTTGTTGTGCTGGGGTATTCCCAAACCCTGAGGAGGTTGTTTCAGAGACTTGCAGGGCAGGAAGCATCTGGATGTTGATTTGGTGAGACAGTGGCAGAAGAGATTCTTGCAAGAGGTGGAATTTTGGGTTTCTGACACAGAGGTCAGAAGTTATAGGTGGAACCCCTCCTCCTAGGGCTGGTGGCCTGGCTGCAGTGATCCCTGGGATCTTTGTTATGTTGCGGTGTTCCCAAACCCTGAGCAGGTTGTTAAAGGGGCTTGCAGGGCAGGAGGTGTCTGGATGTCAATTTGGTGAGACAGTGACAGAAGAGATTCTAATGAGAGGTGGAATTTTGGGTTTCTGACATGGAGGTCAGAAGCTGTGGGCGGGAACACTCCCCCTAGGGCTGGTGGCCCACTCTGGTGATCCCTGAAGTCTTCGTTGTGCTGCAGTATACCCAGGTCCCGTGTTAACTGGATGCGTGGTTCCCAGGTCTGTGTCCCCTAAACCCTGGTAGCCATGCTTCAGAGACTCACACACCTTGAGTCTGCAATATCACAGACTCCCCATCCCCGAATCCACCATACCCTGAGGTCTGTCTGAGGTCCTTGATCACCGTAGCCCTCCGCATTTAGTGTTCTTGTTTTCTCTCTCTGTCTCTCTCTCTCTCTCTCTCCTTGAGCTTGGAGGAGTGTACCAGCTGACTTGGGGAGAGTCTGGGAAGAAAGGAAATGTGAATCTGCTAAGAAAGTCCGATTTACCTAAACGTCCTGGGATAAGAAACTTGGTCTGGGAGAAGGTGGAGTCAGAGAATAAATTAGACCTCCCCTAGCACACCTAGGGGGGAGGGACTGTAGGAAGTGCTATCCAAGCTTCCAATAGCATATTTGGGGTTTCTTGTGAGGTGTAGGTGCTCTCATGCTGGAAAAAAAAGAGTCATAGTCTTCTGTGTTGAGTGGGTTCAACAAGGACCTACTTGAATCTCCTACTGGACCTCTCAAGCAGCTTTCCTGCTGCCCTGGGAGAGAGAGAAGTGAGGAAGGGAGAAAGGGGGAAGGTCAGATCCCTAAGCATATTATTTAACTGCAAAGAGGATTCCTAGCTTGAAAGGCTAGTTCTTTGTTTGTTTGTTTTTGTTGTGGTTGCTAATATTCCATTGTCTCCTGGACTTTTCTCCTGTTTTATCCCCAAGGTTCTTTTTCATTTATTTAGTTTTCTTTTTTCTATTTTTCTCTTTCTTGCTTGTTCCCCCCACACACACACACTTTTTTCTTTGTCCCACTTTTTTCTCTTCCTTTTTTTTTCTTTACTCTCTTTTACCTCTTTTTTATTTTATTTTCTTATGTAATAGGTGCTGCAGGGAGTGTTTCACATTTGCTGTGTTTCCTCATCCTCCATTTTCTCTTTTCTGTTTGTATTGATTTTGGCCACCTACGCAATCCCCTTTCCCCTGAATCTTTCTGTCTTCCATCATCTACTGTTTCCCTTACATTACACCTCCTTTTCTTTGGCCCACAAATTGTCTGACTTTTTATTTTCTAATACCATTGTTTTGTTTTTTGTCTTTTATCCACACTTGATATTATTATCTTTCTTTTCTCTTTCCCATTCTCATGGAAACACTGGCCTTTTAATTCTTATTATAATCCTCCCCATATTCAGTTGACTGTCTCATTATAAGTACTCTACTTACTGCTTTAACTTGACACAACTTACATGAGTCTAATATCCATTCTCCTAGATTTCACATTGTTGCTCTGTTAACATTTATTACCAATGCTACTGTATACATTTTCTTTTCTTACTCATTTTGCTTTCACTGGCCCTAATATTCTCCTTCAAAGTGAACTTAGCCAGCAACAAGGAAATAGAGTAAGAAGAACAAAGTGACAAAGAGTAGACATATCACTTATGCACTAACAAGAACTAATTAATCCCCAAGACTAGGAAAAGAAGCTAAGGAACTGATTAAACCAGTGTAGATAAAATGATGACTAGACAGCAACAAAATCTACAAACCAAACCAATAACCAGGAAAACATGGCCAAATCCAAAGAACAAACTAAAAACCAGGAAGAGGAGCACAACACTGGACAAGTAATAAAAGATCTCAAAATGTATATTAGAGACCAACTTAATGAAGTAAAAGAGGAGATTAATAATATGAAGAAAACACTTGGAGAGGAAATTGCAGACATATGCAAAAAGATAACAGATTTGATGGAGATGAACACCACAGTTCAAGAAATCAAAAATACACTCTTAGCAAACACTGGCAGATTAGAAGAGGCAGAGGAGAGAATTAGTGATGTGGAAGACAGTACCTCTGAAATCAAACAGATAGTAGAACTGATCGATAAAAGGATAGAAAAAACCCAGCTGGGACTTAAGGACATGAATGACAATGCAAAATGCACAAACATACATATTATAAGCATCCCAGAAGAAGAAGAGAAGGGAAAGGGGACAGAAGGGATGTTGGAGGAAATAATGGCTGAAAACTTCCCAGATCTACAGAGAGAGATGGATGTACATCTACAGAGAGAGATGGATGTCAAGGAAGCAAAAGCACCCAAAACACAAGTAATCCCAACAGGCCTACCCCAAGACATATACTTGCCAAATTATCCAATGCTCAAGACAAAGAGAAAATTCTAAAAGCAGCAAGAGAAAAGAGAACCATCACATACAAGGGAGGCTCCATAAGATTAAGTGCTGATTTTCATCTGAAACCCTGGAGGCAAGAAGGCAGTGGTATGATATAGTCAAGGTACGAAAAGAAAAAAATTTCCAACCAAGAATACTCAACTCAGCTAAGCTAGCACTCAAAATGATGGGGAGTTCAAAATATTTACAGACAAAAAGAAATTAAAAGAGTATGCCAGAAAGAACCCTGCCCTTCAAGAAATACTAAAGAGGGATCTGCAGGAATAAAGAAAAAAACAGGAGAGGCAGAGTTAGAGGAGAGTGTAAGAGCAACAAAAAAGACAAAAGAGAAAGAAAAAAAAACAAACAAAATATGACAAATAAAGTCTAAAAGAAAATATGGCTAACATCAATAATTCCTTGAAAGTAATAACACTGAATGTCAATGGATTAAACTCACCTGTCAAAAGATTCAGACCAGAAGATTGGATAAGGAAATATGACGCATCTATATGCTGTCTACAAGATCACATTTTAGACCCAGGGATTCAAGGAGGTTGAAAGTGAATGGCTAGCAAAAAATCTTACAAGCAAACAATAACCAAAAAAAGGCAGGAGTAGCTATAGTAATATCAGAGAAAATAGACTTTAAATGTGAAACAATTGTGAGAGACAAAGATGGACACTAGATATTAGTGAAAGGGATAATCTTACAAGAAGAACAATCATAAATATTAATGCTCCTAACAAGGGTGCCTCCAAAAATGTGAGGTAAACACTGGAAAAACTAAGTCAAAGAATAGATACCTCTAAAATTATAGTGGGAAACTTTAATACACCACTATCAACTTTGGACAGAACATCTCAAAAGAGAATCAATAAAGAAACAAAACCTTTGAACAGTATATTAGAGGAGCTGGACCTAATAGACACATACAGATCAATACACTCGAATACAGCAGGATATACCATTTTCTCAAGTGTGCATGGATCATTCTCCAAGATAGACCATATGCTAGGCCACAAAGAAAGGCTCAATGAATTAAGAAAGATCAAAATCATACAAAATAATTTTTCTGACCACAGTGGAGTGAAGCTGGAAAACTGAAAGGGCCAGAGGCCCAGATTTCACACCAAGATATGGAAATTAAAAAGCACTTTCTTAGAAAAACAGTGGGTCAAAGAGGATATCTCAAAAGAAATTAATAACTACCTTGAAACTAATGAAAATGATAACACAACATACCAAACTTATGGTATGCAGCAAAAGCAGTACTGAGAGGGAAATTTATAGCCATAAATTCATACATCAAAAAAGAAGAAAGAGCAAAAATTGAAGAACTAACTGCCCATTTGGAGGAATTATTTAAAAAACAACAAAGTAACCCCACAGGAAGAAGAAAGAAAGAAAGAACAAAGATAAGAGCAGAACTAAATGAAATAGAAAATAAGAAAGCACTTGAAAAGGTAAGCAAAACCAAGAGCTGATTCTTTGAGAAGATCAATAAAATTGACAAACCCTTAGCTAGACTAACAAAGAGAAAAAGAAAGAAAATGCAAATACACAAAATAAGAAATGAGAAAGGAGCTATCACCACTCACCCCACAGAAATAAAGACTACCATAAGAGGATACTTTGAAAAACTATATTCCAACAAAAATGACAATTCAGAGGAAATGGACAAATTCCTAGAAACACATAAGCAGCCTCTATTGATGAAAGAAGAAACTGATGATCTCAACAAACAATCAGAAGTAAAGAGATAGAATCAGTCATTAAAAACCTCCCAACTAAGAAGAGCCCAGGGCCAGATGGCTTCACAGGTGAATTCTACAAAACATTCTGCAAAGAACTAATGCTAATCTTGCTGAAACTCATCCAAATAATTGAAACAGAAGGAACATGACCTAGCTCATTCTATGATGCCAACATTACCCCAGTACCAAAGTCAAACAAAGACACTGCATGAAGGAAAATTACAGACCATTTTCTCTAATGAACCTCGACACAAAATCCTCAACAAAATACTTGTTATCCATATTCAACAACACATTAAACGAATTATACACCATGACCAAGTGGGATTCATTCTGGGTATGCAAGGATGGTTCAAGATAAGAAAATCAATCAATGTAATACACCATATAAACAGATTGAAGGAAAATAATCACATGACCATATATATAGATGCAGAAAAAGCATTTGAAAAATACAGCACCGTTTCTTGATAGAAACACTTCAAAAGATTGGAATAAAAGGAAATTTTCTGAATATGATAAAGAGTATATATGAAAAACTCACAGCCAACATCGTTTACAATGGAGAAATCCTAAAATCTTTCCCTCTAAGATCAGAAACAAGACAAGGATGCCCACTATCACCTCTTGTATTTAACATTGTCTTAGATGTACTTCCTTGAGCACTGAGGCCAGAACAAGATGTAAAAAGCATTTGAATTGGAAAAGAAGAAATCAAAATTTCATTATTTGCAGATGACATGATCCTATACATAGAAAACCTGAGAGGTCTATAACAAAGCTTCTAGACCTCATAAATGAGTTTAGTAAAGTCACAGGTTATAAGATCAATGTGCAAAAATCAGTAGTATTTCTGTACACCAGTAATGAGCAAGCTCAGGAGGAATTCAAGAAACAAATAGCATTTACAATAGCCAGTAAAAAACGCAAATACCTGGGAATAAATTTAACAAAGATGTAAAAAATGTAAACATAAAGAACTACACAACACTGTTCAAGGTAATCAGAGAACACCTAAATAAATGGAAGAATATTCCCTTTTCATGGATAGGAAGATTAAATATTATTAAGATGTCTGTCCTACCAAAACTGATCTACACATTCAATGTAATCCCAATGATAATCAACGCAGTATTCTTTAAGGAACTAGAAAAACTAACTATGAAATTTATTTTGAAAGGAAAGAGGCCCCAAATAGCCAAAGACATATTGAAAAAGGAAAACAAAATTGGAGGAATCATACTACCTGACTTTAAAACATACTACAAAGTTACAGTAGTGAAAACAGCATGATATTGGCATAAGGAGAGACACACTGACCAATGGAACCGAATTGAGAGTTCTGATATAGATCCTCATATATATAGTCATATAATATTCAATGAAGCCACCAAACCCACTCAACTGGGAGAGAATGGCCTATTCAACAAATGGTGCCTGGAGAAATGGAAATCCATATGTAAAAGAAAGAAAAAGGATTAACAACTCACACCTTACAAAAAATCAATTCAAGATGGATCAAAGACCTAAATATAAGAGCCAAGACCACACAGACTTTGGAAAGCAGTGTAGGGAAGCATCTACAGGACCTTGAAATAGGAATTGCCTTCATGAACTTCACACCAAAAGCACAAGCAGCAAAAGAACAAATAGATAAATGGGACTTCCTCAAAATTAAAGCCTTCTGTACCTCAAAGTAGTTTGTCAAGAAAGTGAAAAGAGAGCCTACACAATGGGAGAAAATATTTGGTAACCATATACCTGATAGGAGACTTATAACCTACATATATAAAGAACTCTTATTTCTCAAAAAGAAAAAGAAAAACAACCCATTTAAAAAATGGGAAAAGGATTTAAACAAACAGTTCTCCAAAGAAGAAATACAAATGGCTAAAAAACACATGAAAAAAAAGCTCCAAATCTCTAGCTATTAGGGAAATGAAAATGAAAACTACAACGAGATAGCATCTTACTCCCATGAGATTGGCAGCTATGTAAAAAACAGAAGACTACAAATGCTGGAGAGGATGTGGAGGAATGGGAACAGTCATCCACTGCTGGTGGAAATGCAGAAGGATCCAGCCATTCTGGAGTACAGTTTGCTAGTTTCTCAGAAAACTAGCTATAGTTTTGCCATATGACCCAGCAATTTCACTGCTAGGTTTATACCCAGTATAAATGAAAATAAGAACAAAAACCAATATATGCACACCAATGTTCATAGCAGAATTGTTCACTATTGCCATAAATTGGAATCAACCCAAATGTCCATCAACAGATGAATGGATAAATAAAATGTGGTATATACATACAATGAAATACTACTCAGCTTTAAGAACAAATACACTACAAACACATGTGATAACATGGATGAATCTTGAGAACCTTGGGTTGAGTGAAGCAACCCAGGCATTGAAGGACAAATACTACATGACCTCAATGATATGAAATAAGTAAACCAAGCTGCCTCAGAGCTAGAAACTGGATGATAGGCTTAAAGGAAATTTGGGGGTAGAGGAAGGATGTAAGCTGACACCTTCATGGGTGAAATCTATGATAAGCTGGAGGTAAGTATTTGTACAAGGAAGGGATAAAATGGGGTCATATGGTTTCCTTTGGGTAGGCCTTTATGGGCTTGAGGGGGGCTAGGGATGGGAGGATGAGTAATATTGCCCAAGAAATTGGGGGGAGGATGGGGGAACATATGAACTTAGGAGACTGTCAGAAATTTGATTGAAAGTATAATGCTGAGAAAAATTTTTCAAAAATATAATAAGCAAGGTTACCTGTTTAAGATGCTTAAAGGGGATAATGTGATGCTGGACAGGCTTCTAGGGAGTGTGTGAGTGCTCATTTTGCAATAGTGGGTTATAT
This sequence comes from Dasypus novemcinctus, assembly GCF_030445035.2. Classification (NCBI taxonomy): domain Eukaryota; kingdom Metazoa; phylum Chordata; class Mammalia; order Cingulata; family Dasypodidae; genus Dasypus; species Dasypus novemcinctus. The sequence goes on along the minus strand of NC_080691.1, from coordinate 54,863,413 downwards.
CATTGGATAGGGACCCATATAATGAGAGTGAAGGTATACCCACATCCTGGTGAGGACTGATGTTCTCTAATAGAGGGAATTGTATCTCTCGAGAGAAATGGTGGCTCCCAATGCATTATGGCAGTTGAGCACGTCAAGCCCTCAACATTTTTGCAAGTATCTCTGAACATGGTCCTTCAAGCAATGAAGATTGACTGCCACTGTGGGTCTAGAGGGGAGGGGAAAAGAGGTATTGAATAGATGGAATCAATGTAACTGTGTGGGCAATAGAAGTGTTCCACAAGATCATGTAAGGATGGATATAAGACATGTTAAATTACAGCAAAATATATAGGGGCTGATAGGTTAAATGTAAATCACACTGTAAAACATAAGATAACTAAAAATTTAGAAAATTGTATATTCTAAAATAAAAATCACAATGTAAACCCAAATGTTACCTTGTTTGAAAGCTATTGTCTCAATATCTGTAGGTCAGTTTCAGTAAATATAGTATGAATAAGTAAAAAGATTATTGCCGTGGAAGGGAAAAGGGTTTTAAGTTGAATATGTGGGAGTACTGTATGTTGTATATATGCATTACTGTGATCTAAACCTTTTGTGAAGACAAGCTTAATAACTAGGAAAAAAAGGATAAAAAAGGATGTAGATACTGAGGAAAAGACAGAAGAATTTGCCTTGCCAATTTGCATACAGGGCAACACTTATTGCATTGATGGAAGGCTAAACATCAAAAACAAAGCTTTTGCATATTAATTTTTTGATACCTCAATTTATTTTTACCTTAATTTTTCCAAATTAATCTGTATTCTATATCTAACCTTTAAAATCATCACTATATTCCATTTTACGGTTAATGGAACCTGGCAATATATTGGGCTTCATTTTTGAAGAAGTTTTGGACCACAGAGAGGTTCAACAATGGCAGGGGAGGAATACTGGTGTGGGATGTTATTGACAGGGGACACATGGTTGGGAGGGAGTTCTCCAGGGCATATATCCAGGGTACATAAAAATATTTGGCTATTTTCATAGTGGTTACAATTAAAACTAACAACTGAGAGAATGCTGAGTTTCCAGCCAGGGTAGCTCTATCACATTCCCTAAAAGAACAGCAACAATCCCCCAAGTGCAATGGCAAAGACCAAAAAAGAAGGATAGTCCAACAATGAGCCCTTGATACTAATGACTATGTTTTAAGCCTGTGCACCTGAAATAAGAACATGGCCTAGAGCTGAAGGGTGCCTAAGAATTACCTCTTGAGAGCCACTGTGATGCTCAAATGTGGCCAGTCCCAAAGCCAAACTCAGGATGTAAATGTGTTGCCTTCCCCACTAGCTTGGGACATGATTACCAGGAATGAGACTTCCCGGCACCAAGGGATTACTACCAAGTACCAGCTGATGATGTAACAAGAAAATTACCTTGAAAGAAAGGGTCAACTCAGACCAGCAGAATATTTCAGTCTACATATAATTCCAGCAGTTAATAATGCTTTTTGACCTGAATAAAATGGGAAAATAGAAAGGACAAATGAGTTTTTATGGCTATGAGTCTCCAAAAAGAGCCAGGAGGTTATCAGAGGTATCACCCTTATGCACACCTCAGCAGAGTCCTAGAGACAGATAAAGTAGACACAACCTCAGGTATTGGTTCTTCTGAGGGCTACAGAGACCCACAGGTTCTATGGTCATGGCAGATAGAGTTCAGTGCCATGTCATTTGGCCCTTCTTTGGAGTTTGTGTTTCTGTGTGGTGGAGCTGGACTCCAATGTGATCTTTGTCCACAAGCCTCTCCTGTTACTTTTACTGGAACTGTAATTGGTGCTGGGGTTTAATGTATAACCAGGGGACCTGGATCTCTGGATCAACCATGTGATAGACAGGCCCTGAGCCATGCCTGTTTATTGGACTTTCCAAACTCATCTAATATGGAGCTGAAGAAGGTCTATCACTACACCAGGGAGACAAGATTGCCTACAATTGAAAGCAGGAGAATTGCATCCAGCATCCTTGTGGAATCTAAGCCTCCTCTTCATATAGTAGTTGAGTGGACACAATCATTCTAAGGTCCACAGGATGGAGGAATAGAGTATGGATTAGCATGGACTTGCTGATATTCTATTCATGAACTCTTATGATTAGTAATCAAAGAAAATATGGCATTGGTGTGGAGAAAGTGGCCATGGTGGCTGCTGGGGGTAGGGAGTGGGAGGAAGAGATGTGATGTGGGGGCATTTTTGGGAGTTTTAGTTGTCCTGGGTGGTGCTACAGGGGACAGTTAGCAGACATTGTATGTCCTCAAATGGCCCACTGGGTGGACTATGGGAGAGTGTGGGCTATGGGTGTGGACCATTGACCATGAGGTGCAGCGGTGCTTAGAGATGTATTCCCCAAGTGCAATGAATGTCTCATGATGATGGAAGAGGTTGTTGTTATGGGGGGAAAGTGGGGTGAGCGGGTGGGGGGTATATGTGGACCTCATATTTTTTAATGTAACATTAAAAAATAAAGACATAGACATAGAGGTGCAATGGACACAACCAATCCAATGTCCACACAGAAGAGGTGGCATTGGATTGGGAAAAGTGGACAAGGTGGACGATGGGTATGGGGAAAGGCAGGAAGAGATGAGAGGTGGAGGCGTCTTTGGGACATGGAGCTGCCCTGGATGGTGCTTCACAGGTAATCACCGGACATTGTAAATCCTCACAGGGCCCACTGGATGGAATGGAGGAGAGTATGGGCCATGATGTGAACCATTGTCTATGAGGTGTAGAGGTGCCCAAAGATGTACTTACCAAATCCAATGGATGTGTCATGATGATGGGAACGAGTGTTGTTGGGGGGGGGGGGGAGAGAGGGGGTGGGGGGGTGGGGTTGAATGGGACCTCACATATATATTTTTAATGTAATATTATTACAAAGTCAATAAAAAAAAAGAAAGACAAAAAAAAATAAAGACAAAGAAATAAATGCACACTTGGAGGAATTAGTAAAAAAAAAACAAAAAACAGCAAAGTAACCCCAGAGGAAGAAGAAGGAAAGAACAAACAAAGATCATAGCAGAACTAAATTAAAAAGGAAATAAGAAAGCACTTGAGAACAAAAACAGAATAAGAGCTGGTTTTTTGAGAAAATCAATAAAATTGACAAACCCTTAGCTAGATTAACAAAGAAAAAAAGAGAGAAGATTCAAATACACAAAATAAGAAATGAGAAAGGAGATATCACCACTGAACCCACAGAAAATAAGACTATCATGAGGATATTTTGAAAAACTATATTCCAACCAAAACAACAATATAGAGGAAATGGGTGAATCCCTAGAAACACATAAGCAGCCTTCACTGACAAAAGAAGAAGTTGACGATCTCAACAAACCAATCACAGGTAAAGACACTGAATCTGTCATTAAAAGCCTCCCAACTAAGAAGAGCCCTGGGCCAGACGGCTTCACAGGAGAATTCTGCAATACATTCCAGAAAGAACTAACACCAATCTTGCTTAAACACTTTCAAAAAAACTGAAACAGAAGGAACATTACGTAACTCATTCTATGATGCCAACATTATTCTAGTACCAAAGCCAAACACAGACACCATAAGAAACGAAAATTACAGATTAATTTCTCTAATGAACCTTAACATGAAAATCCTCAACAAAATACTGCTAATCGTATTCAACAAAACTTTAAACAAATTATACAACATGACCAAGTGGGGTTCATTCCTGGTATGCAAGGATGTTTCAACATAAGAAAATCAATTAATGTAATACAGCACATAAACAGATTGAAGGGGAAAAAAACACATTATCATATCTATAGATGCAGAAAAAGCATTTGACAAAATGCAGCACCCTTTCTTGATAAAAACACTGCAAAAGATCAGAATAGAAAGAAATTTTCTGAACATGATAAAGAGTATATATGAAAAACCACAGCTAACGTCATTTACAATGGTGAAATCCTAAAATCTTTCCCTTTAAGAAGAGGAAAAAGACAAGGATGCCCACTGTCACCCCTCCTATTTAACATAGTCTTGGAAGTACTTGCTCGAGCACTGAGGTAAGTGCCAGGCATAAAAGACATCCTAATTGGAAAGGAAGAAATCAAAATATCACTATTTGCAGATGATGTGATTCTATACATATTAAACCCTGAGAAGTCTACACCAAAGCTTCTAGAACTTATAAATGGAGTTCAGGAAAGGCACAGGTTACAACATAAATGTTAAAAAATCAGTAGCAGGAAGTGGACTTGGCCCAGTAGTTAGGGTTTCTGTCTCCCACATGGGAGGTCCACGGTTCAAACCCCGGGCCTCCGTGACCTGTGTGGAGCTGGCCCATACACAGTGCTGATGCTCGCAAGAAGTGCTGTGCCATGCAGGGGTGTCCCCCATGTTGGGGAGCCCCACATGCAAGGAGTGCGCCCCGTAAGGAGACCTGCCCAGTGTGAAAGAAAGTGCAGCCTGCCCAGGAATGGCACCACACACACGGAGAGCTGACACAACAAGATGATGCAACAAAAAGAAACACAGATTATTGTGCCACTGACAACAACAGAAGCGGACAAAGAAGACGCAGCAAATAGACACAGAGAACAGACAACCGGGGTGAGCGGGGGAGGGAAGACAAAGAAATAAATCTTTAACAAAAATCATTAGCATTTCTGTACACCAGTAATGAGCAATCTGAGAAGGAAATCAGGAATCAAATACCATTCACAACAGTAAATTAAAAATTCAAATACCTAGGAATAAATTTAACTAAAGAGGTAAAAGACTTATACACAGAAAACTACACAATACTGTTCAAGGAAATCAAAGAATACTTAAATAAATGGAAGAATATTCCCTGTTCATGGACAGGAATACTAAATAGTAAGATGTCTATCCTACCAAAACTGATCTACAGATTCAATGCAATTCCAATAAAAATCAACACATCATTCTTTAATTAACAAAGGAAACTAACTATGAAATTTATATGGAAAGGAAAGAGGCCTCAAATAGCCAAAGACATATTGAAAAAGAAAAATGAAATTGGAGGAATCACACTACCTGACTTCAAAACATTCTACAAAGCGACAGCAGTGAAAACGTCATGATATTAGCACAAGGATAGACATACTGACCAATGGAACCGAATTGAGAATTCTGATATAGATCCTTGTATATGCAGCCATATGGTCTTTTACAAGGTCACCAAACCCTCTCAAATGGGAGAGAATGGCCTCTTCAACAAATGGTGCCTGGAGAACTGGATATCCATATATAAAAGAATGAAAGAGGATTACCAACTTACACCTTATCCATAAATCAACACAAGATGGATCAAAGACATAAATATAAGACCCAAGATCATAAAGACCTTGGAAAACAAAGTTGGGAAGCATCTAGAGGACCTTCTAATAGGAAACGGCTTCATGAACTTCACACAAAAAGCATGAGCAGCAAAAGAACAAATAGATAAATAGGACTTCCTCAAAATTAAAGCCTTTTGCACCTCAAAGGAGTTTGTCAAGAAAGTGAAAAGAGAGCCTACACAATGGGAGAAAATATTTGGTAACCATATATCTGATAGGAGACTTATATCTTGCATATATAATGAGCTCCTATATCTTAAAAATAAAAAGATAAATAACCCATTTAAAAAAGGGGGAAAAGATTTAAACAGACACTTCTCCAAAGATGATATACAAATGGCTAAAAAACACGTGAAAAAATCTCAAAATCCATAGTTATTAGGGAAATGCAAATCATAACTACAATGAGATACCTACCATCTTACTCCCATAAGACTGGCAGCTATCAAAAAGTCAGAAGACTGCAAATGTTGGAGAGGATGTGGAGGAATGGGAACAATCATCCACTGCTGGAGGGAATGCAGAAGGATCCAGCCACTCTGCAGGAAAGTTTGGCAGTTTCTCAAAAAATCCAGTGATAGATTTGCCATATGACCCAGTAATTCCACTGCTGTGTATATACCCAGAAGACCTGAAAACAAGGACATAAACTAATATATGCACACCAATGTACATAGCAGCACTATTCACTATTGCCAAAAGTTGGAATCAACCCAAATGTCCATCAACAGATGAATGGATAAATAAAATGTGGTATATACATAAAATGAAATACTACTCAGCTAAAAGAACAAATTCAGTACAAACATATATGATAACATGGATTAATCTTGAGATCCTTATTTTGAGTGAAGCAACCCAGGCATTGAAGGACAAATACTACATGACCTCTGATAGGAAATAAGTAAACCAAGCTGTCTCAGAGAGCTAGAGACTGGATGATAAACTTTAAGGTAGTTGGGGAGTAGAGGAATGTTGTGAGCTGACAGGTACTTGGGTGAAATCTATGATAAGCTGGAGGTAAGTATTTGTGCAGGGAAGGGATAAAATGGGGGCATGGGGATAACTTTGGGTGGTACTGCATGGATTTTAGGGGCACTAAGGATGGGAGGATGGGTCAAAATTACCCAAGAAATTTGGGAGAGGGTGAGGGGAACATTTGATCATGGGCGATTGTCAGGTATGTGGTTGAAATTGTGATGCAGAGAAATCTCTTTAGAGAATGTAATATCAAAGGTTACCTGTTAGGGATCTTTAAGGGGGGGTGGGAATCTGACACAGGGCAAGCTTCTGGGGAGTGTGTGAGTGCTCATTTTGTCATAGTGGGTTATATCCTTGGATGGAGACCCATACGATGAGAGTGAAGGTGTACCCACATCGTGGGGAGGACTGATGTTCTCAAACAGAGGGAATTGTCTTTCTTGAGAGAATTAGTGGATGCCAGTGGGTTAGGGTAGTGAAGTATATCAAGCCCTCAACATTTTTGCAAGTATCTCTGAATATGGTCCCTCAAGTAATGAAGATTGATTGTCATGGTGGGCACTGAGGAGAGGGAGAAAGAGGTGTTGAATACATGGAATCAGAGTAACTGTGGGGCAATGGAAGTGTTCCACAAGATCATGCCATGATGGATATAGGTCATTTTAAATTACACCAAAAACGTATAAAAGTCTATAGGCTAAAATGTAAACCATAAGAGAACTAAATGTAAAACATAAGAGAACTGAAAATTTAGAAAATTGTAGTCTAAAACATAAACCATAATGTAAACCCAAATGGAACTATGTTTGAAAGCTATTGTTTCAATACTTGTACAATAGCTACAGCAAATATAATATGAACATGTAAAAAGATCCCTGTTGGGGAAGGGACAAAGGATTTGATGTTGGATAAATGGGAGTACCATATATTGTATATGTGAATTACTGTGACCTAAAACGTATGTCAAGAGAACCTTAATAATCAGGAAAAAAAAAAGGAGGTAGACAATGAGGAAGAAATGGAAGAAATTGCCTTGTCACTGTACATACAGGGCAACACTTATAACAGTGATGAATGGCAAAACATCAAAAACAAAGCTTTTATCATTTTTTCATTTTTTAATACCCCAATTTATTTTTCCTTTTTTTATTTGTCTAAATTTCTATGTATTCTATATCTAACCTTTAAACCCATCACTATATTCCATTTTTCTATTAATGGAACCTGGCAATATATTGGGCTTCCTTTTTGAAGAAGTTTTGGACTACAGAGCAGTTCAACTATGGAGGGGGAGGAGCACTTCTGTGGGGTGTCATTGGTGGGGGCCATATAGTTGGGAGCGAGTTCTCCAGGGCATGTATACAGGGTACATAGAAAGGTTTAGACTGGATATTTTTATAGTAGTTTCATTTGAAAATGACAGATGAGAGAGTGCTGAGTTCCTGATCATCATTCCCCAATGGAACAGCAACAATCCCCCAAGTGCAATGGCAAAGACCAATAAAGATGGATGGTCCAGTGCGGCGGCTTGCTCGGTCGGTAGAGGTGGGGTCTGGCTGCGGACGAGGGGTCAGTCCAGCTCTGGACGAGGGGTTGGTCCCGCTTGGGACGAGGGGTCGGTCCCACTTGGGACGAGGGGTCGGTCCGGCAGCAGACGAGGGATCGGTCTCACAAGGGGTTGCGCGGTTCGGCTGATGGGGTCGCCCGGCGAAGCCGGTGACGAAGGGGTCGCCCGGAGAAGCAGGCGATGAAGGGGTCGCCCGGAGAAGCAGGCGACGAACTGGGGACAAGGGAGGCCAGGCCCTTGTTGGGGGCTCTCAGGACTGGAGGGCGCACGGCAGAAGACTACCGCGGAGACAAGGTAAACACGCAAGTCCACTTTACTGAGGGAGAGGCAACAGTTTTATAGGGGCTGGGGAAGGCTGATTGGTCGAAGCCATGCCCTGTTCTGATTGGTTGCTGGCGAAAGGTCAGTGGGCAGTACTGGATGGGGGAGGGGTGGTGGTTAGGGATTGGCTGTCGCTGTTGCTGGGGGAAGGGGCAAGGTTTAGGGATTGGTGGCTGCTGTTGCTGGGGTGGAGGGCAGACTTGAGTTTCCCACCCACGCCTGGCTGTTGCTGCTGTTGGGGGGAGGGAAAAGGGCAGACTGGATTTTTCCGCCCACGCCTGGCTGTTGCTGCTGTCGGGGGAGGGGAAAAGGGCAGACTGGAATTTTCTGCCCTGCGCCTGCGCAGGGAGAAAGAAGAAGAAGGGTGCCGCCCTACAGGCATCGTGTGGCACCATCCGGGAGGAGGGGCGGCCGCGGAAGCATGGCTGCCGAGAATTCACATATTTTTTTTTTTCTTACAGCAAACATAACACTGTAGGCCACAGGAAGCTGCAGTACTATTGTTTAATTAGCAGCAAGTTAATATTTTGTATCTGGGTATCTGGACAATAAATAGCCTGTTTCTTTGGATGTGGATGTTTAAAATGTAGTATCACTGCAGCTTCATATTGTGATTGTTATTTTACAGAGCTTATACACACACAAAAATATGATCTTTGTCTATATTTTATACAAATACAACAGTAGTTTGTGAATACATTTTAAGTACATGATATACATGATAAGCCATTTGATTTCCCAATATCACAGAATAGCGATTTTAAATGCAATAAAAATATACAAAATTCAAAAAAAAAAAAAAAAAAAAAAAAAGAGAAGGGGAGACCCGAGGGCACTCTGCGCCCATGCCGAGCTTCCTTCAGGGGTGGCGGTGAGTCCGACCAGCCACCCTATTATGGGGGCAGCGGCTTGGCCTGCCGCGGCTGCTCCCCCGCCAGGCCAGCAAACCACACTTCAGCCCGAGGGGTGACCGCAGTCCAGTGATGAGCCCTTGATACTGATGGCTCTGAATATGAGCCTGTGTGCCTGAAATAGGAACTAGGCCTATAGCTGTGGGGAGCCTAAGAGTTATCTCCTGAGAGCCTCCATGTTGCTCAAATGTGGCCACTCTCTAAGCCAAACTCATCATGTAGATGCATTGCCTTCCCCCCAGCATGGAACATGAATCCCAGGGATGAGCCTCCCTCACACCAATGGATTACTATGAAGCGCCAGCTGATGATGTAACTACAAAAAGACCATGAACAAAGAAGTCAATTCAGACCAGCAGAATATCTCAGCCTACATGTAATATCAGGTGTTAAAAATTGCTTTTTGACTTTGGATGAAAAGGGGAAATGGAAAGGACAAGTGAGTTTATATGGCTAAGAGTCTCCAAAAAGGAGTCAGGAGGTCATCAGAGGGTGATGCTTATGCACGCCTCAGCAGGGTACCAGAGACAGCCTAGGTAGATGGAAACCCAGGTGCTCATTCTCCTGAGGGCTGCAGTGACCCACAGATTCTATGGTCAAGGCAGATGACTCTGGAGTTCAGGGCCATGTCAGCTGGCCATACTTTGGAGTTTGTGTTCCTGAGTGTGATGGAGTTGGACTCAGATATAACCTTTCTACACATGCCTTTTCTGTTACTTTTACCAGATCTGGGTTGGCATTTGTGTTGGTGTATGCGCAGGAGCCCTGGATCTCTGAACTGTCCATGTGATGGCAGGCCCTGGGCCTCAGCAGAGTTGCAGCTCCTACCCTCTGGTTTCTTGTACTTACCCTGGCCAGATGACAGGGAGGGGAAGAGGGTCAACCACCACGCCAGGGAGCCAAAAGTGCCTACAGCTGCAAGCAGGAGAATTGCATCCCTCCATCCATGTGGAATCTGAACCCCCTTTTGTTGTAGAGGGGGACTGGACATAGCCACCCCAGGTCTACACGATGGAGAAGTAGAGTGTGGATTAGAGTGGACTTACTGGTGTTCTGCTGGGGAACTATTGTGATTAGTAAGGGAAGAAATTGTAGTAGTGATGTGGAGAAGGTGGCCACGGTGGCTGCTGATGGTCGGGAGAGGGAAGAAGAGATATGGTGTGGGGGCATTTTCAGGATTTGGAGTTGTCCTAGGTGGTCCTGCAGGGATGGATGCTGGACATTGTGTGTCCTGTCGTGGTCCACGGGGTGGACTCGGGGAGAGTGTGGACTACATTGTGGACCACTGTCTATGCGCTATAGCAGTTCTCAATAACGTATTTGCTGGGTGCAGTGGATGTGCCACAATGATGTAAGAATTTGTTGATGTGGGAGGGGCAGTGTGGGTTGGGTGGGGGGTGTATGGGGACTTCATATTTTTTTAATGTAACCTGTATAAGAAAATAAAGAAGGGGGAAAAAAAGTACTTGTGATTTTCTAATCTTCCCTGCACATCTACAGGCTGCCAAAGGCAGATCTTACCTGAGTGTCCTGACAGGGAGGCCAGACTTAATCAGATATGTGCTTGACCTCATGTTCCAGTGCATTCTGGGAAGTAGAGCAGTCCTTCCAGCTTAGGATCTCATGTGGGAAACAGCTTTTTCATCAGTATGACTTATGTTAAAGTAAGAGAATTCCTGTTCCCAATTGTGCAGGTAAAAATATGCCTACATGACCCAGTGCAGGGGCAGAGATAGTCTTCCAGAAAATGACAATCTCCTGCAGCCTACCTGGCTACTTGTCTGTTGTACTCTCTGAATAGAAGATGCCAGGGGAGAGGCTGGGATATGAGCTGGATTGACAGTGATGGGAATATTATTAAGGTGGCCCTGTTCCTCTTTATGTGACAATACTTGACCTGTCATGTATTACTGCCCCTCCCTGGTATAGAGTGTGCATTTTCCCAGGTATTTCTGACTAAGCCACACTGTAGTTAGCTGCTTATTTCAGAGAACTTCATCTGTTGGATAAGGCTTTTATTCATCAGTGAAGGTGGAAGTGGTCCTGGGCATACATTCCATGAGGAACTATGTCTCCTTCCATTTTCTATTGGAACCACACAGTGACCAGAGGGTATTGTTTCATTTGTTTTTACATTGCAGAATAATTTGCTTTATAGTGGAACTAAGGAGGTGATTGTGGGTGCATTTCAACAATAGTTGCTGTCTCTCTCCCAAAACACCACTGAGGAAAAAAACTATTATTTGTTTTGTTTTGTTTTGTTCTATGTAGCTTTTTGTTGTATTACCCTAATTTTGGAGAAAAGCCTTCAAGACAGAATGAATATTGCCCCTGTGAGATTCCCTCTAGCATCTTTATCACACTCAGAGTTTAGAAATTTATTTACAATTACTAGTTTCATCTTCTTACTAACTTACCTGTGATTTGTTGATTCGGGACCCAAATAAGTTTTAATTTGGGTCCTACTTCTCTTTATTATCACCACTCTGACTGAAGATTTTAAGATTTTTCTTAGCTCTGTGACATCACTTTTTGGACATGTTGTATACATTTTGATAATTTATATTTTCCAACAGAAGACTGGTTTTGTTTGCTTTCAACATGCTGGTTCTTTATTCTGCAGATGAGCTAGGGAGGTTGCTGTGGGTGTGTTTCTACAATGGATGCTCTCCCTTTTCTCAGGTACCACTTGTGGAGAGGATTTTTAATTGTTTTGCATGTTTTGTGCTGTTTTTTTGCAGGGGTCTTCTCCTAATTCTGCAGGAAAGCAGGCAATACTGTAGTGATCTGTTACCTGGGAGACTCATTCTAGCAAACTTGCAAATAATTAAATTTGAGTTTATCAAAATTAAATAACTAGCTATTTAAGGGAATACACATTAAGAGTAAATATATAGCTGAATGAATGAGAGAAAACATTTATAAATCAAATACTTATTAATGAACTTGTATCTACAATATGTTAACTACTTACATCTTAACAAAAAATGGCACAAAGAAGATGTACAAATGTAAATAAATGAGTGAAAAATAGTGTCTCATGATTTGACATCATGGAAATACAAATAAAATCTACAATTAAAATACCATTTTAAACCCACAAGAAGGGTAGAATAAAAAATTAGGACAACAACAAATATTTGAGAGCATATAGATAAATAATCCTATTACAATGCTGGTGAGAATGTTAACTAATCAAGACTCTTTGAAAAACAAGCCCGAACCTCCTCAAATTATTAAAGAAAAACCTATCATGTGAACCTACAATTCCACTTCTAGATATATACCCCAAAATACCAAAAATAGGGATTCAAATATATGTTTGTACAACAAAATTCAAAGCAGCATCATTTTAAAAAGTTAAACATTGTAGGTAATCCAAATATTTATCAATGATGAGTGGATAAACAAATTGATACACACAATGGAATATCAGTCACTCACACAACAGGAATACACATGCTATAACATGGATGAATATTGAAATGTGCACTTGAATTAAATAGGTCAAATAAAATGGAAAACTATTCTATGATTTCACTTACATGGAATGCTTAAAATATGCTAATTCATATATACAAGTGGTAGATTAATGGTTACCAGATTCAGGATTGAATGGGGAGTTAATTCTTAATGGGTATAGACATTCTCTTTGATGTGATGAAAATTTTGGTAATGTTTGTTGGTTGTTCTAGCATCAAATTGTGAATTCAATGAATAGCCCTCATTGTACACATAAATGTAGTTAAAGATAGAATGTTGTTGTACAAATGTCACTTGAATAATAAATTTTGTTATAAAATAGAAATGAAGTGTTGGTACTTGCTATCATATGGATTAACCCTGAAAACAATATGAAAACTGAAAAAGCCAGTCATGAATTACAATATAATTTATTTCCTTTCACATTAAATTGAAGAATATGAATAACTCTAGAGATGAAAGGTAGAATGATTGTTTATTGGGGCTAAATGGAAGTTAAAAGAAAAGGAGGATGTTACATAGAGTGTATGTGTTTTTTATGAGTTAATGAAAATATTCTAATATAGACTTTCATGTTGGCAACACTTATTTTTGTACTAAACAATAATCATTCAATTATATGCTTTAAATAGGTTAACTTCATGATGCATAATTTACATCTTAATCAAATTTTCTTTTTTAAATAGGAGCTAAATTGGAGAACTAGCAAGATGGTGTAGTGGAGAAATTCGGATAGGCGCGGTTTTGAAGGCCAGGACACGAGAGAATACTGAGAAGGAAGTTGGTTTATTTCGACTGGCCGGGCTCGGCGGACTCTTGTCCTAATAAAAACCGAGCCCCGAACAGCCTTTTCCAGACCCTTTTATACAGAGGATATAGGATTAGGAAGACTAACAGTGATGGTAAACAGACCTTTGGTTAGGTTCTTTAGATCTTAGTATCAGATAGGTTATTTCCTCCAGGTGAGTTACATATTTTTCACATCCAAGCCAGTTTGGATTAGCATAGCTCTACATTGTCTGGAGGCAGCCCTGAATACACATTCAGTCTCACATCCCTTCTGAACATTCAAAGACTGTAGGGCCTTTATTACTTATTTGGCCATCTTGGAGACTAGGTACTTTTGGAAATAATTTTGATTTTAATGCACAGGCTATATCAATGGCAATGGAGTAAGGAGCAGAGTCAGCTTCTGCTACAGGGCAATTAGTAAATACCCAGCGCTATCTGGCGCTAGCTGAAGCACCTGTTTGGGGGCTCCAGGAGGCCAGAAGAGTATCCTGCCACATTCTTGAAAGAATGGAAGGAGAAGTCTACCCATATACAGAGAAGACTCATTAGTAGAGTGCTCCATGCCACAGAAGCCAGTGCCCATCCTCCACTGGAGGCACAAGCCACCTCAGGAGCTGTTCTGTGACTGGAATTGAAACCTCCACTTCCCATAAAAGGGGGGAGGAAGAGACAGTTGGGCACCAATTTCAGCTACTGATGAGTAAATTCGGTGGGCCAAAGTATAATCCTGAGAACAGCTCAAGTTTGAGCCTGTCCAAGTCAGAAAGAGGCCAGGAGCTGCCATCTTAACTCCAAGTCTAACATGGGGGGAAGCAGGGCAGACTGAAAATTACAGTGCTGGTGGGTACCAGCTTCTTTCCATCCAGGTCAGACTGCAGCTTTAGCTTAGGCCCCAGTGCCACCTCTAGCATGGAGGAAATGGTGGGCCTCTCCAGGAGATTACCAGCCAAGCCATGGAGGCCTGTGATTATCCTACTCTGGCAGCCTGAGCCACCCTGACTCCAAAGCCAGTAGTTCTGAATGGCAGAGAAACCCAAGAGAGCACTCAGAGAGGTGGAGGAACAGATTTCTTATATGTGGGTCCAGAGGAGAGTCAATCTCCAAATTCTGAGTCCCATTTTTCAGTTTTCATAGGCTTACATAGGATTTTATGTGGGATCAGCATGACTTTTGCTTACCCGCTAATGCATTGCTAGGTGAAATTTTGTAAGTGGGGTTATAGAAGCAGAAGGCAGGTGCATGGTCATAGGCTGATTTACAGAAGTGGGGAGCCAGAGTGGTTTGTTTGATTACAGAAGTGGGGAGCAGAAGTCATTTGTTTGATATTCTCCTTGAAGGCCATGTTTTTATGGACTGATTTACAGAAGCTGGGGAAGGGGTGACTCGTTATGTTGTGGAATTTAAGAGAAGTTCAATTATTCGAGTATAGAGAGGCCAGGACTCAGGAATGATTTTGAGAAGGAAAAATGGTTTATTGACGGCCGGCCGGACTCGGGAGCTTTCTGTTTGAATCCCGAGCCTGGAACAAGATTTTCAAACGTCTTTTATACAGAGAGGAAAGGCCAAATGGTCCCTTTGTTTCAGTTCTCAATAGGCTTCAATTAGCATATATCTCTTTCACATCTTAGGTAAGCTTTTAGCAAGGACTCCAGACATTTTAGATAAGCCTTGGTTTTTGCATTTCCCCTAAATACTTAAAGTTTATAGCCCTTGCTTTGTTAAACATTTCCTGGGACTGGAGCCTGCTGGTCCCTAAGAGCAGGACTGCAGCCTCTTACCGTTTCACACCCACAAGTCAAACAACTTAGTTATCTCTGAAGAGACAAAGAGCCTTCCACCCATAGCCCACATCATTCCCCCCCTTTCTGCCAAAGATTAACTTGCTAAGCTTTGTCATAATTATTGTTGTAGCTATGAGGTGGATGACTGTTTGTTGTCTTGACTGATTATTTATCAGTCTTTAGTACAGCATCAAGGACCGTTTTTAGAAGTTTAGAACTTTTCATTCTGGACAGCAGAATCTTGGGCAGGGGCCTCCCGCAGTTATTCTGCTGCCACTGGCACTCACGTGGATTTCCAGTCAGGTTCCAGATCCATCTATTACTTTTATTTTACTCTTAAAGAGTTTACACCTTTAATTTAAAAGGGGTGCTGAAGGGAGACGATCTCTTTTCTGTAACTGCTTCCTGCTGGCCATGGGCTGTAGTCATTGCCTAATAAGGTGTAAAACTCTTTAATTTATTCTAACTGGAGGAAGATGGATCTGGCATTCTGTACGAAGTTGGATGAAGTTTTCATATGGTTAATAAGATGTTCACTCTGAAAGAAACAAACTTAATTAAAATTTTGGAATACCTGTTTTTAAAAGAGGACACATTGGATTACAGAGGTAGACAAGGTTAGGTGCCTATAAAGATGGCATTCCTTAAAAGCTGGTGGGAACAGCATATATGTTCTTTTTTAAGTTATCCATCTTTAGAGAGAAATTGCAACAGACACTTAGCTTTGTCTGAAGACACATTCCAAGCTGTTCAATGATTGACACTCATTCGCTTTGTCAGATGCTCCTGGTGAACTGGCACTCCTTGGGCAACTGGCTTCACTCAGGATTAGAACACTAATTTGGAAATATTCTTAGTTTTCACCTGTGGGAGTGATCAGAACTACAGAATAAAGATTTTTACACCTTGGTTTTCATTGTACAATTTCTAGCAATTTTGACTTGTTCAATAGGTGACTCACCATCAGCAAGCAAGCCTCACTTTTGCTAACTGAGACTGGCTGAGACTGCCACCTTATTCTATAGACATGTTATTAACTGTTTAGAAAATGATTTTACCAGGAATTTATGTCTAATATACTTCTGCACTTGATCCAAAATAGAAAAGATAACATTACAATTATTAGGCATATATTTAGTACAGGATAAAAGTACAGCACTTAACATTAACTAATGTATTACTTAATGCATAAGGATTCAGAGTTGCCATTATTAGTTTTGAGTTTCAGGTTTGTAATACTTTACATGTTATCTCTCCATGAGAGCAGGCCATAATGCCAATTGTGTTTAAGTTTTACTTACAGTCTCCTGGTATCATGGCTCCACTCAGCATGTTCTTCAACGCAGTGAGCAAGTTGCAGCATCCTTCCAGTATTCCAGAGATTTTCCAGTATTCTACTAGCCTGGTGCATAGTGCTCTCTGGCACCATGGAACAGTGCCAGTCTGGAGGCGATATCCATTGTACACTTGGCTGTACCGAGTCATTATTGGCTGCAGGAGCTTGAAACTGCAATATAGTTTCCATCGACTTCAGGAGCAGAACCAGAGACTGATATAGCACATATTTTTAATTGAGGGGTCAGTGACCAGCCTAGCCAATAACTCACATGGAGAGGCCACCTGTAATGTATACAAGGCCTGGTTCGAATGCACAAGAGTTTGACAATGTTAAAGTTTATTCCTTGTTTTATATATATTTTAAACAACTTAACGCAATACATATATCAAATGACTATTTACTTACACAATTTTACTATGAAGATAACAGTAGGTGCTTTACTTTAGTAATAGAGGAAAAATATTATTTTTCATTGTTAGAATGAAAACAATTTTTCCAATAGAATCAAGACAACTTTTTATTACCATTTACTTAAATGTGTATTTTGCAGTGGCCTTCAGACAGGTTTATTATCATGAAGTTATTTCTGTTACCAATACCAATCTAAGTTTCTTTAGTTAACAATGACTTCTACAACTAGAACTATTTAAACATTTTCAGTTTGGAAGATGTTTTACAAACTCTTTATAATTGACTATAACCACATTGACTAGCCACCTCATGTTTAAATAAACTTACTAAATTACAATTACCAATGAAAGAAATTTACTCTTTATTTAAGAGAGCATATCTACAATCTTTTTCCTTTAGCCTAATTTCACCAATGTGAACTTACAATTTTCATTACTGTAAAGATTTTGTACATATGTTAACTTAGTTTATAAATTAACTATGGGAGATTACACTCAAGTTAAATAAAATTGAAACCATAATAGTTTATGCAAGGAATGTTCTCTTTTTCCCTTACAGGAAGCTAAAAACTTCTTTAAGTTATGAAAATTATTAAATTAAAAGCATACTGACTACCAGGTTTTAAAACACATTACACAATTACTTAATTTTTTTAAAAATCATAACCTAGGAAAGATCTCCATAGTTTTTATGGACTTTCCTTTACTTACTGAAATTTGTTAATAGAGCCACTAATTACCTTATTTTGTTGGAAAGAAATCTTCTGGAAGAAAATAAGGCTCACCAGATTGTGGAGAAGAAAATAATTTATTCTCAATCTTGCAAGAAGGGGTGCAGAGCCAGATATGGCTGGTGCCACGAACAAAGAAAAATGACACAATTTATACCCCTAAGCCTAGCATGCAAGCTCTTCCTGTTTTTCCGTAGATTGGATACTTCAGAAGTTACAGCTTATCTGAGATTTAACTTTCCCACGCAAAAGTTTGATTTAACTGCTTCCTCTATCACATTCCAACCATTATAGTTTTTACCTGCTCCCCCCCTTTTTCAAATAAGGAATAGAATTTAGTGCTGAAATGGCACCGACTTAGTTAGCTCCTTCTTGGGCATCCTTCCACTGCCCATAGGACTGGCCTAAACTGGTCTCCTCCACTGCTGTCCAACCCGGGAGTGGGAGACTGAGGCAGCAGGCCGCCGGGTTACATCAACATTTTTCTTCTGTGAAAATTAACCTAATCTTTGTTTTGTTTTTTTTTTTCCTTTTATGGCTGACAAAGGTTTAAACTGGGAAATTACCAGGCAAACTGATTCTTAATTCCCTAGCCTAGTAGATAGGTTTAATCTGCCACACCTAGTCTTGCCTTAAAAGCTCTTGCAAAGAGGAGGCCCTTTCCCAATTGTTTCCATAATCAGATTTCTATGACTTTTTCATCCTGCTTAGTTCAATTTGGGCTTTAAGAATATTTGTAAATATAACTGCATATTTAATTTTTAACAATTTGAGCAAATAGGCAGACATGAATAGTTTGACACAACAACATGACTTTAGTTACTTTAAACTTTTCAAAGACTTTTGAAACTCTTCTTAATTTGCACTATGACCATGCAGTTTACCACAAGAATTTTCTTTCTTACTTAATGGATTGTAATAACCAAAATGTTCTCAATGCCTTAGCACCATTTTGTTTTAGAACTTTATATTTTACCTTGAAATTAGCAGAATTTTGGATAAGCAACAAGATTAGTTTTATATATATTTACTGAGGCTATTTGAAGCCTCAGGGAGACAGACTGCTTTCTCTCATGAATTGCCACTCTTAGGAACACTGACCGTCAAGGCAGGAGACTTCTCCCCCTCCACCCCCCTTTTGATTTTGGAGATAATAAAACTCCAGTGGCCATTTAACCTTATTCTATCAGGCAGCCATTTATTTAGTTTACACTTGAATTCATGAGAGAAAGGGTTACTAATACCAGAAGAGGAGACAGTGATGTCCCAGCTCTTCTCAATTATGAAATAACCACAGGCAAAGGCAAAGGGCGAGGTTAGGCCTGAAGCAACCATAAACAAAGGAAAGGTTAGTGTAGAATTTACACTTAAATAATAGTTTCAGGCTAAATTCACCCAGCTATAATCTCAGTTATTGTCTTTCCACTGTTTTACAATATAAATGCATTTATAAATGATTTTAACTCTTAGTTACAGTTTTTATTAATTTTTTAAAACCTATTAATTTTATAACACCTTTAAATACCTTTCATTCAACTTATAACATATTAAATGAACTTAACCATTACTTTAATTTTTCCTTTAAAGTGAAAGAATAAATCTCTTGCAGTTAGTTTGAAATAAAAGGCTACTTTTCAGGATTTGATTTCTAGAACATAAAATGTTCTTTTAAAAGAACTCTTCTTCAAACATTGAGGATATGGTGAGGTTAAAGCACAAGAAGCTATTGATAAAAGATTTTCTTTGTATATTGATCTTATTCAATTTTAATCATAAAAATTTCCCTTCCACAAACCTTCTACACTTTCAGTATTCATTCAGGTTCTGTCCCACACTCTACTCTTCCCAATAATCAATCATTTTATCTTAGGACAAAATCACCTTCTGTTACCTTAACAATAAAAACCCACTCCATATATCCCACATACTAAGTTACCAGGCAAACTTCTTACAACATATAATTGCCATTAATACTAAACAAGTTTGTTAAAATAATGAATTTTTTTTTCACTTTAAATACTTAGTAGCATGCAATACTAGAAACAGTTTTTTTGGAAGCAAGTTGGCAGGGGAGATTGGCTGCTGAAAAAGTTTGTTATAAAATTGCCTTTTATTATTATTATTATCAATTCAGTTTTGTTAAATAATGACTTTCTGCAATTAGCCACTTAAATACCTTAAACAATGCTTTGTAAAACTTTTATATTTATACCCTTAACACAAATTTTACCTTCACAGAACATTCTCTTACTTAAGGTTACTACAATACCTTCTAAGAACCTGAGCAGAATGCAAACGTATTTTGGCTTTGACACCCTAAGGAGGGAACTTTACTGCATTTATTCTGATTCTGCTTTTCACCTCCTTCACTTCCCCCCCTTCCAGGCAGTCGGGTGCACAACAAACAGGAATGCGGCTTATGAATAGAAGGGTGGACTCACTGGAAAGGGGCAAGCTGCTCCCCCCTTTCCAGCTTTCAGCCAAAATGGGCAGACAGAACCTACTCAAATTTGGCAACTCTCCCAGGAACCCAGCCGCCCTGACTGGGACATTCCCAACAGACTTGGGTGCTTGGCGCGGACACAGATGGCCTCCAAGCCAGGGCAAAGGGCCAGACCAGAGACAAGACACCAGAACATGCACAAACATCTAGACTCCGCAAACATCCAGACTCCTCAGCTTTTTGCCCCAGAATCATTTCACCCCCTTGCCAATGGCAAGGGAGGGCTCCAGCTCAGCTGTAATTCTACTTTACATAAGGACACAACTCCGACACTAACATTGAGCTGACACAGACAGAAGCACAAAGGTCACTAATCTGACCCACAAGTTATATATTTATTTCACCATGGCTGCCCCCACAGCCATCACAAACCTCAGAACACTTAACATTTGGTATAAAGCGAATTCATTCACAAATTAGCACCATAACAAAAGATTTCAGCTAGACTTTTCCACTATTTAAACTTTACACCCAGACCAAGCTCCACCAGAAAAGCCGATCCATTTTCCTGTAACCAAGTTTTGTTTTCCTTAATCTAGACCAATTTCCAGGATATTAGGACTCAAACCTATAAATACCCTTCCTATTAAAATCGAGACTCCACTCCTTTAGTGGATATAAGACCAGTACCAGATTCTAACATGCAGTTAGACAAACCCAAAACACCAGGGCTTTTCCCCGGTTTTCCTCCTTTTCCCAAGCCTAGAGAGAACGGCTTCCCCCCAGCCTTCTGGGGCTACTAGGGTTCTCTCGGGAGGTGATCAGCCTCCCCTTCCTAGCAATTAAAGCTAGGGCCTTCCAGACTCTGCTCACCCGGGGAGTCTTACCTTCTTCCCTGTTCGGAGCTCTTTTTCGTTCCCAGAATCCTTCTATTCAGACCTTCCATTGCCCCTTGATTTTGTCGGGAAGATTCTGGTGGAGCCCACATCTTTTCTGGATTAAATTTAATCCAGGGGCGCCCAGATTTGGGGTTCACCCGAGTCCTCCCAGCTTCCTCGGGGATTTGGAAGGGGCAGCAAAATGCTACCGTCTCTGGCCTTCATTTATTGTCCCTTCGCGGTCGCCAAAAATGTTGTGGAATTTAAGAGAAGTTCAATTATTCGAGTATAGAGAGGCCAGGACTCAGGAATGATTTTGAGAAGGAAAAATGGTTTATTGACGGCCGGCCGGACTCGGGAGCTTTCTGTTTGAATCCCGAGCCCGGAACAAGATTTTCAAACGTCTTTTATACAGAGAGGAAAGGCCAAATGGTCCCTTTGTTTCAGTTCTCAATAGGCTTCAATTAGCATATATCTCTTTCACATCTTAGGTAAGCTTTTAGCAAGGACTCCAGACATTTTAGATAAGCCTTGGTTTTTGCATTTCCCCTAAATACTTAAAGTTTATAGCCCTTGCTTTGTTAAACATTTCCTGGGACTGGAGCCTGCTGGTCCCTAAGAGCAGGACTGCAGCCTCTTACCGTTTCACACCCACAAGTCAAACAACTTAGTTATCTCTGAAGAGACAAAGAGCCTTCCACCCATAGCCCACATCAGTTAGATATTTTTTTCTGCAAGGTTATGCCTTTATTTCTCAATAATTCCCCCCTTTAATGTCCTCATAATTTTTAGAGGGTATTATTCAAGTTAAGTGGAAAAAGAATTTAAGGTAGTAAAGCATTTTACAAAACACAAGTATGTTATAAAGATTAGTATTTTTTAACTACGTTCAAGTCCTTGGGAGCTGTGGCTGTTAGCTCAGTCCCGAACATTAATCCAAGCAGCTTGAATAGGAGCAGGAATTACAGGGAACAACAGATTATCTAGTCAGGGAATGGCAATTCTCAGTGGCTCCAGGCAATTCAGATTTTCAAGGGATAGTCAGGTACAGGGTGAGTTGTTCAGTCATCTTGTTTTTCAATGGAGTGTGCCCTTTTAACTCTAGTATGATGAATCCAAGAGGCAATACCTGAAACTTTGAAAGCAGTGGGGGTTACAAGGATAACAGTATGTTGGCTCTAGGTGGGCTGGAAGGCCTTCTTTTTTTTTTTTCCTTTTCTTTTTTTTTTTT
This sequence comes from Dasypus novemcinctus, assembly GCF_030445035.2. Taxonomy (NCBI): domain Eukaryota; kingdom Metazoa; phylum Chordata; class Mammalia; order Cingulata; family Dasypodidae; genus Dasypus; species Dasypus novemcinctus. Next base: position 54,841,178 of record NC_080691.1, on the reverse strand, counting down.
TTTTTTTTTTTTTTTACCTGTACTGGTGTCCTAATGTGATGGGATCCCAAGATAGGATAGTTTTGTGTATTTGTATTTGGGCTAGGATTTTTTTAATGGCTGGAGGGTAGAATCCTGGCCAGTTTTTCCTAGGAGCCTGAAATTGCCCTTGAAGGTTTGAATAATTGGGCGTGGTTTTTAAAGAAGAATTTCAAAAGGTGAATACCCTGAAGGTCTAGGGGCATCTGACTTTAAGGAGGGTTAATGGGAGCAGATTTATTTATGGGAGGCCAGCTTTTTTATTTTTTTATTATTTATTTATTTATTTTTTACAGAACTTGGCTGGGTTGGTTTTGAGGGTTTGATTTATGTGTTTTAATTCCCTGAGCTCTGGGGCCTGTATGCTCTGTGGAGCTTTTACTTAATTCCTAACTTTTTGCTAGCTTTTGAATGATGGCTGCTACAAAAGCCAGGCCTTCGTCACTGCCTATGAATAAGGGTATCCCATGCTAGGTAATTATTTCTCAGAGCAAAGCTTTAGTTACTTATCTTGCTTTTTAGTATGGGTGGGAAAGTCTTCAACCCAGGCACAGAAGGTGAACATTATTACTAGTAAGTACTTATACTCTTGACTTGGTTTTATCTTTGTAAAGTCCATTGTTAAGTTTTCAAAAGGAGTAGATTCTGTGTGTTGGCTGCTGGCTGGGGCCTGGGAACCTTGGGAGGGGTTATTTTTAGTTGCAGGTCTTCCATCAGCTGTTAACCGTGGTACAGAGTGAGGCCATCCAGACAATGAAGTAATATTTTCTGAGCAGGGCTTTTAAAGCAGTTTTTCCCAGGTGGGTGAGCTGGTGGTATTGTTGAGCAAGGGTGTAGGTGCCCCCCTTTGGGATGAAGACTTGGCTATTCAGGAGTAGCCAATTTCTTTTGGGGATCCAGTACTTTTCTCTTTGCCCACTCCTGTTTTTCCCAGATATAGTTTAGTTTTTCAATGTGTTGCCCTAAAAGGGATAGGTGAGGGACCAGTGGTGGAACTTGCAGTTCGAGAGCTTTCTTGGCTACCTATTGAGCTGCTTCATTGGCTAGTGTATTTCTTTTAGTAACAGCATCCATTCTCTTCTGATGTCCCCAACAGTGTATGATGGTGACCCTCCTTGGCTTCCAGACTGCCTTCAGTAGTTGAAGGTTTTTTTTGTTTTGTTTTGTTTTTTTAGTTTTGATTTATTTTCCCCCTGCAGTTAGGAGTCTCCTCTCCTTATAAATTGTGCCATAGCTATGTTATCATATTAGAGTTAGTGTAAATGTTTACTGTTTACCCAGTGATGGTTGTAGGGACTGAATTAGCACCCAGCACTGTATAGACCACCCCTTAAAAAGGGGAACTACTTTCACTATTTGTTTAGCCATGGTGACTGTATATTTAGCAAGCCTTTTTCATTTCTGATAAAACTGCTGCTGTTTGTGAATAGGGTTTGATTTGGGCAAAGAAGTGGCCTGTTCTGCATGTCAGGGCAGCTGACATATGCTTTTTTTATGTTTTGTTAGCCAGCAAGAGGTTATTTACGTATTGGAGGAGAGTATAATTTAAGTTTTTCCATGAGTAGGAAGCCAGATTCACTGCCAGGGCTTCTCTGAAAAGGGTGGGAGAGTTTAAGCCCTGTGGGAGTTGAGTCTAAGTTAATAGAGCTTTTTGTTGTGTCCTGGCATTCTCTCATTCTCTCATTCTAAAGCAAATAGAGAATGGCTTTGGAAAGCTACCCATAGATGAAAAAAAGAAAGCATCCTTTAAATCCAGACACATAAACCAGGTGGTTCTAGGTGGTACTGGCAGAAGTGGAGAGTTTCAGGGAGAAGTATTTCCCCCTTTTAGTGTTGGTCCCCCTCAATTTGTTGGGTCTGCATTTTTTAAGGCTGCTGCTAACAGGGAGACCAGTTGTTCTACTCACATTTTGCTTCCCTTTCAGCAGTTTTGTCCCAATTGATGAATACTTTGCTTGTAACTTTGAAGAGCTGGGCGATGTTTATCTCTGTGAACCCATTTAGCTTCTGAAGTTTCCATTTGATGTTTGTTACTGCCTGGGTGATGAAAGTTGTGTTGACCATTCTCTGACTTTCCAGGGCTTCTGGTTTAAAGGGGGTGGAAATCTTGAGGGCTTTGCAGAGTCACTCATAAAAATTTCCTGGAGGAATTTTTTCAGGTTTTTGAGTGACGGAGGCCATTTTTGACATGTTTGTGTGCCACCTCACTTATTTCCCTATGCCCCTGAGGAGGGTTTTTTGCTACCACTGAAGGGGAGCCCATCCCTGATATGCATTAAAGTCTCAGGCCTGTTGAGCTTCTGGTCCCAATTCTCGGGCCCATTCCTCTGGCTTCAAAACACCTGTGGGGGCCTGTTTTCATAATCACTTTCTGGCTTCCACGAGGATTTCTCTTCTGTATCGAATGGGGTTAGGAGGAGTTGGTGGCAATTATTCCAACTGGGGGAGCGGGGAAGGGTTTGGAAAATGGACTCCATGTGATCAATAAGAGCTGAGGCTTTTCTGAATATGAAGGGGTGTGGTCCTTTCAGTTTAAGAGATCTGCAGTTGTGAAAGGCTGATGAAACAAGATTGGCCTCCCAGATCGGGCTGTTCTGTCTGCACTAATCTGGGCTGGACCCTGTGTTTCATGTAGAGGCATCTGAAGTGCAGATTGTGCTGACCAGAGTTTTTTTTTGTTTTTTTTTTTGCCAAAGGGGTTTCAGGATCCCCATGTGGGGGGAAGTATGATGGGGCCAGGTAGATTGAAGGTGGAGAAGTTTCTGGAAGATTTGCTTGAGGAGGCTCTGGGGCAGGAAGATGTCCTGGAATAGCTGGAACATATGGCAGGGATAGTGGGTTTTCTTCTGGAGATTTTTGTAGTGAAATAGGTTTTTAAGGTCTGGCCATTTGAGTAACTAGGACCTGATTCTGACCCTTCCTTTCAACACAGAATTGAACCCAAGAGGACAGGGTTTGGGTAATTTTTAACCAGGAATTGATGTAGGGAAACTGATGAGGGTGGCCAGGGTTCCCAGTGACTGCCTGCCAAATTACATGACCCTTGGCCACCTTTAAGGGTTCCCTCTGAGGACTAGTTAACACAAACGTAGCCTACTCCAATATGCACAGAGTCCAGAGAGTCCTGGGGAACATATGGACACTATAATCCCTAGAAAAACCTTTTATGAAATTTTTAACATAAAATTTAAGACCCTGAGTTTGGTTTGTGATTATCTCATCCCTGAACCAGTGTCACAGGACAAACAAAGGAGGGGAGACTCCCATGAGACCACTCAGATGCCCACCTGTCTGTGTCTCTCACAAGAACTTGGCTCATCTTAGCTAAGACATCTGTGTAGGGTTCAGATTAGCTGTTATGCCATATGATGTAGCCACAGGGTGCAGGTTGGGACCCACTTGGACTCCATAGTGCAGGCTGTGGAGCCACAGACTGGATCAGTAGAGGCAAGCCTCTACAGTTCCCATTCATTCACTCAATCACTCAGAGATTAAATGGTTCCACTCAAGGGACTACCCTATCATGGAATCCCAAATATCAAGATTTTTCAAGGTCAACAGTCTCCCCTTCTATCCAGAGGTGGGTCTGATTGAGCCTCAGAACTCTGGGGCCTTACCTTTCTTATCTCTTTTGATGTTTAATCCACCTCTCCACTGAGTCAGGCCAGGGCAGAGGACATGGCCCATAGGGATCTTTTCCCCAAATGAGTCCCTGTCAAGGGGACTAGTGGCAATGCCACATTCATGTGGAGATCTCTGCCAGCTGCACCCATTAGTCCCAAACTGGAGGCTCAAAGGGCCAGTGCAATTGGGTTTCCTGGTCAGGGAACCAAATATTGCAGCAAAACCAGGAGGTCTGAAAAGCAAAGAAACTCAAGACAGCACTAGGAGAGGTGGAGGAACAGATTTATTATGCGTGGGCATAGAGGAGAGTCAATCTTCAAATTCTGAGCCCCGTTTTTCAGTTCCTATAAATTTATATAGGATTTTATGAGGGATCAGCATGACTTTTGCTTATTGGCTTATGTGTTGCTAGGCAAAATTTTGCAAGCAGGGTTAAAGAAGCAGAAGGCAGGTGAAAGGTCTTCGGCTGATTTAGAGAAGTGGGGAGCCACGGTGGCTTGTTAGGTTACAGAGGCAGGGGGCAGGAGTTGTTCATTTGATATTCTCCTGCAAGGCCATGTTCTTACAGGCTGATTTATAGAAGCAGGGGCAGGAGTGGTTCATTAGATATTTTTTTTCTGCAAGATTATGCTTTATTTTTCTCAACAACCCCAGGAGCTATCCTGTGGCTGGAATTGGAAGTTCCATTTCCCAGAAACAGGGGAGGATGAGGCAGTTGGCTGCCAATTTTGACTACTGATTAGTGGACTTGGCTGGCTAGGATATAACCCTGGGAATAGTTGGGGTGTGAATCTGTCCAAGTTGGAATGTCTGGTGGCTGCCATTTTGACACCATCCCCAGACTGAGGGGAAGCCAGGCTGATCAAAAATCATGGTGATGGTAAGAACTGGTTTCTTTCACCCAAATTGGACTGCAGCCCTAGCCTAGGCTTCAGCCCCATCTTTGGCAGGGAAGAAGCTGGTGCACCCTGCACCAGCCTATGCAGGTAACTGTAGGTAACTTTGGCTAGTAACAACTGAATAATCAGAAGTCTACTGGGGCAACTGCAGTTATCTTGGACTCACACTGCATAGATTGTTGCCCACACCTGCAGCTCCATCTCCCCTGCCCCAGCAGGGGAGAAAAGGGTGTGAAGCTTCATTAGTCTCTCTGGGAAACTACAGTTTAGGCCTGAATGACTTGCATTATTACACATAGCTGTGACTCTGTTCCAACCCCTGGCAAAGGAGAATGTTGGAAGAAGCTTCATTGGTTCCTGGTGTAATGAACCTCCACAGCTCACAGAACCAACTACATACTTGGCTCCTACTGCACAACCATCAAGGGAGGAAGAGCATGAAGCCCTAAACTAAAGAGATGCCTAGAAAAGAGTCTAAAAATGAAGATTATATCAATAAAAGTAACCAAAATTGCCATAAGGTGGTGAAAATATGACAGATAAAGCTGAAATAGTCATGAATAAACTTAACTAATGATGTAAGGCACCTATATTCAGAAAACTGCAACTCATGTTAAAAATAATCAAGAAAGGCCTAAATAACTGGAAAAACATTCTATGCTCATGGATTGGAAGACTAAATATCATTAAGATATCAGTTCTACTCAAATTGATATACAGACTCAATGCAATCTCAATAAAAATTCCACAAGCATTAAAAAAATTGAAAACATAATCATCAAATTTATTTGGAAGGGTAAGGAGTCCTGAAATAGCCAGAATCATCATAAAAAAGAAAAGTGAACCCTCAATTCCAGACTTTAAATCATATTACCAAGCTATAGTGGTAAAAACAGCATGGTACTGGCATAAACATAGACACATAGACTAATGGAACCAAATTTATGCTTCAAAAACAGACTCTCACATGTATGGTCAAGTGATTTTTGACTAGCCTGTCAAACCCAGCCAGCTCGGGCAGAACAATCCATTCAACCAATGGTGCTGAAAGAATTGGATATCCATAGCTGAAAGAAGGAAAGAGGACCCCTATCTCACACCTTATCCAAATATTTACTCAAAATGGATCAAGAACCTACAAATAAAACAAGAACCATAAAACTTCTAGGAGAAATTGTAGGAAAATATCTTCAAGACCTGATGGTAAGTGGTGGATTCTTAAACGAGATAAAAGGAGGACTGAGATGGACTACTGATGTTTAATGTATGAAGATATTTTAACTAGCTTTACTGTAAAAGTGTGGATATGTATAGAGTGGGTCGTAACACATAGTGAGTATCAGCTAGTTTATAAATGGGGATGTGACTGAAAATGGTAGTCTAGGTATATGAATGCCAACTGACAGAATGCTAGAGAATAATCTAGGAACTGAATACCACAGTAAACCAAGAGGTGGACTGAAATTGTGGTTGATGGTACAGTTGCAAGTGTGTCCTTTGTGAGCTAGAGCAAATGTACATCACTACTGCAGGGTATTGGGAATGTGGAGAAGCATGGGGAAAATACAACTGGAGTGGCCTATGGACTGTGGTTAGTAGTAATAATATAATATTCTTGCATCTATGCAAAAGACGTATTGTGTTGACAATGAGGCAGTACAGAAAATGTGAACCAAAAGTACACTATGGACATGGTAAAAATCAGCTGATCTTATCTGTAGCAAATGTTCCACCACAGTCTGGTGTGTTGATGGAGGGGTGTTATTTGGGAATTCTGCACATGTGCATGATTGTTTTATAAGTTTACAACTTCTGTCTTAAAAATTATATTTAAAAAATAATAATTCAGTGGGTTGGGGGAGAAGCACACCAAATGTCAGATAAGGTCTATGATTAGTAGTGAGATTTTGACAATATTCTTTCATAATTTGTAAAAAGTGTCTCATGACAATGCAAGGTTTTGGTGGAGGGTTGATGTATGTGACCCCTGTATGATGTTAAGGATGTTTGCTTTGTAAGTTCACAACTCTTACTATGCACTTAATTGTTTATGTACGTTCATATATAAGTGACATAAAGATAATAATAGGGTTGTTTGGGGAAAAATATTTTGGTTAGTGGTAACATTTTGACAATGCTCTTTAATTATTAGTTACAAAGGTTTAATGACAATACAAGTTATTGGTGGTAGGGTGAGCTTTGAGAGTCTTGTATGATGTTATTTATGTTTGTTTTGTAAGTTCACAACTATTATTATAAACTTTTTGTTTATGTATGTTTATGTATGAGTGATATACATCAGTAAATTAATTTTTAAAAAAGAAGTTAAATTGTGCCTTGGAAAGAAGGGAATGATGGGAGGCAGAAATTACAGAGAAATGAGTGAAAACTTTTGGGATTTCATTATAGATGTGGTGGTGATGATTACACATGTGTACATATATGTAAATACTTGCCAAATGTTACAAATATGTGATGCTTATCATATATAAATTCTGCAGAGAGATGAATAGGATGGAGAGACAGATATAAATATGACTTGTGAAATGCCAGACTGTACTTTAAATACATCTTCTGAAACTCGTCCTCTCTACATTCTTTAGGTAAATACTAATGATGCAGAAACATCACGCAATATTCTCATTACACAAATATATCTAGGAATGTCCCACTCTGTCCTCTAGGAGGTTTAGTGGAACCATTAAGTCTAGTGGTGAGGAATACAGGCAGACACTGGGGCTCACAATCAACAGATATGGACTTTGTGTACTGGTCAACCATTCTAACTTTCTGCTTGAAATTTTACATCTGTGCATATGTATGAATGAAATAAGATCAAGTTTACAAAGTGTTTAGTCCAGCACTATCAAATAATAATAATTTTGTCCCAAATGCTTACAATTGTCCCAAATGCTATCATTGCCACCCAACTATCCCAGGACACTCATACTTGCTCTGGGCGCTTCACTTTTCCAAGTCTCCACCCAGAGAGCTAATAGTACAGTAGGAGGACTTGCAAATAGTTTTCCTCCCATTGCTGATGAAACCAGGCAAACCCTGATCCTGCAGTTCTGAGAGAGGAACCCCAGCCCAGGGATACCCATGTGTTCCAATTTGTTGATCAGGAATGAACATAGATTGAATCAAGATGACATTAGTTCTCAGCTAGGTTTTCTCACCACTATTTTAATAGATCAATTTATGGAGAACAGGTGACATTGAGTATGTGAGTTGATGTGATGAGAGAATCAGTGGATATGTGTTGCCATTTTACTAACTAGGATGTCTGTGCTTGCAGGCGTACTGTTGGTGGAGTCTAAGTGAGAATTCATACAAGACACGGTGTCTCTGATTCTCTCCTGCAAAGCTTCTAGATGCACCTCCAGTAGCTACAAAATGAACTGGGACCCACAGGCTCCAGGGATGGGCTAGAGTGTGTGTCAAAAATAAGTAAAACTGCCATTGATGCATGCAATGCAGAACCCTGAAGGGCCAATTTGTCATCCCCAGACAGTTTGCCATGGACCCTCTGTATCTGCAGATGAGTAGTCAGAGCTGAGGACAAACCTATGTATTGCTGAGGGAGACACACTGTGAGGGGAGGCAAGGGAGCCCAGACTCAGTCCTACTCTGGAGGTGGTCAGGATTCAGGGGTAATCAGCACCCACTGAGCAAGAGGGAGGTTAAGGCTGGTTTCCTGTTAGGTCTGGGACTTCCACAAAATGTAATTTTTTCCTCCTGGGAACCTCTCAAGATTTATGACTGTGTGCTGCCCACTGAGTTGTCTGAAAGAGGAAAGCTTCATTGTATTTGGGGCAAACATTCTCATACACAAACTCTTCTTATGGGAGCAGAAATGGCTCTGCCAGTGGTTTCCAGGATCATAGATCTGAATCAGCTCATGGGAGCCTGATGAATCTTTTCCAGTCAGACTCAGGAAGAGACATCAGTAGTTTTCTCCAAGCAGGGCAGTCTTTGTAATTTAGGCTACAACAAAGAGTGAGGCTATACCAGGGTCAGCATCTTTAAACCACAATGGATTTCACACCTAAGTCACATCTAAGTCTCCTCATCACACAGAGGTGAGCTTGTCAAACAAACTGGTCTGCTTATTTCTTTATTTTCCATAATCCATTTTAATTTTCCCTGTTATGGCAAGGCTGTTTGGGTTTACCCAAGCCAAAATTGCATATCAAATGAATCCTTTGTCTCCCAAGACCTGTTCTGTCTTAGTATCACTTCGAAGCTTATTCCTTGGCTCAGAGAGACCCTCAGGTCTCTAGCCTTTCACACAACCATGGGGATGAGCTTCAGTGAGAGAAGCTGAGCCTTTGGTGCTTTATTTTCCTATATGTGGAGGGATGAGAGGTGCATTCTCATAGCTAGCACACTATATGCTGTTTTAACACTAGAAAACATGTTTTAATTTTACTCATTTTGATGACAGAATCACACCCGTGGTTGCAAACAACTTTTATTGCTCATATTCAACCCAATTGCATTATTCTTGGATGCTGTGTGATTGATCATATTCAACATAATTGCATTATTCCTGGAAGCTGTGCTATATGCTATTGCTTACATGTTTTTCTCATTAAGAATTGTTAGATGTAAAGTATTGACACATGCTCCAAATTTCATTGATTTCTCTCCATATAGAGAATCATGGAATAGAATAAGATAGTCCCTTTCCACACATTGTTCCCTGCTTTCCCATCAAAGATTTACCTAATGACTCAGCATGGAGGAGACATGGGTTCTGCAAACCTCAGGGTTTGCAGAGAACCCCAGCTGTGGTGTCCAGTCTGAGCTCTTCAACCAGAGTGGGAGAGTTAGGCCCATTGGCAAAGAAAAAGGTGCATGGAGCTGTGGGAAGTTTATGCATATTGAACTTATGCCATGCTCTTTTCCCTTTCCTTGTTTTCTTTCTGTCCTTTTGTTTACATGGGAGTCATTTATATTCCATTATTATTAGGATACAAGACTGTTTCCTACAGTGGTGAGCTTATTTTGCTATATGTGTTGATTGGCTGGTGTATGTGCTGGTCAGGACCAAGCCCACCTCCTGAAAGCTGAATGCAGTTATGCTGTAGCATTGTTTCTCAGACATGGCCTAGAAGTAGCCAGGACACTTTGGCAATTTTACCATTGGGCTCTAGCTCCCCCTAAATTCCACCCCTTAAACAGCCAGTGTCTTAAGGGCTCACTGCCACAGGGTTGTACTCTGGACCCAAAAGCCAAAGCAATAATATAAGGCACAACAAAACAAAACTAAGAAAGCTGTAAAACCAATACCAGTTAATACAATCCATTCCCAAGTGGGTCCCACATGTTCCCACCACACTTTTACAGGGCCATCTGCCATGTGTTGTATGTTTAGACCACACAGTCTATTTCTTGCAAGTCTGAATACACAGATTTTTGATTATCACGTAAATATACACAGCATTGAACATGTCTGAAGGCACATTGACCCCAGTGCAGCTGTAATTAAACTAAAAGACATCTGATTTTGTAGAACCACCTTTCGCATTTGCATGGTTTCATCCATCATTAAAGCTAATGGGTGTTCAGATTGATTGAATGCCTGTGCAGTATGCTTAGCTAAACCTTCTACTTCTATCTCTATCTTAATAGTACCCCCTCCAGGTATGGAAAGAGTAAGTGGATAAAACCACCATGCTACCCTTTTCTCCCAGTGCCAGTGATGGTATACCATATCCCAATTATGGGGGACTTCTGGAAGAGATTTATACACATATCCAGTGATATAGGGCCTTTCCCATTTACGATGTCCAGTCCAGTTAGTAGGCAGGTATGGCCACCCACAATGTCCACACACCCACATCCAGAGGGCAACGAATCTGGAGGTTTGGTTCCCATATATTTGGCACCATTCCACCAATACCCAGTTTGACTATTGATTACAGTATGATTATAAAGAAACTGGGGGTTCCATCCCACTATTCTCCAGGAATCATTGGCATATTGTTCAATATACTGTGGTACTATTTCTTTCAATGTTACATGTTCAGCTGTAAGTCACCCCCACCCATTATAGACAGGATAACCCACCGGGAGGGTGGGTATTGTCCATATCACTGTGGAGTAGTGCTTCTACTTGTTTGTCTACTGCTTCCCACTCTGGTGTGGACCTGTTGGTTGTCTGAAGCCATGCCCAATTAGCCTTGTTTGCTGGGGTGGTGGACCATGGAAGACCTGCTCCCTCTGCTCACAGGTTAGTGCACTGGGTTATGTTATTAATATGGGCATAGGTATGAGACCATGACAGTGCAGTGTTGGCTGCTGTCTATCTGGGTGGAAAGACAGTAAGGCCAAAGATACCATGAGAGGTAAATCACATCCCTCAGGCAATATACATGTGACCTGTTCATCTTGGAACAGAATGGTGGCAGGCACTGTTTGCTGCCCTGTTCTGAAATACCATACCTTGTTTCCCCACACTAAAGTTGACCACAGAAGGGATAGCTCCAGTGGGAGCAATGGTATGGGTCACATTTGTAAGACAAAAGTTTTCCTAAGAAGGGTTCCCTCTGAGTTTTCAGGTAGTGAACCTCATACCTCAGACAGCCATTTACCAACCCATGATGTCACAGTCAATCCCCTTTTCATGCCATCTCCATATGGTAACAGGATGGCTTTCCAAGCAGGGACTTCAGTCACAACAGTCCATAGCCATGTCCACACCCCTCTTTGTCCTTACCCCAAGACAGTGGGAGCAGTCAATACCAAAGTTCCATCTAAAACTTAAGGAAATGCAAGAGAGTAAGTGGTATTCATTATTACATATAAGGGTAAAGCAAGTCCCTATACAACCAAGTCTAGGGGAGACTACTCCCTTTGATGCAGCTGTTCATTTAGAAGGTGTATTGCCTGTGACAGGGAAGTAGCCCACCACTGCAAGGTCAGCTCCTTTGGAAATGTCATGCATAACTTGTCCTTTAATAAACTATTATACCATTCAATCATGTCTGCAGCCTGCAGGTGATATGAAACATGTAAATGCCAATCAATTCCTTCATTTTTTGCCCATGTTTGCACTTTAGAACCTGTGAAATGGGTGCCTCTGTCACTTTACACTTCAAGGGGATGCCCATCATGAGCACTTAAAATATTCAATGCCACAATGGTACTCTCTTGGTGGTTATTCAGAATGGAAGGGCAAAAACTAAACCTTTATTAGTATCTATTGCTGTGAATAGGAACTTACATATTTTATAAGGGGGCAGGGGTCCACTATAATCTAACTGCTATACCTATAGGAGTCTATCTCCTTGCTTCCCAACTCATTTTTTCATGGGCATCTGACATCTATGTGGGTATTGTTTAGCACATAGCTCACAGGCTGTTACTGTGTTCATTGCATCTGCAGTTGTTAATCAGATGCTGTTAGAGATTTGGACCCGAAGGGTATTGGGAATGAAAGAAAGAGAGAAAGAGAGAGCGAAACAAAGAGAGAAAGAAAGAGAGAGAGCTGGGATCAGGGGGTCTGCGAGTAATGACTCCTCAGACAACTTTATTTTTTACATGTGGCATTATATATACTCAAACTGTCGACATAAGAAGCAGTGTAACTACACATTAACAAGACTCGTAAATTAAAGAACTTATCTCAAAGTACGAAGATTTAGTATTCCTTTCAAACTACAAAGTGTGTTTGCTCATATTTCTCCCTGCCCTGGACAGCTCTAACCTTTTGACTCAAAAGGCTTAATTGCTGCATTCCTATGTTATGGAAACAGCACATCTCCCTTTGTGAGACCACCATGCCTCAGTTTCCAACAAGATGCCATGTCACCTGGTTATCTGCAGGAAGGTTCAAGGCCCCACATGTCCCATGTACCTATGTAACCAGGTGGTGCTCCTGTCCATCAGATGGAGTAAAGCTCTTACTTGTGCTAGAATGTCTGCAACATCATTTCCTGGACTTACGAGAGGTTTATACCCTGCAACTTGATAAACAGTTATGGCACATTCTTGTCCTTTGGACCACAAGTCTTTTCACAGATTTTGTCCCCAGATAGGTCATTTACCAATCATCCATCCTTGCTACTCCCACTGGAGCAGCCATGCAGTTAGTCCTTTGTGCACAATCCAACTCTCTGTACACACAGTAATGGGGCCAGGATCATGCATTATAACTAGCAAAATGGTTCTTTGTTCAGCCCACTGACTGCTTTGGCCAAATCTGGTATCAAATCAGATATCTTCTGTATCCATTTGGATACCTACAGTGGTCCAAGACATCACCATGCCTTTTCTGGATCCATCTGTATACTAGGCATCAGCTGATATAGTGCCCATTATACCCTTGTACAGGCTAGTTTCTAAAGCCTGGGGATCAGGAAGCCCTTTGGCAGAGGATCAACTTGAAACTCTACTGTTCCTAACACTTCCTGCAACTGGACAGACAGGGGGCTAGTACTTAACAATTGTTCCAGGTATGCACCACATTTGTTGTTTCAGGTATGCACCACATTTGGCCAATGTGGGCATCTGATGGAGGCATTCAACCACAAATGTACCTATCCTGCCACAGGGAGTGAGGTTTGTACTAGGACTCATTGTGGTCCAGTAAACACTTCACATGCCAGAAGGTGACATACACTTCCACTGACTGGCATTCAATGAGAGAATAGCAGGGTTCTGCCCCTTTCCATATTTAAGATCAGAATTCTATGGGTACCCTGCATTTCCCATGGGTCTGCTAAAGGCCCCAGCCATACCTGGCATCATGGCAATGTTATCAAATTAGAAAGGCAGGGAATGATCAATAACTTGCAAGACATGAGACTGACTAACTGCCTGCTTGGTAGCTTGAAAAGCATGTTCGTTGGTATCCATCCAATCCTAAACACTTCCTTTCTTCTGGAGGGCATAAATGGGGTGGGGTATCTGCACCAAATGAGGTATAAACATCCTCCAATATTCTAATAGGCCAGTAAATGCCTGTAGCTGTTTTACAGTAGTAGGTAACAAGTACACTTGTATCTTTTCTATTACTGCTTCTGGGATAACTTTTGTCTTACCTGACAAAATAATTCTCAAGAATTGGACAGATACTCCAGGTTCTTGGACCTTTGCTTCATTGACTGCCCAACCCCATGTCATCAACCTATTTTGTAGGTCCTTGGATGCCTCTTCTAAATCTGAAAGAGAATCAGAGGTTAGCATAACATCATCAATATAATGAAATAGATGAACAAAGAATCTATGTATCCAAGTAGAGGGATCCTGTGCAATCAAACTATGAGACATTTGGGCTATGAATATACCCTTGGAAAGCACCAAAAAGGTCCAATAGCATCTTCCCATATAAAGGTAAATTGTTCTTGACTCTCTCATGCAATATATACAGAGAAAAAACATTAGCCAAATCCACCACATAATGATATTGCCCTAACACATGCAATTGCTGATCTATGAGCTCAGTCACTGATCAGACCACTCCATGTAAAGGCTTCATGTAAAGGTAGAGTCACCTTATTCAGTTCACGGTTATCTACCATCATGTGCCACATTCCATCAGGCTTCTGAACAGGACACATGGGGAAGTTAAAAGGACTGTGGATTGGTGGTATAATTCCTGCTTGACCCAATAAGACAACAGTTTGTCTTATTTCATCATGTCCTCTGGGTAAATGGTATTGCCTCCAAGTGACTACACAATGAGGGCTGGGAAAGATGACTAGAGAATGATGCAGATGCCCATGAACCACAGGCTTCATATAGGGGCAATTGTCCAATGCCTAATCATCACAGAAGTTTGCTGCACATGGATTGACTGTCCCTGATAACCATCAATCCATGACAGGGATCCCTCAAAGCAGTCTGAATTGCCATAAATCAAAGTCCAATTGGCCCCTGTATCCACTAGGGCCAAAACTCATTGCACACTATGGGGAACCAATAAATTATTAACTTTATGTGTGGCCTCCAGTCCTATGACCCCCCATAATTGGGTTCCTTGACCATTTGTCAATTTTCGTAACATCATCCTCTGGTTCTGCCTGTAAAACATCTCGTAAATGGCAAGGATGCCCCCTTATTGGGAGCCTTTTCCCCTGCAATTTTGTATACTGCTGTTCTAGTGTCAATTCCTTCCAGAGGGCTAGTAGCACCTCATTCAGCTGTTGATCTATCTTATCTGGATCCACACCAATAGTGATGAGGTCTGCCCACTTTTGCAGTTGAGACACTTTCACCAGCCCCAGGGACTAGCTCTCCTTGGGCCCAAGTTGTGTTGGTCCATTGCCCCCCAAATGGCCCCTCCTCATGCTGCTCCAAAACGGGGAGGGACCTTCTGGTGTATTGACCTTACTCCACAGTGCTGCTTTCTGATCTCCATGTCCCCTAATTGGGCTAGGGCTGTGGTTACTTTGTAGATGTTATGATCCACTATGGGGCTAAGAAGGCTGCTAAGGAATGAAAAGTTCTTGGAGGAGCTGTAGCCAGAATCATGTCCTTCATATGGGTGGAAATGAGTTCACTGTCCATGCCCACGTAATTTACATGGAACATCATTTGGTGCATTCCCATCTCATGCACAATCTGAACAAGGCCAAATAAGTGGCCCATTTACTATCAACCTTGGGCAGCTTTCCAGCATTGTGCCATATCATCTAACACAGAGTCATCAGCCAGTTTATAAGGGAATAATCACCCTCTATATTATGCTGTTGGCATGACTGAATATACTATACAACAAAGGGTGGGGTGATAAAACCCAACTTCTGCATCTCAACACTAGACAGGGAGGTGATGTCAGTGCCATCATCCCAAAGGTGCAGCAACCAAGTGGGTACAGTCTCAGAATGCTACTGATGAACCTGCTTAGCCAGATCCCTCAGCCCTTCAGGTGTATATGATGTATATGTACTTTGTTGATGGAACTGGGGAGCTCCCACTGCTTCTCCACCCAGCACAAGTGGTTGATTATGCTCTATCTGCCATTTCACAAAAGACTGAGCCTGGGGATGATGCAAGGACCCTGCCCAGGACCCATTGCAAATACTCTCAGCACCATAGTCTTCTCTGAGGGCCATATCTTCGTTCAATGCACTCAGGAGGGTCTCCAGTACCTCCTGCCACAATTTAAATTTCTGAACACAGGTGTGTTTGGTGGGTCCTTTTGACTATGCCAAATGTCAAGACTGAGCTCTTCAGCCAGAGTTGGGGTGGGGGTGGGGGAGGTGAGGGCTGTTGGAGGAGAAAAAGTCACACAGAGCTATGGGTGTTTATGCATATTGAGTTTATTCCACGCTCTTTTCCCTTTCCTTTGTTCTCTCTCTGCCCTACTGTTTACATGGTAGCAGCTCCTATACCATTATTATCAGGATACAAGATCGGTTCCTACGTTGGTGTTTATCATGTAACATGTGTTGATTGGCTAGTGTATTTGCTGGTTGGGACCAAACCCATCCTCCAGAAGCTGAGTGCCATTATGCTGTATCATTGCTTCTCAGACATGGCCAAGGAGAGGTCAGGATGCTTCAGCCATTTTACTATTGGGCTCTAGCTCCCCCTACATGTGGATAACTAGACTGAGGGCATTCCTCATTTTAGGAGACCTGCCTTTGAGTGCTGTTTATATCTATATAATGAAGTATTCAGAATTCAGATACTCTTAAGTCTGACACATCTTAGCTCTCTCTGAAACTCACAATCCTAGGAGACATAAGCTGCATTATCCTAACAACTGTTTCTTTTTCTTGCATTGCAAAGTTGGTTAAAAATAAGCACTAACATTTATTTGGCATATTCTGTCCTCAGAATTTGCTGACTTGTTATAGTAAACTCAAAAACACAGTGATTTTTCAATATACTGTAATGTATGAATTTGAGAATGTAAATGGTTGTCTAGAAACCAATTTATTTCAGCATAATCAGCAATCATCTTGGTTACCTTCTTTCATGCTGAAACAAGAAAAAGTCATTCCAACACTAACAGATATGTGAGAATTTTTCCTTTGAAAATAATTTTAGTGTCTGCAATTTTATTTATATACCTTAAATCTTTGCAAATAAATTCATGCGAAATAGACAGAAAACTCTTTTAAAATGTTGGATTAATGCACAATTTAACTAAATGTTCTGGGGTAGTTCCTGAGTGTTCCGTGCACTGGACCCAGCTCCCACTGTAGTATGAGGACAGGAATCTCCAAGCTACAGGGATGGGAGGACAGGGTGGTGTGAGGAGGGGTTACTGTAAGGATCCAGGCCTTCCTCTCCTAGGAGCAGGTCACGTTTCTTTTCTCATTCTAGGATACTATTAGTTTTGGGAAGAACCTATTTTCATCTTTGATGTGTTGATGGAGGCCCAGGCATGATGTGAGACCTCACTTCTTAGCCTACACCTTCAGAATGGCCTCTGGAGAGTCAGACCTCTGTCCTTTTCTCTCTGTTCTGAGTCTGCACTCCTGTGTTCCCTCCCCAATATGCCTCTGTCCTCCCCTCCCCATCATGACCACTTCTTCTTTGGCTTCTGGAACCATGATGGTCTTGTGGAGGCCCTGTCTCTGGTCACCTGCTGCATTCCCCAAAGACACTTTGTCCCCTCCACTTCCCCAGGAAGCACATCTTTGGCCTATCCTTGGTCATCTCTCCTTTTCCCCAGAGTCAGGCAGGCTATTTTAATAGTCCCATTGCTATCATATTGGGAGCTGCCTCATAAATGTTCTCCATATCTCTAGCTGCTCTTCTGACTCCATCTCCCCCTGCTTGCTGTACCCCTGCAACTGATGCCTCACAGTAACTCTGACCTGCCATAACCTCCAAACTCCCACATTCCTATAAGATTTTGGATGGATTTGTGACCTGCCACTTTTATGAAAACCTTTCAAACATTGGTCAAAATTAGAGCATTTTAATGTCAAATGTCAACAGAAACATTCCCTGAGGAATGGAGTCTTCTTCACTCAAAATGAGGAACTTTGAGGTCTTCTTCACTCTAAATGCATTTGAAGATGAATCAAAAAATGGAAGGACAGCCCTCAGCTCCCGCGGTACAGTCTGGCAGAAGAGTGCTGCAGTTCCCTGCCTCCATGCTGGAGGTGAAGGACTTAGGAGGTCTCTCCAGAAACAGCACCCCAGAGCCCCCTTCTTCTGACACAATCTCCCAGGGGACAGAGAAACCTGCCAGTGACTCCAAGAAAAAAAATTAGAATTTTGCTAAAGGCCAAGGGAGACACTCCCATCATGAAAAAAAATGAAGTGGGTTGTAGAGAGAACCCAAACCATCCAGGGACTCAAGAACCTCAACAAAATGTTCTTTAAACCTGTGGACTCAGGACAGTTTATTTATGTAAATCAGTCTTTACCTGTTCCACAGACCAGGAGGTTGGAATGCTCCATGAGTGTTTTGGCAGTGATGGTAAACTGGCCCTACACTACTGCAAATCTCAGGCATGCTGATAGACCACAGAGAAAAACAATCTGCAATTTAAAATTTATCTCCACAAAGGAAACAGTAGCTCTGATACATTTTGATGCTTGTGGCAAGAGATTAAAGGATATGATCTACTCAGCCATGTATCTACTATGATTTATGTTTTTGTATAAAAAACATCCATAGATATAGATTGAACTCACAAAAATATAATTAGTAATATGCAAATAATTATAAAAGATTGAATATTTCTCCTACTATCCATAATTCAGATCTGCCTCCAAGATATTAAAGAGTCTATAAAAAGCTTCATTTCCTTATTCTCAAAACGTGTGAAAACGTTTACTTGTAGAATTTGCACTCCACTGATTTTTTTTCACTGTAGAAGTTCACTTACTAAAGCATTCTTTTTTTGTCTTATTCAGGGAAATTCAGTTTGTCAGAGGTGTGAAGTATGCCTTTTAAAAATATTTGTCTTTAGTTATAAAGCATCGACCTGCTTGCTGTATTTCTCACATTGACCAGAAGAGGGCAGCATAGCAGCGGAAGGGCTAACGATTTGGTTTAACTTCTTTGCCAAGTGATGATGGGGAAAAAGTTGTTCCTGCCAGGAAGCAAGCATATTGACAAACTGGAAGTTTAAAATGAGTTATTTAATTGGGAAACAAATGGAATTTTCCAATTTTAGAAAATCGATTAGCAGTGTCTGTTCCTTCCTATCATTTAATGATTTCTGAATACCAGTGGTATAACTGCACTGTCTCTTATTTATGTAATTTCAAGTAGCTTATGGGTACCCCTGGCAATCTTTGTGTCTTTCTCATGTATTTTCCAACTAGAAAGCCTTCAAAAAATCATTGAAAAAATACCTTTAGGTATTATGTGTATTTCATGCCATGACTGAAAGCATGCCATTTTTCTTGTTATTGGATAAGTAATTGCTTGAAGTTAGACTTCAGTCTTTATTCATTCCATATTTTGTTTATAATGCATCATTTAAAAAGAAAGCATTCCAGCTAAGCAATTCCTAGATTCCTCATAACAGGAAATGAGATAATGAAAGGGTGTCATTTTAAGGTCCTAATTTTGAGGTGATTTCACAGACATGTGCACAAAAGCATATTTTTTGGAAATTTCATTACACATGTGCTTTAAAAATATGATCCCTCTACCAAGGCTCCCATTTAAACAATGCATACACCTCCTCAGATTATGCAACTTTTTCAACCCTCAAATTCTTATTCTGCTCAGCCTTATTTGGAGAGGGGTTCAAATGACTTCATTGGACAAAGTGTTTCCTAAGGCATCATGAGAAACCACCTGTGGATGCAACCTCAAGGATATGAAGCAGTAGCTGCAGGATGATCACCATGTTCTTTCTGGGTTCACAGTGTCCTCAATGATGAGCAGGAGGAGGCATAAGGATTCTGGGGATAGAGACGAAGGTTCCGGAGGTGGCCACAAACTCCATTAGAGCACCAGGTTGGGGGGGGGGGGTTGGTTGGGTGCTGTGGAGGGGCTTCTAACTTCACCACAGAGAGCCCCTTCTTTCCCACATCAGTCCCTCACCAACCCACTCAGCAGAGATCTCTGGTCTACCCCGGGAAGTTTACACATTTGGAGCAGATGCCCATTTCAGAGCAGAGCATGTGGTTTTACTATCTAGGATGGAAGTCCATAGGTAGCCTGAGAACCTGAACCAGAAGCTGCAGGAGAGCAGGGAGGAGGACTGGAGGGAGAGGAGGATCTCTTGTCTGTGTGATGTGCAGCATGGCTGAGCGGAAGCTGGTTGCTGCCCTAAGCCTCCAAGACTTGCAGCCAGCACCTCCCTGAAAATCCATTCAGCTCCCTTGAATGGTTGATTCTCCAAGAAATGGACCTGCCCTGGGTGTTGAGTGGAGTCTCACAGGGTCAGACCCAGTTGGTCATCCACCCTTGTTTCTGCTTTATTTCTCTGTGGAATCAAAGGAAACAGCTTGTGAGTCCCCATTCACAGGGCAGCTGTCATTGGCTCTGACACAAAGTTGTTTAGACCTATATATTCTGCCATAACCCACTGAATTTACTGGGGGAGAGTGTAAACTACAATGTAAACTATTATCCATGCAGTGCAGCAGTGCTCCAAAATGTATTCACCAAATGCAATAAATGTGCCACAATAATGAAAAAGGTTCTTGATGTGTGAGGAGTGGGGGAGTAGGAGGTGGGGTATATGGGAACCTCTTTTTTAGTCTAAGTTTTTTTGGTGATCTGTTTATCTTCAAAAAATATAATTAAAAATAGAAAGAAAGAGAAAGGAAAGAAAAAGAAAGAAAGAAAGAAAGAAAGAAAGAAAGAAAGAAAGAAAGAAAGAAAGAAAGAAAGAAAGAAAGAAGGAAAGAGAAAGAAAGAAAGAAAGTCAATATCCAGCTCCCTAAAAGCAGCAAATAGGAGGGAGAGATCATGCTGGTTGTCATATGATTCTTGTGGATATTACATGGAGAGAAACCTGGACAATAAGGACAATTCTTCAGGGAGAGATGGAATGAGAAGCACAACAGTTTCTAGAACTGAAATGCTTTTACATGTGCATAACAGAGAAATTCCCAATGACTGTTATCACAGAGAGCTCTGGATGCAGACTGCAGGGCAAGAGAGAGCCTCAGGTGCAGGGAGGGAGCTGATGTGCCCTGTGGGGAAATGACATGCAAATGGGGCCCCAACTTCTGGGTCTGAAATCCAGACCAGGCCCAGACCTTGTAGCTCTGAGAGAGGAGCCCCCTCCCCTGTGTCTGATCTTTCCCTACTCTAAGCCTAGGACTGAGGAAGAGAAGGCACCATGAAGTGTGTGCTAAGCTGGGTTTTCCTTTTGTCACATTTCCATGGTAATATCAACTAGAAATCAGTTTTGCTTCATTGTGAAAGTGTTTTTATGCATTTGTACTTGTATGTGTGTTTGACTGTGTGTGACTCACCTTCCAATGTCTGTTTTCAGGTGTCCTGTGTGAAGTTCAGCTGGTGGAGTCTGGGGGTGACTTGAGACAGCCAGGAGGATCTCTGCTCCTCTCCTGCTCAGCCTCTGGATTTACCTTTAAGGACTATTACATGTGCTGGGTCCACCAGGCTCCAGAGAAGGGGCTGGAGTGGGTCTCAAGTATTAGAGAAGCTGGTGCTAGTACATACTATGCAGACTCTGTGAAGGGCAGATTCACCATCTCCAGGGACAACAGCAAGAACCAGCTGCATCTGCAAATGAACAGCCTGAAACCTGATGACACAGCCCTCTATTACTGTGTGAAAGACCGTGAGAGCAAGGCAAGGCTAACCTGGACAAAAACCTCTTCTGTGAGGTGGCCATGAGGGGATTTTCAGGACCCACTGAGGACAAGAAGCAGCTGCAGGAGCAGGTGCAGGGAGATGGTTAAGTCCTGGTTTCCTTCCTGGGTCTGGGGCTTCTTCCCCAGCTAACTGCTTCCCCAAGGAGCATCTCTAAATTTAACATCCTGTGCCTATCACTGATGTAGTAAATTAAAATCGGTTTTTTTTTTTAGATTTATTTTTATTTATTTCTCCCCCCTTCCTCCCACTGTCTGCTCTGTGTCCATTCACTGTGTGTTCTTCTGTGTCTGCTTGCATTCATGTCATTTGGGCTGGGAAACTGTGTTGCCTTTTTTGTTGTATCATCTTGCTATGTCAGGTCTCTGTGTGTGTAGCATCACTTCTGGGTGGGCTGCACTTTTTCCACATGGGGCGGCTTTCCTTGTGGGGTGCACTCCTTGTGTGTGGGGCACCCCTATTCAGGGACACTCCTGCATGGTATGGCACTCCTTACATGGGCCAGCTCACCACATGGGTCAGGAAGCCATACTGAACCTTGGACCTCCTATATGGTAGGCAGATGCTCTATCAGTTGAGCCACAACCACTTCCCTACAATTGTTTTGATACTATAATAGGAAGCACAATCACATGCAAAAGCAGCCAATTCTCTCTTATGAAGGCAGAAATTACTCTGTCAGTGTTTGCCTCATTCAGAACTCTGAGTAGTTCGTGACAACCTGGTGAATCTTTCACAGTGAGACTGAAGGCAGAGACTCAGTAATATTCCTCACTACAAAACTCCCTGTGCCTCACATGAAAGCCAAGAAAGAGGTTGTTCCAGGGTCTAGACTATATTAGATTTCAAATTTCTCTCCTATACACAAAAGTACTCCCATCAGACTCAGCATTGATTTGATTGTGTATTTGTCTGATGATTCATTTTATTGTCCCTGAACCTTTTTTCTAGGTGTATTACCTAGAGCTTCTATGGCTCCTGCAGGCTTCTGTGAAAGGCTGAGTGGCCTTCCTCACACACCACTAACTGGGACCCTCTCCTCTGTCCTCTGTGGGTGGCATCATGGGAGAAATCATGTGAGAAAAGCAAGTGACCATTTCTATCCATGCAGTAATGGTTATTTGACTAAAATGGGATGTAAATATTGAGTTGATCTCTTGTGCTATTCAAACTGTCACATTGTCACTTCCATTTCCTGTGACTTTGGGGAGAGCTTCTGATTGACTCTCACTGTGCTATGTGTTCTAGAAGATAAAAGCAGGTCTTTCTTTGTGAGATGATTCCTTGTTCCTCATAATGACCACAATACAGCAAGCAGAATTACAGCTGCATGAAGTGACTCCTCCAAGGTGGCATTTGTCTCAGAATTCTCGATTTCATTCCCTACCCTTTCTATGACTATGCTCATTCATTTATTCCCCGTCCATCCTCTAATGAGAAAAATAATTCCTCATGTGTGGAACTGTGAGGAAGAGGTAACTTTCATGTCTTGCATAAAGATTCAAGTCTAAACACATGTGCTTTATAAAATACTCCCTTCAAAATGAGAGTATTTAATCCTGGGGATTCTGGTGGAAAATTTGGAAATTGATTTGACCCATTGAAAGATTTCCACTCTTGCCTAACTGCTTCATTTGTCTGGAGACAAGTTTGTGCTCATTTCAAGTAGGAAGTACTGGATTAAATATAATAGAAGCATTGCTGTCTTCCTTGGGGGTGCAATTGTGATGCCTTCAGGACTGACTGGTTTGTGGCCATGGGGTCATGTTGTTTATCATCTCTTAGGCAGCACAGGAGAGGGCCAGTTCAGGGTCATATATAATTATTGCTACCTCAGTTCTGTGTTTTGTTTTGTAGATCATAGTCTTTTTTCATTCAAATTTTTTTGCAATGTAAAAATGCTTTGTAGTATATAAAGAGCCTCACCGAATTATTTCCTACCTTGGTCTTGGTACAGAGTCAGAAAGAACAGTCATCATTTTATAAGATATTGTGGGGGTCTTTCTTTTTTTTTTTTTTTACTTTTTTTTGTCTTTATTTTTTTAATGTTAGATTAAAAAAATATGAGGTCCCTATATACCTCCCACCCCTCTCACCCCACTACCCCCTCCTAACAACAACCTCCTCCATCATCATGAAACACCCATTGCACTTGGTGAATACATCTCTGAGCACCGTTGCACCTCATGGTAAATGGTCCACATCATAGCCCACACTCTCCCACAGTCAACCCAGTGGGCCATGGGAGGACATACAATGTCTGGTAACTGTCCCTGCAGCACCACCCAGGACAACTCCAGCCCCCGAAAATGCCCCCACATCACATCTCTTCCTCCCACTCCCTACCCCCAGCAGCCACCATGGCCACTTTCTCTATTGTGGGGGTCTTGAGATGAGTAGCATCAAGTGGGTTTTTAGCAAGTGAAGTGGACAGTTCATCAAATTGTTCAGTTGTCCTGCTCTGAGGGAAAAAGCAGGACTCAGCTGACATTGTTGGCTGAGTCTTCAAAGGCAGAAGGACCAGAGTCTTTCCATGAAATAGAGTCTTTTTATGATATGATTTTTTAGGGTGTGTGTTAAAGGGAAAGCTAGAGAAATCAACCTGGAGGTCTCCCATATGGGGATTTGATGAGAGAAACTATTGCGTAAGCAGAGGAGATGGAGTTAGAAAGATCTATCTTGTGGGGCCTATTAGAGGAGCTCTCAAGTGTATAGAAAGAACAGCTGCCACAAATTAATGGATAAAGAACAAAAATACTTGGGGGTCTATCAGTTTATCATGAGAAAATAAAACCATAAGGATGTGATATACAAGTAAACATTGAACTTATTCTGGATTTCATCACAATATTCAATTTATTGATTTAATATTCCAATTTCCTAAGTATATTGTATAAGTATAATGATAAGTATATAAATATATATATATACTGTTTTAATCACATATTTATAAAGCATGCAGAAAGTACAAAATTCCCACATAAAATCCCCAAACTCACAGTTTTACCTATTATTAACACTATGCATAATGTGCTTTGTTAAAATTTATGAAATAATATTATTATAATTGTTCAATTAACTACAGCCCATAGTTTACATTAGAATTCCCTGATTGTGTTGTACAGATTTTTAAAAAATAATTTTATACGGGTAACATAAATACAAACACTTTTCAACTAATTTGTGGTCACTTTGTATTTTATATTTGCTATTACAAATATAACAGCAAATCTGTTCAATACGTTCAATAGGTTGCAAATGAAGGGTTGTTGAAATGTGCAATAAATAGAATATTTTATGATAATATATTTTAGCAAAATATTTTTCCATTGTGCAAGGGTTGGGATCAGTAATTATAGTAAGCTTGAATATAGGTATCCTAATGTGTAGTATTACACAGCATTGTGATTATAGTATTCTACCATAAGGGGGTATTAATTCTTTCCAAATTTAAGAGAAGGCCAGATAGGCTGTTAAAGGAGAAGTACTGAGCATAAGCATTTCAGTAACTTAATTTATTTTTTTCAGGGAGTCCCTTCATTATGGAATAATTCAGGTAATGTATACTATGATCGTAGGGAATTTATGCAAGACAATAGGTCCAAAGTTAGGGTGAGGCATACCAATTTGTCCTTTTCGTATTTGGAAATTCTTGTAAGATTATAAGGGGCACTCTCTTAGATTGTCATGTTAATTTTACAAATGCCGCCCACTTGTTAGCAACAGGAATGTGTTAACATACATATTTCAGAGGCTAGAAATTCAAAATTGAGGCACAAATAATATCTTGCTTTCTTCTCAAATCTCTGGCATTATGTTGCTGACTTGCCCCAAACTTAGGGTTAATTTGCTTGTATATCTTCCTCCTATTATATCATATTCTCTTAATTTTCTACTGACCTCCAACTCTTACTACTCTCATTGAATCCAAGTTTCTTCTCATAAATACACACCAGGATGACTAGAATAAAAAAAATTAGGTTTTTGAGAGGATGTGAAACATAGGAACCCCACTTATGGCTGATGGAAATATTAAATGAGCAAGCCTATTTAGAAAACAGACCTTCACGTCCTCAAATGATTAAACAAAAAATTACAATATTACCCTGCAATTCCACTTCTAGGTTTATATCCCAAAATATAGACCACCTGGATGAAAGAATATTCATACAAGAAATTCATAGCAGTTTTTTTTTCCACAATAGCCGGTGGGTGGAAGCAACCTATGTTTCCATTAGCAGATGAATGGATAACACATATGGCATATACACACAATGGATTTTTATTCAATTTTAAAGGAATGGGATCTGATGTGTGCTACAGTACAGATGAATGTTGAAATACATTGTTGAGTTCAACAAGTAGAACACAAAAGATAAAAATTTTGTATGTATGATTTCAAAAAGTATGATATCACTTATTTGAAATCCCTAGAAGAAGCAAATTCATACAAACAGGAAGAAGATTATAGTTTACAAGATTCAGGAGCTGATTAGGAATTAATTATTATTGATTATAAAATTTTGTTTGCGGTGGTGAAAAACCTTTGATAAATTTTGGTGGTGATTGTAGCACAATATTGAAAATGTAATAATAATACTCAACTATAAGTGTTAAAGTGGTTAATGTAGGGAATTGTAAGTTGTATGTAGACCACAAAAAATAAGTGAGTTACAGAAAAGGAAATGAATTATGATACTCTAAAATATAAATGAACCTTGGAAATATTTTGGTAAATGAAAGAAGTCCATCACAGTCATACCATAAAATTTGTGATTCATTTCATATTAAAGACAAACATAGGGAAACCTATAGATGGAAAATAGATTATTTGTTAATTATGGCTCAATGGGAGGTGAAAGGATAGACTGGTGAAAACTAGAGTGTATACTGTTTCTTTGTGAAGGGATGATAATTTTCTAATATTGACTCTGGTGATGGTGGTCCATATTTGTTAATATAAGTTTTGAATTAAATTATTTTAATTAGGTGAACTTTTTGTTATAGGATTAATATATTAATATCTATTAATAAAAGAAAATCAGTTGTTGCCTGGAGAGAAGGGAAAGGGCAAGAGTTAGGAATTAAAGAAAGATCAGTGAAAACTTTTTAGGAGTCCACTCTCTGGTTCATTCACAAGTGAATCAACATGGAGAAAGGGCTAAGTTATTTTTTTATTTTTTATTTTTTAAGGACATTTTATGGGGGACCACAGACATTGAGTAATTGAGTGCATGTCAGTTCAACAAACAGCAATCAATCTTCATTACTTGAACGACCATATTCACAGATACTTTCAATAACACTGAGGGCTTGACATACTCGACTGCCCTAACTCATTGGGAGCCCCCAATTCTCTTTTTTTTTGTCTTTATTTATTTTTTTAATATTTCATTCAAAAATTATAAGGTCCCTATATACCCCCCACCCCCCACCCCCCACTCCTCCCCCATAACAGCAATCTTCTCAATCATCATAAGACATTCATTGCATTTGGTGAATACATCTCCGAGCACTGCTGCACCCCATGGTCAATGGTCCACATCATAGCCCACTCTCCCACATTCCACACAGTGGGCCATGGGAGGACACACAATGTCCGGCAACTGTCCCTGCAGCACAACCCAGGACAACTCCAAGTCCAGGAAGTGCCCCCACATCTCATCTCTTCCTTCCATTCCCTACCTCCAGCAGCCACCATGGCCACTTTCTCCTCACCAATGCCACATTTTCTTCAATTACTAATCACAATAGTTCATGAATAGAATATCAGTAAGTCCACTCTAATCCATACTCTATTCCTCCATCCTGTGGACCTTGGATTGGATGTGTCCACTCCACATCTATATCAAGAAGAGGCTTAGATTCCACATAGATGCTGGATGCAATCCTCCTGCTTTCAGTTGTAGGCACTCTTGGCTCCCTGGTGTGGTGTTGACCTTCTTCAACTCCATGTTAGCTGAGTGGGGTAAGTCCAATAAACTAGAGTGTAGGAGCTGAAGTCTGTTGAGGCTCAGGGCCTGGCTATCACATGTTTAGTACAGAGATTCAGGTCACCTGGGTATATATTAAAACCCAGCACCAGCTACAGTTCTGGTAAGAGTAACAGGAGAGGCTTGTGAACAAAGATCACATCTGAGTCCAGCTCCATCACTCAGAAACACAAACTCCGAAGTAGGGCCAACTGACATGGCACTGAACTCCATCTGCCATGACCATAGAACCTGTGGGTCTCTGTAGCCCTCAGAAGAACCAAAACTCGGGGTTGTATCTATCTGTCTCTGGGACTCTGCTGAGGTGGTCATAAGGGCAACCCCTCTTATAACCACCCGGCTCTTTCTTGTAGCCCACAGCTGCTCATTAGCTTTCAAATAAATAGGTTGAGGAAACTAGGGTTGAGGCTCTCAGTTTCAAAAGCTGTGAAACCCCCTGGTCCCATCTTTGTTTCTTTTCTTGTGTCTTTCTTTCTGTCCTTTTATTTCTTCAGTTCTGCATCACCTTCCCTTCATGCAGACCTATTCCTGAGCTGGTCTTGACAATTTAGGATTTGTGTATCATCATAATGTTCCAAAGAAGAGCACAAAGTAATATAAATGAAAAAATCCCCTGTCTCGACAATGTTTCAAAGGTGGTTAAGTGTCTCTAACAAGGGAAGAAATTGTATCATTGTTATGGAGACTGTGGCCATGGGAGTTGCTAATGGCAGGGAAAGCAAGGAAGAGGTGTGATATGGGGAATTTGGGGGACTTAGAGTTGTATTTAATGATATTAGGGACAGATGCAAGACATTATTCATCCTGCCATAACCCACTTCATGGACTGGGGGATAGTGTGAACGATAATATAAATTATGGTCCATGTGGTTTGGCAGTGCTGCAGGGTGTATTCACCAAATTAAATGAATGTGCCTTACTGATGAAAGGGGAGGTTCATGTGGAAGGAGTGGGGGTGGGGTGGGGAGTAAGTTATATAGAAACCACATGTTTTCCAACATAACATTTTGTGTGATCTTATATATCTTTTTAAAAAAGACAATAAAATTTGATAAAATACAATAAAAAAGAGTCAGTAAGAATAGGGAGGAGGCTATTGTATATTGGTATCTTGACTTCATATACACACTTGTATTGTCAAAAATTCTGGTAGTATTAGTAGTTCAAACTCTAAAATGTATGAAATTTCTCAATAACTACTCATTTTTTTCAGAAAGATGGTTTGAATTAACTCAGCCACTTTACTATATGCTCTTAGGGTATTTGACATGTCCAAAAACATACTAATACTACAATGTGGATAGCAGTGAAAGCATTCATGTATAGGTAGATAACTGTTCTAATCACTTTTCAGGTCTTATGCAACTTAACCATTGCCAAGAATTAGCAGAGAGTGGCAGAGTTAGTCAGGAGGGAAAAGAAAGAATTATAACTCAACTCAGAACGTTCTTTCTTCCAAGGTGGCTTCTGGAAAATATCTGATTTGTGACCTAAAATCCACTTGGGGACAATGAAATGTTGATCACATAGACACTGAGTGGCTATCGGGACAACCAGCAAATGGCACTGAGTGACTATCAGGACATCCAGCAAAATGGCAGGAGAGTAAGGAGCTCCTAGAGACAGCTCCTGCTACAGAGCAGTTACTAAATACCCAGAACAATATCACGCTACTGAAGCACCTGTTTGAAAACTTCAGGAGGCCAGAAGATCCCCCTGTAACCTACTTGAAGGAATAGAAGTAGGCAATTGCCCATCTGCACAGAAGTTTCATAAGTATAGCTTTCCAAACCATGGAGGCCAGTGCCTATCCTCCAATGGAGGCACACATTGCCTTGGGAACAGTTCCATGACTGGAAGTGAAAGCTCCAATTCCCAAAAAGAGGGGAGGTAGAGATGGTTGGACACCAACATCAGCTATTGATGAGTAAATTCAGTGGGCTAAAGTGTATCCTAAGAACAGCTAAATTTTTGCCTGTCCAAGTCAGAAAGGGGCCAGTAGCTGCCATCTTATCTCCACACCTGGCACAAGGGGAAGTGGGGTGAACTGAAAATCACAGTGCTGGTGGGGACTGGTTTCTTTCCATCCAGATCAGATTGCAGATCTAGCCTAGGCCCCAGCACCACCTCCAGCAGGAAAGAAGCTGGAGGGATCAGTGCCATCCTCTCTGGGAAATTACTGACCAAGCCACAGAGGTCAGTGATTATCCTACTCTGGTAGTGCAAGCCACTCCAGGAGCTATTCTCGTGCTGGAATTGGAAGCTCCATTTCCCAAAAACAGAGAAGGAGGAGATGGTTGGCTACCAATTTTGGCTAATGATTAGTAGACTCATCTGGCTAAGGTATAAACCTAGGAACAGGTGGTGTGTGAATCTGTCCAAGTCAGGAAGAGACTGGTGGCCACCATTTTGACAATACCCCCAGTGTGAGGCGAAGCCAGGTGGACCAAAAAACATAGTGATGGTAGAAGCCAGTTTCTTCCACCCAGATAGGCCTGCAAACCTAGACTAGGCTTCAGCTCCAATTCTGACAGGGCGGAGGCTGGTGGGCCCTGCATCAGCCTATCCAGGTAACAGAAGGTACACTTGACTGGCACAGACTGAATAATTAGAAGTCTACCAAGGCAACTGCAGTCATCTTGGACCAACACTGAACAGATTAATACCCACACCTACAGCTCCATCCCCACCCCAGGAAAGGGAAAAGGGGGCATGAAGCTTCATCAGTCTCTCTGGGCAACTATAGTCTAGGCCTACATGATATGGCTTATTCCACAGTTATGTCACTATCTCTACTCCTGGTAAAAGAAAGTTGAGAGAAGCTTCATCAGGCCCTGGGACAATGACAGCAGCTTGAGACTCCACACCATATACCACCAATTACATCCCTGACTTCTACTGCACAACCAGCAAAGGAGAAAAGACAGGAAGCCCTAAACTAAAGAGAAAAACTGCACCCAGAATAAATATCCTAGTAAGCCAGATGCCAAGACACCAACAAAAAATTACAATCCACACCAAGAATGGGAAGATATGGCCCATTTACAGGAAAAGATTAAGCCTCCAGATGAACTAAAGAATTTGAGACAACTAATCATAGATTTTCAAACAAGTCTCCTTAATAAATTCAATGGGATGGCTAAAGAGATTAAGAATATTAAGAAGACTTTGAAGGAGCACAAAGAAGAATTAAAAGCATGCATAGAAAACTAGCAGATTTTATGAAAATGAAAGGCATAATAAATGAAATTAAAGAAACATTGGAGTCATACAACTACAGAGTTGAGGAGACAAAAGAAAAGATTGAAGAAATGGCCTCTGAAAGTGAACATTAAAAAAAAAAACAGATGAAGACAAGAATGGAAAAAATTGAACAAGGTCTCAGAGACCTAAATGTCAGCAAAAGGCAAGCAAACATACATGTCATGGGTCTTCCAGAAGGAGAAGAGAAGGGGAAATGGCCAGAAGGAATATTTGAAGAAATAATGGTAGAAAATTTCCCAACCCTACTGAAGGACAGAGATATCCATGTCCATGAAGCACAACATACTCCCATCCAAAAAAAAAATCTGAATAGACAAACTCTGATACACATACTAATCAGAAAGTCAAATGCCAAAAACCAAAGGGAGAATTCTTAGAACAGCAAGAGAAAACTAATGAATAACATATAAGGGACACCCAATAAGACTGAATGCTGATGTATTACCAGAAACCATGGAGGCAAGAAGACAGAGATATGATATATTTAAGATACTACAATAGGAAAACATCCAGTGAAAGATCATATATCCAGCAATACTGTCTTTCAAAAATGAGGGTAAGAGGAAA
This sequence comes from Dasypus novemcinctus, assembly GCF_030445035.2. Classification (NCBI taxonomy): domain Eukaryota; kingdom Metazoa; phylum Chordata; class Mammalia; order Cingulata; family Dasypodidae; genus Dasypus; species Dasypus novemcinctus. The sequence continues at coordinate 54,810,090 of NC_080691.1, read as the reverse complement.
CAGCTGTGACTCAATCAGTTGGGCTCCCATCTACCATATGGAAGGCCCTGGGTTCATGTCCCAGGGCCTTCTTGTGAAGGCAGGCTCACAACCACACTATGGAGACCTGCTGGCCCAGGTGCTGCAGAGTGCCTCCCAGCCAACTCGTGCTGGGAAGTGCTGCCTGGCCTGCCAATGCCACGGAGTGCCGCCAGCTTGCCAGCACCACAGAGAGCTGACTCAGCAAGGTGACACAACAACAACAAAAAAGGGAGACAAGCAAAAACAAAAACAAAACACAGAAGAGTGCACAGCCACAAGGAGGGGGAGATAAAATAAAATAAATGAGGGCAAAATTAGAATACTCACAGATAAACAGAACCTAAGCAAGAGACCAGATTTTCAGGAAATACTAAAGGGTGTGCTAGTACCTGACAAGAAAAGACAGGAGAGAGAGGCCAGGAAGAGATTCTAGAAATGAAGATTATATCAATAAAAGTAACTAAAAGTGTCAAAAGGTGGTGAAAATAAGATATGACAGATAAAACTCAGATAGTCAGGAATAAACTTAGCCAATGATGTGAAGCACTTGTATTCAGAAAACTGCAACTCAATGTTAAAAGAAATTTTAAAAGGCCTAAATAACAAGAAGAACATGCCCTGCTCATGGATTGGAAGACTAAATATCATTAACATGTCGATTCTTCTCAAATAAATTCAATGCAATCCCGATAAAATTTCCACCAACATTTTTTTAATGGAAACATGATTATCAAATTTATTAGGAAGGGCAAGGGGTCCTAATAGCCACAGACATCATAAAAAGGAAAAGTGAACCCTCATCTCCAGACTTTAAGTCATATTACTTAAATATAATGGTAAAAATAGCATGGTATTGGCATAAAGACAGCCACGATACACCAATGGAACCAAATGAATGATTCAGAAACAGACACATGTATGGTCAAGCGAATTTGGCTAGGCTGATAAACACAGAGCTTGGACAGAACTGTCCATTCAACAAATGGTCTGAAAGAAATGGATATCCATGGTTGAAAGAAGGAAAGAGGAATGCTATCTCACTCCTTATGCAAAAATTAACTCAAAATGGATCAAATACCTAAAAATAAAAACAAGAAACATTAAAATTTCTAGAAGAAATTTTAGGAAAATAACTTCAAGATTTAGTGGTAGGTGGTGGATTCGTAAAGGAGATAGGAGGTGGGCTGAGATGGACTACTGATTTTAATGTATGTAGAAGTTTAATTAGCTTTACTGTTAAAGTGTGGAAATGTATAGAGTGGATGTTAACACAGTGAATAACAGCTAGTTTATAAATGGGAATGTGACTGAAAATGGTTGTCTAGGTATGTAAATGCCAATTGACAGAACGGTAGAGAATAATCTAGGAGCTGAATAGAATTGTAAACCAAGAGATGGATTGGAATTGTGGTTGATGGTACAGGTGCAAGAGTGTTGTTTGTGAGCTGTAGCAAATGTTCATCACTACTGCAGGGTGTTGGGAATATGGAGAAGCATGGGAAAAATGCAGATGGAGTAACCTATGGACTGTAGTTACTAGTAAAAATATATTCTCCCATCTATTCAAAAGATGTACTGTGTTGGTAATGATGCAGTATGGAAAATGTAAGCCAAATGTATACTATGGACATGGTAACAATCAGATGATATTATCATACCTATAGCAAATGTTCCACCAAGGTGTGGTGTATTGATGGAGGGGTGTTTGGGAATTTTGCACATGTGCATGATTATTTAATAGGTTTACATCTTCTGTCATTAAAAAATATATTTAAAAAAATAATAGGGTGGGTAAGGGGTAAAACACACCAAATGGAAGATAAGTACTATGATTAGTAGTAAGATTTTTGACAATATTCTTTCATAATTTGTAGCAAATGTCTCATGACAATGAGAGGTTTTGGTGGAGGATTGATGTTTGGGACCCCTGTCTGATGTTATGCATGTTTGCTTTGTAAGTTCACAAATTTTGATATACACTTAATTGTTTATGAATGTTCTTATATAAATGATATAAAGATAATAATAGGGTTGGTTGGGGGAAAATACCTTGGTTAGTAATATTTTGACAATGCTCTTCAATCATTAGTTAAAAATGTTTAACAACAATGCAAGTTATTGGTGGTAGGGTGAGTTATGAGTGTCTTGTATGATGTTATATATGTTTGTTTTGTAAGTTCACAATTATTATTATACACTTATTGTTTATGTATGTTTATGTATGAGTGGTATACTTCAATAAATTAATTTTAAAAATTATACTTGAAAGGGAGCGCATGTGGCTCTAGTAGTTGTGCACCTGCTTCCCAGATGGGAGATCCTGGATTTGGTTCCCAGTGCCTCCTAAAAACAAAAAAAAAACCCTCCACAAACAAACAAACAAAAACTATCATGACCAATATGATAAACATTCTTGATGTCAAAGCAAATCAATCCTCTTCATGTCTTATTTTTTTACAACGTCCTTTTTTTAAAAATTATTGTTGTCCTCTTTCGATTTCTTGAAATAATCTCTTCTGTTAGTTTAACCTGGTTTGATTTACATAATTTCCTCAATTCTTAGAAAATTTCTCCACAAACTGAGATGTAAATGCTATAATTTCTAGGATATAGTTTAAAAAGTTGATAACAATCCAGGAAATTTAACATGGTAAATTTCAAGGAAATGCATTAGTATTTAAACTGAGCAATCTCCTCCAAGCTAGGGAAAGTTGTTCTGATGGTCCAGAGAGTCCAGCGAAGTCAGAATTCAATGATTACGTGGTCCTCCCAGTATTTCACTACCAGTGCTGGTGTCCACTATGTTCGCATCCAGGATTCCTCCAAAGTGTATAATGGATTCTGAGTGGGGCTGCCTCCCACGAAGCCCGAGTTAGGTCCTCCCATTGAGTGTATGAGCTGAAAGAATACCTGTCACATTGGCCAGATTGTATTAGTTTACCTACCAGTCTCTTACTAAAAGTCAATTACTTCAGACCACATGTATCCTTAGCAGAAATTATACACATTTGTCCCTAGTCTTGCTTCTGAAAACATTCTCCAAGGTACTGAAGGACTGAGTGCCTCACATGAAATCTTCAACAATGTTGTCTGAAGTCCAGGAAGCTGGTTGCTGTGGAGGGACAGGGTCGAGAAACTTGAAAACAGTTCCCAGTCATCTCCATCTTGTTACACAGAAGCAGCTGGACCAATAGAAAAATAGAAGTTCAAATTAGACTTCTTACAAAGGGGCCCCTGGTAATCTGTCTTCAAGTTTCTGACCCTAATTATTTCTTATAAGTGACATCATAAAATACTTGTTAATTTTATTTGTCCTATTTCACTCAACATGATCTCTTTGAGTTTCATCCATGTTGTAGCATGTATTATAACTTCCTAATGTTTTAGATCCTAATAATATTCCACTCTATGTATATATCACATTGCAATTGCTCATTCATCTGTTAATGCCTTTCTGAAATTGTGAATAATAACACTATGTGCACATGTCTGCTTAGTTCCTCTTTCCAATTCTATTAGGTGATTACATAGAAAGGGATTTGTCAGGTCTTATCAACAGTATCTTTTTTTTGTTGTACAAAGACCCAATGTAGGACACCACAATAGATTTAGCTCTCATATCCCCTAACCAATTATGGCCAGTGATAGTTTGTATATTATGTTGTTTTTCAGTGGACTATTCCATTAATGGCATCTGGATCAAGGTGGTTGAAAGTTCTATTCATATTAACCAAGTCTGGCCTTATCAGCTTCCGAGTTATTGAATAATTGCAGAGAATGGAATGATGATATTTCTGCCTATAATGTGCCCTTGTCTATTTCATTTATCAGTTCCATCAATTGGGATTTGGAGAAAAGACCCTTTCATGACCATGCAATAACAATCTTTATTACTAATAATCTTCATTTGGGGAAATCTACTTTGTTCTGAAGCAAATATTGAGAGTCATACTTTCTTTTGGTCCATGTTTTCATGGTATATGTTCATCAATATCTTACAGTTTACCTTTTGATGCATTTAAATTTAAATGGGCTTCTTTAAACTGCATATAGAGTAATTGATGCAGCAAAAAATGGTTTAAGTTTCAGTTTTCCCAGGTTTCTTGCTTTCTTGTTTTTTATAATAAGGGAAATTTTTTTTTCAGGTTCCTATGTAATCAAGCTTAGCAGTAAGTTTTTCCATAAAAGTTGAAAACTGGAAACTTTCTAGGGCACATCACACAATTCATCATTGGTTTCTGTTTGGAGATTGATGTCTATAAAATAGAGGTAACACCTACTTCACGTGATTTGGGTGCTTTTGAAAAAAATAATATCATCATAGTAATCTTTGTGATATTAATTCATTTTTTTATTCTTCATTTTTTAAAAAATATTACATTAAAAAATATGAGTTCCCATTCAACCCCACCGCCCCCGCCCCCCACTCCCCCCACAGCAACACTCTCTCCCATCATTGTGATACATCCAGTGCACCTGGTAAGTTCATCTCTGAGCATCGCTGCACCCCATGGTCAATGGTCCACATCATAGCCCAGGCTCTCTCACGTTCCATCCAGTGGGCCCTGGGAGGATCTACAATGTCCCGTAATTGTCCGTGAAGCACTATCCAGGACAACTCCACGTCCCGAAAACGCCTCCACCTCTCATCTCTTCCTCCCGTTCCCCGCACCCAGCAGCCCCCATGGCTACCGTTCCCACACCCATTCCACATTTTCTCTGTGGACATTGGATTGGTTGTGTCCATTGCACACCTATGTCAAGTGAGGGCTTAGATTCCACATGGGTACTGGATGCACTCTTCCCGCTTCTAGTTGTAGACACTCTAGGCTCCATGTTGTGGTGGTTGACCTTCTTCAACTCCATGTTAGCTGAGTGGAGTAAGTCCAATAAATCAGAGTGTAGGAGCTGAAGTCTGTTGAGGCTCTGGGCCTGGGTGTCATATTATCAGTCCAGAGATTCAAATCCCCTAGATATATCTTAAATCCCAGCACCAACTACAATTCCAGTAAAGTAGCATGAAAGTCTTGTGAAAAGAGATCCCATCTGAGTCCAGTTCTATCACGCAGAAACACCAGCTTCAAAGAATTCTTTGAAATTCAGATGGGATCTCTTTTCACAAGACTTTCATGCTACTTTACTGGAATTGTAGTTGGTGCTGGGATTTAAGATATATCTAGGGGATTTGAATCTCTGGACTGATAATATGACACCCAGGCCCAGAGCCTCAACAGACTTCAGCTCCTACACTCTGATTTATTGGACTTACTCCACTCAGCTAACATGGAGTTGAAGAAGGTCAACCACCACAACATGGAGCCTAGAGTGTCTACAACTAGAAGCGGGAAGAGTGCATCCAGTACCCATGTGGAATCTAAGCCCTCACTTGACATAGGTGTGCAATGGACACAACCAATCCAATGTCCACAGAGAAAATGTGGAATGGGTGTGGGAACGGTAGCCATGGGGGCTGCTGGGTGTGGGGAACAGGAGGAAGAGATGAGAGGTGGAGGCGTTTTCGGGACGTGGAGTTGTCCTGGATGGTGCTTCACGGACAATTATGGGACACTGTAGATCCCCCCAGGGCCCACTGGATGGAACGTGAGAGAGCCTGGGCTATGATGTGGACCATTGACTATGGGGTGCAGTGATGCTCAGAGATGAACTTACCAGGTGCAATGGATGTATCACGATGATGGGAGAGAGTGTTGCTGTGGGGGGAGTGGGGGGCGGGGGCGGTGGGGTTGAATGGGAACTCATATATTTTTTTTAATGTAATTAAAAAATAATAATAATAAATAAATATTAAAAAAAAAGAAGGGCCAACTGACAAGGCAGTGAACCCCATCTGCCATGACCATAGAATGCGTGGGTCTCTTTAGCCCTCAAAATAACCAATACCTGGAGTTGTATCTACTCTATCTGTCTCTGAGACTTTGCTCAGGTGTGCATAAGGGCAATCCCTCTGACAACCTCCAGACTCTTTTTTAGAGACTCATAGCCATATAAACTCATTTCTCCTTTCCATTTCCCCCTTACATTAGGTCAAACAGCATTTTAAACTCCTGTTATTATATGTAGACAGGGATATTCTGCTGGTCCACGTTGAACCTTTAATTCAAGCTCATTTTCTAGTTGCATCATCAGCTGGCATTTGGTAGTGATCCCTCAGTGCCAGGGAGGCTCATCCCTGGGTGTCATGCCCCACGCTGGGGGGAATGCATTGCATTTACATGCTGAGTTTGGCTTCGAGACTGGCCACATTTGAGTAACATGAAGGCTGTCAGGAGGAAACTCCTAGGCACAGTGCTGCTCTAGGCCTTGTTCTTATTGCAGATGTATAGGCTCACAAGAATAGTCATTAGTATCAGGGGCTCACTGTTGGACCCTCATTCCTTCCTGGTCCTTACCATTGCACTGGGGGACTGCCGCTGCTCCCCCAAGGACCACGACAGAGTACTCCCGGCCAGGAACCCAATATCCCGCCAGCTGTAGTTTTTAATTGTTTCCACTATGAATATATCCAAACATTTCCATGCACCCTGGACACATGCCCTGTATAACTCCCTGTCAACCATATGTCCCCTGTCAATAACATCCCATACCAGTATTCCTCCACTGCCATTGTTGAACCACTCTGTGATCCAAAACTTCCTGAAAAGTGAAGCACAATATAATGTCAGGTTCCCTTACTAGTAAAATGGAATATACCTATGAGTTTAAAGGTTAGATATAGAATACATATTGATTTGGAAAAATTCTACATCCTATCTTTTTCTTTTCTTTTTTCCTAATTATTGAGCTTCTCTTCACAAGAGCCTTAGATCACAGTAATTCATATATACAATATGCAGTACTCCCACACATCCACCACAAAACCTTTTCCCTTCCACAGCGATAATTTTATAACTTATTCATATCATATTTACTTAAACTGACGTACAGACTCTGAGACAATATCTTTCAAACAAGGTGACATCTGTGCTTACATTGTGGTCCATACTTTAGGATATACAGTTTTCTAAATTTTTAGTTATCCTATGTTTTACATTATGGTTTACATTATTAGTCTGTCATCCCCTATATGTTTTTGGTGTAATATTACATGTTTTATATCCATCCTTGTGAACTCTAGCGAAACTCCTCTCTTACCCCCACATTTACCTTGGATCCATCCATTCAACATCCATTTTCCCCTCCCCTTGGGGCCCACAGTGACAGCTAATCTCCATTTCCTGAGGAGCCACGTCCAGAGATACTTGCAACAGTGTTCAGGGCCTGACTTGCTCAACTGCCCTAATGCCGTGGGAGCCACCCTTTCTCTCGAGAGATACAGTTCCTTCTTTTTTGATGGCATTAGTCCTCCCCAGGATGGGGGTCCACCCCCACTCTCAGTACTTGGGTCTCTACCCAATGTTACAACCCACCCTGGCAAAATGAGCATTCAGACATTCCCCAGGAGTCTGTCCCGTGTCAGACCATCCCCTCTTAGCATGCTAAACAGGTAACCCTCCTAATTATATTTTGATACGGTTTTCTCAGCATTTTACTCTCAACCAACACCTGACAATCTCCTATGTTCATATGTTGTCCCTCCTTCCCCCAATTTTTTGGGCAATATTACCCATCCGCCCATCGCCAGCCCCACTCAAACCCACAAAGCCCAACCCAAAGGCAACCCCTTGCCCCCATTTTATCTCTTCTTTATGCTCATACTTACCACCAACTCATCATAGATTCCACGCCTGCAGACGTCGGCTCACATCCTTCCTCCACCCCCCGACTTCCTGTAAGCCTGTCTTCTAGTCTTTAGCTCTCTGACGCAGCTTGATTATTTCATACCATTGAGGTCATGTAGTATTTGTCCTTCAATGCCTGGGTTGCTTCACTCAGCATAAGGTTCTCAAGATTCATCCATGTTATCATGTGTGTTTGTAGTGTATTTGTTCTTACAGCCAAGTAGTATTCCATGTATGTATATAGCACATTTTATTTATCCACTCATCTGTTGATGGGCATTTGGGTTGATTCCAACTTTTGGCGATAGTGAACAATGCTGCTGTGAACATTGGTGTGCATATATTGGTTTGTGTCCTTGTTTTCAGTTCTGCTGGGTATATACCCAGCAGTGGTATTGTTGGGTCATATGGCAAATCTATGGTTAGTTTTTTGAGGAACCGCCAAACTGTCCTCCAGAATGGTTGGATCCTTCTGCATTCCCACCATCAGTGGATGAGAGTTACCCTTTCTTCACATCCTCTCCAGCATTTGTATTCTTCTGTTTTTTTCATAGCTGCCAATCTTATGGGAATAAGATGGTATCTCATTGTAGTTTTGATTTGCATTTCCCTGATAGCTAGAGATTTGGAGCATTTTTTCATGTGCTTTTTAGCCATTTGTATTTCTTCTTTGGAGAAGTGTCTGTTTAAATCTTTTTCCCATTTTTTAAATGGGTTGTTTATCTTTTTATTTTCAAGATATAGGAGTTCTTTATATATGCAAATTATAAGTCTCTTATTAGATATATGGTTGCCAAATATTTTCTCCCATTGTGTGAGTTTCCTTTTTACTTTCTTGACCGACTCCTTTGAGGTGCAGAAGGCTTTAATTTTGAGGAAGTCCCATTTATCTATTTGTTCTTTTGCTGCTCGTGCTTTTGGGGTGATATTCATGAAGCCATTTCCTATTAAAAGATCCTGTAGATATTTCCCTACACTGCTTTCCAAGGTCTTTCTGGTCTTGGCTCTTATATTTAGGTCTTTGATCCATCTTGAGTTGATCTTTGTATAAGGTGTGAGATGGTAATCCTCTTTCATTCTTCTACATATGGATATCGAGTTCTCCAGGCACCATTTGTTGAATAGGCCATTCTCTCCCATTTGAGAGGGTTTGGTGGTTTTATTGAATATTATATGGATATATGTATGAAGTTTTATATCAGAAATTTCAATTCGATTCCATGGGTCTGTGTGTCTCTCCTTATGCCAATACCATGCTGTTTTCACTACTGTAGCTTTGTAGTATGTTTTGAAGTCAGGTAGTGTGATTCCTCCAATTTTGTGTTTCTTTCTCAATATGTATTTTGCTATTCGGGGCCTCTTTCCTTTTCAAATAAATTTAATATTTAGTTTTTCTAGTTCCTTAACGAAGGCTGTGTTGATTTTTATTGGGATTGCATTGAATGTGTAGATTAGTTTTGGTAGGATAGTCATCTTAATAATATTTAGTCTTCCTATCCATGAACAAGGAATATTATTCCATTTATTCAGGTCTTCTTTGATTTCCTTGAACAGTCTTGTATAGTTCTCAGTGTATAAGTTTTTTACATCTTTAGTTAAATTTATTCCTAAATATTTGATTTTTTTTTTACTATTGTAAATGGTATTTGTTTCTTGATTTCCTCGTGATCTCGCTCATTATTGGTGTACAGAAATGCTACTGATTTTTGTGCATTGATCTTATAACTGTGACTTTTCTAAACTCATTTATGAGTTCTAGAAACTTTGTTGTAGATCTCTCAGGGTTTTCTAAGTATAGGATCATGTCATCTGCAAATAACGAAATTTTGACTTCTTCTTTTCCAATTTGAATGCCTTTTATATCTGGTTCTTGCCTCAGTGTTCGAGCAAGTACTTCTAAGACAATGTAAAATAGAAGTGGAGAGAGTAGGCATTCTTGTCTTGTTCCTGACTTTAGAGGGAAAGATTTTAGGATTTCTCCATTGCAAACAATGTTGGCTGTAGGTTTTTCATGTATACTCTTTATCATGTTCAAAAAATTTCCTTGTATTCTGATCTTTTGGAGTGTTCTTATCAAGAAAGCGTGCTCTATTTTGTCAAATGCTTTTCTGCATCTATAGATATAATCATGTGATTTTTTTCCCTTCAGTCTGTTTATATGGTGTATTACATAGATTGATTTTCTTATGTTGAACCATCCTTGCATACCTGGAATGAATCCCACTTGGTCGCGGTGTATAATTCATTTAATGTGTTGTTGAATATGATAAGCAAGTATTTTGTTAAGTATTTTTGCATTCTAGGTTCATTAGAGAAATTGGTCTGTAATTTTCCTTTCTTGTGGTATCTTTGTTTGGCTTTGGTACTGGGTAATGTTGGCATCATAGAAGGATTTAGGCAATGTTCCTTCAGTTTCAATTTTTTGGAATAGTTTCAGCAGGATTGGTGTTAGTTCTTTCCAGAACGTTTTGTAGAATTCACCTGAGAAGCCATCTGACCCTGGGCTCTTCTTAGTTGGGAGGTTTTTAATGACTGATTCTATCTCTTTACTTGTGATTGGTTTCTTAAGATCATCAATTTCTTATTTCGTCAATATGGGCTGTTTATGTATTTCTAGGAATTTGTCCATTTCCTCTGAATTGTCATTTTTGTTGAAATATAGTTTTTCAAAGTATCCTCTTAGGATAGTCTTTATTTCTATGGAGTCAGTGGTGATATCGCCTTTCTCATTACCTATTTTGTGTATTTGCATCTTCTCTCTTTTTTTCTTTGTTAGTCTCACTAAAGGTTTGTCAATTTTGTTGATCTTCTCAAAAATCCAGCTCTTGGTCTTGTTTATCTTTTCAAGTGCTTTCTTATTTTCTATTTCATTTAGTTCTGCACTTATCTTTGTTATTTCCTTCCTTCTTCTTCCTGTTGGGTTACTTTGTTGTTTTTTTCCTAATTCCTCCAGATGTGCAGTTAGTTCATCAATTTTTTCTCTTTCTTCTTTTTTGATATATGAATTTATGGCTATAAATTTCCCTCTCAGTACTGCTTTTGCTGCATCCCATAAATTTTAGTATGTTGTGTTATCATTATCATTTGTTTCAAGGTAGTCATTGATTTCTTTTGAGATTTCCTCTTTGACCCACTATTTTTCTAAGAGTGTGCTGTTTAATTTCCAAATCATGGTGTGAAATCTGGGCCTCTGGCCCTTGCAATTTTCCAGCTTCACTCCACTGTGGTCATAGATATTATTTTGTATGATTTTGATCTTTCTGAATTCATTAAGCCTTTTTTTGTGGCCTAGCATATGGTCTATCTTGGAGAATGATCCATGTGCGCTTGAGAAAAATGTATATCCTGCTGTGTTTGGTGTAATGATCTATATATGTCTATTAGATCCAGCTCCTCTAATATACTGTTGAAATGTTTTGTTTCTTTAGTGATTCTCTTTTGAGATGTTCTGTCCAGAGTTGATAGTGGTGTATTAAAATCCCTCACTATTATTGTAGATGCATCTATTCTTTCACTTAGTTTTTCCATCATTTGCCTCACGTATTTAGAGGTGCCCTTGTTAGGAGCATAAGTATTTATGAATGTTCGATCTTCTTGACAGATTGTCACTTTCACTAAAATGTAGTATCCTTCTTTGCCTCTCACAATTGTTTTGCATTTAAAGTCTATTTTGTCTGATATTAATATAGCTACTCCTGCCTTTTTTTTGTTATTGTTTGCTTGTATGATTGTTTTTCAACCATTCACTTTCAACCTCTATGAGTCTCTGGGTCTAAGATGTGTCTCCTGTAGACAGCATATAGATGGGTCATATTTCCTTATCCAATGTCCCAGTCTGAATCTTTTGATACGTGAGTTTAATCCATTGGCATTCAGGGTTATTACTTTCAAGGAATTATTTGTGTTAGCCATATTTTGATTGGACTTGTGTTTGTCATATTTTGTTTGCTTTTTTTTCCTCTTCTCTTTTTGTCTTTTTTGTTGCTCTTGCACTCTCCTCCAACTCTGCCTGTCCTGTTTTTTCCTTTCCTCATGCAGAACTTCCTTTACAATTTCTTGAAGGGGAGGTTTCTTCTTGGCATACTCTTTCAGTTTCTGTTTATCTGTGAATATTTTGAACTCTCCATCATTTTTGAATGCTAGTTAGGTGGATAGAGTATTCTTGGTTGGAATTTTTTTTCCTTTAGTACCTTGACTATATCATACCACTGCCTTCTTGCCTCCATGGTTTCAGATGAGAAATCAGCACTTAATCTTATGGAGCTTCCCTTGTATGTGATGGTTTTCTTTTCTCTTGCTGCTTTTAGAATTTTCTCTTTGTCTTGAGTGTTGGATAATTTGACAAGTATATGTCTTGGGGTGGGCCTGTTGGGGTTTATGATGATTGGGTGTGTTGTGCTTCTTGGATATGTACTTCTGTCTCTTATTTTTCAGCCGTTATTTCCTGCAAAACTCTTTCTGACCCCTTTCCCTTCTCTTCTCCTTCTGGAATGCCTATAATATGTACGTTTGAACATTTTGCATTGTCATTCAGGTCCCTAAGTCCTAGCTGGATTTTTTCTTTTTATCGACCAATTCTACTATCTGTTTGATTTCCGATGTACTGTCTTCCACATCACTAATTCTCTGCTCTGCCTCTTCTAGTCCGCTGATATTTGCTGCAAGTGTGTTTTTGATTTCTTGAACTGTGGTGTTCATTCCCATCATATCTGTTATCTTTTTGCGTATGTCTGCAATTTCCCCTCCAAGTGTTGTCTTCATGTTGTTAACCTCTTCCTTTACTTCATTAAATTTGTCGGTGATAAATGTTCTGAGATCTTTCATTTCTTGTGTGAAGTTCTGCTCTCTTTCCTGATTTTTAGTTTGTTCATTGGATTCATCCATGTTTTCCTGATTACTGGTTTGGTTTGTAGATTTTTGTTGCTGACTGGTGATCATTTTATCTTGACAGGTTTAATCAGTTCCTTACCTTCTTTGTCTAGTCTTGGGGATTAATTAGCTGTTGATTTTGCATAAGTGTTATATCTTCTCTTTGTCACTTTGTTCTTCTTATTCTAATTTCTTATTGCTGGTTGAGTTCACTTTAAAGGAAAGTATTAGGGCCAGGGAAAGGCAATTGTGTAAGCAGGGAAAAAGTGTAAAATAGTATTGGTGATAAATGTTAACAGAGCAACAATATGAGATCTGGGAGGATGGATATTAGATTCATATACGTTGTGTAGAGTTATAGCAGTAGGTAGAGTACCTATAATGAGGTAGTCGACTGAATATGGGAGGAATATGGTATGAATTAAAAAGCTAGTATTTTCATGAGAGAAGGAAAGAGAAAAGAAAGGCAATAGTTTCAAGAGTGGATTAAAGACAGAAAACAAAACAAAGGTATTAGAAATTAAGAGTTAGTCAATTTGTGTATCAAAGAAAGGGAGGTGGAATATCGGAGAGACAGTAGATGATAGGGGATATGAAGATGTCGGGGAAAGGGGATAGTGTAGGTAGCCAAAATCTATTCACACAGAAATGAGGCACTGGAGAATGAGGAAACCCAGCAAATGTGAGGTGTTCCCTGCAGCACCTATTGTGTAATTAAGATAAAATAAAATAAGAAGAAAATGAGGGACAAGAGAGAGAAAAAAAAAAGAGAAGATAGGAAGAAAGGAAAAGCGGGTGGGTAAAGGGAGAGGAACAGGTAGGAAAAAGAAAAAAAAGGTATATACCAACCACAACAGCAACAACAACAACAACGAAAAAACCCTAAATAACTGAAAAAAAAATGACTTTGGCAGATACGCTGGGAGAAAAGACTAGGGGATAATGCAATGTTAACAATCAGGACATTAAAAAAAATAGAAAATAAAATAAAAGAAAAACAAAAACAAAACAAAATGAAAAAGAAGAAATGCAAACATTGAAGGGTAGGACATTCAAGGACCTCAGATGGATCTCAGGGCATGATGGATTCAGGGATGGAAAGTCTAAGATATCGAAAACTCAAGAGGTGTGAGTCTCTGGGATGTGGGCCACCAGGGTTTAGGGGACTCAGACCTGGCAACCTCAAGTCTGGTTAACAGGGAGCCTGGGAGCACCACAGTGCATCACAGCCTTCAGGGATCCCCCAGCTGGGTGCCAACCCTATGGGTGAGATCACATCCGCAAGCTCTATCCTGTGTGTCTGAACCCCATAATTCACTCACTCACTGGGTTCTATTCTGTGGATGTATCACCAATTCTACTTCAGCACCCCTCCCACCCTGTGATCCCCCAGAATGGCCACCTGGGGGCGCCTCTACACTGCAGCCAATTTAATGACGCAGATCAATAGCCAGGCCCAGGGGTCGGGCTCCAGCCAGAAATGCTGATAACAGAGTCCAAAACCGAAATTCCCATGCTTCGCAAAATATTCCCCTAATCGGCTTCCAGACATCTCCCACCCTGCCAGACCCTGGTGGCATCTCTTTATTACTATCAATTTAAGTCCACTGCAGATCAGCAGCCAGGATTGGGAGGGGCGGAGCTCTAGGCGGAAGCGCTATTATTTGTATCCGCAATCAAAAATTCCCCGCTTCGCAATAAAACTCCTGTTTGTCTCCCCAAATTGGTCTGCAAAGTCCTCCTGTCCTATTAACCCCCCAATAGGCCACTCAGGGCTTATGAATTTCCCAGTACTGCAGAGTCTCCAAAGAACGCTGCCACAGTGCCTGGTGCTATGGCTCTGCCCACCCCAGGAGGGAGCGTCCTGTGCGCAGATCCAACCTCTGTGTATTAGAGTCTCAATTACATTTTATAGATGAATTTTCTCTGTTACCTTCCCACCAAATCGATGTCCAGACACCTCCTGCCCTGCAAAATTCCTGAAACAGCCTGGTCCCGAAGAACCTCCAACACTGCCCAGCCACTTCTTTGCAGGAGATATTATCAGGTATGCTCACTCAGCCACCATCTTGCCCCGCCTCCTGATATTAATTCTTTATGTATTTTACTTTCAGGTTCTGAATCACATATTATGCTCATTCTAATAGTTTATACATTAAGACTGCTTTCTTGCTCTTCGATTTACCCAAACGATTTTTCATTGAAAGGTAGACTTCTTGCAGGAGACAAGAGGTATTGTTTTATTATTTTATTTCCTTTATTATTACTTTATTAAAATTCATTTTTCATCATTTGAGATTATCACACTCTACCTTCTACTAGGCCTGTATTTTGGGGGCTTCTTGAGTGTGATCATGCCTGGCTTGGAGTTCATTGTTGCTGTCTATACCTGAGTTGAATTTTTTTACTCTGGGTACCAAAATATTAGTTTCCTCCAGTGATACCTTGTTTTTCTCTGCCTGTTTGGCTTGGGTTCTTTTATATGTGCTCTCTGCAAAGACAATTCCCCCTTTTTCTACTTCCCCATGTCAACTCCTCTTTTATTCTTCTTGTAGTTTTACATCTGTGAAGTGGAGGTAACACTGATACTTATATCCATGTTTAGCATACTTTTGTAAAAATGAAATAAAATGATTGGAATGTATTCAGCTCAGTTCAACTATATAAAAAGAAATTATATTTTCTTGAATGTTACAACTGCCAACTTCACAAGGGCACTCATATCTGCTCTGGGCACTGTCCCCTCTGAAGGCATCTGACCCCAGACTAGCTATATGGTTGGAGGGAATGAAAAAAATGGGGCCCCAGCCACAGCTGATTAAAACCAGCCCATCCCTGATCCTGCAACTCTGGGAGCAGAGTTCTAGCCTGGGATTCTGAGGTGTTCACATTCATTGATAGGAATCAAACAGAGACTATTCATCCAGGAGTGAGAGCTTAGCTGTGTTTATATTACTGCTAGTTTAAAAGCAATTTCTTGGAAAAAAAATATTGAGTGTATGAGTACATATGAATGAGAGGAAGATGGACAATGTGTGATGATTTTCTGACCAGATGTCTAGTGCCTGGAGGTGTCCAATGTGGGTTTCAGATGGTGGAATCTGGGGAGTCTTGGGATCTCTGAGATGCTCCTGAATGTTCTCAGGGTTACTTTTTGCAGTTATTGTATGAGCACTTTCCAGCTGTGTCAAAGGAGGGGTCTGTGTGATGGAACATACTATGAGGAATCCATGAAGCCTCAGTTCATTGAATCAAAAAATAATGCCTAGAGCATGCTGTGTCTGCAGATTGACAGTCTGTGAGCAGAGGACATGCTGTATACTACTGACTCAGTAAATGTGAAGGAAGGTAGTGCGAGGCCAGGCTCAAATTTACCTTGCAGAGTAGCCTCAAGGGGGCACTCAGAACACTTCAACTCCAGGATCATGTGTTCACAAAGGCAAGGGAGGGTGACTTTAGCCATCTGGAGATTCCTCCAAAGATATGTGTCCCCTTCTGTCACAGGGATCAGTTGTTCTGATCAGTAGTCTATGTCCTTGTGGACACATGGAGAGTCCAGCTGCTGAGAGGAGAGTGAGTAGATCTGATAACAACAGGATCTATTGGAAATTGGAGGAGCTTAGCAAGGGGCTGCAGATCCTGGCCAGCTACAACAAACATAAGGACCACAACTGTAGCTCAGCAATCCATAGTCAAGGAAAGCTCAGGATCATTTTTTAAAAAGATTTAGTTTATTTATTTCTCTCCCTTTCCCCCCATTGTCTGCTCTGTGTCCATTTGCTGTGTGTTCTTCTGTGTCCGCTTGCATTATCTGGTGGCACTGAGAAACTGTGTTGCTTTTTTGTTGCATCATCTTACTGTGTCAGCTGTCCATGTGCACAGTGCCACTCCTGAGCCAGCTGTGCTTTATTCATGTGAGGTGGCTCTCCTTGTGAGACGGGCCACTTGACCACACGAGTCAGGAAACCCTTGGGATCAAACTCTGAACCCTCCAGAAGGTAGACAGATGTTCTATCAGTTAAGCCACATACACTTCCCTGAAGTTCAGGATCATTGATTCCAGGGTTGTTAACCACAGTCAGGTGGAGGGAAAAGTCTGGACCACTCAGACCAGAGGACAGGGTAAAGGACAGGTAAAGGGAAAATCAACACTACTGAGTCTAGAGATCTATACCTGGTGCAGGTGCAGGGAGAGCTTAGGACCATGTAGCTTAGCCTCCAGAACCAAGACAAGTGCAGGGGGCACTCAGCGACATGGAGCCAAGGGACAAGGACTAAAATCAGTGCATTAGGAGACCAGGATCACTGAGGCCATGGCTAGATGGAGGAAAAACTCAGGGCTGTGGAGCCAAGTGGTCAGAAACGGGTAGGTGGAAGTCAGAAGCACTCATCTCAGGGACCACAATGAGGGATAGGTGCAGGGGAGGTGAGGACCACTAGTCCAGGAGCAGAACAAGGGACAAGTGCTTGGAGTAAAAGGAGCATGTAGCCTAGGTGACTGGACATGGAGCATGTACAGGAGGAGCCTATGGGACTACCTTTCAGCATAAGACTTCTTTATTCATCTTAAGGATTGGGTAAACCTGGTTTTCAATCTGCTACATGGGCAAAGGCAGAGATTTAGTGAAACTTCATTACTACATTTAAATTTGGGTAATTTCATTTATAAATAACAGCTATAATGTTATGTGAAATAAATACTATATACAGAAATACATACACATTAATTGATGTAAACAAATACCAACCTCACAATCCATGCAAAAAACAGGGAGATGTGGAAATATGTCATCCATGAAAAATGCAATTTGATGTTCAGCACAGTGTCCTCGCAGTGAAAAAATCACTCCACATGTGGATTTCATTTTCCTGCTGGCCCCTGCACTCACAGCACCTCCATGCATGAACTATGAACTTCCAGAATTCCTCATGCACCAGATTCTAACCTTGGAACATGCCTTATGATGTTCTTCTGAATCCGCAAATCCTTCCATAATCATGGTGACTGCGGTATACTTGGCTAATTTCTTTTCAGCTCATGTTACTGCCTCACAAATGTGGAACCAGGCTGGAATTGAAGGTCATATGAAATTTATTATTCAATCATAAAGTAATATTATTGAGTAGCCAGGTTGTAATATTCTTCTTTCATGTTCTGTTCTGAGATGATAATTTAGAAAGATATATTTAGAAATGAGTGGATCAAAGTTGATCAATGATCAAGTGAGTGGGGTTGACCTGCACCAGTAGCACAGCTGTGACATTGACACACCTGACAGGGCAGGACCAAGGCAAACTGTGCTTGAGCAATCATGGTGGCCAGAGGTGAGGGTGCATATAGGAGCTTTCTGATGCCCAGAGGGGATTAGCCCACTAATATGAGTAATTAAAATATATAACAGCTCTGATAAGTTTCTTAAATTTTACACATGAGGTTATAACTGAGGAATGACATCAACAAATTGGAGAAAGTGGCTCCAAATATCCTTTCCTCCACTTATAATTCAAAAATAAATTAGAATCCGTTATAATCAGCATTGTCACCTGTAATTTTTTTAAAAAAATTTATATGTTCATGAACCTATACAATCACTACCCAAATTGAGATAGAGAAAAATTCCAGCACTTGTCCCAGAAGGCTCTTTGATGCCCCCTCCTAGTCAGTGCCATCATAGGTAACTACTATTGTAACTCTGGCCATCGGCCATATGGGTTGGTTTTGCTTATTGAACTTCAGATAAATGGAATCCACCAGCATCTAAAAAAATAATAATAATAATCAGCATTGTCAGGGAAAACACCACATTATATGTTATATACATATTATATATGCTATATATGAAGAAGATGTGTACATAAACAGACCCACAGAAATACATATATATAATCCCTGGAAATAAGGGTACAAGGAACTCATTTCCTGAGCAATTCTTGAAACTTTGGCTATATGTGACTCCCCATTCCACATATCACCTGCCTGGATGTAAAGGGACATGATTTCAGTGGGGGACACCCCAGGGAAAAGACCATATTCTCTGAGGGCTCAGCCTGCATCTACCACACAGAGTTCCAATAAGACAAGGACCTCCTCTCAGTCCTTTTTGTTTTACATGCAAACTTGCCTCCCAAATTCAAATCACCACATGGGTGAACAGATGAAAACAGAGCAAATATTTATTTAAATATAGGTTCCTTCTCAGTCAGGAAAATATTTCCTGGGTCTCATGGACCTCATGCACAAAAACATGAAATCCTTTGCATTCTTCTTCTTTCTGGTGGCAGCTACCAGATGTGAGTGTCTCAGGATTCAGACATGAAGATAATGGGGATGATGCATCTGAGCACAAGAATCACTGTGGTTCTCCTTGTCCTCAGGTGTCCTGTCCCAGGTGGAGCTGAAGGAGTCAGGACCTGACTTGATTAAGCCCTTTAAGACCCTGTCACTCCCCTGCAAAGCCTCTGGATTCGTTTTAACTGGCTATTATATGTATTGGATCTGCCAGTGTCCAGGACAGGGGCTAGAGTGGGTCAGCAGGATTTATAGTGATGGAAGCACACACTATAACCCAACTCTTCAGTCTCAACTCAGCATCACCATGGACCCATCCAAAAATGAAGTTTATTTAAAACTGAGTAGCCTGAGAACAGAAGACACTGCCAAGTATTATTGTGCAAGATTATTTCGTCATGGCGAAAGCAGACAAAATTCTTCCCTGCAGGGGCACAGGTGGCTGGACTGTAGAAGAAGGTCTTTACCACTAGGGGGTGATGAAAGTTCAACATCAGGAGCTGGTTCAGAACATGTACCCCCCCAGAAAATAGTCACTGCATCTTTTCTAAGCATTGCTATGATGTACCCACAATTCAAACTCAGAACAGTTTCTTTCAATATTACTACTTGTCTGCTGAAATATATTCATACTTATATAACCATATAAAATTCTATGTAAATTTGGGGAATTTACATTTACAGGGATGTTCTAACTTACATTTACCATCTCTGTGAAGTTATTAAATGCCCACGTATCACACCTCTTCTTCCCACTCCTTGCCTTCAGAAACTCCCATGGCCACTGTCTCCACATCAATGATAAAATTTCTTCCATTGCTAGAGTCACAATAACTCTACAGAAGAATACCAGTAAGTCCACTCTAATTTATATTTTATTCCTCCATCCTGATGACCTGGAAAGGTGATGTCCACACCACCTCTATATCAAGATGGGGCCTAGATCCCACATGGCTGATGAATGCGATTGGAGCATATCACCATGGTTGCATAAAAGACAGGAGATCTGAGGGCCACTCTGAGCCAAGAACTAACCTTGGAAGCCATGCTAAGGAAAAACAGGAGACAAATGATTCATTTGATGTGCAATTTCAGCCTGGGTAACCGCAAAGAGCCTTACTATAACAAGGAAAATTAAAATGGATTATGGAAAAAGTGACAACCAGATCAGTGCTGAGTCTGACATGTACATTTCAGCAAGAGGAGGAGACTTAGATGTGAAATCCATTATGGTTTAAAGATTCTGACACTGGCATAGCCTTTCTCTTGGTTCCAGCCTGTATGAAAATTGCCCTGCTTACAGAATCCCACTGTGTTCTTTTCCTGAGTCTGATTGGAAAAGACTCACCAGGCTGCCCTGAACAGCCTCAGATGTCTGATACTGGAGACCACTGGAAGAGCCATTTCTGCTTTCCTTTTATTTTTTATTTAATTTCTCTCTCTCTTTTTTTTTAAATGTTACATTCAAAAATTTCTACTTTCTTATGGTGAGCCTGTGTGTGGGAATGTTTCCTTAGAACACAGTACAACTTTCCTATTTCTGACTCCTCAGTGGAAAGCACACAGTCTTAAATATAAAGATGTTACCAGGTCGAAAATTAAATTTAGTGTAAGCCCCAGACTCACAAAAAAGCAGCTTTAATATCCCTCTTTCCATATTCTTGTGAGAGGAACTGTGCTCAGAGGGTGCTGACTAGCCCTGAATCCTCACCACCTCCAGACCACTGCAATTTAGGATTGATTCTGGGGTCACCTGCCTCCCCTCACAGTGTCTGGCTCAGGAATACACGGCTTTGTCCTCTACTCTGAATTTCCATCTGTAGACACAGAGTATTCACACACTGGAAACCATCCATGAAGCTTGTGGGACTCAGCTTATTTTGCAGATACTGGAGTTTCATCTAGAATCTTCCACGGAGAGTGAAAGAGGCATGCAGAGCTGTATGAATTCTCACCCAGAATCCACTACCAGAACACCTGCAAACAGAGACATCATGGTCAGGAAAATGGCCATACATATCCAATGATTCTTTCACTCATATCAACCACATACTCAATATATCTCTTGTTCCCCATAAATTGATCTTCTAAAATAATGATGAGAAAACCCAGCTCAGAAATAATGCCATGGTGACTCATCTGTGTTAAATCTTGATCAACAAATTGGAACTCCTGGGTATCTCTGGGCTGGAGCTCCTCTCCCAGAGTGGCAGGTTCAGGGCTGTGCTGGTTTACATCAGCAAATGGAGGCAAACTATTTGCAAGTCCTCCTACTATGCTGCTAGCTCTTGGGTGGAGCCTTGGAAAAAGGAAGGAACCCAGAGCAGGTATGAGTGTCCAGGGATAGTTGAGTGGCAATGACAGCATTTGGGATAATATTATTATTTGATTGTGCTGTAATAAACACTTTGAAACTATGATTTACTGCATGATTTTCCTGCAGAATGAGGGAGAACCTCTCCAAAAAAACTGCAAAGAACTTGCAAAACATACACTCCTCTCCCCAAGTGGTGCTTGGGGAGAGGGAGAGCATCCATGATAGAAATAGTGGTGCTTGGGGAGAGGGAGAGCATCCATGGTAGAAATACTCTCTCAGCAACCACCCTAACTCCATCACAGAATGAAGAATTAATATGCATGTGGAAAGCAAAAAATACCCAGTCTTTTATTGGAAAACTGCAAATTATCAAAATGTTCTCAGTATGTCCAAAACTGTTGTCACAAAACTAAGAAAAACCGTAAATTCTTGAGACAAATTTGTGCTAATAAAGAGAAATAGGACCCAAACTAAAAACTATTTGGGCCAGTTTTGTCAGATCACACATAAGTTAATAAGAAGATGAAACTAGTAATATTTAATAAGTTTCTGAAGTCTGAGTGTAATAAAGTTCCTAGAGTGAATCACACAGGGGCCATATCCATACTCCCTTGCAGGCTTTTTCTCCAAAATTAGGGTAATTTCCAAAAAGCTACACTGAACAGAACAAAACAAAACAAAAGAAAGCAAAACAAAACAAATGATAGTTTATTCCCCAGTGGTGTTTGGGGAGAGAAACGACAACTATTGTAGAAATGGAACCACAACCTCCTCCTTAGTTCCACTACAAAATAAAATAATTATTCTGCATGGGAAATGCTATGAAAACAATAACCTATGGGCACTGGTGGTCTCCAATAGAAAGTGGAAGGAGACAAAGTTCATCATGGAACTTATGTCCAGAATCCTCTCCACTTAACTGTGGAACAAAATCCTTAAACTGCAGGTGAAGTTCTCTGAAATAGGCAGCTAAGAGCAATGCAGCTTAGTCAGCAGTATCTGAGAAAATGCACACTCTATCCCAGGGAGGGGCTGTAGTACATGGCAGGCCAAGTGTTTCCTCATAAGGAGGGACAGGGGCACCTCAATGATATTCACATCCCTGTCCATCCTGCTTATCTTCTATCCTCTCCCCTGACACCTTCTATTCAGTGTTTACAACAGACAAGTATCCAGGTAGGCTTTAGGGAGTTGTCATGTTCTGAAAGGTTGTCCCTGTCCCTGCACTGGGTGCTGCAGGCATACTTTGCCTGCACACCTGGGAACAGGTACTCTCTTTTACACAAATCATTGTGATGTGAAAACTTTTCCCCACAAAGAGACGCAGAGCAGGAAGGAGGCACTTGGAGGCAAGCTCGTTTCCCAGGATGTGCTGGACCATGAAGCTGAGCACAAGACTGATAATGCCTGGCCTCCCTGTCAGGACCCTCATGTAAGCTCTGCCTTTGGAAGCCTGTGGATATGCAGGGAGGATTAGAGTGTCACAAGTTCTTTTAGATGACCTTACCTGTTTTACAGAAAATTATAGAGGGAGATTAACATTATATTTATAGAGAACATTTGATGACCTTAGGGAAAAATAGTATTTGATGAATTAGTTTCTGGTACAGGCATGAAAATTTTAAAAGAAAGTGTTCAATTAAATGTAAATTTATCATAAATGTTCTTTGGTTTAAAAATATAGCAATGGAAGAAACAGTATCATTGAGGTGGAGACAGTGGCCATAGGAGGTGCTGAGGGCAGGGAGAGGGAAGAAGAGGTGTGATATGGGGACATTTTTGGGACTTGGAGTTGTCCTGAATGATATGGCAGAGACAGAAGCAGGAAATTATAGATCCTGCCATGACCCACTGTATGGACTGAGGGGGAATGTAAACTACCATGTAAACTGTAATCTATGTGGTGTAGCACTACTCCAAAAGTACTCCTCAAATGCAATGAATGTGCTACACTGATGAAAGAAGTTGTTGATGTGGGAGGAGTCAGGGATGTGGGAAGTGGGGTGTATGGGAACATCTTATATTTTTTAATGTAACATTTTGTGTGATCTATGTATCTTTAAAAAAAATTAAAGACGAGGAGGAGGCAAGATGGCGGCTGAGTGAACTTCCCGGTTACTAGCTCCTGGAGGGAATCGGCTGGAAGGCATCGGAGACTCCTTGGGACCGGGCTGTTTCGGGATTTTTCCTGGTCCCAAGGTGTTTAGACATCGATTTGGAGGGAAGGTAACAGAGAGGATCCATCCGTGAAATATACACGGAGATCCCAGTTACGTGTGGAGGATTCCCTCCTTGGGTAGGCAGAGCCGAGGCAGCTAGCACTGCGCCGAGCCCCGGCGGGCGGCGGCAAGGGTAGCCTAGCTGGGCCGCGGTGGGCAGCGGGCGGGGGATCCGAGCCACGCTGCGCCGCGGTGGGTGGCGGGCAAGGGAGCCGAGCGCAGCCTAGCTGGGCCGCGGTGGGCAGTGGGCGGGAGAGCCGAGCCGCGCTGCGCCGCGGCGGGCGGGGGGGCAGGAAAGCCGAGCCCAGCCGAGCCCAGCCAAGCCCAGGCAAGCCCAGCCGAGCCGCGGAGGACAGGGCACCGGAGCCAGCCGAGCCCAGCCGAGCCCAGCCGAGCCTGGCGGCGGGGTTTCTGTTCTTTGTTTTTTGTATTTTTTTTGTTTTTTTTTTTAAATTTTTTTATTTAATTTTTGTTGTTGTTGTTGTTGTTTTTTAATCCTCTCTTTCCTGTCCCCAATATTCCTCTTATACTATTTTATCTTAACAATACAATAGGTCCTACAGGAAATACCTCACATT
The DNA here is from genome assembly GCF_030445035.2 of Dasypus novemcinctus. Classification (NCBI taxonomy): domain Eukaryota; kingdom Metazoa; phylum Chordata; class Mammalia; order Cingulata; family Dasypodidae; genus Dasypus; species Dasypus novemcinctus. Next base: position 54,786,058 of record NC_080691.1, on the reverse strand, counting down.
TGCTGGGTTTCCTCACCCTCCACTGCCTCATTTTTCTGTGAATAGATTTAGCCTATCTACACTATCCCCTTTCCCCTACAACTTGATATCCTCCACCATCTGCTATCTCTCCTATATTCCATCTCCCTTTCTGTGATCCGCAAAGTGTCTAACACTTAATTTCTAATACCTTTGTTTAGTTTTCCATCTGGTATTCGTCCCTGAAACTATTACCTTTCTTTTCTCTTTCCCTCTCTCACAGAAACAATAGCCTCTTAGTACGTACCAAATTCCTCCCATATTCAGTCGTCTACCTCATTATAGGTACTTTCCTACTACTATAACTCTACACAATTTACATGATCTAACCTCCATCCTCCCAGAACACATATTGTTGCTTTGTTAACATATATCACCAATACTACTTCACACTTTTTCCTCCCTTACACAATTGCCTTTCCCCAGCACTAATATTTTCCTTTAAAGTGAGCTTAACCAGCAATAAGAAATTGGAATAAGAAGAACAAAGTGAAAAAGAGAAGATATAACACTTACGCAAAAACAACAGCTAATTAATCTCCAAGACTAGACAAAGAAGCTAAGGAACTGATTAAACCCGTCAAGAAAAAATGTTGACAAGACAGCAACAAAATCTACAAACCAAACCAGTAATCAGGAAAACATGGCTGAATCCAATCAGGAAGGGGGGCAGGACTTCGCACAAGCAATGAAAGATCTCAGATCATTTATCACCGACAAATTTGATGAAGTAATGAAAGAGGTTAACAGCATGAAGACAACACTTGGAGGGGAAATTGCAGACATGCACAAAAAAATAACAGATATGATGGAAATGAACACCACAATTCAAGAAATCAAAAATACACTTGCAGCAAATATCAGCAGACTAGAAGAGGCAGAGCAGAGAATTAGTGATGTGGAAGACAGTGCATTGGAAATCAAACAGATAGTAGAAGTGGTCAATAAAAAGGTAGAAAAAATCCAGATAGGACTTAGGGACCTGAATGATAACGCAAAACGCTCAAACATACGTATTATAGGCATTCCAGAAGGAGAAGAGAAGGGAAAGGTGTCAGAAGGACTGTTGCAGGAAATAATGAATGAAAACTTCTCAAATCTACTGAAAGAGACAGATGTACATATCCAAAAAGCACAGCGCACTCCACTGGTCATAAACCCCAACAGGCCCACCCCAAGACATATACTTGTCAAATTATCGAATGCTCAAGACAAAGAAAAAATTCTAAAAGCAGCAAGAGAAAAGAAAGCCATCATATACAAGGGAAACTCCATAAGACTAAGTGCTGATATCTCATCTGAAACGATGGAGGCAAGAAGGCAGTGGTATGATATAGTCAAGGTACTAAAGGAAAAAAATTTCCAACCAAGAATACTCTATCCAAATAAACTAGCATTCAAAAATGATGGAGAGTTCAAAATATTCACAGATAAACAGAAACTGAAAGAGTATATCAACAAGAAACCTCCCCTACAAGAAATTCTTAAGGGAGTTCTGCAGGAAGAAAGGAAAAAACAGGACAATCAGAGATGGAGGAGAGTGTAAAAGCAACAAGAAAGACAAAAATAGAAGGGGAAAATAAAATAATACAAACAAAATATAACAAACACAAATCCAACCAAAATATGGCTACCATAAATAACTCTCTAAACGTAATAACACTGAATGTCAACGGACTAAACTCACCTATCAAAAGATTCAGACTGGGATACTGGATAAGGAAATACGACCCATCTATATGCTGTCTACAAGAGACACATCTTAGACCCAGAGACTCATGGAGGTTGAAAGTGAATGGCTGGAAAACAATCATACAAGCAAACAACAACCAAAAAAAGGCAGGAGTAGCTATATTAATATCAGACAAAATAGACTTTAAATGCGAAACAATTGTGAGAGACAAAGAAGGATACTATATTTTAGTGAAAGGGACAATCTGTCAAGAAGATCGAACAATCATAAATATTTATGCTCCTAACAAGGGCGTCTCTAAATATGTGAGGCAAACGCTGGAAAAACTAAGTGAAAGAATAGATGCATCTACAATTATAGTGGGGGATTTTAATACACCACTATCAACTCTGGACAGAACATCTCAAAAGAGAATCACTAAAGAAACAAAACATTTGAACAGTATATTAGAAGAGCTGGATCTAATAGACATATATAGATCATTACACCCAAACACAGCAGGATATACATTTTTCTCAAGCGCACATGGAACATTCTCCAAGATTGACCATATGCTAGGCCACAAAGAAAGGCTTAATGAATTCAGAAAGATAGAAATCATACAAAACAATATCTCTGACCACAGTGGAGTGAAGCTGGAAATTTGCAAGGGACAGAGACCCAGACTCCACACGACAATTTGGAAATTAAACAGCACACTCTTAGAAAAACAGTGGGTCAAAGAAGAAATCTCAAAAGAAATCAATGACTACCTTAAAACAAATGATAATGATAACACAACATACCAAAACTTATGGGATGCAGCAAAAGCGGTACTGAGAGGGAAATTTATAGCCATAAATTCATATATCAAAAAAGAAGAAAGAGCAAAAATTGGAGAACTAACTGCACTTTTGACGGAATTAGAAAAACAACAACAAAGTAACCCAACAGGAAGAAGAAGGACGGAAATAACAAAGATAAGAGCAGAACTAAATGAAATAGAAAATAAGAAAGCACTTGAAAAAATAAACAAGACCAAGAGCTGGTTTTTTGAGAAGATCAACAAAATTGAAAAACCTTTAGCGAGACTAACAAAGAAAAAAAGAGAAAAGATGCAAATACACAAAATAAGAAATGAGAAAGTTGATATCACCACTGACCCCACAGAAATAAAGACTATCATAAGAGGATACTTTGAAAAACTATATTCCAACAAAAATGACAATTTAGAGGAAATGGACAAATTCCTAGAAACACATAAGCAGCCCATACTGACGAAAGAAGAAATTGATGATCTTAACAAACCAATCACAAGCAAAGAGATAGAATCAGTCATTAAAAATCTCCCAACTAAGAAGAGCCCAGGGCCAGATGGCTTCACAGGTGAATTCTACAAAACATTCCGGAAAGAACTAACACCAATCATGTTGAAACTATTCCAAAAAATCAAAACAGAAGGAACACTGCCTAATTCCTTCTATGATGCCAACATTACCCTAGTACCAAAGCCAAACAAAGACACCACAAGAAAGGAAAATTACAGACCAATTTCTCTAATGAAATTAGACGCAAAAATACTTAACAAAATACTTGCTAATCGTATTCAACATCACATTAAACAAATTATACACCATGACCAAGTGGGATTTATTCCAGGTATGCAAGGATGGTTCAACAGAAGAAAATCAATCAATGTAATACACCATATAAACAGATTGAGAGAAAAAAAACCACATGATTATATCTATAGATGCAGAAAAGGTATTTGACAAAACACAGCACCCCTTCCTGATAAAAACACTCCAAAAGATCGGAATACAAGGAAACTTTTTGAACATGATAAAGAGTATATATGAAAAACCGAAAGCCAACATTGTTTATAATGGCAAAATCCTGAAATCCTTCCCTCTAAACTCAGGAACAAGACAAGGATGCCCATTGTCTCCGCTCCTATTTAACATTGTCTTGGAAGTATTTGCTCGAGCACTGAGACAAGAACCAGATATAAAAGGCATTCAAATTGGAAGGGAAGAAGTCAAAATTTCATTATTTGCAGATGACATGATCCTGTATATAGAAAACCCTGAGAGATCTACAACAAAGCTCCTAGAACTCATAAATGAGTTTAGTAAAGTCGCAGGTTATAAGATCAATGCGCAAAAATCAGTAGCATTTCTGTACACCAATAATGAGCAAGATCAGGAGGAAATCAAGAAACAAATACCATTCACAATAGTAAATAAAAAAATCAAATACTTAGGAATAAATTTAACTAAAGAGGTAAAAAACTTATACATCGAGAACTATACAAGATTGTTCAAGGAAATCAAAGAAGACCTAAATAAATGGAAGAATATTCCCTGTTCATGGATAGGAAGACTGAATATTATTAAGATGTCTATCCTACCAAAACTGATCTACACATTCAATGCAATCCCAATAAAAATCAACACAGCCTTCTTTAAGGAACTAGAAAAACTAACTATGAAATTTATTTGGAATAGAAAGAGGCCCCAAATAGCCAAAGACATATTGAAAAAGAAAAACGAAATAGGAGGAATCACACTTCCTGACTTCAAAACATACTACAAATCTACAGTAGTGAAAACAGCATGGTACTGGCATAAGGAGAGACACACAGACCAATGGAATCGAATTGAAAGTTCAGATATAGGGCGGGGCCGGTCCAGGCCGCGGTGGCGAGAGGCGGACGCCGGAGCTGGGCCAGGCCGCTGTAGCGAGCGGAGCCAGGCGGAGCCGGGTCAGGCCGCGGCGGGTACGGAGCCGGGCGGGGCCGGTCCAGGCCACGGTGGCGGGAGGTGGACGCGGGAGCCGGCTGGGCCGCTGTAGCGAGCGGAGCCGGGCGGAGCCAGGCCAGGCCGAGGCGGCGTAAGGAGCCGGGCAGAGCCGGTCCAAGCCTCCACGGCGGGCAGAGCCAGGCCTGCGGAGGGGTTTCTGTTCTTTTTTTTTTTTTTTTTTTAATTTATTTTACTTTATTTTATTTTATTTTATTTTTTTTTTTGGAGCATCTGCAGTACTGGGGAGTTTGTGGGCCCTGGGCGGCCTATTGGGGGTTTGTGGGAAGGGAGGTGCTTGCAGACCCATTTGGGCAGACAGACGGGGGGTTTTAGGGCAAAGCAGGGGGAAGTTGTTGTTTTAGATAGTGTTGCAATTGTGACACGTGTATACCTGTATCTCTCTTCTCCCTATCCGTTCCCCACCATTTGCCCATCCTCTTTTTCTTTCTTCCTTTCTTCTTGTCTTTCTTTTTTCTTTATTATAATTAGTTTTTTTTTTTCGGTTTTCTCTTTCCCTCTTGTCCCTCATCTTCCACTTATTTTTATTTTAATTCAAGTATACAATAGGTGCTACAGGGAACACCTCACATTTGCTGGGTTTTCCGATCCTCCACTGCCTCATTTCTGTGTGAACTGATTTAGGCTACCTACACTATCCCCCTTCCCCTGCATCTTGATATCCACTATCATCTACTGTCTCTCCTATATTCCACGCCCAACCTCCCGTTCTTTGATCCACAAAGTGTCTAACTCTTAATTTCTAATACCTTTGTTCTGTTTTCTGTCTATTATCCACTCTTGAAACTATTACCTCTCCTTTCTTTCTCCCTCTCTCATGAAAACAATAGCTTTGTAGTTCATACCATATTCCTCCCAAATTCAGTCATCTACTTCATAAAAGGTACTCTACCTACCGCTATAACTCTATACAATCTATATGAATCTAACCTCCATCCTTCCAGATCTCATATTCTTGCTTTGTTAACATACATCACCAATACAACTTTACACTTTTCCCTTGCTTACACAATTGCCTTTCCCCAACACTAATACTTTCCTCTAAAGTGAACTTAACCAACAACAAGTAACTAGAATAAGAAGAAAAATCTGACAAAGAGAAGATATAACACCTATGCAAAAATAACAACTAATTAACCTCCAAGAGCAGACAAAGAAGCTAAGGAACTGATTAAATTCGTCAACATAAAGAGATGACCAGAAAGCAACAAAAATCTACAAACCAAACCAATAATCAGGAAAACATGGCTGAATCCAATCAACAAACCAATAATCAAGAAGGGGAGCAAAACTTGGCACAAGCAATGAAAGATCTTAGAACATTTATCACCGAAAAATTTGATGCAGTAATGAAAGAGGTTAACAACATGAAGATATCACTTGGAGGGGAAATTGCAGACATACGCAAAAACATAACAGATATGATGGGAATGAACACCACAGTTCAAGAAATCAAAAATACACTTGCAGCAAATATCAGCAGACTAGAAGAGACAGAGCAGAGAATTAGTGATGTGGAAGACAGTACATCAGAAATCAAACAGATAGTAGAAGGGGTCAATAAGAAGATAGAAAAAATCCAATTAGGATTTAGGGACCTGAATGACAATGCAAAACGCTCAAACATACATATTATAGGCATTCCAGAAGGTGAAGAGAAGGGAAAGGGGTCAGAAAGAGTGTTGCAGGAAATAATGGCTGAAAACTTCCCAAATCTACTGAAAAAGACAGATGTACATATCCAAGAAGCACAGCGCACTCCACAAGTCATAAACCCCAACAGGCCCACCCCAAGACATATACTTGTCAAATTATCCAATGCTCAAGACAAAGAGAAAATCCTAAAAGCAGCAAGAGAAAAGAAAACCATCACATACAAGGGAAGCTCAATTAGATTAAGTGCTGATTTCTCTTCTGAAACCATGGAGGCAAGAAGACAGTGGTATGATATAGTCAAGGTACTAAAGGAAAGAAATTTCCAACCAAGAATACTTTATCCAGCTAAACTAGCATTCAAATATGATGGAGAGTTCAAAATATTCGCAGACAAACAGAAACTGAAAGAGTATACCAACAAGAAACCTCCCCTTTAAGAAATTCTAAAGGGAGTGCTGCAGGAAGAAAGGAAAAAACAGGAAAGGCAAAGTTGGAGGAGAGTATAAGACCAATAACAACAACAAAAAAGACAAAAAAAATATACAAACAAAATATGACAAACACAAATCCAATCAAAGTATGGCTAACACAAATAATTCCTTGATAGTAATAACACGGAATGTCAATGGATTAAACTCACCTATCAAAAGATACAGACTGGGACATTGGATAAGGAAATATGACCCATCCATATGCTGTCTACAAGAGACACATCTTAGACCCAGAGACGCATGGAGATTGAAAGTGAAAGGCTGGAAAACAATCATACAAGCTAACAATAACCAAAAAAAGGCAGGAGTAGCTATATTAATATCAGACAAAATAGACTTTAAATGTGAAACAATTGTGAGAGACAAAGAAGGATACTACATTTTAGTCCAAGGGAAAATCTGTCAAGAAGATCGAACAATCATAAATATCTATGCCCCTAACAAGGGTGCCTCTAAGTACATCAGGCAAACGCTGGAAAAACTAAGTGAAAGAATAGATACATCTACAATTATAGTGGGGGATTTTAATACACCACTATCAACTCTGGACAGAACATCTCAAAAGAGAATCACCAAAGAAACAAAACATCTGAATAGTATACTAGAGGAGCTCGATCTAATAGACATATATAGATCGCTACACCCAAACACAGCAGGATATACATTTTTCTCAAGCGCACATGGATCATTCTCCAAGATAGATCATATGCTAGGCCACAAAGAAAGGCTGAACGAATTCAGAAAGATTGAAATCATACAACACATTATCTCTGACAACAGTGGAGTCAAGCTGGAGATTTGCAAGGGACAGAAGCCCAGATTTCACACCACAATTTGGAAATTAAACAGCACACTCTTAGAAAAACAGTGGGTCAAAGAGGAAATCTCAAAAGAAATCAATGACTACCTTGAAACAAATGATAATGATAACACAACATACCAAAATTTATGGGATGCAGCAAAAGCAGTACTGAGAGGGAAGTTTATAGCCATAAATTCATATATCAAAAAAAAAGAAAGAGCAAAAATTGAAGAACTAACTGCACATTTGAAGGAATTAGAAAAACAACAACAAAGCAACCCAAGAGGAAGAAGAAGGAAGGAAATAACAAAGATAAGAGCAGAACTAAATGAAATAGAAAATAAGAAAGCACTTGAACAGATAAACAAGACCAAGAGCTGGTTTTTTGAGAAGATTAACAAAATTGACAAACCTTTAGCAACACTAACAAAGAAAAAAAGAGAGAAGATGCAAATACACAAAATAAGAAATGAGAAAGGCGATATCACCACTGACCCCACAGAAATAAAGACTATCATAAGAGGATATTTCGAAAAACTATATTCCAACAAAAATGACAATCTAGAGGAAATGGACAAATTCCTAGAAACACATAAACAGCCCATATTGACAAAAGAAGAAATTGATGATCTTAACAAACCAATCACAAGCAGAGAGATAGAATCAGTTATTAAAAATCTCCCAACTAAGAAGAGCCCAGGGCCAGATGGCTTCACAGGTGAAATCTACAAAACATTCCGGAAAGAACTGACACCAATCCTGCTGAAACTATTCCAAAACATCGAAACAGAAAGAACGTTACCCAACTCCTTCTATGATGCCAACATTACCCTAGTACCAAAGCCAAACAAAGACATCACAAGAAAGGAAAATTACAGACCAATTTCTCTAATGAACCTAGACGCAAAAATACTTAACAAAATACTTGCTAATCGTATTCAACAACACATTAAATGTATTATACACCACGACCAAGTGGGATTCATCCCAGGTATGCAAGGATGGTTCAACATAAGAAAATCAATCAACGTAATACACCATATAAACAGATTGAAGGAAAAAAATCACATGATTATATCTATTGATGCAGAAAAAGCATTTGACAAAATACAGCACCCTTTCTTGATAAAAACACTCCAAAAGGTTGGAATACAAGGGAATTTTTTGAACATGATAAAGAGTATATATGAAAAACCTAAAGCCAATATTGTTTACAATGGAGAAATCCTAGACTCCTTCCCTCTAAACTCAGGAACAAGACAAGGATGCCCACTGTCGCCGCTCCTATTTAACATTGTCTTAGAAGTACTTGCTCGAGCACTCAGGCAAGAACCAGAAATAAAAGGCATTCAAATTGGAAAGGAAGAAGTCAAAATTTCATTATTTGCAGATGACATGATCCTATACATAGAAAACCCTGAGAGATCTACAACGAAGATTCTAGAACTCATAAATGAGTTTAGTAAAGTCGCAGGTTATAAGATCAATGCGCAAAAATCAGTAGCATTTCTGTACACCAATAATGAGCAAGATCAGGAGGAAATCAAGAAACAAATACCATTCACAATAGTAAATAAAAAAATCAAATACTTAGGAATAAATTTAACTAAAGAGGTAAAGAACTTATACACCGAGAACTATACAAGATTGTTCAAGGAAATCAAAGAAGACCTAAATAAATGGAAGACTATTCCTTGTTCATGGATAGGAAGACTGAACATTATTAAAATGTCTATCCTACCAAAACTGATCTACACATTCAATGCAATCCCAATAAAAATCAATGCAGCCTTCTTTAAGGAACTAGAAAAACTAACTATGAAATTTATTTGGAAAGGAAAGAGACCCCGAATAGCCAAAGACATACTGAAAAAGAAAAACGAAATTGGAGGAATCACACTACCTGACTTCAAAACATACTATAAAGCCACGGTGGTGAAAACAGCATGGTATTGGCATAAGGAGAGACACATAGACCAATGGAATCGAATTGAAAGCTCTGATATAGAACCTCACATATACAACCACATAATATTCAATAAAGCCACCAAACCCTCTCAACTGGGAGAGAGTGGCCTATTCAACAAATGGTGTCTGGAGAACTGGATAGCCATATGTAGAAGAATGAAAGAGGATTACCATCTCACACCTTATACAAAGATCAACTCAAGATGGATCAAAGACCTAAATATAAGAGCCAAGACCATAAAAACCTTAGAAAGCAGTGTAGGGAAACATCTACAGGACCTTGTAATAGGAAATGGATTTATGAATATCTCACCAAAAGCACGAGCAGCAAAAGAACTAATAGATAAATGGGACTTCCTCAAAATTAAAGCCTTCTGCACCTCAAAGGAGTTTGTCAAGAAAGTAAAAAGGGAGCCCACACAGTGGGAGAAAATATTTGGCAACCATATATCTGATAAGAAACTTATAACTTGCATATATAAAGAACTCCTATATCTTGAAAATAAAAAGATAAACAACCCATTTAAAAAATGGGAAAAAGACTTAAACAGACACTTCTCCGAAGAAGCAATACAAATGGCAAGAAAGCACATGAAAAAATGTTCCAAATCTCTAGCTATCAGGGAAATGCAAATCAAAACTACAATGAGATACCATCTTACACCCATAAGATTGGCAGCTATGAAAAAAACAGAAGAATACAAGTGCTGGAGAGGATGTGAAGGAAGGGGAACCCTCATCCACTGCTGGTGGGAATGCAGAAGGATCCAACCATTCTGGAGGACAGTATGGCGGTTTCTCAAAAAACTAGCCATAGATTTGCCATATGACCAAGCAATACCACTGCTGGGTATATACCCAGCAGAACTGAAAACAAGAACACAAACCGATATATGTACATCAATGTTCATAGCAGCATTGTTCACTATTGCCAAAAGTTGGAATCAACCCAAATGCCCATCAACAGATGAGTGGATCAATAAAATGTGGTATATACACACAATGGAATACTACTCGGCTGTAAGAACAAACACACTACAAACACATGTGATAACATGGATGAATCTTGAGAACCTTATGTTGAGTGAAGCAACCCCGACATTGAAGGACAAATACTACATGACCTCAATGATATGAAATAAACAAGCTGCCCTAGATAGCAAGAGACTGAACGATAGGCTTACAGGAAATCGGAGGGTGGAGGAAGGATATGAGCTGATGTCTGCAGGGGTGGAATTTAAGACGAGATGGTGGTAAGTATGAACACAAAGAAGAGATAAAAGGGGGGGCAAGGGGTTGCCTTTGCTTGGGGCTTTGCGGGTTTGAGGGTGGCTGGGGAGGGACGGATGGGTAACGTTGCTTAAAAGTGGGGGGAGGGAGGGGTAGCATACGAACCAGGAGAGGGTCAGGTGTTGGTGGAGAGTAAAATGCCGAGAAAATCATATCAAAATATAATAAAGTGGGTTACCTGTTTAGAATGCTTGGAGGGGAGGGTCTGATGCAGGACGGACTCCTGGGGAATATCTAAATGCTCATTCTGCCAGAGTGGGTGACACCATGGGGTAGAAACCAAAGTAGTGAGAGTGGGGGTGGACCCACATCCTGGGGAGGACTAATGCCATCAAATAGAGGGAACTGTATCCCTCGAGAGAAAGGGTGGCTCCCAGGGCATTGGGGCAGTTGAGTAAGTTAGGACCTGAACACTATTCCATCTATCTCTGGAAGTGGCTCCTCAGGAAACGGAGGTTGGCTGTCACTGAGGACACCAAGGTGGAAGGGAAAATGGACGTTAAATGTGTGGAACCAAAGTAAATGGGGGGTAAGAGAGGAGTTTCTTGAGAGTACACAAGGATGGATATAAAACATGTAATATTACACTATAACACATAGGAGATGACAGACTGATAATGTAAACCATAATGTAAAACATAGGATAACTAAAAATGTAAAGAACTGTGTATCCTAAAGTATGCACCACAATGTAAGCACAGATGTCACCTTGTTAGAAAGCTAATGTCTCTGACTCTGTACATCACTTTAAGTAAATATGATATGAATAGGGCGTAAGAGTATCACTGTGGAAGGGAAAAGGTTTTCTGGTGGATGTGTGGGAGTGCTGTATATTATATATATACATTGCTGTGGTCTAGGACTCCTGTGAAGAAAAGCTGAATAATTAGGGGGGGTGGGAAAGAAAAAGATAGGATGTGGAATTTTTTCAAGTCAACATTCTTTTTTTTTTTTTTTTTTTTGTAGGTTTAGATTTTATTAGCTTCCAGTCAATTTTCATGTAAGTAACCACACCCCCAAAATTCTTTTCTAGTTCTCATGCTTCCATTTTTTGTTTGTTTCTTTTTTTTTTTTTTCTTCTTTTTTTTTTTATTGACTTTGTAATAATATTACATTAAAAATATATATGTGAGGTCCCATTCAACCCCACCCCCCCACCCCACCTCTCCACCCCCCCCCCCCCAGCAACACTCGTTCCCATCATCATGACACATCCATTGGATTTGGTAAGTACATCTTTGGGCACCTCTGCACCTCATAGTCAATGGTCCACATCATGGCCCATACTCTCCTCCATTCCGTCCAGTGGGCCCTGTGAGGATTTACAATGTCCGGTGATTGCCTCTGAAGCACCATCCAGGGCAGCTCCATGTCCCAAAGCCTCCACCTCTCATCTCTTCCTGCCTTTCCCCATACCCATCAGCCACCATGTCCACTTTTCCCAATCCAATGCCACCTCTTCTATGTGGACATTGGATTGGTTGTGTCCATTGCACCTCTATGTCAAGAGGAGGCTCAGATTCCACATGGATGCTGGATGCAATCCTCCCACTTTCAGTTGTAATCACTCTAGGCTCCATGGTGTGGTGGTTGTCCTTCTTCAACTCCATCTTAGCTGAGTGTGGTAAGTCCAATAAATCATATTGTAGGTGCTGGAGTCTGTTGAGGCTCAGGACCTGGCTATCACATTGTCAGTCCAGAGATTCAAATCCCCTAAATATATCTTAAACCCCAACGTTAACTGCACCTCCCGCACATTAGCATGAAAGTCTTATGAAGGAAGATCCCATCTGAGTCCAGATTCATCACACATAAACACCAGTTCCAAAAAGGGGCCATCTGACCTGGTAGTTAACCCCATCGGCCATGACCATAACTCCCATGGGTCTCTTTAGCCCTCGAAGGAACCGATATCTGGGGGTTGTATCTGCTTTATCTGTCTCTCTGACTCTGCTCAGTTGTGCATGAGGGCAATCCTTCTGCCAGCCTCCAGACTCTTTTTTAGAAACTCATAGCCATATAAACTCATTTCTCTTTTCCATTTCCCCCTTACTTTAGTTCAAACAGCATTTTAAAGTCATGTTATTTTATGTAGACAGGGATATTCTGCTGATCCACATTGAACCTTCCGTATAAGGTCATTTTCCAGTTGCATCATCAGTTGGTAGTTGATAGTGGTCCCTCGGTGCCAGGGAGGCTCATCCCCGGGTGTCATGTCCCACGCTGGGGGGAAGGCATTGCATTTACATGCTGAGTTTGGCTTTGAGACTGGCCACATTTGAGTAACATGAAGGCTGACAGGAGGAAATTCCCAGGCACAATGTTGCTCTAGGCCTTGTTCTTATTTTAGGCTTATCAGCTCACAAGCATAGTCATTAGCATCAGGGGCTCACCGTTGAACCCTCACTCCCTCCCGGTCCCTGCCGCTGTACCTGGGAGACTGTCGCTGCTCCCCTAGGGACCACGACAGAGCACCACTGGCCAGGAACCCAGTACCCCCCCTGCTGTGGTTTTTAATTGTTGCCACTATGAGTATATCCAAACATTACCATGCACCCTGGACATATGTTCTGTACAGCTCCCTGTCAGCCATATATCATCTGTCATTGGTATCCCATACCAGTATCCCTCCATTGCCATTGTTGAAACACTCTGTGATCCAGAACTCCCCAAAATTTGAAGCCCAATATAATGTCATGGTCCCTTACTAGGGAATGGCATATAGCGAGGGATTTAAAGGTTAGATAAAAAACTTGGATAAAGTTAGATAAAGAACTTAGATAAAGAATGTTGACTTGAAAAAATTCTACATCCTATCTTTTTTTTTTTTTTTCCCCCCTAATTATTCAGCTTCTCTTCACAGGAGTCGTAGACCACAGCAATGCATATATATAATATGCAGCACTCCCATACATCCCCCACAAAAACCTTTTTCCTTCCAGAGCAATACACTTACACCCTATTCACATCATATTTACTTAACGTGATGTACAGAGTCTGAGACATTAGGTTTCTAACAAGGTGACATCTGTGCTTACATTATGGTGCATACTTTAGGATACACAGTTCTTTACATTCTTAGTTATCCTATGTTTTACATTATGGTTTACATTATCAGTCTGTCATCTCCTATATGTTATGGTGTAATATTACATGTTTTATATCCATCCTTGTGTACTCTCAAGAAACTCCTCTCTTACCCCCCATTTACCTTGGTTCCACACATTTAACGTCCATTTTCCCTTCCACCTTGGTGCCCACAGTGACAGCCAACCTCCGTTTCCTGAGGAGCCACTTCCAGAGATAGATGAAATAGTGTTCAGGGCCTAACTTGCTCAACTGCCCCAATGCCCTGGGAGCCACCCTTTCTCTCGAGGGATACAGTTCCCTCTATTTGGTGGCATCAGTCCTCCCCAGGATGTGGGTCCACCCCCACTCTCACTACTTGGGTTTCTACCCCATGGTGACACCCACTCTGGCAGAATGAGCATTTAGACATTCCCCAGGAGCCCGTCCTGCATCAGACCCTCCCCTCCAAGCATTCTAAACAGGTAACCCTCTTTATTATATTTTGATATGATTTTCTCGGCATTTTACTCTCCACCAACACCGAACCCTCTCCTGTGTTCGTATGCTACCCCTCCCTCCCCCCACTTTTGGGCAATGTCACCCATCCGTCCCTCCCCAGCCACCCTCAAACCCGCAAAGCCTCAACCAAAGGCAACCCCTTGCCCCCCTTTTATCTCTTCTTTGTGTTCATACTTACCACCATCTCGTCTTAAATTCCACCCCTGCAGACATCGGCTCATATCCTTCCTCCACCCTCCGATTTCCTGTAAGCCTATCGTTCAGTCTCTTGCTATCTAAGGCAGCTTGTTTATTTCATATCATTGAGGTCATGTAGTATTTGTCCTTCAATGTCTGGGTTGCTTCACTCAACATAAGATTCTCAAGATTCATCCATGTTATCACATGTGTTTGTAGTGTGTTTGTTCTTACAGCCGAGTAGTATTCCATTGTGTGTATATACCACATTTTATTGATCCACTCATCTGTTGATGGGCATTTGGGTTGATTCCAACTTTTGGCAATAGTGAACAATGCTGCTATGAACATTGGTGTACATATATCTGTTTGTGTCCTTGTTTTCAGTTCTGCTGGGTATATACCCAGCAGTGGTATTGCTGGGTCATATGGCAAATCTATGGCTAGTTTTTTGAGAAAACGCCATACTGTCCTCCAGAATGGTTGGATCCTTCTGCATTCCCACCAGCAGTGGATGAGTGTTCCCCTTCCTTCACATCCTCTCCAGCACTTGTATTCTTCTGTTTTTTTCATAGCTGCCAATCTTATGGGTGTAAGATGGTATCTCATTGTAGTTTTGATTTGCATTTCCCTGATAGCTAGAGATTTGGAACATTTTTTCATGTGCTTTTTTGCCATTTGTATTTCTTCTTTGGAGAAGTGTCTGTTTAAGTCTTTTTCCCATTTTTTGAATGGGTTGTTTATCTTTTTATTTTCAAGATATAGAAGTTCTTTATATATGCACGTTATAATTTTCTTATCAGATATATGATTGCCAAATATTTTCTCCCACTGTGTGGGCTCCCTTTTTACTTTCTTGACAAACTCCTTTGAGGTGCAGAAGGCTTTTATTTTGAGGTAGTCCCATTTATCTATTAGTTCTTTTGCTGCTCGTGCTTTTGGTGAGATATTCATAAATCCATTTCCTATTACAAGGTCCTGTAGATGTTTCCCTACACTGCTTTCTAAGGTTTTTATGGTCTTGGCTCTTATATTTAGGTCTTTGATCCATCTTGAGTTGATCTTTGTATAAGGTGTAAGATGGTAATCCTCTTTCATTCTTCTACATATGGCTATCCAGTTCTCCAGACACCATTTGTTGAATAGGCCACTCTCTCCCAGTTGAGAGGGTTTGGTGGCTTTATCGAATATTATGTGGCTGTATATGTGAGGTTCTATTTCAGAGCTTTCAATTCGATTCCATTGGTCTATGTGTCTCTCCTTATGCCAATACCATGCTGTTTTCACCACCGTAGCTTTGTAGTATGTTTTGAAGTCAGGTAGTGTGATTCCTCCAATTTCGTTTTTCTTTTTAAGTATGTCTTTGGCTATTCGGGGTCTCTTTCCTTTCCAAATAAATTTCATAGTTAGTTTTTCTAGTTCCTTAAAGAAGGCTGCATTGATTTTTATTGGGATTGCATTGAATGTGTAGATCAGTTTTGGTAGGATAGACATCTTAATAATATTCAGTCTTCCTATCCATGAACAAGGAATAGTCTTCCATTTATTTAGGTCTTCTTTGATTTCCTTGAACAATCTTGTATAGTTCTCGGTGTATAAGTTCTTTACCTCTTTAGTTAGATTTATTTCTAAGTATTTGATTTTTTTATTTACTATTGTGAATGGTATTTGTTTCTTGATTTCCTCCTGATCTTGCTCATTATTAGTGTACAGAAATGCTACTGATTTTTGCGCATTGATCTTATAACCTGCGACTTTACTAAACTCATTTATGAGTTCTAGAATCTTCATTGTAGATCTCTCAGGGTTTTCTATGTATAGGATCATGTCATCTGCAAATAATGAAATTTTGACTTCTTCCTTTCCAATTTGAATGCCTTTTATTTCTGGTTCTTGCCTCAGTGCTCGAGCAAGTACTTCTAAGACAATGTTAAATAGGAGTGGAGACAGTGGGCATCCTTGTATTGTTCCTGAGTTTAGAGGGAAGGAGTCTAGGATTTCTCCATTGTAAACAATATTGGCTTTAGGTTTTTCATATATAGTCTTTATCATGTTCAAAAAATTCCCTTGTATTCCAATCTTTTGGAGTGTTTTTATCAAGAAAGGGTGCTGTATTTTGTCAAATGCTTTTTCTGCATCAATAGATATAATCATGTGATTTTTTTCCTTCAATCTGTTTATATGGTGTATTACGTTGATTGATTTTCTTATGTTAAACCATCCTTGCATACCTGGGATGAATCCCACTTGGTCGTGGTGTATAATACGTTTAATGTGTTGTTGAATACGATTAGCAAGTATTTTGTTAAGTATTTTTGCGTCTAGATTCATTAGAGAAATTGGTCTGTAATTTTCCTTTCTTGTGATGTCTTTGTTTGGCTTTGGTACTAGGGTAATGTTGGCATCATAGAAGGAGTTGGGTAATGTTCTTTCGGTTTCGATTTTTTGGAATAGTTTCAGCAGGATTGGCGTCAGTTCTTTCCGGAATGTTTTGTAGAATTCACTTGTGAAGCCATCTGGCCCTGGGCTCTTCTTAGTTGGGAGATTTTTAATAACTGATTCTATCTCTCTGCTTGTGATTGGTTTGTTAAGATCATCAATTTCTTCTTTCGTCAATATGGGCTGCTTATGTGTTTCTAGGAATTTGTCCATTTCCTCTAGATTGTCATTTTTGTTGGAATATAGTTTTTCAAAATATCCTCTTATGATAGTCTTTATTTCTGTGGGGTCAGTGGTGATATCGCCTTTCTCATTTCTTATTTTGTGTATTTGCATCTTCTCTCTTTTTTTCTTTGTTAGTGTTGCTAAAGGTTTGTCAATTTTGTTAATCTTCTCAAAAAACCAGCTCTTGGTCTTGTTTATCTGTTCAAGTGCTTTCTTATTTTCTATTTCATTTAGTTCTGCTCTTATCTTTGTTATTTCCTTCCTTCTTCTTCCTGTTGGGTCACTTTGTTGTTGTTTTTCTAATTCCTTCAAATGTGCAGTTAGTTCTTCAATTTTTGCTCTTTCTTTTTTTTTGATATATGAATTTATGGCTATAAACTTCCCTCTCAGTACTGCTTTTGCTGTATCCCATAAATTTTGGTATGTTGTGTTATCATTATCATTTGTTTCAAGGTAGTCATTGATTTCTTTTGAGATTTCCTCTTTGACCCACTGTTTTTCTAAGAGTGTGCTGTTTAATTTCCAAATTGTGGGGTGAAATCTGGGCTTCTGTCCCTTGCAAATCTCCAGCTTGACTCCACTGTGGTCAGAGATAATGTTTTGTATGATTTCAATCTTTCTGAATTCATTCAGCCTTTCTTTGTGGCCTAGCATATGATCTATCTTGGAGAATGATCCATGTGCGCTTGAGAAAAATGTATATCCTGCTGTGTTTGGGTGTAGCGATCTATATATATCTATTAGATCCAGCTCCTCTAATATACTATTCAGATGTTTTGTTTCTTTGGTGATTCTCTTTTGAGATGTTCTGTCCAGAGTTGATAGTGGTGTATTAAAATCCCCCACTATAATTGTAGATGTATCTATTCTTTCACTTAGTTTTTCCAGCGTTTGCCTGACGTATTTAGAGGCACCCTTGTTAGGGGCATAGATATTTATGATTGTTCGATCTTCTTGACAGATTTTCCCTTTCACTAAAATGTAGTATCCTTCTTTGTCTCTCACAATTGTTTCACATTTAAAGTCTATTTTGTCTGATATTAATATAGCTACTCCTGCCTTTTTTTGGTTATTGTTAGCTTGTATGATTGTTTTCCAGCCATTCACTTTCAATCTCCATGCGTCTCTGGGTCTAAGATGTGTCTCTTGTAGACAGCATATGGATGGGTCATATTTCCTTATCCAATGTCCCAGTCTGAATCTTTTGATAGGTGAGTTTAATCCGTTGACATTCAGTGTTATTACTATCAAGGAATTATTTGTGTTAGCCATATTTTGATTGGATTTGTGTTTGTCATATTTTGTTTGTATATTTTTTTTTGTCTTTTTTGTTATTGTTGTTGGTCTTATACTCTCCTTCAACTCTGCCTTTCCTGTTTTCTTCTTTCTTCCTGTAGAACTCCCTTTAGAATTTCTTGAAGGGGAGGTTTCTTGTTGGTATACTCTTTCAGTTTCTGTTTGTCTGTGAATATTTTGAACTCTCCATCATGTTTGAATGCTAATTTAGCTGGATAGAGTATTCTTGGTTGGAAGTTTTTTTCCTTTAGTACCTTGACTATATCATACCACTGCCTTCTTGCCTCCATGGTTTCAGAAGAGAAATCAGCACTTAATCTAATTGAGCTTCCCTTGTATGTGATGGTTTTCTTTTCTCTTGCTGCTTTTAGGATTTTCTCTTTGTCTTGAGCCTTGGATAATTTGACAAGTATATGTCTTGGGGTGGGCCTGTTGGGGTTTATGACTTGTGGAGTGCGCTGTGCTTCTTGGATATGTACATCTGTCTCTTTCAGTAGATTTGGGAAATTTTCAGCCATTATTTCCTGCAGCACTCCTTCTGACCCCTTTCCCTTCTCTTCACCTTCTGGAATGCCTATAATACGTATGTTTGAACGTTTTGCATTGTCATTCAGGTCCCTAAATCCTAATTGGATTTTTTTCTATCTTCTTATTGTCAAGTCAACATTCTTTATCTAAGTTCTTTATCTAACTTTATCCAAGTTCTTTATCTATCCTTTAAGCTCATCGTTATATGCCATTCCCTAGTAAGGGACCATGAAATTATATTGGGCTTCAAATTTCGGGGAGTTCTGGATCACAGAGTGTTTCAACAATGGCAATGGAGGGATACTGGTATGGGGTACCAATGACAGGTGATATATGGCTGACAGGGAGCTGTACAGAACATATGTCCAGGGTGCATGGTAATGTTTGGATATACTCATAGTGGCAACAATTAAAAACCACAGTAGCGGGGGTACTGGGTTCCTGGCCAGTGGTGCTCTGTCGTGGTCCCTAGGGGAGCAGGAACAGTCTCCCAGGTACAGTGGCGGGGGCCGGGAGGGAGTGAGGGTTCAACAGTGAGCCCCTGATGCTAATGACTATGCTTGTGAGCTGATAAAACCAAAATAAGAACAAGGCCTAGAACAACTTTGTGCCTGGGAATTTCCTCCTGTCAGCCTTCATGTTACTCAAATGTGGCCAGTCTCGAAGCCAAACTCAGCATGTAAATGCAATGCCTTCCCCCCAGCGTGGGACATGACACCCGTGGATGAGCCTCCCTGGCAACGAGGGACCACTATCAACTACCAACTGATGATGCAACTGGAAAAGGACCTTATATGGAAGGTTCAATGCGGATCAGCAGAATATCCATGTCTACATAAAACAACATGACTTTAAAATGCTGTTTGACCTAAAGTAAGGGGGAAATGGAAAGGAGAAATGAGTTTATATGGCTACGAGTTTCTAAAAAAGAGTCTGGAGGCTGGCAGAAGGTTTGCCCTCATGCACAACTGAGCAGAGTCAGAGAGACAGATAAAGCAGATACAACCCCCAGATATTGGTTCCTTTGAGGGCTAAAGAGACCCACGGGAGTTATGGTCATGGCCGATGGGGTTAACTACCAGGTCAGATGGCCCCTCTTTGGAAATGGTGTTTATGTGTGATGAATCTGGACTCAGATGGGATCTCCCTTCATAAGACTTTCATGCCAATGTGCTGGAGGTGCAGTTAATGTTGGGGTTTAAGATATATTTAGGGGATTTGAATCTCTGGACTGACAATGTGATAGCCAGATCCTGAGCCTCAACAGACTCCAGCACCTACAATCTGATTTATTGGACTTACCACACTCAGCTAAGATGGAGTTGAAGAAGGACAACCACCACACCATGGAGCCTAGAGTGATTACAACTGAAAATGGGAGGATTGCATCCAGCATCCAGGTGGAATCTGACCCTCCTCTTGACATAGAGGTGCAATGGACACAACCAATCCAATGTCCACATAGAAGAGGTGGCATGGGAATGGGAAAAGTGGACATAGTGGACGAAGGGTATGGGGAAAGGCAGGAAGAGATGAGAGGTGGCGGCGTCTTTGGGACATGGAGCGGCCCTGGATGGTACTTCAGAGGCAATCATCGGACATTTTAAATCCTCACAGGGCCCACTGGATGGAATGGAGGAGAGTATGGGCTATGATGTGAACCTATGTATATGAGGTGCAGAGGTGCCCAAAGATGTACTTACAAAATCCAATGGATGTGTCATGATGATGGGAAAGAGTGTTGTTGCGGGGGGGGGGGGGAGAGGGGGGGTGGGGGGATGGGGTTGAATGGGACCTCACATATATATTTTAATGTAATATTATTACAAAGTCAATAAAAAATAAAAAAATTTTAAAAAAAAAAAAAGAAAGTTCAGATATAGAACCTCATGTATATAGCCATATAATATTCGATAAAGCCACCAAACCCTCTCAACTGGGAGTGAATGGCCTATTCAACAAATGGTGCCTGGAGAACTGGATAGCCATATGTAGAAGAATGAAAGAGGATTACCATTTCACACCTTATACAAAGATCAACTCAAGATGGATCAAAGACCTAAATATAAGAGCCAAGACCATAAAGACCTTAGAAAGCTGTGTAGGGAAACATCTACAGGACCTTGTAATAGGAAATGGCTTCATGAATATCACACCAAAAGCACGAGCAGCAAAAGAACAATAGATAAATGGGACTACCTCAAAATTAAAGCCTTCTGCACCTCAAAGGAGTTTGTCAAGAAAGTAAAAATGGAACCCACACAATGGGAGAAAATATTTGGCAACCATATATCTGATAAGAGACTTATAACTTGCATATATAAAGAACTCATATATCTTGAAAACAAAAAGATAAACAACCCATTTAAAAAATGGGAAAAAGACTTAAACAGACACTTCTCCAAAGAACAAATACAAATGGCTAGAAAGCACATGAAAAAATGCTCCAAATCTCTAGCAATCAGGGAAATGCAAATCAAAACTACAATGAGATACCATCTTACTCCCATAAGATTGGCAGCCATGAAAAAAACAGTAGAATACAAATGCTGGAGAGGATGTGAAGAAAGGGGAACACTCATCCATTGCTGGTGGGAATGCAGAAGGATCCAACCATTGTGGAGGACAGTTTTGCGGTTTCTCAAAAAATTATCCATAGATTTGCCATATGACCCAGCAATACCACTGCTGGGTATATACCCATCAGATCTGAAAACAAGGACACAAACCGATATATGTACACCAATGTTCATAGCAGCATTGTTCACTATCGCCAAAAGTTGGAATCAATCCAAATGTCCATCAACAGATGAGTGGATCAATAAAATGTGGTATATACACACAATGGAATACTACTCAGCTCTAAGAACCAATACACTACAATCGCACGTGATAACATGGATGAACCTTGAGAATCTTATGTTGAGTGAAGCAACTCAGGCATTGAAGGACAAATACTATATGACCTCAATGATATGAAATAAGTTAACTGCCTCAGAGAGCTAGAGTCTGGAAAAGTGGCTTACAGGAAATCAGTGGGTGGAGGAAGGATGTGAGTTAATGTCTGCAGGGGTGGAATCTGTGATGAGCTGGCGGTAAGTATGAGCACAAAGAAGGGACAAATTGGGGGCAAGAGGTTACCTTCGGGTGGGGTTTTCTGGGTTTGAGGGGGGCTGGGGATGGGAAGAGGGATAATATTGTCCAAGAAATAGGTGGGAGGGAGGGGCAAAATACGAATATGGGAGAGTGTCAGAAGTTCATTGAGAACTAAATGTTGAGTAAAACGTATCAAAGTATAAGTAGGAGGGTTACCTGGTTAGGACGCTCAGGGGGTATGGTCTGATGCGTGACGGACTCCGGAGGGAATAGCTGAAGGCTCATTTTGCCAAGGTGGGTTCTACCATTGGGTGGGGTGGACCCATATCCTGGGGAAGACTAATGCCGTTGAATAGAGAGAACTGTATCTCTCGTGAGAAAGGACGGCTCCCAGGGTATTAGATTGGCAGGCGTTGTGGGCCCTAAGGGGAGGGGAAAATGGATGTGGAATAGATGGAACAAAGGTAAATAAGGGGGCAAAAGAGGAGTTATGTGAGAGTACACGAGGATGAATATAAAACAGCTAATATTACACCAAAAACATATAGGGGACGACAGACTAATAATGACAACCATAAGACAAAACATAGGATAACTAAAAAATTTAGAAAACTGTACAGCCTAAAATATGGACCACATAGTAAGCACAAATGTCACCTTGTTTGAAAACTATAGTGTTGAAATCTGTACATCAGTTTCAGGAAATATGATATGAATAAGTTAAAAGATTATTGCTGTGCAAGGGAAAAGGTTTTATGGTGGATCTGGGGAAATACTGTATATTGTATATATGAATTTCGGTGATCTAAGACTCTTCTGAAGCTGACATTATGTTGGGATTCCCTTTACGGGAAGCTTTGGATCACAGAGTGGTTCAACAATGGCAGTGGAGGAATACTGATATGGGATGTTATTGACAGGATATATATGGTTGACAGTGAGTTATACAGGGCATATGCCCAGGGTATATGGTAATGTCTATATATACTCATAGTGGAAACAAAAACAACAGCTGGGGGGGTACTGGGCTCCTGGCCGGGAGGTCACTGTTGTGGGCCCTGGGAGAGCAGCGGCAATCCTCCAGGTGCAACGGCAAGAACCAGGAAGGAAGGAGGGCCCAACAGTGGGCTCGTGATACTAATGGTTACACTTTTGAGCCTATACACCTGCAATAAGAACAAGGCCTAGAGTAGCATTGTGCCTGGGGGTTTCCTCCTGACAGCCTGCATGTTACTCAAATGTGACCACTCTCACAGCCAAACTCAGCATGTAGATGCGATGCATTCCCCCCAGCGTGGGACATGACACCCGGGGATGAGCCTCCCTGGCACCGAGGGATCACTACCACATACCAGCTGAAGAAGCAACTAGAAAATGACCTTGAATTAAAGATTCAATGCGGAACAGCAGAATATACCTGTCTACATATAATGACATGACTTCGGGAAGCTGTTTAACCTAATGTAAGGGGGAAATGGAAAGGAGAAATGAGATTATAAGGCTGTGAGTCTCTAAAAAAGAGTCTGGAGGTTGTCAGAAGGAATACCCCTATGTACAACTGAACAGAGTCTAAGAGACAGATAAGGTAGATACAACCCCAGGTATTGGTTCTTTTGAGGGATAAAGAGACCCACGGGTTCTATGGTCATGGCAGAAGGGGTTCACTGCCATGACAGATAGCCCTTCTTTGGAGCTGGTGTTTCTGCGTGATGGAATTGGACTCAGAGGGGATCTCTTTTCACAAGACTTGCATGCTACTTTATTGGAATTGTAGTCGGTGCTGGGTTTAAGATATATGTAGGGGATTCGAATCTCTGGACTGATAATATGACACCCAGGCCCAGAGCCTCAACAGACTTCAGCTCCTACACTTTGATTTATTGGACTTACTCCACTCAGCTAACATGGAGTTGAAGAAGGTCAACCACCACAACATGGAGCCTAGAGTGTCTACAACTGGAAGCGGGAGGAGTGCATCCAGTACCCATATGGAATCTAAGCCCTCACTTGACATAGATGTGCAATGGACACAACCAATCCAATGTCCACAGAGAAAATGTGGAATGGGTGTGGGAACGGTAGCCATGGTGGCTGCTGGGTGTGGGGAACGGGAGGAAGAGATGAGATGTGGAGGCGTTTTCGGGACGTGGAGTTGTCCTGGATAGTGCTTCACGGACAATTACAGGACATTATAGATCCCCCCAGGGCCCAATGGATGGAACGTGAGAGAATCTGGGCTATGATGTGGACCATTGACTATGGGGTGCAGTGATGCTCAGAGATGAACTTACCAGGTGCAATGGATGTGTCATGATGATGGGAGAGAGTGTTGCTGTGGGGGGAGTGGGGGGTGGGGGCGGTGGGGTTGAATGGGACCTCATATTTTTCATAATGTAATTTAAAAAAATAAATAAATAAATAATTTTTTAAAAAAATTAAAGATAATAAAAAAAAGAGAGGCTGGGCCCTTGGTGCTTTATTTCCCTATATAGGTATGGGAGGTACATTCTTATGGCTAGCTCACTATATACTGCTTTTCACACTAGAAAACGTGTTTTAACTTTACTCATTTTGATGACTAGACTCATACTTGTGGCTGCAAACAACTTTAATTGTTCAACTGCAACCCAACTGCATTATTCCTGGATGCTGTGTGATTGACCATATTCAATTCAATCACATTATTCCTAGAAGCTGTGCTATATGCTGTTGCTTACCTATGTCTTTCTCAATGAGAATTGTTAAATGTAACATATTGACATGTGTTCCCAATTTCATTGATTTCTCTCCATACACAGAGATCACAGAATAGAGTAAGATTGTTTGTTCTCACACACTGTTCCCTGCTTTCCATTAGAATAGCAGAGATTTACCTAATGGCTGAGATTGGAAGTGACATGCATCCTGCAATCCGCAATGTTTGCAGAGAACACAAGCTGAGGATAAATAGGTTCAGGATGTTCCTGCTATTGGGAGAAATTGAGCTGCTCCCTACTTTTGAGTGCGGCTTATGTCTATGTCATGAAGGGTTCAGAATTCAGAAACTCTTAAGTCTGACACATCTAAGCTCTTTCTGCAACTCAGAATCTTAGGAAATAGAACTTGTAATATAATCTCCATCTTCGTAACACCTGTTCCTCTTTCTTGCATGTTGCAGGTTTGGTTAAAGACAAGTGCTTGAATATGGTAACATCTATCCTCAGAATCTGCTGAATTTTTATAGTAAGCTGAAAAAACTGATTTTTCAATATACTATAATGTATGTATTGGAGAATATAAATGGTTTTCCACAACCCCATTTATGTCAACATAGTCAGTAATGATCATGGTTAGCTTCTTTCGTGCTGAAACAAGGAAAAATCATTCCAACACTGGCAGATAGGTGCTAGTTTTTCTTTAGAAAAGAACTTTAGTGCCTTCAATTTTATTTATATCCCTTAAATCTTTGCAACTAAATTCATGAGATGTAGACAGATACTCTTTTAAATTGCTGGATTAATGTATAATTTGACTAAATGTACTCGGGGAAACTCCTGAGTGTTTTGTACACTGGATTCAGCCCCCACAGGAAGATGAGGACAGGATTTTCTAAGATACAGGGGAGAGAGTGTAGGGAGGGGCAGAGTGAGATAAGGAGGAATTGTTGTCAGGATCCAGACCTTTGCCTCCTAGGGCAGCCTATGTCTCTTTTCTCATTCTTGGGTACTATTATTTTAGGAAGAACTTCTCAGTTTTATCGTTCGTGTTTTGATGGACCCAGAGTAATGAGGTTCTGAGACCTCACTTCTTAGCTTGGATCTTCTGAATGACCTTTGGAGAGTGAAACCCTTGTCCTTTTCTCTCTGTCCTGAGTCTGCACCCCTGTGCTCCCCTCCCCATTGTGCCTCTGCCCTCCCCTCCTCATAATGGTTGTAACTTCCGCTTTGTCTCCCGGAAACCTGATGGTTTTGTGGAGCCCCTGCCTCTGGTCACCTGCTGCTACTTCCACAGGCATTTCATCCCCTCCACTGTCCCAGGGGCACCCCCTTCATCTATCCTTGATCACGTGTCTCTTTCCCCAG
This sequence comes from Dasypus novemcinctus, assembly GCF_030445035.2. Taxonomy (NCBI): domain Eukaryota; kingdom Metazoa; phylum Chordata; class Mammalia; order Cingulata; family Dasypodidae; genus Dasypus; species Dasypus novemcinctus. Next base: position 54,759,932 of record NC_080691.1, on the reverse strand, counting down.
GGGCAGGCAGATTATATCAACAGTTTCGTTGCCATCATTTTGGGGTCTTCTTTATAAATGAGCTCCTTATCTTAAGGTCCTCTCCCAACTTCATCTTGCCCTGCTTGCTCGACACTTGCAACCAGCGGGAGATGTTCCTATGATGCCTCACAGTAACACTGATCTACCCAAACCTCCAGCCTCCCTCATTCATGTCAGGATTTGGGTGGATTTGTGACCTGCCGCTTTTATGCAAAGCTTTCAAAACATTGGCCAAAATTAGTACACTTTAATATCTCACTGTCAGAAGAAAACTCCCTCATGTTCTTCTTCACTCAAAATGCATTTGGCGATGATTCAGAAAATGGAAGGACAGCCCTTGGCTCCCACAGACCATGATGGCAGAAGAGTCTGGGCCTGTGCTGCATTTCCCTCCCTCAGCTGCTGCTTGAGGTGAAGGACTTAGGAGGCCTCTCCAGAAACAACTACTTCAGAGCTCCCTTCTGCAACAGTCTCCCAGGGGACAAAGTTAACCTCCAGGTGGATCCAAGAAAAAATTTACATTTTGCTAAAAGCCATGGGAAGGAAGCGGACTTAGCCCAGTGGTTAGGGCATCCATCTACCATATGGAAGGTCCACGGTTCAAGCCCCGGGCCTCCTTGACCATGTGGAGCTGGTCCATGCACAGTGCTGATGTGCGCAAGGAGTGCCCTGCCACGCAGGGTTGTCCCCCTTGTAGGGGAGCCCCACGCGCAAGGAGCGCACCCCATAAGGAGAGTCGCCCAGCACGAAAGGAAGTGCAGCCTGCCCAAGAATGGTGCCACGCACACAGAGAACTGACACAACCAGATGACGCAACAAAAAGAAACACAGATTCCCATGGCGCTGACAACAACAGAAGCGGACAAAGAAGAAGATGCAGCAAATAGACACAGAGAACAGACAACTGGGGGAGGGGAATAAATAAATAAATAAATCTTTAAAAAATTAAAAAAAAAAGCCATGGGAGTCACCTTTATCATGAAATCAATGGTGGGCTGTAGAGTGAACCAAAACCATCCAGGGACACATAGACCTCATCAAAATGTTCCTTAAACCTGTGGACTCAAAACAATTGTTTATTTATATAAGTCAGTCCTTTGCCCTTACCCCAGACCAGGAAGTTGTAACACTCCTTGAATGTTTTGGCAGTGATGGTAGAGTGGTCCTACATTACTGCAAATCCCAGCCATGGGGATGAACCTCAGAGAAAAACAACATGCAACTTAATTTTTTAAAAAAGATTTTATTTCTTTTAATTTATTTCTCTCCCCTTCCCCTCCAATTGTCTGCTCTCTGTGTCCACCTGCTGTGTGTTCTGTGTCCACTTGCACCCTCAATGGCACTAGGAAACTGCATCTCTTATTTGTTACATCATCTTGCTGCATCAGCTCTCTATGTGTGCAGTGCCACTCCTGAGTTGGCTGTGCTTTATTCACACAGGGTGGCTCTCCTTGCAGGGCACACTCCTTGGGGGCACCCCTGTGTGGCACGGCACTCCTTGCATGCCACAGCTCTGCCTGTGGGCCAGCTCACCACACGGGTCAAGAGGCCCTGTGTATTGAAGCCTGGTAGACAGACGCTCAGTTGAGCCACATCTGCTTCCCAAACTTAAAATTAATATTCACAAAGGAAACAGATGCTCTGATATATTTTGATGCTTGTGGCAAGATATTTCAGGATATGATCTACTTAGCATGTATGCTGTGATTTGTGTTTATGTATAAGAAAACATCCACATAGATTTAATTCACAAAAATATAATTTGTATTAATACACTTAGCATTATAAAAGAGAGTATATTGCTTCTACTATTCATAATCCAGATCTGCCTCCAAGATATTGAAAAAGATACTATAAAGCGTCATTACCTTATTCTCAAATGTGTCAAATTGTTTACTTGTAGAATTAGCACCCCACTGATTTTTTTCACTGTCAAATTCACTTACTAAAGCATTCATTTTTGTTTCTTTTTTTTATTTTATTTTATTTTATTTTTTTAATTGATTTTGTAAAAATATTACATTAAAAAAATATGAGGTCCCATTCGACCCCACCACCCCCACCGCACCCCTCCCCCCCCCCAGCAACACTCATTTAGGAAAGTTCAATTTGTCAGGGAAGTGAGTTATGCCTTTTTTTTTTAGCATTTATGTCTGCAATTATTTTACAATATCAACCTGCTGACTGTATTTCTTACATTGACCGGAAGAGGACAACATTGCTAACAGAAAGTTCAGTGATTTGGTTTAAATTATTTACCAGGTGACAACAGGGGAAAACCTGCTCCTGCCAGGAAAGCAAGCCTCTTGACAAACTGGAAGACAGTGTTAGAGAATATGCATAGCCTGAAATGAATTACTTGATTGAGAAACAGACAATTTTACAAATTTTAGAAAATTGAATAGTAGCGTCTGTTCATTCCTATCATTTAAAGATTTCTGAATTGCAGTGGTATAACTGCAGTGTTTTTCTCTTATTTATATAATTCCAGGTAACTTTTGGGTATCTCTGGCAATATCTTTGTGTGTTTCACATGTATTTTCAAACTAGAAAATCTTCAAAAATAATTGAAAAAATGCCTTTAGGTATTATGTGTATTTCATGCCATGACTAATAGCATACCGTTTTCTCCTCCTATTGGATAAGTAATTGCTTGAAGTTAGACCTCGCTTTTTATTCATTCATTAATGTGTTATAATGCATCATTTAAAAAGAAGACATTCCAACTAAGCAATTCCCAGACTCCTCGTGTACAGAAAATGAGAAAATAAATGGGTATTATTTTAAAGTTCTAATTTTGAGGTAATTTCACTGACATGCACAAAAAAGCATATGTTGTGAAAATTTCATTACACATCTGTTTTAAAAATATGCTCCCTCTACCGTGGCTCCCATTTGAACAAATTTCTCCAATTATCCATCTCCTTCAGATGTACATCTCATTCAACCATGAAGTTCTTATTCATCTCAGTCTTATTTGGAGATGAGTTAAACTGACTTCATATTGGACAAGGTGGCCTAAGCCATCATGAGAAGCCACCTGAGAGATGCAACCTCAAGAATTTGAGCAGTACCTGCAGGATGACCACTAGGTTCTGCCTGTGCTCACTCTGCCCTCAGTGTTGAACAGGAGGAAGCATAAGGCTGGCATCCCCATGGAGCATGAGGGATGGCTTCCTCCATGACCATGTTCATCCACTACAGGACTCTGGGGATGGAGACAAAGGTTCTGGAGGTGGCCACAAATGCCATCAGAGCACCAGGATGAGGGGGGTTTTGGATGCTGTGAAGGGGCTTCTAAACATCCCCAGAGAGCCTCTTCTAGTCCCCGCACACTCAGCATAGATCTCTATTTTGCCCTGGGAACTTCTCACAGTTGTATTGTTGTGGAAGCAAAGAGATTTAATGCTCACATATTGAAGGCCAGGACTTAGGAATATTCTTGAGAACGAAAATTTATTAATGACCACCTGGGCTTGGGGACTCCTGTCCAAAAACCTGAGCCCCGAATAGGATTTCTGTGTTCCTTTTATACAGAGGATGGAGGTGTGGGGAAGTCAAATGGTGCTTTTATGAGAAAAATACTTTCTTTGTTAGTTTCTTTGAAATTTTAGTGTTTGGCTGAGTAGCAGATAGGTTTTGAATTAAAATAGCTCCCACATTCCAGGTAAACTTGAATTAACATATCACCCACCTTCCTTCTGGATGAGAATTTGAATACATATTCTGTCTACATCCTTTCTGAAAATTAAAGCCTATAGCGTCTATATTACTTAATTGACTTTTTAGTAACTAGGCACACTTGGATAAAGAATTAGATCATTTTGAAGTTATGCACAGGCTATATTAGTATCAGGAACTCATTTAAGAGCAGAGAATGAGGTTTTACTGTCTAGATGGAAGGCCACAGGTAGCATGAGAACCTGAACCAGAATCTTCAGGAGAGCAAGGAGGAGGACTGGAGAGAGAGGAGGATCTCTTGTCTGTGAATGTGCAGTTTCTTTTGGAGGAAGCTGGTTGATGCCCCAAACTTCCAAGACTTTCAGGCAGCACCTCCCTGGTATTCAATTCAGCTCCTTTGAATGGCTGATCCTCCAAGAATTGGACATGCTCTGGATATCATGTAGGACCTCATAAGGTCAGACTCAGCTGGTCATCCAGCCTAGCTTCTGCTTTATTTCTCTATGGAATCAAAGGAAACAGCTTGTGATTCTCCATTCATGGGGCAGCTGGCATTGGCCCAGAAACACAATTGTACAGAGACTTAATCTCCACTTGAATGCAACTGTCAGAAGGGAGGAAGAGAACATGCTGGCTATCATATCAACCATGTGGGTATTACAAGGAGAGAAACCTGGAGAATAAGGAGGAGGTGGAAAGAAAGCACTGAACTATTTCTAGGACTGAAATGCTTTTCCAATCACACAGCATCATTGAAATTCTCACTGACTGTTGTCACAGAGAACTCTGGATGCAGAAACAGCAGGGTGAGAGCCTCAGGTGCAGGAGTGAGTTGATGTACTCTATGCGGAAAGGTATGCAAATAGAGCCTCTCCCTTTGGGCCTGAAATCCAGTCCAGGCCCAGACCTTGCAGCTCTGAGAGAGGAGCCCCATTCTTGTGTCTGAGCTCTCCCTACTCTGAGCCCAGGTCTGAGGAAGAAGAGGAGACACCATGAAGTGTGTACTGGTCTTGACTTTCCTTTGGTCTGTTCTCCACGGTAATATTACCTAGAAATTGGTTTTGCTGCACTATAAATGTGTTTGTGTGCACTTGTTCATGTGTGTGTGTGACTATGTGTGACTATCTGTGACTCAACTTCTAATATCTGTTTGCAGGTGTCCTCTCTGAAGTTCAGCTGGTGGAGTCAGGGGGTGACTTGAGACAGCCAGGAGGATCTCTGCGCCTCTCCTGTTCAGCCTCAGGATTCACCTTTAAGGACTATAGAATGTACTGGGTCCGCCAGGCTCCAGGGAAGGGGCTGGAGTGGGTCTCAGAAATTAGTGGTAATGGTGGTAACACATACTATGCAGACTCTGTGAAGGGCCGGTTCACCATCTCCAGGGACAACAACAAGAACCAGGTGTATCTGCAAATGAACAGCCTGAAAACTGAGGACACAGCCCTTTATTACTGTGCTAGAGACACAGTGGGGGGAAGGCAATCCTGACTCAGACAAAAACCTCTTCTATGAGGTGGCCATGACAGGATGCTCAGAACTCAGGGAGCACAAGGAGCAGCTGCAGGAGCAGGTGCAGGGAAGTGGTTAAAGACAGGATTCCTGTCAGGATCTAGAGTTTCCTCTCCAGCTGTTTCCCCAGGAAGCATTTCTAAGTTTATTATTCTGTGCCTATCACTGATATAGTAAATGAGAATAGTATTGACTCAATAGGAGAAAGTATAATTATGTGAAAAATCAGGCAACTCTCCTTATGAAAGCAGAAATGGCTCTGCCAATATTTGCCTGGTTCAGAATTCTGAGTAGTTCATGGCAACCTGGTGAATCTTTCACAATGAGACTGGAGGCCAATGGCTCAGTAATATTTCTTATTAGGAAAATCACTGTGATTCACATGAGAACCAAGAATGAGGCTGTTCCATTGGATTGGACGGGATTTCAAATTGCACTCCTACTCACACCAAAGTGATCACATCAGACTCAGCATTGACCTGATTGTCTATTTGTGTGATGATCCATTTTATTTTCCCTGAAACTTTTTTCTTACATTTCCTTTTGTTCTTTATATTCCTTGTCTATGAATTATGTGTTTCCTCTGGTCTAACTCCCAAGGGTTAGACATATTACCTAGAGGTTCTGTGGCTCCTGCAGGTTCCTGTGAAAGGCAGAAGGGACTTCTTCACACATCATCACCTGGGATCTCTCCACTGTCCTCTGTGTGTGGAATTATGTGGAAAATACAAATGGTCATTTCTATCCATGCAGATAAATTTTTTTTGGTCAAAATGGGACTTAAATAGCAAGTTGATCTCTTGTGCTGCCTAAACTGTCATACTCTCACCCATGTTTCCTGTGACATTGGGGAGAACTGCACAAAAGAGCAGCATGAAGTGACAGCTTCCAGGTAGCCACCTGTCTAAGGACTCAGAATTTCCTTCCATACCCTTTCTATGGATATACTCACTCATTTATTTATCCTCCTTTCTCTAATGTGTGACAATAATACCATGCACAGATCTAGGAGGAAGAAGTTACTTTCATGCCTTCCACAATGCTTCAGCTAAAAAAAAACAACAACACAGTGCTTTACAAAATATTATTTCCTAAATGAGAGGGCTTAATCATGTGGCTTAAGAAAATTTGAAAATTGAGTTGCTTCCTTGAGAGGTGTCCATTCTTGCCTAACTGCTGCATTTGCTGGAGCCAAATGTGTACTCATTTCACCTAGGAAATGCAAGATTAACTGCTTTCTTCTATGGGGAGGAAGATTAGATATCCTCATGATTGATTGGTCAAGGGTTATGAGAAAATATTGTTTTCATCCTTTAGCCAGGTCAGGAGACAGCTAGTTCTGTGTCATACTTAACTATTGTTCCCTTAGTTGTTTGTTTTATTTTGAGTGTATATTCACAAAACTTTTCTTTCAAAACTTTTGCAATGTAAAAATTTATTACCATATATAAAGAGCAATGACAAATTATTTCTTTCCTTAGTCTTGTTAAGCAATCTTAAATAAGAGCCATCATCGTGCAGGAATCTGTGGGGTCTTGAGGTGAGTAGCATAGAGTGGACTTTTAGCAAGTGGAGTGGACAGTTTGTCAGATTGTGCAGGTGGCCTGCTCTAGTGTAGAAAACAGGGCTCAGCTCTCATTACTGATTGAATTTTCAAGTGTAGGTGGATCAGGGTCTGTCCATGAAATAGTATTTTTCCTGATATGATCTTGTTGAACTTGCATTAAAGGAAAAGCTGAATAAATCATCCTGATGGTCTCCCATATGGGGTTTCAGGAAAGAAAGTGTTCCACGAGTCTGTCCTCCTTACACGTGGAGGAGATGGTGGTAGAAACATCCACCTTGTGGAAGCTGTTAGAGCAACACTTGAGTGAACAGAAAAACAATAGCTGCTATGACTAAATATATGAATAATACAAATAAATGTGGATCTATCAGTTTATCATGGGTAAATACAACCACAAGCAGTTGCAGCACAAGTAAACATTGAAATGCTTCTGGATATCATCACAATATTTAATATACAATTTTAAAATCTAAGAGGATCCCTAATTTCTAGGCATGTTTGCACAATGATAATGATAAATTTATAAATATATATATATATATCTGGTTTTAATCATATATTTATAGATAAAGCATGCAGAAAATACTAAGTTCCCATATACACCCCCACAATTTTACCTAATAACTCTATATATTCATGAGCTATTATTGCAATTTAGAAAAAACAATATTATTATAATTGTACTTTCAAATCTGGTCTGTAGTTTACATTAGGACTCATTGTGTTGTAGAGATTTATGTTTCTAAAGTTTTTATTCTGATAGCATGTATACAAATATTTTTCTATTAATTGATGATAATTTTGTATTTTATATTTCCTGATACACACAGGATATTCTATTCCAAAAGTTCCTTAGGTCACAACTGAAGGGACATTGAAATGTTAATAAATACAATGTATTACCAGAATCTATATCAGCAAAATATTTTTTCAGTTGTACAGTGATTGGAATCAGTAATTACAAATAAATTTGTATGAGTATCATAAAGTGTAGAGTCACAGCATTGTGGTTATAATAATCCACAATGAAGAGAATTAATCTTTTCAAACTTACGAGCAGGTCAGATAGGGCTGTTAAACAGAGAAGCACTGGACATTAAAATCCTTTTTGTAAGTCTTATATATCAGACTTTAATCCTTGAATGCCCCATTTATTATACATTGGGATGTATTAAGTATTTATTTTTTCAATTTTTTGTCTTTATTCATTTTTTAATATTACATTAAAAAAATATGAGGTCCCCATATAACTCCCACACCCCTCACCCTACTCCTCCCCCCATAGCAACATTCTCCTCCATCATCATGAAACATTCATTGCATTTGGTGAATACATCTCTGAGCATCGTTGCACCTCATGGTCAATGGTCCACATCACATCATAGCCCACACTCTCCCACATTCCATTCAGTGGGCCATTGGAGGACATACAATGTCCGGTAATTGTCCCTGCAGCACCACTCATGACAGCTCCAAGTCTCAAAAATGCCTCCACATCTCATCTCTTCCTCCCATTCCCCAAACCCAGCAGTCACCATGGCCATTTTCTCCACACCAATGCCACATTTCCTTCAATTACTCATCGCAATAGTTCATGAACAGAATATCAGTAAGTCCACTCTCATCAATATTCTATTCCTCCATCCTGTGAACCTTGGAATGGTTGTGTCCACTCCACATCTATATCAAGAGGGGGCTTAGATTCCACATGGATGCTGGATGCAATCCTCCTGCTTTCAGTTGTAGGCACTCTTGGCTCCATGGTGTAGTGATTGACCTTCTTCAACTCAATGTTAAATGAGTGGGGTAAGTCCAATAAACCAGAGTGTAGGAGTTGAAGTCTGTTGAGGCTCAGGGCCTGGCTATCATATGGTAAGTCCAGAGATTCAGATCCTCTGGGTATATATTAAACCCCAGCACCAACTACAATTCTGGTAAAGTAACAGGAAAGGCTTGTGAAAAAAGATCACATCTGAGTCCAGCTCCATCATACAGAAATACAAACTCCAAAGATGGGCCAACTGACATGACTCTGAACTCCATCTGCCATAACCTTAGAACCTGTGGGTCTCTGTAGCCCTCAGAAGAACCAATACCCAGGGCTGTATCTACTTTATCTGTCTCTGGGACTCTGCTGAGGGGTGCATAAGGGTGACCCCTCTGATAACCTCCTGGCTCTTTTTTGGAGACTCATAGCCATATAAAGTCATTTGTCCTTTCCATCTCCCCCGTGATTCAGGTAAAAAAACATTTTTAACTCCAGTTATTATATGTAGACTGAGATATTCTGCTGGTCCAAGTTGAACCTTTTATTCAAGGTCCTTTTCTAGTCACATCATCAGCTGGTACTTGGTAGTAATCCCTCGGTGCCAGGGAGGCTCATCCCCTGGAGTCATGTTGAGAACATCAGTCCTCCCCAGTATGTGGGTACACATTCACTCTCATTGTATGGATCTCCACCCAGTGACAAATTGAGCAGTCACACAATCCTTGGAAGCCTGCCCTGTGTTAGATGCTCCCCCCCCCAAGCATCTTAAATGGGTAACCTTCCTTATTATATTTTCTAAAGAGTTTTCTCAATATTATAGTTTCAACCACATACCTGACAATCTCCTATGTTCAAATGTTCCCACCACACTTCCACAATTTCTTAGACCATCTGACACATCCTCCCATCCCTAGCTCCCTCAAGCCCACAAAGCCCCACCCAAAGGTCTCCATATGCCCCCACCTTATCCCTTCCCTGTACAAATACTTCCCTCCAGCTTATCATAGATTTCACACATGTAAGTGTCAGCTCACAAACTTCCTCTCCCCTCAACATACTTTAAGCCTATCACTCAGTCTCTAGCTCTCTGATACAGTTTGGTGCACTTATTTCATATCAGAGAGTACCCTGAGGGGAGGGGGAGAGAGATATTGAATAGATGGAATCAGTGTAATTGTGGGGCAATAGAAGTGTTCACAAGATCATGCAATGATGGATATAGGACATGTTAAATTACACCAAAAATGTATGAAAGTCTACAGGCTAAAATGTAACCATAATGTAAATCATAAGATAACTAAAAATTTAGAAATTTATGTAGTCTAAAATATAAAGCATAATGTAAACCCGAATGGAAACTTGGTTGCAAGCTATGTTTCAATATCTGTACATCAACTGCAGCAAGTATAATATGAACATGTAAAAATATCATTGCTAGGGAAGGAACAAAGTGTTTGATGTTGGATATATGGGAATACCCTATATTTTATATGTGAATTGCTGTGATCTAAAACTTTTGTGAAGAAAAATATAATAATGAGAAAAAGAAAAAGGATGTAGACACTGAAGAAGAAATGAAAGAAATTGCCTTGCCACTGCACATAGAGGGCAATATGTATTGAAGTGATGAAAGGTAAAATGTCAAAAACAAGACTTTTTCATTTTATCATTTTATGATATCCCAATTTATTTTTTCTTTATTTAATTTTTCTAAATTAGTATATATTCTATATCGGAACTTTAAACCCATGACTATATTCCATTTTACTACTAATGGAACTTGGAAATATATTAGGCTTCACTTTTGAAGAAGTTTTGGACCACAGAGAGGTTCAACTATGGCAGCAGGCAGCGGAGGAACACTAGTGTGGGGTGTCATTGATGGTGGGCACATGGTTTGGAGGAAGTTCTCCAGGGCATGTATACAGGGTACATAAAAATGTTTGGATATTTTCATAGTAGTTACAGTTGAAAATGACAACTGAAGGAGTGCTAAGTTCCTAACCAGGGGAGCTCTGTTATATTCCCAATGGAAAAGCAACAATCCCCCAAGTGCAATGGCAAAGACCAATAAAAAAGGATGGTTCAACAATCAACCCTTGATACTGATGACTATGCTTATGAGCCTGTGCATCTGAAATATGAACTAGGCCTAGAGCTGCAGGGTGCCTAAAAGTTACCTCCTGAAAGCCTCCATGTTTCTCAAATATGGCTGCTCTCTAAGCCAAACTCACCATATAAATGCATTACCTACCCCCAGCATGGGACATGATGCCTGGGGATGAGCTTCCCTGGTGCCGAGGGATTGCTACCAAACACCAGCTGACGATGTAACTAGAAAGAGATCTTGAATAAAAGATTCAACTCAGACTAGCCAAATATCTCAGCCTACATGTAGGATCATGAGTTCAAGCTGCTTTTTGACCTTGAATAAAAGGGGGAAAATGGCAAAGGCATATGAGTTTCTATGGCTAAGAGTCTTCAAAAAGAATCGGGCAGTCAACAGAGTGGTCACACCTACACACACCTCAGCAGGACCCCAGAGACAGCCAAAGTAGATACAACCCCAGGTACTGGTGCTCCTGAGGGTTACAGAGACCCACCATTCTATGGTCATGGCAGATGGCTCAGGAGTTCAGTGCTGTGTCAGTGGGCCCCACTTTGGAATTTGTGTTCCTGAGTGTGATGGAGTTGGACTCAGATGTGACTTTTCTACATATGCCTCTTCTTTCACTTTTACTGAACCTGTGACTGGTGCTAGGGTTGGTGTATACTCAGGGGACTTGACTCTCTGGACTGCCCATGTTCCAGTTGGGCCCTAAACTTCTGTGGTGTTGCAATTCCTACTCTTTGGTTCATTGACATTTTACCCAGGTCAGCTAACAGGGAGGTAAAAATGGTCAACCAGCACACCAGGGAACTGAGAGTGCCTACAACTGCAAGTAAGAGAATTGCATCCATCATCCATGTGGGATCTAAGTTCCCTCTTGATATAGAGATGGAGTGGACATAACCATCCCAGTGTCCACAGGATGGAGGAATAAAATATGGATTAGAGTGAACTTATTGACATTCTACTATAGAACTCATATGACTAGTAATGGAAGAAATTGTAACATTGATGTGGAGAAAGTGGCCACAGTAGTTGCTAAGGGCAGGGAGAGGGAAGAAGGGATTTGATGTGGGGGACTTTTTGGGATTGGTGTTGTTGTAAATGATATTGCAGGGACAGATTCTGGACATTATATATCCTGCCATAACCCACTGAAAGTACTGGGGATGGGGGGTGGGGAGTGTAAACTACCATGTAAACTATTATCCATGTGGTGCAGCAGTGCTCCAAAAGGTAGTCACCAAATGCAATGAATGTGCCACAATGATGAGAGAGGTTGCTGATGTGGGAGGAGTGGAATGCGGGAGGTGTGGGGTATATGGGAACTTCATATTTTTTAATGTAACATTTTTTTGTGATTATGTAGTTTCAAAAAAATAAATAAAAAATGATGGGAGTGGGTGGGGAGTGGAGTATATGGGAATCTCTTAAAACTTTTAATATAACATTTGGTGTGATCTATTAACTTTTAAAAAGTTAATTAAAAATTAAAATAAAAATAAATAAAATAAATTTCATTGGTGAAAAACCTAGCAGTGAAGAATTAAAACTATTAAAATTAGAATAGGTATTTTTTTATTGACTTTGTAATAATATTACATTAAAAATATATATGTGAGGTCTCATTCAACCCCACCCCCCCCCCCCCAACAACACTCGTTCCCATCATCATGACACATCCATTGGATTTGGTAAGTACATCTTTGGGCACCTCTGCACCTCATAGACAATGGTCCACATCATGGCCCATACTCTCCTCCATTCCATCCAGTGGGCCCTGTGAGGATCCACGATGTCCGGTGATCACCCCCGAGGCGCCATCCAGGGCAGCTCCACGTCCCAAATACGCCCCCACCTCTCATCTCTTCCTGCCCTTCCCCATACCCATCGTCCACCATGTCCACTTTTCCCAATCCAATGCCACCTCTTCTATGTGGACATTGGATTGGTTGTGTCCATTGCACCTCTATGTCAAGAGGAGGCTCAGATTCCACATGGATGCTGGCTGCCATCCTCCCATTTTCAGTTGTAATCACTCTAGGCTCCATGGTGTGGTGATTGTCCTTCTTCAACTCCATCTTAGCTGAGTGTGGAAAGTCCAATAAATCAGATTGTAGGTGCTGGAGTCTGTTGAGGCTCAGGACCTGGCTATCACATTATCAGTCCAGAGATTCAAATCCCCTAACAATATCTTAAACCCCAACGTTAACTGCACCTCCAGCAGATTAGTATGAAAGTCTTATGAAGGGAGATCCCATCTGAGTCCAGATTCATCACACATAAACACCATTTCCAGAGAGGGGCCATTTGCCCTGGTAGTAAACCCCATCGGCCATGACCATAACTCTCATGGGTCTCTTTAGCCTTCATAGGAACCAATATCTGGGAGTTGTATCTGCTTTATCTGTCTCTCTGACTCTGCTCAGTTGTGCATGAGGGCAATCCTGCCAGCCTCCAGACTCATTTTTAGAAACTCGTAGCCATATAAACTCATTTCTCCTTTCCATTTCCCCCGTACTTTAGGTCAAACAGCATTTTAAAGTCATGTTGTTTTATGTAGACATGGATATTCTGCTGATCCGCATTGAACCTTCCATATAAGGTCCTTTTCCAGTTGCATCATCAGTTGGTATTTGATAGTGGTCCCTCGTTGCCAGGGAGGCTCATCCCTGGGTGTCATGTCCCACGCTGGAGGGAAGGCATTGCATTTACATGCTGAGTTTGGCTTCGAGACTGGCCACATTTGAGTAACATGAAGGCTGACAGGAGGAAATTCCCAGGCACAATGTTGCTCTAGGCCTTGTTCTTATTTTAGGTTTATCAGCTCAGAAGCATAGTCATTAGCATCAGGGGCTCACTGTTGAACCCTCACTCCCTCCCGGTCCCCGCCGCTGTACCTGGGAGACTATCGCTGCTCCCCTAGGGACCACGACAGAGCACCACTGGCCAGGATCCCAGTACCCCCCCTGCTGTGTTTTAAATTGTTGCCACTATGAGTATATCCAATCATTACCATGCACCCTGGACATATGTTCTGTACAGCTCCCTGTCAGCCATATATCACCTGTCATTGGTATCCCATACCAGTATCCCTCCATTGCCATTGTTGAAACACTCTGTGATCCAGAACTCCCCGAAATTTGAAGCCCAATATAATGTCATGGTCCCTTACTAGGGAATGGCATATAGCGATGGGTTTAAAGGATAGATAAAGAACTTGGATAAAGTTAGATAAAGAACTTAGATAAAGAATGTTGACTTGAAAAAATTCCACATCCTATCCTTTCCCCCCCCCCCTAATTATTCAGCGTTTCTTCGTAGGAGTCCTAGACCACAGCAATGCATATATATAATATACAGCACTCCCATACATCCACCACAACACCTTTTTCCTTCCACAGCGATACTCTTACACCCTATTCACATCATATTTACTTAAGGTGATGTACAGAGTCTGAGATATTAGCTTTCTAACATGGTAATATCTGTGCTTACATTATGGTGCATAGTTTAGGATACACAGTTCTTTACATTTTTAGTTCTCCTATGTTTTACATTATGGTTTACATTATCAGTCTGTCGTCTCCTATATGTTATGGTGTAATATTACATGTTTTATATCCATCCTTGTGTACTCTCAAGAAACTCCTCCCTTGCCCCCCATTTACTTTGGTTCCACACATTTAACGTCCATTTTCCCTTCCACCTTGGTGCCCACAGTGACAGTCAACCTCCGTTTCCTGAGGAGCCACTTCCAGAGATAGATGGAATAGTGTTTAGGGCCTAACTTGCTCATCTGCCCCAATGCCCTGGGAGCCACCCTTTCTCTCGAGGGATAGAGTTCCCTCTATTTGGTGGCATTAGTCCTCCCCAGGATGTGGGTCCACCCCACTCTCACTACTTGGGATTCTACCCCATGGTGTCACCCACTCTGGCAGAATGAGCATTCAAACATTCCCTAGGAGCCCGTCCTGCATCAGACCCTCCCCTCCGAGCATTCTAAACAGGTAACCCTCTTTATTATATTTTGATATTATTTTCTCGGCATTTTACTCTCCACCACCTCCTAACCCTCTCCTGTGTTCGTATGCTACCCCTCCCTCCCCCCACTTTTGGGCAACATTACCCAACCGTCCCTCCCCAGCCACCCTCAAACCCGTAAAGCCCCAACCAAAGGCAACCCCTTGCCCCCATTTTATCTCTTCTTTGTGTTCATACTTACCACCATCTCGTCTTAAGTTCCACCCCTGCAGACATCGGCTCATATCCTTCCTCCACCCTCCGATTTCCTGTAAGCCTATCATTCAGTCTCTTGCTATCTAGGGCAGCTTGTTTATTTCATATCATTGAGGTCATGTAGTATTTGTCCTTCAATGTCTGGGTTGCTTCACTCAACATAAGGTTCTCAAGATTCATCCATGTTATCACATGTGTTTGTAGTGTGTTTGTTCTTACAGCCGAGTAGTATTCCATTGTGTGTATATACCACATTTTATTGATCCACTCATCTGTTGATGGGCATTTGGGTTGATTCCAACTTTTGGCAATAGTGAACAATGCTGCTATGAACATTGGTGTACATATATCGGTTTGTGTCCTTGTTTTCAGATCTGCTGGGTATATACCCAGCAGTGGTATTGCTGGGTCATATGGCAAATCTATGGCTAGTTTTTTGAGAAACCGCCATACTGTCCTCCAGAATGGTTGGATCCTTCTGCATTCCCACCAGCAGTGGATGAGTGTTCCCCTTCCTTCACATCCTCTCCAGCACTTGTATTCTTCTGTTTTTTTCATAGCTGCCAATCTTATGGGTGTAAGATGGTATCTCATTGTAGTTTTGATTTGCATTTCCCTGATAGCTAGAGATTTGGAACATTTTTTCATGTGCTTTCTTGCCATTTGTATTTCTTCTTCAGAGAAGTGTCTGTTTAAGTCTTTTTCCCATTTTTTAAATGGGTTGTTTATCTTTTTATTTTCAAGATATAGGAGTTCTTTATATATGCAAGTTATAAGTTTCTTATCAGATATATGATTGCCAAATATTTTCTCCCACTGTGTGGGCTCCCATTTTACTTTCTTGACAAACTCCTTTGAGGTGCAGAAGGCTTTAATTTTGAGGAAGTCCCATTTATCTATTAGTTCTTTTGCTGCTCGTGCTTTTGGTGAGATATTCATAAATCCATTTCCTATTACAAGGTCCTGTAGATGTTTCCCTACACTGCTTTCTAAGGTTTTTATGGTCTTGGCTCTTATATTTAGGTCTTTGATCCATCTTGAGTTGATCTTTGTATAAGGTGTGAGATGGTAATCCTCTTTCATTTTTCTACATATGGCTATCCAGTTCTCCAGACACCATTTGTTGAACAGGCCACTGTCTCCCAATTGAGAGGGTTTGGTGGCTTTATCAAAATTTATGTGGCTATATATGTGAGGTTCTATATCAGAGCTTTCAATTCGATTCCATTGGTCTATGTGTCTTTCCTTATGCCAATACCATGCTGTTTTCACCACCGTAGCTTTATAGTATGTTTTGAAGTCAGGTAGTGTGATTCCTCCAATTTCGTTTTTCTTTTTCAGTATGTCTTTGGCTATTCGGGGTCTCTTTCCTTTCCAAATAAATTTCATAGTTACTTTTTCTAGTTCCTTAAAGAAGGCTGCGTTGATTTTTATTGGGATTGCATTGAATGTGTAGATCAATTTTGGTAGGATAGACATCTTAATAATGTTCAGTCTTCCTATCCATGAACAAGGAATAGTCTTCCATTTATTTAGGTCTTCTTTGATTTCCTTGAACAATCTTGTATAATTCTCGTTGTATAAGTTCTTTACCTCTTTAGTTAAATTTATTCCTAAGTATTTGATTTTTTTATTTACTATTGTGAATGGTATTTGTTTCTTGATTTCCTCCTGATCTTGCTCATTATTGGTGTACAGAAATGCTACTGATTTTTGCGCATTGATCTTATAACCTGCGACTTTACTAAACTCATTTATGTGTTCTAGAATCTTCGTTGTAGATCTCTCAGGGTTTTCTATGTATAGGATCATGTCATCTGCAAATAATGAAATTTTGACTTCTTCCTTTCCAATTTGAATGCCTTTAATTTCTGGTTATTGCCTCAGTGCTCGTGCAAGTACTTCTAAGACAATGTTAAATAGGAGCGGAGACAGTGGGCATCCTTGTCTTGTTCCTGAGTTTAGAGGGAAGGAGTCTAGGATTTCTCCATTGTAAACAATATTGGCTTTAGGTTTTTCATATATACTCTTTATCATGTTCAAAAAATTCCCTTGTATTCCAATCTTTTGGAGTGTTTTTATCAAGAAAGGGTGCTGTATTTTGTCAAATGCTTTTTCTGCATCAATAGATATAATCATGTGATTTTTTTCCTTCAATCTGTTTATATGGTGTATTACGTTGATTGATTTTCTTATGTTGAACCATCCTTGCATACCTGGGATGAATCCCACTTGGTCGTGGTGTATAATACGTTTAATGTATTGTTGAATACGATTAGCAAGTATTTTGTTAAGTATTTTTGCGTCTAGGTTCATCAGAGTAATTGGTCTGTAATTTTCCTTTCTTGTGATGTCTTTGTTTGGCTTTGGTACTAGGGTAATTTTGGCATCATAGAAGGAGTTGGGTAATGTTCTTTCCGTTTCAATGTTTTGGAATAGTTTCAGCAGGATTGGTGTCAGTTCTTTCCAGAATGTTTTGTAGAATTCACCTGTGAAGCCATCTGGCCCTGGGCTCTTCTTAGTTGGGAGATTTTTGATAACTGATTCTATCTCTCTGCTTGTGATTGGTTTGTTAAGATCATCAATTTCTTCTTTCGTCAATATGGGCTGCTTATGTGTTTCTAGGAATTTGTCCATTTCCTCTAGATTGTCATTTTTGTTGGAATATAGTTTTTCGAAATATCCTCTTATGATAGTCTTTATTTCTGTGGGGTCAGTGGTGATATCGCCTTTCTCATTTCTTATTTTGTGTATTTGCATCTTCTCTCTTTTTTTCTTTGTTAGTGTTGCTAAAGGTTTGTCAATTTTGTTAATCTTCTCAAAAAACCAGCTCTTGGTCTTGTTTATCTGTTCAAGTGCTTTCTTATTTTCTATTTCATTTAGTTCTGCTCTTATCTTTGTTATTTCCTTCCTTCTTCTTCCTGTTGGGTTACTTTGTTGTTGTTTTTCTAATTCCTTCAAATGTGCAGTTAGTTCTTCGATTTTTGCTCTTTCTTCTTTTTTGATATATGAATTTATGGCTATAAACTTCCCTCTCAGTACTGCTTTTGCTGCATCCCATAAATTTTGGTATATTGTGTTATCATTATCATTTGTTTCAAGGTAGTCATTGATTTCTTTTGAGATTTCCTCTTTGACCCACTGTTTTTCTAAGAGTGTGCTGTTTAATTTCCAAATCGTGGTGTGAAATCTGGGCTTCTGTCCCTTGCAAATCTCCAGCTTGACTCCACTGTGGTCAGAGATAATGTTTTGTATGATTTCAATCTTTCTGAATTCATTCAGCTTTTCTTTGTGGCCTAGCATATGATCTATCTTGGAGAATGATCCATGTGCGCTTGAGAAAAATGTATATCCTGCTGTGTTTGGGTGTAGCGATCTATATATGTCTATTAGATCGAGCTCCTCTAATATACTATTCAGATGTTTTGTTTCTTTGGTGATTCTCTTTTGAGATGTTCTGTCCATAGTTGATAGTGGTGTATTAAAATCCCCCACTATAATTGTAGATGTATCTATTCTTTCACTTAGTTTTTCCAGCATTTGCCTGACGTATTTAGAGGCACCCTTGTTAGGGGCATAGATATTTATGATTGTTCGATCTTCTTGACAGATTTTCCCTTTCACTAAAATGTAGTATCCTTCTTTGTCTCTCACAATTGTTTCACATTTAAAGTCTATTTTGTCTGATATTAATATAGCTACTCCTGCCTTTTTTTGGTTATTGTTAGCTTGTATGATTGTTTTCCAGCCATTCACTTTCAATCTCCATGCGTCTCTGGGTCTAAGATGTGTCTCTTGTAGACAGCATATGGATGGGTTATATTTCCTTATCCAATGTCCCAGTCTGAATCTTTTGATAGGTGAGTTTAATCCGTTGACATTCAGTGTTATTACTATCAAGGAATTATTTGTGTTAGCCATATTTTGATTGGATTTGTGTTTGTCATATTTTGTTTGTATATTTTTTTTTGGTCTTTTTTGTTGTTGTTGTTGGTCTTATACTCTCCTCCAACTTTGCCTTTCCTGTTTTTTCCTTTCTTCCTGCAGAATTCCCTTTAGAATTTCTTGAAGGGGAGTTTTCTTGTTGGTATACTCTTTCAGTTTCTGTTTGTCTGTGAATATTTTGAACTCTCCATCATGTTTGAATGCTAGTTTAGCTGGATAGAGTATTCTTGGTTGGAAGTTTTTTTCCTTTAGTACCTTGACTATATCATACCACTGTCTTCTTGCCTCCATGGTTTCAGAAGAGAAATCAGCACTTAATCTAATTGAGCTTCCCTTGTATGTGATGGTTTTCTTTTCTCTTGCTGCTTTTAGGATTTTCTCTTTGTCTTGAGCCTTGGATAATTTGATAAGTTTATGTCTTGGGGTGGGCCTGTTGGGGTTTATGACTTGTGGAGTGCGCTGTGCTTCTTGGATATGTACATCTGTCTCTTTCAGTAGATTTGGGAAGTTTTCAGCCGTTATTTCCTGCAACACTCCTTCTGACCCCTTTCCCTTCTCTTCACCTTCTGGAATGCCTATAATACGTATGTTTGAGCGTTTTGCATTGTCATTCAGGTCCCTAAATCCTAATTGGATTTTTTCTATCTTCTTATTGACCCCTTCTACTATCTGTTTGATTTCTGAGGTACTGTCTTCCACATCACTAATTCTCTGCTCTGTCTCTTCTAGTCTGCTGATATTTGCTGCAAGTGTATTTTTGATTTCTTGAACTGTGGTGTTCATTCCCATCATATCTGTTATGTTTTTGCGTATGTCTGCAATTTCCCCTCCAAGTGATGTCTTCATGTTGTTAACCTCTTTCATTACTGCATCAAATTTGTCGGTGATGAATGTTCTGAGTTCTTTCATTGCTTGTGCCAAGTTTTGCTCCCCTTCGTGCTTATTGGTTTGTTGATTGGATTCAGTCATGTTTTCCTGATTATTGGTTTGGTTTGTAGATTTTTGTTGCTTTCTGGTCATCTCTTTATTTTGACGAATTTAATCAGTTCCTTAGCTTCTTTTTCTGCTTTTGGAGGTTAATTAGTTGTTATTTTTGCATAGGTGTTATATCTTCTCTTTGTCACTTTTTTCTTCTTACTCAAGTTACTTGTTGTTGGTTAAGTTCACTTTAGAAGAAAGTATTAGTGTTGGGAAAAGGCAATTGTGTCAGCAAGTGTAAAGTGTAAAGTGGTATTGGTAATGTATGTTAACAAAGCAAGAATATGAGATCTGGGAGGATGGAGGTTAGATTCATGTAGATTGTATAGAGTTATAGCTGTAGGTAGAGTATCTTTTATGAAGTAGATGACTGAATATAGGCGGAATATGGTATGAACTACAAAGCTATTGTTTTCATGAGAGAAGGAAAAAGAAAAGAAAGGTAATAGTTTCAAGAGTGGATAACAGACAGAAAACAGAACAAAGGTATTAGAAATTAAGAGTTAGACACTTTGTGGATCAAAGAATGGGAGGTGGGGGGTGGAATATAGGAGAGACAGTAGATGATAGTGGTTATCAAGATGCAGGGGAAGAGGGATAGTGTAGGTAGCCTAAATCAGTTCACACAGAAATGAGGCAGTGGAGGATGGGAAAACCCAGCAAATGTGAGGTGTTCCCTGTAGCACGTATTGTGTATTTGAATTAAAATAAAATAAGTGGAAAATGAGGGACAAGAGGGAAAGAGAGAACCGAAAAAAAAAAACACTAATTATAATAAAGAAAAAAAGAAAGACAAGAAGAGAGGAAGAAAGAAAAAGAGGATAGGCAAGCGGTGGGGAACTGATGGGGGGAGAGAGATACAGGTATACACGTGTCACAATTGCAACACTATCTAAAACAACAACCAAAAAAACCCCTAAATATCTGTATAAAAAAAAAAAAAAAGGACTTTGGAGGAGACGCTAGGAGAAAAGACTAGGGGATAATGCAATATTAGCAATCAGGGCGTCAAAAAGAGTAAAAAATAAGATAAAGTGAAAATAAAAACAAAACAATATGAACCATTAAAGATAAAATGCAAACGTTGAGGTCCAGGGCACTCAAGGACCCCAGGTAGACCCCAGAGCGTGATGGATTCAGGGGTGGAAAGTCTGAAACACTGAAGACTCAAGAGGTGTGAGTCTGGGGTGTGGACCGCCAGAGTTCAGGGGACCCAGACCTGGCAAGCTCAAATCTGGTCCACAGAAAGCTTAGGAGCCCCACAGTGCAACACAGCCCTCAGGGATCCCCGTAGCTGGGTGCCAGCCCTGTGGGGGATGCCAGATCCACGAATTTTATATTGAATTTCTGATCCCTGAAATTCACCTAACTCCTCAGGGTATCAGCCTTTGGACAGCTCCCTCCCTGTGCTCCCTCGCAACGGCCACTTGAGGGCGCCTCTACACCACGGCCAGTTCAATGACCCAGATCCCAAGCCCCGCCAGGTGGGGTGGGCTTCAGCTGGAAACGCCGAAAACAGACTCTAAGATCCGAAATCCCAAACTTCGCAAAATATCCTCCAATCAGCTTCCAGACGTGTCCTCCTCCCTCACTGCACCCTACAACAGTCTCCCAATTGTGTCCCCTTATTGTCCAAAATCCAATTCCATTGCAGATCGGCAGCCAGACCTGTGGGGATGGGGCTCCAGGCGGAAGCACTGCCCCCCCTGTCCGGCGACCAAAAACGTCCCCCGCTTCACAAGAAAACACCGTCTGTCTCCCCAAATCAATCTGCAAAGGAGTCTTGTCCCAACAATCCCTCACCAGCCAGCCCAGTATCTGCGAATTTCTCAGCACCGCAAAGCCTCTAGTAAAAGGAAAAAAAAAACAAAAACCCTGGCCGCCGCGGCTCCGGAGCTTCAGGAGCACCCGCTACCGCGGCTCCGCCCACCCAAGGAGGGAACTTCCCGAGCCCAGCTGGGACCTCCGTTTATATATTATAGATGTATCCTCTCTGTTACCTTCCCACCGAATTGACGTCCAGACACCTTCCAACCAGCAAAAATCCCCGAAACAGCGCGGTCTCAAAGAGCCTTCAACGCTGCCCAGCCGCCCCCTGCAGAGACACTACCCGGCAAGCTCACGCAGCCACCATCTTGCCGAAAAGCCCTCCAGAATAGGTATTTTATTCATATGTTATTTATACATATCCTCTTTGTCTTTATAATGATATTTTACATTATTCATATCAATTTTATGCAAAAGTAATAATAATAATGTTGATTTGATTACAATTGTTTATATCCACATAATTGCTAATATGTACAAATATTTGGAGCTTTTGAGTTTTCTGTAATATCTTTTCAATTATGTGTGGTTTCGTCTAATGTCTATAGTTTTCAAAGTAGGGAAATTAAACAGATAATTTAAGCACCTGTAGCAGTTTGATATTATTGATGAATTACAAAATGAAATAATGGATTATGTTTACAATCTTTTCTGTGCCTGGGCATGACTGAGTTATGATTAGGGCATTGAGTCCCTGCCCCTTGGTGGGTGGAGACTCACAGATAAAAGGCATGGCAAAGAATAGAGTTGAGGGCTTCCAATGTTGTAGTTTTGATGTTGGAGTTTGGTGCTGAAGACTTAATCTGGGTCCCTCGGAAGTAAGCTCACAGAGGAGAGAGAAGCCAGCCCCAGGAAGAGAGGAACCTTGAACCCAGAGAAAAGCAAGCCCCAGGAATATAGGAACCCAGGAAGCCTGAACCCTCACAGATGTCGGCAGCCACCTTGCTCTAAATAGACTTTGGTGAGGGAAGTAACTTATGATTTATGGCCTCGAATCTTTAAGCCCCTTCCCCAAATAAATACTCTTTATAATGCCCAACAGATTTCTGGTATTTTGCATCAGCACCTCTTTGGCTGACTAATACAGCAGCCTCTCCCTCCCCTGCAAAAAAAGCAATACCAGATTCCTGAAGGGATTTCAGAGACTAGCGTCACCATCAAGGATCTGAAGAATGCAGGAGTGATGATTCACACCACATCCCCAATCATCTCTCCTATTTGGCCTGTACCAAATACAAATAGATTTTAGAGGATGACAGTAGATTATCATAAATTTAGCCATGTGGTGACTTCAATCCATGCTGCTTTTCCAGATGTCGTATCATTTCTTGAGAAAAGCAATGCAACCCCTGGTACCTGCATATGCATCTGCGTATGCATACCCCTGGTATGTATCTAATGATCTGACAAATGCTTTTTTTTCTCAATTGCCATTAGTAAGGACCACCATAAATAATTTGCTTTCAGCTGAAAAGGCCAGCAGTATGCCTCAGGGATAAAGCAACTCTCCAGCCTTATGTCATATTATTGTCCACAATCATTTTGATCATTTCACCTTCCCAGAAAACATCACACTGGCTCATTATCATGTTGATAGGACCTAGCAAGCAAGAAGTAGCAAAGTCTTTAGATGTATTGGTAAGACATTTGTGTGAGAAAGGATGGGAGATTAACCCAACAAAAATGAGCCTTCCACCTCAGTGAAATTTCTTGGTGTCCACTAGTGTGGGGCATGATAGCCCTTCTAAAGTGATAGAAAACTTGTTTCATCTGACCCCACCTATGACCAAAAAAGATGCATAATGCTTAGTTTGTCTCTTCAGATTTTGGAGACAATTCATTCCTCATTTAGGGGTGCTACTCTGGCCAATTTACTGAGTGACCAAAAAAGCTGTTAGTTTTGATTGGGGACCAGAGAAGAGGAGGCTCTGAAGGTTGCAGTGCAAGCTTGGGTCATAAGATCCAGCAGAGCCAATGATGCTGGAAGTTTCAGTGACAAATACAGATGACATCTGGAGGTTTTGACAGGCCCCTATAGGAGAATCACAATGCAGAACCTTAAATTTTTGGAGCAAAGCCTTGCTATCCTCTGGAGGTATCTACTATACAGGTTTTATCCTGTTATAAGGCCTTAGTAGAAAACGATTGCTTAACCATGGACTATCAAGTTACCATGAGACCTGACTTGCCGATCATGAGCTGGGTATTGTCTAACCCACCAAATCTTAAAGTTGAGCATATACAGCAGCACTCCATAATAAAGTGGAAATAGTATATATGAGATAGGGCTCAAGTAGGTTCTGAAGACATAAGTGAGTTACATGAGGAAGTAGCCCAAATGCCTATGTTCACAACCCCAGCCACTTTGCCTTCTCTTTCCCAACCCACAGCTTTGGTTTCTTGGGGAGTCCCTCACCATCAGTTGACTGAGGAAGAAAAAGCTCAGTCCTTTTTACAGATGTTTTTGCATGACACGCAGGTACCACCCAAAAGTGGACAGCTGAGGCACTGTAGTCCTTTTCTAAGACATCCTTAAAGGACAGTGGTGAGGGCAAGTGGGCAGAACTTTGAGCAGTTCATCCGGCTGTTCATGTTTCTTGGAAGAAGAAATGGTCAGAGGTGTGTTTGTACATTGATCAATAGGCTGTTACCAATGGCTTGGCTGGATGGTCAGCGACTTGGAAAGAATATTATTGGAAAATTGGTGATAAAGTGGACTTGGGAAGAGGTATATGGATAGATCTTTTTGAGTGGGAAAATCATGAAAATATTTGTGTACCTTGTGAATGCTTACCAGAGGGTGACTTCATTAGAAGAAGATATAAATAATCAAGTGGAAAAGAAGACCTGCTCTGTGGCTAATGCTCATCTTCTTTCACCAGCCACTCCTGTCTTTTCCCAATAGGATCATGGACAAAATGGTCATGGAGGCAGGGATAGAGGTTATCTATGGACTCAGCAACATGGACGTCCCTCATGCAGGATAACTTGGTTATAGCCACTGATGTGTTCCCAATCTGACAGCAACAGAGACCCGCACTCATCTCCCAATATGGCACCATTCCCCAAATTGGTAGATTGATTACATTGGACCACTTACATCATGGAAAGTGGAGCAAATTTTTTAACTGGAATAGACACATACTCAAGATACAGGTTTGCATTTGCTGCATGCAATGCGGCTTCCAAAACTACCATCCATGGACTTACTGGATGTATTATTCACCACTGTGTCATTTCACATAGCATTGCTTCTGATCAAGGAACCCATTTTATAACAAATAATGTGCAGTAAAGGGCACATGCTCAAGGAATTCACTGGTCTTACCATGTTCCCCATCATCCTGAAGTAACTGGATTAATAGAATTGTGGAATGGCCTTTTTTTTATCCCTCCCACTTTTGGATTTTTGCATGCTGTCTGCTCTCTGTGTCCATTTGCTGTATGTTCTTCTGTGTCTGTATTTATTTATTTATTTTTATTTACTCTCCCCCCTTGCAGCTTGCTTGTTGCCTGCTCTCTGTGTCCATTCACTGTGGGCTCTTCTGTGTTCTTGTCTACTTTCTTTTTGTTGCATCAACTTGCTGAGTCAGCTCTCCTTGTAGTCTGCAGGCTGGGCTGCACTCCACAGCATCTGTGGGCTGGGCAGTGCTCTGCAGCATGTGAGAGAGCCTGTCTTCACAAGGAGACCACAGGACATGAACGGAGGACCTCCCATATGGTAGATGGGAGCTCATCTGATTGAGCCACAGCCGCTTCCCTGGAATGACCTTTTGAAGACTCAATTACATCACCAACTAAATGACAATATGTTGCAGGACTGGGACAATGTCCCTCAGGAGGCTATTTTTCTCTAAAACAGCATCCACTCTATGGTGTTGTTTTTTTCATAACCAGGATTAATTCCAGGAGGAAATGGGTGTGACATCACTTACTATTACCCCTAGTAATCCACTAGGAATATTTTTTATTCCTATCCCTGAAACCTTAAGCTCTGCTGGTCTACAGATCATAGTTCCAAAAGGACAAGTGCTGCCACCAGGGAACACAACAATAATTCCATTGAACTGGAAGTTAAGAGGGTCACCTGACCAGTTTGGTCTCCTCTTACCTTTGAATCAATACACAAAGAAGGGAATTACTGTACTGGCTGGGGTAAATGATCCTCTCAAGGGGAAATAGAACTGCATCTGCATAATGAGGGTAAATAAGAGTTTGCCTGGAATACAGGAGATCCTCTATGGCATCTCTTAGTACTGCCATGCCCTGTGATTAAAGTCAATGGAAATTGCAACAACACAATCCAAGCAGGACTAACAATGGCCCAAAATCTGCAGGAATGAAAGTTTGGGTCACCCCACCAGGCAAAGAATCACAGCCAGCTGGAGTGTTTGCTGAGGCTAAAGGAAACATGGAATGCATAGTGGAAAAAGGTAGTGATAAATATGGCCAGTTATGTGTAACATACCACCAGTTACAGAAATGAGGACTAATGGTCATGAAACTTTCCTCCTTTTTTCATTATTAGTGTGATTGCATATGTACATACAATGAATATCCTTTTTCCCCTAACCTTTTTCCTTATCATATGAAAAGTTGTAGTAGCTCATGCCATGATATTTAAGGATGTCACATTTAAGAGTGATGTTACCCAAGGATTTGTGCCTTATTCTGTAGAGAATAAATGCATTCCCAGTTGAATGCAGGAGAGTCGAACATTGTTAGGTGGGAATATATATATATTATACACACACACATACATGTATTTTATTGTTTTTACTTAGAGACCAAGTATGGTTTAAGTTAATGTGTGTGGTTTCCAAGTTGACAAAGTGTGGACTGTGAGGGTTAGACTGTGTCAGCTCAGCCAGATAATTGTGCCCAAAAAGCACTGTGATAATTGTAATACAAGGACATTTATGGACTTTAGTCAGCAGTGGGTTTATGGCAAAGATAGGTGATTACATCTATAATCAACCAGGGAGGTTGCTGTCAGCAATTAGTGATGTTTTATCTAATTATTTCAATGCCCTGAAATTAAAGTGATTTCAGCTTTCAGAGAGAATTTCCCTGCTTGTCTTTGGACAGTTGTCTCCAGGAAACTCATCAAAGGCCTTTGTTGAACTTTCATCAGATCCCCTGGTTTGCAGTCTGCTTGCAGAATCTGGGCTTGTGCATCAATACAGTGACATGAGAGAATTTTATAAAATCTTATACTGTTACAGGTATCTCTTGTTGATTCTATTTCCCTAGAGGACTCAGAGTAATACACACACACACACACACACATACAAGCACTGAGATTCAGGGCAAAATGTCAATAATCCCGAGTTAATCTTGATCCTTGGCCTCGTTTGAGTCCCCATTCAATGTATTACCTGCTCAGAAATAAAGTTACTTGGGTTTGTTGAGGGGCACCCCAGGGAGATGACTGTGTTCTCTGGGAGCTCAACCAGCATCCTCCTCTAAGGGTGTCCCTAAGACAAGGAACCCTCCCATTCTCTTTCATTTTACATACAGTGTTACCTCCCAAATTCAAATCACCACATGGGTCAACAGATAAAACTGGAGCAAATATTTACTTAAATTAAGGTTCTTTCTCAGTCTGGATATTATTTCCTGGAACACAATGACCAAATCCACAGAAACATGAAAACCTTGTGGTTCTTTCTCTTACTGGTGGCTGCTCAAAGATATGTCTCAGGATTCATACATGAAGATAATGGAGATGATGCAATTGAGCACTGGATGCACTGTGTTCTCCTTGTTCCTGAGGGTCTCATCGTGGGTCCAGCTGCAGGAGTTAGGACTTGGCCTGGTGAAACCCTTTCAGACCCTGTTGCTCACCTGCAAAGTCTCTGGATTCTCTTCAACTGGTTATTATATACATTGGTTTTTCCAGGCTCTAGGAAAGGGGCTGTAGTGGGTAGGCAGGATAATACCTGCTGGAAGCACAGACTATAACCTAACTCTTCTGGCTGGACTCAGTACCACCAGGGATACCTCCAAGAATGAAGTTTAGTGGTCAGGAGGAGGCGGGGCAAGATGGTGGCTGAGTGAGCACACCTGATAATCTCTTCTGCAAAGAAGTGGCTGGGCAGTGTTGGAAATTCTTCGGGACCAGGCTATTTGGGATTTTGCAGGGCAGGAGGTGTCTGGACATCGATTTGGTGGGAAGGTAACAGAGAAAATTCATGTATAAGATAAAACTGAGGCTCTATTACACAGAGGTGGGGGCTTCACCTGGGATGCTCCCTCCTAAGGTGGGCGGAGCCATGGCACCAGGGCTGTGGCGGCGATTCCTGGAGGTTCTGCGGTACTGGGGAATTCATAAGCCCTGAGCGGGCTACTGGGGGACTAACAGGTCAGGAGGCCTTCGCAGACCGATTTGGGTAGACAAACGGGAGTTTTATTGTGAGGCGGGGAATTTTTGATTGTGGACACAAATAATAGCGCCTCTGGCTAGAGCCACACCCCGAAGGTAGGCTGCCGAACAGCAGCAGCCTTAAATTGTTCGCCATAAAGAGGAGATGTCACCAGGAGGCTGTTTCAGGGACTGGCAGGGGGGCGGGGGGAGGCTAGACGTATGGAAGCTGATTAGGGTAATATTTTGCAAAGCATGGGAATTTCGGTTTCAGACTCATATTGGTGTTTCCAGCTGGAGCCCCACCCCCAGGGCCTGGCTACTGATCTGCAACATCATTAATTGACTGCAGTGTAGAGGCACCCCCAGGTGGCTGTTTCGGGGGCTTACAGGGCGGGAGGTGTCCTGAAGTTGAATTGGTGATACAGCTAAAGAAGAGACCCTATTGAGAGGGTGAATTGTGGGATTCTGACATATAGGTCAGAGTTTGTGGATGTGACCTCCCCCATAGGGCTGACACCCAGCTGCAGGGATCCCTGAAGGCTGTGTTGCATTGCAGTGCTCACAGGCTCCCTATTAACCACATTTGAGGTTGCCAGGTCTGAGTCCCCTAAACCCTGGTGGCCCACACCCCAGAGACTCACACCACTTGAGTCTGCAATATCACAGACTTTCCATCCCTGAATCCATCACACCCTGAGGTCCATCTGAGGTCCATGAATGTCCTAGCTCTTGACATTTGCATTTTTCTTTTATTTTTCTTTTATTTTTTTATTGTCCTGATTACTAACATTGCATTATCTCCTAGTCTTTTCTCCCATCGTATCCCCCAAAGTCTTTTTATGTTCAGTTATTTAGGGTTTTTGTTGTTGTTGTTGTTGCTGTTGTGGTTGTTCTATATCTTTTTTTCTTTTCCTTACTTGTTCCCCTCCCCTTACCCACCCCCTTTTTCTTTCTGTTTTTCTTCTCTTTTTTTTTCTCTCTTGTCCCTCATTTACTTCTTATTTTATTTTATCTTAATTATACAATAGGTTCTGCAGGGAACACCTCACACTTGCTGGGTTCCCTCATCCTCCATTGCCTCATTTCTGTGTGAATTGATTTTGGCCACCTACACTAGCCCCTTTCCCCTACATCTTGATATCCTCCATCATCTACTGTCTCTCCTATATTCCACCTCCCTTTCGTTGATCCCCAAATTGACTAACTCTTAATTTCTAATACCTTTGTTTTGTTTTCTGTCTTTAATGCACTTTTGAAACTATTGCCTTTCTTTTCTCTTTCCCTCTCTCATGAAAACACTAGCTTTTTAATTCATACCATATTCCTCCCCTATTCAGTTGGCTACCTCATTATAGGTACTCTACTGACTGCTGTAACACTACACAACTTACATGAATCTAATATCCATCCTCCCAGATCTCATATTGTTGCTCTGTTAACATTTATTACCAATACTACTTTACACATTTTCCTTGCTTACACAATTGCCTTTCCCTGGCCCTAATACTTTCTTTCAAAGTGAACTCAGCCTGCAATAAGTAATTAGAATAAGAAGAACAAAGGGACAAAGAGAAGATATAACACTTACACAAAAACAACAGCTAATTAATCCCCAAGACTAGAAAAAGAAGCTAAGGAACTGATTAAATCTGTCAAGATAAAATGATCACCAGACAGCAACAAAAATCTACAAATCAAACCAGTAATCAGGAAAACATGGCTGAATCCAATGAACGAACTACAGACCAGGAAGGGGAGCAGAACATCGCACAAGAAATTAAAGATCCCAGAACATATATCACAGACAAATTTAAAGAAGTAAAGGAAGAGGTTAACAACATGAAGACAAGACTTGGAGAGGAAATTGCAGATGTACACGAAAAGATAACAGATATGATGGGAATGAACACCACAGTTCAAGAAATCAAAAATACACTCGCAGCAAATATCAGCAGACTAGAAGAGGCGGAGCAGAGAATTAGTGATGTGGAAGACAGTACATCAGAAATAAAACAGATAGTAGAATTGATCGATAAAAAGATAGAAAAAATCCAGCTAGGACTTAGGGACCTGAATGAAAATGCAAAACACACAAACATATGTATTATAGGCATCCCAGAAGGAGAAGAGAAGGGAAAGGGGTGAGAAGGAGTGTTGCTGGAAATAATGGCTGAAAACTTCCCAAATCTACTGAAAGAGACAGATGTACATATCCAAGAAGCACAACACACCCCAATCATCATAAACCCCAACAGGCTCACCCCAAGACATATACTTGACAAATTATCCAACGCTCAAGACAAAGAGAAAATTCTAAAAGCAGCAAGAGAAAAGAAAACCATCACATACAAGGGAAGCTCCATAAGATTAAGTGCTGATTTCTCATCTGAAACCATGGAGGCAAGAAGGCAGTGGTATGATATAGTCAAGGTACTAAAGGAAAAAAATTTCCAACCAAGAATACTCTATCCACCTAACTAGCATTCAAAAATGATGGAGAGTTCAAAATATTCACAGATAAACAGAAACTGAAAGAGAACGCCAACAAGAAACCTCCCCTTCAAGAAATTCAAAAGGGAGTTCTGCAGGAAGAAAGGAAAAAACAGGACAGGCAGAGTTGGAGGAGAGTGTAAGAAAAACAAAAAAGTCTAAAAGAGAAGGAAAAAAAAACACAAAATATGACAAACACAAGTCCAATCAAAATAGGGCTAACATAAATAATTCCTTAAAAGTAATAACACTGAATGTCAATGGATTAAACTCACCTATCAAAAGATTCAGACTGGGACATTGGATAAGGAAATATGACCCATCTATATGCTGTCTACAAGAGACACATCTTAGACCCAGAGAGTCATGGAGGATGAAAGGGAATGGTTGGAAAACAATCATACAAGCAAACAATAACCAAAAAAAGGCAAGAATAGCTATATTAATATCAGACAAAATACACTTTAAATGCGAAACAATTGTGAGACAAAGAAGGATACTGCATATTAGTGAAAGGGACAATCTATCAAGAAGATCAAACAATCATAAATATTTCTGCTCCTAACAAGGGCACCTCTAAATATGTGAGGCAAACGCTGGAAAAACTAAGTGAAAGAACAGATGCAGCTACAATTATAGTAAGGGATTTTAATACACCACTATCAACTCTGGACAGAACATCTCAAAAGAGAACATCTCAAAAGAGAATCACTAAAGAAACAAAATATTGGAACAGTATATTAGAAGAGCTGAATCTAATAGACATATACAGATAATTACACCCAAACAAGGCAGGATATACATTTTTCTCAAGTGCACATGGATCATTCTCCAAGATAGACCATATGCTAGGCCACAAAGAAAGGCTTAATGAATTCAGAAAGATCGAAATCATACAAAATAATCTTTGACCACAGTGGAGTGAAGCTTGAAATCTGTAAGGACAGAGGCCCAGAATTCACACCAAGATATGGAAATCAAACAGCACACTCTTAGGAAAAAAGTGCGTCAAAGAGGAAATCTCAAAAGAAATCAATGACTACCTTGAAACAAATGATAATGATAACACAACATACCAAAATTTATGGGATGCAGCAGTACTGAGAGGTAAATTTATAGCCATAAATTCATATACCAAAAAAGAAGAAAGAGCAAAAATTGAAGAACTAACTGCACTTTTGAAGGAAATAGAAAAACAACAATAAAGTAACCCAACGGAAGAAGGAAGGAAATAACAAAGATAAGAGCAGAACTAAATGAAATAGAAAATAAGAAAGCACTTGAAAAGATAAACAAGACCAAGAGCTGGTTTTTTGAGAAGATCAACAAAATTGACAAATCTTTAGCGAGACTAACAAAGAAAAAAAGAGAGAAGATGCAAATACAAAAAATAAGAAATGAGAAAAGAGATATCACCACTGACCCCACAGAAATAAAGACTATCATAAGAGGATACTTTGAAAAACTATATTCCAACAAAAATGACAATTCAGAGGAAATGGACAAATGCCTAGAAACACATAAGCAGCCTACATAGACAAAAGAAGAAATTGATGATCTCAACAAACCAATCACAAGTAAAGAGATAGAATCTGTCATTAAAAACCTCCCAACTAAGAAGAGCCCAGGGACAGATGGCTTCACAGGTGAATTCTACAAAATATTCCGGAAAGAACTAACACCAATCCTGCTGAAACTATTCCAAAAAAATAGAAACAGAAGGAACATTGCCTAACTCCTTTTATGATGCCAACATGACCCTAGTACCAAAGCCAAACAAAGACACCACAAGAAAGGAAACTTACAGAACAATTTTTTTAATGAACCTAGACGCAAAAATACTTAATAAAATACTTGCTTATCATATTCAACAACACATTAAATGAATTATACACCACGAACAAGTGGGATTCATTCCAGGTATGCAAGGATGGTTCAACATAAGAAAATCAAACAATGTAATACACCATATAAACAGATTGAAAGAAAAAAATCACATGATTATATCTATAGATGCAGAAAAAGCATTTGATGAAACATAGCACCCTTTCTTGATAAAAACACTCCAAAAGATCAGAATACAAGGAAATTTTTTGAACATGATAAAGAGTATATATGAAAAACCTACAGCCAACATCCTTTACAATGGAGAAATCCTAAAATCCTTCCCTCTAAAGTCAGGAGCAAGACAAGGATGGCCACTGTCTCCCCTTCTATTTAACATTGTCTTAGAAGTACTTGCTCGAGCACTGAGGCAAGAACCAGATATAAAAGGCATTCAAATTGGAAAGGAAGAAGTCAAAATTACATTATTTGCAGATAACTTGATTCTATACAAAGAAAACCCTGAGAGGTTTACAACAAAGCTTCTATAACTCATAAATGAGTTTACTAAAGTTGCAGGTTATAAGATCAATGTACAAAAACCAGTAGCATCTCTGTACACCAATAATTAGCAAGATCAGGAGGAAATCAAGAAACAAATGCCATTCACAATAGTAAATAAAAAAAATCAAATATTAGGAATAAATTTAACTAAAGATGTAAAAAATTATACACTGAGAACTATACAGGACTGTTCAAGGAAATCAAAGAAAACCTAAATAAATGGAAGAATATTCCCTGTTCATGGATAGGAAGACTAAATATTATTAAGATTTCTATCCCACCAAAACTGATCTACACATTCAATGCAATCCCAATAAAAATCAACACAGCCTCCTTTAAGGAACTAGAAAAACTAACTATGAAATTTATTTGGAAAGGAAAGAGGCCCCAAATAGCAAAAGACTTATTGAAAAAGAAACACGAAATTGGAGGAATCACACTACCTGACTTCAAAACATACTACAAAGCTACAGTAATGAAAAGAGCATGGTATTGGCATAAGGAGAGACACACAGACCCATGGAATCGAATTGAAAGTTCTGATATAGAACCTTATATATATAGCCATATAATATTTGATAAAGCCACCAAACCCTCTCACCTGGGAGAGAATGGCCTATTCAACAAATGGTCCCTGGAGAACTGGGTATCCATATGTAGAAGAATGAAAGAGGATTACCATCTCACACCTTATACAAAAATCACCTCAAGATGGATCAAAGACCTAAATATAAGAGCAAAGACCATAAAGACCTTGGAAAGCAATGTAGGGAAACATCTACAAGACCTTGTAATAGGAAATGGCTTCATGAACATCACACCAAAAGCACGAGCAGCAAAAGAACAAATAGATAAATGGGACTTCCTCAAAATTAAAGCCTTCTGCACCTCAAAGGAATCTGTCAAGAAAGTAAAACGGGAGCCTACACAATGGGAGAAAATATTTGGAAACCATATATCCGATAAGAGACTTATAACTTGCATATATAAAGAACTCCTATATCTTGAAAACAAAAAGATAAACAACCCATTTAAAAAATGGGAAAAAGATTTAAACAGACACTTCTCCAAAGAAGAAATACAAATGGCTAAAAAGCACATGAAATATGCTCCAAATCTTTAGCTATCAGGAAAATGCAAATCAAAACTACAATGAGATACCATCTTACTCCCATAAGATTGGCAGCTATGAAAAAAAACAGAAGAATACAAATGCTGGAGAGGATATGAAGAAATGGGAACACTCATCCACTGCTGGTGGGAATGCAGAAGGATCCAACCATTCTGGAGGAGTTTTGTGGTTTCTCAAAAAGCTAACCATAGAATTGCCATATGACCCAGCAATACCACTGCTGGGTATATACCCAGCAGAACTGAAAACAAGGACAAAAACCGATATATGCACACCAATGTTCATAGCAGCATTGTTCACTATCGCCAAAAGTTGGAATCAACCCAAATGCCCATCGACAGATGAGTAGATCAATAAAATGTAGTATATAGATACAATGGAATACTACTCAGCTTTAAGAACAAACACACTACAAACACATGTGATAACATGGATGAATCTTGAAAACCTTATGTTGAGTGAAGCAACCCAGGCATTGGAGGACAAATACTACATGACCTCAATGATATGAAATAAGCAAGTTGCCTCAAAAGCTAGAGACTGGAAGATAGGCTCACAGGAAACCAGGGGATAGAGGAAGGATATAAGCTGACATCTACATGGGTGAAATCTATGATAAGCTGGTGGTAAGTATGTGGACAGTATGTGGACAAGGAGGAGATAAAATGGGGGCATAGGGTTACTTTTGGGTGGGGCTTTGTGGGTTTGAGCGGGGCTAGGGATGGGCGGATGGGTAATATTGCCCAAGAAATTGGGGGGATGGAGGGGCAACATACCAACATAGGAGAGTGTCAGGTGTTGGTTGAAAGTAAAATGCTGAGAAAACCTTTTCAAACTATAATTAGGAAAGTTACCTGTTTAAGATACTCAAAGGGGATAATCTGACCCAGGACAGACTCCTAGGGAATATCTGAATGCTCATTTTGCCAGAGTGGGTTATACCATTGGGTAGAGACCTATATAATGAGAGTGAAGGTAGACCCACATCCTGGGGAGGACTAATGCCATCAAATAGAGGGAACTGTATCTCTCAAGAGAAAGGGTGGCTCCCAGGGCATTAGGGCAGTTGAGCAAGCCAAGCCCTCAACACTGCTGTAAGTATCTCTGAACATGGTTCCTCAATAAATGAAGATTGACTGTCACTGTGGGGCCCAAGGGGAGGGGGAAATAGATATTGAATAGATGGAACCAAAGTAAATGTGAGGTCAAAAGAAGTGTTTCACAAGAATTCACAAGGATGGATATAAAACATGTAATATTACACCAAAAACATATAGGGGACGACAGACTAATAATGTAAATTATAATGTAAAACATAGGATAACTAAAAAATTTAGAAAACTGTATAGCCTAAAGTATAAACCACAATGTAAACACAAATGTTACCTTGTTTGAAAGCTATTGCCTCAATATCTGTACATCAGTTTCAGTAAATATGATATGAATAAGTTAAAAGATTATCGCTGTGGAAGGGAAAAGGTTTTATAACGGATATATGGGAGTACCTATATTGTACATATGTGATCTAGGGCTCTTGTGAAGAGAAGCTCAATAATTAGGAAAATAGAAAAGAAAAAGATAGGATGTAGAATTTTTCCAAATCAATATGTATTCTATATCTAACTTTTAAACTCATCTCTATATTCCATTTTACTAGTAAGGGAAACTGACATTATATTGGGCTTCACTTTTCAGGAAGTTTCGGATCACAGAGTGGTTCAACAATGGCACGCGAGGAATACTGGTATGTGATATTATTGACAGGGGTTATATGGTTGACAGGGAGTTATACAGGGCATGTGTCCAGGGTGCATGGAAGTGTTTGGATATACTCATAGTGGAAACAGTTAAAAACAACAGCTGGGGGGGGTACTGGGTTCCTGGCCAGGGGGGCTCTGTCTTGATCCCTAGGGGAGCAGCGGCAGTCCCCCAGGTGCAACAGTAAGGATCAGGAGAGAATGAGGGTCCAAAAGTGACCCCCTGATACTAATAACTATGCTTGTGAGCCTATACACCTGAAATAAGAACAAGGCCTAGAGCAGCACTGTACCTAAGAGTTCCCTCCTGACAGCCTCCATGTTACTCAAATGTGGCCAGTCTCAAAGCCAAACTCAGCATGTAAATGCAATGCCTTCCCCCCAGTGTGGGACATGACACCCAGGTATGAGCCTCCCTGGCACCGAGGGATCATTACCAAGTATGAGCTGATGACATAACTAGAAAATGACCTTGATTTAAAAGTTCAATGTGGACCAGCAGAATATCCCTGTCTATATATATTAACAGGAGTTAAAAATGTTGTTTGACCTAAAGTAAGGGGGAAATGGAAAGGACAAATGATTTCATATGGCTATGAGTCTCTAAAAAAGAGCCTGGAGGTTGTCAGAAGGATTGCCCTTATGCACACCTGAGCAGAGTCTCAGAGATAGAAAAAGTACATACAACCCTAGGTATTGGTCCTTTTGAGGGCTAAAGAGACCCACAGGTTCTATGGTCATGGCAGATGGGGTTCACTGCCATGTCAGTTTGCCCTTCTTTGGAGCTGGTGTGTCTGTGTGATAGAGGTGGACTCAGATGGGATCTCTTTTCACAAGCCTTTCATGCTACTTTACTGGAATCGTAGTTCTTCCTAGGGTTTAAGATATACCTAGGGGATTTGAATCTCTGGACTGACAATATGATAGCCAGGCCCTCAGCCTCAACAGACTTCAAATCCTACACTCTGGTTTATTAGATTTAGTCCACTCAACCAACATGGAGTTGAAGAATGTCAACCACCACACCATGGAGCCTAGAGTACCTACAACTGAAAGCAGGAGGATTGCATCTAGTATCCATGTGGAATCTAAGCCCCCTCTTGACAAAGATGTGGAATGGACACAACCAAGCCAAGGTCCACAAGAAGGAGGAATACAGTAATGATTAGAGTGGACTTAATGATATTCTATTCACAAACTATTGTGGTTAATAATCGAGAATATGTGGCATTGGTGTGGAAAAAGTGGTCATGGTGGCTGCTGGGGGTGGGGAATGGGAGGAAGAGATGATATGTGGAGGCATTTTCGGGACTTGGAGTTGTCCTGAGTGGTGCTGCAGGGAAAATTGCCAGATATTGTATGTCCTCCCATGGCCCACTGGATGGAACGTGGGAGAGTGTGGGCTATGGTGTGGACCACAGGCCATGGGGGGCAGCGATGCCCAGAGATGTACTCACCAGATGCAATGGATGTGTCATGATGATGGGGGAGGGTGTTACTGTGGGGAGAGTGGTGGGGTGGGGGTGGTGGGGGTGAATGGGGACCTCATATTTTTTTAATGTAATTTTTAAAAATAAATAAATAATTTTAATAAAAAAATGAATAAATTGAGTAGAATTTGGAAAAAGAAAAAAGAATGAAGTTTATTTAAAACTGAGTAGCTTGAAAGCTCAGGACACCACCAAATACTATTATGCAGAGACACAGATAGGGGAAATCACTGTGAGTCTACATGCAAATCTCTCCTGCAAGGCACAGGTGTTGGCTGGACTGAGGGGAAGCTCTTGACAACCAAGGAGCAATCAGTGTTCAACTGTAGGCACAAGTTCAAATGGAGGGGTTGAAATTTCCTTTCCTCGCATTAGGTTCCGTCTTCTTGCTTCTCAAAAAGAGGACACTGCATCTTTTCTTTTTTAATTAACTTTTTAAAAAGATATTTAAATCTTACAAAATGTTACATTAAAAATATAAGAGGTTCCAATATATCCCACTTCCCACCCACAAACACCACTACCATACTGACATCATTTATCATTAGTGTGGTACATTCATTGCAGTTGACGAGCACATTTTGGAACACTGCTACACAGCATGGATTATAATTTATGTTGTAATTTGCACTCTCTCCCAGTCCATTCAGTGATTTATGGCAGGATACATAATGTCCTGCATCTGTCTCTGCAATGTCATTGAGGACAACTCCAAATCCCAAAAGACCACAATATCACACCCCCTTTTCTCTCTCCCTGCCATCAGTAACATCTGTGGCCACTGTCTCTACATCAGTGATAAAATTTCCTCCAATCCTAGAGTCACAATAATTGTATAGTACATTACCAGCAAGTCCACTCTAATCCATATTTTATTCCTCCATCCTGAGGACCTGGGGATAGCAATGTCCATTCCATCTCTAAATTGAGAGGGGGCTTAGATCCCACATGGTTGATGGATGGAATTCTCCTGCTTGAAGCTATAGATTCTTTTGGTTCCGTGGTGTGGAGGTTGACCATCCTCTCCTCCCTGTTAGCTGGCCTGGGAAAGTCCAATGAACTGAAGAATATATTCTGCAAAACTGCTGAGGCTCTGGAACCAGCTGGCACATAGACAGTCCAGTGGCAGTCTCCTGAGCATGCAACAACACCAGAACCAACCACAGATTCCATAAAAGTGACGGAAAAGGCATGCATAGAGAGGCCTCATCTGAGTACAACTCTCTCACACTCAGGAGCACAAATCCCAAAGTAGAGTCCACTGGCAAGGCACTGACATCCAGAGCCATCTCTCATAACAGTAGGACCTGGGTGTCTCCATAGCCTTCAGGAACACCCCTACGTGGGATTGCATCCTACTTTGACTCTCTCTGAAATCCTGCTGAGACATGTGTCAGCAAGACCCTTCTGATGGCCTCCCAATGCATTTTGAAGTCTCTTAGCCATATAAACTCATTTGTCTTTACCATTTTTCTCTTTTATTCATGGTCTTTTTCTAGTTTCATCACCAACTGGTGCTTGGTAGCAATCCCTTATTTTAAGTAAGGCTCATCCCCGGAAGTCATGGCCCATTCTAGGGGTAAGATAATGCATTTAACATGCTGAGTTTAGCTTAGAGAGTGGCCACATTAGAGCAACATGGAGGCTCTCAGGAGGTAACTCTTAGGCACTCTGCAGCTCTAGGCCAAGTTGAAATTTCAAGCACACAGGCTCATAAACATAGTCATCAATATCAAGTACCCATCATTGGACCATCCTTCTTCACTGGTCTTTGCCCTTGTACTTGGGGGATTGTTGTCACTCCACTAGTAAGTGCAAGGGTTTCCCAGAATGGGAATTCAGCACTCCCTCAATTGTTGTATGAAACTCTACCCCCATGATAATACCCAACGGACATACAAACATATCTATATAACATATTGCATGCCATGGAGAACTCCCTTCTACCCATGCATCCCCCATCAACAACTCCCCACATCAGTACTCCTCCCCTGTCATAGTTGTGCTCCTCTGTGATCCAAAACTTCTTCAAAAATGAAGTCTAATATATCGCAAAATTTAATTAATAGGAAAATGAAATAGTAACGATATGTTTAAATATAAGAAGTAGAATGCATAAGAATTTAGAAAAACTAAAATACAGTAAAAAATAAATTGGGGTAGGGAAGTGGATTTGGCTCAACTAATAGAGTGTCTGCCTACCATATGGGAGGTCCAGGGTTCAAACCCAGGGCCTCCTGACCTGTGTGGTGAGCTGGCTGACACACAGTCCTGATGTATGCAAGGAGTGCCAGGCCACACAGGAGTGTTCCCCATGTAGGGGAACCACACGTGCAAGGAGTGTGCCCCTCAAGGAGAGCCTCACCATGTGAAAAAGAGCACAGCCTGCCCAGGAGTGGCACCACACACATGGAGAGCTGATGCAACAAAATGGCACAACAAAAAAAAAGAGACACAGATTCCCAGTGCTTCTGACAAAAATGCAAGCAGACAAAGAAGAGCACACAGTGAATGGACAAAGACAGCAGACAACAGGGGGTGGGGATGGGGAGAGAAAGAAGAGAAATAAATAAATAATAAAGCTTTTAAATAAATAAATTGGGGTATTAAAATGAAAAAAATCGTTAATTTTTTTTGACATTTTGCCTTTCTTCACTGTAATAGGTTTTGTCCTGTATGTACAGTGGCAAGACAATTCCTTCCATTTCTTCCTTAATGTCTACATCCTTCGTTTTTATTTTTTTATATTTTTTATTATGTCTTCAAAAAAGTTTTAGTTCACAGAAATGTCACATAGAATAGAGGGAACTCCTATATACTCAACATCAAATAATTTCCCCCTTCCCAAACAGTGATCTTTTTACATGTGGATGTTAAATTTACTGCAACTGATAAACAGATATTGAAACATAACTAATAACTGTGGTTCCATTATGGGTTACATTATGCATTACATTTTAGACTGTACATTTTTATAAAATTTTTTATTACCTTAAGGTTTGCATTATGGTTTACATTTTAGACTATATGCTTTTATAAATTTTTGGCGATATTTAATATGACCTATATCCATCATTGCAGGATCATACAGAACTCATACATTGCCCCCAGTTACTGCCTCTTTCAACTATTGTATTCCTTTCTCTCACTCCCCTCATGGAACACAGTGACAACCAAACTTCAGTGCTTGAAGGACAAGATTCATAGATACTTGCAACAATACTGAGGGCTTGACAAACTAGTCAATCCTCCCCCATTTGGAGCCAACCATACTCTCAAGAGTCTATGATTAGGGGTAGGGAAGTGGATTCACAACACACTGATTAGATGATCACTCATACCCTTACTAAAGGCTTGTGCCAAGTGCACCCTGTGCCAGATGCCCCCCACAAAATACCTTAAACCAGTAACCCTTCCTCATATTTTCTAAAGAGTTTTCTCAACATTATAGTCTCAATCTCATACCTGACAATATCACATGTTCACTTGTTCCCCCCCCCAACCATCCCACCAATTCCTTGGTCCATCTGATCCATCACCCACCTCAGGCCCACCTCAAGCCTGCAAAGCCCAACCCAATAGTATACCTATGACCCCTTCTTATCCCTTCAGTGCATAACTACTTACCTCCACTTTATCATATTTTTGCCCATGTGGGCTTTGGCACTCAACCTTCCTCTCCCCCTCTATTTCCTGTAAGCCTACCTTTCAGTCTCTAGCTGTCTGATACAGCTTGATTTGCTTAATACTTATTTTAGATGTAGTGTTGTATTTGTCCTTCAATGTCTGGGTTGCTTTACTCATCAAGATTCATCCATGTTATTCCATGTGTTAATACTATATTCCTTCTTACGGCTGCATAGTATTTTGTTGTATGTATATACCTTATTTTGCTTATCCATTCATCTCTTGATTTGCATTTGGATTGACTCCAACTTCTGGCAATAGTGAATAATGCTGCTATGAGTATTAGTTGCATATATCACTTCATGTCCTTGTTTTCCATTCTTCTGTGTATATACCCAGCAGTGGAATTGCTGGGTCATAAGGCAAATCTATAGGTCTTTTTCAAGGAACTGCCAAACTGTCCTCCATAATGACTGGATCCTTCTACATTCCCACCAGCTGTGGATGAGGTTTCCCATTCCTCCACATTCTCTTCAACACTTGTAGTCTTCTGTTTTTTAATGGTCACCAGTCTAATGGGTGTAAGATGGTGTCTCATTGTAGTTTTCATTTGCATTTCCCTAATAGCAAATGATGTTAAGCATTTTTTCGTACACTTTTTAGTCATTTGCATTTATTCTTTGGAGAAACACCGGTTCAACTAGCTTGCTGATTTTTTAAATGGTTTGTCTTTTTATTTTTGAGTTACAGTATTTATATATGCTGGATATTATGCTTCTGTCAGATTTAGGTATACCAAACATTTTCTCACATTGGATAGGCTGTCTTTTCACTTTCTTTTAAACTCCTTTGAGGTGCAAAAGACTTTGAGGAGGCCCATTTATCTATTTTTCCTTTTGCTGCTCATGCTTTGGGTGTGAAGTTCATGAAGCCATTTCTTATTACAGGGGTTTGTAGATGCTTCCTTACATTGTTTTCCAAGGATTTTATAGTCTTGGCTCCTCTACTGAGATCTTTGATCTATCTTAAGTTGATTATTCTATAAGGTGTGAGGATGGGATCCCTCTTTCATTCCTGTGGATATGGATATCCAGTTCTCCAAGCACCATTTGTTGAAGAGGGCTTCTTTCCCACTTGAGGGTTTTGGTGGCATTCATTGCCAAGAATTAGATGACTGAATATATGAGAATCTATATCAGAACTCTCCATTCGGGCCCATTGGTCATTATGTGTATTTTCTTGTGACAATACCATACCTTTTTTTTATAGCTTTCTAGTATGAGTCAGGTAGTGTGATGAGTTCAATTTCATTTTTCTTTTTCTGTATGTCTTTGGCTATTTGGGGCCTCTTTCCTTTCAAAATAAATTTCAGAGTCAGATTTTTTCCGTTCATTAAAAAATGCTGTGTTGATATTTATTGGAATTGCATTAACTCTGTAGATCAGTTTGGGTTGGACAGACATCTTAATATTTAGTCTTCCTATCCATGAACAGGGAATATTCATCCATTTATTTAAGTCCACTTTGATTACATTAACAGTATTGTGTATATTTCTGTGTATTAGTCTTTCACATCCTTAGTTAAATTTATTCCTATATATTAGATTTTTAATTTACTATTGTAAATAATATTTTTCTTGATTTCCTCCTCACAGTGCTCA
This sequence comes from Dasypus novemcinctus, assembly GCF_030445035.2. Classification (NCBI taxonomy): domain Eukaryota; kingdom Metazoa; phylum Chordata; class Mammalia; order Cingulata; family Dasypodidae; genus Dasypus; species Dasypus novemcinctus. The sequence goes on along the minus strand of NC_080691.1, from coordinate 54,717,375 downwards.
TTATTTGTATACAGAAATGCTACTGAATTTTGTGCATTAATCTTATAACCTGTGACTTTACAGAACTCATTTATAAGTTCTAGAAGCTTTGTTGTAGATTTCTCAGGGCTTTCTATATATATAGGATCATGTCATCTACAAATAGTGAAATTTTCACTTCTTCCTTTCCAATTTGGATTCATTTTATATCTATTTCTTGCCTCAGTGCTTGAGCAAGTACATCTAATGCAATGGTAAATAGGAGGAGTGATAGTGTGCTTCCTTCTGTTGTTCCTGATTCTAGAAAAATTTTAGGATTTCACCATTGGAAATGATGTAAGCTGTGGGTTTATATATATATATATATATATCCTTTATTGTGTTTGGAAAGTTTCCTTCTATTCCTATACTTTGCAGTGTTTTTATGAGGAAAAAGTGCTGTATTTTGTCAAATGCTTTTTCTACATCTGTAGATATGATCATGTGATTTTTTATATTTGATTTGTTCATGTGGTGTATTATATTGTTCATGTGGTGTATTATATTGTTTGATTTTCATCCCTTGCATACCAGGGATGAAATCCACTTGGCCATTGTGTATAATTCATTTGATATGTTTTTGAATATGATTAGCAAATATTTTGTTGAGGATTGTAGCATCTAGGTTCATTAAAAATATTGGTCTGTAATTTTCCTTTCTTGGGGTGTCTTTGTTTGGCTTTGGTATTAAGGTAATGTTGGCGTCATAGAATGAGTTAGGCAATGTTTCTCCTATTTTGATTTTTTGGAAGATTTTCAGCAAGATTGGTGTTAGTTCTTTCTGGAAAGTTTGGTAGAACTCACCTGTGAAGCTGTCTGACTTGGAGCTCTTCTTAGTTGGAAGGATTTAATGACAGATTCTTTCTCTTTAATTGAGAATGGTTTGTTGAGATCATCAGTTTCAACATTTTTCAATGTAGGTTGCTTATATGTTTCTAGGAATTTGTCTATTTCCTCTAAATTGTCCTTCTTGTTGGCATATAATTTTTGAAAGTATCCTCTTATGATACCGTTTATTTCTGTGGGGTCAGTGGTGGTATCCACTATCTCATTTCTTATTTTGTATATTTGCACATTCTCTCCTTTTTTCTTTGTTAGTCTAGTTAAGGGTTTATCAATTTTATTGATCATCCCAAAGAACCAGTTCTTTGTTTTAATTTTTCTAGTGCTTTCTTATTTTCTATTTCATTTAGTTCTGCTCTGATCTTTGTTATTTCTTCCTTTCTTCTACCATTGGGATTTGTTGATTTTTTACTGATTCCTCCATGTGTGCAGGTATGTCTTTGATTTTAGCTCTTTCTTCTCTTTTGATGTATGAATTTACAGCTATGAATTTCCATATCAGTACAGCTTTTGCTGCATCCATAAAGTTTTTATATGCTGTGTTGTCACTTTCATTAGTTTCAAGGTGGTTACTGATTTCTTTTGAGATTTCCTCCTTGATCCACATTTTGTCTAAGAGTGTGTTGCTTAACTTCCATGTCTTTGTGCCTAATCTGGTTCTCTAACCCTTGCAGATTTCCATCTTCATGCCATTGTGGTCAGAGAAAATTTTTATAAGATTTCAATGTTTCTGAATTCATTAAGACTTTCTCTGTGGCCTAGCATGTGGTCTTTCTTGGAGAATGATCCATGTGCACTTGAGAAGAAAATATATCCTACTGTTTGGGTGTAACATTCTGTATATGTCTATTAGGTCCAGATCCTCTAATATATTATTCAAAGTTTTGTTTCCTTACTGATTCTCAGTTAAGATGTTCTGTCTAATTGTGATAATGGTATACCAAAGTCCCCCACAATAATTAAAGAGGCATCTATTCCTCCACTTAGGTTTTCCAGTGTTTGCCTCATGTATTTGGAAGTGTTCTGGTTAGGTGCACAAATGTTTATGATCTTTCTTCTTGAAATATGACCAATTTTAGTAATATGTAGTGTACATCTTTGTCTATCACAATAGTTTTGCATTTAATGTCTATTTGTCTGATATCAGTATAGCTACTCCTGCTCTTTTGGGGTATTGTTTGCTAGTAAGATTGTTTTCCAGCCTTTTACTTTCAACCTCCTTGAATTCCTGGGTCTAAGGTGGGTTTCTTATAGACAGCATATAGATGGGTCATATTTCCCCATCCATTCTACCAGTCTTTGTCTCTTGATAGGTGAGTTTAATCCATTGACATTCAGTATTATTCTACTCAAGGAATTACTTCCATTAGCCATATATTTTGGATTTGTGTATGTCATATGTTATTTTTATTTCTCCTTTTACTTGCTCCTACACTTTCCTCCAATGCTGTCTCTCCTGTTTTGTTTTGTTTTTTTTCCCTTTCCCCCTGCAGAATTCCCTTTAGTATTTATTGAAGGGAAGGTTTCTTATTGGCATACTCTCTTAGTTTCTGTTTTTTTCCATGACTATTTTGAAGTCTCTGTCCTTTTTGAATGCCAACTTTGCTGGATAGAGCATTCTTGGCTGGAGTTTTTTTTTCTTTTATTACCTTGGCTATGTCATACCACTGCTTTCTTGCCTCCATGGTTTCAGATGACAAATCATCACTTAATCATTTTGAGATTCCCTTGTATATGGTAGTTCTCTTTTCTCTTGCTGCCTTCAGTATTTTCTCTTTTACTTTAGCACCGGATAATTTGACAAGTATATGTCTTGGGATAGACTTATTGGGATTTATACTGTTTAGGGTATGTTTTACTTCCTGGACATGTACATCCATCACCTTCAATAGGTTTGAGAAGTTTTTAGCCATATTTCCCCCAAGAACTCTTCTGTCCCCTTTCCCTTCTCTTCTCCTTCTTGGGTGCCTATAATGCACATATTTTCATATTTTGTGTTGTCTTTTAAATCTCTAAATCCCTGCTGAATTTCTTCTATCTTTTTATCTATCAGTTCTACTGTTTGACTTCAGATGTATTGTCTATGACATCACTAATTTTTTCCTCTGTCTCTTCAAAGATGATCTTATTTGTGAGTGGTTTTTGATTTCTTGGATTGTGCCATTTATCACCCTCATAAATGTATTAGTCAGTCAAAGGGGTGTTGATGCAAAATACCAGAAATTGGTTGGTTTTATAAAGGTTATTTATTTGGGATAGGAGCTTACAGATATCAGGTCATAAGCATAAGTAACTTCCCTCACCAAAGTCCATTTTCACATGTTGGAGCAAGATGGCTGCCAATATCTGTAAGGGTTCTGGCTTCCTGGGTTCCTTTCTTCCCTGGGCTTTCTTCTTCTTGAACTCAGGGCTCCTCTCTTCTTAGGGCTTGCTTCTATTTCCTCTGTGAGCTTTTTCTTGGAGCTCCACCTTAAGGCTTCAGGTTAAAACTTCAACATCAAAACTCAAACATCAAAAACGCTCAACTCTGTTTTTTTCCATGTCTTTTAACTGTGAGTCCCCAACCACCAAGGGGTGGGGACTCAATGCTCTAATGATGTGGCACAATCAAAGAAATAATCATAACTTAATCATACCCAGGTACAAACCAGATTACAAATATGATCCAATATCTATTTTTGGAACTCATAACCATTTCAAACTGCAACAATAACCATTAACTTTTTGCATGTTTACAATTTCTTCAGTATTCTTCCAAGCATTTGCTTAATATCCTTAATATATTTTTTCACTTAATTATGTTGGTTCATTATATTTGTTTGGAGAGCTTTGATTAGTTATTCGAAGTTCTGCTACTCTTCCTGGGTTTTAATTTGTTCATTGGATTGGGCCATGTGGACCTGATTATTGGTATGGTTTGTAATTTTTTTGCTGTCTAGTCAGCATTTTTTCTTCATGGGTTTGTTCAGTTTTTAGCTTCTCCATCGAGTCTCAGGTTTTGTTTAGGTGCTGGGTTTTTTTTTTGTGTGTGTTAAGTTTACTCTTTGACATGTTGATATTCTTATTTTATTTCCTTGTTGTCTAAGCTCCCTTGAAGGAAAAAGATTAGGACCAGGGAAAGCAAAAGTGGTAATAGAAGAAAATATATATTAGTAGTATTGATATTAAATGTTAGCAGAAGAAAACATATAAGACTTAGTAGAATGAATATTAAACTCATGTAAACTGTGTAGAGTTACAGGAATAAAAAAGTGGAGTACTTACAATGAGATGGGAAACTGAATATGGAGAAGATTATAATATGAATTAAAAGGTCAGCATGATCAGGAGAGAGGGAAAGAGTAAAGAAAAGTCAATAACATAAAGAGTTAATAAAATGTAGAAAAGAGAATAGAAATGTTAGAAATAAAAAGCCAGAAAATTTGAGGGCCAAAAAAAAGGAAGTGGAATGTAAGAGCAACAACAGAAGGCATAAGGTGGACAATAGATAGAAAGATTTAGGAAGCAAAGGAGATAGTGTTGGTAATTGAAATCAGTACACACAGAAAAGTGGAAATCAAAGATGAGGAAGTACAGGAAACGGAGAAACATGCCAGTAGCACCTAATAGAAAAAATGGGGGAAAGAAAGAGAATAAAAGGGGGATAAAGAGGAAGGAAAGACAAGAAAAAATAAAACAGTCAAGTCCTCAAGGCAAGCAGTCAATGAAATATTTAAAAAACCACACTCCCATCTTACACTCTGTGGAGGTTGTCAGGTTGCTGGTGTTTATCAATCAATTATCCTGCAGCTTTTCACTGCAGATTGTGGAGTTTTAGTGAGTAAACTAAGTTGAATTACATAACAAAAGTAATATAAGAGACCCAAGGGAAGCTAATACAAGGATAAATGTCTATGTTCTCCCTGTCTCAAAGTTTCAGTTAGATCTTTCATATCCCAGTGGGTCACTACTCTAAGAGGAGTCAGAAACTGAGCCAGAGACCTTGCACATTCAGCACCAAACTTCCTCTGAGCCAAACCCTCCTTCTGGGTCAACTTGCTCCTCAAAACAAGTTCCCTTCCCAGTTCATGATTAACTCTTTGCAATTGAATAGACTGATTCAGAATCTGTCTTTCCCCCTGTGATGTTTAGGCTATAGTGGCAACTTGGCCAGGTAATTGTGCCCAGTTGTTTGGTCAAGCAAGCACTGGGCTAACTGTAATACCAGGGCATGTATGGTCTTTAGTCACCATTTACTTTATTGCAGTGATAAATCATAGTTAGCTGGTTGTAATTACATCAGTCAGGCAGATTGCCATCAGCAATGAGTGATGCTTAACCCAATCAGTTGAAACCCTTAAAAGGGGAAGTGATTCCAGCATTGAGAGAGAATTTCCCACCTCATCGTTGGACAGCCAAAATCTTCTGGAACTCATCAAGAATTTTCACTGGACTTTCATTGGACCTCCTGGTTGCAGCCTGCCTGCAGAACCTGGACTTCTGCATCCCCACAGCTGTGTGAAAGACTCTGATAAATCTCTTACTATTGACAGATATCTGTTGTTGATTCTTTTTCTCTAGGTAACTCTAACTAATATATCCTCTTTCTTCATTCCTCACTTCCCTCTCTCCCAGTGCAGCATGAAGCCTGTGTGAGAGCTCCTCTCTGAGATTCAAATGGGACCCTGGTGAAACAACTCACCACAGAAAACAATGACTTTCCATCTTTTTGAGAGAGAGCACCCACCCCTTGTTGGGAATCCTAAATATGCTCTTGGAAGCCTACCAATTACTTCCTACTGACCCCCTTCCTTAGGTGTGTTGTATAGGACTAGTTAAGTGACTGAAACAACCTTCTCCCAGACCAGTTTTCCCTATCTCAGGGTATTTAGTTAAATCAGGCTGCCTAAGCAGATTTGTCTGTCACCTTCTCCTTGTTTCCCCTTAAGCCAGCTGGTATGTTCCTCAAAACCCAAATAGGATGTCCAGACTATTGAACCTGCACTCATTGGACCTCTCTGCACTCTTCACTGGAATCCTCCCACTCCCCTAGTTTGTACAGACTGGCAGGATTCAGGGAACATCAGGGTTTGTGGTTTGGGAAACACCAGGTTTGAGGATGGGATTTGGGGAATTCCACCATGTAACTGGTGGGGTTCAGGGAATGCCACAGCTACCTACCTTAAGGGAGGGGCTTAGCTTTCCCACAGCTCCAGACACACATGCCAGAAACCCAGTTTTAATTTGAGCAATCACTCTTTTTGTTGCTCTATCTCAAGATCAATGTCCAGAAGCCTAATGCTTTGTAGGTTCCCAAAACTGATTACTCAGACAGGATTTTGTCCCGAGTCAGCTGTTTTTTGTAGGAGAGATAATGTGAATGAACTTACTCTGACACAATCTTGCCCTACCTCCCCCTGTATCTTTTCTAATCAGTGCTATGATGTACCTAAGATTTAAACTCAGAACAGTATTTTCATGTTACTAAATATATGTTTAAATACATACATACATATGCATTGTATAAAATTTTACCTAAAATGTGGGCATTAGTCCCATCTTATGAATAAGGCTGTAAATGTGAACAAAACTTGCACTGATCATTTCTGGGAAGGTATTTCCTTTAACTTAACTCAAATTTCCATCCCCACCTTCCATCATGTAGAGTCCAAATGTCTTCAACTGGAAAGAGAAGGAATTGGAAAACCTGTTCCTCCCTAGAAGAAGCATCCAAGTCCCTTATTTTGTACTCTCCATCTCAAATGGTATCAAAGACCAGCCCCCTGCACTTAGATTATAACCCTTATAAATGGCTGTTCTATTGCATAATATGCCATCATTGTGTTATTCACACAACTTTCCAATATATAGTATTGTATAAGATAAAAAGAGCAGGTTTATAATGTGGTATTTTTAAATCTAAATACCATTCTTGACACCATTTATATACAATTAATGCCTTTCTTTCAATTTTGTCATGTCTGTACCAATCATTTGTCACATATTCTTTTTGCCTAACATTATCAACTCTTCTCTATAAATATAACATTAGGCTCTCTCGAATAGTTTTCTGTGAAGCAGGTAAGGTCATCAGAAAGAACCTGTATCCTCTCCACAAATCCACAGGCCTCTGACGCCAGAGCTTACCTGAGAGTCATGGTGGAAAGGAATGACCTAATCAAAAGTGTGCTTGACCTCATGTTCAAGCACATTCTAGGAAGAAGAGAATGACTGCAAGTGCCTCCGCCCTACTCTGCATCTCCTTGTGGGAACAGTTTTCTCATCAGTGTTGTTTGTGTTAAAGAAAATGAATTTCCAGTTTTGCAAGCAAGAACATGCCTATAGGATCCAGTGCAGGGACCGGGACACCCTTTCAGGACATGTCAATCTCCTGAAGCCTATGTGACTTGTTCTCTATTGTACTCTCTGAATCCAAGTTTTGTGGGTAGATGTTGGGATATGAGCAGGATGGACAGTGATGGGACTGCCATCCAAATGTCTCTGTCCCTCCTTATTAGGCAGTACTTGGCTTGTCATGTGTTATTGCCCCTCCCTGGTATAGATATTGCTGACAAGGCTGCACTGTCTTTAGTTGCCTATTTCAGAGAACTTTATCTGTGGGTTAAACCTTTAATCACTCAGTGAATTTGGTAGGCTTCTGGACATACATTCCATGATGAAATTTGTCTCCTTCCACTTTCTACTGGATCCCATCAGTGCCCATAAGAAGTTGGTTTCATTTGCTTTTCTCATGCTGAATAATTGCTTTGTTCTGAAGTCAAACTAAGGAGGTGTTTGTAGGTACATTTCTACAATAATTGCTGTCAACCTCCCATAAATACCACTGGGGAATAATCTATTTCTTTTGTTTTATTCTGAATAACTTTTTGGATATAGCCCAAATGAGGTACTCTCTAGCAACTTTATTACACTCAGAATTTAGAATCTTGTTGACAATTACTTGTTTAATCTTCTTACTCACTTAAATGTGAGCTGGCAGTAATGGCAACCACCAGGATTTATTTTGGGTTCTATTTCTCTCTCTCTCTCCCTTTTTTAAAATATTTATTTATTTTTTTATTTCTCTCCCCTTTCCTCCCCCACCTGGTTTGTCTGTTTTTTGTGTCTATTTGCTGTATCTTCTTTGTCTGCTTCTGTTGTTGTCAGTGGCATGGGAATCTGTGTTTCTTTTTGTTGCATCATCTTGTTGTATCAGCTCTCTGTGTGGGTGGTACCATTCCTGGGCAGGCTGCACTTTCTCTCATGCTGGGCTGCTCTACTTACAGTGCGCACTTCTTGCATGTGGGGGTCCCCTATGTGGGGGACACCCCTGTGTGGCACAGCATTCCTTGTGCGCATCAGCACTGGGCATGGGACAGCTCCACACAGGTCAAGGAGGCCTGGGGTTTGAACTGCAGACCTCCCATATGGTAGACGGATGCCCTAACCACTGGTCCAAGTCCGCTGCCATATTTTTCTTTTTCAGCACTTCTCTGTCTTGAAATTTTAGGATTTTTCTTATCTCTCTGACATCAGGTTTTTGCATGTTGAGGAGATTTTGATCATTTGAAGTTTCCAGAGCTCTTATTTTATTGTTCTTGTGAGAGAAAGAGCAAGATTATTTTCAGCTATCTACCTGTCCACAAATGTACTAAATTTCATTGTAATACTCATAAATTGAAAACAACAAATTAACAGTCGACAGGTTGAAAGGTAAACAGATTTAGGCACATGGATATACTGAAACAGAACTTAGTGTGAAAATCAATAGATAGTTGATACATAATAACATAATAATGGATTATTATAATCATGATGAGTGAAAGAATCTAAACAAGTAAACCTACAGAAGAGGCGTTTCACCCCAGGAAGAGCAGAACATCAACAGACCTCACCCTGACCCAGACACTTTTTCAGAGGTTAAGTCTAGAATGAGTGGCTCAGGAACTAGTATTTCCTTCTTCTGCTCATTCCACTCACAAAGTTGAGGCACAATCTTGGGTGTGGTCCCCTGAGGATATCCCTTTTGGACTCATGAGGCTGAATCAAAGCAAGGAGCGGCAAACCTAGAAGACTACAATCTGTTCCCCTTATTTATCACATACTCAATTCCTAGAGTGGGGATTTCTCTCAGAGTGAGCTTTCATTTCTCCAGTACCATGTTTCAAATTATGATAAAAGATCTTTGTTGAATTCATTTGAACAGAGTTGGGAGCAGTTTAAAACTCAGATTTTACTAAAAAACTGTGGGTATTTTGATGAAGGGAATTGAAAGGAGAATGGTGGACATAGTGAAAACACAGACTAGATAGTTTATGAGTGGGAAATGGAGAATAAGACAGCTGAGCAGAGACCTATTGGGTTAGAGAAAACACCAAACACGACCTCATAACTAACTTTAGAAGTGTCCAAACTTAGCTTAGATTGTACTGTAGAAATATTTGGACTTCATGGTATAGGAGCAACAAGTACAACAATTGGCCAACAAATACTTATATAAACCAGGGAGAAATAATCATGGGAAGATTTGAAGTATAGCTTCCATGTCATGAGAATAAACAAATAACCAAACCAATTCATATGGGAATAACCAACTCTGTTCCTCTCTGAGGAAACTGTCAGAGACAACACAGCAGGGATACTTCACTGAATTATTTCACCATGTCACTATACAACTAGAGAGGCAAAAAACAAGCCCTGTGGGTAAAGGTAGCTGTATCTGGATTTGCTACATTATATTAAACAATTAGAATTTATGATATATACAAAGGTGAATAAATATACAATGTGTACACTGGAGAAAGACATGTAACTTAAACTGCTTGGGGAAAGGTCAAATGTCATATTTTAGAAATTAATATTTTAAATAGTCATTATAAATGTTTTCACAAAAGAAAGCTTGATAAAAGAATTAAAGGGAGACATACAAGTATCATTGTACCAAATAGTTAATATCAATAAAGAATAGGCATTTTAAAAAATAATCAAATGGAAATTCTGGAGATGAAAAGAATAATAAATGGGTCTTTAGTAAAAAACCTCTAGACATTTTCAACTGTATATGCAAAATGGAAGAATTATTAAAATTATTAGAAATACTAATGAGAGGGTGGAATTCCTACAAAAATAACAGAAATAGCAATGATAGAAAGGAACACTTCTAATAATCATATGCTAAAAGATGAGAAAACTTAGATGCAATGGGAAAATCCCTATATTCCTAGGAATACACAATATAATAATACTGTTTCCATTAAAGAGAAATATAACAAATGAAGTGATTTATAAGTAACCATAGCAACCCTTGAAGAAAATTCAAGGTGATTATAGTTTCATAGATATATTTTACCTATCATTTATTGAGTAACTAATTATGATTCTTCCCAATTTGTGATATCAGTCTCTCTTCTGAATATAGTGCCAATAAACTCAAGAAAATACTAGACAGAAAAATTCAGTAACACAGAGAAATAATGGCATGTCTTAAACAAATGACATTTTCCCCCAAGGGATGACAGATTTATTTTTTGTGTTTTAATCTATTAATATAATACATTCAATCAATAGAGAAAAAAAAACTGTATGATCATCTCATTATACAAGGAAAAATCCCCTTAAAATCCAGTATCTTCTTTGGTAAGAAATCTCAATGAGCAAGGAATAGAAGAAATATTCTGAGAACATTAAATGGCATTCACAAAAAAATGAACTGTTACCATCATTTGCTAAAAGATTATATGGGTTTTCCCATAGATCTGCAAGAAAAAGATGTCTGTCATGGCTACTTATATTCAACATTGTATTAAACATTATAGCCAGTGCAATTAGGCAATAAAATAATTTTTTATCATCTTGTTTTGAAATTTATATAATAAAATATAGAGAAAATTCTCAGGAATACACAACAATGTAAATTAATATGAGAGTTCAGCAAGTTTGTAGGGGACAAGATCAATATACAAAAGTCAGTGTAATTTCTATAAACTGGCACTTATCACTCCCCAAATAAAATTAAAACAATTTTCTTCAAAATAACATTAAAGAATAAAATTTCAAAAATGCTTAAGAATAATTTTTTACATATGGATATCCAGTTCTCCAGGCACCCTTTGTTGAATAGGCCATTCTCTCCCAGTTGAGAGGGTTTGGTGGCTTTATCAAATATTATATGGTTATATATATGAGGATCTATATCAGAACTCCCAGTTCGGTTCCATTGGTCTATGTGTCTCTCCTTGTGCCAAATCCATGCTGTTTTCACTACTGTAGCTTTGTAGTATGTTTTGAAGTCAGGTAGTGTGATTCCTCCAATTTCGTTTTTCTTTTTCAATATGTCATTGGTTATTTGGGGCCTCTATCCTTTCCAAACAAATTTCATAGTTAGTTTATCTAGTTCCTTAAAGAAGGCTGTGTTGATTTTTATTGGGATTGCATTGAATGTGTAGATCAGTTTTGGTAGGATAGACATCTTAATAATATTTAGTCTTCTTATCCATGAACAGGGATTATTCTTCCATTCATTTACGTCTTCTTTGATTTAATTGAACAGTCTTGTGTAGTTCTCTGTGTATAAGTTTTTTACATCTTTAATTAAATTTATTCCTAGGTATTTGATTTTTTTATTTACTATTGTAAATGGTATTTGTTTCTTGATTTCTTCCTGAGCTTGCTCTTTATTGGTGTACAGAAATGCTACTGATATTTGCACATTGATCTTATAACCTGCAACTTTACTAAACTCATTTATGAGTTCTAGAAGCTTTGTTGTAGATCTCTCAGGGTTTTCTATATATAGGATCATGCCATCTGCAAATAATGAAATTTTGAATTCTTCCTTTCCAATTTGAATGCCTTTTTTATCTGGTTCTTGCCTCAGTGCTCGAGCAAGTACTTCTAAGACAATGTTAAATAGAAGGGAAGAGAGTGGGCATCCTTGTCTTGTTCCTGATCTTAGAGGGAAGGATTTTAGGATTTCACCATTGTAAATGATGTTGGCTATGGGTTTTTCATATATACTCTTTATTATGTTCAAAAAAATTCCTTGTATTCCAATCATTTGCAGTGTTTTTATCAAGAAAGGGTGCTGTATTTTGTCAAATGCTTTTTCTGCATCTATAGATATAATCATGTGATTTTTTTTCCTTCAATCTGTTTATATGGTGTATTATATTGATTGATTTTCTTATGTAGAACCATCTTTGCATACCCGGAATGAATCCCACTTGTTGTGGTGTATAATTTGCTTAATGTGTTGTTGAATACGGTTAGCAAGTATTTTGTTGAGGATTTTTGAGTCTAGGTTCATTAGAGAAATTAGTCTGTAATTCTCCTTTTTTGTGGTGTCTTTATTTGGCTTTGGTACTAGGGTAATGTTGGCATCATAGAATGTGTTCGGTAATGTTCCTTCTGTTTCTATTTTTTGGAATAGTTTCAGCAGGATTGGTGTTAGTTCTTTCTGGAAGGTTTTGTAGAATTCACCTGTGAAGCCGTCTGGCCCTAGGCTCTTCTTAGTTGTGAGGTTTTTAATGACTGATTCTATCTCTTTACTTGTGATTGGTTTGTTAAGATCATCAATTTCTTCTTTCGTCAATATAGGCTGCTTATGTGTTTCTAGGAATTTGTCCATTTCCTCTGAATTGTCATTTTTGTTGGAATATAGTTTTTCAAACTATCCCCTTATGATAGTCTTTTTTTCTGTGGGGTGAGTGGTGATATCTCCTTTCTCACTTCTTATTTTGTGTATTTGTATCTTCTCTCTTTTTTTCTGTGTTATTCTTGCTAAGGGTTTGTCAACTTTATTGATCTTCTCAGACAACAAGCTCTTGGTCTTGTTTATCTTGTCAAGTGCTTTCTTATTTTCTATTTCATTTAGTTCTGCTCTTATCTTTGTTCTTTCTTTCTTCTTCCTGTGGGGTTACTTTGTTGTTCTTTTACTAATTCCTCCAAATGTGCAGTTAGTTCTTCAATTTTTGCTCTTTCTTCTTTTTTGATGTATGAATTTATGGTTATAAATTTCCCTCTCAGTACTGCTTCTGCTGCATCCCATAAGTTTTGGTATGTTGGGAAACGGACTTGGCCCAGTGGTTAGGGCATCCGTCTACCACATGGGAAGTCTGCTGTTCAAACCCCGGGCCTCCATGGCCCGTGTGGAGCTGGCCCATGCACAGTGCTGATGCGCACAAGGAGTGCCATGCCACACAGGGGTGTCCCCACGTAGGGGAGCCCTACGCACTAGGAGTGTGCCCCATAAGGAGAGCGGCCCAACCACAGATGACAATAGAAGCGGACAAAGAAACAAGATGCAGCAAATAGACACAGAGAACAGACAACTGGTGGGGGGGGATTAAATAAATAAATCTTAAAAAAAAAGTTTTGGTATGTTATGTTATCATTAACATTAGTTTCAAGGTAGTTATTAATTTCTTTTGTGATTTCGTCTTTGACTGATTTTCTAAGAGTGTGCTATTGAATTTCCATATCTTGGTGTGAAATCTGGGCCTCTGGCCCTTGCAGAATTCCAGCCTTACTCCATTTTGGTAAGAGATATTATTTTCTATGATTTTGATCTTTCTGAATTCATTGAGCCTTTCTTGGTGACCTAGCATATGGTCTGCCTGGAGAATGATCCATGTGCACTTGAGAAAAATGTATAGCCGGCTGTATTCAGGTGTAATGATCTGTAGATGTCTATTAGATCCAGCTCCTCTAATACACTGTTCAAATATTTTGTTTCTTTAGTGATTCTCTTTTGAGATGTTCTGTCCAAAGTTGATAGTGGTGTATTAAAATCCCCCACTATAATTGTAGAGGCATCTATTCTTTCACTTAGTTTTTCCAGTGTTTGAGTCATGTATTTGGAGGTGCCCTTGTTAGAAGCATAAATATTTATGATTGTTCATTCTTCTTGTGTGGGAGGAAGGGCACCCGGCTTGCCACAGTAGCAAACGGTGCGGCAAGAAGTGATACCGCCTCTGCCCACTGGGCCTAGATAAGGTGACTACGCCTGACTAGGCCTTTGCTGCTAACGGCTGGCCGGCGCTGCCCTCCCCCTTTTTATCTCCCGCCTAGCCCAACATCCGGCCAGCTCTCACTCCCCCTTTCCCCTCCCCTATTCCAAACCTCTCCGCCAGCCCTCTGCCTAGCAACCACTTACAATCACCTATCAGGAAGCAGTACCCGCCCGCACCTATCAAATCCCTCCACGCAGTCCCTAACCCTATAAAGCTATGTCCCCTTCCGCAATAAACCGGACTTGCGTACCAGACCTGGTCTCCGCGGCATTCTTTCTCCCCTCGCCGCGCGTCCTCCACGCCTGAGAGCCCCTCTGAGGCTGTCTGCCGCAGCCTCAGACGCCTTTGCAGCCAGCTGACCCCTCCAAACCCCCCCGTCAGCGTCGGGGTGCAAGCCGCCCCAGCCGCATTCTTGAAAGATTGTCCCTTTCACTAATATGTAGTATCCTTTGTCTCTCACAATTGATTCACATTTAAAATCTATTTTGTTTGATATTAATATAGCTACTCCTGCCTTTTTTGGGTTATTGTTTGCTTGTATGATTGTTTTCCAACCACTCACTTTCATCCTCCATCAATCCCTGGGTCTAAGATGTGTTTCTTGTAGACAGCATATAGATGGATCATATTTCCTTATCCAATGTCTGAATCTTTGATAGGTGAGTTTAATCCATTGACACTCAGTGTTATTACTTTCAAGGAATTATTTATGTTAGCCCTATTTTGATTGGACTTGTGTTTGTCATATTTTGCTTGTTTTTTTCCTTCTCTTTTTGTCCTTTTTGTTGTTCTTACACTCTCCTCCAACTCTGCCTCTCCTGTTTTTTCCTTACTAACTGCAGAACTCCCTTTATTTCTTGAAGGAGAGGTTTCTTGTTGGCATACTCTTTCAATTACTGTTTATCTGTGAATATTTTGAACTCCCCATCATTTTTGAATGCTAGTTTATCTGGGTAGAGTATTCTTGGTTGGAAATTTTTTTCTTTTAGTACCTTGACTATATCATACCTCCACCTTCTTGACTCCATGGTTTCAGATGAGAAATCAGCACTTAATCTTATGGCGCCTCTTTGGATGTGATGGTTCTCTTTTCTCTTTCTGATTTTAGAATTTTCTCTTTGTCTTGAGCCTTGGATTATTTGACAAGTATATGTCATGGTGTAGGCCTGTTGGGATTTATGCTGTTTGGGGTGCGTTGTGCTTCCTGGATATGTACATCCATCTCCCTCAGTAGATTTGGGTAATTTTCAGCCATTATTTCCTGCAACACCCCTTCTGTTCCCTTTCCCTTCTCTTCTCCTTCTGGGATGCCTATAATGCATGCATTGGTGCATTTTGTGTTGTCATTCAGGTCGCTAAATGCCAGCTGGATTTTTCCTATCTTTTTATCCATCAGTTCTATCTGTTTAATTTCAGATATATTATCTTACACATCACTTATTCTCTCCTCTGCCCCTTCTAATCTGCTGTTATTTGCTGAGAGTGTATTTTTGATATCTTGAACTGTGCTCTCCATCACCACCATATCCTTTATCTTTTTGGGTATGACTGCAATTTCTTCTGTATTCTCTCCAAGTGTTTGTCATATTCTTAGTCTCTTCCTTTGTGTTATTATATGGTTCAGTAGTATGTTTTGAGAGCTTTAATTACTTGTCCGATGTTCTGCTACTCTTCCTAGTTTTTAGTTTGTTCATTGGATTTAGCCATGTTTTCTGATTAATAGTTTGGTTTGTAGTATTTTGTTGCTGTCTGGTCATCATTTTATCTTGATGGCTTTAATCACTTTCCTAGCTTCTTTATCTAGTCTGGGGGTTTAATTAGTTGTTGTTTCTGTGTAAGTGTTTTCTTCTCTTTGTCACTTTGTTCTTCTTTTTCTATTTTCTTGTTGCTGGCTAAATTCACTTTGACAAAAAAGTGACAAAGGAAAAAGGGACAGAGAAAGCAAAATGTGTAAGAAAAGAAAATGTATAAACATGTATTCATAATAAATGTTAACACAGGATCAATGTAAGATCTAGGAGAATGGATATTAGACTCATCTAAGTTGTGTAGAATTATAGCAGTGAGTAGAGTATCTATAATGAGGCAGTCAACTGAATATGGGGAGGAATATAGTATGAATTAAAAGGTCATTGTTTCCATGAGAGAGGGAAAGAGAAATATATATATAATGTTTGAGTAAAAGACAGAAAACAGAACAAAGGTATAAGAAATAAAAAGTCAAACAATTTGGGGTCCAAAGAAAGGGAGGTGGAATGTAAGAGAAACAGTAGATGATGGAGGATAGAAAGATGTAGAGGAAAGGGGATAGTGTAGGTTACCAAAATCAATAACTCATAAAAGAGGCAATGGAGGATGAGGAAACACAGCAAATGTGAAGTGCTCCCTGTAGCACCTATTATGTAAAAAAGTAAAATAACAAAGATGGGAAAGGAAAAAAAGAGAAAAAAGTGGGGGCAAAAAAAGAGGGTGAAGCAAGCAAGAAAAGAAAAAGAGAAAAAAGCTAAAGAAAAGAAAACGGGCCTTGGGGGATAAAGCAGAAGGAAAAGCCAGGAGACAATGCAATAATACCAACCACACACACACACACAAAAGAACCAAAGTTTCAAGCTAGTAATCCTCTTTGCATTTAAATAAAACATTTAGGGATCTGACATTCCCCCTTTCTCCCTTCCTTACTCCCCTCTCTCCCAGGGCCACAGGGCAGCTGGAAAGATGCATGAGGGGTCCAGTAGGAGATTCTAGTGGGTCCTTGGTGAACCAACTCAACACAGAAGACAGTGACTCTTTAATTCCAGTGTGAGGGCACCTACACCTCACCAGAAACCCCAAATATGCTATTGGAAGCTTGGATAGCATGTCCTACAGTCCTTCCCCCTAAGGTGTGCTAGGGGATGTCTAATTGATTTTTTGACTCCACCTTCTCCCAGACCAAGTTTACTATCCCAGGACGTTCAAGTAAATTGGGCTTTCTCAGCAGATTTGCCTCTCCTTTCTTCCCAGACTCTTCCCAATTCAGCTGGTAAGCTCTTCAAAGCTCAAAGAGAAAAAAAAAAAAAAACCAAACACTTAGGGCTTGGTTAATCATGGATCTCAGAGGGACCTCAGAGCATGCTGGGTTTGAGAATGGGAAGTCAGGGATATTGCAGACTCAAGGTATGTTGAGTCTGTGGAGCATGGGCTACCAGGGTTTAGGAGATACAAACCTGGGAAACATGCATCCAGTAAACACAGTGGTTTGGGAATACTGCTGCAAAACAAAATTTTCAGGGATTGCTGTGACTGGCAGCACAAGGGGAAGGGTGCCACCCACCACTTCCAACCTCAGGGTCAGAAACCAAAATTTCTACCTCTTGCAAGAACCTCTTCTGTCACTGTCTCAACAAATTGACATCCAGACGCCTCCCGCCCTGCAAACCCCTGAAACAGCCCACTCCAGCAGGACTCCAACCCTGCTCAGCTGCTTCTTTGCAGGAGAGATTATGATGTGCACTCACTCAGACACCATCTTGCCCCACCTCCCATGTTTATATTTTCTACCCCCCACATTTTCTTCTGTATATGGCTGAAAGTTTAAATAAAACTGGCTTCCAATTGAAAAGAAAAATGGGCAATAGGACTGGGAGTCCAGAAACAAACTCACTTGTATAGGCACGAGATTCATGCAAAATTAAGAATGTCTGTTTCACACTAGAATGGCTAAGACAAAAAAGCCAGGAATATCAATAACGGCATGAGTGTGGGAAAGGGGTTCACCAGCAGTTCCACTCCTGGGTACATACCTGATGAAATGTCTATGCATATTTATTGAGAGATGTGAAAATGTATGCTCACAGCAGCCCCAAACTGGATACAGCCCAGATATTCATTAAAAATAGAATGGTGAAATTGTGATATATTATAATAGAAGGCACTCTATAAAGTCATGTACATGAACAAGGTTCAGATTCACTCCCAACTCGAACTCAGAGCTGCTTGAAAGTGATCCCTGAAGATTTGGGACTGCTACAGGAGGCTATCCCAGTTCTTTTTTGATGTGACTTCTGCTTCAATAGTTGAGTTGACAATATTTATCAAGTTGTGCACCATGATGGCCATACTTCATAGAACTTTACATTGAAACACAATGATGTTGTAAGAAAAATTACACTTAATATCACTCCTGCCAATTAAAGAACCATTTTATAAAAACAACTATTATTTAAAAGTCACTGCACATTTATAGGAATGTGAAAGGAAACCTGTTACAATGGACTGTGTTGTTTGCTAAGCTCTGAATAAAAATTTTCTCCCTGCTTGGAAAGCTCACATGACCAAGGGCAGGGGATTTGATGAGATAGCATTTGGCAAGTCTTTCATGCACACCCCTGACCACATTTTCTTAGCCTCCTGCCCATGCCTCAAGGTAGGAGAGAACAGCCTTGCACCTGCATGAGTACCCACTTCATGGTAGAGCAACCATTGGGACTTCAGAACATCTTCTCCCTCTTTTCCTACAGAATTTCAAACCACCCAGTATCCTCAGAAAACTGGTGTTGATGTTTTTATTTTCCAAAACTCTCCTCTCCTTTCTTCCAGATGGGGGCTTCTGACTGAACTCAGCTTCAGTTTATTTGCAATTTGGACCAGCCAAGGACCAAGTAGCATCTGCAGGCCACTGCCATCCTGGAGTAGAATGTGGGAGGGGGGGGAATTATACAAGTAGAATATCCCCAGTTTTCTGTTCTCCAAGTGTAACTACACATGCAATGCAGAAAACACAGTGAAACCATGTGTGTTTGTGAGGGCAGGGTCTGTTGGCCCTGGGCTGGAGGGACAGAGAGCATCCTTTTAGCCTCCTGGGTGGTCAGTCAAAAAAGAGAGCTTGGGTTTTAAGGCACATGCCAGTGAAAGTTTTGCAGTGTGAAATGATCAGAAGGGCATCCACTTGCTTCTTTTACTCAGAAAGTGCAAAAGCTCATCCCTAGAAGTCTTCCCGAGGTTGACTCAGGAGCTAAGATTGCAGGGTTCATTTGAGTCAGTGAAGTGGAGATGCCCTTGTCAGCAGCTGAATAACCCCCCCCCACACACACACACAAGACAGATTCATCTTCCAAGTCGTGGTCCTGTGATGGGGGCCCCTCCATAAATAGGACCTTGGAAGATGCTACTACCCAATCCAAATGAGGGTCAACCTCAACTAGTGTGGGCGAGGTCCTTCCTTACAAGGACAGAGAAATGGCAGAGAGAAGGCAGTGGAGCATACAGAAGACAGAAGTCAGCAGCACCAGGAAAATACCTCTAGGTGCATTGCTGCATGATGGAAATGCCATGGATCAAGGATCATGGGCTTGGAGCCCCAAATCACCACAGTCTGGGGAAAAGCTTCACACTGCTGATACCTCAATGTTGCACTTCTGGCCTCAAAATTATGAGACAGTAATCCCTGTCATTTAGGCCAAGCATTGTGTGATATTTTGGGGAGCAGATAGGAAACCAGAACAGTTCATTCCATCGCCTGTAGAAGAAGCAGTGGAGCATGGTTCTCTGATTGACGCCTGCGAGTCTGTGGGTCCTCACAGGCCTGAGATCTGGCCCTTGGATTTAAAATTTTGAGAATTTTATTTTGTCATATCCTTCTGGGAGACCTATCCAGGCTCTCTGTTTCTCAGACTTAGGTAATTTGTGTACCATTTTTGTCATGTGCTATTTGTTATATTTTAAAATTATTTTTATTTGCACCAGACTCTTTTGGCCTTATCCTAGACACTGGTATCTGGGAAATCATGGATTTGATGAAATTGATTTTTTTACAATTATTAAAGCAGATATGTAATATAAAAACAGAATATGAACCTGTGTACTACATAGAAGCATCTTGTGAACCACAGGCAAGTGTGCCCCTCTTCAGGAAAGAGACATTCTTGCCCCATCCAGAGATGAAATTCCCTTCATCCATGGGCAATGGAGAAACCACTTTGGATGGGAGAAGTTTTGGGTTGTTGGTGGAGAGGCTCATGCCCTCACCCAAAGCCCATGAATGTGAGTCCTCATACAAAGGTGGGGTGGCACAGATGTGATGATGTTACAAAATTGAGATTGGGGAGATTCTGGAATCCCCCAGGACCTTGGGGTGGAAAGCACCCCAGTCCATGGTCAGCCATGCAGCATTCCTAAACTCCTGATAAAACCTCGAGTTGATGGTTAACTTAATAGAGCTGCTGCAGACACCATTGCATGTCTCAGAGATTTTAGCCTGATGGCAAGATGCTGAGCCACCCTCATAAGCAGGGAGTTCTAATCCATGGTTAAAACAGGCCTCTTTTTGACAAATTATTAGGGGTGCATGTGTCAACCACCACTTTGGGGTATTCTGTCACTGCTGGTCCACTTTTTAAGCACCACAGCCTCTGACCTTGCAGGTCCTTTCAAATTCATCGATGTGGATTCTCGCTGGAGAGGCAGATGGACATTGGACATGTAGGGAGTCATGCAGGCTGTTTGTAAAGCTCAAGGTGGGTCAGGAGGCCTGCCCTCAGAGCACAGGACCAGTGGTTGTGTGGTGGAGGACAAAGACTGGATGTGGGGCCTCTGCTGTCACCAAGTGAACTGCATTCTTGGTCAGATGGCTGGGTCTAAGTTATTGACTCTGTGCCTGGAGGGCTCCTGCCTTCACGGAAAGTGAAGACCCTGGGCATTGTCACTATTCAACAGCATATTGGGCTGGCTTTGTGCAGGACAGCCTGAAGAGTGGCCCTCTGAAGTGACCATTGATGTAGAAACTACAGAGTTGTCCTGCCTTGAAATGCCACCTTCAACCCAGAACCCAGGCATGGGGTGGTGCTGGGTGATAGAAGCTCATGGGGACCAACATTGGGCAACAACCTACCACTGCTCTATAGCCATAAGGAAGTGGGGACTCCAGCCCTCAGAATTTTCTTAAGGTTTCCAATTTTCTTCTTGGAGGGTATGCCGAAGCCCATTAGTCCACCCCATTCCAGGTGGATGGTGATGAGGGAATCCCCTGCCATGGAGGGTCCCACCCTGAGTACAGGCATCCCTCCAGGGTGGACTCAGACCAGCATGTGGCTCCAAGGAAGCCACCCCTGACCCCATGGAGCCCCAGGCACGATGTTGCCCCTGAAGCATCTATCACCAAAGCATCACCATGAACAGTTCTGAGGCAGTTGGACTTGACCAGGACCACTGACTGAGTCACTCTCTCCTGGTTAGAGCTTGGTTGGAACCAAGGCTCAGGCTGCATATTTGTAGGTGGGGTCAGTACTGGGCTGCATCTTAGAGTGAAACATGGGTTGGGTTGATGATTCACCCTGAGAGGCCCTGAGAACCCAGCTATGCTGGGAGGCCTCAAACACCTGCAGGCAATGCTGGCCACCTGGCCCCACAGAGGGGTTGATGCCTGCAACCACTGGGGGCATGGTCATGGTGACCAGCAGCCCATGGACATCCTCCAAAGCCAGCCATGCAGGGTCTTCTGCCTCCTACTATGACAGATTGAGCAGCAGATCGTGGTCACCCCTGCACATCCTTGTAGGGTTTTAGGTAAATTTTAGATCTCAGTTTGAACACAGGCCCTCAGGTGGGGGCTCAGAGGGCATGAGGCTGCAGCCATGGATGGTGGGTCCCAAGGTCATTGTCCTAAGGTGGTTGGAGCAGCTGGGGAGCACCTCAATTCAGCATCAGGGGACTGAGAGAGCAGCTGGACCACAGCCTATCCTAGTCCTCACAGGGCTTATCTCCCAGCATCAGGAGCCCTAGCCAGAACTCCTTAGGCACAGAAACAAAGCCCTCGCATCCGCACCTTGCCTGACAGGACACGCTGCCAGCACCTTCTTTCCACAGGGTCTTTTAGCTGTGCCATGCTACATGGTCCCTTCCATTGTGTCTTTTTGTGCCAGGCCTCAGGGCCTGGTCCCCTTGGCAGCTCTACAGCCCACATCCCCAAACCTGCTCTTCGAAGAACCGGCATGTGAGCTCTGGGCATCTCACCTGCAACCCAGGTTAGGCTGGCTCTTTTGTGGGGTGCTCAGCAGTGGCTGCCACAGAGGAGCCTCTGAGGCTTTGGGCAGATACTAAGGGTGAGGGCTGTGGCCCATCCTCTTCCTGGTGCACATCCTACAGGTTGCTGGTTCCAGACCAGAATTGGAGGAGTCCAACTGGCCTCCCCAGGATGGTAGGACCCCTCAATGGGAAGTGTCTGCCTTGGGGCCAATAGTTCTCCACAACAGTCAGGTAATCTGATGGCACCACTTCTGTGACTCCTGGAACTTACAGGTAGTACAGAAGGTTGGGGCAGAGGTCCCTTCCCTGCAGGATATAGGGGAGAACCCAGACACATGGCTTGGGGGATGTCCAGAACACAGGTTGGTTGGGTCTGGGTGGGGCCCTGTCTGTTACCAGGGCCCCCACCTCAGGGTCCAATTTGGCCCTGCCCTGGGCTCAGGCTCTAGGACCTTGTCCTTTCTGGTGAGGATGCAATTCATCGTGACCAGGCAGATCCTTCAATGTGGGCTTGGTGTTTGGTGTAGTTACCATGTTTCTGGATACCGATGAAAATATTCTCTCACTCTCTCTTTCACACCCATGTGCTAGGAAGAATATTTGAGGGTGTTACTTGCAGTTTGATCTGTGGGGATATGAATGGGACATGGAACAAGTAGGGCAAGGCTGGCAGGAAGGCTCCTCTCCAGAAAGTAGGAAGGTGCATTGGGACAGGGTGCCAGATCCAAGACCACTACCCCATGGCTGATTCTGAGGCAGGGACCCTTCAGGGGGTGGATTTGACCCTTGTTGGGCCAGGTGAGAGAGCAGAGTGCTCTGTTATCCATGCAGTCTTCCCACAAGCCTAGGCAAGGAGGTGGAGCACAGCTGGGTCTCCTGAAGTTGTCATTGTGATGATTCCCAATTTTGTGGTGTGAACTGTATTCCCCAGAATTACATGTTCAACTCTTAGCCATTAACTGAGGTGAAAGTGGGCTTATTTAAAGAAGTGACTAGATAGGATGGGGTCAAACAAGATCAGGGTGGTTGCTAATCCAGAAAGCCTGGGGTCCTTAGAAGCAGGATTCAGATGTAGACATATTGAGAGGCAGCTATGGATTGCTGTTAAGCAGCTGTCCCCAGAGCAAAGAGCTAAGCCATTCCAGACTCCTGATGAGAAGAAGATGATATAACAAACAGGTATTGCTTTAAGGTTCTAATTTTCTGGAAATTTCATAAACACACACAAAAGCATATATTGTATACAAGTGCCTTATACATTTGCTTAAAAAAATATGTTCCCTCTATTGTTTGAACAAATTTCCTCACATCATGCATCTCCTCTGTACACACCTCTCTTATGCTCCGAGTTCTTATTCTGCTCAGCCTTATTTGGAGAGGAATTAAAGTGATTTCATGTTGAACAAGGTGGCCCAGGTCATCAAGAGAACCCCTTTGAGAGAATAAACTTCAAGGATATGAGCGAGTACCTGCAGCATGACTCCCAGGTACTGCCTGAGCTCACTGTTCCTTCAATGATGAGCAGGAAGAGAATTAAGTTTTACACCTCCATGAAGCATCAGGAATGGATTCCACCATGACCATGTCCAATCAGTTCAGGACTCCAGGGATGGAGATAAAGGTTCTGGAATTGGCCAAAAACTTGAATACAATACCAGGTTGAGGAAAGACTGGGTGCTGTGTAGAGACTTCTAACTTCACCACAGAAAGTCCCTTCTTGTCCCCACCAGGCACTCGCTAGCACACTCAGCAGAGATCTTTGGTCTGTCATGGGAAGTTCTCACAGTTGTAGCAAGTGCCCATTTCAGAGCAGATCATGAGGTTTCACTGACTAGAATGGAAGTCCACAGGTAGCCTGAGATCTTCAACCAGAAGGTGCAGAAGATCAGGGAGGAGGACTGGAGGGAGAGGAGGACCTCTTGTCTGTGTAATGTGCAGTATGATTGGTGCACAACTTTCACTAGTGTGGTACATTTGCTACAATTGCTGAACACATATTGGAACATTACTGTTAACCGTGGACTATAGTTTACATTCTGCCCCACACAATTTTATAAATTACGACAAAATGTTTAATGGCCTGTATCATCATTGAAATGTCATGCAATTCCAATACCATGAAATTGCCTCCATGTTGCATATGTTTTTCCCTCTCCCTTCCCACTGCCTTTTATCAATGATAATAGTTCTTCCATTGCTAGAACAATAAATCACCTCCTTATTAGCTGATTTGGGTAAGTCCAATTAACTGGAGAGTAGGTGTTGCAACTCTGCTGAGACTCAGGGTCCAGCTGACACATGGCCAGTCCAGAGGATCAAGTCTCCTAAGTACACACCAACCCCAGCACAAGCCTCAGGTTCAGTAAAAGTGACAGAAAAGGCATGTGTAGAGAGGTCACATCTGAGTCCAGCTCCATCATACTCAAGAGCACAAATTCCTAAGTGTTGCCCATTGACAAGGCACTGAACTCCAGAGCCATCTACCATAACTGCAAAACCGTGTGTCTATGTAGCCCTCAGGAGAACCAGTGCCTGGTGCTGTATCTACTTTGGCTGTCTCTGGGATCCTGCTGACATGTGCATAAGTGCAACCCCTCTGATAACTCGCTAATCATTTTGAAGTCACTTAGCCATATAATCTCCTCCATTTTATCACATATATGTATGTATACATACATATATGTATGTCCATAAGCAATAGGAAAGTCATTACTTTTTGTATTTGTGCTTAGAAATCACATGAAATAGGAAGTAGATTTACATACCAAACAATCTATTTCAACATTACTGGCATTTATAATTATTCAAATGGTTACCTTTTCTGTAAGTCTGTATTTCTTTTTGAACTGTCTAGTATACTTTATTTTCATTCTGATGAACTCCCCTTGTCATTGTTTTTAGAGAATGTCTCATTTTAAGGAAATCCCCTAGCTATTTTTTATCTGGATTTGTTTTTATCTCTCCCTCATTTGTGGTAGAAATTTTCCCAGGATATAAAAGTATTGATTGATATTTATTTTCTTTCTTCATTTTAAGTAATCAAACTCTTCTCTTCTTGAATTCATGGGTTTTGATGAGAGATTGGCATGCAGTTTTATTGGGATACCACTGTACATAACACATTCTTTTCTCTCACAGCTTCCAGAAATTTCTTCTTGTATTTTGCAATCAATATTATAGTAAGTAAATAGAAGAGTGTATTTTTATTCATATTTTTCCTGTTGGGCACTCACAGGCTTCTTGAATTTGCATATTCTTGGCCCTTGCTTAGTTTAGGAAGTTTTCTGTCATTATTTCCTTGAATATTTTCTCTGTTCCATTCTCTTTTTCTTCTTTTGGGACTGCTGTCATGGGGATTTTGGGTATCCTTGTATATTTTCACTTTATATATATATATATTTGCCTTTCTCTTTCTTAGCCTGGCTCAACATGTTTTAACTTAAAGTTCACTAATTCCTGCTTGTGCCACCTCCAATCTGCTCTTGAAACCTTCCTGGACATTTTCACTTCAGCTATTGTGGACTTCAACTCTAATAGTTCTCTTTGGTTCCTTTTCAAAATTATCTCTTTACTAATATTCTCATATTCTCCTTCCTTATTTATCTATACCTTTCATTGTTTTTTGGTATTTTCCTTAATATCCTTGAACATTTAAAAGATCATTTTAATGGCATTCTTCCAAATTCCCTTACTCTGGTCTTCTTCATTTTCTGGATTTTTATTCTATTCTGTAAGACTCATTTCCTATTTCTTTTTTGTCTCCTGGGTTTTAGTCCCAAGATGTCTGTTTCTTGATTTTGTAAGCAGTTGGTGAATAGACAGAGATTTACTTTAACATCAACCTTCTTATCAAGAATGTCACCCAAAGATAGTGCAGAGAACAGGGTTTCCCTGTCTTGCTAGGCCTATATCTTGTCTTGATATTTTATTTGTTTGTTGTTAGTTGTCTTGGATTTCTCCTATTTACAGTAATTTGCTAGTCTTCTCAGTATCTCATGAGTGAGACTACCCTTTCTCAGGTATGTGAAGCCAGCAAAATTTTGCCCCAGACACTCTATTCAGCTAGCTGGGCATAGACCACATGATGTACTGCCATGGGTGTGAGGAAGGGCAGTGATAACTGCTGCTCTGACTGAGAAAGCAATTTACTGTTCTTTACTGTAATTTATAAGCCTCTTCATCCCACTACTGGATGGTTGCTGTATAGGGTTCTTATGGGCACAAATATGCCATGATTCTACAATCTTATTCATACGTATGATTTTTGAGTGAAAAATTGTCATATCTCTGTTCTAACTTTCCTGCAGTTTAATTGTTTGGTTATATAGTACTTGTCTGTTTAGATTTGAGTAATCCAATTTTCCTACATCTTTGCCAACGTTGGTGCCCTCACTAGTTTTTATTTCAGTCATTGTGATAGACATACAGTGATATTTCATTGTGTCTTAATTTGAACTTTCCTAGTGACTAATTAGGATCACCTTTAAACATGTATTTTTGTCACCTGCTTATTCTCTTGGGTGGAATGTCTGCACATATCTTTTGTGCATTTGTACAATTTAGATATTATTGAAATCAACAGTGTTGATAATTGACATTTGGCTTGAAATCCTACCATTGATTTATGAATACTGCCCAATATTCAATGAAAATTTTGAAGTAAAATATAAAACAATAAGTGTATTAAGACTGAATAATGGAGAAAAATTCAAGATATTCTATCAAGGAGATACAGTAATATGAAAACTGGGTTGGTAGATGTTCACTTTTATTTCATCTACCACAAAGGAGGTAGGTGGCATTAGGCAGTATGTTTGTCTATCACCATGGTACATCCAGTGAAGTCCCACTTACATGATGTTGATTGTGTGA
This sequence comes from Dasypus novemcinctus, assembly GCF_030445035.2. Lineage (NCBI taxonomy): Eukaryota > Metazoa > Chordata > Mammalia > Cingulata > Dasypodidae > Dasypus > Dasypus novemcinctus. Next base: position 54,690,652 of record NC_080691.1, on the reverse strand, counting down.
AATCTCCGTGCTGAAGCTACCTCCTGGGCCATCTTGTTTTAATGGGTATAGATTGTTTAGATTCTTGGGAGAACACAATCTTACACTCTGAAGCTTCATAATGAGTGGGTTTCTGGATTAACAGAAAGACATGACTGGGAATTTCAACAACAGGATTTAGATTCATCTATCTTTATTGGTGTTAAACATTGATGAGTTATCAGTTCAATCAGATTCAGTTAGTAGTTTAACTGATTGCCCCTGGCAGTTATGTTCATAAAGAGAAGTAATTATCTGGAAAGAAAATTGACATTTGACCAGGCCAATACAGAAACAAAACTGAACTGGTCAAGTCAGTGAGCATGTGTGGCTTCTTTTAAGGTTTCTGATGTGGAATCTGTCCATAGGTAATTGACCTGCCCACTGATACAGGTTTCCCAAATCCCAGTGGCAAAAAATGCAACCCATGTTTCAGTGCTTCTCCAGAACGGGTAATCAAAGTAATGATTGTTCAACATGGCAATATCTTTAATTAGAGTGCTTCAAACTGGAAGAATTTTTGGTCTGTACTGGGGGAGAGTGTGAACTAAAAGGTAAACTATTATCTCTGTGGTGCAGCAGTGCTCCAAAATGTGTTCACCAAATGCAATGAGTGTGCCACAATGATGGAGGAAGTTGTTGGTGTAGAAGGAGTGGGGTGGGGGATGGGGAGTATATGGAAACCTCATATTTTTAATGTAACATTATTTTTGTGATGTATATATCTTCAAAAATACCATTTACAAAAATGGGGTGGGGGTAGAGACTGGGGTATATGGGAATCTCTTATGTTTTTTATGTTTTTTAAAAATATTTTTAACGTGATGTTCTTTTGATCTATTAACTTTTTTAAAAAGTGTGAAAATAAAGAGAATAAACCCTGAAGAAAAAAAAGAGGATACTTTGAAAACCTATATGCCAACAAGAAGGACAATTTAGAGGAAATGGACAAATTCCTAGAAACACATAAGCAGCCTATATTGATGAAAGAAGAAATTGATGATCTCCAGAAACCAATCACAAGCAAAGAGATAGAATGTGTCATTAAAAACCTCCAAGCAAAGAAGAGCCCAGGACAAGGTGGTTTCACAGGTGAATTCTACAAAACATTCTGGAAAGAGCTAACACCAATCCTTCTGAAACTCTTCCAAAAAATTGAAACAGAAGGAAAATTACCTAACTCATTCTATGATGTCAAAATTACCCTATTACCAAAGCCAAACAAAGACATCACAAGAAAGGAAAATTACAGAGCAATTTCTCTAATAAACCTAGACGCAAAAATCCTCAACAAAATACTTGCTAACCATATTCAAAAATTCATTAAGCGAATTCTACACCATGACCAAGTGGAATTCATTCTGGCTATGCAAGATAATTCACTATAAGAAAATCAATCAATGTAATACACCATATAAATAGATTGAAGGAAAAAAATCACATGATTATATCTATAGATGCAGAAAAAGCATTTGACGAAATACAGCACCCTTTCTTGATGAAAACACTGCAAAAGATTGGTATACAAGGAAATTTTCTCAACATGATAAAGAGTATATATGAAAAACCCACAGCCAACATCATTTAGAATGGTGAAATCCTAAAATCCTTCCCTCTAAGATCAGGAACAACACAAGGATGCCCACTCGCTCCCCTTCTATTTAACATTGCCTTAGAAGTACTTGCTCGAGCACTGAGGCAAGAACCAGATAAAAAAGGCATTCAAATTGGAAAGGAAGAAGTCAAAATTGCATTATTTGCAGATGACATGATCCTATACATAGAAAACACTGAGAGGTCAACAGCAAAGCTTCTAGAACTCATAAATGAGTTTAGGGAAGTCCCAGGTTATAAGATCAATGCGCAGAAATCAGTAGTGTTTCTGTACACCAATAATGAGCAAGCTCAGGAAGAAATCAAGAAACAAATACCATTTACAATAGTAAAAAAAAAATCAAATACCTAGGAATAAATTTAACTAAAGAGTTAAAGAACTTATACACAGATAACTACACAAGACTGTTCAAGGAAATCGAAGAAGACCTAAATAAATGGAAGAATATGCCCTGTTCATGGATAGGAAGACTAAATATTATTAAGATGTCTATCCTTCCAAAACTGATCTGCACATCCAATGCAATACCAATAAAAATCAGCACAGCATTCTTTAAGGAACTAGAAAAACTAACTATGAAATTTATTTGGAAAGGCAGGATGGAAAGGCAGGAGGCCTCAAATACCCAAAGACATATTGATAAAGAAAAACAAAATTGGAGGATTCACACTACTGGACTTCAAAACATACTACAAAGCGATGGTAGTGAAAACAGCATGGTATTGGCACAATGAGAGACACTCAGACCAATGGAACTGAATTGAGAGTTCTGATATAGATCCTCATATATATAGTCATATAATATTCAATAAAGCCATCAAACCCTCTCAATTGGGAGAGAATGGCCCATTCAACAAATGGTGCCTGAAGAACTGGATATACATATGTAAAAGAATGAAAGAGTATTACCATCTCACACCTTACACAAAAATCAACTCAGGATGGATCAAAGAAGTAAATATAAGAGCCAAGACCATAAAGACTTTGGAAAGCAGTGTAGGGAAGCATATACAAGAACATGTAATAGGAAATGGTTTCATGAACTTCACACCAAAATTGAGAGCAGCAAAAGAACAAATAGATAAATGGGACTTTATCAAAATTAAAGCGTTCTCCCGGGGATGAGCCTCCCTGGCACCGAGGGACCACTATCAACTACCAACTGATGATGCAACTGGAAAATGACCTTATACGGAAGGTTCAATGCAGATCAGCAGAATATCCCTGTCTACATAAAATAACATGACTTTAAAATGCTGTTTGACCTAATGTAAGGGGGAAATGGAAAGGAGAAATGAGTTTATATGGCTACGAGTCTCTAAAAAAGAGTCTGGAGGCTGTCAGAAGGATTGCCCTTATGCACAACTGAGCAGAGTCTGAGAGACAGATAAAGCAGATACAACCCCCATATATTGGTTCCTTTGAGGGCTAAAGAGACCCATGGGAGTTATGGTCATGGCCGATGGGGTTAACTATTAGGTCAGAGGGCCCCTCTTTGGAAATGGTGTTTATGTGTGATGAATCTGGACTCAGATGGGATCTTCCTTCATAAGACTTTCATGCTAATGTGCTGGAGGTGCAGTTAGTGTTGGAGTTTAAGATATATTTAGGGGATTTGAATCTCTGGACTGACAATGTGATAGCCAGGTCCTGAGCCTCAATAGACTCCAGCACCTACAATCTGATTTATTGGACTCACCACACTCAGCTAAGATGGAGTTGAAGAAGGACAACCACCACACCGTGGAGCCTAGAGTGATTACAACTGAAAGTGGGAGGATTGCATCCAGCATCCATGTGGAATCTGAGCCTCCTCTTGACATAGAGGTGCAATGGACACAACCAATCCAATGTCCACATAGAAGAGGTGGCATTGGATTGGGAAAAGTCGACAGGGTGGCTGATGGGTATGGGGAAATACAGGAAGAGATGAGAGGTGGAGGCGTCTTTGGGACATGGAGCTGCCCTGGATGGTGCTTCAGGGGCAATCACCAGACATTGTAAATCCTCACAGGGCCCACTGGATGGAATGGGGGAGAGTATGGGCCATGATGTGGACCACTGACCATGAGGTGCAGAGGTGCCCAAAGATGTACTTACCAAATGCAATGGATGTGTCATGATATGGGAACGAGTGTTGCTGGGGGGGGGTGGGAGAGGTGGGGTGGGGGGGTGGGATTGAATGGGACCTCATATATATATTTTTTATGTAATATTATTACAAAGTCAATAAAATTTAAAAAAAAATTAAAGCGTTCTGCACCTCAAAGGTGTTTGTCAAGAAAGTCAAAAGAGAGCCTACACAATGGGAGAAAATATTTGGTAACCATATATCTGATAGGAGACTTATAACTTGCATATATAAAGAACTCCTATATCTTGAAAATAAAAAGATAAACAACCAATTTTAAAAATGGGAAAAAGATTTAAACAGATACTTCTCCAAAGAAGAAATACAAATGGCTAAAAAGCACATGAAAAAATGCTCCAAATCTCCAGCTTTCAGGGAAATGCAAATTAAAACTACAATGAGATAACCCTGGTATTATATGTAGACTGGGATATTCTGCTGGTCCAAGTTGACCCTCTTATTCAAGGTCATTTTCTAGTTACATCATCAGCTGGTACTTGGTAGTAATCCCTTGGCACCAAGGAGGCTCATCCCTGGGAGTCATGTCCCACGCTGGAGGGAAGGCAACACATTTACATGCTGAGTTTGGCTTTGAGACTGGCCACATGTGAGCAACACAGAGGCTCTCAGGAGATAACTCTTAGGATGGATATAAGACATGTAAAATTACACCAAAAATATATGTGGGCTGATAGGCTTAAATGTTAATCATAATGTAAAACATAAGATAACTAAAAATTTAGAAAATTGTATAGTCTAAAATATAAACCACAATGTAAACACATGTTATCTTGTTTGAAAGCTATTATCTCAATATCTGTACATCAGTTTCAGTAAATATAGTATGAATATATAAAAAGTTTATCGCTGTGGAAGGGAAAAGGTTTTATGTTGGATATGTGGGAGTACTGTATATTATATATTTGAACTACTGTGATCTAAAACTCTTGTGAATATAAGTTTTTTAATTTGAAAAAAGAAAAGAAAAAGATAGGATATAGATACTGAGGAAAAGACATTAGTTGCCTTGCCAATCTGCATACAGGGCCTCACTAATTGCAGTGATGAAAGGCAAAACATCAAAAACAAGGCTTTTGCATTTTAAAATTTTTTGATACTCCAAATTATTTTTACCTTAATTTTTCCAAATTAATATGTATTCTATATCTAACCTTTAAACTCATCGCTATATTCCATTTTACTATTAAGGGAACCAGGCAATATATTGGGCTTCACTTTTCAGGAACTTTGGATCACAGAGTGTTTCAACTATGGCAGGGGAGGAATACTGATGTTGAATGTTACTGACAGGGGACACATGGTTGGCAGGGAGTCCTACAGGGCATATATCCAGAGTACATAAAAATGTTTGGATATTTTCATAGTGGATACAATTAAAAACAACAACTGAGGGAGTGTTGAGCTCCTAGCCAGGGGAGCTCTATCACAGTCCCTACAGGAACAGCAACAATCCCCCAAGTGCAATGGCAAAGACCAAAAGAGAAGGAAGGTCCAACAATGAGCCCTTGATACTAATGACTATGCTTGTGAGCCAGTGCACCTGAAATAATAACAAGGCCCAGAGCTCTAGAGTTCCTAAGAGTTACCTCCTGAGAGCCTCCGTGTTGCTCAAATGTGGCCAGTCTTGAAGCCAAATTTAGCATGTAAATGTGTTGCCTTCCCCCGAGCGTGGGACATGACTTCCGGGGATGAGCCTCCCTGGTGCCAAGGGATTACTACCAAGTACAAGCTGATGATGTAACTAGAAAATGACCTTGAATAAGAGGGTCAACTTGGACCAGCAGAATATCTCAGTCTACATATAATACCAGGAGTTAAAAATGCTTTTTGACTGAATCAAGGGGGAAATGGAAAGGACAAATTAGTTTATATGGCTATGAGTCTCCAAAAAGAGCCAGGAGATTATCAGAGGGGTTGCCCTTATGCACACCTGAGCAGAGTACCAGAGACAGATAAAGTAAATACAATTATGGGTATTTGTTCTTCTTAGGGCTACAGAGACCCACAGGTTCTATGGTCATGGCAGATGGAGTTTAGTGCCATGTTAGTTGGCCCTACTTTGGAGTTTGTGTTTCTGTGTGATGGAGATGGACTCAGATGTGATCTTTGTCCACAAGATTCTCCTGTTACTTTTATCAGAACTGTAGTTGGTGCTGGGGTTTAATATATACCCAGGGGACCTGAATCTCTGGACTGACCATGTGATAGCCAGTCCCTGATCCTCTGCCGACTTCAGCTCCTACACTCTGGTTTATTGGACTTACCCCACTCTGCTAACATGGAGTTGAAGAAGGTCAACCACCACACCATAAAGCCAAGAGTGCCTACAACTGAAAGCAGGAGGACTGCATCCAGCATCCATGTGGAATCTAAGCTCCCTCTTGTTACAGATGTGGAGTGGACACAACCATTCCAAGGTCCACAGGATTGAGGAATAGAGTATAGATTAAAGTGGACTTACTGGTATTTTATTCATGAACTACTGTGATTAGTAATCGAAGAAAATGTGGCATTGGTGTGGAGAAAGTGGCCATGGTGGCTGCTGGGGGCAGGGAATGGGAGGAAGAGATGAGATGTGGAGGCATTTTCGGGACTTGGAGTTGTCCTGGGTGATGTTGTAGGGACAGTTACCAGACATTCTATGTCCTCCCATGGCCCACTGGGTGGAGCGTCATAGAATGTGGACTATGATGTAGACCATTGATCATGAGGTGCAGCTGTGTTCAGAGGTGTGTTCACCAAACACAATGAATGTCTCATGATGATGGAGGAGATTGTTGTTATGGGGGAGGAGTGGGATGAGGGGTGTGGGGGGTATATGGTGACCTCATATTTTTGAATGTAATATTTAAAAAATAAATAAAGACAAAAAAATTAAAAACAAATAAACATAGAACTGTACAACAGATACAGTGAACCTTCTAGTAACCAATGGACAATAGTTAATAGTACTATTATAAAAACCTTTCTTCATGAAATGTAACGAATATACCACACTAATGCAATGTGTTAATAAAAGGGTAGAAAATAGAAAAAAAAAAAAAGCATCACTCTGTACACATGATGCTACTTTGAATTTGTACTGTTTATAGAACATGACAAAATAGAACAGAAACATGAAAGAGGAACAGGCATGAATGACAAGAAGATGAAGAATTTAAGGTAAAGCCATAAGGAAAGAAAATGAAAAGGTAATTTTACCTTTTTTACCAATTGGATATTTTTTCTAGAATTTTAGTGTTCTCCTCCATGCAATTCTTGATTGTCAACATCATTTTCTGTAAACTGGCTAAAAAGAGATAAAAACAATCTCTGAAATTCTTAGGAAAACCCTATAAAATTGAATGACCCCAATGCATTAACAGAAAAGGCACATTATCTATCACTATGAGCAAAAACATTTTAGCATTAATGTCATGCTGAAAAAAAGTAATTTTTAGTGAATGATATGTAAGTTTACTTTAAAATATGAAAAGAATCCTATTCAATGAGGTTCCTATTTAACTTTTTTTCAGAGATTGAGAAAGAGTAAATTATCTTAGATAAATACCTCTCCCTTCACTAAGCACCCTTCTTAAAAAATGTGATCTTTTAAAAAACTATACCACTGCCAGAGATGAGAGAGAGAAATTGAGCATCCTGTCCACTTACATCTCTGTCCTCTAGTTATCAAGATAAATAAGTATGTCACTGAAGTGGTTTTACAGAGGAAAACCTCATGACACCTCTCACTTTGAAAAACACCACTATAATTACTTAGAGTGCTTTCTGAAACATCACCTGCTGGACCTACTCAGAAGCCCCCTGGGTTGTCCTGCAGCCCAACATATCCCATTTCATGACCACCAGTGTGGAGTGGTCTGGAGAGCATTGGCTTGGGAATCAGATGCACCTGGTTGAAACTTGACTTTACCATGTGGTCTATGGAGGACCTTGGACAACTTCCAATATCTATAAGTCACAAGATTTTTCACTTCCAAGATGAGATTGTTATCTCCCACCCCACAGGTAAACAACAAATATCCACCTTACAGGTACACACCATTTAAATGCACCTCGAACAGGGTCCAGGAAACCAGACTCCTCCAATTGGCATTTAATTCTCTCATCTGAACCCAAGGAGCACTTTTCTTCTATTTGCCCAAACTGAGAGCTCTGGCTCCCTGAGGCCATGTTTCTCACCACTCAAATGCTATCATCCCTGTAATAAACAGCAGCATTTGAGGGCCTGTGATGGGCCATATAGCTGTCCTGCCCTACAGAGAGCTCCACTCAATCATCACCATCAACAAAGCACATACAATTTTCATCATCTCCATTTTACATCGTGTCCATTCTGTTCATTCTTCCCTGGAATCAATGACCCTTCTCAAACCCCATAGCTGAGTGATGCTGCAGGGACAGTTACTGGACATTGTATGTCCTCCCATGGCCCACTGGGTGGAACACTGGAGAGTGTGGGCTATGATATGGACCATTGACCATGAGGTGCAGTGGTGCTCAGAGATGTATTCACCAAATACAATGAATGTCTCATGATGATGGAGGAGATTGTTGTTATAGGGGGAGGAGTGGGGTGAGGGGAATGGGGGTGTATGGGGACCTCATATTTTTTGAATGTAATATATAAAAAAAAAATCTTTGATGACACATCTCTGCCTAGCATGATCTGGACACCTCTGAGCTTTAACCTCTTGACAGGCATAGTCACTGTCTTACTCATCTTACTTTGCTCCCACAGCCAGGTCATGCCAAACACCTTCCTGCAGGCTCCAGACTCTTCTCATCAACAGCTTCCTAAGCCTTTTCCTTCTTATCACCTCTCTCTATTGGTGACACCTCCATTCTCTCTGTCATTCAGGCTGACAGCCCAGGAATAGTAAGATTTTGAGAGGTAAGAAGCCAACAAGACATCAGAAGTCACCAGATATTCTTCTTGCTGAATTATAACCCATATCAACATCAGTATTTAGAAAATATTACAAAGACAATGTAAGTCTAAAATCGTACCTTGATATATTCGATGCTTTAGCTAGAAGAGTGGGAACAAATTAAATTTGATGTCAAAACATATTCTTAGGGGCATGGCAAGATGGTGGCTAAGTGAGCACACCTGAGATTCTCTCCTGCAAAGAAGTGGCTGGGCAGCATTGGAAATTCTTTGAGACCAGGCTGTTTTGGGATATTGCAGGGCAGGAGGTGTCTGGACACCGATTTGGTGGGAAGGTAACAGAGAAAATCCGTGTATAAGATATAATTGAGACTTTATTACATGGAGGTGGGAGCTGCATGTGGAACACTCCCTCCTGGGGTGGGCAGAGCCGTGGCACCAGCGCTGTGGCTGTGATTTCTGGAGGCTCTGTGGTACTGAAGAATTAATAAGCCCTGAGCGGGCTATTGGGGGGTTAACAGGACAGGAGGCCTTCGCAGACCGATTTGGGGAGACAAATGGGAGTTTTTTTGTGAAACAGGGAATTTTTGATTGCAGACACAAATAATAGCACTTCCGCCTAGAGCCCCACACCCCAAAGGCCGGCTGCCTATCTGAAGCAGCCTTAAATTTTTCACAATAAAGAGACAGCACCAGGAGACTGCAGGGCCTGCAGGGTGGGAGACATCTGGAAGCCAATTAGGGGAATATTTTGTGAAGCATGGGAATTTTGGTTTTGGATTCTGTTATCAGTGTTTCCAGCTGGAGCCCCACACCCGGGCCTGGCTACTGATCTGCGTCATTAAATAGGCTGCAGTGTAGAGGTGTTACCAGGTGGCCGTTCTGGGGGCTTACAGGGTGGGAGGTGTCCTGAAGTCAAATTGGTGATACAGCCACAGAATAGAACCAGTGAGTGAGTGAATTGAGGGGCTCAGACACATAGGTTAGAGTTTGATGAAGTGACCTCTCCCATAGGGCTGACACCCAGCTGCAGGGATCACTGAAGGCTGTGTGGCACTGCAGTGCTCCCAGGCTCTCTGTTAATGAGATTTGAGGGTGCCAGGTCTGAGTCCCCTAAACCCTGGTGGCCCACACCCCAGAGACTCACACCTCTTGAGTCTTCAATATCTCAGAATTTGCATCCCTGAATCCATCATGCACTGAGGTCCATTTGAGGTCTTGAATGTCCTAGCCCTCAATGTTTGTTTGTTTTTTGTTTGTTTGTTTGTTTTGTGTTGTGTTGTTTTTATTTTTATTTTATTTTTTTTTATTTTTTAATGTCCTGATTGCTAACATTGCATTATCTTCTAGCATTTTCTCCCAGCGTATCCCCCAAACTCTTTTTTTTTTTTTTTCAGTTATTTAAGGGGATTCTTTTGCTGTTGCTGTTGTGGTTGTTCTATATCTTTTTTTTTATTTTCCATACTTGTTCCCCTCCCTTTACCCACCCACTTTTCCTTTCTTCCTTTTATTTCTTTTTTTTTCTCTCTCTCTTGTCCCTCATTTTCTTCTTATTTTATTTTATCTTAATTATACAATAGGTGCTGCAGGGAACACCTCACATTTGCTGGGTTTCCTCATCCTCCGCTTCCTCATTTCTGTGTGAATTGATTTTGGCTACCTACACTATCCCTTTCCCCTACATCTTGATATCCTCCATCATCTACTGTCTTTCCTATATTCAACCTCCCTTTCTTTTTTCCCCAAAGTGTCTAAATCTTAAATTCTAATACCTTTATTTTGTTTTCTGTCTTTTATCCACTCTTGAAACTATTGCCTTTCTTTTCTTTTTCACTCTCTCATGAAAACACTAGCTTTTTAATTCATAGCATATTCCTCCCATATTCAGTTGGCTACCTCATTATAGGTACTCTACCTACTGCTATAACTCTACACAATTTACATGAATCTAACCTCCATTCGCCCAGATCTCATATTGTTTTCTTTGCTAACATTTATCACCAATACTACTTTACACTTTTTCGTGCTTACATAATTGCCTTTCCCTGGCCTTAATACTTTCCTTTAAAGTGAACTCAACCAGCAATAAGAAATTAGAATAAGAAGAACAAAGGGACAAAGAGAAGATATAACATTTATGCAAAGACAACAGCTAATTAATCCCCAACCCTAAACAAAGAAGCTAAGGAACTGATTAAACATGTCAAGATAAAATGATGACCAGACAACAACAAAAATCTACAAACCAAACCAGTAATCAGGAAAACATGGCTGAATCAAATCAACAAACTGAAAATCAGGAAGGGGAACAGAACTTTGCACAAGCAATTAAAGATTTCAGAACATTTATCACCAACAAATTTAATGAAGTAAAGGAAGAGGTTAACAACATGAAGACAACATTTGGAGGGGAAATTGCAGACATACGCAAAAAGATAACAGATATGATGGGAATGAACACCACAGTTGAAGAAATAAAAAATACACTTGCAGCAAATATCAGCAGACTAGAAGAGGCAGAGCAGAGAATTAATGATGTGGAAGACAGTACATCGGAAATCAAACAGATGGTAGAATTGGTCGATAAAAAGACAGAAAAAATCCAGTTGGAACTTAGGGACCTGAATGAAAATGCAAAACACACAAACATATGTATTATAGGCATCCCAGAAGGAGAAGAGAAGGGAAAGGGGTCAGAAGGAGTGTTGCAGGAAATAATGGCTGAAAACTTCCCAAATGTACTGAAAGAGACAGATACATGTCCAAGAAGCACAGCGTACCCCAATCATCATAAACCCCAACAGGCCCACCCCAAGACATATACTTGTCAAATTATCCAATGCTCAAGACAAAATTCTAAAAGCAGCAAGAGAAAAGAAAACCATCACATACAAGGGAAGCTCCATAAGATTAAGTGCTGACTTCTCATCTGAAACAATGGAGGCAAGAAAGCAGTGGTATGATATAGTCAAAGTACTAAAAGAAAAAAAAATTTCCAACCAAGAATGCTTTATCAAGCTAAGCTAGAATTCAGAAATGATGGAGAGTTCAAAATATTCACAGATAAACAGAAACTGAAAGAATATGCCAACAAGAAACCTCCCATTCAAGAAATTCAAAAGGGATTTCTGCAGGAAGAAAGGAAAAAACAGGACAGGCAGAGTTGGAAGAGAGTGAAAGAGCAAAAAAAAAAAACGCAAAAAGAGAAGGGAAAAAAAACAAACAAAATATGACAAACACAAGTCAAATAAAAATATGGGTAAGATAAATAATTCCTTGAAAGTAATAACACTGAATGTCAACAGATTAAACTCACCTATCAAAAGATTCAGACTGGGAAACAGACTTGGCCCAGTGGTTAGGGCATCCATCTACCACATGGGAGGTCCGCGGTTCAAACCCCGCGCCTCCTTGACCCATGTGGAGCTGGCCCATGCACAGTGCTGATGCAAGCAAGGAGTGCCACAACACACAGGTGTGTCCCCACGTAGGGGAAGGCCACGCACAAAGAGTGCACCCCTAAGGAGAGCCGCCCAGCACGAAAGAAAGTGCAGCCTGCTCAGGAATGGCGCCACCCACACTTACCGTGCCACTGAAAACAACAGAAGCGGACAAAGAAACAAGATGCAGCAAATAGACACCGAGAACAGACAACCGGGGAGGGGGGGAATTAAATAAATAAATAAATCTTTTAAAAAAATAAAAAAAGATTCAGACTGGGACATTGGGTAAGGAAATATGACCCATCTATATGCTGTTTACAAGAGACACCTCTTAGACCCAGAGACTCATGGAGGCTGAAAGTGAATGGTTGGAAAACAATCTTACAAGCAAACAATAACCAAAAAAGACAGGAGTAGCTATATTAATATCAGACAAAATAGACTTTAAATGTGAAACAATTGTGAGAGACAAAGAAGGATACTACATTTTAGTGAAAGGGACAATCTGTCAAAAAGATCTAACAAACATAAATATTTATGCTTCTAACAAGGGCACCTCTAAATACGTGAGGCAAATGCTGGAAAAACTAAGTGAAAGAATAGATGCATCTACAATTATAGTGGGAGATTTTAATACACCACTATCAACTCTGGACAGAACATCTCAAAAGAGAACCATTAAAGAAACGAAATATTTGAACAGTATATTAGAGGAGCTGGATCTAATAGACATATACAGATCATTGCACCCAAACACAGCAGGATATACATTTTTCTCAAGTGCATATGGATCATTCTCCAAGATAGACCATATGCTAGGCCACAAAGAAAGGCTTAATGAATTCAGAAAGTTCAAAATCATACAAACTAATATCTCTGACCACAGTGGAGTGAAGCTGGAAATTTGCAAGGGCCAGAGGCCCAGATTTCACACGAAGATATGGAAATTAAACAGCACACTCTTAGAAAAACAGTGGGTCAAAGAGGAAATCTCAAAAATAATCAACAACTACTGCGGTCACCCCTCGGGCTGAAGTGTGGTTTGCTGGCCTGGCGAGGGGAGCGGCCGCGGTAGGCCTAATTCCGCTGCCCCCATAATAGGTTGGTTGGTCGGGCCCACCGCCACCCCTGAAGGAAGCTCGGCATGGGCGCAGAGTGCCCTCGGGTCTCCCCTTCTCGGCAGCCATGCTTCCGCGGCCGCCCCTCCTTCCGGATGGCGCCACCCGATGCCTTGTGGGGTGGCACCCTTCTTCTTCTTTCTCCCTGCGCAGGCGCAGGGTGGAAAATTCCGGTCTGCCCTTTTCCCCTCCCCCGACAGCAGCAACAGCCAGGCGTGGGCAGAGAAATCCAGTCTGCCCTTTTCCCCTCCCCCGACAGCAGCAACAGCCAGGCGTGGGCGGAGAAATCCAGTCTGCCCTTTTCCCTTCCCCCGACAGCAGCAACAGCCAGGCGTGGGCGGGAAACTCAAGTCTGCCTTCCACCCCAGCAACAGCAGTCACCAATCCCTAAACCCTGCCCCTTCCCCCAGCAATAGCGACAGCCAATCCCTAATCACCACCCCTCCCCCATCCAGTACCGCCCACTGACCTTTCGCCGGCAACCGATCAGAACAGGGCATGGCTTCGACCAATCAGCCTTCCCCAGCCCCTATAAAACTGTTGCCTCTCCCTCAATAAAGTGGACTTGCGTGTTTACCTCATCTCCACGGTAGTTCTTCTGCCGTGCGCCCTCCCGTCCTGAGAGCCCCCGACAAGGGCCTGGCCTCCCTTGTCCCCAGTTCATTGCCTGCTTCTCCGGGCGACCCCCTCATCGCCGGCTTCGCCGGGCGACCCCGTCAGCCGAACCGCGCAACCCCTTGTGAGACCGATCCCTCATCTGCTGCCGGACCGACCCCTCGTCCCAAGTGGGACCAACCCCTCGTCCCAAGCAGGACTAACCCTTCGTCCAGAGCTGGACCGACCCCTCGTCCACAGCCAGACCCCACCTCTACCGACCGAGCAAGCCGCCGCAAACTACCTTGAAACAAATGATAATGATAGCACAACATACCAAAAGTTATGGGATGCAGCGAAAGGAGTACTGAGAGGGAAATTTTTAGTCATAAATTCATATATCAAAAAAGAAGAAAGAACAGAAATTGAAGTACTAACTGCACATTTGGAGGAATTAGACAAAAAACAACAAAGTAATCCAACAGGAAGTAGAAGGAAGGAAATAACAAACATAAGAGCAGAACTAAATGAAATAGAAAATAAGAAAGCACTTGAAAAGATATAAAACACCAAGAGCTGGTTTTTTGAGAAGATCAACAAAATTGACAAATCTTTAGCGAGACTAACAAATAAAAAAAGAGAGAAGATGCAATTACACAAAATAAGAAATGAGAAAGGAGATATCACCACTGACCCCACAGAAATAAAGACTGTCATAAGAGGATACTTTGAAAAACTATATTCCAACAAAAATGACAATTCAGAGGAAATGGACAAATTCATAGAAACACATAAGCAGCCTATATTGACGAAAGAAGAAATTGATGATCTCTACAAACCAATCACAAGTAAAGAGATAGAATCTGTCATTAAAAACCTCCCAACTAAGAAGAGCCCTGGGCCAGACAGCTTCAAAGATGAATTCTACAAAACATTCCAGAAAGAACTAACACCAATCCTGCTGAAACTATTCCAAAAAATCAAAACAGAAGGAACATTGCCTAACTCATTCCATGATGCCAACATTACCCTAGTAACAAAGCCAAACAAAGACAACACAAGAAAGGAAAATTACAGACCAATTTCTCTAATGAACCTAGATGCACAAATACTTAACAAAATACTTGCTAATCATATTCAACAACACATTAAATGAATTATACACCATGACCAAGTGGGATTCATTTCAGGTATGCAAGGATGGTTCAACATAAGAAAATCAATCAATGTAATACACCATATAAACAGATTGAAGGTAAAAAAATCAATATGACCCAGCAATAACACTGCTTGGTATATACCCAGCAGAACTGAAAACAAGGACACAAACCGATATATGCACACCAATGTTCATAGCAGCATTGTTCACTATTGCCAAAAGTTGGAATCAACCCAAATGCCCATCAACAGATTAGTGGATCAATAAAATCTGGTATATACATACAATGGAATACTACTTGGCTTTAAGAACAAATACACTACAAACACACGTGATAACATGGATGAATCTTGAGAACCTTATGTGGAGTGAAGCAACCCAGTCATTGAAGGACAAATACTACATGACCTCAATGATATGAAATAAGCGACTGCCTCAGAGAGGTAGAGACTGGAAGAAAGGTTTACAGGAAATCGGGGGGGGGGGGGTAGAAGGATATGAGCTGATGTCTGCAGGGGTATGTATGATGAGCTGGCGGTAAGTATGAGCACAAAGAAGAAATAAATGCGGGCAAGGGGTTGCCTTGGGTGGGGTTTTGTGGGTTTGAGGGGGGCTGGGGATGGGTGGATGGGTAATATTGCCCAAAAAATTGGGGGGGGGGGGGGAGGGGCAACATATGAACATGAGAGATTGTTAGGTGTTGGTTGAGAGTAAAATGCTGAGAAAACCGTGTCAAAATATAATTGGGAGGGTTACCTGTTTAGGATGCTCGGAGGGGATGGTCTGATGTGGGACGGACTCCTGGGGAGTGTCTGAGTGCTCATTTTGCCAGGGTGGGTTGTACCATTGGATAGAGACCCAAGTAGTGAGATTGGGTTGGACCCACATCCTGGGGAGGACTACTGTCATCAAATAGAGGGAACTGTATCTCTCAAGAGAAAGGGTGGCTCCCAGGGCATTAGGGCAGTTGAGCAGGTCAGGCCCTGAACACTGTTGCAACTATCTCTGGACATGGCTCCTCGGGAAATGGAGATTGGCTGTCACTGTGGGCCCCAAGGAGAGGGGAAAATGGATGTTGAATGGATGGAACCAAGGTAAATGTGGGGGCGAGAGAGGAGTTTCGCGAGTGTACACAAGGATGGATATAAAACATGTAATATTACAGCAAAAACATATAGGGGGCGACAGACTAATAATGTAAACCATAATGTAAAACATAGGATAACTAAAAATTTAGAAAACTGTATAGCCTAAAGTATGGACCACAATGTAAGCACAGATGTCACCTTGTTTGAAATCTATTGTCTCGGAGTCTGTACATCAGTTTCAGTAAATATGATATGAATAAGTTAAAAGATTATCGCTGTGGAAGGGAAAAGGTTTTTGGTGGGTGTGTGGGAGTATTGTATATTGTATATATGAATTACTGTGATTTAGGGCTCTTGCAAAGAGAAGTTCAATAATTAGGAAAAAAGAAAAGAAAAAGATAGGATGTAGAAATTTTTCCATAATCAATATGTATTCTATATCTAACCTTTAATCTCATTGCTATATTTCATTTTACTAGTAAGGGAACCTGACATTATATTGTGCTTCACTTTTCAGGAATTTTGGATCACAGAGTGGTTCAACAATGGCAGTGTAGGAATCCTGGTATGGGATGTTATTGACAGGGGACATATGGTTGACAGGGAGTTATACAGGGCATGTGTCCAGGGTGCATGGAATTGTTTGGATATACTCATAGTGGAAACAATTAAAAACAACAGCTGGGGGGTACTGGGTTATTGGCTGGGGGGGGGCTCTGTCGTGGTCCCTAGGGGAGCAGCGGCAGTCCTCCAGGTGCAACAGTAAGGACCAGGAAGGAATGAGGGTCCAACAGTGAGCCCCTGATACTAATGACTATGCTTGTGAGCCTATACACCTGAAATAAGACCAAGGCCTAGAGCAGCACTGTGCCTGAGAGTTCCCTCCTGACAGCCTCCGTGTTATTCAAATGTGGCCAGTCTCGAACCAAACTCAGCATGTAAATGCAATGTCTTCCCCCCAGTGTGGGACATGACACCCAGGGATGAGCCTCTCTGGCAACAAGGGATCACTGTCAAGTACCAGCTGATGACGTAACTAGAGAATGACCTTAAATTAAAAGTTCAATGCAGACCAACAGAATATCCCTGTCTACATGTAATAACAGGAGTTAAAAATGCTGTTTGACCTAATGTAAGGGGGGAATGGAAAGGAGAAATGAGATTATAAGGCTATGAGTCTCTAAAAAAGAGTCTGGAGGTTGTCAGAAGGAATGCCCTTATGCACAACTGATCAGAGTCTAAGAGACAGATAAAGTAGATACAACCCCAGGTATTGGTTCTTTTGAGGGATAAAGAGACCCACGGGTTCTATGGTCATGGCAGATGGGGTTCACTGCCATGGCAGATGGCCCTTCTTTGGAGCTGGTGTTTCTGCGTGATGGAATTGGACTCAGAGGGGATCTCTTTTCACAAGACTTACATGCTACTTTATTGGAATTGTAGTTGGTGCTGGGTTTAAGATATATGTAGGGGATTTGAAACTCTGGACTGATAATATGACACCCAGGCCCAGAGCCTCAACAGACTTCAGCTCCTACACTTTGATTTATTGGACTTACTCCACTCAGCTAACATGAAGTTGAAGAAGGTTAACCACCACAACATGGAGCCTAGAGTGTCTACAACTGGAAGTGGGAGGAGTGCATCCAGTACCCATGTGGAATCTAAGCCCTCACTTGACATAGGTGTGCAATGGACACAACCAATCCAATGTGCACAGAGAAAATGTGGAATGGGTGTGGGAACGGTAGCCATGGTGGCTGCTGGGTGTGGGGAACGGGAGGAAGAGATGAGATGTGGAGGCGTTTTTGGGACGTGGAGTTGTCCTGGATAGTGCTTCACGGAAAATTACGGGACACTGTAGACCCCCCCAGGGCCCACTGGATGGAACGTGAGAGAGTCTGGGCTATGATGTGGACCATTGACTATGGGGTGCAGTGATGCTCAGAGATGAACTTACCAGGTGCAATGGATGTGTCATGATGATGGGAGAGAGTGTTGCTGTGGGGGGAGTGGGGGGCGGGGGCGGTGGGGTTGAATGGGACCTCATATTTTTTTAAATGTAATTTAAAAAATAAATAAATAATTTTTTTTAAAAATGCTGTTTGACCTAAAGTAAGGGAGAAATGGAAAAGACAAATGAGTTCATATGGCTATGAGTTTCTAAAAAAAGTCTGGAGGTTGTCAGAAGGATTGCCCTTATGCACACCTGAGCAGAGTCTCAGAGAGAGATAAAGTAGATACAACCCCAGATATTGGTCCTTTTGAGTGCTAAAGAGACCCTCAGGTTCTATGGTCATGGCAGATAGGATTCACTGCCATGCCAGTTGGCCCTTCTTTGGTGCTGGTGTTTCTGCATGATGGAGCTGGACTCGGATGGGATCTCTTTTCACAAGAATTTCATACTACTTTACTGGAATTGTAGTTGGTGCTGGGGCTTAAGATATATCTAGGGGATTTGAATCTCTGGACTGACAATATGATAGGCAGGCCCTGAGCCTCAACAGACTTCAGCTCCTACACTCTTATTTATTGGACTTTCTCCACTCAGCTAACATGGAGTTAAAGAATGTCAACCACCACACCATGGATCCTAGAGTACCTACAACTGAAAGCAGGAGGATTGCATCCAATATCCATGTGGGATCTAAACCCCCTCTTGACATAGTTGTGGAATGGACTCAACCAAGCCAAGGTCCACAGGAAGGAGGAATACAGTAAGGATCGGAGTGGACTTAATGATATTCTATTATGAACTATTGTGGTTAATAATCGAGAAAATGTGGCATTGATGTGGAAAAAGTGGCCATGGTAGCTGCTGGGTGAGGGGAATGGGAGGAAGAGAAGAGATTTGGAGGCATTCTGGAGACTTGGAGTTGTCCTGGGTGGTGCCCCAAGGACAATTGCCAGATGTCGTATGTCCTCCCATGGCCCACTGTATGGAACGTGGGAAAGTGAGGGCTATGGTGTGGAACACGGGACATGGGGTGCAGCGATGCCCGGAGATGTACTCACCAGATGCAATGGATGTGACATGTTGATGGGGGAGAGTGTTACTGTGGGGGGAGGTGGTGTGGGGGTAGTGGGGGTGAATGGGGACCTCATATTTTTTTAAATGTAATATTTTTTTTAAAAAATGAATAAATTGTGTAGAATCTGGGAATAAAACATATTCTTAATAAAATTCTTTCATTTCTGATAAATAAAATCATAATTCAATGAAATTTTAAAAATTGTTTATTTAGTTCATTGTATTCACTGAATTTAATATTTGAAAAAACAGAATATTCTATTTAAATGGTGATAATTCATAAATCATTCCTAGTAAGGAGTACTAAGGTAAGTGCCTTATCTTCTGTTAACATTCTATTTTAAAGGAACACCATTTAGCTATCTTTTTTTAAATTACTTTTTTATTTTTAAAGAATGTTTAGGTTCCATAAATGTTACAAAAAATATAAAGGATTCCCATATGCCCCTCCCTCCCCCTCCCTTACTTTCCCACATCAACAACATCCCTCATCAAAATAGCATGCATTTTTTATAATTTATTTGAAATTTTTAATCAAATTTAATGGACATTTGAAATATAGAAAGAGGGATGGCTAAAAAATCCCCGAGTAAACAAAAGAAAAAGCAAGGTCATTAGACTAAGATATGCTTCTTTTATTCACCATAAAAAATCTAAAACATCTTTTTCAGAGTTGACTATTTGCTGAATTGATTAACAATTCCAACAAAGCAGGTTCTATGATTTTATCAGTACACTTAAACACAGAGGTCAACAAACCAGGCATGAAGTGGTTGAGGAGCAGAGAAAATGCTCAAGCATAACCAGACATGAGAGCCCTGTGTGTATGTGGAAGCACATACATTGTTACTAAACTATAGAAAAATCCCTGGTTTCTGTTTTTTCCACTTGACTTTTGATCAAGAGTACTGTCCATGCCCTGAAATACATCTGGAGCATATGAATTTTGAGAGCTGCCTAACACTGCACCACTATAATGTACAATGACTTAACTTTTCTGTACTGCTGCCACATTTTCATTGTAATTATATTCCTCCAAGGTCACTGAAACCATGTGTGGTTATTTCATTGGGGTAGAGTCCCATATGTAGATTTATAATAAATAAAAATGATATGAACATTTTAAAGGCTTCAGACACATTATTAAACTGCTTTTCAGGTGAACCTACAATTCCACCAGTACTATATGAAGGGCTCAGAAAATGTTTAATATTAGTACTACTTTATGATAAAGTGGATTTATAAATTAAGTGTTCAATTAAGAGTATACAGTTGTTTTGCCCACTGAGTCCTTCTTTCAAAGATTGAATTGTACAATGCTAGCATCCATTTTATTATTTTATTTTTATTTTTAAATATATATTTTGTCTTTATTCATTTTTTAAATAATACATTCAAAAATTATGATGTCCCCATATACCCCCCACCCCCCTCACACCACTCCTCCCCCCATAGCAACATTCTCCTCCATCATCATGAGACATTCATTGCATTTGGTGAATACATCTTTTAGCATCGTTGCACCTCATGGTCAATGGTCCACATCATAACCCACACTCTCCCATGTTCCATCCAGTGGGCCATGGGAGGACATACAATGTCTAGTAATTGTCCCTGCAGCACCATCCAGGACAGCTCCAAGTCCCAAAAATGCCTCCACATTTCATCTCTTCCTCCCATTCCCGACACATAGTAGCCACCATGGCCACTTTCTCCACACCAGTGCCACATTTTCTTCGATTACTAATCACAAAAGTTCATGAATAGAATATCAGTAAGTCCACTCTAATCCATACTCTATTCCTCCATCCTGTGGACCTTAGAATGGATGTGTCCACTCCACATCTATATCAAGAGAGGGCTTAGATTTCACATGGATGCTGGATGTAATCCTCCTTCTTTCAGTTGTAGGCACTATTGGCACCATGGTGTGGTGGTTGACCTTCTTCAACTCAGTGTTAGCTGAGAGGGTAAGTCCAAAAAACCAGAGTATAGGTGTTGAAGCGTGCTGAGGTTCAGGGCCTGGCTATTATATGGTCAGTCCAGAGATTCAAATCCCCTGGGTATATATTAAACCCCGTACCAACTACAATTCTGGTAAAGTAACAGGAAAGATTTGTGAAAAAAGATCACTTCTGAGTCCAGCTCCATCACACAGAAACACAAACTCCAAGGAAGGGCCAACTGACATGGCACTGAAATCCATCTGCCATGACCATAGAACCTGTGGGTTTCTGTAGGCCTCAGAAGAACCAATACCGGGGGTTGGATCTACTTTATCTATCTCTGGGACTCTGCTGAGGTGTGCATAAGGGTGACCCCTCTGATAATCTCCCAGCTCTTTTTTAGAGACTCATAGCCATATAAACTCATTTGGCCTTTCCATTTCCCCCTCGATTCAGGTCAAAAAGCATTTTTAACTCCTGTTATTATATGTAGGCTGAGATATTCTGTGCGGTCTGAGTTGAACCTTTTATTCAAGTTCCCTTTCTATTCACATCATCAGCTGGTACTTAGTAATAATCCCTCAGCACCAGGGAGGCTCATCCCAGGGGGTCATGTCCCATGCTGGGGGAAAGGCAATGCATTTACATGATGAGTTTTGCTTCGAGACTGGCCACATTTGAGCAACACAGAGACTCTCAGGAGGTAACTCTTAGGCACACTGCAGCTCTAGACCTTGTTCTTATTTCAGGTGCATAGGCTCACAAGCATAGTCATTAGTATCAAGCATCCATTTTAAGCATGATTTCATGTTAGTAATCTAAAAGCAAATAAAAAATAAACAAAGAATACAGAATTCCATGCTTATTTAAGAGTCCAACACACCAATAAGGCACTTTAATATACTCAGCAAGCACATATTTCCACATGAAAACACAAACGAAGCAATACCCAAGTAAGCAACAGTAATGACAGGATTCCAAGAAATTCCATAAAAATCAGGTCCAGGATGAAAATCATCAGGCAGATATTCAACCAGCTGGAATATAAATTTTTAAAATAATGAAGAGCTTCAAGGAAATCTGTAACATAGCAGTCCCAAGCATCAACCACAGGAACCCTAAACTGGCCTCTAAGGAAAACTGGGAGTTTGCAGTTTGTGTTGCGTATAGCTGGAAGTGTTGTTGGATATTGTGTGTGTGTGTCCTTAAGTGGAAAACAATTTCCTGGTCACCATGGACCCTACCCATTCCTGTGCCTAAAGCTGGGCTGGAGTCCCCTTGAATCACACTTTTCTCTTGGATGAGTTAATTTTTATCAGCATCAGACAATTCATTTTACAAAAAATAATAGATACCTTTACTCAGAAAGTCAACATTTAGGGTTTAAATAAAATGTAAGTGGTGATAATGACGATGACATTAATAATGTGAGAATTCTCTGAGATTCTTGATTTTAATTCTATGGTACTCTGATGTGAATGAAGAAAGGTTGACAGTGCTCCTGATAACTGGTCTAGATAAATGACTCAGAATTTACAGTAGGCTTTAAAAACAACTTCATATAATTAATTCTAAATGTTTCCTTGAAGACAACTTTAAACAAACAGGGATATTCATTCAACAGAACACAGAGTTCACAAGGGGAAGGAATGAATTACTGATCTAGGCAACAGCATGAACGAATCTCAGAAACATTGTACTGAGCAGAACACTCAAAAGAGTACATATGATAAGCATGTATTTATTTGAAATTCTACAACAAAGCAAAACTAACCTATGATGAGAGTAGGGACTGACTGGGTAAGAAAATGAGGGCATTTTTTGGCATGATAATAATGTATATATCTTGATCAGGATTTGGATTATGTCATATGTATTTGTCAAAGCTCAGTGCATGTTCACTTAAGATTGGTCTATTTCATTCTGTGTAAATGTTTTACATTAAAAGAAAAATCTGTATACAAATATTGAACTCTGGTTGATTTCACACATGCTGATATATTTATGTAGGAAGTATATTTATGTCAGCAATTTCCTTCAACATGTACCAAAAATAAGATGGATTGATGGATGGATAGAGGGAAAGATGGAGGATTGGTAGGTGTATGGATGAAGGGAAAGATGTGATAAATCAAGTTCAGTTGAATGCTAATGTTTTAATATTGCTATCTCATTGAAATTTTTCATAAGATATGGGGGGTAATTAGCAAAACCAAAAGAGCACATATCAGTGATTGCTCTTCCGAATGAGAATCCAAATAGTTATTAAAGGCCTAGCTGTTTGACCTCTTTTATTTATTTATTTATTTTTTTTTTAATTTTTTATTTTTTATTGACTTTGTAATAATATTACATTAAAAATATATATGTGAGGTCCCATTCAACCCCACCCCCCCACCCCCCCCTCTCCCCCCCCCCCCCCCAACAACACTCGTTCCCATCATCATGACACATCCATTGGATTTGGTAAGTACATCTTTGGGCACCTCTGCACCTCATATACATTGGTTCACATCATGGCCCATACTCTCCTCTATTCCATCATGTAGGCCCTGTGAGGATTTACAATGTCCGGTGATTACCTCTGAAGCACCATCCAGGGCAGCTCCATGTCCCGAAGACGCCTCCACCTCTCATCTCTTCCTGCCTTTCCCCATACCCTTTGTCCATTATGTCCACTTTTCCCAATCCAATGCCACCTCTTCTATGTGGACACTGGATTGGTTGTGTCCATTGCACCTTTATGTCAAGAGGAGGCTCAGATTCCACCTGGATGCTGGATGCAATCCTCCCATTTTCAGTTGTAATCACTCTAGGCTCCATGGTGTGGTGGTTGTCCTTCTTCACCTCCATCTTAGCTGAGTGTGGTAAGTCCAATAAATCAGATTGTAGGTGCTGGAGTCTGTTGAGGCTCAGGATCTGGCTATCACATTGTCAGTCCAGAGATTCAAATCCCCTAAATATATCTTAAACCCCAACATTAACTGCACCTCCAGCACATTAGCATGAAAGTCTTATGAAGGGAGATCCCATCTGAGTCCAGATTCATCACACATAAACACCATTTCCAAAGAGGGGCCATCTGCCCTGGTAGTTAACCCCATCGGCCATGACCATAACTCCCATGTTTGACCTCTTTTAGATGCCATTCCATTTGGATTTTTTTCCCATCCAATTCAGCATTGTGTTGCAAAAAATAAGTATACCTCACAGAGGTGCTACCCTGTGTTTTAATGGCCATGACCAAATGGCTAAAACTAGTCACAGGTCTCTTTCCAAGGTAAAAGATAAACAAATTGTAGTATAGCCATACAAAGAATTCAATTTGGCAATGAAAATGTACAGACTATTAACACACAAAACAAAATTCATAAATCTCAAAATGATTATGTTGTTGTAAAGAATCCAGATAAAAAATATACACCCTTTAGGATTCCAGGACATAAATTCTATAAACTGCAGATCAGTGGTTGAGGGGAATTGGTAACAATGGAGAGAGGAGATGGAAAGATGGATCACAAAGGAGTACAAGGAAACTTCTGGGTTCTTGGATATGATTACTATCTTGATCATAGTGATAGTTTCATGGTTGTATACATATGTCAAAATCAACTACTCATATACATTAAATAGGTGCTGCTTCTTATGCATCACATGACTCAACCAAGGTTTAGAAAAATAACCCAATACTCAAACTAAGTTTTTTATTTTTCTGGCAAAAATCTACAAATATTTTGCAAGTAGTTCCCAATTTAAAAGATCAATTTAAAGCCAATTAACAATTGAGAGAAAATTGAAACTTACATTGAATGGGAAAAATAAGGTTTCTTTTGTATATTCATGAATTACCTGAATTAAATTCCTTGTAATATTTCCAAAAATACACTGAACCTGCATAAATGAATGCAACAAAATAGTAATCAAATTTCTACATTAAAGATAAAAATGAGAGAAATATATATATATATATGTTTAGGGAATGGACATAGCAGAGAGATAGGAAACTGCTATTATATTAATCTGATATTACTATGCCAATTAAACCTTCATAGAGAATATTGTTAAGCCCACCTTTCTAAAACCTCTAAAGAATTCTTTCTACATTCATTTTCTCTCTAAATCAGGGCATGTAATGTCAGATTTTTGTAGTACATATATTTGCTAGTAGAGGAATCTTGCATCTCAGTTAAAACTATGGCAATTGTAGATAATTCTAAAGACAGTTTCAAATAGCCACTACCTAGACTTCACCTTCATATTGCATAGCATTGTACCTAAACCAATCAGTCATTACCATAAAAATTATTATGCAAAAAGAATGCAAAATTTCTGGCATGCATGGTCACCATACACTAAATGCAAATATATCATTTTTATAAAAACTAGATTTTAGAAGTGTTTTAGAAGAAAATACATTTGCAACCTAATTCATACTAATCCACACACTAAGTTTCAGTTTCCTGCACATTAAAGACTGTCTAGAAAATAGCCTCTGAGCTCTACAGCACTTTCACCTTCAGCCCTCACAGCTGAGGGAGGTAAAGTATGTGATCTGGGGAAAATTGCACTATCTCTAAGCAGCCACCTTCTGGAGGAGCTATAGCTCTAAGTACAATTGTTAAAGATGCTGAACAAATGCATAGAAAGGACAAAGGCCACCTTGTCCCTAACTTGCAAAACAACCCCAGTCAGGGCATTCTCATTACATCTGAACTCTGGTGTCAGAAGTGTAACACCAGCTAGACTTGATCAGAAAGGACCACTAAAAGCTGTGATTTTGACAGTGCTGGAAACCTTAAGAAATCAAACAATCCTGCACGATGATATCTAAAACTCAGAAACAACCAGGTGGAAAGACAAATGGAGAGAATTTTTAATTTCCTAAAGTACAAGGCTTGGCAATGAGAGGGGACCCTGAGGGAAAATACACTCCCTTTTGAGGAAAATTTGAAGGAGAGAAAGGAGAAAAGAGAAAGAAAGCAGAAATATATGAAGAAAGGAAGATATTTATTTTTACTTAATATCTGGCACTAAGACATGGGTGATATCAACTCTCTAGTTATACATGGGGTAGTGTCAAAGTTCTTATAATCTCACAAGTAATTTTACAGAATCATTTGCCTTCAACACAGGAAGCAATCTGTATGTCCCACTGCCTATGTGATGCTTGAGTTTACTTTTCTGTACCATCCTTTGATTTTAAAAACAGGTAGAATGTTGTGTCTACTGAGCAAATTCTGCTTTAGTGATTCTCAGAATGCATGTAAATGACTGTCACTGTGCTGTAGGTATTCTCTAGAAAGAGGTCAATGGGCTATGCACAGCATCGTCCCTTACAGAGATGTGACTTTCTAGGAAAGCAAAGCTATATAAACAAATGGCTGCAATCCAGGGCCACAAACACAGCTACCTCAAGAGAAACGCAAGCAAAGCTCCCCTGAAGCATACTCTGGGTGCAAAATTTCCCTCTGGCTGGTCCTAAGACCCTGCTTTGCAAAAGAGGGATGATAAGATTTCACTTTAGTACCATCCCTAGGATTTCTACAGGAGCACATGGCCATGAACAAGGGTGGAGGTGGGAAATGAAAGACAGTTAGGGTTAATTCCTTCACAAAAGCTCAAAACTGAAGTAGAAGACAACCTAACTTAAGTGCTCTATGACAAATGCAGCCAATGGGGAAGGGGGGAAGAGGATTCCAGAATAAAGAAGATCAAGAAATGAGCCCCTACAGTAGACTTAAAAGAAACAGAATGGACTCTTCCTTGCATGGAGTAATTCAACTGGGTGATTCTGTCTCCATGCTAGGGGTATGCCTCACCAGTGGACCTTCCCAGAGCCCTCTCTGCAAACCCAGCACCTGTAGAACAAATAAATCTACTTATTGCTCTGGGGTGTCTTGAGTGTCTCTCTCTCCATCTCTTTTTGGGGGGCTTGTTTTTTGTTTTTTGTCTTATGAGAGTTAAAGTGAAAATGTACATCTTATGCTGGGATAATTATAAGGACATCATGGACCTTATCTGTTCTGGGTAAAGCAGAAGTCCACCAAGACACTTTTTTTTCCAAATTCTACTCAATTTACTCATTTTTTAAAAAAGATATTACATTAAAAAATATGAGGTCCCCATTCACCTCCACCACCTCCACCTCACCACTCCCCCCCCAATAACACTCTCCCCCATAATCGTGTCTCATCCATTGCACCAAGACACTTTTAACAAAAGAAGGGGCAGCAACTCCTCTGCCTCCTGGTCATGTGCCTCCCAGGGAATCCACTCATTAGAAACATCCCAGCAGGATGCAGCATGGATTTCCAGGTCTCACAGGATTCTCAGGCCTCCAGGGAAGGGGGTGAACTCCAGGAGCAGATGGAAAAGGATGCCCTGAAAGTGCTAAAGCCAAGGAAGAAACTGGAAAGCACAGATTGCAACTGGCATTCTGCTTTTTTAACAGACTAGTAATAACCCCAATAAGTAGGTGTTATCACTCCCATGCCTGCCAAGCTTTCATAAATATTAATAAATACATATAGGGAAAATGAAGTGTGCATGGATGGACTCAAAAATTGCACAACCTTAAGTAGGATCCTGCTTAGTAAGAGTGATGCCCATGATGCCTATTAAATAAAGGGTCTTTACTTTTTAATAAAAAAACACCATTGAGATAATTTACATATCATACAATTCCCCCATTTAAAGCCTACCATTCAGTAGCCCTAGTATGTCTACAGTTCTTTAGTTTTTGAAGATAAGAAGTTCCTATTTTCAGGTTTCCACCATTTCACTCTTTTCTGTGTAGGGGAAAAGCAGAGCTGGCAAGACCCAGAGTTCTCTGTGGACAGGAGCTGCCAAATTCCATGTAGGCTGGTTAAGTAACCTCTGAGGTTTATTAACAATTTATCCATTTACCAAAATGTTGAGAAATGGTTTGCAAGTGGAGCGAGTGCAGCTCAATGGTTGAGCACCTGCTTTGCAAGTATAAGGTTCCAGGTTCTGCCCCCAGAACCTCCTAAAATATTTTTAAAAATAAAAAAGAAAGAAAATTCTGAGTTCCTGGGTCCTCAGAGAAGGCGCTGCCCCCTCACGCACCCTAAGAAAAAGCTTTTCTTTAAACCACAGAGAAAAACTGGCCAGGGAAAAGGAGGAAAGCAGGGCATGGGCAGCATGTACTCACACTTATGGTTTGCTACCTGGGACACCCCAGGAGGAGGAACCAGAAAAGCATCTGGGATGCCTCCATGTCCAGGTCCCCTAAGGGGGCACCAGAGGAGGCATGGTGGGGAGGCTCCCAGATGCGGGTGGGGAGGGAATTGGCGATGAGGATGGCAGTGGGGCCGAGAGTGGGTGGGGGTGTGAGCTGGGAGGGAGGGGGGTGTTGGTTCCTAAGAGTGGGAGGGATGGGGGTAGGGAGAGGTGAGAGAGGGGATGGGAAGAAGGGAGAGGAGGAGGGGAGCAGACTGCGCTGGGGAGAGATGGGAGGACAGTTCAGAGAAAAGTCAGTAGGTTGAGGGGTCGATAAATCAGCAGGAAAGCAGGTTGTGGGGCCACAGGCCCAGGGGAGTGGACTCGCAGTAGCAGTGGGAGCAGAAGGACGAGGCTTTGTCTTCGTTTCCTACTCAGGTTTGGTGGCTGCCTTGGCAACCTGGGTGTTTTATACCCTCCCTCACCCAATCCTCTGCCTTCGCTCTTTGCCATCACAGTGGACCCCACAGGACCTCATACCTAGAACGCCCCCTCACCCTATCTGATCCTCCACCATGAGCCATCCCAAGAACAACAGGTCTTCTGTGAGACCTTTGCTTCTGATTTCTAGGCCATTCCAATACAGCTACCCCCATTCCAGGTCCCTCCCTTCTTTCCTGAAATTCCATGGATTACCTCGGATTGCCATCCCAAGAACAACAGGTCTTCTGTGAGACATTTGCTTCTGATTTCTAGGCCATTCCAATACAGCTACCCCCATTCCAGGTCCCTCCCTTCTTTCCTGAAATTCCATGGATTACCTCGGATTGCAGAACTGCAAAGGGAAAAAAAATAGACAAGCAGAGTGGGAAGTTTTCACACCCTTCTCCCAGCAATTGATAGAAATAGTCAAGAAATGAGAAAAGAGAAGATTTGTAGTTGAGCTGAATAAAATAATAATGAAAGCACGGCATTAAAACACATCTCTTTCCAGCCTGGAAATTCCATTTTGGATTGGAAAGATTTTATAATCTTGAAATCTTTCCCATAACCTAAAAGGATAAATAGCTGGGGCTATGTCATTTGACCATGTCACCCTACTACCTGTTACTGTGGGCTTTAAGTCATGAGTACAAATGGTTAAAACATCCAAGCTGACTCATGCTTGATCCCTCTTGGATCTACAAGGAACTTTTGAACTTTAACTAAGTTCATCAGTTTTTCTCCTGGGGGGATTACTGGACACTACCCAGATTGCTTGGCAGCACCAGGGTGATGAGTGGCCTGGGTGGAGCAGGTATACAGGGTCCCAGGCACCCCAGTCTCTAGGGCAGCTCCCACTACCAACTATTCTTGGGTCCTGTCCTGAGCTGAGCTCCCTGAGGTATTTCTCTGTGAGATTGCACATGGTGTTTCACAGACTCTTTCAAGGCCAAAGCAGCTTAAACCTTATTGTTTAAATTCCCATCACTTTTTACAACTAAGTAAATTTAATGTAAACAGGAAACTTTCTATCACTACTGGATATGCAAAACCATTATCTCTTACTATAAATATAAAGAAACCATAAAACCAAGTTCAGGATTGTTTCCAAAAGTATCTTTTGAAATGAGGAGCCATCGTACTGTTCCAATGATAGAAAAGTCTTTCACCTCTGGCTGCTGCCCACTGCCTGTCCAAGGGCTACTGAGGGTGTGAGCCTCTCTGTCCTCTGATAGCTCAGAGAATGGAGGGGCAGAGAAACAGTTTCCTTGGAGGCCCCCTGTAGATGACCTGTAAGGCTGGTCTTTCCTTCTGCATATGCAAAGCAAAGGCAGCCTTTCTGATTGTTGATCTTGGGAAAAATGTAGTAGAGTAGCTGCTAGTGTCTAGGTCATTTTTTTTACATGGGTTTCCAGTTATAATAGAAAACTATATTTTAGGAACAGTAGCAATGAGAATTTTGCCAATCAGTTGAGCACCAGATTCCAAAAGGGAATAAAAACAGTGAAGTATTTCAATTTAATGGGTAAAGGAACCACCCTATTAAAATTAATTGTTGTAAATTTTTTAAAAAGATTTATTTATTTATTTCTCTCCCCTCCACCCCCACCCCAGTTGTCTGTTCTCTGTGTCTATTTGCTGTGTCTTCTTTGTCCCCTTCTGTTGTTGTCAGCGGCATGGGAATCTGTGTTTCTTTTGGTTGTGTCATCTTGTTGTGTCATCTCTCCGTGTGTGCGGCACCATTCCTCGGCAGGCTGCACTTTCTTTTGCACTGGGCGGCTCTCCTTATGGGGCGCACTCCTTGCGCGTGGGGCTCCCCTATGCGGGGGACACTCCTGCATGGCAGGGCACTCTTTGCACGTATCAGCACTGCACGTGGGCCAGCTCCACATGGGTCAAGGAGGCCCGGGGTTTGAACCAAGGACCTCCCATGTGGTAGACGGATGCCCTAACCACTGGGCCAAGTCCGCCACCCTGTTGTGAATTTTAAACATCATTTTTCAAAATTATATATCAAATCTTAGATTATTCCAGAGTTAAGTCTCCTGCTCACTCAAAGTGGACAATTAATTTATGTAGGCCAAGTAAATGACAAAATGTACCAGACAAATGACAACTGATGCCCAGCCATTTGCTCTTGGTGGACATTTAAAGAATAGGGGCTGAACATAGACTGTGAGAGAAAATGTATCTCATTCTATATGTAAATGGCTTAGGGGTTTAGCTCAGTCTAAATCAGTGGTTCTCCAATTGGTTGAAAATGAAATCCCCTAGGAGAGATCAGAAAGGATACTGATGTCTAGGTTCCAATCCCAGAGATTCTCATTTAATTTGGGCATTGGGATTTCTGAAAATCCCCAGGTGATAATAATGCACAGTCATCCTTGAGAAACATTGGTTGGTCCTGTCGGAGGATTTCAGATAGATGATTCTAGCTTGAGTATTTGCCAGAGGTCCTGATTCAGAATTGAGATGTAAGTTCAATTTAAAGGTTGTAAATCATTAGCATCTTAAGTCCCCCCCCCCCCAGGATATAGATAGCACAATTTTTAAAATTTCCCCCTTTGAGAGTAAGCAAAAATGATGACAGTAAGAAAAATGTACACAATCTACCACCCCCTCACACACACACACACACTGGAGATTTTCAGGTTTATTTATCACATCAACTCTGGGCCATTCTTCAGTCAGTGGTTCCTTTCCCGGCTGACGTCCGGTGGATATTTAGGTTTTGTACACCTGGAATTATTTCTTTTCCTCCCTTCTTTCCATTTTTTCTTTTTTCCGGACACTAAAGAAATAGATTTGTTTTTTGTTTTTGTGTTTCAAGTGATCAGTGTGAAGCCATGGAAGGCTTCCTTCTATACTGGGAGCCTCTGATGTTCAAGTTCAGCTATTTCTATGGACCACGGGTCAGAGTTCTCTAGGGAAACAGAACTAACAGAATTTATCTGTATATAGAATGAGATTTTATAAAATTGTCTCATGGAACTGTGCAGACGCACAAGTCCAAATTCTGTGGGGCAGGCTGCAAGCCAGGGGCTCCGATGAAGGTCCTCATTGAATTCCCCAGGAACACACACTGGCTGTCCGAAGTAGAAAATTGGAAAATCTATACATGACAAAATTTTAATAATAAGGAGGGAATCCAGGTGAAGGGTGATTGAATTCCCCAGGAACACACACTGGCTGTCCGAAGTAGAGATGTGGATTTTCTCTCTGAATGCTGAAATTACTTCTCCTTTTAAGGCCCTCAACTGATTGGATGGGACAACACTCACTGCTGATGGCAAGCTCCTCAATTGATCCTAGATGTAATCAGGCATCTATGCAATCAACTCTGATATTACAATTAGCCCAGTCTTGCTTGACCAAGCAACTGGGTGTCATTACCTGGCCGAGTTGTGACATTAGCCTAATGGTGCTCCCTGATACACACATGGTGGTAAGCAATAGGTGTGGACTGACAAGAATCCTTGCATTTAACCAGTGAGAAAGAGGAAGTGCCAAGCTGGGCAGGACGACCCCACAATCACAGTCAATGAGAGCCTGAACTGGGGTTCCCACTCAGTCTTCTGAGCCCCAATCCAGTGCTCCTACCTACTTGCCCAAAACCAGTAGGGGTAGGAGGCTTTGCCAGGGTGACAGTGTGGAGGGCAGCATGGAGGCCACTGCTTGGGCTCAGGGGTGTCAAATATCTGCCATGACCTGGGTGTACTTGAATCCCACTGTAGCTCCTCCTCCTGCTGCAGGCAATGAGTGCACACTCTGGCATTTGGTCAACAACAAGAGAAACAGTTGCAGTAAAGGGATGCAGTCACTTGAACTTTCTAAACCAGGCTCTGTGCTAAAAAATTTACAGTCATCATCTCAAGTCAATGTCACAGCTTCCTGGAGGGCAGCTCTGATCCCATTTATGCATGAGGAGACTGAGGCTAAGAGAGGTCAGAGGACCGGCCAGAGCAGAAACTAAAGCCCAAGCCTGCATGATTCCTGAGTCTATGCTCCAAACCACTCCAGGGATATGGTCTTGGGTCTTAGCTGGCCGATTTTTAGGTATCTGAACAGGCAGCAACTCTTCCCTATCTCCTGGAGGTGGCCCAGTGTGTGGCAGCCGCAGCCTTCACCACTGGACAGGTCTTCCTTGTGGCTAACCTTAGTCCTTCCTACTGCCAGAGGAAGCCCTTTCTTTTTTGCCCTACTCTGGGAAGGATAACTAGTATTTATAAACTTACCTTTCAAGTAGAAAAGAAAATCTCCTTCAACTCTTTATTTTGACAAATGTCAAACCTACACAAGAGTTAAAAGAATAGAACTACAATCACCCTTCACCTGGATTCCCTCCTTATTATTAAAATTTTGTCATGTATAGATTTTCCAATTTTCTATCCATACTTTTTTTTAGATTTATTTATTTCTCCCCCTTCCCTCCATTGTCTGCTCTCTACATCCATTCGCTGTGTGTTCTTCTGTGCTTGCTTGTATTCTCATTAGGTGGCTCTGGGAACTGATCTGGGACCTTCTGGAGTGGGAGAGAGGCAATCATTCTCTTTTGCCACCTCAGCTCCCTGGTCTGCTGCATCTCTTATTGTTTCTCCTCTGTGTCTTTTTGTTGCATCATATTGCTGTACCAGCTCTGCACGTGGACCAGCACTCCTGCCAAGGGCAGCACCCCTACATGCGGCAACACTCCTGCACAGGACAGCACTTGATGCAGGCCAGAACTCTGCATGGACCAGCTCACCACACAGGCCAGCTTGCCACATGGGCCAGTTTGCCTTCACCAGTAGACCCTGGACCTCCTATATGGTAAATGGGTATTTACCCAATTGTTTGAGCCACATCTGCTTCCCTCTATCTATACTCTTTATTTGCTCATCTCTTTGAGAATAATTTTCAGATTTCATGCCCCATCACCCCTAAATACCTCAGCCTTATTCCTCCAAAGGAGTTTCTCTTATATAGCCTCAAGACCATTGTCACAACTATGAAAATTAGCAATAATTTCATAATATCACTTTTTATAATGCCTATATTCACTTTTCTCCAATTCTCCCAAAAACGCTTTTTTATATATATTTCTTTTGAAATTGGGGTTCCAGTGAGATTTATGCATTGCATTTGGTCATCATGTCTCTTTTGTCTCCTTGCATCTAGGAGAGGTTGTCATTACAAGGACTTTTTTGAAGTGTTCAGACTAAAATGAAATCTCATTTTGTCCTTCTTTCCTCAGAGGAAAATATAGGATATTAGTGTGGTAGAGCAGAAATGAATCGCATTGAGAGAAAGTGGAAAAATGTGTTTTGAGTTCAATGCTCTACCTTCTTCTCTGGAGGACAAGTCCTCACCCTCCCAGGAGCAGCAGAGTTCTTTCCCAAGCCACCTGCACCTCTACCTAAAAAAAAAACCTTCTGTGGCTCCCCCTGGCATCCAGATGAAGCTCAGAGGCCTTTGCATGCTCAGAGGGGGAGCCAGCCCTTTCACCTGTCCAGTGTCCTCTCTCAACATATCCCCACATGGACTCTCCACTCAGTCACCTGGAATCACTTCTTGTTCCCATCACATTCACACTTTCCTAGGACTCTCTTGGAGAATACCCATATATTACCACATACCCAAGTTCATCTTTCTCAGCCATTGCTTCCTCTAGGAACCAGTCTTTCTTTTCTGGAATAAATCCAACATTGTCATGGTATATCATTCTTTTAATATGCTGTTGGATTCAGTTTTCCAGCATTTTGTTCAGGGTTTCTACATCTATATTCATAAGAGGTATTGATCTGTAATTTTCTTTTCTTGCAATGTCTTTATCTGGGTTTGGTATCAGGGTAATGCAGGCCTCATAAAGTAAGTTAGATAGGAAGTATTCCCTCTTCTTCTATTTTTTATCAACAGCTTTTGCGGGAAGAGTTTGAGAAGGACCTATAAGATATCTATTGAGTAAAATAAGCCAGATACAAAAGGAAAAATATTTTGCCATTTCACTTATATGAAAGACCTAGAATAAGCAAAACCATGGAGACAGAAAGTAGATTCCAGGGACTCGGGGGGTGGGGGGTGGGGGGAGAGGATAAGCAGTGGTGTTCAGAGGAGCTATTGCTTCAGTGGATGCGGACAATCTGAGGAGATGAAAAAATTGGGGTAATGGATGTTAATGATGGCAGCAAAACTTTGTGAATGTAATGAATACCACTGAGTTGAACACCAAAAGTTGTTAAAATGGGATTTTTTTTTGTTATGTATATGTTACTTCAATAAAAAGTTAAAAAAAAGAAGAAGCTACAGTAATTGAGAGAATGAGGTACTGACATAAGGTCAGGCAAAAAGACTAATGGAATAGAATTGAGTGTTCATAAATAAACCCTCACATCCATAGCCAACTGATTCTGATAAGGGTACCTCTACTTTATCATTGACTTTGCCCTTGAAGACGTTGGCTCACAACCTTCCTCTCCCCCACTACTTCCTGTAAACCTATATTCCAGTCTCTAGCTCTCTGAGACAGGTTGATTTGCTTAATTCATACCAGAAAGGCCATGTATTATTTGCCTTCAATGCCTGGCTTGTTTCACTCCAAGGGGAGGGGAAAAGGGGAAGAGATTAGATGGAAGAGGGAATAACTGGGGGACAGTGGAAGTGTTCTGCATGACCCTGAAATGATGGAAACAGGCCGTGTTAAGTTTCGCCAAAATTTTAAAAAGTATATAGTCTAAAGTGTAAACCATAATGTAACCAAAACTCCAAAAAAAATTATGATATTTTTCATTTTAATACCATAATTTATTTTTACATTATTTTAGTTATTCTAATTATTATGTATTCTAGTTCTCATCTTTAAAACTATCATTACTATTTCATTTTCCTGTTAATTGAATAGGGCAATATATCAGGTTTCATTTTTTAAGAGGTTTTGGATCACAGAGGGGTTCAACTATGGCTAAGGAAGAGCACTAATGTGGGGTGTCATTGGTGGGGCATGCTTGGGTAGGAGGGAGTTCTACAGGACATGCATATGGGGTATATGGATATGTTAGGACATTCATTGGGTATGGACATAGTGGGTAGAGTTTCACACAACAACTGAGAGAGTGCTGAGTTCCCATTCTGGGGAATTCTGTTGCTCTCCCGAATGGAGCAGCAATAATCCCCCAAGTGCCTCTTCTTTCACTTTTACTGAACATGGTTAACACTGAGGTTGGTGTATGCTCAGGAGACTTGAATCTCTGGACTGTTCATTTGCCAATTGGGCCTTGAGTCTCAGCAGAGTTGTAATACCTACTCTCCAGTCCATTGGATTTACCCCAGGTCAGCTAACAG
This sequence comes from Dasypus novemcinctus, assembly GCF_030445035.2. Lineage (NCBI taxonomy): Eukaryota > Metazoa > Chordata > Mammalia > Cingulata > Dasypodidae > Dasypus > Dasypus novemcinctus. The sequence goes on along the minus strand of NC_080691.1, from coordinate 54,654,618 downwards.
GGAGGTGAGGATGGTCAACCACCACACCAGGGAACACAGAGAGTGTACAACTGCAAGCAGGAGAATCCCATTCATCAGCCATGTGGGATCAAAATCTCACAATCCAGAGGTGGATTGGACATCACCATCCCAGGGTCCTCAGGATGGAGGAATAAAATATGGATTAGAGTGGACTTACTGGTATTCTACTATAGAATTATTGTGACTCTAGCAATGGTAGAAATTGAATCATTGATGTGGAGACAGTGCCTATGGAAGTTGCTGAGGGCAGGGATAGGTGAAAAGAAGTGTGGTATAGGGGCATTTTTGGGACTTGCTGATGTCCCGAATGATGTTGCAGGGACAGATACAGGACGTTATATATCCTGCCATAACCCACTGAATGCACTGGGAGAGAATGTAAACAACAATGAAAACTATGATGCATGCAGTGTAGTAGTGCTCCAAATGTATTCACCAAATGCAATGAATGTGCCACAATGATGAAAGAGGTGGTTAATATGTGAGGAGTGGGAGGGGTGGGGGGGGTGATGGGGTGTGGGGTATATAGGAACCTCATATTCTTTTCTCTATTTTTTTAAATGTTGCATTCAAAAATTATGAGGTCCCCATATACCCCTCCCCTTACCCACTCCTCCCATATCAACAACCTCTTTCATCATCATGGGACATTCTTAGCATTTGGTGAATACATTTTGGAGCACTGTTCCACCACATTGATAATGGTTCTCATTGTAGTTTACACTCTTCCCGCAGTCCGCCCAGTAGGCCATGGTAGAACATACAATGTCTAGCATCTGTCACTGCAATACTACCCAGGACAACTCCAAGTTCTGAAAATGTACCCACATCTTATCTTTTCTTCCCTCTCCTACCCTCAGCAGATACTGAGGCTTATATTTTTAATGTAACATTTTTGGGGATTAATATACCTTTAGAAAAAGACAATTAAATAAAAAATGGGTCCCAGTGTCCATTGTCATTGCATGTGCAGGTATGCAGACCAAGCGAGTTCCTCTCTTGGGAATACATTGAAATCACGTAAACAACTGCAGCACAAAATGCTTCATCAAGAGTCATTTGTACCCCATGGGATGGTGGAAAACTGAGTGCCCTTTCCAAGAAAATCAAATGAACTTGATGCCCTGTAATAGACACGTCTGTATTCTCAGCACTCAGTAGTAATAAGGATAGATGACAAAGGGAATGAGGGAGGTAGTGTGAGTCCAGAACCAGGTCTGCCCTTCAAAGAGCCCTAAAGGGGCTGGACAGGGTGAGATGAGGATCAGAAAGCATAACCTCTTCCCTGGAGCAGGGACATGGGAGTCTAGGAGGGCCTTCCTCTCAGGGTTCTGGGCTTCCTCTCTCATCTCACCTCCCCAGCAACAAGGTTCTGTCTCCTTCCCTGACATTTTTAGAGAACATTCCCATCACATGTGGACAGTCTAAATTGTCAACAAGGAAGAGAGAAGAGACCATGACTTTCACTTGGCCACTGTTCTGTGCCCTGATGGTGCCAGCAAGACCCTCATCCTTCATCTGATTCAGAAGAGACTTGAGGTAGGTAACTTAACATTGAGTTTAATGGGATTAAGGAGAAAATGAAGGAAGTTACACGAGTGAAAAGAGTGAAGTGATGAATACTTTCTAATATTGACCCTGGAGATGATGATGATATTGGTGAATAAAATGAATACCTTGGAATTATACACTTTAAATCTTTGACCTTTAAGGTGTAACTCAACTAACCTATTAATTTATTTATTTAATTATATTAAATTAAATTAATATAATTTAATTTTTTTGACAGATGAGTTCTGTGTCCATTCTCTGTGTGTTCTTCTATCACTGCTTCCACCCTTATCAGTGACTCCGGGAAACTGTGTTTCTTTTTGTTGCATCATCTTGTTGTGTCAGCTCTCTGTGTATGTGGCACCATTCTTGGGCAGGCTGCACTGTCTTTCACACAGGGTGGCTCTTCTTATGGGGCACACTCCTTGCACATGGGGCTCCCCTATGCAGGGGACACACCTGCGTGGCACGGCACTCTTTGCGCACATCAGCATTGTGCATGGGCTGACTATTTAAAATGGAAGTTCACACAATACCTGGAGGAGGGGAAAGGCTGCAGGAATGAATTCTAGAGGTACAAGGGAAAAATTGGGGGAGTTGCCTATTGGGTTTGTAGTAATGGTTACATGTATTCACACATATATGTACATATAATTCCTTGTTATTTATTTCAATAAAATATTCACTAGAAATGGAATAGATTTTAAACAATCTCATACTTTATATAAGTTTTGAAGAAGGGAGGGGTTGATTAGAAAGTGTAAGCTCTCTTGCGTTTCTGGTGTTCTCATGGTTAATTCCAATATCCTGGAGTTAGTTTGAGGCATTTAACTGAAGTTCTCCTTGGCAATGACAATATCCCAGGTGCCAACATTTTCCCAATATATGAATATGCTATATTCCCTATTTACTTACATCCCCACTGATATCCTGCATTAGATATTGCAAACTTAGGAGGAGATTTTAAAATAAGATATTGTTTTTCCCCTAGGCATTTGATAGTTTTGGAATGTTTGCTAGTTCTGTTTGCTTGTTTTGTTTTAAAATTATATGTATTGGAGAGGTCAGTATGGATGGTGTAGGAGTGGGTACACCCTCATCATCTCTCCTACAGGGAACCACCTAGGTGGGGACAGAGTCCTGCCTGAGAGGTCTGTTTCGGGAGCCCACAGGGTGGGAGACTTCTGGACCTCAATCTGGAGAGAGTGAGACAGGAATAGTGATTGCTCAGAGTCAAATGGCAGGTTTCTGGTGCTTATGCCTGAAGCTGTGGGAAGGTTAACCCTTTCCCTTAAGGATGGTAGCTGCAGTATTCCCTGAACACTGCTGGTCATATGGTGACATTCCCTGAACCCCATGTTCCCCAAACAATGATCACCATAACCACATTCCCCAAACCCTGCATTCCCCAAACACTGTTAAGGTTCCCTGAACCCAGAGCTCCCTGAACCCCAAGATTCCCCAGGCCTGTCCGTTGTAAAATCCAAGAGTGGGAACTTCATGGTGAAAGATACAGAGGGGCCTGGAGAGTGCAGGTTTGATTGTCTGGACCCACATTTTGAGTTTTGACAAGCTTACCAGCTGCCTTGGGGGGATATTAGGAAGACGAGAGAGGCAGCCCAATTTACCTAAATGAACTGGGATAAGGAAAATTGCTCTGGAAATTGCTCAGGCAATAAAAGCAGATTTGATGAGGAGAAGGAAAGAATTAGTGAAGTGGTAGACAGTACATCTGAAATCAAACAGATAATAGAATTGATAGTTTAAAAGAAACAAAAAGCCCAGCAGGGACTTAGGGACCTGAATGACAATGCAAACTGCACAAACATGCAATATAAGCATCCCAGAAAAGGAGAAGGGAAAGGGGACAAAAGGGGTGTTGGAGGAAATAATGCCTGAAATCTTCCCAAATCTTTTGAGGGAGATGAATTTATATGTTCAGGAAGCATAACACACAGCAAACATCATAAATCTGTACAGGCCTATTGCAAGACATATACTTGTCAAATTATCCAAAGCTCAAGACAGAGGAAATACTAAAGGCAGCATAAGAAAAGAGAACCATCACAAACAAGGAAATCTCATTAAGATTAAGTGCTGATTTCTCATCTGAAATCATGGAGGCAAGAAGGAAGTAGTGTGACATAGTTAAGGAACTAAAAGAAAAAAAAATTATAGCCAAGAATGCTCTATCCAGCAAATCTGGCTTTCAAAAATGATAGATCAGGAGAGGAGGAGGCAAGATGGCGGCTGAGTGAACTTCCCGGTTACTAGCTCCTGGGGGGAATTGGCTGGGCGGTTTCGGAGACTCTTTGGGACCAGGCTGTTTTGGGATTTTTCCTGGTCCGGAGGTGTCTGGACATCGATTTGGAGGGAAGGTAACAGAGAGGATCCGTCTGTGAAATATACACGGAGATCCCAGCTACGTGTGGAGGATTCCCTCCTTGGGTAGGCAGAGCCGAGGCAGGTAGCACCGCGCCGAGCCCCGGCCGGCGGCGGCCAGGGTAGCCTAGCCGGGCAGTGGCAGGTGGTGGGCGGGGTAGCCGAGACGAGCCGCTCCGCTCCGCGGCCGGCGGCGGGCAGGGAAGCCGAGCCCAGCCGAGCCCAGGCGAGCCACGGTGGGTGGCGGGCAGGAGAGCCGAGCCCAGCCGAGCCCAGCCGAGCCCGGCGGCGGGGTTTCTGTTGCTGTTGTTTTTTTTTTTTAATCCTCTCTTTCTTGTCCCCAATATTCTTCTTATACTATTTTATCTTAACAATACAATAGGTCCTACAGGAAATACACTGCCTCATTTCTCTGTGAATAGATTTAGCCTTTCTACATTATCCCCTTTCCCTTACAACTTGATATCCTCAACCATCTGCTATCTCTCCTATATTCCACGTCCCTTTCTTTGATCCACAAAGTGTCTAACTCTTAATTTCTAATACCTTTGTTTAGTTTTCCATCTGGTATTCGTCCCTGAAACTATTACCTTTCTTTTCTCTTTCCCTCTCTCACGAAAACAATAGCCTCTTAGTACGTACCACATTCCTCCCATATTCAGTCGTCTACCTCATTATAGGTACTTTCCTACTACTATAACTCTACACAATTTACATGATCTAACCTCCATCCTCCCAGAACTCATATTGTTGCTTTGTTAACATATATCACCAATACTACTTCACACTTTTTCCTTCTTTACACAATTGCCTTTCCCCAGCACTAATACTTTCCTTTAAAGTGAGCTTAACTAGCAATAAGAAATTGGAATAAGAACAAAGTGACAAAGAGAAGATATAACGCTTATGCAAAAACAACAGCTAATTAATCTCCAAGACTAGACAAAGAAGCTAAGGAACTGATTAAACCCGTCAAGAAAAAATGTTGACAAGAAGCAACAAAAATCTACAAACCAAACCAATAATCAGGAAAACATGGCTGAATCCAATCAACAAACTAAAAATCAGGAAGGGGAGCAGGACTTTTGAGAACATCTCAAAAGAGAATCACTAAAGAAACAAAACATTTGAACAGTATATTAGAAGAGCTGGATCTAATAGACATATATAGATCATTATACCCAAACACAGCAGGATATACATTTTTCTCAAGCACACATGGAACATTCTCCAAGATAGACCATATTCTAGGCCACAAAGAAAGGCTTAATGAATTCAGAAAGATGGAAATCATATGAAACAATATCTCTGACCACAATGGAGTGAAGCTGGAAATTTGCAAGGGACAGAGACCCAGACTTCACACCACAATTTGGAAATTAAACAACACACTCTTTAAAAAACAGTGGGTCAAAGAGGAAATCTCAAAAGAAATCAATGACTACCTTGAAACAAATGATAATTATAACACAACATACCAAAATTTATGGGAGGCAGCAAAAGCGGTACTGAGGGAAATTTATAGCCATAAATTCACATATCAAAAAAGAAGAAAGAGCAAAAATTGGAGAACTAACTGCACTTCTGACGGAATTAGAAAAACAACAACATAGTAACCCAACAGAAAGAAGAAGAAGGAAGGAAATAACAAAGATAAGAGCAGAACTAAATGAAATAGAAAATAAGAAAGCACTTGAAAAAATAAACAAGACCAAGAGCTGGTTTTTTGAGAAGATCAACAAAATTGACAAACCTTTAGCAAGACTAACAAAGAAAAAAAGAGAAAAGATGCAAATACACAAAATAAGAAATGAGAAAGGTGATATCACCACTGACCCCACAGAAATAAAGACTATCATAAGAGGATACTTTGAAAAACTATATTCCAACAAAAATGACAATTTAGAGGAAATGGACAAATTCCTAGAAACACATAAGCAGCCCATACTGACGAAAGAAGAAATTGATGATCTTAACAAACCAATCACAAGCAAAGAGATAGAATCAGTCATTAAAAATCTCCCAACTAAGAAGAGCACAGGGCCAGCTGGCTTCACAGGTGAATTCTACAAAACATTCCGTAAAGAACTAACACCAATCCTATTGAAACTATTCCAAAAAATCGAAACAGAAGGAACATTGCCGAACTCCTTTTATGATGCCAACATTATCCTAGTACCAAAGCCAAACAAAGACACCACAAGAAAGGAAAATTACAGACCAATTTCTCTAATGAACCTAGACACAAAAATACTTAACAAAATACTTGCTAATCGTATTCAACAACACATTAAACGAATTATACACCATGACCACGTGGGATTTATTCCAGGTATGCAAGGATGGTTCAACATAAGAAAATCAATCAATGTGATACACCATATAAACAGATTAAAGCAAAAAAATCACATGATTATATCTATAGATGCAGAAAAGGCATTTCACAAAATACAGCACCCCTTCTTGATAAAAACACTCCAAAAGATCGGAATACAAGGAAACTTTTTGAACGTGATAAAGAGTATATATGAAAAACCTACAGCCAACATTGTTTACAAAGGCGAAATCCTGAAATCCTTCCCTCTAAACTCAGGAACAACACAAGCATGCCCATTGTCTCTGCTCCTATTTAACATTGTCTTGGAAGTACTTGCTCGAGCACTGAGGCAAGAACCAGATATAAAAGGCATTCAAATTGGAAGGGAAGAAGTCAAAATTTCATTATTTGCAGATGACATGATCCTATACATAGAAAACCCTGAGAGATCTACAACAAAGCAGCTAGAACTCATAAATGAGTTCAGCAAAGTTGCAGGTTATAAGATCAATGCACAAAAATCAGTAGCATTTCTGTACACCAATAATGAGCAAGATCAGGAGGAAATCAAGAAACAAATACCATTCACAATAGCAAATAAAAAAATCAAATACTTAGGAATAAATTTAACTAAAGAGGTAAAAAACTTATACACCGAGAACTATACAAGACTGTTCAAGGAGATCAAAGAAGACCTAAATAAATGGAAGAATATTCCTTGTTTATGGATAGGAAGACTGAATATTATTAAGATGTCTATCCTACCAAAACTGATCTACACATTCAATGCAATCCCAATAAAATTCAACACAGCCTTCTTTAAGGAACTAGAAAAACTAACTATGAAATTTATTTGGAAAGGAAAGAGTCCCCAAATAGCCAAAGACATATTGAAAAAGAAAAATGAAATAGGAGGAATCACACTTCCTGACTTCAAAACATACTACAAAGCTACAGTAGTGAAAACAGCATTGTATTGGCATACGGAGAGATACACAGACCAATGGAATCGAATTGAAAGTTCAGATATAGAACCTCAAGTGTATAGCCATAAAATATTCAATAAAGCCACCAAACCCTCTCAACTGGGAGAGAATGGCCTATTCAACAAATGGTGCCTGGAGACCTGGATAGCCATATGTAGAACAATGAAAGAGGATTACCATCTCACACCTTACACAAAGATCAACTCAAGATGGATCAAAGACCTAAATATAAGAGCCAAGACCATAAAGATCTTGGAAAGCAGTGTAGGGAAACATCTACAGGACCTTGTAATAGGAAATGGCTTCATGACTATCACACCAAAAGCACGAGCAGCAAAAGAACAAATAGATAAATGGGACTTCCTCAAAATTAAAGCCTTGTGCACCTTAAAGGAGTTTGTCAAGAAAGTAAAAAGGGAACCCACACAATGGGAGAAAATATTTGGCAACCATATATCTGATAAGAGACTTATAACTTGCATATATAAAGAACTCATATATCTTGAAAACAAAAAGATAAACAACCCATTTAAAAAATGGGAAAAAGATTTAAACAGACACTTCTCCAAAGAAGAAATACAAATGGCTAACAAGCACATGAAAAAATGCTCCAAATCTCTAGCTATCAGGGAAATGCAAATCAAAACTACAATGAGATACCATCTTACTCCCATAAGATTGGCAGCTATGAAAAAAACAGAAGAACACAAATGCTGGAGAGGATGTGAAGAAAGGGGAACACTCATCCACTGCTGGTGGAATGCAGAAGGATCCAACCATTCTGGAGGACAGTTTGGCGGTTTCTCAAAAAACTAACCATAGATTTGCCATATGACCCAGCAATACCACTGCTGGGTATATACCCATCAGAATTGAAAATAAGGACACAAACTGATATATGTACACCAATGTTCATAGCAGCATTGTTCACTATCGCCAAAAGTTGGAATCAATCCAAATGTCCATCAACAGACGAGTGGATCAATAAAATGTGGTATATACACACAATGGAATACTACTCAACTGTAAGAACAAATACACTACAATCACACGTGATAACATGGATGAACCTTGAGAATCTTATGTTGAGTGAAGCAACCCAGGCATTGAAGGACAAATACTACATGACCTCAATGATATGAAATAAGCAAACTGCCTCAGAGAGCTAGAGTGTGGAAAAGAGGCTTACAGGAAATCGGGGGGTGGAGGAAGGATGTGAGTTAACTTCTGCAGGGGGGAATGTGATGAGCTGGCGGTAAGTATGAGCACAAAGAAGGGACTAAATGGGGGCAAGGGGTTGCCTTTGGATGGGGCTTTGTGGGTTGGAGGGGGGCTGGGGATGGGCAGAGGAGTAATATTATCCAAAAAATGGGGGGGAGGGAGGGGCAACATACGAACATGGGAGAGTGTCAGGTGTTTGTTGAGAACAAAATGTTGAGAAACTCGTATCAAAGTATAAATAGGAGGGTTACCTGTTTAGGATGCTCAGGGGGTATGGTCTGATGGGGGAAGGACTCCAGGGGAATAGCTGAAGGCTCATTATGCCAAGGTGGGTAGTACCATTGGGAAGAGACCCAAGAAGTGAGAGTTGGGGTGGACCCACATCCTGGAGTAGACTAATGCTGTCAAATAGAGAGAACTGTATCTCTCATGAGAAAGGATGGCTCCCAGGGCAACAGGGCAGTTGAGAAATTCAGGCCCTGAATACTGCTGCAAGTATCTCTGGACATGGCTTCTTGGGAAATGGAGATTGGCTGGTGTTGTGGACCCCTAGGGAAGGGGAAAATGGATGTGGAATGGATGGAACCAAGGTAAATATGGGGGCAAGAGAGGAGTTTTGTGAGAGTACACGAGGATGAATATAAAACATGTAATATTACACCAAAAACATATAGGGGACGACAGACTAATAATGTAAACCATAAGGCAAAACATAGGATAACTAAAAAAAATTAGAAAATTGTACAACCTAAAGTATGGACCACATAGTAAGTACAGCTGTCACCTTGTTTGAAAGCTATTGTCTCGGAATCCCTACATCAGTTTCAGGAAATATGATATGACTAAGTTAAAAGATTATTGCTGCGGAAGGGAAAAGGTTTTATGGTGGATCTGGGGAAGTACTGTATATTGTATATATGAATTTCGGTGATCTAAGACTCTTGTGAAGCTGACAATTTGTTGGGATTCATTTTACGGGAAGTTTTAGATAACAGAATGGTTCAACAATGGCAGCGGAGGAATACTGATATAGGATGTTATTGACAGGATATATAGGGTTGACAGGGAGTTATACAGGGCATATGCCCAGGGTATATAGTAATGTCTAGATATACTCATAGTGGAAACAATTAAAAACAACAGCTGGGGGGGTACCGGGCCCCTGGCCGGGGGGTCACTGTCGTGGACCCTGGAGGAGCAGTGGCAGTCCCCCAGGTGCAACGGCAAGAACCAGGAAGGAAAGAGGGCCCAACAGTGGGCTCCTGATACTAATGGCTATGCTTTTGAGCCTGTACACCTGCAATAAGAACAAGGCCTAGAGTAGTACTGTGCCTGGGGGTTTCCTCCTGACAGCCTTCATGTTACTCAAATGTGGCCACTCTCACAGCCAAGTTCATCATGTAGATGCAGTGCATTCCCCCCAGCGAGGGACATGACACCCGGGGATGAGCCTCCCTGGCACCGAGGGACCACTACTACATACCACCTGAAGATACAACCAGAAAATGACCTTGAATTAAAGTTTCAATACGGATCAGCAGAATATCCCTGTCTACATATAATAACATGACTTCAAAATGCTGATTGACCTATTGTAAGGGGGAAATGGAAAGAAGAAATGAGATTATAAGGTTGTGAGTCTCTAAAAAAGAGTCTGGAGTTTGTCAGAAGGAATGCCCTTATGCACAACTGAGCAGAGTCTGAGAGACAGATAAAGTAGATACAACCCCAGATATTGGTTCTTTTGAGGGATAAAGAGACCCACAGGTTCTATGGTCATGGCAGATGGGGTTCACTGCCATGGCAGATGGCCCTTCTTTGGAGCCTGTGTTTCTGCGTGATGGAATTGGACTCAGAGGGGACCTCTTTTCACAAGACTTCCATGCTACTTTATAGGAATTGTAATAGGTGCTGGGGTTTAAGATATATTTCGGGGATTTGAATCTCTGGACTGATAATATGACACCCAGGCCCAGAGCCTCAACAGACTTCAGCTCCTACACTTTGATTTATTGGACTTATCCCACTCAGCTAACATGGAGTTAAAGAAGGTCAACCACCACACCATGGAGCCTAGAGTGTCTACAACTGAAAGCAGGAGGAGTGCATCCAGTATCCATATGGAATCTAAGCCCCCACTTGTCATAGATGTGCAATGGACACAACTAATCCAATGTCCACAGAGAAAATGTGGAATGGGTGTGGGAAGGGTAGCCATGGTGGCTGTTGGGTTTGGGGAATGGGAGGAAGAGATGAGAGGTGGAGCTGGTTTCGGGACGTCGAGTTGTCCTGGGTGGTGTTTCATGGACAATTACGGGATATTGTAGATCCCCCCAGGACCCACTGGATGGAATGTGGGAGAGTGTGGGCTATGATGTGGATCATTGACTATGGGGTGCAGTGATGCTCAGAGATGTTCTTACCAGGTGCAATGGATGTGTCACGATAATGGGAGCAAGTGTTGCTGTGGGGGGAGTGGGGGTGGGGGCGGTGGGGTGAAATGGGACCTCATATTTGTTTTGAATGTAATTTTTAAAAATAAATAAATAATTTTAAAAAATGATAGATCATTTTAAAAATTCACAGATAAAGAGAAACTAAGTGAATATGCCAATGAGAAATCTGCCTGCAAGAAATACTAAAGGGAGATCTACAGGAGGAAAGAAAAAAACAGCAGCAACAGAGTTGGAGGTGAGTTTACAAACAACAAAAAAGACTAAATAAAATATAAACAAGAGATGGCATACAAAAATCCAAAGAAAATATGGCTAATGTAAGTAATTCCTTGAGAGAAATAACAATGAATGTTAATAGATTAAAATCACTAGTCACAAGACATAGATTAGCAGAATGGATATGGATAGAAATATGGTGCATCTATATGCTGTCTACAAGAAACCCATGTTAGGTACATGGATTCAAGTTGTTTAAAGTGAATTGTTAGAAAAAAATTCATACAGGAAACAATAAACAAAAAAGGGCAGGAGTAGCTATAGTAATATCAGAAAAAATAGACTTTAAATACAAACTATTGTGAGAGAAAAATATCGACACTACATTTACAGGAAACAATAAAAAAGTGCAGGATTAGCTATACTAATATCAGGCAAAATAGACTTTAAGTACAAACGATTGTGAGAGGCAAATATGGACACAACATTTTAGAAAAGTTGTAAACTTTCAATAAGAAAGAACAGTCATAACCATTATGCACCCAAACAGGGTGTTTCAGAATACATTAGACAAGTGCTGGGAAAACTAGGTGGAGGAAGATTTATCTCTACAATTATAGTGGAGGAGTTTAATACACCATTAGCACCATTATCAGAACATCTCAAAGGAGTATTAATAAAGAAACAAAGACTTCAAATAATATATTAGAGGACCTGGACTTAATAGACACATACAGAAATTCACACCCAATTACCGCAAGATATACATTCTTCTCAAGGGCACATGGATCATTCAAAGACAGACCACATGCTGGGCCACAAAGAAAGTCTCAATGTAATCAGAAAGATTGAAGTTATACAAAATAATTTCTCTGATATCTGTGGAATGAAACTGGAAATCCGCAAGGGCCAGAGAACCAAATTTGTCAGAAAGATATGGAAGTTAAGCAACACATTCTTAAACATACATTGGGTCAAAGAGGAAATCTCAAAAGAAATCAGTACCAACCTTGAAACCAATGAAAATGTCAACACAACTTATCAAAACTTATGGGATGCATCATAAAGCTCTTCTGATTGGGAAATTCAAAGTAATAAATTCATGCATAAAAAAAGAAGAAAGAGTTAAAATCTAAGATGCTTGGAGGAATGAATAAGAAAACAACAAACAAACCCCGAAGGAAGAAGAAAGAAATAACAAAGATTAGACCAGAATGAAATGAAATAGAAAACAAGAAAGCACTAGATAAACAAAACCAATAGCTGGCTCTTTGAGAAGATCAATAAAATTGACAAACCTATAACTTGACTAAAAAAGAAAAAAAGAGACAAGATGCAAGTACACAAAATAAGAAACGAGAAAGGGAATATCACCACTGACCCCACAGAATTAAAGATTGTTGTAAGAGGATACTTTGAAAAACTATATGCCAAAAAGGAGGATAATTTACACATTCATAGATACATGTAAGCAGCCACTGACAGAAGTAGAAATTGATTATCTAAGCAAACCAATCACAAGTAAAGTGATAGAATCAGAAATTACAAACCTCCCAACTAAGAAGAACCTTGGGCCAGATGGCTTCACAGGTGAATTCTACCATACTTTCTGGAAAGAACTAACATCAATCTTCCTTAAACTTTTCAAAACATCTAAATAAAAGGAACATTGTCTAACTCATTCTATGATGCCAACCTAATACTCTAATACCAAAGTCAAACAAAGATACCACAAGAAAGGAAAATTAGAGACCAATCTCTATAATGAACCCAGGTGTGAAAATCCTCCTGAAAATACTTGCTAATCATATTCATCAAAACATCAAATGAATTATACAAAATGACCAAGTGGGTTTCATCCCCTGTATGCAAGGATGGTTCAACATAAGAAAATCAATTAGTGTAATAAACAACATAAAGAGATCAAAGGAAAAAAATCACATGATCATATCTATAGATGCAGAAAAAGTATTTCACAAAATAGAACTAACTTTCATGAAAAAAAAAAAAGACTGCAAAAGATAGGGACCTTTCAGAATTGATAAAGTGCAGATATGAAAAGCACACAGTTTCCATCATTTACAATTGTGAAATCCTAAAATCTTTCCCTCTAAGATCATGAACTAGACAAGAGTGCTCACTATCATCCCTCCTTTTAACATTTAATAAGAAGTATTGCTCAAAGATAAACCAGGTATAAAGGGCATCAAATTGGAAAAGAAAGAGTCAAAATTTCATTATTTATATAAGACCTGATCCTATACATAGAAATCCCTGAGAAATCTTCAACAAAGGTGCTAAAACTTAAAAATTAGTTCAGTAATGTCACAGGTTATAAGATCAATGTGTAAAAATCAGTAGCATTTCTGTACACCAATAATGAACAATTTGAGGAGGAAATCAAGAAAAAAAATACCATTTACAATGCATAAATTAAAAAAAAAAATACCTAGAAATAAATTTAACTAAAAAGGAAAAAGACTTTTAAACAGAAAATTACACAACACTTTTAAAGGAAATCAAAGAAGACAAAGAAATAGAAGAATATTCCCTGTTCATGGACAGGAAGACTAAATATCATCAAGATGTCTATCCTAAGCAAACTGATGTACAGCTTTAATGCAATCCCAATACAAATCAACACAGCATTTTAAAATAAATGGGACAAACTATGAAATTTATTTGGAAGGGAAAGAGGCCCTAATTATCTGAAGACATATAGAAAAATAAAAATGAAATCAGAGGAATCACACTACCTAACTTTAAAACATAATACAAAGCTACAATGCTTAAAATGGCATGGTATTTGTGTAAGGATAGGCATAATGACCAATAGAAATGAATTGAGAGCTGTGATATAGATCCTGACATATACTGTCATCTGATATTCAACAAGGCCATCAAGCCCACACAACTGGGAGAGAATGGTCTCTTCAACAAATGGTGCTTGGAGATTTGCATATCCATATGCAAAAGAATGAGAGAAGATTACCATCTCACACCTGATATAAAAACCAAGTCAAGTTGGATCAAAGATCTACTATAAGGGCCAAGACAATAAAGACCTTGGAAGAAAATATAGGGAAGCATCTACAGGACATTGTTACAGGAAAAGACTTCCTGAATTTCATACGCAAAGCATGAGCAGTGAAAGAATGAAATAAATAAAAAGGACCTAAAAAAATTAACCCTTTTGCACCTCAAAGGAGTTCATGAAGAAAATAAAAAGTAAGTCTACACAATGAGAGAAGATATTTGGTAACCATATGTCTGATAGTAGCCTAATACCCATCACATACAAAGAAAACCTATATCTCAAAAATTAGAAGACACCAAACTATACAAAATATAGGCAAGAGATTTCAATAGATGTTTCTCTAAAGAAGAAATACAACTGGCTAAAAAACACATGAAAATATGATCAACATCACTAGCTATTAGAGAAATAAAAATCAAAACCAAAATGAGATACCATCTTCCACCCATTAGACTGGTGACTATTAAAATCATAGCTACAATTGTCAGAGATAATGTGGAGGAATGGGAACACTCATCCACTGCTAGTGGGAATATAGAAACATCCAGTCATTGTGGAGGACAGTTTGGCAGTTCCTCAAAAAACTAGCTATAGTTTTGCCATAGGAACCAGCAATTCCCCTGCTGAGTATATATGCAGAAGAACTGAAAACAACGACACAAACTCACATGCACACCAATGTTCATAGCGGCATTATTCACTATTGCCAAAAGTTGGAATTGACCCAAATGCCCATCAACAAATAAATGAGTAAACAATATGTGCTTTATACAGAGAATGGAATACTACTCAGCTGTAAGAAAGAACCCAGTACTAACACATGGGAAAATATGAAGGAATCTTGAGGATCTTACATTGCATGAAGCAAGGCAGGCATTGAAAGAGAAGTATTACATGTCCTCTTTGATATGAATTAAGCAATGCAAGCTCTCTCAGAGAGCTAGGAACTGGAAATAGGCTTATAGGAAATAGTTGGGGAGAGGAAGTTTGCAAGCAGACGTCTACGTGGGTCAAATCTATGATAAAGTGGAGGCAATTACTTGTGCAGTGAAAGAATAAAACTGGGGCATACAGATAATATTGGTGGGGCTATGCAGACTTGAGGAGGACTAGGGTTGGAAGGATGGGTCAGATGATCCATTGAAATGGGGTGATGATTTGGTGGGAGTGGGTGAACATGGGGGATTTTCAGGTACATGGTTGAAACTATAATGTTGAGAAAACAACTTATAAAATATAATGAGGAAGGTTTACTGATTTAAAGAGTTTGAAGGGGGAATTTTGCACAGGGTGGACATGGGGCAGGCTGCTAGAGAGTGTGTGAGTGAACATATTGTCATAGTGTGTTATATCAGTGGGTAGATACACTTACAATTAGAGGGAAAGTGTTGTATGCTATCCTGGAAAGGTCTGATATTCTCAAACAGAAGATGGTTGTCTCTCAAGAGCATTGTATGCCTCCCAATGGGGGAGGACAGACTAATGTTTCAAGTTCTCAGACTTGTCACAAGTATCTATGAATCTTTACCTTTAAGCCATGAAAGTTGGTTTTCACTTTGGGCTTGAGGGGATGGGGAAGGAGGAATAGCATAAGTGGAAGAAGGGGTAAATGGGGGACAATGGAAGTGTTTCACACGATTGTGCAATGATGGATATAGGTCATGTTGAATTTCACCAAAAAATTATAAAAGTTTATAATCTAAAATGTAAATCATAATGTAAACCATAATGTAACCATCATTGGTAGCTATGTTTCAATATCTGCACATCAGTTGTAACAAATAAAACATCCACATGTAAAAAAATCTTTTGCTGGGCAAGGAGGAAAAAGGGTTTGGTGTTGGTTATATAGGAATCCCCTATATTGTATGTGTGACTTTACTGTGATATAAAACTATTTTGAAGGCATAATTAAATAATTTTTGGAAAAAAGGATGTAGAGATTGGTGGGGATTAGTTGGACCACCTCAGTAAGGACATAGTTAAATGAGTTATAGAAGCTCATCTGTTACTGTTCCACTGAGGAATGTGACTGAGCTCCCCTGGTGAGGAACTCAGCACTCCTTCAGTTGTATTTGTACCTCTCCTTATTATGAAAATACACAATGACTATCCAAACACTTTTAAATAGCCTATATACATGCCCTGGAGAGCTCCATCCCAACCATGTGTCCTGCATCAATTACACTCCACACTAGTGCTCCACCCTGCCATAGCTGAATTCCTCTGTGATCCAAAACTTCTTCAAAAATGAAACCTAATATACTGCCAAATTCAATTACTAGGAAAATGAAATATTAATGATAGGTTTAAAGATTAGAAATAGAATACATACTAATTTAGAAAAACTAAAATAATGTGAAAAATAAATTGAGTTATTAAAAAATGAAAAATATCATAATTTTTTTTGACATTTTGAATTCCATCACTCTAATAGGTGTTGCCCTGTATGTACCATGACAAGGCAATTTCTTTTATTCCTCTTCAGTTTCTACATCTATTTTTTTTTTAATTCAAGGTCAAAGGAAAGTAAAGAAGAATGGTCCAATGATGAATCCTTGGTAGAGATGACTATGCTTATGAGCCTGTGTGCCTGAAATTTTAACTAGGTCCTTAAATGCAGGGTGCCTAAGAGATATCTCCTGAGAGCCCACATGTTGCTCGAATGTGGCCACACTAAACCAAGCTCAGCATGTAAATTCATTACATGTCCCCCAGCAGTTGTCCTAAATGATATCACAGGGACAGATGCTGGACATTATATATCCTGCCATAACCCACTGAATGAATTGTGGGAAGTATAAATTACAATGAAAATGCTAATCCATGTGGTGTAGTAATGCTCCTAAATATATTCAACAAATGCAATGAATGTGCTACAATGATGAAAAAGACTGGTGATGTGGGAGGAGAGGAGTTTGGTAAAGTTTGTGGTAAATGGGATACTCATACATTTTATGATCTATGTATCTTTAAAAAAAAGAATCAGAAAAGAAAAAAAAATCATCTGATCTCCCTTCAGAGCAAAAATATCTCTGTCCTTGCTTATCCCTGCACAAGCTGTCTCTTTTTGCTTGAAGTTTGAAAACCACTTGTTTTAGTTAGGCCAAGTGGTGCTGAGGCAGAACACCAAAAATTGGTTGATTTACTTTTATTCTTTATTTTTTATTTTATTTTTTTTATTTTAATACATTCAGAAAATATGAGGTCCCCATATACCCCCTACCCACCTCACCCCACTCCTCCCACTATAGCAACAATCTCCTCCATCATCATGAGAGACAGTCACTGCATTTGGTGAACACATCTCTGAACACCACTGCACCTCATGGTCAATGGTCCACATCATAGACCACACTCTCCCACGTTCCATCCAGGGGGCCATGGGAAGAAATACAATGTCCAGTAATTGTCCCTGCAGCACCACCCAGGACAATCCAAGTCCTGAAAATGCCTCCACATCTGATCACTTCCTCCCATTCCCCACACCCAGCAGCCACCTTGGCCACTTTCTCCTCACCAATGCCACATTTTCTTTGATTACTAATCACAATAGTTCATGAATAGAATATCAGTAAGTCCAGTCTAATCCATATTCTATTCTTTGATCCTGTGTACCTTGGATTGGTTGTGTCCACTCCACATCCATATCAAGAGGGGGCTTAGATTCCACATTGATGCTGGATGCAATCCTCCTGCTTTCAGTTGTAGGCACTCTTGGCTCCATGGTGTGGTGGTTGACCTTCTTCAACTCCATGTTGGTTGAGTGGGGTAAGTCCAACAAACCAGAGTGTAGGAGCTGAAGTCTGTTGAGGCTCAGGGCCTGGCTATCATATGGTAAGTCCAGAGATTCAGATTCTCTGGGTATGTATTAAACCCCAGCACCAACGACAGTTCTGCTAAATGTAAAAAGAGAGGCTTGTGAAAAAAGATCACATCAGAGTCCAGCTCCATCCCACAGAAACAAAAACTCCAAAGATGGGTCAACTGACATGGCACTGAAATCCATCTCCCATGACCATAGAATCTGTGGGTCTCTGTAGCCCTCAGAAGAACCAATACCTGGGGTTGTATCTACTTTATCTATCTCTGGGACTCTGCTGAGGTGTGCATAAGGGCAACTCCTCTGATAACCTCCCAGCTCTTCTTTGGAGACTCATAGCCATATAAACTCATTTGTCCATTCCATTTCTCCCTTGATTCAGGTCAAAAAGCATTTTTAACTCCTGGTATTATATGTAGACTGAGATGATCTGCTGGTCCAAGTTGACCCTTGTATTCAAGGTCATTTTCTAGTTACATCATCAGCTGGTACTTGGTAGGAATCCCTAGGCACCAGGGAGGCTCATTCCTGGGAGTCATGTCCCATGCTGGGGGAAGACAACACATTTACATCCTGAGTTTTGCTTCAAGACTGGCCACATTTGAGCAACACAGAGGCTCTCAGGAGGTAACACTTAGGCACCCTGCAGCTCTAGTCCTTGTTCTTATTTCAGGTGCACAGGCTCACAAGCATATTCATTAGTATCAAGGGCTCATTGTTGGGCCTGCATTCTTTTTTGGTCTTTGCTGTTGCTCTTGGGGGATTGTTGCTGTTCCTTTAGGGACTGTGATAGAGCTCCCCTGACTAGGACCTCAGCACTCTCTCAGTTGTTGTTTTTAATTGTATCCACTATGAAAATAAACATTTTTATGTACCCTGGATATATGCCCTGTAGAACTCCCTGCCAACCATGTGTTCCCTGTCAATAACATCCCACAGAATTATTCCTCCGCTGCCATTGTTGAACCTCTCTGTAATCAAAAAGCTCCTGAAAAGTGAAGCCCAATATATTGCCAGGTTCCCTTAATAGTAAAATGGAATATAGTGAAGAGTTTAAAGGTTAGACATAGAATACATATTAACTTGGAAAAATTAAGGTTAACTAAATTGGGGTATCAAAAAATTAAAAAATGCAAAAGCTTTGTTTTTGATGTTTTGCGTTCCATTACTGCAATAAGTATGCAACTTGGCAAGGCAACTACTTCTGTCTTTTCCTCTGTGTCTACGTCCTATCCTTTTCTTTTCATTTTCTAAATATTAAGTTTATCTTCACAAGAGTTTTAGATCACAGTAATTCATATATATAATATACAGTACTATCACATATCCAGCATAAAACCTTTTCCCTTCCACAGCAATAATCTTTTTACATATTCATACTATATTTACTGAAACTGAGGTACAGATATTGAGACAATAGCTTTCAAACAAGGTAACATTTCTGCTTACATTGTGCCTTATATTTTAGACTATACAATTTTCTAAATTTTTAGTTATCTTATGTTTTACATTATGATTAACATTTTAGCCTATCAGCCCCTATATATTTTTGGTGTAATTTAACATGTCTTATATCCATCCTTGTGTATTCTTGTGGAACACTTCTATTGCCCACACAGTTATATTGGTTCCATCTATTCAATACCTCTTTCCCCTCCCCTTAGGGCCCACAGTGGCAGTTAATCTCCATTGCTTGAAGGGCTATGTTCAGAGATACTTGCAACAGTGTTGAGGGTTTGACATGCTCAACTGCCCTAATGCACTGGGAGCCACCATTTCTCTTGAGAGGTACAACTTCCTCTATTTTAGAACATCAGTCCTCCCCAGGATGTGGATATACCTTCACTCCCATTGCGTGGTTCTCTATCCAATGATATAACCCACTATGGCAAAATGAGCATTCACATATTCCCTAGGAGCCTATCCTGCATCAGATTATCCACTTTAAGCATCTTAAACAGGTAACTTTCCTTATTACATTTTTGAAAAGGTTTTCTAAGCATAAATCTCTCAACCAAATACCTGATAATCTATGTTTGTATGTTGCCCCACCCTCCCCCCAATTTCTTGGGCAATATTACCTATCCTGCCTTCCCTAGCCCCACTCATGCCCACAAAGTATCACACAAAGGTAACCCTATAACCACATTTTATCCCTTCCTTGTACAAATACTTATCTCCAGCTTATCATAGATTTCACCAATGTAGGTGTCAGCTTACATCCTTCCTCTATCCCCCGATTTCCTGTAAACCTATCCTCCAGTCTCTAACTCTCTAAGGCAGCTTGTTTTACTTATTTCATATCATTGAGGCCATGTAGTATTTGTCCTTCAATGCTTGGGTTGCTTCACTCAACATACAGCTCTCAACATTCATCCATGTTATCATGTGTGTTTGCAGTGTATTTGTTCTTAAAGCCGAGTAGTATTCCATTGTATGTATATACCACATTTTCTTTTCCATTTATCTGTTGATGGGCATTTGGGTTGATTCCAACTTTTGGTGATAGTGAACAATGCTGCTATGAACATTGGTGTGCATATATCAGATTGTGTCCTTGTTTTCAGTTCTACTGGGTATAAAACAGCAGTGGAATTGCTGGGTGATATGGCAATTCTATGGTTAGTTTTTTGAGAAACTGCCAAACTGTCCTCCAGAATGGTTGGATCCTTCTGCATTCCCACTAGCAGTGGATGAGTGTTCCCATTCCTCCACATCCTCTCCAGCATTTGTATTCTTCTGTTTTTTCATATCTGCCAATCTTATGGGAATAAGATGGTATCTCATTGTAGTTTTAATTTGCATTTCCCTGATAGCTAGAGATTTGGAGCATTTTTTCATGTGCTTTTTAACCATTTGTATTTCTTCTTTGGAGAAGTATCTGTTTAAATCTTTTTCCCCTTTTTTGAATGGGTTGTTTATCTTTTTATTTTCAAGATATAGGAATTCTTTATATATGCAAGTTATAAGTCTCCTATCCGATATATGTTTACCAATATTTTCTCCCATTGTGTAGGCTCCCTTTTCACTTTCTTGACAAACTCCTTTGAGGTGCAGAAGGCTTTAATTTTGAGGAGGCCCCATTTATCTATTTGTTCTTTTGCTGCTCATGCATTTGGTGTGAAGTTCATGAAGCCATTTCCTATTACACTGCTTTCCAAACACTTTATGGTCTTGGCTCTTGTATTTAGGTCTTTGATCCATCTTGAGTTGATTTTTATATAAGGTGTGAGATGGTAATCCTCTTTCATTCTTTTACATATGAATATCCAGTTCTCCAGGCACTATTTGTTGAAGAGGCCATTCTCTCCCAGTTGAGGGGGTTTGGTGGCTTTATTGAATATTATATAGCTTTATATATGAGGATCTATATCAGAACTCTCAATTCATTTCCATTGGTCTGTGACTCTCCTTGTGCCAATACCATGCTGATTTCACTCCTGTAGGTTTGTAGTATGATTTGAAGTCAGGTAGTGTGATTCCTCCAATTTCATTTTTCTTTTTCAATACATCATAGGCTATTAGGGACCTCTTTTCTTTCCAAATAAATTACATAGTTAGTTTTTCTAGTTCCTTAAAGAATGCTGTGTTGATTTTTATTGGGATTGCATTGAATGTGTAGATCAGTTTTGGTAGAATAGATACCTTAATAATATTTAGGTCTCCTATCCATGAACAAGGAATATTTTTCCATTTATTTAGGTCCTCTTTGATTTCCTTGAACAGTCTTGTGTAGTTCTCTGTGTACAAGTTTTTTACATCTTTAGTTAAATTTATTCCTAGGTATTTGATTTTTTAATTGACTATTGTAAATGATAATTGTTTCTTGATTTCCTTCTGAGCTTGCTCATTATTGGTGTACAGAAATGCTACTGATTTTTGCACATTGATCTTATAATGTGCAACATTACTAAACTCATTTATGAGTTCTAGAAACTTTGTTGTAGACCTCCTAGTGTTTTCTATATATAGGATCATGTCGTCTGCAAATAATGAAATTTTGACTTCTTCCTTTCCAATGCCAATGCCTTTTTTATCTGGTTCTTGCCTCAGTGCTTGAGCAAGTATTTCTAAGACAATGTTCAATAGAAGGGGAGAGAGTGGGCATCCTTGTCTTGTTCCTGACTTTAGAGGGAAGGATTTTAGGATTTCACCATTTTAAATGATGTTGGCTGTGGGTTTTTCATATATACTCTTTATCATGTTCAAAAAATATCCTTGTATTCCAATATTTTGCAGTCTTTTTATCAAGAAAGGGTGCTGTATTTTGTCAAATGCTTTTTCTGCATCTATAGATATAATCATGTGATTTTTTTCTTTCAATCTGTTTATATGGTGTATTACATTGATTGATTTTCTTATGTTGAATCATCCTTGCATAGCTGGAATGAATCCCACTTGGTCATGGTGTATAATTCCTTTTATGTGTTCTTGAATATGGTTAGCCAGTATTTTGTTGAGGATTTTTGCGTCAAGGTTCATTAGAGAAATTGGTCTGTAATTTTCCATTCTTGTGGTGTCTTTGTTTGGCTTTGGTACTAGCATAATGTTGGCATCATAGAATGAGTTAGGTAATGTTCCTTCTGTTTCATTTTTTAAGAAGAGTTTCAGTAGGATTGCTCTGAGTTCTTTTTGGAATGTTTTGTAGAATTCAGCTGTGAAGCCATGTCGCCCTGGGCACTTCTTAGTTGGGAAGTGTTTAATGACTGATTCTGTCTCTTTACTTGTGACTGGTTTGTTGAGATCATCAATTTCTTCTTTCGACAATATAGGCTGCTTATGTGTTTCTAGGAATTTGTCCATTTCCACGGAATTGTCTTTTTTTTTTTTTTTTTTGAATATAGTTTTTCAAAGTATCCTGTTATGATAGTCTTTATTTCTGTGGGGTCAGTGGTGATATCTCGTTTCTCATTTCTTATTTTGTGTATTTGCATCTTCTCTCTTTTTTTCTTTATTAGTCTCACTAAGGGTTTGTCAATTTTATTGATCTTCTCAAAAAACCAGCTCTTGGTCTTGTTTATCTTTTCATGTGCTTTCTTATTTTCTATTTTATTTAATTCTGCTCTTATCTTTGTTATTTCTTTTTTTCTTATTCCTGTGGGGTTACATTGCTATTTTTTACTAATTCCTCCAAATGTGCAATTAGTTTTTCAGTTTTTGCTCTCTCTTCTTTTTTGATGTATGAATTTATGGCTATAAATTTCCCTCTCAGTACTGCTTTTGTTGCATACCATAACTTTTGTTTTTTTATATTATCATTATCATTAGTTTCAAGGTAGTTATTAATTTCTTTTGTGATTTCCTCTTTCACCCACTGTTTTTCTAAGAGTGTGCTCTTTAATTTCCATATCTTTATTTGAAATCTGGGCCTCTGGGCCTTGCAGATTTCCAGATTCACTCCACAGTGGTAAGAGATATTATTCTGTTTGATTTTGGTCTTTCTCAATTCATTAAGCCTTTCTTTGTGGCCTAACTTATGGTCTATCTTGGAGAGTGATACATGTGATCCATTTGCATTTGAGAAAAATGTATATTCTGCTGTATTCAGGTGTATATGTCTATTATATCCAGCTCCTCTAATATACTGTTCAAATATTTTGTTTCTTTCATGATTCTCTTTTGAGATGTTCTGTCCAAAGTTGATAGTGGTGCATTAAAATCTCCCACTATACTTGTAGAGGCATCTATTCTTTCACTTAGTTTTTACAGTGTTTGCCTCACATATTTGGAGGCGCCCTTGTTAGGAGCATAAATATTAATGATTGTTTGTTCTTCTTGAGAGATTGTCCCTTTCACTAATAAGTAGTATCCTTCTTTGTCTCTCACAATTGATTCACATTTAAAGTCTATTTTGTCTGATATTAATATAGCTACTCCTGCCTTTTTTTGGTTATTGTTTGCTTGTAAGATTGTTTTCCAACCATTCACTTTCAACCTCCATGAATCCCTGTGTCTAAGATGTGTTTCTTGTTGACAGCATATAGATGTGTCATATGTCCTTATTCAATGTCGCAGTCTGAATCTTTTGACAGGTGAGTTTAATCCGTTGACATTCAGTGTTATTACTTTCAAGGAATTATTTATATTAGCCATATTTTGATTGGACTTGTGTTTGTCATATTTTGTTTGTTTTTTCTTCTCTTTTTGTTTTTGTTTTTGTTGTTGCTCTTTTGTTGTTGTTTTTTTTGTTGTTGCTCTTACACTCTCCTCCAACTCCACCTCTCCTGTTTTTTCCTTTCTTCCTGCCAGAGTCCCTTTAGTATTTCTTGAAGGGCAGGTTTCTTGTTGGCTTACTCTTTCAATTTCTGTTTATCTGTGAATATTTTGGACTCTCCATCATTTTTGAATGCTAATTTATCTGGGTAGAGCATTCTTTGTTCAAAACTTTTCTTTTAGTACCTTGACTACATCATACCACTACCTTCTTGACTCCATAGTTTCAGATGAGAAATCAGTTCTTAATCTTATGGAGCCTCCTTTTTATGTGGTGGTTCTCTTTTCTCTTGCTGCTTTTAGAATTTTCTCTTTGTCTTGAGCATTGGATAATTTGACAAGTATATGTCTTGGGGTGGGCCTCTTGGGGTTTATCATGTTTGGGGTTTGTTGTGCTTCCTGTACATGTACATCCATCTCTCTCAGTAAATTTGGGAAGTTTTCAGCCATTATTTCCTGCAACACCCTTCTGTCCCATTTCCCTTCTCTCTTCCTTCTGAGATGCCTATAATACATATGTTTGTGGATTTTGCATTGTCATTCAGGTCCCTAAGTCCTAGCTGGAATTTTTCAATCTTTTGATAGTTCAATTCTACTGTTTGATTTCAGATGTACTGTCTTCCACATCACTAATTCTCTCCTCTGCCTCTTCTAATCTGCTGCTCTTTGCTGAGAGTGTATTTTTGATTCCTTGAACTGTGGTGTTCATTCCCATAATATCTGTTATCTTTTTGCTTATGGCTGTGATTTCCTTTCCAAGTGTTTTCTTCATATTGTTAATCTCTTCCTTTACTTCATTAAATTGGTCTCTAATATATGTTTTGAGATCTTTAATTACTTGTCCGATGCTCTGCTCCCCTTCCTTGTTTTTAGTTTGTTCATCAGATTCAGCCATGTTTTCCTGATTACTGGTTTGTTTTGTAGTTTTTTGTTGCTGTCTGGTCATCATTTTATCTTGAGTGGTTTAATCAGTTCCTTAGCTTCTTTGTCCAGTCTTGGAGATTAATTAATTGTTGTTCTTGCATAAGTATTATGTCTTCTCTTTGTCACTTTTTTCTTCTTACTCTAATTTCTTGTTCCTGGCTAAGTTTACTTTGAAGGAAATTATTAGGACCAGGGAATAGAAAATGTGTAAGAAAAGAAAATGTTTAAAGAAGTATTGGTAATAAATGTTAACAGAGCAACAATGTGAGATCTGGGAGATTGTTTATTAGACTCATGTAAGTTGTGTATACTTATAGCAGTAAGTAGAGTACCTATAATGAGATAGTCGACTGAATATGGGGAGGAGTATAGTATGAATTAAAAAACCAGTGTTTTCATGAGAGAGGGAAAGAGAAATGAAAGACAATAAATTCAAGAGTGTATAAAAGAGAGAAAACAGGACAAAGGTATTAGAATTTAAAAGTTAGACAATTTGGGGACCAAAGAAAGGGAGGTGGAATGTAAGAGAGACAGTAGATGATGGAAGATATCAAGATGTGGGGGGTAGGTGACAGTATAGGTAGCCAAGATTAATTCACACAGAAATGTGGAAATGGAGGATGAGGAAACACAGCAAATGTGAAGCACTCCCTGCATCCCCTATAATATAAATAAAATAAAATAAGAAGAAAAAGAGAAAAAAAAAGAGAAGAAAAAAGGGTGTGGGCAAAGAAAATGGAGGGAAACAAGCAAGAAAAATAAAAGAAGAAAAAAACATAAATAAACAAAAAGGACCTTGGGGGATAAAATGGGAGAAAAGATCAGAAGATAATGCAATATTAGCAACCAAGACAATAAAAAAAAAGAAAACAGAGTAAGAAAAAAACATAAATGCCAAGAGCTAGTATAATCAAGGACCTCAGATGGACCTCAGGGCATGGTGGATTCAGGGATGGAAGTTTGTGATATTGCAGACTCAATAGGCATGAGACTCTGGAGTGTGGGCCACCAGGGTTTAGGTGACACAGACCTAGGAAACATGCATCCAGTTAACAGGGAGCCTGGCAGCACCGCAGCGCAGCACAGACTTCAGGGATCCCCACATCTGGGCACCAGCTAGGGGGAGGGGTCACGCCCTCAAACTCTGACCTCTGTGTCAGAAACCCTAAATTCCACCTCTCGCAAGAATCTCCTCCATCACTGTCTCACCAAATCAACTTCCAGACACCTCCCGCCCTGCAAGTCCCCAAAATAGACTGCTGTGGGCACCGCTGCACTACAAACAGTTCAGGGACCATCACAGATGGGCCTCCAGCCCTAGGGGGAGGGGCTCTAGCCAGAAGCTCTGACCTCCATTTCAGAAACCCAAAATTCCACCTCTCGCAAGAATCTCCAACCGTCACTGTCTCACCAAATCGACTTCCAGACACATCCCACCCTGCAAGCCCCCAAAGCAGCCCACTCAGGGCTTGGGAACTCCCCAGTGCAGCAAAGCCTCCAGGAATCACCACTGCTGGGCTGCCAGCCCCAGCCCCAGGGGGAAGGGTCCCACATGCAGCCCTGACCTCTGTGAAAGAGATCCAAAATTCTACCTCTTACAAGGATCTCCTCTGTCACCGTCCCACTAAATCGATATCCAGACACCTTCTGCCCTACAAACACCCAAAATAGCCCAGTCCAGCAGGACTCCAACCCTACTCAGCTGCTTCTTTGCAGGAGAGATTATAAGGTGCACTCACTCAGATGCCATCTTGCCCCACCTCCTCTAGCTTGTTTTCATAAAGGGTATTTATTTGGAGTAGGAGCTTACAAATACCAGGCAATAAACCATAAGTTATTTCCCTCATCAAAGTCTATTTTCACATGATGGAGCAAGATGGCTGCTGACAACTGTGAATGTACAGTCTTCCTGGGTTCTCCCTTCAGGGTCTTGCTTCTCTTTCTTTTGTAGGCTTCCTGGGGCTCCAGCTTAAGGTGTCAGCATCAAAATCCAACATCAAAACTGCAACATTGAAAACCCTCCAACTCTGTCTTTTGCCATGACTTTTAGCTGCTGTTTCCACTCACCAAGGGGTGGGGACTCAATGTCCTATAGGCACAAAAGGTTTACATAATTACTTAATCAATAAACCTAAGAATCCAGTGTAATCTAATATGCCCAGAGGAAAAAGTCAGTTTATACTCATAATCCAATATTTCTTTTGGGAAATCATCAATAATATCAAACTGCTACATGGCCTCTTCTTGCATTTCTTCTGCAAGTCTTCTGTGAGTCTAGGGACAAGGTTTAATTTTCCAAGACAAAACATCCTTGAGAAATTTAACTATAATCACTGCCCTTGGTTGAATCGAAAAATACATGACATATAAGCAATAGAATTAAAGCAGATGGGACTCTCCCAGCATAGGAGTTTTAGTATGTGTCTTTCATTCCCGCAGCACCTGGCACCCAATATGCAGAAGTTTATTTTCCCCTTAGCTGAGGGGAAATTTTCAAGAGGGCCCTGGTAATGTGTCTGTGTAGTGAGATTGTCCTGGCAGATGCATCCTGCACAGACAGGACGTCAGCTACCGTGAGAGAGGTAAGATGACTGCAGATGCTAGTATAATATGAGAAATACATTATCAAAGCAACAGGAGATTTATCTCTGCACTGTGCAACAACTATTTAAAGCAGCTAATTGTAAAGTGAAAGAAGAACAAATTGTTACATTGCTTCAAACTGTGCAGACCTTTTGTCCATACTTCCCTGATGAGGTTATCCTTAGATTCTGAATTATGGGAACTCTAGACTTAGAATTATGGGTCAAATTGCAAACTTATTGTTTCTGTTGGTGTGTTGTAATTGCTTTTGTGTTTTTCTGTTTGTTCAATGCCAGTGTCTATTTTGGTGCCTCCAGATGGTAATATTAAATTAACAGGTGGAAGTTCCTAGGGGAGATCTATTCAGATGGCCAAAAAATAGGTAAATGCTTATATTAATACATATGTATAAATGCTAATAAGATCTCTACAATGATAAAAATTGTAAGCCTTGGTTAATAAAATTACTGTAAGTTTCTTCATAAAAAATAGTTCTTGCTTAAATTGAAATGAATAGTTTATTTTTCTTCACAGGATAAAATGAAGGATGTAAAACATAAATGAATACTTAAAAAGGTAAAAAGTTTGTGGGAATTCTAACTGAAATTTGATAAGTTTGTTCAAAAAGGTGTGTTTTTTTCCTAAAACCGAAAGGCTAGTTTTCATAAAATCAAAATGGAAATATGCAGGACAAAACTTGAATGCATATGGCAAGTTGTAAAAAGCATTGTGGTAGCATTTAGCAAAAGGAATGTGTTCTGTGAAGGTTAAATTTGTCTTAAGATAAAGTAATTATAGTGTATGTGGTTATGAATAATTATAAGAAGTTTGTGAAAGCATTGTTTGAATTGAAGTGTTTAAATAGGTAATTCCAAAAAGTCATTATTAAACAGAAATGGAATTGATAATAATAATAAAAAGTAACTTCATAACAGGAAAACTTAATGGCAGCCAGCCAACTTGTTTCTAAAAAACTGTTTCTAGTATTGCATGCTACTAAGTATCTGAAATAAAGTAAAGTTATATTTACATATAACCAAACTGAATCATTATTTTAAATAGTTTGTTTAGGTTGATGGTAATTTTATGTTGTAAGAAGTTTACTTGGAGACAGTTTCTGAAAACATTTTTGTAATATATGTGTAGGGTGTATAGAATGTGTTTTATTACTAAGGACACAGAAAATAATTTTGTCCTAAGATAAAATGACTAGTTATTAAGAAAGAGTAAATTTTGGACAGAACCTGAGTGAATACAGAAAGTGCAGAAGGTGTGCAGAAAAGGAATTTTTGTGAATAAAGTTGAATAAGATTTTTAAGGGTTTATCTATTAAGTTTTAAATGCTTTAATATCAATAGCTACTAATGCAAAGTTAAATTTTATTCTTTCTCAAAGTTTCTTAAGTCATTAATCTGTTTTAGTAAAAGTTAATAAAGTTTTTTTCTCATGAATAATCAGAATACATGAATACAAAAAAAGTCTGTTTTATCAAAATAGCTTCTTGTTCTTTAACTTTATCATTTAAAAAGAAGCAAGTCATTACTTTTAAAGGAACATAACATTCAAACATGCTTTCTTAAAGACAATCCTGAAAAGTATTTTTTATTTCAGGATGTTGCAAAATATTTGTGTTTTTACCTTGAAAGAAATGAAGTAATAAAATAATTATGTTTATTTAATATGTTATAAGTTAAATGAACAATATTTAAAAGTATAATAAAGTTAAAAGTGATTCTCTAACACTCTGAAGAATTTAGGAGGACTCCCCAGGAACATCTACTCCAGAGCTTCATCTGTTGCAGTCTCCCCAGAGACAAAGGAACCTGCCAGTGATACCAAGAAAAACATTGACATTTTACTAAGAGCCATGGGAGATGCCCCCATCATGAAAACAAGTAAGTGGGCTGTAGACTGAACCTGAACCATCCAAGGACTCACAGACCTCATCAAAAAGTTCCTTAAATTTGTGGACTCAGAACAGACATTTATTTATGTGAATTAGTTTCCCTTTCACCAGACCTGGAAGTTGGAATGCTCTATTAGCATTTTGGAAGTTATGGTAAGCTGTTTCTAAATTACTGCAAATTTCAGATATGGAGATGAACCACTGAGAAAAAAAAACTGCACCTTAAAATTAATCTTCACAAAAGAAACTGCAGCTCTGATACATTTTGATGCTTGCAGCAAGAGGTTTAAGGATATGATGTACTGAGAGTGTATCTACTATAATTCATGTTTACATATAAGAAAGCATCCATAGATACAGAGTGAAGTCACAAAAAATATAACTTGCATTAATACCGAAATCATTATAAAAGATAGAGTATACCCATTTATGTTCTCCATAATCCAGATTTACCTCTAAGATACTGAAAAAGAGGGTGTCTAAAGCTTCATGATGTGAAATAGAGGGAACTGTGTCTCTCAAGAGAAATGGTGGCTCCCAGTGCCTTAGGGCAGTTGAGCATGTCAAGCCCTCAACATTGTTCCAAGTATCTCTGAACACGGCACTTCAAACAATGAAGATTGACTGTCACTGTAGGACCTAAAGGGAAAGGGGAAAGTGGTATTGAATAGATGGAACCAATGTAACTGTGTGGGCAATAGAAATGTGTCACAAGAGTATGCAAGGATGGACACAAGACATGTAAAATTACACCAAAAATATATAGGGGCTGATAAGCTAAAAGGTAAATCATAATGTAAAACAAAGGTAAATAAAAATTTAGAAAATTTTATAGTCTAAAATATAAACCACAATGTAAACCAAAATGTTACCTTGTTTGAAAGTTATTGTCTCAATATCTGTACATCAGTTCCAGTAAATATAGTATGAATATGTTAAAAAGATTATTGCTGTGAAAAGGAAGAGGTTTTATGTTGGAAATGTGGGAGTACTGTATATTTTATATATGAATTACTGTGATCTAAAACTCTTGTGAAGATAAGCTTAATAATTAAAAGAAAAGATAGGACGTAGACACTGAGGAAAAGATGGAAGTAGTAGTTGCCTTGAAAATTTGCATACAGGGCAACACTTATTTTTGATACCCCAATTTATTTTTACCATAATTTTTCCAAATTAATATGTATTCTATATCTAACCTTTAAACTCATCACTATATTCCATTTTACTATTAAAGGAACCTGGCAATATATTGGGCTTCACTTTTCAGGAAGTTTTGGATCACATAGAGGTTCAACAATTGCAGCGGAGGAATACTGGAGTGGGATGTTATTGACAGGGGACACATGGTTGGCAGGGAGATCTACAGGGCATATATCCAGGATACATAAAAATGTTTGTTTATTTTCATGTGGATACAATTAAAAACAACAACTGAGGGGGTGCTGAGTTCCTAGGCAGGAGAGCTCTATTACAGTCCCTAAAGGAATAGCAACAATCCCCCAAGTGCAACAGCAAAGACCAAAAAAGAATGAAGGTCCAACAATGAGCTATTGATAGTAATGACTATGCTTGTGAGCCTGTACACCTGAAATAAGAACAAGGCCTAGAGCTGCAGTGTGCCTAAGAGTTACCTCCTGAGAGCCTCCATGTTACTCAAATGTGGCCAGTCTCGAAGCCAAATTTAGCATGTATGGGTGGCCTTCCCCCCAGCATGGGGCATGACGCCCAGGGATGAGCCTCCCTGGTGCTGAGGGATTATTTCCAAGTACCAGCTGATGATGTAATTAGAAAATGACCTTGAATAAAAGGGTCAACTCGGACCAGCAGAATATCTCAGTCTACATATAATACCAGGAGTTAAAAATGCCTTTTGACCTGAATCAAGGAGGAAATGGAAAGGACAACTGAGTTTATATGGCTATGAGTCTCCAAAAAGAGCTGGGAGGTTATCAGAGGTGTTGCCATTATGCACACCTCAGCAGAGTCCCAGAGACAGATAAAGTAGATACAACCCTGGGTATTGGTTCTTCTGAGGGCTACAGAGACCCACAGGTTCTATGGTCATGGCAGATGGAGTTTAGTGCCATATCAGTTGGCCCTTCTTTGGAGTTTGTGTTTCTGTGGGATGGAGCTGGACTCAAATGTATCTTTTTTCACAAGCCTCTCCTGTTACTTTTACCAGAACTCTAGTTGGTGCTGGGGTTTAATATACACCCAGGGGATCTGAATCTCTGGGCTGACCATATAATGGCCAGGCCCTGAGTCTCAACAGACTTCAGCTCCTAAATTCTGCTTTGTTGGACTTACCCCACTCAGTTAACATGGAGTTGAAGAAGGTCAACCACCACACCATGAAGCCAAGAGTGCCTACAACTAAAAGTGGGAGGATTGCATCCAGGATCCATGTGGAATCTAAGCACCCTCTTGATATAGATGAGGAGTGGACACAATCATTCCAAGGTCCACAGGATGGAGGAATAGAATATGGATGAGAGTGAACTTACTGATATCTATTCATGAACTATTGTGATTAATAATTGAAGAAAATGTGGCATTGGTGTGGAGAAAGTGGCCATGAAGGCTGCTGGATGTGGGGAATTGGGAGGAAGAAATGAGATGTGGAGGCATTTTCAGGACTTCGAGTTGTCCTGGGTGATGCTGCAGGGACAATTACCGGACATTGTATGTCCTCCCATGGCCCACTGGATGTAACGTGGGAGAGTGTGGACTATGATGTGGACCATTGACCATGAGGTGCAGTGGTGCTCTGAGATGTATTCACCAAATCCAATGAATGTCTCATGGTGATGGAGGAGATTGTTGCTATGGGAGGAGGAGTGGGGTAAAGCAGGTGGGGCGTATATGGGGACCTAACATTTTTTAAATGTAATATTAAAAAAATAAAGACAAAAAAATAAAGCTTCATGATCTGCTTCTTAAAATGACTGAAAATGTTTATTTGTAGAATTAGCATAACTCTGACTTTTTTTTCACTGTAGAAGTTCACTTACTAGATGTTCATTTTGTTTTATTCAGGGAAGTTCAGTTTGTCAGGAGTGTGGGGGTATGCCCTTATATGTGCATGTGTGTGTGTGTGTGTATATATATATCTACAGTTGTATGTATTTTTAAAAAATTTTAATTGTAATTTTAAGGAAGCTTTAGATTACATAAATGTTGCATAAAAATATAGCGTATACACATATGCTATAATAATAAATTTTACAATAGAATAATAAGAAGTCTATTTTGGTACATTGTTAATTCCCAAATTTTGAGGATTTGGGGAAGGTGATGCCCAGTATGCTTTTTTAAACTATTTTATTGCCCTTTATTATTTTAAAGATACATAGATCAGATAAAATGTTGCATTAATATATAGAAGTTTTCCATATAGCCCACTCCCCACCCCCTCACTCCTCCCACATCAACAACCTCCTTCATAAGGGTGGCACATTCATTGCATTTGGTGAATACACTTTGGAGCACTGCTATGCTGCATTGACTACAGTTTACACTGTAGTCTACACTCTCCCTTAGTCTATCAAGTGGGTCATGGAGGACATACAATGTTCTGCATTTGTACCCACACTACCATTAAGGACGACCTCAAGTCCCAAAAATATCCCCATATCACATCTCTTGTAAAATATTTGCTGACTGTATTTCTTTTTTTTTTAATTAAAATTATTTATTTTTATGAATTACATTCAAAAAATACGAGGTCCCAATCAACCCCACCGCCCCCACCCCCACTCCCCCCACAGCAACACTCTCTCCCATCATCGTGAGACATCCATTGCACCCAGTAAGTACATCTCTGAACATCACTGCACCCCGTAGTCAATGGTCCACATCATGGCCCACACTCTCCCCCGTTCCATCCAGGGGACTGTATTTCTTATATTGACCAGAAGAGGGCAGCCTAGCTAGCAGAAGGGTTAGCGTTTTGGTTGAACTTCTTTGCTAGGTGATAATGGGAGAAAAGCTGTTCCTGCTAATTTCTAGCAAGCACTTAGCCAGGAAGGCAAACAAGTTAACAAACTGGAAGACAGCGTTAGAGAATATACATAGTTTAAAATGAACTTTTTCATTGGGAAAGTGAAAGAAATTTACAAATTTTAGACATTGGGATATTAGGTCTTTTCAATCCTATCATTTAATGATTCCTCAACCCTAGTGGTATAACTGCAGCGTTTATCCCTTATTTATGAAATTTCAAAAGGAGCTTTTGGGTATTCCTGGCAATATGTTTGCATGTTTTATATGTATTTTCCAACTAAAAAACTTTTTAAGAATTATTGAAAAAATACTTTAGGTACTATGTGCATTTCATATAATTACTAAAAGCACACCATTTTTGTGATGTCACTAGATAGGTAACTTCTTGATGTTAAACTTAACTTTTTATTCATTCCCTAGTGTGTATATAATGTGTATTTTTAAATAAAGCATTTCTCCTAGTGCTGCTGATAAGGATGTAAGCATTCACAGAAGAACATACAGCAAATGGACACAAAGAGCAGACAATGGGGGAAGGGGAGAGAAATTAAAAAAATACAAGAAAGGAAAAGCAAATGTTTAAAAAAAAGCATTTCAATAAATTCAATGGAATGACAAATGGTGTAAATAGGGGGTCTACTAGAATTGAAAAGACCTATTTTCAAAGATAATGGTGAATGATACAATTTTGAATTGCACTTATATCCCTTAATTCCATGACTATACCTAATAATTAATGAGATTCCATACAGCAGCTTTAGGTTGTACTATAAAACATTTCAGTTAATAGTGTTGAATTCATTCATTTATCATTTTCTGCTCAAAAACATGAATTTTTGAATCCCATTATATCAGTGTCCCTGTGTAACAATTTGATATAGCCAATAATTAGCACATGGAAAACATAGGTGAAATGCACAAATTTATTTTATACAGCTAGGTAAGAATTTTGTATATGTGCTGAAAGCTGAAAAATTATTTTGGAGTCAAATAAGTTGTATGTAGTAAAGATCTGCTCTCTAAATTTCCCATCTAGAGTTAACTTTAGAAGATGCATATATTTATTTACATATATATTTAATAAATAGCAAAATGGTGTTGAATTTATGCATTATTTTTTCCTTTGAGGTTTTAGATGATAGAATATTTACTAAGTCAACAGTCAAAAATACTTGAGTTTTAGTGTTGTGACAATGATTTAACTAACATATTAGTTTATTAAATTATGGTTGGAATTATGGTTAGTTAAAAATTGCAAGGACAATCACCCCTGCACTGACCACTGAATAAACCATTGACCAAGCACCTTGCCTATGCTCACAGTACCATATGTATGATTTTTTAAAATCTCTAGTTGGTAGTTTGCAAAAGAAGATATAAAGTGTCTGTGTGTGTTTTTGTGTGTATTTATGAGAATACAAGTTGTGCTGTAGAGACATCCTGTCCATACACACAACTGTCACTCCTCTTCCTCCTGGAATCACAGTTTCCATACATTTCCAGCCCCTTCATATGAGGAAGAGTTATATGATTAATTATACTAAATTGAAATTGCACAGATATAACCTATGCAGTTTATAGATTGGACAAATAGAATATGCCCCACCTGAAGTCCCAAATTCTCTCCCATTCCACATCTAATTTTCTATCTAGAAGCAGAAGATACCATATTATAGTAGGTACATGTCTGGGTACTTGAGCAATTGCTTGAATCAGATTCCACTCCTAATCAAGACTTCCAACCTCATCACCATATAATAAAATATGAGCAAGCTATTCACCATTCTTGTTAAACTTTTTTTCCACTGATATTTGAGTGTAACTGCTAAAAGAGATTGAGCAATATAAAATGACACCTGGGCAAACTGAGATAGACATTTAGACCTCCACAAAATCAGGCTGGAGCTTTGGGAAGCAAGCTGAATGCTGATAAAGAGTAGCAGCTATGTAAAACTTTAAGCTAACACCTGTGCTTTGTCTCACTGGCAGATGTTAAAAGAAAATACTTAGAAATTGGTAAGTTTGCCACCTCTTGTGGATAATTCTGTGTATAAGTTTTAATCATTATTTCATGCTTACTACATTGTCTGACTGAGAGGAAATTATATATAAATCATTTGCATTAAATGTCTCTGGAAAAGACAAATAGACTTTTGTGAAAACAGGCAGGGTATATTAAAAATTTAGGCCTATGCAAATGGAAAGTAAATATTCCTGAAAGACAGAGAAAATAAAATCTACAGATTTTAGTGTCTACAGATGCATGCTCTGAAAATGAAGTGTAAAGGAATGTGTGGAGATCTGCTCTAAGCACAGGGCAAGTAGTTGCTCCCTGAGAAAGGAGGGAAGGGCTGTGATTGTGACAAGGCACCTGAGAGAGAGAGAAGACCAAGTTCTGTTTACTGACCTTTTAGGAGATACAAATTTGAACAATTTATAGTGATTCACTAAGCTGTGTAATTATTTGTACATTTGTGCTCATTCACAGTAAAATGATATTACAACAACAAAAGACAACAGGACAATACTTGTTAAAAAGTAAACCATCATCTCTACCTGCCAGCTCTTCTCCAACCCCACCCAGGGTAGAGACCAGACATTTTTTTAAATGAAAGATTTAAAAGTTTCTATGCAATGCTAGCAAAGAGTCCACCTTTTATTGTTATTCTGTATCATTTTCTGTTATTGAAGTCTAATTCCTACAGGAAAATAAAACATCAGGAATTAGTCTGAGATATATTTTGTAACTCCCTGATAGTTCTATGATTCAACTATGTGTCTGAACCTGGGGACCTTTACCCTGAACATGCTCAGAGCCCAGGACATTGCCGTATTTGCTCTGTGCACATCAAGTGAGTGGGAGCTGGGTCAGCCCTGGAGGGAGGGCAGAAGGGAGCTGCAGGGAAGGCTCTGGTCCCTCTAAACTCAGGGTCCCCCCAGGAGCAGGTGCAGAAGGAGGCTGGGAGGCCTCCTACCAGTGTCTGCAGCTTCATCTCCTTGCCTAAGAAATGGTGCCCAAGGGCAGTCAGTCTTCTTCCAACCATCAAGATGCCCTTACTTATTTGACTTTACCAGACAAATGATGTATTTGGTATTCAGTCATGCAAGGCAGAATAAAACCAGCCTGGAACAGGGCCTTAGGCAGGTCTCAAGTGTGAGGTAGGGACTGCATAGAACTCCCAGGTCATTTATTTAATTTGTCTTCTGAATATATAAAATAATTGAATATTTAAAATGTTTTTAGTGATTTTCTTAAAATTTTTAATATGTGTTTTAACTATTCTGAATCCACATTCACGTAGCTCAGTCAAAATAACACTATATGATACAGGTAACTGAAAAGAAAGCTTTCTTAACTCCTACCTTCCATCCCTTATAACATCATGGTCATTGATTATCCATATATTATGATATGGGGTACCACAGCATTATATTTTAGGTCAATTAAAGTAAGAAAAGTTAATATTTGATTTACCTTTATTTCTAATTTATTACCCTATGTTCTTCCTTCCTTGTGGAAATGAAAATTCCCATTTATGTAATTAACTTTCTCTCTGAAGAATTTCTTTTAGCATCTCCTTATGGGCAGTACTGATAGCTATAGGTTCTG
The DNA here is from genome assembly GCF_030445035.2 of Dasypus novemcinctus. Taxonomy (NCBI): domain Eukaryota; kingdom Metazoa; phylum Chordata; class Mammalia; order Cingulata; family Dasypodidae; genus Dasypus; species Dasypus novemcinctus. The sequence goes on along the minus strand of NC_080691.1, from coordinate 54,617,367 downwards.
CATTTTTCTCTTCTGTAGTAGTTATTATTTCTCATTCTTTTTGAATGCCATTTTTGAATATAGAGATTTTTTGATAGGTATATCATTTTTTATTACTTCCAACATTTTAAATATTTCAAATCATTCTCTTTTTGCCTGCATGACGTTTGATGATATGTGCATGCATTTCTTATCCTATGTATGCTTTACAAACTGATATTTAGAGCCCAGGGCCAGGCGGCTTTACGGGTGAATTCTACAAAACATTCCGGAAAGAACTAACACCAATCCTGCTGAAACTCTTCTGAAAAATCGAAAGAGAAGGAACATTACCTAACTCATTCTATGATGCCAACATTACCCTAGTGCCAAACCCAAACAAGGACACCACAAGAAAGGAAAATTACAGACCAATTTCTCTAATGAACCTAGATGCAAAAATCCTCAACAAAATACTGCTAACAGTATTCAACAACACATTAAATGAATTATATGCCATGACCAAGTGGGATTCATTCCGGGTGTGCAGGGATGGTTCAACATAAGAAAATCAATCAATATAATACACCATATAAACAGATTGAAGGAAAAAAATCACATGATTATATCTATAGATGCAGAAAAAGCATTTGACAAAATACAGCACACTTTCTTGATAAAAACACTGCAAAAGATTGGAATACAAGGAACATTTCCGGACATGATAAAGATTATATATGAAAAACCCACAGCCAACATCATTTACAATGGTGAAATCCTAAAATCCTTCCCTCTAAGATCAGAAACAAGACAAGGATGCCCATTATCACCTCTCCTATTTAACACTGTCTTATAAGTACTTGCACAGGCACTGAGACAAGAACCAGATATAAAATGCATTCAGATTGGAAAGGAAGAAGTCAAAATTTCATTATTTACAGATGACATGATCCTATACATAGAAAACCCTGAGGGGTCTACAACAAAGCTTCTAGAACTCCTAAATGAGTTTAGTAAAGTTGCAGGTTATAAGATCAACTCACAAAAATGAGTAGCATTTCTGTAACCAATAATGAGCAAGCTCAGGAGGAAATCAAGAAACAAATACCATTTACAATAGTCAATAAAAAATCAGATACCTAGGAATAAATTTAACTAAAGATGTAAAAAACTTATACACAGAGAACTACACAAGACTGTTCAATTAAATCAAAGAAGACCTAAATAAATGGAAGAATGTTCCTTGTTCATGGATAGGAGAACTAAATATTATTAAGATATCTATCCTACCAAAATTGATCTACGCATTCAATACAATCCCAATAAAAATCAACACAGCATTCTTTAAGGAACTAGAAAAACTAACTATGAAATTTATTTGGAAAGGAAAGAAGTCCCAAATAGCCAAAGATATATTGAAAAAGAAAAATGAAATTGGAGGAATCACACTACCAGACTTCAAAACATACTACAAATCTACAGGAGTGAAAACAGCGTGGTATTGGCACAAGGAGAGATACACAGGCAAATGGAGCCAAATTGAGAGTTCTGATATAGATCCTCATATATAGCCATATAATATTCGATAAAGCCACCAAACCCTCTCAACTGGGAGAGAATGGCCCATTCAACAAATGGCGCCTGGAGAACTGGCTATCCATATGTAAAAGAATGAAAGAGGATTACCATCTCACACCTTATACAAAAATCAATTCAAGATGGATCAAAGACCTAAATACAAGAGCCAAGACCATAAAGAGTTTGGAAAGCAGTGTAGGGAAGCATATACAAGACCTTATAATAGGAATTGGCTTCATTAACTTCACACCAAAAGCACAAGCAGCAAAAGAACGAATAGATAAATGGGACCTCCTCAAAATTAAAGCCTTCTGCACCTCAAAGGAGTTTGTCAAGAAAGTAAAAAGGGAGCCTACACAATGGGAGAAAATATTTGGTAAACATATTTTATATGTTATATATATATAAGTTATATTATAACTTGCATATATAAAGAACTCCTATATCTTGAAAATAAAAAGATAAATAACCCATTTAAAAAATGGAAAAAAGATTTAAACAGACACTTCTCCGAAGAAGAAATACTAATGGCTAAAAAGCACAAGAAAAAATGCTCCAAATCTCTTGCTATCAGGGAAATGCAAATCAAAACTACAATGAGATACTATCTTACTCCCATAAGATTGGCAGCTATGAAAAAAACAGAAGACTGCAAATGCTGGAAAGGATGTGGAGGAATGGGAACACTCATCCACTGCTAGTGGGAATGCAGAAGGATCCAGCCATTCTGGAGGACAGTTTGGCAGTTTCTCAAAAAACTAACCATAGATTTGCCATATGACTCAGCAATTCCACTCCTGGGTATATACCCAGCAGAACTGAAAACAAGAACACAAACCGATATATGCACACCAATGTTCATAGCAGCATTGTTCACTATCGCCAAAAGTTGGAATCAACCCAAATGCCCATCAACAGATGAATGGATAAATAAAATGTGGTATACACATACAATGGAATACTACTCACCTTTAAGAACAAATACACTATAAACACACATGATAACATGGATGAATCTTGAGAACCTTTTGTTGAGCGAAGCAACCCAGGCATTGAAGGACAAATACTACATGACCTCAATGATATGAAATATGTAAACCAAACTGCCCCAGAGAGCTAGAGACTGGATGATAGGCTTACAAGAAATTGGGGGGTAGAGGAAGGATGTAAGCTGACATCTACATGGGAGAAATCTATGATAAGCTGGATGTAAATATGTGTACAAGGAAGGGATAAAGTGGGGGCATAGGGTTACCTTTGGGTGGGGCTTTGCTGGCATGAGGGGGTCTATGGATGGGAGGATGCGTAATATTGCCCAAGAAATTGGGGGGATGGTGGGGTAACATTCAAACATAGGAGAAAGTCAGTTGTTCGTTGAGGGTATAATGCTGAGAAAAACTTTTCAAAAATATAATAAGGAAAGTTACCTGCTTAAGATACTTAAAGGGGATAATCTGATACAGGACAGACTCCTAGGGAATATGTGAATGCTCCTTTTGCCAGAGTGGGTTATATCATTGGGTAGAGACCCATATAATGAGAATGAAGGTATACTCACATCCTGGGGGAAATGATCCCACCAAATAGAGGGAATTGTATCTCTCAAGAGAAATGGTGCTTCCTTGGGCATTAGGGCAGTTGAGCATGTCAAGCCCTCAACACTTTTACAAGTACCTCTGAACATGGCCCTTCAAGCAATGAAGACTGACTGTCACTGTGGGCCCTAAGGGGAGGGGGAAAGAGGTATTGAATGGATGGAACCAATGTAAATGTGTGGGCAATAAAAGTGTTCCACAAGTGTACGCAAGGATGGATATAAGACATGTAAAATTACACCAAAAATATATAGGGGCTGATACGCTAAAATGTAAATCATAATGTAAAACATAAGATAACTAAAAATTTAGAAAATGTATAGTCTAATATATAAACCACAATGTAAACACAAATGTCACCTTGTTTGAAAGTTATTGTCTCAATATCTGTACATCAGCTTCAATAAATATGGTATGAATATGTTAAAGATTATTGCTATGGAAAGGAAAAGGTTTTATTTTGGATATGTGGGAGTACTGTATAATGTATATATGAATTACTGTGATCTAAAACTCTTGTGAAGATAAGCTTAATAATTAGAAAAAAGAAAAGAAAAACATAGGATGTTGAATTTTTCCAAATTAATATGTAACCTTTAAACTCATCACTATATTCCATTTTACTATTCAGTGAACATGGCAATATATTGGGCTTCACTTTTCAGGAAGTATTGGATCACAGAGAGGTTCAACAACGGCAGCGGAGGAATACTGTGTGAGATGTTATTGACAGGGGACACATGGTTGGCAGGGAGTTCTACAGGGCATATATCCAGGGTACATAAAAATGTTTGGATATTTTCATAATAGAAACAATTAAAAACAACAACTGAGGGATTGCTGAGTTCCTAGCCAGGGGAGCTTTATCACAGTCCTTAAAGGAATAGCAACAATCCCCCAAGTGCAACAGCAAAGACCAAAAAAATGAAGGCCCAATAATGAGCCCCTGATACTAATGACTATGCTTGTGAGCCTGTGCACCTAAAATAGGAATAAGGCCTAGAGCAGCAGTGTGCCTAAGAGTTACCTCTTGAGAGCCTCCATGTTGCTCAAATGTGGCCAGTCTCGAAGCCAAACTCAGCAAGTAAATGTGTGGCTTCCCCCTCCCCCCCCCCCCCCCCAGCGTGGGACATGACTCCTGGGGATGAGCCTCTCTGGTGCGGAGGGATTACTACCAAGTACCAACTGATGATGTAACTAGATAATGACCTTGAATAAAAGGGTCAACTTGGACCAGCAGAATACCTCAGTCTACATATGATAACAGGAGTTAAAAAAGCTTGTTGACCTAAATCATGGGGGAAATGGATAGGACAAATGACTTTATATGGCTATGAGTCTCTAAAAAAGCCGGGAGGTTTTCAGAAGGGTTGCCCTTATGCACCCCTGAGCAGAGTCCCAGAGACAGATAAAGTAGATGCAACCACAGGTATTGGTTCTTCTGAGGGCTACAGAGACCCACAGGTTTTATGATCATGGCAGATGGAGTTCAGTGCCATATCAGTTGGCCCTTTTTTGGAGTTGGTGTTTGTGTGTGATGGAGCTGGACTCAAATGTTATCTCTTTTCACAAGCCTTTCCTATTACTTTCCCAGAATTGTAGTTGGTGCTGAGGTTTAATATATACCCAGGGGATCTGAATCTCTGGACTGACCATATGATAGCCAGGCCCTGAGCCTCAACAGACTTCTGCTCCTACACTCTGGTTTATTGGACTTACCCCACTCAACTAACATGGAGTTGAAGAATGTCAACCACCACACCATGGAGCCAAGAGTGCCTACACCTGAAAGCAGGAGGAAAGAATCCAGCATCCATGTGGAATCTAAGCCCCCTCTTGACATAGATGTGGAATGGACACAACCAATCCAAGGTCCACAGGATGGAGGAATAGAATATGAATTAGACTGGACTTACTGATATTCTATTCATGAACTATTGTGATTAGTAATTGAAGAAAATGTGGCATAGGTGTGGAGAAAGAGGCCATGGTGGCTGCTGGGTGTTGGGAATGGGAGGAAGAGATGCGATTTGGGGCATTTTGGGACTTGGAGTTGTCCTGGTTGGTGCTGCAGGGACAATTACCAGACATTGTAGGTCCTCCCATGACCCACTGGATGGAATGTGGGAGAGTGTGGACTATGATGTGGACCATTGACCATGAGGTGCAGCGATGCTCAGAGATGTATTCACCAAATGCAGTGAATGTCTCATGATGATGGAGGAGAATTTTACTATGGGGGGAGTATTGGGGTGAGGGTGGTGTGGGGTATATGGGGACCTCTTATTTTTTTAATGTAATATTTAAAAAATGAATAAAGAAAAAAATAGAAAAATAAAAAACCCATAAAAAAAGAATAATTAAAAAAATTTTAAACTTATGTTCTGAGACATACAGCAAATTATTGAATTAATGTGTAAAGCATTTTAGGTTTTCATTTCAAAATATTCAAAATTAAGATAATACAATGCAAGTGATCTACAATTTCAACTCAATCCATACAAAAATTGCACCTGATTTATTTGTACAAAATGACAAACTGATTTTAAAGGGCATTTCACTTTAAGAGAGCAAGAATTGCCAAAAATAATATAAATGAAACATACAGTAGGAAGTCTCATATTTCTCAATTTCTAATCTTACTGGGATTAATGGCATTCAAGAAAATGCAGTGCAGAGAAAAGGATATATACAGATCAATTACAGTTTTGTGTCCCAAAATAGATCCATGTGTCTGTGATTAAACCATCCCAAGGATAAAAATGGGGTTTTCTACAAATGCTGCAACAGTTGGTAATACAAGTAGAAAAGATTAAATTTGATAATTCACCTCACACTACACACAAAAATAAACAAAAATGTTTCAAAGCCTTTAATGTAAGAATAAGACACCAAATCTCTTAGAATATAATATAAGGAAAACTTTTTATGACTTTGTACTTAGCAAATAATTCTTTGACATTAGTCAAAAGTTTGAGCGACCAAAAAATAAAAATAAATAAATTTGACTTCATCAACATTAATAACGTAACTAAATGCAATCAGCATTGAATGTGAAGCAACAACACAGAGAATAGACAAAAACATTTGCAAATCATATATCTAATAATTGCTTGTATACCGAATATGTAAATATATTACATTTCCACAAAAATAAGATACAAAGAAGATGTGTATATGGTTAATTGGTACATGAAACGTACTATTTTATGATTGGTCACTAGAGAAATTGAAATCAAAATTACAATTTGATACCACTTCACACCCACTAGAATGGCTAAAATACAAAATTAGGATAGCAAGAAGTTTTTAAGAGGATATGGAGAAATAGGAACCCTGTTACACTGCTGCTTTTTGGAAAACAGGCTGCAGGTCCTAAAATGATTAAACATAAATTTAGCATATGCCCCTGCAACTCCACTTTTAAGAATATTCTCCAGAATATTGAATACCAGGATGCAAATATATCTGTACACAAAAGTTTATACCAGCTTTTTTTACAATGACCAAAGTATGGAAGCAATCCTCAAGTCCATCAACAAATGACTCAATAAACAAATTGTGGTATATACACTCAATGGAATTTTATTCAGCTGTACAAAACTATGAAGTTCTTATGCATGCTACAACATGGATAAATCATGAAATATATTGTTGAGCTAACCAGGTCAAATACAATATGCAAAAGTTTGTATGATTTCACTGATAAGAAATTCTAGGAAAAGCAAATTCATAGGCACAGGACTTAGAGATACCTGGATCGAGGAACTGATTGGGAGTTTTTATTTGGTAAAGGTTTTGCTTGAGGTGCTGAACACTTGTAATAATGTATGATAATGCTTGTAGCACAAAATTGGAATTATAATCACATGAAAGTGATTAAAGTGGAGAATTTGGGGCTGAATCTATATAACAAGGACCATTAATTTTATAAAATGAATCATTAATATTTGTTACCACTGGATGAATCTTGGAAAAATTATGGTAAGTAAAAGAAGTCAGTCATGAATGATCACATACCTGTGATTCATTTCATAATAAAGCCAAGCATAGGGAAACCTAGATGGATAAAGTAGATTATTTGTTGATGATAGAAGGTAGAAGGATAAAAAGGTGATACTAGAGGGTATGTAGTTTCTTTGTGAAGTGATGAAAACCTACTAATATTGATTCTGATTATGGTAGCATGTATTTATGGAATATAATAAAAATATTGTATTATATTACTTTAAATTGGTGAACTTATGGTATATAATTTATATATCAATTCATTATTAATAAAAAAAGATTAATAGTTGTCTGGAGAAAAGGGAAGAAGCAATAGAAAGGACTTATAAGGGTACCAGTGAAAACTTTTAGGAGTCCATTACCTGTTTTAGTGCTGATTATAAGTATATATATATAATTACTGATGATCTTGAATTAAATGGGAAATGGTAAAGACAAATGAGTTTATATGGCTAAGAGACATCAAAATGAGTCAGCAGGTCATCGGAGTGGTTGCACTTATGCACGCCTCAGCAGGATCACAGAGACAGCCAAAATAGATACAACCCCAGATACATGTGCTCCTGGGGGCTATGAAGTCCCACAAGTTCTACAGTCATGGAAGATGGCTGTGAAGTTCAGTGCCTTGTCAGTGGGCCCTACTTTTGAATTTGTTCTCCTAAGTGTGATGGAGATGGACTCAGATGTGACCTTTCTACACATGCTTCTCCTGCACTTTTATTGAACCTGTGGTTGGCCCTGGGGTTGGTATATACTCAGGAGACTTGAATCTCTGGACTGTCCATGTGCCACCTGGGCCCTGAGCCTCAGCAGGGTTGCAAAACCTACTCTCCAGTTCATTGGACTTACCCAGGTCAGCTAACAGGGAGGTGAGGGTGTTCAACCATCACACCAGGAAACCGAGAGTGTCTACAACTGCAAGCAGGAGAATCATATCCATCAGTCACATGGAATCTAAGCTCCCTCTTGATTTAGAGGTGCTGTGGATATCACCATCTTAGGGGTCACAGGATAGAGGAATAAAATATGGATTAGAGTGGACTTATGGGTATTCTACTATAGAACTATTGTGAGTCTAGCAATGGAAGAAATTGTATCATTGATGTGGAGACGGTAGCCACAGTAGTAGCTGAGGGCAGGGAGAGGGAAGAAGAGATGTGACGTGGGGGAATTTTTGGGACTTGGAGTTGTCCTAAATGATTTTGTAGGGACAAATGCTAGACATTATGTAGCCTGCCATAACCCAGTGATTGGACTGGGAAAGAGTGTAAACTACAATGTAAACCATAATCCATGTGTTGCAGCAGTGCTCCAGAACATATTCAGGAAATGAAATGAATGTACCACAACAATGAAAGAAGTTTTAGTGTGGGAGGAGTTGGGGTATGTGGGGTATGTGGGAACCCCTTATATTTTTTAATGTAACATTTTTTTCATGATCTACATATCTTCTTAAAAAGACAAAAAAGAAAAAACACTCATCATATTTTATATTTAAATATGTGAAGATTAGCATAGCAGCATAGCAGCTCTAGACTCTCTTGGTTCTCTGGCCTTAGATCCCAAATGACTGATGAGTGGAATTCTCCTGTTTGTAGCTGTAGACCCTCTTGTTTCCCTGGTGTGGTGGTTGAGTATCATCACTTCCCTGTTAGTAGACCTGGGCAAGTCCAACAAACCAGAGAGTAAGTGTTGCAACTCTGCTGAAGACAGGGGCCAGTTGGCACATAGACAGTCCAGAGATTCAAGTCTCCTGAACATACACCAGCCCTCACACCAACCATAAGTTCAGTAAAAGTGACAGAAGAGGCATATGTAGGGAGGTAACTCCTGGGTCGAACTCCATCATACTTATGAGCACAAATTCCAAAGTAGGGCCCACTGGCAAGGCACTGAACTCCAGAGCCATCTGTCATGACCATAGTACCTGGGTGTCTCTGTAGCCCTCAGAAGCACCACTAACTGAGATTGTATCTACTTTGACTGTCTCTGAGAACCTGCTAAGACATATGTAAGCATGACACATCTGATGATCTTCCAACTCATTCTGAAGTCTCTTAGCCATATGCAATAATTTGTCTTTACCATTTCCTCCTTTTATTCAAGGCCTTTTTCTAAGAGCAACACTAGCTGATGCTTGGTAGTAATCCATCAGCACCAGGTAGACTCATCCCCAGGAGTCATGTCCCATGCTGGTGGGAAGGTAATTTGTTTACATGCTGAGTTTGATGTAGAGAGTGACAACATTTGAGTAACATGGAGTTTCTCAGGTGGTAACTTTTAGGCACCCTGCAGCTCTAGGCCTAGTTGAAATGTCAAGCAACAGGCTAATAAGCATAGTCATCAGAATCAAGGATCCATCACTGGACCATCCTTCTCTGGTCATTGCCCTTGTACTTAGGTGATTGTTGCTGCTCCACTGGGGAGTGTGACAGATTTTCCCTGAATGGTAACTCAGAACTTATTCAGTTGACATGTGAAACTCTACCCTCTATGTCAATACCCAACGAATATCCAAACATATCTATACACCTTATATGCATGTCCTGGACAACTCCCTTCCACCCATGCATCCCCATCAATGACACCCCACATCAGTGCTCCTTCCCTTCCATAGTTGAACACCTCTGTGATCCAAAATTTCTTAAAAAATGAAGTCTAATATATTGCCAAATTCAATTAATAGGTAAATAAAATCATAATGGCAGGTGTAAAGATTAGAAAAGGAATATAAAATTATTTAGAAAAACTAAAATAAAGTAAAAATAAATTGGGGTATTAAAAAATGAAAACTATCATAAAAAATTTGATGATTTGACTTTATCACTGTAATAGGTGTTGACCTGTGTTTACAGTGTCAAAGGAATCTCTTCAATTAATTACTCAGTGTCTTTGTCTTTTTTTAGTTTTCAAAATGTGTAGGTCACTGTAAAATTACATATTGAATACAGGGAACTCCCACATACCAAACATTAAATCTTTTCCCCCCTTCCCCAGCAATGATATTTTTACCTGTGGATGTTACATTTGCTGCAAATAATGTACACATATTGAAACAGAGCTACTAACTGATGGTTCCATTATGGTTTACATTATTGTTTACATTTTAGACTGTACACTTTTGTAACTTTTTTAGTTATATTATGGTTTATATTATGCTTCACATTTTAGACTATACATGTTATAAATTTTGGTGATATTTAACATGGCTTGTATCCATCATTGCAGGATCATGCAGAACACTTCCATTGACTCCCAATTATGCCCTCTTCCAAAAATTCTATTCCTCTCTCCCTTGCCTTCAAGGCTTGTGGTGACAACAAAGTTTCAGTGCTTGAAGAAAAAAATATTCACAGACACTTAGAACAATACTGAGGGCTTGACACACTAGTCTGTCCTTCCCCATCGGGAGACACCAATGCTCTTAAGAGACACCCTCCACTCTGTTTGAGAATCCTCCCTGGATGGGAGCATAACACTTTGCTGCTCATTGTATGGGTCTCCAGTCACTGATATAACACAAGATGACATGATGAGTACTCATACACTCCCTAGAAGCCATCCCCTGTTGTATCCTGTGCCAGATGGCCCCAGTCAAACACCTTAAACCAGTAACCCTTCCTTATTATATTTTCTAAAGTGCTTTCTAAACATTATAGTTTCAACCACATATCCAACAATCTACCATGTTAACTTGCTCCCCTCAACCTTCCCCCTATTTTCCTGGGCCATCTGACCCATCCTCCAAACCTCTTCAAATTTGCAAAGCCCAACCCAATAGTATCCCTATGTCCCCATCTTATCCCTTCACTGCACAACAACTTACCTCCACTTTATCACAGATTTTGCCCATGTGGGCAATGGCTCACAAACTTCCTCTTTCCCCTACTTCCTGTAAGCCTATCTTCCAGTATCTAACTCTGTGAGTCAACTTGATTTGCTTAATCAATGTCAGAGAGGTCATGTAGCATGTGAATTTCAATGTCTGACTTGCTTCACTCAACATAAGACCCTCAAGATTCATCCATGTAATCTCATGTGTTAGTACTGTATATGCAAAAATGTCCTCCAGAATGGCTGGATCCTTCTACATTACCACCAACACTGGATGTAGTGAATGTGTGAATTTATAGCTATGGATTTCCCTCTCAGTACAGCTTTTGCTGCATCACATACATTTTGATACATTGTATTGTCATTTTCATCACTTTCAAGGTAGTTACTGATCTCTTTTGACATTTCCTCCAAGATCCACTGTTTGTCTAAGAGTGTGTTGCTTAACTTCCCTATCTTTGTGCCTATTCAGGTTCTTGGGCCCTTGCAGATTTCCAGCTTTATTCCACTATGGCCTGAGAAATTTTATTGTATGATTTCAATCTTTTGGAATTCATTGAGACTTCTCTATTGCCTAGCATGTGGTCTATCTTGGATAATGATCCATGTACACTTGACTAGAATGTATATCCTGCTGTATCTGGGTGTAATATTCTGTATATGTCTATTAGGTCCAGATCCTCTACTATATCATTGAAAGTTTTTTTCTTTATTCATTCTCTGTTGAGATGTTCTGTTTAATGATGAAAATGATCTATTAAAGTTCCCCACTAAAATTGTGGAGGCATCTATTCCTCCACTTAGTTTTTCCAATGGTTGCCTCATGTATTTTGAGGCACCCTTGTTAGGTTCATAAATGCTTGTGAATGCTCTTTCTTCTTGAAAGATTAACACATTTCCTAATATGTAGTGTTCATCTTTGACTCTCAAAAGAGTTTTACATTGAAGTTTATTTTGTCTGATATTAATATAGCTACTCTTGACATTTTTTGGTTATTGTTGGCTTGTAATTTTGTTTTCTAGTCCTTCATTTTCAACCTCCTTGAACCCCTGGTCTAAAGTGGGTTTCTTCTAGACAGCATATAGATGGGTCACATTTCCTTATCCATTCTTCCAATATGTGTCTCTTGACAGGTGAGTTTAACCCATTAACATTCAGCATTATTACTCTGAGGGAATTATTTATATTAGTAATATTTTCTTTGGGTTTTGTATATCATATAATGTTTTTTATTTCTCTTTTTGTCTTTTTAGTTGATCCTACACTCTCCTCCAACTCTGTCCCTCCTGTTTGTTTCTTTCCTCCAGCAGAACTCAATTTAGTATTTCCTGAAGAGCAAGTTTCTTATTATCATAATTAGTTTCTGTTTATCTGTGAATATTTTGAACTCTCCATTATTTTTAAATTCCAGCTTTGCTGAATAGAGTATACTTGGCTGGAATTTTTTTTTTCTTTTAGTTCCTTGACTATGTCATACCACTGCCTTCTTGCCTCCATGATTTCAGATGAGAAATCAGCACTTAATCTTATTCAGCTTCCCTTGTATGTGTTGGTTCTCTTTTCTCTTGATACCACTGTATTTTCTCTTTTTCTTGAGTATTGGATAATTTGACATGTTTATGTCTTGGGGTAGGGCTGTTGTAATTTATGCTTTTTGTGATGTGCTGGGCCTCCTAGACATGTACATCCATCTCCCACAATAAACTTGGGAAGTTTTCAGCCATTATTTACTCCAACACCTCTTCTGTCCTTTCCCTTCTCTTCTTCTCAGATGCTTATAATGCATATGTTTGCATGTTTTGCATTGTCGTTCAAATCCCTAATTCCCTGCTGTGTTTTTTCTATAATTGTACCTATCAACCTTACTATCTGTTTGATTTCAGAAGTACTGCCTTCCATAAGACTAATACTTTCCTCTGCCTCTTCAAATCTGCTGTTATTTGTGGAAAGGGTATTGTTGATTTCTTAGATTGTGCCATCATCACCATCATATCCGTTATCTTTTTGTTCACACTTACGATTTCTTCAGTATGCTCTCCAAATGTTTTCTTAATATCTTAGTCTCTTCCTTCACTTCATTGAGTTGGTCTAAGATATTTTTTGGAGGGATTTGATTAGTTGTTTAATGTTCTGCTCCTTTTCCTGGTTTTTAGTTTGTTTGTTGGATTGGGTCATGACTTCCTGATTATTGGTATGGTTGGTAATTTTGGGCTTCATTTTATCTTGATAGGTTTGTTCAGTTGACTAGCTTCTCTGTCTAGTCTTGGGTTTTATTTAAGTCCTGTTTTTCTCTGTGTGTTAAATCTTCTCTTTGACAATTTATTCTTATTTTATTTCCTGTCAGTTGTCTAAGTTCCCTTGAAGGAAAAAGACTAGGGCAAGGGAAAGCTAAAGAGGTAAGAAAAGAACAATTAAAATAGTAGCATTAATAGTAAATTTTAGCAAAATAACCATATATGACTTAGTAGAATGAACATTAAACTCATGTAAGCTGTGTAGAGTTATAGGAATAAAAAAGTGGAGTACCAACAATGAGATGGGAAACTGAATATTGACAAGAATATACTGAATTAAAAGGCCAGCACATTCAGGAGAGAGGGAAAAAGAAATTAATGAAAAATAACTTAGAGAGTTAATAAAAGATAGAAAGCAGAATAGAGTGTTAGAAATAAAAAGCCATAAAAATTGGGGGCTAAACAATGAAAGGTGGAATATAAAAATTGGGAGCTAAACAACAGAAGGTGGAAGACACAAAGATACAGGAAGGAAAAGAGATAGCATTGATAGCCAAAATCAGTACATACAGAAGATATCAAGGATGAAAAAGCACAGAAAATGAGAAACACACCAGCGGCACCTAATAGCAAAAATGGAAAAAAGTTTGGGGGATAAAGAGGAAGGAAAGACAAGAAAACAAAAACAAAACAAAACAGAAAAACACTCAGGCAAGGAGTCCTCTCTGCCATTGAATAAACTTATTAGGAATCTTCCTTCCCACTTTCTCCCTTACTCACTTCCCTCTTTCCCAGGACAGCAGGAAGTCCATGTGAGAGTTGCCCTCCAAGTTTCAAATGGGAATGTGTTAAGCCAACTGACCACAGAAAACAATTACTCTCAGTCTCTTGGAGAGAGAGTACCTATGCTTTGCTGGGAACTCTAGATATGCTCTTGGAAGCCTACTAAGCACTTCCTACTATCTTTCTACCTTAGGTGTGTTGCACAGGACTAGTTAATTGCCTGACTCCACCTTCTCTCAGAAAAACTTTCCCTATTCCAGAGTATTTCAATTAATCAGGCTGCTGCAGCGGATTCACCTCCTACTTCTTCCTAGTTTCTCCTCAGGCCATCTGGTATGTGCCTCAAAGCTCAGAAGTGGGTTCCAGACAATTGAACCCACACTCATCAGACCCCTCTGCACCCTTCACCAGAACCCTCTGACTCTTGTTTTTGTTTTTTTTCCCCCAAAACTTGTGGGTTTGGGGAACACCAGGTTTCAGGGTTCAGGGTGCACCAGGTTCAGGGAATGTGGTTTCAGGGAACACAGGTTCAGGGAACATGGGGGTCGGGAAACATGGATTTTGGAATCATGGCTTCAGTGAATGTGGGGGTTGGGAATGCTGTGTGACTGGTGGGGATTGGGGAATGTTGCAGCTACCTGTCCTAAGGGAGGTGCTTAGTCTTCTCACTGTTCCAGTCACAACTGCCAGAAACCTGTGCTTTTACCTTGAGCAATTATTCGTTTTGCTGCAGTCTCCCTAGATCAATGTACAGAAGACTCCTGCTTTGTGGGTTCCCAAAACTGCTCACTCAGGCAGGATTTTGTCCCCACTCAGTCATTTTTTGTAGAAGAGACTATGTGAGTGCACCTAATCTGAGGCCATCTTGCTTTGCTCTCTTGTTTCCAACTTTGACAATCATGCACAACACTGCTGGTACATGGGTGTGCAAATGTCTATTCATACCACTGCTCTAAGTTCTTCTGGATGTATATCTAGCAACGGTATGGGACAAATACCAAATATATATTCAAATACCATAGGAACTTCCACACAGTTCTCTACAGTGGCTGTACAATTCTACTGTGTAGAAGCATTCCTTACTCACAACACCTTAACATCCTCTCCAACATTTACAGTTTTCCAACTTTTGAATAGCAGCCAGTCTAATAAGTGTGAAATGATTTCTTACTGTAGTTTTGATTTGCATTTCCCTAAATTAGGCTAGACAAAGAAATTAAAGTCACCCAAATAGGAAAGGAAAAAGTAAAACTTTCACTATTCCTTGATGACATGATCCTGTATCTAGAAAATCCTGAAAAATCTACAACAAAGCTACTAGAATTAAGATGAATTTGGCAAAGTGAGAGGATAGAAGATTAATACACAAAAATAATTAAAATTTCTATACAATACTGATATGCAATCTGAGGAGAAAATCAGAAAATATCCATTTATTATAGCAACTAAAAAATCAAATATTTAGGAATAAATTTAAGCAAGGACATCAAGGACCTATAATCAGAAAAGAACAAAGCATTGCTAAAAGAAACCAAAGTAGGCTTAAATAAAGGGAAGGATATTCATGTTCATGGATTGGAAGACTAAATATCATTAAGACATCAAGTGATCTTATTTACAGATTGATTTACAGATTCAATACAATCTCAACAAAATCCCACCAGCCTTTAATTTTTTTCAAAAATCTAAAAGCCAATAACCAAATTCATTTGGAAGGGTAAATGTCCCCAAATAGCAAAAAAAAAAAAAAAAAAAAAAAAAGTGTTTAAAAAGAACAAAGTTGGAGTACTCTCACTTCCTCTTTAAAGTATATTACTTAGCTATAGTGTAAAAAGAAAAGAAAACAAAATAAAGGAACAAAAATCCTAACATGTTACTGGAATGAAAACAGACAAATTGACTAATGGAGCCACATCAAGAACTCAGATGTTGACCTTCACATCTACAGTGAAGTGGTTTTGACAAGGCAGTCAAGTCCTCCCAGTTGGACTTCAACAGTCTATTCAACAATTGGTGTTGGAAGAACTGGATAGATACATCCAAAAGGAAGAAAGAAGGCCCCTATCTCACACCTTACACAAAAATGAACTCAAAATGGATCAAGGCTTAAATATAAAAACAAGAATCATAAAAACCCTAGAATAAAAAGAAAGAAAACATCTCCATGATATTGTGGTAAACAGTATTTTCTTAAACCTTACATCCAAAGAATGAGCAACAAAATAAAAAGATAAATGGGACCACCTCAAAATTAAATACTTTTGCACCTCAAAAGACTTTATCAAAAGGGTGAAAATGTAGCTGACTCAATTGGAGAAAATATTTGGTGACTCATCTATCTGATAAAGTTTAATATCCATGATATATAAAGATATCATAAAACTCAACAATAAAAGGACAAAACATCTGAATAAAAAATGGGCAAAAGACTTTAAAAGACAACTGTCCAAGGAAGAAATACAAATGGTGAGGAAGCACATGAAAAAATGTTCAACATCACTAGCAATTAGGGAAATTCAAATCAAAACTACAATGAGATATCATTGCACAGTTATTAGACTGGCCACTATTAAAAAGTCAGAAAACTGTAAATATTAGAGAGGATGTGGCTGTTTCTAAGGAAGTTGAAAATAGACGAACCATGGGACCCAGCAATGCCATTGCTAGGTATATACTCAGAACCGAGAACAGTGACATGAAGAGATCTTCACACTGATGTTAATAGCATTATTCATGATAGCCAAAAGTTGGAAACAAGCCAGGATTCCATCAACTGATGAATGGATAAACAAATTTTGGAAGACACACATGATGGAATATTACATAGTGATAAAAAGGAAATGAAGCTGTGAAACATATGACCACATGCATGAACCTTGATGATATCATGAGTGAAGCAAGTCAGACAAAAAAGGACAAATATTGTATGATTGCCCTGTTATGAACTAAATATATTATATGAGATATAAATACATAATGTTAAATATGAATATGGATAAAATTGTATAAAGACCATTTTTCTTTGAGACTGAACAAATGTAAGTAAATACTTCAATATGCTAATATCAGACACAAAAATAGCCTTTTTACTAAGTGAAGGAGACTAGACACAGTGTACTACATAATGCATAATTCCATTTATATAAAATGTAAATATAAATCAATTCTTAAAGATGAAAACTCTTTAATGGTTATGTAGGGCTGAAGAAGGAATGCTAAGGGGTATGGAGACTTTCTTTTTGGAGTAATGAAATTATTATAAAGTTTTTGAGATAATAAATGTACAACATTATCAATTTACTAAAGGTCTTTGATTATACACTTTGGATAGATCATATGGTAAGTGAATATAAATAAAATTGCATAATATATTCAGAACTGATAGTGCAAGAATAGTCAGAAACAGCAGCTATGTACTGCAGGAGAAACAGATTAAGAGGTGAGGAATTTTCAGGTTTTATTATTATTATTATTGAAGTAATAAGGCTTTAATAATGATTGAAGTGAAGAACATACAAGTTTGTGATTATACAAAATACTATTGATTGTACACTTTGAATGAATTGTATGATTTATTAATATGTATCAATAAAAATAATTTATTTTTAAAAGTCAATTAACCATAACAGGAAAAATATGAGAATGTTTTATCTAGAACCACAACAAATATATCATAATAATATAGGGTTTAAAATTGGGTTGATTGGGGGAAAACTACACCAAATAAGATATTGGCTATGATTAGCAACAATATCTTAATGGTGCTCTTCCATAGTTTGTAACAAATATTTCACAATAATACAATGTATTGGTGGTAGGGAGATGTATGTGAGCCTTGTATGATGATATGCATGATTGTTTTGATATTCATAATTTTTATTATATATTTATTAGTTATGAATGTTCTTTTATGAATTATGTCCAAGAAAATTTTATTTTTTTAAAATATGACTTCCTGATTTACCTTGAAATTAGTTAATTTAATCCATGTGTCATGCATATAATCTCTTAACAAAGGTTTGATCAGCCACACTCTTACCCTCATATCCATGGAATGCTACTTGGAAAGACTGATATTTTCCAAATCAATTCATTTTGGAGACTTTAAACTTCATATCTCAGTCCTCAATTAATGTTTTCTGCTTGTGTTTTGCTATAATCAGCAAGGAAAACCCAGGTACAACTTCCATGATTTGCTTGGAAATTTGCTAAGTTAAAATTCCCAATTCATTAGTTAAAAACTGCCATCTGTTAACAGAACACATTCTCAAATTCCCTTGCCATTTTATAACAAGGATCGCCTTTCTTCCAGTTTCTAACAACACAAATAAATTCATTCTGAGGTCTAACTGAAACATCTTATACATTTTTCTAATAACATTTTGTAAAAGGCAAATCTCGGCCTTCATATTTAGCATCCCAGAATTCTTCCAACCTTTACATATTACACCATTTTATAGTCATTTCCACATATTTCGCCAAAAGGTACAGAAGCTCACATTCCAACTACCAACATGTATCTTTGTTTTCCAGGGCTGCTATACCAAATGCCAAACTGGAAGTTGTTGTCTTAGAATTTTGGAGACTGGAAGTCCAAAATCAACACATCAATAGGAACATGCTTTCTGGGGAAACCTGGAGTTACCTTGCTGTTAGTATATAACATAATGTCTCCTTCTGTCTCTGTTGACAGGACCCAAATGTTCTCAGTTAATAAAGACTACACTCATGTTTGATTAGGGCTGACCCTGACAGTTTGCCCTTACCTTAACTAATAACCTCTTCAGATAGCCAGTCTATACGTAGAGTTACATTCACCAGACCAGGGATTAGGACTTCAACATGTTTTACTCCATAACAGCAATTACTGACTTGGGCATCTTTATTAAATATCTAGACTTTAGAGACATCTATAGAAACTGCACTCAAGAATGGAATGTACATTTATCATATGCACTCAAGGAATGTTTCATTGACTATAACAATGATATATCATAAAATACATCTAAATTAATGGTAAAGGCTATAAATAATATAAAGTATATACAACAAACACAAATGAATGAAATTAAATATAAATAATAGGAAAAAATTGGAAAATTCACAAATATGTAGAATTTTAAAATGAATTCCTTGATTAATCCATTTATCAAAGAAAAATCAAAAGGAAAATAATACACACTGAGATGAATTAAAATTAAAATACAACAGATCAAAAGAGTAGTTGGGAATAAAGTAGAACCTAGAGGGAGTTTTATGTATGTAAATGCCTATGTTAAAAGTAAAGTTATCAAAAATAATAATCTAACCCTTATTTTTAAACATTGGAAATATAAGAGTGAACTAAATTTAAAATGAACAGTAGGGTGGTGCAAGATGGCATCAAAGTAAGAGTACCCATATCATTGGTCTCACAAAAAAATAGCTGAGTGGGGACAAAATCCTGCTTGAGTGAGCTATTTTGGGAACCCACAAAGCCAGAGGCTGCTGGACACCGATTGAGAGATAGCATGAGAAGAAGAGAGATAGGTCAAGGTAAAACCACAGGTTTCTGCCCCTCTCCCAGGGCATGAAGTTACAACTTTCCCCCAACCTTGCTGGTCACACAGCTGGAGAAAATCTCTGAGAGTAGGAGGGTTCTGGAGAAAGGTGTAGAGGGGTCCTATGAGTGTAGGTTATATTGTCTGGAGTCCCCTTTTTTTAGCTTTGAGGAGAATACCAGCTGGCTTGAAGAGAAACCCGGAAGAGGGGAGAGGTAAATCTACTGAGACAGCCTGATTTACCTAACCTCTGTGGGTTATATTTGGGAGCAAGTAGAGCTAGGCAATTAACAAATCCTGCGCAAAAAAATCTAAGGGAGGGGGACAGTAGGAAGTACTTGGTAGGTTTCCAAGAGCATATTTGTGGTTCCTGGCAAAGTGTGAGTGCTGTCTTTCAAAGAGGCTGAGAGTCATTATTTTCCATGGTGATTTGGTTCACCAGGGTCCCATTTGAATTTCAGAGGGAGCTCTTATATGGGATCCCTGCTGCTCTGGGAAAGAGGGAAGTAAGAAAGGGAGAAAGAGGGAAGGGCAGATTCCTAATCTGTTTATTCAATTGCAAAGAGTCTATCCTGCCCCTGGAAGGGGGTTTATTTGAGAAACAGGTTGACACTAAAGGAGAGTCTGGCTCAGTGGAGGAGTTCCAGTCTTGATTGTGCAAGATCTCTGGTTCGGTTCACAGCTCCTCTTAAAGTAGTGACCCCCTGGGATATTAGCTGATTCTCTGAGAGGGGAAAACATAGACAATATCCCCATATTAGCTTCCCTTGGGTCTCTTATTTTCCCTGAATAAGAGCTTAAAATATTGAAGCGGGCTGGTAAGATAGGAAATAGATGGATCTGGAAACTAGCAGAGTTCACATGGACATCAGAAACCCCCAAGATGGCTACTGGAGGAACCCCACCTCTGGGATTCTGCTATTCAGAACTAGACTCCTTCCTGAAAACAAAGAAAAGCCTGGATGTTCCCTAGATACTTTATCATTGGGTCCTCATTAAGGAATTAATGGGTGGCGTAATCAATCCAAAGAGCAAACAGGGGAATTCCCTCCCCTGCCATTAACAAAGGGGTGGGATAATTAACAGTTTAAAAGCCAGACTGAAGCCAGAGAGCAGGTTTTTGCCTTGCTTTTTTGCCTATGGACCCGTCCTATCCTCTGAGTGTCATTTTCACAAATTTTTCTCTGCCATGTGGCCATGCAAGTAAATCTGGGGATTTATAATCTATAATGGGAAATTGTATCTTGTAAATCAGCCCTCTTCATCCTTTTTCATCCCCTTCCTCACTACCTGGGACCCCTGCTGTTATTTTCTGTTATTTTCTCCCATTTCTCTTTCCTTCCTACCTGAAAAAATTACTGGGCTAACTCACCCGGTGTGCTTTTGAAATGCATTTCTGTAGCACAGCCAAGAACCTAGATAGAATCTGGTAAATGTATCCCGATGGTTCCATCTGATCCCTTCCCTGTAAAAACACTTACCTCCACTTTATCATAGATTTCACCCTTGTAGGCATCAGCTCACAACCTTCCTTTCCCCTCCAATTTCCTATAAGCCCATCATCCAGTCTCACTCTCTGAGACAGCTTGGTATGCTTATTTCATATCAGAGAGGTCATGTAGTATTTGTCCTTCAATGGCTAGCTTGCTTCATTCAGAGACATCACCATCTCAGGGGGCCAAAGGATGGAGGAATAAAATATGGATTAGAATGAACCTACTGGTATACTACTATAGAACTATTTTGACTAGTAATGGAAGAAACTGTAGCACTGCTATGGAGAAAGAGACTCCGGTAGTTTCTGAGGGCAGGGAGAGGGAAGAAGAGATGTGATGTGGGGGCATTTTGGGGACTTGGTGTTGTCCTAAATGATATTGCAGGGAGAGATGCTGGACATTATATATCCTGCCATAACCCACTGAAAGTACTGGGGGAGAGTGTAAGCTACAATGTAAACTATAATTCACGCAGTGCAACAGTACTTCAAAATGAATTCACCAAATGCAATGAATTTGTCACAAAGATAAAAGAGTTTGTTGATTTGGGAGGACTGGGGTGGGGTAGGGTTGTGGTATGTGGGAACCTCTTATTTTTTTAATGTGACATATTTTTTTTGACCAATGTATATTTAAAAAGAGAGGACAACTTAATAAAAAAACAAGAGCTTAAGAGGAAAGTCTGTTTTTTTACTGTTTGGTTGACTCCTTGCTTGAGAGCTTATTTGTTTGTTTTTTTCTTGTTATTTTGTCTCTTTCCTTCCTGTTTAGCCTCCCACCCTTTTTTCTTTCTTTCTTTCCTCCTTCTTCTTTTTTCTTTTTTTTTCCCTTTTTTTCACTTTGTTGCTGCTGGCTTGTTTATTGTTTCTTGTGCTTCCTAATCCTTAAACTCCTCTTTTCTGGGTGTACAGATTTTGGCAACCAATGCTATCTCTTTTCCTTCCTACTTCTTTCTATGCCCTACCTTCTGTTATTGCTCTTATGCTTCCCTCTCTTTGATTAGCCCCCCAATTTTTCTGGCTTTATATCTCTAACATTTCTATTCTGTTTTTTTGTCTTTTATTAACTTTTTATCATATTGCCCTTTCTTTTCTCTTTCCCTCTCTGCTGATAATGCTAACTTTTTAATTCATACTATATTCGTCTCCATATTCAGTTTCATATTTAATTGTATGTACTCCACTTTCTCATTCCTATGAATATAAACTGCTTACATGAGTTTAATATTCATTGTCCTAGGTCTTATATAGTTCTTCAGCTAAAATTTACTGCCAATGCTACTATTATACTTCCTCTTTGCTTGCCTCTTTTTCTTTCCTGGCCCCAATCTTTTTCCTTTAAGGTAACATAGACAACAACAAGGTAATATCATAAGAAGAACAAAATGTCAAAGAAAAATTAACACACACAAAAAAACAGCACCTAAGAAAACCGGAGACTAGAGGGAGAAGTTAATCAACTGAATGAAACCAACAAGATAAAATGATGACCAGACAACACCAAAAAGATGTCAAACCAAACCAATAATCAGGAAGACAAGGCCCAGACTAATGAACAAATTTAAAACCAGGAAGAGGAGTACATCAAACAACTAATCAAAATTCTCCAATCAAATATCATCAACTTAATGAAGTGAGGGAAGAGATTAATGATATTAAGAAAACACTTGGAGAACATACTGAAGAAACCATAAACTTACAAAAAAGATAATGGATATGAGGATGATGATTGGCACCATTCAAGAAATCAAAAAAATACTCTCAGAAAATAACAGCATATTTGAAGAATCAGAGGAAAGAATTAGTGATGTGGAAGATAATACATCTGAAATCAAACAGATTGTGAAATTGATAGATAAAAAGATACAAAAAATCCAGCAGGGACTTAGGGATTTGAATGACAACACAAAATGCACAAACATATGCATTATAAGCATCCCAGAAGGAGAAAAGAAGGGTAAAGGGACAAAAGGGGTGATGGAGGGAATAATGGCTAAAAACTTCCCTAACCTATTGAAAAAGATGGATGTACATGTCCAGGAAGTGCAGTTTATCCCAAACAGTATAAATCCCAGCAGGCCTACCCCAAGACATATACTTGTTAAATTATCCAGTGTGCAAGACAAAGAGAAAATACTGAAGGCAGCAAGAGGAAAGAGAGCCATCACATACAAAGGAAGCTCAATAAGATTATATGCTTATTTCTCATCTGAAACCATGGAGGCAAGAAGGCAGTAGTATGAAGTAGTCAAGGTCCTTAAAAAAATAAATTCCAGTCAAGAATACTCTATCCAGCAAAGCTGGCATTCAAAAATGACAGAGTTCAAAATATTCACAGATAAATAGAAACTAAGAGAGTATGCAAATAAGAAGCCTACCCTTCAAGAAATACTAACGTGAGTTCTGTAGGAGAAAAGATTAAACAAAGAGTTCAAGGAGAGTGTAAGAACAATCAAAAAGAGTAAAAGAGAAATAAAAGCAATGTATGACACACAAATCCAAGGAAAATATGGCTAATGTGCATAATTCCTTGAGAGTAATAACATTGAATGTTAATGGGTTAAACTCACCTGTCAAGAGACATATAGTGGAAGGATAGATAAGGAAATATGACCCATCTATATGCTGTCTGAAAGAAACCCACCTTAGACTCAGAGATTCAAGGAGGCTGAAAGTGAAGTTCTGGAAAACAATCTTACAAGCAAACACTAACCAAAACAGGGCAGGAGTAGCTATACTAATATAGGACAAAATAGACTTTGAATGTAAAACTCTTTTGAGAGACAAAGATGGACACTACATATTAGTAAAAGGGGTACTCTTTCAATAAGAAAGAATAATCATACACATTTTTGCACCTAATCAGGGCACCGCAAAATATGTGAGACAAACAACGGAAAATCTAAGTGGATGAATATATTCATTTACAATGATTGTGGGGGACTTTAATAGAAAATTATCATCATTAGACAGAACATCTCAACAGAGAATCAATAAAGAAGCAATGACATTGAATCATATATTAGACGTTCTGGATCTAATAGACTTATATAGAGCACTAGACCCAAATACAGCAGGATATACATTCTTCTCAAGTGCACATGGATCATTGTCCAAGAATGACCACATGCTAGGACACAGAGAAAGTCTCAATGAATTAGGAAGAGTGAAATCATAGAAAATAATTTCTCTGACTATTTTGGCATAAAGCTGGAAATCTGCAAGGCCAGAGACCCATATTAGGCACCAAGATATGGAAGTTAAGCAACACACTCTTAGACACAGAGTGGGTCAAAAAGGAAATATCAAATGAAATCAGTATCTACCTTGAAACAAATGAAAATGACAATACAACATATCAATACTTATGGGATGCAGCATAAGCTGTGCTGAGAGAGAAATTCATAGTCCTAAACTCATACATCAAAAAGAAGAAAGAACTAAAATTGAAGATCTAACTGCACATTTGGAGGAATTAGTAAAAAGGAAAGAAAAAAAAAACAAAAAAAACTAACCCCAAAAGAAGAAAGAAATAACAAAGTTCAGAGAAGAATTAAATAAAGTAGAAAATAAGAAAGCACAAGAAAAAAACAACAAAACAAAGAGCTGGTTCTTTTTTGAGAAGATCAATAACATTGACAAACCCTTAACTAGAATAACAAAGAAAAAAAGAGAGATGATGCAAATACACAAAATAAGAAATGAGAAAGGGGATGTCACCACTGACCCCATAGAAATACTGCCTATCATAAGAAGATACTTTGAAAAACTATATTCTAATAAGAAGGACAATTTAGAGGAAATGGACAAATTCCTAGAAACACACAAGCAGGCTACATTGATGGAAGAAAATATTGATGCTCTCAGCAAATGAATCACAAGTAAAGAGATAGAAGCTGTCATTAAAACCTCCCAAATAAGAAGATGCCTGGGTCAAATGGATTCACAGGTGATTTCTACCAAACATTCTGGGAAGAACTAACGCCAATCTTTAAACTCTTCGAATAAATCAAAACAGAAGGAACATTGCCTAACTTTTTCTATGATGCTAACGTTACCCTAATACCAAAGCCAATTAAAATCTCCATGAAAGGAAAATGACAGAGCAACCTCTCTAATGAATCTCGATGCTAAAAATCCTCAAAAAATACTTAATACTTGCTAATCATATTCAATGGCACATCAAATGAATTATACACCACAACCAAGTAAGTTTAATCCCTGGTATGCAAGGATGGTTAAATTGATCAATGTAATACACCACATAAACAGATCAAAAGAAAAAAACCACATGGCCATATCAATAGATGCAGAAACAGCATTTGACAATATACAGCACATGTTCCTGATAAAAACACTACAAAATATAGGAATTAGAAGAATATTTTTTGAATATGATCAAGGGTATATATGAAAAGCCCACAACCAACATCATTCACATTGCTGAAATCCTAAAATCCTTCCCTCTAAGATCAGGAATGAGAAAAGGATGTCCACTATCACTGTTCCTATTTAACATTGTGTTAGAAGTACTTGCTCAAGCACTGAGGCAAGGAACAGATATAAAATGTATCCAAATCAGAAAGGAAGGAATCAAAATTGCCATATTTGCAGATGATGTAATCCTATACATACAAAGCTGTAAGAAATCTAAACCAGAATTTTTGGAACTTATAAATGGGTTCCAGAAAACTGTAAAACAATGTTAAAGGAAGTCAAAGAAGAGTTAAATTGAAGAATATTCCCTGTTTATGGATAGGAAGACTAAATATCATTAAGATGTCTTTCCTACCAAAAATGATCTACAGATTTAATGCAATTCCAATAAAAATCAACACAGCATTTTTTAATGAACTAGAAAAACTAACTATGATTTTTTTTGGAAGGGAAAGAAGCCCTGAATAGTCAAAGACATATGGAAAATGAAAAATGAAATCAGAGTAATCACACTACCCGATTTCAAAACATATTACAAAGCTATAGTGGTTAAAATGTCATGATATTGGCACAATGATAGATGCACTAAGCAATGGAACCAAATTGAGAGTTCGGATATAGATCCTCACATATACAGTTATCTGATATTCGACAAGGCCACAAAGCCCATTCAACTTAGAGAGAATGACCTCTGCAACAAATGATGCTTGGAGAATTGGATATCCATATGCAAAATAATGAGAGAGGATTCCAATCTTGCACCATATACAAAAAACAACTCAAGATGAATTTAAGATCCAAACATAAGAGCCAAGACCATAAAGACCTTGGAAGACAATATAGGGAAGTATCTACTAGACCTTGTAAAAAGAAATCGTTTCATGAAATTCACACCCAAAGCACAAGCAGTGAAAGAAAGAATAGACAAATGGGACATTTCCAAATTAAACCTTTTGCATCTCAAAGGAGTTTATCAAAAAGTGAAAAGACAGCCTACCCAAAGGGAAAAAATATTGGCACCACATATCTGATAGGAACCTAATATCCAGCATATATAAAGAACTCTTCAATCAAATTAAAGATTATACTTTATCATGCAATGTAATATTTGGGGAGTTCAAGTCCTTCAGAGAACACCATTTAAATTAGAAACTATTGTTTTGCCAACTTCACCATTGTTTTCATAGAGATGAGTAGCTGACTTATCCAGCTATTTCTCAGACATTAATTTATACTTCATTTTTCCTTCTTTCCTCCTTAATGTTGGAGTTTTATTTCTTTATAGGGATACAGCTTGGTGCCATTGTCATGCCTTATTATCATGATGTTCTTTCATAGGCTCTAATTCCTATTTTTATTTATTTTTTTTATTTTAATTTTTTTTCTCCCTCTCTTTTTAAATGTTACATTCAGAAATTATCCACTGCATTTGGTGAATACAATTTGGAGCATGGCTTCACCACATGGACAATGGTTTACACAGTAGTTTACACTCTCCCCCAGTCCAGCCAGTGGGCCATGGCAGGACATACAATGTCTGGCATCTGTCCCTGCAGTACCACCCAAGTCCTGAAAATGCTCCCACATCACATCTCTTCTTCCTTCTCCCTATCCTCAGCAGCTACCGTGGCCACTTTCCCCACATCAATGCTACAATTTCTTCCACTACTAATCACAATTGTTCCACAGTACAATATCAGTTAGTCCACTCTAATCCGTACTGTATTTGTCCATCCTGTGGACCCTGGGATGGTTATGTCCACTCCACCTCTCTATCGAGAGGGGACTTAGATTCCACATGGATGATGAATGCAATTCCCCTGCTTGCAGTTGTAGGCACTCTTGGCTCCCTGTTGTGGTGATGACCTTCTTCACCTCCCTGTTAACTGGCTGGGGTAAGACCAAGTCTGCTGAAGCTCAGGGCCTGGCTGTCATATGGACAGTCCAGAGATTCAGGTCTCCTGAGTATACACTACCCCCAGCACCAACCACAGTTCCAGTTAAAATAACAAGAGACATGTTTAGAAAGGTCACATCTGAGTCCAAATCCATAATTTGATTGAGATAAGGGGTTCTACTGAATTTTGTTCCTCCCATCATTTCAAAATTAAATTCATCATCTTTCTTCACCAAGGAAATACAAATTGAAAACCAAATTAGTATGTGCATGTAAACTGTTTTCATGGTAACATTTTAAATAATATATATGAAAGGAAATAATGGACATTTCAATCAATAATAAAATGAATATTGGTGGCATATTCATAGAATGGAACCATATACTGAAAAGGAAATGAAAACTATTTCCACACATTAACCAAATGAATGGGTTGCTTTTATACTATGGAATGAATAAAAGCCAAACAAAAATAGCATTAAAGGATATGCTCTCATGTATCTATTACTAAGAAAAAGTTAAAGATTATCTGGACTCAAAATGACAGCAAAACACTTATGATTAGTGTACAGCATTGAAGAAATATCAGAAACATCCATTTTTGTATCCCTGAGATCAATTTGATTTCTTCCTTCAGTTTTGAATCACTGTTTTCTGATAATTTCATACTTGTAATTTAACAATTAATTGTATCAATTCTTAGTACTAACCAGTGAGGACCTGAGGTCATGCTAAGTGTACACATCAAACCACATCTGAGAGCCCTTAGATAAGTAGATGGTGTCACTGATAGACCAGGAGAGGAAGCGAGATCTTGCATTCATGATCAGTGGAGAAAAAGGAAAAACACTCAAGTTGCAATTGATAGATGGCTGTATTTAGAGCTGTCTGCATCTTTGCACAAGGAATAGGATTTTGATGTGATAATATCATTTTGTATGAATAAATAAATGTTTAAGTGGTAAAAAACAACTCTTATATCTCAAAAATAAAAAGACAAACAACCCATTCAAAAAATGGACATAAGATTTGAACAGATGCTTCTCCAAAGAAGAAATACAAATGTCTTAAAAGCACATGAAAAGCAGCTTAACATTGTGGTCACCCCTCCGGCTGAAGTGTGGTTTGCTGGCCTGGCAGGGGAGTGGCCGCGGTAGGCCTAATTCCGCTGCCCCCATAATAGGGTGGTTGGTCGGGCCCACCGCCACCCCTGAAGGAAGCTCGGCATGGGCGCAGAGTGCCCTCGGGTCTCCCCTTCTCGGCAGCCATGCTTCCGCGGCCGCCCCTCCTCCCAGATGGCGCCACCCGATGCCTTGTGGGGCGGCACCCTTCTTCTTCCTTCTCCCTGCGCAGGCGCAGGGCAGAAAATTCCAGTCTGCCCTTTTCCCTTCCCCCGACAGCAGCAACAGCCAGGTGTGGGCGGAAAAATCCAGCCTGCCCTTTTCCCTTCCCCCGACAGCAGCAACAGCCAGGCGTGGGCGGAAAAATCCAGCCCGCCCTTTTCCCTTCCCCCGACAGCAGCAACAGCCAGGCGTGGGTGGGAAACTCAAGTCTGCCCTCCACCCCAGCAACAGCAGCCACCAATCCCTAAACCCTGCCCCTTCCCCCAGCAACAGCGACAGCCAATCCCTAACCACCACCCCTCCCCCGTCCAGTACCACCCACTGACCTTTCGCCGGCAACCAATCAGAACAGGGCGTGGCTTCGACCAATCAGCCTTCCCCAGCCCCTATAAAACTGTTGCCTCTCCCTCAGTAAAGTGGACTTGCGTGTTTACCTTGTCTCCGCGGTAGTTCTTCTGCCGTGCGCCCTCCAGTCCTGAGAGCCCCCGACAAGGGCCTGGCCTCCCTTGTCCCCAGTTCGTCGCCTGCTTCTCCGGGCGACCCCTTCGTCGCCTGCTTCTCCGGGCGACCCCTTCGTCGCCGGCTTCTCCGGGCGACCCCGTCAGCCGAACCGCGCAACCCCTTGTGAGACCGATCCCTCGTCTGCTGCCGGACCGACCCCTCGTCCCAGGTGGGACCGACCCCTCGTCCCAAGCGGGACCGACCCCTCGTCCAGAGCTGGACCGACCCCTCGTCCGCAGCCAGACCCCACCTCTACCGACCGAGCAAGCCGCCGCAGCTGGCGCCCAACGTGGGGCAAAGCAACCCCACCACAGCACAACGTGGGGCAAAGCAACCCCACCACAGCACAACGTGGGGCAAGGCAACTCCACCACAGCCTCACTCCATAACCTGGCGGCCCCCCCACTCCTTTCTTCTCACCTTGGGACTTCTCTTGTGCAACATTGCTGCTACCTGAGCCTTGGCTACCTCATACGATCCACGGCGGTCTGGGAGAATCGCTGGATGGTTTTCTCCTTCCATGTCGGGGGCTTATACCGACCCGCTATGATTAAGAGGAGCCTTGGATTTCTCGGGAGCACGCGCTTGCACATCTGAAGTAATCCTACCACAGCCCTACGCCCTCCTCTCTTCTCACCTTGGGACTTCTCTCGTGCAACATTGCTGCTACCTGAGCCTTGGCTACCTCATATGATCCACGGCGGTCTGGGAGAATCGCTGGATGGCTTTCTCCTTCCATGTCGGGGGCTTATACCGACCCGCTATGATTAAGAGGAGCCTTGGATTTCTCGGGAGCACGCGCTTGCACGTCTGAAGTAACCCTACCACAGCCCTACGCCCTCCTCTCTTCTCACCCCTATCTTTTCGCTCTGCATTGCTGCTCCTGAACCTTGGTGACCTCATATGATCCACGGCGGTCTGGGAGAATCGCTGGATGGCTTTCTCCTTCCATGTCGGGGGCTTATACCGACCCGCTATGATTAAGAGGCGCCAATAAAACTCTCAGGAGCGCGTGCCTGAGCACCTCTACCCCTGCCTTCACCTCTGCCTCCTCCCCTCCGCGCTTGCTCCCCTTTGCCTTGCTCCACTGCTCGTCGTCCCGCCCTCCCCTCATCGGGGCCTTCTCTTGGCCCGCGACCACCGTCGGAGCCCCACCGGCTCCGACCCCTCGTCTCACCGCACACCTCGGCTCCCATCGCCGCGCTCTCAAGGTAAGGGCCCCTTTTCTTATCGGCTCCAAAAGGCCATTAGCAATGGGTAACATCCTATCTGCTAAGCAAGCCCCACAAGTTCGGGCCCTCGCCGGTCTCCTAGACACTCACCGGTGTAAGATCTCTTTCAAACAGTTTCAAGTATATTGGGACCTTCTTCTCCCCTTTAATCCGTGGCTTACCACGTGTCAGCTCTGGGACCTGGACACCTATACTCGCCTTATAGATAGGGTCACTTTTGCTGTGGAGCAGGAAGATAAAAGATTCCCTCCTGGCTTATTACAGGCAACATGAAGTCCAGAAGAAATCTTGAAGGGTATAATCTATGATATGCTATATAAAAAAGGATTTAAAAGCAGCTATACCAAGAAAGTAAGAATTATGAGTCAACTGTAAATAAATTATATATTTCTGTTAATGTGTTGTAATTGTTCTGTGTTTGTCTGTCTGTTCGTTCAATGTCAACGTATATTGTGATACCTCCGGATGGTAAATATAAATTACTAGAAATCTTTAAAAGAGCTCTATTTAAATGGCCAAAAATTAAATAAGCGCTTATATTAATACTTAAGTTTATTATATTAATACATAAGTTTAAATGTTAATAAGATATCTACAATTAAAAAAAATTGTAAGTCTTAATTAACAAAATTAACTGTACGTCTTCATAAAAAGTTGTTCTTGCCTAGATTAAAATGAATAACTTATTTTTCTTCACAGGATAATATAAAGAATGTAAAACTTATATGAATATTAAAAAGGTTAAAAGTTTGTAAAAATGCTCACGGAAATGTAATAAGTTTTGCAAAAAGACGTATTTTGTCCTAAAGTAAGATGGCTAATTTTTCATAAACTCTTGAAATTTAATTTGCATGCGGCAAGTGTAAAAGGTATTGTGATAACTTTACGTAAGGGAATGTGTTCTGTAAAGATAAAATTTATCTTCAATAGTTTACATTAAGGTATTAAATGGCTAATTCCAAAAGGTCATTCTTAAATATATATATATAAAACTAAATTGATGATAATAATAATAAAAGGTAATTTTGTAACAGGAAAGATTAACAGCAACCAAGCTCCCCTGCCAACTTGCTTTTAGGAAACGGTTTCTAATATTGCATGCTACTAAGTATTTAAAGAAAAGTTATTCTTAAGGAAACAGAGGATGATTTTGTCTTTGCAGCCATTGTCTACTTAGCAACACCCCTTGCTATCGGCCTAGCCACTGTTGCGCCGGACGATTGAAACCTTAAACAAAGACTCCTCCTCACTGTCATCTTCCTATCTATCGTTACTATATTTACTGCCCTCATTCTCCTTCGTTTATAAAGCAGTCTCCTACAAACCACAAAGCTTCTGTCTTAAACATACCATTCTCAACCCTATCCTCTAAATGATCTTCTCACTTCCCCCACAGCCTTTAATACTCTATTTCTTTCTCATAACCTTTGCTTTCTTGATAATATTTTCCGCCATCTGTCTAGCCGCTACCACCCCAGAAGATTGTAACCACGGCCCCCATGCCGCCATCACTCTCAAGCAGCTCCAGCCCTGCTAAACGGCCCGCAACCCGCTTTCCCCGGCCCGCGGCCTGCTTTCTAGCATCCAATAATGCTTCTGCTCTTGCCTCCCCATACTTCTGCGGAGCTTCCTCCTGTCTCGACCTCACTCCTCTTCTCAGCCATCCAAAGCATCCTTTCTCATCCCCCGCCCCCCTCCTTTTTTCGCTTGAACCCCTACTGCGTTGCAGATTGGGCCGCCCCATGTCGGCCTGCCCCATTAACATCGGCCTCTCTCGCGCCCGTGAAGACTTTGGCCTTCTTATTGTCCTCGCCTACGTCTCCACCACTCCCGACGCTGCCGCCACCACCGTCGCTGGTGCCCTGATGCGACTTGTCCTCACCGCTGTGATCCTCCAGACCATCACACAGTCTGCCTCTACCGCTCTTCGCCGCCAAGAAGAGATCAACTACCTGTAACACGCTGTCATCCTGGACTTTTAACAAGCAGATGGACCTTATAGCCACCGAGATCAACAAGAATTGGACATTGGCCACCCTTGCTTGCAACGGCAAGATACTGCCCCCCAAATTTTACATTTGTATCCCCATCATACTCACCTCCCTCTTCAGCCCCGCTTCCCTCATTGCTTACTGCCTCTTGGGCCTCAGCTACTTGTTGCTGCTGCCATCCTGGCCCTTATTTGAAAAGAAGGGGGAAATGCGGTCACCCCTCCGGCTGAAGTGTGGTTTGCTGGCCTGGCAGGGGAGCGGCCGCGGTAGGCCTAATTCCGCTGCCCCCATAATAGGGTGGTTGGTCGGGCCCACCGCCACCCCTGAAGGAAGCTCGGCATGGGCGCAGAGTGCCCTCGGGTCTCCCCTTCTCGGCAGCCATGCTTCCGCGGCCGCCCCTCCTCCCAGATGGCGCCACCCGATGCCTTGTGGGGCGGCACCCTTCTTCTTCCTTCTCCCTGCGCAGGCGCAGGGCAGAAAATTCCAGTCTGCCCTTTTCCCTTCCCCCGACAGCAGCAACAGCCAGGTGTGGACGGAAAAATCCAGCCCGCCCTTTTCCCTTCCCCCGACAGCAGCAACAGCCAGGCGTGGGCGGAAAAATCCAGCCCGCCCTTTTCCCTTCCCCCGACAGCAGCAACAGCCAGGCGTGGGCGGGAAACTCAAGTCTGCCCTCCACCCCAGCAACAGCAGCCACCAATCCCTAAACCCTGCCCCTTCCCCCAGCAACAGCGACAGCCAATCCCTAACCACCACCCCTCCCCCGTCCAGTACCGCCCACTGACCTTTCGCCGGCAACCAATCAGAACAGGGCGTGGCTTCGACCAATCAGCCTTCCCCAGCCCCTATAAAACTGTTGCCTCTCCCTCAGTAAAGTGGACTTGCGTGTTTACCTTGTCTCCGCGGTAGTTCTTCTGCCGTGCGCCCTCCAGTCCTGAGAGCCCCCGACAAGGGCCTGGCCTCCCTTGTCCCCAGTTCGTCGCCTGCTTCTCCGGGCAACCCCTTCGTCGCCAGCTTCTCCAGGCGACCCCTTCGTCGCCGGCTTCTCCGGGCGACCCCGTCAGCCGAACCGCGCAACCCCTTGTGAGACCGATCCCTCGTCTGCTGCCGGACCGACCCCTCGTCCCAGGTGGGACCGACCCCTCGTCCCAAGCGGGACCGACCCCTCGTCCAGAGCTGGACCGACCCCTCGTCCGCAGCCAGACCCCACCTCTACCGACTGAGCAAGCCGCCGCAAACATCATTAGCTAGTAGGAAAATGCAGGTACTTGGTTGAATATATAATGTAGAGAAAACTCTTTAGAAAATATAGCAAGTAAGTGTTATTTGTTTAAGGTGTTTGATGGGGGGCATCTGGCACAAGGTGCACCTGGGGCAGGCTTCTAGCAGTTTGTGAGTGCTCATCTTGTTATAGTGTGTTATATATCAGTGGGTGGAGACACAATGTGCATGGAAGTCCTGTACCCCCATCCTGTGGAGGCCTGATATTCTCAGAGTAGAGGCTGTCTCTCAAGAGCTGGATGGCTCCCAAAGGGGGAGGACAGGCAAGAATGTCAAGCACCCAACATTGTTGTAAGTATCTAGGAATTATGTCCTTCAAGAAGTGAAGCTTGATTGTCACTGTAGGCCCTGATCAGAGGAGGTGAGAGGAATAGAATAGATGGAAGAAGTGGTAACTGGGGGTCAATTGAAATGTTCCACAAGATAGTGTGATGATGGATATAAGCCATGTTAAATTTCACCATGATTTATAAAAGTCTATAGTCTAAAATATAAATCATAATATGAGCCATAAAGAAACCATCGTTAGTAGCTATGTTTCAATATCTGTACATCAGATGCAGCAAGTATAACATACACATGTATAAAGATCATTGTTGGGGAAAGGGGAAAAGAGTTTGATGTTGTGTATATGGGAGTCGGCTATATTTTATATGTCATTTTACAGTGATCTAAACCTTTTTATAAGACAAAATT
The DNA here is from genome assembly GCF_030445035.2 of Dasypus novemcinctus. NCBI lineage: Eukaryota > Metazoa > Chordata > Mammalia > Cingulata > Dasypodidae > Dasypus > Dasypus novemcinctus. The sequence goes on along the minus strand of NC_080691.1, from coordinate 54,582,966 downwards.
GAAAATTAAATTTAAAAAAAGATGTAGACACTGAGGAAGAAATGGAAGAAATTGCCTTGCCACTGTATATGCAGGGCAACACCAATTACTGTGATGAAAGGAAAATGTCAAAAACAAAACCTTATGATACTTTTCATTTTTTAATATCCAATTTATTTTTAAATTTATTTTAGTTTTTCTAAATTATGCATTCTACTTCTAATCTTTAAACCTGTCAATACTATTTTATTTTCCTTCTAATTCAATTTGGCAATATGTTAGCCTTCAATTTTGAAGAAGTTTTGGATCACAGAGAGTCTCTACTATGGCAGGGGAGGAGCACTGATGTGGAGTGTCATTGATGGGGATGCATGGGTGGGAGGGAGTTCTCCAAGGCATGCATATAGGGTATATTGCTATGTTCAGATGTTCATTAGGTATTGTTATAGTGGACAGAAAACTGAGGGAGTACTGAGATCCTATACTGGGGAACTCTGTCACATTCCCCAATGGAACAGAACATTCCCCCAAGTACAAGGACAAAGACCAATGGAGAAGGATGGTACAATGACGGGCCCTTGATACTGATGACTGACTGTGCTTATGAACCTGTGTGCTTGACATTTCAACTAGGCCTAGATCTGCAGTGTACCTAACAGTTACCTCCTGAGAGCATCTATGTTGCTCAAATATCACCACTCTCTAAGCCAAACTCACCAAGTAAATGAGTTACCTTCCCCTCAGCCTGGGGCATGAATCCTGGGGATGAGCCTCCCTCCTGCCAAGGGAATACTATCATCACCAGTTGGTGATGCAACAAGAAAAAGACCTTGAATGAAATTGGGAAATGGTAAAGACAAATGTGTTTATATGCTTAAGATACTTCGAAATGAGTCAGGAGGTCATCAGAGGGCTCCAATAACACATGTCTCAGCAGGATTCCAGAGACAGCAATAATAGATAAAACCTCAGGTATTGGTTCTCCTGAGGGCTACCAAGACACTCAGGTTCTACAGTCATGACAGATTGCTCTGGAGTCCATTTCCTTGCCTGCAGGCCTGACTTTGGAATTTATGCTCCTGAATATGATGGAGTTGGACTCAGATGTGACCTCCCTACACATGCCTCTTCTGTCACTTTTACTGAACCTGTGATTGACACTCAGGGTTGTGTATGCTCAGGAGACTTGAAACTCTGGACTGTCCATGTGCCAGCTGGGTTCTGAGAAGCAGGAGAGTTGCAACACCACTCTCCAGGTCTTTGGACTTACCCAGGTCAGCTGACAGGAAGGTGAGAATGATCAACCACCACACCAGGGAACTGAGTGTCTACAACTGCAAGGAGAATTGCATTCATCAGCCATGTGGGATCTAAGCCACTTCTTGATTTAGAGGTGGAGTGGACATCACCATCCCAAGATCCACAGGATTGAACAATATAATACGGATTTGAGTGGACTTGCAGGTATTCTACTATAGAACTGTTGTGACTCTAGCAATGCAAAAAATTGTATCATTGATGTGGAAATGGTGGCCATGGGAGTTTCTGAGGGCAAGAAGAGGGAGGAAGAGGTGTGATATGGGGCATTTTGGGGATTTGGAATTGTCCTGAATGATATTGCAGGCACAGATGCAGGATATTGTATATCCTGCTATAACCCACTGAGTGGACTGGAGGAGAGTGTGAATTACAATATAATCTATGGTCCATGTGGTGTTGCAGTCCTCCAGGGTGTATTCACCAAATGCAATATATGTACTTTACATAAGGGTATGTTGATGTGAGAAGAGCAGGAATGTGGGGAGTGGGGTATATGAGAACCTCTTAAGTTTTTTAATGTAACATTTTGTGTGATTTATACATCTTTTAAAAAGACAATAAAAAAGAAAATGAACAGTAGGAGGAGTATACTAAAAATTAGAGTGAAAAAGTATGAAATAGAGAATACACAACAGATAAATCAATGAAGTCAAAATAGATACTGTGAAAAGATAAATGTAATCAAAATTGAGAAAATGTTCCTTAAATTGATGAAGGGTAAAAAGTGAGAGAAGAAAGAGATTGTAAGAGACAGGCAGGGAAGAGGAGGCATAACTACTGAATTTACAGATTTTTAAAAATTTGATTATAAAGGAATATTATGAACAAGATAATTGTAATAAACTATACAACTTAGGTGATGTGGATAAATTCCTAGAAAGTTATAAACTACCAAAACTGACTCAGAAAGAAAGAAATAATCTGAATAGGGCTTGATCAATAAAGTGATGCAATTTAGTGATGATAAAGAAAATTATCCATAGAAATCCCAGGTCGATAATTATAACTGCAAATGGTAAATATTTTTTATAATTTCAACAATGTCACACAGTTCTAAATGTTGTACCCTGAAATCTGGTCCAGAAATTGCTCCAGGATTTTTTGGTTGTAATTTTTCAGTTCACCTTGATATGAAGCTATTCTTAATAAAGGGCATTTCCGAAGATATTGTAAAATCAATTTGATAACATCCAAACTATATCTTCAAGGATTTATGGCTATTGCTTTGAATTTCTGAACTAAATAAGGAAGAAGAGACATTTTGAAATATTTCTCCAATATATAAATATAGTATTCCCATCATTTTAATTTTATCCCCTCTGATTCATTTAAATAAATTTCATTAATTTTAAGAGGAAATATTTAACCATATCCTTAGCCTTGATTCCTCAATAATTTTCATGTTTGAAATTTTTGCAAGTGATGGTATTTGCTTCTCATTATCTATTTAATTTCCACCAGAAAAGAAATATGAATACATTTTTGTTTGCTTATAAATATCACATTCAGGGGCCTAAAATCCCACCAACTGCAATCATCATTCCATGAGATATGATAGTGTCACAGGATCTCCTTAGTAGATATAAATGGTGATGAGTCCATGTCCACTTTTAAGAAAAGGTAAGGGTGGCAGAGTAGTTTTATGCATCAAGTCCCAGGAATCCTTTCTACCTTCTTTCCCTGGGATACCACCCCCATATGGGTCATAGCAGAAAGCCTCCTCCTGCTCACGTGTTGCTGAATACACATTAAGGTGAACCCCTAGTGCTCTGAAAATAGAGACCAAACGCCAATGTTGCAAAATTTTAGAATGTGACCTGTCACACCACCACAGTATATACAACCTGGGAATCCTAGACTAATTCCACGTTGATAATGTTGGAATATTACACAAAATTCTGTGAAGTGGATGAGTAATTTCTATAGTGTGTATTAAAAAAATGCATGCATCAAAATTTATCTAGAAAATAAAATTTATAACATTGGGTAAGCTGTTCTTATTTTTATGAAAACTCGATATGTTAATTCAACCAATATATTAATGAAAATTATAAAAGTAAAGATGTAGTGAGTTCTGCTACATTCTCTATGTGGACAGTAAGAAATCACCAGTACAAGGACAGTGCCTAGTGAAGGAAGACAGACCATCACACTAGGCCCTTGATATTGATGATTGTACTTATGAACCTTTTCCTGTGACATTAGAACTTAGCTTATTGCCTAAGCGTTATCGCCTAAAGACTCCTTGTTTTTTTAGATTTATCAGTTTCATCCCACCCTCATGTTTATTGTGGGCTGTCATGTAGTGGAGGATGTTGGGTCTAGGGGTGCATTCTCTGAACTTCTGACTGAGACTTACTCTTAGGCAGGCCTTGTGAACCTGGGTCCGAGATGTGGCTGTTCTTGTGTCATCATCGCGCCTACAGAGGTAGTTTAGGGACTAGCATGGATTCCTGCTCCAGAGGGTAGAGTGTAGTTTTTCTCATCTCTTCCCACCAACAACTGTAATGGTTTTCCTTCCATCATTGTCTTCTCCTACTCATTTTGATCCCTTCTGTGGAGATAAGGCTTTTATTCCTGAGGGAAGTTCAAGGAAGTGCTGAGATTGTTTAGCTGTTAGAATCTATGCCCTTCCCAGATTCTATGTTATTTCACTTGTAGGATAAAGGATTTGATGGTTGTGCACATTCTGATTAATTATTTTGTCTGTAGTGGAGCTAGGGGAGGTGGGTCTGGGCTCTTTTCAGCTGTGGCTGCTGCTTCTTTCCCCCAAATAGCACCAACACAGGAAGGTGGGGAATTTTTGTCTGAATTCTCAACAATCCTGAAGGAAAATCCTGGAAGACACCATCTAGTCATGTGGTGATTGGAAGATTCACATGCTTATGCCTTCACCACACCAAATCTTAAGAAATTGACTATATATGCTGATTTGATCTTCTATTAGTGTAAATCCCAACCAGTGGCATCTCCCCCAAACAAACTAATGCTTGGATCCTACTTCACCCTGAAGGCATCTGCCTCTCTCCAGCTTTTATATACTTTTTATTATATTTTTAAATTTATTGAGGTATAGCACTCATATATAAACTTACATAAATAATAAGTGTACAGTAATAGTTGTGAACCTACAAAACAAACATATATAACATCATACAGGACTCTCATATCTCACCCTACCACATATACCTTGTAGTGTTGTTAAACATTTTTAAGTAATGTTTAAAGAGCATTGTAAACATTACTACTAACCAAAGTATTTCCCCCAAACCATCCTATTAATATTATTATTATCTTTATATCATTTATATATGAACATACATAAACAATAAATGTATAGTAAAGGTGATGAACTTACAAAGCAAACATGCATAACATCATACAGGGGTCCCATACATAACCCATTTACCAACACCTTGCATTGTCCTGAGACATTAGTCAAAAATTATGAAAGAATATTTTCAAAATATTGCTGCTAATTATAGTCCTTACCTTACATTTGGTGTATTTCTCCCCAACCCACCATATTATTATATTTAAATATATATTTTTATTACAGAAGTTGTCAAATTATAAAACAATTATGCACATATGCAGAATTCCCAAACAACATCCCTCTATCAACACATCCCCCTGTGGTAGAACATTGGTTACAGATAAGATAATATGACCTGATTGTTACTACATCCACAGTGTACATTTGGCACACATTTTCCATACTGCCCCATTATCAACACAGTGCATCTTTAACAGAGATGCAAGCATATTATATTATTACTGCTAACCACAGTCCATAGGTCACTCCAGTTTTATTTTTCCCTTTTTTCTCCACATTCCCACCACCATGCAGTAGTGATGGACATTTGCTTTAGCTCACAAAGTACACACTCACATCTGTACCATCAACCACAATTCTCATTCACATCTTGGTTTACTATGCTATTCAGTTCCTAGATTATTCTCTAATATTCTGTCAATTGGAATTTACATACATAGACTACCATTTTCAGCAACATACCCATTTATTAATTAGCTGTTACTCACTATTTGTTACCATCCATTCTACACATTTCCACACTTTTACAGAAAAGCTAATTAAAACTTCTACATACGGTAAACATCAGTAGTCCCTCTCAGTCCTCCACTTATCTCCTTTAAGAATCCACCACCTACCATCAGGTCTTGAAATAATCTTCTACAATTTCTTCTAGAAGTATTACAGTTCTTGATTTTATTTTTAGGTTTTTGACCCATTTTGAGGTAATTTTTGGATAAGGTGTGAGAGAGGGGTCCTCTTTCCTTCTTTTGTGTATGAATATCCAACTCTTTCAGCACCATTTTTTGAATGGACTGTTCTGACTGAGTTATGTGGTTTTGAGAGGCTAGTCAAAAATCACTTGACCATATATGTTAGGGTCTGTTTCTGAGCCATACATTTGATTCCATTGGTCTATATGTCTGTCTTTATGCCAGTACCATGCTGTTTTTACCACTATAACTAGGTAATATGATTTAAACTTTGGAGATGAGGGTTTTCTTTTCCTTTTTAAGATGTTTCTGGCTATTCAGGACTATTTACTTTTCCAAAAAAATTGATAATCATGTTTTCACTTAAAAAATTGAAGATGGAATTTTTATCAGAATTGTATTGAATCTGTATATCAATTTGAGTAGAACTGACATCTTAATGATATTTAGTTTTCCAACCCATGAGCATGGAAGGTTCTTCCCCCTTTTTTATGGCTTTTTTGAGTTCTTTTAACATTGAGCTGCAGTTTTCTGAATACAAGTACTTTGCATCATTGGCTAAGTTTATTACTGACTATTTGAGTTTTATTTGCCATATTTTATTTTCACCACTCTTTTGACACTTTTCATTACTTTTATTGATATAGTCTTCATTTCTAGAGTCTCTTTCAGGTCTCTCTCTCCTGTCTTTTCTTTTCAGGCTCAAACACACCCTTAATTATTTCCCAAAAATCTGGTCTCTTGCTTAGAAATTCTCTCAGTTTCTGTTTATCTGTGAATATTCTAAACTTGCCCTCATTTATGAAAGCCAATCTTGCCAGATAAGTTCCTTTGCTGGAATTTTCTCTTTTTTAATATTTTTAAATATTTCATACCATTGTCTTCTTGCCTCCATGGTTTCTGGTGAGAAATTAGCACTTAATCTTACTGGGCATCACTTATGTTATACATTGCTTTTCTCTTACCGTTCTCATAATTCTCTCTTTGTCTTTGGTATTTGATATTCTGATTAGTGTGTATCTTGGAGTTGGTCTATTCAGGTTTTTTTCAGATGGGAGTATGCAGTGCTTCTTGGACATGGATATCTATGTACCTCAATAGAGTTGGGAAATTTTCTATCATTATTTCTTCAAATATCCCTTCTGCTCTTTTCCCTTCTTTTCACCTTCTAGGATATCCATGACATTTATGTTTGCATATCTTTTGCTGTCATTTGGTTCCCTGACCTAGTTCAAAATTTTCCATTCCTTTCTTCATCTGTTCTTTTATAAGTTCACTTTTTTAAAAGAGATTTATTTATTTATTTCTCTCCCCTTTCCCCCCACACCCCGATTGTCTGTTCTCTGTGTCTATTTGCTGTGTCTTCTTTGTCCACTTCTGTTGTTGTCAGCAGCATGGAAATCTGTGTTTCTTTTTGTTGTGTCATCTTGTGTCATCTTGTTGTGTCAGCTCTCCATGTGGCTGCACTTTCTTGTGCACTAGCCGGCTCTCCTTCCGGAGCAGACTCCTTGTGAGTGGGGACCCCCTATGCAGGGGACACCCCTGTGTGGCAGGGCATTCCTTGAATGCATCAGTGCTGTGCATGGGCCAGCTGCACACAGGTCAAGGAGGACTGGGCTTTGAACCATGGGCCTCCCATGTGGTAGATGGACGCCCTAACCACTGGGCAAAGTCTGCTGCCTATAAGTTCACTTGGAGAGGCCATTTCTTCAAGCTCATCAATACTTCTGCCTCCTCAAATCTGCTGCTGTGATTCCAATGCTTTTAAAATTTCATTTACTGTCTCTTTTATTCCCATAAGATCTGCTATTTTTCTATATATGTTTTCATATTCTTCTTTGTGCTCATCCAATGTCTTCTTTATATTCTTAATCTCTTTAGCCATCTCATTGAATTTGTTGAGGATATTTGTTTGGACATCTATAATTAGTTGTCTGAACTCCTTTATGTCATTTGGAGACTTATCTTTTTCCTTTAAGTGGGCTGTATCTTCCTGTTTCTTTGCATGGAATATATATATATATATAGAGAGAGCTGTTTTGGCATCTGCCTTACAAGAGTATTTATTCTGGGTGCAGTTTTTCTCTTTAGTTTAGGGCATCCTGCCCAATTCCTGGTTGTGTAGGAGGAGCCAAGGATGTAGTTGGTGCTATAAGCTGTGAAGTCTCAAGTTGTCCTCATTGCCCCAGGGAACAATGAAGCTTCTCCCACATTTCTCCTTTGCCAGGGGTAGGGACAGAGTCACAGCTGTTTGGAATAATCCATGTCATGTAGGCCTAGAATATAGTTGCCCAAAGAGACAAATGAAGCTTCACACTGGCCTCTTTCTGACTTGGACAGAGTCACAACTTAACTCTTCCTACGATTATAATTTAGCCAGATGAGTCTACTAATCAGTAGCTGAAATTGATGACGAACCATCTCCTCCTCCCCTGGTTTTTGGGAAATGGAGCTTCCAATTCCAGTCACAGGAAAGCTCCTGGGGTACCTTGCTCTGGCAAGTAGGATAATCACTGTCCTTCAGGACTTGGCCAGTAATTTACCTGAGAGCCTGGTACAAGTCCTCCCAGCTTCCTCATTGCAACAGGGGCTGTGAAGCTTTAAATTCCAGCTGTAGAGCAGCTCCCAAGGCAGGGTGTGTCTCCAGAGGAGGATGGGCACCACTCTTTGTGGTGTGGAGAGCCCTATTTATGAATCTTCTCTGCAAATTGACAGTTTCCTCCTTTCATTTCTTCAAGGATATTGCAGGATGCTCTTCTAGTCTCCTGGAGCCCCCAAACAGGAGTTTCACATAGCTCCAGATACCTCTGGGTCTTTACTAACTACCCTGTAGCAGGAGCTGACTCTAGGAGCTTCTTACTCTACCGCATCTTCCTGGTCCTCTCCAGGTTTTTTGTTTTCCCTCTGACTTCAGTTAATGATGTGTTTAAGTAGTTAATTTGCCGTTTTTTCAATTTCTATTGTTGATTTTGTTCTTTTTGTAGGAGTAATAGAGATTGTTTTCTCTATCTGACTTATTTCTAATATTGAGAACCTGGAAGTATCCCTAATATACATTAACAGGTAAATAAATACATTGAAGTCTATGCATACTTTGGAACACTAGAACGCAAATCAGCATTAGAATAATGAATGCTTGGGACTCACAACAACATGGATGCATTACTGAAAAATATACTAAGTGATAGAAAGCCCAGAACCTGGGTAGGAGCAGGTGGAATTCAGGACATGCAGCTTAGGGACAAGGATAAGTGAGAGGTGGCTCAAGAACACCAAGCCGATACCCCCAGGAGAGAAGGGGTAAGATGGTGGCTGAGTGAGCTTACCTGATAATATCTCCTGCAAAGAAGTGGATGGGCAGTGTTGGAGGCTCTTCGGGACCAGGCTGTTTCAGGACTTTTGCAGGACAGGAGGTATCTGGACATCGATTTGGTGGGAAGGTAACAGAGAAAATACGTCTATAAAATATACACAGAGGTCCTGGCTGCACGCGGAAGGCTCCCTCCTTGGGTGGGCGGAGCCGTGGCATTGGGCGCTGCTGCGGCATGACGCGCTGCCGCGGCTTTTTTTTTTTTTTTGGAGGCTCTGCAGTACTGGGGAATTCATAAGCCCCGAGCAGCCTATTGGGGGGTTAATAGGACAGGAGACGCTTGCAGACCAATTTGGGGAGACAAACGGGAGTTTTATTGTGAAGCGGGGGAATTTTTGATTGTGGACACAAACAATAGCGCTTCCGCCTAGAGCCCCGCCCCCCCCCAAACCCGGCTGCCGATCTACAGTGGACTTAAATTGATAGCAATAAAGAGACGCCACCAGGGTCTTGCAGGGTGGGAGAAGTTTGGAAGCTGATTAGGGGAATATTTTGCGAAGCTTGGGAATTTCGGGTTTGGACTCTGTTATTAGCGTTTCTGGCTGGAGCCCCACCCCTGGACCTGGTTATTGATCTGCATCATTAAGTTGGCTGCAGTCTAGAGGCTCCCCCAGGTGGCCATTCTGGGGGATCACAGGGTGGGAGGGGTCCTGAAGTCAATTAGTGATACATCCACAGAATAGACCCCAGTGAGTGAATGAATTGTGGGGTACAGAACACAGGATAGAGTTTGCGGATGTGACCTCACCCATAGGGCTGGCACCCAGCTGGGGGATCCCTGAAGGCTGTGATGCAATGCAGTGCTCCCAGGCTCCCTATTAACAGGACTTGAGGTTGCCAGGTTTGAGTCGCCTAAACCCTGGTGGCCCACACCCCAGAGATTCACACTTCTTGAGTCTTCAATATCTCAGACTTTCCGTCCCTGAAACCATCATGCCCTGAGGTCCATCTGAGATCCTTGAATGCCCTAGCCATCAATGTTTGCGTTTTTTCTTTGTTGTTTTGTTTTTATTTTTATTCTATTTAATTTTTTATTTTATTTATTTAATGTTCTGATGGCTAACATTGCATTATCCCCAAGTCTTTTCTCCCAGCATATCCCCAAAATCTTTTTTTTTTCAGTTATTTAGGGTTTTTTTTTAATTGGTATTGTGGCTGTGGTGGTTAGTGTATATCTTTTTTCTCTTTTCCCTATCTGTTCCCTACCCTTTACGCACCCCCTTTTTCTTTCTTTCTTCTCTTTTTTTTTTCTCTCTCTCTTGTCCCTCATCTTCTACTTATTTTATTTTATCTTAACTATACAATAGGCACTGCAGGGAACACCTCACATTTACTGAGTTTCCTCATCCTTCACTGCCTCATTTTTGTGTGAATAGATTTTGGCTATCTACACTATCCCCTTTCCCCTACATCTTGATAGCCTCCATCACCTACTGTCTCTCCTATATTCCACCTCCCTTTATTTGATCCACAAAGTGTCTAACTCTTAATTTCTAATTTCTTTGTTTTGTTTTCTGTCTGTTATCCACTCTTGAAACTATTGCCTTTCTTTTCTCTTTCCCTCTCTCATGAAAACACTAGCTTTTTAATTTATACCATATCCCTCCCATATTCAGTCGACTACCTCAATATAGGTACTCTACCTACTGCTATAACTCCACACAATTTACATGAATCTAACCTCCATCCTCCCAGATCTCATATTGTTGCTTTGTTTAAAAATATCACCAATATTACTTTACACTTTTTCCTTGCTTACACAATTGCCTTTCCCCGGCACTAATACTTTTCTTTAAAGTGAACTCAACCAGCAATAAGAAATTAGAATAAGAAGAACAAAGTGACAAAGAGAAGATAACACTTACGCAGAAACAACAGCTAATTAATCTCCAAGACTAGACAAAGAAGCTAAGGAACTGATTAAACCCGTCAAGATAAAATGATGACCAGACAGCAAAAAAATCTACAAACCAAACCAGTAATCAGGAAAACATAGCTGAATCCAATGAACAAACTAAAAATCAGGAAGGGGAGCAGAACTTCGCACAAGCAATGAAAGATCTCAGGACATTTATCACTGACAAATTTGATGAAGTAAAGGAAGAGGTTAACAACATGAAGACAACCCTTGGAGGGGAAATTGCAGACATACGCAAAAAGATAACAGATATGATGAGAATGAACACCACAGTTCAAGAAATCAAAAATACACTTGCAGCAAATATCAGCAGACTAGAAGAGGCAGAGCAGAGAATTAGTGATGTGGAAGACAGTACATCGGAAATCAAACAGATAGTAGAATTGGTCGACAAAAAGGTAGAAAAAATCCAGCTAGGACTTAGGGATCTGAATGATAAAGCAAAACGCTCGAACATACGTATTATAGGCATTCCAGAAGGAGAAGAGAAGGGAAAGGGGTCAGAAGGAGTGTTGCAGGAAATAATGAATGAAAACTTCCCAAATCTACTGAAAGAGACAGATGTACATATCCAAGAAGCACAGCGCTCCCCGCTGGTCATAAACCCCAACAGGCCCACCCCAAGACATACACTTGTCAAATTATCCAATGCTCAAGACAAAGAGAAAATTCTAAAAGCAGGAAGAGAAAAGAAAAACATCACATACAAGGGAAGCTCCATAAGATTAAGTGCTGATTTTTCTTCTGAAACCATGGAGGCAAGAAGGCATTGGTATGATATAGTCAAGGTACTAAAGGAAAAAAATTTCCAACCAAGAATACTCTATCCAGCTAAACTAGCATTCAAAAATGATGGAGAGTTCAAAATATTTGCAGATAAACAGAAACTGAAAGAGTATGCCAACAAGAAACCTCCCCTTCAAGAAATTCTAAAGGTAGTTCTGCAGGAAGAAAGGAAAAAACAGGACAGGCCGAGTTGGAGGAGTCTGTAAGAGCAACTAAAAAGACAAAAATAGAAGGAAAAAAATGCGAACAAAATATGACAAAAACAACTCCAATCAAAATATGGTTAACACAAATAATTCCTTGAAAGTAATAAAACACTCAATGTCAACGGATTAAACTCACCTATCAAAAGATTCAGACTGGGACATTGGATAAGGAAATATGATGCATGTATATGATGTCTACATGAGACACATCTTAGACCCAGAGACTCATGGAGGTTGAAAGTGAATGGCTGGAAACAATCATACAAGCAAACAATAACCAAAAAAAGGCAGGAGTATCTATATTAATATCAGACAAAATAGACTTTAAATGTGAAACAATTGTGAGAGTCAAAGAAGGATACTACATTTTACTGACAGGGACAATCTGTCAAGAAGATCGAACAATCATAAATATTTATGCTCCTAACAAGGGCACCTCTAAATACGTGAGGCAAATGCTGGAAAAACTAAGTGAAAAAATAGATGCATCTACAATTATACTGGGGGATTTTAATACACCACTATCAACTCTGGACAGAACATCTCAAAAGAGAATCACTAAAGAAACAAAACATTTGAACAGTATAGTAGAGGAGCTGGATCTAATAAACATATATAGATCATTACACCCAAACACAGCAGGATATACATTTTTCTCAAGCGCACATGGATCATTCTCCAAGATAGACCATAGGCTAGGCCACAAAGAAAGGCTTAATGAATTCAGAAAGATTGAAATCATACAAAACAATATCTCTGACCACAGCAGAGTGAAGTTGGAAATTTGCAAGGGATAGAGGCCCAGATTTCACACCATGATTTGGAAATTAAACAGCACACTCTTAGAAAAACAGTGGGTCAAAGAGGAAATCTCAAAAGAAATCAATGACTACCTTGAAACAAATGATAATTATAACACAACATACCAAAATTTATGGGATGCAGCAAAAGCAGATCTGAGAGGGAAATTTATAGCCATAAATTGATATATCAAAAAAGAAGAAAGAGCAAAAATTGAAGAACTAACTGCACATTTGAAGGAATTAGAAAAACAACAACAAAGTAACCCAACAGGAAGAAGAAGGAAGGAAATAACAAAGATAAGAGCAGAACTAAATGAAATAGAAAAGAAGAAATCACTTGAAAAGATAAACAAGACCAAGAGCTGGTTTTTTGACATCAACAAAATTGGCAAACCTTTAGTGAGACTAAGAAAGAAACAAAGAGAGAAGGTGCAAATACACAAAATAAGAAATGAGAAAGACAATAGACCACTGACCCCACAGAAATAAAGACTATCATAAGAGGATACTTTGAAAAACTATATTCCAAAAAAAAAAAAAAAAGACAATTCCGTGGAAATGGACAAATTCCTAGAAACACATAAGCAGCCTATATTGTCAAAAGAAGAAATTGATGATCTCAATAAACCAGTCACAAGTAAAGAGACAGAATCAGTCATTAAACACTTCCCAACTAAGAAGTGCCCAGGGCGAGATGGCTTCACAGCTGAATTCTACAAAACATTCCAGAAAGAACTAACACCAATCCTGCTGAAACTATTCCAAAAATTTGAAACAGAAGGAACATTGCCTAACTCCTTCTATGATGCCAACATTACCCTAGTACCAAAGCCAAACAAAGACACCACAAGAAAGGAAAATTACAGACCAATTTCTCTAATGAACCTGGACGCAAAAATACTTAACAAAATACTTGCTAATCAATTTAAAAACACATTAAATGAATTATACACCACGACCAAGTGGGATTTACTCCAGGTATGCAAGGATGGTTCAACATAAGAAAATCAATCAATGTAATACACCATATAAACAAATTGAAGGAAAAAAATCACGTGATTACATCTATAGATGTAGAAAAAGCATTTGACAAAATACAGCACACTTTCTTGATAAAAACACTCCAAAAGATCAGAAGACAAGGAAATTTTTTGAACATGATAAAGAGTATATATGAAAAACCTACAGCCAACATTGTTTACAATGGAGAAATCCTAAAATCCTTCTCTCTAAAGTCGGGAACAAGACAAGGAGGCCCATTGTCTCCCCTTCTATTTAACATTGTCTTAGTACTTGCTCGAGCACTGAGGCAAGAACCAGATATAAAAGGCATTCAAATTGGAAAGGAAGAAATCAAAATTTCATTATTTGCAGATGACATGATCCTATATGTAGAAAACCGTGAGAGGTCTACAACAAAGCTTCTACAACTCATAAATGAGTTTAGTAAAGTCACAGGTTATCAGATCAATGAGCAAAAATCATTTCTGTACACTAATAATGAGCAACATCAGGAGGAAATCAAGAAACAAATACCATTCACAATAGTAAATAAAAAAATCAAATACTTTGGAAGAAATTTAACTAAAGAGGTAAAAAACTTATTCACTGAGAACTATACAAGACTGTTGAAGGAAATCAAAGATGACCTAAATAAATGGAAGAATATTCCTTGTTCATGGATAGGAAGACTGAATATTATTAAGATTTCTATCCCACCAAAACTGATCTACACATTCAATGCAATCCCAATAAAAATCAACACAGCCTTCTTTAAGGAACTAGAAAAACTAACTATGAAATTTATTTGGAAAGGAAAGAGGCCCTGAATAGCCAAAGACATATTGAAAAAGAAAAACAAAATTGGAGGAATCACACTACCTGACTTCAAAACATACTACAAAGCTACAGTAGTGAAAACAGCATGGTATTGGCATAAGGAGAGACACACAGACCAATTGAATTGAATTGAAAGTTCTGATATAGAACTTCATATATATAACCATATAATATTCGATAAAGCCACCAAACCCTCTCAACTGGGAGAGAATGGCCTATTCAACAAATGGTGCCTGGAGAACTGGATAGCCATATGTAGAAGAATGAAAGAGGATTACACAACTCACACCTTATACAAAGATCAACTCAAGATGGATCAAAAACCTAATATAAGAGCCAAGACCATAAAGATCTTAGAAAGCAGTGTAGGGAAACATCTACAGGACCTTGTAATAGGAAATGGCTTCATGAATATCACACCAAAAGCACGAGCAGCAAAAGAAAAATTGATAAATGGGACTTCCTCAAAATTAAAGCCTTCTGCATCTCAAAGGAGTTTGTCAAAAAAGTAAAAAGGGAACCCACACAATGGGAAAAAATGTTTGGCAACCATATATCTGATAAGAGACTTATAACTTGCATATATAAAGAACTCGTATATCTTGAAAATAAAAAGATAAACAACCTATTTAAAAAATGGGAAAAAGATTTAAACAGACACTTCTCCAAACAAGAAATACAAATGGCTAAAAAGCACATGAAAAAAATGCTCCAAATCTCTAGCTATCAGGGACATGCAAATCAAAACTACAATGAGATACATCTTACTCCCATAAGATTGGCAGCTATGAAAAAAAACAGAAGAATACAAATGCTGGAGAGGATGTGAAGAAAGGGTAACACTCATCTACTGCTGGTGGGAATGCAGAAGGATCCAACCATTCTGGAGGACAGTTTGGCGGTTTCTCAAAAACCATCAGAACTGAAAACAAGGACAAAAACCAATATATGTATACCAATGCTCATACCTGCATTGTTCACTATGCCAAAAGTTGGAATCAACCCAGATGCCCATCAACAGATGACTGGATCAATAAAATGTCATATATACACACAATGGAATACTACTTGGCTGTAAGAACAAATACACTACAAACACATGTGATAACATGGATGAATCTTGAGAACCTTATGTTGGGTGAAGCAACCCAGGCATTGAAGGACAAATACTACATGACCTCAATGATATGAAATAAGCAAGCTGCCTCAGAGAGCTAGAGACTGGAAAATAGACTTACAGGAAATCAGCGGTTGGAGGAAGGATGTGAGCCGACGTCTGCAGGGGTGGATTCTATGATGAGCTGGCAGTAAGTATGAGCACAAAGAAGAGATAAAATGGAGGCAAGGGGTTGGCTTTGGGTGGGGCTTTGTGGGTTTGAGGGGGGCTGGGATGGGCAGATGGGTAATAGTGCCCAAAAAATTGGGGGGAGGGAGGGGCAACATACGAACAAAGGAGAGTGTCAAGTGTTGGTTGAGAGTAAAATGCTGAGAAAATCGTATCAAAATATAATTAGGAGGGTTACCTGTTTAGGATGCTCGGAGGGGATGGTCTGATGCGGGACGGACTCCTGGGGAATGTCTGAATGCTCATTTTGCCAGGGTGGGTTGTACCGTTGTGTAGAGACCCAAGAAGTGAGAGTTGGGGTGGACCCACATCCTGGGGAGGACTAATGCCATCAAATAGATGGAACTGTATCTCTCAATTGAAAGGGTGGCTCCCAGGGCATTAGGGCAGTTGAGCAAGTCAGGCCCTGAACACTGTTGCAAGTGTCTCTGGACATGGCTCTTTGGGAAATGGAGATTGGCAGTTGCTGTAGGCCCCAATGGGAGGGGAAAATGGATGTTGAATGGATGGAGCCAAGGTCAATGTGCGGGCAAGAGATGAGTTTTGTGAGAGTACACGAGGATGAATATAAAATGTAATATTACACCAAAAACATATAGGGGATGACAGACTAATAATGTAAACCATAATGTAAAACATAGGATAACTAAAAAAATTAGAAAACTGTATATCCTAAAGTATGGACCACATTGTAAGCACAGATGTCACCTTGTTTGAAAACTATTGTTTCGGAGTCTGTACATCAGTCTCAGTAAATATGATATGAATGAGTTAAAAGATTATCACTGTGGAAGGGAAAAGGTTTTATGGTGGATGTGTGGGAGTACTGTATATTGTATATATGAATTACTGTGATCTAAGACTCTTGTGAAGAGAAGCTCAATAATTAGGAAAAAAGAAAAGAAAAAGATAGGATGTAGAAATTTTCCCAAATCAATACGTACTCTAGATCTAACCTTTAAACTCATCTCTATATTCCATTTTACTAGTAAGGGAACCTGACATTTTATTGGGCTCTCTTTACAGGAAGTTTTGGATCACAGAGTGGTTCAACAATGGGGGCGGAGGAACACTGGTATGGGATGTTATTGACAGGCTATATATGGTTGACAAAGAGTTATACAGGGCATATTTCCAGGGTGCATGGTAATGTTTGGATATACTCATAGTGGAAACAATGATAAACAACAGCTGGGGGGGTACTGTGTTCCTGGCCAGGAGTGCTCTGTCATGGTCCCTAGGGGAGCAGAAGCAGTCCCCCAGGTGCAACGGTAAGAACCAGGAAGGAATGAGGTCCAACAGTGGGCTCCTGATACTAATGACTATGCTCATGAGCCTATACGCCTGAAATAAGAACAAGGCCTACAGCAGCACTGTGCCTGGGAGTTTCCTCCTGACAGCCTTCATGATACTCAAATGTGGCCAGTCTCGAAGCCAAACTCAGCATGTAGATGCAGTGTATTCCCTCCAGCATGGGACATGACACCCGGGGATGAGCCTCCCTGGCACCGAGGGATCACTACCAAATACCAGCTGAAGCTGCAACTAGAAAATGACCTTGAATTAAAGGTTCAACGCGGATCAGCAGAATATCCCTGTCTACAAATAATAACATGACTTTAAAATGCTGTTTGACCTAATGTAATGGGGAAATGGAAAGGAGAAATGAGTTTATATGGCTATGAGTCTCTGAAAAAGAGTCTGGTGGTTGTCAGAAGGATTGCCCTTATGCACACCTGAGCAGAGTCTCAGAGACAGATAAAGTAGATACAAGCCCAGGTATTGGTTCTTTTGAGGGCTAAAGATACCCATGGGTTCTATGGTCATGGCAGATGGGGTTCATTGCCAAGTCAGTTGGCCCCTCTTTGGAGCCGGTGTTTCTGCATGATGGAACTGGACTCAGATGGGATCTCTTTTCACAAGACTTTCATGCTACTTTACTGGAATTGTAGTTGGTGTTGAGGTTTAAGATATATTTAGGGGATTTGAATCTCTGGACTGACAATATGATAGCCACGCCCTGAACCTCAACAGACTTCAACTCCTACACTCTAATTTATTGGACTTACCCCACTCAGCTAACATGGAGTTGGAGAATGTCAACCACCACACCATGGAGCCTAGAGTGCCTACAACTGAAAGCAGGAGGATTCCATCTCGTATCCATGTGGAATCTAAGCCCCCTCTTGACATAGATGTGCAATGGACACAACCAATCCAATGTCCATAGAGAAAATGTGGCATTGGTGTGGGAAGGGTGGCCATGGTGGCTGCTGGGTATGGGGAATGGGAGGAAGAAATGTGATGTGAAAGCGCTTTCGGGACTTGGAATTGTCCTGGGTGGTGCTTCATGCACAATTACGGGACATTGTAGATCCCCCCAGGTCCCACTGGATGGAACGTGGGAGAGTGTGGGCTATGATGTGGACCATTAACTATGAGGTGCAGCAATGCCCAGAGATGTACTTACCAAATGCAATGGATGTGTCATGATGATGGGAGAGAGTGTTGCTGTGGGGGGTGTGGGGGGTGGGGGCGGTGGGGTTGAATGGGACTTCATATTTTTTGAATGTAATATTTTTTAAAAAATGAATTAAAAAAACATAAAAAAAAGAACACCAAGCCAATATGAATATACTATGGAATCTAGTCTCCAGAGTCATGGCATATTCAGCGGGCACTCAGCAACATGTAGTCCAGAGGATAGGATTGGATCAGTGAAGGGAGAGATCAGGAAGAGCAAGGCTAAGATCAGGTGCTGAAGAAACTCATGATCATGGAGCCAAGTGGTGAGGAACAGGAGTAGGTGGAAGCCAGAAGCACTCATCCCATAGACCAGGATGAGAGGCTGGTGCAGGGAAGCTCAGGACCACTAAGTCCAGGGCCAGAACCAAGGACAAGTGCTAGGGCACCAGGAGTGTGTAGGCCAGGGGCCTGTACTAGGAGCATGTGCAGGGCATATAAAGGAAGAACTTTTCAGCATCTGGGTTTTCTTTTAGGACTTCTCTATTAAATTATGAGAAGGATCAAGTAAACCTGGTCATGTCTCTGCTACATGGCTTAAGACAGAGGTTCAGTGAAATTTCATTAATTCATTTAACTTTGGGTAATTTCATTGATAAATAAATTCTATACTATTATGTGAAACACAATATATGGAGAAGTTCATCCATGTGAATACATGTAACTAACCACCAAGCTCATAACCAATGCACCAAAGAAGATGTGGAAAAATGTCCCCAATGGAAAGTGCACTTTGACCTTCAGCACAAGTCCTCACAATGACAAAATTCACTCTACATTCAGATTGCATTTTCTTTCCTGTATCTCACCTGAAAACACCTCAAGGTATTGACTTTTCGAAAGTCTCATGTACCAGGTCCTAAGCTTAGAATTTCCTTATCTTCAGATCCCCCAAATCCTGCCATAACCATTGGTGACTTTATTGTCCAGGCCAACTCCTTTTCACCTCACATCGGTGACTCATTGAGTTGAAAATAGTTTAGAGATGGATGTCTTATGAAATCAATATTTAATCTTTAACTAATATTATTGAATAGTCAGGTTGCAATATGCTGCTTTCATGTTCAGTTCATTATATAAAGTTGAAAGACATATGAAGAGATGAGTGGACCAAAGTCAGTCAATGTTCAGTTGAGAAGAATGATGGTGAGTGATGTTGACCTGCCCCAGTAGCACAGTTGTGACATGTCAGAGGCAGGAACAGGACAAGTAGTGGTTGGGTAGCCATGGTGGTCAGAGGGGAGGGCATACACAGATGCTTTCTGGCTTACAGAAGTTATTATTCCAGTAACGATAGTAATGAACACGTGTAACAGCTCTGACAATTTAATTAAATTTCACATTTCACACATGAAGTTACAAATGAGGAATGGCATCAACAAACTGAAGAAAGTAGTGCTAAACAACCTTTCTTCCACTGATATTTAAAAAATGAACCAGAACCACCCATTTTAATCAAACTTGCCAGTGTGTGCATGTGTGTGTGATTATGTATATATATATATATTCCATATATATTCTATTATGTAGTCCGTATATATGAAATAGATATATATGTAAAAAGATAAAAATACATACATATATATGAACACACACACACACATATATATATATAATCCCTGGAAGTAGGAGCAACAGGAGCATATTCTTAGAGCCATTCTTAATCTTTGGTTACATCTGATTCATCATTCAACACATCACATGCTTGGATGTAAAGGAACCTGGTTTGCGTGAGGGGAACATGAGGGAAATGTTTATTTTCAAAGGGCTCAGCCAGCATCCTCCTCCCATTGTGATCCTAAGACAAGGACCTCCCCTCATCCCCTTTCATTTTACACACAGAGTTGCCTTCTAAATGTAAATAACCACATGGGTGATCAGAGGAAACCAGAGCAAATGTTTACTTAAATTCAGGTTCTTCCTCAGTCTGGATACTATTTTCTGGGGCTCATGGATGTCATCCACAAGAGCATGAAAGCCCTGTGGTTCTTCCAGATGTAAGTGTCTCATGGTTTTGGACAAGAAGGTAATGGGGATAATGCATCTGAGCACAGGACTCACTGTGGTTCTTCATATCTTCAGGTGTCCTGTCCCAGGTGCCACTGAAGGAGTGGGGACCTGGCTTGGAGAAGTCCTCACAGACTCTGTCACTCACCTACAAGCCCTCTGGATTCTCTTTAACTGGCTATCATAGGCACTGGATTCACCAGGTACCAGGAAAGGGGCTGTAGTGGGTCAACAGTATTGAGTTTTGGAAACCCATACTATAACCCAAATCTTCAGTCTTTATTCAGCATCACCAGGGACACCTCCAAGAGTGAAGCTTAATTAAAACTAAGCAGCCTGAGAACCAAGGACACCACCCAATATTATTGTGTAAGAGACACAGTGAGGGGTAATTGTAAGCCAAGAAAAAACCTCTTCTGTAGGGCACAGGTGGCTGGAATGTCAGATAAGTTTGTAACCACCAGGGGGCAATAAGAGTCCAATACCAGGAGCGATTTCAGAATGGGTGGCGAGGTGTTTTCTCTCCTTGCTTTGGTTTCCTCTTGCTTCTCAACATGTAACCTCCAGAGAAGAGCCATAGCACCTCTTCTAAGCAGTTTTGTGATGAATCAAAGACTCAAATTCAGAACAGTTTATTTTAATGTTATTATGTGTATTTTTAAATACAGTAATACATATATAAAATTTTATGTAAATTGTGGGAATTGGTCCTGTCATGTGAATATGCTTGGTAATATGAACAAAACATACATTTGCCATCTCTGCCAAGTTATATCCCTCAACATAACTCAAATTTCTGAGAATAACTAGGCAAATTAACCCCCCACCCTCCATCATGTAGAGTCCCATGCCTTCAAATGGAAGGAGAAGGAATTGGAAAGCCTGACTCTCTCTAGGAGAAGCATCCAAGTGCCTTACTTTGTCCTCTCCATCTCATGTAGCATCAAAGACAAGTTCCCTGTTCTCGTATTAAGTCCCTTATAAATTATGATTATATTACATAAAATGCCATCATTGTATCATTCACACAGCTTTTCAATATATAATAAATATATAAGATAAAATGAACAGGTTCACAATGCATCATTTTTTAATCCAAATAGCATTCCTGATATATAAATGTATATAATAAAAGCCTAACTTTTATTTTTTTCATGCTGTACCAGTCAATCATTTGTCACCTATTCTTTTCCCCTAACATCATCAAAGGTTTTCTATAAATATAATGTTTAGCTCTCTCTAATACTTTTCTGTGAAACGGGTCAGGTTATCAGAAAGAATTTATGACACTTTAATCCTCCTCACAAATCCACAGGCTTCCAAAGGCAGAGCTGACCTGGGGGTCCTGACATGGGGGACTGACAATCAGATGCATGCTTGACCTCACTTTCCAACATATTCTGGGAAGCAGAGCATATCTCTAAGTGTCTTCTGCCCTCTCTGCATCTCCATGTGGAAAACAGCTTTCTCATCAGTGAGACCTGTGTTAAAGAGAGAGAGTTCCTGTTTCCAGGTCTCAAGGCAAATTATGCCAGCTCAGGGGCAGGGACAGTACAGAACATGACAATCTCCTGAAGCCTACCTGGCTACTAGTCTATTGTACTCTCTGAATAGATTCCAGGGGAAAGACTGGGAAATTAGCAGAATGGATAGTGTTGGGAATATTATCCAAGTGTCCCTGTCCCTCCTTATGAAGCAACTCTTGGCCTGTCATCAATTACTGCCCTTCCCTTGGGTACAGTGTCCATTTCCCCAGATATTTCAACTAAGATGCTTTGCTTTTCTGTCTATTTCAGAGAACTTCATTTGTGCGTTAAGGCTCTTATTCTTCATTGAAGAGAGTGGTGTGGTTTGGACATAGGTTCTATGATGAACTCTGCCTCCTTCTACTTTCTAATGAATCTCACCAGTGACCATAGGATATTGGTTTCACTTGCTTTTCCCATGCAGAATATTTGCTTTGTTTTGTAGTGAAACTGAAGAGGTGATTGTGAGTGCATTTCTATAATAGTTTCTGTCCCTCTCACAAAACACCACTGGGGAGTAATCCATTTTTTATTTGTTCTGTCTTCTTGTTTCACTTTGTTCTGTGTAGCTTTTTCTTGTATTCCCCTAATTTTGAGAAAAAAAAACTGCAGGAAAGTATGTTAGATTCACTCTAGCAACTTTATCACACTTAGAGTTTAGAAATTTATTTACACTTAATAGTTTCATCTTCTTACTAAATTATCAGTGTCTGTCAAGACTGTGCTGGGCCCAAATAGGTTTTAGCTCTATATCTCTCTTTAGCATCTCTTCGTCTTGAGATTTTAAGATTTTTTTTTACCACTGTGACATGGATTTTGGAACATGTTGAGTACTTTTTGATAATTTGCAGCTTTCCAACGGAAGACTGATTTTGTTTGCTTTCTACATGCAGGTTAATTATTTGTTTTCTAGTGGAGCTAGGGGGATTGCTGTGGGTATATTTGTACATTGGATTCTCTTTCTCTTAGGGAAAGGAGTTTTGTATATTTTGTGCTGCTTTGTGTGTGTGTGTGTGGGGGGGGTTGTTCTCCCAAATTCTGCAAGAAGAGCAGTATTGATCTGTCTCCTGGAGCTTTCGCTTTAGCACATTTGCAAATAGTTAAAATTTTCACCTTATCAAAATTAATAACAAATGAAATACAGGAATAAGTATTGAGTGTAAAGTAAGAATGAATAGAAGGGGGAAAATTTATAAATCATATACCTATTAATGGACTTGTATGTAGAATATGGTAATTATTTATATCTCAGCAAAAAATGGCACAAAGAAGATATACAATTGGTTAATAAGTAAATAAAAAAAGTGTTGCCTGATTTGACATTAGGGAAGTATAAATCAAATCTACAACAAAATACCATTTGACACCCACAAGGAAGGATAAAATAAAAATTAAGACAGCAACAAGTATTTGAGAGGATATGGAGAAATAGTAAACCTAGTACAATGCTGATGGGAATGTTAAATAATCAAGAATTTTTGACAAACAGACCTGAAGGTTCTCAAATTATTTTTAAAAAATCATGAGAACATACAGTTCTACTTTTAGGTATATACCCCAAAATAAAAATAACAAGGGTTCAAATATATATATATATATATATATATATTTGTACAGAAAACTTCATAGCAGCCTCATTTACAAAAGTTAAAGTTTTAGGCAATCCAAATTTCCATCAACGATGAGTGGTTAAACAAATGGATATACACAATGAAATATCAGGTACTTGCATAAAGGGAAGTCACAGTATAACATGGATGAACATTGAAATGTTCATTTCAATTAAATAGAACAAACAAAGAAGAAAAATCATTCCATTCAGATGGAAGGCCTAGAAAATGAAAATTCATAGGTACAAGAAGTAGATTAGAGGTTACATATTCAGGACAAATGGGGACAGAATTCTTATTGGATGAACATACTCTGTTTGATATGATGAAAATTTTGGTAATGTTTGTTGTTTATTCTAGGATAAAATTTTGAATTCAGTGAATAGCCCTTAATTGTACATGTGAAAGTGGTTAAAGTTAGAATGATGTGTTGTATAAATATTACAAAAATTATTTTGTTTTAAAATAGAAATGAAATATTGGTACTTGCTATCACAAGGATGAATGTTGAAATCAATATGATAACTGAAATAAACCAGGCATGAATTGTAATATAATTTAATCCCTTTCATATCAATGCCAAGAATAAGGAAAACTACAGAAAGAAAAAGTAGATTTATTTTTTTTTTGGGTCTGAATGGGAGGTAGAAGAATAGGAGGATGTTGATAGAGTGTATGGATTCCTTTATGGGTTAATGCAAACATTCTGATATGGACTCTGGCATTGGTACAACATATTTTTTCATATAAAATAATAATTCAATTATATACTTGAAGTAGATGACTTTATGGTCTATGGTTTATGTCTTAGTAAAACTTTCTTTAAAAAATAGGAAGCTAAATTGTTCCTAGAAGAAAAGGGAATGGGTGGGAGGCAGATATTATAGAGTAATGAATGAAAACTTTTGGGAATTCAGCATTGGTGTGGTGTTGATGGTCACATTTGTAAAGACTTACCAAATATTGCACTTAAATATGTGACGATTATTATACGTCAGTTATAATTCCATAATATTGATACAAATAAACAAATAGATAGATGAATAGGATGGAGAGATAGATAAATCATGACCTGGGAAATGCCAGACAGTATTTTAAATACATCTGCATTATCTCTACATTTTTTAGGTAGACACTAAGAAAGCAGCAACATCACACATGGTATCATGACACAAAGGGGGATGCTACAAATCTATCTAGCCATGCCCCTCTTTGTCCTGTAGTTGGTTCAGGGGAGCCACTGGGTCTAGTGGTGAGGAACACAGGCCAGATACTGGGGGTCACAATCAACAGACATAGATTTGGGACATTGGCCAACCATTCTAACTTTATGTTTGAAATTTTACATCTGAACATATGCATAAGTGAAATAAGATCTTGGTTTCAAAGTGTTTATTCCAGCACTACAAATAATATTGTCTCAAATGCTGTCATTGCCACCTAACTACACAGAGCACTCATACTGCTCTGGGGCACTTCCTTTTTCCCATGCTCCAACCTGAGAGCTAGCAGTATAGCAGGAGGGATTGCAAACACTTCTGCTCCCTTTGCAGTTGTAAACCAGCCAAGCCCTGATCCTGCAGCTCTGGGAGAGGAACCTCAGCCCAGGGTTACACAGGTGTTCCTATTTGTTGATATGGAAAGAACACAGATGGATCAACATGGCATGAGTTCTGATCTGGGTTTTCTTATCACTATTTTAAAAGATCAATGTATGGAGAACAAGAGACATTGAGAATATGAGTTGATATGAGTGAGAGAAACAAAGGATAAGCATGGTCATTTTCCTGAACAGGATGCCAGTGCCTTCAAGTGTTCCATTGGTAGAGTTTAGGTGAGAATTCATACAGCACAGGATGGCTCTGACGCTCTCTTTGGAAGATTCTAGACGCCTTTCTAGTAGCTTCAACATGTACTGGGTCCTGCAGGCTCCAGGGATGGGCTCCAGTGTGTCTCAGAGTTTAGTAATTCTGCCAATTCCACACACAACACAGAACACTGAAGGGCCAATACACCATTCCCAAATGGTTAGCCGTGAACACTGCATATGCAGATGGACAGTCAGAACCAAGGATACAGCCATATATTGCTGAAGCAGACACAATGAGGGGAAGCAGTGGGAGACCAAACTCAGTCCTTCCTTGCAGAGGGTCTGGAGGTTGTCAGGATGGGAACAGGGAAGAGGGAGGTTAACCTGGGTTCCTGTAAGTTCTGGGGCTTCCACTAAATCAAAGTTTTTGTCCTTGGAACCTCTCTATGTTTAAGACTATATGCTTTCCACTGAAGTAGGAAAGTCAGAAGTAGGAAAGTTTCGTCATATTCTGAGGACACATTCCCACACACAGACGTTCTTTACGAAAGCAGAAATGTCTCTGCCAGAGGTCTCTTTGATAAGATATCTGAGGCAGTTCAGGGCAGCCTGCTGTGTCTTTTCCAATCAGCTTCAGGAAGAGACATCAGTGGGCTTCTCCAAGCAGGACAATCTTTGTAATTCAGGCCAGAGCAAAGAGAGAGGTTATGCCAGGGTCAGTATCTTTAAACCATAAAGGATTCTACAGCTAATTCTCCTCTTCACACAAAAGTGTATATGTCAGACTCAGCACTGCTCTGGTTGTCTCTTTTACCTACATTCCCTTTTGAATTTTTCAGTTATAGCAAGGCTATTTTGGTTTACCCAAGTCAAAATTGCACATCAAGTGAATCTTTTTTTTCTCAGTATCTGTTCCACCTTAATACGGCTTCCAAGCTTACTCCTTGACTCAGAGTGGCCCGTAGGTCTCCTGTCTTTCTTACAATCATAGTGATGAGCCCCGGAAAGAGTACCTGAGCCCTAAGTGATTTATTTCCCTATATGTGGAGGGATGGGATGGGCATTCTCATGGCCAGCACACTATTCACTGCTTTTAATAATAGAAAACATGTTTTAATTGTATTCATTTTGATGAGATAGAATCACACCTGTTCTTGCAAACAACAGTAATTGATCACATTCAACCCAACTGCATTATTTCTGGGTGCTGTGTGATTGATCATATTCAACTTAACTGCATTATTCCTGGAAGCTGTGCTAAATGCAGTTGCTTGCAGACGTCTTGCACATTACAAATTGCTAAATGTAAGGTATTGACATGTGTTCCCAATTTCATTGCTTTCATTCCATATACAAAGATCATGAAACAGAGTAAGATAGTCCCTTTACACACTGTCCCCTACTTTCCCATTAGAATAGTAGAGATATACCTAATTGCTTAGTATGGAAGAGGCAAGGTTCCAAAATTCTTGATGTCTTCAAAGAACATATGCCACTGATAAAAAGATTCAGGGAATTCCTCAAGGTGGGAGAACTTGAGCTTCCACTTCCTTTGAGTGCTTCTTATGTCTATCTAATAAAGGGTTCAGAATTCAGAAACTCAGAAGTCTGACACATCTTAGCTCTTTCTGCAACTCAAAATCCTTGTATGTTGCAAGTTTATTTAGAAAAAAGTGCTGACATTTAATTGGCTCCTTCTATCCTAAGAGCTGCTGAAATTTTATAGTGAACTCAGCAAAACAGTGATTTTTCAATATGCAACAATGTGTGAATTTGAGAATGTCAATGTTTGTCTAAAAGCACATTTAGGTCAGCATAATCAGCAATGATCTTTGTTACCTTCTTTCTTGCTAAAACAAGGAGAAGTCATTCCAACACTGGCAGAGAGGTGAGGATTTCTCTTTTGAAAAGAATGTGTCTTTGATTCTATTTATTTCATTTAAGGTTTTGCAAATAAATTAATGTGAAGTAGATAAATAAACTAATTTAAAATACTGGCTTAACGCACATTTAGCTAAATATTCTGGGGGAATCTCCTGAGTGTTTTGTGTACTGGACCCAGCTCCCACTGTAGAATGAGGACAGGGATATTCAACCAGCAGGGAAGGGGGAGGGGCAAGGTGAGATGAGCAGGAGCTACTATCAGGACACAGGCCTTCCTACCCTAGGGGCAGCCCATGTCTCTTTTGTCTTTCTAGGATGCCATCGTTTTGGAACAACTTTTCAATTCATCTTTGATGTATTGGCAGATGCCCAGACATGAGATGGTGAGAACTTCCTTGTTAGCCTGCAACTTCAGAATGTTTCTGGAGAGTCACACCCCTGTCCTTTCCCTCTTTCCTGAGTCTGCACCCCTGCGCTCCCATCCCCAGTGTTCTTCTGCCTTGCACGCCTCATTATGGCAACTTCTGCTTTGGCTCCTTGGAACCATAAAGGTCTTGTGAAACCCCTGCATCTGGTCACCTACTACTCCCCCCACAGGCATTTTGTCCTCTCTACTGCCCCTGGAAGCATCCCATGGTCTACCCTTGGTCATTTTTCCCTTTCCCCAGAGTAAGCAAGCTATTCCAACAGTCCCTTAGCCTTCATGTTGAGACCTGCTTCATGAATGGGCTTCATACATGTAGCTGCTTCTCTGACTCCATCTGCCTCAGTTTGCTGGACCTGATGCTCACAGAGATACTGACCTACCCTAACTTCCAGCCTCCTTCATTGTCAGATTTTGAATGGATTGGGGACCTGCTACTTATGCAAACCTTTCAACACACTGTTGAAATTTAGTGCATTTTAATATGTCAATGTCCAAAGAAATATTCCCTCAAGGTTTTCACTCAAAAGACATTTGAAGATGATTCAGAAAATGGAAGGACAACCTCAGCTCCCACAGAGCAAGATGGTAGAAGAGTCTGAGTCTGTGCTTTAGATCCCTGCCTCTGCTGCTGCTGGAGGCGAAGGATGTTGAAGGATGCTCCATTGTTACTCCAGAGTCCCCTTCTTGTGCTGCAGTCTCCCTGGGGACAGAGGAACCTCCCAGTGGCTCCAAGGGAAAACTAACATTTTGTTAAAGACTGGGAGACATCTCCATCATGAAAACATAGAATTGGACTGTAGAGTAATCCTGAAACTTATCACAAAGTTCCTTAAACTTTGTGGCGACAGAAGAATTGTTTATTTATGTGAATCAATCCTATGCCCCTTCCCAAGACAAGGAAGTTGGAATGTTCTGTGAGTGTTTTAGCAGTGATGGTAAACTGTTCTCACATTATGGCCAATTTCAGGATTGCAGAAGATCTAAAAAAGAAATAAAAATAAATAAAAACTTAAAAATATCATCATAAAGGAAACAGCAGCTGTGATACATTTTTATGGCTTTTGGCAAGATATTTAAGGATATGTTTACTCAGCATGTGATTATTATGATTACTGTTTATGTATAAGGAAACATCCATAGACACAGAGTGAACTCACAAAAATATAACTTGAATTAATACATAAATAATTATAAAAGATAGAGTATTTTTCTGCAAGTATCCATGAGCCAGATCTGCCTCCATGATACTGAAAGAAACTGTATAAAGTTTCTTTCCCTAGATCACAAAATGCCTGAAAATGTTTACCTGAGGAATTAGCCAAGCACTGAATTTTAACTGCAAAATTTCACTTAATAAGGCATTTTTTTGTCTTAGTCACAGAAGTTAAATATATTAGGGATGTGGGGTATGCCTTTTTTTTTATTAAATTATATAGTTTTTGAGGATATATAGTTGACAAAAAATGTTACATTAAAAAATAACAGAAGTTCCCACACCCCACCCTGCGATTTCTTCCACATCAGCAACCTCTTTCATCATTGTGGCATATTCATTGCTTTTGTGAATACATTTTGGAGCACTGCAGCACCCTATGGACTATAGTTTACATTGCGGTTTACATTCTTCCCCAGCACATTCAGTGGGTTATTTGACAGCATATACAATGTCCAGCATCTGTCCCTGGAATATCATTTAGGACAACTCTAAATCCCAAAAATGCCCCCACATCTCATCTCTTTTTCCCTCTGCTGCCCTCAGCAACCATTCTGGCCACTTTCTCCAGATCAATGCTACAATTTTTTCCATTACTAGTCACAATAGTTCTACTAGTAAGTTCATTCTAACCCATGTTTAATTTCTCCATCCTGTGGACCATGGGTTGGTGATGACCAATCCACCTCTATATTGAGAGGGGGCTTATATCCTACATGGTTGATGGATGTGATTCTCCTGCTTTTGGAGTTGTAGGCACTCTCAGTTCACTGGTTTTGGTGGTTGACCATTTTCACCTCCCTGTTAGGCTATCTGTGCAAGTCCAACAAACTGGAGAATAGGAGCTACAACTCTGCTGAGGCTCAGGGCCCAGCTGGCACATGGCCAGTCCAGAAATTCAAGTCTCTTGAGTATATACGAACCTCAGCAGCAGACACAGGTTCAATAAAAGTGACAGAAGAGACTTGTAGAAAGGTCACATCTGATTCCAACACCATCACTTTCAGGAACACAAATTCCAAAGCAGGGCCCACTGGACAAGGCACTGAACTCTAGAGCCAAATGCCATGATCAGAGAACCTCTGTCTCCATAGCCTCAGAACACCAGTACCTGGGTTGTATCTACTTTGGCTGTCTTTGGAATCCTGGTGAGTTAAGCATAAGCATGAATCCTCTGATGACCTCTTAAATCTTTTTTGAAGACTCTTAGCCATATAAACTCATTTGTCTTTACCATTTCCCCCTTTTATCCAAGGTCTTTTTCTCATTGCATCACCAGCTAATATTGGTAGTAATCCCTCAGCATCAGAAAGGCTCATCCCTGAGAGTCATGTCCCACAGTGGGGGGGTGGGGGAGGTAATGTGTGTACATACTGATTTTGGCTTAGAGAGTGGCTGCATTTGAGCAACATGGAGGCTCTCTGGAGGTGACTCTCAGGCACCCTGCAGCTCTATACCTAGTTCAAATTTCAGACCCACAGACTCATAAGCATAGTCATCAGTTTCAAGGGTATGCCTTTTAAAATATTTATTTCTACAGTTAACTAATATCCTTTTGTAAAACATTGACCCCTGGTTGTATTTCTTAAATTGACCAGAAGAGGGAAGCCTAGCTGGCAGGAAACTAAGCAGTTTGGTTTAACTTCTTTGGCAGGTGACAATGGCGTAAAAGCTGTTCTTACTAATTTCTTGCAAGCATCAAGCCAAGAAAGCAACCATTTTTACAAGCTGGAAGACAGAGTTAGACAACACGCATAGTTTAAAATGAATTATTTCACTGGGAAACAAGGAATTTTACAAATTTTAGAAAATTGCATAGTGTCTTTTCATTCCTATCATTTATTGTTTCCCGATTCCCAGTGGTATAGCTGCAGTATTTATCTCTTATTTATGAAATTTCGGGTAGCTGATGGATATTCTTGGCAATATCATTGTGTTTTTCATCTGTATTTTCCTACTTGAAAGCCTTCAGAGAGACATTGAATAAATGTTTTAAGTATTATGTGTATTTCTTGCAATGACTAAAATCTTACTATTTTATTATGCTATTTAGATAGGTAATTGCTTGAAGTTAGACTTTATTTCCATTCATTCCATATTCTTTATAAGGCATCATTCTTACTAAAAAAAGCATTCCAAATTGTTTGCAGACTACTCATGAACAGAAAATGAGATAATACATAGTTGTTGTAAGGTCCTAATTTTGTGGGAATTTCACAGACTTACAACAAAAGCATAGGTTGTGGAACTTACATTACACATATGCTTAAAAAATGTGTTTCCGCTACTGTGACTCTCAATTGAACAAATTCCCATATCATGCATCTCCTCAGTATATACAAATTGTTCACCCCTCAAGTTCTTATTTGGCTCAAACTTATTTGGAGAGGAGGTAAAGTGATCTCATATTAGACAAGGTGACCTAAGGCATCATGAGAATTCATCGGAGAGATGTAACCTCAAGGATATGAGCCAGTACCTGCAGGATGACCACCAGGTGCTGCCTGGCTCACTGTGTCCTTGCTGATGAGGGGGAGGAGGCATAAGACTGGCACCTCCATGGAGCCTCAGGGATGGCTTCCTCCATGGCCATGTCCCCCCACTACAGGACTCCAGAAATGGAGACAAAGGTTAAGGTGATGCTGCATCACAGCACTAGGTTGAGGGGGGATTTTGGGTGCCATGGAGGGACTTCTTCTTCAACACAGAGATCTTCTTCTTGTCTCCATCAGACCTTCATCAGCACACTCAGCAGAGATCTCCGTTCTGCCCCAAGAAGTTCTCACAGTTGTAGCAGGTGTCCATTTTAGAGCAGAGCATGAGGTTTTATTGACTAGGATATAAGTCAACAGGTAGCTTTAGAATCTGAACCAGAAGCTGTAGACGAGCATGGAGGAGGAATGAGGGGAGAAGAGGATCTCCAGCCTGTGTGATATGCAGCGTGGTTGGGAGGAATATGATTGTTGCCTTAAGATTCCAAGACTTTCAGGCAACCCCTCCCTGATAATCCATTAATGGCTGATCCTCAATAAGTGGGCCTGCTCTGGGAATGCAGTGGGAGCTCAAAGTTTCAGACCCAGCTGTACATCCAGTTTAGCTCCTTGTTAATTTCTCTGTGAAAGGAAGGGAAACAGGTTGGGATTACCATTCACAGGGCAGCTTTCATTGGCCCTGACACAGAGCTGTTTGGAGTACCGATCTCCAGCTTCCTGAGACCAGCAATATAGGAGGAAATGAATAAGTGAGTTATCATATGAGCCATATGTGTGTTACTAAGAGAGAAGTCTGGACAACAAGTACAGTTCTTCAGAGTGAAGTGGAGAGAGAAAGCACTGCATTGTTTCCAGGACTGGAATGTCATTCCATGCTCTCAACCTCAGAAATTCTGACTGACTGTCACTGAAAGCTCTGGATGAAAATACATCAGGGCCATTAGAGAGCCTCTGAAGCAGGGAGGGAGCTCAAGTGCCCTGTGAGGAAAGGGCATGCAAATGAGGTGTCTCCCTCTGGTCCTGAATACCAGCCCAGGCCAACACCCTGCAGCTCTGAGAGAGGAGCCCGCTCACTGTGTCTGAACTCTCCCTATTCTGGGCCCAGGTCTGAGAAGAGGAGACACCATGAAGTGTGTTCTCTTCTGGGCTTTCCTATTGTCAATGTTTCAAGGTAATATTACCTAGAAACTTGTTTTGTGCAGCGTAAATATGTGGGCATACATTTGTATTTGTGTGTGTGTGTGTATGTGTGTGACTATGTATGACTCAACTTCTAATGTTTGTTTGCAGGTGTCCTGTGTGAAGTTCAGCTGGTGGAGTCTGGGGGTGACTTGCGACAGCCAGGAGGGTCTCTGCGCCTCTCCTGTTCAGCCTCGGGATTCAACTTTCCTAGCTATTACATGTACTGGGTTCGCCAGGCTCCAGGGAAGGGGCTGGAGTGGGTCTCATACATTAGTGGTGATGGCAGTAGCACAAGCTACGCAGACTCTGTGAAGGGCCGATTCACCATCTCCAGGGACAACAACAAGAACCAGCTGTATCTGCAAATGAACGGCCTTAAAACTGAGGACACGGCCCTTTATTACTGTACTAGTGACACAGTGAGGGGAAGGCAAGGCTAACCCAGACAAAAACCTCTTCTGTGGGGAGGCCCTGAGGGATGCTCAGGAGTCACTGAGCACAAGGAGCAGCTGTAGGAGCAGGTGCCGGGAGGTGGTTAAAGACTGATTTCCTGACAGCGTCTGGGGCTTCCTCTCCAGCTAACTGCTTCCACAGTGATCATGTCTAAATTGTTGTTCCTGTGTCTATCATTAATCTAGTACATTAGAATAGTTTTGATGCAACAGGAGGAAGCACAATGACATGCAAAACAGTGAACTCTCCCTTTTGAAAGCAGCAATGACTGCCAATGTTTGCCTGATTCAGAATTCTTAGTAGCTCACGGTAACCTGTTGAGTCTTTCACAATGAGACTGAAATCAGAATCTGTAGTAATATTTCTCATTAGGAAAATCTCTGTGCTTCATGTGAGAACCAAGGAAATGGCAGTACCAGGGTCTAGATTGTACTGGATTTCAACTTGTACTACTACTCACACCAAAGTGCTCATATCATTCTCAAAATTCATCTCATTGTCTATTTGTCTAGTGATCCATTTTATTTTCCCTGAGTCTTACTTTTCACCTTTCCCTTTTCTTTGTATTCACTGTCAATAAATAACGTGTTTCCTGTGGCCTAATTCCCAAGGCTCAGTCATATTACATTGTACTTCTGTGACAATGACCAATCTGAAATCTGAGGACAAGACCTCATTTGAAAGTGAAGTGAGTTGAAGTCAGTGTGAGCTCAGACACAAACCTCTCCTGTAGGACAGAAGGAGGGGCTGGGCTTCATGGTGAACTCAGGACCAGGGGTCCCTCAGCGCCCAACTCAGGAGCAGGAGCAGGTGGTCTAGGTTTGCTCTTAGAATCTGGTGTTTCCTGTTATTGTCCAGAAATACCTTGCCTCACAAATCTGCTTTTGTTCTTCCTTGACAATTCCCTAAACTCTCTCATCTTTGAATGGTTAATGTACAATGAGAAATCAAAACATTTAAAAAATAATTATATGTTTTTTTTTTATTTTTAAAAGACCTTTAGGTTACATAAATGTTACATCAAAATATATCAGATTTCCATCTACCACACCCCATTCCCTCCCACAATTTGTCCCATTAACATCTGTCATTAATTTGGTACCTTTGTTACAATTGATCAACACATATTGAAGCATTGCTACTTATCATGGACTATAATTTACATTATAGTTTATACTTTGCATCCCACAATTTATAGGTTTTGACAAAATGTATAATGCTTGGCACCCATCATTGTATTATCATGCAGAATGTCAACTCTTTTATTAACCATTCAAAGTTCACACTGCTGTTATATTAATCTATCATTATTATTGCTAACAGGAAAAGCAAGTGTCTTTAATCCAAACTCTAGTGCTATGCAAGACTTTTTTATTTTCTCCACTGAATCAGTTATTCCTTAATAAAAGACTTATATTCCCAGAGTATTCAATGTCTGATATTAATATAGGGGTGTCTTTTGTCTATTTATCAGTCCTGCATGGAGCTGAAACACAATCTTAATGGTCTCCATCCTGCAGTTCTCTTTGGAGCCTATAGTTGTGTTTCTCAGTGAGTCTCTCCACCACCCCTTCCTTACCAACATCAGGAAGGGAACCATCCTCAGCGACTCTTTATTTTTTTTTTGTCTTTAATTAATTTTTAATGTTACATTAAAAAAATATGAGGAACCCATATAACTCAACCCACCTCATTGCACTCCTCCCCCCATAACAACCTCCTCCATCATCATGAGACATTCATTGCCCTTGGTAAATACATCTCTGAGCACCACTGCACCTCATGGTCAAAGGTCCATCATAGCCCACACTCTCCCACGGTCCACCCAGTGGGCCATGAGAGGACATGTCTGGTAACTGTGCCTGTAGCATCACCCAGGACAACTCCAACCCCTGAAAATGCCCCCACATCACATCTCTTCCTCCCACTCCCTACCCCCAGCAGCCACCATGGCCACTTTCTCCACACCAATGCCACATTTTCTTTGATTACTAATCACAATAGTTCATGAATAGAATATCAGTAAGTCCACTCTAATCCATACTCTATTCCTCCATCCTGTGGACCTTAGAATGGTTGTGTCCATTCAACACCTATATCAAGAGGGGGCTTAGAATCCACAGGGATGCTGGATGCAATTCTCCTGCTTTCAGTCGTAGGCACTCTCGCCTTGCTGGTGTGGCGGTTGACCTTCTTCAACTCCATGTTAGCTGAGTGGGGTAAGTCCAATAAACCAGAGTGCAGGGGATACAAGTCTGTTGAGGCTCAGGGTCTGGCTATCACATGGTCAGTCCAGGGATTCAGGTCCCCTGGGTATATATTAAAAACCAGCACCAACTACAGATCCAGTAAAAGTAACAGGAGAGGCTTGTGGACAAAGATCACATCTGAGTACAGCTCCATCAGACAGAAACACAAACTCCAAAGTAGGGCCAACTGACATGGCACTGAATTCCATCTGCCATGACCATAGAACCTGTGGGTCTCTGTAGCCCTCAGAAGAACCAATACCTGGGGTTGTATCTACTTTATCAGTCTCTAGGACTCTGCTCAGGTGTGCATGAGGGCAACCCCACTGATAACCTCCCAGCTGTTTTTGGAGACTCATAGCCATATAAACTCATTTGTCCTTTCCATTTCCCCCTTGATTAAGGTAAAAAAGCATTTTTAACTTCTGATATTATATGTAGATTGAGATATTTGGCTGATCCGTGTTGACCCTTTTATTCAAGGTCATTTTCTAGATACATCATCAGCTGGTACTTGGTAGTAGTCCCTTGGTGCCAGGGAGGCTCATCCCTGGGAGTCATGTCCCACACTGGGGGAAAGGGAACACACTTACATCCTGATTTTCGCTTTGAGTCTGGCCACATTTAAGCAACACGGAGGCTCTCAGGAGGTAACTCTTAGGCCCCCTGCAGCTCTAGGCCTTGTTCTTATTTCAGGTGAACAGGCTCACAAGCATAGTCATTAGTATCAAGGGCTCATTGTTGGACCTCCCTTCTTTTTTGGTCCTTGCCTCAGTGACTCTTTGATGGCCCTCATTCTGCCTTCCAGGAGGCATTGACTCGCTTTAGTATACCTCCTCTGCATTGGTGAACCAGTGACTTCTTTTCATCCTCTCTGCTGTTAACCCAGTTCTGCCCTTGAACCCCACTCTGCAGAATACCCATCCATCTGCAAACCCCATGCCCTCCAGCACCTTTTCTAAGGTGCTACAGATGTGCCTGGCCCAACCAATTTGTCCCTCCTCGATGTACAGCAGAGAGGATCTGTGCTGCCCCTGCTGCTCCTGTGCACACGCTTTGGGGCATCCGGTGCTGACAATGGAGTCCAAACTCCAAGGTTCTTGCCCACCCTGAAAACAGCCCCCCAGCAAGTCACAGGTGTGAATGAACCTAGGCATCTTAGATTAATGCCAGTCAATATTGCTGTGAATTTCTGCAACATTGGGATTGCTGAAACTAATAATTTCTACATTTTATACTGAAATACATCACCATTCTGTATGTAAAATAAACTTATCAACCCAAAGCTCATATCAATATCACAAAAAGAAAATAAATTCCTGCATGTAAATACTTACAAAATTAAATATTTGCCTCATTATTTATGACATTTATGAACGTCATGCAGAGTAAAATGTATAACATTGGCATAAGTAAGAAAATAAATGAACAGGAAGCCAGAAAATGAATACCATTTTGCAATCATAATTATATTGAGGATGAAAAGCATTTATATTCAGTCACTCATAAGAATATATATAAATATGCTTGATAATTTGGATTGGTATAAACAGGCATGCATATAAAAGAAAATGATTTTTAACCAGTACCACATACTAGAAATACAAGTAAATACAAATGAAAAAATATTCAGAATAATATTCACAGAAAGTGTGTGTCATGCATGTTAGTATTACATAGCTTTTCATATGAGAATATATGTGTCTTTGGGGGCATGTGTGTGTTGGTATGTGGTTTTGGTATTTGAGCATATAGTATAAACAATGACAACATAAAATCTAAAATTTGAGAAGCTAAAAATAATAGGAATTTCATTTAGATATTTTAAATGATAATGTAATGCCTAAGGTGGATGAAGTGTACTATCTAAATAAAGGAAATGTATTTGTTTTTCTTTTCTTCTCATCAAATGTATTCTCACAACACATACATTCAATAAAAGGACTTGTATTCAGAATAGGCATTATTTAAAAGCCAACAAATCAATAGGAAAAAGAATTTAACAAAAAATGGGCAGAATCTTAAAGAGGTACTTCATGAGAGGATACTCAAAAACTAATAAGCATATGAAAAATGCACAGACTTTGTAAGCATCAGTGAAAAGAAAACTAAAACCACATTGAGTTACCACCATATGCCCACACAAGTGAATTAATTTGGAAATGACTGACACTTGTAAGTACTGGTCAGTATATGGAGCAACTGGAACTTTAAAAAAGTGTTCGAGAGTAACTGGCAAAGCTGAACCTGGGGTGAATTCAAATTTATGTACTAGAAATATTTGGAGAAGTATTATTAATAATAGCTCCCAAACTGAAAATGAACCAAAATCCATTGGATAAATAAACAATGCTTATTCACACAATGGAATTCCATTCAGACATGAGAATGAATCATGTACAAATACATGCAACAAAAATCTTACAAACACATTGTTGAGCAAAAGAAACCAGATACAAAGGATACATATGGTTTATATCACATTCATATAATGTTCCAAGCAGACAAGACTAGTCAAAGCTATTGCATAATGGTTATTCTTGGGTAGGTGATAACTGGAAGAGAGTATGACAGGGATTTCTGAGATCTGGTAATATTTTTTTCTTGATCTGAGTTCTGACTGCATGTTCCATTTGTGAACATTCATTGATTTCTTTGCATTATACTTCCATGAAGTTTGTGAACCAAATTCTTGAAACTTCAGTGGTCAACTACAGATGTGGTGTCATCCTTCTCTGATGCCGATGGACCGAATCACAGGTAGTTTGGTACCCTGGAGCTGGCCTCTACTCTGAAGACCTAGAGACCATTTTAGTGACTCGTTAACGATAACCCAAGCATACAAAGCCTGAGCCAGACAACAAAATGTCAGTTCATTAGCAAGGCAAAATTATAGAAAGTTTAATGACTAGAATATTCACATTGGCATTTTTTGCCTGGTTACTGACTTACACAAGAAACCAAATCTTTATCAGAATGGTACTTGAATACCTATCAAAATCATAATGGCAATAAGCCAATTCAGGCTGAAGAGGAAATCCCTAGATGAGCTTAAGGGATTGGAAATACAAGACATGGGCTGGCATACATTTTCTGCTTTTCTAGTGCACGCAAGTTTGCACTCTAGCTTGAAGCCAATTGTACTATGTACATCTCTGCTCTGATTCTCTATGAACAGTATTGCCACCTGAATTTGGACAGCAATCTTATCTCTTTATTCTCAAATAGCTGTAGGGGAAAAATTCATTGTAGTGATAATCTAGCTTTCAGAGTTATTAAATGATTAATTAACATAAGTCCAAGTCTCTAATCAGTGTCTTATTTTGCAGAAGGAAATTTTATTTGGGAACTAATCTGCTCCAGAATTGCTTGGTAGCATCGTGCCGTCCATTAATACTGGCTGACTGTACCCTTTGTAGATAATGACAGCTCTCCCTAGGATGCAACTGGAAGAATAGCCAGTTTCTCTCCCTGAACAGTCTGGCCACAGAGTACCCTTCTATTAGTACGGTCTGGGCCCAAAGAATTCAATTTCAGTTTTCTTATCCAGTCATGACCCCAGGTCTTTTCTCCCAATCTTAGTCTGAGTCATTTCCACAAATGACTAAAGTCGATCCTCATTTCTAATTTCCTCCTTGGAGGATAAACTGAATGGAAATTCTGGGAATGGCCTACTATCATTACCACTAAATGACTGGAATACTGAGCTAGTAAGAGGCATTCTTCCTGGCCCAAAAAAAGTAAATGTATTTCATGTTAAAAGTCTCAGGGAGAACAAAATGTCACTGTATTGTTAATGAAATAACAGTACAAGTTCGCTAAAGACATAATGCATTCAAGCCTCCTATTGGTAAAGGAAATGCTAACTAAATACTGCATCTCACATATCATGTAAGATAAATCAAATAAATTACAATGTACCTCCATTTCCAGAGTATATTCTTAGGAATTTGACTCAGATTGTTGATATAAACAAATACATTTTCACTTAATCAGGTAAGTATGTAATATATTCGGTTTTCTTTTTCTTTTCTTTTTTTAAAAATTGTTACATTTAAAACATTTGAGTTTCCTATATACACCCCGCCTCCCTCACCGCACTCCTCCCACATCAGCAACCTCTTTGATCATTGTGGGACATTCATTGCATTTGGTGAATACATTTTGGAGCACTGCTGTACCATATGGGTAATGGTTTACATTGTAGTTTACATTCTCCCCCAGTCCACACAGTGGGCCATGGCAGGAATACAATGTCCAGCATCTTTCCCTGCAGTACCACCTGGGACAACTCCAAGTCCTGAAAATGCTCCTACTTCATATCTCTTTTTCCCTCTTCCTATCCTCAGCAGCTACTCTGGCCTCTTTCTCAACAACAATGCTACAATTTCTTCCATTACTAATCACAATAGTTCCATATTAGAATATCAGTAAGTCCACTCTAGTTCATACATTACTTCTCCATCCTATGGACCCTGGGATGGTTATGTCCACTCCACGTCTATATTGAGAGGGGACTTAGATTCCACATAGATGATGGATCCAATTCTCCTGCTTGCAGTTGTGGGCACTCTGCTCCCTGGTGTAGTGGTTGACCTTCTTCACATGCCTGTTAACTGACCAGGGTAAGCCCAATAAACCAGAGGGTAGGAGTTGCAACTCTCCTGAAGCTCAGGGCCTGGCTGTCACATGGGCAATCCAGAGATTCAAGTCTCCTGAGTATACATCACCCTTAGCACCAACCACAGGTCTGGTAAAAGTAACTGATGAGACATATGTAAAAAAGGTCACATTTGTGTCCAACTTCATCATACTCAGGAACACAAACTCCAAAGTAGGGCCAACTGACATAGTACTGAACTCTAGAGCCATCTCTCGTGACCATAGAACCTGTTGGTCTCTGTAGCTCTCTGCAGAACCAGTACCTGGGCTTGTATCTACTTTGGCTGTCTCTGGGACCCTGCTGAGGCTTGCGTAAGTTTGACCCCTCTGATGACCTCCCGACTCTTTTTTGGAGAACCGTAGCCATATAAACTCATTTGTCCTTTCCATTTCCCCCTTTTAGTCAAGGTTAAAAAGCAGTTTTTAACAACTGAGATGACGTAGAAGCTGAGATATTTTGCTGGTCTGAGTTGACCCTTTTTGTTCAGGGTTTTTTTGTAGTTACATCATCAGCTGGTGCTTGGTAGTAATCCCTCGGTGCCAGGGAGGTTCATCCCCGGAGTCAGGTCCCATGCTAGCATGAAGGTAATGCATTTACATACTGAATTTGGTTTAGAGAGTGGCCAGATAGAAGTTGGGTGTATGCTATGTATTGAAGGTCAGGACATGAGATGCTGAGAAGGAATATTTATTAACTGCTGGTCAATCTCAGTGGACTCCTGTCCTAATAAAACCTGAGCCCCAAATAGGATTTTTCGATCCTTTTATACAGAATATGTAGGAGTGGGGAGTCCAACGGTGCTTATATGGAAAAGAACCTTTTCCATTATTTTCTTAGAGTTTCAAGTTTTTTATCTGAGTAACAGATAGGTATTGCATTAACACAAATCCCCCACATTCAAGATACACTTGAATTAACATTTATGCTCCAGGTAAGCTTGAATTATCACAAATAGTTTGCATCCTCCCTAATATACAAAGCCTATAGAGCTTATACCTCTCAATTGGCTTTCTGGGAACTAAGCATACTTGGATATAGAATAAGTTTGAATTTATGCACAGGCCACATTACTTCCCCCTTTTAATGGCAGCTTAAGGTTATTAAGTTTCAGCATCACTATTGTCAGAGCCTCTCTGGACTGAATGGTGTGTATATAGAACCATGAGTTGGGCAGCTGTCTGCATTTTTACTATACCATTTATTAGTGTGCATACCCTATTTATGATGAAAGGGAGGAGGCAAGGAAATATGGTGCATCCTTCTATGAGGAAGGCAATTATTCCCTCTAGAAGCATGAAATTGTTTGCTCTTGATTGCCAGTTTTCATAGGGATTACTTAAATGCAAACCATACCATGTCTGCATTAGAACAAGAGCAATTTTTACTATTTTGCTTGTAATTTCATCAATAACTTCTTCAGTGCTGTGTAGTTCAAGGCAGCAATTAGAGAGATTGAATTTTCTGCAAACTCCCCCTTCAGCTGCCAGGAGATAGTCTACAACAATACCGTTTTGATAGATAGCATTTCTGAATTTAGTTTGCTGTTGAGCTAGTATGTTGAAAGCATGGGCAGTTTCACTAGTTATTAATTCCACCATGGCTTGTAAGTGGATAATTTGGTTTAGCATACAGACTGGGGTTTGATAATCCCACGTGCCATCCTCTGCCCAAGTTGCTGGCCCATAGTTCTGGATTTTATGCTCAGGGGACCATTCGTCACCTCCTCAGGTAATGACAGCACTTTTTTCTCTTATGTTCTGATATAATGCTTGGCTTAGCGCTTTCCTTCTGCTAAGGGAATGAGGAAGATGGAGTGGTATTGTAACTGGGATTAAAATAGAATTCAACTCTTTAGCTATGTGTAAACCAATCAACTTCTGGAGTGTGATTGGAGCATAGCTTGTTGTTCCATCCTTAACCTTCGGATGTGCATGGGCCACTCAACTTCCCTGGTGTGACTGGAGCAGGGCTCAGTGTTCCTTCCTCAATCTTTGGCCATGCATGGACCAGTCAGCTTCCAGGGTGTAACTGTAGCAGGGCTTTGTGGTTTGTTCTTTCACAAGATGAGTTTGTTTGAGTTTTGGGTATCTGGAATACAGGTCCAGGACTCTGGGGCATCTCACTTGACCTGGCTATGGTGTATCCATAAGGTGATTTCAGATACTTTAACTGCACTGGGGGTGGATAACATGACAAGATAAGGTCCTCTTCATCGAGAGGTTAGTGGAGCTGATTTCCATTCTTTCACCCAGACCGCAGTTCCCAGCTTGTGTGGGTTTGTGGAGCTGCTTAAGCTAATGGGGGCACTTTCTTGAACCCAGTGAGGCAGATTTTGGATTGTTTTTTCCTAAGCTGATCACTTGTTGAGCTATCGATAAGTTTCCTCTTTCTCTGAGATCCCCTTCTATATTTCAGATTAAAGTGTGGCCTCCCAAAAAGGATTTCATAAGGGGTAGGCTGAGCTTTCAGCTTGAGCTGGCTCAAACTTGGAGGACGGCTCTAGGGAGTACTTGCATCCATGTTAGCCCAGTTTCTTGGCATATCTTGATACTGTAAATTTTTATTGTATGATTCATTCTCTCTACCGTTCCTGAGCTTTGAGAACTGTAAGTGGTGTGCAGTTTCCATTGGATGCACAGTGCTTTGGCAATTTTTGAGTGATTTCAGAGATGAAGGCAGCTCATTGTTGGAGTCAATTGAGAGGGATGGCCAATATTGAGGAATGATTTCCCTGAGGAAATCTCTGGCTACTTCTTCAACTTTTTCGGTCCTAGTGGGAAAGACTTCCACTCAACTGGAAAAG
Source organism: Dasypus novemcinctus (assembly GCF_030445035.2). Taxonomy (NCBI): domain Eukaryota; kingdom Metazoa; phylum Chordata; class Mammalia; order Cingulata; family Dasypodidae; genus Dasypus; species Dasypus novemcinctus. The sequence continues at coordinate 54,540,310 of NC_080691.1, read as the reverse complement.
GTGCAAATGAGGACTAGGAGGTATTTGTAGCTTACAGATCATGGCATTTCAGTGAAATCAATTACGAGATCTTCATGAGGCATATTGCTGATTCTTTGGACTCCTGGGGCTCTCATGGGTCCCGGGGAGGGTTTATTCTTTGCATATGCCTGCACTGCTGGCATATGGCATGAGTGATAGTGGCTAGACTTGGGATGTAGAAAAATCTTTCTAATACTTTGTTAAGATGGCTTTTTCCCAAGTGTGTGTTTTCATGGTAGTCCTGAACTATGGTTGTGGTTAATATATGAGGCACGATTATTCTGTGATCAGGCAATGTCCACTACCCATTTGCTCCTTGTGTCCCATTCTCAGAGAGTATCCACTCTCTCTTGGCTTGAGTATATGGTTTCTGGTGCTTTAGAGGCTGCAGAATTAGAGCACGCCGTGTATACTGGAGTTTCTGATAATTAAGAGGTTGATGAACGAAGGCCGTGGCCATGTTTTCAGATAGAGACCTTTCCTGTGCCACTCTTTATGCTTCAGCATCCGCACTCCAATTTATTTGAGTGATGGGGCTATGGCTTGTCTGGTGTCCTTTATAGTGCATCACAGTCACTTTGATGGGCTCCAAAACTGCTTCTGGTAGCTCCAGAATCTGTGTGCCACATTTAGTGCACTTTCTTCCTGAGTTAATGAGTCCTTTTTGTTTGTATAAGGCTCCATGTGCATACAGGGTAAGGAAGACATATTTGGAGTCTGTGTAGATGTTAACCTTGGCCCCAGATGCAAGTTGTAGGGCTTGGGTGAGGGCAATAAGTTTGGCTTTTTGTGCTGAGGTGTTATCGGGGAGGTGGTGGAGCACCACAGTGATTTTGAAAGTTACAAATTATATCCCACTCACCAGAACTGACCTGAGCAAAGCTACTCCCATCCATGATTAACTCCATGTTGGGATTTGGTAGTCCTGGTATTGTAGGTCCAGCCAGCTGGAATATACTTCTTGCAGTGTTTCCAGGCATTTGTGGGTTAGAATCCCTGACTCAAAGGGTAGCATAGTAGCAGCATTCAGGGTTATTTACAAGTTCCAGTCAGACAGATGGATTTTCACAAAATAGGGTTTAATATTTAACCAGTCAACTGTTAGTAAGCCAAAGTGTTCCTATCTATTCTAAGATTGTGAATACTGCATGCAGAACTGAAACAATTATAGGTTGCCCAAGAGGTAATTTTATGCTTCTAGTGTTAGCATTGCTGCAGCTGCTATAGCTTGCAGGCATGATGGCCATCCCTGGGTTACAGTGACCAGTTGTTTGGATAGATATGCCACAGTTCTTTGCCAGGATCCCAGGTATTGTGTGATATTCCTATTGCAATGCCTTGGCAATTGTGAATATATAGGTAGAATGGGTTACTGGATCTGGACACTTGAGGCTCTGTGCTTCCATCAGATTCTGCTCGAGAGCAATGAAAATGTCTTTCTGTGGGTTTTCCAAGAGCAGGGGATCATGATGTTCCCCCTTTGTGGCTTCATATAAAGGGTACGGGAGGAACCCAAAATTAGAGCTCCAAATGTGGCAGAATCCAGTCGCTCTGAGGAATTCTCACAGCTTCCAGTGGGCTCAGGGAGCCTACAGGCTGCTTGCTTTCTTTCAAGTCCCAATTCATGGAGCTCCTGTGCTATTTTATAACCTAGGTATTTGACCTGAGGTAAGCAGACTTGGGCTTTTTTCTTGGACACCAGATATCCCTTTTATTGCAGATGTTTTAAGAGAGCATGGGTTCTGCTAGCACAATCTTGGTAGATGGGAATTCTGAGGATGAGCTCATCTACATACTGGAGGAGAAAACACTTATGGCTTTCTGGTTTAAAGGATTTGAGATCACTGGCCAGGGCTTGCCCAAAAATAGTGGGCATATTTTTGAATCTCTGAGGGTGCAGTGTCCAGAGTAGCTGCTGCTTTTCACTGGATCTCAGATCATCCTATGAAAAGGCAAAAATCGCTTAATTCCGGGTGCTATCCAAATGCAGAAGAAGGCATCTTTAATATCCTGGCATTAAAAATAGACTGTCAATGAGGGCATCAAGCTGAAGAGTGTAAGGTTTGGGGACTGCTGTTTGTAGGGTTATTATAGCTGAGTTTACTGCTTGCAAGTCCTGGACCTGGCGGTAATCCCCATCACCCTTTTTAACTGTGAAGATTGAGATATTCTATGGAGACTGGCATAGCTATTGTATGCCTTCATTCAGCAATTTCTGAATATGTAGCTGGGTTTTTTTTTTTTTTTTTTTTTCCTGTGCTTCGTGAGGAACAGGATATTGCTTTATGGTCATTGGGCTGGCTGTGGGGTTTATTTCAACAATAATTGGAGGAATGTCATGTGCCATCCCCATTAGGTTGTCCTCTGCCCGTATTTTGGGTACATCTTCAAAGGGGGACAGTGTGGCTGTAGATTGGCTGGCTTTGCTGTAGCAGAACAGTCCCCATTTGTCCTACAGAGGGAGGGCTAGCACTATTTTTGGAGGGTTTAGTGGTCCTAGTGTTAATGTGGTTTGCCCTGAGGTGCTAAAGATAATTTGAGCCAGTAGTTTAGACAGCAGTTCCTGATCCAGGAGGGGTACTGTGCATTCAGAGAGGTACAGGAACTCATGAGTGGCTTTCTTTACCCCCAATGTTACAGGTTCTAGCTTGGAGAAATGACTGCTGGGTGCTATTACCAGTTGTCCCTATGATAGTGGCTTGTGTTTTTGACAATGGCCTGACCCAATTGGTTATTACAGAGGGCTGAGCTCCAGTGTTGAGCATCATATGTAAGGTGAAGCCCCAGTTTGGACTTCAACCATAGGCTTCTTGGGGCTGAGTGAATAGGAGCCTGGTCTGTCCTAATAATCTCAATCAGAGTCCTCTATTCCTGCAAGTCCGATGAGCTGATTTGCAGGTTTTCCGTCTGAATTTTTGCAAACCCATTGTTTAGTATGTGATGGTCTGCTTGCTCTCCTGGCTTATGCTTTGGCCACTTTCTTGGGGGCCACGGGTCCAGTGGTCTGTTGGGACACTCCAGCTTCCAGTGCTCCCCCTCCTTTTAGAATATGCACTGTTTTCACCCTAGGGATGGGACTCCCTCCATGGGGCATCAGGTTCCCAGTTTATTTTCTTTGATAAAGGGTTGCTTCTTTCCACTATTGCTGCTGTGAGGAGGTCTGTTTTCTTTTCAATTTCTGGTTTTCCTCTCTCCTGGTTTCTATATTGCAGTTGAAGTAAACCTTGGTGGTTACATCCATGAGGTGGGAAATATTCAAACCAGTGAACCCATTTAACTTCTGTAGCTTTCTTTGAATGTCAGCCTGTGATTGGGTAACGAATGCTTGGCTTTTGGGAACGTCTGGGTTAAAGGATGTGTATAGACAAAATGCTTCACACAGTCTCTCATACAATTGAGCCAGACTTTAATTGAGAGTTTGTAGGACTTGGGAGGTTTTTGCCATGTTAACTGCTTTTCAGCTCCCAGCTCTGAACCCTTCAACTAAGACCCTATGGAAAGATTCTGGTTAGCTAAGCCCACTCATGTCATTGGGATCCTAATGAGAGTCCTCATCTGGGAACTGTGTGTTGGCATATTGGTCACCGTCCAGGGTTCCCACAGGTGGGTGTTCTTTAAGCCAGGTTAGAACTCCTTGTGGTGACTCGCATTCTCTCCTTGAAATTGCATAAGGTAATGAAGAGTTGTTTACAATCAGCCCGGGTAGGTTTGTGCATCTGTATGATAGACTGGAAGAGGTTCATCATAGCTTGAGGCTTCTCTGAGTATGGTAGGGTATGGCTTTTCCAATTAAAGAGGAAGTAGTGAAGGGCTGGTATCCAAATGTTCAGTTTCCTCCTTGTATCTGGCCATCTGCATCATAATAAACTGGAGTTTGGGCTTCTCAGAGAAGTACCTGTAAGGCAGCCCTTCCTCCTGCTCCACCTGTCTCCAGGGATCCCTTTGGTCTGAGTTGTTGTCTTTCAGGGACTCCTTCCTGATGATCTGCACTACACTGCCAGGGTCAAGCAGCTATGGGGGTGGCTGGGACATATTTCCCAGTGCAGATGGCAGCAAAAATACCGCCATGGCAGATGGCCCTTCTTTGGAGCCAGTGTTTCTGCGTGATGGAGCTGGACTCAGATGGGATCTCTTTGCACAAGACTTTCATGCTACTTTACTGGAATTGTAGTTGGTGTTGGGGTTTAAGATATATTTAGGGGATTTGAATCTCTGGACTGACAATATGATAGCCAGGCCCTGAGCCCCAACAGACTTCAGCTCCTACAATCTGATTTATTGGACTCACCTCACTCAGCTAAGATGGAGTTGAAGAAGGACAACCACCACACCATGGAGTCTAGAGGGCCTACAACTGAAAACAAGAGGATTGCATCCAGTATCCATGTGGAATCTGAGCCTCCTCTTGACATAGAGGTGCAACGGACATAACCAATCCAAGGTCCACATAGAAAAGGTGGCATTGGAGTGGGAAAAGAGGACATGGTGGCTGATGGGTATGGGGAATGGCAGGAAGAGATGAGAGCTGGAGGCGCGTTTGGGACTTAGAGTTGCCCTGGATGGTGCTTCCGGGGCAATCACCGGACATTGTAAATCCTCCCAGGACCTACTGGATGGAATGTGGGAGAGTATGGGCCATGATGTAGACCATTGACCATGGGGTGCAGAGATGCCCAGAGATGTACTTACCAGGTGCAATGGATGAGTCATGATGATGGGAGTGAGGGTTACTGGGGGGGAGTGGTGGGGTGGGGTTGGTAGGGTTGAATGAGACCTCATATTTTTTTAATGTAATATTTTTACAAAATCAGTAAAAAAAAAAAATACCTACAGGGATGTGCTTCCATGGGACTGCACTTCCCACATGGATGGCAGTAAAGACAGCTGCAGGGAGGGTGTGGATGCACTTCCCAGGGGGGTTGGTGATAGGGGAGCACTGGTCAGGGAAATTGGTTAATTCCTACTCCTCAGAACTGGCACGGGAGGAGCAATCGCAGAACGTGGCAGGAGGTCATTTTCATCTGGCCCTTCTAGAATGGGTGGGTCAGCACTGGATTTGTGGCTCACTTTTTCTGGACCCTTTGCATGGCACTTGTTTGGCCTGGATCCTGGGAAAGCACTTCTGTATCAGGAAAATCCTGTCTTCTTTAGTCAAACACTTCCCTAATTAGGGTGGACTTTGACTCACAGCATCCTGCCAGGCATCCATGTAGGGGAACTGGCCAGGGGGCCCTGGTTTTCCAATTACTATGTTGTGGACTTTTCGGATTATCTGGGGGTCAAAGGTCCCCTCCTGGGGACAGTCTGTGCCAAAAGTTAGCCATTCTAATTCACAAAGCATTCTAAGCTTTCCCGACTGGAACTTAATGCCATATATATCTCCATGGAATGCTCAGGGAAAGTTTTTCAGCATACAACCTATCGGGGTCCTATTTTGTGTTTTCATTTTTCCACCCTGTGTCATGCTGCACAACACTTACTCAGACTTTCACTTTGTCCACTTCTTGCTGTGTCCCTCATGGGAGCTTACATTTCCTCTTAGCCTTAGCTGGTTGGTATAAGCCCCACACACAGAAGAAGGTCCCTATGCCAGTAAGACCTCCAGACAGCCCTTGACCAGATGAGGTCACCACGGAACTGCAGATCAGGACTCTGCAGTTGCCCTGCACTGTGTTTTTCTGCATTTCACTCAGTCTCCACAATCACATGCACACAACCACCCTCTTCTCAGACCTATAGAAGATGGCTTCCTCCATTCTCCTCAGGAGTACTAAGGTCTTTTTGGGGAGTTTATCAGACTCCCCTCCTTGTTTTTCATAATTAGGATTTTCCTGTCCTGTGTACCCAGTGGGTCTTACCCATCTGGCATGCAGAGCTCCTTGCTTCATTAGGGTCTCTTTGAACCCTCCGGTGCCTCCCTTTTCTCCAGGCAGGCTCTGGCAGGGTCCACAACCTCTTTTTGGATTAAGGAGAGTCCAGGGGCTCCCAGGGCTGGGGTTCACCCAGGCTCTCCAAGCCTTCTTGGAGATGTTTAGGAGGGGCAATCAATTGTTGCTGCCTCTGGCCTTCTCACAGTACCCGAGATGAGCCCCCAGAGATGTTGTAACACAAAAAAGTAGGGTGTATGTAGTATTGAAGGCCAGGACATGAGAAGCTGAGAAGGAGGATTTATTAACAGCTGGCTAGGCTCAGCGGACTCCTGTCCTAAAAACAAACTGAGCCCTGAATACGATTTTTGGGTCCCTTTTATACAGAGGGTGTAGGAGTAGGGAGTCAAATGATCCTAATATGCAAAAGGCCCTTTTCTGTTACTTTCTTAGAGTTTCAAGTGTTTTATCTGAGTACCAGATAGATCTTGCATTAACACATATCCCCCACATTCCAAGTAAGCTTGAATTAACACATATCTTCCAGGTAAGCTTGAATTAGCACATACCCCCACATTCTAGGTAAACTTCAGTTAACACATATAGTTTGCATTGTCCCTGAATATCCAAAGCGTATAGAGCGTATACCTCTCAATTGGCTTTCTGGGAACTCGGCATACTTGGATACAGAATAAGTTTGAATTTATGCCCAGGCGATATTAAGATAGATAAAATTATAATTATGAATACAATATTACCAATCCCATAAATCTATTACATTTCATATCATGATTTCTATACTTGTGCTTAGTGTGTTTATTTTTTAACACTTTTATATTTGGAATAATTTTGGATTTACAGAAGTAAACAAAGAAGCTACTGAGAGTTCCTTTTAATTTTCTATGGTGTTACACTTATATAACACTGATACCTTTTCCACAAGGAAATTAATATTGGGATAGTTCATTTAATTAACTGCAGAGTATATTGGAAATTCACCCATTTATAATAAAGTTATCTTCTTATTCCAAGATCCAATCCAGGACAGCATGCTGAATCTTGAATTCACCCCCTTTAGTCTATTCTGATGAGGGAAAGTTCATGTCTTCTATTGTATTTCAGGGGAATGTTCTATAGATGGGAATGTGTCAATAGTTTGATAGTGGAATATCAGTGCATCCATATATGTACTTGATTTCTTCCATCTTTTCTGTCAGTCACAGTGCCTAGGGTGACAAAGTCTGTAACTATATTTGTGGCTTGTCCCTTGTTCTAGTTTTCCATCAGCTAGGATTTTTGTGTCTTTTGCAGAAATTACAAATTATCAGTATGCATCTTCCCTCTTTATCAGTAATAATTTTGCTTTTATTCAAGTTTACTTGTCTGAAATTCATATTTTACTTTCATTGCATATATTTATCCAATGCTCAATTTTTAAAATTCTATGTGTTTTTATTTCAAGTAACTTACTTTTGGGCAATTATAATGGTTTTGTGACTATTTTATTGAATATAACCATTATTGGTTTAACTGGTGTATTAGGATCATTCACATTTGTGGCCTTTGTTTTATAGGATGATTAAAATCTAACACATTGCATGGTATTTTTATGTGTGGTGGGTAGCATTGGGAGGGAGGAATTTTGAGAAGAAAGCTGCAGATTTCTGTACTACCTTAGTGTTTATCATTCAGTTTTACACAAATTGAAACATTTATTGATTTATACATATTAACTAAGTACAGCTTCTCATGTGACATTATAACTAAACTAATCTGTTAACTAGAGCAATTGATATATTAATATTTGTTTGGAAGGAGGAATAGAGAGACAGATGAAGAATAAAATGGCAAAGATTACTTGTAATTCATTTGCATTAACCCTGGCTTTCACTATATTCTTTAGTTCTGGAATGCACCAAAAGTGCACAGTGTTCTCATTAGAGGAAAGGTGATCATGAAAACTCACTTGGCATGACTATCTTCATCCTGCACTTGGATGAACAGTGGGGTACAGTGTGGAGCAACACAGGCACAGAAATGGGTTCTGTCATGAGGTATGACCTCTTGGAAACATTATACACACTTCTATGCTTCCACTTGTAGTTTTACTTCTGTAAGTGGAGGTAATATTGGCACCTACTGCACATGTTTTATGAGTATATGATTGCATGAAAAAAGAGGAGCAGTGCTATGTGTTTAGCCAAGCTCACTCGAATTAATAAGAAATTGCATTTTTCCAATGGCTATTATTCCCCAAGAGCATCATATTTGCTGTGATCACTGCCTACTCTGAAAATATCCCACTCCAGAGCTGCTATATAGTGGTAGGACAGGAAAATATAGGCCCCTCCTTCTTGTGGTAACAGCTGCCTCACCATGACCTAGCAGGTCTCAGAGAGAAGTCCCAGGCCCTGGAAGCTCAAGTCATCCCCATTGATTATTAGGCCTGAGGTGAGACCATTAACCAGGGAGTTTAGGCTTAGAAGGGTTTTCTTTTTGCCATTTCATAAGGTTAATTATGGATAACACAGAATGTTGTATATGCTAACAATATGAGAGAGGAAAAGAGTGGTATTTGGCAGTTTTCCAGACCACAATATCTTTGGGTAGGTAGGTGTCCAGTATGAGATGTAGAAGCTCTTGAGTCTGCTTGAAACTTGGCACAACCTGGGGAGTCTCTGGGACTCTCGACTGTAGCCACTAGGTTCACCTGCAGCAGTTGTGATGTGAAAAGGGTCAGCCAGGAACACAGATGAGGGGCTGTAGTGGGTCTCATGCCTTGGTAGTGGTGGTGGTTCTACAAAGCTCACAGACTCTGTGAAGGGTGGATTTGCCATCTCTAGGGACAATGCGCAGAATACACTGTATCTTCAAATAGACAGTCTGAGAGCCATGTACACGGCTCAAGAAATGTATTAAGGGGAAGTCAGTGTGAACCATCAAAAAACCTCCCATGCCTGAAAGACCTGGCTGTTCGGCTGAGTCAGCCAGGGCACACTGAGCCAGCTGCCAAGCAGGTGCCTATAGGAGACTCTTTTCCTGTCAAGGGTGTGGGTATTTTTCTCCATCGAAAAATTATCCCCAGAAAACACCATTAGCCTTTGGATTTTGTACCTACCTCTGATGTCTCTGATTAGAAGTTAATCACTGTAAATAGAGGAAGCAATCTCACATCATTAAGAAGGAGAATGACACTTTTGGAGGCAGAAAAAAGACAGAGTTCTGCCAGAGACTGGGGGAGCTATCAGTCTATGATGCAAGTGTGATCCTGGATGAAGGAGAGAGGAAGGGTGAGTCACATTTTTCTCACCTACTGGACAGTCCACAGATGGTACAGCTAGGCCCTTGGGCCATCATGGAGCCAAAGTTGGCAGTCAGTGATTCCAGTGCCTCTTAGAAATGGCTTGTCTTAGTATTCCCCAGTAGTTAGTCATTGCCTGGGGGAAGCCCACAGATTGCTTGTCTTTTGCACTGTCTTACTTTGCCAGGTTGACACAACACAATACATACCACAAAGGGTATTAAATCAGCAACAAGTGTTTTTGGAAAGTTACAAAAGGCATTAGAGAGGCAACTCTTTCTTTTATGAGTCTGTAGAGTAGTGGTGCTTACTTGCTACAACCCTTGGAGCTCCATGGCTGGTACCTCTGCCTCCTATCACATTGAGATCCCAATCCTCTTTGTTTGTAATTCAAATTTTATCTGGCTTCCTGCTGCTATTGTTCCCTGCAGCTTTCTCTGCCTTTTGGCTTCTGGGCTCATCTATTTATATTGCCTCTAATGATAAATACTAAGACCCACCCTGATTCAATTTGGCCACACCATAATTTAAAATGTCATATTCAAAATTTACTTTTTAAAATGTGTTCTCATCTAAAGGAATGTGGATTTAAATTAAGAATGTGTATTGAAGAACTACATCATTTAGTGAAACTGCAGAGACAATCTGCTGGATTTGAGACTGCGGACCCTAGGTCATTGGGCAGTATGTTCAGTGGAGTTGGAAAAATGTCAGACTATTTATGTAAGAAAATATGGTTAATTTCAATCTCCTTCATGAGGTAAAGAAGCAAACATGTGGGCTATAAATAATTGCAGATGCCAAATTTACTTCAGTTGCATCTATCCATATTACTTTGGTATGTCCTATGGCCCAGACATGAATTTCTCCTTAGAAACTGTGAAAAAAAAGGGCAGGAACACTTGTTACTATTTTCTTTTTCTCTCCCTTAAAAAATATTTGAAAAGAATACGTTTAGATTTTTTGTGCTCTGACTGCTCCACTGACCAGATATTCCCCCCATTTCTCTCTCATCACATTTCCATTTTCTCAGAGTTTAGGAGAAAAACAGTGCTCACTGGGATGTGAAGACCAATGATTGCAAGGAGATTCACTGGGAAGTTCTCCCAACAGAGGGCATCTGAAGTATAGACTTCAGCTCCCCTGCCGGCATGATGGGGGTCTGAGGAGAGACTTCAGTCCACCCCTGCAGATGTAGTCATGAATTTATACAGTACATCTATAAGCAAGAAAATGCTAAGTCAGTGGGGAAAGGCTGGAGTCTGGGCTTGGGTAAGACCCAAGGGACAATAGGCAACTGTAGAGGTGAAGTTTTTCCCTTGTATGGTAAGGGGGTGGTGGGATAGGGGTAGTGAATTCTAAGGATGTGGGAGGGGTTGGTGGTGCCATGAGGCACATTTGTCTTTTCTTATGCAGAAATGAGCTGTATCTGAGCATATGGACTCTGGTTGGGGGCTGTTCTATGTCACTGTTTCTTATAAATATATTTTTATTTATTTTTAAAAGATACATACATCATGCAAAATGTTAGACTAAAAAGTACAGGAGGCAAGGCACTGTTTGCCATTGTAAATTTTGTGATCTGTTAATCATATAAACCTTGTAAGGGAGAAACCTCTAACATTCCTAACTCTGTAAATATATATATGATAAAGATATGAATATAGATAAAGATACAGATATATACAGTAAAGGACCTAAGTGAGGGTGTAAGATGCTGGGCTAGAAGGAAGGGTGAAGGGGCTGGGGGCATTGACATCATCTAGCTACTTCCTGCTCTCAAGGTATGGTGAGAGCTTCCTTTCCATTCTGCTTGTGTGTTCTGATTCCTGATTCTGAAAAGGCTGGAATAGGCATTCATGCAGCAGAAAGATATTTTTGAATTGTTGATTGTATAATTTGACATATGAATTGACTGAAGAGCTGTAAGAGACAAGGACTAAAGAAAAGAAGCAGCAATAATATCAGTAGTAGTTTTAGGAGGGGAAAAATGATTGATCTCAGAGATGAGAAGAAATAAGAAAAGAAATGAGGATAGCTATGATCGAGTGGGTTTTAAGACCTTGTTGGACATTACTGGAAAGGGGATACTGAGGAATGTTTGTGAAAGAAGAGGGTTTAAGATTATTAGGATAGGTGGGTGGTGAATCATGACTGAAGGAGAACTATTATTCCACACATGGGTACATACTTCTGTCTCCAATATGGGAAGGAGGTCAGAAGGAAATAAGGAAGGTATGGGTGTGGTGGACAAAAGGAGAAGGAAGTTGGTTTGTGAGGATGGGAGGGTAAAGGAGATAGAGGAATGTAGTTGGACAATATGTCACAGCTTTGAGGAGGTGAAGAACAAGTAGGGATTACAAGGAAATGATGAAAAAATGTGAAATTCTCTAATGCACATATAACTAATTTGGTGATTAAAGAAGAGAGGATGCCATCAACCCCCAAAATAGAGATTGAAGAAGTGGATAAAAGTTCTAAATATCTAGGAAAACTGAATATGTGGCCCCTACATTAATTACAATGGAGATTGCCTTACCTCCATCCATGATGATAACCTTCAGTTTGGACTTATTGATGGAGATGTAGGACCATTTCAAACCAGTTGTTGTTAATCCAAAGAGATATGGGAAGGTGGATCCTGGGTCCAGGTCAGTAGGCCATGCTGGAGGAATTTTTCTGGAAAAATAGTTTTCTGGACAGTCAAATTCCAAAGAATATTATGAGAACACACCCGTCAAGGCCCACTTCTATGCCTGGGGTCGGGGCAGGAGTGTGTTCAGTGCCTTTCTTTCTGCACTTAAAACAGAGTCCCAGAGGTGGACAAAGAGAAGAGGGGGGATTAGGTTTCTGAGAATTGGAGCTGAGGGCAGCATTATGAGGGAAGCTTGAGCCTGATTTCATTTGTGTTTTCTAATTTGGCTTCCTCTTCTCTATTTTTAAAGACCTTTTTTAGCTGATTTAATCAAGTAATTCTGAGGGGTTTGTGGGCTTTGTTCTAATTTCTGTAACTTTTTCTAATGTCTGGATAAGATTGTGTGATAATGTGGGAGTTTAGGTATAGCTGACCAGAGTCTGACTCAGGATCTAAACTGGTGTATTTAAGGAGGGACTCAGTTATTCTATTCCTAAAAAGCATCTGGATCCTCATCAAGACTTTGTGAAGCATCTTAAATTGTATTATAATTAACTGCCTTAAGAGCAGTCTTTTTCATTCTTTCTATTATCCAGGTTGAAAACTGGGCCAACTTCCTCCTCTCAGCCCTGAGCTGTGCTGTGTTCTGCCTATCTTTTCTCCACTACTCACAATCGTTCACAAGAACTACAGGCTCCCCCCTCCTCAACACCCTCCTCCACATCCATAAACCTAACATTCACCCTTCTCCACCTCTTACTTCTACCCAAACATCAATTCACTCTTACTATCAGAGAAGTAGCAGAAGCTGAAGGAATAGTTAAGGTGCACGTTCCCATCTCACGTTCAGTTTTAAGTCATATAGAAAACCAGTTAGTCTCATTCTCTAAAACTCCTGCCACATACATCAAGGAATTCCAACACCTCACCCACTCTTATGATCTCACATATCAGAACAAATATATTATCCTTAACTATTCACCTACCCCTGAGGAAAAACTGCATTTGAGTGTCTGCTACTGTTTTTCCAGATTCCATGCACTGCACACTCAAAACCCCAAAAAACACTCAGCAAGGCCCCCCACAGTTCCAAACAATAATCCACCCTGGGACTATCAGTCAGCATCTGCTGACCTTCTCCACATGGCCCACTTTTTAACCTGTATAATAGAAACATGATAAAAGCTGCCCATAAGGAAGTTAATTATGATAAAATTAAAGAGGTTTCAAAAAGGCTTGATGAAAATCCAGCTTCTTTTATGAATACATTAGCTGAGTTTCTTCTTAAATACTCCAATTTAGATCTAGAGTTAGACTAGTTAGTATACCTACTCAACCCTTTTAGCACACAATTTTATCCAGACATTAGAAAAAGTTACAGAATTTAGAAATAAGCTCTCAAACCCCTCATAAAGACTTGAATAAAGTCACTTATAAGGTCTTTAACAATAAAGAAGAACCCACAGTAGAAAAACACAAATGAGATCAGCCTAAATCCTCCCTCCTAACTGCTGCCCTCAGGTCCAATTCTCAGAAACCTAATTTCTCTTGTTCCCTTCAGCCACCTCTAGGACCCTGTTTTAATTGCAAAGGAAGGACATTGAACACAAGCCTGCCCCAATCCCAGGCCTCCATGGGGGCTTGACCAGTATGTCACCATAAAGGTCATTAGAAGTCCTACTGTCCTGAAAACCCTGTTTCCAGAAAAGTTCTTCCAGTGCACCCTACAGATTTGGAGCCAAATTCTTCCTTTCCAGACTTTCTTGGACTGACTTAAGACAACTGACAGTTCCCAGATTTTGGCACCAAATGTAGAATAGAAACGGTACTCACTGGGATGCAGAGACTGGCAATTGTTAGCAGAATGTTTATTGGGAAGCCCTACAAATGGAGGGAGGCTGAAGTCTCTCTTCAGATCCCTGACAAGCTGGTGTGGGTCTGAAGTCTTTTTTTCAGACCTCCTCTATTGGAAGTTTCCCAATAAATTCTTTTCCTGCAATCATCAGTGTCTCCATTCCAGTGAGCACCATTTTTCTCCTACACAGTGATACCAAAATATTGAAATTGGGCCAATAGATAACACCATAATGTCATCTTAATGTCTAAGAGAATGGAAGTGTCACACATCTCTTTAAATGAAAAGATAGAAATGATTATTCTTAAAGAGGAATTCATGTGAAAGGCTGAGAAAGGCCAACATCTATGCCTCTTTTTCCAAACAGTCAATTTGTGAAGTCAAAGGAACAATTCTTGAAGGAAATTAAAAGTGCTACTCCACTGAATATATGAATGAAAAGAAAGTTAAATAGCCTTGTTACTTATATGGATAAAGTTATAGTGGTATGTAAAGACAATTAATAGAGTAACAACAATCCTTTGAGCCAGAGCCTAATTCAGAGCAAGACCCTAAATTTTTTTCCATTTTATCAAGTCTGATAAAGGTGAAGGAGATGCAGAAGAAAATTTTAAAGCTAAAATTGGTTGGTTCATGAAGTTTAAAGAAAGAAGCCATCTCCATTACATTGAAATGTAAGACACAGCCGCAAGCGCTGATGTAGAAGGGGTAGCAAGTATCCCAGAAGATCTAGCTATGATAATTGATGAAAGTAGCTATAGTAAAAAAAAGATTTTCAATGTAGATGACACAGCCTTATATTGGAAAATATGCCCATTAAGTTTTTTCATAACTAAAGGAGAAGTCAGTGCCTGCAGTGACTCAAAGAACAAACAGAATCTAATGCAGTTCTAATAAAGCTGGTGACTTTAAGTTGAAGCCAATGCTCATTTACCATTTCAAAAATCTTAGTGTCTTAATATTTATGTTAAGTATACTTCACCTGTCCTCTAGAAAAAGAGCAACAAATCCAGGATGACAGCACATTTGTTTACATCAGGGTTTACTGAATAGTTTAAGACCGCTGTATCAATATACTGATAAAAAAAGATTTCTTTCAAAAACAGAATTGCTTATTGAACTCATTCAAGAGCTCTGATGGAGATGTGCAATGAGATGAATATTGTTTCATTCCTGCTAAGACAACATCCATTCTGTAGCCCATGAATCAAGGAGTAGTTTTTTCTGTTGTTTATTAATACTAAGGATATAAATTTCATAAAGCTATAGCTATCATAGAGATTCCTCTGACTGATCAGGGGTAAGAAAATTGAAAACTTTCTGGAAAGGACTCCCTGTTTTAGGCACCATTAAAGATATTTATGATTCATGGGAGGAGGGCTAAGATCAAAATATCAATATTAACAGGAGTTTGGGATAAGTTGATTCCAACCCTTTTTGATGAAAATGAAGGATTCAAAACATCAGAGGAAGTATCTTCAAATATGGTGGTAATAGCAAGAGAACTAGAATTAGCATTGTAGCTTTAAGATGTTACTAAATTGCTGCAAATCAAGTCAAAGCTTTAGCAGATGAAGACTTTCTACTTATGGCTGTGCAAAAAAAGTGGTTTCTTGAGATGGCGTCTACTCCTGGTGATGGTGCTGTGAATGTTATTGAAATGATTTAAGAAAAGAATTTAGAATATTATATCAACTTAGTTGATATATCAGTGGTTTTATGAGGATTCACTCCAATTTTGAAAGAAGTTGAACTATGTGTAAAATATTATCAAAAAACATCAGAATAGCATGCTACAGAAAACTATTTTGTGAAAGGCAGAGTCAATCAATGTGGCAAAATATATTGTTCTCTTTTGATAAATAATGGCCGCAACCTCCCCAAACTTTTGCAACCACTAACGTGATCAAAGAGCAGCCATCAACACTGAATCAAGATGCTCTGCCAACATAAAGATTATGACATGCAGAAGACTTAGAAAATGGTCATGTTTTTGCAATTACTTATTTTTATTAAGTTAAGTATGTTGTTTTTATAGGCATAGTAACATTGCACAGTTAATAGACTACATTATTGTTTAAAAATAATTTTTATATGCAATGAGAAATGAAAAATTCAGGGGAATTGCTTTATTGCAATGGTCTGAAATCAAACCTGCGATATATGCAAGGTTTGCCTGCATGATTTTGAGAATGAGATTGTATGAGTGTGCCCTTTATTGTATCCAGTATTTATATCCCTTTATAGTATTCTGGTACGTGTTTTCAGTTACTACTCTAAATGTGTTAATTTCTGTGTTATTGTGTGTTAATGTGTGTACATTTGTGCATTTTAATCTGTCTTTCAGTTAAGGCGTAGGTAGACATGTCTGTTACTCTGTAATGATGTGGATGCCAGTGGGTGTGTACATGTTTATTACTGTGTGGGCTACTGTGTGGTAATATGGCTGTATTAGTGCATGTGCATCTTACCATATCTGAAACTGCGTGAGTCTGAGTGTATGTAAGTATATGTTTGTGTTAGTGCTAATGGTAGTGACTGTACATTAGTTTGTGTGCTTTAGTGATTGAGTTTGTAAGCATTTTTATCTGTTTATGTGTTAGTGTAGAAGTATGTTTGTTAGTGGTTGTGTTTCTTTTATCCTATTTGTTATGGCATTCTTATAAAAATGGAGCAGACCATGTTTCTTAATAATATTTCTCAATGTTTCTACAAAAAACTGAGATGCTGCAATTATATGCATGAAAATAACAGCCTCTAAATTGATGCCATTTCCCCCTATTTTTTCAAATTTCTACTGAATATAATTTATCTAGAAAGCCCAAATGTCTGTGTAAACACTAACTAAATTTAGCTGTGTGTACACCTCTGTAGCTGCGACAAAATTCAATACATGGGACCACTCATCAGGTTTTACTCACTCAACGTAGTTTGTCCCCATTGTGATTCCAGGGGGGATGAGGTTGGTCCTCTTTCTACCAAATGTATTGATGAAGGACAAGTCTGATAAGACTATCCCAAATTCTCCAGAGATCACATTGATTCCCCAAAGAACTTCTATATCAATATTCTGAAAGAGAGGGACTCTGACAGCACGACCCCAGGAGGAGACATGTGATCCTCCATATAGTACAGAACACCACAGTTGGGACATATGAAACTGAATGGATATGCAACACTGAAGTTCGCATTCCAGAATTTTTCCTGTTTTCAGATCCCAAGTCACACACTAAGATTTAACTTCAGGACTTCTTGGATTTTTTTTCATCTTTATTTATTTTTTAATGTTACATTAAAAAAAAATGAGGTTCCCATATAGCCCCACCCCTCTCACCGCACTCCTCCCCCCATAACAACAGCGTCCTCCATCATCATGAGACATTCGTTGCACTTGATGAATACATCTCTGAGCACCTCATGGTCAATGGTCCACACCATAGCCCACACTCTCCCACAGTCCACCCAGTGGGCCGTGGGAGGACATACAATGTCCGTTACCTGTCCCTGCAGCACCTCCCAGGACAACTCCAACCCCCAAAAATGCCCCCACATCACAACTCTTCCTACCACTCCCTACCCACAGCAGCCTCCATGGCCACTTTCTCCATACCAATGCCACATTTTCTTCAATTACTAATCACAATAGTTCATGAATAGAATTTTCAGTGACTTCTTGGATCTTGAGGACCAACCCGTAGAAACTTTCCAACTCCTGGGACCTGGATACTTCAAAAGAACTATGTTTGACCATGATGGCCAGAGAGGGCACACATATTTACCAAGTATTTTCCAACAAAATGCATGCCTCTATGCATATCTTGAAATAAAATATTATGGTATTATTCCATAGCAAGCAATATATTAATAAAATATATACTAAGTAGCAACTTTACTTTCAGGTATAAATGGACATCAGATTTCATGTTGTTCTTTTATTACACACATGACACACAAATGATTTTGCAGAAATACATACATTCACATGTAAGTGGTGATACAAAATCATTTGAGACTCTATGGAATATGGCATAATTCTCCCTCTCAAGAAAATACCAGGATTCTTTCTTCATATTAATGGAAATTCAACAAAATAACCAGCATACTGCTTTTTGACCATGAATAAATGGGGAAATGGAAAGGACAAATGAGTTTATGTGGCTATGAGTCTCCAAAGAAAAGAGTTGGGAGGTCATCAGAGGGGTTGTGCTTATACACATCTCTGCAAGGTCTCAGAGACAGCCAAAGTAGATACAAGCCCAGGCACTGGTGCTCCTGAGCATACAGAGACCCACAGGTTCTATGGTCATGATAGATGGCACTGGAGTTCAATGCCATGTTGTTGGCCCTATTTTGCAGTTTGTGTTCCTGAGTGTGATGGAGTTGGATACAGATGTGACATTTCTATACATGCCTCTTCTGTCACTTTTAATGAACCTTTGGTTGGTTTGTATATATATATATTTTTTGTCTTTTTTGTTGTTGTTGTTGGTCTTATACTCTCCTCCAACTTTGCCTTTCCTGTTTTTTCCTTTCTTCCTGCAGCACTCCCTTTAGAATTTCTTGAAGGGGAGGTTTCTTGTTGGTATACTCTTTCAGTTTCTGTTTGTCTGCAAATATTTTGAACTCTCCATCATATTTGAATGCTAGTTTAGCTGGATAAAGTATTCTTGGTTGGAAATTTCTTTCCCTTAGTACCTTGACTATATCATACCACTGTTTTCTTGCCTCCATGGTTTCAGAAGAGAAATCAGCACTTAATCTAATTGAGCTTCCCTTGTATGTAATGGTTTTCTTTTCTCTTGCTGCTTTTAGGATTTTCTCTTTGTCTTGAGCATTGGATAATTTGACAAGTATATGTCTTGGGGTGGGCCTGTTGGGGTTTATGACTTGTGGAGTGCGCTGTGCTTCTTGGATATGTACATCTGTCTCTTTCAGTAGATTTGGGAAGTTTTCAGCCATTATTTCCTGCAACACTCTTTCTGACCCCTTTCCCTTCTCTTCACCTTCTGGAATGCCTATAATACGTATGTTTGAGCGTTTTGCATTGTCATTCAGGTCCCTAAATCCTAATTGGATTTTTTCTATCTTCTTATTGACCCCTTCTACTATCTGTTTGATTTCTGATGTACTGTCTTCCACATCACTAATTCTCTGCTCTGTCTCTTCTAGTCTGCTGATATTTGCTGCAAGTGTATTTTTGATTTCTTGAACTGTGGTGTTCATTCCCATCATATCTGTTATGTTTTTGCGTATGTCTGCAATTTCCCCTCCAAGTGATGTCTTCATGTTGTTAACCTCTTTCATTACTGCATCAAATTTGTCGGTGATAAATGTTCTGAGATCTTTCATTGCTTGTGCCAAGTTTTGCTCCCCTTCGTGATTATTGGTTTGTTGATTGGATTCAGCCATGTTTTCCTGATTATTGGTTTGGTTCGTAGATTTTTGTTGCTTTCTGGTCATCTCTTTATTTTGACGAATTTAATCAGTTCCTTAGCTTCTTTGTCTGCTCTTGGAGGTTAATTAGTTGTTATTTTTGCACAGGTGTTATATCTTCTCTTTGTCACTTTTTTCTTCTTATTCTAGTTACTTGTTGTTGGTTAAGTTCACTTTAGAGGAAAGTATTAGTGTTGGGGAAAGGCAATTGTGTAAGCAAGGGAAAAGTGTAAAGTTGTATTGGTGATGTATGTTAATAAAGCAAGAATATGAGATCTGGAAGGATGGAGGTTAGATTCATGTAGATTGTATAGAGTTATAGCTGTAGGTAGAGTACCTTTTATGAAGTAGATGACTGAATTTGGGAGGAATATGGTATGAACTACACAGCTATTGTTTTCATGAGAGAGGGAAAAAGAAAAGAAAGGTAATAGTTTCAAGAGTGGATAATAGACAGAAAACAGAACAAAGGTATTAGAAATTAAGAGTTAGACACTTTGTGGATCAAAGAACGGGAGGTGGGGGGTAAAATATAGGAGAGACAGTAGATGATAGTGGATATCAAGATGCAGGGGAAGGGGGATAGTGTAGGCAGCCTAAATCAGTTCACACAGAAATGAGGCAGTGGAGGATGGGAAAACCCAGCAAATGTGAGGTGTTCCCTGTAGCACCTATTGTATACTTGAATTAAAGTAAAAATAAGTGGAAGTTGAGGGACAAGAGGGAAAGAGAAAACCGAAAGAAAAAAAAAACTAATTATAATAAAGAAAAAAGAAAGGCAAGAAGAAAGGAAGAAAGAAAAAGAGGATGGGCAAACGGTGGGGAACGGATAGGGAGAAGAGAGATACAGGTACACACGTGTCACAATTGCAACACTATCTAAAACAACAACTTCCCCCCGCTTTGCCCTAAAAACCCCGTCTGTCTGCCCAAATGGGTCTGCAAGCACCTCCCTTCCCACAAACCCCCAATAGGCCGCCCAGGGCCCACGAACTCCCCAGTACTGCAGATGCTCAAAAAAAAAAAACAAAAAACAAACAAACAAAAAAAAACAGAAACCCCTCCGCAGGCCCGGCTCCGCCTGCCACGGAGGCTTGGACCGGCTCTGCCCGGCTCCTCACGCCGCCTTGGCCTGGCCTGGCTCCGCCCAGCTCCGCTCGCTACAGCGGCCCAGCCGGCTCCGGTGTCCACCTCCCGCCACCGCGGCCTGGACCGGCCCTGCCCGGCTCCGTACCCGCCGCAGCCTGACCCGGCCCCGCCCGGCTCCAAACGCTACCGCGGCCCGCAGCCGGGGCCTGAACCGGCCCCGCCCGGCTCCAAACGCTACCGCGGCCCGCAGCCGGGGCCTGAACCGGCCCCGCCCGGCTCCAAACGCTACCGCGGCCCGCAGCCGGGGCCTGAACCGGCCCTGCCCGGCTCCAAACGCTACCGCGGCCCGGCTCGGCCTGGCTCGGCCCCGCCCGGCCCCGGCTCCAGCGTCCGCCGCTGCGGCCCGGCCTGGCTCAGCCCCACCGAGCGGGGCTAGATGCCTCGTCTCCGCCTACCCAAGGAGGGAATCCTCTACAGGTAGCTGGGATCTCCGTGTATATTTCACAGACGAATCCTCTCTGTTACCTTCCCTCCAAATCGATGTCCAGACACCTCCGGACCAGCAAAAATCCTGAAACAATCCGGTCCCAAAGAGTCTCCAACGCCGCCCAGCCGATTCCCTGCAGAAGACCCTAACAGGGATGTTCACTCAGCCGCCATCTTGCCCCCTCGAACCTTTGGTTGGTGCTGGAGTTGGTGTATACTCAGGAGACCTGAATCAATGTGCCAGCTGGGCCCTGAGCCTCAGCAGACTTGCAACTCTTACCCTCTGGTTCAATGGACTTACCCTGGCCAGCTAAGAGGGAGGTGAAGAAGATCAACCACCACACAGTGAGCCAAGAGTGCCTACAATTGCAAGCAGGAGAGTTGTATCCATCATCCATGTGGAATCTAACTCCCCTCTCAATGTAGAGGTGGAGTGGACATAACCATCCCAGGGTTCAGAGGATAGAGGAATAGAGTATGGTTTAGAGTGGACTAACTGATATTCTACTTTGGAACTGTTGTGACTAGTAACGGAAGAAATTGTAGCATTGATGTTGAGAAAGTGGCATTGGTAGTTGCTAAGGGTAGAGAGAGGGAAGAGGAGATATAAAGTGGGAGCATTTTCAGGACTTGGATTTGTCCCAGGTTGTACTGAAGGGACAGATGCTGGACATTGTATGTCCTGCCATGGCCCACTGGGTGGACTGGGGGAAAGTGTAAACTACAATGTAAACCATTATCCATTTGGTGCAGCAGTGCTCCAAATATATTCACCAAATGCAATGAATGTCCCACGATGATGAAAGAGGATGTTGATGTGGGAGTGGGGTGAGAGAGGAGGGAGGTATATGGGAACGTCATATGTTTTGAATGTAACATTAAAAAAAGAAAAAAGAACTAAAAATAACACTATGTGTATATATATATATATATAACCATCATAAAATTGCACTACCACAAGTAATTACCATATCTATGAAATATATCACTTTTTACCTGGCATTTATTTTATTCTTGAAATAACAGTCAATTTAAATAAACCTCTTTTCTGTTATGTAAGAGTCATTAAGAACATATCACAGTTTATATAGCCACAGTTGTGAAATTGTTAGCATTTTAACATTATTTTTCTATTTTAATATAACTTTTCAAAAAAAATGTGCATGAAAGCCTTTACCACTAAAGATAATGGTATTAGGTTGGTATAAAAGTAATTGCTGTTTTTCATTTTTAAAATTTACAACTTGATATTGAATAC
Organism: Dasypus novemcinctus; assembly: GCF_030445035.2. Classification (NCBI taxonomy): domain Eukaryota; kingdom Metazoa; phylum Chordata; class Mammalia; order Cingulata; family Dasypodidae; genus Dasypus; species Dasypus novemcinctus. Next base: position 54,518,365 of record NC_080691.1, on the reverse strand, counting down.
ATTCATAAATAAATGTAGCTATGCTATTCATCATTTGAATGTGCATACCTCACTTTGTTTTTTTGATAATGGCTTATAACATGCTGTTTATTTTACAGTATGGAAAGAATGTTATACAAAAATCAAATTTGAGACATTTTCTTATTTGAGTTCAAAGTGGGCCAGAAAGCAGTGGAGATCACTGACAACATAACAATGCATTAGGCCTGGAACTACTAATAGACATATAGTACAGTAGTGGTTCAAGGACTTTTGCAAAGGAGAAAAGAGTCTTGAAGAGGAGGTGTATAGTGGCTAACCAAAAGAAGTTGACAATGACCACTTTAGAGCAATCATTGAAGCTGTTCCTATTACAATTATGTGAGAAGATGCCAAAGAATTCAGCATCAACCATTCTATACTAATTTGGCATTTGAAGAAAATTGGAAAGGTGAAAACGCCCAACAAGTGGGTACATCATGAGCTGACCAAAAATCAATAAATCATCATTTTGAAGTGTCATCATCTCTTATTCTATGCAATAACAACAAACCATTTCTCAATCGGATTTTGACATGTGATGGAAAGTGAGATTTTATACAACTGGAGATGACTAGCACAGTGGATGGACCAAGAAGATGCTCCGTAGAACTTCCTAAAGTGAAACTTGCATTATAAAGAGGGCATGTTCGCTGTTTGTTGATCTGCAGCTTGTCTAATCCAATACAGCTTTATGAATCCTGACAAACCATTACAGCTGAGACATATGCTCAGCAAATCAATGAAATGCACTGAAAACGGCAATGTCTGCAGCTGGCATTGGTCAAAAGAAAGGGTCCAATTCTTCTCCACAACACTAACTGCCCATCACTTTGCACAACCAATGCTTCAAAAGTTGAACAAACAGGGCTACAAGTATTTCCCTCATTTGCCATATTCACCTCACCTCTCACCAACCGAGTATCACTTCTTCAAGCATCTCAACAACTTTTTGCAGGAAAAACACTTCTACAACCAGTAGGATGCAGAAAATGCTTTCCAAGAGCTTCTCAAATCCCAAAACATGGATTTTTTATGCTACAGGAATAAATATTCACACCCAATTTAGTTAAATATTGTGGGGAGACTCCTGAGTGTTCTTTGCCCTGGTCCAATCACCCTCTGCAGAATGAGAATGGAACCTCCATACTCAAGGGGAGAGAAGACAAGTAAGGGCATAGCAGGGTGAGGAGGGGTTACTGTCCCTATCCAGACCTTCCTCTCTAGTGCAACCCATGGCTCTTTTCTTATTCTGGGATCCTGTCAGTTTGGGGAGAGCTTCTGGATTTAACTATGATGTATTGATGGACTTGCTGCTATCATTCGAGTTCACTGATTATTGTGTCTGTCTCACATTACATTATAATATCTCCGTCTTCACTGACTTCCAAGTTCTCACTCCTTTCATTGATTCCAGGTGTCTGCTCTTACGAAGGCCTTCAGTCATAAAGATTAATGCCTACACTCCTTCAGTTTCCCCACAATAGGTTCTTAGAAGATGTTTATTTTCAAATCTGTGTTCACACCTTAACTGATAATACAACTCTAAAGGGCCCCATTTACAAACGGGTTGACACAAAGGAACAAAAATTAAAATGGAGATATGCCTTCCCTCCACAGACACCTTGCTTTGTTGAGGAACAGTTGATAAAAACTGTGAATGAGCATCACCAAATCATTACTGTTATCTAAAACCAATTATAACCAACAACTTACATTTGGTTTATTTCCCTAAAACCCACACAGTTATTGATACACTATACTATTATTATATTTGTTATCATTCAGGACAAAGATTCTTAAAATTATCCTGTTAACCACAGTCCATCATCCACCACTGGATTCCCTATATAATACAATCCCATGATTTGTACAATCCATTCAATGTAGACACTCAGTGGCTCTCATTTTCACCACAGAGTTGTGCTGAACTCAGTATTGAAAAAGTGGCAAAGCGCACTCAATGGGGAAAAAACAGTCACTTCAACAAATGGTGCAGGGAAACAGAATTGATATTTATTAAAAAAGTATAGAAGGACCCCTAACTCAGGCCATATACAAAAATCAACTCCCAATGGAACAAAGACCATAACACTGGAGCTAAAACTATTTAAGTGTTTGAAGAAAATGTAGGTAAACATCTTCAGGACATTTGTTAGACAATGGTTTCTTAGACTTTGGATATAAATTACTAAAAACCAAACAAAAACAAATAAATAAATAGACATTCTCAAAATTTTAAAATAATCATCAAAGGCCTTTGTCACAAAATTGAAAGCACCACATGATCATTTGGAGACAGTATTTGGAAACCACATATCTGAAAATGGTTTAATACCCAGAATGTACGAAGAAGCCCTACAACACAACAACAACCCATTTTTGCAAATTGGCAATATACTTGAATTGACATTTGTCCAAGAGAAAAATGTAAATGGCTAAAAAGCCCATGAATAGATGCTCAATATTACTACTGTTAGGGAAATGCAAACAAATGAAAACCACAATAAGATATCATTCCACATGCACTAAATGGCCACTATTGAAATTCCAGAAAACTTCAAGAGGTGAAGAGGATGCAGAAACAATGGGAACAGTCATTCACTGCTATTTGGATGTAAAATGATGTAGCTACTTTGGAAGACAGTTTGGCATTTCCTCAGAAATCTAAGTATAAAATAACCACAAGATCTGGTGTTCCTAACATATAATCTGGTGATCCTGCTATGATGTATATAACTAGGTGAACTAATAGCTGAAACCATATACGTCCTTTTGTGCCTGACTAAATTCACTCAATATTATGTCCTCAAGGTACATCTCTGTTGTGATATGCATCCTGATTTCATTTGTTTTTACATTTCAATAATATTAAATTGTATGTATTAATATATACCATATTTTGTTTATCCACTCATTGTTTGGTGGACACTTGGGTCATATCCATATATTAGCAATGGTGAATTATGCTTCTTTGAACATAGGTCTGCAAATGTCAGTTCATGCAAACTTGCTTTCAGATCTTCTGAATATATTCCTAGAAATGGGTTTGCTAGATCAAACAGGAGTTCTGTATTTACTTTCTTGTAGAAATGCCAAACATTCTTCCACGATTCTGCCTTCTCACCAACAGTGAAGGATAATGTTCAATGATGCTTTTTCCTACTTTGAAACAATTGCTGCACAACAATGCAAGGTGCTTTTGTTGGGGTAATGTATAGGAGATTGTATGATGATATACATATTATTTTGTATGTTAGACATTTTTACTATGCAAGTATTATTTATGAATATTCATGTGTGAATGATAAATATCAGTAAAAAGTGAAAAAAAAGACAAAAGTACTTGCTGTATTATACAATTCACATAACTTCTTGGAAATGTGAATTAATATAAGAAACATAGGAGGGAATGTGGAATTAAAATGTGGCAAGAGGGAAGCAGACTTGGCCCAGTGGTTTGGACATCTGTCTATCACATGGGAGGTCTGTAGATCAAACCCCAGGTCTCCGTGACCCGTGTGGAACCAGCCCATGCACAGTGCTGATGTGCGCAAGGAGTGTTGTGCCACACAGGGTGTCCCCCCTGTAGGGAAGCCCCTGCACAAGAAGTGCACCCTGTAAGGAGAGCTGCCCAGCATCAAAGAAAGTGCAGTCTGCCTAGGAATGGCTCCCCCACATGGAGAGTTGACACAAGATGATACAACAAAAAGAAACACAGATTCCTGTGCCGCTGACAAAAATGGAAGCGGACAGAAGAAGAAGACGCAGCAAATAGACACAAAGAACAGACAACCGGGGCGGGGAGGGAAGGGGAGAGAAATAAATAAATAAATAAAACTTTTTAAAAAAGTGACAAGAGAAAATTGTGGGAGTATTTAACTTGTATAATCTGCTGATTACAGTGCTTGTTGCACAAGTTTACACATGTCAATGCTTAAAAAATTCAGTTTACTTTTTAACATATGTAAATTATATATTAATCAACCTATTAAAAACATAATAAAAATAGACAGATTGGTAAGGAAGGAGAGATGGAATCCTAAGCAATGACGCATGATGTTTATGAGGCTTATGAGAAATATTTCCTCAATTCTGTCCCTCTCTTCATTATTCAGGTTGAAAAATGTACCTGAAATTCTGGAAGAAACTGTAGCATTGATTTGGAGAAAGTGGCCACGGTAGTAGCTGAGGGCAAAGGGAAGGAAGAGGAGATGGGATGTGGGGACATTTTCAGGACTTGGGGTTGTCCTAAATGACATTGCAGGAACAGATGCTGGACTTTATATATCCTGCCATAACCCAGTGAACGTACTGGGGGAGAGTATACACTACAATGGAAATTATAATCCATGCGGTGTAGCAGTTCTCCAAGTTATGTTCCCTAAAGGCAGTGAATGTGCCATAATGATGAAAGAGGTTTTTGATGTGGGGGGAGTGTGGGATTGGGGTGTGGGATAACCTCTTGTGATTTTTGATGTAAAATTTTTGTGATCTATGTATCTTTAAAAAAGACAATTTAATAAAAATTTAAAAATTTTAAAAATTACACTCGAAAAGTCACATAATTTCACTTTTCCTGAGTACTATCATTTTCATCCAACTCCCCCAGGACATTCGTATCTGCTGTGGGCACTGTCCTCTTTGATGGCCACCAACCCCAGACCTTTCTAAGTGGCTTAGGTAAGTATAAATGGAATTTTATTAAAGCCTTTATATTTGGTTAATTCCCTTAATAAAGCTATAATGTTAGGTGAAACGAACAATATGCACAGAAGGTCATCAACCTGAATTAAATAACCAAAGGACAACCTCACCATCTATGCATCAAACATGGAAATGTGTAAAAGCATTACCCATAAAAAAAAACGCTGACCTTCAGCTCAGTGTCCACATAGTGACATAATTACTCCACATGTGGATTGTATTTTCCTTCCTATACCTCCCCTCACCACACTTCCACCCATGGGTAATCTGAATACCTCATGCAACAGGTTCTGAACTTGGAAAATAAAGTATGATGTTCTTCATAATCCCAAATTCAGTCATAATCATCAGTGACTTAGTAGCTGAACAAGTACTTTTTACCTCAGATGCAGCCTCACCCACTTGGATACAGACTAGTGGCAAATTTCTTACCATATTGATTAACTAGTCTTTATTATTATTGAACTGCCAGGTTTCATTATGCTACAGTCAAGTTGTGTTTATGATATGACAAGGTAGAAAGACATTCAGAGATGAGTGGATCTTACTTAATTCATGTTCAAGTGAGTTGATTGATAGTGAGTAGGGTTCACCTTTCAGTTGCACAGGTTTGACATTTTAGGGGAAAAACTTTGGCATGAAGATGCTACTGAGGAATGATATCAGCAAGGAAGACAAGGTGGGATACATGCATTTCCCTTCTCTGATATATCAAAAAACAATCAGAAACTGTTAAAAAGAAACATTATTGGGAAATATAAATATATATATGAAAAATTCTGTAAGTGTATGCACACATGAATATATAATCCCTGAGAGCAGGAGCTCAGTAGCCACATATCCAATCCAATTCCTCACCCTGGCTGCATCTGACTTTGTGCACATATTCTTCTACACATTTCCTGCCTGGAAGTAGAGTAATACGGGTTGGTGAGGTGGTTCTCAATGGAGAGGACACTTCTCTGCGGGGTCAGCCAGCATCCTCCCCTCAGGGTTGTCACAAAGAACAAGAAATCCCCTAATCCCCTTGCATTTTTTTCATTTTTTAAATTTAATTTATTGAAATATATCACTCATACATAAACATATATAAACAATAAGTGTATAATAGTTGTGAACTTACAAATCAAACATATATAACATCAAACAAACATATATAACATCTTACACTACCACCAATAACTTGCATTGTTTTTAAACCTTTTAACTAATGATTAAAGAATATTGTCAAAATATTACTACTGAAAAAAAGTAGTTTTCCCCTAACCAATCCAATATTTATTATCTTTTTATCATTTATATATGAACATATATAAACAATTAAGTATATAGTAAAAGCTATGAATTTACAAAGCAAGCATGCATAACATACAGGGGTTCCATATATCAACCCTCCACCAACACCTTGCATTGTCATGAGACGTTTGCTACAAACTATGAAAGTACTGTCAAAATCTTACTATTAATCATAGTCATTAATTAACACTTGGTGTATTTTCCCCCAAACCACCCTATTATTCCTTTTTAAATATATATATTTTTTACGACAGAAGTTGTAAACTTATGAAACAATCACGCACATGTGCAGAAGTCCCAAACAACAACCCTCCATTAACACACCACAATGTGGTTTGTCCGTTGCTACAGATAAAATAATATCATCTGATTGTTATCATGTCTCTAGTGTACATTTCGCTCACATTTTCCATACTGCCTCAGTATCAATATACTACATCTTTTGCATAGATGCAAGAATATTATAGTATTACTGCTAGCCACAGTCCATAGGTCGCTCCAGCTGTATTTTTCCCATGCTTCTACACATTCTCATCACCTTGCAGTAGTGATATCCATTTGTTCTAGCTCACAAAGGACACTCTTGCACCTGTACCATCAACCACAATTCTCACCTACCTCTTGGTTGACTGTGTGCTCCAGTTCCTAGACTATTCTCAAGCATTCTGTCAATTGACATTTACATGACTACCATTTTCAGTCACATCCTCATTTATAAACTATCTGTTACTCACTGTGTATTACCATCCACTCTATACATTTCCACAATTTTACAGTAAAGCTAATTAAAACTTCTACATACATTAAACACCAGTAGTCCACTCAGTCCTCTCATCTCCTTTAAGAATCCATCACCTACTGCCAGGTCTTGAAGATAAATTCCAGTCATTTCTTCTAGAAGTTTTATGGTTCTTGCTTTTATTTTTAGTTTTTTGATCCAATTTGAGTTAATTTTTGGAAAAGGTGTGAGATAGGGATCCTCTTTCCTTCTTTCAGCTATAGATGTTGAATTCTTTCAGCACCATTTTTTGAATGGATTGTTCTGCCTGAGCTGTGTGAGTTTGGCAGACTAGTCAAAAATAACTTGATCATACCTGTGAGGGTCTGTATTTGAAACAAATTTGGTTCCATTGGTCTATTGTGTCTGTCTTTAGGCCAGTACCATGTTGTTTTAACCACTACTGGTAGGCGTTTTATGACTTAAAGTCTGGAGATGAGGGTTCACTGTTGCTTTTTATGATGTTTCTGACTATTCAGGACTCCTCACCCTTCCAAATAAATTTAATGATCGTGTTTTCAATTTTTTCTTTAATGCTGGTGTTATTTTTATCAGGGTTGCATTACATCTGTATATCAATTTGAGTAGACTTAACATCTTAAGGACTTTTTTCTTCCAATCCATGAGCATGGAATATTCATCCAGTTATTTAGAACTTTATTGATTTGTTTTGGCACTGAGTTGCAGTTTTCTGAATACAAGAGCTTTACATCATTGGCTAAGTTTTTTCCTATTTGAGTTTTATCTGTCATATTTTATTTTCACCACTCTTTTGACACTTTTAGTTACTTTTATTGACATAATCTTCATTTCTAGACTCTCTTGCAGGCCACTCTCTCCTGTATTTTCGCTTTAGGCTCTGGCACACCCTGTAGTATTTCCTGAAATTCTGCTCTCTTGCTTAGAAATTCTCTCAGGTTCTGTTTATCTGTGAATATTCTAATTTCTCCCTCATTTTTGAAAGACAATCTTGCTGGATATAAGATTCTTAGCTGGAAGTTTTTCTCTTGTAGAAACCTTAAATATATCAGACCACAGTCTTCTTGCCTCCATGGTTTCTGGTGAGAAATCAGCACTTACTCTTATTGGATATCCCTTCTGTGTTATGCATTGCTTTTCTCTTGCTGCTCTCAGAATTCTCTCTTTGTCTTTGGCCTTTGACATTCTGATGAGTATGTGTCTTGGGGTTGGTCTATTTGGATTTTTTCAGATGGGAGGATATTATGCTTCTTGGACAGGGATATCTACGTCCTTTGATAGAGTTGGGAAATTTTCTACCATTATTTCTTTAAATATTCCCTCTGCCCCTTTTTCCTTCTCTTCTCCTTCTGGGACACACATGACATGTTTGTTTGCACACCTTTTGCTATGATTTAGTTCCCTGAGACCTTGTTCCAATTTTTCCATTCTTTTCTTCATCTGTTCTTTTGTATGTCCACTTTCAGAGGCCATTTCTTCAGGGTCACCAATTGTTTCCTCTGCCTCCTCAAATCTGCTATTATATGATTCCAATGTTTTTTAAAAAATTCCACTGATTGCTCCTTTCATTCCCATAAGATCTGCTATTTTTCTATGTATGCTTTCAAATTCTTCTTTGTCCTCATCCAATGTTTTCTTAATATCCTTACTCTTTTAGCCATCACATTGAATTTCTTAAAGAGATTTGGTTGAACATCTATAATTAGTTGTCTCCACTCCTTTATGTCACCTGGAGGCTTATCTTCTTCCTTTTACTGGGCCATAACTTCCTGTTTCTTTGTGTGGATTGTAATTTTTTATTGGTGTCTTCACATCTGGCTTCCTAGAGTATTTATTATGGGTGCACTTTTTCTCTTTAGTTTAGGGCTTCCTACCATTTCTCCCTTGCCGGTTGTGCAATAGGAGCCAAACATGTAATTGGTGCTGTAACCTCTGGAGACTCCAGCTGCCCTCTTTGCACCAGGGACCAATGAAGCTTCTTCCACCTTTCTCCTTCCAGGGGTAGGAACAGAAGCACAGCTATGTGGAATAATCCATATATAGGCCTAGACTATAGTTGCCCAGAAAGACTGATGATGCTTCACATCCCTTTCTCTCTGCCTGGGGCTGGGATGGGGCTGCAGGTGTGGGCCACAATCTATGCAGTGTCTGTCCAAGATAACCACAGTTGCCCTGGTAGACTTCTGATTTTCATTTTATGGCAGCCAAAGTTACCTGCAGTTACCTATAAAGGCTGGTGCAAGGCTTTGAAACCTCCTCCCTGCCAGATGGAGCCTGAAGCCTAGGCAGACTGCAGGCTGATCTGCATGAAAGAAACTGGTTCCTGCTGACACAATACTGAGAGTTTCAGTCAGCCCAGCTTCCCCTCAGGCTGGGCACAGAGACAGAATTGTGGCTACTGGCCTCTTTCTGACTTGGGCTAATTCACACCCACGTGTTCCCTGGGTTTTTTGTTAGCCAGCCAAGTCTACCAATCTGTAGTCGAAATCAACAGCCAGTCATCTCCTCCTCCCCTGTTTCTGGAAAAAGGAGCTTCCAATTCCTATCACAGAACAGCTCCTGCGGTGGCTTATGCCACCAGAGTAGAATAACCACCCGCCTATGCAGCTTGGCCCGTAATTTCCCAGAGAGGCTATTGCAGGTCCCCAAAGCTTCCTCCCTGCTGGAGGTAGCATTGGGGCCTAGATTAGAGCTGCAATATGATCTGGATGGGAAGAAACTGGTCCCCACCAGCACTGGGATTTTCATTTCCCCCACTTTCCCTCATGTCAGGCACAGAGTTAATATGGTGGCTCCCGGCCTCTTTCTGACTTGGGCAGCCTCAAAGTTTATCTGTTCTCAGGATTATACTGTAGCACACTGAGTTTCATCATCAATAGCTGAACTTGGTACCCAACCATATCTTCCTCCTCCATTTTGGGAAAGTGGAGCTTTCAATTTCAGCTGCAGAATAGCTCCCGAGGTGGCTTGTGCCTCCAGTGCAGCATGAGCACCAGCCTCCACGGTGTGGAGTGCTCTACTTATGAGTGTTCTCTGTAGATTGGCAGTCTCCTCCTTCCACTCCTTCAAAGATGTTGCAGGATGCTCTTCTGCTCTCCCAGAGCCCCCAAATATGTGCTTCCGCTAGCTAAAGATAACTCTGGGTGTTTGCTACCTGCCCTGTAGCAGGAGCTGACTCTAGGAGTTCCTTACTCCACTGCCATCTTGCTGGTTGTCTCATCCCTTTGCATTTTACATACAAAACTAACTCGCAGATGTAAATTACCACATGAGGAGAAAATCAAACCAGAGAACATTTACTTAATTTCAGAGTCCTGCTCAGTCTGGATAATATTTCCTGGGTATCATGGACCTTATCCAGAAGAACACAAAAACCTTATGATTCTTCCTCTTTCTTCTGGCAGCTGCCAGATGTGAGTGTCTCAGAATTCAGACATGAAGATACTGGAGATGATACATCTGAGCACATAACTCACTGAGCTCTCTTTGTCCTCTGGTGTCCTACACCAGTTGCAGCTGCATGAGTCAGGACATGGCCTTTGAAGCCTTCACAGACCCTGCCAATCATCTGCACTGTCTCTGTATTCTCCTTACCCAACTATCATCTTAGCTGGATACCCCAAGCTCCAGGAAAGTGGCTGGAGGGTGTTGGCTGAATAACTAGTCATGGAAGCACAATTTATAAACCAAATCTGCAGACCCAACTCAAAATCACCAAAGATAACTCCAAGAATGAAGTTTACTTAAAGCTTAGCAGCCTGAGTTTCAAAAACATGGCCATGTAGTACTATGTGAGAGACATGGGGAGAGGAATTCAGTCTGTGGCAAGACAGAAATGTCCCCTGTTGAGCACAGGATGGGACCAGGCTGCAGGGAGTGTTCATGACCACCAAGGGGTGTGAAGAAAACAACCCCAATGGCTGGAGCAGAGAGAGGCTGGGAGGAGTTTCCTGGCCTTGTCCTTGGTTCCATTCTCTTTCTCCACAACATGTAAACTGTTTAGAACAGCCACTGCATCTTTTCTAAGCAGAGCTATGATCTATCCAAGATTCAAATTCAAAGCAGATTTTTTCTGTTCTTACTGTTATAGTCAAATGTGAGTGGATATCAATTGGACAAGGATCAGGTGAGGAGACTGAGAATGAATGGCGTTGACCTAATAGATGTGAAATGTCAGGTGCAGGACAACGGCAGGTGTTTCCTTGACAATCATGCTGAGCAAAGGTGAGAGTACACACAGTACCTTTCTGATTCTCACAGGAAATAATACCAGTAATGGCACTAACTAAAATATCTAACAGTTGTACTGACAACTTAATCAAATTACCTACTCGTGAACTTACTATTTATTAAAGACATCAGCAAATTGACAAGAGTGGTTAAAACACCTTCCCCTCCACTGGTACTTCACAATATAACCAGTATCCATTAAAATCCAAATGTCATGGAATACATACAAGTATATTCCACAAATGGATTCTATATAAGTACATAAACACAAGCACATATGCACATAAACTTCCATACCTATACATAAACCATATTCCCATAGCCATTTTTCCTTGGTCACATCCATCTCTCTGAGCAGCTTATAAAATATATCACCTGCCTGCAAGTAGAGTGGAGGAACCTGGAATTGCTGATGGGAACACCAGTGAGAGGACTGTGTTCTCTAAGGGCTCAGCCAGCATCCTCCTCCCAGAGTGTCCCTAAGACAAGGATCTCCTCTCATCCTCTTACATTTTACACACAGTTACCTCACACATAAAAATAGCAAATTGCAATATGTAAAAACAGATGCAATTGCAGCACATATTTATTTAAATCCAGGTTCATCCTCAGTCTGGAAAATACTTTTGGGCTTCAGAGGTCTGATCCACAGGAAAATGACACCCTTGTGGTTCTTCCTCTTTCTGGTGGTGCCTCCCATATAAGTGTCTCAGGATTCAGACCTGAAGGTAATGGGAACCATGCATCATAGCCCATGACTCACTGTGGTTTCACTTATCCCCAGGTGTCCTGTCCTAGGTTCAGTCACAGGAGAATGTTCATGGCTTTGTGGCACCCTCACAGATATTGACCCTTATGTGCACTGTCTCTGAATTCTCTTTAATTAATGATGACCATATGAACTGGTTCCACAAAGCTCCAGGAAAGGGACTTGAGTGGGTCAGCAGGATAATTAATGGTGGAGGCACAAAGTATAATATCATTTTTCAGTCCCAAAACAGTGTCACAAGGGACACCTCAGAAAAGAAAGCTTATTTAAAGATGAGCATCCTGACAATTGAGGACTCAGCCACCTATTACTGAACAAGAACCTCAGTGAGGGGAAGTCATGGTGAGCTCAGACATAAACCTCCCCTGCAAGGCACAGGACTGGCCTGGGCTGCAGGGCACTAATGTCCACAAGTTGTTGCTCTGGGGCCAACCACAGTGGCAGATGATGAGATGGGTTGGGGAGGAGTTTCCTGATAATGTCTGGAGTGCTCCCTTCTTGCTTCACAACATGCAACATCTAGAGAAGAGCCATTGTATCTTTTCTGAGCAGTACTATGATGTTTCCAGAATTCAACTTCAGAACAGAATTTTGATACTAAATGTGTATTTAAATATATGCATTCATACATATAACCTAAAATTTTATGTGAATTATGGGCATTTGTCCCTCTTATGAATAAGCCTGAAAATGGGAAACAAATTGCATTTAGCATCTCTGTGAAGATATTTATCTCAACTTAACTTATATACTAAAATGCTCATGTATTTAATGCCCACCCTCTTTCAGGCAGAGTCCCATGTTCTTAGGTAGTAAGGGGAGGAGGTGGAAAAGTCTGGACCTTTCTAGCAGCAGCATTCATGGACCTCACTTCATTCCCCTCAACTCCTATTGCACCAAAGACCAAGTCCTTGCACTTACTTTAAGTCCCTTATAAATTATGATTGCATTATAAGATATCATCATAGGACCACACAGGTTTTTAATAGATTGTAATTAGTAATAAGCTAAAAATTGCAGTTTCACAAAGTATTATTTTTTTCATCCAAGTTGTATTCCTGAGACATTCATATTTAATAAAACCTGTCTTTCAGCTTCTCATGCCTGCATCAATCAATTGTTCCTCATATACTGTTCCTAAAATCAACAAATGTTTTGTATAAATATTATATTAAGAATCCTATAATAATATTCTGTGATAAAAGTAAGGTCAGCAGAAATATGTCACACCCTCTTCTGTCCCACATATCATAAGTTCCTGAGGAAAAAGTTACCTGATGGTCCTCCCAGGGAGGCCAGACCTACTCAGATGTGTGCTTGGACACCACATTCCAAAGCAACCAGGAAGGTGAGCCTGCCTCCACCTGCGCCACCCTGCTCTGTATCTCTATGTGGGAAAAAACTTTCTCATTGGTGTGTCTTTTGTGTAAAGGATGAAAGTTCCTTTTCCTATTGTGCAAGCTCAACTTCACTTATAGGACCTAGCACAGATGCAAGGACACCCATCCAGAACATGACAATCATCTGATGTGTAAAGGATGAAAGTTCCTTTTCCTATTGTGCAAGCTCAACTTCACTTACAGGACCTAGCACAGATGCAAGGACACCCATCCAGAACATGACAATCATCTGAGGCTGACCTGACTACTTGTCTGTTGTCCTCTCTGAATCCAAGCTTCCAGACGAGAAGCTGGAATAGAATCAGGATTAACAGTAGTGGAAACACCACCCAAATGCCCCAACCTGTCCTTTGAGGCATTGCTGCCCTATCATGGATTTCTGTCCCCTTCCTGGGGAGAGTGTGTTTTCTCTCAGATGTTTCCTCCCAAGCTGCATTTTTTTTTTTTTTTTTACAAATCCACTTCTGCCTATCTCAAAGTCCTTCTGAGAATTAAGGCTTTTGTTCCTTAATGAAGTGGGGGGAGGTGGTTCTGGACATATTTTCCATGATAGACTCTGTCTCCTCCCACGTTCTATCAGATCCCAACTAGTTTCATTTGGTTTCTCTGTGTAAATTGTTTTATCCTGTCATAGAACTAGGGAGGTGACTGTGAGTGCATTTCTAAAATTGTAAATGTCACTCTCCCAAAGCAACACTTGAGGGGTAGTTATGTTGTTTTGTTTTATTCTGCTTAGATTTTTTGTGGATTCTCTTTAATTATGGAAGAAAAGCCTGCAAAACAGTGTGGATATGGGTAGACTCACTGTAGCAACTAAATTACCCTAAGAATTTAGGAATGTAATAATAGTAACTAGTTTAATCTTCAACTAACTTACAGGAGTTCTGATGATACCTGTATAAACCAGGCTTTAATTTGGGTCTTATTTCTTTTTTATAGCACCTTGCTGTTTCTATTATAAGATTTTTCTTTGTTATGTGATATTAATTTTTGGATGTGTTGAATGCATTTGGATAATTTTTTTCCAATTCCAGATCTCCTGTTTTTACTGGTCATATAAGAATCAGAATAAAATGTTTCTCACCTATGTCATGCCTAATATCAAACAAAGTTGGAGCTTTGGGACCCTTCCCTGTGTGGCAAAGCTAGTCGTTCTCTAAGTATAATGACCTTCTGCCCCTTGTTTGTTGGGAGGACAAAGTGCAGCACAACCCCCACCTATGAATGGGAATCCCACAGCCCCTGTCCCTAAAGCAGTGGAAGAGGAGCCCTCCATGTCCTGTACTTTATCACCAGGAAGGAAGAGGAGGCCAATCCATGGAGACTTTCTGGCCTAGATTTTCTTTCAGGTCAGTTTTCAATGTGTATTAGTCAGAGTTCTCTAGAGAAACAGAATCAACAAGAGATATCTGTCAATAGTATGATATTTTATACAATTCTCTCATGTGACCATGGAGATACACAAGTGCAGATTCCTCAGGAAGGCTGCAAACCATGGGTTCTGATGAAAGTTCAATGAAGGTCCTTAATGAGTTTCTTGGAGACATTGGCTGTTCAAAGATGAGCTGGGAAATTGTCTCTGAATGCTGAAGGAATTCAAAAGTTTGGGTAGAACATTACTTATTGCTGATAGCAATTTTCCTGTTATCATAGGTATAATCATCCATCTATGCAGTAAATTGATGACTAAATTCCATAAATGCCCTTGTATTACAATTAATAGAGAGCTTACTTTACCCAAAAAGAGGGTACAATACTTGGCTGATTTGACACATTACCCTAACCATCACAAAAGGTCATATCATCCTGATGGAAGATACAGTGATGCTGCAGTTATGTGACTGGGCATCTCAGCCTACCTTCTCTGGAATCTGCAATGTCTAGTGTGACATACGGTGGAGGAGAACTAGGGAGACTGGTAGAGCTGGAGGTCTCTGAGGTCCTCTAAGAAGCCTCAGAATTCACATCCACACACAGTGGAAGAACTGAGTTGTCAAACTGGGGAAAGTATGGGGGAAGTTTTAAGCATCCATTATGATGATAAAGAGATACACCACACAGTCCCTATGAATGGGATTCCCCATCCACAGACAACACTAGAAACAGCTCCCTCCACAGATAACCCATCACTGCTGGAGCTACAAGTGGTGAGGGCAGTGGGAAGAGAGTCACAACCCCTTGCAGGGGGCACTAAGGAGCCATGCACACAGAGGCACAGCCCTGGCAGATGGTACTGGAGGCTGGGGAAGGACTTCCTGTCTCACTCTTCTGTCTGTGGTTCCTCTCCTACCTACACATTCTCCCAGGAATCCCCTGATGTGCAAGGCTGTGGGACTTGACTTTGAGATTCAGACCGAGGATTCTCCCTCTTTATGTGTGGAAGAGCCTTCCAAGAGCAGAGAGACCCTGCATGACTGTGGGCCATAGAGCAAAGACACAAGGGAGGCCAGGAGGCTTTGTGTCCTGGACAATGGCAAGGCTATGGACATTACACTGCCCTAGCTGCAGTCCCTGACCTTCATGAGGAATAGAAGGAATAAAATGATTGTTCCAAAGAATACGATGAAGAAATTTTCCTTGGTATGGTTAAATTTTTAAAAATCACTTAGATATGTGTACTTGTGTGAAAACATACCTCTTTGGAATACCAGCATAGTTTATTATGAGAATGTGAGTAAAGGGTGTGTGAGAGGGATGATACATGGAGAAGTTAAGGGAGGTGACAAAGCATAGCATTTAAATATATAAATATTACAAGAAAGTTTTAGGATAAATGGCTGACATTTGTTAATATATTACAAGATTAAAATTCAAGTACTGAGGTTGACAAGAGAGAAGTATTTTTTTTTCATTTATTCCTTTATTTGGGAATTGTTTTGAATTTTCACACCAACATATTTTTTTTCTTTATTTCTTATTTTAATTTTACATTAAAAAAAATATGAGGTCCCCACATACACCCCACCCCCTCACCCCACTCCTCCCACATCAATAACCTCTTTCATCATTGTGAGACATTCATTGCATTTGGTGATTACATTTTGGCGCACTGCTGCACCACATCGTAATGGCTTAATTGTACTTTAAACTCTCCCCCCAGTCCACCCAGTGGGTGAAGGCAGAGAATACAATATCTGGCATATGTCCCTGCAGCACCAAGCAGGACAAATCCAAGTCCTGAAAATGCCTCCACGTCAATCTCTTCTTCCCTCTCCCTACCCTCAGCAGCTACCATGGACACTTTCTCCATATCAAAGCTACAATTTCTTCCATTACTAATCACAATAGTTCCATCATAGAATATCAGTAAGTTTACTCTAATCCACACTCTATTCCTCCATTCTGTGGAGCTTGGGATGATTATATCCAATCCACCTCTACATTGAGAGGGGGCTTAGATTGCACATGCACTCTTGGTTCCCTGGTGTGGTGGTTGATCTTCTTCACCTCCCTGTTAACCTGCCAGGGTAAGCCCAATAATTCAGAGCATAAGAGTTGCAAGTCTGTTGAGGCTCAGGGCCTGGCTGTCACATGGACAGTCCAGAGATTCAGGTCTCCTGAGTATACAACAACCCCAGCATGAACCACACGTCCAGTACAAGTGACAGAAGAGGCATGTGTAGAAAGATCACATGTGAGTCCAACTCCATTACACTCCAGAGCACAAACTCCAAAGTATGGCCAACTGACATGGCACTGAATTATAGAGCTAACTGCCATGACCATAGAACCTGTGGATATCTGTATCCCTCAGGAGATCCAGTACCTGGGGTTATATCTACTTTGTCTGTTTCTGAGACCCTGCTGAGGCATGTGTAAGTGTGACCCCTCTGATAACCTCTTGACTCTTTTTTGGACACTCATAGCCATATAAACTCATTTGTCCTTTCCATTTCTCCCTTTTATTCATGGTCAAAAAGCAGTTTTTAACATCAGGTATTACATGTAGGCTGAGATATTCTGCTGTACTTGGTAGTAATCCCTTGGTGCCAGAACCACTCATCCCTTGGAGTCATGTCCCATGCTGGGGTAAATATAATAAATACTATTATACTTTTTCTTCAAAATTAATTTCAATGATATGTAGTAGTTTTTAATAAATGAAAGGAGTTATAGATGTTTTGATATGAATTTCAGGCAATAATCTTTTATAAATCTGTAGACTTGTGTAAGATGGAAAAAGGAGGAAATTTAACCATTTCTGAAATACCAAGAATAATAGCTCAGCTCAAGGGACATGCATAGTACTTTTGTCTGTGCTCTCACTGGATACTTAGGGGAAAGAGCAGGGCAAAGCAGGGGACCCAAGAGAACCCCCATATGACAAGGACATCCTAGTGGTGATCAAATGCCTGGGACAGGCACCAGTCACTGCCACCCATACAGCATTGTCTCTAATCAAGATCAGGATTCTTAGGCTGCAAGAAAGTGACAAGAAACTCTTGTGGCCACCAGAGAAACAATCTGTATTATTGGGGAGGGATAAAATTCAATCCTCTTCCCTTATGGGTCAGGGAGCATATGGGCCCTGACTTGAGACCTGCACTGAAATGAAGAAGAGTCCAGTGAGCCCAGGAAGGGGCAGGAATGGACCTCCTTCCCAACATACTCCATGTACACAAGGTGTCATGACTATGGGGACATCGAGGGACCAGCAAGCACCTACTCTCCAGTCCTGTGAGGGAGCCTTCTTGGAAGTGTTTTCACTGGCCACAGTCCAGCCTGAAGACAACTACATACAGCTGAGGCCAACATCTCAACTACAGTTTCATAGAGAACACTGAGCCAAAGTTATAAAGAGAAGTCATTGCAGAATGTTTGCCCCAAAGAAAATGTGAAATAATCAATGTCATTGATAAAGTTGGCTCATTTTTCTTGCAGCAGAATGCATCTGTTCAATGTCATTTGTTAATATATAATGTGACATAGTAGAATCAAATGGGAATGTATCTAATAAGTGAATGACAATAGTGGGTCAATTTATTTTGAAGTTATTAGTGCTTCACTTTAAATATAGGCACTTGCACAATGGGAATTTCTGTAATACTTCATTTATTCTCCTTATATTTAAATTAATCTTCATTTCAGAAGATATAGAAAATAAAAATAAAAACAACTGAGCCTCAATTCCAAAAACAGTATCTTGGTCACCTGCGTATTATGATGTTTGTAATTTTTTACTCACCCCTTCCTTTGTTTTTTTTAAAATAACTTTGATTTTAATTGATACATACAAAGAGGTATACGATATCTGGTAAACCTTATTCTTCTAAATCCATCTATTAATTTCCTGTATCTAGATATTTGTTGTCCCTACTCCAAATTAATTATATTCATTCTAGTGCTGGGACATTCTAGTTTATTACTGGATTATTATCCATAATGCTTTTTATACATTAAACAATTCAAATTACTCTCTGCCAGGATCAGACAAATAGGGGAGAGAACAGCATTGAGACATCCCTGTTCACCCTGAGTCCTATCTTACCTGCTCCCCTCTTGTAGCTACCGGGCCACCCACATGCAAATCTCTCTTCAAGACAAGTAGGGAAGGTGGAGCCTTAATTAAGTTTAATCAATGTGACTCCTCAGTAATGATAGGGTTTGAAGAAGACAGGACACTAAAGGAGAATACCATGAACCTTCTGCATCTCTTGCTCTGTTTATTGACACCTCCCCCATGTGAGATTTCACAGGATTTCAGAAATGGGGCCACAGGCTTATGTGACTCAGTGAGACTCACTGTGGTTTCCTTGTCCCAGGTATCCTCTCCCAGGTGCAGTTGAAGAAGTCAGACTGAGAACTCATGCAACCTACATAAAACCTGACTTTCCCCTGCTCCAACTCTGGATTCTCCATCACACCCATGCGTTCCTGCTACGATTGGGTCATCCTTCCCCCAGGAAGGGATTGAAGTGGATGTGCTGATAAGTTATGATGGGAACCTGAACTACAGCCCATCACTCAGGGCCTACACCTCTATCACTAGAGACACAGCCAAGAACCAGTTCTCTCTAGAGCTGAGCTCTGTGACTGCTGAGGACACAGCAATGCATTACCATGCTAGTGACACAATAAGACAAATTCAGGGTGAGCACAGAATCAAAGTCTCCCCCAGAGGCTTCAGGAATGTGCTGGACAGAGCGGGCACTCAGGGCCATGACAGGGTAGGCCCACCAAGAAGAGGGCCTAAAACAGGGACAGAGAAAGGATTTCAAAAAAGAAAGAGCATTTTAAAAACAAAATTACATTGTGGTGAGTTTTTCAAATTCCCTGTCTGATCTTATTTTTCTTTTCTATGAGCATATGGTTCCCCCCAGGATTCACTCCTCCTTCTTGCCCCCTATTATTGTTCAAAAGAAAATTAAAATTGTAGTGTCCTTCCTGGGTTACTAATTTGAAGAATCCATGGAATGGTTATGTGTGTTTCTGTGTGTGAGGATGTGTGTTTAAATAGATGTATATATGTTGGTGTGAATATACCTATGTAAATAGGAATGTGTATGAAAATATGTGCAAGTGTAATCTACATATATATCAGTGTAAATATGTGAATACAGACACACATAAATATTTATATAAAATGGAAGAACCTACATTTTGTTGTATCATTATGGGTCAACTTATTGCCTTTGACCCTGATAAGCACACCATCATTTCCTGATTTCTTTACCTGGCTGGTGCCGCATCACCCTCTGCTGATAGGATTAGATGCTGAAGCCTCAGAGCTACCCCTTTCTCTGGAGAATCACCTTCATCCAAATGACCTCCCCAGCAAGCTGCCACGACCAGTGTTCCACATGCGGTGCAGGATTCCCAGCAAATCAGCTTAGTTAATTCTCATCACTGACACTAATAGAAGGAGAAGTGAATTGTTTTGGAATACCAGGAGAATTTTGCACTACCCTGCAGATCTCACACTGATCAAGACACAGTTTTGGATTATCCTGCATGTCTCACCCTGACACGGACATTGTTTCTGGGTTAAGTTCAGAATGAGTGTGGGCAAGAGCCAGTATATCCTATTTCTTAAACTGAGGCAAAATCTTTGGTGTGGCCATTGAGGATATCCCTTTTTGACTTATGAGACTAATTCCAAAAAAGGAGTGGCAAACTTAGAGGACCTCAATGTATTCCCTTTTATTTACCAAATATTCAATTTCTCTCAGAATGAACTTTCATTTTCCCAGCCCCAGCTTCAGTATTCTGATAAAAGATCTTGTCTGAATTCATTTTAACAGAGCTGGGAGAAGTTTAAACCTCACCATTTCCTCATAAACATTGGGCATTATGTTATAGGGAAATGGAAGAAGAATGTTGAACTTACTGAAGAATCAGTCTAGACTGAAGCCCAGATAGTTTATCAAAGAGAAATGGAGATTAATATATTTGAGAGACCTCTTATATCAGAAAAAACTCCAAGCACTGACCTCATAACTAACCTTCAGAAATGTCTAATCAGAAATGATTAGATTGTATTATAGAAATATTTAGACCTCACAGTATAGTTGTAACACGTAGAGCAATTGGCCAATATGCCACTTTGTGTGCACTGGAAATGCCTACAGTTGTTCAGAAAAGAAGAGAAAACACAGCTACTCTCCTTTCCTATTGTGGTGCAGGAATGCAGCACAAGGTGTCGGACTATTCAGTCTTCACCAGCCAAAAATGCCTGCAGTTACCTAGAGGGGCTTGTGCATGTCCAACTATTCAGTCCTCCCCATCCAAAAATGCCTTCAGTTACCTAGAGGGGCTTGTGCATGTCCCACCAGTTTCTTCCTTGTTGAGTATGGGTCTTGAACTTAGGCTAGGGCTGCAGTCATATCTGGGTGGAAAGAATTTCCTACACTGACAGTAGGGACTGCTTCCCTCATTTAAGCGGTGCAGTTATAATGGCAGCTACTGGCCTCTTTCCGATTTGGACAGGTTCAAAATTTAGCTGTTCTTAGGATTATATTAATACTTTAGCCAGCTACATGTTCTAATTAGTAGCAAAAGGCAGTAGCCAACTCTCTCTTTCTCCCCCATTTTTGGGAAATGTATTTTCCAACTCCAGCCATGGAATAGCTCCCAAGGAGGCTTGTGCTGCCACTCAAGGATGGGCACCAGCCTCTGTGCGTGGATGTTGTAATCATGGAACGTCACTGCAGATGGGCACTTTCCCTCTGTTCTTTCAAGAATATTACAGGTTGCTCTTCTGGTCCCATCGACCACCCAAACTTATGTTTTATATAGCTCTGTGTGATTAGTAGCTGACCCTTGGAACTGCTTACTCACCTGTCATCAAGCCCCTCTGCTTGTTTATTTTTAAACCTGACTTCTATTCAGACCAATGGTGCTTGAATATAAATTGCCTAGATATATTTTGTTTTGTTTCCATTGCTTTGTTTTCTTTATTATTCTTTTGTAATTTTTGGCTGTTATTTTTCCTTTAATGCCTTTGTTGAGCATCCGATATCTGAGGGGTTGAGATTCTGAAATTATTTTTGAACAATTCTGGGCTATTCTTGCTTGAAAGAATTCTTTCTTTCTCTTTTCATTTTATTTCTGGTATTTTATTTAAACATATTTTGCATCATTTAAGATTACCCCACAGCTCTTGGAGAATTTATTTTATCATTCTTTTTGCAGTTTTCTATTCAGTTTGGGTTGTTTCTATTGAGCAATCTTAAGATTCACTGCCTCTTTTCACCACATTTTCAATTCTATTGTTGATTTCAGCAAAGATATTCTTCATTTTTGCTAGAGAATTAATATTCATTTAATTTAGGTGTTCCTATTTAAATCTCCATCTTACATTACCTCTCTACTATTTCACCTTGTGAACTTGATTCCATTACTGTTCTTAAATACAAAACATCATTTTAAATGCCTCTATGACTATTAGAAAATGTGAATTATTTATGATTATAGCTCTAATGCTAGCTGTATTCTTTTCATTCGGTTTTTTTTTCTTTCCTTGCATGTCATATTATTTTTTATTAAAATCTTATCATGAGGTATTGGTTAAGAGGAACTGAGGTAAATAACCTTTTGCCATAAAACTTGATTATGTGTGAGGAATTGGAATATATTCTATCTATGTTACACTATAGATATCTGATACTTAAAAATCATCTGCTGGCTTTGCCTAGCCTCTATCTTTGACTTTGAGTTTCTTCTCTGAGATCCTGTGTCTTGCAGCTCTTTCAGCTAGAGTCCACTTTTACTAGTGGACTATGACTAGTGCAGTACACTGTAGGTTTTAATGTGTGGTATGCAGGAGAGGCTGTTTAAACAGTCTATTAATTCTCAATTTTAGTGACTCTCTGCCTTGGGTCTGTGAAATTCACAAGTGCTTTCCAGTTGTATATATTACCCCTGTCCCTTAATCCCTTTCCTAACTGGAGTCACCACTCTATTTTCTTGAAGTTCTTACTGCTTTAAATAAAAATCATTATAAACTTTATTGTTAGATTACTATTAGATTACGGAAAATTTATGTAAAATGTATAGGTTTTATCTCAAATCTGCCTGTACACTAGGAGAGACATGGAGAAAAATGGAGTTCTGGATCAAGGAAGGATTTCCTCTCCAAGCTGTAAAATGGCTTTGGAAACAGTCTTGCCCTTGACAATTGCTTTTATTAATCAGGAGGGTCTGGTTATATTTCACAATGATTGCTCTTCCCCTTCCCATGTATCTTCTAGATCTTCACCTCATATATCTTTTGAGATATGCTAAGAAATTCTGAAAAGTTTTGTGACCTTAGGTCTTTGGAATTTCTCACTTTCATGTTTGTACACACTCATCCTCCAGCCTATCAGCAAAATTAAATTGCAGTGATATTACCAGTTTATGATTCTGGGGATTCTATGTGAGGCAAACAGACCTCAATTATGTCTCTCTGTATGAACTGTTTCCAAGTCAAGGTAATGGATTTCCGAGAGGCTTCAGTTAACTGTTTGGTCGAAGAAAATAACTTTAATGTCTTTCTTTTTCAAAAAGTGTAACCAATCTTTTGTTTTCTTCTAATAGACATGATCGTCTGTTTTATGATTCCCATATCTTCAAATTGTTATCTAGTTTTTAAGATAACTATATGTAGTTTCTTCATTTAAATTCATTTCTATGAAATAATCTATGCAATTTCAATAATTTTTCTATATCCAATAAGCATGTTTTATGCTCCATTATAAATATTTTCTGAATACAAAACAGAAGGAAGTGAAATAAATATTTTACATATACAGGTATATAAATATAAATTAGTGATAGCTATTTCCTAGTTGTATCATTGCCTTGGGCAATAAATTGAAAATATTAGTTATCATTCAGCCACATTAAAATAATTCATGAATAATCTCTTTTAAGGCACTCAGCATTCTCTTTTCTCTTAATTTTTCACTTAAGATAGCTTTTCAGGGTAGCATTTATACTCCCATTGTTATAGACTAGCGATATTGACCAGACTCAGACTGTGACTAAAGTTCCAATTGAGAGTTTTATTGGCCACACGGCAACTGTCTCTTCCTACGCAGAGGGGAGAGCAGCCCTGAGTCACGGGGGGAGTTTGCTTATATAGGCTTTTAGGTTCAGGGCAGGGGGTAATAGCTCAGTAAGCAAGCACATACAGAAGCAGATGTTTGGGGTTAATCAAGGGCTGGGAATTTTATCAGGGGAGATAAGTGGTTGGGGAGTGTTTGTTATTTATAAGGGTCTGAGTCAGGTTGGTCTAGGGGCTGATGACACTTTCTACAGGAGGACACCTTGAGATAAGGTTTTACAGTCCAGCAAGCTTGTTACAGAACCGCGATATATATGTGGTTAGGGGACTGTGGAATTTTCCTCTCGGGTGGGGGTGGTCACAGGCTCCTACTTCTCTACATTCCCTACTTCTCTTTTGGGGAGATTCAAACCCTTGAATTTGAGTACTCTCCAGTGTCCTGCACAGGTAAGATTTGGTGTGGGGTGTTCAGGATTAAGTGCTTAACGGTTTGTACTTTCTCTTGGATAAATCGAACTAAACAATTGGTTATGAGTGGGCCGCAGGTTAACAGCAATAATAGGAGGAGTAAGGGGCCTGAAAGGGCAGTGATAAGGATTGTAAGCCAGGGGGACTAATTAATTAAACTTTCATACCAATTTTTGGTGGCTGACTGAGCCTTTTCTTATTTTTTAATCATTTCCAGACTAAGTTTAAGCTTTCTTTAATGATGCCAGAGTGGTTAGCATAAAAGCAACAAGTTTCTCCTAAAGCTAAACAGAGGCCTTCTTGTTTGAGGAATAATAAGTCCAGTTCTTGCCGGTTCTGCAGGACTACCTCGGCTAAAGTATCAAATGCTTCTTTTAAATGTGAAATTTGATATTCAAGCTTCTTGAGGTCCTGCGTAACTAGGGCTGACAATTGGCTGACATCAGAGTGTTTTTTATGAGAGCTGCTGATTTTACCACAGTTGACTTAGCAATGCTCAGTCCAATTAGAAGGGAAACTAGGATTGGGACCCTCTTGTACCGGTGGTGCTCGATGTTTCAAGATATTCTCTCTCAGTTTTTTTTTTTTCCAGAGAGGTAATGTATGGTCTACTATGCTTCAGGTTTTAACATTTCCCCCTTTTTGTTTTAGTCAAGGTGACTGTGCCTGTCTTAGGTTGCCCTCTTTTGAGAGTCTTACCCATCATTGGCTACAGGCCAAGCTCTTCGACTTGTGGAAGTTACTGAAGTGCTTTTGCCAGCACCAGATCACTTACATGTCTCATGGCTGTTACTCTTTGCAATTTTCTCTAAAAACACCATCCAGCACAGATGAAAATTATGAGCAACAGAACAAACACGATCAGCCCTATCTTCCAAGCTGACAGGAAACACTGTGACTTCCACTAATTGACTGGGTTAAACCCTGCAATAAGTGAAATCGTATCTGAGAAAATATTTTTATCATTGGCTACATGAATTTGGTTTTGAGACTTTTTTTTTAATATATATATATTTTTGTAATTCCACCATTTCCAGAGAGATACTACTTTTATGGCTTAACAAATGATTCCCAGCTCTTTCTATACTATATCTGATGAATTACATGCAGAGTTATACAGAAAATTTCATTCCAATTACACTTCAATTCTTTTAACAAGTTTAAAGTGTACAATTGTTCTTCAATGTGCAAAACAGCCGATTCTAATTCATTAACTTAATTATTTAACTCTTTATCAATGTGATCTTGGCTATGCCATAAATCACCAACATTTTATGCTAATCACGCCATGTATTGAGTCTGTACTTTAACGTAAAGTTACCATAGCAGTAGCAGCAGCTGTAATGATTCCAATCAGTCTCAAAATGCTTATAATAAGCAGTCCAATAAAGCGTTTAGTCAGTTTTAAGAATTCTTGTACCATATGTAGCAATAA
Organism: Dasypus novemcinctus; assembly: GCF_030445035.2. Lineage (NCBI taxonomy): Eukaryota > Metazoa > Chordata > Mammalia > Cingulata > Dasypodidae > Dasypus > Dasypus novemcinctus. The sequence goes on along the minus strand of NC_080691.1, from coordinate 54,492,799 downwards.
ATGACTTTCAGGAGATGACTGCCAAATCCGCATCATTCTCACAGGTATCCAGATGCCTTTTTTTCTTCTGACTATTGCTACTTGTTTCTCCATCCTGCAACACACTTTCTGGTAGACATTTATACAAGGCACCATTTTCATAAAACAATGAGTTATTCTTAATAGTTACTTTACGAGTCCTGAAAACACATGGATTTTTAACACAGGCTTTAAAATGATATGTTTAAGGGTTAAATACTGTCCTGTTTTATTTATATTTCTCAGCCATTCATACAGAGGGGCAATTCCAAGAAATATTTTCTACAAACTCTTCTGCAGGTCATGATTATAAGTGCTATTACTTTAAAGGGCTAGTATTTACCTTTTTTTTTTGCAATGTTAACAGTTCTTGCTACAATGCATTAGGAGAGAGCACACAGGTCTAAAGACTACAGGCAGACACAAGCTGCAAGCTCACAGTTCCAGAATCTGCAAAGCCAATGTGACGCATGGTAGCAATTGCCACAGGTTATCTGAGGGCTCATTCTTTTCAAGAGGAGGAGGGACTCGACCTTAGTTATTGGCGTTGGTGAGTAACAGGCAGCTGGAACTGCCAGGCTAGGCACCACAAGGTTCGGTACTCATGATGCCTGTTTGTTTTCAGTGGAGCCACCCTGCCTTTTTCAAGGTTTCAGCAGTAGGGCCCTGGATCTTTACAAAGGCATCTGCTTTAACAGTTTTAAAAGGGATGTTAGTGGGCTGGGCAGGGACATGACAGACAGTTACCTGTTACTACTAGCAGGCATCCCGGATGTTCCTTCATAGATTTCCCGGTGATTTACAACAGTTTACAATTTCTGTCTTGGTTTCAGTACCTGCAATCCACCCCTGGATAAGGATGGCAGTTTTCAGTGTGACCAGACACTACTGGGTTAAATCTTTCACTTTTAGCAGGACCTCTTATACTGCACATAATTGTTTTTTTATATTGTACTTTTGGCTTTTTTCCAGAATTGTGATTAAAACCCAAGGGGTACTTGTTTAGAATTTTGCCTTTGCCACAAACTCCACTCAAACCAAATATTGGTGCTTGCTACATTTAATTCATAGGCTAAGTTAATGTCCACAATTTACTTTCTTTCTATCATTTAAAGCAGCTTGCTGGAGGTTTTCCCACTTTCATGAAGAATTTTTTTTCCAATTAATACACACAACGGCTTCAATATTTGAGCTAAATGAGGGATGAAAGATTTTTAGTATTTTAATAATATTATAAATTTTATTAACATGAGAAAACATTGTACTTTATCAATTACAGCAGAAAGTATAGTTTTATTTTACTTAACTAAACAACACTTAAGAATTTGATAGAGCAGCAGGGACTTTGCAGCTTGTTCTAATTGTTTGTGTAGTTCAGGCTCTTAAGATATTACTGTTTCTGATGTTTCTTTTAATTTTGAAAACAGGATTACTGGTTAGTAACATTATCAGTAGGGTTTTAGCCATAGATTTTTTCTACAGGCCAGATTATTACTACCATGTCAGGAGAGATGGTTGGGCTATGCACATAGCCCCGAAAAGCACCGCAAAAGTTCATTGTTGGGTTTTTCACAGATAGAAGAATGCAGGCTGGCTTGATCTGTCCAAGAAGACACTAAGAAAAGTTTTAGCAAGTTTTAAAACAAAGTGATAGTGACATAGCCGGACATTAACTTTTTTGCAACAAACTAGCAATATTTGGACTGCTGCATACTACAGTGTTGTTATTTTAATTTATGATAAGAGGTTGTTTCTGTGACACATACTTTTTTATAATAATTAAAGCCATAATTACCCACCTTGTACTTCTGTTTAATATTATGCTGAAATATTGGTAAATTTATACACTCTTAAGTATTCATTTGAACCTTTTACTCATACAACTTTAACAGAGGGTTAAAGAAAAAAACCTGTTAATTTTATAACACCTTTAAACACCTTCCATTCGATTTATAACATATTAAATGAGCTCAAATATTACTTTAATTTTTTTTAAGGTAAAAGAACAAATCTCCTGCAATTAGTTTGAAATAAAAAGCTACTTTTCAGGATTCTTCTTCTTCAAACACTGAGGAAATGATGAGGTTAAAGCACAAGAAGCTATTTTGATAAAACAGATTTTCTTTGTATACTGATTATTCAGAAAACTTTTACCAAAACAGACTAATGACTTGAGAGATTTTGAGAAAGAACAAAATTTCCAAACTTGCATCAATATACTACCTGATACCAAACCTTTTAAACTTTACGGACAGACCCACCAAATCTTACTCAACCTTAATCACAAAAATTTCCCCTACACTTTCAGCATTCACCCAGGCTTCATCTCACACTCTACTCTTCCCAATAATCAATCATTTTATCTCAGGACAAAATCTTCTCCTGTTTCCTTAACAATAAAAACACATTCCATACATCTTACATACATAAGTTACCAGGCAAACTTCTCATAACATATAATTACCATCAACATAAAACTTTTCTTCACTTTAAACTTAGTAACATGCAATAACAGAAACAGTCTCCCAGGAGCAAGTTGTCAGGGGAGGCTGGCTGCTGACAAGCCCCCCTGTTATAAAATTACCTTTTATTATTACTATCAATTCAGTTTTTGTTTAATAGTGACTTCCTGGATTTAGCCATTTAAACGTTTTAATTTAAACAATGCTTCGTTAAACTTCTTATAATTATTTATAACTATATAGACTATAATTATACTACATTTGTTGTAGAATTTGAGAGAGGTTCAATTACTTGCGTATAGAAAGGCCAGGAGTCAGGAATGATTTTGAGAAGGAAAATGGTTTATTGACAGCCGGCCGGACTCCTGTGCTTTCTGTTTCAAACCTGAACCCCGAACAAGATTTTTAAGTTCTTTTTATACAGAGTGGGGAGTCAAATGGTGCTTTTAATCAAAGAAAACTACTTTCTTTGTTAGTTAAGTTTTTGCCTTAATACCAGGTAGGTTTTGAATTAACATGTCACTCACACTTCAGGTGAGCTTGAATTAACATCTTGCCCACCTTCCATCTGGATGCAACTTTAAATACACATTCAGTCTTACATCTTTTCTGAACATTCAAAGCCCATATTACTTAACTGGATTTCTAGAGACTAGGCACACTTGGATATAGAATAAGATGATTTTGAATTTATGCAGCGGCTATATTATATTTTTTATTTGAGGCCAAGTCCAAGTTCCCTTAAGTTTTGGCATCACCACCATCAGAGTTTCCCTGGACTGACTGTTATGTATATAGAGTTTGCACTGCTAAATTGCCTCCTGGGACTGGAGTCGTTGCCATGGTCACCAAGAGCAGGACTGCAGCCTCTTACTGTTCCACACCCACAAGTCAGGACAGACAGCTTAGGTTAAGGTTATCTCTGAAGAGACAAAGAGCCTCCCACCCATAACCCACATCACTTTAAGGCAAATTTTATTTTCACAGAACACATTCTCTTACTTAAAATTACCACAATATTTTCTACAATTCACCACATGCATTTAAGTTTCATGAGTTTATGAAAATTAGCCATCCTATTTGAGAGCAAAGCACACCTTTTTGAAAAACTTACTAAATTTCAGTTAGCATTTCCACAAATTTTTAACTTTCTTTAATATTCATTTTTTTACATCCTTCATTTTATTCTGTGAGGAAAAATAAACTATTCATTTTAATTTAGGCAAGGACTTTTTTTTTTAATGAAAGGACACAGTAATTTTGTTAAGACTTACAATTTTTGTCATTGTAGAAATCCCATTAACATTCAAACTTATGTATTAATATAAGTGTTTATTTAATATTTGGCCATTTGAATAGAGCTCTTTTTTAAAAATCTTTATTTATTAACTTATATCACCATCTGGAGGTATCAAAATACACACTGTCATTGAACAAACAGATAAATACAAAACAATTACAACACATTAGCAGAAACATACAGTTTACAATTGACTCATAATTCTTCACAAATTACACAGAACAGAAATACAAAAAGACAAACAATTAAGACAGATGAAGAGACAAACCAGACAACCTGAACCGGAGTCAAGAGTGACTTCTCGCTCTGACTGGTGGGTGGGATCTATTTGTCCACCAGATCCACTTCCCCACAATCCACAGCCTCTGCAGAGGTTTTCGAGAAAACAGACTTACTGAAGGACGTCCCGTTTGCTGATCCTGGGCCCAGGAACTCCTGATGCTCTCCAGATAGAATTTAGGTGGAGACAAGTTCCAGGGCCAGGTGCTGTCTGGGGCAGAGGAACATCTCTCCAAGGCCTTCCCCTAGACCGCCAGTCTGTCCCCGGAACGTACCTGTCTCCCTGAGTCTTAGGAAATCAACCCCGCTGGAGTAGGGGATCTTGTCGATCTATCTCGCTGGGGCCTCCAAATGTTATAGACTAGCGATATCGACCAGACTCAGACTCTGAATAAAATTGAGAGCTTTATTAGCCACATGGCAACTGTCTCATCCTACGCAGAGGGGAAAGCAGCCTCGAGTCGTGGGGGGAGTTTGCTTATATAGGCTTTTAGGTTCAGGGCAGGGGGTAATAGCTCAGCAAGCAAGCACATACAGAAGCAGATGTTTGGGGTTAATCAAGCGCTGGGAATTCTATCAGGGGAGATAAGCGGTTGGGGAGTGTTTGTTATTTATAAGGATCTGAGTCAGGTTGGTCTAGGGGCTGATGACACTTTCTACAGGAGGACGCCTTGAGATAAGGTTTTACAGTCCAGCAAGCTTGTTACAGAACCGTGATATATGCGGTTAGGGGGCAGTGAAATTTTCCTCTCCAGTTAACTTTCACATGATTTATCATCATCTCCATGTCATCTCTCAATTGTCTCAAAACCTACCCTATCAGCTTCATTCTCTAGGGATAACTCCCATTCAGCCTCCTTCTCAAATCTGTTTTAATATTACCTCAGCTTTCCATCACTGGTAAATACCTCATTTCCTCACGTTTTTCCCTTTTCACTGAATTCTTCTCTGGGATGACTATATTGCCTCTCTCTTTTTTTCCCTTTCTGTGAATATATATGTATATGTGTATATATATATATATATATATATATCTTTATGACACAGTAATCAAAATCTCCTATACTATTCATTACTTTGATATACCTCTTGACATCTTCCCTTTAATCCTTTGGTTTATTATTTTGTTCAGTGTACAATTCTTACACTTTCGTGGGTATTACTGGATTGCCCAAATCAGACATTGTTAAGCTCTTTCTTATCAATATTTTATTCCTGTGTTTTCTTCTACATTAATGCAAAAACAATTTTCTGTACTTTTCTTTCCTAGGAACCACAAGATCAAGAAAGTCACCATGACCATTATAGTCCTGGACTTCCATATCTTTAATGTAAAACCAAGTAATTCCCTGCCACAAGAATGAACACTTAATTGTGTAACATTTAAGAAAAGTAAGACGATAGAGAATATCATCTTGACTTTTTAATTCCTTAGAGACTAGGAATCCAGTGGTGGGATTTTTCAGTGCATGAGCCTTGAGTTAATACTATACTGAGAGAAAAGTCTTTCCAAGTTCTTTTATATGCAATGGTCTACTAAATATGTGTCTGTGATTCTCTCTTGCCTGTTCTATGTTTAATATTTTGAATTTAAATGGTTGATGTCTTCTAGAAATAGTTTAATGGTTGAAATGGTCAGAGGGATGGGAGGGGCATTCTCATGGCCAACACACTATGTGCTGCTTTTAATAATAGAAAACATGTATTAATTTTATTCACCTTGATGAGATAGAATCACACCTGTGGATGCAAACAACAGTAATTAACCACATTCAACCCAACTGCATTATTACTGGGTGCTGTGTGATTGAACTTAATTGCATTATTCCTGGAAGCTGTGCCAAATGCAAAGGCTTGCAGATGTCTTTCACATTACAAATTGTTAAAAGACATGTGTTCTCAATTTCATTGCTTTCACTCCATATACAAAGATCATGTGTTGAAAACTGAGGCATAGTGGTCTTGGGAGGAGAGACTGTGCTGTTTCCATGGCTACACTTGCACCCTAAGGAATGTGGCAATTAAGAGTTTCTAGCAAATAGGATGAAGCTGTTAAAGGCTGAAAGAGAAGATGAGCACATACACTTTGTAATTAGATAGAACACTTAGACTTTGTACCTTGAGATAAGATTTTTTTAAATTCCTTAGATCATGAGTAATACTAATAGTTAAGTGCATGTTGCTGCTTGTTTTCACATAAACTAGGGTATATAAAGAGCCCCTTGTAAATAATAAAGTTGTCTGAAGAGTCTTTACTCACAGAAACGCCTGATCCCAGCTCTCTTTCTTTCTCTTTGTTTCATTCTCTCTCTGTTTCATTCCCGATACCATTCAGGCCCAATCTCCAACAACCATGAAACAGAGAAAGATAGGCCCTTTACACACTGTCCCCCACTTTCCCATTAGAATAGTAGAGATTTACCTAATTGCTCAGTGTGGAAGAGACAAGGCTCCAAACTTCTTGGTGTCTTCAAAGAACATATGCCACTGATAAAAAGATTCAGGGAGTTCCTCAAGTTGGGAGAACTTGGGCTGCTGCTTCTTTTGAGTGCTGCTATCTAATAAAGGGTTCAGAATTCAGAAACTCAGAAGTCTGACGCATCTTCGCTCTTTCTGCAACTCAAATTCCTAGGAAATAGATGTTGTAACATAATCTCCATCTTCAAAAGAACAGTTTCTCTTTCTTGTGTGTTGCAAGTTTATTTAGAAACAAGTACTGACATTTATTTGGCTCCTTCTATCCTAAGAGCTGCTGAAATTTTATAGTGAACTCAGCAAAACAGTGATTTTTCAATTCACAACAATGTATGAATTTGAGAATGTCAATGATTGTCTAAAAGCACATGTACATCTGCATAATCAGCAATCATCTTTGTTGCCTTCTTTCTTGCTAAAACAAGAAAAAGTCATTCCAACACTGGCAGAGAGGTGAGGGTGTCACTTTTGAAAAGAATGTGTCTTCATTTTTATTTATTTCATTTAAGGTTTCGCAACTAAACTAATGAGAAGTAGATGAACTATTTTAAAATGCTGGCTTAATGCACATTTAGCTAAATGTTCTGGGGGAATTTCCTGACTGCTCTGTGCTCTGGGCCAAACTCCCACTGTAGGGTGAGGACAGGAATATTCAGCCTGCAGGGAAGGGAGGAGAGAGAGGGGCAGGTGAGATGAGCAGGAGCTAATATCAGGACACAGGCCTTCCTATCCTAAGTGCAGCCCATGGCTCTTGTTTCTTTTGAGGATACCATCAGTTTTGGAACAACTTTTCAATTCATCTTTGATGTATTGGCAGATGCCCAGACGTGAGGTTGTGAGACCTTCCTTGTTAACCTGCACCTTCAGAATGTTTCTGGAGAGTTACACCCCTGTCCTTTTCCTCTTTCCTGAGTCTGCACCCCTGTGCTCCCATCCCCAATGTTCTTCTGACTTGCTTTCCTCATGGCAACTTCTGCATGGCTCCTGGAACCATAAAGTTCCTTTGGAACCCCTGCATCTGGTCACCTACTATTCCCCCCACAGGCATTTTGTCCTCTCTACTACCCTTGGAAGCAACCCTTAGTCTACCCTTGGACATCTTCTCCTTTCCCCAGAGTCAGCACGCTATTCCAACAGACCCTTTGCCTTCATGTTGAGACCTGCTTCATGAATGGGCTTCATACATTTAGCTGCTCCTCTGACTCCATCTGTCCCAGCTTGCTGGACACCTGTACCTGATGCCTCACAGTGACACTGAACTACCCTAACTTCCAGCCTCCTTCATTCCTGTCAGATTTTGGATGGATTGGGGACCTGCCACTTATGCAAAACTTTCAATACTTTTTTGAAAGTTAGTGCATTTTAATATCTCATGTCCGAAGAAATATTCCCTCAAGGTTCACTCAGAAGACATTTGAAGATGATTCAGAAAATGGAAGGACAACCTCAGCTCCCACAGAATGAGATGGTAGAAGAGTCTGAGTCTGTGCTTCAGTTCCCTGCCTCAGCTGCTGCTGTAGGTGAAGGATGTCGAAGGAAGCTCCATAGCTACTCCAGAGTCCCCTTCATGTGCTGCAGACTCTTTGGGGACAGAGGAACCTCCCAGTGGCTCCAAGGGAAAACTAACATTTTGTTAAAGACTCTGGGAGACAACTCCATCATGAAAACATAAAAGTGAGCTGTAGAGGAAACCGGAATTATCACAAATTTCCTCAAACTTGTGGCCACAGAAGAGTCGCTTTTTTATGTGAATCACTCCTATGCCATTTCCCCAGATGAGGAGGTCGGAATGTTCTGTGAGTGTTTTGGCAGTGATGGTAAACTGTTCTTATATTATGGCAAATTTCAGGAATGGGGAAGATCTAAACAAATGAAAAAACAACTCAAAACTTAAAATTACCGTCACAAAAGAAACAGCTGCTGTGATACATTTTGATGCTTTTGTCAAGATATTTAAGCATAGGATTTACTCAGCATGTAATTATTATGATTAATGTTTATGTATAAGAGTACATCCACAGGTATAGAATGAACTTACAAAAATATTAGTTGAATTAATACATAAATTATTATAAATATAGAGTATTTTTCTCCAAGTATCCATGAGCCAGGTCTGCCTCCAAGATACTGAAAAAGAAACTGCAAACCTTTCATTACCTGGTTCACAAAAAGACTTTAATTGTTTACCTGAGGAATTAGCAGAGCACTGAACTTCAACTGCAATATTTCATTTAATAAGGCATTCTCTTTGTCTTATTCACAGAAATTAAATATATTAGGGGTGTGGGGTATGCCTTTTTATTTTATTTTTCATTAAATTATAATTTTTTGAAGATATATAGTTGACCAAAAATGTTACATTAAAAAATAAAAGAAGTTCCCTCACCCCACCCTGCGATTCCTCCCATGTCAACCTCTTTCATCATTGTGGCACATTTATTGCATTTGGTGAATACATTTTGGAGCATTGTGGCACCACACAGAGTATAGATTACATTGTGGTTTACACTCTCTCCCAGTCCATTCAGTGGATTATGGCAGGATATATAATGTCCAGCATCTGTCTCTGCAATATCATTTAGGATAACTCCAAGTTCCAAAACTTCCCCCACATCTCACCTCTTCTTCCCTTTCCCACGCTCAGCAAACACGGTGGCCACTTCATCCAGATCAATGCTACAATTTCTTCCTTTACTAGTCACAATAGTTCTACCAGTAAATTCACGCTAATCCATATTTAATTCCTCCATCCTGTGGACCATGTGTTGTTGATGATCACTCCACCTCTATATTGAGAGGGACTTATGTCCTACATGGTTGATGGATGTGATTCTCCTGCTTGGAGTTGGAGGCACTCTCAGTTCCCTGGTTTGGTGATTGACCATTTTCACCTCCCTGTTAGGCAATTTGTGCAAGTCCAACCAACTGGAGAGTAGGAGCTGCAACTGTGCTGAGGCTCAGGGCACTGCTGGCACATCACAGTCCAGAAATTCAAGTCTCTTGGGTATACACCAACTCCAGCACCAACCACAGGTTCAGTAAAAGTGACAGAAGAGATATGTGTAGAAAGATCACATCTGATTCAACACCATCACACTCAGGAACACAAATTCCAAAGTAGGGCTCACTAACAAGGCACTGAACTCTGGAGCCAAATGCCATGATCGTAGAACCTGTGTCTCCATAGCCCTCAGAACACCAGTACCTAGGTTGTATCTACTTTGGCTGTCTCTGCAATCCTGCTGCGACATACATAAGCATGAACCCTCTGATGACCTTCTAACACTTTTTTGAAGGCTCTTACCAATATAAACTCATTTATCTTTACCATTTCCCATTTTTATCCAAGGTCTCTTTCTAATTGCATCACCAGCTAGTGACTGGTAGTTATCTCTCAGCACGAGGAAGGCTCATCCCCAGGAGTCATGTTCCACAGTGGGGTTGGGTGAGGGGGTGAGGGAGGTAATGTGTGTACATACTGAGTTTGACTTAGAGAGTAGCCACATTTCTGCAACATGGAGAGTCTCTGGAGGTGACACTGGACACTCTGAAGCTCAGGCCTAGATCAGATTTCCAGCATACAGACTCATAAGCATAGTCATCAGTTTCAAGGGTATGCCTTTTTAAATATTTATTTTTACAGTTACTAATATCTTTTTTTAATTTATTTATTTTAGTCATTTTTTAAAAAATATTACATTCAAAAAATATGAAGTCCCATTCAACCCCGCCGCCCCCACCCCCCACTCCCCGCACAGCAACACTCTCTCCCATCATCATGACACATCCATTGCACCTGGTAAGTACATCTCTGGGCATCGTTGCACCTCATAGTTAATGGTCCACATCATAGCCCACACTCTCCCACGTTCCATCCAGTGGGCCTTGGGAGGATCTACAATGTCCCGTAATTGTCCGTGAAGCACCACCCAGGACAACTCCAAGTCCCAAAAACGCCTCCACATCTCATCTCTTCCTCCTGTTCCCCACACCCAGCAGCCACCATGGCCACCCTTCCCACACCAATGCCACATTTTCTCTGTGGACATTGGATTGGTTGTGTCCATTCCACATCATGTCAAGAGGGGGCTTAGATTCCACATGGATACTGGATGCAGTTCTCCTGCTTTCAGTTGTAGGCACTCTAGGCTCCATGGTGAGGTGGTTGACATTCTTCAACTCCATCGTAGCTGAGTGGGGTAAGTCCAGTAAATCAGAGTGTAGGAGTTGAAGTCTGTTGAGGTTCAGGGCCTGGCTATCCTATTGTCAGTCCAGAGATTCAAATCCCCTAAATATATCTTAAACCCCAACACCATACAGTTACTAATATCTTATTTTTAAAACATTTTACCCACTGGTTGTATTTCTTAAATAGACCAGAAGAGGGCAGCCTAGCTGACAAGTAAGTAAGCAGTTTGTTTTAACTTCTTTGGCAGGTGACAATGGGGTAAAAGCTGTTCTTACTAATTTCTTGCAAGCATCAAGCCAGGAAAGCAATCCTTTTTATAAGCTAGAAGTCAGAATTAGACAACATGCATAGTTTAAAATTAATTATTTCATTGGGAAAAAAGGAATATTACAAACTTTAGAAAATTGCATGGTAGTTTCTTTTTATTCCTGTCATTTATTTTTACCTGATTCCCAGTGGAAACTGCCGTGTTTACCTCTTATTTATGAAATTTCAGGTTGCTGATGGGTATTCCTGGCAATATCATTGTGTTGTTCATATGTGTTTTCCAACTAGAAAGCCTTCAAAGAGACACTGAAAAAATGCTTAGGTATTATGTGTATTTCTTGCAATGAGTAACATCTTACCATTTTATTATGCTGTTTAGATAGGTAAATGCTTGAAGTTAGACTTTACTTTCTATTCATTCCATATTCTTTATAATGCATCATTTTTATTTAAAAAAGCATTCCAAATTATTAGCAGAATACTCATGAACAGAAAATGAGATAATACATAGGTATTTTAAGGTTCTAATTTTGTGGGAATTTCACAGACTTACACACAAAAGCATATGTTGTGGAACTTACAATACACATGTGCTTAAAAAAATGTGTTCCCACTACTGTGACTCTCAATTGACAAATTCCCATATCATGCATCTCCTTAGTATACACAAATTGTTCACCCCTCAAGTTCTTATTTGGCTCAAACTTATTTGGAGAGGAGTTAAAGTGATTTCATATTAGACAAGGTGGCCTAAGGCATCATGAGAAATCATCTGAAAAATACAACCTCAAGAATATGAGCCAGTACCGGCAGGATGACCACCAGGTGCTGCCTGGCTCATTGCGTCCTTGTTGATGAGGAGGAGGAGGCATAAGGCTGGCACCTCCATGGAGCCTCAGGGATGGCTTCCTCCAAGGCCATGTCCCCCCACTACAGGACTCCAGGAATGGAGACAAAGGTTAAGGTGATGCTGCATCACAGCTATCATATGAGCCATATGTGTGTTACCAGGAGAGAAGTCTGGACAACAAGTACAGTTCTTCAGGGTGAAGTGAAGAGAGAAAACACTGCACTGTTTCTAGGACTGGAATGTCATTCCATGCTCTCAACCTCAGAAATTCTCACTGACTGTCACTGAAAGCTCTGGATGAAAATATTACAGGGCCACGAGAGAGCCTCAGATGCAGGGAGCGAGCTGAAGAGCCCTGTGGGGAAAGGGCATGCAAATGGGGTGTCTCCCTCTGGTCCTGAAAACCAGCCCAGGCCAACACCCTGCAGCTCTGAGAGAGGAGCCGCCTCCCTTGTGTCTGAACTCACACCATTCTGTGACCAGGACTGAGAAGAGGAGACACCATGAAGTGTGCTCTCTTCTGGGCTTTCCTTTTGTCAATGTTTCAAGGTAATATTAACTAGACACTTCTTTTGTGCAGCGTAAATATGTGGGTGTGCATTTGTATTTGTGTGTGTGTATGTGTGTGACTATGTATGACTCAACTTCTAATGTTTGTTTGCAGGTGTCCTGTGTGAAGTTCAGCTGGTGGAGTCTGGGGGTGACTTGCGACAGCCAGGAGGGTCTCTGCGCCTCTCCTGTTCAGCCTCGGGATTCAACTTTGGTAGCACTTACATGAACTGGGTCCGCCAGGCTCCAGGGAAGGGGCTGGAGTGGGTCTCAGAAATTCGTAGTACTGGTGGTAGCACATACTACGCAGACTCTGTGAAGGGCCGATTCACCACCTCCAGGGACAACAACAAGAACCAGCTGTATCTGCAAATGAACGGCCTTAAAACTGAGGACACGGCCCTTTATTACTGTACTAGTGACACAGTGAGGGGAAGGCAAGGCTAACCCAGACAAAAACCTCTTCTGTGGGGAGGCCCTGAGGGATGCTCAGGAGTCACTGAGCACAAGGAGCAGCTGCAGGAGCAGGTGCTGGGTGGTGGTTAAGGACTGGTCTCCTGACAGGGTCTGGGGCTTCCTCTCCAGCTAACTGTTCCCACAGTGATCATGTCTAAATTGATGTCCCTGAGTCTATCATTGATCTAGTACATTAGAATAGTTTTGATACAATAGGAGTAAGCACAATCACATGCAAAACAGCGAACTCTCCCTTTTGAAAGCAGCAATGACTGCCAATATTTGTCTGGTTCAGAATTCTTAGTAGCTCATGAAAACCTGGTGAATCTTTCACAATGAGACTGAAAGCAGAATCTGCAGTAATATTCCTCATTAGGAAAATCTCTGTGCTTCGTGTGAGAACCAAGGGAAAGACAGTACAGGGTCTAGATTGTATTGGATTTCAACTTGTACTACACTCACAGCAAAGTGCTCATATCATTCTCAAAATTCATCTCATTGTCTATTTGTCTAGTGATCCATTTTATTTTCCATGATTCTTACTTTTCACCTTTCCCTTTTTCTTTATTTTCACTGTCGATGAATAACATGTTTTCTGTGGCCTAATTTCCAAGGCTCAGTCATATTACATTTTACTTCTGTGACAATGACGAATCTGAAATCTGAGGCCAAGACCTCATTGTGAGATGAAGTGAGTTGAAGTCAGTGTGAGCTCAGACACAAACCTCTCCTGTAGGACAGAAGGAGAGTCTGGACTTTATGGTGAACTCAGGACCATGGGTCCCTCAGCGCCCAACTCAGGAACAGGAGCAGGTGGTCTAGGTTTGCTCTTAGAATCTGGTGTTTCCTGTTACTGTCCAGAAAAATCTTGCCTCACAAATCTGCTTTTGTTCTTCCTTGACAATTCCCTAAACTCAACTTTGAATGGTTAACGAACAATGAGCAATCAAAGCATTTTAAAAATAATTACATTTTTAAATTAATAGGACCTTTAGATTACATAAATTTTACATCAAAATATATCAGATTTCCATCTACCACTCCCCATTCCCTCCCACAATTTCTCCCAATAACATCTGTCATTTCTTTGGTACATTTGTTACAATAGATGAACACATATTGAAGCATGCTACTAATCATGGACTATAATTTACATTATAGTTTACACTTTGCATCCCACAATTGTATAGGTTTTGACAAAATGTATAATGCTTGGCATCCATCATTGTATTATCATGCAGAATGTAAACTCTTTTATTAACCAAAGTTCACACTGCTTATATATTAATCTATCATTATTGCTAACTGTGCAAGCAAGTGTCCTTAATCTAAATTCTAGAGCTATACAAGACTTTTCTATTTTCTCCACTGAATCAGTTTTTCCTTAATAAAAGACTTATATTCCCAGAATATTCAATGTCTGATATTAATATGGGGGTATCTTTTGTCTATTTATCTGTCCTGCATGGAGCTGAAACACAATTTTAATGGCTTCCATCCTGCACTTCTGTTTGGATCCTGTAGTTGTGTTTCTCGGTGAGTTTCTCCACCACCCACTCCTTGCCAACATCAGGGAGGGAACCATCCTCAGTGACTCTTTAATGGCCCTCATTCTTCCTTCCAGGAGGCATTGACTCCCTTTAGTATATCTCCTCTGCATTGGTGAACCAGTGACCCCTCTTCATCCTCACTGCTGCTAACCCAGTTCTGCCCTTGAACCCCACTCTACAGAATAACCATCCACCTGCAAACCCCATGGCCTCCAGCACCATTTCTAAGGTGCTACAGGTGTGCCTGGCCCGACCCATTTGGTCCTCCTCCACATACAGCAGAGAGGGTCTGTGCTCCTCCTGCTCCTCCTGTGCACACACTGTGGGGCTCCCAGTGCTCACAAAGGCGTCCAATCTCCTAGGTTCTTGCCCACCCTGAAAACACCCCCCAGCAAGTCACAGGTGTGAATGAACCTAGGTATCTTAGATTAATGCCAGTCAATATTGCTGTTAAGTTCTGCAACATCGGGACTGCTGAAACTAATAATTTCTACATTTTATACTGAAATAATATGCATCACCATTCTGTATGTAAAATAAACTTGTTAACTTTAACCCAAAGCTCATATCCATATCACAAAAAAGAAAATTAATTCCTGCACATAAATACTTACAAAATTAAATATTTGCCTCATTATTTATGACATTTATGAATGTCACCCAGAGTAAAATATATAGCATTGGTATAAGTAAGGAAATAAATGAACAGGAAGCCACAAAATGAATACCATTTTACAATCATAATTCTTTGAGGATGAAAAGCATATATATTCAGTCACCCATAAGAATGTATATAAATATCTTTGGTTATTTGGATTGCTATAAACAGGCATGCATGTAAAAGAAAATAATTTTTAACCAGTACCACATACTTGAAACACAAGTAAATTGAAATGAATAAAATATTTAGAACAACATTCAAAGAATGTGTGTGTCATGCATGTTAGTATTACAGAGCTTTTCATAAGAGGATATGTGTGTCTTTGGGGGCATGTATGTGTTGGTAGGTGGTCTTGATATTTGAACATACAGTATAAACACATGACAACTTAAAACCTAAATTTGAGGAGCTAAAAAATAATAGGAATTTCATTTAGATATTTTAAATGATAATGTAATGCCTAAGGTGGATGAAGTGTACTATCTAAATAAAGCAAATGTATTTGTTTGTTTTTTTTTTCTTCTCATCAAAGGTATTCTCACAACACATACATTCAACAAAAGGACTTGTATTCAGAATAGGCATTATTTAAAAACCAACAAATCAATAGGAAAAAGAATTTAACAAAAAATGGGCAGAAACTTAAAGAGGTAATTCATGAGAGGATGCTCAAAAACTAATAAGCATATGAAAAATGCACAGGCTTGTTAATCATCAGTGAAGAGAAAACGAAAACCACATTGAGTTACCACCATATGCCCACAAGAGTGAATAAATTGGAAAAGACTGACACTTGTAAGTACTGGTCAGTATATGGAGCAACTGGAACTTTGAAACAGTTTTGAGAGTATCTGGCAAAGCTGAACCTGAGGTGAACTCAAACTTATGTAGTAGAAATATTTGGAGAAATATTTTTAATAATAGCTCCCAATCTGAAAATGAACCAAAATCCATTGGATAAGGAAACTGTGCTTATTCATACAATGGAATTCAATTCAGACATGAGAATGAATCATGTACAAATACATGCAATAAAAGTCTTACAAACATGATGTTGAGCAAAGGAAACCAGGTACAAAGGGTACATATGTTTTAATTATATCCGTATAATGTCCCAAACGGACAAGACTACTCAAAGCTATTGCACAGTCGTTATCCCTGGGGAGGTGATAACTGGAAAGGAGTATGACAGGGGTTTCTGAGATCTGGTAATATTTTTTCTTGATCTGAGTTCTATTTACATGTTCCATTTGTGAACATTCATTGATTTCTTTGCATTATACTTCCATGAAGTTTCTGAACCAAATTCGTGAAACTTCAATGGTCAAATAGGGATGTGGTGTCATCCTTCTCTGAAGTCAATGGAACAAATCACAGGTATTTTGGTACCTTGGATCTGGCCTCTACTCTGAAGACCTAGAGACCACTTTAGGGACTCATTAATGATAACCCAAACATACAAAGCCTGAGGCAGACAACAAAAAGTCAGTTCATTAACAAGGCAAAATTATAGAAAGTTTAATGGCTAGAATATTCACATTGGCATTTTCTGCCTGGTTACTGACCTACACAAGAAGTCAAATCTTTATCAGAATGGTACTTGAATACCTATCAAAATCATAATGGCAATAAGCCAATTCAGCCTGAAGAGGAAATTCCTAGAAGAGCTAAAGGGATTGGAAATACAAGACATGTGCTGGCTGACATACATTTTCTGCTTTTCTACTGCACACAAGTTTGCACCCTACTTGGAAGCCAATTCTGCTATGTATACCTCTACTCTCATTGTCTATGAACAGTATTGCCACCTGAATTCGGACAGTAAACTTATCTCTTTATTCTCAAATTAGCAGTAGGGGAAGAAAATTCATTGTAGTGATAATCTATCTTTCAGAGTTATTAAATGATTAATTAACATAAGTCCAAGTCTCTGACCAATACATTATTTTCCAGAAGGAAATTTTATTTGGGAACTAATCTGAACCAGAATTGCTTGGTAGCATCATGCCATCCATTAATACTGGCTGACTGTACCCACTGTAGATAATGACAGCTCTACATAGGATGAAACTGGAAGAACAGCCACTTTCTCTCCCTGAACACTGAGACCGCATAGTCCCTGTCTTTTTGTATGGTCTGATTCCAAAGAATTCAATTTCAGTTTTCTTATCCAGTCATGACCCCAGCTCTTTTCTCCCAATCTTAGTCTGTGTCATTTCCACAAATGGCTAAAGTCAATCCTCATTTCTAATTTCCTCCTAGGAGGATAAACTGAATGGTAATTCTGGGAATGGCCTACTATCATTTCCACTAAATGTCTGGATTACTGAGCTAGTAAGAGGCATTCTTCCTGGCCCAAAAAAGTAAATGTATTTTATGTTAAAATCTCATGGAGAACAAAATGACACTGTATTGTTAATGAAATAACAGTACAAGTTCACTAAAGAAATATGCATTCAAGCTTTCTGTTTGTAAAGGAAATGCTAATTAAATACTGCATTTCACACATCATGTAAGATAAATCAAATAATTTATAAATTTTCCTCCCTTTCCAGAATGTAGTCTTGGGAATTTGACTCAGATTGCTGATATAAATACATACATATGTAATCAGTTAAGTATATAATATATTGTTTTTTTGTGGGGTTTTTTTTCCGTTTTTCTCTTTTTTTTAAAATGTTACATTCAAAACATATGAGGTTCCCATATACACCCCAGCCCCCTCATCCCACACCTCTCACATCAGCAACCTCTTTCATCATTGTGGGACATTCATTGCATTTGGTGAATACATTTTGGAGAACTGCTGTACCATAAGGATAATGGTTTATATTGTAGTTTACATTCTCTCCCAGTCCATCCAGTGGGCCATGGCAGAACATGCAATGTCCGGCATCTGCCCCTGCAGTAACACCTGGGAAAATGCCAAGTCCTGAAAATGCTACCAGTTCATATCTCTTATTCCCTCTCCCTACCTTCAGCAGCTACCGTGGCCACTTTCTCAACAATACTACAATTTCTCCCATTACTACTCAGAATAGTTCCATAGTAGAATATCAGTAAGTCCACTCTAGTCCATACTCAATTCCTCCATCCTATGGACCAGGAGATGTTTATGTCACCTCCACCTCTATTTTGAGAGTGTGCTTAGGATCCACGTTGATGATGAATGCAATTATCCTGCTTGCAGTTGTAGGCACTCTTGGCTCTCTGGCATGGTGGTTGACCTTCTTCACCTCCCTGTTATCTGGCAGGTTAAGTCCAGTAAACCAAAGGGTAGGAGTTGCAATTCTGCTGAAGCTCAGGTCCTGGCTGTCACATGGACAGGCCAGAGATACAGATCTCCTAAGTATACATAACCCTTAGCACCAACCACAGGTCCAATAAAAGTAACCAATGAGATATGTGTAAAAAGGTCACATTTGAGTTCAACTCCATCACACTAAGGAACACAAACTTCAAAGTAGGGCCAACTGACAGGGTACTGAACTCTAGAGCCATCTGCCATGACCATAGCACCTGTGGGTCACTGTATCTCTCTAGGAGCACCAATACCTGGGCTTGTATCTACTTTGGATGTCGCTGGGACCCTGCTGAGGCGTGTTTAAGTGTGACCCCTCTGATTACCTCCCGACTCTTTCTTGGCGACTCATAGCCATATAAACTCATTTGTCCTTTCGATTTCCCCCTTTTATTCAAGGTTAAAAAACAGTTTTTAACAACTGCTATTACATGTAGGCTGAGATATTATGCTGGTTTGAGTTGACCCTTTGATTCAGGGTCTTTTTATAGTTACATCATCATCTGGTGCTTGGTAGTATGCCCTTCGTGCCAGGGAGGCTCATCCCTGGGTGTCAGGTCCCATGCAACTGTGAATGTAATGCATTTACATGCTGAGTTTGGCTTAGAGAGTGGCCAGAGAGAAATTGGGTGTATGCTATATTGAAGGCCAGCACATGAGATGCTGAGAAGGAAGATTTATTAACAGCTGGTCAAGCTCAATGGACTCTTGTCTTAATAAAAAACTGAGCCCTGAATAGGATTTTTGAGTCCCTTTTACACAGAGGATGTACGAGTGGGGAGTTCAATGGTGCTTATATGGAAAATAATCTTTTTTGTTATTTTCTTAGAGTTTCAAGTATTTTATCTGAGTAACGGATAGGTATTGCATTAACAGAAATCTCCCACATTCCAGGTCAGCTTGAATTAACATTTATCCTCTAGGTAAGCTTGAATTATCACATATAGTTTGCATCCTCCCTGAATATATTAAGCCTATAGAACTTATACCTCTCAGTTGACTTTCTGGGAACTAGGCATACTTTGATATAGAATAAATTTGAATTTATGCACAGGCCATATTACTTCCTCCTTTTGATGCCTGCTTAAAGTTATTAAGCTTCAGCATCACTATCTTTAGAGTCTCTCTGGACTGATTGGTGTGTATATAAAACCATGAGTTGGGCAGCTGTCTGCATTTTTACTATACCATTTATTAGGGTGCATACACTTTTAATGATGAAAGGGAGGAGCCAAGGAAATATGGTGCATCCTCCTATGAGGAAAGCAATTATTCCCACTAGAAGCATGAAATTGTTTTCTCTTGTTTGCCAGTTTTCAAAGGGATTACTTAAATTCAAACCGTACCAGGTCTTCACTAGAACATGAGCAATTTTTACTCTTTTGCTTGTAATTTGATCAATAATTTCTGCAGTGCTGTGTAGTTCAAGGCAGCAATTAGAGGAATTGAGTCTTCTGCAAACTCCCCCTTCAGCTGCCAGGAGATAGTCTAGGGCAATATGGTTTTGAGAGATAGCATTTCTGAGTTTAGTTTACTGATGGGCTAGTATGTTTAGGGTATGGGCAGTTTCACTAGTTATTAATTCTACCATGGCTGTAAGTGGATAATTCAGTTTAGCATACTGATAGGGGTTTGATAATTCCACATGCCATCCTCTGCCCAAGTTGCTGGCCCATAATACTGGATTTTATGCTGAGGGGATCATTCGTCACCTCTTCAGGTAATTACAGCACTTTTCTCTCTTATGTTCTGATAAAATGCTTGGCTTAGCTCTTTCCTTCTGCTAAGGGAAAGAGGAAGAAAGAGGGGCATTGTAACTGGGATTAAACCAGATTCCTACTCTTTAGCTATGTGTAGACCTATCAACTTCTGGAGTGTGATTGGAGCATAGCTAGGTGTTCCAATCTCAACCATCAGGTGTGCATGGGCCCCTCAGCTTCCCAGGTGTGACTGGAGCAGGCCTCAGTGTTGCATCCAAAATCTTTGGCCGTGGATGGACCAGTCAGCTCCCGGGCTGTGACTGAAGTCGGGCTTGGTGTTTTGTTCTTTCACAAGATGAGTTTGTTTGAGTTGTGGGTATCTGGAATACAGGTCAAGTATTCTGGGGCATCTCACTTGACCTGGCTATGGTGTATCCATTAGGTGATTTCAGATACTTTAAATTCACTGGTGGTGGGTAAAATGACAAAATAAGGTACTCTGCACTGAGAGGTTAGTGGAGCTGATTTCTTTTCTTTAACCCAGACTGCATCTCCCAGCTTGTCTGGGTGTATGGAGCTGCTTAAGCTAATGGGGGCCCTTTCTTGAAACCAGGGATGCAGATTTTGGAGGATTTTTCCTAAGCTGATCATTTGCTGAGCTATTGATAAATTTCCTCTTTCTCTGAGATCCCCTTCTATATTTCAGATTAAAGGGAGACCTCCCAAAAAGGATTTCATAAGGGGTTAGGTTATCTTTCAGCTTTGGCTGGCTTGAACTTGGAGGAGGGCACTCGGGAGTACTTGCATCCATGTTGGCGCAGTTTCTTGGCACATCTTGGGACGATAAATTTTTATTGTACAGTTCATTCTCTCTACCTTTCGTGAGTTTTGAGGATGGTAAGTGGTGTGCAGTTTCATTGGATGCACAGTGCTTTGCCAATCTTTTGAGTGATTTCAGAGACGAAGACAGCTCATTGTTGGAGCCATTTGAGAGGGGTGGTTCATGTTGAGGAATGATTTCCCTCAGGAAAACTTTGGCTTCTTCTTCAGCTTTTTTGGTCCTAGTGGCAAAGACTTCCACTCAACTGGAAAAAGTGCAAATGAGGCCTGGGAGGTATTTGTAGCTTGCAGATCATGGCATTTCAATGAAATCAATTACTAGATCTTCATGAGGCATATTGCTGATTCTTTGGACTCCTGGGGCTCTCATGGGTCCCTGGCAAGGTTTATTTTTTACATATGTCATGCACCCCTGGCATATGATATTAGTGATAGTGGCTAGACTTGGGATGTAGAAAAATTTTTCTAACACTTCTTTAAGATGGCTCTTCCCGAGTGCATGTTTTTACGGTAGTCCTGAACTATGGTTGTGGTTAATATTTGAGGCACAACTATTCCATGATCGGTCAATGTCCACTACCCATTTGCTCCTTGTGTCCCATTCTCAGAGAGTATCCACTGTCTTGTGATTTGAGTATATTATCTTTCCCTGTGTTTCAGAGGCTGCAGGATCAAAGCAGTCACTGTATACTGGAGTTTCTGATAATTAAGTGGTTGATGAATGACGGCAGTGGTCAGGTTTTCTGATAGGGATCTTTTTGATGTGTAATTTTCTTGACTTTATTTTTTATTATTACATTCAAAAAATATGAGGTCCCCATATACCCCCCACACCCCTCACCCTACTCCTCCCCCCATAACAACAATCTCCCCCATCATCATGGGGCATTCATTGCATTGGTGAATACTTGTCTGAGCACTGCTGTACCTCATGGTCAATGGTCCACATCATAACCCACACTCTCCCACAGTCCACCCAGTGGGCCATGGGAGGACATAAAATGTTCGATAACTGTCTCTGCAGCACCACCCAGGACAACTCCAAGTCCCAAAAATGCCCCCACATCTCATCTCTTCCACTCCCTACCCCCAGTAGTCACCATGGCAACTTTCTCCCCACCAATGCCACATTTTCTTTGATTACTAATCACAATAGTTCATGAATAGAATATCAGTAAGTCCACTCTAATCCATACTCTATTCCTCCATCCTGTGGACCTTAGAATGGTTGTGTCCACTCCACATCTATATCAAGAGGAGGCTTAGATTCCACATGGATGCTGGATGCAATTCTCCTGCTTTCAGTTATAGGTACACTTGGCTCCCTGGTGTAGTGGTTGACCTTCTTCACCTCCATGTTAGCTGAGTGGGGTAAGTCCAATAAACCAGAGTGTAGGAGTTGCAAGTCTGTTGAGACTCAGGGCCTGGCTATTCCATGGTCTTTCCAGAGATTCAGGTCCCCTGGGTATAAACCCAGCACCAACTACAGTTCCGATAAAAGTAACAGGAGATACTTGTGGTAAAAAATCCCATCTAAGTCCAGCTCCATCACACAGAAACACAAACTCAAAATATATTTTTGAGTTGTTGATTGTACAATTCGACATATGAATTGAATGAGGAGTTGTAAGAGACAAGGACTAAAGAAAAGAAGCAGCAATAATATCAGTAGTGGTATTATGAGGGGTAAAATGATTGATTTCAGGGATAAGAAATAAGAAATAAGGATAGCCATGATCGAGTGAGTTTTAAGACCTGTTTGGACACTAATGGAAAGGGGATACTAGTTTGTGAAAGAAGGGGGTTTAAGTTTATTAGGGCAGGTGGGTAGCGCATCATGACTGAAGGGGGAATATTGTTCCAAACATGGGTACATAATTCTGTCTCCAATATGGGAAGGATGCCAGAAGGATATGGGGAAGGTATGGGTGTGGTGGACAAAAGGAGAAGGAAGTGAATTTGTGAGGATGGGAGGTTAGAGGAGATAGAAAAGTGTAGTTGGACAATATGTCACAGCCTTGAAGAGGTGAAGAGCAAATAGGGATTACAAGGAACTGATGAAAAAATGCGAAATTCTCTAACGGGCATATAAGTGATTTGGTGATTAAAGGAGAAGGAAGGATGCCATCAACCCCACAATAGAGATTGAGGAAGTGGATAAAAGTTCTGAATATTCTAGGAAAACTGAATATGTGACCCCCATGTTAATTACAAAGGAGATTGTCTTACCTCCACCCTTGATGTTAACCTTCAGTTTGGACTTACTGATGGAGATGTAGGGTCATTTCAAACCATTTATTTTTAATCCAAGGAAGTATGGAAAGGAGGATCCTGGCTCCAGGTCAGTAGAGAATGCTGGAGGAACCTTTCTGGAACAAGAGTTTTCAGGACAGTCGAACTTCCAAAGACTATTATGAGAACATACCGGTCAAGGCCCCATTGTATGCCTGGGGTCGGGGCAGGAGTGTGTTCAGTGACCTTCCTTTCTGCACTTAAAACAGAGTCCCACTCTCCCCAGCCAGCTGCCACCACCAGAGTTCCACACCCAGTGTAGGATTCCCAGCACCTCAGCCTAAGGAATTCTCCTTCTCTGACACTAATACAAAGAGAAGTGAATTGTTTTGGAGTATCAAGAGAATTTTGCACTACCCTGCAGATCTCACACTGATCAAGACACAGTTTTGAATTATCCTGCATGTCTCACCCTGACATAGACAATTTCTGGGTTAAGTTCAGAATGAGTGTGGGCAAGAGCCAGTATATCCTATTTCTTAAATTGAGGCAAAATCTTTCATGTGGCCATTGAGGATATCCCTTTTTGACTTTTGAGACTGATTCCAAACAAGGAGTGGCTAACTTAGAGGACCTCAAAGTATTCCCTTTTATTTACCAAATATTTAATTTCTCTCAGAATGAACTTTCATTTTCCCAGCCCTGACTTTAGTGTTCTGATAAAAGATCTTGTCTGAAGTCATTTTAACAGAGCTGAGAGAAGTTTAAACCTCACCATTTCCTCATAAAGATTGGGCATTATATTATAGGGAAATGGAAGAAGAATGGTGGGGCTACTGAAGAATCAGTCTAAACTGAAGACCACATAGTTTACTAATGAGAAATGGAGATTAATAAATTTGAGAAGAGACCTCTTATATTAGGAAAAACTCCAAGTACTGACCTTATAATTAACCTTCAGAAATGTCCAAAATTTGATTAAATTGTAGTATAGAAATATTTAGACCTCACAGTATAGTTGTAACAAGTAGAGCAATTGGCCAATATGCCAGTTTGTGTGCACTGGAAATGCCTGCTGTTGTCCAGGAAAGAAGAGAAAACACAGCTACTCTCCTTTCCTATTGTGGTGCTGGAATAAAGCATGAGGTGTCCGATTATTCATTCTTCACCAGCTAAAAGTGCCTGCAATCAATGAATAAAAGTTGAATGCTTAATCACTGAACATGTAGAACTTTACTGCATCGAAGTGTTTATTTTTCTGTAAAATGTTGATAAATAATATATTTTAAATGTAAAAAAAAAAAAAAGTGCCTGCAGGTACTTAGAGAGGCTGGTGCATGTCCCACCAGTTTCTTCCTTGTTGGGTATGGGGCTTGACCTTAGGCTAGGACTGCAGTCCATCTGGGTGGAAAAAAGTTCTTACACAGACAGTAGGGACGGCTCTCCTCATTTAAATGGTGCAGTTAAAATGGCAGCTACTGGCCTCTTTCCAAATTGGACAGGTTCAAAATTTAGCTGTTCTTAGGATTATATAAATACTTTAGCCAGCTAAATTTTCTCATTAGTAGCAAAAGTCAGTGGCCAACTCTCTATTTCTCCTCCATTTTTGGGAAATGGACTTTCCAACTCCAGCCATGGAATAGCTCCCAAGGAGCCTTGTGCTGCCACTCAAGGATGGGCACCAGCCTCTGAACATGGATGCTCTAATCATGAACCTTTACTGCAGATGGGCAGTCTCCCTCCTCCATTCTTTCAAGAATATTGCAGGTTGCTCTTCTGGTCCCATGGACCACCCAACCCTATGTTTTATATAGAGCTGTGATTAGTAGTTGACCCTTGGAACTCCTTACTCACCTGCCATCCTGACCCTCTGCTTATTTATTTTTAAACCTGACTTCTATTCAGACCAATATTGCTTCACTATAAATTGCCTAGACATATTTTGTTTTGTTTCCATTGCTTTGTTTTCTTGATTATGCTTTTGTAATTTTTGGTTGTTATTTTTCATATGATGTCTTTCTTGAGCATCTGATATGTGTGGGGCTGAGATTCTGAAATTATTTTTGAACAATTCTGGCCTATTCTTGCTTGAAAAATTTCTTCCTTTCGCTTTTCATTTTATTTCTGGTATTTCATTTAAAAATATTTTACATCATTTAAGATTACCCCACAGCTCTAGGAGAATTTATATTTTCATTCTTCTTTCAGTTTTCCTTTCAGTTTGGGTAGTTTCTACTGAGCAGCCTTAAGATTCACTGCCTCTTTTCACCACATTTTTAATTCTATTGTTGATTTCATCAAAGATATTTTTCATTTATGCTAGAGAATTATTATTAATTTATTTTAGATGTTCCTATTTAAATCTCCATCTTACATTGCCCATCTACTATTTCACCTTGTCAACTTGATTCCCTTACTGTCCTTAAATGCAAAACATCATTTTAAATGCCTCTATAACAATCCTAAAATGTGAATTATTAATGAGTGTAGCTCTAATGCTTGCTGTATTCTTTTCATTCATTTTTTTTCCCTTTCCTTGCATGTCATAGTATGTTTTATTAAAAACTTATCACACTCAGCTAAGATGGAGTTGAAGAAGGACAACCACCACACCATGGAGCCTAGAGTGATTACAACTGAAAATGGGAGGATTACATCCAGCATCCATGTGGAATCTGAGCCTCCTCTTGACATAGAGGTGCAATGGACACAACCAATCCAATGTCCACATAGAAGAGGTGGCATTGGATTGGGAAAAGTGGACATGGTGGACGATGGGTATGGGGAAAGGCAGGAAGAGATGAGAGGTGGAGGCGTCTTTGGGACATGGAGCTGCCCTGGATGGTGCTTCAGAGGTAATCACCGGACATTGTAAATCCTCACAGGGCCCACTGGATGGAATGGAGGAGAGTATGGGCCATGATGTGGACCATTGTCTATGAGGTGCAGAGGTGCCCAAAGATGTACTTACCAAATCCAATGGATGTGTCATGATGATGGGAACGAGTGTTGTTGGGGGGGGGAGAGGGGGGGTGGGGGGGTGGGGTTGAATGGGACCTCACATATATATTTTTAATGTAATATTATTACAAAGTCAATTAAAAAAATACAAAAAAATAAAAAATAAAAAAAAATAAAAAATAAAAATCTTTTTTAGAAAACAAAAAGCTTATCATGAGGTATTGGTTAAGAGGAACTGAGGTAAATAACCTTTTGTCATAAAATTTGATTATATGTAAGGAATTTGGATATATTCTATCTATGTTACACTATAGGTATCTGATACTTAAAAATCATCTGTTGGCTTTGCCTACCCTCTATCTTTGACTTTGAGTTTCTTTAAATTGTCCTCCTTCTCTGAGAGCCTGTGTCTTGCAGCTCTTTCAGCTAAAGTCCACTTTTACTAGTGGACTATGACTAGTGCAGTGTGCTCTAGGTTTTTATCTGTGGTGTGCAGGAGAGGCTGTTTTAACAGTCTGACTACTAGTTCTCAATTTTTGTGATTCTCTGCCTGGGCTCTGTGACCTTCACAAATGCTTTCCAGTTGTATATATTACCCTGTCCCTTAATCCCTTTCCTAACTGTGGAGTCCCCATTCTATTTTCTTGAAGTTCTTACCTCTTTAAATAAAAATCATTATAAACTTTATTGTTAGATTACTATTACATTACAGAAAATTTGTATAAAATGTGTACGTTTTATACCAAATCTGCCTGTATATTAGGAGAGACATGGAGAAATGTGGAGTTCTGGATCAAGGAAGGATTTCCTCTTCAAGCTGTAATATGGCTTTGGAAAAAGTCTTGCCCTTGACAATTGCCTTTATTAATCAGGAGGGTCTGGTTATATTTCACAATGATTGCTCTTCCACTTGTCATGCCAGACCACCCAATGTACCTTCTAGATCCTCACCTCATATATCTTTTGAGATACGCTAAGAAATTCTGAAAATTTTTGTGACCTCAAGTCTTCGGAATTTCTCACTTTCATGTTTGTACACACTCATCCTCCAACCTATCAGCAAAATTAAATTGCAGTGATATTACCAGTTTACAATTCTGGGGATTCTATGTGAGGCAAACAGATCTGAATTATGTCTCTCTGTATGAACTGTCTCCAAGTTAAGGTAATGGATTTCCTAGAGACTTCAGTCAACTGTTGGGTTGAAGAAAATAACTTTAATTTCTTTCTTTTTCAAAAAGTGTAACCAGAACTTTTGTTTTCTTCTAATGGACATGATCATCTGTTTTATGATTTCCATATCTTCAAATTGTTATCTTAAAAACTATATGTAGTTTCTTCATTCAATTTCATTTCTATGAAATAATCTATGCAATTTCAATAATTTTCCTGTGTCCAATAAGCATGTTTATGCTCCATTATAAATAGTTTCTCAATACAAAACAGAAGGATGTGAAATAAATATTTTACATATATATGTGTGTGTGTGTATATATATATATATATAAATTATTGATATTATTTCCTAGTTGTATCATTGCCTTGGGTAATAAATTGAAAATATCAGTTATATTTCAGCCACATTAAAATAATTCATGAATACTCTCTTTTAAGGCACTCAGCATTCTCTTTTCTCTTATTTTTTTACTGAAAATAGCCTTTCAGGGTAGCATTTACACTCCCATTAATCTCACAGTTAAATTTCACATGATTTATCATCATCTCCATGTCATCTCTCAATTGTCTCAAAACCTACCCTATCACCTTCATTCCTTAGTGATAGCTCTCATTCAGCCTCCTTCTCAAATCTGTTTTAATATTACCTCAGCTTTCCATCACAGGTAAATGCCTCACTTCCTCACGTTTTTCCCTTCTCACTGAATTCTTTTCTGAGATGACTATATTGCCTTTCTGTGAATATGTATGTTAATATATATATGTATATCTATATGACTCAGTAATCCAAATCTCCTATACTATTCATTACTTTGATATACCTCTTGACATATTCCCTTTGATCCTTTGGTTTATTATTTTGTTCAGTGTAAAATTCTTATATTTTTGTGGGTATAACTGGATTGCCCAAATCAGACATTGTTAAGCTCTTTCTTATCAATATTTTATTCCTGTGTTTTCTTCTACATTAATGCAAAAACAATTTTCTGTACCTTTATTTCCTAGGAACCACAAGATCAAGAAAGTCACACTGACTATTATAGTCCTGGACTTCTACCTGTTTAATGTAACACCAAGTAATTCCCTGCCACAAGAATGAACACTTAACTGTGTAACATTTAAGAAAATTAAGAAGATAGAGAATAACATCTTGACTTTTTAATTCCTTAGAGACCAGGAATCCAGTGGTGGGATTTTTCAGTGCATGAGCCTTGAGTTAATACTCTACTGAGAGAAAAGTCTTTCCAAGTTCTTTTATATGCAATGGTCTCCTAAATATGTGTCTGTGATTCTCTCTTGCCTGTTCAGTGTTTAATTTTTTGAATTTAGATAGTTGATGTTTTCTAGAAATGGTTAAATAGTAGAAATGGTCAGAGGGATGGGAGGGGCATTCTCATGGCCGACAAACTATGTCCTGCTTTTAAGAATGGAAAATATGTATTAATTTTATTCACCTTGATGAGATAGAATCACACCTGTGGATGCAAACAACAGTTATTGACCACATGCAACCCAACTGCATTATTACTGGGTGCTGTGTTGATGTGGGCTATGATTGGGAGACTCTTTGTCTCTTCAGAGATAACCTAAAATATCTGTGACTTGTGGGTGTGGGATGATAAAAGGCTGCAGTTCTGCCCTTGGTGAGCAGGAAACAGTTTAACAATGCAAGGTCTATAAACTTTAAGTATTCAGGAGAAATGCAAACCAAATATGCTAAAAGCTTATCAAATGCCTGAGGTCCATGCTAAAAGCTTACCTAAGATGTGGAAATATATGCTAATTCAAGCCTATTGAGCACTGAAACAAAAGGACCATTTGGCCTTTCCTCTCTGTATAAAAGGGACTAAAAAATCTTGTTTA
Source organism: Dasypus novemcinctus (assembly GCF_030445035.2). Taxonomy (NCBI): domain Eukaryota; kingdom Metazoa; phylum Chordata; class Mammalia; order Cingulata; family Dasypodidae; genus Dasypus; species Dasypus novemcinctus. The sequence goes on along the minus strand of NC_080691.1, from coordinate 54,463,670 downwards.
GGGCTCCGGATTGAAACAGAAAGTTCCCGAGTCTGGCCGGCAGTCAATAAACCATTTTTCCTTCTCAAAATCATTCCTGAGTCCTGGCCTCTCTATACTCAAATAATTGAACTTTTCTCAAATTCTACAACATTTTTTGGCAACCATGGAGGGATAACAAATGAAGGCCAGAGACGGCAGCATTTTACTGCCCCTTCCAAATCCCCAAGGAAGCTGGGAGGACTCGGGTGAACCCCAAATCTGGGCGCCCCTGGATTAAATTTAATCCAGAAAAGATGTGGGCTCCACCAGAATCTTCCCAACAAAAATGAGGCCAAGGGAAGGTCTGAAGAGAAAGATTCCGGGAATGAAAAAGAACTCTGAACATGGAAGAAGGTAAGACTCCCCGGGTGAGCACAGTCTGGAAGGCCCTAGCTTTAATTGTTAGGAAGGGGAGGCTGATCACCTCCCAAGAGAACCCTAGTAGCCCCAGAAAGTTGGGGGGAAGCCGTTCTCTCTAGGCTTGGGAAAAGGAGAAAAACTGGGGAAAAGCCCTGGTGTTTTGGGTTTGTCTAACTGCATGTTAGAATCTGGTACTGGTCTTATATCCACTAAAGGAGTGGAGTCTTGATTTTAATAGGAAGGGCTATTTATAGGTTCGAGTCCTAATGTCCTGGAGAAAAACCGGGAAAAAGCCCTGGTGTTTTGGGTTTGTCTAACTGCATGTTAGAATCTGGTACTAGTCTTATATCCACTAAAGGAATGGAGGCTTGATTTTAATAAAAAGGGCTATTTATAGGTTCAAGTCCTAACGTCCTGGAAATTGGTCTAGATTAAAAAAACAAAGCAAAACAAAACTTGGTTACAGGAAAATGGATCTTTTCTGGTGGAGCTTGGTCTGGGTGTAAAGTTTAAACAGTGGAAAAAGTCTAGCTGAAATCTTTTGTTATGGTGCTAAATTGTGAATGAATTCGCTTTATACCAAATGTTAAGTGTTCTGAGGTTTGTAATGGCTGTGGGGGCAGCCATGGTGAAAATATATATATAAACTTGTGGGTCAGATTAGTGACCTTTGTGCTTCTGTCTGTGTCAGCTCAATGCTAGGGTTGGAGTTGTGTCCTTATGTAAAGTAGAATTACAGCTGAGCTGGAGCCCTCCCTTGCCATTGGCAAGGGGGTGAAATGATTCTGGGGCAAAACTGAGGAGTCTGGATGTTTGTGGAGTCTAGATGTTTGTGCATGCTCTGCTGTCTTGTCTCTGGTCTGGCCCTTTGTCGGGGCTTGGAGGCCATCTGTGTCCACGCCACGCACCCAAGTTTGTTGGGGATGTCCCAGTCAGGGTGGCTGGGTCCCTGGGAGAGTTGCCAAATTTGAGTAGGTTCTGTCTGCCCATTTTGGTTGAAAGCTGGAAAGGGGGGAGTGGCTTGCCCCTTTCCAGTGAGTCCACACCTTCTAGTCATTAGCCGCATTCCTGTTTGATTGTTGTGCACCTAACTGCCTGGAAGGGGGGGGGGGGGAAGTGAAGGGGGTGAAAAGCAGAATCAGAATAAATGCAGTAAAGTTCCCTCCATAGGGTGTCAAAGCCAAAATATGTTTGCATTCTGCCCAGGTTCTTAGAAGGTATTGTAGTAACTTTAAGTAAGAGAATGTGTTCTGTGAAGGTAAAATTTGTCTTAAAGGTATAAATAATTATAAAAGTTTTACAAAGCATTGTTTAAATTAAGGTATTTAAATAGCTAATTGCAGAAAGTCATTATTAAACAAAAACTGAATTGATAATAATAATAATAAAAGGTAATTTTATAACAAATTTATTTGGCAGCCAGCCTCCCCTGCCATCTTGTTCCAAAGAAACTGTTTCTAGTATTACATGCTACTAAGTATTTAAAGTGAATAAAAGTTCATTATTTGAACAAGCTTGTTTAGTATTAATGGCAATTATATGTTGTAAGAAGTTTGCCTGGTAACTTAGTATGTGGGATATATGGAATGTGTTTTTATTGTTAAGGAAACAGAAGATGATTTTGTCCTCAGATAAAATGATTGATTATTGGAAAGAGTAGAGTGTGGAACAAAACCCAAATGAATACTGAAAGTGTAGAAGGTTTGTGGAAGGAAACTTTTATGATTAAAATTGAGTAAGATCAGTATACAAAGAAAATCTGTTTTATCAAAATAGCTTCTTGTGCTTTAACCTCATCATTTCCTCAGTGTTTGAAAAAGAAGGGGTCTTCTCTTTTAAAGAACATTATATTCTAGAGATCAAATCCTGAAAAGTAGCTTTTTATTTCAAACTAACTGCAAGAGATTTATTCTTTTACCTTAAAAGAAAAACTAAAGTAATAGTTAAGTTCATTTAATATGTTGTAAGTCGAATAAAAGGTGTTTAAAGGTGTTACAAAATTAAGTTTTTTAAAAAATTAATAAAAACTGTAACTAAGTTAAAATCATTTATAAATGCATTTATATTATAAAACAGTGGAAAGATAAAAACTGAAATTATAGCTGGGTGAATTTAGCCTGAAATTATTATTTAAGTGTAAACTCTAAACTTAACCTTTCCTTAGTTTATGGTTACTTCAAGCCTAACCTCACCCCTTGCCTTTGCCTATGGTTATTTCATAATAGCTTCTGCCCCTACAGGCCAGAGAAGAGCTGGGACATCACTGTCTCCTGTCCTGGTATTAGTAACCCTTTCTCTCATGAATTCAAGTGTAAACTAAATAAATTGCTGCCTGATGGAATAAGGTTAAATGACCACTGGAGTTTTATTATCTCCAAAATCAAAAGGGGGGTGGAGGGGGAGAAGTCTCCTGCCTTGACAGTCAGTGTTCCTAAGACTGGCAATTCATGAGAGAAACCAGTCTGTCTCCCTGAGGCTTCAAATAGCCTCAGTAAATATATATAAAATTAATCTTGTTGCTTATCCAAAATTCTGCTAAATTCAAAGTAAAATATAAAGTTCTGAAACAAAAAAATAGTGCTAAAGCATTGAGAACATTTTGGTTACAATCCATTAAGAAAGAAAATTCTTGTGTAAAACTGCATAGTCATAGTATAAAACTGCACAGTCATAGTGCAAATTAAGAGTTTCAGGAGTCTTTGAAATGTTTTGCAGTCACACTTGTTTCGTAAGAATTAGAAGTTTAAAGTAACTAAAGTTATGTTGTTGTGTCAAACTATTCATGTCTGCCTATTTGCTCAAATTGTTGAGGTTAAATATGCAGTTATATAAGTAATATGTATTTCTGGACCCCAAATTAAGCTAAACAGTATATAAAATAATGCAAATTATAAATAATTTCAATGAGTTTTGTTTCTGTGTCTAACTATTTGTGCCTGCCCATTTGCTCAGTGTATGTCTTCATACATCAGGATAATATCAAATTAAAAAATGAAAATTCTTAAAAGAGCTCTATTCAAATTGTTAATTAAATATGCAGTTATATATGTGAATAAATATTCTTAAAGCCCAAATTAAACTAAGTAGGATGAAAAAGTCATAGAAATCTGATTATAGAAACAATTGGGAAAGGGCCTCCTCTTTGCAAGAGCTTTAAAGGCAAGACTAGGTGTGGCAGATTAAACCTATCTACTAGGCTAGGGAATTAAGAATCAGTTTGCACTGTAATTTCCCAGTTTAAACCTTCTGTCAGCCATAAAATGTAAAAAAACAAAGATTAGGTTAATTTTCACATAAGAAAAAAAAATGTTGATGTAACCTGGTGGCCTGCTGCCTCAGTCTCCCACTCCCAGGTTGGACGGCAGTGGATGAAACCAGTTTAGGCCAGTCCTATGGGCAGTGGAAGGATGCCCAAGAAGGAGCTAAGTCGGTGCCATTTCAACACTAAATTCTATTCCTTATTTGACAAAAGGGAGCAGGTAAAAACTAAAATGGTTGGAATGTGATAGAGGAAGCAGCTAAATCACAAACTTTTGCATGGGAAAGTTAGATCTCAGATAAGCTGTAACTTCTGAAGTATCCAATCTATGGAAAAACAGAGGAAGAGCTTGCATGCCAGGCTTAGGGGTATAAATTGTGTCATTTTTCTTTGTTCGGGGCACCAGCCATATCTGGCTCTGTGCCCCTTCTTGCAAGATTGAGAATAAATTCTTTTCTTCTCCACAATCTGGTGAGCCTTATTTTCTTCCAGAAGATTTCTTTCCAACAAAATAAAGGTAATTAGTGGCTCTATTAACAAATTGCAGTAAGTAAAGGAAAGTCCATAAAAACTATGGAGAGATCTTTCCTGGGTTATGATTAAACAAATTAAGTAATTGTGTAATGTGTTTTAAAACCTGGTAGTCAGTATGCTTTTAAATTATTAATTTTCATAACTTAAACAAAGAAAAGAAGTTTTTAGCTTCCTGTAAGGGAAAAAGAAAACATTCCTTGCATAAACTATAATGGTTTCAACCTTATTTAACTTGAGTGTAATCTCCCATAGTTAATTTATAAACTAAATTAACATTATGTACGAAATCTTTAGAGTAATGAAAATTGTAAGTTCACATTGGTGAAATTAGGCTAACGGAAAAAAAATTGTAGATAAGCTCTCTTAAATAAATAGAGTAAATTTCTTTGGTAATTGTAATTTAATAAGTTTATTTAAACATGAGGTGTCTAGTTAATGTGTTTATAGTCAATTATAAGGAGTTTGTAAAACATCTGCCAAACTTAAAATGTTTAAATAGTTCTAGTTCTAGAAGTCATTGTTAACTAAAACTTAGATTGGTATAGGTAGCAGAAATAACTTAATGATAATAAAACCTGTCTGAAGGCCACCGCAAAGTACATATTTAAGTAAATGGTAATAAAAAGTTATCTTGATTCTATTGGAAATCTTCTGTTTTCATTTAAACAATGAAAAATAACGTTTTTCCTCTATTACTAAAGTAAAGTACCTACTGTTATCTTCATAGTAAAATTGTGTAAGTAAACAGTCATTTGATGTAAGTGTTACATTAAGTTGTTTAAAATATATATAAAAACAAGGAATAAACTTTAACATTGTCAAACTCTTGTGCATTCAAACCAGGCCTTGAATACATTACAGGTGGCCTCTACATGTGAGTTATTGGCTAGGCTGTTCACTGACCCTTCAATTTAAAATATTTGCTATATCAGCCTCTGGTTCTGCTCCTGAAGTCGATGGAAACTACGCTGCAGTTTCAAGCTCCTGCAGCAGCCAATAATGACTTGGTACAGCCAAGTGTACAATGAATATTGCCTCCAGACTGGCACTGTTCCACAGTGCCAGAGAGCACTATGCATCAGGCTAGTAGAATACTGGAAAATCTCTCTAAGATCAAGGATGCTGCGACTTGCTCACTGTGTTGAAGAACATGCTAAGTGGAGCCATGATACCAGGATACTGTAAGTGAAACTTAAACCCAATTGGCATTATGGCCTGCTCTCATGGAGACATAACATGTAAAGTATTACAAACCTGAAACTCAGAACTAATAATTGCAACTCTGAATCCTTATGCCTTAAGTAATACGTTAGTAAATATTAAGTGCTGTACTTTCATCCTGTACTAAATATATGCCTAATAATTATAACGTTATCTTTTCTATTTTGGATCAAGTGCAGAAGTATATTAGACATGTTAAGTTCCTGGTAAAATCATTTTCTAAACAGTTAATAAACATGTCTATAGAATAAGGTGGCAGTCTCAGCCAGTCTCAGTCAAATTCTATATTCTACTGTACTCTGCTGTGTAGCAAAGGTGAGGCTTGCTTGCTGATGGTGAGTCACCTATTGAACAAGTCAAAATTGCTAGAAATTGTACAATGAAAACCAAGGTGTAAAAAAACTTTTATTCTGTAGTTCTGATCACTCCCACAGGTGAAAACTAAGAGAATTTCCAACTTAGTGTTCTAATGCTGAGTGAAGCCAGTTGCCCAAGGAATGCCAGTTCACGAGGAGCATCTGACAGAGCAAATGAGTGCCAATCATTGAACAGCTTGGAATGTGTCTTCAGACAAAGTGTCTGTTGCAATTTCTCTCTGAAGATGAATAACTTAAAAAAGAATATATATGCTGTTCCCACCAGCTTTTAAGGAGTGCCATCTTTATAGGCACCTAACCTTGTCTACCTCTGTAATCCAATGTCCTCTTTTAAAAACAGGTATTCCAAATTTTTAATTAAGTTTGTTTCTTTCAGAGTGAACATCTTATTAACCATAAGAAAACTTCATCCAACTTCGTACAGAATGCCAGATCCATCTTCCTCCAGTTAAAATAAATTAAGAATTTTACACCTTGTTAGGCAATGACTACAGCCCATGGCCAGCAGGAAGCAGTTACAGAAAAGAGATCGTCTCCCTTCAGCACCCCTTTTAAATTAAAGGTGCAAACTCTTCTAGGGTAAAATAAAATTAATAGATGGATCTGGAACCTGACTGGAAATCCACGTGAGCACCGGTGGCCACAGGATGACTGCAGGAGGCTCCCACCCCAGGATTCTGCTGTCCAGAATGAAAACTTCCAAACTTTTAAAAACAGTCCTGGATGCTACACTAAAGATTGATAAATAATCAATCAAAACAACAAACAGCCATCCACCTCATAGCTCTAACAATAATTATGCCAAAGCTTAGCAAGTTAAACTTTGGCAAAGGGGGGAAATGATGTGGGCTATGATTGTGAGACTCTTTGTCTCTTCAGAGATAACCTAAACTATCTGTGACTTGTGGGTGTGGGATGATAAAAGGCTGCAGTCCTGCCCTTGGTGAGCAGGAAACAGTTTAACAATGCAAGGTCTATGAACTTTAAGTACTCAGGGGAAATGCAAACCAAATATGCTAAAAGCTTATCGAATGCCTGAGGTCCATGCTAAAAGCTTACCTAAGATGTGGAAATATATACTAATTCAAGCCTATTGAGCACTAAAACAAAAGGACCATTTGTCATTTCCTCTCTGTATAAAGGGACTAAAAAATCTTGTTTGGGGCTCGGGATTGAAACAGAAAGTTCCCGAGTCCGGCCGGCTGTCAATAAACCATTTTTCCTTCTCAAAATCACTCCTGAGTCCTGGCCTCTCTATACTCAAATAATTGAACTTCTCTTAAATTCTACAGCAGTGTGATTGATCATATTGAACTTAATTGCATTATTCCTGGAAGCTGCGACAAATGCAGTTGCTTGCAGATGTCTTTCACACTACAAATTGTTAAAAGTAAGGTATTGACATGTGTTCTCAATTTCATTGCTTTCTCTCCATATACAACGATCATGTGTTGGAAACTGAGGCATAGTGGTCTTACAAGGAGAGACTGTGCTGTTTCCACAGCTACACTTGCAATCTAAGGAATGTGGCAAGTAAGAGTTTCTAGCAAACAGGATGAAGCTGTTAAGGGCTGAAAGAAAGATGAGCACATACAATTTGTATTTAGATAGAACACTTAGACTTTGTGCCTTGAGATAAGATTTTTTTGAATTCCCTAGATCATAAGTAATGCTAATAGTTAAGTGCATGTTGCTGCTTGTTCTCATGTAGACTGCAGTTTATAAAGAGCCCCTTGTAAACAATAAAGTTGTCTGAGGAGTCTTTACTTTTAGAATCCCCTGATCACAGCTCTGTCTCTTTCTTTCTCTTTGTTTCATTCTCTCTCTTTGTTTCATTCCCGATACCCTTTGGGCCCAAATTTCCAATGTCTGGCACCCAACGAGGGGCCCGAAGAAGTTTTAGTGTCTTCCAAAACAGTATCAGGAAACCATGGAAAGGACTCCTACAAGGGTCATGAATGATGTCCACAGACATTTGACTCGAGTCTTTTGGTAAGTAACAGTGAAGTATTTTCAATTGTACAATTTAAATATGTTAAGGAGGTTGAGGTGTGATTGGAATGAAAGTAATTTCTGTATAGTTCTGCTTGCATATAATTCATTAGATATGGTATGGAAAAAATTAAGAATCATGTATTAGGCCATAAAAGTAATATCTCTCTGGAAATAATTGAATTACAAAGAAAAATATTAGAAATGTCTCATAATCAGATTCATGTAGCAAAAGATAAGAATATTTTTTCAGACATGATTTCATATATTCCAAACTTTAACCCAGTTAATTGGTGGAAATCACAGCATTTCCTGTCAGCTTTGGGAATAGGGCTAATCATATTTGTTCTGTTGCTCATGATTTTCCCCTGTGACGGACAGTGCTTTAGAAGAAATTTGCAAAGTGTAGCATCTATGGGACAAGCACAGAAATTGGTGCTAATGAAAGCACTTCAATAATTTCCGCAAGTCGAAGAGCCTGGCTGGTACTCAACAATGGGTAAGACCCTCAAAAGAAGAGCAACCTAAGACAGGCACAGTCACCTCGACTAAAACAAAAAGGGGGAAACGTTGGAAAATGAGGCATAGTGGTCTCTCAAGGAGAGACTGCTGTTTCCATGGCTACACTTGCACCCTAAGGAATGCAGCAATTAAGAGTTTTGAGCAAACAGGATGAAGCTGTAAAAGCTGAAAAAAAAGAGGAGCACATACACTTTGCAATTAGATAGAGCACTTAGACTTATACCTTGAGATAAGATTCTTTTGAATTCCTTAGATCATGAGTAATGCTAATAGTTAAGTGCATGTTGCTGCTTGTTCTCACAAAACTGGGGTATATGAAGAGCCCCTTGTAAACAATAAAGTTGTCTTAGGAGTCTTTACTCACAGAAACCCCTGATCCCAGTTCTCTCTCTTTTTTCTCTTTGTTTCATTCTCTCTCTTTGTTTCATACCTGATACCATTCAGGCCCAAATCTCCAACAATCATGAAACAGAGAAAGATAGTCCCTTTACACACTGTCTCCTACTTTTCCATTAGAATAGTAGAGATTTACCTAATTGCTCAGTGTGGAAGAGACAAGGTTACTAAATCTTGGTGTCTTCAAAGAACACATGCCACTGATAAAAAGATTCAGGGAGTTCCTCAAGTTGGGAGAACTTGAGCTCTGCTTCCTTTGAGTGCTGCTTATGTCTATCTAATAAAGAGTTCAGAATTGAGAAACTCAGAAGCCTGAAGCATCTTAGCACTTTCTGCAACTCAAAATCCTAGGAAATAGATGTTGTAACATAATCTCCATCTTCAAAAGAAGAGTTTCTCTTTCTTGTGTGTTGCAAGTTTATTTAGAAACAAGCACTGACATTTATTTGGCTCCTTCTATTCTAAGACCTGCTGAAATTTATAGTGAACTCAGCAAAACAGTGATTTTTCAATACACAACAATGTATGAATTTGAGAATTTCAAGGTTTGTCTAAAGGCACATTTATGTCAGCATAATCAGCAATCATCTTTGTTACCTTCTTTCTTGCTAAAACAAGAAAAAGTCATTCCAACACTGGCAAAGAGATGAGAATGTCTCTTTTGGAAAGAATGTGTCTTCAATTTTATTTATTTCATTTAAGGCTTTGCAAATAAATTATTGAGAAGTAGGTAGATAAACTATTTTAAAATGCTGGCTTAATGCACATGCAGCTAAGTGTTCTGGGGAAATGCTCTGTGCTCTGGGTCCAGCCCTACTATAGGGTGAGGACAGGGATATTCAGCTTGCAGAGAAGGGAGGGAGGGGCAAGGTGAGATGAGCAGGAGCTACTATCAGTTTACAGGCCTTCTTTTCCTAGGTGCGGCCCATGGCTCTTGTTTCTTTCGAGGATATCTTCAGTTTTGGAACAACCTTCCAATTCATCTTTGAGGTATTGGCAGATGCCCAGACATGAGGTTGTGAGACCTTGCTTGTTAACCTGCACCTTCAGAATGTTTCTGGAGAGTCACACCCCTGTCCTTTCCCTCTTTCCTGAGTCTGCACCCCTGTGCTCCCATCCCCAGTGTTCTTCTGCCTTGCACTCCTCATTATGGCAACTTCTGCTTTGGCTCCTGGAACCATAAAGGTCTTGTGGAACACCTGCATCTGGTCACCTATTACTCCCCCCCCACTGGCATTTTGGCCTCTCTATTGCCCCTGGAAGCACCCCTTGGTCTAGCCTTGATCATCTTCCCCTTTCCCCAGGGTCACCAGGCTATTCCAACAGTCCCTTTGCCTTCATGTTGAGACCTGCTTCGTATATGGGCTCCATACATTTAGCTGCTCCTCTGACTCCATCTGTCCCAGCTTGTTGGACACCTGCACCTGATGCCTCACAGTGACACTGACCTACCCTAACTTCCAGCCTCCTTCATTCCTGTCAGATTTTGGATGGATTGGGGACCTGCCACTTATGCAAACCTTTCAATACATTGTTGAAAGTTAGTGCATTTTAATATCTCATGTCCAAAGAATCTTTTCCTCAAGGTTGACTCAGAAGACATTTGAAGATGATTCAGAAAATGCAAGGACAATCTCAGCTCCCAAAGAACAAGATGGTAGAAGAGTCTGAGTCTGTGCTTCAGTTCCCTGCCTCAGGTGCTGCTGTAGGTGAAGGATGTCAAAGGATGCTCCACAGCTACTCCAGAGTCCCCTTCTTGTGCTGCAGACTCCTTGGGGACAGAGGATCCTCCCAGTGGCTCCAAGGGGAAACTGACATTTTGTTAAAGACAGTGGGAGACACCTCCATCATGAAAACATAGAAGTGGGCTATAGAGAAAACCAGAAACTTATCACAAATTTCCTCAAACTTGTGGCCACGGAAGAGTTGTTAATTTATGTGAATCACTCCTATGCTCCTTCCCCAGATGAGGAGGTTGGAATGTTCGGTGAGGGTTTTGGCAGTTATGGTAAACTCTTCTTACATTATGGCAAATTTCAGGCATGGGGAAGATCTAAACAAATAAAAAAAAACAATTTAAAACTTAAAATTACCTTCACAAAGCAAACAGCTGCTGTAATACATTTTGATCCTTTTGGCAGGATATTTAAGCATATGATTTACTCAGCATGTAGTTATTACGACTAATGTATATGTATAAGAATACATCCACAGGTACAGAATGAACTTACAAAAATATTAGTTGAATTAATACATAAATTATTATAAATATAGAGTATTTTTCTCCAAGTATCCATGAGCCAGATCTGCCTCCAAGATACTGAAAAAGAAACTGCAAAAATTTTCATTACCTGGTTCACAAAAAGATTTTAATTGTTTACCTGAGGAATTAGCAGAGTACTGAATTTTAACTGCAAAATTTCATTTAAAAAACATTCTATTTGTCTTATTCACAGAAGTTAAATATATTAGGGGTATGGGGTATGCCTTTTTATTTTATTTTTTATTAAATTATAAATTTTTGAAGATACATAGTTGACAAAAATGTTACATTAAAAAATAAAAGATGTTCCCTCACCCTACCCTGCTGTTCCTCCCGTGTCAACCTCTTTCAGCATTGTGGCACATTCATTGCATTTGGTGAATACATTTTGGAGTGCTATGGCACCACATGGACTATAGATTACATTGTGGTTTACAGTCTCTCCCAGTCCATTCAGTGGGTTATGGCAGGATATATAATGTCCAGCATCTGTCTCTGCAATATCATTTAGGATAACTCCAAGTTCCAAAACTGCCCCCACATCGCACCTCTTCTTCCTTTTTCCACACTCAGCAAACACGGTGGCCACTTCCTCCAGATCAATGCTATAATTTCTTCCATTACTAGTCACAATAGTTCTACCAGTAAGTTCACTCTAATCCATATTGAATTCCTCCATCCTGTGGACCATGGTTTGGTGATGACTATTCCACTTCTATATTGAGAGGGGGCTTATGTCCTACATGGTTGATGGATGTGATTCTCCTGCTTGGAGTTGGAGGCACTCTCAGTTCACTGGTTTGGTGATTGACCATTTTCAACTCCCTGGTAGGCAATCTGCAAGTCCAACACACTGGAGAGTAGGAGCTGCAACTTTGCTGAGGCTCAGGCCACAATTAGCACATGGCCAGTCCAGAGATTCAAGTCTCTTGGGTATACACCAACCCCAGCACCAACCACAGGTTCAGTAAAAGTGACAGAAGAGATATGTTAGAAAGGTCAAATCTGATCCAACACCATCACACTCAGGAACCCAATTTCCAAAGTAGGGCTCACTGACAAGGCATTGAAATCTGGAGCCAAATGCCATGATCACAGAACCTGTGTCTCCATAGCCCTCAGAACATCAGTACCTGGGTTGTATCTACTTTGGCTGTCTCTGGAACCCTCTGATGACCTTCTAACTCTTTTTTGAAGACTCTTAGCCATATAAACTCATTTGTCTTTATCATTTCCCCCTTTTATCCAAGGTCTCTTTCTAATTGCATCACCAGCTACTGATTGGTAGTTATGCCTCAGCACCAGAAAGGCTCATCCCCAGGAGTCATGTTCCACAGTGGGGTTGGGGTGGGGGATGAGGGAGGTAATGTGTGTACATACTGAGTTTGACTTATAAAGTGGCCACATTTCTGCAACATAGAGGCTCTCTGGAGGTGACTCTAGGCACTCTGAAGCTCAGGCCTAGTTCAGATTTCAGGCACACAGACTCATAAGCATAATCATCAGTTTCAAGGATATGCCTTGTTAAATATTTATTTCTACAGTTATTGATATCTTATTGTAAATCATTGACCTGCTGGTTGTATTTCTTAAATAGACCAGAAGAGGGCAGCCTAGCTGGCAGGAAAGTAAGCAGTTTGGTTTAACTTCTTTGGCAGGTGACAATGGGGTAAAAGCTGTTCTTACTAATTTCTTGCAAGCATCAAGCCAGGAAAGCAATCCTTTTTATAAGCTGGAAGTCAGAATTAGACAACATGCATAGTTTAAAATTAATTATTTCATTGGGAAAAAAGGAATATTACAAACTTTAGAAAATTGCATGGTAGTTTCTTTTCATTCCTGTCATTTATTTTTTCCAGATTCCCAGTGGTAACTGCAGTGTTTATCTCTTATTTATGAAATCTCAGGTAGCTGATGGGTATTCCTGGCAATATCATTGTGTTTTTCATACGTGTTTTACAACTAGAAAGCCTTCAAAGAAACATTGAAAAAATGCTTTAGGTATTACGTGTATGTCTTGCAGTGACTAAAATCTTATGATTTTATTATGCTGTTTAGTTAGGTAATTGCTTGAAGTTAGACTTTACTTTCTATTCATTCTATATTCTTTATAATGCATCATTTTTATCAGAAAAAAAGGCATTCCAAATAATTTGCTGCCTACTCATGAACAGAAAATGTGATAATACATAGTTGTTTTAAGGTTCTCATTTTGTGGGTATTTCACAGATTTACACACAAAAGCATATGTTGTAGAACTTACAGTACACATGTGCTTAAAAAATATGTTCCCACTACTGGAATCTCAATTGAACAAATTCCCATATCATGCATCTCCTCAGTATATACAAATTGTTCACCCCTCGAGTTCATATTTGGCTTGAACTTATTTGGAGGAGCTAAAGTGATTTGATATTAGACAAGGTGACCTAAGGCATCATGAGAAATCAACTGAGAGATGCAACCTCAAGGATATGAGCCAGTACCTGCAGGATGACCACCAGGTGCTGCCTGGCTCACTGTGTCCTTGTTGATGAGGAGGAGGAGGCATAAGGCTGGCATGTCCATGGAGCCTCAGAGATGGCTTCCTCCATGGCTATGTGCCTCCTCTACAGGACTCCGGGAATGGAGACAAAGGTTAAGGTGATGCTGCATCGCAAAACTGGGTTATGGGGGCATTTTGGGTGCTGTTGAGGGACTTCATGTTCACCACAGAGATCTTCTTCCTGTCTCCATCAGACCTTCGTCAGCACACTCAGCAGAGATCTCTGTTCTGCCCCAGGAAGTTCTCACAGTTGTAGCAGGTATCCATTTAAGAGCAGAGCATGAGGTTTTACTGACTAGGATATAAGTCAACAGGCAGCCTTAGAACCTGAACCAGAAGCTGCAGGAGAGCATGGAGGAGATCTCTGGTCTGTGTGATGTGCAGCATGGTTGGGAGGAATATGATTGTTGCCTTAAGTTTCCAAGACTTTCAGGCAGCCCCTCCCTGATAATCCATTAATGGCTGATCATCAAAAAGGGGGCTCAAAGTTTCAGACCTAGCTGGTCATCCAGTTTAGCTCCTGGTTAATTTCTCTGTGAAAGGAAGGGAAACAGGTTGGGATTCCCATTCAGAGGCTAGCTTTCATTGGCCCTGAAACACAGATGTTTGGAGTCCCAATCTCCAGCTTTCTGAAACCAGCAATATAGGAGGAAGTGAATAAGTGAGCCATCATATGAGCCATATGTGTATTACTAGGAGAGAAGTCTGGGCAACAAGTACAGTTCTTCAGGGTGAAGTGGAGAGAGAAAGAACTGCACTATTTGTAGGACTGGAAGTTCTTTCTATGCTCTTAACCTCAGAAATTCTCACTGACTGTCATTGAAAGCTCTAGATGAAATTACTACAGAGCCAGGAGAGAGCCTCAGAAGCAGGGAGGGAGCTGAAGTGCTCTGTGGGGAAAGGGCATGCAAATGAGGTGTCTCCCTCTGGTCCTGAAAACCAGCCCAAGACAAGACCCTGCAGCTCTGAGAGAGGAGCCGCCTCCCTTGTGTCTGAACTCTCCCTATTCTGTACCCAGGACTGAGAAGAGGAGACACCATGAAGTGTGTTCCCTTCTGGGCTTTCCTTTTGTCAATGTTTCAAGGTAATATTAACTAGAAACTTGATTTGTGCAGTGTAAATATGTGGGTGTGCATTTGTATTTGTGTGTGTGTGTGTATGTGTGTGACTATTTCTAATGTTTTTTTGCAGGTTTCCTGTGTGAAGTTCAGCTGGTGGAGTCTGGGGGTGACTTGCGACAGCCAGGAGGGTCTCTGCGCCTCTCCTGTTCAGCCTCGGGATTCAACTTTCCTAGCTATTACATGTATTGGGTCCGCCAGGCTCCAGGGAAGGGGCTGGAGTGGGTCTCAGCAATTAGTAGTACTGGTGGTAGCACAAACTACGCAGACTCTGTGAAGGGCCGATTCACCACCTCCAGGGACAACAACAAGAACCAGCTGTATCTGCAAATGAACGGCCTTAAAACTGAGGACACGGCCCTTTATTACTGTGCGAGAGACACAGTGAGGGGAAGGCAAGGCTAACCCAGACAAAAACCTCTTCTGTGGGGAGGCCCTGAGGGATGCTCAGGAGTCACTGAGCACAAGGAGCAGCTGCAGGACCAGATGCCAGGAGGCAGTTACGACTGGTCTCCTGACAGGGTCTGGGGCTTCCTCTCTAGCTAACTGCTCCCACAGTGATCATGTCTAAATTGATGTCCCTGAGTCTATCACTGATCTAGTACATTAAAATAGTTTTGATGCAACAGGAGGAAGCACAATCACATGCAAAACAGTGAACTCTCCCTTTTGAAAGCAGCAATGACTGCCAATGTTTGCCTGGTTCAGAATTCTTAGTAGCTCATGGTAACCTGGTGAATCTTTCACAAAGAGACTGAAAGCAGAATATGCAGTTATATTCCTCATTAGGAAAATCTCTGTGCTTCATGTGAGAACCAAGGGAAAGGCAGAACCAGGGTCTAGATTGTACTGGATTTCAACTTGTACTACTACTCACAGCAAAGTGCTCATATCACTCTCAAAATTCATCTCATTGTCTATTTGTCTAGTGATCCATTTTATTTTCCCCGAATCTTACTTTTCACCTGTCCCTTTTCCTTTGTATTCACTGTCGATTAACAACATGTTTCCTATGGCCTAATTCCCAAGACTCAGTCATATTACATTGTACTTCTGTGCCAATGACCAATCTGAAATCTGAGGACAAGACCTCATTGTGAAAGTGAAGTGAGTTGAAGTCAGTGTGAGCTCAGACACAAACCTCTGCTGTAGGACAGAAGGAGGGGCTGGGCTTTATGGTGAACTCAGGACCAGGGGTCCCTCAGCGCCCAACTTAGGAGCAGGAGCAGGTGGTCTAGGTTTGCTCTTAGAATCTGGTGTTTCCTGTTACTGTCCAGAAATATCTTGCCTCACAAATCTACTTTTGTTCTTCCTTGACAATTCCCTAAACGCTCTCTTTGAATGGTCTCTTTGAATGGTTAATGTACAATGAGAAATGAAAGCATTTTGAAAATAATTATATATTTTTATTTTTAAAGGACCTTTAGATTACATAAATGTTACATCAAAATAAATCAGATTTCCATCTACCACACCCCATTCCCTCCCACAATTTCTCCCATTAACATGTATCATTAGTTTGGTACATTTGTTACAATAGATGCACACATATTGAAGCATTGCTACTAATCATGGACTATAATTTCCATTATAGTTTACACTTTGCATCCCACAATTGTATAGGTTTTGACAAAATGTATAATGCTTGGCATCCATTATTGTATGATCATGCAGAATGTCAACTCTTTTATTAATCATTCAAATTTCACACTGCTGTTATATTAATCTATCATTATTGCTAACTTGAAAAGCAAGTGTCCTTAATCCAAACTCTAGTGCTATGCAAGACTTTTTTATTTTCTCCACTGAATCGATTTTTCCTTAATAAAAGACTTATATTTCCAGAGTATTCAATGTCTGATATTAATATCGGGGTGTCTTTTGTCTATTTATCTGTCCTGCATGGAGCTGAAACACAATTTTAATGGCTTCCAACCTGCACTTTCTTTGGACCCTGTAGTTGTGTTTCTCAGTGAGTTTCTCCACAACCCCTTCCTTGCCAACATCAGGGAGGGAACCATTGTCAGTGACTCTTTAATGGCCCTCATTCTGACTTCCAGGAGGCATTGACTCCCTTTAGTATATCTCCTCTGCATTGGTGAACTAGTGACCCCTCTTCATCCTCACTGCTGCTAACCCAGTTCTGCCCTTGAACCCCACTCTGCAGAATATCCATCCACCTGCAAACCCCATGCCCTCCAGCACCTTCTCCAAGGTGCTGCAGATGTGCCTGGTCTGACCCATTTGTCCCTCCTCAACGTACAGCAGAGAAGATCTGTGCTGCTCCTGCTCCTCCTGTGCACACACTGTGGGGCTCCCAGTGCTCACAAAGGAGTCCAATCCCCTAGGTTCAGTCCCACCCCGAAAACACCCCCCAGCAAGTCACAGGTGTGAGTGAACCTAGGCATCTTAGATTAATGCCAGTCAATATTGCTGTGAATTTCTGCAACATCGGGATTGCTGACACTAATAATTTCTACATTTTATACTGAAATAACATGCATCACCATCCTGTATGTAAAATAAACTTGTTAACTTTAACCTTAACCCAAAGCTCATATCAATATCACAAAAAAGAAAATTAATTCCTGCATATAAATACTTACAAAATTAAATATTTGCCTCATTATTCATTACATTTATGAATGTCACCCAGAGTATAATGTACAGCATTGGCATAAGTAAGAAAATAAATGAACAGGAAGCCACAAAATGAATACCATTTTACAATCATAATTATATTGAGGATGAAAAGCATATATATTCAGTCACCCATAAGAATGTACATAAATATCTTTGGTTATTTGGATTGGTATAAACAGGCATGTATATAAAAGATAATTTTTAACCAGTACCACATACTTGAAATACAAGTAAATTGAAATGAATAAAATAGTTAGAGTAATCAAAGAATGTGTGTGTCATGCGTGTTATACATAGCATAGTATTACATAGCTTTTCAAATGAGAATGTACGTGTCTTTGGGGGCATGTGTGTGTTGGTATGTGGTCTTCATAGTTGAACATAGAGTATAAACATATGACAACTTAAAAACTAAAATTTGAGGAGCTAAAAAATAATAGGAATTTCATTTGGATATTTTAAAGGATAATGTAATGCCTAAGGTGGATGAAGTGTACTATCTAAATAAAGAAATTGTATTTGTTTTTTTTTCTTCTCATCAAATGTATTCTCACAACACATACAATCAACAAAAGGACTTGTATTCAGAATAGGCATTACTTAAAAACCAACAAATCAATAGGAAAAAGAATTTAACAAAAAATGGGCAGAAACTTAAAGACGTAATCCTTGAGAGGATACTCAAAAACTAATAAGCATATGCAAAATGCACAGTCTTGTTAATCATCAGTGAAGAGAAAACAAAAACCACATTGCGTTACCACCGTATGCCCACACGAGTGAATAAATAGGAAAAGACTGACACTTGTAAGTACTGGTCAGTATACGGAGCAACTGGAACTTTAAAAAATTATTTGAGAGTATCTGGCAAAACTGAACATGAGGTGAACACAAATTTATGTACTGGAAATATTTTGAAGTGTATTATTAATAATAGCTCCCAAACTGAAAATGAACCAACATCCATTGAATAAGGGAACTGTGCTTATTCACACAATGGAATTCAATTTAGACATGAGAATGAATCATGTGCAAATACATGCAACAAAAATCTTACAAACATGATGTTGAGCAAAAGAAACCAGATACAAAGGATACATATGGTTTAATTACATTCATATAATGTCCCAAACGGACAAGACTACTCAAATCTATTGCATAGTGATTATCCTTGGGGAGGTGATAACTGGAAAGGACTATGACAGGGGTTTCTGAGATCTGGTAATATTTTATCTTGATCTGAGTTATGATTCTGTGTTCCATTTGTGAACATTCATTGATTTCTTTGCATTATACTTCCATGAAGATTCTGAACCAAGTTCCTGAAACTTCAGTGGTCAGCTAGGAATGTGGTGTCATCCTTCTCTGATACCAATGGACCAAATCACAGGTATTTTGGTAGCCTCGATCTGGCCTCTAATCTGAAGACCTAGAGACCACTTTAGGGACTCGTTAATGATAGCCCAAACATACAAAGCCTGAGGCAGACAACCAAAAGTCCGTTTATTAATAAGGCAAAATTATAGAAAGTTTAATGGCTAGAAATCTTCACATTGGCCTTTTCTACCTGGTTACTTACCTACACATGAAGCCAAATCTTTATCAGAATGGTACTTGAATACCTATCAAAATCATAATGGCAATAAGCCAATTCAGCCCGAACAGGAAATTCCTAGAAGAGCTAAAGGGATTGGAAATACAAGATATGTGCTGGCTGACATGCATTTTCTGCTTTTCTACTGCACACAAGTTTGCACCCTATCTGGAAGCCAATTCTGCTATGTACACTCTGCTTTGATTCTCTATGAAGAGTATTGCCACCTGAATTCAGAGAGCAATTTTATCTCTTTATGCTCAAATTAGCAGTAGGGGAAGAAAATTCATTGTAGCGATAATCTATCTTTCAGAGTTATTAAATGATTAATTAACATAAGTCCAAGTCTCTGACAAATACATTATTTTCCAGAAGGAAATTTTATTTGGGAACTAATCTGTACCAGAATTGCTTGGTAGCATCTTGCCATCCATTAATACTGGCTGACCGTACCCTTTGTAGATAATGACAGCTCTCCCTAGGATGCAACTGGAAGAATAGCCAGTTCCTCTCCCTGAACAGTCTGGCCACAGAGTCCCCTTTTAGTATGGTCTGAGTCCAAAGAATTCAATTTCAGGTTTCTTATCCAGTCATGACCGCAGGTCTTTTCTCCCAATCTTAGTCTGTGTCATTTCCACAAATGGCTAAAGTCGATCCTCATTTCTAATTTCCTCCTTGGAGGATAAACTGAATGGAAATTCTGGGAATGGTCTACTATCATTTCCACTAAATGTCTGGATTACTGGGCTAGTAAGAGGAATTCTTCCTGGTGCAAAAAAAGTAAATGTATTTCATGTTAAAAGTCTCAGGGAGAACAAAATGTCACTGTATTGTTAATGAAATAACAGTACAAGTTTGCTAAAGAAATAGGTATTGAAGCCTCTTATTTGTAAAGGAAATGCTAACTAAATACTGAGTCTCAAATATCATGTAAGATAAATTAAATAAATTATAAATGTACCTCCCTTTCCAGAGTGTAGTCTTAGGAATTTGACTCAGATTGCTGATATAAACACATACATTTCCACTTGTTCAGGCAAGCATATAATATATTGTTTTCTGTGAGGTTCTTTTTGTTTTCTTTTTTCTCTTTTTTTAAAAATGTTACATTCAAAATATATGAGGTTCCCATATACACCCCACCCCCCTCACCCCACTCCTCCCACATCAGCAACCTCTTTCATCATTGTGGGACATTCATTGCATTTGGTGAATACATTCTGGAGCACTGCTGTACCATGTGTGTAATGGCTTATATTGTAGTTTATATTCTCCCTCCAGTCCACCCAGTCGGCCATGGCAGGACATACAATGTCCAGATACTGTCCTTGCAATACCACATGAGACCACCCCAAGTCCTGAAAATGCTCCCAATTCATATCTCTTCTTCCCTCTCCATACCCTCAGCACCTACCGTGGCCACTTTCTCAACAACAATGTACAATTGCTCCCATTACTAATCACAATAGTTCCATAGAGAATATCAGTAAGTCCACTCTAGTCCATACTCAATTCCTCTAGCTTATGGACCCTGAGATAGTTATGTCACCTCCACCTCTATATTGAGAGGGTGCTTAGATTCCACAAGGATATTGGATGCAATTCTGCTGCTTGCAGTTGTAGGCACTCTTGTCTCCCTGGTGTGGTGGTTGACCTTCTTCATCTCCCTGTTAGATGGCAGGTTAAACCAGTAAGCCAAAGGGTAGGAGTTGCAATTCTGCTGGGGCTCAGGGCCTGGCTGTCACATGGATAGTCCGAGATTCAGGTATCCTAAGTATACATAACCCCTAGCACCAACCACAGGTCCAGTAAAAGTAACCGATGAGACATGTGTAAAAAGGTCACATTTGAGTCCAACTCTATCATACTCAGGAACACAAACTCCAAAGTAGGGCCAACTGACATGGTACTGAACTCTAGAGCCATCTGCCATGATCTTAGCACCTGTGGGTCTCTGCATCTCTCAGGAGCACCAGTACCCGGTCTTGTATCTACTTTGGCTGTCTCTGGGACCCTGCTGAGGTGTGTTTAAGTGCAACCCCTCTCATGACCTTCCGAATCTTTTTTGGTGACTCATAGCCATATAAACTCATTTTTCCTTTCCATTTCCCCCTTTTATTCAAGGTCACAAAGCAGTTTTCAACAACTGAGATTACATGTAGGCTGAGATATTCTGCTGGTCTGAGTTGACCCTTTTATTCAGGGTTTTTTTTAGTTACATCATCATCTGGTGCTTAGTATTAAACCCTCGGTGCCAGGGAAGCTAATCCCTGGGAGTCTGGTCCCATGCTAGTGTGAAGGTAATGCATTTACTTGCTGAGTTTGGCTTAGAGAGTGGCCAGAGAGAAATTGGGTATATGCTATATTGAAGGCCAGGACATGAGACGCTGAGAAGGAAGATTTATTAACAGCTGGTCAAGCTCAATGGACTCCTGTCTTAATAAAAAACTGAGCTCCAAATAGGATTTTTGAGTCCCTTTTATACAGAGGATGTACGAGTGGGGATTCAAATGGTGCTTATATGGAAAAGAATCTCTTTTGTTATTTTCTTAGATTTTCAAGTATTTTATCTGAGTAACGGACCGGTATTGCATTAACACATATCCCCCGCATTCCTCGTGGAGCACCACTGTGGCTTTGGAGGCTACAAAGCATATCCCACTGACCAGTAAATGACCTGAACAAAGCTAATCCCATCCATGAAGAACTCCATATCGTGATTTGGTAGTCCTGGTATTGTAGGTCCAGCCAGCTGGAATACAGTTCTTGCAATGTTTCCAGGCAGTTGTGGGTTAGAATCGCTGGCTTGAAGGGTAGCATAGCTGCAGTATTCAAGTTTATTTACAAGTTCCAGTCAGACAGATGGATTTTCACATAATAGGGTTTTATATTTAACCAGGCAGCTGTTAGTAAGCCAGTGTGTACCTATCACTTCTAAGATTGTGAATACTGAAAGTGGAACTGAAACAATTATAGGTTGCCCAAGAGTTAATTTTATGGCTTCTAGTGTTAGCATTGCTGCAGCTGCTATAGCTTGCAGGCATGAGGACCATCCCTGGGCTCCAGTGTCCAGCTGTTTGGATACATAGGCCACAGTTCTTTGCCAGGATCCCAGGTATTGAGTGACACTCCTACTGCAATGCCTTGGCAATTATTAATGTATAGGTCGAATGGTTTACTGGATCTGGACACCTGAGGCTCTATGCTGCCATTTAAACCTTCTTGAGAGCAGTGAAAGTGTCTTTCTGTGGGTTTTCCAAGAGTAGGGGATCATGATGTTCCCCCTTCGTGGCTTCATATAAAGGGCACCTGAGTAGCCCAAAATTGGGGATGTGACAGAATCCAGTCACTCTGAGGAATTCTCACAACTTTCGGTGGGTTCAGGGAGGGTACAGAATGCTTACTTTCTTTCAAGTCCCAATTCATGGAGCCACTGTGCTATTTTATAACAAAGATATTTGACCTGAGGTAGGCAGATTTGGGCTTTTTTCTTGGACGCGTGATACCCCTTTTATTGCAAATGTTTTAAGAGAGCATGGGTTCTGCTAGCACAATCTTGGTAGGTGGGACTACTGAGGATGAGCTCATCTAAATATTGGAGGAGAAAACAATTACAGCTTTCTGGTTTAAAGGATGAGAGATCACTGGCCAGGGCTTGTCAAAAATAGTTGGCACATTTTAAAATCTCTGAGGGAGCAGTGTCCAGGTTAGCTGTTGCTTTTCACTGGAGCTCAGATCATCCCATGAAAAGGCAAAAGTCGGTTAACTCCGGGGTGCTACACAAACGCAGAAGATGGCATCTTTAATATCCAGACATGAAAAGTAGACTCCCCATGAGGGTATCAAGGTGAAGACAATGTAAAGATTGGAGACTGCTGGGTGTAGGGTTATTATTGCTGAGTTTACTGGACCAGGCTGTATTCCCCATCACCCTTTTTAACTGTGAAGAGTGGGATATTCCATGGAGATTGGCCTGGCTTTGGTATGCCTTCATTCAGCAATTTCTGAATATGTACATGGATTTATTTCTTGTGCTTCATGAAGAACAGGATATTGCTCTATGCTCATTGAGCTGGCTGTGGGGGTTTCTTCAACAATAATTGGAGGAATGTTATATGTCACCCCCATTGGGTTGTCCTTTGTCCATGTTTGGGGTACATCTTCAAAGGGAGACTGTGTGGCTGTAGATTGGCTGGCTTTGCTGAGGCAGAACAGTTTCCATTTCTCCTCCAGAGGGAGGGTTAACACTATTTTTAGAGGGTTTAGTGGTCCTAGTGTTAATGTGGATTGCCCCATGTTGCTAAAGATAATTTGAGCCAGTAGTTTAGACAGCAGGTCCAGACCCAGGAAGGGGACTGGCATTCTGAGAGGTACAGGAACTCGTGAGTGGCTTCTTTACCCCCATTGTTACAGGCTCTGGCTCGGAGAAAGAGCTGCTAGGTGCTATTACCAGTTGTCCCTATGATAGTGGCTTGTCATTTTGATAATGGCCTGACTGGCTTGGTTATTACAGAGCTTTGAGCTGCAGTGTTGACCATTATATGTAAGGTGCAGTCCCCAATTTGGTATCCAACCATAGGATTCTTAGGACCAAGTGAATAGGAACCTGGTATGTCCTAATAATCTCCATCAGAGTCCTCTATTCCTGCAAGTCTGATGAGCCGATTTTCAGGATTTCCTTCTGAATTTTTGTGAACCCAGGGATTATTTTGTGATGCTCTGCTTGCTCTCCTGGCTAATGCTTTGGCCACTTTCATGGGGGTCACGGGGTCCAGTGGTCTGTTGAGACACTCCTGCTTCCAGTGCCCCTCCTCCTTGAAGAATGTGCACTGTTTTCACCCTAGGGATGGGACCCCCTCCATGGGGCATTAGCTTCCCAGTTTACTTTCTTTGACAGAGGATTGCTTCTTTCAACTATTGCTGCTGTGAGGAGGTCTGTTTTCTTTTTCAATTTCTGGTTTTCCTCTCTCCTGGTTTCTATATTGCAGTTGATGTAAACATTGGTGGCTACATCCATGAGGTGGGAAATATTCAAACCAGTGAACCCATTTAACTTCTGTAGCTTTCTTTGAATGTCAACCTGTGATTGGGTAACAAATGCTGCACTGACTATTGCTTGGCTTTTGGGAACGTCTGGGTTAAAGGGTGTGTATAGACAAAATGCCTCACACATTCTCTCATACAATTGAGCCAACTTTAATTGAGAGTTTGTAGGACTTGGGAGGTTTTTGCCATTTTTACTGCTTTTCAGCTCCCAGCTCTGAACCCTTCAACGAAAACCCTATGGAAAGTTTCTAGTTAGCTAAGGCCACTCATGTCATTGGGATCCCATTGGGAGTCCTCATCTGGGAACAGTGTGCTGGCATGTTAGTCACTGTCCAGAGTTCCCACAGGTGAGTGCTCTTTAAACCAGGTTAGAGCTCCTTGTGGTGACTCGCATTCTCTCCTTGAAATTGAGTAAGGTCATGAAGAGTTGTTTACAATTGGCCCAGGTGGGTTTGTGCGTCTGTATGATGGACTGGAAGAGGTTCGTCATAGTTTGAGGCTTCTCTGAGTAGGTAGGGTATGGCTTTTCCAATTAAAGAGGAAGTAGTGAAGGGCGGGCTGGTATCCAAATGTTCAGTTTCCTCCTTGTATCTTGCTATCTACATCATAATAAACTGGAGCTTGGGCTTCCCAGAGAGGTACGTGTAAGGCAGCCCTTCTCCCTGCTCCACCGGTCTCCAGGGCTCCCTTTGGTCTGATTGCTGTCTTTCAGGGACTCCTTCCTGATGATCTGCACTACACTGCCAGGGTCTAGCAGCTATGGGGTGGCTGGGACCTATTTCCTAGTGCGGATGGCAGCAAAAATATCTACAGGGATGTTCTTCCATGGGACTGCACTTCCCACATGGAAGGCAGTAAAGACAGCTGCAGGGAGGGTGTGGATGCATTTCCCAGGGGTTTGGAGATGGGGGAGCACTGCTCAGGGAAATTGGTTAATCCCCACTCCTCAGAACTGGCATGGGAGGAGCAATCGTATAACGTGGCAGGAGGTCATTTTCATCTGGCCCTTCTAGAACGGGTGGGTCAGCACTGGATTTGTGGCTCACTTTTTCTGGACCTTTTTCTTGGCACTTGTTTGGCCTGGTTCTTGGGGCAGCACTTCTGTGTCAGGCAAATCCTATCTTCTTTAGTTAAACACTTCCCTAACTAGGGTGGACTTTGACTCACAGCATCCTGCCAGGCATCGATGTAGGGGAACTGGTCAGGGTGCCCTGGTTTTCCATTTACTATGTCATGGACTTTACAGATTATCTAGGGGTCAAATGTGCCCTGCTGGGACCACTCCATGCCAAAACTCAGCCATTCTAAGCATTCTAAGCTTTCCTGACTGGAACTTAATGTCATATATATCTCCATGGAATGCTCAGGGAAAGTTTTTCAGCATACAACCTATCGGGGTCTTATTTTGTGTTTCCATGTTTCCACCCTGTGTCATGCTGCACAACACTTACTCAGTCTTTCACTTTGTCCATTTCTTGCTGTGTCCCTCATGGGAGCTTACATTTCCTCTTAGCCTTACCTTGGTGGTATAAGCCCCACACACAGAAGAAGGTCGCTATGCCAGGAAGACCTCCAGACAGCCCTTGACCAGATGAGGTCACCACGGAACTGCAGATCAGGATTCTGCAGTTGCCCCGCACTGTGTTGTTCTGCATCTCAGTCTCCACAATCACATGCACACAACCACCCTCCTCTTGGACCTAGAGAAGATGGCTTCCTCCATTCTCCTCAGGAGTACTAAGGTCTTTTTGGGGAGTTTATCAGACTCCCCTCCTTGTTTTTCAGAATTAGGATTTTCCTGTACTATGTACCCAGGAGGTCTTACCCGTCTGGCATGCAGAGCTCCTCGCTTCATTCAGGGTCTCTTTGAATCCTCCGGTGCCTCCCTTTTCTCCAGGAGGGCTCTGGCAGTGTCCACAACCACTTTCTGGATTAAGGAGAGTCCAGGGGCTCCCAGGGCTGGCTTTCACCCAGTCTCTCCCGACTTTCTTGGAGATGTTTAGGAGGGGCAATCAATTGTTGCTGCCTCTGGGCTTCTCACAGTACCCCAGATGATCCCCCAGAGATGTTGTAGCAGAAAAAAGTAGGGTGTATGTAGTATTGAAGGCCGGGACATTAGAAGCTGAGAAGGAGGATTTATTAACAGCTGGCCAGCCTCAGCGGACTCCTGTCCTAAAAACAAACTGAGCCCTGAATAGGATTTTTGGGTCCCTTTTATACAGAGGGTGTAGGAGCGGGGAGTCAAATGATCCTAATATGCTAAAGGCCCTTTTCTGTTACTTTCTTCGAATTTCAAGTGTTTTATCTGAGTACCAGGTAGATCTTGCTTTAACACATATCCCCCACATTAATTCAAGTGTTACGCTTGAATTAACACATATCCTCCAGGTAAGCTTGAATTAGCTCATACCCCCACATTCTACATAAACTTGAATTAACACATATAGTTTGCATTGTCCCTGAATATCCAAAGCATATAGAGCGTATACCTCTCAATTGACTTTCTGGGAACTCGGTGTACTTGGATATAGAATAAGTTTGAATTTATTCCCAGGCCATATTAAAATAGTTAAAATTATAATTATGAATACAATATTACCAATCCCATAAATCTATTACATTTCATATCATGATTTCTATACTTGTGCTTAGTGTGTTTATTTTTTAACACTTTTATATTTGGAATAATTTTGGATTTACAGAAGTAAACGAAGCTACTGAGAGTTCCTTTTAATTTTCTATGGTGTTACACTTATATAACAATGATACCTTTTCCACAAGGAAATTAATATTGGGATAGTTTATTTAATTAACTGCAGAGTATATTGGAAATTCACCCATTTATAATAAAATTATCTTCTTATTCCAAGATGCAAGCCAGGACAACATGCTGAATCTTGAATTCACCCCCTTTAGTCTATTCTGGTGAGGGAAAGTTCATGTCTTCTGTTGTATTTCAGAGGAATGTTCTATAGATGGGAATGTGTCAATAGTTTGATAGTGCTATATCAGTGCATCCATATATGTACTTGATTTCTTCCATCTTTTCTGTCAGTCACAGTATCTAGGGTGATGAAGTCTGCAACTATATTTGTGGCTTGTCCCTTGTTCTAGTTTTCCATCAGCTAGGATTTCTGTGTCTTTTGCAGAAATTACAAATTATCAGTATGCATCTTCCCTCTTTTTCAGTAATAATCTTGCTTTGTTTGAAGTCTACTTGTCTGAAACTCATACTGTAATTTCATTGCATATATTTATCCAATGCTCAATTTTAAAAATTCTATGTGTTTCTATTTCAAGTAACTGTCTTTTGGGCAGTTATACAAGTTTTGTGATTATTTTATCGAACATAACCATTATTGTTTTAACTGGTGTATTAGGATCATTCACATTTGTAGCCTTTGTTTTATAGGTTGATTAAAATCTAACGCATCGCGTGGTGTTTTTATGTGTGGTGGGTAGCATTGGGAGGAAGGAATTGTGAGAAGAAAGCTGCAGTGATAGATTTCTGCACTACCTTGGTGTTTATCATTCAGTTTTACAAAAATTGAAACATTTATTGATTTATACATATTAACTAAGTACAGCTTCTCATATGACATTATATCTAAATTAATCTGTTAAACAGGTAATTGATATATTAATATTTGTTTGAAAGGAGGAATAGAGAGAGATGAAGAATAAAATGGCAGAGATTACTTAGAATTCATTTGCATTAACCTTGCCTCTCACTATATTCTTTAGTACTAGAATGCACCAGGAGTGCACAGTGTTCTCATTAGAGGAAGGGTGATCATGAAAACTCACTTGGCATGACTATCTTCATCCTGTACTTGGAGGATCAGTGGGGTCCAGTGTGGAGCAACACAGGCACAGAAATGGGTTCTGTCATGAGGTATGACCTCTTGGAAACATTATACACACTTCTAGGCTTCCATTTGTAGTTTTACATCTGTAAGTGGAGGTAATATTGGCACCTACTGCACATGTTTTGTGAGTATATGTATACATGAAAAAAGAGGAGCAGTGCTATGTATTTAGCGAAGCTCACTCAAATTAATAAGAAATCGCATTTTCCCAATGGCTATTATTCCCCAAGAGCATCATATTTGCTGTGATCACTGCCTACTCTGAAAATATCCCACTCCAGAGCTGCTATATAATGGTGGGACAGGAAAATATAGGACCCTTCTTCTTGTGGTAACAGCTGCCTCACCATGACCTAGCAGGTCTCAGAGAGAAGCCCCAGACCCTGGATGCTCAAGTCATCCCCATTGATTATTAGGCTTGAGCTGAGACCATTAACCAGGGAGTTTAGGCTTAGAAGGGTTTTCTTTTTGCCATTTCATAAGGTCATTCATGGATAACACACCATGTTGTATATGCTAAAAATATGAGAGAGGAAAAGAATGGTATTTGGCAGTTTTCCAGACCAGAATATCTTTGGGTAGGTAGGTGTCCAATATGAGAGGTAGAAGCTCTTGAGTCTGGGTGAAACTTGGCACAACCTGGGGAGTCTCTGGGACTCTCACCTGTAGCCACTAGGTTCACCTGCAGCAGTTGTGACATGAAAAGGGTCAGCCAGGACACAGAGGAGGGCTATAGTGGGTTTCATGCCTTGGTAGTGGTGGTGATTCTAGAAAGCTCACAGACTATGTGAAGGGTTGATTTGCCATCTCTAGGGACAATGCACAGAATATACTGTATCTTCAATTACACAGTCTGAGAGCCAAGGACATGGCTGTTTATTACTGTTCAATTTATGTATTAAGGGGAAGTCAGTGTGAGCTATCAAAGAAACCTCCAATGCCTGAAAGACCTGGCTCTTCGGCTGAGTCTGCCAGGGCACACTGAGCCAGCTGCCAAGCAGGTGCCTATAAGAGATTCTTTTCCTGTCAGGGTGTGGGTCTTTCTCTCCATCGAATAAATGCCCAGGAAAACACCATTAGCCTTTGGATGTTGAACCTACCTCTGATGTTGTTGTAGAATTTGAGAGAAGTTTAATTACTTGAGTATAGAGAGGCCAGGACTCAGGAATGATTTTGAGAAGGAAAAATGGTTTCTTGACCGGCCCGGACTTGGATACTTTCTGTTTGAATCCCGAGCCCCAAACAAGATTTTTTAGTCCCTTTATACAGAGAGGAAAGACCAAATGGTCCTTTTGTTTCAGTTCTCAATAGGCTTGAATTGGCATATATTTCCACATCTTAGGTAAGCTTTTAGCATGGACCTGAGGCGTGCGATAAGCTTTTAGCATATTTCGTTTGCATTTCCCCTGAATACTTAAAGTTTATAGACCTTGCATTGTTAAACTGTTTCCTGCTCACCAAGGGCAGGACTGGACTGCAGCCTTTTATCATCCCACACCCACAAGTCACAGATAGTTTAGGTTATCTCTGAAGAGACAAAGAGCCTTCCACCCATAGCCGGCATCAATGTCTCTGAATTAAAAGTTATTCATTGTAAATAGAGGAAGCAATCTCACATCATTAAGAAGGAGAATGACACTTTTGGAGGCAGAAAAAAAGACAGATTTCTGCCAGAGACTGGGGGAGCTATCAGTCTATGATGCAAGTGTGACCCTGGATGAAGGAGAGAGGAAGGGTGAGTCACATTTTCCTCACCTGCTGGACAGTCCACAGATGGTACAGCTAGACCCATGGGACATCATGGAGCCAAAGTTGGCAGTCAGTGATTCCAGTGACTCTTAGAAATGGCCTGTCTTAGTATTCCCCAGTAGTTAGTCATTGCCTGGGGGAAGCGCACAGATTGCTTGTCTTTCGCACTGTCTTACTTTGCCAGGCTGACACAATACATACCACAAAGGGTATTAAATCAGCGACAAGTGTTTTTGGAATGTTAGAAAAGGCATTAGAGAGGCAACTATTTCTTTTATGAGTCTGTAGAGTAGTCTTGCTTACTTGATACAACCCTTGGAGCTCCATGGCTGGTAACTCTGCCTCTTGTCACATTGAGATCCCAATCCTCTTGTGTTTGTAATTCACATTTTATCTGGCTTCCTGCTGCTATTGTTCCCTGCAGCTTTCTCTGCCTTCTGGCTTCTGGGCTCATCTATTTATATTGCCTCTAATTATAAACACTAAGACCCACCCTGATTCAATTTGGCCATACCATGACTAAAAATATCATATTCAAAATTTACTTTTTAAAATGCGTTCTCTTCTAAAAGAATGTGGATTTAAATTAAGAATGTGTATTGAAGAGCTACATCATTTAGTGAAACTGCATAGACAATCTGCTGGATTTGAGATCGCGGATCCTGGGTCATTGGGCAGTATGTTCAGTGGAGTTGGAAACATGACGGACTTTTTATGTAAGAAAATATGGTTAATTTGAATCTCTTTCGTAAGGTAAAGAAGCAAGCATGTGGGCTATAAATAATTGCAGATGCCAAACTTACTTCCGTTGCATCTATCCATATTTCTTTGGTATGTCCTGTAACCCAGATATGAATTTCTCCTTAGAAATTGTGAAAAGAAAGGGCAGGAACACTTGTTACTATTTTCTTTTTCTCTCCCTCTACAAAAAATATTTGAAAAGAATACGTTTAGATCTTTCCTTGGAAATGTTCTCTGTGCTCTGACTGCTCCACTGACTAGATGTTCCCCTATTCTCTCTCATCATATTTCCATTTTCTCAGAGTTTAGGAGAAAAACAGTGCTCACTGGGATGTGAAGACCAATGATTGCAGGGAGAAAATTCACTGGGAAGTTCTCCCAACACAGGGCATCTGAAGAATAGACTTCAGCTCCCCTGCTGGCATGGTGGGGGTCTGAGGAGAGACTTCAGCCCACCCCTGAGATGTAGTCATGAATTTATACAGTACATCTATAGGCAAGAAAATGCTTCGTCAGTGAGGGAGGGCTGGAGGCTGGGCTTGGTAAGACCCAAGGGACTATATGGAACTGTAGAGGTGAAAGTTTTCCCTTGTATGGTAAGGGTGTGGTGGGCTAGGGGTAGTGAATTCTAAGGATGTGGGAGGGGTCAGTGGTGCCATGAGGCACCTTTGTCTTTTCTTATGAGGAAATGAGCTGTATCTGAGTATATAGACTCTAGTTGGAGACTGTTCTATGTCACTGTTTCTTATAAATATATTTTTATTTATTTTTAAAAGATACATACATCATGCAATTTGTTACATTAAAAAATACAGGTGGCAAGGCACTGTTTGCCATTGTAAATTCTGTGATCTATTAATCATTATAAACCTTGTAAGGGAGAAACCTCTAACATTCCTAACTCTATAAATATAAATATATATATATATATGATATCGATATCGATATATGATATAGATATAGATATAGTTAAAGATATAGATATATATGGTAAAGGACTTAAGTAAGGGTATAAGATACTGGGCTAGATGGAAGTGTTAGGGGGTTGGGGGCATCAACTTTATCTAGCTACTTCCTGCTCTCAAGGTATGGTGAGAGCTTCCCTTCCATTCTGCTTGTGTATTCTGATTCCTGATTCTGAAAAGGCTGGACTAGGCATTCTTGCAGCAGAAAGATGTTGTTCATATATTTTTGAGTTGTTGATTGTATAATTTGATTTATGAATTGACTGAGGAGCTGTAAGATACAAGGACTAATGAAAAGAAGCAGCAATAATATCAGTAGTGGTATTATGAGGGGTAAAATGATTGATTTCAGGCATGAGAAGAAATAAGAAAAGAAATGAGGACAGCCATGATCGAGTGGGTTTTAAGACCTTGTTGGACATTACTGGAAAGGGGATACTGAGGAATGTTTGTGAAAGAAGAGGGTTTAAGATTATTAGGACAGGTGGGTGGTGAATCATGACTGAAGATGAATTATTATTCCACACATGGGTACATTCTTCTGTCTCCAATATGGGACGGATGTCAGAAGGAAATGGGGAAGGTATGGGTGTGGTGGACAAAAGGAGAAGGAAGTTGGTTTGTGAGGATGGGAGGGTAAAGGAGATAGAGGAATGTAGTTGGACAATATGTCACAGCCTGAGGAGGTGAAGAACAAGTAGGGATTACAAGGAAATGGAGAAAAAATGTGAAATTCTCTAATGGGCTTATAACTAATTTGGTGATTATGATATAGCCTGTGCATTAAATCAAAATTATTTCCAAGAGTACCTAGTCTCCAAGATGGCCAGATAAGTAATATAGGCCCTACAGTCTTTGAATGTTCAGAAGGGATGTGAGACTGAGTGTGTATTCAGGGCTGCCTCCAGACGATGTGGAGCTATGCTAATCCAAACTGGCTTGGATGTGGAGAATATGTAACTCACCTGGAGGAAATAACCTATCTGATACTAAGATCAAACACTGAAGAACCTAACCAAAGGTCTGTTTACCATCACTGTTAGTCTTCCTAATCCTATATCCTCTGTATAAAAGGGTCTGGAAAAGGCTGTTCAGGGCTCGGTTTTTATTAGGACAAGAGTCCGCCGAGCCCGGCCGGTCGAAATAAACCAACTTCCTTCTCGGTATTCTCGTGTCCTGTCCTTCAATATCACGCATACCCGAATTTCTCCACTACAATTAAAGAAGAGAGGATGTCATTAACCCCCACAATAGAGATTGAGGAAGTGGATTAAAGTACTGATTATCTAGTAAAACTGAATATGTGGTCCCTATGTTAATCCTACGTTATCATCCTTGATGATAACCTTCAGTTTGGACTTATGGATGGAGATGTAGGACCATTTCAAACCATTTCTTGTTAATCCAAGGAGATATGGAAAGGCAGATCCTGGATCCAAGTCAGTAGGCCATACTGGAGGAACTTTTCTGGAAAAAGAGTTTTCAGGACAGTCAAAATTCCAAAGAATATTATGAGAACATACCAGTCAAGGCCCAAATGTATGCCTGGGGTCAGGGTGGAGTGTGTTCAGTGCCCTTCCTTTCTGCACTTAAAACAGAGTCCCAGAGGTGGACAAAGAGAAGAGGGGGGATTAGGTTTCTGAGAATTGGACCTGAGGGCAACAGTTATGAGGGAAGCTTTAGCCAGATTTCAGTTGTGTTTTCTAATTTGGCTTTCTCTTCTCTATTTTTAAAGACCATATTTAGCTGATTTAATCAGGTAATTCTGAGGGGTTTGTGGGCTTTGTTCTAATTTCTGAAACTTTTTCTAATGTCTGGAAAAGATTGTGTGATAATGTGGGAGTTTATGTATAGCTGACCAGAGTCTGACTCAGGATCTAAACTGGTGTATTTAAGGAGGGACTCAGTTATTCTATTCCTAAAAAGCATCTGGATCCTCATCAAGACTTTGTGAAGCATCTTAAATTGTATTATAATTAACTGCCTTAAGAGCAGTCTTTTCATTCTTTCTATTATCCAGGTTGAAAATAGGGTCAACTTCCTCCTCTCAGCCTTGAGCTGTGCTGTGTTCTGCCCATCTTTTCTCCACTACTCACAGTCGTTCACAGGAACTACAGGTTCCCCCCTCCTCACCACCGTCCTCCACATCCATAAACCTAAAATTCACTCTTCTCCACCTCTTAATTCTATCCAAACATCAATACCCTCTTACTATCAGAGAAGTAGCAGAAGCTGAAGGAACAGTTAAGGTGCACGTTCCCTTCTCACTTTCAGTTTTAAATCACATAGAAAACCAGTTAGTCTCATTCTCTAAAAATCCTGCCACCTACATCAAAGAATTCCAACACCTCACCCACTCTTATGATCTCACATTTCAGAATATATATATATCATCCTTAACTATTCAACTACCCCTGAGGAAAAACTGCATTTGAGTTTCTGCTACTGTTTTTCCAGATTCCATGCACTGCACACTCAAAACCCCAAAAAACACTCAGCAAGGCCCCCCACAGTTCCAAACAATAATCCACCCTGGGACTATCAGCCAGCATCTGCTGACCTTCTCTACATGGCCCACTTTTTAAACTGTACAATACAAGACATGATAAAAGCTGCCCATAAGGCAGTTAATTGTGATAAAATTAAAGAGGTTTCACAAAGGCTTGATGAAAATCCAGCTTCTTTTATGAATACATTAGCTGAGTTTCTTCTTAAATACACAAATTTAGATCCTGAGTTAGACGGGTTAGTATACCTACTCACCCCTTTTAGCACACAATCTTATCCAGACATTAGAAAAAGCTACAGAAATTAGAAATAAGCCCTCAAACACCTCATAAAGACTTGAATAAAGTCACTTATAAGGTCTTTAACAATAAAGAAGAACACACATTAGAAAAACACAATTGAGATCAGTGTAAATCCTCCCTCCTAGCTGTTGCCCTCAGGTCCAATTCTCAGAAACCTAATCTCCCTTGTTCCCTTCAGCCACCTCTGGGACCCTGTTTTTACTGTGCAACGGAAGGACATTGAACACAAGCCTGCTCCAATCCCAGGCCTCCACGGGGGCTTGACCAGTATGTCACCATAAAGGTCATTGGAGGTCCTACTGTCCTGAAAACCCTGTTTCCAGAAAAGTTCTTCCAGTGCACCTTACAGATTTGGAGCCAAATTCTTCCTTTCCAGACTTTCTTGGACTGACTTAAGACAACTGACAGTTCCCAGATTTTGGCACCAAATGTAGAATAGAAACGGTACTCACTGGGATGCAGAGACTGGTGTTTGTTAGCAGAATGTTTATGGGGAAGCCCTACAAATGAAGGGAGGCTGACGTCTCTCTTCAGATCCCTGCCAAGCTGGTGTGGGTCTGAAGACTTTTTTTCAGACCCCCTCTATTGGAAGAGTTTCCCAATATACTCTCTTCCTGCAATCATCAGTGTCTCCACTCCAGTGAGCACCATTTTTCTCCTACACAGTGATACCAAAATATTGAAATTGGGCCAATAGATAACACCGTAATGTCATCTTAATGTCTAAGAGAATGGAAGTGTCACATATCTCTTTAAATGAAAAGATAGAAATGATTATTCTTAAGGGGAATTCATGTGAAAGTCTGAGATAGGCCAACATCAATGCCTCTTTTTCCAAACAGTCAATTTGTGAAGACAAAGGAACAATTCTTGAAGGAAATTAAAAGTGCTGCTCCAGTGAAGATATGAATGATAAGAACGTTAAACAGCCTTATTACTTCTATGGATAAAGTTATAGTGGTATGTAGAGACAATTAATGGAGCTACAACAATCCTTTGAGCGAAAGCCTAATTCAGAGAAAGACCCTAAATTTTTTTCCATTTTATCAAGTCTGATAGAGGTGAAGGAGATGCAGAAGAAAGTTTTAAAGCTAAAATTGGTTGGTTCATGAAGTTTAAAGAAAGAAGCCATCTCTATTACATTGAAATGCAAGACACAGCCACAATCGCTGATGTAGAAGAGGTAGCAAGTATTCCAGAAGATCTAGCTATGATAATTGATGAAAGTAGCTATAGTAAACAAAAGATTTTCAGTGTAGAAGACACAGCCTTATATTGGAAAAGATGCCTATTAAGTTTTTTCATAACTAAAGGAGAAGTCAATGCCTGCAGTGACTCAAAGAACAAACAGAATCTAATGCAGGTCTAACGCAGCTGGTGACTTTAAGTTGAAGCCAATGCTCATTTACCATTTCAAAAATCTTAGTGTCTTAATATTTATGTTAAATATACTTTACCTGTCCTCTAGAAAAGGAGCAAGAAATCCAGGATGACAGCATATTTGTTTACATCAGGGTTTACTGAATATTTTAAGATCGTTGTGTCAATATACTGATAAAAAAAAGATTTCTTTCAAAAACAGAATTGCTTATTGAAATTGCACCTCATCATTCAAGAGCTCTGATGGAGATGTACAATGAGATGAATATTGTGTCATTCCTGCTAACACAACATCCATTCCATAGCCCATGAATCAAGGAGTAGTTTTTTCTGTTTATTATTACTAAGGAAATAAATTTCATAAAGCTATAGCTATCATAAAGATTCCTCTGACTGATCAGGGCAAAGAAAATTGAAAAATTTCTGGAAAGGATTCCCTGTTCTAGTCACCATTAAAGACATTTATGATTCATGGGAGAAGGGCAAAGATCAAAATATCAATATTAACAGGAGTTTGGGATAAATTAATTCCAACCCTTTTTGATGACAATGAAAGATTCAAAACGTCAGAGGAAGTATCTTCAAATGTGGTGGTTAACACCAAGAGAATTAGAATTAGCAATGCAGTTTTAAGATGTTACTAAATTGCTGCAAATCAAGTCAAAACTTTAGCAGATGAAGAGTTTTTACTTATGGCTGTGCAAAGAAAGTGGTTTCTTGAGATGGAGTCTACTCCTGGTGATGATGCTGTGAACGTTATTGAAATGATTTAAGAAAATAATTTAGAATAGTATATTGACTTACTTGATATATCAGTGGAAGGGTTTGTGAGGATTGACTCCCATTTTGAAAGAAGTTGTACTATGTGTGAAGTACTATTAAAAAACCGCAGAATAGCATGCTACAGGGAACTTTTTTGTGAAAGGCAGAGTCAATCAATGTGGCAAACTACAATGTTCTCTTCTGTTTGATAAATGTCGCAACCTCCCCAAAATTTAGCAACCACTAACCTGATCAGAGAGCCACCATCAACACTGAATCAAGATGCTCTGCCAACATAAAGATTATGACATGCAGAAGACTTAGAAAATTGTCATATTTTAGTAATTAGATTTTTATTAAGTTAAGTACATTGTTTTTATAGACATAGTAACATTGCACAGTTAATAGACTACAGTATTGTTTTAAAAATAACTTTTATATGCAATGAGAAATGAAAAATCCATGGGAATTGCTTTATTGAAATATTGCTTTATTGCAATGGTCTAAAATCAAACCTGCAATATATACAAGGTTTGCCTGAACGATTGTGAGAGTGAGATTGTATGAGTGTGCCCTTTTATTGTACCCAGTATTTATAGCTCTTTACAGTATTCAGGTGTGTGTCTTCAGTTACTACTCTAAATGTGTTTATTTGTGTGTTATTGTGTGTTAATGTGTGTACATTTGTACATTTTAATGTGTGTTTTGATGTGAGTTAAGTCGTAGGTAGACATGTCTGTTACTCTGTGGATGATGTGCATGCCAGTGGGTGTGTATATCTTTATTACTGTGTGGGCTACTGTGTGGTAATATGGCTGTATTAGTGCATGTGCATCTTACCATATCTGAAACAGTGTGAGTCTGAGTGTATGTAAGTATATGTCTGTGTTAGTGCTAATGGTAGTGACTGTATGTTAGTTTGTGTGCTTTAGTGATTGTGTTTATGCATTTTTATCTGTTTATGTGTTAGTGTAGAAGTTTGTTTTTTAGTGGTCGTGTTTCTTTTATCCCATTTGTTATGGCATTCTTCTAAAAATGGAGCAGATCATGTTTCTTAATAATATTTCCCAATGTTTCCACAAAAAGCTGAGATGCTGCAATTATACGCTTGAAAATTTCAGCCTCTAAATTGATGCCATTTCCCCCTATTTTTTCAAATTTCTACTGAATATAATTTATCTAGAAAGCCCAAATGTCTGTGTAAACACTGACTAAATTTAGCTGTATGTACACCTCTGTAGCTGCGACAAAATTCAATACATGGGACCACTCATCAGGTTTTACTCACTCAACGTAGTTTGTCCCCATTGTGATTCCAGGGGGGATGAGATTGGTCCTCCTTCCACCAAATGTATTGATGAAGGACAAGTCTGATAAGACTATCCCAAATTCTCCAGAGATCACATTGATTACCCAAAGAACTTCGATATCAATATTCTGAAGAGAGGGACCTTGACAACACGGCCTCAGGAGTTGACATGTGATCCCACATATAGTATATAACACCACAGTTGGGACATATGACACTGAATGGATATGCAACACTGAAATTTACCTTCCAGAATTTTTCCTGTTTTCAGTTCCCAAGTCACGCATTAAGGTTTACCTTCAGGAATTCTTGGACTTTTTTTTTTTCTTTATTTATTTTTTTAATGTTACATTAAAAAAATATGAGGTCCCCATATACCCCCCACCCTCCTCATCCCACTCCTCCCCCCATAACAACAACCTCCTCCATCATCATGAGACATTCATTGCACTTGGTGAATACATCTCTGAGCACCGCTGCACCTCATGGTCAATGGTCCACACCATAGCCCATACTCTCCACATTCCACCCAGTGGGCCATGGGAGGACATACAATGTCTGGTAACTGTCCCTGAAGCACCACCCAGGACAACTCCAACCTCCAAAAATGCCCCCACATCACATCTCTTCCTCCCACTCCCTACCCCCAGCAGCCACCATGGCCACTTTCTCCACACCAATGCCACAATTTTTTAGATTACTAATCAATACTTCATGAATAGAATTTACAGTGACTTCTTGGATCTTGAGGACCAACCCACAGAAGCTTTCCAACTCCTGGGACCTGGATACTTCAAAAGAGCTATATTTGATCATGATGGCCAGAGAGGGCACAAATATTTATCAAATATTTTCCAACAAAATGCATGCCTATATGTATATATTGAAATAAAATATTATGGTATTATTCCAAAGTAAACAATATATTAATAAAATATATACTAAGTAGCAACTTTACTTTCAGGTATAAATGGACATCAGATTTCATGCTGTTCTCATATTACACACATGACACACAAATGATTTTGCAGAAATACATACATTCACACGTAAGTGGTGATGTAAAATCAGTTGAGACTGTATGGAATATGGCATAATTTTCCCTCTTAAGAAAATACCAAGATCCTTTCTTCATATTAATGAAAATTCAACAAAATAATCAGCATACTGCTTTTTGACCATGAATAAAAGGGGAAATGGACAGGACAAATGAGTTTATGTGGTTATGAGTGTCCAAAAAAAGAGTCGGGAGGTCATCAGAAGGGTTGTGCTTATACAAGTCTCTGCAGGGTCTCAGAGGCAGCCAAAGTAGATGCAAGTCCAGGTACTCGTGCTCCTGAGCATACAGAGGCCCACAGGTTCTCTGGTCATGAGAGATGGCACCGGAGTTCAGTACCATGTCGTTGGCCCTATTTTGGAGTTAGTGTTCCTGAGTGTGATGGAGTTGGACACAGATGTGACATTTCTACACATGCCTCTTCTGTCACTTTTAATGAACCTTTGGTTGGTGCTGGAGTTGGTGTATACTCAGGAGACCTGAATCTCTGGACTGTCCATGTGCTAGCTGGGCCCTGAACCTCAGCAGACTTGCAACTCCTACCCTCTGGTTCAATGGACTTACCCTGGCCAGCTAACAGGGAGGTAAAGAAGATCAACCACTGCACCAGGGAGCTAAGAGTGCCTACAATTGCAAGCAGGAGAGTTGCATCCATCACCCATGTGGAATCTAAGTCCCATCTCATTATAGAGGTAGAGTGGACATAACCATCCCAGGGTTCAGAGGATGGAGGAATAGAGTATGGATTAGAGTGGACTAACTGATATTCTACTATGGAACTATTATGATCAGTAATGGAAGAAATTGTAGCATTGATGTTGAGAAAGTGGCATTGGTAGCTGCTAAGTGTAGAGAGAGGGAAGAGGAAATATGAAGTAGGAGCATTTTCAGGACTTGGAGTTGTCCCAGGTTGTTGGGGGCAGTAAAAATGAGCACACACCGAATTTAGCAGAGCCAGCAGCACGGCCGCCAGAGCGGAGCCAACTTTCCTATTTGAGTAAGCTATAATTAGTTCACCACAACATGGCGGGTCCCACATCATGGCGGAACTCAAATCTGCCCTGTTACTTCCTCATTCTTCTTCCCCCTCAGTTCTTTGTTCTCTGTCTTCCTGCCACTGCCCAGGCTGATAAGATAGTGCTCAGGCGCAAGGCGCGAAACTAAGGTCTGCCTCCCACCCCGGAGACAGCAACAACCAATCCTTAGCCTCTACTACCTCACTCCCCGCTCCTCCCCCACCCGAGGGTATATATATACTTTGCCCCCTTTAATAAAGTTGCAGCTTGATCAGAACCCTGTCTTGCTGTCGTTCTTCGTGTCTCTTGTCCCACCATTCTTTCTCGGTAGGTTTCGGGTCTCAGTTGCCGTCCCGCGGGCCGGGACACCAAGTGGTACTGCAGGGACAGATGCTGGACATTGTATGTCCTGCCATGGCACACTGGGTGGACTGGGTGAAAGTGTAAACTACAATGTAAACCACTATCCATTTGGAGCAGCAGTGCTCCAAATGTATTTGCCAAATGCAATGAATGTTCCACCATGACGAAAGAGTTTGCTGATGTGGGAGGAGTGGGGTGAGAGAGGTGGGAGGTATATGGGAACCTCATATGTTTTGAATGTAACATTAAAAGAAAGAAAAAAGAACTAAAAAATAACACATTATATATATCCAGCATAAAATTGCACTACAACAAGTAATTACCATATCTATGAAAGATATCACTTTTTACCTGGCATTTGTTTTATTTTTATATTAATCATTATAAATAAATAAATTCCTTTCCTGTTATATACGAGTCATTGAGAACATATCACAGTTTATATAGCCACAGACATGAAATTGTTAGCAATTTAAACATTATTTTTCTAAATATTTTAATATAACTTTTCAAAAATAATGTGCATGCAAGCCTTTATCACTAAAGATAATGGCATTAGGTTGGTGTAAAAGTAATTGCTGTTTTGCATTGTTAAAATTTACCACTTGATATTGAATACATTCATAAATAAATGTACCTATGCTATTCATCATTTTAATGTGCATACCTCATTTGGTTTTTTTGACAATGACTTATTACATGCTATTTATTTTAGACTATGGAAAGGATGTTACACAAAAATAAAATTTGAGAGATTTTCTTATTGGAGTTCAAAATGAGCCAGAAAGCAGTGGAGACCACTGACAACATAACAATGCATTAGGCTGGGAAATGCTAGTAGGCATATAGTACAGTAGTGGTTCAAGGACTTTTGCAAAGGAGATAAGAGCCTTGAAGATGAGAAATATAGTGGCTGGCCATCAGAAGTTGACAATGACCAATTTAGAGCAATCATTGAAGCTGTTCCTATTACAATTACGTGAGAAGATGCCAAAGAATTCAACATCAACCATTCTATAGCAATCTGGCATTTGAAGAAAATTGGAAAGGTGAAAATGCCCAATAAGTGGGTACTTCATGAGCTGACCAAAAATCAATAAATCATCATTTTGAAGTGTCATCATCTCTTATTCTATGCAATAACAACAAACCATTTCTCAATCGGATTTTCACATGTGATGAAAAGGGAATTTTATACAACTGGAAATGACCAGCTCAGTGGTTGGACTAAGAAGATGCTCCAAAGAACTTCCTAAAGTGAAACTTGCACCAAAAGAGGGCATGTTTACTGTTTGTTGGTCTGCTACTTATCTACTCCAATACAGCTTTATGAATCCTGGCAAAACCATTACACCTGAGAAGTATGCTCAGCAAATCAATGTGATGCACTGAAAACAGCAATGTCTGCAGCTGACATTGGTCAAAATAAAGGGTCCAATTCTTCTCCACAACAATACCTGACTGTACATCACTTTGCACAACCAATGCTTCAATAGTTGAACAAACAGAGCTACAAAGATTTCCCTCATTTGCCATATTCACCTCACCTCTCACCAACTGAGTATCACTTTTTCAAGCATCTCAACAACTTTTTGCAGGGAAAACACTTCTACAACCAGTAGGATGCAGAAAATGCTCTCCAAGAGCTAGTCAAATCTCAAAGCATGGATTTTTTATGCTACAGGAATAAATATTCTTTCACACCCAATTTAGTTAAATATTGTGGGGAGACTCCTGAGTGTTCTTTGCCCTGGTCCAATCACCCTCTGCAGAATGAGAATGGAACTTCCAAGCTCAAGGGGAGAGAAGACAAGTAGGGGCATAGCAGGGTGAGGAGGGGTTACTGTCCCTATCCAGACCTTCCTCTGTAGTGCAGTCCATGGCTCTTTTCTTATTCTGAGATCCTGTCAGTTTAGGGAGAACTTCTTGATTTAACTATGATGTATTGATGGACTTGCTGCTATCATTCGAGTTCACTGATTTTTGTCTCTGTCTCACATTACATTATAATATTTCCGTCTTCACTGACTTCCAAGTTCTCACTCCTTTCATTGATTCCAGGTGTCTGATCTTATGAAGGTCTTCAGTCATAAAGATTAATGCCTACTCTCCTTCAGTATCCCCACAATAGGTTCTTAGAAGATGTTTATTTTCAAATCTGTGTTCATACCTTAACTGATAATACAACTCTAAAGGGCCCCGTTTACAAATGGGTTAACAGAAAGGAACAAAAATTAAAATGGAGATATGTCTTCCCTCCACAGACACCTTGCATTGTTGGGGAACAGTTGATAAAAACTGTGAATGAGCATCACCAAATCATTACTATTATCTAAAACCAATTATAACTAACAACTTATATTTGGTGTATTTCCCTAAAACCCACACAGTTATTGATACACTATACTATTATTATATTTGTTATCATTCAGGATAAAGATTCTTATAATTGTCCTGTTACCCACAGTCCATCATTCACCACTGGATTCCCTATATAATACAATCCCATGATTTGTACAACCCATTCAATATAGACACTCAGTGGCTCTCATTTTCACCACAGAGTTGTGCTGAACTCAGTATTGAGAAGGTGGCAAAGCGCACTCAATGGGGAAAAAACAGTCACTTCAACAAATGGTGCAGGGAAACAGAATTGATATTTATTTGAAAAGTAAGAAGGACCCCTAACTCAGGCCATATACAAAAATCAGCTCCCAATGGAACAAAGACCATAACATTGGAGCTAGAACTATTTAAGTACTTGAAGAAAATGTAGGTAAACATCTTCAGGACATTTGTTAGACAATGGTTTCTTAGACTTTGGATATAAATCACCAACAACAAAAGGAAAAAAAATAGATAAATAGACATACTCAGAACTTTAAAATAATCATCAAAGGACTTTGTCACAAAATTGAAAGCACCACATGATCATTTGGAGACAGTATTTGGAAGCCACATATCTGAAAATGGTTTAATATCCAGAATGTATGAAGAAGCACTACAACTCAACAACAACAAAAAAAAACCATTTTTGTAAATTGGCAATATACTTGACTAGACGTTTGTCCAAGAGGAAAATGTAAATGGCTAAAAAGCCCATGAATAGTTGCTCAGTATTACTACTGTTAGGGAAATGCAAACAAATTAAAATCACAATAAGATTTCATTTCACATGCACTAAATGGCCACTATTGAAATTGCAGAAAACTTCAAGTGTTGAAGAGGATGCAGAAACAATGGGAACAGTCATTCACTGCTGTTTGGAATGTAAAAAGATGCAGCTTCTTTGGAAGCAGTTTGGCATTTCCTCAGAAATCTAAGTTTAAAATTATCACAAGCTCTGTTATTCCTAACATATAGTCTGGTGATCCTGCTATGATGTATATAACCAGATGGACTAATAGCTGAAACCATATATGTCCTTTTGTGTTTGACTAAATTCACTCAATATTATGTCCTCAAGGTACATCTCTGTTGTCATATGCATCCTGATTTCATTTCTTCTTACATTTCAATAATATTAAATTGTATGTATTAATATACACCATGTTTTGTTTATCCACTCATTGTTTGATGGACACTTGGGTTGTGTCCATATATTAGCAATGGTGAATTATGCTTCTTTGAACATCGGTGTGCAAATGTCAGTTCATGCAAACTTGCTTTCAGATCTTCTGAATATATTCCTAGTAATGGGTTTGCTAGATCAAACAGCAGTTCTGTATTTACTTTCTTGTAGAAATGCCAAACATTCTTCCACGATTCTGCCTTCTCACTAACAGTGAAGGATAATGTTTGATGATGCTTTTTCATACTTTGAAACAATTGCTTCACAACAATGCAAGGTGCTTTTCGTGGGGTAATGTGTAGGAAATTGCGGCAGCTTGCTCGGTCGGTAGAGGTGGGGTCTGGCTGCGGACGAGGGGTTGGTCCAGCTCTGGACGAGGGGTCGGTCCCGCTTGGGACGAGGGGTCGGTCCCACTTGGGACGAGGGGTCGGTCCGGCAGCAGACGAGGGATCGGTCTCTCAAGGGGTTGCGTGGTTCGGCTGACGGGGTCGCCCGGCGAGGCCAGCGACGAAGGGGTCGCCCGGAGAAGCAGGCGACAAAGGGGTCGCCCGGAGAAGCAGGCGACGAACTGGGGACAAGGGAGGCCAGGCCCTTGTTGGGGGCTCTCAGGATTGGAGGGCGCACGGCAGAAGAACTACCGCGGAGACAAGGTAAACACGCAAGTCCACTTTATTGAGGGAGAGGCAACAGTTTTATAGGGGCTGGGGAAGGCTGATTGGTCGAAGCCATGCCCTGTTCTGATTGGTTACCGGCGAAAGGTCAGTGGGCGGTACTGGACGGGGGAGGGGTGGTGGTTAGGGATTGGCTGTCGCTGTTGCTGGGGGAAGGGGCAGGGTTTAGAGATTGGTGGCTGCTGTTGCTGGGGTGGAGGGCAGACTTGAGTTTCCTGCCCACGCCTGGCTGTTGCTGCTGTCGGGGGAGGGGAAAGGGCAGACTGGATTTTTCCGCCCACGCCTGGCTGTTGCTGCTGTCGGGGGAGGGGAAAAGGGCAGACTGGAATTTTCCACCCTGCACCTGCGCAGGGAGAAAGAAGAAGGGTGCCACCCCACAGGCATCGTGTGGCGCCATCCAGGAGGAGGGGCGGCCGCGGAAGCATGGCTGCCGAGAAGGGGAGACCCGAGGGCACTCTGCGCCCATGCCGAGCTCCCTTCGGGGGTGGCGGTGAGTCCGACCAGCCACCCTATTATGGGGGCAGTGGCTTGGCCTGCCGCGGCTGCTCCCCTGCCAGGCCAGCAAACCACACTTCAGCCCGAGGGGTGACCGCAGGAAATTGTATGATGATATACATATTATTTTGTATGGTAGACATTTTTACTATGCAAGTATTATTTATGAATATTCATGTGTGAATGATAAACATAAAAAAGTGAAAAGAAAAGACAAAAGTACATGCTGTATCATACAATTCACATAACTTCTTGGAAATGTGAATTAATATAAGAAACATAGGAGAGAA
Source organism: Dasypus novemcinctus (assembly GCF_030445035.2). Lineage (NCBI taxonomy): Eukaryota > Metazoa > Chordata > Mammalia > Cingulata > Dasypodidae > Dasypus > Dasypus novemcinctus. Next base: position 54,418,731 of record NC_080691.1, on the reverse strand, counting down.
TGTGTGCCAGTGGTTAGGGCATCCGTCTACCACATGGGAGGTTTGCAGTTCAAATCCTGGGCCTCCTTGACCCGTGTGGAGCTGGCCCATGCGCAGTGCTGATGCGCACAAAGAGTGCCGTGCCACGCAGGGGTGTCCCCCGCTATGGGGAGCCCCATGTGCAAGGGGTGTGCCCCTTAAGGAGAGCTGCCCAGTGCGAAAGAAAGTTCAGCCTGCCCAGGAATGGTGCCGCACACGCAGAGAGCTGACACAACAAGATGACGCAACAAAAAGAAACACAGATTCCAGATTCCGTGACACTGACAACAACAGGAGTGGACAAAGAAGATGCAGCAAATAGACATAGAGAACAGACAACTGGGGTGAGGGGGGAAGGAAAGAGAAATAAATAAATAAATCTTTTTTTAAAAAGTGACAAAAGGGAAGTGGACTTGGCCCACTGGTTAGGGCATCCATCTACCACATGGGAGGTTTGCAGTTTAAACCCTGGGCCTCCTTGACCCGTGTGAAGCTGGCCTACACTCAGTGCTGATGCGAGCAAGGAGTGCCCTGCCATGCAGCATTGTCCCCCGTGTAGGGGAGCCCCACGTGCAAGGAGTGCATCCCATAAGGAGAGCCGCACATCATGAAAGAAAGTGCAGTCTGCCTAGGAATGGCGCTACCCACAAGGAGAGCTGACACAAGATGATGCAACAAAAAGAAACAAAGATTCCTGTGCCACTGACAACAAAGGAAGTGGACAAAAGAAGAAGACACAGCAAATAGACACAGAGAACAGACAACCGGGGTGGGGGAGAAGGGGAGAGAAATAAATAAATAATTTTTTTAAAAAAGTGACAAGAAAAAATTGTGGGAGTATTTAATTTGTATAATCTGCTGATTGTGGTGCTTGTTACTCAAGTGTACAAATGTCAGTGCTTACAAAATTCAGTTTACTTTTTAACATATGTAAATTATATGTTAATCAACCTATTAAAAACATAATAAAAATTGATTGGTAAGGAAGGAGAGGTGGAGTCCTAAGCAATGATGCATGACGTGTCTGAGGCTTGTGAGAAATATTTCTTCAATTCTGTCCCTCTCTTCATTATTCAGGGAGAAAATGTACCTGAATTTCTGGAAGAAACTGTAGCATTGATTTGGAGAAAGTGGCCATGATAGTAGTTGAGGGCAAAGGGAGGGAAGAGGAGAAGAGATGTGGGGACATTTTCAGGACTTGGGGTTGTCCTAAATGATATTGCAGGGACAGATGCTGGACATTATATATCCTGCCATAATCCAGTGAATGTACTATGGGAGAGTATAAACTATAATGTAAATTATAATCCATGTGGTGCAGCAGTGCTCCAAGTTGTGTTCCCTAAAGGCAGTGAACGTGCCATAATGATGAAAGTGGTTTTTGATGTGGGAGGACTGGGGGATTGGGGTGTGGGATAACCTCTTGTGATTTTTTATATAAAATTTTTGTGATCTATGTATCTTAAAAATGACAATTTAATAAAAATTTAAAAATTTTAAAAATTACACTCGAAAAATCACATAATTTTACTTTTCCTGAGTACTATCATTCTCATCCAACTCCCCCAGGACATTTGTATCTGCTGTGGGCACTGTCCTCTTTGATGGCCACCAACCCCAGACCTTTCTATGTGGCTTAGGTAAGTTTAAATGGAATTTCATTTAAGTCCTTATATTTGGATACTTCCATTAATAAAGCTATAATGTTAGGTGAAACAAACAATATGCACAGAAGGTCATCAACCTGAATTAAATAACCAAAGGACAGTCTCACCATCTAAGCATCAAACATGGAAATGTGTAAAAGCATTACCCATAAAAAAAAACACTCTGACCTTTAGCTCAGTGTCCACATAGTGACATAATTTCTCCACATTTGGATTGTATTTTCCTTCCTATACCTCCCTTCACCACACTTCCACCCATGGGTACTCTGAATACCTCATGCAACAGGTTCTGAGCTCGGAAAATAAAGTATGATGTTCTTCATAGTCCCCAAATTCAGTCATAATCATCAGTGACTTAGTAGCTGAACAAGTATTTTTTCCTCACATGCAGCCTCACCCGCTTGGATAGAGACTAGTCATGAATTTCTTACCATATTGATTAACTAGTCTTTAATATTATTGAACTGCCAGGTTTCATTATGCTACAATCAATTTGTTTATGATATGACAAGGTAGAAAGACATTCAGAGATGAGTGGATCGTACTTAATCCATGTTCAAGTGAGTTGATTGACGGTGAGTAGGGTTCACCTCTCAGTTGCACAGGTTTGAGATTTGACATTTTAGGGGAAAAACTAGGACAGGTGTTTCTTTGGCATGAAGATGCTCCTGAGGAATGTTATGAACAAAGAAGTCAAGGTGGGATACATGCATTTCCCTTCTCTGATATATCAAAAAACAATCAGAAATGGTTAAAAAGAAACATTATCAGGAAATATAAATATATTATATATACAAAAAATTCTGTAAGTGTATGCACACATGAATATATAATCCCTGAAAGCAGGAGCTCAATAGCCACATATCCAATACAATTCTTCACCCTGGCTGCATCTGACTTTGTGAGCATACTCTTCTTCACATTTCCTGCCTGGAAGTAGAGTAATATGGCTTGGTGAGGTGGTTCTCAATGGAGAGGACACTTCTCTGAGGGGTCAGCCAGAATCGTCCCCCCAGGGTGCCCCAAAGAACAAGAAATCTCCTCATCTACTTGCACTTCCTTTTCATTTTTTAAATTTAATTTATTGAAATATATCACTCATACATAAACCTATATAAACAGTAAGTGTATAATAGTTGTGAACTTACAAATCAAACATACATAACATCAAACAAACATATATAACATCTTACACTACCACCAATAACTTGCATTGTTTTTAAACCTTTTAACTAATGATAAAAGAATATTGTCAAAATATTACTACTGAAAAAAGTAGTTTTCCCCTAAGCAATCCAATTGTTATTATCTTTATGTCATTTATATATGAACATATATAAACAATTAAGTGTATAGTAAAAGCTATGAATTTACAAAGCAAGCATGCATAACATCATACAGGGGTCCCATATATCAACCCTCCACCAACACCTTGCATTGTCATGAGACGTTTGTTACAAACTGTGAAAGAACACTGCCAAAATCTTACTATTAATCATAGTCCTTAATTAACATTTGGTGAATTTTCCCCCAACCCACCCTATTATTACTTTTTAAATATATATATATACTTTTTATGACAGAAGTTCTGAACTTATAAAACAATCATGCACATGTGCAGAATTCCCAAATAACACCCCTCCATTAGTGGTGTGTCAGTTGCTACAGATAAAATAATATCATTTGATTGTTACTATGTCCCTAGTGTACATTTGGCTAACATTTTCCATACTGCCTCAGTATCAATATATTACATCGTTTGCATAGATGCAAGAATATTATAGTATTACTGCTAACCACAGTCCATAGGTCACCCCAGCTGTATTTTTCCCATGCTTCTACACATTCTCATAACCTTGCAGTACTGATATCCATTTGTTCTAGCTCACAAAGGACACTCTTGCACCTGTACCATCAACTACAATCCTCACCCATCCCTTGGTTGACTGTGCTCTCCAGTTCCTAGATTATTCTCAAGCATTCTATCAACTGACATTTACATAACTAGACTTCCATTTTCAGTCACATCCTCATTTATAAACTAGCTGTTACTCACTTTGTATTACCATCCACTCTATACATTTCCACAATTTTACAGTAAAACTAATTAAAGCTTCTACATACATTAAATACCAGTAGTCTACTCAGTCCTCTCTTATCTCCTTTAAGAATCCATCACCTACCACTAGGTCCTGAAGATATTTTCCAATCATTTCTTCTAGAAGTTTTATGGTTCTTGCTTTTATTTTTTGTTTTTTTGATCCATTTTGAGTTAATTTTTGGAAAAGGTGTGAGATAGGGATCCTCTTTCCTTCTTTCAGCTAGGGATGCTGAATTCTTTCAGCACCAATTTTTGAATGGATTGTTCTGCCTGAGCTGTGTGAGTTTGACAGGCTAGTCAAAAATAACTTGATCATACATGTGAGGGTCTGTATCTGAAACTTAAATTTGGTTCCATTGGTCTATTGTGTCTGACTTTAGGCCAGGACCATGTTGTTTTGGTAGGTGTATTGGTAGGTGTTTTATGATTTAAAGTCTGGAGATGAGGGTTCTCTTTTCCTTTTTATGATGTTTCTGGCTATTCAGGACTCCTTACCCTTTGAAATAAATTTAATGATTCGGTTTTCAATTATTTTTTTTAATGTTGGTGTTATTTTTATCAGGTTTGCATTAAATCTGTATATCAATTTGAGTAGAATTAACATCTTACTGACATTTTGTCTTCCAATCCATGAGCATATTTGCGGTGGCTTGCTCGGTCGGTAGAGGTGGGGTCTGGCTGCGGACGACGGGTCGGTCCAGCTCTGGACGAGGGGTCGGTCCCGCTTGGGACGAGGGGTCGGTCCGGCAGCAGACAAGGGATCGGTCTCACAAGGGGTTGTGTGGTTCGGCTGACGGGGTCGCCCGGCGAAGCCGGCGACGAAGGGGTCGCCTGGAGAAGCAGGCGACGAACTGGGGACAAGGGAGGCCAGGCCCTTGTCGGGGGCTCTCAGGACTGGAGGGCGCATGGCAGAAGAACTACCGCGGAGACAAGGTAAACACGCAAGTCCACTTTACTGAGGGAGAGGCAACAGTTTTATAGGGGCTGGGAAAGGCTGATTGGTCGAAGCCACGCCCTGTTCTGATTGGTTGCTGGCGAAAGGTCAGTGGGCGGTACTGGACAGGGGAGGGGTGGTGGTTAGGGATTGGCTGTCGCTGTTGCTGGGGGAAGGGGCAGGGTTTAGAGATTGGTGGCTGCTGTTGCTGGGGTGGAGGGCAGACTGGATTTTTCCGCCCACGCCTAGCTGTTGCTGCTGTCAGGGGAAGGGAAAAGGGCAGACTGGATTTTTCCGCCCACGCCTGGCTGTTGCTGCTGTTGGGGGAGGGGAAAAGGGCAGACTGGAATTTTCCGCCCTGCGCCTGGCTGTTGCTGCTGTCGGGGGAGGGGAAAAGAGCAGACTGGAATCTTCCGCCCTGCGCCTGCGCAGGGAGAGAGAAGAAGAAGGGTGCCGCCCTACAAGGCATCGTGTGGCGCTATCCGGGAGGAGGGGCGGCCGCGGAAGCATGGCTGCCCAGAAGGGGAGACCCGAGGGCACTCTGCACCCTGGCCGAGCTTCCTTCAGGGGTGGCGGTGAGTCCGACCAGCCACCCTATTATGGGGGCAGCGGCTTGGCCTGCTGCGGCTGCTCCCCCACCAGGCCAGCAAACCACACTTCAGCCCGAGGGGTGACCGCATTTCCCCCTTCCTTTCAAATAAGGGCCAGGATGGCAGCAGCAACAAGTAGCTGAGGCCCAAGAGGCAGTAAGCAATGAGGGAAGCAGGGCTGAAGAGGGAGGTGAGTATGACGGGGATATAAATGTACAATTTAGGGGGGCGGTATCTTGCCGTTGCAAGCAAGGGTGGCCAATGTCCAATTCTTGTTGATCTCGGCGGCTATAAGATCCATCTGTTGTTAAAAGTCCAGGATGACAGCGCGTTGCAGGTAGTTGATCTCTCCTTGGCAGCGAAGACATTGTAGGAGAGGATTACTTTTTCCTGCCAGAGGCTTACTGTCCAATTAAAAGGCTGATGGCTGGGGTTGGTGAGTGCAATGGGGAGTGTGAGGAAAAGAAGGGTGATGGTTTTGGACAAGAGGAGGCTTGGTGAAGTCATTATGGGAGGAAGATAAGGAGTAAAGCATAAAAGAGGATAATAAACAGAAAGGCGATGGAGAGTAGAATTCGTTGGCCGAGGTTCCAATCTTCTGGTGCGGTAGCGGCTAGACAGATGGCGGAAAATATTATCAAGAAAGCAAAGGTTATGAGGAAGAAATAAAGTATTAAAGGCTGTGGGGAAAGTGAGAAGATCATTTAGAGGATAGGGTTGAGAATGGTATGTTTAAGACAGAAGCTTTGTGGTTTGTAGGAGACTGCTTTATAAACGAAGGAGAATGAGGGCAGTAAATATAGTAACGATAGATAGGAAGATGACAGTGAGGAGGAGTCTTTGTTTAAGGTTCCAATCGTCTGGCGCAACAGTGGCTAGGCCGATAGCGAGGGGTGTTGCTAAATAGACAATGGCTGCAAAGACAAAATCATCTTCTGTTTCCTTAAGAATAACTTTTCTTTAAATACTTAGTAGCATGCAATATTAGAAACCATTTCCTAAAAGCAAGTTGGCAGGGGAGCTTGGTTGCTGTTAATCTTTCCTGTTATAAAATTACCTTTTATTATTATTATCATCACTTCAGTTTTATATATATATATTTAAGAATGACCTTTTGGAATTAGCCATTTAATACCTTAATGTAAACTATTGAAGTTAAATTTTATCTTTACAGAACACATTCCCTTACGTAAAGTTATCACAATACCTTTTACACTTGCCGCATGCAAATTAAATTTCAAGAGTTTATGAAAAATTAGCCATCCTACTTTAGGACAAAATACGTCTTTTTGCAAAACTTATTACATTTCCGTTAGCCTTTTTACAAACTTTTAACCTTTTTAATATTCATATAAGTTTTACATTCTTTATATTATCCTGTGAAGAAAAATAAGTTATTCATTTTAATCTAGGCAAGAACAACTTTTTATGAAGACGTACAGTTAATTTTGTTAATTAAGACTTACAATTTTTTTAAATTGTAGATATCTTATTAACATTTAAACTTATGTATAAATATAATAAACTTAAGTATTAGTATAAGTGCTTATTTAATTTTTGGCCATTTGAATAGAGCTCTTTTAAAGATTTCTAGTAATTTATATTTACCATCCGGAGGTATCACAATATATGTTGACATTGAACAAACAGACAGACAAACACAGAACAATTACAACACATTAACAGAAATATATAATTTATTTACAGTTGACTCATAACTCTTACTTTCTTGGTATAGCTGCTTTTAAATCCTTTTTTATATAGCATATCATAGATTATACCCTTCAAGATTTCTTCTGGACTTCATGTTGCCTGTAATAAGCCAGGAGGGAATCTTTTACCTTCCTGCTCCACAGCAAAAGTGACCCTATCTATAAGGCGAGTATAGGTGTCCGGGTCCCAAAGCTGACATGTGGTAAGCCATGGATTAAAGGGGAGAAGAAGGTCCCAATATACTTGAAGCTGTTTGAAAGAGATCTTACACCGGTGAGTGTCTAGGAGACCGGCGAGGGCCCGAACTTGTGGGGCTTCCTTAGCAGATAGGATGTTACCCATTGCTAATGGCCTTTTGGAGCCGATAAGAAAAGGGGCCCTTACCTTGAGAGCGCGGCGATGGGAGCCGAGGTGCGCGGTGAGATGAGGGGTCGGAGCCGGTGGGGCTCCGACGGTGGTCGCGGGCCAAGAGAAGGCCCCGACGAGGGGAGGGCGGGATGATGAGCAGTGGAGCAAGGCAAAGGGGAGCAAGCACAGAGGGGAGGAGGCAGAGGTGAAGGCAGGGGTGGAGGTGCTCAGGCACGCACTCCTGAGAGTTTTATTGGCGCCTCTTAATCATAGCGGGTCGGTATAAGCCCCCGACATGGAAGGAGAAAGCCATCCAGCGATTCTCCCAGACCGCCGTGGATCGTATGAGGTCACCAAGGTTCAGGAGCAGCAATGCAGAGCAAAAAGATAGGGGTGAGAAGAGAGGAGAGCATAGGGCTATGGTAGGGTTACTTCAGACGTGCAAGCGCGTGCTCCCGAGAAATCCAAGGCTCCTCTTAATCATAGCGGGTCGGTATAAGCCCCCGACATGGAAGGAGAAAGCCATCCAGCGATTCTCCCAGACCGCCGTGGATCGTATGAGGTAGCCAAGGCTCAGGTAGCAGCAATGTTGCACGAGAGAAGTCTCAAGGTGAGAAGAGAGGAGGGCGTAGGGCTGTGGTAGGATTACTTCAGACATGCAAGCGCACGCTCCCGAGAAATCCAAGGCTCCTCTTAATCATAGCGGGACGGTATAAGCCCCCGACATGGAAGGAGAAAGCCATCCAGCGATTCTCCCAGACCGCCGTGGATCATATGAGGTAGCCAAGGCTCAGGTAGCAGCAATGTTGCACGAGAGAAGTCCCAAGGTGAGAAGAGAGGGCGGGGGTCGCCAGGTTATGGAGTGAGGCTGTGGTGGAGTTGCCTTGACCCACGTTGTGCTGTGGTGGGGTTGCCTTGCCCCACGTTGGGCGCCAGCTGCGGCGGCTTGCTCGGTCGGTAGAGGTGGGGTCTGGCTGCGGACGAGGGGTCGGTCCAGCTCTGGACGAGGGGTCGGTCCCGCTTGGGACGAGGGGTCGGTCCGGCAGCAGACAAGGGATCGGTCTCACAAGGGGTTGCGCGGTTCGGCTGACGGGGTCGCCCGGCGAAGCCGGCGACGAAGGGGTCGCCTGGAGAAGCAGGTGACGAACTGGGGACAAGGGAGGCCAGGCCCTTGTCGGGGGCTCTCAGGACTGGAGGGCGCACGGCAGAAGAACTACCGCGGAGACAAGGTAAACACGCAAGTCCACTTTACTGAGGGAGAGGCAACAGTTTTATAGGGGCTGGGAAAGGCTGATTGGTCGAAGCCACGCCCTGTTCTGATTGGTTGCCGGTGAAAGGTCAGTGGGCGGTACTGGACGGGGGAGGGGTGGTGGTTAGGGATTGGCTGTCGCTGTTGCTGGGGGAAGGGGCAGGGTTTAGGGATTGGTGGCTGCTGTTGCTGGGGTGGAGGGCAGACTGGATTTTTCCGCCCACGCCTAGCTGTTGCTGCTGTCGGGGGAAGGGAAAAGGGCAGACTGGATTTTTCCGCCCACGCCTGGCTGTTGCTGCTGTTGGGGGAGGGGAAAAGGGCAGACTGGAATTTTCCGCCCTGCGCCTGGCTGTTGCTGCTGTCGGGGGAGGGGAAAAGAGCAGACTGGAATCTTCCGCCCTGCGCCTGCGCAGGGAGAGAGAAGAAGAAGGGTGCCGCCCTACAAGGCATCGTGTGGCGCTATCCGGGAGGAGGGGCGGCCGCGGAAGCATGGCTGCCCAGAAGGGGAGACCCGAGGGCACTCTGCACCCTGGCCGAGCTTCCTTCAGGGGTGGCGGTGAGTCCGACCAGCCACCCTATTATGGGGGCAGCGGCTTGGCCTGCTGCGGCTGCTCCCCCACCAGGCCAGCAAACCACACTTCAGCCCGAGGGGTGACCGCATTTCCCCCTTCCTTTCAAATAAGGGCCAGGATGGCAGCAGCAACAAGTAGCTGAGGCCCAAGAGGCAGTAAGCAATGAGGGAAGCAGGGCTGAAGAGGGAGGTGAGTATGACGGGGATATAAATGTACAATTTAGGGGGGCGGTATCTTGCCGTTGCAAGCAAGGGTGGCCAATGTCCAATTCTTGTTGATCTCGGCGGCTATAAGATCCATCTGTTGTTAAAAGTCCAGGATGACAGCGCGTTGCAGGTAGTTGATCTCTCCTTGGCAGCGAAGACATTGTAGGAGAGGATTACTTTTTCCTGCCAGAGGCTTACTGTCCAATTAAAAGGCTGATGGCTGGGGTTGGTGAGTGCAATGGGGAGTGTGAGGAAAAGAAGGGTGATGGTTTTGGACAAGAGGAGGCTTGGTGAAGTCATTATGGGAGGAAGATAAGGAGTAAAGCATAAAAGAGGATAATAAACAGAAAGGCGATGGAGAGTAGAATTCGTTGGCCGAGGTTCCAATCTTCTGGTGCGGTAGCGGCTAGACAGATGGCGGAAAATATTATCAAGAAAGCAAAGGTTATGAGGAAGAAATAAAGTATTAAAGGCTGTGGGGAAAGTGAGACGATCATTTAGAAGATAGGGTTGAGAATGGTATGTTTAAGACAGAAGCTTTGTGGTTTGTAGGAGACTGCTTTATAAACGAAGGAGAATGAGGGCAGTAAATATAGTAACGATAGATAGGAAGATGACAGTGAGGAGGAGTCTTTGTTTAAGGTTCCAATCGTCTGGCGCAACAGTGGCTAGGCCGATAGCGAGGGGTGTTGCTAAATAGACAATGGCTGCAAAGACAAAATCATCTTCTGTTTCCTTAAGAATAACTTTTCTTTAAATACTTAGTAGCATGCAATATTAGAAACCATTTCCTAAAAGCAAGTTGGCAGGGGAGCTTGGTTGCTGTTAATCTTTCCTGTTATAAAATTACCTTTTATTATTATTATCATCACTTCAGTTTTATATATATATATTTAAGAATGACCTTTTGGAATTAGCCATTTAATACCTTAATGTAAACTATTGAAGTTAAATTTTATCTTTACAGAACACATTCCCTTACGTAAAGTTATCACAATACCTTTTACACTTGCCGCATGCAAATTAAATTTCAAGAGTTTATGAAAAATTAGCCATCCTACTTTAGGACAAAATACGTCTTTTTGCAAAACTTATTACATTTCCGTTAGCCTTTTTACAAACTTTTAACCTTTTTAATATTCATATAAGTTTTACATTCTTTATATTATCCTGTGAAGAAAAATAAGTTATTCATTTTAATCTAGGCAAGAACAACTTTTTATGAAGACGTACAGTTAATTTTGTTAATTAAGACTTACAATTTTTTTAAATTGTAGATATCTTATTAACATTTAAACTTATGTATAAATATAATAAACTTAAGTATTAATATAAGTGCTTATTTAATTTTTGGCCATTTGAATAGAGCTCTTTTAAAGATTTCTAGTAATTTATATTTACCATCCGGAGGTATCACAATATATGTTGACATTGAACAAACAGACAGACAAACACAGAACAATTACAACACATTAACAGAAATATATAATTTATTTACAGTTGACTCATAACTCTTACTTTCTTGGTATAGCTGCTTTTAAATCCTTTTTTATATAGCATATCATAGATTATACCCTTCAAGATTTCTTCTGGACTTCATGTTGCCTGTAATAAGCCAGGAGGGAATCTTTTACCTTCCTGCTCCACAGCAAAAGTGACCCTATCTATAAGGCGAGTATAGGTGTCCGGGTCCCAAAGCTGACATGTGGTAAGCCATGGATTAAAGGGGAGAAGAAGGTCCCAATATACTTGAAGCTGTTTGAAAGAGATCTTACACCGGTGAGTGTCTAGGAGACCGGCGAGGGCCCGAACTTGTGGGGCTTCCTTAGCAGATAGGATGTTACCCATTGCTAATGGCCTTTTGGAGCCGATAAGAAAAGGGGCCCTTACCTTGAGAGCGCGGCGATGGGAGCCGAGGTGCGCGGTGAGATGAGGGGTCGGAGCCGGTGGGGCTCCGACGGTGGTCGCGGGCCAAGAGAAGGCCCCGACGAGGGGAGGGCGGGATGATGAGCAGTGGAGCAAGGCAAAGGGGAGCAAGCACAGAGGGGAGGAGGCAGAGGTGAAGGCAGGGGTGGAGGTGCTCAGGCACGCACTCCTGAGAGTTTTATTGGCGCCTCTTAATCATAGCGGGTCGGTATAAGCCCCCGACATGGAAGGAGAAAGCCATCCAGCGATTCTCCCAGACCGCCGTGGATCGTATGAGGTCACCAAGGTTCAGGAGCAGCAATGCAGAGCAAAAAGATAGGGGTGAGAAGAGAGGAGAGCATAGGGCTATGGTAGGGTTACTTCAGACGTGCAAGCGCGTGCTCCCGAGAAATCCAAGGCTCCTCTTAATCATAGCGGGTCGGTATAAGCCCCCGACATGGAAGGAGAAAGCCATCCAGCGATTCTCCCAGACCGCCGTGGATCGTATGAGGTAGCCAAGGCTCAGGTAGCAGCAATGTTGCACGAGAGAAGTCTCAAGGTGAGAAGAGAGGAGGGCGTAGGGCTGTGGTAGGATTACTTCAGACATGCAAGCGCACGCTCCCGAGAAATCCAAGGCTCCTCTTAATCATAGCGGGACGGTATAAGCCCCCGACATGGAAGGAGAAAGCCATCCAGCGATTCTCCCAGACCGCCGTGGATCATATGAGGTAGCCAAGGCTCAGGTAGCAGCAATGTTGCACGAGAGAAGTCCCAAGGTGAGAAGAGAGGGCGGGGGTCGCCAGGTTATGGAGTGAGGCTGTGGTGGAGTTGCCTTGACCCACGTTGTGCTGTGGTGGGGTTGCCTTGCCCCACGTTGGGCGCCAGCTGCGGCGGCTTGCTCGGTCGGTAGAGGTGGGGTCTGGCTGCGGACGAGGGGTCGGTCCAGCTCTGGACGAGGGGTCGGTCCCGCTTGGGACGAGGGGTCGGTCCGGCAGCAGACAAGGGATCGGTCTCACAAGGGGTTGCGCGGTTCGGCTGACGGGGTCGCCCGGCGAAGCCGGCGACGAAGGGGTCGCCTGGAGAAGCAGGTGACGAACTGGGGACAAGGGAGGCCAGGCCCTTGTCGGGGGCTCTCAGGACTGGAGGGCGCACGGCAGAAGAACTACCGCGGAGACAAGGTAAACACGCAAGTCCACTTTACTGAGGGAGAGGCAACAGTTTTATAGGGGCTGGGAAAGGCTGATTGGTCGAAGCCACGCCCTGTTCTGATTGGTTGCCGGTGAAAGGTCAGTGGGCGGTACTGGACGGGGGAGGGGTGGTGGTTAGGGATTGGCTGTCGCTGTTGCTGGGGGAAGGGGCAGGGTTTAGGGATTGGTGGCTGCTGTTGCTGGGGTGGAGGGCAGACTGGATTTTTCCGCCCACGCCTAGCTGTTGCTGCTGTCGGGGGAAGGGAAAAGGGCAGACTGGATTTTTCCGCCCACGCCTGGCTGTTGCTGCTGTTGGGGGAGGGGAAAAGGGCAGACTGGAATTTTCCGCCCTGCGCCTGGCTGTTGCTGCTGTCGGGGGAGGGGAAAAGAGCAGACTGGAATCTTCCGCCCTGCGCCTGCGCAGGGAGAGAGAAGAAGAAGGGTGCCGCCCTACAAGGCATCGTGTGGCGCTATCCGGGAGGAGGGGCGGCCGCGGAAGCATGGCTGCCCAGAAGGGGAGACCCGAGGGCACTCTGCACCCTGGCCGAGCTTCCTTCAGGGGTGGCGGTGAGTCCGACCAGCCACCCTATTATGGGGGCAGCGGCTTGGCCTGCTGCGGCTGCTCCCCCACCAGGCCAGCAAACCACACTTCAGCCCGAGGGGTGACCGCATTTCCCCCTTCCTTTCAAATAAGGGCCAGGATGGCAGCAGCAACAAGTAGCTGAGGCCCAAGAGGCAGTAAGCAATGAGGGAAGCAGGGCTGAAGAGGGAGGTGAGTATGACGGGGATATAAATGTACAATTTAGGGGGGCGGTATCTTGCCGTTGCAAGCAAGGGTGGCCAATGTCCAATTCTTGTTGATCTCGGCGGCTATAAGATCCATCTGTTGTTAAAAGTCCAGGATGACAGCGCGTTGCAGGTAGTTGATCTCTCCTTGGCAGCGAAGACATTGTAGGAGAGGATTACTTTTTCCTGCCAGAGGCTTACTGTCCAATTAAAAGGCTGATGGCTGGGGTTGGTGAGTGCAATGGGGAGTGTGAGGAAAAGAAGGGTGATGGTTTTGGACAAGAGGAGGCTTGGTGAAGTCATTATGGGAGGAAGATAAGGAGTAAAGCATAAAAGAGGATAATAAACAGAAAGGCGATGGAGAGTAGAATTCGTTGGCCGAGGTTCCAATCTTCTGGTGCGGTAGCGGCTAGACAGATGGCGGAAAATATTATCAAGAAAGCAAAGGTTATGAGGAAGAAATAAAGTATTAAAGGCTGTGGGGAAAGTGAGACGATCATTTAGAAGATAGGGTTGAGAATGGTATGTTTAAGACAGAAGCTTTGTGGTTTGTAGGAGACTGCTTTATAAACGAAGGAGAATGAGGGCAGTAAATATAGTAACGATAGATAGGAAGATGACAGTGAGGAGGAGTCTTTGTTTAAGGTTCCAATCGTCTGGCGCAACAGTGGCTAGGCCGATAGCGAGGGGTGTTGCTAAATAGACAATGGCTGCAAAGACAAAATCATCTTCTGTTTCCTTAAGAATAACTTTTCTTTAAATACTTAGTAGCATGCAATATTAGAAACCATTTCCTAAAAGCAAGTTGGCAGGGGAGCTTGGTTGCTGTTAATCTTTCCTGTTATAAAATTACCTTTTATTATTATTATCATCACTTCAGTTTTATATATATATATTTAAGAATGACCTTTTGGAATTAGCCATTTAATACCTTAATGTAAACTATTGAAGTTAAATTTTATCTTTACAGAACACATTCCCTTACGTAAAGTTATCACAATACCTTTTACACTTGCCGCATGCAAATTAAATTTCAAGAGTTTATGAAAAATTAGCCATCCTACTTTAGGACAAAATACGTCTTTTTGCAAAACTTATTACATTTCCGTTAGCCTTTTTACAAACTTTTAACCTTTTTAATATTCATATAAGTTTTACATTCTTTATATTATCCTGTGAAGAAAAATAAGTTATTCATTTTAATCTAGGCAAGAACAACTTTTTATGAAGACGTACAGTTAATTTTGTTAATTAAGACTTACAATTTTTTTAAATTGTAGATATCTTATTAACATTTAAACTTATGTATAAATATAATAAACTTAAGTATTAGTATAAGTGCTTATTTAATTTTTGGCCATTTGAATAGAGCTCTTTTAAAGATTTCTAGTAATTTATATTTACCATCCGGAGGTATCACAATATATGTTGACATTGAACAAACAGACAGACAAACACAGAACAATTACAACACATTAACAGAAATATATAATTTATTTACAGTTGACTCATAACTCTTACTTTCTTGGTATAGCTGCTTTTAAATCCTTTTTTATATAGCATATCATAGATTATACCCTTCAAGATTTCTTCTGGACTTCATGTTGCCTGTAATAAGCCAGGAGGGAATCTTTTACCTTCCTGCTCCACAGCAAAAGTGACCCTATCTATAAGGCGAGTATAGGTGTCCGGGTCCCAAAGCTGACATGTGGTAAGCCATGGATTAAAGGGGAGAAGAAGGTCCCAATATACTTGAAGCTGTTTGAAAGAGATCTTACACCGGTGAGTGTCTAGGAGACTGGCGAGGGCCCGAACTTGTGGGGCTTCCTTAGCAGATAGGATGTTACCCATTGCTAATGGCCTTTTGGAGCCGATAAGAAAAGGGGCCCTTACCTTGAGAGCGCGGCGATGGGAGCCGAGGTGCGCGGTGAGATGAGGGGTCGGAGCCGGTGGGGCTCCGACGGTGGTCGCGGGCCAAGAGAAGGCCCCGACGAGGGGAGGGCGGGATGATGAGCAGTGGAGCAAGGCAAAGGGGAGCAAGCACAGAGGGGAGGAGGCAGAGGTGAAGGCAGGGGTGGAGGTGCTCAGGCACGCACTCCTGAGAGTTTTATTGGCGCCTCTTAATCATAGCGGGTCGGTATAAGCCCCCGACATGGAAGGAGAAAGCCATCCAGCGATTCTCCCAGACCGCCGTGGATCGTATGAGGTCACCAAGGTTCAGGAGCAGCAATGCAGAGCAAAAAGATAGGGGTGAGAAGAGAGGAGAGCATAGGGCTATGGTAGGGTTACTTCAGACGTGCAAGCGCGTGCTCCCGAGAAATCCAAGGCTCCTCTTAATCATAGCGGGTCGGTATAAGCCCCCGACATGGAAGGAGAAAGCCATCCAGCGATTCTCCCAGACCGCCGTGGATCGTATGAGGTAGCCAAGGCTCAGGTAGCAGCAATGTTGCACGAGAGAAGTCTCAAGGTGAGAAGAGAGGAGGGCGTAGGGCTGTGGTAGGATTACTTCAGACATGCAAGCGCACGCTCCCGAGAAATCCAAGGCTCCTCTTAATCATAGCGGGACGGTATAAGCCCCCGACATGGAAGGAGAAAGCCATCCAGCGATTCTCCCAGACCGCCGTGGATCATATGAGGTAGCCAAGGCTCAGGTAGCAGCAATGTTGCACGAGAGAAGTCCCAAGGTGAGAAGAGAGGGCGGGGGTCGCCAGGTTATGGAGTGAGGCTGTGGTGGAGTTGCCTTGACCCACGTTGTGCTGTGGTGGGGTTGCCTTGCCCCACGTTGGGCGCCAGCTGCGGCGGCTTGCTCGGTCGGTAGAGGTGGGGTCTGGCTGCGGACGAGGGGTCGGTCCAGCTCTGGACGAGGGGTCGGTCCCGCTTGGGACGAGGGGTCGGTCCGGCAGCAGACAAGGGATCGGTCTCACAAGGGGTTGCGCGGTTCGGCTGACGGGGTCGCCCGGCGAAGCCGGCGACGAAGGGGTCGCCTGGAGAAGCAGGTGACGAACTGGGGACAAGGGAGGCCAGGCCCTTGTCGGGGGCTCTCAGGACTGGAGGGCGCACGGCAGAAGAACTACCGCGGAGACAAGGTAAACACGCAAGTCCACTTTACTGAGGGAGAGGCAACAGTTTTATAGGGGCTGGGAAAGGCTGATTGGTCGAAGCCACGCCCTGTTCTGATTGGTTGCCGGTGAAAGGTCAGTGGGCGGTACTGGACGGGGGAGGGGTGGTGGTTAGGGATTGGCTGTCGCTGTTGCTGGGGGAAGGGGCAGGGTTTAGGGATTGGTGGCTGCTGTTGCTGGGGTGGAGGGCAGACTGGATTTTTCCGCCCACGCCTAGCTGTTGCTGCTGTCGGGGGAAGGGAAAAGGGCAGACTGGATTTTTCCGCCCACGCCTGGCTGTTGCTGCTGTTGGGGGAGGGGAAAAGGGCAGACTGGAATTTTCCGCCCTGCGCCTGGCTGTTGCTGCTGTCGGGGGAGGGGAAAAGAGCAGACTGGAATCTTCCGCCCTGCGCCTGCGCAGGGAGAGAGAAGAAGAAGGGTGCCGCCCTACAAGGCATCGTGTGGCGCTATCCGGGAGGAGGGGCGGCCGCGGAAGCATGGCTGCCCAGAAGGGGAGACCCGAGGGCACTCTGCACCCTGGCCGAGCTTCCTTCAGGGGTGGCGGTGAGTCCGACCAGCCACCCTATTATGGGGGCAGCGGCTTGGCCTGCTGCGGCTGCTCCCCCACCAGGCCAGCAAACCACACTTCAGCCCGAGGGGTGACCGCATTTCCCCCTTCCTTTCAAATAAGGGCCAGGATGGCAGCAGCAACAAGTAGCTGAGGCCCAAGAGGCAGTAAGCAATGAGGGAAGCAGGGCTGAAGAGGGAGGTGAGTATGACGGGGATATAAATGTACAATTTAGGGGGGCGGTATCTTGCCGTTGCAAGCAAGGGTGGCCAATGTCCAATTCTTGTTGATCTCGGCGGCTATAAGATCCATCTGTTGTTAAAAGTCCAGGATGACAGCGCGTTGCAGGTAGTTGATCTCTCCTTGGCAGCGAAGACATTGTAGGAGAGGATTACTTTTTCCTGCCAGAGGCTTACTGTCCAATTAAAAGGCTGATGGCTGGGGTTGGTGAGTGCAATGGGGAGTGTGAGGAAAAGAAGGGTGATGGTTTTGGACAAGAGGAGGCTTGGTGAAGTCATTATGGGAGGAAGATAAGGAGTAAAGCATAAAAGAGGATAATAAACAGAAAGGCGATGGAGAGTAGAATTCGTTGGCCGAGGTTCCAATCTTCTGGTGCGGTAGCGGCTAGACAGATGGCGGAAAATATTATCAAGAAAGCAAAGGTTATGAGGAAGAAATAAAGTATTAAAGGCTGTGGGGAAAGTGAGACGATCATTTAGAAGATAGGGTTGAGAATGGTATGTTTAAGACAGAAGCTTTGTGGTTTGTAGGAGACTGCTTTATAAACGAAGGAGAATGAGGGCAGTAAATATAGTAACGATAGATAGGAAGATGACAGTGAGGAGGAGTCTTTGTTTAAGGTTCCAATCGTCTGGCGCAACAGTGGCTAGGCCGATAGCGAGGGGTGTTGCTAAATAGACAATGGCTGCAAAGACAAAATCATCTTCTGTTTCCTTAAGAATAACTTTTCTTTAAATACTTAGTAGCATGCAATATTAGAAACCATTTCCTAAAAGCAAGTTGGCAGGGGAGCTTGGTTGCTGTTAATCTTTCCTGTTATAAAATTACCTTTTATTATTATTATCATCACTTCAGTTTTATATATATATATTTAAGAATGACCTTTTGGAATTAGCCATTTAATACCTTAATGTAAACTATTGAAGTTAAATTTTATCTTTACAGAACACATTCCCTTACGTAAAGTTATCACAATACCTTTTACACTTGCCGCATGCAAATTAAATTTCAAGAGTTTATGAAAAATTAGCCATCCTACTTTAGGACAAAATACGTCTTTTTGCAAAACTTATTACATTTCCGTTAGCCTTTTTACAAACTTTTAACCTTTTTAATATTCATATAAGTTTTACATTCTTTATATTATCCTGTGAAGAAAAATAAGTTATTCATTTTAATCTAGGCAAGAACAACTTTTTATGAAGACGTACAGTTAATTTTGTTAATTAAGACTTACAATTTTTTTAAATTGTAGATATCTTATTAACATTTAAACTTATGTATAAATATAATAAACTTAAGTATTAGTATAAGTGCTTATTTAATTTTTGGCCATTTGAATAGAGCTCTTTTAAAGATTTCTAGTAATTTATATTTACCATCCGGAGGTATCACAATATATGTTGACATTGAACAAACAGACAGACAAACACAGAACAATTACAACACATTAACAGAAATATATAATTTATTTACAGTTGACTCATAACTCTTACTTTCTTGGTATAGCTGCTTTTAAATCCTTTTTTATATAGCATATCATAGATTATACCCTTCAAGATTTCTTCTGGACTTCATGTTGCCTGTAATAAGCCAGGAGGGAATCTTTTACCTTCCTGCTCCACAGCAAAAGTGACCCTATCTATAAGGCGAGTATAGGTGTCCGGGTCCCAAAGCTGACATGTGGTAAGCCATGGATTAAAGGGGAGAAGAAGGTCCCAATATACTTGAAGCTGTTTGAAAGAGATCTTACACCGGTGAGTGTCTAGGAGACCGGCGAGGGCCCGAACTTGTGGGGCTTCCTTAGCAGATAGGATGTTACCCATTGCTAATGGCCTTTTGGAGCCGATAAGAAAAGGGGCCCTTACCTTGAGAGCGCGGCGATGGGAGCCGAGGTGCGCGGTGAGATGAGGGGTCGGAGCCGGTGGGGCTCCGACGGTGGTCGCGGGCCAAGAGAAGGCCCCGACGAGGGGAGGGCGGGATGATGAGCAGTGGAGCAAGGCAAAGGGGAGCAAGCACAGAGGGGAGGAGGCAGAGGTGAAGGCAGGGGTGGAGGTGCTCAGGCACGCACTCCTGAGAGTTTTATTGGCGCCTCTTAATCATAGCGGGTCGGTATAAGCCCCCGACATGGAAGGAGAAAGCCATCCAGCGATTCTCCCAGACCGCCGTGGATCGTATGAGGTCACCAAGGTTCAGGAGCAGCAATGCAGAGCAAAAAGATAGGGGTGAGAAGAGAGGAGAGCATAGGGCTATGGTAGGGTTACTTCAGACGTGCAAGCGCGTGCTCCCGAGAAATCCAAGGCTCCTCTTAATCATAGCGGGTTGGTATAAGCCCCCGACATGGAAGGAGAAAGCCATCCAGCGATTCTCCCAGACCGCCGTGGATCGTATGAGGTAGCCAAGGCTCAGGTAGCAGCAATGTTGCACGAGAGAAGTCTCAAGGTGAGAAGAGAGGAGGGCGTAGGGCTGTGGTAGGATTACTTCAGACATGCAAGCGCACGCTCCCGAGAAATCCAAGGCTCCTCTTAATCATAGCGGGACGGTATAAGCCCCCGACATGGAAGGAGAAAGCCATCCAGCGATTCTCCCAGACCGCCGTGGATCATATGAGGTAGCCAAGGCTCAGGTAGCAGCAATGTTGCACGAGAGAAGTCCCAAGGTGAGAAGAGAGGGCGGGGGTCGCCAGGTTATGGAGTGAGGCTGTGGTGGAGTTGCCTTGACCCACGTTGTGCTGTGGTGGGGTTGCCTTGCCCCACGTTGGGCGCCAGCTGCGGCGGCTTGCTCGGTCGGTAGAGGTGGGGTCTGGCTGCGGACGAGGGGTCGGTCCAGCTCTGGACGAGGGGTCGGTCCCGCTTGGGACGAGGGGTCGGTCCGGCAGCAGACAAGGGATCGGTCTCACAAGGGGTTGCGCGGTTCGGCTGACGGGGTCGCCCGGCGAAGCCGGCGACGAAGGGGTCGCCTGGAGAAGCAGGTGACGAACTGGGGACAAGGGAGGCCAGGCCCTTGTCGGGGGCTCTCAGGACTGGAGGGCGCACGGCAGAAGAACTACCGCGGAGACAAGGTAAACACGCAAGTCCACTTTACTGAGGGAGAGGCAACAGTTTTATAGGGGCTGGGAAAGGCTGATTGGTCGAAGCCACGCCCTGTTCTGATTGGTTGCCGGTGAAAGGTCAGTGGGCGGTACTGGACAGGGGAGGGGTGGTGGTTAGGGATTGGCTGTCGCTGTTGCTGGGGGAAGGGGCAGGGTTTAGGGATTGGTGGCTGCTGTTGCTGGGGTGGAGGGCAGACTGGATTTTTCCGCCCACGCCTAGCTGTTGCTGCTGTCGGGGGAAGGGAAAAGGGCAGACTGGATTTTTCCGCCCACGCCTGGCTGTTGCTGCTGTTGGGGGAGGGGAAAAGGGCAGACTGGAATTTTCCGCCCTGCGCCTGGCTGTTGCTGCTGTCAGGGGAGGGGAAAAGGGCAGACTGGAATCTTCCGCCCTGCGCCTGCGCAGGGAGAGAGAAGAAGAAGGGTGCTGCCCTACAAGGCATCGTGTGCCGCTATCCGGGAGGAGGGGCGGCCGCGGAAGCATGGCTGCCGAGAAGGGGAGACCCGAGGGCACTCTGCGCCCATGCCGAGCTTCCTTCAGGGGTGGCGGTGAGTCCAACCAGCCACCCTATTATGGGGGCAGCGGCTTGGCCTGCTGCGGCTGCTCCCCCACCAGGCCAGCAAACCACACTTCAGCCCGAGGGGTGACCGCACATATTGATCCAGTTATTTAGGACTTTATTGATTTGTTTTGACACTGAATTGCAGTTTTCTGGATACAAGGGCTTTACATCATTGGTTAAGTTTATTCCTATTTGAGTTTTATCTGTCATATTTTATTTTCACCACACTTGTGACACTTTTAGTTAATTTTATTGACATAATCTTCTTTTTTAGACTCTCTTGCAGGTCTCTCTCTCCTGTATTTTCTCTTTAGGCTCTAGCACACCCTGTAGTATTTGCTGAAATTCTGGTCTCTTGCTTAGAAATTCTCTCAGTTTCTGTTTATCTGTGAATTTTCTAATTTCACCCTCATTTTTGAAAGATAATCTTGCTGGATATAAGATTCTTGGCTGGAAGTTTTTCTCTTGTTGATACCTTAAATATATCAGACCATAGTCTTCTTGCCTCCAAGGTTTCTGGTGAGAAATCACCACTTAATCTTATTGG
Source organism: Dasypus novemcinctus (assembly GCF_030445035.2). NCBI lineage: Eukaryota > Metazoa > Chordata > Mammalia > Cingulata > Dasypodidae > Dasypus > Dasypus novemcinctus. The sequence continues at coordinate 54,397,351 of NC_080691.1, read as the reverse complement.
ATATCCCTTATATGTTATGCATTGCTTTTCTCTTGCTGCTCTCAGAATTCTCTCTTTGCCTTTGGCCTTTGACATTCTGATGAGTATGTGTCTTGGCATTCATCTATTTGGATTTTTTCAGATGGGAGGATGTTATGATTCTTGGACAGGGATATCTATGTCCTTCAATAGGGTTGGGAAATTTTCTACAATTATTTCTTTAAATATTCCTTCTGCCCCTTTTTCCTTCTCTTCTCCTTCTGGGACACACATGACATGTTTGTTTGCACACCTTTTGCTGTGATTTAGTTCCCTGAGACCTTGTTCCAATTTTTCCATTCTTTTCTTCATCTGTTCTTTTGTATGTTCACTTTCAGAGGCCATTTCTTTAAGCTCACCAATCCTTTTTTCTGCCTCCTCAAATCTGCTATTATATGATTCCAATGTTTTTTTTTTAATTTTACTGATTGCTACTTTCATTCCCATCAGATCTGCTGTTTTTCTATGTATGCTTTCAAATTCTTCTCTGTGCTCATCCAATGTCTTCTTACTGTCCTTAATCTCTAGCCATCACATTGAATTTATTAAAGAGATTTGTTTGAACATCTATAATTAGTTGTCTCAAATCCTTTATGTCACCTGGAGGCTTATCTTCTTCCTTTTACTGGGCCATAACTTCCTGTTTCTTTGTGTGGATTGTAATTTTTTATTGGTGTCTTCACATCTGGCTTCCTAGAGTATTTATTCTGGGTGCACTTTTTCTCTTCAGTTTAGGGCTTCCTATCATTTCTCCCTTACTAGTTGTGCAATAGGAGCCAAGCATGTAATTGGTGCTGTAAGTTCTGGAGACTCAAGCTGCCCTGATTGCACCAGGGACCAATGAAGCTTCTCCCAACGTTCTCCTTCCAGGGGTAGGAACAGAATCACAGCTATGTGGAATAATCCATACACAGGCCTAGACTATAGTTGCCCAGAAAGACTGATGAAGCTTCACATCCCTTTCTCTCTACCTGCGGCAGGGATGGGGCTGCAGGTATGGGCCGCAATCTATGCAGTGTGTGTCCAAGATAACCACAGTTGCCCTGGTAGACTTCTGATTTTCAATCTGTGGCAGCCAAAGTTACCTGCAGTTACCTATAAAGGCTGGTGCAGGGTTCCTCAGTCTCCTCCCTGCCAGATGCAGCCTGAAGCCTAGGCAGACTGCAGGCTGATCTGCATGAAAGAAACTGGTTCCTGCTGACACAATACTGAGAGTTTCAGTCAGCCCAGCTTCCCCACAGGCTGTGGGCAGAGTCAGAATGGGGGCTACTGGCCTCTTTCTGACTTGGGCTAGTTCACACCCCCCTCCTGTTCCCAGGGTTATCTCTTAGCCGGTCAGGTCTACCAATCAGTAATCGAAATCAACAGCCAACCATCTCCTCCTACCCTGTTTCTGGGAAAAGGAGCTTCCAATTCCTGTCACAGAACAGCTCCTGGGGTTGCTTATGCCACCAGAGTAGGATAATAACCCGCCAATGTAGCTTGGCTGGTAATTTCTAAGAGAGGCTGGTGCAGGTCCCCAAAATTTCCTCCCTGCTGGAGGTAGCTCTGGTCCCTCGGTTAGAGCTGCAATATAATCTGGATGGGAAGAAGCTGGTCCCCACCAGCACTGGGATTTTCAGTCCTCCCCACTTCTCCTCATGTCAGGCACAGAGTTAAGATGGTGGCTCCCAGCCTCTTTCTGACTTGGGCAGCCTCAAACTTTATCTGTTCTCAGGATTAAACTGTAGCCCACTGAGTTTCATCATCAATAGCTGAACTTGGTGCCCAACCATATCTTCCTCCTCCGTTTTGGGGAAGTGGAGCCTTCGATTCCAGCTGCAGAACAGCTCCCGAGGTGGCTTGTGCCTCCAGTGCAGGATGGGCACCAGCCTCCACAGTGTGGAGCGCTCTACTTACGAGTCTTCTCTGCAGATGGGCACTCTCCTCCTTCCACTCCTTCAACGATGTTGCAGGATGCTCTTCTGGTCTCCTCGAGCCCCAAAATAGGTGCTTCCGCTAGCTAAAGACAGCTCTGGGTGTTTGCTACCTGCCCTGTAGCAGGAGCTGACTCTAGGAGTTCCTTACTCCACTGCCATCTTGCTGGTTGTGTCATCCCTTTGCATTTTACATACAGAATTAACTCTCAGATGCAGATGAGGAGAAAATCAAACCAGAGAACTTTTACTTAATTTCAGAGTCCTGCTCAGTCTGGATAATATTTCCTGGGCATTATGGACCTCATCCACAAAAACACAAAACCCTTATGATTCTTCCTCTTTCTTCTGGCTGCTGCCAGATGTGAGTGTCTCAGAATTCAGACATGAAGATACTGGAGATGATACATCTGAGCACATGACTCACTGAGCTCTCCTTGTCCTCAGGTGTTGTGTAGCTGCATGAGTCAGGACATGGCCTGGTGAAGCCCTCACAGACTATGCCAATCATCTGCACTGTCTCTGTATTCTCCTTACCTAACTATCATCTTAGTTGGATACCCCAAGTTCCAGGAAAGTGGCTGGAGGGTGTTGGCTGAATAACTAGTCATGGAAGCACAATTTATAAACCAAATCTGCAGACCCAACTCAAAATCACCAAAGACAACTCCAAAAATGAAGTTTACTTAAAGCTGAGCAGCCTGAGTTTCAAAGACACGGCCATGTAGTACTATGTGAGAGACATAGGGAGAGGAATTCAGTCTGTGGCAAGACAAAAATTTCGCCTGTTGAGCACAGGATGGGACCAGGCTGCAGGGAGTGTTCATGACCACCAAGGGGTGTGAAGAAAACAACCCCAATGGCTCGAGCAGAGAGAGGCTGGGAGGAGTTTCCTGGCCTTGCCCATGGTCTTTCTCCACAACATGTAAACTGTGGAGAACAGCCACTGCATCTTTTCTAAGCAGAGCTATGATCTATCCAAGATTCAAACTCAAAGCAGATTTTTTCTGTTCTTACTGTTATAGTCAAATGTGAGTGGATATCAGCTGGGCAAGATTCAGGTGAGGAGACTGAGAATGAGTGTGAAATGTCAGGTGCAGGACAAGGGCAGGTGTTTCTTTGACAATCATGCTGAGCAAAGGTGAGAGCACACACAGTTCCTTTCTGGCTCTCACAGGCAATAATACCAGTAATGGCACTAACTAAAATATCTAACAGCTGTACTGACAACTTAATCAAATTACATACTCATGAACTTACTATTTATTAAAGACATCAGCAAATTTACAAGAGTGGTTAAAACACACTCCCCTCCACTGGTACTTTACAATATAACCAGTATCCATTAAAATCAAAATGTCAGGGAATACATACATATATATTCCACAAATGGATTCTACATAAGTACATAAACACAAGCACACATGCACATAAACTTCCATACTTTTACAATAACCATATTCCCATAGCCATTTTTCCTTGGCCACATCCAGCTCTCTGAGCAGCTTATAAAAAATATCACCTGCTTGCAAGTAGAGTGAAGGAACCTGGAATTGTTGATGGGAACACCAGGGAGAGGACTGTGTTCTCTAAGGGCTCAGCCAGCATTCTCCTCCCAGAGTGCCCCTAAGACAAGGATCTCCTCTCATCCTCTTACATTTTATATACAGAGTTACCTCCCACATACAAATTCCAAATTGCAATATGTAAAAACAGTTGAAATTGCAGCACACATTTATTTAAATCCAGGTTCATTCTCAGTCTGGAAAACACTTCTGGGCTTCAGAGGTCTGATCCACAGGAACATGACACCCTTGTGGTTCTTCCTCTTTCTGGTGGGAGCTTCCATATAAGTGTCTCAGGATTCAGACCTGAAGGTAATGGGAGGCATGCATCATAGCCCATGACTCACTATGGTTCCACTTATCCCCAGGTGTCCTGTCCTAGGTTCAGCCATAGGAGAATGCTCATGGCTTTGTGGCACCTTCACAGATATTGACCCTTATGTGCACTGTCTCTGGATTCTCTTTATCTAATGATTACCATATGAACTGGTTCCACCAAGCTCCAGGAAAGGGGCTTGAGTGGGTCAGCAGGATAATTAATGGTGGAGGCACAAAGTATAATAACATTTTTTAGTCCCAAAACAGTGTCACGAGGGACACCTCAGAAAAGGAAGCTTATTTAAAGATGAGCATTCTGACAGTTGAAGACACAGCCACCTATTACTGAGCAAGAAACTCAGTGAGGGGAAGTTATGGTGAGCCCAGACATAAACCTCCTCTGCAGGGCACAGGACTTGCCTGGGCTGCAGGGCACTAATGTCCACCAGTTGTTGCTCTGGGGCCAACCACAGTGGCAGATGATGAGATGGGTTGGAGAGGAGTTTCCTGGTAATGTCTTGGGTTCTCCCTTCTTGTTTCACAACATGTAACATCTAGAGAAGAGCCATTGTATCTTTTCTGAGAAGTACTATGATGTTTCCAGAATTCAACTTCAGAACAGAATTTTGTTACTAAGTGTATATTGAAATATATGCATTCATATATATAATCTAAAATTTATGTGAATTATGATCATTTGTCCCTGTCTTATGAATATGCCTGAAAATGGGAAACAAATTGCATTTAGAATCTCTGTGAAGGTATTTATCTCAACTTAACTTATAGACTAAAATGCTCATGTATTTAATGCCCACCCTCCTTCAGGCAGAGTCCCATGTCCTTAGGTAGTTAGGGGAGGAGGTGGAAAAGTCTGGACCTCTCTAGCAGCAGCATTCATGGACCTCATTTCGTTCCCCTCGTTTCCTATTGCACCAAAGACCAAGTCCTTGCACTTACTTTAAGCCCCTTATAAATTATGGTTATATTATAAGATACCATCATAGAACCATGCAGGTTTTCAATAGATAGTAATTAGTAGGAAGCTAAAAATTACAGTTTCACCAAGTATTATTTTTTTCATTCAAGTTGCATTCCTGACACCATTCATATTTACTAAAACCTTTCAGTTTCTCATGCCTGTATCAATTAATTGTTCCTCATATATTGTTCCTAAAATCAACAAATGTTTTATATAAATATTATATTAAGAATCCTATAATAATATTCTGTGATAAAAGATTAGCAGAAATATGTCACACCCTCATCCTTCCCACATATCATAAGTTCCTGAGGGAGAACTTACCTGATGGTCCTCCCAGGGAGGCCAGACCTACTCAGATGTGTGCTTGGACACCACATTCCAAAGCAATCTGGAAGGTGAGCCTGCCTCCACCTGCCCCCACCCTGCTCTGCATCTCTATGTGGGAAAAAGCTTTCTCATTAGTGTGTCTTTTGTGTAAAGGATGAAAGTTCCATGAGGTGAAGCGGTGCTCAGAGATGTATTCACCAAATGCAGTGAATGTCGCATGATGATGGAGGAGATTGTTGTTACGGGGGGAGGAGTGGGGTGAGAGGGGTGGGGGGTATATGGGAACCTCATATTATTTGAATGTAATATTAAAAAAATAATAAAGACAAAAAGAAAAAAAAAAAAAGAAACTTCCTTTTCCTATTTTGCAGGCCCAGTTTCATGTATAGGACCTAGCACAGGTGCAACGACACCCATCCAGAACATGACAATCATCTGAGGCTGACCTGACTACTTGTCTGTTGTCCTCTCTGAATCCAAGCTTCCAGGCGAGAGGCTGGAATAGAAGCAGGATTGAGAGTAGTGGAAACACCATCCAAATACCCCAGTCTCTCCTTTGAGGCATTGCTGCCTTATCATGGATTTCTGAGAGTGTGTTTTCTCCCAGATATTTCCTCCCAAGCTCCATTTTTTTTTTTTTTTTAGAAATTCACTTCTGCTGCCTATCTCAAAGTCCTCCTGAGAATTAAGGATTTTGTTACTCAATGAAGTGGGAGGAGGTGGTTCTGGACATATTTTCCATGATAGACTCTGTCTCCTCCCACATTCTATCAGATCCCAACTGGTTTCATTTGGTTTCCCTGTGTAGATTGTTTTATCCTGTCATAGAACTAGGGAGGTGACGGTGAGTGCATTTCTAAAATTGTAAATGTCACTCTCCCGAAGAAACACTGAGGGGTAGTTCTGTTGTTTTGTTTTATTCTGCTTAGATTCTTGGTGGATTCTCTTTAATTATGGAGGAAAAGCCTGCAAAACAGTGTGGATATGGATAGACTCATTGTGGCAACTTATTTACCCTAAGAATTTTGGAATCTAATAAGAGTAACTAGTTTAATCTTCAACTAACTTACAGGAGTTTTGATGATACCTGTATAAACCATGCTTTAATTTGGGTCCTATTTCTTTTTTACAGCACCTTGCTGTTTCGATTATAAGATTTTTCTTTGTTATGTGATATTAATTTTTGGATGTGTTGAACACATTTGGATAATTTTTTTCCAATTCCAGATCTCCTGTTTTTATTGGTCATATAAGAATCAGAATAAAATGTTTCTCACCTTTGTCATGCCTAATATCAAACAAAGTCAGAGCTTTGGGACCCTTCTCTGTGTGGCAAAGCTGATCATCATCTAAGTAAAATGACCTTCTGCCCCTTGTTTGTTGGGAGGACAAAGTGCAACACAACTCCCATCTATGAATGGGAATCCCACAGCCCCTGTCCCTAAAGCAGTGGAAGAGGAGCCCTCCATGTCCTGCATATTGTCACCAGGAAGGACCAGGAGGTCAATCCATGGAGATTTTCTGATCTAGATTTTCTTTCAGGTCAGTTTTCAATGTGTATTAGTCAGAGTTCTCTAGAGAAACAGAATCAACAAGAGATATCTGTAAATAGTATGATATTTTATAAAACTCTCTCATGTGACCCTGGAGATACACAAGTACAGATTCCTCAGGAAGGCTGCAAACCATGGGTTCTGATGAAAGTTCAATGAAGGTCCTTAATGAGTCTCTTGGAGACATTGGCTTTCCAAAGACGAGCTGGGAAATTGTCTCTGAATGTTGAAGGAATTTAAAAGTTTGGATCAGGCATCACTCACTGCTGATAGCAATTTCCCTGCTGATCATAGGTATAATCAGCCTTCTATGCAGTAAACTGATGACTAAATTCCATAAATGCCCTTGTATTACAATGAACGCAGAGCTTGCTTTATCCAAAAAGAGGGTACAATTACCTGGCTGATTTGACACATTACCCTAATCATCACAAAAGGTCATATCATCTTGATGGAAGATACAGTGATGCTGCAGTTACGTGACTGGGCATCTCAGCCTCCCTTCTCTGGAATCTGCAATGTCTAGTGTGACATATGGTTGGAGGAGAACTAGGGAGACTGATAGAGTTGGGGGTCTCTGAGGTCCTCTAAGAAGCCTCAGAATTCACATCCACACACAGTGGTAGAACTGAATTTTCAAATTGGTTAAAGTATGGAGGAAGTTTTAAGCATCCATTGTGATGATAAAGAGATACACCACACAGTCCCATGAATGGGATTCCCCATCCACAGACAACACTAGAAACAGCTCTCTCCACAAATAACCCATCACTACTGGAACCACAAGTGGCAAGGGCAGCGGGAGGAGAGTCACAACCCCCTGAAGGGGGCACTAAGGAGCCATGCACACAGAGGCACAGCCCTGGCAGAAGGTATTGGAGGCTGGGGAGGGACTTCCTTTCTCCCTCCTCTGTCTGTGGTTCCTCTCCTACCTACATATTCTCTCAGGAATCCCCTGATCTGCAAGACTCTGGGACTTGACTTTGATATTCAGACTGAGGATTCTCACTGTTTATGTGTGGAAGAGCCTTCCAAGATCACAGAGTCCCTGCATGACTGTGGGCCATAGAGCAAAGACACAAGGGAGACCAGGAGTCTGTGCGTCCTGGGCAATGGTAAGGCGAATACAATGCCCTAGCTGCAGTCCCTGACCTTCATAAGGAATAGAATGAAGAAAGTGATTGTTCCAAAGAATAAGATGAAGAAATTTTCCTTGGTATGGTTAACTTTTTAAAAATCACTTAGAAATGTGTACTTGAGGGAAAACATACCTCTTTGGAATACCAGCATAGTTTATTATGAGAATGTGAGTAAAGGGTGTGTGAGAGGGATGATACCTGGCGAAGTTAAGAGAGGTGACAAAGCATAGCATTTAAATATATAATTATTAGAAGAAAGGTTTAGAATAAATGGCTGACATTTCTTAATAGATTACAAGATTAAGATTCAAGTATTGAGGTTGACAAGAGAGAAGTATTTTTTTTCATTTATTCCTTCACTTGTGAATTGTTTTCAATTTTTACACCAACATATTTTTTTTATTTATTACTTTAATGTTACATTAAAAAAATATGAGGTACCCACATTCCTGCCACCCCCCTCATCCCACTCCTCCCACATCAACAACCTCTTTCATCATCGTGGGATATTCATTGCATTTGGTGAATACATTTTGGAGCACTGCTGCACCACATAGTAATCATTTAATTGTACTCTACACTCTCTCCCAGTCCCTCAGTGGGTGATGGCAGAATATACAATGTCTGGCATCTGTCCCTGCAGAACCACGCAGGACAACTCCAAGTCCTGAAAATGCCTCCACATCACATCTCTTCTTCCCTCTCCCTACCCTCAGCAGCTACCATGGCCACTTTCTCCCTGTCAATGCTACAATTTCTTCCATTAATAATCACAATAGTTCCATCGTAGAATATCAGTAAGTTCACTCTAATCCATACTCTATTCCTCCATTCTGTGGAGCTTGGGATGTTTACATCCTTTCCACTTCTACATTGAGAGGGGACTTAGATTCCACATGCACTCTTGGCTCCCTGGTGTGGTGATTGATCTTCTTCACCTCCCTGTTAACCTGCTAGGGTAAGCCCAATAATTCAGAGCATAAGAGTGCAAGTCTTTTGAGGCTCAGGGCCTGGCTGTCACATGGACAGTCCAGAGATTCAGATCTCCTGAGTATACACCAACCCCAGCACCAACCACACATATCCAATGCAAGTGACAGAAGAGGCATGTGTAGAAAGATCACATCTGAGTCCAACTCCATTACACTCCAGAGCACAAACTCCAAAGTATGGCCAACTGACATGGCACTGAACTCCAGAGCTAACTGCCATGACCATAGAACATGTGGATATCTGTATCCCTCAGGAGATCCAGTACCTGGGGTTATATCTACTTTGTCTGTTTCTGAGACCCTGCTGAGGCATGTGTAAGTGTGACCCCTCTGATAACCTCTTGACTCTTTTTTGGACACTCATAGCCATATAAACTCATTTGTCCTTTCCATTTCTCCCTTTTATTCATGGTCAAAAAGCAGTTTTTAACACCAGGTATTACATGTAGGCTGAGATATTCTGCTGTGCTTGGTAGTAATCCCTTGGTGCCAGGACTGCTCATCCTTTGGAGTCATGTCTTATGCTGGTGCAAATGTAATAGTGTTACACTTTCTCTTCAAAATTAATTTCAATGATATGTAGTAGTCTTTTTTTTTTTATAAATGAAAGGAGTTATAGATGTTTTGATATGAATGTCAGGCAATAATCTTTTATAAATCTGTAGACTTGTGTAAGATGAAAAAAGGAGGAAATTTAACTGTTTCTGAAATACCAAGAATAGCAGCTCAGATACAAGGGACATGCATAGTACTTTTGTCTGTGCTCTCACTGGATACTTAGGGGAAAGCAGGGGACCCAAGAGAACCTCCATATGACAAGGACATCCTAGTGGTGATCAAATGCCTCAGACTGGCACCAGTCACCGCCACCCATACAGCATCTTCTCTAATCAGGATCAGGATTCTTAGGCTGCAAGAAAGTGACAAGAAGCTCTTGTGGCCACCAGAGAAATAATCTGTATTGTTCGAGAGAGATAAAATTCAATCCTCTTCCCTTACTGGGTCAGAGAGCATATGGGCGCTTCCTTGAGACCTGCACTGAAATGAAGAAGAGTCCAGTGAGCAAAGGAATGGGCAGGAATGGACCTCCTGACCAACATACTCCGTGTACAAGGTTTCACGACCATGGGGACATCTAAGGACCAGCAAGCACCTACTCTCCAGCCCTGTGAGTTAACCTTCTTGGAAGCGGTTTCTCTGGCCACAGTCCAGCCTGAAGACAAATACATACAGCTCAGGCCAATATCTCATAAAGAACACTGAGCCAAAGTTATAAAGATAAGTCATTGCAGAATTCTGGCTCAAAGAAAATGTGAAATAATCAATGTCATTGATAAAGTTGGCTCATTTTTTTTTGCAGCAGCAGCAGAATGCATCTTTCCAATGGCATTTGTTAACATATAATGTGACATAGTTGAATCAAATGCAAATATATCTAATAAGTGAGTGACAATATTGGGTCAATTTATTTTGAAGTTAATAGTGCTTCACTTTAAATATAGGCACTTGCACAATGGGAGTTTCTGTAAAACTTCATTTATTCTCCTTATATTTAAATTAATCTTCATTTCAGAAGATTTAGAAAATTTAAAAAATCAACTGTGCCTCAATTCCAAAAACAGTATCTGGGTCACCTGCATATTATAATGTTTATAATTTTTTACTCACCCCTTCATTTTTTTAAAATAACTTTGATTTTAATTGATATATACAAAGAGGCATAGGACATCTGATAAATCTTATTCTTCTAAATTGATCTATTAATTTCCTGTATCTAAATATTTGTCGTCTATACTCCAAATTGATTATATTCATTCTAGTGCTGGAACATTCTATTTTATTACTGGATTATCCATAATGCTTCTTATACATTAAACAATTCAAATTACTCTCAGACAGGAACAGACAAATAGGGGAGAGAACAGCATTGAGACATCCCTGTGCACCCTGAGTCCTATCTTACCTGCTCCCCTCTTGTAGCTACTGGGCCACCCACATGCAAATCTCTCTTCAAGACAAGTAGGGAAGGTGGATTCTTAATTAAGGTTAATCAACATGACTCCTCAGTAATGATAGGGCTTGAAGAAGACAGGATACTAAAGGAGAATACCATGAACCTTCTGCATCTCTTGCTCTGTTTATTTATTTATTTTTAATCCATTTTTTAAAAATATTACATTCAAAAAATATGAGGTCCCTATGCACCCCCTACCCCCCCACCCTACCACTTCCCCTGCAGCAACTCTCCCCCATCATCATGACACATCCACTGCATTTGGTGAATACATCTCTGAGCATCGCTGCACCCCATGGCCAATGGTCCACATCATAACCCACACTTTCCCACGTTCCATCCAGTGGGCCATGGTAGGATCCAAAATGTCCGGTAATTGTCCCCACAGCACCACCCAGGACAACTCCAAGTCCCAAAAATGCCTCCACATCTCATCTCTTCCTCCCATTCCCCACACCCAGCTGCCACCATGGACACTTTTTCCACACTAATGCCACATTTTCTTCAATTACTAACCACAATAGTTCATGAAAAGAATATCAGAAGGTCCACTCTAATCCTTACTCTGTTCCTCCATCCTGTGGACCCTGGACTGGTTGTGTCCATTCCACATCTATGTCAAGAGGGGGCTTAGATTCCACATGGATGCTGGATGCAATCCTCCTGCTTTCAGTTCTAGGCACTCTAGGCTCCATGGTGTGATGGTTGACATTCCTAACTCCATGTTAGCTGAGTGGGGTAAGTCCAATAAATCAGAGTGTAGGAGCTGAAGTCTGTCGAAGCTCAGGGCCTGGCTATCATGTGGTCAGTCCAGAAATTCAGAGCCCCTAGGTATATCTTAAACCTCAGCACCAACTACAATTCTGGTAAAGTAACAGGAAAGGCTTGTGAGAAGAGATCACATCTGAGTCCAGCTCCATCATGCAGAAACACCAACTCCAAAGAAGGGCCAACTGACATGGCAGTGAACTCCATCTGCCATGACCATAAAACCTGTGGGTCTCGTAGCCCTCAGAAGAACCAATATCTGGGGTTGTATCTACTTTATCTGTCTCTGAGATTCTACTCAGGTGTGCATAGGGCAACCCCTCTGATAACCTCCAGACTCTTTTTTAGAGACTCATAGCCATATAAACTCATTTGTCCTTTCCATTTCCCCCTTGATTTAGGTCGAAAAGCATTTTTAACTCCTGTTATTATATGTAAACAGGGATTTTCTGCTGGTACAAATTGAACCTTTTATTCAAGGTAATTTTCTAGTTACATCATCAGCTGGTATTTGGTAGTGATCCCTCAGTGCCAGGGAGGCTCATCCTCAGGAGTCATGCCCTATGCTGGGGGGAAGGCAGTGCATGTACATGCTGAGTTTGGCTTTGAGACTGGCCACATTTGAGCAACACAGAGGCTCTCAGGAGGGAACTCTTAGGCACACTGCTGCTCTAGGCCTTGTTCTTATTTCAGGTGCACAGGCTCACAAGCATAGTCATTAGCATCACGGGCTCAGTGTTGAACCCTCATTCTTTCCTGGTCCTTGCTGTTGCACCCGGGGGATGGCTGCTGCTCCCCTAGGGACCATGACAGAGCCCCCCAGCCAGGAACCCAGCAACCCCCCAGCTGTTGTTTTTAATTGTTTCCACTATGAAAATATCCAAACATTTCCATGCACCCCGGACACATGCTCTGTAAAACTCTCTGTCAACCATATGTTCCCTGTCAATAACATCCCACACCAGTATTCCTCTGCTGCCATTGTTTAACCAGTCTGTGATCCTTAACTTCCTGAAAAATGAAGCCCAATATAATGCCAGGTTCCCTTAATAGTAAAATGGAATTTAGCGATGAGTTTAAAGGTTAGATATAGAATACATATTAATTTGGAGAAATTCTACATCCTATCTTTTTCTTATCTTTTTTCTAATTATTAAGCTTATCTTCACAAGAGTTTTAGATCACAGTAATTCATATATCCAAAAGACAGTACTCCCACATACCCAATATAAAACCTTTTCCCTTCCATAGCAATAATCTTTTAACATATTCATACCATATTTACTGAAACAGATGTACAGATATTGAGACAATAACTTTCAAACAAGGGAACATTTGTGTTTACATTGTGGTTTATACTTTAGGCTATCCAATTTTCTAAATTTTTAGTTATCCTATGATTTACATTATGATTTATATTATTACCCTATTGGCCCCTATATATTTTTGGTGTAATATTACATGTTTTATAGCCATCCATGCGTACTCTTGTGAAACACTTCTATTGCTCTCACAGTTACGTTTGTTCCATCTATTCAATACTTATGTCCCCCTCCCCTTAGGACCCACAGTGACAGTCAATCTTCATTTCTTGAAGAGCCATGTTCAGAGATACTAGCAACAGTGTTGAGGGCTTGACTTGCTCAACTGCCCTAATGCCCTGGGAGCCACCATTTCTCTTAAGAGATACAGTTCCCTCTATTTGATGGCATCAGTCCTCTCCAGGATGTGGGTCTACCTTCACTCTCATTATATGGGTCTCTACCCAATGGTATAACCCACTCTGGCAAAATGAGTATTCACATATTCCCTAGGAGTCTGTTCTGCATCAGATTACCCCCTTTAAGTATCTTAAACAGGTAACTTTCCTTATTATATTTTGAAAAGGTTTCCTCACCATTATACTCTCAATGAACACCTGACAATCTCCTATGTTCATATATTGCCCCACCCTCCCCCAAATTTCTTGGGCAATATTACCCATCTGCCCATCACTAGCACCCCTCAACCCACAAAGCAGCACCCAAAGGTAACCCTATGCCCCCATTTTATCCCTTCCTTGTACACATACTTACCTCCAGCTTATCATAGATTTCACCCATGTAGATGTCAGCTTACATCCTTCCTCTACCCCCTGATTTCCTGTAAGCCTATCATCCAGTCTCTAGCTCTCTGAGGCAGCTTGGTTTACTTATGTCATATATTGCGGTCATGTAGTATTTGTCCTTCAATAATTGGGTTGCTTCACTCAACATAAGGTTCTCAAGATTCATCCATGGTATCACGAGTGTTTGTAGTGTATTTGTTCTTAAAGACAAGTAGTATTCCATTGTATGTACATACCACATTTTATTGATCCACTCATCTGTTGATGGGCATTTGGGTTGATTCCAACTTTTGGTGATAGTGAACAATGCTGCCATGAACATTGGTGTGCATATACTGGTTTGTTTCCTTGTTTTCAGTTCTGCTGGGTATAAACCCAGGAGTGGAATTGCTGGGTCATATGGCAAATCTATGGTTAGTTTTTTGAGAAACCGCCAAACTGACCTCCAGAATGGTTGGATCCTTCTGCATTCCCACCAGCAGTGGATGAGTGTTCCCATTTCTCCACATCCTTTCCAGCATTTGCATTCTTCTGTTTTTTTCATAGCTGCCAATCTTATGGGAGTAAGATGGTATCTCATTGTAGTTTTGATTTGCATTTCCCTGATAGCTAGAGATTTTCAGCATTTTTTCATGTGCTTTTTAGCCATTTGTATTTCTTCTTTGGAGAAGTGTCTGTTTAAATCTTTTTCCCATTTTTTAAATGGGTTATTTATCTTTTTATTTTCAAGATATAGGAGATTTTATATACACAAGTTATAAGTCTCCTATCTGATATATGGTTATCAAATATTTTCTCCCATTGTGTAGGCTCGCTTTTTACTTTCTTGACAAACTCCTTTGAGGTGCAGAAGCCTTTAATTTTGAGGAAGTCCCATTTATCTATTTGTTCTTTGGCTGCTCATGCTTTTTTTGATGTGAAGTTCATGAAGACATTTCCTATTACAAGGTCTTGTATATGCTTCCCTACACTGCTTTCCGAAGTCTTTATGGTGTTGGCTCTTATAGTTAGGTCTTTGATCCATCTTGAGTTAATTTTTGTATAAGGTGTGAGATGGTAATCCTCTTTCATTCTTTTACATATGGATATCCAGTTCTCTAGGCACCATTTGTTGAATAGGCCTTTCTCTCCCAGTTGAGAGGGTTTGGTGGCTTTATCTAATACTATATGGCTATATATATGTGGATCTATATCAGAACTCTCAATTCGGTTCCATTGGTCTGTGTGTCTCTCCTTATGCCAATACTGTGCTGTTTTCACTACTGTAGCTTTGTAGATTGTTTTGAAGTCAGGCAGTGTGATTCCTCCAATTTCGTTTTTCTTTTTCAATATATCTTTCACTATTCGGGGCCTCTTTCCTTTCCAAATAAATTTCATAGTTAGTGTTTCTAGTTCCTTAAAGAATGCTGTGTTGATTTTTATTGGGATTGCATTGAATGTGTAGATCAGTTTTGATAGGATAGACATCTTAATAATATTTAGTCTTCCTATCCATGAACAGGGAATATTCTTCCATTTATTTAGGTCTTCTTTGATTTCCTTGATCTTCTCGTGTAGTTCTCCATGTATAAGTTCTTTACCTCTTTAGTTAAATTTATTCCTAGGTATTTGAATTTTTTATTTACTATTGTAAATGATATTTGTTTCTTGATTTCCTCCTCAGCTTGCTCACTATTGGTGTACAGAAATGCTACTGACTTTTTCCCATTGATCTTATAACCTGTGACTTTAGTAAACTCATTTATGAGTTTTGGAAGGTTTGTTGTAGACCTCTCAGGGTTTTCTATGTATAGGATCATGTCATCTGCAAATAATGAAATTTTGACTTCTTCCTTTTCAATTTGAAAGCTTTCTATATCTGGTTCTTGCCTCCGTGCTCAAGCAAGTACTTATAAGACAATGTTAAATAGAAGGGGAGAGAGTGGGTATCCTTGTCTGGTTCTTGATCTTAGAGGGAAGGATTTTAGGATTTCACCATTATAAATGATGTTGGCTGTGGGTTCTTCATATATACTCTTCATCATGTTCAAAAAATTTCCTTGTATTCCAATCTTTTGCAGTGTTTTTACCAAGAAAGGGTGTTATATTTTGTCAAATGCTTTTTCTGCATCTACAGATATAATCATGTGATTTTTTTCCTTCAGTCTGTTTATATGGTGTATTACATTGTTTGATTTTCTTATGTTGAACCATCCTTGCATACCTGGAATGAATCCCAATTGGCCTTGGTGTATAATTCATTTAATGTGTTGTTGAATACGGTTAGCAAGTATTTTGTTGAATATTTTTGCATCTGGGTTCATCAGAGAAATTGGTCTGTAATTTTCCTTTCTTGTGGTGTCTTTGTTTGGCTTTGGTACTAGGGTAATGTTTACATCATAGAAGGAGTTAGGCAATGTTCCTTCTGTTTCGATTTTTTGGAAGAGTTTCAGCAGGATTGGTGTTAGTTCTTTCTGGAATGCTTTGTAGAATTCACCTGTGAAGCCGTCTGGCCCTGGGCTCTTCTTAGTTGGGAGGTTTTTAATGACTGATTCTATCTCTTTACTTGTGATTGGTTTGTTGAGATCATCAGTTTCTTCTTTTGTCAATATAGGCTGCTTATGTGTTTCTAGGAATTTGTCCATTTCCTCTGAATTGTCATTTTTGTTGGAATATACTTTTTCAAAGTATCCTCTTATGATAGTGTTTATTTCTGTGGGGTCAGTGGTGATATCTCCTTTCTCATTTCTTATTTTGTGTATTTGCCTCTTCTCTCTTTTTTTCTTTGTTAGTCTCACTAAGGGTTTGTCAACTTTATTGATCTTCTCAAAGAACCAGCTCTTGGTCTTGTTTATCTTTTCAAGTGCTTTCTTATTTTGTATTTCATTTAGTTCTGCTCTTATCTTTGTTCTTTCTTTCTTTCTTCTTCCTGTGGGGTTACTTTGTTGTTTTTTTACAAATTTCTTCAAATGTGCAGTTATTTCTTTAATTTTTGCTCTTTCTTCCTTTTTGATGTATGAATTTATGGCTATAAATTTCCCTCTCAGTACTGCTTTTGCTGCATCCCATAAATTTTGGTTATGTTTTGTTATCATTATCATTAGTTTCAAGGTAGTCATGGATTTCTTTTGAGATTTCCTCTTTGACCCACTGTTTTTCTCAGAGTGTGCTGTTTAATTTCCATATGTTGGTGTGAAATCTGGGCCTCTCGCCCTTGCAGATTTCCAGCTTCACTCCACTGTGGTCAGAGATATTATTTTGTATGATTTTGATTTTTCTAAATTCATTAAGCCTTTCTTTGTGGCCTAGTATATGGTCTATTTTGGAGAATGATCCATGTGCACTTGAGAAAAATGTATTTCCTGCTGTATTTTGGTGTAATGATCTGTATATGTCTATTAGATCCAGCTCCTCTAATACACTGTTCAAATATTTTGTTTCTTTAGTGATTCTCTTTTGAGATGTTCTGTCCAGAGTTGATAGTGGTGTATTAAAATCTCCCACTATAATTGTAGATGCGTCTATTCTTTCACTTAGCTTTTCCAGCATTTGCCTCACATATTTAGAAGCGCCCTTATTAGGAACATAAATATTTATGATTGTTCGTTCTTCTTGAGAGATTGTCCATTTCACTAATATGTAGTATCCTTCTTTCTCTCTCACAATTGTTTTGCATTTAAAGTCTATTTTGTCTGATATTAATATAGCTACTCCTGCCTTTTTTGGGTTATTGTTTGCTTGTAAGATTGTTTTCCAACCATTCACTTTCAGCCTCCATGAATCTCTGGGTCTAAGATGTATCTCTTGTAGACAGCATATAGATGGGTCATATTTCCTTATCCAAATCACAGTCTGAATCTTTTGATAGGTGAGTTTAATCCATTGACATTCAGTGTTATTACTTTCAAGGAATTATTTATGTTAGCCATATTTTGATTGGACTTGTGTTTGTCATATTTTGTTTGTTTGTTTGTTTCTTCTCTTTTTTTATTTTTTATTGCTCTTACACTCTCCTCCAGCTCTGCCTGTCCTGTTTTTTTCTTTCTTCCTGCAGAATTCCCTTTAGTATTTCTTGAAGGGGAAGTTTCTTGTTGGCATACTCTTTCAATTTCTGTTTATCTGTGAATATTTTGAACTCTTCATCATTTTTGAATGTTAGTTTCGCTGAGTAGAGTATTCTTGGTTGGAAATTTTTTTCTTTTAGTACCTTGACTATATCATACCACTATATCATACCATCATATCACTGCCTTCTTGCCTCCGTGGTTTCAGATGAGAGATCATCACTTAATCTTATGGAGCCTCCCTTGTATGTGATGGTTTTCTTTTCTCTTGCTGCTTTTAGAATTTTCTCATCTTCAACATTGGATAATTTGACAAGTATATGTTTTGGGGTGGGCCTGTTGGGATTTATGATGTTTGGGGTGCTTTGTGCTTCTTGATATGTACATGTGTCTCTCTCAGTAGATTTGGGAAGTTTTCAGCCATTATTTCCTCCAACACCCATTCTGTCCCCTTTCCCTTCTCTTCTTCTTCTGGGATACCTATAATATGTATGTTTCTGCCTTTTGCATTGTCATTCAGATCCCTAAGTCCTAGGTGGATTTTTTCTAACTTTTTACCGATCAATTCTACTATCTGTTTGATTTCTGATGTACTGTCTTCCACATTGCTATTTCTCTCCTCTGCCTCTTCTAATCTGCTGCTATTTGCTGCGAGTGTATTTTTGATTTCTTGAACTGTGGTGTTCATTCCCATTATATCTGTTATCTTTTTGCGTATGTCTGCAATTTCCTCTCCAATTGGTTTCTTCATATTGTGAAACTCTTCCTTTACTTCATTAAGTTTGTCCCTGATATATGTTCTGAGATCTTTAATTACTTGTCCAAAGTACTGCTTCCCTTTTTAGTTTGTTCATTGGATTCAGCCATGTTTTCCTGATTACTGGTTTGGTTTGTAGTTTTTTTTGCTGTTTGGTCATCATTGTATCTTGACGGGTTTAATCAGTTCCTTAGTTTCTTTGTCTAGTCTTAGGGCTTAATTAGCTGTTGTTCTTGTGTAAGTGTTATATCTTCTCTTTGTCACTTTGTTCTTCTTATTCTAATATCTTGTTGCTGGCTGCATTCACTTTGAAGGAAAATATTAGGGTCAGGGATAGGCAATTGTATAAAAAAGGAAAATGTGTAAAGTAGTATTGGTAATAAATGTTACTAGAGCAAGAATATGAGATCTGGGAGGATGGGTATTAGACTCATGTAAGTTGTGTAGAGTTATAGCAGTAAGTACAGTACCTATAATGAGGTAGTCGACTGAATATGGGAGGCATATAGTATGAATTAAAAAGCCAGTGTTTTCATGAGGGAGGGAAAGAGAAAAGAATGACAATAGTATCAAGAGTGGATAAAAGACAGAAAACTAAACAAAGGTATTAGAAATTCAAAGTTAGACAATTTGGGGACCAAAGAAAGGGACGTGGTATATAGGAGAGAGAGTAGATGATGAAGGATATCAAGATGTGGGGGAAAAGGGATAGTGTAGGTGGCCAAAATCAATTCACACAGAAATGAGGCAATGGAGGATGAGGAAACCCAGCAAATGTGAGGTGTTCCCTGCAGCACCTATTGTATAATTACGATAAAATAAAATAAGAAGAAAAAGAGTGAAAAGGAAAAAAAAGAGAAGAAAAAAAGGAGGGGAGGGCAAAGGGAAGGGAGGGAAACAAGCAAGACAAAGAAAAGAAGAAAGAGAAAGAAAAAAAAACCCCTAAATAAATGAAAGAAGACCTTGGGGGATACAATGGGAGAAAAGACTAGGAGATAATGCAATATTAGCAACCAGGGCAATAAAAAAGAAAAGAAAGAAAAGAAAGAAAAAAGAGAAAAAGGAAAGAGAAAACAAAAAACAAACAAACAAAAAACAAACCGCAAATGTTGAGGGCTAGGACAATCAAGGACCTCAGATGGACCTCAGGGCGTGGTGCATTCAGGGATGGGAAATCTCTGATATTGCAGACTCAAGAGGTGTGAGTCTCTATGGTGTGGGTCACCAGGGTTTAGGGGGCACAGACCTGGCAACCTCAAATCTGGTTAACAGGGAGACTGGTAGCACTGCAGTGCAACACAGCCTTCAGGGATCGCCGCGGCTGGGTTCCAGCCCTATGAGGGGGGTCACATCCGCAAACTCTGACCTCTGTGTCAGAAACCCAAAATTCCCCCTCTCACAAGAGTCTCTTCTGTCACTGTGTCACCAATTCAACTTCAGGACACCTCCCACCCTGCAAGCCTCCGAAACAGCCTGCTGGGGGCTCCTCTTTATTGCAACTGATTTAAGGACCGCTGCAGATTGGCAGCCAGGCCTAGGGTGCGGGGCTGTAGCCGGAAGCACTGATATCCGTGTCAGAAACCCAAAATTCCACCACTCACAAAAACTCCATCTCTGTCTCACCAAATCGGTTTCCAAAGACCTCCTGCCCTGCAAGACCCTGAAAAGCCCCCTCATGGCTTATAAATTACCCAGCACTGCAGAGCCTCCAGGAATCACCAGTGCCCGCGGCCCACCCCAGGGGGGAGTGTCCTGTGCACAGCCCCTATCTCTGTGGAAAAGAGCCTCAATTCTACCTTTTACACGAATCTTCTCTGTCACCATCCGACCAAATCGACGTCCAGACACCTCCTACCCTTCAAAATCCCAAAACAGCCTGGTCCTGAAGAATTTCCAACACTGCCCAGCCGCTTCTTTGCAGGAGAGACTATAAGGTGCACTCAATCAGACACCACATTGCCCTGCCTACCCCTCCAGGTTTTTTATTATCACTCTGAATTCAGTTAGTGATGTGTCGAAGTCAGTTATTTAATTTGCATTTTTAAAAATTTCTATTGTTGATTTTGCTCTTTTTGTAGGAGTAATAAAGACTGTTTTCTCTATCTGACTTATTTCTAATATTGAGAACCTGGAAGTATCCCTCATATACTTTAGCAGGTAAATAAATACATTGAGGTCTATGCATACTTTGGAACACTAGAATGCAAATCAGCATTAAAATAATGAATGCTTGGGACTCACAACAACATGGATGTATTACTGAAAAATATACTCAGTGATAGAAAGCCCAGAACCTGGGTAGGAGCAGGTGGAAGTCCCTAAGGAGCAGCTTAGGGACAAGGAAGTGAGAAGTGGCTCAAGACAACCAAGCCAATATGAATATACTATGGAATCTAGTCTCCAGAGTCATGGCAGTTTCAGCAGGCACTCAGCAACATGTAGTCCAGAGGTTAGGATTGGATCAGTGCAGGGAGAGATCAGGAAGAGCAAGGCCAAGATCAGGTGCTGGAGAAATTCATGATCATGGAGCCAAGTGGTGAGGAACAGGAGTAGATCAAAACCAGAATCACTCATCCCATAGACCAGGATGAGAGGCTGGTGCAGGGGAGCTCAGGACCACTAAGTCCAGGGACAGAACCAAGGACAAGTGCCGGAGCACCAGGAGTGTGTAGGCTAGGGGACTGTAGTAGGGGCATGTGCAGGGCATATAAAGAAGAACTTTTCAGCATCTGGGTTTTCTTTTAGGACTTCTCTATTAAATTATGAGAAGGATCAAATAAACCTGGTCATGTCTCTACTACATGGCTTAAGACAGAGGTTCAGTGAAATTTCATTAATTCATTTAACTCTGGGTAATTTCATTGATAAATAAATGCTATACTATTATGTGAAACACAATATATGGAGAAGTTCATCCATGTGAATAGATGAAACTAACCACCAACCTCATAACCAATGCACCAAAGAAGAAGACGTGGAAAAAATGTCACCAATGGAAAGTGCACTTTGACCTTCAGCACAAGTTCACAATGACAAAATTCACTCTACATTCAGTTTGCATTTTCTTGCCTGTATCTCCCCTGAAAACACCTCAAGGTATTGGCTTTTCGAAAGCCTCATGTACCAGGCCCTGAGCTTAGAATTTCCTTATCTTCAGATCTCCCAGACAGCTCCTTTTCACCTCACATTGCTGACTCACTGAGCTGTAAATAGTTTAGAGATGGATGTCTTATGAAATCAATATTTAATCTTTAATATTATTGATAGCCAGGTTGCAATATGCTGCTTTCATGTTCTGTTCATTGTATAAATTTGAAAGACATATGCAGAGATGAGTGGATCAAAGTCAGTCAATTTTCAGTTGAGAAGACTGATGGTAAGTGATGTTGACCTGCTCCAGTAGCACAGTTGTGACATGTCAGAGTCAGGAACAGGACAAGTAGTGGTTGAATAGCCATGGTGGTCAGGGGGGAGGGCATATACAGATGCTTTCTGGCTCACAGAAGTTATTATTCCACTAACGATAGTAATGAACACGTGTAACAGCTCTGACAACTTAATTAAATTTCACATTTCACACATGAAGTTACAAATGAGGAATGACAGCACCAAATTGAAGAAAGTAGTGCTAAACAACCTTTCTTCCACTGATAATTGAAAAATGAACCAGAACCACCCATTATAATCAAACTTGCCAGTGTGTGCGTGTGTGTGTGATTATGTATATATATATTCCATATATATTCTATTATGTAGGACGTATATATGAAATAGATATATATGTAAAAAGGCAAAAATACATACATATATATGAACATATATATATAATCCCTGGGAGTAGGAGCAACAAGAGCATATTCTCAGAGCCATTCTTAATCTTTGGTCACATCTGATTCATCATTCAACACATCATATGCTTGGATGTAAAGGAACCTGGTTTGCGTGAGGGGAACATGAGGGAAATGTTTGTTTCTCAGCCAGCATCCTCCTCCCATTGTGATCCTAAGACAAGGACCTCCCCTCATCCCCTTTCATTTTACACACAGATTTGCCTCCTAAATGCAAATAACCACATGGGTGATCAGAGGAAACCAGAGCAAATGCTTGCTTAAATTCAGGTTCTTCCTCAGTCTGGATACTATTTTCTGGGATTCATGGACGTCATCCACAAGAACGTGAAAACCCTGTGGTTCTTCCAGATATAAGTGTCTCTTGGTTTCAGATAAGAAGGTAATGGAGATGATGCATCTGAGCACAGGACTCACTGAGGTTCTTCATATCTTCAGGTGTCCTGTCCCAGGTGCCACTGAAGGAGTGGGGACCTGGCTTGGAGAAGTCCTCACAGACTCTGTCACTCACCTACAAGCCCTCTGGATTCTCTTTAACTGGCTATCGTATGCATTGGATCCACCAGGTACCAGGAAAGGGGCTGTAGTGTGTCAACAGTATTGAGTTTTGGAAGACCACACTATAAACCAAATCTTCAGTCTTGGCTCAGCATCACCAGGGACACCTCCAAGAATGAAGTTTAATTAAAACTAAGCAGCCTGGGAACCAAGGACACCACCCAATATTATTGTGTAAGAGACACAGTGAGGGGAAATTGTGAGCCAAGACAAAAACCTCTTCTGTAGGGCACAGGTGGCTGGAATGTCAGATAAGTTTGTGACCACCAGGGGGCAATGAGGGTCCAATACCAGGAGCTATTTCAGAATGGGTGGGGAGGTGTTTCCTCTCTTTGCTTTGCTTTCCTCTTGCTTCTCAACATTTAACCTCCAGAAAAGAGCCATGGCACCTTTTCTAAGCAGTTTTGTAATGAACCTAAGACTCAGATTCAGAACAGTTTATTTCAGTATTACTACATGTATGTTTAAACACATTAATACATATATAAAATTTTATATAAATTGTGGGAATTGGTCCTGTCATGTGAATATGCTTGGTAATATAAACAAAACATACATTTACCATCTCTGCCAAGTTACATCCCTCAACATAACTTTCTGAGAATTACTAGGCAAATTAACCCCCCACCCTCCATCATGTAGTGTCCCATGCCTTCAAATGGAAGGAGAAGGAATTGGAAAGACTACCTCTCTCTAGGAGAAGCATCCAAGTGCCTTACTTCGTCCTCTCCATCTCATGTAGCATCAAAGACAAGTTTCTTGTTCTCATATTAAGTCCCTTATAAATTATGATTATATTACATAAAATGCCATCACTGTATCATTCACACGGCTTTTCAATATATGATCGATATATAAGATAAAATGAACAGGTTCACAATGCATCATTTTTTAATCCAAATAGCATTCCTGATATATAAATGTGTATAATAAAAGCCTTACTTTTATTGATTTCATGCTGTACAAGTCAATCATTTATCATCTATTATTTTTCCCTAGCATCATCAAATGTTTTCTATAAACATAATATTTAGCTCTCTCTAATACTTTTCTGTGAAATGGATCAGGTTATCAGAAAGAATTTGTGACATTTTAGTCCTCCCCACAAATCCACAGGCTTCCAAAGGCAGAGCTGACCTGAGGGTCCTGACATGGGGGACTGACAATCAGATGCATGCTTGACCTCACTTTCCAGCATATTCTGGGAAGCAGAGCATATCTCTAAGTGTCTTTTCCCCTCTCTGCATCTCCATGTGGAAAACAGCTTTCTCATCAGTGAGACTTGCGTTAAAGAAAGAGAGTTTCTGTTTCCAGGTCTGAAGGCAAAATTATGCCAACTGAGGGGCAGGGAGAGTCTTTCAGAACATGACAATATCCTGAAGCCTACCTCGCTACTAGTCTATTGTACTCTTTGAATAGAAGATTCTAGGGGAGAGACCGTGAAATTAGCAGAATGGATAGTGTTGGGAATATTATCCAAGTGTCCCTGTACCTCCTTATGAAGCAACACTTGACCTGTCAATTACTGCCCTTCCCTTGGGTACAGTGTCCATTTTCCCAGGTACTGCAACTAAGGTGCTTTGTCTTTAGTGCCTATTTCAGAGAACTTCATTTGTGTGTTAAGGCTCTTATTCTTCAGTGAAGAGAGTGGTGTGGTTTGGACATAGGTTCTATGATGAACTCTGTCTCCTTCCACTTTCTAATGGATTTCACCAGTGACCATAGGATATTGGTTTCGTTCTCTTTTCCCATGCAGAATATTTGCTTTGTTTTGTAGTGGAACTAAAGAGGTTATTGTGGATGCATTTCTATAATAGTTTCTGTCCCTCTAACAAAACACCACTGGGGAGTAATCCATTTTTTATTTGTTTTGTTTTATCTTGTTTCGCTTTGTTCTGTGTAGCTTTTTCTTGTATTCCCCTAATTTTGAGAAAAAAATCTGCAGGAAAGTATGTTAGATTCACTCTAGCAACTTTATCACACTTAGTTCAGAATTTATTTACACTTAATAGTTTCATCTTCTTACTAAATTATCAGTGTCTGTCAAGACTGGACACAAATAGGTTTTAGTTTTATATCTCACTTTAACATCTTTGTCTTGAGATTTTAAGTTTTTTTTTTTACCTCTGTGACATGAATTTTGGGACATGTTGAGTACTTTTTGATAACTTGCAGTTTTGCAACAGAGGACTGATTTTGTTTGCTTTCTACATGCAGGTTAATTATTTGTTCTCTAGTGGAGCTGGGGAGATTGCTGTGGGTGTATTTCTACATTGGATGCTCTTCCTCTTGGGGAAAGGAGTTTTGCATATTTTGTGCTGCTTTGTGTGTGTGTGTGTGGGGGGGGCGGGATTGTTCTCCCAAATTCTGCAAGAAGAGCAGTATTGATCTGTCTCCTGGAGAATTCACTTTAGCACATTTGCAAATAGTTAAAATTTTGACCTTATCAAAATTAATAACAAATGAAATAAGGGAATAAGTATTAAGCATAAAGTACGAATGAATAGAAAGGGGATAATTTATAAATCATACACCTATTAATGGACTTGTATCTAGAATATGGTAATTATTTATATCTCAACAAAAAATGGCACAAAGAAGATGTACAATTGGTTAATAAGTAAATAAAAGAAGTGTTGCCTGATTTGATATTATGGAAGTATAAATCAAATCTGCAATAAAATACCATTTGACACTCACAAGGAAGGATAAAATAAAAATTAAGACAACAACAGGTATTTGAGAGGGTATGGAGAAATAGTAAACCTAGCACAATACTGATGGGAATGTTAAATAATCAAGAATTTTTGACAAACAGACCTTAAGGTCCTCAAATTATTTTTAAAAATTCATGTGAACCTACAGTTCTACTTCTACATATATGCCTGAAAATAATAAAAACGGGTTCAAATTTATATATTTGTGCAGAAAACTTCATATCAGCCTCATTTACAAAAGTTAAAGTTTTAGGTAATCCAAATTTCCATCAACAGTGAGTGGTTAAACAAATAGATAGACACAATGAAATATCAGGTACTTGTATAAAGGGAAGCCACAGTATCAGAAGGATGAACTTTGAAATGTTCATTTCAATTAAAAAGAACAAACAAAGAAGAAAAATCATTCCATTTAGGTGGAATGCCTAGAAAATGAAAATTCATAGGTACAAGAAGTAGATTAGAGGTGACAGATTCAGGATCAAATGGGGACAGAATTCTTATTGAATGAACACACTCTGTTTGAGGTGATGAAAATTTTGGTAATGTTTGTTGTTGATTCTAGCACAAAATTTTGAATTCAGTGAATAGCCCTTACCTGTACATGTGAAAGTGGTTAAAGTTAGAATGATGTGTTGTATAAATATTACAAAAATTATTTTGTTTTAAAATAGAAATGAAATATTGGTACTTGCTATCACAAGGATGAATGTTGAAAACAATATGCTAACTGAAAGAAGCTAGGCATGAATTGTAATACAATTTAATCCCTTTCATATCAATGCCAAGAATAAGGAAAACTACAGAGAGAAAATGTAGATTTATTGTTTATTGGGTCTAAATGGGAGGTAGAAGAATAGGAGGATGTTGTTAGAGGGTATGGATTCCTTTATGAGTTAATGAAAACATTCTGATATGGACTCTGGCATTGGTACAACATATTTTTTCATATAAAACAATAATTCAATTCTATACTTGAAGTAGATAAACTTTATGGTCTATGGTTTATGTCTTAGTAAAACTTCCTTTAAAAAATAGGAAGCTAAATTATTCCTTGAAGAAAAGGGAATGGGTGGGAGGCAGATATGATAGAGTAATGAGTGAAAACTTTTGGGAATTCAGTATTGGTGTGGTGTTGATGGTCACATAGGTGTTCACATTTGTAAAGATTTACCAAATATTGCACTTAAATATGTGATGATTATTATATGTCAGTTATAGTTCCATAATATTGATACAAATAAACAAATGTATAGATGAGTAGGATGGAGAGATAGATAAATCATGACCTGTGAAATACCAGACAGTACTTTAAATGCATCTGCATTATCTCTACATTTTTTAGGTAGACACTAAGAAAGCAGCAACATCACACATGGTGTCATTACACAAAGGGGGATGCTACAAATCTATCTAGCCATGCCCCTCTTTGTCCTGTAGTTGGTTCAGGGGAGCCACTGGGTCTAGTGGTGAGGAACACCGGCCAGACACTGGGGCTCACAATCAACAGGCATAGATTTGGGACATTAGCCAATCATTCTAACTTTATGCTTGAAATTTTACATCTGAACATATGCATAAATGAAATAAGATCTTGGTTTCAAAGTGTTTATTCCAGCACTACAAATAATATTGTCTCAAATGCTGTCATTGCCACCTAACTACACAGAGCACTCATACTGCTCTGGGGTACTTCGTTTTACCCATGATCCAACCTGAGAGCTAGCAGTATAGCAGGAGGGATTGCAAACACTTCTGCTCCCTTTGCAGATGTAAACCAGCCAGGCCCTGATCCTGCAGCTCTGGGAGACGAACCTCAGCCCAGGGTTACACAGGTGTTCCTATTTGTTGATATGGAAAGAACACAGATGGATCAACATGGCATGAGTTCTGATATGGGTTTTCTCATCACTATTTTAAAAGATCAATTTATGGAGAGCAAGAGACATTGAGAATATGAGTTGATATGAGTGAGAGAAACAAGGGATAAGCATGGTCATTTTCCTGACTAGGATGCCTGTGCCTTCAAGTGTTCCATTGGTAGAGTTTAGGTGAGAATTCATACAGCACAGGATGGCTCTGACACTCTCTTTGGAAGATTCTAGATGCCTTTCTAGTAGCTGCAACATGTACTGGGTCCTGCAGGCTCCAGGGATGGGCTCCAGTGTGTCTCAGAGTTTAGTAATTCTGCCAATTCCACACACAACACAGAACACTGAAGGGCCAATACACCATTCCCAAATGGTTAGCCGTGAACACTCTGCATCTGCAGATGGACAGTCAGAGCCAAGGATACAGCCATATATTTCCAAGGCAGACACAATGAGGGGAAGCAGTGGGAGACCAAACTCAAACCTTCCTTGCAGAGGGTCTGGAGGTTGTCAGGATAGGAACAGGGAAGAGGAATGTTAAGCTGGGTTCCTGTAAGTTCTGGGGCTTCCACTAAATGAATTTTTTTTGTCCTTGGAACCTCTGTATGTTTAAGACTATATGCTTTCCACTGACAAGTCAGAAGTAGGAAGTTTCATCATATTATGAGGACACATTCCCACACACAGACATTCTTTACGGAAGCAGAAACGGCTCTGCCAGAGGTCTCCTTGATAATATATCTGAGGCAGTTCAGGGCAGCCTGCTGTGTCTTTGCCAATCAGACTCAGGAAGAGACATCAGTGGGCTTCTCCATGCAGGACAATCTTTGTAATTCAGGCCAGAGCAAAGAGAGAGGTTATGCCAGGGTCAGTATCTTTAAACCATAAATGATTCTACAGCTAATTTTCCTCCTCACACAAAAGTATATATGTCAGACACAGCACTGCTCTGGTTGTCTCTTTTATCTACAATCCCTTTTGAATTTTTCAGTTATAGCAAGGCTATTTGGGTTTACCCAAGCCAAAATAGCACATCAAGTGAATCTTTTTTCCCTCAGTATCTGTTCCACCTTAATATGGCTTCCAAGCTTAGTCTTTGGCTCAGAGTGGCCCGCAGGTCTCCTGTCTTTCTTACGATGATAGTGATGAGCCCCAGTAAGAGTACCTGGGCTCTAAGTGCTTTATTTCCCTATATGTGGAGCGATGGGAGGGGCATCCTCATGACCAGCACACTATTTACTGCTTTTAATAATAGAAAACATGTTTTAATTGTATTCATTTTGATGAGATAGAATGACACCTGTTGTTGCAAACAACAGTAATTGATCACATTCAACCCAACTGCATTATTTCTGGGTGATGTATGTTTGATCATATTCAACTTAATTGCATTATTCCTGGAAGCTGTGCTAATTGCAGCTGCTTGCAGATGTCTTGCGCATTACAAATTGCTAAATGTAAGGTATTGACATGTGTTCCCAATTTCATTGCTTTCATTCCATATACAAAGATCATGAAACAGAGTAAGATAGTCCCTTTACACACTGTCCCCTACTTTCCCATTAGAGTAGTAGAGATATACCTAATTGCTCAGTGCAGAAGAGGCAAGGTTCCAAAATTCTTGGTGTCTTCAAAGAACATATGCCACTGACAAAAAGATTCAGGGAGTTCATCAAGTTGGGAGAACTTGAGCTTACGCTTCCCTTGAGTGCTGCATATGTCTATCTAATAAAGGGTTCAGAATTCAGAAACTCAGAAGTCTGACACATCTTAGCTCTTTCTGCCACTCATAATCCTAGGAAATAGATTTTGAAATATAATCTCCATCTTCAAAAGAACAGTTTCTCTTTCTTTTGTACTGCAAGTTTATTTAGAAACAAGTACTAACATTTGGCTCCTTCTATCCTAAGAGCTACTGAAATTTTAGAGTGAACTCAGCAAAACAGTGATTTTTCAATAAACACAATGTATGAATTTGAGAATGTCAATGTTTGCCTAAAAGCACATTTATGTCAGCAATCATCTTTGTTACCTTCTTTCTTGCTGAAACAAGAAAAAGTCATTTCAACACTGGCAGAGAGGTGAGGATTTCTCTTTTGAAAAGAATGTATCTTTGATTCTATTTATTTCATTTAAGGGTTTACAAATAAGTTAATGTAAAGTAGATAGATAAACTAATTTAAAATGCTGTCTTAATGCACATTTAACTAAATATTCTGGGGGAATCTCCTGTGTGTTTCATGCCCCAGCTCCCATTGTAGGGTGAGGACAAGAATATTCAACCTGCAGGGAAGGGAGGAGGGGGCGGGGCAAGGTGAGATGAGCAGGAGCTACTATCAGGATACAGGCCTTCCTACACTAGGGGCAGCCCATGGCCCTTTTTTCTTTCTAGGATACCATTCGTTTTGGAACAACTTTTCAATTCATCTTTGATGTATTGGCAGATGCCCAGACATGAGGTTGTGAGACCTTCCTTCTTAACCTGCACCTTCAGAATGTTTCTGGAGAGTCACATCCCTGTTCTTTCCCTCTTTCCTGAGTATGCATCACTGTGCTCCCATCCCCAATGTTCTTCTGCCTTGCACTCCTCATTATGGCAACTTCTGCTTTGGCTCCTGGAACCATAAAGGTCTTGTGGAAACCCTGAATCTGGTCACCTACTACTCCCCCACAGGCATTTTGTCCTTTCTACTGCCCCTGGAAGCACACCTTGGTCTATTCTTGGTCATCTTCCCCTTTCCCCAGAGTCAGCAAGCTATTCCAACAGTCCCTTTGCCTTCATGTTGAGACCTGCTTCATAAATGGGCTTCATATATTTAGCTGCTCCTCTGACTCCATCTGCCCCAGCTTGCTGGACACCTGCACCTGATGCCTCACAGTGACCCTGACCTACCCTAACTTCCAGCCTCCTTCATTCCTGTCAGATTTTGGATGGATTGGGGACTTGCCACTTATGCAAACCTTTCAAAACATTGTTGAAAGTTAGTGCATTTTAATATGTCAATGTCCAAAAATATTCCCTCAAGGTTTTCACTCAAAAGACATTTGAAGATGATTCAGAAAATGGAAGGACAACCTCAGCTCCCACAGAGCAAGATGGTAGAAGAGTCTGAGTCTGTGCTTCAGTTCCCTGCCACAGTTGCTGCTGTAGGTGAAGGATGTCGAAGGATGCTCCATTGCTACTCCAGAGTCCCCTTCTTGTGCTGCAGTCTCCCTGGGGACAGAGGACCTCCCAGTGGCTCCAAGGGAAAACAACATTTTGTTAAAGACTGGGAGACATCTCCATCATGGAAACATAGAAGTGGGCTGTAGAGTAATACTGCAATGTATCACAAAGTTCCTTAAACTTTGGGGCCACAGAAGAGTTGTTTATTTATGTGAATCAGTCCTATGTCCCTTCCCAAGACAAGAAAGTTGGAATGTTCTGTGATGTTTTGGCAGTGATGGTAATCTGTTCTTACATTATGGCCAATTTCAAGAATGGGGAAGATCTTAAAAAATAAAAAAAAATAACTAAAATCTTAAAAATATCTTCATAAAGGAAACAGCAGCTGTGATATATTTTTATGCTTTGGCAAGATATTTAAAGATATGTTTACTCAGCATGTGATTATTATGATTACAGTTTATGTATAAGGAAACATCCATAGGCAGAGTGAACTCACAAAAATATAACTTGAATTAATACATAAGTAATTATAAAAGATAGAGTATTTTTCTCCAAGTATCCATGAGCCAGATCTGCCTCCATGATACTGAAAAAGAAACTGTATAAAGTGTCTTTCCCTGGATCACAAAATGCTTGAAAATGTTTACCTGAGGAATTAGCCAAGCACTGAATTTTAACTGCAAAATTTCATTTATCAAAGCATTTTTTGTCTTATTCACAGAAGTTAAATATATTAGGGGTGTAGGGTATGCCTTTTATTTTATTTTTATTAAATTATATAGTTTTCGAAGATATATAGTTGACAAAAAATGTGGCATTAAAAAATAAAAGAAGGTCCCACACCACACCCTGCTATTCGTCCCACAACAACAACCTCTTTCATCATTGTGGCACATTCGTTGCTTTTGTGAATACATTTTGGAGCACTGCAGCATCATATGGACTATAGTTTACATTGTGGTTTACATTCTCCCCCAGCACATTCAGTGGGTTATGGCAGCATATAGAATGTCCAGCATCTGTCCCTGGAATATCACTTAGGACAGCTCTAAGTCCCCAAAATACCCCCACATCTCATCTCTTCTTCCCTCTCCCGCCCTAAGCAAACACTGGGGCTACTTTCTCCAGATCAATGCTACAATTTCTTCCATTACTAGTCACCATAGTTCTACCAGTAAGTTCACTATAATCCATATTTAATTCCTCCATCCTGTGGACCATGGGTTGGTGATGACCACTCCACCTCTATATTGAGAGGGGGCATATATCCTACATGGTTGATGGATGTGATTCTCCTGCTTGGAGTTGTAGGTACTCTCAGTTCACTGGTTTGGTGGTTGACCATTTTCACCTCACTTTTAGGCTATCTGTGCAAGTCCAACAAACTGGAGAGTAGGAGCTACAACTCTGCTGAGGCTCAGGGCACAGGTGGCACATGACAGTCCAGAGATTCAAGTCTCTTGAGTATATACGAACCGCAGCAGCAGCCACAGGTTCAGTAAAAGTGACAGAAGAGACGTGTAGAAAGGTCACATCTGATTCCAACACCATCACTTTCAGGAACACGAATTCCAAGCAGGGCTCACTGAGAAGGCACTGAACTCTGGAGCCAATGCCATGATCAGAGAACCTGCGTCTCCATAGCCCTGAGAACACCAGTACCTGGGTTGTATCTACTTTGGTTGTCTCTGGAATCCTGAGTCAAGCATAAGTATGAACCCTCTGATGATCTCCTAAATCTTTTTTGAAGACTCTTAACCATGTAAAATTATTTGTCTTTACCATTTCCCCCTTTTATCCAAGGTCTTTTTCTAGTTGCATCACCAGCTTATGATTGGTAGTAATCACTCAGCATCAGAAAGGCTCATTCCCGAGAGTCTTGTCCCACAAGGTGGGGGGCGGGGAGGGGAAGAGGTAGTGTGTGTACATACTGAGTTCGGCTTAGAGAGTGGCCACATTTGAGCAACATGGAGGTTCTCTGGAGGGGACTCTCAGGCACTCTGCAGCTCTAGACCTAGTACAAATTTCAGGTACACAGACTCATAAGCATAGTCATCAGTTTCAAGGGTATGCCTTTTAAAATATTTATTTCTATAGTTACTCATATCTTATTGTAAAACATTTACCCCTGGTTGTATTTCTTAAATTGACCAGAAGAGGGAAACCTAGCTGGCAGAAAAGTAAGCAGTTTGGTCTAACTTTGGCAGGTGACAATGGTGTAAAAACTGTTCTTACTAATTTCTTGCAAGCATCAAGCCAGGAAAGCAATCATTTCTACAAGCTGGAAGACAGAGTTAGACAACATGCATAGTTTAAAATGAATTATTTCATTGGGAAACAAGGAATTTTACAAATTTTAGAAAATTGCATAGAGTGTCTTTTCATTCCTATCATTTATTGTTTCCTGATTCCCAGAGGTATAACTGCAGTGTTTAATTCTTATTTATGAAATTTCAGGTAGCTGATGGGTATTCTTGGCAATATCATTGTCTTTTTCATCTGTATTTTCCAACTAGAAAGCCTTCAAAGAGACACTGAAAAAATGCTTTAGGTATTATGTGTATTTCTTGCAATGACTAAAATCTTACCATTTTATTATGCTGTTTAGATAGGTAATTGCTTGAAGTTAGACTTTATTACCATTCATTCCATATTCTTCATAATGCATCATTTTTATTTAAAAAAAAGCATTCAAAATTATTTGCAGACTACTCGTGAACAGAAAATGAGATAATATGTACTTGTTGTAAGGTTCAAATTTTGTGGGTATTTCACAGACTTACACACAAAAGCATATGTTGTGGAACTTACATTACACATATGTGTAAAAAAATGTGTTCCCACTACTGTGACTCTCAATTGAACAAATTCCCATATCATGCATCTCCTCAGTATATACAAATTGTTCACCCCTCAAGTTCTTATTTGGCTCAAACTTATTTGGAGAGGAGTTAAAGTGATTTCATATTGGACAAGGTGATCTAAGGCATCATGAGAAATCTTCTGAGAGCTGCAACCTCAAGGATATGAGCCAGTACCTTCAGGATGACCACCAGTGCTGCCTGGCTCACTGTGTCCTTGTTGATGAGTAGTAGGAGGCATAAGGCTGGCACCTCCATGGAGCCTCAGGGATGGCTTCCTCCATGGCTATGTCCCCCCCACTACAGGACTCCAGGAATGGAGACAAAGGTAATGGTTATGCTACATCACAGCACCGGGTTGACGGGGTGTTGTGTGTGCTGTGGAGGGACTTCATCTTCACCAGGGATCTTCTTCTTGTCTCCATCAGACCTTCATCAGCACACTCAGCAGAGATCTCTGTTCTGTCCCAGGAAGTTCTCACAGTTGTAGCAGGTGTCCATTTGAGAGCAGAGCATGAGGTTTTACTGACTAGGATATAAGTCAACAGGTAGCCTTAGAACCTGAACCAGAAGCTGTGGGAGAATATGGAGGAGGACTGAAGGGAGAGAAGGATCTCTGGTCTGTGTGATGTGCAGCATTGTTGGGAGGAATATGATTGTTGACTTAAGTTTCCAAGACTTTCAGGCAGCCCCTCCCTGATAATCCATTAATGGCTAATCCTCAAAACGGGGGCCTGGTCTGGGAATGCAGAGGGAGCTCAAAGTTTCAGACCCAGCTGCTCATCCCGTTTAGCTCTTGGTTAATTTCTCTGTGAAAGGAAGGGAAACCGGTTGGGATTCCCATTCATAGGGCAGCTTTCATTGGCCCTGACACACAGCTGTTTGGAGTCTCAACCTCCAGTTTCCTGAAACCAGCAATATAGGAGGAACTGAATAAGTGAGCTATCATATGAGCCTTATGTGTGTTACAAGGAGAGAAGTCTGGACAACAATTACAGTTCTTCAGGGTGAAGTGGAGAGAGAAAGCACAGCACTGTTTCTAGGACTGGAAGGTCTTTCCATGCTCTCAACCTCAGAAATTCTTACTGACTGTCCCTGAAAGCTCTGGATGAAATTACTACAGGGCCAGGAGAGAGCCTCAGAAGCAGGGAGGGAGTTCAAGTGCCCTGTGGGGAAAGGGCATGCAAATGGGGTGTCTCCCTCTGGTCCTGAAAACCAGCCCAAGACAAGACCCTGCAGCTC
Organism: Dasypus novemcinctus; assembly: GCF_030445035.2. Taxonomy (NCBI): domain Eukaryota; kingdom Metazoa; phylum Chordata; class Mammalia; order Cingulata; family Dasypodidae; genus Dasypus; species Dasypus novemcinctus. The sequence continues at coordinate 54,362,586 of NC_080691.1, read as the reverse complement.
TGAGAGAGGAGCCACCCCCCTTGTGTCTGAACACTCACTCTTCTGTGCCCAGGACTGAGAAGAGGAGACACCATGAAGTGTGTTCTCTTCTGTGCTTTCCTTTTGTCAATGTTTCAAGGTAATATAACTAGAAACTTGTTTAGTGCAGTGTAAATATGTGGGTATGCATTTGAATTTGTGTGTGTGTATGTGTGTGACTATGTATGACTCAACTTCTAATGTTTGTCTGCAGGTATCCTGTGTGAAGTTCAGCTGGTGGAGGCTGGGGGTGACTTGCGACAGCCAGGAGGGTCTCTGCGCCTCTCCTGTTCAGCCTCAGGATTCAACTTTGCTAACTATTACATGTATTGGGTCCGCCAGGTTCCAGAAAAGGGGCTGGAGTGGCTCTCATACATTAGTGGTAATGGCGGTAGCACAAAATACGCAGACTCTGTGAAGGGCCGATTCACCACCTCCAGGGACAACAACAAGAACCAGCTGTATCTGCAAATGAACGGCCTTAAAACTGAGGACACGGCCCTTTATTACTGTGCGTTAGACACAGTGAGGGGAAGGCAAGGCTAACCCACACAAAAACCTCTTCTGTGGGGAGGCCCTGAGGGATGCTCAGGAGTCACTGAGCACAGGGAGCAGCTGTAGGACCAGGTGCCGGGAGGTGGTTAAGGACTGGTCTACTGACAGGGTCTAGGGCTTCCTCTCCAGCTAACTGCTTACACAGTGATCATGTCTAAATTGATGTCCCTGTGTCCATCATTAATCTAGTACATTAGAATAGTTTTGATGCAATAGGAGGAAGCACAATCACATGCAAAACAGTGAACTCTCCCTTTTGAAAGCAGCAATGACTGCCAATGTTTGCCTGGTTCAGAGTTCTTAGTAACTCATGGTAACCTGGTGATTCTTTCACAATGAGACTGAAAGCACAATCTGTAATAATATTCCCCATTAGCTAAATCTCTGTGCTTCATGTGAGAACCAAGGGAAAGGCAGTACCAGGGTCTAGATTGTATTGGATTTCAACTTGTACTACACTCACAGCAAAGTGCTCATATCATTCTCAAAATTCATCTCATTGTCTATTTGTCTAGTGATCTATTTTATTTTCCATGATTCTTACTTTTCACCATTCCCTTTTTCTTTATATTCACTGTCAATGAATAACGTGCTTCCTGTGGCCTAATTCCCAAGGTTCAGTCATATTATATTGTACTTCTGTGACAATGACCAATCTGAAATCTGAGGACAAGACCTCATTGTGAGAGTGAAGTGAGTTGAAGTCAGTGTGAGCTCAGACACAAACCTCTCCTGTAGGACAGAAGAAGGGTCTGGGCTTTATGGTAAACTCAGAACCAGGGATCCCTCAGTGCCCAACTCAGGAACCAGGAGCAGGTGGTCTAGGTTTGCTCTTAGAATCTGGTGTTTCCTGTCACTCTCCAGAAAAATCTTGCCTCACAAATCTGCTTTTGTTCTTCCTTGACAATTCCCTAAACTCCCTCATCTTTGAATGGTTAATGTACAATGAGAAATCAAAGCATTTTAAAAATAATTCTGTTTTTTTTATTTTTAAAGGACCTATAATTACATAAATGTTACATCAAAATATATCAGATTTCCATCTACCACACCCCATTCCCTCCCACAATGTCTGCCATTAACATCTATCATTAGTTGGGTACATTCATTACAATACATGAACACATATTGAAGCATTGCTACTAATCATGGACTATAATTTACATTATAGTTTACAATTTGCATCCCACAATTTTATAGGTTTTGACAAAATGTATAATGCTTGGCATCCATCATTGTATTATCATGCAGAATGTCAACTCTTTTTTTAACCATTCAAAGTTAACACTGCTGTTATATTAATCTATCATTATTGCTAACAGGGAAAGCAAGTGTCCTTAATCCAAACTCCAGTGCATGCAAGACTCTTTTATTTTCTCCACTGAATCAGTTTTTCCTCAATAATTGACTTATATCTCCAGAGTATTCAATGTCTGATATTAATATGGGGGTGTCTTTTCTATTTATCTGTCCTGCATGGAGTTGAAACACAATGTTAATGGCCTCCATCCTGCACTTCTCTTTGGAACCCGTAGTTGTGTGTCTCAGTGAGTTCTCCACCACCCATTCCTTGCCAACATCAGGAAGGGACCATCCTCAGTGACTCTTTATTTTTTTTCTTTATTTTTTTAATGTTACATTCAAGAAATACGAGGTCCCCATTTGCCCCCACCCCCCTCACCTCACACCTCCTCCCATAACAACAACCTCCTCCATCACCATGAGACATTCATTGCATTTGGTGAATACATCTCTGAGCACCGCTGCACCTCATGGTCAATGGTCCACATCATTGCCCACGCTCTCCCATAGTCCACCTAGTGGGCCATGGGAGGACATACAATGTCCTGTAACTGTTCCTGGAGTACCACCCAGGACAACTCCAAGTCCCGAAAATGCCCCCACATCACATCTCTCCCTCCCACTCCCTACCCCCAAGCCACCATGGCCACTTTCTCCACACCAATGCCACATTTTCTTCAAATACTAATCACAATAATTCATGAATAGAATATCAGTAAGTCCACTCTAATCCATACTCTATTCCTCCATCCTGTGGACCTTGGAATGGTTGTGTCCCCTCCACATCTATATCAAGAGGGGGCTTAGATTCCACATGGATGCTGGATGCAATTCTCCTGCTTTTGGTTGTAGGCACTCTTGGCTCCCTGGTGTGGTGGTTGACCTTCTTCACCTCCATGCTACCTGAGTGGGGTAAGTTCAATAAACCAGAGCGTAGAGGTTGCAAGTCTGTTGAGGCTCAGGGCTTGGCTATCACATGGTCAGTCCAGAGATTCAGGACCCTTAAGTATATATTAAACCCCAGCACCAACTACAGATCTGGTAAAAGTAACAGGAGAGGGTTGTGGGCAAAGATCACATCTGAGTCCAACCTCATCACACTCAGGAACACAAACTCCAAGGTAGGGCCAACTGATATGGCACTGAACTCCATCTGCCATGACCATAGAACCTGTGGGTCTCTGTAGCCCTCAGAAAAACCAATATCTTGGGTTGTATCTACTTTATCTGTCTCTGGGACTCTGCTCAGGCATGCATAAGGGCAACCCCTCTGATAACCTCCTAGCTCTTTTTGGAGACTCATAACCATATAAACTCATTTGTCCTTTCCATTTCCCCCTTTATTCAGGTCAAAAAGCATATTTAACTCCTGATATTATATGTTGATTGAGATATTCTGCTGGTCCTAGTTGACCCTTTTATTCAAGGTCATTTTCTAGTTCCATCATCTGCTGGTACTTGGTAGTAACCCCTCGGCACCAGGGAGGTTCATCCCCAGGAGTCATGTTCCATGCTGGGGGAAGGCAACACATTTACATGCTGAGTTTGGCTTTGAGACTGGCTACACTTGAGCAACACAGAGGCTCTCAGGAGCTAACTCTTAGGTACCCTGCAGCTCTAGGCCTTGTTCTTATTTCAGGTGCACAGTCTTACAGGCATAGCCATTAGTATCAAGGACTCATTGATGGAACTTCCTTCTTTTATGGTCTTTGCCTCAGTGACTCTTTAATGGTACTCATTCTGCCTTCTAGGAGGCATTGACACGTTTTCGTATACCTCCTCTGCATTGGTGAACCATTGACCTCTCTTCATCCTCACTGCTGCTAACCCAGTTCTGCCCTTGAACCCCAATCTGCAGAATACCCATCCATCTGCAAACCCCATGCCCTCCTGCACCTTTTCTAAGGTGCAGCAGATGTGCCTGGTCTGACCCATCTGTCCCTCCTCCACATACAGCAGAGAGGATCTGTGCTGATCCTGGTGCTCCTGTGCACACAGTAAGGGGCTCCCAGTGCTGACAATGGAGATCAAACCCGAAGGTTCTTCCCCACCCTGAAAAAAACCCCCAGCAAGTCACAGGTGTGAATGATCCTAGGCATCTTAGATTAATGCTGGTCAATATTGCTGTGAATTTCTGCAACATCGAGTTTGCTGAAACTAATGATTTCTATATTTTTTACTGAAATAACATGCATCACCATTCTGTATGTAAAATAAACTCATTAACCCAAAGCTCATATCAATATCACAAAAAAAGAAATTTAATTCCTGCATGTAAATACTTAGAAACTTAAATATTTGCCTTATTATTTATGACATTTATGAATGTCACCCAGAGTAAAATGTATAGCATTGGCATAAATAAGAAAATAAATGAACAGGAAGCCACAAAATGATTACCATTTTGCAATCATAATTATATTGAGGATGAAAAGCATTTATATGCAGTTACTCATAAGAATGAATATAGGGAAGCAGACTTGGCCCAGTGGATAGGACGTCCGTCTACCACATGGGAGGTCCACGGTTCAAACCCTGGGCCTCCTTGACCCATGTGGAGCTGGCCCATGTGCAGTGCTGATGTGTGCAAGGAGTGCCCTGCCATGCAGGGGTGCCCCCCACATAGGAGAGACCCACGCGCAAGGAGTGTGCCACGTAAGGAGAGCCACACAGCGTGAAAGAAAGTGCAGCCTGCCCAAGAATGGTGCCGCACACATGGAGAGCTGACACAACAATATGATGCAACAAAAAAAAGGAACACAGATTCCCATGCTGCTGACAACAAGAGAAGTGGACAAAAAAGAAGAACATGCAGCAAATGGACACAGAGAACAGACAACTGGGGGGGGGAGGGGAGAGAAATAAATAAAATCTTTAAGAAAATTTAAAAAAATAACGTATATAAATATATTTGATTATTTGGATTTGTATAAACAGGCATGCATATTAAAGAAAATAATTTTTAACCAGTACCACATACTAGAAATACAAGTAAATTCAAACGAATAAAATATTCAGAATAATATTCACAGAATGTGTGTGTCATGCATGTTAGTATTACATAGCTTTTCATATGAGAATATGTGTCTTTGGGGGTCACGTGTGTGTTGGTATGTGGTTTTGATATGTGAATATACAGTATAAACATATGACAACACAAAATCTAAAAATTGAGAAGCTAAAAATAATAGGAATTTCATTTAGATATTTTAAATGAATGATAATGTAATGCCTAAGGTCGATCAAGTGTACTATCTAAATAAAGTAACTGTATTTGGTTTTTTTTTCCTTCTCATCAAATGTATTCTCACAACACATACATTCAACAAAAGGACTTGTATTCAGAATAGGCATTATTTAAAAACCAACAAATCAATAGGAAAAAGAATTTAACAGAAAATGGGCAGAAACTTAAAGAGGTAATTCATGAGATGATCCCCAAAAACTAATAAGCAAATGAAAAATGCACAGGCTTGTTAAGCATCACTGAAAAGAAAACGAAAACCACATTGAGTTACCACCATATGCCCACAAGAGTGAATTAATTGGAAAAGACTGACAGTTGTAAATACTGGTCAGTATATGGAGCAACTGGAACTTTAAAAAAGTGTTTGAGAGTATTTGGCAAAGCTGAACCTGGGGTGAACTCAAATTTATGTACTAGAAATATTTGGAGAAGTATTATTAATAATAGCTCCCAAACTGAAAATGAACCAAAATCCATTGGATAAGGAAACTGTGCTTATTCATACAACGGAATTCCATTCAGACATGAGAATGAATCATGTACAAATACATGCAACAAAAATCTTACAAACACGACGCTGAGCAAAAAGAAACCAGATACAAAAGATACATATGGTTTATATTACATTCATATAGTGTCCCAAGCAGACAAGACTAGTCAAAGCTATTGCATAGTGGTTATCCTTGGGGAGGTAATAACTGGAAGGGAGTATGACAGGGGTTTGTGAGATCTGGTAATATTTTTTCTTGATCTGAGTTCTGATTATGTGTTCCATTTGTGAACATTCATTGATTTCTTTGCATTATACTTCCATGAAGTTTCTGAACCAAATTCCTGAAATGTCAGTGGTCAGCTATGGATGTGGTGTCATCCTTCTCTGATGCCAATGGACTGAATCACAGGTAGTTTGGTACCCTGGATCTGGCCTCTACTCTGAAGACCTAGAGTCCACTTTAATGACTTGTTAATGATAACCCAAACATACAAAGCCCGAGGCAGACAACAAAATGTCAGTTCATTAGCAAGGCAAAATTATAGAAAGTTTAATGACTAGAATATTCACATTGGCATTTTTTGCCTGGTTACTGACTTACACAAGAAACTAAATCTTTATCAGAATGGTACTTGAATACCTATCGAAATCATAATGGCAATAAGCCATTTCAGGCTGAAGAGGAAATCCCTAGATGAGCTTAAGGGATTGGAAATACAAGACATGGGCTGGCTGACATACATTTTCTGCTTTTCTACTGCACTCACGTTTGCACCCTAGCTGGAAGCCAATTGTACTATGTACACCTCTGCTTTGATCCTCTATGATCAGTACTGCCATTTGAATTCAGACAGCAACCATGTATTTTTATTGTCAAATTAACAATAGGGGAAGAAAATTCATTGTAGTGACAATCTATCTTTCAGAGTTATTAAATGATTAATTAACATAAGTCCAAGTCTCTAATCAGTGTCTTATTTTCCAGAAGGAAATTTTATTTGGGAACTAATCTGAACCAGAATTGCTTGGTAGCATCGTGCCATCCATTAATACTGGCTGACTATACCATTGTAGGTAATGACAGCTCTCCCTAGGATGCAAAAGGAAGAACAGCTAGTTTCTCTCCCTGAACACTGAGACCACATAGCTCCCTTCTTTTAGTATGGTCTGGGCCCAAAGAATTCAATTTCAGTTTTCTTATCCAGTCATGACCCCAGGTCTTTTCTCCCAATCTTAGTCTGTGTCATTTCCACAAATGGCTGAAGTTGATCTTCATTTTTAATTTCTTCCTTGGAGGATAAACAGAATAGAAATTCTGGGAATGGCCTACTATCATTTCCACTAAATGACTGGAATACTGAGGTAGTAAGAGGCATTCTTCCTGGCCCAACAAAAGTAAATGTATTTGATTTTAAAAGTCTCAGGGAGAACAAAATGTCACTGTATTGTTAATGAAATAACAGTACAAGTTCACTAAAGACATAATGCATTCAAGCCTCCTATTTGTAAAGGAAATGCTAACTAAATACTGCATCTCACATTGCATGTAAGATAAATCAAATAAATTATAAATGTACCACCCTTTCCAGAGTGTAGTCTTAGGAATTTGACTCAGATGGCTGATATAAACACATACATTTCCACTTAATTAGGAAAGTATATATTGTTTTTTTGTTTGTTTTCTTTGTCTTCTTTTTTAAAAAATGTTACATTCAAAACATTTGAGGTTCCCATATACACCCCACCTCCCTCACCCCACTCCTACCACATCAGCAACCTCTTTCATCATTGTGGAACATTCATCGCATTTGGTGAATACATTTTGGAGCACTGCTGTACCATATGGATAATGGTTTACATTGTAGTTTACATTCTCCCCCAGTCCACACAGTGGGCCATGGCAGGACATACAATGTCCAGCATCTTTCCCTGCAGTACCACCTAGGACAACTCCAAGTCCTTAAAATGCTCCCACTTCATATCTCTTCTTCCCTCTTCCTACCCTCAGCAGCTACTCTGGCCACTTTCTCAACAACAATGCTACAATTTCTTCCATTACTCATCACAATAGTTCTATATTAGAATAGCAGTTAGTCCACTCTAGTTCAGGCATTGCTTCTCCATCATATGGACCATGGGATGGTCATGTCCACTCCACATCTATATTGAGAGGGGGCTTAGATTCCAATTGGATGATGGATGCAATTCTCCTGCTTGCAGTTGTAGGCACTCTTGGCTCCCTGGTGTAGTGGTTGACCTTCTTCACCTCCCTGTTAGCTGACCAGGGAAACCACAATAAACCAGAGGGTAGGAGTTGCAACTGTGCTGAAGCTCAGGACCTGGCCGTCACATGGATAGTCCAGAGATTCAGGTCTCCTAAGTATACATCACCTTAGCACCAACCACAGATCCGGTAAAAGTAACTGATGAGACATGTGTAAAAAGTTCACATTTGAGTCCAACTCCATCATACTCAGGAACACAACTCCAAAGTAGGGCCAACTGACATAGTACTGAACTCTAGAGCCATCTCTCATGGCCATAGAACCTGTTGTTCTCTGTAGCCCTCTGTAGAACCAGTACCTGGGCTTGTAACTACTTTGCCTGTCTCTGGGACCCTGCTGAGGCTTGTGTAAGTTTGACCCCTCTGATGACCTCCTGACTCTTTTTTGGAGATCTGTAGCCATATAAAATCATTTGTCCTTTCCATTTCCCCCTTTTATTCAAGGTTAAAAAGCAGTTTTTAACAACTGATATTACATGTGGCCTGAGATATTCTGCTGGTCTGAGTTGACCCTTTTATTCACGGTCTTTTTCTAGTTACATCATCAGCTGGTGCTTGGTAGTAATCCCTCAGTGCCAGGGAGGTTCATCCCCAGAGTCAGGTCCCATTCTAGCATGAAGGTAATGCATTTACGTGCTGAGTTTGGCTTAGAGAGTGGCCAGATAGAAGTTGGGTGTATGCTGTGTATTGAAGGTCAGACCACGAGATGCTGAGAAGGAATATTTATTAACTGCTGGTCAATCTCAGTGGACTCCTGTCCTAATAAAACCTGAGCCCCAAATAGGATTTTTGGTCCCTTTTATACAGAGGATGTAGGAATGGGGAGTCCAATGGTGCTTATATGGAAAAGAAATTTTCTATTATTTTCTTAGAGTTTCAAGTTTTTTATCTGAGTAACAATTAGGTATTGCATTAACACAAATCCCCCACATTCCAGGTAAGTTTGAATTAACATTTATCCTCCAGGTAAGCTTGAATTATCACAAATAGTTTGCATCCTCATTAATATAAAAGCCTATAGAGCTTATATCTCTCAATTGGCTTTCTGGGAACTAGGCATACTTGGATATAGAATAAGGTTGAATTTATGCACAGGCATATTAGTTCCCCCTTTTTATGCCAGCGTAAGGTTATTAAGTTTCAGCATCACTATTGTCAGAGTCTCTCTGGACTGACTGGTGTAAATATAGAACCATGAGTTGGGCAGCTGTCTGCATTTTTACTATACCATTTATTAGGGTGCATACCCTATTTATGATGAAAGGGAGGAGGCAAGGAAATATGGTGCATCCTTCTATGAGGAAGGCAATTATTCTCACTAGAAGCATGAAATTGTTTTCTCTTGATTGTTAGTTTTCATAGGAATTACTTAAATGCAAACCATACCAGGTCTGGACTAGAACATGAGCAATTTTTACTATTTTGCTTGTAATTTCATCAATAACTTCTCCAGTGCTGTGCAGTTCAAGGCAGCAATTATAGAGATTGAACTTTCTGCAAACTCCCCCTTCAGCTGCCAGGAGATAGTCTACAACAATACAGTTTTGATAGATACCTTTTCTGAATTTAGTCTGCTGTTGGGCTAGCATGTTGAAAGCATGGGCAGTTTCACTAGTTATTAATTCCAATGTGGCTTGTAAGTGGACAATTTGGTTTAGCATACGGATAGGGGTTTGATAATCCCACATGCCATCCTCTGGCCAAGTTGCTGGTCCATAGTACTGGATTTTATGCTCAGGGGACCATTCGTCACCTCCTTAGGTAATGACAGCACTTTTTTCTCTTATGTTCTGATATAATGCTTGGCTTAGCTTTTTCCTTCTGCTAATGGAATGAGGAAGACGGAGTGGTATTGTAACTGGGATTAAAATAGAATTCAACTCTAGCTATGTGTAAACCAATCAACTTCTGGAGTGTGACTGGAGCATAGCCTGTTGTTCCATCCTCAGCCTATGGATGTGCATGGACCACTCAACTTCCCTGGTGTGACTGGAGCAGGGCTCAGTGTTGCTTCCTCAATCTTTGGCCATGCATGGACCAGTCAACTTCCAGGGTGTAACTGGAGCAGGACTTCGTGGTTTGTTCTTTCACAAGATGAGTTTATTTTGAGTTGTGGGTATCTGGAATACAGGTCCAGGACTCTGGGGCAGCTCAGTTGACCTGGCTATGGTGTATCCATTAGGTGATTTCAGATACTTTAACTGCACTGGGGGTGGATAACATGACAAGATAAGGTCCTGTTCATCGAGAGGTTAGTGGAGCTGATTTCCATTCTTTCACCCAGATCGCAGTTCCCAGCTTGTGTGGGTTTATGGAGCTGCTTAAGATTGTGGGGGACCTTTCTTGAACCCAGTGAGGCAGATTTTGGATTGTTTTTTCCTAAGCTGATCACTTGTTGAGCTATTGACAAGTTTCCTCTTTCTCTGAGATCCCCTTCTATATTTCAGATTAAAGTGTGGCCTCCCAAAAAGGATTTCCTAAGGGGTTAGGCTGAGCTTTCAACCTGAGCTGGCTCGAACTTGGAGGATGGCTCTAAGGAGTAACTTGCATCCATATTAGCCCAGTTTCTTGGCAAATCTTGGCAGTATAAATGTTTATTGTACAGTTCATTCTCTCTACTGTTCCTGAGCTTTGAGGACTGTAAGTGGTGTGCAGTTTCCATTGGATGCACAGTGCTTTGGCAATCTTTTGAGTGATTTCAGAGATGAAGGCAGCTCATTGTTGGAGTCAATTGAGAGGGATGGCCAATATTGAGGAATGATTTCCCTGAGGAAAACTTTGGCTACTTCTTCAACTTTTTTGGTCCTAGTGGGGAAGACTTCCACTCACCTGGAAAAGGTGCAAATGAGGGCTAGGAGGTATTTGTAGCTTACAGATTGTGGCATTTCAGTGAAATCAATTACGAGATCTTCATGAGGCATATTGCTGATTCTTTGGACTCCTGGGGCTCTCATGGGTCCCTGGGAGGGTTTATTCTTTGAATATGCCTGCACTGCTGGCATATGGCATGAGTGATAGTGGCTGGACTTGGGATGTAGAAAAATCTTTCTAACACTTCTTTAAGATGGCTTTTTCCCAAGTGTGTGTTTTCAAGGTAGTCCTGAACTATGGTTGTGGTTAATATTTGAGGCACGACTATTCTGCGATCGGGCAATGTCCACTACCCCTTTGCTCCTTGTGTCCCATTCTCAGAGAGTATCCACTCTCTCTTGGGTTGAGTATATGGTTCTTGGTGTTTTAGAGGCTGCAGAATCAGAGCAGACCATGTATACTGGAGTTTCTGATAATTAAGAGCTTGATGAACGAGGGCCGTGGCCAGGTTTTCAGATAGGGATCTTTCCTGTGCCACTCTTTTTGTTTCAGCATCTGCACTCCAATTTCTTTGAGTGATGGGGCTATGGCTTGTCTGGTGTCATTTACAGTGCATCACAGTCACTTTGATGGGCTCCAAAATTGCTTCTAGTAGCTCCAGAATCTGTGTGCCATATTTAATGCACTTTCTTCCTGAGTTAATGAGTCCTTTCTGTTTGTATAAGGTTCCATGTACATACAGGGTAAGGAAGGCATATTTGGAGTCTGTGTAGATGTTAACCTTGGCCCCAGATGCAAGTTGTTGGACTTGGGTAATAGCTGCAGCCACATTGGCCATGAACAAAAAGAGAGGGGGAGATGAGGTGAGGCAGGCTGAAGTCTGGCTGGCAAGCATAGCCACGCCCAGTGGGGGATATGCGCAGCCCACCACTCGGGTGTAGGGCGGCTGGAACGGGTGAACTGCCCTCAGCCATGGAACGGGCACAATGCCCTCAGCCCCGCCCAGGCAACCGACACCAGCTTGCTGATAGCCAGCAGAAGCTGCCTATGCTCACATCCCCCCTCCCGCACTGTCAAGCCGCAGCACAAGCCGCACCATAAAAGGCAAGGAACTAAGTCCCTACCAATCACTCCCAGCCCCGTTCCCCTTTCCCGCCGGTGCCGCCCCTTCACCAACCTAGAATCTGCCTCTTCCCCCCACCAACTGCTCGCCACCACCAATCCAATCCCCCTTTGGCCACAGCCAATCAGTCCCCTGCTCACTCCCCCATAACCCTATATAAACACATGTACTTCCCTTAATAAATTAGACCTGCGTGCTCACCTCATCTCCGTGGTGGTTTCTCCGCCGTGCGCCCTCCACGCCTGCGAGCCCCCGCAGGAGCCTAGGCCTCTCCTGCCCCGTCATCCACCGGACAGGACATACCGACCGCAACTGGCGCCCCACATGGGGCACTGCCCACCGTGAACGGGTAAGGCCCTACTTCGCCTTGCTCCATAACTTGCTGGCCCCTCCCTGCCCATGAACCCTGCTCTTCTTTCCCTTTTCCCCATCTTTCTCCTTCTCCCGATCATCCTCCTTGCTGTCCTCGCCATATTACACCACTACTGCCCCTCACTTTCGCGCTTGACCGCTCCGACCACCGTCTTTCTCTGCCTCCTTACCTCCCTTCTCATTGCCTTTGTCGTCGCCATTTTCCTTTACCGCTGAGTAGGGTGCCTCCTGCTCGCCGCCCTGTCCGAGACCCCCGGTAGCTGCCGCTACCTGATCGCCGTGCTTGCTAGGTAGGGCCCCAACACTTCCGGCTCCCTAGGCCTAAAATGGGCGGTAGGCTGTCATCTCGCCAAGCGCCCCAAGTCTGTGCCCTTGCCGGACTCTTAGGCACCCACAAGTGCAAAGTTTCAGTTCGCTGACTAAAAGTTTATTGGGACCTTCTCCTTCCTTTTAACCCTTGGCTTACGACTTGCCACCTTTGGGACCCCGGTACTTATGAACGCCTTATCGATCGGGTCACCAATGCCATGGAGCACGAAGGGAAGCGTTTCCCCCCCGGCCTTGTGCCTACGCTGATTACCATCTGCTCTTGCCTCCAGGGCTCTCGCCCCCCCACGTTGCAGGTTCTGTCCTCTCAGTTGCACGATAAGGAGGGAAAGGCATCTCCCTCTTGCCCCGGGTCTGGCTCCGACTCGGACCAGGACTCCAACGCGGAGTCTCTTGTCGAGCAGCTTAACAACGTGCTCGACCTAGACCCACCCAAGCAAACCAACCTTAAGCCCCGCCAAGATGGCGAACTTCCTCCTTCTTCCCCGCCAGAAAGGAGGAAGTCGTTTGAGGAGGAACCAGACCCGCCCCATAGGGCGGTGACCTCCCTCTTCCTGCCCCTCCCTGTCGAGGGTGGAAGAGCAGGCTGGCCCTCTGAGGCTACCAACGTGCATGCGTCAGGTCGGCCATTTTATGAGCCCAAGCAGCCATTTTGTGACGCCTTCGGTGCGCGTGCACCTGGTCGGCCATCTTGTGAGTCTGAGCGGCCATTTTGTGCCCCGGCTGGCCTGCGCCCGCATCCGCTTGGGCGCCCCCCCCCCGCAGACCCCTGGGCTGGTCCTCCGCCCAATCCCTGGGCACCAATGACGGCCCTCCCTCAGTGCCCCGCTACCATGAGCACCAGTCCTTTCACTCCCGCCCCAGCACAGGTGCCCCCGCCGGCCGGTGGCGCTCCCCCGAGCACCCTACCCCCTCCCATCTCCTGCTTCCCCATGAATGTCACTCCCTCCCTGCAGCGCCCACTCCCCTGGTATCCCCACGACCCGGAGGACATTAGACACCTTAGAAAGGCAGTCAAGGAAGACGGGTTGGGGAGCCCATATGCCATGCAGATGTTGGAAGAGATTTCCACAAACCTCTGCATCCCTTATGACTGGACCTCCTTGGCTCGGGGTATCCTCACCCCCGGCCAGTTTATAGATTGGAGAGCCCACTTTCATGCTGAGGCAGAAAAACAAATTGCAACCAACGCCGCAACTGGCATACAGATCCCAGCAGACGCCTTCACCGGCTCTGGCCAATTCGGCAACCATGTAGCCTACCAGCGCGCCCCGGCCGGCTTCTGGCTTCAGCTGCACGATATTGCCCTCCGAGCATTTCGCTCATGTTCCGCTATTAAAGCTGACAATTTCACCAAGCTCACACAAGGCAAGGACGAGGACTTCTCCGCCTTCGTCTCCCACGTCCTCCAAGCCTGTGAGCGCAAAGTTGCAGACCCTCAAGCCCAGACAGCCCTTGCCCGAGAGCTCATCTTGCAAGGTGCCAACCCCATCTGTAAGCAGGCCATTGTTCCCGTCAGAGAGAAGGCAATTCATGACTGGGTTCTAGCCTGCAGTGGCCTAGATATGCATACTACCGCGCTCACACAGGCCTTTTTGGCCGCCATGGCGCTGAATGCAGGCTGCTTTAAATGCGGCAATACTGGGCACTTTGCCAGAGAGTGGCCTGAGGCGCCCAGGCTGCCTGCTCCCACGGCCACTCCCCCCCCCACCCCCCGCCACTTCCACCCACTTCCACCTCAGCGGCCATCCCGCCGGGGGCCTCCCACACCCTGCCCCCGTTGTGGCAAGGGTTATCATTGGGCCCGAGACTGCCGCTCTAACAGCACGCCGCAGCCTTTAAACTCCACCAGGGGCAGGCCTCAGCCCCGCGCCCAAGAGGCACGCCCCCAGCTGATGCCCGGCCCCAAACCCTAATGTGGACCGTGCCCGTCTCCCTCGAGAAGCCCCTCCGAAGCTTTAAAATTAACAACCGCTGGTACCAAGGCACGCTCGATTCCGGGGCTGAGGTATCCTGTTTCCCTGCCCACTATGCCACCCAATGGGCAGTCCAAGACGGGCCTTCGGTGGTCGGGGCCACTGGAACGTCCCCCTCTCTCCAAACCTCTCTCCCTATAGAATGGGAAGATTCCGAGGGATGCCGCGGTACCCTTAAACCGCTATTCCTGACCACCATTGACCAAATACTAAGGGGCCAAGATGTCCTAGAGGCCTGCGGAGCTGTCATCACCACGCAGCCCCCCCAATAACTTGCGCCACTGCTTGTTTAACACCTCCTGCACCCACTCCTCTGCAATGGGATACTGAGGAGCCTATCTGGGTGGAGCAGTGGCCTTTACCTTCCCATAAACTTGCCGCCCTCAGAGCGCTCGTAAGTGAGCAACTCAAGGCTGGTCACATTGAACCTTCCACAAGTCCGTACAACTCGCCAGTTTTTGTTATTCAGAAAAAATCCAGGGGCAAGTACCGGCTCCTCCACGACCTCCGCAAAATTAACAAGCATATCTTGCCTATGGGGTCGCCCCAACCTGGCCTCCCACACCCCGTAGCCATTCCGTGCCATTTCCACGTGGCCACCATTGACATTAAGGACTGCTTTTTCTCTATCCCACTCCATCCGCAGGACTGCCAGCACTTCGCCTTCACAGTACCCCTCCCTAACCACTCAGGTGCCTCTGATAGATACCAGTGGAGGGTACTCCCTCAAGGCATGCGCAACAGCCCTGCCATTTGTCAGCGCTATGTTGATTGCACTGTCGTGCCACTACGGCCTTGGGCGCACATTATTCACTATATGGATGATATCCTCGTAGCTTGCGAGGAGGCAGAGAAGCTCCAAATAGTTCTCGGCATGCTGCGAACTAACCTTGCTGACATAGGTCTTACCATCCAGCCCAAAAAGGTCCGGGTTGAACCGCCATTCACATTTCTGGGCTTCCAAATTGACAGGTACGTCACACCAGCAGTTCCGCAGCTCGCTGTCCCAGAGCGCCTCTCCCTCACTGAACTGCAACAACTCTGTGGTAATATTAATTGGGTTCGCTCCGCTCTGCCTATCACCACAGCCCAGCTCCAGCCACTCTTTGCCCTTTTGCAATCAGACTCGGGCCCAGCCTCCGCCCTAACACGGCATATTAGGCTCACCCCAGAGGCCAGGGCCGCAATTCAGGCCGTTAACAAGGCATTAGACAAGTGCTGCCTGCACAGGTTCGACCCCAGCCTGCCTTTGCTGGCTTTGATCCTGCCCACTCGAGGTACACCCACTGGAGTCCTCTGGCAGACTGGCCCGCTGCTCTGGCTCCATCCAGCCAAGAGCAGGCTGCGTAAGATCTGCCCTGCTGTCAGGTTATGGATCAGCTTAGCCTCAGACTTAATCACCCTAGCTATCCATACCTTTGAGGTCAAATCTGCCACCATCATCTGGCCGCTAGACGCCAAGCAAACCGACCTCCTCATACGAGACAATGAGGACATGCAGGTCCTACTAGAAGGGTTCTCGGGTAACTTTGACAATCACTACCCCAGCCATAAGTTACTTCAAGGAATCACCAAGCTCCCCTTTCAGAGCCCCTTCCACCCCTTCCCTACTTCCAAACCTATCCCGTTTGTCACCACTGTGTTCACAGACGCTTCCACTACCAAATTCGCCATGGTTGTTTACCAACCTGCCGTGTTAGAGCCCAAGGTTTTCACCCACATCAACCCGCATTCTGTGCAGGTGGGAGAATTACTGGCTGTATGCCTTGCCCTGCATACCTTCCAGGCTCAGCCAGTCAACATCTTCACTGACAGTCTATATACCCTCCAAGTCTGTCGGGTCCTAGCACTCTCCACCTTCTTCCCGGGCTCTACGCCCATCGACGAAGCCCTTGCCAGCCTGCAACGTCTCCTTGAACACCACCAGGCTCCCTGGTACATTGCACATATCAGGAGTCACTCTGGCCTGCCCAGCCCCCTCACTTCGGGGAACGAGACAGCCGATCGGGCAGTTTCCATATCCACTGCCCAGCCCACTGGAGATACAGTCAACCAGGCCAAAACGCTGCACGCCAGGTTTTACTTCTCGGCAACCTCACTTCGTCACCTATTGGGCCTGCCCATTGAAACCTGCAAACACTTGGTGTGCAGCTGTAAAACCTGCGCCCCCTTTCTGCCCCTTGGGCCGCTACAGCCACAAGGGGTTAATCCCTGCGGGCTCAAGCCCAATTCGAGATGGCAATTGGATGTCACACATGTCCCATCCTTCGGGCGCCTCAAATATATGCATGTAGCCATTGACACCTTCTCTGGCATGTGTTACGCGGTACCCCTTGCGGGAGACTGCCAAGCATTGTATCAAGGCATTACGCCAGGCTATTCTCTTCATGGGAGTTCCATGCGACCTAAAAACTGACAACGGGCCAGCCTATCGCAGCACCTCCTTTACCGCCTTCCTACGACTTTACAATATTACTCATCACTTTGGGATCCCCTATAACCCACAAGGACAGGCTATAGTTGAGAGCATTCACCGCCGGCTTAAAATACAAATTCAAAAAGAGAAAGAAATGCTTCCCCAAGCGCAACCAAGTGACCTAGTCACTGCATCCTTAATATTCCTCAATATACTCACCTTTGACAAAGAGGGACTATCCGCCCTCCATAGGCACTGGGGGCCCTCCTACCGGGCCACACAAGCCCCCTTTGTTTATTGGAAAGACCCAGAAAGCAATACTTGGAGGGGGCCCTGCCCCCTCCTCACCCAAGGGAGAGGGTTTGCTTGTGTTTTCCCAGATGATGCCCCCCAACCCATCTGGATCCCGGGACGCAACATCCGCCCTGCACCCGCAGACCCAGCGCCTGACAAGGAGGGAACACCGACGACTGAGGCACCTAACCCACCAGATGACGCGCGTCGTTCTGGACGACCCAATTCCTCCAACAGAAGAACAACTGCTCCTCTATCTCTATCGCCGAGTCCGAGCACAAACTCCCCTCCTGCCTAACCAGCCCATCAACCTTGTAGCCCTACTAATCCTCCTTCTCTCCACAGCCACCGCCCTGCCCACTTCATGACCCATGTGGGCTGCAGTCCGTCACCCTCCTGGCTTTCTTTTCCTCACCCCCGAAAGCCCTACCTACCCCAAGATTTATCATACTAACTGTTCTCTGCAGCTACCGTGCAACCCAAAGGAAGCGCTCCAATCTGTTACATTCAACGTTTCACTTACCCCCGCTCCAGATGCTCTCCTATTCACCTTTTTCCCCTAACACCACAGGGTCTAATACAACTACCAGTAGCACCGGAAATCTGGTCCCCGACCTCTATCAAAATGCCCTTATATTCACCCCCTCCACCAGGGGAGACCTTTTCCTGACCGCAACTGGCGCCGACAACACCTCAGGCACCTTTCTGCTTAAATTGGCTAGTTTATTCTCCCCGTCTTCCCTCATCACATATGGGTCTATTGGACTCCTTTGTATTCTTCTTTTCCTCGTCTTCTATGGTGTGCACCGCATTCTGCTGTCTCTCTGAGATACCCAAAATCAGCAGAAACTAATAGCTGCAGTCACATTGGCCATAAACAAAAAGAGAGGGGGAGATGAGGTGAGGCAGGCTGAAGTCTGGCTGGCAAGCATAGCCACGCCCAGTGGGGGATATGCGCAGCCCACCACTCGGGTGTAGGGCGGCTGGAACGGGTGAACTGCCCTCAGCCATGGAACGGGCACAATGCCCTCAGCCCCGCCCAGGCAACCGACACCGGCTTGCTGATAGCCAGCAGAAGCTGCCTATGCTCACATCCCCCCTCCCGCACTGTCAAGCCGCAGCACAAGCCGCACCATAAAAGGCAAGGAACTAAGTCCCTACCAATCACTCCCAGCCCCGTTCCCCTTTCCCGCCGGTGCCGCCCCTTCACCAACCTAGAATCTGCCTCTTCCCCCCACCAACTCCTAGCCACCGCCAATCCATCCCCCTTTGGCCACAGCCAATTAGACCTGCGTGCTCACCTCATCTCCGTGGTGGTTTCTCCGCCGCGCGCCCTCCACGCCTGCAAGCCCCCGCAGGAGCCTAGGCCTCTCCTGCCCCGTCGTCCACTGGACAGGACGTACCGACCGCACTCGGGTGAGGACAATGAGTTAGTTTCTTTGTGCTGACGTGTTATTGGGGAGGTGGTAGAGTACCACAGTGGTTTTGGAGGTTACAAAGCATATCCCACTCACAATTAACTGACCTGAACAAAGCTACTCCCATCCATGATTAACTCCATGTTGGGATTTGGTAGTCCTGGTATTGTAGGTCCTGCCAGCTGGAATACACTTCTTGCAGTGTTTCCAGGCATTTGTGGGTTAGAATCCCTGACTCAAAGGGTAGCATAGTAGCAGCATTCAGGGTTATTTACAAGTTCCAGTCAGACAGATGGATTTTCACATAATAGGGTTTCATATTTAACCAGGCAGCTGTTAGTAAGCCAAGGTGTTCCTATCGCTTCTAAGACTATGAATACTGCATGCAGAACTGAAACAATTATAGGCTGCCCAAGAGTTAATTTTATGGCTTCTAGTGTTAGCATTGCTGCAGCTGCTATAGCTTGCAGACATGATGGCCATCCCTGGGTTACAGTGTCCAGTTGTTTGGATACATAGGCCATAGTTCTTTGCCAGGATCCCAGGTATTGTGTGATACTCCTACTGCAGTGCCTTGGCAATTGTGAATATATAGGTAGAATGGGTTACTGGATCTGGACACCTGAGGCTCTGTGCTTCCATCAGAACCTGCTTGAGAGCAATGAAAGTGTCTTTCTGTGGGGTTTCCAAGAGCAGGGGATCATGATGTTCCCCCTTTGTGGCTTCATATAAAGGGCACGGGAGGAACCCAAAATTGGAGATCGAAATGTGGAAGAATCCAGTCGCTCTGAGGAATTCTCACAGCTTCCAGTGGACTCATGGAGCCTACAAGCTGCTTGCTTTCTTTCAAGTCCCAATTCACGGAGCCTCTGTGCTATTTTATAACCTAGGTATTTGACCTGAGGTAGGCAGACTTGGGCTTTTTCCTTGGACACCAGATACCCCTTTTATCGCAGATGTTTTAAGAGAGCATGGGTTCTGCTAGCACAATCTTGGTAGACGGGACTTCTGAGGATGAGCTCATCTACATACTGGAGGAGAAAACAATTATGGCTTTCTGGTTTAAAGGATTTGAGATCACTGGCCAGGGTTTGTCCAAAAAGAGCGGGCATATTTTTGAATCTCTGAGGGAGCAGTGTCCAGGGTAGCTGTTGCTTTTCACTGGAGCTCAGATCATCCCATGAAAAGGCAAAAAACACTTAATTATGGATGCTATCCAAATGCAGAAGAAGGCATCTTTAATATTCAGGCATGAAAAATAGACTGTCAAAGAGGGTATCAATCTGAAGAGTGTAAGGGTTGGGGACTGCTGTTTGTAGGGTTATTATCGCTGAGTTTATGGCTTCCAAATCCTGGGCCTGGCAGTAATCCCCATCACCCTTTTTAACTGTGAAGATTGAGATATTCCATGGAGACTGGCATGGCTTTTGTATGCCTTCATTTAGCAATTTCTGAATATGTAGCTGGATTTTTCCCCCTGTGCTTCATGAGGAACAGGATATTGCTTTATGCTCACTGGGCTGGCTATTGGGTTTATTTCAACAATAATTGGAGGAATGTCATGTGCCATCCCCATTAGGTTGTCCTCTGCCCATATTTTGGGTACATCTTCAAAGGGAGACAGTGTGGCTGTAGATTGGCTGGCTTTGCTGTGGCAAAACAGTTCCCATTTGTCCTCCAGAGAGAGTTAGTGCAATTTTTGATGGGTTTAGTGGTCCTAGTGTTAATATGGTTTGCCTCTAGGTGTTAAAGATAATTTGAGCCTGTAGTTTAGACAGCAGATCCTGATCCAGGAGGGGTACTGTGCATTCAGAGAGGTGCAGGAACTCATGAGTGGCTTCTTTATCTCCAATGTTACAGGTTCTAGCTTGGAGAAATGACTGCTGGGTGCTTTTACTGGTTGTGCCTATGATAGTGACTTGTCTTTTTGAAAATAGCCCAACTGGATTGGTTCTTACAGAGGGTTGAGCTCCAGTGTTGACCATCATATGTATGGTGCAGTCCCCAATTTGGACTTCAACCATAGGCTTCTTGGGGCTGAGTGAATAGGAGCCTGGTCTGTCCTAATAATCTCAATCAGAGTCCTCTATTCCTGCAAGTCCAATGAGCTGATTTGCAGGTTTTCCTTCTGAATTTTTGCAAATCCAGATTTTGTGATGCTCTGCTTGCTCTCCTGGCTAATGCTTTGGCCATTTTCTTAGGGACCACGGGGCCAAATTTTCTGTTGGGACACTCCTGCTTCCAGTGTCCCTCCTCCTTTTAGAATGCACTGATTGTACCCTAAGAATGGGTCCCCCTCCAGGGGGCATTATCTTCCCAGTTTATTTTCCTTGACAGAGGATTGCTTCTTTTGACTATTGGTGTTGTGAGGAGGTCCTTTTTCTTTTTCTTTTTCTGGTTTTCCTCTCTCCTGGTTTCTATATTGCAGTTGACGTAAAACATAGTGGCTACACTCATGAGCTGGGAAATATTCATACCAGTGAACCCATCTAACTTCTGTAGCTTTCTTTGGATGTCAGCCTGTGATTGGGTAACGAAGGTGCAGTGACCATTGCTTGGCTTTTGGGAATGTCTGGGTTAAAGGGTGTGTATACACAAAATGCCTCACACAGTCTCTCATACAATTGAGCCAGACTTTAATTGAGAGTTTGTAAGACTTGGGAGGTTTTTGCCATGTTACTGCTTTTCTGCTCCCACCTCTGAATCCTTCAACTAAGGCCCTATGGAAAGTTTCTAGTCAGTTAAGCCCAGTCATATCATTGGGATCCCATTGTTGTCCTCATCTGGGAACAGTGTGTGGGCATATTGGTCACTGTCCACGGTTCCCACAGGTGGGTGCTCTTTAAGCCAGGATAGAGTCCCGTGTATGAATCTCATTCTCTCCTCGAAATTGAGTAAGGTCATGAAGAGTTGTTTACAATCAGCCCAGGTGGGTTTGTGGGTCTGTATAATAGACTGGAAGAGGTCCGTCAGGGCTTGAGGCTTCTCTGAGTATAGTGGGGTGTGACTTTTCTAGTTAAAGAGGTAGTAGTGAAGGGCTGGTATACAAATCTTCAGTTTCCTCCTTATGTCTGGCCATCTGCATCATAATAAACTGGAGCTTGGGCTTCTCAGAGAGGTATGTGTAAGGCAGCCCTTCTCCCTGCTCCACCTGTCTCCAGGCTCCCTGTGGTCTGAGTTGTCTTTCAGGGACTCCTTCCTGATGATCTGCACTACACTGCCAGGGTCAAGCAGCTGTGGGGGTGGCTGGGACCTATTTCCCAGTGCAGATGGCAGCAAAGACATCTACAGTGGTGTGCTTCCATGGGACTGCACTTCCCACAGGGATGGCAGTGAAGACAGCTGCAGGGAGGGTGTGGATGCACTTCTGAGGGGGAATGGCAATGGGGGAGCACTGCTCAGGGAAACTGGTTAATTCCCACTCCTCAGAAATGGCACAGTAAGAGCAATCACATAGGTTGGTAGGAGATCATTTTCATCTGGCCCTTCTAGAATAGGTAAAACAGCACCAGATTTTGGGCTCACTTTTTCTGGACACTTTGCATGGCACTTGTTTGGCCTGGATCCTGGTACAGCACTTCTCTATCAGGCTAATCCTGTCTTCTTTAGTCATACACTTCCCTAACTAGGGTGGACTTTGACTCACAGCATCCTGTCAGGTATCGACATAGGGGAACTCGTCAGGGTGCCGTGGTTTTCCATTTACTATGTTGTGGACTTTACGGATTATCTGGGCATCAAATGTGCCCTCCTGGGACCAGTCCATGCCAAAACTCAGCCATTCTAATTCACAAAGCATTCTAAGCTTTCCTGACTGGAACATTTTTTTTTTCTCTTTATTTTTTTAATGTTACATTAAAAAAATATGAGGTTCCCATATACTCCCCCCTCACTCCACTCCTCCACCCATAACAACAACCTCCTCCATCATCATGAAGCATTCATTGCATTTGGTGAATACATCTCTGAGCATTGCTGCAACTGACTGGAACTTAATGCCATATATATCTCCATGGAATGCTCAGGGAATGTTTTTCAGCATACAACATAATGGGGTCCTATTTTGTATTTCCATCTTTCCACACTGTGTCAATGCTGCAGAACACTTACTCAGCCTTTTACTTTTTCCATTTCTTGCTGTGTCCCTCATGGGAGCTTACAATACCTTTTAGCCTTAGCAGGTTGATATAAGTCCCAGACATAGAAGAAAGTCCCTTTGCCAGGAGGACCTCCAGACAGCCCTTGACCAGATGAAGTCACCACGGAACTGCAGATCAGGACTCGCACTTACCCTGCACATGTTTTTCTCTGCATCTCACTCAGTCTCCACAATCACCTGTACACAATCAACTGCCTCTTGGACCTAGAGAAGATGACTTCCTCCAAAGACCTCAGGAGTACTGAGGTCTTCTTGGGGAGTTGATCAGGTGCCCCTCCTTGTGTTTCAGAATTAGGATTTTCCTGTCCTATGCCCCCAGGGGGTCTTACCCATCTGGCATGCAAAGCTCCTTGCTTCATTCTCAGGGTCTCTTTGAACCCTCTGGTGCCTTCGGTTTCTCCAGAAGGTCTCTGGCATGGTCCACAACCTCTTTCTGGACTAAGGGAGTCCAGGGGCTCCCAGGGCTGAAGTTCACCCAGGCTCTCCCAGGATTCTTGGAGATGTCCAGGAGGAGGAAACAACTGTTGTTGCCTCTGGCCTTCTCACAATATCCCAGATGAGCCCCCAGACGTGTTGTAGCAGAAAAAAGTAGGTTGTACGTAGTATTGAAGGCCAAGACATGAGAAGCGGAGAAGGAGGATTTATTAACAGCTGGCCAGGCTCAGTGGACTCCTGTCCTAGTAAAAAACTGAGCCCTGAATAGGACTTTTGGGTTCCTTTTATACAGAGGATGTGGGACTGGGGAGTCAAATATTGCTAATATGCAAAAGGCCTTTTTCTGTTATTTTCTTAGAGTTTCAAGTGTTTTATCTGAGTACCAGACAGATTTTGCATTAACACATATCCCCCACATTCCAAGTAAGCTTGAATTAACACATATCCTCCAGGTAAGCTTGAATTAGCACATACCCCCACATTCTAGGTAAACTTGAATTAATGCATATAATTTGCATCTTCTCTGAATATCCAAAGCCTATAGAGCTTATACCTCTCAAATGGCTTTCTAGGAACTCAGCATACTTGGATACAGGATAAGTTTGAATTTATGCACAGGCCATATTAAGATAGTTAAAATTATAATTATGAATACAATATTACCAATCTCATCAATCTATTACATTTCTTCTTATTATATTTATAGTTGTGCTTAGTGTGTATATTTTTAAACACTTTTTAATTTGGAATAGTTTTGGATTTACAGAAGCAAAGAAAGAAGTTATTGAGAGTTCCTTTTAATTTTCTATGATGGTACACTTATATAACACTGATACCTTTACCACAAAGAAATTAATAATGGGACAGTTTATTTAATTAACTGCAGACTATTCTGGACTTTCACCCATTTATAATAAATTTATCTTTTTATTCCAAGTCTAATCCAGGACAACATGCTGAATCTTGAATTCACCCCCTTTAGTCTATTCTGGTGAGTGAAAGTTCATGTCTTCTGTTGTATTTCAGAGGAATGTTCTATAGATGGGAATGTGTCAAGAGTTTGATAGTGCTATATCAGTGCATCCATATATGTGCTTAATTTCTTCCATCTTTTCTGTCAGTCACAGTGACTATGGTGACGAAGTCTGCAACTGTATTTGTGACTTGTGTCTTGTTCTTTTTTTTCCATCAGCTAGGATTTTTGTGTCTTTTGCAGAAATTACAAATTATCAGTATGCATTTTTCCTCTTTATTAGTAATAATCTTGCTCTTTTTGAAGTCTACATGTCTGAAACTCATACTGTAATTTCATTGCATATATTTATCCATTGCTCAATGTAAAAAATTCTATGTGTTTTTATTTCAAGTAACTTTCTTGTGGGCAGTTATACTGTGTTGTGATTATTTTATCAAATATAACCATTATTGTTTTAACTGGTGTATTAGGATCATTCACATTTGTAGCCTTTGTTTTATAGGTTGATTAATATCTAACATGGTATTTTTATGTGTGGTGGGTAACATTGGGAAGGAGGGATTGTGAGAAGAAAGCTTCAGTGATAGATTTCTGCACTACCTTGGTGTTTATCATTCAGTTTTACAAAAATTGAAACATTTATTGATTTATATATATTAACTAAGTGCAGCTTCTCATGTGACATTATATCTAAATTAATCTGTTAAATAGAGCAATTGATATATTAATATTTTTGGGAAGAATAGAGAGACAGATGAAGAATAAAATGGCAGAGATTACTTACAATCCATTTGCATTAACCCTGGCTCTCACTATATTCTTTAGTACTGGAATGCACCAAAAGTGCACAGTGTTCTCATTAGAGGAAGGGTGATCATGAAAACTCACTTGGCATGACTATCTTCATCCTGCACTTGGATGAACAGTGGGGTCCAGTGTGGAGCAACACAGGCACAGAAATGGGTTCTGTCATGAGGTATGACCTCATGTTAACATTATACACATTTCTAGGCTTCCATTTGTAGTTTTACTTCTGTAAGTGGAGGTAATATTGGCACCTACTGCACATGTTTTGTGAGTATATGTATACATGAAAAAAGAGGAGCAGTGCTATGTGTTTAGCCAAGCTCACTCCAGTTAATAAGAAATCGCATTTTCCCAAAGGCTATTATTCCCCAAGAGCATCATATTTGTGGTGAGCACTGCCTACTCTGAAAATATCCCATTCTAGAGTTGCTATATAATGGTGGGACAAGAAAATATAGGTACCTTCTTCTTGTGGTAACAGCTGCCTCACCATGACCTAGCAGGTCTCAGAGAGAAGCCCCAGGCCCTGGATGCTCAAGTCATCCCCATTGATTATTAGGCTTGAGCTGAGACCATTAACCAGGGAGTTTAGGCTTAGATGGGTTTTCTTTTTGCCATTTCATAAGGTTATTCATGGATAACACACCATGTTGTATATGCTAAAAATATGAGAGAGGAAAAGAATGGTATTTGGCAGTTTTCCAGACCAGAATATCTTTGGGTAGGTAGGTGTCCAATATGAGAGGTAGAAGCTCTTGAGTCTGGGTGAAACTTGGCACAACCTGGGGAGTCTCTGGGACTCTCACCTGTAGCCACTAGGTTCACCTGCAGCAGTTGTGACATGAAAAGGGTCAGCCAGGACACAGAGGAGGGGCTGTAGTGGGTCTCATGCCTTGGCAGTAGCTGTGGTTCTACAAAGCTCACAGACTATGTGAAGGGTTGATTTGCCATCTCTGGGGACGATGCACAGAATACACTGTATTTTCAAATAGACAGTCTGAGAGCCAAGGACATGGCTGTTTATTACTGTTCAAGATATGTATTAAGGGGAAGTCAGTGTGAGACATCAAGGAAACCTCCCATGTCTGAAAGACCTGGCTATTCCGCTGAGTCTGTCAGGGCACACTGAGCCAGCTGCCAAACAGGTACCTATAGGAGACTCTTTTCCTGTCAGGGTGTGGGTCTTTCTCTCCATCGAATAATTACCGCCAGAAAACACCATTAGCCTTTGGATTTTGTACATACCTCTGATGTCTCTGAATTAGAAGTTATTCATTGTAAATAGAGGAAGCAATCTCACATCATTAAGAAGGAGAATGACATTTTTGAGGCAGAAAAAAAGACAGAGTTCTGCCAGAGACTGAGGGAGCTATCAGTCTGTGATGCAAGTGTGACCCTGGATGAAGGAGAGAGGAAAGTTGAGTCGCATTTTCCTCACCTGCTGGACAGTCCACAGATGGTACAGCTAGGCCCTTGGGACATCATGGAGCCAAAGTTGGCAGTCAGTGACTCCAGTGCCTCTTAGAAATGGCCTGTCTTAGCATTCCCCAATAGTTAGCCATTGCCTGTGGGAAGCGCACAGATTGCTAGTCTTTTGCACTGTCTTACTTTGCCTGGCTGACACAATACATACCACAAAGGGTATTAAATCACCAACAAGTGTTTTTGCAAAGTTACAAAAGGCATTAGAGAGGCAACTCTTTTCTTTTATGAGTCTGTAGAGTCGTGCTGCTTACTTGCTACAACCCTTGGAGCTCCATGGCTGGTACCTCTGCCTCCTGTCACATTGAGATCCCAATCCTCTTGTGTTTGTAATTCACATTTTATCTGGCTTCCTGCTGCTATTGTTCCCTGCAGCTTTCTCTGCCTTCTGGCTTCTGGGCTCATCTATTTATATTGCCTCTAATGATAAACACTAAGACCCACCCTGATTCAATTTGGCCACCCCATAACAAAAATATCATATTCCAAATTTACTTTTAAAAATGTGTTTTCTTCTAAAAGAATGTCGATTTAAGTTAAGAATATGTATTGAAGAGCTTTATCATTTAGTGAAACTGCATAGACAATCTGCTGGATTTGAGATTGCGGACTCTAGGTCATTGGGCAGTATGTTCAGTGGAGTTGGAAACATGACAGACTTTTTATGTAAGAAAATATGGTTAATTTGAATCTCCTTCATGAAGTAAAGAAGCAAACATGTGGGCCATAAATAATTGCAGATGCCAAATTTACTTCCATTGCATCTATCCATATTTCTTTCGTATGTCCTGTAGCCCAGACATGAATTTCTCTTTAGAAATTGTGAAAAAAAAGAGCAGGAACACTTGTTACTATTTTCTTTTTCTCTCCCGCTACAAAAAATATTTGAAAAGAATACGTTTAGGCTTTTCCCTGTAAATATTCTCTTTGCTCTGACTGCTCAACTGACTAGATGTTCCCCCCATTTCTCTCTCATCACATTTCCATTTTCTCAGAGTTTAGGAGAGAAACAGTGCTCACTGGGATGTGAAGACCAATGATTGCAGGGAGAAAAATGACTGGGAATTTCTGCCAATAGTTGGCATCTGAAGAATAGACTTCAGCTCCCCTGGCGGCATGGGCATGGTGGGGATCTGAGGAGAGACTTCAGCCCACCCCTGCAGATGTAGTAATGAATTTATACAGTTCATCTATAGGCAAGAAAATGCTTAGTCAGTGGGGGAGGGCTGGAGACTGGGCTTGAGTAAGACCCAAGGGACAACAGGGAACTGTAGAGGTGATGTTTTTCCCTTGTATGGTAAGGGGGTGGTGGGCTAGGGGTAGTGAATTCTAAGGATGTGGGAGGGTTTGGTGGTGTCATGACACCTTAGTCTTTTCTTATGAGGAAATGAGCTGTATCTGAGCATATGGACTCTGTTTGGGGGCTGTTCTATGTCACTGTTTCTTATAAATATGTTTTTATTTATTTTTAAAAGATGCATACATCATGCAAAATGTTACATTAAAAATACAGGAGGTCAGGCACTGGTTGCCATTATAAATTTTGTGATCTGTTAATCATTATAAACCTTGTAAGGGAGAAACCACTAACATTCCTAACTCCCTCTCACTCTCTCTCTCTCTCTCTATATATATATATATATGATATAGATATCGATATAGATGATATAGATATAGATAGATATAGATATAGATAGATATAGATAAAGATATGATATATATGGTAAAGGACCTAAGTAATGGTGTAAGGTGCTGGGCTAGATGGAAGTGTTAGGGGATTGGGGGCATCAACATCATCTATTTACTTCCTGCTCTCAAAGTATGGTGAGAGTTTCCTTTCCATTCTGCTTGTGTGTTCTGATTCCTGATTCTGAAAAGGCTGGACTAGGCATTCATGCAGCAGGACGATGCTCTTCACATATTTTTGAGTTGTTGATTGTATAATTTGACATATCAATTGAAAGGAGCTGTAAGAGACAAGGACTAAAGAAAAGAAGCAGCAATAATATCAGTAGTGGTATTATGATGGGTAAAATGATTGATTTCAGGGATGAGAAGAAATAAGAAAAGAAATGAGGATAGCCATGATCGAGTTAGTTTTAAGACCTTGTTGGACATTAATGGAAAGGGGATACTGAGGAATGTTTGTGAAAGAAGAGGGTTTAAGATTATTAGGACAGGTGGGTGGTACTACATGACTGAAGGGGAACTATTGTTCCACACATGGGTACATACTTCTGTCTTCAATACTGGAAGGATGTCAGAAGGAAATGGGGAAGGTATGGGTGTGGTGGACAAAAGGAGAAGGAAGTTGGTTTGTGAGGATGGGAGGGTAAAGGAGATAGAGGAGTGTAGCTGGACAATATGTCACAGCCTTGAGGAGGTGAAGAACAAGTAGGGATTACAAGGAAATGATGAAAAAATGTGAAATTCTCTAATGGGCATATAACTAATTTGGTGATTAAAGAAGAGAGGATGCCATTAATCCCCACAATAGAGATTGAGGAGGTGGATAAAAGTTCTGATTATCTAGGAAAACTGAATATGTGGCCCCTATGTTAATTACAAAGGAGATTGCCTTACCTTTATCCTTGATGATAACCTTGAGTTTGGACTTATTGATGGAGACTAGGACCATTTCAAACCATCTGTTGTTAATCCAAGGATATATGGAAAGGTAGATCCTGGCTCCAAGTCAGTAGGGCAAGCTGGAGGAACTTTTCTGGAAAAAGAGTTTTCAGGACAGTCAAAATTCCAAGGAATATTATGAGAACATACCAGTCAAGGCCCAATTGTATGCCTGGGGTCAGGGCAGGAGTGTGTTCAGTGCTCTTCCTTTCTGCACTTAAAACAGAGTCCCAGAGGTGGATTATGTTTCTGAGAATTGGACCTGAGGGCAGCAGTTATGAAGGAAGCTTTAGCCAGATTTCATTTGCGTTTTCTAATTTGACTTCCTCTTCTCTATTTTTAAAGATCGTTTTGTGCTGATTTAATCAAGTAATTCTGAGGGGTTTGTGGGCTTTGTTCTAATTTCTGTAACTTTTCCTAATGTTCAGATAAGGTTGTGTGATAATGTGGGAGTTTATGTATAGCTGACCAGAGTCTGACTCAGGATCTAAACTGGTGTATTTAAGGAGGGACTCAGTTATTCTATTCCTAAAAAGCATCTGGCTCCTCATCAAGACTTTGTGAAGCATCTTTAATTGTATTATAATTAACTGCCTTAAGAGCAGTCTTTTTCATTCCTTCTATTATCCAGGTTAAAAATTGGGCCAACTTCCTCCTCTCTGCCCTAAGCTGTGCTGTGTTCTTCCCATCTTTTCTCCACTACTTAGATTCCTTCACAGTAACTACAGCCTCCCCTCTCCTCACCACCCTCCTCCACATCCATAAACCTAACTTTCACCCTTCTCCACCTCTTACTTCTATCCAAACATCAATACCCTCTTACTATCAGAGAAGTAGCAGAAGCTGAAGGAATAGTTAAGGTGCACGTTTCCTTCTCACTTTCAGTTTTAAATCGCAAAGAAAACCAGTTAGTCTCATTCTCTAAAAATCCTGCCACATACATCAAAGAATTCCAACACCTCACCCACTCTTATGATCTCACATTTCAGAACAAATATATTATCCTTAACTATTCAACTACCCCTGAGGAAAAACTGCATTTGAATGTCTGCTACTGTTTTTCCAGATTCCATGCACTGTACACTCAAAACCCCAAAAAAACACTCAGCAAGGCCCCCCATAGTTCCAAACAATAATCCACCCTGGGACTATCAGCCAGCATCTGCTGACCTTCTCCACATGGCCCACTTTTTAACCTGTACAATACAAGACATGATAAAAGCTGCCCATATGGCAGTTAATTATGATAAAATTAAAGCGGTTTCACAAAGGCTTGATGAAAATCCAGCTTCTTTTATGAATACATTAGCTGAGTTTCTTCTTAAATACACCAATTTAGATCCTGAGTTAGACTGGTTAGTATACCTACTCACCCCTTTTAGCACACAATCTTATTCAGACATTAGAAAACGCTACAGAAATTAGAAATAAGCCCTCAAACCCCTCATAAAGACCTGAATAAAGTCACTTATAAGGTCTTTGACAATAAAGAAGAAGAACCCAAATTAGAAAAACATAAATGAGATCAGCCTAAATCCTCCCTCCTAACTGCTGCCCTCAGGTCCAATTCTCAGAAACCTAATCCCCCTTCTTCCCTTCTGCCACCACTGGGACCCTGTTTTTACTGTGCAACGAAAGGACATTGAACACAATCCTGCCCCAATCCCAGGCCTCCATGGGGGCTTGACCAGTATGTCACCATAAAGGTCACTGGAGGAACTACTGTCCTGAAAACCCTGTTTCCAGAAAAGTTCTTCCAGTGCACCCTACAGATTTGGAGCCAAATTCTTCCTTTCCAGACTTTCTTGGACTGACTTAAGACAACTGACAGTTCCCAGATTTTGGCACCAAATGTAGAATAGAAACGGTACTCACTGGGATGCAGAGACTGACGATTGTTAGCAGAAAGTTTACTGGGAAGCACTACAAATGGAGGGAGTTTGAAGTCTCTCTTCAGATCCCTGCCAAGCTGGTGTGGGTCTGAAGACTTTTTTTCAGAACCCCTCTATTGGAAGAGTTTCCCAATAAACTTTCTTCCTGCAATCATCAGTCTCTCCATTCCAGTGAGTACCATTTTTCTCCTATGCAGTGATACCAAAATATTGAAATTGGGCCAATAGATAACACCATAATGTCATCTTAATGGCTAAGAGAATGGAAGTGTCACACATCTCTTTAAATGGAAAGATAGAAATGATTATTCTTAAAGAGGAATTCATGTGAAAGACTGAGACAGGTCAACATCTATGACTCTTTTTCCAAACAGTCAATTTGTGAAGACAAAGAACAATTCTTGAAGGAAATTAAAAGTGCTGCTCTAGTGAATACATGAATGATAAGAAAGTTAAACAACCTTATTAATTATATGGATAAATTTACAGTGGTATGTAAAGACGATTAATAGAGCCACAACAATCCTTTGAGCAAAAGCCTAATTCAGAGGAAGACCCTAAATTTTTTTCCATTTTATCAAGTCTGATAGAGGTGAAGTAGATGCAGAAGAAAGTTTTAAAGCTAAAATTGGTTGGTTCATGAAGTTTAAAGAAAGAAACCATCTCCATTACATTGAAATGCAAGACAGCAGCAATTGCTTATGTAGAAGAGGTGGCAAGTATTCCAGAAGATCTAGCTATGATTATTGATGGAGGAGGCTATAATAAACAAAAGATTTTCAATGTAGAAAACACAGCCTTATATTGGAAAAGATGTCCATTAAGTTTTTTCATAACTAAATGAGAAGTCAATGCTTGCAGTGACTCAAAGAACAAACAGAATCTAATGCAATTCTAATAAAGCTGTTGACTTTAAGTTCAAGCCAATGCCTATATACCGTTTCAAAAATCTTAGTGTCTTAGTATTTATGTTAAATACACTTTACCTGTCCTCTAGAAAAGGAGCAACAAATTCAGGATGATAGCACAATCGTTTACATCAGGGTTTACTGAATATTTTAAGACCGCTGTGTCAATATACTGATAAAAAAAGATTTCTTTCAAAAACAGAATTGCTCATTGAAATTGCACTTCATCATTCAAGAGCACTGATGGAGATGTACAATGAGATGAATATTGTTTCATTCCTGCTAAGACAACATCCATTCTGTAACCCATAAATCAAGGAGTACTTTTTTCCATTTATTATTACTAAGGAAATAAATTTCATAAAGCTATAGCTGTCATAGAGATTCCTCTGACTGATCAGGGCAAAGAAAATTGAAAACTTTCTGGAAAGCATTCCCTGTTCTAGGCACCATTAAAGACATTTATGATTCATGGGAGGAGGGCAAAGATCAAAATATCAATATTAGCAGGAGTTTGGGATGAGTTAATTACAACCCTTTTTGATGACAATGAAGGATTCAAAACATCATAGGAAGTATCTTCAAATGCGGTGGTAACACCAAGAGAACTAGAATTAGCAATGTAGCTTTAAGATGTTACTAAAGTGCTGCAAATCAAGTCAAAACTTTAGCAGATGAAGAGTTTCTACTTATGGCTGTGCAAAGAAAGTGGTTCTTGAGATGGAGTCTACTCCTGGTGATGATGCTGTGAATGTTATTGAAATGATTTAAGAAAAGAATTTAGAATATTACATTAACTTAGTTGATATATTAGTGGCAGTGTTTGTGAGGATTGACTCTCATTTTGAAAGAAGTTGTACTATGTGCAAAATACTATTAAAAAACATCAGAATAGCATGCTACAGAGAACTATTTTGTAAAGGGCAGCATCAATCGATGTCGCAAACTACAATGTTCTCTTCTGTTTGATAAATGTCGCAACCTCCCCAAAATTTAGCAACCACTAACCTGATCAGAGAGCCACCATCAACACTGAATCAAGATGCTTTGCCAACATAAAGATTATGACATGCAGAAGACTTAGAAAACTGTCATATTTTAGTAAATACTTATTTTTGTTAAGCACGTTGTTTTTATAGACATAGTAACATTGCACAGTTAATAGACTACAGTATTGTTTAAAAATAACTTTTATATGCAATGAGAAATGACAAATCCATGGGAATTGCTTTATTGAAATATTGCTTTATTGTAATGGTCTGAAATCAAACCTGTGCTATATACAAGGTTTGCCTACACGATTGTGAGAGTGCGATTGTATGAGTGTGCCATTTTATTGTATCCAGTATTTATAGCTCTTTACAGTATTCAGGTGTGTGTTCGCAGTTATTAGTCTAAATGTGTTAATTTGTGTGTTATTGTGTGTTAATGTGTGTACATTTGTACATTTTAATGTGTGTCTTTGTGTGAGTTAGGGTGTAAGTAGACATATCTGTTACTCTGGATGATGTGCATGCCAGTGGGTGTGTATATCTTTATTACTGTGTGGGCTACTGTGTGGTAATATGGCTGTATTAGTGCATGTGCATCTTACCATATCTGAAACTGTGTGAGTCTGAGTGTATGTAAGTATATGTCTGTGTTAGTGCTAATGGTAGTGACTGTATGTTAGTTTGTGTGCTTTAGTGATTGTGTTTGTTTGCATTTTTATCGTTTATGTGTTAGTGTAGAAGTATGGTTTTTAGTGGTTGTGTTTCTTTTATCCCATTTGTTATGGCATTCTTCTAAAAATGGAGCAGACCATGTTTCTTAATAATATTTCCAAATGTTTCCACAAAGGCTGAGATGCTGCAGTTATATGCTTGAAAATTACAGCCTCTAAATTGATGCCATTTCCCCTATTTTTTCAAATTTCTACTGAATATAATTTATCTAGAAAGCCCAAATGTCTGTGTAAACACTGACTAAATTTAGCTGTGTGTACACCTCTGTAGCTGCGACAAAATTTCTGTAGCTGCGACAAAATTCAATACATGGGGCCACTCATCAGGTTTTACTCACTCAACGTAGTTTGTCCCCATTGTGATTCCAGGGGGGATGAGGTTGGTCCTCCTTCCACCAAATGTATTGATGAAGGACAAGTCTGATAAGACTATCCCGAATTCTCCAGAGATCACATTGAGTCCCCAAAGAACTTCTATATCCATAATCTGAAGAGAGGGACCCTGACAACATGACGTCAGGAGGAGACATGTGATCCTGCATATAGTACATAACACCACAGTTGGGACATATGACACTGAATAGATATGCAACACTGAAATTTACCTTGCAGAATTTTTCCTGTTTTCAGTTCCCAAGTCACACACTAAGATTTACCTTCAGGACTTCTTGGACTTTTTCTTTTCTTTCTTTATTTTTTTAATGTTACATTCAAAAAATATGAGGTCCCCATATACCCCCCACCCTCCTCATCCCACTCCTCCCCCCATAACAACAACCTCCTCCAGCATCATGAGACATTCACTGCACTTGGTGAATACATCTCTGAGCACTGCTGCACCTCATGGTAAATGGTCCACACCACTGTCCACACTCTCCACATTCCACCCAGTGGGCCATGGGAGGACATACAATGTCGGGTAATTGTCCCTGAAGCACCACCCAGGACAATTCCAACCCCAAAAATGCCCCCACATCACATCTCTTCCTCCCACTCCCTTCCCCCAGCACCCACCATGGCCACTTTCTCCACACCAATGCCACATTTTCTTTGATTACTAATCAATAGTTCATGAATAGAATTTTCAGTGACTTCTTGGATCTTGAGGACCAACCCATAGACGCTTTCCATCTCCTGGGACCTGGATACTTCAAAAGAACTATGTGTGATCATGATGGCCAGAGAGGGCACAAATATTTATCAAATCTTTTCCAACAAAATGCATGCCTATATGTATATTTTGAAATAAAATATTATGGTATTATTCCAAAGCAAACAATATATTAATAAAATATATACTAAGTAGCAACTTTACTTTCAGGTATTAATGGACATCAGATTTCATTCTGTTCTCATATTACACACATGACACACAAATGATTTTGCAGAAATACATACATTCACATGTAAGTGGTGATGTAAAATCAGTTGAGACTGTATGGAATATGGCATAATTTTCCCTCTTAAGAAAATACCAGGATCCTTCTTCATATTAATGAAAATTCAACAAAATAACCAGCATACTGCTTTTTGACCATGAATAAAGGGGGAAATGGACAGGACAAATGAGTTTATGTGGTTATTAGTGTCCAAAAAAAGAGTCGGAAGGTCATCAGAGGGGTTGTGCTTATACAAGTCTCTGCAGGGTCTCAGAGGCAGCCAAAGTAGATACAAGCCCAGGAACTGGTGCTCCTGAGCATACAGAGGCCCATAGGTTCTATGGTCATGACGGATTGCACTGGAGTTCAGTACCATGTCGTTGGCCCTATTTTGGAGTTTGTGTTCCTGAGTCTGATAGAGATGGACACAGATGTGACATTTCTACACATGCCCCTTCTGTCACTTTTAATGAACTTTTGGTGCTGGAGTTGGTGTATACTCAGGAGACCTGAATCTCTGGACTGTCCATGTGCCAGCTGGGCCCTGAACCTCAGCAGATTTGCAACTCCTACCCTCTGGTTCAATGGACTTACCCTGGCCAGCTAACAGGGAGGTGAAGAAGATCAACCACCACACCAGGGAGCCAAGAGTGCCTACAATTGCAAGCAGGAGAGTTGCATCCATCATCCATGTGGAATCTAAGTCCCATCTCAATATAAAGGTGGAGTGGACATAACCATCCCAGGGTTCAGAGGATGGAGGGAATAGAGTATGGATTAGAGTGGACTAACTGATATTCTACTATGGAACTATTATGATTAGTAATGGAAGAAATTGTAGCATTGATGTTGAGAAAGTGGCATTGGTAGCTGCTACGGGTAGAGAGAGAGAAGAAGAGATGTGAAGTGGGAGCATTTTCAGGACTTGGAGTTGTCCCAGGTGGTACTGCAGGGACAGATGCTGGACATGTATGTCCTGCCATGGCGCACTGGGTTGACTGGGGGAAAGTGTAAACTACAATGTAAACCACTATCTGTTTGGTGCAGCAGAGCTCTAAATGTATTCACCAAATGCAATGAATATTCCATGATGAAGAAAGAGGTTGATGAGGTGGGAGGAGTGGGGTGAAAGAGGTGGGAGGTATATGGGAACCTCATATGTTTTGAATGTAACATTAAAAAAAAAGAAAAAAAGGGCCAAAAAATAACACATTTTATATATATATACACACACATATGTGTGTGTGTGTGTGTGTGTGTGTATATCCAGCATACAATTGCACTACCACAAGTAATTACCATATCTATGAAAGATATCACTTTTTACCTGACATTTGTTTTATTTTTATAATAACAATCATTATAAATAAATAAACCCCTTTCCTGTTATGTAAGTCATTGAGAATATATCACAGTTTATATAGCCACAAATGTGAAATTGTTAGCAATTTTAACATTATTTTTCTAATTCTAATATAACTTTTCATAAAAATGTGCATGAAAGCCTTTACCACTAAAGATAATGGTATTAGGTTGGTGTAAAAGTATTTGCTGTATTGCATTGTTAAAATTTACCACTTGATATTGAATACATTCATAAATAAATGTACCTATGCTATTCATCATTTTAATGTGCATATCTCACTTTGTTTTTTTGATAATGACTTATTACATGCTATTTATTTTAGACTATGGAAAGGATGTTATACAAAAACCAAATTTGAGAGATTTTCTTATTTGAGTTCAAAATGGGCCAGAAAGCAGTGGAGACCACTGACAACATAACAATGCATTAGGCCTGGAACTGCTAGTAGACATACAGTACAGTAGTGGTTCAAGGACTTTTGCAAAGGAGATAAGAGCCTTGAAAATGAGGAGTATAGTGGCTGGCCATCGGAAGTTGAAAATGACCAATTTAGAGCAATCATTGAAGCTGTTCCTATTACAATTACGTGAGAAGATGCCAAAGTATTCAACGTCAATCATTCTATAGTAATTTGGCATTTGAAGAAAATTGGAAAGGTGAAAACGCCCAAAAAGTTGGTACCTCATGAGCTGACCAAAAACCAATAAATCATCATTTCGAAGTGTCATCTTCTCTTATTCTATGCAATAACAACAAACCATTTCTCAATCAGATTTTGACATGTGATGAAAAGTGAATTTTATGCAACTGGAGATGACCAGCTCAGTGGTTGGACTAAGAAGATGCTCCAAAGAACTTCCTAAAGTGAAACTTGCACCAAAAAGAGGGCACGTTTACTGTTTGTTGGTCTGCTGCTTATCTAATCCAATACAGCTTTATGAATACTGGCAAAACCATAACACCTGAGAAGATTGCTCAGCAAATCAATGAGACGCACTGAAAACTGCAATGTCTGCAGCTGACATTGGTCAAAAGAAAGGGCCTAATTCTTCACCACAATAATACCTGACTGCACATCACTTTGCACAACCAATGATTCAAGGTTGAACAAACAGGGCTACAAAGATTTCCCTCATTTGCCATATTCACCTCACCTCTCACCAACTGAGTATCACTTCTTCAAGCATCTCAACAACTTTTTGCAGGGAAAACACTTCTACAAACAGTAGAATGCAGAAAATGCTTTCCAAGAGCTTGTCAAATCCCAAAGCATGGATTTTTTTATGCTACAGGAATAAATATTCATACCCAATTTAGTTAAATATTGTGGGGAGACTCCTGAGTGTTCTTTGCCCTGGTCCAATCACCCTCTGCAGAATGAAAATGGAACCTCCAAGCTCAAGGGGAGAGAAGAGAAGTAGGGGCATAGCAGGGTGAGGAGGGGTTACTGCCCCCATCCAGACCTTCCTCTCTAGTGCAGCCCATGGCTCTTTTCTTATTCTGGGATCCTGTCAGTTTGGGGAGAATTTCTTGATTTAACTATGATGTATTGATGGACTTGCTGCTATCATTCGAGTTCATTGATTTTTGTCTCTGTCTCACATTACATTATAATATCTCTGTCTTCACTGACTTCCAAGTTCTCACTCCTTTCATTGATTCCAGGTGTCTGCTCTTACGAAGGCCTTCAGTCATAACGATTAATGCCTACACTCCTTCAGTTTCCCCACAACAGTTTCTTAGAAGATGTTTATTTTAAAATCTGTGTTCATGCCTTAACTGATAATACAACTCTAAAGGACCCCATTTACAAATGGGTTGACACAAAGGAACAAAAATTAAAATGGAGATATGTCTTCCCTCCACAGGCCCCTTGCATTTTTGGGGAACAGTTGATAAAAACTGTGAATGAGCACCCCCAAATCATTACTATTATCTAAAACCAATTATAACCAACAACTTATATTTGGT
This sequence comes from Dasypus novemcinctus, assembly GCF_030445035.2. Classification (NCBI taxonomy): domain Eukaryota; kingdom Metazoa; phylum Chordata; class Mammalia; order Cingulata; family Dasypodidae; genus Dasypus; species Dasypus novemcinctus. The sequence continues at coordinate 54,324,224 of NC_080691.1, read as the reverse complement.
GTATTTCCCTAAAATCCAAACTGTTATTGATACACTATACTATTATTATATTTGTTATCATCAGGACAAAGATTCTTATAATTGTCCTGTTAACCACAGTTCATCATCCACCACTGGATTCCCTATATAATGCAACCCCATGATTTGTACAATCCATTCAACGTAGACACTCAGTGGCTCTCATTTTCATCACAAAGTTGTGCTGAACTCAGTATTGAGAAGGTGGCAAAGCTCACTCAATTGGGCAAAAATAGTCACTTCAACAAATGGTGCAGGGAAACAGAATTGATATTTATAAGAAATTAAGAAGGACCCCTAACTCAGGCCATATACAAAAATCAACTCCCAATGGAACAAAGACCATAACACTGGAGCTAGAACTATTTAAGTACTTGAAGAAAATGTAGGTAAACATCTTCAGGACATTTGTTAGACAATGGTTTCTTAGACTTTTGATGTAAATCACCAACAACAAAAGAAAAAACAATAGATAAATAGTCATACTCAAAATTTTAAAATATCATCAAAGGACTTTGTCACAAAATTGAAAGCACCACATGATCATTTGGAGACAGTATTTGGAAACCACATATCTGAAAATGGTTTAATACCCAGAATGTATGAAGAAGCCCTACAACACAACAACAACCCATTTTTGCAAATTGGCAATATACTTGAATAGACATTTGTCCAAGAGAAAAATGTAAATGGCTAAAAAGCCCATGATTAGATGCTCAATATTACTACTGTTAGGGAAATGCAAACAAATTAAATCCACAATAAGATATCATTTCACATGCACTAAATGGCCACTATTGAAATTGCAGAAAACTTCAAATGTTGAAGAGGATGCAGAAACAATGGGAACAGTCATTCACTGCTGTTTGGAATGTAAAATGATGTAGCTGCATTGGAAGACAGTTTGGCACTTCCTCAGAAATCTAAGTTTAGAATTACCACAAGATCTGGTATTCCTAACATTTAATCTGGTGATCCTGCTATGATGTATATAACCAGTTGAACTAATAGCTGAAACCATATATGTCCTTTTTTGTCTGACTAAATTCACTCAGTATTATGTCCTCAAGGTACATCTCTGTTGTCATATGCATCCTGATTTCATTTCTTCTTACATTTCAATAATATTAAAATGTATGTAATAATATATACCATATTTTGTTTATCCACTCATTGTTTGATGGACACTTGGGTTGTATCCATACATATTTGCAACGGTGAGTTATGCTTCTTTGAATATCGGTGTGCAAATGTCAGTTCATGCAAACTTGGTTTCAGATCTTCTGAATATATTCCTAGTAAAGGGTTTGCTAGATCAAACAGCAGTTCTATATTTAGTTTCTTGTAGAAATGCCAAACTCTCTTCCACGATTCTGCCTTCTCACCAACAGCGAAGGATAATGTTCAATGATGCTTTTTCATACTTTGAAACAATTGCTTCACAACAATGCAAGGTGCTTTTGGTGGGGTAATGTATAGGAGATTGTATGATGATATACATATTAGTTTTGTATGTTATATATTTTTACTATGCAATTATTGTTTATGAATATTCATGTGTGAATGATAAACATCAATAAAAAGTGAAAAGAAAAGACAAACAAAAGTACATGCTGTATTATACAATTCACATAACTTCTTGGAAATGTGAATTAATATAAGAAACATAGGAGGAAATGTGTGCTAGTGGTTAGGGTGTCCGTCTACCACATGGGAGGTCTATGGTTCAAACCCTGGGCCTCCTTGACCCGTGTGGAGTTGGCCCATGTGCAGGGCTGATGCGAGCAAGGAGTGCTGTGCCATGCAGGGGTGTCCCCTGCGTAGGGGAGCCCAATGCTCAAGGAGTGTGCCCCTTAAGGAGAGCCGCCCAGCACAAAAGAAAGTGCAGCCTGCCCAGGAATGGTGCCGCACACACAGAGAGCTGACACAACAAGATGATGCAACAAAAAGAAACACAGTTTCCCGTGCCACTGACAACAACAGGAGTGGACAAAGAAGATGTAGCAAATAGACATAGAGAACAGACAACCGGGGTGGGGGAGGGAAGATAAATAAATAAATAAATCTTTAAAAAAAAAAAGTGACAAGAGGGAAGCAGACTTGGCCCAGTGGTCAAGGTGCCGTCTACCACATGGGAGGTTCAAACCCTGGGCCTCCTTGACCCGTGTGAAGCTGGCCTACGCTCAGTGCTGCTGCGAGCAAGGAGTACTGTGCCACGCAGTGTTGTCCCCCGCGTAGAGGAGACCCACGTGCAAGGAGTGCATCCCTAAGGAGAGCCACATAGCATGAAAGAAAGTGCAGTCTGCCTAGGAATGGCACCACCCACAGGGAGAGCTGACACAAGATGATGCAACAAAAAGAAACACAGATTCCCATGCCGCTGACAACAATGGAAGCGGACAAAAGAAGAAGACACAGCAAATAGACACAGAGAACAGACAACCGGGGTGGGGGAAAACGGGAGAGAAATCAATAAAAAAATAATTTAAAAAAAAAGTGAGAAGAAAAAATTGTGGGAGTATTTAATTTGTATAATCTGCTGATTGTGGTGCTTGTTACACAAGTGTACACTTGTCAATGCTTACAAAATTCAGTTTACTTTTTAACATATGTAAGTTATGTTAATCAACCTATTAAAAACATAATAAAAATAGACAGATTGGTAAGGAAGGAGAGGTGGAGTCCTAAGCAATGATGCATGATGTGTCTGAGGCTTGTGAGAAATATTTCTTCAATTCTGTCCCTCTCTTCATTATTCAGAGAGAAAATGTCCCTGAACTTCTGGAAGAAACTGTAGCATTGATTTGGAGAAAGTGGCCACGGTAGTTGCTGAGGGCAAAGGGAGAGAAGAGGAGAAGAGATAGATGTGGGGACATTTTTAGGACTTGGGGTTGTCCTAAATGATATTGCAGGGACAGATGCTGGACATTATATATCCTGCCATAACCCAGGGAATGTACTGGGGAAAGAGCATAAACTACAATGTAAATTATAATCCATGCGGTGCAGCAGTGCTCCAAGTAGAGTTCCCTAAAGGCAGTGAATGTGCCACAATGATGAAAGAGGTTTTGGATGTGGGAGGAGTGGGGGATTGGGGTGTGGGATAACCTCTTGTGATTTTTGATGTAAAATTTTTGTGATCTATGTATCTTAAAAAAAGACAATTTAATAAAAATTAAAAATTTTTAAAAATCACACTAAAAAAAATCACATAATTTCACTTTTCCTGAGTACTATCATTCTCATCCAACTCCCCCAGGACACTCCTATCTGCTGTGAACCCTGTCCTCTTTGATGGCCACCAACCCGCGACCTTTCTATGTGGCTTAGGTAAGTTTAAATGGACTTTCATTTAAGCCCTTATATTTGGATACTTCCATTAATAAATCTATAATGTTTGGTGAAAAAAAAATATGCACAGAAGTTCATCAACCTGAATTAAATAACCAAAGGACAACCTCACCATCTATGCATCAAACATGGAAATGCGTAAAAGCATTACCCATAAAAAAACACTTTGACCTTCAGCTAGGTGTCCACATAGTGACATAATTACTCCACATGTGGATTGTATTTTCCTTCCTATGCCTCCCCTCACCACACTTCCACCCATGGGTAATCTGAATACCTCATGCAACAGGTTCTGAACTTGGAAAATAAAGTAGGATGTTCTTCATAATCCCCAAATTCAGTCATAATCATCAGTGACTTAGTAGCTGAGCAAGTACTTTTTACCTCAGATGCAGCCTCACCCACCTGGATACAGACTAGTGGCGAATTTCTTACCATATTGATTAACTAGTCTTTATTATTATTGAACTGCCAGGTTTCATGATGCTACAGTCAAGTTGTGTTTATGATATGACAAGGTAGAAAGACATTCAGAGATGAGTGGATCTTACTTAATCCATGTTCAAGTGAGTTGATTGATGGTGAGTAGGGTTCACCTTTCAGCTGCACAGGTTTGACATTTTAGGGGAAAAACTAGGGTAGGTGTTTCTTTGGCGTGAAGATGCTACTGAGGAATGTTATCAGCAAGGAAGACAAGGTGGGATACATGTATTTCCCTTCTCTGATATATCAAAAAACAATCAGAAACTGTTAAAAAGAAACATTATCGGGAAATACAAATATATATATGAAAAATTCTGTAAGTGTATGCACACATGAATATATAATCCCTGAGAGCAGGAGCTCGGTAGCAACATATAAAATACAATTCTTCACCCTGGCTGCATCTGACTTTGTGAGCATATTCTTCTACACATTTCCTGCCTGGAAGTAGAGTAATATGGGTTGGTGAGGTGGTTCTCAATGGAGAGGACACTTCTCTGAGGGGTCAGCCAGCATCCTTCCCTCAGGGTGTCCCAAAGAACAAGAAATCCCCTCATCACTTGCATTTTTTTTTCACTTTTTAAATTTAATTTATTGAAATATATCACTCATACATAAACATATATAAACAATAAGTGTATAATAGTGTGAACTTACAAATCAAACATATATAACATCAAACATATATAACATCTTACCCTACCACCAATAGCTCGCATTCTTTTTAAACCTTTTAACTAATGATTAAAGAATATTGTCAAAATATTACTACTAAAAAAACTAGTTTTCCCCTTACCAATCCGATGGTTATCTTTATATAATTTATATATGAACATATATAAACAATTAAGTGTATAGTAAAAGCTATGAATTTACAAAGCAAACATGCATAACATCATACAGGGGTCCCATATATCAACCCTCCACCAACACATTGCATTGTCATGAGATGTTTGTTACAAACTATGAAAGAACACTGTCAAAATCTTACTACTAATCATAGACCTTATTTAACATTTGGTATGTTTTTCCCCCAGCCCACCCTATTATTACTTTTTAAATATATGTCTTTTTTATGACAGAAGTTGTAAACTTATAAAATAATCATGCACATGTGCAGAATTCCCAAAAAACACCCCTCCATTAACACACCTCAATGTGGTGTGTCATTTGCTACAGATAAAATAATATCATCTGATTGTTACCATGTCCCTAGTGTACTTTTGGCTCACATTTTCCATACTGCCTCAGAAATCAATACATTATATTTTTTGCACAGATGCAAGAATATTATAGTATTACTACTAGACACAGTCCATAAGTCACTCCAGTTGTATTTTTCCCATGCTTCTACATATTCTCATTACCTTGCAGTAGTGATATCCATGTGTTCTAGCTCACAAAGGACATTCTTGCATCTGTACCATCAACCACAATTCTCACCCACCTCTTGGTTGACTATGCTCTCCAGTTCCTAGATTATTCTCAAGCATTCTATCAATTGACATTTACACAACTAGACTACCATTTTCAGTCACATCCTCATTTATAAATTAGCTGTTACTCACTGTGTATGACCATCCACTCTATACATTTCCACAATTTTACAGTAAAGCTAATTAAAACTTCTACATACATTAAACATCAGTAGTCCACTCAGTCCTCTCTTATCTCCTTTAAGACTCCATCACCTACCACCAGGTCTTGAAGACATTTTCCAATCATTTCTTCTAGAAGTTTTATGTTTTTTGCTTTTAATTTTTTGATCCATTTTGAGTTAATTTTTGGAAGAGGTGTGAGATAGGGATCCTCTTTCCTTCTTTCAGTTATGGATGCTGAATTCTTTTCAGCACCATTTTTTTAATGACTTGTTCTGCCTGAGCTCTGTGAGTTTGACAGGCTAGTCAAAAATAAGTTGATCATACCTGTAAGGGTCTGTATCTGAAACATAAATTTGGTTCCATTGGTCTATTGTGTCTGTCTTTAGGCCAGTACCATGTTGTTTTAACCACTATGGGTAGGCGTTTTATGATTTAAAGTCTGGAGATGATGGTTCACTTTTCCTTTTTATGATTTTCTGGCTATTCAGGACTCCTCACCCTTCCAAATAAATTTAATGATCGTGTTTTCAATTTTTTCTTTAAAGCTGGTGTTATTTTTATCAGGGTTGTATTACATCTGTATATCAATTTGAGTAGAATTAACATCTTAATGACTTTTTTTCTTCCAATCTATGAGCATGGAATGTTCATCCAGTTATTTAGGACTTTATTGATTTGTTTTGACACTGAGTTGCAGTTTTCTGAATACAAGAGCTTTACATCATTAGTTAAGCTTATTCCTGACTATTTGAGTTTTATCTGTCATATTTTATTTTCACCACACTTTTGACACTTTTAGTTACTTTTATTGACATAATCTTCATTTCTAGACTCTCTTGCAGGCCTCTCTCTCCTGTATTTTCACTTTAGGCCCTAGCACACCCTGTAGTATTTCCTGAAATTCTGGTCTCTTGCTTAGAAATTCTCTCAGTTTGTGTTTATCTGTGAATATTCTAATTTCATCCTCATTTTTGAAAGACAATCATGCTGGATATAAGATACTTGGTTGGAAGTTTTTTTCTTGTAGAAACCTTAAATATATCAGACCACAGTCTTCTTGCCTCCATGGTTTCTGGTGAGAAATCAACACTTAATTTTATTGGATATCCTTATAGGCTATGCATTGCTTATCTCTTGCTGCTCTCAGAATTCTCTCTATCTTTTTGGCCTTTGACATTCTGATGATCATGTTTCTTGGGGTTGGTCTATTTGGATTTTTTTTCAGATGGGAGGATGTTATGTTTCTTGGAGAGAGATATCTATGTCCTTCAATAGGTTTGGGAAATTTTCTACCATTATTTCTTTAAATATTTCTTCAGCCCCTTTTTCCTTCTCTTCTCCTTCTGGGACACACGTGACATGTTTGTTTGCACACCTTTTGCTGTCATTTATTTCCCTAGGCCTTGTTCCAATTTTTCCATTCTTTTCTTCATCTATTTTTTGTGTGTCCACTTTCAGAGGCCATTTCTTCAAGCTCACCAATCCTTTCTTCTGCCTCCTCAAATCTGCTATTATATGATTCCAATGTTTTTTTAATTCATTGAATGCTCCTTTCATTCCCATAAGATCTGCTATTTTTCTATGCATGCTTTCAAATTCTTCATGTGCTCAATCAATGTCTTCTTACTGTCCTTAATCTCTTTAGCCATCACATTGAATTTATTAAAGAGATTTGTTTGAACACATATAATTAGTTGTCTCCACTCCTTTATGTCATCTGGAGGCATATATTCTTCCTTTAACTGGGCCATAACTTCCTGTTCATTTGTGTGGATTGTAATTTTTTATTGGTGTCTTCATATCTGGCTTCCAGAGTATTTATTCTGAGTGCACTTTTTCTCTTTAGTTTAGGGCTTCCTATCATTTCTCCCTTACTGGTTGTGCAGTAGAAGCCAAGCATGTAATTGGTGCTGTAGCTGTGGACACTTAAACTGCCCTCATTGCACCAGGGACCAATGAAGCTTCTTCCAACTTTCTCCTTCCAGGGGGAGGAACAGAATCACAGCTATGTAAAATAATCCATATACAGGCCTAGACTGTAGTTGCCCAGAAAGACTGATGAAGCTTCACATCCCTTTCTCTCCTGCCTGGGGCAGGGATGGTGCTGCAGGTGTGGGCAGCAACCTATGCAGTGTGTGTCCAAGATGACCACAGTTGCCCTGGTAGACTTCTGATTTTCAATCTATGGCAGCCAAAGTTACCTGCAGTTACCTATAAAGGCTGGTGCAGGGCTCCTCAGCCTCCTCCCTGCCAGATGCAGCGTGAAGCCTAGGCAGAATGCAGGCTGACCTGCATGAAAGTAACTGGTTCCTGCTGACACAATACTGAGAGTTTCAGTCAGCTCAGCTTCCCCTCAGGCTGGGGACAGAGTCAGAATGGTGGCTACTGGCCTCTTTCTGACTTGGGCTAGTTTATACCCCCCTGTTCCCAGAGTTATCTCTTAGCTGGCCAAGTCTACTAATCAGTAGTTGAAATCAACAGCCAACCATCTCCTCCTCCCCTGTTTCTGGGAAAAGGAGCTTCCAATTCCTGTCACAGAACAGCTCCTGGGGTTGCTTGTGCCGCCAGAGTATGATAATCACCCGCCTATGCAACTTGGCCAGTAATTTCCCAGAGAGGCTGGTGCAGGTCCCCAAAGCATCTCTCCTGCTGTAGGTAGCACTGGGGCCTAGGCAAGAGCTGCAACACGAACTGGATGGGAAGAAGGTGGTCTCCAACAGCACTGGGATTTTCAGTTCTCCCCACTTTCTCTCATATCAGGCATGGAGTTAAAATGGTGGCTCCCAGCCTCTTTCTGACTTGGGCAGCCTCAAACTTTATCTGTTCTCAGAATTATACTGTAGCCCACTGAGTTTTGTCATCAATAGCTGAACTTGGTGCCCAACCATATCTTCCTCCTCCGTTTTGGGGAAGTGGAGCCTTTCAAGTCCAGCTGCAGAACAGCTCCCGAGGTGGCTTGTGCCTCCAGTGCAGGATGGGCACCAGTCTCCACAGCGTGGAATGCTCTACTTACGAGTCTTCTCTGCAGATGGGCAGTCTCCTCCTTCCACTCCTTCAAAGATGTTGCAGGATGCTCTTCTGGTCTCGTGGAGCCCCCTAATAGGTGCTTCCGCTTGCTAAAGAGAGCTCTGGGTGTTTGCTACCTGCCCTGTAGCAGGAGCTGATTCTAGGAGTTCCTTACTCCACTACCATCTTGCTGGTTGTCTCATCCCTTTGCATTTTACATACACAACTAACTCCCAGATGCAAATCACCACATGAAGAGAAAATCAAACCAGAGAACATTTACTTAATTTCAGAGTCCTGCTCAGTCTGGATAAAATTTCCTGGGCATCATGGACCTCATCCACAAGAACACAAAAACCTTGTGATTCTTCCTCTTTCTTCTGGCAGCTGCCATACATGAGTGTCTCAGAATTCAGATATGAAGATACTGGAGATGATATATCTGAGCACATGACTTACTGAACTCTCCTTGTCCTCAGGTGTCGTATGCCAGGTGCAGCTGCATGAGTCAGGACATGGCCTGGTGAAGCCCTCACAGACCCTGCCAATTATCTGCACTGTCTCTGTATTCTTACCCAACTATCATCTTAGCTGGATAACCCAAGCTCCAGGAAAGTGGCTGGAGGGTGTTGGCTGAATAACTAGTCATAGAAGCACAATTTATAAACCAAATCTGCAGGCCCAACTCAAAACCACCAAAGACAACTCCAAGAATGAAGTTTACTTAAAGCTGAGCAGCCTGAGTTTCAAAGATGTGGCCGTGTAGTACTGTGTGAGAGACATTTCGAGGGGATTTCAGTCTGTGGCAAGACACAAATGTCCCCTGTTGAGCACAGGATGGGACCAGGCTGTAGGGAGTGTTCATGACCACCAAGGGGTGTGAAGAAAACAACCCCAATGGCTGGAGCAGAGAGAGGCTGGGAGGGGATTCCTGGCCTTGCCCATGGTTTCATCCTCTTTCTCCACAACAAGTAAACTACGGAGAACAGCCACTGCATCTTTTCTAAGTAGAGCTATGATCTATCCAAGAGTCAAACTCAAAGCAGATTTTTTTCTGTTCTTAGTGATATACTCAAATGTGAGTGGGTATCAATTGGACAAGTTTCAGGTGAGGAGACTAAGAATGAGTGGTGTTGACCTAATAGATGTGAAATGTCAGGTACAGGACAAGGGCAGGTGTTTCTTTGACAATCATACTGGGCAAAGGTGAGAGCACACACAGTCCCTTCTGGCTCTCACAGGCAATAAAACCAGTAATGGCACTAACGAAAATATCTAACAGCTGTACTGACAACTTAATCAAATTACCTACTCATGAACTTACTATTTATTAAAGACATCAGCAAATTGAGGAGAGTGGTTAAAACACCCTCCCCTCCACTGGTACTTTACAATATAACCAGTATCCATTAAAATCAAAATGTCAGGGAATACATACATGTATATTCCACATATGGATTCTATGTAAGTACATAAACACAAGTACATATGCACATAAACTTCCATACCTATAAAATACCATATTCCCAAAGCCATTTTTCCTTGGCCACATCCAGCTCTCTGAGCAGCTTATAAAAAATACCACCTGCCTGCAAGCAGAGTGGAAGAACCTGGGATTGCTGGTGGGAACACCAGGGAGAGGACTGTGTTCTCTAAGGGCTCAGCCAGCATCCTCCTCCCAGAGTGCCCCTAAGAAAGGATCTCCTCTCATCCTCTTACATTTTACATACAGAGTTACCTCCCACATACAAATTGCAAAATGTAAAAACAGATGAAATTGCAGCACACATATATTTAAATCCAGAGTCTTTCTCAGTCTGGAAAATGCTTCTGGGCTTCAGAGGTCTGATCCACATGCACATGAAACCCTTGTGGTTCTTCCTCTTTCCGGTGGCAGCTCCCATATAAGTGTCTCAGGATTCAGACCTGAAGGTAATGGAAACCATGCATCATAGCCCATGACTCACTGTGGTTCCACTTATCCCCAGGTGTCCTATCCCAGGTTCAGCCACAGGAGACTGGTCATGACTTGGTGACACCCTCACAGATATTGACCCTTTTGTGCAATCTGTGGATTCTCTTTAACTAATGATGACCATATGAACTGGTTCCACCAAGCTCCAGGAAAGGGGCTTGAGTGGGTCAGCAGGATAATTAATGGTGGAGGCACAAAGTATAATAACATTTTTCAGTCGCAAAACAGTGTCACAAGGGACACCTCAGAAAAGGAAGCTTATTTAAAGATGAGCATCCTGACAGTTGAGGACAAAGCCACCTATTACTGAGCAAAAGACTCAGTGAGGGGAAGTCATGGTGAGCCCAGACATAAACCTCCCCTGCAGGGCACAGGACTGGCCTGGACTGCAGGGCACTAATGTCCACTAGTTGTTGCTCTGGGGCCAACCACAGTGGCAGATGATGAGATGGGTTGGGGAGGAGTTTCCTGGTAATGTCTTGGGTTCTCCCCTCTTGCCTCACAACATGTAACATCTAGAGAAGAGCCATTGTATCTTTTCTGAGCAGTACTATGATGTTTCCAGAATTCAACTGCAGAACAGAATTTTGTAACTAATTGTGTATTTAAATATATGCATTCATATATATAATCTAAAATTTATGTGAATTATGGGCATTTGTCCCTGTCTTATGAATATGCCTGAAAATGGGAAACAAATTGCATTTAGAATCTCTGTGAAGATATTCATCTCAACTTAACTTATATACTAAATTGCTCATGTATTTAATGCCCACCCTCCTTCAGGCAGAGTCCCATTTCCTTAGGGAGTTAGGGGAGGAGGTGGAAAAGTCTGGACCTCTCTAGCAGCAGCATTCATGGACCTCACTTCGTTCCCCTCCACTCCTATTGCACCAAAGACCAAGTCCTTGCACTTACTTTAAGCCCCTTATAAATTATGATTATATTATAAGATACCATCTCAGGACCACACATGTTTTCAATAGATAGTAATTAGTAGTAAGCTAAAAATTACAGTTTCACAAAGTATTTTTTTTTCATTCAAATTGCATTCCTGAGACCATTCATATTTAATAAAATCTTTCAGTTTCTCATGCCTGTATTAATCAGTTGTTCCCAAAATCAAATAATGATTTATATAAATATTATATTAAGAAACCTATAATGATATTCTGTGATAAAAGTAAGGTCAGCAGAAATATGTCACACCCTTATCCCCAGACCTACTCAGATGTGTGCTTGGACACCACATTCCAAAGTAACCTGGAAGGTGAGCCTGCCTCCACCTGCCGCCACCCTGCTCTGCATCTCTATGTGGGAAAAAGCTTTCTCATTGGTGTGTCTTTGTGTAAAGGATGAATGTTCCATGAGGTGCAGCAATGCTCAGAGATGTATTCACCAAATGCAATGAATGTCGCCTGATGATGGAGGAGATTGTTGTTATGGGGGTACGAGTGGGGTGAAGGGGGTGGGGTAAATGGGGACCTCATATTTTTTTAATGTAATATTAAAAGAATAAAGACAAAAATTAAAAAAAAGAAAGTTCCTTCCTAATGTCCAGGCCCAATTTCACTTATAGGACCCAGCACAGGTGCAAGAACATCCATCCAGAACATGACAATCATCTGAGGCTGACTTGACTACTTCTCTGTTGTCTTCTCTGAATCCAAGCCTCCAGGCGAGAGGCTGGAATAGAAGCAGGATTGACAATAGTGGGAACACCATCCAAATGCCCCAGCCTGTCCTTTGAGGCATTGCTGCCTTATCATGGATTTCTGTCCCCTTCCTGGGGAGAGTGTGTTTTCTCCCAGATGTTTCTTCCCAAGCTGCAATTTTTTTTTTTTTTTTTTTTTTTTTTTTTTACAAATCCACTTCTGCTGCCTGTCTCAAAGTCCTTCTGAGAATTAAGGCTTTTGTTCCTTAATGAAGTGGGGGGAGGTGGTTCTGGACATATTTTCCATGATAGACTCTGTCTCCTACCACATTCTATCAGATCCCAACTGGTTTCATTTGGTTTCCCTGTGTAGATTTTTTTATTCTGTCATAGAGGTAGGGAGGTGACTGTGAGTGTATTTCTAAAACTGTAAATGTCACTCTCCCAAAGCAACACTGAGGGGTAGTTATGTTGTTTTATTCTGCTTAGATTCTTGGTGGATTCTCTTTAATTATGGATGAAAAGCCTGCAAAACAGTGTGGATATGTGTAGACTCACTGTAGTAACTTAATTACACTAAGAATTTAGGAATTTAATAAGAGTAACTAGTTTAATCTTCATCTAACTTACAGGAGTTCTGATGATACCTATATAAACCATGCTTTAATTTGGGTCCTATTTCTTTTTTACAGCACCTTGCTGTTTCGATTATAAGATTTTCTTTGTTATGTGATATTAATTTTTGGATGTGTTGAACACATTTGGATAATTTTTTTTCAATTCCAGATCTCCTGTTTTTATTGGTCATATAAGAATCAGAATAAAATGTTTCTCACCTATGTCATGTCTAATATCAAACAAAGTCAGAGCTTTGGTACCCTTTGCTGTGTGGCAAAGCTGGTCGTCATCTAAGTATGATGGTCTTCTGCCCCTTGTGTGTTGGGAGGACAAAGTGCAGCACAACCCCCATCTATGAATGGAAATCCCACAGACCCTGTCCCTACAGCAGTGGAAGAGGAGCCCTCCATGCCCTGCACATTATCACCAGCAAAGACCAGGAGGCCAATCCACGGAGACTTTCTGACCTAGATTTTCTTTCAGGTCAGTTTTCAATGTGTATTAGTCAGAGTTCTCTAGAGAAACAGAATCAACAAGAGATATCTGTAAACAGTATGATATTTTATAAAATTCTGTTGTGTGATCAAGGAGATACACAAGTGCAGATTTCTCAGGAAGGCTACAAACCATGGGTTCTGATGAAAGTTCAATGAAGGGTCTTAATGAGTTTCTTGGAGATATTGGCTGTCCAGAGATAAGCTGGGAAATTGTCTCTGAATGCTGAAGGAATTCAAAAGTTTGGATAAAACATCACTCATTGCTGATAGTGATTTCCCTGTTGATCATAGGTATAATCAGCCATCTATGCAGTAAACTGATGACTAAATTCCATAAATGCCCTTGTATTACAATGAAGGCAGAGCTTGCTTTACCCAAAAAGAGGGTACAATTACCTGGCTGATTTGACACATTACCCTAACCATCACAAAAGGTCATATCATCTTGATGGAAGATACAGTGATGCTGCAGTTATGTGACTGGGCATCTCAGCCTACCTTCTCTGGAATCTGCAATATCTAGTGTGGCATATGGTTGGAGGAGAACTAGGGAGACTGGGAGAGTTGGGGGTCTCTGAGGTCCTCTAAGAAGCCTCAGAATTCACATCCACACACAGTGGAAGAACTGAGTTTTCAAATTGGGGAAAGTATGGAGGAAGTTTTAAGCATCCATTGTGATGATAAAGAGATACACCACACAGTCCATATGAATGGGATTCCCCATCCACAGACAACACAAGAAACAGCTCCCTCCACAGATAACCCATCACTGCTGGAACCACAAGTAGAGAGGGCAGTGGGAGGAGAGTCACAACCCCCTGCAGAGGGCACTAAGGAGCCATGCACACAAAGGCACAGCCCTGGCAGAAGGTACTGGAGGCTGGGGAGGGACTTCCTGTCTCCCTGTTCCTACTGTGGTTCCTCTCCTACCTACACATTCTCCCAGGAATCCCCTGATCTGCAAGACTCTGGGACTTGACTTTGATATTCAGACTGAAGATTCTCCCTGGAAGAGCCTTCCAAGGTCAGAGAGTCCCTGCATGTCTGTGGGCCATAGAGCAAAGACACAAGGGAGGTCAGGAGGCCCTAGCTGCAGTCCCTGACCTTCATGAGGAATAGAAGGAAGAAAATGATTATTCCAAAGAATAAAATGAAGTAATTTTCCTTGGTATGGTTAAATTTTTAAAATCACTTAGATATGTGTACTTGTGTGAAAACATACGTCTTTGGATACCAGCATAGTTTATTATGAGAATGCGAGTAAAGTGTGTAAAGAGGGATGATACATGGGGAAGTTAAGAGAGGTGATAAAGCATAGCACTTAAATATATAATTATTAGAAGAAAGGTTTAGGATAAATGGCTGACATTTGTTAATAGATTACAAGATTAAGATTCAAGTACTGAGGTTGACAAGAGAGAAGTATTTTTTTCATTTATTCCTTCATTTGTTAATTGTTTTGAATTTTTACATCAACGTATTTTTTCTTTATTTATTATTTTAATGTTACATTAAAAAAATTTGAGGTCCCCACATACCTCCCACCCCCCTCACCCCACTCCTCCCACATCAACAACCTCTTTCATCATCGTGGGACATTCACTGCATTTGGTGAACACATTTTGGAGCACTGCTGCACCACACGGTAATGGTTTAATTGTAGTTTACACTCTCCCCCAGTCCACCCAGTGGGTGATGGCAAAAAATACAATGACTGGCATCTGTCCCTGCAGCACCATGCAGGGCAACTCCAAGTCTTGAAAATGCCTCCACATCACATCTCTTCTTCCCTCTCCCTACCCTCAGCAGCTACCGTGGCCACTTTCTCCACATCAATGCTACAATTTCTTCCATTACTAATCACAATAGTTCCATCGTAGAATATCAGTAAGTTCACTCTAATCTATACCCTTTTCCTCCATTCTGTGGTGCTTGGGATGGTTATATCCATTCCACCTCTACATCAAGAGAGGGCTTAGATTCCACATGCACTCTCGGCTCCCTGGTGCGGTGATTGATCTTCTTCACCTCCCTGTTAATCTGCCAGGGTAAGCCCAATAATCCAGAGGGTAAGAGTTGCAAGTCTGTTGTAGCTCAGGGCCTGGCTGTCACATGGACAGTCCAGAGATTCAAGTCTCCTGAATATACACCAAACCCAGCACCAAGCACACGTCCAGTACAAGTGACAGAAGAGGCATGTATAGAAAGATCACATCTGAGTCCAACTCCATTACACTCCAGAGCACAAACTCCAAAGTAGGGCCAATTGATATGTCACTGAACTCCAGAGCTAACTGCCATGACCATAGAACCTGTGGATATCTGTATCCCTCAGGAAATCCAGTACCTGGGGTTGTATCTACTTTGGCTGTCTCTGTGACCCCGCTGAGGCATGTGTAAGTGTGACCTTTCTGATAACGTCTTGACTCTTTTTTGGACACTCATAGCCATATAAACTCATTTGTCCTTGCCATTTCTCCCTTTTATTCATGATCAAAAAGCAGTTTTTAACACCAGGTATTACATGTAGGCTGAGATATTCTGCTGTGCTTGGTAGTAATCCCTTGGTGCCAGGACTGCTCATCCCTTGGAGTCATGTCCCATGCTGGGGCGAATGTAATAGAATTATACTTTCTCTTCAAAATTAATTCCAATGATATGTAGTAGTTTTTTATAAATGAAAGGAGTTATAGATGTTGGGATATGAATTTCAGACAATAATCTTTTATAAATCTGTAGGCTTGTGTAAGATGAAAAAAGGGACGAAATTTAACCATTTCTGAAACACTAAGAATAGCAGCTCAGATACAAGGGACATGCATAGTACTTTTGTCTGTGCTCTCACTGGATACTTAGGGGAAAGATCAGGGCAAAGCAGGGGACCCAAGAAAACTCCCATATGACAGGGACATCCTAGGGGTGATCAAATGCCTGGGACAGGCACCAGTCACCGCCATCCATACAGCATCTTCTCTAATTAGGATCAGGATTCTTAGGCTGCAAGAAAGTGACAAGAAGCTCTCGTGGCCACCAGAGAAATAATCTGTAATACTGGGGAGGGATAAAAGTCCATCCTCTTCCCTTACTGGGTTAGGGAGCATATGGGGCCAGCCTTGAGACATGCACTGAAATGAAGAAGAGTCCAGTGAGCCCAGGAAGGGGCAGAATGGACCTCCTGCCCAACATACTCCATGTACACAAGGTGTCATGACCATGCGGACATCTAAGGACTAGCAAGCACCTACTCTTCAGCATGTGAGGGAACCTTCTTGGAAGTGGTTTCTCTGGCCACAGTCCAGCCTGAAGACAAATACCTACAGCTCAGGCCAACATCTCAACTACAGTTTCATAAAGAACACTGAGTCAAAGTTATAAAAATAAGTCATTGCAGAATTCTGGCCCCAAAGAAAATGTGAAATAATCAATGTCATTGATAAAGTTGGCTCATTTTTCTTGCAGGAGAATGCATCTTTTCAATATCATTTGTTAATATATGATGTGACATAGTAGAATCAAATGGGAATGTATCTAATAAGTGAGTGACAATATTGGGTCAATTTATTTTGAAGTTATTAGTGCTTACTTTCATTATAGGCACTTGCACAATGGGAATTTCTGTAATACTTCATTTATTCTCCTTATATTTAAATTAATCTTCATTTCAGAAGATTTAGAAAATAAAAAAAATCAACTGTGCCTCAATTCCAAAAACAGTATCTTGGTCACCTGCATATTATAATGTTTGTAATTTTTTACTCACCCTTTCCATTGTTTTTTTAAATAACTTTGATTTTAATTGGCATATACAAAGAGGCATAGGACCTCCAGTAAATCTTATTCTTCTAAATCCATCTATTAATTTCCTGTATCTAGATATTTGTCATCCCTACTCCAAATTGATTATATTCATTCTAGTGCTGGGACATTCTATTTTATTACTGGCTTATCCATAATGCTTCTTATACATTAAACAATTCAAATTACTCTCTGTCAGGATCAGACAAATAGGAGAGAGAACAGCAATGAGACAGCCTTGTGCACCCTGAGTCCTAACTTACCTGCTCCCTTCTTGTAGCTATTGGGTCACTCACATGCAAATCTCTCTTCAAGGCAAGTAGGGAAGGTGGAGCCTTAATTAAGGTTAATCAATGTGACTCCTCAGTAATGATAGGGTTTGAAGAAGACAGAACACTAAAGGAAAATACCATGAACCTTCTCCATCTCTTGCTCTGTTTATTGATACCTCCCCCATGTGAGATTTCACAGGATTTCAGAAACAGGGCCACAGGCTTATGTGACTCATTGAGACTCATTCTGGTTTCCTTGTCCCAGGTATCCTCTCCCAGGTGCAGTTGAAGAAGTCAGACTGAGAACTCGTGCAGGCTTCATAAAACCTGACTTTCGCCTGCTCCATCTCTGGATTCTCCATCACACCCATGGGTTCCTGCTAGGATTGGGTCATCCTTCCCCCAGGAAGGGATTGAAGTGGATGTGCCGATAAGTTATGATGGGAACCTGAACTACAGCCCATCACTCAGAGGCTACACTTCTATCACTAGAGACACAGCCAAGAACCAGTTCTCTCTAGAGCTGAGCTCTGTGACTGCTGAAGACACAGCAATGCATTACTATGCAAGTGACATAATAAGATGAATTCAGGGTGAGCACAGAATCAAACTCTCCCCCAGAGGCTTCAGGAATGTGCTGAACAGAGCGGGCGCTCAGGGCCATGACAGGGTAGGCAGGACCCACCAAGAAGAGGGCCTAAGCCAGGGACAGAGAAAGGTTTCCAAAGAAGAAAGAGCATTTTAAAAACAAAATTACATTGTGGTGAGTTTTTCAAATCCCTGTCTGATCTTATTTTTCTTCTCTATGAGCATATGGTTCCCCCCATGACGCACTCCTCCTTCTTGCCCCCTATTAATGTTAAAAAGAAAATTAAAATTGTAGTTTCCTTCCTGGGTTACTAATTTGAAGAATCCGTGGAATGGTTGTGTGTGTTTCTGTGTGTGAGGCTATGTGTTTAAATAGATGTATATATATTGGTGTCAATATACCTAGTAAATAGGAATGTGTATGTAAATATGTACAAGTGTAATCTACATATATATCAGTGTAAATATATGAATACAGACACACATAAATATTTATATAAAATGGAAGAACCTACATTTTGTTGTATCATTATGGGTCAACTTATTGCCTTTGACCCAGATAAGCACACCATCATTTACCTGCCTGATTTCTTTACCTGGCTGGTGCTGCATCACCCTCTGCTGATAGGTTTAGATGTGGAAGCCTCAGAGATACCCCTTTCTCTGGAGAATCAATTTCATGCAAATGAGCTCCCCAGCCAGCTGCCACCACCAGTATTCCACATGTGGTGCAGGATTCCCAGCAACTCAGCTTAGTTAATTCTCATTACTGACACTAATAGAAGGAGAAGTGAGTTGTTTTGGAATACCAAGAGAATTTTGCACTACCCTGCAGATCTCACACTGATCAAGACACAGTTTTGGATTATCCTGCATGTCTCACCCTGACACGGACATTGTTTCTGGGTTAAGTTCAGAATGAGTGTGGGCAAGAGCCAGTATATCCTATTTCTTAAATTGAGGCAAAATCTTTGGTGTGGCCATTGAGGATATCCCTTTTTGACTTATGAGACTGATTCCAAACAAGGAGGGGCAAACTTAGAGGACCTCAATGTATTCCCTTTTATTTACCAAATATTCAATTTCTCTCAGAATGAACTTTCATTTTCCCAGCCCCAGCTTCAGTGTTCTGATAAAAGATCTTGTCTGAATTCATTTTAACAGAGCTGGGAGAAGTTTAAACCTCACCATTTCCTCATAAACATTGGGCATTATGTTATAGGGAAATGGAAGAAGAATGGTGGACTTACTGAAGAATCAGTCTAGACTGAAGACCAGATAGTTTATCAAAGAGAAATGGAGATTAATATATTTGAGAGGAGACCTCTTATATTAGGAAAAACTCCAAGCACTAACCTTATAACTAACCTTCAGAAATGTCCAAAATTTTATTACATTGTATTATAGAAATATTTAGACCTCACAGTATAGTTGTAACAAGTAGAGCAATTGGCCAATATGCCAGTTTGTGTGCACTGGAAATGCCTATGGTTGTCCAGAAAAGAAGAGAAAACACAGCTACTCTCCTCTCCTATAGCGGTGCAGGAATGCAACACGAGGTGTCCGATTATTCAGTCTTCACCAGCCAAAAATGCCTGCAGTTACCTAGAGGGGCTTGTTCATGTCCCACCAGTTTCTTCCTTGTTGGGTATGGGACTTGAACTTAGGCTAGGGCTGCAGTCCAATCTGGGTGGAATGAATTTCCTGCACTGACAGTAGGGACTGCTTCCCTCATTTAAGCGGCACAGTTATAATGGCAGCTACTGGCCTCTTTCCAAATTAGACAGGTTCAAATTTAGCTGTTCTTAGGATTATATTAATACTTTACTCAGCTACATGTTCTAATTAGTAGCAAAAGTCAGTGGCCAACTCTCTCTTTCTCCCCCATTTTTGGGAAATGGATTTTCCAACTCCAGCCATGGAATAGCTCCCAAGGAAGTTGTGCTGCCACTCAAGGATGGGCACTAGCCTCTGAGCATGGATGTTGTAATCATGGAATGTCACTGCAGATGGGCACTTTCCCTCCTCCATTCTTTCAAGAGTATTACAGGTTGCTCTTCTGGTCCCATATACCACCCAAACTTATATTTTATATAGCTCTGTGTGATTAGTAGCTAACCCTTGGAACTCCTTACTCACCTGCCATCTTGCCCCTCTGCTTGTTTATTTTTATACCTGACTTCTATTCAGACCAATGATACTTGACTATAAATTGCCTAGATATCTTTTGTTTTGTTTCCATTTTTTTGTTTTCTTTATTATTCTTTTGAAATTTTTGGTTGTTATTTTTCCTATAATGTCTTTGTTGAGCATGCGATATGTGTGGGGTTGAGATTCTTAAATTATTTTTGAACAATTCTGGGCTATTCTTTCTTGAAAATTTTCTTCCTTTCTCTTTTCATTTTATTTCTGATATTTCATTTAAACATATTTTGCATCATTTAAGATTACCCCAAAGCTCTTGGAGAGTTTATATTTTCATTTTTCTTTCAGTTTTCCTTTCAGTTTGGGTTGATTCTATTGAGCAATCTTAAGATTCACTGACTCTTTTCACCACATTTTCAATTCTATTGTTGATTTCATCAAATATATTCTTCATTTATGCTAGAGAATTATTATTATTCATTTATTTTAGATGTTCCTATTTAAATCTCCATTTTACATTACCCATCTATTTCACCTTGTCAACTTGATTCCCTTACTGTCCTTAAATACAAAACATGATTTTAAATGCCTCTGTGACAATCCCAAAATGTGAATTATTTATGAGTGTAGCTGTAATGCTTGCTGTATTCTTTTCATTCATTTTTTTTTCATTTCCTTGCATATCATATTATGTTTTATTAAAAGCTTATCATGAGGTATTGGTTAAGAGGAACTGAGGTAAATAACCTTTTGCCATAAAATTTGATTATATGTAAGGAGTTGGGATCTATTCTATCTATGTTACACTATAGGTATCTGATACTTAAAAATCTTCTCTTGGCTTTGCCTAGCCTCTAACTTTGACTTTGAGTTTCCTTAAGTTGTCCTCCTTCTCTGAGAGCCTGTGTCTTGCAGCTCTTTCAGCTAGAGTCCACTTTTACTAGTACACTATGACTAGTGCAGTACACTCTAGGTTTTTATGTGTGGTGTGCTAGAGAGGCTGTTTAAACAGTCTGACTATTAATTCTCAATTTTAGTGACTCTCTGCCTGGGGTCTGTGACCTTCACAAGTGCTTTCCAGTTGTATATATTACCCCTGTCCCTTAATCCCTTTCCTAAGTGTGGAGTCCTCACTCTATTTTCTTGAAGTTCTTATTGCTTAAATAAAAATCATTATAAACTTTAATGTTAGATTACTATTAGATTACATAAAATTTATATAAAATGTATAGGTTTTATCTCAAAACTGCCTGTACACTAAGAGAGACATGGAGAAAAGTGGAGTTCTGGATCAAGGAAGGATTTCCTCTCGAAGCTGTAAAATGGCTTTGGAAAAAGTCTTGCCCTTGACAATTGCTTTTATTAATCAGGAGGGTCTGGTTATATTTCACAATGATTGCTCTTCCCCTCCCCATGCCAGACCACCCAAAGTACCTTCTAGATCCTCACCTCATGTATCTTTTGAGATATGCTAAGAAATTCTGAAAAGTTTTGTGACCTCAGGTCTTTGGAATTTCTCACTTTCAGGTGTGTACACACTCATCCTCCAACCTATCAGCAAAATGAAACTGCAGTGATATTACCAGTTTATGATTCTGGGGATTCTACGTGAGGCAAACAGACCTCAATTATGTCTCTCTGTATGAACTGTCTCCAAGTCAAGGTAATGGATGGCCTAGAGACTTCAGTTAACTGTTGGGCTGAAGAAAATAACTTTAATTTCTTTCTTTTTCAAAAAGTGTAACCAGATCTTTTGTTTTCTTCTAATGGACATGATCATCTGTTTTATGATTCCCATATCTTCAAATTCTTATCTTAAAAACTATGTGTAGCTTCTTCTTTTAAATTCATTTCTATGAAATAATCTATGCAATTTCAATAATTTTCCTGTGTCCAATAAGCATGTTTTATGCTCCACTATAAATAGTTTCTGAATATAAAACAGAAGGATGTGAAATAAATATTTTGTGTGTGTATATATATATAAATTATTGATAGCTATTTCCTACTTGTATCATTGCCTTGGGCAATAAATTGAAAATATCAGTTATCATTCAGCCACATTAAAATAATTCATGAATAATCTTTTTTAAGGCACTCAGCATTCCCTTTCTCTTAATTTTTCACTGAAGATAGCTTTTCAGGGTAGCATTTACACTCCCATTAATCTCACAGTTAACTTTCACATAATTTATCATCATCTCCATGTCATCTCTCAATTGTCTCAAAATCTACCCTATCAGCTTCATTCTCTAGGGATAGCTCTCACTCAGCCTCCTTCTCAAATCTGTTTTAATATTACCTCAGCTTTCCATCACTGGTAAATACCTCACTTCCTCACATTTTTCCCTTTTCACTAAATTGTTTTCTGAGATGACTATATTGCCTTTCTGTGAATATATATATATATACATATATATATGTATATATATATATATATATATATATGACTCAGTAATCAAAATCTCCTATACTATTCATTACTTTGATTCTTTGGTTTATTATTCTGTTCAGTGTAAAATTCTTATACTTTGTGGGTATAACTGGATTGCCCAAATCAAACATTGTTAAGCTCTTTCTTATCAATATTTTATTCCTGTGTTTTCTTCTACATTAATGCAAAAACAATTTTCTGTACTTTTATTTCCTAGGAACCACAAGATCAAGAAAGTCACACTGACGGTTATAGTCCTGAACTTCCATCTGCTTAACGTAAAACCAAGTAATTCCCTGCCACAAGAATGAACACTTCAATTGTGTAACATTTAAGAAAATTAAGAAGGTAGAGAATATCATCTTGACTTTTTAATTCCTTAGAGACCAGGAATCCAGTGGTGGGATTTTTCAGTGCATGAGCCTTGAGTTAATACTCTACTGAGAGAAAAGTCTTTCCAAGTGCTTTTATATGCAATGGTCTACTAAATATGTGTCTGTGATTCTCTCTTGCCTGTTCTATGTTTAATGTTTTGAATTTAGATAGTTGATGTCTTCTAGAAATGGTTCAATAGTTGAAATGGTCAGAGGGATGAGAGGAGCATTCTCATGGCCAACACACTATGTACTGCTTTTAATAATAGAAAACACGTATTAATTTTATTCGCCTTGATGATATAGAATCACACCTGTGGATGCAAGCAACAGTAATTGACCACATTCAACCCAACTGCATTATTACTGAGTGCTGTGTGATTGAACTTAATTGCATTATCCTGGAAGCTGTGCCAAATGCAGTTGCTTGCAGATGTCTTTCACATTACAAATTGTTAAAAGACATGTGTTCTCAATGTCATTGCTTTCACTCCATATACAAAGATCATATGTTGGAAACTGAGGCATAGTGGTCTTGGGAGGAGAGACTGTCCTCTTTCCATGGCTACACTTGCAACCTAAGGAATGTGGCAATTAAGAGTTTCTAGCAAGCAGGATGAAGCTGTTAAAGGCTGAAAGAAAAGATGAGCACATACACTTTGTATTTAGATAGAACACTTAGACTTTGTACCTTGAGATAAGATTTTTTTGAATTCCTTAGATCATGAGTAATGCTAATAGTTAAGTGCATGTTGCTGCTTGTTCTCATGTAGACTGTAGGTTATAAAGAGCCCCTTGTAAACAATAAAGTTGTCTGAGGAGTCTTTCAGAAGCCCGGATCCCAGCTCTGTCTCTTTCTTTCTCTTTATTTCATTCTCTCTCTTTGTTTCATTCCTGATACCCTTTGAGCCCAAATCTCCAACGTCTGGCACCCAACGTGGGGCCGGAAGAAGTTTTAGTGTCTTCCAAACAGTATCAGGAAACCGCGGAAAGGACTCCTACAAGGGTCGTGAATGATGTCCAAAGAAGTTTGACTCGAGTCTTTTGGTAAATAACAGTGAAGTATTTTCAGTTGTACAATTTAAATTTGTTAAGGAGGTTGAGGTGTGATTGCAATGAAAGTAATTTCTGTATAATTCTGCTTGCATATAATTCATTAGATATAGTATGGAAAAAATTAAGAATCATTTATTAGGCCATAAAAGCAATATCTCTCTCAAAAGAATTGAATTACAAAGAAAAACATTAGAAATGTCTCATAATCAGATTCATGTAGCAAATGATAAGGATATTTTTTCAGACATGATTTCACATATTCCAAAGTTTAACCCAGTTAATTGGTAGAAATCACAGCATTTCCTGTCAGCTTTAGGAATAGGACTAATCATATTTGTTCTGTTGCTCATGATTTTCACCTGTGACGGACAGTGCTTTAGAAGAAAATTGCAAAGTGTAGCATCTATGGGACAAGCACAGAATTTGGTGCTAATGAAAGCACTTCAATAATTTCGCCAAGTTGAAGAGCCTGGCTGGTACTCAACAACGGGTAAGACCCTCGAATGGAGGGCAACCTAAGACAGGCACAGTTACCTGGACTAAAACAAAAAGGGGGAAATGTTGGGAAATGAGGCATAGTGGTCTTTCAAGGAGAGCTGTGCTGTTTCCATGGCTACACTTGCAACCTAAGGAATGGGGCAATTAAGAGTTTTGAGTAAACAGGATGAAGCTGTTAGAGGCTGAAAGAAAAGAGGAGCACATACACTTTGTAATTAGAACACTTAGATTTTGTACCTTGAGATAAGATTTTTTTGAATTCCTTAGATTATGAGTAATGCTAATAGTTAAGTGCATGTTGCTGCTTCTTCTCACATAAACTAGGGTATATAAAGAGCCACTTTTAAATAATAAAGTTGTCTGAAGTCTTTACTCACAGAAACCCCTGATTCCAGTTCTCTCTTTCTTTCTCTTTGTTTCATTCTCTCTCTTTTTTTCATTCCCAATACCATTCAGGCCCAAATCTCCAACAATCATGAAACAGAGAAGATAGTCCCTTTACACACAGTCCCCTACTTTCCCATTTGAATAGTAGAGATTTACCTAATTGCTCAGTGTGGAAGAGGCAAGGTTCCAAAATTCTTGGTGACTTCAAAGAACATACGCCACTGAAGAAAAGATTCAGGGAGTTCCTCAATCTGGGAGAACTTGAGCTGCTGCTTCCTTTGAGTGCTGCTTATGTCTATCTAATAAAGGGTTCAGAATTCAGAAACTCAGAAGTCTGACACATGTTATCTCTTTCTGCAACTCAAAATCCTAGGAAATTGATGTTGTAACAATCTCCATCTTAAAAGAACAGTTTCTCTTTCTTGTGTGTTGCAAGTTTATTTAGAAACAAGTACTGACATTTATTTGGCTCCTTCTATCCTAAGAGCTGCTGGAATTTTATAGTGAACTCAGGAAAACAGTGATTTTTCAATACACAACAATGTATGAATTTGAGAATGTCAATGTTTGCCTAAAAGCACATTTATGTCAGCATAATCAGCAATCATCTTTATTACCTTCTTTCTTGCTAAAACAAGAAAAAGTCATTCCAACACTGGCAGAGAGGTGAGGGTGTCACTTTTGAAAAGAATGTGTCTTCAATTTTATTTATTTCATGTAAGGCTTTGCAAATAATTTAATGAGAAGAAGATAAATAAACTATTTTAAAATGCTGGCTTAATGCACTTTTAGCTTAATGTTCTGGGGGCTGTGTGCTCTGTGCTCCGTGCCAAACTCCCACTGTAGGGTGAGGACAGGGATATTCAGCGTGCAGGGAAGGGAGGAGAGAGAGGTGCAAGGTGAGATGAACAGGAGCTACTATCAGGATACAGGCCTTCCTATCCTAGGCACAGCCCATGACTCTTTTTTCTTTCTAGGATACCATCAGTTTTGGAACAACTTTTCAATTCATCTTTGAGGTATTGGCAGATGCCCAGACATGAGGTTGTGAGATCTTCCTTGTTAACCTGCACCTTCAGAATGTTTCTGGGGAGTCACACCCTGTCCTTTCCCTCTTTCCTGAGTCTGCACCCCTCTGCTCCCATCCCCAGTGTTCTTCTCACCTTGCACTCCTCATTATGGCAACTTCTGCTTTGGCTCCTGGAACCATAAAGGTCTTGTGGAACCCCTGCATCTGGTCACCTACTACTCCCCCCACAGGCATTTTGTCCTTTCTACTGCCCCTGAAAGCACCCCTTGGTCTACCCTTGGTCATCTTCCCCTTTCCCCAGAGTCAGCAAGCTATTCCAACAGTCCCTTTGCCTTCATGTTGAGACCTGCTTCATAAATGGGCTTCATATATTTAGCTGCTCCTCTGACTCCATCTGCCCCAGCTTGCTGGACACCTGCACCTGATGCCTCACAGTGACCCTGACCTACCCTAACTTCCAGCCTCCTTCATTCCTGTCAGATTTTGGATAGATTGGGAACCTGCCACTTATGCAAACCTTTCAATACATTGTTGAAAGTTAGTGCATTTTAATATCTCATGTCCAAAGAAACATTCCCTCAAGGTTCACTCAATAGACATTTGAAGATGATTCAGAAAATGGAAGGACAAGCTCAGCTCCCACAGAGCAAGATGGTAGAAGATTCTGAATCTGTGCTTCATTTCCCTGCCTCAGCTGCTACTGTAGGTGAAGGATGTCAAAGGATGCTCCA
Organism: Dasypus novemcinctus; assembly: GCF_030445035.2. Lineage (NCBI taxonomy): Eukaryota > Metazoa > Chordata > Mammalia > Cingulata > Dasypodidae > Dasypus > Dasypus novemcinctus. The sequence goes on along the minus strand of NC_080691.1, from coordinate 54,297,711 downwards.
TGGCTACTCCAGAGTCTCCTTCTTGTGCTGCAGTGTTGGAGATTTGGACCCTAAGGGTATCAGGAATGAGAGAAAGAGAAAAGGGAGAAGGAAACAAAGAGAAAGAAAAAGTGAGAGAAAAAGAACGAGAGAACTGGGATCAGGGGGTTTGCGAGTAATAACTCCTCAGACAACTTTATTGTTTACAAGGCACTCTCTATATACGCCAGTGTACGTGTAAAGAAGCAGGCATACGTAGCCTACATGACAATAAGCAGAAACACATAGCCTACCTGTCATCAAGCAGCAACAGGTATTAACTTTCAGCATTACCCATAGTCTAAGGAATTTAAAAAAGTCGTATCTCAAGGTACAAAGTCTAAGTGTTCTATTCACCACAAAAGGTATGTGCTCATCTTTTCTTTCAGCCTTTAACAGCTTCATCCCATTTGCTGGGAACACTTAATGACCTCATTCCTTAGGTTGCAAGCATAGCCATGGAGACAGCAGGTCTCTCCTTGAGAGGCCACTGTGCCTTTGTTTCCAACACTGCAGTCTCCCTGGGGACAGAGGAACCTCCCAGTGGCTCCAAGGGGAAACTGACATTTTGTAAAAGACTGTGGGAGACACCTCCATCATGAAAACATAGAAGTGGGCTGTAGAGGAAACCGGAAACTTATCACAAATTCCCTCAAACTTGTGGCCACAGAAGAGTTGTTTATTTATGTGAATCACTCCTATGCCCCTTCCCCAGATGAGGAGGTTGGAATGTTCTGTGAGTGTTTTGGCAGTGATGGTAAACTGTTCTCACATTATGGCAAATTTCAGGAATGGGGAAGATCTACACAAATGAAAAATAACTAAAAACTTAAAGTTACCTTCACAAAGGAAACAGCTGCTTTGATACATTTTAATGATTTCAGCAAGATATTTAAGCATATGATTTACTCAGCATGTAATTAATATGATTAATGTTTAGGAATAAGAATACATCCACAGGTACAGAATGAACTTACAAAAATATAGCTTGGATTAATACATAAATTATTGAAGAGAGGGTGGGGCAAGATGGTGGCTGAGTGAGCTTAACTGACGGTCTCTCCTGCAAAGAAGTGGCTGGGCAGCGTTGAAGGTTCTCCGGGACCAGGCTGTTTTGGGATTTTTGCAGGGCAGGAGGTGTCTGGACATCGATTTGGTGTGAAGATAACGGAGAGGATTAGTCTATAAGATATAATTGAAACTCTATTGCATGGAGGTGAGAGCTATGCAGGGGATGCTCCCTCCTGGGGTGCGTGGAGCCCCGGAACTGGCGCTTGGTCTGTGCTTTTTGGAGGCTGTGTGGTATTGAGGAATTCCCGAGCCCTGGGCAGGCTGTTAGGCAGTTGACAGGACGGGACGCCTTTGCAGACCGATTTGGGGAGAGAAACGGGGGTTTTGTTGTGAAGTGGGGAACTTTTGATTGCGGACACAAGTAATAGCGCCTGGAGCCCCGCCCCCCCAAGCCTGGCTGCCGATCTGCCCCAGAGTTAGATTGCTGGCAATAAAGGGATGTAACTGGGAGGCTGTTACAGGGTATGGCGGGGGGAGGGAGGGACACATCTGGAAGCCGATTGGGGGAATATTTTGTGAAGTTTGGGAATTTCGGCTTTGTACTCTGTTGTCGGTGTTTCTGGCTGGAGCCCCACCCCCGGGCCTGGCTTCTGATCTGCATCATTAAATTGGCTGCAGTGTAGAGGCGCCCTCAGTTGGCCGTTCCAGGGGCTTACAGGGTGGGAGGTGTCCTGAAGCCTAATTGATGATCCATCCACAGAATAGACCCCAGTGAGTGAGTGAATTATGGGGTTCAGACACGTAAGATAGATTTTGCGGATCTGACTTCCCCCATAGGGCTGGCACCGAGCTGCGGGGATTCCTGAAGACTGTGTTACACTGCGGTGCTCCCAGGCTCCCTGATGACCAGATTTGAGGTTGCCAGGTCTGAGTCCCCTAAACCCTGGTGGCCCACAACCCAGAGACACACACCTCTTGAGTCTTCAATATCTCAGACTTTCTATCCCTGAATCCATCACACCCTGAGGTCCATCTGAGGTCCTTGAATGTCCTAGCCCTCAACGTTTGTATTTTTTCTTTTTTGTTTCATTTTGTTTAGTTTTTATTTTCATTTTATCTTATTTTTTATTTTTTTAAAATGTCCTGATTGCTAACATTGCATTATCGCCTAGTCTTTCCTCCCAGCGTATCCGCCACAGTCTTTTTTTCAGTTATTTAGGGTTTTGTTGTTGTTGTTGTTGTTGTTGCTGTTGTGGTTGGTGTATATCTTTTTTTTCTTTTCCCTACCTGTTCCCTGCCCTTTACCCACCCCCTTTTTCTTTCTTCCTTTCTTCTCTTTTTTTTCTGTTTTTTTTTTCTCTCTCATCCTGTTGTGGGCTTGCTATTTTAAGTTAGCAAACCACGAGGACCGGGCGGGCTTCCACGGCTCGGCGGTGAGCCCCTAGGCCAGCGCGTGGGCCTAGGTTCTCCAGGCGTGGGGGACGTGCAGTAAAAACCATGGAGACAGCCTGTGAGAATGAGCTAGTCTACTTTATTGCGGAAACACACTTGATTATATAGGATCGGGTTAAGGGAGGGGTAGGAGCTGGGGCGGATTAACTACGGGGCGGTAGTGGATAGGCGGAGTTGTGCAGGCAGCTATGAGGTAAGCAGTGGCTAAGGAAGGAGGCAGATTACAAGTTGGCATTGTGGGCGGGACTGGCGGGAAGGACAGCAACGGCTGGAGAAAGAAGATAACAAAGGCTGGGGGAAGGGGTGGAGGGAGGCAGCAACAATTGCTCCTTCTGTTTTTTAAAAGGAAAGTAAAAGAAAATAGAGTATCAGGTTGGGGAGGGTGAAGGGTAAGAGGGCAGAATTGACCGGCCACGGGCAAATGACATAGCATTTGATCAGGATGCATGCATAGCCCTTAGGGTCAGTGCGTGCTGGTGCTAGACGAAATATCTAACATGATGTTGCGCACGCTTTGGGGGTGGATAGCGCTGTGGCTAGCTTAACTGTGAAGAATTCTCAGACATATAGCAATAAAGGGGGGCGGAGGGTGCACCCAAGCCCTTTACGCCAAGGGAAGCGAACCCGTACCGACGGCTAAAGTCAGAGAGCTTCACAGCAAGCAGCTTCACAGGCGGGATGTACGGTGGGAAGAGGGGTGAGGACGTGGTCGAGATTGAGGAATAGAATCAGAGGCAAGAAGACGTTGGTAATGGATTTGAACAAATGAGGAGAATACACTGTCAGCATGATCTTTGGCAAGGCGGATGATTCGTCGAATGGCCCAAGGACCAACGGTGAGACCTAGGATGATGAGCAGAACTGGGGTTAGTAACGGGAGGAGATAAGGGAGGAGGGGCTGCAGGAAGCCCCAGGAACCAGCAGTTTGGGCTCGTTCAAGTCGGCGTTGGTTGAGACCTTTTTCAAGTTCTTTTAGGCTGGAGTCTACTAAACCGGTATAGTTGGCATAGACACAGCATTCTTCTCCTAGAGCTGCACATAGGCCACCTTCTTTAAGGAGGAGGAGGTCAAGGCCTCGGCGGTTTTGCAGGACAACTTCTGAAAGGGAATTGAGGGAGTCTCTAAGATACTTGACTGCATCTCGGAGGTAGATGATATCAGAGTCTACTGCTTGTCTGAGGTTTTGGAGGGCGGAGGCTTGTGTGGCTAGAGCTGCAACACCAGTGGCAGCTCCCGCTGTAGCTAGGAGGGAAGTGACAGTGAGTACAGCAGTAATAGGTTCGCGTTTGTGGAGGTAAATAGCTTCTTGAGTGTGATCAAAGGCTTCAAAGAAATGTAGAGGAGTGTGATATATGACTCGAGGCGTGAGGAGGATGAGAACACATGTTTCTTTGGTCTTGTTAAGTGTGGCAACAGATAAGCATGGGGTAAGTCCGGTGGAAGAACAGAGCCATTGAGTGGTGTTTAGGGGAACTAAGTATTTGGCAGAGACGTGTGGGGAGGTATAGTTGGCACAGGCAGTAAGGCTAGGAGTGTGGGAAGAACGGGGGTGAATGCATAAACCTTTGGAAGAGATGTGCGTAAAAGTGAGTGGGACATGAGTAGACTGATTCCAATCGCAGGAAGAGGGGGAATCATCGGTGGAGGAAGTAAAGAGTGGTGAAGGGATAGCAAGTGGATCATAGAGGGGGAGGCTGGGGGAAAGACACAACCAGCAAGAGCGAGTGAGGTTGGGGTGGGAAGCATTGAGAGAGGAATAGGAGGCGTTTAGGAGTTTGAAGTAGGGATTAGAGGGGATGAGAGGATGTGGTTGTATACCTGAAGCGGGGGGGGGGGAAGTGGGGCTTGTAGAAGGGACGATGGCAGCCGAGGTGGAAGAGATTTTGAGGGGGGTAGATGAGGATGGAAGAAGGTGAACAGTGGGTGAGGGAGGAGGGTCAAGGATGTGGTTGGGACCAACAGCAGAGGGTGGGGCGGAGACAACACGCTTTTGGATTTCAAACAGAGCGCCACGATCATAGCCGCTCACATACAACCGGAGTCCATAGGGGCGAGCGGCCAGCCATGCATCGTCGTTTGGGTTTTTTACTGTTAGCCAAATGAAGTCCCAACGGGAATTGCTGGCTACTTGGAGAGAGAGATACGGGTCTCTGTTGGGGGTGCCGGACCATCCATGGGCCACAGTCACACATCCCCAAGAGGGGCAGTAGAAGTGTGATGGGTCATGACAACCTCGAGCACTGGCAGGACAGATGTAAAAACCAGACACAGGGTTGAATTGAGGGCCAAGGAGACGGTTGTTTCGAGAAAGCAGGCATGCTGTATTCCCGCCTCGACAAGATGAGGAGGAGTGGTGGCCTACTTTCGCTTTTCTGATGTTACTTACTTGGCATTCGGGACGGAATGAAATTCCAGCAAGAGGGCAGATGTGTGTGAAAAAGGAGGGAGCGACACTAGTAACATTATAAGCGAGAATGCGTTTTTCCGGGAATGTCTGCAAGGTCCAGTTGAATGGCTGATGGGATGAGGAGCTTTGGGCAGAGGAGGCTAGAGACAACATGAGAATGAGGAGATGGATGAGGTAGGGGAGGGTGAGGGGGCGGGAGGCAGGGTTATGAACAGAGCGGGCTTGTCGGAGGAGTTGGAGAACTTGGCGTTCGATGGGGTCATCATCTTCAAGAGAAAGACGGCCTAGGCGGCGGGCAAAGAAGCGTTGTCGACGTCGTTCGCGGCGAGAGAGGGCTGGTGTGGTCCCCATGGGCGAAGGTGTTGGAGTAGCAGGCTCAGATGAATGTGCTTGGGGGTGCATAGTAGTCATGGGAGAAGAACTACAAGGGAGGTGAAAATGCCAATTAGAAGCAGCCAGGCGACAGCGAGGAGAAGGCGTTGACGAAGGTTCCAATCTGTCGGAGCTGTGGCTGCGAGACAGACAGCTGAAAAGATTGTTAAGAAAATGAAAATTACAAGAAAGAAGCAAAGTAAGAGTGGGTGAGAGGGGAGCTTGAGGAGCATTTGCACTGAGAGTTCCTTTTTTGATGGACTATAAGGCACGTTTTGGTGAAGGTCAGGCACTTGTCAACGGCGGGTCGCGGAGGCAGCGAAGGCTTTTCTTGTGGAGTATGCAGAGTTGGGTCCTTTGAGAGATCTGTAATGACAAAAAGGAGAAGAGAGCCCTCATAGAGGAGGGGGCAATCAGCAGAAAGAAACTCAAAGAGAGCACTTATTTGAACAGAAACATTTTTAGGAGGGGACTGGCTGGTGTTGAACTTGAGTGAACGGGGCAGCCTTTTTGGGCCTTTGTAGTCAATAATTTCTCATACGGAGGACATGGTGTGCTCATCATTTAGTGGAACTTTAGGGTCAGTATGGGTAAAAGAGTCTTAATCATTGCCATTAGCATTGTTTTCTGGTGTCAAAGGACGTGGGATGTCATCTGGGTTATGCGATTGCGTCGCAGGCCGGATGTTTCGTCCTGGGATCCAAATAGGCTGTCGTTCTGTTTCTGGGAAGACACAGGTGAAGCCTCTTCCTTGTGCTAATAGGGGGGCTGGATCTTGCCAGCTGTTAGTGGCTGGATCCTTCCAGTAGACTACGGGAACTTGAGAAGGTGGCCACATAGGTCCCCAATGCTTATGTGTGGGAGAGAGCCCTTGATTGTCAAAGGTTAAGAGATTGTGGTGGATGAGACAAGCAGTCACAACATCTGCCGGAGCTTTGTGGGGAGAAGAGGCCCTCTCCTTTTGAATGAGCAGCTTGAGTTGTTGGTGAGTGCGTTCGACGATTCCTTGTCCTTGTGGATTGTATGGAATGCCGAAGTGATGTGTGATGTGATACATCTGCACGAAGCTGGCAAAGGAGGCACTGCGGTATGCCGGCCCGTTATCTGTTTTGAGGTCCCATGGGACTCCCATAAGCAAAATGGCTTGGCGGAGCGCCTTGATGCAATGTTTAGCGCTTTCTCCTGCGAGGGGGACTGCATAGCACAGATGTGAAAAGGTGTCAATGGCCACGTGAAGATATTTGAGGCGGCCGAAGGCGCTGACATGAGTGACATCTAATTGCCATCTCGAGTTAGGTCGGAGGCCACGAGGGTTAACGCCTTGAGGTTGTAGGGGCCCCAGGGGGAGAAGAGGCGCGCAAACACGACACGAGCGCACCAGATGTTTACAGGTTTCGATGGGCAGATCTGGATAAAGTTTGTGAATAGTCCGTGCAGAGTAATGAAACCGAGAGTGTAGTAACTTAGCCCTATTGATGGAGTTTCCTAGCTGATCTTCACATGCACCGTAGTCTTTGGAGGCTAATGGAAAGACTTTACAGCTTGACACAGCTGCGTCGGCGAGGTCGTTGCCATGAGCTAAGGGTCCTGGGAGGTTAGAGTGACTCCTTAAATGGGCGATATACCATGGCTGTTGTCTTTCCTCGAGCAGGCGTTGCACAAAGGCGAGGGCTCGATCAATGTTTGAATTGCCTGGTAAAAAGGTGGCGAGTGGCAGGCTGCGGCAAACCTGAAGCGTGTATAGGCTGTCAGTAAAAATGTTGAGAGGCTGGTTCGGGTGGAGATTGAGGACTGCAGCAACAGCTAAAAGCTCGCCCACTTGAACAGAAAAGTCATTTGCGAACAGCAGTTGCCGGGGTTCAGGATTTTTGGGAGTGTATATGATGGCTGCAAACGCCGTTTTCGAGGCGTCTGTGAAGGCAGTGATGGCTGAGGGGATTGGGTTCCGCGCGGGCAATGGACGGAACGGGTTGGAAAACGCCAATTGAGACATTCCTTGCAGCAATCGGTGATGAGGATAATGATTGTCAAAGGAGCCACGAAAGAGCTCCACCAGGCTTTGCATTTGAGCATTGCTCATAATGAGGGAGGTAACTTCTTTTGCATCTAAAGGCCAAACAATGGTGTGTGGCGGGATGCCATACGTTTGTATGGAGAGAAGTACCAAGTCAGTAGCCAACGCGATCCAAGCCCTGGTAAAGGGGCAGATTTTTGGGAGTCTGCTTTTTGATGTATGCAGGAAGAGAAGAGGGCCGTCTTGCCACAAGAGACCTGTGGGAGTGATTGGCGTTGGCAGGACTAAAGCCAAAATTGGAAGGTTAGGGGAGAACCGCTCCAGGCGGCACTGCTGCAGAGCGGCACTGACTTGCTGGATGGCTTCTAGGGCAGCAGGGGTGATGGAGAGTTTTTGATTAACGGCAGTTGGTGGGCTATCTTTGGTCTGCAGGAGCTCGAAAAGGGGCTGCATTTGTGCGGTTGTGATGGGTAGCGCTGAGCGAAGCCAATTGATTTGTCCACAGAGTTGTTGGAGTTCAGTCAGCGTCATTTTGGGAGAAACATGAATTTGTGGGCTTGAGGGCCAAATGGAGTGATGAAAATGAAAGCCTAAAAATTGAAAAGGAGGTTGGAGGTTTATTTTGTCGGATTGCACGGTAAGTCCGAGGCTTGAAAGGTTTGTCATTACTGCAGAGAGTAGGTCATTGAGGAGCGCGCTGGAGCTTGCTGCTAAGAGAAGGTCATCCATATAATGAAGGATGTATGTTTGTTCTGGATGGAATTTAGAGCGTAGCGGCTCAATGGCATGGTTGACATAGAGCTGACATATGGTTGGGCTGTTTCGCATACCTTGTGGCAGTACCCGCCATTGGAATCGAAGCGCTGCACCCTGGTTGTTGGTGCGTGGGACGGTAAACGCAAATCGTGGACAGTCTCGTGGGTGAAGGGAGATAGAGAAAAAGCAGTCCTTGATGTCGATGGTCGCCGCGTAAAAATGTTGGGGAACTGCGGTAGGGTGCGGGCAACCTGGCTGAGGTGATCCCATTGGCTTAATGTGCTTGTTGATCTCTCGAAGGTCATGGAGAAGGTGGAATTTGCCTGTGTTTTTCTTGTTAATGACGAAGATTGGCGAATTGTAGGGACTGGTGGACGGCTCAATATGCCCTGCTTGTAGTTGCTCTTCGACTAGGGCAGAGAGAGCTTGTAGCTTGTGAGCTGGCAAGGGCCACTGCTCGACCCAGATGGGCTCCTCTGTGTCCCATTCCAGAGGGATAGGGTCAGGTCTTGAGATGGGAGCAGTGGCCCCTATAAGGGGGGGGCGGCGCAGCTAAGAAGGCTTCTGTAGTGATTCGAGCTTTCAGCTGGCTGAGGACATCCCTCCCCCACAGGATGGTCTGGACTGAAGAAAGAACGAGCGGGCAGATTTGGCCTTCGTGTCCCTCTCTGTCGCTCCAGTGCAGGGCCTGAGATGTTTTCCAGGAGGTAGCGGCTCCCGTGGCACCTATGACTTGAGGGCCGGTTTCGAGGGGCCAATGATTGAAGGCAGCGATTTCAAAGGGAATACACGAGATTTCAGCACCAGAGTCTAAGAGCCCTTCAAGCCATTGTCCGTTTATTTTAAGCTCTAAGGAAGGTTTCTGGTGACGTTTGATGGGCATTGTCCACATTAAGGTTTTGGAGCTCTCTGGAGGGCCTCTTGGGGGAGGGGCTGAGGCCTGCCCCACTGGAAGTTTAAAGGCTGGGAGATACGTTGCGATGAACGGCAATCGCGGGCCCAGTGATACCCCTTGCCACAACGCGGGCATGGTGTGGGGGGGCCTCTTGGTTTGCGCAGTGTTACGGCAGGGCGGGGAGCTGCCTGTTGAGGGCACTCGCGGACGAAATGACCGGGCTGACCGCATCGAAAGCAGGCAGAAGTGGAGGCAGATGACACAGCCATGGCGGAAGCGAAGGCAGCAGTAAGTGCTTTAGTCTGCAGGTCAACATCTCGACAAGCTAAGACCCAATCGTGTATCTGCTTGTCGCGGATAGGAAGGATGACAGCTCGGAAGGGTGCGAGGCATCCATCAAGAATGAGTTCTTTTGCTAACACAAACTGGGCATCTTCGTTAGTAATTTTCCGCTGGCATGCTTCTAAAACGCGTGCGACAAATGCTGGAAAGGTTTCTTGTGAGTCTTGAAGCATTTGCGTAAATTTGGTGGACTGCTTGGTAGAAACTAAAGAGAACGATCGCTGGACAAGAGCTTTTACTCGGTGCCAAAACCCTGGATCTATGTTTACATAAGAACGAGGGTCAGCATAGTTGTTAATTCCTGTGTAGGCGTCAGCTGGATCTTGGATACCCGCCTGGACATTTTCTACCACTTGCTTATCAACAGCTACTTGATAGTAAGCATGCCATTCAAGGAACTGGCCTGGCGGAAGGATGGAATGGGCTAGAGAAATCCAGTCATAAGGAAGAGCAAGTTGAACCCCTAACTCTTCTATTAATTGTTGGACATACGGGCTACCTATGCCGTCTTCTTTTACAGCTTTGCGAAGAGTTTTAACTTCTTCGGCTGTGAAGGGAAGCCAAGTCTGAGGGCGTTGCTGCGTGGGCAGTGGGTTGAGCGGGTATAGCTGGGGGGCGGGAGAATGTGCTTCGCTAGAGGCAGATGGGGAGCTGCTGCCATACGGTGGTGGCGAGGGATGAACGGTAGCAGGAAACAGGTGAGAGAATGATGGCTTAGCAGCGTCAAGGCGGCAACAAGCTGGCGGCGGGATACTTTTGGGCGCTGGACAAGATGGCGGCGAAGTCGCGTCATTTCCGGAAGCCGGCCAAGATGGCGGCGAAGTCACGTCATTTCCGGGAACCGACCAAGATGGCGGCGAAGTCACGTCATTTCCGGGAGCCGGCCAAGATGGCGGCGAGGTCACGTCATTTCCGGGAGCCGGCCAAGATGGCGGTGAGGTCACGTCATTTCCGGGGGCCGGCCAAGATGGCGGCGAGGTCACGTCATTTCCGGGGGCCGGCCAAGATGGCGGCGAAGTCACGTTACTTCCGGGGGCCGGCCAAGATGGCGGCGAAGTCACGTTATTTCCAGGGGCAGGGCCGGAAGGTGACGAGACAGGGAGGGGCGGGTAAAGGCGAGAGGAAGCGCCTTTGTTCCCGCCGGCGGGTTCGGACATAGGTGAAGAAGAAGCCGGAAGTACGCCATTTTGGGCAGAGGTGGAAGAAGAAGGAGAAGGTCCGCCATTTTGAGGAGCTACTGAAGCGGCTTCTGCGGGCTGTGGGGAGCGCGGGCGGGGAGGCCCGCGCTCGAGAGCGGCGGCGAGCTGGTCAGACAGAGAATTTGTGTCTCCAGGATCATCAGGGCCATAGTCATTGGGTTGCTTAACCGATTTGTCTCAGATGACCTCGGATGGTGCACCAAGGAGACAGGCACGTATGGCTACTAGAGCAGGCAGCAGGCCGGGCAGAAAAGACTGCTTTTCATGCTCTATGGCAGAGGTGACTCGATCTATGAGTCGAGAGTACGTGTCTGGGCTCCAGAGCTGGCAGGTGGTGAGCCACGGATTAAAAGGGAGTAGCAGGTTTTTGGAGCTGTTTTAGGGAAACGCGGACTCCATTGGTATCAAGCAGGGCGGCTAAAAGCCGAACCTGAGGGGTATGGTGTGAGGAGAGAGAGGTGCCCATAGTGGGAGAAGAAAAGACGGCGATGGGGTCCCTACCTGGAGAGCTGAAATGGTCGCCAGTAGACAGCAGCAGCAGCAGCAGAGAGGGGCTGGAGGGCGGTGGAAGGAAAGGATCCCAGACGAGCCCCCTGTTGTGGGCTTGCTATTTTAAGTTAGCAAACCACGAGGACCGGGCGGGCTTCCACGGCTCGGCGGTGAGCCCCTAGGCCAGCACGTGGGCCTAGGTTCTCCAGGCGTGGGGGACGCGCGGTAAAAACCACGGAGACAGCCTGTGAGAATGAGCTAGTCTACTTTATTGCGGAAACACACTTGATTATATAGGGTCGGGTTAAGGGAGGGGTAGGAGCTGGGGCGGATTAACTACGGGGCGGTAGTGGATAGGCGGAGTTGTGCAGGCAGCTATGAGGTAAGCAGTGGCTAAGGAAGGAGGCAGATTACAAGTTGGCATTGTGGGCGGGACTGGCGGGAAGGACAGCAACGGCTGGAGAAAGAAGATAACAAAGGCTGGGGGAAGGGGTGGAGGGAGGCAGCAACATCATCCCTCATTTTCTTCTTATCTTATTTTATCTTAATTATACAAGAGGTGCTGCAGGGAACACCTCACATTTGCTGGGTTTGCTCACACTCCACTGCCTCATTTCTGTGTGAATTGATTTTGGCTACCTACACTATCCCATTTCCCCTACATCTTGATATCCTCCATCATCTACTGTCTGTCTTATATTCCACCTCCCTTTCTTTGATCCACAAAGTGTCTAACTCTTAATTTCTAATACCTTTGTTTTGTTTTCTGTCTCTTATCCACTCTTGAAACAATTACCTTTCTTTTCTCTTTCCCTCTCTCATGAAAATACTAGCTTTTTAATTCATACCATATTCCTCCAATATTCAGTCTATTACCTCATTATAGGTACTCTACCTACTGCTATAACTCTACACAACTTACAAGAATCTAACATCCATCCTCCCAGATCTCATATTGTTGCTCTGTTAACACTTATCACCAATACCACTTTACACTTTTTCCTTGCTTACACAATTGTCTGTCCCTGGCCCTAATACTTTCCTTAAAAGTGAACTCAACCAGCAATAAGAAATTAGAATAAGAAGAACAAAGTGACAAAGAGAAGATATAACACTTATGCAAAAACAACTGCTAATTAATCCCCAAGACTAGACAAAGAAGCTAAAGAAATGATTAAACCTGTCAAGATAAAATGATGACCAGACAGCAACAAAAATCTACAAACCAAACTAGTAATCAGGAAAACATGGCTGAATCCAATGAACAAACTAAAAACCAGGAAGGGGAGCAGAACTTTGCACAAATAATGAAAGATCTCAGAACATTTATCACCAAACAATTTAATGATGTAAAGGAAAAGGTTAACAACATGAAGACAACACTTGGAGGGGAAATTGCAGACATACGCAAAAAGATAACAGATATGATGGGAATGAACACCACAGTTCAAGAAATCAAAAATACACTTACAGCAAATATCAGCAGACTAGAAGAGGCAGAGCAGAGAATTAGTGATGTGGAAGACAGTACATCGGAAATAAAACTGATAGTAGAATTGGTTGATAAAAAGATAGAAAAAATCCAGCTAGGACTTAGGGACCTGAATGATAATACAAAACGCTCAAATATATGTATTATAGGCATTCCAGAAGGAGAAGAGAAGGGAAAGGGGTCAGAAGGAGTGTTGCAGGAAATAATGGCTGAAAACTTCCCAAATCTACTGAAAGAGACAGAAGTACATATCCAAGAAGCACAGCACACCCCAATCATCAAAACCCCAACAGGCCCACTCCAAAACATATACTTGTCAAATTATGCAATGCTCAAGACAAAGAGAAAATTCTAAAAGCAGCAAGAGAAAAGAAAACCATCACATACAAGGGAAGCTCCATAAGATTAAGTGCTGATTTCTCATCTGAAACCATGGAGGCAAGAAGGCAGTGGTATGATATAGTCAAGGTACTAAAGGAAGAAAATTTCCAACCAAGAATACTCTATCCCGCTAAACTAGCATTCAAAAATGCTGGAGAGTTCAAAATATTCATAGATAAACAGAAACTGAAAGAGTATGCCAACAAGAAACCTCCCCTTCAAGAAATTCTAAAGGGAGTTCTGCAGGAAGAAAGGAAAAAACAGGACAGGCAGAGTTGGAGGAGAGTGTAAGAGCAACAAAAAAGACAGAAAGAGAAGGGGGAAAAAATGCAAACAAAATATGACAAACAAAAGTCCAATCAAAATATGGCTAACACAAACAATTTCTTGAAAGTAATAACACTGAATGTCAACGGATTAAACTCACCTATCAAAAGATTCAGACTGGGACATGGGATAAGGAAATATGACCCATCTATATGCTGTCTACAAGAGACATCTTAGACCCAGAGACTCATGTAGCCTGAAAGTGAATGGTTGGAAAACAATCATACAAGTAAACCATAACCAAAAAAAGCCAGGATTACCTATACTAGTATCAGACAAAATAGACTTTAAATGCAAAACAATTGTGAGAGACAAAGAAGGATACTACATATTAGTGAAAGGGACAATCTGTCAAGAAGATCGAAAAATCGTAAATATTTATGCTCCTAACAAGGGCGCCTGTAAATACATGAGGCAAATGCTGGAAATCTAAGTGAAAGAATAGATGCATCTACAATTATAGTGGGGGATTTTAATACACCACTATCAACTCTGGACAGAACATCTCAAAAGAGAATCACTAAAGAAACAAAACATTTGAAGAGTATATTAGAGGAGCTGGATCTAATAGACATATATAGATCATTACACCCAAACACAGCAGGATATACATTTTTCTCAAGAGCACATGGATCATTCTCCAAGATAGGCCATATGCTAGGCCACAAAGAAAGGCTTAATGAATTTAGAAAGATTGAAATCATACAAAATAATATCTCGGACTACAGTGGAGTGAAGCTGGAAATTTGCAAGGGTCAGAGGCCCAGATTTCACACCATGATTTGGAAATTAAACAGGACACTCTTAGAAAAGCAGTGACTCAAAGAGGAAATCTCAAAGAAATCAATGACTACATTGAAACAAATGATAATAATAACACAACATACCAAAATTTATGGGATGCAGCAAAAGCAGGACTAAGAGGGAAATTTATAGCCATAAATTCATATATCAAAAAAGAAGAAAGAGCAAAAATTGAAGAACTACCTGCACATTTGGAGGAATTAGAAAAAAAAAACAACAAAATAATCCAACAGGACGAAGAAGGAAGGAAATAACAAAATAAGAGCAGAACTAAATGAAATAGAAAATAAGAAAGCACTTGAAAAGATAAACAAGACCAAGAGCTGGTTTTTTGAGAGGATCAACAAAATTGACAAACCTTTACCAAGACTAACAAAGAAAAAAAGAGAGAAGATGCAAATACACAAAATAAGAAATGAGAAAGGTGATATCACCACTGACCCCACAGAAATAACACTATCATAAGAGGATACTTTGAAAAACTATATTCCAACAAAAATGACAATTCAGAGAAAATGGACAAATTCCTAGAAACACATAAGCAGCCCATATTGATGAAAGAAGAAATTGATGATCTCAACAAACCAATCACAAGTAAAGAGATAGAATCTGTCATTAAAAACCTCCCAACTAAGAAGAGCCCAGGGCCAGATGGCTTCACAGGTGAATTCTACAAAGCATTCCAGAAAGAACTAACACCAATCCTGCTGAAACTATTCCAAAAAATCGAAACAGAAGGAACATCGCCTAACTCCTTCTATGATGCCAACATTACCCTAGTACCAAAGCCAAACAAAGACACCACAAGAAAGGAAAATTACAGACCAATTTCTCTAATGAACCTAGATGCAAAAATCCTCAACAAAATACTTCCTAACTGTATTCAACAACACATTAAATGAATTATACACCACGACCAAGTGGGACTCATTCCAGGTATGCAAGGATGGTTCAACATAAGAAAATCAATCAATGTAATACACCATATAAACAGATTGAAGGAAAAAAATCACATGATTATATCTATAGATGCAGAAAAAGCATGTGACAAAATACAGCACCCTTTCTTGATAAAAACACTCCAAAAGATCGGAATACAAGGAAATTTTTTGAACATGATAAAAAGTATATATGAAAAACCTACAGCCAACATTGTTTACAATGGAGAAATCCTAAAATCCTTCCCTCTAAAGTCAGGAACAAGACAAGGATTGCCATTGTCTCCCCTTCTATTTAATATTGCCTTAGAAGTACTTGCTCGAGCACTGAGGCAAGAACCAGATATAAAAGGCATTCAAATTGGAAAGGAAGAAGTCAAAATTTCATTATTTGCAGATGACATGATCCTATACATAGAAAACCCTGACAGATCTACAACAAAGCTTCTAGAACTCATAAATGAGTTTAGAAATGTCGCAGGTTATAAGATCAATGCACAAAAATCAGTAGCATTACTGTACACCAATAATGAGCAAGATTAGGAGGAAATCAAGAAACAAATACCATTTACTATAGTAAATTAAAAATCAAATATTTGGGAATAAATTTAACTAAAGATGTAAAAAACTTATACACTGAGAACTACACAAGACTGTTCAAGGAAATTAAAGAAGACCTAAATAAATGAAAGAATATTCCTTGTTCACGGATGGGAAGACTAAATATTATTAAGATGTCTATCCTACCAAAACTGATCTACACATTCAATGCAATCCCAATAAAAATCAACACAGCCTTCTTTAAGGAACTAGAAAAACTAACTATGAAATTTATTTGGAAAGGAAAGGGGCCCCGAATAGCCAAAGGCATATTGAAAAACAAAAACGAAATTGGAGGAATCACACTTCCTGACTTCAAAACATACTACAAAGCTACAGTAGTGAAAACAGCATGGTATTGGCATAAGGAGAGACACACAGACCAATGGAATCAAATTGAAAGTTCTGATATAGAACCTCATATATATAGCCATATAATATTTGATAAAGCCACCAAACCCTCTCAACTGGGAGAGAATGGCCTATTCAACAAATGGTGCCTGGAGAACTGGATAGCCATATGTAGAAGAATGAAAGAGGATTACCATCTCACACCTTATACAAAGATCAACTCAAGATGGATCAAAGACCTAAATATAAGAGCCAAGACCATAAAGATCTTGGAAAGCAGTGTACGGAACATCTACAGGACCTTATAATAGGAAATGGCTTCATGAATATCACACCAAAAGCACGAGCAGCAAAAGAACAAATAGATAAATGTGACCTCCTCAAAATTAAAGCCTTCTGCACCTCAAAGGAGTTTGTCAAGAAAGTAAAAAGGGAACCCACACAATGGGAGAAAATATTTGGCAACCATATATCTGATAAGAGACTTATAACTTGCATATATAAAGAACTCCTCTATCTTGAAAATAAAAAGATAAACAACCCATTTAAAAAATGGGAAAAAGATTTAAACAGATATTTCTCCAAAGAAGAAATACAAATGGCTCAAAAGCACATGAAAAAAATGCTCCAAATCTCTAGCTATTGGGGAAATGCAAATCAAAACTACAATGAGATACCATCTTACTCCCATAGGATTTGCAGTTATGAAAAAAACAGAAGAATACAAATGCTGGAGAGGATGTGAAGAAATGCAAACACTCATCCACTGCTGGTGGGAATGCAGAAGGATACAACCATTCTGGAGGACAGTTTGGCGGTTTCTCAAAAAACTAACCATAGATTTCCATATGACCCAGCAATACCACTGCTTGGTATATACCCAGCAGAACTGAAAACAAGGACACAAACTGATATATGCACACCAATGTTCATAGCAGCATTGTTCACTATCACCAAAAGATGGAATCAACCCAAATGCCCATCAACAGATGAGTGGATCAATAAAATGTGGTATATACATACAATGGAATACTACTCGGCTGTGAGAACAAATACACTACAAATACACATGATGACATGGATGAATCTTGAGAACCTTATGCTGAGTGAAGCAACCCAGGCATTGAAGGACAAATAATACATGACTTCAATGATATGAAATAAGCAAGCTGCTTCAGAGAGCTAGAGACTGGAAGATAGGCTTACAGGAAATCTGGGGGTGAAGGAAGGATGTGAGCCGACATCTACAGTGGTGGAATCTATGATGAGATGACGGTAAGTATGAGCACAAAGAAGAGATAAAATGGGGGCAAGGGGTTGCCTTTGGGTGGGGCTTTGCGGGTTTGAGGGGGCCTGGGGCTGGGCGAATGGGTAATAGTGCCCAAAAATTGGGGGGGTGGGAGGGGCAACATACGAACATAAGAGTGTGTCAAGTGTTGGTTGAGAGTAAAATGCTGAGAAAATCGTATCAAATTATAATTAGGGGGGTTACCTGTTTAGGATGCTCAGAGGGGATAGTCTGATGCGGGATGGACCCCTGGAGAATGGCTGAAGGCCCATTTTGTCAGTGTGAGTTGTACCAATGGGTAGAGACCCAAGAAGTGAGAGTTGGGGTGGACCCACATCCTGGGGAGGACTAATGCCATCAAAAAAGAGGGAACTGTATCTCTCGAGAGAAAGGATGGCTCCCAGGGCATTAGGGCAGTTGAGCAAGTCAGGCCCTCAACACTGTTGCAAGTATCTCTGGGCATGGCTCCTCGGGAGATGGAGATTGGCTGTCGCTGTGGGCCCCAAGGGGAGGGGAAAATGGATGTTGAATGGATGTAACCAAGGTAAATGTGGGGGTAAGAGAGGAGTTTCACGAGAGTATATAAGGATGGATATAAAACATGTAATATTACACCAAAAACATATAGGGGACGACAGACTAATAATGTAAACCATAATGTAAAACATAGGATAACTAAAAATTTAGAAAACTGTATATCCTAAAGTATGGACCACAATGTAAGCACAGATGTCACCTTGTTTGAAAGCTATTGTCTCAGAGTCTGTACATCAGTCTAAGTAAATATGATATGAATAAGTTATAAGAATATCGCTGTGGAAGGGAAAAGGTTTTATGGTGGATGTGTGGGAGTACTGTATATTGAATATATGAATTACTGTGATCTAGGGCTCTTGTGAAGAGAAGCTCAATATTTAGGAAAAAAGAAAAGAAAAAGATAGGATGTAGAATTTTTCCAAATCAATTCGTATTCTATATCTAACCTTTAAACCCATCGCTATATTCCATTTTACTAGTAAGGGATCCTGACATTATATTGGGCTTCACTTTTCAGGAAGTTTTGTATCACAGAGTGGTTCAACAATGGCAGCGGAGGAATACTGGTATAGGATGTTATTGACAGGTGATACATAGTTGACAGGGAGTTATACAGGACATGTGTCCAGGGTGCATGGTAATGTTTGGATATACTCATAGTCGCAACAATTAAAAACAACAGCTGTGGGGGTACTGAATTCCTGGCCAGGGGTGCTCTGTCGTGGTTCCTAGGGGAGCATTGGCAGTCCCCCAGGTGCAATGGTAAGGAGCAGGAAGGAATGAGGGTCCAACAGTGAGCCCCTGATACTAATGACTATACTTGTGAGCCTATATGCCTGAAATAAGAACAAGGCCTAGAGCAGCACTGTGCCTAGGAATTTCCTCCTGAAAGCCTTGATGTTACTCAAATATGGCCAGTCTCGAAGCCAAACTCAGCATGTGAATGCAATGCATTCCCCCCCAGCGTGGGACATGACACCCGGAGATGAGCCTCCCTGGCACCGAGGGATCACTACCAAGTACCAGCTGATGATGCAACTAGAAAATGACCTTGAATTAAAGGTTCAACGCGGACCAGCAGAATATCCCTGTCTACATATAATAACAGGAGTTTGATCTAATGTAAGGGGGAAATGGAAAGGAGAAATGAGTTTATATGGCCATAAGTCTCTAAAAAAGAGTCTGGAGGTTGTCAGAAGGATTGCCCTTATGCACACCTGAGCAGAGTCTCAGAGACAGATAAAGTAGATACAACCCCAGGTATTGGTTCTTTTGAGGGCTAAAGAGAACCACAGGTTCTATGGTCATGGCAGATGGGGTTCACTGCCATGTCAGTTGGCACTTCTTTGGAGCTGGTGTTTCTGCGTGATGGAACTGGACTCAGATGTGATCTCTTTTCACAAGCCTTTCATGCTACTTTACTGGAATGGTAGTTGGTGCTGGGGTTTAAGATATATCTAGGGGATTTGAATCTCTGGACTGACAATATGATAGCCAGGCCCTGAGCCTCAACAGACTTCAACTCCTACACTCTGACACTCTGATCTATTGGACTTACCCCACTCAGCTAACATGGAGTTGAAGAATGTCAACCACAACACCATGGAGCCTAGAGTTCCTACAACTGAAAGCAGGAGGATTGCATCCAGTATCCATGTGGAATCTAAGCCTCCTCTTGACATAGATGTGCAATGGACACAACCAATCCAAGGTCCACAAAGAAAATGTGGCATTGGTGTGGGAAAAGTGGCCATGGTGGCTGCTGGATGTGGGGAATGGGAGGAAGAGATGAGACATGGAGGCGTTTTCGAGACTTGGAGTTGTACTGGGTGGTGCTTCAGGGACAATTAACAGACATTGTAGATCCTCCCAGGGCCCACTGGATGGAACGTGGGAGAGTATGGGCTATGATGTGCACCATTGACCATGAGGTGCAGTGATGCCCACAGATATACTTACCAAATGCAATGGCTGTGTCATGATGATGGGAGAGAGTGTTGTTGTGGGGGGAGTGGTGGGGTGGAGGCGGTGGGGTTGAATGGGACCTCATATTTTTTGAATGTGACATTTTTAAAAAATGAACTAAAAAATTTAAAAAAATACATAAATTATTATAAATATAGAGTATTTTTCTCCAAGTATCCATGAGCCAGATCTGCTTCCAAGATACTGAAAAAGAAACTGCAAAAAGTTTCATTACCTGGTTCACAAAAAGACTTTAATTGTTTACCTGAGGAGTTAGCAGAGCACAGAATTTCAATTGCAAAATTTCATTTAATAAGGCATTCTTTTTGTCTTATTCACAGAAATTAAATATATTAGGGGTGTGGGGTATGCCTTTTAATTTATTTTTTATTAAATTATAAATTTTTGAAGATATATAGTTGACAAAAAATGTTCCATTAAAAAACAAAAGAAGTTCCCTCACCCCACCCTGCTATTCTTCCCATGTCAGCCTCTTTCATCATTGTGGCACATTCGTTGCATTTGGTGAATACATTTTGGAGCACTGTGGCACCACATGGACTATAGATTACATTGTGGTTTACACTCTCTCCCAGTCCATTCAGTGGGTTATGGCAGGATATATAATGTCCAGCATCTGTCTCTGCAGTATCATTTAGGACAACTCCAAGTTTCAAAACTGCCCCCACATCTCACCTCTTCTTCCCGTTTCCACCCTCAGCAAACACGGTGGTCACTTCCTCCAGATCAATGCTATAATTTCTTCCATTACTAGTCACAATAGTTCTACCAGTAAGTTCACTCTAATCCATATTGAATTCCTCCATCCTGTGGACCATGGTTTGGT
Organism: Dasypus novemcinctus; assembly: GCF_030445035.2. Lineage (NCBI taxonomy): Eukaryota > Metazoa > Chordata > Mammalia > Cingulata > Dasypodidae > Dasypus > Dasypus novemcinctus. Next base: position 54,277,226 of record NC_080691.1, on the reverse strand, counting down.
GATGACCACTTCACCTCTATATTGAGAGGGGGCTTATGTCCTACCTGGTGGATGGATGTGATTCTCCTGCTTGGAGGTGGAGGCACTCTCAGTTCACTGGTTTGGTGGTTGACCATTTTCACCTCCCTGTTAGGCAAGCTGTGCAAGTCCAACAAACTGGAGAGTAGGAGCTACAACTCTGCTGAGGCTCAGGGCTCAGCTGGCACATGGCCAGTCCAGAGATTCAAGTTTCTTGGGTATACACCAACCCCAAAACCAACCACAGGTTCAGTAAAAGTGACAGAAGAGATATGTATAGAAAGGTCACATCTGATCCAACACCATCACACTCAGGAACCCAAATTCCAAAGTAGGGCTCACTGACAAGGCACTGAACTCTGGAGCCAAATGCCATGATCATAGAACCTGTGTCTCCATAGCCCTCAGAACACCAGTACCTGGCTTGTATCTACTTTGGCTGTCTCTGCAATCCTGTTGTGGCATGCATAAGCATGAACCCTCAGTTGACCTTCTAACTCTTTTTTTGAAGACTCTTAGCAATATAAATTAATTTGTCTTTACAATTTCCCCGTTTTATCCAAGGTCTCTATCTAATTGCTAGTAATTGGTAGTAATCCCTCAGCATCAGAAAGGCTCAACACCAGGAGTCATGTTCCATAGTGGGGGTTGGGTGGGGGGGGTGAGGGAGTAATATGTGTACATACTGAGTTTGACTTAGAGAGAGGCCACATTTCTGCAACATGGAGGCTCTCTGGAGGTGACTCTCAGGCACTCTGAAGCTCAGGCCTAGTTCAGATTTCTAGCACACAAACTCATAAGCCTAGTCATCAGTTTCAAGGGTATGCCTTTTTAAATATTTATTTCTACAGTTATTGATATCTTATTGTAAATCATTGACCTGCTGGTTGTATTTCTTAAATAGACCAGAAAAGGGCAGCCTAACTGGCAGGAAAGTAAGCAGTTGGTTTAACTTCTTTGGCCGGTGACAGTGGGGTAAAAGCTGTTCTTACTAATTACTTGCAAGCATCAAGCCAGGGAAGCAATCTTTTTTATAAGCTGGAAGTCAGAATTAGACAACATGCATAATTTAAAATGAATTATTTCATTGAGAAAAAGGAAGATTACAAACTTTAGAAAATTGCACAGTAGTGCTTTTCATTCCTGTCATTTACTTTTTCCTGATTCCCAGTGGTAACTGCAATGTTTATCTCTTATTTATGAAATTTCAGGTAGCTGATGGGTATTGCTGGTAATATCATTGTGTTTTTCATATGTGTTTTCCCACTAGAAACCCTTCAAAGAGATAATGAAAAAATGCTTTAGGTATTATGTGTATTTCTTGCAATGACTAAAATTTTTACCATTTTATTATGCTGTTTGGATAGGTAATTGCTTGAAGTTAGACTTTACTTTCTATTCATTCCATATTTTTTATAATGCATCATTTTTATTTAAAAAAAAGCATTCCAAATAATTTTCAGAATACTCATGAACAGAAAATGAGATAATATATATGTGTTTTAAGGTTCTAATTTTGTGGGAATTTCACAGACTTACACACAAAAGCATATGTTGTGGAACTTATAATACACATGTGCTTAAAAAAATGTGTTCCCACTACTGTGACTCCCAATTGAACAAATTCCCATACCATACATCTCCTTAGCATACACAAATTGTTCACCCCTCAAGTTCTTATTTGCCTCAAACTTATTTGGAGAGGAGTTAGAGTGATTTCCTATTAGACAAGGTGGCCTAAGGCATCATGAGAAATCATCTGAAAGATACAACCTCAAGGATATGAGCCAGTACCTGCAGGATGACCACCAGATGCTGCCTGGCTCACTGTGTCCTTGTGATGAGTAGTATGCGGTATAAGGCTGGCACCTCCATGGAGCCTCAGGAATGGCTTCCTCCATGGTTATGTCCCCACACTACAGGACTCCAGGAATGGAGACAAAGGTTAAGGTGATGTTGCATCACAACACCAGGCTGACGGGACATTTTGGGTGCTGTGGAGGGACTTCATCTTCACCGCAGAGATCTTCTTCTTGTCTCCATCAGACCTTCAGGAGCAAACTCAGCAGAGATCTCTGTTCTGCCCCAGGAAGTTCTCACAGTTGTTGCAGGTGTCCATTTTAGAGCAGAACATGAGGATTTACTGGCTAGGATATAAGTCAACAGGTAGCTTTAGAATCTGAACCAGAAGCTGTAGAGAGCATGGAGGAGAACTGAAGGGAGAGAAGGATCTCTGGTCTGTGTGATGTGCAGCATGGTTGGGAGGAATATGATAGTTGATTAAGTTTCCAAGACTTTCAGGCAGCCCCTCCCTGATAATCCATTCATGACTGATCCTCAAAAAGGGGGCCTGCTCTGAAATGCAAAGGGAGCTCAAAGTTTCAGACCTAGCTGGTCATGCAGTTTAGCTCCTGGTTAATTTCTCTGTGAAAGAAAGGGAAACAGGTTGGGATTCCCATTCATAGGCTAGCTTTCTTTGGCCCTGACACACACTGTTTGGAGTCCCAATCTCCAGCTTCCTGAAACCAGCAATATAGGAGGAAGTGAATAAATGAGCTATCATATGAGCCATATGTGCTTTACTAGGAGAGAATTCTGGACAACAAGTACAGTTCTTCAGGGTGAAGTGGAGAGAGAAAGCACTGCACTGTTTCTAGGACTGGAAGGTCTTTCCATGCTCTCAACCTCAGAAATTCTCACTGACTGTCACTGAAAGCTCTGCATGAAAATACTACAGGACCATGAGAGAGCCTCTGAAGCAGGGAGGGAGTTCAAGTGGCCTGTGGGGAAAGGGCATGCAAATGGGGTGTCTCCCTTAAGTCCTCAAAAACATCCCTGGCCAACACCGTATAGCTCTGAGAGAAGAGCCGCCTCCCTTGTGTCTGAACTCTCCCTACTCTGTGCCCAGGACTGAGAAGAGGAGACACCATGAAGTGTGTTCTCTTCTGGGCTTTCCTTTTGTCAGTGTTTCAAGGTAATATTAACTAGAAAATTGTTTTGTGCAGCGTAAATATGTGGGTGTGCATTTGTATTTGTGTATGTGTGTGACTGTGTATGACCCAACTTCTAATGTTTGTTTGCAGGTGTCTTGTGTGAAGTTCAGCTGGTGGAGTCTGGGGGTGACTTGCGACAGCCAGGAGGATCTCTGCGCCTCTCCTGTTCAGCCTCGGGATTCAACTTTGGTAGCACTTACATGAGCTGGGTCCGCCAGGCTCCAGGGAAGGGGCTGGAGTGGCTCTCAGAAATTAGTGGTAATGGTGGTAGCACATACTACGCAGACTCTGTGAAGGGCCGATTCACCACCTCCAGGGACAACAACAAGAACCAGCTGTATCTGCAAATGAGCGGCCTTAAAACTGAGGACACGGCCCTTTATTACTGTACTACTGGCACAGTGAGGGAAAGGTAAGGCTAACCCAGACAAAAACCTCTTCTGTGGGGAGGTCCTGAGGGATGCTCAGGAGTCACTGAGCACAAGGAGCAGCTGCAGGAGCAGGTGCCGGGAGGTGGTTAAGGACTGGTCTCCTGACAGGGTCTGGGGCTTCCTCTCCAGCTAACTGCTTCCACAGTGATCATGTCTAAACTGATGTTCCTGTGTCTATCTTTGATCTAGTACGTTAGAATAGTTTTGATGCAATAGGAGGAAGCACAATCACATGCAAAACAGTGAACTCACCCTTTTGAAAGCAGCAATGACTGCCAATGTTTGTCTGGTTCAGAATTCTTAGTAGCTCATGGTAACCTAGTGAATCTTTCACAATGAGACTGACAGCAGAATCTGTAGTAATATTCCCCATTAGCTAAATCTCTGTGCTTCGTGTGAGAACCAAGGGAAAGGCAGTACCAGGGTCTAATTGTACTGCATTTCAACTTGTACTACCACTCACACCAAAGTGCTCATATCATTCTCAAAATTCATCTCACTGTCTATTTGTCTAGTGATCCATTTTATTTTCCCTGAATCTTACTTTTCACCATTCCCTTTTTCTTTGTATTCACTGTTGATGAAGAACGTTTTTCCTGTGGCCTAATTCCCAAGGCTCGGTCATATTACATTGTACTTCTGACAATGACCAATCTGAAATCTGAGGACAAGACCTCATTGTGAGAGTGAAGTGAGTTGAAGTCAGTGTGAGCTCAGACACAAACCTCTCCTGTAGGACAGAAGGAGGGGCTGGGCTTTATGGTGAACTCAGGACCAGAGGTCCCTCAGCACCCAACTCAGGAGCAGGAGCAGGTGGTCTAGGTTTGCTCTTAGAATCTGGTGTTTCCTGTTATTGTCCAGAAATATCTTGCCTCACAAATCTGCTTTTGTTCTTCCTTGACAATTCCCTAAACTCTCTCATCTTTGAATGGTTAATGTACAACGAGAAATAAGAGCATTTTGAAAATAATTTTTTTTAATTTTTAAAGGACCTTTAGATTACCTAAATGTTAATTCAAAATATATCAGATTTTCATCTACCACACCCCATTCCCTCCCACAATTTCTCCCAATAACATCTGTCATTAATTTGGTACCTTTGTTACAATAGATTAACACATATTGAAGCATGACTACTAAACATGGACTATAATTTACATTATAGTTTACACTTTGCATCACACAATTTTATAGGTTTTGACAAAATGTATAATGCTTGGCATCCATCATTGTATTATCGTGCAGAATGTCAACTCTTTTATTAATCATTCAAAGTTCACACTGCTGATATATTAATCTATCATTATTGCTAACTGGGAAAGCAAGTGTCCTTAATCCAAAGTCTAGTGCTATGCAAGACTTTTTTATTTTCTCCACTGAATCAGGTTTTCCTTAATAAAAGACTTATATTCCCAGAGTATTTGATGTCTGATATCAATATGGGAGTGTCTTTTGTCTATTTATCTGTCCTGCATGGAGCTGAAACACAATTTTAATGGGTTCCATCCTTCACTTCTCTTTGGAACCTGTAGTTGGGTTTCTCAGTGAGTTTCTCCACCTTGCCGACCCACTCCTTGCCAACATCAGGGAGGGAACCATCCTCAGTGACTCTTTAATGGCCCTTATTCTGCCTTCCAGGAGGCATTGACTCCCTTTAGTGTATCTCCTCTGCATTGGTGAACCAGTTACCTCTCTTCATCCTCACTGCTGCTAACCCAGTTCTGCCCCTGAACCCCACTCTGCAGGATATCCAGCCGCCTGCAAACCCCATGCCCTCCAGCACCTTTCCTAACGTGCTGCAAGTGTGCCTGGCCTGACCTATTTGTCCCTCCTGCACGTACAGCAGAGAGGGTTTGTGCTGCTCCTGCTGCTCCTGTGCACACACTGTAGGGTTCCCAGTGCTGACAATGGAGTCCAAACCCCAAGGTTCTTGCCCACCCTGAAAACACCCCCAGCAAATCACAGGTGTTAATGAACCTAGGCATCTTAGATTAATGCCAGTCAATATTGCTGTGGATTTCTGCAACATCGGGATTGCTGAAACTAATAATTTCTACATTTTATACTGAAATAACATGCATCACCATTCCGTATGTAAAATAAACTTGATAACTTTAACCCAAAGCTCATATCCATATCACAAAAAAGAAAATTAATTCCTGCATATAAATATTTATAAAATTAAATATTTGCCTCATTATTTATGACATTTATGAATGTCACCCAGATTAAAATCCTACCATTGGCATAAGTAAGAAAATAAATGAACAGAAAGCCACAAAAATGAATACCATTTTACATTCGTAATTATATTAGGATGAAAAGCATATATATTCGGTCACCCATAAGAATGTATATAAATAACTTTGGTTATTTGGATTGCTATAAACAGGCATGTATATAAAAGAAAATCATTTTTAACCAGTACCACATACTTGAAATACAAGTAAATTGAAATGAATAGAATATTTAGAATAATATTCAAAGAAGGTGTGTGTCATGCATGTTAGTATTACATAGCTTTTCATATGAGGATATATGTGTCTTTGGGGGCACGTGTATGTTGGTATGTGGTTTTGGTATTTGAACATATAGTATAAACATATGACAACTTATAATCTAAAATTTGAGGAGCTAAAAAATAATAGGAATTTCATTTAGATATTTTAAATGATAATGTAATGTCTAAGGTAGATGAAGTGTACTATCTAAATAAAGCAACTGTATTTGTTTTTTTTTTTCTTCTTATCAAATGTATTCTCACAACACACACATTCAACAAAAGGACTTGTATTCAGAATAGGCATTACTTAAAAACCAACAAATCAATAGGAGAAAGAATTTAACAAAAAATGGGCAGAAACTTAAAGAGGTAATTCATGAGAGGACACTCAAAAACTAATAAGCATATGAAAAATGCACAGGCTTGTTAAGCATCGGTGAAAAGAAAACTAAAACCACATTGAGTTACCACCATATGCCCACAAGAGTGAGTAAATTGGAAAAGACTGACACTTGTAAGTACTGGTCAGTATATGGAGCAACTGGAACTTTAAAAAAGTGTTTGAGAGTATCTGGCAAAGCTGAACCTGAGATGAACTCAAACTTATGTACTAGAAATATTTGGAGAAATATTATTAATAATAGCTCCCAAACTGTAAATGAACCAAAGTCCATTGGATAAGGGAACTGTGCTTATTCATACAATGGAATTCAATTCAGACTTGAGAATGAATCATGTACAAATACATGCAACAAAAGTCTTACAAACACGATGTTGAGCAAAAGAAACCAGGTAGAAAGGGTACATATGTTTTAATTACATTCATAAAATGTCCCAAACAGACAAGACTACTCAAAGCTATTGCACAGTGGTTATCCCTGGGGAGGTGATAACTGGAAAGGAGTATGACAGGGGTTTCTGAGATCTGGTAATATTTTTTTTTATTGACTTTGTAATAATATTACATCAAAAATATATATATATGAGGTCCCATTCAACCCCACCACCCCCACCCCACCTCTCCCCCCCCAGCAACACTCATTCCCATCATCACAACACATCCATTGCATTTGGCAAGTACATCTCTGGGCACCTTGCACCTCATGGTCAATGGTCCACATCATGGCCCATACTCTCCCCCATTCCATCCAGTGGGCCCTGTGAGGATCTACAATGTCCGGTGACTGCCCCTGAAGCACCATCCAGGTGCACCATCCAGGGCAGCTCCATGTCCCAAAGACGCCTCCACCTCTCATCTCTTCCTGCCTATCTGAGTTCTGATTACGTGTTCCATTTGTGAACATTCACTGGTTTCTTTGCATTATACTTTCATGAAGTTTCTGAACCAAATTCCTGAAACTTCAGTGGTCAGACAGGGATGCCTTCTGTCATCCTTCTCTGATGCCAATGGGCCAAATCACAGGTACTTTGGTACCCCGGATCTGGCCTCTACTCTGAAGACCTACAGACCACTTTAGAAACTCGTTAATGATAACCCAAACATACAAAGCCTGAGGCAGACAACAAAAAGTCAGTTCATTAACAAGGCAAAATTATAGAAAATTTAATGGCTAGAATATTCACATTGGCATTTTTTATATATCTTTTTTTCTTTTTTCTTTTTGCCTTTATCATTTTTTTAATATTACATTCAAAAATTATGAAGTACACATATATCCCCTACATCCCTCACCCTACTACTCCTCCCATAGTAACATTTTCCTCCATCATCATGAGACATTCATTGCATTTGGTGAATACATCTCTGAGCATCACTCCACCTCATGGTCAATGGTCCACATCATAGCCCACACTCTCCCACGTTCCATTCAGTGGGCCATGGAAGGACCTACAAAGTCTGGTGATTGTCCCTGCAGCACCACCGAGGACAACTCCAAGTCCCGGAAACGCCCCCACATCTCATCTATTCCTCCCATTCCCCACACCCAGCAACCACCATGGCCACTTTCTCCACACCAATGCCATATTTTCTTCAATTACTAATCACAATAGTTCATGAATAGAATATCACTAAATCCACTCTAATCCATATTCTATTTCTCCATCCTGTGGACCTTGGAATGGTTGTTTCCACTCCACATCTATGTCAAGAGGGGGCTTAGATTCCATCTGGATGCTGGATGCAATCCTCCTGCTTTCAGTTGTAGCCACTCTTGGTTCCATGGTGTGGTGGTTGACTTTCTTCAACTCCATGTTGGCTGAGTGGGGTAAGCCCAATAAACCAGAGTGTAGGAGCTGAAGTCTGTTGAGGCTAAGGGCCTGGCTATCATATGGTCAGTCCAGAGATTCAGATCCTCTGGGCATATCTTAAACCCCAGCACCACTACAGTTCTGGTAAACATAACAGGAGGCTTATGAAAAAAGATCACATCTGAGTCCAGCTCCATCACACCGAAACATGATCTCCAAAGAAGGGCCAACTGACATGGCATTGAACTCCATCTGCCATGACCATAGACCCTGTGAATCTCTTTAGCCTTCAGAAGACCAATACTACTAGTTGTATCTACTTTGTCTGTCTCTGGAACTCTGCTGGGGTGTGCATAAGGGCAACCCCTCTGATAACCTCCTGGCTCTTTTTTGGAGACTCATGGCCATATAAACTCATTTGTCCTTTCCATTTCCCCCTTGATTCAGGTCAAAAAGCATTTTTAACTCCTGGTATTATATGTAGACTGAGATATTCTGCTGGTCCAAGTTGATCCTTGTATTCAAGGTCATTTTCTAGTTACATTATCAGCTGGTACTTGGTAGTAATCCCTCAGCACCAGGGAGGCTCATCCCTGGGAGTCATGTCCCACATTAGGGGGAGGGCAATGCATTTACATGCTGAGTTTTGCTTTGAGACTGGCCACATTTGAGCAACATGGAGGCTCTCAGGAGGTAACTATTAGGCACACTGCAGCTTTAGGCCTTGTTCTTATTTCAGTTGCACAGGCTCACAAGCATATTCATTAGTATCCTTCAGTTTTGAATCACTGTTTTCTGATAACTTCATATTTGTAACTTAACAATTAATTGTATCCATTCTTAGTACTAACCAGTGAGGACCTGAGGTCATGCTAAGTGTACATATGAAACTACATCTGAGAGCCCTTAGATAAGTAGATGGTGTCACTGATAGACCAGGAGAGGAAGCTAGATCTTGCATTCATGATCAGTGGAGAACAAGGAAAAACACTCAAGTTGTAATTGATAGATGGCTGTATTTAAAGCTGTGTCTGCATCTTTGCATAAGGAATAGGATTTTGATGTGATGACATCCTTTTGTATGAATAAGTAAATGATTAAGTGGTTAAAAAAAAAAAGAACTCTTATATCTCAAAAATAAAAAGACAAACAACACATTCAAAAAATGGACATAAGATTTGAACAGATGCTTCTCCAAAGAAGAAATACAAATGTCGTAACAGCACATGAAAAGCAGCTTAACATCATCAGCTAGTAGGAAAATGCAGGTACTTGGTTGAATCTATAATGTAGAAAAAACTCTTTAGAAAATATAACAAGGAAGTGCTATTTGTTTAAGGTGTTTGACGGGGGTCATCTGGCACAGGGTACACCTGGGGCAGGCTTCTAGCAGTTTGTGAGTGCTCATCTTGTTATAGTGTGTTATATATCAGTGGGTAGAGTCACAATATGCAGGAAAGTCCTGTACCCCCATCCTGTGGAGGCCTGATATTCTCAAACAGAGTAGAGGCTGTCTCTCAAGAGCTGGATGGCTCCCAAAGGGGGAGGACAGGCAAGAATGTCAAGCACCCAGCATTGTTGTAAGTATCTAGGAATCATGTCCTTCAAGAAGTGAGGCTTGATTGTCACTGTCGGCCCTGATCAGAGGAGGTGAGAGGAATAGAATAGATGGAAGAGGTGGTAACTGGGGGGCAATTGAAATGTTCCACAAGATAGTGTGATGACAGATATAAGCCATGTTAAATTTCACCATGATTTATAAAAGTTTATAGTCTAAAATATAAATTATAATATGAGCCATAAAGGAACCATGTTTACAATACCTGTACATCAGATGCAGCAAGTATAGCATCCATATGTAAAAAGATCATTGCTGGGGAAGGGGGAACATGTTTTGATGTTGTATATATGGGAGTTGGCTATATTTTATATGTCATTTTACAGTGATCTAAACCTTTTTATAAGATAAAATTGAAAAATTAAAAAAGGATGTAGACACTGAGGAAGAAATTGAAGAAATTGCCTTACCACTGTATATGCAGGACAACACCTATTACTGTGATGAAAGGAAAAATGTCAAAAACAAAATCTTATGATACTTTTCATTTTTTAATATCCAATTTATTTTTTAATTTATTTTAGTTTTTCTAAATTATGTATTCTACTTCTAATCTTTAAACCTGTTAATACTATTTTATTTTCCTACTAATTCAATTTGGCAATATGTTAGGCTTCAATTTTGAAGAAGTTTTGGATCACAGATTGTCTCTACTATGGCAGGGGAGGAGCACTGATGTGGAGTGTCATTGATGGGGATGCATGGGTAGGAGGAAGTTCTCCAAGGCATGCATATAGGGTATATTTTTATGTTCAGATGTTCATCAGGTATTGTCATAGTGGACAGAAAACTGAGGGAGTACTGAGATCCCATCCTGGGGAGCTCTGTCCCATTCCCCAGTGGAACAGAAACAATCCCCCAAGTACAAGGACAAAGACCAATGGAGAAGGATGGTACAATGATGGGCCCTTGATACTGATGACTGTGCTTATGAACTTGTGTGCTTGACATTTCAACTAGGCCTAGATCTGCAGTGTGCCTAAGAGTTACCACCTGAGAGCATCTATGTTGCTCAAATATCACCACTCTCTAAGCCAAACTCACCAAGTAAATGAGTTACATTCCCCTCAGCCTGGGGATGAGCCTCCCTCCTGCCGAGGGATTACTATCTGCGGGCAGCGGCGGGCCTCCGGGAGGGTCAGCGGTTGGCCGAGCGGGCTCTCCAGACGGGGGCTGCCTCGCGGTCGAAGGAGAGGAGGGGGTTCGGCACAAGGCTGTTGGGCCCTCGCTCTCTCCACTCAGGCACGGGGGACGTGCGGTGCAAGCAAGAACACCACGGAGACAAGGTCTAGGCAAAAGTCTACTTTATTGTTGAAGGGGACATGGTTTTATAGGGTCTAGGGATACGTAAAGGGACTTGATTGGTGCCGGTGGGTGCTGTTGCTTGCGTAGGTGGTTACTGGACAGTAGGTGGTTACTGGACAGTAGGCGGTTACTGGACAGTAAGCTGGCTAAGAGGTTAGGAGCAAGGGAGGGGAAGGGGAAAGTGTGGGCTGTCTAGATAACGGCTAGGCGGAAGACGGAGAAGGGGAGAAGGAGGGGCAGCGCCGGCTGCCAATACTAGGCGGGAAGGAGACGGGGACAACTATCATCACCAGTTGGTGATGCAACAAGGAAAATACCTTGAATGAAATTGGGAAATGGTAAAGACAAATGTGTTTATATGTTTAAGATACTTCAAAATGAGTCAGGTCATCAGAGGGCTCCAATTACACATGTCTCAGCAGGATTCCAGAGACAGCAATAATAGATACAACCCCAGGTATTGGTTCTCCTGAGGGCTACCAAGACACTCAGGTTCTACAGTCATGACAGATTGCTCTGGAGTCCATTTCCTTGCCTGCAGGCCCTACTTTGGAATTTATGCTCCTGAATATGATGGAGTTGGACTCAGATGTGACCTCTCTACACATGCCTCTTCTATCACTTTTACTGAACCTGTGATTGGCACTCAGGGGTGTGTGTGCTCAGGAGACTTGAAACTCTGGACTGTCCATGTGCCAGCTGGGTTTTGAGAAACAGAAGAGTTGCAACACCACTCTCCAGGTCTTTGGTTTTACCCAGGTCAGCTGACAGGGAGGTGAGAATGATCAACCATTCAACACCAGGGAATTGAGTGTCTACAACTGCAAGGAGAATTGCATCCATCAGCCATGTGGGATCTAAGCCACTTCTTGATTTAGAGGTGGAGTGGACATCACCATCCCAAGATCCACAGGATTGAGCAATATAATATGGATTTGAGTGGACTTGCAGGTATTCTACTATAGTACTGTTGTGACTCTAGCAATGCAAAAAATTGTACCATTGATGTGGAAATCGTGGCCATGGGAGGTTCTGAGGGCAAGAAGAAGGAGGAAGAGGTGTGATATGGGGCATTTTTGGGATTTGGAATTGTCCTGAATGATACTGCAGGCACAGATGCAGGATATTGCAGGCACAGATGCAGGATATTGTATATCTTGCTATAACCCACCAGGTGGACTGCAGGAGAGTGTGAATTACAACATAATCTATGGTCCATATGGTATTGCAGTCCTCCAGGGTATATTCACCAAATGCAATGTATGTACTTTACATAAGGAGATGTTGATGTGAGAGGAGCAGGGGTGTGGGGAGTGGGGAATATGGGAACCTCTTATGTTTTTTAATGTAACATTTTGTGTGATTTATACATCTTTTAAAAAGACAATAAAAAAAGAAAATGAACAGTAGGAGGAGTATACTAAAAATTAGAGTGGAAAATATGAAGTAGAGAATACACAACAGATAAAGCAATGAAGTCAAAACAGATATTGTGAAAAGATAAAGGTAATCAAAATTGAGAAAACGTTCCTTAAATTGATGAAAGGCAAAAAGTGGGAGAAGAAAGAAATCATTAGTGAAAGGCATGGAAGAGGAGGTGTAACTACTGAATTTACAGAGTTTTAAAAATTTGATTATAAAGGAATATTATGAACAAGAAAATTGTAATAAACTATACAACTTAGGTGATGTAGATAAATTCCTAGAAAGTTACAAACTACCAAAACTGACTCAGAAAGAAAGAAATAATCTGCATAGGGCTTAATCAATAAAGTGATGCAATTTAGTGATAATAAAGAAAATTATCCATAGAAATCCCAGGTCGATAATTATAACTGCAAATGGTAAATATTTTTTTATAATTTCAACAATGTCACACAGTTCTAAATGTTGTACCCTGAAATCTGGTCCAGAAATTGCTCCAGGATTTTTTGGTTGTAATTTTTCAGTTCACCTTGATATTAAGCTATTCTTGATAAAGGGCATTTCCAAAGATATTGTAAAATCAACTTGATAACGTCCAAACCATATCTTCAAGGATTTATGGCTATTGCTTTGAATTTCTGAACTAAATAAGGAAGAAGAGACATTTTGAAATATTTTTCCAATATATAAATATAAATATAATATGCCCATCATTTTAATTTTATCCCTTTTGAGTCATTTAAATAAATTTCATTAATTTTAAGAAGAAATATTTAACCATATCCTTGGCCTTGATTCCTCAATAATTTTCATGTTTGAAATTTTTGCAAGTGATGGTATTTGCTTCTGATTATCTATTTAATTTCCACCAGAAAAGAAATATGGGTAAATTTTTTGTTTGCTTATAAATATTGCATTCAGGGGCCTAAAATCCCACCAACTGCAATCATCATTCCATGTGATATTTTAGTGTCACAGGATCGCCTTAGTAGATATAAATGGTGATGAGTCCTCAGCATAAAAGTACCCATACAATGCCCACTTTTAAGAAAAGGTAAGGGTGGCAGAGTAGTCTTATGCATCAAGTCCCAGGAATCCTTTCTACCTTCTTTCCCTTGGATACCACTCCCATCTGGGTCACAGCAGAAAGCCTCCTCCTGCTCACCATGTTGCTGAATACACACTAAGGTGAACCCCTAGTGCTCTGAAAATAGAGACCAAACGCCAATGTAGCAAAATTTTAGAATGTAACCTGTCACACCACCACAGTATATACAACCTAGGAATCCTAGACTAATTCCATGTCAACAAGGTTGGAATGTTACACAAAATTCTGTGAAGTGGATGAGTAATTTCTATAGTGTGTATTAAAAAAATACATGCATCAAAATTTATCTAGAAAATAAACTTTATAACATTGGGTAACTGTTCTTATTTTTATGAAAACTCGATATGTTAATTCAACCAATATAATAATGAAAATTAAAAAAGTAAAGATGTAGTGAGTTCTGCTACATTCTCTATGTGGACAGCAAGAAACCACCAGTACAAGGACAGTGCTTAGTGAAGGAAGACAGACCATCACACCAGGCCCTTGATATTGATGATTATACTTATGAAACTTTTCCTGTGAAATTATAACTTAGCTTATTGACTGTTACCCCTGAAGACTTCTTGTCTTTTTAGATTCATCAGTTTCATCCCACCCTCATGTTTATTGTTGGCTGTCATGTAGTGGAGGATGTTGGGTCTAGGGGTGCATTCTCTGATCTTCTGACTGAGACTTACTCTTAGGCAGGCCTTGTGAACCTGGGTCTGGGGTGTGGCTGTTCTTGTGTTACCATCGCTCCTACAGAGGTAGTTTAGGGACTAGCATGGATTCCTGCTCCAGAGGGCTGAGTGTAGTTTTCCCCATCTCTTCCCACCAACAACTGTAATGGTTTTCCTTCCATCATTGTCTTCTCCTACTCATTTTGATCCCTTCTGTGGAGATAAGGCTTTTATCCCTGAGGGAAGTTCAAGGAGGTGCTGAGATTGTTTAGGTGTTAGAATCTATGCCCTTCCCAGATTCTATGGAATTTCTCTTGTAGGATAGAGGATTTGATGGTTGTGCACATTCTGGTTAATTATTTCTTCTGTAGTGGAACTAGGCGAGGTGGATCTGGGCTTTTTTCAGCAGTGGCTGCTGTTTCTTTCCCCCAGACAGCACCAACACAGGTAGGTGGGGAATTTTATCTGGATTTCAAACAATCCTGGAGGAAAATCCTGGAAGACTCCATCTAGTCATGTGGTGATTGGAAGATTCACATGCTTATGCCTTCACCACACCAAATCTTAAGAAATTGATTACATATGCTGATTTGATCTTCTATTAGTGTAAATCCCAACTGGTGGCATCTCCCCCAAACAAACTAATGCTTGGATCCTAATTCACCCTGAAGGCATCTGCCTCTCTCCAACTTTTATTTTTTATATACTTTTTATTATATTTTTAAATTTATAGAAGTATAGCACTCACACATAAACTTACATAAACAATAAGTGTATAGTAATAGTTGTGAACTTACAAAACAAACGTATATAACATCATACAGGACTCTCATATCTCACCCTACCACACATACCTTGCATTGTTGTTAAACATCTTTAAGTAATGTTTAAAGAGCATTGTCAAAACATTACTACTAACCAAAGTATTTCCCCCAAGCCATCCTATTAATATTATTATTATCTTTATATCATTTATATATCAACATACATAAACAATAAGTGTATAGTAAAAGTGGTGAACTTACAAAGCAAACATGCATAACTTCATACAGGGGTCCCTTACATAAACCGTTTACCAACACCTTGCATTGTCTTGAGACAGTTAAAAATTGTGAAAGAATATTTTCAAAACATTGCTGCTAATAATAGTCCTTACCTTACATTTGGTGTATTTCTCCCCAACCCACCATATTATTATATTTAAGTATGTATTTTTATGACAGAAGTTGTCAACTTATAAAACAATTATGCACATATGCAGAATTCCCCAACAACATCCCTCTATCAACACACCACCCTGTGGTAGAACATTGGTTACAGACAAGATAATATGATCTGATTGTTACCACATCCACAGTGTACATTTGGCACACATTTTCCATACTGTCCCATTATCAACACAGTACATCTTTAGCAAAGATGCAAGCATATTATATTATTACTGCTAACCACAGTCCATAGGTCACTCCAGTTTTATTTTTCCCTTGTTTCTCCACATTCCCACCACCATGCAGTAGTGATGTACATTTGCTCTAGCTCACAAAGTGCACACTCACATCTGTACTATCAACCACAATTCTCATTCACATCTTGGTTTACTGTGCTATTCAGTTCCTAGATTATTCTCTAATATTCTGTCAATTGGCATTTACATACATAGACTACCATTTTCAGCAACATACCCATTTATAAATTAACTATTACTTACTACTTGTTACCATCCACTCTACACATTTCCACACTTTTACAGAAAAGCTAATTAAAACTTCTACATACAGTAAACATCAGTAGTCCATCTCAGTCCTCCACTTATCTCCTTTAAGAATCCATCACCTACCACCAGGTCTTGAAAATATTCTTCTACAATTTCTTCTAGAAGCTTTACAGTTCTTGCTTTTACTTTTGGGTTTTTGATCCATTTTGAGGTAATTTTTGGATAAGGTGTGAGAGAGGGGTCCTCTTTCCTTCTTTTGTGTATGGATATCCAATTCTTTCAGCACCATTTTTTGAATGGACTATTCTGACTGAGTTATGTGGTTTTGAGAGGCTAGTCAAAAATCATTTGACCGTAATGTCAGCGTCTGTTTCTGAGCCAAACGTTTTATTCTATTGCTCTATATATCTGTCTTTATGCCAGCACCATGCTGTTTTTACCACTATATCTAGGTAATATGATTTAAACTTTGGAGATGAGGGTATTCTTTTCCTTTTTAAGATGTTTCTGGCTATTCAGGACTACTTACTCTTCCAAAAAAAAATTGATAATCATGTTTTCACTTAAAAAATTGGTGATGGAATTTTTATCAGAATTGTATTGAATCTGTATATCAATTTAAGTAGAATGGACATCTTAATGATATTTAGTTTTCCAACTCATGAACATGGAAGGTTCTTCCCCTATTTTTATGGCTTTTTTGAGTTCTTTTAACATTGAGCTGCAGTTTTCTGAATACAAGTACTTTACATCATTGGCTAAGTTTATTGCTGACTATTTGAGTTGTATCTGCCATATTTTATTGTCACCACTCTTTTGACACTTTTCATTACTTTTATTGATAATAGTTTTCATTTCCGGAGTCTCTTTCGGGTCTCTCTCTCCTGTCTTTTCTTTTCAGGCTCAAACACACTCTTTAGTGTTTCCCAAATATCTGATCTCTTGCTTAAAAATTCTCTCAGTTTCTGTTTATTTGTGAATATTCTAAACTTGCCCTCATTTTTGAAAGCCAATCTTGCCAGATATAAGTTCTCTTGCTGGAAGTTTCTCTTTTTTAAATATTTCACATATTTCATACCATTGTCTTCTTGCCTCCATGGTTTCTGGTGAGAAATCAGCATTTAATCTTATTGGACATCACTTATGTTATGCATTGCTTTTCTTATGCTGTTCTCATAATTCTCTCTGTCTTTCGTATTTGATATTCTCATTAGTATGTATCTTGGAGTTGGTCTATTCAGATTTTTTTCAGATGGGAGTTTGCAGTGCTTCTTGGACATGGATATCTATGTCCCTCAAAAGAGTTGGGAAATTTTCTATCTTTATTTCTTCAAATATCCCTTCTGCTCTTTTCCCTTCTTTTCACCTCCTGGGACACCCATAACATTTATGTTTGCATATCTTTTGCTGTCATTTGTTTCCCTAACTTAGTTCAAATTCAAATTTTTCCATTTCTTTCTTCATCTGTTCTTTTATAAGTTCACTTTTTAAAAAGATTTATTTATTTATTTATTTCTCTCCCCTTCCCCCCCCCCCCCCACACCCTGGTTGTCTGTTCTCTGTGTCTATTTGCTGCATCTTCTTTGTCTGCTTCTGTTGCTGTCAGCGGCATGGGAATCTGTGTTTCTTTTTGTTGCTTCATCTTGTGTCAGCTCTCCTTGTGGGTGGCACCATTCCTGGGCAGGCTGCACTTTCTTTCACACTGGGTGGCTCTCCTTACTGGGTGCACCCCTTGTGCATGGGGCTCCCCTACACGGGGGACACCCCTGCATGGCATGGCATTCCTTGCATGCATTAGCACTGCACATGGGCCAGCTGCACACGGATCAAGGAGGCCCGGGGTTTGAACCGCAGACCTCCCATGTGGTAGACAAATGCCCTAACCACTGGGCCAAGTCCACCACCTATAAGTTCACTTTTGAGAGGTCATTTCTTCAAGCTCGTCAATACATCTACCTCCTCAGATCTGCTGCTATGTGATTCCAATGCTTTTAAAATTTCATTTATTGTACCTTTTATTCCCATAAGATCTGCTATTTTTCTATATATGTTTTCATATTCTTCTTTGTGCTTATCCAATGTCTTCTTTATATTCTTAATCTCTTTAGCCATCTCGTTGAATTTATTGAGATTTGTTTGAACATCTATAATTAGTTGTCTCAACTCCTTTATGTCATTTGGAGACTTATCTTTTTCCTTTAAGTGGGCCTTATCTTCCTTTTTCTTTGTATGGATTATATATGTATATATAGAGAGAGGTGTTTTGGCATCTGCCTTACAAGAGTATTTATTCTGGGTGCAGTTTTTCTCTTTAGTTTAGGGCATCCTGCCCAATTCCTGGTTGTATAAAAGGAACCAAGGATGTATTTGGTGCTATAAACTGTGAAGTCTGAAGTTGTCCTCATTGCCCCAGGGTCCACTGAAGCTTCTCCCACCTTTCTCCTTTGCCAGGGGTAGGGACAGAGTCACAGCTGTTTGGAATAACCCATGTTATGTAAGCCTAGAGTATAGTTGTCCAAAGAGACTGATGAAGCTTCACACTGGCCTCTTTCTGACTTGGGCAGATTCACACCTTAACTCTTCCTAGGGTTATAATTTAGCCAGATGAGTCTACTAATCAGTAGCTGAAATTGATGATCAACCATCTCCTTCTCCCCTGGTTTTTGGGAAATGGAGCTTCCAATTCCAGCCACAGGATAGCTCCTGGGGTACCTTGCTCTGGCAAGTAGGATAATCCCTGGCCTTCAGGGCTTGGCCAGTAATTTACCTGAGAGTCTGGTACAAGTCCTGCCAACTTCCTCATTGCAACAGGGACTGGTGAAGCTTTAAATTCCAGCTTTAAAGCAGCTCCCAAGGCAGCTTGTGTCTCCAGAGGAGGATGGACACCATTCTCTGTGGTGTGGAGTGACTTATTTATGAATCTTCTCTGCAAATTGACAGTTTCCTCCTTCCGTTTCTTCAAGGATATTGCAGGATGCTCTCCTGGTCTCCTGGAGCCCCCAAACAGGTGTTTCACATAGCTCCAGATACCTCTGGGTATTTACTAACTACCCTGTAGCAGAAGCTGACTCTAGGAGCTCCTTACTCCACTGCATCTTGCTGGTCCTCTCCAGGTTTTTTGTTTTCCCTCTGACTTCAGTTAATGATGTGTCAAAGTCAGTTATTTAATTTGCAGTTTTTTCAATTTCTATCGTTGATTTTGCTCTTTTTGTAGGAGTAATAAAGACTGTTTTCTCTATCTGACTTATTTCTCATATCGAGAACCTGGAAGTATCCCTAGTACACATTAGCAGGTAAATAAATACATTGAGGTCTATGCATACTTTGGAACACTAGAATGCAAATCTGCATTAGCTTGGGACTCACAACAACATGGATGCATTACTGAAAAATACACTAAGTGATAGAAAGCCCAGAACCTAGGTAGGAGCAGGTGGAAGTCAGGACATGCAGCTTAGGACAAGGAAGTGAGAGGTGCCTCAAGACCACCAAGCCAATATGAATATATTATGGAATCTAGTCTCCAGAGTCATGGCAGATTCAGTGGGCACTCAGTAACATGTAGTCCAGAGGTTAGGATTGGATCAGTGTGGGGAGAGATCAGGAAGAGCAAGGTCAAGTTCAGGTGCTGGAGAAACTTATGATCATGGAGCCAAGTGGTGAGGAACAGGAGTAGGTGGAAGCCAGAAGCACTGATCCCATAGACCAGGATGAGAGGCTGGTGCAGGGGAGCTCAGGACCACTAAGTCCAGAGCCAGAACCAAGGACAAGTGCTGGGGCACCAGGACTGTGTAGGCCAGGGGCCTGTACTAGGAGCGTGTGCAGGGCATATAAAGGAGGAACATTTCAGCATCGGGGTTTTCTTTTAGGACTTCTCCATTAAATTATGAGAAGGATCAAGTAAACCTGTCATGTCTCTGCTACATGGCTTAAGACAGAGGTTCAGTGAAATTTTGTTAATACATTTAACTTTGGGTAATTTCATTCATAAATAAATTATATACTATAATGTGAAACACGATATATGGAGAAGTTCATCCATGTGAATACATGCAACTAACCACCAACCTCGTAACCAATGCACCAAAGAAGATGTGGAAAAATATCACCAATGGAAAGTGCACTTTGACCTTCAGCACAAGTTCTCACAATGACAAAATTCACTCTACATTGGGATTGCATTTTCTTGCCTGTATCTCCCCTGAGAACACCTCAAGGTATTGGCTTTTTGAAAGCCTCATGTACCAGGTCCTAAGCTTAGAATTTTCTTATCTTCAGATACTCCAAATCCTGCCATAACCATTGGTGACTTTAGTGTCCAGGCCAACTCCTTTTCACCTCACATTGCTGACTCACTGAGTTGTAAATAGTTTAGAGATGGATGTCTTATGAAATCAATATTTAATCTTTAACTAATATTATTGAATAGCCAGGTTGCAATATGCTGCTTTCATGTTCTGTTCATTATATAAAGTTGAAAGACATATGCAGAGATGAGTGGACCAAAGTCAGTCAATGTTCAGTTGAGAAGACTGAAGGTGAGTTAAGTTGACCTGCCCCAGTAGCACAGTTGTGACATGTCAGAGGCAGGAACTGGACAAGTAGTGGTTGGGTAGCCATGGTGGTCAGAGGGAAAGACATGCACAAATGCTTTCTGGCTCACAGAAGTTATTATTCCACTAACGATAGTAATGAACATGTATAACCTCTCTGACAAGTTAATTAAATTTCACATTCCACACATGAAGTTACAAGTGAGGAATGACATCAACAAACTGAAAAAAGTACTGCTAAACAACCTTTCTTCCAATGATAATTAAAAAATAAACCAGAACGCCCATTATAATCAAATTGCCAGTGTGTGCATGTGTGTGTAATTATGTATATATATATTCCATATATATTCTATTATGTAGTATGTATGTATGAAATAGATATATATATAAAAAGGCAAAAATACATACATATATATGAACATATATACATAATCCATGGAAGTAGGAGCAACAGGAGCATATTCTCAGAGCCATTCTTAATCTTTGGTCACATTCGATTCATCATTCAACACATCATATGCTTGGATATAAAGGAACCTGGTTTGAGTGAGGGGAACATGAGGGAAATGTTTGTTTTCAAAGGGCTCAGCCAGCATCCTCCTCCCATTGTGATCCTAAGACAAGGACCTTCCCTCATCCTCTTTCATTTTACACACAGAGTTGCCTCCTAAATGCAAATAACTACATGGGTGATCAGAGGAAACCAGAGCAAATGTGTACTTAAATTCAGGTTCTTCCTCAGTCTGGATACTATTTTCTGGGACTCATGGATGTCATCCACAAGAAAATGAAAGCCCTGTGGTTCTTCCAGATGTAAGTTTCTCATGGTTTCAGACAAGAGGGCAATGGGGATGATGCATCTGAGCACAGGACTCACTGTGGTTCTTCATATCTTCAGGTGTCCTGTCCCAGGTGCCACTGAAGGAGTTGGGACCTGGCTTGGAGAAGTCCTCACAGGCTCTGTCACTCACCTACATACCTCTGGATTCTCTTTAACTATCATAGGCATTGGATCCACCAGGTACCAGGAAAGGGGTTGTAGTGGGTCAACAGTATTGAGTTTTGGAAGCCCATACTATAACCCAAATCTTCAGTCTTGACTCAGCATCACCAGGGACACTTCCAAGAATGAAGTTTAATTAAAACTAAGCAGCCTGAGAACCAAGGATACCACCCAATATTATTGTGTAAGAGACGCAGTGAGGGGAAATTGTGAGCCAAGACAAAAACCTCTTTTGTAGGGCACAGGTGGCTGGAATGTCAGGTAAGTTTGTGACCACCAGGGGGCAATGAGGGTCCAATACCAGGAGCTATTTCAGAATGGGTGGGGAGGTGTTTCCTCTCTTTACTTTGCTTTCCTCTTGCTTGTCAACATTTAACCTCCAGAAAAGAGCCGTGGCACCTTTTCTAAGCAGTTTTGTAATGAACCTAAGACTCAAATTCAGAGCAGTTTATTTTAATGTTACTACATGTATGTTTAAACACATTAATACATATATAAAATTTTATGTAAATTGTGGGAATTGGTCCTGTCATGTGAATATGCTTGGTAATATGAACAAAACATACATTTACCATTTCTGCCAAGTTATATCCCTCAACATAACTCAAATTTCTGAGAATTACTAGGCAAATTAACCCCCCACCCTCCATCATGTAGAGTCCCATGCCTTCAAATGGAAGGAGAAGGAATTGGAAAGCCTGACTCTCTCTAGGAGAAGCATCCAAGTGCCTTACTTCGTCCTCTCCATCTCATGTAGCATCAAAGACAAGTTCCTTGTTCTCATATTAAGTCCCTTATAAATTATGATCATATTACATAAAATGCCATCACTGTATCATTCACACAGCTTTTCAATACATAATCGATATATAAGATAAAATGAACAGGTTCACAATGCATCGTTTTTTAATCCAAATAGCATTCCTGATAATTAAATGTATATAAAGAAAGCCTTACTTTTATTGTTTTCAAGCTGTACCAGTCAATCATTTGTCACCTATTCTTTTTCCCTAACATCATCAAATGTTTTCGATAAACATAATATTAACTCTCTCTAACACTTTTCTGTGAAATAGGTCAGGTTATCAGAAAGAATTTGTGACATTTTAATCCTCCCCACAAATCCACAGGTTTCCAAAGGCAGAGCTGACCTGAGGGTCCTGACATGGGGGACTGACAATCAGATGCATGCTTGACCTCACTTTCCAGCATATTCTGGGAAGAAAAGCGTATCTCTAAGTGTCTTCTGCCCTCTCTGCATCTCCATGTGGAAAACAGCTTTCTCATCAGTGAGACTTGTGTTAAAGAAAGAAAGTTCCTGTTTCCAGGTCTGAAGGCAAAATTATGCCAGCACACGGGCAGAGACAATCTCCTGAAGCCTACCTGGCTGCTAGTCTGTTGTACTCTCTGAATAGAAGATTCCAGGGGAGAGACTGGGAAATTAGCAGAATGGATAGTGTTGGGAATATTACCCAAGTGTCCCTGTCCCTCCTTATGAAGCAACACTTGGCCTGTCATCAATTACTGCCCCTCCCTTGGGTACAGTGTCCATTTTCCCAGATACTGCAACTAAGGGGCTTTATCTTTACTGTCTACTTCAGAGAACTTCATTTGTGCGTTAAGGCTCTTATTCTTCAGTGAAGAATGTGGTGTGGTTTGAACATAGGTTCTATGATGAACTCTGTCTCCTTCCACTTTCTAATGGATCTCACCAGTGCCATAGGATATTGGTTTCATTTGCTTTTCCCATGCAGAATATTTGCTTTGTTTTGTAGTGGAACTAAAGAGGTTATTGTGAGTGCATTTCTATAATAGTTTCTGTTCCTCTCACAAAACACCACTGGGGAGTAATCCACTTTTTATTTGTTCCATTTTATCTTGTTTCACTTTGTTCTGTGTAGCTTTTTCTTGTATTCCCCTAATTTTGAGAAAAAAAATCTGCAGGAAAGTATAGTATGTTAGATTTACTCTAGCAACTTTATCACACTTAGAGTTTAGAAATTTATTTACACTTAATAGTTTCACCTTCTTACTAAATGTTCAGTATCTATCAAGACTGGACCCAAATAGGTTTTAGTTTTATATCTCTCTTTAGTATCCCTTTGTCTTGAGATTTTAAGATTTTTTTTTACCTCTGTGACATGAATTTTGGGACATGTTGAGTACTTTTTGATAATTTGCAGTTTTCCAACAGAAGACTGATATTTTTTCTTTTTGTCTTTATTTTTTTAATATTACATTCAAAAAATATGGGGTCCCCATATACCGCCTACCCACCTCACCCCACCCCCTCCCCCATAACAACAATCTCCTCCATCATCATGACACATTCATTGCATTTGGTGAACACATCTCAGAGCACCGCTGCATCTCATGGTCAAAGGAAGACTGATTTTGTTTGCTTTCCACATGCAGGTTAATTATTTGTTCTCTAGTGGAGCTAGGGAGATTGCTGTGGGTGTATTTCTACATTGGACGCTCTTCCTCTTGGGGAAAGAAGTTTTGCATATTTTGTGCTACTTTGTGTGTGTGTGTGTGGGGGGGATTTTTCTCCCAAATTCTGCAAGAAGTGCAGTATTGATCTGTCTCCTGGAGAATTCACTTTAGCACATTTGCAAATAGTTAAAATTTTGACCTTATCAAAATTAATAACAAATGAAAAAAGGGAATAAGTATTGAGTGTAAAGTAAGAATGAATAGAAGGGGGAAAATTTATAAATCATACACCCATTAGTGGACTTGTATCTAGAATATGGTAATTATTTATATCTCAACAAAAAATGGCACAAAGAAGATGTACAATTGGTTAATAAGTAAATTTAAAAAGTGTTGCCTGATTTGATATTATGGAAGTATAAATCAAATCTATAATAAAATACCATTTGACACCCACAAGGAAAGATAAAATAAAAATTAAGACAGCAACAAGTATTTGAGAGGATATGGAGAAATAGTAAACCTAGTACAATGCTGATGGGAATGTTAAACAATCAAGAATTTTTGACAAACAGACCTGAAGTTCCTCACATTATTTTAAAAAACTCATATGAACCTACAGTTCTACTTCTAGGTATATGCCCCAAAATAACAAAAACAGAGGTTCAAATATATATATTTGTACAGAAAACTTCCTAACAGCCTCTTTTACAAAAGTTAAAGTTGAAAGCAATCCAAATTTCCATCAACGATGGGTGGTTAAACAAATGGATATACACAATGAAGTATCAGGTACTTGCATAAAGGCAAGTCACAGTATAACATGGATGAACATTGAAATGTTCATTTCAATTAAATAGATCAAACAAGAAGAAAAATCATTCCATTTAGATGGAATGCCTAGAAAATGAAAATTCATAGGTACAAGAAGTAGATTAGAGGTTAAAGATTCAGGATCAAATGGGGACAGAATTCTTATTGGATGAACATACTCTGTTTGATGTGATGAAAATTTTGGTAATGTTTCTTGTTGATTCTAGCACAAAACTTTGAATTCGGTGAATAGCCCTTAATTGTACATGTGAAAGTGGTTAAAGTTAGAATGATGTGTTGTATAAATATTACAAAAATTACTTTGTTTTAAAATAGAAATGAAATATTGGTACTTGCTATCACAGGGATGAATGTTGAAAACAATATGATAACTGAAAGAAGCCAGGCATGAATTCTAATATAATTTAATCCCTTTCACATCAATGCCAAGAATAAAGAAAAGTACAGAGATAAAAAGTAGATTTATTGTTTATTGGGTCTGAATGGGAGGTAGAAGAGTAGGAGGATGATGTTAGAGTGTATAGATTCCTTTATGAGGATTGGCATTGGTACAACGTATTTTTTCATATAAAATAGTAATTCAGTTATACACTTGAATAATTGGTCCATGGTTTATGTCTTAGTAAAACTTTCTTTAAAAAATAGGAAGCTAAATTGTTCCTAGAAGAAAAGGGAATGGGTGGGAGGCAGATATTATAGAGTAATGAATGAAAACTTTTGGGAATTCAGCATTGGTGTGGTGTTGATGGTCACATTTGTAAAGACTTACCAAATATTGCACTTAAATATGAGATGATTATTATATGTCACTTATACTTCCATAATATTGATACAAATAAACAAATGGATAGATGAATAGGATGGAGAGATAGAGAGATAAATCATGACCTGGGAAATGCCAGACAGTACTTTAAATGCATCTGCATTATCTCTACATTTTTCAGGTAGATACTAAGAAAGCAGCAACATCACACATGGTGTCATTACACAAAAGGGGATGCTACAAATCTATCTAGCCATGCCCCTCTTTGTCCTGTAGTTGGTTCAGGGGAGCCACTGGGTCTAGTGGTGAGGAACACAGGCCAGACACTGAGGCTCACAATCAGTAGACATAGATTTGGGACATTGGCCAACCATTCTAACTTTATGTTTGAAATTTTACATCTGAACATATGCATAAATGAAATAAGATCTTGGTTTCAAAGTGTTTATTCCAGCACTACAAATAATATTGTCTCAAATGCTGTCATTGCCACCTAACTACACAGAACACTCATACTGCTCTGGGGCACTTCCTTTTTCCCATGCTCCAACCTCACGGCTAGCAGTATAGCAGGAGGGATTGCAAACAGTTCTACTCCCTTTGCAGATGTAAACGAGCCAAGCCCTGATCCTGCAGCTCTGGGAGAGGAGTCTCAGCCCAGGGTTGCACGGGTGTTCCTATTTGTTGATATGGAAAGAACACAGATGGATCAACATGGCATGAATTCTGATCTGGGTTTTCTCACCACTATTTTAAAAGATCAATTTATGGAGAACAAGAATCATTGAGTATATGAGTTGATATGAGTGAGAGAAACAAGGGATAAGCATGGTCATTTTCCTGAACAGGATGCCTGTGCCTTCAAGTGTTCCATTGGTAGAGTTTAGGTGGGAATTCATACAGCACAGGATGGCTCTGACACTCTCTTTGGAAGATTCTAGATGCCTTTCTAGTAGCTGCAACATGTACTGGGTCCTGCAGGCTCCAGGGAGGGCTCCAATGTGTCTCAGACATTAGTAATTCTGCCAATTCCACACACAATGCAGAACACTGAAGGGCCAATACACCATTCCCAAATGGTTAGCCATGACACTCTGCATCTGCAGATGGACAGTCAGAGCCAAGGATACAGCCATATATTGCTGAGGCAGACACAATGAGGGGAAGCAGTGGGAGACCAAACTCAATCCTACCTTGCAGAGGGTCTGGAGGTTGTCAGGATGGGAATAGGGAAAAGGGAGGTTAAACTGGGTTCCTGTAAGTTCTGGGGCTTCCATTAAATCAAAGTTTTTGTCCTTGGAACCTCTCTATGTTTAAGACTATATGCTTTCTACTGAGGAGTCAGAAGTAGGAAAGTTTCATCATATTCTGAGGACACATTCCCACACACAGATATTCTTTATGGAAGCAGAAACGGCTCTGCCAGTGGTCACCTTGATAAGATATCTGACGCAGTTCTGGGTAGCCTGCTGTGTCTTTGCCAAACAGACTCAGGAAGAGATATCAGTGGGCTTCTCCAAGCAGGACAATCTTTGTAATTCAGGCCAGAGCAAAGGGAGAGGTTATGCCAGGGTGAGTATCTTTAAACCATAAATGATTCTACAGCTAATTCTCCTCCTCGCACAAAAGTGTATATGTCAGACACAGCACTGCTCTGGTTGTCTCTTTTATCTACAATCCCTTTTGAATTTTTCAGTTATAGCCAGGCTATTTGGGTTTACCCAAGCCAAAATTGCACATCAAGTGAATCTTTTTTCTCTTAGTATCTGTTCCACCTTAATATGGATTCCAAGCTTAGTCTCTGGCTCAGAGTGGCCCACAGGTCTCCTGTCTTTCTTACAATCATAGTGATGAGTCCCAATATGAGTAGTTGGGCCCTAAGTGCTTTATTTCCCTATATGTGGAGGGATGAGAGGGGCTTTCTCATGGCCAGCACACTATTTACTATTTTTAATAATAGAAAAGATGTTTTAATTTTATTTATTTTGATGAGATAGAATCATACCTGTAGTTGCAAACAACAGTAATTGATCACATTCAACCCAACTGCATTATTTCTGGGTGATGTGTGATTGATCATATTCAACTTGATTGCATTATTCCTGGAAGCTGTGCTAAATGCAGCTGCTTGCAGATGTCTTGCACATTACAAATTGCTAAATGTAAGGTATTGACATGTGTTCCAAATTTCATTGCTTTCATTCCGTATACAAAGTACCTTTACACACTGTCCCCTACTTTCCCACTAGAATAGTAGAGATATACCTAATTGCTCAGTGCGGAAGAGGCAAGGTTCCAAAATTCTTGGTGTCTTCAAAGAACATATGCCACTGACAAAAAGATTCAGGGAGCTCCTCAAGTTGGGAGAACATGAACTTCCACTTCCCTTGAGTGTTGCTTATGGCTATCTAATAAAAGGATCAGAATTCAGAAACTTAGAAGTATGACTCATCTTAGCTCTTTCTGCAACTCATAATCCTAGGAAATAGATGTTGAAATATAATCTCCGTCTTCAAAATAACAGTTTTTCTTTTGTGCTGCAAGTTTATTTAGAAATAAGTACTAACATTTATTTGGCTCCTTCTATCCTAAGAGCTACTGAAATTTTATAGTGAACTCAGCAAAACAGTGATTTTTCAATATACAACAATGTATGAATTTGAGAATGTCAATGTTTGTCTAAAACCACATTTATGTCAGCATAATCAGCAATCATCTTTGTTACCTTCTTTCTTGCTGAAACAAAAAAAAAGTCATTCCAACACTGGTAGAGAGGTGAGAATTTCTCTTTTGAAAAGAAAGTGTCTTTGATTCTATTTATTTCATTTAAGGTTTTGCAAATAAATTAATGTGAAGTAGATAGATAAACTAATTTAAAATGCTGGCTTAATGCCCATTTGACTAAATATTCTAGGAGAATTTCCTGAGCGTTTTGTGCACTGGACTCAGCTCCCACTGTAGGGTGAGGACCGGGATATTCAATCTGAAGGGAAGGGAGGAGGGGTGGGGGCAAGGTGAGATGAGCGAGAGCTACTATCAGGATACAGGTCTTCCTACCCTAGGGGTAGCCTATGGCTCTTTTTTCTTTCTAGGATGCCATCAGTTTTGGAACAACTTTCAGTTCATTTTATATGTATTGGCAGATGCCCAGACATGGGGTTTTGAGATCTTCCTTGTTAGCCTGCATCTTCAGAATGTTTCTGGAGTGTCACACTCCTGTTCTTTTCTCTCTTTCCTGAGTCTGCACCCCTGTGCCCCTATCCCCAATGTGCTTCTGTCTTGCATTCCTCATTATGGCAACCATCTGCTTTGGCTCCTGGAGCCACAAAGGTCCTGTGGAACCCTGCATCTGGTCACCTACTACTCCCTCCACAGGTATTTTGTCCTCTCTACTGCCCCTGAAAGCACACCTGGGTCTATCCTTGGTCATCTTCCCCTTTCCCCAGAGTCAGCAAGCTATTCCAACAGTCCCTTTGCCATCATGTTGAGACCTGCTTCATAAATGGGCTTCATACATTTAGCTGCCACTCTGACTCCATCTGCCCCAGCTTGCTAGAAACCTGCACCTGATGCCTCACAGTAACACTGACCTACCCTAACTTCCAGCCTCCTTCATTCCTGTCAGAATTTGGATGGATTGGGGACCTGCCACTTATGCAAACCTTTCAACAGATTGTTGAAAGTTAATGCATTTTAATATCTCATGTCCAAAGAAACATTCCCTCAAGGTTTTCACTCAAAAGACATTTGAAGATGATTCACAAAATGGAAGGACAACCTCATCTCCCACAGAACAAGATGGTAGAAGAGTCTGAGTCTGTGCTTTAGATCCCTGCCTCAGCTGCTGCTGTAGGTGAAGGATGTCGAAGGATGCTCCATAACTACTCCAAAGTCCCCTTCTTGTGCTGAAGTCTCCCTAGGGACAGAGGAACCTCCCAGTGGCTCCAAAGGGAAACTGACATTTTGTTAAAAACTGTGGGAGACACCTCCATCATGAAAACATAGAAGTGGGCTATAGAGTAATCCTGAAACTTATCACAAAGTTCCTTAAACTTTGTGGCCACAGAAGAGTTGTTTATTTATGTGAATCAGTCCTATGCCCCTTCCCAAGACAAGGAAGTTGGAATGTTCTGTGAGTGTTTTGGCAGTGATGGTAAATTGTTCTTACATTGTGGCCAATTTCAGGAATGGGGAATATCCAAAAAAATTTTAAAAAACAACTAAAATCTTAAAAATATCCTCATAAAGGAAACAGCAGCTCTGATACATTTTCATGCTTTTGGCAAGATATTTAAGGATATGTTTACTCAGGATGTGATTATTATAATTACTCTTTATATATAAGGAAATGTCCATAGGCACAGAGTGAACTCACAAAAATATAACTTGAATTAATACATAAATAATTATAAAAGAGTATTTGTCTCCAAGTATCCATGAGCCAGATCTGCCTCCATGATACTGAAAAAGAAACTCTATAAAGTCTCTTTCCCTAGATCACAAAATGGCTGAAAATGTTTACCTGAGGAATTAGCCAAGCGCTGAATTTTAACTGCAAAATTTCACTTAATAAGGCATTTTTTTGTCTTATTCACAGAAGTTAAATACATTAGGGGTGTGGGGTGTGCCTTTTACTTTATTTTTTATTAAATTATATAGTTTTTGAAAATACATAGTTCACAAAAAATGTTAGATTAAAAAATAACAGAAGTTCCCACACCCCACCCTGCTATTCCTCCCACATCAACAACCACTTTCATCACTGTGGCACATTCATTGCTTTTGTGAATACATTTTGGAGCACTGCCGCACCCTATGGACTATAGTTTATATTGTGGTTTACATTCTCCCCCAGCACATTCAGTGGGTTATGGCAGCATATAGAATGTCCAGCATCTGTCCCTGGAATATCATTTAGGACAACTCTAAGCCCCAAAAATGCCCCCATATCTCATCTCTACTTCCCTCTCCTACCCTCAGCAACCACTATGACCACTTTCTCCAGATCAATGCTACAATTTCTTCCATTACTAGTCACAATAGTTCTTCTACCATTAAGTTCATTCTAATCCATATTTAATTCCTCCATCCTATGGACCATGGGTTGGTGATGACCACTCCACCTCTATATTGAGAGGAGGCATATATCCTACATGGTTGATGGATGTGATTCTCCTGCTTGGAGTTGTAGGTACTCTCAGTTCACTGGTTTGGTGGTTGACCATTTTCACCTCACTTTTAGGCTATCTGTGCAAGTCCAACAAACTGGAGAGTAGGAGCTACAACTCTGCTGAGGCTCAGGGCACAGCTGGCACATGGCCAATCCAGAGATTCAAGTCCCTTGAATATATATGAACCCCAGCAACAGCCACAGGTTCAGTAAAAG
Source organism: Dasypus novemcinctus (assembly GCF_030445035.2). Lineage (NCBI taxonomy): Eukaryota > Metazoa > Chordata > Mammalia > Cingulata > Dasypodidae > Dasypus > Dasypus novemcinctus. Next base: position 54,246,260 of record NC_080691.1, on the reverse strand, counting down.
TAACAGAAGAGACATGGTAGAAAGGTCATATCTGATTCCAACACCATCACACTCAGGAACATGAATTACAAAGCAGGGCCCACTGACAAGGCACTGAACTATGGAGCCAAATGCCTTGATCAGAGAACCTGTGTCTCCATAGCCCTCAGAACACCAGTACCTGGATTGTATCTACTTTGGCTGTCTCTGGAATCCTGGTGAGTCAAGCGTAAGCATGAATCCTCTGATGACCTCCTAAATCTTTTTTGAAGACTCTTAGCCATATAAACTCATTTGTCTTTACCATTTCCCCCTTTTATCCAAGGTCTTTTTCTCATTGCATCACCATCTAATGATTGGTAGTAATCCCTCAGCACCAGAAAGGCTCATCCCTGAGAGTCATGTCCCACAGTGGGGGAGTGGGGGAGGTAATGTATGTACATATTGAGTTTGGCTTAGAGAGTGGCCGCATTTGAGCAACATGGAGGCTCTCTGGAGGGGACTCTCAGGCACCCTGCAGCTCTAGACCTAGTTCAAATTTCAGGCCCACAGACACATAAGCATAGTCATCAGTTTCAAGGGTATGCCTTTTTAAATATTTATTTCTACAGTTACTAATATCTTATTGTAAAACATTGACCCCTGGTTGTATTTCTTAAATAGACCAGAAGAGGGTAGCCTAGCTGGCAGGAAAGTAAGCAGTTTGGTTTAACTTCTTTGGCAAGCGACAATTGGGTAAAGTTGTTCTTACTAATTTCTTGCCAGCATCAAGTCAGTAAAACAATCATTTTTACAAGCTGGAAGACAGAGTTAGACAACATGCATAGTTTAAAATGAATTATTTCACTGGAAAACAAGGAATTTTACAAATTTTAGAAAATTGCATAGTGTCTTTTCATTCCTATCATTTATTGTTTCCTGATTCCCAGTGGTATAACTGCAGTGTTTAATTCTTATTTATGAAATTTCAGGTAGCTGATGGGTATTCTTGGCAATATCATTGTGTTTTTCATCTATATTTTCCAACTAGAAAGCCTTCAAAGAGACACTGAAAAAATGCTTTAGGTATTATGTGTATTTCTTGCAATGACTAAAATCTTACCATTTTATTATGCTGTTTAGATAGGTAATTGCTTGAAGTTAGACTTTACTTTCTATTTATTCCATATTCTTTATAATGCATCATTTTTATTAAAAAAATAGCATTCCAAATACTTTGCTGACTACTCATGAACAGGTAATGAGATAATACATAGGTGTTTTAAGGTTCTAATTTTGTGGGAATTTCACGGACTTACACACAAAAGTGTATGTTGTGGAACTTACATTACACATATGCTTAAAAAATGTGTTTCCACTACTGTGACTCTCAATTGAACAAATTCCCATACCATGCATCTCCTCAGTATATACAAATTGTTCACCCCTCAAGTTCTTATTTGGCTCAAACTTATTTGGAGAGGAGTTAAAGTGATTTCCTATTGGACAAGGTGAGAAATCATCTGAGAGATGCAACCTCAAGGATACGAGCCAGTACCTGCAGGATGACCATCAGGTGCTGCCTGGCTCACTGTGTCCTTGTTGATGAGTAGGAGGAGACATAAGGCTGGCACCTCCATGGAGCCTCAGGGATGGCTTCCTCCATGGCTATGTCCCTCCACTACAAGACTCCAGGAATAGAGACAAAGGTTATGGTGATGCTGCATCACAGCACCGGGTTGAGGGGGCACTTTGGGTGCTGTGGAGGGACTTCATCTTCACGGCAGAGAACTTCTTGTCTCCATCAGACCTTCATCAGCACACTCAGCAGAGATCTCTGTTCTGCCCCAGAAAGTTCTCACAGTTGTAGCAGGTGTCCATTTTAGAGCAGAACATGAGGTTTTACTGGCTAGGATATAAATCAACAGGTAGCCTTAGACCCTGAACCAGAAGCTCTAGGAAAGCATGGAGCAGGACTGAAGGGAATGAAGGATCTCTGGTCTGTGTGATGTGCAGCATGGTTGGGAGGAATATGATTGTTGCCTTAAGATTCCAAGATTTTCAGGCAGCCCCTCCCTGATAAGCCATTAATGGCTGATCCTCAAAAAGAGGACCTGCTCTGGGAATGCAGTGGGTGCTCAAAGTTTCAGACCTAGCTGGTCATCCAGTTTAGCTCCTGGTTAATTTCTCTGTGAAAGGAAGGAAAATAGATTGGGATTCCCATTCATAGGACAGCTTTCGTTGGCCATGACACACAGCTGTTTGGAGTCCCAATCTCCAGCTTCCTGAAACCAGCAATATAGGAGGAAGTGCATAAGTGAGCCATCATATGAGCCATATGTGTGTTACTAGGGGAGAAGACTGGGCAAAAAGTACAGTTCTTTAGGGTGAAGAGAGAAAGCACTGAACTGTTTCTAGGACTGGAATGTCATTCCATGCTCTCAACCTCAGAAATTCTCACTGACTGTTACAGAAAGCTATGGATGAAAATACTACAGGGCCATGAGTGAACCTCAGATGCAGGGAGGGAGCTCAAGTACCCTGTGGGGAAAGGGCATGCAAATGGGGTGTCTCCCTCTGGTCCTGAAAACCAGCCCAGGCCAACACCCTGCAGCTCTGAGAGAGGAGCCCCCTCACTTGTGTCTGAACTCTCCCTATTCTGTGCCCAGGACTGAGAAGAGGAGACACCATGAAGTGTGTTCTCTTCTGGGCTTTCCTTTTGTCAATGTTTCAAGGTAATATTAACTAGAAAATTGTTTTGTGAAGTGTAAATATGTGGGTGTGCATTTGTATTTGTGTGTGTATCTGTGTGACTGTGTATGACCCAACTTCCAATGTTTGTTTGCAGGTGTCTTGTGTGAAGTTCAGCTGGTGGAGTCTGGGGGTGACTTGCGACAGCCAGGAGGGTCTCTGCGCCTCTCCTGTTCAGCCTCAGGATTCAACTTTGGTAGCACTTACATGAGCTGGGTCCGCCAGGCTCCAGGGAAGTGGCTGGAGTGGGTCTCATACATTAGTAGTAATGGTGGTAGCACATACTACGCAGACTCTGTGAAGGGCCGATTCACCACCTCCAGGGACAACAACAAGAACCAGCTGTATCTGCAAATGAATGGCCTTAAAACTGAGGACACGGCCCTTTATTACTGTGCGAGAGACACAGTGAGGGGAAGGCAAGGCTGACCCAGACAAAAACCTCTTCTGTGGGGAGGCCCTGAGGGATGCTCAGGAGTCACTGAGCACAAGGAGCAGCTGCAGGAGCAGGTGCCGGGAGGTGGTTAAGGACCGGTCTCCTGACAGGGTCTGGGGCTTCCTCTCCAGCTAACTGCTCCCACAGTGATCATTTCTAAATTGATGTCTCTGAGTCTATCATTGATCTAGTGCATTAGAATAGTTTTGATGCAATAGGAGGAAGCACAATCACATGCAAAACAGTTATCTTCCCCTTTTGAAAGCAGCAATGACTGCCAATGTTTGCCTGGTTCAGAATTCTTAGTAGCTCATAGTAACCTGGTGAATCTTTCACAATGAGACTGAAAGCAGAATCTGCAGTAATATTCCTCATTAGCTAAATCTCTGTGCTTCATGTGAGAACCAAGGGAAATACAGTACCAGGATCTAGGTTGTACTGGATTTCAACTTGTACTACTACTCACAGCAAAGTGCTCATATCATTCTCAAAAATCATCTCATTGTCTATTTGTCTAGTGATCCATTTTATTTCCCTGAATCTTACTCTTCATCATTCCCTTTTTCTTTATATTCACTGCCAATGAATAACAGTTTCCTGTGGCCTAATTCCCAAGGCTCAGTCATATTACATTGTACTTCTGTGACAATGGCCAATCTGAAATCTACGTACAAGACCTCATTGTGAGAGTGAAGTGAGTTGAAATCAGTGTGAGCTCAGACACAAACCTCTGCTGTAGGACAGAAGGAGGGGCTGGGCTTTATGGTGAACTCAGGACCAGGGATCCCTCAGCGCCCAACTCAGGAGCAGGAGCAGGTTGTCTAGGTTTGCTCTTAGAATCTGGTGTTTCCTGTTACTGTCCAGAAATATCTTGCCTCACAAATCTGCTTTTGTTCTTCCTTGACAATTCCCTAAACTCTCTCATCTTTGAATGGTTAATGTACATTGAGAAATCAAAGCATTTTTAAAATAATTTTTTTTTATTTTTAAAGGACCTATAGATTACATAAATGTTACATCAAAATATATCAGATTTCCATCTACCACTCCCCATTCTCTCCCACAATTTCTCCCATTAACTTCTGTCATTAGTTTGGTACATTTGTTACAATAGATGCACACATATTGAAGCATTGCTACTAATCATGGTCTATAATTTACATTATAGTTTACACTTTGCACATCACAATTTTATAGGTTTTGACAGAATGTATAATGCATGGCATCCATCATTGTATTATCATGCAGAATGTCAACTCTTTTATTAATCAAATTTCACACTTCTTTTATATTAATCTATCATTATTGCTAACAGGGAAAGCAACTGTCCTTAATCGAAACTCTACTGCTATGCAAGACTTTTTTATTTTCTCCACTGAATCAGTTTTTTTCTTAATAAAAGACTTATATTCCCAGAGTATTCAATATCTAACATTAATATGGAGGTGTCTTTTGTATATTTATCTGTCCTGCATGGAGCTGAAACACAATTTTGATGGCCTCCATCCTGCACCTCACTTTGGAACCTGTAATTGTGTGTCTCAGTGAGTTTCTCCATCACCCATTCCTTGCCAACATCAGGAAGGGAACCATCCTCAGTTACTCTTTATATTTTTTTGTCTTTATTTATTTTTTTAATGTTACATTCAAAAAATATTAGGTCCCTATAAACCCCCAACCCCCTAATCCCACTCCTCTCCCCATAACAACCTCCACCATAGTCATGATACATTTATTGCATTTGGTTAATTCATCTCTGAGCACCGCTGCATCTCATGGTAAATGGTCCATATCATAGCCCACACTCTCCCACAGGCCACCTAGTGGGCTATGGGAGGGTATACAATGTCTGGTAACTCTCCCTGCAGCATGACCCAGGACAACATCAACCCCTGAAAATGCTCCCACATCATATCTCTTCCTCCCACTCCCTACCCCCAGCAGCTACCACGGCAACTTTTTCCACACCAATGCCACATTTTCTTTAATTACTAATCACAATAGTTCATGAATAGAATATCAGTAAGTTCACTCTAATCCAAACTCTATTCCTCCATCCTGTGAACCTTAGAATGGTTGTGTCCACTCCACATCTATATCAAGAGGGGGCTTAGATTCCCCATGGATGCTGGATGCAATTCTCCTGTTTTCAGTTGTAGGCACTCTTGGCTCCCTGGTGTGGTGGTTGACCTTCTTCACCTCCATGTTACCTGAGTGGGGTAAGTCCAATAAACCAGCATGTAGGGGTTGCAAGTCTTTTGAGGCTCAGGGCCTGACTATCACATGGTCAGTCCAGAGATTCAGCTCCCCCGGGGATATATTAAACCCCAGCACCAACTACAGATCCGGTAAAATAATAGGAGAGGCTTGTTGACAAAGATCACATCTGAGTCCAGCTCCATCACACAGAAACATAATCTCCAAAGTTGGGCCAACTGACATGGCACTGAACTCCATCTGCCATGACCATAGAAGCTGTGTGTCTCTGTAGTCCTCAGAAGAACCAATACCTGGGATTGTAACTACTTTATCTGCCTCTGGGAATCTGCTCAGGTGTGCATAAGGGCAACCCTTCTGTAAACCTCCCGGCTTTTTTTGGAGACTCATAGCCATATAAACTCATTTGTCCTTTTCATTTCCCCCTTTTATTCAGTTCAAAAAGCATTTTTAACTCCTGGTGTTATATGTAGATAGAGATATTCTGCTAGTCCAAGTTGACCCTTTTATTCAAGGTCATTTTCTAGTTACATCATCAGCTAGTACTTGCTGGTAATCTCTTGGCACCAGGGAGGCTCATGCCTGGAATCATGTCCCACACTCGGGGGAAGGCAACACATTTACATGCTGAGTTTGGCTTCAAGATTGGTCACATTTGAGCAACACGGAGGTTCTCAGGAAGTAACTCTTAGGCCCCCTGTAGTTGTAGGCCTTGTTCTTATTTCAGGTGCACAGGCTCACAAGCATAGTCATTACTATCAAGGGCTCATGGTTGGACCTTCCTTCTTTTATGGTCTTTGCCTCAGTAACTCTTTAATGGCCCTCATTCTGCCTTCCAGGAGGCATTGACTTGCTTTAGTATACCTCCTCTGCATTGATGAAACAGTGACTTCTCTTCATCCTCACTGCTGCTAACCCAGTTCTGCCCTTGAACCCCAGTCTGCAGAATACCCCTCCATCTGCAAACCCCATGCCCTCCAGGACCTTGTCTAAGGTCCAGCAGATGTGCCTGGTCTGACCCGTTTGTCCCTCCTCCACGTACAGCAGAGAAGATCTGTGCTGCTCCTGCTCCTCCTGTGCACACACTGTGGGGCTCCCAGTGCTGACAATGGGGCCCAAACCCCAAGTTTCTTGCCCACCCTGAAAACACCCCCCAGCAAATCACAGGTGTGAATGAACCTAGGCATCTTAGATTAATGCCTGTCAATATTGCTGTGAATTTCTGCAACATCGAGATTGCTGACACTAATAGTTTCTATATGTTATACTGAAATAACATGCATCACCATTCCGTATGTAAAATAAACTTGTTAACTTTAACCCAAAGCTCATATCCATGTCGCCAAAAAGAAAATGAATTCCTGCATATAAATACTAACAAAATTAAATATTTGCCTCATTATTTATGGCATTTATAAATGTCACCCAGAGTAAAATGTTTGGCATTGGCATAAGAAAATAAATGAACAGGAAGTCATGAAATGAATACCATTTTACAATCATAATTATATTGAGGATGAAAAGCATACATATTCAGTCACCCATAAGAATGTATATAAATATCTTTGGTTATTTGCATTGGTATAAACAGGCATATATATAAAATAAAATAATTTTCAACCAGTATCACATACTTGAAATACAAGTAAATTGAAATGAATAAAATATTTAGAATAATATTCAAAGAATGTGTGTGTCATGCATGTTAGTATTACATACTTAGTATTACATGTCCTTGGGGGCATATGTGTGTTGGTGTGTGGTCTTGATAGTTGAACATACAGTATAAACATATGACAACTTAAAACCTAAAATTTGAGGAGCTAAAAATAATAGGAATTTCATTTAGATATTTTAAATGATAATGTAATGTCTAAGGTAGATGAAGTGTACTATCTAAATAAAGCAACTGTATTTGTTTTTTTTTTCTTCTCATCAAATGTATTCTCACAACACATACATTCAACAAAAGGACTTGTATTCAGAATAGGCATTACTTAAAAACCAACAAATCAATAGGAAACAGAATTTAACAAAAAATGGGCAGAAACTTAAAGAGGTAATTCATGAAAGGATACTCAGAAAAATGCACAGATTTGTTAAGCAACAGTGAAAAGAAAATGAAAACCACATTTAGTTACGACCATATGCCCACAAGAGTGAATTAATTGGAAAAGACTGACACTTGTAAGTACTGGTCAGTATATGGAGCAACTGGAACTTTAAAAAAGTGTTTGAGAGTATCTGGCAAAGCTGAACCTGAGGTGATCTCAAACTTACGTACTAGAAATATTTGGAGAAGTATTATTAATAATAGCTCCCAAACTGAAAACGAACCAAAATCCATTGGATAAGGGAACTGTGCTTATTCATACAATGGAACTCAATTCAGACATGAGAATGAATCATGTACAAATACATGCAACCAAAGTCTTACAAACACAGTGTTGAGCAAAAGAAACCAGGTAGAAAGGGTACATATGTTTTAATTACATTCATATAACGTCCCAAATGGACAACACTATTCAAAGCCATTGCACAGTGGTTATCCCTTGGGCAGTGATAACTGGAAAGGAGTATGACAGGGGTTTCTGAGATCTGGTAATATTTTTTCCTTGATCTGAGTTCTGATTATATGTTCGATTTGTGAACATTCATTGATTTCTTTGCATTATACTTCCCTGAAGTTTCTGAACCAAATTACTGAAACTTCAGTGGTCTGCTAGGGATGTGTTGTCATCTTTCTCTGATGCCAGTGGACCAAATTACAGGTATTTTGGTACCCTGGATCTGGCCTCTACTCTGAGGACCTAGAGACCACTTTAGGGATTTGTTAATGATAACCCAAACATACAAAGCCTGAGGCAGACAACAAAAACTCAGTTCATTAACAAGGCAAAATTATAGAAAGATTAATGGCTAGAATATTCACATTGGCATTTTCTGCCTGGTTACTGACCTACACAAGAAGCCAAATCTTTATCAGAATGGTACTTGAATACCTATCAAAATCATAATGGCAAAAAGCCAATTCAGCCTGAAGAGGAAATTCCTAGAAGAGCTAAAGGGATTGGAAATACAAGACATGTGCTGGCTGACATACATTTTCTGCTTTTCTACTGCATAAAAGTTAGCACCCTACCTGGATGCCAATTCTGCTATGTACACCTCTGCTCTGATTCTCTATGAACAGTATTGCCACCTGAATTCAGACAGCAATCTTATCTCTTTATTCTCAAATTAGCAGTAGGGGAAGAAAATTCATTTGTAGTGATAATATATCTTTCAGAGTTATTAAATTATTAATTAACATAAGTCCAAGTCTCTGATCAATGCCTTATTTTCCAGAAGGAAATTTTATTTGGGAACTAATCTGAACCAGAATTGCTAAGTAGCCTCGTGCCATCCATTAATACTTTCTGACTGTACCCACTGTAGATAATGACAGCTCTCCCTAGGATGCAACTGGAAGAACAGCCAGTTTCTCTCCCTGAACAATGAGACCACATAGTCCCCTTCCTTTAGTATGGTGTGAGTCCAAAGAATTCAATTTTAGTTTTCTTATCCTGTCATGACCCCAGCTATTTTCTCCCAATCTTAGTCTGTGTCATTTCCACAAATGGTTAACTCGATCCTCATTTCTAATTTCCTCCTAGGAGGATAAACTGAATAGTAATTCTGGGAATGGCCTACTATCATTTCTACTAAATGTCTGGATTACTGAGCTAGTAAGAGGCATTCTTCCTGGCCCAAAAAAAGTAAATGTATTTCATGTTAAAAGTCTCAGGGAGAACAAAATGTCACTGTATTGTTCATGAAATAACAGTACAAGTTCTCTAAAGAAATATGCATTCAAGCCTCCTAATTGTAAAGGAAATGCTAATTAAATATTGCATTTCACACATCATGTAAGATAAATCAAATAATTTATAAATATTTCTCCCTTTCCAGAGTGTAGTCTTAGGAATTTGACTCAGATCGCTGATATAAACACATACATTTCCACTTAATCAGGCAAGTATAAAATATATTGTTTTTTTGTGTTTTTTTGTTTCCTTTTTTCTCTTTTTTTAAAAAATGTTACATTCAAAACATATGAGGTTCCCATATACACCCCACCCCCCTCACCCCACTCCTCCCACATCAGCAACCTCTTTCATCATTGTGGGACATTCATTGCATTTGGTGAATACATTTTGGAGAACTGCTATACCATACGGTTAATGGTTTATATTGTAGTTTACAATCTCCCCCAGTCCATCCAGTGGGCCATGGCAGGACATACAATGTCAGCATCTGCCCCTGCAATACCACCTGGGAAAACGCCAAGTCCTGAAAATGTTCCACTTCATATCTCTTCTTCCCTCTCCCTACCTTCAGCAGCTACCATGGCCACTTTCTCAACAACAATGCTACAATTTCTCCCATTACTAAACACAATAGTTCCATAGTAGAATATCAGTAAGTCCACTCTAGTCCATACTCAATTCCTCCATCCTATGGACCCTGAGATGTTTATGTCACCTCCACCTCTGTATTGAGTGGGTGCTTAGATTCCTCATTCATGATGGATGCAAATCCCCTGAATGCATTTGTAGGCACTCTTGGCTCCCTGGAGTGGTGGTTGACCTTCTTCGCCTCCCTGTTACCTGGCAGGTTAAGTCCACTAAACCAGAGGGTAGGAGTTGCAATTCCGCTGAAGCTCAGGGCCTGGCTTTCACATGGACAGGCCGGAGATTCAGATTTCCTAAATATATATAACTCTTAGCACCAACCACAGGTCCAATAAAAGTAACCAATGAGATAAGTGTAAAAAGGCCACATTTGAGTTCACCTCCGTCACACTAAAGAACACAAACTTCAAAGTAGGGCCAACTGACAGGGCACTGATCTCTAGAGCCATCTGCCATGACCATAGCTCCTGTGGGTCTCTGAATCTCTCAGGAGCACCAGTACCTGGGCTTGTATCTACTTTGGCTGTCTCTGGGACCCTGCTGAGGCATGTTTAAGTGTGACCCCTCTGATGACCTCCTGACTCTTTTTTGGTGACTCATAGCCATATAAATTCATTTGTCCTTTCCATTTCCCCCTTTTATTTAAGGTTAAAAAGCAGTTTTTAACAACTGATATTGCATGTAGGCTGAGATATTATGCTGGTCTGAGTTGACCCTTTGATTCAGGGTCTTTTTCTAGTTACATTATCATCTGGTGCTTGGTAGTATTCCCTCAGTGCCAGGGAGGCTCATCCCTGGAAGTCAGGTCCCATGCGAGTGTGAAGGTAATGCATTCACATGCTGAGCTTGGCTTAGAGAGTGGTCAGAGAGAAATTGGGTGTATGCTATATTGAAGGCCAGGACATGAGACCCTGAAAAGGAAGATTTATTAACAGCTGGTCAAGCTCAATGGACTCCTCTCTTAATAAAAATTGAGCCCCAAATAGGATTTTTGAGTTCCTTTTATGCAGAGGATGCATGAGCATGGAGTCCAATGGCGCTTATATGGAAAAGAATTTTTTTGTTATTTTCTTAGAGTTTCAAGTATTTTATCTGAGAAACGGATAGGTATTGCATTAACACATATCCCCCACATTTCAGGTCAGCTTGAATTAACATTTATCCTCCAGGTAAGCTTGAATTATCGCATATAGTTTGCATCCTCCCTGAATATATAAAGCCTATAGAGCTTATATCTCTCAGTTGACTTTCTGGGAACTAGGCATACTTGGGTATAGAATAAGTTCGAATTTATGCACAGGCCATATTACTTCCTCCTTTTGATGCCTGCTTAAGGTTATTAAGCTTCAGCATCACTATCATCAGAGTCTCTCTGGGCTGATTTGTGTGTATATAAAACCATGAGTTGGGCAGTTGTCTACATTTTTAGTATACCATTTATTAGGGTGCATACCCTCTTAATGATGAAAGGGAGGAGGCAAGGAAATATGGTGCATCCTCCTATGAGGAAGGCAATTATTTCCACCAGAAGCATGAAATAGTTTGCTCTTGATTGCCAGTTTTCAAAGAGATTACTTAAATTCAAACCATACCAGGTCTGCACTAGAACATGAGCAATTTTTACTCTTTTGCTTGTAATTTGATCAATAACTTCTTCAGTGCTGTGTAGTTCAAGGCAGCAATTACAGAGATTGGATTTTCTGCAAACTTCCCCTTCAGCTGCCAGGAGATAGTCTAGGGCAATACAGTTTTGAGAGATAGCATTTCTGATTTTAGTTTGCTGTTGGGCTAGTATGTTTAGAGTATGGGCAGTTTCACTAGTTATTAATTCTACTATGGCTTGTAAGTGGATAATTCAGTTTAGCATACAGAAAGGGGTGTGACAATTCCACATGCCATCCTCTGCCCAAGTTGCTGGCCCATAATACTAGATTTTATGCTCAGGGAACCTTTCGTCACCTCCTCAGGTAATGACAGCACTTTTATCTCTTATGTTCTGATAAAATGCTTGGCTTAGCTTTTTCCTTCTGCTAAGGGAAAGAGGAAGAAAGAGGGGCATTGTACTGGGATTAAACCAGATTCCTACTCTTCAGCTATGTGTAGATCAATCAACTTCTGGAGTGTGATTGGAGGATAGCGAGATGTTCCAACCTCAACCTTCAGGTGTGCATGGGCCCCTCAGCTTCCCAGGTGTGACTGGAGCAGGCCTCAGTGTTCCATTCTCAATCTTTGGCCATGGATGGACCAGTCAGCTTCCAGGGTGTGACTGGAGCAGGGTTTGGTGTTTTATTCTTTTACAAGATGAGTTTGTTTGAGTTGTGGGTATCTGGAATACAGGTCCAGTACTCTGGGGCATCTCACTTGACCTGGCTGGTGTATCCAATAGGTGATTTCAGATACTTTAACTGCACTGGGGGTGGGTAAAATGACAAGATAAGGTCCTCCTCATTGAGAGGTTAGTGGAGCTGATTTCCTTTCTTTAATCCAGACTGCATCTTCCAGTTTGTCTGGGTGTATGGAGCTGCTTAGCTAATGGGGGCCATTTCTTGAACCCAGTGATGCAGATTTTGGAGGGTTTTTCCTAAGCTGATCATTTGCTGAGCTATCGATAGATTTCCTCTTTCTCTGAGATCCCCCGCTATATTTCAGATTAAAGGGAGACCTCCCAAAAAGGATTTCATAAGGGGTTAGGTTTAGCTTTCAGCTTGGGCTGGCTTGAACTTGGAAGAGGGCACTCAGGAGTACTTGTATCCATGTTAGCCCAGTTTCTTGGCATATCTTGGTACTACAAAATTTTATTGTACATTTCATTATCTCTACCTTTCCTGAGCTTTGAGGACAGTAAGTGGTGTGCAGTTTCCATTGGATGCACAGTGCTTTAGCAATCTTTTGAGTGATTTCAGAGATGAAGGCAGGTCATTGTTGGAGCCATTTGAGAGGGGTGGTTCATGCTAAGGAATGATTTCCCTGAGGAAATCTTTGGCTTCTTCTTCAGCTTTTTTGGTCCTAGTGGCAAAGATTTCCACTCAACTAGAAAACGTGCAGATGAGGACTGGGAGGTATTTGTAGCTTGCAGATCATGGCATTTCAATGAAATCAATTAGTATTACTAGATCTTCATGAGGCATATTGCTGATTCTTTAGACTCCTGGGTCTCTCATGGGTCCCTGGCAAGGTTTATTTTTTACATATGCCAGGCACTGCTGGCATATGATATTAGTGATAGTGGCTAGACTTGGAATGTAGAAAAATCTTTCTAACACTTCTTTAAGACGGCTTTTCCCCAAGTGTATGCTTTCATGGTAGTCCTGAACTATGGTTGTGGTTAATATTTGAGGCACAACTATTCCGTGATCGGGCAATGTCCACTACCCATTTGCTCTTTGTTTCCCATTCTCAAAGAGTATCCACTCTCTCGTGTTTTGAGTATATTATCTTTCCCAGTGTTTCAGAGGCTGCAGGATCAGAGCAGTCAGTGTATACTGGAGTTTCTGATAATTAAGAGGTTGATGAATGAGGGCAGTGGTCAGGTTTTCTGATAGGGATCTTTTTGATGTGTAACTTTCTTTTCTTTATTTTTTAATATTACATTCAAAAAATATAAGGTCCCCATATACCCCCACCCCCCTCACCCCACTCCTTCTCCCATAACAACAATCTCCCCCATCATCATGAGACATTAATTGCATTTAGTGAATATATGTCTGAGCACCGCTGCACCTCATGGTAAATGGTCAACATCATAGCCCACACTCTCCCACAGTCCACACAGTGGGCCATGGGAGGACATACAATGTTTGGTAACTTTCCTTGCAGCACCACCCAGGACAACTTCAAAACCCAAAAACGCCCCAACATCTCATCTCTTCCTCCCACTCCCTACCCCCAGCAGCCACCATGGCCATTTTCTCCCCAATAATGCAACATTTTCTTTGATTACTAATCACAAATAGTTCATGAATAGAATATCAGTAAGTCCACTCTAATCCATACTCTATTCCTCCATCCTGTGGACCTTAGAATGGTTGTGTCCACTCCACATCTATATCAAGAAGAGGCTTAGATTTCACATGGATGCTGGATGCAATTCTCCTGCTTTCAGTTATAGGCACACTTGGCTCCCTGGTGTAGTGGTTGACCTTCTTCACCTGCATGTTAGCTGAGTGGGGTAAGTCCAATAAAACAGGGTGTAGGAGTTGCAAGTCTGTTGAGGCTCAGGGCCTCGCTATTCCATGGTCAGTCCAGAGATTCAGGTTGCCTGGGTATACATTAAACCCCAGCACCAACTACAGTTCCAGTGAAAATAACGGGAGAGACTTGCGGACAAAGATCACATATAAGTCCAGCTCCATCACACAGAAACACAAACTCCAAATAAATTTTTGAGTTGTTGATTGTATAATTTGACATATGAATTGAATGAGGAGATGTAAGAGACAAGGACTAAAGAAAAGAAGCAGCAAATATCAGTAGTGGTATTATGAGGGGTAAAATGATTGATTTCAGGGATAAGAAATAAGAAATGAGGATACCCATGATTGAGTGGATTTTTAGACCTGTTTGGACACTAATGGAAAAGGGATACTGAGGAATGTTTGTGAAAGAAGGGGGTTTAAGTTTATTAGGGCAGGTGGGTGGTGCATTATGACTGAAGGGGGAATATTGTTCCAAACATGGGTACAAAATTCTGTCTCCAATATGGGAAGGATGCCAGAAAGAAATGGGGAAGGTATGGATGTGGTGGACAAAAGGAGAAGGAAGTTAATTTGTGAGGATGGGAAGTTAGAGGAGATAGAAGAGTGTAGTTGGACAATATGTCACAGCCTTGAAGAGGTGAAGAGCAAATAGGGATTACAAGGAACTGATGAAAAAAAGTGAAATTCTCTAATGGGCATATGAGTGATTTGGTGATTAAAGGAGAAGGGAGGATGCCATCAACCCCACAATAGAGATTGAGGAAGTGGATAAAAGTTCTGAATATTCTAGGAAAACTGAATATGTGACCCCCATATTAATTATATCCACCCTTGATGTTAACCTTCAGTTTGGACTTATTGATGGAGATGTAGAGTCTTTTCAAACCATTTATTTTTATTTATTTATTTTTTTATTTTATTGACTTTGTAATAATATTACATTAAAAATATATATATGAGGTCCCATTCAATCCCACCCCCCCACCCCACCTCTCCGCCCCCCCCCCAGCAACACTCGTTCCCATCATCATGACACATCCATTGCATTTGGTAAGTACATCTTTGGGCACCTCTGCACCTCATGGTCAGTGGTCCACATCATGGCCCATACTCTCCCCCATTCCATCCAGTGGGCCCTGTGAGGATTTACAATGTCGGGTGATTGCCCCTGAAGCACCATCCAGGGCAGCTCCATGTCCCAAAGACGCCTCCACCTCTCATCTCTTCCTATATTTCCCCATACCCATCAGCCATCCTGTCGACTTTTCCCAATCCAATGCCACCTCTTCTATGTGGACATTTTTTTAAAAAAATTATTTATTTATTATTATTTTTTAAATTACATTAAAAAAAATATGAGGTCCCATTCAACCCCACCGCCCCCGCCCCCCACTCCCCCCACAGCAACACTCTCTCCCATCATCATGACACATCCATTGCACCTGGTAAGTTCATCTCTGAGCATCACTGCACCCCATAGTCAGTGGTCTACATCATAGCCCAGACTCTCTCACGTTCCATCCAGTGGGCCCTGGGGGGATCTACAATGTCCCGTAATTGTCCGTGAAGCCTATGTGGACAATAATCCAAGGAAGTATGGAAAGGAGGATCCTGGCTCCAGGTCAGTAGAGCATGCTGGAGGAAGTTTTCTGGAATGAGAGTTTTCAGGACAGTCAAACTTCCAAAGACTATTATGACAACATACCAGTCAAGGCCCCACTGTATGCCTGGGGTCGGGGCAGGAGTGTGTTCAGTGCCCTTCCTTTCTGCACTTAAAACAGAGTCCCACTCTCCCCAGCCAGCTGCCACCACCAGAGTTCCACACCCAGTGCAGGATTCCCAGCAACTCAGCCTAAGGAATTCTCCTTCTCTGACACTAATAAAAAGAGAAGTGAATTGTTTTGGAGTATCAAGAGAATTTTGCTCAACCCTCCAGGTCTCACACTGATCAAGACACAGTTTTGGATTATCCTGCATGTCTCACCCTGACACAAACACTGTTTCTGGGTTAAGTTCAGAATGAGAGTGGGCAAGAGCCAGTATATCCTATTTCTTAAATTGAGGCAAAATCTTTCGTGTGGCCATTGAGGATATCCCTTTTTGACTTATGAGACTATTTCCAAACATGGAGCGGCAAACTTAGAGGACCTCAATGTATTCCCTTTTATTTACCAAATATTTGATTTCTTTCAGAATGTAATTTCATTGTCCCAGCCCTGGCTTTAGTGTTCTGATAAAAGATCTTGTCTGAATTCATTTTAACAGAGCTGAAAGAAGTTTAAACCTCACCATTTCCTCATAAAGATTGGGCATTATGTCACAGGGAAATGGAAGAAGAATGGTGTGGCTACTGAAGAATCAGTCTAAACTGAAGACCACATAGTTTACTAATGAGAAATGGAGATTAATAAATTTGAGAGGAGATGTCTTATGTTAGGAAAAACTCCAAGTACTGACCTTATAACTAACCTTCAGAAATGTCCAAAATTTGATTAGATTGTATTATAGAAATATTTAGACCTCACGGTATAGTTGTAACAAGTAGTGCAGTTGGCCAATATGCCAGATTATGTGCACTGGAAATGCCTGCAGTTGTCCAGGAAAGAAGAGAAAACACAGAAACTCTCCTTTCCTATTGTGGTGCTGGAATACAGCATGAGGTGTCTGATTATTCATTCTTTACCAGCTAAAAGTGCCTGCAATCAATGAATCAAAGTTGAATGCGTAATCACTGAATAAGTAGAACTTTACTGCATTGAAGTGTTTATTTTTCTGTAAAATGTTGATAAATAATATATTTTAAATGTGAAAAAAAAAAAGAAAATTTCCTGCAGTTACCTAGAGAGGCTGGCGCATGTCCCACCAGTTTCTTCCTTGTTGGGTATGGGACTTGAACTTAGGCTAGGGCTGCAGTCCATCTGGGTGGAAAAAAGTTCTTACACAGACAGTAGGGACAAGTCCCCTCATTTAAGTGGTACAGTTAAAATGGCAGCTACTGGCCTCTTTCCAAATTGGACAGGTTCAAAATTTAGCTGTTCTTAGGATTATATAAATACTTTAGCCAGCTAAATGTTCTAATTAGTAGCAAAAGTCAGTGACCAACTCTCCCTTTCTCCCCCATTTGTGGGTAATAGATTTTCCAACTCCATCCATGGAATAGCTCCCAAGGAGGCTTGTGCTACCACTCAAAGATGGGCACCAGCCTCTGAGCATGGATGCTCTAATCATGGAATTTCACTGCAGAAGGGCAGTTTCCCTCCTCTGTTCTTTCAAGAATATTGCAGGTTGCTCTTCTGGTCCCGTGAACCACCCAAACTTATGTTTTATAAAGCTCTGTGATTAGTAGCTGACCCTTGGAACTCCTTACTCACCTGCCATCTTGCCCCTCTGCTTATTTATTTTTAAACCTGACTTCTATTCAAACCAATGTTGCTTGATTATAAATTGCCTAGATATATTTTGTTTTGTTTCCATTGCTTTGTTTTCTTTATTATGCTTTTGTAATTTTTGGTTGTTATTTTTCTTATAATGTCTTTGTTGAGCATGCGATATGTGTGGGGTTGAGATTCTGAAATTATTTTTGAACAATTCTGGGCTATTCTTTCTTGAAAAATTTCTTCCTTTCTCTTTTCATTTTACTTCTGATATTTCATTTAAACATATTTTGCATCATTTAAGATTACCCCAAAACTTTGGAGAGTTTATATTTTCATTTTTCTTTCAGTTTTCCTTTCAGTTTGGGTTGATTCTATTGAGCAATCTTAAGATTCACTGCCTCTTTTCACCACATTTTCAATTCTATTATTGATTTAATCAAAGATATTCTTCATTTATGCTAGAGAATTATTATTATTCATTTATTTTAGATGTTCCTATTTAAATCTCCATTTTACATTACCCATCTATTTCACCTTGTCAACTTGATTCCCTTACTGTCCTTAAATACAAAACACCATTTTAAATGCCTCTGTGACAATCCCAAAATTTGAATTATTTGTGAGTGTAGCTCTAATGCTTGCTGTATTCTTTTCATTCATTTTTTTTTCATTCCCTTGCATATCATATTATGTTTTACTAAAAGCTTATCATGAGGTATTGGTTAAGAGGAACTGAGGTAAATAACCTTTTGCCATAAAATTTGATTATATGTAAAGAGTTGGGATCTATTCTATCTATGTTACACTATAGGTATCTGATACTTAAAAATCTTCTGTTGGCTTTGCCTAGCCTCTAACTTTGACTTTGATTTCCTTAAGTTGTCCTCCTTCTCTGAGAGCCTGTGTCTTGCAGCTCTTTCAGCTAAAGTCCACTTTTACTAGTGGACTATGACTAATGCAGTGTGCTGTAGGTTTTTATCTGTGGTGTGCAGGAGAGGCTATTTTAAACAGTCTACTATTAATTCTCAATTTTAGTGACTCTCTGCCTGGGGTCTGTGACCTTCACAAGTGCTTTCCAGTTGTATATATTACCCCTGTCCCTTAATCCCTTTTTTAACTGTGGAGTCCTCACTCTATTTTCTTGAAGTTCTTACCTCTTTAAATAAAAATCATTATAAACTTTATTGTTAGATTACTATTACAGAAAATTTATATAAAATGTATAGGTTTTATCTCAAAACTGCCTGTACACTAAGAGAGACATGGAGAAAAGTGGAGTTCTGGATCAAGGAAGGATTTCCTCTCGAAGCTGTAAAATGGCTTTGGAAAAAGTCTTGCCCTTGACAATTGCTTTTATTAATCAGGAGGGTCTGGTTATATTTCACAATGATTGCTCTTCCCCTCCCCATGCCAGACCACCCAAAGTACCTTCTAGATCCTCACCTCATGTATCTTTTGAGATATGCTAAGAAATTCTGAAAAGTTTTGTGACCTCAGGTCTTTGGAATTTC
The DNA here is from genome assembly GCF_030445035.2 of Dasypus novemcinctus. Lineage (NCBI taxonomy): Eukaryota > Metazoa > Chordata > Mammalia > Cingulata > Dasypodidae > Dasypus > Dasypus novemcinctus. Next base: position 54,227,360 of record NC_080691.1, on the reverse strand, counting down.
TCACTTTCAGGTGTGTACACACTCATCCTCCAACCTATCAGCAAAATGAAACTGCAGTGATATTACCAGTTTATGATTCTGGGGATTCTACGTGAGGCAAACAGACCTCAATTATGTCTCTCTGTATGAACTGTCTCCAAGTCAAGGTAATGGATTGCCTAGAGACTTCAGTTAACTGTTGGGCTGAAGAAAATAACTTTAATTTCTTTCTTTTTCAAAAAGTGTAACCGGATCTTTTGTTTTCTTCTAATGGACATGATCATCTGTTTTATGATTCCCATATCTTCAAATTCTTATCTTAAAAACTATGTGTAGCTTCTTCTTTTAAATTCATTTCTATGAAATAATCTATGCAATTTCAATAATTTTCCTGTGTCCAATAAGCATGTTTTATGCTCCACTATAAATAGTTTCTGAATATAAAACAGAAGGATGTGAAATAAATATTTTGTGTGTGTATATATATATATAAATTATTGATAGCTATTTCCTACTTGTATCATTGCCTTGGGCAATAAATTGAAAATATCAGTTATCATTCAGCCCCATTAAAATAATTCATGAATAATCTCTTTTAAGGCACTCAGCATTCTCTTTTCTCTTAATTTTTCACTGAAGATAGCCTTTCAGGGTAGCATTTACACTCCCATGAATCTCACAGTTAATTTTCACATGATTTATCATCATCTCCATGTCATCTATCAATTGTCTCAAAACCTACCCTATCAGCTTCATTCTCTATGGATAGCTCTCATTCAGCCTCCTTCTCAAATCTGTTTTAATATTACCTCAGCTTTCCATCACTGGTAAATACGTCACTTCCTCACGTTTTTCCCTTTTCACTGAATTCTTTTCTGAGATGATTATATTGCCTTTCTGTGAATATATATATTAATATACATATGTATATGTATATATGTATTATATATATGACTCAGTAATTAAAATCTCCTATACTATTCATTACTTTGATATACCTCTTGACATATTCCCTTTCATCCTTTGGTTTATTATTTTGTTCAGTGTAAAATTCTTATACTTTTGTGGGTATAACTGGATTGCCCAAATCAGACATTGGTAAGCTCTTTCTTATCAATATTTTATTCCTGTGTTTTCTTCTACATTAATGCAAAAACAATTTTCTATACCTTTATTTCCTAGGAACCACAATATCAAGAAAGTCACACTGACTATTATAATCCTGGACTTCCATCTCTTTAACGTAAAACCAAGTAATTCCCTGCCATAAGAATGAACACTTAATTGTGTAACATTTAAGAAAAATAAGAAGATAGAGAATAACATCTTGACTTTTTAATTCCTTAGAGACCAGGAATCCAGTGGTGGGATTTTTCAGTGCATGAGCCTTAAGTTAATACTCTACTGAGAGAAATGTCTTTCCAAGTGCTTTTATATGCAATGGTCTACTAAATATGTGTCTGTGATTCTCTCTTGCCTGTTCTTTGTTGAATGTTTTGAATTTAGATGGTTGATGTCTTCTAGAAATGGTTCAATAGTTGAAATGGTCAGAGGGATGGGAGGGGCATTCTCATGGCCAATAAACTCTGTACTGCTTTTAATAATAGAAAACATGTTTTAATTTTATTCACCGTGATGAGATAGAATCACAACTTTGGATGCAAACAACAGTAATTGACCACATGCAACACAACTGCATTATTCCTAGGTGTTGTGTGATTGATCATATTGAACTTAATTGAATTATTCCTGGAAGCTGTGCCAAAGGCAGTTGCTTGCAGATATCTCTCACATTACAAATTGTTAAAAGTAAGGTATTGACATGTGTTCTCAATTTCATTGCTTTCTCTCCATATACAAAGATCATGTGTTGGAAACTGAGGCATACTGGTCTTGCAAGGAGAGGATGTGCTGTTTCCATGGCTACACTTGCAATCTAAGGAATGTGGCAATTAAGAGTTTCTAGCAAACAGGATGAAGCTGTTAAGGGCTGGAAGAAAGACGAGCACGTACACTTTGTAATTAGATAGAACACTTAGACTTTGTACCTTGAGATAAGATTTTTCTTGAATTCCCTAGATCATGAGTAATGCTAATAGATAAGTGCCTGTTGTTTCTTGTTCTCATGTAGACTGCAGTATATAAAGAGCCCCTTGTAAACAATAAAGTTGACTGAGGAGTCTTTACTTTCAGAACCCCCTAATGCCAGCTCTGTCTCTTTCTTTCTCTTTGTTTCATTCTCTCTCTTTGTTTCATTCCCGATACCCTTTGGGCTCAAATCTCCAACATCTGGCACCCAACGTGGGGCCCAAAGAAGTTTTAGTGTCTTCCAAAACAGTATCAGGAAACTGCGGAAAGGAATCCTACAACGGTTGCGAATGATGTCCAAAGAAGTTGGACTCGAGTCTTTTGGTAAGTAACAGTGAAGTATTTTCAATTGTATAATTTAAATATATTAAGGAGGTTGAGGTGTGATTGGAATGAAAGTAATTTCTGTATAATTCTGCTTGCATATAATTCATTAGATGTAATATGGAAAAACTTAAGAATCATTTATTAGGCCATAAAAGTAATATCTCTCTGGAAATAATTAAATTACAAAGAAAAATATTAGAGTTGTCTCATAATCAGATTCATGTAGCAAATGATAAGGATATTTTTTCAGACATGATTTCCCATATTACAAAGTTTAACCCAGTTAATTGTGTATTAATCCAGTTAATACACAGCATTTCCTGTCAGCTTTAGGAATAGGGCAAATCATATTTGTTCTGTTGCTCATGATTTTCACCTGTGACGGACAGTGCTTTAGAAGAAAATTGCAAAGTGTAGCATCTATGGGACAAGCACAGAAATTGGTGCTAATGAAATTACTTCAATAATTTCCCCAAGTTGAAGAGACTGGTTGGTAGTCAACAACGGGTAAGTCCCTCAAAATGAGGGCAACCTAAGACAGGCACAGTCACCTTGACTAAAACAAAAGGGGGAAATGTTGGAAAATGAGGCATAGTGGTCTCTCAAGGAGAAATGTGCTGTTTCCATGGCTACACTTGCAGCCTAAGGAATGCAGCAATTAAGAGTTTTGAGCAAACAGGATGAAGCTGTAAAAGCTGAAAAAATGATGAGCACATACACTTTGTAATTAAATAGAACACTTAGACTTTGTACCTTGAGATAAGATTCTTTTGAATTCCTTAGATCATGAGTAATGCTAATAGTTAAGTGCATGTTGCTGCTTGTTCTCACATAAACTGGGGTATATAAAGAACCCCTTGTAAACAATTAAGTTGTCTGAGGAGTCTTTACTCACAGAAACCCCTGATCCCAGTTCTCTCTCTTTCTTTCTCTTTGTTTCATTCTCTCTCTTTGTTTCCTTCCTGATACCGTTCAGGCCCAAATCTCCAACAATCATGAAACAGAGAAAGATAGTCCCTTTACACACTGTCTCCTACTTTTCCATTAGAATAGTAGAGATTTACCTAGTTGCTCAGTGTGGAAGAGACAAGGTTACAAAATCTTGGTGTCTTCAAAGAACACATGCCACTGATAAAAAGATTCAGGGAGTTCCTCAAGTTGGGAGAACTTGAGCTGCTGCTTCCTGTGAGTGCTGCTTATGTCTATCTAATAAAGGGTTCAGAATTGAGAAACTCAGAAGCCTGAAACATCTTAGCTCTTTCTGCAACTCAAAATCCTAGGAAATAGATGTTATAACATAATATCCATCTTCAAAGGAAGAGTTTCTCTTTCTTGTGTGTTACAAGTTATTTAGAAACAAGCACTGACATTTATTTGGCTCCTTCTATCCTAAGAGCTGCTGAAATTTTATAGTGAACTCAACAAAACAGTGATTTTTCAATACACAACAATGTATGAATTTGAGAATGTCAATGTTTGCCTAAAAGCACATTTACGTCAGCATAATCAGCAATCATCTTTGTTGCCTTCTTTCTTGCTAAAACAAGAAAAAGTCATTCCAACACTGGCAAAGAGATGAGGATGTCTCTTTTGGAAAGAATGTGACTTCAATTTTATTTATTTCATTTAAGGCTTTGCAAATAAATTAATGAGAAGCAAGTAGATAAACTATTTTAAAATGCTGACTTAATGCACATTCAGCTAAATGTTCTGGGGGAATTTCCTGAGTGCTCTGTGCTATGGGTCCAGCTCCCACTATAGGGTGAAGACAGGGATATTCAGCCTGCAGACAATGGAGGGGGGGCAAGGTGAGATGAGCAGGAACTACTATCAGGATACAGGCCTTCCTTTCCTAGGTGCAGCCCATGGCTCTTGTTTCTTTCGAGGATACCATCAGTTTTGGAACAAACTTCCAATTCATCTTTGAGGTATTGGCAGATGCCCAGACATGAGGTTGTGAGATCTTCCTTGTTAACCTGCACCTTCAGAATGTTTCTGGAGAGTCACACGCCTGTCCTTTCCCTCTTTCCCAAGTCTGCACCCCTGTGCTTCCAACCCCAATGTTCTTCTGCCTTGCACTCCTCATTATGGCAACTTCTGCTTTGGCTCCTGGAACCATAAAGGTCTTGTGGAACCCCTGCATCTGGTCACCAACTACTCCCCCCACAGGCATTTTGTCCTCTCTACTGCCCCTGGAAGCACCCCTTGTTCTACCCTTGGTCATCTTCCCTTTTCCCCAGAGTCAGCAAGCTATTCCAACAATCCCTTTGCCTTCATGTTGAGACCTGCTTCATAAATGGGCTTCATATATTTAGCTGCTCCTCTGACTCTATCTGTCCCAGCTTGCTGGACGCCTGCACCTGATGCCTCACAGTGACCCTGACCTACCCTAACTTCCAGCCTCCTTCATTCCTGTCAGATTTTGGATGGACTGGGGACTTGCCACTTATGCAAACCTTGCAATACATCATTGAAAGTTAGTGTATTTTAATATCTTATGTCCAAAGAAACATTCCCTCAAGTTTCACTCAAAAGACATTTGAAGATGATTCAGAAAATGGAAGGACAACCTCATCTCCCACAGAGCAAGATGGTAGAAGAGTCTGAGTCTGTGCTTCAGTTCGCTGCCTCAGCTGCTGCTGTAGGTGAAGGATGTTGAAGGATGCTCCATAGCTACTCCAGAGTCCCCTTCTTGTGCTGCACACTCCTTGGGGACAGAGGATCTTCCCAGTGGCTCCAAGGGGAAACTGACATTTTGTTAAAGACTGTGGGAGACACCTTCATCATGAAAACATAGAAGTGGGCTGTAGAGGAAACCGGAAACATCACAAATTTCCTCAAACTTGTGGCCACAGAAGAGTTGTTTATTTATGTGAATCACTCCTATGCCCCTTCCCCAGATGAGCGGTTGGAATGTTCGGTGAGGGTTTTGGCAGTTATGGTAAACTGTTCTTACATTATGGCAAATTTCAGACATGGGGAAGATCTAAACAAATGAAAAAAACAATTCAAAACTTAAAATTACCTTCACAAAGGAAACAGCTGCTGTGATATATTTTGATCCTTTTCGCAGGATATTTAAGCATATGATTTACTCAGCATGTAGTTATTATGACTAATGTTTATGTATAAGAATACATCCACAGGTACAGAATGAACTTACAAAAATATTAGTTGAATTAATACACAAATTATTATAACTATAGACTATTTTTCTCCAAGTATCCATGAGCCAGATCTGCCTCCAAGATACTGAAAAAGAAACTGCAAAAAGTTTCATTACCTGGTTCACAGAAAGACTCTTATAGTTTACCTGAGGAATTAGCAGAGCACTGAATTTTAACTGCAAAATTTCATTTAAAAAACATTCTATTTGTCTTATTCACAGAATTTAAATATATTAGGGGTGTGGGGTATGCCTTTTTATTTTATTTTTTATTAAATTATACATTTTTGAAGGTACATAGTTGACAAAAAATGTTACATTAAAAAATAAAAGAAGTTCCCGCACCCTACCCTGCTGTTCCTCCCATGTCAACCTCTTTCAGCATTGTGGCACATTCATTGCATTTGGTGAATACATTTTGGAGCGCTGTGGCACCACATGGACTATAGACTACATTGTGGTTTACACTCTCTCCCAGTCCATTCAGTGGGTTATGGCAGGATATATAATGTCCAGCATCTGTCTCTGCAATATCATTTAGGATAACTCCAAGTTCCAAAACTGCCCCCACATCTCACCTCTTCTTCCCGTTTCCACCCTCAGCAAACACGGTGGTCACTTCCTCCAGATCAATGCTATAATTTCTTCCATTACTAGTCACAATAGTTCTACCAGTAAGTTCACTCTAATCCATATTGAATTCCTACATCCTGTGGACCATGGTTTGGTGATGACCACTTCACCTCTATATTGAGAGGGTGCTTATGTCCTACATGGTTGATGGATGTGATTCTCCTGCTTGGAGTTGGAGGCACTCTCAGTTCACTGGTTTGGTGGTTGACCATTTTCACCTCCCTATTAGGCTATCTGTGCAAGTCCAACAAACTGGACAGTAGGAGCTGCAACTCTGCTAAGGCTCAGGCCACAGCTGGCACATGGCCATTCCAGAGATTCAAGTCTCTTGGGTATACACCAACCCCAGCACCAACCACAGATTCAATAAAAGTGACAGAAGAGATTTGTTAGAAAGGTCAGATCTGATCCAACACCATCACACTCAGGAACCCAAATTCCAAAGTAGAGCTCACTGACAAGGCACTGAAATCTGGAGGCAAATGCCATGATCACAGAACCTGTGTCTCCATAGCCCTCAGAACTCCAGTACCTGGGTTGTGTCTACTTTGGCTGTCTCTGGAATCCTGCTGAGGCATGCATAAGCATGAACACTCTGATGACCTTCTAACTCTTTTTTGAAGACTCTTAGTCATATAAACTCATTTGTCTTTACCATTTCCCCCTTTTATCGAAGGTCGCTTTCTAATTGCATCACCAGCTAGTGATTGGTAGTTATCCCTCAGCACCAGAAAGTCTCATCCCCAGGAGTCCTGTTCTACAGTGGGGGTGGGGTGGGGGATGAGGGAGGTAATGTGTGTACATACTGAGTTTGACTTAGACAGTGGCCACATTTCTGCAACATGGAGGCTCTCTGGAGTTGACTCTCAGGCACTCTGAAGCTCAGGCCTAGTTCAAATTTCAAGCACACAGACTCATATGCATAATCATCAGTTTCAAGGATATGCCTTTTTTAATATTTATTTCTACAGTTATTAATATCTTATTGTAAGTCGTTGACCTGCTGGTTGTATTTCTTAAATAGACCAGAAGAGGGCAGCCTAGCTGTCAGGAAAGCAAGCAGTTTGGTTTAACTTCTTTGGCTGGTGACAATGGGGTAAAAGCTGTTCTTACTAATTTCTCGCAAGCATCAAGCCAGGAAAGCAATCCTTTTTATAAGCTGGAAGTCAGAATTAGACAACATGCATAGTTTAAAATGAATTATTTCATTGGGAAAAAAGGAATATTACAAACTTTAGAAAATTGCAAGGTAGTTTCTTTTCATTCCTGTCACTTATTTTTTCCTGATTCCCAGTGGCAACTGCAGTGTTTATCTTTTGTTTATGAAATTTCAGGTAGCTGATGGGTATTCCTGGCAATATCATTGTGTTTTTCATATGTGTTTTCCAACTAGAAAGCCTTCAAAGAGACATTGAAAAAATGCTTCAGGTATTACGTGTATTTCTTGCAATGACTAAAATTTTACAATTTTATTATGCTGTTTAGATAGGTAAATGTTTGAAGTTAGACTTTACTTTCTATTCATTCCATATTCTTTATAATGCATTATTTTTATCAGAAAAAAAAGGCATTCCAAATAATTTACTGCCTACTCATGAACAGAAAATATGATAATACATAGTTTTTTAAGGTTCTAATTTTGTGAGAATTACACAGACTTACACACAAAAGCATATGTTGTGGAACTTACAGAACACATGTGCTTAAAAAATATGTTCCCACTACTGGAATCTCAATTGAACAAATTCCCATATCATGAATTTCCTCAGTATATACAAAATTTTCACCCCTCAAGTTCTTATTTGGCTTCAACTTATTTGGAGAGAAGTTAAAGTGATTTGATATTAGACAAGGTGACCTAAGGCATCATGAGAAATCATCTGAGAGATGCACCTCAAGGATATGAGCCAGTACCTGCAGGATGACCACCAGTGCTGCCTGGCTCACTGTGTCCTTGTTGATGAGTAGTAGGAGGCATAAGGCTGGCACCTCCATGGAGCCTCAGGGATGGCTCCCTCCATGGCTATGTCCCCTCACTACAGGACGCCAGGAATGGAGAAAAAGGTTACGGTGATGCTGCATCACAGCACTGGGTTGAGGGGGCATTTTGGGTGCTGTGCAGGGACTTCATCTTCACCAAAAAGAACTTCTTGTCTCCATCAGACCTTCATCAGCACACTCAGCAGAGATCTCTGTTCTGCCCCAGGAAGTTCTCACAGATGTAGCAGGTGTCCATTTTAGAGCAGAGCATGAGGTTTTACTGGCTAGCATATAAATCAACAGGTAGACTAAGAAACTGAACAACAAACTGTAGGAGAGCAGGGAGGAGGAGTGAAGGGAGAGAAGGATCTCTGGTCTGTGTGATGTGCAGCATGGTTGGGAGGAATATGATTGTTTCCTTAAGTTTCCATGACTTTCAGGCAGCCCCTCCCTGATAAGACATTAATAGCTGATCCTCAAAAAGAGGGCCTGCTCTGGAAATGCAGTGGGTGCTCAAAGTTTCAGACCTAACTGGTCATCCAGTTTAGGTCCTGGTTAATTTCTCTGTGGAAGGAAGGGAAACAGGTTGGGATTCCATTCATAGGGCAGCTTTCATTGGCCCTGACACACAGTTGTTTGGAGTCCCAATCTCCAGCTTCCTGAAACCAGCAATACAGGAGGAAGTGAATAGGTGAGCCATTATATGAGCCATATGTGTATCACTAGGAGAGAAGTGTGGACAACAAGTACAGTTCTTCAGGGTGAAGTGGAGAGAGAAAGCACTGCACTGTTTCTAGGAATGGAATGTCATTCCATGCTCTCAACCTCAGAAATTCTCACTGACTGTCACTGAAAGCTCTGGATGAAAATATTACAGGGTCATGAAAGAGCCTCAGATACAGGGAGGGAGCTCAAGTACTCTGTGTGGAAAGGGCATGCAAATGGGGTGTCTCCCTCTGGTCCTGAAAGCCAGCTCAGGCCAACACCCTGCAGCTCTGAGAGAGGAGTCCCCTCCCTTGTGGCTGAACTCTCCCTATTCTGTGGCCGGGACTGAGAAGTGGAGACACCATGAAGTGTGTTCTCTTCTGCACTTTACTTTTGTCAATGTTTCAAGGTAATATTAACTAGAAACTTGTTTTGTGCACCGTAAACATGTGGGTATGCATTTGTATTTGTGTGTGTGTGTGTATGTGTGTGAATGTGTATGACCCAACTTCCAATGTTTGTTTGCAGGTGTCTTGTGTGAAGTTCAGCTGGTGGAGTCTGGGGGTGACTTGCGACAGCCAGGAGGGTCTCTGCGCCTCTCATGTTCAGCCTCAGGATTCAACTTTGGTAGCTCTTACATGCACTGGGTTCGCCAGGCTCCAGGGAAGGGGCTGGAGTGGGTCTCATACATTAGTAGTACTGGTGGTAGCACATACTACGCAGACTCTGTGAAGGGCCGATTCACCACCTCCAGGGACAACAACAAGAACCAACTGTATCTGCAAATGAACGGCCTTAAAATGGAGGACACGGCCCTTTATTACTGTGCGAGAGACACAGTGAGGGGAAGGCAAGGCTGACCCAGACAAAAACCTCTTCTGTGGGGAGGCCCTGAGGGATGCTCAGGAGTCACTGAGCACAAGGAACAGCTGCAGGAGCAGGTGCTGGGTGGTGGTTAAGGACTGGTCTCCTGACAGCGTCTGGGGCTTCCTCTCCAGCTAACTGCTCCCACAGTGATCATGTCTAATTTGATGTCCCTGAGTCTATCATTGATCTAGTACATTAGAATAGTTTTGATGCAACAGGAGGAAGCACAATCACATTCAAAACAGTGAACTCTCCCTTTTGAAGGCAGCAATGACTGCCAATGTTTGCCTGGTTCAGAATTCTTAGTTTGTCATGGTAACCTGGTGAGTCTGTCACAATGAGACTGAAAGCAGAATCTGCAGTTATATTCCTCATTAGCTAAATCTCTGAGCAGTACCAGGGACTAGATTGTACTGCATTTCAACTTGTACTAATACTCACAGCAAAGTGTTCATATCATTCTCAAAATTCATCTCATTGTCTATTTCTCTAGTCCACTTTATTTTCCCTGAATCTTACTTTTCACCGTTCCCTCTTTCTTTATATTCACTGTCGATGAAGAACATGTTTCCTGTGGCCTAATTCCCAAGACTCAGTCATATTATATTGTTCTTCTGTGACAATGACCAATCTGAAATCTGAGGACAAGACCTCATTGTGAGAGTGAAGTGAGTTGAAGTCAGTGTGAGCTCAGACACAAACCTCTCCTGTAGGACAGAAGGAGGGGCTGGGCTTTATGGTGAACTAAGGACCAGGGGTCCCTTAGCGCCCAACTCAGGAGCAGAAGCAGGTGGTCTAGGTTTGCTCTTAGAATCTGGTGTTTCCTGTTATTGTCCAGAAATATCTTGCCTCACAAATCTGCTTTTGTTCTTCCTTGACAATTCCCTAAACTCTCATCTTTGAATGGTTAATGTACAATGAGAAATTAAAGCATTTTAAAAATAATTATATATTTTTTATTTTTAAAGGACATTTAGGTTACATAAATGTTACATCAAAATATATCAGACTTCCATCTACCACACCCCATTCCCTCCCACAATTTCTCCCATTAACATCTGTCATTAGATTCGTACATTCGTTAAAATAAATGAACACATTTTGAAGCATGCTACTAATCATGGACTATAATTTCCATTATAGTTTACACTTTGCATCCCACAATTTTACAGGTTTTGACAAAATGTATAATGTTTGGCATCCATCATTGTATTATCATGCAGAATGTCAACTTTTTTATTAATAATTCAAAGATCACAATGCTGTTATATTCATCTATCATTATTGATAACAGGGAAAGCAAGTGTCCTTAATCCAAACTCCACTGCTATGCAAGACTTTTTTATTTTCTCCACTGAATCAGTTTTTCCTTAATAAAAGGCTTATATTCCCAGAATATTCAATGTCTGATATTTATATGGGATTGTCTTTTGTCAATTTATCTGCCCTGCATGGAGCTGAAACACAATTTTAATGGCTTCCATCCTGCACTTCTCTTTGGAACCTATAGTTGTGTGTCTCAGTGAGTTTCCCTACCACCCATTCCTTGCCAACATCAGGAAGGGAACCATCCTCAGTGACTCTTTATTTTTTTGTCTTTATTTATTTTTTACTGTTACATTCCAAAAATATGAGGTCCCCATAAATCCCCATCCCCATAATCCCACTCCTGCCCCCATAACAACAACCTCCTCCATCATCATGAGACATTCATTGCATTTGGTGAATACATCTCTCAGCACCGCTGCACCTCATGGTCAATGGTCCACATCATAGCCCACACTCTCCCACAGTCCACCCAGTGGTCCACGGGAGGACATACAATGTTTGGTAACTGTCCCTGCAGCATCACCCAGGACAACCCCAAGTCCCGAAATGCCCCAACATCTCATCTCTTCCTCCCACTCCCTACCCCCAGCAGCCACCATGGCCACTTTCTCCCCAACAATGTCACATTTTCTTTTCTTTTTTTTTTTTTTACTTTTTACTTTTTTTTATTTTTTATTTTTTTATTTTTATTTTTTTAATTTTTTATTCATTTTTAAAAAAAAATATTACATTCAAAAAATATGAAGTCCCATTCAAGCCCACGCCCCCAACCCCCACTCCCCCCACAGCAACACTCGCTCCCATCATCATGACACATCCATTGCACCTGGTAAATACATCTCTGGGCATCGCTGCACCCCATAGTCAATGGTCCACATCATAGTCCACACTCTCCCACGTTCCATCCAGTGGGCCCTGGAGGGATCTACAATGTCCCGTAATTGACCATGAAGCACCACCCAGGACAACTCCACGTCCCGAAAACACCTCCCCATTTCATCTCTTCCTCCCATTCCCCGCACCCAGCAACCACCATGGCCACCCTTCCCATACCAATGCAACATTTTCTCTGTGGACATTGGATTGGTTGTGTCCATTGAACATCTATGTCAAGTGGGGGCTTAGATTTCACATGGATACTGGATGCAATCCTCCTGCTTTCAGTTGTAGGCACTCTAGGTTCCATGGTGTGGTGGTTGACATTCTTCAACTCTGTGTTAGCTGAGTGGGGTAAGTCCAATAAATCAGAGTGTAGGAGCTGAAGTCTGTTGAGGCTCAGGGCCTGGCTATCATATTGTCAGTCCAGAGATTCAAATCTCCTAGATATATCTTAAACCCCAGCATCAACTACAATTCCAGAAAAATAGCATGAAAGTCTTGTGTAAAGAGATCCCATCTGTGACCAGCTCCAACATGCAGAAACACCAGCTCCAAAGAAGGGACAACAGACATGGCAGTGAACCCCAAGTGCCATGACCATAGAACTTGTGGGTCTCTTTAGCCCTCAAAAGAACCAATACCTGGGGTTGTATCTACTTTATCTGTCTCTGAGACTCTGCTCAGGTGTGCATAAGTGCAATCCTTCTGACAACCTCCAGACTCTTTTTTAGAGACTCGTAGCCATATAAACTCATTTCTCCTTTCCATTTCCCCCTTACATTAGGTCAAACAGCATTTTAAACTCCTGTTATTATATGTAGACAGGGATATTCTGCTGGTCCGTGTTGAACCTTTAATGCAAGGTCATTTTCTAGTTGCATCATCAGCTGGTACTTGGTAATGATCCCTCGGTGCCATGGAGGCTCATCCCTGGGTGTCATGTCCCACGCCGGGGGTAATGCGTTGCATTTACATGCTGAATTTGGTTTCAAGACTGGCCACATTTGAGTAACATCAAGGCTGTCAAGAGGAAATTCCTAGGCACAGTGCTGCTCTAGGCCTTGTTCTTATTTCAGGCATATAGGCTCACAAGCATAGACATTAGTATCAGGGGCTCACTGTTGGACCCTCATTCCTTCCTGGTCCTTACCATTGCACCTGGGGGACTGCCACTCCCCTAGGGACCACAGCAGAGCACCCCTGGCCAGGAACCCAGTAGCCCCCCAGCTGTTGTTTTTAATTGTTGCCACTATGAGTATGTCCAAACATTACCATGCACGCTGGACATATGCCCTATATAATTCCCTGTCAACCACATATCACCTGTCAATAACATCCTATACCAGGATTCCTCCACTGCCATTGTTGGACCACTCTGTGATCCAAAACGTCCTGAAAAGTGAAGCCCAATATAATGTCAGGATCCCTTACTAGTAAAATGGAATATAGCAATGGGTTTAAAGGTTAGATAAAAAATACGTATTGATTTGGAAAAATTCTACATCCTTCTTTTTCTTTTCTTTTTTCCTAATTATTGAGCTTCTCTTCACAAGAGCCTTAGATCATAGTAATTCATATATACAATATACAGTACTCCCACACCTCCACCATAAAACCTTTTCCCTTCTACAGCGATAATCTTATAACTTATTCACATCATATTTACTTAAACTGATGTACAGACTCTGAGACAATAGCTTTCAAACAAGGTGACATCTGTGCTTACATTATAATCCATACTTTAGGATATACAGTTTTCTAAATTTTATTTATCCTATGTTTTACATTATGGTTTACATTATTAGTCTGTCGTCCCCTATATGTTTTTGGTGTAATATTACATGTTTTATATCCATCCTTGTGTACTCTCACGAAACTCCTCTCTTACCCCCACATTTACCTTGGTTCCAGCTATTCAACATCCATTTTCCCCTCCCCTTGGGGCCCATAGCAACAGCCAATCTCCATTTCCCGAGGAGCCATGCCCAGAAATACTTGCAACAGTGCTGAGGGCCTGACTTGCTCAACTGCCCTAATGCCCTGGGAGCCATCCTTTCTCTCGAGAGATACAGTTCCCTCTTTTTTGATGGCATTAGTCCTCCCCAGGATGTGGGTCCACCCCAACTCTCACTTCTTGGGTCTCTACCCATTGGTACAACCCACCATGACAAAATGGGCCTTCAGCCATTCTCCAGGGGACCGTCCTGCATCAGACTATCCCCTCTGAGCATCCTAAACAGGTAACCCCCCTAATTATATTTTGATACGATTTTCTCAGCATTTTATTCGCAACCAACACCTGACACACTCCTATGTTCGTATGTTGCCCCTTCTTCCCCCCAATTTTTTGGGCACTATTACCCATCCAACCATCCCCAGTCCCCCTCAAGCCCACAAAGCCCCACCCAAAGGCAACCCCTTGCCCCCATTTTATCTCTTCTTTGTGCTCATACTTACTGCCAGCTTATCATAGATTCCACCCCTGCAGACATCGGCTCACATCCTTCCTCCACCCCCCAATATCCTATAAGCCTATTTTCCAGTCTCTAGCTCTCTGTGGCAGCTTGCTTATTTCATATCATTGAGGTCATGTAGTATTTGTCCTTCAATGCCTGGGTTGCTTCACTCAGCATAAGGTTCTCAAGATTCATCCATGTTATCACGTTTTTTTTGTAGTGTATTTGTTCTTAAAGCTGAGTAGTATTCCATTGTATGTATATATCACATTTTATTGATCCACTCATCTGTTGATGGGCATTTGGGTTGATTCCAACTTTTGGCGATAGTGAACAATGCTGCTATGAACATTGGTGTGCATATATCAGTTTGTGTCCTTGTTTTCAGTTCTGCTGGGTATATACCAAGCGGTGTTATTGCTGGGTCATATTGCAAATCTATGGTTAGTTTTTTGAGAAACCGTCAAACTGTCCTCCAGAATGGTTGTATCCTTCTGCATTCCCACCAGCAGTGGATGACTGTTCCCATTTCTTCACATCCTCTCCAGCATTTGTATTCTTCCTTTTATTCATAGTTGCCAATCTTATGCGAGTAAGATGGTATATCATTATAGTTTTGATTTGCATTTCCCTGATAGCTAGAGATTTGGAGCATTTTTTCATGTGTTTTTTAGCCATTTGTATTTCTTCTTTGGAGAAGTGTCTGTTTAAATCTTTTTCCCATTTTTTAAATGGGTTGTTTATCTTTTTATTTTCAAGATATATGAGTTCTTTATATATGCAAGTTATAAGTCTCTTATCAGATATATGGTTGCCAAATATTTTCTCCCATTGTGTGGGTTCCCTTTTTACTTTCTTGACAAACTCCTTTGAGGTGCAGAAGGATTTAATTTTGAAGAAGTCCCATTTATCTATTAGTTCTTTTGCTGCTCATGCTTTCGGTGTGATATTCATGAAGCCATTTCCTATTACAAGGTTCTGTAGATGTTTCCCTACACTGTTTTCCAAGGTCTTTATGGTCTTGGCTCTTATATTTAGGCCTTTGATCCATCTTGAGTTGATCTTTGTATAAGATGTGAGATGGTCGAAGCCAAACTCAGCATGTAAATGCAATGCCTTCCCTCCAGCGTGGGACATGACACCCGGGGATGAACCTCCCTGGCAAGGAGGGACCACTATCAAATACCAACTGATGATGCAACTGGAAAAGGACCTTATACGGAAGGTTCAATGTGGATCAGCAGAATATCCATGTCTACATAAAATAACATGACTTTAAAATGCTGTTTGACCTAAAGTAAGGGGGAAATGGAAAGGAGAAATGAGTTTATATGGCTACGAGTTTCTAAAAAAGAGTCTGGAGGCTGGCAGAAGGATTGCCCTCATGCACAACTGAGCAGAGTCAGAGAGACAGATAAAGCAGATACAACCCCCAGATATTGGTTCCTTTGAAGGCTAAAGAGACCCATGAGAGTTATGGTCATGGCCGATGGGGTTAACTATCAGGGCAGATGGCCCCTCTTTGGAAATGGTGTTTATGTGTGATGAATCTGGACTCAGATGGGATCTCCCTTCATAAGTCTTTCATGCTAATGTGCTGGAGGTGCAGTTAACGTTGGGGTTTAAGATATATTTAGGGGATTTGAATCTCTGGACCGACAATGTGATAGCCAGGTCCTGAGCCTCAACAGACTCCAGCACCTACAATCTGATTTATTGGACTTACCACACTCAGCTAAGATGGAGTTGAAGAAGGACAATCACCACACCATGGAGCCTAGAGTGATTACAACTGAAAATGGGAGGATTTCATCCAGCATCCATGTGGAATCTGAGCCTCCTCTTGACATAGAGTTGCAATGGACACAACCAAACCAATGTCCACATAGAAGAGGTGGCATTGGATTGGGAAAAGTGGACATGGTGGACGATGGGTATGGGGAAAGGCAGGAAGAGATGAGAGGTGGAGGCGTCTTTGGGACATGAAGCTTCCCTGGATGGTGCCTCAGAGGTAATCACCGGACATTGTAAATCCTCATAGGGCCCACTGGATGGAATGGAGGAGAGTAGGGGCCATGATGTGGACCATTGTCTATGAGGTGCAGAGGTGCCCAAAGATGTACTTACCAAATCCAATGGATGTGTCATGATGATGGGAACGAGTGTTGTTGGGGGGGGAGAGGGGGGGTGGGGGGTGGGGATGAATGGGACCTCACATATATATTTTTAATGTAATATTATTACAAAGTCAATAAAAAAAAGTAATGAATGAATAATGAAAAAAAAAAAAAGATGTGAGATGGTAATCCTCTTTTATTCTTCTACATATGGCTATCCAGTTCTTCAGGCACCATTTGTTGAATAGACCATTCTCTCCCAGTTGAGAGGGTTTGGTGGCTTTATCGAATATTATGTGGCTATATATGTGAGGTTCTATATCAGAACTTTCAATTCAATTCCATTGGTCTGTATGTCTCTACTTATGCCAATACCATGCTGTTTTCACTACTGTAGCTTTGTAGTATGTTTTGAAGTCAGGAAGTGTGATTCCTCCAATTTCGTTTTTCTTTTTCAATATGTCTTTGGCTATTCAGGGCCTCTTTCCTTTTTCAAATAAATTTCATAGTTTTTCTAGTACCTTAAGGAAGGCTGTGTTGATTTTTATTGGGATTGCATTGAATGTGTAGATCAGTTTTGGTAGGATAGACATCTTAATAATATTTAGTCTTCCTATCCATGAACAAGGAATATTCTTCCATTTATTTAGGTCTTCTTTGATTTCCTTGAACAGTCTTGTATAGTTCTCAGTGTATAAGTTTTTTACATCTTTAGTAAAATTTACTCCTAAATATTTGATTTTTTTTTACTATTGTGAATGGTATTTGTTTCTTGATTTCCTCCTGATCTTGCTCATTATTGGTGTACAGAAATGCTACTGATTTTTGTGCATTGATCTTATAACCTGTGACTTTACTAAATTCATTTATGATTTCTAGAAGCTTTGTTGTAGATCTCTCAGGGTTTTCTATGTACAGGATCACGTCATCTGTAAATAATGAAATTTTGACATCTTCCTTTCCAATTTGAATGCCTGTTATATCTTGTTCTTGCCTCAGTACTCGAGCAAGTACTTCTAAGACAACGTTAAATAGAAGGGGATACAATGGGTATCCTTGTCTTGTTCCTAACTTTAGAGGGAAGGATTTTAGAATTTCTCCATTGTAAACAATGTTGGCTGTAGGTTTTTCGTATATACTTTTTACCATGTTGAAAAATTTTCCTTGTATTCCGAACTTTTGGAGTGTTTTTATCAAGAAAGGGTGCTGTATTTTGTCAAATGCTTTTTCTGCATCTATAGATATAATTATGTGATTTTTTTCCTTCAATCTGTTTATATGGTGTATTACATTGATTGATTTTCTTATGTTGAACCATCCTTGCATACCTGGAATAAATCCCACTTGGTCATGGTGTATAATTTGTTTAATGTGTTGTTGAATATGATTAGCAAGTATTTTGTTGAGGATTTTTGTGTCTAGGTATATTAGAGAAATTGGTCTGTAATTTGCCTTTGTTGTGGTATCTTTGTTTGGCTTTGGTACTAGGGTAATGTTGGCATCATAGAAGGAGTTAGGCAATGTTCCTTCTGTTTCGATTTTTTGGAATAGTTTCAGCAGGATTGGTGTTAGTTCTTTCCGGAATGTTTTGTAGAATTCACCTGTGAAGCCGTCTGGCCCTGGGTTCTTCTTAGTTGGGAGGTTTTTAATGACAGATTCTATCTCTTTATTGTGATTAGTTTGCTGAGATCATCAATTTCTTCTTTTGTCAATATAGGCTGCTTATGTGTTTCTAGGAATTTGTCCATTTCCTCTGAATTGTCATTTTTTTGGAATATAGTTTTTCAAAGTATCCTCTTATGATAGTCTTTATTTTTGTGGGGTCAGTGGTGATATCTCCTTTCTCATTTCTTATTTTGTGTATTTGCATCTTCCCTCTTTTTTTCTTTGTTAGTCTCGCTAAATGTTTGTCAGTTTTGTTGATCTTCTCAAAAAACCAGCTCTTGGTCTTGTTTATCTTTTCAAGTGCTTTCTTATTTTCTATTTCATTTAGTTCTGCTCTTATCTTTGTTATTTCCTTCCTTATTCTTCTTGTTGGATTACTTTGTTGTTTTTTTTTCTAATTCCTCCAAATGTGCAGTTAGTTCTTCAATTTTTGCTCTTTCTTCTTTTTGATATATGAATTTATGGCTATAAATTTCCCTCTCAGTACTGCTTTTGCTTATCCCATAAATTCTGGTATGTTGTGTTATCATTATCATTTATTTCAAGGTCATCATTGATTTCTTATGAGATTTCCTCTTTGACCCACTCTTTTTCTAAGAGTGTGCTGTTTAATTTCTAAATCATGGTGTGAAATCTGGGCCTCTGACCCTTGCAAATTTCCAGCTTCACTCCACTGTGGTCAGAGATATTATTTTGTATGATTTCAGTCTTTTTGAATTCATTCAGCCTTTCTTTGTGGCCTAGCATATGGTCTATCTTGGAGAATGATCCATGTGTGCTTGAGAAAAATGTATATCCTGCTGTGTTTGGGTGTAATGATCTATATATGTCTATTATAACCAGCTCCTCTAATATACTGTTCAAATGTTTTGTTTCTTTAGTGATTCTCTTTTGAGATGCTCTGTCCAGAGTTGATAGTGGAGTAGTAAAATCCCCCACTATAATTGTAGATGCATCTATTCTTTCACTTAGTTTTTTCAGCATTTTCCTCATGTATTTAGAGGCGCCCTTGTTAGGAGCATAAATATTTATGATTGTTCAATCTTCTTGACAGATTGTCCCTTTCACTAAAATGTAGTATCCTTCTTTGTCTCTCACAATTTTTTCACATTTAAAGTCTATTTTGTCTGATATTAATATAGCTACTCCTGCATTTTTTTGTATGATTGTTTTCCAACCATTCACTTTCAGCCTCCATGAGTCTCTGGATCTAAGATGTGTCTCTTGTAGACAGTATATAGATGGGTCATATTTCATTATCCAATGTCCCAGTCTGAATCTTTTGATAGATGAGTTTAATCCGTTGACATTCAGTGTTATTACTTTCAAGGAATTGTTTGTGTTAGCCATATTTTGATTGGACTTGTGTTTGTCATATTTTGTTTGCTTTTTTCCCCCTTCTCTTTTTGTCTTTTTTGATGCTCTTACACTCTCCTCCAACTCTGCCTCTCCTGTTTTTTCCTTTCTTCCTGTAGAACTCCCTTTAGATTTTCTTGAAGGGGAGGTTTCTTGTTGACATTCGCTTTCAGTTTCTGTTTATCTGTGAATATTTTGAACTCTCCATCATTTTTGAATGCTAGTTTTGCTGGATAGAATATTCTTGGTTGGAATTTTTTTCCTTCAGTACCTTGACTATATCATACCACTGCCTTCTTGCCTCCATGGTTTCAGATGAGAAATCAGCACTTAATCTTATTGAACTTCCCTTGTATGTGATAGTTTTCTTTTCTCTTGCTGCTTTTAGAATTTTCTTTGTCTTGAGTGTTGGATAATTTTACAAGTATATGTCTTGAGGTGGGCCTGTTGGGGTTTATGATGATTGGGGTGTGCTGTGCTTCTTGGATATGTACTTCTGTCTCTTTCAGTATATTTGGAAAGTTTTCAGCCATTATTTTCTGCAACACTCCTTCTGACCCCTTTCCCTTCTCTTCTCCTTCTGGCATGCCCATAATACGTATGTTTGAGCATTTTGCATTATCATTCAGGTCCCTAAGTCCTAGCTGGTGTTTTTCTATCTTTTTATCGACCACTTCTAATATCTGTTTGATTTCCGATGTACTGTCTTCCACATCACTAATTCTCTGCTCTGCCTCTTCTAGTCTGCTGATATTTCCTGCAAGTGTATTTTTGATTTCTTGAACTGTGGTGTTCATTCCCATCATGTCTGTTATGTTTTTGCATATGTCTGCAATTTCCCCTCAAAGTGTTGCCTTCATGTTGTTAACCTCTTCCTTTACTTCATTAAGTTTGTCGGTGATAAATGTTCTGAAATCTTTCATTACTTGTGCGAAGTTCTGCTCCCCTTCCTGGTTTTTAGTTAGTTCATTGGATTCAGCCATATTTTCCTGATTACTTGTTTGGTTTGTAGATTTTTGTTGCTGTCTGGTCATCATTTTATCTTGACAGGTTTAATCAGTTCCTTAGCTTCTTTGTCTAGTCTTGGGCATTTATTAGCTGTTGTTTTTGCATACGCGTTATATCTTCTCTTTGTCACTTTGTTCTTCTTATTCTAATTTCTTATTTCTGGTTGAGTTCACTTTAAAGGAAAGTATTAGGGTCAGGGAAAGGCAGTTATGTAAGCAAGGAAATAGTGTAAAGTAGTATTGGTGATAAATGTTAACAGAGCAACAATATGAGATCTGGGAGGATGGATATTAGATTCATGTAAGTTGTGTAGAGTTATAGCAATAGGTATAGTACCTATAATGAGGTAGTCAACTGAATATGGGAGGAATATGGTTTGAATTAAAAAACTATTGTTTTCGTAAGAGAGGGAAAATGAAAAGAAAGGTAATAATTTCAAGAGTGAATAACAGACAGAAAACAAAACAAAGGTATTAGAAATTAAGAGTTAGACACTTTGTGGATCAAAGAAAGGGAGGTGGAATATAAGACAGACAGTAGATGATGGAGGATATCAAGATGTAGGGGAAAGGGGATAGTGTAGGTAGCCAAAATCAATTCACACAGAAATGAGGCAGTGGAGGTTGAGGAAACCCAGCAAATGTCAGGTGTTCCCTGCAGCACCTATTGTATAATTAAGATAAAATAAAATAAGAAGAAAATGAGGAACAAGAGAGAGAGAAAAAAAACAGAAAAAAAAAGAGAAGAAAGGAAGAAAGAAAAAGGGGGTGGGTAAAGGTCGGAGAACAGGTAGGGAAAAGAAAAAAAAGATATACACCAACCACATCAGCAACAAAAACAAAGAAAACCTTAAATAACTGAAAAAAAAAGACTTTGGGGGATACGCTGGGAGAAAAGACTAGGGGATAATGCAATGTTAGCAGTCAGGACATTAAAAAATATATAAAATAAGATAAAATGAAAATAAAAACAAAACAAAATGAAACAAAAAAGAAAAAAAGCAAACATTGAGGGCTAGGACATTCAAGAACCTCAGATGGACCTCAGGGCGTGATAGATTCAGGGATGGAAAGTCTGAGATATTGAAGACTCAAGAGGTCTGAGTCTCTGGGTTGTGGGTCACCAGGGTTTAGGGGACTCAGACCTGGCAACCTCAAATCTGGTCAACAGGGAGCCTGGGAGAACACCCCTTGAGGGATCCCCACAGCTGGGTGCCAGCCCTATGGGGGAAGTCAGATCCGCAAACTCTATCTTATGTGTCTTAACCCCACAATTCACTCACTCACTGGGTTCTATTCTGTGGATGTATCATCAATTCGGCTTCAGGACAGCTCCCACCCAGTAAGCCCCCAGAACAGCCACCTGAGGATGCCTCTACACTGCAGCCAATTTAATGATGAAGATCAGGGGGTGGGGCTCCAGCCGGAAACGCTGACAACAGATTCCAAAACGAAATTCCCAAGTTTCGCAAAATATTCCCCCAATCGGCTTCCAGACTTGCCCCCCCCCGCCCCCGCCACACCCTCTAACAGCCTCTCTTTATTGCCAGCAATCTAAGTCCGCTGCAGATCGGCAGCCGGGTTTGGGGGTGGGGCAGAGCTCCAGGTGGAAGCGCTATTAATTGTGTCCACAATCAAAAATTTTCCGCTTTGCAACAAAACCCCCTTTGTCTCCCCAAATCAGTCTGCAAAGGCGTACTGTCTTGTCAAGCCCCTAACAGCCCGCACAGGGCTTGCAAATTCCCCAGTACTACAAAGCCTCCAAAAACTGCAGTCGCAGCACCAGTTCTGTGGCTTCACCCACCCCAGGAGGGAGCGCCCGGTGCACAGCTCTCACCTCCGTGCAATACAGTTTCAATTATATCTTATACACTAATCCTCTCCATTACCTTCCCACCAAATCGATGTCCAGACACTTCCTGCCCTGCAAAAGTCCTGAAACAGCCTGGTCCTGGAGAACCTCCAATGCTGCCCAGCCGCTTCATTGCATGAGAGATCGTCAGGTAAGCTCACTCAGCTACCATCTTGCCCCGACCCTAAATGATTACTTTCATAAGTCCAAGTCTCTGCTCAATACCTTATTTTCCAGAAGGAAATTTTATTTGGGAACTAATCCAAACCAGAATTGCTTGGTAGCATCGTGCCATCCATTAATACTGGCTGACTGGACCCACTGTAGATAATGACAGCTCTCCCTAGGATGCAACTGGAAGAATAGCCAGTTTCTCTCCTTGAACACTGAGTCCGCATTCTCCCCTTCTTTTAGTATGGTCTGAGTCCGAAGAATTCAATTTCAGTTTTCTTATCCAGTCATGCCCCCAGGTCTTTTCTCCCAATCTTAGTCTGCGTTTTTTCCACAAATGTCCAAATCAATCCCCATTTCTAATTTCCTCCTGGGAGGATAAACTGAATGGTAATTCTGGGAATGGCCTACTATCATTTCCACTAAATGTTTGGATTACTGAGCTAGTAAGAGGCATTCTTCCTGGCCCAAAAAAAGTAAATGTATTTTTTTTTCACTTATGAAAATAACTTTTATTTTTATGTTCATTTATTTTTTTTTGATTTTTTTTATTGACTTTGTAATAATATTACATTAAAAATATATATATATATGAGGTCCCATTGAACCCTACCACCCCCACCCCACCTCTCCGCCCCCCCCCCCAGCAACAATCCCTCCCTTCATCATGACACATCCATTGCATTTGGCAAGTACATCTCTGGGCACCCCCGCACCCCATGGTCAACGGTCCACACCATGGCCCACACTCTCCCCCATTCCATTCAGTGGGCCCTGTGAGGATTTACAATGTCCGGTGATTGCCCCTGAAGCACCATCCAGGGCAGCTCCATGTCCCAAAGATGCCTCCACCTTTCATCTCTTCCTGCCTTTCCCCATATCCATCAGCCATCATGTCCACTTTTCTCAATCCAATGCCACCTTTTCTATGTGGACATTGGATTGGTTGTGTCCATTGCACCTCTATGTCAAGAGGAGGCTCAGATTCCACATGGATGCTGGATGCAATCCTCCCACTTTCAGTTGTAATCACTCTAGGCTCCATGGTGTGGTGGTTGTCCTTCTTCAACTCCATCTTAGCTGAGTGTGGTGAGCCCAATAAGTCAGATTGTAGGTGCTGGAGTCTGTTGAGGCTCAGGAACTGGCTATCACATTGACAGTCCAGAGATTCAACTCCCCTAAATATATCTTAAACCCTGACACTAACTGCACCTCCAGCACATTAGCATGAAAGTCTTATGAAGAGAGATCCCATCTGAGTCCAGATTCATCACACATAAACACCAGTTCCAAAGAGGGGCCATCTGATCTGGTAGTTAACCCCATCAGCCATGACCATAACTCCCATGGGTCTCTTTAGCTCTCAAAGGAACCGATATCTGGGGGTTGTATCTGCTTTATCTGTCTCTCAGACTCTGCTCAGTTGTGCATAAGGGCAATCCTTCTGACAGCCTCCAGACTCTTTTTTAGAGACTCATAGCCATATAAACTCATTTCTCCTTTCCATTTCCCCCTTACATTAGGTCAAACAGCATTTTAAAGTCATGTTATTTTATGTAGACAGGGATATTCCGCTGATCCGCGTTGAACCTTCCGTATGAGGTCATTTTCCAGTTGCATCATCAGTTGGTAGTTGATAGTGGTCCCTCGGTGCCAGGGAGGCTCATCCCCGGGTGTCATGTCCCATGCTGGGGGGAAGGCATTGCATTTACATGCTGAGTTTGGCTTCGAGACTGGCCACATTTGAGTAACATGAAGGCTGACAGGAGGAAATTCCCAGGCACAATGCTGCTCTAGGCCTTGTTCTTATTTTAGGCTTATCAGCTCACAAGCATAGTCATTAGCGTCAGGGGCTCACTGTTGAACCCTCACTCCCTCCCGGTCCCCGCCGCTGCACCTGGGAGACTGTCGCTGCTCCCCTACGGACCACGACAGAGCACCACTGGCCAGGAACCCAGTACCCCCCCTGCTGTGGTTTTTAATTGTTGCCACTATGAGTATATCCAAACATTGCCATGCACCCTGGACATATGTTCTGTACAGCTCACTGTCAGCCATATATCCCCTGTCAATGGTATCCCATACCAGTATTCCTCCATTGCCTTTGTTGAACCACTCTGTGATCCAGAACTCCCCGAAATTTGAAGCCCAATATAATGTCATGGTCCCTTACTAGGGAATGGCATATAGTGATGGGTTTAAAGGATAGATAAAGAACTTGCATAAAGTTAGATAAAGAACTTAGATAAAGAATGTTGATTTGAAAAAATTCCACATCCTATCCTTTTTTTTTTTTCCCCCCCTAATTATTCAGCATTTCTTCACAGGAGTCCTAGACCACAGCAATGCATATATATAATATACAGCACTCCCACACATCCACCAGAAAACCTTTTCCCTTCCACAGTGATACTCTTACGCCCTATTCATATCATATTTACTTAAGGTGATGTACAGAGTCTGAGATATTAGCTTTCTAACAAGGTAACATCTGTGCTTACATTATGGTGCATACTTTAGGATACACAGTTCTTTACATTTTTAGTTATCCTATGTTTTACATTATGGTTTACATTATCAGTCTGTCATCTCCTATATGTTATGGTGTAATATTACATGTTTTATATCCATCCTTGTGTACTCTCAAGAAACTCCTCTCTTGACCCCATTTACTTTGGTTCCACACATTTAACGTCCATTTTCCCTTCCACCTTGGTGCCCACAGTGACAGCCAACCTCCGTTTCCTGAGGAGCCACTTCCAGAGATAGATGGAATAGTGTTCAGGGCCTAACTTGCTCAACTGCCCCAATGCCCTGGGAGCCACCCTTTCTCTCGAGGGATACAGTTCCCTCTATTTGATGGCATTAGTCCTCCCCAGGATGTGGGTCCACCCCCACTCTCACTACTTGGGATTCTACCCCATGGTGTCACCCACTCTGGCAGAATGAGCATTTAGATATTCCCCAGGAGCCCGTCCTGCATCAGACCCTCCCCTCCGAGCATTCTAAACAGGTAACCCTCTTTATTATATTTTGATATGATTTTCTCGGCATTTTACTCTCCACCACCTCCTGACCCTCTCCTGTGTTCGTATGCTACCCTTCCCTCCCCCCACTTTTGGGCAACGTTACCCATCCATCCCTCCCCAGCCACCCTCAAACCCATAAAGCCCCAACCAAAGGCAACCTCTTGCCCCCCTTTTATCTCTTCTTTGTGTTCATACTTACCACCATCTCGTCTTAAATTCCAACCCTGCAGACATCGGCTCATATCCTTCCTCCACCTTCCGATTTCCTGTAAGCCTATCATTCAGTCTCTTGCTATCTAGGGCAGCTTGTTTATTTCATATCATTGAGGTCATGTAGTATTTGTCCTTCAATGTCTGGGTTGCTTCACTCAACATAAGGTTCTCAAGATTCATCCATGTTACCACATGTGTTTGTAGTGTGTTTGTTCTTACAGCCGAGTAGTATTCCATTGTGTGTATATACCACATTTTATTGATCCACTCATCTGTTGATGGGCATTTGGGTTGATTCCAACTTTTGGCAATAGTGAACAATGCTGCTATGAACATTGGTGTACATATATCGGTTTGTGTCCTTGTTTTCAGTTCTGCTGGGTATATACCCAGCAGTGGTATTGCTGGGTCATATGGCAAATCTATGGCTAGTTTTTTGAGAAACCGCCATACTGTCCTCCAGAATGGTTGGATCCTTCTGCATTCCCACCAGCAGTGGATGAGTGTTCCCCTTCCTTCACATCCTCTCCAGCACTTGTATTCTTCTGTTTTTTTCATAGCTGCCAATCTTATGGGTGTAAGATGGTATCTCATTGTAGTTTTGATTTGCATTTCCCTGATAGCTAGAGATTTGGAACATTTTTTCATGTGCTTGCTTGCCATTTGTATTTCTTCTTCGGAGAAGTGTCTGTTTAAGTCTTTTTCCCATTTTTTAAATGGGTTGTTTATCTTTTTATTTTCAAGATATAGGAGTTCTTTATATATGCAAGTTATAAGTTTCTTATCAGATATATGATTGCCAAATATTTTCTCCCACTGTGTGGGCTCCCTTTTTACTTTCTTGACAAACTCCTTTGAGGTGCAAAAGGCTTTAATTTTGAGGAAGTCCCATTTATCTATTAGTTCTTTTGCTGCTCATGCGTTTGGTGAGATATTCATAAATCCATTTCCTATTACAAGGTCCTGTAGATGTTTCCCTACACTGCTTTCTAAGGTTTTTATGGTCTTGGCTCTTATATTTAGGTCTTTGATCCATCTTGAGTTGATCTTTGTATAAGGTGTGAGATGGTAATCCTCTTTCATTCTTCTACATATGGCTATCCAGTTCTCCAGACACCATTTGTTGAATAGGCCACTCTCTCCCAATTGAGAGGGTTTTGTGGCTTTATCGAATATTATGTGGCTGTATATGTGAGGTTCTATATCAGAGCTTTCAATTCGATTCCATTGGTCTATGTGTCTCTCCTTATGCCAATACCATGCTGTTTTCACCACCGTAGCTTTATAGTATGTTTTGAAGTCAGGTAGTGTGATTCCTCCAATTTCGTTTTTCTTTTTCAGTATGTCTTTGGCTATTCGGGGTCTCTTTCCTTTCCAAATAAATTTCATAGTTAGTTTTTCTAGTTCCTTAAAGAAGGCTGTGTTGATTTTTATTGGGATTGCATTGAATGTGTAGATCAGTTTTGGTAGGATAGACATCTTAATAATGTTCAGTCTTCCTATCCATGAACAAGGAATAGTCTTCCATTTATTTAGATCTTCTTTGATTTCCTTGAACAATCTTGTATAGTTCTCGTTGTATAAGTTCTTTACCTCTTTAGTTAAATTTATTCCTAAGTATTTGATTTTTTTATTTACTATTGTGAATGGTATTTGTTTCTTGACTTCCTCCTGATCTTGCTCATTATTGGTGTACAGAAATGCTACTGATTTTTGCGCATTGATCTTATACCCTGCGACTTTACTAAACTCATTTATGAGTTCTAGAATCTTCGTTGTAGATCTCTCAGGGTTTTCTATGTATAGGATCATGTCATCTGCAAATAACGAAATTTTGACTTCTTCCTTTCCAATTTGAATGCCTTTTATTTCTGGTTCTTGCCTCTGTGCTCGTGCAAGTACTTCAAAGACAATGTTAAATAGGAGCGGAGACAGTGGGCAGCCTTGTCTTGTTCCTGAGTTTAGAGGGAAGGAGTCTAGGATTTCTCCATTGTAAACAATATTGGCTTTAGGTTTTTCATATATACTCTTTATCATGTTCAAAAAATTCCCTTGTATTCCAATCTTTTGGAGTGTTATTATCAAGAAAGGGTGCTGTATTTTGTCAAATGCTTTTTCTGCATCAATAGATATAATCATGTGATTTTTTTCCTTCAATCTGTTTATATGGTGTATTACGTTGATTGATTTTCTTATGTTGAACCATCCTTGCATACCTGGGATGAATCCCACTTGGTCATGGTGTATAATACGTTTAATGTGTTGTTGAATACGATTAGCAAGTATTTTGTTAAGTATTTTTGCGTCTAGCTTCATTAGAGAAATTGGTCTGTAATTTTCCTTTCTTGTGATGTCTTTGTTTGGCTTTGGTACTAGGGTAATGTTGGCATCATAGAAGGAGTTGGGTAATGTTCTTTCTCTTTCAATGTTTTGGAATAGTTTCAGCAGGATTGGTGTCAGTTCTTTCCGGAATGTTTTGTAGAATTCACCTGTGAAGCCATCTGGCCCTGGGCTCTTCTTAGTTGGGAGATTTTTGATAACTGATTCTATCTCTCTGCTTGTGATTGGTTTCTTAAGATCATCAATTTCTTCTTTCGTCAATATGGGCTGCTTATGTGTTTCTAGGAATTTGTCCATTTCCTCTAGATTGTCATTTTTGTTGGAATATAGTTTTTCAAAATATCCTCTTATGATAGTCTTTATTTCTGTGGGGTCAGTGGTGATATCGCCTTTCTCATTTCTTATTTTGTGTATTTGCATCTTCTCTCTTTTTTTCTTTGTTAGTGTTGCTAAAGGTTTGTCAATTTTGTTAATCTTCTCAAAAAACCAGCTCTTGGTCTTGTTTATCTGTTCAAGTGCTTTCTTATTTTCTATTTCATTTAGTTCTGCTCTTATCTTTGTTATTTCCTTCCTTCTTCTTCCTGTTGGGTTACTTTGTTGTTGTTTTTCTAATTCCTTCAAATGTGCAGTTAGTTCTTCAATTTTTGCTCTTTCTTCTTTTTTGATATATGAATTTATGGCTATAAACTTCCCTCTCAGTACTGCTTTTGCTGCATCCCATAAATTTTGGTATGTTGTGTTATAATTATCATTTGTTTCAAGGTAGTCATTGATTTCTTTTGAGATTTCCTCTTTGACCCACTGTTTTTCTAAGAGTGTGCTGTTTAATTTCCAAATCGTGGTGTGAAATCTGGGCTTCTGTCCCTTGCAAATCTCCAGCTTGACTCCACTGTGGTCAGAGATAATGTTTTGTATGATTTCAATCTTTCTGAATTCGTTCAGCCTTTCTTTGTGGCCTAGCATATGATCTATCTTGGAGAATGATCCATGTGCGCTTGTGAAAAATGTATATCCTGCTGTGTTTGGGTGTAGCGATCTATATATGTCTATTAGGTCGAGCTCCTCTAATATACTATTCAGATGTTTTGTTTCTTTGGTGATTCTCTTTTGAGATGTTCTGTCCAGAGTTGATAGTGGTGTATTAAAATCCCCCACTATAATTGTAGATGTATCTATTCTTTCACTTAGTTTTTCCAGCGTTTGCCTGATGTATTTAGAGGCACCCTTGTTAGGGGCATAGATATTTATGATTGTTCGATCTTCTTGACAGATTTTCCCTTTCACTAAAATGTAGTATCCTTCTTTGTCTCTCACAATTGTTTCACATTTAAAGTCTATTTTGTCTGATATTAATATAGCTACTCCTGCCTTTTTTTGGTTATTGTTAGCTTGTATGATTGTTTTCCAGCCATTCACTTTCAATCTCTATGCGTCTCTGGGTCTAAGATGTGTCTCTTGTAGACAGCATATGGATGGGTCATATTTCCTTATCCAATGTCCCAGTCTGAATCTTTTGATAGGTGAGTTTAATCTGTTGACATTCAGTGTTATTACTATCAAGGAATTATTTGTGTTAGCCATATTTTGATTGGATTTGTGTTTGTCATATTTTGTTTGTTTATTTTTTTTGTCTTTTTTGTTGTTGTTGTTGGTCTTATACTCTCCTCCAACTTTGCCTTTCCTGTTTTTTCCTTTCTTCCTGCAGAACTCCCTTTAGAATTTCTTGAAGGGGAGTTTTGTTGTTGGTATACTCTTTCAGTTTCTGTTTGTCTGTGAATATTTTGAACTCTCCATCATGTTTGAATGCTAGTTTAGCTGGATAGAGTATTCTTGGTTGGAAGTTTTTTTCCTTTAGTACCTTGACTATATCATACCACTGTCTTCTTGCCTCCATGGTTTCAGAAGAGAAATCAGCACTTAATCTAATTGAGCTTCCCTTGTATGTGATGGCTTTCTTTTCTCTTGCTGCTTTTAGGATTTTCTCTTTGTCTTGAGCCTTGGATAATTTGATAAGTATATGTCTTGGGGTGGGCCTGTTGGGGTTTATGACTTGTGGAGTGCGCTGTGCTTCTTGGATATGTACATCTGTCTCTTTCAGTAGATTTGGGAAGTTTTCAGCCATTATTTCCTGCAACACT
This sequence comes from Dasypus novemcinctus, assembly GCF_030445035.2. Classification (NCBI taxonomy): domain Eukaryota; kingdom Metazoa; phylum Chordata; class Mammalia; order Cingulata; family Dasypodidae; genus Dasypus; species Dasypus novemcinctus. The sequence continues at coordinate 54,197,063 of NC_080691.1, read as the reverse complement.
CCTTTTGACCCCTTTCCCTTCTCTTCACCTTCTGGAATGCCTATAATACGTATGTTTGAGCGTTTTTCATTGTCATTCAGGTCCCTAAATCCTAATTGGATTTTTTCTATCTTCTTATTGACCCCTTCTACTATCTGTTTGATTTCTGATGTACTGTCTTCCACATCACTAATTCTCTGCTCTGTCTCTTCTAGTCTGCTGATATTTGCTGCAAGTGTATTTTTGATTTCTTGAACTGTGGTGTTCATTCCCATCATATCTGTTATATTTTTGTGTATGTCTGCAATTTCCCCTCCAAGTGATGTCTTCATGTTGTTAACCTCTTTCATTACTGCATCAAATTTGTCGGTTATAAATGTTCTGAGTTCTTTCATTGCTTGTGCCAAGTTTTGCTCCCCTTCGTGATTATTGGTTTGTTGATTGGATTCAGTCATGTTTTCCTGATTATTGGTTTGGTTTGTAGATTTTTGTTGCTTTCTGGTCATCTCTTTATTTTGACGAATTTAATCAGTTCCTTAGCTTCTTTGTCTGCTTTTGGAGGTTAATTAGTTGTTATTTTTGCATAGGTGTTATATCTTCTCTTTGTCACTTTTTTCTTCTTATTCTAGTTACTTGTTGTTGGTTAAGTTCACTTTAGAGGAAAGTATTAGTGTTGGGGAAAGGCAATTGTGTAAGCAAGGGAAAAGTGTAAAGTAGTATTGGTAATGTATGTTAATAAAGCAAGAATATGAGATCTGGGAGGATGGAGGTTAGATTCATGTAGATTGTATAGAGTTATAGCTGTAGGTAGAGTACCTTTTATGAAGTAGATGACTGAATATGGGCGGAATATGGTATGAACTACAAAGCTATTGTTTTCATGAGAGAGGGAAAAAGAAAAGAAAGGTAATAGTTTCAAGAGTGGATAACAGACAGAAAACAGAACAAAGGTATTAGAAATTAAGAGTTAGACACTTTGTGGATCAAAGAACGGGAGGTGGGGTGTGGAATATAGGAGAGACAGTAGATGATAGTGGATATCAAGATGCAGGGGAAGGGGGATAGTGTAGGTAGCCTAAATCAGTTCACACAGAAATGAGGCAGTGGAGGATGGGAAAACCCAGCAAATGTGAGGTGTTCCCTGTAGCACCTATTGTGTACTTGAATTAAAATAAAATAAGTGGAAAATGAGGGACAAGAGGGAAAGAGAAAACTGAAAAAAAAAACTAATTATAATAAAGAAAAAAAGAAAGACAAGAAGAAAGGAAGAAAGAAAAAGAGGATAGGCAAACGGTAGGGAACAGATAGGGGGAAGAGAGATACAGGTATACACGTGTCACAATTGCAACACTATCTAAAACAACAACCAAAAAAACCCCTAAATAACTGTATAAAAAAAAAAGGACTTTGGGGGACACGCTAGGAGAAAAGACTAGGGGATAATGCAATATTAGCAATCAGGGTGTCAAAAAGAGTAAAAAATAAGATAAAGTGAAAATAAAAACAAAACAATATGAACCAATAAAGATAAAACGCAAACGTTAAGGTCCAGGGCACTCAAGGACCCCAGGTAGACCCCAGGGCGTGATGGATTCAGGGGTGGAAAGTCTGAGACACTGAAGACTCAAGAGGTGTGAGTCTGGGGTGTGGACCACCAGAGTCCAGGGGACCCAGACCTGGCAACCTCAAATCTGGTCCACAGAAAGCTTAGGAGCCCCGCAGTGCAACACAGCCCTCAGGGATCCCCGTAGCTGGATGCCAGCCCCGTGGGGGAAGCCAGATCCGCGAATTCTATATTGAATGTCTGATCCCTGAAATTCACCTACTCCTCAGGGTTTCAGCCTTTGGACAGCTCCCTCCCTGTGCTCCCACGCAACGGCCACTTGAGGGCGCCTCTACACCACGGCCAGTTCAATGACCCAGATCCCAAGCCCCGCCGGGTGGGGTGGGCTTCAGCTGGAAACTCCGAAAACAGACTCTAAGATCCGAAACCCCAAACTTCGCAAAATATTCCCCAATCAGCTTCCAGACGTGTCCTCCTCCCTCACTGCACCCTACAACAGTCTCCCAATTGTGTCCCCTTATTGCCCAAAATCCAGTTCTGTTGCAGATCGGCAGCCGGACCTGTGGGGATGGGGCTCCAGGCGGAAGCGCTACCCCCCCCGTCCGGCGACCAAAACGTCCCCCGCTTCACAACAAAACACTGTCTGTCTCCCCAAATCGATCTGCAAAGGAGTCTTGTCCCAACAATCCCTCACCAGCCAGCCCAGTATCCGCGAATTTCTCAGCACCGCAAAGCCTCCAGAAAAAGGGGAAAAAAAAACAAAAACCCTGGCCGCCGCGGCTCTGGAGCTTCCTATTTATTATTCTGTTCAGTGTTAAATTTTCACCCATTTTGTGTATAACTGGATTGCACAAATTAGACATTGTTAAGCTGTTTCTTATCAATATTTTTCCCTGTGTTTTCTTCTACATTAATGCAAAAACAATTTTCTGTACTTTTATTTCCTAGGAACCACAAGATCAAGAAAGTCACACTGACTATTGTAGTCCTGGACATCCATCTGTTTAATGTAAAACCAAGTAATTCTCTGCCACAAGAATGTACACTTCAATTGTGTAACATTTAAGAAAATTAAGAAGATAGAGATTATCATCTTGACTTTTTAATTTCTTAGAGATTAAAATCCAGTGGTGGGATTTTTCAGTGCATGAGCCTTGAGTTAATACTCTACTGAGAGAAAAGTCTTTCCATTGCTTTTATATGCAATGGTCTACTAAATATGAGTCTGTGATTCTCTCTTGCCTGTTTTATGTTTAATGTTTTGAATTTAGATAGTTGATGTTTTCTAGAAATGATTAAATAGTTGAAATGGTCAGATATTTAGCTGAATAACTTTAATTAACGTGTAATTCTTACCAATCTAGACTGTGTATTACATGCACTTCTGGAAAATTTCAACTTTCCTTTGAGCTCAGGGGTTTGTTGCTCAAAGGATGCACAATAAATGGAATTTATCTACTCACATAATCACCATGTCCTCTCAAAGCATGCTAATTACTGTCCAGAGCACAGTTACTGTACTTGTCAATTGAATTATGCTATATATTTTAATCTTTTTTAAAGAATTAATGTAGATTAATAAATTTATGGTAAAATGATGGAAATGCTATATCATGAAACTATCAATACTAGATTAATAAGGTTTCATAGATATTAGACAAGTAAATCTTCATTTAAAAGATTATTATGAGAAATAAAGAGGCATATTTCATAGTGGTAAATGAGTCAGTTATTCAAGAATATAAAACAGTACCAACAGAATATGACTTCAGTAATGGAACTACATGAAATAAAATAAATACAGTTCTACAAGAAGGAGAGAAATCTATAATGATAGTGAGAAATTCCATTTTCCCAATAATCAATATACTAGACAGAAATAATATAAAAGTATTGATCGAAATTTTCAACAGACTCAATTGCTTAGCCTTTTGAAAAATAATGAATGCAACCAAAATTATAATAATCCAAGGCCATTTATTCATGCATTGTCAACTCTAGTCAACCAATGTCACTTGCAAGTGTTTCTTCTAGCTATTGGTTTAGTTTAGCACTTTTAGGAAATCACTTATCATACCTATCTACTTAATTAGTATTTGCTGTACTTTTTAGCGGTTGCTATGAGAATTTCAATAAGCATTTTTTAAATCATTTCATTCTACATTAAATATGTTAAATCTCTTCATATGTGTGTAAGGGCACAATGACAGCATATTTCCAAATCTTCCGTATCTTCCTGTGCATCCTTATTTTGGTCCAATATGATTTTTTATATATTAAAAGCATGGAATAACTGATTTAAATTATTGCTTTAAGTGGTTAACTTATAAACCATTAAAATGACAAAATATTAAATTTCACTTGTATTTATTTAAGTTTTACACTGTTTATATATCTTCAAATTTCTGACATGCAAAATACTCATTCTTCCTGAAAAATACCTTTGTGCATTTGCTGAAGTGTGGCTATCCTGGATAAAATTCAGTTATTTTCTACTCATCTCAACAATTCTAATTTAATGGCAGTTTTCACTGGATGCAGTAATCTGAGTCGTTGTACTTTTCCTTTCCTCACTAAAATTGTCATTCCAACTTGTTCCCATGGTTTTGAAGACCAGTCTGTTCAATTAAACAAATAAGTTTTCTTATTCCTCTGTAATAGTGCATCATCCAAAGCTATATTAATCCATGTAAATTAGACCCACAGGTCTTGGATATTTCATTCTCTTTTCCCAAGTTTTAATTTTTATTTTATTTCTCAATTTAGATAATACATATATTGATCTAATTTCAATGGACTTTATTCATTTATATTGACATTTTTTTCAAAAAATATGTTTTATTTTTTATACTTTTTTATTAAAGTTAATAGATTACAAAGAACATTACATTAAAAACATAAAAAAACACAAAGAACATAAGTTCCCATATACCTCTCTCCCCACCCCCACCCCATCATTTTGTATTGTATTTTTTAAAGATACATATATCACACACACAAAAATTGTTACACTAAAAAATATAAGAGTTTCCCATATACCCTCAATCTCCCCTCCCCACTCCTCTCACACTGACAATCTCCTCCATCATTGTGGCACTCTCATTGTACTCGGTGAACACATTCTGGAGCATTGCTGCACCATGTAAATAATAGTTTACCCTGTAGTTCACACTCTCCCCCAGTACATTTAGTAGGTTAAGGTAGGATAAATAAAGTCCATAATCTGACCCAGCAATATCATTTAGGGCAATTCAAAGTCCCAAAAATGCCCCCACATCACATCTCTTCTTCCTCCTCCCTGCCCTCAATAACTACTATGGTCACTTTCTCTTCCTCAATGCTACAATTTCTTCTATTAATAGTCACAATAGTTTTATAGTAGAATGTCAGTAAGTCCACTCTAATCCATATTTTAATTCTCCATTCTGTGGACCCTGGGATGGTGATGTCCACTCCACCTGTAGATCAAGAGGGGCTTAGATTACACATGGATGATGGATGCAATTCCTCGGCTTGCAGTTGTTGGCACTCTTGATTCCCTGTTGTGTAGTCTGACCATGTTCACTTCCCTGTTAACTGACCTGGGTAAGTCCAATGAATCAGAGAGTAGGAATCTCAACTCTGCTGAGGCTCTGGGTCCAGCTGGCCCATGGGCAGTACAGAGATTCAAGTCCCCTGACTATGCACCATTCCTAGCACCAACCACAGGTTCAGTAAAAGTGACAAGAGGTGTATGTTGGAAGGTCACATCTGAGTATGTTTTAAATCTCCTGAGAATGGCATTATTCCTCACTATCCCTGTGGGTTTTTTTTGTATTTCTTGTGTTTGCATTCAATACATTTTCATAATTGCCATATTTCTGTTGAAGTTGCCTTTCTAACCTGTTCAGTCGTCTACCTTTCCCCTTTCCAGATTAAAAAAAAAATGTCATTTTTTATTTTTTAAAAAATACTTAGATGACATAAATGTTACACAGAAAATATAGGAATTCCCATATGCCCCACTCCCAAACCTCCCACACATTCCCACATAAGCAACAGCCTTCCTTAGTGTGGCACATTCATTGCAATTGGTAAACACATTCTGGGGCATTGCACTGAGCATGGACCGTAGTGCACGTTGTAGTTTACACTCTCTCTCACACAAGTCTGCATGTTAAGGGAAGATATAAAATGGTCTATATCTGTTGTTGCAATGTCATTCATGACAATACTCAATTCCCAAAAGAGCCCCCATATGACACCTACTTCCCCCCTCCCTGTCTCCAGAGCCTAAAGTGGCTGCTGCATTCACATCAATGTTGTAATTTCTTCCATTGCTACAATTACTGATTTTACCATATTAATCAGTTATATTTACTTCTTTGTGTTTTAGTTCCAATATTGGGTCAAATATTAAACTCATTCGATTATATTGTCAATTTGGATTGCTCTCAAGCTTTTTTTCCTTTATTTTTTTTTTATTAAATTGTCTTTTTTAAAAGATACATAGATCACAAAAAAATGTTACATTAAAAAATATGAGCTATCAACTACTTCTTTCATCCTTGCGGCTAATTCATAGCATTTGGTGAATACATTTTGGAGCACTGCTGCACTGCATGGATTATAGTTTACAATGTAGTAAGCAGGATGTGCTGGAATTCAATACTGTATTATTTTACTTTAATTTATTATTTATTCTTATCATAATTCTGGGGATTACTTTGCTCATGTGACCTCACCCTACCTTTCTGCTGTGCCTTTTTTGTGGGTGTTTGCATGTGTCTAGTCATAGTTAAATTGGAATTTATTGTTGCCGTGTATACCTGAGTTTGAATATTTTGCTGTTCTACCACAAGAAATATTAGTTACTTCTAGTGATACTTTGTTTTGTGTCCCTGCATGGAGTTTGATCTGTTACCTGTGCGCTGGGTTGAATGCTGCACTCATGTTTCCTAATTGTTGCAGTGTGATGGAGGAGGTTGGACTAAAGAGGCAGCATTCCCTGATATGCTCCAGACCGAGCCTTCTTCTTTTGGATGCCTTCTGATTCTAAGTCTGGGGTGTGGCTCTGTGCCCATTCCCTTCTCCACAGAGGCAGCTCTGTATCTAAAAAGAATCCTGCCTCTGAGGGAGGAATGTTGTTTTTCCCAACTCTTCCCTCCCACAGCTGTAAGGGTTTTCCTTCCACCAGAGTCCTCCATTACTTGTTTTGGTGATCTTCCTGGGAAAAAACTTTTATTCCTCAGGGAAGGCACAGTAGGTGGTGAGAAATTTTTGGGGTAGAATCCATTCCATTCCTAGTTTCTATGGGATTTACCTTTGCCCATAAGATACAGCTTGTGATGGAGATTAATACACTGTCACTGCAAATGGACATTCTGAGAGGTGAGGACATGGCTATGTATTATTGTCTGAGGCACAAGTTAGGGGAAGGCAGTGTGAGCCCAGACTAAGATCTTCCATGCAAAGCAGCCTCCAGGGGGCACACTGGACCTCACAGCTCAGGACCATTTTCAGACAAATGCATGGTAGGATGTGTTTGTCATAAGGAGTTTCTGATAAAGTCTGCATTTCCCCTTATCTCCCAGGGAATAGTTGCTTTGGCCAGTGATCAGTGTCCCTGAGGATGCATGGAGAATCCATTAGCTTTAGAGCAGTCAGAAGCTTTGATGCCCACTGGTTCTGTTGGAAGCCAGAGGAGCCTGGCAAGGGGCTGCAGATACTTGCAAACTACAATGGCCGCTCCTGACCACAAATGTAGCTCAGCTATCAATGGCCAGGATGCCTGCCAAGGACAGTTCCAGTTGCCACCTATATCCAACAAACTGAATGCTCAGGACAAGATATTGAGACCCACAGTTCAGAGTTGAGTAGAAGCCCAGGCCTTCAGCTCCCTGCAGGGACATAAGGAATGACTACCATTGATTATTTATTTATTTTTATGTTTTTTCTTTATTTTCTTTCATGGCCCACTGGGTGGAATGTGGGAGAGTGTGGGCTATGATGTGGACCATTGACCATGAGGTGCAGCGGTGCTCAGAGATGTATTCACCAAATGCAATGAATGTCTCATGATGATGGAGGAAATTGTTGCTATGGTGGGAGGAGTGGGGTGAGGGGGGTGGGGATATATGGGGACCTCATATTTTTTTAATGTAATATTAAAAAATAAAGACAAAAATAAATAAATAAATAAAAATAAATAAATAAATTTGAGGTCTCCACCCCCCTACCCCACTCCTCCTACATCAACAACTTCTTCCATCATCATGGCACATTCACTGCACCTGGTGAATGCATTTTGGAGCACTGCTGCACCACATGGACAGTGGTCTACATTACAGTCTACACTCTCCCCCATTCCACCCAGTGGGCCATGGCAGAACACACAATGTCCAGCATCTGTCCCTGCAGCACCACACAGGACAACTCCAAATCCTGAAAATGCACCCACATCAAATCCTTCTTCCCTCTCCCTACCATCAGCGGCTACCATGGCCACTTTCTTCACATCAGTATTACAATTTCTTCCCTTACTAATCACAATAGTTCCCCAGCAGAACACCAGTAATTCCACTCTAATTTATATTCTATTCCTCCATCCTGTGGACCCTGGAATGGTGAAGTCCGGGGAATGACTGCTTTTGGATCTCAGGAGCACCAAGGCCAGAGGCCTGGTTCAGGGGCAAATACACAGCCAGGATCAGAAGACACTCAAGATCATGGAGTTCAGGGCACAGGATCAGGACAGGTAAGAAGAGACCTAAAATCACTGAGCCAGGGCCTGGTTGAAAGGCAGGTGAATTGGAAGGATAAAGGAGCTTCCCTTCAACATCTGGGCTTTCATCTTATGACTTCTCTGCTCAGCTTAATGGGAAGTCACAGGTAAGCCTGGTCTTGCTGCTCCTATGTTTTATTCAGGATATAAATTCAGTGGAATTTCATTAAATCACCTTTACTTGGGCAATACCAATGTTAAAGAAAATCTATAAAGTTATGTGTAACAAACAGTATGCACAGAAGTTCACCTGAAATGATTTAACACATATCAATGCAACAATGAATTCAGAAACGGGGAATGTGAAAACAAATCTTCAATGAAAAATGCTCTTTTACCTTCAGCACAGTGTCCTCACAGTGAAATAAATTGTTCCTCCTGAGAATTTGATTGCCAGCCTTGAACCTCCCCTTGTGACCTTTCCACCCATGGGCCTAGTCATAACCTTGGAACATTCTTGGAACATTCTCCTTAATCCGCAAATTCTGACATAATCATTGGTGACATTAGCATACAGGCCAAGTTCTTTTCACCACATCTTACTACCTCACCCATGAGGAACAAGGTTATTGGTAAATGTCATGCCGTATTTCTAATTAAATCTACAGCTATTGTTATGTTTCTAGTTTGAAGTAAGCTGCATTCAACTTTCTTCTAGAACATGATGAAGAAATATATATTCAGAGATGAGTATCTCTCAATACTCAAGTGAGGAGACAGAGTGTGACTGGGGTTGACATTCCTCAGTTGCACAGGTGGGACAAATTAGGGAAGAACCAGGCGGGTGTTCCCTGGGTAATTCTGGTGTCTAAGATGAAGTCATGTGTAGGTCTTTTCTGATTCCCATGGAGGATAATACTATTAATGGAAGAAATGCAAATATCTAACAGAACTGACCACTTACTAAAATTATAATCATGATGTCAATACTGAGTCATGACATCAGGAAATTTAAAAAGTGGCATCAATAACCCTACCCACACTGATATTTCAAAAATCAACAAGAATCCATTAAAACCAACATCGTCAGGCCATATTTTAATACATACCATATTCTCCATATGTGTATTGCCCCCCTCCACATAGCCACATATATATATATAAATGCTGGGATCGTGGCATAATGACTATAATTCCAGAGCCACCCATGATCCTTGGCTGCATCAGAATCTCTGACCAGCATATTCAACACATTTCCCACCTAGAAGTAGAGGAAATTAGGCTTGTTGAAGAGGGAACCCAGGGAGAGGACTGCGTTCTCCAAGGATTCAACTAGTATCATCCCCCAAGTTGCCCCTAAGAGAAAAGTCCCTCCTCATCCCCTTTTTTTTACATATAGAGTTATCTCCCACATGCAAATCACCACATTGGCAAACCTGAAACCACAGCACAAATTTACTTAAATGTAGGCTTCTTCTATGTCAGGAAACTCTTTTTCTGTGCATCATGGTCCTCATGCCCAAGAACATGAAAGCCTTGTGGTTCTTCCCTTTTCTGGTGACAACTTCCAGATGTGAGTTTCTCAGCGATTGAGATATGAAGGTAATGGGGATGATACATCTGAGCTGAGGACTCACTATGGTTCCCCTTGTTCTCAGGTGTCCTTTCCAGGTACAGCTGCAGGAGTTAGGACCTGGCCAGGTGAAGCCCTCAGAGACCATGTCTCTCACCTGCACTGGACCCTCTTAAACCAACTGTGGTGTTGAGTGGATCCGCCATTCTCCAGGAAAGAGGCTGGAATGGGTGGGTGCCATATGGAATGGTGGAGGTAAGGACTATAACCCAACACTTCAGTTGCGGCTGGGGCGGCTTGCACCCCGACGCTGACGGGGGGGTTTGGAGGGGTCAACTGGCTGCAAAGGCGTCTGAGGCTGCGGCAGACAGCCTCAGAGGGGCTCTCAGGCATGGAGGACGCGCGGCGAGGGGAGAAAGAATGCCGCGGAGACTAGGTCTGGTACGCAAGTCCGGTTTATTGCGGAAGGGGACATAGCTTTATAGGGTTAGGGACTGCGTGGAGGGATTTGATAGGTGCGGGCAGGTACTGCTTCCTGATAGGTGATTGTAAGCGGTTGCTAAGCAGAGGGCTGGCAGAGAGGTTTGGAATAGGGGAGGGGAAAGGGGGAGTGAGAGCTGGCCGGATGTTGGGCTAGGCGGGAGATAAAAAGGGGGAGGGCAGCGCCGGCCAGCCGTTAGCAGCAAAGGCCTAGTCAGGCGTGGTCACCTTATCTAGGCCCAGTGGGCAGAGGCGGTATCACTTCTTGCTGCACCGTTTGCTACTGTGGCAAGCCGGGCACCCTTCCTCCCACATTTCCCCCTTTGTTTTTATTAAGCTCCTCCGAAAAGCTTGATTTGAGGAGGGAGGGGGACTGTGCCTGTCTTAGGTCGGGATTGCGCCCAGCCGGGCAATGCCCGTGCCACACAGGTGGCCAGTCTTACCCGTCATGGGGAAGCGCGGCAGCAAAAGGCCATGTCCCTGCCTTAGGTTGACTGGCGGGCCGATCCCGTTGCCCGTCATTGGCTAACCAGTCCAGCGCCTCGATGGAATGTTGGCGGCCTTAGATAAACAGGGCGGGGGAGGGGAAAGGGTAAGGGTAAGGGGTTAGGATGGGCGGTGAGAAGGGGTAGGGGCAGGGGAGCTGGGGCTTGGGTGTGTTGAGAGGCGGCTGGCCATTTGGGGAGGACGGCAATTAATGGAGACTCCTGGTGCGTCTTCGTCGGTGGTGCGGATTCGCTGGTACCGGACCTGGATGGGCTTACTAAGGACAGAGTTAACTTGACTTTTGACAAGCCGGACAATTCACCTGATGATCCAGGGTCCTAGGGCTAATAGGAGGACAAGGGTGAGGAGTGGGCCTAGAAAGGGGAGAAAGTAAGAAAGGATTTCATTGGGCAGCCCCCAAGAGAAAGACCATCCGGCTTCACGTTCCTGCTTTCTCTTGCGGAGGCCCTCCCTAACTTGTGTGAGGTTATCTCGAATGAGGCCAGAGTGGTTAGCATAGAAGCAACATTTTTCTCCTAACGCTGCGCAGAGCCCCCCTCTTTTAGGAGGAGGAGGTCTAGGCCCCTGTGTTTTTGGAGAACGACCTCGGACAGGGAGTTGAGAGATGTTTCAAGGTGGGCCATGGAAGTCTCAAGGCGGGCGATGTCTGCATCGACAGCTTGCCTAAGGGTTGAAAAGGAATTATCTTGGAGGCTGAGAGCTGCAGCTCCAGTGGCTGCGCCGGCAAGACCTAGAAGGGTGGCAATTGTGATGGCGGTGAAGACTTCCTGTTTCTGCTCGTGCTGCGGGGAGCTGAAGTGCTGCCAGGAGTCAAAGAATTGGTTATCAGTATAAAAGAGAACGCGGGGGGCAATGAGTATGAGCACACAGGTGTCGCTGGTGGAGTTAAGGGTTTGAACATTGAGACATGGAGTGAGGCTGGAGGAAGAACATAGCCATTTGGTGTATTTAGGGGGAATTAGGAACTTGGCGGCTGCATTAGGGGTGTGAGTTAGGCTGCAGAGGGACCGCATGGAGGGGAGAACTTTGCCGCCGATTTTTATTATACAGAGTCCAGTCTGGGAAACTGATCGGAGGGTGAGTCCTCTTTTTGTTTGGTTCCAATTGCAAGAGGTACCAGTGGAGTCTGGGGAGGCACGATAGGCGCCATTGGTAGCTATGGCTTCATAGAAGGGAGCCGCAGCGGAGAAGCAGAGCCAGCAACGTTGTGTAAGGTTGGGCTGGGATAAGTTTAAGGAGATAAATGATGCGTTGAGGAGGGCTACAAGAGGGTTGGGGGGTGGCAGGGTTTGGCGGTGGGAAGGATACCTAGTGATGGAAGGATTTAAGGTGGTAGTGGGAGGAGAAGGAGAAACAGAGGGAGGAGGGGGAGGCCGTGTGTGGGGAGGATTGAGAACTTGATTTGGGCCCATGGCGGCGGATTGTGTGCGGATTGAATTTTTCTTTATAATGAAAAAGGCACCGTAATCATAGCTGCTCATGTAAAGTCGGGCTCCCCGGTGCGGCTCTGTAGCCAGCCTGCATTTTTAGGGTTTTTGACAGTGAGCGTAATGCTGCTCCAGTAGGGCTTAATGCTGCTCCTGTGACTTTTATCCTTAAAAGAAAGGGAGAGGTAGGGGTCCCTATTGGGAGCTCCCAACCATCCGTGGGCCATGGTTTTGCACCCCCAGGAGGGGCAGTAATAGTGCGCTGGGTCATAGCAGCCTCTGGCCGTGGAAGGACAAATATAGAAGCCTGAGACTTCATGATTATAGGGGCCATCAAGGCCTGTAAGTGAGCTGTATCAACACTGGTGAGTCTTGTGTGTAACGTCTATGAGGGAACTGATGACAGGAAGGTTGGCAAGATTACATATGTGCACTGTGAAGGAGGGAGCACCCGCAGTAATGTTATTAGTGAGGAGCTTTTCCTGCTGCTAAAGAGAGAGTGTCCAGTTAAAGGGCTGATGGCTTATACTAGCCTGGTCCGTAGTGGAGGGGAGCAGAGCCCACATGAAAAGCAGGAGAGAGTGTAGATTTTTAGGTTTTTTGTTTGAAGCTAAGGCGCGGACAGCAAGCTGTACTAGCTGTCCAAGGAGGAGGGTGTCATGAGCTAGGTCTGTGGCCATATTTAGCCTCTCCATCCGATGGGCGAGTGCTCTCATCATCCGTCGTTGGAACCTGCTGCTGGCCGGTGGTGGGTTTGACGTTTTTCCCGGGGATCCAGAGCGGCTGGAGGCATTTTCTGGAAAGACACAAGCAAACCCTCTGCCTTGGGTGAGAAGGGGACTGGGTCCCTGCCAATTGTTTGTTTCTGGGTCCTTCCAAAACACCATCGGGGCAACTGTTGGTGCGTAGGAGGGGCCCCAATGCCTATGGAGGGGGAAAGACCGTTTTTATCAAAGGAGAGGAGGTTTATGTGAATGAGGCAGGCAGTGATAATGTCGCCTGGTTGACTATGTGGGCGTAGATCCTTCTCTTATTGAATTTGCACTTTGAGCTGGCGGTGGATGCATTCTACTATAGCCTGCCCCTGGGGGTTGTATGGAATGCCGAAGTGGTGAGTAATGTTGTAGAGCTGGAGAAATGTAGCGAATGAGGAGCTGCGATACCTAGGCCTATTATCGGTTTTAACATCCCAAGGAACCTCCATGAATAAGATGGCTTGCCGCAATGCTTTAATGCAATGCTTGGCTGTTTCCCCTGGTAAGGGGACAGCGTAGCAAAGGTGAGAAAAGGTGTCGACTGTGACATGGACATACTTGAGGCGCCCAAATGATGGCACATGGGTGACGTCTATTTGCCATTGGGAGTTTGGCTTGAGGCCGCGGGGGTTGACCCCTTGTGGCTGCAACGGTCCAAGCGGCAAGAAGGGGACACATGTTTTACAGGCGTGCACCAAATGCTTGCACGTTTCTTTGGGGAGGCCCGGCAAAAGACGTTGAAGTGAGGCTGCTGAAAAGTGGAACTTAGAATGGAGAAGTTTGGCTTGATGTCTCCGACAGTGGCTATTGTATGGGTGGAGACGGCTTGGTTGGCAGCAGAATTACCTGTGGCTAGAGGCCCGGGCAGCCCTGAATGGCTGCGAATATGAGAAATGTACCATGGCTGTGTGCGGAGCTTGAGCTCTCGCTGCAAGGCACGGAGTGCTTGATCAATGGGCATGTCACATGGAAAGAAAACAGCGTGGGCAATAACTGAACAAACTTGCAGGGCGTACTACCAGTGAAGATGTTGACGGGCTCATTGCCATGGTGTTGGAAGGCAGTGAGGATGGCTAGTAGCTTGCCCACCTGAACCAATCCGGGATGGGTTTGGCAGTAAACGGTTGGCAAGTCATGGCTGGGAGAGTAGGCAATATAAGTAAACTTGGTCTTAGAGGCGTCTGTGAAGACAGTAGTGGAGTTGGAGAGAGGCTTGGAGCCAGGGAAAGGGTGGTATAGTGGGGAGAGGGGGAGCCTTGTGAGGCCCTGGAGCAACTTGTGTGTGTGGGGGTAATGGCAGTCAAAGGTCCCGTGGAAGATTTCTAGAAGAATTTGAGCACGGGGGTTTTCGGAGAAAAGGGCAGTGGTGTGCTTGTCAGTAAGGCATACATATTCAGAATCAGAGACAATATTCAAGGACTCTTAAAACATTTGTAAAACTTTAATGATGGCTCAAAGCTCTGTGCATTGAGCAGATGAATAAGGAGTTGGCCAAACCTGTTCTTTTTGAAAAGTAACGTATGCTGCTTTTTTATTACTATTACTATCAGTAAATACTGTACAGGATGGTTGGGCTATGCACATGCCTTGAAAAGCACTGCAAAAGTTTATTGTTGGGTTTTTACAGATAAAGGAATGCAGTTGGCTTGATTTGTGTAAGACACTAAAGAGAGTCTCAGCAAGTTTTGAAACAAAGTGATAGCAATACAGCTGGACTTTAACTTTTTTGCAACAAACTAGCAGTATTTGGGATTGCTGCACACTAGTGTTGTTACTTTAATCTATGGTAAGGGGTTGTTTTTGTGACATATACTCTTTTATAATAATTAAAACTATAATTAACCATATTGTACTTTTCTTTAACATTATGCTGAAATATTGGTAACTTTATACACTTTTAAACATTCATAGAAACCTTTTATCCATACGACTTTAATTAATAGAGGGTTTAAGGGAAGAAAAAGTTGTTAATTTTATAACACTGTAAAACACCTTTATTTAGCTTATAACATATTAAATGAACTAAATTATTACTTTAATTTTTCTTTCAAGGTAAAAGAACAAATCTCTTATAATTAGTTTGGAACAAAAGGCCACTGTTCAGGATTAGGTCATGAGAAAGCAGTTTTGAACGTTATGTTCCTTTAAGAGATAAAGCTTTCTTTCTTGGAACACCGAGGAAAGGAAACGATAAGCACAAGAAACATTAGATAGACTTTCTTTGTATACTGACTGAGGATAAGAACTTTTATCAAAACAGATTAATGGTGAGAGGCCTTGAGAAAGAACAAAAAAATTAACTTTGCATCAGCATACTACCCGACACCAAAGCTTGTAAAATTTTATAGATAGACCCATTAAATTTTATTTAACTTTAACTGTAAAAATTCTTTGTCCATTAATCTTCTGCAGTTTTAGCATTCACTCAGGTTTCATTTCAGGACAAAATTATTTTCTGTTTCCTTTATAATAAAAACACATTCCATATAGCCTACATCAAAGTTATCAAGCAAACCTCTTATAACAATACTGTGAACATTAAACAAGCTTGTTAAAATAATGAACTTTTCTTTAAATACTTAGTAGCATGCAATATTAGAAACAGTTTCCTAGAAGTAAGTTGGCAGGGGAGGCTGGTTGCTGCCAATCTTTCCTGTTATAAAATTACCTTTTATTATTATCATCATCAATTCAGTTTTATATATATTTAAGAATGACCTTTTGGCATTAGCCATTTAATACTTTAATGTAAACAATGCTTTATTAAACCTTTTATTTATAACCATATAGACTATTGAAGACAAATTTTATTTTTATAGAACACATTCCCTTACTTAAAGTTATCACAATACCTTTTACAGCTTGCCATCTGCAAATTAAGTTTCAAGAGTTCATGAAAAATTAGCTATTTTACTTTAGGACAAAATACGCCTTTTTGCAAAACTTATTACATTTCAGTTAGCATTTTCACAAACTTTTAACCTTTTTTAATATTCATTTAAGCTTTACATTCTTTATATTATCCTGTGAAGAAAAATAAGTTATTCATTTTAATCTGGGCAAGAACAACCTTTTATGAAGATGTACAGTTAATCTTGTCAATCAAGACTTACGATTTCTATTATTGTAGATATTTTATTAACATTTAAGCTCATGTATTGATATAATAAACTTAAGTATTAATATAAGCGCTTATTTAATTTTTGGCCATTTGTATAGAGCTCTTTTATAAATTTTTATTAATTTATATTTACCATCCGGAGGTATTAAAATATACACTGACATTGAACGAACAGACAAACACAGAACAATCACAACACAGTAACAGAAACATACAGTTTACAATTAATTCATAATTCTTACTTTCTTGGTATAGCTGCTTTTAAGTTCTTATTAAGATTTCCTCTGGAATCCATGTTGCCTGTAACATGCAAGCTTGTGCTCGGAAACATTCCTATCAGTTATCAGCAATCAGCTAAAATAACCTGAGCAGCAGTTAGGCAGACCATTAGCACACATTTTTGGATAATTACTGTAAGACTATACTGAGACTTGAAGTTCTGGAGATAATTATTGATTTACAACTGAAAATTTCTTTTTAAACCTTGATAAAATTTGTGTACTAATTTTAATATCTTGGTTAAAGAAGTCCAATTAGAATTAGCATGGAAATAAAACAGAACATCAATGTTGCCATGTTTTTCTCTCATACCAGTGGATTAATTATATCAGCCTTCACTAGCCCAGAGATACATTGTCATGTAGATAGTAGGGAGCCCAAAGAGTTGTGAAAAGGGGTGGGCGTTTGCTGGAACAGAGTTGATTGCTTTATAAGCTTGTGTGGATTTTCGGGCTTGTGGCTGGCCTTGTTGATAGGCGGGGCCAATTTCAGATAGGTATCAGGGTCAGAGAGATTGGCAGTGGAAAGCCAGGGATTGAAGGGGACCAGTAGATCCCAGCAAGCCTGGAGTTGCCTGCCCAAAGCTTTACATTGGTGGCAGGCTAGTAGGCCAGCAAGTGCTCTGACTTGCGGCGCTTGGCGGGAAGATAGACGTCCGCCCATTTTTCTGCCAGGGGCCGATAACGGGGGTCCTTACCTTGAGAGCGTGGCGAAGGGGTGGGAGCGAGGTCCCACGGGGGTGAGGCAGCCGTCACGTCGGACCGGCCCGGTCCCTGTTCGGGCGCCAGTTGCGGCTGGGGCGGCTTGCACCCCGACGCTGACGGGGGGGTTTGGAGGGGTCAGCTGGCCGCAAAGGCGTCTGAGGCTGCGGCAGACAGCCTCAGAGGGGCTCTCAGGCGTGGAGGACACGCGGCGAGGGGAGAAAGAATGCCGCGGAGACTAGGTCTGGTACGCAAGTCCGGTTTATTGCGGAAGGGGACATAGCTTTATAGGGTTAGGGACTGCGTGGAGGGATTTGATAGGTGCGGGCAGGTACTGCTTCCTGATAGGTGATTGTAAGCGGTTGCTAAGCAGAGGGCTGGCAGAGAGGTTTGGAATAGGGGAGGGGAAAGGGGGAGTGAGAGCTGGCCGGATGTTGGGCTAGGCGGGAGATAAAAAGGGGGAGGGCAGTGCCGGCCAGCCGTTAGCAGCAAAGGCCTAGTCAGGCGTGGTCACCTTATCTAGGCCCAGTGGGCAGAGGCGGTATCACTTCTTGCCGCACCGTTTGCTACTGTGGCAAGCCGGGCGCCCTTCCTCCCACATTCAGTAAAGAGTCAGCATCACCAGGAACACCTCCAAGAATGAAGTTCATTTAACCTGAGCAGTCTGAGAATTGAGGAGAGCACCCAGTATTATTGTGCCAGAGACACAGTGAGAGGAAGTCATGATGAACCCAGACAGAAAACTCTCCTCAGGGCACAGGAGAGGAATGGCTTCTTAGGTTGTCAGAGACCACCAGCAGCACTCAGACACGCAAGCAGCAGGTGCATAGAGGGGCCAGGGAGGAGTTTTCTGACCTTACCTAGGATTCTTTCTTCTTGCTCCACAACATTTAAACCCCAGAGAATAGCATTTCATCCTCTTTAAGCTGTTCTATGATGTAACCAATATTCAATCTCAGAACTCTTTCTTTTATGTTAGTACCTCTTTGTGTAAACAGACATACATATATATTATTTTTAAAAATGTTATTTGTCCCCATTTCCTGAATATGCCTCAAAGTATGGTCAATACATGAATTTACCATCTCTGAAATTGTATCTACCAACTAACTCACATTTCTGAGACTGTCCTGTCATATATTAAATATTTCCTCTCATCTTGTAGATCCCCTGTCCTCTGGGGGAAGGAGGAGGAAGCATGATAGTCTAGCTCTCCCTTAGATACAGCATCCAAGTGCCTACATTTGATCTCTCCCTCTCATGAGACTTCAAGGACAAGGTCAATACAGTTACATTAAGCCCTGTATGAATTATGATCCAATTCTATTTAATGTCATCACTGAGTCACCAACACTGGCATTAATAAATATAAAAGATAAAAATGAGTTCACATGTTATTTTTTATTTTATTTTATTTTTTTATTAAAATTATTTTTAAAAATTACGTTAAAAAAATATGAGGTCCCAATCAACCCCACTGCCCCCACCCCCCACTCCCCCCACAGCAACACTGTCTCCCATCATCGTGAGACATCCATTGCACCCAGTAAGTACATCGCTGAACATCACTGCACCCCGTAGTCAATGGTCCACATCATAGCCCACACTCTCCCACGTTCCATCCAGTGGGCCCTGGGGGGATCTACAATGTCCCATAATTGTCCGTGAAGCACCACCCAGGACAACTCCATGTCCCGAAAACGCCTCCACATCTCATCTCTTCCTCCTATTCCCCAAACCCAGCAGCCACCATGGCTACCCTTCCCACACCCATTCCACATTTTCTCTGTGGACATTGGATTGGTTGTGTCCATTGCACATCTATGTCCACATGTTATTTTAATGCAAAGGACATTCCTGATGTGATTCAAATTTAATCAGTAACTTCCCTTTTCTTTTACATGTAAGATAGAACCAATCATTTATTATATTCTTTTTCCCTAAATTATAAAAACTTTTAAAATGCAAAGGACATTCCTGATGTGATTCAAATTTAATCAGTAACTTCCCTTTTCTTTTACATGTAAGACAGAACCAATCATTTATTATTATATTCTTTTTCCCTAAATTATAAAAACTTTTAAAATGCAAAGGACATTCCTGATGTGATTCAAATTTAATCAGTAACTTCCCTTTTCTTTTACATGTAAGACAGAACCAATCATTTATTATTATATTCTTTTTCCCTAAATTATAAAAACTTTTAAAATATCATAATATTTAGCCACTCATTATAGGTAAATGTGAGTAAAGTTATCATTAAGAACTTGTCAAACTCCTAATTCCCCCCACAGAACCACAGGCTCCTGATGGCAGAGTTTACTTGATAGAGCTCTCAGAATTGCAGAACTACTCATATGTGTGATTGGACCTCATATTTCAGCACATCCTGGGAAGTAGAGCATAACTCCTACTGCTTCCATCCTGCCCTGCATTTTTGTGTGGTAACAGCCTTCTTATGGTGCATCTAGTGTCTGAAGAATGAGTGTTCTTCTTTATGGTTGTGTAAGTCCAAGTTCACCTACAGGAACAGGCACAACACCCCTGATCATGAGTATCACATTAAGCTTCCTGGAGAAAGTCTTGGTTATGTGCAAATGAAGTCTGAATACCATTCAGGCTGCCCTGTCTCTTCTCCTAATGCATCTTTTGGCCTATCATGTATTTCTGAACTGTCCCTGGGGAAAACTCTTTCCCCAGTTGTTTCCTCCCAAGATGCATAGGTTTTCACCACTGTCTTCAACTGCCTATTAAGAAGTCCTTCATTTCCATTAAAAAGTTAAAAGTGCTCTAAATGAATGAACTTTCTGGTATATGATTTATATCTTAATAAAATTATTATTTTTAAAAGAATATTATTCCCTGCATAAAGTGAAGTGGAGGGAGGCAGAAATTATAGTGTAATGAGTGGAAAATTTGGGAGGGGGCTTTTGGGGTGGTGATGGTGGTTAAACATATGTACACATATATAAAAACTTAACAAATGTTACACATAAATATGTCATGAATATCATATGTCACTTATGCCTTAGTAATGTTGATACAAAAAAAGAAAAGAATGGATGAATAGGATGGAGAGATAAAGAGATAAATTATGACCTATGAAAAGCCAGGGAGAACTTTAAATACATCTTAATGAACACTGATTTTCTCTACATTTTAGGAATATACTTAAAATGCAGCAGCATCATAAAATAGACTCATTACACAAATGGGGATGCTACAAATCTAACTTGGCATGTCCCACTCTGTCTTCAAGTTGGTTCAGGGGCGCCATTGAGTCTAGCGGTGAGAAACACAGGCCTGACTTTGGGGTTCACCATCAATAGAGACTTTGGGAATTGTCCAAGCATTCTAAATTACTATTTGAAATTTCACATCTGTAAAATGAAGGTGAACTTGCTTCTACACAAAGTTTCTGCACATATGTATACATAAAATAAGTTCAAAGTTTCCAAGTGTTTAGTCCAGGACAATCAAATAATGATATTACCTGCCTGGAGACAATTCTGTGGCTCCACCCCAAGAGCTAACAAGGAATATTGCTAATAGTCTCCCTGCATTTGATGATGTAAACCACCACAGACCTGATTCAGCAGCTCTGGGAGAGGACCTGCTGCCAGGGATACCCAGGTGTTCCAATTTCATACTCAAGACTTCACACAGATGAAGCAACATGACATTAGTCCTGAGCTGAGTTTTCTTATCACTATTTTAAGGCTATTTTACAGGGAACAAGAGACGTGGATTATGTCAGTTGATATGAGTGAGAGAAATGAGGGATAATTATGGCCATTTTCCTAACAAGAATGCCTGTGCTTGCAGATGTTTAGTTGGTAGATTCTGGGAGAGAGTTCATACAGCACAGGGTTTCTCTAAAACTCTCCTTTGAAGCTTGGATTAACCTCCAGTAGCTACAATATGAATGTGGTCCAGAGGCTCCAAGGATGGACTAGAGTATGTCTCAGATATTAGTAATGTAGCTATTGCCACCTACAATGCAGAACTCTGAAGGGTCAATTTTCCATCACCAGATGGTTTGCATGAACACTCTGCAGAAGGAGAGTCAGAGATGAGGACACAGCCATGTTTTGCTGAGGCAGACATTGTGAGGGGAGACAGTGGGAGCTGAGACTCAATCCTACCTTGCAGGGGGTCTGGAGGTGGTCAGGATGTGGGGTAGTCAGCACCCACTGAACAGAATTCCCTCTCACAGGAAAAGAATAAGAGGGACATTAAGGGCTGGCTTCCTGTTAGGTCTAGGATTTCCACTAAATCTAATTTTTTCCTCCTCTGAACCTTTTTAGACTTAAGACAGTGTGCTTTCAACTGAAGTGTCTAAGTAGCAAAGTTTCTTTGCATTCAAAGGAAACATTCTCACACACAGACTCAACTTAAGGAAGCAGAAATGTCTCTGCCAGTGGTTTCCAGGATCAGATATCTGAGATAGCTCAGGGAAGCCTGGTGAGGTTTTTCCAGTCAGACTCAGAAGAGGCCTCAGTGGGATTCTCTAAGTAGGGCAATCCATAAAATTCCATTTGGAATCAAGACAGAAGCTATGCCAGGATCAGAATCCTATAAATCATAAGGATTTCACGTGTAATTCTCCTCACACAGAAGCGTGCATATCAGACTCAGCCCTGGTGAGGCTGCCTCTTTTTTTTTCCATAATTCATTTTGTTTTTCTCTGTTATGACAACCTCAGCCAAAATTGAACATTAAAGTAGTCCTTTGTCTCCCAGGAACTGGTCTGCCTTAGTATTTCCCCAAGCTTGGCCCTTGGCTCATAGTAGCCCTGGGATCTCCTGCCTTTCACACAAACATGGGGATGATCTCAGAGAACAGCAGCTGGGGCCTTACCACTTTATGTCCCTACATGTAGTGGATTGGGAGGTACATTCTCAGGGCCTGAACATCATGAGATGTTTTTAACTTTTTTATGGTTGGCAATAGAGTGTTTCTGAAGAAACAAAAAAGATAGTGCACACCAGAGTCATGGGCCTCTACTGTGCTACAGTGTTAGAAGCATGCCTGGGATCCCACAGTTGAACTTTTAAAGGCCTTTCCTCCTCCCCCTTCCCATATTGAGAAGGGATCACAGATAGCTGCTGTCCTGATTGGTTGCCCTTGTGCATTCATCTTTCAGCTATTACAGAACCAATAGTTTGGCCTTCCATTTGGAGTCATCCAGGGTTTCTTCACAGTTTGGGAATTTCAAGTGGAACCTTGTGACAAGGGCCTTTGGCTGTCTCTTCAGCTGTAATCATTATGATTTTGTTCTCAATCAACTGCCTTCCCTCAGATATAATGTTGTTTTTTTTTTTCTGGCCTTTTTTTAAAAAATGTTACATTAAAAAAATATGAGGTCTCCATATACCCCCCCACCCCCTCACCCCACTCCTACCCCCATAACAACAACCTCCTCCATCATCATGAGACATTCATTGCACTTGGTGAATACATCTCTGAGCACCTCATGGTCAATGGTCCAAACCATAGCCCACACTCTCCCACAGTCCACCCAGGAGACCATGGGAGGACATACAATGTCTGGTAACTGTCCCTGCAGCACCACCCAGGACAACTCCAAACCCTGAAAATGCCCCCACATCACATCTCTTACTCCCACTCCCTACCCTCAGCAGCCACCATGGACACTTTATCCATACCAATGCCACATTTTCTTTGATTACTAATCACAATAGTTCATGTATATAATACCAGTAAGTCCACTCTAATCCACACTCTATTCCTCCATCCTGTGGACCTTAGAATGGTTGTGTCCACTCCACATCTATGTCAAGAGGGGCCTTAGATTCCACATGGATGCTGGATGCAATTCTCCTGCTTTCAGTTGTAGGCATTCTTGGCTCCCTGGTGTGGTGGTTGACCTTCTTCACCTCCATGTTAGCTGAGTAGGGTAAGTCAATCTGCTTTTAATACAAGAGAACATGGTTGTCTTTTATTATTTTTGATGACATAGATTTTAAAATGTTGTTCCAAACAATTTAAATTCATCACATTCAACCCAATTGAATTACTTTCCTTATTGAGTTGTCTCTTTTAAATGATGCATATATCACAAAAAAAAATGTCATATTAAAAAAGCATAAGACATTCCCATATACCTCCCAACCCAATCCACCCCACTCCCCCCACACCAATAACCTCTTTCATTATTGTAGCACATTCATTGCACTTGATGAACACATCTTGAAGCACTGCTGCCCAACATGGACCGCAGTCTACATTGTAGTTCACACTCTCCCCCAGCCCATTAAATGGGTTATGACAGGACATACAAAGTCCAGCATGTGTCCCTGCAATATAACTCAAGAGAACTCCAAACCCCAAAAATGCCCCCACATCACACCTCCTCCTCCCTCTCCCTGCCCCCAGGAACTCCCATGGCTACTGTTTTCACATCAATGATACAGCCTCTTCCACTCATAGAGTTGCAATAGTTGTACAGTAAAATACCAGCAAGTCCACTCCAATCAACATTCCACTCCTCCATCCTGTGGACCCAGAGATGGCAATATCCACTTCACCTCTAAATCAAGAAGGGGCTTAGATACCATACGGCTGATGGATGTGATTCTCCTGCTGGCAGTTGCAGGCATTCTAGGTTCCCTGCTGTGGAGGATGACCATACTCACCTCCCTGTCAACTGACCTGGGCAAGACTAACAAAACAGAGAGTAGCCCAGAGACTCAAGTATCCCACCAAACCCAGTGCTAACCACAAGTTCAGTAAAAGTGACAGAAGTGGCAGGTGTAGAAAGGTCATCTCTGAGTCCAACTCCATCACACTCAGGAGCACAAATTCCAAAGCAGGGCCCACTGGCAAGGCACTGAACTCCAGAGCCATCTGCCATGGCTGCAGAACCTGTGTGTTTCTACAGCCCTCAGGAGCACCAGTACCTGAGGCTGCATCTACTTTGGATGTGTCTGAGATACTGTGAGATGTGTGTAAGCACAACCACTCCAGTGGCCTCTTAACACATTTTGAAGTCTCTGAGCCATATAAACTCATTTGTCTTTACCATTTCCTCCTTTTATTCAAGATTTTTTTTTAGTTGCATCACCAGTCAGAGCTTGGTAGTAATCCCTCAGCATCAGGGATTCTCATGCCCGGGAGTCATGTCCGATGTTGGGAAGAAGGTAATGCATTTACATGCTGAGTTTGGTTTAGAGAGTGGGCAAATTTGAGCAACATGGAGGTTCTAAGGAGGGAACTCTTAGGCACCCTGCAGCTCTAGGCCTGGTTGAAATTTCAAGCACACAGGCTCATAAGCATAGTCATCAGTATCAAGGGACCATCATTGAACCATCCTTCTTCACTGGTCTTTGCAATTGCACTTGGGGACTTGATGTTGCTTGATTGGAGGATGTGACAGAGCTTCGCTGGCAAGAAACTCAGCACTCCCACGGTTGTCATTTGTAATTCTACCTACTTTGACAATACCTAACAGATTATCTAAACACTTTAATACACCTTATATACATGCCCTGGAGAACTCCCTCCCAGCCATGTGTTCCCCATCAATGACACCCCACACTACTGTTCCTCCCCTGCCTTAGTTGAAACCATCTATGATCCAAAACTTCTTAAAAAATGAAGCCTAATATATGGTCAAATTCAATTTGTAGGAAAATGAAATAGAAATGATAGATTTAAAAATTAGAAATAGGACACATACTAATTTAGAAAACTAAAATGAAGTAAAAAATAAATTAGGGTACTAAAAATGAAAAATATTAAAACACTTTGTCTTTGATATTTGGCCCTTCATCACTGTAATAGGTATTGCCTTGTATGTACAGTGGCAAGGCAACCTCTTACATTCCTTTCGAAGTGTCTACATCCTTTTTTTATTTTTAATTTTGTCTTCAAAAAAGTTTTATTATTTTTTTCATATTCTTTTTTAATTGATTTTGTAAAAATATTACATTAAAAAATATATATATGAGGGCCCCTTTAACCCCCCCACCCTCAACCCACCACCCCCACACACACCACTCCCCCCCCAGCAACACTCACTCCCATGATCATGACACATCCATTGCATTTGGTAAGTACATCTCTGGGCATCTCTGCACCTCGTGGTCAATGGTCCA
This sequence comes from Dasypus novemcinctus, assembly GCF_030445035.2. NCBI lineage: Eukaryota > Metazoa > Chordata > Mammalia > Cingulata > Dasypodidae > Dasypus > Dasypus novemcinctus. The sequence continues at coordinate 54,171,854 of NC_080691.1, read as the reverse complement.
CATCATGGCCCATACTCTCCCCCATTCCATCCAGTGGGCCCTGTGAGGATTTATAACGTCTGGTGATTGCCCCTGAAGCAACATCCAGGGCAGCTCCAAGTCCCTAAGACGCCTCCACATCTCGTCTCTTCCTGCCATTCCCCATACCCATTAGCCACCATGTCCACTTTTCCCACTCCAATGCCACCTTTTCTCTGTGGACATTGGATTGGTTGTGTCCATTGCACCTCTATGTCAAGAGGAGGCTCAGATTCCACATGGATACTGGATGCAAACCTCCCGCTTTCAGTTGTAGGAACTCTAGGCTCCATGGTGTGGTGGTTGTCCTTCTTCAAATCCATCTTAGCTGAGTGAGGTGAGTCCAATAAATCAGATTGTAGGTGCTGGAGTCTGTTGAGGCTCAGGGCCTGGCTATCACATTGTCAGTCCAGAGATTCAGATCCCCTAAATATATCTTAAACCCCAACACCAACTAAAACTCCAGCACAGTAGCATGAAAGTCTTATGAAGAGAGATCCCATCTGAGTCCAGATTCATCACGCATAAACACCAGCTCCAAAGAAGGGCCATCTGACATGGCAGTTAACCCCATCTGCCATGACCATAGCACCCATGGGCCTCTTTAGCCCTCAAAGGAACCAATACCTGGGGGTTGTATCTACTTTATCTGTCTCTTAGACTCTGCTCAGTTGTGCATAAGGGCAATCCTTCTGACAGCCTCCAGACTCTTTTTTAGAGACTCGTAGCCATATAAACTCATTTCTCCTTTCCATTTCCCCCTTACATTAGGTCAAACAGCATTTTAAAGTCATGTTATTTTATGTAGACAGGGACATTCTGCTGATCCGCATTGAACCTTCCATTCAAGGTCATTCTCCAGTTGCATCATCAGTTGGTAGTTGATAGTGATCCCTCGGTGCCAGGGAGTCTCATCCCCAGGTGTCATGTCCCACACTGGGGGGAAGGGATTGCATTTACATGCTGAGTTTGGCTTCGAGACTGGCCACATTTGAGTAACATGAAGGCTGTCAGGAGGAAATTCCCAGGCACAATGCTGCTCTAGGCCTTGTTCTTATTTCAGGCATATCAGCTCACAAGCATAGTCATTAGCGTCAGGGGCTCACTGTTGGACCCTCATTCCTTCCTGGTCCTTGCTGCTGCACCTGGGAGACTGTCACTGCTCCCCTAGGGACCACGACAGAGCACCACTGGCCAGGAACCCAGTACCCCCCCAGCTGTAGTTTTTAATTGTTGCCACTATGAGTATATCCAAACATTACCATGCACCCTGGACATATGTCCTGTATAGCTCCCTGTCAGCCATATATCACCTGTCAATAGTATCCTATACCAGTATTTCTCTATTGCCATTGTTGAACCACTCTGTGATCCAGAACTTCCTGAAAATTGAAGTCCATTATAATGTCAGGATCCCTTACTAGCAAAATGGCATATAGCGATGGGTTTAAAGGTTAGATATAGAATACGTGTTGATTTGGAAAAATTCTACATCCTATCTTTTTCTTTTCTTTTTTCCTAATTATTGAACTTCTCTTAACAAGAGCCCCAGACCACAGCAATTCATATATATAATATACAGCACTCCAACACATCCACCACAAAACCTTTTCCCTTCCACAGCGATACTCTTACACCCTATTCACATCATATTTACTTAAAGTGATGTACAGAGTCTGAGACAATAGCTTTCAAACAAGGTGACATCTGTGCTTACATTGTGGTGCTTACTTTAAGATACACAGTTTTCTAATTTTTTAGTTATCCTATGTTTTACATTATGGTTTACATTATCAGTCTGTCGTCTCCTATATGTTATGGTGTAATATTACATGTTTTATATCCATCCTTGCATACTCTCGCGAAACTCCTCTCTTACCCCCCATTTACCTTGGTTCCACACATTTACATCCATTTTCCCATCCACCTTGGTGCCCACAGTGACAGCCAACCTACGTTTCCCGAGGAGCCACGTCCAGAGATAGTTGGAACAGTGTTCAGGGCCTAACTTGCTCAACTGCCCCAATGCCCTGGGAGCCACCCTTTCTCTCGAGAAATATAGTTCCCTCTATTTGATGGCATTAGTCCTCCCCAGGATGTGGGTCCACCCCCACTCTCACTACTTGGGTCTCTACCCAATGGTGCCACCCACTCTGGCAAAATGAGCATTCAGATTTTCCCCAGGAGCCCATCCCGCATCGGACCATCTCCTCCGAGCATTCTAAACAGGTAACCCTCTTAATTTTATTTTGATATGATTTTCTCAGCATTTTACTCTCCACCAACACCTGACACTCTCCTATGTTCATATGCTACCCCTCCCTCCCCCCACTTTTAGGCAATATTACCCATCCACCCATCCCCAGCCACCCTCAAACCCACAAAGCCCCTACCAAAGGCAACCCCTTGCCCCCATTTTATCTCTTCTTTGTGTTCATACTTACCACCAGCTTGTCATAGATTCCACCTCTGCAGACGTCGGCTCACATCCTTCCTCCACTCCCCGATTTCCTGTAAGTCTATTTTTCAGTCTCTAGCTCTCTGAGGCAGCTTGCTTATTTCATATCATTGAGGTCATGTAGTATTTGTCCTTCAATGCCTGGGTTGCTTCACTCAACATAAGATTCTCAAGATTCATCCATGTTATCACGTGTGTTTGTAGTGCATTTGTTCTTACATCTGAGTAGTATTCCATTGTGTGTATATACCACATTTTATTGATCCACTCATTTGTTGATGGGCATTTTGGTTGATTCCAACTTTTGGCGATAGTGAACAATGATGCTATGAACATTGGTGTACATATATCAGTTTGTGTCCTTATTTTCAGTTCTGCTGGGTATATACCCAGCAGTGGTATTGCTGGGTCATATGGCAAATCTATGGTCAGTTTTATGAGAAACCGCCAAACTGTCCTCCAGAATGGTTGGATCCTTCTGCATTCCCACCAGCAGTGGATGAGTGTTCCCCTTTCTTCACATCCTCTCCAGCATTTGTATTCTTCTGTTTTTTTTCATAGCTGCCAATCTTATGGGAGTAAGATGCTATCTCATTGTAGTTTTGATTTGCATTTCCCTGATAGCTAGAGATTTGGAGCATTTTTTCATGTGCTTTTTAGCTATTTGTATTTCTTCTTTGGAGAAGTGTCTGTTTAAAGCTTTTTCCCATTTTTTAAATGAGTTGTTTATCTTTTTATTTTCAAGATATATGAGTTCTTTATATATGCAAGTTATAAGTCTCTTATCAGATATATGGTTGCCAAATATTTTCTCCCATTGTGTGGGTTCCCTTTTTACTTTCTTGACAAACTCCTTTGAGGTGCAGAAGGTTTTAATTTTGAGGAAGTCCCATTTATTTATTAGTTCTTTTGCTACTCATGCTTTTGGTGTGATATTCATGAATCCATTTCCTATTACAAGGTCCTGTAGATGTTTCCCTACACTGGTTCCAAGGTTTTTATGGTCTTGCCTCTTATATTTAGGTCTTTGATTCATCTTGAGTTGATCTTTGTATAAGGTGTGAGATGGTAATCCTCTTTCATTCTTCTACATATGGATATCCAGTTCTCCAGGCACCATTTGTTGAATAGGCCACTCTCTCCCAGTTGAGAGGGTTTGGTGTCTTTATCGAATATTATATGGCTATATATGTGAGGTTCTATATCAGAGCTTTCAATTCGATTCCATTGGTCTTTGTGTCTCTCCTTATGCCAATACCATGCTGTTTTCACTACTGTAGCTTTGTAGTATGTTTTGAAGTCAGGTAGTGTGATTCCTCCAATTTCGTTTTTCTTTTTCAGTATGTCTTTGGCTATTCGGGGTCTCTTTCCTTTCCAAATAAATTTCGTAGTTAGTTTTTCTAGTTCCTTAAAGATGGCTGTGTTGATTTTTATTGGGATTGCATTGAATGTGTAGATCAGTTTTGGTAGGATAGACATCTTGATAATATTCAGTCTTCCTATCCATGAACAAGGAATATTCTTCCATTTATTTAGGTCTTCTTTAGTTTCCTTGAACAGTCTTGTATAGTTCTCAGTGTATAAGTTTTTTACCTCTTTAGTTAAATTTATTCCTAAGTATTTGATTTTTTTATTTCCTATTGTGAATGGTATTTGTTTCTTGATTTCATCCTGATCTTGCTCATTATTGGTGTACAGAAATGCTACTGATTTTTGCGCATTGATCTTACAACCTGTGACTTTACTAAACTCATTTATGAGTTCTAGAAGCTTTGTTGTAGATCTCTCAGGGTTTTCTATGTATAGGATCATGTCATCTGCAAATAATGAAATTTTGACTTCTTCCTTTCCAATTTGAATGCCTTTTATATCTGGTTCTTGCCTCATTGCTAGAGCAAGTACTTCTAAGACAATGTTAAATAGGAGCGGAGACAATGGGAATCCTTGTCTTGTTCCTGAATTCAGAGGGAAGGATTTTAGGATTTCTCCATTGTAAACAATGTTGGCTGTAGGTTTTTCATATATACTCTTTATCATGTTCAAAAAATTTCCTTGTATTCCAATCTTTTGGAGTGTTTTTATCAAGAAAGGGTACTGTATTTTGTCAAATGCTTTTTCTGCATCTATAGATATAATCGTATGATTTTTTTCCTTCAATCTGTTTATATGGTGTATTATGTTGATTGATTTTCTTATGTTGAACCATCCTTGCATACCTGGAATAAATCCCTCTTGGTCGTGGTGTATAATTCATTTAATGTGTAGTTGAATACGATTAGCAAGTATTTTGTTAAGTATTTTTGCGTCTAGGTTCATTAGAGTAATTGGTCTGTAATTTTCCTTTTTTGTGGTGTCTTTGTTTGGCTTTGGTACTAGGGTATTGTTGGCGTCATAGAAGGAGTTTGGCAATGTTCCATCTGTTTCGATTTTTTGGAATAGTTTCAGCAGGATTGGTGTTAGTTCTTTCCAGAATGTTTTGTAGAATTCACCTGTGAAGCCGTCTGGCACTGGGCTCTTTTTAGTTGGGAGATTTTTAATGACTGATTCTATCTCTCTGCTTGTGATTGGTTTGTTAAGATCATCAATTTTTTCTTTCGTCAATATGGGTTGCTTATGTGTTTCTACGAATTTGTCCATTTCCTCTAAATTGTTATTTTTGTTGGAATATAGTTTTTCAAAGTATCCTCTTATGATAGTCTTTATTTCTGTGGGGTCAGTGGTGATATCGCCTTTCTCATTTCTTATTTTGTGTATTTGCATCTTCTCTCTTTTTTTCTTTCTTAGTCTCCCTAAAGGTTTGTCAGATTTGTTGATCTTCTCAAAAAACCAGCTCTTGGTCTTGTTTATCTTTTCAAGTGCTTTTTTATTTTCTATTTCATTAAGTCCTGCTCTTATCTTTGTTATTTCCTTCCTTTTTCTTCCTGTTGGGTCACTTTGTTGTTGTTTTTCTAATTCCTTCAAATGTGCAGTTAGTTCTTCAATTTTTGCTCTTTCTTCTTTTTTGATATATGAATTTATGGCTATAAATTTCCCTCTCAGTACTGCTTTTGCTGTATCCCATAAATTTTGGTATGTTGTGTTATCATTATCATTTGTTTCAAGGTAGTCATTGATTTCTTTTGAGATTTCCTCTTTGACCCACTGTTTTCCTAAGAGTGTGTATTTAATTTCCAAATCGTGGTGTGAAACCTGGGCCTCTGTCCCTTGCAAATTTCCAGCTTGACTCCACTGTGGTCAGAGATATTGTTTTGTATGATTTCAATCTTTCTGAATTCATTCAGCCTTTCTTTGTGGCCTAGCATATGATCTATCTTGGAGAATGATCCATGTGCGCTTGAGAAGAATGTATATCCTGCTGTATTTGGGTGTAATGATCTATATATGTATATTAGTTCCAGCTCCTCTAATATACTGTTCAAGTGTTTTGTTTCTTTAGTGATTCTCTTTTGAGATGTTCTGTCCAAGGTAGATAGTCGTGTATTAAAATCCCCCACTATGATTGTAGATGCATCTATTGTTTCACTTAGCTTTTCCAGCGTTTGTCTCACGTACTTAGAGGCACCCTTGTTAGGAGCATAAATATTTATGATTGTTCGATCTTCTTGACAGATTTTCCCTTTCACTAAAATGTAGTAGCCTTCTCTGTCTCTCACAATTGTTTCACATTTAAAGTCTATTTTGTCTGATATTAATATAGCTACTCCTGCCTTTTTTTGGTTATTGTTTGCTTGTATGATTGTTTTCCAGCCATTCACTTTCAGTCTCCATGCGTCTCTGGGTCTAAGATGTGTCTCTTGTAGACAGCATACAGAGGGTCATATTTCCTTATCCAATGTCCCAGTCTGAATCTTTTGATAGGTGAGTTTAATCCGTTGACATTCAGTGTTATTACTTTCAAGGAATTATTTGTGTTAGCCATATTTTTATTGGATTTGTGTTTGTCATATTTTGTTTGTATTTTTTCCCTTCTAGTTTGTCTTTTTTTGTTGCTCTTATACTCTCCTCCAACTCTGCCTGTCCTGTTTTTTCCTTTCCTCCTGCAGAACTCCCTTTAGAACTTCTTGAAGGGGAGGTTTCTTGTTGGTATACTCTTTCAATTTCTGTTTATCTGCGAATATTTTGAACTCTCCATCATGTTTGAATGTTAGTTTAGCTGGATAGAGTATTCTTGGTTGGAAATTTTTTTCTTTAGTACCTTGACTATATCATACTACTACCTCCTTGCCTCCATGGTTTCAGATGAGAAATCAGCACTTAATCCTATGGAGCTTCCCTTGTATGTGATGGCCCTCCTTTCTCTTGCTGCTTTTAGGATTTTCTCTTTGTGTTGAGCATTGGATAATTTGACAAGTATATGTCTTGGGGTGGGCCTGTTGGGGTTTATGACCAGTGGAGTGCGCTGTGCTTCTTGGATATATACGTCTGTCTCTTTCAGTAGATTTGGGAAGTTTTCAGCCATTATTTCCTGCAACACTCCTTCTGACCCCTTTCCCTTCTCTTCTCCTTCTGGAATGCCTATAATACATATATTTGAGCATTTTGCATTGTCATTCATGTCCCTAAGTCCTAGCTGGATTTTTTCTATCTTTTGTCGACCCCTTCTACTATCTGTTTGATTTCTGATGTACTGTCTTCCACATCACTAATTCTCTGCTCTGCCTCTTCTAGTCTGCTGATATTTGCTGCAAGTGTATTTTTGATTTCTTGAACTGTGGTGTTCATCCCATCATGTCTGTTATGTTTTTGCGTATGTCTGCAATTTCCCCTCAAAGTGTTGTCTTCATGTTGTTAACCTCTTTCATTACTTCATCAAATTTGTTGGTGATAAATGTTCTGAGATCTTTCATTGCTTGTGCGAAGTTCTGCTCCCTGTCCTGATTTTTAGTTTGTTGATTGGATTCAGCCATGTTTTCCTGATTACTGATTTGGTTTGTGGATTTTTGTTGTTTTCTGGTCATCATTTTATCTTGACGGGTTTAATCAGTTCCTTAGCTTCTTTGTCTCATCTTGGAGATTAATTAGCTGTTATTTTTGCATAAGTGTTATATCTTCTTTTTGTCACTTTGTTCTTCTTATTCTAATTTCTTGTTGCTGGTTAAGTTCACTTTAAAGGAAAGTATTAGTGCTGGGGAAAGGCAATTGTGTAAGCAAGGAAAAAGTGTAGAGTAGTATTGGTGATATATGTTAACAAAGCAAGAATATGAGATCTGGGAGGATGGAGGTTAGATTCATGTAAATTGTGTAGAGTTATAGCTGTAGGTAGAGTACCTATTATGAGGTAGATGACTGAATATGGGAGGAATATGGTATGAGCTACAAAGCTATTGATTTCATGAGAGAGGGAAAAAGAAAAGAAAGGTAATAGTTTCAAGAGTGGATACCAGACAGAAACAAAACAAAGGTATTAGAAATTAAGTGTTAGAAACTTTGTGGATCAAAGAAAGGGAGGTGGGTAGTGGAATATAGGAGAGACAGTAGATGATAGCAGATATCAAGATGTAGGGGAAGGGGGATAATGTAGGTAGCCTAAATCAGTTCAAACAGAAATGAGGCAGTGGAGGATGGGAAAATCCAGCAAATGTGAGGTGTTCCCTGTAGCACCTATTGTATACTTGAATTAAAATAAAATAAGTGGAAAATGAGGGAGAAGAGGGAGAGAGAAAACAGAAAAAGAAAAAATAATAATAATAAAGAAAAAAAGAAAGACGAGAAGAAAGGAAGAAAGAAAAACAGGGTGGGCAAATGGCAGGGAACAGGTAGGGGGAAGAAAAATACAGGTATACATGAACCACAATTGCAACACTATCTACAACAACAAAGAAAAAACCCCTAAATAACTGTATAAAAAAAGGACTTTGGGGGACACGCTAGGAGAAAAGACTAGGGGATAATGCAATATTAGCAATCAGGGCGTCAAAAAGAGTAAAAAATAAGATAAAATGAAAATAAAAACAAAACAGTATGAACCAATAAAGATAAAACACAAACGTTAAAGTCCAGGGCACTCAAGGACCCCAGGTAGACCCCAGGGCATGATGGATTCAGGGGTGGAAAGTCTGAGACACTGAAGACTCAAGAGGTGTGAGTCTGGTGTGTGGACCACCAGAGTCCAGGGGACCCAGGCCTGGCAACCTCAAATCCAGTCAACAGGAAGCTTAGTAGCCCCGCAGTGCAACACAGCCCTCAGGGATCCCAATAGCTGGGTGCCAGCCCCATGGGGGAAGCCAGATCCGCAAACTCTATATTTAATGTCTGAACCCTGCAATTCACCTACTCCTCAGGGTTTCTTTGTGTGGGTGTATCGTCAATTCAGCCTTTGGACAGCTCCCACCCTGTGCTCCCATGCAACGGCCACTTGAGGGCGCCTCTACACCACAGCCAGTTCAATGACCCAGATCCCAAGCCCCGCCGGGTGGCTGGGCTTCAGCTGGAAATGCCGAAAACAGACTCCAAAACCGGAACTTCCAAACTTCGCAAAATATTCCACAATCAGCTTCAAGACGTGTCCCCCTCCCTCATTGCACCCTGCAACAATCTCCCAATTGTGTCCCCTTATTGCCAAAAATCCAGTTCCGTTGTGGATCGGCAGCCAGACCTGTGGGGATGGGGCTCCAGGCGGAAGTGCTACCACCCCTGTCCGTAACCAAAAATTCCCCCGCTTCACAACAAAACACCGTCTGTCTCCCCAAATCGATCTGCAAAGGAGTCCTGTCCCATCAACCCCTCACCAGCCCGCCCAGGACCCACGAATTCCTCAGCACCACAGAGCCTCCAAAAAAAGGAAAAAAAAAAACCCGGCGCGGCAGCTCCCCGAGCTGCAGCAGCGCCTGATACTGTGGCTCCTCCCACCCAAGGAGGGAACTTTCTGCTCCCAGCTGGGACCTCCGTTTATATATTATAGACATATCCTCTCTGTTACATTCCCACCAAATCGACATCCAGACACCTTCCAACCAGCAAAAATCCCGAAATAGCGCGGTCCCAAAGAGCCTTCAATGCTGCCCAGCCGCCCCCTGCAGAGACACTACCAGGCAAGTTCACTCAGCCACCATCTTGCCCCCTACCACCTCACTGCATGATCTTGTGGAAAATTTCTATTGCCCCCAGTTACCTCTGTTTCCATTTATTCTTTTCCTCTCTCCCCCACCTCTCTGGGCCCACAGTGACAACCAAGTTTCACAGCTTGAGGACCAGATTCATAGCACTTGCAATAATGCTGAGAGCTTAACACACTAGACTGTCCTACCTCACTGGAAGCAAACAATTCTCTCAAGAGACACCCTTCCCTATCTTTGAGAACATCAGGCCCCCCCAGGATGGAGATACACACTCCAACCCATTGTATGGGTCTCCACCCAATGATATAACACATTATGACAAAATGAACACTCACACACTCCCTAGAAGCCTACCCTTGTGCCAGTTGACCCCATTAAGCGACTTCAATTAGAGGGGGGCATAGGAATAACTTTGGGTGGGGATTTGAAGGCATGGGGGGGTCAGTGTTGGAAGTGTCAGGGGGCCCAAGGAATAGGGGGAGACCTGGGAGAACAGATGAACACGGGAAATTGTTGGATATGTGGTTGAAGCTATAATGCCGAGAAAATTCTTTAAAAATATAGTAAGAAAGGATTACCTGTTTAAGGTGATTAAAGGGGGCTTCTAGGGGAGCAGGGGCAGTCCCCCAGGTGCAACAGTAAAGACCAGGAAGGAATGAGGGTCCAACAGTGAGAGCATGATACTAATGACTATGCTTGTGAGCCTATATGCCTGAAATAAGAACAAGACCTAGAGCAGCACTGTGCCTGGGAATTTCCTCCTGACAGCCTTCATGTTACTCAAATGTGGTCAGTCTCGAAGCCAAACTCCGCATGTAAATGCAATGCCTTCCCCCCAGCGTGGGACATGACACCCGGGGATGAGCCTCCTGGCACCGAGGGATCACTATCAAGTACCAACTGATGATGCAACTGGAAAAGGAACTTGAATTGAAGGTTCAATGCGGATCAGCAGAATATCCCTGTCTACATATAATAACATGACTTTAAAATGCTGTTTGACCTAATGTAAGGGGGAAATGGAAAGGAGAAATGAGTTTATATGGCTATGAGTCTCTAAAAAAGAGTCTGGAGGCTGTCAGAAGGATTGCCCTTATGCACAACTGAGCAGAGTCTAACAGACAGATAAAGTAGATACAACCCCAGGTATTGGTTCCTTTGAGGGCTAAAGAGACCCACGGGTTCTATGGTCATGGCAGATCGGGTTCACTGCCATGTCAGATGGCCCTTCTTTGGAGCTGGTGTTTCTGCGTGATGAAACTGGACTCAGATGGGATCTCTTTTCATAAGACTTTCATGCTACTTTACTGGAATTGTAGTTGGTGTTGGGGTTTAAGATATATTTAGGGGATTTGAATCTCTGGACTGACAACATGATAGACAGGCCCTGAGCCTCAACAGACTTCAGCTCCTACAATCTGATTTATTGGACTTACCCCACTCAGCTAAGATGGAGTTGAAGAAGGACAACCACCACACCATGGAGCCTAGAGTGCCTACAACTGAAAGCAGGAGGATTGCATCCAGTATCCATGTGAAATCTGAGCCTCCTCTTGACATAGAGGTGTAACAGACACAACCAATCCAAGGTCCACAGAGAAAAGGTGGCATTGGAGTGGGAAAAGTGGACATGGTGCCTGATGGGTAAGGGGAATGGCAGGAAGAGATGAGATGTGGAGGCGCCTTTGGGACTTAGAGTTGCCCTGGATGGTGCTGCAGGGGCAATCACCAGACATTGTAAATCCTCCCAGGGCCCACTGGATGGAATGTGGGAGAGTATGGACCATGATGTGAACCATTGACCATGAGGTGCAGAGATGCCCAGAGATGTACTTACCAAATGCAATGGATGTGTCATGATGGTGGGAGTGAGTGTTGCTGGGGGGGGGGGGGGAGTGGTGGGGTGGGGGTGGTGGGGTTGAATGGGACCTCATATTTTTTTTAATGTAATATTTTTACAAAATCAATAAAAAAAAGAGCAAGCTGATATTGAAAAAAAAGTGGGGGCATCTGGCACAGGGGCAGGCTTCTAGGGAGTGTGTGAGTGCTCATCTTGCCATAGAGTGTTATATAATTGAGTGGAGACCCATACAATGAATGGGAAGGTGTACCCACATCCTGGGGGAGGGGGGTAATGTTCTCAAACAGAGGGAATTGTGTCCCTCAAGAGAATTGGTGGCTCCCAGTGGGGGAGGACAGTCCAGTATTTCAAGCCCTTAGCATTGTTTTAAGTATATGTGAATCTGGTCCTTCAGGCAGTAAACTTGGTTGTCACTGTCGGCCCTTTAGGGGATGAGGAGAGAGGAATAGAATAGATGGAAGCAAGGGAACTGGGGGACAATGGAAGTGATCCCCAGGATCATGCATTGATGGATATAGGACATGTTAAATTACACCAAAAATGTATAAAAGTCTATAGGCTAAAATGTAAACCATAATGTAAACCAAAATGTAACTAAAAATTTAGAAAATTGTACAGTCTAAAATATAAATCACAATGTAAACCAAAATGGAACCATGTTTGATAACTATGTTTCAATATCTATACATCAGCTACAGCAAATATTACATGAACATGTAAAAAGATCATTGCTGGGGAAGGGGGAAAAGGGTTTGACGTTGGATATATGGGAGTCTCCTATATTGTATATGTGACTTAACTGTGATAAAACTTTTCTGAAAACAAAATTAAAAATTAAGAAAAGAAAAAAAAGGATGGGAAAAAATTGAAAGAAATTGCCTTGCCACTGTTTATACAGGGCAACACCTATAAGAACAATGAAAGGCAAAACATTAAAAAGTTTTATATTTTTCATTTTTAAATACCCCAATTTATTTTTACTTTATTTTTGTGTGTGTAAGTTAGTATGTGTTCTATATCTAATATTTGAACTTCTCACTACTATTTCATTTTCCTATTGATTGAATCTGGAGATATATTAAGCTTCATTTTTTAAGAAGTTTTGGACCACAGAGAGGTTCAACTATGGCAGGGGAGGAATACTGCTGTGAGGTGTTATTGATCTGGTACACATGGCTGGGAGTGAGTTATCCAGGGCATGTATATAGGGTACATAAAAGTGTTTGGATAAATGTCGGGTATTTTCATAGTAGTTACACTTACAAATGCCAACTGAGGGAGTGCTGAGTTCCTAGCCAGGAGAGCTCTGTCATGTTCCCCAACGGATCACAAGAATCCCCCAAGTGCAAGGGAAAAGACCAGTGAAGAAGAACGCTCCGATAATGAGCCCTGCATACTGATGACTATGCTTCTCAACGTGTGTGCCTGAAATTTCAACTAGGCCTAGAGCTGCAGGGTGCCTAATAGTTTACATTTTAGTTGACACTCTCCCCCAGTCCATTCAGTGGTTATGGCAGGATATATAATGTCCAGCATCTGTCCCTGCAATATCATTTAGGACAACTCCAAGTCCCCAAAATGCCCCCACACCACATCTTTCCTTCCCTCTCCCTACCTTCAGCAATTACTGTGGCCACTTTCTTCACATCAATGTTACAGTTTCTTCCATTATTAGTCACAAGAATTCCATAGTGAGACATTAATCCAATTAAAGCACGAGCAGCTAAAAGTGCTATAAACTATGAAGGATCAAGCTGCCCTCATTGCCACAGTGTCCAATGCAGCTTCTCCCAATTTTCTCCTTTGCCAAAGTTAAGAGAGAATCACAGCTGTGTGGAAAAATCCAAATCATGCAGGCCTAGACTGTAGTTGCCTAGAGAAACAGATGAGGCTTCATGTCCATTTTACCCCTTCCTGGGGCAGGGATTGATCTGCAGGTTTGGGCAACAATCTATGGAGTGTGGGTCCAATTATTCAGTCTGCAGTTACCTGGATAGGTTGGTACCAGGACCACCAGCCTTGTTGCTGCCTGAGGTGGGGCTAAAACCTAGGCTAGGGCTGCAAGCCAATCTGGGTGAAAGAAACCAGTTCCTAACATCATTGTGATTTTTGACCCTGACTTCCCCTCAGACTGGGGTCAGAGTCAAAATGCAGCTACCAGCCTCTTTCTTACTTGGACAGATTCACACCCTAGCTGTTCCTAAGGTTATTTCTTAGCCAGCTGAGTCTATTAATCAGTAGCCAAAATCAGTGGTCAACCCTCTCCTCTTCCCATGTTTTTGGGAAATGGAGCTTCCAATTCCAGTCACAAAATTGTTTCTGGGGCAGCCTGTACTGCCAAACAAGGACAATCACCTACCTTGGCAGCTTGGCTGGTAATAACCCATAGAGGCTGGTACAGGTCCCCCAGCTTCCTCCCTCCCAGAGGTGGGACTGGGGCTTAGGCTAGACCTGAAATTTGATCTTGATGGAAAGAATCCAGTCCCTACCAGCACTGTGAATTTCAGTTCACCCCACTTCCCTTCATGACAGGTGTGGAGTTAAGATGGTGGCTATCGGCCTCTTTCCGACTTGGACAGGCTCAAACTTCATCTGTTCTCAGGATTATGCCTTAGCCCACTGAATTTACTCCTCAGTAGCTGAAGTTGGTGCCCAACCCTCTCCTACTCTCCCATTTTTGGGAAGAGGAGCTTTCAATTCCAGCTGTGAAACATCTCCTGAGGTGACTTGTGCCTCCAGTGGAAGATAGGCACCAACCTTCATGGTATGGAGTGCTCTACTTACTAATCTTTTTCTGCAGATGGGCAGTCTTCTCATTCCATTCCTTCAAGGATGTGTCAGGATGCTCTCCTGGTCACCTGGAACCCCCAACAGGTGCTTCAGCTGGCTCCAGATAACTCTGAGTGTTTACTAACTGCCCTGTAGCAACAGCTGTCTCTAGGTTCTACTTAGTCTACCACCATCTTTCTGGTTGTTCCTTGATTATATTTCTGTATAATGTGTGAAAGGGTAATCCTCTTTCATTCTTTTCTATGTGGATATCCAGTTCTCCAAGCACCACTTGTTGAAGAGGCCATTCTCTCCCAGTTCAGTGGGCTTGGTTACCTTGTCAAATATCAAATGACTATATCTGAGGATCTATATAAAACTTTTAATTAGATTCCATTGGTCAATATGTGTCTATCCTATTGCCAATACCATGCCATTTTGACCACTATAGCTTTGAATTATGTTTTAAAATTAGGTAATGTGATTCCTCCAATTTCATTTTTCTTTTTCAATATGTCTATGGCTATTTGAACCTCTTCTCTTCCCAATAAATTTCGTAGTTTTTTAAGTTCATCAAAAAATACTCTGTTGATATTTATTGTGATTACATTAAAACTGTTGATCAGTTTGGGTAGAATAGACATCTTAATGATATTTAGTCTTCCTATACATGAACAAAGAATATTCTTCCAATTATTTAAGTCTTGTTTGATTTCTTTTAATTGTGGTGTGTAGTTTTCTGTGCATGTCTTCTACAACTTTGGTTAAATTTATTCTTAAGTATTTGATTTTTTAATATAATATTGTAAATTATATTTTTTCTGGATTTTTCCCTCAGATTGCTCATCATTGGTGTACAGAAATTGTACTGATTTTCACAAAATGATTGTATAAACTGTGACTTTACTGAGCTCATTGATAAGTTCTAGAAGCTTTGTTGTAGACTTCTCAGGGTTTTCTATGTATAGGATTATGTCATCTGTAAATAGTGAAATTTTGGCTTCTTTGCTACCAATTTGGATGCCTTTTATATCTGTTTCTTGCCTCAGTGCTTGAGCAAGTACTACTAACACAATGTTGAATAGGAGGGTAATAGTGGGCATCCTTGTCTTGTTCCTCATCTCAAAGGGAAAACATTTAGGCTTTCACCATTGTAAAGGATGTTAGCTGTGGGTTTTTCATTATACCCTTTATCATGTTCAGAAAGTTTCCTTCTATTTTATCTTTTGCAGTGTTTTTATCAGGAAAGGGTGCTGTATTTTGTCCAATCATTTTTCTGCCTCTATAGATATGATCATGTGATTTTTTTCTTTTGATCTGCTTATGTGGTGTATTACATTGTTTGATTTTCTTATCTTGAACCATCTTTGCAGACCAGGGATGAAACCCACTTGGTCATGTTGTATAATTCATTTGCTATGTTCTTGAATACAATTTGCCAAGTATTTTTTGATGATTTTATCATCTCGGTCATTAGAGAGCTTGGTCTGTAATTTTCCCTTACTGTGGTGTCTTTGTTTGGCTTTTGTATTAGGGTATTATAGGCATCATAGAATGAGTTAGACAATGTTCATTTTATTTCAATTTTTTTGGAAGAGTTTAAGAAAGATTGGTGTTAGTTCTTTCTTGAATGTTTGGTAGAATTCACCTGTGAAGCAACCTGACCCAGAGCTCTTCTTAGCTGGGAGGTATTTGATGATTGATTCTATCTGTTACTTGTGATTGTTTGTTGAGATCATCAATTTCTTCTTTCATCAATGTCAGTTGCTTATGTGCTTTGTCCACTTCTTCTAAATTGCCCTTTTTGTTGGCATATAGTTTTTCAAAGTATCCTCTTATGATATCCTTTAATTCGGTGGGGTCAGTGGTGATGTCTACTTTCTCAATTCTTATTATGTGTATTTCCATCCATCTTCTCCTTTTTTTTTTCCATCTTGCTAAAGGCTTGTCAATGTCAATTTTATCAATCTTCTCAAAGAACCCACTCTTATTTTTTTAAATTTTTTTGCACTTTCTTATTTTCTAGTTCATTTAGTTCTGCCTTGATCTTTGTTATTTCTTTCTTTCATCTTCCCTTGGGGTTAGTTTATTGTTTTCTTACTAATTCCTCCAAGTGTTCAGTTAGGTCTTCAATTTTAGCTCTTTCTACTGTTTGGTTGTATGAATTTATGGCTATGAATTTCCCTCTCAGTACAACTTTTGCTGCATCCCATAAGTTTTGATATGTTGTGTTGTCATTTTCATTAGTTTCAAGGTAGTTACAGATTTCTTTTGAGATTTCCTCTTTGACCCACTGTTTGTCTAAGAGGGAGTTGTTTAAATTTCATATCTTGGTATCAAATCTTGGTACTTTGCAGATTTCCAGCTCCATTCCACTGTGGTCAGAGAAATTATTTTGTATGACTTCAGTCATTCTGAATTCATTGAGACTTTCTCTGTGTCTTATCACGTGATGTGTCTTGGAGAATGATCCATGTGGGCTTGAGAAGAATGTATATCCTGCTGTAATTGACTATAGTGTTCTGTATGTCTATTACGTCCAAGTTCTCTAATATATTATTCAAAGTCTTTGTTCTTATTGATTCTTTGTAGAGATGTTCTGTCTAATGGTGATATTGGTGTAATTTTAGAGGCCTCTATTCCTCCACTTAGCTTTTTCAGTGTTTACCTCATGTATTTTGTGGTGCCCTGGTTAGGTGTATAAATGTTTATGACTGTTCTTTCTTTTTGAAAAAAATTCCACTTTTACTAATATTTTGGGTCCATGTTTGTCTCTCACAATAGCTTTGCATTTAAAGTCTATTTTTCCTATGTTAGTATAGCTAATCCTGCCCATTTTTGTTTATTTTTGCTTGTAGGATTCTTTTCCAGCCATTCACTTTCAACTTTCTTGTATCCCCGAGACTAAGGTGGATTTCTTTAAACAGCATTTTAATGGGTCATATTTCCTTATCAATACTGCCAATCTGTGTCTCTTGACATGTGAGATTAATCCATTAGCATTAAATGCTGTTACTCACAAGAAATTACTTACATTAGCCATATTTTCTTTAGATTTGTGTATATTGTATATTATTTTTATTTCTCTTTTTGTCTTTTTAATTGTTCTTACACTCTCCTCCATTTCTCTCTCTTGTTTTATTCCTTTTCTCCTGACAAACTCCCTTTAGTATTTCTTGAAGGGCAAGTCTCTTGTTGGCATACTCTCTTAGTTTCTGTTTATCTTTGAATATTTTTAACTCTCTGTCATTTTTGAATGCCACCTTTGCTGGATAGAGTATTTGTGGGTGGATATTTTTTTTTCCTTTTAGGACAGTATGTCATACCATTGCCTTGTTACCTCCATGGTTTAAGATGAAAAATCAGTACTTAATCTTATTGAGTTTCCCTTGTGTGTGATGGTTCTCTTTTCTCTTGCTGCCTTTAGTATTTTCTCTTTATCTTGAGTACTGGATAATTTGAGAAGGATATGTCTTGGAGTAGGCCTGTTGCAATTTATACTCTTCAGTGTGTGCATTGTTTCCTGGACATGTTAAATCCATCTTCCTCAATGGGTTTGGTAAGCTTTCAGCCATTATTTCCTCCAACACCTCTTCTATCCCCTTTCCCCTCTCGTCTCCTTCTGGAATGCCTATTTTACATATATTTGCATTCTTTGTGTTGTAATTCAAATGCCTAAGTCCCTCCTGGATCTTTTCTATTGTTTTATCTATCAATTCTACTATATGTTTGATTTTAGGTCTACTGTCTTCTTCATCACTAATTCTTTCCTCTGCCTCTTCACATCTGCTATTTGCTGAGAGAGTATTTGGGTTTTTGTCATTCTTCACCATCATATCTGTTATCTTTTTTGTCATTCTTCACCATCATATCTGTTATCTTTTGAGTATGTTTACAATTTCTTCTGTATGCTTTCCTAGTGTTTTCTTAATATTCTTATTCTCTCCCTTCACTTCATTAATTTGGGCCATGATATTTGTTTGGAAAGCTTTGATTAGTTATTCAATGTTCTTTTCCTCTTTCTGATTTTTAGTTTGTTCATTAGACTCGGCCATGTCTTCCTGATTATTGATATGGTTTTATAATTTTGTTGCTGTCTATTCATCATTTTATCTTGATGGCTTTGTTCAGTTGATCTGATTCTCACTCTAGTTTTGGGTTTTATTTAGTAACTGTGCATGTGTGTTAAGTCTTCTCTTTGACACTTTGTTATTTTTATTCCATTTTCTTGGTGTCTAAGTTCACTCAAAGGAAAAAGATTATGACCACAGAAAGCAAAAGAGGTAAGAAAAGAAAAATTATAATAGTAGCGTTTATAGCAAATGTTAGCAGAAGTACCATATAAGTCCTAGGAGAATGAATATGAAACTCATGTAAGCCATGTAGAATTATAGGAATAAAAATGTGGAGTACCTACAATGAGATTGGAAACTGCATATGAAGAAGAATGTAGTATGAATTAAAAGGTGTGTTCAAGAAAGAGAGAAAGAGAAAGGACAATAACATAAAGAGTTTATAAAAGCAGAAAACAGAAGTGTTAAAAATAAAAAAGCCAGGACAATTGGGGGTTAAACAAAGAGATGTGGAATATAATGGCAACAATATTTTGTCAAAGATAGAAAGATGTAGGAATGAAGAGATAGTGTTGGTAGCCAAAATCAGTACACACAGAAAAGAGGAAATTGATTATGAGGAAGCACAGCAAGCAAGAAACAAGCCAGCAGCATCTAATAGAAAAAAAAAATGATGGTGGGGGGGTAAAGAGGAGGGAAAAACAAGAAAATAAACAAACAAAAATCAGACAAGCCTTCAAGCAAGAAGTCAACCAAACGTTAAGAAAAAAGAGACTTCCCTCCTATGCCCCTGTGGAGTGTTTCAGGTTGCTGGTTTTTATTACTCTGCAGCTTTCTCACTGCAGATTTTGAAGTGGGTTTTAGTGAGTAAACTAAGTTAAATTATGTAATGAAAGTAATTTATTGTTTTTAGGAATAATAAGAGATGCAAGGGAAGGTAATACAAGGATAATGTCTATGTTTTTCCTGTCCTAAAGTATCAGCTTGATGTTTAATATCCCAGTGGGTCACTACTCTAAGGGGAACCAGAAAATTAACCAAAGATCTTGCACCTTCATGACTGAAGCTCCTCCACTGAGCCAAACTCTCCTTCCATGTCAACCTGCTCCTCAAAAAGAGTCCTCTTCTCAGTGCATGGTCGACTCTTTGCAATTGAATAAACTGATTAAGAATTGAATAAACTTACTAACTACCCTCTCTCCCAGGGCAGTAGGAAGCCAAGGTGAGAGCTCCTGTCTGATATTCAAAAGGAACCCTGGTGAACCAACTCACCATAGAAAATAATGACTAAGACTCTGAGACATAACATCCACACCTTCCCAGGTACCCTAAAAATGCTCTTTGAAGCCAAACAAGCACTCCTTACTGCCTCCCCTCTTAGGTGTATTGCAGAGGTCTAGTTAATTGCCTGACTCCACCTTCTCCCAGGCCAATTTTACCTATCCCATGGTGTTTAGGTAAATCAGGCTGCCTCAGCAGATTCACATCTCACCCCTTCCTCATTTCTCCTCAAGGCAGCTGGTATACTCCTCAAAACTCAAAAACAGTGTGTCCAGATAAGTTAACTTGCTCTCATCAGTCCCCTCTGCACCCTTCACCAGAACCCTCCCACTCAAATTTTGTCTGAGAGTGGCAGTGTTGGGGGAATGCCAGGGTTCAGGGTTCAGGAAGTACCAGGTTCAGGGAACATGAGTTCAGGGAATGCTGGGTTCAGGGAATGCCCATGTGACCAATAAGATTTGGGGAATGCTGCAGCTACCTACCTCTATTCTTGTTATATATTACTGAATTCAGACTGCAAAGACTTGGTTTAGGTTTTTCCCATCTTTTTTCATGAGAAAAATATATCTGTCATTTTCATTTCTCATAATATTTTCATCACATTTTGCTATCAAGTTTAGCCAGGTGGTAGAAAAATGAGCCAGGAAGTAGGTTCTCTCTCCCTATTGTCTGGAAGAGTTTGTTTTAAAATTTGTATTATTTTTTCTTAAATATTTGGTAGATTACACAAATGAATTTACATGGTTATGAGGTTTCCTTTTTAAATAAGGGTTAAATTTAATAGATACAGGAAATTAATATTTTCTCTTTTTCTCATGTAAGTTTTGGTTAGTTGTGTTTTTCTGAATATTTGTTTGTCTCATCTACATTTTCAAATCATAATATCCTCTTATCTTTCTAATATTGGTGGAACTTCATTTTACTTATGCTTTTTATTTCATCTATTTCTACTCTTTATTTTTTTACTTCCTTCTTATTTTCTTTAATAGAATTTGCTTTTCTTTTCTCTAACTTCTTCAGATGGACACTAAGATTATTGATTTCAGACTTTCTTATTCTCTAATTCATTTAAGGTTATAAATTTCCCTCCAAGTCTGGCTTTAGCTGACTTCCACTTTTTTTATTTTATTTTTTTACTATTTTATCATTTAGTTCAAAATACTTTTTCATTTTAATGTTGATTTCTTCTTTGACCCATGATCATTATTAACTGAAGTCCATCCTTAATTTGTCTTTCTTAGTTTTTATGTAAAGTCCTCTTTCAGTCCCAAGACCCCTCCAGGAATGCAGAGTCCATTTGCCTGGGGGCTTTCTCAGACTTTCCTTGCTTCTGAGGACATGGACAGTTTTAAGGAGGTCTGATGATAAAAGAAAAACTTTTCATACAACATAGAATTTCATTGCTTTATTGGGTGATTTATGAATTGAGCAGTAGCCCAGTGAAACTGTAGAATAGTTTCCTCCAAAGGGTTGGAAAGGGGTGACTAACAAGATCCTAATGGAAATCTGTGAGAAGATGGATGTTCTGATATGGTATTTCCCTTTTACTTAGATGAGGTTCAGATCATTGCATTGGAATGAAGAGGTTCACTGGCGATAACTGATCAGCTTTAAAACTGGTTTTCTAGGCAAGCTGCCCATTATAGGAAGCAGAAACTATCTTAGGTGCTTGGTTTCACTAACATGGGGCTTGGCATGGAGTTCTGCAAGTTGCCTCTTCACTGGAACATCCTGATTATTTCTGGTGTTTGAGTTTATAAAAGAGACTATGGAGGTCAAGTGTCCACATCACATCCTGCCCAGGTGTAGGTTGTGGCTGTGATTCATCTGATTTGAAGCTGACCCTGTACCTGGCTTATCTGGAGCCTGCTATGGATGGCCCAATGGAACTGGCAGAGAGCATGTGGTCTTTCTTCTCCTTTTTCTTTCTTAAGGTGTCTACTTGGATTTTGGCAGAAAGATTGGCTATTGTGAGGCTCATACAATGGTTATTGCCTTAAGAAAGAATTCTGTGGAAGATGGCCATGGTATTGGCACTGGATGTCTCGATTACTCTGAGACCATTTGATGTTTTAGCTCAGGGTCAGTGGAGGCTTCTATCCCTTGGCTTAGCGGAGTCCAATCCTCCTTTCAATGTGAAGGATTCTCTCTCCCCAGGTTAATTCAGGGGTGTTTGCAAAGAGTTAGCATAGATGGGGCCTGTATTGGGTGGTGATGTCACTCTGAGTCTAAAGTTGTTGAGAGGCCATTTCTGCCCAAGGCTTTGCTCTTTAACTGGAAATAAAAATGTCAGGCAAGTGGGGTGAAGTTGCAGTTCAAAGAATCTTAGCTCATAAACTTGGGGACAGAGTTATGGTTTGGGGATGGGTTAAGTCCATGTGTCAGCTTAGCCTGGTGATGGTGTCCAGTTGGTTGATCAATCCAGCACAGGCCTGACTGTTACTGTGAGAGTATTTCATGGGTTTAAATCATTAGGTGATTGCATCTACAGCTAACTGCATCTGCAATAAGCAAAGGAAATTGCCTTTAGCAATGAGGGATGTCTCATCCAATCAAGAGAAGACCTTAAAGTCAGAACCTATGACTTCAACAATCAGAAGAGAGGATTTCTCCTCTTTTCAGCCAGCTGCTCCTGGGGAATTGATCTAAACCTTCATCAGCATTCCCAACTCATGGGCTGCCTTGCAGAATTCAGACTTGCCCATCTCTTTGGTCATGTGAGTCAAGTTCTATAATGGGATCTCTGTTTATTTCATATGTTACCCATAAATGTAAAACTGTTTTAAAATTAAGTTTATTTTAAAAGTAAACAAAAAGATCTGACTGGTATTGACCAGTTCATTGTGTGTCTTAATGGGCCAGCACCAGAACTGGACATGCCCCCTCTAATTGGGACAGTCTACCTGCCACCTGACAGAAGAAGGAGACTGTGAGTGAGGGCCAGGGTCAGTGTGTTCCCAACATCCCACCAAGTGCTTACCCAAGTAAGAGCATCTGCATGAGAACTGGGATGCCGCTGTCATGGGGTGGGCCAGCTTCACAGACAAGGTGGATAACTTGAGCAAAGTACCCATCCCACCCTGCTTCTTCCAGGGTAGCACCCAGAGCTGGTGTCCATGTGGCCTTGGGTTGGGGACCCCTGAAAGGGCTGGGAAAGCAGAGTGCAGCCATTTTCAGAGCCTCATGATCATGGCAGAGAGGGATCCAGATACTGAAGTCCTTACCCTGTCTCATGTCCCCTGATAATGAGCTCACACCCACAGGGATGCAAGAAGAAAGATTTTTGTCTGGGGTACATAACTCAACCACCACCCAGCACCTCATGAGTGGCCTTGTATGGTAATAGTCTTTGCAGGTAAGTCAAGGTCAACAGGCCAACTGGAGGACCATGGCCTGTCATGCAAGGACTCAGACAGACGGATGGACAGGAAAAACCATGGAAGATGGGGCAGAGACTAGAGAGGTGTAGCCCAGGCCAGGGAAACCCCATAAGCCAGCAGAGGTGAGGGAAGACTACTTCCTTCAGGTCATGGAAGCATGGGCCCCCCACCCTGGCATCTTGATTCTGGCCATCTGGACTCCAGGTTGTGGGAGAATAAACATCTCTTGTTGTTTGAACGCACCCATCTAGAGTCTTTATCATAGCAGCCCTGGGGCCCTAGACAGTACCTCCTGGGTCTTGCATGGCTACCAAGGAGGTGAGGGGTGTAGGCCACCAACAGGGAGTCACTGATACACAGGCCTGACTCTACCTCCCATGTGGCAAGAGATTCATGGAAATAGGCTGGCCATAGGAACCTGATTTAGGTTAAGGATAAGATGGCCAAATGATGTTTAAATTTATGTGCTAGGTCTTCTCTCTCACCAACCAAATATGTAAGCTGCTTAAAAGAAGGATTGGATAACTTACAAAATATTAAATTTCCATCCTGGGGAGTCTTCCTACATTCTCAAATAGAAGGGCAAGAAACTCTTGAGTACATAGGCAGGGCATAATAAAAGAAAAGAGACCAATACACCAAGCCCTAGATATTAATGCATGTACTTATGAACCTTATTCTTGTAAAATTGAAACTTAGCTTAATAATAACTATTGCCTAAGAGTTACCTCCTGAAAACCTCTTTGTTGCTCAAATATGACCTTTCTCTAAGCCAAACTCAGGAAATAAACACACTACATTCCCTGCAGCATGGGACATGACTCCTAATGTTGAGCCTCCCTAACACCAAGGGATTAATACCAAGCACCAACCAGCAATGCATTTGGAAAAAGATCTTGATCAAAATGGAGAAACGTTAAATACAAAAGAGTTTTTGTGGCTTTGGGTTTTTTGTTGTTCATTTTTCTGAGTTTTTGTGGCTTTGAGTGGGTGTATTTCAGTGGGTGAGCATATGCTTTGCATGCACAAGAGTGCAGGTTCAATCCCTGGTATCTCCTTGAAAAATAGTTTTTTTTTTTTAGCTAAGAGGTTTCAAAGTGAGTCAAGAGGTCATTCCAGAGATCATGCTTATGCACATCTCAGGCAGATCTCACTAACTGCCACGTGGACAAAGCCTCAGCCAGGGGTGCTCATGAGGGCACTATAGATATCTAGACACTATAGGCAAGGTACACAACCCCATGAAGTCATCACCTTTTCAGTAGGCTTTACCTTGGAATATATGACAATCTATTTCCCCAATGTAACAGAGTTAGACTCATTTATAATTTACCTATGTATGATTCTCTATTCCTTTTATTTGAATCTATAATTACTGCTATAAATATATGTCCCAGAGACTTAAATCTTCACTTTGTTCATGTATCATTGGAGTCCTGAATCTCAGGAATTGCAGCCTACATCTACACTCAAGTTCATTGGACATACCCTGCC
Source organism: Dasypus novemcinctus (assembly GCF_030445035.2). Lineage (NCBI taxonomy): Eukaryota > Metazoa > Chordata > Mammalia > Cingulata > Dasypodidae > Dasypus > Dasypus novemcinctus. The sequence goes on along the minus strand of NC_080691.1, from coordinate 54,147,462 downwards.
TAGGACAACTAACAAAAGAATAATTACAACTCCCATCCCCAAAACACAAAGCATATCTACAACTGCAAGCATGACAATTCCTTCCATGTGCCCCATAAGATCTAAACTCCCTCTCATTCTGAAGCAGAGTGGACATTACCATCCCCAAATCAAGATTGGGAAATTAACAGTGGACTAAAGTATACTTATTATTATTCTAGCAATGGAAGACATTTTATTATTGATATAAAGGCAGTGGTCAGCAGAGGTTCTGAGAGGAGAGAGAGGGAGGAATATGTTGTGTCCCTTTTGAACCCCAGGGATGGAATTTAGGGTATAATCCCACTTTGAGTGGAGTCCTTCTCAATCTGCTTTCAGAGATTAAGATATGCCTGCCTCCAACCCCTCTAATAGGCTCTGTTGAAATACTTAGAGCAAATCCATACTTGGTAAGGAAGGACTTTACTTGGAATGATTACTGAAGGGGACAAACAGGGACAATGGCAATGGGGGCTAGAACAGTGGATGGTTTATGCCAATTGGGGGATTGTGACAAAGAGAGAAGGTGCTGGCCTCAAGGCCTGCAGAGTTCTCAGTGGTAGGCAAAAAGGGGTGTGGAAAGAACCTTGTGTGGGGAGGTGGGATGGGTGGGGGCATGAGCACCTGAGAGACCAGAGAGCATTTTTGGCCCCAGTGCAGAGCTCTGACCCCTTGGCACCATCCTCTGTGCATGAGGGCCAGCTCAGCACTGCAAAGCGCCTCTTATCCTCTGCACCATGGCATCTGGATGTCTTTTCCTTATAAGGGCCTTGTCAAACCCTCAAACACACAGTCAAGAAACAAAGAGAGTAAGCTAGGAGCCACTGTGATGCCAGAATACCTTCCCTGAAATCAGTTCAGTTCCCAAACTGGCTGGGCTAATTTTAACTTTTGTTTTCTTTCTGATATTAAGGCTATTTTTCATACTTAATTGTTCATGGTGTGAAAAGACATAATATAGAGCTCCTATGGATAAGTGGTTTCACATGGAATCATGGTCCTTCTGGAGGTGACCCTTAGACAGATCTGAGATGTCACAAATTTACATAGTCTACAAAGCCTCAAGCAACCACAGTCCTCAAAACCCCAAGGACACTGGTACAACAGAACCTAACCATGAGATAAAGAACTCAGTAAACTAATCGGGAGGACAACTGGAGCACCCTGTGATGTTAGGCTATTGTATCAACTGAGCCAGGTAATTGTGCTCAGTTGTTTAGTCAAGCAAACATTGGGCTAACTGTAATACAAGGGCATTTATGGACTTTAGTTACCATTGACTTTACTGCAGTGGTAAACCATAGAGAGCTGGTTATAATTGCATCAATCAGGAAGATTGCCATCAGCAATGAGCAACGCTTAACACAATCATTTGAATCTCTTAGAAGGGAAAGTGACTCCAGCATTGAGAGAGAATTTCCCAGCTCCTCTTTGGACAGCCAGTATCTCCAGAACTCGTCAAGAACCTTCATTGGCCTTTCATTGGAGCTCCTGCTTACAGCCTGCCTGCAGAACCTGGACTTGTGCATCCCACAGCTGCATGAGACTCTGATAAATCTCTTACTATTGACATATATCCCTCGTTGATTCTGTTTCCCTAGAGAACCCTGACTAATACACACACACCCCAAGTATCCTCCAAACATGAACAACTTTCTAATCTCCTTTTCCTTTAAAAACCCTTGCTTGGAAATTCCAAGACAGGACACAATTTGGGCTGCCACATGAATTCCAATTCTAAGAACCCAAATAAATACTTTAGTTGCTGTGCAGCTCAGCTTGTTACTTCTTGGTTGACAATGGGAAAGCCAGTTGGAGTGTGAGTTCCACTACCACCTGCTAAATGGGTGGGGCTCAGTTGCCCTCAGGGCTGCTAAGCAGGATCTACTCCAGGGATAGTACCCCAGGCCCACCCACCCAGTCTCCCTCCATCCACCCACTCAGGGTTACAGAAGGACTGGTCACATATGCATGGGGGTGAAGTTAACCTGCCTCTTACCCTGAAAATTGGTTTTCCTTGTTGTTCTGGAACTATGCAGGACAGCTCAGTCACCCTTCTGGGTTAAAACCCTTAAGGCACTGACCCTCAGTGAAGCAAGCATCCTCATATCAAAGGCACATTCACTCCTGCTCCACCCTGGCCACCAAAGCCCTTCAGGCAAGGCACCTGGAAGCCCTATTTCCCTTTTGGATCCCGCCAAGAATTCCAATGGTCTGACAAACCAGATCCCACAGCTCAAGTCCAGGTAGGTGGGAGATAGGCATGGTAAAGGGAAAAGCTCAGCATGGAGAAGATTGAATCTGCCCTGCTGGTTGTGTTCTTGAGTTTTTGTGTGTTTTTGAGTTATGGAAAGTCCACCATCAGTCACCATTCCAAACACAAGTCAGCTTAGCTTGAGGCCCAGGTCCTGGCTGCTGGGTAGCCTCCTATGCACCTACTCCCAGGGACTCCTCCAAGCTAGTCATGGAGAATAAGGAGCTGATGCCCAGGAAGAATGCTTTGCCCAGTTTCCAGCCTGAAGGGATATACCTGGAGGACCTCTGGGGCCAACTCTGATCAGGATCCCTCACATCCCTGTGCATTTCCCCGAAGCCAGACTGGATGAAGCCATTTGGGAACTGAGGCACTTTCTGAATTTCTGAATGGAGGAGTTGGAAAAAAGATGATTGAAATAATAGCAGAAGGGTGGGAGTGTTGGTGGGTGTTGGTGGGGTAAAATGGTGAGGGTAATGATGGGGGTAATGGAGTGGATTTGGTAGAGGTATGGGGGGAGTTTCTGGGGGTTACAGTGGGAGAGATGGGGGTGATGGGTGCAATAGGGGAGTATCTGTATTTCTGTCTTCAGGAAATGAGTAAGCTGGGCCTTTGCTGGGGTTTAGGGTAAGCTTTGGGCAGCACCCCAGCAGGCTGTGAGGATGGAGGGCTGCCCCCTAAACAACAAACTTCCCCTGAGGTTAGGGCATGGTGACCAGCATGACCATGCCGATCAGGGCTCAGCACCATGGCCAGCACCCCTCCCACCTTCTCCATGGGACCTTGTCCATCTGTCTGGTGGATGTGAGCCAAGTGCCACCCCTAAAGGGCAGTTTCCCCAATTGGGCCTGGGTTGCAGTCACCTACATTGCCCATGCATCCAGGCTCTCAGCAGGTGGTGGGTCACCTTGGGGATTCTTCCAGAACCAGGGTATGGGTTTAAGTCCCTGAAGAATCCAGTGTCCATGACCAGGAGAGGCCATGGCTGGCTGGGTCCCAGAGAGAAGGCTGCAGGCTTCAGAGAGCCAAATGAGTCAGCTGGGGGCAGGCAAGGTGGGCCCTAAAAAGGGAACTGTAAAACATTGATTCACTTCAAAGAAGTTTCCATCATAACCCTCACCTGGAGGATGCACAGGCTCAGCAGAGGGGATGGGATGCGGAAAGAGGGGCCAACTCAGGGTCTGGGGTGAAGGGCCAGGTCTTTTGCTCCTTCATCCCACCTGGCTCAGAGAACAGAGGCATTTACTATTTGGCAAGGCCCAGGATTGGTCCCAAGTCCTCCCAGCCTGCAAGACCCCTAGCCCACCTGGCATCACCATCTTGGGGTCCCTGGGATCCAGGTCTCTTCTTTCTCTTTGCCCATTGGGGCAAGATGGTACCAGCACAGACAGTGGCCCTGGCACTGCTGACCTCAGGCCCAGGTGGGGCTGGCATAGGCCCCTCTACAGCCAAATAGATGGACATTCCAGGGGTATGGGTCTCCCTGCAGTTATCAAAAAAGCTGGTCAGAGCAGGGAATCCAGAAAATAACACTTTCACAACTTTAGACATTTTATTTTAACCTATACATACTTTTGCCTACTTATTGATCACCTGTGCATTTTAGATTTTAAACTTAGGTTCATCAAATAAAAATAAAATAATAGTAATAAAAGATCCACATTTTCACAAATGATAACATAGTAACCTTTAATCCTCAGTTCACTCAAAACTGCTCTGGACACTTTCCCTTCTGAAGGATAATAAACAGAGAGCTTACTGTGTAATATGTGGAAATGGAAATACAGACCCTGTCTCTTAGAGAAAACCATCCCTTTCCTGGACTTGCAGCTCTGAGAGAGGAGCCCCAGGCCAGGGATTCCTATATGGGGCTGAAACTGAATAGAGGTGATTAACTATGAAGTTTGTGATGAGCTTAGTTTTTATTATCATCGTTTTCAAAGATAATTTAATGGAGAACTCATAATATTAACTACCTTAGTTGGTATAACTTAAAGAAAGACTGGGTATATAAAAATGTTGCCTGGACCTGCGATTTTTCAAGGGGACCTGCTTACTGGGCAGGGAGTTTCCCTCAGGACATAATGAGCTCAACTCCACTGCATACTATCCACTTTTTTTTTAATTATCTTTTTTTGTCTTTATTTATTTTTTAATATTACATTAAAAAAATATGAGGTTCCCATATATCCCCCATCCCCATCACCCCATTCCTCCCCCCATAACAACAATCTCCTCCACTTTTTAAGCTCTATTGCCAATGTTCACATACATTATTTCACTGAAGGAATGGAAAAAATAAAAATTCAATTATCTTTAGTACCAGACCTGGTATCTTCTAGCTTAACTGAGTTGGTACATGGAGACCAAGTTCCTGGCAAGCACACATTGAGAACATTCCACTAATTAACTTTTTGTCAACCCTGAGGAGTGTTTGTTTCCTAAAAGCTCTCCCTAAATGAAAGAGTTCAAGGTATAGAATGATCTTACTGAAATGCAGGCTGCACAAGGAAAGAACAGGATTAGGATGCTTTGATTTGAGCAACACTGAGCATCACGGCCAACAAGAGTGTAAAGGTGTACTGGGTCAAAAATAAATTTATCAATAGGTTTACATTACTGAATTAAACTGCAGGGTTAACCTTGAATATACACTTAAGTGAAGCTGTTTCACTTGATGATAGGTTCACCCAAGTGAAAGCCATTCCAATTTACAGTGAACATGACTGTACACAGTTCTGTAGTAATTCACTATGAATGCTACATTTAGCTGCTGTCTGAAAACGGTGGAATGTACCATAAACCTGAGGTAACAGAGGAGAGAAATGTATCAGAATGTGTTTCTATAAATTTAGACAGCTATGTATTTATGGTGGGTATTTGACATATATCTTCCTGTATGTAGAATCATGTTGTCCCTATTCTCAAAACCATCCTTGATCTATGGCTGTATCTAGTTCTCTGATCAGCTCCTTCAACACATTTCTGGCCTGGAGGAACAGGATGCTAGATTTAGAGAAAGAGGCACCCCAAGGAGAGGACAGGGCACCCCAAGTATTCTTCTTCCAGTGCAGAGCCAGGGAAAATGACTACCATCCCCATCACCTTTACATAGAAAATATCTCCCACATGAAAATCACACCTTAGGTTAAGAGCTGAAACCATGGAAAGCTATTTAAATTCAGGTTTCTTCTCACTGTATAGAAATTTGGAGGGGAGGCATGGACTGCATCCACAGTATGAATCCCTTGTGTGTCTTCCTTTCTCTAGTGGTGGCTCCCATTTGTGAGTATCTCAGAGATTCAGACAAGAATGTAATGGGGATGGTGCATCTGACTCACTGTGGTTCTTCTTGTCCTCAGGTGTCCTGTCCCAGATGCAGCTGCAGGAGTGGGGACCTGCCCTGGGGAAGCCCTTGCAGATCCTGTCCCTCGTGTGCATGGTCTTTGGATTCTCTTTAACTATGAATTAAGCTGCATCCAACAGGCTCCAGGAAAGGGGTTTGTGTAAGTCAGTATAGCATAGAGCTTTGGAAACATGAATTATAATGAAACTGTTCAGTCCAGAGCTGGTATCTCCAGGGATACCTCCAAGAAAGTTTATTTAAAGCTGAACAACCTGAGATACAAGGACAAGGACATATATTACTATGTATGAAACAACTGAGGGGAAGTCAGAATGAGCCCAGAAACAAAACTCACCTGCAAGGTGCAGGTAAAGAATGGGCTGCAGGGTCTCTCAGGACCAGCAGGGGTTCCTGACCATCCAGTTACCTCAGGAGCCAAACATAAGAGCAGGTGTCATGGTTTATACAGAAAAGGTTCTTTTTTCTTTTGTTATTTTGCATGTGGTGTGTATTTTGAATTACATGAATTCAGAATTGTAGAAGATACAATAATCCAAGGAAAAAGGCATTCAGAGATTAAGCCTTGCTAACATTGCATGGGCTGGGTGTGTAGGTCAGAGGATGTTAGTTAGAAATTTTAGAAGGTGCATGAAACCAAGTTGACTAGAAATCAATTATTAAAGACAAGGAAGTTTGCAGATGAACTGGAAATACATGGATACAGTGCAAAACCATTTCCATGAGCCCTTCAGATGGTCTCATATCAATCAGTCAGTCAGGTACAGTTACACTAGCTCAGAGAGTGGCTCTCCATGAAATTTATAGAAGGAAAAGCATTTCTTCCTTCAGTAGATGCCTCTTTCAATGAACCACATTGAAGGAGTCTGAGTAGGCAGTTAGTCTGGGAGTCAGGGTTTGGAGAAAAGGGTAGCCTCCCTCCACTCCACCCTGACCACCAGGGGCCCCATGGAATCTCAATGGCCTGAGGCAGCCTGAGCAAGCATGCTAGATCTGTAGATCAACATTTTTCAAAATGTGGTCCTGGAACAGCAGCATCAACCAGGAAATTTCTAGGCATGCATATGTCATTCTCAACTTTTGTGCACCAAAGGATGTTATCAAGAAAGTGAAATGACAATCTACAGAATGAAAGAAAATATTTGGAAGCCATATACCTGATCAGATTTCAATATTTCATCTATACAAAGAAGCCCTACAACTCAAAAACAAAAGACAAGGTAAACATTTTTAAAAATGGACAAAGGATTAGAAAAGACATTTCTCAAAAAATATACAAATGACCAATAAGCTCATGAAAAGATATTCATCATTAGCCATTAGGGAAATGCAAATCAAAACCACAATGAGATGCCATTTTACATCCTCCAGAATGGCAAATACTTAAAAAATAAAAAAATAATAAGTGTAGGCAAGAATGTAGAGAAATAGGAACATTTATACATTTTTGTTGGGAATATAAAATGGTGCAGCCACTGTGGAAAACAGTTTAATGATTCCTCGGGAAGTCAAGATTAGAATTACCCTATGACCCAGAAACCCCACTTCTAGGAATATACACAAAATAATTGAAATCAGAGACTGAAATAGATATTTTCACATTAATATTCCTAGTGCCATTTCCCAATTGGCAAAAGGTGACAGTAACCTAAGAATCCATTAACAGATGCACGGATAAACAAACTCCATATGCATGCAATGGAATATTATTCAGTCTTAAAAAGGCATGAAGTTCTGATACTTGCAACAACAGGGATGAACTTGAAGACATCACGAGGTATGCTCTACACTTATATAAAATAATTATAAAAGCAAACTCAGACACTTAGAAACTAGGAATCAGTTTACCAGGTGCAGGAGTGGAGTTGGGAAATATGAAGTTAATGCTTATTTGGTACAGAATTTCTATTTGGTGTGATAGAAAAGTTTTGGCATTGGATCGTGGGATTGGTAGTACAGCAATGAGAATGTAGGTGACACCACTGACATGAAAGAGGTTAAAATGGGAAATTTTAGGTTTATATATGTTACCACAAAAAAAAACAAAAAAAAACATAGGAATGTACAACACAAAGAGTGAATGCTAATTAAACTATGAACTGTTATAGTTAACTATAATATTGTTTCAGCAACTCTTTTTTTTTAAGATTTATTTTTATTTATTTCTATCCCCTTGCCCCCCGCCCCTGTTGTCTGCTCTCTGTGTCCATTCACTCTGTTTTCTTCTGTGTCCTCTTGCATTCTTGTCAGTGGCACCAGGAATCTGCATCTCTTTTTGTTACATCATCTTGCTGCATCAACTCTCTATGAATGCGGCACCACTCCTGGGCAGGCTGTGCATTTTTCACATGTGGTGGCTCTCCTTGCAGGGCAAACTCTTTGCATGTGGGGTACCCCTATGCAGGGAAACTCCTTGTGTGAATCAATACTGCATAGGCCAGCTCACCACACAGGTCAGGAGGCCCTGGGTTTGAACGCTGGATGTCCTATATGGTAGATGGACACTATCAGTTGAGCCCAATTTGCTTCCTTCAGCAACTCTTAATAATAGAGAAAACTGCATAAAGGGGAAACTGAAGTTTTTGTGTGATTTTTTCTGTAAAACTACAACTACTCTAATTAAAAAACTAAGGGTATATGATTTAAATCTGTGCTGTTCAATTTAGTAACAACCAGCCACGTATGACTATTGAGCACCTGAAATGTAGGTATTCAAATTCAGAATTGCCACAAGTAAAGTGCATATCAAATTTTGAAGATATGACACAAAAATGTAAAAGATTTCAATACTTTTATATTTATCTGCCCAAGTAATATTTTGCATATATTGTTTAAAATATTTTTAAAATTAATTTCATTTTTTTACTTCCTTAATGTAGCTACTAGAAATTCTAAAATTATATATTTGTGGCTCACTTTACATTTTTATTACATAGAATTGATTAGTGTAAAGAAACGTAAAACAGAATTCATACAGAAGTATTGCTTTGTGATCTTATTCAAGACTCAACATCTCTATTGCCCCATAAAAAAAAGGAATAATCTTTATCATATTTTACTTGTCTCCTTCAATAAGAGGTGATGGGAATGAGAACATTTGATGGTACCAAGAGCATCTTGGAAGCCAAGAACAGGAGCACTGGGCTGCAGGTGAAGGTGTTGGGGAGTGGCATGGTGTGAAACACTGTTCTTCCCTGGCCATGCAGTCCCTCAGGGTTGTCCCTCACACCTGGGAGATGCTAGTGGACAAGAAGTAAGAATCAGGGAGAAGTACTTGGAGGGTCAGCCTGGCAGGTAGAGGTCTGTGGGCCTCCAAGGTGGAATGAGGACTGGGGCTATAATTTTTATTGAACCTAAAGTGCAAGGTTCCTGCCAGCTTGAGAATTTGAGTGAAGTCCCTCTGAGAAGAGGGATGGGAGAGTCCAGGGTTAGCAGTGAAACTAGGGCTCAAGGAAGAGGAGTGGGCAATGCAAGGGATGTAGTAGATCAGAGATCTCAGCCCAGATGCTTTCAGGGCCAGGCAGGAAACAAATTTCAATAATTTCTGGGTGTGAAGTAACAAGGTATGGTGGGACAGTGACAAACTTGAACACACTTGCCTGCCTAAAGCTGGTGACATGAATGTGACTCATCTGTCACTGGCTGTTGCCTTATGGAAATGTGTGTTCAGTAGTGGCAGATTTCCCATCTTCCAAGAGAGCATAAATGTGGGGGATTTTTTTTTGTGTGAAACATGAATCCTCAAATGTCTCAAAAATTTTAAATCCCATGTTGGCTAAATATTGTATATCTTTGACTAAGACCAGTTTGCAGAAAGCCAGTTTTGGTTTCTGGTCAAGGTATTTTAAACTATGTAGAAGATGATATGCCTCAGATTTCCCCCATTTTCTCCCCTTTACCAAACATCCCCAAGTACCTAAAATAAGCCATCTCTAATTATAGGCCAGCACACACGGTATCATCTCTCTGACCTAAATCAGCACAGAACTCTGCTGCCCACCTTGTATATGAGGCCTGAAAAGGCCTGGAATGAGGGAAGCCGTGGCCAAGGTCCCTTTCCAGCTCTACCTCTTTACCTACCTGCCCACCCCTTCCATTCCTAGGAAAATTGAGGACACCAAGACCCACCTTCCTGAGGGAAATTCAGCACCGAAATAAGAGAGAGAGCCTCTACTAAGTGACCAAAGTGGTGGAGACACTTCAGAATGCTGCCCTTCAGCAAATCCACAAAACAGAGGCAGCTGGACAGCTGCCTTCCTGGGCCCATGCCATTTAACGGTGCAGAACCTGTGGGTTATTTGTGGGTTTGAGGGGACCTGAACACAACACATAAGCCCCCCACAGCAGTTTAACTGCTTCCAGGTGCTGCCTTAATCTGGAATCACCCCATCTGGACTGGGATTGGAGTCCTGGGCATGGTCCTGTGATTCTCATCTTTCGAGTCCTCAGGAGAAGCTTTAGGTTTTATAACAGTGATGCCAAACACCATCCCACCCAACCAAATTCTATTAGAATGGGTCAGGGATAGGATCCACACATTGTTATTTTTAAAAAATCACCCAGGTGTTTCTTATGGGCATTCGGGGTTGACATTATGGTGTTGGGGGTTTTGCATGAGATTTATGTGATCAGGACAAGTTACTTTGTTTTCTGAGTTTAACTTCTCTGTCCATGAAGCTGAGTTGGAGTATGGTGTATGGATAAAGCAGTCATGTGGACAAGTGCTGGACCCTCACTTTCAAGACCAGATACCCCTCTCAGCAGCCCTGTTCTTAGACAGGACACTCAACTCTGTGGGCCCAGGTCCCTCAACTGAAACCCAGAAAGAGGGACTCCCACAACATTCTAGGACTCTGGGCTCTGTTTTCTCCCACAGCTGATTGCAATTCACAGCATATTTACTGGCTTGACCGCTCACCATCTACATGAATGCTTGTGAGTACAAGTGTGGTGAATGGAGGTGAGTACAGGTAGGGTTTCTCCAAGGTAATTCAACTGCCATTCTTGAATACTTCCTCAGAAAAAGCACTATGCAAAATGTTCTATTTTATATTATTTAATCTGATGATTCTAGAAGGATAGGACTGTTACGCCAGGTGTTTAGGTGAGGAAACTGAGGCTCAAAGACCACCCAGCCAGTGAGTACTGGGACTTCAGCTCCTACACTCTGATTTATTGGACTTACTCCACTCAGCTAACATGGAGTTGAAGAATGTCAACCACCACACCATGGAACCTAGAGTGCCTACAACTGAAAGCAGGAGGATTGCATCCAGTATCCATGTGGAATCTAAACCCCCTCTTGACATAGATGTGGAATGGACACAACCAAGCCAAGGTCCACAGGAAGAAGGAATACAGTAAGGATCAGAGTGGACTTAATGATATTCTATTCATGTACTATTGTGGTTAATCATCAAGAAAATGTGGCATTGATGTGGAAAAAGTGGTCATGGTGGCTGCTGGGTGCGGGGAAGGGGAGGAAGAGAAGAGATGTGGAGGCATTCTCAGGACTTGGAGTTGTCCTGGGTGGTGCCCCAGGGACAATTGCCGGATGTTGTATGTCCTCCCATGGCCCACTGGATGGAACGAGGGAAAGTGTGGGCTATGGTGTGGAACACAGGACATGGGGTGCAGCGATGCCCAGAGATGTACTCACCAGACGGAATGGATGTGACATGATGATGGGGGAGAGTGTTATTGGGGGTGGAGTGGTGGGGTGGGCACGGTGGGGGCGAATGGGGACCTCATATTTTTTTAATGTAATATCTTTTTAAAAAAAAATGAATAAATTGAGTAGAATTTGGAAGAAAAAAAAAGAGTTAGACACTTTGTGGATCAAAGAAAGGGAGGTGGAATATAGGAGAGACAGTAGATGATGGAGGATATCAAGATGTAGGGGAAAGGGGATAGTGTAGGTAGCCAAAATCAATTCACACAGAAATGAGGCTACGGAGGATTAGGAAACCCAGCAAATGTGAGGTGTTCCCTGCAGCACCTATTGTATAATTAAGATAAAATAAAATAAGAAGAAAATGAGGGACGAGAGAGAGAAAAAAAAAAAGAGAGAGAAGAAAGGAAGAAAGAAAAAGGGGGTGGGTAAAGGGCGGGGAACAGGTAGGGAAAAGAAAAAAAAGATATACACCAACCACAACAGCAACAACAACCAAAAAAAAACCCTAAATAACTGAAAAAAAAAGACTTTGGGGGATACACTGGGAGAAGAGACTAGGGGATAATGCAATGTTAGCAATCAGGACATTAAAAAAAATAAAAAATAAAATAAAATAAAAATAAAAACAAAACAAAACAAAAAAGAAAAAACGCAAACATTGAGGGCTAGGACATTCAAGGACCTCAGATGGACCTCAGAGCATGATGGATTCAGGGATGTAAAGTTTGAGATATTGAAGACTCAAGAGGTTTGAGTCTCTGGGGTGTAGGCCACCAGGGTTTAGGGGACTCAGACCTGGCAACCTCAAGTCCAGTTAACAGGGAGCCTGGGAGCACCACAGTACAACACAGCCTTCAAGGATCCCCGCAGCTGGGTGCCAGCCCTATGGGTGAGGTCACATCTGCAAACTCTATCCTGTGTGTCTGAACCCCACAATTCACTCACTCACTGGGGTCTATTCTGTGGATGTATCACCAATTCAACTGCAGGACCCCTCCCACCCTGTAAGCCCCCAGAACGGCCACCTGGGGGCGCCTCTACACTGCAGCCAATTTAATGATGCAGATCAATAGCCAGGCCTGGGGGTTGGGCTCCAGCCAGAAACGCCGATAACAGAGTCCAAAACCGAAATTCCCACGCTTCGCAAAATATTCCCCTAATTGGCTTCCAGATGTCTCCCACCCTGCCAGACCCTGGTGGCGTCTCTTTATTGCTATCAATTTAAGTCCACTGCAGATCAGCAGCCGGGCTTGAGGGGGGCGGGGCTCTAGGTGGAAGCGCTATTATTTGTGTCTGCAATAAAAAATTCCCCCGCTTCGCAATAAAACTCCCATTTGTCCCCCCAAATCAGTCTGCAAAGGCCTCCTGTCCTGTTAACCCCCCAATAGGCTGCTCAGGCCTTATGAATTCCCCAGTACCGCAGAGCCTCCAGAAAATGCTGCCGCAGCACTGGTGCCATGGCTCTGCCCACCCCAAGAGGGAGTGTCCGTCGCACAGCCCCCACCTCCATGTAATAGAGTCTCAATTATATTTTATAGATGAATTTTCTCTGTTACCTTCCCACCAAATCAATGTCCAGACACCTGCCCTGCAAAAATCCTGAAACAGCCTCTGTAGTAGAGTTTTCAGAGCTGCTTGAGTGAAGAAATTTTTAGTAATTGCGTTTTCCAACTATCACTTGATGATCAATTATCTACCACTGCAGTCTGGAGTGGAATCTCATGTATGAGAGAAATACTTTTCTTATTTAAAGCTCCTATTATCTTGAGGTTCAATTACTCACAGCTAGGTGGCTCACCATCCTGGTTAACCTGACTCTGAAGGTCTCAGCACAGAAAGCCCTGTATCTCAGAAAAGCCCTTGGTCTCAGACAAAATGGGAAAGGTTGTCACCCTATTTGGAAAACAACCCCATGTCTTATCCATTTAGTATGGTATCAACAGCAAATAACTTAATGTAATATCTTTTTAAAAAATGAATAAATTGAGTAGAATTTGGAAACAAATATATATACAAACCTTCCCCAATTGCCAGTCATGGGAAGGAGGTGGGGGATCATGTGAGGGGAAGGCTGTGCAGCAGCTGGAGTAGAGATCATACTGAAGCAAGCAGAGGCTGCAGGGATAGGGAGACCACACACATAACAGCCCACCCCTCCAACCCCCCCACCAACCAGTTGTTTGTGAGAACTGGACGAACTGGGAGATGGACAGCACTCTTTGAACAAGAAAGGCAATCAAATGTTTTCCTGCTCGCCTGAGCAGTAGCAGCTGTCATCAAGAGCCCAGGCCTTCATTGCAGCAGTACCTAGTGAGTCGACTTGGCTCTGGAGGGTGACTAGGGAATCAGCAACTCATTCTGTGTCCTCATTTAGTTTTTGGGAAAGTTTGTAATAAAAGTCAAAGGAAGAATGCAATCCTCCCAGTCCAGTTCCTACTCCTGTGATTATACCTGCTCCTATAAGGCAGGGCTGAGCAGAGTTCATCTGGCCCACTCTTGATGCAGATTTAGGGCTTGTTCTACCTCATTTTTCATGTATACTGATACTTCTGGTATTAAGGACACGATGAGGCAAATCCCTGTTCAATTTGCCTCTAAGCATTTATATGCAGTGCTTCTGCATAGGAAGAACAATCCTGGGAGGCTACACCAGGTCAGGTTGTTTTCTAGGGTTTTATTGGCAGTACATAGGTTTGCAGGGATGGTCCCAGACAATTCTGATGTTAGATCAGAGTTTTTACCCAGATAGCAGGTTATGTTGTTTTTATTGCTTTCTGAGAGAACTAGCCAGGTGTTGAGGGCCATGGAGCCAATAGGGGCAATTTCATTTTTAATTTTAGTTCAGGTTAAGTTAGAGGTTCACCCCAGAGGAGATGGGGTGCCTATAAACATTTTTCTTAAGAGGGGCAGGCACAACCAACAGATGTTGGCATCTGGGCAATCATTAAGGTGGAGGGTATAAGTGGTATTAACTAGCTGCTCCACCTGCTGAATGCGAGCTATGAGCTGAGTAAATTGGTGGAGTCCTGTGAGGTTTCCCTGCTGATATTTGGGGCCTTCAGCTAGTTGGACAAGTTTGGCATGGACCAGTTCTAAGACATTTTCCTGGGCTTGGCCCTGCACCACTTTCCCATTAGACATGCCTACTCATGGGAGATAAGTCCAGCATACAGTCTCCTTTGGGCTACCCCAGGTTTCGCAGTTATCCCATTGTTTTATTGTGTCTATCCAGAACTTTTACCCTTTTTCTGAACATAGGCTAACAGTTCGGATGTTATAACATTTTGCTGGCACCTAGTTGTAATAGTTAAAGATGGGGACAGGAAACCATTGTCCCTGGAGCTGCTTTAGTCTCTGTGTAGTGGTGGATATGATGGCATTGTAGCACCCAGTACAGTGGGGGTAGGGGTTGGCAGTGGCCCCAAGCCAAGTGAAGAAATACAACTTAAGGTAGCAAAGCATCCTACAAGACACAAGTACATTATTAAGATTAGTATCTCTTCAACTACACTCCAGTCTCTGGGAGCTGTAGCTTCTAGTCCAGTTCTAAACAGTAAGCCAAGCTGTTCAAAGAGCAACAGGAACCACAGGAAATAGGAGTCCATCTAGTCAGGTGGGGACAATTCTCAGTGGCTCTGAGCAGTTTGGATTTTTAAGGGACAGTCAGGTACAGGGTGAGTTATCCAGTCATCTTGTTTTTCATTAGAGTGTGTCCTTTTAACTCTGGTGTGAATCCAAGGGGCAATACCTGAAACTTTGAGAGCTGTGGGGGTTACAAGGATAACAGTATGTGGGCCTGTCCACGTGGGCTGGAGGGGTTCCTTCTTCCAGTCTTTTCTCCAAACTAGGTCTCCAGGTAAGTGTGGGTATACTGGGTGGCCTAATGGGATGGAATCCTGAAACAGGACCATTTGGGGTATTTGGGCTAGGGTTTTTCCCAACTGCTGGAGGGTGAAACATTCACCAGTTTCTCCTAGGAATCTGAGATTTCTCTTGAAGATTTGAGTAATTGGGGATGGTTGTCTAAACAGAATTTCAAAAGGTGAATAGCCTGTGGATCCAGGGGTGCATCTGATTCTAAGGAGGGCTATTGGGAGCAGATCTACCCATGGGAATTCAGTTTCTTGACAGAGCTTGGCTAGGGTGGTTTTGAGGGTTCAAATCATGTGTTTCACTCTCCCTGGGATATATATATTCCTAACATTTTCACTATCTCTTAAATGATGGCTGCTATGAAAGCCAGTCCATTGTCACTGCCTATGGATAAGGGTATCCCATGCTGGGAACTATTTCTCAGAGCAAAAATTTAGTTACTACTCTTGCTTTTTCAGTGCAGATGGGAAAGTATTTGACCCAGCCTGAGAAGGTGCACATTATTACTAGTAAATATCTATACCCTTGACTTGGCTTTATCTCTGTAAAGTCCATTGTTAAGTCTTTAAAAGGGGCAGTTCCTGTGTGTTGGATGCTGGCTGGGGCCTGGGAACCTGCGGAGGGGTTGTTTTTAGTGCAGGTTTGGCATCAGCTGCTAAAAGTGGTGCAGAGCAAAGCCATTCAGGCAATGTAGTAATATTTTCTGAGCACAGCTCCTAAAGCAGTTTCTCCCAGGTGGGTGAGCTGGGCTGAACAAGGGTGTAGGCATCCCCCTTTGGGATAAAGTCAGCCATCTGGGAGTAGCCAATTTCCCTCTGGGGTCTGGTGCCCTCCTTTCTTTGCCCACCCCTGTTCCTCCCTGGTATAGTTTAGTTTTTCAATGTGTTACCCTAGAAGGGACAGGTGAAGCACCAGTGATGGGGCCTGAAGTTTGAGGGGTTTTGTTTTTTGGCTGCCTGTCAACCACTTCATTAGCTAGCATATTTCCTTTAGCAGCTGCATCCATTCCCTTCTGATGTCCGCGACAGTGAATGATGGCAACCCTGCTTGGCTTCCAGACTGCCTCCAGTATTTGAAGGATTTCATCTTTATTGTTTATTTCTTTTTGCCCTGCAGTTGAGAGTCTCCCCTCCTTATAAATTGCTCCATGGATATGTACAGTAGTGAATGGATACTTAGAATGAGTGTAAATGTTTACTATTTGCCCAGCAGCCAGTTGTAGGCTCAAATTAGTGCCCAGAGTTCTGCTGACTGTGCAGACCACCCTTTAGGTAGGGGAGATGCTTCCACTACTTGTTCAGCTGTGGTGACTGTGTATCCACCAAGTCTCTCTCTATCTCTGATTTAATGACTGCCACTTGTGAATAGGATTTGAACAGGGCAAGGAACTGGGCTGTCCTGGAGGTCAGGGCAGCTGGCATACACTTCTTCTGTTATTTTTGCACAATCATGTTCAGGAGTTCCTCTTTTGGTCAGCAGAAAAGTGCCAGGATTCAGGGTGCACATGGTTTCCACTATTATCCTGGAGTTTTCACAAAGCAGGCCTTGGTAATGAGTAAGCCTGGGGTTGGATAGCCAACAGTGACCATGTGAGTTCATTAAAGTGGCGATGACATGTAGTACCATGACATGAATGGCTTGCCAAAGAGTGAGCTTGTCAGCTTCTTTGACAAGGGCTACCATTGCTGCTAAACCCTCAGGCAGGGAGGCCACCTGGCAGCTACCAGATGTAACTGTTTTGATAGATATGCAATAGGTCTCTGCCAAGGGCCAACTGTTTGATTGAGAACTCCTAAGACCACCTTGTTTTTCTCACACACAAACAGGTTAAAGTCCTGAGATACAACCGGAGGTCCTAGGGCAGGGGCCTGGCTAAGCTGTTTTTTTAATTTCCTCAAAGATTTTCTGTTGGGTTATACTACAGATGAGGGGTTCTTTTATAGGCCTATGGTGACTTTGTAAAGGGGTTTAGCCATAGCTGCAAAACTGGGGATCCAGATGCGACAGAATCTTGACACCCCCAGAAGTTCATGGAGATTTCTTTTAGTGGTAGGTGTTGAGATAGTGCAAATTACCTTCTTTCATTCTGGTCTGAGTCTTCAGTGCCCTTTTGAGATGATGAGCCCTAGATACCTAACTTACTGCTTGCAAATCTGAGGCTTTTTCCAAGACACTTTATACCAGTTTGCATTAGACGTTGTAGAAGGGTCCGAGTTTCCTCCCAGCAATTTTCTTCTGTCTCTCTAGCTAGCAGGAGGTCATATATGTACTGATGGAGAGTACATTTTAAGTTTTCCTATGGGTAGGAGGTTAGGTTTGCCTCTGAAAAGAGTGGGGGAGTTCTTGAAGCCCTGGGGGAGCTGAGACCAAGTTATTTGAGTCTTTTGTTGAGTCCTGGGATTCTCTCATTCAAAAGCAAATAGAGACTGGGTCTGGGGAGCCACCAACAGGCAGAAAAAAGTGTTCTTTACGTCCAGACAAGTGAACCAGGCAGCCTCAGATGGTAATTGCCCCATCAGGGTAATTGCCCCTGGGTTAGGAATGACCGAGTTCAGGGTGATGGTAACATTGTTGATGGCCCGCAGGTTTTGGACAGGTTGATATCCCATTCTGTCAGGCTTCTTTACTGGCAGCAGCAGAGTGTTCCAGGGTGATTGGCATTTGATTAAGATCCCTTCTTCTCTTAGGTGGTTTATGTGTTTGACCATGCCCAATTATGCCTCATGGGGGATCAGGTATTGCCTTTGTCAGACTGGGGTGGCCTCAAGTTTTAGTTCTATGATAAGATGGGCATAGTCTGGGCCTCTTCTGGTGAATTTCTTTCAGCCCAGACCTCAGGGTACAGTTTTAATAGCCTCTCCAGATTTTGACTTGAAGTTTCCTCTTCATGCAGTCTCCATTCCTCATTCTGGGGAATGGTGACAAGGAGGGTGAGGCTGGTCCCAAGATTTAAACTCATTGACCCCTCAGGTCTAAAGGTGATCTGGGTTCCTAGTTTAGTTAGAAGGTCCCTGCCCAGCTGGGGAACTGGGCATTCAGGTAGATACAGAAATTCATGGGTTACTTCATAGCCACCCAACTGGCAGGTTCTGGACTGACAGGCCACTGGCTGGACTGACTTCCAGTTGCCCCTACAATGTTGGCCATCTTTCCACTAAAGGGGGCAACAGGTGTGGTTACTACTGAATATTCAGCTCCAGTATCTACCATGAAAGTCTTTGGTTGGCCCCGATGTTTACATTGACCATGGGCATGTGGGGGTTGAGTTCTAGTGAGACAAGTCACCCCTCTTTGGAGTCAAGTCCCACTAGCCCAATGTGGTAATCTTAGGGTTTGAGCCAGAATTGTCCTCTGGGAGCATTTCTCTTGTTAGTCCAGCCTTTTTGTGGACATTCATTCTTCCAGTGTCCAGTTTCTTTACAGGCACATTGATCTCTCACCACTGGTGCTCTCTGTAGGTATCCCCCTTCAGCAGTTTCATCCCAATTGATGAATACTTTGCTTGAGACTTCAAGAAGGTGGGAGGTGATCGATCCTGTGAAACCTATCTAACTTCTGAAGTTTCTGTCTGGTCTGGTGCAACCTGGGCAATGAAAGTTACGCTGACCATCCTCTGGCTTTCTGGGGCCTCTGTGTCAAAGGGAGTGTAGATCATCAAGGTCTCACCAAGAGAAATCTCATAGAAATCTCCCAGAAGTTTTTCAGGATTTTGAGTAGTGGAGGCCAATTTGGACATGTTTGTGGGCCATCTCACTTCTTTCCATACCCCTCTAAGGAAGGCTTCTTGATACTGCTCAAGAGTAGCCTGTGCCTGATCTGTGTTAAAGTCCCAAGCCAGTTGAGCTTCTGGTGCCACCTCTTGGGCACATCCCTCTGGCTCTAAGACACCTGTGGGGGCCTGTTTTCACAACCACTTTCTGGCTTCCATGAGGATCCAGCATCTCTCTTCCTTATTGTACAGGGTTAGGAGGAGTTGGCAGCAGTCATCCCAAGTGGGGCAGTGGTTTTGGAAAATGGACACCATGAGGTTGATAATTGCCTGAGGCCTTTCTGAATATGAAGGGGTGTGGTGCTTCCAGTTTAAGAGATCTGTAGTTATAAAAGTCTGATAAAACAGTATTGGCCTCCTGGTTTGGACTGTCCCTTCTACACCCATCTGGACAGAACTCTGTGTATCACAGAGGGGCATCTGAAGCACAGGCTGTGCTGACCAAAGTATTCTCACCAAAGGGGTCTCAGGATTCTCCTTGAGGGGGGGACTAATGGGCCGAGGGAGGTTGAAGGTGGAGGAGTCTCTGGGAGATCTGCTTGTAGAGGCTCTGGGACAGAAAGATGTCCTGACATGGCTGAAACATATGGCAGGGATAGTGGGTCTTCATCCAGAAGTCCTTATAGAATAATAAGTTTTTGAGGTCTGGCCAGTTGAGCTACTAAGACCCTACTCTGTCTTTTCCTTCTGACACAGAATTGAATCCAAGGGAGCAGGGTTTAGGCAATTTCTAAGCAGGAATCGATGTAGGGAAACTGAACAGAGTGGCCCGGGGTCCCAGTGACTAACACCAAACTGCATGAAACTTGGTTACATCTAGGATTCCTTCTGAGGGCCAGTCAACACCAAAAGTGGGTCACTCCATCTTGCGCAAGGTCTGGAGAGTTCCAGGGGACATAAGGACACCATAATTCCCAGAAAAGCCTTTCTTGAAAATTTTTAACATACAATCTAAGACCGAGTTTGAATTGTGATGATGCCATCTCTGAACTGGTGTCACAGGACAAAGGAGGGGTGATTCTCATGGGGCCACTCAGATGCCTGTCAGTCTGTGCCTCTCATGAGAACTTAGGCTCACCTTAGATAAAGCACTCATGTAGAGTCTGTATTAGCCATTACGCTGTATGATGTAGCCAGAGAGTACAGGTTGGGGCCCACTTGGGCTCTGTAGCACAGGCTGTTGGGCCACAAACTGGATGAGCAGAAGCAAGCCTCTGCAGTCCCCATTCATTTACTCAATCACTCAGAGGTTACACAGGCCCACCCAAAGGACTACCCTATCCTGGAATCTTGAATCTCAAGATTTTGGAAGGTGATCAATCTGCCCTTCTGTCCAGAGATGAACCAGACTGGGACTCAGAACCCTGAGGTCTTACCTTTCTGGTATCTTCTTATGTTGTTCAATCCACCTCTTCACTGAGTTAGGCCAGGTCAGAGGATATGACCCACAGGGACACAAACTGGAGACACAAATGGCATGCTCAGTTGGATTTCCTGGTTAGGGAACCAAATGTTGCAGCAAAACCAGGAGTTCTGAGAGGCAGAAAAACCCACACAGCACTTGGAGAGTCAGAGGAACAGACTTACTATGTGTGGGCCCAGAGAAGAGTCAGTCTCCAAATTCTGAGCCCCGTCTTGTCTTACAGTTTTTACAGGCTTATATAGGGTCTTATGTAGAATTAGCATGGCTCTCACTTATTGGCTAATGCATTGCTGGGCTTGCAGGTTAATTTTCTACTGTGATATGCAAGTGAGGTTACAGAAGTGGAAAGCAAGAATGGTCAATTAGACAGTTCCTTGCAAGGTCATGTTCTTGCAAGGGAGTTACAGAAACAGAAGTCAGGTGTGGTCGATTAGATTGTCTCTTGCAAGGTCATGCTCTCATGGGTGAATTTACAGAAGTGGGAGGCAGGAGTGGTTCATTAGATAGTCTCCTTCAAGGTCATGCTGTCCTATTTCTCAACAATCCAATAGCAAACAGGTCAGGTCATCCCAATCCCTCTCTGCACTGCTCCCTCTGCATGGTGAGAAGTGGATGAAGAATGTTTTCTATGTCTGGGAAAAGGGTTTTGGCAATTCCTGATGTTGAACTTATGATCCACCTTTTATAGTGCTGCCCCAGTCACCTTAATGTATTGAGAATTTACCCTAGGAATAGAGATATCACCAAACACTCTGGGAACAGGTCACATGGAATGATGGCCACAGTTGTTGAGATTGTGGTTGAGCCCTTTGTCAGAGCCACAGTGAAGGGAAATATAATTTCAAGTATAACTTTGATTAAGGAAACTGGCAAATTTATCCCAAGAATAAGAAATTACAGATCTATTTCTTTCCTGAATTAGATGCAGAAATACTAAAGAATTTAGGTAAACCATGTACGCTTATCTGTAAGAGATATAATATATCAAAACAAATTTTTGTTTTCCTTCATGTACATTTAAAGGGATTTCTCCTTTAAAAAATACCCATACATAATATTTAACTAAGCTATTAAATTCTACCTACAATGAGTGGATGTTACATTTAATGGTTAGTCATGAAAGCATCTATTGGAGACTATAAATTAAACAAACAGAGCTTCAGATGCAGGTTCTACTTTACATTTTCAATGTGTTTAGAGCAAGTAAATACATGAATTAATATAAGGAAAATAAATCCTTTATTATTCCTGCAGGTGAGCAATCCAGAAATCCAAGACTAATTTTAGGTCAATATCTTTTAGAATATTATGCAGAATTCTTTAAAGAGGACATGTCAATAATATCTATAGTTTGTATTTTTTAAAATGTGCATCTCATTTCCATCTTGAAAATAAACTTTTTAACATTGGATAACTGAACTTATGTGCATGGATACTAATTATGCTAATTCAAACAGTAGAATAATGAAAATTATCAAAATGAAGATGATGTTTGCCTTTAGTTATTATATTTATTAATAAGCCCTGATGGTAAAATGAGGGCTGTTAACATATATGTGATAATAAAATAATATAAAACCTACAATTAAACTACATTTTACATTTATATTATGTATGCAAGGTTTTGTACATATTCTGTTGAGAAATACATTTTATAATTTATTTGTTATTTGAAGATGAAATAGACAGGCATACTCATACAAGAGCATAATTTTTGAACACTAACTCATACCTAAACACAAGTGATTTCAAATGGATCCAATAAAACATTCATTGTTTCTTTGAGTCTGTATTATGTGTATGTATGAGTGTGATTGAGACATTTTAAAACATAAATGTATCTGACTACATAGAATCTAAATTTTTGACTTGTTAAAAGCCATAGGAGGGCATACCATGTCTGGTAACTGTCCCTGCAGCACCACCCAGGACAACTCCAACCCCTGAAAATGCCCCCACATCACATCTCTTACTCCTACTCCCTACCCCCAGCAGCCACCATGGCCACTTTCTCCACACCAATGCCACATTTTCTTCGATTACTAATCACGATAGTTCATGAATATCCTGTGGACCTTAGAATGGTTGTGCCCACTCCACATCTATATCGAGAGGGAGCTTAGATTCCACATGGATGCTGGATGCAATTCTCCTGCTTTCAGTTGTAGGTACTCTTGGCTTCCTGGTGTGATAGGTGGTCTGTGGGAGAGTGTGGGCTATGGTGTGGACTCTTGACCATGAGGTGCAGCAGTGCTCAGAGATGTATTCACCACATGCAATGAATGTCTCATGATGATGGAGGAGGTTGTTATGGGTGGAGGAGTGGGGTGAGGGGGGTGGGGGATATATGGGGATCTCATATTTTTTAATGCAACATTAAAATAATAAAGGCAAAAAAGATAACAAAATGCAAAGTAATGGAAAATCATAGACATTTTAATGATAAAATTGCAATGCTTAAGGAAACTAGAGGTATGTTAAAGAAAATGGACAAAATACTTACATTTGTTGGAAAAAGAGCTGTGCAGTTGAAAATGTCACTATGCAATTTAAAGCATAGTAGAGCTGCACGAACTTGGTGGACCAGGGCCATGTTGGCCTTGAGGCTCCAAGTAGTACCCTCCTCCCTCTTCTGTGCAGTGCTTTCTCTGTCTGGGCCACCAGGGAGCACCAGACACAGTGCTGAGAGCATTGATGCAGCCCTAGACCAGGTCTCAAATTCCTGCCTTGATTGGAAAGGACCCCAGATAAATATCCAAACCTTCTACCAACTCATTTTTTTTTTAATTTTTTAAATTAACCTCAAGTATTGGTTCTTTTTTTTATTATTATTCATTTTTTTAAAATATTACATTCAAAAAATATGAGGTCCCATTCAACCCCACCGCCCCCATCCCCCAGTCCCCACAGCAACACTCTCTCCCATCATCATGACACATCCATTGCATTTGGTAAATACATCTCTGGGCATCGCTGCACCTCATGGTCAATGGTCCACATCATAGCCCATACTCTCCCACGTTCCATCCAGTGGGCCCTGTGGGGATCTACAATGTCCCGTAATTGTCCGTGAAGCAACACCCAGGACAACTCCAAGTCCCGAAAACGCCTCCACATCTCATCTCTTCCAACTCAGTTTTAATCCCTGAAAATGAACAACAATTAGGACAAAAGCCGAGAGCATTGAGGAAAGAAATGCAAGAATGGAATCAACAATTCTGGACAAAACAGAATTTGATTTTAGTAAGGAAAAGATGAATTCGTTCACTCAGGACTGAAAGCAAAGGCCTGGGAATGAGAGCTGGGTCAGGTCAGAAAGAAGCACTGAATGCAAAGGAAAGGGTTGTTTACTAGGAGTTTTAAATAAAAATTTCCAGATGCTTATGTGGTATAACAGAGGCTGGTACAAGCATAACTTTGCTGTCACCTTCTTTTTGGGAAAATTGACCCCAAAGAGAATTTGGAAAAAATTTGGACTGAAGCAGAAGAAAACCAGCAGCTAGGTGCCCTGCTTGATGCACTGCAGGGGCTGCTCCTCAACTTGTGGGAGGAGCCTAGAAGATTTGGCTGCTTGTAGAGCCTTCTTCTCAGCTGCTGCCACTATAGCTCATGCCATTTAGATTTGGGGAACTGGCAGAGTCTGAGGGGAAGAGGGGAATCTCAGTAATGGATATATTATCCTTTTGTAATGATTTTATTTAATGCCAAAATGTTTAACGTGACCCCTGGTGTAAACTGTGCTTCTGGATTCTTAAGTGGCAAAAGTAATTAACAAGATTTGTTTTCCTCTTTCTTGAATTCTAAATATTTGAGATTAAATTATCAGGGTCTATATTACTTCAGGTCTCAAACAAATGCACATAAATTGTAACTAAGTTTCTTTCGACCCTAAAAAAAATGAGGTTGCTTTAACATGTTTCTCAGTCATGGCCCTATTCAGGTAAAATGTTTTTCTTTGCTGTTAGTAAGATATTTACAGAATAGAGGTTATCCCTGTGATATGTTTTATGCAGCCTTCCACAGAAACGTTCCTGACTGATAAAATTCTAAATGATTTTCATGCTTCCATTTGTAAAACAAAATTGAGTATCTTTCCTCCCACACCCTCCCCCACAAATGATTAGTAGTAAAATTTCCTTAACACTTAATAAGCTCAGGCTCACTGCTGGTTAAGGAAATGCTGAAGATATTAACACACTTCATCCATTGAATAAGGTCAATTAAAGAACATGAGTAGGGAAGCATCTGTGGCTAAATCCACTGAGCTTCCATCTACCATATGGGAGGCCCTGGGATTGTGGCTCAGGGCCTCCTTGTGAAGGCGGGCTGGCCCACACCTGCAGAGAGCTGACGGCCTGCACCCAAGGAGAACTGACGGCCTGTGCCCGCAGAGAACTGCGCAGCAAGATGAAGCAACAAAGGGAGACAAGCAGACAAAGAAGAATATGTAGTGAATGGACACAGAGAGCAGACATAAAAACAACCCGCAAGGGGGGTGGGAAATAAATAAATAAGAACAAATCTTTTTTAAAAATGAGTAAATAGAACTTCCATTTGTGAAGTTCAGAATTATATGCTTTGCATATATTGTTGATGCAGATATATGTCAGCTTTCTCATATATATGTTAAAAAAGCTGATATGATACAATGATAGTAATTTGACAATATATATTTAAAATAAAAATTCATAATTTTGACTTCAATATTATGACTTGCAGAAGTCTATTACTTAAGTAATTGTGATTTTGTTTTTATGGCAGTGTTAGTTTTTTTGTCATGTTCATATTTTATTTACATTACATGGCAAGAATATGAAGTCAATAAACACTGAGAACAAATAAATAGGGTAAAGATAATGCAGGCCCCCCTTTTTTCAAGTAAGCCTGCTGCTTGTCTAAATCACATTCTCTGATTTAATGGCACATGCTGCTGTTTTTGTTTATTTTTCTTTTGTTAATTTTTTTTGTAATATATTTTTCTTAGAGAATTTGCAAACTTACAAAACAATCAGGTACCAGTGTGGAATTCCCATAGAAAATCCCTCCACCGACACACTACATTGTTGTGAAATATTTTTACAGTTTATGAGGCAATATAATCAGATTATTACCATTAACTGTTGTCTCTGGTAGTGTTTTTATGTTATAGGAGTATCTAAAATTTTGGCCAATGTTAGTTTTATAGGACAATTTCATAGAAAATACCTATACCATATCCCCATTTTCCCTAATGTTAACATATTATATAGCCATGAAACATTTGAACTAATTAAGAACTTAGTATATTTGTATTTACTAATCTGCAAATACAATTTAAACATTTTCACTAATATATGTTAAAATTATTGTTTTATTAATGGATCTGTATCTTTATAGGAAAAAAATTAAAAATAGTACATAGTTCCCATACAAACCACACAAACTCTTTTTCCATTAACATTTTGCATTATTGTGGTGAATTTCTTGTGGTTGGTGAAATATATTATTTTAATTGTACTATTAACTATGGTCCATGATTTACACTCTAAGAAATGAACAACAAAATTGTTATGAGTATTTCTTCTTTACTGTTATGAAAATGTGTTCTGTAGTATATCATTGTCTTCTTTCCTCTCATCATAATTTCATAAGTTGTATTAACATTATATCACAGTATTTAAGTTAAAGGATTTCAAGGAAAAGAGTGAGTGTCTTGAATTCTCTTCTGGTAAAATGTTTGGTAGTTTGGTTGTATGCAGAAGAGTTATATCATTCTAAGAATAAGTTTGACATTGTAATTATCTTATTTGAAGCTTAAGTATATTTTAAATTGATGCATAGTGGCTCAGAATAGACAAGGGATAAATTGTGATTGTTGTTTAGGTGTCAACTTGTCAAGGTTGTGGTGACATGTTGTTTAAAAACTGTCCTATATGTTGCTAATAAATAGCAGAGATATTCTGCTGATCCGCATCGAACCTTCAATTTAAGGTCATTTTCCAGTTGCATCACCAGTTGGTAGTTGATAGTGATCCCTCGGTGCCAGGGAGACTCATCCCCAGTGTCATGTCCCACGCTGGGGGGAAGGCATTGCATTTACATGCTGAGTTTGGCTTCGAGACTGGCCACATTTGAGTAACATGAAGGCTGTCAGGAGGAAATTCCCAGGCACAGTGCTGCTCTAGGCCTTGTTCTTATTTCAGGCATATAGGCTCACAAGCATAGTCATTAGTATCAGGGGCTCACTGTTGGACCCTCATTCCTATCCCGGTCCTTGCCGCTACACCTGGGGGACTGCCGCTGCTCCCCTAGGAACCATGACAGAGCACCCCCGGCCAGGAACCCAGTACCCCCCCCCAGCTGTAGTTTTTAATTGTTGCCACTATGAGTATATCCAAACATTACCATGCACCCTGGACATATGCCCTGTATAGCTCCCTGTCAGCCATATATCCCCTGTCAATAGTATCCTATACCAGTATTCCTCTGCTGCCATTGTTGAACCACTCTGTGATCCAGAACTTCCTGAAAATTGAAGCCCAATATAATGTCAAGATCCCTTACTAGCAAAAGGGCATATAGCGATGGGTTTAAAGGTTAGAATTAGAATACGTGTTGACTTTGGAAAATTCTACATCTTATCTTTTTCTTTTTTCTTTTTTTTCCCTAATTATTGAACTTCTCTTCACAAGAGCCCTAGACCACAGCAATTCATATATACAATATACAGCACTCCCACACATCCACCACAAAACCTTTTCCCTTCCACAGCGATACTCTTACAACCTATTCACATGATATTTACTTAAAGTGATATACAGAGTCTGAGACAATAGCTTTCAAACAAGGTGACATCTGTGCTTAAATTGTGGTGCATACTTTAGGATATACAGTTTTCTAAATTGTTAGTTAACCTATGTTTTACATTATGGTTTACATTATCAGTCTGTCGTCCCCTATATGTTTATGGTGTAATATTACATGTTTTATATCCATCCTTGTGTACTCTCGTGAAACTCCTCTCTTACCCCACTTTTACCTTGGTTCCACACATTTAACATCCATTTTCCCACCCCTTGGTGCCCACAGTGACAGCCAACCTCCGTTTCCCGAGGAGCCACATCCAGAGATACTTGCAACAGTGTTCAGGGCCTAACTTGCTCAACTGCCCCAATGCCCTGGGAGCTACCCTTTCTCTCGAGAGATACAGTTCCCTCTATTTGATGGCATTAGTCCTCCCCAGGATGTGGGTCCACCCCTACTCTCAGTACTTGGGTCTCTACCCAATGGTACCACCCACTCTGGCAAAATGAGCATTCAGACATTCCCCAGGAGCCTGTCCCGCATCAGACCATCCCCTTATATATAATAACGTGACTTTAAAATGCTGTTTGACCTAATGTAAGGGGGAAAAGGAAAGGAGAAATGAGTTTATATGGCTACGAGTCTCTAAAAAAGAGTCTGGAGGCTGTCAGAAGGATTGCCCTTATGCACAACTGAGCAGAGTCTAAGAGACAGATAAAGTAGATACAATCCCCAGGTATTGGTTCCTTGGAGGGCTAAAGAGACCCACGGGTTCTATGGTCATGGCAGAAGGGGTTCACTGCCATGTCACATGGCCCTTCTTTGGAGCTGGTGTTTCTGCGTGATGAAACTGAACTCAGATGCGATCTCTTTCATGCTACTTTACTGGAATTGTAGTTGGTGTTAGGGTTTAAGATATAATTAGGGGATTTGAATCTCTGGACTGACAATATGATAGCCAGGCCCAGAGCCTCAACAGACCCCAGCTCCTACAATTGGATTTATTGGACTCATCTCACTCAGCTAAGATGGAGTTGAAGAAGGACAACCACCACACCATGGAGCCTAGAGAGCCTACACTGAAAGCAGGAGGATTGCATCCAGTATCCATGTGGAATCTGAGCCACCTCTTTTTTTTTTTAAATATTTATTTATTATTATTATTTTTTAATTACATTAAAAAATATATATGAGGTCCCATTCAACCCCACCGCCCCGGCCCCCCACTCCCCCCACAGCAACACTCTCTCCCATCATCGTGATGCATCCATTGCACCTGGTAAGTTCATCTCTGAGCATCACTGCACCCCATAGTCAATGGTCCACATCATAGCCCAGACTCTCTCACGTTCCATCCAGTGGGCCCTGGGGGGATCTACAGTGTCCCGTAATTGTCCGTGAAGCACTATCCAGGACAACTCCACGTCCCGAAAATGCCTCCACATCTCATCTCTTCCTCCCGTTCCCCACACCCAGCAGCCCCCATGGCTACCGTTCCCACACCCATTTCACATTTCCTCTGTGGACATTGGATTGGTTGTGTCCATTGCATACCTATGTCAAGTGAGGGCTTAGATTCCACATGGGTACTGGATGCACTCTTCCCGCTTCTAGTTGTAGACACTCTAGGCTCCATGTTGTGGTGGTTGACCTTCTTCAACTCCATGTTAGCTGAGTGGAGTAAGTCCAATAAGTCAAAGTGTAGGAGCTGAAGTCTGTTGAGACTCTGGGCCTGGGTGTCATATTTTCAGTCCAGAGATTCAAATCCCCTACATATATCTTAAACTCAGCACCAACTACAATTCCAATAAAGTAGCATGCAAGTCTTGTGAAAAGAGATCCCCTCTGAGTCCATTTCCATCAGGCAGAAACACCAGCTCCAAAGAAGGGCCATCTGTCATGGCAGTGAACCCCTTCTGCCATGACCATAGAACCCGTGGGTCTCTTTATCCCTCAAAAGAACCAATACCTGGGGTTGTAGCTACCTTATCTGTCTCTTAGACTCTGTTCAGTTGTACATAGGGGTATTCCTTCTGACAACCTCCAGACTCTTTTTTAGAGACTCACAGCCTTATAATCTCATTTCTCCTTTCCATTTCCCCCTTACATTAGGTCAAACCACTTCCCGAAGTCATGTTATTATATGTAGACAGGTATATTCTGCTGTTCCACATTGAATCTTTAATTCAAGGTCATTTTCTAGTTGCTTCTTCAGCTGGTATGTGGTAGTGATACCTCGGTGCCAGGGAGGCTCATCCCCGGGTGTCGTGTCCCACGCTGGGGGGAATGCATCACATCTACACGCTGAGTTTGGCTGTGAGAGTGGCCACATTTGAGTAACATGAAGGCTGTCAGGAGGAAATCCCCAGGCACAATGCTACTCTAGGCCTTGTTCTTATTGCAGGTGCATAGGCTCAAAAGTGTAGCCATTAGTATCAAGAGCCCACTGTTGGGCCCTCCTTCCTTCCTGGTTCTTGCCGTTGCACCTGGAGGATTGCCGCTTCTCTCCCAGGGCCCACAACAGTGACCCCCCGGCCAGGAGCCCAGTACCCCCCCAGCTGTTGTTTTTAATTGTTTCCACTATGAGTATATATAGACATTACCATATACCCTGGGCATATGCCCTGTATAACTCCCTGTCAACCATATATATCCTGTCAATAACATCCCATATCAGTATTCCTCCGCTGCCATTGTTGAACCACTCTGTGATCCAAAACTTCCCGTAAAGTGAATCCCAACATAATGTCAGCTTCAGAAGAGTCTTAGATCACCAAAATTCATATATACAATATACAGTATTTCCCCAGATCCACCATAAAACCTTTTCCCTTCCTCAGCAATAATCTTTTAACTTATTCATATCATATTTCCTGAAACTGATGTACAGATTCCGAAACTATAGTTTTCAAACAAGGTAACATTTGTGCTTACTATGTGGTCCATACTTTAGGTTGTACAGTTTTCTAAATTTTTTAGTTATCCTATGTTTTGTCTTATGGTTTTCATTATTAGTCTGTCGTTCCCTATATGTTTTTGGTGTAATATTATCTGTTTTATATTCATCCTCGTGTACTCTCACATAACTCCTCTTTTGCCCCCTTATTTACCTTTGTTCTATCCATTGCACGTCCATTTTCCCCTCCCCTTAGGGCCCACAATGCCTGCCAATCTAATGCCCTGGGAGCCGTCCTTTCTCACGAGAGATACAGTTCTCTCTATTCGACGGCATTAGTCTTCCCCAGGATATGGGTCCACCCCACCCAATGGTAGAACCCACCTTGGCAAAATGAGCCTTCAGCTATTCCCTCCGGAGTCTGTCCCGCATCAGACCATACCCCCTGAGCGTCCTAACCAGGTGACCCTCCTATTTATAATTTGATACGTTTTACTCAACATTTAGTTCTCAACGAACTTCTGGCACTCTCCCATGTTTGTATGTTGTCCCTCCCTCCCACCTATTTCTTGGACCATATTACCCCTCTTCCCATCCCCAGCCCCCCTCAAACCCAGAAAACCCCACCCGAAGGTAACCCCTTGCCCCCATTTTGTCCCTTCTTTGTGCTCATACTTACCCCCAGCTCATCACAGATTCCACCCCTACAGACATTAACTCACATCCTTCCTCCACCCCCCAATTTCCAGTAAGCCACTTTTCCAGACTCTAGCTCTCTGAGGCAGTTAACTTATTTCATATCATTGAGGTCATATAGTATTTGTCCTTCAATGCCTGGGTTGCTTCACTTAACATAAGATTCTCAAGGTTCATCCATGTTATCACGTGCGATTGTAGTGTATTGGTTCTTACAGCTGAGTAGTATTCCATTGTGTGTATATACCACATTTTATTGATCCACTCATCTGTTGATGGACTTTTGGATTGATTCCAACTTTTGGCGATGGTGAACAATGCTGCTATGAACATTGGTGTACATATATCGGTTTGTGTCCTTGTTTTCAGATCAGATGGGTATATACCCAGCAGTGGTATTGCTGGGTCATATGGCAAATCTATGGATAATTTTTTGAGAAACTGCCAAACTGTCCTCCAGAATGGTTGGATCCTTCTGCATTCCCACCAGCAGTGGATGAGTGTTCCCCTTTCTTCACATCCTCTCCAGCATTTGTATTCTACTGTTTTTTTCATGGCTGCCAATCTTATGGGAGTAAGATGGTATCTCATTGTAGTTTTGATTTGCATTTCCCTGATAGCTAGGGATTTGGAGCATTTTTTCATGTGCTTTTTAGCCATTTGTATTTCTTCTTTGGAGAAGTGTCTGTTTAAATCTTTTTCCCATTTTTTAAATGGGTTGTTTATCTTTTTGTTTTCGAGATATATGAGTTCTTTATATATGCAAGTTATAAGTCTCTTATCAGATATATGGTTGCCAAATATTTTCTCCCATTGTGTGGGTTCCCTTTTTACTTTCTTGACAAACTCCTTTGAGGTGCAGAAGGCTTTAATTTTGAAGTAGTCCCATTTATCTATTTGTTCTTTTGCTGCTCGTGCTTTTGGTGTGATATTCATGAAGCCATTTCCTATTACAAGGTCCTGTAGATGTTTCCCTACACTGCTTTCTAAGGTCTTTATGGTCTTGGCTCTTATATTTAGGTCTTTGATCCATCTAGAGTTGATCTTTGTATAAGGTGTGAGATGGTAATCCTCTTTCATTCTTCTACTTATGGCTATCCAGTTCTCCAGGCACCATTGGTTGAATAGGCCATTCTCTCCCAGTTGAGAGGGTTTGGTGGCTTTATCGAATATTATATGGCTATATACATGAGGTTCTATATCTGAACTTTCAATTCGATTCCATTGGTCTGTGTGTCTCTCCTTATGCCAGTACCATGCTGTTTTCACTACTGTAGCTTTGTAGTATGTTTTGAAGTCAGGAAGTGTGATTCCTCCTATTTCGTTTTTCTTTTTCAATATGTCTTTGGCTATTCGGGGCCTCTTTTTATTCCAAATAAATTTCATAGTTAGTTTTTCTAGTTCCTTAAAGAAGGCTGTGTTGATTTTTATTGGGATTGCATTGAATGTGTAGATCAGTTTTGGTAGGATAGACATCTTAATAATATTCAGTCTTCCTATCCATGAACAGGGAATATTCTTCCATTTATTTAGGTCTTCTTTGATTTCCTTGAACAATCTTGTATAGTTCTAGATGTATAAGTTTTTTACCTCTTTAGTTAAATTTATTCCTAAGTATTTGATTTTTTTATTTACTATTGTGAATGGTATTTGTTTCTTGATTTCCTCCTGATCTTGCTCATTATTGGTGTATAGAAATGCTACTGATTTTTGCGCATTGATCTTATAACCTGCGACTTTGCTAAACTCATTTATGAGTTCTAGGAGCTTTGTTGAAGATCTCTCAGGGTTTTCTATATATAGGATCATGTCATCTGCAAATAATGAAATTTTGACTTCTTCCCTTCCAATTTGAATGACTTTTATATCTGGTTCTTGTCTCAGTGCTCGAGCCAGTACTTCCTAAGACAATGTTAAATAGGAGCGGAGACAATGGGCATCCTTGTCTTGTTCCTGATTTTAGAGGGAAGGATTTCAGGACTTCGCCATTGTAAACAATCTTGGCTTTAGGTTTTTCATATATACTCTTTATCATGTTCAAAAAGTTTCCTTGTATTCCGATCTTTTGGAGTGTTTTTATCAGGAAGGGGTGCTGTATTTTGTCAAATGCCTTTTCTGCATCTATAGATATAATCATGTGGTTTTTTTCTCTCAATCTGTTTATATCGTGTATTACATTGATTGATTTTCTTATGTTAAACCATCCTTGCATACCTGGGATAAATCCCACTTGGTCATGGTGTATAATTCGTTTAATGTGTTGTTGAATACGATTAGCAAGTATTTTGTTAAGTATTTTTGCATCTAGGTTCATTAGAGAAATTGGTCTGTAATTTTCCTTTCTTGTGGTGTCTTTGTTTGGCTTTGGTACTAGGGTAATGTTGGCATCATAGAAGGAATTAGGCAGTGTTCCTTCTGTTTCGATTTTTTGGAATAGTTTCAACAGGATTGGTGTTAGTTCTTTCCGGAATGTTTTGTAGAATTCACCTGTGAAGCCGTCTGGCCCTGGGCTCTTCTTAGTTGGGAGATTTTTAATGACTGATTCTATCTCTTTGCTTGTGATTGGTTTGTTAAGATCATCAATTTCTTCTTTCGTCAATATGGGCTGCTTATGTATTTCTAGGAATTTGTCCATTTCCTCTAAATTGTCATTTTTGTTGGAATATAGTTTTTCAAAGTATCCTCTTATGATAGTCTTTATTTCTGTGGGGTCAGTGGTGATATCACCTTTCTCATTTCTTATTTTGTGTATTTGCATCTTTTCTCTTTTTTTCTTTGTTAGTCTTGCTAAAAGTTTGTCAATTTTGTTGATCTTCTCAAAAAACCAGCTCTTGGTCTTGTTTATTTTTTCAAGTGCTTTCTTATTTTCTATTTCATTTAGTTCTGCTCTTATCTTTGTTATTTCCTTCCTTCTTCTTCCTGTTGGGTTACTTTGTTGTTGTTTTTCTAATTCCTTCAAATGTGCAGTTAATTCTTCAATTTCTGCTCTTTCTTCTTTTTTGATATATGAATTTATGGCTATAAATTTCCCTCTCAGTACCGCTTTTGCTGCATCCCATAAATTTTGGTATGTTGTGTTATCATTATCATTTGTTTCAAGGTAGTCATTGATTTCTTTTGAGATTTCCTCTTTGACCCACTGTTTTTCTAAGAGTGTGCTGTTTAATTTCCAAATTGTCGTGTGAAGTCTGGGTCTCTGTCCCTTGCAAATTTCCAGCTTGACTCCACTGTGGTCAGAGATATTGTTTTGTATGATTTCGATCTTTCTGAATTCATTAAGCCTTTCTTTGTGGCCTAGCATATGGTCAATCTTGGAGAATGTTCCATGTGCACTTGAGAAAAATGTATATCCTGCTGTGTTTGGGTGTAATGATCTATATATGTCTATTAGATCCAGCTCTTCTAATATACTGTTCAAATGTTTTGTTTCTTTAGTGATTCTCTTATGAGATGTTCTGTCCAGAGTTGATAGTGGTGTATTAAAATCCCCCACTATAATTGTAGATGCATCTATTCTTTCACTTAGTTTTTCCAGCGTTTGCCTCACATATTTAGAGGCGCCCTTGTTAGGAGCATAAATATTTATGATTGTTCGATCTTCTTGACAAATTGTCCCTTTCACTAAAATATAGTATCCTTCTTTGTCTCTCACAATTGTTTCGCATTTAAAGTCTATTTTGTCTGATATTAATATAGCTACTCCTGCCTTTTTTTGGTTGTTGTTTGCTTGTATGATTGTTTTCCAGCCATTCACTTTCAACCTCCATGAGTCTCTGGGTCTAAGATGTTTCTCTTGTAGGCAGCATATAGATGGGTCGTATTTCCTTATCCAGTGTCCCAGTCTGAATCTTTTGATAGGTGAGTTTAATCCATTGACATTCAGTGTTATTACGTTTAGAGAGTTATTTATGGTAGCCATATTTTGGTTGGATTTGTGTTTGTTATATTTTGTTTGTATTATTTTATTTTCCCCTTCTATTTTTGTCTTTCTTGTTGCTTTTACACTCTCCTCCATCTCTGACTGTCCTGTTTTTTCCTTTCTTCCTGCAGAATTCCCTTAAGAATTTCTTGAAGGGGAGGTTTCTTGTTGATATTCTCTTTCAGTTTCTGTTTATCTGTGAATATTTTGAACTCTCCATCATTTTTGAATGCTAGTTTAGCTGGATAGAGTATTCTTGGTTGGAGATTTTTTTCCTTTAGTACCTTGACTATATCATACCACTGCCTTCTTGCCTCCATCGTTTCAGATGAGAAATCAGCACTTAATCTTATGGAGTTTCCCTTGTATGTGATGGTTTTCTTTTCTCTTGCTGCTTTTAGAATTTTTTCTTTGTCTTGAGCATTGGATAATTTGACAAGTATATGTCTTGGGGTGGGCCTGTTGGGGTTTATGACCAGTGGAGTGCGCTGTGCTTCTTGGATATGTACATCTGTCTCTTTCAGTAGATTTGGGAAGTTTTCATTCATTATTTCCTGCAACACTCCTTCTGACCCCTTTCCCTTCTCTTCTCCTTCTGGAATGCCTATAATACGTATGTTTGAGCATTTTGCGTTATCATTCAGGTCCCTAAGTCCTATCTGGATTTTTTCTACCTTTTTATTGACCACTTCTACTATCTGTTTGATTTCCAATGCACTGTCTTCCACATCACTAATTCTCTGCTCTGCCTCTTCTAGTCTGCTGATATTTGCTGCAAGTGTATTTTTGATTTCTTGAATTGTGGTGTTCATTTCCATCATATCTGTTATTTTTTTGCGCATGTCTGCAATTTCCCCTCCAAGTGTTGTCTTCACGCTGTTAACCTCTTTCCTTACTTCATCAAATTTGTCGGTGATAAATGTTCTGAGATCTTTCATTGCTTGTGCGAAGTCCTGCCCCCCTTCCTGATTTTCAGTTTGTTGATTGGGTTCAGCCATGTTTTCCTGATTACTGGTTTGGTTTGTAGATTTTTGTTGCTGTCTTGTCAACATTTTTTCTTGACGGGTTTAATCAGTTCCTTAGCTTCTTTGTCTAGTCTTGGAGATTAATTAGCTGTTGTTTTTGCGTAAGTGTTATATCTTCTCTTTGTCACTTTGTTCTTCTTATTCCAATGTCTTATTGCTAGTTAAGCTCACTTTAAAGGAAAGTATTAGTGCTGGGGAAAGTCAATTGTGTAAGGAAGGAAAAAGTGTGAAGTAGTATTGGTGATATATGTTTACAAAGCAACAATATTAGTTCTGGGAGGATGGAGGTTAGATCATGTAAATTGTGTAGAGTTATAGTAGTAGGAAAGTACCTATAATGAGGTAGACGACTGAATATGGGAGGAATGTGGTACGTACTAAGAGGCTATTGTTTTCGTGAGAGAGGGAAAGAGAAAAGAAAGGTAATAGTTTCAGGGACGAATACCAGATGGAAAACTAAACAAAGGTATTAGAAATTAAGAGTTAGACACTTTGTGGATCAAAGAAAGGGAGATGGAATATAGGAGAGATAGCAGATGGTGGAGGATATCAAGTTGTAGGGGAAAGGGGATAGTGTAGATAGGCTAAATCTATTCACAGAGAAATGAGGCAGTGGAGGGTGAGGAAACCCAGCAAATGTGAGGTATTTCCTGTAGGACCTATTGTATTGTTAAGGTAGAATAGTATAAGAAGAATATTGGGGACAAGAAAGAGAGGATTGAAAAAAAAAAAAGAACAACAAGAACAACAACAACAACAAAAAAAAAACAAAAACAAAAACAAAAAGAAAAAAAAACCAAAGAACAGAAACCCCGCCACCTGGCTCGGCTGGGCTCAGCTGGGCTCCGGTCCCCTGCCCGCCGCCCACCGCGGCTCGGCTGGGCTCGGCTGGGCTCGGGTCTCCCGCCTGCCGCCCGCCGCGGCTCGGCTGGGCTCGGCTTTCCCGCCCGCCGCCTGGTGCGGCGCAGCGCGGCTCGGCTCTCCCACTCGCCGCCTGGCGCGGCGCGGCTGGGCTCGGCCGAGCTCAGCTGGGCTCGGCCCCCCCCGCCCGCCGCGGCTCAGCCGGGCTTGGCCGGACTCGGCTTCCCCGCCCACCGCCCGCCGCCGCGGTGCAGCACGGCTCGGCTCTCCCGCCCGCCGCCCGCCGCGGTGCTAGCTGCCTCGGCTCCGCCTACCCAAGGAGGGAGTCCTCCACACGTAGCTGGGATCTCCGTGTATATTTCACAGATGGATCCTCTCTGTTACCTTCCCTCCAAATCGATGTCCAGACACCTCCGGACCAGGAAAAATCCCAAAACAGCCGGTCCCAAAGAGTCTCCGACGCCTCCCAGCCTATTCCCCCCAGGAGCTAGTAACCGGGAAGTTCACTCAGCCGCCATCTTGCCTCCCCCTCCTGAAAAGTCCCAAATTATATCTTATAGACCAGTCCTTTCCGTTACCTTCCCACCAAATCGATGTCCAGACACTTCCTGCCCTGAAAAAATCCTGAAAAAGCCTGGTCCCGGAGAACCTCCAGCGGTGCCCAGCTGCCTCTTCCCAGGAGAGACGGCAAGGCAAGCTCACTCAGCCACCATCTTGCCGGAAGTCCCCTGAGCCACCTCTTGACATAGAGGTGCAATGGACACAACCAATCCAAGGTCCACAGAGAAAAGGTGGCATTGGAGTGGGAAAAGTGGACATGGTGGCTGATGGGTATGGGGAATGGCAGGAAGAGATGAGATGTGGAGGTGCCTTTGGGACTTGGAGTTGCCCTGGACAGTGCTTCAGGGACAATCACCGGACATTGTAAATCCACCCAGGGCCCACTGGATGGAACGGGGGAGAGTATGGGCCATGATGCGGACCATTGACCATGAGGTGCAGAGATGCCCAGAGATGTACTTACCAAATGCAATGGATGTGTCATGATGATGGGAGTGAATGTTGCTGGTGGGGGGAGTGGTGGGGTGGGGGTGGTGGGGTTGAATGGGACCTCATATATTTTTTTAATGTAATATTTTTACAAAATCAATAAAAAATAATAATTTGAAAAAAAATAAATAGCAGAAATGATTAGTGTATACAAACTATTTAAAGTAAGAACACTTCCATTGATGATATGGGTTGGTTTCATCCAGTCATTTCAAACTTTAAAGAAAAAAAAAAACAATAAACAAAAGAAACAAAAGAAAAACACCTATGGTTTCCAGAAGTAGAATAAATTCTACCTCAATTATAAACGTCTATTCTTTGAATTTGTGGCCTACTGATTGACTTTAGAAATTCAAAACCAAGGCTTCAACATCACTCTTACTATAATTTCTCTGCCCTATACAATTCAGCCCACTCTATGTAATTTAGACCTGTCATCACAGCTGCTTGCTAAATTTCCTTAAAGTGAATGTATTTTATATGTATTTGCTTATATTCTATTCATTCTTTTTCTTTGGAGATACCTTATAAACATACCCACACATTGATATAAGTATTATCAATATTTGATGTTTCCTTGTTATGAAAGTAGTATCTATAGGTAAATCTCCAGAAAATCTACAAGCAAAATCTCAAGTACCCATGTATACCTTCAACCCAACCCTTAGTAATTATGATTCTCCCCACAATCATGATGGATAAATAGGTATGAAATTATTGTTGCTTATATAGATTCAATGCTACTCTGTTGTTGTTTTTTTAAAAATAGCAGGTGGCCTCTTTTCCCTGTGAGTACTGAGAGCTTTCATATATGTCAAGTTGAAAAATATATTCAGTATATGTGACCATCAATTATTTCCAATTTTGCTACATTAGTAGCAGACAGTATGGATGGAGAGATAGAGATTAATTTCTTACCTCATGTAACCATACAATTCAAAAACAACAGTAATTCCTGGTACTAGGTGCCCTTGGACAGGAAAAGCTATAACTATATTTAAAGAGATGAGTTATATTTCCAAAAATTGAATCTCCTTGTCTACTTGGACATGCAAATGCCACTTCACTCTGCTACTGATCATATAGTCACATATTGAACTCCCATATGCCCTGTTAAGTGACAGAAATGTGTGGCTCCAATAAGAAATTTTCTTTCCATGAAGAGAGAAGTTTGTGCTTATGGAAGTGCTCATTGCAATCTGTTCAGATAGAAACCACCTCCTTACAGGACAATAATCAGACTGTGTAGTTTCCTATTGGCCATAGAGGCTCAAAGTCTTGCCCAGAGAGCAAAGTGCCCATTGTGGTAGCTGAGATTGAATTCAAAAAAGAGAAAGACTATGTTAGTAAACTAGTCTATTCCTATGGGCGTGATACCCTTTGCTTACATTGGATTCAGTTGAGGGTCCATTGATTAGATTATTTGATGAGATTCTTTAGGACTTTTGATTAGATTCAAGATGAGTCTCTACCCATTGCTTGGTCTGATATAAACCAACACTTACACAGACAGAAGGAAAAAGGGAAGTGCCATGTTTGATTCTGCCATAGGAGAGAAATTACTCCAGATTTGTTCACATCTAAGTGCAAGAACAGAAGCCTTAAGAGACAAGCCCTCTGCCAGGTAAGAGAGGACTATAGGATCACTTAACTAGAAAGTTCCAAGAAGGTGAGCTCATGAAACAGCTTAAAAGGAGATGGTGAGCCTGGAGGGAAAGGCAGAAACCAGGCAAAGATGACCTGTCCTCTTCCTTCAATATGTGGCTGATGACTTTGGTGAGAAACTCCTTTGGTGGTGTCTTGAGTTGGACTTTTTATGGCCTTGGAACTGTAAGTCTTTATCACAGATAAATGTACTTTATAAAAGGAAACACATTTCTGG
The DNA here is from genome assembly GCF_030445035.2 of Dasypus novemcinctus. NCBI lineage: Eukaryota > Metazoa > Chordata > Mammalia > Cingulata > Dasypodidae > Dasypus > Dasypus novemcinctus. The sequence goes on along the minus strand of NC_080691.1, from coordinate 54,107,975 downwards.
TCCTTTGCATCTATACCTTTTTGGCAAAATGAAACACCCATAAAAATAATTACACTTAAAAAATTATGGACGATGAAGAAGGACTATGCTTTTATGAATAAATTATTATAGGAAACATAATTTAGCTTTTCAAGAATACTTAATGGCCCATTGCTTTTTCTCCTCATTGTCACAGCTCATGTTGTTATCCTTTTTCACTCATTTCAGCAAGAACATATGACAAGCACTGAGAAATAGATTAGTAAACTGTGTTTATTTTGTAGGTAATTTTATAAACTGCTTTCAAGGGAAAGCAGCAAAATCAGCAATTTGATTTAGTGTTGGCTTAGAAGGCTAGAAATGCCCACAAACATAAATAAAACAGATTCAAAACTGTTACACATTGTGTAAAATACAGTGTATATCAAACCTTTAAGATCAAACATTACAGTGTCTTCATTATTGATATTAAGTGTTGACATATGTTCCTTAGAATGATCACACTTAAGTCAATACATTTTTTTCCTGTCAGAGATTTCACTTAATTTAGACTTGATTCAACATCAGCCATTTCCAAAGTCTTTCCCACTGTATGTGCTGTGCTTTTATCTACATTAAGGCAAAAACAACTTTCTGTTCTTTGGTTTGGCAGGTCGTCACAAGATTCAAAAAGACATAGAGTTTATTATATTCCTAGATTTGATCTAATGAATTTGCAAACCCAAGATCTCCCCTGCCCCCAAAGTAGATCATTCATATGTTATGCCTATGTCCCATATTGTAGGCTATTTAATAAAAAGGGGATTTATAAATTGGAGAAAATCCTCTTAACTTTATCTTGCTTACAGACCATGGAGTCAGTGGCAGAATTTCCCAGTGCATAAGCCCTGAGTTATTACTCACTAGGGTAAAGTGTTTTTCAAGTAGTTTGGTATGGAATGGTTTACTAAATGTGAGCAAGTGATTTGCTCTTGCCTGTTTTGTTTTATATGTACAACGTTTTATATGTAGAAGTTTGATGTCTTCTGGCTTGGGTTACCAAGTTGAAGTTATGGTATCTTTAACCAAATGATATTGTTTAATGAGCAATTCTTGCAAATCTAAATTATGTACGAAAATTTCATTATTCCTTGAATCCCATGTGTCTGCTGCAACAACGATGAACACTAGGTGGAGTCTGTCTATTTGCATAATTGCCACCTTGTCTTAAAGATGCTGTTTCTTTCCTGGGATCAGTTAGTGCTTCTATTCATTTAATGATGTGATGTATTTTAATGTTAATGAAAGAATAAAAATAGGTAAGTATTTAAAAATAAAATCAATAGAGCAGGAGTAGCTTAGTGGTTGAGCACCTGCTTACCATGCTTGAGGTCCCAGATTCAATCCCTGGTACCTCCTAAAAAAACATTCTATACTTAAATGTCCTACATCAATTCATATGTATGTAAGTGCACTATATCAGCATATTTACAATTTTTTCCCTTTCATTGTGTCTTTATTTAGGTCTGATATTTTGTACACATGTTATTAATATAAATATAGAATGACTGCTTGCCACTATTATTGCTTTACATGGTTATCTTTTAAATTGACAAAATATTAAATATCAGCTCAAGTTATACAACTTGAATATACAAACTGTTTTGTATATTCAGGTTTCAGACAAACATCATCTATCTTCCTTCTCTCTGGGAAATTTCTTTAAGCATTTATTAAAGAGCAGATACGCTGTAAATAAATTCTCTCAGTTTCTGCCTATCTGAGCAATTGCAATTTAAAGGCTCTTTTCATTGTTTGTAGACATCTGGGTTGATTTTTTCCCAATCACAAAAGTTATCACTCTACCTTCATCTAGTTTTCATGGTTTTGATTACTCATCTCTTGCAATTAATTTACTCTATGTGTTGCCTTCAAGATTTTCTCTGCATTTCAGCAGATCTACTATAGTATATTTTTCTGAGAGTGTGTCTGTGTGTTTATCATGCATGTGGTCATATGAGTTTCTTGAATCTGTAATTTCATGCCTGTCACTAAATTTTTAAAAAGGGGGTGTTTCTGGATGCATGATAGCTGTGGCTGCTGTTCCTCTCCTACAGATAGAACCACTACAGGAAAGTGGAGACCTTTCTGTGGATTATCCCCAATCATGGGGGAAAACCTTGCAAAAGGGTATGAAAGTATCTAAATATGTGGCCCCTAAGAGATTCACAATCTTGCCTTGACCAAACCTGACCTTTTTCAGGACTTGGAGTTGTCCTGGGTGGTACTGCAGGGACAGATGCTGGACATTGTATGTCCGGCCATGACCCACTGGGTTGACTGGGGGAGAGTGTAAGCTACAATATAAACCATTATCCATGTGGTGCAGCAGCGTTCCCAAATGTATTCATCAAATGCAACGAATGTGCCACGAAGATGAAAGAGGTTGTCGATGTGAGAGGAGTGGGGGTCATATGGAGACCTCCTATATTTTTTTAATGTAACATTTAAAGAGAAATAAAGAGAGAAAAAAAGAACAAGAACAACAAAATAAGAAATTGATTGCATATTCTATTGCCTAACCCAAGGTAAGCTATTGTTTGAGTTCTGTTTATCTCTATTTATCCCTGCAAGCATCTTTCTCTCATTTTCAATTGTGATGCTTGTCCTGTCACTTAAATTACCTCTTTCCATCTCATTTGTTAATTTGCATTTTGTCCAGTTTTTCTTGTTGTTGTAAGAATAAGAGAGATCTTTTTTCACAGCTCACCATATTTTGAAGCTAAGTCTCACACTTCTTTAAAATAACAAGAAACTAGAACATATCAAAATGTAGATTAACAGGTGATAAATGAATTGATGTATATGCATACATTGAAAGATTACTCAGTATTAGATCAATAAGTGCTTGGGACTCACAACAACATGGATGGATTACCAAAAATTATACTGATTGAAAGAAGCTAAAGAAAGAATACCACATAATGTATGAGTCAATTTATTTAAAATCCAGGAAATGTAAACTACTCCAAAGTAACATAAAGAAGATCAGTAGTTTCCTGGAGACAGGGAGGAAGGGAAAACTTGTAGGGGCATTGGATGTGCACACTATCCTGATTGTGGTGCTGGACCCATAGGTGAATGCACTTGTCAAAACATACTGAATTGGACATTTTAAATACATGCAGTTTATCATATACCAATTGATATTGATATTTTGTATGTATTTAAAACAAGACTCATCATTTTTTAAATACATACAAAATAGTAAGGAAAGACAGATGGAGATATAAATAATGACACAATATATCAGAGTATCCTGGAGAAAACTTCTTGAACCTTGGCGTGCTTCAGATTATTCAGGGAAACACAAGAACGCAGCAACAACACAAAGAATTTCAGGAACATTGAGGCCAGGTCAAAGCTGATAGGTTTCCATAACACACCTTGACCCTACTGGACTTACCAATGACACACCAAGCCACAGCCAAGGGAATATTCTCATCAACCACAAAGCCAGAACATCCTATAGGAAACTTCTTTCATTTGTTGCATCATCTCACCCACACTATTCTGTGCTTCTTTTTATTGACGCCTATACTCCCTACTCTGCCACTATCAACCATGTGTATTTGTATTTTCCAGATGACATTTCCATAGTTAATACTCTTCATACCTCCTTCACCACTTTTTTTGTATTCCTATCCAGCTCAACAAAATATCATCATCCCAGGAAATTATGCTCCATTGTTCCATGCTTCATAAAGAAGTGGCAAGTTCATTTTAACATCACCTCTCATTTCCACATCCAAAGAAGTATCCTCCAGCTGCATAGAGTATAATATGTGGTCCTAATCTATTTCAGTCAGATACTTGAAACAGGCTAGGTAGGGAATCATTAAATGTATCTGGAACCTGGCAAGAAGTCCCCAAAATGCATGAAGGAAGACCCTTGTGAGAAATCCAATTCAGAATGAGATTTCCTAAAGAAGCAAGGAGAAGCCCTGGAAAGTCCCCAAGGATCTTATCATTGGACATTCCTGGAAAATTGATGGGTGGAGTAGTCAATCAAACAGCTGGGACTTCTTCCATGCCATTAGCAAAGTGGTGGAATATTTAACTGTTTAAAAAACAAGTGCAAAGACGTTTTGGTCTCTCTTGCCTTTTTTCTCTCTCAGGGCCTATTGATGCCTTATTCTGGCTTCCTCTCCCCCACCTGGATCAATACTCAAGTAAATTCAGGGATTTATAATCTATAATGGAAAATTGCAATATGTAAAATGGCCCACTTTATCATGTGTCAGACCATTCCTCTCTCCCTGGTACCCAGGAGTTGCTATTTTCTCCCATTTCTCTTCCTTTCCCTACCTTAATAAATTACTGGCCTAACTAACCTGACATGCTCTTGAACTTCATTTCTGCTGCATAGTCAAGAACCTAGGCAAAATCTGGCTACATACTTAATCTCTCCAATTTCATCTCAACACTTCTATACCAGTCTACCATGACTGTGTAATTGCCTGGGACATGGATTCTGACTTTTTTTTTCCAGGAAAAAAAAAAGAGTAAATGTTAATGTTGGAAATTAAATAGCATATTATCCCTATTTGTACAGGGTATGCTTATCTATCTAGAAAATCAAGAGAATCAATTGCAAAACCTAATAGATTTCATTTTCATCTAAATGGAAAAACACAAGAGGTACAATGAAGAACAGAACACATTCTTAAACAGAGTAATGATGAAGTAGGAAATATTATAGAATTAAATGAAACTTTTGGAAATAACAACAAAATCTTTAGTATTAAGTACATATCTTATAAGAAATATATGTCTTTTATTAAAAAGGAACAAAAACCTCACTAAAGGAAAAAAAATGAAAACTTGAGTAACTGGAAAGTTATCAAGTTCTAGGTGGATATTTTCAATATTGTCATTTCACAGTAAATTAACCAGTAAATTTAGTTGAAGTATAATAAATGGGATTTTTTTTAGGAAAAGTCACACAAAATTTTTTAAAAATGGAGTTCTCTCACAGGATATTTTATTATTTTTATCTTTTTATACATTTTCTATTTTTTATATTTTTAAAGATAGTTAGATTATGCAAATGTCACATAAAAATATAAGGGGTTCCCATATGCCCTGCTCCCAATTCCCACATTTTCCCACATTAACAACAATCTTTACTACTGAAATAAATTCATTGCAATTGATGAATGCATTTTGAAGCATTGCACTAAGCATGGATTAAAGTTGACATTGTAGTTTATGTTCTCTTACACACAATTCTGTAGGATATGACAAGATTTATAAGAGACTGACCTGTCATTGCGATGTCACTCAGGACAGTTCCCTAGTCACAAGACTTCTTTTTTTTTTTTCTCTCTCTCTTTATTGTTTTGAAATGTTACATTAAAAAAAATATAAGAAGACTACATATATTCCTGACCTCCCTCACCTTACTCTTCCCACATCAACAACGTCTTTCATCATTGTGGCACATTCACTGCATTTGGTGAATTTATTTTGGAGCACTGCTGCACCACATGGATGATGGTTTACATTGCCATTTACACTCTCCCCCAGTCAATCCAGTGGGTCATGGCAGGACATACAATGTCCTGTAACTGTCCCTGCAGCATCAACCAGGACAACTCCAAGTCCAGAAAATGCCTCCACATCTCATCTCTTCCTCCCACTTCCTATCCCCAGCAGCCACCATGGCCACTTTCTCCACACCAATGCCACATTCTCTTCGATTACTAATCACAATAGTTAATGAATACAATATCAGTAAGTCCACTCTAATCCATACTCTATTTCCATCCTGTGGACCTTGGAATGGTTGTGTCCACTCCACATCTATATCAAGAGGTGGCTTAGACATGCGCAGTGCTGATGTGCACAAGGAGTGCCATGCCACAAAGGGGTGTTGCCCTTGTAGGGGAGCCCCACGCTCAAGAAGTGCACCCCGTAAGGAGAGCCGCCCAGCATAAAAGAAAGTGCAGTCTGCCCAGGAATTGTGTTGCACACCTGGAGAGCTAACACAACATATGACGCAACAAAAAGAAACACAGATTCCCATGCTGCTGACAACAACAGAAGAAGTGGACAAAGAAGACACAGTGTATAGACACAGAGATCAGACAAGCGGGATGAAGGGGGAAAGGGAAATAAATAAATAAATAAATAAATAAATAATTTTTTTTTGAAAAAAGAGGGAGCTTAGATTCCACATGGATGCTGGAGGCAATTCTCCTGCTTTCAATTGCAGGCACTCTTGGCTCCCTGTGTGGTGGTTGACCTTCCTCACCTCCATGTTAGCTGAGTGGGGTAAGTCCAATAAACCAGAGTGTTGGAGTTTCAAATCTGTTAGGGCTCCCAGCCTGGCTATCACATGGTCAGTTCAGAGATTAGGGTCCCCTGGGTATACAATAAACCCCAGCACCAACTACAGTTCCAGTAAAAGTAACAGGAGAGGCTTGTGAAAAAGATCACATCTGAGTCCAGCTCCATCACACAGAAACACAAACTCCAAAGTAGGGCCAACTGACATGGCACTGAACCTGTGGGTCTCTGTAGCCCTCAGAAGAACCAATACCTGGGGTTGTATCTATTTTATCTGTCTCTGGGACTCTGCTGAGGTATGGATAAGGGCAAACCCTCTGATAACTTCCCAGCTCTTTTTGGAGACTCATAGCTATATAAACTCATTTTTCCTTTCCATTTCTCCCTTTTATTCAGGTCAAAAAACATTTTTAACTCCTGGTAGTATATGTAGATTGAGATATTCTGCTGGTCTGAGTTGACCCTTTTATTCAAGGTCATTTTCTAGTTACATCATCAGCTGGTACTTGGTAGTAATTGCTTAGCACCAGGGAGGCTCATTCCCGGGAGTCATGTCCCACACTGGGGGGAAGACAATGCATTTGGCTTCGAGACTGGCCACATTTGAGCAACACGAAGGCTCTCAGGAGGTAACTCTTAGGCACCCTGCAGCTCTAGCCTTGTTCTTATTTCAGGTGCACAGGCTAACAAGCATAGCCATTAGTACCAAAGGGTCATTGTTGGACCTTCATTCTTTTTTGGTCTTTGCCTTTTTACTTTGGGGATTGTTGCTGTTCCTTTAGGGACTGTGATAGAGCTCACCTAGCTAGGAACTCAGCACTCCCTCAGTTGTTGTTTTTAATTGTATCCACTATGAAAATATCCAAACATTTTTATGTACTCTGGATATATGCCCTCTAGAACTCCCTGCCAACCATGTGTCCCCTGTCAATAACATCCCATACCAGTATTCCTCCCCTGCCATTGTTGAACCTCTCTGTGATCCAAAACTTTTTCAAAAGTGAAGCCCAATATATTGACAGGTTCCATTAATAGTAAAACGGAATATAGTGTTGAGTTTAAAGGTTAGATATAGAATACATATTAATTTAGAAAAAATAAGGTAAAAATAAATTGGAGTATCAAAAAATTAAATGCAAAAGATTTGTTTTTGATGTTTTGCCTTCCATCACTGCAATAAGTGTTGCCCTGTATGCAAATTGGCAAGGCAACTACTTCCATCTTTTCCTCAGTGTCTATGTACTAACTTTTCCTTTGTTTCTAACTATTAAGCTTATCTTCACAAAAGTTTTAGATCACAGTAATTCATATATACAATGTACAGTACTCTGACATATCCAACATAAAACCTTTTCCTTCCACAGTGATAATCTTTTTACATATTCAGACTATATTTACTGAAACTGATGTACAGATATTGAGACAATAGCTTTCAAACAAGGTAACATTTGTGTTTACATTGTGGTTTATATTTTAGACTAAACAATTTTCTAAATTTTTAGTTATCTTATGTTTTACATTATGGTTTACATTTTAGGCTATCAGCCCCTATACATTTTTGGTGTAATTTAACATGTCTTATATCTATCCTTGAGTAAAATTGTGCAACACTTCTATTGCCCACACAGTTTCATTGGTTCCATCTATTCAATACCTCTTTCCCCCTTCCCTTAGGGCCCACAGCGATAGTCAATCTTCATTGCTTGAAGGGCCATGTTCAGAGATACTTGCAACAGTGTTGAGTGCGGTCACCCCTCAGGCTGAAGAGTGGTTTGCTGGCCCGGCGGGGAAGCGGCTGCGGTAGGCCAAGCCACTGCCCCCATAATAGGGTGGCTGGTCGGACTCACCGCCACCCCTGAAGGAAGCTCGGCATGGGCGCAGAGTGCCCTCGGGTCTCCCCTTCTCGGCAGCCATGCTTCCGCGGCCGCCCCTCCTCCCGGATGGCGCCACACGATGCCTGTGGGGCGGCACCCTTCTTCTTCTTTCTCCCTGCGCAGGCGCAGGGCGGAAAATTCCAGTCTGCTCTTTTCCCCTCCCCTGACAGCAGCAACAGCCAGGCGTGGGCGGAGAAATCCAGTCTGCCCTTTTCCCCTCCCCCGACAGCAGCAACAGCCAGTTGTGGGTGGAAAAATCAAGTCTGCCCTTTCCCCTCCCCTGACAGCAGCAACAGCCAGGTGTGGGCGGAAAAATCCAGTCTGCCCTTTTCCCCTCCCCCGACAGCAGCAACAGCCAGGCGTGGGCGGGGAACTCAAGTCTACCCTCCACCCCAGCAACAGCAGCCACCAATCCCTAAACCCTGCCCCTTCCCCCAGCAACAGCGACAGCCAATCCCTAACCACCACCCCTCCCCCGTCCAGTACCGCCCACTGACCTTTCGCCGGCAACCAATCAGAACAGGGCATGGCTTCAACCAATCAGCCTTCCCCAGCCCCTATAAAACTGTTGCCTCTCCCTCAATAAAGTGGACTTGCGTGTTTACCTCGTCTCCACGGTAGTTCTTTTGCCGTGCGCCCTCCAGTCCTGAGAGCCCCCGACAAGGGCCTGGCCTCCCATGTCCCCAGTTCGTCGCCTGCTTCTCCGGGCACCCCTTCGTCGCCGGCTTCGCCGGGCGACCCCATCAGCCGAACTGCACAACCCCTTGTGAGACCGATCCCTCATCTGCTGCCGGACCGACCCCTCGTCCCAAGTGGGACCGACCCCTCATCCCAAGCGGGACCGACCCCTTGTCCGCAGCCAGACCCCAGCTCTACCGACCGAGCAAACCGTTGCAGTTGAGGGCTTGACATGTTCAACTGCCCTGATGCATTGGGAGCCACCATTTCTCTCGAGAGATAAAATTCCCTCTATTTGAGAACATCAGTCCACCCCTCGATGTGTTTATACCTTCACTGTCATTATATGGGTATCTATCCAATGATATAACCCATTATGGCAAAATGAGCACTCACCCACTTCCTAGGAGCCTGTCCTGCATCAGATTAGTCCCTTTAAGCATCTTAAGCAGGTAACGTTCCTTATTATATTTTTGAAAAAGTTTCCCCTCCCCCATTATACTCTCAACCAAATACCTGACAATCTCCTATGTTCATATGCTGTCCACCCTCCCCCAATTTCTTGGGCAATATTACCCATCCTCCCACCCCTAGCCCCGTTCAAGCCCACAAAGCCTCACTGAAAGGTAACCTTTTTCCCCCATTTTATCCCCTCATTTTACAAATACTTACCTCCAGTTTATCATAGATTTCATCCATGTAAGTGTCAGCTTACATCCTTCCTCTACCCCCCAATTTCCTTTAATCCTATCATCCAGTCTCTAGCTCTCTGAGGAAGCTTGGTTCACTTATTTCATATCATTGAGGTTATGTAGTATTTCTCCTTCAATGCCTGGGTTGCTTCACTTAACATAAGGATCTCAAGATTCATCCATATTATCATGTATGTTTGTAGTATATTCATTCTTAAAACTGAGTAGTATTCCATTGTATGTATATACCACATTTTATTTATCCATTCATCTGTTGATGGACATTTGGGTTGATTCCAACTTTTGGAAATTGTGAATAATGCTGCTAGGAACATTGGTGTGCATATAACAATTTGTGTCCTTGTTTTCAGATCATTGCTGGGTCATATGGCAAATCTATAGGTAGTTTTTTGAGATACGGCCAAACTGTCCTCCATAATGGCTGGATTCTTCTGCATTCCCACCAGTAGGGGATGAGTGTTCCCATCTCTCCACATCCTCTCCATCATTTTTAGTCTTCTGTTTTTGTTTTTTTTTCATAGCCGCTAATCTTATGGGAGTAAGATGGTATCTCATTGTTTTACACTGAGATACTGATTTCGGATTTGCATTTTCCTTAATAGCTAGTGATTTGGAGCATTTTTTCATGTGCTTTTTAGCCATTTGTATTACTTCTTGGAGAAGTGTCTGTTTAAATCTTTTTCCCATTTTTAAGTGGGTTGTTTGTCTTTCTATTTTCAAAATATAGGCATTCTTTATATATGCAGGTTATAAGTCTCCTCTCAGATATATGGTTACCAAATATTTTCTCCCATTGTGTAGGCTTCCACACTTTCTTGACAAGCTCCTTTAAGGTGCAGATGACTTTTCTTTTGAGGAAGTCCCATTTATCTATTTGTTCTTTTACTAATCGTACTTTTGGGGTGAAGTTCATGAAGACTTTTCCTATTACATGGTCTTGTATATGCTTCCCTACACTGCTTTCCAAAGTCTTTATGGTCTTGACTCTTATATTTAGGTCTTTGATCCATCTTGAGTTGATTTTTGTATAAGGTGTGAGATGGTAATCCTCTTTCATTCTTTTACATATGGATATCCAGTTCTCCAGGCACCATTTGCTGAATAGGCCATTTTCTCCCAGTTGAGAGGGTTTGGTGGCTTTGTCAAATATTATATGACTATTTATATGAGGATCTATGTCAGAACTCTCAATTTGATTCCATTGGTCTGTGTGTCTCTCCTTGTGCCAATACCATGCTGTTTTCACTACTGTAACTCTGTAGTATGTTTTGAAGTCAGGTAGTGTGATTCCTCCAATTTCGTTTTTCCTTTTCAACATGTCTTTGGCTATTCAGGGTCTCTTTCCTTTCCAAATAAATTTCATAGCTAGTTTTTCTATTTCCTTCAAGAATGCTGTGTTGATGTTTATTGGAATTGCATTGATTGTGTGATCAGTTTTGGAAGGATAGACATCTTAATAATATTTAGTCTTCCTATCCATGAACAGGGAATATCCTTCCATTTATTTAGGTCTCCTTTGATTTCCTTGAACAGTGTTGTGCAGTTCTCTGTGTATAAGTTCTTTACCTCTTCAGTTAAATTTATTCCTAGGTATTTGAATTTTTTATTGACTATTCTAAATTTGTTTCTTGATTTCATCCTGAGCTTGAGCATTATTTGTATACAGAAATGCTACTGATTTTTGCGCATTGACCTTCAAACTTGTGACTTTACTAAACCCATTTATGAGTTCTAGAAGCTTTGTTGTAGACCTCTCCGGGTTTATGCCTTTTATATCTGGTTCTTGCCTCAGTGCTCGAGCAAGTACTTTTAAGACAATGTTAAACAGAAGAGTTGAGAGTGGGCATCCTTGTCTTGTTCCTGATCTTAGAGGGAAGGATTTTAGGATTTCACCATTGTAAACGATGTGGGCTGTGGGTTTTTCATATATACACTCTATCATGTTCAGAAAATTTCCTTGTATTCCGATCTTTTGCAGTGTTTTTATCAAGAAATTATGCTGTATTTTGTCAAATGCTTTTTCTGCATCTATAGATATAATCATGCAATTTTTTCCCTTCAATCTGTTTATATGGTGTATTACATTGATTGGTTTTCTTATGTTGAAACATCCTTGCATACCCAGAATGAATCCCACTTGGTCATGGTGTATAATTTGTTTAATGTGTTGTTGAATACAGTTAGCAAGTATTTTTGTTGAGGATATTTATGTCTAGGTTCATTAGAGAAATTGGTCTGTAATTTTCCTTTCTTGTGATGTCTTAGTTTGGCCTTGTTACCAGGATAATGTTCGCATCATAGAATGAGTTAGGTAATGTTCCTTCAGTTTCATTTTTTTGGAAGAACTTCAGCAAGATTGGTGTTAGTTCTTTCCAGAATGTTTTGTGGAATTCATGTGTGAAACCATCTGGCCCTGGGCTCTTCTCAGTTTAATGACTGATTCTACCTCCTTATTTGTGATTGGTTTGTTGAGATCAGCAATTTCTTCTTTCATCAATATAGGCTTTTTTTGTGTTTCCAGGAATTTGTCCATTTCCTCTGAGTTGTCATTTTTTTTTTTTTTGGAATATAATTTTTCAAAGTATCCTGTAATGATAGTCTTTATTTCTGTGGAGTCAGTGGTGATATCTCCTTTCTCATTTCTTATTTTGTGTATTTACATCCTCTCTCTTTTATTTTTTTGTTAGTCTAGCTAAGAGTTTGTCAATTTTACTGATCTAAAGAATCAGCTCTTGGTTTTGTTTATCTTTTCAAGTGCTTTCTTATTTTTTATTTCATTTAGTTCTGCTCTTATCTTTGTTCTTTCTTTCTTCTTTCTGTGGGGTTACTTTGTTGTTATTTTTTTACTAATTCCTACAAATGTGCATTTAGTTCTTCAATTTTTGCTCTTTCTTCTTTTTTGATGTATGAATTTATGGCTATAAATTTCTCTCTCAGTATTGCTTTTGCTGTATCCCATAAGTTTTGGTATGTTGTGTTATCATTTTCATTAGTTTCAAGGTAGTTATCAATTTCTTTTGAGATTTCCTCCTTGACCCACTATTTTTCCAAGAGTGTGCTGTTTAGTTTCCACATCTTGGAGTGAAATCTGGCCCGCTGGCCCTTGAAGATTTCCAGTTTCACTCCACTGTGGTCAGAGATGTTATTTTGTATGATTTTGATCTTTCTGAATTCATTGAGCCATTCTTTGTGACCTAGCATATTGTCTATCTTAGAGAATGATCCATGTGCACGTGAGAAAATGTATATCGTGCTGTATTGGGGTGTAATGATCTGTATATGTCTATTAGATCCAGCTCCTCTAATATACTGCTAAATTTTTTTTTCTTTATTGATTCTCTTTTGAGATGTTCTTTCCAAAGTCGATAGTGGTATATTAAAGTCTCCCACTATAACTGTAGAGGCATCTATTCTTTCACTTATTTTTTCCAGTGCTTGCCTCACGTATTTGGAGGCTCCCTTGTAAGGAACATAAATATTTATGATTGTTCATTCTTCTTGAAAGATTATCCCTTTCACTAATATATAGTATCCTTTGTCTCTCACAATTGTTTCACATTTAAAGTCTGTTTTCTCTGTTATTAATATAGCTACTCCTGCCTTTTTTTGGTTATTGTTTGCTTGTAAGATTGTTTTCCAGCCATTCACTTTCAAACTCCTTGAATCCCTGGGTCTAAGATCTGTTTCTTGTAGACTGCATATAGATGGGGCATATTTTCTTATCCAGTCTCCCAGTCTGAATCTTTTGACATGTGAGTTTAATACATTGATGTTCAGTATTATTACTTTGAAGGAATTATTTATGTTAGCCATATTTTGTTTGGACTTGTGTTTGTCATATTTTGTCTATTTTCTTTCATTCTCTTTTTTTTCATCTCTTTTGTTGCTCTTATACTTTCCTCCAACTTTGCTTCTCCTGTTTTTTTTCTTTTTTCCTGCAGAACTCCCTTTAGTATTTCTTGAAGGGCAGGGTTCTTGTTGGAATACTCTTTTAATTTCTGTTTATCTGTGAATATTTTTTTTTTCAATTTTAGGGAAAAACAGCTTTATACTATTTATTTATTTTTTATTTATTTATTATTATTATTTTTAAATTACATTAAAAAAAATATGAGGTCCCATTCAACCCCACCGCCCCCGCCCCCCACTCCCCCCACAGCAACACTCTCTCCCATCATCGTGATACATCCATTGCACCTGGTAAGTTCATCTCTGAGCATCACTGCACCCCATAGTCAATGGTCCACATCATAGCCCAGACTCTCTCACGTTCCATCCAGTGGGCCCTGGGGGGATCTACAGTGTCCCGTAATTTCTGACTATTCTTAAGTGTAATCTCCACAGTATTTCTTTCCCAGATTCCTGACTCTGAGCCACTGCAGAGTGGAGATCTTATCCTTCCTGAGACACAAAATCCAGCTTCTCCAGGTGTTACTGACTCCTGAAGTTCTCTGACCAGTGGAAACCATTGAACTAGCTGGGCCTGTTCCATGACATTGGGAGCTAAGAATGGTGGAATGATATATGATGTGGAAGTGTAAGTATATTAAGATCATTGCTTAGTACAAATTCCCAAGGACGTTGTGGGAAGAACAAAAAAGTATCAGTGTACAAAGAATAAAAGATGATTTTGGGGTTGTGGGGGGAAGTGAGGATGACTGTTTTTCTCACTTACGTTTACATTACAAGAAATTTTCAACAATCACAAAATCATAGGATGTCCTGGAGCCCAGGATGGACTCAAACTTATGTAAGAACATGAGTTTTACTGGGGTATGGAAGAGAATGAGGAATGCAGGGCTTGAAGGAAAGTAGCTCTGGTTTCAGAAATTCGAGGTCATATTTTGATCTGGATTTCAACATGTACAATAGACCAAGTACAGTACCTGTCCACTGCAGACTCAGACTCCTGGTGAATTCAGAAGAAACCAGGCCCCAAGAGAACAGGTGTCCCAGAAGGACCCGAGGAAGCCTGACCTCAGTCTCTCTCCCCTTATAAGATCAGGCTCTCCAGCATGCAAATGTTCTTAAGCTCAAAGTTAAATTTCTGCTCTTGGGCCATGGGAGCTAGCATCTGTCTCCTCAGATAGGGTTGGGCATCACTGAGGAAGGCAGAATTGTGGTGTAGAATATGAGGTTATTGGTTCTTCTTCTCTATCTGGTGGGACCTCCCCAAGGTGTGTGTGTCTCAGATATCAGATTTGGACCTAGGAGGATCTTGTGACTGCAGATGACTAACAGAGGTTGCTTTTCCTTGTCCTTAGGGGTTCTGTCTGAAGTGCAGCTGCAGGAATCAAGACCTGCACTCGTAAATCCATTGGAGACAATCTCACTCATCTGCACTGTTTCAGATTACTCCATCGCCAGTAATTTCTGCTGGAGCTGGCTTCGTCAGTCCATAGAGATGGGTCTTGAGTGGATTGGTTGCATCAGATATGATGGGAGCTTATATTACAACCCTTCTCTCCAGCATCGAGCGACCATTTCCAGAGACACATTTAAGAACCAGTTCTTCCTGGAGCTGAAGTCTGCAACTGCAGTTGACACAGCCATGTATTATTGTGCAAGAGACACAGTGAGAGGAAGTCAGTGTGAGCCCAGACACAAACTTTCTCAACTGGGGGAGGGAGTGCTCCCTCTGCAGAAGAGTGCTCAGGACCCATTGCTATGGGGGCAGCAACTCTGAGCTATGTGCAAAAGAGTCTTGGAAGGGGTTTCCTCTTGAGATCGGTGGTTCCTCTACTGTTCGCTCTCAGAGATCCCAAGGGACACATCTTAATTTTTTCTCAGCGGCTTTGACTTCACACATGCTCTTTGTGGGTTTGTTGTTGTTGTTGTTGTTGTTGTTGTTTTTTCTTTATTTTTTTAATGTTACATTAAAAAAAATATGAGGTTCCCATATACCCCTCATCCCCTCATCCCACTCCTCCCACATCAACAACCTTTTTCAACATCATGGCACATTCATTGCATTTGGTGAATATGTTTTGGAGCACTGCTGCACCACATGGATAATGGTTTACATTGCAGTTTACACTCTCCCCCAGTGCACCCAGTGGGCCATGGCAGGACATACAATGCCCAGCATCTGTCCCTGCAGTACCACCCAGGGCAACTCCAAGTCCTGAAAAGGCTCCCACATCATATCTCTTCTTCCCTCTCCCTACCCTCAGCAGCTACCGTGGCCACTTTCTCCACATCAATGCTACAATTTCTTCCCTTACTAATCACAATAATCCCATAGTAGACTATCAGTCATTACACTCTATTCCTCCATAATGTGGACTCCGGGATGGTTATGTCCACTCCACCTCTAAATCAAGGGGGGCTTAGATTCCAAATAAGTGATGGATGCAGTTCTCCTGCTTGCAATTGTAGGCACTTTGGGATGCCTGGTGTGGTGGTTGACCTTCTTCATATCCCTCTTAGCTGTCTGGGGTAAGTCCAATAAACCAGAGGGTAGGGGTTGCAAGTCTGCTGAGGTTCAGGATCTGGCTGTCACATAGAAGTCCAGAGATTCAGGTCTCCTGAGTATACACCAACTGCAGCACCAACCACAGGTCCAGTAAAAATGAGAGATGGGGCATCACATGCTCTTTGAAGGCAAGCAAGGAGGAAGTGATATTCTGTTGTGTTTTTTTTAAAGATTTGTTTTTATTCATTTATTTATTTCTGTCCCTGCCCAGTTGTCCATTCGCTATGTGTTCTTTTATTTTCTTTATTCATTTTTTTAGTATTACATTCAAAAAATATGAGGTCCCCATGTACCGCCCACCCCCCTCACCCCATTACTCCCCCCATAGCAACATTCTCCTCCATCATCATGAGACATTCATTGCATTTGGTGAATACATCTCTGAGCATCGCTGCACCTCATGGTCAATGGTCCACATCATAGTCCACACTCTCCCACGTCCCATCCAGTGGGCCATGGGAGGACCTACAACGTCCAGTAATTGTCCCTGCAGCACCACCCAGGACAACTCCAAGTACCAAAAACGCCTCCACATCTCATCTCTTCCTCCCATTCCCCACACCCAGCAGCCACCATGGCCACTTTCTCCACAACAATGCCACATTTTCTTTGATTACTAATCACAATAGTTCATGAATAGAATATCAGCAAGTCCTCTCTAATCCATATTCTATTCCTCCATCCTGTGGACCTTGGATTAGTTGTGTCCATTCCAAATCTATGTCAAGAGGGGGCTTAAATTCCTCCTGCTTTCAGTTGTAGGCATTCTTGGCTCCATGGTGTGGTGGTTGGCCTTCTTCAACTCCATGTTAGCTGAGTGGGGTAAGTCCAATAAACCAGAGTGTAGGAGCTGAAGTCTGTCGAGGCTCAGGGCCTGGCTATCATATGGTCAGTCCAGAGATTCAGATCCCCTGCGCATATATTAAACCCTAGCACCAATTACAATTCTGGTAAAGTAACAGGAAAGGCTTATGAAAAGAGATCACATCTGAGTTCAGCTCCATCACGCAGAAACACCAACTCCAAAGAAGGGTCAACTGACATGGCACTGAACTCCATCTGCCATGACCATAAAACAGAAGAGATGTTACTACTTACTTGTGATAGCTGGAAAATTCTAAAATCTTCTTCACTTAACCAGATCTGAAAACTCTAATGCACTAATTGCACTGGTTTTCTCTTAATCTAATTTTAGTGGTCTACTATTTGCACTAAGGTCCCTAAAAAATATTAACCAGATCTCAGTTTTGCTTACTGTAATTAGATAATGTCTCAAAGCAAAACCTGAAAGAATGGTGTAAGGAGCAGCTTATGGCCCAGTAAATCTGTAACTTTTCTCAAAACCAAAAAGCTTAATATCCCCAGGCTGTTCGCACATTACCAAACTGTGCTTTATTAGCTTCTGAAACCAAAGACAAGTTGAACATGCTTGAGACAATGCAGGACTGAAAATTGTATGTTACTTCCTCACAAGACCTATGGCATCACTTCTTGTTGTTTTTTTTTTTTAATTTTTTACTCATTTTTCTTTTCTCTTACCCCTTTTCTTGTTTAGTCTATTAAAAAAACATAGCTCCTAATTTCACTTTGAACAGGTTTGCGGAGGATTTCCCCACTTCCTTGGTTGTGCACTCAATAACTCATCTTCTCACTGAGAGATGTGTTTCTCCTTTGTGGTGCTGAATTAGGAGGTCCCTTCTTTTGGAAATAGACATGCTTATTGTAACAATTTGGTGAGCCAGGCAGGAGTTGCACTCTGGCATACAGTCCTCTAGAGTAGCCAGGATCCATGTATTGTTAGTTGAGGGACTTCCCTGCATCTCTTAGCTCTGTGCCTACGAGCTGCCCTGGGATTTCCATGGAGGACCAAAGCTGGTAGTTCTCAGAGAGTTTTCTGCCATAGGTAGACACTGGATGCTTTATGTGAAGGTGCCTTTGAAACTGGGTTTTTTCCCTGTGCTGTGTGTGAAATTCTTTGTTCTGTCCTGATCTGTGCTTATGTAATTTTGTCAGTCTGCTTTTGTCAAGGAGACTGTTGGATTGGTTTTGTTGGTCTGTTAATGTTGAGATTGTTAGATTGGCTCTCTCAATCTGCTCATTCCAAGAGGATTGTTGAATTTTTAATTGATCTGAGCTTGTGAATACAGATCTGGTGTATTTGAGTTCAGTTATCCATGATCTCAGATTTGGGGTTCACCTATTGGTTTTGAAATCACATTTTTGCTTTGAAGTTGGAGATCCTATTGGTTTTGAGGAGCTCCTATTCTCGATGCTCTTTGTTACTTCTTTTTGTGTTGCCTACTCATGGGAAATTCTTAGATATGCCAGCTGTGTTTCCTACAGGTTGTGTTTTTTGACAATTGGACAAAAATTAGCAGGGACTCCAAAAGATAAAGAAATTGATTTTCTATTGTAATGATGCCTGGCCACAAGAAAAAAAAAAAGTGGATGACAGCTAAAGAATGGAACTGTCAATTTTAATACTGTTTTCCAATTAGGTTTGTATCATAAGAAAAATCATAAAGGGGATGAGATACTTATGTTCAAATTTTCTTGGGGTTGTATAATGTCCATGAAGCCTTAGAAAAATGTAAATTCCTAGTTTTAAAGAGCCAAAAGAAAGTGCCTTGACAGCCTCTAGCAGCTGAGGAAGAGGACCCCTTAGATGATATTCTGTTCCCTCCTCCATCACTCCTATGGTTTTGATGGTAGTTCCTGATGCCCCTCCAGAATCTCCTCATGATCGAGGAGAAGGTACAGCTGGGGAATGGCTTTTCCATCCCACATCCATAGTGGTATACAATTTGGTCAGAGAACAGCCACTTTTGGAGTAGGGCAATTTTCAATGCACCAAGTCCATTTTGGAATGGATATCAAGTATGGTCTCAAGGATTCATGCTGGTACATGCCCCATTCTCAATCTCTGATTTAATAAATTGGAAAAATAGCAACCCTGGCTATAGAGAAGATCCTGAAAAATTAAGGATGTTTCTATCTATCTTTGCCTCCTATACACCTAATTGGGCAGATATTCAGGCATTGAAAGTTTTATTGACTCCAGAGGAAAGATAGATGGTTCTGGATAAGGATAGACAAGAATCTGAGCACCTGAGGGAAGCAGCCTCACAGAACCCTGTTTTTGCTGCCCCAGGAGACATGGATTCTGGATCCTACTGGGACCCAAACAAACCCATGGAGTGCACCCATCTGGATGATTATTAGGTATGCATTTTTGTTGCTTTAAAGAGTGGAACCCCAAAGCAAAAATCTCTAAATAAAATACAAGGAGTACATTGGGAATCTAATGATAGTCATTCAGCTTTTTAGGAAAGAATTTTCAAGGTATCCCACAGATACATGGATATAGATCCAGAGAAGTTTGAGGATTCTAGGATTATTAATATGACCTTCTTTAGTCAAAGTACTCCAGACATCCATCATAAATTGCAGAAAATAGAAAGTGGCCTTTCAATGCCTATGGCCATGCTAATAGATGTTGCCTTCAAAGTATACAGCAACTAAAAATAAGGCCAGAAGCAACAGCTAGAGCAGCAGACTGCATTGTTAGCAACTGCTCTGAGTGGAAACACACCAAAAGGAGAGTGAGGTAAGGGATTTAAGAAGGAAGGTGGTAGGCATACTAAACAATAGTGTGCTTATTGTAGGAAAAAGGGACACTGGAGAAAATAATGCCTTGAATTGTTTAAAAAAAGTAAAAGGAGCAAAGCAAAATAGAAATAATGGCCCATGGGATAAGGTAAGAGGATTTTGATTAGAAAGAACTGAGGATATTGGCAGCACTTTGGCCTGCCGTTTCCATCTCCCACCAAGAACTTCAGGTAAAACTAAATGGCAGGCTATATAATGTCCAGTTGATATGGGAGGTATAGGGGGTGGGGGCTGTGGTATGTGGGAACCTCTTATATTTTTTAATGGTGAACATTATTTATGATTTATGTGTCTTTAAAAGAAAACAATTTAATTAAAAAAAAGTAAATGTGGGAAGTATCTGATGGACTTTCTTATTGATATAAGTTCAGCCTATTCAGCACTTAATTAGCAATTAGCCACAAAACAAACTAGCAGATAATGGTAACTGGAGTAAACAGAGCATACCTAGAGTGATTTTACAGTCCTTAGATTTCAAAATTTGAAAGGAATATTTACAGCATCAAGTTTTTTAAATTTTTTTTTATGTGTGTGAATGTCCTCAAGCACTATTGGGAAGAGAATTATTGGCCAAATTAAACGGTCAAGTTATGTTTTTAGACACAGAGGTGAAAATTCCAGTACCACCCTGGCAGAGGACTGCATTTGCAAGCTGCCTTCCAACCTAAGAACCTAAAAAGGACCCCGTACCAGCCCACATTTTGGAACAAATCACCTCTGAGTTATGGTCAGTTGGTATCCCAGGGAAAAATGTGAGTCTCCCTGTTACATGTGGAACTCAAAACAGGAGCAAATCAACCCGAGGTACATCAATATCTTTTCAGGCTAGGAGAGGTATTAAACCAGTAATAGAGACATTAAAAGGAGCTGGTCTTATTAGGTCTTCTTAGTATCCACATAATACATCCGTACTCTGAGACCTGAAGCCTGGCACTTGTAGTGAATACAGGTTCATCCAGAACTGTAAGAGCTATAAACAGGACTTTAAAAGACATTTACCCAGCTGTGCCTAATCTTTGCTACACCTTGTTAACCACTTTAACTGGAAATTTTAAATGGTTCTCTGTATTGCACTTAAAAGATGACTTTTTTTGTATACTCATGACTATTGAGTCACAGGAAATATTTTCTTTGAATGGGAAGACCCATATATGAAAACTAAAGAACTTACATGAACTGTTTTACCACAAGGGCTTACGAATGTCCCCACATTTTTAGAGGAAATCTTAACCAAAGATTTTCATGGTTTGCAATTACGTTGAGGCATCTTACTCCAATATGTAGATGGCATACTAATGGCAAGTGAAACTGCAGAAGATTCAGATACAAATGCTATTAGAACTTTAAGTTTTCTAACTCCATGTAATACAAGATATCTCAGAAGATGACTGAAATTACTAACTCCCGCATCAAATACCACGGGCATTTGTTCTCCAAGGGCCAGAGGACCCAACTGCCTGAGAGTTACCAAGCCCTGGTGAATGTGGGCCCCCCTAAGACAAACAGGCAATTATTAGGTTTTTGGAAATGATGGGTTTCTGTTGCATATGGATCCCCAAATTTGAACTCATTGCCCAACCCTTGTATAATGTTGTGCAGGACTCAGAAAGAGAAGCTCTAGAGTGGACTGGAGAATGCGATCAACTCTTTTACCAGGATTAATGGAAAGCTGAACTTTGTTCCAGTGTTGGGAATGCCTGACATATGTAAACATTTTTAACCAGTTTGTACAGGAAAGGCAAGGAATAGGGCTTGATGTTTTCATACAAACGTTGGGGGAGCATTAAAGGCCTCTGGCATATTTCTCAAAGAAACTGTACTTGGTAATGCAGGGTTACAACCTTGCCTTTGGGCTGTGGCTGCCACTGGTGATATTCTCCAGGAAGCTGCAACATTTACCTGGGGTGAGGAAGTTTCAGTGAACATCCCACATAGTGTGCTTTCCCTACTTGAGCAAAAGGATAGCTACTGACTGACTGCCAGCAGCCTAGGAAAATATCAGGCTTTATTGTTGGGCAATCCCAAAGTATACTTTCTCAAGTTCTATGGTTCTAAACACAGCTATGTTTTTATCAGAATCCAGCAGACCTGTAGACAGGTAATTGAGGAGGTGTTCTCTAGTTGATCAGACATGGGGGACATTTCTTTAAAAGAAACTGACTTGGAGTTGTTGATGGATGGGAACAGTTTTATGGATAGTGAATGTTGATGAGCTGGATACTGTGGTGACCTTAACAGAGGTGCTAGAGTTCAAACCCTGCCACCAGGTACATCAGCCCAAAAGGCTAAACTTATTTCTGTGACCTGAGCCTTGGTTATCAGGCAAGGTAAGAAAGAAAATATTTACAGGGACTTTAATATGATTTTTCCATAGTAGATGTCCATGGTGAAATTTGGAAGGAAAGGGCTTTTGATCACAAATAATAAAGAGATTACATGTCCTGAGACTATATTACTACAGAGACCTACTAGAAGCTGTATTTCTGCCTGTAGAAGTTGCAGTAATGCACTGCCCCAGGCACCAAAGGTCTGACAGGTATTTAGCAAAAGGGAATACTAAAGCTGATTTGGCAGCATAAAAGGCTGCCCAGACACAGCTCCAAGTTCAGGACATGAGAGACTTTGCTCTTATGTGGACTTTGGACTTCTCCTTATTTACCCTATCCTATGAAACAAAAAATTTAGACAGAGCTAGAAAATGGGGATTTAATGTCAAGTCATAAGAAGGATGGTTGCAATCAGAATCAGGACAAGTTTGGTTACCAGAAAAAAAAATTGAACCTGTGCTATCATATTTGCACCAAAGAATCCACTATGGAAAGAGGCCTTTGCAACATGGATTAGAGGACATAGAATAGGACCACAATGATAGGGGAGGTTGTTGATGGGGGAGGAGTGTGGTGGGGGATGGGGTATATGCAAGAACCTCATGTGTTTTTTAATGTAACATTTTTTGTGATGTATGTATCTTCAAAAAATACAATTTACAAACTGATGGTGTGGAGTGGGTTATGTGGGAACCTCTTACATTTTTTTCATGTAATGTTCTGTGTGATCTATTAACTTTAATTTTAAAAATTCATTTAAAAAATTCAAGCAGCAATTCATAAAATAATGGATAAATGTGTTTTATGTCATAAAAATAACCCAAAGCATGCAAGCTTGAAGTTTTTCATCTGAAAAGGACTGGCAAATAGACTTTACAGTGATGTCCCAAGCAGCTAGGAACTTCTGTTATCTTCTAGTATTGGTTGACACATTTTTCAGGGTGGGTAGAATCCTTCCCTACCTGCACTGAAAGAGCAACTGAAGCCACAAAAGTTTTGTTAAAGGAAATAATACCCAGTTTTCAGATCCCATTCTCCAATCAAAGCAATAATGGCAGTGCCTTTGTTTCAAAAATAGCTCAAGATTTTTCAGAGATGCTTGGAATTAACTGGAAGTTATGTGCATCATGGGGACTTCAATTGACTGGAAAAACTGAAAAGATGAATCATACTTTGAGGAAAACTATTGCTAAGATATGTCAGGAAATTAACCCTACTTGGGACAAAGTGTTGCTTACTTCCCTTCTCAGAGTTCAAGTTGCCCCTAGATATGGACTAGGTTTAAGTCCTTCTGAAATTAATTTTGTGAGGCTTTGCCTCAAAAATATAATTGAGACTACATCTATGCAAAATATATATGATAAATTGTGGAAAGATGCAGTCATTTCCTTAAGTAATTCTATAAAATGATTTCTGAATTTGCAAGTAATCAACTTTCTTTCCCTACAGACTTGACTTTACAAAATAACAAGCCAGAAATTTAGCATTATTTAAAACCTGGAAGAATAAGCACTCTGATGACCAGCTTACCCCTAAATAGGAAGGACCTTATATTGCACTATTAAATACCCACTTCTCTCTAAAATTACAGGGCATCAAGCCATGGATTCCCCACTCAAGAATTAATCCCGTTTCCCTAGAAGAAAAAGTAGAAAAAGAAGCCTCCAACTTGTGCACCCCCATTGCTGACCTAAAGCTGCTTTTTTGTAGGTTATCCAAACCATTATGCTTGGAATTAGTGTTCTTTTCCTTGTTCACCTATCACATTCAGTGCAAGGTAATATCTTTTCTGTTTTTATTGTAGCATTTTTAAGATATCTTATTTTCTATTGTATTTTTTAAAGATACATAGATCACACAAAATGTTACATTAAAAAAATAAGAGTTTCCCATATATCCCAATCCCCACCATCCCCCATTCCTCCCACATCAACATTTTCCATCAGTGTGGCACATTCATTGCATTTGATGAATACATTTTGGAGCACTGCTACACCACATGGATTAGAGTTTACATTGTAGTTTATACTTTCCCTCAGTCCATTCAGTGGGTTATGGCAGGATATATAATGTTCTATATCTGTCCCTGTATATACATGCAGTGGAATACTACTCAGCTGTAAGAAGGAAGACAGTAGTAACACATGGGATAACATGGATGAATCTTAGGGACCTTATGTAGAGTGAAGCAAGCCAGACAATGAAGGACAAATATTACTTGACCTCTCTCATATGAATTAAGCAAATCAAGCTGTCTCAGAGAGCTAGAGACTGGAAGATAGGCTTAGAGGAAATAGGGGAGGGGAGAGGAAGGATGTGAGCTGATGTCTATAGGGGCAAAATCTATGATAAAGTGGAGGTAAATAGTTATGTAGTGAAGGAATATCTTTTTTAAATGGGCTGCAGCAGTAGCGGCTATTCATCAGGAAAATGGCTCTTGTATTTGTAGCTAGTAGCCAACTGCTGGAAAAAATAATTTTCCCTGGGCTATTTTGTCCTTGACTTCACAAACTGATCAGACTGGATAGTTGCAGACTATTCTATACCACCATCACCCATGATTCCAAGGTTTGTGACTTTCCTAACCCACACGAGCACAGAATCTCCATACCTGTGTGGTGGGAACTCCTGTATAAGATTTAGAATACAGTATAACATACAACTCCTTTAAAAAATATTGAGCCTCTAAACTAAAATATTATTTTCAGGTCTCCACAATGTGTACTTCAACCTAGATTGGGCAAGTTTGTTTAGTAGCAGAGAGTGGAATGTAACACAGCAGTCCCCCTCTTTGTATACAACAGTGAGATATCTCTGCCCAGCCTAGCCCAGTAGGTGATCTACCCCACACTAAGTGTGATAGAATCATTTTTCCATGGAAAGATGAATAGCTAATTGTAGTCCCACTGAAAGAATATGATGACTAGATGAAAAAGTTGTCCTACAAAATAGAATGGCTTTGGATATATTACCTGCAGCTCAAGGGGAAGTGCATTAATTGGTATAAAACATTGTATCTACATACCTGAGGAATATGATAACGTATCCTCTATACTGGATCATATGCAAAGTGATATTGAACATGTTAAAAATCTTGGCAGACAACTCATTTTCTGAGTGGTTAATGAATTTACCTATGAAATGGAATATGGCTCTCTTAAGCATTGCCCTTATTTTACTTGTCATATACTTGTCTTGCTCCTTCCTTTATCGTCTTTGTGGATTTATGTCTACAGCAACTTCCAAAATGATATGAGGATTTTATTCACCAGGAAATAACAGTTATTTCAGCAGGAAATAACTACAGAAGATGAGAACTTTTTCCATTTTCCTTATATGAGGAGTACTTATAAAACAAATCTTAAGAATAGTATAAACACGAGGGGAGGAGATTTGGAAAATGTGATATTGAAATTTCTTCACTTAAGGAGCTTTGAAAATTCTGAAACTAATTGAGCTGATTTTCTAGTAATCTAATTTTAGAATTTTACACTTTGCACTTAATTCCCTGAAGAATATTAACCAGACCGTCTCCATTTTGCTTACAGGAATAAAATTATGTCTCAAAGCAAAACCAAACAGAATGGTATAAATCTGTAACTTTTCTCAAAAACAAAAGCTTGATATCTTTGAGTGGTTGTCTAAGAAAGGAGCCATGAAGACATTGCACCTACAAAACTTTAAACTGATGTATTAACCACCAAAATGAAAGACAAGTTGGATGTGCTTGAAACAACACAGGACTGAGAAATTGCATGAACCCTCCTCACAAGACTCCTGGCATCACTTGTTGTTTTTATTTGTTTTTCTTCTAAACTACCCCTTTTCTTTTTTTTTCACCTGTGAAAACCATAGCTCCAATTTTCACTTTGAACTGTTTTTTTGGGGGGGGGGGGAGGGGGAAGATTCTCAAAGTTTTTTGCTTGTATACTTGTAATAAATGACCTTCTTACTAAGAGACATGTTTGTCCTTTGTGGCACTGGATAGGAAGGGCCTGTCAGAAATAGCTATCCTTATGGTAACAATTATCCATCTATGTTTAGGCTGTTATGTTTAGGCTAAGGCAGGACTACTTCAGTTGTCTGTTTTTTGGGGGCACAGCAAGTACTCTCAAGACAAGTTCACTCAGAGTTCATATCACTAAGGAAAATAGAAGGCAAAATGAGAGAGAGAGACAGAGCAGCAAACCCACTTGGCAAGCCCTAAAAATTGAGGGTTATGGGTGTATCAGTGTCCAAGTCACTGTCCAGGGTGGAGAAATGAACAACATTTGGAAGTGTCCAAGTCTGAAGTAACATTTAGAAAGTGGTGGCTATATGCTGTCTTTCTGTGCCCAAGAAGCAACAGGTCTTCAGCCTCACATTCTATCCCAAAGCCCTGTTAGACAAATACATGCAATTGTGTCCCCCTCTCCCTACTAATGAAATTTAACCCATCCCCTGATCCTACAGCTCCTAGTAGAGTCCAGTCTTATATCTGTGCCTCCCCCATTTTAAGAAAAAGAATCAGTAGCCTCACCATTGAACCATCTGTCGCTTTTATAGGGTAACCATATAACAAAGAATCTCTGTTGCAGGCATACATTGTGCAGTGTAGCTAGAAACATGTGGCATGAGGAAGCTCAAGGGTGTCTGTTCCAATGTCTGTACTTAGGGAGTTACAAATTCCAGTTATCAGTTTCAGATCATTCTGTGTGTGCTAATTTTATTTTCAATAACTATTTTTGAAACTGATGAGTTTGACCAAATTTTAATTTCAATAGCTGAATACTTGGTCCAGTTGTCTCAGACAATCTTGACACCAATTGAAAAACTTCCAATTTTACTTTTATTCTGCTGATCCAATATAATCTATTTCCCATCTGAAAATAAACATCTGCCTCTCCAAATATTTGTGAATGAAATAGTCTTCAAGTCAATCCAAACTTCCAGTGTGACCTCCCCTGTATGTAAGTTATTTCTAAACATTTTCTTTATTTAGGGTACTATTGTGTATGCCCTTCAATAAATTACTGATTATAGCTGATATATTGAGTTCCTAAGTAATTATATTCAACCAGATAATTGGATCTATCAGTTCTTGCTTGATATAAACATGAGGGGAAATTGAGCTCTGAGCTTAAACAACTCAGATATTTCTACTGGGCCTTTATCTCATCATAGAGGTAAATATTTTCCAGGTCATTTGAATTAGAAGCAACTTTGATTCTGGGTTCCATGTAGATCCCCCAGCTTATATCCCAGGTAGAAAATCATAATTACTACGTGATTTGGGCAGTACAAGGCCATACACAAGCATTGTTATCAACTCCTCATGAAATGATAATGCAGAGAATATTCGTCATTTCCTTGAGCAAGTCCCCTGCACGCCTGACAATGACTTGTGGGAGATTGTCACCTTATTGTTATAGAATATTTCATATTGAGTAAGTGTTTTTTAATTTAGCTACATCTTGTGGGTGCATTGATGTAATATTTTATACCAGTGCAATTTAAGTATTATACATTATCCCGTTTGTTTCTGTAATGTAAAGTCAGTAATATTTAAGAGTAAAAAATGTCCTATTAATGTATTATCTTGGATTTTGATAGTAGAAATATATCATAAGAGCTCATACAGTTATCTACATCATATTTCTTGAATTCAGAGCTATTTAAATGCCATAACTCCTTCCTTGCCTGTCAGTGAAGAGTCATAATGAAGTTATTCTCCCTCTATCTCACTTTAAAAAAAATCCTGTTCTTTCTCCTTGTTTTAGTATACATATCATACTTGATTTCTTTCAGGAAACTGAAATAAACAGAAATATTTAAATCTCTGTTGCATGCATCACACCCAGACATTTTCCCATGCCATGTATTCCTCCTTTGCATTTTAAAGAAAAATAAATATATTGAAGTTACAGCAAGATGGTGGCAGAGTAAGGAACTCCTAAAGTCAGCTCCTGCTACAACGCAGTTAGTAAACACCCAGAGCCCTCTGGAGATAGCTGAAGCACCTGTTGGGAGGCTTCAGGAAGCCAGAAGGGCATCCTGCAACATCCTTGAAGGAATGGAAGGAGGCTGCCCATCTGCAGAGAAGACTCTTAAGTATAGTGCTCCAAACCCCAGAGGCTGGTGCCCACCCTCCACTGGGGATACAAGCTGCCTCAGGTGCTGTTCTGTGGCTGGAATTGAAAGCTCCACTTCCCAAAAATGGGGGAGGAAGAGATGGTTGGGCACCAACTTCAGGCCCTGATGAGTAAACTTCAGTGGGCTGAAGTATAATCCTGAGAATAGCTGAAGTTTGAGCCTTTCCAAATCAGAAGGAAGCCGGGTTCCACCACCTTAACTCCGCACCTGGCACAAGGGACAGCAGAGCAGACTGAAATACCCAATTATGGTGGGGACCAGCTTCTTTCCATCCAGGTCAGATTGCAGGTCTAGCCAAAAACTCAGTGCCACCTCCAACAGGGAGGAAGCTGGGGGGACCTGCACCAGCATCTCCAGGAAATTGCTGGCCAAGCCATGGAGGCCAGTGATTGTCCTGCTCTGGTGATGCAAGCCACCCCAGGGGCTGTTCTATGATTGGAACTGGAAGCTCCATTTCCCAAAAATGGCGGAGGAAACAGTTTGCTGCCAATTTCAGCTACTAATTGGTAGACTCAGCTAGCTAAGGAATAGCCCTAGGAACAGCTGGGGTGTGAATTCATCCAAGTTGTTAAAAGGCCAGTGGTCACCATTTTGACTCGGCCCCCAGCATGAAGGGAAGCTGGCCTGACCAAACATCACAGTGATGGTAGGGACCGGTTTCTTTCACCTGGATCAGCCTGCAGCCCTAGACTAGTTTTCAGTCCCACCTCTGGCTGGGAGGAGGCTGGCTAGCTCTGCACCAGTCTATCCAGGTTAACTGAGGGTAACTTTGGCTGGGAAAAAACTGAATAATTAAAAGTGTAAGGGGCAACTGTGGTCATCTTGGACCTACATCACATAGATTGCTGCCCACACCAGCAGCTCCATCCATGCCCCATGCAGGGGAGAAAGGGACATGAATCTTTATCAGTTTCTCTGAGCAACTACAGTCTAGGCCTGCATGACTTGAATTATTCCACATAACTGTGACTTTGTCCCTACCTCTGGGAAAGGAAAAAGTTGGGAGAAGCTTCATCCATCCCTGGGGCAGTGAGGGCAGCTTGAGCCTCCACAGTTTGTAGCACCAATGACATCTTTGGCTCCTACTGCACAAACAGCAAGGGTATTAGGGCAGGAAGCCCTAAACTAAAGAGAAAAAGTGCACCCAGAATAAATACTCTAGTAAGCCACATGCCAAGACACCAACAAAAAATTACAATCCACATCAAGAAACAAGAAGCTATGGCCCAGTTAAGGGAATGAGATAAGCCTCCAGATGACATAAAGGAGTTGAGACAACTAATCATAGATGTTCAAACAAATCTCCTTAATAAATTCAATGAGATGGCTAAAGAGATTAAGGATATTAAGAAGGCATTGGATGAGCACAAAAAAGAATTTGAAAGCATATATAGAAAAATAGCAGATCTTATGGGAATGAAAGTTGCAATAAATTAGAATCATATAATAGCAGATTTGAGGAGGCAGAAGAAAGGACTGGGGAGCTTGAAGAAAAGGCCTCTGAAAGTGAACATATGAAAGAAGAGATAAAGAAAAGAATGGAAAAAATTGAACAATGTCTCAGGGAACTAACTGACAGCAAAAGGTGTGCAAACTTACATGTCATGGGTGTCCCAGAAGGAGAAGAGAAGGGAAAAGGGGCAGAAGGAATATTTGAAGAAATAATGTTAGAAAATTCCCCAGCCCTATTGAAGGACTTAGATATCCCTGTCCAAGAAGCACAATGTAATCCCATCCAAAAAATCCAAATAGACCAACTCCAAGACACATACTCATCAGAATGTCAAAGACCAAAGAGAAAGAAAGAATTCTGAGAGCAGCAAGAGAAAAAGCAATGCATAACATGTGAGGATATCCAATAAGATTAAGTGTTAATTTCTCACCAGAAACCATGGAGACAAGAAGACAGTGGTATGATATATTCAAGATACTACAAGAGAAAAACTTCCAACCAAGAATCTTATATCCAACAAGACTGTCTTTCAAAAATGAGGTGAAATTAGAGTATTCACAGATAAACAGAAACTGACAGAATTTCTAAGCAAGAGACCAGATTTTCAGGAAATACTAAAGGTTTTGCTAGAGCCTGAAAAGAAAAGACAGGAGAGAGGGGCCTGGAAGAGAGTCTAGAAATGAAGATTATATCAATAAAAGTAACTGAAACTGTCAAAAGAGTAGTGAAAATAAAATATGACAGAAAAAACTTAAATAGTCAGGAATAAACTTAACCAATGATGTAAAGCACTTGCATTCAGAAAACTGCAACTCCATGTTAAACAAATTTTTAAAAAGCCCTAAATAACTGGAAGAACATTCCATGACCATGGATTGAAAGACTAAATATCACTAAGATGTCAATTTTACTCAAATTGATATACAGATTTAATGCAATCCCGATAAAAATTCCACCAGCATTTAACAAAAAGTTGAAAACATAATCGTTAAATTTATTTGGAAGGGTAAGGAGTCTTGAATAGCCAGAAATATCATAAAAGGGAAAAGTGAACCTTCATCCCCAGAATTTAAATCATAATACCAACCTATAGTGTTAAAAACAACATGGTACTGGCCTAAAGACAGACACAATAGACGAACAGAACCAAATTTGTGGTTCAGAAACAGACTCTCACAGCTATGGTCAAGGTGATTTTTGACTAGCTTGTCAAACTCACGCAGCTCGGGCAGAACAATCCATTCAACAAACGGTGCTGAAAAAATTGGATATCCATAGCTGAAAGAAGGAAAGAGGACCCCTATCTCACACCTTATCCAAAAATTAACTCAAAATGGATCAAAAACTAAAAATAGAAGCAAGAACCATAAAACTTCTAGAATAAATTTTTGGAAAATATCTTCAAGACCTGATGTTTAATGTATGTAAAAGTTTTATTTAGTAAAGCTAAAGCTTTACTGTAAAATTATGGACATGTATAGAGTGGATGGTAAGACACAGTGAGTAAAAACTAGTTTATAAATGGGGATGTGACTGAAAATGGTAGAATTGTTATGAGACATTCATTGCATTTGGTGAATACATTTTCTAAATTAATACGTATTCTATATGTAGCCTTTAAACTCATCACTATATTCCATTTTACTATTAATGGAACCTGGCAATATATTGGGCTTCACTTTTGAAGAAGTTTTGGATCACAGAGAGGTTCAACAATGGTAGGGGAGTAATACTGGTGTGGGATGTTATTTTGACAGGGGACACATGGTTAGCAGGGAGTTCTCCAGGGCATATATCCAGGGTACATAAAAATGTTTGGATATTTTCATAGTGGTTACAATTAAAAACAACAACTGAGGGAGTGCTGAGTTCCTAGCCAGGGGAGCTCTATCACAGACCCTAAAGGAATAGTAAGATTTTGATAGTGTTCTTTCATAGTTTGTAACAAACGTCTCATGAAAATGCAAGGTGTTGGTGGAGGGTTGATGTATGGGACTCCTGAATGATGTTATGCATGATTGCTTTGTATGTTCACAACTTTTACTATACCCTTAATTGTTTATGTATGTTCATATATAAATGATAGAAAGATAATAATCAGATTGGTTAGGGGAAAAATACTTTGTTTAGTAGTAATATCTTTTTTTATTCATTTTTTAAAAAATATTACATTCAAAAAATATGAAGTCCCATTCAACCTCACCGCCCCCACCCCCCACTCCCCCCACAGCAACACTCTCTCCCATCATCATGACACATCCATTGCAATTGGTAAGTACATCTCTGGGCATTGCTGCACCTCATAGTTAATGGTCCACATCATAGCCCACACTCTCCCACGTTCCATCCAGTGGGACCTGGGGGGATCTACAATGTCCTGTAATTGTCCGTGAAGCACCACCCAGGACAACTCCAAGTCCCGAAAACGCTTCCCCATCTCATCTCTTCCTCCTATTCCCTGCACCCAGCAGCCACCATGGCCACCCTTCCCACACCAATGCCACATTTTCTCTGTGGACATTGAATTGGTTGTGTCCGTTGCACATCTATGTCAAGAGGAGGCTTAGATTCCACATGGATACTGGATGCAATCCTCCTGCTTTCAGTTGTAGGCATTCTAGGCTCCATGGTGTGGTGGTTGACATTCTTCAACTCCATGTTAACTGAGTGGGATAAGTCCAATAAATCTGAGTATAGGAGTTGAAGTCTGTTGAGGTTCAGGGTGTGGCTATCATATT
The DNA here is from genome assembly GCF_030445035.2 of Dasypus novemcinctus. NCBI lineage: Eukaryota > Metazoa > Chordata > Mammalia > Cingulata > Dasypodidae > Dasypus > Dasypus novemcinctus. Next base: position 54,075,607 of record NC_080691.1, on the reverse strand, counting down.
GTCAGTCCAGAGATTCAAATCCCCTAAATATATGTTAAACCCCAACACCAACTACAATTCCACTAAAGTAGCATGAAAGTGTTGTGAAAAGAGATCCTATCTGAGTCCAGTTCCATCACGCAGAAACACCAGCTCCAAAGAAGGGCCAACTGACATGGCAGTGAACCCCATCTGCCATGACCAAAGAACCCGTGGGTCTCTTTAGCCCTCAAAAGAACCAATACCTTGGGTTGTATCTACTTTATCTGTCTCTGAGACTCTGCTCAGGTGTGCATAAGGGCAATCCTTCTGACAACCTCCAGACTATTTTTTAGAGACTCATAGCCATATAAACTCATTTCTCCTTTCCATTTCCCCCTTACATTAGGTCAAACAGTATTTTTAAGTCATGTTATTATATGACAGGGATATTCTGCTGATCCGCGTTGAACCTTTAATTCAAGGTCATTTTCTAGTTGCATCTTCAGCTGGTATTTGGTAGTGATCCCTCGGTGCCAGGAAGGCTCATCCCTGGGTGTCATGTCTCGCCCTGGGGGGAATGCACTGCATCTACATGCTGAGTTTGGCTTCGAGACTGGCCACATTTGAGTAACATGAAGGCTGTCAGGAGGAAACTCCCAGGCACAATGCTGCTCTAGGCCTTGTTGTTATTTCAGGCATATAGGCTCACAAGCATAGTCATTGACAATGCTCTTTAATCATTAGCTAAAAAGTTTTAAAAACAATGTAAGTTATTGGTGGTAGGATGAGATGTTATAAATGTTTGATGTTATATATGTTTGTTTTGTAAGTTCACAACTATTATACATTTATTGTTTATGTAAGTTTATGTATGAATGCTATATTTCAATAAATTTCTAAAAAGCAGTAGAACAGATAAGCTATAATTTTTAGAAAATGAGTATACAGACCTTCTTAAAGAAAACTGCACTGAATTATATGGTTTCAGTTGTGTTGCTTGGGAAAAAACTCATATGTGGAATTTTTCCCACCTCTTCTTTTATTCCCTGTCCCCATAATAACTATCACTCATAGTTCTGCTAGTTATTACATACTTTATATGTACATACATACATATTACATATGTAATACATACATATTACATAGCATTACATTTATCTATGCATTAATACACACCACATATATCTATTATGCTGGGTATTTTATACAAAATATTTTGCATATTTTGCATATAAATTGGACAACATATTTATAATATGTTATATGCATTACATTATGTAGGTTTATATCAACGTTTTACTATTGAAGTCTGTGTTTTTTACTTTACTAGTTTTTCTCAGCATTATTGGGACAACTCAGTAAAAAATAAATAAATAAATAAATAAATGCCACATCCAGATTTTCTCACTTTAAGACACTTAAAATGTGAGCCCTGGTCTCAGGACTGAGACTCTTCCTTTGTTTCCATGACTTTTTATCTGATTTTGAGTTAGCCAAGATTAAAGAGGGTTGACTGATATTGCACCTGTCCTGGAGGGCTCCAGAGAAGTGGAACAGGGTGACCACATGTGACCAGTGTGAGCACTGAGTAGTTGCACTGTCCTTGAATGAAGATGCCCTTAGAGTCCTGCCCCAGGATGGACTTTTCTCTGCTGCAGGGAAGTGGAGAAAAGCTCAAGATGAAGGCCAACAGGGACAATATTTAGGATGTAAGGCCCTACCCTGGATTTGTGAATGCTGAGCAATAGCCAGAGAACACATGCCTTGCTATCTATTAAGGAGAACAGTCACACAAACATGCATGCTCAAACATACACAGTCACTAAACACACTGACAAACACACACTCAGATGCACACACATATACACCCAACCATCACACATTCACAATGACACATACTCAGACTTGTAGACTCACATGCACCAACCCTCACACAGACTAACACTTATAATCCATACATTCTCACACATTTTCACAGGACACACACACTCAAACACACTGACACAAATCACATTTACACTCACACACTGGCTCACACACTGACAAACACCATCACTCATACTAAAACCCATACACACACACTTGCAGTCACTCACAATCATTGCCACACTCTCATGTGCTCTCACACATTCACATAAACACTTTCAGAATCACTCGTACTTGCATTTTAACACACTTTCACTCATAAATGCTCTCACATAGTGGCACATTAACCCACACACAGATATACTCTCATGCTTTCACATAATCAAAACTCATAATCATGCACACACTCACATTCTCTCACAGTCATATTTGTACACTATTACAGTCACTCATAAGACGTTTACACACTCACTTGTACAAACTATCACACTTTCCCACACACTCTCACTAACACCCACACTCTCAGACATATTCACACACATGTTCAGCCTCTCATGCACACAGGCAAAGTGTTTTAGGGGACTGACCCTCTGCTCTATGTCTTGGGCTCTCTACAAGGAATATATGAGCAAGCTCCACACTCAGAGGTGACCCCACAAGTGATTGAAGATGTCAGGGGTACAAGGAACAGCCTTTGGCATTGATAACACATGAAAAGGAGCAAAGACATTTGCCTGGACCGAGAATTCCTCCACTCCTGCTGGGAACCACCTTCCCCCAAACAGGGGATATGTAGCTCAGAAAATTGGAAGAGGACAGTTGGGGGACATGACCTGATTAGTATGTTCATAGCCAGCAGAGATCACTACCTTAAAGACCTGGAGGGTGAAGCACCCAGGGTAAAAGAAGTCATTAATGTGCCTACCTGATTTGAGGTAGACCAGATGGAGGGGATAAACCCTACGGCTGCACTCTCACCAGAGACTCTAACTGGAAGTCATTTCTCTGAGGTCCAGGAGGCTCACAACCAGTGAGGCAGTTTCTCCACCTCTGTGGGTATGGGGATGTCCACTGCCCTCTCCTCTTTGCTGGGGACCAATCTGCAGGAGAAGCCTGCCCCTTGTGCCTACACTGTACCCTCTCCGTGACCCAGGTCGGACCAGAACAAAAAAGTCCCCCGCAATTCCTGAGCCACCCAGGAAGGCAAAGTTCCAACTTCATAGACCATACAAGACCCCATGGAAGGACTGTCATGAAGTTCCCTTACATCAAATTCAACATCACTCAGGCATTTTATGAGACCCCCCAGGTGAAGGACTGACTCACCATTGCAGGGACACACCCATAGTTACTGTACACACATGAGCAGCCTAGTGTAAGGAACTAGCCCACAGCTGGGCTTCTCTCCAGGGCCATGGAAGCCAAACTTCAGTGGAGAAGACCCACCAACTGACAGGATACAGGAAGCTCAGGTCCAGAGCAGGGACTGTGTGAGGGCTCAGTAACTTGCTTCTGCAGAGACTCCACTCTCCTTTTAGCCAGCCTCAGGGAAAGTAATCAGAGCACAGCAGCTAGGGTAATCCCCCAAGCACCCCAGAGTGAGGGGCAAGGGTTTGAGACATCATGAAAGTGGCGTCCACGTGATGGTGAGCCAGGGCACATCCAAAATGACTGGGATGGTAATGGGGTGAACAGGTGGATGGGGGTTGGAAAGAAACGGGCCAGGAGGATGTGAGGGAGCAGATGAGCTTAAGGTGGACCTTTCATTGTTTCCAGTGTGGAAGCTGCCTATTGTGGCAGCTCTCAATGTCTCTCCCGTCTTCCTCATCCCACCCTGCCCGCTTCCTGCAAACGGTGGGTCTTCTCCCGGCCTGGCTGCCAACTTTTGGCAATAGTGAATAATGCTGCTATGAACATTGGTGCACATATATCTGTCCATGTTCCTGCTTTCAATTCTTCTGGATATATACCCAGCAGTGGGATTGCTGGATTATATAGCAGCTCTATAGTTAGCTTTCTGAGGAACTGACAAGCTGCCATCCACAATGGTGACACCATTCTATATTCCCACAACAGTGGACAAGTGTTCCCTTTGCACCACATCCACTCCAACATATATGTCTGTTTTTTTTTAAACAATCAGACTAATGGGTGTACGATATCTCACTGTAGTTTTGATTTGCATTTCCCTAACAGCTAATGACATTGAGCATCTTTTCATGTGCTTTTTAGCCATTTGTACTACTTCTTTAGAGAAATGTCTTTTCAAATCACTTGCCCATTTTTGGCCTTGTTGAATATCAGTTGGCCAAATATGTGAGGATCTATATCAGATCTCTCAATTCTGTTCCATTTTTCAGTATGTCTATCCTTGTGCAGTACCGTACAGTTTTGACCACTGTAGCTTTGTAGTCTGTTTTAAAGTCAGCGCTGTTTCCTGCAATTTTCTTTTTCTTTTTCAATATGTCTGTGGATATTTCGGGCCCCTTGCTTTACAAATTTCATATTTAGATTTTCCAAGTCAGTAAAAAATGTTGTGGTAATTTTTATTGGGATTGCATTAAATCTATAAATCAGTTTGGGTAGGATGGACATCATAATGATGTTTAGTTTTCCTGTTCATGAACAGGGACTATTCTTCCATTTATTTAGGTCTTCTTTAATTTACTTTAACAGTATTGTGTAGTTTTGGGCACACAAGTTCTTTACATCTTTAGTTAAGTTTATTAGTATGTATTTGATTGTTTTAGTTGCTACTGTAAATGGAATTTTTTTCTTGATTTCCTCTTCATATTGCTTATTATTAGTGTCCAGAAATGCTACTGATTTTTGCACATTAATCTTATAAATTGTCACTTTACTGAGCTCATCAGCTCTAGAGACTTTGTTGTAGATTTCTCAGGGTTTTCTATTAATAGGATCATGACATCAGCAAATACTGAAATTTTTACTTTTTCCTTTCCAATTTGGAATGCGTTTCATATGTTTTCTTTCCTAAGTGTTCAAGCAAGTGCTTCTAACACAGTGTTAAATAAGAGCAGTGACAGTGGGCATTCTTGTCCTGTTCCAGATCTTAGAGGGAAAGTTTTTAGGATTTCACCGTTGAATATGATGTCAACTGTGGGTTTTTTATATACACTCTTATAACTGTGAGGAAGTATCTTTCTGTTCCTATCTTTTAAAAGTGTTTATGAGAAAAGTGTTTACTCTATTTTGTCAAATGTTTTTTCTGCATCAATAAAGATGATCATGTTAATTTTTTATGTTAATGTGATGTATTACATTGATTGATTTTCTTATGCTGAACCATCCTTGCATAACAGGGGTGAAACCCACTTGTTTATGGTATATAATTTGTTTGATGTACTGTTGAATATGGCCAGGTTCATTAAAGAGATTTCTCTGTTGTTTTACTTTCTTGTGGGGTCTCTACTTGGCTTTGGTATTATGGTGATTTTGGCATCATAGAATGTATTAGGCAATATTCCCTCAACTTCTATTTTTCAGAAGAGTTTAAGATGTGTTTTAGTTTGGTAGAATTCACCCGTGAAGCCATCTGTTCCTGGGCTTTTCTTAGTTGGGATTTTCTGATGACTAATTCCATCTTGTTACTTGTGATTGGTCTGTTGAATTCATCAATTTCTTCTTTCATCAAAGTAGGCTTCTTGTGTGTTTCTAGAAATTTGTCCATTTCATATAAGTTATCCATCTTATTGGCATACAAAAATTTTTGAAAATGTCTTATATTATTCTTTATTTCTGTGGGATCTTCGGTGATATACTCCTCCTAGTTTCTTATTTTGTGTACTTGCATTTTCTCTTTTTTATTCTTATTAGTCTGGCTAAGGATTGGTCATTTTTTAAAATCTTCTCAAAGAACCAACTTTTGGTCTTGTTACTTTCTTTCTATTGCTTTCTTATTTTCAATTTCAATTAGCTCTGCTCTAATCTTTGTTATTTTCTTCTTTCTACTTGCTTTGGGTTTAGTTTGCTGTTCTTTTTCAAATTCCTCCAGGTGTTCAGGTCTTTTAGCTTTTTCATCTTTTTTTTTTATTAAAATTACTTATTTTTAAAAATTGCATTAAAAAAATATGAGGTCCCAATCAACCCCACCGCCCCCACCCCCCACTCCCCCCACAGCAACACTCTCTCCCATCATCGTGACACATCCATTGCACCCGGTAAGTACATCTCTGAACATCACTGCACCCCATAGTCAATGGTCCACATCAGAGCCCACACTCTCCCACGTTCCATCCAGTGGGCCCTGGGGAGATCTACAATGTCCCGTAATTGTCCATGAAGCACCACCCAGGACAACTCCACGTCCCAAAAACGCCTCCACATCTCATCTCTTCCTCCCATTCCCCAAACCCAGCAGCCACCATGGCTACCCTTCCCACACCCATTCCACATTTTCTCTGTGGACATTGGATTGGTTGTGTCCATTGCACATCTATGTCAAGTGGGGACTTAGATTCCACATGGATACTGGATGCACTCCTCCTGCTTTCAGTTGTAGACACTCTAGGCTCCATGGTGTGGTGGTTGACCTTCTTCAACTCCATGTTAGCTGAGTGGGGTAAGTCCAATAACTCAAAGTGTAGGAGCTGAAGTCTGTTGAGGCTCTGGGCCTGGGTGTCTTATAATCAGTCCAGAGATTCTAATGTCCTAAATATATCTTAAACTCCAGCACCAACTACAATTCCAATAAAGTAGCATGCAAGTCTTGTGAGAAGAGATCCCCTCTGAGTCCAATTCCATCATGCAGAAACACCAGCTCCAAAGAAGGGCCATCTGCCATGGCAGTGAACCCCATCTGCCATGACCATAGAACCTGTGGGTCTCTTTATCCCTCAAAAGAACCAATACCTGGGGTTGTATCTACTTTATCTGTCTCTTAGACTCTGCTCAGTTGTGCATAAGGGCATTCCTTCTGACAACCTCCAGACTCTTTTTTAGAGACTCATAGCCTTATAATCTCATTTCTCCTTTCCATTTCCCCCTTACATTAGGTCAAACAGCATTTTGAAGTCATGTTATTATATGTAGACAGGAATATTCTGCTGATCCGTATTGAACCTTTAATTCAAGGTCATTTTCTAGTTGCATCTTCAGCTGGTATGTGGTAGTGATCCCTCGGTGCCAGGGAGGCTCATCCTCGGGTGTCATGTCCCATGCTGGGGGGAATGCACTACATCTACATGCTGAGTTTGGCTTTGAGACTGGCCACATTTGAGTAACATGAAGGCTGTCAGGAGGAAACTCCCAGGCACAGTGCCACTCTAGGCCTTGTTCTTATTGCAGGTGTATAGGCTCAAAAGCATAGCCATTAGTATCAGGAGCCCACTGTTGGGCCCTCATTCCTTCCTGGTTCTTGCCGTTGCACCTGGGGGACTGCCGCTGCTCCCCCAGGGTCCATGACAGTGACCCCCCGGCCAGGGGCCCAGTACCCCCCCAGCTGTTGTTTTTAATTGTTTCCACTATGAGTATATCTAGACATTACTATATACCCTGGGCATATGCCCTGTATATTTCCCTGTCAGCCATATATATCCTGTCAATAACATCCTATATCAGTATTCCTCTGCTGCCATTGTTGAACCACTCTGTGATCCAAAACTTCCTGTAAAGTGAATCCCAACATAATGTCAGCTTCACAAGAGTCTTAGATCACCGAAATTCATATATACAATATACAGTACTTCCCCAGATCCACCATAAAACCTTTTCCCTTCCACAGCGATAATCTTTTAGCTTATTCATATCATATTTCCTGAAACTGATGTACAGATTCTGAGACAATAACTTTCAAACAAGGTGACATCTGTGCTTACTATGTGGTCCATACTTTAGATTGTACAGTTTTCTAAATTTTTTAGTTATCCTATGTTTTGCCTTATGGTTTACATTATTAGTCTGTCGTCCCCTATATGTTTCTGGTGTAATATTACATGTTTTATATTCATCCTCGAGTACTCTCACAGAACTCCTCTCTTGCCCCCATATTTACCTTGGTTCCATCCATTCCACATCCATTTTCCCCTCCCCTTGGGACCCACAACGCCAGGCAATCTCCATTTCCCAAGAAGCCATGTCCAGAGATACTTGCAGCAGTATTCAGGACCTGACATTCTCAACTGCCCTAATGCCCTGGGAGCCATCCTTTCTCATGAGAGATACAGTTCTCTCTATTTGAGGGCATTAGTCCTCCCCAGGATGTGGGTCCACCCCAACTCTCACTTCTTGGGTCTCTTCCCAATGGTACAACCCACCTTGGCAAAATGAGCCTTCAGCTATTCCCCCGAAGTCCGTCCCACATCAGACCATACACCCTGAGCATCCTAAACAGGTAACCCTCCTACTTATACTTTGATACGATTTTCTCAACATTTTGTTCTCAACGGACACCTGACACTCTCCCATGTTTGTATGTTGCTCCTCCCTCCCCCCAATTTTTGGACACTATTACCCCTCTTCCCATCCCCAGCCCCCCTCAAACCCACAAAGCCCCACCCAAAGGCAAACCCTTGCCCCCATTTTGTCCCTTCTTTGTGCTCATACTTACCACCAGCTCATCACAGATTCCACCCCTGCAGACGTTAACTCACATCCTTCCTCCACCCCCCGATTTCCTGTAAGCCTCTTTTCCAGACTCTAGCTCTCTGAGGCAGTTTGCTTATTTCATATCATTGAGGTCATGTAGTATTTGTCCTTCAATGCCTGGGTTGCATCACTCAACATAAGATTCTCAAGGTTCATCCATGTTATCACGTGTGATTGTAGTGTATTTGTTCTTACAGCCGAGTAGTATTCCATTGTGTGTATATACCACATTTTATTGATCCACTCGTCTGTTGATGGGCATTTGGATTGATTCCAACTTTTGGCGATAGTGAACAATGCTGCTATGAACATTGGTGTACATATATCGGTTTGTGTCCTTGTTTTCAGTTCTGATGGGTATATACCCAGCAGTGGTACTGCTGGGTCATATGGCAAATCTATGGTTAGTTACTTTTTTGTTTTTTTTTTTTCTTTTTTCTTTTTTTTTATTGACTTTGTAATAATATTACATTAAAAATATATATGTGAGGTCCCATTCAACCCCACCCCCCCCACCCCACCTCTCCCCCCCCCAGCAACACTCATTCCCATCATCATGACACATTCTATGGTTAGTGTTTTGAGAAACCGCCAAACTGTCCTCCAGAATGGTTGGATCCTTCTGCGTTCCCACCAGCAGTGGATGAGTGTTCCCCTTTCTTCACATCCTCTCCAGCATTTGTATTCTTCTGTTTTTTTCATAGCTGCCAATCTTATGGGAGTAAAATGGTATCTCATTGTAGTTTTGATTTGCATTTCCCTGATAGCTAGAGTTTTGGAGCATTTTTTCATGTGCTTTTTAGTCATTTGTATTTCTTCTTTGGAGAAGTGTCTGTTTAAATCTTTTTCCCATTTTTTAAATGGGTTGTTTATTTTTTTGTTTTCAAGATATATGAGTTCTTTATATATGCAAGTTATAAGTCTCTTATCAGATATATGGTTGCCAAATATTTTCTCTCATTGTGTGGGTTCCCTTTTTACTTTCTTGACAAACTCCTTTGAGGTGCAGAAGGCTTTAATTTTGAGGAAGTCCCATTTATCTATTTGTTCTTTTGCTGCTCGTGCTTTTGGTGTGATATTCATGAAGCCATTTCCTATTACAAGGTCCTGCAGATGTTTCCCTACACTGCTTTCCAAGATCTTTATGGTCTTGGCTCTTATATTTAGGTCTTTGAGCCATCTTGAGTTGATCTTTGTATAAGGTGTGAGATGGTAATCCTCTTTCATTCTTCTACATATGGCTATCCAGTTCTCCAGGCACCATTTGTTGAATAGGCCATTCTCTCCCAGTTGAGAGGGTTTGATGGCTTTATTGAATATTATATGGCTATATACATGAGGTTCTATATCTGAACTTTCAATTCGATTCCATTGGTCTGTGTGTCTCTCCTTATGCCAATACCATGCTGTTTTCACTACTGTAGTTTTGTAGTATGTTTTGAAGTCAGGAAGTGTGATTCCTCCAATTTCGTTTTTCTTTTTCAATATGTCTTTGGCTATTCGGGGCCTCTTTCCTTTCCAAATAAATTTCATAGTTTTTCTAGTTCCTTAAAGAAGGCTGTGTTGATTTTTATTGGGATTGCATTGAATGTGTAGATCAGTTTTGGTAGGATGGACATCTTAATAATATTTAGTCTTCCTATCCATCAACAAGGAATATTCTTCCATTTATTTAGGTCTTCTTTGATTTCCTTGAACAGTCTTGTATAGTTCTCGGTGTATAAATTTTTTACCTCTTTAGTTAAATTTATTCCTAAGTATTTGATTTTTTGTTTACTATTGTGAATGGTATTTGTTTCTTGATTTCCTCCTGATCTTGCTCATTATTGGTGTACAGAAATGCTACTGATTTTTGCACATTGATCTTATAACCTGCGACTTTGCTGAACTCATTTATGAGTTCTAGAAACTTTGTTGTAGATCTCTCAGGGTTTTCTATGTATAGGATCATGTCATCTGCAAATAATGAAATTTTGACTTCTTCCCTTCCAATCCGAATGCCTTTTATATCTGGTTCTTGCCTCAGTGCTCGAGCAAGTACTTCCAAGACAATATTAAATAGGAGCGGAGACAATGAGCATCCTTGTCTTGTTCCTGAGTTTAGAGGGAAGGAGTTCAGGATTTCGCCATTGTAAACAATGTTGGCTGTAGGTTTTTCATATATACTCTTTATCATGTTCAAAAAGTTTCCTTGTATTCCAATCTTTTGGAGTGTTTTTATCAAGAAGAGTGTTGTATTTTGTCAAATGCCTTTTCTGCATCTATAGATATAATCATGTGATTTTTTTCCCTTCAATCTGTTTATATGGTGTATCACATTGATTGATTTTCTTATGTTGAACCATCCTTGCATACCTGGAATAAATCCCACTTGGTCGTGGTGTATAATTCATTTAATGTGTTGTTGAATACGATTAGCAAGTATTTTGTTAAGTATTTTTGCGTCTAGGTTCATTAGAGAAATTGAGTAATTTTCCTTTCTTGTGGTGTCTTTGTTTGGCTTTGGTACTAGGGTAATGTTGGCATCATAGAAGGAATTAGGCAGTGTTCCTTCTGTTTCGATTTTCTGGAATAGTTTCAACAGGACTGGTGTTAGTTCTTTCCGGAATGTTTTGTAGAATTCACATGTGAAGCGGTCTGGCACTGGGCTCTTCTTAGTTGGGAGATTTTTAATGACTGATTCTATCTCTTTGCTTGTGATTGGTTTGTTAAGATCATCAATTTCTTCTTTCGTCAATATGGGCTGCTTATGTGTTTCTAGGAATGTGTCCATTTCCTGTGAATTGTCATTTTTGTTGGAATATAGTTTTTCAAAGTATCCTCTTATGATAGTCTTTATTTCTGTGGGGTCAGTGGTGATATCACCTTTCTTATTTCTTATTTTGTGTATTGGCATCTTTTCTCTTTTTTTCTTTGTTAGTCTTGCTAAAGGTTTGTCAATTTTGTTGATCTTCTCAAAAACCAGCTCTTGGTCTTGTTTATTTTTTCAAGTGCTTTCTTATTTTCTATTTCATTTAGTTCTGCTCTTATCTTTGTTATTTCCTTCCTTCTTCTTCCTGTTGGGTTACTTTGTTGTTGTTTTTCTAATTCCCTCAAAAGTGCAGTTAGTTCTTCAATTTTTGCTCTTTCTTCTTTTTTGATATGTGAATTTATGGCTATAAATTTCCCTCTCAGTACTGCTTTTGCTGCATCCCATAAATTTTGGTATGTTGTGTTATCATTATCATTTGTTTCAAGGTAGTCATTGATTTCTTTTGAGATTTCCTCTTTGACCCACTGTTTTTCTAATAGTGTGCTGTTTAATTTCCAAATTGTATGTGAAGTCTGGGCCTCCGTCCCTTGTGAATTTCCAGCTTCTCTCCACTGTGGTCAGAGATATTGTTTTGTATGATTTCGATCTTTCTGAATTCATTAAGCCTTTCTTTGTGGCCTAGCATATGGTCAATCTTGGAGAATGTTCCATGTGCGCTTGAGAAAAATGTATATCCTGCTTTGTTTGGGTGTAATGATCTATATATGTCTATTAGATCCAGCTCTTCTAATATACTGTTAAAATGTTTTGTTTCTTTAGTGATTCTCTTTTGAGATGTTCTGTCCAGAGTTGATAGTGGTGTATTAAAATCCTCCACTATAATTGTAGATGCATCTATTTTTTCACTTAGTTTTTCCAGCGTTTGTCTCACGTATTTAGAGGCACCCTTGTTAGGAGCATAAATATTTATGATGGTTCCATCTTCTTGACAGATTGTCCCTTTCACTAAAATGTAGTATCCTTCTTTGTCTCTCACAATTGTTTCACATTTAAAGTCTATTTCGTCTGATATTAATATAGCTACTCCTGCCTTTTTTTGGTTGTTGTTTGCTTGTATGATTGTTTTCCAGCCATTCACTTTCAATCTCCATGCGTCTCTGGGTCTCAGATGTGTCTCTTGTAGACAGCATATAGATGGGTCATGTTTCCTTATCCAGTGTCCCAGTCTGAATCTTTTTATAGGTGAGTTTAATCCGTTGACATTCAGTGTTATTACGTTCAGAGAATTATTTGTGGTAGCCATATTTTGGTTGAATTTGTGTTTGTTATATTTTGTTTGTATTATTATATTTTCCCCTTCTATTTTTGTCTTTTTTGTTGCTCTTACACTCTCCTCCATCTCTGACTGTCCTGTTTTCTCCTTTCTTCCTGCAGAACTCCCTTCAGAATTTCTTGAAGGGGAGGTTTCTTGTTGATATACTCTTTCAGTTTCTGTTTACCTGTGAATATTTTGAACTCCCCATCATTTTTGAATGCTAGCTTAGCTGGATAGAGTATTCTTGGTTGGAAATTTTTTTCCTTTAGTACCTTGACTATATCATACCACTGCCTTCTTGCCTCCATCGTTTCAGATGAGAAATCAGCACTTAATCTTATGGAGCTTCCCTTGTATGTGATGGTTTTCTTTTTTCTTGCTGCTTTTAGAATTTTCTCTTTGTCTTGAGCATTGGATAATTTGACAAGTATATGTCTTTTGGTGGGCCTGTTGGGGTTTATGACCAGTGGAGTGCGCTGTGCTTCTTGAATATGTGCATCTGTCTCTTTCAGTAGATTTGGGAAGTTTTCAGCCATTATTTCCTGCAACACTCCTTCTGACCCCTTTCCCTTTTCTCCTTCTGGAATGCCTATAATACGTATGTTTGAGCATTTTGCATTACCATTCAGGTCCCTAAATCCTATCTGGATTTTTTCTATCTTTTTATTAACCACTTCTACTATCTGTTTGATTTCCAATGCACTGTCTTCCACATCACTAATTCTCTGCTCTGCCTCTTCTAGTCTGCTGATATTTGCTGCAAGTGTATTTTTGATTTCTTGAATTGTGGTGTTCATTTCCATCATATCTGTTATTTTTTTACACATGTCTTCAATTTCCCCTCCAAGTGTTGTCTTCATGTTGTTAACCTCTTTCATTACTTCATCAAATTTGTCGGTGGTAAATGTTCTGAGATCTTGCATTGCTTGTGCGAAGTTCTGTTCCCCTTCCTGATTTTTAGTTTGTTGATTGGATTCAGCCATGTTTTCCTGATTACTGGTTTGGTTTGTAGATTTTTGTTGCTGTCTTGTCATCATTTTTTGTTGACGTATTTAATCAGTTCCGTAGCTTCTTTGTCTAGTCTTGGAGATTAATTAGCTGTTGTTTTTGCGTAAGTGTTATATCTTCTCTTTGTCACTTTGTTCTTCCTATTCCAATTTCTTATTGCTGGTTAAGTTCACTTTAAAGGAAAGTATTAGTGCTGGGGAAAGGCAATTGTGTAAGGATGGAAAAAGTGTAAAGTAGTATTGGTGATATATGTTAACAAAGCATCAATATGAGTTCTGGGAGGATGGAGGTTAGATCGTGTAAATTGTGTAGAGTTATAGTAGTAGGAAAGTACCTATAATGAGGTAGATGACTGAATATGGGAGGTATATGGTACGTACTAAGAAGCTATTGTTTTCGTGAGAGAGGGAAAGAGAAAAGAAAGGTAATAGTTTCAAGGGCGGATACCAGATCGAAAACTAAACAAAGGTAGTAGAAATTAAGAGTTAGATGCTTAGTGGATCAAAGAAAGGGAGGTGGAATATAGGAGAGATAGCAGATGGTGGAGGATATTAAGTTGTAGAGGAAAGGGGATAGTGTAGATAGCCTAAATCTATTCACAGAGAAATGAGGCAGTGGAGGATGCAGAAACCCAACAAATGTGAGGTGTTTCCTGCAGGACCTATTGTATTGTTAAGATAAAATAGAATAAGAAGAAGATCAGGGACAAGAAAGAGAGGATTACAAAAAAAAGAAAAAGAAAAGAAAAAGAGACTTTGGGGGATACGCTGGGAGAAAAGACTAGGGGATAATGAAATGCCAGGAATCAGAACATTAAAAAACTGGAATAAAAAAAATAGAAATAGAATAAAAATAAATCAAAACAAAATAAAACAAAGAAGAAAAAATGCAAACGTTGAGGGCTAGGATATTCAAGGGCCTCAGATGAATCTCAGGGCATGGTGGATTCAGGGATGGACAGTCTGAGGTATTGAGGCCTCAAGAGGTGTGAGTCTCTGGTGTGTGGGCCACCAGAGTCCAGGGAACTCAGACCTGGCAACCTTGAGTCCAGTTAACAGGAATCCTGGGAGCACCACAGTGCATCACAGCCTTGGGATCCCCGCAGCTGGGTGCCAGCCCTATGGGTGAGGTCTCATCCACAAGCTCTATCCTGTGTTCTGGGTCCTACAATTCACTCACTTACTAGGGTCTATTGTGTGGATATATCACCAATTGACTTCCGGAACCCTCCCACCCTGTGGTCCCCGGGAACGTCCACCTGGGGGCTCCTCTGGGCTGCAGCCAATTTAATGACTTAGATCAAATATCCAGGTCCGGGGGAGGGGCTCCAACCAGAAACGCTAATAACAGAGTCCAAACCCGAAATTCCCATGCTTCGCAAAATATTCCCCTAATCAGCTTCCAAACGTCTGCCACCCTGTGAGACCCTGGTAGCGTCTCTTTGTTGCTATCACTTTGAGACTGCTGTAGGTCAGCAGCTGGGCTTGGGGGGGGCGTGGCTCTAGGCCAAAACGCTATTGTTTGTGTCTGCAATCACAAATTCCCCCTGCTTTGCCCTAAAACCCCCGTCTGTCTGCCCAAATGGGTCTGCAAGCACCTCCCTTTTCCCACCAACCCCCCAATTGGCCGCCTAGGGCCCATGAACTCCCCAGTACTGCAGAGGCTCCAAAAAAAAAAAAAAAAAAAGAACAGAAACCCCGCCGCCGGGCTCGGCCCGGCTCCACCTGGCTCCGCCCACCACCGGGTCGCTAGATTCCTCGGCTCCGCCTACCCAAGGAGGGAATCCTCCACACGTAGCCGGGATCTCCATGTATATTTCACAGACGGATCCTCTCTGTTACCTTCCCTCCAAATCGGTGTCCAGACACCTCCGGACCAGCAAAAATCCTGAAACAACCCGGTCCCAAAGAGTCTGCAATGCCGCCCAGCCGATTCCCTGCAGGAGACCCTAACAGGGAAGTTCACTCAGCCGCCATCTTGCCCCTCTCCTCATCTTTTTTAAAATATAGGCATTTTTACCTATAAATTTCTCTCTCCCATTTCTGCTTTTGCTGCATCCCATGGGTTCAGATATTTTGTTCTGCAAATTTTCATTCATTTCAAGGTAGTTACTGATTTCTTTGGCAATTTTCTCCTTAACCCATTGGTTATCTAAGAATGTGTTGTTTAACTTCCATACCTTTGTGCTAATCTGGTTCTCTGCCTTTTGCTGATTTCCAGCTTCTTTCTATAGTGGTCAGAGAAATTACACTGTATACCTTCAATCTTTCTGAATTTGATGAGAGTTGTTCTGTGCCCTGACATATAGTTTATCTTGGAGAATGAACCATGTGCCCTCGAGAAGAATGTATATCACACTGTTTTTGGCTATAATATTCTGTGTATGTCTATTAGGTTCAATCCTCTACCATATTATTCAAGGTCTCTGTTTCTTTATTGATCCTCTGCTAAGATGTTCTTTCTGATGGTTATAATGATATATTAAATTCCCCCACTATAATTGTAGATGCATCTATTTGTCCACTTGCCTGTATCATGTATTTTGAGGCACCCTAGTTAGATGCCTAAATGTTTATGATTATTCTTGATAGATTACCCTTGACATTAATATATAGTGTCCTTCTTAGTTTCTTACAAAATTATAAAGTCTATTTTATCTATTATTATAAATACTCCTGTCCTTTTGGTTATTGTTTGTATATAAAATTGTTTTCAAACAATTCAGTCTCCATGCATCCCTTGAACTAAGATGAGTTTCTAGTAGACAGCACAAAGATAGGTCATATTTTCCTATCCATTTTGCCAATCTTTGTTTCTTAATTGTACAATTTAATCCAGTAACATTCAATGTTACTACTGTCAAGGCATTACTTACATTAGCCGTTTTTTCTTTAGGTTTATATATGCCATATGTTGTTTGTATTTCTCTTTTTATCTTTCTAGTTATTCTTTTCTTCTAGTTACTCCTATCAATAATTTTAATTCCTATACTCTCCTCCAACCCTCTCTCTCCTGTCATTTCCTTTCAATCTGCAGAACTCCCTTTATTCTTTCTTGAAGGGCAGGTTTCTTGTTGACAAATTATCTTAATTTCGGTTCATCTGTGAATATTTTGAACCTTCCCTCATTTTTGAATGCCAGCTATGCTGGATGCAGAATTATTGGCTGACAGTTTCTGTTTTTTCTTTTACACCCTAACTATGTCATACCACTGTCTTCTTGCATCTATGGTTTCAAATGAGAAATCAACACTTAATCTTATGGAGCTTCCCTTGTATGTGATGGGTTTCTTTTCTCTTGCTGCTTTCAGTATTCTTTGTATTGAGCATTGGAAAACTTATTAAGTATATGTCTTGGAGTAGGCCTGTTAGGATTTGTATTGTTTGAGGTGTGCTGAGCTTTCTAGACATGTACATCCATGTCCCTCAAAAGAGTTGGGAAATATTCAGTCATTATTTCCTCTAATACTGTTTTATTATTAAATTGTCCCTTTTTTTTAAAGGAAATATGGATCACACAAAAAATGCCCTCTAATACTCTTTATGACCCCTTTCTCTTCTCTTCTTCCTCTGGGATGCCTATTATATGTATGTTTGTGTGTTTTGTGTTGTCATTCAAATTCTTAAGTCCCTCCTGGTTTTTTCTTTTTATCTATCTATTCTACTATCTGTTTGATTTCAGATATACAATCTTCAACATCACTGACTCTTTCCTCTGCCTGTTCAAATCAGCTATATGCTTCCAGGGTATTTTTTATTTCTTGTATCATACCATTTATCACCATCAGATTGGTTATCATCTTATTTATGTTTATAATTTTTCAGTATGTTCCCCAGTGACTTCCTAATATCCTTTATCTCTTCCTTCACATCATGAAGTAGATTCATGATTTTTGTTTAGACATCCTTTATTAGTTGTTCCAAATTCTGCATCTCCTCCTGTTTTTTAGTTTACTTGGATTGGGTCATGTCTTCATGTTTCTTAGTAGAGCTTGTATTTTTGTTGTTGTTGTTGATGTCTAGGTATCTGTTTATCTTAATGGGCTTATTTGTTTGGATGTCTTCTCTTTCTACTCTAGGATTTTATTTTTTTGTTGTTTCTTTGTGCATGGTAAGGTTTCTTTTTGATACATGGTTCCTCTTATTTTATTTCCCTGTAGTTGTGTCTGCATTCCCTTGGAAAAAAAATATTAGGACAAGAGAAAAGGAAAGAAATAAGAGAAAAAGTATAATAATAATTTTAAAAGGTAGAAAAGATACCATACAAGAGCTAGGAAACTAAATAACATAGATAAATTTTAAAATCATAAAAAATACAAAAGAATAAGAATAAAAGAAAGTTGACATAGAAAAAATAAAACAAGAAACTAAAAAGAGAGAAAAAGTAGAATTAATTTAAAGGTAGGACAGATGAATACAGGACAAAAAGGGAAAAAGGGAAATAAAAAAGAAGATCCAACAAGAAGAGGTAGAATGAAAGGAAAGTAACAGAAGTCAGAAGATAGAAAAATGAAGGAAATAAAAGCAATAAAGTAGGTTGACAAAATAAGTAAAACATAAAAAAAGCAAAGAAGGAAACAAAGAAAGGGAAAAGGGAACAAACAAGAAACAAAACAGGGAAGCAGATGTGGCTCACCTGATAGAGCATCCACCTACCATATGGAGGGTAAAGGATTCAATACCCAGAGCCTCCTGACCCATGTGGTAAGGTGTCCATGCACAGTGCTGTCATGCAAGGAGTGCTGTGCCATGCAGGAGTGTCCCTGGATAGGGCTGCCCTATATGTAAGGAGTGTGCCTTGCAAGGAAAGACACCCCATGTGAAAAAGTGCAGCCTGCCCAGGAGTGGTGCTGCACACATGGAGAGCTAATGCAGTAAGATGACACAACAAAAAGAGACCCAGTTTCTCAGTGCCTCCTGATAATGCAAGCAGACGCAGAACACACAGCAAAAGGACACGGGGGGAAGGGGAGAAAATAAATAAAATAAATCTTAAAAAAAAAAGAAACAAACAAAACAACAACAAACACAACCCAGGAAAAACAGCCTTCCCTTTTAGGCCCCTAGGGATCTTCTCAGGTTTCTGATGCTCATCAATTAATCTCCCGGCAGCCTGCCCTCCACAGGTGATATACCCTGTTTTAGCAATTTAAATAAAGGAAAAAAATAAATAACTTAAAACTTTTTTTAAATAATAGATTAAAAAACCCTAAAACAAAGCAACAGAATCTCAGTTTATGCATTCCCTATCATAAGGTGCTAGCTGTGTGCCTGATAACTCACCAGGGACCTTCTACATGCAAAGCAGGAACTCCTCTACTGACCTACACTGGCAGTATAAGTTAAATAGGCTTCTGAAAGTTTATCTAGCTCTTCTTACCCCTCTTTCCCTCAGGCAAGTAGGAATTTTAATAGTTTTCATGGGTCAGCTACTTAGGCACCTGCCTCTGCCCCCTCCCTGACCTAGTAATCTCTCCCAGTGTGACTGGGTGTGACAGTCTGCCTGAGTAGATCCCCCTACCCTCTCACTGGGGCCACTTCCATGCTGACTGGTGTCCTCCCTAAGATTCAAAGGGGGCTAAGGTGGCCAAGCCCACTGAAAAGATACCACTCTCCACCCTCCACCAGACCCCTCTTCCTCCCAGGGAGCACTCCCTCCAACTCATCTGGCTATTTGCCTTGAGGGTGGGGCTTATGTGCTGGTCCCAGCTACAGGAGTGAAAACTCATAGTTTTCCCTTGGCCTCTTTGTCTCTCTGTTCCACTGCCTCCTGGACAATGCTTTGCATCATCCTGTTCTGTAGATCTCCAAAGCAGCTCCATCTGGTGGGTTTGTTATACTTTCTCTGCCATATTTTTGAGAGAGCTGAGCAATGTTTACCTACATCAATGCCATTTTCTCAGAACTCCACTTGCCTCTATTTGATGTGAGCCACTACCTGTCAATCAACCACTCAATATGTTGTCCTTGACATGCCCCAAGTATTGCTCTATATGCTGAGGGTGGGGCAGGGAACAAATAAGACCAAAACCCTTGCCACATGGAGGGTGTGAGAGGCACACAAGGAGCCCAAGTGAACAAGGTGTGTGTGCAGCACACTCAGTGAACCTGAGTGAGGAAGTGCATGTACATTTACATCAGTGCGACCAAGAGAACACATGCATAACATGCATATCAGTGAACCCAAGAAAACAAGTATATGTGTGACACACGCATCAGTGATCCCAAGCAGATAAATACATGTATAATGTACATGTCACTAAGCCCAAGATAGCATGCACATTTGTGACATACTTACAAGTGACTCTGGGTGAGCAAGTGCACACAAGTAAGCACAAAAGAATAAGAATGTGAGTGACATGTGTGTCAGTGATCCCAATGAACAAGTATATATGTAACAAACTTGCCAGGTGATTCTATGTGCTCTAAAGGAAAGTGACACAGAGTCTCAGGGTAGTCAGTGTTAGGGTGATGTTGGAGGTGATCACAGAATGGAGATTCTCCTCCCCTTCCCCTCAGGTCTACACTACACCTCTACCTGCTCTGTGCCCCACCTGTGTTTGCAAATCTGCACAGGTTGTGTCCATAACAGCCTGTTCTTTTCTTCCTGTTGATAGTGCCCAGCAGAGGCCATTGGAAGTGCAGAGGTGGGAGGGGAATGGTTGAAGTGTCTTTGTCTTGCTCCTTCTGTGTCCATTGCCCAAGGTCATGGTCCACATCCATGGCCCTATTCCATGGCATCAGGACTCTGGGTTCATTTACTGTAATCCCTTATTCCATAGAAAGAATGGGAATGGGCCCTCCTTGTTAGCCAAGGTGCTCCATCACCTATTCTTCAATACATCATCCCTGTGCAGGTTTTTTAGTGATTCCCCCTGTAGTATTTCATTATCTCCCACCAAGACACTGACAGGTAAAATCATTGGCATAGACCCTTAAATGAAGTTTCTGGGATTGGAGGATGATCGCAGAGGTGAGGAGAGCCCTAATAACCATCTTGCCAGGAGGAAATGGGCCATGGTAATAATCCAACCTGTATGGGGGCATTTTAAATGCTCAGTTCATCATTGATGAAGGCCTTGGGTGAAGTTTAAGTGGAGGGTTGGAACACCAAATGGAGCAAGCAATGAGGCACAATTGGAACATGAGTGACAACAGTTACATGGTGTAAAATGACCTTCTGATGGTTCTCGGGAACTCACATGCAGTCCTCGAGTACACAAGTGTTTTAGCTTCCGTGCTGTGTTACAAATATCCTTGAATCTAGCATCCATTTATGAGTTCACAGTTCTGTAAATCGGAAGTAAGGGCTCATTGTGGCTGTATGCCTTCCTCAAGGTATTACAAGGCTAAACTAAAGGTATTGGCCACTTTATGGAGGCCCTGGGGAAGAATCTATTTCCACATTCATTCAGATTATTGGCAGAATTCAGTACTTTTGTGGTCATAGGGCTAAGGTTGCTATTTCCTTGCTGGTTGTTAGCCCAGCATATCTCTTAACTCCTGGAGGCCCCTCAAATTCCTTACCACATATCCCCCTCCATATTCAAAGCTTCCAAAAGCACAATGAATCTCCATTTTGCTTCAAATGTCTATGACATCCTCTGTTTCCTACCATTAGAACTAGATTTAAAAAGCTCATCTGATTATGTCAGATTCTCCAGGATAATTGCTCTTTAGTGGTGCTGTAAAACATGACCTGTTCACAAGAATAATATCATGTCCTCTACACAGAAGAGTCAAGGGGAGGTAAAAATCATACAGATGTGTAAGTCATTTTGGGCTGTCTTAAAGTCCTGCCAAAAGTACCATCTCAATTTACTGGGGGACAATTGAAAACCTATGAAGGGGCTTGTAAGGACTTCCTTATCTCCCATAGTCTTAAAGTAAAATGGCTGAGGATAAAAAGAAGGCAGATATTATAGGATGTTGGCTCTTCAATGTGCAAACTGCCATCTGCTATGCTGAAAGGTCAAATTGGGGAAAGGATGGGGCCATGATAAGGGTGGCAACATATAGAAAAAAGAGGAAGTTAAGGCCTCTAAACTCTCATATCCCCATGAACATTCACTGCCTGTGAAAGTAACCCCCCTCTCATATCTCAAAGGAACAGCCTTCCCCTAAATGAATACTTCCCAATTACATTATCTGAGGCAGGAATTACCAAAAAAAAATTGCTAATTCTCCTAATGACCACCCTCCTTAAACTTCCCTTGGTCCAGGGCCTTAACAAGATGGGACAGCAGCAGAGTTCAGGCAGAGATGTGTGGGACCAGTCCCAACAGATGCATCCTAGGTAAGGAGTTGGTCCAGCCCACAGGAAAGTAGATGCTTCAGGTTAGAGCAGGCAGGAGGAATTGCAGCAATGACTGGAGCCACACTTACCACTGCACACTTGCTTTCAGGGATGCACAAATACAAGGTAATGGTAGTATGGAGGTATGTACCCCAGAAAAGCATATTCTTTAACATAAAGTATTCCTGTAGGTATAACCTTGTAAATAGCACCTGTTGATGAAATTACTTCAGATAAGGTGTGGCTCAGGATGGGTCTTAATCCTGTTACTGAAGACCTTATAAGGGAGGTCATAGAGAAAAATACCACAGAAAGAGAAGCCAGAATTTGAAAGTCAACAGAACCTAGAAGGGAAGGGAGAGGCCAGGAGAAGCTGCCCTGTGCATTTCCAAGTGACAGACACAAGACCAAGCATCACTGGCCACTAGCCCGAGAATGCTTGTCTTTGGGAAGAAAGGATCACCTTGATGATGGCTTGAATTGGAATTCTCCTGGTCTCAAAGCTGTGATCCAATAAACTCCAATGGTTTAAGTCAACCCATTGTTTGGTATTTGCTTTTGCAATGAGGAAACTAAAGTACAAGCATTAGCTCAAACCAAGCAAATATTGTTAAGAGTCACTGGACTTGATGAGAACCAAGTTGCAAGGGAAGCTCCACCATGAGGCTGAGTTGTCAGGGCCTCTATATCCAGTGCAGAGCAAAGAGGCCAAGGTTGTGAGTAAGGGGATATGGTAGGTGATCTAGTCTATGTACCTGCTCAAATGTCTCCATAATATCATCCCAGAAAGGTCAATATGATGTCCCTTCACCTGGGTATCCCTGAAAATCCACCCTATGTATACAATGTGATGATACTAATCATACCCTGGAGGTGGTTTTCCAGCCTTGGGGAAGATGAGGTTTTGGAGGAGAAAGGCCAGGAAAGGTGCCTAACCTCATGCTGCAGAATAAAGTGCTCATCTGTGTGCTCCTTCTTCCTGGGATTTATGAAAGTACATTATAATTAGTGTCCCTGGAATGGAAGAGATAGGCAGGCCAAGGAAATAGAGGAATTCTTACTTAGTTCCCAGATCCTAGTCCCTTCATTGAGGAAGTGGTTGTATATTTCAGAGAAAGGACCGCCCATCACAGGCAGAGGAAATATTGTGAAAATTCTTTCAGAATATTCCGAGAGAAACCTGCACCATTCACCTGACTGGTTGCTCTGGACAAAGGACATGTCTGAGTATCCATTAGAAGCCACTTTCAGATAACCCCGTTCCATACAGACATAGACTCCATGGTCTGCTGGATATGGTTGGCAGATAAAGGATGGAGACTTGGACAGAGCAGCCTCTCCATGGTTCCAAGGGGTTGTGGAATTTCCTGAAATTCTTGTCCCATCAAGAATGCTCAACTAAAGCTTTCGGTTGACTGTGGGTTATTGTAAACATAATCTGTGTTATAATGGTCTGGATGTGAAATATTAACTGGAGCAAAGTGGCAGGCCTTTCACAGGCATGCAGCTTTCAACCCAGAAGCATTTCCTTCACGTTGTTATAAGTAAAATACTCAGAGGCAATTTCTGAAGCCACAAAAGGAAATCTCAGTGCAGACATTTAGGGCTTTAAGAAAGGCCATGCCCCCATCCATCATCTATTCTCCATTTAAAAAGCAGTGCCTTTTGAAACAACTGGGCCTGATGGAATCTGAAACTTGATCAAATGACCCTAAAGGGTGGAGTGGACTTCCTGTGCTGAAAAGGTGGAGATGAATTTCTGAGCAGGTTCAGAGGGCAACAGCAAACTTTACACACTGGTGCTTAGGTCCATGAGGTACCTGTTCTAATTGCATTGCCATGCCTTCCTGAGCTCTACCTTTGACCTTACAGGATAGTCTGTTGGAGGGTTAACAGCAGAGGAAATGTGCAGGCCTTGGTTTGCATCACAGCCCATTGATGGAGGAAAAGGTTCTCAATAGCCAAAGCTCTGGAAAATAGATCTAATTCTCCATTTCTAGTTCTGGGAGAGATGATCTTGGTGGGTGGAGGGGATGACTTTTGTGCTGGCTGGCTCACAGGAACATTGGCTGGCTGGGGGTATGTGGATTGACTTTTCCGAATGGGTGGTGTGAAGACAGTTGTGTACAATTGGATGCCCACCAGGGGATGTCACTAGTGAGAAAGACAAGTGATAACCACGTAGACCAGATGACTCATGCTAGGCCTGTCCATCCAGTGTTGTGTGTTTTGGGTTCCTGTAGGTTGCAATCCAGTTTTCTCATTCCAGGGTACATGTCAGACATGGCTCAGGAATGCAAAATATTACACAAAACCAAAGACGGCAGCAGTGTCATTGGCCATGTGACCCATTTGGTTGGGATCAGGACACCAGGCAAGCATAATATGATAGTATAGAGGGAACAAGGTTACTGGTTCAAGGCAGGTGGAGAGGCTCAGGGCAGAGGTCTCCAGCACCAATAAGGGTACAAAAGCAAATGACTGGGTGCTAAAGAGACTGAGTTCCCCCATGTCAAATCTCAGTCTGTTTCTTGCAGTCATGCAGGGGAGAATATGCCTGGGCAGGAATGTTCCATCAGAGCAAGAATGAGGAGGGCAAAGGACCATCACCTTTGTGCCTTCCACTGAAGCACACCATGTGTCCTCCCAGTGCTCAAGTTGTGTAATTCAAGCAGCAAAAGCTATGGATCTGGTCATTATCAATATGTTCCAGACAGTGGGGTGTAATCACAGTTAGAATTTCATTAATACTTGTTGAGTGGTATAGTCAGTTAAATAATGTCCCCCAAAGATTTCAGGTTCTAACCCCTGGAACCTGTGAAAGTTACCACATATGGAAAAGGGAACTTCATAGATGTGATTAATGTGAGGATCTTGCTATAGGGAAATCCAGGATTATCTAGAAGGACCCAATGTAATCACATATATCCTATTCAAAAGGAGGCAGAGAGATTGTCACAGAAGAGAAGGAAGTGTGATGACAAATGCAAGAGGAAGCAGAGTCAGAGGGAGAAAATGCTGCACCACTGGCTTTGAAGATGAAGGGGCCAGAAGCTGTAATGAAGCTCTAGAAGATGGAAAAGTGAGACAATGGATTCTCCCTTAGTTCCTCTGAGGAGAGCACAGTCCTGCTGACACCTTGAATTTATCCCTGTAAGACTAATTTTGGAATTCTGACCTCCAGAGTAGTAAGAGGATAAATTTGTGTTTCCCTAGCCACTAAATTTGTGATAATTTGTCTTGGTACTGCAAGAAACTCATAAAGGGAGCATATTGGGTGGCAAGAGGGTCAAAAACCATGGCTGTGATTCTGGTATCTCACAGCATCATGTTTAGGTTGCAGTGAGGCCTCTGCTGCATCTGCCCTCCAGGGCTGCTTCCTCCCTCCTCTTCTTATGCTCAAGGACAACTCAGAACCACACACAGAGCCTAGAGCCCATGTGAGACCATCACATTTTGGAGAGGAGCTTGGTGAAGAGCAGGATATCACCTTCACTGTGGCTTTTGCAATCTCTAGACACCTCCTTTAGGTTCAGATGTCTCCTCTAGGTTCTCATACCGCTTCTTGGTTCATTCACCTCTCCATTGTCTTATTGGGCATGAGAGCTCCTAGAAGCTTAGGTAGGGATCTCTATACAAAGCAGGTTGATATCCTTGTTCCAATAACTCAGCCAGGAGTTTAGAAATTCAACAAGGTGGCTCTGATTTGCCTAAAGTGTTAACAGAATCCCCACCAGAATGACTCCAACACACACACTCACTCCCTCCAAGTAGGTGGTTCATGAGACCTAATTCCCTTTCTCTGGCTATGGCATAGTCTTTCTTCTATGCTCTGAGCCACCACAAACTCTGCTGGAGCTGATCTGTCTCAAACAACTTGGCTTCCACATGATCAAATGAGGTTTGTGGGTTGGGGTGAGGTGGCTAGTTCTGGCAATTCCAGGAGTTCAGGGAAGGAGTTGTGTCTGGGGCTTCAGGAACCAGGGCAGAGAAATGCTCTGGGATGTAACATATTTGGAGGAAGAAGGCAGACTTTGGGTACTTGGACTTCTGAGGGGTCAGGAACCAGCTACAGTGGAGAAGTAGGAAGCCATTTCTACTACTCTGGAGAAAATCCCCAATGTCAGACATGTTTCCTAGAAAGTAGTGCTTGCAGCTGAACCATCTCCAGGTATACTTTCAGAGCTGTTACATCAGCTCCCTTTTCCTGACTAAGAAGGACTAAGAGCTTTGGATGTGAGTTGGTATTCAGGGATTATAATAAGGGGTCTGGAGATAGGATTCAACAACCTATAAAGCTCCTTGAGATGTACAGGAAAAATTTTGTAAACACTGGTGAAGAAACAAGAGTTGGCATGAGTGGTCACCTAGACAAGAGGGCCCTGCCCTTGTGCCCCTTGTTCCAAGAATTCATGACTATGGTTTTGACATTAAGATTCTATCCCTGGGGGTGCATGTAGCTCAAGCAGTCCTGGGTTTGGTTCATGCTGCCTCCTGATAAAACAACAACAATAAAAACAAGCAAAACAAACAAAAAACCCACCTCAGGGGAGCTGACGTGGTTCAGTGGTTGAGCACAGGCTTACCACCTACAAGGTTCTGGGTTCAATCCCTGGCCCCCTATACCTCTCTCTCTCTCTCTCTCTCTCTCTCTCTCTCTCTCTATATATATATATATATATATATATATATATATATATATATATATATATATATATATATACATATATATGTATGTATGTATGTATATAAAGTATTATATATCCCTGGCCAATTCTAGGAAGCCACCAGTCCATGGACAAAGCACTCACACCTTAAGGCTGAGGAAGAGCTTCCATTGAAGACAAGTCATTGCTGGTCAGCAAAGTTACCTAAGTCTGTGTCACTCCACCCCCAATGAAAGCCCGAAAGACCAGGAGAGCAAACTGAGGACTTATGAACACATATATTAAGGCTTGATCCAAAGGAGATAAGACTTGGATCATCTTAGAGACACCCCAACAATGCATGATCATCTTGGGGACACCCCAACAAGCTGGGTGGAGAAAGGAATAAGAGATAGGGAAGCTTGAATCAGATTCCTTGGAAGACCAGGTGACCTTTCTGAGGTAGGGTCTCTGCAGAAGGACTCCTACAGATGTGGGCAAGGGTGAAGCCTGTCCTAAAGCAGCCTCTTGTTCACCCCCTTATTCACACCTGATCTATTGAGGCTAACAACGATTTTCTTCTCTGTCTCAAATCAGGAAAACATTGTTTAAGTGTGTTAGATATGGTGCAATTAGAAGCCACTCAGAGAGTGTCCAAACTACCCATCATGGCCCAGCATTAGCACAAAATAGACTAAGCGCAAGATCAAGTCCTGGATGTGGTCATGGAGCCACACAGGACATACAGTAAAGGCAAGGTCTTAGTTCCCCTGGTTATATGAATTAGCCAAGATGGTCTCTGTAGTGGCCCATGTGTTGTTTGCTTCTTTACAGCAGCCCAAGACTGTTAGGAACCCCACCAATGTTAAGCTCAAATTCTTACCCATCCAGTTCTTTGAAAAATATCTCAAATAAACAATTTTGAGTCAAGAGGTGTTAACCTGCCTTGCATATCCCAATGACACTGCACTAAGCATCTACTCTCCATTGATAAGATAAAATCCTGCACTTACAAGACCCCAAGCTGCTTTGTTTCCTTGGAAGTCTCTGACCCAAAGTTTCCCTATTAGGATAACTCTGCACATATCCTAGACATTTTAGCTTTCTCCCATTCTCCTCTACACTGGAGTTTCCCTTGCATGGTTTCCCCATCAGATGGCTCCCTAGCACCAAAGCTTCAGGAAGGTCTAAAACCGTTAGGAAATTCCCTTCAGCACAACTCTGTCAAAGCATCATACCAAAAAAAAAAAAGCTGAGGTTTTACTGTCATCTTATAGGTCCATATCTTTGTTGATCAGCTCTGAAATCCTTGAAGCTAAATTCACTCTATCCCTTCAGGGAAGCCAAAAGAAACTGGCCGTTGGGGGTACTCAAGACCCCTAAACACAAGGGATGCAAGGATTTAGTTAGCCTACTCGCCATGTCATCTAGCCAGCCACCTGCAGGCAGAGCCCATGGAGAGGAGAGAGGTGTTTTTGAGCCTCCACAAGGATAAGACCTTATGTCATGCCGGGTCTTAGATCTCAAATGGCTACCCCCTCTGGGACAAATGCCAGGTGCAACCCAAGCAGGACCCAGGGCCCTTGCCACCTACAAAAGCCCCAGAAAGCAAGTGGACCTAGGTCATGGCACAAGAGCCAGTGCATCAGAGTTGTGTCAGAGGAAGGAAGTCTGAGTAGATATGGGGAGGGGTTTCTGAGGCTCCAGGGCTGAGGCAAGGGCTGGCCCACCAGCATACTACAGCACTGTCCACTGTCAACCAGGAAAATTAAGAGCCTTCCATGTCTGGAGTACACAGCCTTCTAAAACTAATGGAGCAAAGGCATGTATTATTACTCTTAGATAACCACTGCTTCTTGTATGATGAATACAATATTTATGTGTATATATCTTATATACATGTGTGTATCTGGTTTATGGACTGTGTTTCTAATACACATTCTGAAAAACTATGCTCACTATTCCATTTTTCCAACCAAGGAGGCCACCCCTTTTCTTCAGAGACTAGGTAGGAAGACACCTGCCCACAATCCACATATCTAATGGCCTCTACTCTGTGCAACATCACTGTTGTCACTTACCTTTGCTTGCCTCATCTATTTATTCAAATTTGCTGATGGCCAACACCCTTAAAATCCTCAAAGAGATGGAAAGTGTGGAGAAAATCTTTCTCCACTTCACTGTGGCTCAAGGAAATGAGAACCCCAAGGGTTTGGGGGGGTGGGTAACTGGAAGTGTATAGATTGGCCAAAACTAGGGTTCACATGGGGAGATGGAAGTAGAATGTTGCAGGAGGGGCTGCCCAATTATTCTATCACTCCCCCCAAAACCACTCCCTAAGAAAGGGTAAGGTGTTTCTGGCCACTGGCCATGGCCTCAACCCTCAAGAAAGTAAGCAGAGTGTTCATTGTTCATTCATTACCTTACAAGCCATCCCCTTCTGGTCCCAGGGACCAGCACTTTAGCTGTTGTCCCTAGCTCAGGTCTCCTGGAAGCTGGTCCCTGCTGAACCCAGCTGGGACTGAGTGAAGGCCTGCCAGGGTCAACTGTGGTGGTGTGCACATGCCCATATGGGGATACGGCCTCAGAATGAAATCCCAGCCCACCTTCCAGAGCCACTGGGATGAACTCCACTGCCCAACAGAGGGCAGAGGGGTCAGTCATGGATCCTGGAAGAGTCACAGTGAGGGGCCAGAATTGCCTAGGAGGTGAACAGCCTTATAAGGCACGAAAGAAAGCTCCCCCAACTCAGAGGTTTCATCTGTCAGCCTCAGATGATTCTTGTCCCACGTAGCTCTGGAGGAAACCTGGAAGAGATGAGGGGAGAAGTCCATTCTCTGCAGACCCTGCGGTGGTCAAAACAGGGCAAACTATTGGGCAACTGGCCATCATTTCCAGACGGGTGGTGGTACACAAGTGTTTTTCTCTGGCCACATAGCTAGTCACGGTATTCTTCACCCCAGACACCCCCAGACACAAAACTCTTGGGTTAGAGGCAAATCCAGAAGACTGGAGCCCCATCATCCATGCTCTGCCCATACACCACTGCCATGGACTCCCAGAGCCTCTACCCAATCTGAGCCTTTGCCTCACCCTATCCAGAAGTCAGCTCTCCTTTTCCCTACTCACCAATGCAGCTACATTATCTACAAGTTATCTTATCATCCAATTGTCATGCAATTCTTAAAGTCTTTTACTGGATTTAACTACTAACTTGTCTGTGCCTGCACCAGCAAGTTAGTGATTCTGCAAATTCCTTCACCTTCTTCTGCTTCAACATTTCTCTCTGACCAATAGGATAATGACAATAATAAGAAAAATGATAATAACATAATAATGATGATGATGATGATGATAATGATCTCCTCTTGAATTTCCGGTGAGGACTAAGTGGGAAAATATGCCTGACCCTCAGCTTTCATGTTTATGGGAGTTGTTCATGCTAAATTATTGCCACCACATGCTTCCACCCAAAGCATCCTTGTCACTGTGCCTGAAATACTTTTCCAACCCCCAGCTTCACATGGAACCAGTGTAAAACCCCCACCCCCAATTAACAGACGCTTATTACTTGGAGAGTTGAAACCCAGCCAAGAAATGCATACAAGACTGTCACCATGCACCTGGAGCAGAACAAAGGATATGCTCTTCAAGCAGGAGGGGACGTATCTCTCCTGCTCCATATCACAGCAGAGCTTCCTCAGCTGGAGACCCCACAGGAATCCACCAACAGTACATCAAGTCTCACTGCAGTGTTGACCTCCCTCTCTTCCCCATGGCTCTTTGTCCACCTGGATCACCTGCTCCCACCTGGTGGGCACCATTTCTGAGTGCTCTGGAACCAGTACCTTATTTTATCACAACTTGGATCCTATGTGGGAAAGGACAAAGCACATATAGAATACAACTATTAGTATAAAATCATGACAATTTAGATGATGGCAACTTGGAAGTTTCCTTTTCAACAATAACATTTGTGACAAGTAATGGAAGAAACTGTAGCATTGGTGTGGATAAAGTGGCCACAGTAGCTGCTGAGCGCAGGAGGAGGGAAGAAAAGATGTGACGTGGGGGCATTTTTGGGACTTGGTGTTATCCTGAATGATATTACAGGGACAGATGCAGGACAATATATATCCTGCCAAAAACAACTGAATGTAATGGGGGGTAGTGTAAACTACAATGTGAACTATAATCCATTGGTGCAGTAGTGCTCAAGATGTATTCACCAAATGCAATGGCTGTGCCACAATGAAGAAGGTTGTTGATATGGGAGGAGTGGGGGGTGGAGTAGGGTATGTGGAAACCTTATATATTTATTTTATTTTATTTTTTAATTATCATTTTTAAAAGTTAATAGATCACACACAATGTTACATTAAAAAACATGAGGTTCCCATATACCTCACACCCCACACCCCCACCCCCATCATTTTTAATTGTACTTTTTGAAGATACATAGATCACATAAAACATTACATTAAAAAATATGAGTTTCCCATATACCTCCCAATTCCCAACCCCACTCCTCCCACATCAACATATTTTAATGTAACATTTTTGTGATCTACATATTTTCAAAAAATATATAATAAAAAAAAGTGATAAAAAAAAGAAGTAGAAAACATAACTGGGGTAATAGTCCTCAAGAAAGCAATAGGATTATCAAATAATTACCTGCACAGATGACTTCAGGTTTAGATGGCTTTATGGTCACCAAATGAGTCATTCCCGTACAAATTCTTCTAGAACTCAGAGAACATGAAAAATTTCACTTAATGGATCATGTCACTGATATAAAAACCGGATAAAGCTCCCTGAAACAGAAACGTGGGCTAATTTATGGTGGGGGGTATATGGGGACCACATATTTTTTGAATATAATATTAAAAAAATAAATAAAGACAAAAAAAAGCAAAAATACATATATGAGGTTCCATATACCCTCCACCCCCTTCATCCCACTCCTCCCACATCAACAACCTCTTTCATCATCGTGGGACATTCATTGCATTTGGTGAATACATTCTGGAGCACTGCTGAACCAATGGATAATGGTTTACATTGTAGTTTACACTTTCCCCCAGTCCACCCAGTGGGCCATGGCAGGACATACAATGTACAGCATCTGTCCCTGCAGTACCACCCAGGACAACTCCAAGTCCTGAAAATGCTCCCACAAAGAGATATGATGTGGGAGGAACTCTTAAGGCAGTGACCTCAGCCACCAATGGACATTTTCAACACCAAGAGCCAGGGCAGGGCCTTCCTCCGCTAGGGCTCTTAGCAGTGGCAGCCCAGCAGCCCTGGATCATGTTAGGCAGGGGCATAGTCTTCTGAGCAGCCTAGCACCATACATGTCTGGGTCAGATCTTCCACGTAGGAGGGAGAGCCAGAAGTGAAAATACAGGTGCAGTGCTCACTGCCTGGACACCTGCTCTGGACGCGATCTCCAGGAGTGGGTGCTAGATTCCAACACAGACAGCTTAGCAGAAAGGACAAATGCACCATCCTATACTAAATGCACATCTGCTCCCACTTTCTAAGACTACCCAATATAAAATAGAAATAATGTCAGCCAATCAGAACATTTCCTCACTTGCTTCTGCTGCTTTTGTCTATATAAACTCCACCTTCCCACGTCATCAGTGAAATTGTTTAATGTCAGATTCATTAGTCATAAACTGTTCAAATAAATTCCCATAAGTTTATATCAGTTCTAACTGAATAATCGGAGTCACACACCATAAATACAGGCAATAGATGCTAAAAATCAAGGAGTCTGAATGCCAGCCTACCCTACCTCCAGCTCCCACACAAAAGATGAGGCACAATCTCCCTCAGAAAAGCCAGGAAGTGGGGTCCAGTTATGAAGACTAGCAGAAGATTCCCCTCCCATATTCCCAGACTACTCAGCTAGAGACACTCAGAGCCATGCTCAAGCCACACAGAACTCACTCACCATAGGTAGATTCTGACTCATCGCATACTGAGCCCAGATCACCTCACCCAGAGCCTAACTCACCTCACCAAAAGGTCAATTCACCTCACTCACAGCCTGACTTATTTCACCCAGACCCCAAGTCATGTCAACCAGAGCCAGACTCACCTCACTCAGACCCTAAATCACCTCAACCAGGGTCCAACTCACCTCACTCAGAGCCCAGATCACCTCACCTAGAGCCCAACTCACCTCAATCAGAGCCTGACTTACTTCACCCAGAGACTGACTCACCACACTCAGAACCCAAATCACTTCACCCAGAGCCCTGCTTACCTCAACCAGAGCTCTACTCACCTCACCCAGAGCCCTGCTCACCTCACCCAGATCCCCACTCAACTCACCCAGAGCCCTACTCACTTCATCCAGAGCCTGACTCACCTCCCCCAAAGTCAGACTTTCCTCAGACAAAACCAAACTCTTCTCCCACACAGCCTGGCTCACCTCACCCAGAGCCCTACTCACCTCACCCAGATCTCCATTCACCTCACCCAGATCCCCATTCACCTCACCCAGAGCCCTACTCACCTCACCCAGAGGCTGGCTCACCTCAGGCAGAGCTTAGCTTACCTCAGCCACACTCCAACTCTCCTGATACACAGAGTCCAACTTGCTTCACTCAAACCCAAACTCACCTCACTCAGAGCTTGACTCACTTCACCCAGAGCCTAATTTACTTCACCCAGAACCAAGCTCCCCTCACTCAGAGCCAGACTCGCCTCATTTAAAAGACAACTCACCTCATTCAGAGCCCAGTTCAACTTGCACAGAGCCCAACTCACCTCACCCATATCCAGACTCTCCTTACTCAAAGCTCCCCTCACTTAAATCCAAACTCCCTTCACAGAACCCAAATCAACTCACCAAAAGCCCAGCTCACCTCACTTCTCACTCAGAGCCCAGCTCACCTCATTTGGAGTCCAACTCAACTTGCCCAGAGCTTTACTCACCTCACTCAGAGCCTGACTCACTTCACCCAGAGCCTAACTCACCTCACTCCATACTCAACTCACCTCAGCCAGTCTTTGACTCCCCTACATCCTTTACCCAAGTAGCCTCACCCAGAGACAGACTCACCTTACTCCAAACCTGACTCCACTACTTCAGAACCCAGCTCCCCTCACACAGAGCCCAACTGACCTCACAAAGACCCCAGCTCGTCTCACACACAGTCCAACTCCCTCACCCAGAGACTGCTTTACCTCACTCAGGGCCCGACTCACCTCACTCTGAGCCTTACTCACCTCAAACTGATGCCAAATCACCTCACCCAGAGCCCAGCTCATTTTACACGGGGCCCAGTTCACCTCACCCCAAGTCCAACTCATGTCACCCAGAGCCCAATTCACATCTCACAGACACTCAAAGCGAAACTCCCCTTCACAGAGCACAGCTTGCCTCACGCAAAGCATAACTCATCTCCCTAGATGCCTTTACTCACCTCACTAGTGGCTGATTCAGCCCACTCAGGGTCCAACTCCCCTCAACCCATAGCTTGGCTCACATCATGCTGGACCTAGCATCCTAACTCAGAACCTGTCTCAGTTCAACTAGAGCCACCTTGCCTCACCCAAGCCTGACTTTCCTCACTAATGCACAACTGCTCTCACTTACAGCTCCAAACAGCTCCCTCAAGGCAGACTTGCCTAATTCAGAGGCCAACTAAGCTCACTCACAGCCTGACTCAACTCACTCAGAGCTCAATTTCCATAAGCCAGACTCCAGCTCTCCTCATACACAGAGCCCACCTCTCCTCATACAGAGCCTGTCTCACCTCACACAGAGCCCTTCTCACTTCACCTGATCCCCACTCACCTCACCCAGAACCTCACTCACCTCAACCAGACCCTGACTCACCTCACCTAGAGCCCTGCTCACCTCACCCAGAGCCCTACTCATCTCACCCAGATCCCAATTCACCTCACCTAGAGCCCTGTTCACCTCACCCAGATCCCAACTCACCTTACCCAGAGCTCTTCTCAACTCACGCAATCCCCACCCACCTCACCTAGAACCCCACTCACCTCACCAGATCCCCTCTCACCTCACACAGATCCTGACTCCCTTCACACAGATCCTGACTTGCTTCAGACAAAGCCCATTTCTCTTCACAGCCTAACTTACCTCACCCAGCCTCTGACTTGATTCAATCATTTCCTAACTAACTTCACACAGAGCACAGTTCACCTCATTCAGAGCTGAAATCACTTCCCAGCCAGAATCATGACCCCAGAGCCTGACTTGGCTCATTCATGTGCAGCCTGCTTCACCCACAGCTCAGAACATTTCACGCACTCAGAGGCATAATCACCTAATCCAAAGCCCAACTTCCCTTATCAATAATCTGGTTTATCTCGCTCAGAGCCCTACTCAACTCACCCAGAGCCTAACTCACCGACCCAGAGTACAGCTTGCTTCACCTAGTGGCTTACCTCACTCAGAGCCTAACTCACCTTACTCAGAGCCCGGCTCATCTCAAACAGCCGAAATCGCCTCACCCAGAGCCCAGTCACCTTGCTTGGAGCCCAGCTTGACTCACCCAGATCCCCGGCCATGTTCTGTGTCCTCCAAGGCCACAGAAGTGCCTTTGAGGCAGCTGAGTACTCATCTGGAGAGAGCAATGGATAGGATTCATAATAGCTGGAGACTTCCTCAGTCTTAGGGGCCATGTAAATCCAATTGATCATCCCATCAAACCACACATCAGTATTCATCCATCCTTGTGACAACTCTTCCCCTAGCAGTGTCTTGAGACTATCATTGTGTGACACATCATATTCTCGGACTCTCCCATCCTAAGGCCAAGGGACCCTCCACTACCTCCTTCCAGGTTCCACCCACAGTTGCCTCCCTCCATGCAACACTTCTCTAGAAACACAGATACCTGGGACCCAAGTCCTGGCGTACTAACTTCAGTTGTATATGCACACCTGGCCTGAGATTTGAGTGATGATTTTTTAGGTTTTTAATTAGTGTTTATTGAAAGCACGAATAAAGGTTCTCTTTCACCATGTTCACTTCTAAAACACTGACTATTTTTATTTAAATAGTTCTCTCTTTTCCTCTCCTTTCCAGGCTTAAAGCTTACAGAAATGTAAATGAATCTTACTCAGGATTTGAAACCCTCAGATTGGCTAGAAACAAAGTCCAGCTTTGGCTCAGCCCTCAGAGTCCTAGTCTCACTTTCATTGATGTTTAAGTTCTTCCTGTTAACTTGGCCAGATCATGCTGTACAATCAAGCACTGGACTGATTGTTCCTGTGGATTTAATCATCAATAAATGTTGATTGCATCTGTAGCTGATTTCATCTACAATAAACTAAGGAGATTGACTTCACCAAGGAGAAAAGTCTCACCAAGTCATGAGAAGGCTTTAAAATGAGGGGTCAGAAGGGAGAATTTCCATCTATCCTTCAGCCAGCCTGCTTCTCCTGGGGAATTCATTGCAAACTTTCATCGCAATTCCTAACTTGCAAGCTCTCCTACAGAATTTGGACTTGCTGATGCTCACAGTTGCCTGAGTCAATTCCTATAATGAATCTCATAACTTTTGCATAATATTCTTTTAGTTATAGATATAGATCTCATGTTTGTTCTGTATCCCTGGAGAAATCTGATTTATATACCTTTTCACTTGGTCATTGTGTGGCATCATGTAAGTGGTTGTACCCAACATCATGGACTTATTTCTGCAAAATGTGTGCATGCGACTAATATTTAACTAGTGTAATACTTAAGAAAAACTCTAATGTTGGAAGAAATAGAAGTGTTCATAAGGTATTGTCCCCTTAGTATACTGCACCTTTTATCCATTTCTAAGCTCAGGATTTGGAAGTACACAAGCTTCTCCTAACAAAATTGAGATATTTTGCTTGCATATTTGGTTTTATTTGACTTTGTTTTGTTTTGCTTTGCCTTTGGGGGATAATTTTCAAGACTATGGACCCTATAATAAATACAAGGGAGAACTAAAATGCTTACTCTTTAAGAAATCCAAAATCAACCTCATGACCTAACAGAATTGAAACCACCCCACAAATAATCTTAAAACCAGCACACCCATGAAAAACACCTGACCAGTAATCAAATTAATGAATGGGCTGGATAGAACCATTAACATCAACCCCACTCTGTTATGACTGTAAACAAGCAGCCAGGTCTCCGAGCTTCCACAGACAGATGTGCACCCTCTGCAAGCACCATCCCCAGAACCACTGGGAAGCACACTCAGCCTAGTGGTAGAGCTAACCCACTGGAAGCACAGCCTCACTCTGATGCTGGAGACTCACCTGATCGAAAACATGACCCAGCCTCGGCATGGACCCAACCCCACAAGTTCACCAACTGAAGGCAGTGGGGCAGCTGCAGGTTTGGAAGCCTATCCAAATCAGGCAGATTGGCAATCTTTGGCCAGCTGACCTTGTAGCATCTGCTGAGCAGAGCTTCCAACACAAGGAGGATGGCTGTGCTGACAGCCACAGTCAAGCATGGAAATGGGGTCAAGTTGCTCCATGGGGATACTTTAAAAAATCATCTCTGAGAAGGAAGCTCCCAACTCTCCCCTCACAGCATGGAAGTGAAAATCATCCAGAAAAGTATCTCCAGCAATGCCCAGGACATGGAAATACTTGTGTTGCTCCCCCAATACTTGGGAGAGGATGCAGTGGTCATGAGTGAAGGAACTCCTATAACCCTTGCTAGGGCAGCATGTCTGTCTGGCCACAGATTTGCCCTCAGAAGAAGGAAAACAAAAAATGATCTATCCATATTAAGTCAAGCGCAGGGAAGAATGCCATGGCCCACTGGGTGGATTGGGGGAGAGTATGGACTACAATGTGGACCACTGTCCATGTGGTGCAGTGGTGTTTCAGAATGTATTCACCAGGTGTAGTGGATATGCCGCAATGATGGAAGAGGTTGTTGATGTGGGAGGGGTGGGGTGAGGGGTATATGGGGACATCATATTTTTTGAATGTAACATTTAAAAGAAAATAAAGAAGAAAAAAAATATTAAGTCAGGCCATTGCAGGTAGTGATCAATTGGATTTGTGGGTTCGATCCCAAAGCTGCGGTTGGCAACTCCAAGCAGATACAACACCAAGGAGATGTCAGACCCTCACTGGCTTCTTGTCTACCCATGCCATGCCAGCAACCAACTACAACCAGCTACTGGGAAAAACTCAGGTAGAATTTCAGAGAGCAGAATGGAAGTCACTGGAGAACGGACCAGGATGAATCAAAGGCTGTCCGCAAACTGCACAAACCCCCAAGTGTCCAGAACAACATGCACTAGGCAGGAAGGGGGTTTGCAGGAGGGAGAGAGACTGCCATATCTCACTCTCCATGAAACCCCATTTTCTAGACCAAGTGTGGGGCCCAGGATCACTCAGAGGGCAAGGAGCCCTGTGAACTGCCCTCTCTTGAACCCTCGAGGTTCGGGTCAGGGTCATCGCCAACTTACCTTCAGTTCAAATGCCCACTGGAGAGTCAAGATATCTTCTGCAGAGCCATGCTTGAACCTGCAAGGGTGGTCTAGGACTGAGCCAGGAGGACAGGACCTCGCCTGCGAGGAGAGGATTGTGTGATGGGCTGTGTCACTGTGGCAGTATTGTACTAGTGGTAGTTGTTACTACCACAGTGACACAGCTCCATGCAAAAGCCCAAGCGGTGCCTCAGGCTTGTGGGCACATCCTGCCTGTGAGCTTCTGGGAGTAAGGCCAGCAGAATGTTAACCACAATAGACCGAGACACCCTGGGGGGGAGGCAGAGTGCAGAGAGGAAGGGACAGGAATGCAGCATATGGGTTGTAGTGGACTTACTAAGTATTCTACTATAGAATTATTGTGATTCTAGCAATGCAAGAATTGTAGCACTGATATGGAGACAGTGGTCACAGGAGTTGGTGAGGGCACGGAAAGGGAAGAAGAGATGAGATGTGGGGGCATTTTTGGGACTTGGAGTTGTCCTAATTGATATTGCAGGGACAGACATTGGGCCTTATATATCCTGCCAAAACCCACTTAATGGACTGGGGGAGAGTATAAACTACAATGTAAACTATAACCCATGCAGTACAGCAGTGCTCACTCCAAAAAGTATTTACCAAATGCAAAGAATGTGCCATAATGATGAAAGAGGTTGTTGATGTGGGAGGAGTGGGGGGTATGAGGTTTGGCATATATGGGAACCTCTTATATTTTTTAATGTAACATTTTTTGTGATCTATGTTTCTTTTAAAAAAAAGACAATTTAATTTAAAAAATGAGATTGAATGGGGGAATACAGGAAATTCTAAACCTTGTAGAAGGGAAAATAATCTTTACTGCAACTCAGAAATAAACTTGTACAACCCCCAGATATTGGTTCCTTTGAGGGCTAAAGAGACCCACGGGAGTTACGGTCATGGCCGATGGGGTTAACTACCAGGGCAGATGGCCCCTCTTTGGAAATGGTGTTTATGTGTGATGAATCTGGACTCAGATGGGATCTCCCTTCATAAGACTTTCATGCCAATGTGCTGGAGGTGCAGTTAATGTTGGGGTTTAAGATATATTTAGGGGATTTGAATCTCTGGACTGACAATGTGATAGCCAGATCCTGAGCCTCAACAGACTCCAGCACCTACAATCTGATTTATTGGACTTACCACACTCAGCTAAGATGGAGTTGAAGAAGGACAACCACCACACCATGGAGCCTAGAGTGATTACAACTGAAAATGGGAGGATTGCATCCAGCATCCAGGTGGAATCTGACCCTCCTCTTGACATAGAGGTGCAATGGACACAACCAATCCAATGTCCACATAGAAGAGGTGGCATTGGAATGGGAAAAGTGGACATAGTGGACGAAGGGTATGGGGAAAGGCAGGAAGAGATGAGAGGTGGAGGCGTCTTTGGGACATGGAGCTGCCCTGGATGGTACTTCAGAGGCAATCACCGGACATTGTAAATCCTCACAGGGCCCACTGGATGGAATGGAGGAGAGTATGGGCTATGATGTGAACCAATGTATATGAGGTGCAGAGGTGCCCAAAGATGTACTTACCAAATCCAATGGATGTGTCATGATGATGGGAACGAGTGTTGTTGGGGGGGAGGGGGGGTGGGGGGATGGGGTTGAATGGGACCTCACATATATATTTTTAATGTAATATTATTACAAAGTCAATAAAAAATAAAAAAATTTAAAAAAAAAAAAGAAATAAACTTGTAAACAGAAAAAAAAGCTATAGTTTCATAAGAAAAAAAAAAAAGACAAACATTCCTGGAAGCGAGTTGGGACTACCATGGGCCTCCCCTGTACCTGGATCTCCCTGTACCTGGCTCTCCCCTGTACCTGCACTTCACCTGTACCTGGGCCTCCCCTGTTCCTGGGTCTTACCTGCACGGGGCTCTGCTACACGTGGTTCTTCCCTGCTCTTCAGTCTCAACTGCACCTGGACCTTCTCTGCATGTGAGATTCCCCTGCACCTGTGCCTCACCTGGACCACCCTGCACCTGGGTCACCCCTGCACCTGGGCCTCACCTGGACCACCCCTGCACCTGAACCTCCCCTGCATCTAAACATCCCTTGCACCTGGGTTTCCCCTGCACCTGTGCTTTCCCTCCACCTGAGCCTTCCTTGGGGCCTCCCCTGAACTTCTCTTACACTTGGGCCTCCCCTACACCTGAGCCTCCCCTGCACCTTGACCTCCCCTGTACCTGGGCCTCCTCTGTACCTGGGCCTCCCATGTACCTGGGTCTCACCTGGGCCTTTCCTGGGCCTCTCCTGCACCTGTTCCAGGTACTCCCAGAGCCAGGATTGGGAGAGAGGCTGCACAGGGTCACCTCCGGGGCTACAGGAGGCCCTCAGGGTATGGAGAACTACTGAAGTCTCCAGTCCCTGCAGCAGTACAACTCCAGGTGGTTGTTGGAAAAGCAGTGAGAGCAGGAGTACAGCATAAAGGCAGGAGCCAGGGAGCCACCTCTTAGCCCTGCAGTAAAGGCAGGGAGTGTGCTTGGGTGGGTGGAGGCTGGAAACCCCTTTAGTGATGCCCCTCATAGTATAAAGAGCCCTCACCTGGGCCAGAATGCCCCCTCCTGACCCTCCCAGGCCAGCCACTTTTGCCTTCCTGCACGGGAGGATAAATGGCTCCAGAGTGACCCATGCATGGTGGGAATGGGGAGTTATCCCCTGGTTGCTGTCCCCAAGTAGTAGCATTCCAACATGGAATACACGAACACATTGCGGACTGCACCCTGACATGGTTTGGTGGGAGCCCCCAGCACAGGCAGGCCAGGAGTCATCCACCCACCCAGGGAGGTCTCCACTGCTCCATGTCAGAGACCCCAGGATACAGAGCCGACCTCACAGCCCCCTCGGGAGTTTGCCCATGTCCTGAAGGTCAGTCTGCCCTGCCTTCCCCACCCCCAGAGTGGAAGATTGAGAGTGGGTGTGTAGCACTGTGGGAGTACTGTAGTGGTGGGTACTGCTATAGCCACAGTGACACAGCCCTGTGCAAAAGCCCAAGCAGTCCCTCAGGCTCACTGGGACATGCTGCGTGTGAGCTTCTGGGAGCAGGACATTAACAGCAATCCATCTAGATGCCCCGGGGGAGGCAGAGTGCAGAGGGGAAGGGACAGGAATGCCTTTCCTTTAATCATAACTGAACAGACAACCACTCCTGGGAGCTAGCTGGGATTCCCACAGCCCTCCTCTGCACCTGGGTCCTCCTGTACCTGAGTCTCACTTTCATCTGGGCCTACCATGCACATCAGCCTCTCCTGCACCTGGGCCTCCCCTGCACCTGGACCAATGCTGTACCTGAGCCTCTCCCAGGGCCTCCCCTGGTTTCTCTTGCACTCGAGCCTCCCCTGCACCTGGACCTCCCCTGCACCAGGGTCTAACCTGCTCCTGGGTCTCCCCTGCACCTGGGCCTCCCCTGGCCCTAACCTGGGCCTCCCCTGCACCTGCTCCAGGTACTCCTGGAGGCAGGATTGGGACAGAGGCTTCACAGGGTCACCTCCAGGACTGCAGGAGGCCATCAGGATATGGAAAACTACAACCACACCCTGACTTGGTTTGCTGGGAGCCCCCAGGCAGAGGCAGGCCAGGAGGCATCCACCCACCCAGGGAGGTCTCCACTGCTCCAAATCAGAGACCCCAGGATACAGAGCCAAACTCACACCCTCCCCTTGGCAGTTTGCCTATGTCCCCAAGGTCAGCCTCCACCTCGTCGGGGAGATTGCAGGTGGGCATGTAGCACTGTGGGACTACTGTACTGGAAGTGCTTGTTATAGACACAATGGCACAGTGCCGGTCAAAAACGCTTCAGCAAGGCCATGCCCCCTGCACTCCCCCTACAGCCAAATGCATCCCCTCCCCAGGTTTCCGAAAGGGGTCTCACCACCAGGTGTGTGGAGGGTACCAGGCAGGGCAGGCCCATAACCAAATCTGCTGGGGAATAAGTGCCTGAGGTGAGGACAGGACCCCTCCCTGCAGCCCCACCCACTTGCTCCTGCCCCCAAGAGCCAATGCCGGATCGTGAAACACATGGGCCAAGGCCACCCCAGCCCCAGGATCTCTGCCACACCAGCACTCCATCAACCTTCCAGAGGGGCAGGACTGCTGACTCCCAGGAGCCCCCGCCCCCAGAATGGTCCACCCATTGGGAGGACAGGGCCTGGGCTGTTGATCTGACAAGCACACCTCACTGTGTCTGAGCATTTTCCCGGTGTCTCAGCTGGTGTTGGGAACCAGGTGGGCTCCTTTGCCTACCTGGGGAATGCACTTCCCCCCACCTGACCCACAGCTCAGCTTCCCACTGGACAAGGCAGGGCTGCCAGGGGCCTCCTCAAGACCTGTGGGGACCCACGATATTGTCAGGATGTCTGTCACTGTGGGTGGAGTAGTAACTACCACAGTGATGCAGGCTGTGCTCAAAAATGCACAGGCACTGCCCTCCCAGCTGGGGACGGGGTCTTGTCCTCCCAACAAGAGCGGGGACCCCTCTTCCGATGGGACCTGCCCCCTACCAGCGTATAACGTCAGCCTCTGGGGCCACCCCGGACTCAGGAGAAGAAGCGAGGAAGGGCAGCTGATTGATTTATCCCACGGATGGAGGGAGGGGAAGCCAGTGGGGGGCTGGCAGAAAGCGGGTGAGGATGACTCCTGCTGTGGGGGCAGGGACGGTTTGGGTGGCCCCGCAGGATGCCTGCCAGTGGGTGTGGCCAAGGGACCCCACACTGAGCCTGTGCTCCTCAGCCATGACCAGGAGGCACTGCCTTAAAGCTTTCATCTGCCTGCAGCCAGGGAGGAGGGAAGGTGGCTGGAAGAGCTGGGCAGTGAAGGAAGCCCCTCACCAGTCAGCCTGGCCCATCATTGCCACCCATTCCCGGGGTCATTTCCAGGAGCAGTGTCCTTGCTGCCCATCCCCCCAGAGCCCGAACGCCTCGCGGAATCATGCTGAGTCATGCCCATAACTCGACGTCGCCAGGGAAAGCTGAGAGGGAGAATCCACGCTCACACACCCAGAAAGAAAGGAATCTTCTAGAAATCCTCATGTTCTCGCAAGAATCTTTCCCTGGACCATGGCTGGAGATGGATCTATGTGAGGATGGAGGTCATGGGGCAGGGCCAGCCCTCTGCACCTCCCTAGACCCTATGTGTCTGCTCCCTGAACCCTCACTCCTGGGGGACGCAGTTCCCACCTACCCTGCAGGGTAGGGGTGCAGTGTAAGCCCTGTCCTGGGGAGCCAAGAGGACCTGCCCACAAAGGCAGAAAAAAATGCAGGAAGCCTTGGGCCGAGCACCTTCCAAAGGGCAGGCAGAGGGCCCCAGCAGGCAGGGGGTTTTTGCCAAGGACTGTCCCACCGGGTAACTATAACTACCACAGCGGTAGACGCAGGAGCAAAAACCTGGCTGGAAAACCCACTGGGGCCACAAGCACTCCCCTGCCCTGAACTGCCCCACACCGACCGGGAGGGTCCTGGACCCCCTGCCCCTTCGGGACCTTCCTGGGCCAGGACAGCCAATGAGCTTGTGTCCAGGTGCAGTATGAGCCCCCAACCGGAGGCCCTGCCGGTCATCAGCCTGAGCCCCTCCATGAACTCTGCACCTCCCCCGACAGTCGCTGCTGCCCCGCTGATAGCTCCATGAGCCCCTGTCCTGGCTTCCAGGGCACAGAGACAGCACTGGGCAAACGATCCTGGTGGGCAAACTCCCAGTGAGCAGAATCCCCAGAGACCCACCCTTCTGACAGTTGCCTGTGAACCCACAGGTTCCCCGTCACCGACTCACCCACCAAGGAAGCACCTGCTCCGTCTGTTCTGGCTGGGGCACGCTCAGGGGGCAAGCGCTGCACTTTTAGTCACAATGGGGAGGCCCCACCCTTCTATCCTGGGGTGGGGGGAATGGAGGAGTGGATCCTGTAGCTGGGGCTATGCAGCTGCACAGAAGCTCCACGTAAGGGGGTGGAGCAGGAGCCCATTTCTGGGCTGTCATGGGGCCTCTGGGAGCTTCTCCACTGGATCCTGGGACTGTGCCCAGCTCTGGTCCCTGCAGCATCCCCACAGGGCCTTTGTCAGGAGATTCCATGTGGGAAATCAACCAGCAGTGAGTGGTTTGCAAAGCATCCCCTCCGAGGAGCTGGCACAAGTGCATCCAGCAGAGACAAAGGGAGATGGAACCTGAAGAGGGAAAACTTCTCTAAGGGGTTCCTTTTGCACTCTGCCCAGGCTCCCCAGTAGCACACATGCAGCCCCACAGCACAGTCAGGCCTCCCCATGCCCCTTGCCTCCCCTCTGCCTCATGACCCAGCAGAGAGGGGGCCACTCCGACCTGCAGTGATGCCATTTCTGCCAGGCTGAGCCCTCACTTCCCAATGTCCTCTGCCTTTCTTGCACTGGGGAGACCACTGTCCCTGGCCTTGACCCTGCCCTTTGGCTTGGGCCACCCTTTCTGGCCCTTTCTCCTCCAGCTCTGCTCTACCCACTGTTTTAGAGGCTGTATATCCAGCCCAGAGCTCCCCATCAGAAACAAGGCTGTGGGCGGACAGGGACTTGACTTCCTCACTCATGGGCACTGTGACCATATGGTCACAGTGCCTCCCTTGAAGGCCCAGTCACTGGCTGGTGGCAATCACAAAGGGCGGTTCTGCTGAGGACTGTGCCTCCCCACTGCTTTGGCACCCAGAGGCTTCCTTCCCCTCTTTCACGCTTCCCTCCACCTATGCTGTGCTCAGCCTCCATCTCAGCCCTTTCCAGAGATGGTCATGTCCCCTGGAAGCACTTCTTCCAGTAATCCTCCCCACCTGTGGGATGGATCCAGCTCAACTCCAGAAGGACAGAGTTCCTCAGGTCTCCCACCCCATCCAAAGCCCAGGGTCCAGCAGTGGTCCCCATCAGCCTGCCCTTGGCCCTAGCAGGCAGCAGGAGTTGGTCGGGGTTCTTACCAGCCTATGCTGTGGCTCCCAGGAGGTCCTGCCATGGTTTCTGCCCCTGAGGTCGGCCAACATGACCAGTCCTGTCTCATCATGTCCCTGGCCTCCTCCTCCCCCAGCACTTTCT
Source organism: Dasypus novemcinctus (assembly GCF_030445035.2). Classification (NCBI taxonomy): domain Eukaryota; kingdom Metazoa; phylum Chordata; class Mammalia; order Cingulata; family Dasypodidae; genus Dasypus; species Dasypus novemcinctus. The sequence continues at coordinate 54,030,609 of NC_080691.1, read as the reverse complement.
CGGCCTCACCATCCAGTGTCCAGCATCTCAGCCTGCTCGGGCACTTCCTCAGTCAAACACAGGTGTGCTAAGAACCCTCCTCTCTCCTGACAGCCCTGAGCTCCCTCCAGCTCCCCCTGGCTCCCTGGCACTCCAGTGTGTAGACCTTCAGCTGGCTAGATGCTCCTCATAAGCTCCGCCTCCAGGCCTTCAGGTACGGTTATTGTCATAGGGCGCCAGGCTGTGGTACTATGTTAGATGACTACGGAGATGAAATAGCCATAGAGACCACAACAACAAACCCCGTAGCAGGAACCAAGACCTCCAGGATGCCCCTCCTAGCTCTTCCCTGAGCTGACCCCTCTGAGCTCCAGGCTCCCACATACGGTAATTGTCACAGTGTGCCAGGCTGTGATACTACGCTGTAGATGACTATGGAGACTACATAGTGACCTCATTTGACAAACACCATAGCAGGAACCAGGCCATCCAGGATGCCCCTCCCAGCACCTTCCTGAGTTCTCCCCCTCGGGGTTCCAGGCCCCAATGCACAATTATTGTCATGGAGCACCAGGCTGTGGTACTATGAAGAAGTAGATGACTATGGAGATATCATACCAGTGACCACAGCGATAAACCCCGTAGCAGGAAACAGGCCTTCAGAACGCCTCTCCCAGCTCCTCCCTGAGCCGTCCCACTCTGAGCTCCAGGCCCCCACATACAGTTATTGTCACAGGGCACCAGGCTGTGGTACTATACTACTATAGATGACGATGGATACTACATAGTGACCACAATGACAAACCCCATAACAGGAACCAGGCCCTCCCACATGCCCCTCCTAGCACCTCCCTGAGCTGTCCCGCTCTGGGCTCCAGCCTGCGGCCTCCTAGTCCATGGTTTGCTCTTTGCCCCTTTGGGGCTCTACCTCTGGCCCCTGGGAGATTTTGATTCTGAAACTGGGACCTGAGGGATGACTATGCAGGGCCACTGGGAAAAGGCAGGGTCTCAGTGTGACTGGAGGGGCAATGCTGGGGACCAGAGAGGAGGAAAGCCTGGGGAGGCAAAGAATAGAGGCTGAGAGAGGCCAGAGTCAGCAGGAGTCAGCACCAATGCCTAGAGCCTGGGGAGGACACTTCCAATGGGGTTTACGGCTTCAGGGCATGGCCGAGACCCCAACCCCAACTCCTGCCTCTCCAGCCACAGCAACACAGGAGCCCCCAGACTGATCCTAACATCATCCTCACCATCAACCTGCACCATTCCATTCACAGTGGGGAAACCAAGGCACAGAACAGTGCAGGATCTGGTAGGGGCTCACCCAGCTAATCCAAAGGATGTTGGGGGCCCGGCCAGTCATCCTTGAGCTCAGCCTTGGCTACACTGCCTGCTCCAAGAGCACCAATCCCCAAGATGTCTGAGTCCTCTCCCAGGGTCCTCAGCTGATGTCGGGAGCCGGGTGGGCTCAGAGGTGCTCCATGAAGCCCCCTCTCCTTTGCCCACCTGGGGAGTGCTCTGCTCCTCACCTGGTCCACAGCTCAGCTTCCAGGGTACCCCGACTGTTCCTGCAGCTGGCTGGACAAGGCAAAGCTGGTGCAGCCCATGGCCTCCTCCAGACCCTGTGGGGACACACTATATTGTCGAGGTCTCCATCACAGTGGATGGAGAACTGACTACCATGGCAACACAGGCTGCACTAAACATGGTACTGCCACTGTCCTGTCCTGCTGCCCTCCCTGTCCAGGGACTGGGACTGGTTATAGTGCATCCTCCCAACCTTGCTAGGAGGCTAAAAATAGGGTCCAGTCTCTTGCCTGAGCCCCAGCTGGCTCAGCATTTCACCTGCCAGCAGTGGAGTGTGCTGCCAGTTCAGCCCAGTGCTCAACCTGCGCAAGGCTTCCAGGAGTCCCCTTCCCACAACCTCAGTGCAGGGAGACAGTGCCATTGTCTGCCCACTGCTGGCCAATTTGATTTCCAGCCTGAAGCTCCCTGCAGTCTCAGCCCAAGAATTCAGGAAAGGAAGACATAGCATTCTTCTGCTGACAGCCTCAGGGCAACCTGCATCAAGAGATGAAGGGCTCCAAGTGGCTGCAGTGTGGACACTGCAGTCCCTGAGCACAGTGGCTGGTGGAGCAGAGCCCAGGAGTATGGCTCTTTCTGAGCAGTGGTGCATCCTGTCCAGGAAAGGGTGTGATGGAGAAGCCTCGGACATCCCAAAACCTGAACCCCCTGGATTCCCACTCACAGTTCAGCCCTACCCTTAGGTCAGAAGAGCCAAGTCATCCCCAGCTCCTGCCCTGGGAAGCCCCTCCATCACCCCATCACCTATTCAGAGCCCACAGAAGACCTGGACAGGGTATGGCCAGGGTTGCTGCCTCTGGGAGTCCCAGCCCTCCTCTCCAAGGAGCTGCACCCCGACTCCAGGGGTTCAGGGCACTTCAGACTCACCTCATCTTCCTCCTCCTTCTGCTCTCTTCCCCTCCTTTCCTTGGAGCATCCGTGAGAAGCACCAGGAAACCACCCTGGGGTGTAGGTGGGTGCTCACAGATGCAGGACATTACCGGAGGATTTGGTATGAGGCTCTATCACCGTGTTACTACAGTGGTAGCTACCACAGTGGCAGATGTTAGTACAAATTCCAGCTCATGTAAGAGATGTGAACTGGGGGCTACTGAAGGGGGCCAAGAGAGGCCAAGTGGAGCCAAGCAGGAGACGAACACAGCCCAGTCTAGGGCATAGATACATACCACTGAATCCACCATCCTTCTCCCTGCAAGCAATCCACAAAGCTACACCCCATTCCCACTAAGTGATGGGAGGAGAGGAGAGGCCCAGCTGAGGATCACCCTAGCCACCATCTTTGTCCAGGAAAGGGTGTGCATGGCACTGGAGAAGACTCAGACACCCCAAAACACCAAGCCACCTGGACTCCTGCCCGGAGCTCAGTCCCGCTCTTAGACCAGAAGAGCCAAGTCAGCCCCAGCTTCTGCCCTGGGAGGCACCTCCATTACCCCATCCCTCATCCAGAGCCCACAGAAGGATGGGACAGGGCATGGTCAGGGTCGTTGCCTCTGGGAGTCCCAGCCCTCCTCTCCAGGGAGCTGCACCTCAACTTAGGGAATTCAGGGCACCCCGGCCTCACCTCCTCTTCTTCATCCTTTTACTCTCTTTCCCTACTTCCCTCAAGGCATCCATGGGGAGCAACAGCAAACTACCCCAGGGTGGAAGTGGGTACTCACAGATGATGGACATTCCAGGACGACTTGGTACAAGCCTCTATCACACTTGGTACAGCATACCGATTACCATGCTGGTAGATGTCAGAGCAAATTCCAGTTCCTGTGAAGAGGTGAACTGGGGCTACTCAAGGGGACCAAAAGGGGCCAAGCGGAGCCAAGCATGCGATGAACACAGCACAGTCTAGAGCACAGATGGAGACCACTGAGCACCACAATTCTCCCCACCAATGACCACAAAACTGAACACACATATACCCATTAAGTGACATGAGGAAGAGGACAGGCTCAATTGAGGATCCCCCTAGCCACCAAATCTGCCGAGGAAAGGGTGTGAATGGGGCTGGAGAAGCCTAAGACACCCTAAGACACCGAGCCACTTAGACCCCTGACCACAGCTCAGTCCTGCCCACAAGCCACAAGACCCAAGTCAGCCCCAACCCCTGCCCTGGGAGGTCCCTCCATCACCCCATCCCCCATCCAGAGGCCGCAGAAAGATGGGATAGGACATGGCCAGGGTTGCTGCTCATGGGAATGCTAGCACTCCTCTCCAGGGAGCTGCACCCCAACAACAGAGGATCAGGGCACCACAAACTCACCTCCTCTTCCTTCTGCTTCTGCTCTCTTCCCCTACTGCCCCCCCATGGAACATCCATGGTGAACACAAGCAAACCACACCAGAGTGGAGAGATGCCAGATACTCCGGGAGGATTAGGTACTAGGTTCTATCACTGTGCTACTCTGGTAGTAGCTACCACAGTGGTAAACGTCAGACCAAATTCCAGCACCTAGCAACCACAGTGGTAAATGCCAAGCAAATTGCAGCTCTGATAGAGATGAACTGGGGGCTACCCAAGGTGGCCAAGAAAAGCCAAGTGGAGCTGAGCAGAGGGTGAGCACAGCACACCCTAGAGCATAGAGACAGACAACTGAGCTCCCACTCTCCTCCCCTCCAGTGACCCACAAAGTGATGGGAGGGGGAGGAGAAGCTCAGCTTAAGATACCCATAGTCACCATCTTTGTCCAGGAATGGGTATGAATGGTGGTGGAGAAGCCTCAGAAACCCCAAAGCCTAAGTCACCTAGACTACCACACACAACTCAGCCCTGCTCTTAGACCCGAAGAGACAAGTCAGTCACAGCGTCTGCCCTGGCAGGTCCCTCCATCACCCAATCTCCCATCCAGAGCCCACAGAAGGATGGAACAGGGCATGGCTAGGGCCACTGCCTCTGGGAATACCAGAGTTCCTCTCCAGGGAGCCCCATCCCAAATCCAGGAGTTCAGGGCATCCCAGTTTTGCCTCATTTTCCTCCTACTTCTGCTTTCTTCCCTTACTTCCCTCCTTGGGGCATCCATGGGGAACACCAGAAAACAACCCTGGGGAGGAGGTGGGGGCTCACAGACTCAGGACACTCCAGCACGATTTGGTATGAGGCTTTATCACCGTGCTACTATGGAACTGGCTGGCACAGTGGTAGACGTCAAAGCAAATTCCACCTGCTGCAAAGAGGTGAACTGAGAGCTATGCAAAGGACATAATACGGGCCTACTTGAGATTAGCAGGGGCTGAGCACAGCCTATCCTGAAGTGCAGAGACAGACAGACAAAGCTCTACCTGCGTACCCACTAACGGATGGGAGGGGGAGGAGAAGCTCAAAGGAGAACCCCCCCCCCCCAGCCACCATCTCATTCCAGGAAGAGGTGTGCATGGCACTGGAGAAGATTCAGACACCCCAAAACACTAAACTACCTGGACTCCTGTCCACAGCTCAGCCCCGCTCTTAAGCCAGAAGAGCCAAGTCAGTCCCAGCGCCTGCCCTAGGTGGTCGCTCCATCACTCTATCCCCCATCAAGGGGGCTCAGAAAGATGGGAGAGGGAATGGCCAGGGTTGCTGCCTCCGGGAATGCTAGCCCTCCACTCCAGGGAGCTGCACTCCAATTCCTAGGGGTTAGGGCACCCCAAATTCACCTCCTCTTCCTCCTGCTTCTGCTCTCTTTCCCTACTTCCCTCCATGGAGCATCCACGGCGAGCACCAGTAAACCACCCCAGGGAGGAGGTGGGGGCTCACACATGCCAGATACTCCAGAAGGATTTGGTACGAGGCTCTATCACTGTGCTACTACGGTAGTAACTACCACAGTGGTAAACATCAGAGCAAATTCCAGCTCTGATAAAGAGATGAACTGGGGGCTACTCAAGGTGGCCAAGAAAAGCCAAGTGGAACTGAGCAGGGGCTGAGAAGAGCCCAACTTAGAGTGTAGAGACAAACCACTGAGGCCCCACCCTCCTCCCCACCAGTGACCCACAAAGCTGCACCTGTGCACCACTAAGTGCTAAGAAGGGGAGGAGAAGCTCAGCTAAAGATCCCCATAGTCACCATCTTTGTCCAGGAATGGGTATGAATGGTAGTGGAGAAGCCCGAGACATCACAAAACATAAGCCACCTAGACTACCACACACAGCTCAGTCCTGCTCTTAGGTTAGAAGAGACGAGTGAGCCACAGCACCTGCCCTTGGAGAGCTATCCATCACCCCATCCCCTACCCAGAGACCACAGAAGGATGGAAAAGCGCATGACCAGGGATACTCCCTCTGAGAAATCCAGTGCTCCTCTCCAGGGAGCTGCTCCCCAACTCCAGTTTTGCCTCATATTCCTCCTGCTTCTGCTCTCTTCCCCTACTTCCTTCCTTGGAGCATCTGTGGGGATGACCAGGAAACCACACTGGGATGGAGGTGGGGGCTCACAGACACAGGACACTAAAGGACGATTTGGTACAAGGCTCTATCACCGTGCTACTCTGCTAGTGGCTGGCACAGTGGTAGACGTCAGAGCAAATTCCAACTCCTGCAAAGAAGTGAACTAAATGCTACTAAAGGGGTCCAAGATGAGCCAGCTTGAGCCGAGCAGGGTAGGTGCAGAGCCTATCCCGGAATGCAGAGACAGACTATTGACTCCCCACCCTCCTCCCTTCCCAGGACCCACAAAGGTGCATCGACATACCCAATAAATGATGGGAGGGGAAAGAGAGGCTCAGTTGAGGACCCCCCTAACCACCATCTTCGTCCAGGAACGGGTGTGCATGGCACTGGAGAAGACTCAGGCACCCCAAAACACCAAGCCACTTGGACTCCTGTCCAAGCTCAGCCTTGCTCTTAGACGAGGAGAGCCAACTCAGCCTCAGCCTCTGCCCTGAGAGGCCCCTCCATCATCCCATCCCCCATCCACAGGCCTCAGAAGGATGGAAAAGGGCATGGCCAGGGTTGCTGCTTCTGGGAATGCTAGTGCTCCTCTCCAGGGAGCGGCACCCCAACTGCAGGGAATCAGGGCACCACAAACTCACCTCCTCTTCCTTCTGCTTCTGCTCTCTTCCCCTACTGCCCCCCATGGAACATCGGAACATCCATAGTGAATACAAGCAAACCACACCAGGGTGGAGAGATGCCAGATACTCCGGGAGTATTAGGTCTTAGGCTCTATCACTGTGCTACTCTAGTAGTAGCTACCACAGTGGAAATGTCAGACCAAATTCCAGCACCTAGCAACCACAGTGGTAAAGGTCAAGCAAATTGCAGCTCTGATAGAAATGAACTTGGGGTTACCCAAGGTGGTGAAGAAAAGTCAAGTGGAGCTGAGCAGAGGCTGAGCACAGCCCACCCTAGAGCATGGAGACAGACCACTGAGCTCCCACCTTCCTCCCCTCCAGTGACCCACAAAGTGATAGGAGAGGGAGGAGAAGTTCAGCTTAAGATACCCATAGTCACCATCTTTGTCCAGGAATGGGTATGAATGGTGATGTTGAAGCCTCAGAAACCCCAAAACCTAAGCCACCTAGACTACCACACACAGTTCAGCCCTGCTCTTAGACCCGAAGAGAAAAGTCAGTCACAGCGTCTGCCCTGGGAGGTCCCTCGATTACTCCATCCCCCATCCAGAGCCCATAGAAGGATGGAACAGGGCATGGCCAGGGCCACTGCCTCTGGGAATAATAGTTTTCCTCTCCACGGAGCTGGACTCCAACTCCAGGAGTTAAAAGCACCCCAGTTTTGCCTCATTTTCCTCCTACTTCTGCTTTCTTTTACTTCCCTCCTTGGGTCATCCATGGGGAACACCAGGAAACTACCCTGTGGTGGAGGTGGGGGCTCACAAACACAGGACACTCCAGCACGATTTGGTATGAGGCTCTATCACCGTGCTACTATGGTAGTGGCTACCACAGTGGTAGATGTCAGAGCAAATTCCACCTCTTGCAAAGAGGTGTACTGAGTGCTATGCAAAGGGTATAATATGGGCCTACTTGAGATGAGTAGGGGCTAAGCACAGCCTATCCTGAAGTACAAAGACAAAGCTCTACCTACGTACCCACTAATGGATGGGAGGGGGAGGAGAAGCCCAATGAGAACCCCTGCCCCTCCCCCCAGCTAGCCACCATCTCATTCCAGGAAGAGGTGTGCATGGCCGTGGAGAAGACTCAGACACCCCAAAACAGCAAAGCACCTGGACTCCTGTCCACAGCTCAGCCCCGCTCTTAAGCCAGAAGAGCCAAGTCAGTTCCAGCGCCTGCCCTAGGAGGTTGCTCCATCACCCTATCCCCCATCCAGGGGCCTCAGAAGGATGGCCAGAGTTGCTGCCTCCGGGAATGCCTACTCTCCTCTCCAGGGAGCTGCACTCCAATTCCTGGGGGTCAGGGCACCCCAGATTCACCTTCTCTTCCTCCTGATTCTGCTCTCTTTCCCTACTTCCCTCCATGGAGCATCCACGGCGAGCACCAGTAAACCACCCCAGGGTGGAGGTGGGGGCTCACACATGCCAGATACTCCAGGAGGATTTGGTACGAGGCTCTATCACTGTGCTACTATGGTAGTAACTACCACAGTGGTAAACATCAGAGCAAATTCCAGCTCTGATAAAGAGGTGAACTGGGGGCTACTCAAGGTGGCCAAGAAAAGCCAAGTGAAACTGAGCAGGGGCTGAGAAGAGCCCAACTTAGAGTGTAGAGACAAACCACTGAGGCCCCACCCTCCTCCCCACCAGTGACCCACAAAGCTGCACCTGTATACCACTAATTGATGAGAGGGAGAGGAGAAGCTCAGCTAAAGATCCCCATAGTCACCATCTTTGTCCAGGAATGGGTATGAATGGTGGTGGAGAAGCCCGAGACACCACAAAACATAAGCCACCTAGACTACCACACAGCTCAGTCCCGCATTAGGTTAGAAGAGACAAGTGAGTCACAGCACCTGCCCTTGGAGAGCTATCCATCACCCCATCCCCTACCCAGAGACCACAGAAGGATGGAAAAGGGCATGACCAGGGTTACTTCCTCTGGGAATTCCAGTGCTCCTCTCCAGCGAGCTGCTTTCCAACTCCAGTTCTGCCTCATATTCCTCCTGCTTCTGCTCTCTTCCCCTACTTCCCTCCTTGGGGCATCTGTAGGGACCACCAGGAAACCACACTGGGGTGGAAGTGGAAGTTCACAGACACCGGACACTCCTGGACGATTTGGTACGAGGCTCTGTCACTGTGCTACTATGCTAGTGATTGGCACAGTGGTAGACATCAGAGCAAATTCCAACTCCTGCAAAGAGGTGAACTGAATGCTACTAAAAGGGTCCAAGATGGGCCAACTTGAGCCGAGCAGGGTCTGCGCACAGCCTATCCCGGAATGCAGAGACAGACTACTGACTCCCCACCCTCCTCCCTTCCCGTGACCCACAAGACTGCATCGACATACCCAATAAGTGATGGGAGGGGAAAGAGAGGCTCAGTTGAGGACCCCCCTAACCACCATCTTTGTCCAGGAACGGGTGTGCCTGGCACTGGAGAAGACTCAGACACCCCAAAACACTGACGCACCTGGACTCCTGTCCACAGCTCAGCCTTGCTCTTAGACGAAGAGAGCCAACTCAGCCCCAGCCTCTGCCCTGAGAGGCCCCTCCATCACCCCATCCCCCATCCAGAGGCCACAGAAGGATGGAACAGTTCATGGCCAGGGTCTCTGCCTGTAGGAATCCCAGTGCTCCTCTCCAGAGAGCGTCACCTCGACTCCAGGGACTGAGGGTACCCAAGTTTTGCCTCATTTTCCTCCTGCTTCTGCTCTCTTCCCCTACTTTCTTTCTTGGAGCATCCATGGGGAGCACCAGAAAATCACCCTGGGGTGGAGGTGGGGGCTTACAGATGCAGGACACTCTAGGACGATTTGGTATGAGGCTCTATCACCGTGTTACTATGATTATACCCACAGTGATAGACATCAGAGCAAATTCCAGCTAATGTGAGAGAGGTGAACAGGGGTCTACCCAAGAGGGCCAAGAGAGACCAAGTGGAGCAGAACAGGGGCTGAGCACATCCCAGTCTAGGACTGGCACAGACCACTGAGCCCACCATCCTATTCCCTGCCAGCAATCCACAAAGCTGCACCCATGTACCCACTAAGTGATGGGAAACGGGGAAGGGGTTCATCTGAGGCTCCCCCTACCCACCTTCTCTGCACCTCCTACCTCTGCCCATGGTCCTGGAACCTGAAGACCCAGCCGATAAGGTCTCCTGAAGAGGCAGGAGGAGGACAATTTGCATGGGACCCTATCATAGTGTATCCTCCACAGTGGCTCACCTAAAAGCATCTTCAGACATTTTCTGCCCACTCCTCAGGAACCCCTCCTCCCAGAGGCCAAATGTAGGGACCAGATTCCAGGCTGCAGACGCCCCCTTGGAGCACGACAGGGCCAAACCCAGCAAGCTCTGGATACCACTAGACCTGGGCTCAGTCATGGCTGGGACATGGGCCAACTCTGAGCCCAGGAAGAGCTGACTGCCTTCTGCCCCACAAGTTGCCAGCAGACCCTGAGCAGTGGTGAGCAATGTCTTGACAATGGGGTAGGGCTCAAAGACCCTTGGAAACTGACTTTGAAGATGTTCAGAGCTGGAGAAAAAAGAGTCCAGTCCACCTCTACCTGTCCAAACCTGGGTAAGACCAGGGAGATGAAAGAGCCTTGATTCAGGTCTAGCAGAATTAGTACAGATCTCTGGCACAGTGCCTCTGGCTGGGGCTTCACAGTGAAACACGCCCCACATAAAACTGTACCTGTGGCCACCTAAAGCCCAGGGCTGTTGGTCAAGGAATGCAGGATGACAGGAACCCCATTTTGGTGCAGACTCCTGCCTGAAAACCTTTTGCCAAGAACATCTACCTCAGAGCTGGGCCCACAGTGCCAGAGAGATTCTGGATGGCTCTGTGTCATGGTGGGTATAGTGGTAGATACCACTGTGAGGAAGGCTGTGTCCAGAACTGCCCCATGGTAGAGTCTGCCTCATCTGGAGGTCAGAGCAGGGGGTTGCCTCTCAGACACCCACACTCTGCCTGGCTCCTGGAAAGCACTGACCAAAGATCTCAAAGGGGGACCCTCAGATGCCCATGGGTATGTCCATTGCATACTGGGGACAGTGGCACTGGCCACTCTGGGGTGAGCTGGACCATGCCATCATCCTCTGGCTTGGGACCCCTTGGCTGGAGTGGACCCTGAGGAATGTGTCTCAGGGAGACAAGAGTGGCCAGCTTCTTCCTCCTTCCAAGAGGCAAGAGATTGGTCCAGGCAAGAAATGACAGTCAGCAATGTCAAGAAGCCACCAGCCTTTCCTCAGGAAGCCAGGACATGGAACCATGGTGGGGGTGGCACAGGCTTGGCCCCTGGCCCATGATCCCACTCCACTGGGTGATCCTACAGCAGGGAATGGCTGAGGACAACAGGCTAGTGATGCCCTGTACTCCCAAGTCCCTGGACGTCTCTGCCCAGGAAATGGAAATGGCCTCATCACCCATCCCCCTTCCAAGGAGGATAACCAAAGATCTGCATTCGGGCATTTTTGGGCCCCCTTTTCCACCCAAAAGTGTGAAAACTATTTTATGGTTGCGTAGGTATAAAGATTTACAAGACCCATAATGGTGCCGCACACATGGAGAGCTGACACATTAAGATGAAGCAACAAAAAGAAACACAGATTCCCGTGCCACTGACAACAACAGAAGCGGACAAAGAAGAACATGCAGCAAAATGGACACAGAGAACAGAGAAATAAATAAAATACATCTTAAAAAAAAAAAAAGATTTACAAGATCCAGGCCAAATTCATCATTATATATTCATTATTATGTGCATGTTTTCATTTGGTTATTAAAATAAAGTATTATAACGTTTTCATTGGCACCTAAAGTCATGCCCACTGTGCCTGGAAGATAGCTCAGCCTGGTACTCTGGGCGAGACCCCAGGTGGAATTCAAATCTGAAACGCCCCCCCCCCGACCCCCCCACCTCCCAAAGCCAGGGCACAGGTTCATAGGCCAAGCCAGGTCAATGTTTCTGCCAGGATCAAAGAAAGGGCTCCCCTCTGTCTCAGTTAGCCAGGGTCTCAGGGTCTCAGGCCCTCAGGAGGACCTCCGGAAGCAGAACAAGGTGCATACGGTCTCTGCCCCCACCCCCAAGATGCACTCTCACCAACCTGCACCAGCCGCGTCACCCCTGCCCAGAATCCCCATCCCTCAGCAGACACCCTTCATGGGTGAAGTCACCTCACACACGTCCAGATGGTCCAGCTCCAGTCGTGGAGGCAGTTCCATGGCTCTTAGGCCCTGCCAGCCCCCAGCTACTCCACCTCGGCTCCACCTCCAAATGCACTCCCTGCTCCCCTTCACCCCCACCTTGCCCAGTGTACAGGAAGCAGATAAGCTGGACAGCAGCACAACGGCACACCCCAGGCTTCCCAGGAACGAGCTGTAAGCTGCTGAGATCCCTTCCTGACCCCAGCCTGCTCTGGACCCCTCCTGCTCACAGTCAGAGACCTCAACTTCCTGAAGCCAACCCTCCCTCAACCCCCACCCACCCAAGTTACACACAGGGCATCTATATTTTCAAACACAGCTACAAACCTAAAATTGGGATTAATCTGCACATGCTTCTCTGCAACTTGTGTTTTACACAGTCAGCACTCTATTTCTTCATTTAGTCCCAATGTCATCATGCTTCATTCATTCATTCATTCATTCATTCATTCAGCAAATATCCTGGGGCCCTGAGCCAGGCACTGGAGATAGGGTGGCATCTCATGATGGTTAATTTTATGTGTCCACTTGACCAGGCTGTGGGATCCAGTTGATTGGTCAAACACTGTGTTACTGAGCAGGTATTTTGTAAATGTGATTATATGTTTGTTTTTAATTTTTTAAATTAAAGTTAATAGATCACAGGGAACGTTACTAAAAAAAAAAAACATGAAAAAACAGAAAACATAAGAGCTTCCCATATAACCCACTCCCCACCCCCTACCACATCATTTTTGTAAATTGTATTTTTTGAAGATATATACACCACATAAAAAATGTTACATTAAAAAATATAAGAGGTTCCTGTATACTCCCCACCCACCCCCAACCCCACTCCTCCAACACCAACAACCTCCCTCATCATTGCGGCACACTCATAGCACTCAGTGAACACATTTTGGAGCACTGCTGCACTACGCAGATAATAGTTTACCTTGTAGTTCGCACTCTCCCCCAGTACATTCAGTGGGTATAATAGCATCTGCAGTCCGTTGACTTTCAGGAAAGATTAACTTCAGCCATGTGTATGGGCCTCGTCCCATCAACTGGAGGTCATAAGAGCAAAAGCTGAAGAAAAGAAGAATTTCGGACTCGAAGATGAAATGAAGAAAGGAAGAGAAGGAGGAAAAAAGAGGCAGAAGGGGAGGAAGAAAGGAAAGAAACTAAGGAAATAAGGAAGGAGGGAGAAAAGGAAGAAGAGAAAAAACAAAAAAAAAGAGAAAAAACAATTCTCCCACCAGAAGTTCAGGCCTCTGTTCTGTTCTGTGGACACTGGGCCTGCCAGCCTCCACAATAAATAGAGTCAATTCCTTAAAATAAGTCTCCTTATATAAGCAAGTGTCCTGTTGGTTCTTTTCGTTTGGAGAGTCCTGACTGTTACAGCCTGAGACAAATGCATCCTCACCAGGTGCAGTGAATGTGCCACGATGATGGAAGAGGTTGTTGATGTGGGAGGAGTGGGGTGAGGGGGATGGGGCATATTTGGGGACCTCTTATTTTTTTAATGTAACATTTAAAAGAAAATAAAGAAGGAAAAAAAACTAAAACTAAAAATAAATAAATAAAATCAGTGGCAGACAACACTGCACAGAGCTGCAAAAACGCAATGAGAGACCATGAGTAAGTTTGGGGTGTCCTGACAGTGGGTCATCCTGCCTGGTCCAGGCTGGGTCAGTCTGGGTGACTTCTGGGAGGAGGCAGCCCTTCCAGCTGAGCCCTGAAGAATGTGTAGGCATGAACTGCAGTAAGAAGGGTGGGGTAGAAGCAGAAGCCCTGTGCTGGGAGGGTCAGTGGAAAAATCCAGGGCCTGAGGAAAGTAGAAGATGGAGGGCAGATGGAGTGAGGACTGAGGCCCCAAGGTCAGTGGAATATGGGAAACTCACTCTGGTTGCAGCTCCAAAATAACAGAGTTAGACTCATTTATAGTTTTCCTATGCATGGCTCTTCTGCCCCTTTTATTTGAACCTATAATTAGCACTCTAATCATTAAGTATGTGTCCCAGAGTCTTAAAACTTTAGACTGTCCATGTACCAGTTGAGCCCTGAATCTCAGCAGAGTTGCAACACTTACTCTCCAGTTCACTGGACTCACCCAGAACAACTAATATGGAGATGATGATGGACATTGCCCATCCCAAAAAAACAGTATTGCAACTGTAAGCAAGACTATTCCATCCATCTGTCCTATGGGATCTAAGTACCCTGTCAATTGGAAGCAGTTTGGGCATCACCATCCTAAAATCCTCAAGACTGAGAAATGAACAAACATAAAAGGGGAATGCAACTATGGACTAAAGTAGACTTATTCATATTATTCTAGCAATGGAAGAAGTTGTGTCATTGATAAAAAGCCAGTGGTCACCAGACAATCTGAGAGGGGAAGAGGGAAGAATATGTGCAACATGGGGGCATTTTTAGGACATGGGAATTGTTCTGCATATTGTAATGAAGGATTCAGGCCATTATACATTTTGTCAAAACCTATAAAATTGTGCAGGGCAAGAGTGTGAACTATAATGTAGTAACTATAGATGATGGTTAGTAGCAGTGTTTCAAAATGTGTTCATCAATTGTAACAAATATTTCACTCTAATGAAAAATGTTAATATGGGAAAGTGTGGAAAGGGGAGAGGGTGGGGTATATGGGAATCCCTTATAGTTTTGATATAACATTAGTGTAATCTAAAGCTTCTTTAAAAATTATGTATATATACACACATGCACATTTTTTAAAAAGGGCTCCAGGATGGTCTGGAGCAGCTCCAAGGGAAAGGTGGGGTTTTGCAGGGAAGCAGCAGTGGAGGGAGGAGAGAGGAAAAACACTGAGGACTCAGTGATTGGGACATCTGGACATACAAGGAGGAACCTGAGGTTTCTGGCTTGCAAGAAGCCCTCTACAAACATGGAGCCCTGGGGAGGCCCACCGAGGGTCGAGACTGGACGAGATTTTGGATGGCTTGGATTAGGTCTGAGGTCCTTGGGGCCCTTCACTGAGATGCTTGGACCTGTTAGGTAGATGTGCTCACCACAAAGAGCCTGGATTTAGGTAGATGGCAGCTGGAGGTGGCTTGGAGGAGAGCACAGAGCTGTGATGGAAGGAGGGCCAACAGACAAACCAGAGGGCTTTGGGAGATGTCTGCAGCCCACAGCAGCAAAATTCAAACAGGTGCCCCTCTCCCTGGAAGTCGGGAAAGGCACCCAAGGGCAGGTGTGGAGATGGAAAGGGGTGTAAGGTGTGCAGGGAGTTCTGACACAAGGGTTTCACTGAGGAAGCCCTGGGGGCTGAGAGGCCTGGGAAAGTGGGTGGGGACAGGGGAAGCTGGAGGTGACATGGCAGACAGGCCGTGTCTCTTCTCTGGGAGCACACATGTGTCCTACTTGGCCATGCAACCCCTGCAGTCTACCCAGACCTGGCCACAGGGCAGAGGGACAACCCCAGTGGAGCTGAGGCTGGGGTGCCTGAAGGAAGAGGAGGATCACCAAGGAACCACAAGGACAAGCTGCCTGATGTCCTCCCTTAGCCCCTTCCACACTGGAGCTTGGACTTGGAAGAGTACTAGCAGGGGGCATAGGGACCTTGGATTGACTGCAAGGTGGACCCTAGACCAGAACCAGGCCTACCAGGGTCACTGATGTCGTGTGTGGAGAAAGGTTTGAAGAGGGTACTTGGGGTCTCTCAGCCTGTGGTGTTTGCTGAAGCAAAGTGGATGCAGGCACTTCTGGTTCATGAGTGGGGAAATCAGGACTGAAATGATTGAAAGGGACCCCAGAATGCCCACACACCTCTTGTTCTTTTCTCCTGCACTAGTCTTGTCATCCACAGAGTGACCACTTCAACACCCAGCCTCTCATATCCCTGACCCATCCCAACAGCAGCCATCCTTCTCCCCTTCCTGCCACCCCTGCTGAGCTCAATTCATGAACTTGTCATTGCCCATCGCACCACCTACTACCTTGTGGTATCCAGCATCCCTACTTCTGCCGATCGTCCCTCTTCCCAGCTCACTTCCCAGGACCCACTCTTCATATCTCCAACCCTTTGACCCTCCATCTCTCCCTTTCTTTCATCCTTCATGCCCTCGCTTCTCTGCTCACCTAGCTTGATTCCATGCCCACCATCACAGCTGTCCTACATCCCTCAACTCCCTGTTCCCTCCCCATGGTCTTTGTACTTCTTACCCTACAAGGTTTCCCCAACTCTTCACATCCTCACCAAGCTGGACCATGACTAGCAATGCGCCCAGGGTCATCTTGAATTCATGGACACACTGTAGCCTGCCAGCTCTGCATCTACAGGCCCCTCCTCAATCAGGCTGGGGCAGACAAGCTATCCATTCTCTCCTCTTCTTTCCTAACACAGTTCTGATTACTCTTCACCTAAGGGTGGCTCCATGAATGAAATTCTGGCCAGTGAGATGTGAATGGAGTTGCCAGGTGAGGCTTCTAGGGAAACATGTCAAAGGCAGTAGTCAGACAGAGTTTACCACTTGTCCTTTGCCTATCCTGGGATGCAGGGGCAATGCCTGGAGATGAGCAGCCCCTTTGACCATCTGCTAAAAATGGCAGAACAAAAAATTAAATGAAGCTGGGCCCCACGCATAAAGATAGAAGAAACCTAGATCACCAGTGGAGTTTTGAGAGTCTTCTGTATTATTTGTCAAGAGAGAAATAAACCTCTCTTAGAGGAATCACTTAATAGTGTTTGTATAATGCCCAGTCTAACTGAATCCCACCCCACCCCCTACTATACTTCCTACCATTCTTATCAAACATCAGACAGCCCCTCCACTTCCTTCAATTTGTTGATGTTGGAATAATAGAAGACTTACTCATCCTTCCATCATGGTGTCTACCAACCTGCTTGCATTTGTACAGCTCCCTAGAGTGGTTACCTTTTCAGAGAGCCTACCCAGTACACAATCCTACTAGATAAGAAAATAACATAATACTTTAACATATAATAGATAATTATACACATATGTTATTGTTTTAACATAAAAATAAAAAATCGGTGCTTATTTGAAATGATAGATTATCTTGTATTATTTACTATTTGCTGCATGAATGCTATTTTTTAAATCAAAACAATAGGACAAGTGGCAGTTAGTAGTAATTTCTAGTGGAATTAATTAAATGAATAATATATGTAAAAAATGGAGGAATATTGTTATAATATTTCTTTATGTTCTCAATTGTTACAATTTGTTTTACTTTTTTAAAAAACTCTATTGGCTTTATTTAAACTTTGGTGTCTGTATTATTGAGTATTCTTAAGATATGTAAATGTAAGACTTCAAATGGACAATGTAAATACAATTGGGCTAATTAAACAGGTATTAAGTTTAACAAAAACAACAATTGCATGTTTCTCCCTGCCCTGTGACACAGTGGGAAATTTTCACTCTTTCAGTTACTTTAGATAATACTGGTTTTCTGAACTGCCCACAGCCTCAGGATATCCTTTTTTTCTTCAGGCAGTCAATCATAAATTTCACTTTGATTTATGGTCTGCCCTTATCAAGCCACATCACACTGCTTCCTGGTGTCAGCCCAGTGTGACAACCTCAAACCAAATAATCTCTCCAGCAAAGTATTTGAGCTTGAGATCCTTAGGATTCTTCAGACTTTCAGTAGCCAGCAATTTGTCAAACCAGCTCTTTGTATGCGTAAATGCACCATGATCAATTCTCAGGATCTAAAGTTTCCATCATTATTAAACACCCCAAGGCATTCAATGGCACCATAAATTAACCCTCTTTTTCTCAGGGAAAATGGTTTTAACGCACAGAGGTAATTTAAATGTGAAATCAAAGTTGAATTCCAATAAGTAATAGTTTTGGCAAATCATTCCACAAAGCTCTGTTATCTTAGCGGCACTTTTCTGGTAACACTTTTTTTGAGTTCTGAAGCAGTCTGATTTCCAAAAGATAAATCACATTTTCACTGTACAGCTCAAAGGTTGTCAGTTCTTCCTTTCCTCATGGCCTGTACAAAAATCATCAGTCTTGGAGAAATTGCATATATATTTCATATATATTTCTGTTTTTATAGTAAACATTTTCTCCATTCTCTTCAATGTATTTCTATATTATAAAAAGAAATTCTTGGAGAAATATTATTTTACATGAGGTCAACATTTGAACACCTTTTCTATAGCTGGCAGTGATGATATATATCTAAGAGGGTTGTTCCCCTTTTCTAGAAAGCCAAAAGTCTCATTTAGAGCTTCTGAACAGTTTGAGGAATCTGAAAATTAACCAAAATCTTTCCTTATAAAAGCCTCAAAGTCACAGATAAACACATCATACCCGTTTTTGTGTACAAGGTATGTGGAACACTTCACAGATAAAATCTTTCATTTCATTTGGTATTAAGTGTGTATTCTGAATGGAATTGTCCACAATTCACATTTCGACTGTCTGCTGAATACACAGATAGACGAGCAAGTTTCAGTTTATATTTGGGAAAGCTTTTAACAAAAGAGATGTATTCACCAAACGCAATGAATGTCTCATGATGATGGAGGAGGTTGTTGTTATGGGGGGAGGAGTGGGGTGAGGGGGGTGGGGGGTATATGGGGACCTCATATTTTTTTAATGTAATATTAAAAAAATAAATAAAGACAAAAAATCTTCTGTGTCATGTTTTCTGTTGCTTGAATTCAAGTCTTCATAGACATCAAGAAGACAATCTGAAACTCCCATTTTCAAATCAAAGTACTTAAGAGCTGGGAAATATTTCTTTGTGGTGATTTGACACATTACTTATAATACAGCAGAAAGCATGATTGTTGATAGGATGGGGCAAAATAGGCTCTATACAGCAGGAGGCCAACGAATCTGCTGTTAAACCCCTTTTTTTAATAAAATTTGCATTCAGTCACTAGACTAGCTCGTCTAGTCCTTTGTCTTAAATATCATTTCAGGCTAGTGCTGCCCAAAGAGAAAGCTTTAGCCCCAAACCCTGCAGTGGGCTTGAGGGCCATTCATCTCAATGCTCACATAGCTCCACTTGAATGTCAAATAAGCAGGTTACAGCATCTGAGCCAGAGTTTGCTATTTTTTGCATCTCCAAGTCTGATCCACATCCTTTTCTTCACCTCAGAAAATAACACTGATGTACACACTTTCACTCAGACCATACACTTTTACATAGTCCTAGAAACTTCTTTTTCTCTCACCTTCAATGCCCAGTCAAACCAAAATCAGCCAGATCAAACTTGGGATCAAATAGGTCTACCTGCATCTATCAGGCTCCACTACAATTGGCCTTGTCATAGCCAGCTCCAGTCCCAGCACCTGCTGCATCATCCTCATAACTGAAACCTAAACCTCCCAGGTGCTCCTGGAATTGTCTTTGCCACTCACATCACCTGAGCATGACTTCCAAATTTTTAAATTAGGTCCCTTGTTCCCCAGCTGAAAGTCCTGCAATGGCTTTTCATCTTTCTCAGAAAAATCCTTCATACCTTGTATGATTTCAATAGGTTTGAATTTTTATATAACACTTGTTTTGCATCCTTTGTACTTGTTACCATTTATATCTTTGAACATTCAATGTACAAAAAGTATTATCATCACTTTTTCATCATTTGCATTTTAGCACATGTAAGAAGAAGTTGAGCTACATACCAAAAAGTACTATACAATAGCATTGGCATTTATAAATACCTATATTGTTTCCTTTACCAGAGGTCTTATTTTTTGACACTTTGAACCACTATCTAGTGTCCTTTCCTTAAAGTTTAAAAAACTCCCTTTAGCATTGTTCATAGGGTAGGTCTAATGTAATGAACTTGTTCAGCTTCTGTTTACCTGAGAATATCCTACTCTCTCCTTCATTTTGTTCTTAATTTTAAAGAAGTTTTAGATTACATAAAAGTTACACCCAAAAATACTGTGCAGATGAGTTTGAATGTTCATTGGTTATTGTCAGAGTGGATAGAGTTACCCATGACAACTGAGGGAGTGCTGAGTTCCTAGCCAGGGGAACTCTGTCAAATTCCCCTATGGAACAGCAACAATCTGGCAAGTGTAAGGGCAAAGACTAGTGAAGAAGGATGGTCCAATGATGGGCCCTTGACACTGATGACTATGCTTATGGACCTGTGTGCTTGAAATTTAAATTTGGCCTAGAGCTTCAGGGTGCCTAAGAGCTACTTCCTGAGAGCTTCCATGTTGCTCAAATGTGGCCACTCTCTAAACCAAACTCAGCATGTCAATAGATTACCTTCCCCCTTGCATGGGATATGACTACCAGCGATGACCCTCCCTGGTGTAGAGGGGACCTTGATGTAACTAGAAAAAGACCTTAAATAAAAGGGGGAAGTGGTAAAGACAAATGTTTTTTGTGGCTAAGAAAGTTGAAAATGAGTGGGAGGTTATCAGAGGGGTTGCATGTAAGCACATTTCAGCAGGATCCCAGAGATAGCCAAAGTAGATACAACCGCAGTTACTGGTGCTTCTGAGGGCTACGGAGACACATAGATTCTACAGTCATGGCAGATGGCTCTGGAGTTCATTGCCTTGCCAGCAGGCCCTACTTTGGAATTTGTGCTCCTGAGTGTGATGGAGTTGGACTCAGATGTGGCCTCTCTACACATGCCTCTTCTGTCACTTTTACTGAGCCTGTGACTGGCACTGGAGTTTGTGTATGCTCAGGAGACTTGAATCTCTGGTCTTCCCATGTGCCAACTGGGCTCTGAGCCTCAGCATAGTTGCAACACCTACACTCCAGTTTGTTGGATTTACCCAGGGCAGCTGATAGGGAAGTGAGAATGATCATCCACCACCCAGAGAACAGAGAGTGCCTACAACTGCAAGCAGGAGAATCACATCCATCATCCATGTGATATCAAAGCCCCCTCTCAATTTAGAGGTGGAGTGGACATCACCATCCCAGGGCCCACAGGATGGAGGAATAAAATATGGATTAGAGTGGACTTACTAGTATTCTACTATAAAGTAGTGACTCTAGCAATGGAAGAAATTGTATCTTTGATGTGGAGAAAGTGGCCATGGTAGTTGCTGAGGGTAGGGAGAGGGAAGAAGAGATGTGATGTGGGACTTTTTTTTGGATTTGGAGTTGCGGGGACAGATGCTGTACATTATATATCCTGCCATAACCACTGAATGTACTGGGGGAAAGTGTAAACTACAAAGTAAACTATAATCCATTCTGTGCAGCATGCATTCACCAAATGCAATGAATGTGCCACAATGATAAAAGAAGTTCTTGATGTGGGAGGAATGGGAGTGGGGTGGGGGTATATGGGAACCTCTTATATTTTTTTATATAACATTCCCCAATCTTGAGGGGGCTTAGATACCATAGTGGCAATTGGATGGAACTGTCTTGCTTGCAGTTTTAAGATACTCTATGTTTGGGGGATGGGTGTAGCCCATCATCATCCTTTTGTTAGTTGTCCTAGGTAATCTGATGCAAAGGAGAGTAGGTGTTGGCTGCAACTCTTCTGAGGTTCTGGCCTCAATCAACATGTGAACAGACTGAAGATTTAAGTCTCTGGCACATATATTTAATGGGTATAGTGCTAATTACAGGTTTAAATAAAAGGGCAGAAGAGCTATGAGTAGGAAAATAATAATTGAGTCTAACTCTGCTACATTGGGAAGATAGGTCGTCGTATATTCCAAGGTATCACAGGGTATGAAATTCTTGGTTAACATTTGTTTTCTCTCTGCACTTTCAGTTCTTTATTCAATGCCTTCTTGCCTCCATGGTTTCTGATGAGAGATCAACACACTTTCTTACTGCTATCTATAAGTTAGATAGCAGATTATCTATCTTATTCTGTAGTACATAAAATGATGCTTTTCTCTTGTAGCTTTCAGAGCTCTATTCTTACCCTTCGAATTCTGTGGTTTGACAACGACGGTGTTTGGGTATATTTTTTCTTCAAGTTTTCTCTGTTATATGTTTCAGGGCTTCTTGTATATGAATATTTATGTTCGTTTGTTTTTTAAAGTTTGGCGAGTTTTCTGTCATTTCTTTGAGTATTCCTTTGGTTCTTTTATCAGTATGCTTGATGGTGTCTGACAAGCCTCAGGCTATGTTTGCTTTTTCTAATTATTTCTTTCTTTCTTTTTCTCATTTTGGCTTATTTCAATTGTGTTATTTCAAGTTCACTAATTCTTTCTTCTGCAAGCTCCAAACTGCTGTTAAAACCTCCTGGGAATTTTTCATTTCAGTTATTGTGATCTTTAACTCTAGTAGTTCCTTTCAGTTTCTTTTAAATTTTCTTTTTTCTTTTTTGAAATTCTTATTTTTTCCACTCAGTGTTTGCTGCGTTGTTTTAGTTCTTTCTCTGTATTGATCTTCATCTCCTTGAGCATCACAGACTACAGGGTCAAGCCCTCAGCATTGAAGCTTGGTTGTCACTGTGGTCCCTGAGGGGAGGGGAAGAGTGGAATAGAATGGATGGAAGTGAGAGTAACTGGGGAGCAATGGAAGTGTTTCAGAGTTTTGTGCAATGATGGATATAAGCCAGTTAAATTTCACTAAAAACTTACAAAAATTTATAGCCTCAAATGTAAATCATAATGCAACCAAAATTTTAGAAATGTGTACAGTCTAGAATATAAACCATAATGTAAGCCATAATGGAACCATGTTTGGTAGCTACATTTCAATAACTGTACATCAACTATAGCAAATATAAAATTTGCATGTAAAAAGATCATTCCTTGGGAAGCGGGAAAAGGGTTTGATGTTGGGTATATGGAAGTCCCCTATAATGTGATCTAAAACTTTTTGTAGTTGGTGCTGGGGTTTAAGATATATTTAGGGGATTTGAATCTCTGGACTGACAATATGATACCCAGGCCCAGAGCCTCAACAGACTTCAGCTCCTACACTCTGATTTATTGGACTTACCCCACTCAGCTAACATGGAGTTGAAGAAGGTCAACCACCACACCATGGAGCCTAGAGTGCCTACAACTGAAAGCAGGAGGAGTGCATCCAGTATCCATGTGGAATCTAAGCCCCCACTTGGCATAGATGTGTAATGGACACAACCAATCCAATGTCCACAGAGAAAATGTGGCATTGGTGTGGGAAGGGTGGCCATGGTGGCTGCTGGGTTTGGGGAATGGGAGGAAGAGATGAGATGGGGAGGCGTTTTCGAGATGTGGAGTTGTCCTGGATGGTGCTTCACGGTCAATTACGGGACATTGTAGATCCCCCCAGGGCCCACTGGATGGAACGTAGGAGAATGTGGGCTATGATGTGGACCCTTGACTATGGGGTGCAGTGATACTCAGAGATGTACTTACCAGATGCAATGGATGTGTCATGATGATGGGAGAGAGTGTTGCTGTGGGGGGAGTGGGGAGTGGGGGCGGTGGGGTTGAATGGGACCTCATATTTTTTTAATGTAATATTTTTTAAAATAATAATAAAAAATAAATAAATAAAAAAAAAACTTTTTGTAGACAAAATTAAAAATTAAAAAAGGATGTAGACACTGAAAAAATAAATAAATAAATAAAGTTTTTGTCAATATATCCACAGTCTTTTCTTCTTTTACCATGCTTTCTGGATATATATCTTCTTTCTTCAGATGGATCAATATTTCCTGTTTGTTTGTTTTTTTATTTTTTTTTGGTTGTTGGTGTTTTTGTCTTGTAATCTTTTTTGCAACCTATACATTATAATATTTAAAAAGCTAACTCTGGAATTTAATCCCTAAGATGTTTCTTGAGTTTGTATCCAGGTAGTAATATGACAAAGATTTTCTTGAGTTCCAGGGCTAACAAAATCAAACAAACTAAAGCAAACTTCCTTAAAGTTTAGCCCTCCTGTCAAGAGGGTCAACTCAAGCCAAATGCAAAGTATAGTACCCTCCCTGTCTTTTCTGTCCTGGTTTCTTATCCTGAGCTTGAGCTTGCTGGTGGTCTTGGGAGATCTTCTGTTTACAGAAATTTAAATGTTCCCTCTACTCCCTAAGAAAAATATCTTCTCCCTCTCTCCAGTGCTCCCCCAAAACTCTTAAAGCAGGTAATCCTTTACTCCTGGCCACCCAATTCAATTGTTTCTTACACAGCTTTTGCTGTGCCAACCTGCTTTTACCTGGAGGGCAAATTATTGGAAGGGGGCAAGGTTGAAAGGAACACTATCGCCAAAAGTTGGAATCAACCCAAATGCCCATCAACAGATGAGTGGATCAATAAAATGTGGTATATACACACAATGGAATACTACACGGCTGTAAGAACAAATACACTACAAACACACGTGATAACATGGAGAATCTTGAGAACCTTATGTTGAGTGAAGCAACCCAGGCATTGAAGGACAAATACTACATGACCCCAATGATATGAAATAAGCAAGCTGCCTCAGAGAGCTAGAGACTGAACGATAGGCTTACAGGAAATCGGGGGGTGGAGGAAGGATGTGAGCCGACGTCTGCAGGGGTGGAATTTATGATGAGCTGGCGGTAAGTATGAACACAAAGAAGAGATAAAAGGGGGGCAAGGGCTTGCCTTTGGGTGGGGCTTTGCGAGTTTGAGAGGGGATGGGGATGGGCGGATGGGTAATATTGCCCAAAAAGTGGGGGGAGGGAGGGGTAGCATACGAACACAGGAGAGTGTCAGGTGTTGGTTGAGAGTAAAATGCTGAGAAAATCGTATCAAAATATAATTAAGAGGGTTACCTGTTTAGGATGCTCAGAAGGGATGGTCTGATGTGGGACGGGCTCCTGGGCAATGTCTGAAAGCTCATTTTGCCAGAGTGGGTGATACCATT
The DNA here is from genome assembly GCF_030445035.2 of Dasypus novemcinctus. NCBI lineage: Eukaryota > Metazoa > Chordata > Mammalia > Cingulata > Dasypodidae > Dasypus > Dasypus novemcinctus. Next base: position 54,006,031 of record NC_080691.1, on the reverse strand, counting down.
GGGTAAAGACCCAAGTAGTGAGAGTGGGGGTGGACCCACATCCTGGGGAGGACTAATGCCATCAAATAGAGGGAACTGTATCTCTTGAGAGAAAGGGTGGCTCCCAGGGCATTGGGGCAGCTGAGCAAGTTAGGACCTGAACACTGTTGCAAGTATCTCTGGACGTGGCTCCTCGGGAAACGGAGGTTGGCTGTCACTGTGAGCACCAAGGGGTTGGGAAAATGGATGTTAAATGTGTGGAACCAAGGTAAATGTGGGGTAAGAGAGGAGTTTCGTGAGAGTACACAAGGATGGATATAAAATATGTAATATTACATCATAAACATATAGGGGACGACAGAATGATAATGTAAACCATAATGTAAAACATAGGATAACTAAAAATGTTAGAAAACTGCGTGTCCTAAAGTATGCACCACAATGTAAGCACAGATGTCACCTGGTTTGAAAGCTATTGTCTCAGACTCTGTACATCACTTTAAGTAAATATGTTGTGAATAGGTTGTAAGAGTATCGCTGTGGAAGGGAAAAGGTTTTGTGGTGGATGTGTGGGAGTGCTGTATATTGTATACATGAATTGCTGTGGTCTAGGGCTCTTGTGAAGAGAAGTTCAATAATTAGGGGGGAAAAAAAAGGAAAAGAAAAAGATAGGATGTAGAATTTTTCCAAGTCAACACGTATTCTATATCTAACCTTTAAACCCATCGCTATAATCCATTTTGCTAGTAAGAGATCCTGACATTATATTGGGGCTTCAATATTCAGGAAGTTCTGGATCCCAGAGTGGTCCAACAATGGCAGCGGAGGAATACTGGTATAGGATACTATTGACAGGGGATATATGGCTGACAGGGAGCTATACAGGGCATATGTCCAGGGTGCATGGTAATGTTTGGATATACTCATAGTGGCAACAATTAAAAACTACAGCTGGGGGGTACTGGGTCCCTGGCCGGGGGTGCTGTGCTGTGGTCCCTAGGGGAGCAGCAGCAGTCCCCCAAGTGCAGCCACAAGGACCGAGAAGGAATGAGGGTCCAACAGTGAGCCCCTGATACTAATGACTATGCTTGTGAGCCTATATGCCTGAAATAAGATCAAGGCCTAGAGCAGCACTGTGCCTGGGAATTTCCTCCTGACAGCCTTCATGTTACTCAAATGTGGCCAGTCTCGAAGCCTAACTCAGCATCTAAATGCAATGCCTTCCCCCCAGCGTGGGACATGACACCTGGGGATGAGCCTCCCTGGCACCGAGGGATCACTATCAACTAACAACTGATAATGCAACTGGAAAATGACCTTGAATTGAAGGTTCAATGTGTATCAGTAGAATATTACTGTCTACATAGAATAATATGACTTTAAAATGCTGTTTGACCTAATGTAAGGGGGAAATAGAAAGGAGAAATGAGTTTATATGGCTATGAGTCTCTAGAAAAAAAAAAGAGTCTGGAGGCTGTCAGAAGGATTGCCCTTATGCACAACTGAGCAGAGTCTAAGAGACAGATAAAGTAGATACAATCCCCAGGTATTGGTTCCTTTGAGGGCTAAATGGACCCACGGGTTCTATGATCATGGCAGATAGGGTTCACTGCCATGTCAGATGGCCCTTCTTTGGAGCTGGTGTTTCTGCGTGATGAAACTGGACCCAGAGGGGATCTCTTTTCATAAGACTATCATGCTACTTTACTGGAATTGTAGTTGGTATTGGGGTTTAAGATATGTTTAGGGGATTGAGTCTTTTTACTGACAATATGATAGCCAGGCTCTGAGCCTCAACAGACTCCAGCTCCTACAATCTGATTTATTGGACTCACCTCACTCAGCTAAGATGGAGTTGAAGAAGGACAACCACCACACCATGGAGCCTAGAGTGCCTACAACTGAAAGCAGGAGGATTGCATCCAGTAACCATGTGGAATCTGAGCCTCCTCTTGACATAGAGGTGCAACGGACACAACCAATCCAAAGTCCACAGAGAAAAGGTGGCATTGGAGTGGGAAAAGTGGACATGGTGGCTGATGGGTATGGGGAATGGCAGGAAGAGATGAGATGTGGAGGCGTTTTTGGGACTTGGAGTTGCCCTGGATGGTGCTTCAGGGGCAATCACCGGACATTGTAAATCCTCCCAGGGCCCACTGGATGGAATGGGGGAGAGTGTGGGCCATGATGTGGACCAATGACCATGAGGTGCAGAGATACCCAGAGAGGTACTTACCAAATGCAACGGATGTGTCATGATGATGGGAGTGAGTGTTGCTGGGGGGGGGGGGGAGTGGTTGGGTGGGGGTGGTGGGGTTGAATGGGACCTCATATTTTTTTAATGTAATATTTTTACAAAATCAATAAAAAAAAAAAGAAAGGCATTTCCTAGGTCGTGTTTCACAGCTGGTATGAACTCAAGGACAAACAAAGGGAGTGCTGGCCTTAAGGAAAAACTATAGATCTAGGAACGTACGCTTTTATTTTTTGAAATGTTAAATTTTTAGTGATCCTGAAAACCCTTGTCTGTTAGTTTTTTCTCTATTTTTTTAAATGTTACATTCAAAAAATATTAGAGGTCCCCATATACCCCACACCTCTCTCACCCCAGCCCTCCTACATCAACAAACTCTTTCATTGCCATGGCACATTCATTGCATTTGGTGAATGCATTTTGGAGCACTGCTGAACCACATGGATAATGTTTTACATTGTAGTTTACACTCTCCCCCAGTCCACCCAGTGGGCCGTGGCAGAACATACAATGTCCAGCATCTGTCCCTGCAGCACCACACAGCACAACTTCAGGTCCTGAAAATGCCCCCACACCATATCTCTTTTTCTCTCTCCCTACCCTCAGCAGCTACCCTGGATACTTTCTTCACATCAATTCCACAAGTTCTTCCACTACTAATCACAACAGTTCCATAGTAGAATATGAGTAAGTCCACTCTAATTCATACTCTATTCCTCCATTCTGTGGACCCTGGGATGGTTATGTCCTGTCCCCCTCTACATTGAGAAGGGTCTTAGATTCCACATGATGGATGCAATTCTCCTGCTTACAGTTGTAGACATTCTTGTCTCCCTGGTGTGGTGGTTGACTTTCTTCATCTCCCTGCTAGCTGACTGGGGTAAGTCCAATAAACCAGAGGGTTGGAGTTGCAAGTCTGCTGAGGCTCAGGGTCTGGCTGTCACATGGACAGTCCAGAGATTCAGGTCTCCTGAGTATACACTAACCCCAGCACCAACCACAGGTCCAGCAAAAGTAACAGAAGAGGCATGTGTAGAACTCCATCACACTCAGGAACACAAACAACAAAGTAGGGACGACTGGCATGGCACTGAACTCCAGAGTCAACTGCCATGATCATAGAATCTGTGGGTCTCTATAGCCCTCAGGAGAATGAGTAGCTGGGGTTGTATCTACTTTACTGTCTCTGGAACCATGCTGAGGCATGCATAAGCACGACCCCTCTGATGACCTCCCAGAAAAAATAGATCTAGGAATGTATTTACAGCCAATCTGTCCTTCAATAATAAAGGTTACTCTACAATAGTTTTGAATGCTCAAGAACCCATAACGACTTGGAGTTGCCCTGGATGGTGCTTCAGGGGCAATCACCGGACATTGTAGATCCTCCCGAGGCCCACTGGATGGAATGTGGGAGAGTGTGGGCCATGATGTGGACCATTGACCGTGAGGTGCAGAGATGCCCAGAGATGTGCTTGCCAGGTGCAATGGATGTGTCATGATTATGGGAGTGAGGGTTGCTGGGGCGGGAGTGGTGGGGTGGGGGTGGTGGGGTTGAGTGGGACCTCATGTTTTTTTAATGTAATATTTTTACAAAATCAATTTTTAAAAAAAGGGAATAAGAAATGATTAAAAAAAAAAAAAAGAACCCATAACGTAGGTTTCTATAACCCCTTTTTTAATGAAACCAGTAGAGGAAAATCTTCAGGCACCAACAGATGGCTGGAGAAGCTAGGGTCAAATAATTTACATTAAATATTAAGTCCATTTAACTAAAAGAGTAAGAATAAAACAATTGTGAAGATTGCATTGTCTGAACAGAAGGGAAATGGTGTTTGCATTGCCAAAGCAGAAATTTTACAACTATCAAATATCAGCATGAAGATACATGGGAGGAAGCTCATCTGGGCATACACTTAAGACATATAAATGTGTTCAAATGTTCATGGGGCATTGTCACAGTGGGTGGAGATGCACACAATAATGACAGGAATATCTAATTCCCATCATGGGAAGCTCTGCCATATTCTATAATGGAACAACAAGAATCCCCCAATTACAGGGGCAATGACTAGTGAGAGAGGGCACCATTGGTGTGCCCTTGATATTGATGACTGTGCTTATGAACCTTTACTCTTGAAATTGAAACTTAGCCTAGTATTATACGGTGCCTAAGAGTTACCTCCTGGGAACCTCCTTGTTGCTCAAATGTGGGTTCTCTCTAAGCTGAACTCAGCATGTAAGTACATTACCTTCCCCCCAGTGTGGGACATGACTCCCTGGGATAAGCATCCCTGGCACTGAGAGATTACTACCTAGCACCAACTAGCAATGCAATTGGAAAAACACCTTGACCAAAAGGGGGGGAAAGTAAAGACAAATAAGTTTACTTGGCTGAGCGACTTCAAAATTAGTCAGGAGGTCATTTTAAAGGTTACAATTATGCATATATCAGCAGGATCTCATTGGCTCCCAAAGTAGATACTACCCCAAATAGCAGGGCTCCTGAGGGCTCTAGAGACATCCAGACACTATACTCAGGGGAGATAGCTCAGGAGTTTGGTGCCTTCTAGCGGGCCCAACTTTGGAAGTTAAGTTTCTCATTGTGACAGAGTTGGATTCAGTTGTGGTTTCCCTAAACATGGCTCTTCTGTCCTATTTAAACTCATAATTAGCACTAGAGATGGTAGGTATATGTCAAAGAGACTTAAATCTTTGGGTTGTCCATGGTCAGCTGGGCCCTGAATCTCAATGGAGTTGCAACACCTACTCTCCAGTTCATTGATCTCACCCAGGAAAAATAACATGGAGGTGACGACAGAAAACTACCATCCTGAGGAACCAAGAGAGTCTACACCTGCAAGCAAGAGAGTCCCATTCATCAGATATATGGGATCAAACCCCCTCTCAACTATATGGTTGAATGGACATCACCATCCCAGAATCTTTATGATTGGGGAATGAACTACAGACTAAAGTAGACTTACTGATATTCTACCATTGACTTATTGAGATTCTAGCAATGGAACAAAATATCCTGGATGTGGAGGCAGTGGCCAGTGGAGGTTCTGAGGGCAGGGAGAGGGAGAAAAGGTGTAATATGGGGGGGATTTTCAGGACTTGGGTATTGTCCTGAATGACATTACAATGACAGATACAGGCCATCATATATCTTGCCATAACCTACAGAATTCGGTGGAAGAATGTGTTCATCAATTGCAATGAATGTATCTCACTAATGAAGGATATTGTCAATGAGGGAAAATAGGGAGGTGTGGGAAGTGGAACATATGGAAATCCCCTATATTTTTTATGTAACATTTATGTAATCTAAGTATTTAAAAATAAGAAGAAAAAAAGTCAATAGGAAAAGAAAATTAATGTGGCAGAGTACTTATGAATTACTACCTCACTCCTAAAAGCTGCAAGTCAGAGGACATCATTAAAGCTGAGTCAAGTAGAAACATGGGCATATTAGACAGTAAAAATACTAAAAAAAAAATATTATTGACCAATATCCTATGATATTAGAGATGGAGAAAAGGAGGAAGGAATAGGAAAAGAGCCAGTTTCAATAACTATATATTGGTGAACTAATGCACATTGTCTAAAGAAACTTCATAAGTTTTAGAAACTTATAAAGGTAACCATTGCACACACAAAATTGAAAAGAAAAGATGACTTTATTTTTTGAAATATAAAAGTAGAAGTCTAATATAAAATACACAACAGGCTTGAGACCAAATATTCCAATCTTATCAATGAATGCAAATGACCTTATTTATTTATTAAAAGGAAGTGACTTTGATTGGATCACAATCATAACCCAACTCTATATAAGTGAGTATTACACATAAAATGAGGTGAATTAGAACAATCAGAAATTCCTATTAGCAAATGTATGTCTCACAAATTTTGACAATAAGAAGGCACTGTGTAGGCTTGACACAAGAGTTTGATGGTAGACATCTGATACGCAGAAGGTAAAACATGTATTTCATTCAATTTGTCCTGTCTAACCAGAACATTCCTTTCCAAATGCATTATCTCACTATTTTCCCAGCCGACACTTTTATGTCAATAAATGCAAGTGATATGCTAGGAGCTTGTATTTAATTTAATAGACTCATTTGCTCAATGGAGCAGAGAGTAATTTACTTCATAACCTGACATTTCAGGTAGTCACCTACAATACTAACTGGAGCTCAATAGCTGAAATACTAAAACCAAACTTGTATTTTCACCATGTAACATGCAAAACAAACACCAGTTAAGAAAAATTGAAACTGAGTTTTTGTTTTCTCTTTGTGAAAAAAATTCCCTATATTGACTAGGTTTTTTTTTATGTCTTTATTTATTTTTTAATATTACATTAAAAAATATGAGGTCCCCATATACATCCCACCCCCCTCACCCTACTTCTCCCTCCCATAACAACAATCTCCTCTATCATCATGACACATTCATTGCATTTGGGGAATACATCTCTGAACACCACTGCACCTCATGGTCAATGGTCCACATTATAGCCCACACTCTCCCACAGTCCACCCAGTGGGCCATGGGAGGACACACAATGTCTGGTAACTGTTCCTGCAGCATCACTCAGGACAACTCCAAGTCCCGAAAATGCCCCCACATCTCACCTCTTCCTCCCATTCCCTACCCCCGGCAGCCACCATAGCCACTTTCTCCACACCAATGCCACATTTTCTTCGATTACTAATCACTATAGTTCATGTATAGAATATCAGTAAGTCCACTCTAATCCATACTATATTCCTCCATCCTGTGGACCTTGGAATGGTTGTGTCCACTCCACATTTATATCAAGAGAGGGTTTAGATTCCACATGGATGATGGATGCAATTCTCCTCCTTTCAGTTGTAGGCACTCTTGGCTCCCTGGTGTGGTGGTTGACCTTCTTCACCTCCATGTTAGCTGAGTGGGGTAAGTCCAATAAACCAGAGTGTAGGAGTTGCAGGTCTGTTGAGGCTCCTGGCCTGGCTATCACATGGTCAGTCCAGATATTCAGGTCCCCTGGGTATACATTAAACCCCAGCACCAACTACAGTTCTGGTATAAGTAACAAGAGAGGCTTGTGAACAAAGATCACTCCACGCATTTTTTAAATCAGAATATACTGTATAGTCTAGGTCTTCTATTGAATAGCTGTATTGTCTCTACCACTGGATATTTTGTAGAAACTCTGGAAACTTTGGCAGGAATATACAATTTATATAGTAAGTAGCACTCCTGGCTTTCTGTGTTATATTGCACATATGTTAAACATTAAATGAATAGACGGATGTGTGGATGAATGAAACATATTACTATTTTATTCCTGAGTTTTCATACTATGTGTGGCTCATATTTTGAGTGCTTGCTGTAATTACTTTGAAGTGTACTTTGATTGAAAGAACAACTGGAAATGACGCTGCTGAAAAATTGCTAACAAATGTGTTTTGATCAGAAAAAAATCAAAGAAGAAAGCTGCATTACAATTTTATATAGGTAAGATAGAATCCAGGCTAAAAAACATTAAGAGTGATAAGTAATATGATTTACAATGCTAAAGATTACAACTTACAATGAAAATATGACAGTTTTTGTATCAAAGTACTAAACACAGTAGCATCACTCATAAAGCAGAAATTTCAAGCAGGAGAAGAAAAGAACAGAGATAGCCTAGCAGTAGAAAACATCAACTCTCTCAATCCAAAATAAACTGACAAAAAGCAATGATATTTATATGTAAGGTTATAAAAACATAAATATGAAATAATAAGATTTTACTGACATAAATAAGGCTCTGTGCCCTGACAATAGAGAACTGATCTGGTTTTTCCAAGTATCCATGGAATAATAAGGAGATTCCCAATCTTCAGTGTAAAGTCTTCATTGGAGTCCACTAATTTTCACCAGTAAAATCTTTTTTTTTGTCTTATTTGTTTGTTTAATGTTACATTAAAAAAATATGAGGTCCCCATATAACCCCCACCTCCCTCACCCCACTCCTCCCCCCATAACTACAACCTCCTCCATCATCATGAGACATTCATTGCACTTGGTGAATACATGTCTGAGCTCTGCTGCACCTCATGGTCAGTGGTCCACACCATAGTCCACACTCTCCCTCAGTCCACCCAGTGGGCCATAAGAGGACATACAATGTCTGATATCTGTACCTGCAGCACCACCCAGGACAACTCCAATCCCCAAAAATGCCCCCACGTCACATCTCTTCCTCCCACTCCTTACCCCCAGCAGCCACCATGGCCACTTTCTCCACACCAATGCCACATTTTCTTCGATTACTAATCACAATAGTTCATGAAAAGAATATCAGTAAGTCCACTCTAATCTTGACTCACCCTTCTCTAACTCTACAAATGTGATTTAGTCTATACATGTCACCCATGCTGTTGATTTTGTATAACATACTACTGACCCAAGAAAAGAGAATGCAACAGATTGGGCCAAAATCTGTGCACATCTGGGTGTCCAAAGGCTCTATGGGATGACACCAGCACAGTTTAATACTCTACCCCAGCCCAAGAAGATGAACTAGCATAACAAGGAAGATCCCAAAATAAGCATTAGGAGACTGTCTTTTCCAATTTCCAGAATTACAACCTATGAAGGCTGCAGGTCCCAGCTCCATGGACTCCATTTTTTTTGTCTATATATTTTTTTTAATATTACATTAAAAAAATATGAGGTCCCCATATACCCCTCACTCCCCCATCTCACTCCTCCCCCCATAAAAACAATCTCCTCCATCATCATGAGACATTCATTTGCATTTGGTGAATACATCTCTGAGCACTGCTGCTCTTCATGGTCAATGGTCCATATCATAGACCACACTCTCCCATATTCCACCCAGTGGGCCATGGGAGGACATACAATGCCCGGTAACTGATGGACTCCATTTTTAAAAATTATTTTAATTCTTTATTTTATTTTAAATGTTACATTCAAAAAATATGAGGTCCCATATACCCCACACCCCACCCACCCCACCCCTCCCATATCAACAACCTCTTCCATCATTGCAGCACATCCACTACACCTGGTGATTACATTCTGGAGCACCCCTGAACCACATGTACAGTGGTCCACATTGTAGTCCACACTTTCTCCCAGTCACCCAGTGGACCACTAGACACACAATGTCCAGCATCGGTCCCTGCAGCACAACCCAGGACAACTCCAAATCCTGAAAATACCCCTACACCATATCTCTTCTTCCATCTCCCTACCATCATCAGCCACCATAGCCACCCTCTCCACATCACTACTACAATTTCTTCCCTTGCTAATCACAATAGTTCCCCAGCAGAACACCAATAAGTCAACTCTAATCCATCTCTATTCCTCCATCCTGTGGACCCTGGGGTGGTTATGTCCAGTCCCCCTCTACATCAAGAGGGGGTTTAGATTCCACATGGATGATGGATGCTTTGATTTGAGATGAACAGTTTTCTCAAAATGAATACCACATAGTTGAAACTTGAATTCTCTTTCAGTCATTGGGAGGTGGAGGAGTGGTTGTCTAGAACCTGTAGTCATCCACCTTCAGAGGAAGCTTTTAGCATCCATGGCAAGCTAAAGGAATGGAACTCTTAGGTCCTTGAATTAAAAGAAGAACAAGAAGTTGTTTGTTGGAGGCAGAATTAGGAAAAATGTAGTAAGTCCCAAGAACCTTGACATTAAGATGAAAGAACTCTGTGAAAGAGGGATGACAATTACAAAAGTGACAATGGCAATGTGATGAGGATGATGATGACAGCTGTTTCCTCTGTGATAAAATTCTAAACTCTATATCAGAGACAAATAATTCTCCATGGATCTTTTCCTCACCCTCCCTGTTCTCTTAGGAAAGGAAGAAGGGAGGGAGGGAAACAAAAAGCTATCAGCACTTCCTGAGCATTTTTAGGCTAAGTCCTGGCATATATATTCACTATCTCTTTTATTTCTGCAAGACTTTTCCAAGGAAAACATTATTTGTATTAATCAGGGTTCTCTAGAGAATCAGAACTGACATGAGGCATTTGTAAATAGTATGAGACTTTAATAAGAATTACCTCACGTGACTCTGGAGATGTGCTAGCCCAAATTCTATAGGGAAGGCTTCAAGCTGGGAACTCTGATGAAGGTTTTCAAGGAATTCCCCAGGAGAAGTTGCTTGTCCTAAGTAGAGATGGGAACACTCCTTTGACTGATGAAATCATCACTTTTCCTTTTAAAGTCTTCAACTGATTGGATGAGACTTCTTTCATCCATCTCCTCAGTTGACTGTAGATGTAATTAGCCATAGATTCAATCAATGTACTGATGATTTAAGTTCATGAAATATCCTCAGTAACAATCAGGCCAGTGCTTGTTTGACGAAACAACTGGATGCCAAAACCTGGCCAAGATGACACATGAACTTTAACATAACACTATTACACATACTTTTACAAATAAGGTATTTATTTAACTGGGTAGTAAATGTGGAGACAGGCTTAGTAATAATTTCAAAGCCCCTGATCTATCCTTTGTTCTAGCAGAAGTGGATGGGGCCTGCTGCAGGGACCACAGAGAGCTGGCATGACTCAGTGTGGACACTCTACCACCAGTAGAAAAGCAATTCACAATGTGTGGTCTAAACACAGTGGGTCAGGGAAGGCAGTGGCAATACATTTTTATGAGGGGCAACACATGCCAAGTCTTCAAAGTCTAATTCCTCATGTTCTGGAAGCTGAGGGAGCATATTTCATGATTCTATCCCAAGGTTTCATCAACAGACCATCCATTCTTCGTGATCAATGCTCGTTCAGATTCTTCTGCGAATTACAAGGGCATTTTGCTTTACTTCTCTCCTTTCACCATCAAAGGTAAATTTATGGTGTGAGGAGTCTGAGTGAATCATGAGGAGGGAGTATGAGGCAGGAAAGAACTATACAAACTAGGTCAAAGTTATCCTACAGCAGAAAAACTTGAAAGTTTTCTCACAAATGCACAAGACTTGGTAATGTTAATGAATGTATACAAATTTCATACAAAATTATGGACGGTAGAAATCTGGGGCTCAAACAGAAACTTGCATACCAGTGACCCTCACAGTGTTATTCACAATAGCCCAAAGGTGGAAGCAACCCAATTGTCTATCAACAGAGTAATGGATCAACAAAATGTTGTATATCCATACAATGGGATGTTATTCAGCCATAGAAGTTCTAATATATGTGACAACATGGATGAACCTTGATATGGAATGGGAAGTTATTGCTTAATGGATAGAGTATAGTGTCCATTTGGAGTGATGAAAAATAGTTGGTAATGGGTGGTGATGATAGTAGCAAAGCATTATAAATGTAATTAACACCACAGAATTGTACACTTTAAACATCAGTAAAATGGAAAATTTTATGTTTTATACATACTGCAACAATTTTTTTAAATTGTGAGTGTCAAGTTTGTCTGGGTCTTTTTTTGTTAGTACAATGAGGTGAATACATCAGGTCCCTCTGTACTGCATGAGACTGTGCATCTTCAGCCCTGGACCACTGTTGGCTGAGCGCTGAACTTCGTGCCATTTACTTTGGACTTAGGGCAAGGAGAGGGGAGGGAGTACACTGTGTTTTCTGAGACTATGTTGGTTGTCTAGGGCCATTCCATAGGAGGAACAGTTGTGCCTTACTCTCGTGGAGTGATGCCCTCAGGATTTGAACCCCCAAGGTGGTTCCTGGAGTCCACATTCCCATCGGAAAATCAGCGGTCGGTCCGTTCCTGCCTCCTTCCAAAGCCTTTATTTCTTGAGCAGCCAGTCCCATGCAGAGAAGTAGTGAAAGTTGGATGCTTATGCATCAGCACAGCTTCCCTTCACCCAGGGATACACCCAGGTCCCAGGGGCTGGTGCAGGCATGAGAAATCTAGGATGGACATGTGGCAAAGTTATTCACAAGGAAACATAGAGGAACTTGAGCTTCCAAGTTTGTACATAAAGTAGACTTCCCATAATAAAAAAGCATTTCCTTCTGAACTTCTCTCCAGGCATCAGGTACTGGTGAGGGGCAGTCACTTTTCATTCTTAAGGAAGGAACAATACATTGACTGATACACCCCCCCACCACCCCGTGGTATTGTTCCTGATCTAAATCCAGCAAGTCTTCATCAGTGATCTTTCTTTGTTAATAACAGCTTCACTGAACTATAGCATACTACCATGCAATTCACCATTTAAAGTGTGCAATTCAGTGCTTTCTAAATTTTCAGAGTTGTGCAATCATCATCACAAAATTTTAGTTTGTTTTCTTCACCCCAAAAAGAAAGAAACCAATCATGCTTCCAACACCACCCACCAATTCCCCCACCCCCAACTCTAGGAAATGACTAGTCAACTTTCTCTTTATGTAGATGTGCTTATTCTAGGTGCTTCATATAGATGGAATCAAACAATTTCTGGTCTTTGTGTCTGGGTCCTTTCACATAGCATAATGTCTTCAAAGTTCATCCATGTTGTAGCAGGTATCAGGAATTCATTATTTTCTGTTGCTAAATAATATTTCATTGAATGGGTATACCACGATTTGTTTATCCATTACTCCATTGATAATGGAATAATCGTTTGTTCCTCCTTTTGGCCATTGTGGAGTTCAGTGCCTTGCCAGTGTGCCCTACTTTGGAATTTGTGCTCCTGAGTGTGATGGAGTGGACTCAATGTGACCTCTCTACACATGCCTCTTCTGTCATGTCTACTGAACCTGCATCTGGTGCCAGGGTTGGTGTATGCTCAGGAGACTTGAATCTTTGGACTGTTTATGTGCCAGCTGGGCCATGAGGCTCAGCAGAGTTGTAACACCTACTCTCCAGTTCATTGGACTTACCCAGATCAGCTAACAGGGAGGTGATGATCTCCTACCACAACTACCACACCAGGGAACCAAGGAATTCTACAGCTGCAAGCAGGATAATTCCATCCAACAGGTATGTGGGATCTAAGCCCCCGCTCAATTTAGAGGTGGAGTGGACATCGCCATCCCCGGGTCCTAAGGATGAGGGATTAAATATGAATTAGTGTGGACTTACTGGTATTCTACTATAGAATTATTGTGACTCTAACAATGGAAGAAATTATATCACCGATGTGGAGACAATGGCCATGGGAGTTGCTGAAGGCAGGGAGAGGGAAAAGTGTGATTTGGGGTATTTTTGGGACTTGGAATTGTCCTCAATGATATTGCAAGAACAGATGGAGGACACTATATATCCTGCCATTACCCACTGAATGGACTGGAAGAGAGTGTAAACTACTACATAAACCATAATCCATGCTCTGTAGCAATGCTTCAAAATGTACTTATCAAATGCAATGAATGTACCACACTAATGAAAGAAGTTATCAATGTGGGAGGAGTGGGGATTGTGGGGAGTGGGATATATGGGAACCTCTTATATTTTTTAATGTAACATTTTGTGTGATCCATGTATCTTTAAAAATATATAACAATAAAAAATTTAAAAAAACAAAAAATTGCTGCTATAATAATTTGTATCAAGCATTTATGTGGACAAATGTTTCATTTCTCCTGCATATGTATCCAGAAAAGAAATTATTGCCTTACATAGGAACTCTTTATTTAATCTTTTGTGGAATGACCTCACTGGTTTTCAAACAACTTCACAATTTTACATTCCTATCAACAGTGTATGATGTTCAGGTTTTCCATTTCCTCATCAACACTTCTCATTATCCGTCATTTTTATTATAGTCATCCTATTGGGTATGGAATGTATCTCATTGTGGTTTTGATTGTATTTTTCTGATAACTCATAATTTTGGGGATATTTGCATGTGCTTAATTGGCCATTTGTATATCTTGTTTGGAGAAATGCCTATTCAGATCCTGTGCTCATTTGTTAGTTTTGTTACCTCCTGTTTTAGTTTCCTTGTTGCTAAGGCAAATACAATGTGATGGGTTAGCTCAAATGGTTTTGAAGCTAAGATAAGTCCAAATCAAGACATCATCAAGGTGATGCTTTCTTCCCAAAGACTGATATTCTGGGGATGGCTCCTGGTGAACCTTGATCCTTGGCTTCTCTGTCATAGAGCAATGCACACAGCAGACTGTCCTGTCTTCTCCCTTCTCTTCTGAATTCCATTAATCTTCAGCTTCTTGCTTCCCATGGTTTTCTCCCTGTCTGAATTCCATTCAACTTATAAAGGATTCCAGTAATAGGATTAAATCCATTCTGAATGAACGTTCACTAGAGGAATGGATCATGTTTAAGAGCATGTTTCTGAGGTACAGGCTCTAAAACACCACATTTTCCTTTTTATTAATCCATTATAAGAGTTCTTTTTATATTTTAGATACAGGTCCCTTTTCAGATACATATTTGCAACTATTAGCTCCCATTCTTTGGGCTGCATTCCACTTTCTTCATGATGTTCTTTGAAGCACAAAATGTTTTAATTTTGATGAAGTCACATTTATCTATCTATATTTTGTTGCATATATTTTTGATGTAATATATAAAATGTATTTTCCAAATCCAAGGTCACAAAGATTTATCCCTTCTCTTTTCTTCTAAGAGTTTTATGTGTTTTGCTATTACATTTAGGTCATTGGACCATTTTGAGTTAAATGCTGTTTGTGGTGTGAGATAAAAATCCAACCTCATTCTTTTGCATATAGATGTCCAGTTATCCCACTATGCCTCTACCTCCCTCTCCACTCCCTCCTCTTCACTGTCCAGCCTCCCTTTTCCTCTCCCTTCTTGCTCCCCTCCTTCCTCTCAGTCTGAGGCTACTATAACAAATCAATACAAACGGGGTGGCTTAAAACAATGTTCTGGAGCCTGAAAGACCATGAAGTGCAGCGGTGCTCAGAGATGTATTCACCAAATGCAATGAATGTCTCATGATGATGGAGGAGATTGTTGTTATGGGGGGAGGAGTGGGGCGAGGGGTATGGGGGGTATATGGTAACCTCATATTTTTGAATGTAATATTAAAAAATAAATAAAGACATAAAAAAGACAAAAAAAAAAAGATTTCCAGGGCTCTGGCAAAGGATCCATCTTTGTCTCTTCCATCTTTTGGTGTTTACCAACAATTCTGGGTGGGCTTTCCTTGGTGTGTAGCTGGATAACTCCAGTTTTTGCATCTGTCTTCACATGGCTGAATTCCCTCTTGGTCTGTTGTACTCTGGTTTGAATTTCCTTCTTCTTATAAGGACTACAGTCATGTTCATTAGGACACTCTCTAATCCAGATTGGCCTTATCTCAACTGATCACTTCTATATAGACCCTATTTCAAAACAATGTCACATTCATAGAACTGGACTCTAGGACTTGAATGTGTCATTTTAGGGGTACACAAATCAACCCATAGCATTCTCTTTTCCCTCTCCTTCCACTCATCACCATCCTTCCCACTGGTCTTCATCTCCTTCCCTCCTCCTCTTCACTGTCCCCCTCCTCCCCCTGTTCTGCATTTGGGGAGGGGACCCACCAGGAGATTCCAGCCATAACCCTGATTTGAACAACTCATCTGGTACACATGGAGACCGGCTGGGGCACCTGCCTGTAGCACATCTTCTTTCCTTGGTGTGTGCTTGTATTGGGAGCAGGAAGTGGGGGAGGTGGTGCTTTGCTCCTGGAATTGGGTTGTGGATGCAGCAGAAGGAGCTTGATGCAACCTGGGTATGGGAAAAGTCAACAGACAGTCTATAGGACTCCAATAGGACTCCAGACATTCCACAACTTCCCTGACCCAAGTTCAGCCACAGCATTGCCTGAGAAATACAGAGAAAGCTGCCTGGGAACTTCCTCTGAATGAATCAGGGATGTCTACAAGGCCAGGTTCATCATGGCCTGAATTTGGGTGCTGAGTGATCTGGCTGAGGTTGGTGCAGCCTGGCCAGGCAGCAGTGGTGAACCAAGAATCAGGTGGGGCTGGGGCTTGGCAGGCATGGCAGTGTAGGCTGAGAAATAACAAATGAGCTCCAAGGCAACAAAGCTGTTTATTTGGGGTCTTAGAATTGCAATTCCTAGAGCACAGATTTAGTTAGCAACCCAAATTTATGGCATGTCTAGTAACTTACAAGCAAGGTTGTTTTTTTTTTTAATATTTTTAATTGTGTTTTTTTAAATTGAAGATACATAGATCTTCAATGAAGGGATAGTCCTTTCAGTCACAATCACATTTAAATCAGCAGTGTTAGTTATACTCATAATATATTACCATCAGCTCTATTCATTTCCACACATTTCCAAAAAACCTTATTAAAAATTCTACATACTTACCTGGCAGGGGAAATACCATGACAATGAAGGTGGTTTTCCCAGGACAATGCTTATCCATTACATTCCAGGTGTTATTTTAGGGGTACACAAATCCAGGTGTGCTGACTCCTATGATTCCCCCAAATCTGGGAAACTCAACTGCATAATTTGTGGAAGTGGGGTACTGCATTTGTGCTCTACCTGAAGAAACAAAATCTATGTGCATTATGTATCAGCTCCCATTTTCAATCCACATTCAATTCTCTAGTAACCTATAGTTTAGAGTTTACCTACATGAGTTTCTTCATTGTTTTAACTCATAGTAGTGAGATCATACAATATTTGTCCTTTTGTGTCTGCCTTATTTCACTCAATATAATATCTTTTAGGTTCATCCATGTTGTCATATTCATCCTAATCTCATTCCTTCTTACAGCTGACTAGTATTCCATTGTATGTATATTCTGTTTATCCATTTGTTGTTTGATGGGCACTTAGCTTGTTTCCATATTTTAGCAATTGTGGATAATGCTGCTCTGAGTAATGGAGTGCAAAGTAAGTTTACATCCCCTTGCTCTCAGTTCTTTTTTTCATTAACGTATTTTTTATTAAATGTATTTTATTTAAAAATACATAAATCACAAAAAATGTTACATTAAAAAATATAAGAAGTTCCCACATACCCCACCCCCATCCCCCACTCCTCCCACATCAACAACCTCCCTCATCACTGTGGCACATTCATTGCATTTTGTGAATACATTTTGGAGCACTGCTGAATCATATGGATTATAGCTTACATTGTAGTTTATACTCTCTCCAGTTCATTCTGTAGCTTATGGCAGTTCTTCTGAATGTATTACTAGTAACAGGTTTGCTGGATCACAAGGAGGTTCTATATTCAGCTTCTTGAGGAACCACCAAACCGTCTTCAACAGAGGCGTCTGCATCCCCACCAACAGTGAAGGAGTGTTGTTTTTTCTCTATAGCCTATCCAGCACTTATAGTTTTCTGTTTTTGTAATAATGGCCATTCTATAAGATGTGAAATGATATCTCACTGTAGTTTTTTTCTCTCTCCTTATTTTTTAAATGTTACATTCAAAAACTATAAGAGGTCCCCATATACCCCCACCCCCTTTTTCTTTATTTAATTTTTTTTAAAGATTTATTTATATATTTCTCTCCCCTCCCCCCCACCTCAGTTGTCTGCTCTCTGTGTCTATTTCCTGCATCTTCTTTCTCCGCTTCTGTTGTTGTGAGAGGCGCAGGAATCTGTGTTTCTTTTTGTTGTGTCATCTTGTGTCAGCTCTCCGTGTGGGCGGTGCCATTCTTAGGCAGGCTGCACTTTCTTTCACGCTGGGCAACTCTCCTTACGGGGTGCACTCCTTGCGCGTGGGGGTCCCCTACGCAGGGGACACCTCTGCATGGCAGGGCACTCCTTGTGCGCATCAGCACTGCACATGGGCAAGCTCCACATGGGTCAAGGAGGCCCAGGGTTTGAGCTGCGGACCTCCCGTGTGGTAGACGGACACCCTAACCACTGGGCCAAGACCACCACCTATTTAATTTTTCTAAATTAGTTTGTAGTCTATATCTAACCTTTAAACCCATCAATATATTATATTTTACTATTAATGGAACTTGGCAATATATTAGGCTTCATTTTTTGAGAAGTTTTGGACCACAGAGAGGTTCAACTATGACAGGGGAAGAACACTGGTGTGGGGTGCTATTGATAGGGGGCACATGGTTGGGAGGGAGTTCTCCAGGGCATGTATACAGGGAACTTTAAAATGTTTGGATATTTTCATAGTAGTTACAGTTAAAAATGACAACTGAGGGAGTGCTGAGTTCCTAGCCAGGGGAGCTCTATCACATTCTCCAATGGACCAGCAACAATCCCCCAAGTGCATTGGCAAAGACCAATAGAGAAGGGTGGTCCAACAGTGAGCCCTTGATACTGATGACTATGCTTATGAACCTGTATGCCTGAAATATGAACTAGGCCTAGAGCTACAGGGTGCCTAAGAGTTACCTCCTGAGACCCTCCATGTAGGGTCAAATGTTTTCACTCTCTAAGCCAAACACAGCATGTAAATGCATTATATTCCCCCCAGTGTGGGACTTGACTCCTGGGGATGAGCCTCCCTGGCACCAAGGGATTACTACCAAGCACCAACTGATGATGTAATCAGTGTAGTTTTGATCTGCATTTCTGTAATAGTTAATGATGTTGGACGTATTTCCATGTGCTTTTGGGCATTTGTATTTCCTCTTTGGAGAAATGTCTATTCAAGCCTTTGGCCCATTTTTTAATTGGATAGCTTTTTATTGTTGGGTTGTATGATCTCTGTATATAACTTGGATATCAAACTCTTATCAGATATGTGGTATAGCAGTCTGGCATTATTTATGAATTCCAAAAATAGATATTGGATTATGTTTGTGGATTGGTCTTTTCCTCTGGTCATATTAGATTATATTGGATTCAGAGGTTTACTTGAGTAAATAATGATTAAGTCTTTGATTAAGCCATATCAGATTATTGCATACCCACCGCCTTGGTGGGCAGAGATTCACAGAAAAACTGTACCACAGAGAAGGGAAGTTGAAATTTTGAGCAGGAGCCTGGGAAGTGAACACACAGAAGAAGAATATAGAAGAATAGAGGTATCTCCTTAAATGTGGCAGAAGCCCTGGGGAAAGAGACATAGCCATTTGCCTGATAGTCTACAGCTGGCATTGTGGAGAGAGCACAGCAGCTGAGCCTGGAGAGATATGGAGTCCCAGGAAGAGAGAAACCCAAGAAGCTTGAACTCTTGGCAGATGTTGGCTGCCAACACATGGCAATTGACTTTGGTGAGGGAAGTAACTTATGCTTTGTGACCAGATAACTATAAGCTTCTACCCCAAATAAAGACCCTTTTTAAAAGCCAACAGATTTCTGATATTTTGCATTAGAACCCCTTTGGC
The DNA here is from genome assembly GCF_030445035.2 of Dasypus novemcinctus. Lineage (NCBI taxonomy): Eukaryota > Metazoa > Chordata > Mammalia > Cingulata > Dasypodidae > Dasypus > Dasypus novemcinctus. The sequence continues at coordinate 53,986,542 of NC_080691.1, read as the reverse complement.
TGATTTATACATGTGGTTTCCAAGTATTTTTCTCCCATTGAATAGGTTGCCTTTTCACTTTCTTGACAGTCCTATCAAGCAAAAAAAGTTTGCATTTGATGAGGTGCCATTTATCTATTTTTTTCTTTCATTGCTCATGCTTTGGCTGTGCTCAAGATCAGAATTCAGGTAGCTGAATTTGCCAATCAACAGGCCACTTCCCTCCCCTGGTTTTGGGAAAAAGAGCTTCTGCTTCTAACCCAGGTTGGGTCCAGAGGTGGCCTGCCCCTCCAGTAGGGGATAAGCAACTACCCCTGCATCATGGAGGATTTTACTCAAGAATCTGCATTGCAGATGGTCAGCTCTGATTCCTGTTCTTCCCTGCATGGAGCACTGTATTATTCTGTTCTCCAGAGTCCCCCATAGAGCTTATCCATACAGATCCTGGCTCTTCTTAGGGTCTTGAGTAGCACTGTTGGTTGAACCTTTGCATACCTTGATAGTTTGCAAAACCTGATCAAGACATGCCTAAGTATAATAGTCTCCAGATTTCACTTTAAATCACTTAACCCATAACAACTCTTTTTTTGTTCTATTTCTTTCCGCAGCAGGATCCGTCCCTTCCCCCAGACTGGACCCTGCAGTACCAGAGAAGCAGGTGCTTCCTGCAGAGCCTGTGGCAGGTAGCTCCATTACTCTCTGGGAGGGGGACAGCTGCCCCAGATCCAGTTGAGATCTCAGGAGGAAGGGTTTCAAGCAGTGGGGCTGGAGCACTGATGAAACCCACCCATGAACTGTGAGACTCTCCTATGCACCCAAGAGAGTAGGAACTCGAGCTTATGAGAAGAGGGCAAGGCTAAGACCCTCCATTGATCACTGACCCTGGTAAGGCTGAGTAGGGGAGGCCACAGCCTCACTCCCTGATCTGGCTTCCTCCCCACCCCCAAACTACCTGTATCCGGTCAGCTGGTTCTCACCATTGTCCACTCTGCACAGCATCAGATCCCCTCCTCCATTCTCTCCCTGTCTGACCCCCGTTTCCTCTCCCCTCCTGGAACCCTCTCCTCAGGTGCTTCCTTGGCTTTTCTTGTCCTTGACTTAAGCAAGGTACCCAACCCCCAAGACTCAGCCCATACTCTTTCATCTATCCCCTGACCTCAAGCATTGCCACAGGACTCTCCCAGTCACCTCACACCAGCCAGCCTGAGCTGACAGAACTGTTTTTTTTCAAACTGTCCCTGCAGTCTTGCCCCCCAAGAGGTGTCTATCATCTCTCAAAGAACCAGCCCAGAAATTCAGAACCCCACTTTTGTCCCTCAAGTCCTCTCAAGTCCTGTGGTGTAACTTCAGTAACTGTATTGCGTTTCCTTGCTCTCCATCTTCCACAGAGTCCAGTGGGTCTCTGACCACCTCCACTCTGACAAGTCTGGGCTCCTACCTTCCATCCACTATGACCTGCCAGGACCGTTTCCCCCTCTACTCCAATTTACCTGGAACACTTGCCCTCACATCATCCACTGCATCTGACCTGGACCCCTGCCTTCAGGCCCACATCCTCCACTCCATCTGGCCTGGACCCCATGGGAGGCCCTAACCACCTCTCAGCCCCTACACTGTCCTACCCACATTCCCCATCCTTGTCCTGATCCTGATCCACACTGCATAAGAGAGAATCTCTGGAGTGAGAATCTAAGCAAGTCTGCCATCCTTCAGTAGCCACCAGCTACAGGAAGCCCCCTTGTTGGGCAGTCAGACACCTTCAAGTCCAGCCACATGACAACCTGCCATTCTCCATCTTGGTTATAACTCCACCTCCCTGCTTCACATCCCCATGCCATTCTCTTCAGATGCTGCTCACCAGCCCCTACCCCAACGAGCCTCAGAGCATCATTGCCCAGTGCCTGCAGTTGCTGGAGCCCCTTCTGTCTACCTCAACAGAGTCATGCTGGCCTCCCCTCCCACTGGGACAGACCATCTCACACCGGACACCTATCTTAACCAGGAAAGATCAAGTGGAGGGAGCCAGGCTGGCCTGGGAATGGGGGAGAGAAATCTCAACCTTCAGACCATCCTATCCTTCCCCATGCACCTACCTCTCCTGCTGATTCTGTAGCCAAGGAACAGCAGCTCCAGTAAGGAGGAAGGTGGGAGGACCAAGCCTCTGCTGAGTCTGGGAGAATGCAGTGAACTCAACACAGGCCTCCAGAGGCTCCCACTTGGCTGGGAGACCAGCAGTGACCACACAAAAATAACAAGGGGACATCACTCCCACATGAAAGATGCCATTAAGGAGACCAAAGAGCCACCTGACATTATTCACCATAGCCAAAAGTTGGAAACAAGCCAGGTGTCCGTCAACTGATGAATGGATAAACAAATTGCAGTGTATATACAGGATGGAATATTATGCAGCAGAGAGAAGTGAATTCATGGAGCATATGACAACATGGATGAACTTGGAGAACATTATGTTGAGTGAAGTAAGCCACACACAAAAGAACAAATACTGTATAATTGCGTTACTATGAACTAAATACTGTGTGTAAGATCATGGAATTAATAGTTAGGATATAGGTCACCAGAAAATAGAATAAGGGTAGATATTGGAAAGTGGAGGGTTAGTCTGTACAAAATTGTTTAAAAGGTTATGTGTATGTGGAATCTAAGCCCCCACTTGACATAGATGTGCAATGGACACAACCAACCCAATGTCCACAGAGAAAATGTGGAACAGGTGTGGGAAGGGTAGGCATAGTGGCTGCTGGGTTTGGGGAATGGGAGGAAGAGATGAGATGTGGAGGCGTTTTCGGGACGAGGAGATGTCCTGGGTGGTGCTTCATGGACAATTACAGGACATTGTAGATCCCCCCAGGGCCCACTGGATGGAACGTGGGAGAGTGTGGACTATGATGTGGACCATTGACTAGGGGTGCAGTGATATTCAGAGATGTACTTACCAGGTGCAATGGATGTGTCACGATGATGGGAGAGAGTGTTGCTGTGGGGGGGTGGGGGGTGGGGGCGGTGGGGTTGAATGGGATGTCATATGTTTTGAATGTAATTTTTAAAAATAAATAAATAATTTAATTTAAAAAAAAGGTTATGTGTAAATCTTTGGAAATGAATGGAAATGGGGAAAGCATATCATGATGTTTCTGACTAGCAGAGCTATTACATGGGTATGACAGTGGTTGTAAGGGAAAGTCTAAGGACATGTATATCACTAAAAGGAAAGATAACAATTGTAACATGGGACTGTTTAACAGTGAATCCTCATGTAAAACATGAATATGGGTGATATTGTGTATATGACCATTTGCAAAATATATATGCAAATATACTAGAGAAAAAGAATAGCAGCTATGTAAAGCAGTGGAAGCATAGAGATTGTGATGAGTTTTGTTTAGTTTATTATTATTATTATTATTGGAATAATGAAAATGCTCTAAAATTATTGAAGTGATGAATGCACAACTATATGATTATACAGAATATCGACTGTACACTTTAGATGTATGTATGCTTTATTAGTATTTATCAATATAATTGATTTGTTAAAAAAAAAAACTATGGAAAGTGAAAGAAGTCAGACACAAGATAGCATATATTATGTGATCCAATTATTTGCTATATCCAGAACAGTCAAATCTATACAGATCAAATTAGATTAGTGGTTGCCTAGGGATGCAGGGGTTGGAGGGAAATAGGGAGTGACTACTAATGGGTCATTTTGGGGTGATGAAAATATTCTTAAAAGTTTATTGTAGCAATGGTTACACAACTCGGTGGATACATTTTTATTATTTTACTATAGACATTATTATGCTACCAATGTAAGAACTCCTATAATTGATGTGGAGGCAGTGGTCACAAGAGGTTCTGAAGGATGGGAGAGGGAAAAATAGGTGTAATATGGGGGCATTTTGGGGGCACTGGATTCATCCTGCATAACATTGCAGTGATGGTTACAGGCCATTGTATATTTTGACATAACTTACAAAATTGTGTGAGACGAAGTGTAAACTATAATGTGAACTATAGAGTCCATGGTTATAGTAATATTTCAATATGGGTTAATCGGTTGTAACAAATGTACAACACTAATGAAGGATGTTAATGTGGAAAAGTGTGGGACTGGAAAGGCATGGGGCATAAGGGAATCCCCTATATATATATTTTTAAAGTATTTTTATTGTCTTTTTTTGTTGTTTATAAATAATCTTTTTTTTGTTTTTTGTTTTTTTAATTATTTATTACATTATTACATTAAAAAAATATATGAGGTCCCATTCAACCCCACCCCTATATTTTTGATACAACATTTATGTAATCTAAAGCTTCTTTAAAAACAAATATATATATATAATAAAATTTAAAGCATTGAAATGCAAATTTTAATGGATGAATTCTATGGGATGTGAATTTTATATCAATAAAATTGTTAAGTCATGGGGGGGAAATGCAAGAGCAGCCTCTGACCCCCCTGCCACCTCCACAGCCATGACCCAGGAAACACCACAAAAGGCAGGTAGGTCCAGACAGGAGGCTGGTAGCACTGCCTGCCTATGCTCTGATTTCTAAGGTGAACAATGAGCCCCAGCCTTCTCTAGTAGCAAATCCTCAGCACAGACTCACAGACTGAGGAGTAGGCCCCCTCTCTAATGGTGTGGGTGAGGGCCCTGATACAGTGGACCCCAGTTTTGGCTAAGTAGTGAACCACAGTGTGCTACCTGGGACCACAGTGACTGACAACAGCAGGAAAACCCAGGTGCCACCCCTGCAGGGCCTCCAGAGAACTAGAGGGGAGCCACATGGGGCTGCTTTGGGGCTCACTCTCAATTCTGCAAGGTGGTAGCTGGGGTAGCCCAAAATAAGGTGGAAGAAGAGAGGGCCCATCTTGGAGGATTGAGGGGGTGCTTTCCTGGTGGACATGACAAGCAATGGTGTAATAAGGGACAGGTTGCAGGTGTTGCCATTTGTAGGAGTCTGGGACTGTCCAGGTGGGGGAGGTACTACCATTTGTAGGAACCTGGGGTTGTCCAAGTATTACCAGATTTTATTTAGGTTCTTGATAATGCTGCAGAAATGAATTTCAAGAGCATGCTGGGTGAGTTAGGCCAGTAATTTATTCAGGTAGAGAGGGAAGAGAAATGGGAGAAAATAACAGAGCAGGGGTCCTGGGTAGAGGAAGGGGGTGAAAAGGAATAAAGAGGGCTGATTTACAGACTACAATTTCCTATAATAGGTTATAAATCCCCTGATTAACTTGCATGGCCACATGGCAGAGGAAAAATGGTGAGAATGGTGTGCACAGAGGGCAGGAACAGGTCCAGAGTCAAGAGAGTTGAGTGTGCACAGGCCTTGCCGTTTGCTTTATAAACTACTAATTATTCTGTCCCTTTGCTAATGATAGAGGAGGGGTTCCAGCTGTTTGCTGTTTTGATTAATTACCCCACCCATCAATCCCCCAGTGAAGATAATATAGCCTGTGCTTGATTTCCAAATTATCTAATTCTGTATCCAAGTGTGCCTAGTTTCTAGAAAGCCAAATTAAGTAATATAAGCCTTATAGACTTCAAATATTCAGAAAGGATGTAGACTGAATATGTATTCAAAGTTACATACAGAGGCGGGGCAAGATGGTGCACCCCATAATCTCTCCTGTGAAGAAGCAGCTGAGCAGCACTGGAATCTTGCTGGATAGGCTATTTTGGGGGCTTACAGGGCAGGAGACTTCTGGATGTCGATTTGGAGAGACTGTGACAGTAGTCTTTGCTAAAGGTAGAATTGCAGGTTTCTAGCACAGAGGCCAGAAATTGTGGGGAGGCGGGACCCTTCCCCCTAGGGCTGGCAGCTGCAGTGTTCCCTGAAAATTGTCAGTTGTGCAGCAGCATTCCCAAGCCCTGTGTTCTCCAGATGCATGATACAGAATTCCGTGTCCCACAAACATCCATAGCCCATGTTCCACAGACCCACATACCTCAAGTCTGAAATATCCTGAACTTCCCTTTCCCAAATTCAGCACTCCCTGAGGTCTGGTTTTACCCTAGCACTCCAGTTTTGGACTGACTCTGTGAGTGAGAGAGATTTTGTGGGAGGTGCAGAGTGGCCAAATGAGTGCAGGTTCAATTTTCTAGTCCCATCACTCACCCTTTTTTTTTGGGGGGGGGGGTTTGGGGGAGCACACCAGCTGGCTTGGGGAGAGCCTGGGAAGAAAGGAGAGGTGAATCTGCTGAGAAAGTCCACTTTACCTAAATGTTCTGGGATAGGAAACTTGATCTGTGAGAAGGTGGAGTCAGAAAATCAACTAGCCCTTCCTGTAGCACAAGTAAGGGAGAGGGACTGTAAGAAGTATTTTCCAAGTTTCAAATAGCATATTTGGGGTTCCTGGCGAGGTATGAGTGCTCTCTATTTGGAAATAAAAAAGTCATTGTTTTCTGTGCTGAACTGGTTCACCAAGGATCCAGTTGAATCTCCTATTGGACCCCTCACACAGCTTTCCTGCTGCCTTGGAAGCAAGGGAAGTGATAAAGGGAAAGGGAGAACTTCAGAATCCTGAGCATTTTATTTAACTGCAAAGGGGATTCCTTGCTTGAAACTTTGTCTGGTCTTTTTTACTGGTTTGTCTTCTTGTTTTTCCTTCCTTTTTATCCCTCCAAGGCCCTTTTATCTTTTCTTTTCTTTCCTTTTTTCTCTTTTTCTTTTTCTTGCCTACTACCCCTCTTTTGTCTCTTTTCTTTCTCTTCTTTTTTATTTTTTTATTTTAGGTGCTACAGGGAGTGCTTCACATTTGCTGTGCTTCCACATCCTCCATTTCTTTATTTCTGTATGTATTGATTTTGGTCCCCAGTACTATCTCCTTTCCTTGACATCTTTATATCTCCCATCATTTATTGTTTCTCTTATATTCCACCTCTGTTTGGCCTGCAATTCAGAATTTTTATTTCTAATACCTTTGTTCTGTCTTCTGTGTTTCATTCATTCTTTATATTACTATTTTTTTCTCTTTCCCTCTCTCCTGAACACAAAGGCTTTTAATTCATACTATATTCCCCCTCATATTCAGTTGACTGTCTCATTATAGGTACTATTCTTTACTTACTGTTATAGCTCTACACTGCTTGCATGAATCTAATATCCGTCCTCCTAGGTCTCACATCCATCCTCTGTTAACATTTACTATCAATACTACTATTATACATTTTCTTTTCTTACTCCTTTTGCTTTATCTGGCCCTCATATTTTCCTTCAAGTGAACTTAGCCAACAACAAGGAAATAGAATAAGAAGGACAAAGTGACAATGAGAAGACTTAACACACATGCAAAAACAACAACTAAATAAACTCCAAGATAAGACAAAGAAGATAAGGAACTGATTAAACCTGTCAAGATAAAATGATGACCAGACAGCAATAAAAAACTAAAAATCAAGCCAATAATAAGGAAAACATGGCCAAATCCAGTGAACAAACTAAAAACCAGGAAGAAGAGCAGAACATTGAACAAGTAATTAAAGCGCTCAAAACACATATTAGGGACTAGTTCGATGAAGTGAAGGAAGAGATTAAGAACATGAAGAAAATGCTTGGAGAGAACACAGAAGAAATTGCAATAATATGCAAAAAGATAACAGATAAGATGATGGTGGACAGTACAATTCAAGAAATCAAAAATACACTCTCAGCAAATAACAGCAGATTCGAAGAGGCAGAGGAAAGAATTAGTGAAGTGGAAGGCAGTACATATGAAATCAAACAGATAGTAGAACTGATTGATTAAAAGATAGAAAAAAATGCAGCAGGGATTTAGGGACCTGAATGACAATGCAAAATGTACAAACATACACATTATAGGCATCCAGGAAGGAGATGAGAAGGAAAAGGGGACATAAGGGATGTTGAAGGAAATAATGTAATGACTGAAAACTTTCTAAATCTATTGAGGGAGATGGATGTACATGTCCAGGAAGTACAATGCACCCTAAAGACCATAAATTCCAACAGGCCTACCACAAAACATATACTTGTCAAATTATCCAATGCTCTAGTCAAAGAGAAAATATTAAAAGCAGCAAGACAAAAGAGGACCATCACATAGAAAAGAGGCTCCATAAGATTAAGTGCTGATTTCTCATCTGAATCATGGAGACAAAAAGAAAATGACATGATATAGTCAATGTACTAAAAGAAAATAGTTTCCAACCAAGAATACTCTATCCAGGAAAGTTAACATTCAAAAATGATGGAGAATTCAAAATATTCACAGATAAATGGAAACTAAGAGAGTATGCCAACAAGAATCCTGTCCTTCAAGAAATAATAAAGGGAGTGCCACAGGAAGAAAGAAAAGAACAAGAGAGACATAGATGGACGAGAGTATAAGAGCAACTAAAAAGGCAAAAACAGAAAAAGAAAAGAAAAAATGGCAAACAAATCTAAAGAAAATATGGCTAATATAAGTAATTCCATGAAAGTAATAACACTGAATGTCAATAGATTAAACTCACCTATCAAGAGACTCAGACTGGAAGACTGAATAAGGAAATATGACCCATCTGTATGCTGTCGACAAGAAAGATATCTTAGACCTAGGGATACAAGGAGGTTGAAAGTGAATGCCTAGAAAACAATCTTACAAGCAAGCAATAACCAAAAAAGGACAGGATTAACTATATTAACATCAGAAAAAATTCACATCAAATTCAAAACAGTTGCAAGACACAAAGATGGACACTACATATTAGTGAAAGGGATAACAATTGAAGAAGAAAGAACAATCATAAATATTTATGCTCCTCACAAGAGGACCTCTAAATATGTGAGGAAAACACTGGAAAATTAAGTAAAAGGATAGATGCCTCTACAATTATAGTGGGTGAATTTAATACACCACTATCAACTTTGGACAGAACATCTCAAAAGAGAATCAATAAAAAAACAAAGACTTTGAGCTGGACCTCATAGACATGTACAGAAAATTACACCCAAATACAGCAGGATATACATTCTTCTCAAGTGCACATGGATCATTCTCCAAGAAAGACCACATGCTAGGTCACAGAAAAAGTCTCAATGAATTCAGAAAGGTTGAAATCATACAAAATAATTTTTCTGACCACAGTGGAGTGGAGTTGGAAATTCGCAAGGGCCAGAGATCGGTATTTGGAACCAAGATTTGGAAGTTAAACAACACGTTCTTAGAAAACCAGTGGGTCAAAGAGGAAATCTCAAAAGAAATTAATAACTACTTTGAAACTAATGAAAATGATAACACAACATATCCAAACATATGGGATGCAACAAAAGCAGTATTGAGAGGGAAACTTATAGCCATAAATTGATACACCAAAAAAGAAGAAAGAGCTAAAATTGGAGAACTAACTGCACACTTGAAGGAATTAGTTTAAAAAAAAAAAAAACTATATCCAAAGGAAGAAGAAAGAAAGAAATAACAAAGATCAGAGCAGAACTAAATGAAATAGAAAATAAGAAAGCACTTGGAAAAAATAAACAAAACCAAAAGCTGGTTCTTTGAGAAGATCAATAAAATTGACAAACCCTTAGCTAGATTAACAAAGAAAAAAGAGAAGAAGCAAATACAAAAAATAAGAAATGAGAAAGGAGATATCACCAATGATCCCACAGAAAAAAAGACTATCATAAGAGGATAATTTGAAAAACTACATTTCAACAAAAATGACAATTTAGAGGAAATGGACAAATTCCTAGAAACACATAAACAGTCTACATTGAAAAAAGAAGAAGTTGATGATCTCAACCTACCAACCACAAGTAAAGAGATAGAATCAGTCACTAAAAACCTCCCAACTAAGAAGAGCCCTGGGTCAGATGGCTTCACAAGTGTATTCTACCAAACATACCAGAAACATCTAACAGTAGTCTTGCTGAAATTCTTCCCAAAAATCAAAACAGAAGGAACATTGCCTAACTCATTCTATGATGCCAACATTACTCTAGTACCAAAGCCAAACAAAGACACTGCAAGAAAGGAAAATTAGACACCAATCTTTCTAATAAATCTAGGTGCAAAAATCCTCAACAAAACACATGCTAATCGTATTCAACAACACATTAAACATATTATACACCATGACAAACTGGGATTCATTTCTGGTATGCAAGGATGGTTCAATATAAGAAAATCAATGTAATACACTACATAAAAAGAATGAAGGGAAAAATTCACATAATCATATCTATAGATGCAGAAAAAGCATTTGGCAAAATACGACATCCTTTCTTGATAAAAACACTGCAAAAGATCAGAATAGAAGGAAATTTTCTGAACATGATAAAGAGTATAAATGAAAAACTCACAGCTAACATCATTTACAAAGGTGAAATCCTAAAAATCTTTCCCTCTAAGATCAGGAACAAGAGAAGGATGCACACTATCACCCCTCCTATTTAACATAGCCTTAGAAATACTTGCTCAAGAACTGAGGCAAGAACCAGACATAAAACACATCCAAATTGGAAAAGAAGAAGTCAAAATTTCACTATTTGCAGATGATATTATCATATACATAGAAAACCATGAGAAGTCTACAACAAAGCTTCTAGAACTTATAAATGAATTCAGTAAAGTCATAGGTACAAGATCAGTGTGCAAAAATCAGTAGCATTTTGGTACGCCAATAATGAGCAATCACAGGAGGAAATCAGGAAAAAAATACCATTCACAATAGTAAATAAAACAACCAAATACCTAGGAATAAATTTAACTAAGGATGGCAAAGAGTTATATGCAGAAAACTACACAAAACTGTTCAAAGAAGACCTAAATAAATGGAAGAATATTCTCTGTTCATGGATAGGAAGACTAAATATAATTAAGATGTCTATCCCACCAAAACTGATCCAAAGATTCAAAGCAATCCCAATAAAAATCAACATTGCATTCTTTAATGGACTACAGAAACTATGAAATTTATTTGGAAAGAGAAGAGGCCCTGAAGAGCCAAAGGCATGTTGAAAAAGAAAAATGAAATTGGAGGAATCACACTGACTTCAAAACATACTACAAAGCTACAGTAGTGAAAACTGGATGGTATTGGCACAAGGATAGACACATTGGCCAAAGGAACCGAACTGAGAGTTCTGATATAGATCCTCAAATATACAGCCATATGTAATTTGACAAGGTCATCAAACCCTCTCAACTGTGAGAGAATGGCCTCTTCAATAAATAGTGACTGGAGAACTGCATATCCATATGTAAAAGAATGAAAAAGGATTACCAACTCACACCTTGTACAAAAATCAATTCAAGATGGATCAAAGACCTAAATATAAGAGCCAAGATCATAAAGACCTTGGAAAGCAATGTAGGAAAGCATCTACAGGACCTTGTAATAGGATATGGTTTCATGAACTTCACACCAAAAACATGACCAGCAAAAGAACAAATAGATGGTGGCTGCTGAGTGTAAGGAGTGGGAGGAAGAGATGTGATGTGGGGGAATTTTCGGGGTTTGGAGTTCTCCTGGGTGGTGCTGCAGGGACAGTTACTGAATATTGTATGTCCTCCCATGGCCCACTGGGTGGACTGTGGGAGAGTGTGGGCTATGGTGTGGACCATTGACCATGAGGTGCAGCGTTGCTCAGAGATGTATTCACCAAGTGCAATGAATGTCTCATGATGATGGAGGAGGCTGTAGTTATGGGGGAGCAGTGGGGGGAGGGGGTTGAGGGTATAAGGGAACTTCATTTTTTTAAATATAACATTAAAAATAAAGACAAAAAAGGTACAAATAGATAAATGGGACTTCCTCAAAATTAAAGCATTCTGCACCTCAAAAGAGTTTGTTGGGAAAAGAGAGCCTACACAATGGGAGAAAATATTTGGTAACCATATAGCTGATAGGAGACTTATAGCTTGCATATATAACAAAATCCTACATCTTGAAAATAAAAAGACAATACATTTAAAAACTGGGGAAAATATTTGAACAGACATTTCTCCAAAGAAGATATACAAATGGTGAAAAGACACGAAAAAATGCTCAAAATCACTAGCTATTAGGGAAATGCAAATCAAAAATACAATGAGATACCATCTTACTCCCATAAGACTGGCAGCTTTCAAAAAATCGGAAGACTACAATTGTTGGAGAGGATGTGGAGAAATGGGAACACTCATCCACTGCTGGTGGGAATGCAGAAGGATCCAGCCATTCAGAAGGACATTTTGGTGGTTTCCCAGAAAACTAGCGATAGATTTTCCATATTACCCAGAATTCCAGTGCTGGGTATATACCCAGAAGATCTGAAAACAAGGACACATCCGATATATCCACACCAATGTACATAGCAGCGCTATTCATTATTGCCAAAAATTGGAATCAACCCAAAAGCCCATCAACAGATGAACGGACAAATAAAAATGTGGTATATACATATAATGGAAAACTACTCAGCTATTAGAACAAATACAGTACAAACAGATGTGATAACCTGAACAATCTTGAGAACTTTATGTTGAATGAAGCAATCCAGGAATTGGAGGACAAATACTACATGACCTCTCTGATATGATATAAGTAAACCGTGCAGTCTCAGAGAGCTAGAGACAGGATGATAAACTTAAAGGAATTTGGGGTAGAGGAAGGTTTCGAGCTGACACCTACTTGGGTGAAAATACATGATAAGCTGGAAGTAAGTATTTTTACAGGGAAGGGATAAAATGGGGCATAGGAATAACTTTGGGTGGGGCTAAATGGGACTGAGGAGGGCTAGGGAAGGAAGGAAGGGTCAGATTGCCCAAGAAATTGTGGGGAGGGTGGGGGAACATTTGAACATAGGATATTGTCGGGTATGTGGTTGAAATTATAATGCAGAGAAAACTGTTTAGAAAATATCATCTGGAAGGTTACCCATTTAAGATGCTTAAGAGGGGGCATCTGACACAAGGCAAGCTTTCTAGGGAGTGTGTGAGTGCTCATTTTGTCATAGAGGGTTATATTGTTGGGTGGAAACCCATACAGTGAAAGAGAAGGTATACGCACATCCTGGGGAGGACTGATGTACTCAGAGGAAAATGTATCTCTCGAGAGAATTGGTGGCACCCAATGGGTTAAGGAAGTCAAGTATGTCAAGCCCTCAACATTTTTGCAAGTATCTCTGAATATGGTCCTTCAAGGAATGAAGGGCCCTTCAAGGAATGAAGGGAATGTCATGGTGGGCCTTGGGGGAAGGGGAAAGAGGTGTTGAATACATGGAATCAGTGTAACTGTGGGACAATGAAAGTGTTCCAAAAGATCATGCAATGATGGATACAGGACATATTAAATTACACCAAAAATGTATAAAAATCTATACGCTAAAATGTAAAAAATAATGTAAAATCTGTATGATAACTAAAAGTTTAGAAAATTGTAGTCTAAAATACAAACCACAATATAAACACAAATGGAACCATATTTGAAAGCTATTGTTTCAATATCTGTACATTAGATGCAGCAAATATAATATGAACATGTAAAAAGATCATTGTTGGGGAAGGGAGAAAGGGTTTGATGTTGGATATATCTGAGTACCATATATTGTATTTGTGAATTACTGTGATCTAAAACTTATGAGAAGACAAACTTAATGATTGTGGGGGGGGGGAAAGGAGGTAGATACTGTGGAGGAAATGAAAGAAATTGCCTTACCACCGTACATACAGGACAACACCTAAAGCAGTGATGAAAGGCAAAATGTCAAAAACAAAGCTTTTTCATTTTTTCATTTTTCTGATACCACAATCTATTGTTCCTTTATTTAATTTTTCTAAATGAGTATGTATTCTATGGCTAACCTTTAAATCCATCCCTATATTCCATTTTACTATTAATGGATCCTAGCAATATATTGGGCTTTCTTTTTGAAGAAGTTTTAGACTACAGAGAGTTTGAACTAATGTGAGGAGGAGCACGTGTGTGTGGTATTATTGGGGGGGGGGACCACGGGTGGGAGGGAGTTCTCCAGGGCATGTATACAGGGTACATAGAAAGATTTGGATATTTTCACAGTGGTTTCAGTTGAAAATGACAGCTGACAGAGTGCTGAGTTCCTGACCAGGGAAGTTCTATTACATTCCCCAATGGAAGAGCAACAATGCCCCAAGTGCAATGGCAAATACCAACAAAGATGGATGGTCCAACGATGAACGCTTGATACTGATAGTTCCAATTATGAGCCTGTGTGCCTGAAATAAGAACTAGACCTAGATCTGCAGGGTGCCTAAGAGTTACCTCCTGATAGCCTCCATGTTTCTCAAATGTGGCCACTCTCCCAACGTGGGACATCACTCCTGGGGAAGAGCATCCCTGGTGCCAAGGGATTACTACCAAGCACCAGCTGGTAATGTAACTAGAAAAAGACCTTGAATGAAGAGGTCAACTCAGACTGGCAGAATATCTCAGCCTACATGTAATATCAGGTGTTAAAAACTGCATTTTGACTTTGGATAAAAGGGGGGAATGGAAAGAACAAGTGAGTTTATATGGCTATGAGTCTCCAAAAAAGAGTAGGGTGGGTACCAGAGAGAGCTGAGGTAGATAGAAACCCAGGTGCTGGTTCTTCTGAGGGCTGCAGAGACCCACGGGTTCTACGGTCATGGCAGATGACTCTGGAGTTCAGGACCATGTCAGTTGGCTCTACTTTGGAGTTTCTGTTCCTGAGTGTGATGGAGTTGGACTCAGATATGACCTTTCTACACATGTCTCTTCTGTTACTTTTAGCGGACCTGTGGTTGGTGTTTGGGTTGGTGTATTCTCAGGAGACCTGAATCTCTGAACTGTCCTGGGCCTCAGCAGTCTTATGGCCCCTACCTACCCTCTGGGTTCTTGGACTTACCCTGGCCAGCTGACAGGGAGGTGAAGAGGGTCACCCACCACACCAGGGAGCCAAGAGTGCCTACAACTGCAAGCAGGAGAATTGCAACCATCATCCATGGGGAATTTAAGCTCTCTCTTGACATAGAGGGTGACTGGACATACCATCCTAGGGTCTGCAGGATTTAGGAATAGAGTATGGATTAGAGTGTACTTACTGGTGTTCTCCTGGGGAACTATTGTGATTAGTAAGGGAAGAAATTGTAGTAGTGATATAGAGAGGGTGGCCACAGTGGCTGCTGATGGTAGGGAGATGGAAGAAGAGATATGGTGTGAGGGCATTTTCAGGATTTGGAGTTGTCCTAGGTGGTGCTGCAGAGATGGATGCTGGATGTTGTGTGTCCTGTTGTGGCCCACTGGGTGGACTGGGGGATAGTGTGGACTACAATGTGGACCACTGTCCGTGTGGTGCAGCAGTGCTCCAGAATGTATTCACCAGGTGCAGTGGACGTGCCGCAATGACGGAAGAGGCTGCTGATGTGGGAGGGGTGGGGTGGGTGGTGTGTGGAGTATATGGGGACTTCATATTTTATGAATGTAACATTTAAAAGAAAATAAAGAACAAAAGAAAACTCAAAAATACATTGGAATCATATAATAGCAGATTTGAGGAGGCAGAAGAAAGGATTGAAGAGCTTGAAGAAATGGTTTCTGAAATTGAACATACAAAAGAAGAGATGAAGAAAAGAATGGAAAAAAATTGAACAAGGTTTCAGGGAACTAAGTGAGCGTAAAAGGCATGCAAACATACGTGTCATGGTTGTCCCAGAAGGAGAAGAGGAGGGAAAAGGGGCAGAAGGAATATTTAAAGAAATAATGGTAGAAAATTTCCCAACCCTATTGAAGGACATAGGTATCCCTGTCCAAGAAGAACAAGGTACTCCCATCCAAAAAATCCAGATAGACCAACTCCAAGACATATATTCATCAGAATGTCAAGGCCAAAGACAAGGCAAGAATTCTGAGAGCAACAAGAGAAAAACAATGCATAACATATAAGGGATATCTAATATAAGATTAAGTGTGGATTTCTCACCAGAAACCACGGAGGAAAGAAGATCGTGTTCTGATATATTTAAGATACTACAAGAGAAAAACTTCCATCCAAGAATCTTATATCCAGCAAGACTGTCTTCCAAAAATGAGAGTCAAATTAGAATATTCACAGATAAACAGAAACTGAGAGAATTTCTAAGCAAGAGACCCGATTTTCAGGAAATACTAAAGGTGTGCTAGAGCCTGGAAAGAAAAAACAGGAGAGAAGGGCCTGGAAGAGAATCTAGGATTGAACATTATATCAATAAAAGTAACTGAAAGTGTCAAAAGTGGTGAAAATAAAATATGACAGATAAAACTCAGAGTCAGGAATAAACTTAACCAATGAGGTAAAGCACTTGCATTCAGAAAACTGCAACTCAATGTTAAACAAATCAAAAAAGTTCTAAATAACTGGAAGAATACTCCATGTTCATGGATTGGAAGACTAAATATCATTAAGATATCAATTCTACTCAAATTGATATACAGATTTAATGTAATCCCAATAAAAATTCCATCAGCATCAAAGAAAAAATTGAAAACACAATCATTAAATTTATTTGGAACATAAGGAGTCCTGAATAGCCAGAAACATCATAAAATGGAAAAGTGAACCCTCATCACCAGACTTTAAATCATAATACCGACCCATAGTGTTAAAAACAACACGGTACTGACCAAAAGGCGAGACAATATACTCATGGAATGAAATTTATAATTCAAAAACAAACCCTCACAGGTATGGTCAAGTTATTTTTTAAGGAAAATAATTTTTATAATTAGCAATAATTGCTATTATTTTTTATTTCATTCATTTTTTTAATATTACATTAAAAAAATATGAGGTCCCATTCAACCCCACGGGCCCCACCCCCCACTCTCCCCACAGCAACACTCTCTCCCGTCATCATACACATCCATTGCACCTGGTAAGTACATCTCTGGGCATCGCAGCACCCCATAGTCAATGGTTCACATCATAGTCCACACTCTCCCACGTTCCATCCAGTGGGCCCTGGGGGGATCTACAATGTCCCGTAGTTGTCCGTGAAGCACCACCCAGGGCAACTCCAAGTCCCGAAAATGCCTCCCCATCTCACCTCTTCCTCCCATTCCCTGCACCCAGCAGCCACCATGGCCACCCTTCCCACACCAATGCCACATTTTCTCTGTGGACATTGGATTGGTTGTGTCCATTGCACATCTATGTCAAGTGGGGGCTTAGATTCCACATGGATACTGGATGCAATCCTCCTGCTTTCAGTTGTAGGCACTCTCGGCTCCATGGTGTGGTGGTTGACCTTCTTCAACTCCATGTTAGCTGAGTGGGGTAAGTCCAATAAATCAGAGTGTAGGAGCTGAAGCCTGTTGAGGCTCAGGGCCTGGCTATCATATTGTCAGTCCA
Organism: Dasypus novemcinctus; assembly: GCF_030445035.2. Classification (NCBI taxonomy): domain Eukaryota; kingdom Metazoa; phylum Chordata; class Mammalia; order Cingulata; family Dasypodidae; genus Dasypus; species Dasypus novemcinctus. The sequence goes on along the minus strand of NC_080691.1, from coordinate 53,969,220 downwards.
GAGATTCAAATCCCCTAAATATATCTTAAACCCCAACACCAGCTACAATTCCAGTAAAGAAGCATGAAAGTCTTGTGAAAAGAGATCCCATCTGAGTCCAGTTCCGTCACACAGAAACACCAGCTCCAAAGAAGGGCCATCTGACATGGCAGTGAACCCCATCTGCCATGACCATAGAACCCATGGGTCTCTTTATCCCTCGAAAGAACCAATACCTGGGGTTGTATCTACTTTATCTGTCTCTTAGACTCTGCTCAGTTGTGCATAAGGGCAATCCTCCTGACAACCTCCAGACTCTTTTTTAGAGACTTGTAGCCATAAAAACTCATTTCTCCTTTCCATTTCCCCCTTACATAAGGCCAAACTGCATTTTAAAGTCATGTTATTATATGTCGACAGGGATATTCTGCTGATCCGCATTGAACCTTTAATTCAAGGTCATTTTCTAGTTGCATCTTCAGCTGGTATTTGGTAGTGATCCCTCGGTGCCAGGGAGGCTCATCCCCGGGTGTCATGTCCCATGGTAGGGGGAATGCACTGCATCTACATGGTGAGTTTGGCTTTGAGACTGGCCACATTTGAGTAACATGAAGGCTGTCAGGAGGAAACTCCCTGGCACAATGCTGCTCTAGGCCTTGTTCTTATTGCAGGTGTATAGGCTCACAAGCATAGTCATTAGTATCAGGAGCCCACTGTTGGACCCTCATTCCTTCCTGGTTCTTACCGTTGCACTGGGGGGACTGCTGCTGCTCCCCTAGGGACCATGACAGAGCACCACCGGCCAGGAACCCAGTACCTCCCCAGCTGTTGTTTTTAATTGTTTCCACTATGAGTATATCTAAACATTACCATGCACCCTGGACATATGCCCTGTATAACTCCCTGTCAACCATATGTAGCCTGTCAATAACATCCCATACCCGTATTCCTCCGCTCCCATTGTTGAACCACTCAGTGATCCAAAACTTCCTGTAAAGTGAATTCCAATATAATGTCAGGTTCCCTTACTAGTAAAATGGAATATAGCAATGAGTTTAAATGTTAGATCTAGAGTACATATTGATTTGGAAAAATTTCTACATCCTATCTTTTTCTTTTCTTTTTTCCTAATTATTAAGCTTCTCTTCACAAGAGTCTTAGATCACAGTAATTCATATATACAATATACAGTACTCCCACAAATCCACCATAAAACCTTTTCCCTTCCACAGTGATAATCTTTTAGCTTATTCATATCATATTCACTGAGACTGATGTACAGACTCCGAAACAATAGCTTTCAAACAAGGTGACATCTGTGCTTACAGTGTGGTCCATATTTTAGGATATACAGTTTTCTAAATTTTTAAATTATCCTGTGTTTTACATTATGGTTTACATTATTAGTCTGTGGTCCCTTATATGTTTTTGGTGTAATATTACATGTTTTATATTCATCCTCGTGTACTCAGGTGAAACTCCTCTCTTGCCCCCACATTTACCTTGGTTCCATCCATTCATCATTCATTTTCCCCTCACCTTGGGGCCCACAGTGACAGCCAGTCTCCATTTCCCGAGGAGCCACGTCCAGAGATACTTGCAACAGTGTTCAGGGCCTGACTTGCTCAACTGCCCTAATGCCCTGGGAGCCACCCTTTCTCTCAAGAGATACACGTCTATTTGATGGCATTAGTCCTCCCCAGGATGTGGGTCTACCCCAACTCTCACTTCTTGTGTCTCTACCCAATGGTACAACCCACCCTGGCAAATGAGCCTTCAGACATTCCCCAGGAGTCTGTCCCGCATCAGATCATCCCCTCCGAGCATCCTAAACAGGTAACCCTCCTAATTATATTTTGATAAGATTTTCTCAGCATTTTACTCTCAACCAACACCTGATACTCTCTTATGTTCATATGATGCCCCTCCCTCCCCCCAATTTTGTGGGCAATATTACCCATCCGCCCATCCCCAGCCCCCCTCAAACCCACAAAGCCCCACCCAAAGGCAACCCCTTGCCCCCATTTTATCTCTTCTTTGTGCTCATACTTACCCCCAGCTCATCTTAGATTCCGCCCCTACAGATGTCAGTTCACATCCTTCCTCCTCCCCCCGATTTCCTGTAAGCCGATTTTCCAGTCTCTAGCTCTCTGAGGCAGATTGCTTATTTCATATCATTGAGGTCATGTAGTATTTGTCCTTCAATGCCTGGGTTGCTTCACTCAACATAAGGTTCTCAAGATTCATCCATGTTATCATGTGTGTTTGTAGTGTATTTGTTCTTACAGCCAAGTAGTATTCCATTGTGGTATATACCACATTTTAATAATCCACTCGTCTGTTGATGGGCATTTGGGTTGATTCCAACTTTTGGCGATAGTGAACAATGCTGCTATGAACATTTGTGTACATATATCGGTTTGTGTCCTTGTTTTCAGTTTTGATGGGTATATACCCAGCAGTGGTATTGCTGGGTCATATGGCAAATCTATGGTTAGTTTTTTGAGAAACCACCAAACTGTCCTCCAGAATGGTTGGATCCTTCTGTATTCCCACCAGCAGTGGATGAGTGTTCCCCTTTCTTCACATCCTCTCCAGCATTTGTATTCTTCTCTTTTCTTCATAGCTGCCAATCTTATGGGAGTAAGATGCTATCTCATTGTAGTTTTGATTTGCATTTCCCTGATAGCTAGAGATTTGGAGCATTTTTTCATGTGCTTTTTAGCCATTTGTATTTCTTCTTTGGAGAAGTGTCTGTTTAAAGCTTTTTCCCATTTTTTAAATGGGTTGTTTTTCTTTTTCTTTTCAAGATATATGAGTTCTTTATACATGCAAGTTATGTCTTTTATCAGATATATGGTTGCCAAATATTTTCTCCCATTATGTGGGTTCCCATTTTACTTTCTTGACAAACTCCTTTGAGATGCAGAAGGCTTTAATTTTGAGGAAGTCCCTTTTATCTATTAGTTCTTTTGCTGTTTGTGCTTTTGGTGTGATATTCATGAAGCCATTTCCTATTACAAGATCCTGTAGATGTTTCCCTACACTGCTTTCCAAGATCTTTATGGTCTTGGCTCTTATATTTAGGTCCTTGATCCATCTTGAGTTGATCTTTGTATAAGGTGTGAGATGGTAATCCTCTTTCATTCTTCTACATATGGATATCCAGTTCTCCAGGCACCATTTGTTGAATAGGACATTCTCTCCCAGTTGAGAGGGTTTGGTGGCTTTATTGAATATTATATGGCTATATACATGAGGTTCTATATCAGAACTTTCAATTTGATTCCATTGGTCTCTGTGTCTCTCCTTATGCCAATACCATGCTGTTTTCACTACTGTAGCTTTGTAGTATGTTTTGAAGTCAGGCAGTGTGATTCCTCCAATTTCGTTTTTCTTTTTCAATATGTCTTTGGCTATTCGGGGCCTCTTTCCCTTCCAATTAAATTTCATAGTTAGTTTTTCTAGTTCCTTAAAGAAGGCTGTGTTGATTTTTATTGGGATTGAATTGAATGTGTAGATCGGTTTTGTTAGGATAGACATCTTAATAATATTCAGTATTCCTATCCATGAATAAGGAATATTCTTCCATTTATTTAGGTCTTCTTTGATTTCCTTGAACAGTCTTGTATAGTTCTCAGTGTATAAGTTTTTAACTCTTTAGTTAAATTTATTCTAAGTATTTGATTTTTTTATTTACTATTGTGAATGGTATTTGTTTCTTGATTTCCTCCTGATCTTGCTCATTATTGGTGTACAGAAATGCTACTGATTTTTGCACATTGATCTTATAACCTGCGACTTTACTAAACTCATTTATGAGTTCTAGAAGCTTTGTTGTAGATCTCTCATGGTTTTCTATGTATAGGATCATGTCATCTGCAAATAATGAAATTTTGACTTCTTCCTTTCCAATTTGAATGCCTTTTATATCTGGTTCTTGCCTCAGTGCTCGAGCAAGTACTTCTAAGACAATGTTAAATAGGAGCAGAGACAATGGGCATCCTTGTCTTGTTCCTTAGTTTAGAGGGAAGGATTTTAGGATTTCTCCATTGTAAACAATGTTGGCTGTAGGTTTTTCATCTATACTCATTATCACGTTCAAAAAATTTCCTTATATTCCAATCTTTTGGAGTGTTTTTATCAAGAAAGCGTGCTGTATTTTGTCAAATGCTTTTTCTGCATCTATAGATAGAATCATGTGATTTTTTTTCCTTCAATCTGTTTATATGGTGTATCATGTTGATTGATTTTCTTATGTTGAACCATCCTTGCATACCTGGAATAAATCCCACTTGGTCGTGGTGTATAATTCATTTAATGTGTTGTTGAATACGATTAGCAAGAAATTTGTTAAGTATTTTTGTGTCTAGGTTCATTAGAGAAATTGGTCTGTAATTTTCCTTTCTTGTGGTGTCTTTGTTTGGCTTTGGTACTAGAGTAATTTTGGCATCATAGAAGGAGTTCGGCAATGTTCCTTCTGTTTTGATTTTTTGGAAGAGTTTCAGCAGAATTGGTGTTAGTTCTTTCCGGAATGTTTTGTAGAATTCACCTGTGAAGCCGTCTGGCCCTGGGCTCTTCTTAGTTGGGAGATTTTTAATGACTGATTCTATCTCTTTGCTTGTGATTGGTTTGTTAAGATCATCAATTTCTTCTTTCATCAATATGGGCTGCTTATGTGTTTCTAGGAATTTGTCCATTTCCTCTAAATTGTCATTTTTGTTGGAATATAGTTTTTCAAAGTATCCTCTTATGATAGTCTTATTTCTGTGGGGTCAGTGGTGATATCACCTTTCTCATTTCTTATTTTGTGTATTTGCATCTTCTCTCTTTTTTTCTTTGTTAGTCTCACTGAAGGTTTGTCAATTTTGTTGATCTTCTGAAAAAAACAGCTCTTGGTCTTGTTTATCTTTTCAAGGGCTTTCTTATTTTCTAGTTCATTTAATTCTGCTCTTATCTTCGTAATTTCCTTCCTTCTTCCTGTTGGATTACTTTCTTGTTGTTTTTCTAATTCCTCCAAATATGCAGTTAGTTCTTCAATTTTTGCTCTTTCTACTTTTTTGATGTATGAATTTATGGCTATAAATTTCCCTCTCAGTACTGCTTTTGCTGCATCCCATAAATCTTGGTATGTTGTGTTATCATTATCATTTGTTTCAAGGTAGTCATTGATTTCTTTTGAGATTTCCTCTTTGACCCACTGTTTTTCTAAGAGTGTGCTGTTTAATTTCCAAATCATGGTGTGAAATCTGGGCCTCTGTCCCTTGCAAATTTCCAGCTTCACTCCACTGTGGTCAGAGATATTGTTTTGTAGGATTTCAATCTTTCTGAATTAATTAAGCCTTTCTTTGTGGCCTAGCATATGGTCTATCTTGGAGAATGTTCCATGTGCGCTTGAGAAAAATGTATATCCTGCTGTGTTTGGGTGTAATAATCTATATATGTCTATTAGATCCAGCTCCTCTAATATACTGTTCAAATGTTTTGTTTCTTTAGTGGTTCTCTTTTGATATGTTCTGTCCAGAGTTGATAGTGGTGTATTAAAATACCCCACTATAATTGTAGATGCATCTATTTTTTCACTAAGTTTTTCCAGCATTTGCCTCACGTATTTAGAGGCACCCTTGTTAGAAGCATAAATATTTATGATTGTTTGACCTTCTTGACAGATTGTCCCTTTCACTAAAATGTAGGATCCTTCTTTGTCTCTTCACAATTGTTTTGCATTTAAAGTCTATTTTGTCTGATATTAATATAGCTACTCCTGCCTTTTTTTTGGTTATTGTTTGCTTGTATGATTGTTTTCCAGCCATTCACTTTCAACCTCCATGAGTCTCTGGGTCTAAGATGTGTCTCTGGTAGACAGCATATAGATGGGTCATATTTCCTTATCCAGTGTCCCAGTTTGAATCTTTTGATTGGTAAGTTTAATCCACTGACATTCAGCATTATTACTTTCAAGGAATTATTTGTGTTAGCCATATTTGGATTTGTGTTTGTCATATTTTGTTTGTATTTTTTTTCCTTCTATTTTTGTCTTTTTTGTTGCTCTTACACTCTCCTCCCACTCTGCCTGGCCTGTTTTTTCCTTTCTTCCTGCAGAGCTCCCTTTAGAATTTCTTGAAGGGGAGGTTTCTTGTTGGTATACTCTTTCAGTTTCTGTTTATCTGTGAATATTTTGAATTCTCCATCATTTTTGAATGCTAGTTTAGCTGGATAGGGTATTCTTGGTTGGAATTTTTTTTCCTTTAGTACCATGACTATATCATACCACTGCCTTCTTGCCTCCATGGTTTCAGATGAAAAATCAGCACTTAATCTTATGGAGCTTCCCTTGTATGTGATGGTTGTCTTTTCTCTTGTTGCTTTTAGAGTTTTCTTTGTCTTGAGCAATGGATAATTTGACAAGTGTATGTCTTGGGGTGGGCCTGTTGGGGTTTATGACCAATGGAGTGCACGGTGCTTCTTGGATATGTACATCTGTCTCTTTCAGTAGATTTGGGAAGTTTTCAGCCATTATTTCCTGCAACACTTCTTCTGACCCCTTTCCCTTCTCTTCTCCTTCTGGGATGCCTATAATACGTATGTTTGAGCATTTTGCATTATCATTCAGGTCCCTAAGTCCTAGCTGGATTTTTTCTATCTTTTTATCGACCCCTTCTACTATCTGTTTGATTTCCAATGTACTGTCTTCCATCACTAATTCTCTGCTCTGCCTCTTCTATTCTGCTGATATCGGCTGCAAGTGTATTTTTGATTTCTTGAACTGTGGTGTTCATTTCCATCATATCTGTTATCTTTTTGCATATGTCTGCAATTTCCCCTCGAAGTGTTGTCTTCATGTTGTTAACCTCTTCCTTTACTTCATCAAATTTGTCGGTGATAAATGTTCTGAGATCTTTCATTGCTTGTGCAATGTTCTGCTCCCCTTCCTGATTTTTAGTTTGTTGATTGGATTCAGCCATGTTTTCCTAATTACTGGTTTGGTTTGTAGATTTTTGTTGCTGTCTCATCATCATTTTTTCTTGATGGGTTTAATCAGTTCCTTAGCTTCTTTGTCTAGTCTTGGAGATTAATTAGCTGTTGTTTTTGTGTAAGTGTTATATCTTCTCTTTGTCACTTTGTTCTTCTTATTCTAATTTCTCATTGCTGGTTAAGTTCACTTTAAAGGAAAGTATTAGTGCCAGGGAAAGGCAGTTGTGTAAGCAAGGAAAAAGTGTAAAGTAGTATTGGTGATATATGTTAACAAAGCAACAATATGAGATCTGGGAGGATGGAGGTTAGATTCTTGTAAATTGTGTAGAGTTATATCAGTAGGTAGAGTACCTATAATGAGGTAGATGACTGAATATGGGAGGAATATGGTATGAACTAAAAAGCTATTGTTTTCATGAGAGAGAGAAAGAGAAGATAATAGTTTCAAGAGTAGATAACCGGCAGAAAACAAAACAAAGATATTAGAAATTAAGAGTTAGACACTTTGTGGATCAAAGAAAGGGAGGTGGAATATAGGAGAGTTAGTAGATGATGGTGGATATCAAGATGTAGGGGAAAGGGGATAGTGTAGATAACCAAAATCTATTCACACAGAAATGAGGCAGTGGAGGATGAGGAAACCCAGCAAATGTGAGGTGTTTCCTGCAGCACCTATTGTATAGTTAATATAAAATAGAATAAGAAGAAGATGGGGGACAAGAGAGAGAGAGGAAAAAAAAAGACTTTGGGGGATACGCTGGGAGGAAAGACTAGGGGATAATGCACTGTTAGCAATCAGAACATTAAAAAAATAAAATAAAAAATAAAAATATAATAAAAATAAAAACAAAACAAAACAAAAAAGAAAAAACGCAAATGTTGAGGGCTAGGACATTCAAGGACCTCAGATGGACCTCAGGGCGTGATGGATTCAGGGATGGAAAGTCTGAGATATTGAGGACTCAAGAGGTGTGAGTCTCTGGGGTGTGGGCCACCAGGGTTTAGGGGACTCAGACCAGGCAACCTCAAGTCCAGTTAACAGGAAACCTGAGAGCACCACAGTGCATCACAGCCTTCAGGGATCCCCACAGCTGGTTGCCAGCCCTATGGGTGAGGTCACATCCACAAGCTCTATCCTCTGTTCTGTACCCCACAATTCACTCATTCACTGGAGTCTGTTCTGTGGATATATCACCAATTGACTTCAGGACCCCTCCCACCCTGTGACTCCCTGGAATGGCCACCTGGGGGCACCTCTAGGCTGCAGCCAATTTAATGACTCAGATAAATAGCCAGGTCCAGGGGAGGGGCTCCAGCCTGAAATGCTAATAACAGAGTCCAAACCCGAAATTCCCACACTTCGCAAAATATTCCCCTAATCAGCTTCCAAACGTCTCCCACCCTACCAGACCCTGGTGGTGTCTCTTTATTGCTATCACTTTAAGTCCACTGTAGATGGCAGCCGGGTTTGGAGGGGGGCGTGGCTCTAGGCGGAAGCGCTATTGTTTGTGTCCACAATCAAAAATTCCCCCGGCTTTGCCATAAAACTCCCATTTGTCTCCCCAAATCAGTCTGCAAGCGCCTCCTGTCCTATTAACCCCGCCCCCCAAAAGAAAAAAAAAACTGCCACGGCAGCACCCGGTGCCATGGCAGCGCCCAACACCACGGCTCCACCCACCCAAGGAGGGAACTTTCCGCGCGCAGCCGGGACCTCCATGTATATTTTATAGACATATTTTCTCTGTTACCTTTCCACCAAATCGATGTCCAGATACCTCCTGACCCACAAAAATCCCAAAACAGCCTGGTCCCAAAGAGGCTCCAACACCGCCCAGCCGCTTCCCTGCAGGAGATACTATCAGGCAAGTTCACTCAGCCACCATCTTGCCCCCCAAACTCCATGCTATTATTTTTAACATATGTTACCATACCTTCTTCCTGCAAATATACCCATGTATGTCATGTATAACATTTACATATGCATAAATATTAAACTAACAAATGTACTTGTATATTAAGAAATAAATATTTGTCATATTATTTTAATGTTAAAGATATGTGAATCTATTCTTTCTCAATAATTATTGCTTTACCTCATTTTAATTCCATTTAAGCACAGTCCAGTGAATTAAAGTAATGTTGTAAATGTAGGTTCTTTCCAATATTTGACCATTTAAAAATATAGTTCTATGATTATCAGCTTTTTTATCCCCAACAGATCTTTTTATTCAAATTATTTTTGACTAGCCTGTCAAACTCACAAAACTTGGGCAGAACAATCCATTCAACAATTGGTGCTGAAAGAATTGGACATCCATAGCTGAAAGAAGGAAAGAAGTCCCCTATCTCACACCTCATCCAAAAATTAACTCAAAATGTATTAAAAAAAAAAACTAAAAATAAAAGCAAGAAAAATAAAACTTCCAGAAGAAATTATTGGAAAATATATTCAAGACCTGGTTGTAGGTGGTGGATTCTTAAAAGAGATAAGAGTAGGTCTGAGTGAACTACTGATGTTTAATGTATGTAGAAGTTTTAATTAGCTTTACTGTAAAATTGTGGAAATGTATAGAGTGGATGGTAACACACAGTGAGTAATAGCTAGTTTATAAATGGGGATGTGACTGAAAATGGTAGTCTAGTTATGTAAATGCCAATTGACAGAGCACTTGAGAATAATCAAGGAACTGGACAGCACAGTAAATCAAAAGGTGGGTGAAAATTGTGGTTGATTGTACAGATGCAAGAGTGTCCTTTGTTAGCTAGAACAAATGTATATCACTGCTTCAAGGTGTTGGGAATGTGGAGAAGCATGGGAAAAATACAGCTGGAGTGACCTATGAACTGTGGTTAGTAATAATAATATAATATTCTTGCATCGATGCAAAGATGTATTGGGTTGATATTGAGGCAGTATGGAAAATGTAAGCCAAATGTACACTATGGAAATGGCAATAATCAGATGATATTATTTTATCTGTAGCAAATGACACACCACATTGTGATATGTTAATGGAGGGGTGTTGTTCAGGAATTCTGCACATGTGCATGATTGTTTTATAAGGTTACAACTTCTGTCATAAAAATATATATTTAAAAAATAACAATAGGGTGGATTGGGGAAAAACACACCAAATATAACATAAGAACAATGATTAGTAGTTAATATTTTGACAATGTTCTTTCATAGTTAGTAACAAACATCTCATGATAATGTAAGGTGTTAGTGGAGGTTGATGGATGGGACCCCTGTATGATTTTATGTATGTTTGCTTTGTAGGTTCACAACTTTTCATTATACACTTAATTGTTTATATATAAATGATATAAAAATAATCGAATTGATTAGGGGAAAAATACTTTGTTTAGTAGTAATATTTTGACAATGATCTTTAATCAGTAGATAAAATGTTTAAAAACAATGCAAGTTATTGGTGGTAGGGTGAGATGTTGTATATATTTGTTTGATGTTATATACTTTTGTTTTATAAGTTCACAACTATTATACATTTATTGTTTATGAATGTTTATGTATGAGTTTTATATTTCAATAAATTAAAATAACACGTGTTCACCAAATGCAATGAGTGTCCCATGATGATGAAAGAGGTTGTTGATACATGAGGATGGGATGAGGGGGTTGGGGGGTATATGGGGACCTCATATTTTTTTAACATAACATTAAAAAATTAAATAAAGACAAAAAAGTTAAAAAAATAGAATGCTGTGTGGGAATTCTGTATTTTATTTATGATTGTTATGTAAACCTACAATTTCTCTAATAAAGAAAGTTAAAGTATATAAAAAAACAAAGTTTTCATTTTTTCATTTTTTGATACCCTAATTTATTTTTCCTTTTTTAAATTTTCTAAATGATTATGTATTCTATATCTAACCATTAAACCCATCACTATATTCCATTTTACTATTAATGGAACCTGACAGTATATTCGACTTCATTTTTGAAGAAGGTTTGGTCTACAGAGAGGTTCAAGTATGGTAGGGGAGGATCACTGGTGTGGGGTGTTATTGATAGGGGGCACACTGTTGGAAAGGATTCTCCAGGGCATGTGTACAGGGTACATAAAAGTGTTTGGATATTTTCATAGTGGTTTCAGTTAAAAACTACAACTGAGGGAATGCTGAGTTCCTAGCCAGGAGAGTTTTATCACATTCCCCAATGGAAGAGCAACAATCCCCCAAGTGCATGGCAAAGACAAATAAAGACAGATGGTCCAACAATGAGCCCTTGATTCTGATGGCTACAATTATTTGCCTGTGTGCCAGAGGTGTGGACTGGGTCTGGAGCTAAAGGGTGCCTGGGAGTTGCCTCCTGAAAGCCTCCATGTTACTCAAATGTGGCCACTCTCTAAGCCAAACTCACCATGTAAATACATTACCTTCCACCCAGTGTGGGACACGACACCCGGGGATTTGCCTCCTTGGCACCAAGGGATTACTACCATGCACCAGCTGAGGATGTAACTAGAAAAAGACCTTGACTAAAGGGGTCAACTCAGAACAGCAGAATATCTCAGCCTACATGTAATATCATGTGCTAAAAGCTGCTTTTTTTACTTTGGATCAAAGGGGGAAGTGGAAAGGACATTATATGGCTATGAGTCTCCAAAGAAGAGTCGGGAAGTCATCAGAGGGGTAACACTTATGCACCTCTCAGCAGGGTACCAGAGACAGCCAAAATAGATAGAAACCCAGGTACTGGTTCTCCTGAGGGCTACAGAGACCCACAGGTTTCATGGTCATGGCAGATGACTCTGGTGTTCAGTGCCGTGTTAGTTGCCCCTACTTTGGAGTTTGTGTTCCTGCATGTGATGGAGTTGGACTCAGATATTACCTTTCTACACATACCTCTCCTGTTACTTTTACCAGACCAGTGGTTGGTGCTGGGGTTGGTGTATACTCAGGAGACCTGAATCTCTGGACTGTCCATGTGACAGCCAGACCCTGAGCCTCAACAGACTTGCAGCTCCTACCCTATGGTTTATTGGACTTACCCTGGCCAGCTAACAGGGAAGTAAAGAATATCAACCACCACACCAGGAAGTCAAGTGTGCCAACAGCTGCAAGCAGAAAAATTGCATCCATCATCCATTTGGAATCTAAGCCCCCTCTTGATATAGAGGTGGAGTGGACATAAGCATCCCAGGGTCCACAGGTTGTAGGAATAGAGTATGGATTAGAGTGGACTTACTGATATTCTACTGTGGAACTATTGTGATTAGTAATGGAAGAAATTGTAACACTGATGTGGAGAAAGTCACCACCATAGCTGCTGAGGGTAGGGAGAGGGAAGAAGAGATATGATATGGGGGCATTTTCACATCTTGGAGTTGCCCTGGGTGGTATTTCAGGGACAGATGCTGGACATTGTATGTCCTGCCATGGCCCACTGGGTGGACTGGTGGAGAGTGTAAACTACAGTGTAAACCATTGTCCATGTGGTGCAACAGTGTTCCAAAATGTATTCACTAAGTGCCGTGGATGTCCCATGATGATAAAGGAGGTTGTTGATATGGGAGAAGTGGTTGAGGGGGGTGGGGGGTATATGGGGACCTCATATTTTTTAATGTAACATTTAAATAATAAAGAGAGTGAAAAAAGTTACATCCAGATGGAATGTGGTTGATATGTTAATTCAAGCTTATCTGGAGGCTAGGCAATGTTAATTCAAGCATACCTGGAATGTGGGGGATATGTTAATTCAAAACCTATCTGATACTCAAACACTTAAAACTCTAAGAAATGAACAAAGAAAAGTCCTTTTTGCATAAAAGCACTGTTTGACTCCCCACTGCTACATCCTTTGTATAAAATCTAACCCAGAAATCCTATTCAGGGTTTGACTTTTTGGACAGAAGTCCCCAGTCCTGGCTGGTTGTAATAATTTTTTCCTTCTCAGAATATTCCCTAGTTCTAGCCTTCAATACGTGATCATTGATTCTCTCTGCTTCCACAACATTTCCTGGAGGATCATCTGGGATCGCAATGAAGACCAAACATGGCAGCATTTCACTGCCCTTTTCAGATGCCCCCGAGGAAACCAGGAGGGCTCAGGTGAACCCCAGCCCTGTGCACCTCTGGACCTCTTTTAGTCCAGAAAGAGGTTGTGGGCTCTGCTGGAGCCCTCCTGTGTGAAAAAAAAAAAAGGATACAACAAAGGTTCTAAAATGAAATCCTGAGAACAAAATATTTAAAAACTCCACATACCAGACAGGTAAGACCCTGGGGGCAATGTGTAACAAAAGTCTAACTATAAATGTTAGAAAGGAAGCCTGATTAGATCCCAAAGAGGACCCTGGTACCCCCAAAAGTTTGGGGGGAAGCCATTTTTTCCAGGTATGAAAAGAAAAGAAAGAAAGCCTGATGTTTGGTATTAGCTGACTGTGGGTTGGCATCTGGTTTGCCTTTACTAAGATAGTGAAGGTTTGATTGCGGTGAGAGAGGCTTTGATGGGTTTAAGTCCCATTCACTACCTCACTTTTTTAAAAAAGGCCTGTTGCCTCTCGTGCCTTTATTTTGGCTGCTCTCTCTCTTTTTCTCTTTCTGCCACCATAGGGAATGAAGTAGCAGTATCCCAGTGCTTTCCACTCGGAAGCATCCTTAAAAATTGGTCTGGATTTGGAAGATTGTGGTTACAGAAAAATGAATTAGTTTTTGTAATGAAACTTGGTCTGAATATGAGTTGAGCAGTGGAAAGGTTTGGTCAGAATAGGTCTTTGTTTTGGTTCTGGATTGCAATTGAGGTTGTTTTGTAAACAGCAAGGGTAGGCAAAAATTCCTGTTAAAATTTTGCCCTTGCTAAGGTTGCAATCATGTATAAAGCTGTAGCTCAAAAATGGCCATACCAGAGAAATGGAAATTATGAGCCAAATTGATGGGCTTTTGTTTCTGTCTGTGTGCTGTGGCTCTTTAGTGTTTTTCAGTTTATTCAATGCCAGTGTATGTTTTCATGCCTCCACATGGTGGTAATGAATTGTGTGAAATGGTGAACTTTGGTTAGGCTGGAACTCTGAATTGTCAGGTCATTCAATTAAAAGTGTGTCTCTTCATTCTTTCTAGAATTATAAGCACAGCTTCTGACATGCCAGTGGGCTTCCCATGGGAGTCTCTTCTCAGGAATTGGGAAGTTCTGCCTGCTGCCAAATAGCCACAGAGCAACCTCTGTGTGAAACCCTGAAATCCAGTTAAGCCAGTGTAAAAAAAGGAAAAAGAAAGTGAACAAATAGATCTGAAACCTAGAAACCTTATGTCATGTCTCCTTAAAAAATGAGGAAATAAACCTCAAACATCTCAGTTTAAACTCAGTCAAGATGTGTGAATAGTGATCAAAATAAAATTTCTAGAAACCCTCATGTGCCATCAATTATGGTAAAAAAAAATTCCTAGAAATGATAAATATATAAAATTCTTCTGTTCTAATCTGTGCATAACCTTGTGTTCTTTAAAATCTGTATTTACTTTTGTCAGTTTGCTTATGCCTAGGAAATCAGATTTGGGCTTCATCTGTTACAAGTTGGATAATAGTGAAAGTTAACCTAAAAATGAATCTTTAAATGCCAATACTGTCTTGGTAGTGGATTTAATGTACAATTCATGATTGAAATTTATTTAATTGCTGGAAAGTTGGAAAAACTGTACAGAGTTGATACTAATAAAATTGTTTTAATTGCATAGTTAATAAATAAAGGTCTCCAAATTAATTTTAAGTAAAAACTTTCTAGAAACTAAGAGTTGAAATCATTGTATAAGTACCTTTATATAAAAAACAGTAAAAAATAATAATTGAAGTTATTACAGCAGAGTAGATGTAGCCTAGATTTCAGCTATTGTAATGGTAATCGTAAACTAATTTACATTTGTTTATGCCTACTTCACATCTGTCTAGTGCTTACAATAGTAATGGTAATTATAACTTAAACCTACCTTTAATTGTGGTTATTTTATAACTAAGTTCACCTAGCCCTTAGACTTCAACTATTGTTTTGGTCATTATAAACTGAGTTTGCCTTGGTTTACAGTTGCTGCAAGTCTGGCCCCACTCTTTGCCTCTGCTTATGGTTCTGAAGCAAAAAATAATTTTATCAGAGCATTAAAAATATTTTGGTTATAAGCCATTAATTAAGAAAGCCACAAAGAAGGGAAAACATGAAACCCTAGTCTGGAAAAGCCAGCAAAGAAAAGCCTTCAGGGAAATCTTTCAAGTGTTGTTTTACAGTTGAACTTGTTTTATAAAAAGAGAGAGAGAGAGAAAAAGAAAAGGAAAATTTTAAGTAACTAAGTTGTGTTTCCATTTCAAACTATTAATTCCTGCCTATTTGATCAGCATATATCTTCATATATCAGGGTAATAATATGAAGTTAACAAATAATTCTTTTAAAAAAACTCTATTCAAATTGCTAAAAAATTTAATATGTAGTAATATATGTAATAAACATTCTTAGAGCCCAAATTAGGCTAAGCAGTATGGAAAGGTCATAAAAAATCTGCATATAAAAACTATTAGGAAAGGGAAAAAATTTTTTTTCTGAGTTTTTTAAACTGCCCAGCCCTCAGGGCCTTCTCTTTGCAGGAACTCTGAGGGAGGGGCCAGGTTTAGGCAGATTAAAATTCTGTCTTCTAGGCTGGGGGATAAAGTCAGTTTATCCTGTAGTTCCCCATTTTAAACCTTTTAACATCCTTAAATAAGGGTAATTACTAATCTTATTACCAAATTTCAGTAAGTCAAGGAAAAGTCCTCGAAAACTATGAAAAGATCCTTACCAAATTATAATTAAAGCAAATTAAATAAGTAGAATGTATTCCAGAGCCTAGAAGTCAGAATGCTTTTAAGATTATTAGGATTTTTAAAATTTATCAAAGATAAGAGGTTTTAGACCCCTGTAAAGAAATGAGAAAAACAACAGCAAAAACAACATTTTTTTGTTTAAATAATAACAGTTTCAACGTATTTGGCTTGGGTGTTATTTATTTGGTTTGTGGGATACCAGGTTAATAGGTTAACATTTTATGTATTGGATCTTTAAAATGATAAAGGCTATAGGTTCACGTTTAATGAAATTGATTTGAAGAAATGTAGATCTGGCCTCTCCTAAATGCATAAAATAAAATCCATTGGTTGCTAATTGTAATCTAAGGTAAATTAACCAGTCTATGTAATTTTGTTTAAGTATAAAAAGTCTGTAAAACCATCTTACAAATTGAAGCATTTGA
Organism: Dasypus novemcinctus; assembly: GCF_030445035.2. Taxonomy (NCBI): domain Eukaryota; kingdom Metazoa; phylum Chordata; class Mammalia; order Cingulata; family Dasypodidae; genus Dasypus; species Dasypus novemcinctus. Next base: position 53,953,034 of record NC_080691.1, on the reverse strand, counting down.
GTGGCTAGTTTCTAAAAAGCCATTATTAATTAAAAACCTAAATTAATATTAATGGCAAAAGTAATGTCATAGCAATAAAACCTGTCTGGAAGTCACCTCAGTGAACATATTCAGATGGTGGCAATGAAAAGTTACCTTGATTCCATTGATAATCTTCAATTTTCATTTTAAAAATAGAAAAGGTAGTTTTTCCACTGCTGCTAAAGTAAAATACCTGTTTAATTAATATCTTCATAGTAAAAGTGTAAAAGTAAAAAGCAAAGCACTAAAAGTTTGTTTAATATATAACACAATGCATTAAAAATGTTTAAAAGATATATAAAAATCAAGAGATAAACTTAAGAATTGTCAAACTCTCTTGTGCATTCAAACCAGGCCTCCAAATCACTGCAGGGTACTTCTCCATGTGAGTTATTGGCTAAGTTGGTCACCGACTACTAAAACAATAAAAGTATCCACTACATCTCTGGTCATGCTCCTGAAGTGGATGGGAACTACTTTGCAGTTTCAAAGTCCTACAGCAGCCAACAGTGGCTCACTACAGCCAAATTACAATGGATATCACCTCCAGACTGGCACTGTTTCATAGTGCCAACGAGTGCTATGCACCAGGCCAGTAAAATCTACTTTCCTAGCTTCTCTCTAGGGTCAATGGTGCTGCAGCTTTTGTGAAGAATGTACAAAGTGGAGCAATGAATACCAGAGTACTATGAGTATAATTTTTTTTTTTCCTTTCTCAGGAGAAAGTTTTTTTTCTTTTTTCTTTTTCCAAATTCTACTCAATTTATTCATTTTTTAAAAAATATTACATTAAAAAAATATGAGGTCCCCATTTACCCCCATCACCCCCACCCCACCACTCCCCCCACAGTAACACTCTACCCCATCATCATAACACATCCATTGCATTTGGTGAGTACATTTCTGGGCATCGCTGCACCCCATGGCCTGTGGTCCACACCATAGTCCACACTCTCCCACGTTCCATCCAGTGGGCCATGGGGGGACATATAATGTCCGGCAATTGTCCCTGCAGCACCACACAGGACAACTCCAAGTCCCAAAAATGCCTCCACATCTCATCTCTTCCTCCCATTCCCCACACCCAGCAGCCACCATGGCCACTTTTTCCACACCATTGCCACATTTTCTCCATTATTAACCACAATAGTTCATGAATAGAATATCATTAAGTCCATTCTAATCCTTACTGTATTCCTCCTTCCTGTGGATCTTGTCTTGGTTGTGTCCATTCCACATCTATGTCAAGAGGGGGCTTAGATTCCACATGGATACTTGATGCAATCCTCCTGCTTTCAGTTATAGGCACTCTAGGCTCCATGGTGTGGTGGTTGACATTCTTCAACTCCATGTTAGCTGAGTGGGGTAAGTCCAATAAATCAGAGTGTAGCAGCTGAAGTCTGTTGAGGCTCAGGACCTGGCTATCATATTGTCAGTCCAGAGATTCAAATCCCCTAGATATATCTTAAACCCCAGCACCAACTACAATTCCAGTAAAGTAGCATGAAAGACTTGTGAAAAGAGATCCCATCTGAGTCCAGCTCCATCACGCAGAAACACCAGCTCCAAAGAAGGGCCAACTGACATGGCAGTGAACCCCATCTGCCATTACTATAGAACCTGTGGGTCTCTTTAGCCCTCAAAAGGACCAGTACCTGGGGTTGTATTTACTTTATCTGTCTCTGAGACTCTGCTCAGGTGTGCATAAGGGCAATCCTTCTGACAACCTCCAGACTCTTTTTCAGAGACTCATAGCCATATGAACTCATTTGTCCTTTCCATTTCCCCCTTACTTTAGGTCAAACAGCATTTTTTTATTCATTTTTTTAAAAATATTACATTCAAAAAATATGAAGTCCCATTCAACCCCACCGCCCCCACCCCCCACGCCCCCCACAGCAACACTCTCTCCAGTCATCATGACACATCCATTGCACCTGGTAAGTACATCTCTGGGCATCGCTACACCCCATAGTCAATTGTCCACATCATAGCCCACACTCTCCCACGTTCCATCCAGTGGGCCCTGGGGGGATCTACAATGTCCCGTAGTTGTCCGTGAAGCACCACCCAGGACAACTCCAAGTCCCAAAAATGCCTCCCCATCTTATCTCTTCCTCCCATTCCCCGCACCCAGCAGCCACCATGGCCACCCTTCCCACACCAATGCCACATTTTCTCTGTGGACATTGGATTGGTTGTGTCCATTGCACATCTATGTCAAGTGGGGGCTTAGATTCCACATGGATACTGGATGCAATCCTCCTGCTTTCAGTTGTAGGCACTCTCGGCTCCATGGTGTGGTGGTTGACCTTCTTCAACTCCATGTTAGCTGAGTGGGGTAAGTCCAAAAAATCAGAGTGTAGGAGCTGAAGTCTGTTGAGGCTCAGGGCCTGGCTATCATATTGTCAGTGAAGAGATTCAAATCCCCTAAATATATCTTAAACCCCAACACCAACTACAATTCCAGTAAAGCAGCACGAAATCTTGTGAAAAGAGATCCCATCTGGTCCAGTTCCATCATGCAGAAACACCAGCTCCAAAGAAGGGCCATCTGACATGGCAGTGAACCCCATCTGCCGTGACCATAGAACCCGTGGGTCTCTTTATTCCTCAAAAGAACCTGGGGTTGTATCTACTTTATCTGTCTCTGAGACTCTGCTCAGGTGTGCATAAGGGCAATCCTTCTGACAACCTCCAGACTCTTTTTCAGAGACTCATAGCCATATAAACTCATTTCTCCTTTCCATTTTCCCCTTACATAAGGTCAAACAGCATTTTAAAGTCATGTTATTATACATAGACAGGGATATTCTGTTGATCCGCATTGAACCTTTAATTCAAGGTCATTTTCTAGTTACATCATCAGCTGGTACTTGGTAGTGATCCCTCGGTGCCAGGGAGGCTCATCCCCCAGTGTCATGTTCCCACGCTAGGGGGAAGGCATTGCATTTACATGCTGAGTTTGGCTTTGAGACTGGCCACATTTGATTAACACAGAGGCTGTCAGGAGGGAACTGTGAGTAGAACTTAAACACAATGGGTACCATAGCTTGCTCCCATGGAGGATCATGAACTATTGTGGTTAATAATTGAGAAAATGTGGCATTGATGTGGAAAAAGTGGCCATGGTGGCTGCTGGGTGCAGGGAATGGGAGGAAGAGAAGAGATGTGGAGGCATTCTCGCGACTTGGAGTTGTCCTGGGTGGTGCCCAGGGACAATTGCCAGATGCTGTATGTCCTCCCATGGCCCACTGGATGGAACGTGGGAAAGTGTGGGCTATGGTGTGGAACACGGGACATGGGGTGCAGCAATGTCCGGAGATGTACTCACCAGATGCAATGGATGTGACATGATGATGGGGGAGAGTGTTATTGTGGGGGGAGTGGTGGGGTGGGGGCGGTGGGGACGAATGGAGACCTTATTTTTTTTTAATGTAATATCTTTTTAAAAAAATGAGTAAATTGAGTAGAATTTGGGAAAAAAAAAAATGTATGCTATTGCAAACCTGAAATTTAAAGCTATTAACTGCAGCTCAAGAAAAAACTTATGCATTGAGTGGTCCTTTAATTAGTATTAAGTATTGTACCTATATCCTATTCTAGATATATGTCTGATAATTATTGTAGAACTTCTAGTACTTCATATGCAAACTTTTAACATGCTAAAAGTCCTGATCAATTTCATTTTCTGAGTAAAGAACAAGTCTATAAGATTTTTTGAAATGGTCACCTTTCCTAAAAGCAGTGGAGTCAACAGTTTCTTTAATTGAAAAAGCCACAAAATTAACTTGGGGGCAACCTCTCAGTCTTCATCCCACACCAGATGAAGTATGTGCTTGAGCCCAGGGCCACCAGTGGCTTATATGTAGTTGGTTAATTAATACCAGACTCAATTACTAGAAACCCCCAAGATGCAAATAAGGGTGTATCAAAGTCTCAACCCAGCCACCCTACTATCAGTAGAGGGCCCAAAGTCAGATCCTGAAGAACTCCTTCTCTACTCCTGTCTGAGACTTTTTACCAAAATTACTCAAGAAAACCATATCTAAAGGATAAGCCTCTTGTGAACCCAAACATTAAGTGGTTCACAGATGAAAACAATTTTATTAAGAGAAAATTTAAAAAGTCAAACTATGCAGTGGTTTCTCAATTTGAAACCATAGAAATCAGAGCTCTTCTCCCTGGAACTTCAGTCCTAAAAGAAAATGAATTGCCCTTACCCAAAGTTTAAGGCCAGCAGCTGGGAAACAGGCTAATACTTACACAGACTCTAAGCATACTTTCCTGTGTCCTTCACACTCTGCTGTGTAATGAGAAAAAGACTTAATAACAGTAAGTCAACTATTAAACACAAGCAAAAATTCTAAATTTACTTAGAAGCCATACTGTTACCTCAGGAAATAAGTTATGCATTATCCAGAGCATCAGAAAACAAATACTGTTATAGCAAAAAGAAATGCTTAAGCTAATGCAACTGCTAAAGCAGCAGCACAAACCCAGGTTTCCCTCCTTTCCCTTATTCCAGCACCTGGACCAGTACTTAAACTTCCACAGTGTACCCAGGGTAAAAAACCAGGGCTCACCCTGGAATCTGATAGGTGACTTTTTGGAAATGTTCAAGTCTACTTGCCAGGAGTACTGCAGTGAAAAGTCCTTCATGAACTTCACCAAGGCACTCATCTGGGGAGGGATGCCCTAACCAGCTTAGTCAAATGGGTTTTTAAAAGACAAAGCCTGGTAAAAACAGTCAAAAAATTTATCAGGAGTTGCTCAATTAAAGTCAAAATATAAAAACTTTGCTCTGTAGTTCTGATCACTCCCACAGCTACTAAAGCTAAAGGATGTCCAGCTTGGTGCACTAATCCTTTGCAGGCACCTGACCTTTTCTACTTCTGTGGTCTGATGTCCTTTTAGAGGGACAATATATTCTCAAAGTTCTAATTAAGTTTACTTCTTTCAGAATCAACATCTTGTTAGCCATATGAAAACTTCATCCAGCTTCATATAGGATGCCAGGTCGGCCTTCCTCCAATTAAAATAGAATAATAGGGTTTTTACACCTTATCAGGTAGGGCCTATAGCCCATAACCAGCAGGAAGTAGCTACAGAAGAAGGATGATCTCCCTTCAGCATCCCTTTAAGATTAAAGATGTAAACTCTTGGAGGGAGGAACAAAGAAGGCTAGTAAGATAGGGAATTAATAGATCTGGAATCTGGCAGAGAGTCCTCGTGGATTTCAGTAACCCCCAAGATAGCTGCTGGAAGACCCCCAACCCCATGGTTCTGCTATGCAGAACAAAGATTTCTTCTGAGAGCAAGGAAAAGCCCCAAACATTCCCCCAAAGACTTTATCATTGGGCCCTCACTGGGGGATTGATTGGTGGGGTAATCAATCAAAACAGCAAACAGCTGAAACTCCTCCCATGCTCTCATCATACTTACCTGCTTCCTCCCCTAAATAATAGAGTACAAGCTTTAATAAATAATGCAGTAAAAACACAGACAGTGGCCCACTTCATAACTCTGGAAATAGTGATGTCAAAGCTTAATAAATTTAAGCAAGGCCTCAAAGTGGGGATATAATACAGCCTGTGCATGAATTCCAAATTATTTAATTCTGTATCCAAGTGTGCCTAGTTTCTAGAAAGCTAATTAAGTAAAGAGGCCCTGTAGGCTTCAAATATTCAGAAAGGACATAGATTGAATGTGTATTCAGAGTTACATCCAGACGGAATGTGGGTGATATGTTAATTCAAGCTTACCTGGAGGGTAGGTGATATATTAATTCAAGTTTACCTGGAATGTGGGGGATATGCTAATTTGAAACCTATCTAGGGGAAGCAGATTTGGCTCAACTGATAGAGCATCTGCCTACCACATGGGAGGTCCAGGGTTCAAACTCAGGGCCTCCTGACCCATGTGGTAAGCTGGACCATGTGCTGTGCTGATGCATGCAAGGAGTGCCGTGCCACCCAGGACTGTACCCCATGTAGGGGAGCCCCATGTGCAAGGGGTGTACTCCATAAGGAGAGCCACCCACACGAAAAAAGTGTAGCCTGCCCAGGAGTGGCGCCGCATGCATGGAGAGCTGACGCAGCAAGATGACACAACAAAATGACACAGATTCTCGGTGCCACTGACAAGAATCCAAGCAGATACAGAAGAACACATAGTGAATGGACAAAGAAAGCAGACAATGGGGGAGGGAGGGGAAAGAATTAAATAAAAATAAATCTTTAAAAAAAAAAAGAAAATTTATCTAGTACTCAAACACTTAAAACTAATGAAGAAAAGTCCTTTTTGCATAAAAGCAGTTTGACTCTCTGCTCCTACATCCTTTGTATAAAGGGGACACAGAAATCCTATTCAGAACTCGGCTTTTTGACAGGAGTCCCCAGTCCTGGCCGGTCATAATAAATTTTTCCTTCTCAAAATATTCCTGAGTCCTAACCTTCAATACACGATCATTGAATCTCTCTGCTTCTACAAGGACCCAATGATAAAGGCCTTGGGGAATACCCAGGGCTTTTCCTTGCTCCCAGAAGTCTTTGTTCTGAATAGCAGAATCTTGGGAGTGGGGGTCTTCCAGCAGCCATCTTGGGCGTTATTGATGTCCACATGGACTCTGCCAGGTTCCAGATCCATCTACTGATTCCCTAACTTATTAGCCTGCATCACAGGTGGGGGAGGGTGCTGCCATTTGTAGGAGCCTGGGGTAGTCTGGGTGGGGGGAGGTGCTTCCATTGGCAGCAGCCTGGGGTTGTCTGAGTGGGGAAAGGGTGCTGCTATTTGCAACAATGTGGGAGTATAGGGGAGGGGGTGACTTGGGAGCATGGAGGCTGGATTGGCTGCAGATAGCATAGCTTGCTATTCAAGCTGGGTGGTGTCTTCAGAAGCACAGGAAGCGGTGTCCCCAGAGGACAGATGCAGTGAAGTGCCAGGAAGGGCTCACTAGTCCCAGAGCCCTGGACTGGGGGCAAGGGTGATGTTTGCAAGGACAGTGGGGTGGGGAGGCTCTTTGAGCTGCGAGCAGACTTTCTGAGCCTGGGGTTCCCTGAGGGGGAAGATTTGGTGGCCTTTGACATAAGGCTCCCTCACTGTGGTATAGTTACTTCGATTTCTGGGGCTCTGGCACCCATGTCACTGTCTCCTCAGGTGAGTGTTCCCTTGCCTGCCCTTCTTAGCCCTGGGTATCTGTGTGGCAGGGACAGGGAAGCCAGCTCGTTCTGCTGAGAGCCCTGGCTGGGCTTGCCAGTCTGAGGGTCCCACGGTGTTTTATGAGGAGGGACAGCAGGGCTTGTCTCTGTGTGATGCTTTCGATGCTTGGGACACTGGAGTCCCGGTCACTGTCACCTCGGGTGAGAAAGCTTTCTCTCTGGCTTCCCTGTCCTGGATTAAGGACAGAATGTTCTGGAGACACCCTGGTCCAGGTGGGGCCTCTGAGACTACTGGGGGTCTTTGAGGCTCTCTGTACATGATCCGATTCTGTGTTGTGAAATGGGCATTTGTGCGGGACACAGGCTGGGCATAGACGTGCTTTATGTTTGGGACACGGGGCCGAAGGAAATAGGGATTTTTGCCTCAGCTGAGTGGGCATGGGATGACAGGGCAGGGTTGGGGATTTTGTGCACCCCCTAATGGGACCCACAGCAATGTGATATTTGAGTACTGGGGCACAGGAACCATGGTCACCGTCTCCTCAGGTGAGTCCTCTCCACCTCTCTCTCCACCTTCTTTCTGAGGGTTTTTGTTGCAATTTGGAGGGAGAAACGAGGGTGATGGGTCCTGGTCTGGGCACCAACTGGGGTTCTCTGGAAGGGGACTCAAACGAATGCCCTCTTCTCCTGAACTCTGTGGCTGGGTGGTTTCTCTGGGTGTCTCAGCCTTCGTCGGCCTCTGGAGTGCCCTGTGGCCTCTTGGCTCAATTTGAGACCATGCCCTGGCCCCTGATGGCCTCTGTCAGGGCAGTTTTTGCCTGGAGCCCCAGTATGTTTGTCATAGTGTGACAGATTCGATGTTTGGGGCCCTGGAGTCATGGTCACCGTCTCCTCAGGTGAGAAAGCTTTCTCTCTCCCTCCAGTCTTGGATTAAGAACAGAATATTCTGGAGACACTCTAGTCTGGGTGGGGCCTCTGGGGCTCCCAGGGTCTCCGAAGCTCTCTGTTTGTGATCTGGTTCTGTGTTGTGCAATGGGCATTTGCGCAGGACACAGGCTGGGCATATACGGGCTTTGTGTTTGGGACACGGGGCCGAAGGAAATAGGAATTTTTGCCTCAGCCGGGTGGGCATGGGATGACAGGGCAGGGTCAGGGATTTCGCGCACCCCCTAATGGGACCCACAGCAATGTGGCATTTGATCCCTGGGGCCCAGGAACAATGGTCACCGTCTCCTCAGGTGAGTCCTCTCCACCTCTCTCTCCACCTTCTTTCTGAGGGTTTTTGTTGCAATTTGGGGAAGAAACAAGGGTGATGGGTCCTGGTCTGGGCACCAACTGGGGTTCTCTGGAAGGGGACTCAAACGAACGCCCTCTCCTCCTGAACTCTGTGGCTGGGTGGTTTCTCTAGGTGTCTCAGCCTCTGTCAGCCTCTGGAGTGCCCTGTGGCCTCTTGGCTCAATTTAAGACCATGCCCTGGCCCCTGATGGCCTCCATCAGGGACCGTTTTTGCCTGGAGCCCCAGTATGTTTGTCACAGTGTGATAGATTTGATTTTGGGGGCTCTGGAGTCATGGTCACCGTCTCCTCAGGTGAGAAAGCTTTCTTTCTCTCTCCTGTCTTGGATTAAGGACAGAATGTTCTGGAGACACTCCAGTCCAGGTGGGGCCTCCGGGGCTCCCAGGGGTCTCCGAGGCTCTCTGTTTGTGATCCGGTTCTGTGTTGTGCAATGGGCATTTGTGCGGGACACAGGCTGGGCATAGACAGGCTTTGTGTTTGGAACATGGGGCCAAAGGAAATAGGGTTTTTTGCCTCAACCAAGTAGGCATAGGGCAGCAGGGCACGGTTGGGGATTTTGTGCACCCCCTAATGGGACTCACAGCAATGTGACTACTTTGGTATATGGGGCCCAGGAACCATGGTCACCGTCTCCTCAGGTGAGTCCTCTCCACCTCTCTCTCCACCTTCCTTCTGAGGGTTTTTGTTGCAATTTTGGGGGAGAAATGAGAGTGATGGGTCCTGGTCTGGGCACCAACTGGGGGTCTCTGGAAGGGGCCTCAAACGAACGCCCTCTCCTACTGAACTCTGTAGCTGGGTGGTTTCTCCGGGTGTCTCAGCCTCTGTCGGCCTCCGGAGTGCCCTGTGGCCTCTTGGCTCAATTTGAGACCATGCCCTGGCCCCTGACAGCCTCTGTCAGGGACAGTTTTTGCCTGGAGCCCCCTAGTATGTTTGTCACAGTCTGAAAGATTTGATTTTTGGGGCCCTGGAGTCCAGGTCATCGTCTCCTCAGGTGAGAAAGCTTTCTCTCTCCCTCCCCTGTCTTGGATTAAGAACAGAATTATCTGGAGACACCCTGGTCCAGGTGGGGCCTCCAGGGTTCTCAGGGGTCTCCGAGGCTCTCTGTATGTGGTCTGGTTCTGTGTTGTACAATGGGCATTTGTGCAGGACACAGGCTGGGCATAGACAGGCTTTGTGTTTGGAACATGGGGTCAAAGTAAATAGGGTTTTTTGCCTCAACCGAGTGGGCATGGGGCAGCATGGCAGGGTTGGGGATTTTGTGCACCCCCTAATGGGACTCACAGCAATGTGACTACTTTGATGTATGGGGCTCAGGAACCATGGTCACCGTCTCCTCAGGTGAGTCCTCTCCACCTCTCTCTCCAGCTTCTTTATTTGGGTTTTTGTTGTAATTTTGGTGGAAAAATGAGGGTGATGGGTCTCAGTCTGGGCACTGCTTGGGGGTCTCCAGAAGGGTCTGCTGAGGGACCAGTGGCTCAAATGGATGTTCTCTCCTCACGGACCCTGTGGCCAGGGTTTTTCTTTTGGGGTCTCAGCCACTGTCAACATCTGGAGTGCCCTGTGGCCTCTTGTCTCAACTTGAGACAGTCTCTGGTCCCTGCTGGCCTCAGGCAAGGGATGGTTCTTACCTAAGGCCCCAGGACGTTGGTCACACTTTGACAACAGGTTTTTTGAGTTTGGGGACCGGGGGATCATGGTCACTGTCTCCTCCGGTGATTCTTCACCCCCTCCCCAATCAACCTTGCATTTTAAATGCCCACTGGGGAATTTGGGGTGTCTGGATGTCAGAGACAGGTTAAGGCATTTTGGAGGTCAGGAAAGGGAGCCAGGGAGAGGGTCTGTCCTCTGCCCTCCAGAACTATGAGCTGAAGACCCAGTCTCCCCTTCTCAAAGGGCCACCGGCTGCCGTTCCCCTGGGCGGTCTAAGGGCAGTCACTCTGTTTCATTGGATTCCTCTGCCAAATGCATTATCGGGGACTGTCGACTCAGGGTCGGAATCGGGCTTTCGTCCACCTCCAAGCCACCTACTTTTGGGGGCACGTACTGATTTCTGGTTATGGTTGAATTCTGAGTGTGAGTCAGGACTTGTCTCTGGAGCCGGCTAGGCTGTCAGACTGCCGGGGCGGCCAAAAGGTCAGGTCAGAATGTGGGGTCTCTGGGGTGGCTGAGCACTCAGTCCAGGACTCTCTGAGGGGGGTGAGTGTGGAAACCCCACATAACAGTACTGGGACTGTTGGCTTCCTGGGAAAGCTGCAACATTTCTTCACTGCCCAATTTCTGGGCGGCGGGCAGAGATGCCCAGGCCTGCACCTGGGGTTTTTGTGGGGAGGGCATGAAGATTCGACCATTGTGACTACTATGCTATGGATTTGTGGGGCCAAGGGACCATGGTCACCGTCTCCTCAGGTAAGAAGAGCCCCTCTGGGGCCATTCTTTTCTGCTCATTCTCAGGATGTTTTCTGAAGGTCTGACTATCCCAGGGAGCCTGGAGGGCTGGCTGGGAAGGAATGGGACTTGGGATGCCATAGGAATTTGGGGGCTTCCATTGTTTCTCTGATGCTTTTTAAAATCTGTATAATGCCAAGCTTGTCTGAGGGGCTGCCTCAGCTCCTGAAAGAGGGGACTGCAGGGCTGAAGGTTCGGGGCCACATTTGGGTGAAGCAGCCAGACAGCATGGGGTTGTCCAGTGCCCAGAGTCTGGGCTGGAGCAGGAGACATTTCTTTGCTGGAATCATGGTATTGGCTGGATAGTGAGCCTTGCTAATAGTCTCCAGAACCTCACATAGAGAGAGCAGTGAACTATTTTATTTAGAATTATGAGATATGTTCTCTGCTAGATTTGTGTTTAAATTCTGTAACAGTTAGAAAGAAAAGCACCTTCTGTAAGTGTCCCAGCAAGGAGAGGCACACAGTCTTGGGGAGGTTCTGAGGGCAGTTTCTAAAAACAAGTGATTTATTCATATTAAGAGGCTTTACTAAAGTATTAAAGAGAGGGTATCTTTGAAGTGGCTTGAGGAAGATGATTAGGGAAAATGCTCCTGAAAATTCTGCAAGATGGTCAAATATATTAAATTAAACAATGCCGAAGGACTTAAAATTCATATTGAATTAAGAGCAATGAGGGCTGTCTTCATGGAACAGATTGGGCTGCAGGTTCAGTCAGGAGACAGTTAAATGTAGTATTGTCATTCCCCTGACTCAGGGCTGAATTGTGACATTAAATCAAGTTTATTTTTTATAAATTAATTGAGCCATTTTCAGAGATGTTGGTGTTGGGTTAGAGTCAAGATGGCGGGGGTGGCCGCAGGCACCTGCAGCAGGTGGCAGGAAGCAGGTCACACGGGGAGTCTATTTCAGGAACCAAGAAAACAGAAATGGTAAATTTAGCTTATAGTTCTGAAGAAGTGGTTTTCAGATGGGTTTGCCCAGCCCCACATACCCGAAAGTGTTCCACTGAACAAAACAACACCTGGGCAATTTGCATTTCTAAAATAAGGCACAGACCCTGACTGAAACTGGCTGTGTTCCTTTTTCAACCATTTGATTTTAATTTTTCAGACTTAGCTTTATCAACTTTTAACTTATATTAATTTTTCAAAGAAAGGTGTTTAAGAAATTAAACAGCCTTAGGTATGGTTTGTTACTGCATTAACATAATTTCTTTAATTACTTTGTCATTCTTTCTGTGGTAGTCAATGTCAAACTGTTTTCCACTGGCCTGAAGCATTATTCTTACAAGAATTGTGTTCACAATTGTTTAAGGTAGTCAGTGGTTTTCTCTTTGTGATTAAGAAATGCTTGAGTATTCTAACAAGGTTACCTTTGATACAGTATTTGTCAAGACCACTCCTAAAGTATTAGCTTTAGGATAAAATTTAGGTTAATTGCTTACATTTGTGCTGGATTATTAGTTGATAGATTAAGAGGAAATTGAGACAGAGCATCAGAAAGGAACTTCTCAAATAAAGTGACTTCAGAAGCACTTCTGAAATAATTTCTGTTTTTAATCATTGGCCAAGCTTCTTAATTGAAGGAAAGAAAGGAAGGGTGGAAAGCAGGTTTCTTGCCAAGCGTGGCCTTGGCTGTGCCTTCTCTCGGGACCACATGGAGTCTGGAATATACAGTTGTAGCTTTTGCTGCCAAAGGCAAACCGAACTATTTGTGAATTCACGATTTTTAAATGGATTTGGAGGAATTGTTTGATGCCAAAGAATCCAGTGGAACTTGCCAGTGACCAGGCAGCAAAGATGGTAAGAGAGAGGCAGCCTGTGCTGCCAGATCTACTGCTCGTAAATATTTGTATTTGATATTTAGTTTCAATGTTAGAGAGAATCAGTCTGTCTATTATTTCTCAGTGAAGAGAAAAAGACTCATTTGTATGAGCCCTTTGGCAATTCTTGCAAGATGTTTTAATGAATTTAAAGTTACCTAGAAATTTTCTATCCAAGGAGCTGAAGGCAGATGGTGATTGGCACTGCTTTGGAGCCAAAAACAAGTGGGACTGGGGCAGGCGGACTGGGATTCAGGGCATCAAGTGGAGACCCTCTATGAGGGTCGAGACAGAAAGGAACTGACCCTGGGCTGAGCCTGGCTTTGCAAGACTCTTGGAATAATATGGTTTTAGATGAAGCAAGCAGGTCTGGTTGGGCTGGTCCCTCTTGGCTACTACCCTTTCACCTGGCTTTAGGGGTTTACAGACTTCCTTAAGCTGGGTGAAACTGAGCTAAGCAGTACTGGGCTGTGCTGGCTGGCAGGAGCTGAACCCAGCTGTGCTGTACCAGCAAGCTGTGCTGAGCTGAGCTGCGCTGGGCTGCGCTGGGCTGGGCTGGGCTAAGCAAGGCTGGTTTAGGCTGAGGTAAACTGAGCTGAACTGGGCTGTGCTGTACCAGTGAGCTGTGATGAGCTGGGCTGAGCTGGGCTGAGCTGAGCTGGGTTGGGCTGGGCTGAGCCGAGCCGAGCCGGGCCGGGCCGGGCTGGGCCGGGCTAGGCTGAGCTGAGCTGAGCCGGGCTGAGCCAGGCTGACCTGGGCTGAGCTGGGCTGAGCTGAGCTAAGCAAGTCTGGGCCGGGCTGGGTTGAGCTGTGCTGAGGTGGGCTGAGCAAGACTGGGTTGGACTGAGCTAAGCTGAGCTGAACCAGCCTCTGCTGTACCAGGGAGCTGTGTTGTGCTGGGCTGGGCTGGGCTGGGCTGGGCTGGGCTGAGCTGAGCTGTGCTATACCAGTGAGCTGTGACAAGCTGGGCTGGGCTGGGCTGGGCTGGGCTGAGCTGAGCTGAGCTGAGCGGAACCGAGCAGAGCCGAGCTGGGCCAGGCCGGGCCAAGACGGGCTGGGCTGGGCTAGGCTGAGCTGAGCTGAACCGGGCTGAGCTGAGCTAAGCAAGGCTGGGCCGGGCTGGGTTGAGCTGTACTGAGGTGGGCTGAGCAAGACTGGGTGGACTGAGCTAAGCTGAGCTGAACCAGCCTCTGCTGTACCAGGGAGCTGTGTTGAGCTGGGCTGGGCTGGGCTGGGCTGGGCTGAGCTGAGCTGAACTGAGCTGGGCTGGGCTGGGCTGGGCTGGGCTCAACTGGACTGAGCTGAGCTGGGCTAGGCTGAGCTGGACTGAGCTGAGCTGGGCTGGGCTGGGCTGGGCTGGGCTAAGCAAGGCGGAGCTGGGTTGAGTTGAGCTAAGCAAGGCTGGGCCAAGCTGGGCTGGGCTGAGCTGGGTTGGGTTAGGCTGAGCTGGGCTAGGCTGAGCTGAGCTCAGCTGGGCTGGGCTGAGCTGAGCTAACTAAGGCTGGGCTGAGCTGAGTTAAGCAAGGCTGAGCTGAGCTGGGCTGAGCTGGGCTAAGCAAGGCTGGGCTGGGCTGAGTTGTGCTGAGCTGAGCTAAGCAAGGCTGGGTTGAGCTGAGCTAAGCTGAGCTGAACCAGGCTGTGCTGAACCAGCGAGCTGTGCTGAGCTGAACTGACTGAGCCGGGCTAGGCTGAGCTGTGCTGAGCTAAGCTGAGCTGTGCTGAGCTATGCTGGGCTGTGCTGTGCTGGGCTGGGCTGTGCTGAGCTGGGCTGAGCTGAGCTGAGCTAAGCTGAGCTAAGCTGAGCTGTGCTGAGCTGTGCTGGGCTGGGCTGAGCTGGGCTGAGCTGAGCTAAGCAAGGCTGGATTGGGTTGAGCTAAGCTGAGCTGAACCGGGTTGTGCTTTACCTGCGAGCTGTGCTTAGCTGAACTGACTGAGCTGGACTGATCTGAGCTGGATTAGGCTGACCTGAGCTGAGCTAGGCTAGGTTGAGCTTGGGTGAGCTGTGCTAAGCTGACCTGGCTGAGTTAGGCTGAGCTGAGCTGGGCCAGGCCGAGCTGGGCTGAGCTGGGCTGAGCTGAGATGAGCTGGCTGAGCTGGGCTAGGCTGAGCTGAGCAGCTAGGCTGAGCTGGGCTGGGCTAGGCTAGGCTGGGCTGAACTGAGCTGAACTGTACTAAGCAGAGATGAACTGATCTGGGCTGAGCTAGGATGAGCTGGCTGGGCTGAGCTTGTTGAGCTGAACTGGCCCAAACTGAGCTAGGTTGAGCAAGGTTGAGTGGGAATTAGCTGGGCTAGGCTGAGCTGAGCTAAACTGGGCTGAGCTGGCTTGGCTGAACTGAACTGAGCCAGGCTAAGCTGAGGTGGGCTGGGCTGAGCTGAGCTGAGGTGGGCTGGCTGGGCTGGGCTGAGCTGAGCTGGGCTGAGCTGAGCTGGGCTGAGCTGGGCTGAGCTGAGCTGGGCTGAGCTGGGTTGAGCTGGGCTGAGCTGAGCTGAGTGGGGCTCAGCTGAACTGGCTGGCCTGGACTGAACTGAGTTGTACTGAGCTGCATTGAGCTGGGCTGGAAGTTGGGCTGGGCTGAGCTGAGCAGGCTGGCCTGGGCTGAACTGAACCAGGCTGAGCTGGGCTACCCTGGGCTGGGCTAAGCTGGGCTAAGCTGGGCTGGTCTGGGTTGAGTGAAGCTCAATTGGGCTGAGACAGGCTGAACTGGGCTAGTCTAGGCTGGGCTGAGCTGAATGGCTGGCCTGGGATGAACTAAGCTGGGTTGAGGCAGGCTGAGCTATCCAGACTGGCCTAAACTGCCCTGAGCTGGGCTAAACTGAATTGAGCTGGGCTTGGCTGAACTGAGCTGGGTTGAGTCAAGCTAGACTGAGTTGAACTGAGCTGATCTGACTGTGCTTAACCAGGTTGACCTGAGCTGAACTGAGCCAGGCTGAGCCAGATTGAACTAAGCTAGCCTAGACAGGGATGAGCTGAGTAAGGCTGAACTGGGGCTGTGCTGGGCTGATGGGCTGAGCTGAACTGAGCTAAGTTGACTGAACTAAACTGGGCTTGGCTGAGCCAGGTTGGATCAAGCTAAACTGAGCTGAGCCCACTGGGCTGAGCATTTGGGCTGAACTGGGCTGAGACAGGTTGAGATAGGCTAACCTAGGTGAGGCTGGGCTGAACTGAGGTGAGCTGGGCTGGGCTGGGCTGGGCTAACCTTGGATGGGCTGAGCTAAGCTGGGCTGAGCTGGGCTACCCTGGACTGGGCTAAGCTGGCCTGAGCTGAATGGGGCTCAGCTGAGTTGGCCGACCTGGACTGAACCGAGTTGTGCTGAGCTGGATTGAGCTGGACTGAGCTGAGCTGAGCTGGGCTGGGCTGGGATGTGCTGGGCTGAATTGGAGTAAGCTGAGCTAAGCTAGCCTGGACTGAGTTGAACTGAGCTGTGCTAGCCTGGGCTGAGCTGGGCTGAGTTGGGCTACACTGGGCTGCCTGACCTGAGCTAAGCCGAGCTGGCTGGGCTGAACTGGTGAGCTTGGTTGACCTGAACTGGCAAGCTGGGCTGAGCTGAACCAGCAGAATTGCACTGACTTGGGCTAGACTGGACTTGGCTGGGCTGAGCTGGGCTGACATGGATTGAGTTGGATTTAGCTTGCTGGGCTGAGCTGGCTGAGATGGGTGGTCTGAAGTATCTGGGCTAAACCAGGCTGAACTGAACTAAGCTGTGCTGAATTGGGTGGGCTTGCCTGGGAAGAGCTGAACTGCTTGCACTGGGCAGGGCTGAGCTAAACCAGCAGACCTTGACTGAGCTGGGCTGGGTTGGCCTGGCTGGACTGGTCTGAACTGAATTGAGCTGGGCTGGGCTGAGTTGGACTGAGCTGGCTGGGGCTGCTAGGCTGTACTGGGCTGAGCTGAACTGGCTGAGATTAACTGGCCTGAGTCTGGCTAAACCAGTTAGCTTGGCTAAATTTGGCTGAGCTGTGTTGAGCTGGGTTGGTTAGACTGGGCTGCCTGGACTGCACTGAACTGTAATGGCTGGACCAAGCTGGTTAGGTCAAGTTGGACCAAACTGAATTAGAATGGGTTGACTAGACTGAGCTGGGCTGAGTTAAAGTGAGCTGGACTGAATCCAACTAAGCTGCCCCAGGCTGAGCTGAATTGGTCTGGCCATGGTGGAATGAGCTGTGTTCACCAGGATTGAACTTTTGGGGCTGGGCTGGACTATATTGAGCCAGGCTGAGCAGGTCTGAGCTGGGATAAGTGAGGGTTGAACTGGGTTGAACTGAACTGGACTGGGCTGAGTTGTGTTGAGCTTGGTGGGTTTAGCAGGATTAAATAAGGTGAGCTGAGCTGGGTCTAGCTGGGCTCAACTGGCTGGGCTGAGCTAACTAGTAAGAGTTGATGAGCTGTTTTGACTAGACTGGACAGTACTTGGCCAAGTGGGTTCAGTTTGAGGTGAGCTGCCTGTGCTGGATTGTCCTGGATGACTCTGTACTATGCTAACTGTGGGTGAACTGGTTGGGCTAAGGTGGACAGGTACACCCCACCCCTCAACACTATACACTTTCACCGAGCTGCCTGCTCTTGTAGACTTCAAGACTGGGCTCAAGTGTGACTGAGTTGTGGGGAGGTTTCTCTCTAGGCATTGAGATTGATGCTGGCTGAAAGGCCCAGATCTGCCTACTTCAACAGGAAGCCCCCTGTCTCTCAGAATCTTCCCACACATTCAGAGCAAGTCTCCTGTGGTGGGCTGAGGCAGGGCCTTCTGTGCCCGGCCTCCCCACACTGCAGAATCTGGGTCCACCTCACTGTAGCCTTCTGCTAGGCTATTAGGCCATATGTAGCAAGGACTTGGAGTCTTGAAGGTAGGCTCAGCTTGGGAGATCAGCCATAGTGGGATGGGGATGGGGCAATAGCCAAGAACAGAGACTCTGCTGATCTGGATTCACTGACCTGTGTCTCACCTGTTTCTGCTCGTTCAGCCCAACTGGCAATGGTCCAGCCTAACCATCCTCCCCTCTCTCTTTTGTCCCCTCTTGGGTCCTCAGAGAACCCATCTGCCCCAAATCTCTTCCCCCTGCTCTCCTGTGGGAGCTCCCTGCCCCAAGACAGCCTGATGGCCATGGGCTGTCTCGCCCGGGACTTCCTGCCCAGCTCTATCACCTTCTCCTGGAACTACAAGAATGACAGCAAGATCAGCAACCAGAACTTCATGACCTTCCCATCCACCCTGAGAGATGGAAAGTACATGGCTTCCTCTCAGTTGCTGCTCCCCTCTGCGAACGTCGTACCAGGCACAGATGAGTACCTGGTTTGCAAGGTGCAGCACACTAAAGGCGAAGTGATGCTGAGTGTGCCTTTGTCAGGTGAGATCCAAGGTTTACAGCTCTCTGTGGGCAGAAAAAGAGCCAGGTGTGGTGGGACCCAGTATGCAGCTGTGGGCCAACTACATGATGGACAGGAGAGGCAGTGGGTGGGCCTCAGGCCAGGCCAGTCTGACACCTTTTCCCATAGAACTGCTGCCTCCGGAGCTGCCCCCCAACTTGACCGTGTACATCCCACCCCGGGACGCCTTTGCCAGCCTCAACCAACGCACATCCAAGCTCATCTGCGAAGCCACGGACTTCAGCCCCAGGACAATCTCTGTGTCTTGGCTGCGGGATGGCAAGCTGTTGGAGACGGGTTTCTCCACAGATGAGGTTAAGCCTGAAGCCAAAGTTCCTGGGCCAATCACCTACAAGATCACCAGCATGCTGACAATCAGTGAGAGTGACTGGCTCAGCCAGAGCGTGTTCACCTGCCGCGTGGAGCACAATGGGATGATCTTCCAGAAGAACGTGTCCTCCATCTGCAGCTCTGGTGGGTGGACAGTCCCTGTGGGAAAGGGTCCTGGCCCCAGATCCAGAACCTCCCAGGTCAGGGTGAGGGGCTCCACCATATACACAGATAGATGCCTTCCCAGACATGGCCTGCCCGTCAGCTGTGGTTTCCCAGAGCTGACTAAGGGCAGCCACTAATGGATGAGGCAATAGGGCAGCCATGCCAGGTAGCATGGGGCCACTGATCAGTTGGAGTCTGAGCATCCCCCTGCAGCAGGAACCCTGGGTCTCAGGAGGGGCTTGGCACAGTCGATCCAACTTGCTGGGGGAATAGGACAATCTCCTTCAATGTCACATGTCACTGGTCACTGATTCCACCTTTCTCTTCATCCAGGTTCAACCATACCCATCAAAATCTTTCCAATTCCCCCCTCCTTTGCTGGTATCTTTCTCACCAAATCTGCAAAGCTCTCCTGCATGGTCACAGACCTGACCACCTACGACAGCCTGAGTATCTCCTGGACCCGCCAGAATGGCGAAGTCCTGAAAACCCACACCAACATCTCTGAAAGCTTCCCCAATGCCACCTTCAGTGCCATGGGTGAGGCCACAGTGTGCATGGAGGACTGGGAGACTGGGGACGAGTTTACATGCACCGTGACCCATACGGACCTCCCCTCCCCACTCAAGCGCACCATCTCCAAGGCCAAGGGTGAGATGGGGTTCACTTCTACTTACTCTTTCCCCTCACCCAGGGTTTCCCCACAGGCCTCTGGGTGGACTTGAGATGCTCAAGGAGAGGTGGGGGCTGGTGCCTGTGCCCAGGAATGCCACCTCCATTGACCTCCTCTCACTCCCCACTCACCCCCCACTTCCCCACTTCCCTCTCACCTCCTGTGAGCCTAGAACCGTGGCCCTGTTCAGCCTTCTCACCATCCTCTCTCTGCTCACAGGTGTCCCCAAGCACATGCCAGCCGTCTATCTGTTGCCACCCACCCGAGAGGAGCTGAGTCTGCGGGAGTCAGTCTCTATCACTTGCCTGGTGAAGAACTTCTCCCCTCCAGATGTATTTGTGCAGTGGCTCCACAAGGGACAGCCTATGCCGAAAGACAAGTACGTGACCAGTGCTGCAATGCCTGAGCCCCAGGCCGCTGGCCTCTACTTCGCCTACAGCATCCTGAACGTGTCTGAGGAAGACTGGTTGAATGGGGAAACCTACACCTGCGTCGTGGGGCATGAAGCCCTGCCACACATTGTGACCGAGAGGACCGTGGACAAGTCCACTGGTAAACCCTCTGTGTACAACGTGTCTCTGGTGTTGTCTGACACAGCCAACACCTGCTACTGACCGTGCTGGGGGTTGCTGAGTGTGTGCCCACTAACTATGTCAATGGGGAGGGATATTGCATTTTATAAAAACTAGAAATAAAAATATCAGTTCAAAAGATGCTGGTCCTGAGTGAGCAGTGCTCTCCACCTGCCTGGGGCCACAGATGTGCTGTGCCTACCTGTTCCCACACTGCAGACCATCTGCCCACCCATCCAGCCTTCCTCCAACTGCTTGACACTGTCCTGGGGAAGCCCTCTGTGCAGCTGGCAGATGCCACAGCTGGCAGGTTCCATGCTCACTGCTCCTCTACCTTTTTTCAGAAAGACAGCTGGAGCAGGCCCACAGAGCCAAAGGCAGTACACACATACACACACACATGCATGGACACAGTTGCTCATACAGATACATGTGCATACACAAATACATAGACACACATGAACACATAGACATGAAAACTCATGAGGGACACACAGAGATACATACACACACATGCAGACGCATGGGGTAATGTGTGCGTGTGTATGACCCCACATGCACAGACACATAGGAATGCATATAGGCACACATGGGAAAACACACAGAAGGACATGCATGTAAGCACATGCATGGACATATGGACACAGGTACCTGTATAGATAACTATGGACACATATATACACATATGATGCATACACATGGGCACATGGACATAAGGGAACATGCAAATGCCTGGGGGCACATACTCATGGACATGTCCACACACAACACACACAGACTCAGGGACACCAGGCATGGCACACCCTCAGCAAGACACTACCTCCAGCCGGCATCTCTCCTCTCAAGCAGCCTCAATGCCTATACTGTGGCTATCACATGGCTTCCTGCCCAAAGCTCTGCTTGTCCTCTGTCTCAGCTTGGATGTGGGTTCAGGGACCAGTCCAGACAGGAATTGGACCAGGGTTGCTGTCCCCTGACACAGGGCAAAGGCTCCAGGGCTCACACTGGGCATGAACCTGGATTTCCTGAGACTTTGCTGACCAGAAATCTCAGGGCAGTCCTGACTCCTCCAAGTCTAAGCTCCTGGTGAAAGAGTAAGAGCTCCTTACTCTGGTGACCACATGTGAATAGGACCAGGAGCCCTGGCCCAAGTCCTAACAGTGCCCAGAGAAGGCAGAAATATTTGGCAGCTCTACTTATTAGTAGGAAGTGACAGGAAGATAAATCTGAGCTAAGTGTTCCCTTCAAATTCCCTGCCCTGGGAGTAGGGAGTAAGGAAGCTCAGGAGGCAGTATGAAACTGCCCAGGGTATCCCTGAACCCAGAACAGAATCTAAGAATCTAAGAACAGAATCTAAGTGAGGTCCTTATGAGCCACACTCAAAAGACAGCACATCCTCTAGGGGTTGCCTCTGGGGCTGCTTCCAAGATGCCCTGAAATTCCCATGCCACTGGAGACCCAAGTTCCAGGTGCCGCTGTGCTGCAGACCCAGGTCCTACTCTGTTCTCAACTCCTGATATCATCTCCCTGGGCCTCAGGCTGTCCGCTTGTCCCCTCAATCCCAAGAGTCATCAGTCCAGGAGGGGCAGGGCAAGACACCCAGGTTATCTCACCATGGCCACTGATGCATACACTCCACATTGAGAGGAAGGGAGAGAGTGAGAGAGTGAAGTAGAGAGATGGGAAATAGAGTTGGGGTACAGATAGAGATATAGCAGTGGAGAAGAGATAGAGATAGAGATAGAAGTAGAGAAGGAGATAAATATGGGAAGAGATAGGTGTAGAGATGGACATGGAGATATAGATAAAGATAGGTAGAGCTGGAGATAGAGGTGGACTAAGATAGAGGTAAGATAGAGGTAGAAATAGAGATTGAGATAGAAAAATAGAAATAGAAGATGGAGATAGATATGGAATGGAGATATGAAGATAGAGATGGACAGAGTTAAATACAGAGATGGAGATGGAAATAGACAGGAGATGAAGATATAGAAAAAGATAGGCAGAGTTAGAGGTAGAGAGATGGAGATAGAGAAATGGAGATGAAGAGATGGTGCTAGAGATGGAGATAGAGAAAGACAAAGCTACAGATAGAGATGGAGATGGACATAGATAGATGGAGAAGGAGATAAAGGTAGAAGATGGATATGGAGAGCTAGAGCTAGAGATCAAAGTGAAGATCAGGAAATGGAGAAAGAAGACAGAGATGGAGACATGCAATAGTAATAGAGATGGCCATGGACAACTGGAAATAGAGATGGAGATGGAGATACGGAAATGAAGATATAAAAGTCGAGATAGAGATGGAGATGGAGAGAGAGAGGAAAAAGAATGTGAGGGAAGAGAAGCCAGGGGCAGGTGTCCAGGAAAGGAAATCTTTCATACCCAGATATACAGCCTGCCACCCCTGTAGCCATTTGTAGTCAGGGTGCCTACCACAGGCCATCCATTACTCACCTACAGTGGCCCAAGTATACATGCTTCCCCCAAACCACAGGATACAGGAAGTTCCCCCTTCATGCTTCTTAATCTCAAGTGATGAGGCAGACTGTGCTCCTATCTCTGCCACCATCTCTTCAAAGAGGTTCCAGGACACACTTGGTAGGTTTCCACCTCAAGTCCCAGCCCAGGCCAGCAGCTATGTGTCTGTGTGCTGCCTTTTTCACTCTCTCAGTCACTCTCAGGGCTCTAGAACAAGGGTGCTGGGTATCATTGACCTACCCAAGCTTGCCCATACTCTTTCCTCTGCGCAGCCTGAGCACACACACCTTCATCTGATGTCTGGGTGGACCCAGGTCACACTAGCTGGAAGTCTGTCCACAAAGAGCCCAGGAGCTTCCAGCCCTGGAAGTAAAAGGCAGGTGGATACTTCTTGGAGCTCTGCTGCAGCAGCATGCCCACCAGTACCACAAACACTCACATTTGAGAGAGCTCTGTGCATAACCTACCTCTTCTCCTCTTGCTTCTGCTGATGTTCCCTACCTTACCCTCTCCTCAAGGGCACAGCACAGCTGGGAACCAAGTGAAACCTTAATCCAGTATTGGGTGTATCCATCAGAAGCCCCAGGGAGTTGGATGGTGCTCCCTAAGCTCACCACACTACCCCTAACCCCAGGGAGAGATCACAGCAAGGCACCTTGATCCCAAGCCTTACTTTTCCTTCTGTGTTATATTATGTTACAGAGGGAGAGGTGAATGCTGAAGAGGAAGGATTTGAGAACCTGTGGACCACTGCCTCCACCTTCATCGTCCTCTTCCTTCTGAGCCTCTTCTACAGCACAACAGTCACCCTGTTCAAGGTAGACTGGCCTAGGAGGGACATGTGGAATGAGGTCCCAGGAAAGGCTCATCTGACCTGGTCCTCACATACATATTGAGGGAGGGTAGAGGATGGACAGGAGACCTTTGTGACTCTGTTGGGTGCCACTTCCCATTAGAGGCCTTGAAAGCCTGGACAGCTGCACTTCTGAGACTTTGAGTGTCACAGATATGATTTAGACCCAGACTCAGAACTCTGAGCTCTGCTTTTTCATCTGTGAAATGCTGACGGGGATGGAGGAGACAAAAGGAGATGGGGCTTGGGAAGGCAGTTCAGAGACACATAGAATCACTCCTGGGCTAGAGAGAACCTCAATCCTGGGTCCCACCACACTTGGATCACCGGGTACCCCTACCTCTCCCCACCATTCCCAGCTGACTGAAAGTTGTTCATGGTCATCTTTGTCATCTGCAGGTGAAATGATCCACCAATGTAAAGACATCCAAGACCAAAGAGAGGGAGCTAAAGGGGAACTTCATTGGGACTTGGGGATTTTCCAAGACTTGTGTTACCTGTTGGTTTGAAATCTTCTCCCATGTCATCCTCTAGCTTTAAGCCTGAGAAAGAGGCTTCTTTCTAGCTACAACCAAATATCTGTTCATTATGGGTGGAATCTGAAGCTGTGGACTCTGCCCCACTCACTGTTTTGCTCCATATGTGCTTATTGCCTTGAAATAAATTTGTATATTTTGTCTTGTTAAACTGCTTTCTAGTGAGGTTCTTTATTTGTTTCATTTTTATTTTTTTGCAAACTGTGCTCCTTTCTTGTTTCATGGGTGTGTCCAAAGGGACTGTGGGAATGGAGGCTATGCCTCAGCACTGACTTATGGTGGGGTGTGCTGGGAAAGGGGAGATGGCAATACAGTAAGAATGTGGGGCCACACACACATAATCCTGGGGTCTCAGGGCCTCAAGCCTGATGTAAGGGTGGTAGCCAAGTTGGGGAGAATTCTAAGCCTCATACCCCAAATAAGATCAGAATGGAGAAATTGAAGTTTGGGCCTTGGTGGGATCACTGGTGTGGCCAGCAGGACCCTCTCCACACAGCTTCCTGCTCAATGCATTATTGATTGCTACATACATCCTCAACAAATGTTCATAGCATGTGATGTGCACTAAGGTGTCTCAAATTGTCAGGATTCCATGTAGGGATTTGTGAAGAGCAGGCTGTGCCATCCATGAGATCAGAGTGTGTGTGCCATGCCTTCAAGGTGTCTCTCTGCTGGGGCTGCTGCAACAAAGCACCACAGATTGGGCAGCTTAAAACAATAGGGATATATTGTCTCTTGGTTCTGTAGACTGGAATTCCAAAATCAAGATCTTCTTTAAGGGGCAAATCTGTTCCAAGCCTCTCCCCTGGCTTCTGGTGGATGACTAGCAATAGGTGATGTCCTTACCTTGTGACATAACTCAGTTTCTATCTCCATCCCATGGCTCTCTCATTCTCTCTCTCTGTCTCCTATATATCTGTGCCCAAATTTCTTCTGCTTATGAGGACACCAGTTGTAGTGACCTTAATCCAGTTTGGGCTCATATTAATAAGTCACATCTTTAAAAATCCTATTTCCAAATTCATGGGATAGGACTTACACATGTCTCTTTAGGGAAAACAATTCCATTCATAACAATGGCGTGACTGAGGGATGCAGTGGCACAGGAGTCACATCCTACAGGTACACAGGGTGCCATCCCTCAGCTTGGGATAGCATCACCTGCAGTGGGGTTCAATGACATGAATCAAGAGCAGAAACTTCCAGTGAACAAGTTAGAAGTCAAAAGCACACAGGATGTGGGTCCACCCCAACTCTCACTTCTTGGGTCTCTTCCTAATGGTACCACCCACCTTGGCAAAATGAGCCTTCAGCTATTCCCCCGGAGTCCGTCCCGCATCAGACCATACCGCCTGAGCATCCTAACCAGGTGTCCCTCCTACTTATACTTTGATACGATTTTCTCAACTTTTTGTTCTCAACGGACACCTGACACTCTCCCATGTTTGTATGTTGCCCCTCCCTCCCCCGAATTTTTGGACAATATTACCCCTCTTCCCATCCCCAGCCCCCCTCAAACCCACAAAGCCCCACCCAAAGACAACCCCTTGCCCCCATTTTGTCCCTTCTTTTTGCTCATACTTACCGCCAGCTCATCACAGATTCCACCCCTGCAGACGTTAACTCACATCCTTCCTCCACCCCCTGCTTTCCTGTAAGCCTCTTTTCCAGACTCTAGCTCTCTGAGGCAGTTTGCTTATTTCATATCATTGAGGTCATGTAGTATTTGTCCTTCAATGCCTGGGTTGCTTCACTCAACATAAGATTCTCTAGATTCATCCATGTTATCACGTGTGTTTGTAGTGTATTTGTTCTTACAGCCGAGTAGTATTCCATTGTGTGTATATACCACATTTTATTGATCCACTCGTCTGTTGATGGGCATTTGGATTGATTCCAACTTTTGGCAATAGTGAACAATGCTGCTATGAACATTGGTGTACATATATTGGTTTGTGTGGCAAGAGAGGAGTTCTGTGAGAGTACACGAGGATGAATATAAAACATGTAATATTACACCAGAAACATATAGGGGACGACAGACTAATAATGTAAACCATAAGGCAAAACATAGGATAACTAAAAAATTTAGAAAACCATACAATCTAAAGTATGGACCACATAGTAAGCACAGATGTCACCTTGTTTGAAAGCTATTGTCCTGGAATCTGTACATCAGTATCAGGAAATATGATATGAATAAGCTAAAAGATTATCGCTATGGAAGGGAAAAGGTTTTATGGTGGGTCTGGGGAAGTACTGTATATTTTATATATGAATTTCGGTGATCTAAGACTCTTGTGAAGCTGACATTATGTTGGGATTCACTTTACAGGAAGTTTTGAATCATAGAGTGGTTCAACAATGGCAGCAGAGGAATACTGATATAGGATGTTATTGACAGGATATATATGGCTGACAGGGAGTTATACAGGGCATATGCACAGGGTATATAGTAATGTCTAGATATACTCATAGTGGAAACAATTAAAAACAACAGCTGGGGCGGGTACTGGGCGACTGGCCGGGGAGTCACGGTCATGGACCCTGGGGAGCAGCGGCAGTCCGCCAGGGGCAACGGCAAGAACCAGGAAGGAAGGAGGGCCCAACAGTGGGTTCCTGATACTAATGGCTATGCTTTTGAGCCTATACATCTGCAATAAGAACAAGGCCTAGAGTAGCACTGTGCCTGGGAGTTTCCTCCTGACAGCCTTCATGTTACTCAAATGTGGCCACTCTCACAGCCAAACTCAGCATGTAGATGCAGTGCATTCCCCCCAACGTGGGACATGACACCCGGGGATGAGCCTCCCTGGCACCGAGGGATCACTACCACATACCAGCTGAAGATGCAACTAGAAAATGACCTTGAATTAAAGGTTCAATACGGATCAGCAGAATATCCCTGTCTACATATAATAACATGACTTCAAAATGCTGTTTGACCTAATATAAGGGGGAAATGGAAAGGAGAAATGAGATTATAAGGCTATGAGTCTCTAAAAAAGAGTCTGGAGGTTGTCAGAAGGAATGTCCTTATGCACAACTGAGCAGAGTCTAAGAGACAGATAAAGTAGATACAACCCCAGGTATTGGTTCTTCTGAGGGATAAAGAGACCCACGGGTTCTATGGTCATGGCAGATGGGGTTCACTGCCATGGCAGATGGCCCTTCTTTGGAGCTGGTGTTTCTACATGATGGAATTGAACTCGGAGGGGATCTCTTCCCACAAGACTTGCATGCTACTTTATTGGAATTGTAGTTGGTGCTGGGGTTTAAGATATATTTAGGGGATTTGAATCTGTGGACTGATAATAAGACACCCAGGCCCAGAGCCTCAACAGACTTCAGCTCCTACACTTTGATTTATCGGACTGACCCCACTCAGCTAACATGGAGTTGAAGAAGGTCAACCACCACACCATGGAGCCTAGAGTGTCTACAACTGAAAGCAGGAGGAGTGCATCCAGTATCCATGTGGAATCTAAGCCCCCACTTGACATAGATGTGCAATGGACACAACCAATCCAATGTCCACAGAGAAAATGTGGAATGGGTGTGGGAAGGGTAGCCATGGTGGCTGCTGGGTTTGGGGAATGGGAGGAAGAGATGAGATGTGGAGGCATTTTCGGGACGTGGAGTTGTCCTGGGTGGTGCTTCATGGACAATTACAGGACATTGTAGACCCCCCCAGGGCCCACTGGATGGAACGTGGGAGAGTGTGGGCTATGATGTGGACCATTGACTACGGGGTGCAGTGATGTTCAGAGATGTACTTACTGGGTGCAATGGATGTGTCACGATGATGGGAGAGAGTGTTGCTGTGGGGGGAGGGGGGTGGGGGCGGTGGGGTTGATTGGGACCTCGTATTTTTTGAATATAATTCGTAAAAATAAATAATTTTAATTAAAAAAAAAGCACACAGGAAGTTGTTCATTGCATGATGGAATGACAGACAGTTTGGAAAGGTGAAGTGAAGCACTGAGGAGGATCTGTGGGAAGTAAGGCTCACAGAAAGAGGTGATTCCACCAAGGGGCTTGGAATTAAAGCTTGATGAAGGGTAACATGGGAGAACCAAGTGAGAGCATGTATGGTCAGGAAGCTGCCTGTATGAGTTTCATGGGGCTGCTGTAACAGGGTGTCCAGCAAACTGGCTGACTTCAAACAGAATTTTTTTCTTCTTTGTTTTCTTTTAAATGTTATATTAAAAAAATATGAGGTCCCCATATACCCCCCCCCACCCGCCCTACCCCTCCCACATCAACAACCCCTTTCATCATCACGGCACATCCCACTGCACTAAATGAATACATTCTGGAGCACTGCTGCACCACATGAACAGTGGTCCACATTGTAGTCCACACTCTCCCCCAGTCCACCTTTGCTGTCTTGCAGTTCTGGAAGCTTAAAGTCCAAAGTCAGGGTATTGACAGGGACAGCTCCTTCTGAAATTTGGAGAGTTCTAGTGGGTGGCTGGTAACCCAAGGCATTTTTTGGCTTGTGATAGCATAACTCAGTCTCTGCCTCTGTCACATGGTCATCTTCTGTCTCTGTGTCTATGACCAAATTCACCCTTGTTATAAGGACATCAGCCATATTGGATTAGGTTGTCTTCAACTGGACTAGCCATATCATCAAAGATCCTATTTCCATATGGACTGGGGATTAGGACTTGAACATGTCTTTGGGGTATACAATTTGACCCATAATGTGTCTCTGGTCACAGTGTCAGCAGGGATGGCTAGGACTGTGCCATGCCAGGGGCAGTCTGCACTGGCCTTAATGGTGGGGTTGGAATGAAGGCTCAAGGTGAGATCAGAGAGTAAAAGGCCGAGAGTGGGACCCAGTGGAACCCCAAGTCCAAGTGAGATGCGGGTGAGGAGGCATCTGGGGATGATTGAGTGACCATGATCTGGTCTGGGTTGTGGGAGGAGCCTTTCTAGGACAATGGCCAGCCATCTTGGGGATGTCCTCACCAAATGCCCAAGATGACAGGGATCAGGTGCTGGGTCCCCAGAGCCAGCCCAAAGCCTGAATACAAGTTCAGCTCTGAATTCAATATCAAGAGAAAGCCATATTACTAGCCATGCCTCAAAGCATACCACTTAAATGCTCTGGTTTCATTTCTGTAAAATGAAGCTCATCATGAGCTTGGCCTTGCACAGTGAGGGAGGGTTGTATGAATTACCCTCATGACAAGGCATCCCCACGGGTGCTCAGGGGGGGCTCTTGTGCTGCCCATGGGGGTCACGGTGTCTCTCCAGCACCATCCCCTGTGCATTGGAGGAGGGGAAAGGCAGGATGACAGCCCAAGCCTCAGGGAGAAGTGAGAACACCACAAGAGGTGCTGAGCTCAGGAGTCAAAAGGTTACCTGGGGAGGAAATTGGGGCCGGTGGTTCAGACAGTGGCTTCTGAGATGCCAATGGCAGGGGTGTTGGTAGCCCTGCTGAGGATGTGTAAAGGTCTGCTGTCTCACAGCTGCATCACTGTAAGCTCAAGAGAGCAAGCTCATGACCTTTGCCCAGTGTCCAGGAGGGGCAGCCTACTGGGCCAGACCCTGAGCAATCTAGGAGTGACCACCCGAAGATGCAGACTCCACAGAGTGTCTTTGCCTAAAGGTTGGCTATTATGGAGCTGGGGACTGACAGTCTCTTTTTGTAAAGACAAGCTACCTCAGAGGCAGGGTCCCCAGCAGCAGAGCCCCTGGGTCCAGGGAGAGAGGCATTTAATCCCATCTGCTTTCTCTTGGGGAACCTCACAAAGGATCATCCTTCACCCTTCTGCAGTGATAAAGCACTGATTCCCTCTCCTGCAGCAACTGTGGGCCTAAATATGGAGGGTATGAGGACTTAGGCTGGCATTGAGTAGTGCCTACTGGAGGAAGATTATCCCATTGCTCCTGTCCCAAGATCCTTGGGGGTCAGTGAGAGCAGAGATGCTGGGTCTGGTGGGAAGAGTAGTCCCAGGATCTGGCTAGAGGGCTTTCAGGGCAGCTGGAGAGAAACTCCCTCCTGGAGAAACCCTTGCATGGGTCCCTTCCTCAGCCCCGGTAATGACTTGCCCTTTGGCAGGATCCCCAATTACTCTCATTTATGGGGCCAGAAGGAGCAATCATTTGGATAAGTGGCATTTCTCAGTCTACCAGCCCCCTTCACATCCAGCCACTTGCCCCTATGTCTTCCAGAGAGCCGCCAAAATCCAGCTGTGTTCCTCATCTCTGAGTGCAAAGCCCCAAAGGACAGTGAATGGATGGCCCTGGCCTGCTTGGTGACAGCTTACATGCCTGAGCCAGTTAATGTCAAATGGAAAACCAGCGCCCAGAATGAAAGAATCGTGAACTTCCCTGCTGTGCTGAGAGATAAGTATTACACCATGAGCAGCCAGCTCTCTTTCCCCGCTGAGTGGAAAACTGGACCACACAACTGCACTATACACCATGCCGGGCCCCAGAGCACCAAGACCTTCCAGATGCCAGGTGGGTTACCACAGACAGCCACTCAGAGTCTGACCTCCAGGAATTGAGAGGGCCCAGGGCATGGCAACCATAGTGTAGAGCACACATGCTTCCTGCCTCGTCTCACCCCTCCCCAACAGGACCCTTTCCACCTCAGTCTTTCCCACCTGGTGTTCCCCCATTCAGGCCTTGACCCCTCTTGCCCACTCTGAGTCCTTCCAATTTTGGGGCCCTCCGTATCTCACCCTTCCCTGTCAGGGCCTCTCCCTTTTCCATTCTTTTCTTTTATAGCTCTTCCCAATATCGTTCTTCCTAGTCATGACCCCTCCCTTTCTCAGCTTCCACTTTAGACCACACCCCAACCACACCCCACTCCCTAAAGGGCCTACCCCTCTCCTCCCAGGCTTCTCCCTCTTTTAGCTGCCCCGTTAATTTAGTCTTCAGAACTGCCTCTTCCTGACCCTCTCTCCAATGTGAAAGGAAGCATGGTGGCTCAAAAAAAAGGCAGCTGCTGAGAGTGGAGACTCCCACAGCCAAGCTGGCTCCTCTCAGCTCTCAACTCCCTTCTACCATCCACAAGTTCTTTTTGACCAGTCTTCCTATTCCAGTCTCAGTGCCTAATTCAGCTTCCTGCTCCTGCTCCACTTGATGTTCCTCTGGTTTCAGCATCTTGGAATGCTCAATCCAAGACTCCAACCACCAAGGCCCCCACTATCACAAAGACTACTACCACCAAGGCTACCACCACCACCCAGGCTCCAACCACCACCAAGGCCTCCATCACCACCAAGACCCCTACCACCACCATGGTTTCCACCACCAAGACCCCAACCACCACCAAAGCCCTCCCCAACAAAACCACCACCAACAAGGAACCCACCACCACCAAGAAGTCAGGTAAGGAAGCCCTGTCCCAGGATACCCCAAAACCCTTACCTGGCTGCCAGTCCCATGAGATGCCTCCTTCAAGCAGTCTTCCATGATTTCACATGTGGTCTTCAAGTCACACACTGGGTAAGGAATAGGAGGGTAGAGGGCCTAAACTAACATGGCCCCTGCAAAGCTGTCAGTCCATATGTCTGAAGACCCTGCTCAAATTCTTTTGCAAGGACCACAGTGGAGGACTTTGACTCACCCTCATCCAGTAGGGTGAATCAGACCCAGCTCTGCCACCTCTGAACTCCTGACTGAGCCTCTGGGCACTTGGTCCCATGGGTAACAGGGAAAACATGTTGTTGATGCAGTGGGGAGCCAGGTACTCAGCTAAATACCCTTATGGAGATTTCTCGAGCAGCCTGGCCTCCCCAAATGGGGTTGGTGGAGTTAATTCTGGGGTCACTTCATTTTGGTTTCTACAACCAGGAGCTTTATTTAGAAAAGTCCACATTCCATACTTGGATTGGCCCAAGCTGCTTGCAAGGCCTAGGGGATACATTTCTTGTTAGGTAGAGCCTAGAACCAGAGCCTGGCCTGTGGCCTGTTCACATGCCGGTCAGCAACTGATGGGAGCTTGCAGGACAGGTAGAAACAGTGATAACTCCTTGCCTGCCTCCTCAAATAAGATGTCAAGAGGCGACACCTGTGGAATGTTGAGTGTGGCATCCTCATCCATGGCCAGGATCTGCTTCCACAGTGCATATGAAGAAAAGCAATATCCCCCATCTCTGAACTCTACCAGCCCTAGGAGTAACCTGGTCAGATGCATAAGAGACAGACAAGTCATGAGGGATGTTATTTCTCCAAATGGATGTTGGAAGAATGCCTGTGCCACCACCAGTGTGGGAATAGGCCCCTGTCTTCATCCTTTTCCTGGGAAACCAAGATTTACCACAAGGAAAGGGGTGATATGTGATGGGGTCTCAATCACACCCCAAGAACACCCACTCAGTACTATTTCTCAGATCTTCAACTCCCTCAGTGACTCAGCCCTCCCACTGCAGACCACCTGGGCCTTCCTACCCTTGAGCCAGGTGGACATCCAGTTGAGGGTGACCCTTGGTGGGACTCACCCCAGAGGTACTGATCTGATGAGTTGAACCCTCAAAACATGCCCGCATGGTCCCACCTGGTTAGACTCTCCTGGACCCCTACAGCCACCTGAGGTTGCCACTTCCACCCTGGTGGGAGAGTAAGGACTGCTACTCAAGGACCCTTGAAGTCTAGTCCACACTCAGCAAAGCACAGACCATGGGCCAAATGCAGTTCATGGCCTGTTTCTCTATGGCTTAGATATGGTCTTTACATTTTTAGAAGGATTCTTAAGAAAAAGAATATGTGATAGAAACCCTGTGTCACTATGAAGCCTAAAACATTTACTCTCTTGCCCTTTACAGAAAGTTTGCTCAGCCCTGCTTTATTGCAGCTGCAAGACCCAAATACCCTCTCTGCTCTACTTCCTGTGTCCTCACATGGTCTGGGGCTCTGGGTGAGGCTGCCTTTACCTGGCCTACCTAGGGCCAAATGATGTGCTAGAGGAGGTACCCTGGTTCTTCAAAGGGGCTGCACTCCCTCAGGGACATGGTGGACCATTGATCAGCACAATGATCGCACTTGGAGCCTCACCTGCTCCCTGTCCTTGCCCAGGCTGCATAGGGCATGAGGACCCCAGCATTCACCCTGTTCATACCCTGGCACCTGGAGGTGAGGAGGGGGAGGGCCCACTGTCTAGCTCTGGCTTTTCTTAATGACTTGCTTCTCCCCTACCCTCTCATCCCTCAGCTGCCAAGGCACCAAGCAGCATCTCCCTTGACCTCCTGAGGGCACCTATCCAACTGGTTTCTTCTGATGCAGCCCACTGGCTACTGTGTGAGGCATCTGGCTTCTCTCCCCCTGAGGTCTTCGTCACTTGGTGGGAGGACCAGTTTCAGGTGGATGCTGTCCGGTTCACCACCATGAGCCCTGTGCCCCAGGCAGGAAATGCCACGTTCCAGACATGGAGTGTGCTCCGCATTCCAGCCAGCTCGCAGCCACACTCAGCTACCTACACATGCACGATCAGGCACGAAGCCTCCCAGAAGGAGCTCAATGCAAGCAGGAGTGTGGAATTGGGTGGTAAGTCAGATGGGGCAGGTGGGTGAGGTTGTGGGCATCATTCGTGGGGTCCTTGGAAGGGATGAGACCTGTGGTCTAGGTGATGGTGTCAAACAATGTCCTCCCCTCTAGGTCCCAACTCCACACCTTCTCCTACCTCTTGTCCTCCAGCAAGCCTCTTGGTGTCTGGGAATGGAACACCCTCTTGTCCTCCACTCCTATCCTTCTCCCCTTCGCCACCCAATCCTTGCTGTCCATAAACTAACTATTGGCTGCTGTAGGTGGGTTCCCAGGCAACACAGCCCTCCCTGTGTTGCCTCTGGCCAGGCCTGGAATAGTAGCCACTCTTTGACTATAGCTAGTTGCATAACAGCCCATCATCCCATCACTCCACCCCCCACATTCCCCAACTCCCCTGAGAGTATGGTCAGCATAGACAGCTGCTCTCTTCAGGGTCACCTGAGCTTCCCCAGTCTCCAGGCTTAGACTATTGGAGACTCAAGGCCTCCACTCACCCAGGAGTGAAAGGGGCCCCTCTAGAAATACCCTGGGCTCTGGATTCAAATGCAAAATGAATGTGCATCCCATGTAAGCCCTTACCACATGCTGCTGTGGCAGTGTGAAGTGTGATATTGACTCATAGGTGTGAGGGGAACACTCATAGTCACACCAGCTCAGGGTAGAGGACACAGTGGAGCCAAGAGTCCTAAACACCATGGACATGGTGATGTCAGCCAGTAGTGGATGGCCATTGGCCCTGGCATGCAGCAGGGCATTGGCTCAGGAGCAGAGCCTCTTCCTAGCAGTGGGGCATCCTCCCCAGTCACCAGGTCAAGGGAAGTAGGCCCAGGAGCTCCCAACTGAAGCCTGAGGTCCTGACCCCTGGAGCTGACCTAAGGGAGAAGGCTTTTGTCTTAGTTTGCCCCAGGGTTGCCAACGCCATATACTAGAAGTGGGTTGACTTTTATAATGGGAATTTTATTTAAGTTAAAAAACTTACAGTTTTGAGGTTGGGCAATGTCCAAGTCAAGGCACCATCAGAAATCATTCACACCAAACTTAGCTACTGGTGATCCTGAGGTCCTGCCACATGGCAAAGATGGCTGTGAATTTCTAACTAGATCCCTGCCTTTCCCTCCAGAATCTACCATCTCCCAGAGTTCAGCTGTGGGCAACCAGGCATAAGACTTGTCTCTTTCCTGGGATCCTCTCTCAGACTCAACTGCTCTGCTTTCTTCCTGAGTTCAGCACAGACTAACAAGCATATGGCTCTTCTCTTCAGACTTGAGCAGCTCTGTGGGTCCAGCCTCTTGGGGTCTTCATGCTTAAGCTTTGGCTGCTAGGATCCTTGAGTCTTCTCTCACATGGCAGGGTCAAAAGTGGCTTCTTCCTTTCTCTTTGTATGTCTTTCTCTCTGTCTACATTCATATAAAGCTCCAGTAAGATGGCAGAGACCCAACGTGTGTCACACCTCACTGGTGTAGTCCAATCAAAACTGGAGTTGCCCTGGGTGGTGCTTCACGGACAATTACGGGACATTGTAGATCCCCCCAGGGCCCACTGGATGGAACGTGGGAGAGTGTAGGCTATGATGTGGACCATTGACTACGGGGTGCAGTGATGCTCAGAGATGTACTTACCGGGTGCAATGGATGTGTCACGATGATGGGAGAGAGTGTTGCTGTGGGGGAAGTGGGGGTTGGGGGTGGTGGGGTTGATTGGGACCTCATTTTTTTTAATGTAATTTTTAAAAAAATAAATAAATAATTAAAAAAAAAAACAGCCAACACCCACAGGAATAGATTAGTTCAAGAACATAATCTTTTTCATTTTGGGATTTGTAAAAGAACTTCAAACTATCACAGCTGTGATAAGAGCCAGGCAGAGAAAATGGTTCCTGATGAGTCCCCAGTCAACAAGTGAGTAGACGGTGAAGGTTGTGCCAAGCCTTCTCAGGATTCAGTGGCTCCTGGTTCTATCCACCCCCTAACTTGGGTCCCTAGCCCCTGGAGGCCTCTAGAGAACAGCACCTGAGCCCCTGTGCCTCACACAGGCTCACACCTGGTGGTGTGAACACCCTGGTGGGTAGCAAAGCCAGAGGTCATGGTGTTACCAACCTGTCTTGGCCCTTCAGAGACCCCCAGTCCACTTGCCATTCTTCATTCTTTACCTCCAGCAAAGCCCCCCTAAAGCTTCAGTCTCCTGAAGAGCCCAGACCTTGGCTGCACACCTGTGCCAAGAACTCAGAGCCCCTGTTCTTGTGGTACAGCCTATACCCCACTGAGCCGCCAGTTGCTGAAGTCCCCTGACATTGTCATGATCTCCTGATCCTGCCCACCTCTCCTTCCCTTTTGCCTCAGAGTCCATGGTGGGAGGGTGAGGACTTCTCCCCAAGGGCTCCTTGAGGGCTATTCCACACATACCATCTTCCCATCCTCCTCTCCCCCACCCCAGGTGACTGTTCCCTCCAGGCACACATCAGGTTTTGGGACTCCATGACCTCACAACTGAGCCTCTTCTACCTGTTCCAGACCTGGCCAGGAGGCTGTTCTAACACCAGAGTGTCTGTTAATGTAGAGCGTGTGCACGTATATACCTGGAAGTATCCAAGTACGTTCATGTGCTCCCAAATACGTAGGTGGAGAGACCCAAAACAGCCCAGTGGTGGAGAGCCTAGGTAAGGATCTGGCCTCCCTCATTCATCACTTTTAGGACCCTGTGGAGCTCACCATCTCTTCCCCTGCTTCATTCTCCTCACTTATAAAATGAGGACCTACATTGTAAGGTTGATGTGAGTTTGAATGAATATATGCTGGAAGGTGTTCAGAGGCCCTGACCCCACTGTGTACCTGTGTGTGAGAGCTTGTGTGGAATACAGCAGGGTGTACCCCTCTCTGCACACCTGTTGCTGCTGTGTGTGTGTGAGGTAGGAAAGTATGTGATGAAGGGCTGAGCCACCCTGGTACCCAGCATTGCCATTCCCCTGTATTGAACCTGCCCTATGTTTGGAATCACATGGTGCTCACTTACTTTTTGTTCTTTTTGGCCCATCAATCTGTTGTGAACACTTGAGTTGCTTCCACCTTTTTAAAAAATATGTCTTTTATTACAGAAGTTGTGGACTTAGAGAACAATCATGCACATGCATTGAATTCACATACAACACTCCTTCAGGGACACACCACGCTGTTGTGGAACATTTGTTACAGATTATGAGATAATATCATCAGACTATTACCACTAACTGTAGTCCATAGCATACATTTGGTGTATTTTTTCCATGCCCCCTATGAACACAATGCATGTTTGGCACTGATGCAAAAGTATTATAGTATTGCTGTTAACTATAGTCCATAAATTATATTATTTGTATTTCCCCATGCTTCTCCACATTCCCACCACCCTGCAATAGTGATGTACATCTTTCTAGTTCACAGAAGGACATACTTGTATTTGTACTGTTAACTGCAATTCTCATCCACCTTTGGGTACACTGTGTTATTCAGTCCCTAGATTATTCCCTAGATTTCCTTCAATGAACGATTACATCCCTAGACTACACTTTTCAGCTACAATCCTGTTTCTACACCAACTGCTCCTCGCTTTAATGTGTTACTATCTACTCTATCCATTTCCACGCATTAACAGTGAAGTTCATGAGAACTACTACATACATTGAGCATCAGTACACCTTCACAGTTGTCCTCTTATCTCCTAATAACCAGTACTCTAGGTTTTAACTCCATGCATGTATTCTTCATATTTACCTCATATTACTGAGACCATGCTATACTTGTCCTTTAGTGTCTGGCTTATTTCTCTTAGTATAATGTTTTCAAGATTCTTCCATGCTATCGTCTGTGTCCCAATTTCATTTCTTCTTACTACAGGATACTATTCCATTGCATGTTTATACTACATTTTGTTTATCCATTCTTTGGTTAATTAGCAATTTTGAATAACATTACTGTGAACATCGGTGTGCAGATGTCTGTTTCTGTCAGTTTTCAGTTCTTCTGGATATATTCTTTGTAAAGGAAATGCTGTATCATATGGCAGTTCAATATTTAGTTTCCTGAGGAACCACCAAACTGTCTTCCACAGAGGTTGCACCATTTTACAATCCCACCAACAGTAAAGGAATGCTCTATTTCTCCACATCAACTCCAACACTTATTGTTTCCTATTTTCTTTAATAATGGCCATTCTATACAGTGTGAGATGATATCTCATTTTTGTTTTGATTTACATTTCCCTAATAGCTAGCAATATTGGACACTTTTTCATGTGCTCTTTGGCCATTTGCATTTCCTCTTTGGAGAAATGTCTATTTAAGTATTTTGCCCATTTTTTTTTATTGGATTGCTTGCTCTTTTATTGTTGAGTTGTATGATCTCTTTACATAGAATGGAAATCAAACGCTTATTGAATAAGTGGTTTGCAAATTATTTTCTTCCATTAAGTGAGCTGCCTTTTCACCTTCTTGACAAAGTCTTTTGAATCACAAATGTATTTTAAGTTTGAGGAGTTCCCATTTATCCATGTTTTTTTTCATTGCTTGCAATTTTGGTGTAAGGTTTAAGGGTTGTTGATGTGGGAGGAGTGGGAATATAGGGGATGAGGGGTATATAGGGACCTCATTTTTTTTAATGTAATATTAAAAAAACAGAGAAAGAAAAAAAAGAATGCACCACCTAACACCAGATTTGAAGATGCTTTCCTTCTTGGAGATTTATGCTTCTAACTTTTATATTTAGGTCTTTGATCCATTTTCAGTTAATTTTCATATAAGATGTGAATTAAGGGTACTCTTTCTTTTGGCTATGGATATATAGGTCTCCCTGCACTATTTGTTGACTAGACTGTTCTGTCCTAGCTGGGTAGATTTAACAGACTTGTCAAAAATCACTTGACCATAGATGTGAAGGTCTGTTTCTAAAACATCAGTTTGCTTCCATTGGTCTATGTGGCTATCCTTTTACCAGTACCATGCTGTTGTTAGCAGTATAACTGGTAAATATGATTTAAAGTCCAGAAGTGAGAGTTCTCCAACTTTTCTCTTTCTTTTAAAGATGCTTTTACCTGTTCAGGGTCCCTTACCCTTCCAAATAGATTTTACAATTTTGTTTTCCATTGTTTCAAAAATGGTCATGAAATTTTCACCAGGATTGCCTTGAATATGTATATCAATTTGGGTAGAACTGTGACATCTTAATGATACTTAGTTTTCCAATCAATGAGCACAGACTCTTACTTAAGTCATTTTTTATTTCTTTTACCAATGCATTCTAGCTTTCTGAATACATGTGCTTTATATCCTTGATTAAGTTTATTCCCAAATATTTGATTCTTTTAGTCACTATTGTAAATGGATTTTTTTTCAAATTTCCTCCTCAGATTGCACATTAATAATGTGTAGCAACTGTACTGATTTTTTTCTTTTGTTTTTTTTCAAATTCTACTCAATTTATTCATTTTTTAAAAAATATTACATTCAAAAAATATGAGGTCCCCATTCACCCCCACCAGCCCCACCCCACCACTCCCCCCACAGTAATACTCTCCCCCATCATCATGACACAACCACTGCATCTGGTGAGTACATCTCTGGGCATCCCTGCACCCCATGGCCAGTGGTCCACACCATAGCCCACACTCTCCCACGTTCCATCAGTGGGCCATGGGAGGACATACAACGACCGGCAATTGTCCCTGCAGCACCAACCAGGACAACTCTAAGTCCCGATAATGCCTCCACATCTCATCTCTTCCTCCCATTCCCTGCACCCAGCAGCCACCATGGCGACTTTTTCCACACCAATGCCACATTTTCTCGATTATTAACCACAATAGTTCATGAATAGAATATCAGTAAGTCCACTCTAATCCATATTCTATTCCTCCATCCTGTGGATCTTGGATTGGTTGTGTCCACTCCACATCTATATCAAGAGGGGGCTTAGAGTCCACATGGATGCTGTATGCAATTCTCCTCCTTTCAGTTGTAAGCAGTCTTGTCTCCCTAGTGTAGTGGTTGACCTTCTTCACCTCCATGTTAGCTGAGTGGGGTAAGACCAATAAACCAGAGTGTAGGAGTTGAAGTCTGTTGAGGCTCAGGGACTGGCTATCATATGGTCAATCCAGAGATTCAGATCCCCTGGGTATATATTAAACCCCAGCACCAACTTCAATTCTGGTAAAGTAACAGGAAAGGCTTGTGAAAAAAGATCACATCTGAGTCCAGCTCCATCACACAGAAACACCAACTCCAAAGAAGGGCCAACTGATATGTCACTGAACTCCATCTGCCATGACCATAGAACCTGTGGATCTCTGTAGCTCTCAGAAGAACCAATACCTGGGGTTGTGTCTCCTTTATCTGTCTCTGTGACTCTGCTGAGATTTGCATAAGGGGGACCCCTCTGATAACCTCCAGGCTCTTTTTTGGAGACTCATAGCCATATAAACTCATTTGTCCCTTCCATTTCCCCCTTGATTCAGGTCAAAAAGCATTTTTAACTCCTATTATTATATGTAGACTGAGATATTCTGCTGGTTCGAGTTGAACCTTTTATGCAAGGTCCTTTTCTAGTGACATCATCAGCTGATACTTGATAGCAATCCCTTGGCACCAGGGAGGCTCATCCCCAGGAGTAATGTACCACATTGAGGGGAAGGCAATGCATTTACATGCTGAGTTTGGCTTTGAGACTGGCCACATTTGAGCAACACGGAGGTTCTCAGGAGGTAACTCTTAGGCACACTGCAGCTCTAGGCCTTGTTCTTATTTCAGGTGCACAGGCTCACAAGCATAGTCATTAGTATCAAGGGCTCATTGTTGGAACTTCATTCTTTTTTGGTTTTTGCTGTTGCACTTGGGGGATTATTGCTATTCCTTTAGGGACTATGATCAAGCTCCCCTGGGTAGGAACTCAGCACTCCCTCAGTTGTTGTTTTTAATTGTTTCCATTATGAAAATATCCAAACATTTTTATGTGCCCTGGGTATATGCCCTGTAGAGCTCCTTTCCAATCATGTGTCCCCTATCAATAACATCCCACACAATTTGAACCTCTCTGTTATCCAAAACCTCCTGAAAAGTGAAGCCCAATATATTGCCAGATTCCCTTAATAGTAAAATGAAATATAGCAAAGAGTTTAAAGGTTATAGATAGAATACATATTAATCTGGAAATATTCTACATCCTATCTTTTTCTTTTCTTTTTTTCTAATTATTAGGCTTATCTTCACAAGAGTTTTAGATCACAGTACTTCATATATACAATATACAGTACTCTCACATATCCAACATAAAACCTTTTCCCTTCCACAGCTATAATCTTTTTACATATTCATTCTATATTTACTGAAACTGATATACAGATATTGAGACAATAGCTTTCAAACAAGGTAACATTTGTGTTTACATTGTGGTAACTGAAGGTAAGTATATTACAAGGAAGTTATAAAATGGGGGCATAGGGTTACCTTTGTGTGGGGCTTTGCGGACTTGAGCGTGGGTAGGGATGGGAGGTAATATTGCCCAAGAAATTGGGGAAAGGGTGGGGCAACATATGAACATAGGAGATTGTCAGGTATTTGGTTGAGAATATAATGCTGAGAAAACCTTTCCAAAAATATAATAAGGAAAATTACCTCTTTAAAATGTTT
This sequence comes from Dasypus novemcinctus, assembly GCF_030445035.2. Taxonomy (NCBI): domain Eukaryota; kingdom Metazoa; phylum Chordata; class Mammalia; order Cingulata; family Dasypodidae; genus Dasypus; species Dasypus novemcinctus. The sequence goes on along the minus strand of NC_080691.1, from coordinate 53,912,156 downwards.
AAAGGGGATAATCTGACGCAGGACAGGCTCCTAGGGAATATGTGAATGCTCATTTTGCCATAGTGGGTTATATCATTGGATAGAGACCCATATAATGAGAGTGAAGGTATACCCACATCCTGGGGAGAACTGATCTCATCAAATAGAGGGAACTCTATCTCTCAAGAGAAATGGTGGTTCCCAGGGCATTAGGGCAGTTGAGCATGCCAAGCCCTCAACACTGTTGCAACTATCTCTGAACATGGCCCTTCAAGCAATGAAGATTGACTGTCACTGTGGGCCCTAAGGGGAGGGGGAAAGTGGTATTGAATAGATGGAACCAATGTAACTGTGTGTGGGCAATAGAAGTGTTTCACAAGAGTACGCAAGGATGGATATAAGACATGTAAAATTACACCAAAAATATATAGGGGCTGACAGACTAAAATGTAAAACATTAATCATAATGTAAAACATAAGATAACTAAAAATTTAGAAAATTGTATAGTCTAAAATATAATTGATTTTCTTATGTTGAAACATTCCTGCATACCACAAATGAAATACACTTGGTCATGATGTATCCATCATTCAGTGTGTTGTTGAATGTGATCAGAAAGTATTTTGTTGAGGATTTTCACTTCTAGATTCATTAGAGAGATTGGTCTGTAATTTTCCTTCCTTGTGGTGTCATTGCTTGCCTTTGGTATTAGGGTCATGTTGGCATCATAGAATGGATTAGGCAATGTTCCTTTTATTTTGATTTTTTGGAAGAGTTTAAGCAAGATTGGTGTTAGTTCTTTCTGGAGTGTTTGGTGGAACTCACCAATGAAGCCATCTGGCCCAGGCTTTTCTTATTGGGAGGATTTTAATGATTGATTCTATCTCTTTAATTGTGATTAGTTTGTTGAGATCATCAATTTCTTCTTCATCAATGTAGGCTGCTTATGTATTTCTTGGAACTTGTCCATTTCCTATAAATTGTCCTTCTTGTTGGCCTATAGTGTTTCAAAGTATACTCTTATGATACACTTTATTCCGTGGTGTATCTTGTTTCTTATTTGTGTATTTGCATCTTCTCTCTCTTTTTCTTTGTTAATCTACCTAAGGTTTTATCAATTTTATTGATCTTCTCAATGAACCAGCTCTTTGCTTTGCTTATTTTTTCTGGTGCTTTCTTATTTTCTCCTTCATTTAATTTTGCTCTGATCTTTGTTATTTCTTTCTTCTTCCTTTGGGATTAGTTTTGTTAGTTTATTTGTTTTGCTTTTGCTTTTTTTTTTTTTTTTTTTTTGCTAATTCCTCCAAGTGTGTAGTTAGGCCTTTGATTTTAGTTCCTCCTTCTTTTTTGTTGTATGAGTTTATGAGTATGACTTTCTCTCTGTGTAAGCTTTTGCTGCAACCCATAAGTTTTGTTATGTTGTGTTGTCATTTTCATTAGTTTCAAGATTTTTTTAACTTTATTTATTTTTTAATGTTAAATTAGAAAATATGAGTTCCCCATATACCCACACCCCCCTCACCCCACCCCTCCCATATCAACAATCTCTTCCATCATGGAACATTCATTGCCCTTGGTGAACACATCTCCGTGCACCACTGCACCACATGGACAATGGTCAACACTATAGTCTACACTCTCCTCCAGTCCACCCAGGGGCCATGGCAGGACAATGTCCAGCAACTGCCCCTGCAGTACTACCCAGGACAAATCCAAGTCCCCAAAATGCCCCCACATCACATCTCCTCTTCCCTCTCCCTACCCTCAGCAGCTACCATGGCCACCCTCTCCACATCAATGCTACATTTTCCTCCATTACTAATCACAATAGTTCCAGAATAGAATATCAGCAAGTCCACTCTAATCCATACTCTATTCCTCCATCCTGTGGGCCCTGGGGTGGTTATGCCCACTCCAACTCTGTATTGAGAGAAGGCTTAGATTCCACTTGGATGATGGATGCAATTCTCCTGCTTTTGGTTGTAGGGACTCTTGGCTCTCTGGTATGGTTGTAGACCTACTTCACCTCCCTGTTAGCTGACTGGGGTAAGTCCAATAAACCAGAGGGTAAAATTCTGTTGAGGCTCAGGGCCTGGCTATCACATGGACAGTCCAGAGGTTCAGGTCACCTAGGTATACATTAAATTCCAGCACCTACCACAGGTCTGGTAAAAGTAACAGGGATGGCTTGTGAACAAAGATCACATCTGAATCCAACTCCATCACACTCAGGAACACGAACTCCAGAGTAGGGTCAAATGATATGGCACTGAACTCTGTCTGCCATGTCCATAGAGCCTGTGGGTCTCTGTAGCCCTCAGAAGAACCAATACCTGGGCTTGTATCTACTTTGGCTGTCTCTGGGACCCTGTTGAGGCATGCTAAGGGCGACCCTTCTGGTGATCCCCCGACTCTATTTTTGGAGACTCATAGCCATATAAAACTTATTTGTCCTTTCCATTTCCCCCTTTATTCAAAGTCAAAAAGCAGTTTGAACACCTGATATTACATGTAGGCTGAGATATTCTGCTGGTCTGACTTGACCTTTTTATTCAAGGTCATTTTCTAGTTACAACATCAGCTGGTACTTGGTAGTAATCCCTCAGCATCAGGGAGACTCATCCCCGGAGTCATGTTCCATGCTGGGGGGAAGATAATGCGTTTGCATGCTGAGTTTGGCTTAGAGAGTGGCCACATTTGAGCAGCATGGAGGCTCTCAGGAGTTATCTCTTAGGCACCCTGTGGCTCTAGGCCTAGTTCTTATTTCAGATGCACAGGCTCACAAACATTCCTTAGTATCAATGGCTCATTTTTGGATCATCCTTCTTTATTGGTCTTAGTCCTTGTACTTGGGGGATTGTTCTCAAGGTAATTTTTTATTTCTTTTGAGACTTCCTTATTGACCCACTGTTTGTCTTAGAGTGTGTTGCTTAACTTCTATATATTGTATTGGTGCCAAATCTGAGTCTTTGGCCCTTGCAAATTTCCAGCTTCTTTACACGGTGGTCAGAGAAATTATTTTGTATGGTTTCAATCTTTCTGAATTCATTGACACTTTCTCTGTGGCCTAGCATGTTGTTTATCTTGGAGAATGATCCATGTGCACTTGAGAAGAATGTATATTCTGCTGTATTTGTGTGTAGTGCACTGTAATATCAATTAGGTCCAGATCGTTTAATATATTATTCAAAGTCTTTGTTTCTTTATTAATTCACTTTTGAGATGTTCTGTCTAATGGGGAAAATGATGTATGAAAGTTCCTCACTATTGCTATATTCTATTTTACTATTAAGGGAACCTGGCAATATATTGGGCTTCACTTTTCAGGAAGTTTTGGATCACAGAGAAGTTCAACAATGGCTGCAGAGGAGTACTGGTGTGGGATGTTATTGACAGGGGACACATGGTTAGCAGGGAGTTCTACAGGGCATATATCCAGGGTACATAAAATTGTTTGAATTTTCATAGTGGAAACAATTAAAAACAACTACTGAGGGAATGCTGAATTCCTAGCCAGGGGAGCTCGATCACAGTCCCTAAAGGAACAGCAACAATCCCCCAAGTGCAACAGCAAAGACCAAAAAAGAATGAAGTTCCAACAATGAGCCCTTGATACTAATGACTATGCTTATGAGCCGGTGCACCTGAAATAAGAACAAGGCCTAGAGCAGCAGTGTGCCAAAGAGTTACCTCCTGAGAGCCTCCGTGTTGCTCAAATGTGGCCAGTCTCAAAGCCAAACTCAGCATGTAAATGCATTGCCTTCCCCCCAGCGTGGGACATGACTCCAAAGGATGAGCCTCCCTGGCACTGAGGGATTACTATCAAGTCCCAGCTGATGAGGTACCTAGAAAATGACCTTGCATAAAAGGTTCAACTCAGGCCAGCAGAATATCTCTGTCTACATATAATAACAGGAATTTAAAAGGCTTTTTGACCTAAATCAAGGGGGAAATGAAAAGGACAAATGAGTTTATATGACTATGAGTCTCCACAAAGAGCCAGGAGGTTATCAGAGAGGTTGCCCTTATGCACACCTCAGCAGAGTCCCAGAGATAGATAAAGTAGATACAACCCCGGTTATTGGTTCTGAGGGCTACAGAGACCCACACGTTCTATGGTCATGGCAGATGGAGTTCAGTGCCATGTCAGTTGGCCCTTCTTTGGAGTTAGTGTTTCTGTGTGATGGAGCTGGACTCAGATGTGATCTTTTTTCACAAGCCTTTCCTGTTACTTTACCAGAATTGTAGTTGGTGCTGGGGTTTAAGATATATCTAGGGGATCTGAATCTCTGGACTGACCATATGATAGCCAGGCCCTGAGCCTCAACAGACTTCAGCTCCTACACTCTGTTTTACTGGACTTACCCCACTCAGCTAACATGGAGTTCAAGAATGTCAACCACCACACCATGGAGCCAAGAGTGCCTACAACTGAAAGCAGGAGAATTGCATCCAGCATCCATGTGGAATCTAAGCCCCCTCTTGATATAGATGTGGAGTGGACACAACCTATCCAAGGTCCACAGGATGGAGGAATAGAATATGGATTAGAGTGGACTTACTGATATTCTATTCATGAACTATTGTGATTAGCAATCGAAGAAAATGTGGCATTGTTGTGGAGAAAGTGGCCATGGTGGCTGCTGGGTGTGAGGAATGGGAGGAAGAGATGAGATGTGGAGGCATTTTTGGGACTTGGAGTTGTCCTGGGTGGTGCGGCAGGGACAATTACCTGACATTGTAGGTCTTCCCATGGCCCACTGGATGGAACGTGGGAGGGTGTGGGCTATGATGTGGACCATTGACCATGAAGTGCAGCGATGCTCAGAGATGTATTCATGAAATGCAATGAATGTCTCATGATGATGGAGGAGAATGTTGCTATGGGGGGAGGATTGGGGTGAGGGGGTTGGGGGTTATATGGAGACCTCATATTTTTTAATGTATATTTAAAAAATGAATAAAGACAAAATAAAAAATATAGTAATTCCATTTAAAAAAAAAGAAAGTTCCTCACTATAATTGTAGAGGCCTCTGTTCCTCCACTTAGTTTTTCAAGTATTTGCCTCATGCATTTTTAAAAGATTTATTTTTATTTATTTCTCTACCCTTCCCTCCTACCCTCTGTTGTTTGGTCTCTGTGTCTATTCTCTATGTGTGTTCTTCCGTGTCCACCTGGATTCTTGTCAGCAGCACCAGGAATCTGTATCTATTTTTGTTGCTTCATCTTGCTGCTTCAGCTCTCCATGCGTGAGGTGCCACACCTGGGAAGATTGTGCTTTTTTTTGCATGGGGTGTCTCTCCTTAGAGAGCACACTCCTTATGCGTGGGGCTCCCCTACATGGGGAACACCCCTTAGTGTCACTGCACTCCTTGCACACATCAGCCCTACATGTGGGCCAGCTTACCACACTCGTCAGGAGACCCTGGGTTGAACACTGGATCTCACATGTGGTAGGCAGTTGCTCTACCAGTTGAGCCAAATCTGTTTCCCTTCCTCATGCATTTTGAGGTCCCCTGATCATGTTTATAATTGTTCTTTCTTCTTGAAAGATTATCCCTTTTTCTAATATGTAGTGTCCATCTTTGTTTCTCACAGTAGTTTTGCATTTCAATCTATTTTGTTTGCTCTTACTATACCTACTCTTGCCTCTTTTTGGTTGTTATTTGCTTGTAAGATTGTTTTCCAGCCATTTACTTTCAACCTCCTTGAATTCCTGGATCCAAGTTTGGTTTCTTGTAGACAGGAAACAAATAGATAGGTCACATTTCCTTATCCATTCCGCCAATCTGTGTCTCTTGACAGGTGAGTTTAATCCATTATCATTCAGTTTTATTACTCTAAAGTAATTACTTACATTAGCCATATTTTCCTTGGATTTGAGTATATCATATGTTGTTTTTATTTCTCTTTTTGTCTTCTTGGTTGTTTTTACACTGTCCTCCAACTCTGTCTCTCCTGATTTTTTCTTTTCTCCTTCAGAACTCCCTTTAGTATTTCTTGAAGGGCAGGTTTCTTATTGACATACTCTCTTAGTTTCTGTTTATCTGTGAATATTATTGAATGCCAGTTTTGCTGGATAGAGTGTTCTTGACTGGAAATTTTTTTAGTACCTTGACTACATTATACATTTCCTTCTTGCCTCCATGGTTTCAGATGAGAAATCAGCATTTAATCTTATTGAGCTTACCTTATATGTGATGGTTCTCTTTTCTCTTGCTGCCCTCAGTATTTTCTCTTTGTCTTGAGCATTGGATAATTTAACAAGTGTATGTCTTCTGGTTGCCCTGTTGGGATTTATACTATTTGGGTTGTGTTGCACTTCCCGGACATCTACACCCATCTGCCTCAATAGGTTTGTGAACTTTTCAGTCATTATTTCCTCCAACACCCCTTTTGTACCCTTTCCCTTCTTATTCTTGGACGCCTATAATGCATATGCCTGTGTATTTTGCATTGTCATTCAAATTCCTCAGTCCCTGATAGCTTCTTCTGCCTTTTTTATCTATCAAAGTGTAGAGTTTTGAATTATAAAAGCAGAGTACCTATGATGAAATGTTAATCTGAACATGGAGAAGAATATAATAAGAATTAAAAGACCAGCATAATCAAGAGAGTGGGAAAGAGAAAAGAAATGACAATAATACAAAGAGTTAATAAAATATAGAAAACAAAACAGAAATGCTAGAAATTAAAAGCCAGAAAAAATTGAGGGCTGAACCAAGGGCAGTGGAATGTGAAAGAAACAACAGAAGTGGAAGATAGGAAGATGTAAGAAGAAAAGAGAGCACTAATAGTGAATCAGTACACATAGAAAAGAGGGAAATGAGGGTGAGAAAGAACAGCAAATGAGAAACAAGACAGAAGCACTTAGTAGAAAAAAAAGAAAATGAAAGTGTGGGGTATGAAGTGGAAGGAATGACAAGAGAAGAAAAATGCAGACAAGCCCTCAAGCAAGTAGTCAACCAAAATTAAGAAAAAAGCAGACTTGTCTCTCAAGCCCCTGTGGAGCTTGTCAGTCTGCTGGTGTTTATCAATTATCCTGCAGCTTTCTCATTGCAGGTTTTGAAGTAGGTTTTAGTGAGTAAACTAAGTTAAATTATGTAACAAAAGCAATTTGTAAGGAAAACTAAGAGACCCATGGGAAGCTAATACAAGGATAAGATATATGTTTTCCCTGTCTGAGAATATCAGCTAGATGTTTAATGTCCCAGTGTGTCACTACTCTAAGAGGAGCTGGGAACTGAACCATAAACCTTGCACATTCAAGCTGAAACTCTTCCACTGAGGAAAAATCCTCCTTCCAGACTAATCTGTTTCTCAAAAAGAGTCCCCTTCCTGGGGCAGGATCGACTCTACAATTGAAGAAACTGATTAGGAATCTGTCCTTCCCCTTTTCTCCCTTTCTCACTTCCCTCTTTCCCAGGGCAGCAGGAAGCATATGTGAGAGCTCCCCTCTGAAATTCAAATGGGATCCTGGTGAACCAATCCACCACAGAAAATAATGACTTTCAATCTCTTTGAGAAAGAGCATTCACACCCTGCTGGGAACCCCAAATATGCTCTTGGAAGATGTATTAGTCAGGATTCTCTAGGGAAACAGACTCAACAAGAGATATCTGCTGATAGTAAGAGATTTTATTAGAGTCTTTCACTTGACCATGGAGATGCGCAAGTCCAGGTTCCACAGGCAGGTTGCAATCAGGGGCTCCAATGAAAGTCCAGTGAAGGTTCTTGATGAGTCCTAGTAGACGTTGGCTGTCCAAAGACAAGCTGGGAATTTCTCACTCAAAGTTGGAATCACTTCCCCTTTTAAACTAGTCAACTGATTTGGATAAAGCATCACTCATTGCTGATGGCAATCTCCTCAATTGATGTAATTGTAATCAGTTATCTATGATTTACCACTGCAGTGAAGTCAATGGTGACTGAGGTCCATAAATGCCCTTGTACTACAATTAGCCCAGTGCTTTCTTCACCAAAAAACTGAGCACAATTACCTGGCTGAGTTGACACATTAGCCTAACCATCACAGAAACCTACCAAGAACTTCCTACTGTCACCTTCCCTTAGGTATCTTGCACAGGAATATTTAATTACTTGACTCCACCTTCTCCTCAACTAATTTTTCCTATCCCAGGGCAGTTAGTTAAATCAGTCTGCCTCAGCAGATTGCTTCTTCCTTGTTTCTCCTCAAGTCAGCTGGTATGTGCTTCAAAGCTCAAAATGGGGCTTCCAGACATTTGAACCTGCACTCATCGGAACCCTCTCCAATGTTCACCAGAACGCTCTCACTCTTGGAGTTTGTCTCCTCTGGCTGTGTGACTTGCAGGGTTTGGGGAATGCCATGGCCACCTTCTCTAAGGGAGGGCTCAGCCTTCCCACAGCTCCATCCACACGGGACAGAAAGCCACAGGTTCATATTGAGCAATCACTCTTTTTGTTGCACTCTCTCCAGATCAATGTCCAGAAGCCTCCTGCTTTGTGGATTCCCAAAAGAGCTCATTCTCCCATCATGTTTTGGTACTTGTTACAACTTATATCTTTGTGTGCCGTATGTAAAAAACCATAGATTTAGCATTATTTTTTATGCATTTGCATTGCAGCACCTGTAGGAAATAAGAAGTGAAGCTACATACCAAATGATACAGTACAATATTTTTTTTTAATTTTTTTTATTTTTTATTGACTTTGTAATAATATTACATTAAAAATATATATGTGAGGTCCCATTCAACCCCACCCCCCCCACCCCCCCTCTCCCCCCCCCAACAACACTCGTTCCCATCATCCTGACACATCCATTGGATTTGGTAAGTACATCCTTGGGCACCTCTGCACCTCATATACATTGGTTCACATCAATACAGTACAATATTATAGTCATTTATAACTACCCAAATTATAACTTTGCCTCAGGGCTTTATTTCTTTAGCTTACTTTGAACCACTTTCTGGTATCCTTTCCTTTCAATCTGAAGAAATCCCTTTAACGTTGCTTTTAGGGTGGGTCTGGTGCTGATGAATGCCTTCAGCGTTTGTTTATCTGAAAATGTCTTAATCTCTCTGTCATTTTTGAAAGAGGGTCTCATTGATTATAAAATTCTTTACTGACCAAGCACCAGCTTCTGATGCAACTGGAAAAAGACCTTGAATAAAAGGGGAAATGGTAAAGACAAATGAGTTTATATGGCTAAGACAATTCAAAATGAGTTGGGAGGTCATCAGAGGGGTCATGCTTATGCACATCTCAGCAGTACCTCAGAGAGAGTCTAGGTGAATACAACCCCAGGTAGTGGTGCTCCTGAAGGCTATGGAGACTTTCAGGCCCTATGGTCATGACAGCTGGCTCTGGAGTTCAGTGCCTTGCCAGTTTACCCTACTTTGGAACTTGTGCTTCTGAGTGTGATGGAGTTGAACTCAGAAGTCACCTCTCAACGCATGCCTCTTCTGTAATTTTTACTGAACCTGCTCAAGAGACTTGAATCTTTAGACTGTCCATGTGCCAGCTGGGCCCTGAGCCTCAGCAGAGTTGTGACACTTACTGTCTGGTTCTTTGGACTTACCCAGGTCAGTTATAGGGAGGTGAGGATGGTCAACCACCACACCAGGAAACCAAGAGAGACTACAGCTGCAAACAGGAGAATGTCATCATTCAGCCAAGTAGGTCTAAGTCTCCACTCGATTTAGAGGTGGAGTGGACATCACCATCCTAGGGTCTTCAGAATGGATGAATAAAATATGGATTAGGGTGGACTTACTGGTATTCTACTATAGAATTATTGAGACTCTAGCAATGGAAGAAGTGATATCATTGATGTGGAGACAGTGGCCACTGGAGTTGCTGAAAACAGAAAGAGGGATAAGGAGGTGTGATATGGAGACATTTTGGAGACTTAGAGTTCTCCTGAATAATATTGCAGGGACAGATGCAGGACATCATATATCCCTCCATAACTCACTGAATGGACTGGAAAAGTGTAAAGTACAACAGAAACTATAATCCATGCTGCGTAGCAATGCTCCAAAATGTGTTCATCCTGTGCAATGAATATACTACAGTAATGAAGGAAGTTGTCAATGTGGGAGGAGTGGGGGTGTGAGGAGAGGGCTATATGAAGACCTCTTATATTTTTAATATAAAGTTTTATGTGATACATGGATCTTTAAAAAAATAATAAAATAAATAAAATAAAATCTCCAGTAAAACAAAACAAAACAAAAAAAAATCCTCTTAACTGGAAGTTGTTTTCCTTTAGCACTTCAAGTATCTCAACACACTGCCTTCTTGCCTTCAAGGTTTCTAATAAGAAATTGACCCTTAGTCTAAGTCTCCTTTGTACGTAATCTGTTGCTTTTCTCTTGGAGCTTTAAGAACTTTCTCCTCATCTTTTGCACTTGCTAGTGTAATCAATATATGACAGCATTTTTTTCTTCACGTTTAACCTGTTTGATGTTCTCTGAGCTTCTTGGATGTGCATATTTATATCTGTTGCTAAGTTTGGAAAGTCCTCTTTCATTATTTCATTGACTATTCCTTCTTCCCCTTTCTGTCTTTCTTCTCCTTCTGGAAATCCTATAAATCATATATTGTTGAACTTGATGGTGTCCCATAAATGTCTTATTCTATTTTAATTTTTTGTTTATTTATTTTTAATTCATTTTTTAATATTACATTAAAAAATATGAGGTCCCCATGTACCCCCCACTCCCCCTCACCCCACGTCTGCCCCATTTTTAGTTTTTAATGTTCCTTTTTTCTTTCTGCTCCTCAACCTCATTTCAAGTGTCTTGTTTTTAAGATTACTGATCCTTTCTTTTGCCAGTTCCAATCTGCTCTTGAAATCACCATGGGCATTTTTCATTTCTGTAACTGTGGTCCTCAACTCCAGTAATTCTATTTGTTTCCTTTTTACAATTTCTGTCTCTTCACTTAGGCTCATATTTCTCATGCATTGTTTTCTTGATATACTTTTTCTGTACTTTCCTTCAACTCCTTGAGCATATTGCAGATCTTTTTTTAAAAAATTTTCTCTACTTTTAACTACACCCCTATCTGAGCAGGGTTGAAAGAATGGCAGCCACCACCAGGGCCAGATTGAAAGAGAGGCTGCCACTATCCTCATCCAAGATCAGTTAAAGCAAAAATTTTCCTCAGAGCTGGGTCCCCAGCAATCCACATTCATTAATCAAAAGCCATGATGAGAGGTTGACCATGCTAACCCTTGTTCTAGGGAAAGAGGATTTTTATGTTCTCTTCTGTCATCAGCAAGCTAGCTAGGGACTAGGCCCTGTGGTAGCCTGCTATGAGATTGGGGAATGGGCACTGATAGCTGCTGTTTAGAAAGAGCAATTTATTTTCTTTATCATAGTTTATCAGCCTCTTCCTTCTACTCTTCCCTGGAAACTGTACAGTATTCTTATGGTCTCCAATGTCTTAAAATAATTGTTTCAGACATTTACTGCCCGTTTAATAGATTTTGGTGGAAGGGCTGAGTCTCGAAGCACCCTGCTTTGCCATCTTCTCTGAAAGTCTCCCAATAATGACTTTTTTAATATACAAATTTGGTCATAGCCTTCTCTTCTTTATAACCATCAGTGGTTTCTTATTGCTCTTAGGATAAAATCACCAGCATATTCTAGACTCTGCTTGGCTCTGCCTCCTTTCCCACCATACACCATGGGCTTTCCACTCTGGACTCCTTTCAGCCCCTTCTGGTGTCATGTGCTTTCCTCATACAGGGTATTTTTGCATGCTGTTCCTCGTGCCTAAAATGCTGTTCCCTCCTCTCTTTGCCTGGTTAACACCTCTTTCTCTTTCACATCACAGGAGTTGGTTCCTAAGCACAGCTCTTGCTGATAAACCTGTCTGGGTCAAGTCCACAATGTACACAGTTAAATCCTACCTAACCTCCCTTATAGACCTTGTAATGGGAGCCATGCTGATTATTTGCTATAGTATTAGTTAAGATCTGGCTGTCCTACTTAAGGCTACATCACATGTCTGCCTCTGTCGAGCACCAATAACTAGAATAGTCCTGACAGAGAGACAACATTTAATAGATGCTTGTTAAGTGAACAGAAGGATGATCAAGAGATGGATGTTTGGTGGAGAGAAAAGCCACATCCTAGAACAGAGTTGGCCTTGTGTTCAGCTCCCTCCCATTTGTGGAACCGTGCAGGGAGCTGACCCTGCACTGCAGGTCTGGAATCATTCTCACTCATCATCAATTCTTCCCCCAGACCAGACCACAACCCTCTTGGTCCCTCAGAGTGAGGAGGAAAACAATGACAATTATGCAGATCTTGATGATGTCAGCAGCCTGTGGACCACACTGTCCACATTTGTGGCCCTCTTCTTCCTCACCCTACTCTACAGTGGCTTTGTCACCTTCATCAAGGTATGTAGTATGGCCCTGACAAGGCTTGGCTTTGTCACTTCTTCACTGGGCAGTTGGGTGCTCCTTCTGGGCTCAGTTTCTCACTCCATGCAGAGGTGGAGGTAGGATGTGATGTTCCAGGGGGATCTTCTGAGGCTGGTCTTGGGATTTTGGAATGTGCAGTGACAGGGATGTCATCAATGTGAGTCCATCAATGAGCCCATCAATGAACCCAGGAGACTGGCCCTAGTCCAAGGAGGACACCAGGGCTTCTCAGTCTATGGCTGTGGAACTGCAGCCTTCTCCTCCTCCCCATCTTACCTGCCTTCCATGGCATTTCTACCCACATCCCTCCCATAAGACAGAGATTCAACCTGTGGAGCCCATTGGGTACCTCCCTCTCCACCAAGGTGTGTTATCTCTAGACTCTATTCCTCATCAGCCCCCACCTGCACCCCCTTGGGCTACCAGTCCTTTTTCTGACCCCCAGGCCTCTTGTTGTAGGTGAAGAAGCCTTTCCACAAGGAGATGGCCCAAGTGGGAAGATACTCTGCAACTGCAGAGAAGTGAAACTCAGCCTCCATACTCCAACGCTGGATGCCAGAAAGCTGAGAGGATTCAGCTTGGACTCTGTGCAGGGAGACACTTCAACCCCTCTTCTCAGTGCCCACTTCACCTCTGCCCACTATAGAACCTGGCCTCCCCAAACCTTATAGGCTCCAAGAAGGAAGGTAGAGAGAACAGTTCTTACTTGACAGGAAAAAGAGTTTGCTCTTCCTGCCCTGGTCCTGACCTTGTGCTTACCTGTGCTTCCTTCAGGCCAGGCACCTGCTTGTCCTAGAGTCAGCAAGGTCCTGACTGCAGGCTTCTTCTGCCCCACCAACCTCCTGTAAAATGCTTTGATTAATTTCAGCTGTTTCCTGTTTCTTTGTTCAAGCAGTTTGTCCTTGCCATAGTTGAGAGGGCATGGGGGCAAACAGTACTGGAGATTCTTTCCAGGGACTGTCCTACTAAGGAAAATTGAAAATTGAACTTTCTGTTCTGAAACCTAAAGCCCCCTTCTCCCCGCACTAAGGGCACACATACCTGCACACCTTTGCACACACAGGCACACATTCGTATATTTGCACATGAAATGCACACAGCTATACCTGTGAAACCCATGTGCAGTAAATATTTTCATACATGAACACGTATACACCATGAAAAGGTGGCAATAAGCACTGGGAAGGGAGGGAACTCTTTACATAGAACACCTTTTGTATCTTAACTGTGAGCCCTGGGTCAAGACACTGAACATTTCTTAGCCTCTGTTTCCTCTGTCAAAAGGGAAGTGATGAACAAACTTCTTCCATAAAGTAAGATGAGGCTTAAATTAATTGGTCCATGAAAGGGGCTCAGAGAAAACTCTGACTTCAGCCATCACTTGATGTTTATTGGCCCCGTGATTACTGTCCAGAGTTAGAGGCAGCAGATGACAGCCTGGATTTGACCTCTGACTAGCTGGACATGATTTCTTCTCCCTCCACCAGGTGAGGAAACAATAATGGAGGATGAAGTAGGGAGACAACTACCATGCTGTCCATGGCAAACAGATTCTCCTTACTACCTACACCACAAACTCAGGTCAGAGACAGGACGAGGTGGGAGGGGGAAGTCATTGAGTAAGGGATTTACCATCCTTGACTAACACAGAGCATTTGACCCCAGGACCATGTTACCTTTCCTTCCTTTATGGCCTCCCAGGAATCCACTCGCTTGGCCAGTTCATGACCCTCACAGCTTCCAATAGGATCTGCCCATAGTTTCATTCATCTCTGTCCCTCAATGTGGACTTTTCAATGTGATATGTCATTGAAAGTCAACTAGGAAGTGGGACAAGATGGAATCTGAGTGAGTGCACATCACAATCTCTCCTGCAAAGAAGCAGCCAAGTAGGGTTGGAATCTTGCCAGAGCAGGTTGTTTCAGGGCTTGCAAGATAGGAGGTGTATGGACCTTGATTTGGAGAGACTGTGACAGAAGTAGTGCTTGCTAAAGGTAGAATTGCATGTTACTGGCACAGAGGTCAGAAGTTGTGGGGAGGCAGGACCCTTCCCCTGAGGGCTGGTGGCTGCAGTGTTCCCTGAAAACTGTCAGTTGTGCAGTGGCATCCCCAAACCCCATGATCCCCACACATGTGGTCCGCAGGTCCATGTCCCCTAAGCCTCTGTAGGCCACATTCCACAGATCTACATACCCTGAGCCTGCAATATAGCAGACTTCCCTTTCCTGAATCCAGTGCTCTCAGAGGTCCGGGATTACCCTAGCCCTCCTGTTTCAGACAGACTCCATGAGTGGGAGGGATTCAGTGGGAGTGCAGAAGGGTCAAATGAGTGTGGGTGCAATTTTCCATTCCTCCCCTACCCCCCTTCTTTTTGTGCACTTGAAGGAACATACCAGCTGACTTGGGGAAAGCCTGGGAAGAAAGGAGTGGTGAATCTGCTGAGAGAGCCCAATTTACCTAAATATCATGGGATAGGAAAATTGGACTGGGAGAAGGTGAAGTCAGAAAATCAAGTAGCCTTCCTGTAATACACATAAGGGAGAGGGACTGTAGGAGGTGCTTTCCAAACTTCCAATAGCATAGTTGGGGTTCCTGGTTAGGTGTGGGTGCTCTCTCTCTGGAAAGTAAGAGTCATTGTTTTCTGTGCTAAACTGGTTCAACAAGGACCCACTTGAATTTCCTACCAGACCTCTCAGGCAGCTTTCCTGTTGCTCTGGGAGAAAGGAAAGTGAAGAAGGGAGAAAGGGGGAATACCAGATTCCTAAGCATTTTATTTAAGTGCAAAGAGGATTCCTTGCTTGAAACTTTGGTATTTCGTTGGTTTGTGTTCTTGTTTTTCCTTCCTCTTTTTTTGTTTTTTGTTTTTTGTTTTTGTTTTTACTTCCTCTTTATCCACTAAGCCCTCCTTTCTTTCTTTTTTCTTTTTCTTTTTCTTTTTCTTGCTTGCATTCCGCCAACTTTGTCTCTTTATTGTTCTTTCTTTCTCTTCTTTTTTATTTTTTTATATATTAGGTACTGCAAAGAGCATTTCACATTTGCTGTATTTCCTCATCCTCCATTTCCTCTTTTCTGTGTGTACTGATTTTGGCCACCAACACAATTCCCTTTCCTCTACATCATTCTACCCTCCATCATTTATTGTTTCTCTTACATTATACATCTTTTTGTTTGGTCCCCAATTTTTCTGACTTTTTATTTCTAACACTTTTGCTCTGTTTTCTGTCTTATATTCACTCTTTACATTATTGTCCTTTCCTTTCTCTTTCTCTCTCTCCTGAACACTACTTGTCTTTTAACTCACACTATATTCCTCCCCATATTCAGTTTACTGTCTCATTATAGGTAGTCCACTTTTCTTACTGTTATAACTCTACATGAGTCTAATATCCATTCTCTAAGATCTCACATGGTTTCTCTGTTAATATTTACTATCAATATTACTATTAATAATTCTTACTCCTTTTGCTTTCCTGGCCCTAATATTTTCCTTCAAGTGAACTTAGCCAACAAGAAGGAAAGAGAAAAAAAAGAGAAAAGTGACAAAGAGAAGACTTAACACGCATGCAAAAACAACTAATTAAACCCCAAACTAGACAAAGAAGCTAAGCAACTGATTAAACCAGTCAAGATAAAATGATGATCAGACAACAACAAAAAACTACAAACCAAGCCAATAATCAGGAAAACATGGCCTAATCCAGTGAACAGGCTAAAAACCAGGAAGGGGAGCAGAATATTGAACAAGTAATTAAGGCTCTCAAAACATATATTAAGGACAAATTTGATGAAGTGAAGGAAGAGACTAAGAATATGGAGAAAACACTTGGAGAGAATACAGAAGAATTGCAATCATAAACAAGATAATGGACATAATGGTGATGAACAGCACAATTCAAGAAATCAAAAATACACTCTCAGCAAATAAGAGCAGACTCGAAGAGGTAGAGGAAAGAATTAGTGAGGTGGAAGACAGTACATATGAAATCAAACAGATAATAGAACTGATCGATAAAAAGATAGAAAAAATCCAGCTGGGATTTAGGTGCCTGAATGACAATGCAAAACGCACAAATATAGGCATCACAGGAATCCCAGAAGGTGAAGAGAAGGGAAAGGGAATAGAAGGGGTGTTTGAGGAAATAATGGCTGAAAACATCCCAAACCTATTGAGGGAGATGGATATACATGTCAGGAAGCACAACACACTCCAAACAGCATAAATCCCAACAGGCTTGTTGGAGAAAAGGCCAAACTGAAGTATAAGCAAGGTGATGTGTTCACCTCAGATATTGTGGCATTCGGGGCTGGCTGTTGGTGATCCTTGAGTCCTTGGTTTTTCCATCATATGGCAATGCACTTGGCAGCAGTGCCCTACATTGCTGAGTTCCTTTGACATCCAAATTCTGCTCCCTTAAGTAGCCTTCTTCTACTATTCCTGAATATCTTCTGCCTGTGAAGAGCTACAGTAATCTGATTAAAACCTCTTGTTTCAATTGGCCACAACTTAACTAAAATAAAAACTCCAAAGTGTCCTATTTACAATAAGTTTGCTTCCACAGGAAGGGACTAAGCTTAAGAACTTGTTTTTCTAGGGTATATAATTCAACCTAATCCAAACTAGCTGCACCATTTTAAATTACCACCAGTTTAAATTACCAACATGTAGTAGTTCAATCAGGTCAACTGAATTTTAACTCACATGATTTCTAAACAAAAAAAACCATTGTTTAAAAAATTATCTAATGTTCAAGAAAAAGAAAAAATATTAAAAGCAGCAATAGAAAAGAGAACCATCACATTAAATGGAGACTCCTTAAGATTAAGTGCTGATTTCTCATCTGAAACCATGGAGGCAAAAAGGCAGTGGTGTGACATAGTCAAGGTACAACAAGAAAAGAATTTACAAACAAGAATACTCTATCCAGCAAAGTTAGCACTCAAAAATGACTGAGAGTTTAAAATATTCACAGATAAAGAAAAGCTAAGAGGGTATGCCAACAAGAATCCTGTCCTTCAAGAAATACTAAAGGGAGTTCTGCAGGAAGAAAGAGAAAAACAGAAGAATATAGGAGCAAATAAAAAGACAAAAGGAGGAAAACAAACAATATAACAAACACAAATCCAAAGAAAACATGGCTATTATAAGTAATCCCTTGAAAATAATAACACTGAATGTCAATGGATTAAACTCAACTGTCAAGAGACTCAGACTGGAAGACCAGATAAGGAAATACAACCCATTGATATGTTATCTACAAGAAACATATCTTAGACCCAGGGATTCAAGAAGGTTGAAAGTAAATGGCTGGAAAACAATCTTATAAGCAAACAATAACCAGAAAAGGTCAGGAGTAGCTATATTAATATCAGACAAAATATATTTTAAATGCAAAACAATTGTGAGAGACAAAAATGGGAACCACATATGAGTGAAAGGAATAATCTTTCAAGAAGAAAGAACAATCATATACATTTATGCTCCTAACAAGGGGCCTCCAAATACGTGAGGCAAACACTGGAAAAACCAAGTTAAGGAATAGATGCCTCTACAATTATAGTGGGGGACATTAATACACCATGATCTACTTTGGACAGAACTTCTCAAAAGAGAATCAATAAAGAAACAAAAACTTTGAGCACTATATTAGAGGACCAGGACCTAATAGACATATACAGAACATTACAACCAAATACAGCAGGATATACATTCTTCTCAAGTGCATATGGATCATTCTCCAAGATAGACCACATGCTAGGTCACAGAAACAGCCTCAAGGAATTCAGAAACATTGAAATCATACAAAATAATTTATCTAACCATAGTGGAATGAAACTGGAAATCTGCAAGAGACAGAGACCCAGATTTGGCAACAAGATATGGCAGTTAAACAGCACACTCTTAGAAAAACAGTGGTTCAAGGAGGAAATCTCAAAAGAAATTAATAACTACCTTGAAACTAATGAAAAACATAACACAACATATCCAAACTTATGGGACTCAACAAAAGCAGTACTGTGAGGGAAATTCATAGCCACGAATTCATACATCAAAAAAATAAGAAAGAGTTAAAATTGAAGAACAAACTACACACTTGGAGGAATAAGTAAAAATAAATAAATAAATAAATAAATAAATAAATAAATAAATAAATAAATAAATAAAATAAAAATAAACCCAAAGGAGAAAGAAAGAAAGAAAGAAAGAAAGAAAGAAAGAAAGAAAGAAAGAAAGAAAGAAAGAAAGAAAGAAAGAAAGAAAGAGGAAAGTTCAGAGTAGAACTAAATGAAATAGAAAAAAGGAAAGCACTTGAAAAAATAAACAAAACCAAGACCTGGTTCTTTGAGAAGATCAATAAAATTGACAAACCCTTAGCTAGCCTAACAATGACAAAAAGAGGGAAAATGCAAATACGCAAAATAAGAAATGAGAAATGAGATATCACCACTGACCCCACAGAAATAAAGACTATCATAAGAGGATACTTTGAAACACTATAGGCCAACAAGAAGGACATTTTAGAGGAAATGAGCAAATTCCTAGAAACACATAAGCAGCCTACATTGATGAAAGAAGAAATTGAGGATCTCAGTGAACCAAACACAAAAGAGATAGCATCAGTCATTAAAAACCTCCCAACTAAGAAGAGCCCTGGGCCAGACAACTTCACAGATGAATTCTACCAAACATTCCAGAAAGAACTAACACCAACCTTGCTTAAACTCTTCCAAAAATATCAAAACAGAGGAGACATTGCCTAATTCATTCTATGATGCCAACATTACCCTAATACCAAAGCCAAACAAAGACATCACAAGAAAGGAAATTATATACCAATCTCTCTAATGAACCTAGATGTGAAATTCATCAACAAAATGCTTGCCAATTGTGTTCAACAACACGTTAAATGAATTATACACTATGACCAAGTGGGATTAATTCCTGGTATGCAAGGATGGTTCAACATAAAATCAATTAATATAACACACACTATAAAAACAAACTGAAAAAAAATGACACGATCATACTTATAGAGGCAGAAAAAGCATTTGACAAAATACAACACACTTCCTTGATAAAAACACTGCAAAATATTGAAAGAGAAGGAACCTTCTGAACATGATAAGGAGTATATATGAAAAACCCACAGCTAACATTATTTACAATGGTTAAATCTTAAAATCTTTCCCTCTAACATCAGAAACAAGACAAGGATGCCCACTATCGGCCCTTCTACTTAACATAGTCTTAGAAGTACTTGCTCGAGCACTGAGGCAAGCATCAGACATAAAAGACATCCAAATTAGAAAAGAAGAGGTCAGAATTTCACTATTTGCAGAAGATATGATCCTATACATAGAACACCCTGAGAAGCCTACCACAAAGATTCTAGGACATATAAATGAGTTTAGTAAAGTCGCAGGTCACAAAATCAATGCACGAAAATCAGTAGCATTTCTGTACACCAATAATGAGCAATCTGAGGAGGAAATGAAGAAAAAAACACCATTTACAATAGTAAATTAAAAAATCAAATACCTAGGCATAGATTTAACTAAAGATGTAAAAGAGTTATACGTAAAGAACTACACAACACTGTTCAAGGAAATCAAAGAAGACCTAAATAAATGGAAGAATATTCCCTCTTCATGGATAGGAAGACTAAATTTTATTAAGATGTCTATCCTACCAAAACTGATCTACACATTTAATGCAATTCCAATAAAAATCAACACAGCATTCTTTAATGAACTGGAGAAACTAACTATGAAATTTATTTGGAAAGAAAAGAGGCCCCAAATATCCAAAGACATATTGAAAAAGAAAAACGAAATTGGAGGAATCACACTATCTGACTTCAAACATATTACAAAGCTACAGTAGTAAAAATGGCATGATATTGGCACAAGAATAGATACACTGACCAATGGAACTGAATTGAGAGTTCTGATATAGATCCTCATATATGCAGCCATATGGTATTTGACAAGGCCACCATACCCTCTCAACTGGGAGAGAATGGCCTATTCAACAAATGGTGCCTGGAGAACTTGATATCCATATGAAAAAGAATGAAACAGGTTTACCAGCTCATACCTTATACAAAAATCAACTCAAGATGGATCAAAGATTGCATCCAGGATCCATGTGGTAACTAAGCCACCTCTTGACATAGATGTGGAATGGACACAACCAAGCCAAGGTCCACAGGAAGGAGGAATACAGTAAGGATTAGAGTGGACTTAATGATATCCTATTCATGAACTATTGTGGTTAATAATCGAGAAAATGTGGCATTGGTGTGGAAAAAGTCGCCATGGTGGCTGCTGGATGTGGGGAATGGGAGGAAGAGATGAGATGTGGAGGCATTTTCGGGACTTGGAGTTGTCCTGGGTGGTGCTGCAGGGACAACTGCTGGACATTGTATGTCCTCCCATGGCCCACTGGATAGAACGTGGGAGAGTGTGGGCTATGGTGTGGACCACAGGCCATGGGGTGCAGCAATGCCCAGAGATGTACTCACCAGATGCAATGGATGTGTCATGATGATGGGGGAGAGTGTTACTGTGGTGGAAGTGGTGGAGTGGGGGAGGTGGGGGTGAATGAGGACCTCACATTTTTTTAATGTAATATTTTTTTAAATGAATAAATAAAATAAAATAAGAAAAAGATGAATCAAAGACCTAAATATAAGAGCCAAGACCATAAAGACTTTGGAAAGCAATGTAGGGAAGCATATACAGGGCCTTGTAATAGGAAATAGTTTCATGAACTCCACACCCAAAGCATGAGCAGCAAAAGAACAAATAGATAAATGGGACTTTCTCAAAATTAAAGCCTTCTGCACATCAAATGAGTTTGTCAAGTGAAACGAGAGTGTCCACAATGGGAGAAAATATTTGATAACCATATATCTGATAGGAGACTTATGTCTTGCATATATGAAGAACACTTATATCAAAAATAAAAAGACAGACAACCCATTTTAGAAAAGGGAAATAAATTTGAACAGAAACGTCTACCAAAAAGATATACAAATGGCTAAAAAGCACATGAAAATATGCTCCAAATCACCAATGATTAGGGAAATGCAAATCAAAACAACAATGAGATCTGAAGACTACAAGTGCTGGAGAGGTTGTGGAGGAATGGGAACACTCATCCACTGCTGGTGGGAATGAAGAAGGATCCAGCCATTTTGGAGGACAGTTCAGTGGCTTTTCAAAAAAATAGCTATAGTTTTGCCATATGACCCAGCAATTACACTGCTGGGTATATACCCAGTAGAACTGAAAACAATAACACAAGCCGATATATGCACACCAATGTTCATAGCAGCACTATTCATTATTGCCAAAAGTAGGAATCAACCCAAATGCCTATCAACAGATGAATGGATAAACAAAATGTGGTATACACATACAATGGAATACTACTCAGCTTTAAGAATGAATACAGTACAAACCCAAGAGATAGCATGGATGAATCTTGAGAACCTTATGTTGAGTGAAGCAACCCAGACATTGAATGACAAACACTACATGACATTTCTGATATGAAATAAGTAAACCAAGCTGTCTCTGAGAGCTAGAGACTGGATAATAGGCTTAAAGGAAGTTGGGGGTAGAGAAAGGTTGCGAGCTGACACCTACATGGGCGAAATCTATGATAAGATGGAAATAAGTATTTGTACAGGGAAGGAATAAAATGAGGGAATAGGGATACCTTTGGCTGGGGCTTTGTGTGCTTGAGGGGGGCTAGAGATGGGAGGAAGGATCAGATGGCTTAAGAAATTGGGGGAAGTTGGGGGAACATTTGAATATAGGAGATTGTCAGAAATTATAATATAGAGAAAACTCTTTAGAAAAAATAATAAGGAAGGTTACCTGCTTAAGATGCTTAAGAGGTCATCTGACACAAGGCAAGTTTCTAGGGAGTGTATGATTGCTCATTTTTTCATACTGGATTATATCATTGGTTGGACACCCATACAATGAGAATCAAGGTATACCCACATCTGGGGGAGAACTGATGTTCTCGAGAGAATTGGTGGCTTCCAATGGGTTAGGGTAGTCGAGTATGTCAAGCCCTCAACATTGTTGCAAGTATCTCTGAATATGGCCCTTCAAGTAATGAAGATTGATTGTCACTGTGGGCTTTGAGGCAAGGGGGGAAGAAGTATTGAATAGATGGAATCAGTGTAACTGTGGGGCAATGGAAGTGTTCCACAAGATCATGCAGTGATGGATATAGGACATGTTAAATTACACCAAAAATGTATAAAAGCCAGTAGGCTAAAATGTAAACCATAATATAAAACATAAGGGAACTAAAAATTTAGAAAATTGTATACTCTAAAGTATAAACCATAATGTAAACCCAAATGGAACCATGTTTGAAATCTATTGTTTCAATATCTGTATATCAGCTGCAACAAATGTAATATGAACATTTAGAAAGATCATTGCTGGGGAAGGACAAAGGGTTTGATGTTGGATATGTGGGAGTACCATATATGGCTTATGTGAATATTGTCATCTAAAATCTTTGTGAAGACAAACTTAACAAATAGAAAAAAAAAGAAAGGATATAGACACTGAGGAAGGAATGGAAGAAATTGCCTTGCCCCTATACATACAGGGCAACACATATAGCAGTGATGAAAGGCAAAGCATCAAAAACAAAGCCTTTTCATTTTTTCATTTTTTGATAGCACAGTTTATTTTACTTTATTTAAATTTTCTAAATTAGTATGTATTCTATAGCTAATCTTTAAACATATCACTGCATTCCATTTTACTATTAATGGAACCTGGCAATATATTAGGCTTTATTCTTGAAGAACTTTTGGACCACAGAGAGATTCAACTATGGTAGGGGAGGAACACTGATGTGGGGTGTTATTGTTAGGGAGCACATGGTTGGAAGGGAGTTTTCCAGGGCAGGTATACAGGGCACATAAAATATTTGGATATTTTCATAGTGGTTTTATTAAAAAGGAAAACTGAGGGAGTGCTGAGTTCCTAGTCAGGGGAGCTCTATCACATTCCCCAATGGAACAGCAACAAAACTCCAAGTGCAATGGCAAAGACCAATAAAGATGGATGGTCCAACAATGAGCCCTTGATACTGATGGCTATGATTATGAGCCTCTGCCTTTGAAATATGAACTAGACTTAGAGCTGCAGGGTACCTAAGAGTTACCTCCTGAGAGTCTTATGTTGCTCAAATGTGGCCACTCTTCTCTAACCCAAATTCAGCATGTAAATGCATTACCTTCCCCCTAGCATAGGACATGACTCCCAGGGATAAGCCTCCCTGGTGCCAAGGGATTACTACCAAGCAACAGCTGATGATGCAACTTGAAAAAGACCTTGAATAAAAGGATGAACTCAGACCAGCAGAATATCCCAGCCTCCATGTAATATCAGGTGTTAAAAACTGCTTTATAACTTTGGATAAAAGGGGATAATGGAAAGGACAATTGAGTTTATATGGCTATGAGTCTCCAAAAAAGAGTCAGTGCGTCATCAGAGGGGTAAGGGTTATGCAAAACTCAGCATGGTCTCAAAGACAGCCAAAGTAGATAGAAACCCATGTACTGGTTCTCCTGAGGGCTACAGAGACCCACAATTTCCACAGTCATGGCAGATGGTTCTGCAGTTCAGTACCATGTCAGCTCACCCTACTTTGCAGTTTGTGTTCCTGAGTGTGATGGAGTGCACCTGGATATGACCTTTCTACACATGCATTTTCTGTTCCTTTTACCAGACCTGTGGTTGGCACTGGGGTTGATGTATAATCAGGAGTCTGGAGTCTCTGGACTGTCCATATGACAGCCAGGCACTGAAAATCAGCAGACTTGCAACTCCTACCGCCTGGTTTATTGGACTTACCCTGGCCAGCTAACAGGGAGGTGAAGGTCAACCACCACACCAGGGATCCAAGAGTACCTACAATTTCAAACAGCAGAATTGCATTCAACATCCATGTGTGATCTAAACCCCTGTTGATATAGAGGGGGCGTGGACATAACCATCCCAGGGTCTACAGGATGGAGGAATAGAATATGGATTAGAGTGGACTTACTGATATTCTACTATGGAACTATTGTTATTAGTAATGGAAGAAATTGTAGCACTGATGTGGAGAAAGTGGCCATGGTAGCTGCTGAGGGTAGGGAGAAGGAAGAAGAGATATGATGTGGGAGCATTTTCAAGACTTGGAGTTGTCCTGGGTTGTACTGCAGAGACAGAAGCTGGACATTTTATGTCCTACCACAGCCCAGTGGGTGGACTGGAGAAGAGTTTAAACTACAATGTAAACCACTATCCATGTGGTGCAGCAGTGCTCCAAAATGTACTCACCATATGCAATGAATGTGCCACGATCATGAAAGAGGCGGTTGATGTGAGAGGAGTGGCGTGAGGGGGTTGAGGGGTATATGGGGACCTCATATTTTTTAATGTAACATGTAAAAAATAGAGAAAGGAAAATTTAATTAATTAATTAAATATATCACACCCACACCAAAAAAGAAAGGAATAAGGGGCAATTAAGCAAAAAAAAAAATAATAACTCATAGGGAGAAAATAACCATAGCTCCACCAGATATTAAAAAATTATAAAAAGAAAATAAAAGAAAGTCATCTAGACATATCATACTCTATACACCCAAAATATCTGAATAATGGCCCTCTAACGATGCCCTCGCCCTAATCCCTGGAACCTGGGGACATGTGACCTTATATGGCAAAGGAGATTTTGAAGATATTATTATGTTATCTTTACATGAGAGATGAGAGACGATCTTGGATTATCCATATAGGCCTTCAGTGCCATTACAAGTGTCCCTGAAAGAAAGGTGCAGAGAGAGGTTTGACACAGAAGACAAGGTCATGTGAAGCAGAAAAATAGAGCCAGAGAAGATGCTATGCCTCTGGCTTTGAAGATAATGGAAGGGGCCAGGAACTAAGGAATGTAAAGGATGCAGCTCTAGAACCCTAAAAATAGAAACAGATTTTCACCTAAATCTTCCATAAGGAGTGTAGCACTGCTGCCACCTTGACCTTGACTCAGTGAACCTGAGTTTAGACTTCTGGTCTGTGGAGTTGTAAGAATAAATGTGTGTTGTTTTAATCCAAAAGGTTTGTTGTAATTTGTTGCAGCAGCCAAAGGAAACTCATATACTGGCTGTCTCTCCAAAACCAATTTTTCCACACCTTCCCATTTCAGCTGATGATACCCCCATCCTTCCAGAAACTCAGGTAAAAATTCTGAGTTGTCCTTTATTGCATATCAGTGTATCAAAAAATTCTTTCAGCTCTTCATTCAGAATACATCCAGATAGCCTACATTTCTTCACACTTTCAGCTTCACCACCTCAGTTTGAGCTGTCATTATGTGCAGATGTTCCAGAACCACATCCTAACCGACTTCCCTGCTCCTTCCTTGTCTTAGCAGCCTATTTTAAGCACATCATTGACGGTCATCCAGGACAATGTAAGGGTCTCATAGTTCATTAGAAACCAGATCTCTGCAAAGGGCCCCTCAAGCCTCCATGGTTAAACCTGTGGCCCCTATCTGACCTCTTGTCCTTCCACATGTCTCCCAGCCCACTCTGCAGCATCTCTTATCCTCATCACACAAGCACAGTCTGGGCAGGGGACTTGGGTCCTGGTTGACACCTATGTAGATGATATCTCCCCCAAATACTCACAGTGTTCACTTACCTCCTTCAAGTCTCTGCTGCATGCCCACCACCACAACTTTATGTACAATTTTTGCCCCACTCCTGGACTTTCTGTCCCCCACCCTCTCTTTGCCACCTTCTGGTATGCTATAGGATTCACTTATTCATTGTATTTGTTGATTATTGTCTGTTTTCCATTTAGAATGTAATGATCAATGAAACAGATTTTTGTTGCTCCTGATTACTAACCTTTAAAGGAGACCTCAGCACATAGTGCTCAACCAACATTTGTCAAGTGAGTGGATGAGAGTTATAGATCATGTTCCATGTGACTTCTAGACAGTTTCACCTTGACACATCACAGATTAATGAAAGTCAATATTCCTGAATGAATGTCCCTTCTACCTCTTACCCAGACCTTCCTTCTCATTTAAGGACAACCATCTGCTGAGTCTCTCAAGCAAGAAACTTCAGAGTCATGCTTGACTTCAAAGACTTCACTTATGCTTCTTTGACCCCATTTTTCCTCCAACACATGCAGCTCCTTCATGACTGGCAACAGTCCAAACCAAGACACTGCTTCCACCTGTAACCTCTCTCTGAACCACCAATATCCACGCTTGTCCACCTCCAATCCACTGCTGGTGTGGTTTCTTTAAAACACATCTTTCAGACACTGCAGGTTGAAATCATTTGATTTGTTCCTGTGATGTTATGTGTGCACTTGCTAAGGTTATGTTAAAATACTGGCGTAGATGTTGCTATGAAAGTTTTTGTAGATGTGATTAATTACAACCAGTTGATTTTAAGTAAAGGCAATTACCCTTGATGTGTGTTGGCCTCATCCAATATTTTGAAGACCTTAAAAGGAAATGACTGAGGTTTCCATAGGGAAAAGAATCTTCCTCAAGACTACTCATTACTGCTCTATGAATTTCTAGGCTGCTGGCCTCCTCTGAATTTTGGACTCAAAACTGCTGCAACAACTCTAACTGGAATTTCCAGTCTGCTGGCCTGAAATTCATCTTTGTCAACCCCACAATTGCGTGAGTCAAGTCCTGAAAATAAACCTCTATATGGATATAGATAGATGATATAGTTGTTGATGGAGATGGGAATGTAGATGTAGGTATAGGAATAGGCATAGGATTATATGGGGATGGAGTTGGAGGTGGAGGTGGAGAAGGAAATGGAGATGGTGATGGAAATGGAGATGATAAAGATAGAGTTACACTGGACTCAGATGGGATCTCTTTTCACAAACCTTTCATGCTACTTTACTGGAATTGTAGTTGGTGCTGGGGTTTAAGATATATCTAGGGGATTTGAATCTCTGGACTGACAATATGATAGCCAGGCCCTGAGCCTCAACAGACTTCAACTCCTACTCTCTGATTTATTGGACTTACCCCACTCAGGTAACATGGAGGTGAAGAATGTCAACCACCACACAATGGAGCCTAAAGTGCCTACAACTGAAAGCAGGAGGATTGCATCCAGTATCCATGTGGAATCTAAGCCCCCTCTTGACATAGATGTGCAATGCACACAGCCAATCAAAGGTCCACAGAGAAAATGTGGCATTGGTGTGGTAAAAGTGGCCATGGTGGCTGCTGGGTGCGGGGAATGGGAGGAAGAGATGAGATGTGGAGGCGTTTTTGGGACTTGGAGTTGCCCTGGGTGGTGCTTCAGGGACAATTACCAGACATTGTAGATCCTCCCAGGGCCCACTGGATGGAACGTGGGAGAGTATGGGCTATAATGTGAACCATTGACCATGAGGTGCAGCGATGCCCAGAGATGCACTTACCTAGTGCAATGGATGTGTCATGATGATGGGAGAGAGTGTTGCTGTGGGGGGAAAGGTGGGGTGGGGCCGGTGGAGTTGAATGGGACCTCATATTTTTTGAATGTTATATTTTTAAAAAATGAATAATAAAAAAAAAGATAGAGTTACAGATAGAGACTGAGAAAGAGATAAAGCGAAAGAGAGATAAAGATGATAGATATAGAGTTAGAGATAAAATAGACATGCATATACACACATAACCTGTTGGTTCTGTTTCCCTGGAGAACCCCAACTGACACAGATCCCATCACATAAAGAATGAAGTGAAAACTCATTTACACTTCACAAGGCCCAGCCTAGAGCTTTGACCTCCACACCACATGCTTTATTCCCTCACATCACTTCCCAGATCCATGTCTCAAAGCCACTGACATTCACACACTCCAGTGTTACTGGGCCACATTTCCGCAGAGCCATATTCTTCATCTTCTTTGGTACCAGCTACTGACCACCCTCTCATCTCTTTTCCCATAGCTCTTTTCTCACTTAACATAATTTATAATAAATTATTAGTTCTCCTTCAGGCTGCTTGATTCACAATTTGGACTTTAAGTCTCATGAGAGCATATATGGTGCATACACAGCCTCAAGAACAGGTGTATATATCCTTGAATGAATGAATGTTGAGGTTGGTTGGGTCGGAGGTCTCAGGGTTGGCTGGTCACATGAGAGAGCTTAGTTCAGACTTCTGATCTAAGCATTCATCTCCAGTCCAGGGCAACCAGAGATGACTTGTGCAATCACAGTTGCTAAAAGGCAGGTCCTTAAAGTTCCATCTGGACATTGATATGAATCCTTGAGTTCTATACACAGGTTCCTGGGAGGCCAATGGGAGATGAAGAGAACCCAAGCCTATACACCATGGTTCCCAGGAGGATGGTGACTATCTGCTTTGAACCAAAAGGACTGATATATGTGCTTTTCTTCTGTACAAGAAACATATTTACAAACACCGAACGCATGATATGATGCATATAATCATAAAAAAAGTCTATACTGCATATCTTCCGAAGAGCCCAAGCTCAATCTAGTATAGCCAGATTATTTGCTTAAAACCTCTACAAACCTAGTACCTCTTGGCCTTTTGTTGTTTACTTCACACATGTCCACCAAATTATTCAACATAAAAACAGTGAGCTTCCCTCCAACATTAGTTCCCCTTTTTTATCTTAAATAAATGCCAGTCAGTTCTTGCTTAAGTACAGAAATGTGTTTGCCAGAGGCATGTGACAGGCCAGATGGGGTTGTTTCCCTTCTTGTGGCCCAATGTTGACTGCCTTTCCCAGCACTAGAACCACAGGCCCTAATTCAGCCCCTGTGACATGTGGGGCCAAGGACCATTTCCTTACACCCATTGCAGGCCAACCGTGTCACCGCAGTGCTGCCTGCCAGGACAAGATTCTTTCAGATGGCACCTCGGAGCAGAAACATCTGTTTCCAGCAGTGGTAACAAACAGGACACACACCTTCCCACTCCTAAATCAAGTAACTGTCAAGGCTGGTTTGGGTTGTTGGAATTCACTACCACACCACATGCACAGGCTCAATGAACATTAACTCTCTTGGTATTTTTTTAAATGAAATATTTATTATTTGTTTTTTTTTAAGATACATAGATCACACAAAATGTTGGGTTAAAAATATAAGAGGGTTCTTATATAACCCACTCCCCACCTCCCCACTCCTCTCATCCTGCACACCTCCAAGGCCTGGGTAGGCTCCAGGCTGTGCCCCCTCCACAGTGAAGGCCCTACCAGATTCCATTCCAAATGCTTCTCCAAGGGTCTGACTCAATTGCATTTGCTAGATGTATTCTGGAATGCATATTGTTTGGAATGAGACTTCAATTGATCATTGTGGAAAATGAAAGGGAAAAGAGACAGGGTACTTTTTGTCCTGTAAGGACAAGAAGTAAATTAAAATTCAGGGGAAATGGTAAAGACAAATGAGTTTATATAGTTAAGAGAATTCAAAATGAGTAGAGGAGACCTCAGAGGGGTCGTGCTTATGCACATCTCAGCAGGCTCTCATAGACAGCCAAAATAGATACAATCCCAGGTAGGGGTGCTCCTGAGGGCTATGGAGACACCCAGGTCATGACAGATGTCTCCAAATATTGGTGCCTTGCCCATTGGACCCTACTTTGGAATTTGTTCTACTAAGTATGACAGATTTGGACTCAGATGTGACTTCTCTACACATTCCTTTATTGAACATGTGCCAGCTGAGTGCTAAGCCTCAGTGGAGTTGCAGCACCTACCGTCCAGTTCATTGGACTAACCCATGTCAGCTGACAGGGAAATGAGGATGGGCATCCACCACACCAAGGAACCAAGGGAGTCCACAGCTGTGGGCAAGAGAGTCCCATTCATCAATCATGAGGATTGAAGCCCCTTCTCAATTGAGAATCGAAATGGGCATCACCAACCCAGTCCTCAAGACTGGGGAATGAAATATGGATTAGAGTGGACTTACTGATATTCTACTATAGAATTATTGTGATTCTAGCAATGGAAGAAATTATATCACTGATGTGGAGACAGTGGTCACTGGAGGTACTGAAGGTAGGGAGAGATAAAACAGGCATAATACAGGAGCATTTTTGGGACTTGGAATTGTCCTGAATGGCATTGCAATGACAGACACAAGTCATTATATATCCTGCCTTAACATACAGAATTGACTGGGAGAGGATGTAAACTACAATGTCAAGATAATCCATGCTTAGTGGAATGCTCCAAATGTGCTTCTTAATTGCAATGAAAGTACCACACTAACAAAAGATATTGTTAATGTGGGAAAGGGAGGGAAGTGTGGGGAGTGGTGCATTTGAGCACCCCTTATATTTTTTGTGTAATATTTTGTGCAATCTAATTATCTTTTTAAAAAATAAAAATATATATTTTTTAAAAAGACAAATACATTTCACAAAAGACAACTATGTCAGATGAGGGCCTGGACATCAGTGTGAGATGCTATTTTAGGGGGTGTTCAAGGTCATTTCCTTGAAGAGATGACATTTGACATGGAGCATCTCAATGGAGTAAGGGAAAGATACCCCAGGGTCAGGGCAGGCACATTCCAGGCATAAGGAGAAGAAAGTAAAAAGACCCTGGGACAGAAATGTGTTTTGCAAATTCAAGGAGCAGTGAGTTGAATTGCATCCATGAAAAAGATATGTTGAAATTCTACTCCCTAACATCAGAGAATGTGACTTTATTTGGAAATAGGATTACTGCAAATGGAATTAATTAAATTAAATGAAGGAAGCAGATGAGGCTGAAGTGATTGAGCTCCCATCTGCCACATGGGGGGCCCAGACTCAGTTTGTGGGGCCTACTGGTGAAGGTGAGCTGGCCTGAAAGGCAGGAATGGTGGACTGGCACAGGAAGATGATGCAACAAGGAGACACAGAGGAAAGTAATGAGAGACTCAGCAAACAAGGGAGCTGGGATGGCTCGGGTGACTGAGAGCCTCTCTCCCACATTGGAGGTCCAAGGATCAGTTCTCAGTGCCTCTTTATTTTTTCTTTTCAAATTCTACTCAATTTATTCATTTTTTAAAAAATATTACATTAAAAAAATATGAGGTCCCCATTTGCCCCCATAACCCCCACCCCACTACTCCCCCCACAGTAACACTCTCCCCCATCATCATGTCACATCCATTGCGTTTGGTGAGTACATCTCCGGGCATCGCTGGACCCCATGTCCTGTGTTCCACACCATAGCCCACACTTTCCCACATTCCATCCAGTGGGCCATGGGAGGACATACAACATCTGGCAATTGTCCCTGGGGCACTACCCAGGACAACTCCAAGTCCCGAGAATGCCCTCACATCTCTTCCCTTCCTCCCATTCCCTGCACTCAGCAGCCACCATGGCCACTTTTTCCACATCAATGCCACACTTTCTCGATTATTAACCACAATAGTTCATGAATAGAATATCATTGCATCCACTCTGATCCTTACTGCATTCCTCCTTCCATTCCACATCTATGTCAAGAGGGGGCTTAGATTCCACATGGATATTGGATGCAATCCTCCTGCTTTCAGTTGTAGGCACTCTAGGCTCCATGGTGTGATGGTTGACATTCTTCAATTCCATGTTAGCTGAGTGGAGTAAGTCCAATAAATCAGAGTGTAGGAGCTGAAGTCTGTTGAGGCTCAGGGCCTGGCTATCATATTGTCAGTCCAGAGATTCAAATCCCCTAGATATATCTTAAGCCCCAGCACCAACTACAATTCCAGTAAAGTAGCATGAAAGGTTTGTGAAAAGAGATCCCATCTGAGTCCAGCTCCATCACGCAGAAACACCAGTTCCAAAGAAGGACCAACTGACATGGCAGTGAACCCCATCTGCCATAACCATAGAACCCGTGGGTCTCTTTAGCCCTCAAAAGGACCAATATCTGGGGTTGTATCTACTTTATCTGTCTCTGAGACTCTGCTCAGGTGTGCATAAGGGCAATCCTTCTGACAACCTCCAGACTCTTTTTTAGAACCTCATAGCCATATGAACTCATTTGTCCTTTCCATTTCCCCCTTACTTTAGGTCAAACAGCATTTTTAACTCCTGTTATTATATGTAGACAGGGATATTCTGCTGGTCCATGTTGAACCTTTAATTTAAGGTCACTTTCTAGTTACGTCATCAGCTGGTACTTGGTAGTGATCCCTCGGTGCCAGGGAGGCTCATCCCCGGGTGTCATGTCCCACACTGGGGAGAAGGCATTGCATTTACATGCTGAGTTTGGCTTCGAGACTGGCCACATTTGAGTAACACGGAGGTTGTCAGGAGGGAACTCTTAGGCACAGTGCTGCTCTAGGCCTTGTTCTTATTTCAGGTGTATAGGCTCACAAGCATAGTCATTAGTATCAGGGGCTCACTGTTGGACCCTCATTCCTTCCTGGTCCTTACCATTGCACTCAGTGCCTCTTGAAGAGAAAACAACCAAACAATCAGTACAAAACAATGAGGATGGGGGAATAAATGGATAAAATGAGTCTAAAATAATTAAACGAAGTCACATGACTACAGTGGCTTCTTAATCCAATATTACTAATATCTTATAAGAAAGGGAGAATGGGACACAGTGAGAAAAGAGAGGTCAGGGAAGGAGGTTGGCAGAGAATGAAGGCCAAAGATTACTTGTCAGTCACCAGAAAGTGGAGGAGGCAAGAGAGGATTTGCCCCTTTAGAGTTCAGTCTTCTGATCTCTGGAACTGTTGTTTAAAGCCAGACCAGTTTATGGTGCTTTTTATGGAAGCCCCTGGAAACTGAAACAAGTGACAAGAGAACAAATGAAGCTGGGATCATGTGAGCAAATGGCAGGGTAGGAATGAGGACTTGGAAAGATGGCCCAGGGGACAGACCACGCCAGATTTAATAGCCTTGATTACACCTTTGTGTGCTATTCAGTAGTGATGAGAAATCCCTGGAGGGGCTGGACATTGAATGCTATGAGAAAGTGAACTGAGCTGTAGCAAGAATGGAAATAGGGTGGCCCACTGATGTCTATGCAGAAGTCCAGATGAGAAAGAATACTGACACACAGGGGTGTAGCAATGGATAGATGGTTTCAAATGTCAGGTGCAAAATAAATAAATTAAAGGCATCCAAACTGGAAATGAAGAAGAAAAATTTCCCTATTTGAAGATGACATGACCTATGTATAATCCTAAAATATCCACACAAAAAAACTATTGGAACTAAGAAATTAATTAAGAAAATGGTGGGAGACAAAATCCACATGCCAGTTCTATTCAAATTAATATACAGATTCAATACCATCCCAATAAAAATTCCATGAGCATTTTTTAAATAAGAGGAAAGCAAGATTATCAAATTTATTAGGAAGGGTAAAGGGTCCTGAAGAGCCAGAAAAATCTTGAAAAATGAAGCTGGAGGACTTTTACTTCCAGACTTTAAATCATATTATCTAACTATAGTGGTAAAGACAGCATGGGTACTGGCATAAAGAGAGGTACATAGACCAATGGAACAGAATTGATGGTTCAGAAACAGACCCTCACATCTATAGTCAAGTGATTTTTGAATAGTCTGTCAAACTCACCCAACTTGGGCAGAACAGTCCATACAGCAGGTGGTGCTGAGAGAATTGGATATCCATAGCCAAAAAAAAGGAAAGAGGATCTCTACCTCAACCTTATACAAAAATTAACTCAAAATGGATCAAAAATCTAAATACAAAAACAAGAACCATAAAGCTTCTAGAAGATAATGTAGGAAAATATCTTCAAGAACTGGTAGTAGGTAGTGGATACTTAAGGAGATAAGAGGACCAAGATGGACTACTGAAGTTTAATATATGTAGAAGTTTTCATTAACTTTATTGTGTTTTTTTTGTTTTGGTTTGGTTTTGGTTTTTGGTTTTTTTGTCTTTATTTATTTTTTCAATATTACGTTCAAAAAATATGAGGTCCCCATATATCCCCCATCACCTCACCCCACTCCTGCCCCCATAACAACAATCTCCTCCATCATCATGAGACATTCATTGCATTTCGTGAATACATCTCTGAGCACCGCTGCACCTCATGGTCAATGGTCCACATCATAGCCCACACTCTCCCACATTCCACCCAGTGGGCCATAGGAGGACATACCATGTCCAGTAACTGTCCCTGCAGCATCACCCAGGACAACTCCAAGTCCTAAAAAAGCCTCCACATCTCATCTCTTCTTCTCATTGCCTACCCCCTGCAGCCACCATGGCCACTTTCTCCACACCAATGCCATATTTTCTTCAATTACTAATCTCAGTAGTTCATGAATAGATTATCAGTAAGTCCACTCTAACCCATACTCTATTCCTCCATCCTGTGGACATTGGAATGGTTGTGTCCACTCCACATCTATATCAAGAGGGAACTTAGATTCCACATGGATGCTGGATGCAATTCTCCTGCTTTCAGTTGTCAGCACTCTTGGCTCCCTAGTGTGGTGGTTGACTTTGTTCACCTCCATGTTAGCTGAGTGGGGTAAGTCCAATAAACCAGAGTGTATACGAGCTGAAGTCTGTTGAGGCTTGGACCTGGCTATCACTTGGTCAGTCCAGAGATTCAGGTCCCCAGGGTACATATTAACCCAGCACGAACTACAGTTCCAGTAAAAGTAACAGGAAAGGCTTGTGAACAAAGATCACATCTCAGTCCAGCTCCATCACACAGAAACACAAACTCCAAAGAAGGGCCAACTAATATGTCACTGAACTCCATCTGCCATGACCGTAGAACCTGTGGGTCTCTGTAGGCCTCAGAAGAACAAATACAGGGGTTGTATCTACTTTATCTGACTTTGGGACTCTGCTCAGGTGTGCATAAGGGCAATATCTCTGATAACCTCCCGGCTCTTTGTGGAGACTCATAGCCATATAAACTCATTTGTCCTTTCCATTTCCCCCTTTGATTCAGGTCAAAAAGCATTTTTAACTCCTGGTATTATAAGTATATTGAGATATTCTGCTGGTCCAAGGTGACCCTTTTATTCAAGGTCATTTTCTAGTTACTTCAACAGCTGGTACATGGTAGTAATCCCTCAGCGCCAGGGAGGCTCATCCCCGGGAGTCATGTCCCATGCTGGTGGGAAGGCAATGCATTTACATGCTGAGTTTGGCTTCAAGACTGGCCACATGCGAGCAAAACGGAGGCTCTCAGGAGGGAACTCTTAGGCACACTGCTGCTCTAGGCCTTGTTCTTATTTTAGGTGCACAGGCTCACAAGCATAGTCATTAGTATCAAGGGCTCATTGTTGGACCTTCCTTCTTTCTTGGTCTTTGCCGTTGCACTTGGGGGATTGTTGCTGTTCCTTTAGGGACTGTGTTAGAGTTCCACTGGGAAGGAACTCAACACTCTCTCTGTTGTTGTTTTTAATTGTAACCACTATGAAAATATCCAAACATTTTTATGGACCCTGGATATATGCCCTGGAGAACTCCCTGCCAACCATGTGTCCCCTGTCAATAACATCCCACACCAGTATTCCTCCCCTACCACTGTTGAACCTCTCTGTGGTCCAAAACTTCTTCAAAAGTGAAACCCAATATATTGCCAGGTTCCATTAATAGTAAAATGGAATATAGTGATGAGTTCAAAGTTTTATATAGAATACATATTAATTTAGAAAAATTAAGGTAAAAATAAATTGGGGTATCAAAAAATTTAAAAATGCAAAAGCTTTGTTTTTGATGTTTTGCCTTCCATCACTGCAGTAAGTGTGGCCCTGTATGCAAATTGGCAAGGCAACTTCTTCTGTCTTTTCCTCGGTGTCTACGTCTTTCTTTTTCTTTTTTTTCCTATTAAGCTTATCTTTACAGAAGTTTTAGATCACAGTAATTCATATATACAATATACAGTACTCCCACCTATCCAGCATAAAACTTTTCCTCTTCCATAGCAATAATCTTTTTACATATTCATACTATGTTTACTGAAACTGATGTACAGATATTCAGACAATAGCTTTCAAACAAGGTAACATTTGAGTTTACATTGCAGTTTGTATTTTAGACTATACAATTTTCTAAAATTTTAGTTACCTTATGTTTTACATTATGAGTTACATTTTAACCTATCAGTCCCTATATATTTTTGGTGTAATTTAACATGTCTTACATTCATCCTTGTGTAATTCTTGTGGAACACTTCTATTGCCCACACAGTTCCATCTATGTGGTTCCATCTATTCAGTACCTCTTTCCCCATCCCTTTAGTGACAGTCAATCTTCAATGCTTGAAGGGCCATGTTCAGAGATACTTGCAACAGTGTTGAGGGCTTGACATGCTCAACTGCCCTAATGCACTGGGAGCCACCATTTCTCTCGAGAGATACAATTGCCTCTTTTTGAGAACATCACTCCTCCCCAGGATATGGGTATACCTTCACTCTCATTATATGGGTCTCTACCCAATGATATAACCCACTATGGCAAAATGAGCATTCCCATACTCCCTAGGAGCCTGTCCTGCATTGGATTATCCCCTTTAAGCATCTTAAAAAGGTAACCTTCCTTATTATATTTTTGAAAAAGTTTTCTCAGCATTATACTCTCAACCAAATACCTGACAATCTCCTATGATCGTATGGTGCACCACCCTCCCCAATTTCTTGGGCAATATTACCCATTCTCCCATCCCTATCCATGATCAAGCCCGCAAAGCCCCACCCAAAGGTAACCCTATGCCCCCATTTTATCCGTTTCTTGTATAAATACTTACCTCCAGTTTATCATAGACTTCACCCATGTAGGGGTCAGCTTATATCCTTCCAGTATCCCCCATTTACTTTTAAGCCTATCATCCAGTTTCTAGCTCTCTAAGGCAGCATGATTTACTTATTTCTTATCATTAAGGTCTTGTAGTATTTGTCCTTCAATCGATGGGTTGCTTCACTTAACATATGGTTCTCAATTTTCATCCATGTTATCATGTGTCTTTGTAGTGTATTCATTCTTAAATGTGAGTAGTATTCCATTGTATGTATATACCACATTTTAATTATCCATTCATCTGTTCATGGACATTTGCATTGATTCCAACTTTTGGCAATAGTGAACAATGCTGCTGTGAACATTGGTGTGCATATATCGTTTGTGTCCTTGTTTTCAGTTCTACTGGGTATATATACAGCAGTGGAATTTCTGGGTCATATGGCAAATCTATAGCTAGTTTTTTGAGATATCACCAAACTGTCCTCCAGAATGGCTGGATCCTTCTGCATTCCTACCAGCAGTGGATGAGTGTTCCCCTTCCTCCACATCCTCTCCAGTATTTGTAGTCTTCTTTTTTTTTTTTCATAGCTGCCAATCATATGGGAGTAAGATGGTATCTCATTGTAGTTTTGAATTGCATTTCCCACATAGCTAGAGATTTGGAGCATTTTTTCATGTGCTTTTAAGCCATTTGTATTTCTTTCTTGGACAAGTATCTGTTTAAATCTTTTTCCCATTTTTTAAATGGGTTGTTTGTCTTTTAATTTTCGAGATATAGGAGTTCTTTATATATGCAGGTTATAAGTCTCCTATGGGATATATGGTTACCAAATATTTTCTCCCAAGGTGTAGGCTCTCTTTTCACTTTCTTAACAAAATCCTTTGAGGTGCAGAAGGCTTTAATTTTGAGGACTTCCATTTTATCTATTTGCTCTTTTGACGTTCATGCTTTTGGCATGAAGTTCATGAAGCCATTTCCTATTGCAAGTTCCTGTAGATGCTTCCCTACACTGCGTTTCAAAGTCTTTATGATCTTGGATCTTATATTTAGGTCTTTGATCCATCTTGAGTTTATCTTTGTATAAGGTGTGAGTTGGTAATCCTCTTTCATTCTTTTACATATGGATATCCAGTTCCCCAGGCACCATTTCTTGAAGAGGACACTCTCTCCCAGTTGAGAGGATTTGGTGGCTTTATCGAATATTATATGACCGTATATATGAGAATTTATATCCGAACTCTCAATTCAGTTCCATTGGTCAGTGTGTCTATCCTTGTGACAATACCATACTTTTTCACTACTGTAGATTTGTAGTATGTTTTAAAGTCAGGTAGTGTGATTCCTCCAATTTCGTTTTTCTTTTTCAATATATCTTTGGCTATTCGAGGTCTCTTTCCTTTCCAAATAAATTTCATAGCTTGTTTTTCTAGTTCCTTAAAGAATACTGTATTGATTTTTATTGAATGTGTAGATCAGTTTTGGTAGGATAGACATCTTAATAATATTTAGTCTTCCTATCCATGAATAGGGAATATTCTTCCATTTATTTAGGTCTTCTTTGTTTTTCTTGAACAGTATTGTGTAGTTCTCTGTGTATAAGCTTTTTACATCTTCAGTTAAATTTATTCCTAGGTATTTGATTTTTTTATTGACTATTGTAAGTGGTATTTGTTTCTTGATTTCCACCTGAGCTTGCTCATTATTGGTGTACAGAATGCTACTGATTTTTTCACATTGATCTTATAACCTGTGACATTACTAAACTCATTTATGAGTGCTAGAAGCTTTGTTGTAGACCTCTCAGGGTTTCCTATATGTAGGATCATGTCATCTGCATATAATGAAATTTTAATTTCTTCCTTTCCAATCTGAATGCCTTTTATATCTGGTTCTTGCCTCAGTTTTTGACCAAGTACTTCTAAGACAATGTTAAATAGAAGAGGTGATAGTGAGCATCCTTGTCTTGTTCCTGTTCTTAGAGGGAAAGGTTTTAGGATTTCATCATTGTAAACAATGTTGGGCATGGATTGTTCATATATATACTCTTTATCATGTTCAGAAAATTTCCTTGTATTCAGATCTTTTGCAGTGTATTTATCAAGAAAGGGTGCTGTATTTTGTCAAATGCTTTTTCTGCATCTATAGATATAATCTTGTTATTTTTTTCCTACAATTTGTCTATATGGTGTATTACATTGATTGATTTTCTTATGTTAAACCTTCCTTGCATACTGGGAATGAATCCCACTTGGCCATGGTATATAATTCATTTAATTTGTTGTTGAATACGGTTAGCAAGTATTTTGTTGAGGGTTTTTGTGTCTAGTGTCATTAGAGAAATTGGTCCGTAATTTTCCTTTCTTGTGGTTTCTTTGTTTGGCTTTGGTTTTAGGGTAATGTTACCATCATAGAATGAGTTAGGTAATGTTCCTTCTCTTTCAATTTTTTCAAAGAGTTTCAGCAAGATTGGTTCTTTCTGGAATGTTTTGTTGTAGTCACCTGTGAAGCTGTCTGGCCCTGAGCTCTACTTAGTTGGGAGGATTTTAATTTGTGATTCTATCTTTTTACTTGTGATTCATTTGTTGAGATCCTCAGTTTCTTCTTTCATCAATATAGGCTGTGTATGTGATTCTAGGAATTTGTCCATTTCCTCTGAATTGTCATTTTTGATGGAATATAGCTTTTCAAAGTATCCTTTTATGATAGTCTTTTTTTCTGTGGGGTCAGCGGTGATATCTCCTTTCTCATTTCTTATTTTGTGTATTTGCATCTTCCCTTTTTCTTTGTTAGTCTAGCTAAGGGTTTGTCAATTTTATTTATCTTCTCAAAGAACCAGGTCTTGTTTTTTTTATCTTTTCAAGAGCTTTCTTGTTTTCTATTTCATTTAGTTCTGCTCTTATCTTTGTTCTTTCTTCTTCCTGTGCAGTTACTTTGTTGTTTTTTTTTTTTACTAATTACTCCAAATGTGCAGTTAGTTCTTCAATTTTTGCTCTTTCTTCTTTTTTGATGTATGAATTTATGGGTATGAATTTCCCTCTCAATACTGCTTCTGTTGCATCCCATAAGTTTTGGTATGTTGTGTTATCATTTTCATTAGTTTCATGGTACTTATTAATTTCTTTTGAGATTTCCTCTTTGGCACACTGTTTTCTAAGAGTGTGCTGTTTAATTTCCATATCTTGGTGTGAAATCTGGTCCTCTGGCACTTGCACTCTTCCAGCTTCACTCCACTGTGGTTAGAGATATTATTTTGTATGATTTCAATCTCTCTGAGTTCATTGAGCCTTTCTTGGTGGCCTAGCATATGGTCTGTCTTGGAGAATGATCCATGTGCACTTGAGAAAAATGCATATCCTGCTGTATTTGGCTGTAATGATCTGTATATGTCTACTAGGTCCATCTCCTATAATATACTGTTCAAAGTTTTTGTGTCTTTATTGATTCTCTTTTGAGATGTTTTGTCCAAAGTTGATAGTGGTGTATTAAAATCTCCCACTATAATTGTAGAGGCATCTATTCTTTCACTTAGTTTTTCCAGTGTTTGCCTCACGTATTTCAAGGTGCCCTTGTTAGGAGCATAAATATTTATGATTATTCATTCTTCTTGAAAGATTATTCCTTTCACTTATATGTAGTATCCATCTTTGTCTCACACTTGTTTCACATTTAAAGTATATTTTGTCTGATATTAATATAGCTACATCTGACTTTTTTTGGTTATTGTTTGCTTGTAAGATTGTTTTCCAGGCATTCACTTTCAACTTCCTTGCATCCCTGGTCTAAAATGTATTTCTTTAGACAGCATATAGATGGGTTATATTTCCTTATCAAATTGTCCAGTCTGAATTTTTTGACAGGTGAGTTTAATCCATTGACATTCAGTGTTATTACTTTCAAGGAATTATTTATGTTAGCCATATTTTTTTGGACTTGTGTTTGTCATATTTTCTTTGTTTTTTTCCTTCTCATTTTGTCTTTTTGTTGCTCTTACACTCTCCTCCAACTCTGCTTGTCTTGATTTTTTCTTTCTTCCTGCAGAACTCCCTTTAATATTTCTTGAAGGGCAAGGTTCTTGTTGGCATACTCTTTTAATTTCTGTTTATCTGTGAATATTTTGAACTCTCCATCATTTTTGAATGCTAGCTTAGCTGGGTAGGATATTCCTGGTTGGAAATTTTTTTCTTTTAGTACCTTGACTATATCATACCACTGCCTTCTTGCCTCCATGATTTCAGATGAGAAATCAGCACTTAATCTTATGGAGCCTCCCTTGTATGTGTTGTTTTCTTTTCTCTTGTTGCCTTTAGAATTTTCTCTTTGTCTTGAGCTTTGGATAATTTGACAAGTATATGCGTTGGGGTCGGCCTGTTGGGATTTATGGTGTTTGGGGGGGGGGGGGCTGGGCTTCCTGGACATGTACATCCATCTCTCTCAGTAGTTTTAGGAAGTTTTCAGTCATTATTTCCTCTAGCACCCTTCTTGTCCCCTTTCCCTTCCCCACTCCTTCTGGGATGCCTAAAATATGTATGTTTGTGTATTTTGCATTGTCATTCAGGTCCCTAAGTCCTAGCTGGATTTTTCCTATCTTTTTATCATTTAGTTCTGCTGTTTGTTTGATTTCAGATGTACTGTCTTCCATGTCACTAATTCTCTCCTCTGCCTCTTCTAATCTGCTGTTATTTGCCGAGAGTGTATTTTTGATTTCTTGTACTTGGTGTTCATCACCATCATATCTATTATCTTTTTGTGTATATCTGCAATTTCCTCTCCAAGTGTTTTCTTCATATTATTAATTTCCTCCTTTACTTTATTAAATTGGTCTCTATTATGTTTTGAGATCATTAATTACTTGTTCAATGTTCGGCTCCCCTTCCTGGTTTTTAGTTTATTCATTGGATTCAGCCATGTTTCCCTGATTATTGGTTTGGTTTGTAGTTTTTTGTTGCTGTCTGGTCATCTTTTTATCTTAAGTGGTCTAATCAGTTCCTAAGCTTCTTTGTCTAGTCGTGGATATTAATTAGTTGTTGTTCATGTGTAAGTGTTAGGTCTTCTCTCTTATTTTTTTTAAAGATTTATTTATTGATTTATTTCTCTTCCCTTCCCCCCCCACCCCAGTTGTCTGTTCTCTGTGTCTGTTTGCTGCATCTTCTTTGTCCGCTTCTGTTGTCAGGAGCATGGGAATCTGTGTTTCTTTTTGTTGTGTCATCTTGCTTTGTCAGCTCTCCATGTGTGCAGCACCATTCCTGGGCAGGCTGCACTTTCTTTCGTGCTGGGTGGCTCTCCTTATGGGGTTCACTCCTTGCCTATGGGGCTCCCCTATGCAGGAACACCCCTGCATGGCACAGCTCTCCTTGCGCGCAATAGCACTGTGCATTGGCCAGCTCCACATGGGTCAAGGAGGCCCGGGGTTTGAACCACAGACCTTCCATGTGGTAGAGAGATGCCTTAACCACTGAGCCAAGTCCTCTGCCCTATGTCTTCTCTTTGCCACTTTGTTCTTCTTACTCTATTTTCTTGATGCTGGCTAAGTTCACTTTGAGGGAAAATATTAGGGCCAGGGAAAGCAAAATGAAAATGTATAAAGTAGTATTGGTAAAAATGTTAACAGGGCAACAATGTGAGATCTAGGAGAATGGATATTAGACTCATGTAAGTTTTGTAGAGTTATAACAGTAAGTAGAGTACCTATAATGAGACAGTCAACTGAATATGGGTGGGAATATAGTATGAATTAAAAGGTAAGTGTTTTCATGAGAGAGGGAAAGAGGAAAGAAAGACAATAACATAAAGAGTGAATTAATGAC
The DNA here is from genome assembly GCF_030445035.2 of Dasypus novemcinctus. Taxonomy (NCBI): domain Eukaryota; kingdom Metazoa; phylum Chordata; class Mammalia; order Cingulata; family Dasypodidae; genus Dasypus; species Dasypus novemcinctus. The sequence continues at coordinate 53,869,170 of NC_080691.1, read as the reverse complement.
AGAAAACAGAAGAAAGGTATTAGAAATAAAAAGTCAGACAATTTGGGGGCTAAAGAAAGGGAGGTGGAATATCAGAGAAAAAGTAGATGATGGAGGATAGAAAGATGTAGGGGAAAGGGGATAGCGTAGGTGGCCAAAATCAATACACACAGAAAAGAGGAAATGGAGGATGAGGAAACACAGCAAATGTGAAGCACTCCCTGCAGCACCTATTATATAAGAAAATTGTTACTGCCTCCCTCCACCCCTTCTCCCAGCCGTTGTTATCTTCCCCCTCCAGCCGTTGCGGCCCTTCCCGCCAGTCCCGCCCACATTGCTAGCATATAATCTGCCTCCTTCCTTAGACACTACCTACCTCATAGCCCTCCGCCCACTTCCACCTATCCTCTACCACCCTGTAGCTAGCCCACCCTAGCTCCAACCCCTCCCTCCAACCAACCCTATATAACCAAATGTGCTTCCGCAATAAAGCAGACCTGTTCCTGCACTCAGGCGGTCTCTGTGGTTCCTTTCTAACCGCGCGTCCCCCACGCCTGGAAGAACTGGTGCTCCTTTCAGGAGTACCTCCCGCCGGTGGTTTGGCAGGAGCGAGCCCCCCCTGACTCTTGGGCATAAGCGAGGCCGAGCCCTCGCTCCAGACAACATTTGGTGCCCAGCGTGGAAGCTCCTCCCCCGGCCCCTCTCTGCTGCTGCTGCTGCTGTGAATCGGACGGCCCATCCTCGTTCTCCAGGTAGGGACCCCTCGCCATCGTCCTGTCTCTATTTCAACATGGGCGCCTCTCTATCTACGCGTCAGGCACCGCAAGTCAGGGCCCTCGCCGCCCTGCTCGACACCAATGGAGTCCGCGTTTCCCTGCGGCAACTCCAAAAATACTGGGACCTTCTGCTCCCCTTTAATCCGTGGCTCGCCACTTGCCAACTCTGGAGCCCAGACACATACTCTCGACTCATAGATCGAGTCGCCTCTGCAGTGGAGCATGAAAAACGCTCCTTCCCGCCAGGCCTCTTACCCGTTCTAGTCGCCATCCGCGCCTGTCTCCTCGGTGCCCCATCCGAGACTATTCATGAGGCTTCTCCTAAGCAGCCTCTAGACTGTAATCCCAATGAGTCCGCCAACACTGACTCTCTGTCTGACCAACTTGCAGCCGCCCTCGAGCGTGAGCCCCCCCGTCCGAGCTCCCCGCAGCACACAGAGACCGCTCCTGCGGCTCCCCAAAATAGCGAACTTCCACCTTCTTCCTCCACCTCTGCCCAAAATGGCGCACTTCCGGCTTCTTCTTCACCGGGACCGGAGCCCGCCGGCGGGAACAAAGGCGCTTCTTCCCGCCTTTACCCGCCTCTTCCTGCCCTGTCAGCATCCGGCTCCGCCCTGGAAACTGTACGGTCGCCATCTTCTGCTAAACCGGAAACTTCCCCCGTGCCATTTTGTTCACAACCGGATGCAGTTACTCCGCCATCTTGGCCGGCGCCCGGAAGTGACGCAGTTACTCCGCCATCTTGGCCGGCGCCCGGAAGTGACGCAGTTACTCCACCATCTCGGCCGGCGCCCGGAAGTGACGCAGTTACTCCACCATCTTGGCCGGCGCCCGGAAGTGACGCAGTTACTCCGCCATCTTGGCCGGCGCCCAGAAGTGACGCGGCCACCCCGCCATCTTGGCCCAGAAGTGCCCCGCCGCCATTTTGTTGTCATCAAAATGCTGCCCGGCCACCATTTTCTCACTTATTTTCCGCTTATCCCTTGCCACCACCGTATGGCAGTAGCCCTCCACCTACTCCTAGCGAGGCACCCTCTCATACCCCCCAGCTTTACCCACTAAATCTGCAACCTACGCCGCAACAACCTCAAACTTGGCTGCCCTTCACAGCAGAAGAAGTTAAAACCCTCCGCAAAGCTGTTAAAGAAGATGGAGTCGGCAGCCCTTATGTAACGCAGCTCCTTGAAGAGCTGGCAACTCAACTCGTTCTCCCATACGACTGGATTTCCCTGGCCCGTGCCATCTTAACGCCAGGCCAGTTTCTTGAATGGCGAGCTCACTACCAAGCAGCCGTTGACCGGCAGGTAGTAGAAAATGCCCAAGCTGGTGTCTTAGATCCACCTGATGCGTATACGGGGATCAACAACTACGCGGACCCTCGTCCATATCTACACATTGACCCAGGATTTTGGCACCGGATAAAATTCCTCGTCCACCGGTCCTTTTCTCTGGTCTCCACCAAGCAGCCCACCAAGCTCGCACAACTGCTTCAAGACTCCAATGAAACTTTCCCAGCATTCGTCATCCGCGTCCTAGAAGCTTGCCAACGGAAAATTTCTAGTGAAGACGCTCAGTTCGCACTCGCCAAAGAGCTCATCATAGATGGATGCCTTGCACCCTTCCGGGCTGTAGCCCTCCCCATACGTGATAAAGATATCCACGAATGGGTTCTCGCCTGTCGCAACGTTGACCCGCAAGTTAAAATGCTCACTGCTGCCTTTGCTTCTGCCATGGCCGTCTCATCTACTCCCACCTCCGTCTGCTTTCGGTGCGGTCAGTCCGGCCATTTCGTCCGCGAGTGCCCTTGGCCAGGTCCAGCACCCCGCTCTGCCCTACCACCGCGAAGACCAAGAGGCCCTTCTACGCCGTGTCCACGCTGTGGAAAAGGATATCACTGGGCTCGTGACTGCCATGCCAGCCAAAACTACCAGCAGCCTTTAAACTCCCAGCGGGACAGGCCTCAGCCCCACCCACAAGAGGTCCTCAGGAAGGCTCCCAAGCCATAATGTGGACAATGCCTATCTCGCGTCATCAAAAACCCTCATTAGAGCTTAAGATAAATGGGCAATGGCTCGATGGACTCTTAGATTCTGGCGCTGAAATCTCCTGTATTCCCTTCGAAGTCGCTGCATTCAATCACTGGCCCCTCGAGACTGGCCCTCAAGTCATCAGCGCCACGGGAGCCGCTACCTCCTGGAAAACATCCCAGCCTCTGCATTGGAGTGACCGAGAAGGCCATGAAGGCCAAATTCGCCCACTCGTCCTCTCTTCAGTCCAAACCATCCTGTGGGGGAGAGATGTCCTCAGCCAGCTAAAAGCCTGAATCACCACAGAAGCCTTCTTAGCTGTGCTGCCCCCCCCCTTATAGGGGCCACTGCTCCCATCTCAAGACCTGACCCTACCCCTCTGGAATGGGACACAGAGGAGCCCATCTGGGTCGAGCAGTGGCCCTTGCCAGCTCACAAGCTACAAGCTCTCCCTGCCCTCGTCGAAGAGCAATTACAAGCAGGGCATATTGAGCCGTCCACCAGTCCCTACAATTTGCCAATCTTCGTCATTAACAAGAAAAACACAGGCAAGTTCTGCCTTCTCCACGACCTCCGAGAAATCAACAAGCATATTAAGCCAATGGGATCACCTCAGCCAGGTTGCCCGCATCCCACCGCAGTCCCCCAGCATTTTCACGCGGCGACCATCGACATCAAGGACTGCTTTTTCTCTATTCCTCTTCACCCGCGAGACTGTCCACGATTTGCTTTTACAGTCCCATACACCAACAACCAGGGCGCAGCGCTTCTATTCCAATGGCGAGTGCTACCGCAAGGTATGCGGAACAGCCCAACCATATGTCAGCTCTATGTCAACCATGCCATTGAGCCGCTGCGCTCAAGGTTTCATCCAGAGCAAACATACATTCTCCACTATATGGATGACCTTCTCTTAGCAGCGAGCTCCAGCGCGCTCCTCAATGACCTACTCTCTGCAGTGATGACAAACCTTTCAAGCCTCGGAATTACCGTGCAATCAGACAAAATAAACCTCCAACCTCCTTTTCAATTTTTGGGCTTTCATTTTCATCACTTCATTCAGCCCACAAGCCCACAAATTCATGTCTCTCACAAGATGACGCTGACTGAACTCCAACAACTTTGTGGACAAATCAATTGGCTTCGCTCGGCGCTGCCCATCACAACAGCGCAGATGCAACCCCTCTTCGAGCTCTTGCAGACCAAAGACAGCCCACCAACTGCAGCCACCCGCAGCATCACCATCACTCCTGCTGCTCGAGAAGTCATCCAGCAAGTTAGCGCCGCTCTGCAGCAGTGCCGCCTAGAGCGGTTCTCCCCTAACCTTCCAATTTTGGCCTTAGTTCTGCCAACGCCAATCACTCCCACAGGTCTCTTGTGGCAAGATGGCCCTCTCCTTTTTCTGCATACATCAAAGAGCAAACTCCCAAAAATCTGCCCTTTTACAAGGGCCTGGATCGCGCTGGCCACTGACTTAGTACTTCTCTCCATACAAACGTACGGCATCCCGCCACACACCATTGTTTGGCCTTTAGATGCCAAGGAAGTTACCTCCCTCATCATGAACAATGCCCAAATGCAAAGCCTGGTAGAGCTCTTTCGTGGCTCCTTTGACAACCACTATCCTCATCACTGATTGCTGCAGGGAATGTCTCAATTGGCGTTTTCCAACCCATTCCGTCCATGCCCGCACGGAACCCAATCCCTTCAGCCATCACTGCCTTCACAGACGCCTCAAAAACGGCATTTGCAGCTATCATATACACTCCTAAAAATCCTGAGCCACGGCAACTGCTGTTCGCAAATGACTTTTCTGTTCAAGTAGGCGAACTTCTAGCTGTCGCTGCAGTCCTCAATCTCCACCCAGACCGGCCTCTCAACATCTTTACTGACAGCCTATACACTCTTCAAGTGTGTCGTAGCCTTCCACTTGCCACTTTCTTGCCAAGTGAATCAAACATCGATCGGGCACTCGCCTTTGTGCAGTGACTGCTTGAAGAGTGGCAACAGCCCTGGTTCATCGCTCACATTAGAAGCCATTCTGGCCTACCAGGGCCTCTGACTCAGGGAAATAACCTCGCTGACGCTTCCGTGTCCGCCCATCAGATAAACCCAGTCACTTTTCGAGAAGACTCCACCTATGAACCGCGGCTTGGAGACTTTGTCAACCAAGCCAAGCTTTTACACTCCCAGTTTCACTTCTCTGCACGGTCCATCCAGAAACTCTTTCCAGATATACCTATTGAAACCTGCAAGCACCTCGTGCGTGCGTGCCGGACTTGTGCGCCTTTGCTGCCACTTGGACCTTTGCAGCCTTAGGGCGTCAACCCCCGCGGTCTCCGCCCAAACTCGAGATGGCAATTAGATGTCACTCATGTCAGCGCCTTCGGCTGCCTCAAATATCTTCATGTAGCAATTGACACCTTTTCGCATCTGTGCTATGCAGTCCCCCTCGCAGGGGAAAGCGCCAAGCATTGCATCAAGGCGCTCCGCCAAGCTATTCTGTTCATGGGGGTCCCATGGGATCTCAAAACAGATAACGGGCCAGCATATCGTAGTGCTGCCTTTGCCAGCTTCGTGCAAATGTATCACATCACACATCACTTCGGCATTCCGTATAATCCACAAGGACAAGGGATCGTCGAACGTACTCATCAACAGCTCAAACTGCTCATTCAGAAGGAGAGAGCCTCCTCCCCCCACAAGGCCCCAACGGATGTTGTGACTGTCTGCCTCATTCACCACAATCTTCTAACCTTTGACAATCAAGGGCTTTCTCCCACCCACAAGCACTGGGGGCCAATGTGGCAGCCTTCGCAAGTCCCCCTAGTCCTTTGGAAAGACCCTGCCACCAATCGTTGGCAAGATCCCGCTCCCCTCCTAGCACAGGGGAGAGGCTTTGCTTGTGTCTTTCCAGATTCTGACCCGCAACCTCTCTGGATTCCTGGGCACTGCATCCGGCCTGCCACTGACCCATTGGTCCCAGCAAGCGATCAGCACCCTATGCCCTCAGTGAGAGATAACATTGACAGTGGATGTGGCCCAGATGTCGCCCCATTCGCCCAGATCCAGCACCAGCCATCATCTAGAGACGCCTCCTCATAAAATGCGTCTAACCCTTACCTCACCCCCTTTATCCCCCTCATGTCACCCGCTCGCCATGAGTGGAGAGCGAGGAGTTTTCTTTTCTTTTATCTCCACAGATGCTGCCTTGTTAAGTGATGCCTCTCTACAGCTTCGTGGCCATTCCCTGCACCCTGGCCTTCTTCGCCCTCTCAGCCGCTGCCAATCAGAATCACCGACCTTTCAACTGGACTCTCACTCAATTTGACAAACTCATCTCCTTCAACGTAACTGCAGGTGCCCCCTCCTTTACCCTGCCCTTTTGTCAGCTCGCCGGCTTCCGGCCCAAGTATCAAACAGCAAACCGGCGCTCCTTTGTCAACTGCGAAAAACCTGGCCCCACTCGCGAAGAGACTATAGTCTCATCCACCACGGGTTTTTATATCTGCCCAGCTTCTGCCATTGGCTGCCAAGACCCAACAAAATTCTTCTGCCCCTCCTGGGGCTGTGAAACTATAGCCTACGGCTGGCGAAATCCTCCTAACCGAGACTCCCATCTCTCTCTCTTAAGCACCACCCCCCTGCGAACCAACCTGGCCGCCAGCATCACGTTTTCAATCAAAAATCCCAATGATGACCAATGGTTGACTGGCCGCACGTGGGGAGCTCGCCTATATGCACACGGCTACCACCACGGCAGCCTCTTCACCATACAAAAGCGCCATGCAACCACTGCAACACGTCCCTCTGCAATAGGCCCAAATCAAGTTCTCAACCTTCCTAAGGCACTGCCTCCTCCTCCTTCTCCACCCCCGCTCCGCTCCACCTCGCCCACTCCCTCACCTGGTACCCCCCTTACCACTGCCTCCCTCAGCTCCCATGCTCCTAAGCCTCACTTGCCCCCTACTCAGTACTCCAGTCCCCTCATCAAACTAATCAATGCCTCATACACCTCCCTAAACACATCTTACCCCAACCTCACTCGGAACTGTTGGCTCTGCCTCTCCCCCTCCCTTCCTCTCTATGAACCTGTCGCCACCAACCTCTCCTTCAGCAAATCCTCCGAACATAATCCCGCCGAATGCAATTGGAACACCTCTTCTGTCCCCCTAACCTTTCAGTCTGTTTCCTCCTCAGGACACTGTGTTCACTCTCATCGGGGCCCTCACCCCTCCCTTAGTGTTTGCTCTGATTACTCCTCTCCCGACACTACTACCAGATTCTTAATTCCTCATAACACCTCTCAATGGCTTTGTACCTCCACTGGACTAACCCCCTGCCTCAACGTCGCCACCCTCGATGCTAATAATGAAACTTGTGTGCTTATCTTTCTCGCCCCTCGAGTCCTCTACCACTCTGACACTGACTTTTTCCGCCGTTTGCTGTGCAAACAAACCTCTCTCCACCTACTAAAAAGAGAACCAATCACTGCAGCCCTAACTGTTGCTTCCCTTCTGGGTCTCGCAGGGGCAGGCACCGGCATCGCTGCCCTCGCCACACAGTCTTCTGCCCTCTCCTCTCTCAGACAGGCCGTAGATGAAGACATAACCTATCTTCGCGAAGCTGTCAAATATCTAAAAGACTCTCTTAACTCTCTCTCCGAAGTAGTCCTGCAAAACCGTCGTGGCCTCGACCTCCTCCTTCTCAAAGAAGGAGGTCTTTGCGCCGCTCTTGGAGAAGAATGCTGCATATACGCCAACTCCACCGGCCTAGTCGAGGACAATCTGAAAAAAGTCGAAGAGGGACTAGAAAAGCGCCGCAAAGAGCGAGAAAACGCAAACTATTCTTCTAATCTTTTTCATGCCCTCCTCCCCTACCTCCTTCCATTTCTAGGCCCGCTCATTGTCATCATTTTGATTCTCACTGTGGGCCCCTGGGGCATCAAGAGAGTGCTCAGCATTGCCAAAGATCAAGCCAAAGCTGTATCCAATGCAGTATTCAGCTCTTTCGTGCAGGTCCATTACCAACGCCTCGCCACCAATGAGCCCCCTCCCCACCGTCCTCTTCGCCCTCTCCGCCTGCGAGACCTACTCTAGCCACTCCCTGTCATTTCCTTCCCCTCTAATAGGGGTTCTAGGGCATCGCAAGGCCGCTTCACTGGCAAGGCTCGGTGTGCGTCTAGCGCCGGCACGCACCGACCCTGCGGGCTAATGCATGCATCCTGGCCAGATGCTATGTCATTCGTCCATAGCCAGCCGGTTTTGCCCCCTTACCCCTCATCTTCCCCCGCCTATTCCCCTTTTCCCTCATTATTTCCTTCTTAAAAACAAAAGGAGAGCAATTGTTACTGCCTCCCTCCACCCCTTCTCCCAGCTGTTGTTATCTTCCCCCTCCAGCCGTTGCGGCCCTTCCCGCCAGTCCCGCCCACATTGCTAGCATATAATCTGCCTCCTTCCTTAGACACTACCTACCTCATAGCCCTCCGCCCACTTCCACCTATCCTCTACCACCCTGTAGCTAGCCCACCCTAGCTCCAACCCCTCCCTCCAACCAACCCTATATAACCAAATGTGCTTCCGCAATAAAGCAGACCTGTTCCTGCGCTCAGGCGGTCTCCGTGGTTCCTTTCTAACCGCGCGTCCCCCACGCCTGGAAGAACTGGTGCTCCTTTCAGGAGTACCTCCCGCCGGTGGTTTGGCAGGAGCGAGCCCCCCCTGACTCTTGGGCATAAGCGAGGCCGAGCCCTCGCTCCAGACAACATAAAATAAAATTAAAAAGAAGAAAAGGAGAGAAAAGAAAAAAGAAAGAAGAGAAAAAGGGGTGTAAAGAAAAGAGGGGGAAACAAGCAAGAAAAAAAAAGAGGAAAAAAACTAAATAAATGAAAAAGGACCTTGGGGGATAAAACAGGAGAAAAGACCAGGAGACAATGCAATATTAGCAACCACCACAAAAAAAAAAAAAAAATAGAACCAGCGTTTCAAGCTAGGAATCCTCTTCTCATTTAAATAATATGCTTAAGGATCTGACCTGCCCCCTTTCTCCCTTCCTCACTTCTCTCTTTCCCAGGGCAGCAGGAAAGCTGCCTGAGAGGTCCGGTAGGAGATTCAAGTGGGTCTTTGTTGAACCAACTCAACACAGAAGACTACGACTTTTTCTTTCCAGCGTAAGAGCAGCTACACCTCACCAGAAACCCCAAATATGCTACTGGAAGCTTGGATAGCACCTCCTACAGTCCCTCCCCCTTAGGTGTGCAAGGAGAGGTCTAATTGATTTTCTGACTCCACCTTCTCCCAGACTAAGATCCCTATCCCAGGACGTTTAGGTAAATTGGGCTTTCTCAACAGATTCACCTCTCCTTTCTTCCCAGACTCTCCCCAAGTCAGCTGGTACACTACTCCAAGCTCAATGAGAGAGAGAGAAAAAACAACAACAAAAAACACGGAGGGCTAGGGTAGTCAAGGAACTCAGATGGACCTCAGGGCGCGTTGTATTCTGGGATGGGAAATCTGTGATATTGCAGACTCAGGGTGTGTGAGTCTCTGGAGCATGGGCCACCAGGGTTTAAGGGATGGAGACCTGGGAACCACGCATCTGGTTAACTCGGGGCCTGGGAACACCACAGCACAACAAAGCCTTCAGGAATCACCCCAGCCAGGCTGCCAGCCCCAGGGGGAATGGTCCCACCACCACCTCTGACCTCCATGCAAGAGACCCAAAATTCTATCTCTTGCAAGAATCTCCTCTGTCTTCATCCCAACCAATTGATGTCCAGACACCTCCGGCCCTGCAAACACCTGAAACAGGCCTGTCCAGCAGGACTCCAGCCCTAGTCAGCTGCTTTGCAGGAGAGATTATGAGGTTCATTCACTCAGACACCATCTTGCCCCGCCTCTGCAATGTTTAATTTTATGCATCAACTTGTCTCCATTATGTCCAGTTGTTTTGTCAAGAAGTACTAAACTGATATTTACTGAGGAGGTATTTCATAGATGGAATTAATTCATTAGAAAGTTGATTGCATCTATGGCTTATTATATCTACTATCAACAAAGTAGATTGCCTTTGGCAATGTGTGAAGTCTCCTCATCCAATCAAACGGAGGTCTTAAAGTGAGAACTGAGTCTGTTAATGGTTGGGTTATCTTCACAAGCCTACTTCTGGGAATTTTATGTAAATTTATGGCAGCTTCCAACTTGTAGTACACCCTATGAAATGTGGACTTGGTCACATGAACCAATTTCTATAATAAATCTCTTATTATTCACACACACACACACACACACCTTTGTATGCTGTGTCTTCCATAGTGACATTGAAACCATCTTACCATGGGCAGGTAGAAGTGTCTGGACTCCTACTCTTGGGAACATGCATATCTTTTCTGTTATCCATATCATGGGCCTTCTCCCTCAGGAGAAAGCTTAAAACTTTAGCTTAACATATATAAATAAGAAGGAAAATGTATCCTGACAATTTATAGAAAAGCTCTTCAGTGATAACCAGTGGGAAACTGGACAAGATATTGGAGCAGGCATGTCAGAAGAGGTTTTTGATATGAGAGGAGTTAGGTGAGGGGGGTGGTGAGTATATGGGGACTTCATATTTTTTTAATGTAAAAAAATAAAGGAAAAAAATTACATAGCAAAAAATTAAAATGATAAGATGATTGACCTCATTGGTAATTAGAGAAGTACAAAATAATACTCAGGGGGTAATGTCATCAATATGGCAATGTAAGACATCCCCTGATTAAAAAAAAAAAAACTCCCCAGAGATTTTGAATAAAAGGAAACATCTCCTTTGAACTCTGGAGGATGGTAGACATAGGAGAAAGATTATGCACATGTTGAATTGAACAAAAAAAGAAAAATATCATGTAAAAAATTTCCAATCCCCATTCCTTCTTTAGGTCTCACACTTCTTGAGAGTTTCTCAAGGTAGTGGCCTGGGTCCCTCACACTGGAGATTTAGACTGTAGAAACTTTCACAGAAGCAACTTAGAAGATCATGCATATCCAGGCACAGGAACAAAATTCTGCTGAGACCCTAGGTGAAACACAAGATGTGGGAGGATTGCTACATACAAAAATATTCCCAAAGGGAATAGAGGTCATGGTAGAATGGTAGAAAGGCTGGTAATTGTTGAGATCACTGAATTCAATTTCTGTTGGCTGGACCACCTAAACACAAAATGGTCTTGGATCATCTAATACAAAATGATATTTTCTGGAGTGATGAAATTTTCTGGATTGGCTCTATCTGGCATACTAGGGCAAGATAACCCAATGGGGAAGAAACTGGGGGCAGAAAGTCTCACAAAGAAAAAAAAAGGATATCAACTGAACTGCTTTAAGATAGGAGGTTCCCAGTACTGAAGAATATTAAGGGAAAAGAGCACTAATTCAGGAAGAGAATTTTAAAAATTCATAATAGCCAGAGAGAAATTTCTGCACAAGAACAAATAGAACAGATCAAGATTCTGGAGAGGAATATAGGAAAGGAAATTTTCTCCTGAAGCTGAGACAGATGAACAAAAAGTACAATCTTCAAAATTGTACTTCATATCCAGGGCAAGAATCAGATGAAGAAGTGAAAAAATCTCTGTTAAACATGGGTTATTCTAAAAGTCTAGAATAAGTTGAACCAAAAGTCAAAGAACAGACTTAACACAAAGTCATAAAACATAAAACCTTAGACAAGTGAGAGAAATTGACCTTCAGAGTTAATACATTAAAATAATCAGAATGCCCATTCATCAGCAAATAAATGTAAGCTATAATAAGAAAGAGAAAGATATGGTTCTGCCAATGAAAACATCAGAGTAGACACAGAATTTGGAAAAAATAATCAAAAAGTTCAAACAAATCTACTAAATCAGTTCAAGGAGATGAAGGAAAATATTGATAAAGGATTAAAGGATATGAAGAAGTCAATATATGGGTATAAAGGAGGATTTGAAAGAAAAAATATATAACAAATTATGCTGATGAAAGTCACAATAATGGAGATTAAAAATACACTAGTTACCTCCTGAGAGTCTTCTTGTTGCTCAAATGTGGCCTCTCTCTAAGCTGAACTCAACATATAAATGTCCTACCTTCCCCCCGGCATGTCATATGACTCTTGGGGATAAGCCTCTGTGGCACGGAGGGATTTTTACTACCAAGCACCAACTAGCAATGCAACTGGGAAAAAACCTGGACCAAAATGGGGAAAAGGTAAAGACAACTGAGTTTATATCGTTAAGAGACTTCAAAGTGAGTCAGGAGGTCATTACAGAGGTTATACTTACGTACATCTCAGCAGGGGCTCATTGAATGCCAAAGTAAATACTACATCAAAAGCAGGGCTCTTGGGTGGAGTGGGCATCACTATCCCAGAATCCTCAGGATTTGGGAATAAAATATGGACTAGAGTGGATTTACTGGTATTCTACTAACGACTTATTGTGATTCTAGCAATGGAAGAAATTATATCATTTATGTGTAGACAGTAGCCACGGGAGGTATTGAAGGCAGGAAGAGGGAAAAAAGAGGTAATGTGGCAGCATTCGGGGGACTTGGAATTGTCTTAAATGACATCACAATAACACATATAGGCCATTATATATCCTGCCATAACCTACAGAATTGAGTGGAATAGAGTGTAAACTACAATGTAAATTATAATCCCTGCATTGTGGCAATTCTCCAAAACGTGTTCATCAATTGCAATGAATGTAACCCACTAATGAAAGAAGCTTGTTAATGTGAACAAAAGTGGGAAGTGTGGGGAGTTGGGTATATGGAAATCCCTTATATTTTTTATGCAACATTTTATGTAATCTAAGTAACTTTAAAAAATAAAATATATATATTTTAAAGTTTTTTTTAAAATTAAATTACAAAAAAACAAGACTTTTGAGGGCCCTGGAGACATGCAGACGCTATAGTCAGGGCTAACAGCTCAAGAATTTAGTGTCCTGCCAGTGGGCCTTACTTTGAAATTTATGCTCCCTGTGTGACAAAGTTAGACTCAGTTGTGGTTTCCCTACATACAACTCTTCTTCCTTTTATATTTGAACCAATAGTTAGCACTAGAATTGATAGGTATATGTCCAAGAGACTTAAATCTTTGGGATGTCCATGTGCCAACAGGGCCCTGAATCTCAACAGAGCTGCAATACCTACTCTCCAGTTCATTGGACTCACCCAGGACAACTAACAAAGAAATTATGTTGGACAATGATCATCCCAATGGACAGAGAGAGCCTGAAACTCTAAGCAAAATAGTCCCATCCATCTGCTCCATGGGATCTAATTCTCCTCTCAATTAGAGATGAGGTGAGCATCACCATCCCAGAATCCCCAAGAATGTGGAATGAACGATGAACTAGAGTATATTTATTGGCATTTTACTCAAGATTTATCATGATTTTAGCAATGGGAGACCTTATATCAGTGATTTGGAGGCCATGGCTGCTAGAGGTATTGAGGGGAGGGAAAGAAAAATAGTTCTAATATGGAGCATTTTCAGGGCTTTGAAATTGTTCTAAATGACATTGCAATGACAAATACAGGCCACTATATATATTGCCATAACTTAAAAATTGTGAAGGAGAGAGTGTAAACTACAATTTAAATAATAATCCATGTGTAGTGACCATGCTCTAAAATGTGTTCATCAATTGTAAAAAATGTACCACACTAACACTGGAAAAACTAAGTGAAGGAATAGATGCCTCTACAATTATAGTGGGGAACTTTAATAACTTTAATACACCACTATCAACTTTGGAAAGAACATCTCAAAAGAAAATCAATAAAGAAACAAAGACACTGAACAATATATTAGAGGAGTTGGGAGAGGTGGGGCAAGATGGCGTCTGAGTGAGTGCACCTTATCATCTCTCCTGCAAAGAAGTGGCTGAGAAGGGTTGGAATCTGCTGGACCAGGCTATTTCAGGTGTTTGCAGGGCAGGAGGTGTCTGGATGTCGATTTAGTGGGACGGTGACAGAGAAGATTCTTGTAAAAGGTAGAATTTTGGGTCTCTTTCATGGGGTTCGGGGCTGCACATGGAACACTTCCCCCTGGGGCTGGCAGCCCAGCAGCAGCAATTCCTGGAGGCTTTGCTGTGCTGGGGGGTTCCCAAGCCCTGAGCAGGCTATTCAGGGGCTTGTAGGGTGGGAGGTGTCTGGAGGTCAATTTGGTGGGACAGTGACGGAGGAGATTGTTGCGAGATGTGGAATTTTGGGTTTCTGATACAGGACATCAGAGCTTTCAGCTACAGCCCCTTCCCCTAGGGCTGGTGGCCCATCTGTGGCAGTCCCTGAACTGCTTGTGGTACAGCAGCACACACAGGAGGCTGTTTCAGGGGCCTTGCAGGGTGGAAGGTGTCTGGAGGTCGATTTGGTGAGACAGAGACAGAGGAGATTGTTGTGAGACGTGGAATTTTGGGTTTCTGACATGGAGGTCAGAGCTTCCAGCTAGAGTCCCTTCCCCTAGGGATGGCTGCAGCTGGGCCACCATCCCTGAATTGTTTGTAGTACAGAGGTACACCCAGCAGGCTATTTCTGGGGTTGGCAGGGTGGGAGGTGTCCTGAAGTTGATTTGGTGAGATAGTGACGGAAGATACTCTTGTAAGAGGTGGAATTTTGGGTTTCTGACACAGAGGTCAGAGTTTGTGGGTGTGACCCCTGCCCATAGGGCTGGCGCTCAGCAGCAGGGATCCCTGAAGGCTATGTTGTGCTGCGGTGCTCCCAGGCTCCTTGTTAACTGGATGCATGGTTCCCAGGTCTGTGTCCCCTAAACCCTGGTGGCCCACATTCCAGAGACTCACACCTCTTGAGTCTGCAATATCACAGACTTCCCATCCCTGAATCCACCATGCCCTGAGGTCCATCTGAGGACCTTGATTGTCCTAGCCCTCGGAGTATGTGTTTTGTTTTTCTTTTCTGTTTTTTCTTTTTTTTATTCTGGTCTTGGTTGCTAATATTGCATTATCTCCTGGTCTTTTCTCCCATTGTATCCCCCAAGACCCTTTTTCATTTATTTAGGTTTTTTTTCTTCTTTTCTTTTGCTTCCTTGTTTCCCTCCCTTTTCTTTGCCCACCCCCTTTTTTTCTTCTCTTTTTTTCTTTTCTCTCTTTTTCTTCTTATTTTATTTTATTTTTACAATAGGTGCTACAGGGAGCATCTCACATTTGCTGTGTTTCCTCATCCTCCATTTCCTTGTTTTTGTGGAAATTGATTTTGACCACCTACACTATCCCCTTTCCCCCACATCTTGCTATCCTCCATCATCTACTGTCTCTCTTACATTCCATCTCCCTTTTTTTGGTCCCCAAATTGTCTAACTTTTAATTTTTAATAACTTTGTTCTGTTTTCTGTCTTGTATCCACTCTTGATATTATTGTCTTTCTTTTATCTTTCCCTCTCTCATGAAAACACTGGCGTTTTAATTCATACTATACTCCTCCCCATATTCAGTTGACTATCTCATTATAGGTTCTCTATTTACTGCTATAACTCTACACAACTTATATGAGTCTAATATCCAATCTCCCAGATTTCACATTGTTGCTTTGTCAACACTTATTACCGATACTACTTTACACATTTTCTTTTCTTACACAATTTCCTTTCCCTGGCCCTAATATTTTCCTTCCAAGTAAACTTAGTCAGCAACAAGGAATTAGAGTAAGAAGAACAAAGTGCCAAAGAGAAGACATAACACTTACACAAGAACAACAACTAAATAATCCCCAAGACTAGACACAGAAGCTAAGGAACTGATTAAACCTGTCAAGATAAAATGATGACCAGACAGCAACAAAAAACTACAACCCAAACCAATAATTAGGAAAACATGGCTGAATCCAATGAACAAACTAAAAACCAGGAAGGGGAGCAGAACATCGGACAAGTAATTAAGGATCACAAAACATATATTAGAGACCAACTTAATAAAATAAAGAAAGATTTCAACAATATGAAGAAAAACTTGGAGAGGAAATTGCAGACATACACAAAAAGATAAGAGATATGATGGGAATGAAAACCACAGCTCAAGAAATCAAAAATAAACTCTCAGCAAATAGCAGCAAATTAGAAGACGCAGAGGGGAGAATTAGTGACATGGAAGACAGTACATCTCAAATCAAACAGATAGTAGAATTGATTGATAAAAAAGTTAGAAAAAATCCAGCTGGGATTTAGAGACCTGAATGACAAAGCAAAATGCACAAACCTATGTATGACAGGCATCCCAGAAGGAGAAGAGAAGGGAAAGGGGACAGAGAGGTGTTGCAGGAAATAATGGCTGAAAATTTCCCAAATATACTGAGAGAATGGATGTACATGTCCAGGAAGCACAATGTACCCCCAACATCATAAACCCCAACAGGCCTACCCCAAGACATATACTTGTCAAATTATCCAATGCTCAAGACAAAGAGAAAATTCTAAAAGCAGCAAGAGAAAAGAAAACCATCACAAAAAAGGGAGGTTCCATTTGATTAAGTGCTGATTTCTCATCTGAAATCATGGAGGCAAGAAGGCAGTGGTATGATATAGTCAAGGTACTAAAAGAAAAAAAATTTCCAACCAAGAATACTCTACCCAGCTAAGCTAGCATTCAAAAATGATGGAGAGTTCAAAATATTAACAGATAAACAGAAATTGAAAGAGTATGCCAACAAGAAACCTCCCCTGCAAGAAATACTAAAGGGAATTCTTCAGGAAGAAAGGAAAAAACAGGAGAGGCAGAGTTGGAAGAGAGTGTAAAAGCAACAAAAAAGACAACAAGGGAAGGAAAAAAACAAACAAAATATGACAAACACAAGTCCAATCAAAATATGGCTAACATAAATAATTCCTTGAAAGTAATAACACTGGATGTCAATGGATTAAACTCACCTACCAAAAGATTCAGACTGGGACATTGGATAAGGAAATATGACCCATCTATATGCTGTCTACAAGAAACACATCTTAGACCCAAGGATTCATGGAGGCTGAAAGTGAATGTTTGGAAAACAATCTTACAAGCAAACAATAACCAAAAAAAGGCAGGAGTAGCTATATTAATATCAGACAAAATAGACTTTAAATGTGAAAGAATCATGAGAGACAAAGGAGGATACTACATAATAGTGAAAGGGACAATCTGTCAGGAAGAACGAACAATCATAAATATTTATGCTCCTATCAAAGGTGCCTCTAAATATGTGAGGCAAACACTGGAAAAACTAAGTGAAAGAATAGATGCCTCTACAATTATAATGAGAGATTTTAATACACCACTATCAATTTGGACAGAACATCTCAAAAGAGAATCACTAAAGAAACAAAATATTTGAACAGTATATTAGAGGAGCTGGATCTAATAGACATATATAGATCATTACACCTGAATACAGCAGGATAGACATTTTTCTTAAGTGCAGATGGATCATTCTCCAAGATAGACCATATGCTAGGCCACAAAAAAGGCTCAATGAATTCAGAAAGATTGAAATCATACAAAATAATATCTCTAACCACAGTGGAGTGAAGCTGGAAATCTGCAAGGGCCAGAGGCCCAGATTTCACACCAAGATATGGAAATTAAAAAGCACACACTTAGAAAAACAGTGGGTCAAAGAGGAAATCTCAAAACAAATCAATAACTACCTTGAAATAAATGATAATGATAGCACAACATACCAAAACTTATGGGATACAGCAAAAGCAGTACTGAGAGGGAAATTTATACCCATAAATTCATACATCTAAAAAGAAGAAAGAGCAAAAATTGAAGAACTAACTGCACATATGGAGGAATTAGTAAACAACAACAACAACAACAAAGTAACCCAACAGAAGAAGAAAGAAAGAAATAACAAATATAAGAGTAGAACTAAATGAAATAGAAATTAAGAAAGCACTTGAAAAGATAAACAAAACCAAGAGCTGGTTCTTTGAGAAGATCAACAAAATTGACAACCCCTTAGTGAGACTAACAAAGAAAAAAAGAGAGAAGAGGCAAAAACACAAAATAAGAAACAAGAAAGGAGATATCACCACTGACCCCACAGAAATAAAGACTATCATTAAGAGGATACCTTGAGAAACTATATTCCAACAAAAATGACAATTCAGAGGAAATGGACAAATTCCTAGAAACACATAAGCAGCCTATAATGATGAAAGAAAAAATTGACGATCTCAACAAATCAAAGACAATTAAAGAGATAGAATCAGTCATTAAAAACCTCCCAACTAAGAAGAGCCCAGGGTCAGATGGCTTCACAGGTGAATTCTACAAAACATTCTGCAAAGAACTAACACCAATCCTGCTGAAACTCTTCGAAAAATTTGAAACAGAAGGAACATTACTGAACTCATTCTACAATGCCAACATTACCCTAGTACCAACGCCAAATAAAGACACCACAAGAAAGGAAAATTACAGACCGATTTCTCTAATGAACCTAGGTGCAAAAATCCTCAAAAAAAATACTTGCTAACCGTATTCAACAACACATTAAATGAATTATACACCATGACCAAGTGGGATTCATTCTGGGTATGCAAGGATGGTTCAACAAAAGAAAATCAATCAATGTAATACACCATATTAACAGATTGAAGGGAAAAAAATCACATGATTATATCTATAGATGCAGAAAAAGCATTTGACAAAATACAGCACCCTTTCTTGATAAAAACACTACAAGACCGGAATACACAGAAATTTTTTGAACATGATAAAGAGTATATATGAAAACCCACAGCCAACATCGTTTACAATGGTGAAAACCTAAAAATCTTCCCTCTAAGATCAGGAAAAAGACAAGGATTCCCACTCTCTCCCCTCCTATTTAACATTGACTTAGGGGTACTTCCTAGAGCACTGAGGCAAGATCCACATATAAAAGCCATTCAAATTGGAAAGGAAGAAGTCAAAATTTCATTATTTGCAGATGACATGATCTTATACATAGAAAACCCGGAGAGGTCTACAACAAAGCTTCTAGAACTCATAAATGAGTTTATTAGATTCACAGGTTATAAGATCAATGCACAAAAATCAGTAACATTTCTGTACACCAATAATGAGCATTCTCAGGGGAAATCAAGAAACAAATACCATTTACAATAGTAAATTAAAAAATCAAATACCTAGGAATAAATTTAACCAAAGATGTAAAAAACTTATACGCCTAGAGAACTACACAAGATTGCTCAAGGAAATCAAAGAAGACATAAATAAATGGAAGAATATTCCCTGTTCATGGATAGGAAGACTAAATATTATTAAGATATCTTTCCTACCAAAACTGATCTACACATTCAATGATATCCCAATAAAAATCAACACAGCCTTCTTTAAGGAACTAGAAAAACTAACTATGAAATTTATTTGGAAAGGAAAGAGGCCCTGAATACCCAAAGACATATTGAAAAAGAAAAACGAAATAGGAGGAATCACACTTCCTGACTTAAAAAAATACTACAAAGCTACAGTAGTGAAAACAGCATGGTATTGGCATAAGGAGAGACACACAGACCAATGGAATTGAATTGAAAGTTCTGATATAGATCCTCATATATATAGTCATATAATATTCGATAAAGCCACCGAACCCTCTCAACTGGGAGAGAATGGCCTATTCAACAAATGGTGCCTGGAGAACTGGATATCCATATGTAAAATATTGAAAGAGGATTACCATCTCACACCTTATACAAAAATCAACTCAAGATGGATCAAAGACCTAAATATAAGAGCCAAGTCCACAAAGACTTTAGAAAGCAGTGTAGGGAAGCATATACAAGACCTTGTAATAGGAAATGGCTTCATGAACTTCACACCAAAAGCACGAGCAGCTAAAGAACAAAGAAATAAATGGGACCTCCTCAAAAGTGAAACCTTCTGCACCTCAAAGGAGTTTGTCAAGAAAGTGAAAAGGGAGCCTGCACAATGGGAGAAAATATTTGGTAACCATATATCGGATAGGAGACTTATAACTTGCATATATAAAGAACTCCTATATCTTGAAAATAAAAAGATAACCCATTTAAAAAATGGGAAAAAGATTTAAACAGACACTTCTCCAAAGAAGAAATACAAATGGCTAAAAAGCACATGAAAAAATGCTCCAAATCCCTAGCTATCAGGGAAATGCAAATCAAAACTACAATGAGATACCATCTTACTCCCATAAGATTGGCAGCTTTGAAAAAACCAGAAAACTGCAAATGCTGGAAAGGATGTGAAGAAATGGGAACACTCATTCACTGCTGGTGGGAATGCAAAAGGATCCAACCATTCTGGAGGACAGTTTGGCGGTTTCTCAAAAAACTAACCATAGATTTGCCATATGACCCAGCAATTCCACTGCTAGGTATATACCCAGCAGAACTGAAAACAGGGACACAAACCAATATATGCACAATATATTCATAGCAGCAGTGTTCACTGTCGCCAAAAGTTGGAATCAACCCAAATGCCCATCAACAGATGAATGGATAAATAGAATGTGGTATATACATACAATGGAATATTAGTCAGCTTTAAGAACAAATACACTACAAACTCATGTGATAACATGGATGAATCTTGAGATCCTTATGTTGTGTGAAGCAAGCCAGGTATTGAAGGACAAATACTACATGACTGCAATGATATGACATAAGTAAACCAAGCTGCCTCAGAGAACTAGAGACTGGATGATAGGTGTACAGGAAATCGGGGGTAGAGGAAGGATGTAAGCTGACATCTACATGAGTGAAATCTATGATAAGCTGGAGGTAAGTATGTGTACAAGGAAGGGATAAAATGAGGGCATCGGGTTACCTTTGGTGGGGTTTTGTGGGCTTGAGGGGGGCTAGGGATGGGCAGATGGGTAATATTGCACAAGAAATTGGGGGGAGGGTGGGGCAACATACGAACATAGAAGATTGTCAGGTGTTCGTTGAGAGTATAATGCTGAGAAAACCTTTTCAAAATATAATAAAGAAAGTTACCTGTTTAAGATATTTAAAGGGGATAATCTGATGCAGGACAGACTCCTAGGGAACATATGAATGCTCATTTTGCCAGAGTGGGTTATATCATTGGGTAGAGACCCATATAATGAGAGTCAAGATATACCCACATCCTGGGGAGGACTGATGCCATCAAATAGAGGGAACTGTATCTCTCAAGAGAAATGGTGGCTCCCAGGGCATTAGGGCAGTTGAGCATGTCAAGCCCTCAACACTGTTGAAAGTATCTCTGAACATGGCTCTTCAAGAAATCAAGATTGACTGTCACTGTGGGCCCTAAGTGGAGGGGGAAATATGTATTGAATAGATGGAACCAATGTAACTGTGTGGGCAATAGAAGTGTTTCACAAGAGTATGCAAGGATGGATATAAGACATGTAAAATTACACCAAAAATATATAGGGGCTGATAGGCTAAAATGCAATCATATTGTAAAACATAAGATAACTAAAAATTTAGAAAATTGTATCGCCTAAAGTATAAACCACAATGTAAACACAAATGTTACCTTGTTTGAAAGCTATTGTCTCAATATCTGTACATCAGTTTCAGTAAATATGGCAGGAATATGTTAAAAGATTATTGCTGTGGAAGGGAAAAGGTTTTATGTTGGATATGTGGGAATACTGTATATTGTATATATGAATTAGTGTGATCTAAAACTCTTGTGAAGATAAGCTTAATAATTAGAAAAAAGAAAAGAAAAAGATAGGATGTAGAATTTTTCCAAATTAATATGTATTCTATATCTAACCTTTAAACTCCTCGCTATATTCCATTTTACTATTAAGGGAACCTGGCAATATATTGGCTTCACTTTTTAGGAAGTACTGGATTACAGAGAGGTTCAACAATGGCAGTGGAGGCATACTGTTGTGGGATGTTATTGACAGGGGACATATGGTTGGCAGGGAATTCTACAGGGCATATATCCAGGGTACATAAAAATGTTTGGATATTTCCATGATGGAAGCAATTAAAAACAACAACTGAGGGAGTGCTGAGTTCCTAGCCAGGGGAGCTCAGTCACAGTCCCTAAAGGAACAGCAACAATCCCCCAAGTGCAACAGCAAAGACCATAAAAGAATGAAGGTCCAACAATGAGCCCCTGATACTAATGACTATGCTTGTGAGCCTGTGCACCTGAAATAAGAACAAGGCCTAGAGCAGCAGTGTGCCTAAGAGTTACCTCCTGAGATCCTCCGTGTTGCTCAAATGTGGCCAGTCTCGAAGCCAACTCAGCATGTAAATCCATTGCCTTCCCCTCAATATGAGACATGAATCTCAAGGTAGAGCCTCCCTGATGCCAAGGGATTACTACCAAGTACCAGCTGACGATGTAACTAGAAAATGACCTTGAATAAAATGCTCAACTCAGGCCAGCAGATTACCTCTGTCTACATATAACAACAGGAGTTAAAAATGCTTTGTGACCTAAATCAAGGGGGAAATGGAAAGGACAAATGTGTTTATATGAATATGAGTCTCTAAAAAAGAGCTGTGAGGTTATCAGAGGGGTTGCCCTTATGCACACCTGAGCAGAGTCCCAGAGACAGATAAGATAGATACAATCCCAGGTATTGGTTCTTCTGAGCGCTGCAGAGACCCACAGGTTTTATGGTCATGGCAGATGGAGTTCAGTGCCATATCAGTTGGCCCTTCTTTGGAGTTGGTGTTTCTATGTGATGGAGCTGGACTCAGATGTGATCTCCTTTCACAAGACTTTCCTGTTACTTTACCAGAATTGAAGTTGCTGCTGGGGTTTAATATATACCCAGGGGATTTGAATCTCTGGACTGACCATATGATAGCCAGGCCCTGAGCCTCAACAGACTTCAGCTCCTAAAATCTGGTTTATTGGACTTACTCTACCCAGCTAACATAGAGTTCAAGAATGTCAACCACCATACCATGGAGCCAAGAGTACCTACAATTGAAAGCAGGAGGATTGCATCCAGCAACCATGTGGAATATAATCCCCCTCTTGACATAGATGTGGAATGGACACAACCAGTCCAGGGTCCACAGGACAGAGGAATAGAGTAAGGATTAGATTGGACTTGCTGATATTCTATTCATGAAATATTATGATTAGTAATCAAAGAAAGTGTGACATTGGTGTGGAGAGAGTGGCCATGGGGGCTGCTGGGTGTGGGGAATGGGAGGAGGAGATGAGATGTGGAGGCGTTTTCAGGACTTGGTGTTGTCCTGGGTGGTGCTGCAGGGACAATTATCGGACATTATATGTCCTCCCATGGCCCACTGAATGGAACGTGGGAGAGTATGGGCTATGATGTGGACCATTGACCATGAGGTGCAGCGATGTTCAGAGATGTGTTCACCAAATGCAGTGAATGTCTCATGATGATGGAGGAGAATGTTGCTATGGGGGAAGTAGTGGGGTGGGGGGTTGGGGGTATATGGGGACCTCATATTTTTTAATGTAATATTAAAAAATGAATAAAGACAAAAAATAAAAATAAAAATAAATATATATTAGAGGAGTTGGACCAAATAGACATATACAGAACATTACACCCAAATACAGCAGGATATACATTCTTCTAAAACACACATGGATCATTCTCCAAGATAGACCACATGCTGGCCACAGAAAAAGTTTCAATGAATTCAGAAAGATTGAAATAATAAAAAATTATTTCTATGACCACAGTGGAATGGAGCTGGAAATCTGCAAGGGACAGAGACCCAGATTTGGCAACATATATTGTATATGTAAATTACTGTGATCTAAATTTATGTGAAGAGAAATTTAATAATTAGGAAAAAAGAAAGAGTGTAGGCATTGAGGAAGAAATGAAAGAAATTGCCTTGCCACTGTATATACAAAGCAACACCTATAGAAGTGATGAAAGGAAAACTATCAAAAACAAATCTTTTTCATTTTTTTTCATTTTTTGATACCCCAATTTATTTCCTTTATTTAATATTTCTAAATTACTTTGTATTCTATATCTAACCTTTAAACCATCACTACATTCCATTTTACTCTTAATGGGACCTGGCAATATATTGGGCATCCTTTTTGAAGTTTGGACCACAGAGATGTTCAACTATGGTGGGGGAGGAGCACTCTTGCAGGGTATTATTGATGGGGGTCACATGGTTGTCAGGGAGTTCTCCAGGGCATTTATACAGGGTACATAGAAAGGTTTGGATATTTTCGTAGTGGTTTCAGTTGGAAAAGACAGATGAGAGAGTGCTGAGTTCCTGACCAGGGGAGCTCTATCACATTCCCCAATGAAACAGCAAGAATCCCCGAAGTGCAATGGCATAGACCAACAAAGATGGATGGTCCAACAATGAGCCCTTGATACTGATGGCTCCGATTATGAGCCTGTGTGCCTGAAATATGAACTAGGCCTAGAGCTCTGGGGTGCCTAAGAGAGTTACCTCCTGAGGGTCTCCATGTTGCTCAAATGTGGCCACTCTCTAAGCCAAACTCAGCATGTAGATGCATTGCCTTCCCCCCAGCATGGGGCATGATTCTTGGGGATGAGTGTCCCTCATGCAGAGGGGCCACAACAAAGTACCAGCTGATGATGTAACTGGAAAAAGACCTTGAATAAAGAAGTCAACTCAGACTGGCAGAATATCTCAGCCTACATATAATATCAGGTGTTAAAAACTGCTTGGTCACTTTGGATTAAATGGGGAAATGGAAAGGACCAGGGAGTTTGTATGGCTATGAGTCTCCAAAAAAGAGTTGGGAGGTTATCAGAGGGGTGATGCTTATGCATGCCTCAACCAGAGACAGTCAAGGTAGATGGAAACCCAGGTGCTGGTTCTCCTGAGGGTTGCAGAGACCCACAGGTTCTACAGTCATGGCAGATGGCTCTGGAGCTCAGGGCCATGTCAGTTGGCCCTACTTAGGAGTTTGTGTTCCTGAGTGTGTTGGAGTTGGACTCAGATATGACCTTTCCTCACATGCCTCTTCTGTTACTTTTACCAGACCTGTGGTTGGCGTTAGACTTGGTGTATCCTTAAGAGACCAGAATCTCTGAACTGTCCATGTGATGGCCAGGCCCTGGGCTCGGCACAATTGCGATTCCCACCCTCTGGTTTGTTGGACTTACCCTGGCCAGCTAACAGGGAGGTGAAAAAGTCAGCCACCATACCAGGAAGCCAAGAATGCCTACAGCTGCAAGCAGGAGAATTGCATCCATCATCCATGTGGAATCTAAGGCCCCTCTTGAGGTGGGGGGGGAACTGGACATAACCATCCCAGTGTCCACAGGATGGAGGAATAAAGTAAAGATTAGAGTGGACTTACTGGTGTTCTGCAGGAGAACTATTGTGATTAGTAAGGGAAGAAATTTTAGTAGTGATTTGGAGAGGGTGGCCAAGGTGGCTGCTGATGGTAGGGAGATGGAAGAAGAGATATGGTGTGGGGGCACTTTCAGGATTTGGAGTTGTCCTGGTGGTGCTGCAGGGATGAATGCTGGACGTTGTGTGTCCTGTCGTGGCCCACTGGGTGGACTGGGGGAGAGTGTGGACTACAATGTGGACCACTGTCCATGTAGTGCAGCAGTGCTCCAAAATGTCTTTGCCAGGTGAAGTGGATGTGCCATGATGATGGAAGAGGTAGTTGATGTGGGAGGGGTGGGCGGTATATGGAGACCACATATTTTTTTAATGTAACATTTTTAAAAAATGAAGAAAAAAATTAAAATGTTCAGTATATCTGTGGTATTTTCATAGTAGTTACAGTTACAAATGACAACTGAGGGTGTACTGAGTTCCTAGACAGGGGAGCTCTGTCACCTTCCCCCATGGAACAGCAATAATCCCCCAAGTGAAATAGCAAAGACCACCAAAGAAGGATGGTTCTATTATGAGACATTGATACTGATGACTATGCTTATGAGCCTGTGTGCCTGAAATTTGAACTAGGCCTAGAGCTGCAGGGTGCCTAAGAATTACTTCCTAAGAGCCTCCATGTTGCTCAAATATGGCCAACCTCTAAGCCAAATTCAGCATATAAATGCATCCCCTTCCTCCCAGCATGGGACATGACTCCCAAGGATGAGCCTCCCTGGTGCTGAGGGGTTACTACCAATCACTAACTGTTGATGCAACTAGAAAAAGACCTTGGAAAAAAGGGGAAGCGATAAAGACAAAAATGTGTTTATATGGCTAAGTCTTCAAAAAAGAGTCTGGGGTCATTAGATAGGTTACGCTTATGCAAACCTCAGCAGGATCTCAGAGACAGTCAAAGCAGATACAATCCCAGGTAGTGGTACTACTGAGGGCTACGTAGACACACAGGTTCTATCATCATGGCAGTTGGCTAAGGAGTACAGTGACTTGTCAGTGGGCCCCACCTGGGAATTTGTGTTCCTAAGTGTGTTGGAGTTGGACTCATATATGAACCTTCTACAGATGCTGCTTCTATCACTTTTACTGAACCTGTACCTGGTTCTGGGGTTGGTGTATACCCAGGAGACTTCAATCTCTGTACTGGCCATGTGCAAGCTGATCCCTGAGCCTCAGCAGAGCTGCATCTCCTACTCTCTGGTTTGTTGGACTTGCACAGGTCGGCTACCAGGGATGTAAAAATGGTCAACGACCACACCAGGGAACTGAGAGTGCCTACTTCTCCAAGCAGGAGAACTGCATCCATCAAATATGTGTGATCTAAGTCCCTTCTCAATATAGAATAGAGTGGACCTGATGAACCCAGGGTCCACGGGATGTTTAAGAATAAAATATGGTTTAGAGTGACCTTATTGGTTTCTGCTATAGAACTATTGTGACTAGTAATGGAAGAAACTGTTGCATTGATGTGGAGAAAGTGGCCAAGGTACTTTCTGAGGGTGGGGAGAGGGAAGTAGAAATGAGAGATGGGGGCATTATTGGGACATGGAGTTGTCCTTAATAATAATGCAGGAACAGATGCTGGACATTATATATCCTGCCATAACCCACTGAATGGACTGGGGGGAATGTAAACTACAATGTAAACTAGAATCCATGTGGTGCACCAGCACTCCAAACTGTATGTGGAAACCTCATATTTTTTATTGTAGCATCTTTTGTGATTTATGTGTCTTTATAAAAAAAGACAATTTAGTTTAAAAAAAATAAAGTCTCCATGGCATCCAAAATTTGGAGACTGGGGTTGCCTTTTTTTCCTAGAGAACACTGAATTGTACAATATACTAAGTGTACTGTGGCCTGTTCTGACTACCCTCAATGTACAATGTCCCAGTTGTAGCTAAAGGTCCTATAGATTCTGTTACTTTTTGTACAACCCATCTGTATGGATACCTTGCAACTACTGATCACTCCCTAACCTCTGAAGGAGCTCTTTATAATGTCACACTTAAACCTCATATATACTCTTTAAGTTGGTTGACTTATCACAATGTTATTACTTTAAATATTGCTTCTTTGTTTATTCTTCAATGACAGGCACAATGGTGGGTACCCGTTAACCTCACATGTGAATGGCAGCCTCCTTCAGGACCTTCCCTCCTGGGTGTAGCTTTTGACAAATTAAGAGTGAAACACTTCCTTGGCACACTGATAGCCGCCATAATCTCCATTGTAGCCATTGTGACTCTAGCTGCTACTACTGCTGTTAGTCTAACTACTCCAATTTGAACTGCTGAAAAATTAGATTCATTTATGGACAATGTAACCAATGAACTGTTTTTTTTTTCCTTTTTTTTTTCCTTTTTCTTTTTTATTGACTTTGTAATAATATTACATTAAAAATATATGTGTGAGGTCCCATTCAACCCCACCCCCCCACCCCCCCTCTCCCCCCCCAACAACACTCGTTCCCATCATCATGACACATCCATTGGATTTGGTAAGTACATCTTTGGGCACCTCTGTACCTCATAGACAATGGTTCACATCATGGCCCATACTCTCCTCCATTCCATCCAGTGGGCCCTGTGAGGATTTACAATGTCTGGTGATTACCTCAGAAGCACCATCCAGGGCAGCTCCATGTCCCAAAGACGCCTCCACCTCTCATCTCTTCCTGCCTTTCCCCATACCCATCATCCACCATGTCCACTTTTCCCAATCCAATGCCACCTCTTCTATGTGGACATTGGATTGGTTGTGTCCATTGCACCTCTATGTCAAGAGGAGGCTCAGATTCCACATGGATGCTGGATGCAATCCTCCCATTTTCAGTTGTAATCACTCTAGGCTCCATGGTGTGGTGGTTGTCCTTCTTCAACTCCATCTTAGCTGAGTGTGGTAAGTCCAATAGATCAGACCAATGAACTGTTGATTCAAGTGAATACAGATATTGAAATCAGGTCTAGATTAGATGCTTTAGAAGCTTCTGTCATGTGGATAGGACAACAAGAAGCTTTAGCTGTACAAAACAAGTTGTCATGTGATTATAACTTTTCTCATATTTGTGTAACCCCCTGTTCTCAGAATTTCTTGAATGAAACCTTGCAAAGTATCCAGCCTAACCTTAATACTGTTTTCTCTCATAATACACCACAGGAACTTGCTTTATTACAAACACTTCTGTCTCATGATCACCATGAACATAGTCAAAGATATATTAATGTGGGAGAGTGTGTGCTATGGTGTAGGCC
Source organism: Dasypus novemcinctus (assembly GCF_030445035.2). Taxonomy (NCBI): domain Eukaryota; kingdom Metazoa; phylum Chordata; class Mammalia; order Cingulata; family Dasypodidae; genus Dasypus; species Dasypus novemcinctus. The sequence goes on along the minus strand of NC_080691.1, from coordinate 53,840,781 downwards.
ATTGACCATGAGGTGCAGCAGTGCTTAGAGATGTATTCACAAAATGCAATGAAGGTCTCATGATGATGGAGGAGGTTGTTGTTATGGGGGGAGGAGTGGGGTGAGGGGGGTGGAGAGTATATGGGGACCTCATATTTTTTGAATGTAACACTAAAAAATCAAATAAAGACAAAAAAATAAAAAAGATATATTAATGTGATTACATCTGTGTTGAATACTTCTCCCCTTCCAATTGGCTTCCACAACTCAATATATACAATTGGATACAATCTGCTTTCATTATATTAATGATTGCAGCCATTCATTTTCTATGCTACAAATTTGTAAAGAAAAGATCAAAAGATGATATATTCTTTATGCTTCTAACTCATCTAACAAACAAAAAAGGTGGAAATATGGCAAACCAGGCTGCCTCTGTGAGGCCTTGGTGGAAGTTTGGCTTTGATAGCTGAACACAGCTGTCCTAAAAGCTTTAAGCATGATAGCTGAACACAGCTATCACCATCAAGTCTGGCTGAAGGGACTTGTAAGTCATATAGTACCTGGGAAAATTTGTTGAGTACACAAGGGGATGAAAGCAACTGTAACATTCAGAAAATAGCCTGCTGAAAGCAGAAAGCACCCAATGAGACATTTAATCACAAGCTGTACTAGGTAAGAAATGCTTATAATTAACTAGGAAAACAAATTCCTAAGTCATAACCATTGTTATTTCTATGTCATAGCTAGAATCTGAGAAGTATATATACCAGGTAGATATAATAAAAGGAGTTTCTTCTTTAATCATATATATATATATTTATATTTATATATATATATCTTTACAAATTTGTATATATATCTGTACATCAGCTGTAACAAATGTAACATACACATGTAAAAAGATCATTGCTGGGGAAGGAGGAAAAGAGTTTGATATTGGGTATATGGAAGTCCCTTTACTGTGATCGAAAACTTTTTTGAAGAAATAAATTTTTTAAAAAATTATATAGACACTGAGTAAGGAATGGGTGAGATTGCCTTGCCAAGGTACATATAGAGCAACACCCATTACAGTGATGAAAGGCAAAATGTCAAAATCAATGTTTTATGATATTTTTCATTTGTTAACAATTTTTTATTAAAGTTAATAGATCACAAAGAACATTACATTAAAAAACATAAGAGGTTCCCATATAACCCACTCCCCACAACCCCCCCATCATTTTGTAAATTGTATTTTTTGAGATATATACATAATGTAACAAAAAATGTTACGTTAAAAAACATAAGAGGTTCCCATATACCCCCACTCCTCCCACACCAACAACCTTCCCCATCATTGTGGAACACTCATCACATTCGGTGAACATATTTTGGAGTACTGCTGCACCACATGGATAATAGTTTACCCTGTAGTTTAGTCTCCACCAGAACATTCAGTGGGTTATGGCAGGATATATAAAATCCAGCACCTGACCCAGCAATATCATTTAGGACAGCTGAAAGTCCCAAAAATGCCCCCACATCACATCCCTTCTTCCCTCTCCCTCTCCTCAGCAACTACTGTAGCAAAATTCTCCACCTCAATGCAACAATTTCTTCCATTACTAGTAACAATATTTTTATAGTAGAATATCACTAAGTCCATGCTAATCCATATTTCATTCCTCCATTCTGTGTACCCTGGGATGGTGATGTCCACTCCACCTCCAGATCAAGAGGGTGCTTAGATTCCACATGGATAATGTATGCAATTCTTCTGCTTGCAGTTGTAGGCACTCTTGATTTCCGGGTGTGGTGGTTGACCATCTTCACCTCCCTGTTAGCTGACCTGGGTAAGACCAATGAACAAGAGAGTAGGAGATGCAACTCTACTGAGGTTCAGAGCCCACCTGGCACATGGGCAGTCCAGAGATTCAAGTTCCCTGAGTATACACCATCCCTTGCACCAACTTCAGGCTCAGTAATAGTGACAGAAGGGGCATGTGTAGAAAGGTTACATCTGAGTCCAGTTCCATCAAACTTAAGATCACAAATTCCAAAGTAGGGCCCTCATGGCACAGAACTCCAAACTCATCTGCCATGACCATATACCCTGTGGGTCTCTGTAGCCTTAAGGAGCACCACTATCTGGAGTTGTATCTACTTTGGCTTTTTCTGGGATCCTGCTGTGGCGTGTAATAGTGCGAATCCTGTGATGACCTAGCGAATCTTTTTTGAAGTCTCTTACTCATATAAACTAATTTCTCTCTGTCACTTCCCCCTTCTATTCGAGGCCAAAAAGTAGTTTTCAACAGATGAACCTACATGTAGGCTGAAGTATTCTACTGGTCTGAGTTGACCCTTTATTCAAGGTTTCTTTCTAGTTGCATCACCAGCTAGTGATAGGTAGTAATCCCTTGGCACCAATAAGGCTCATCACCAGAAGACATGTTCCATGCTGGGAGGAAGGCAATGCATTTACATGCTGAGTTTGGCTTAGAGGGTGGCCACATTTGAGCAACATGCAGGCCTTCAGGAGGTAACTCTTAGGCACCCTGCAGATCTTAGCCTATTGCATATTTCAGGCACTCAGGCACATAAGCATAGCCGTTATTATGAAGGGCTCATTATTGGACCATCCTTCCTTATTGGTCTTTGCCATTGCACTTGGGGAATTATTGCTGTTCCATTGGGGAATGTAACAGAGCTCCCCTGGGTAGAAACTCAACCCTTCCTCAGTTGACTTTTGTGACTGTAACTACCAGGAAAATACCCAATATATATCAGAATATTTATATGTCCCTATATACATGCCCTGGAGAAATCCCTCCATCCCATGTGCCTCCCATCAATAACACCCCACACCAGTGTTCCTCCCCTGCCATAGTTGAATCTCACTGTGGTCCAAACTTCTTCAACAATGAAGCCTAATATAATGCCAAATTCAATTAATAGGAAATTGAAATATAGTGATGGGTTTAAAGTTTAGAAATAGAATACATACTACTTTAGAAATACTAAAATAAAGTAAAAATATGTGTGTTAAAATAAGAAAAATATTATAATGCTTTTTTATTATTTATCTCTTTATTTTTTAAATTGTTAATTCAAAAAAATATAAGAGGTACCCGTATACCCCCCACCCCCACACCCCACTCATCCCACATCAACAACCTCTTTCATCATCATGGGACATTCATTGCATTTGGTGAATACATTTTGGAGCACTGCTGCACCATATGAATAGTGGTTTACATTGTAGTTTACACTCTCCCCCTGTCCACCCAGTGTGCCATGACAGGACATATAATGTCCAGCATCTGTCCCTGCATTACCACCCAGGAAAATTCCAAATCCTAAAAATGCCCCCACATCACATCTCTTCTTCCCTCTCCCTACCCTCAGCAGCTAGCGTGGTCACTTTTTACACATCAATGCTACAATTTCTTCCATTACTAATCACAACAGTTCCATAGTAGAATGTCAGTAAGTCCACTCCAGTCCATACTCTATTTCTCCATCCCGTGGACAATGGGATGGTTATGTCCACTCCACCTCTATATCAAGAGGAGGCTTAGATTCCACATAGATGATAGATGCAATTCTGCTTGCAGTTGTAGGCACTCTTGGCTCTCTGATGTAGGCGTTGACCTTCTTCAACACCCTGTTAGATAGTTGGGGTAAGTCCAATAACCCAGAGGGTAGAACTTGGAAGTCTACTCAGGCTCAGGGCCTAGCTGTCACATGGACAGCCCAGAGATTCAGGTTTCTTGAGCATACACCAACCCCAGCGCCAACCCCAGGTCCAGTAAAAGTGACAGAAGATGCAGTGTAGAAAGGTCACATCGGAGTGCAACTGCATAACACTCAGGAGCACAAACTCCAAAGTAGGGCCAACTGACATGGCCCTGAACTCCAGAGTCATCTGCCATGACCATAGAACCTGTGGGTCTCTGTAGCCCTCAGGAGAACCAGTACCTGGGGTTGTATTTACTTTGGCTGTCTCTGGGTCCCTGCTGAAGCGTGCGTAAGTGTTACCCCTCTGATGACCTCTTGACTCTTTTTTGGAGACTCATAGCCATATAAACTCATTCATTCTTTCCATTTCCTTAATTATTATATTTTCTAAAGAGTTTTCTCAACATTATAGTTACAACCATATACCTGACAGTCTCCTATATTCAATTGTTCCCCCCATCCCTCCCCCAATTCCTTGGGCCATCTGAACAATCCTCCCAACCCTAGCCCCTAGCCCCTCTCAAGCCCTAAATCCCATCCCAAAGTTATCCCTATGCCCCATCTTATTCCCTTCCTATACAAATACTTACCTCCAGCTTGTCATAGATTTCACTCATGTAGGTGTCAGCTCACAACCTTCCTCTCCCCCCCCAATTCCTTTATGCCTATCATCCAGTCTCTAGCTCTCTGAGACAGCTTGATTTGCTTGTTTCATATCAGAGAGGTCATGTAGTATTTGTCTTTCAATGCCTGGTTTGCTTCAATCAACATAAGGTCTTCAATATTCATACATGTTATCACATTTGTTTGTACTGCATTCCTTCTTATAGCTGAGTAGTATTCCATTGTATATATATATCACACTTTATTTATCCATTAGCCTGCTGATGGGCATTTGGGTTGATATAAAATTTTAGCGATATTGAATAATGCTGCTATGAACATTAGTGTGCATATATCAGTTTGTGTCCTTATCTTGAGTCCTGCTGAGTCATATGGCAAATCTATAGCAAACTTTTTGTGAAACCACCAAACTGTCCTCCAGAATGGTTGGATCCTTCTGCATTCCCACCAGCAGTGGATGAGTGTTCCCATTTCTCCACATCCTCTCCAGCACTTTTAGTCTTCTGTTTTTTTATATCTACCAGTCTTATGGGAATAAGATGGTATCTCATTGTAGTTTTGATTTGCATTTCCCTAATAGCAGTGATTTTGAGGATTTTTTCATATGCTTTTTAGCCATTTTTATTTCTTCTTTGAAGAAATGTTTGTTCAAACCTTTTTCCAATTTTTTAACTGGGCTGTTTGCTTTTTATTTTTGAGATACAGGAGTATTTTATATATGCAGAATATAAGTCTCCTATTAGATATATTGCTACTAAATATTTTCTTCATTGCTTAGGCTCTCTTTTCACTTTCTTGACAAACTCCTTTGAAGTGCAAAAGGCTTGTTCTTTTGCTGCTCATGCTTTCGGAGTGAACTTCATAAAGTCATTTCCTATTACAAAGTCCTATAGATGCTTCCCTACATTGTTTTTCAAGTTCTTTATGGCCTTGGCTCTTACATTTAGGTCCTTGATCCATCTTGAGTTGATTCTGTATAAGGTGTGAGATGGTAATCCTCTTTCCTTCATTTGAATATGGATATCCAATTCTCTAGGCACCATTTGTTGAAGAGGCCATTCTCTCCCAGTTGAGGAATTTGGTGGCCTTGACGAATATCAGATGAGTGTATAATGAGGATCTATATCAGAAATCTCAAATTGGCTACATTGGTCAGTCCGTCTTTATTTGGATCAATCCCATGCTCTTTTCACTACTGTAGCTTTGCAGCATGTTTTGAAGTCAGGTAGTTTGATTCCTCCTATTTCATTTTTCTTTTTTAACATGTCTTTGGCTATTTGGGGCCTCTTTCCTTTTCAAATAAATATAATAGTTTTCCAGTTCTTTAAAAATGCTGTGTTGATTTTTCTTGGGATTGCATTGAATCTGTAGATCAGTGTTGGTTGGATAGACATCTTAATAATATTTAGTCTTCCTATCCATGAACAGGGAATATCCTTCCATGTATCTAAGTCTTCTTTGATTTCCTCGAACAGTGTTGTGCAGTTTTCTGAGTACGCATCTTTTACATTTTTAAAGTTATTTCTAGATATTTCATTTTTCAATTTACTATTTTAAAAGGTACTTTTTAAATTTCCTCCTCAGATTGCTCAGTATTGCTGTACAGAAAAGCTACTTATTTTTGCTAATTAATCTTAGAACCTGTGAGTTTACTGAACTCATTTACAAGTTCTAAAAGCTTTGTTGTAGACCTCTCAGGGTTTTCTATGTATAGGACCGTGTTATCTGCAAATAGTAAAATTTTGACTTCTTCCTTTCCTATTTCATCCCTTTTATATCTGGTTCTTGCCTCACTGCTCGAGCAAGTACTTCCAACACAATGTTAAATGAAAGGGGTGATAGTGGGCATTCTTGCCTTGTTCCTGATCTTGGAAAGGTTTTAGGATTTCACCTTTGTAAATGATGTTGGCTGTGGGTTTTTCATATATACCCTTTATCATGCTCAGAAAGTTTCCTTCTATTCCTATCTTTTGCAGCGCTTTTATCCAGAAAGTGTGCTGTATTTTGTTAAATACTTTTTCTGCATTTATAGATATGATCGTGTGATTTTTTTCCTTCAATTTGTTTAGGTTGCTTATTACATTAATTGATTTTTCTTATGTTGAAACATCCTTGCATACCAGGAATGAAATCCACTTAGTCGTGGTGTATAATTCCTTTAATATGTTGTTGAATATGATTAGAAAGTGTTTTGTTGAAGATTCACACATCTAAGAACATTAGAGTGATTGGTCTGTAGTTTTCCTTTCTTGTGGTGTCATCGTTTGGCTTTAGTATTAGGGTAGTGTTGGCATCATAAAATGAGTTAGGCAATATTCCTTCTATTTTGATTTTTTTTGGAAGAATATAAGCAAGATTGGTGATAGTTCTTTCCAGAATGATTGGTAGAATTCATTTGGGAAGCTATCCAGTCCAGTGCTCTTCTTAGTTGGGAGATTCTTTTGACTAATTCTATTTCTTTACTTGTGATTGGTTTGTTGAGATCATCAATTTCTTCTTTCATTAATGAGGGCTACTTATGTGTTTCTAGGAATTTGCCCATTTCCCTTAAATTGTCATTCTTCTTGGAATATAATTTTTACAAAGCATCCTCTTATGAAAGATTTTATTTCAGTGGGGTCAGTGGTAATATTCCTTTCTCATTCATATTTTGTGTATTTGCTTCTTCTGTCATTTTTTCTTTGTTAGTCTAGCTAAGGGTTTGTCAATTTGATTGATCTTCCCAAAGAACCAGCTCTTTGTTTTGTTTATTTTTCCGAGTGCTTTCTTATTTACTATTTCATTTAGTTCTGCTCTGATCTTTGTTATTTCTTTCTTTCTTCTTTCTTTGGGGTTACTTCATTGTTGCTTTTTTAATAATTTCTCCAATTGTGCAGTTAGTTCTTCAATTTCAGCTTTTTCTTTTCTTTTCATGTATGAATTTATGGATATTAATTGCCCTCTCAGTACAGCTTTTGATGCATCCCATAAGTTTTGATATGTTGTGTTACCATTTTCATTAGTTTCAAGGTAGTTATGGATGTCTGTTGAGATTTCCTCCTTGACCCACTGTTTTTCTAAGAGTTGTTGTTTAATTTCCATATCTTGGTGCCAAATCTGGGTCTCTGGCACTTGCAAATTTCCAACTTCATTCCACTGTTGTCAGAGAAATTATTTTGTATGATTTCGATCTTTCTGAATTCATTGAGACTTTCTTTGTGGTCTAGCATGTGGTCTATCTTGGAGAATGATCCGTGTGCACTTGAGAAGAATGTATATCTTGCTGTTTTTGTGTTTAATGTTCTATATTTTTCTGTTAGGTCCCAATCCACTAATAGATTGTTCAAAGTCCTTCTTCATTTTTTCATTCTCTTTTTAGATGTTCTACCCAATGATGACAGTGGTGTGTAAAATCCCCACTATAATTGTAGAGGCACTATTCTTTTCCTCGGTTTCCCCAGTGTTTGCCTAACATATTTGGAGGCACCCTTGTTACGGGCATAAATGTTAGTGTTTATTCTTTCTTCTTGAAAGATTATACATTTCACTAATATGTACTGCCCAACTTTGTCTCTCACAATAGTTTTGCATTTAAAGTCTATTTTGTCTGATATTAATATAGCTACACCTGTCCTTTTTTGGTTACTGTTTGCCTGTAAAATTGTTTTCCAGCCATTCACTTTCTCTTTTTTTATATATATAATTGCATTTTTTAAATTTAATTTTATTTTTTATTCTTTTTTTAAAAAATATTACATTCAAATAATATGAAGTCCCATTCAACCCACTCCCCACCCCCCACTCCCCCCACAGCAACACTCTTTCCCATCATCATGACACATCCATTGCACCTGGTAAGTACATCTCTGGGCATCGCTGCACCCCATAGTCAATGGTCCACATCATAGCCCACACTCTCCCACGTTCCATCCAGTGGGCCCTGGGGGGATCTACAATGTCCAGTAACTGTCCCCAAAGCACCACCTAGGACAACTCCAAGTCCCAAAAATGCCCCCACATCACATCTCTTCCTCCCACTCCCTATTCCCAGCAGCCACTATGGCCACTTTCCCCACACCAATGCCACATTTTCTTCAATTACTAATCACAATAGTTCATGAATAGAATATTAGTAAGTCCACTCTAATCCATACTCTATTCCTCCATCCTGTGAACTTTAGAATAGCTGTGTCCACTCCACATCTATATCAAGAGGGGGCTTAGATTCCACATGGATGCTGCATGCAATACTGCTGCTTTCAGTTGTAGGCACTCTTGGCTCCCTGGTGTGGTGGTTGACCTTCTTCACCTCTGTGTTAGCTGAGTGGGGTAAGTCCAATAAACCAGAGTGTAGGAGCTGAAGTCTGTTGAGGCTCAGGGCTTGGCTATCACATGGCCAGTCCAGAGATTCAGATCCCCTAGATATATCTTAAGCCCCAGCACCAACTACAATTCTGGTAAAGTACAAGGAAAGCCTTGCGAAAAGAGATCACATCTGAGTACAGCTCCATCACACAGAAACACCAACTCCAAAGAAGGGCCAACTGACATGGCAGTGAACTCCATCTGCCATGACCATAAAACCTGGGTGTCTCTATAGCCCTCAGAAGAACCAATATCTGGGGTTGTATCTACTTTATCTGTCTCTGGGACTCTGCTCAGGTGTGCATAAGGGCAACCCCTCTGATAACCTCCATGTTCTTTTTTAGAGACTCGTAACCATATAAACTCATTTGTCCTTTCCATTTCCCCCTTGATTTAGATCAAAAAGCATTTTTAACTCCTGTTATTATATATAGTCAGGAATATTCTGCTGGTCCGAGTTGAACCTTTAATTCAAGGTCATTTTCTAGTTATGTCATCAGCTGGTACTTGCTAGTGATCCCTTAGTGCCAGGGAGGCTCATCCCTGGGAGCCATGTCCCATGCTGGGGGGAAGGCAATGCATTTACATGCTGAGTTTGGCTTCGAGACTGGCCACATTTGAGCAACACGGAGGCTTTCAGGAGGAAACTACCAGGCACACTGCTGCTCTAGGCCTTGTTCTTATTTCAGGTGCACAGGCTCACAAGCATAGCCATTAGTATCAGGGGCTCACTGTAGGACCCTCATTCCTTCCTGGTCCTTCCATCGCATCCCTAGGGACCATGACAGAGCCCCTCTGGCCAGGAACCCAGCACCCCCCCCAGCTGTTGTTTTTAACTGTTTCCACTATGAAAATATCCAAACATTTCCATGCACCCCGGACACATGCCCTGTAGAACTCCCTGTCAACCATACGTACCCTGTCAGTAACATCCCACACCAGTATTCCTCTGCTGCCATTGTTGAACCACTCTGTGATCCAAAACTTCCTGAAAAGTGAAGCCCAATATATTGCCAGGTTCCCTTAATAGTAAAATGGAATATAGAGAGGAGTTTAAAGGTTAGATATAGAATACATATTAATTTAGAAAAATTCTACACCCTATCTTTCTCTTTTCTTTTTTCTAATTATTAAGCGTATTTTGACAAGAGTTTTAGATCACACTAATTCATATATACAATATACAGTACTCCCACATATCCAATATAAAACCTTTTCCCTTCCACAGCAATAATCTTTTAACATATTCCTCCCATATTTACTGAAACTGATGTACAGATATTGAGACAATAGCTTTCAAACAAGGTAACATTTGTGTTTACATTGTGGTTTATACTTTAGGCGATACAATTTTCTAAATTTTTAGTTATCCTTTGTTTTACATTATGATTTACATTATTAGCCTATCAGCCCCTATATATTTTTGGTGTAATATTACATGTTTTATATCCATCCTTGCGTACTCTTGTGAAACACTTCTATTGCCCTCACAGTTATGTTGGTTCCATCTATTCAATACATATTTCCCCCTCCACTTAGGGCCCACAGTGACAGTCAATCTTGATTTCTTGAAGAGCCATGTTCAGAGATACTTTCAACAGTGTTGAGGGTTTGACATACTCAACTGCCCTAATGCCCTGGGAGCCACCATTTCTCTTGAGAGAGTTCCCTCTATTTGATGGCATCAGTCATCCCCAGGTTGTGGGTGTACCTTCACTCTCATTATATGGGTCTCTACCCAATGATATAAGTGACTCTGGCAAAATGAGCATTCACATATTCCCTAGGAGTCTGTCCTGCATCAGATTATCCCCTTTAAGTATCTGAAACAGATAACTTTCCTTATTATAATTTGAAAAGGTTTTCTCAGCAATATACTCTCAACGAACACCTGACAATCTCCTATGTTCGTATGTTGCCCCACCCTCCCCCCAATTTCTTGTGCAATATTACACATCTGCCCATCCCTAGCACCCCTCAAGCTGGCAAAGCCCCACCCAAAGGTAACCCTATGCCCCCATTTTATCCTTTCTTGTACACATACTTACCTCCAGCTTATCATAGATTTCACCCATGTAGATGGCAGCTTACATCCTTCCTCTACCCCCCGATTTCCTGTAAGCCTATCATCCACTCTCTAGCTCTCTGAGGCAGCTTGGTTTACTTATTTCATATCATTGAGGTCATGTAGTATTTGTCCTTTAATTCCTCGGTTGCTTCACTCAACATAAGGTTCTCAAGATTCATCCATGTTGACTTCCGGCAAGATGGTGGCTGAGTGAGCTTGCCTTGCCGTCTCTCCTGGGAAGAGGCAGCTGGGCACCGCTGGAGGTTCTCCGGGACCAGGCTTTTTCAGGATTTTTTCAGGGCAGGAAGTGTCTGGACATCGATTTGGTGGGAAGGTAACGGAAAGGACTGGTCTATAAGATATAATTTGGGACTTTTCAGGAGGGGGAGGCAAGATGGCGGCTGAGTGAACTTCCCAGGTACTAGCTCCTGGGGGGAATCGGCTGGGAGGCGTCGGAGACTCTTTGGGACCGGCTGTTTCAGGATTTTTCCTGGTCCGGAGGTGTCTGGACATCGATTTGGAGGGAAGGTAACAGAGAGGATCCATCTGTGAAATATACACGGAGATCCCAGCTACGTGTGGAGGACTCCCTCCTTGGGTAGGCAGAGCCGAGGCAGCTAGCACCGCGGCGGGTGGCGGGCGGGAGAGCCGAGCCGCGCTGTGCCGCGGCGGGCGGCGGGCGAAGGAGACAAGCCCAGCCAAGCCTAGCCGTGCCGCGGCGGGCGGCGGGCGGGAGAGCCGAGCTCAGCCGAGCCCAGCCGAGCCGCGGTGGGCGGCGGGCGGGGGACCGGAGCCCAGCTGAGCCCAGCCGAGCCTGGCGGCGGGGTTTCTGTTCTTTGTTTTTATTTTATTTTATTTTATTTTTATTTTTTATTTTTTTTTTGTTGTTGTTGTTGTTCTTTTTTTTTTTCAATCCTCTCTTTCTTGTCCCCAATATTCTTCTTATACTATTTTACCTTAACAATACAATAGGTCCTACAGGAAATACCTCACATTTGCTGGGTTTCCTCACCCTCCACTGCCTCATTTCTCTGTGAATAGATTTAGCCTATCTACACTATCCCCTTTCCCCTACAACTTGATATCCTCCACCATCTGCTATCTCTCCTATATTCCATCTCCCTTTCTTTGATCCACAAAGTGTCTAACTCTTAATTTCTAATACCTTTGTTTAGTTTTCCATCTGGTATTCGTCCCTGAAACTATTACCTTTCTTTTCTCTTTCCCTCTCTCACGAAAACAATAGCCTCTTAGTACGTACCACATTCCTCCCATATTCAGTCGTCTACCTCATTATAGGTACTTTCCTACTACTATAACTCTACACAATTTACATGATCTAACCTCCATCCTCCCAGAACTCATATTGTTGCTTTGTAAACATATATCACCAATACTACTTCACACTTTTTCCTTCCTTACACAATTGACTTTCCCCAGCACTAATACTTTCCTTTAAAGTGAGCTTAACTAGCAATAAGAAATTGGAATAAGAAGAACAAAGTGACAAAGAGAAGATATAACACTTACGCAAAAACAACAGCTAATTAATCTCCAAGACTAGACAAAGAAGCTAAGGAACTGATTAAACCCGTCAAGAAAAAATGTTGACAAGACAGCAACAAAAATCTACAAACCAAACCAGTAATCAGGAAAACATGGCTGAATCCAATCAACAAACTGAAAATCAGGAAGGGGGGCAGGACTTCGCACAAGCAATGAAAGATCTCAGAACATTTATCACCGACAAATTTGATGAAGTAATGAAAGAGGTTAACAGCGTGAAGACAACACTTGGAGGGGAAATTGCAGACATGCGCAAAAAAATAACAGATATGATGGAAATGAACACCACAATTCAAGAAATCAAAAATACACTTGCAGCAAATATCAGCAGACTAGAAGAGGCAGAGCAGAGAATTAGTGATGTGGAAGACAGTGCATTGGAAATCAAACAGATAGTAGAAGTGGTCAATAAAAAGGTAGAAAAAATCCAGATAGGACTTAGGGACCTGAATGATAACGCAAAATGCTCAAACATACGTATTATAGGCATTCCAGAAGGAGAAGAGAAGGGAAAGGGGTCAGAAGGAGTGTTGCAGGAAATAATGAATGAAAACTTCCCAAATCTACTGAAAGAGACAGATGTACATATCCAAGAAGCACAGCGCACTCCACTGGTCATAAACCCCAACAGGCCCACCCCAAGACATATACTTGTCAAATTATCCAATGCTCAAGACAAAGAAAAAATTCTAAAAGCAGCAAGAGAAAAGAAAACCATCACATACAAGGGAAACTCCATAAGATTAAGTGCTGATTTCTCATCTGAAACGATGGAGGCAAGAAGGCAGTGGTATGATATAGTCAAGGTACTAAAGGAAAAAAATCTCCAACCAAGAATACTCTATCCAGCTAAACTAGCATTCAAACATGATGGAGAGTTCAAAATATTCACAGATAAACAGAAACTGAAAGAGTATATCAACAAGAAACCTCCCCTTCAAGAAATTCTTAAGGGAATTCTGCAGGAAGAAAGGGAAAAACAGGACAGTCAGAGATGGAGGAGAGTGTAAAAGCAACAAGAAAGACAAAAATAGAAGGGGAAAATAAAATAATACAAACAAAATATAACAAACACAAATCCAACCAAAATATGGCTACCATAAATAACTCTCTAAACGTAATAACACTGAATGTCAACGGATTAAACTCACCTATCAAAAGATTCAGACTGGGACACTGGATAAGGAAATATGACCCATCTATATGCTGCCTACAAGAGACACATCTTAGACCCAGAGACTCATGGAGGTTGAAAGTGAATGGCTGGAAAACAATCATACAAGCAAACAACAACCAAAAAAAGGCAGGAGTAGCTATATTAATATCAGACAAAATAGACTTTAAATGCGAAACAATTGTGAGAGACAAAGAAGGATACTATATTTTAGTGAAAGGGACAATTTGTCAAGAAGATCGAACAATCATAAATATTTATGCTCCTAACAAGGGCGCCTCTAAATATGTGAGGCAAACGCTGGAAAAACTAAGTGAAAGAATAGATGCATCTACAATTATAGTGGGGGATTTTAATACACCACTATCAACTCTGGACAGAACATCTCAAAAGAGAATCACTAAAGAAACAAAACATTTGAACAGTATATTAGAAGAGCTGGATCTAATAGACATATACAGATCATTACACCCAAACACAGCAGGATATACATTTTTCTCAAGCGCACATGGAACATTCTCCAAGATTGACCATATGCTAGGCCACAAAGAAAGGCTTAATGAATTCAGAAAGATCGAAATCATACAAAACAATATCTCTGACCACAGTGGAGTGAAGCTGGAAATTTGCAAGGGACAGAGACCCAGACTTCACATGACAATTTGGAAATTAAAGAGCACACTCTTAGAAAAACACTGGGTCAAAGAGGAAATCTCAAAAGAAATCAATGACTACCTTGAAACAAATGATAATGATAACACAACATACCAAAATTTATGGGATGCAGCAAAAGCGGTACTGAGAGGGAAATTTATAGCCATAAATTCATATATCAAAAAAGAAGAAAGAGCAGAAATTGAAGAATTAACTGCACATTTGAAGGAATTAGAAAAACAACAACAAAGTAACCCAACAGGAAGAAGAAGGAAGGAAATAACAAAGATAAGAGCAGAACTAAATGAAATAGAAAATAAGAAAGCACTTGAAAAAATAAACAAGACCAAGAGCTGGTTTTTTGAGAAGATCAACAAAATTGACAAACCTTTAGCGAGACTAACAAAGAAAAAAAGAGAAAAGATGCAAATACACAAAATAAGAAATGAGAAAGGTGATATCATCACTGACCCCACAGAAATAAAGACTATCATAAGAGGATACTTTGAAAAACTATATTCCAACAAAAATGACAATTTAGAGGAAATGGACAAATTCCTAGAAATACATAAGCAGCCCATACTGACGAAAGAAGAAATTGATGATCTTAACAAACCAATCACAAGCAAAGAGATAGAATCAGTCATTAAAAATCTCCCAACTAAGAAGAGCCCAGGGCCAGACGGCTTCACAGGTGAATTCTACAAAACATTCCGGAAAGAACTAACACCAATCCTGTTGAAACTATTCCAAAAAATTGAAACAGAAGGAACACTGCCTAATTCCTTCTATGATGCCAACATTACCCTAGTACCAAAGCCAAACAAAGACACCACAAGAAAGGAAAATTACAGACCAATTTCTCTAATGAACCTAGACGCAAAAATACTTAACAAAATACTTGCTAATCGTATTCAACAACACATTAAACGAATTATACACCATGACCAAGTGGGATTTATCCCAGGTATGCAAGGATGGTTCAACATAAGAAAATCAATCAATGTAATACACCATATAAACAGATTGAGAGAAAAAAACCACATGATTATATCTATAGATGCAGAAAAGGCATTTGACAAAATACAGCACCCCTTCCTGATAAAAACACTCCAAAAGATCGGAATACAAGGAAACTTTTTGAACATGATAAAGAGTATATATGAAAAACCTAAAGCCAACATTGTTTACAATGGCGAAGTCCTGAAATCCTTCCCTCTAAAATCAGGAACAAGACAAGGATGCCCATTGTCTCCGCTCCTATTTAACATTGTCTTGGAAGTACTGGCTCGAGCACTGAGACAAGAACCAGATATAAAAGGCATTCAAATTGGAAGGGAAGAAGTCAAAATTTCATTATTTGCAGATGACATGATCCTATATATAGAAAACCCTGAGAGATCTTCAACAAAGCTCCTAGAACTCATAAATGAGTTTAGCAAAGTCGCAGGTTATAAGATCAATGTGCAAAAATCAGTAGCATTTCTATACACCAATAATGAGCAAGATCAGGGGGAAATCAAGAAACAAATACCATTCACAATAGTAAATAAAAAAATCAAATACTTAGGAATAAATTTAACTAAAGAGGTAAAAAACTTATACATCGAGAACTATACAAGATTGTTCAAGGAAATCAAAGAAGACCTAAATAAATGGAAGAATATTCCCTGTTCATGGATAGGAAGACTGAATATTATTAAGATGTCTATCCTACCAAAACTGATCTACACATTCAATGCAATCCCAATAAAAATCAACACAGCCTTCTTTAAGGAACTAGAAAATCTAACTATGAAATTTATTTGGAATAAAAAGAGGCCCCGAATAGCCAAAGACATATTGAAAAAGAAAAACGAAATAGGAGGAATCACACTTCCTGACTTCAAAACATACTACAAAGCTACAGTAGTGAAAACAGCATGGTACTGGCATAAGGAGAGACACACAGACCAATGGAATCGAATTGAAAGTTCAGATATAGAACCTCATGTATATAGCCATATAATATTCAATAAAGCCACCAAACCCTCTCAACTGGGAGAGAATGCCCTATTCAACAAATGGTGCCTGGAGAACTGGATAGCCATATGTAGAAGAATGAAAGAGGATTACCATCTCACACCTTATACAAAGATCAACTCTAGATGGATCAAAGACCTAAATATAAGAGCCAAGACCATAAAGACCTTAGAAAGCAGTGTAGGGAAACATCTACAGGACCTTGTAATAGGAAATGGCTTCATGAATATCACACCAAAAGCACGAGCAGCAAAAGAACAAATAGATAAATGGGACTACCTCAAAATTAAAGCCTTCTGCACCTCAAAGGAGTTTGTCAAGAAAGTAAAAAGGGAACCCACACAATGGGAGAAAATATTTGGCAACCATATATCTGATAAGAGACTTATAACTTGCATATATAAAGAACTCATATATCTCGAAAACAAAAAGATAAACAACCCATTTAAAAAATGGGAAAAAGATTTAAACAGACACTTCTCCAAAGAAGAAATACAAATGGCTAAAAAGCACATGAAAAAATGCTCCAAATCCCTAGCTATCAGGGAAATGCAAATCAAAACTACAATGAGATACCATCTTACTCCCATAAGATTGGCAGCCATGAAAAAAACAGTAGAATACAAATGCTGGAGAGGATGTGAAGAAAGGGGAACACTCATCCACTGCTGGTGGGAATGCAGAAGGATCCAACCATTCTGGAGGACAGTTTGGCAGTTTCTCAAAAAATTATCCATAGATTTGCCATATGACCCAGCAATACCACTGCTGGGTATATACCCATCAGATCTGAAAACAAGGACACAAACCGATATATGTACACCAATGTTCATAGCAGCATTGTTCACCATCGCCAAAAGTTGGAATCAATCCAAAAGTCCATCAACAGATGAATGGATCAATAAAATGTGGTATATACACACAATGGAATACTACTCAGCTGTAAGAACCAATACACTACAATCGCACGTGATAACATGGATGAACCTTGAGAATCTTATGTTAAGTGAAGCAACCCAGGCATTGAAGGACAAATACTATATGACCTCAATGATATGAAATAAGTTAACTGCCTCAGAGAGCTAGAGTCTGGAAAAGTGGCTTACTGGAAATCGGGGGGTGGAGGAAGGATGTGAGTTAATGTCTGTAGGGGTGGAATCTGTGATGAGCTGGGGGTAAGTATGAGCACAAAGAAGGGACATAATGGGGGCAAGGGGTTACCTTCGGGTGGGGTTTTCTGGGTTTGAGGGGGGCTGGGGATGGGAAGAGGGGTAATATGGTCCAAGAAAAGGTGGGAGGGAGGGGCAACATACAAACATGGGAGAGTGCCAGAAGTTCATTGAGAACTAAATGTTGAGTAAAACGTATCAAAGTATAAATAGGAGGGTCACCTGGTTAGGACGCTCAGGGGGTATGGTCTGATGCGGGACGGACTCCGGAGGGAATAGCTGAAGGCTCATTTTGCCAAGGTGGGTTCTACCATTGGGTGGAGTGGACCCATATCCTGGGGAAGACTAATGCCGTCGAATAGAGAGAACTGTATCTCTCGTGAGAAAGGACGGCTCCCAGGGCATTAGATTGGCAGGCGTTGTGGGCCCTAAGGGGAGGGGAAAATGGACGTGCAATGGATAGAACAAAGGTAAATAAGGGGGCAAAAGAGGAGTTATGTGAGAGTACACGAGGATGAATATAAAACAGCTAATATTATACCAAAAACATATAGGGGACGACAGACTAATAATGAAAACCATAAGACAAAACATAGGATAACTAAAAAATTTAGAAAACTGTACAACCTAAAGTATGGACCACATAGTAAGCACAAATGTTACCTTGTTTGAAAACTATAGTTTCGGAATCTGTACATCAGTTTCAGGAAATATGATATGAATAAGTTAAAAGATTATTGCTGTGGAAGGGAAAAGGTTTTATGGTGGATCTGGGGAAATACTGTATATTGTATATATGAATTTTGGTCATCTAAGACTCTTCTGAAGCTGACATTATGTTGGGATTCACTTTACGGGAAGTTTTGGATCACAGAGTGGTTCAACAATGGCAGCGGAGGAATACTGATATGGGATGTTATTGACAGGATATATATGGTTGACAGGGAGTTATACAGGGCATATGCCCAGGGTATATGGTAATGTCTATATATACTCATAGTGGAAACAATTAAAAACAACAGCTGGGGGGGTACTGGGCTCCTGGCCGGGGGGTCACTGTTGTGGGCCCTGGGAGAGCAGCAGCAATCCTCCAGGTGCAACGGCAAGAACCAGGAAGGAAGGAGGGCCCAACAGTGGGCTCTTGATACTAATGGCTACACTTTTGAGCCTATGCACCTGCAATAAGAACAAGGCCTAGAGTAGCATTGTGCCTGGGGGTTTCCTCCTGACAGCCTTCATGTTACTCAAATGTGGCCACTCTCACAGCCAAACTCAGCGTGTAGATGTGATGCATTCCCCCCAGCGTGGGACACGACACCCGGGGATGAGCCTCCCTGGCACCGAGGGATCACTACCACATACCAGCTGAAGAAGCAACTAGAAAATGACCTTGAATTAAAGATTCAATGCGGAACAGCAGAATATACCTGTCTACATATAATAACATGACTTCGGGAAGCGGTTTGACCTAATGTAAGGGGGAAGTGGAAAGGAGAAATGAGATTATAAGGCTGTGAGTCTCTAAAAAAGAGTCTGGAGGTTGTCAGAAGGAATACCCCTATGTACAACTGAACAGAGTCTAAGAGACAGATAAGGTAGATACAACCCCAGGTATTGGTTCTTTTGAGGGATAAAGAGACCCATGGGTTCTATGGTCATGGCAGAAGGGGTTCACTGCCATGACAGATGGCCCTTCTTTGGAGCTGGTGTTTCTGCGTGATGGAAATGGACTCAGAGGGGATCTCTTTTCACAAGACTTGCATGCTACTTTATTGGAATTGTAGTTGGTGCTGAGTTTAAGATATATGTATGGGATTTGAATCTCTGGACTGATAATATGACACCCAGGCCCAGAGCCTCAACAGACTTCAGCTCCTACACTTTGACTTATTGGACTTACTCCACTCAGCTAACATGGAGTTGAAGAAGGTCAACCACCACAACATGGAGCCTAGAGTGTCTACAACTAGAAGCGGAAGAGTGCATCCAGTACCCATGTGGAATCTAAGCCCTCACTTGACATAGGTGTGCAATGGACACAACCAATCCAATGTCCACAGAGGAAATGTGAAATGGGTGTGGGAACGGTAGCCATGGTGGCTGCTGGGTGTGGGGAACGGGAGGAAGAGATGAGATGTGGAGGCGCTTTCGGGACGTGGAGTTGTCCTGGATAGTGCTTCACGGACAATTACGGGACACTGTAGATCCCCCCAGGGCCCACTGGATGGAACGTGAGAGAGTCTGGGCTATGATGTGGACCATTGACTATGGGGTGCAGTGATGCTCAGAGATGAACTTACCAGGTGCAATGGATGTATCACGATGATGGGAGAGAGTGTTGCTGTGGGGGAGTTGGGGGCGGGGGCGGTGGGGTTGAATGGGACCTCATATATTTTTTTTAATGTAATTAAAAAATAATAATAATAAATAAATATTAAAAAAAAAAAAAACCAAAAAACCAATACAGGGAAGCCAATGTGGCTCAGTGCTTGAGCCTGGGGGCCCTGGTCCAATCCCCAGGCCTGGTACCTCAAAAAAAAAATAATAATAATAAGTAAAGGGGAGAAAAGCATGCATAGGATGCCTCTGTATGTTTGTTTATTCCTTAAATGAAATGATAACCTATAAATCTGGTTTTTTTAAAAAAAAAAAAAAAGATTCATCCATGTTATCATGTGTGTTTGTAGTGTATTTGTTCTTAAAGCCAAGTCATATTCCATTGTATGTATATACCACATTTTATTTATCCATTCATCTGTTGATGGGCATTTGGGTTGATTCCAACTTTTGGTGATAGTGAACACTGCTGCTATCAACATTGGTGTGCATATATTGGTTTGTGTCCCTGTTTTCAGTTCTGCTGGGTATATACCCAGCAGTGAAATTGCTGGGTCATATGGCAAATCTGTGGTTAGGTTTTTGAGAAACCACCAAACTGTCCTCCAGAATGGTTGGATCCTTCTGCATTCCCACCAGCAGTGGATGAGTGTTCCCATTTCTCCACATCTTGTCCAGCATTTGTATTCTTCTGTTTTTTTCATAGCTGCCAATCTTATGGGAGTAAGATCGTATCTCATTGTAGTTTTCATTTATGATGCATGTTTTGAGAGCTTTAATTAGTTGTTTGATGTTCCACTCCTCTTTCTGGTTTTTAGTAGGTTCATTAGATTGGGCCATGTTTTCCTAATTATTTGTATGGTCTGTAGTTTTTTGCTGTCTTGTCACCATTTTATCTTGTAGGGTTTATGCAGTTGACAAGCTTCTTTGTCTCAGGGTTTAATTAGTTATTGTCTTTGAGTGTGTGTTGTCTTCTCTTTCTCCCTTTGTTCTTCTTATTTTTTTTCTTGTTGTTGGCTGAGTTCACTTGAGGGAAAATATTAGTGCCAGAGAAAGCAAAAGGGGTAAGAAAATAAAATATAATAGTATTATCTATAGTGAATGTTAGCAGAAGAACTATGTAAGTTCTAGGAGAATGAATATTGAACTTATGTAAGCTGTGTAGCGTTAAAACAGTAAAAAAGTGGTGTACCTATATAAAGATAGAAGACTGAATGTGGGAGGAATATAGTATGAATTAAAAGGCCAGTGTGGTCAGGAGAGAGGGAAAGAGAAAAGAAAGGACAATAAAATAAAGAGTGAATAAAAGATAGAAATCAGAATAGAGGTATTAGAGATATAAAGTCAGAAATATTGGAGACTAAACAAAGAGAAGTGAAATGTAAGAGAAACGATAAATGATGGAGGATAAAAAATGTAAAGCAAAGGGGATACCCACAATCAGTACACACAGAAACAAGGAAATCGAGGATGAGGAAGCACAACAAATAAGAAATGTTTCCTGCAGCACTTAATATTTTAAAAAAAAGGAACAAATATAAAAAGAAAGAAAAAAAAAACATAAGAAAAAGAGAAAGGAAAAAAAGAATGGGGGGATAAAGAGGAAGAAAAAAATAAGAAAACAAACCAAACAAAAACACCAGTAAGACCTCAGCCACAGAATCCTCTTTGCAATTGAATAAACTGCTTAAGAGTCTGACCTTCCCCTTTTCTCCCTTCCTCACTTGCCTCTCTCCCAGGGCAGTAGAAAGGCTGTGTGAGGGCTCCTGTAGGATATTTAAATGGGCCCCTGGTGAACCAACTCACCTCAGAAAGTAATATGTCTTAATTTCTTGAGAGAGAGCACCCATCCTTTTCCAGGAACCCTAAATATGCTATTGGAAGCCTGCAAAGCACGTCCTACTGTCCTTCTCCCTTAGATATGCTACTGGGTGGCTAGTTAATTTTCTGACTCCACCTTCTCCCAGACCAAGTTTCCTATCCCAGGGCAATTAGGTAAATCAAACTCTTTGAGAAGATTCACCTCTCCTCTCTTCCTACCCTCTCCCCAAATCAGCTGATATGGTTCTCCACACTCAATAAAAAGGGAGGACCAGACAATTGAACCTGCACTCCTTGGGCCCCTCTGCCTCTCCCACCTAAACCCTCCCACTCCCAGAGTTAGTCCAAGACTGGAGGGCTAAGGCAATGCCAGATTTCTGGGAGTGCTGGGCTCAGGAAACAGAGGCCCAGGAGAATGTGGACTCAGGGTACATAGGTCTGTGAAATGTGGGCTCTTGGGGTCCAGGGAACATGGGCTTGGGGTTCATGTGTTTGAGGAACACTGGGCTTGGGAACACTGCCACATGACCAGCAGTTGTCAGGGAGTGCTGTGGCCCTTTGCCCTGGGGGAAGGGATTTACCTTCCCAAGGCTTCCTAGTTCAGTGTTAGAAACCAACAGTTTTACCTTGAGCAGGCACTAATTTTGTTGCAGTCCCGAAGGCCAGACATATCCTGCTTTTTTAGGTTCCCAAAGCAGCCCACTCCTGTAGGATTCCATCACTACTCTGCTGGCCCTTGGATCCATGTGGGTCTTTGGCAGAGAGCTGTACAGATGCTTTTTATTCAGCTGGCAGAAATTGATGTGCCCTGCATCCAGCTCACACTCGCACTCCTGGGATGGCAAGGGGACTGCAGGGTGGGGGTCCCTGCTCCCAGCAGCCCATCTCACAGTACACAGTAGAATCCCTTCACTGCCCCTGAGACAGGCATGAATCCAGGCTCCAGAAGGCAGGCACTACCCGCCTGTGTGTGGCTGCCATTCTCGTGCTCCCTCTTACCCTCGTGCTCCCTCTCGCTGTCACACCTTTTCCATTTTTTAATAACCCAATTTATTTTTTTACCTTAATTTGGTTTTTCTAAGTTATTATGTATTCTATTTCTAAATGTATAATTACTATTTCATTTTCTTACTAACTGAATCTGGCAATATAGTAGTCTTTATTTTTTAACAAGTTTTGGATCACAGAGGGGTTCAACTACAACATGGGAGAAGCACTGGTGTGGGGTGTCATTATCGTGGGATACATGGGTCAGAGGGAATTCTCCAGGTCATGTATACAGGGCATATAAATATCTTCAGATAGTCATTGGGTATTGTCATAGTAGTTAGAGTTGTGCATGTTAACTGAGGAAGTGCTACGTTACCCTCTGGAAGAGAACTGTCACATTCCCAAAGGAACAGCTATAAAACCCAAGTGCAAGGGTAAAGGCCTGTGAAGAAGGATGGTCTAATGGTGGGTCTTTATACTGATGACTATGCTTTTGAGCATGTGTGCTTGAAATTTCATAAAGGCCTAGAGCTGCAGGGTGCCTAAGAGTTACCTCCTGAGAGCCTCCATGTTGCTCAAATGTGGCCACTCTCTAAGCCAAACTCACAACTGAATTTATTACTTTCCCCCAAGTGTGGGACATGATTCTTGGGGGCTATCCTCCTTGGGACCAAGGTATTACTACCAATCAACAGCTGAAGATGCAACTGGAAAAAAGACCTTGAACAAAAGGGGGAAATGTGAAAGACAAATGAGTTTATATGGTTAAAAGACTTCAAAATGACTGAGAGGTCTTCAGAGGGGTCATGCTTATGCATCTCTCAGGAAGATATCAGAGACAGCCTATGTATATACAACCAAGGTAGTGGTGCTCCTAATGGCTATGGAGACACACAGGTTCTATGGTCATGGCAGATCACTCTGGAGTTCATTGCCTTGCCAGTGGACATTACTTTGGAAATTGTGCTACTGAGTGTGATGTAATTGTACTTAGATGTAACCTCTCAACATATGTCTCTTCTGTCAGTCTTACTGAACCTGTGGTTGGCACTGGGGTTGGTGTATGCTCAGGAGATTGAATCTCTACACTATCCATGTTCTAGCTGGGATCTGAGCCACAGTAGATTTGCAACACTTACTCTCCGGTTCATTGGACTTACCCAGATCAGGTAAAAGGAATGTGAGGATGGTCAAACATCACAGCAGGGAACCGAGAGAGTCTACAACTGTAAGCACGATAATTGCATCCATCAGCCATGTGGTATCTAAGCCCCCTCTTGATTTAAAAGGGGAGTGGACATCACCCTCTCTGGATCTGCAGGATGGAGGAATAAAATATGAGTAGTGTGGATTTACTGGTATTCTACTATAAAACTATTGTGACGGTAGCAATGGAATAAATTGTATCATTGATGTAGAGACAGTGATCATGGAATTTACTGAGGGCAGGGAAAGGGAAGAAGAGGTCTGATATGGGGGCATTTTCAGGACTTGGAATTGTCTTGAATGATATTGCAGGGACAGATGCAGGACATTACATATCCTGCCATAACCCACTGAATGAACTCTGGGAGACTATAATCTACAATGTAAAGTATAATCCATGTGGGGTAGCAGTACTCTGAAATGTATTCATGAAATGCAGTGAATGTGCCACACTGATGAAAGAGGTTGTTAATATGGGAGAAGTGGGGGTTGTGGGAAGTGGAGAAATCATATTTTTTAAAGTAACATTTCGTGTGATCTATGTATATTTAAATAAAAGTCAAAAATTTTGGTAAAATAAGAAATGAAATACATAATAATTTAGAAATACTAAAATAAAGTAAAAAGTAAATTGAGGTTTTAAAAATGCAAACTACCATATTTTTTGATGTTTTGTCATTCATCATTGTAATAGGTGTTGCCATGTATGTACAGTGGCAAGGCAATCTCTTCCATTCCTTCCACAATGTCTACATCCTTTTTTTAAATTATGTCTTCCAAAAAGTTTTAGGTCAAAGTAAAGACACATATAGAATATAGGGAACTCCCATAGACCCAACATCAAACCTTTACCCCTTCCCCAGCAATGATCTTTTTACATGTGGATGTTACATTTTCTGCAACTGATGGACAAATATTAAAACATAGATACCAACCGTGGTTTCTTTATGGTTTACATTATGGTTTACATTTTAGACTGTACACTTTTATAAAATTTTTGTTCCACTATGATTTATATTATGGTTTACATTTTAGACTATACACATTTATTAATTTTTGGTAATATTTAACATGGCCTGTATCCATCATTGCAGAATAATGCAGAACATTTCCATTGCCCCCAGTTACCTCCTCTTCCAACTATTCTATTCCTGTCCTGCCCTTCCCTCAGGTTCAAATTCAGCATGTAAATGCCAATACCTCCAATCCAGCATGGGACATGACTCCTGGGGATGAGCCGCACTGGTGTTGAGTGATTACAATCAAGCACCAGCTGGTGATGCAACTAGAAAAAGACCTTGAATAAAAGGGGGAAATGGTAAAGGCAAATGAGTTATATGGCTAAGGAGCTTCAAAATGAATCGGGAGGTCATCAGAGGGGTCACATTTATGCACATCTCAGTAGGATCTCAGAAACAGCCAAAGTAGCTACAACCCCAGGTACTGATGTTCCTGAAGACTATGGAGATGCCCATGTCCTATGGTCATGGCAGATCGCTCTGGAGTTTAGTCTCTTGGTAGACATACCTACTTGGGAATGTGTGCTACTGAGTGTGATGGAGTTGGACTTAGGTGTGACCTCTATGCATGGCTCTTCTATCACATTTACTGAACCTGCACCTGGTGCTAAGGTTGGTGTATAGTAAAGGACTTGAATCTCTGGACTCTCTATGTGCCAGCTGGTCCCTGAGTCTCAGCAGAGTTGCAATACCTATTCTTCAGTTCATTGTACTTACCTGGGTCAGATAAGAGGGAGGTGAGGGTGGTTAACTGACACACCAAGGAACTGATAGAGTCCACATCTTCAAGCAGAATTTCATCCATCAGCCATGTGGCATCTAAGCCCCCTTTTGACTGAGAGGTAGAGTGGATATCACGATCCCAGGGTCCTCATGATGGAGGAATAAAATATAGCTTAGAGTGGATTTACTGGTATTCTACTATAGAATTAGTGTGACTCTAGCAATGGAAGAATTTATATCATTTATATGGATGCTGTGGTCACAGGAGTCGCTGAAGGCAGGGAGAGGGAAAAAGAAGTGAGATATTGGGGCATTTTTGGGACTTGGCATTGTCCTCAATGATTTTGCAGGGACAGATGCAAGACATTATATATCCTGCCATAACCCACTAAATGGACTGGGGGAGAGTGTAAACTACAACATAAAGTATAATCCATGCCATGTAGCAATGCTCCAAAATGTACTCATCAAATGCAATGAATATACCACACTAATGAAAGAATTTGTCCATGTGGGAGGATTGGGGGATATGGGTAGTGGGGTATTTGGTAAACTCTTATATTTTTTAATATAACATTTTGTATGATCTATGTATCCTTTAAACAAATAATAAAAAGTACTATAGTATGGTAACCCTGGAAATATGATATTCATTCTTTGTCTGGGTTTGCTGGGCTTTTATTTTCATTGTTGGAAACTGTAGTCATACATTTTTTTCTTGGATTTTCTAAACTTTTTTTTTGCAAAGACTGTATTTCTTGTCATGTGTTGTCACTGTAGTCTCTATTCCTTTATCTTGTGTTAAGCTAGTGTTTTGGTAAAGGTTTTCTTGAATACCAGAAAGAAAAAAAAAAACACCTCTCCCAGTATTTTCAGAGTAGATATAAGCTAGGTTATCACTTCAATACTTCATCTTGCACTGGGTCTGGAGATTAGTCCATTTTGAAATCTTAGAATTTGTCATTTCTTTTCCTGGTATGTATTTTTCCCTTTGTATGCACATAGCTATCTAAATTCCCACTATACACAGGTGTTTTCTTTAGTAAGCACTGGGGAATGAGCCCTGGACCTTGTACGTGAGAAGCAGGCACTTAACCACTGAACTACACTTGCAGATTACACAGATGTTTTCTAATGCCCAAATTTCCCCAAGAAATTCTCCCTTATTTTCCTCCCAAATTGTAGGCCATTTTTTTGTCTCAATCAAAATATTTCCCCCAAGGCAGAAGCACATTTTTCAATTTACCTCACATAGTTTTCAAGAAATACCTACCCCTTTTCTGCATTGAATGTTTTCTGAGACATGTGAAACAGACATTGCATACCATGTCAATTCTTCACATAGCTTCCAGACAAGTTACAGCAAGCACACACAATAACAGGCACATAATGTATTCTTTTTTTATATTGACTTTGTAATAATATTACATTAAAAAAATATATATGAGGTCCCATTCAACCTCACCCCCCCACCCCACCTCTCCCCCCCCATCAACACATAATGTATTCTTTACTCCTTCCAGAACCAGGGATCATGGTCTTTCACTAGAAAGTCAGGCTGCTGACTTCAAGACCATTTTCAAGCCATAAAGAGGGTAGAGTAAGGGTAATTAAGATTACCACAAAGTTCTTCTATTTTTGAAGTTGTCATTTTATTGATTCAGAATTCATTTCATTGCTGTAAACTTTGTGTTTTCCAGAATTCTGAAAAAGTTGATATTAACAGTTTCTGCTTTCTTCCTTTTTTTTTCAGTATTTCTGTGGGCAACATGGGAGCTTGGAAATGCTTACCACAACCTTACCAGTATCACTCAGATAATGACATTTTAATAGGGCACACATTGATAGACTTCACCTAACATGTTTAAAAAACAATACTATCCATAGTTATGATTTTTTGTGAATATAATTGTAAAATTGAATGCTAATTTGACAGGTAATTCTTGAACAATACAATCAATGTAGTAAATAGGATAATATATTTGTAGTAAGCTTGTACTACATTCATATTTTTTATTTATAGTTGCATTTTGTATTTGTAAAGTTCAGAAAATAATAGAAGAGCAGAATACATACAATATTCTGAATTTTCACTTTTTGGAGATTGTAAAAAATTGTTCAATTTTTAACATCAGTAAGTGTGGGAATATATGTTTGAATATCTTTTAAAAAGTGAGAGTATCATATTGGCATCAGATTACACTTTGCCAATATCTAAAACAAGAGTTCTATGAAAAAGATTACAAGAACTCACAATATCTGCCTCTCTTCTCCTTCTTCAGAATCCCATTAGACTGTCATTTCAAGCCCCATTGCATGGAGATAGGGATATATTACTACTTTTGGTCAATAATTAATGTGAATAAAATGGACAGTATTTGAAGTGGAATGATGTTATAACAACCAACAAAAATATATCACATATGACTTAGAAGATGGGTGACAGCTACTGAGGACCCTAATATCAAAGGCTGGAAGCTGAAGATCCCCATTATGCTTTAGTAAAAGAGTTGATTAAATTTCAAAGTCATACTCTTGCTTATGCAATTTATAGCTCTAGAGGATGAGATTGTAAAGTAGATCATTAAATTTTCATTTGGTTACTATTAAATTTATGTAGCAAGAACTTACAATAAAGAGATTAACTCAGAAAATTGCCAAGTTTGCAAGCAGAAATTTAAGAGAATAGGGAATTTTTAAAAAATTATAAGCAAGGAGTTGAGTTGCTGACTTTTATTGATCCCAAACAGTAAGAGATGTCATTGATACAGATTTTGAATAACAAAGTCCTAATAAGACAGACTGAAGGCAAAGATCTGATTAGGGGTGTAATCATCCATCCCTGAATATTGTCATACATAACTCAAGCTATTAATTTAAGTAATAAATACATGTGGATGAATAACCAAAGAAATAAGGCATATGGAGTACTATGTCTAGGAAAAAAAACTTTGGATGTGGTTATTGGCATACGGAAGTGATTGAAAACAAATATATCTTAAATCTAAATTTCTGAGATAATTATATTGCTAAAGACAACTAAACCCCAATTTTGGAAATACCATGTCAATACAGCAAGACTTAAAGCAAATCTAAAGTAAGAAATAGGTTGCAAAACGTTTGCAGTCCCCACTTCAGATATGGAGAAAAGAAGTTCTGGAAGGTGATACCAGAGGGAATGGCCCAGACTGTGGAGAATGAAAGACAAGGGAGAGGCAGGGCAAGATGGAGTCTGAGTAAGTACACTGTCATCTCTCTTGCAAAGGACTGGCTGTGTTGTGATGGGATACTGCCGGAGTGGGCTGTTTCAGTAACCTACAGAGAAGGAGATGTCTGGACATTGATCTGGAGAGACTGAGCAGAATTAGTGCTTGCTCAAGGTACAATTATGGGTTTCTCACACTGAACTTGGAAGACTTGGGAAGGTAATGCAGGCAACATTTCTTATTTGCTGTGCTTCCTCATCCTCAATTTCTTCTTTTCTGTGGGTACTAATTTTGCCTACCAATGCTATCCTCTTTCCTTTACATCATTCTATCCCCCATCATTTATCATTTCTCCTACATTCCACCTCTTTTTGATTAGCCCCCAATATTTCTGACTTTTTATCTCTAATATCTCTTATCTGTTTTCTATCTTTTATTCACTCTTTATACTACTGTCCTTTCTTTTCTCTTTCCCTCTCTCCTGACCACCCTGGCATATTAATTCATACTGTATTCTTCCCCATATTCAGTTTACTATCTCATTATAGGTACTCCACTTTTTTACAGTTATTACTATACACAATTTATGTGAGTTCAATATCCATTCTACTGGATATCACATGGTTCTTCTGCAAGCAATCACTATCAGTACTACTGGTATATTTTATTTTCTTACCCTTTTTGCTGTCTCTGACCCTAATATTCTCCTTCAAGGGAACTTAGCCAATAACAAGAAAATAGAAAAAGAAGAAAAACATGACAAAGAGAAGACATAACACGTACACTAAAACAACAATTAGGAGGAGGGTGGGGCAAGATGGTGATTGAGTGAGTGCACCTGATAGTCTCTCCTGCAAAGAAGTGGCTGGGCAGCATTAGAAATTCTTCAGGACCAGGCTGTTTTGGGATTTTGCAGGGCAGGAGGTGTCTGGACATCGATTTCATGGGAAGGTAACAGAGAAAATTCATGTAAAAGATAAAATTGAGGCTCTCTTACATGGAATTAGGGGCTGCTCATGGGACATTTCCCCCTGGGGCAGGCGGAACTGCAGCACCAGCACTGCAGCAGCAATTCCTGGAGGCTCTGTGGTACTGGGGAATTCATAAGCCCTGAGCGGGCTATTAAGGGGCTAACAGGTCAGGAGGCCTTCGCAAACTGATTTGGTGAGACAGACAGGAGGATTTTTGGGAGGCGGTGAGTTTTTGATTTCTGACATGAATAATAGCGCTTCTGGCTAGAGCCCTGCCCCCAAGGCCAGCTGCTGATCTGCAGCAGCCTTAAATTGCTCGCAGTAAAGAGACATCACCAGGAGGCTATTTCGGGGGATTGCAGGGTGGGAGGCGTCTGGAAGCCAATTAGAGGAATCTTATGTGAGGTGTGGGATTTTTGGTTTTGGACACTGATACAGCGCTTCTGGCTAGAGCCCCGCCCCCTAGGCCTGGCTGCAGATCTGCAGTGTCCTTAAATTGGCTGCAGTATAGAGGCGCCCCCAACTGGCTATTTCGGGGGCTTATAGGGCAGAAGGTGTCCTGAAGTCGAACTGGTGATACAGCCACAAAAGAAACCCTAGAGAGAGGGGGAATTGCGGGTTTCGGACACATAGGTCAGAGTTTGCAGATGTGACCTCTCCCATAGGGCTGGCACCCAGCTGCAGGGATCCCTGAAGGCTGCATTGGACTGCAGTGATCCCAGGCTCCCTGTTAACTGGATTTGAGGTTGCCAGGTCTGTGTCCCCTAAACCCTGGTGACCCACACCCCAGAGACTCAGTCCTCTTCAGTCTGCAATATCACAAACTTTCCATCCCTGAATCCACCACGCCCTGAGGCCTATCTGAGGGTCCTTGATTGTCCTAGCCATGAACGTTTGCTTTTTTTTAATTTTACTTTTAATTTTTTATTTTTTATTGTCCTGGTTGCTAATATTGCATTATTTCCTAGTCTTTTCTCCCATTGTATCCCCCAAGGTCGTTTTTTTTTTTTTCCCATTTATTTAGGGTTTTTTTGTTGTTGCTGTTGTTGGTGTTCTATATCTTCTTTTCTTTTCCTAACTTGTTACCCTCCCTTTTCTTTACCCACCCCCACTTTTTCTTTCTTTTTTTCTTCTCTCTTTTTTTTTCTTTCTTTTCTCCTGTACCTCATTTTCTTCTTATTTTACTTTATCTTAATTATACAATAGGTGCTGCAGGGAACACTTCACATTTGCTGGGTTTCCTCATCCTCCATTGCCTCATTTCTGTGTGAATTGGTTTTGGCTACCTACACTATCCCCTTTCCCCCACATCTTGATATCCTCCATAATGTACTGTCTCTCCTATATTCCACCTCCCTTTCTTTGATCCCCAAATTGTCTAACTCTTAATTTTTAATACCTTTGTTTTGTTTTCTGTCTTTTATCCATGCCTGAAACTATTGCCTTTCTTTTCACTTTCCCTCTCTCAAGAAAACACTAGCCTTTTAAAATTCATACCATATTCCTCCCATATTCAGCCAACTACCTCATTATAGGTACTCTACTTACTGCTATAACTCTACACAACTTAAATGAATCTAACATCCATCCTCCCAGATCTCATAGTGTTGCTCTGTTAACATTTATTATCAATACTACTTTACACATTTTCCTTTCTTACACAATTGTCTTTCCCTGGCCCTAATACTTTCATTCAAAGTGAACTCAGCTAGCAATAAGAAATTAGAATAATAAGAACAAAGTGACAAAGAGAAGATATAACACTTATGTAGAAACAACAGTTAATTAATCCCCAAGACTAGACAAAGAAGCTAAGGAACTGACTAAACCCATCAAGATAAAATGATGACCAGACAGCAACAAAAATCTACAAACCAAACCAGTAATCAGGAAAACATGGCTGAATCCAATCAACAAACAAAAAACCAGGAAGGGGAGCAGAACTTCGCACAAGCAATTAAAGATCTCAGAACATATATCACAGACAAATTCAATGAAGTAAAGGAAGAGGTTAACAATATGAAGACAACACTTGGAGGGGAAATTGCAGACATACACAAAAAGATAGCAGATATCATGGGAATGAACACCACAGTTCAAGAAATCAAAAATACACTCACAGCAACTAGCAGCAGATTAGAGGAGGCAGAGCAGAGAATTAGCAATGTGGAA
This sequence comes from Dasypus novemcinctus, assembly GCF_030445035.2. Classification (NCBI taxonomy): domain Eukaryota; kingdom Metazoa; phylum Chordata; class Mammalia; order Cingulata; family Dasypodidae; genus Dasypus; species Dasypus novemcinctus. Next base: position 53,809,013 of record NC_080691.1, on the reverse strand, counting down.
GACAGTACATAGGAAATCAAACAGATAGTAGAATTGATCGATAAAATGATAGAAAAAATCCAGCTAGGACTTAGGGACCTGAATGATAATGCAAAATGCACAAACATATGTATTATAGGCATCCCAGAAGGAGAAGAGAAAGGAAAGGGGTCAGAAGGAGTGTTGCAAAATAATGGCTGAAAACTTCCCAAATCTACTGAAAGAGACAGATGTACATATCCAAGAAGCACAGCACACCCCAAACATAATAAACCCCAACAGGCTCACCCCAAGACATACACTTGTCAAATTATCCAATGCTCAAGAAAAAGAGAAAATTCTAAAAGGAGCAAGAGAAAAGAAAACCATCAAATACAAGGGAAGCTCCATAAGATTAAGTGCTGATTTCTCATCTGAAACCATGGAGGCAAGAAGGCAGTGGTATGATATAGGCAAGGTACTAAAAGAAAAAAATTTCCAACCAAGAATACTCTATCCAGCTAAACTAGCATTCAAAAATGATGGAGAGTTCAAAATATTCACAGATAAACAGAAATTGAAAGAGTATGCCAACAAGAAACCTCCCCTTCAAGAAATTCTAAAGGGAGTTCTGCAGGAAGAAAGGAAAAAACAGGACAGGCAGAGTTGGAGGAGAGTTTAAGAGCAACAAAAAAGACAAAAAGAGAAGGAAAAACAAACGAAAAAAATATGACAAACACAAGTCCAATCAAAATATGGCAAGCATAAATAATTCCTTGAAAGTAATAACACTGAATGTCAATGGATTAAACTCATCTATCAAAAGATTCAGACTGGGACATTGGATAAGGAAATATGACCATCTATATGCTGCCTACAAGAGACACATCTTAGACCCAGAGATTCATGGAGGCTGAAAGTGAATATTTGGAAAACAATCTTACAAGCAAACAATAACCAAAAAAAGGCAGGAGTAGCTATATTAATATCAGACAAAATAGACTTTAAATGTGAAACAAGTGTGAGAGACAAAGAAGGATACTACATATTAGTGAAAGGGACAATCTCTCAAGCAGAATGAACAATCATCAATAATTATGCTCCTAACAAGTGTACCTCTAATACGCGAGGCAAACACTGGAAAAACTAAGTGAAAGAATAGATGCATCTACAATTATAGTGGGGGATTTTAATACACCACTATCAACTCTGGACAGAACATATCAAAAGAGAATCACTAAAGAAACAAAATATTTGAACAGTATACTAGAGGAGTTGGATCTAATAGACATATACATATCATTACACCCAAACACAGCAGGATATACATTTTTCTCAAGTGCACATGGATCATTCCCCAAGATAAACTATATGCTAGGCCACAAAGAAAGGCTTAGTGAATTCAGAAAGATCAAAATCATACAGAATAATATCTCTGACCACAGTGGAGTGAAGCTGGAAATCTGCAAGGGCCAGAGGCCCAGATTTCACACCAAGATGTGGAAATTAAACAGGACACTCTTAGAAAAACAGAGGGTCAAAGAGGAAATCTCAAAAGAAATCAATGACTGCCTAGAAACAAATGATAATGATAACACAACACACCAAAATTTATGGGATGCTGCAAAAGCAGTACTGAGAGGGAAATTTAAAGCCATAAATTCATACATCAAAAAAGAAGAAAGAGCAAAAATTGAAGAACTAACTGCACATTTGGAGGAATTAGAAAAAAAAACAGCAAAGTAATCCCACAGGAAGAAGAAGGAAGGAAATAACAAAGATAAGAGCAGAACTAAATGAAATAGAAAATAAGAAAGCAATTGAAAAGATAAACAAGAACAAGAGCTGGTTTTTTGAGAAGATCAATAAAATTGACAAACCTTTAGCAAGACTAACAAAGAAAAAAAGAGAGAAGATGCAAATACACCAAATAAGAAATGAGAAAGGAGATATCACCACGGACCCCACAGAAATAAAGACTATCATAAGAGTATACTTTGAAAAACTATATTCCAACAAAAATGACAATTCAGAGGAAATGGACAAATTCCTAGAAACACATAAGCAGCCTATATTGATGAAAGAAGAAATTGAAGATCTCAACAAACCATTCACAAGTAAAGAGATAGAATCAGTCATTAAAAACCTCCCAACTAAGAAGAGCCCAGGACCAGACAGATTCACAGCTAAATTCTACAAAACATTCTGGAAAGAGCTAACACCAATCTTGCTGAAACTCTTCCAAAAATTTGAAACAGAAGGAACATTGCCTAACTCCTATGATGCCAACATTACCCTAGTACCAAAGCCAAACAAAGACACCACAAGAAAGGAAAATTACAGACCAATTTCTCTAATGAACCTAGATGCAAAAATACTTAACAAAATACTTGCTAATCGTATTCAACAACACATTAAATGAATTATACACCACGACCAAGTGGGATTCATTCCAGGTATGCATGGATGGTTCAACATAAGAAAATCAATCAATGTAATACACCATATAAACAGATTGAAGGAAAAAAAATCACATGATTATATCTATAGATGCAGAAAAAGCATTTGACAAAATACAGCACACTTTCTTGATAAAAATGCTCCAAAAGATTGGAACACAAGGAAATTTTTTGAACATGATAAAGAGTATATATGAAAAACCCACAGCCAACATCACTTACAATGGAGAAATCCTAAAATCCTTCCCTCTAAGATCAGGTACAAGACAAGGATGCCCACTCTCTCCCCTTCTATTTAACGTTATCTTAGAAGTACTTGCTCGAGTACTGAGGCAAGAACCAGATATAAAAGGCATTCAAATTGGAAAGAAAGAAGTCAGAATTTCATTATTTGCAGATGACATGATCCTATATGTAGAAAACTCTGAGAGGTCTACAACAAAGCTTCTAGAACTCTTTAATGAGTTTAGTAAAGTCTCAGGTTAGAAGGTCAATGCTCAAAAATCAGTATCATTTCTGTACACAAATAATGAGCAAGATCAGGAGGAAATCAAGAAACAAATGCCATTCACAATAGTAAATTAAAAAATCAAATATTTAGGAATAAATTTAGCTAAAGATGTAAAAAACTTATACACCGAGAACTATACAAGTCTGTTCAAGGAAATCAAAGAAGACCTAAATAAATGGAAGAATACTCCCTGTTCATGGATAGGAAGACTAAATATTATTAAAATGTCTATCCTACCAAAACTGATCTACACATTTAATGCAATCCCAATAAAAATCAACACAGCCTTCTTTAAGGAACTAGAAAAACTCACTATGAAATTTATTTCGAAAGGAAAGAAGCCCCGAATAGCCAAAGACATATTGAAAAAGAAAAACGAAATTTGAGGAATCACAAAACCTGACTTCAAAACATACTACAGGGGGGAGGCAAGATGGCGGCTGAGTGAACTTCCCGGTTACTAGCTTCTGGGGGGAATCGGCTGGGAGGCGTCGGAGACTCTATGGGACCGGCTGTTTCGGGATTTTTCCTGGTTCGGAGGTGTCTGGACATCGATTTGGAGGGAAGGTAACAGAGAGGATCCATCTGTGAAATATACACGGAGATCCCAGCTACGTGTGGAGGACTACCTCCTTGGGTAGGCGGAGCCGAGGCAGCTAGCACCGCGGCGGGTGGTGGGCGGGAGAGCCGAGCCGCGCTGTGCCGTGGCGGGCGGTGGGCGGGGAAGCCGAGTCCGGCCGAGCCAGGCTGAGCCGCGGCGGGCGGGGGGGGCCAAGCCCAGCTGAGTTCGGCCGAGCCCAGCCGCGCCGCACCGGGCGGCGAGCGTGAGAGCCGAGCTGCGCAGCGCCATGCCGGGTGGCAGGCGGGAAAGCCGAGCCCAGCCGAGCCGCGGCGGGAGGGGAAGCCGAGCCCAGCCGAGCTGCGTGGGGCGGCAGGCGGGGGACCCGAGCCCAGAGGAGCCCAGCTGAGCCCTGCCGAGCCTGGCGGCGGGGATTCTGTTCTTTGGTTTTTTTTTGTTTGTTTGTTTTTTTGTTTTTGTTTTTTTTGTTGTTGTTGTTGTTCTTTTTTTTTTCAATCCTCTCTTTCTTGTCCCCAATATTCTTCTTATACTATTTTACCTTAAAAATACAATAGGTCCTACAGGAAATACCTCACATTTGCTGGGTTTCCTCACCCTCCACTGCCTCATTTCTCTGTGAATAGATTTAGCCTATCTACACTATCCCCTTTCCCCTACAACTTGATATCCTCCACCATCTGCTATCTCTCCTATATTCCATCTCCCTTTCTTTGATCCACAAGGTGTCTAACACTTAATTTCTAATACCTTTGTTTAGTTTTCCATCTGGTATTCGTCCCTGAAACTATTACCTTTCTTTTCTCTTTCCCTCTCTCACGAAAACAATAGCCTCTTAGTACGTACCACATTCCTCCCATATTCAGTCGTCTACCTCATTATAGGTACTTTCCTACTACTATAACTCTACACAATTTACATGATCTAACCTCCATCCTCCCAGAACTCATATTGTTGCTTTGTAAACATATATCACCAATACTACTTCACACTTTTTCCTTCCTTACACAATTGACTTTCCCCAGCACTAATACTTTCCTTTAAAGTGAGCTTAACTAGCAATAAGAAATTGGAATAAGAAGAACAAAGTGACAAAGAGAAGATACAACACTTACGCAAAAACAACAGCTAATTAATCTCCAAGACTAGACAAAGAAGCTAAGGAACTGATTAAACCCGTCAAGAAAAAATGTTGACAAGACAGCAACAAAAATCTACAAACCAAACCAGTAATCAGGAAAACATGGCTGAATCCAATCAACAAACTGAAAATCAGGAAGGGGGGCAGGACTTCGCACAAGCAATGAAAGATCTCAGAACATTTATCACCGACAAATTTGATGAAGTAATGAAAGAGGTTAACAGCGTGAAGACAACACTTGGAGGGGAAATTGCAGACATGCGCAAAAAAATAACAGATATGATGGAAATGAACACCACAATTCAAGAAATCAAAAATACACTTGCAGCAAATATCAGCAGACTAGAAGAGGCAGAGCAGAGAATTAGTGATGTGGAAGACAGTGCACTGGAAATCAAACAGATAGTAGAAGTGGTCAATAAAAAGGTAGAAAAAATCCAGATAGGACTTAGGGACCTGAATGATAACGCAAAACGCTCAAACATACGTATTATAGGCATTCCAGAAGGAGAAGAGAAGGGAAAGGGGTCAGAAGGAGTGTTGCAGGAAATAATGAATGAAAACTTCCCAAATCTACTGAAAGAGACAGATGTGCATATCCAAGAAGCACAGCGCACTCCACTGGTCATAAACCCCAACAGGCCCACCCCAAGAAATATACTTGTCAAATTATCCAATGCTCAAGACAAAGAAAAAATTCTAAAAGCAGCAAGAGAAAAGAAAACCATCACATACAAGGGAAACTCCATAAGATTAAGTGCTGATTTCTCATCTGAAATGATGGAGGCAAGAAGGCAGTGGTATGATATAGTCAAGGTACTAAAGGAAAAAAATCTCCAACCAAGAATACTCTATCCAGCTAAACTAGCATTCAAAAATGATGGAGAGTTCAAAATATTCACAGATAAACAGAAACTGAAAGAGTATATCAACAAGAAACCTCCCCTTCAAGAAATTCTTAAGGGAATTCTGCAGGAAGAAATGAAAAAACAGGACAGTCAGAGATGGAGGAGAGTGTAAAAGCAACAAGAAAGACAAAAATAGAAGGGGAAAATAAAATAATACAAACAAAATATAACAAACACAAATCCAACCAAAATATGGCTACCATAAATAACTCTCTAAACGTAATAACACTGAATGTCAATGGATTAAACTCACCTATCAAAAGATTCAGACTGGGACACTGGATAAGGAAATACGACCCATCTATATGCTGCCTACAAGAGACACATCTTAGACCCAGAGACTCATGGAGGTTGAAAGTGAATGGCTGGAAAACAATCATACAAGCAAACAACAACCAAAAAAAGGCAGGAGTAGCTATATTAATATCAGACAAAATAGACTTTAAATGCGAAACATTTGTGAGAGACAAAGAAGGATACTATATTTTAGTGAAAGGGACAATTTGTCAAGAAGATCGAACAATCATAAATATTTATGCTCCTAACAAGGGCGCCTCTAAATATGTGAGGCAAACGCTGGAAAAACTAAGTGAAAGCATAGATGCATCTACAATTATAGTGGGGGATTTTAATACACCACTATCAACTCTGGACAGAACATCTCAAAAGAGAATCACTAAAGAAACAAAACATTTGAACAGTATATTAGAAGAGCAGGATCTAATAGACATATATAGATCATTACACCCAAACACAGCAGGATATACATTTTTCTCAAGCGCACATGGACCTTTCTCCAAGATTGACCATATGCTAGGCCACAAAGAAAGGCTTAATGAATTCAGAAAGATCGAAATCATACAAAACAGTATCTCTGACCACAGTGGAGTCAAGCTGGAAATTTGCAAGGGACAGAGACCCAGGCTTCACACGACAATTTGGAAATTAAACAGCACACTCTTAGAAAAACAATGGGTCAAAGAGGAAATCTCAAAGGAAATCAATGACTACCTTGAAACAAATGATAATGATAACACAACATACCAAAATTTATGGGATGCAGCAAAAGCGGTACTGAGAGGGAAATTTATAGCCATAAATTCATATATCAAAAAAGAAGAAAGAGCAGAAATTGAAGAATTAACTGCACATTTGAAGGAATTAGAAAAACAACAACAAAGTAACCCAACAGGAAGAAGAAGGAAGGAAATAACAAAGATAAGAGCAGAACTAAATGAAATAGAAAATAAGAAAGCACTTGAAAAAATAAACAAGACCAAGAGCTGGTTTTGTGAGAAGATCAACAAAATTGACAAACCTTTAGCAAGACTAACAAAGAAAAAAAGAGAAAAGATGCAAATACACAATAAGAAATGAGAAAGGTGATATCACCACTGACCCCACAGAAATAAAGACTATCATAAGAGGATACTTTGAAAAACTATATTCCAACAAAAATGACAATTTAGAGGAAATGGACAAATTCCTAGAAATACATAAGCAGCCCATACTGACGAAAGAAGAAATTGATGATCTTAACAAACCAATCACAAGCAAAGAGATAGAATCAGTCATTAAAAATCTCCCAACTAAGAAGAGCCCAGGGCCAGACGGCTTCACAGGTGAATTCTACAAAACATTCCGGAAAGAACTAACACCAATCCTGTTGAAACTATTCCAAAAAATCGAAACAGAAGGAACACTGCCTAATTCCTTCTATGATGCCAACATTACCCTAGTACCAAAGCCAAACAAAGACACCACAAGAAAGGAAAATTACAGACCAATTTCTCTAATGAACCTAGACGCAAAAATACTTAACAAAATACTTGCTAATCGTATTCGACAACACATTAAACGAATTATACACCATGACCAAGTGGGATTTATCCCAGGTATGCAAGGATGGTTTAACATAAGAAAATCAATCAATGTAATACACCATATAAACAGATTGAGAGAAAAAAACCACATGATTATATCTATAGATGCAGAAAAGGCATTTGACAAAATACAGCACCCCTTCCTGATAAAAACACTCCAAAAGATCGGAATACAAGGAAACTTTTTGAACATGATAAAGAGTATATATGAAAAACCTAAAGCCAACATTGTGTACAATGGAGAAATCCTGAAATCCTTCCCTCTAAAATCAGAAACAAGACAAGGATGCCCATTGTCTCCGCTCCTATTTAACATTGTCTTGGAAGTACTGGCTCGAGCACTGAGACAAGAACCAGATATAAAAGGCATTCAAATTGGAAAGGAAGAAGTCAAAATTTCATTATTTGCAGATGACATGATCCTATATATAGAAAACCCTGAGAGATCTTCAACAAAGCTCCTAGAACTCATAAATGAGTTTAGCAAAGTCGCAGGTTATAAGATCAATGCGCAAAAATCAGTAGCATTTCTATACACCAATAAGAGCAAGATCAGGAGGAAATCAAGAAACAAATACCATTCACAATAGTAAATAAAAAAATCAAATACTTAGGAATAAGTTTAACTAAAGAGGTAAAAAACTTATACATCGAGAACTATACAAGATTGTTCAAGGAAATCAAAGAAGACCTAAATAAATGGAAGAATATTCCCTGTTCATGGATAGGAAGACTGAATATTATTAAGATGTCTATCCTACCAAAACTGATCTACACATTCAATGCAATCCCAATAAAAATCAACACAGCCTTCTTTAAGGAACTAGAAAATCTAACTATGAAATTTATCTGGAATAAAAAGAGGCCGCGAATAGCCAAAGACATATTGAAAAAGAAAAACGAAATAGGAGGAATCACACTTCCTGACTTCAAAACATACTACAAAGCTACAGTAGTGAAAACAGCATGGTACTGGCATAAGGAGAGACACACAGACCAATGGAACCGAATTGAAAGTTCTGATATAGAACCTCATTTATATAGCCATATAATATTCGATAAAGCCACCAAACCCTCTCAACTGGGAGAGAATGCCCTATTCAACAAATGGTGCCTGGAGAACTGGATAGCCATATGTAGAAGAATGAAAGAGGATTACCATCTCACACTTTATACAAAGATCAACTCTAGATGGATCAAAGACCTAAATATAAGAGCCAAGACCATAAAGACCTTAGAAAGCAGTGTAGGGAAACATCTACAGGACCTTGTAATAGGAAATGGCTTCATGAATATCACACCAAAAGCACGAGCAGCAAAAGAACAAATAGATAAATGGGACTACCTCAAAATTAAAGCCTTCTGCACCTCAAAGGAGTTTGTCAAGAAAGTAAAAAGGGAACCCACACAATGGGAGAAAATATTTGGCAACCATATATCTGATAAGAGACTTATAACTTGCATATATAAAGAACTCATATATCTCGAAAACAAAAAGATAAACAACCCATTTAAAAAATGGGAAAAAGATTTAAACAGACACTTCTCCAAAGAAGAAATACAAATGGCTAAAAAGCACATGAAAAAATGCTCCAAATCCCTAGCTATCAGGGAAATGCAAATCAAAACTACAATGAGATACCATCTTACTCCCATAAGATTGGCAGCCATGAAAAAAACAGTAGAATACAAATGCTGGAGAGGATGTGAAGAAAGGGGAACACTCATCCATTGCTGGTGGGAATGCAGAAGGATCCAACCATTCTGGAGGACAGTTTGGCAGTTTCTCAAAAAATTATCCATAGATTTGCCATATGACCCAGCAATACCACTGCTGGGTATATACCCAGCAGAACTGAAAACAAGGACACAAACCAATATATGTACACCAATGTTCATAGCAGCATTGTTCACCATCGCCAAAAGTTGGAATCAATCCAAAAGTCCATCAACAGATGAGTGGATCAATAAAATGTGGTATATACACACAATGGAATACTACTCAGCTGTAAGAACCAATACACTACAATCGCACGTGATAACATGGATGAACCTTGAGAATCTTATGTTAAGTGAAGCAGCCCAGGCATTGAAGGACAAATACTATATGACCTCAATGATTTGAAATAAGTTAACTGCCTCAGAGAGCTAGAGTCTGGAAAAGTGGCTTACTGGAAATCGGGGGGTGGAGGAAGGATGTGAGTTAATGTCTGTAGGGGTGGAATCTGTGATGAGCTGGGGGTAAGTATGAGCACAAAGAAGGGACAAAATGGGGGCAAGGGGTTACCTTCGGGTGGGGTTTTCTAGGTTTGAGGGGGGCTGGGGATGGGAAGAGGGGTAATATGGTCCAAGAAATAGGTGGGAGGGAGGGGCAACATACAAACATGGGAGAGTGCCAGAAGTTCGTTGAGAACTAAATGTTGAGTAAAACATATCAAAGTATAAGTAGGAGGGTCACCTGGTTAGGACGCTCAGGGGGTATGGTCTGATGCGGGACGGACTCCGGAGGGAATAGCTGAAGGCTCATTTTGCCAAGGTGGGTTCTACCATTGGGTGGGGTGGACCCATATCCTGGGGAAGACTAATGCCGTTGAATAGAGAGAACTGTATCTCTCGTGAGAAAGGACGGCTCCCAGGGCATTAGATTGGCAGGCGTTGTGGGCCCTAAGGGGAGGGGAAAATGGATGCGCAATGGATAGAACAAAGGTAAATAAGGGGGCAAAAGAGGAGTTATGTGAGAGTACACGAGGATGAATATAAAACAGCTAATATTACACCAAAAACATATAGGGGACAACAGACTAATAATGAAAACCATAAGACAAAACATAGGATAACTAAAAAATTTAGAAAACTGTACAACCTAAAGTATGGACCACATAGTAAGCACAAATGTTACCTTGTTTGAAAACTATAGTTTCGGAATCTGTACATCAGTTTCAGGAAATATGATATGAATAAGTTAAAAGACTATTGCTCTGGAAGGGAAAAGGTTTTATGGTGGATCTGGGGAAATACTGTATATTGTATATATGAATTTTGGTGATCTAAGACTCTTCTGAAGCTGACATTATGTTGGGATTCACTTTACGGGAAGTTTTGGATCACAGAGTGGTTCAACAATGGCAGTGGAGGAATACTGATATGGGATGTTATTGACAGGATATATATGGTTGACAGGGAGTTATACAGGGCATATGCCCAGGGTATATGGTAATGTCTCTATATACTCATAGTGGAAACAATTAAAAACAACAGCTGGGGGGGTACTGGGCTCCTGGCCGGGGGGTCACTGTTGTGGGCCCTGGGAGAGCAGCGGCAATCCTCCAGGTGCAACGGCAAGAACCAGGAAGGAAGGAGGGCCCAACAGTGGGATCTTGATACTAATGGCTACACTTTTGAGCCTATGCACCTGCAATAAGAACAAGGCCTAGAGTAGCATTGTGCCTGGGGCTTTCCTCCTGACAGCCTTCATGTTACTCAAATGTGGCCACTCTGACAGCCAAACGCAGCGTGTAGATGTGATGCATTCCCCCCAGTGTGGGACACGACACCCGGGGATGAGCCTCCCTGGCACTGAGGGGTCACTACCACATACCAGCTGAAGAGGCAACTAGAAAATGACCTTGAATTAAAGATTCAATGCGGAACAGAAGAATATACCTGTCTACATATAATAACATGACTTCGGGAAGCGGTTTGACCTAATGTAAGGGGGAAATGGAAAGGAGAAATGAGATTATAAGGCTGTGAGTCTCTAAAAAAGAGTCTGGAGGTTGTCAGAAGGAATACCCCTATGTACAACTGAACAGATTCTAAGATACAGATAAGGTAGATACAACCCCAGGTATTGGTTCTTTTGAGGGATAAAGAGACCCATGGGTTCTATGGTCATGGCAGAAGGGGTTCACTGCCATGACAGATGGCCCTTCTTTGGAGCTGGTGTTTCTGCATGATGGAATTGGACTCAGAGGGGATCTCTTTTCACAAGACTTGCATGCTATTTTATTGGAATTGTAGTTGGTGCTGGGTTTAAGATATATGTAGGGGATTTGAATCTCTGGACTGATAATATGACACCCAGGCCAAGAGCCTCAACAGACTTCAGCTCCTACACTTTGATTTATTGGACTTACTCCACTCAGCTAACATGGAGTTGAAGAAGGTCAACCACCACAACATGGAGCCTAGAGTGTCTACAACTAGAAGCGGGAGGAGTGCATCCAGTACCCATGTGGAATCTAAGCCCTCACTTGACATAGGTGTGCAATGGACACAACCAATCCAATGGCCACAGAGAAAATGTGGAATGGGTGTGGGAATGGTAGCCATGGTGGCTGCTGGGTGTGGGGAACGGGAGGAAGAGATGAGATGTGGAGGCGTTTTCGGGACGTGGAGTTGTCCTGGATAGTGCTTCACGGACAATTATGGGACACTGTAGATCCCCCCAGGGCCCACTGGATGGAACGTGAGAGAGTCTGGGCTATGATGTGGACCATTGACTATGGGGTGCAGTGATGCTCAGAGATGAACTTACCAGGTGCAATGGATGTATCACGATGATGGGAGAGAGTGTTGCTGTGGGGGAGTGGGGGGTGGGGAGTGGGTTGAATGGGACCTCATATATTTTTTTAATGTAATTAAAAAAATAATAATAATAAATAAATATTTTTAAAAAAAACATACTACAAAGCTACAATAGTGAAAACAGCATGGTATTGGCATAAGGAGAGACACACAGACCAATGGAACCGAATTGAAAGTTCTGATATAGAACCTCATTTATATAGCCATATAATATTCGATAAAGCCACCAAACCCTCTCAACTGGGAGAGAATGCCCTATTCAACAAATGGTGCCTGGAGAACTGGATAGCCATATGTAGAAGAATGAAAGAGGATTACCATCTCACACTTTATACAAAGATCAACTCAAGATGGATCAAAGACCTAAGTATAAGAGCCAAGACCATAAAGACCTTGGAAAGCAGTGTAGGGAAACATCTACAAGACTTTGTAATAGGAAATGGCTTCATGAACATCACACCAAAAGCACAAGCAGCAAAATAACAAAATGATAAATGGGACTTCCTCAAAATTAAAGCCTTGTGCACCTCAAAGGAGTTTGTCAAGAAAGTAAAAACGGAACCTACACAATGGGAGAAAATATTTGGCAACCATATATCCGATAAGATATGTATAACTTGCATATATAAAGAACACCTATATCTTGAAAATAAAAAGATTAACAACCCATTTTAAAAATGGGAAAAAGATTTAAACAGACACTTCTCCAAGGAAGAAATACAAATGGCTAAAAAGCACATGAAAAAATGCTCTAAATCTTTAGCTATCAGGGAAATGCAAATCAAAACTACAATGAGATGCCATCTTACTCCCATAAGATTGGCAGCTATGAAAAAAACAGAATACAAATGCTGGAGAGGATGTGAAGAAATGGAAACACTCATCCACTGCTAGTGGGAATGCAGAAGGATACAACCATTCTGGAGGACAGTTTGGCAGTTTCTCAAAAAACTAACCATAGATTTGCCATATGACCCAGCAATCCCACTGCTGGGTATATACCCAGCAGAACTGAAAACAAGGACACAAACCGATATATGCACACCAATGTTCATAGCAGCATTGTTCACTATCGCCAAAAGTTGGAATCAATCCAAATGCCCATCAACAGATGAGTCGATCAATGAAATGTGGTATATACATACAATGGAATACTACTCGGCTTTAAGAACAAATACACTACAAACACATGTGATAACATGGATGAATCTTGAGAACCTTATGTTGAGTGAAGCAACCCAGGAATTAAAGGACAAATACTACATGACCTCAATGATATGAAATAAGCAAGCTGCCTCAGAGAGCTAGAAACTGGAAGATAGGCTTATAGGAAATCGGGGGGTAGAGGAAGGATGTAAGGTGACATCTACATGGGTGAAATCTATGATAAGCTGGTGGTAAGTGTGTGCACAAGGAAGAGATAAAATGGGGGCATAGGGTTACCTTTGGGTGGGGCTTTGCAGGTTTGAGGGGGGTTAGGGATGGGCGTATGGGTAATATTGCCCAAGAAATTGGAGGGAGGGTGGGGCAACATATGAACATAGGAGATTCTCAGGTGTTGGTTGAAAGTAAAATGCTGAGAAAACCTTTTCAAAATACAATTAGAAAAGTTACCTGTTTAAGATACTCAAAGGGGATAATCTGATGCAGGACAGACTCCTAGGGAATATCTGAATGTTCATTTTGCCAGAGAGGGTTATACCATTGGGTAGAGACCCATATAATGAGAGTGAAGGTAGATCCACATCCTGAAGAGGACTAATGCCATCAAATAGAGGGAACTGTATCTCTCAAGAGAAATGGTGGCTCCCAGGGCATTAGGGCACTTGAGCAAGTCAAGCCCTCAACACTGTTGTAAGTATCACTGAACATGGCTCCTCAAGAAATGAGGATTGACTGTCACTGTGGGCCCCAAGGGGAGGGGGAAATAGATATTGAATAGGTGGAACCAAAGTAAATGTGAGGGCAAAAGAAGTGTTTCACAAGAGTACACAAGGATGGATATAAAACATGTAATATTACACCAAAAACATATAGGGGATAACAGACTAATAATGTAAACCATAATGTAAAACATAGGATAACTAAAAAATTTAGAAAACTGTGTAGCCTAAAGTATGAACCACAATGTAAACACAAATGTTACCTTGTTTGAAAGCTATTGTCTCAATATCTGTACATCAGTTTCAGTAAATATGATATGAATAAGTTAAAAGATTATCACTGTGGAAGGGAAAAGGTTTTATAATGGATATGTGGATGTACTGTATATTGTATATATGAATTACTGTGATCTAAGGCTCTTGTGAAGAGAAGCTCAATAATTAGGAAAAAAGAAAAGAAAAAGATAGGATGTAGAATTTTTCCAAATCAATATGTATTCTATATCTAACCTTTAAACTCATCGCTATATTCCATTTTACTAGTAAGGGAACCTGACATTATATTGGGCTTCACTTTTCAGGAAGTTTTGGATCCCAGAGTGGTTCAACAGTGGTAACAGAGGAATACTGGTATGGGATGTTATTAACAGATGATATATGGTTGACAGGGAGTTATACAGGGCATGTGTCCAGGGTGCATGGAAATGTTTGGATGTACTCATAGTGGAAACAATTAAAAACAACAGCTCGGGGGATACTGGGTTCCTGGCTGGAAGGGGGGGGAGGCTCTGCCGTGGCCCCTAGGGGAGCAGCGGCATTCCCCCAGGTGCAATGGTAAGGACCAGGAAGGAATGAGGGTCCTAAAGTTAGCCGCTGATACTAATGACTATGCTTGTGAGCCTATACACCTGAAATAAGAACAAGGCCTAGAGCAGCACTGTGCCTAAGAGTTCCCTCCTGACAGCCTCCGTGTTACTCAAATGTGGCCAGTCTCAAAGCCAAACTCAGCATGTAAATGCAATGCCTTCCCCCCAGCATGGGACATGACACCCAGGGATGAGCCTCCCTGGCACCGAGGGATCACTACCAAGTACCAGCTGATGACATAACTAGAAAATGACCTTGAATTAAAGGTTCAACGCGGACCAGCAGAATATCCCTGTCTACATATAATAACAGGAGTTAAAAATGCTGTTTGACCTAAAGTAAGGTGGAAATGGAAAGACCAAATGAGTTCATATGGCTATGAGTCTCTACAAAAGAGTCTGGAGGTTGTCAGAAGGATTGCCCTTATGCACACCTGAGCAGAGTCTCAGAGACAGATAAAGTAGATACAACCCCAGATATTGGTCCTTTTGAGGGCTAAAGAGACCCACAGGTTTTATGGTCATGGCAGATGGGGTTCACTGCGATGCCAGTTGGCCCTTCTTTGGAGCTGGTGTTTCTGCGTGATGGAGCTGGACTCAGATGGGATCTCTTTTCACAAGCCTTTTATGCTACTTTACTGGAATTGTAGTTGGTGCTGGGGTTTAAGATATATCTAGGGGATTTGAATCTCTGGACTGACAATATGATAGCCAGGACCTGAGCCTCAACAGACTTCAGCTCCTACACTCTGATTTATTGGACTTACCCCACTCACCTAACATGGAGTTGAAGAATGTCAACCACCACACCATGGAGCCTAGAGTGCCTATAACTGAAAGCAGGAGGATTGCATCCAGTATCCATGTGGAATCTAAAGCCCCTCTTGACATAGATGTGGAATGGACACAACCAAGCCAAGGTCCACAGGAAGGAGGAATACAGTAAGGATTAGAGTGGGCTTAATGATATCCTATGCATGAACTATTGTGGTTAATAATCGAGAAAATGTGGCATTGGTGTGGAAAAAGTGGCCATGGTGGCTGCTGGGTGCGGGGGTTGGGAGGAAGAGATTAAATGTGGAGGCATTTTCGAGACTTGGAGTTGTCCTGGGTGGTGCTGCAGGGACAACTGCTGGACACTGTATGTCCTCCCATGGCCCACTGGATGGAACGTGGGAGAGTGTGGGCTATGGTGTGGACCACAGGCCATGGGGTGCAGCGATGCCCAGAGATGTACTCACCAGATGCAATGGATGTGTCATGATGATGGGGGAGAGTGTTACTGTGGGGGGAGTGGTAGTGTGGGGGCGGTTGGGGTGAATGGGGACCTCATTTTTTTTAAAGTAATATTTTTTAAAAAAATGAATAAATTAAATAAAATAAAAAGATAATTAATTTTTTAAAAAGTCCTACAAAAGATTGGAAGAAGACTGCTCACTTTATGGATGATAATCCCCTTAAAACTACCTTAGATGCTAATCACATCTGAAAAATAACTTCACAGAATTCCCAAGACTAGTGTTTGATGATTATATCCATGAGCACTATAGCCTACAGTTCTTGACACAAGACTAACCATCACAGCCTACAAGAGTCATTTCAAGAAGTATAACATAAAAATGCTACGGAATTGGGGGAGGGGGCAAGATGGCGGCTGAGTGAACATCCCTGTTAGAGTCTTCTGCAGGGAATCGGCTGGGCGGCGTTGGAGACTCTTTGGGACCAGATTGTTTCGGGATTTTTGCTGGTCCGGAGGTGTCTGGACATCGATTTGGAGGGAAGGTAACAGAGAGGATTCGTCTGTGAAATATACACGGAGATCCCAGCTACCTGTAGAGGATTCCCTTCTTGGGTAGGCGGAGACGAGGCATCTAGCCCCGCTCGGTGGGGCTGGGCCAGGCCGGGCCGCGCTGCGCCGGCGGTGAGCGGGGCCGGGCGGGGCCGAGCCAGGCCGAGCCGGGCCGCGGTAGCGTTTGGAGCCGGGCGGGGCCGGTGCAGGCCCCGGCTGCGGGCCGCGGTAGCGCTTGGAGCCGGGCGGGGCCGGTGCAGGCCCCGGCTGCGGGCCGCGGTAGCGCTTGGAGCTGGGCGGGGCCGGTGCAGGCCCCGGCTGCAGGCCGCGGTAGCGCTTGGAGCCGGGCGGGGCCGGTGCAGGCCCCGGCTGCGGGCCGCGGTAGCGCTTGGAGCCGGGCGGGGCCGGTGCAGGCCCCGGCTGCGGGCCGCGGTAGCGCTTGGAGCCGGGCGGGGCCGGTGCAGGCCCCGGCTGCGGGCCGCGGTAGCGCTTGGAGCCGGGCGGGGCCGGTTCAGGCCCCGGCTGCGGGCCGCGGTAGCGTTTGGAGCCGGGCGGGCCCGGGTCAGGCCGCGGCGGGTACGGAGCCGGGCAGGGCCGGTCCAGGCCGCGGTGGCGGGAGGTGGACGCCGGAGCCGGCTGGGCCGCTGTAGCGAGCGGAGCTGGGCGGAGCCAGGCCAGGCCAAGGCGGCGTGAGGAGCCGGGCAGAGCCGGTCCAAGCCTCCGCGGCGGGCGGAGCCGGGCCTGCGGAGGGGTTTCTGGTTTTTTTTGTTTGTTTGTTTGTTTGTTTTTTGTTGTTTTTTTTTTTTTTAATTTTACTTAATTTTTTTTTTTTTTTTTTTTGAGCATCTGCAGTACTGGGGAGTTCGTGGGCCCTGGGCAGCCTATTGGGGGTTTGTGGGAAGGGAGGTGCTTGCAGACCCATTTGGGCAGACAGACGGGGGGGTTTTAGGGCAAAGCGGGGGGAAGTTGTTGTTTTAGATAGTGTTGCAATTGTGACACGTGTGTACCTGTATCTCTCTTCTCCCTATCCGTTGCCCACCGTTTGCCCATCCTCTTTTTCTTTCTTCCTTTCTTCTTGCCTTTCTTTTTTCTTTATTATAATTAGTTTGTTTTTTTTTTTTCGGTTTTCTCTTTCCCTCTTGTCCCTCATCTTCCACCTATTTTTACTTTAATTCAAGTATACAATAGGTGCTACAGGGAACACCTCACATTTGCTGGGTTTTCCCATCCTCCACTGCCTCATTTCTGTGTGAACTGATTTAGGCTACCTACACTATCCCCCTTCCCCTGCATCTTGATATCCACTATCATCTACTGTCTCTCCTATATTCCACCCCCCACCTCCCGTTCTTTGATCCACAAAGTGTCTAACTCTTAATTTCTAATACCTTTGTTCTGTTTTCTGTCTATTATCCACTCTTGAAACTATTACCTTTCTTTTCTTTTTCCCTCTCGCATGAAAACAATAGCTGTGTAGTTCATACCATATTCCTCCCAAATTCAGTCATCAACTTCATAAAAGGTACTCTACCTACAGCTATAACTCTATACAATCTACATGAATCTAACCTCCATCCTTCCAGATCTCATATTCCTGCTTTATTAACATACATCACCAATACTACTTTACACTTTTCCCTTGCTTACACAATTGCCTTTCCCCAACACTAATACTTTCCTCTAAAGTGAACTTAACCAACAACAAGTAACTAGAATAAGAAGAAAAAAGTGACAAAGAGAAGATATAACACCTGTGCAAAAATAACAACTAATTAACCTCCAAGAGCAGACAAAGAAGCTAAGGAACTGATTAAATTCGTCAAAATAAAGAGATGACCAGAAAGCAACAAAAATCTACGAACCAAACCAATAATCAGGAAAACATGGCTGAATCCAATCAACAAACCAATAATCACGAAGGGGAGCAAAACTTGGCACAAGCAATGAAAGATCTCAGAACATTTATCACCGACAAATTTGATGCAGTAATGAAAGAGGTTAACAACATGAAGACATCACTTGGAGGGGAAATTGCAGACATACGCAAAAACATAACAGATATGATGGGAATGAACACCACAGTTCAAGAAATCAAAAATACACTTGCAGCAAATATCAGCAGACTAGAAGAGACAGAGCAGAGAATTAGTGATGTGGAAGACAGTACATCAGAAATCAAACAGATAGTAGAAGGGGTCAATAAGAAGATAGAAAAAATCCAATTAGGATTTAGGGACCTGAATGACAATGCAAAACGCTCAAACATACGTATTATAGGCATTCCAGAAGGTGAAGAGAAGGGAAAGGGGTCAGAAAGAGTGTTGCAGGAAATAATGGCTGAAAACTTCCCAAATCTACTGAAAGAGACAGATGTACATATCCAAGAAGCACAGCGCACTCCACAAGTCATAAACCCCAACAGGCCCACCCCAAGACATATACTTGTCAAATTATCCAATGCTCAAGACAAAGAGAAAATCCTAAAAGCAGCAAGAGAAAAGAAAACCATCACATACAAGGGAAGCTCAATTAGATTAAGTGCTGATTTCTCTTCTGAAACCATGGAGGCAAGAAGACAGTGGTATGATATAGTCAAGGTACTAAAGGAAAAAAATTTCCAACCAAGAATACTCTATCCAGCTAAACTAGAATTCAAACATGATGGAGAGTTCAAAATATTCGCAGACAAGCAGAAACTGAAAGAGTATACCAACAAGAAACCTCCCCTTCAAGAAATTCTAAAGGGAGTTCTGCAGGAAGAAAGGAAAAAACAGGAAAGGCAAAGTTGGAGGAGAGTATAAGACCAACAACAACAACAAAAAAGACAAAAAAAAAATATACAAACAAAATATGACAAACACAAATCCAATCAAAATATGGCTAACACAAATAATTCCTTGATAGTAATAACACTGAATGTCAATGGATTAAACTCACCTATCAAAAGATTCAGACTGGGACACTGGATAAGGAAATATGACCCATCCATATGCTGTCTACAAGAGACACATCTTAGACCCAGAGACGCATGGAGATTGAAAGTGAAAGGCTGGAAAACAATCATACAAGCTAACAATAACCAAAAAAAGGCAGGAGTAGCTATATTAATATCAGACAAAATAGACTTTAAATGTGAAACAATTGTGAGAGACAAAGAAGGATACTACATTTTAGTCAAAGGGAAAATCTGTCAAGAAGATCGAACAATCATAAATATCTATGCCCCTAACAAGGGTGCCTCTAAATACGTCAGGCAAACGCTGGAAAAACTAAGTGAAAGAATAGATACATCTACAATTATAGTGGGGGATTTTAATACACCACTATCAACTCTGGACAGAACATCTCAAAAGAGAATCACCAAAGAAACAAAACATCTGAATAGTATATTAGAGGAGCTCGATCTAATAGACATATATAGATCGCTACACCCAAACACAGCAGGATATACATTTTTCTCAAGCGCACATGGATCATTCTCCAAGATAGATCATATGCTAGGCCACAAAGAAAGGCTGAACGAATTCAGAAAGATTGAAATCATACAAAACATTATCTCTGACCACAGTGGAGTCAAGCTGGAGATTTGCAAGGGAAAGAAGCCCAGATTTCACACCACGATTTGGAAATTAAACAACACACTCTTAGAAAAACAGTGGGTCAAAGAGGAAATCTCAAAAGAAATCAATGACTACCTTGAAACAAATGATAATGATAACACAACATACCAAAATTTATGGGATGCAGCAAAAGCAGTACTGAGAGGGAAGTTTATAGCCATAAATTCATATATCAAAAAAGAAGAAAGAGCAAAAATTGAAGAACTAACTGCACATTTGAAGGAATTAGAAAAACAACAACAAAGTAACCCAACAGGAAGAAGAAGGAAGGAAATAACAAAGATAAGAGCAGAACTAAATGAAATAGAAAATAAGAAAGCACTTGAACAGATAAACAAGACCAAGAGCTGGTTTTTTGAGAAGATTAACAAAATTGACAAACCTTTAGCAACACTAACAAAGAAAAAAAGAGAGAAGATGCAAATACACAAAATAAGAAATGAGAAAGGCGATATCACCACTGACCCCACAGAAATAAAGACTATCATAAGAGGATATTTTGAAAAACTATATTCCAACAAAAATGACAATCTAGAGGAAATGGACAAATTCCTAGAAACACATAAACAGCCCATATTGACAAAAGAAGAAATTGATGATCTTAACAAACCAATCACAAGCAGAGAGATAGAATCAATTATTAAAAATCTCCCAACTAAGAAGAGCCCAGGGCCAGATGGCTTCACAGGTGAATTCTATAAAACATTCCGGAAAGAACTGACACCAATCCTGCTGAAACTATTCCAAACCATCGAAACAGAAAGAACATTACCCAACTCCTTCTATGATGCCAACATTACCCTAGTACCAAAGCCAAACAAAGACATCACAAGAAAGGAAAATTACAGACCAATTTCTCTAATGAACCTAGACGCAAAAATACTTAACAAAATACTTGCTAATCGTATTCAACAACACATTAAACGAATTATACACCACGACCAAGTGGGATTCATCCCAGGTATGCAAGGATGGTTCAACATAAGAAAATCAATCAACGTAATACACCATATAAACAGATTGAAGGAAAAAAATCACATGATTATATCTATTGATGCAGAAAAAGCATTTGACAAAATACAGCACCCTTTCTTGATAAAAACACTCCAAATGATTGGAATACAAGGAAATTTTTTGAACATGATAAAGAGTATATATGAAAAACCTAAAGCCAATATTGTTTACAATGGAGAAATCCTAGACTCCTTCCCTCTAAACTCAGGAACAAGACAAGGATGCCCACTGTCGCCGCTCCTATTTAACATTGTCTTAGAAGTACTTGCTCGAGCACTGAGGCAAGAACCAGAAATAAAAGGCATTCAAATTGGAAAGGAAGAAGTCAAAATTTCATTATTTGCAGATGACATGATCCTATACATAGAAAACCCTGAGAGATCTACAACGAAGATTCTAGAACTCATAAATGAGTTTAGTAAAGTCGCAGGTTATAAGATCAATGCGCAAAAATCAGTAGCATTTCTGTACACCAATAATGAGCAAGATCAGGAGGAAATCAAGAAACAAATACCATTCACAATAGTAAATAAAAAAATCAAATACTTAGGAATAAATTTAACTAAAGAGGTAAAGAACTTATACACTGAGAACTATACAAGATTGTTCAAGGAAATCAAAGAAGACCTAAATAAATGGAAGACTATTCCTTGTTCATGGATAGGAAGACTGAACATTATTAAGATGTCTATCCTACCAAAATTGATCTACACATTCAATGCAATCCCAATAAAAATCAATGCAGCCTTCTTTAAGGAACTAGAAAAACTAACTATGAAATTTATTTGGAAAGGAAAGAGACCCCGAATAGCCAAAGACATACTGAAAAAGAAAAACGAAATTGGAGGAATCACACTACCTGACTTCAAAACATACTATAAAGCTATGGTGGTGAAAACAGCATGGTATTGGCATAAGGAGAGACATATAGACCAATGGAATCGAATTGAAAGCTCTGATATAGAACCTCACATATACAACCACATAATATTCGATAAAGCCACCAAACCCTCTCAACTGGGAGAGAGTGGCCTATTCAACAAATGGTGTCTGGAGAACTGGATAGCCATATGTAGAAGAATGAAAGAGGATTACCATCTCACACCTTATACAAAGATCAACTCAAGATGGATCAAAGACCTAAATATAAGAGCCAAGACCATAAAAACCTTAGAAAGCAGTGTAGGGAAACATCTACAGGACCTTGTAATAGGTAATGGATTTATGAATATCTCACCAAAAGCACGAGCAGCAAAAGAACTAATAGATAAATGGGACTTCCTCAAAATTAAAGCCTTCTGCACCTCAAAGGAGTTTGTCAAGAAAGTAAAAAGGGAGCCCACACAGTGGGAGAAAATATTTGGCAATCATATATCTGATAAGAAACTTATAACTTGCATATATAAAGAACTCCTACATCTTGAAAATAAAAAGATAAACAATCCATTTAAAAAATGGGAAAAAGACTTAAACAGACACTTCTCCGAAGAAGAAATACAAATGGCAAGCAAGCACATGAAAAAATGTTCCAAATCTCTAGCTATCAGGGAAATGCAAATCAAAACCACAATGAGATACCATCTTACACCCATAAGATTGGCAGCTATGAAAAAAACAGAAGAATACAAGTGCTGGAGAGGATGTGAAGGAAGGGGAACACTCATCCACTGCTGGTGGGAATGCAGAAGGATCCAACCATTCTGGAGAACAGTATGGCGGTTTCTCAAAAAACTAGCCATAGATTTGCCATATGACCCAGCAATACCACTACTGGGAATATACCCAGCAGAACTGAAAACAAGAACACAAACCAATATATGTACACCAATGTTCATAGCAGCATTGTTCACTATTGCCAAAAGTTGGAATCAACCCAAATGCCCATCAACAGACGAGTGGATCAATAAAATGTGGTATATACACACAATGGAATACTACTCGGCTGTAAGAACAAACACACTACAAACACATGTGATAACATGGATGAATCTTGAGAACCTTATGTTGAGTGAAGCAACCCAGACATTGAAGGACAAATACTACATGACCTCAATGATATGAAATAAACAAGCTGCCCTAGATAGCAAGAGACTGAACGATAGGCTTGCAGGAAATCGGAGGGTGGAGGAAGGATATGAGCCGATGTCTGCAGGGGTGGAATTTAAGACGAGATGGTGGTAAGTATGAACACAAAGAAGAGATAAAAGGGGGGCAAGGGGTTGCCTTTGCTTGGGGCTTTGCGGGTTTGAGGGTGGCTGGGGAGGGACGGGTGGGTAACGTTGCCCAAAAGTGGGGGGAGGGAGGGGTAGCATACGAACCAGGAGAGGGTCAGGTGTTGGTGGAGAGTAAAATGCCGAGAAAATCATATCAAAATATAATAAAGAGGGTTACCTGTTTAGAATGCTCGGAGGGGAGGGTCTGATGCAGGACGGGCTCCTGGGGAATGTCTAAATGCTCATTCTGCCAGAGTGGGTGACACCATGGGGTAGAAACCCAAGTAGTGAGAGTGGGGGTGGACCCACATCCTGGGGAGGACTAATGCCATCCAATAGAGGGAACTGTATCCCTCGAGAGAAAGGGTGGCTCCCAGGGCATTGGGGCAGTTGAGCAAGTTAGGCCCTGAACACTATTCCATCTATCTCTGGAAGTGGCTCCTCAGGAAACGGAGGTTGGCTATCACTGAGGGCACCAAGGTGGAAGGGAAAATGGACGTTAAATGTGTGGAACCAAAGTAAATGGGGGGTAAGAGAGGAGTTTCTTGAGAGTACACAAGGATGGATATAAAACATGTAATATTACACCATAACATATAGGAGATGACAGACTGATAATGTAAACCATAATGTAAAACATAGGATAACTAAAAATGTAAAGAACTGTGTATCCTAAAGTATGCACCATAATGTAAACACAGATGTCACCTTGTTAGAAAGCTAATGTCTCAGACTCTGTACATCACTTTAAGTAAATATGATATGAATAGGGCGTAAGAGTATCACTGTGGAAGGGAAAAGGTTTTCTGGTGGATGTGTGGGAGTGCTGTATATTATATATATACATTGCTGTGGTCTAGGACTCCTGTGAAGAAAAGCTGAATAATTAGGGGGGGGGGGAAAAAAAGAAAAAAAAAAAAAAAGAAAAAAATAGGATGTGGAATTTTTTCAAGTCAACATTCTTTATCTAAGTTCTTTATCTAACTTTATCCAAGTTCTTTATCTATCCTTTAAACTCATCGCTATATGCCATTCCCTAGTAAGGGACCATGACATTATATTGGGCTTCAAAGTTCGGGGAGTTCTGGATCACAGAGTGTTTCAACAATGGCAATGGAGGGATACTGGTATGGGATACCAATGACAGGTGATATATGACTGACAGGGAGCTGTACAGAACATATGTCCAGGGTGCATGGTAATGTTTGGATATACTCATAGTGGCAACAATTAAAAACCACAGTAGGGGGGGTACTGGGTTCCTGGCCAGTGGTGCTCTGTCGTGGTCCCTAGGGGAGCAGCGACAGTCTCCCAGGTACAGTGGTGGGGACCGGGAGGGAGTGAGGGTTCAACAGTGAGCCCCTGATACTAATGACTATGCTTGTGAGCTGATAAACCCAAAATAAGAACAAGGCCTAGAGCAACTTTGTGCCTGGGAATTTCCTTCTGTCAGCCTTCATGTTACTCAAATGTGGCCAGTCTCGAAGCCAAACTCAGCATGTAAATGCAATGCCTTCCCCCCAGCGTGGGACATGACACCCGGGGATGAGCCTCCCTGGCAACGAGGGACCACTATCAACTACCAACTGATGATGCAACTGGAAAATGACCTTATACGGAAGGTTCAATGCGGATCAGCAGAATATCCATGTCTACATAAAATACCATGACTTTAAAATGCTGTTTGACCTAAAGTAAGGGGGAAATGGAAAGGAGAAATGAGTTTATATGGCTACGAGTTTCTAAAAAAGAGTCTGGAGGCTGGCAGAAGGTTTGCCCTCATGCACAACTGAGCAGAGTCAGAGAGACAGATAAAGCAGATACAACCCCCAGATATTGGTTCCTTTGAGGGCTAAAGAGACCCATGGGAGTTATGGTCATGGCCGATGGGGTTAACTACCAGGGCAGATGGCCCCTCTTTGGAAATGGTGTTTATGTGTGATGAATCTGGACTCAGATGGGATCTCCCTTCATAAGACTTTCATGCTAATGTGCTGGAGGTGCAGTTAATGTTGGGGTTTAAGATATATTTAGGGGATTTGAATCTCTGGACTGACAATGTGATAGCCAGATCCTGAGCCTCAACAGACTCCAGCACCTACAATCTGATTTATTGGACTTACCACACTCAGCTAAGATGGAGGTGAAGAAGGACAACCACCACACCATGGAGCCTAGAGTGATTACAACTGAAAATGGGAGGATTGCATCCAGCATCCAGGTGGAATCTGAGCCTCCTCTTGACATAAAGGTGCAATGGACACAACCAATCCAGTGTCCACATAGAAGAGGTGGCATTGGATTGGGAAAAGTGGACATAATGGACAAAGGGTATGGGGAAAGGCAGGAAGAGATGAGAGGTGGAGGCGTCTTCGGGACATGGAGCTGCCCTGGATGGTGCTTCAGAGGTAATCACCGGACATTGTAAATCCTCACAGGGCCTACATGATGGAATAGAGGAGAGTATGGGCCATGATGTGAACCAATGTATATGAGGTGCAGAGGTGCCCAAAGATGTACTTACCAAATCCAATGGATGTGTCATGATGATGGGAACGAGTGTTGTTGGGGGGGGGGAGAGGGGGGGTGGGGGGGTGGGGTTGAATGGGACCTCACATATATATTTTTAATGTAATATTATTACAAAGTCAATAAAAAATAAAAAAATTAAAAATAAAATGCTACGGAATTAGCATTGGGTCCGATCACTTGACAGCATTTTTTTTCCCTAAGTGGTCCAAAAAAGAGTGCAAGGAATAGTGGTTAACATGCAGGATTTTAAGTAATACAAGTGTTACATACCTGCGAAGAAACATCCTCCAGTTTGCAAGAATAGTTCCATCTAGATAGAAGGTGTGAAGGAAGGGTGTTTTGCCATAAGGAGCAGAAGTTTGCATGTTGGCTTTGCACTGTGAGAAATTCTTATCTTTAAAGACAAAAATCATCAACATCACATAAGAAGGAATAAATGTGCTAACTGATGTTACTGCACTTCATTTGAAAGTCACAGCTATTAGGGTGAAAACACATATGTGTATGGCAAAGTTAGCTGCACCAGAGAAAGTGAAAGGAATGGCCAGGCTATTCCTGTGCTTTCCAGCCATCAGCCATCAGCCATCATGTTGCACTTTCACATGCTTCTTTACAGGCTCCTCAAGCCTGATGTGTCTCAAGAATTATAAATACTACTTAGGATTACTGATTATCCAGAGACATAATAATATTTGTTTACTACTTTCACTACTACTGTTATGTTCTAGAAAAGGACTTTGGCATCAGTAACACATTTTTCTAACAATAGTATCAGTGACACACATTTAACAAACTCTGTAGTCAAGATGACGCTCCTAACACAATATTTATACTCCATGCAGACATGAAATATATTTCCCACACACGGCAGGCAATGAGGGGGCATTCACCCATTCTGTCCAGTAAATAATTCACCAGGAGAGTTTTCAGTTGGCAGAATTCTGTTGGTGCCCAGGACTGGCTAACACAAATTCTTTCCTCTGACCTTACGCTTTCACTGCTACAGGAACTCCTCCATAGCTCCTTCCATTCCACACACCTTCTGCCAAGTTGAGCATTGGGACCAGCTCATTTCTTGGTCTGCTTGTCTGTTTCCAATTGCTATTGTGTCAATTGGCCTGAAAGTCTTCACATCCAGAGGTGTAAGGACAATACGGTCTCATGTGGCCAATTTCAACTCTGTCATTAGCATCTCTCATCTGATGTCTTGAGAACATAAATAACCCAAATGTCCTGCTTTTTATCTTCTTTGTATCCTTGATCTTATTGAATTATGTAACAATCTGCCCTACATTTGCCATCAACCTAACTCCTTCTACTGCAATAGTTAGTATCTCTTCCTGTTCTGGTACAAAAGAAATTTTATGAGTAATGATACTTCCATGCCTTTGTGAGTTTCCAACAAATGGTGGATGCTTCCAAGAAAATTGGTAATCTGTAGTGGAAGAAGAGG
This sequence comes from Dasypus novemcinctus, assembly GCF_030445035.2. Lineage (NCBI taxonomy): Eukaryota > Metazoa > Chordata > Mammalia > Cingulata > Dasypodidae > Dasypus > Dasypus novemcinctus. The sequence goes on along the minus strand of NC_080691.1, from coordinate 53,781,619 downwards.
TGCCCAAGAGTCAGGGAGCTGCACTGGGGGATGCTATGAATTTTGGTAAGCTGTGATGGGAAATGAGGTGCATGGGAGTTAAGGGATTGCTCTGGGGGCTGCTGTGGCTATTGATGAGCCATAGTGGGAGGTAGGATGCATAGGAGATCAGGGATTGCTCTGGGAGATGCTTTTGGCACTGATGAGAAATGGGGTGTGAGGTACACAGTATTTGGGAGTCCGCTCTAAAGTCCACTTGTCAGGGACAACACAAGAGGCCTCTGACTCTGATTCCTTTGGTGCACCCCACCCCTGAATTGGCTGCAAGGGCAGCCTGAGTGGGTACAAGTGGCCCCCTGGTCATCATACTCTCCTTGGATGGATGTGTGCAGAAAGAGATCCAGGCACCCAATGGTGAGCAGCACAAACTCCTATCAAGACCAGACTGCACCCACTCACCCGTTCACCAGGGTTTGAATTGAGATGGTCAGACCCATTGCCCTCCCACAAGTCTCCTACCAGTCCTTTATTGATGGATGCCCAATATGGGTTCCAGCCAAGATAAGGTCAGCTGAGAAAGATTTAGTGGGGTGCAATTTACTGATACAGGAAGAGATGAAGTGTTGGAGAATTCAAAGACAATGTAGGACTCAAGAGCTGATACCAATAGAGTGTCAAGAGCTGGACTCAAGAGCTGGTACCAATAGAGCTGGTACCAATAGAGCTTCAGGTTTGGGGACCTGAAGCAGGAGGGAAGGTAGTTATTGAGCCATAGAAGGAGAGAAGCTGTGTAGAGTCTACTTTAAGAGGAGTGGGGAAAAAGGTTATTGGACTTGGCAAGCCCCAGACAGTCCCATAGAGAGAGAATGAAGGGCAAACACTATGCCTCTGTGCCTTCCTCCCTCTAATCTCCCACCAATTCTTCTGATGGACAACCTGGCCCAACCTCATCCAGGGATTAGGAAGGTCAGAGTTAGCTCTCAGGACAGGGTAAGGTGGAAAGCCAACTGAAAAAATGTATGGGTACCCACATTATGAAGACCTGAGAACTCAGTGGTTAAAGAGGTCTGAAGGCGCCTCCTGAACAGAGGAGGTGAGTACACTCAGCCATCCTGTATTAGAAAATAGTCCAATCCAGCCATTATTGTTAGACATCAACAAGGATGGAACAGGAAGGACAGCCTTTCCTTACCTACCTCCTTATGTGCTTCTAGAACATTTTTGTCACTGAAGGGGCATGTGAAATCAGATGAAAATAAATGTCTACATTGTTTCCAAGCCAGTTTGGTTTTTGGAATATCGCATAACTGAGTTACATGGAATTTCATGTAACTCAGCAACAAACTATAAGAATGACTTCAATGGTCCTGTTTTTCACTGGAACGAAAACTGAATTAAGTTCCTTCCAATGAAATCAGAGCATCTAGAGCAGGGCAGATCTGAAGTTGCTCCATAAGGTAGAGGAAGGAGGATTCTCTGTCCACCCTGCTCTGATCACCACCCACTTAGCACAAAGAGCAAATATTTTCACTCACTGTGGCTGGGACCTGATAAAGATTGCTTTGAGATCAAAGAAGAGTCTGGAAATTTGGTCAGAACAATACCAATCCACTTTGCATGTATTGCTAAAAGAAAAGCTGAAGGTTCACAAGTGGGAAGTGCATGCCTAATGTACCCTGGGGTTACGGGTAGAAAATTAGTATGGGGAAATTTGTTCAAGTAAGTGTTTCAATTAAAAAGGAAGAATTCTTGAACTTATACTTACTTTTATTAGGACAAGGTAAACCTTTGAAATATGTTTTCATTCTTCCTCTAAATATTCTAAACTCTCTGTACAGTTGGAACATGTTCTTGATTCTTTATGCTGATTAAGATGTATGCCCCCGGTTCCATGCTGGATGCAAGACTTGGGGATTATTTTACAAGTATAGACTACTTCCTTCTACCCCACCACCACCACCCATCACAAGGTATTCTCATTGAGTAATTCCAGAGTTGGGCTGGTGTATTAGTCGGGGAAAAAGAACCAACAAAATATACTTATGTGTCTGTGGGGAGTGGAAAGTCCAAATTTTATAGGGCAGGCCACAAACTGGAAACTCAGTGAAGATGAAAATGAATTCCTCAGAAGGAGCTGCCTGGCTCAAGTGAAAGCAGAAATTCTCTCTGACTTCTGAAATCTTCAGTTCTCCCGTTAAGACACCAAACAGATGTCTTATAGATTGGATGACTATACTGCACTCAGTACCCAGGGCAATTCCCTTTGTGGACAGTAGATGTAATGAGCCACAGATTCTATCAACTGAGTAATGAATTTAAAATAACTATGAAATACTCTCACAATAACAATAAGGCCAATGCTTGCTTAACCAAACAACAGAAATCCTAAACCAGCAAACTTGACACATGAAATTAACTGTCACATCCGGTAAGACTAAGGATAGGTTGGAGATTTGAAATGCTATCTGGGTGTTTCTTACGAACATTCATTCTTAGGAAATACTGGGTTAGGTTTTATGATTCAAGAGACACAATGATTTGTGATAATAGCTCATGATCATGGCGACAAACTGCCTCAACTTTTTGTCCTGGTCACAGCAGAGGACAAATTTGAATTGGAAGAGTGTGAGGAGTACTTCAGAGCATGGTGTTGTTTGGGACACTTGGAAGTTGGGCTACAGTCCACTGAAGAACATCTTGATCCTGAAAACAGATGTATTGGCCCAGGACAGTCATGGACCATGTCAAGCATTTTCCAGAATTAGACAATTCCCTCAAAGCGATATTTTTAACTACATATCTTAAAACATAACCAAGACAGTAAATTTCCATTGACTCAGTGTTTTAGCAATGGAAGGGTTGCCTATGAGGGTTGATGTCTTAGTTTCATAGAGAGGTAGATGCCTTAGCTTGCCAGGACTCCTATGAAAACTACTATACACTTGTTAACTTAACAATTTGTTAAGTTATTATTGACTTACCATTTCAGAAGCTAGAAGTCAAAATCAAGAAATACTTTCTCCCCATGGTCCACTGGGTGGAATGTGGGAGAGTGTGGGCTATGATGCGGACCATTGACCATGAGGTGCAGCGGTGCTCAGAGATGTATTCACCAAATGCAATGAATGTCTCATGATGATGGAGGAGATTGTTGTTATGGGGGGAGGAGTGAGGTGAGGGAGGTGGGGGTATATGGGGACCTCATAATTTTTGAATGTAATATTTAAAAAGTAAATAAAGACAAAAAAAGAAATACTTTCTCCCTGTAAACTGTAGGTTTATGGTGATGGCTTGTCACAATATGAGTTACCTATCTATCTGGCTTCACATGATGGTCTTCCTCTTCTTGTGTACATACTTTCAGTCTCTTCTGACTTCTGGCTTCTTCCTGAGGCTTTCTCTGACTTCTGGCTTCTTTTTATAAGGCCTCCAGTAATGTAGATTAAGGTCCACCATAATTCGGTTGAGCCACAGTTAAATAGAATCTTAGAATATCCTATTCACAAGAGAGTCCTCACCTTAACGTAAAGTGCATCTTCAAAAGTCATTTTACAAATGAGTTCTTACCCTCAGGAACATGTATTAATACTAAGAACATGTCTTTGTTGAGGTCCATGATTCAACTGTCCCCAGTACAGATGAATTCTGATTACAGGACCTGCTTTCCCTTCCCCTGACTTTGGGACTCATGTACAGGGATCATTAATAAACTCTACCCAGATGGTGAAATCTGAGCCCATCATAAAGAAAAGTGGCTAGAGGGTGTTTCTTTGAGTTTTTTGTGTTAATGGTCCCACCTAAGTGGTCACTACTTTTACCACCATTGTGGTTTTGAGCAGCCTCCTGAGAATCTTCTTTTTTGCTCTCGCTGGCAAACAACATAATTTTCTCCCCAGGGATTCCTGAACATCAGCATTTTCAAAAGTCTTGCACCAGTTTTTCCTCATCTTCTCTCCCAAGCTCTGCTAACATCTTTGTATGCATTTGATTTCCTGTATTGCATTCCTTCTCATTTGAAATTCCTAAGAATACTTTATGTTTTCTTGACTCTGACTTACATAGCAAGAAGCAACTTAATAATTCCAACAAGCAAAACTTCAAAGATGAGAACTTTTTTCATATAATTTAGTTAATTATGGTAGAAAAAAATGATCATGAAAGAGAAGAAAATAACACACTGGTTGGCCATAGACTACCATGGAAAAATACTCAAATGACCACCTGCAGTTACTTGAAATGGAGTACCAATTGAAGGCAAGACTTTGGGAAAACAGGTGTTGTTGCAGCAATAAAACACTGCAATGTATTAGGCTTCATTTATGAAGAAATTTTGGAAAACAGAAAAGTTCAACTATGGCAGGGGAGGAACAGTAGTGTGGGGTATTATTGATGGGGGGGAGGCACATGGTTTGGAGGGATTTCTCCAGAGCATGTATATAGGGTATATGAATATGTCTGGATACATGTTGGGTATTTTCATAATAGTTAGTTACAAAAGACAGCTTAGGGAGTGCTGAGTTGCTAGCCAGTGGAGCTCTATCACATTTCCCAATGGAACAGCAACAATCCCCCAAGTGCATGGCAAGGACCAACAGGGAATGATGGCCCAACAATGAACAGTTGATACAGATAACTATGCTTATGAGCCTGTGTGCCCAAAATATGAACTAGGCTTAGAGCTTCAGGGTGCCTTAGAGTTACCACATTTAAGCCTCCATGTTGTTTAAATGTGGCCACTCTCTCAGCTAACCTCAATATGTAAATGCATTACATTTCACAGTATGGGACATGACTCCTGAGGATGAGCCTCCCTGGTGCCAAGGGATTACTACCAAGCACCAGCTGCTAATGTAACTAGAAAAAGACCATGAATGAAAGGGTCAAATCAGACCAGTAGAATGTCTCAGCCTACATGTAGGATCATGTGTTAAAAACTGCTTTTTTATCTTGAATAAAAGGGAAAAAATGGCAAAGACAAATGACTCTATATGATTAAAAGTCTTCAAAAAAGAGTTGGGATGTCATCACAGAGGTCACGCTTATTCATGCCACAGCAGGACCCCAGAGACAGCCAAAGTAGACACAATTCCAGGTGTTGGTTGTCCTGAGTGCTATGGAGACCCACAGGTTCTACGGTCATGGCAAATGGCTCTTAAATTCAGTACTGTGTCATTGGGTCCTGAGTTAGACTCAGAGGTGAACTTTCTACACATGCCTCTTCAGTCATTTTACTGAACCTGTGGTTGTTGCTAGGATTGATATATCCTCAGGAGACTTGAATCTCTGGACTGTCCATGTGCCAACTGGGCCCTGAGCCTTAGCAGTCTTGCAACTCCTACTCTCTGGTTCATTGGACTTACCCAGGCCACCAAACAGAAAGGTGAAGATGGTCAACCACCACACCAGGGAACCGAGTGCGCCTACAACTCTAAGCAGGAGAGTTGCATCCATCATCCATGTGGAATCTAAGACCCCTCTTGATATAGAAGTGGAGTGGACATCACCAGGATCCATAGGATGAAGGAATAAAATAGAGTTTAGGGTGGACTTATTGATATTCTACTATGGAACTATTGTGACTAGTAATGGAAGAAATTGTAGCATTGTTGTGGAGAAAGAGGCCACGGTAGTTGCTGGGGGCAGAGAGAGGGAAGAAGAGATGTGATGTGAGGGTGTTGTGAGGTCTTGGAGTTGTCCTGAATGATGTTGCAGGGACAGATGCTAGTCATTATATATCCTGCCATAACCCACTGGGTGGACTGGGGGACAGTGTAAACTACAATGTGGACTGTTATCCATGTGGCGCAGCAGTGCTCCAGGGCCTATTCGCCAAATGAAATGAGTATGCCACAGTGATGGGGGGTTGTTGATGTGGGAGGAGAGGGGTAAGGAGGATGGAGGTTATATGGGAACCCCTTATGTTTTTTGAATGTAACATTTAAAAAAATAAAGAGAAAAAAATAAAAAACACTGCAGTGGGTTTTGTTTTTGAAAGTGTGTCCTTCTTGTGAAAGACCAAAACCATGTGGAAGCCACTTGAGGGCTTGGAGGCATGGGGAATGTGTCAGTCATTTTCTCCAGAGAAACAGAACTAATGGGATATTTAGAATAAGGAATTGATTCATGTGAAGTTCACAAGCTGGTTCTCAAAAAAGTGATTCTGAAGTCTTGAGTATGAATTCCCCAGAGGAAGCCAGTGGGTTGGAAATTCCTGCAAGAACCAATGCTGAAGTTGAGTCCACATTCTTCTTCTGAACTCTGAAATTCTCAGTTATGGCATTTAAGTTCCCCAACTGAGAGGATGAGGGAAATCCCCACATTGCTGAAGACAATCTCCTTTGTTAATCTCACCTCAAAATGCCCTCACATTAGCATGCAGGCTAGTGCTTGACCAAACAACTGGACATCATGACCTTGCCAAGTTGACACATGAGATTAAAAATCATAGTTAGTTGGAAGGGCCTAGAGGAAATAGTCAGTGGAAGTTGGCTGGCCCTGGGGAAGTCGCATTACCAGATGAACAGGTCCAAACACCAAGGATAAAAAGGCTGACTCCTCTCCTACTTCTAATGACAGTGCCTGAAATTTTTGCTTCTGACAACATTGGCCCCTGTTGCTTAGAGGTCTTCATTTCCAAGGAAGGAAGACTTTGAACAAGGACACCAGTGGCCTGTTTGAACTCTCAAAGGACATCTTTTTTTTCTTTCTTTATTTATTTTTTTAATGTTACATTAAAAAAATGAGGTCCCCATATACCCCCCACCTGTCTCACCCCACTCCTCCCCACATAACAACAACCTCCTCCATCATCCTGAGACATTCATTGCACTTGGTGAATACATCTCTGAGCACCACTGCACCTCATGGTGAATGGTCCATATCATAGCCCACACTCTCCCACAGTCCACCCAGTGAGCCATGGGAGGACAGAGGACATACAATGTCCGGTAGCTGTCCCGCAACACCACCCAGGAAAACTCCAAGTCCTGAAAACGTCCCCACATCACATCTCTTCCTCCCACTCCCTACCCCCTGCAGTCACCATGGCCACTTTCTCCACACCATTGCCACATTGTCTTTGATTACTAATCACAACAGTTCATGAATAGAATAGCAGTAAATCCACTCTTATCCATACTCTATTCCTCCATCCTGCGGACCCTGGAATGGTTGTGTCCACTCCACATCTATATCAAGAGGGGGCTTAGATTCCACATGGGTGCTGGATGCAATTCTCTTGCTTTCACTTGTCGGCACTCTTGGCTCCCTGGTGTGGTGGTTGACCTTCTTCACCCCCATGTTAGCTGAGTGGGGTAAGTCCAATAAACCAGAGTGTAGAAATTGCAAGTCTGTTGAGGCTCCCAGACTGGCTATCAAATGGTCAGTACAGAGAGTTAGGTCCCCTGGGTATACACTAAACCCCAGTGCCTACCACAGATCCGGTAAAAGTAACAGGAGAGGCTTGTGAACAAAGATCACATCTGAGTCCAGCTCCATCACACAGAAACACATACTCCAAAGTAGGGCCAATTGACATGGCACTGAACTCCATCTGCCATGACCATAGAACCCGTGGGTCTCTGTAGCCCTCAGAAGAACCAATACCTGAGGTTGTATCTACTTTATCTGTCTCTGGGACTCTGTTGAGGTGTGCATAAGGGCAACTCCTCTGATAACCTTCTGGATTTTTTTGGAGACTCATAGCCATATAAACTCATTTGTCCTTTCCATTCAAAGGACATCTTGAAGAGAACATGGAAGGGGGAAGTGTGACCCTGGATGAGGCCTGGTCAGCAACACAATTTCTACCTCTCCCTCATGCTCTTGGCCTCTCCACAAATACCTTCCTGGTCTGTGGCTTGCATTTCTGGGGTGAGGGATACCAGGGAACCCCAATCCAAGGCCCAAGGTTAAAAGCTACAATAATGCCAATGTGGGCTGGTGTGAACAGTGGCACTCACAGATATAGGAACCTGAGGGTTCAGGTCCCCATGCATGAAGGCCAAGAACAGGAGTGGAGGGACAGTATGTTTTCTCTTAGCTAGGTGCTGGTGATCATTATACACTTGGTTCTTGCACATCAGATTCTCATCTGTTTCTCTGAGGGCAGTGATGACAAGGAGAACTGTTTCCCAGACACACCATTGGTACAATCACCAATCAAATAAGGCATGCTCCCAGGTGGCTCTGGGACCATAAAGTATGCTAGAATCAGGAGGGCAGAGTGGTACTCCCAGTTTACGGGAGGGAGTAAGTTTGCTGCTCATGGCTCCCCAGGCCTGTCCATTCTTTCCTAATTCTTGGAATTCTGGTGTCTTGACAAGTGGTGAGCTGAGGGTCCATTGCCAAGGAGGGGTTGTGACCAGATGGGTCTTGACAGATACCTAGCAGAGGAGACCCTTTTCTTCCTTAAAGCTCATGTGACTGAGCTGGCAATATATTCTGCAAGATTCACAAGTCACAGAAGCATTCCAGAACATGGGCCCAAAGACACACAGAGAACTGTCGGGAGTCGCTGGCACATGGTTCCATGCCGGCTGCACTAAAGCTGCAAGTGCTGTCCAGCCAGGTTCTGCAGCTCCAGCCATGCCTCTTGCCAGGCCTGATCCATGACTTCACACTCAGTCCCTGCCTGTCTGAGCAGAAGCATCCCTGGGATGGCGTCCAATACCTGAATGCCCCCAGACCTCTTCTTAGAGCAGGGAGTTTGCCCTTGTTCTTCTCCAGGGATTCCCTCACCCTGGCCACCATCTCTAGCTATCATGCCTCTCCAGTGCAGTACCAGCTATACTCCAATCACATGACTGTCATCCCCTCCATCTCTCTGCCCAGCGCTAGATCCTTTGAGAGACCTCCAAGCCCTTGGGACACCCAGCTGCAACTACATCAGGACCACAGGGGTTGGCAGAGGGATGGTTTGAGCCATTTCAGATGTGCCCACCAAGGCCTATGGGGAAGGTGACTTAACTTCTTCTCCAGGCCCTCAGGCAGCATCAGCCTCTCTCATTGGGATGGACTTTCCATGGTCAACACGGAGGAAGAAGGTGGGAATGGATAAGGATTAGACAGGCAGGGGATTGTGAGCAAGACAGGGCAGAACCATCTATTGTGTCCTGGGACAGACTTGTGCTCACATTGCATTACTCCAAGAGCAAAGAGAAAGGCCCAGTGAGGCTGGAAGTTTGGCCAAGGACTCAGAAGAGAGGTCCCAGGGAATCCCTCCTACAAGCAGACTTGGCCTCCTTTCCTGGGGCTCTGTGCCTTTACTCCCCAGAACAGCACGGAGGGCCAGGTTGTCAGGTCAAGCAGGCTGTAATCACCGCTAGTCCAAGACTAGCTCTGGAACTCTGCAGAGGCAGAGAGCAGAAGGTGTGACCTCTCAGGCCCCACTATCTCCCCTGGGGTTCTGGAAGCCCCTGGGTAAGAACCGTGTCCAGAACACCAACCCCACCCCACCCCCAGCCACCCATGAGAGGATCTTCAGGGTGCCTGTACTCCCCCCATGCCGCCTCAGACAGAAACCACCCAGAAGAAAAGGGAACTTCAGGAAGCAGGCGTGCCATGCAGGTTTCAATCCCATTTTTAGTCTTTGCAGCCTTGCCCGGAGAGGTTCATACCTCTGGTGCACGACAACTGAAGGAGTCAGAGCCACCCATATGCAATGTACAGACTGGAAAGCAGTTGCCTGAGCCCAGGGGAGCAGTGGGTGCCAGGGCCACACCAAGACCCTGGCTTCATCAGTGCTGTTCCCATAGGCTGCAAGCCTTGGTGAGTAGGGGTGAGTGGGGAAGGGCACAGGGGAATGGGAGTGTGGCATCCCTGGGAGTATCCAGACCTGGGCAATCTAACCACAAGGACAATCCCTAATGATTGAGGAGAGACCAGGTCCTCAGAGCACCTGAGACTGACCAACCACACCGAAGAAATTAGTGGCTGACCCAGCACAGGGGGCTCAGGCCTCCTGTGGGACCATGACGCTGGCCCAGGACAGGAAATAAGGATCCCATGGGCAGAGGCTCTGCTGCACCAAAAGGGCTGGAGGTGGACAGAGGCAGGTGGAGGCAGGCAGTGGCAGGTGGAGGCAGGTGGAGGCAGGTGGAGGCAGGTGGAGGCAGGTAGAGGGTTCCAGGAAAGAAGCATAGGACTACACGGTGGAACCCAGAAGTGGTGTCAGCCACAGCTGGAGTTGAGCACTGGGTGAGGCTTAATGGAGAAGTTAGGGGCTGATGATGCACGAACTGGACTGTGGGTAGCAGGTCTGCAGGAAGGATACCAGGTGGCAGAGGCGAAGGTGGGCAGCTACAGCTGCAGGGAGCCAGGAGTTTGGGGACAGTTCAGCACAAAGCAGAGATGAGGATGTGAAAGGCTGTCAGGTTCAGGGGAATACTGGAATACTAGAGGGCTTGCAGCCACCCTGTGCAGAAGAGAAATAGGCAGGGCTGAGCTGGTAGCTTCACAGTAAAAGGAGAAGGAGGCAGAGTAAGTCAGTGATGAAAGCTGCCCAGAACAGGTAGAAGCAGGTAGGGCTGGGAAGGGCAGGAAGCTGCCCAGAGCAGGGAGGAGTAGGCAGAGCTGAACTGGGAGCTGACTGGAGCAGGGAAAAGTAGACAATACTGGGCTGGGCCGGGAGGCTCCCAGAGCCAGGTATGAAGCAGAGAAGAGTGGGAACAGCTGTTAGCTACTCAGGGCAGGGAGGAGCAAGCAGGGCTGGGAGCTCTCTAGAGCACCGGGAAGCAGGCAGGGCTGGACCTGGAGGTGATGGTACAGGGAAAAGTAGGTAGGGTGGGGTTGGAAGCTGACTGGAGAAGGGAGAAACAAACAGAACAAGTCAAGGTCTGAGCTGCCCAGAGCAGGTAGAAGCAGGCAGGGCTGGACTGGAAGCTGCCCAGAGCAGGGAGGAGCACAGAGCAAATGCCCAGAACAGGGATAAGCAGGCATTGATGGACTGGGAGCTGCCCAGGTTTGGGAGAAGCAGGCAGGGTTGGTTTGGGTGCTGATCTGAATAGTGTGAAGCAGGCAGAGAAGGTCAGGGCTTAGAGCTGCCCAGAGCAGGGAGGAGCAGGCAGGGCTGGGAAAGGCTGTTAGCTACCTAGAACATGAAGGAACAAGGAGGGCTGGGAAGTCCTGGGAGCTGCCCAATACAGGGAGAAGCGGGCGGGACTGGGAAAGGCTGGGAGTTGCTCAGACTAGGGAAGAGCAGGTTTGGTTGTGCTGGGAGCTGCCCGGAGCAGGAGTAAGCAGGAAAGGCTGGGAAAGTCTGTAGCTGCCCAGAGCGGGGGTAAGCAGGCAGGGATTGGGTAGGCTGGGAGCTACCCAGAACAGGTGTAAGCAGACTGGGCTGGAAAAGGTTGGGAGCAGTTCAGAGTAGGGAGGAGCAGGTATGGCTAGGGTGGGAGCTGCCCAGAGCAGGGGTAAGCAGGCAGGACAGGGTTGGGAGCTGTCCAGAGCAGGGCTAAGCAGGCCGGGCTGGGAAGGGCTGGGAGCTGCCAAGAGCAGGGAGAAAAAGGCTGGGCAGGGCTAGGAGGTGCCCAGAGCAGGGATAAGCAGGCAGGGCAGGGCTGGGAGATGCCCAGAGCAGGGGTAAGGAGGCCAAGCTGGGAAAGGCTAGGAGCTGCACAGACTAAGGAGGAGCAGACAGGGCAGGGCTGGGAGCTGCCCAGAGGAGGGGTAAGTAAGCAGGGCAGGGCTGGGAGCTGCCCAAAGCAGGGGTAAGCAGGCACGGCTGGACTGGGAGCTACCCATAGCAGGGTAAGCAGGCTGGGCTGGGAAAGGTTGGGAGCAGCTCAGAATAGGGAGTAGCAGGCATGGCTAGGGTGGGAGCTGCCCAGAGTAGGGGTAAGCAGGCAGGGCAGGGCTAGGAGATGCCCAGAGCAGGGGTAAGGAGACCAAGCTGGGAAAGGCTGGGAGCTGCACAGACTAAGGAGGAGCAGACAGGGCAGGGCTGGGAGCTGCACAGAGCAGGGCTAAGCAGGCAGTGCAGGGCTGGGAGCTGCCCAGAGCAGGGGGAAGCAGTCAAGGAGGGCTGGGAGCTGCCCAGAGCATTGGTAAGCAGGCTGGGCTGGGAAAGGCTGGGAGCTGCTCAAATTAGGGAGGAGCAGACAGGACAGGGCTAGGAGCTGCCCAGAGCAGGGGTAAGCAGGCAGGCCAGGGCTGGGAGCTGTCCAGAGCAGGGTGGAGCAGGCATGACTAGGTTGGGAGCTGCCCAGAGCAGGGGTAAGCAAGCAGGGCAGGGCTGGGAGCTGCCCAGAGCAGGGGTAAGCAGGTAGGGCTGGACTGAGAGCTGCCTACAGCAGGGGTAAACAGGCTGGGCTGGGAAAGATTGGGAGCAGCTCAGAGTAGGGCAGAGCAGACATGGCTCGGTTGGGAGCTGCCCAGAGCAGGTAGGAGCAGGCATGCCTAGGCTGGGAGCTGCCCAGAGCAGGGGTAAGCAAGCAGGACAGGGCTGGGAGCTTCCCAGAGCTGGGTTAAGCAGGGAGGGCACAGCTGGGAGCTGCCCAGAGCATTGGTAAGCAGGCTGGACTGGGAAAGGCTGGGAGCTGCTCAGATTAGGGAGGAGCAGACAGGGCAGGAGAAAGCAGGGCAGGGCTGGGATCTGCCCAGCCCAGAGGTAACCAGGCAGGGCAGGGCTGGAGCTGCCCAGAGCTGGGTAAGCAGGTTGGGCAGGGCTGGGAACTGCCCAGACCATGGATAAGCAGGCTGGGCTGGAAAAGGTTGGGAGCAGCTCAGTGTAGGGAGGAGCAGGCATAGCTAGGTTGGGAGTTGCCCAGAGCAGGGTTAAGCAGGCAGGGCAGGGCTGAGAGCTGCCCAGAGCAGGGGTAAGCAGTCAAGGAGGGCGGGAAGCTGCCCAGAGCAGGGCAAGCAGGCTGGGCAGGGTTGGGAGCTGCCCAGAGCTGAGTAAACAGGGAGGGCACAGCTGGGAGCTGCCCACAACAGGGCTAAGCAGGCTGGGCTGGGAAAGGCTGGGAGCTGCTCAGATTAGGGAGGAGCAGACAGGGCAGGGCTGGGAGCAGCCCAGAGCAGGGGTAAGCAAGCAGGGCTGGACTGGGAGCTGTACAAAGCAGGGGTAAGCAGGCAGGGATGGACTGGGAGCTGCCCACAGCAGGGGTAAGCAGGCAGGGCTGGGAAAAGTCGGGAGCAGCTCAGGATAGGGAGAAGCAGGCATGGCTAAGGTGGGAACTGCCCAGAGCAGGGGTAAGCAGGCAGAGCAGGGCTGGGAGCTGCCCAGAGCAGGGGGAAGCAAGCTGGACAGGGTTGGGTGCTGCCCAGAGCATTGGTAAGCAGGCTGGGCTGGGAAAGGCTGGGAGCTGCTCAGATTAGGGAGGAGCAGACAGGACAGGGCTAGGAGCTGCCCAGAGCAGGGGTAAGCAGGCAGGCCAGGGCTGGGAGCTGTCCAGAGCAGGGTGGAGCAGGCATGACTAGGTTGGGAGCTGCCCAGAGCAGGGGTAAGCAAGCAGGGCAGGGCTGGGAGCTGCCCAGAGCAGGGGTAAGCAGGTAGGGCTGGACTGAGAGCTGCCTACAGCAGGGGTAAACAGGCTGGGCTGGGAAAGATTGGGAGCAGCTCAGAGTAGGGCAGAGCAGACATGGCTCGGTTGGGAGCTGCCCAGAGCAGGTAGGAGCAGGCATGCCTAGGCTGGGAGCTGCCCAGAGCAGGGGTAAGCAAGCAGGACAGGGCTGGGAGCTTCCCAGAGCTGGGTTAAGCAGGGAGGGCACAGCTGGGAGCTGCCCAGAGCATTGGTAAGCAGGCTGGACTGGGAAAGGCTGGGAGCTGCTCAGATTAGGGAGGAGCAGACAGGACAGGGCTAGGAGCTGCCCAGAGCAGGGGTAAGTAGGCAGGGCAGGGCTGGGAGCCGTACAAAGCAAGGGTAAGCAGGCAGGGAAGGCCTGGGAGCTGCCCACAGCAGGGGTAAGCAGGCTGGGCTGGTAAAGGTCGGGAGTAGCTCCGAATAGGGAGGAGCAGATAGGGCAGGGCTGGGAGATGCCCAGAGCAGGGGTAAGAAAGCAGGGCAGGGCTGGAGCTGTCCAGAGCTGGGTAAGCAGGTTGGGCAGGGCTGGGAGCTGCCCAGACCATGGATAAGCAGGCTGGGCTGGAAAAGGTTGGGAGCAGCTCAGAGTAGGGAGGAGCAGGCATAGCTAGGTTGGGAGCTGCCCAGAGCAGGGCAAGCAGGCTGGGCAGGGCTGGGAGCTGCCCAGAGCTGAGTAAGCAGGGAGGGCACAGCTGGGAGCTGCCCAGAACAGGGCTAAGCAGGCTGGGCTGGGAAAGGCTGGGAGCTACTCAGATTAGGGAGGAGCAGACAGGGCAGGGCTGGGAGCAGCCCAGAGCAGGGGTAAGCAGGCAGGGCTGGAATAGGATGGTAGCTACTCTAAGTAGGGAGGAACAGGCACACCTCAGGTGGAAGCTGCCCAGAGCAGGGCTAAGCAGGCAGGGCTCGGCTGCGAGCAGCCCAGAGCAGGTAGAAGCAGGTCCGGCTGAACTGTGAGCTGCCTGGAGCAGGGAGGAGCAGGCAGGCTGTTTGCTGTCCAGACCAGGGAGAAGCATGCAAGGCTAGAATGGGAGCTGATGGAGCAGAGAAAATCAGGCAGGGTTGGGCTGGGAGCTGCCCAGAGCAGGGAGAAGCAGGCAGGGTTAGGGTGGGAACTTCCCAGAGCAATTACAAGCAGGCAGCAATAGGCTGAGCTGTCCAGAGCAGAGAGAAGTAGATAATGATAAGCTGAAGCTGTTTGAAGCAGAGAGAAGCATGCAGAGCTGAACTGGGAGATGTCCATGGCAGGGAGACACAAGGATGACTAGGAAAAGCAGGGAGTTACCTAGAACAGGGAGAAGCAAGGATTGGGAAGGGCTGAGAGCTGCCCACTTCAGGAAGTCAGGCAAATCAGGATAATGCAGTCAATGTCCAGAAAAGGGAGAAGCATCTGTGCTATCAGATGGCCTGAGCAGGGAGAAGCAGTTCGGGCTGGGCTGGGAGCTGTGCCGAGCAGGGAGAAGCAGGCAGAATCAGGAACCACTGGAAGCTGCTCAGAGCAAGAAGAAGCATTCAGGACAGCAAAAGTGTCAGATCTCAGACTCCAGCTTGGCAAATGTTAGTGGTCTAGATGTTTCTGGATTGGAGCACTTGTTCCATCACAGGAGGGCTGCTGAGTCTTTCGATGTACCAGAGACTTGGGAGCAAATGCAGAAGGCTGAGCTTGGCAGGGCAGACCTGAGCAGGTGGAGGACCCAAGGACAGGAAAGGGCTGGAATGGGCAAACGTTAGGACGCTTGTTCAAGGAAGAGGTATGCCCAGAGCCATGGTGGCTGGGAGGAACCAAGAACTGTGCTTGGAGCCAGGCTATGCTGAGCCTAGAGGGAGAAGTTAAGAAGGGAAGGAAGGTAGGAGGGCCCTGAGGACAGACCTTGGGGAGCCTGGCACAGTGGATCCTGAGGCCTGGGGGCTGAACATCTGAGAGCTGGTAGGCACGAGCTGATGATTTGGCCAAATGAAAGAGCCTGGGAGTGCAAGGGTCCAGAAGGAAGTAGGAGAGAGAGTGAGGCTAGGAAAGGAATGAATTCAGGGACACTTAGCTGCTACATCTGGGCTGACAGCACTGGGAGGGCAAGATTGGTAGAAAAGGGTGGCAGATGCTGCAGCGCTGGCAGAGATCAGGAGTGTAGAGGCAAGGAGGGCTGGCAGAAGGGGCAGGATCTCTGCAGTTCTGAAGAAGCTCAGGGAGAAAGGGCTCCCCTGGTCAGTGTCCAGTGCCCCAGGCAACCTGCTTCTCTAGGGCTCAAACACTGCCTGGGGCAGGGGAAGCAGTGGGCCAAAAGGCAGGGAGGCTGTCAAGGCTGACAGCTCCTGGGTTCAAGGTGCACAGAGCGAGGAGCCTTTGCTGGCAGGTCCCCCAGGCTCAGCCTGGAGAGGACCCAGGATGAGGCGCAGAAAGAGCAGGTGGACAGGAAACAGGGAGCTGGGGGGAGGTGAACTGCAGACAACAGGGTGAGGAGAGCATCAGCCTGGGAGAAACAGAAGGGGCAGGTGAGTAAGAATGGGTGGAATGGAAGGGCAGGTCAGACAGGGCTATAAAGGGCCAGGGGATCAGGGGAAAATGGGAAGGAGGCTGAGCAAAAGGAAGCCCTGAACTGGAGCCAGAGAGTCAATGCTAAATCAAACCCAGGTGAGCCTCCCATTCAGAGAGAAGCATGTGGGCTGGCAGAGCAGCTGGACAGAGGGCCAGCTATGATGGGAACAGGCATGGTCAGGAGGGTCATAGCAGAAGGGACAGGGGGCAGGGGAGACCTGCAGGGAGAACTGGTGCTCAACAGCAGGAGGGCCAGGCATAGCTCATGGCAGAGGTGCTGAAGAGTCCAAGGCCGTGCCTAGGACATCATTAGATTTTAGAGCCTGAGGACTCAGGGGCAGGGGTGAGCCTTGACCTCCTCCAAGGCCCAGGGGAAATGGGGACACCTTGGGACCAAGACGTGTTGGCTGTTGTGGGAAAGAAGAGGGGTCTGAAGGCCAGTGCAGGGCTCCTACCAGAGCTGAGGGTTGTGCTCAGTTGTGGAAGGGGAAAGAAGGTGGGACCTGGGGCTGAGCTCAGGAAAAACTAACCATGTGGGGATGAGGCTTCAGAGGTGAGCAAGGATCTGGGAAGAAGCTTAGGTTGAGCCCAGGAGCTGGGCTGGTGGAGGGCAGGGTGGGGTTCAGGGAAGGGTCCATGGGTGAGCCGCAGGAAGTGAAGTGGGGGCATCTGAGGAGGGACTGATGGGCCCAGGCATTTGGAGCCCTAAGGGACAGGTTTAGAAAGAACCTGGACTGGAGGAATGGGGGTCAAGGAGGGCAGAGGAGGGGGCACACGCATCCCCAGAGAACACTTCCAGGGCACGGACGCTGACCTGATGTGGGACCTGGGGTGTCTTCGCTGCAGGAAGACCGAGTCCAGGAGACCCAGAGATGAGGAGAACAGAGAGCGGGGCTGATGAGGGGCTCCAGGCCTAGAGGGGAAGAGGTGGCACATGAAGGGGGTGGCAGAGGTCTGCCATGCCAGGAAGGTGCCTGCTCGCCACGCTGGGCTGATGGGCCAGGGGCGGGGGTCACCTGATGAGCTGAGTGAGAGGAAGCAGCCAGAGGTCCTCAGATGAACTGACTGCAGGCGGTCCTGGAGAGGTTCCCCGGGACTCAGAGGCCCACTGATGGGCAGCCCATCCTACAAAGTCTGCTCCAAAAAACACGTCAGTCAGCAAGGGTCTCTGGGCTCAGAGAGGCCAGCGCAGGCCCTGGAAGTCTGCTGAGAGGCAGGCCGGCTGAGGTGGAAGCTGGTGGGGTCAACTGTGTCTGCGCCTGATGCCCATCAGCATGCTGCAGCAGGAGTCCAGGAGGAGCTGCAAATGGAGCGGTCCAGGACCTGAGCACCAGGCAGGTAAGGCTCTGGCTCACACCTGTGCCTCCTCTCTTGTAGCCACCACCACGGCTCCAACAGTTTTCCCGCTGGCTCCCCGCTGCCAATTGAAGTCCAGTGACTCTGTGAAGCTGGCATGCCTGATCTCAGGATACTTCCCTGAGCCTGTGACAGTGAAATGGAACTCAGGTTCCATGACAACTGGCATCCATACTTACCCGAGCATCCTCGAGTCCTCCGGCCTCTACTCCCTCACCAGTTCAGTGACTGTGCCCCCAGGCAAATTGAACAGCCTCTTCACCTGCAATGTACACCACCCGGCCAGCAGCACCAAGGTGGACAAGCATGGTGAGGACATGGATGGGCAGGGTGGGGCCTTACCCACAACCTGGTATGCCCTATAAGACAGGCTCAGGTCAGTCCTGGGGTAGACACCCCCACCAAACTCAGCAAGTGGTATGGGGCAGCTGGGACCTCAGCCCAGGGAGGTCTGGAGCCTTCTATCCATCTCCTCAAACTGAAAGCCTCTGTCTGCCCCTACACAAGGTCAGTGAAGGGTCCTCTGGACACTAACCCCAGGCCAGGGTAGGCCCAGGCTGGAGATCCCTGACCCAGGTCCTGGGTACATGGCCTTGATCGAACCCTGAAGTGCAGAACTTTCCCCTGTCACTGCCTGGCCCCCTCCTCTCCTCCGAGACCTAGGTGACCCCAGTCTTCTCTCTCTGCAGTTTCATTAGACTCTGTACCAGTGGATCCAAGCACTCCTTGCCCAGGTAAGGAGCAGCCCGGGCTTTGCCAACTGTGGGATGATGGGAGGTAAGACAAGTGCCACAAAGAGGATCCGCCCGCCCAGGCGCCAACTCACCTGCCTGTCTCTCACCACAGGTGCTGACATCCTGGGGGGACCATTAGTTTACCTCTTCCCCCCGAAACCCAAGGACATCCTCATGATCACCGGCACCCCTGAGGTCACATGCCTGGTGGTAGATGTGAGCCAGGAGGAATCCGATGTAACATTCAACTGGTACGTGGACAACGTGGAGGTGCACACAGCCAAGCCAACGGAGCGGCAGGAGCAGTTCAACAGCACCGTCCGTGTGGTCAGCACGCTCCCCATCCTGCACCAGGACTGGCTGAAAGGAAAGGAATACAAGTGCAAGGTCAACAACAAAGCCCTCCCATCACCCATCGAGAGGACCATCTCCAAACCCCAGGGTGAGCGAGGGCCACAGGTCAGGCTGAGGAGTGTCCAGGGAGGCAGTAGGGACCCCATGGCTGCCTCCACCTGTCCCCAGCCCTGGTGGTCCACACAGCTCAGGTCAGCCCTGTGCCTGGTAGTCACCAGCTGTGCTTTCTTCTATCCCCACAGGGCAGGCCCATGAGCCACAGGTGTACGCCTTTGCCCCACATCCGGAAGAGCTGTCCAAGGACAAAGTCAGCCTCACATGCATGGTGAATGGCTTCTTCCCCGATGATATTGATGTTGAATGGCAGCAAAATGGACAGCCGATGCCTGAGAGCAGCTACATGTCCACCACGCCAGTGAAGCAGCAGGATGGGACCTTCTTCCTCTACAGCAAGCTCACCTTGGCTCGCAGCGATTGGCCACCAACTGATCCGATCACCTGTGTCGTGATGCATGAAGCCCTGCACAACCACTACACACAGAAGCCTGTATCCCAGACTCCCGGTAAATGAGTGCAGCCAGAGAGCGCCATTCCCTGGCCCCCATGTAAATACCTCCCAGGCACCCCAGCATGGAAATAAAGCACCCAGCACAGCCCTGGGATTCTGCAAGACTGGCATGGTTCTTTCCAAAGCTCCTCAAGCTGAGGCCTCTGTTCTCACCATTAGGAAGAGAGCAGGTCCCAGAATGGAACCCAGGGGATACGCTGGTCTGCACAGGCTGCTCAGGGCAAGCCCAGTTCAGGCACAGCAGGGAAGGGGTCCTTCACTAGAGGTGGCCCCTATTCTCCAGCTAACAGCTACTGGGGACTCAAGTGTGGCATACCAAGTGTGGGAAAAGGCAGCTCTCAGAGGGAAATGAGCTCATAGCATCTGCCTCTGTGCATGCCTGCACAGTGGGGAGTCTGTCGCCAGGGACCCTGACCAGTCAGTGTCTTGGGAGTCCCCTGGTAGCTCTGGATCCTCTTATGAGGCCTGCCAGGGCCAATGAATGTGCAGTCATGCCCTGATTTTCCATCTGGGCTACAAACGGCACATTCAAGAGGCAGCAGCTCTACCCCAGCCTCCATCCCTCCACAGGACCAGGACAGCACATCTGTGCAGACCCTAACCCCAATGCACCAAAGAGGCAGAGGCAGGGGGCCCATCTGCCCCAGGGACAGCCTCTTTCCAACCCTTCCCCCCATGCACACTGAGCCCAGACACACTGGAAACAAGTCCCTCTGCTAAGGAGCCCTCAACCCCATAACCATCTTCCCAACACATATGCATGCCTGACACAACACAGTGGGGCCTCATACAGTGCAGGTGCACCTTCAGGCACCAGCTGTTCCACCAATGCCCATCAGAGCTGGCAAGAGCAGCCAGGGGGCAGTTCACTACTCTTCCACTCATTGACCAGCTATGACTTGGCTCTCTTTCCACATGCAGGAATGACTCTTTCCCCCAAGACATGGAAAAACCCTGCCCAGACCTACCCCACACACACACTTGCTCAAGGAGTGCCTGACATGGGGGCTATGGCAGGTTCTTTCCACATTGCCACATACTCCTGTGATGGGAAAGGCCCATTCCAACACAGCTGCCAGTCTGCCATACGCTCACATACTCTCATGGTCACACATCTGCATGCTTAGCCACTCACACTCTCACATGTTCACACACTTGACATTTCACAAGCTAATCTCCAAATGCTCACATGTTCACATGCTCACACTTTCACAAGCTCACATGCTCACATATTCACACACACCCACACTACCACGTGCTCATATGCTCCCAGGCTTACATACCTACACACAAACATGTTCACACACTCGCATGCTCACACTCACACATACTCACACGCATACATGTACATCTCCCATACATTCTCATTCTCACTCTCACACATACCCACACACTCTCTCTAGCTCACACTCCTACACATTGACACTTCCAGACACTCTCTCTAGCTCACACTTCCGTACACACTCCCGCATGTTTATACTCCCACACACTCAAACACTCACATGCTCTCACTCCCATATGTTCACACTTCCCCACACTTACACAGTCATGAATGCTCACACACTTACAGTCTCACACTTCAACATACTCATATGCTTGCATACTCCTATGGTCACATTCCCACACTCCATGCCCCCCACACACACACTCCCACACACTCACACACTGACCCTACACATATCCATACACACACACATGCTCATACACTCACACATACACTTACACATGTTCACATATTCACACACATTCCTATGCTCACATGCCCTCATGGTCACATTCCACACTTCATGCCTCCTCACACACTCACACACACACTCATACTCTCACTCACACACACTCACACCCCCAGTCTACACATATTCATATGCTCACACACTCACCAATAGATTCAAACTCATTTGTGCTCACACACACTCCCATTCCCACATGCCCACACTCTCATCTGCTCACTCTTCCACATACTCATATGCTAACACACTCACATGCTCAAACTCCCACACATTAACACTCAAATGCCTATACTCACACTGCCATTCCCACATGTCCACACACGCTCCCCCACATACTCTTATACTCACACACTCACATGCTCCTACTCCCCATAATCCTGCATATTCACACTCACACACGCTCATACTCACATTCCCATTCCCACATGTCCACACTCTCCCACATACTCTTACGCTCACACATGCACATGCTCATACTCCCACACATTCACACTCACACATGCTCATACTCACATTCCCATTCCCACATGTCTACACTGTCACACACTCACTCTTCCACATCATCATATGCTTACCTCTGCACCTCTGCACACAACACTCACTTGGTGGGGCACTCTCATCACTGTCCCTGACAATGGGGGACTCTCCTCAGCCCTGTTATTCTCTGTGGCCAGAGGACCAAAAGAGCATGCAGAACCCTCAGGGTTGCCTTGTTTCCTTTGGTGCTCCCTATACACTGCCCCCACAACCCTAACACTAGGTGGATGGCAGATAGCAAGGCCCACAGCTCACTGGGCATCATCTTTGCCAGCAGACACCACTGCGACTTGTTAACAGACTGGAAGGGTGGGATGGGAATGAAGACAATGCTCCTTGGTTGAGAGGGAACCTAGTACTTCCCTGAGAGTCTCAGAGATGGCGATGCAACATGGTCCAGGGGATATGGGGCAGGGGACATGGGAGGACCAGCTCAGCCCCAACAGGGCCCTTCCACCTGGACTTTCCCATCCTGTCCTTTTCACTTGAACTGGTCAGAGGGAACTGGCTCCCCCAAAGGCTGAGGCTGGGACAGCTCCCTGACCCCACTATTCTCTGAGCAGAGCTGTGGCCAGACGAGAGTTGTGCTGAGGCCCAGGACGGGGAGCTGGACGGGCTGTGGACCACCATCTCCATCTTCATCACCCTCTTCCTGCTCAGTGTGTGCTACAGTGCCACCGTCACCCTCTTCAAGGTAGGCCCTCCCTGGGGCCTCCCTCTAATCACCACCACCTGCCCCCCATACACCAGTCCAGTGCTCAATCAGCCTGGGCCCTGGCGCAGTTGGCAGAAGGGACAGTGGTGGCCACAGGGGTGTCAGGGACCATGGGGACCACAGGATCCATGATGTCCTGACTGTTCACAAAAGCTCATGTCCATCTGTCTGTCTACAGGTGAAGTGGATCTTCTCCTCGGTAGTGGAGTTGAAGCGGACGATCGTGCCCGACTACAGGAACATGATCGGGCAGGGCGCCTAGGGCCACCCTTCCTGTCCTTCGGACATCCAGGGACTGTACATAGAGGGGCTGCTGTCCCTGTCCCAGGCACCACAACAAAGAGGCCAAGTCTAATTGTCCTCATGTAGCTCAAGCCAGCATCCCAGGCCTGCACCCCGCCTTCTGACACACTGTCCCCTTCCCCTGCGACCCTCTAAATGCACCCCAAGCCCGTGACCTTGCCTTCTGACCCTGCCACACATGGAACCACTGCTCCATCTCCATCACTTTGGAGTACTTTGTTGAAAGCAGTCTCTATTTCCACAAACTCTGGTTGCCTGGACTCGCACTGGTCCCCTTGTAACTGAGCAAATATGTTTAGCAGCCACCAGGAGTGCTGTCCAGGAGTCACAGATGGGCCATGTGCATGCCTGGAGCTCAACACACTGGGAACCAGAGCATCAGTCCATGTCCCCCTCCTTTTTCAGGTCCAGGCAAGTCACTACCTCCAGGGCAGTGTGTGCAGTTTCACCCAGAAAGGGAAATGCCAGAGACAAATATCCAGGTGTCCGCTGGGGGTAGGGCAGACCTTTACAGGAACGAGAATAGGGACCCCACCCTTGCCCAGACTCCTTGGAACAAAGGTTTCCCACAGAAGCTGCAAGGGGGATTCCTCACTGTCAAGGTTAGTCACCGAGAAGTGCCACTGACCACTGCTCAAGTCACCCCTCTTTCTGGCCCTTGTCTGGGCACACTCCATCACTGGAGCTTCCGTGCATCCCTGGCCTGAGGAACTGGCCTACTTACTTTGGGTCTTGGGAAGGACCTACCCATCCAATGGCTGTTTTAATCCACTGGGCCAGTGTCCAGCCACCATTCTCCTAAGCATGGAGACCTCTGCAGGGAAACCCACCCTGGTTGCCCACAATAACCTCAGATGTGGGATTCACCTTAATGGGATAGACATCCTGCATAGAAGTATGTGGGCATGGGGACTTGGTCCTCACTCTACCCAGTGACCCCTGCAGAGAAGGATGTAGGCAGGGGTGAAGTATCTGTCCTAACCTCCACCTGGGGGGCCCCTTGGAGAAGGACCTGGGCAGTGGGTCATGTGGCCATGTCAGGGGCCCAGCACATGCAAGGGCAGGCAGCCTAGGAGGAGTGGGCATCTAAGATTCCAAGGAAGGACAGGGGGCCCAAAGGTGACCAGACTGACAGGCCTCCAGGGAGGGGCCTAAGCAGAGCATGGCCATGATGAGAGGCAGCCTCAGCGCATCCTTCAGAAAGGTGAGGGGAGAGGGAGGATCACTGGTGAGAGCATCTCAGAGAGCAGGAAGGACAGTTATGGCCAGCTCTGGTCCTGGAGGCCAGGCGTCCAGCAAGTGAGCATGCACTGGGGTTAGGAGTACAACAGAAGAGTGTCTGCCACCTTGGCGAGCTGGGCCAGGCAGTAGTGGGCCATGGCACTGTCCACAGCCCCAGGGGCCTCAGCAGCCCCCTGAGGTATGTGTCTCCCATGGCTTCTCAGGGCCAGCACAGAAGAAACCAGATGCCCACGAGCAAAGGAAAAATCCTTGTGTGCTGTGCATCTCAGGCAGTGCTGCAGGCAGGGGGCTGGGGAGGCCTTGCAGGCTGAGCCACATGCTCCACAGGGACCCTTCTCAGCTGCACAGGGCACCCCACTAAAAGGATAGAGCCTCAATTAATGATGATTTGGGGCAGAGGGGGGATTTTGTAGAGAAAGATTGCTCAAAGGAATCACCAGAACTTTAGCTTTGGTAGTTTTTATTTTTCTCCATTTTAATTTTCTGAAACCTACTAATTTTCTGTAATGTGCATTTGTTTCTACTTTTTAAAAATGACTATAAACACCATCCTTAAAAATGATTTATTAAGCTTTCTATGTTGATACACTCCATGGCACTCTAACATAAAGCACATCTGGAAGAGCTCGGCTACCTCATGGTTCCAGGAGCTCCTTCCACAAACACAGTTTCCAGAAACTTCCAGCTTTCTCCCACCTTTGACCCCTTCCCACCTGCGTTCCCCACACTGTAGGACCTGCCACAAGGTCCTGCCTCCACAGGGTGAGCAGGTGCACCTTCCAGGGCCTTTCTTCTTAAGATAGGAGGCTCCCTGCAGGCTTGTGGGGTCACTCTGCAGCCTGGACAGGGACGAGAGTTCCCAGGACTGCCTCTGTGCCCTCGGCTGGGCAGTCCCAACTGACTTTCATCAAGCTGTGTCCTTGTCATGGAAGGACAAGCCCAGCAGCACTGACCTGAGTGCTAAAGGCCTGGCCATAGGATGGCAGGGGATGCCTGGGGAGGCCAAGTCATGTGGAGGCTGCGCAGAGGAGGTGCACCCAGCTCTGGCAAGGCCAGAAGTAAGATGGACTTCAAACACTGCCGATACAGCCAGTGATGGATTGGGTGTGTATAGCAACACTGGGCTCTGGGAGACCCTCAGAATCCCCGAAGTTTGCACCACACTCAGTTAGAGCCCCCGGAGCACCCAGAGAGCACCCAGCTAGTCCTCAAGTGATGCCTGCCTGCCCTCTGGTTTTTTCTATGACCAAAGCCTCAGACAGAAGCAGGGCCAGGCCAGAAGGACACACAGACACACCTAGACCAGTCACAGCCTCTGCCTCAGGAAACATGCCTGGGCCTGACTCCACATCTCTGTGCTGCACATCAGGGCTAAAGCACAGCTGCAGACAAACACACACCTGTTTTTCAGAGCAGTCACACCAACACACACACAGGCACACCACCTGATACACATGGCAGTCACACCAACACACATTGACATACATACTTGCTGCAAGGGCAGTCCCACCAACACATGGCAGTCACACCAACCACACTCACACACACACACACCTGCTTCACATGGCAGTCACACCCACACAAACACAGGCAAACCATGTGCTGCACAGGCAGTAACACTAACATGCTCAGACACACATACCTGCCACAAGTCAGTCACAACAGCAAACACACAGACACATGGAGACGAGTATGTGCCACAGAATGCAGTCACATCAACACTTGTTCAAACACACACAGACACACACTCCTGCCACACAGGACAGTCACACCAACACACACAGACAGGCATGCTTGCCACACAGGGCAATCACACCTTCATATGCTCAGACACACACAGGCACATGTCTGCCACACAGAGCAGTCACACCACCATACACTCAGACACACATAGACACAGCCTACCACACAAGGCAGTCACACTGACATATGCCCAAACACACTCCTGCACAGGGCAGTCACATCAGCACACACCCAGACATACACAGACATGCATGTCATACCAATACATGCTCAGATTCACTTGGACACACATGCCTGCCACACAGGACAGTAACAACAATATATACTCACACACAGACACATGCCTGCCTCACAGGGCAGTAACACAAACATATGCTGAGACACACATGTGCTGCATAGAGTAGTCACACCAACACATACTCACTCTCAGACATGCATGCCTGTCCCCTATATAGCACAGTCATGCTGACATATTCAGACACACATATTCACTGACCACATGTAGTCACACAAGTCCTCACATAATGACACACACAGACACACACACTTGCTCATTCCCATGGGAGCCAGAGCTGGGTATGGATCATCATGGTACCTCCTGTTCCCCAATGTTTGGCACATGCCATTCCCTTCACCCTGGAATCCTTCCCCTCATGGTAACACCCATCAAGCTCCTACACTCTCTTTAATTTTTAGCTCATGCACTTTCCCTCTGGCCAAGATGAATGGACCTCCTTCCCTCTCATCCCATCAATGTGCCAGATTCCTCCATTTGACAGCCATGCATGTCTGCCTCCTCATGGGACAGGGAGCTCCTGGTGGACAGAGACAGTGTTTTCCCCAGTCATCCCCTGTGGTCTGATCAGAATCCTGCTCTCCAGGGTTGGGACACCATGGCAAAAAGTCTCTCCAAGTCCCTGCCCTCATGGCACTGGCATTATCATCCCTTCTTTAGGTTCTGTCCCCATCTCAAGCCATGGCATGGATGCAGGCTGGTGCAGCTAGGCAGATAGCTGAAGGCCACTGACATGACCAAGATCACCAATCAGCCTGGGGAAAACTGGGTCCAAGCTCAGACTGCTGAGTTTAATGAGCTTTCCCCCATAGTTGCCATCCTCTGGGCTCTTTTCAAACACAGACTGCAGAGGTCTAGGCCAGAGGAAAGAGACTGGGAGAGAGACAGCCTTGGCCACAGCAGCATGTGTGGAAAACCGCATGAAGTAAAGGGCCTGGTGGTATCAGTTTTTTTTTGTTTTGTTTTGTTTTTGTCATTATTTATCTTTTTAATATTACTTTCAAAAAATACTGGTGGCAGACTTGGCCCAGTTTTAAGGTCATCCGTCTACAACATGGGAGGTCCACGGTTCAAACCTCAAGCCTCCTTGACCCGTGTGGAGCTGGCCATGCGCAGTGCTGATGTGCGCAAGGAGTGCCGTGCCACGCAGGGGTGTCCCCCGCATAAGAGAGCCCCATGCGCAAGGAGTGTATCCCGTAAGGAGAGCTGCCAAGCGTGAAAGAAAGTGCAGCCTGCCCAGGAATGGTGCTGCACATATGGAGAGCTGACACAACAAGATGATGCAACAAAAAAGAAACACAGATTCCCATGCCACTGACAACAACAGAAGTGGACAAAGAAGATGCAGTAAATAGACA
Source organism: Dasypus novemcinctus (assembly GCF_030445035.2). NCBI lineage: Eukaryota > Metazoa > Chordata > Mammalia > Cingulata > Dasypodidae > Dasypus > Dasypus novemcinctus. Next base: position 53,754,652 of record NC_080691.1, on the reverse strand, counting down.
CAGAGAACCGACAACTGGGGTGGGGGGAAGGAAAGAGAAATAAATAAATCTTTTTTTAATCTTTATTTATTTTTTTAATATTACATAAAAAAATATGAGGTCCCCATATACCTCCCACCCCACTCACCCCATTCCTCCCCCCATAGCAACAATCTCCTCCGTCATCATGAGACATCCATTGCATTTGGTGAATACATCTCAGCACTGCTGCACCTCATGGTCAGTGGTCCACATCATAGCCCACACTCTCCCACATTCCATCCAGTGGGCCATGGGAGGACATACAATGTCTGGTAACTGTTCCTGCAGCACCACCCAAGACAACTCCAAGTCCCGAAAATGCCTCCACATCTCATCTCTTCCTCCTATTCCCCACACCCAGCAGCACCATGGCCACTTTCTCCACACCAATGCCACATTTTCTTCTGTTACTAATCAAAATAGTTCATGAATTGAGTATCAGTAAGTCCACTCTAATCCATACTCTATTTCTCCATCCTGTGGACCTTGGAATGGTTGTGTCCACTCCACATCTGTATCAAGAGGGGACTTAGATTCCACATGGGTGCTGAATGCAATCCTTCTTTATAAGCATGAAGTTCTGACAAAAAGAGAGGGAAAGCCACAGCTAGCAAGAAGCTGAATTTCAGTGAAACCAGAAAGAGAACAGAGAAGTAATCAGAGGCTGCTATGTGCATTGCTATATGACAGAGAAACCAAGAACCAAGGATCACAGGCAGCCAGCCCCCAAATGCCAGTCTACAGCACAAAAGCATTGGCTTAATATTTTTTTTTAAACAAGAAATGTTCAGGATTCCTTTATTTATTTATTTCTCTCTTATTCCTTTTTTATTGTATTTTTAAAGATACATAGATCATAAAAAATGTTACATTAAAAAATATAAAATGTTCCCACATACCCCACATCCCACCACAACCCCACTCCTCCTACATCAACAAACTCTTTCATCATTGTGTTATGCCTTTCTCTGAGCCTCAACACCATGAGCTCAGAAATTCACATTGTATAAAGGAACTCATTTCATGGTACTTGCTTGAGCAGCCAATGAAATTAAACAGATCTTGGTACTGAGAATGGAGTGCTGCTATTGCAAATAACAACATTTGGAAATAGCTTTGGAATTGGGTATTGGGTAGATTTTGGGTGAATTATGAAATGCTTGACAGAAAAGGCCTAGATTGTTTAGAAGAGACTGCTGGTAGAAATATGGATTCTACACAACTTCTAATGAGGCCTTAAAAGGAAATGATGAAACACAGAAATAAACAAAAAAAAAGAAAAGGAAAAGAAATAAAAACTGTAAAGAGGACCGAGGAAATGATGTTATTAGAAAATGGAGGAAAGATAATTCTTGTTTGAAAGTGGCAGAGAACTTGGAGAAATTGAGTTCTGATGTTGGATGGAAGGCATAATTTGAAAGTGATGAACTTGGATATTTAGCTGAGGAGATATTCAAGTGAAATATAGAATGCGCAGCCTGGTTTCTCTTTGCAGGATAAAGTAAAATGTGAGACGAATGGAATAAGTTGAAAACTGAACTCTTGAACACAAAGAAGCCAGAAACTGATGGTTTGGAAAAGAATGAGCCTATCCAGATAGTGTGATCTGAGACCATGCCAGAAAAGGCTCCATCAGGGGCCCCAACCTGAGTTTCTGGAAAGTAAGTCCCCAGAGAATAGGGTTCTATGTTGGGTTCATCTGAAAAGGGAACCAGTCAGCAATTTCCATGGAAGTCAGGACTGGAAACTCAATTATCCAGGAAACATCTAGGGAAAGTCTGTTTGTCTTCGATGGTTTGGATTCCTGTGAACCACATGCAAAGAGAAGCTTTTGCAAGATTTGTATGAGCAGAACTACTGCCAGCCTGGACTGAAAGGGACAATGAAAGGACAAACTGAAGGAAGAATGACTTCCAGGGCAGAAGACAAAAGCCAAGGTCTGGACTGAAAGCATCACCTTGGCCCAAGAGAGCAAACTCATATATGCTTTAGGAAGGGGCAGGTGCTTGAGCAACCCAGAAAGCTAAAACAGATGTTGCTAGGATATCACAGCACATCCTAGCAAAAGCTGACTTACATATATCATCAAAATGCTTTTCTACTATTGAAGTAAATTCAAATGAGGACTAAAATGTAATAGTAGTCACACCTGATGTTTGTACAGTATTTTAACTATTATAGCATTTTCTGAGCCTTTTTTTTTCCTTTTAGTTTGAGGGATGCATTCTCTTATCCCTTAGCACATTCACCTTTTTTAAATTTTATTTATTCATTTTTTTAAAAATATTGCATTCAAAAAATATGAGGTCCACATTCACCCCCACCGCCCCCACCCCACCACTCCCCCCACAGTAACACTCTCCCCCATCATCATGACACATCCATTGCATCTGGTGAGTACATCTCTGGGCATCGCTGCACCCCATGGCCTGTGGTCCACACCATAGCCCACACTCTCCCACATTCCATCCAGTGGGCCATGGGAGGACATACAATATCTGGCAACTTTCCCTGCAGCACCACCCAGGACAACTCCAAGTCCCAAAAATGCCCCAACATTGTGGGAAACAAAGGCATGTTGTTTCCATAATAACAAGTTACTTCCTTGAACACTGGGTCATGCTGTCCCTAGAGGTATATGTGTAGGTCATCAATCTGTCAGGGAGATGTAACATTCTGGTGGAACCAGGACTTGGTAGTACGGAACGACCTGGGCAACAAGATTCATGAGTATATTTGTTTCAATAAAATAATAGAACATTGTGACCTTTGGTTACTATCTAATCCACTGTGTTATTAAGAATAAGATAATGGTAATAGTTATCTAGAATAGTTGCTGCTTCTCACGATCGGTTGGGGTATATAAGGAAATGCCTGAAACCAATAAATTAGTTCGATGAGCTTGAGGTTTCAATGCTTTTAGATCCCCTAATCCCATTCTTTCTTTGTCTTTCATTCCTGATACCCTTCAGGTCCATGACTCTGACATGAATTCACATCTCTTCCTCCCACTCCCTACCCAGCAGCCACCATGGCCACTTTCTCCACAACAATGCCACATCGTCTTCGATTACTAATCACAATAGTTCATGAATAGAATATCAGTAAGCCCTCTCTAATCCATACTCTATTCCTCAACCCTGTGGACCTTAGAATGGTTGTGTTCACTCCACATATATATCAAGAGGGGGTTTAGATTCCACATAGATGCTGGATGCAATTCTCCTGCTTTCAGTTGTAGGCACTCTTGGCTCCCTGGTGTGGTGGTTGACCTTCTTCACCTCCATGTTAGCTGAGTGGGGTAAGTCCAATAAACCAGAGTGTAGGGGTTGCAAGTTTGTTGAAGCTCATGGCCTGGCTATCACATGGTCAGTCCAGAGATTCAGGTACACTGGGTATACATTAAACCCCAGCACCAACTACAGTTCTGGTAAAAGTAGCAGGAGAGACTAGTGGACAAAGATCACATCTGAGTCCAGCTCCATCACACAGAAACACAAATTCCTAAGTAGGGCCAACTGACATGGCACTGAACTCCATCTGCCATGACCATAAAACCTGTGGGTCTCTGTAGCCCTCAGAAGAACCAATACCTAGGATTGTATCTACTTTATCTGTTTCTGGAACTCTGCTCAGGTGTGCATGAGGGCAACCCTTCTGATAACCTCCCGGCTCTTTGTGGAGACTCATAGCCATATAAACTCATTTGTCCTTTCCATTTCCCTCTTTGATTCAGGTCAAAGAGCATTTTTAACTCCTGGTATTATACGTAGATTGAGATATTCTGCTGGTCTGAGTTGACCCTTTTATTCAAGGTCATTTTCTAATTACATCACGAGCTGGTACTTGGTAGTAATCCCTCGGCACCAGGGAGGCTTAACCCCGGGAGTCATGTCCCATGCTGGGGGGAAGGCAACACATTTACATGCCGAGTTTGGCTTCAAGACTGGCCACATTTGAGCAACACGGAGGTTCTCAGGAGATAAGTCTTAGGCACCCTGCAGCTCTAGGCCTTGTTTGTATTTCAGGTGCACAGGCTCACAAGCATAGTCATTAGTATCAAGGGCTCATTATTGGACCTTCCTTTTTTATTGGTCTTTGCCATTGCACTTGGGGGATTGTTGCTGTTCCTTTAGGGACTGTGATAGAGCTCCCCTGGCTAGGAACTCAGCACTCTCTCAGTTGTTTTTTTTTAATTGTAACCACTATGAAAATATCCAAACATTTTTATGTACCATGGATACATGCCCTGTAGAACTCCCTGTCAACCATGTGTTCCTTGTCAGTAACATCCCATACCAGTATTCCTCCCCTGCCATTGTTGAATCTCTCTGTGATCCAAAACTTCTTCAAAAGTGAAACCCAATTTATTGCCAGGTTCCATTAATAGTAAAATGGAATGTAGTGATGAGTTTAAAGGTTAGATATAGAATACATATTAATTTAGAAAAATTAAGGTAAAAATAAATTGGGGTATCAAAAAATTTAAAAATGCAAAAGCTTTGTTTTTAATGTTTTGCCTTCCATCACTGCAGTAAGTATTGTCCTGTATGCAAATTGGCAAGGCAACTACTTCCATCTTTTCCTCAGTGTCCACGTCCTATCTTTTTCTTTTTTTCCTAATTATTAAGCTTATCTTCACAAAAGTTTTAGATCACAGTAATTCATATATACAATATACGGTACTCCCACATATCCAGCATAAAACCTTGTCCCTTCCACAGCAATAATCTTTTTACATATTCACACTATATTTACTGAAACTGATGTACAGATATTGAGACAATAGCTTTCAAACAAGGAAACATTTGGGTTTATATTGTAGACTATACAATTTTGTAAATTTTTAGTTATTTTATGTTTTACATTATGATTTACATTTCAGCCTATCAGCCCCTATATATTTTTAGTATACTTTAACATGTCTTATATCCATCCTTGCATAATCTTGTGGAACACTTCTATTGCCCACACAGTTACACTGGTTCCATCTATGCAATACCTCTTTCCCCCTCCCCTTAGGGCCCACAGTGACAGTCAGTCTTCATTGCTTGAAGAGCCATGTTCAGAGATACTTGCAACAGTGTTGAGGGCTTGACATGCTCAACTGCCCTAATGCACTGGGAGCCACAATTTCTCTGGAGAGATACAATTCCCTCTATTTGAGAACATCACTCCTCCCCAGGATGTGGGTATACCTTCACTCTCATTACATGGGTCTCTATCCAATGATATAACCCACTGTGGCAAAATGAGTATTCTCATACTCCCTAGGAGCTTGTCGTACATCGGATTATCCCCTTTAAGCATCTTAAACAGGTAACCTTCCTTATTATATTTTTGAGAAAGTTTTCTCAGCATCATACTCTCAACTAAATACCTGACAATCTCCTATGTTTGTATGTTGCTCCATCCTTCCCCCAACTTCTTGGGCAATATTCCCGTCCTACCAACCCTATTCCCCCTCAAACCCAAAAAGAACCACCCAAAGGTAACCCTATTCCTCTATTTTATCCCTTCCTTATACAAATACTTACCTCCAGCTTATCATAGATTTCACCCATGTAGATGACAGTTTACATCCTTCCTCTACCCCTAAATTTCCTGTGAGCCTAGCATCCAGTCTCTAGCTCTCTGAGACAGCTTGGTTTACTTATTTCATATCATTGAGGTCATGTAGTATTTGTCCTTCAATGCCTGGGTTGCTTCACTCAACATGAGGTTCTCAAGATTCATCCATGTTATCACATGTGTTTATAGTGTATTCTTTCTTAAAGCTGAGTAATATTCCATTGCATGTATATACCACATTTTATTTATCCATTCATCTGTGGATGAGCATTTGGGTTGATTCCAACTTTTGGCAATAGTGAACAATGCTGCTATGAACATTGGTGTGCATATATCGGTTTGTGTCCTTGTTTTCAGTTCTGCTGGGTATATAACCAGCAGTGGAATTGCTGTGTCATATGTCAAATCTACAGCTAGTTTTTTGAGAAACTGCCAAACTGTTCTCCATAATGGCTGGATCCTTCTGCACTCGCACCAGTAGTGGATGAGGGTTCCGATTAATCCACGTCCTCTCCAGCACTTGTAGTCTTCTGTTTTTTTCATAGCTGCCAATTTATGGGAGTAAGATGACATCTCATTGTAGTTTTGATTTGCATATTCCTGATATCTAGAGATTTGGAGCATTTTTTCACGTGTTTTTCAGCCATTTGTATTTCTTCTTAGTTTAAATCTTTTTCCCATTTTTTGATGGGTTGTTTGTCTTTTTATTTCCAAGATATAGGAGTTCTTTAAATATGCAGGTTATAAGTCTCCTATCAGAAATATGGCTACCAAATATTTTCTCCCATTATGTATGCTTTCTTTTCACTTACTTGACAAACTCCTTTGAGGTGCAGAAGGCTTTAATTTTGAGGAAGTCCCATTTATCTATTTGTTCCTTTGCTGCACATACTTTTGGTGTGAAGTTCATGAAGCCATTTCCTATTACAAGGTCTTGTATATGCTTCCCTACACTGCTTTCCAAAGTCTTTCTGGTCTTGGCTCTTATATTTGGGTCTTTGATTCATCTTGAGTTGATTTTTTTTTAAATTACATTAAAAAAAATATGAGGTCACATTCAACCCCACTGCCCCCGCCCCCCACTCCCCCCACAGCAACACTCTCTCCCATCATCATGACACATCCATTGCACCTGGTAAGTTCATCTCTAGAGTTGATTTTTATATAAGGTATGAGATGATAATCAATCTTTCATTCTTTTACATATGGATGTCCAGTTCTCCAGGCACCATTTGTTGAATAGGCCATTCTCCCCCAGTTGAGAGGGTTTGGTGGCTTTATCGCATATTATATGACTATATATATGAGGATCTATATCAGAACTCTCAATTCGGTTCCATTGGTCTGTGTGTCTTTCTTTGCGCCGGTACCATGCTGTTTTCACTACTGTAGCTTTGTAGTATATTTTGAAGTCAGATAGTGTGATTCCTCCAATTTTGATTTTCTTTTTCAATATGTCTTTGGCTATTCGGGGCCACTTTCCTTTTCAAATAAATTTCATAGCTAGTTTTTCTAGTTCTTTAAAGAATGCTGTGTTGATTTTTATTAGGATTGCTTTGAATGTGTAGATCAGTCTTGGTAGGATAGACATCTTAATAATATTTAGTCTTCCTATCCATGAAGAGGGAATATTCCTCCATTTATTTAGGTCTTCTTTGATTTCCTTGAACAGTGTTGTGTAATTCTCTGTGTATAAGTTTTTTACATCTTTAGTTAAATTTATTCCTAGGTATTTGATTTTTTTATTGACTATTGTAAATGTTATTTGTTTCTTGATTTCCTCCTGAGCTTCCTCATTACTGGTGTACATAAATGCTACTGATTTTTGTGCATTGATCTTATAGCCTGTGACTTTACTAAACTAATTTATGAGTTCTAGAAGCTTTCTTGTAGACCTCTCAGGGTTTTTTATGTATCAGATCATGTCATCTGCAAATAATGAAATTTTGACTTCTTCCTTTTCAATTTGAATGCCTTTTATATCTGGTTCTTGCCTCAGTGCTCGAGCAAGTACTTCTAAGACAATGTTAAATAGAAGAAGTGATAGTGGCCATCCTTGTCTTGTTCCTGATCTTAGAGGGAATGATTTTAGGAATTCACCATTGTAAATGATGTTGGCTGTGGGTTTTTCATATATACTCTTTATCATGTTCAGAAAATTTCCTTATATTCTGATCTTTTGCAGTGTTTGTTTATTTTTTATTTTTTTTTATTTTTTTGAATATTACATTCAAAAAATATGAGGTCCCATTCAATCCCACCACCACCACCCCCCACACCCTCCACAGCAACACTCTCTTCCATCATCATGACACATCCATTGCACCTGGTAAGTACATCTCTGAGCATCACTGCATCCCATAGTCAATGGTCCACATCATAGCCCACACTCTCCCACGTTCCATCCAGTGGGCCCTGGGGGGATCTACAATGTCTCGTAATTGACCATGACGCACCATCCAGGACAACTCCAAGTCCCGAAAACGCCTCACCATCTCATCTCTTCCTCCCATTCCCCGCACCCAACAGCCACCATGGCCACCCTTCCCACACCCATGCCACATTTTCTCTGTGGACATTGGATTGGTTGTGTCCATTGCACATCTATGTCAAGTGGGAGCTTAGATTCCACATGGATACTGGATGCACACCTCCTTTTGCAGAGTTTTTATCAAGAAATTGTGCTGTATTTTGTCAAATGCTTTTTCTGCATCTATAGATATAATCATGCAATTTGTTTCATTCAATCTTTTTATATGGTGTATTACACTGATTGATTTTCCTATGTTGAACCATCCTTGCATACCCCAAATGAATCCCACTTGGTCATGGTGTATAATTCATTTACTGTGTTGTTGAATACTGTTAGCAAGTATTTTGTTGAGGATTTTTGCGTCTAGGTTCATTAGAGAAATTGGTCTGTAATTTTCCTCTATTGTGGTGTCTTTGTTCAGCTTTGGTACTAGGGTAATGTTTGGCATCATAGAATGAGTTAGGTAATGTTCCTTCAGTTTCAATTTTTTTGAAGAGTTTCAGCAGGATTGGCGTCAGTACTTTCCAGAATGTTTTGTAGAATTCACCTGTGAAGCCGTCTGGCCCTGGGCTCTTCTTAGTTGGGAAATTTTTAATGACTGATTCTATCTCCTTTCTTGTGATTGGTTTGTTGAGCTCCTCAATTTCTTCTTTCATCAAAATAGGCTGCTTATGTGTTTCTAGGAATTTGTCCATTTCCTCTGAATTGTCATTTTTTTGGTATATAGTTTTTCAAAGTATCCTCTTATAATAGTCTTTATTTCCATGAGGTCAGTGGTGATACCTCCTTTCTCATTACGTATTTTGTGTATTTGCATCTTCTTTCATTTTTTCTCTGTTAGTCTAGCTAAGGGTTTGTCCATTTTATTGATCTTCTCAAAGAACCAGCTCTTGGTTTTGATTATCTTTTCAAGTGCTTTCTTATTTTCTATTTCATTTAGTTCTGCTCTGATCTTTGTTATTTCTTTCTTTCTTCTTCCTGTGGGGTTACTTTGTTTGTTTTTTTTTTTACTAATTCCTCCAAATGTGCAGTTAGTTCTTCAATTTTTGCTCTTTCTTCTTTTTTAATGTATGAATTTATGGCTATAAATTTCCCTCTCAGTACTGCTTTTGCTGCATCCCATAAGTTTTGGTACGGTGTGTTATCATTTTCAATAGTTTCAAGGTAGTTATTAATTTCTTTTGAGATTTCCTCTTTGACCCACTGTTTTTCTAAGAGTGTGCTGTTTAATTTCCATATGTTGGTGTAAAATTCTGGACCTCTGGCCCTTGTAGATTTCCAGCTTCACTCCACTGCGGTCAGAGAAATTATTTTGTATGATTTTGATTTTTCTGAATTCATTGAGTCTTTCTTTGTGGCCTAGCATATGGTCTATCTTGGAGAATGATCCATGTACACTTAAGAAAAATGCATATCCTGTTGTATTCGGGTGTAATGATCTGTATATGTCTATTAGATCCAGCTCCTCTAATATACTGTTCAAAGTTTTTGTTTCTTTATTGATTCTCTTTTGAGATGTTTTGTCCAAAGTTGATAGTGGTGTACTAAAATCTCCCACTACAATTGTAGAGGCATCTATTCTTTCACTTAGTTTTTCCAGTGTTTGCATCATGTATTTGGAGGTGCACTTGTTAGGAGCATAAATATTTATGATTGTTCATTCTTCTTGAAAGATTGTCCCTTTCACTAATATGTATATTTTCATCTTTGTCTCTCACAATTGTTTCACATTTAAAGTCTATTTTGTCTAATATTAACATAGCTAATACTGCCTTTTTATGGGTATTATTTGCTTGTAAGATTGTTTTCCAGCCATTCACTTTCAACCTTCATGAATCCCTGGGTCTAAGATGTGTTTCTTGTAGACAGCATATAGATTTCCTTTTCCAATCTTCCAGTTTGCATCTTTTGACAGATAAGTTCATTCCATTGACATTCAGTGTCATTACTTTCAAGGAATTATTTATGTTAGACATATTTTGTTTGGATTTGTATTTGTCATATTTTGTTTGTTTTTTTCCTTCTCTGTTTTTCTTTTTTGTTGCTCTTACACTCTCCTCAAACTCTGCCTGTCCTGTTTTTTTTCCTTTCTTCCTGCAGAACTCCCTTTAGAATTTCTTGAAGGGGAGGCTTCTTGTTGGCATACTCTTTCAATTTCTGTTTATCTGTGAATATTTTGAACTCTCCATCATTTTTGAATGCTAGTTTAGCTGGGTAGAATATTCTTGGTTGGAATTTTTTTTTCTTTTAGTACCTTGACTATATCATACCACTGCCTTCTTGCCTCCATGGTTTCAGATGAGAAATCAGCACTTAATCTTATGGAGCTTCCCTTGTATGTGATGGTTCTCTTTTCTCTTGCTGCTTTTAGTATTTTCTCTTTGTCTTGAGCATTGGATAATTTGGCAAGTGTATGCCTTCGGGTGGGCCTGTTGGGATTTATGGTTTTTGGGGTGTGTTGTGCTTCCTGGACATGTACATCCATCTCTCTCAGTAGATTTGGGAATTTTTCAGCCATTATTTCCTCCAACACACCTTCTGTCCCCTTTCCCTTTTCTTCTCCTGCTGAGATGCCTATAATACGTATGTTTGCGCATTTTGCATTGTCATTCGGGTCCCTAAGTCCCAGCTGGATTTTTTCTATCTTTTTACCAATCAGTTCTACTATCCGTTCAATTTCAGATATACTGTCTTCCACATCGCTAATTCTCTCCTCTACCTCTTCTAATCTGCTGCTATTTGCTGAGGGTATATTTTTGATTTCTTGAACTGTGCTGTTCATCACCATCATGACTGTTATATTTTTGCATATGTCTGCAATTTCCTCTCTAAGTTTTTTTCTTCATATTGTTAATCTCTTCCTTTACTTCATTAAGTTGGTCTCTAATATATGTTTTGAGATCTTTAATTAGTTGTTCAGTGTTCTGCTCCCCTTCCTGGTTTTTATTTTCTTCATTGGGTTCAGCCATGTTTTCCTGATTATTGGTTTGGTTTGTAGTTTTTTGTTGCTGTCTGGTCATCATTTTATCTTGATGGGTTTAATGAGTTCCTTAGCTTCTTTGTCTAGTCTTGGGGATTAATTAGCTGTTGTTCGTGCATAAGTGTTATGTCTTCTCTTTGTCAGTTTGTTCTTCTTACTCTATTTTCTTTTTGCTGGCTAAGTTCACTTTGCAGGAAAATAATAAGGTCATGGATAGGAAAATGAGTAGGAAAAGAAAATGTATAAAGTAGTATTGGTAATAAATGTTAACAGAGCAACAATATGAAATCTAGGAGAATGAATATTAGACTCATGTAAGTTGAGTAGAGTTATAGCAGTAAGTAGAGTACCTATAATGAGACAGTCAACTGAATATGGCGTATAATATAGTATGAATTAAAAGGCCAGTGTTTTCATGAGAGAGAGAAAGAGGAAAGAAAGACAATATTATTGAGTGAATAAAAGACAGAAAACAGAACAGAGGTATTAGAAATGAAATGTCAGACAATTTGGGGGCCAAAGAAAGGGAGGTGTAATGTAAAAGAAACAGTAGATGATGGAGGATAGCAAGATGTGGGGTAAAGGGAATAGTGTAGGTGGCCAAAATCAATACACACAGAAAAGAAAAAATAGAGGATGAGGAAATACAGCAAGTGTGAAGCACACCCTACACCTATTGTATAAAGAAAATAAAATAAAATAGGAAGAAAAAGAGAGAAAATTAAAAAAAGAGAAGAGGAAAAGGGGGGAACAAGCAAGAAAAAGAAAAAGGAAAAAAGCTAAATAAATGAAAAAGGACCTTGGGGGATAAAAGAGAGAAAAGACCAGGAGACAATGCAATATTAGCAAACACAAAAACAGAAAAAAAAGAAAAAAAAAAAGAACCAAGGTTTCAAGCTAGGAATCCTCTTTGCAGTTAAATAATACACTTAGGTATCTGATCTTCCCCCTTTCTCCTTTCCTCACTTCTCTCTGTCCCAGGGCAGCAGGAAAGCTGCCTAAGAGGTTTGGTAGGAGATTCAAGTAGGTCCTTGTTGAACCACCTCAACACAGGAGACTATGACTCTTTATTTCCAGTGGGAGAGCACCTACACCTCACCAGAAACCCCAAATATGCTACTGGAACCTTGGATAGCACCTCCTACAGTCCCTCCCCCTTAGGTGTGCTAGGAGAGGTCTAATTGATTTTCTGACTCCACCTTCTCCCAGACCAAATTTCCTATCCCAGGACGTTTAGGTGAATTGGGCTTTCTCAGCAGAATCACCTCTCCTCTCTTCCCAGACTCTCCTCAAGTCAGCTGGTACACTCCTCCAAGTTCAAGGAGAGAGAGAGAAAAAAAAAACACAAAACGCCAAGGGCTAGGGTAATCAAGGACCTAAGATGGACCTCAGGATGCCATGGATTCGGGGATGGGAAGTCTATGTATTGCAGACTCAAGGTGTGTGAGTCTCTGGATCGTGTGCCACCAGGGTTTAAGGGACACATACCTGGGAACCATGCATCCAGTTAACACAGGACCTGGGAGCACTGCAGCACAACAAAGCCTTCAGAGATTGCAGCAGCCTGGGCGGCCAGCCCTAGGAGGAGGGGTCCCACCCACAACTTCTGACCTCCATGTCAGAAACCAAAAATTCCACCTCTCACAAGAATCTCTTCTGTCACTGTCTCACCAAATCAATATCCCGACACCTCCTGCCCTGCAAGCCCCTGAAACAGCCCACTCAGGGTTTGGGATCACCACAGCACAACAAAGATTTCAGGGATCCCCCATGGCCAGGCCGCCAGCCCTAGGGGGAGGGGTCCTGCCTACAACTTCTGACCTCCATGTCAGAAACCCAAAATTCCACCCCTTGCAAGAATCTCTTCTGTCACATCCAGACATTACCCTCCCTGCAAGCCCCAGAAAACCTATTTATTTATTTAATCATTCCAAAAGTATTTAGGAAAATATCCAAACAGAATTCTATAAAGAAAGCCTTAGTATAGATAGAAAGAATACAAATCACTTGACTATGAAAACATATATCTAATAACCACTGTAATAGTGTAAATGAAGAAAAAATCAACATTGGAAAATGAAGAAAACATACTTTCTTTTTTCCATCTCTTTATTTTTTTTAATGTTACATTAAAAAAATATGAGGTCCCCATATACCTTCCACCCCTGTCATCCCACTCCTCTCACATCAACAGCATCTTTCATCATCTTGGGACCTTCATTGCATTTGGTGAATACATTTTGGAATACTGCTGCACCACATGGTTTCTTAAGTGTACGTTGCTTAACAGAGAATATTAGAAGTGCAATTCCATATTATATGAAACATTGCTGAACAGAAAATATTAAAAGTTCCAGATTATATGGAACATTTATAAAGAAAATTTTAGTAAACAATCTCACTTTTTTATGTTTTTAATGTAATGTTTTTGTGATCTGTTTAATTTAAAAAGTGTAAAACCTACACTCTGTGACTAAAATTCACTATAAATAGTGATTATGTATTAATAATAGTGTAAACACTGAATATTGATTTTAAAAGGTGAAATGTAAAAATGAAGGAGGGGTGAATATATTTAATATGAACATATTTAAGAGAATATCAATATCATTTCTTTACTTGGGAATCAACTATATGTATTAACCTTCATAAAATTGGTATTATGTTCAGGAATAGATATAACTTGCAGAGAAAACACATAAATCAAATCAATATTCTTAAAACAAATTCTTCTGAAACTCTCCCTCTCCATACCCATTTGGGCTGAGTTTTTCTGGAAAATAGGAATCAAAGCTACAGAATGGGAGGAATGGTTATTGTTTTTCATAATCCTTGAGGTGCTATCAGCCTGTTTTATCTATGTATGTGTTAGTGATGGAATCATGTTCCCCATAAAATGCACATTTAGGTCTCAACCCCTGGTCCTTTGAGTGTGAAGCAATCTGATAAAAGAACCTATGAAAATGTTATTAGTTAAAGCATGCCCAAACTGAATGTGGCTGAACCTTAATCCAATTTGGCAAAAGACCTTATAGCAAAAGAGGTTGGCTAGAGAGAGAAAAGTCATGAAGAACAGCCAGAACCTGGAAGTCAATGGAATGTAGGAGAGAGAAAACAATTTCTATCTCTCCTTGACCCACCAGTTTCTCTTGGGGAATTCATTGAAACCTTCACCAGAGTTCTGAACTTGTGTTCTTCACTATAGAATAGGACTTGTGCCAGCTCGAGCCTTTGAGGGCTAAAGAGACCCACGGGCTCTATGGTCATGGCAGATGGGGTTCACTGCCATGTCAGATGGCCCTTCTTTGGAGCTGGTGTTTCTACGTGATGAAACTGGATTCAAATGGAATCTCTTTTCATAAGACTTTCATGCTACTTTACTGGAATTGTAGTTGGTGTTGGGGTTTAAGATATATTTAGGGGATTGAATCTTTTTACTGACAATATGATAGCCAGGCCCTGAGCCTCAACAGACTCCAGCTCCTACAATCTGATTTATTGGACTAACCTCACTCAGCTAAGATGGAGCTGAAGAAGGACAACCACCACACCATGGAGCCTAGAGTGCCTACAACTGAAAGCAGGAGGATTGCATCCAGTAACCATATGGAATCTGAGCCTCCTCTTGACATAGAGGTGCAAGAGACACAACCAATCCAAGGTCCACAGAGAAAAGGTGGCATTGGAGTGGGAAAAGTGGACATGGTGGCTGATGGGTATGGGGAATGGCAGGAAGAGATGAGATGTGGAGGCGCCTTTGGGACTTAGAGTTGCCCTGGATGGTTCTTCAGGAGCAATCACCAGACATTGTAAATCCTCCCAGGGCCCACTGGATGGAATGGGGGAGAGTGTGGGCCATGATGTGGACCAATGACCATGAGGTGCAGAGATACCCAGAGATATACTTACCAAATGCAATGGATGTGTCATGATGATGGGAGTGAGTGTTGCTGGGGGGGAGGGGTGCGGTGGGGGTGGTGGGGTTGAATGGGACCTCATATTTTTTTAATGTAATAGTTTTGCAAAATCAATTAAAAAAAAA
This sequence comes from Dasypus novemcinctus, assembly GCF_030445035.2. Taxonomy (NCBI): domain Eukaryota; kingdom Metazoa; phylum Chordata; class Mammalia; order Cingulata; family Dasypodidae; genus Dasypus; species Dasypus novemcinctus. The sequence goes on along the minus strand of NC_080691.1, from coordinate 53,739,505 downwards.
GATATATTTAGGGGATTTGAATCTCTGGACTGACAATATGATAGCCAGGCCCTGAGCCTCAACAGACTTCAGCTCCTACAATCTGATTTATTGGACTCACCTCACTCAGCTAAGATGGAGTTGAAGGACAACCACCAGACCATGGAGCCTAGAGTGCCTACAACTGAAAGCAGGAGGATTGCATCCAGTATCCATGTGGAATCTGAGCCTCCTCTTGACATAGAGATGCCATGGACATAACCAATCCAAGGTCCACAGAGAAAAGGTGGCATTGGAGTGGAGTGGGAAAAGTGGACATGGTGGCTGATATGGGTATGGGGAATGGCAGGAAGAGATGAGATGTGGAGGCGCCTTTGGGACTTAGAGTTGCCCTGGATGGTGCTGCAGGGGCAATCACCGGACATTGTAAATCCTCCCAGGGCCCACTGGATGGAATGTGGGAGAGTATGGGCCATGATGTGGACCATTGATCATGTGGTGCAGAGATGCCCAGAGATGTACTTTCCAAATGCAATGGATGTATCATGATGATGGGAGTGAGTGTTGCTGGGGGGGGGGAGTGGTGGGGTGGGGGTGGTGGAGTTGAATGAGACCTCATATTGTTTTTTTTAATGTAATATTTTTACAAAATCAATTAAAAAAGTAAAAGAAAAAAAAAGAATAGGACTTGCGAATATCCACAATCATGTGACTCAATTCCTACAATATTTTTAAAAATTATTTTAACTGTATTTTTGAAGATATACAGATCACAAAAAATGTTACATTAGAAAATATGAGGTTCCAATACACCCCACACCCACCCTACACCCACTCCTACCACATCTACAACCTCTTTCATCATTGTTGCACATTCATTGCATTTGGTGATTACATTTTGCAGTACTGCTGCGCCACATGGATAATAGTTTACGTTGTGGTATACACTCTCCCCTACTCCATTCAGTGGGTTATGGAAGGATATATAACGTCCAACATCTGTCTCTGCAATATCATTTAGGACAACTCCAAGTCCCAAAAATGCCCCCACATTACGTCTCTTCTTCTCCCTCCCTGCCCTCAGCAAAAACCGTGGCCATTTTCTACATATCAATGCTACAATTTCTTCCAATACTAGTCACAATAGTTCTATAGTAGAATACCAGTAAGTCCACTCCAATCCATATTTTATTTCTTCACCCTGTGGATCTGGGTTGGTGATGTCCACTGCACCTCTATACTGACGGGGGTGCTTAGATCCCACGTGGATGATGGTCGTGATTTTCCTGCTTGCAGGTGTAGACACTCTTGGTTCCCTGGTGTGGTGGTTGACCATCTTCACCTCCCTGTTAGCTGACCTGGATAAGTCCAATGAAATGTAGAGTAGGAGTTGCAACTCTGCTGAGGCTCAGGACAAGGCTAGCACATGGCCAGTCCAGAGATTCAAGTTATAAAAGATCTCTTAATTTTTACATGTATATTCTTTCTGTTCTGTTTATCTGGAGATCTCTGACTAATACTAGATGTGTATGATCTTAGTTTAATGCTTCAAAATAGTAAATGTTAAGAAAAATAACTTTGAAACTAGAATTAGGTATCAACCCAAATTACCACTCAAGATTGAGAGAAAAATTAAGCCTTTTTGAAAGCAATTCAAGCATTTACAAACATTGGCACTCCTAAAGAAATTACGGAAAATTAAAGGAAGGAAGTTTAAATAAATGCATCCAAGAGTTATGCAAGAAACAGTAGTAAAATTAAGAAATTTGTGAAAATTACTGGAAAGTGTAAACAACAATAATTGAAAAACATGTTAATAATGATAATGTAACATTCTCATCAGAGAGGGCACCCTTCCATCAAGGTGAAGCCTATTTTTTTCTTCTTTATTTTCTTTTGAATGTTACATTAAAAAAATATGAGATGCCCATATAACACCCACCCCCCTCACCCCACTCCTCCCACATCAACAAACTATTCCATCATTGTGGTACATTCACTGCACCTGGACACTACATTCTGGAACACTGCTGCACCACATGGACAGTGGTCTAAATTGTAGTCTACACTCTACCCCAGTCCATATAACACCCACCCCCCTCACCCCACTCCTCCCACATCAACAAACTATTCCATCATGGTGGCACATTCACTGCACCTGGACACTACATTCTGGAACACTGCTGCACCACATGGACAGTGGTGTACATTGTAGTCTACACTCTCCCCCACTCCACCCTGTGTACCATGGCAGGACACACTGTCTAGCATCTGTCCCTGCAGCACAACCCAGGACAATTCCAAATCCTGAAAATACCCCCACATCATATCTCTTCTTCCCTCTCTCTACCATCAGCTACCATGGCCACTTTCTTCACATCAATGCTACAATTTCTTCCATTACTAATCACAATAGTTCCACAGCAGAACACCAGGAGGTCCACTCTAATCCATACTCTATTCTTCCATGCTGTGGACCCTGGGATGGCTATGTCCAGTCCCCCTCTATATCAAGATGGGGCTTAGATTCCACATGAATGATGAATGCAATTCTCCTACTTTTGGTTGCAGGCACTCTTGGCTCCCTGGTGTGGTGGTTGACCCTCTTCACCTCCCTGTTAGCTGGCCAAGGTAAGTACAATAAATCAGAGAGTAGGAGTTGAAAGTCTGTTGAGGCTCAGGCCCTGGCTCTCTCATGGACAGTCCAGATATTCAGGTCTCCTGTGTATATACCAACTCCAATGCCAAGCACAGGTCTGGTAAAAGGAATAGAAGAGGCATGTGTAGAAAGGTCATATCTGAGTCCAACTCCATCACACTCAGGAACGCAAAATTCAAAGTCAGGTCAACTGACATGGCACTGAACTACAGAGTCTTCTGCCATGACCACAGAACCTGTATCCCTCAGGAGAATCAGTATGTGGGTTTCTATCGATTTTGGCTGTCTCTGGTAACCTGCTGAGGCATGCATGAGTACAACCCCTCTGATGACCTCCTGACTCTTTTTTGGAGACTCATAGTCATGTACTCATTTGTGCTTTCCATTTCCCCCTGTTATCCAAAGTCAAAAAGCAGTTTTTAATACCTGATATTAAATGTAGACTGAGATATTCTGCTGGTCTGAGTTGACCCTTTTATTCAAGGTCTCTTTCTAGTTGCATCATCAGCTGGTGTTTGGTAGTAATCTGTTGGCACCAGGGAGGCTTGTCCCCAGGAGTCATGCCCCACACTGGGGCGAAGGTAATGCATTTACATACTGAGTTTGGCTTAGAGAGTGGCCACATTTGAGCAACATGGAAAGCACTCAGGAGGTAACTCTTAGGCACCCTGCAGCTCTAGGCCTAGTTCATATTTCAGGCACACAGTCTCATACACATAGTCACCAGTATCAAGGGATCATCATTGGACCATCCATCTTCATTGGTCCTTGCCATTGCACTTGGGGGATTGTTGCTGTTCCATTGGGGAAAGTGATAGAGATCTCCTGGCTAGGAACTCAGCACTCCCTAAGAGGTCATTTTTAATTGTAACCACTATGACAATATCCAAACATTTTTAAGTTCCCTGTATACATGCCCTGGACAACTCCCTCCTAACCATGTGTCCCCTATCAATAACACCCCATACCAGGGTTCCTCCCCTGCCATAGTTGAACCTCTCTGTAGTCCAAAACTTCTTTAGAAATGAAGCCTAATATATTGCTAGGTTCCATTAATAGTAAAATGGAATATAGTGATGGGTTAAAAGGTTAGATATAGAATGCATACTAATTTAGAAAAGTTAAATAAAGGAAAAATAAATTGGGGTATCTAAAAATGAAGAAAATGAAAAAGCTTTGTTTTTGACATTTTTCCTTCCATCACCGCTATAGGTGTTGCGCTGTATGTACAGTAGCAAGACAGTTTCTTCAATTTCTTCCTCAGTGTCTACATCCTTTCTTTTTTTTTTTCTAATTATTAAGTTTGTCTTCACATAGTTTTAGATCACAGTAAATCACATATACAATATGTGGTACTCCCACATATCCAACATCAAACCCTTCGTCCTTTCCTAAATGATGATCTTTTTACATGTTCACACTATGTTTGCTGGAGCTGATATACAGTTTGAAACAATAGCTTTCAAACACGGTTCCATTTAGGTGTACCTTATGGTTTATCTGGGCGATACTTATGATTTGCTGTGGTCAATATTATAGGGTAGAAATGATGTTGTGCCAGATCAAACATTAGGTCTCTAAAGACTTTATTCTTCCACACCTTTGCATGGAAGCCTTTCATGGTAGCAAGCCCTGTCTGATAGTCACCTATCAGGTAAATGAACAAGACCACCCAAGACCAGCCAACCTCCAGGCAAAACATAACGTGAGAGCAGATGCATGAGTAAGCCAAGCTAAGATCAGCCAAGCATGACCCACACCAGCCAAACGGTCTAAATGACCATAGTGTAAACCATAAAGTCTTTTTGTGCTAAGTTGCTGAGCTTGGCTATACTCAGCAATAACTAATCAATATATATAGTACCAATAGGGATAATAGAATTTAGGCATGACAAAGACAAGTTGGTGGAATTTAACTGACAGAACCAAGATGGATATAATTGCTACATTAGGCAGGAAGGCCAGCATGTCAGCCAAGGTGCCTTGATACACAGAAATTTGTAAAAAACTAACGGTTAATACACGGCAGTTGCTGAAGGCAGGGAGAGGGAAAGAGAGGTATGATATTGGGGCATTTTCCGGTCTTGGAGTTGTCCTGAATGATATTGCAGGGACAAATGCAGGACATTGTACATCCTGCCATAACCCACTGAAAGGACTGGGAGAGAGTATAAATTACATTAGAAACTATAATCCGTGTTGCGTAGCAAAACTCCAAAATGTACTCATCAAATGCAATGAATGTGCCACACTAATGAAAGGAGTTGTCAGTGTGGGAGGAGTTGGGGGTGTGAGGAGTGGGGTATATAGGAACCTCATTTTTAAAAAATTTTATGTGATCTGTGTATCTTTTTAAAAAGATAATAAAAAAGAAGGAAAAGTGGCTAATAGATGATGGTGGTCCTACGGAAGAAATATATGGGTAGTCAACTAGATTTTTTTAATCGTATGACCAAAAAATATCAAGAGCTGATGAACAGAATGATGTCTTCGGCACCTGTACTGGCAAGTTGTGATCCAGAATTAAACCAATTCTCATTACCTTGCTTAAGAAGAAGTAAATGTATCTGTGGCAGACTGAATAATGGCCCTAAAAATATCCTTGCCCTAATCCTTGGAGATTGTGGTTGTTATTTCATTTGGCAAAAGAGAACTTGTGATGTGACTAATTTGAAGATCATGAGATGCAGAAAATATTTTAAATTATGCAGGTGGACCATAAAGGCAAACACAGGTATCCTCATGAAACTGAGACAGAGGGAGATTTGGCCACAGAGAAGAAGAATGTTGTACTGTATCCTAGTTTTGCTGAATTCCTTCTGCATCCTAAAGCAGTTTCACCAAAGTGGTCTTACACCAGTTTTGTCATCAATCCTTACCTAATGTTAACATTTGTCAGTTGAGTGATCAGGCAGGAAAACGAATAGCCAAGAACTAAAGAGAAGATATTTAAACTCACAAACCAGGCAGGAAATTCAATTCATATGACTATGAAATGCCTCTTATTCCTAAGATATTGGTAAGATTTAATCAATAATAATAATCACTAGAGAACATGAGATTAAAATGTGCTTGCATCATTTTGTTTAGAATATAAATCCATACAGCTCTCTGTTGCAGAAACTGGGAGCTTTCTACCAATGCGGAATACATGCATTCTTTTGACCTAGCAATCTTATTCTAGAAATCCATTCTACAGAAATCCCCATACATGTTCACTTGAGAAGGTTTATTGGAATGGAAAAAGAAATCTCAGTAGAACAATGCCACATGCATTGTTCACATTCATCTCAGTAGAACAATGCTACATGCAAACCACAGACTATTAAGCTGCTCTGAAATGCTAGCAATAAAAAAGGCATGAGATGGATCTATATGTAGTAACATTGAAACATCCATGAAAAAATGTTCTGTAGAAGAAAGCATGTTACTGGCACTTGGGGATTGAATCACATTCTCAACAAAGACATGCATAAGTTCTAACTTCTGGTCTTGTGTGGACCTTGGAGGATGTTATTACTTAAGGGGTGGCCAGGCTGAATAAGGGTGGGCCTCATTAAATATGACCTAAGTCCTCCTTACAAACAAAGGAAATTGGACACAAACTCAGAAACAAGAGAAGACAGAAAGGGTCAGATCATCATGTGACTGTAGTAGGGTCTGAACTATCACCAGAAGGCTACAGACACTGGAGAAGAGTTGACCTGCCAATACTTTAATTTTGAATTTAGCCTCCATAACCTGAAATACAATAAATTTCTGTTGTTTAAACCAAACAGTAGTGGTATTTCTCATAGTCATTGGTGCTTACAAAATGAAGAAGGATGTATTTTGATATATGTGCCTTTATGTAGGTAATACTGGAGAAGAGTTCTGGAAGATTGCACAAAGAACATGAGATTGGAAACCCAATAAATTGAGGGGACTGGCTGGAGTCACTATGGAGAAAGTAGTTTATATGCTTTCCTTTGGCCCTTTTCTCTCACAACAAAAATGCATTCATCTGTCCCTAAAGAATGAAACACAATAACAATTAAAATGTATAATGGATTATAATGACTCTCACCGTTGACTCTTTTTTTTCACTTTACTTTCTTTTTTTTTTTTTCATGCTATGACCTCAAATACAAGCCATTTCAGCCTTAAACTTCAGAACAGATTCCATAGTAACTTGTCTGTGGACCCTGATTTCCTGCCAAGATGGCATTTACATGGCAGGATTAGCAATCTATTAGATATGCCAATATAGGGACTTCCAAATGCACCTTTATTATCCAACCAAAGCTTCAATCTGATATCAAAACATTGGGAAATATGTGTAACATGATTTGCCTGACATGGAACACTAATAATAAAACAAACAAACAAAAAAATACTTGAGATTAAAAAAGCCCTCCTTTACTTAAAAATGCTTTTTGACCTGAACAAAAGGGGGAAATGGAAAGGACAAATGAGTTTATATGGCTATGAGTCTCCAAAAAGAGCCGGGAGGTTATCAGAGGGGTTGCCCTTATGCACAACTGAGAGAGTTCAAGAGATAGATAAAGTAGATACAATCCCAGGTATTGGTTCTTCTGAGGACTACAGAGACCCACGGGTTTTATGGTCATGGCAGATGGAGTTCAGTGCCATGTCAGTTGGCCCTACTTTGGAGTTTGTGTTTCTGTGTGATGGAGCTGGACTCAGATGTGATCTTTGTCCACAAGCCTCTCCTGTTACTTTTACCAGAACTGCAGTTGGTGCTGGGGTTTAATGTATACCCAGGGGACCTGAATCTCTGGACCGACCATGTGATAGCCAGGCCGTGAGCCTCAACAGACTTGCAATTCCTACACTCTGGTTTATTGGACTTACCCCACACAGCTAACATGTTGTTGAAGAAAGTCAACCACCACACCAGGGAGCCAAGAGTGCCTACAACAGAAAGCAGGAGGATTGCATCCAGCATCCATCCTAAGGTCCACAGGCTGGAGGAATAGAGTATGGATTAGAGTAGACTTACTGCTATTCTATTCATGAACTATTGTGATTAGTAATCCAAGAAAATGTGGCATTGGTGTGGAGAAAGTGACCATGGTGGCTGCTGGGGATAGGGAGTGGGAGGAAGAGATGTGATGTGTGGCATTTTTGGGACTTGGACTTGTCCTGGGTGGTGCTGCAGGGACAGTTACCAGACATTGTGTGCCCTCCCATGGCCCACCGAGTGGACTGTGGGAGAGTGTGGGCTATGGTGTGGACCATTGACCATGAGGTGCAGCCATGCTCAGAGATGTATTCACCAAATGCAATGAATGTCTCATGATGATAGAGGAGGTTGTCGTTATGGGGGGAGGAGTGGGGTGAGGGTGGTGGGGGATATATGGGGACCTTATATTTTTTGAATGTAATAAGAAAATAAATAAATAAAGACAAGAAAAAATCCTTCTCCAAGAGCTGAGGTGTGAAAAGGGGCTTAGACGCAGAGAAATGTCTGGTGTGGGTTTTCAGGTTTCCTGAATTGGGATGGCGATGGACATCACCATTCTTGTGTCTCCAGTGGAATAATCATTAAACTCCACATTGCTCCCAAAAAAACCAAACAAACAAACAAACAAAAAACCAGACTCTACCTACTCAGCAATTCACCAAAGTTTGAATTGGAGTGGTCAGACCCATCACCTCCCACAAGTCTCCCAGCAGTCCTTTATTGATAGATGCCCCCATTTGGGTTCCAGCCAAGATAAGGTCAGTGGAGAAAGATTTAATGGGGTATAACTTACTGATACAGGAAGAGATGAAGTGTTGGGGAATTCAAAGACAAGGCAGGACCCAAGAACTTGTTCCAATAGAGTGTCAGGCCATGCCTCTCCCCAGACCTGAGGCAGAAGGGAAGGAAGCAGTTATTGAGCCATAGAAGCAGAGAAGCTGGGTAGAGTCTAATTTTGAGAGAAGTGGGGATAAAGGTTATTGGACTTGGCAAGCCCCAGATTATTCCATAGAGAGAGAATGAAGGGCAAACGCTATGCCTCAATGCCTTCCTCCCTCTAATCTCCCACCTACTCTTATGATGGACAACCTGAACCAAACTTAGCCAGGGAATGAGAAAGATCAGAGTTAGCTCTCAGGACAGGGTAAGGTGGAAAGTCAAGTCAGAGAATGTAGGGGCACCCACAGAACTGAGGAACTAGTGATTGAAGAGGTCTGAAGGCTCTTCCTGAATGGAAAAGGTGAGTACACTCGACCATCCTGCATCGGAAGATAGTCCATCCCAGCCATTATTGTTGGTCATCAGCAAGGGGGGAACAGGAAGGACAGCCTTTTCTTACCTGAACTCCTTATGTGCTTCTAGAACATTTTTGTCACTGAAGGGGCATGTGAAATCATATGAAAACAAATGTCCACATGGTTTCCAAGCTAGTTTGGCTTTTGGAATATCATGTAACTGGGTTACATGGAATCTCATGTAACTCAGCCACAAACTGTAAGAATGGATTTGATGGACCTGTTTTTCACTGGAACAAAAACTGAATTAAGTTCCTTCCAGTGAAATCAGAGCATCTAGAGCAGGGAAGATCTGAAGCTATTCCGTAGGTTAAAGGAGAGAGAATTCTCTGTCCACCCTGCTCTGGCCACCACCACTTAGCACAAACCTCAAATATTTCCACTCACTGTGGCTGGGACCTGGTGGAGATTGCTTTGAGATCAAAGAAGAGTCTGGAAATTTCGTCAGAACAATACCAAGCCACTTTGCATGTGTTGCCATAAGAGAAGGTGAAGGTTCACAAGTGGAAAGTGTATGCCCAATGTACCCTGGGGTTATGGGTACAAAATTAGTATGGGGAAGTTTGTTCAAGTGCTCAATTAAAATGGAATAATTCTTAAATTTATATTTACTTTTATTAGGACAAGGTAAACCTTGGAAATATGTTTTCATTCTTCCTCTAAATCTTCTAAACTCCCTGTGCAGTTGGGACATGTTCTTGATTCTTTTTGCTGATTAAGACTTATGCCCCTGGTTGCAAGGCTTGGGAATTATTTTACAAGTACAGACTACTGCCTTCTATCCCACCACCACCACCCATCACAGGTATTCTCATTGTGTAATTCGACAGTTGGGCCAATGTATTAGTCAGGAAAACAGAACCAACACGATATACTTATGTGTCTGTGGGGTTTGGAAAGTGCAAATTTTATAGGGCAGGCCACAAATTGGAAACCCAATGAAGGTGAAAATATATTCCCCAGAAGGAGCTGGCTGGCTCAAGTAAAAGCAGAAATTCTCTCTGACTTCCGAAACCTTTAGTTCTCCCTTTAAGACACCAAACAGACTGGATGAGTATACTGCCATCATTACCCAGGGCAATTCCCTTTGTGGACTGTACCTGTAATGAGCCATAGATGCTATCAACTGACTAATGATTTGAAAATATCTATGAAATACTCTCACAGGAACAATAAGGCCCGTGCTTGCTTGACCAAACAACTAGACATCCTAAACTAGCCAACTTGACACATGAAATTAACTGTCACATCCTGTAAGACTAAAGAGGTGTTGGAGATTTGAAATGCTATCTGGGTGTTTCTATGGGCATTTCATTCTTAGAAAATACTGGCTTAAGGTTTATGATTTAAGAGACATTGGGATTTGTGATAATAACTCACGATCATGGTGACAAACTGCCTCAACTTCTCTTGGTCACAGCAGAGGACAACATTGAACTGGAAGATTGTGAGGAGTACATCAGAGCATAGTATTGTTTGAGATACTTGGAAGTGGGCCACAGTCCACTGAAGAAAACCCTGACTATTCCTAATGAGAATGTCTAAAATTTTTGCTTCTGACAACATTGGCCTCTGTTGTTTAGAGGTCTTCATTTCCAAGGAAGGAAGATTTTGAACAAGGAGGACACCAGTCGCCTGTTTGAACTCTAAAAGGATATCGTGAAGAGAACATGGAAGGGGGAAGTGTGACCCTGGATGAGTCCTGGTCAGCAACACAATTTCCACCTCTCCCTGATGCTTTTGGCCTCTCCAAAAATGCCTTCTTGGTCCATGGCATGCATTTCTCGGGAGAAGGATAACAGTGAACCCCAATCCAAGGCCCAAGGTTTAGTTACAGGAATGCCAATGTGGGCTGGTGTGGACTGTAGCTCTCACAGATATAGGAAACTGAGAGTTCAAGTCCCCTCCATGCATGAAGGCCATGAGCAGGAGTGGAGGGAAAGCATGTTTTCTCTTAGCTAGGTGCTGGTGATCACTATACACTTGTTCTTGAACATCAGATTTTCTTCTGTTCCCCTGAGGGCAGTGATGACCAGGAGAACCGTTTCCAAGACACACCATTGGTATCACCACCAATGAGGCATCCTCCCAGGTGGCTTAGGGACAATAAATTATGTTGGAAGTATCAAGGCTGAGGGGTACTCCCAGTTTATGGGAGGGAGTAAGGTCACTGCCTGTGGCTCTACAGGCCTGTCCATCCTTTCCTACTTTTGGAATTCTGGTCTCATGACAATTGGTGAGCTGAGGGTCCATCGCCAAGGAGGGGTTATGCCCAGAGAGGTCTTGACAGATGCCTAGCTGAAAAGCCCCTTTTCTGCCCTCAAAGCTCACATGACTGAGCTGGTAATATATTCTGAAAGATTCACAAGCCATAGGAACATTCCAGATCCTGGGCCCAAAGACACACAGAATTGTCAGGAGTCGCTGGCACATGGTTCCATGCTGGCTGCACTAAAGCCGCAAGGGGTGTCTAACCAGGCGCTGCACCTCCAGCCATGCCCCCTGCAAGGCCTGATCCATGACTTCACACTCAGCCCCTGCCTTTCTCTGAGCAGAAGCATCCCTGGAATGGTGTCCTCTCTCTGAGTGCCCCAGACCTCTCCTTGAAGCAGGGTGTTTGCCCTTGTTCATCTCCAGGGATTTGCTCATGCTGGCCACCAACTCTAGCTATCATGCCTCTCCAGTGCAGTAGCCAGCTATATTCCAATCACAAGACCGTCATCCTCTAAATCTCTCTGCCTGGTGCCAGCTCCTTTGAGAACCCTCCCAGCCCTTGGGGCACCCAGCTGCATCTACACCAGGACCACACGAATTGGCAGAGGAATGGTTTGAGCCCTTCCAGGTGTGCCCAACAAGGCCTATGGGGAAGATGACCTAACTTCTTCTCCAGGCCCTCAGGCACCATCAGCCTCTCTCATTGGGATGGACCTTCCACAGTCACATGGAGGAAGAAGGAGGGAATGGAAAAGGATTAGACAGGCAGGGGATTGTGAACAAGACAGGGCAGAACCATCCTATTGGTCCTGAGACAGACTTGTGCTCACTTTGCATTAACCCCAGGGCAAAGACAAGGGCCCAGTGGGGCTGGAAGGGTGGCCAAGGGCTCAGAGGAGAGGTCCCAGGTGATCACTCCTACAAGCAGACTTGGCTTCCTTCCCTGGGGTTCTGTGCCCATATGCTAGAGGACAGCAGGGAGGGCCAGGTGGTCAGGCAAGGCAGGCTGTAATTGCTGTCAGGCACAGGCTAGCCCTGGAGCTCTGCAAAGGCAGAGAGCAGAAGGTGTGACCTCTCAGGCCCCACTATTCCCCTGGGGCTCTGGAAGCCCCTGGGTGAGAACCAGGTCCCAGAGCACAAACCCACCCCACCCCCAGACACCCATGTGAGGATCTTCAGGGTGCCTGGACTCCCCCCATGACCTCTCAGACAGAAACCACCCAGAAGAAAAGGGAACTTCAGGAAGCAGGCATGCCATGCAGGTTTCAATCCCGTTTTTAGTCTTTGCAGCCTTGCCCAGAGAGGTTCACACCTCTGGTGCACGACATCTGAAGGAGTCAGAGCCACCCATGTGCAATGTACAGACCGGAGAGCAGCTGTCTGAGCCCAGGTGAGCAGTGGGTGCTGGGACCACACCATACTCTGGCTTCATGGGTGCCGTCCCCATAGGTTGTGAGTCTTGGTGAGTCGGGGTGAGTGGGACAGGATGCAGGGGAATGAGAGCGGGGCATCCCTGGGAGTAGCCAGACCTGAGAGAGGTAACCACAAGGAGGATACATAACGAATGAGAGACCAGGCCCTCAGAGCACCTGAGACTGACCAACCATACCCAGAAAATAAGTGGCTGACCCAGCACAGGAATCTCAGGCCTCCTGTGGGCCCATGATGCTGGCCCAGGGCAGGAAATAAGGATCCCAAGGGCAGAGGCTCTACTGCACCGAAAGGGCTGGAGGTGGACAGAGGCAGGTGGAGGCAGGTGGAGGCAGGTGGAAGCAGATAGAGGGTCCCAGGAAACAAGCATAGGACTACACAGTGGGAACAAGAAATGGTGTAGGCCATAGCTGGAGGAGCGCACTGTGTCAGGCTTAATGAAGACATTAGGGGCTGATGCACGAACTGAGCTGTGGGCAGCAGGTCTGCAGGAAGGATACCAGGTTGACAGAGACAAAGGTGGGCAGCTACATCTGCAGGGAGTCAGGAGCTTAGGGACAGTTCAGCACAAAGCAGAGCTGAGGACCTGAAACCTGTCAGGTCCAGGGGAATACTGGGATACTAGATGACTTGCAGCTACCCTGTGCAGAAGAGAAACAGGCAGGACTGAGCTGGGAGCTTCACAGTCAAAGAAGCAGGCAGAGTAGGGCAGGGATGAAAGCTGCCCAGAGCAAGGAGGAGCAGGCAGGGCAGGGCTGGGTGCTGCCTAGAGCAGGGGTAAACAGACAGGGCAGGGCTGGGTGCTTCCTACAGCAGGGATAAGCAGGCCAGGCTTGGGAAGGCTCACATTAGGGATGGGCAACAGGGCAGGGCTGGGAGCTGCTCAGAGCAGGGTTAAGCAGGCAGGGCAGGGTTAGGAGCTGTCCAGAGAAGGGCTAAGCAGGCAGGGAAGGGCTTGGAGCTGCCCAGAGCAGGGCTAAGCAGGCCCAGCTGGGAAAGAATGGAAGCAGCTCACAATAAGGAGGAGCAGGCATGGCAAGGGTGGGAGCTGCCCAGAGCAGGGGTAAGCAGGCAGAGCAGGGTTGGGAGCTGTCCAGAGCAGGGCTAAGCAGGCAGGGAAGGGTTGAGAGCTGCCCGGAACAGGGCTAAGCAGGCCGGGCTGGGAACAGCTCAGAATAGGGAGGGGCAGACAGGGCAGGGCTGGGAGCTGCTCAGAGCAGGGGTAAGCAGGCAGGCCACAGCTGAGATCTGCCTAGAGCAGGGGTAAGCAGGCAGGGAAGAACTAGGAGCTGCCTAGAGCAGGGCTAAGCAGGCTGGGCTGGGAAAGGCTGGGAACAGCTCAAAATAGGGAGGGGCAGACAGGCCAGGGCTGGGAGCTGCCCAGAGCAGGGGTAAGCAGGCAGGTCACAGCTGAGAACTGCCTAGGGCAGGGGTAAGCAGGCAGGGTTGGACTGGGAGCTGCCCAGTGCAGGGGTAAGCAGGATGGGCTGGGAAAGGTTGGGAGCAGCTCAGAGTAAGGAGGAGCAGGCATTGCTAGGGTGGGAGCACCTCAGAGTAGGGAGTAGGAGACATGGCTGGGGTGGGAGCTGCCCAGAGCAGGGTTAAGCAGTCAGGGCAGGGCTGGGAGCTGCCCAGAGCAGAGCGAAGCAGGCAGGGCTGCAAAAGTCTGGGAGCAGCTCAGAGTAGGGAGGAGCAGGCAGGGAAGGGCTGGGAGCTGCCCAGAGCAGGGATAAGCAGACCAGGCTGGGAAAGACTGGGAACAGCTCAGAGTAGGGAGGAACAGGCATGGCTAGGGTAGGTGCTGCCCAGAAAAGGGAGAAGCAGGCAGGCAGGGCTGGGAGTTGCCCAGAACAGGGGTAAGCAGGACTGGTTGGGCAAGGCTGGGAACAGCTCAGAGTAGGGAGGAGCAGGCAGGGCAGGGCTGGGAGCAGCCCAGAGCAGGGGTAAGCAGGCAAGGTGGACTGGGAGCTGCCCAGAGCAGGGAAAAACAGGCAGGGCAGGGATAGGAGCTGCCCAGAGCAGGGGAAAGCAGGCAGAGCAGGACTGGGAGTGCCCAGAGGAGGGGTAAGCGGGCCAGGCTGGGAAAGGCTGGGAGCTACTCAGAGTAGGGAGGAACAGGCATGGCTAGGGTGGGAGATGCCCAGAACTGGGATAAGCAGACAGGGCTGACCTGGGAGCAGCCCAGAGCAGGTCGAAGCAGGTCAAGCTGAACTGTGAGCTGCCTGGAGCAGGGAGGAGCAGGCAGGCTGGGAGCAGTTCAGACCCGGGAAAAGTAGGCAGGGTTGGCTTTGGAACTGCTCAGAGGAATTACAAGCAGGCAGCAATGGGCTGTGAGCTGTCCAGAGGAGAGAGAAGTAGGCAGCGATAAGCTGGGAGCTGTTTGAAGCAAAGAAAAGCATGCAGAGCTGAACTGGGAGATGTACAGGGCAGGGAGAAACAAGGATGACTAGGAAGAGTAGGGAGTTGCCTAGAATAAGGAGAAGCAAGGATTGGGAAGGGCTGAGAGCTGTCCACTTCAGGGAGTCAGGTAAATCAGGGTAATGCAGTGAACTGTACAGAAAAGGAAGAAGCAGGCAGGGTTGTGCTAGGAGCTGCCCAGAGCAGGAAAGAAGCAGACAGGACTGTGCTGGGAGCTGCCAAGAGCAAAGAGAAGCAGGCAGAGTCAGGCAGGACTAGAAGCTACACAGAGCAGGGAGAAGCAGACAGAACTGTGCTGAGAGCTACCCTAAGCAGGGAGAAACAGGTTGGGCTGGGGTGGAAGCAGCCTGAGCAGGGAGAAGCAGGCAGAGTCAGGCAGGAATGGAAGCTGCCCAGAGCACAGAGAAGCATTCAGGACAGTGAAAAACTCAGAGCTCGGACTGACTTAGGGGTTCTGGCTTGACAAGTTGTTGGTGCTCTAGACTTTTCTGAATTGTACCACTTGTTTCATAACAGGAGGGCAGCTAAGTCTTTCGATGTACCAGAGACTTGAGGGCAAATCCAAAAGGCTGAGCTTGGCAGGGCGAACCTGAGCAGGTCGAGGACACAAGGAAAGGAAAGGGCTGGAATGGGCAAATGTGAGGTCACTTGATTAAGGAAGAGGTGTGCCCAGAGCCATGGTAGCTGGGAGGAACCAAGAGCTGTGCTTGGAGGCAGGCTATGCTGGGCATAGAGGAAGAAGTTAAGAAGTGAAGGATGGTGGGAGGGCCCTGAGCACAATCCTTGGGGATCCCGAGGCCTGGGGGCTGAAAATCTAGGAGCTGGTGGGCACGAGCTAATGATTTGGCCAAATGAAAGAGCTTGGGAGAGCAAGCACCCAGAAGGAAGTAGGAGAGAGAGTGAGGCTAGGAAAGGAAAGGATCCAGAGACACCCAGCTACATCTGGGCTGACAGCACTGGGAGGGCAAGAGTGGTGGAAAAGGGTTGCAGATGCTGCAACGCTGACAGAGCTCAGGAATTTAGGGATAAGGAGGGCCAGCAGGAGGGGCAGGGTCTCTGCAGTTCTGGAACTCAGGGAGAAAGGACTCCCCTGTTCAGTGCCCAGTGCCCCAGGCAACCTGCTTCCCTAGGGCCCAAAGACTCCCTGAGGCAGGGGAAGCAGTGGGCCCAAAGTCAGGGAGGCTCTCAAAGCTGACAGTTCCTGGGTTCCAGGTGCATAGAATCAGGAGACTTTGCTGGCAAGTCCCCCAGGCTCAGCCAGAGGAGGACCTGGGATGAGGGGCAGGAAGGGCAAGTGGGCAGGAAACGGAACTGGGAAGAGGTGAACTGCAGAGGACAGGGTGGGGGAGGGTACGAGCCTGGGAGACACGGCAAGGGCGGGTGAGTAAGGAGGGATGGGATGGAGGGGACGAAGACAGGGTTGTGAAGGGCCAGGAGCTCAGGGGACAATGGGAAGGAGGCTGAGCCAAAGGAAACCCTGAGCTGGAGCCAGGAAGGCAATGCTAAATCAAGCCCAGGTGAGCCTCCCACGCAGAGAGAAGCTTGTAGCCTGGCAGAGTGGTTGGGCAGAGGGCCAGCTGTGTTGGGAAAAGGGATGGGCAGGAGGGTCACAGCAGAAGGGACAGGGGTCAGGGGAGGCTTGCAGGGAGAACTGGTGTTCAACAGCAGGAGGGCCAGGCATAGTACATGGCAGAGGTGCTGGAGGGTCCAAGGCCATGCCTAGCATTAATTTTTAGAGCCTGAGGACTCTGGGGCAGGGTGAACCTTGACCTCCTCCAAGGCCCAGGGGAAATGGGGACACCTTGGGACCCAGAAGTGTTGGCTGTTGTGAGGAAGAGGAGGGGTCTGGAGGCAGGTGGAGGCAGAGCTGAGGGTTGCACTCAGTTATGGAAGGGGGAGGAAGGTGGGACCTGGGGTGAGCTCAGAAAAAACTAACCATGTGGGGATGAGGCTTAGGAGGTGAGCAAGGATCTGGGAAGAAGCTTAGGTTGAGCCCAGGAGCTGGGCTGGTGGAGGGCAGGGTGGGGTTCAGGGAAGGGTCAATGGGTGAGCCACAGGAAGTGAAGTGGGGGCATCTGAGGATGGACGGGTGGGCCCAGGCATTTGGAGCCCTAAGGGACAGGTTTAGAAAGAACCTGGACTGGAGGGATGGGGGTCAAGGAGGGCAGAGGAGGGGCCATACGCATCCCCAGAGAGCACTTCCAAGGCACGGACGCTGACCTGATGTGGGGTCTGGGGTGCCTTCACTGAAGGGAGACCGAGTCCAAGAGACCCAGAGATGAGGAGAACAGAGAGTGGGGCTGACGAGGGACTCCAGGCCTAGAGGGGAAGAGGTGGTACATGAAGGAGGTGGCAGAGATCTGCCATGCCAGGAAGGTGCCCGCTCACCATGCTGGGCCAATGGGCCAGGCGCAGGGGTCACCTGATGTGCTGAGTGAGAGGAAGCAGCCAGAGGTCCTCAGATGAACTGACTGCGGGCGGTCCCGGAGAGGTTCCCCGGGACGCAGAGGCCCACTGATGGGCAGCCCATCCTACAAAGTCTGCTCCAAAAAACACTTCAGTCAGCAAGGGGCTCTGGGCTCAGAGAGGCCAGCGCAGGCCCTGGAAGTCTGCTGAGAGGCAGGCCGGCTGAGGTGGAAGCTGGTGGGGCCAACTGTATCTGCGTCTGATGCCCATCAGCCTGCTGCAGCAGGAGTCCAGGAGGAGCTGCAAATGGAGCGGTCCAGGACCTGAGCACAAGGCAAGTAAGGCTCTGGCTCACACCTGTGCCTCTTCTCTTGCAGCCACCACCACGATCCCAGCAGTTTTCCCGCTGTCTCCCCGCTGCCAATTGCAGTCCAGTGACCCTGTGAGCCTGGGATGCCTGGTCTCAGGATACTTCCCCGAGCCTGTGATGGTGAAATGGAACTCAGGGTCTGTGACAGCTGGCATCCATACTTACCCGAGCATCCTCCAGTACTCTGGCCTGTACTCCCTCACCAGTTCAGTGACTGTGCCTTCAGGCAGCTGGAGCAAATCCTTCACCTGCAATGTATACCACCCGGCCAGTGGCACCACGGTGAACACGTTTGGTGAGGACATGGGTGGGCAGCATGGGGCCTCACCCACAACCTGGTATGCTCTGTAAGACAGGCTCAGGGTCAGTCCAGGGGTGGACACCCCCACCAGAATCAGCAAGGGATATGGGGTAGCTGAGACCCCAGCCCAGGGAGGTCTGGAGCCTCCTGTCCATCTCCTCAAACTGAAAGCCTCTGTCTGCCCCTACACAAGGTCAGTGAAGGGTCCTCTGGACACTAACCCCAGGGCAGGGCAGGCCCAGGCTGGAGATCCCTGACCCAGGTCCTGGATACATGACCTTGACCTAAGCCTGAAGTGCAGAACTTTCCCCTGTCACTGCCTGGCCACCTTCTCTCCTCCCAGACCTAGGTGACCCCAGTCTTCTCTCTCTGCAGTTTCAGTACCAACGGAAGTGGATCCATGCACTCCTTGCCCAGGTAAGGAGCAGGCTGGGCTTTGCCAACTGTGGGATGATGGGAGGTAAGACAAGTGCCACAAAGAGGATCTGCCTGCCCAGGTGCCAACTCACCTGCCTGTCTCTCACCCCAGATGCTGACATCCTGGGAGGACCGACAGTTTACCTCTTCCCCCCGAAACCCAAGGACACCCTCATGATCGCCCGCACCCCTGAGGTCACGTGCCTGGTGGTGGATGTTAGCCAGGAGGAACCCGATGTAACATTCAACTGGTATGTGGACAATGTGGAGGTGCACACGGCCAAGCCAGGGGAGCGGCAGGAGCAGTTCAACAGCACCGTCCGGGTGGTCAGCACACTTCCAATCCTGCACCAGGACTGGCTGAACGGAAAGGAATACAAGTGCAAGGTCAACAACAAAGCCCTCTTGTCACCCATCGAGAGGACCATCTCCAAAACTGCGGGTGAGTGAGGGCCACAGGTCAGGCTGAGGAGTGTCCAGGGAGGCAGTAGGGACCCCATGGCTGCCTCCACCTGCCCCTGTCCTGGTGGTCCAAATAGCTCAGGTCAGCCCTCTGCCTGGGAGTCACCAGCTGTTCTGTCTTCTGTCCCCACAGGGCAGGCCCATGAGCCACAGGTGTACGCCTTTGCCCCACATCCAGAAGAGCTGTCCAAGGACAAAGTCAGCCTCACATGCATGGTGAATGGCTTCTTCCCCCATGATATTGATGTTGAATGGCAGCAAAATGGACAGCCGATGCCTGAGAGCAGCTACATGTCCACCATGCCGGTGAAGCAGCAGGATGGGACCTTCTTCCTCTACAGCAAGCTCACCTTGGCTCGCAGCGATTGGCCACCAACTGATCCGATCACCTGTGTCGTGATGCATGAGGCCCTGCACAACCACTACACACAGAAGCCTGTCTCCCAGACTCCTGGTAAATGAGTGCAGCCAGAGAGCGCCGCTCCCTGGCCCCCATGTAAATACCTCCCAGGCACCCCAGCATGGAAATAAAGCACCCAGCACAGCCCTGGGATTCTGCGAGACTGGCATGGTTCTTTCCAAAGCTCCTCAAGCTGAGGCCTCTGTTCTCACTGTTAGGAAGAGAACAGGTCCCAGAATGGAACCCAGGGGATACGCTGGTCTGCACAGGCTGCTCAGGGGGAGCCCAGTTCAGGCACAGCAGGGAAGGGGTCCTTCACTAGAGGTGGCCCCTATTCTCCAGCTAACAGCTACTGGGGACTCAAGTGTGGCATACCAAGTGTGGGAAAAGGCAGCTCTCAGAGGGAAATGAGCTCATAGCATCTGCCTCTGTGCATGCCTGCACAGTGGGGAGTCTGTCGCCAGGGACCCTGACCAGTCAGTGTCTTGGGAGTCCCCTGGTAGCTCTGGATCCTCTTATGAGGCCTGCCAGGGCCAATGACTGTGCAGCCATGCCCTGATTTTCGACCTGGGCTACAAACAGCACATTCAGGAGGCAGCAGCTCTACCCCAGCCTCCATCCCTCCACAGGACCAGGACAGAACATGTGTGTGGACCCTAACCCCAATGCACCAAAGAGGCAGAGGCAGGGGACCCATCTGCCCCAGGGACGGCCTCTTCCCAACCCCCCCCCCCACCATGCACACTGAGCCCAGACGCACTGGAAACAAGTCCCTCTGCTAAGCAGCCCTCAACCCCATAACCATCTTCCCAAATGTACACGCACGCATGCCTGACACACTGGGGCCTCATACAGTGCAGGTGCACCTTCATGCACCAGCTGTTCCACCAATGCCCATCAGAGCTGGTATGAGCAGCCAGAGGGCAGCTCACTGCTCTTCCACTCACTGATAAGCTATGTCGTGGCCCTCCTTCCACATGCAGGACCTACACATTCCCCCAAGACACAGGAAAACCCTGCCCAGACCTATCTCACACACTTGCTCAAGGAGAGGCTGATATGGGGGTTGCTCCAGGAGCTTTCCACATTGCCACATGTGCCTGTGATGGCAAAGGCCCATTCCAACACAGCTGCCAGCCTCCCATATGTTCACACACTCTCATGGTCACACATCTGCATGCTTAGCCATTCATACTCTCACATGTTCACACACTTGCACGCTCACAAACTAACCTCCACATGCTCACATGATCACATGCTCACACTTACACAAGCTCACATGCTCACATATTCACAAACACACTATCACATGCTCATATGCCCCCAAGCTTACGTACCTACACACAAACATGTTCACACACTCGCATGCTCCCACTCACACATACTCACACGCATACATGTTCACCTCCCTTACATTTTCATTCTCACTCACACATACCCACATACTCTCTCTAGCTCATACTCCTACATATTGACACTTCCACACACTCCCTCCTGCTCACACTCTCATACACACTCCTGCATGCTTATACTCCCTCACACTCAAACACTCACATGCTCTCACTCCCATATGTTCACACATCTCCACATTCACACAGTCACAAATGCTCACACACTTACAATCTCACACTTCAACATACTCATATACTTGCATACTCCTATGGTCACACTCCCACACTTCATGCCCTCCCCACACTCCCACACACTCACACACTGACCCTACACATATCCATACACACACACATGCTCATACACTCACACATACACTTACACATGCTCACACACTCACACACATTCCTATGCTCACACACCCTCATGGTCACATCCCGCACTTCATGCCTCCTCACACACTCACACACAGACACTCATGCTCTCACTCATACCCTCAATCTACACATATTCATAGGCTCACACACTCACATGCTCATAAACCAATAAATTCAAACTCATATGTGCTCACACACACTCCCATTCCCACATGCCCACACTCTCATCTGCTCACTCTTCCACATACTCATCTGCTCACTCTTCCACATACTCATATGCTAACACACTCACATGCTCAAACTCCCACACATTAACACTCAAATGCCTATACTCACACTGCCATTCCCACATGTCCACACATGCTCCCCCACATACTCTTATACTCACACACTCACATGCTCCTACTCCCCATAATCCTGCATATTCACACTCACACACGCTCATACTCACATTCCCATTCCCACATGTCCACACTCTCCCACATACTCTTATGCTCACACACTCACATGCTCATACTCCCACACATTCACACTCACACATGCTCATACTCACATTCCCATTCCCACATGTCTACACAGTCACACACTCACTCTTCCACATCATCATATGCTTACACACACACCTCTGCACACAACACTCACTTGGTGGGCCACTCTCATCATTGTCCCTGACACTGGGGGACCCTCCTCAGCCCTGTTATTCTCTGTGGTCAGAGGACCAAAGGAGCATGCAGAACCCTCAGGGCTGCCTTGTTTCCTTAGGTGCCCCCTACACACTGTCCCCACAGTCACAAAATTAGGTGGATGGCAGAGAGCAAGGCCCACAGTTCCCTGGGCATCATCTGGGCCAGGAGACACCACTGCAGCTTGTTACCAGGCTTGAAGAGTGGGATGGGGATGAAGACAATGCTCTTTGGTTGGGAGGGAACCTAGTACTTCCCGGAGAAGCTGGCGATGCAGCATGGCCCAGAGGATATGGGGCAGGGGACATGGGAGGATCAGCTCAGTCCAGACAGGGCCCTTCCACCTGGACTTTCCCATCCTGTCCTTTTCACTTGGACTGGTCAGAGGGAACTGGCTCCCCCAAAGGCTGCAGCTGGGATAGCCCCCTGACCCCACTATTCTCTGAGCAGAGCTGTGGCCAGACGAGAGTTGTGCTGAGGCCCAGGACGGGGAGCTGGACGGGCTGTGGACCACCATCTCCATCTTCATCACCCTCTTCCTACTCAGTGTGTGCTACAGTGCCACCGTCACCCTCTTCAAGGTGGGCCCTCCCTGGGGTCTCCCTCTATGCACCACCAACTGCCCCCCACACACCAGCCCAGTGCTCTATCAGCCTGGGCCCTGGCGCAGTTGGCAGAAGGGACGGTGGTAGCCACAGGGGTGGCAGGGACTATGGGGACCACAGGATCCATGACATCCTGACTGCCACAAAAACTCATGTTCATCTGTCTGTCTACAGGTGAAGTGGATCTTCTCCTCGGTAGTGGAGTTCAAGCGGACAATTGTGCCCGACTACAGGAACATGATCGGGCAGGGGGCCTAGGACCACCTTTTCTGCTCGGACATCCAGGGACTGTACATAGAGGGGCTGCTGTCCCTGTCCCAGGTACCACAACAAAGAGGTCAAGTCTAATTGTCCTCATGTAGCTCAAGCCAGCATCCCAGGCCTGCACCCCTGCCTTCTGACACACTGTCCCCTTCCCTGGCAACCCTCTGAATGCACCCCAAACCCATGACCTTGCCTTCTGACTCTGCCACACACAGAACCACTGCCCCATCTCCATCACTTTGGAGAAGTTTGTGGGAAGCAGTCTCTATCTCTCCAAACCCTGGCTGCCTGGACTCCCACTGGTCCCCTTGTAACTGAGCAAATATGTTTAGCAGCCACCAGGAATGCTGGCCAGGAGGCACAGATGGGCCATGTGCACGCCTGGAGCTCAACACACTGGGAGCCAGAGCATCAGTCCATGCCTCCCACCCTTTTCAGGTCCAGGCAAGTCACTGCCTCCAGGGCAGCGTGTGCAGTTTCACCCAGAAAGGGAGATGCCAGGGACAAATATCCAGGTGTCCTCTGGGGACAGGGCAGACCTTCACAGGAACCAGAATAGAGACCCCACCCTTGCCCAGACTCCCTGGAACAAAGGTTTCCCACAGAAGCTGCAAGGGGGATTCCTCACTGTCAAGGTCAGTCGCCGAGAAGTGCCACTGACCACTGTTCAAGTCACCCCTCTTTCTGGCCTTTGTCTGGCACACTCCATCATTGGAGCTTCTGTGCATCCCTGGCCGGAAACACTGGCCTACTTTTCTTTGGGTCTTGGGTCTCCTAAGCATGGAGACCTCTGCAGGGAAACCCACCCTGGTTGCCCACAATAACCTCAGATGTGGGATTCACCTTAATGGGATAGACATCCTGCATAGAAGTATGTGGGCATGGGGACTTGGTCCTCACTCTACCCAGTGACCCCTGCAGAGAAGGATGTAGGCAGGGGTGAAATATCTGTCCTAACCTCCACTTGGGGAGCCCCATGGAGAAGGACCTGGGCAGTGGGTCATGTGGCCATGTCAGGAGTCCAGCATATGAAAGGGCAGGCAGCCTAGGAGGAGTGGGCATCTATGCTTCCAAGGAAGGACAGGGGGCCCAAAGGTGACCAGACAGACAGGCCTCCTGGGAGGGGCCTAGGCAGAGAATGGCCATGGTGAAAGGCAGCCTCAGTGTATCCTTCAGAAAGGTGAGGGGAGCAGGAGGATCACTGGTGAGAGCATCTCAGAGAGCAGGAAGTACAGGCATGGCCAGCTCTGGTCCTGCTGGCCCGGCATCCAGCAAGTGAGCATACAGTGGGGTTAGGGGTACAATAGAAGAGAGTGTCCGCCGCCTTGGTGAGCTGGGCCAGGCAGTTGTGGGCCGTGGCACTGTTCAAAGCCCAGGGGCCTCAGCAGCCCCCTGAGTTATGTGTCTCCCATGGCTTCTCAGGGCCAGCACAGAAGTAACCAGATGCCCATGAGCAAAGGGAAAATCCTTGTGTGCTGTGCATCTCAGGCAGTGCTGCAGGCAGGGGGCTGGGGAGGCCTTGCAGGCCAAGCCACATGCTCCACAGGGACCCTTCTCAGCTGCGCAGGGCACCCCGCTAAAAGGATAGAACCTCAATTAATGATGATTTGGGGCAGGGGGGGATTTCGTAGAGAAAGATTGCTTAAAGGAATCACCAGAACTTTAGCTTTGGTAGTTTTTATTTTTTCTCTATTTTAAATTTCTGAAATCCATTAATTTTCTATAATGTGCATGTGTTTCTACTTTTTAAAAATGACAATAAACCATCCTTAAAAATGATTTGTTGTACTCCATTTGCCATGACCATAGAACCTGTGGGTCTCTGTAGCCCTCAGAAGAACCAATACCCAGGGTTGTATCTACTTTATCTGTCTCTAGGACTCTGCTCAGTTGTGCATAAGGACAACCCCTCTGATAACCTCCTGGCTCTTTTTGGAGACTCATAGCCATATAAACTCATTTTTCCTTTCCATTTCCCCCTTGATTCAGGTCCAAAAGCATTTTTAACCCCTGGTATTATATGTAGATTGAGATATTCTGCTAGTCCTAGTTGACCCTTTATTCAAGGTCATTTTCTAGTTGCATCATCAGCTGGTACTTGGTAGTAATCCCTCGACACCAGGGAATCTCATCCCCGGGAGTCTTGTCCCATGCTGGGGGGAAGGCAACGCATTTACATGCTGAGTTTGGCTTTGAGACTGGCCACATGTGAGAAACACGGAGGCTGTCAGGAGGTAACTCTTAGGCACCCTGCAGCTCTAGGCCTTGTTCTTATTTCAGATGCACGGGCTCACAAGCATAGGCATTAGTATCAAGGGCTCATTGTTGGGTTTTCTATGTTGATACTCCATGCCATTCTGGTACAAACCACATCAGGAAGAGCTCAGCTACCTCATGTGTCTAGGCTCTCCTTCCACAAACATAGTTTCCAGAAACTTCCAGCTTTTTCCCACCATTGAGTCCTTTGAACCTGCATTCACCAGACTGTGGCACCTGCCACAAGGTCCTGCCTCCTCAAGGTGAGTGGGTGCACCTTCCAGGGGCTTTCTTTTTAAGATAGTAGGCTCACCACACGCCTGTGGGGTTGCTCTGCAGCCTGGGCTGGGACTAGAGGTCCCAGGACCGCCTCTGTGCCCTCGGCTGGGCAGTCCCAACTGACTTTCATCAAGCTGTGTCCTTGTCATGGAAGGACAAGCCCAGCAGCACTGACCTGGGTGCCAGAGGCCTGGGAAGGACAAGTCATGTGGAGGCTGGGCAGAGGAGGACCACCCAGCTTCAGCAAGGCCAGAAGTGAGATGGACTTCAAACACTGCCGATACAGCCAGTGATGGATTGGGTGTGTGCATCAACGTTGGGCTCTGAGAGACTCTCAGAAACCCCAAAGTTTGCACCACACTCAGTCAGGCCCCCCGGAGCACCCAGCAATTCCTCAAGCTATGCCTGCCTGCCCTCTTCTTCCTCCTATGAGCAAAGCCTCAGGCAGATGCAGGACCAGGCCGGAAGGACACACAGACACACCTAGGCCAGTCACAGCCTCTGCCTAAGGAAACATGCCTGAGCCTGACTCCAGATTTCTGTGCCGCACATCAGGGCTAAAGCACAGCTGCAGACAAACACACACCTGTTTTTCAGAGCAGTCACACCAACACACACAGGCACACCATCTGCTGCACATGGCAGTCACACCAACATACACTGACATACATACTTGCTGCAAGGGCAGCCCCACCAACACATGCTCAGACACACACATGTGCTTCACATGGCAGTCACACCATTCACACTCAGACACACACATCTGCTGCACATGGCAGTCACACCAACCACACTCACACACATACACCTGCTTCACATGGCCGTCACACCCACACAAATACAGGCAAACCATGTGCTGCACAGGTAGTAACAGTAACATGCTCAGACACACATACCTGCCACACAGATCAGTCACAACAGCAAACACACAGACACATGGAGACGAGTATGTGCTACAGAATGCAGTCACATCAACACTTGTTCAAACACATACAGACACACACTCCTGCCACACAGGACAGTCACACCAATGCATAGAGACAGGTATGCCTGCCACACAGGGCAGTCACACCATCATGTGTTCAGATCACACACAGACGCAAGTCTACCACACAAAGCAGTCACACCAACATACACTCAGACACACATAGACACATGCCTACCACATAGGGCAGTCACACCAACATATGCTCAGACACTCCTGCACAGGGCAGTCACATCAGCACACACCCAGACATACACAGACATGCATGTCATACCAATACATGCTCAGACTCACATGGACACACATACCTGCTACACGGGACAGTGACACCAACATGCACTCAAACACAGACACATGCCTGCCTCACAGGGCAGTAACACCATCATATGCTGAGACACACATGTGCTGCACAGTGTAGTCACGCCAACATGCACTCACTCTCAGACACGCATGCCTATCCCCTATATAACACACTCATGCTGACATATTCAGACACACACATTCACTTACCACGAGCAATCATACAAGTCCTCATATAATGACACAGACACATACACCTGCTCATTCCCATGGGAGCCACATCTGGGTGTAGATCATCATGGTGCTTCATGCCCCCCATGGTTTGCCACATGCCATTCCCTTCACCTTAGATTCCTTCCCCCGCCCCCATGAAAACCATCAAGCTCCCACACTCCCTTTACTTTTTAGCTCAGGTGACTTTCCCTTCTATAAATTCTTTACCAACCCACCAAGATAAATGGACCTCCTTCACTATCATTCCATCAATGTGCCAGATTCCTCCATTTGACAGCCATGCATGTCTGCCTTCTCATGGGACAGGGAGCTCCTGGTGGACAGAGAAAGTGTTTTGCCTAGTTATCCTCTGTGTCTGATCAGACTCCTGCTCTTCAGGGCTGGGACACCATGGCAAAAAGTCATTCCAAGTCCCTGCCCTCATGGCACTGTCATTATCATCCCTTCTTTAGGTTCTGTCCCCATTTCAGGCCATGGCATGGATGCAGGCTGGTGCAGCTAGGCAGATAGCTGAAGGCCAGTGACATGACCAAGATCACCAATCAGCCTGGGGAAGAACTGGGTCCAAACCCAGACTGCTGGATTTGAGTTTAGTGAGCTTTACCCCATAGTTGCCATTCTCTGGCTCTTTTCAAACAGGCTGCAGAGGTCTAGGCCAGAGGAAAGAGATTGGGAGGGAGACAGCCTTGGCCACAGCAGCGTGTGTGGGAAACTGCATGAAGTGAAGGGCCTAATGGTATCAGTGGAAACAAAAAAAGACGAGGAAGGTGCAATGCACAAGCCTCCAGGTGGCCGGTCAAGAGCTACCCAAAACCGAGACATCCCACCACATGCTCATCCTGATGGCAGATCATATTATTGTTTCTCATTTATCACCCACTTCCTCTCCCATGCTGTGGGAGGAGGATACTCACTGCCCCACTGACATCAGCCTTGGCCAAAGGAATATGAACAGGGAGTGTACTACATGGATCCACTATTGCTCTTCTCCTCTTCCCTGAAAGTGATATGTTCCAGAACACAGCTCCTCCTTCAGCTCAGATACCAAAACAAAGACATCACCTGGAGGAGAGCTAAGTGGGGTCACGGACAAACTGCAGTAGATAATGAAAGGAGAGCTAAAGATACTTAGGGTATTGTAAGTCTTTTCAGGTGGGGTTATGGTAGTTTGGAGCTGTAAGCACCCCCAGAGAAACATGTTATTAAACTTAATGCCTTCCTGTGGGTGTAACCCTGTTGTAAGACTTTTAGATGAGGACACTTCAGATAAGGCATGGCCCACCCTAACCAGGAAGGGTCTAAATCCTCTGACAGGAGTTCTTTATAAGCATGAAATTCAGACAAAAAGAGAGAGAAAGCCACATCAGCTAATGAAACCAGAAAGAGAACAGAGAGGTAAGAAGAGGCTGCTATGTGCATTGCTATATGACAGAGAAGCCAAGGACCAATGATCACAGGCAGCCAGCCCCCAAATGCCAGTCCTCAGGACAAAAGCATTGACTTAATCTTTTTTAAAAAACAAGAAATGTTCAGGTTTCCTTTATTTATTTATTTCTTTTAATCCTTCTTTATTGTATTTTTAAGATACATAGATCACAAAAAATGTTACATTAAAAAATATAAAATGTTCCCACATATCCCACATCCCACCCCAACCCCACTCCTCCCACATCAACAACCACTTTCATCACTGTGGCATGACTTTCTCTGAGCCTCAACACCATAAGCTCAGAAATTCCCATTGTTTAAAGGAACTCATTTCATGGTACTTGCTTGAGCAGCCAAGGAAATTAAACAAATCTTGGTACTGCGAATGGGGTGCTGCTATTGCAAATAATGAAATATGGAAATAGCTTTGGAATTGGGTAATGGGTAGATTTTGGATGAATTATGAAATGCTTGACAGAAAAGGCCTAGATTGTTTTGAAGAGGCTGTTGGTAGAAATATGAATGCTACAATACTTCTAATGAGGCTTTAGAAGGAAATGATGAAACACAGAAACAAACAAAAAAAAAAAAAAGAAAAGGAAAAGAAATAAAAAATGTAAAGAAGACCAAGGAAATGATGTTATTAAAAAATGGAGGAAAGATAATTCTTGTTTGAAAGTGGCAGAGAACTTGGAGAAATTGAGTTCTGATGTTGGATGGAAGGCATAATTTGAAAGTGACGAACTTGGATATTTAGTTGAGGAGATATTCAAGTGAAATGTAGAATATGCAGCCTGATTTCTCTTTGCAGCATAAAGTAAAATGTGAGAAGAAAAGGATAATTTGAAAACTGAACCCTTGAACACAAAGAAGCCAGAAACTGATGATTTGGAAAAGAATGAGCATATCCAGATAGTGTGATCTGAGACCATGCCAGAAAAGGCCCCATCAGGGGCTCGAACCTGAGTTTCCAGAAAGTAAGTCCCCAAAGAATAGGACTCTATGTGTGAGTTCATCTGAAAAGGGAACCAGTCAGCAATTTCCATGGAAGTCAGGATTGGAAACTCAGTTATCCAGGAAACATCTAGGGAAAGTCTGTTTGTCTGATGGTTTAGATTCCTGTGAACCACATGTGAAGAGAAGCTTTTGCAAGATTTGTACGAGCAGAACTGCTGCCAGCCTGGACTGAAAGGGACAATGAAGGGACAAACTGAAGGAAGAATGACTTCCAGGGTAGAACACAAAA
Source organism: Dasypus novemcinctus (assembly GCF_030445035.2). Classification (NCBI taxonomy): domain Eukaryota; kingdom Metazoa; phylum Chordata; class Mammalia; order Cingulata; family Dasypodidae; genus Dasypus; species Dasypus novemcinctus. Next base: position 53,710,141 of record NC_080691.1, on the reverse strand, counting down.
ACCAAGGTCTGGACTGAAAGTATCACCTTGGCCCAAGAGAGCAAACCCGTATATGCTTTAGGAAGGGGCAGGTGCTTGAGCAATCCAGAAAGCTAAAACAGATGTTGCTAGGATGTGCTGTGATATCCTAGCTGACTTACATATATCATCAAAATGCTTGTCTGCTATTGAAGTAAATTCAAATGTGGACTAAAATGTAATAATAGTCATACCTGATGTTTGTACAGTATTTTAACTATTACAGCATTTTCCGAGCCTTTCATTACATGTTCACAACATCCTGGAGAGAAAGGTGTTACTGTCTCCATTTTATCAGTGAAGAAACCAAGGATTTATTTTTTTAATTATCTTTTTTTTAATTTAATAGATCACACAAAATGTTACATTAAAAAACATAAGAAGGGAGGCGGAGCAAGATGGCATCTGAGAGAGTGCACCTTACGGTCTCTCCTGTAAAGAGGAGGCCTATTGGGGTTGGAGTCTTGCTGGACTGGGCTGTCTTGGGGGCTTGCAGGGCAGAGGGTGTGGGGACTTCGATTGGAGAGAGAGTGGCAGAGGTCGTGCTTGCTAAAGGTAGAATTGCACCTTACAAGTACAAAGGTCGGAAGCTGTGGCCTGGCGGGTCCTTTCACCCTGGAGCTGGTGGCCACAATGTTTCCTGAGAATTGTGCAGTGGCATTCCTGGGCCCCGTGATCCCCAGATGTGTGGTCCCCAGGTCAGTGTTCCCTGAGCCCCCATAACCCATGTTCCATGGACCTACAGAGTCTGCAGAGTCCTGGACTTCCCTTTCCCAAGTCCATTGCTCCCAGAGTTCTGGGATTTCCTTAGCCCTCCAGTTTTAGACTGACTCCGTGGGTGGGAGAAATTCAGTGGGGGGTGCAGTAGGGGAGCCTGGCTATTGTGGGCTTGATTTTCTGGTGTTCCCCCCGCCTTCCTTTTTTTCTTTCTTGCACTTGGAGGAGCATACCGGCAGGCTTGGGGAGAGTCTGGGAAGGGAGGAGTGACAAATCTGCTGAGAAAGCCCGATTTACCTAAATACCCTGGGATAGGAAACTTGGCCTGGGAGAAGGTGGAGTCAGAAAATCAACAAGCCCTCTCATAGCATACCTAAAGTAGAGGGACTGTAGGAGGTGCTTTCCAAGCCTTCAATAGCATACTTGGTGTTCCTGGTCAGGTGTTGGTGCTCTCTCTCTGGAAACTAAGAGTCATTGTTTTCTGTGTGGAGCTGAATCAACAAGGACCCACTTGAGTCTCCTACCAGATCTCTCAGGCAGCTTTCCTGCTGCTTGGGAGAGAGGGAAGTGAGGAAGGGAGAAAAGGGGAAATGTCAGACCCCCAAGCATCTTATTTAACTACAAACAGGATTTCTTGCTTGAAACTTTCCCTAATATTTGGTTGTTTTTTCCTTGTTTTTCCTTCCTCTTTATCCCCACAAGGCCCTTTTGTCTTTCTGTTTTCTTTCCTTCTCTTTTTCTTTTACCTGCTTACTTCACCACTCCCTTTGGTGCCTTTTTTTAAATCTTTCTTTCTTTCTCTGCTTTCTTATTCTTCTTATATTAGGGCTTCAGGGAGAGCTTCACATTTGCTCTACTTCCTCATTCTCCATTTACTCTTTACTGTGTGTATTATTTTGGCCACCAACACTATTCCCTTTCCTCTACTTCTTTCTTTCTTTTTTTTTAAATTTTTTAATTCATTTTGTAAAAATATTACATTCAAAAAATATGAGGTCCCATTCACCCCCACTGCCCCCACCCCACCACTCCACCTCCAGCAACACTCTCTCCCATCATCATGATATATCCATTGCATTTTGTAATTATATCTCTGGGCATCACTGCACCTCATGATCAATGGTCCACATCATAGCCCATACTCTCCCACATTCCATCCAGTGGGCCCTGGGAGGATTTACAATGTCTGTTAATTGTCCCTGAAGCACCACCCAGGACAACTCCAAGTCCCGAAAACACCTCGACATCTCATCTCTTCCTCCCATTCCCTGCACCCATCAGCCATCATGGCCAGTTTTCCCACACCAATGCCACATTTTCTCTGTGGACCTTGGATTGGTTGTGTCCATTGCACATCTATGTCAAGAGGAGGCTTAGATTCCACATGGATACTGGATGCAATCCTCCTGCTTTCAGTTGTAGGCACTCTAGGCTCCATGGTGTGGTGGTTGACATTTTTCAACTCCATGTTAGCTGAGTGGGGTAAGTCCAATAAATCAGAGTTCCTCTACTTCTTTCTATCCTCCATCATTGATTGTTTCTCTTACATTACACCTCTCTGTTTGCCCCTCTATTTTTTTGACTTTTTATTACTAATACCTTTGTTCTCTTTTCTGCTTTATATTCACTCAGTATATTATTGTTCTCTCTTTTCTCTTTCCCTCTTTCCTGAACACACAGGCCTTTTAATTCACACTGTATTCCTCCCCATATTCAGATTTTTACTTGCTGTACTTTTCTTACTGTTGTAACTCTACGTACTTTACAGGAGTCTAATATCCATTCTCCTATATCTCACATGGTTGCTCTGTTAATATTTACTATCAATACTACTATTATTCATTTTCTTCTCTTACTCCTTTTGCTTTCTCTGACCCTAATATTTTCCTTCAGATAAACAAGCCAGCAACAAGGAAATAGAATAAGAAGAACAAAGTGACAAAGAGAAGACCTAACAGGCACACAAAAACAACAACAAAGTAAACTGTAAACTAGACAAAGAAGCCAAGCAACTGACTAAACCCGTCAAGATGAAATGATGACCAGACAGCAAGAAAAACTACAAATCAAACCAATAATCAGGAAAACATTCCCCAATCCAATGAACAAACTAAAAACCAGGAAGAGGAGCAGAACATCGAACAAGTAATTAAAGATCTCAAAACATATATTAGGGACCAATTTGATGAGGTGAAGGAAGAGATTAAGAATATGAAGAAAACAATTGGAGAGAATACAGAAGAAATTGCAATCATACACAAAAATGCAACAGATATGATGGTGATGAACAGCACAATTCAAGAAATCAAAAATGCACTCTCAGCAAATAATAGCGGACTCAAAGAGGCAGAGGAGAGATTAAGTGATGTGGAAGACAGTACATCTGAAATCAAACAGATAGTAGAACTGGTCGATGTAAAGGTAGAAAAAATCTAGCAGGGGCTTAGGGACCTGAATGACAATGCAAAATGTGCAAACATACCTATTATAGGCATCCCAGAAGGAGAAGAAAAGGGAAATGAGCCAGAAGGGGTGTTGGAGGAAATAATAGCTGAAAACTTCCCAAACCTATTGAGAGAGAGGGATGTACATATCCAAGAAACACAACACACCCCAAACACCATAAATCCCAACAGGCCTACCCCAAGACATATACTTGTCAAGTTATCCAATGCTCAAGCAGTAAGAGAAAAGAGAACCATCACATACAAAGGAGGCTCCATAAGATTAAGTGCTGATTTCTCATCTGAAACCATGGACGCAAGAAGACAGTGGTATGACATAGTCAAGGTATTAAAAGGAAAAAATTTCAACCCAATAATACTCTATCCAGCAAAGTTAGCATTGAAAAATGATGGAGAGTTCAAAATATTCACAGATAAACAGAAACTAAGCGAGTATGCCCTTCAAGAAATACTAAAGGAAATTCTGAAGGAAGAAAGAAAAAAACAAGAGACAGAGTTGAGGGAGAGTGTAAGAGCAACTTAAAGGACAAAAAGAGAAAAAGAAAATGAAAGAGAATATGGCAAACACAAATCCAAAGAAAATATGGCTAATATAAGTAATGAAAGTAATAACACTGAATGTCAATGGATTAAACTCACTTGGCAAGAGACTCAGACTGGAAGATTGGATAAGGAAATATGACCCATCTATATGCTGTCTGCAAGTAACACATCTTAGACCCAGAGATTCAAGGAAGTTGAAAGTGAATGGCTGGAAAACAATCTGACAAGCAAACAATAACCAAAAAAGGGCAGGAGTAGCTATATTAATATCAGACAAAATAGACTTTAAATGCAAAACAATTGTCTGAGACAAAGATGGACACAACATATTAGGGAAAGAGGTAATCTTTCAAGAAGAAAGAACAGGGGTGGTGGGGTTGAATGGGTCCTCATATTTTTTTTAATGTAATATTTTTACAGAATCAATAATGAAAAAATAAATTTAAAAAGGTGCAACGGCAAGAACCAGGAAGGAAGGAGGGCCCAACAGTGGGCTCTTGATACTAATGGCTACACTTTTGAGCCTATACACCTGCAATAAGAAGAAGGCCTAGAGTAGCATTGTGCCTGGGGGTTTCCTCCTGACAGCCTTCATGTTACTCAAATGTGGCCACTCTCACAGCCAAGCTCAGCTTGTAGATGCAATGCATTCCCCCCAGCGTGGGACACGACACCCAGGGATGAGCCTCCCTGGCACCGAGGGATCACTACCACATACCAGCTGAAGAAGCAACTAGAAAATGACCTTGAATTAAAGATTCAATGCGGAACAGCAGAATATACCTGTCTACATATAATAACATGACTTCGGGAAGCGGTTTGACCTAATGTAAGGGGGAAATGGAAAGGAGAAATGAGATTATAAGGCTGTGAGTCTCTAAAAAAGAGTCTGGAGGTTGTCAGAAGAATACCCCTATGTACAACTGAACAGAGTCTAAGAGACAGATAAGGTAGATACAACCCCAGGTATTGGTTCTTTTGAGGGATAAAGAGACCCACGGGTTCTATGGTCATGGCAGAAGGGGTTCACTGCCATGACAGATGGCCCTTCTTTGGAGCTGGTGTTTCTGCGTAATGGAATTGGACTCAGAGGGGATCTCTTTTCACAAGACTTGCATGATACTTTATTGGAATTGTAGTTGGTGCTGGGTTTAAGATATATGTAGGGGATTTGAATCTCTGGACTGATAATATGACACCCAGGCCCAGAGCCTCAACAGACTTCAGCTCCTACACTTTGATTTATTGGACTTACTCCACTCAGCTAACATGGAGTTGAAGAAGGTCAACCACCACAACATGGAGCCTAGAGTGTCTACAACTAGAAGTGGGAGGAGTGCATCCAGTACCCATGTGGAATCTAAGCCCTCACTTGACATAGGTGTGCAATGGACACAACCAATCCAATATCCACAGAGAAAATGTGGAATGGGTGTGGGAACGGTAGCCATGGGGGCTGCTGGGTGTGGGGAACGGGAGGAAGAGATGAGATGTGGAAGCGTTTTCGGGACGTGGAGTTGTCCTGGATAGTGCTTCACGGACAATTACGGGACACTGTAGATCCCCCCAGGGCCCACTGGATGGAACGTGAGAGAGTCTGGGCTATGATGTGGACCATTGACTATGGGGTGCAGTGATGCTCAGAGATGAACTTACCAGGTGCAATGGATGTGTCATGATGATGGGAGAGAGTGTTGCTGTGGGGGGAATGGGGGGGCGGGGGCGGTGGGGTTGAATGAGACCTCATATTTTTTTTTAATGTAATAATGTAATAAATAATTTTTTTAAAAATGCAGATACAGAAAAAAAAAAAAACCATTTATTCTCCTGACAAAGATGCCTCCAATACATGAGTCAAACACTGGAAGAAGGAAGTGAAGGAATAGAGGCCTTTACTATTATAGTTGAGGGACTCTAATACACCACTATCAAATTTGGACAGAACATCTCAAAAGAGAGTCAATAAAGAAACAAAGACTTTGAACAATATATTAGAAGAGGTGAACCTAATAGACATGCACAGAACATTACACCCAAATACAGCAGGATATACATTCTTCTCAAGGGCACATGGATCACTCTCCAAGATAGACCACATATTAGGCCACAGAAAAAGTCTCAATTAATTTAGAAATATAGCAATCATACAAAATAATTTCTCCGACCACAGTGAATGAAGTTGGAAATCTACAAGAGCCAGAGACCCAGATTTCACACCAAAATTTAGAAGTTAAACAACACACTCTTAGAAAAACAGTGGGTCAAGGAGGAAATCTCAAAAGAAATTGAAAACTACCTTGAAACTAATGATAATAATAACACAACATATCCAAACTTATGGGATGCAACAAAAGCAGTACTGCAAGGGAAATATATAGCCATATATTCATACATCGAAAAAGAAAACAGTGATAAAGTTGAAGAACTAAATGCACACTTGAAGGAATTAGTTTAAAAACAACAAACTAATCCCAAAGGAAGAAGAAAGAAATAACAAAGATCAGAGCAGAACTAAATGAAATAGAAAATAAGAAAGCACTTGAAAAAATAAACAAAACCAAGAGCTGGTCCTTTGAGAAAATCAATAAAATTGACAGACCCTTAGCAAGATTAACAAAGGGAAAAAGAGAGGAGATGCAAATACACAATATAAGAAATGAGAAAGGAGATATCACCACTGATCCCACAGAAATAAAGACTATCATAATAGGACACTTTGAAAAACTATAGTCAAAAAAAAAAAAACAATTTAGAGGAAATGACAAATTCCTAGAAACACATATGCAGTCTACATTGAGAAAAGAAATTGAAGATCTCAACAAACCAATCACAAGAAAAGAGATAGAATCTGTCATTAAAAACTTCCCAACTAAAAAGGGCCTGGGCCCAGATGACTTCACAGGTGAATTCTACAAAACATTCTGGAAAGAACTAACACCAATCTTGCTTAAACTCTTCCAAAAACTTGAAACAGAAGGAAAATTGCCTAACACATTCTGTGATGCCAGCATTTCTCTAGCACCAAAGTCAAACAAAGATGCCACAAGAAAGGAAATTTACAAACCAATCTCTGTAATGAAACTTGATGCGAAAATACTCAGCAAAATACTTGCTAATCATATTCAACAACACGTTAAACAAATTGTACAACATGACCAAGTGGAGTTCATTCCTGGTAGGCAAGGATGGTTCAACATAAGAAAATCAATTAATGTAATACACCACATAAACAGATTGAAGGAGGAAAAATCACATGATCATATCTGTAGATGCAGAAAAAGAATTTGACAAAATACAGCACGCTTTCTTGATAAAAACCCTGCAAAAGATCAGAATAGAAGGAAACTTTCTGAACATGTTAAAGAGTATGTATGAGGGCAATGGACTTGGCCCAATGGTTAGGGCATCCATCTACCACATGGGAGGTCCGTGGTTTAAACCCCAGCCCTCCTTGACCCATGTGGAGCTGGCCCATGTGCAGTGCTGATGCATGCAAGGAGTGCCCTGCCATGCAGGGGTGTCCCCTGAGTAGGGGAGCCCCACGCACAAGGAGTGAGCCCCATAAGGAGAGCCACCCAGAGCAAAAGAAAGCACAGCCTACCCAGGAATGGTGCCGCACACATGGAGAGCTGACACAAGATGATGCAACCATGGAGCCTAGAGTGCCTACAACTGAAAGCAGGGGGATTGCATCCAGTATCCATGTGGAATCTAAGCCCCCACTTGACATAGATGTGCAATGGACACAACCAATCCAATGTCCACAGAGAAAATGTGGCTTTGGTGTGGGAAGGGTGGCCATGGTGGCTGCTGGGTGTGGGGAATGGGAGGAAGAGATGAGATGGGGAGGCATTTTCAGGACTTGGAGTTGTCCTGGGTGGTGCTTCACGGACAACTACGGGACATTGTAGATCCCCCCAGGGCCCACTGGATGGAACGTGGGAGAGTGTGGGCTATGATGTGGACCATTGACTATGGGGTGCAATGATGCCCAGAGATGTACTTACCAGGTGCAATGGATGTGTCATGATGACGGGAGAGAGTGTTGCTGTGGGGGGAGTGGGGGGTGGGGACGGTGGGGTTGAATGGGACCTCATATTTTTTTAATGTAATATTTTTTTAAATGAATTAAATAAAATTTAAAAAAAGATGGCGCAACCAAAAAGAAACAGATTCCCGTGCCAATGACAACAGAAGCGGACAAAGAAGATGCAGCAAATAGACACAGAACAGACAACTGGGGTGGGGAGGGGGAAGGGGAGAGAAATAAATAAATAAATAAATCTTTAAAAAAAAGAAAAAAAAGAGTATATATGAAAAACCCACAGCTAACATCATTTACAATGGTGAAATCCTAAAATCTTTCCCTCTAAGATCAGGAACAAGACAAGGATACCCACAATCACCCCTCCTATCTAACATAGTCTTAAAAGTACTTGCTCGAGCACTGAGGCAATAACCAGACTTAAAAGGCATCCAGATTGGAAAGGAAGAAGTCAAAATTTCATTATTTGCAGATGCCATGATCCTATACATAGAAATCCCTGAAAAGTCTACAAGGAAGCTTCTAGAACTCATAAATGAGTTCAGTAAAGTTGCAGGTTATAAGATCAATATGCCAAGTCAGTAGCATTTCAGTACCAATAATGAGCAAACTCAGGAGGAAATCAAGAAAAAAATAACCATTTACAATAGTAAATAAAAAAATCAAATACCTAGGAATAAATTTAACTAAAGATGTAAAAAACTTATACACCGAGAACTACACAACACTGTTCGAGGAAATCAAAGAAGACCTAAATAAATAGAAGAATTTTCCCTGTTCATGGATAGGGAGACTAAATATCATGAAGATGTCTATCCACCAAAACTGATCTATGCATTCATTGCAATCCCAATAAAAATCAACAACAGCTTTGTTTAATGAACTAGAAAAACTAGCTATGAAATTTATTTGCAAAGGAAAGAGGCCTCAAATAGCCAAAGACATATTGAAAAAGAAAGATGAAACTGGAGGAATCACACTAACTGACTTGAAAACATACTACAAATATATAGTAGTGAAAACAGCATGGTACTGGCACAAGGAGGGACACACTGACCAATGGAACCGAATTGAGAGTTCTGATATAGATCCTCACATATACAGTCATATAATATCTGATAAAGCCACCAAACCCTCTCCACTGGGAAATAATGGCCTCTTCAACAAATCATGCCTGGAGAACTGGATATCCATATGTAAAAGAATGAAAGAGGATTACCAACTCACATCTTATACAAAAAATCAACTCAAGATGGATCAAAGACCTAAATATAAGAGCCAAGACCATAAAGACTTTGGAATGCAATGTAGGGAAGCATCTAAAGGGACTTGTAATAGGAAATGGTTTCATGAACCTCACAGCAAAAGCACGAGCAACAAAGAACAGAGAGATAGATGGGACTTCCTCAAAATTAAAGCCTTCTGTGCCTCAAAGGAGTTTGTCAAGAAAGTGAAAAGAGAGCCTACACAATGGGAGAAAATATTTGGTAACCATATATCGGATAGGAGACTTATAACCTGCATATATAAAGAACTCCCATATCGCAAAAATAAAAAGACAAAAAAAAAACATTTTAAAAAAAGGAAAAAGATTTAAACAGACACTTTTCCAAGGAAGAAATACAAATGGCCAAAAAGCACATGAAAAAATGCTCCAAATCTCTAGCTATTAGGAAAATGTAAATCAAAACTACAATGAGATACTATCTTACTCCCATAAGATTGGGAGCTATGAAAAAACAGAGGACTACAAATTCTGGAGAGGATGTGGAGGAATGGAAACACTCATCCACTGCTGGTGGAAATGAAGTAGGATCCAGCCATTCTGGAGGACAGTCTTGCAGTTTCTCAAAAAACTAATCATACCAGGCCCTGAGCCTCAACAGACTTGAAACTCCTAAACTCTGGTTTTTTGGACTTACCCCACTCAGCTAACATGGAGGTGAAGAAGGTCAACCACCACACCAGGGAGCCAAGAGTGCCTACAACTGAAAGCAGGAGAATTGCATCCAGCATCAATGTGGAATCTAAGCCCCCTCTTTTTTTTTAATTCTTTTTTTGTCTTTATTCCACAGAGAAAATGTGGCATTGGTGTGGGAAGGGTGGCCATTGTGGCAGCTAGATGCAGGGAATGGGAGGAAGAGATGAGATGGGGAGGCGTTTTTGAGACTTGGAGTTGTCCTGGGTGGTGCTTCATGGACAACTACGGGGCATTGTAGATCCCCCCAGGGCCCACTGGATGGAACGTGGGAGAGTGTGGCCTATGATGTGGACCATTGACTATGGGGTGCAGCAATGCCCAGAGATGTACTTCCCAGATGCAATGGATGTGTCATGATGACGGGAGAGAGTGTTGCTGTGGGGGGAGTGGGAGGTGGGGGCGGTGGGGTTGAATGGGACCTCATATTTTTTGAATGTAATATTTTTTTAAAAAATGAATTAAATAAAAAAAAGAAAAAAAAGAAAAATATATATATGAGGTTCCCGTATACCCCCACTGCCCTCACACCACTCCTCCCCATAACAACAATCTCCTCCATCATCATGAGACATTCATATTGTTTGGTGAATACACCTCTGAACACAGCTGCACCTCATGGTCAATGGTCCACATCATAGCCCACCCTCTACCACGTTCCACCCAGTGGCCCATGGGAGGACATACAATGTCTGGTACTGTCCCTACAGCATTGCGCAGGACAACTCCAAGTCCTGAAAACACCTCTACATCTCATCTCTTCCTCCAATTCCCAACCCCCATCAGCCACCATGGCCACTTTCTGCACACCAATGCCACATTTTCTTTGATTACTAATCACAATAGTTCATGAATAGATTATCAATATGTCCACTCTAATCCATGCTCTATTCCTCCATCCTGTGGACCTTAGAATGGTTGTGACCCGTCCACATCTGTAACAAGAGGGGGCTTAGATTCCACATGGATGATGGATGCAATCCTCCTGCTTTCAGTTGTAGGCACTCTTGGCTCCATGGTGTGGTGGTTGGCCTTCTTCAACTCCATGTTAGCTGAGTGGGTAAGTCCAATAAACCAGAGTGTAGGAGTTGAAGTCTGTTGAGGCTCAGGGCCTGGTTATCACATGGTCAGTCCAGAGATTCATGTCCCCTGGGTATATATTAAACCCCAGCACCAACTACAGTTCTGGTAAAAATAACATCTTGATATAGATGTAGAGTGGACATAACCATTCTAACGTCCACAGGATGGAGGAATAGAGTAGGGATTAGAGTGGACTTATTGATATTCTATTCATGAACTATTGTGATTAGTAATCGAGGAAAATGTGGCATTGGTGTGGAGAAAGTGACCATGGTGGCTGCTGGGGTAGGGAGTGGGAGGAAAAACCTCCTTTTACACAGTGCTTCTGATTCTAAAATGCTCATCTTTTCATATTTAACACCCCTGAAATTGGGATAGCTCTTAAAAATCACTGAATTTAGTCACAGTGATTACATAGTTTCCAGGAACAGATAACAAGTTTGAGCTAGGAGGAAAATGCCTGAGACAAAGTAGAGCACTCTTACAATGAAGTACTCAACTTACTCCAGATAGAATGAGAATGGGTAAAATCCAATGCATTTAATGTCATTACCCTATTCCAGGCAATTGAACACTAGCTCAAAACACCAACACCAATATCTAATTGAGTCTGTGTATCAGACATTGTTCTTCAGAGAAATGTGAGGTTTAGGGAATTCAAAATCCACAGGACAGACTGGTAGAAACGTCAGAGAGGTGGTAATATTGCCGTCTTTTTTTGTTTGTTTTTGTTTTGGGTTTTTTTTTAAATTATCTATTTATTTTTAAAAATTACATTAAAAAAATATGAGGTCCCAATCAACCCCACCGCCCCCACCCCCCACTCCCCCCACAGCAACACTCTCTCCCATCATCGTGACACATCCATTGTACCTGGTAAGTACATCTCTGAGCATCACTGCACCCCATAGTCAATGGTCCACCGCATAGCCCACACTCTCCCAAGTTCCATCCAGTGGGCCCTGGGGGGATCTACAATGTCCCGTAACTGTCCGTGAAGCACCACCCAGGACAACTCCACGTCCTGAAAACGCCTCCACATCTCATCTCTTCCTACCACTCCCCAAATGCAGCAGCCACCATGGCCACCCTTCCCACACCCATTCCACATTTTCTCTGTGGACATTGGATTGGTTGTGTCCATTGCACATCTATGTCAAGTGAGGGCTTAGATTCCACATGGATACTGGATGCACTCCTGCTTTCAGTTGTAGACACTCTAGGCTCCATGGTGTGGTGGTTGACCTTCTTCAACTCCATGTTAGCTGAGTGGGGTAAGTCCAATCAATCAAAGTGTAGGAGCTGAAGTCTGTTGAGGCTCTGGGCCTGGGTGTCATATTATCAGTCCAGAGATTCAAATCCCCTAAATATATCTTAAACCCCAGCACCGACTACAATTCCAATAAAGTAGCATGCAAGTCTTGTGAGAAGAGATCCCCTCCGAGTCCAATTCCATCATGCAGAAACACCAGCTCCAAAGAAGGGCCATCTGCCATGGCAGTGAACCCCATCTGCCATGACCATAGAACCCGTGGGTCTCTTTATCCCTCAAAAGAACCAATACCTGGGGTTGTATCTGCTTTATCTGTCTCTTAGACTCTGCTCAGTTGTGCATAAGGGCATTCCTTCTGACAACCTCCAGACTCTTTTTTAGAGACTCATAGCCTTATAATCTCATTTCTCCTTTCCATTTCCCCCTTACATTAGGTCAAACAGCATGTTGAAGTCATGTTATTATATGTAGACAGGGATATTCTGCTGATCCGTATTGAACCTTTAATTCAAGGTCATTTTCTAGTTGCATCTTCAGCTGGTATGTGGTAGTGATCCCTCGGTGCCAGGGAGGCTCATCCCCGGGTGTCATGTCCCACGCTGGGGGGAATGCACTGCATCTACATGCTGAGTTTGGCTGTGAGAGTGGCCACATTTGAGTAACATAAAGGCTGTCAGGGGGAAATTCCCAGGCACAGTGCTACTCTAGGCCTTGTTCTTATTGCAGGTGTATAGGCTCAAAAGCATAGCCTTTAGTAACAGGAGCCCACTGTTGGGCCCTCCTTCCTTCCTGGTTCTTGCTGTTGCACCTGGGGGACTGCCGCTGCTCCCCCAGGGTCCACGACAGTGACCCCCCGGTCAGGGGCCCAGTACCCCCCCAGCTGTTGTTTCTCATTGTTTCCACTATGAGTACATCTAGACATTACTATATACCCTGGGCATATGCCCTGTATATCTCCCTGTCAACCATATATATCCTGTCAATAACATTCTATATCAGTATTCCTCCGCTGGCATTGTTGAACCACTCTGTGATCCAATACTTCCTGTAAAGTGAATCCCAACATAATGTCAGCTTCACAAGAGTCTTAGATCACCGAAATTCATATATATAATATACAGTACTTCCCCAGATCCACCATAAAACCTTTTCCCCTTCCACAGCGATAATCTTTTAGCATATTCATATCATATTTTCTGAAGCTGATGTACAGATTCTGAGACAATAGCTTTCAAACAAGGTGACAACTGTGCTTACTATGTGGTCCATACTTTAGGTTGTACAGTTTTCTAAATTTTTTAGTTATCCTATGTTTTGCCTTATGGTTTACATTATTAGTCTGTCGTCCCCTATATGTTTTTGGTATAATATTACATGTTTTATATTCATCCTCGTGTACTCTCACAGAAATCCTCTCTTGCCCCCATATTTACCTTGGTTCCATCCATTCCACATCCATTTTCCCCTCCCCTTGGGGCCCACAATGCCAGCCAATCTCCATTTCCCAAGAAGCCATGTCCAGAGATACTTGCAGCAGTATTCAGGGCCTGACTTTCTCAACTGACCTAATGCGCTGGGAGCCATCCTTTCTCACGAGAGATACAGTTCTCTCTATTTGACAGCATTAGTCCTCCCCAGGATGTGGGTCCACCCCAACTCTCACTTCTTGGGTCTCTTCCCAATGGTACAACCCACCTTGGCAAAATGAGCCTTCAGCTATTCCCCCAGAGTCTGTCCCGCATCAGACCATACCCCCTGAGCATCCTAAACAGGTAACCCTCCTACTTATACTTTGATACGATTTTCTCAACATTTTGTTCTCAACGAACACCTGACACTCTCCCATGTTCGTATGTTGTCCCTCCCTCCCCCCAATTTTTGGACAATATTACCCCTCTGCCCATCCCCAGCCCCCCTCAAACCCACAAAGCCCCACCCGAAGGCAACCCCTTGCCCCCATTTTGTCCCTTCTTTGTGCTCATACTTACCGCCAGCTCATCGCAGATTCCACCCCTGCAGACGTTAACTCACATCCTTCCTCCACCCCCCGATTTTCTGTAAGCCTCTTTTCCAGACTCTATCTCTCTGAGGCAGTTTGCTTATTTCATATCATTGAGGTCATGTCATATTTGTCCTTCAATGTCTGGGTTGCTTCACTCAACATAAGATTCTCAAGGTTCATCCATGTTATCACGTGTGATTGTAGTGTATTTGTTTTTACAGCAGAGTAGTATTCCATTGTGTGTATATACCACATTTTATTGATCCACTCATCTGTTGATGGACATTTGGATTGATTCCAACTTTTGGCGATAGTGAACAATGCTGCTATGAACATTGGTGTACATATATCGGTTTGTGTCCTTGTTTTCAGTTCTGATGGGTATATACCCAGCAGTGGTATTTCTGGGTCATATGGCAAATCTATGGTTAGTTTTTTGAGAAACCGCCAAACTGTCCTCCAGAATGGTTGGATCCTTCTGCATTCCCACCAGCAGTAGATGAGTGTTCCCCTTTCTTCACATCCTCTCCAGGATTTGTATTCTTCTGTTTTCTTCATAGCTGCCAATCTTATGGGAGTAAGATGGTATCTCATTGTAGTTTTGATTTGCATTTCCCTGATAGCTAGAGATTTGGAGCATTTTTTCATGTGCTTTTTAGCCATTTGTATTTCTTCTTTGGAGAAGTGTCTGTTTAAATCTTTTTCCCATTTTTTAAATGGGTTGTTTATCTTTTTGTTTTCAAGAGATATGAGTTCTTTATATATGCAGGTTATAAGTCTCTTATCAGATATATGGTTGTCAAATATTTTCTCCATTGTATAGGCTCCCTTTTTACTTTCTTGACAAACTCCTTTGAGGTGCAGAAGGCTTTAATTTTGAGGAAGTCCCATTGATCTATTTGTTTTTTTGCTGCTCGTGCTTTCGGTGTGATATTCATGAAGCCATTTCCTATTACAAGGTCCTGTAGATGTTTCCCTACACTGCTTTCCAAAATCTTTATGGTCTTGGCTCTTATATTAAGGTCTTTGATCCATCTTGAGTTGATCTTTTTATAAGGTGTGAGATGGTAATCCTCTTTCATTCTTCTACATATGGCTATCCAGTTCTCCAGGCACCATTTGTTGAATAGGCCACTCTCTCCCAGTTGAGAGGGTTTGGTGGCTTTATCGAATATTATATGGCTATATACATGAGG
The DNA here is from genome assembly GCF_030445035.2 of Dasypus novemcinctus. Classification (NCBI taxonomy): domain Eukaryota; kingdom Metazoa; phylum Chordata; class Mammalia; order Cingulata; family Dasypodidae; genus Dasypus; species Dasypus novemcinctus. The sequence continues at coordinate 53,694,821 of NC_080691.1, read as the reverse complement.
TTCTATATCTGAACTTTCAATTCGGTTCCATTGGTCTGTGTGTCTCTCCTTATGCCAATACCATGCTGTTTTCACTACTGTAGCTTTGTAGTATGTTTTGAAGTCAGAAAGTGTGATTCCTCCAATTTCGTTTTTCTTTTTCAATATGTCTTTGGCTTTTTGGGGCCTCTTTCCTTTACAAATAAATTTCATAGTTTTTCTAGTTCCTTAAAGAAGGCTGTGTTGATTTTTATTGGGATTGCATTGAATGTCTAGATCAGTTTTGGTAGGATAGACATCTTGATAATATTCAGTCTTCCTATCCATGAACAAGGAATATTCTTCCATTTATTTAGGTCTTCTTTGATTTCCTTGAACAGTCTTGTATAGTTCTCGGTGTATAAGTTTTTTACCTCTTTAGTTAAATTTATTCCTAAGTATTTGATTTTTTTATTTACTATTGTGAATGGTATTTGTTTCCTGATTTCCTCCTGATCTTGCTCATTATTGGTGTACAGAAATACTACTGATTTTTGCGCATGGATCTTATAACCTGCGACTTTGCTGAACTCTTTTATGAGTTCTAGAAGCTTTGTTGTAGATCTATCAGGGTTTTCTATGTATAAGATCATGTCATCTGCAAATAATGAAATTTTGACTTCTTCCCTTCCAATTTGAATGCCTTTTATATCTGGTTCTTGCCTCAGTACTCGAGCAAATACTTCCAAGACAATGTTAAATAGGAGGGGAGACAATGGGCATCCTTGTCTTGTTCCTGAGTTTAGAGGGAAGGATTTCAGGATTTCACCATTGTAAACAATGTTAGCTGTAGATTTTTCATATATACTCTTTATCATGTTCAAAAAGTTTCCTTGTATTCTGATCTTTTGGAGTGTTTTTATCAAGAAAGGGTGCTGTATTTTGTCAAATGCCTTTTCTGCATCTATAGATATAATGATGTGATTTTTTTCCTTCAATCTGTTTATATGGTGTATCACATTGATTGATTTTCTTATGTTGAACCATCCTTGCATACCTGGAATAAATCCCATTTGGTCATGGTGTATAATTCATTTAATGTGTTGTTGAATGCGATTAGCAAGTATTTTGTTAAGTATTGTTGCGTCTAGGTTCATTAGAGAAATTGGTCTGTAATTTTCCTTTCTTGTGGTGTCTTTGTTTGGCTTTGGTACTAGGATAATGTTGGCCTCATAGAAGGAGTTCGGCAATGTTCCTTCAGTTTCGATTTTTTGGAAGAGTTTCAACAGGGTTGGTGGTAGTTCTTTCCGGAATGTTTTGTAGAATTCACCTGTGAAGCCGTCTGGCCCTGGGCTCTTCTTAGTTGGGAGATTTTTTTTTTAATTAAAATTATTTATTTTTATGAATTACATTAAAAAAAACACGAAGTCCCAATCAACTCCACCACCCCCACCCCCCACTCGCCCCACAGCAACACTCTCTCCCATCATCGTGAGGCATCCATTGCACCCAGTAAGTACATCTCTGAACATCACTGCACCCCGTAGTCAATGGTCCACATCATAACCCACACTCTCCCCTGTTCCATCCAGTGGGCCCTGGGGTGTCTACAATGTCCTGTAATTGTCCGTGAAGCACCACCCAGGACAACTCCACGTTTAGTTGGGAGATTTTTAATGACTGATTCTATCTCTTTGCTTGTGATTGGTTTGTTAAGATCATCAATTTCTTCTTTTGTCAGTATGGGCTGCTTATGTGTTTCTAGGAATTTGTCCATTTCCTCTAATTTGTCATTTTTGTTGGAATATAGTTTTTCAAAGTATCCTCTTATGATAGTCTTTATTTCTGTGGGGTCAGTGGTGATATAGCCTTTCTCATTACCTATTTTGTGTATTTGCATCTTCTCTCTTTTTTTCTTTGTTAGTCTCACTAAAGGTTTGTCAATTTTGTTGATATTCTCCAAAAACCAGCTCTTGGTCTTGTTTATTTTTTCAAGTGCTTTCTTATTTTCTATTTCATTTAGTTCTGCTCTTATCTTTGTTATTTCCTTCCTTCTTCTTCCTGTTGGGTTACTTTGTTGTTGTTTTTCTAATTCCCTCAAAAGTGCAGTTAGTTCTTCAATTTTTGCTCTTTCTTCTTTTTTGATATGTGAATTTATGGCTATAAATTTCCCTCTCAGTACTGCTTTTGCTGCATCCCATAAATTTTGGTATGTTGTGTTATCATTATCATTTGTTTCAAGGTAGTCATTGATTTCTTTTGAGATTTCCTCTTTGACCCACTGTTTTTCTAAGAGTTTGCTGTTTAATTTCCAAATGGTGTGGTGTGAAGTCTGGGCCTCCGTCCTTTGTGAATTTCCAGCTTCACTCCACTGTGGTCAGAGATATTGTTTTGTATGATTTTGATTTTTCTGAATTCATTAAGCCTTTCTTTGTGGCCTAGCATATGGTCTATTTTGGAGAATGTTCCATGTGCGCTTGAGAAAAATGTATATCCTGCTTTGTTTGGGTGTAATGATCTATATATGTCTATTAGATCCAGCTCTTCTAATATACTGTTCAAATGTTTTGTTTCTTTAGTGATTCTCTTTTGAGATGTTCTGTCCAGAGTTGATAGTGGTGTATTAAAATCCCCCGCTATAATTGTAGATGCATCTATTGTTTCACTTAGTTTTTCCAGCGTTTGTCTCACGTATTTAGAGGTGCCCTTGTTAGGGAAATAAATATTTATGATCATTTGATCCTCTTGACGGATTGTCCCTTTCACTAAAATGTAATATCCTTCTTTGTCTCTCACAATTGTTTCACATTTAAAGTCTATTTTGTCTGATATTAATATAGCTACTCCTGCCTTTTTTTGGTTGTTGTTTGCTTGTATGATTGTTTTCCAGCCATTCACTTTCAATCTCCATGCGTCCCTGGGTCTAAGATGTGTCTCTTGTAGACAGCATATAGATGGGTCATATTTCCTTATCCAGTGTCTCAGTCTGAATCTTTTGATAGGTGAGTTTAATCCATTGACATTCAGTGTTAGTATGTTCAGCGAATTATTTGTGGTAGCCATATTTTGGTTGGATTTGTGTTTGTTATATTTTGTTTGTATTATTTTATTTTCCCCTTCTATTTTTGTCTTTTTTGTTGCTCTTACACTCTCCTCCATCTCTGACTGTCCTGTTTTTTCCTTTCTTCCTGCAGAACTCCCTTCAGAATTTCTTGAAGGGGAGGTTTCTTGTTGATATACTCTTTCAGTTTCTGTTTATCTGTGAATATTTTGAACTCTCCATCATTTTTGAATGCTAGTTTAGCTGGATAGGGTATTCTTGGTTTGAAATTTTTTTCCTTTAGTACCTTGACTATATCATACCACTGCCTTCTTGCCTCCATCATTTCAGATGAGTAATCAGCACTTAATCTTATGGAGCTTCCCTTGTATGTGATGGTTTTCTTTTCTCTTGCTGCTTTTAGAATTTTCTCTTTGTCTTGAGCATTGGATAATTTGACATGTATATGTCTTGGGGTGGGCCTGTTGGGGTTTATGACCAGTGGAGTGCACTGTGCTTCTTGGATATGTACATCTGTCTCTTTCAGTAGATTTGGGAAGTTTTCAGCCATTATTTCCTGCAAAACTCCTTCTGACCCTTTTCCCTTCTCTTCTCCTTCTGGAATGCCTATAATACATATGTTTGAGCGTTTTGCATTATCATTCAGGTCCCTAAGTCCTATCTGGATTTTTTCTACCTTTTTATTGACCACTTCTACTATCTGTTTGATTTCCAATGCACTGTCTTCCACATCACTAATTCTCTGCTCTGCCTCTTCTAGTCTGCTGATATTTGCTGCAAGTGTATTTTTGGTTTCTTGAATTGTGGTGTTCATTTCCATCATATCTGTTATTTTTTTGTGCATGTCTGCAATTTCCCCTCTAATTGTTGTCTTCATGTTGTTAACCTCTTTCATTACTTCATCAAATTTGTCGGTGATAAATGTTCTGAGATCTTTCCTTGCTTGTGCGAAGTTCTGCTCCCCTTCCTGATTTTAGTTTGTTGATTGGATTCAGCCATGTTTTCCTGATTACTGGTTTGGTTTGTAGATTTTTGTTGCTGTCTTGTCATCATTTTTCCTTGACGGGTTTAATCAGTTCCGTAGGTTCTTTGTCTAGTCTTGGAGATTACTTAGCTGTTGTTTTTGTGTAAGTGTTATATCTTCTCTTTGTCACTTTGTTCTTCCTATTCCAATTTCTTATTGCTGGTTAGGTTCACTTTAAAGGAAATTATTAGTGCTGGGGAAAGGCAATTGTGTAAGGAAGGAAAAAGTGTAAAGTAGTATTGGTGATATATGTTAACAAAGCATCAGTATGAGTTCTGGGAGGATGGAGGTTAGATCATGTAAATTGTGTAGAGTTATAGTAGTAGGAAAGTACCTATAATGAGGTAGACAACTGAATATGGGAGGGATATGGTACGTACTAAGAAGTTATTGTTTTCGTGAGAGAGGGAAAGAGAAAAGAAAGGTAATAGTTTCAAGGGCGGATACCAGATGGAAAACTAAACAAAGGTATTAGAAATTAAGAGTTAGATGCTTTGTGGATCAAAGAAAGGGAGGTGGAATGTAGGAGAGATAGCAGATGGTGGAGGATATCAAGTTGTAGGGGAAAGGGGATAGTGTAGATAGCCTAAATCTATTCACAGAGAAATGAGGCAGTGAAGGATGAGGAAACCCAGCAAATGTGAGGTGTTTCCTGCAGGACCTATTGTATTGTTAAGATAAAATAGAATAAGAAGAAGATTGGGGATGAGAAAGAGAGGGGAAAAGAAAAAGAAAAAGAGACTTTGGGGGATACGCTGGGGGAAAAGACTAGGGGATAATGCAATGCCAGGAATCAGAACATTAAAAAACTAGAATAAAAAAATAGAAATAGAATAAAAATAAAAACAAAACAAAATAAAGAAGAAAAAATGCAAACGTTGAGGGCTAGGACATTCAAGGGCCTCAGATGAACCTCAGGGCGTGGTGGATTCAGGGATGGACAGTCTGAGGTATTGAGGCCTCAAGAGGTGTGAGTCTCTGGTGTGTGGGCCACCAGAGTCCAGGGAACTCAGACCTGGCAACCTCGAGTCCAGTTAACAGGAATCCTGGGAGCACCACAGTGCATCACAGCCTTCAGGGATCCCTGCAGCTGGTTGCCAGCCCTATGGGTGAGGTCTCATCCACAAGCTCTATCCTGTGTTCTGTGTCCTACAATTTACTCACTTACTAGGGTCTATTGTGTGGATATATCACCAATTGACTTCAGGAACCCTCCCACCCTGTGGTCCCCGGGAACGTCCACCTCGGGGCTCCTCTAGGCTGCAGCCAATTTAATGACTCAGATCTAATATCCAGGTCCGGGGGAGGGGCTCCAGCCAGAAACACTAATCACAGAGTCCAAACCCGAAATTCCCACGCTTTGCAAAATATTCCCCTAATCAGTTTCCAAACGTCTGCCACCCCGTGAGACCCTGGTAGCATCTCTTTATTGCTATCACTTTGAGACTGCTGTAGGTCAGCAGCCAGGCTTGGGGGGGGGGGGCATGGCTCTAGGTGGAAACGCTATTGTTTGTGTCCGCAATCACAAATTCCCCCGCTTTGCCCTAAAACCCCCGTCTGTCTGCCCAAATGGGTCTGCAAGCACCTCCCTTCCCACCAACCCCCCAATAGGCCGCCCAGGGCCCACGAACTCCCCAGTACTGCTGAGGCTCCAAAAAAAAAAAAACAAAGAACAGAAACCCCGCCGCCGCGGCTCAGCCCGGCTCAGCCCAGTTCCCCCCAGCACCATGGCTCGGCCCGGCTCCCCCCGCCGCCACGGTGCTAGATGCCTCGGCTCCGCCTACCCAAGGAGGGAATCCTCCACATGTAGCCGGGATCTCCGTGTATATTTCACAGACGGATCCTCTCTGTTACCTTCCCTCCAAATCGATGTCCAGACACCTCCAGACCAGCAAAAATCCCAAAACAACCCGGTCCCAAAGAGTCTCCAACGCCGCCCAGCCAACTCCCTGCAGGAGACCCTAACAGGGAAGTTCACTCAGCCACCATCTTGCCCCTCTCCCCTCTAGTTTTTTGTTTTGTTTTGTTTTTCATTACGTCTTTTTTATTTTATGTTTTTAGCATTTTTATTTTATTTTTTTGCAAGATACATAGATCACAAATAATGTTACATTAATAAGAGTCTCCCCGTAGACACTGAGGAAAAGATGGAAGTAGTTGCCTTGCCAATTTGCATACATGGCAACACTCATTGCAGTGATGGAAGGCAAAACATCAAAAACAAAGCTTTTGCATTTTTTAATTTTTTGATACCCCAATTTATTTTTACCTTAAATTTTCCAATTTAATATGTATTCTATATCTAACCTTTAAACTCATCACTATATTCCATTTCACTATTAATGAAACCTGGCAAAATATTGGGCTTCACTTTTCAAGAAGTTTTGGATCACAGAGAACTTCAACAATGGCAGGGGAGGAATACTGGTGTGGGATGTTATTGACAGGGAACACATGGTTGGCAGGGAGTTCTACAGGGCATATATCCAGGGTCCATAAAAATGTTTGGATATTTTCATAGTGGATACAATTAAAAACAACAACTGAGGGAGTGCTGAGTTCCTTCCCAGGGGAGCTCTAACACAGTCCCTAAAGGGACAGCAACAATCCCCCAGGTGCAATGGCAAAGACCAAAAAAAATGAAGGTCCAACAATGAGCTCTTGATACTAATGACTATGCTTGTGAGCCTGTGCACCTGAATTAAGAACAAGGCCTAAAGCTGCAGGGTGCCTAAAAGTTACCTCCTGAGAGCCTCCGTGTTGCTCAAATGTGGCCAGTCTCAAAGCAAAACTCAGCATGTAAATGTGTTGCCTTCCCCACAGCATGGGACATGACTCCCGGGGATGAGCCTCCCTGGTGTTGAGGGATTACTACCAAGTACCAGCTGATGATGTAACTAGAAAATGACCTTGAATAAAGGATCAACCTTGACCAGCAGACTATCTCAATCTACATATAATACCAGGAGTTAAAAATGCTTTTTGACCTGAATCAAAAGGGGAAATGGAAAGAACAAATGAGTTTATATGGCTATGAGTCTCCAAAAAGAGCCGGGAGGTTATCAGAGGGGTTGCCCTTATGCACAACTGAGCAGAGTCCCAGAGACAGATAAAGTAGATAAAATACCAGGTATTGGTTCTTCTGAGGGCTACAGAGACCCACAGGTTCTATGGTCATGGCAGATGGCATTCAGTGTCATGTCAGTTGGCCCTACTTTGGAGTTTGTGTTTCTGTGTGATGGAGCTGGACTCAGATGTGATCTTTGTTAACAAGCCTCTCATTTTACTTTTACCTTACTGCATTTGGTGCTGGGGTTTAATATATACCCAGGGGATCTGAATCTCTGGACTGACCATGTGATAGCCAGGCCCTGAGCCTCAACAGACTTGCAACCCCTACACTCTGGTTTATTGGACTTACCCCACTCAGCTAACATGGAGTTGAGGAAGGTCAACCACCACACCATAGGACCAAGAGTGCCTACAACTGAATGCAGAAGGATTGCATCCAGCATTCATGTGGAATCTAAGCCCCTTCTTGATATAGATGTGGAGTGGACACAACCATTCCAAGGTCCACAGGATTGAGGAATAGAGTATGGATTAGAATGGACTTACTGATAATCTATTCATGTACTATTGTGATTAGTAATCGAAGAAAATGTGGCATTGATGTGTACAAATGAATTTGATGGACCTGTTTTTCACTGGAACAAAAACTGAATTAAGTTCCTTCCAATGAAATCAGACATCTAGAGCAATGCAGATCTGAAGCTATTCCATAACTTACAGGATAGAGGATACTCTGTCCACCCTGATCTGACCACCACCACTTAGCACAAACATCAAATATTTCCATTCACTGTAGCTGGGACCTGGTAGAGATTGCTTTGAGATCAAAGAAGAGTCTGGAAATGTGGTCAGAAAAATACCAAGCCACTTTGCATGTTTTGCCATAAGAGAAGGTGAAGGTTCACAGGTGGAAAGCGCATGCCCAATGTACCCTGAGGTTATGGGTAGAAAATTAGTATGGGGAAGTTTGAAGTTTGTTCTGGAGCCTAGAGTGTCTACAACTGAAAGCACGAGGAGTGCATCCAATATCCATGTGGAATCTAAGCCCCCACTTGACATAGATGTACAATGGACACAACCAATCCAATGTCCACAGAGAAAATGTGGCATTGGTGTGGGAAGGGTGACCATGGTGGCTGCTGGGTGCGGGGAATGGGAGGAATAGATGAGATGGGGAGGGATTTTCGGGACTTGGAGTTGTCCTGGGTGGTGCTTCATGGACAATTATGGGACATTGTGGATCCCCCCAGGGCCCACTGGATGGAACGTGGGAGAGTGTGGGCTATGATGTGGACCGTTGACTATGGGGTGCAGTGATGCTCAGAGATGTGCTTACCAGGTACAGTGGATGTGTCGTGATGGTGGAAGAGAGTGTTGATGTGGGGGGAGTGGGGGGTGGGGGTGGTGGGGTTGAATGGGACCTCATATTTTTTTAATGTAGTATTTTTTTAAAAAAATAAAGTTAAAAAATATATATATTACTTAACATTTGTTAAAAAAATGTTTTACAAGAATTCAAAGGATTGATGGAAGGATAAGGTATGAGAGCCCTGTGTGATGTTATGCAGGTTTTTTTCTAAGGTCACAACTTTTACTGTACACTTATTGTTTATGTATGTTTATGTATGAGTCATAAAATTCAATAAATTTTGTAAATGAAAAAAATAAAAATTAAAAATAAAAAGGAGTAATTCTTTTTTTTTAATTATTTATTTTTTAAAATTACATTCAAGAAATATGAGGTCCCATTTAACCCCACCGCCCCCACCCCCCACTCCCCCCACAGCAACACTTGCTCCCATCATCGTGACACATCCATTGCACCCAGTAAGTACATCTCTGAGCATCACTACACCCCATAGTCAATGATCCACATCATAGCCCACACTCTCCCACGTTCCATCCAGTGGGCCCTGGGGGGATCTACAATGTCCCACAATTGTCCATGAAACACCACCCAGGACAACTCGACGTCCCGTAACCATCACACCATGGAGCCTAGAGTGTCTACAACTGAAAGCAGGAGGAGTGCATCCAGTATCCATATGGAATCTAAGCCCCCACTTGACATAGATGTGCAAGGGACACAACTAATCCAATGTCCACAGAGAAAATGTGGAATGGATGAGAGGAGGAGTAATTCTTAAATTTATATTTACTTTTATTAGGACAAGGTAAACCTTGGAAATATGTTTTCATTCTTCCTCTAAATCTTCTGAACTTCCTGTACAGTTGGGACATGTTCTTGGTTCTTTCTGCTGATTAAGACTTATCCCCTGGGTTTCATGCTGGATGTAAGGTTTGGGGATTATTTTACAAGTACAGACTACTGCCTTCTACCCCACCACCACCACCCATCATATTTATTCTCATTCGGTAATTCAACAGTTGGGCCAATGTATTAGTCGGGAAAACAGAACCACCATGTTATCCTTATGTGTCTGTGGAGTTTGGAAAGTGCAAATTTTATAGGGCAGGCCACAAATTGGAAACCCAATGAAGGTGAAAATGTATTCCCCAGAAGGAGCTGGTTGGCTCAAGTAAAAGCAGAAATTCTCTCTGACTTCCGAAACCTTTAGTTCTCCCTTTAAGACACCAAACAGACTGGATGAGTATACTGCCATCATTACTCAGGGCAATTCCCTTTGTGGACTGTACATGTAATGAGCCATAGGTGCTATCAATTGACTAATGATTTGAAAATATCTATGAAATACTCTCACAGGAACAATAAGGCCTGTGCTTGCTTGACCAAAAAACCTGACATCCTAAACTAGCCAACTTGACACATGAAATTAGCTGTCACATCCTGTAAGACTAAAGAGGTGTTGGAGATTTGAAATGCTATCTGAGTGTTTATTATGGACATTTCATTCTTAGGAAATACTGGTTTGGGTTTATGATTTAAGAGACATTGGGATTTGTGATAATAGCTCACGATCATGGTGACACAACTGTCTCAACTTTTCCTCTTGGTCACAGCAGAGGACAACATTGAACTGGAATAGTGTGAGGAATATTTCTGAGCATGGTGTTGTTTGAGATACTTGGAAGTGGGCCACAGTCCACTGAAGAACATCCTGACTTCCTAATGACAGTGCCTAAACTTTTTGCTTCTAACAACATTGGCCTCTGTTGCTTAGAGGTCTTCATTTCCAAGGAAAGAAGACTTTGAACAAGGAGGACACTAGTGGCCTGTTTGAACTCTCAAAGGACATCTTGAAATGAACACAGAAGGGGAAATTGTGACCCTGGATGAGGCCTGGTCAGCAACACAATTTCTATCTCTCCCCCATGCTCTTGGCCTCTCCAAAACTGCCTTCATGGTCTATGGCATGCATTTCTGGGGTGAGGGATACCAAGGAACCCCAATCCAAAGCCCAAGGTTTAGTTACAGGAATGCCAATGTGCGCTGCTGTGAACTATGGCTCTCACAGATATAGGAAACTGAGAGTTCAAGTCCCCTCCATGCATGAAGGCCATGAGCAGAAGTGGAGGGAAAGCATGTTTTCTCTTAGCTAGGTGCTGGTTTTCACTATACATTTGATTCTTGCACATCAGATTTTCAGTTGTTCCCCTGAGGGCAGTGATGACCAGGAGAACTGTTTCCAAGACACCACCAATCAAATGAGGGATCCTCCCAGGTGGCTCAGGAAACATAATGTATGCCGGAATAATCAAGGAAGAGGGGTACTCCCAGTTTATGGGAGGGAGTAAGGTCACTGTCCATGGCTCTCCAGAACTCTCTGTCCTTTCCTACTTTTGTAACTCTGATCTCATGACAATTGGTGAGCTGAGGTTCCATTGCCAAGGAGGGGCTATTCCCAGATGCGTCTTGACAGATGCCTAGCTGAAAAGCCCCTTTTCTGCCCTCAAAGCTCAAATGACTGAGCTGGTAATATATTCTGAAAGATTAAGATTCACAAGCCACAGGAAAATTCTAGATCCTGAGCCCAAAGACACACAGAATTGTCAGAAGTTGCTGGCACATGGTTCCATGCTGGCTGCACTAAAGCTGCAAGGGGTGTCTAACCAGGCTCTGCAGCTCCAGCCATGCTCCCTGCAAGGCCTGATCCATGACTTTACACTCAGCCCCTGCCTTTCTCTGAGCAGAAGCATCCCTGGAGTGCCCCAGACCTCTCCTTGGAGCAGGGTGTTCATCTCCAGGGATTTGTTCATCTCCAGGGATTTGCTCACGCTGGCCACTAACTCTAGCTATCATGCCTCTCTAGTGCAGTAGCCAGCTATACTGCAATCACATGACTGTCATCCTCCTAATATCTCTGCCTGATGCCATCTCCTTTGAGAGCTCTCCCAGCCCTTGGGACACCCAGCTGCAACTACACCAGGACCACACGGGTTGGCAGAGGAATGGTTTGAGCCCTTCCAGGTGTGCCCAACAAGGCCTAATGGGAAGATGACCTAACTTCTTCTCAAGGTCCCAGGCACCATCAGCCTCTCTCATTGGGATGGACCTTCCACAGTCGACATGGAGGAAAAAGGAAGGACTGGATAAGGATTAGACAGGGAAGGGATTGTGAGAAGACAGGGCAGAACCATCCTATTGGTCCTGGGACAGACTTGTGCTCACTTTGCATTAACCCCAGGGCAAAGACAAGGGCCCAGTGGGGCTGGAAGGGTGGCCAAGGGCTCAAGGAAGAGGTCCCAGGGAATCCCTCCTACAAGTAGACTTGGCCTCCTTCCCTGGGGCTCTATGCCCTTATGCTCCAGGACAGCAGGGAGGGCCAGGTGATCCGGCCAAGCAAGCTGTAATTGCTGCCAGACCCAGGCTAGCCCTGGAGCTCTGCAGAGGTAGAGTACAGAAGGCATGACCTCTCAGACCTCACTATCTCCCCATGTCCCAGGGCACCAATCCTACTCTGCCCCCAGGCATCCATGTGAGGATCCTCAGGGTGCCTGGACTCCCCCCCACCCCCCATGCCCGCTCAGACAGAAACCACCCAGAAGAAAAGGGAAGTTCAGGAAGCAGGCTTGCCATGCAGGTTTCAATCCGGTTTTTAGTCTTTGCAGGCTTGCCCAGAGGGATTCACACCTCTGGTGCGTGACGTCCAAAAGAGTCAGAGCCACCCATGTGCAATGTACAGACCAGAGAGCAGCTGCCTGAGCTAGGGGAGCAGTGAGTGCTGGAGCCATACCAAGACCCTGACTTCATGGGTGCCATCTCCATAGGCTGTGAGCCTTTGTGAGTCAAGGTAAGTGGGGAAGGGTGCAGGGGAATGGGAGTGTGGCATCCCTGGGAGTATCCAAACCTGGGCGAGGTAACCACAAGGAGGATCCAGAATGATTAAGGAGAGACCAAGGTTTCAGAGCTCCTGAGACTGACCAACCATACCCAGGGAATAAGCAGCTGACCCAGCACAGGGCTCAGCCCTCCTGTGGGCCCATGATGCTGGCTCAGGGCAAGAAACAAGGAGCCCATGAGCAAAGGCTCTACTGCACCAAAAGGGCTGGAGGTGGAAAGAAGCATGTGGAAGTATGGGGAGGCAGGGAGAGGCAGGTGGAGTCAAGGGGAGGCAGGAGGAGGGAGTTGGAGGCAGGTGGTAGCAGGTAGAGGCAGGTGGACATAGGAGGAGGCTGGTGGAGGCAGGTGGAGGCAGATGGAGGCAGGTGGAGGCAGGTGGAGGCAGGTGGAGGCAAGTGGAGGCAGGTGGAAGCAGGTAGAGGGTCCCAGGAAACAAGCAAAAGACTACACGGAGGGACCCAGAAGTGGTATCGGCCACAGATGGAGGAGAGCACTGGGTGAGGCTTAATGGAGACATTAGGGACTGATACATGAACAGAGCTGTAGGCAGCAGGTCTGCAGGAAGGAGACCAAGTTGGCAGAGGCAAAACTGAGCAGCTACAGCTGCAGGGAGCCAGAAACTTGGGGACAGGTAAGCACAAAACAGAGGTGAGGACCTGAAAGCCTGTCAGGTCCAGGGGAATACTGGGATACTAGATGGCTTGAAGCTACCCTGGGCAGAAGAAAAATAGGCAGGGCTGAGCTGGGTGCTTCACAGTGAAAGGAGAACCAGGCAGAGTAGGTCAGGGATGAAAGCTGCCCAGAGCAGGGAGAAGTAGCAGAGCTGAACTGGGAGTTGACTGGAGCAGGAAAAATCAGGCAGTACTGGGCTGGGCTGGAGGACTCCCAGAGCTAGGTGTGAAGCAGACAGGAGCAGAAAAGGCTGTCAGCTGCTCAGAGCAGGGAGGAGCAAGGAGGGCTGGGAGCTCTCCAGAGCAGGTAGAAGCAGGCAGGGCTGGACTGGAAGCTGATATGAGGAGGGACAAACAAAAAGAACAGGTCAGGTTTCTGAGCTGTCCAGAGTGGGTGGAAGCAGACAGGGCTGGGGTGGGAGCTGCCCAGAGCAGAGAGAAGCAGAAAGAATTGGGTAAGACTGGGAGCTATCGAGGGTATGGAGAAGCAGGCAATGATGCCCAGTTAGCTTCCCAGATTTGGGAGAAGTAGGCAGGGCTGGATAGTATGCTGATCTGAATAGGGTGAAGCAGGCAGAAGAGGTCAGGTCTGGGAGCTCCTCCAGCAGGGAACCGCAGCAGAGCTGGGAAAGGCTTGTACCTGTTCAGAACAGGGAGGAGCAAGAGGGCTGGGAAAGGCTGGGAACTGCCCAGAGCAAGGAGGAGCACACAGGGCTAGGAAGTGCTGGTAGCTCCCCCAAACAGGGAGAAGCAGGCAGCGATGGACTGGGAGCTGTGCAGAACATGGTGAAGCAGGCAGTGACAGGCTGGGGCTGCCCAGGTTTGGAAGAAGCAGGCAGGGCTCGGTTGGGTGCTGATTTGAACAGGGTGAAGCAGGCAGAGAAAGTCAGGGCTGGGAGCTGCCCAGAGCAGGGAACAGCAGCAGAGCTGGAAAAAACTTGGACCTGCTCAGAGCAGGAAGAAGCAAGAGGGCTGGGAAAGACGGGGAACTGCCTAGAGCAGAGAGGAGAACACAGTGCTAGGAAGTGCTGGCAGTTGCCCAGAATAGGGAGAAGCAGGCAGGACTGGGAAAAATTGAGAGCTGCACAGAACATGAAGCAGTAGGCAGCAATGACCTGGGAATTGCCCAGAGCAGGGAAAAGTAGGCGAGGAAAGGTTGGGAGCTGATCTGAGCAGGGTGAAGCAGGCAGAGCAGTTTGGGAACTGCCCAGAGCAGGAAGAAGCAGGCAGGGCAGGGAAAGATTGATAGGTTCTCTAGCAGGGAGAAGCAGGCAAGACTGGGCTGGGAGCTGCCCTGAGCAGGGAGAGAAGGCAGGACTGGGAAAGTCTGGGGGATGCTCAGAACATGGGGCAGCAGGCAGCGATCATCAGAGCTGCCCAGAGCAAGAAGAAGAAGTCAGGGTTGAGTTGGGAGCTGATCTGAGCAGGTCAAGGCTGGGAGCTGCCCAGAGCAGGTAGAAGCAGGTCAGACTGGGCTGGGGGCTTCCTGGAACATAGAGAAGCAAGCAAATTTGGATTGCTAGCTGCTCAGAGGAGGGAGGAGCAGGCAGGGCTGGAATGGGAGCTGATGGAGCAGGGAAAATCAGACAGGGCTGGGCAGGAAGCTGACCAGAGCAGGTCAGGGGTCGGAGCTGCCTAGAGCACATAGAAGCAGGCAGGGTAGAGCTGGGAGGTGCCCAGAACAGGGAGAACCTGGCAGCAATGGGCTGGGGGCTGTCGAGGGTATGGAGAAGCAGGCAGTAATGCCCAGTTAGCTGCCCAGATTTGGAAGAAGCAGGCAGGGCTGGGTTGGGTGCTGATCTGAACAGGGTGAAGCAGGCAGAGAAGGTCAGGTTTGGGAGCTGACCAGAGCAGGGAGGAGCAGCGGAGCTGGGAAAGGTTTGTACCTGCTCAGAGGAGGGAGGATCAAGCAGGGCTGGGAAAGACTGAGTGCTGCCCAGAGCAGTGAAGAGGACACAGGGCTAGGAATTGCTGGCAGCTGCCCAGAATAGGGAAAAGCAGGCAGGGATGGGCTGGGAGCTGTCTAGAGCAGGGAGAAGCAGGCAGTGACAGGCTGGGAACTGACCGCATTGGGAGAAGTAGGCATGGCCGGGTTGGGAGTTTATCTGAACAGGATGAAACAGGCCGAGTTCAGGACTGGGAGCTGCCCACAGCAGGCAGTAACAAGTAGGGCTAGGAAAGATCTGTAGCTACCTAGAACAGGGAGAAGCAGGCAGGGCTGGGAAAGGCTGGTAGCTCCTCAAACTAGGGACGAGCAGGCAGGGCTGGGAAAGGCTGGTAGCTGCTCAGAGTAGGGAAGAGCTGGCGGAACTGGTCTGGGAGCTGCCCAGAGCTGGGAGAAGCAGACCAGGCAGGGCTGGCAGCTGCCCAGAGCAGGGGTAAGCAGGCAGGGCTGGATTGGGAGCTGCCCAGAGCAAGGAGAAGCAGACAGGAGAAGCAGTCCGATAGCTGCTCAGAGAAGGGAGGAGCAGGAACGGCTAGGGTGGGAGCTTCACAGAGCAGCGAGAAGCAGGTGAGGCTGGACTGGGAGCTGCTCAGAACAGGGTTACGCAGGCAGGGCTGGGAAAGTGTAGTAGCAGCTCAGAGTAGGGAGAAGCAGATCGGGCTGGCTGGGAGCTACCCAGAGCAGACAGAGGCAGATCGGGCTGACCTCTGAGCTGCCTGGAACAGGAAGGAGTAGGCAGGTTGGGAGCTGTCCAGACCAGGGAGAAGCAGGCAGGGCTGGTCTGATGGAGAGGGAAAATCATCTGCCCAAAGAAGGGAGAAGCAAAAAGGGCTGAGAAAGTTTGGTAGCTTCTCAGGACAAGGAAGACTAGGCAGGACTGGGAGTTACCCAGTGCAGTTGCAAGCAGTCAGCAATCGGCTACGAGCTGTCCAGAGCAGAGAGAAGCAGGTGGTGATAGGCTGGGAACTGTTTGAAGCAGGGAGAAACAGGTAGAGCTGAACTGGGAGATGTCCAGGGCAGGGAGAAACCAGCTTGACTAGGAAGAGCAGGAAGTTGCCTAGAACAGAGAGAAGGGTTGAGAGCTGTCCACTTCAGGGAGTTAGGCAAATCAGGGTAATGCAGTGAACTGTCCAGAAAAGGGAGAAGCAGGTGGGGCTGTGCTGCATGCTGCCCAGAGCAGGGTGAAGCAGGCAGAGTCGGGCAGGACTGGAAGCTGCTCAGAGTAGCGAAAAGCATTCAGGACAGTGAAAGGCTCAGAGCTGTGGGCAGAGCTTGGGGTTCCCACTTGGCAAGTGTTGGTGCCCTAGAGTTTTCTGGATTGTAGCTCTTGTTCTATCACAGGAGGGCAGCTGAGTGTTTCGATGTGCCAGAGACTTGGGGGGAAATGCAGAAGGCTGAGCTTGGCAGGGCAGACCTGAGCAGGTGGAGGACAGAAGGAAAGGAAAGAGCTAGAATGGGCAAATGTTAGGACACTTGTTCAAGGAAGAGATGTGCCCAGAGCCATGGTGGCTGGGAAGAACAAAGAGCTGTGCTAGAAGCCAGCCTGTGCTGGAATAAGGAGGGAGAATTGAAGAAGGGAAGGAAGGCGGGAGGGCACTGACATAGTCCTTGGGGTGCCTGGAACAGTGGATCCCAAGACCTGGGAACTGTACATCTGAGAGCTGGTGGGCACAAGGCTGCTGATTTGGCCAAATGAAAGAGCTTGGGAGAGCAACGGTCCAGAAGGAAGTAGGGAAGAAAGTGAGGCTAGGGCACTAGGCAGGGGACTCTGATGGGAAGAAAAACTAGGGAGTTGGGCTGGCTAGAGAGTAGGGGTTCTAGTAGCTCCAGAGATCAAGCCCAATGCCAGGAAAGAAATGGATCTGGGGAGATCCAATTATATCTGGGCAGAGAGCATTGGTAGGGCAAGAGTGGTGGAAAAGGGTGGCAAATGCTGCAGCACTGGCAGAGATCAGGAGTGCAGAGGCAAGGAGGGCTGGCAGGAGGGGCAGGATCTCTGCAGTTCTGGAGAAGCTCAGGGAGAAAGGGCTCCCCTGTTCAGTGCCCAGTGCCCCAGGCAACCTGCTTCCCTAGGGATCAAACACTGCCTGGGACGGGGGAAGCAGTGGGCCAAAAGGCAGGGAGGTTCTCAAGCCTGACAGTTCCTGAGTTCCAGGTGCACAGAGCCAGGAGCCTTTCCTGGTAGGTCCCCCAGGCTCAGCCTGGAGAGGACCCAGGATGTGGTGCAGGAAGGGCAGGACATCAGGGAGCTGGGGGGAGGTGAACTGCAGAGGACAGGGTGAAGGAGGGCATCAGCCTGGGAGACACAGCAAGGGCAGGTGAGTAAGCAGGAATGGGATGGAGGGCAGGGCGGACAGGGCTGTGAAGGGCCAGAGGCTCACGGGACAATGGGAAGGAGCCTGAGCCAAAGCCCTGAGCTGGAGCTAGGGAGCCAATGCCAAGTCAAGCTCAGGTGACCCTCACACACAGAGAGAAGGATGTGGGCTGGCAGAGCGGCTGGGCAGAGGGCCAGCTGTGATGGGAAAAGGGATGGGCAGGAGGGTCATAGCAGAAGGGACGGGGGGCAGGGGAGGCCTGCAGGGAGAACTGATGCTCAACAGCAGGAGGGCCAGGCTTAGCTCATGGCAGAGGTGCTGGAGGGTCCAAGGCCGTGCCTAGGTCAGCATTAGATTTTAGAGCCTGAGGACTCTGGGGCAGGGTGAACCTTGATCTCCTCCAAGGCCCGGGGGAATGGGGACACCTTGGGATCTAGACGTGTTGGCTGTTTTTTGGAAGAGGAGGGGTCTGAAGGCAAGTGCAGGGCTCCTACCAGAGCTGAGAGTTGTACTCAGTTGTGGAAGGGGGAAGAAGGTGGGACCTGGGGCTGAGCTCAGGAAAAACTAACCATGTGGGGATGAGGCTTCAGGGGTGAGCAAGGATCTGGGAAGAAGCATAGGTTGAGCCCAGGAGCTGGGCTGGTGGAGGGCAGGGTGGGGTTCAGGGAAGGGTCCATGGGTGAGCCGCAGGAAGTGAAGTGGGGGCATCTGAGGATGGACTGGTGGGCCCAGGCATTTGGAGCCCTAAGAGACAGGTTTAGAAAGAACCTGGACTGGAGGGATGGGGGTCAAGGAGGGCAGAGGAGGGGGCACACACATCCCCAGAGAACACTTCCAGGGCACGGAGGCTGACCTGATGTGGGACCTGGGGTGTCTTCGCTGCAGGGAGACTGAGTCCAGGAGACCCAGAAATGAGGAGAACAGAGAGTGGGGCTGACGAGCGGCTCCAGGCCTAGAGGGGAAGAGGTGGTACATGAAGGAGGTGGCAGAGGTCTGCCATGCCAGGAAGGTGCACGCTCGCCACGCTGGGCCGATGGGCCAGGCGCAGGGGTCACCTGATAAGCTGAGTGAGAGGAAGCAGCCAGAGGTCCTCAGATAAACTGACAGCAGGTGGTCACGAGAGGTCCCCTGGGACGCAGAGGCCCACTAATGAGCAGCCCATCCCACAAAGGCTCCTCCAGAAAGCACATCAGTCAGCAAGGGGCTCTGCACTCAGAGAGGCCAGCGCAGGTCCTGGAAGTCTGCTGAGAGGCAGGCCGGCTGAGGTGGAAGCTGGTGGGGCCAACTGTGTCTGCGCCTGATGCCCATCAGACTGCTGTAGCAGGAGCCCTGGAGGAGCTGCAAATGGAGCGGTCCAGGACCTGAGCACCAGGCAGGTAAGGCTCTGGCTTACACCTGTGCCTCCTCTCTTGCAGCCACCACCACAGCCCCAACAGTTTTCCCGCTGTCTCCCCGCTGCCAATTGAAATCCAGTGACGCCAAGAGCCTGGGATGTCTGGTCTCAGGGTACTTCCCCGAGCCCGTGACGGTGAAATGGAACTCAGGGTCTGTGACAGCTGGCATCCATACTTACCCGAGCATCCTCCAGTCCTCTGGCCTCTACTCCCTCACCAGTTCAGTGACTGTGCCCTCAGGCAGCTCGAGCAAATCCTTCACCTGCAATGTACACCACCCGGCCAGCAGCACCAAGGTGGACAAATCTGGTGAGGACATGGGTGGGCAGCATGGGGCCTCACCCACAACCTGGTATGCTCTGTAAGACAGGCTCAGGGTCAGTCCTGGGGTGGATACCTCCACCAGAATCAGCAAGGGGAATGGGGCAGCTGAGACCCCAGCCCAGGGAGGTCTGGAGCCTCCTGTCCATCTCCTCAAACTGAAAGCCTCTGTCTGCCCCTACACAAGGTCAATGAAGGGTCCTCTGGACACTAACCCCAGGGCAGGGCAGGCCCAGGTTGGAGATCCCTGACCCAGGTCCTGGGTACATGACCTTGACCAAACCCTTAAGTGCAGAACTTTCCCCTGTCCCTGCCTGGCCACCTCTTCTCCTCCCAGACCTGGGTAACCCCAGTCTTCTCTCTTTGCAGTTCCATTCGACTCTGAACCGGTTCCATGCACTCCTTGCCCAGGTAAGGAGCAGCCAGGGCTTTGCCAACTGTGGGATGATGGGAGATAAGACAAGTGCCACAAAGAGGATCCACCCACCCAGGTGCCAACTCACCTACCTGTCTCTCACCCTAGGTCGTGACATCCTGGGAGGACCGTCAGTTTACCTCTTCCCCCCAAAACCCAAGGACACCCTCATGATCTCCCGCACCCCTGAGGTCACGTGCCTGGTGGTGGATGTGAGCCAGGAGGAACCTGATGTAACATTCAACTGGTACGTGGACAACGTGGAAGTGCACACAGCCAAGCCAACGCAGCGGCAGGAGCAGTTCAACAGCACCGTCCGGGTGGTCAGCACACTCCCCATCCTGCACCAGGACTGGCTGAAGGGAAAGGAATTCAAGTGCAAGGTCAACAACAAAGCCCTCCCGTCTCCAATGGAGAAAACCATCTCCAAACCCCTGGGTGAGTGAGGGCCACAGGTCAGGCTGAGGAGTGTCCAGGGAGGCAGGAGGGACCCCATGGCTACTTCCACCTATCCCCAGCCCTGGTGGTCCACACAGCTCAGGTCAGCCCTGTGCCTGGCAGTCACCGGCTGTGCTTTCTTCTGTCCCCACAGGGCAGGCCCGGGAGCCACAGGTGTACACCTTTGCCCCACATCCGGAAGAGCTGTCCAAGGACAAAGTCAGCCTCACATGCATGGTGAATGGCTTCTTCCCCGATGATATTGATGTTGAATGGCAGCAAAATGGACAGCCGATGCCTGAGAGCAGCTACATGTCCACCACGCCGGTGAAGCAGCAGGATGGGACCTTCTTCCTCTACAGCAAGCTCACCTTGCCTCGCAGCAAATGGCCACCAAGTGCTTCATACAGCTGTGTCGTGATGCACGAGGCCCTGCACAACCACTATACACTGAAGCCTGTCTCCCAGACTCCCGGTAAATGAGTGCAGCCAGAGAGTGCTGCTCCCTGGCCCCCATGTAAATACCTCCCAGGCACCCGAGCATGGAAATAAAGCACCCAGCACAGCCCTGGGATTCTGCGAGACTGGCATGGTTCTTTCCACAGCTCTTCAAGCTGAGACCTCTGTTCTCACCATTAGGAAGAGAGCAGGTCCCAAAATGGAACCAGGGGGCATGCTGGTCTGCACAGGCTGCTCAGGGGGAGCCCAGTTCAGGGATTGTCAAAGCAGGCAAGGGGTTCTTCACTAGAGGTGGCCCCTATTTTTTAGCCAACAGCTTCTCGGGACTCAAGCATAGCATACCAAGTGTGGGAAAGGCAGCTCCCAGAGGGAAATGAGCTCATAGCATCTGCCTCTGTGCATGCCTGCACAGTCGGGAAACTGTCCCCAGGGACCCTGTCCAGTTGTCCAGTGAGTCTCTTGGGAGTCCCCTGGTAACTCTGGATCCTCTTATGGGGCCTGCCAGGGCCAGTGAATGTGCAGTCATGCCCTGGTTTTCCACCTGGGCTACAAACGGCACATTCAGGAGGCAGCAGCTCTACCCCAGCCTCCATCCCTCCACAGGACCGGGACAGCACATGTGTGTGGACCCTAACCCCGATGCACCAAAGAGGCAGAGGCGGGGGGCCCATCTGCCCCAGGGACGGCCTCTTCCAATCCCCACATGCACACTGAGCCCAGGCCAACTGCAAACAAGTCCCTCTGCAAAGCAGCCCCCAACTCCCAGCACCGTCTTCCCACCTGCACACACATACACGCCTGACACACTGGAAACTCACACAGTGCAGGTGCCCATCTGAGTGCGCCTTCAGGCACCTGCTGTTTTCCCAATGCCTATCAGAGCTGTCAAGAGCAGCCAGAGGGCAGTTCACTGCTCTTCCACTCACTGACCAGCTATGACTTGGCCCTACTTCCACATGCAGGAACGACGATTTCCCCCCAAGACATGGGAACACCATGCCCAGACCTACCCACCACATTTGCTCAAGGAGTGCCTGACATGAGGGCTGCAGCAGGTGTTCCCCACATTGCCACATGCTACTGTGATGGCAAAGACCTATTCCAACACAGCTGCCAGCCTCCCACATGCTCACACACTCTCATGCTCACATATCTGCATGCTTAGCCACACACTCTCACATGTTCACACACTTGCATGCTCACAAGCTAACCCCCACACACTCACATGTTCACATGCTCACACTTCCACAAGCTCACATGCCCACACATTCACACACACTCACACTACCATATGCTCCTATGCTCCCAAGCTTACATACCTACACACAAACATGTTCACACACTCACGTGCTCACACCCACATTTACTCACATGCATGCATGTTCACCTCCCACATAGTCTCCCTCCTTCACACTCACACATACTCACACACTCCCACTAGCTTACACTCCGACACATTGACACTTCCACAAACTCCCTCCTGCTCACACTCCCATACACACTCCTGCATGCTTATACTCCCACACATTCAAACATTCACATACTCTCACTCCCATGTGTTCCCATTTCCCCACACTTACACAGTTGCAAATGTTCACACACTCATAATGTCACACTCCATCATCCTCATATGCTTGCATACTCCACACTTCATACTCCCCACACACTCTACACACTCATGCACTCACCCTACACATACCAATACACACACATGCTCATACACTCACACATACACATTCCCACATGCTCACACACACACATTCCTATGCTCACACACTCTAAGGCCCATACTTCATGGTCCCTCACATATTCATACACATTCTCACTCCCACATGCTCAGACCCTCAGTCTACGCGTATTCCAATACTCACACACTTACATGCTCTTATGCCCATATGTTCACATTCACATGTGCTCACACACATTTCCATTCCCACATGTCCACACACTCACACACTTACACTTCCACATCCTTGTATGCTTACACACACACCTCTGCCCACAACACTTACTTGGTGGTCCACCCTCATCACGGTCCCTGACCCTGAGGGCCCCTCCTCGGGCCTGTTCTTCTCTGTGGCCACAGGACCCAAGGAGCATTTAGAAGGCTCAGGGTTGCCTTGTTTCCTTAGGCCCCCCCTACACACTGTCCCCACAGCCCCAACACTAGGTGGATGGCAGAGAGCAAGGCCCACAGTTCACTGGGCATCGTCTGGGCCAGGAGACACCACTGCGGCTTATTACCAGGCTGGAAGAGTGGGATGGGGATGAAAACAATGCTCCTTGGTTGAGAGGGAACCAAGTACTTCCCTGAGAGGCTCAGAGATAGCGATGCAGCATGGCCCAGAGGATATGGGGCAGGGGACATGGGAGGACCAGCTCAGCCCCGACAGGGCCCTTCCACCTGGACTTTCCCATCCTGTCCTTTTCACTTGGACTGGTCAGAGGGAACTGGCTCCCCCAAAGGCTGCAGCTGGGATAGCCCCCTGACCCCACTATTCTCTGAGCAGAGCTGTGGCCGGACGAGAGTTGTGCTGAGGCCCAGGACGGGGAGCTGGACGGGCTGTGGACCACCATCTCCATCTTCATCACCCTCTTCCTGCTCAGTGTGTGCTACAGTGCCACCGTCACCCTCTTCAAGGTGGGCCCTCCCTGGGGTCTCCCACTATGCACCACCAACTGCCCCCACACACCAGCCCAGTGCTCTATCAGCCTGGGCCCTGGCGCAGTTGTCAGAAGGGATGGTGGTGGCCACAGGGGTGTCAGGGACTACGGGGACCACAGGATCAATGACATCCTACCTGGTCACACAAACTCATGTCCATCTGTCTGTGTACAGGCGAAGTGGATCTTCTCCTCGGTAGTGGAGTTGAAGCGGACGATCGTGCCCGACTACAGGAACATGATCGGGCAGGGCGCCTAGGGCCACCCTTCCTGCTTAGACATCCAGAGACTGTACATAGAGGGGCTGCTGTCCCTGTCCCAGGCACCACAACAAAGAGGCCAAGTCTAATTGTCCTCATGTAGCTCAAGCCAGCACCCCAGGCCTGCACCCCTGCCTTCTGACACACTGTCCCCCTTCCCCTGCGACCCTCTGAATGTACCCCAAGCCTGTGACCTTGCCTTCTGACCCTGCCACACACGGAACCACTGCCCAATCTCCATCACTTTGGAGAAGTTTGTGGGAAGCAGTCTCTATCTCTCCAAACCCTGGCTGCCTGGACTCCCACTGGTCCCCTTGTAACTGAGCAAATATGTTTAGCAGCCACCAGGAGTGCTGGCCAGGGAGCCACAGATGGGCCATGTGCATGCCTGGGTCTCAACACACTGGGAGCCAGAGCATCAGTCCATGCCCCCCTCCCTTTTCAGGTCCAGGCAAGTCACTGCTTCCAGGGCAGCGTGTGCAGTTTCACCCAGAAAAGGAGATGCCAGGGATAAATATCCAGGAGTCCGCTGGGGGCAGGGCAGACCTTCACAGGGACCAGAATAGAGACCCCACCCTTGCCCAGACTCCCTGGAACAAAGGTTTCCCACAGAAGCTGCAAGGGGGATTCCTCACTGTCAAGGTCAGTCGCCGAGAAGTGCCACTGACCACTGCTCAAGTCACCCCTCTTTCTGGCCCTTGTCTGCGCACACTCCATCGTTGGAGCTTCTGTGCATCCCTGGCCTGAGGAACTGGCCTACTTTTCTTTGGGTCTTGGGAAGGACCTACCCACCCAATGGCTATTTTAATCCGCTAGGCCAGTGTCCAGCCACCATTCTCCTAAGCATGGAGACCTCTGCAGGGAAACCCACCCTGGTTGCCCGCAGTAACCTCAGATGTGGGATTCAACTTAATGGGATAGACATCCTGCATAGAAGTATGTGGGCATGGGGACTTGGTCCTCACTCTACCCAGTGACCCCTGCAGAGAAGGATGTAGGCAGGGGTGAAATATCTGTCCTAACCTCCACCTGGGGGGCCCCATGGAGAAGGACCTGGGCAGTGGGTCATGTGGCCATGTCAGGGGCCCAGCACATGCAAGGGCAGGCAGCCTAGGAGGAGTGGGCATCTAAGATTCCAAGGAAGGACAGGGGGCCCAAAGGTGACCAGACTGACAGGCCTTCAGGGAGGGACCTAGGCAGAGCATGACCTGGTGAGAGGCAGCCTCAGTGCATCCTTCAGAAAGGAGAGGGGAGAGGGAGAATCACTGGTGAGAGCATCTCAGAGAGCAGGAAGAACAGGCATGGCCAGCTCTGGTCCTGGAGGCCAGGTGTCCAGCAAGTGAGCATGCAGTGGGGTTAGGGACACAACAGAAGAGAGTGTCCCCCGCCTTGGTGAGCTGAGTCAGGCAGTTGTGGGCCATGGCACTGTCCACAGCTCCGGGGGCCTCAGCAGCCCCCTGAGTTATGTGTCTCCCATGGCTTCTCAGGGCCAGCACAGAAGAAACCAGATGCCCATAAGGAAAAGAAATATCCTTGTGTGCTGTGCATCTCAGGCAGTGCTGCAGGCAGGGGGCTGGGGAGGCCTTGCAGGCTGAGCCACATGCTCCACAGGGACCCTTCTCAGCTGCACAGGGCACCCCGCTAAAAGGATAGAACCTCAATTAATGATGATTTGGAGCAGAGGGGAGATTTTGTAGAGAAAGATTTCTCAAAGGAATCACCAGAACTTTAGCTTTGGTAGTTCTTATTTTTCCCCATTTTAATTTTCTGAAACCCACTAATTTTCTGTAATGTGCTTTGTTTCTACTTTTTATTTTTTTTTCAAATTGTTTCTACTTTTTAAAAATGACTATAAACCATCCTTAAAAATGATAAGCTTTCTATGTTGATACACTCCATGGCACTCTAACATAAAGCACATCAGGAAGAGCTTGGCTACCTCATGGGTCCAGGAGCTCCTTCCACAAACACAGTTTCCAGAAACTTCCAGCTTTCTCCCCCCTCTGACTCCTTCCCACCTGCATTCGCCACACTGTAGGACCTGCCACAAGCCCTGCTTCCTCAGGGTGAGTGGATGCACCTTCCAGGGACTTTCTTCTTAAGATAGGAGGCTCCCTGCATGCCTGTGGGGTCTCTCTGCAGCCTGGGCAGGAACGAGAGGTCCCAGGACTGCCTCTGTACCCTCGGCTGGGCAGTCCCAACTGACTTTCATCAAGCTGTGTCCTTGTCATGGAAGGACAAGCCCAGCAGCACTGACCTGGGTGCTAAAGGCCTGGCCATAGGATGGCAGGGGATGCCTGGGGAGGCCAAGTCATGTGGAGGCTGCGCAGAGGAGGTGCACCCAGCTCTGGCAAGGCCAGAGGTAAGATGGACTTCAAATACTGCCGATACAGCCAGTGATGGATTGGGTGTGTATAGCAACACTGGGCTCTGGGAGACCCTCAGAATCCCCAAAGTTTGCACCATACTCAGTCAGGCCTCCTGGAGCACCCAGAGAGCACACAGCCAGTCCTCAAGCGATGCCTGCCTGCCCTCTGCTTCCTCCTATGAGCAAAGCCTCAGGCAGATGCAGGGCCAGGCCGGAAGGACACACAGACACACCTAGGCCAGTCACAGTCTCTGCCCCAGGATACATGCCTGGGCCTGACTCCACAATTCTGCGCTGCACATCAGGGCTAAAGCACAGCTGCAGACAAACACACACCTGTTTTTCAGAGCAGTCACACCAACATACACACAGGCACACCACCTGATACACATGGCAGTCACACCAACACACATTGACATACATACTTGCTGCAAGAGCAGTCCCACCAACACATGGCAGTCACACCAGCCACACTCACACACACACACCTGCTTCACATGGCAGTTGAGGTGAGGCAGGCTGAAGTCTGGCTGGCAAGCATAGCCGCACCCAGTGGGGGATATGCGCAGCCCACCACTCGGGTGTAGGGCGGCTGGAACGGGCGCACTGCCCTCGGCCCCGCCCAGGCAACCGACACCGGCTTGCAGATAGCCAGCAGGAGCTGCCTACGCTCACATCCCCCCTCCCGCACTGTCAAGCCGCAGCACAAGCCGCACCATAAAAGGCAAGGAACTAGTTCCTACCAATCACTCCCAGCCCCGTTCCCCTTTCCCGCCGGTGCCGCCCCTTCACCAACCTAGAATCTGCCTCTTCCCCCCACCAACTGCTCGCCACCGCCAATCCAATCCCCCTTTGGCCACAGCCAATCAGTCCCCTGCTCACTCCCCCATAACCCTATATAAACACATGTACTTCCCTTAATAAATTAGACCTGCGTGCTCACCTCGTCTCCGTGGTGGTTTCTCCGCCGCGCGCCCTCCATGCCTGCGAGCCCCCGCAGGAGCCTAGGCCTCTCCTGCCCCATCGTCCACCGGACAGGACGTACCGACCGCAGCAGTCACACCCACACAAACCATGTGCTGCACAGAAAGTAACACTAAAATGCTCAGACACACATAGCTGCCACAAGTCAGTTACAACAGCAAACACACAGACACATGGAGATGAGTATGTGCCACCGAGTGCAGTCTCAATCAACACTCGTTCAAACACACACAGACACACACTCCTGCCACACAAAACAGTCACACCAACACACACAGACAGGCATGCTTGCCACACAGAGTAGTCACACCTTCATATGCTCAGACGCACACAGACACATGTCTGCCACACACAGCAGTCACACCAACATACCCTCAGACACACATAGACACAGCCTACCACACAAGGCAGTCACATTGACATATGCTCAGACACACTCCTGCACAGGGCAGTCACATCAGCACACACCCAGACATACACAGACATGCATGTCATACCAATACACACTCAGACTCACTTGGACACACATGCCTGCCACACAGGACAGTGACATCAATATATACTCACACACAGACACATGCCTGCCTCACAGGGCAATAACACAAACATATGCTGAGACACACATGTGCTGCATAGTGTAGTCATACCAACACATACTCACTCTCAGACATGCATGCCTGTCCCCTACATAGCACAGTCATGCTGACATATTCAGACACACATATTCACTGGCCACATGTAGTCACACAAGTCCTCACATAATGACACACACACACATGCACGCACCTGCTCATTCCCATGGGAGCCAGAGCTGGGTGTGGATCATCATGGTGCCTCCTGTCCCCCAAGGTTTGGCACATGCTATTCCCTTCACATTGGAATCCTTCCTCTCCTGGTAACACCCATCAAGCTCCTACACTCCCTTTAATTTTTAGCTCATGCACTTTCCCTCTGGCCAAGATGAATGGACCTCCTTCCCTCTCATCCCATCAATGTGCCAGATTCCTCCATTTGACAGCCATGCATGTCTGCCTCTTCATGGGACAGAGAGCTTCTGGTGGACAGAGACAGTGATTTCCCCAGTCATACCCTGTGGTCTGATCAGACTCCTGCTCTCCAGGGTTGGGACACCATGGCAAAAAGTCACTCCAAGTCCCTGCCCTCATGGCACTGGCATTCTCATCCCTTCTTTAGGTTCTGTCCCCATCTCAAGCCATGCAGCAGGCTGGTGCAGCTAGGCAGATAGCTGAAGGCCACTGACATGACCAAGATCACCAATCAGCCTGGGGAAAACTGGGTCCAAACCCAGACTGCTGGGTTTGAGTTTAGTGAGCTTTTCCCCATAGTTGCCATCCTCTGGGCTCTTTTCAAACAAAGACTGCAGAGGTCTAGGCCAGAGGAAAGAGACTGGAGAGAGACAGCCTTGGCCACAGCAGCATGTGTGGAAAACTGCATGAAGTGAAGGGCCTAGTGGTATCAGGGGAAACAAAAAAAGATGAGGAAGGTGCAATGCACAAGCCTCCAGGTGGCCAGTCAAGAGCTACCCAAAACCAAGACATCCCACCACATGCTCATCCTGATGGCAGATCATATTATTGTTCCTCATTTATCACCCACTTCCTCTCCCATGCTGTGGGAGGAGGATATTCACTGCCCCACTGACATCAGCCTTGGCCAAAGGAATGTGAACAGGGAGTGTACTACATGGATCCACCATTGCTCTTCTCCTCTTCCCTGAGAGTGATATGTTCCAGAACACAGCTCCTCCTTCAGCTCAGATACCAAAACAAAGACATCACCTGGAGGAGAGTCAAGTGGAGTCACGGGCAAACTGCAGTAGATAATGAAATAAGAGCTAAAGATATTTAGGATATTGTAAGCCTTTTCAGGTGGGGTTATGGTAGTTTGGAGCTGTAAGCACCCCCAGAGAAACATGTTATTAAACATAATCTCTTCCTGTGGGTATAACCGTGTTGTGAGACTTTTAGATGAGGACACTTCAGATAAGGCATGGCCCATCCTAATCAGGAAGGGTCTAAATCCTCTGACAGGAAATATTTTTTTTTTGTCATTATTTATCTTTTTAATATTACTTTCAAAAAAGACAGGCAGCGGACTTGGCCCACTTTTAAGGGCGTCCGTCTACCACATGGGAGGTCTGCGGTTCAAACCATGGGCCTCTTTGACCCATGTGGAGCTGGCCATGCACAGTGCTGATGTGCACAAGGAATGCCATGCCACGCAGGGTTGTCCCCTGCGTAAGGGAGCCCCACGCGCAAGGAGTGCGTCCCATAAGGAGAACCGCCCAGCGTGAAAGAAAGTGCAGCCTTCCCAGGAATGGTGCTGCACACACGGAGAGCTGACACAACAAGATGATGCAAGAAAAAAGAAACACAGATTCCCGTGCCACTGACAACAAAAGAAGTGGACAAAGAAGACGCAGCAAATAGACACAGATAACTGACAACTGGGGGGGGGGGAGGGGAGAGAAAGAAATAATTCTTTTTTATCTTTATTTATTTTTTTAATATTACATTCAAAAAATGAGGTCCCCATATACCTCCCACCCCACTCACCCCCCTCCTCCCCCCATAGCAACAATCTCCTCCATCATCATGAGACATCCATTGCATTTGGTGAATACATCTCAGCACTGCTGCACCTCATGGTCAATGGTCCACATTATAGCCCACACTTTCCCACGTACCATCCAGTGGGCCATGGGAGGACATACAATGTCTGGTAACTGTCCCTGCAGCACCACTCAGGACAACTCCAAGTCCTGAAAATGCCTCCACATCTCATCTCTTCCTCCCATTCCCCACACCCAGCAGCACCATGGCCACTTTCTCCACACCAATGCCACATTTTCTTCGATTACTAATCACAATAGTTCATGAATAGAATATCAGTAAGTCCACTCTAATCTATACTCTATTTCTCCATCCTGTGGACCTTGGAACGTTTGTGTCCACTCCACATCTATATCAAGAGGGGACTTAGATTCCACATGGGTGCTGAATGCAATCCTTCTTTATAAGCATGAAATTCTGACAAAAAGAGAGAGAAAGCCACAGCTAGCAAGACAATGAAACCAGAAAGAGAACAGAGAGGTAAGAAGAGGCTGCTATGTGCTTTGCTATATGACAGAGAAACCAAGGACCAAGGATCACCGGCAGCCAGCCCCCAAATGCCAGTTTCATGACAAAAGCATTGGCTCAATATTTTTTCTTTTCTTTTTTTTTTATTTTATTCATTTTGTAAAAATATTACATTAAAAAAATATGAGGTCCCATTCAACCCCACCACCTCCACCCCACCACTCCCCCCCCCCCCCAGCAATGCTTACTCCCATCATCATGATACATCCATTGCATTTGGTAAGTACATCTCTGGGCATCTCTGAACCTCATGGTCAATGGTCCACATCATAGTCCATACTCTCCCACGTTCCATCCAGTGGGCCCTGGGAGGATTTACAATGTCCAGTGATTGTCCCTGAAGCACCATCCAGGGCAACTCCAAGTCCCAAAAACACCTCCACATCTCATCTCTTCCT
Organism: Dasypus novemcinctus; assembly: GCF_030445035.2. Classification (NCBI taxonomy): domain Eukaryota; kingdom Metazoa; phylum Chordata; class Mammalia; order Cingulata; family Dasypodidae; genus Dasypus; species Dasypus novemcinctus. Next base: position 53,664,650 of record NC_080691.1, on the reverse strand, counting down.
CCCATTCCCCATACCCATCAGCCACCATGGCCACTTTTCCCACATCAATGCCACCTTTTCTCTGTGGACCTTGGATTGGTTGTGTCCGTTGCACCTTACGTCAAGAGGAGGCTCAGATTCCACTTGGATACTGGATACAATCCTCCTGCTTTCAGTTGTAGGCACTCTAGGTTCCATGCTGTGGTGGTTGTCCTTCTTCAATTGAAACAGAAGGAACATTGCCGAACTCCTTCTATGATGCCAACATTACCCTAGTACCAAAGCCAAACAAAGACACCACAAGAAAGGAAAATTACAGACCAATTTCTCTAATGAACCTAGACGCAAAAATACTTAACAAAATACTTGCTAATCGTATTTAACAACACAGTAAAGGAATTATACACCACGACCAAGTGGGATTTATTCCAGGTATGCAAGGATGGTTCAACATAAGAAAATCAATCAATGTAATACACCATATAAACAGATTGAAGGAAAAAAATCACATGATTATATCTATAGATGCAGAAAAAGCATTTGACAAAATACAGCACCCTTTCTTGATAAAAACACTCCAAAAGATTGGAATACAAGGAAATTTTTGGAGGTTGTCAGAAGGAATGCCCTTATGCACAACTGAGCAGAGTCTGAGAGACAGATAAAGTAGATACAACCCCAGGTATTGGTTCTTTTGAGGAATAAAGAGACCCACGGGTTCTATGGTCATGGCAGATGGGGTTCACTGCCATGTCAGATGGCCCTTCTTTGGAGCTGGTGTTTCTGCGTGATGAAATTGGACTCAGAGGGGATCTCTTTTCACAAGACTTGCATGCTACTTTATTGGAATTGTAGTTGGTGCTGGGGTTTTAGATATATTTAGGGGATTTGAATCTCTGGACTGATAATATGACACCCAGGCCCAGAGCCTCAACAGACTTCAGCTCCTACACTTTGATTGATTGGATTTACCCCACTCAGCTAACATGGAGTTGAAGAAGGTCAACCACCACACCATGGAGCCTAGAGTGTCTACAACTGAAAGCAGGAGGAGTGCATCCAGTATCCATGTGGAATCTAAGTCCCCACTTGACATAGATGTGCAATGGACACAACCAATCCAATGTCCACAGAGAAAATGTGGGATGGATGTGGGAAGGGTAGCCATGGTGGCTGCTGGGTTTGGGGAATGGGAGGAAGAGATGAGATGGGGAGGCGTTTTTGGGATGAGGAGATGTCCTGGGTGGTGCTTCACGGACAATTACGGGACATTGTAGATCCCCCCAGGGCCCACTGGATGGAACATGGGAGAGTGTGGGCTATGATGTGGACCATTGACTATGGAGTGCAGTGATGCTCAGAGATGTACTTACCAGGTGCAATGGATGTGTCACGATGATGGGAGAGAGTGTTGCTGTGGGGGGAGTGGGGGGTGGGGGCGGTGGGGTTGAATGGGACCTCATATTTTTTTAATGTAATTTTTAAAAATAAACAAATAATTTTTAAAAAAAGGAAATTTTTTGAACATGATAAAGAGTATATATGAAAAACCTACAGCCAACATTGTTTACAATGGAGAAATACTAAAATCCTTCCCTCTAAAGTCAGGGACAAGACAAGGATGCCCACTGTCTCCCCTTCTATTTAACATTGTCTTAGAAGTACTTGCTCGAGCACTGAGGCAAGAACCAGATATAAAAGTCATTCAGATTGGAAAGGAAGAAATCAAAATTTCATTATTTGCAGATGACATGATCCTATACATAGAAAACCCTGAGAGATCTACAACAAAGCTTCTAGAACTCATAAATGAGTTTAGTAAAGTCGCAGGTTATAAGATCAATGCTCAAAAATCAGTAGCATTTCTGTACACCAATAATGAGCAAGATCAGGAGGAAATCAAGAAACAAATATCATTCAAAATAGTAAATAAAAAAATCAAATACTTAGGAATAAATTTAACTATACACCGAGAACTATACAAGACTGTTCAAGGAAATCAAAGAAGACCTAAATAAATGGAAGAATATTCCTTGTTCATGGATAGGAAGACAGAATATTTTTTTCTAAACAAGAAATGTTCAGGATTCCTTTATTTATTTATTTATTTTGTTACTTTTTTGTTGTATTTTTTAAGATACATAGATCATAAAAAATGTTACCTTAAAAAATATAAAATGTTCCCACATACCCCGCATCCCACCACAAACCCACTCCTTCCACATCAACAAACTCTTTCATCATTGTGTTATGACTTTCTCTGAGCCTCAACACCATGAGCTCAGAAATTCACATTGTATAAAGGAACTCATTTCATGGTACTTGCTTGAGGAGCCAATGAAATTAAACAGATCTTGGTACTGAGAATGGAGTGCATCTATCGCAAATAACAAAATATGGAAATAGCTTTGGAATTGGGTATTGGGTAGATTTTGGGTGAATTATGAAATGCTTGACAGAAAAGGCCTAGATTGTTTAGAAGAGACTGCTGGTAGAAATATGGATTCTACAATACTTCTAAAGAGGCCTTAAAAGGAAATGATTAAATACAGAAATAAACAAAAAAAAGAAAAGGAAAAGAAATAAAAACTGTAAAGAGGACCGAGGAAATGATGTTATTAGAAAATGGAGGAAAGATAATTCTTGTTTGAAAGTGGCAGAGAACTTGGAGAAATTGAGTTCTGGTGTTGGATGGAAGGCATAATTTGAAAGTGATGAACTTGGATATTTAGCTGAGGAGATATTCAAGTGAAATATAGAATGTGCAGCCTGGTTTCTCTTTGCAGCATAAAGTAAAATGTAAGAAGAATGGAATAAGTTGAAAACTGAACTCCTGAACACAAAGAAGTCAGAAACTGATGGTTTGGAAAAGAATGAGCCTATCCAGATAGTGTGATCTGAGACCATGCCAGAAAAGGCTCCATCAGGGGCTCCAACCTGAGTTTCCAGAAAGTAAGTCCCCAGAGAATAGGGCTCTATGTGTGGGTTCATCTGAAAAGGGAACCAGTCAGCAATTTCCATGGAAGTCAGGATTGGAAACTCAGTTATCCAGGAAACATCTAGGGAAAGTCTGTTTGTCTGATGGTTTGGATTCCTGTGAACCACATGCGAAGAGAAGCTTTTGCAAGATTTGTATGAGCAGAACTGCTGCCAGCCTGGACTGAAAGGGACAATGAAGGGACAAACTGAAGGAAGAATGACTTCCAGGGTAGAACACAAAAACCAAGGTCTGAACTGAAAGCATCACCTTGGCCCAAGAGAGCAAACTCATATATGCTTTAGGAAGGGGCAGGTGCTTGAGCAACCCAGAAAGCTAAAACAGATGTTGCTAGGATATCACAGCACATCCTAGCAAAAGCTGACTTACATATATCATCAAAATGCTTGTCTGCTATTGAAGTAAATTCAAATGAGGACTAAAATGTAATAATAGTCACAACTGATGTTTGTACAGCATTTTAACTATTACAGCATTTTCTGAGCCTTTTTTTTCCCTTTTAGTTTGAGGGATGCATTCCCTTATCCTTTAGCACATTTGCCTTTTTTTATTTTATTTATTCGTTTTTTAAAAAATATTACATTCAAACAATATGAGGTCCCCATTCACCCCCACCACCCCCACCCCACCACTGCCCCCACAATAACACTCTCCCCCATCATCATGACACATCCATTGCATCTGGTGAGTATATCTCTGGGCATCGCTGCACCCCATGGCCTGTGGTCCACACCATAGCCCACACTCTCCAGGTTCCATCCAGTGGGCCATGAGAGGACATACAATGTCCAACAATTGTCCCTGGAGCACCACCCAGGACAACTCCAAGTCCTGAAAATGCCTCCACATTGTTGAAAGGTTTTTAATGACTGATTCTATCTCCTTACTTGTGATTGGTTTGTTGAGATTCTCAATTTCTTCTTTCATCAATATAGGCTGCTTATGTATTTCTAGGAATTTGTCCATTTCCTCTGAATGTCATTTTTTTGGAATATAGTTTTTCAAAGTATACTCTTATGATAGTCTTTATTTCCCTGAGGTCAGTGGTGATATCTCCTTTCTCATTTCTTATTTTGTGTATTTGTATCTTTCATTTTTTCTCTGTTAGTCTAGCTAAGCTTTTGTCCATTTTATTGATCTTTTCAAAGAACCAGCTCTTGGATTTGTTTATCTTTTCAAGTGCTTTCTTATTTTCTATTTCATTTAGTTCTGCTCTGATCTTTGTTATTTCTTTCTTTCTTCTTCCTTTGGGGTCACTTTGTTGTATTTTTACTAATTCCTCCAAATGTGCAGTTAGTTCTTCAATTTTTGCTCTTTCTTCTTTTTTGATGTATGAATTTATGGCTATAAATTTCCCTCTCAGTACTGCTTTTGCTGCATCCCATAAGTTTTGGCATGTTGTGTTATCATTTTCAATAGTTTCAAGGTAGTTATTAATTTCTTTTGAGATTTCCTCTTTGACCCACTGTTTTTCTTAGAGTGTGCTGTTTAATTTCCATATCTTGGTGTGAAATCTGGGCCTCTGACCCTTGTAGATTTCCAGCTTCACTCCACTGTGGTCAGAGAAATTATTTTGTATGATTTTGATCTTTCTGAATTCATTGAGCCTTTCTTTGTGGCCTAGCATATGGTCTATCTTGGAGAATGATCCATGTGCACTTGAGAAAAATGCATATCCTGCTGTATTTAGGTATAATGATCTGTATATGTCTATTAGATCCAGCTCCTTTAATATACTGTTCAAAGTTTTTGTTTCTTTATTGATTTTCTTTTGAGATGTTTTGTCCAAAGTTGATAGTGGTGTATTAAAATCTCCCACTATAATTGTAGAGACATCTATTCTTTCACTTAGTTTTTCCAGTGTTGACCTCATGTAATTGGAGGCGCCCTTGTTAGGAGTATAAATATTTATGATTGTTCATTCTTCTTGAAAAATTATCCCTTTCACGGATATGTAGTATCCATCTTTGTTGCTCACAATTGTTTCACATTTAAAGTCTATATATTTTGTCTAATATTAACATAGCTAATCCTGCCTTTTCATGGGTATTATTTGTTTGTAAGATTGTTTTCCAGCCATTCACTTTCAAACCTCCATGAATCCCTGGGTCTAAGATGTGTTTCTTGTAGACAGCATATAGATGGGTCATATTTCCTTAGCCAATCTTCCAGTCTGAATCTTTTGACAGATGAGTTCATTCCATTGACATTCAGTGTCATTACTTTCAAGGAATTATTTATGTTAGACATATTTTGTTTGGATTTGTGTTTGTCATATTTTGTTTGTTTTTTCCCTTCTCTTTTTGTCTTTTTTGTTTCTCTTACACTCTCCTCCAATTCTGCCTTTCCTGTTTTTTTTCTTTGTTCCTGCAGAACTCTCTTTAGTATTTCTTGAAGGGCAGGGTTCTTGTTGGCATACTCTTAATTTCTGTTTACCTGTGAATATTTTGAACTCTCCATCATTTTTGAATGCTAGTTTAGCTGTGTAGAGTATTCTTGGTTGGAAATTATTTCTTTTAGCACCTTGACTATATCATACCACTGCCTTCTTGCCTCCATGGTTTCAGATGAGAAATCAGCACTTAATCTTATGGAGCTTCCCTTGTATGTGATGGTTCTCTTTTCTCTTGCTGCTTTTAGTATTTTCTCTTCGTCTTGAACATTGGATAATTTGACAAGTATATGTCTTTGGGAGGGCCTGTTGGGATTTATGGTTTTTGGGGTGTGTTGTTCTTTCTGGACATGTACATCCATCTCTCTCAGTAGATTTGGGGAGTTTTCAGCCATTATTTCCTCCAACGCCCCTTTCGTCCCCTTTCCCTTCTCTTCTCCTTCTGGGATGCCTATAATACGTATGTTTGTGCATTTTGCATTGTCATTCGGGTCCCTAAGTCCCAGCTGAATTTTTTCTATTTTTTATCGATCAGTTCTCCTATCCGTTAGATTTCAGATATACTATCTTCCACATTGCTAATTCTCTCCTCTTCCTCTTCTAATCTGCTGCTATTTGCTGAGGGTATATTTTTGATTTCTTGAACTGTGCTGTTCATCACCATCATGACTGTTATATTTTTGTGTATGTCTGCAATTTGCTCTCCAAGTGTTTTCTTCATATTGCTAATCTCTTCCTTTACTTTTTTAAGTGGGTCTCTAATACATGTTTTGAGATCTTTAATTACTTGTTCACTGTTCTGCTCCCCTTCCTGGTTTTTATTTTGTTCATTGGGCTCAGCCATGTTTTCCTGATTATTGATTTGGTTTGCAGTTTTTTGTTGTTGTCTGGTCATCATTTCATCTTAATGGTTTTAATGAGTTCTTTAGCTTCTTTGTCTAGTCTTGGGGATTAATTAGCTGTTGTTCGTGCATAAGTATTATGTCTTCACTTTGTCAGTTTGTTCTTCTTACTCTATTTTCTTGTTGCTGGCTAAGTGCACTTTGAAGTAAAATAATAGGGTCAGAGATAGGAAAATGAGTAAGAAAAGAAAATGTATAAAGTAGTATTGGTAATAAATGTTAATAGAGCAACAATATGAGATCTAGGAGAATGGATATTAGACTCATATAAGTTGAGTAGAGTTATAGCAGTAAGTAGAGTACCTATAATGAGACAGTCAACTGAATATGGCGTGTAATATAGTATGAATTAAAAGGCCAGTGTTTTCATGAGAGCGAGAAAGAGAAAAGAAAGGCAATAATATCAAGAGTGGATAAAAGACAGAAAACAGAACAGAGGTATTAGAAGTGAAATGTCAGACAATTTGGGGGCCAAAGAAAGGGAGGTGTAATGTAAGAGAAACAGTAGATGATGGAGGATAGCAAGATGTGGGGTAAAGGGAATAGTGTAGGTGGCCAAAATCAATACACACAGAAAAGAAAAAATAGAGGATTAGGAAACACAGCAAGTGTGAAGCACACCCTGCAGCACCTATTGTATAAAGAAAAGAAAAGAAGAAGAAAAAGAGAGAAAAGAAAAAAAAGAGAAGAGAAAAAAGGGGGGGAAGAAAAGAGGGGAAACAAGCAAGAAAAAGAAAAAGAGGAAAAAAAGCTAAATAAATGAAAAAGAACCTTGAGGAATAAAAGGGAGAAAAGACCAGGAGACAATGCAATATTAGCAAATATGACCAAAAAAAAAAAAAAGAACCAACATTTCAAGTTAGGAATCCTCTTTGCAGTTAAATGATATGCTTAGGGATCTGATATTCCCCTTTTCTCCTTTCCTCACTTCTCTCTTTTCCAGGGCAGCAGGAAAGCTGCCTAAGAAGTCTGGTAGGAGATTCAAGTAGGTCCTTGTTGAACCACCTCAACACAGGAGACTATGACTCCTTATTTCTAGTGTGAGAGCACCTACACCTCACCAGAAACCCCAAATATGCTACTGGAAGCTTGGATAGCACCTCCTACAGTCCCTCTCCCTTAGGTGTGCTAGGAGAGGTCTAATTGATTTTCTGACTCCACCTTCTTCCAGACCAAGTTTCCTATCCCAGGATGTTTAGGTAAATTGGGCTTTCTCAGCAGATTCGCCTCTCCTCTCTTCCCAGACTCTCCTCAAGTCAGCTGGTAGACTCCTACAAGTTCAAGGAGAGAGAGAGAAAAAAAAAAAAACAGAAAACGCCAAGGGCTAGGGTAATCAAGGACCTAAAACGGACCTCAGGGCATGGTAGATTCTGGGATGGGAAGTCCGTGTTTTGTAGTCTCAAGGTGTGTGAGTCTCTGGATCATGGGCCACCAGGGTTTAGGGGACACAGACCAGGGAACCATGCATCCAGTTAACACAGGACCTGGGAACACTGCAGCACAACAAAGCCTTCAGGGATTGCAGCAGCCTGGGATGCCAGCCCTAGGAGGGGGGGTCCCACCCACAACTTCTGACCTCCATGTCAGAAACCAAAAATTCCACCTCTCACAAGAATCTCTTCTGTCACTGTCTCACCAAATCAATATCCAGACACCTCCTGCCCTGCAAGCCCCTGAAACAGCCCACTCAGGGTTTGGGATCACCAAAGCATAACAAAGATTTCAGGGATTGCCCATGGCCAGGCCGCCAGCCCTAGGGGGAGGGGTTCTGCCTACAACTTCTGACCTCCATGTCAGAAACCCAAAATTCCACCTCTTGCAAGAATCTCTTCTGTCACTGTCTCACCAAATCGACATCCAGACACTTCCCACCCTGCAAGCCCCGGGAAACCTATTTATTTATTTAATCATTCCAAAAATATTTAGGAAAATATCCAAACAGAATTCTATAAAGAAAACCTTAGTATAGATAGAAAGAATACAAATCACTTGAATATGAAAACATATATCTAATAAACACTGTAATAGTGTAATTGAAGAAAAAATCAACATTGGAAAATGAAGAAAACATACTTTCCTTTTTTTCCACCTCTTTATTTTTTTTTAATGTTACATTAAAAAAATATGAGGTCCGCATATACCTCCCACTCACGTCATCCCACTCCTCCCACATCAACAACCTCTTTCATCATCTTGGGACCTTCAATGCATTTGGTGAATACATTTTGGAACACTGCTGCACCACATGGTTTCTTAAGTGTACATTGCTTAACAGAGAATATTAAAAGTGCAATTCCATATTATATGGAACATTGCTAAACAGAAAATATTAAAAGTGCAATTCCAGATTATATGGAACATTTATAAAGAAAATTTTAGTAAACAACCTCACTTTTTAATGTTTTTTAATGTAATGTTTTTGTCATCTGTTTAATTTAAAAAGTGTAAAAAACTACACTGTGACTCAAATTCACTATAAATAGTGACTATGTATTAATAATAGTGTAAACACTGAATATTGATTTTAAAAGGTGAAATGTAAAAATGAAGGAGGGTTGAATATATTTAATATGAATATATTTAAGAGAATAGCAATATCATCTTTTTGCTTGGGAGTCAATCTATATGTATTAAACCTCATAAAATTGGTATTATGTTTAAGAATAGATATAACTTGCAGAGAAAACACATAAATCAAATCAATATTCTTAAAGCAAATTCTTCTGAAACTCTCCCTCTCCATACTCATTTGGACTGAGTTTTTCTGGAAAATAGAAATCAAAGCTACAGAATGGGAGGAATGGTTACTGTTTTTCATAATCCTTGAGGTGCTATCAGCCTGTTTTATCTATGTATGTGTTAGCGATGGAATCATGTTCCCCATAAAATGCATATTTAGGTCTCAACCCCTGGTCATTTGAGTGTGAAGCAATCTGATAAAAGAAACTATGAAAATGTTATTAGTCAAAGCATGCCCAAACTGAATGTGGTCAGACCTTAATCCAATATGGCAAAAGACCTTATAGCAAAAGAGGTTAGATAGAGAGAAAAGCCATGAAGAACAGCCAGAACCTGAAAGTCAATGGAACCTAGGAGAGAGAAAACAATTTCTATCTCTCCTTGACCCACCAGTTTCTCTTGGGGAATTCACTGAAACCTTCACCAGAGTTCTGAACTTGCGTTCTTCACTATAGAATAGGACTTGCGATTATCCACAATCATGTGACTCAATTCCTACATTATTTTTTAAATTTATTTTTAATTATATTTTTGAAGATATATAGATCACAAAAAGTGTTATATTAGAAATTATAAGAGGTTCCAATACAGCCCACACCCACCCTACACCCACTCCTACCACATCTACAACCTCTTTCATCATTGTTGCACATTCATTGCATTTGGTGATTACATTTTGCAGCACTGCTGTGCCACATGGATAATAGTTTACATTGTGGTATACACTCTGCCCTACTCCATTCAGTGGGTTATGGAAGGATATATAACGTCCAACATCTGTCTCTGCAATATCATTTAGGACAACACCAAGTCCCAAAAATGCCCCTACATCACATCTCTTCTTCTCCCTCCCTGCCCTCAGCAAAAACCGTGGCCATTTTCTACATATTAATGCTACAATTTCTTCCAATACTAGTCACAATAGTTCTATAGTAGAATACCAGTAAGTCCACTCCAATCCATATTTTATTTCTTCACCCTGTGGATCTGGGTTGGTGATGTCCACTGCACCTCTATACTGACGGGGGGCTTAGGTCCCACGTGGATGATGGTTGTGATTTTCCTGCTTGCCGGTGTAGGCACTCTTGGTTCCCTGATGTGGTGGTTGACCATCTTCACCATCCTGTTAGCAGACCTGGGTAAGTCCAATGAAATGTAGAGTAGGAGTTGCAACTCTGCTGAGGCTCAGGGCAAGTCTAACACATGGCCAGTCCAGAGATTCAAGTTAAAAAAGATCTCTTAATTTTTACATGTATATTCTTTCTGTTCTGCTTATCTGGAGATGCCTGACTAATACTATATTTGTATGATGTTAGTTTAATGCTTCAAAATAGTAAATGTTAAGAAAAATAACTTTGAAAGTAGAATTATGTATCAACCCAAATTACCACTCAAGATTGAGAGAAAAATTAAGCCTTTTTGAAAGTAATTCAAGCATTTACAAACATTTCCACTCCTAAAGCAATTACTGGAAAATTAAAGGAGGGAAGTTGAAATAAATGCAACCAAGAGTTATGCAAGAAACAGTAGTAAAATTAAGAAATTTGTGAAAATTACTGGGAAGTGTAAACAACAATAATTGAAAAACATGTTAATAATGATAGTGTAATATTCTCATCAGAGAGGGCACTCTTCCATCAAGGTGAAGCCTATTTTTTTCTTCTTTATTTTCTTTTGAATGTTACATTAAAAATATATGAGATGCCCATATAACACCCACCCCCCTCACCCCACTCCTCCCACATCAACAAACTATTCCATCATGGTGGCACATTCACTGCACCTGGACACTACATTCTGGAACACTGCTGCACCACATGGACGGTGGTCTACATTGTAGTCTACACTCTCCCCCACTCCACCCTGTGTACCATGGCAGGACACACTGTCTAGCATCTGTCCCTGCAGCACCACCCGGGACAACTCCAAATCCTGAAAATACCCCCACATCATATCTCTTCTTCCCTCTCCCTACCATCAGCTACCATGGCCACTTTCTTCACATCAATGCTACAATTTCTTCCATTACTAATCACAATAGTTCCACAGCAGAACACCAGTAAGTCCACTCTAATCCATACTCTATTCTTCCGTGCTGTGGACCCTGGGATGGTTATGTCCAGTCCCCCTCTATATCAAGAGGGGGCTTAGATTCCACATGAATGATGGATGCAATTCTTCTACTTTTGGTTTCAGGCACTTTTGGCTCCCTGGTGTGGTGGTTGACCCTCTTCACCTCCCTGTTAGCTGGCCAAGGTAAGTACAATAAATCAGAGGGTAGGAGTTGAAAGTCTGTTGAGGCTCAGGCCCTGGTTCTCTCATGGACAGTCCAGAGATTCAGGTCTCCTGTGTATACACCAACTCCAATGCCAAGCACAGGTCTGGTAAAAGGAATAGAAGAGGCATGTGTAGAAAGGTCATATCTGAGTCCAACTCCATCACACTCAGGAACACAAAATTCAAAGTCGGTTCACCTGACATGGCACTGAACTACAGAGTATTCTGCCATGACCATAGAACCTGTGGGGCTCTGTAGCCGTCAGGAGAATCCGTATGTGGGTTTCTATCTATTTTGGCTGTCTCTGGTAACCTGCTGAGGCATGAATGAGCTCAACCCCTCTGATGACCTCCTGACTCTTTTTTGGAGACTCATAGTCATGTACTCATTTGTGCTTTCCATTTCTCCCTGTTATCCAAAGTCAAAAAGCAGTTTTTAACACCTGATATTACATGTAGGCTGAGATATTCTGCTGGTCTGAGTTGACCCTTTCTAGTCAAGGTCTCTTTCTAGTTGCATCATCAGCTGGTGTTTGGTAGTAATCCCTTGGCACCAGGGAGGCTTGTCCCCAGGAGTCATGTCCCACACTGGGAGGAAGGTTATGCATTTACATACTGAATTTAGCTTAGAGAGTGTGTTAGGCACCCTGCAGCTCTAGGCCTAGTTCATATTTCGGGCACACAGTCTCATACACATAGTCACCAGTATCAAGGGATCATCATTGGACCATCCGTCTTCATTGGTCTTTGCCATTGCACTTGGGGGATTGTTGCTGTTCCTTGGGGAAAGTGATAGAGATCTCCTGGCTAGGAACTCAGCACTCCCTAAGAGGTCATTTTTAATTGTAACCACTATGAAAATATCCAAACATTTTTAAATTCCCTATATACATGCCCTGGAGAACTCCCTCCTAACCATGTGCCCCCTATCAATAACACCCCATACCAGGGTTCCTCTCCTGCCATAGTTGAACCTCTCTGTAGTCCAAAACTTCTTTAGAAATGAAACCTAATATATTGCCAGGTTCCATTAACAGTAAAATGGAATAGTGATGGGTTAAAAGGTTAGGTATAGAATGCATACTAATTTAGAAAAGTTAAATAAAGGAAAAATAAATTGGGTTATCAAAAAATGAAGAAAATGAAAAGGCTTTGTTTTTGATGTTTTGCCTTCCATCACCGTTATAGCTGTTGCCATGTATGTACAGTAGCAAGACAGTTTTTTCAATTTCTATTCAGCATCTACATCCTTTATTTTTTTTTCTAATTATTACATTTGTCTTCACATAGTTTTATTTCTTTTATTAATTTAATTTTTTAATTCATTTCTTTAAAATATTACATTCAAAAAATATGAGGTACCCACATACTCCCCAACCCCCTCACCCCACTACTCCCCCCTTAGCAACATTGTCCTCCATCATCATAATATATTCATTGCATTTGGTGAATATATCTCTGAGCATCACTGCACCTCATGGTCAATGGTCCACATCATAGTCCACACTCTCCCACGTTCCATCCAGTGGGCCATGTGAGGATCTACAATGTCCAGTAATTGTCCCTGCAGCACCACCCAGGACAACCCCAAGTCCTGAAAACACCTCCACATCTCATCTCCTCCTCCCATTCCCCACACCCAGGAGCCCCCATGGCCACTCTCTCCACACCAATGCCACATTTTCTTTGATTACTAATCATAATAGTTCATGAATAGAATATCAGTATGTTCACTCTAATCCTTACTCTACTCCTCCATCCTGTGGACCTTGCATTGGTTGTGTCCATTCCACATCTATGTCAAGAGGGGCTTAGATTCCACATGAATGCTGGATGCAATCCTCCTGCTTTCAGTTGTAGGCACTCTTGGCTCCATGGTGTGGTGGTTGACATTCTTCAAATCCATGTTAGCTGAGTGGGGTAAGTCCAATAAACCAGAGTGTAGGAGCTGAAGTCTGTTTCACATAGTTTTAGATCACAGTAATTCACATATACAATATGCGGTACTCCCACATATCCAACATCAAACCCTTTGTCCTTTCCTAAATAATGATCTTTTTACATGTTCACACTATGTTTGCTGGAGCTGATGTACAGATTGAAACAATAGCTTTCAAACATGGTTCCATTTAGGTGTACATTATGGTTTATCTGGGCTATACTTATGATTTGCTTTGGTCAATATAATAGGGTAGAAATGATGTTGTCCCAGATCAAACATTAGGTCTCTAAAGACTTTATTCTTCCACACCTTTGCATGGAAGCCTTTCATGGTAGCAAGCCCTGTCTGATAGTCACCTATCAGGTAAATGAACAAGACCACCCAAGACCAGCCAACCTCTAGGCAAAACATAACCTGAGAGCAGATGCATGAGTAAGCCAAACTAAGATCAGCCAAGCGTGACCCACACCAGCCAAACTGTCTGAATGACCATAGTGTAAACCATAAAGTCTTTTTGTGCTAAGTTGCTGAGCTTGGCTATACTCAGCAATAACTAATCAATATATATAGTACCAATAGGGATAATAGAATTCAGGCATGACAAAGACAAGCTGGTGAAATTTAACTGACAGAACTAAGATGGATATAATTACTACATTAGGCAGGAAGGCCAGCATGTAAGCCAAGGTGCCTTGATACACAGAAATTTGTGAAAAACTAACGGTTAATACATGGCAGTTGCTGAAGGCAGGGAGAGGGAAAGAGAGGTATGATATTGGGGCATTTTCCTGTCTTGGAGTTGTCCTGAATGCTATTGCAGGGACAGATGCAGGACATTGTATATCCTGCCATAACCTACTGAAAGGACTGGGAGAGAGTATAAACTACATTAGAAACTATAATCCATGCTGTGTAGCAAAGCTCCAAAATGTACTCATCAAACGCAATGAATGTGTCACACTAATGAAAGAAGCTGTCAATGTGGGAGGAGTTGGGGGTGTGGGGAATGGGGTATTTGGGAACCTCATTTTTAAAAAATTTTGTGTGATCTATGTATCTTTTTAAAAAGATAATAAAAAGGAATAAGAAAAAAATGGCTAATAGATGATGGTGGTCCTACGGAAGAAATATATGGGTAGTCAACTAGTTTTTTTAATTGTATGGCCAAAAATACCAAGAGCTGATGAACAGAATGATGTCTTCGGCACCTGTAGTGGCAAGTTGTGATCCAGAATTAAACCAATTCTCAGTACCTTGCTTAAGAAGAAATAAATGTATCTGTGGTAGACTGAATAATGTTCCTAAAAATATCCATGCCCTAATCCTTGGAGTTTGTGGTTGTTATTTCATTTGGCAAAAGAGAACTTGTGAATGTGACTAATTTGAAGATCATAAGATGCAGAAAATATTTTAAATTATGCAGGTGAACCATAAGTATCCTCATGAAACTGAGGCAGAGGGAGATTTGGCCACAGAGAAGAAGAATGTTGTACTGTATCCTAGTTTTGCTGAATTCCTTCTGCATCCTAAAGTAGTTTCACCAAAGTGGTCTTACACCAGTTTTATCATCAATCCTTACCTAATGTTGACATTTGTCAGTTGAGTGATCAGGCAGGAAAACAAATAGCCAAGAACTAAAGAGAAGATATTTAAACTCACAAATGAGGCAAGAAATTCAATTCATATGACTATGAAATGCCTCTTATTCCTAAGATATTGGTAAGATTTAATCAACAATAATAATCACTAGAGAAGATGAGATTAAAATGTGCTTGCATCATTTTGTTTAGAGTATAAATCCATACAGCCCTTTGTTGCAGAAACTGGGAGTTTTCTACCAATACTGAATATGTGCATTCTTTTGACCTAGCAATCTTATTCTAGAAATCCATTCTACAGAAATCCCCATACATATTCACTTGAGAAGGTTTATTGGAATGGAAAAAGAAATCTCAATAGAACAATGCCACATGCATTGTCCACATTCATCTCAGTAGAACAATGCTACATGCAAACCACAGACTATTAAGCTGCTCTGAAATGCTAGCAATAAAAAAGGCATGAGATGAATCTATATATGGTAACATGGAAACATCCATGAAAAAATGTTCTGTAGAAGGAAGCATGTTACTGGCATTTGGGGATTGAATCACATTCTCAGCAAAGACATGCATAAGTTCTAACTTCTGGTCTTGTGGATCTTGGAAGATGTTACTACATAAGTGGTGGCCAGGCTGAATAAGGGTGGGTCTCATTAACTATGACCTAAGTCCTTATAAACAAAGGAAATTGGACACAAAATCAGAAACAAGAGGAGACAGAAAGGGTCAGATCATCATGTGACTGTAGTAGGGTTTGAACTATCACCAGAAGGCTACAGACACTGGAGAAGAGTTGACCTGCCAATACCTTAATTTTGGACGGATAACCTCCATAACCTGAAATACAATAAATTTCTGTTGTTTAAACCAAACAGTAGTGGTATTTTTCATAGTCATTGGTGCTTACAAAATGAAGAAGGGTGTATTTTGATATATGTGCCTTTATGTAGGTAATACTGGAGATGAGTTCTGGAAGATTGCACAAAGAACATGAGATTGGAAACCCAATAAGTTGAGGGGACTGGCTGGAGTCACTACAGAGAAAGTAGTTTATATGCTTTCCTTTGGCCCTTTTCTCTCACAACAAAAATGCATACATCTGTCCCTAAAGAATGAAACACAATAACAATTAAAATGTATAATGGATTATTATGACTGTCCCCGTTGACTTTTTTTTTTTTTACTTTACTTTCTTTTTTTATTTTTCAGGCTATGACCTCAAATACAAGCCATTTCAGCCTTAAACTCCAGAACAGATTCCATAGTAACGTGGCTGTGGACCCTGATTTCCTGCCAAGATGGCATTTACAAGGCAGGATTAGCAATCTATTAGATATGCCAATATAGAGACTTCCAAATGCACCTTTATTATCCAACCAAAGCTTCAATTTGATATCAAAACATTGGGAAATATGTGTAACATGATTTGTCTGACATGGAACACTAATAATAAAACAAACAAAAAAAGTACTTGAGATTAAAAAAAGCCCTCCTTTAGTTAAAAATGCTTTTTGACCAGAACAAAAGGGGGAAATGGAAAGAACAAATGAGTTTATATGGCTATGAGTCTCCAAAAAGAGCTGGGAGGTTATCAAAGGGGTTGCCCTTATGCACAACTGAGCAGAGTCCCAGAGACAGATAAAGTAGATACGATCTCAGGTGTTGGTTCTTCTGAGGACTACAGAGACCCACAGGTTCTATGGTCATGGCAGATGGAGTTCAGTGCCATGTCAGTTGGCCCTACTTTTGTAGTTTTTGTTTCTGTGTGATGGAACTGGACTCAGATGTGATCTTTGTCCACACGCCTCTCCTATTACTTTTACCGGAACTGCAGTTGGTGCTGGGGTTTAACGTATACCCAGGGGACCTGACTCTCTGGACTGACCATGTGATACCCAGGCTGTGAGCCTCAACAGACTTGCAACTCCTACACTCTGGTTTATTGAACTTACCCCACACAGCTAACATGGAGGTGAAGAAGGTCAACCTCCACACCAGGGAGCCAAGAGTGCCTACAACTGAAAGCAGGAGAATTGCATCCATAATCCATTCTAAGGTCCACAGGCTGAAGGAATAGAGTATGGATTAGAGTGGACTTGCTGCTATTCTATTCATGAACTATTGTGATTAATAATCGAAGAAAATATGGCATTGGTGTGGAGAAAGTGACCATGGTGGCTGCTGGGGGTAGGGAGTGGGAGGAAGAGATGCGATGTGTGGCATTTTTGGGACTTGGACTTGTCCTGGGTGGTACTGTAGGGACACTTACCAGACATTGTGTGTCCTACCATGGCCCACTGAGTGGACTGTGGGAGAGTATGGCCTATGGTGTGGACCATTGACCATGAGGTGCAGCAGTGATCAGAGATGTATTCACCAAATGCAATGAATGTCTCATGATGATAGAGGAGGTTGTTGTTATGGAGGGAGAAGGGGGATGCGGGTAGTGGGGGTATATGGGGACCTTATATTTTTTTAATGTAATAATAAAATAAATAAATAAAGACAAAAAAAATCCTCCTCCAAGAGCCAAGGTGTGAAAAGAGGCTTAGACACAGAGAAATGTCTGCTGTGGATTTTCAGGTTTCCTGAATTGGGATGGTGATGGACATCACCATTCTTGTGTCCCCAGTGGAATAATTATTAAACTCCACATTGCTCACCAAAAAAAAAAAAAGACCAGACTCCACCCACTCACCAGTTCACCAAAGTTTGAATTGGAGTGGTCAGACCCATCACCTCCCACAAGTCTCCCAGCAGTCCTTTATTGATAGATGCCCCCATTTGGGTTCCAGCCAAGATAAGGTCAGTGGACAAAGATTTAGTGGGGTATAACTTACTGATATAGGAAGAGATGGAGTGTTGGGGAATTCAAAGACAAGGCAGGACCCAAGAACTTGTTCCAATAGAGTGTCAGGCCATGCCTCCCCAGACCTGAGGCAGAAGGGAAGGAAGCAGTTATTGAGCCATAGAAGCAGAGAAGCTGGGTAGAGTCTAATTTTGAGAGGAGTGGGGAAAAAGGTTATTGGACTTGGCAAGCCTCAGATTATTCCATAGAGAGAGAATGAAGGGCAAACGCTATGCCTCAATGCCTTCCTCCCTCTAATCTCCCACCTACTCTTATGATGGACAACCTGAACCAAACTTAGCCAGGGAATGAGAAAGATCAGAGTTAGCTCTCAGGACAGGGTAAGGTGGAAAGTCAAGTCAGAGAATGTAGGGGCACCCACAGACCTGAGGAACTAGTGATTAAAGAGGTTTGAAGGCTCCTCCTGAATGGAAAAGGTGAGTACACTCGGCTATCCTGCATTGGAAGATAGTCCATCCCAGCCATTATTGTTGGTCATCAGCAAGGGGGGAACAGGAAGGACAGCCTTTTCTTACCTGAACTCTTTATGTGCTTCTAGAACATTTTTGTCACTGAAGGGGCATGTGAAATCAGATGAAAACAAATGTCCACATGGTTTCCAAGCTAGTTTGGCTTTTGGAATATCATGCAACTGGGTTACATGGAATCTCATGTAACTCAGCCACAAACTGTAAGAATGGATTTGATGGACCTGTTTTTCATTGGAACAAAAACTGAATTAAGTTCCTTCCAATGAAATGAGAGCATCTAGAGCAGTGTAGATCTGAAGATATTCCATAAGTTAGAGGAGAGAGGATTCTCTGTCCACCCTGCTCTGGCCACCACCACTTAGCACAAACCTCAAATATTTCCACTCACTGTGGCTGGGACCTGGTGGAGATTGCTTTGAGATCAAAGAAGAGTCTGGAAATTTCGTCAGAACAATACCAAGCCACTTTGCATGTGTTGCCATAAGAGAAGGTGAAGGTTCACAAGTGGAAAGTGCATGGCCAATGTACCTTGGGGTTATGGGTAGAAAATTAGTATGGGAAGTTTCTTCAAGTGCTCAATTAAAAAGGAATAATTCTTAAATTTATATTTACTTTTATTAGGACAAGGTAAACCTTGGAAATATGTTTTCATTCTTCCTCTAAATCTTCTAAACTCTCTGTACAGTTGGGACATGTTCTTGATTCTTTCTGCTGCTTAAGACTTATGCCCCTGGTTCCATGCTGGTTGCAAGGCTTGGGGATTATTTTACAAGTATAGACTACTGCCTTCTACCCCACCACCACCACCCATCACATTTATTCTCATTGGGTAATTCGACAGTTGGGCCAATGTATTAGTCAGGAAAACAGAACCAACACGATATACTTATGTGTCTGTGGGGTTTGGAAAGTGCAAATTTTATAGGGCAGGCCACAAATTGGAAACCCAATGAAGGTGAAATGTATTCCCCAGAAGGAGCTGGCTGGCTTAAGTAAAAGCAGAAATTCTCTGTGACTTCCGAAACCTTTAGTTCTCCCTTTAAGACACCAAACAGACTGGATGAGTATACTGCCATCATTACCCAGGGCAATTCCCTTTGTGGACTGTACCTGTAATGAGCCATAGATGCTATCAACTGACCAATGATTTGAAAATATCTATGAAATACTCTCACAGGAACAATAAGGCCCATGCTTGCTTGACCAAAAAACCTGACATCCTAAACTAGCCAACTTGACACATGAAATTAACTGTCACATCCTGTAAGACTAAAGAGGTGTTGGAGATTTGAAATGCTATCTGGGTGTTTATTATGGACATTTCATTCTTAGGAAATACTGGTTTGGGTTTATGATTTAAGAGACATTGGGATTTGTGATAATAGCTCACGATCATGGTGACACAACTGTCTCAACTTTTCCTCTTGGTCACAGCAGAGGACAACATTGAACTGGAATAGTGTGAGGAATACTTCTGAGCATGGTGTTGTTTGAGATACTTGGAAGTGGGCCACAGTCCACTGAAGAACATCCTGACTTCCTAATGACAGTGCCTAAACTTTTTGCTTCTGACAACATTGGCCTCTGTTGCTTAGAGGTCTTCATTTCCAAGGAAGGAAGACTTTGAACAAGAAGGACACTAGTGGCCTGTTTGAACTCTCAAAGGACATCTTGAAGTGAACACGGAAGGGGGAATTGTGACCCTGGATGAGGCCTGGTCAGCAACACAATTTCTATCTCTCCCCCATGCTCTTGGCCTCTCCAAAAATGCCTTCCTGGTCTATGGCATGCATTTCTGGGGTGAGGGATACCAAGGAACCCCAATCCAAAGCCCAAGGTTTAGTTACAGGAATGCCAATGTGCGCTGCTGTGAACTATGTCTCTCACAGATGTAGGAAACTGAGGGTTCAAGTCCCCTCCATGCATGAAGGCCATGAGCAGGAGTGGAGGGAAAGCATGTTTTCTCTTAGCTAGGTGCTGTTTTTCACTATACACATTTGATTCTTGCACATCAGATTTTCAGCTGTTCCCCTGAGGGCAGTGATGACCAGGAGAACTGTTTCCAAGACACAACCAATCAAATGAGAGATCCTCCCAGGTGGCTCAGGAAACATAATGTATGCCGGAATAATCAAGGAAGAGGGGTACTCCCAGTTTATGGGAGGGAGTAAGGTCACTGCCCATGGCTCTCCAGACCTCTCCGTCCTTTCCTACTTTTGTAATCCTGGTCTCATGACAATTGGTGAGCTGAGGTTCCATTGCCAAGGAGCGGCTATTCCCAGATGCATCTTGACAGATGCCTAGCTGAAAAGCCCCTTTTCTGCCCTCAAAGCTCACGTGACTGAGCTGGTAATATATTCTGAAAGATTCACAAGCCATAGGAACATTCCAGATCCTGAGCCCAAAGACACACAGAATTGTCAGAAGTTGCTGGCACATGGTTCTGTGCTGGCTGCACTAAAGCTGCAAGGGGTGTCTAACCAGGCTCTGCAGCTCCAGTCATGTTCCCTGCAAGGCCTGATCCATGACTTCACACTCAGCCCCTGCCTTTCTCTGAGCAGAAGCATCCCTGGAATGGTGTCCACTCCCTGAGTGCCCCAGACCTCTCCTTGGAGCAGGGTGTTTGCCCTTGTTCATCTCCAGGGATTTGCTCACGCTGGCCACCAACTCTAGCTATCATGCCTCCCAGTGCAGTAGCGAGCTATACTGCAATCACATGACTGTCATCCTCTAAATATCTCTGCCTGATGCCATCTCCTTTGAGAGCCCTCCCAGCCCTTGGGACATCCAGCTACAACTACACCAGGACCACACGGGTTGGCAGAGGAATGGTTTGAGCCCTTCCAGGTGTGCCCAACAAGGCCTAATGGGAAGATGACCTAACTTCTTCTCAAGGTCCCAGGCACCATCAGCCTCTCTCATTGGGATGGACTTTCCACAGTCGACACGGAGGAAAAAGGAGGGAATGGATAAGGATTAGACAGGGAAGGGATTGTGAGCAAGACAGGGCAGAACCATCCTATTGGTCCTAGGACAGACTTGTGCTCACTTTGCATTAACCCCAGGGCAAAGACAAGGGCCCATTGGGGTTGGAAGGGTGGCCAAGGGCTCAAGGAAGAGGTCCCAGGGAATCCCTCCTACAAGTAGACTTGGCCTCCTTCCCTGGGGCTCTGTGCCCTTATGCTCCAGGACAGCAGGGAGGGCCAGGTGATCCGGCCAAGCAGGCTGTAATTGCTGCCAGACCCAGGCTAGCCCTGGAGCTCTGCAGAGGTAGAGTACAGAAGGCATGACCTCTCAGACCCCACTATCTCCCCTGGTGCTCTGGAAGACTCAGGTGAGAGCTGGGTCCCAGGGCACCAATCCTACCCTGCCCCCAGGCATCCATGTAAGGATCCTCAGGGTGCCTGGACACCCCCCCCCGCCATGCCCGCTCAGACAGAAACCACCCAGAAGAAAAGGGAAGTTCAGGAAGCAGGCGTGCCATGCAGGTTTCAATCCGGTTTTTAGTCTTTGCAGGCTTGCCCAGAGGGATTCACACCTCTGGTGCGTGACGTCCAAAACAGTCAGAGCCACCCATGTGCAATGTACAGACCAAAGAGCAGCTGCCTGAGCTAGGGGAGCAGTGGGTGCTGGAGCCACACCAAGACTCTGGCTTCATGGGTGCCGTCCCCATAGGCTGTGAGCTTTTGTGAGTCAGGGTAAGTGGGGAAGGGCGCAGGGGAATGGGAGTGTGCAGAACATGGTGAAGCAGGCAGTGACAGGCTGGGGCTGCCCAATGTTTGGAAGAAGCAGGCAGTCTGGGCTGGGTGCTGATTTGAACAGGTTGAAGCAGGCAGAGAAGGTCAGGGCTGGGAGCTGCCCAGAGCAGGGAGCAGCAGCAGGCTGGGAAAGGCTTGGACCTGCTCAGAGCAGGGAGAAAGAAGAGGGCTGGGAAAGGCTGGGAACTGCCCAGAGCAGAGAGGAGCACACAGGGCTAGGAAGTGCTGGCAGCTGCCCAGAATAGGGAAAAGCAGGCAGGACTGGGAAAAATTGAGAGCTGCACAGAACATGAAGCAGTAGGCAGCAATGACCTAGGAATTGCCAAGAGCAGAGAAAAGTAGGCAAGGTAAGGTTGGGAGCTGATCTGAGCAGGGTGAAGCAGGCAGAGCAGGTCCAGTTTGGGAACTGCCCAGCACAGGAAGAAGCAGGCAGGGCAGGGAAGGATTGGTAGGTTCTCTAGCAGGGAGAAGCAGGCAAGACTGGGCTGGGAGCTGCCCTGAGCAGGGAAAGAAGGCAGGACTGGGAAAGTCTGGGGGATACTCAGAACATGGGGCAGCAGGAAGCGATCATCTGAGAGCTGCCCAGAGCAAGAAGAAGAAGTCAGGGTTGAGTTGGAAGCTGATCTGAGTAGGTCAGGGCTGGGAGCTGCCCAGAGCACGTAGAAGCAGGTCAGACTGGGCTGGGGGCTTCCTGGAACATAGAGAAGCAAGCAAATTTGGATTGCTAGCTGCTCAGAGGAGGGAGGAGCATGCAGGGCTGGAATGGGAGCTGATGGAGCAGGGAAAATCAGACAGGGCTGAGCAGGAAGCTGACCAGAGCAGGTCAGGGGTTGGAGCTGCCTAGAGCACATAGAGGCAGGCAGGGTAGAGCTGGGAGGTGCCCAGAACAGGGAGAACCTGGCAGCAATGGGCTGGGGGCTGTCGAGGGTATGGAGAAGCAGGCAGTGATGCCCAGTTAGCTGCCCAGATTTGGAAGAAGCAGGCAGGGCTGGGTTGGGTGCTGATCTGAACAGGGTGAAGCAGGCAGAGAAGGTCAGGTTTGGGAGCTGACCAGAGCAGTGAGGAGCAGCAGAGCTGGGAAAGGCTTTTACCTGCTCAGAGGAGGGAGGATCAAGCAGGGCTGGGAAAGACTGAGTGCTGCCCAGAACAGTGAAGAGGACACAGGGCTAGGAATTGCTGGCAGCTGCCCAGAACAGGGAGAAGCAGGCAGGGATGGGCTGGTAGCTGTCTAGAGCAGGGAGAAGCAAGCAGTGACAGGCTGGGAG
The DNA here is from genome assembly GCF_030445035.2 of Dasypus novemcinctus. Taxonomy (NCBI): domain Eukaryota; kingdom Metazoa; phylum Chordata; class Mammalia; order Cingulata; family Dasypodidae; genus Dasypus; species Dasypus novemcinctus. The sequence goes on along the minus strand of NC_080691.1, from coordinate 53,641,458 downwards.
CTGCCCAGCATTGGAAGAAACAGGCATGGCCTGGTTGGGAGTTTAGCTGAACAGGGTGAAGCAGGCAGAGACCAGGACTGGGAGCTGCCCACAGCAGGGAGTAGCAAGTAGGGCTAGGAAAGGTTGGTAGCTACCTAGAGCAAAGAGGAGCAAGCAGGGCTGGGGAGTTCTGGGAGCTGCCCAGTACTGGGAGAAGCAGGCAGGGCTGGGAAAGGCTGGTAGCTCCTCAAAGTAGGGACGAGCAGGCAGGACTGGGAAAGGCTGGTAGCTGCTCAGAGTAGAGAAGAGCTGGCAGAACTGGTCTGGGAGCTGCCCAGAGCTGGGAGAAGCAGGCTAGGCAGGGCTGGCAGCTGCCCAGAGCAGGGGTAAGCAGGCAGGGCTGGACTGGGAGCTGCCCAGAGCAAGGAGAAGCAGACAGAACAGAGAAAGGGTGATAGCTGCTCAGAGAAGGGAGGAGCAGTAACGGCTAGGGTGGGAGCTGCACAGAGCAGCGAGAAGCAGGTGAGGCTGGGCTGGGAGCTGCCCAGAGCAGGGATAAGCAGGCAGGGTTGGGAAAGGCTATAGCAGCTCAGAGTAGGGAGAAGCAGGTTGGGTTGGCTGGGAGCTACGAAGAGCAGACAGAGGCAGATCAGGCTGACCTCTGAGCTGCCTGGAGCAGGAAGGAGTAGGCAGGTTGGGAGCTGTCCAGACCAGGGAGAAGCAGGCAGGGCTGGTCTGATGGAGAGGGAAAATCAGGCAGGGATGGGCTGGAAGCTGCCCAGAGAAGGGAGAAGCAAGCAGGGCTGAGAAAGTTTGGTAGCTTCTCAGGACAAGGAAGACTAGGCAGGACTGGGAGTTACCCAGTGCAATTACAAGCAGTCAGCAATCGGCTACGAGCTGTCCAGAGCAGAGAGAAGCAGGTGGTGATAGGCTGGGAACTGTTTGAAGCAGGGAGAAACAGGCAGAGCTGAACTGGGAGATGTCCAGGGCAGGGAGAAACCAGCTTGACTAAGAAGAGCAGGAAGTTGCCTAGAACAGAAAGAAGGGTTGAGAGCTGTCCACTTCAGGGAGTTAGGCAAATCAGGGTAATGCAGTGAACTGTCCAGAAAAGGGAGAAGCAGGTGGGGCTGTGCCGCATGCTGCCCAGAGCAGGGTGAAGCAGGCAGAGTCGGGCAGGACTGGAAGCTGCTCAGAGTAGGGAAAAGCATTCAGGACAGTGAAAGGCTCAGAGCTGTGGGCAGAGCTTGGGGTTCCCACTTGGCAAGTGTTGGTGCCCTAGAGTTTTCTGGATTGTAGCTCTTGTTCCATCACAGGAGGGCAGCCGAGTGTTTCGATGTGCCAGAGACTTGGGGGGAAATGCAGAAGGCTGAGCTTGGCAGGGCAGACCTGAGCAGGTGGAGGACAGAAGGAAAGGAAAGAGCTAGAATGGGCAAATGTTAGGACACTTGTTCAAGGAAGAGATGTGCCCAGAGCCATGGTGGCTGGGAAGAACCAAGAGCTGTGCTAGGAGCCAGGCTGTGCTGGAATAAGGAGGGAGAATTGAAGAAGGGAAGGAAGGTGGGAGGGCCCTGACATAATCCTTGGGGTACCTGGAACAGTGGATCTCAAGGCCCGGGGACTGAATATCTGAGAGCTGGTGGGCACGAGGCTGCTGATTTGGCCAAATGAAAGAGCCTGGGAGACCAAAGGTCCAGAAGTAAGTAGGAAAGAAAGTGAGGCTAGGGCACTAGGTAGGTGACTCTGATGGGATGAAAAACTAAGGAGTTGGGCTGGCTAGATAGTGAACAGGGGTTCTGGTAGCTCCAGAGATCAAGGCCAATGCCAGGAAAGAAAGGGATCCAGGGAGATCCAATTATATATAGGCAGAGAACACTGTTAGGGCAAGACTGGTGGAAATGGTGGCAGATGCTGCAGCACTGGCAGAGATGAGGAGTGCAGGGGCAAGGAGGGCTGGCAGGAGAGGCAGGATCTCTGCAGTTCTGAAAAAGCTCAGGGAGAAAGGGCTCCCCTGTTCAGTGCCCAGTGCCCCAGGCAACCTGCTTCCCTAGGGATCAAACACTGTCTGGGGCAGGGGAAGCAGTGGGCCAAAAGGGAGGGAGGTTCTCAAGCCTAACAGTTCCTGGGTTCCAGGTGCACAGAGCCAGGAGCCTTTCCTGGTAGGTCCTCCAGGCTCACCCTGGAGAGGACACAGGATGAGGTGCAGGAAGGGCAGGTCATCAGGGAGCTGGAGGGAGATGACAGGACAGGGTGAGGGAGGGCATCAGCCTGGGAGACACCGCAGGGGCAGGTGAGTAAGCAGGAATGGGATGGAGAGCAGGGCAGACAGGGCTGTGAAGGGCCAGGGGCTCAGGGGACAATGGGAAGGAGCCTGACAAAAGGAAGCCCTGAGCTGGAGCTAGGGAGCCAATGCAAAGTCAAGCTCAGGTGACCCTCGCACACAGAGAGAAGGATGTGGGCTGGCAGAGCAGCTGGGCAGAGGGCCAGCTGTGATGGGAAAAGGGATGGGCAGGAGGGTCATAGCAGAAGGGACAGGGACAGGGGAGGCCTGCAGGGAGAACTGGTGCTCAACAGCAGGAGGGCCAGGCTTAGCTCATGGCAGAGGTGCTGGAGGGTCCAAGGCCGTGCCTAGGTCAGCATTAGATTTTAGAGCCTGAGGACTCTGGGGCAGGGTGAACTGTGATCTCCTCCAAGGCCCAGGAGAATGGGGACACCTTGGGACCTAGACGTGTTGGCTGTTTTTTGGAAGAGGAGGGGTCTGAAGGCAAGTGCAGGGCTCCTACCAGAGCTGAGAGTTGTGCTCAGTTGTGGAAGGGGGAAGAAGGTGGGACCTGGGGCTGAGCTCAGGAAAAACTAACCATGTGGGGATGAGGTTTCAGGGGTGAGCAAGGATCTGGGAAGAAGCATAGGTTGAGCCCAGGAGCTGGGCTGGTGGAGGGCAGGGTGGGGTTCAGGGAAGGGTCCATGGGTGAGCCGCAGGAAGTGAAGTGGGGGCATCTGAGGATGGACTGGTGGGCCCAGGCATTTGGAGCCCTAAGGGACAGGTTTAGAAAGAACCTGGACTGGAGGGATGGGGGTCAAGGAGGGCAGAGGAGGGGGCACACGCATCCCCAGAGAACACTTCCAGGGCACGGACGCTGACCTGATGTGGGACCTGGGGTGCCTTCGCTGCAGGGAGACTGAGTCCAGGAGACCCAGAAATGAGGAGAACAGAGAGTGGGGCTGACGAGCGGCTCCAGGCCTAGAGGGGAAGAGGTGTTACATGAAGGAGGTGACAGAGGTCTGCCATGCCAGGAAGGTCCCCACTTGCCACGCTGGGCCGATGGGCCAGGCGCAGGGGTCACCTGATAAGCTGAGTGAGAGGAAGCAGCCAGAGGTCCTCAGATAAACTGACAGCAGGTGGTCACGAGAGGTCCCCTGGGACGCAGAGGCCCACTAATGGGCAGCCCATCCCACAAAGGCTCCTCCAGAAAGCACATAAGTCAGCAAGGGGCTCTGCACTCAGAGAGGCCAGCGCAGGTCCTGGAAGTCTGCTGAGAGGCAGGCCGGCTGAGGTGGAAGCTGGTGGGGCCAACTGTGTCTGCGCCTGATGCCCATCAGACTGCTGTAGCAGGAGCCCTGGAGGAGCTGCAAATGGAGCGGTCCAGGACCTGAGCACCAGGCAGGTAAGGCTCTGGCTTACACCTGTGCCTCCTCTCTTGCAGCCACCACCACAGCCCCAACAGTTTTCCCGCTGTCTCCCCGCTGCCAATTGAAATCCAGTGACGCCAAGAGCCTGGGATGTCTGGTCTCAGGGTACTTCCCCGAGCCCGTGACGGTGAAATGGAACTCAGGGTCTGTGACAGCTGGCATCCATACTTACCCGAGCATCCTCCAGTCCTCTGGCCTCTACTCCCTCACCAGTTCAGTGACTGTGCCCTCAGGCAGCTTGAGCAAATCCTTCACCTGCAATGTACACCACCCGGCCAGCAGCACCAAGGTGGACAAGTCTGGTGAGGACATGGGTGGGCAGCATGGGGCCTCACCCACAACCTGGTGTGCTCTGTAAGACAGGCTCAGGGTCAGTCCTGGGGTGGATACCTCCACCAGAATCAGCAAGGGGAATGGGGCAGCTGGGACCCCAGCCCAGGGAGGTCTGGAGCCTCCTGTCCATCTCCTCAAACTGAAAGCTTCTGTCTGCCCCTACACAAGGTCAATGAAGGGTCCTCTGGACACTAACCCCAGGACAGGGCAGGCCCAGGTTGGAGATCCCTGACCCAGGTCCTGGGTACATGGCCTTGACCAAACCCTTAAGTGCAGAACTTTCCCCTGTCCCTGCCTGGCCACCTCTTCTCCTCCCAGACCTGGGTAACCCCAGTCTTCTCTCTTTGCAGTTTCATTCGACTCTGTACCGGGTCCATGCCCTCCTTGCCCAGGTAAGGAGCAGCCAGGGCTTTGCCAACTGTGGGATGATGGGAGATAAGACAAGTGCCCAAGAGGATCCACCCACCCAGGTGCCAACTCACCTACCTGTCTCTCACCCTAGGTCGTGACATCCTGGGAGGACCGTCAGTTTACCTCTTCCCCCCAAAACCCAAGGACACCCTCATGATCACCCGCACCCCTGAGGTCACATGCCTGGTGGTGGATGTGAGCCACGATGAACCCGATGTAACGTTCAACTGGTACGTGGACAACGTGGAAGTGCACACAGCCAAGCCAACGCAGCGGCAGGAGCAGAACAACAGCACCATCCGTGTGGTCAGCACACTCCCCATCCTGCACCAGGACTGGCTGAAGGGAAAGGAATTCAAGTGCAAGGTCAACAACAAAGCCCTCCCATCACCCACGGAGAAAACCATCTCCAAACCCCTGGGTGAGTGAGGGCCACAGGTCAGGCTGAGGAGTATCCAGGGAGGCAGTAGGGACCCCATGGCTGCCTCCACCTGTCCCCAGCCCTGGTGGTCCACACAGCTCAGGTCAGCCCTGTGCCTGGGAGTCACCAGCTGTGCTTTCTTCTGTCCCCACAGGGCAGGCCCGGGAGCCACAGGTGTACACCTTTGCCCCACATCCGGAAGAGCTGTCCAAGGACAAAGTCAGCCTCACATGCATGGTGAATGGCTTCTTCCCCGATGATATTGATGTTGAATGGCAGCAAAATGGACAGCCGATGCCTGAGAGCAGCTACATGTCCACCACGCCGGTGAAGCAGCAGGATGGGACCTTCTTCCTCTACAGCAAGCTCACCTTGCCTCGCAGCAAATGGCCACCAAGTGCTTCATACAGCTGTGTCGTAATGCACGAGGCCCTGCACAACCACTACACACAGAAGACTGTCTCCCAGACTCCCGGTAAATGAGTGCAGCCAGAGAGCGCCGCTCCCTGGCCCCCATGTAAATACCTCCCAGGCACCCGAGCATGGAAATAAAGCACCCAGCACAGCCCTGGGATTCTGCGAGACTGGCATGGTTCTTTCCAAAGCTCCTCAAGCTGAGGCCTCTGTTCCCACCATTAGGAAGAGAGCAGGTCCCAGAATGGAACCCAGGGGGCATGCTGGTCTGCACAGGCTGCTCAGGGGGAGCCCAGTTCAGGGACTGTCACAGCAGGCAAAGGGTTCTTCACTAGAGGTGGCCCCTGTTCTTCAGCCAACAGCTTCTCGGGACTCAAGCATGGCATACCAAGTGTGGGAAAAGGCAGCTCTCAGAGGGAAATGAGCTCATAGCATCTGCCGCTGTGCATGCCTGCACAGTCGGGAAACTGTCCCCAGGGACCCTGTCCAGTGAGTCTCTTGGGGGTCCCCTGGTAGCTCTGGATCCTCTTATGGGGCCTGCCAGGGCCAGTGAATGTGCAGTCATGCCCTGGTTTTCCACCTGGGCTACAAACGGCACATTCAGGAGGCAGCAGCTCTACCCCAGCCTCCATCCCTCCACAGGCCCGGGACAGCACATGTGTGTGGACCCTAACCCTGATGCACCAAAGAGGCAGAGGCAGGGGGCCCATCTGCCCCAGGGACGGCCTCTTCCCAATCCCCACATGCACACTGAGCCCAGGCCAACTGCAAACAAGTCCCTCTGCAAAGCAGCCCCCAATTCCCAGCACCATCTTCCCACCTGCACACACATACACACCTGACACACTGGAAACTCACACAGTGCAGGTGCCCATCTGAGTGTTCCTTCAGGCACCTGCTATTTTCCCAATGCCTATCAGAGCTGTCAAGAGCAGCCAGAGGGCAATTCACTGCTCTTCCACTCACTGACCAGCTATGACTTGGCCCTACTTCCACATGCAGGAACAACGATTTCCCCCCAAGACATGAGAACCCCATGCCCAGACCTACCCACCACATTTGCTCAAGGAGTACCTGACTTGGGGGCTAGAGCAGGTGTTCCCCACATTGCCACATGCTACTGTGATGGCAAAGACCTATTCCAACACAGCTGCCAGCCTCCCACATGCTCACACACTCTCATGCTCACATATCTGCATGCTTAGCCACACACTCTCACATGTTCACACACTTGCATGCTCACAAGCTAACCCCCACACACTCACATGTTCACATGCTCACACTTCCACAAGCTCACATGCCCACACATTCACACACACTCACACTACCATATGCTCCTATGCTCCCAAGCTTACATACCTACACACAAACATGTTCACACACTCACGTGCTCACACCCACATTTACTCACATGCATGCATGTTCACCTCCCACATAGTCTCCCTCCTTCACACTCACACATACTCACACACTCCCACTAGCTTACACTCCGACACATTGACACTTCCACAAACTCCCTCCTGCTCACACTCCCATACACACTCCTGCATGCTTATACTCCCACACACTCAAACATTCACATACTCTCACTCCCATGTGTTCCCATTTCCCCACACTTACACAGTTACAAATGCTCACACACTCACAATGTCACACTCCAACATCCTCATATGCTTGCATACTCCTATGGTCACACTCGCACACTTCATACTCCCCACACACTCTGCACACTCATGCACTCACCCTACACATATTCATACACACACACACATGCTCATACACTCACACATACACATTCCCACATGCTCACACACACACATTCCTATGCTCACACACTCTAAGGCCCATACTTCATGGTCCCTCACACATTCATACACACTCTCACTCCCACATGCTCAGACCCTCAGTCTACGCGTATTCCAATGCTCACACGCTCACATGCTCTTATGCCCATATGTTCACATTCACATGTGCTCACACACATTTCCATTCCCACATGTCCACACACTCACACACTTATACTTCCACATCCTTGTATGCTTACACACACACCTCTGCCCACAACACTCACTTGGTGGTCCACCCTTATCACTGTCCCTGACCCTGAGGGCCCCTCCTCAGCCCTGTTCTTCTCTGTGGCCACAGGACCCAAGGAACATTTAGAAGGCTCAGGGTTGCCTTGTTTCCTTAGGCCCCCCCTATACACTGTTCCCACAGCCCCAACACTAGGTGGATGGCAGAGAGCAAGGCCCACAGTTCCCTGGGCATCGTCTGGGCCAGGAGACACCACTGCAGCTTATTACCAGGCTGGAAGAGTGGGATGGGGATGAAAACAATGCTCCTTGGTTGAGAGGGAACCAAGTACTTCCCTGAGAGGCTCAGAGATAGCGATGCAGCATGGCCCAGAGAATATGGGGCAGGGGACATGGGAGGACCAGCTCAGCCCCGACAGGGCCCTTCCACCTGGACTTTCCCATCCTGTCCTTTTCACTTGGACTGGTCAGAGGGAACTGGCTCCCCCAAAGGCTGCAGCTGGGATAGCCCCCTGACCCCACTATTCTCTGAGCAGAGCTGTGGCCGGACGAGAGTTGTGCTGAGGCCCAGGACGGGGAGCTGGACGGGCTGTGGACCACCATCTCCATCTTCATCACCCTCTTCCTGCTCAGTGTGTGCTACAGTGCCACCGTCACCCTCTTCAAGGTGGGCCCTCCCTGGGGTCTCCCACTATGCACCACCAACTGCCCCCACACACCAGCCCAGTGCTCTATCAGCCTGGGCCCTGGCGCAGTTGGCAGAAGGGACGGTGGTGGCCACAGGGGTGGCAGGGACTATGGGGACCACAGCATCCATGACGTCCTGCCTGGCTCACAACCTCATGTCCATCTGTCTGTCTACAGGTGAAGTGGATCTTCTCCTCGGTAGTGGAGTTGAAGCGGACGATCGTGCCCGACTACAGGAACATGATCGGGCAGGGGGCCTAGAGCTACCCTTCCTGCTCGGACATCCAGAGACTGTACATAGAGGGGCTGCTGTCCCTGTCCCAGGCACCACAACAAAGAGGCCAAGTCTAATTGTCCTCATGTAGCTCAAGCCAGCACCCCAGGCCTGCACCCCTGCCTTCTGACACACTGTCCCCTTCCCCTGCAACCCTCTGAATGCACCCCAAGCCCGTGACCTTGCCTTCTGACCTTGCCACACATGGAACCACTGCCCCATCTCCATCACTTTAGAGAACTTTGTGGGAAGCAGTCTCTATCTCCCCAAACCCTGGCTGTCTGGACTCCCACTGGTCCCCTTGTAACTGAGCAAATATGTTTAGCAGCCACCAGGAATGCTGGCCAGGGGGCACAGATGGGCCATGTGCACGCCTGGAGCTCAACACACTGGGAGCCAGAGCATCAGTCCATGCCCCCCTCCCTTTTCAGGTCCAGGCAAGTCACTACCTCCAGGGCAGTGTGTGCAGTTTCACCCAGAAAGGGAAATGCCAGGGACAAATGTCCAGGTGTCTGCTGGGGGCAGGGCAGACCTTTACAGGAACCAGAATAGGGACCCCACCCTTGCCCAGACTCCCTGGAACAAAGGTTTCCCACAGAAGCTGCAAGAGGGATTCCTCACTGTCAAAGTCAGTTGCCGAGAATTACCACTGACCACAGAAAGTCACTCCTCTTTCTGGCCCTTGTCTGGGCAGACTCCATCGTTGGACCTTCTGTGCATCCCTGGCATGAGGAAAAGGTCTACTTTATTTTGATTCTTGGGCATCTATGCTTCCAAGGAAGGACAGGGAGCCCAGCAGGTGACCAGACTGACAGGCCTCCTGGGAGGGGCCTAGGCAGAGCGTGGCCATGGTGAGAGGCAGCCTCAGTGGGTCTTTCAGAAAGGGGAGGGGAGAAGAAGAATCACTGGTAAGAGCATCTCAGAGAGCAGGAAGTGCAGACATGGACAGCTCTGGTCCTGGAGGCCAGGTGTCCAGCAAGTGATCATGCAGTGGGGTTAGGGGTACAGCAGAAGAGAGGGGCTCCCCTCCTTGGTGAACTGAACCAGGCAGTTGTGGACCCTGGCACTGTCCACAGCCCCAGGGGCCTCAGCAGCCCCCTGAGTTATGTGTCTCCCATGGCTTCTCAGAGCCAGCGCAGAAGAAACCAGATGCCCACGAGCAAAGGAAATATCCTTGTGTGCTGTGCATCTCAGGCATGCTGCAGGCAGGGGGCTGGGGAGGCCTTGCAGGCCGAGCCCCAAGCTCCACAAGGACCCTTTACAGCTGCACAGGGCACCCCGCTAAAGGATAGAAACTCAATTAATGATGATTTGGAGCAGAGTGGGGGATTCTGTAGAGAAAAATTGCTCGAAAGAAACATCATAACTTTAGCTTTGGTAGTTTTTATTTTTTCTCCATTTTAATTTTCTGAAGCCCTTTAATTTTCTATAATGTGCATTTGTTTCTACTTTTTTAAAATGACAATAAACCATCCTTAAAAATGATTTATTAAGCTTTCACACTTCATGCCATTCTAGTATAAAGCACATCAGGAAGATCTCGGCTACCTCAAGGGTCCAGGAGCTCCTTCCACAAACACAGTTTCCAGAAACTTCTAGCTTTCTCCCCCTCTCTGACTCCTTCCCACCTGCATTTGCCACACTGTAGGACCTGCCACAAGGTCCTGCCTCCTCAGGGTGAGTAGGTGCACCTTCCAGGGACTTTCTTCTTAAGATAGGAGACTCCCTGCAGGCCTGCGGGGTTGCTCCACAGTGTGGGCAGGGACGAGAGGTCCCAGGACTGACTCTGTGCCCTCGGGTGGGCTGTCCCAACTGACTTTCATCAAGCTGTGTCCTTGTCATGGAAGACAAGCCCAGCAGCACTGACCTGAGTGCCCAGGGCCTGGCCATAGGATGGCAGGGGATGCCTGGGGAGGCCAAGCCATGTGGAGGCTGGGCAGAGGAGGTCCACCCAGCATCAGCAAGGCCAGAGGTGAGAAGCCATGTGATTCCCACAGGATGCCAGAGATCATTCTAAAACACAGATGAGCACATGGCCTCCCCCTAAGAATGATTATTTGAAATAGAGATGGAGATTCTCTCTCTAAATTCTGAAATCATTTTTCCTTTTTTTAAATTTTTTTTAATTTTTTTATTTTTTATTTTTTCCCCAAATTCTACTCAATTAATTCATTTTTTTTTAAAATATTACCTTCAAAAAATATGAGGTCCCCATTCACCCCCACCGCCCCCACCCCACCACTCCCCCCACAGTAACAGCCATCTCCCTGGTTGATTGTACATGTAATCAGCCATTTAATAGTTACTTTGAATTTATCATGAACAATAATACAAATTTCCCCCAAACAGGAAAAAATAAAACAATCACAGGCAAATTAGGTGAGCTATTACAAATTAAACTATAATAATCATTCTCGAGTATTGTTTTTGATTTACTATTCTGCTAGGTAGGGGCATTTCTAGGGGCTTTCACTTGGCCTTTCCTGCCATAATAGCCCCCAACCCACAATTCAAGAATCCAATGTGGGAATTCTTCCAGGTACTAAGTATGCATTCTGGGACTAGGGAAATAACCACAGAATAAGTTCAGGGCCCCTCTGGACCCACTGAAAGATGGAACTGAGCTATAACTGCATCTGTCATTGACTACCATAAGCCCCTACTCTGACTAGTGGACTACATTATGTTTTGGGTCTCCTCTAATTAATGTCACTTCTGAGTCAGTATCTAATAATTAATGAAATGTCTGATCATTTCCTTTCCCCTAATGAACAGTGACCCTGGTAAAAGAGTGTAGGTCAAGAGATGGGGCAAGATGGTGTCTGAATGAGTGCATGTTCATCATCTCTCCTGCAAAGGACGGGCTGAGTGGGAACGGAGTCCTGACAGAGCAGGCTATTTGAGGAACCTACAAAGTAAGAGGTGTCTGAACGTCGATCTGGAGAGACTGCAACAGAAGTATTCCTTGCTCAAGGTAAAACTGCGGGTTTCTAACACTGAAACCAGAAGCTGTGTGAAGGCAAACCCTTCCCCCTATGGCTGAGGACAACAGATTTCCCTGAAACCCACCGCTCACGTGGCAGCGTTCCCAAGCCCCGTGTTCCCCAAATGCACTATCCCCAAGCCTGTGTTCCCTGAACCCCCATAACCCACATTGCCCAGACACACATACTCTAAGTCCACATTCTGCCAGGCCTCCATTCTCCAAGCACAGCATTCCCTGAATTCCAACATTTCCCTAGCCCTCTGGTCTCAGACTAACTCCAGGAGTGCAAGGGTTTTGGTGGAGGGCACAGAGAAGCCCAAGGAATAAAGGATCAATTTTCTGGTCACCCCTATTTTTGAGCTTGGAGGAGCATACTAGCTGGCTTGGGGAGAGCCTAGCAAGAGAGGAGAGGTGAATCTGCTGAGAGAGCCTGATCTACCTAAACACTCTGGAATAGGACACTTGGTATGGAAGAAGGTGGAGTCAGAAAATTAACTAGCCCTCTTGTAGCAACAACTAAGGGAGAGGGACAGTAGGACATGCTTTACAGGCTTCCAATAACATATGTAGGGTTCCTGGCAAGGTGTGGGTGCACTCTCTCAAGAAATTAAGAGTCATTATTTTCTGTAGTGATTTGGTACACCAAGGTCCCATTTGAATCTCCTATGGGACCCCTCACACAGCTTTCCTGCTGCCCTGGGAGAGAGGGAAGTGAGAAAGGGAGTAAGGGAAAGGTCAGACTCCTAAGCAGTTTATACAATTGCAAAGAAGATTCCTTGCTTGAAGCCTTGTCTGGTCTTATTTTTTGGTTTGTTTTCCCATCCTCATTATCTTCCCTTGGCCCTTTTTTTTTTTTTTTTTTTTTTTCTTTTTCTTGCTTACTTTTTTCTTTCTTTCTTTTTTCCTCCTTTTTTTTTTCCTTTTTTAATATTAGGTCCTACAAGCAGCATTTCTTATTTGTTGTGCTTCCTTTTCCTTGATTTACTCTTTTCTATGTGTACTGAATTTACCTATCAATGCTATCCTCTTTCCTTTACATCTTTCTATCATCCATCATTTATTGTTTCTCTTACATTCCACTTCTCTTTGTTTAGCCCCAAATTTTTCTGACTCTTTATTTCTAATACCTCTATTCTGTTTTCTTTTGTTTATTTATTCATTTTTTTTAATATTACATTCAAAAAATATGAGGTCCCCATTCACCCCCACCGCCCCCACCCCACCACTGCCCCCACAATAACACTCTCCCCCATCATCATGACACATCCATTGCATCTGGTGAGTACATCTCTGGGCATCGCTGCACCCCATGGCCTATGGTCCACACCATAGCCCACACTCTCCCACGTTCCATCCAGTGAGCCATGGGAGGACATACAATATCGGGCAATTTTCCCTGCAGCACCACCCAGGACAACTCCAAGTCCCGAAAATGCCTCCACATCTCATCTCTTCCTCCCATTCCCCGCCCCCAGCAGCCACCATGACCACTTTTTCCACACCAATGCCACATTTTATCGATTATTAACCACAATAGTTCATGAATAGAATATCATTAAGTCCACTCTAATCATTACTGTATTCCTCCTTCCTGTGGACCTTGGCTTGGTTGTGTCCATTCCACATCTATGTCAAGAGGGGGCTTACATTCCACATGGATACTGGATGCAATTCTCCTGCTTTCAGTTGTAAGCACTCTAGGCTCCATGGTGTGGTGGTTGACATTCTTCAACTCCATGTTAGCTGAGTGGGGTAAGTCCAATAAATCAGAGTGTAGGAGCTGAAGTCTGTTGAGGCTCAGGGCCTGGCTATCATATTGTCAGTCCAGAGATTGAAATCCCCTAGATGTATCTTAAACCTCAGCACCAAATACAATTCCAGTAAAGTAGCATGAAAGTCTTGTGAAAAGAGATCCCATCTGAGTCCAGCTCCATCACGCAGAAACACCAGCTCCAAAGAAGGGCCAACTGACATGGCAATGAACTCCATCTGCCATGACCATAGAACCTGTGGGTCTCTTTAGCCCTCAAAAGAACCAATACCTGGGGTTGTATCTACTTTATCTGTCTCTGGGACTCTGCTCAGGTGTGCATAAGGGCAATCCTTCTGACAACCTCCAGACTCTTTTTTAGAGACTCATAGCCATATAAACTCATTTGTCCTTTCCATTTCCCCCTTACATTAGGTCAAACAGCATTTTAAAGTCATGTTATTATATGTAGACAGGGATATTCTGCTGATCCGCATTGAACCTTTAATTCAAGGTCATTTTCTAGTTGCATCTTCAGCTGGTATTTGGTAGTGATCCCTCGGTGCCAGGGAAGAGCAAGTACTTCTAAGACAATGTTAAATAGAGTGGAGAGAGTGGGCATCCTTGTCTTGTTCCTGACTTTAGGAGCAAGGATTCTAGGATTTCTCCATTGTAAACAATGTTGGCTGTGGGTTTTTCATATATACTCTTTATCATGTTCAAAAAATTTCCTTGTTTTCTGATCTTTTGGAGTGTTTTTATCAAGAAAGTGTGCTGTATTTTGTCAAACGCTTTTTTTGCATCTATAGATATAATCATGTGATTTTTTTCCTTCAATCTGTTTATATGGTGTATTACATTGATTGATTTTCTTATGTTGAACCATCCTTGCATACCTGGAATGAATCCCACTTGGTCGTGGTGTATAATTCGCTTAATGTGTTGTTGAATACGATTAGCAAGTATTTTGTTAAGTATTTTTGCATCTAGGTTCATTAGAGAAATTGGTCTGTAATTTTCCTTTCCTGTGGTGTCTTTGTTTGGTTTTGGTACTAGGGTAATGTTGGCATCATAGAATGAGTTAGGCAATGTTCCTTCTGTTTCAATTTTTTGAAAGAGTTTCAGCAGGATTGGTGTTAGTTCTTTCCGGAGCTGATTGTAGAATTCACCTGTGAAGCCATCTGGCCCTGGGCTCTTCTTAGTTGGGAGGTTTTTAATGACTGATTCTATCTCTTTACTCGGGATTGGTTTGTTGAGATCTTCAATTTCTTCTTTCGTCAATATAGGCTGTTTGTGTGTTTCTAGGAATTTGTCCATTTCCTCTGAATTGTTGTTTTTGTTGGAATATAGTTTTTCAAAATATCCTCTTATGATAGTCTTTATTTCTGTGGGGTCAGTGGTGATATCCCCTTTCTCATTTCTTATTTTGTGTATTTGCATCTTCTCTATTTTTTTCTTTGTTAGTCTCGCTAAAGGTTTGTCAATTTTGTTGATATTCTCCAAAAACCAGCTCTTGGTCTTGTTTATCTTTTCAATTGCTTTCTTATTTTCTATTTCATTTAGTTCTGCTCTTATCTTTGTTATTTCCTTCCTTCTTCCTGTGGGATTACTTTGTTGTTTTTTTTCTAATTCCTCCAAATGTGCAGTTAGTTCTTCAATTTTTGCTCTTTCTTCTTTTTTCATGTATGAATTTATGGCTATAAATTTCCCTCTCAGTACTGCTTTTGCTGCATCCCATAAGTTTTGGTATGTTGTGTTTTCATTATCATTTGTTTCATGGTAGTTATTGATTTCTTTTGAGATTTCCTCTTTGACCCACTGTTTTTCTAAGAGTGTGCTGTTTAATATCTATATCTTGGTGTGAAATCTGGGCCTCTGGCCCTTGCAGGTTTCCAACTTCACTGCACTGTGGTCAGAGATATTATTTTGTATGATTTCGATCTTCCTGAATTCATTAAGCCTTTCTTTGTGGCCTAACATATGGTCTATCTTGGGGAATGATCCATTGGCACTTGAGAAAAATGTATATCCCACTGTGTTTGGGTGTAATGATGTGTATATGTCTATTAAATCCAGCTCCTCTAATATACTGTTCAAATATTTTCTTTCTTCAGTGATTCTCTTTTGAGATGTTCTGTCCAGAGTTGATAGTGGTGTATTAAAATCCCCCACTATAATTGTAGATGCATCTATTCTTTCACTTAGTTTTTCCAGCGTTTGCCTCACATATTTAGAGGCGCCCTTGTTAGAAGCATAAATATTTATGATTGTTCATTCTTCTTGAGAGATTGTCCATTTCACTAATATGTAGTATGCTTCTTTGTTTCTCACAATTGTTTTGCATTTAAAGTCTATTTTGTCTGATATTACTGTAGCTACTCCTGCCTTTTTTTGGTTATTGTTTGCTTGTAAGATTGTTTTCCAACCATTCACTTTCAGCCTCCTTGAATCTCTGGCTCTAAGATGTGTCTCTTGTAGACAGCATATAGATGGGTCATATTTCCTTATCCAGTGTCCCAGTCTGAATCTTTTGATAGGTGAGTTTAATCCATTGACATTCAGTGTTATTACTTTCAAGGAATTATTTATGTTAGCCATATTTTGATTGGACTTGTGTTTGTCATATTTTGTTTGTTTGTTTTTTCTTTTCCTTTTGTCTTTTTTGTTGCTCTTACACTCTCCTCCAACTCTGTCTGTCCTGTTTTTTTCCTTTCTTCCTGCAGAACTGCCTTTAGAATTTCTTGAAGGGGAGGTTCCTGTTGGCATACTCTTTCAATTTCTGTTTATCTGTGAATATTTTGAACTCTCCATCATTTTTGAATGCAAGTTTAGCTGGGTAGAGTATTCTTGGTTGAATTTTTTTTTCTTTTAGTACCTTGACTATATCATACCACTGCCTTCTTGCCTCCATGGTTTCAGATGAGAAATCAGCACTTAATCTTATGGAGCATCCCTTGTATGTGATGGTTTTCTTTTCTCTTGCTGCTTTTAGAATTTTCTCTTTGTCTTGAGCGTTGGGTATTTTGACAAATATATGTCTTAGGGTGGGCCTGTTGGGGTTTATGATATTTGGGGTATGTTGCGTTTCTTGGATATGTACATCTGTCTCTTTCAGTAGATTTGGGAAGTTTTCAGCCATTTATTTCCTGCAACACTCCTTCTGATCCCTTTCCCTTCTCTTCTCCTTCTGGGATGCCTATAATACGTATGTTTGTGTGTTTTGCATTGTCATTCAGGTCCCTAAGTCCTAGCTGGATTTTTTCTATCTTTTTATCAATCAATTCTACTATCTGTTTGATTTCCAATGTACCATCTTCCACATCGCCAATTCTCTGCTCTGCCTCGTCTAATCTGCTGCTATTTGCTGCGAGTGTGTTTTTTATTTCTTTAACTGTGGTGTTCATTCCCATCATATCTGTTATCTTTTTGCCTATATCTGCCATTTCCCCTCCAAGTGTTGTCTTCATATTGTTAACCTCTTCCTTTACTTCATTATATTTGTCTGTGATATATGTTCTGAGATCTTTAATTACTTGTGCGAAGTTCTGCTCCTTTCCTGGTTTTTAGTTTGTTCATTGGATTCAGCCATGTTTTCCTGATTACTGGTTTGGTTTGTAGATTTTTGTTGCTGTCTGGTCATCATTTTATCTTGACGGGTTTAATCAGTTCCTTAGCTTCTTTGTCTAGTCTTGGGGATTAATTAGCTGTTGTTTTTGCATAAGTATTATATCTTCTCTTTGTCACTTTGTTCTTCTTATTCTAATTTCTTATTGCTGGCTGAGTTCACTTTGAAGGAAAGTGTTAGGGCCAGGGAAAGGCAATTGTGTAAGCAAGGAAAATGTGTAAAGTAGTATTGGTAATAATTGTTAACAGAGCAACAATATGAGATCTGGGAGGATGGATATTAGATTCATGTAAGTTGTGTAGAGTTATAGCAGTAAGTAGAGTACCTATAATGAGGTAGTCGACTGAAAATGGGAGGAATATGGTATGAATTAATAGACTAGTGTTTTCGTGAGAGAGGGAAAGAGTAAAGAGAGGCAATAGTTTCAAGAGTGGATAAAAGACAGAAAATAAAACAAAGGTATCAGAAATTAAGAGTTAGACGATTTGAAGGATCAAAGAAAGGGGGGTGGAATATAGGAGAGACAGTAGATGATGGAGTATATCAAGATGTGGGGGAAAGGGGATAGTGTAGGTAGCCAAAATCAACTCACACAGAAATGAGGCAATGGAGGATGAGGAAACCCAGCAAATGTGAGGTGTTCCCTGTAGCATCTTCCCACAAAATCGATGTCCAGACACCTCCTGACCTGTAAAATCCCAAAACAACCTGGTTCTGAAGAATTTCTAATGCTCAAAAAACTGTTTTTGAGACCAGCAGAGGCAGCAGCCAGAGTAGCCGCAGCCTGCACCCTCTCCCGCCCGCCTCTTCTCTGATTATTGGTTTGGATTGTAATTTCTTATTGTTGTCTGATCATCATTTTATTTTGATGGGTTTAATCAGTTCCTTGGCTTCTTTGTCTAGTCTTGGGGTTTAATTAGTTGTGGTTTTTGTGTATGTATTATGTCTTCTCTTTGTCACTTTGTTCTTCTTATTCTATTTTCTTGTTGCTGGCTAAGTTCACTTGAAGGAAAATATTAGGGCCAGAGAAAGCAAAAGGAGTAAGAAAAGAAAATGAATAATAGTAGTATTGATAGGAAATGTTAACAGAGGAACCATGTGAGATATAGGAGAATGGATATTAGACTCATGTAAGTTGTGTAGAGTTATAACAGCATGTAAAGTAGAGTACCTATAATGAGACAGTCAACTGAATATGGGGAGGAATAAGTGTTTTCATGAGAGAGGGAAAGAGAAAAGAAAGACAATAATATAAAGACTGAATAAAAGACAGAAAGCAGAACAAAGGTATTAGAAATAAAAAGTGAGACTTTTGGGAGCCAAACAAAGAGAGGTAGAATGTAAGAGAAATAAATAAATGATAGAGGATAGAAAAATGTAGAGGAAAGGGGATAGTTTTGGTGGCCAGAATCAATACACACAGAAAAGAGGAAATGTAGGATGAGGAAACAGAGCAAATGTAAAGCACTCCCTATAGCACCTAAATTTAAAAAGTAAAAAGAAAAGAAAGGAAGAAAAAGAAAAAAAGGTGAAGGACACAAAAAAAAGAGGGGGAAGCAAGCAAGCAAGAAGAGAAAGAGTAAAAAAGAAAAACAAAGAAAAAGGGCCTTGGGGGATAAAGAGGAAGGAAAAACAAGAAGACAAACCAACAACAACAACAACAAAAACCAAAGTTTCAAGCAAGGAATCCTCTTTGCAGTTAAATAAAACACTCAAGGATCTGATATTCCCCCTTTCTCCCTTCCTCACTTCCCTCTCTCCAAAGGCAGTAGGAAAGCTGTGTGAGGGGTCCGGTAGGAGATTCAATTGGGTCCTTTGTGAACCAACTCAACACAGAAGACAATGGCTCTTTATTTCCAGTGAGAGGGCACCTACACCTCACCAGGAACCCTAAATATGCTATTGGAAGTTTGGAACACATGTCCTACAGTCCCCTTCCCTTAGGTGTGCTAGGGGAGGGCTAATTGATTTTCTGACTCCACCTTCCCCCAGACCAAGTTTTCTGTCCCAGAGTGTTTAGGTAAATTGGGCTTTCTCAGCAGATTTGCCTCTCCTTTCTTCCCAGGCTCTCCCCAAGCCAGCTGGTATGCTCCTCCAAGCTCAAGAAAAAAAAGAGCGGGGGACCAGAAAATTGAACCTGTGCTCGCCTTGCCCCTCTGCATCCCCCACCAAATCTCTCACACTCACAGAGTCAGTCCAAAACCAGAGGGCTAGGGTAATCATGGACCTCAGGGAGCACTGGATTCAGGAATGGGAAGTCTGGGATATTGCAGACTCAATGTATGTGGGCCTGTGGAGTGTGGGCTATGGGGACTTAGGGGACATGGACCTGGGAACCACACATCCGGGAAACACAGGGCTTGGGAATGCCACAGCACAACCAACAGTTTTCAGGGAATGCCATGGCTGCCAGCCCTAGTGAGGCCCACAACTTCTGACCTCCATGTCAGAAACTCAAAATTCTACCTCTAGCAAGCACCACTTCTTTCACTGTCTCTCCAGATTGACATCCAGACATCTCCTGCCCTGCAAGTCCCTGAAACAACCCACTCTGGCAGGACTCCAATCCTACTCAGCCACTTCTTTGCAGGAGAGATTGTGAGGTGCACTCACTCAGATGCCATCTTGCCCTGCCTCCCTTTTAAGTTTTTTAATGCAGCATTTTGTGTGATCTATTAAATTTAAGAAAAGAGAATTTAAAAATAAAATAAGTTTTTTAAAAAAGTATGGCAAAAACCTGGGACCACTCTCCTGGATATTAGCAAGTCGGAGGAATAGGTACAGCAGTGCTCCAAAATGTATTCACCAAATGCAATGAATATTCCACGATGATAAAAGAGGCCGCTGATGTGGGAGGAGTGGGTAAGGGGGGTGGGGGGTATATGGGGACCTCATATCTTTTGAATGTAACATTTTTAAAAAATAAAGAGAAAAAAAGCAAGTACAGAAGTTAAATCATCCTTTTTATCCCTTTTCTGCCTAGACCAAACTGCAAGTATACCTTGGACCCATAATCTGTTATTTTCTCCCATTTCTATTCTCTTGTTTCCTTAATAAAGTACTGGCCTAACTAAAATAAATAAATAAGCATTCAATATATGATACTCTTTCTCTCATAGCCCAGATTCATGGGCCTAGGAACCAATAAGCAGAAATGAGAGTGGCACCACTCACTAATACCCATAATGATCCTTTCCATGACCAAAATACTAAAGTCAATGGAAACTTGCTGTCTCAGTCATTTTACTTTTTTTTTAATTATTTATTTATTTTTTAAAATTACATTCAAAAAATATGAGGTCCCATTCAACCCCACCGCCCCCACCCCCCACTCCCCCCACAGCAACACTCTCTCCCATCATCGTGACACATCCATTGCACCTGGTAAGTACATCTCTGAGCATCACTGCACCCCATAGTCAATGGTTCACATCATAGCCCACACTCTCCCACGTTCCATCCAGTGGGCCCTGGGGGGATCTACAATGTCCCGTAATTGTCCGTGAAGCACCACCCAGGACATCTCCTCGTCCCGAAAACGCCTCCACATCTCATCTCTTCCTCCCACTCCCCAAACCCAGCAGCCACCATGGCTACCCTTCCCACACACATTCCATATTTTCTCTGTGGACATTGGATTGGTTGTGTCCATTGCACATCTATGTCAAGTGGGGGCTTAGATTCCACATGGATACTGGATGCACTCCTCCTGCTTTCAGTTGTAGACACTCTAGGCTCCATGGTGTGGTGGTTGACCTTCTTCAACTCGATGTTAGCTGAGTGGGGTAAGTCCAATAAATCAAAGTGTAGGGGCTGAAGTCTGTTGAGGCTCTGGGCCTGGGTGTCATATTATCAGTCCAGAGATTCAAATCCCCTAAATATATCTAAAACCCCAGCACCAACTACAATTCCAATAAAGCAGCATGCAAGTCTTGTGAAAAGAGATCCCCTCTGAGTCCAATTCCATCATGCAGAAACACCAGCTCCAAAGAAGGACCATCTGCCATGGCAATGAACCCCATCTGCCAGGTCATTTTACTTTTTAAAGTCCCCTGGTTTAAAGTATGAGTTCCACAGAAACTTCTAGTTCAGAGAAATGTTTGAGGTGGTCCATGGCTGTGCTGGCATCTTTTCTCAGATCCTGGATGCTCTTCAATGGATTGTGACTCATTTACATCTATCCTAGTTCACACTATGGACCAAAGTACTTCAGGTTACTCATCAAATCTGGTTTCATACCCTGCTTCATTCCAAAGTAAAAAACATAGTTAAGGTTATTTGTGTTCATGAGATATTAGCACAAAATCTAGTGTCTCCTAAAATATAAACACAACCCGGTATTTTAGGAACATAAGTGCCCATAAGAAACACCCAGACAGCATCCTAAATCTCCAACACATCCTTAGTATTCCTGGCTGTGATGGTTAACGTCATGTGTCAAGTTGGCTAGATTATGAAGTCCAGTTGTTTGTTTAAACAAACACTGGCTTGATTGTTATTATGAGGATATTCAATGTGTTTAAATCATTAGTCAGTAGATTGCATCTATGCAATCTGATTACATCTGTAGTCAACAAAGGAGGTTTCCATTAACAATGAGTGGAATCTCAAATTCAATCAGTTGAAGGCCTTAAAGGGAGAAATGATGATTTCAGCAGTCAGAAAGAATTTCTATCTCTATTTCAGGCTGCCAACTTTTCCTGTGGAATCCATTGACACCTTCATCAGAGTCCCCTGCCCTTCAGAATTAAGTCTTGTCTCTCCCTACCGTCGTGTGAGCTATTCGTGTGAAGGGAACAGCACTGCCCTCTCACACATTGCCTAGGGACACCTTGCTCAGCAGGACCAATTAAGGTTTGGGTAGAGTGGGCACCCTTCCCTGTTCCCCAAAAGCACACACATGCCCATGAACACAGACATGCATATGCACGTACCCACAAATGCACATGCACTTGTGTATTCAAATGCACAAGTTCACATGTGTGCATGCACATGCACGAACACTGGCTCACATGCATGCAAGCACATGCACAACTGAGATTCTGGAGTAAGGGGGCAACATCGTGAGATACAGGAAAATCTGCTGACAAGCATGGGGGCCTGTGGTGTGACTGGAATGGACAAGACTAGGCATCCAGGATGGCTAAGTCCTGTGTTTGCCAGGACCAATGCAAGGAGTAGCCAGAGCCAGCCTGGCCCTGACCAGAAAGCGGGTGGATAGCAGGGCACTCCTGGTGCCAGAACAAGAATGAGACTCAGGCTCCTGTGTCCAGAACTGAGCCCAGTCTGAAGGAACCCTGAAAAGGAACAGAGAGCACTCTCCTTCAGGAAAGGGGGATCCCAGTTGGGAGCCTGAAGCCTTGGAGACTGCAGACACCCTAAACTTCCTTCCTGGGGGCCCACCCACTGCTCCTTCACATGAGTCCAGCAACCTGGTACCTAAAACCTGAGGGCCAGGCAGACTGGGCCCTGAGGGCCCTATTCCCAGTGCCCACAGGCCTGGAAAGAAAGAGGACACCAGGATGAGCCAGGGTGGCCCAGGTGGACACCCCCACATACACTGGGCCAACCTGTGCTCACACTCACTGAAATGGGCTTAGCCTGGCTAGGATAGACTGAGCCAGAATGTTCTATGCTGTGTGTATCTGACCTCAGCCTAGAAAGTTCAGGAGATCCCCACAGATGGGGTTCTGCTTCCTCCCCAGCCCCCTGTGGTTTCTCTGAGAGCATGGGTCCTTGTAAGGAATTCACCCATCCCTCCCCCCAGGCTTTGTCCGTCCCTGAGGCCAAGGTGGGGCAGAGAGACTGCCCTGAGAAGGCGGAAGATCCAGGCTGGACCACTGCTTCACCCTAGCCACAAATCTGAGTCACTCATCCTTTCTCACCTCATGGCCTCAGCCAATTACAGTGGGTCAACCCCTGCCCCACCAAGCCCCAGCCATTCAGTAGTCCTTTCAGGATCTCTGAACTGAGTCTGAACATCCTTCCAGAAGACACCAGGTCTGACAGCACTCATCTCCACAAAGTTCCCTGTGCCAGGCCCACCAGTCCTAATGCCACTGAGCAGCTCCCCCTCCCCCCAAAAAAGAGACCTTGTGTGTGTTCTCCTAGGCTCCCAGCACTGACAAGCCTGAGCACACACATTTCCATGGCTTTTCCCAGTGTGTGTATGCATGAGGGCCTCAGGGGATACCTGCAGGTACTTCAGCAGCATTGAATGAAACCCTAGACTCTGCTGACCACTTAGCAGTTCAGGCATTAATGGAGCAGGTACTGGAGGGTGGCCACATGCCACACCAGGCACATACACCATGGGAGCCTCCAAAGAACCACGGCACACCCCAGCCAGCCTGCTGCATGGTGCCAGGACTCCCAGCACTGATACAAACTGATAGGTCCCAGGAAGCCCAAATACTAGTAGCCAGAGTGGCCTTGCAGACTAACCAGTCAACCTTTGGCCTTGCAGTTACATACAGCCTTCCTGCAGGCCCTGAGGTACTCTGTCCTCTCCGTGTACCTTTGGTGGAGCCCACCCATTCTGTAGAATTCAATGAAACCTTCACCAATAAAGGACAGGCACCTGAGTTAGTAAACAGGTCAAGGGTCACCACACCCTCTGTAAGAAGGGTAATATACCTTGCTGGCAGGGTACTTTCTTGGGAGCCCAGTGAACCCAGTGGAGAACAGGAACCTGCCTGACTCTTGTTGACCCATGGTCCCTGGTCACTCATATCCAGAGTGACCTATATCTTGTCAGCTCTGAGTCGCTGCACTCAGCAGCCTGACCTCAGGACAAGTGTGGGCAGGGCATTGGGAAGCCCTTCATGTACATCCTGGCCTTGATTTCCTCATGCACAAGACAACCACAATCTTTTTTTGCAGAGCTGCCTGGAGGAGCAGATCTGATCAAGCCACACTGCTGTCTTCATCCCGAGACCCCGTGGAAGGAACCGTGAGCATTTGCCAACGGAGACCACTGAGTCCACACATTGGAGCCTGAGGTCAGGAGTTGTGCAGGGGAGGCAGTTGGAAAAGGAAAAAGAGGCATGGGCAAGGGTGTGTAGACAGAAGAAAGGACCCCGATCAGTGGGTTTCACTTAAGACACCACGGGCTGGCACTCCATCAACTTCCCAAGAACAGAGAGAAAAGGGAACTTCCAGGGCTGCCCAGACCCCGGGAGTTCCCACTCCATTTTTAGCTGAGAGCACTGAGGCAGAGCTACCCTCCCCCAAAGCCCTCTTCTATTGACATAAAAATAACAATAGTTACTATTAGCTCTCTTAGGCCTAGGGGCCCTGCTGAGTATCGAAGGACACTGCAGACGGCCACAGTGAGTCTGGAGAGGCCACACCAGCAGCAGTTCTTGATGAAGGCTCTGGGACCTCAGGTATCTCAGCCACTGGGAACAGAGGGGCCAGAATCCTGGGGCTGTTGGGGTACGGGGTGTGGATACTGATCATCTTCCTGGCATGGACTGATCCCCTTGGTCACTACATGTCTTCCAGCTGTCTCTTCACTGCATGGAGACACAGAGCAGCAGAAGAGACTTCCCAAAGTCAACCTGAAGAGGCAAGCAGCCCTTGGATGGGACAAAGCTTGGGGCACCAAGAGAGAGACAGGGTTAGCTCAGATATCCTGGGCTAGTCTGGGCTGTGGGTCTACTTGCAACATTCTAGAACTCAAATCTGCCTGTCTGGAGTCTTAATCTGGGGTGCAAGCAGCAGGGAACTGTCCTTGTGCTGAACCACATGGCTGAGACTTACCTGAGCCATGAGATCTGGGCAGAGCTGTTTAGAACTATGCTGGGCTGGGCTTAGCATAGCTAACTGAGTGGCTTAAGTATGTGACAGGAGATGAGCCAGACTGGTCAATCAGAGCTATCCTCAGCCATGTGCTTTACTGAGCTGGACTGAGCAGGGCTGAGTATATTGATTTACACTCAGCTGGGTGGGTTGAGATGGATCAGGGTGGGCTAAACCGGACTGGGCAGAACTTATCAGGCCTGAGCTGAGCAGATCTGAGCTAAGCTCGGCTGGGTTGGACAGGGATGGGCTAGATGGGGCTGCACTGGGCTAGAGTGGGCATTGCTGGAGAAGGCTGGACAAGGCTGAATTGAGATGAGATAAGATGGGTCTTGCTGGACAAGGCTAAATTAAGATGGGATAGGATGGGCTGGACAGGACTGGGCTGGACTGGGCTAACTGGACAGGACTAAACTGGGCATGGATGAGCTGAGCTGGACTGGACTGCATTAGACTGGGATGAGCAGGGCTGGGCTGGGCTGGGTTGAGCAGACTGCCTACACTGAGCAGAGTAGACTGAAATGAGTCTGGATGGACTAAACTGGGCTGGGCAGAGCTGGACAGGGCTAGGATAGACTAGGCTGGACTGGTCTGGACAGGGTTGAGCTGGGCTGGATGGAGCTGGCTGGGCTGAGCTGGGCTAAACTGGGGTGTGTTGGGCAGGGATAGGCTGGATGAGGTTGGGCAGGGCATGCTGGACAAGGCTGAACTGGGATGGGTTGGGATGGACAGGGCTGGGTTGGGCTTAGCTGGGCTAAACTGGACAAGATTGAGCTGGGCTGGCCTGGATTGGGCTGAGTGGACTGAACTACACTGAGCAGAGTGGGCTGATTTATACTGAGCAGAGTGAACTGGGATGGGCTAAATTGGGCTGGGCAGAGCTGGACAGGGCTAAGCTAGGCTAGGTCGAGCTAGAATGAAATGAGCTGAGCTGGGTGGAGCTGGACCAGGCTGAGCTGGGTTAAACTGGGCTGACTTGGGCAGGGCTGTGTTGGGTTAGGCTGGATCATGCTGAATAGGGCTGAACTAAAATTGGCTGGGCTTGGGTAGTCTGGACAAAGCTAATCTGACCTGGGATGAGCTGGTCTGGGCTGGGTTGGACAAACTGGACTGACCTCCACAAACAGGGTGGATTGAGATGGGCCAGTATGGGTTGAGCTGAGCTGGGTGAGGTTGGGTTTGGCTAAACTGAGATAGGCTGGACTAGGCTGGACTGGGCTGTGCAGGGATGGGTTGGGCTGGGATAAACTGGACTAAGCTGATCCAGGCTGAGATAAACTTGAATAGGTTAGGACAGGTTGGAGAGGATTAAACTGGGCTGGGCTGGGCAAGGTTGGGCTGGAAGGGGCTGAGCTGGGCTGGGCTGGGCTGGGCTGGGCTGGGCTGGGCTGGGCAAGGATGTGCTGGGCTAGGCCAGCCTGGGCAAAGCTAAACTGGGCTGGATAGGGATGGGATGGGCTGGGATAAACTGGACAAGGCTGAGCTAGGCTGGGATAAATTGGACTGAGCTGGGCTTGGGTGAGCTGAACAAGGATAATCTAGGCTGGTCCATATTGGACAGGGCTGAGCTGGGCTGGATTGGACTAAGTAGACTGACCTCCATGAACAGGGTGGCTTTGAGATGGACCAGGATGTGCTGAGCTGGGCTGAGTGGGGCTGGATTTGGTTTAGCTGGACTCAACTGGGCTGTGAAGAACTGGGCTGGGTTGGGCTGGGCTGAGCTCAGCTGAGCTAAACTGGGCTGGATTTACTAGGCTGGATTAAAGTGAACTGGGCTGAGTTGGGCTAATAGACTGACTTACACTGAGCAGGGTAGACTAAGATGGGCCAAGATAGACTGAGCTGAAGTTGGATGGGGATGAGCTTGGCTGAGCTGGCCTGAGATGGGCTGGGCTGTGAAAGGATGGGCTCACCTTGTGGGGATGAGCTGTGCTGTGCTGGGCAGGCATGGGCTTGTACATGATTGGACTGGCTGAGCCAGCCTGAAAAAGGAAGAGCTGGGCTATGCAGAGATGTGTTGTGTTGGGCTGGGCTGGGCTGGGCAGAATAGGGCTAAGCTGGGATGGGATGAGCCGGGTTGGGTTGGGCTGGGCAGAACAGTTCTAAACTGGGCTAGGTTGAGCTAGCTGAGCTGGGCTGAGCTGGGCTGAGCTGGGCTGAGCTGGGCTGGGATGAACAGGGTTAAACTCGGCAGGACTGAGCTTGGCTGAGCAGGGTTGGGCTAGGAGGAACTGGGTTAAACCGGACTAGGATGAACTGGGCTGGGCTGGATTAGGTTGGCCTGGGATGAGCTCATCTAGGCTTGGCTGGGTTGGGCGGGGCTGGGCTAAACTAAGCTGTGCAGAGCTAGTGGACTGACCAACAGTGAGCAGAGTAAACTGACATGGGCCAGGATGGACTGAGCTGGACTGATTGGGACTAGGCTTGGCTGAGCTGAGCTGAACTGGACTGGGGTAAATTTAGCTAAACTGAGCTGGGAGGAGATAAACTGGGCTGGGCTAAGTTAGCCTAGTGAAATGACCTACACTGAGTAGGGCGGACTGAGAAAGGGCAAGAATGGGCTGACCCAGACTGACTGGGCTGGGCTGGGCCAGGCTGGACAAGGCTGAACTTTGCTGGGCTTAGCTGATCAGTGCTTGGCTGAGTTAAGCTGGGCTCAGTGGACTGACTTACTCTGAGCAGGAGGGCTGAGATGGACCAGGATGAACTGAGCTGGGTTGGGTAGGGCTGTGCTTGACTGAGCTGGACTAAGCTTGGCTGGGCTGAGCAGGGATGGGATAAACTTGGCTAAGCCGGACTGAGCAGAGGAAGGATGGGATGAACTAGGCTAAACTGAGCTGGGCTGAGCTGGGCTGGGCTTGGATGGTGTAGGAGTCAGAGTTACAGGACTGAGCTGAACTGTGCTGATCTAGGTGGGGTTACACTTAGTTGGACAGGGCTGAGCTGAGCTAATCTAAGCCATACTGTGTAGAGAAAAGTTTGACTGCATGGACTGAGCTACATGAACTGGGTAGACTGAGATGGCCCAGAATGAGTTGAACTGTGGTGAGCTGAATTGGGCAATGTGTGACTGATTTAGGCAGAACTGGAATTAGCTGAACTGAGTTCACCCTTCTGGGCTAGACTGAACTCGTCTGCCCTGGCGTCAGTTTAGCTGGGCTGATCTAATCTAGATTGTACTGAGTTAGTCTGCGCACCACTGAGTGGAGCTGATTTGGGCTGGGAGAAGCTGGGCTCCACTTAGCTGAGCTCAGATAGGGTAAATAAGGTGGGTTAAGGTGGGTTACCTTGGCTTGCCCTGAAACAGGTGTGGTAAGTGCTGTCCTGACAGTCTGTGGTTGACCTGGGCCTAGTTAAACTGAGTGCTCTGAGCCAAGGTGATCTGGCTGAGTTAAGCTACGCTGCATGAACTAAGCTGAGATGAATTGAGTTTTGCTGAACTAGATGGAATATGCTAGGATGAACAGGGTAGAATGAAACAAACTATCCTAGATTTAACTAGGCCAGGTTGGGTCAAGCTGGACTATCCCAAGCAAGGGTTTTCTGAGCTGTACAGTCCAGACCACTCTGGCCCAGCCTCATGTATTCCAGACGGGCACAGTCCAGATCACTTTGTCTCAGGATAGCCAAGAAATCAGCAAACTTAGTTGAGTCTATCTCCATGGAGTCCAGCCAGGCCAGCCCAGCTTAACTCCATTCACCCCAGTTCAGCTCAAGACAGCTCATCTTGGTCCAGCCTGGCCCATGTCAGCTTTGTCTTGATAGCTCTTCTAAGCTATAAAAATACCACAGTCCCTGGCCCAGAACAGCTCTGTCCTCTGTGTTTTATCAGTCCACCAAGAGGTCTGGGGCTCAATTTTGAGTTGCATTCTAATGACATGTTTGAGTCAAAACCCTAATCTTTTTTTGTCTTTATTTGTTTTTTTAATGTTACATTAAAAAAATGTGAGATCCCCATATACCCCCCACCCCCCTCCTCCCACTCCTCCCCCCATAACAACAATTTCCTCCATCATCATGAGATGTTCATTGCATTTGGTGAATACATCTCTGAGCCCCGCTGTACCTCATGGTCAATGATCCACATCATAGCCCACACTCTCCCACAGTCCACCCAGTCAAAGCCCTAATTTTAACATAATTTAATCAAACATCTCAGCTGAATCCAATACAATCAAAGAGTTATCCCTCCCAGAGAAACAGACCTGTTTACAAACATAATCTATACCTCTTTTTGGAATTCAAAAATGTCAAACTCCCACACTGTATATCACACAGAACCATCTTTAAACTAGGCCCCTGTTTTCTCTTACTCTGTGAGCTCTTTCTTGGGAACTACTCAAGATACCATCATTGTTATCTGGGAGAGGGAAGGAAGTGTATCAGAAGTAAAGTCCATTGACATTTGGGCTGTCATGATGGGAAGACTAGATCATAATGCCCCCTGGCCAGAGGATGAAGAACCCATCAAGCCCATCTGAAATTCAGTCCTTCCTCTAAATAGCATCTGTAGCAGTTTGATATTATTTATGAATTCCAAAAAAGAGATATAGATTATGTTTGTAACCTGGCCTGTTCTTCTGGGTGTGAGAATCCTTTGATTGTATTAGATTCAACTGAGATGTCTGATTAAATTATGTTAAGATTTGTGCTTTGATTCAACCATGTCATTAGAGAGCAACTCAGCATTGAGTCCCAGCCCCATTGGTGGACTGATAAAACAGACTCTTACATGTTAGTAGATACACACTGAGAAGAATACAGAGGAAGAAAGACAGCTCCATTAGACATGGCAGAGGTCTGGGGAAGAGAGATGAGCTTGATAGTCTACAGCTGACCATGTGAAGAGAGCAGAGCAGCTGAGTCCAGAAAGAAATGAGCCCAGGGAGAGAGATGAGCCTTATGCCAGCCTATACAGCTGAGATCAGAAGAAACTGGGACCACGGGGCCCTAAGAGAAAGGTCCACAGTGAGACCAAAGGGGGTAGAAGGTGGATAGAACTGGGTGACAGCCAGAGCAGGGGTTGACTGGCACCTCCATGCCCACAGGCAAGCACATCCCACCAGAGATCTGTGTGTTCCAGCCACCTGAGGAGGAGCAGGCGAACAAAGACAAGGTCACTTTGACCTGCCCGTTCTAGAACTTCTTCCCTGTGAACATCTATGTGCAGTGGCTGCACAGTGAGGTGTTCCTCAATAAGGACCAGTACAGCACCACAGGCCCCTACAAGGCCCCTGGCAGGGAGGGTAGAGACCCTTGGAGACTTGGTTGGTCAAGTAGGGGTGATATCAAGGGACCAAGAAAGTTCAAGGAACTGAGTTGCTGAATCCCAGGACTTCAGGGAGCCTGGTGCCCTGAGCAGGTAGCAGACATCTGACCTGTGGGGAGCCCTCGATGGACTTTGAAGTGCAGCAGAAGGATAGCGTCATCATTCCTGGGATTTCTCTGGGTCCCTGCTTCTCAATGGGAGGTCTATGGTGGGGAACAGAAGGGACAGTATAGTAATGTCTGGATGTCTGTGGGTTCTCTCACCCCAATTGATACAAGGGGCATCTATGGGCTCTGAGCCTTCTCTTCTGTCCCTCAAGGGGAAAAACTTCATGATCTAGCCATTCAGGATTGAGAATGACCTACATTCCTAAGGCTGAAAGTAATGATTGCTGAGAAAGAGCTTCTGGTGATGGTACAGTGGGGACATCAGGTAGTGTGCTGACTTAGGGCTTGTGGGCAGAGAGAAGTCACAGAATGAAAGAAGGGTCTGAAGTGAGCCAGGCTACCTAAACTCCTAGGCTGGAGTGAGCCCCAAGGCTTCAGTCCCTTCTACCACATCAAAGCTCCTGCCCCACAGACCACCCAGGACCCTGGGTATGGGAACCTTCAGGTCAGAATGTTTGGTTATCTTGGGGTCTGATGGGGTGACACCAGGAACTGCCTGTCTCAAGCCAGTACTGACCATGACCTCATCTTTGCAGTCACCACCAAGAAACCCTTGGTCTTCCCCATGGTCCAATGCCAAGAACCCTCTGTCTCCGATTTGAAACTGGGCTGCCTGGTGATGGGCTACTTTCCAGAGCCAGTAACCGTGACCTGGGACACAGGTTCCCTGAACAGCAGTGCTGTGACTTTCCCCTCTGCCATGCACGAGACCACTGGACTCTACACCACTGTAAGCCAGTTGGCCATCTTGGGTGAGTCAGCCACAAAGGAGTTCACCTGCAGAGTGGTCCATGCTCCAACCAATTCCAACATCATCAAGTCCGTCAATGGTAAGCACGGGCTGGGTTCACTTGTGACTACAGCAAGAGGGACTGCAATCAGAAGAGGAGGAACTTTCAAGAAGTGACAGGCTGGGACCAAGAGGGCCTGCAGGGATTGTCCTAGCAAAGAGTAGGACATGAGGGGCCTTTCCTTGTGGAGACAGGGGTCAGATGGCCTGGGAGGAGAGGACATGGGCACAGATACAGAGCTCAGTGAGGTCCAACACTCCTACCTGTAGGTACTCACACCCTGACCATCTCTGCCTGTAGAGAAATATGAGAGTTACACTCCGCCCACTGTGAAGCTCTACCACACATCCTGTAAACCGCAAGGAGGCACCCACATCGACATCCAGTTCCTGTGCCTCATCTCTGACTATACTCCAGGCAACATCAGTGTCACTTGGCTGGAGGACGAAAGGAAGATAAACCATCCGCTCTCTGCCAATGGCCCAGTCAAGCAGGAAGGCAAGCTGGCCTCCACGCACAGTGAGCTCAACATCACCCAGGATGAATGGAAGTTGGAAAAAACCTACACTTGCATGGTCTCCTATAAAAATGAAATCTTTAATGCAACTGCCAGGATTTGCTCAGGTATTGGGCCTCATCCACCCTGATATGGGGTGGGGGAGCAGGGGTGAGGTTAAGAGTGAGGCTGCCCTCCCACACATTCCCTGTCCCATTCTACAGAGTCTGAACCCCGAGGGGTGAGCACCTACCTCAGCACTCCTAGCCCCATGGACCTGTACGTCCGCAAGTCACCCAAGCTCACCTGCCTGGTGGTGGACCTGGCTAGCAACAAAGACTTGAAACTAAACTGGTTCCGGGAGAGCAAGAAACCTGTGCTCCCAGGTCCAGTCGATATCAAGGAGCAGTCCAATGGGACATTCACCGCCACATCCACCCTGCCAGTGGAAGTTAAAGACTGGATTGAGGGTGAGACCTACTGGTGTAAGGTGACACATCCCGACCTGCCAAGGCCCATTATGAAGTCTGTCTCCAAGGCCCAAGGTGAGCCCAAAGTGGGTGGGGAGGTGGGCACCACCGGCATGGTCTGGGTGGCAGCCAGAGCAGGGACTGACTGGCACCTCCATGCCCACAGGCAAGCGCATCCCACCAGAAGTCCATGTGTTCCAGCCCCCCGAGGAGCAGAAGGACAATGACAAGGTCACCTTGACATGCCTGGTCCAGAATTTTTTCCCTCCAGACATCCATGTGCAGTGGAAACACAATAATGTGCCCGTTGATGAAGACCAGTACAGTACCACAGTTCCCTACCAGGCCCCTGGCCTCAGTTCTTTCTTCGTCTTCAGCCGCCTGCAGGCCAGCAGGGTGGCTTGGAATAAGCAGGATACATTCTCCTGCTCTGTGGTGCATGAGGCACTGAAGGGCAGGACCCTCGAGAAATCGGTGTCGAAAGGCCCTGGTAAATGATGCCCCCCGACTGCCTGCCAGCCCCTTCCCTCCCCACTCCACCATCCAGCTGGTCAAGGACCAGAGGATGGCTGGACTTCTGTCCACTCTGAAACTGCTCTGGGAAGACCCCCAATAAACACTCTGGAGTCTGCTTGGAACCCTGGGCATGCCCGTTCTTGTGGGGCAGGATGGGGGCTGTGCTGAGCCCCTGAGAGTTGGACAAAGGGTCCTCCAGGATAGGAAGTAGGGAGAAGGCTGGGCTGAGCAGGGCCAATGCATGGCCAGGCCACTCTCTGCCATGTGTCTGTGTGTCTTGGGCATTTGTTAACTCCGAGACCAAGGGTTGAAGAGGGAGGTCCAAGCACAGAAATCTTGGACCCTCCTCAGCCCACTCTGGATCCTGCCAGCACAGAGAAGTCCAAGAAGTCAGAGTAACACTGGTCCTCAGGGGAGCAGCCAGGAAACTCTGGACCAGCCCCTTTATTACCCCGCTCTCTCAGAGACTCCAGGGGCCTCTACAGCCAGCTGCTCACCAGCTGTTGCCCCTCCTGGCCCAGACAAGTCCCTGTACCCATAGCAACTTCGCCAGGCCTAGGTGGGCTCCTTTGAGTTATCTGGGTGGAGAAACAGATGAAGGCAATCCCTTCCATGGGTCCTAATGTGCCTGTGCCCCTGCCTTTGCCCACAGCCCACACCTCATGTGCACAGCAGAGTAGGGCAGACTCCACCTGGTACAGGGCACAGGGACACCTGAGATTCTGGTCACCACCCAAGGACACTGCCCAACTGCCCAA
Organism: Dasypus novemcinctus; assembly: GCF_030445035.2. Lineage (NCBI taxonomy): Eukaryota > Metazoa > Chordata > Mammalia > Cingulata > Dasypodidae > Dasypus > Dasypus novemcinctus. Next base: position 53,608,588 of record NC_080691.1, on the reverse strand, counting down.
GCCTCACTCCAACCACAAACGATCCTGAGGGAGGGCCCCACCCATACCAGCTCACACACACACCCGTGAGTGCTGCACATGGCAACACCCACTGTAGAAGTGTTCACCCACTGGCAACAAATCTGCAAAATCATGCTTGTATCCTCACTCACACACACACACCCTCCACGCAGGCCCCTACAGTGGTACACCTGCTTGACACAGGCACAACACGGCACCCACATGCTGACACACGCTTTGCTCTTGGCCCCACTCCTGCCTCCTGTGGGACCCTCACCCAGGCCCTCCATGCCTCACCTGGGCACTAGTTCCCTGCAGGAGAACCCAATCTACAACAGACAGGAGAGGCCTCGCACCGGAATGCAAGCCCAAGGGCCTCCCAGCCCGCCTCATCCTTCCCGGGGAAAACCCCACCTGTTAGCTGCACCCCACAGACACACACAGATGTGCACACTCACACACAGAGGCACATAAACACAAGCACACGCAGACACTCTCACGTGCACTCACAGCACACACACATGCATAGGCACACATGGCATATACATAGGTGCATGCATAAGCATGTTTACACAGTGCATATTTGTGCACACAGATATGTTCACAGAGACCCACATACACAGCATGGGCTCCATTCCACTTCCCTTCTAAATAGGATTTGTTGGGGCTTTGAGAGTGTGGGGAGGCTGCAGGGTTCATCCCAGTCCTGGAGGTTGAGGGGATCAGAGCCACATCCACCACCACCCCACATACATACACACCAGATACCAAGTCTTCCTGCACTACTGGCACACTAGAGCCCGACATGTCCATCACATATGCACACCAGAGCACACAACACACACAAGCTGCCCTACATGCACACACAAGTGCAGATATCTATACCTCCTACAGATGCCTTACCCTACCTCTGAACCACACATGCCAAACACACAGGCACCCCTGCTGGGACTCGATTGTGTGCTCCCCGCAGGAACCTACCGGGTCCCCAGTACCTGTGCCTGCATGCATACCCTTACTCCTGAGCCAAAACCCACCCGGCCTCTCCTCTCACCCCCACCCCATGCCACCCTGCTCTGTGCCCCTGCTGCCATGCTAGGGAGACAGAGAGGAGTAGGTGGGCCCAGGGGATTAGAGCAGACTCCACAAGGCCCAGGCAGGCAGAGTCAGGGAGCCAGGCCCTGGCTTACAGGAGGTAGAGAGGCGGCTTCACAGGCCACTGTGGGCTCACGCAGACTAGCAGCCTGGTTCAGTGTCCACACGGCTGCTGAGAGGCACGTTACTTCAGCCGAGCTTCAGTTTCCCTCACACAGAAGCAGATCCAGGCCCCAGAGTCTGCATTCCAAGTCCTGTGAGTGGGCTGGGGAGCTCAGACTCTCTCTGGAGGGTGGCAGCACCAAGAGGCCTCTAAGCTGGGAAGGCTGGTCCATGTAAGACCCTCACAGCTGGCAGGGAGCAGAACAGAGGCAGGCACAGGGGTGAAGCTGGGACTAGGATTGGGAAGTGGGCAGGGGGAGCTGCTGGGAGGCTTTCATAGGTGGTGGGATACAAGCCAGTGGGGCATCCTGGGTGGCCATTTTCTGGGGGGTAGTTGAGGGGGAACAGAGTTAACCTTGAATTGAGGGCCCTGGGGATTGAGTAGAGGTGACCAGCTATGGGAAAGAAGCCAGGAAAAATGGAGGGAGAGAAAATGTTGGCACCTTGGGGGACAGGGGACAGAGGAGAGAGAGGTCAGAAGAGACCAATGTGGCCCCTGCCCCCAGTGCCCAGATTGGGGAGTGGACAGAAGACAGTAGAGGATGGGGCTGCTCCCCAAGGGGGCCTGCTGAGTCTGGGGCTTTGATCCCCAACCCTCCAGGGCTGAATGGTTGCTCCAACTGGTGGGTCTTGACCCCTCAGGCCCCACCCTATCAGTGCTCCAGGAACTTATGGTTGTCAGCCCCTAATTCTCTCCACTTCCCAAAGGTGGTCCCACCCCTCCCACATCACTGGGGGAGGGCTGACCTATCTGTTCATCTGTTCCCAGAGCTGGACCTCTGGGACCTGTGCACCGAGGAACAGGAGAGTGAGGAGCTGGACGGGCTATGGACCAGCACTTACATCTTCATCACCCTCTTCCTGCTCAGTGTGAGCTACAGTGCTGCTGTCACCCTCATCAAGGTGGGTCCAAGACCCCCCTCACTGTCCCCTCCTTCCCAGAACCAGGTGGGGTGAGGGCCAGGCAAAGTCCAGACAGAAGGGAAGGCAAGGATCTGACAGGGCTCCAGCCTGAGTGGGGAGTGGACCACCCTCACACACACGCCCCCGCCTGCAGGTGAAGTGGGTCTTCTCGGCCATGAAGCAGGGGAGGCCCCAGACCTTTCACGACTACAGGAACATGAGTCACGAGGTGTTGTAGACCCCAGAGACCCTGCCCAGGGGAGTGGACCAGGCTCAGCAGGCACTCAACACAGGCCCCACTCTGTGCCTGGGTCAGACCCCCTAAGACTGACTGCTCTGCCCTGGCTGCGAGGAGGAGAGAGAAGGAGCAGATAAACCCTCAGAGGGAACAGGGCAGGGGCAGTGGAGCTCACCATGAGCTAACAACCTGCACACAGGAGTCAGGGTGGCCTCCAATTCAGGCTTCAAGGCATCTGATGGGACCCGTCAAGACAACTCTTGCTGCCATCCTCCACCTGCTTTGGACAAGCTCCTGAATAGCTCCTGTAACTACCACAGAGGGACCTGAACTAGAGGGAGTTAGGTGACCACCTTGGGCTCATCTTAGGTCCCTGCAGATCAGAGTCACCCCTATTCTGACTGAACAATCCCATATACAAACAAGACCCCAGAACTCACTGCCCACCCTACTGCCCAGAGGAGACCCAGAGCCTAAGACTAGCCCAGAGCCCAGTACAGTCCAGAGCTCAAGACCAGCACACAGTCTGAATCCAGCCCAGAGTTTAGGTCCAGCCAAGAGCCTGAGTCCAACCCAGAATCCAAGTCCAGCCCAGAGTATAGTTCCAGTCCAGAACCTGCATCCTGCCCAGAGCCTGAGTCCAGCCCAGAGCTCAAGTACAGCCCAGAGTCAAAATCCTGCCCATAGTTTAGGTCTAAACCCGAGTCTGAATCCAGCCCAGAGCCTGAGTCCAGCCCAGAGCACTAGTCTAGCCCAGAGTCCAATTCCAGTCCAGAGGTTAGATCCAGCCCAGAACTTGAGTCCAGCCCAGAGTCCAAGTCTAGCCCAGAATCTGAGTCTAGCCACGGCCTGAGTCCAGCCCAGAGCCTGAGTCCAGCCCAGAACCCGAGTCCAGCCCAGAGTCCAAGTCCAGCCCAGAGCCCAAGTCCAGCCAAGAGTTGAAGTCCAGTCCAGAGTTCAGAGACAAACAGAGCCCACTGCTGAGACCCCAGCCCAGGGATCAGAGTCCAGCCCAATGGAGAAGGAATTTCCAGCATCCACACAGCCACCAACAATGCCCAGCAACTTTCCAGTGCTGGCCAACAAGGCCTCACCCAACCTTTCCCCCGACTTTGGCATTTCTATTTCCTTCCATTTATGTTTCTTAGTAAAGTTCCTTTCCACAAATCCCATGCTGCCTGAGTGTGCTTTGGGAAGGTATATGTGGCCCTGTGGTGGGCAGGAGGAGGCAGCTCCCAAGGGCATGGATGAACAGCCAGAAGGAAGGAAGTGAAGAGGCAGGAGAGAACAACTGCGTGCTCCCACACTTGAGGCAGCTTCTGGGGAGACCATCCCTTCAACACCCCCAACTCAGCTCCCATATCATACCTGGTTCTCTGGAAAGGTCTCCAGTGCAGACTTACTCCCTCTTCTCAGTCCTAAGTAGAAGCAACAAATCCAATTCCCAAGGGGCAAAACCAGGAGGGACTGGCCCCTGTGTTCAGTACACAATGCCACAGGAACTCAGCTGCCATCACCAAGACTGGGTCAAGCCACTTGGCCTCCCCAGGAACACTGGCCCCCCACCCCAGTCCACCCACCTGAGCACAGACAGACAGACCAAGCCCCTGGACCCAGCCTCACCAGTCAGCCCGAGACATTCTAGAAGCTTCCATCCTCACATCCCCCAATGAGCTGAGCAGTGATACAAATGCAAAGAACTGTGGGGGCTGGGTGCTACATCCTTGAAAAGGCAGAAGCTGGGTGGAAATCTAATGAGTTGGGAAGTCAGGAACCACAGGCATACTTGGGCCAGCTGGCCAGCCAAAGCGATGGTGGGCCACAAGCCTCACCTCTTGTCTTAACACCTCCTGAGGATAAAGAGGCTGTTTTCCTGGTGGTAGAACTAGGCTGGCGATAAAGTTAAATTAAAATGCAGGGAGAATACATGCAGCACTCATAAAAAAATGCAGGATGTTCTCATAAGCAAAGAGTTCTCAGGAACAAAAAAAAAAAGGAAAATGAACAACGGACAACTACTTATCTCCACTTTATCATAGATGTCACCCATGTAGGCATCAGGTGCAGAAGTGCTCAAAATATATTCACCAAATGCAATGAATGAGCCACAATTATGAAAGGGGTTGTTGATGTGAGAAGAGTGGGGCAGGGTGGGGTGTGGGGTATATGGGAACCTCATATTTTTTAATGTAATTATGTTTCTTCAAAAAAATACAATTATTTTTTTAAAAAGGCAATTTTAAAAAAGAAAAAAGTGTTACATAAATAAAATCATACAGTATGTAGGGGGGGAAAAGGAGCAATGGGTCCTTCACAGAAAGGAAAAACCAAATGCCAATAATTTGAAAAGTAATGCAATGAATGTCGCATGATGATGGAGGAGATTGTTGTTATGGGCAGAGGAGTGGGGTGAGGGGGGTGGGGGGTATATGGGGACCTCATATTTTTTGAATGTAATATTAAAAAAATAAAGACAAAGAAAAAAAATAATTTGAAAAGTTACAATAACAAGGAAACTAGGGGTCAGGGGTTGGCTCTTCTCAGTCCCGTTTAAGGGACTGTGAAGATTTAAGACCATGTTTTTTTCAGAGCAAAGTGGCCACATTCCCAGCACATAAATGCCCAAACCCTTTTTACTGGAGATTCTACTTGTGACAAGTGGCTCTAGAGGGAAACAGGCATGAGAGACCCCCCCAATCCAACATCGCACAGACTCTGACATGGAGCTAGCATCACCCTGAGCTCTGGCAGTGAGTGTCCAGTCTGTCCAAAGGGCTTGACCATGCCACACAGGCTTCCCAGGCCCTGACCTCCCAGGCTAAATGAGGCCAGCCTCTCTAGGCTGGGAGCAGCCAGGAGCACAGGGGGCAAATGTCAGGAGTGACAGTTTCCCTTCAGATGTATCCAAACAAGGACTGGGCCATGTTGACGTTTGCCCTGGAGCATAGGAATGTGATCTAAATAAAATATCAGAGGAGTAATGGAGCTGCTCAGGACAAGACAAAGGTCACAGCCACTTCACAGATGTCCTCTCACACACTCAGGCACTTACACACTCACCTGACAGACACTCATTCTTACACGCTAACACTAACAAACTCACAGATACACACCCCGGCACACTTACATTCTCATAGTCAAATGCACTCACATAGTGACTCACACACAGTCATACATGCTGACACACTCACACAAAGGCATACACTCACACATACCTGGATACACACAATCATACACACTCTGACACTAACACATGCTTGCACACTCACACTCTCTCATATACTAATTTTGACCCACTCATAGACACATACTTTCACACTCACATACAGATCCATATATACACATTTATACAATCACACTCACATGCAGGCACACAATCACTCTCACACTTATACACATTCATTTACAGATGCACATTCTCACACTCAGAAAAACACAAACACTCCCACACCTGGACACACACAATCATAGGTATACTTACACACTCACCCTACTTGCACGTACTCACACACTCACATGTACACACTCATGCTCATAAACATGCAGTCATGAGCACAAAATCATATTCACACAGTCATTCACACTGACCTATTTACAAGCCGTCTTACATAGACACACTCACACAGTCTCAGGAAACCAGGTTCCAATCCCCCACACACATTCCCTGAGTTGTGTCTCACCCCTAGTCATGAGACCCCTCCACAAACCCTAGAATGAGGGTAGTAGGAGCTCAACTCACCAGGTCCCCACTCTGAGCTGGACAACATCTCAGGGCCCAACTTCTGTGAGTGATTCCAGAACACAGATTCCTTGTGCTGTGTTCACCATAAGAGAGGAGGACAGAGGTCCACAATGAAGACACAGCCAATATCACAGGCCATGGAGAGGGTAGGCAGAGCTGGATTCAAGTGCTTCCAAAGCCTATGCTTGGAACACCACAACCCTGCCTTCTGCGGGGCTTGTGGCCTTCTGGGGTGAGGACCCTGGGGCAAGGATGCTTTTTTCAGGTTTCCCTCAGTCCCCCTTCACTTTTTTTTATTTTTTATTTTTTTATTGTATTCTTTATCTTTATTTTTTATATTATATATTTTTTATTTGTTTTTTTCTTTATTTTTTTAATATTACATTCAAATAATATGAGGTCCCCATATATCCCCCACCCCCTCACCCCACTCCTCTCATGTCAACAACCTCCTCCATCATCATGGGACATCATTTATTGCACTTGGTGAATACATCTCTGAGCACTGCTGCACCACATGGACAATGGTCCACATTATAGTTTACACTCTCCCCGAGTCCATCAATGGACCATGGCAGGACATACAGTGTCTGCCCCTGCAGTACCACCCAGGACAACTCCAAGACCTGAAAATGCCCCCACATCACATCTCTTCTTCCCTCTCCCTACCCTCAGCAGCTACTGCGGCCACTTTCTCCACATCAGTGTACTAATGGCAATAGTTCCAGAATAGAATATCAGGAAGTCCCCTCTAAGCCATACTCTATTCCTCCATCCTGTGCGCCCTGGGATGGTTATGTCCACTCCACCTCTATATCAAGAGGGGGCTTAGATTCCGCTTGGATGATGGATGCAATTCTCCTGCTTGCAGTTGGCACTCTTGGCTCCCTGGTGTGGTGATTGACCTTCTTCACCTCCCTGTTACTTGACTGGGGTAGGTCCAATAAACCAGAGGGTAGGAGTTACAAATCTATTGAGGCTCAGGGCCTGGCTATCACATGGACAGTCTAGAGATTCAGGTACCCTGAGTATACACCAAACCTCAGTGCCAACCACAGGTCTGGTAAAAGTAACAGGAGAGGCTTGTGAAAAAAGGTTACATCTGAGTCCAACTCCATCACACTCAGGAACACAAACTCTGAAGTAGGGCCAACTGGAGTGGCACCAAGCTCCATCTGCCATGGCCATAGAACCTGTGGGTCTCTGCAGCCCTCAGAAGAACCAATACCTGGGCTTGTCTCTACTTTGGCTGTCTCTGGGACCCTGCTGAGGCATGCGTAAGAGTGACCCCTCTGATGACCTCCCAACTCTTTTTTGGAGACTCATAGCCACATAAACTCATTTGCCCTTTACATTTTCCCCTTTTATTCAAGGTCAAAAAGTATTTTTAACACCTGATATTACATGTAGGCTGAGATATTCTGCTGGTCTGAGTTGACCCTTTATTCAAGGTCATTTTCTAGTTACATCATCAGCTAGTACTTGGTAATAATCCCTCAGCACCAGGGAGGTTCATCCCTGGGAGTCATGTCCCATGCTGGGGGAAAGGCAATGCATTTACATGCTGAGCTTGGCTTCGAGAGTGGTCACATTTGAGCAACATGGAGGCTCTCAGGAGGTAACTCTTAGGCACCCTGCAGCTCTAGGCCTAGTTCTTATTTCAAGTGTGCAAACTCACAAGCATATTCATTAGTATCAAGGCGTCAGTTCCTAGCCAGGGGAGCTCTATTGTATGAAAGATGAAATATGTTGATACGGAAGGAGTGAGGGGGTGGCGGTACATGAGGACCTCATATTTTTTTAATGTAACATTAAAAAAAAATAAAGAGAAAAATAAAAATAAATAAATAAATGTAAGAGGTTCCCATATACCCCATACCCCCACACACACACTCCTTCCACATCAACAACCTCCCTCATCATTGTGGCACATTCATTGCATTTGGTGAATACATTTTGGAGCACTGCTGCACCACATCATTATTCCTTTATTTAACCTACCAAGCAGGCCCTGAGCCCTGCAGGCATCCCTCTTCCTCCTGGAGAAGGCAAGGGATGGCAGGCCTCCTCTGGGAGCAGTGGCTGGCTTGATCCCATTCACAATTGATCCCTCAAGCTCAGCACAGTCCCCAACAGGCTCAGGTATCCTCCTGAGCTCCAGGCCCTGTCACCTGCCAGTGACCATTGTTACCTGCAGGTCCTCAACATTGCAGCATCCCACCACAATCCAGTGGACACAACCGAAGTTTCAGTCCTGCTATAACAAATATAGGAACCTTCAGTACTGAAGGAGAGTGTGAACTACAGGGTAAAATAAACTATTATCTATGTGGAGCAGCAGTGCTCCAAAATGTGTTCACCGAGTGCGATAAGTGTGTCACAATGATGGAGGAGGTTGTTGGTGTGGGGGGAGTGGGGTGGTGAGGTGGGGGGTATACGGGAAACTCATATTTTTTAATGTAACATTATTTGTGTGATGTATATATCTTCAAAAGAATACAATTTTTAAAAAATGACGAGGGGTTGGGAATCAGGATATATGGGAACCTCTTATGTTTTCTATTTTTTTATGTTTTTTAATGTAATGTTCTTTGTAATCTATTAACTTTTATTTAAAGAGTGTAAAAAGAAAAGAACCTTAAAATCACGGTGTCACAGGATCCTAGTTTCTCTAGAGTCTGTAATATTCTGGCAGTGTCTCATCAGCAATCCCTAAGTCAAAATCTGCTTCCGTGACATGGCCCTATCTCTCAATCTGTCTCTTTCTGTCTGTCTCCTCCTGTCTTCTATTCCTGTGTCCAATTTCCTCTGTTCTTTTTTTATCACTTTTTAAAAAAGATACATACATCACACAAACTGTTACATTGTTCCTATATACCCCACTGCCCACAACCCTCTACTCTTCCTACTTCAACAACCTCCTTCATCATTGTGGTACATTCATTGCATTTGGTGAATACATTTTGGAGCACTGCTACACAGCATGGGTTATAGTTTACCTTGTAGTTCACACTCTCTTCTAATCCATTCAGTGAGTTACGGCAGGATATATGGTTTCCTGCATCTGTCCCTGCAATATAGGATAAAGGTCCACCCTGATTCAATTTGGCTTCATCTTATCTAATAGGAACTCAGTGATGTGCTCATATCCACAAAATCTGAGTTGGGGACTTCAACATGTTCTTGTGGGGAATATGATATAATCCATAATGCCTGACACCCAATATGGATCCCCAACATTCCAGGAGCCCACAGTGGAACCAATAACATCAGTGGATGAGTTGACAGATAGGAGGGAATCATAGAAAATACATGGAAAATGTTAGGGCCTGATGAATCTAATCCACCATGTCCTCCCAGGATGGATTTGCCAGAAGTCCCATGGCTTGTGCATGTATCATGCACCTTGGTCCTTGGAGCACACCAAGGATTTGCAACTTGCAGTAGATGCTCAAGAGGTCACTGGAGTCAGAGATTTATGGGTGAGGCTGTAAGACACACAGGACGATAAAACCTGAGTGAGGTAGCCTTCAGAAAATAAAAGAATGCTAATTCTTGAACTGCTGCTGTTTTGATGACAAGAGGGAGCTGCAATGGGAAGAGGAGGTGCTGTAACAATGGACTGGTGTGCTGTGTGGCAGTAACAGTTCATGAAGATATCTCATTGATGATTGCTGCAGGCCATCCCCTGGTTGATGGTAAAGCCTCCAGAGGTTCCCTCAACCAGACCCCTGGGGCCGCACCACATGAACACTTACCACAGGTTCACCTCCCTCCAGCCACAGCAGCCCCTGTGCCTTCCCCATCTCCTCCTCTCTATCCCTGGCCTTCGTTACCCAGGATCCAAACTCAGCCTCCTCCTGGGGTTCTCTGTGTCCCAGGCACCTGGCCAGGGAGGCTCTCGGTCCACCCTCCTCACACACACCCAGGGCATTGCACTAACACAACCACTCCACAACCCTGTGTGTCCCTCCTGCTGCTCAGACAAACCCAATGCTCAGCAGACCCTGCCAGCCACAGTCTCTGCCACCCTCCTTTGTTCAACCCTTCCCTCCCCTCCCACTGTTCCCCAAACTCAGCTCCAGCTGAAACATCCTCCTACCGACCCCCTGCTCACCTCATGGAACATCTTTCCATGCAACTTTCAGTCACAGATGCTCTTTCCAAGATCAGCTGAAGTGGATCCTCCTCTGTGAAGCACCCCATGTTTTCTATCACCAGGTCCCACCCAAAAGCCCCAGAGAAACTGGACTCTCCCTCAGGAGTCAGGGATGGGTTCTCTCAGTTGCTTTTACGAACTCACGGTTTTTCCCTCAATATTCTTCCTGGAACTGCAATGCACTATGCAGTTCCTATGTGTACTCAAGACCCCAGGTCTTAGGGATGGATGGATGGATGGATGGATGGATGGATGGATGGATGGATGAGTGGGTAGACAAACTTAAGATCAAACATTGCTGTAATCAATGCCTAGCTGTCCCTTGTGTGCCCAGATGCCCAGGAGACAAGGAATGAGGCAAGTAGAGTATATGGGAACAGACAGAAAAGCAGGATGTGATTCTGGCAGCCCAGATGCCAGGAGGAGATTCTTCTGGGGCTTGCAGGGCAGGGCTGCACATGAGGAGGTCCTGAGCAGGAAATTGCAGTGGGGGACAGTGGCTGGATACCCCTGCAGAGCTCCCAATCCCCAAGACAGGTGCAGACACCACATCCCTGCCCTGGACTTCAGCCTGGGCTCCCTGACCTGGGGCTCATGGAAGAGGGGAAACAGTACCTCATAGTCATGACTGGAGTGTCCATCCCTGACCACACAAAAGCTCAGACCCCACTCTGATACCTGGCTCTGCAGTCCTGGAGGGCTTCCCAAGGCTTCACTCACTAGGGCCCCTCTGGTTGTACCCTGTCCCTCTGTCCCCCTGCCCCTGCTAATCCTTGTTCTTTAGGGTCCTTTCTTGGTATGCCCTGTCCCTTTGTAACCCATGCCCTTGCCATCCCTTGCTCATTGATGTCCCCTCCAGGTGTGCTCTGTCCCTCTGCTGCTACCACTGTCCATCCTCCTTGAGGCCCTCCTCTCCAGCACTGACCTGTGTTTCTCCATCTCCATCTCTTGCAACACGTTTGTCTCGATGTCTCTAAGCTACTGCCTCATGGTGTCTGTTGCATTTCCCTGTCCCCATCTCTCCCTCCCTACATCTCACTTCTCATCCCAGTCCTGGGAAAGCCATCGGGTCCCTCCACACCCCCTGCCCTTACACTACACTACCTCAGGCCAGGCCAGGGTTGTTTTGGGGTCACACAGCACCGGCCACACACACCTGGCTCCGCCACAGACAGACCACAGACCAGACATGACGTAGAGTTGAGCAGCCACGTCTGGCAGGGCAGGAAGTGGGTGAGTGACCCCACTGAGCCAGCCTGGGAGTGTGGACCAAACACACAGTCATGCTGCCCCTCCCCAGACCCTGCCCCTCCCAGGAGACAGGGGGCCCAAAGCTCATCCCACCCAGCCAGTGGGGAAACACTAGAATGGTACAGGGTCTGCTGAGACCTCATAGCAACCAAGGCAGTGCCTGAATGGACCTGAGCCTCCCTCTCCACTCCAGATCCCTGGTGGAGCAGGCAGGCAGATGGCCCTGAGATGGACCTGCAGGATGGGGGCCACCTGGATAGTAAAGGCCTTGGCCCTCAGCAGAAGTGAACCCTCTGGCAGCCCAGGGCAGGTGGGTTCCGAATGCTCTCCAGCCTCTATTTTCCCAGCTGCACAAAGAGGCATCTATGCAGCCTCAGTCAGCCTGGTCTCTAGTTCCCTGGGATGGGGATGAGGGAGACAGGTACCAAGGCCAGGGCAGGAGAGGAGAAAAAGAGATGCTGTGGAGACCCAAGGAGGTCACAGAGCAGAGGAAACCATGAGGAACATCGGAGCTACCAGGGATAGGCTGCACTACTGCGGGTGAGCTGGGATGCATTGCGCTGAGTTAAGCTGAAGTGGTCTGAGCTTGATTGAGATATACTGAGTTGGACTGACCTGGGATGAGCTGAACTGGTTGAGCTGGTCTGGACTGGACTGGCTGAATTTGTCTTATTTGGCCTGGGCTGGACTGAACTGGCCTGAGCTGGATTGAGGTGGGTCATGCCAGGCTGAACTGGGTTAAACTGGGCTGAACTGAGCAAGGTTAGGCTGGACTGGCTGGGCTGGGCTGAGACAGACTGAGCTGAACTAAGCTGGACTGAGCTGGACTTAAGTGGGCCATGTCAGGCTGTACTGGACTGAGTTGGGCTAGGATGGATAGGGCTGTATCAGGAGGGTTGGGCTGGACTGAGCTGAGCTGGACTACGTTGGACTGGACTAGGCTGTATAGGGATGAGCTGAACTGAGCTGAGCTAGGCCGAGGTGATCTAAACTGGACTGATATGTCTGTTGAACTGAACTGAGCTGAGCTGAGCTGGCTGTGTTGTGCTGGTCTGGTCTGAACTGGACTGAGGCAAGCTGAGATGGGCTGCACTGGGTTGGGTTAGGCTGAGCTGGGCCTGATTGAACCGGACTAGTGTGGGCAGAAGTGGACTGGGCTGGGTTAAGCTGAGCTAAGCTGGGCTAGGCTGGGCTGAGCTGGGATGAGCTGGGCTGGGCTGAGCTGGGTTCAGCTGAACTGAGCTGAGCTGGGCTGATTGAGCTGGGCTGGGATGGGCTGGCTGTTGGACTAGGGTGGGCTAAAGTGGGCTGAAATGGGCTGAGCTGAGCTGGGTTGGGCTGGGCTGAGCTGGGCTGAGCTGGACTGAAGTGGGCCGAAATGGGCTGAGCTGAGCTGAGTGGGCTGGGCTGATCTGGGCTGAGCTGGGCTGAGCTTGGCTGGGCTGAGCTTGGCTGGGCTGAGCTGAGCTGCACTGGGCTGGGCTGGGCTGGGCTGGGCTGGGCTGGGCTGGGCTGAACTGAGCTGCGCTGGTTGAGCTGCTGTAGGCTGGGCTGAACTGGGTTGAGCTGGGCTGAGCTGAGCTGGTTAAGCTTGGCTGGACTGAGCTGAACTAGGTTGAGCTGGGCTGATCTGGGCTGGGCTGGTTGAGCTGGGTTAGGCTGGGCTGAACAGGGTTGAGCTGGGTTCAGCTGACCTTAGCTGGGTTAAGCTGGGATACACTGGTCTAGACTGGGCTGGACTGGGCTGAGCTGGACTGGATCGGGCTGGGCTGGGCTGGGCTGAACTAGGTTGAGCTAGGCTGGGCTGAATTGGGTTAAGCTGGGCTGAGCTGGACTGGACTGGATTGGGCTGAGCTGAACTTAGCTGGTTGAGTTAGGGTAGGCTGGATTGAACTAGGTTGACCTGGGTTGAGGTGGACTGAGCTGGGTGGAGCCGGTTAAGCTGGGTTAGACTGGACTGAACAGAGTTAAGCTTGGTTAGACTGGCTGAACAGGATTGAGTTGGGCTGAACTGGGCTAAGCTGGGATGAGCTGGGCTGGCCTGGGCTGAGCTGAGGTGGTTAGGCTGGGCTTGGCTGGGCTGAACTAGGTTGAGCCAGGCTGGGCTGAATTGGGCTAAGCTGGGCTGAGCTGGGCTGGGTTGGATTGGGCTGTGCTGAGCTTAGCTGGTTGAGCTGGAGTAGGCTGGGCTGAACTGGGTTGAGCTGGACTGGGCTGAGCTGAGCTGGTTGAACTGGGTGGTACTGGGCTGAACTAGGTTGAGGTGGGCTCAGCTGAGCTGAACTGAGCTAAGCTGGGCTGAGCTGGGCTGGGCTGGATTGGGCTGTGTTGAGCTTAGCTGGTTGAGCTGGGGTAGGCTGGGCTGAACTGGGTAGAGCTGGGTTGAACTGGGCTGAGCTGGGCTGGGCTGAGCTGAGCTGGTTGAGCTGGACTGGGTGGGGTTGAGCTGGTCTGTGCTGGTCTGTGCTGGGCTGGGTTGGACTGGGCTGAGCTGAGCTAATCTGGTTGAGCTGGGGTAGGCTGGGTTGAACTGGGTTGAGTTGGGCTGGGTTGGACTGGGCTGAGCTGAGCTAATCTGGTTGAGCTGGGGTAGGCTAGGTTGAACTGGGTTGAGCTGGGCTGAGCTGGGCTGAGCTGTGCTAGGCTGAAGTGAGCTGGGCTGAAGTGAGCTGGTTGAGCTGGGCAGCACAGGGCTGAACTAGGTTGAGGTGGGCTGAGCTAGGCTGAGCTGAACTGGACTGGGCTGAGCTGGGCTGAGCTGGTTGAGCTGTAGTAGGCTGGGCTGAACCAGGTTGAGCTGGGCTGAGCTGAGCTGGTTGAGCTGCACTGGGCTGGGCAGAACTGAGATCAGCTGGGTTTAGCTGGTTTGGTCTGGTTGAGCTGGGTTAGGCTGGGCTGAGCTGAGCTGAGCTTGTTGAGCTGGGCTGGGCTGAACTGGGCTAAGCTGAGCTAAGCTGGACTGAGCTGGGCTGGGCTAGACTGAGCTGAGCTGAGCTGGTTGAACTGGGGTAGGCTAAACTGAACTGGATTGAGCTGGGCTGAGCTGGGCTGAGCTGGACTAAGCTGTGATGAACTGAGTTGAGCTAGGCTGGTTGGGGCTGGGTTTGGCTGAGCTTGGCTGATTTATGCTGGGTTGGGCAGGAATGGGATGGACAGGGCTGGGGTAGGCTGGGCTGGGGTAGGCTGGGCTGAACTGGGTTAAGCTAGCCTGAGCTGCACTGAACTGGGCTAAGCTGGGATGAACTGGGCTGGGCTGAGCTGAGCTGAGTTGGTTGAGCTGGGCTGGGCTGGGCTGAACTAAAGTGAGCTGGGTTGGACTGAACTGGGCTAAGGTGGACTGAGCTGAGCTGGGCGGGAATGGGCTGGGCTGAGCTGATTGAGCTGGGCTGGGTGGGGTTGGGTTTGGCTGAGCTTGGCTGATTTAGGCTGGGCTGGGAAGGAATGGGATGGACAGGGCTGGTCTGGGTTGGGTTAGACAAGGCTAATCTGGGCTTGGATGAGCTAAGCTGTGCTGGGTTTGGCTGGACATGGCTAAACTGGGTTAGGCTGAGCTGAACTGAGATGAGCTAGGCTGGGCTGGTTTGGGCTTTGTGGATTGACCTACACTGAGCAGGGTAGACTAAGGTGGACAAGGATGGAATGAGCTGGGCTGGGTGGGACTGGGCTGAGCCAAGGTGGGTCTTGCAGACTTGAACAGGACTGAGCTGAGCTGAGCTGGGCTGGCCTGATCTGAATTCAGCTGTTTGAGCTGGACTGGGCTGAATTGGGGTGAGATGGGCTGGGTTGGGCTAAACTACGAGGACCTGGGCTAAAACAACTGACCTGAGCAGACCTATACTGGTCTGAGTTGACTGAGCTAAACTGAACTGAACTGAGCTGAGGTGGGCTGAACTGGGCTGATCTGAGCTGTGATGGCCTAAGCTGGGCAAAAAGGGACAAGGCTGAGCTGGTCAAAGCTGGTCTTATTCTGGAATGAACTGAACTGAGCTCAGCTAAACTGGCCTGAGCTAGATTTGGAGAGCTTTGATGGGCTAACCTTGACTGAGCTGTGTTCAGCTGAACTGACTGGCCTGGGTTAGATTAAACTTAGTATTGGGCTAGACTGAGTGTAATTGGACAGATCTGGACTGCATTACACTGGACTAAGTTTGGCTGGTCTGGACTGGTCAGCACTAGGCAGCAGTAGGATAGACTAAGGCTATGATGAACTGAATGGGGGGTGGCAGGACTGGCCACTGCTGAACTGAGTTGAGGATTCCAGGTAAGTGGGAGTCAGTAGGGGGAAGGTGGCTCAGCACCCCGGAATGTGTTTCTTGGGCACCTCCTCTGAAGGCCAAATGAACTCAGGGTGAGGCTCTCTGTCTTTCAATAGCTGCCCTGAAGGATATTGGAGATACCCAAGTGAGCAGAGCATACCCTCTGCAGCATTGCCCTACTCCATCCCCAGGCATCCCCAGAAGGACACAGGTTTGGATTTGGGCCTATAGACCCTTTTAGGGAACAGGGTTGACTGCCGCTCATTTGAAGGTTGGGGATGGAGACCATGTGATGGAAAGATCAGGCTCAGTGCCTGAGAGAGGAAATGGGAGTCAGGGAAACCTATAGAAGAGGGCCCTTCTCCCTCTAGTGTGTCCCTAAACACAGCAAACCAGGACCCTTGTGCAGGCTGAGCTTCAAGCACAGACCTCTCTGCCCTGCCTGAGTCCCACTGTCTGGTATCACTCTCTCATGACCCCTCCCCCTCCATTCCCCAAAGCCTGGGAGATAAGGAGCATGTTGTGCCCACAGCATAGATAGGAGAGTGAGGCTAAGGGTACCCCCAATGACTCTCCTGGCAAATGGCAGAGCCTCTTTCATAACTGCAGCTCCAAGTGTCTGCATCAGTTTCTGCATCTGAAGACCATGTTAAGAATCAGTATAGTTGGCATCAGAGGGCTTCCTAGCTGTGTGAACTTGGGGCAGTCACTAAACTTCCCTGGGCAGTTTCCTAACACGTAAAGGAGAGGAGACCGCAGTGCCATTCTCAGGGCCTGTGGAGGGGAACCCAGGAGCAACGTAAGCACCCGCCATCCTCACAGTGCAGAGGCAATATTCCAAGACCCCTGACGTTGTGTCCCCTGTGTTCCAGCATCAATGGCCAAACCCACAGTCTTCCCACTCAGCGTCAGAACCACAGACCAACTGGCCCTCATCTGCCTGGTGCAGAGCTACTTTCCGGAGCCCGTGACTGTGAACTGGAACTACAATGAGGCTGACGCCACCGTCAGAAACTTCCCTGCAGTGCAGGCTACCGGGGACTCCCTGTACACCATGAGCAGCCTGCTCACCCTTCCGTCCAGCAAGTGCCCAGACACCAGCTCTCTCTCCTGCCAAGTGAACCACTACTCCAACGCAGTCCAGAATGTGGCCGTTCCCTGCAAAGGTCAGAGGGCAGTGCCAGACAGGAGCTTGGAGGGGGTGGGGCTACCATCCTTCACTGCCTCATCCATAGAACCCAAAACCCATCCTCCTCCTCTGCCCTCCCTCTAAGCCATCCAGTGAGATGCTGGACAGAGACCCCAGGGAGTAGCAGGCTAGGGGCAGACCAAGTAGGTTGGAGATGGGGATGGGAATCAGAGATGGGGGGAAGGAGAGGGAGCATAGGACAGGGATGGCTGATCTTCCAGACTTTTCTCAGCTTCAGAACCTACCTGTTGTGTCCATCCCTCGTGCTGCCAGCCCCGCCTGTCGATGCAAAGGCCGGCCATCGAGGACCTGCTCCTGGGCTCGAACGCCAGCCTCAAGTGCACGCTGAGTGGCCTGAAAGACCCCAAAGGTGCCACCTTCACCTGGAAGCCCTCAGTCGGGCAGACCGCCATCCAGAAGGCACCTGAGCGTGACTCCTGTGGCTGCTACAGCGTGACAAGTGTCCTGCCAGGTTGCGCCGACCCATGGAACCGTGGGGACACTTTCACATGCACGGCCAGCCACCCTGACTCCAAGAGCGCACTGACTGTGAACCTCGCCAAAGACATAGGTGAGGCTCAGAGAGGGACTCTGCGAGCCTGCCTTCTGCCTCCAGGTCCCAGTTTCCAGAGGGGAAACTGAGGCCATGGGGTCAGGACACAGCCTTTGGTGCCCAGCAGGGCAGAGGGACTCTGTCCTCCACCCCTTCCCAGACCCCTGATCCTGGCTTTCCCCACTCTCCAGGGAACAGATTCCGTCCCCAGGTCCATCTACTGCCGCCGCCGTCGGAGGAGTTGGCCCTGAATGAGCAGCTGACGTTGACGTGTGTTGCAAGGGGTTTCAACCCCAAAGAAGTGATGGTACGCTGGCTGCGAGAGAACCAGGAGCTGCCCTCCAAGGACTACACAACGTGGGCTGCAGAGAAGGAGCCTGGCCAGAGTGACACCACCTTTGCTGTGACCAGCATCCTGCGCGTGTCAGCAGAGCAATGGCAAAACGGAGATAACTACTCCTGCATGGTGGGCCACGAAGCCTTGCCCCAGGCCTTCACCCAGAAGACCATCAACCGCTTGGCGGGTAAACCCACCCACGTCAATGTGTCCGTGATCATGGCCGAGGCAGAGGGCACCTGCTACTGAGCTGCCCCCTCTCACCCACCCCTTGAATAAACACCATGCTCGCCAGCACCTGCTTTTCTGTCCAGCTGCCTGTCTGTCTGTCCTCAGGGTCCTGTGGCATGCCGGGAGGGGACAGAGCCTGGGGGACGGGGGAAGAAATCCCCTTCCCTGACCCTCTAGGGGCCTCAGTTTCCCCTTTCAGCCCAGCACTTTAATGTGTCTTCACACCCTTGAGTGTGCAACTGTGTGTTTGAAGGGATGTGAGTGTGTGGATGAATGTGTGGGAGGCAGGTATGACTGTGTGTGATTATGAGTATGTGAATGTATCTGTGCATGACAGAGGGAGCTAAGCTGTGAGAAGGCCGCAATAGACACAGGAATGATTGACCTCAATAGCAGTGGGCTCCCTGGGAAGTTTCTGAGGGGACAGCTGACATGGCAACATGGTCATTTGTATCTTAGAAAGGTCTCTGGTTGCAGCTGAGAGGGATTAGAAAGGATGAGAGTGGAATGGAGGAACCCAGAAAGAGGCTGGTGCCATTATGGAGAGGGAAGTTTCATGGGGAGGAGTGGGATGGATGAGCTTCCCAGCTTAGGGGGATTGGATTCCAGAGGTACCACTGGGAAGAAGGGATGCCCAGAAAACCCCCACAGCCACCTGAATTCAACACAGGCAGCTCAGAATGGCAGGGCCAACTCCTGGCCTTGGAGCAGCCTTCCCCACCTCCTCGTGTCACACTACCTTGCAGGCAAGCACACATGTGCATTCACAAGCATGCACACGCACCAGAGCTCCTACAAGTGCAGGAGGTTCACAGCTCAGACCCCAGCTCCAGAGAGGCAAGGAAAGCCCCCACCCAAACCCCCCAGTCAAGTTATTCCTGGACTTCACCCCAATGCCTTGCATTTGAGGCTCAACCCTACTGCTACCCTAAGCACCCTCCTGGGCCTTCGCCCTCCCAACCTGCTCCACTCCAGTCCTGTTGCCCTTTCCCCCACTCCCGTGTGCCCAGCTGCTTACATCTCAGAGACTAATTCCACAGACTCCTCCCAGCAGCCCCTGCTCCCTGCCCAGCCCCAGACTAAAGTGCCCCATCCTTTCCTGAGTCAAAGCATGGCACAAACAATAGTCAGGGTATGAGCAGGGGAGATAGGTAAGTCAAAAGAAGGCCAGACACACAGCTCCCTGTCAGGGACCCTATGTAGGCCTGCAGCTTCTGCTTGGAACTCCTGATAGAAAGGGGCCACCTGGAGAAGCAGAACCCAGAAAGGGAAGTTCCATGACCATGAGGGGAACACCTGCACTAGGACTCCCGCAAGAGGGCGGTGGGGACTCTACTTCAGTCTCAGAGACTTCTGGGCCTCCCTGGGGAACCTGGCTCTCTGACTGCCTCCCTCTTCTCCCAGGGCTAAGGAGAGTGGAGGTCCCCACTCCAAACTCAAGAGTACAATCACCTAAAGGACAGTAGGGAGGGCAACAGTCAGCCAAGGAAGTACTGTCACAAGGTTCTCTAGCCACCTATGAGACCCATCATAGGACCTGGCCCAAAGACAGGACTTTCTAATATTAGGGGGAGAAAAGAAGAATCAATAGATAAGGGTTTGGACCAGTAGATGGGTAGAATGCAGATAAATCATAGAATGTATAATGCATGAGTGGGTAGATATATGGATGGAAGGATGGGTGGATGGATGGATGGTTGGATGGTGGGTGGATAGACTAATCAGTGGATGGATGGATGGTTTGATGGAGGATAGATGAAAGGATAATGAATGAGTAAGTGACAGATAGTTGAAAGGATGATGAGATGTATCAGCATATAACAAGTGGGCCCAACCCCCATATATTATGGGTGGTCTGCGCCTGGGACCCTGAAGACAGTAGAGCCACTTGAGCTGTTAATTCCCACTTGGTCCTCCCTCATACTCTCTGTGTCCCTCAGGCACATTCCTTGGAAGTGTATCAAGGACTGGGCATGCCCCAGCCAGTTCTGGGCATGCTGATTTACAGACTCAGAGCTGTCACAGCCAGCACTTCCTAAGGGCAAGCCATGTCTGGGTCCTCTCTGGGATTCAAGGCCTTGTCCAAGGCCAGCCCAGAGCAGGAGCTTGATGAGTGCTTGCTGAATACACAGCTGAGATTCAATCTCTCCTTCTCTGGATCAGCAAAGACAGTGCCTTCCCTCCTCCCTGCTTCAAGATACCCTAAGACCCTCAGAAACAGTGGTCCTCAGGCATCTCAGGAGCTACAATGGCCCCAAGCCCTTACTTCAAGACCTCCTGCTTCTTTGTCCTCCTTGAGTCAAATTCAGTCCTGAGATATGGTACCCCATCGTGGTTCCCCAGACCTCAGAGGTACAGGAGGGGACAGCTCCGGCTCAAGCCCCTGCCCATGCATGTCTGGGCCTCGCAGGCCCACAGTGTCTTTCAGATTGGCAGATGTTTCCATGGGTGGTGCTGGATCCACAGCAGGACAACTTGGAGGAAGAGGCCCCGGGAGCCAATCTGTGGCCCACCACTGTCACCCTGCTCACACTGTTCCTGCTGAGCCTCTTCTATAGCACAGCGCTGACTGTCACAAGTGTGCGAGGCCCACCTGGGCACAAGGAGGGGCCCCAGTACTGAGAAGGAGCCCAAGGACTCAGGTGTGCCCCCAGTCGGGGAAGGCAGATGTGTTGAAGTGGGCATGGGGAACCTGGGTCCAGAGGGGGTGGTTGGCTGTTCCCACTGCTGAGAACTCTGCTCTGCCCAGAGAGGTGGTTCCTTCCAAGATGCTGAGGACACAGGCAGACAGTGAAATCAGAACGGGAGCAATATCCTCAGGATGAAATCCAGCCTCCCGTGGGCCAGGCACTGGTTGGGACTGAGCTGTTCACAAGGAGGCTGCCAACACTTAGGAGCTCTCGCTGGACCATGCCTAATGAGCACCTCTTGTGTTCACAGGTGAGAAGTGAACCTCCTGGAAATCCCCAGAGAAGCTTACCTCCAGATGCCAAATCTCCCCTGCTCTGAAAGCACCCTGCCCCCAACCCTCTACATGCACCTCCCTGGAGCAATAAACTGACCCCAAACACAAATATTCTCAGAACTATACATGAGGGGAACAAAGGGGGAAGGGTTCATCAGAACTGGAAGACATCTGCCACATGTTCCCTTAGAGACGTAGGGAGGGTAGATGGGAGAAGGATCAACACTGTCCCATTCCAAGACCTGACAAGATCCAGGGCATAAAGATGCCAGTACCAGGAGTAAGAGCTGGCCTCCACCAAAGACCAAAACAGATCCAAGAGCCTGAGATGTAACACAAGGCACTTGTCTTGGTCACTAGGCCCTGGTCCTGTCACTGAGCCCTGGTTCAGATCACTGAAACTTGAGCCTAGTCATTGGGCCCTACTCTGAATGAGTGGGCCCTAGGATCACTCACATAGGATCCTGATCACTGGGCCCTGTTCCTGATCGCTGGGTCCTGAAATTAATCAATCAGGCCTGATCCTGATCATTCAGCAATTGTCCTGATTACTGAGCTCCTGAACTACTCAGTCACCCCTGGTCCTGAACACTGGGTTCTGGTCCAGACCACTGGACCCTTGTCCTGATCACTGGGCCCTGGTCCTGATCACTGAGTTCTGGTACTGTCATTGGGTTCTGGGTCTCATCACTGGGCCCTGGTTTCCATCATTGGGCTCTGTTCCTGATCACTTAGCCCTGGCACTAATGACTGAGCCTGGTCAAAATCACCCACTCCTGGTCCTGGTCACTAGTTCCTGATCCTGATTACTGAGACCTGGTCTTGATCACTCAGCCCTGGTCCTGAACACTGGCTTTATTGCCCATCAGTGATCTGATTCTGATAACATGGCACTGTTTCTGATCCCTAAGCCCTGGTCCTGAAACTAGGCTGTAGTACAGATCACTGATTACTCACCACAGGTCTTGATAACTGGACCCTGGTCCTGCTCAGAAGCCCAGGTCCTCATCACTCAGCACTGGTTATGATGCCTAGGCTCTAGTCATA
Source organism: Dasypus novemcinctus (assembly GCF_030445035.2). Classification (NCBI taxonomy): domain Eukaryota; kingdom Metazoa; phylum Chordata; class Mammalia; order Cingulata; family Dasypodidae; genus Dasypus; species Dasypus novemcinctus. Next base: position 53,586,460 of record NC_080691.1, on the reverse strand, counting down.
ATTATTCAGCACTGGTCTTAATCAATGAGCCATGGTCATGACACGCATCTCTGGTCTTGTTCACTGGACCCTGATCCTGATCATCTGGCCCTGGTCCTGATTACTAAACTGTGGTCCTGCTCAGTCAGCCCTGGTCCTGGATGGATAAGTGGATGGACAGATGGATGCTTGGATGGATGGATGGTAGATGGATGGATAGATGGGTGGATGGATGAATGGTGGATGGTCCTGATCACTTGGCCCTGGTCCTGACACATGGCTCTGGTCCTGACCTCTGAGCCCTGACCCTGATCATTGGGCCCTGGTACTCATCAATGGGCCCTGGTCTAACCACTAGGCCTAGGTCCTGGTCATTGGGCCCTGATCTTGGTCACTAGGCTCTGATTCTGATCACTCAGCTCTGGACCTGACCACTAGACCTTATTCCTCATCGAAGAATCTGGTCCTGATCATTGGGCACTGGTCCTGATGACTGAGCTATAGTTCAGATCATTGGGCCCTGATCCTGATCACTCAGACTTAGTCCTGGTCATTCATCCCTGGCCCTAATCCCTGGGCCTTGATCCTGATCAAAACGTCCTGGTCTTGATCATTGGAATCTGGTCATGATCACTTGGCCCAAGGCCTGATCACTTGACCCAGGACTGGATAGCTTGACCCTGGTCCTGAACCCTGGCACTGGGCCCAAACCCTCAGCCCTGGTCCTCATCACTTGACCCTCATCCTGATTTCTCAGCCCTGGTCCTGGTAACTGAGTACTACTCCTGCCCATTTCCATGAACCCTTAGATCTTTATTTCCAGCTCTCAGTCCTTTGTTCCTATCCTTTGGCCATTTTTCCTGGTCTCTCATGCCTTCTTCTCAGCCTCAATCCCTTTCTTGGTTTCTGAATTCTTTGTTCTCTACCCTGATCCTGGAACTTGAGTAGGAAATAGTTCACAAGGTAAGGAAGGAGTCTCATAGAGGTCAGAAGACTCTCTTGGCCAATGGACTGTCCAAAGGATAGAATGATGCCTCTCCATGCCCATCTCTTTCTTCTCCAAGGCCCAGAGGGAATGCATGCATCTAACTTGTCTGCTTGGGCCCAGGGGCTAGATCCCTGGCCCTGAAGGGACATAGGAGCAGGGGTCCTATGGCGGAGCTTAGTGAATATAGGGGAGTGGGACAGGAAGGAGGGAGGGAAGGGGATGTTTTTTCATCTTTTTTTTTACTGTATCAGTACAAACTTTATTCAGAATCCCATCTTTGATGTGTGCTTTTTGTTGTGTTCTCGTTGCTTTTTTTAATTCCTATTATGACCTGGTTTGGTCATCAGCTTCTCTTGTTTTTCTCTTTCATCTCAAGACTCCTGTGTCCCATCACCTTCTGAAACACCCAAAATAGTCCCTCTGGGTGGCTGAGTCATTGTGAGCAGAGCCCAGGTGTCCTGACTAGGGGACCTGTGGTTCTGAGAACCAGGCCCCAAACTGAGACCTGGCCAGATGGCCTGAGGCCTGGGAGTGCCTGTCAGAAACAGTGAGTGGCATGACACCTGCAGAGGGCCCAGCCCCCACCCATACCAGCCCAGTTAGCCAGGATCTGCCTGGGTCAGCCAAGGCTAGCCAGGGTCAGTCAGAGTCAGGCATAATCTGCCAGGGATAGCCAGGATCTGACAAGGCCAGCCAGGGCCAACCAGTTCAGCCAGGGTCAGCCAAGATCTGCTAGGGCTAAGCAGGATATACCAAGGCCAGCCAGGGCCAACCACAGCCAGTCAGAGCCAGCCAGGGCAAGCCAAGGCCAGCCAGGTTCAGCCAGAGTCAGCCAGAGTCAGCCAGGATATGCCAGGACTAGCCAGGATCTGCCAAGGCCAGCCAGGGCAAGCCAGGGTCAGCCAGGGCAAGCCAGGGTCAGCTAGGATCTGCCAGCATTTGCCCAGGGTAAGGCAGGATCAGCGTAGGGTCATTCTAGCATCTGCCCATGTCAAGCCAGGGTCAGGGGGGTTCATGGCCAGCTACAGTGACATGTCAGTCTCCACTCACTGTGGGACTGTACCCACAGTACAGCCAGGCCCAAGGCGTTGCTGGCTTTGCAGACCCCCAGACGAGCTCTGGCCCTGGGCCTGTGGAGTCCCACCCCACATGCTCCTCCCTCCTGCTCCCCCTGCACCCTATTCCCTCACAGTCTGGGGCAGACTGGGGGACACAATCTTGGGGTTCCAGCAGACTATCATCCAGGACTGTGGTCTAGGACAGACACACCATAAGGGCTGAGCACCAGCAGGAATTGGCCCAAGGCAGGACCTATATGTCACACCCAGGATCACTGAGGGCTAATGGGGAGGTGAAGATGGTCAACCACCACACGAGGGAACCGAGAGTGCCTACAACTCTAAGCAGGAGAATCCCAGCCATCATCCATGTGGGATCTAAGCCCCCTCTCGATTTAGAGATGGAGTGGACATCACCATCCCAGGGTCCACAGGATGAAGGAATAAAATATGCATTAGAGTAGACTTACTGATATTCTACTATAGAACTATTGTGACTCTAGCAACAAAAGTAATTGTAGCGTTGATCTGGAGAAAGTGGCCATGGTAGTTGCTGAGGGCAGGAAGAGGAAAGAAGAGATGTGATGTGGGGGCATTTTGGGGACTTGGAGTTGTCCTAAATGATATTGCAGGGACAGATGCAGGACATTATACATCCTGCCATAACCCACTGAATGTACTGGGGGAGAGTGTAAACTACAATGAAATCTATTATCCATGTGGGGCAGCAGTGCTCCAAAATATATTCATCAAATGCAATGAATGTGCCACACTGATGAAAGAGGTTGTTGATGTGGGAGGAGTGGGGTGGATGGAGAGTGGGTATACGGGAACCTCTTACATTTTTTAATGTAATATTTTTTGTGATCTATGTGTTTTTTTTTAAAGGCAATTAAATTTTAAAAATTTAAAAAGAATAAAACAAAAGAATCAGGTACAGGGATGCAGGTAGGAACAGGAAGGGGCAGAGACGATGAGAGAGACAGATGAAATAGGGATGAGAACAGGGAATGCAGAGTCAGAGACAAGGACAGAGAGAAAGAGGAGGGATGGGGAGAGTGGAACATACACAGGAACAGGAAAACAGAGATAGAGAAGGGGAGACAGAGACAGGGATGGGGAGACAGAGACTGGGCTGGGGTGACAGAGAGAGGTGGGGATACAGAGACAGGGCTGGAGAGACAGAGACAGGGCTGGGGAGGCAGAGACAGAGATGGGGAGGCAGAGAAAGGGATTGAGATACTGGAAGACAGGAACAGAGACATGGAGAGACAGGGATGGGGAGACAGAGTCAGGGATGGGGAGACATACAGACAAAAATGAGAGACCAAGAGGCAGAGATAGAGGTGGGGGAGAGGCAAATAGAGGGAGAGAGGGTCTTGGACATGGAGATGCCCAGAGGAAGGGTTAAGAAGAGATACGGAAATGCAGTGACATGGGCCCAGGCATCAGTGCAGACTGCTATGACCGCCAAACCCTAACACACATCCTCAGAGATGAAAACACAGGCTCACTCATGCAGTCATGCTCACACAAGTAGCCACATACCATAGAAACACCCAAATACATACTCACATAAAGAGGCACACATTCACAGAAATGCCCCAACACACACCCCAAATACACACTTACACAGATGAGCACATGCGCACACAGAAATAACACACAGAGACACATAAGCTTCCTCATAAGCACACACAAGCACACCCACTTACACGATGCTGCATGCTTGCACAAAGACACACAGAAATTCCCAAAACACACTCACCCCACACACATGCATCCATACTAACATGCAAACACACACATCATGCACATGTGTAAACGTACACACACAGACACATTCCAGAAATGCCCCTGACCCATAAACTGACCTCCCCACACTCACATATTCTCAGTCACACTAAATCACACTCCCTTGACTACAAGACTCATCCCACACTCATTTGTGCTTTCACTCATACTCACATCTACACCCAGTCACATGTGAATCCACTCACTGACAGATCACACATACTCACACATACACTCACATTCAAACATGCCCATGCACACAAACACACTGACAAACCTCACACATTCACTCTCAAACACACTCATTTGCACTCATCCACACACACTCACATGCCCATCTCACTCTTTCCAAGCACTTTGTGCTCAAGGAGTCTCAATGAAGCCCATGCCCCCAACCCTTGCTATGGGGTCAAGTAACATGCCCCAGGTGAGGGTCTGAGTCACACAGGCTAAATGAGCAGCCCAGCAAACACTAGCAGTATTGCACATCCACCCCATTCTGGTTCAGAGACTGCGGTCCCATCCTGAGGTGGGCAGAGACCCTCCTCCAAGGTGGATCATGGGTCTACAGAGCCCCCAGGCCCAGGCTCATGGAAGGCCCCCACTGCAAACGGTGGATAGAACAATTGCCCGGAGGACAGCAGGCACCGGGGAGGGCAGGGCCTGGGGACAGTCCGCACTGGGGAACAAGCAGCGCTGAGGCCTGACCCCGAGTTCTGGCCACCCAGCCCCTGAGGTTGTGGATGCCCATCAGTTCAACCGCCCTATTCTCTGTTCTGGCACCAGTAGGGAACAGTTCCCTGGGACCAGAGAGAAGCCATGAACACACACAAGACCCCAAACACAGGGAGGGGAAACCGCTGGAAGACAGAGGCAGCTGGGCCCTGGATTATGGGGACGCAGGTCCAGGGCTCAGGTCTTGGGCTGGCACAGGGGGCTTGACAGCTGGAAGGGGGCTGTGGGCCTGAGGCAGCAGGGCAGAACAACCCTCAGGAAGCTGGGGATTTCTCAGGCTCCTGGTGAGGGGAGAATGGGCTAAGACAGGCTCCCCTGGGTCCCAGGCTAAACTCAAAAGTGCCCCTTCCCCTTTCCCTGCCCCCACTGCCTCAGGGACCCTTGGATTATCCCAGCAGACCTCAGCTGGGCCCTCTCCCTGCTTCCCAACTCCCAGATCACGTGTGGAGTCATGTCCCCAACACTTCTGGGGTGTTGGGAGCCCCTGGGGGTTAGGACCCTCAGGGTGAAGAGAGGAGGACCCTGTCCTGGGGACCAATGTGCAGGACAGACAGAGGCCAGCACTCAGAGGCCCAGCTCAGGGACAGTGACACAGCTGCCAGGTCGACCATAGAGGGGCTGGGAGTGCAATAGTCCAGAGTGGGAGGGGAGGGCCAGCAGGGGCTGTGATGGGGGTCAGGGGGTCTGTGGCAAGGGGCCCTACTGACTAAGGCTCACGTCACCCTGGTCTAGAAGCAGCACCGACCTGCCAGGCTGGGTGGGTGTGGAGGGCAGAGTGAGGGGCAGCAAGGTGGGGGAGACATTGGGTTTGCCCCCACTGAACCTCATATGGGAAGCACAGGCTCTCACCCTGCTGTGAACACATCCCTCTGGGTGACTTGTGGAAATGGGACTTGGGTGGAAGAGGGGAGCTTTAGGGGGTGAGGGGCTGGGAACATGAAGGGGCTGGGGGCTGGGGGCATCAGGGGGTGAGGGATGAGGGCCTGGCCTGGCCTGGGAGGCACAGTGGAGGTGAAGTTTTGGGTGACCCAGCTCCACTGCTAAGAGAGTTACAAGCAAGCACACTTGTCAGAGAACAGGGGCTTGGGGCCATCTCCACCTGCTCAGGGGTCAATTTCTCAATGAACATCCATGCCTCCTCCTCCTCTGCCAAGAGCCCCCTGGTGTGTTGATTGGACTTGTGTGAAGGTGGATCTGGAGGGACTTGTGGAGACAGAGGGGCTGGGGCAGAGGGCCTGGGCTGGGGGCACCATGGTTTCAACCTGAACACCTGGACTTGGGGGCTGCTGAGTTCCCAGAATAAGGGTTTTTCTGGGTCTGGGGTGGATTGGCCCAGGAATCCAGTAGAAACTCTCTTGAAGAGATTCAGGGCCAATGCTTAGATGAGCCAGGGCTTCAGGAAGCTTTCCACTGACCCCAACCTTGTCCCCGCCCTCACTCCCAAGAAGTCCTAGGCATGGTGAGATTTCATCTCTAAAACTCCATCATGTATCTCTCAAACACTTGACCGCCTTTGGAAACAATCAGCCTCCACAGTTCCTCTTAAGTAATGGTTTGGCACTTCTCAGTGTCACCCCCAGCCTGCTCTTGCCCATGACATGTCAGTGAGTGAGGGGCCCATGAGGCACAGTTGTTGCTGGTCAGCACATCCATTCTACTGCACCTGCGTCCCTACCTCTCCTCTGTCCTCTGCATTATCTGTTGAAGACACCTGGCCCTTTATCCTTCCAGGTCCCCACTCTGCACCTTGGTCATGCCCTTGTCCCTGTCGTGCTGAGATCTGGAACTGGGCTCAAGGGTGATCTCTTTTCTCAGCCTGCCTGGGCCCTGGGTGTGGGGTGCACAGCGGGCAGCAGGGTCCAGTGTGGGCAGCCCCCAGAGCTCAGGGACTAGACACTTAGTGGCCACAGGCTGTTGTTTCTTCCTTCAGTGGGTTCCACATTCTGCTGCATATGGGAGTCATGCGGGGCTCTGAAATGTGCCTTTGCCGGGGTCTATCTATGTGTTCTGATGGGCTCGGTGTGGGGTATAGCCTTGCACCCACTGGTTTTAGAGTGTCTCTAAGTTGGAACTGCTGACTGCATGCATCACTTCACTGAGGTTTCAGGATGGCATCTCCTAGTTCTTGCCTTCCTTCTTCAGTATCAGCTGGGGACCTTCTCAAAGGAGGTGCTATTTGGTGACTGTGCAGCACAGTTCACACAGCAAATGGGGTGTTGCTAGAGTCCTTCCCTCTTCTTTCCAGTTCCAGATGAAGAAGCCAGGAAGACATTGATAATATCCTGCCATAACCCACTTAATGGACTGGGGAAGAGTGTAAACTACAATGTAAACTATAATCTATGCAGGACAGCAGTGCTTTAAAATATATTCACCAAATGCAAAGAATGTGCCACAGTGATGAAAGAGGTTGCTGATGTGGGAGGAGTGGGGGATGGGGGGTATATGGGAACCTCTTATATTTTTTAATGTAACATTTTTTGTGATCTATGTACCTTCAAAGAAATACAATAAAAATGAGAAAAAAATAAGTAGAGTCAGTGAGATAGAGACAGGAAGGAAGATACATAGAGAGAGAGACAAAGATGGAGACAAAGAAATATAGGCAGCAAGATCGATTTGGGGAGGAAGATAGGAATAGAAACAGGTAGAGAGAGAGTCAGAGACAGCTGGTGAGATGGAGACAGACATAAGACAGGTAGAAATAAGTAGGTATATAGATAATAGAGATATAGATAGACTAGATATATATGGTAGATATAGATAGACGATAGATGATAGAAGAGAAATAGAGAGGTAGATATGGATAGATGTAAATAGATAAAGGTATAGATAGAGAATGATATAGATATATACAGATGGGTGGATATCTATCTATCCATAGAGAGATAGAGATGAGAGAGAGTGAAAGAAAGGGAGAGAGAATTGGAAGCAAAAAGAGGAGATGGGTAGAGGGGGAGAAAATTGGAGGGAGACGAAGATACTGGGGAGAGTCACAGAAATAAAAGGAGACACGGGCGAACATGAAGAGACTAAAAGATTACTAGTCACATGCTCATGAATAGAATATCAGTAAGTCCACTCTAATCCATACTCTATTCCTCCATCCTGTGGACCTTAGAGTGGTTGTGTCCACTCCACATCTATATCAAGAGGGGGCTTAGATTCCAGATGGATGCCGGATGCAATTCTCCTGCTTTCAGTTGCAGGCAGTCTTGGCTCCCTGGTGTGGTGGTTGACCTTCTTCACCTCCATGTTAGATGAATGGGGGAAGTCCAATAAACCAGATATGGACCATTGACCATGAGGTGCAGCAGTGCTCAGAGATGTATTCACCAAATGCAATGAATGTCTCATGATGATGGAGGAGAATGTTGCTATGGCGGGAGGAGTGGGGTGAGGGGGGTGGGGGGTATATGGAGACCTCATTTTTTTTAATGTAATATTTTTTAAAAATGAATTTAAAAAAATTAAATTAAATTAAATTTAAAAAAAAAGAAAAATCCAACAATGGAAAAAACAAGCAAACATACAAACAAACAAAAAAGAGACTAAAGGAGATCAAATGGCAGCAGAGAAAACCCAGTGGATGAGGACAGAGATGGAGGGAGAGATTGAAGTGGAAACAGATGATCCAGTGACATAGGGAGAAAGATGGGACAGATTTCCTGACAGCTACACTCGCAAACAACAGAGGCCTGTGGGAGGCAGAGTGAGCAGAGAGACAGATGGAGAAACCAACAGGGACAGGGCAGGAGCAAGACAGTCTGATGCTGATGGACACAGATAGGGCCAGGATGGGCCAAGGAGGGCAGGGATCCTGACAAGGAAGAGAGGCAGAGCACAGACAGAGGGATACAGGAGGTGAGGCAGCGAGAAGCACAGGCAGTGAGAGGGGGCAGAGGAGCAAAGGAGCTGAGGTGTGGACAGGGCCATGGGGCAGTGAAGGCACACGGACAGGGCCATGGGACAGGCAGGGGGCAAGCACAAGGAAACTGGGCAAGGAAAGTGGCAGGGGGCAAGGGCATGGCACAGGGGCATGGGGCAGGTAGCTGGATCAGGGGATGGGGGACAGGGGCAAGGCCATGGGTCAAGGGCAGAGGCATGCAGCAGAGGCATGGGGCAGAGAGCACTGGACAGGGAGCAGGCATAGGGGCATAGGGCAGGTGGCCGAGTCACAGGGTGGGGGACAGGAGCATGGGGCATGGAGAACTGGGCAGGGAGCAGGCACAGGGGCATGGGGCAGAAGACTGGGTCATGATGTGGGAGAAAGGGCAAGGGCATGGGGCAGGTAGGGCTGCCACCAGGTGGGAAACACGGGCAAGGGATTGGGGCAGGGACAGAGCTATGGGACAGGGGCATGGGCATGGGACAGGGAGAGAGGAGAGGCATAGATGGAAGGAGCACAGGGCAGGAGAAGGGGCAGGGGCATGGGGCAAGGAGCAAAAGCAGGGCAGGTGCAGGGGCATGCAGCATGGGGCAAGAGAAAGGGATGAGGCATAGAGGCATGGGGCAGGGGCATGGGGAAGAGGCAGTAGGCTAGGGCAAGGACATGGGGCATGTGGTATGATGCACCAGGGCCAGCAGGTACTGTGCCTACCCTTTGGCCTGTTGGCTCAGGGGCCCCAGTGCCTGGTTGGGGGTATCTACTACTCTTCCCATATGGCCACAATCCAGCCCCCTCATCGTGCTGAGCCTTGTCCTTGTCTGTGCAGTAGGGACCCCAGGCCCTGAGCACTGGGTGAGGTGCTCAGAGCACACACCTCACATTAGGGTGCCCTTGGTGCTGCCCCATGTCCCTGGCCAGTGAGGGTAGACAGTGAGTCCTTGGGCCATGTGCCCATATCTGCTCCCACTGTCTCCAGGCTCCCCAAAGGTACAGGTCTGGCCTTGGGACTTTGGGGTCCTGGACAAACCCACCCCTCTGCCCCCCACCCCCAGCACTTGGGGCTTGGACCCTCTCTCACACCCAGGCAGTATGAAAAGCTTGGGGCCAGCCTGGGGGGCTACTCCTCTAAAACCCTGGGTTACACTAATGGAAACAAACGAAAATGCATTTTAATTCAGTAGCTTCCCTTTGCAGGGCAATCATGACATCGAGGACCCGGGGTCAGCCAAGTGGGGCTCTCTCCTAGAGGAGGGGTTGAGGGCTACCCCCACCCTCAGAGACCCCTGGATCCTGAGTTCTGGGACAGCATGGCCATGCTGAGGGGATGGGGGTGGCTGTGGCTGCAGGTGGCAAATCTGTACAAGCTGTTTCTGCAAATAGCCTCAGAGTGAGAAACATGTTTTTTTCAGTGTGGAACAAACAGCCATTTGCATGTAACCTCGAGAGCTAAATTGGTCCCAAATGACTAAACTGGGGAGAAGCTGAGACTGCAGCATCTTGCACCTGCCCTGGGTGGGGGTGGGGAGGTAGGAGCAGGCCCAGAGACCCCGAAAACCTAGCTCCCGGTCTGCAAAGGCTGTCCCTGCAAGCACCCCCAGGCCCAATTCCCTCAGAATGCCCCCAAAATGACTAGCTGCAAATGAGCTGTGGCCTCGAGTCATGCACATGGTCAGCCAGACAGGGTCCTCAGTGCTCTGGGTAGTGAGAGACAAGGGAGGGGCTTGATCCAGCCATGAGGGCACAGAGGCATGCGGCTGCAGAGCCTGGGTTAGGGGCCACAGGAGGGTCCCCACAAGGACCTGGAGGGCACCCAGGGGCTGCCCAAGGCCCACTCCCTCCACAGGTGCTGCCCTGCGGACATTGAAAGCATATTCGCCGTGTGCAGTGGATGTGCCACAATGATGGAAGAGTTTGTTGATGTGGGAGGAGTGGTGTGGGTGGGGTGGGGGTTATATGGGGACCTTATATTTTTTTATGTAACATTTAAAAGAAAATAAAGAAAAAAAAGAAAAAGAAAGAACAAAAGAAAGCACAAAAGAAAGAAAGCAAGATGTGGAGAAAGTGGCCATGGTGGTTGCTGGGTGCGGGGAATGGGAGGAAGAGATGAGATGTGGAGGCATTTTCGGGACTTGGATTTGTCCTGGGTGGTGCTGCAGGGACAATTGCTGGACATTGTATGTCCTCCCATGGCCCACTGGATGGAACGTGGGAGAGTGTGGGCTATGGTGTGGACCATAGGCCATGGGGTGCAGCGAGGTCCAGAGATGTACTCACCAGATGCAATGGATGTGTCATGATGATGGGGGAGAGTGTTACTGTGGGGGGAGTGGTGGGGTGGGGGCGGTGGGAGTGAATGGGGACCTCATATTTTTTTAAAGTAATATTTTTTTAAAAATGAATAAATTGAGTAGAATTTGAGGGGAAAAAAAAGAAAGCAAGAAAGAAAGCAAGAAAGCAAGCAAGCAAGAAAGAAAGTGCAGGGAGGGTAATGCATTTACATGCTGAGTTTGGCTTAGAGAAAGGCCACGTTTGAGCAACATGAAGGCTCTCTGGAGGCAAGTCTTGGTACCATGCACCTCTAGGCCTTGTTGAAATTTCAGGCACACAAGCTCAGAAGCATAGTCATCAGTATCAAGTGCTCATCATTGGACCATCCTTCTTCACCGGTCTTTGACCTTGCACTTGGGAGATTGTTGCTGTTCCTTCCAGGAATGTGACAGTGCTCCCCTAGCTAGGAACTCAGTACTCTGTCAGTTGTCATGTGTAACTCTATCTACTTTGACCTTACCCAACGAACATCTGAACATTTTTATATACCCTATACACATACCCTAGAAAACTCCCTCCCAAACATGTGTCCCCCTTCAATGACACCCCACACCAGTGGTCCTCCCCTGCTATAGTTGAACCCCTTTGTGATCCAAAACATTTTCAAAAATGAAGCCTAATATACTGCCAAATTCAAGTAGTTGGAAAATGCAGTGCTCCAAGATGCATTTACCAAATGTATTGAATGTGCTACAATGATGAAGAAGGTTGTCGATGTGGGAGGAGTGTGGGGTGTGGGGTATGGGGTATACGGGAATCTCATATTTTTAATGTAACATTTTTCGTGATCTATATTTTTTTTTTAAAAAGACAATTAAACATTTAAAATTTAAAAAAATAAAAATGCATAAATTGTTTTAAAAAAGCACAGGGAGGTGTCACTGAATGAAAGAGATGGAAATGCTGGTCAACAAGCCAGTGGGTGCCCATGGGGGCACAGGCGATGGCAGAGATGGGCAGGAATGATGGTGCTAGCATATGATGAGTATACAGAAATAGGAGGGGAGGGGTGACAGGGAGCTGGGAGAGCTGGAGAGTCCTCGTGAAGCAGGTGGTGGCAGGGGGCTGTGTGCCTGTTAGAGATAAGCAATGGGGAGACCAGGAAGGCAAAGGAGAGAGCACTTGTATGAGGGTCAGGGTCCGAGGACCCAGGAAGGAAGGCATCCCCTGAGGCAAAGGACACCCTATACCTCATAGGCAGTGATGGCACAGCATTGTAAGTCCACTACCTGCCACAAAATCGCTCATATTAAAATGGTTGGTGAAAAATAAAAATGAATGTCAACTACCACAAAGGGAACCAAGAGTGCCTCTAACTGCAAGCAGGAGAATTGCATCCATCAGCCATGTGGGATCTAAGTCCCCTCTCGATAAAAAGGTGGAGTAGACATCACCATCCCAGGATCCACAATATGGAAGAATAAAATATGGATTACAGTGGTCTTACTGATATTCTACTATAGAACCATTTTGACTCCAACAGTGAAAAAAATTGTATCATTGATGTGGAGAAAGTGGCCACGGTAGTTGCTGAGGGCAGGGAGGGGGAAGAAGAGATGTGATGTGGGGGCATTTTCGGGCCTTGGAGTTGTCCTAGGTGATACTGCAGGTACAGATGCTGGACATTATATAACCTGCCATAACCCACTGAATGTACTGGGAAGAGTGTAAACTACAATGTAAACTATAATCCATGCTGTGCAGCAGTGCTCCAAAATATATTCATCCAAATGCAATGAATATGCCACACTGATGAAAGAGGTTGTTGATGTGGAAAGAGTGGGGGAGTGGGTGGTGGGGTATATGGGAACTTCTTATATTTTTTTTATTTCTTTTTGCTTATTTGTTTGTCTTTTTTTATGTTACATTAAAAAATTATGAGGTCTCCATATACCCCCACCCCCTCACCCCACTCCTCCCATATCAACAACCTCTTTCATCATCGTGGGACATTCATTGCATTTGGTGAATACATTTTGGAGCACTGCTGCACCAAATGGATAATGGTTTACATTATAGTTTACACTTTCCCCCAGTCCACCCAGTGGGCCATGGCAGGAAATACAATGTCCAGCAAGAGTCCCTGCAGTACCACCCAGGACAACTCCAAGTCCTGAAAATGCCCCCACATCACATCTCTTCTTCCCTCTCCCTATCCTCAGCAGCTACCGTGGCCACTTTGTCCACATCCATGCTACATTTTCTTCCATTACTAATCACGATAGTTCCAGAATAGAACATCAGGAAGTCCACTCTAAGCCATACTCTATTCCTCGATCCTGTGCATCCTGGGATGGTTATGTCCACTCCACCTCTATATCGAGAGGGGACTTAGATTCCACATGGATGATGGATGCAATTCTGCTTGCAGTTGTAGACACTCTTAGCTCCCTGGTGTGGTGGTTGACCTTCTTCACCTCCCTGTTAGCTGGCTGGGGTAAGTCCAATAAACCAGAGGGTAGGAATTGCAAGTCTGCTGAGGCTCAGGGTCTGGCTATCACATGGACAGTCTAGAGATTCAGGTCCCCTGAGTATACACCAAACCCCAGCGCCAACCACAGGTCAGGTAAAAGTAACAGGAGAGGCTTGTGAACAAAGATCACATCTGAGTCCAACTCCATCACACTCAGGTACACAAACTCCCAAGTAGGGCCAACTGACATGGCACTGAACTCCAGTAACAATTTTTGTGATCTATGTATCTTCAAAAAAATACAGTTAAAAATTTTTTTAAATTAATGAATGAATCAAACAGTTGGCTGGGAATGCCAAAATGTGTTCACCAAATGCGATGAGTGTGCCACAATGATGGAGGAGGTGGTTGGTGTGGGAGGAATGGTGTGGGGAGGTAGGGGGTATACGGGAACCTCTTATATTCTTCAATGTAACTTTTTTTTCTGATGTATATATCTTCAAAAAGATACAATTTACAAAAATGATGGGGTGGGAGGGTGGGGAGTGGTGTATATGGGAACCTCTTATTTTTTTATGTTTTTTTAATGTTTTTTAATGTAATGTTCTTTGTGATCTATTAACTTTAATTTAAAAAGTGTAAAAAAAAAAAAAGGTGCAGCTGCTAGGGAAGACAGTTTGGCTGTTCCTTAGAAGGTTAAACATAGAATTACCATATGACCTAGCAATCCCATTTCTAGGTATATACCCAGAAGAGTTGAGAGCAGGAACTTAAACAGATACTTATACACCAGTGCTCATAGCAGCATTATTCACAATGGCCAAAAGATGGAAAGCACCCAAGTGTCCATCAACAGATGAAAGGATAAACAAAATGCACACATTTTGTTTATCCATTCGTCTGATGATGGGCACTTTTTATTATTAAAATAAATAAATAAATAGAAGGAAAAAACTGGATATAAAAAAGTACCTAACATCAAAGGAATTCTGGGTGGCAGTCTAGCTTTTAAGGTCCTACACCACCTGTACATAGTGCCCGGTTTTAAGTTATTTTTTATGCTTTACCTTTATTCACTTTTCCACATCATTAATGTACACTCAATAAATATTACCATATCATCACAATAAACAAAATGTGATATATACTTACAGTGGAATATTACTCAGCTTAAATAAGAAATGATACACACTACAACATGGAGAACCTTGAACACACTGTGCTACAGGAAATAAGCCAGATAGAAAAGGGCAATACTGTGCGACTGCATTACTATGCACCAGATATATTGTATAACATATTGTATGATTCAAAAAAATTTTTATATGTACCTGGTACATTTAACTGAGAAATGTATGTTTTTATTCAACAGAATTTTCTTTATATTTTTAATTGTTTATGTTTTCAATTATTAAATGCACAAAATAAAGTTTTAAAGTTACTGGGGGAGAGTAAACTACAATGTAAATTATAACCCATGTGGTGCAGCAGTGCTCAAAAATGTATGCACCAAATGCAATGAATGTGCCACAGTGATGAAAGAGGTTGTTGATGTGGGAGAGTGGGGGGTGTGGGGTATATGGGAATCTCTTATATTTTTTTATGAGATATGAATATAATTAAGCACTTTTCCCCTTCATTTTCTTTTTTTATTTTCTTCTTTATTTTCTTTTAAATGTTGCATTCAAAAAATGTGAGGTCCTCACATACCCCACCACCCCACCCACCCCAACCCTCCCACATCAACAACTCCTTCCATCATTGCGGCACATCCACTGCACCTGGCTAATACGTTCTGGAGCACTGCTGCACCACATGGACAGTGGTCCATTTTTTGTGATCTATGTATCTTTTTTAAAAAAAGGCAAATTAATTTTTAAAAATTATGTATGATTTGACTCACATCAAAAACGTAGAAATAGCAAATTCATGGAGAGTGAAAGTAAGTTAGAGGCTACCAAGTGATGTAGGAAGGGGACAGCGAGAGTTGTTATTAAGTGGGTCCAGAGTGTTTGAACAATTTGGAAATCTTGAAATAAAATTTTTTAGATGAGGTATTTCATGTTGGTGATTTCCACCTTACTAAAAAATAATCCCTGGGACACTTGGACTACCTTTCTTCTGAAGTCTTAGAGAAGAAGGAAGGACTCCAGCAACACCCCATTTGCTGTGTGAACTGTGCTCTATAGTCACCAAATAGCTGATGAGGCAGCACCTCCTTTGAGAAGAGCCCCAGCTGATACTGAAGAGGGAGGCGACGCCATCCTGAAAGCTCAGTGAGGTGATGCATCCAGGCCAGCAGTTCCAACTTAGAGACACTCTAGAACCAGTGGGATGCAAGGCTACACCCCACACCGATCCCATCAGAACATGTGGGTAGACCCTGGCAAGGGCTAGGGGGGATTCCCACACTGGACCCTGCTACCCCTCGGAACCCCACACCCAGGGCCCAGGTAGATTGAGAAAAGAGATCACCCCTGAACCCAGTTCCAGATCTCAGCACGACAGGGACAGGGGCAAGGTCATGACCAAGGTGCACAGTGAGGACCTGGAAGGACAAAGGGCCAAGTGTTTTCAACAGGGGCATTTGTGGGATTTGGAGTTGTCCTAAATGATGTTGCAAGGGACAGATGCTGGACATTATATATCTTGCCATAACCCACTGAATGTACTGGGGAGAGTGTAAACTACAATGTAAACCATTATCCATGCAGTGCAGCAGTGCTCCAAAATTCACCAGATGCAATGATGTGCCACAATGATGAAAGAGGTTGTCGATGTGGGAGGAATGGGGGTGGGGGTGGGGAGTGGGGTGTATTGGAACCTCATATTTTTTTATGTAACATTTCAGTTATCTATGTATCTTCAAAAAATACAATTTAAAAAATGCTCAAAAAATAAAAATTAAAAAATTATATTAAATAAAATAAATAAATAAATAAATAATAAATAACCAGACACTGCAGAGGACAGAGGAGAGGGAGGAACGCAGGTGCAGCAGAATGGACATGCCGGCAGCTGCACTTGTGCCTCTCGGGCCCCTCACTCACTGACACACCGTGGGCAAGTGTGAGCAGTCTGGGGGTAATGTTGAGAAGTGGTAGGTCATTACTTTAGAGGAACTGTGAGGGTTGCTTGTTTCCGAAGGCTGTCCAGTGTTTGAGAGACAGATGCTGGGGTTTTAGAGATGAAATCTCACCATGTTTGGGACCTCTGGAGAGTGATGGTGGGCACAAGGTTGGGGTCAGTGGACGCCTTCCTGAAGCCCTGACTCATCTAAGCATCAGCCCTAAATCTCTTCCAGGGATTTTCTACTGGGATTCCTGAACCAGTGCACCCCAGGCTCAGAACATCCCTCATTCAGGGAACTCAGCAGCACCCAAGTACAGGTGCTCGGGCTGAAACCGTGGTGCCCCCAGCCCAGGCCCTCTGCCCCCAGCCCCTCTGTCTCCACAAGTCCCTCCAGATCCACTTTCACACAAGTTCGATCAACACACCAGGGGGCTCTTGGCAGAGGAGGAGGAGGCATGGATATTCATTGAGACATTGACCCCTGAGCAGGTAGAGATGGCCCTGGGTCCCTGTTCTCTGACAAGTGTGCATGCTTGTAACTCTCTTATCAGTGGAGCTGGGCCACCCAAAACTTCACCTCCACTATACCTCCCAGGTCAGGCCCTCACCCCTCACCCCCTGATGCCCCCAGCCCCCAGCCCCTTCATGTTCCCAGCCCCTCACCCCCTAAAGCTCCCCTCTTCCACCCAAGTCCCATTTCCACAAGTCACCCAGAGGGATGTGTTCACAGCAGGGTGAGAGCCTGTGCCTCCCACATGAGGTTCAGTGGGGGCAAACCCAATGTCTCCCCCACCTTGCTGCCCCTCACTCTGCCCTCCACACCCACCCAGCCTGGCAGGTCGGTGCTGCTTCTAGACCAGGGTGACGTGAGCCTCAGTCAGTCGGGCCCCTTCCCACAGACCCCCTGGCCCCCATCACAGCCCCTGCTGGCCCTCCCCTCCCACTCTGGACTATTGCACTCCCAGCCCCTCTATGGTTGACCTGGCAGCTGTGTCTCTGTCCCTGAGCTGGGCCTCTGAGTGCTGGCCTCTGTCTGTCCCTGCACATTGGTCCCCAGGACAGGGTCCTCCTCTGTCCTCCCCAAGGGTTCCAACCCCCAGGGGCTCCCAACACCCCAGGAGTGTTGGGGACATGACTCCACACATGATCTGGGAGGTGGGAAGCAGGGAAAGGGTCCAGCTGAGGTCTGCTGGGATAGTCCAAGGGTCCCTGAGGAGTGGGGGCAGGGAAAGGGGAAGGGGCGCTTCTGAGCTTAGCCTGGGACCCAGGGGAGCCTGTCTTAGCCCATTCTCCCCTCACCAGGAGCCTGAGAAATCCCCAGCTTCCTGAGGGTTGTTCTGCCCTGCTGCCTCAGGCCCACAGCCCCATCCCAGCTGTTAAGCCCCCTGTGCAAGCCCAAGACCTGAGCCCTGGACCTGGGTCCCTATAATCCAGGGTCCAGCCCCCTGCATCCCCCAGCAGAGTTTCCCCTCCCTGTGTTTGGGGTCTTGTGTGTGTTCATGGTTTCTCTCTGGTCACAGGGAACAATTCCCTACTGGTGCCAGAATAGTGAATAGGGCGGTTGAACTGATGGGCATCCAGAGCCACGGGGGCTGGGTGGCCAGACCTCGGGGTTCAGGTCTCAGTGCTGCTTGTCCTCCACTGTGGACAAGCCCCAGGCACTGACCTACGATGGCTCTGCTTTCTCAGCTACCTGCTGCCCTCCAGTCACTTGCTTTCTCCATCATTTGCACTGGGGGCCTCCCATGAGCCAGGCCTGAGGTCTCTGCACCTCTCCTTCCACACCACAGCAGGAGGGCCTGTGCCCTCTTAGGATGGGACCCAGTGCCCGAGCCGGTGCAGGGTTTATACACAACAGTGAGCCCTGCGCTGCTCAGTCAGCCTGTGTGATTCAGACCCCCACCCTGGGGTGCAGTATTCAATGGGGGGACCCAGCCCTGGCATCTCCCACAGTCCAAAGTCCCTAGAGGGAGAGAGTTTCATGTGAGTGTATGAAGGGGAATGAATTTTGAGTATGTGGGAATGAACGTGGGAATGAGTGAGTGGGAATTGAGTGTGTATGTGTGAGTGTGTTTGTCCTTACGTGTGTGTAAGTGTATTGTGCATATGGGGAAATTAGTGCGTGTGTCCAGGGGCATTTCTTGAATGTGTGTATGAGTTTATGGACAGGTGGGGGTTGTGTGAGTGTTTGAGGGCTACTTTCTATAGGTGCAGAGGTGAGTGTGGGGGATGATTGTGCATTTCAAAGGATTTCTGTGAATGTGTTATATGCAAGTGAGTATTGGCATGTGGGTGTTGTATATATGATGATGTGAGTGTGGTACTAAAAGTGAATGTTGGTTTCTGTTTAATGTTTGGGTATAAGTGATTATTTATAAAGTTGTCTTTGTGTGTGTGTGTCTGTTCACCTGTGTGTGATTGTGACTATGTGAGTGAGTACAGGTGTGTGTGTTCATCTCTAGAAATGTGTGTGCTTGAGGGTGTCTTGGTGTGACTTTGTATGAATGTACTGTGATCTGAGCATGAGTGTAGGAGGAGAGGGCATTTTGTATCTGGGTGTGTGAGTGTAGTGTTGGTCTTGGTATGAGGATGTGTCTGTATGGCTGTGATTGTGGGTGTGAGTGTTGATATAGGTGAGAATGTGGATGTGAGTGTTGGATTTGTTGTGGGTGTGAGTGTGGGTGTTAGTGTAAGTGTGGGTGTGAGTGTGGGTGGGTGGGTGCAGGCAGACATGGGAAAAAGATGGCCCCTGAGCTCAGCGTCCATGCTGCAGCCCCCTCTGCCTGCCCCTGCCTCTCACTCTCTGCCACCATCTCTTTCTTGGTTGTGTCTCTCTGTCAGTATCTCTGTGTCTCTGTGGCTTCTTTCTCCCTTGAGCTCCACCACTTGGTTGGTGTCTGCCTGTCTTTCTGCATCAGTATGCTTGGGCCCTCCATATCCCTTGGTCTCTTGTCCATGTGCCTGTCTTGGTCTGCATCTCTGTTCACCTGTGGACATCCACCCGCCCTTCTTAGAGAAGGAAGGCACCTGCCCACACTCCAGTGGCAGCCGGGAGCGGCTTCTTGCGTCCCCCAGGGGCTCCTCGGATCTCGCCCCGCTCTGTTCTCTCATCCCATGGCAGAAGCCACCCCTCCATGACCCCTGAGGCCCCCAGCCTCATCAGGCGTTAGCTCAGGAAGTCTGGGTGGTGCTAGGCCTGGGCCTGGGCCCCTTGCTTCCTCAGTGCCTTAACTTCTTCCTCAGCCCTGGGGCTCCCGGGTTGCTCTTACTTTGTGCTAATAAATTATAGAAATGTTGTGACTCTAGCAATGGAAGAAATTACATCATTGATGTGGAGACAATGGCCACGGGAGTTGCTGAGGGCTGGGAGAGGGAAAAAGAGGTGTGATATTGGGGCATTTTGGGGACTTAGAATTGTCCTCAACGATATCTCAGGGATAAATGCGGTGCATTATACATCCTGCCATAACCCACTGAATGGACTGGGAGAGAGTGTAAACTACAAGATAAACTATAATCCATGCAGTGTAGCAGTGCTCCAAAATGTCCTCATCAAGTGCAATGAACGTGCCACACTAATGAAAGAAGTTGTTGATGTGGGGAAAGTGGGGGGTGTGGGGAGTAGGGTATATGGGAACCTCTTATATTTTTTAATGTAGTGTTTTGTGTGATCTATGTATCTTTTTAAAAATAATAAAAATAAAATAAAAATGGAAAAAAAAAAAAGAAGTCACACACACAGGAAAAAATAGTAGTTGATTTTTTTTTTCAAGTCCACCACCCCAACCCTTCCCTGACTCCCACAGACCATGGTCCCAGCCCCAGCCCTGACCCCCAAGGTGTTCCTGGGGCTACTCCCCCACTTTCCAGTTGTCTTACCCCCTACCTCAAGGAATCAGAGTCTCTGTTTAAGGCTGGGAATCTGGGGACTCCACCTGGCCCAGGGACATGCTTGGAAAACCCACCCCCCACTAAAAGCCACACACACAACCAGACCCTAGTGTCAGGAGCTCTGTATCTCTGCCCCAGTAGCCCACTGCCTATGGATGGGCCCGCTGCTCTCCCTCCACCATCCAGGCAGCTTGACATGAATGTGTGTCTCTTTTTGTTCAGGGCCAGGAGGTATTGGGCAGTAGAGGCCACCCACAGCAGCTTGCTCCGGCAAGTTGGTCTAGGCCCCACCCCTGACCCTGCCCTGGTGGTGCAGTGGGAACTGGAAGGCATGGGCACCTCCACCACAGGTGGGCAGATGCACCATGCTGGAAGAGATGGCAATGGGCCATGTCCAAAGGGGTGGGAGGAGTTCAGTGGGTATACTGGGGGTCTCACCGTATACCTACAAACACCTAGACACATCTAACCCCACTTATACCCCTGCACACTCCTACTCATGCCTACACTCAGCTAGACACACTTGCAAAGAGCTACTCCTGCCTACACATAATTAGAGAAACCTGCATACACCCACACATATGCACACACCTAGACAAGCCTGCTCACACCCAAACACATTCACACCCCTAGACAACTACACACACCAACTTGTGCCCACACTCACCTAGACACAGATACTCAGAGCTACTCATTCCTAAACACAATGAGACAAACCTGCACACACCCACACATATACACACACCTAGACAAGCCTGCATACACCCACATACATGCACACCCCTAGACACAACTGCGCACACCAATTTGTGCCCATACTCTCCTAGACATATACACCTTCTCATGCCTACACACAACTACTCATGCCTACACATAGAGCTACACCCAGCTGCACACACCCAAATACATGCACACACCTACACATTTACACATTTTGGCACACACATGCATATACCTATATGTGCACACCTATATACATGCACACACCTTGACATATCCTCCTATGTGTACTCATGTACTTACATGATTGCATACAGGCTCTCACACATGTACACATCCGCACCCACATGTACTCATACATTTCCCCTTACACGCACACTAACTTGATCAATGCATGTTGATATGATCATAGTCTCAAACACACAAAAACATGTTCATTAACATAATCACACTGACACACACATTCATGCTCACACATGCACTGGATACTCACCTGCTCATGCATTCTTGTGCTCACATGTTAACATGCACACATGTTCACGAATGAATGCACACGTGCTCACACACATTCTCACGCATACATGCTGACATCTTCACACAACAATCTCACACTCACATAGTGTTCACCCACAGACATACTCACATGCACACACAAGAGATGTCCTCACATGACATGCTCACACACTCACTCCTGCTTACACATGTGTTCACATATGTACACACACAGATATGCTTGTGTGACCTGTGCACACACACAGGGAGCACTGTTGAGTGGGTTGTGGCACTGCAGGGTGCCCTCCCTGGCTGTGAGTGGAGGTGGACACTCTGGGGCCCTGGTCAGCATTCCTGCACTTGCTGACTACCCCACGCGCCCAGGGAGCGTCAGCTCTCATCCCCTATTGTCCTGTGACTGCATCATGGTACTGCCAGGCCAGCCAGTGGTGGGGGCCCCAGAGAGTGGGTGGGCCCATGTGTGCTCACACATGTGTTGTGTGTACGTGCAGAGCATGTGCGAGGGCCTGCCTGGGGGCTCTGGAGCCAGCCGTCATCAGACATTGGGGGCCGAGCTCCAACCTGCCCAAGGTCTCCTGGGCCTCAGCTGGCTTTGCTCCCAAAGAACTCCCAAAGCCTCAGTCTTCTCCTCGGCTCAGGGAGATGGAGGTTCTGGAGGGTTCCATTTCACATGAGACCAGGCCTCAGGGCTGGCACTGGCGTGGGGCCCTGGACCACGCTCTTGGCTACCAGAGCCCACCCCCTACCCCAGGACACAAACCAGAGTCCACTCCACACACTGCCCAGGGCAGGCGCTGCAACCCCTGGAGGACCAGCTCCAGCCTGGGCAGCTCCCCTCATGGGAGGCTGGACACGGCAGCCCAGGGGGGTCCCCAGGCCCCCTCCCCCATCCCAGCCCAGTCTGAAAAGCAAGACCCCATGGACCCAGGGCTGTAGCTGGTACCCCCACCCCTACACACATGCACAAACACATTTGCAAATAGTTCTAAAAATGCTGAGAACAGGAACCACAGAGCAGGTGGGGACCAGGGTGGAAATCCCCACACACCCGGAGACTGAAACTCCAGCCGAGGCAGAACCACCAGGCAATTTGCATCGGGCAGGTGGTGGGGGAGGGGCGGCTGGTGTTGGGCCGGCTGTTGGAGATTCCTGACCATTGCTCTCCCCAGCCCTGGCTGCCCATCCCCCCACCTGTGTCCAGGCCTGCGCTGCGCTGGGCGATGGCAGGGCCAGAGTGGCCAGGCACCTGAGCACTTCTAGGAAGACTTCCTGGTCGAGGTGGCATTGAGCCAGGCCTTGTCCAGAGCAGGAGGCAGCACCGCCAAGATCCGGGATCTGGCATAAACCCCTGGAACTGAGAAGTGGGTCACACGTCCCCACAGACGAAGGTCCAGGATGACTGGGTCCCACTCACCCCCATCCTCAGCTTCCACCTGCCCTGTCCTTGCTGCTGGGCAGCCACCCCCAGCATCTCCAGGGCAGGTCCCCGATGCAGGGGCTGCCCACCCCACCCCACGCTCGCCTCAGCCCGTGTCCACAGGCTGCACTCGTCAGCTCAGAGAGGCCTGCTCTAGACCAGCGCCCATCCCAGGGAGAGCAGCCGCCTGCCCTATCTGAGCGCCCGGAGGAACCCCATGCCCTGCAGCAGTGGCTGCCCAGGGCCAGCTCCCTGCACAGAGAGTCCAGACGGCAGGGCCACTGTTTCCAACACAGGGCACAGACACACACTGACACACACGGTCACAAACCAGACACAGACACACAGTCACACACCAGACATGCTCAGACATACAAAACTCACAAAGACACAGGAGCACACATGGCCACACTCCCAGACACACACACAAGTGCAGAGACACATGCAGACACACACATAATACAGAGACACATACACACAGAGACACAAACACATAGACACACAGAGATACACACAGAGATACAGGCACAAAGAGATACGCACACCCAGGAACACACACAGACACACGCAGAGGCACAAGGGGACACACACAGACACACTGACAGACACCAACAGAAACACAGGCACACACAGACACATGCAAACCCACAAAGCAACACAAGATCACACTCCCCGACACACACACAAACACAGACACACAGAGACACACACAAATAAATACAGAGATGCATACACACAGAGACACAAATACATGAACATACCCAGAAATATACACAGATAGAGATACCCACACACAGAGATACACACACACAAATACAGAGATACATATACACACTAAGAGACATACACAAGTATATGCATACATACACACAGGCACATAGGAACAAACACAGAGATACACACAGACACACACAAATAAATACAGAGATGCATACACAAAGAGAGACAAACTCATAGACATATAGAGATACACACAGAGACAAAGACACAGAGATACACACAGACAGGAACACACACAGACACACTCACTGACAACAACAGAAACACATAGACATACACAGACACATAGAGACACACACAAAGACACACAAGAGCACACACAGACACCAACAGAAACACAGAGACACACGGGAACAAACACACTCACAGACACGTACACAAACACACACACTCAGAAACACACAAATAGAGATTCATACACACAGACACAAACACATAGACATACATGGAGATACAGAGATAAGTGCACAAAGAGATACACACATAGACACAAACACGGACACACACAGGAATACACACAGATACATAAAGACCCACACAGAGACACATAGGAACACTCACAGACACACTTACAGACACCAACCAAAGCACACAGACACACGGACACATGCAGACACACAAAGCAACACAGGAACACACACAGACACACTCCCAGACACACACAAACTCAGGGGCATACACAGAGAAACACACACACAAATACAGAGATACATACACACACTAAGACGCACAAGAGACATACACAATTACATCCATACATACACAGACACACAGGAACAAACAGAGGCAGACACAGAAACACACAGTCAAACACAAATAACAGAGACATATACACACAGAGATACACACAGAGACACTAACACAAGCACACAGAAATACACCAGGCACACTTTAAGACACAAAAAGAAACACAGAGACACACAAGCGTACACAGAGACACACAGACATACAAGCAGACACATACAGGCATATACAAACACTCGTACACAAACACAGGTGCATGCACACAGGCACACAGAAACACAGTCACACACAGATACATGCAGAGTCATATAGACATACGCACAAAGCACACAGGAACACATAGACACACGGGCACATGTAGACACAAAGTTCATAGAAACACAGAAACAGCCACAGATAGACACACACAGATACACAAACTCAAGAATTCAAGCATACTCATCCAAGTCCCCTCTCAATTAGAAACAGAGTGGGCATCACCATCCCCAAATCCTCAAGACTGAGGGGTGAACAATGGATAAAGTAGGCTTATTATTATTCTACTACAGACTTATTATTATTATAGCAATGGAAGAATGTGTAACATTGATATAAATGCAGTGGTCACCAGAGGTTCTGGGGGGAGGGAGAGGGAAGAAGAGTTGTATGTAATATGGGGGCATTTTCAGGACATTGGAATTGTTCTGCTTGACATTGCAATGATGGATACAGGCCATTATACATTTTGTCAAAAGCTATAAAATTGTGTGGGACAGAGTGTAAACTATAATGTAAACTTTGGACCATGGTTAGTAGCAATGTTTCAATATGTGTTCATCAATTTTAACAAATGCACCACACTAATGAAAGATGCTGTTAATGGAGAAAAGTGTGGGAGGAGAAGGAGTGGGATATATCAGAATCCCCTGCATTTTTTATGTAACATTTATGGAATCTAAACTTCTTTAAAAATGAAAAATATATGTTTAAAAAAAGAAACTAAAAAAAAAAAAAGAATTCAAACATACTCATAAACACACAGACACACATACAGATGTCCATGGAAATACGAGCACACTCTGGCATCCAGACACACAGAGATACACACACACAGAAATTCAAACACATACATGCATTCACCCACTCTACCAGACACATACACAGACACACATAGACACAAGCACACAAGACAAATATGGACATACACACAAAGACACAAAGGAACACAGAGAGACACATGCAGGCTAACACAGAGAAAAGTACACCCTGGCACTCATACACACCATAAGACATACAAAAATATACACACACAAAGACACACAGGCACACCCATTCAAGCCCAGAAGCACAAACACATTTGGACACGCAGACTCACTACCAGACACAGACGGTCACAGAGATACACAAGAACTCACTGACAGCTACAGAGCGAGACACACAGACACACAGACATACAAACTCAAGAATACAGGCAGTCCATGAGGCACACACTGACAACACACAGGCTCACCCAGACACACACACTGACTCTCTGACATCCAGCCCCAGGGGCTCCCAGCCACCCTCAAGCTGTTCACAGACGGACCACAGCTCATGCACATACCCGCGTGCTGCAGGCACACCTGGCTCGCACAAGCACATGGGCCCCACAGAGATGCACTAACTCAGAGCCACATGCACACTCCATTACAGACACCCACGGGCACATGCAGGGCATGACTGGAGTGCAGGGGACTCCTGAGGAGCCCGAGGGAGAAGCCACCTCTGTCCACAGGTTCCAGGCCCATTCTAAGCTTCTCCTTGAGGCAGGGCTTCTTTCCTGGGCAGGCAGAGATGGGGCCCCATTTTACACAGAGACACACACCCGGAAGTGGTGCACAAACACCACACCCTCCTCAGCCCACACCGAGTCACACATGCTGAGGCACAGGCCAATGACTTGGGGCAGCACACAGCCCTGCACGTGTGTGGTCGTGTGCTGAGAGCAGCAGGTGGCTCAGGCTGGTGGATACACACTCATTCTCTCACACACACCCTCTCACATAGTCACTCACACACTGACACACTCACATGCACTCTCACATTGACACATTCTCTCACACATACTCACACACTTTCACACAACTCATACTTGGTCACACACTCACACAGTCATACTCACAGTCACTTACACACACTGACACACTTACACACACTCATAATCACTCTCACATAGTCACTCACACACTGACACACTCAAATGCACTCTCACCCACACTCGCACTGTCTCTCATACTTGCTCAGTCACACAACTCAAACGTGCTCACACACTCACAGTCATACTCACACATAGTCACTTGCACACACTGATACTGTCACATAGTCACTTACACACTGACACACTCAAATGCACTGTCACCTATTCTTTCACATTGACACATTCTCTCACAATTGCTCATATACTCACACAGTAATACAGTTACACACACTGACACACTCACTCACTCTTACAGTCACACACTGACACACTCAAATACACTCTCCCACACTCTCACACTGACACATTCTCTCACACTTGCTTATACAGTCACAGTCATACACACATTCACACAGTCACTCACACTGACACGCTCACATGCACTCTCACCCACATTCTCACAGTGGCACATTCTCTCACTCATACACTCTCTCACACAACTCAGACTTACTTCTATACACAGTCAGTCATACACATATTTGCACACAGTCACTCACAAACACTAGAATACTTACGTAGACTCACACTCACTCACACACACACAGTCTAGGCCTCTGGGCAGGCAACCCTCATTGAGCCCCCAACCACTTACGGCCAAACATCCAGAAGCCTTAGTCCACTGCCCTGAGCCTCGTCCCCCTGAGTCTTTGTGCACTTTGGGTCCTGAGAGAGAGTCCACAAGTTTGGCTGGAAGCATCCCCTCCTCTCCACCCACTACCAGGCCCTGCCTCTCTCTCTGGACCCCACACCCACCCTGCCCTGCAGGCTCCCAGCTTGCAGCATCCCCGTCCCATTCACCCTGGGATCATGCTACAGCCTGCACCTGACCTTGGCCCCAACACACCCTCCTCTGCAGCCACCTGCTGCCCAAGACCTCCCAATGCCCACTCACAGCTCCCCTGGGGCCCTAAAACCAACAGGGGAGGGATATCATGGCAGGGTGGACCCCAGCTGAGGCCAGCAAGGCACCGACTCAACCTCTGCCTCTCCCCTTTGTCTCCTCCAGCCCTGGCCACTGGCCCGGGAATCTACCTGGGCCCCAGCCAAGGGGATACCACCATCCAACTCTTGAAGTCTGGCCTGTGCCCATGTCAGGGACATGTCCCAGCCCTGCCTGTGCCCTGCAGTCCCTGCCACACATCCCAGACCCCACCATCCAGCCATAGGACAGCAAGGCTGGGTCTGGGCCGGCATCGCTGTGATTCTTCACTGGCCAGTTAGGAAGCCCCTGAAATCCTTCTTCAGGCTGTGCATTGTGGGTGAGGGCACTTTTCCATAAGAATGCTGTATTTCACAATAACAAACTCTTTTTCTTTCACTGCAAAGACCATGCCTGTGTCTTGTGTGGGAACAGCAGGAAAGAGATGACCAGGGGGAGACACTGGTTTCAATGAGTTTGGGTAGAGGGCCAGAGGACAAAGGGGAGGAATTGGGAGGGACCCACAGAGAGAAGAGCCGGGGAGTGAGGCCCTGCGGGGTGGGGCAAGGGGGAGGGGAGCCCCCACCCCACCTCCTGAGGGGACACCAGGATGGCAGTCCTGCCCCAGGGAGCTTGGTGGTCATGGGCCCCTGCTGAGTTCCCCGGGCACTCACTCTGAGGGTCTCCTCCATCTCCCTGTCCCTGCCCACACCACCCATCCAGAGGGCTTAGGCTGGCAAGGAGGGGCGGGGAAGGAGGAAGCAGCTCTCAGCCCCACTGTGAACCCTGCCAGTGCTACTGCTCCACCCCACTGAGTCCTGGGGACTTGGGGCTTGAGTGGAGGGGCCCCCCGATAAGTCCAGGCACACAGAGAACCACTCCCTCCTTCGTGAGACCCTCTCCTAGGCACTGCCAGCCACACCCTACTGTCCTGCCCTCCTTCAGGAAAGTTACATAGTTGCATGCTTTTCTTCTTTTGACATTTTAAGTGCTCTTCTCTAACACCACTTTACAAACAGCTGAAACAAATGAAATAGAAAATGTATTGCTAGCACAGGCACAGCGATGAGGAAGTTGTATTAGAAATGGAAGGGGGCAGGCAGGGAACAGGAGCTCCCCCATGGGACTGAGGCGCCCTGGGGGAGGGGACAGAGGGGCAGCCAGGGAGGGATCATACCCAGCTGGGTGAGGGGGACCCCGGGACAAGCTTTGCTGTAGCATGCACAACAAAACGCTACATCTATTCTTATGCATGGATCAAATATTACGTTTTTTTTTACTATTCATTGCAACACTTTCTTTTTTTTTTTATTATTTTTAAAAATTTATGTAGGTATATCACTCATACATGAACATACTTAAACAATAAGTGTATCATAACAGATGTGAACTTACAAAGCAAGCTTAACATAACATCATACAGGGCTCTCATACCTCACCCTACCACAAATAACTTCATTGTTGTTAAATATTCGTAACTATGATTAAAGAGCATCCTCAAAACGTTAATACTAACCAAAGTATTTTTCCTCCAACCCACCCTATTATTTTTATTTTTTATATAATTTATACTTGAACATACATAAACAATAAATATATAGTAAAAGTTGTGAACTTATAAAGCAAACAGGCATAACATCATGCAGGGGTCCCAAACATCAACCCTCTACCAACACCTTGCATTGTCGTGAGATGTTTGTTACAAATTATGAACAAATATTTTCAAAATCTTACCATTAATTATAATTCTTATATTACATTTGGTGTATTTTCCCCCAACCCACCCTTTTACTATTTTTTAAATGTATTTTTATGGCTAAGTTGTAAGCTAACAGAACAATCCTCAGCAACTTTCTTGGTCACTTTCTCCACATCAATGTTACAGTTTCTTCCATTACTAGTCACAATAGTTCTACAATAGAATACCAGTAAGTCCACTCTAATTCATACTTTATTCCTCCATCCTGTGGACCCTGGGTTGGTGATGCCGCTGAGAGCAGGGAGAGGGAAGTAGAGATGAGATGGGGGGCGCATTTTTGGGACTTGGTGTTGTCCTAAATGATATTGCTGGGGCAGGTGCTGGACATTATATATCCTGCCATAACCCTCTGAATGTACTGGGGGAGAGTGTAAACTACAATGTAAACTATTATCCATGAGGTGCAGCAGTGCTCCAAGATGTATTCACCAAATGCAATGAATGTGCCACAATGATGAAAGAGGTTGTTGATGTGAGAGGAGTGTGGGGGGGTGTAGTATGTGGGAACCTCTTGTAATTTTTAATGTAACATTTTTTGTGATTTATGTATCTTTTTAAAAAACGGCAATTTAATAAAAAATTAAATAAATTTAAAAAACAACAATCCTGCACATGTGCAGAATTTCCAAAAAACACCCTTTATCAACACGCTACACCATGGTGGAACACTGGGGCACCGTGTGTTGACAGGTGAGCAGGGTCACTGGAGCCTTCTTGGGGTTCTCCTCTACGGCCCCCTGGGACAGCACGTCAGACTCAGGGGGCAGAAGAGGCCTGTGAAGGTGGGCTGGAGGTCAGGGGTGGGGGGAGGAATGAGAAAGGAGGGACGATGGCGAGGTGGTGAGGCAGTAGGGATGGCAGGAGGGTCTCTGAGAGGAGGCGGGAGGTTGGTGGGGGACAAGATGGGAAGGTCACAGAGGGGAGGGCAGGGTGGGCACAAAGGCGGAGGGGGGGTGGGGGAAGAGGCCTCCAACTGCAGCCTCTGCTGCCCAGGTGCCCCTCCCCGCCCTCGGGGCTCTGAGGACCTAGCCCCTGGCCAGCATGCAGCACCCCAGGGCCTTCAGGCTGCAAACTCCAGGATGCAGAGGGGCAGGTCCCCAGCGTTGGAGGACCAGTCCATCTGCTATTTTTTTATGAGCATTTATTTTTTTTAATTATATTTTTTTAAAGATACATAGATCACCAAAAAATGTTATTTTAAAAAATATAAGAGGTTCCCACATACCCACCCCCCACACACTCCTCCCTCATCAACAACCTCTTTCATCATTGTGGCACATTCATTGCATTTGGTGAATACATTTTGGAGCTGCTATTTTTTCAAAGCTACTTAGATTCCATTAATATTACATAAAAATGTAGGGGATTTCCTCCCCCTCCCACACTTTCCCACAATAACAACATCTTCATTAGTGCGGTACATGTGTTACAATTGATGAACAAGTGTTGGAGCATTGCCACTAAGTGTGGGTTATAGTTTATCTTATAGTTTAAACTCTGTCCCACTCATTTTTGTAAGTTATGACAGGATATATAATGGCCTGTATCTGTCACTGCAACATCATTCAAGGCAATTCCAATGTCCTGAAAATGCCACCATATTACACCTATTTTTTAAAAGATACTTAAGTTACATAAATGTTACCTAAAAATAATAAAAAATATAGGTGTGGGGAGCATATGCCCCTCTCCCCACTCCTCCCACATTTTCCCACACTAACAACACCCTTCATTAGTGTGGTACATTCCTTGCAGTTGATGAACACATTTGGTGCATTGCCACTAAGCATGGATTAAAGTCTACATTGTAGTTTATACTCTCTCCCTCCCAATTCTATAGGTTATGGCAACTTATATAGTGGCCTGTATCTGTCATTGCAATGTCATTCAGGACAATTCCCATTGCATCTGTTATTTATTTTTTAATTATGAGCTTCTGCTCCTGAGCCTGGGTCCTGAGTGGAAGTCTGCCCAGAAAAGTTCTGCCAACTCTTCACAGACACAGAGAATATGAGAACCCAGAGCCATTTGGAGTAGATTAGTCTCCCTCAAGTTTGTTTAGACCTTTAGCTGGGGGTTTTCTCCACTCAGGACTTCGTGCTGGGAGGTGACAACCTGTTTCCTTCTCTTCACATGGTGGCCCAGCTTTACCTGAGGGGGTCTGATTTGCCCCCTCCCACCCAGGCAACCCCTCCTGCAGTCCCTGAGCCCCATGCTAACAAAGCTCAATGGCCACCCCAGAACTAGCCCGTGGTACCTTTGGCCTTTGTTTCTTGCCAGGTGAGCTTGCCCTTACAAAAGGGGACTTTTGCAGGGGTTTTTCCCCAGGTAATTTTAGTGGTTTTTTACAAGGAAAGTAGTTCAGGGTATTACTCTGTCCCACTGCTGGAAACAAAACCCCTGTTTACCATTTTTTCCTTACTTGTTTTATTTCAGTGAAGTTGCATATGCTTCTTTCGCTCCCTTCCCCCAAGGTAGTGGCAGGGCCAGAGCTGTGGAAGCAGGGACCCAAGAAGGCAGGGGTGGCAGTGGGGTCAGGAGATGGAAAATAAGTACATACATTCAGGCTAATGGGAGGCAGTGTCCTACAATCAAAGGGGATTTACAGATCAAATGGGAGAAGGCTGGAGAGACCCTGAGAAGTTGGGCTGAGTTGGAGTTAGGAGTGTGAACTCCCGGGATTTTAAACATATGTACCTAAAGATACACATAAGGACATTGATGTGAGTGTGTGTGTTTATATAGAGTACATCCTTACATACATGTATTTCCAAGCTTTGTACATGGAGAGGTCCTAGAAGTAATGATAAATACAAGAAGAAAGAGGAGTGCAGCTGGGTGAAGAAGATGAGAGATTTTTGTGCATTTCTTGCAACTATATTTCAAACTCACCAAGCATTCAATTCCATACCTCACTGCCAGTTGTTGGATGTTCCAATTCAGTAGCAGTGAAACTACGAAAAGGAAGCCACCTGGGAAGAATTGAAGTGGCCTCAGGCAGGAGATAGCCTCTGTCTCCTCCTCTGGGACCAGGGCTGGCCTGGGACAGATTTGGCCAGCTGCCAGGAATCCTGATCCACAAAAACAGAGATATACTCAAAGGGCAGTGGTTTCAGTCACTGGTTGGTTACATAGCCCTGGAAAGGTGGTGACACAGGACCTCAGAATGAGCTCTCCACAGAAGATGTGAAGACTCTCTTTTTGTCGGATGTGAAGCTGTTGGGAGTGTCATCATCAGCATCACTACCAATGTTAAAAGCTGTCAATTATTATTGTTTCAGAAACCAAGGGTAGAAACTAGACACAAAGTACTATGTATTGTATGATTCCATTTATATAAAATGTAAATATAAAGATGGAATTAAATTAGTGGTTATGCAGGGTTAGGAAAGGATGGAAGGATTGACAGGTGACCACTAAGGGGTATGGGGATTTTCTTTTGGGAGTAATGAAATTGTTCTAAAAATTTTTTGTGGAGATGAATGCACAACACTGTGATTATACTAAAAACCATGGATTCTACACTTTGGATAGATTGTATGGTATGTAGATATGTCTTAATAAAACTGCTTAAAAAACAATAGAAAATTTTCACCTCCAATCCAAGGCCCTTGTGTGTACCCCATTCGCTGAAGTGGTCGGCCGATGCAGAAAGCTGGAGAAAGGGCTACTAAGGGGCTTCCATAGACTCACAGTAACCTCAAGTGTGAAATGTTGTCAAATAAGGGGCAGATTCCCCTGCTCACAGCCCAGCACCAGCAGACATTCCACGTGGAGGTCTGAGCCACCCTCCTAGCAAAGCTTCCCTACCATGATGGGGCAAAGGAGACTCCCCTCAAACTCACCCCCACAGAGATTCCCCATGGGATTTGAAGGAAGGTCCAGACCAGGAGAGAGGACACCTCAAATGGGGTTCCCTCATCCCATGTTCTAAAGCACCCACTTTTCAGTGTCCAGGAGACCAGCATTTCCAGAGATTTCTAGACACTGACCTGAAGACACAGGGCCTGGTGGCCAGGGCCTGGGGACATCCTGGTAGAGGGTTTTCCTACCCTGTCTGCATCTAGGTAGCACTTTGTCTGGGACCTGGGTTGAAGCTTATTCAGGGCCAGGGTTGGGTCTCCATCTTGGTCAGGTTGGCCAGATCCACTCTGTGAAACCCCCACCCAGGCGAATTCACCTCCCTGGACCAAACCAAGGCCCTAGCGCCCTCTAGTGCTCATAAGTTCCACTCATGCAGGTGGTTAACAGGGCCCTTCCAAGACTCAGGGTCTAGGCTCAAGTCCCCACACGGCCACATGAGCTCCAGCAGGATAAGTTTAGGGTGAAGAGCAGGCATCCTGGGAGGGGTCCTGGCTCACCTGGGCAGAGGATGGAACCCAGGTCAGGGTGTCCAGAACTGGGACTGCTTCCTCACACCACCGCCTCTAGTGTGTAAGCACACTGAAGGCACTGACCATGAAACCTTCCCCTGTCCTATATCCTGGGCAGGTGTGTGTTGTGTGAGTCAAGTAGATGTGTCATGAGAGCAAATACTGCAGGCTCCATGGGCATTCCCTGTGAAGCCATACCTGCTGGTCAGGTCCCCAGTCCCCTAGTCAGGTAGGAATGTGTGCACCATTCTCCCCTGATTGGGTGTATGATTCTAGGCTGTATTTGTAGTTACAGAGAGAAGAAGAATACAGCCCAAGGCACTTGATGACCTCGTGGAAGAACATGTCCAGGCTCACTCAAGTGTCTTAACCACAGGTAGATTGCAGCAAGTCCCAGTGCCACAATGACCATGTAGGTACCTGAATAAGCAGTGATTTCCAGGGATTTCATGTGAATGAGATTTGGTGATAATGGAATGAAGGAATCGTTCTACTAACAATGATGAGGAGGTATTGTGGTAAGTTTATCAGAATTAGGGACTGTTCAATCTCTCCATTTAAATTACCAGAGTGGGTCATGTTTTTCAGATATATTAATCCTTTCTCACTGCCAAGAGTGTCCACCTACACAGTCACACACATCCTTCAGGAATGTTGGGATTCTCTGGACTTGGGTAAGACAGTGATGCCAATAAACCCAGAAAGTCGAGGATTCTGGGTGCTTTCTGGGCAGAAGCTAAAGATTGTGGTCCTCAAGTATATCTAAGGCTAAGAAGTTGAAAAGGAAGACTCTGGTGCCACAACTGCTCACAACTGTGGCCAAGGTCTGGCTCAGCCTACAGTGCTGGACAGGGCTTGGTTGTTCTCATGGTCACGGGCAAGTCCACCCTTCCTGGCACCAGCTGCTCAGACCAGCCCCTCCCCACAAAGACCTAGCAGTCCTGTCTCAGGCAGAGTTGAGGCTCTGATAACAATGCTTCCCCACTTCATGATCTTCCGAATCCAGGACCAAGAAACTGCCTTCAAGATGTCTCCAAGAAGACTTGAATCTCTGGACTGTCCATGTGCCAGCTGGGCCCTGAGCCTCAGCAGAGTGGCAACTCCTACTCTCTGGTTCATTGGTCTTACCCAGGTCATCTAACAGGGAGGTGAAGATGGCCAACCACCACACCAGGGAGCCAAGAGTGCCTACAACTGAAAGTAGGAGAATTGCATCCATCATCCATGTAGAATCTAAGCCCCCTCTTGATCTAGAGGTGGAGAGTACATCACCATCCCAGGGTCCACAGAATGGAGGAATATAAAATATGGACTAGAGTGGACTTACTGATATTCTACTATAAAACTATTGCGATGAGTAATAGAACAAATTTTAGCATCGAGGTGGAGAAATTGGCCACAGTAGTTGCTGAGGGCAGAGAGGGTAAAAGAGATGTGATGTGGGGGCATTTTTGGATTTTGAGTGGTCTGCATTTGAACAAAACTTGAGAAGCTGCTCCACTGGGGCTTTCATGAAACCTGGCAACCAAGAATGTGAATCCTGGTCACATAATGAGCTAATTCTCCCCTACACCTGACCCAGCACTGAAAGAATCTCCACGTATATGTCTGAGCCCACCCACCCACCAGTCTTCCCTCCCATGGCAAGAAAAATGTAACTCTTCCTTGATTCCAACTCCATGGTGATCCCCACAGACATGGGAAGTAACCTAGGCCAGGGATAGGCACATCTACATTGGGGTCCCCTCACCCCATGACCCAAAGCACTTACATTTCACTGTGATGAGCCCAGCATATCCACAGGTTTGTAGACACTGACCTCAAGGTCCTCCTGGCCACAGCCACAGGCATTCTGATCACTGTTTTTCCCTCTGAGTGTGGAATAGGGTTGGGATCTATATGTGACTGGGGATGGGGCTCAGACAGAGACATCGATTGGGGTTCAACTTAGGGCCAGAGGATCAGGGTCTGCCTGACGTCAAACTGGGACTGAGCCATGAGACAGAGTTGGATCCCATTTTGAAACAAGGTTGGGGTTCAGTCCGGGACTTGTGTTGGGACTAACTCTGATGCCTTCTTGAGGTTCAGGATGATCTGTGCAAGACTATTCTGAGCCTACCTCCATGCAGAGTCCACCCCGGCCCAGATCTGTGGGCCCCGATTCTGTCCATAGCTCCTCCGAGCTTCAGAGACACCAATCAAATGCACTGCCTTGTTGGTGATGAGGCTCTGGTGCCCCCGTGTGGTCCTCAGTGCCATCTCACAAGCGGCCAACAGGAGGCCATTCTCATAGGCAGGATTTCTGGCTGATCCCACACAAAGCTGTAATACCCAGAAGAACAAGGGCAGAGAACAATGCAGGCACAACTGGGATGAAGTCATGGGTCTGGCTAGAATTGAGACCACCTCCTCAACCTATGTGCTTTTTTTTTTCATATTACAAACATGTTGAGTTTATTCTAAGAATGCAAAACTAGTAGTATAACATTAGAGAATCAATTAATGTGATCTACTGCATTAACAGATTAAAGGAGAATTTCTCTATCATCTCGAAATAACCAGAAAATGGTTTTGATAAAATACAATATCCAGGTATTATAAAGACTTTAGCAAGTTAGGAATAGAAAAGAATGTCACTAGCCTAATAGTTTATCAGCTAAAACCTCTAGCAAATACAGTAGTTAAATATTGAAAGCAGTTCCTTTAATAGAGATGGCTTTGGAAACCATTAATCGACCACAAAGGACACATCATACACATGTATAAACACAATTGAGGGTATGCATTGTGGAATATCACCTCTCCCATGTCCTTGTCAGTGCATACCAGGTATGTGTCATGCATGTGTGCCAGGTAAATGAATGACAGCCAGAGCTGTAGCTCCATGGCTACACCCTGGACATAACGTCCAGAAATCAGAGGGGGGATTCCCCTTTGCCAAGAAAGTTCTCAGGGCCATGCCCCAGGGCATGGGGAAACAGAACTCTCCACCACACCCACTGTTACCCATATGCCCTTCTGAAATGTTGAGATACTCTGGACCTAGGCACCAATGTGGAGAAGCCCAGGAAAACCAGGATTCTGGAGTCTTTATAGGCAGAGACTGAAGATGTGACCCAATAGCACGCCCAATAGCATGCCTCTGGAAAGCACCAGAGCAGAGGAAAACCAGGATATAGGGGAAGGTTCTGGGGCAGCAGATTTGTCCTGTCCCTGGTAACCATGGGCCTCCCAGCCCACAAGAAGATGACACATAAAGTGCGCTGGGAAGGACGAAGCCTGGACTGGGGCAGAGTGGGTAAAGCGGCCTGGTCTGTAAAGTCA
Source organism: Dasypus novemcinctus (assembly GCF_030445035.2). NCBI lineage: Eukaryota > Metazoa > Chordata > Mammalia > Cingulata > Dasypodidae > Dasypus > Dasypus novemcinctus. Next base: position 53,549,549 of record NC_080691.1, on the reverse strand, counting down.
AATACAGCCACTGGCTCAGAACGCTGGCCTTCCAGTTAGTCATCTAGAGCTCCTTGGCCTGCATTGGAGAGTAAGACCTGCCCAGTGTATGCCATCCCAGAACTCAAAAGGCTGATAAGATGACACAGAGGACCCTGTTGCCTCAACTGGTAAAGGCTGGGGTCAGGCACATTTGGGGTTATGGTTAGGCTCTGACTATAGTGCTGTTCAGGTCTCAGTTGTGGTCAGGGTCATACTGACAGTCCACCTGTGCTTGACTCTGTCCCTCACAGACCACCCTTACACACAAATACTGGCTGAGGCAGAGCTGGGTGTCTGGAGCCCCCTGGTGGCCATTTTCCTCTTCTGCATGTTCTTTTAAACCCAGGTCCAGGAGACTGCCTCATTGGGTCTCCAGGAAGGTGAGCTGTGTGGTCTTCTCAGCATCAGGAAATGTACAAATGGACATCGATATGAATGTGTGTGTAGATGCACATGTGAGTGTACTTTTTATGTACATCCATTTCCAAACTCTATTCTACAAAAGAGCCAAGAAACAACAATATATGCAAACGCACACACTGAAGGTGATTAGAGTTTTTTGTTTTGTTCTTGTGAAGTTATTGCAATTTTGAAACTACCTTGAAATACACAACATGTGCTACCATTTATCATTGCTATTTGTTGGTAACCAACATATTTTAGTGTCCAGGTGACAAGAATTCCCAGAGATTTCTCAGATCACAATGGAAGGCTGCTCACTACAGACTCAGCTGATACAGGGCCTTGTGAAGAGGGCCTGAGGCCATCCTGTGGTGGGATTTCCCACCCTGTCTCTGAATAATTGGGGCTCCATCTGGGACATGGTTGGAGGTGACTCAGGGCCAGCATTGGGACTCAGTCTTGGACATTTGGCCAGATCCGGTGTGTAAAATCCCCATGCAGGCTAATTCACCACCCTGGGCCAGGCTGAGACTCTCGTGCCCCCATGTGCTTCTCAGCTCCACCCTTGCAGTGACCAACAGGCGGCGTTTCCCAGACCCAGAATCAGGAGCTCAGCCCCCTCATGGCCACATGGTCTCCAGCAGAATCAGGTAGGAAGACAGATTACACATCTTAGGACAGGGCCTACCTCACCTGGGCAGAGGATGGAACCCAGTCAAAGAAGTACAGAAGTGCGACTGCCTCCGCACACCATCTCCTCTAGTGGAGGTTGGGTGGAGTCCTTTAGGTAAATCGTTAAGGTTGGATCACACATTGTGTAAACTCACACCTAGTCCTGTATCCTGGGCAAGTGTGTGTTTTGTGTGACACATAGATGTGTCATGAGAGCAAGTGCTGCAGGCTCCATGATCAAAGAATATCCCTTGTGAAGCGACACCTGCTGGTGGGGTCTCCAGGTCCCTTGTCAGGTAAGAATGTATGTGCCTATTCTACCCTGGTTGAGTCAGTGGTTCAAGGCTGTATTTATAGTTACAGACAAAAGAATAACGATGCCCAAGGCACTTGATGAGCTCACGGAAGTACATATCCAGGAGCATGCAAGTGTCTCAACCATAGGTAAATTGAAGCAGGTCCCAGTGCAACAATACTAATTGTAGGAATGAGGGCAGGGAGTGATTTCTGGGTCTTCCATGTGAATGAAATTAGGTTATAACAGTCTGAAGGGAACACTCTAATTAAGATGATGAGAGAGTATTGGATGACTAGGTCAGACTTACGGAATGTTCAGCCTTTCCATTTAAATTCCCAGACTGAGTCAGTTTTCTCAGATATAGAAATCCTTCCCCACTGTCACAAACCCCCAAAGCCAAGGACATCCACATATACACAAAGAATAATAGGATGCTCTGTACCTGGGCAGGGATCTAATGCCCAGAAACTCAGGAAATACAGGATTCTCGAGGCTGTATTGGCACACGCTGAAGGCTATGGTCCATGAGTACATCCAAGGAACACACATGTGAACTCACAAAGTTGAGAAGATGGGAGGGAAAACCCTGGCACCAACACATCTCAAGGATGGGGTCAGACACAGATGGGGTCAATGTCAGGATCAGCCTACAGTGCTGGTCAGGGCTCAGTAGTGATAAGGGTCACACTGGCATGTCCTCCTTTATGATCACAACCCATCCTGACAAAGACGTAGTAGTCCTGTCTTGTGCAAAGCTGAGACTCTGGAGCCTCCTGGTGGCCATACTCCACTACTGCATGACCTTCCAAACCCCGGACCGGGAGGCCCTGCCTTCGAAGGGTCTCTGAGAAGGTGAGCTCCATGGGCAACTCAGCGGCAGCGATATTTACAAATGGGCATGGATGTGAGTATGTGTATCTATGTACCAATTTACATACATATATTTCCTAACTCTGTCCACTAAGAAGCAAAAACACACATAGTGTGAAGGTGTCTAAATGTTTTGTACTGTTCTTGCAAAGGTTCCCTATTTTGGAGGTTATCTCAGAATACACCATATGTGATCAAATTTTTCTTGGTTAATTGTTGTAAGTCAATATTTTTTTAAAACTCAGTAGCACTGAGACTAAAAAGGAACTAACCTGGGAAAGACTAAAGTGTCCACAAACAGGAGGTGGCATCTCTCCCTTCCCTATGATATGGGCTGGCTGGGACTGCTTTGGCCACCTGCCTAGGTTCTTGATCCGTGACACCTGACATATAAGCACAGGGCAGTTGTTTAAGCCACAAAGTTTGGGACTATTTTTACCCAGACCTGAGAACTGATGTATGTATCAGGACCTCAGCTCAAGCATATCCATGGATGATGTAACAGGACATCCTTTTCTTAGGTGTGAACCTATTATAAGCATAATATCAGCATCATTTTCAGTATTTAAAGGTATTACTTATTATTCATATTCTAAAATTGTTGGTAAAATGCTCACCTCAACTATGGTCTTTATGCACACCGATCCACAAAAACAAGTCTGCAGTTGAACAAAGCCTGATAAACTGCTCCAGGTGTCTTCCATGGAAGATGAGAAACATGAATGTGAATCCTGGTCACATAATGGGCTGGTTCTTCCCTACACCTGATCCAGCACTGAGAGAATTTCTACATGTATGTCTGAGCCCACACACACAGCAGGCTACGCTCTCGTGGCAAGAAAACTGTAATTCTTCCTTAATTCCAACTCCGTGGGGAACCCCATGGACATGGGGAGGAGCCTAGACCAGGAATAGGAGCACCTGCATTAGTGTACTGTCTCCCATGCCCCAAAGCACCCACATTTCATTGTGATGAGCCCAGCATTTCCAAAGATTTGTAGGCACTGACCTTGAGGTCTTACTTGCCGCAGTCCGCAGGTGTTCTGGTCACAGTTTTTACCTCTGAATCTGGAATAGGGTTGGGATCTACATGGGACTGGGTTGGGGATCAGACAGGGGCAGCAAGTGAGGTTCAACTTAGGGCCAGGATCAGGGTCTGCCTGAGGTCAAACTGGGGCTGAGCCATGAGACACAGCTTGGTGCCACTCTGAAATAAGGTCTGGGTTCAGGCTGGGACCTGTGTTGGGACTAACTCTGATGCCTCCTTAGGGTTCAGTATGACCTGTGCAAGACTATTCTAAGCCTACCACCATGCAGAGTCCACCCTGGTCCAGATCTGTAGGCCCTGATTCCATCCACAGCACCTGCAAGTTTTAGAGACACCAGTCACATACAGTGCCTTATAGGTGATGAGGCTCTGATGCCACCTTGTGGTTCTCAGCATGATCACACAGGTGACCAACAGGAGTCCTTTTTCACATGCAGGATCTCTGGGTGATTCCACACAAAGTTTTGTGGAACCCAGAAGAAAAAGGGCAGAGGACAAGGCAGGGACAACTGGGACGAAGTCATGGGTCTGCCTGGGTTCAGATGGAACCCAAGTAAGTGTGTCCAGAATTGAGATCACCTCATCCCAAGTCCTCTAATAGTGCTGGCTTACACAATGGAAGGAAGGAATTATGGGATGTCACCTATCCCATATACTTGTCAGTGCATGTCAAGTATGAGTCATGCAGGTGTGCCAGATAATTAACTGAGAGTCAAAGCTATGGATCCTTGGCTGAATCCTGGACATAATGCCTAGCAATCAAGGCTGAAGTAAACCCTGTTTGGATGGAGAGGGGATCAGCTTCACCAAGAATTCTCTCAGGGCCATGTCCTAGGGCATGGGGAAACAGATCTCTCCACCACTTCCACTGTTACCCGTATGTCCTCCTGAAATGTTGAGATGCTCAGGACCTAGGCTCCAATGTGGAGAAGCCCAGGAAGCCCAAAATTCTGGAGTCTTGTGGGCAGAGTCAGATGATGTGATCCATTAGCATGCCCAAAGAAAGCACCAGAGCAGAGGAAAGCCAGGATATAGGGGAAGGTCCTGGGGTGGCAGATTTGTCCTGTCCCTGGTAACCATGGGCCTCCACAGCCCATGAATAGATGGCAGGTAAGGTGGGCTGGGAAGGATGCAGCCTGGATTGGGGCAGATTATATAGAATGTCCTGGTCTGTAAAGGTCAAATACAGCTGCTGGCTCAGAACACAGGTCTTACAGCTGGTCACCTAGTGCTCCTTGGCCTGCATTGGAGAGTAAGACCTGCTCAATGTATGTCATCCCAGAACTCAATTCAGGTCTCAGGTTATCCTGCTTGTTTAACATTTTGCTATAAGTTGCAAGCAGAAGTCAAGCTGCATTCTCCAGGTTTACTTTAGAAATTTCTTGATCTAAATGACCAGGCTCACCATTTTCAAATTCTGCCTTCCATAAAACACCAGGAGTTTATCTTGCTAAGTTCTTTGCAACTTTAAAACATGGATTGCCTTTCCTCCAGTTTCCAATAATAGTTTCATCATTTACTTCTAAGGCATCATAAAAAGTCTCTTTATCATCCATATTGCTATCAACGGTGTTTTCAAAGCATTCGAGGCCTTTTCCATCAAGCATCTCACAATTCCTCAAAAAAATACCCCTTACCCATTTGTAAAACCTTCGTAACATTTCTGTAATTGCAAGAGTACTTCCCCACTCTTCAGTACCAAATTCTGTATTAGTCAGCCAAAGGGGTGCTGATGCAAAATACCAGAAATTGGTTGGTTTTTATAAAGGGTGTTTGTTTGGGGTGTGAGCTTACACATACCAGACCATAAAGTATAAGTTACTTCCTTTACCAAAGTCTGTTTGGAGCAAGATGGCTGCCAACATCTGAGAAGGTTCATGTTTCCTGGGTTCCTACGTTCCTGAGGCTTGCTTTTCTCTGGGTTCAAGTTTCTTTTTTTTCCTGGGGTTGGCTCCTTTCTCCTCTGTGAGCCCACTTCCTGGGGATCCAGCTTAAGTCTTCAGCATCAAATTCCAACATCAAAACTCCAACATCAGAAGCCCTTAACTCTGTTCTTTGGCATGACTTTTATCTGTGAATCCCCACCCACCAAGGGGTGGGGACACAATGCCCTAATCATAACTCAATCACACCCAGGTATATATCAAATTACAAGCATAATCCAATATTTCTTTTTGGAATTCATCAGTAATATTAAACTGCCTCAGGTGGGGACTCACAGATAAAAGGCATGGCAAAGGACAGAGTTGAAGTTGTGATGTGAGGATTTTTAATGTTGGAGTTTTGATGTTCAAGTTTGATGCTGAAGCCTTAAGCTGGAGCCCCAAGAAAAAATCTCACAGAGGAGAGTGGAGACAGCCCCAGGAAGAAAGGAACCTTGAACCCAGAGAAAAGCAAGATCCAAGAACGTAGGAACCCAGGAAGCCTGAACCCTCACAGACATCAGCAGCCATCTTGTTCCAAGTAGACTATGGTGAGGGAAGTAATTTTATGGCTTTTATGGCTTGGTATCTACAAGCCCCTACCCCAAATAAATACCCTTTATAAAATACAACCAATTTCTGGTATTTTACATCAGCACCCCTTTGGCTGACTAATATACCACCAACCAAGGGGTGGGGACACAATGCCCTAATGATGTGGCCCAATGAAAGCCCTTATCATACCCCAGTCATGCCTAGTAGTACACCAGATTACAAACATAATCCAATATGTATTTTTGGAAATCATATCTATATCAAACTGCTATAGTTATGTTTTTCAGATATAGAATTCCTTTACCACTCTCATAAGCCTTCAGAGCCAAGAACATCCACATATATTTCAAGAATGTTTGGATGCTTGGGATGTGGGCAGGGATATAATGCCAAGAAAACCAGGAATTTCAGGATTCTGGAGGCTTTGGGGACAAGTGCTGAAGACTTGTGGCCCTTGAGCACTTGCAAGGAACACACAGGGACAGCACAAGGCCAAGAAGATGGAAGGGAAAACCCTGGCACCACAAAAGCGCAAGGATGGGGTGAGATACAGATGGGGTCAATGTCAGGCTCAGCCTATGGTGCTGGTCAGGTCTCAGTAGTGGTCAGGTTCACACTGGCAAACACTATTTTCCTGACCACAACCCCTCCTGACAAAGACCTAACCGTCCTGTCTTGGACAAAACTGAGACTCTGGAGCCCCCTGGTGGCCATCCTCCACTACTGCATGACCTCCCAAACCCTGGACCAGGAGACTCTGCCTTCAAGAGGATTCTGAAAAGGTGAGCTCTGTGGAGATGGTGACTGTGAAAACACCCCAGTCCTGTGTCTTGGGCATGTATGTGTTTTGTGTGACATATAGACGTGTCATGAGAGCAAGAGTTGCAGGCTCAATGGACATTCCTTATGAAGTCATACTTGCTGGTAGGGTATCCAGTCCCCTAGTCAGGAAGGAATATATGTGCCTATTTTTCCCTGATTGAGTCAGTGGATCAAAGTTGTACTTGTATTTACAGACAGAAGAACAATGCCCAAGGGTCAGGCTGAACTCACAGAAGGGCATACCCAGACACACCCAAGTGTCTCAACCAGAGATAAATTGAAGCAAATGGATCCGAGTGCCACAATGTTGAGTGTAGGCATGGGGCCAGGGAGTGATTTCTGGGGCTTCCATGTGAATGAGATTAGGTTATAACGGTATGAAGGGAACACTCTATTTAAGATGTTGAGGGAGTATTGAGATGACTAAACCACACTTAGGAAATGTCCAGCCTCTTCATTTAAATTCCCAGGGTGTGTCATTGTATTAGTCATCAAAGGGGTGCCAATGCAAAATACCAGAAATTGGTTGGTTTTTATAAAGTATATTTATTTATATTTATTTATTTATTTGGAATAGGAGCTTACAGATACCAGGCCATAAAGATAACCCTATTTTCACGTGTTGGAAGAAGATGGCTGCTGATGTCTGTGAGGGTTCAGGTTTCCTGGGTTCCTGCCTTCCTGGGGACTTGCTTCTCTTTCTTCTGTGCATTTACTTCCTGGGGCTCCAGCTTAAGACTTCAACATCAAATTCCAACATCAAAAGCCCTCGCATCAAAAGCTCCAACTCTGTCCTTTACCATGCCCATTATCTGTGAGTCCCCACACATCAAGGGGCAGGGACGCAAAGCCCTTAAGATGTGGCATAATGAAAGCCCCAATCAAAATCCAATCATGCCCACTAATAGAACAGATTATAAACATAATCCCATATCTACTTTTAGAATTCACAAATATATCAAACTGCTACTTTCCACCCTCTGAATTCCAAAAAGACTCTACAATATTCAAATAAACCTTAAATCATTAGCAATGCAAGTACTAAATCATATCACAATCAATCGAAAGAAACACAGTTTGTCTTGGGGCAAAGTTCTATCTGCTATAGACCTCTGAACCTAACAAAACAATTCAACTGCTTCCAATACACAAATGGAGAGATAAAGGATAAACATTTTCATGACAATAAGGAGAAATTGGGAGGGAAGCATGGGTCATGGGTCCTCTACAGTTCGGTAAACCTGCAGGGCATCCTCCATACATTTTCAGTCTGAGTATCATTCTTTTTTTTTTTTAATTAAAATTATTTATTTATTTTTAAAAATTACATTCAAAAAATATGAGGTCCCAATCAACCCCACCGCCCCCACCTCCCACTCCCCCCACAGCAACACTCTCTCCCATCATCGTGACACATCCATTGCACCCAGTAAGTACATCTCTGAACATCACTGCACCCCATAGTCAATGGTCCACATCATAGCCCACACTCTCCCACGTTCCATCCAGTGGGCCCTGGGGGGATCTACAATGTCCGGTGATTGCCCCTGAATCACCACCCAGGACAACTCCACGTCCCGAAAATGCCTCCACATCTCATCTCTTCCTCCCATTCCCCAAACCCAGCAGCCACCATGGCTACCCTTCCCACACCCATTCCACATTTTCTCTGTGGACATTGGATTGGTTGTGTCCATTGCACATTTATGTCAAGTGGGGGCTTAGATTCCACATGGACTGGATGCACTCCTCCTGCTTTCAGTTGTAGACACTCTAGGCTCCATGGTGTGGTGGTTGACCTTCTTCAACTCCATGTTAGCTGAGTGGGGTCAGTCCAATAAATCAAAGTGTAGGAGCTGAAGTCTGTTGAGGCTCTGGGCCTGGGTGTCTTATTATCAGTCCAGAGATTCAAATCCCCTAAATATATCTTAAACCCCAGCACCAACTACAATTCCAATAAAGTAGCATGCAAATCTTGTGAGAAGAGATCCCCTCTGAGTCCAATTCCATCATGCAGAAACACCAGCTCCAAAGAAGGGCCATCTGCCATGGCAGTGAACCCCATCTGCCATGACCATAGAACCCGTGGGTCTCTTTATCCCTCAAAAGAACCAATACCTGGGGTTGTATCTGCTTTATCTGTCTCTTAGACTCTGCTCAGTTGTGCATAAGGGCATTCCTTCTGACAACCTCCAGACTCTTTTTTAGAGACTCATAGCCTTATAATCTCATTTCTCCTTTCCATTTCCCCCTTACATTAGGTCAAACAGCATGTTGAAGTCATGTTATTATATGTAGACAGGGATATTCTGCTGATCCGTATTGAACCTTTAATTCAAGGTCATTTTCTAGTTGCATCTTCAGCTGGTATGTGGTAGTGATCCCTCGGTGCCAGGGAGGCTCATCCCCGGGTGTCATGTCCCACGTTGGGGGGAATGCACTGCATCTACATGCTGAGTTTGGCTGTGAGAGTGGCCACATTTGAGTAACATGAAGGCTGTCAGGAGGAAACTCCCAGGCTGAGTATCATTCTTAACATGATGGTTTCTTCTCCTTGGTACCTTATGGGAACCCACCCTTTCCACATGCTTGCCCAATGTCTATTTTCTTGGTTCCACCCTCATCAATCATCTGGATGTTGACCAAGCTCCAGACCTCACCCTCCAGAGTGTTTAGGTGATTGCCACACCTTACCCAATCTTTGGGTTAGAGTCTTAACAGCCCTAGTACAGTGACATGAAGACAATAGTCCCCCCTAAACTTTGGCAAACAGGCTCAACCCACAAGAGTAACAAGTATCCTTCCCAAAATGTTGGCATACAGCCTCAACCCTCTCAGAACAACAAGTTGACCAAACAAGTCTTCCTTAGCTTTTGGGGGATAGGTTCACCCCTCCCAGACCTGTGGGGTACTAACCTTAACTGCCCTAATCCTTGGGGAATGTCCTCCACCCTCTCTGTACCCTGGACCAGCAAAACTCTCCCAGAACATTGGGCAGGAGCATCCACTGTCTCCAATTGCTGGGGAAATTCCCCTTCTCTGTGCACGTGGGTGGGGTTCCTCTCTTGGCCAAGGTGATGTCTTAATTCCAGATCTCAGCTGCCTTGGTTTTCCTCCTGAAGTCATTTCCCCTTCAGTCTCTCCTTTCCATGTCCCTTTTATTCCAGGCTGACAGTGGTTTTGTTCATACAGATGTCTCAAAAACCTTGTTGGTTTAGCATGCAAGAAGCAGGGGTCTAGTCCATCAGACAGTAAGACTTCCCACAGGCCTTTCCAAGATAACTGCATCTTCAATCCTCATTTGCAACTTCCAAGTTTAGTTAAGTTTTCCACTGGGGCACTCTCATCTGTGAAATTGATTTCCTGAGGCTTGGAATTTACAGAATCAGTTTCAGTTTTCTTTGTGCCCAACAGTTCAGTCCTCAGTATATCTCTCTCATCTAGCATTTTGCTATAAGCTGAAAGCAGAAGTCAAGTCACATTCTCCAGGTTTACCTTGGAAATTTATTCAGCTAAAGGCCCAGGCTCACCATTTTCAAATTCTGCCTTCCATAAAACACCAGGAGTTAATCTTATAAGTTCTCCACAACTTTAAAACATGGATCGCCTTTCCTCAAGTTTCCAATAATAGTTTCATCATTTACTTCTAAGGCATCATAAAAATTCTCTTTAGAATTCATATCGCTATCTACTGTCTCTTCAAAGTACTGTGGGCATTTTCTTCCAAGCATCTCACAATTCTTCCAAAAAAATTTCTTTCCCATTTATAAAACTGTTCAAGCATATCAGTAATTGCAAAAGCACTTCCCCACTACTCGTTACCAAATTCTGTAGTAGTCATCAAAGGGGTCCTGATGCAAAATTCCAGAAATTGGATGTTTTTTTTAAAGGGTATCTATTTGGAGTAGGAACTTACAGATATCAGGCCATAAAGTATGAGTTACTTCCCTCACCAAAGTCTATACATGTTAGGGCAAGATGGCTGCCAACATCTGTGAGGGTTCAGGCTTCCTGAGTTCCTCTCTTCCTGGGGATTACTTTTTTTGTGAGTTTACTTCCATGGGCTCCAGCTTAAGACTTCAGCATCAAACTCCAACATCAAAACTCCAACAACAAAAACCCTCACATCCAAAGCTCCAACTCTGTCATTTGCCATGCCTTTTATCTGTGAGCCCCCACCCACCAAGGGGAGGGGACTCAATATCCTAGTGACATCACCCAGTCAAAGCCCTGACCATACCTCAGTCACTCCAAGCAATAGACCAGATTGCAAATATAACCCAATATCTATTTTTGGAAATCATAACTATATCAAACTGCTACAGTCATGTTTTTCAGATACAGAATTCCTTTACCACTGACAAAAATCTCCAGAGCCAAGGACATCCACATATACTTCAAGAATGTTTGGATGTTCTGGATCTGGGTAGGGATCTAATGCCAAGAAACCCAGGAAATCCAAGATTCTGGAGGCTTTGTGGGCACACGCTGAAGACTGTGGCCCTTGAGCACTTGCAAGAAAAACACAGGGACCTCACAAGGCCAAGAAGAAGAAAGGGAAAACCCTGGCACCATAAGAGCTCAAGGATGGTGATAGACACAGATGGAGTCAATGTCAGGCTCAGCCTACAGTGCTGCTTAGGGCTCAGTAGTGGTCAGGGTCACACTGGCAAGTCCTCTTTTGCTGACCACAATCTCTCCTGACAAAGACCTTGCACTCCTTGCTGAGTTCCTAGCCAGGGGAGCTCTATCACAGTCCCTAAAGGAACAGCAACAATCCCCCAAGTGCAGCAGCAAAGACCAAAAAAGAAGGAAGGTCCAACAATGAGCCCTTGATACTAGTGACTATGCTTGTGAGCCTGTGCACCTGAAATAAGAACAAGGCCTAGAGCTTCAGGGTGCCTAAGAGTTACCTCCTGAGAGCCTCTGTGTCATTCAAATGTGGCCAATCTTGAAGCCAAACTCAGCATGTAAATGCATTGCCTTCCCCCCAGAGTGGGACATGACTCCCAGGGATGAGCCTCCCTGGTGCCGAGGGATTACTACCAAATACCAGCTGATGATGTAACTAGAAAATGACCTTGAATAAAAGGGTCAACTCGGACCTCAGAATATCTCAATCGACATATAATACCAGGAGTTAAAAATGCTTTTTTACCTGAATGAAAGGGGGAAATGGAAAGGACAAATGAATTTATACAGCTATGAGTCTCCAAAGAGCCAGGAGGTTATCAGAGGGGTTACCCTTAGGCACACCTTAGCAGAGTCCCAGAGACAGATAAAGTAGATACAACTCCAGGTACTGGTTCTTCTGAGGGCTACAGAGACCCACAGGTTCTATGGTCATGGCAGATGTAGTTCAGTGCCATGTCAGTTGGCCCTACTTTGGAGTTTGTGTTTCTGTGTGATGGAGCTGAACTTAGATGTGATCTTTGTTCACAAGCCTCTCCTGTTACTTTTACCAGAACTGTAGTTGGTGCTGGGGTTTAATATATACCCAGAGGACCTGAATCTCTGGACTGACCATGTGATAGCTAGGCCCTGAGCCTCAACAGACTTGCAACTCCTACACTCTGGTTTATTGGACTTACCCCACTCAGCTAACATGGAGGTGAAGAGGGTCAACCTCCACACCAGGGAGACAAGAGTGCCTACAATTGAAAGGAAGAGAATTGCATCCAGCATCCATGTGGAATCTAAGCCCCCTCTTGATATAGATGTGGAGTGGTCACAAACATTCCAAGGTCCACGGGATGGAGGAATAGAGTATAGATTAAAGTGGACTTACTGATATTCTATTCATGAACTATTGTGATTAGTAATTGAAGAAAATGTGGCATTGGCATGGAGAAAGTGGCCATGGTGGTTGCTGGGGGTAGGGAGTGGGAGGAAGAGATGAGATGTGGGAGCATTTCTAGCACTTGGCATTATCCTAGGTGATGCTGCAGGGACAGTTACCAGACCTTGTATGTCCTCCCATGGCCCACTGGGTGGACTGTGGGAGAGTGTGGGCTATGATGTGGACCATTGACCATGAGGTGGAGCAGTGCTCAGAGATGTATTCACCAAATGCAATGAATGTCTCATGATGATGGAGGAGATTGTTGTTATGGGGGGAGGAGTGGGGTGAGGGGGTGGCAGGTAAATGGGGTCCTCATTTTTTTTAATGTAATATTAAAAAAATAAATAAAGACAAAAAAAGATTTCCCCACCCTAGGCTAGATATGAAAATGTCATAAATATATTTAGAAAACAGATCAAATAGGTTTTCCAGGACTTTCATCCGCCTACTTGCTGGCATGTATGCATTTTATGTAATTCAACTTTCCTTTCTTGATACAGCATACATATAAAGATGTTGGAAGGGGAATTTATAACTCATGGTGTAGACTTTGTGATATTCATAGGCAGAAGTCTGTTAAACTTCCTCTATTGCTATCTAGGTAGAAAATTAATTGCTCTTTCAGTAAGCACATTACGGAATTCTCATGGAAATGCTTTTTTCCATAGTGAAGTAATAAAACAACAGTGCACATAAAAGAATCATATAATAAACTCTGGTATAAATATGGGCACAAATGTAGAGAGCTGGAATATAAGTAATCAGAGTGAAGATTCAGATCAGACAGCCCTGTGAACATCAGAAGAAGGGGCAAAGCCACTGTACAATATTATAACATCAGCCTTGGTGTTGACAGAGCTAACTTAAAGCTTGGGGAAGAGTGATATTGGAATTTTATTCAAGCAGATTGACTACAGAGCTCCAACCACTCAGCCCAGGGTAAGTAGTGATTCCAGAAGCCAATCTGCTCAAGATCAGATTGGAAGACCAAGTAAAGAGATTCCCAGCTCAGCTTAAGTTTTGACATTGGTAAAAAAGGAAAAAAAAAAAAAGCAACACATTCAACACACACACTTAAAGTTCCATAAATAGTCAACGGGTAATATACATAGTGTCATAGATTAACAAGTAATGAAATATGTGGATATCCTCTGCAAAAAAAAAAATGCACTTTGCAATTTAAACCTTTACCCAGTGTCCATATTATTTTCAGAAGAGATATTCAGACATGTAACCAAATAAATAAAATACAGTGTTAGAGATTTTTAAAAAAAGAAGAAAAGACCTTGCACTCCTGTCTTGTGCAAAGCTGAGACTCTGGAGCCCCCTGGTGGTCATCCTCCACTACTGCATGACCTTCCAAACCTGGGACCAGGAGATTCTGCCTTCGAGGGGACTCTGAGAAGGTGGTCTCTGTGGGCAACTTAGCATCAGCGAGATTTACAAATGGACATGGATGTGAGTATGTGTATGTGTGCATGTATACATGTGTGTACCAACTTACTTACATATATTTCCTAACTCTGTCCACTAAGAAGCAACAACACACACACAGTGTGAAGGTGATTAAAGTGTTTTTTACTGTTCTTGTAAAGGTTCCCTAATTTTGAGGTTATCTCAAAATACACCACTTGTGATTTTGTGATTACATTTTTCCTGGTTAATAATTGTGAGGCAGTATTTTTTTTTAACTCAGTAGCATTGAGACTAAAAGAGGAACCAACCTGGGAAAGAGTAAAGTGTCCACAGACAGGAGGTGGCATCTCTACCTTCCCTGTGACAAGGGCTGGAAGGGACTGCTTTGGCCATGAAACCTGGGTTCCCGATCCATGAAACCTGGTGTATAAGCACAGGGCAGTTGTTTAAGCCCCAAATTTGGGACGATTTTTACCCAGCCCAAGAGAACTGATGTATGTATCAGGACCTCAGCTCAAGCATATCCATGGATGATATAATAGGACATCATTTTCTTAGATGTGAATTTATTATGAGCATAATATCAGCATCATTTTCAATATTTAAAGCTATTACTTATATTTATATTCTAAAATTGTTGGTAAAATGCTCACCTCAAATGTGGTCCTTGTGTACACTGATCCAAAAGAACAAGTCTGCAGTTGAACAAAGCTTGAGAAGCTGATCCATGGTGTCTTCCATGGAAGATGACAATAATGAATATGAATCCTGGTCACATAATGGGCTGGTTCTCCCCTACACCTGATCCAGCATTGAGAGAATCTCCACATGTATGTCTGAGCCCATAAACTCACCAGGCTACTCGCTGATGGCAAGAAAATTGTAACTCTTCTTCAATTCCAAATCCGTGGTGATCTCCATGATCATGAGGAGGAACCTAGACCAGGAATAGGCACACCTGCATTAGTGTACTCTCCCACATGACACAAAGAATACACATTTCACTGTGATGAGCCCAGCATTTCCAGAGATTTTTAGGCACTGACCTCAAGATCCTTCTGGCCACAGCCCATTAATATTCTGGTCACTGCTTTCCCTCTGAGTATGAAACAGGGTTGGAATCTATATGTGACTGGGGTTGGGGCACAGACTGGGATAGCGATTGGGGTTCCACTTAGGACCAGGATCAGAGTCTCCCTGAGGTGAAATTGGGGATGAGCCATGAGACATAGCTTGGTGCAATTCTGAAAAAAGTTTGGGGTTCAGTCCCAGACTTGTGTTGGGACTAACTCTGATATCTCCTTAAGGTTCAGTATCATCTGTGAAAGACTGTTCTGGGACTATTTTCATGCAAAGTCCACCCTGGCTCAGATCTGTGGGTTCTGATTCCATCCATAGCACCTCTGAGTTTTAGAGACACCAATCACATGTAATGCCTTTTTGGTGATGAGGTTCTGGTGACCTTGTGTGGTTCTCAGTACCATCACACACGTGACCAACTGGAGTCGTTTCTCCCATTCAGGATCTCTTGGTGATTCCACACAAAGATATGTGGTATACAGAAGAAAATGTTCAGAGAACAAGGCAGCCATAACTGGGACAAAGTCATGGGTCTGCTTGCGTTCAGATGGAACCCAAGTCAGTGTCCAGAATTGAAACCTCTTCCTCACCCTCGAACAGTGGTGGATTTGGGAACCATTGAGCAACCACAATGGACACATCGCACATGTGTGGAAACACAGTGGAGGGAATGAATTATGAAACGTTACCTCTTCCATGTTCTTGTCAGTGCATGTCAAGTATGAGTCATGCAGCTGTGCCAGATAAATGACTGAGAGCTAAAGCTGTGGTTCCATGGCTGAACTCTGGGCATAATGCCTAGAAATTAGGGCCAAAGTAAACCCTGTTTGGATGGTAAGGGGTTCAGCTTCACCAAGAATTCTCTCAGGGCCATTTCTCAGGGCATGGGGAAACAAATCTCTCCACAACCCCCAATGTTATCCATATGTCCTTCTGAAATGTTGAGATGCTCTGGACCTAAGCTCCAATGTGGAAAAGCCCAGGAAACCCAAGATTCTGGACTCTTTGTGGGCAGAGTCTGAAGATGTGATCCATTAGCCTGCCCAAGTAAAGCACCAGAGCAGAGGAAAACCAGGATATAGGGGAAGGTTCTGGGGCAGCAGATTTGTCCTGTTCCTGGTAACCACAGGCCTCCCAGTCCATGAGATGGTAACAGGTAAGGTTGGCTGGGAAAGACCATGCCTGGACTGGGGCAGAGTAGGTGGAGCATTCTTGTCTGCAAAGGTCAAATACAGCCGCTGGTTCAGAACCCAGGCCTGTCAGTTAGTCACCTAATGCGCCTTGGCCTACATTGGAGAGTAAGTCTTGCCTAATGTATGCCATCCCAGAATTCAAAAGGCTGATAAGATGACACAGAGGACCCTGTTGCCTCAACTGGTAAAGGCTGGGGTCAGGCATATTTGGGGTTATGATTAGGCTCTGACTACAGTGCTGTTCAGGTCTCAGTTGTGGTCAGGGTCATACTGACAGTCCACCTGTGCTTGACTCTGTCTCTCACAGACCACCCTTACACACAAATACTGGCTGAGGCAGAGCTCAGTGTCCGGAGCCCCCTGGTGGCCATTTTCCTCTTCTGCATGCTCTTTTAAACCAAGGTCCAGGAGACTCTGCCTCATTGGGTCTCCAGGAAGGTGAGCTGTGTGGTCTTCTCAGCATCAGGAAATGTACAAATGGACATCGATGTGAATGTGTGTGTAGATGCACACGTGAGTGTACTTTTTATTTACATCCATTTCCAAACTCTATTCTACAAAAGAGCCAAGAAACAACAATATGTGCAAATGCACACACTGAAGGTGATTAGAGTTTTTTGTTTTGTTCTTGTGAAGTTATTAAAATTTTGAGACTACCTTGAAATACACAACATGTGCTACCATTTATCATTGCTATTTGTTGGTAACCAACATATTTTAGTGTCCAGGTGACAAGAATTCCCAGAGATTTCTCTGATCACAATGGGAGGCTGCTCACTACAGATTCAGCTGATGCAGGGCCTTGTGAAGAGGGCCTGGAGCCATCCTGTGGTGGGATTTCCTACCCTGTCTCTGACTAATGGAGCTCCATCTGAGACAGAGTTGGAGGTGATTCTGGGCCAGGGCTGGGGCTCAGAGTTGGATATTTGGCCAGATCCAGTATGTCAAATCCCACCCAGGCTAATTTAGCACCCTGGGCCAGGCTGAGGCTCTCATGCCCCCATGTGCTTCTCAGCTCCACCCTTGCAGTGACCAACACAAACAACACAAAATAATTCATCTTCTTCCAATACACAAATGGAGAGATAAAGAATAAACATTTTCATTAAAATAAGGAGAATTTTGGAGGGAAACATGGACCATGGGTCCTCTACAGTTCAGTAAATCTACAGGTCATCCTCAATTCATTTTCAGTCTGAGTATCATTCTTAACATGGCGATTTCTTCTTCTTGGTACCTTATAGGAACCCACCCTTTCCACATGCTTGCCCAATGTCCATTTTCTTGGTTCCACCCTCATTAATCATCTGGATGTCAACCAAGCTCCAGACCACACCCTCCAAGAGTGTTCAGGTGATTGCCATACCTTACCCAAACTTTTGGTTAGAGTCTTAACAGCCCTAGTACAGTGATGTGAAAACAACATTCCCCCTAAACTTTGACAAATAGGCTTAACCCATTAAGAGCAGTGAGTTGACCACTGGCCTTCCCTAGCCTTTGGCATTCAGGCTCAGCCCTCTCAGAAGAACAAGTTGGCCACCTGGGCTTCCCTAATCTTCAGGGGGCAGATCCACCCCTCCCAGACCTGTGGGGTACTGACCTTAACTGCCCTAATCTTTGGGAAATATCTTCCACCCTCTCTGTACCCTGCAGCAGCAAAACTCTCCCAGAACATTGGGCAGGACCATCCACCCTCTTCAATTGCTGGTGAAAACTCCCCCTCTCTGTACATGTGGGTGGGCTTCCTCTCTCAGCCAAGGTGATGTCTTGATTCCAGATCTCAGCTGCCTCGGTTTTTTTCTTGAAGTTATTTCCCCTTCAGTCTCTCCTTTCCATGTCCCTTTTATTCCTTGCTGACAGTTTTGTTCATACAAAGCACTGTAGGTCTTTTCTTCCAAGCCTCTCACAATTCCCCCCAAAAATACCCTTTATCCATTTATAAAACAGTTCCAGCATTTCAGTAATTGCAAAAGCACTTCCCCACTACTTGGTACCAAATTCTGTAGTAGACATCAAAGGGGTCCTGATGCAAAATACCAGAAATTATTTGGATTTGTAAAGGGTATTAATTTGGGTTAGGAGATTATAGATACCAGGCCATGAGGCATAAGTTACTTCCCTCACCAAAGTCTATATTCACATGTGAAAGCAAGAAGGCTGCCAACATCTGCAAGGGTTCAGGCTTCCTGGTTTCCTCTTTCTAGGGATTGTTTCACTTTTCTCTGAGTTTACTTCCCTGGGCTCCAACTTAAGGCTTCAGCATCAAACTCTAACATCAAAAATGCTCACATCAAAAGCTCCAAGTCTGTCCTTTGCCATGCCTTTTAGGACTCAATACCCTAATCATGTAGCCCAATCAAAGCCCTAATCATACCCCAATCATGCCCAGTAATAGAACAGATCACAAACATAATCCAATATCTATTTTTGGAAATCATAACTATATCAAACTGCTACAGTCATGTTTATCAGATACAGAATTCCTTTACCACTGACATAAACCTCTAGAACCAAGGACTTCCACATATACTTCAAGAATGTTTGGATGCTCTGGACGTGGGCAGGTATCTTATACCAGGAAACCCAGGAAATCCAGGATTCTAGAGGTTTTTGTGGCACACGATGAAGACCCTGGCCCTTGAGCACTTGAAAGGAACACACAGAGACAGCACAAGGCCAAGAAGATGGAAGGGAAAATCCTGACACCGTAAGAGTTCAAGGATGGTGTCAGACACAGATGGGTTCAATATCAGGCTCAGCCTACAGCGCTGGTCAGGGATCAGTAGTGGTCAGGGTCACACTGGTAAGTCCTACTTTCCTGGCCACAATCCCTCCTGACAAAAGACCCGACAGTCCTGTCTTGGGCAAAGCTGAGACTCTGGAGCCCCCTGGTGGCCATCCTCCACTACTGCATGACCTCCCAAACCCTGGACCAGGAGGCCCTGCCTTAGAGGAGACTCTGAGAAGGTGAGTTCTGTGGGCAACTCGGCATCAGCGAGACTTACAAATGGGCATGGATGTGAGTATGTGTACGTGTGTGTATTTATATACGTGTGTACCTATTTACATACATTTGTCTCCTAATTCTGCCCACTAAGAAGCAACAACACACACAGTGTAAAGATGATTAAAGTGTTTTGTACTGTTCTTGCAAAGGTTCCCTATTTTTGAGGTTATCTCAAAATACACCACATGTAATCACGTTTGTCTTGGTTAATTGTTGTGAGCCAATATTTTTTTTTAAACTCAGTAGCATTAAGACTAAAAAGGAACTAACCTGGGAAAGATTAAAGTATCTTTAGACACAAGTTACCATCTCTCCCTTCCCTATGACATGGGCTGGCTGGGACTGATTTTGACACCTGTCTGGGTTCCTGATCCATGAAACCTGACATATAAGCACAAGGGCAGTTGTTCAAGCCCCAAATTTGGGACTATTTTTACCTAGCCCTAGAGAACTGATGTATCAGGACCTCAGCTCAAGCATATCCATGGGTCATAAAACAGGACATCCTTTTCTTAGATGTGAAGCTATTATGAGAATAATGTGCTCATAATATGCAATATTTAAAGCTATTACTTATTATTCATATTCTAAAATTGTTGGTAAAATGCTCAAATGTGGTCCTTGTGCACACTGATCCACAAGAACAAGTCTGCAGTTGAACAAAGTTTGAGAAGTTGCTCCACAGTGTCTTCCATGGAAGATGGCAAACATGAATGTGAACCCTGGTCAAACACAACCACTTACACAGAACCCAGGCCTTCCTGTTAGTCCCTTGAGTTTATTGGCCCTCAGAAGAAAGTGAAACCTACCAGGTGTACGCTAGTCCAGAACTCAGAAGTCTGAGAAGATGACAGGGAGGACCCTGTTGTCACAACTGGTCAAGGCTGGGGTCAGAAACAGACGGGGTTAAGTATAAGCTCAGACTACAGTGCTGTTCAGGGCTCAGTTATGGTCAGGGTCATGCTGACAGTTCCACCTGTCCAGACACAGCCCTTCACAAACCAATCCCCTCCACACAAATACAGGCCTGGGCAGAGCTGAGGCTCTAGAACTACCTGGTGGCCATGTTCCACAATTGAATGTTCTGCTAAGCCCAGGTCCAGGAGACTGCCTCACTGGGACTCCGGGAAGGTAAGTTCTGTGGGCTTCTCAGCATCAGAGAAATTTACAAATGGGTATGGATGTGAGTGCTTTTCTTCATGCATACATTTGTGTACTTTTTTATTTTATTTTTATAGTAACTTTAGATTACATAAATGTTACATAAAAATAAAATAGAAGTCATTATCATATGCCCTACTTCTTCCTCCTCCCACACTTTCCCACATTAACAACATCCCTCATCAGTGAGTTTCATTTGTTCCAATGATGAATACATATTGAACCATTGCCACTAACCACGGACTGTGGTTTACATTATAGCTTACACTGTCCAGGACAATTTTGTAGGTTATGGCAAAATTTATTCTGGCCTGTATCCATCATTGCAATTTCATGCAGGACAATTCCAAAGTCCCAAAAATTCCCCCACATTATACACATTCTTCCCTCTCCCTGCATTCAGAGCTGCTGGTGTCAACTTCTTTTCTATCAATAATGAATGTTCTTCCATTGCTTGAATAATAATGTCTTTAATAGAATAATAATAAATCTACTTTAGTCCATTGCTCATTCCCCAATCTTGAGGATTTTGGGATGGTGATGCCCATTCTGTTTCTAACTGAGAGGGGGCTTAGATCTCATTGGGCAGATAGATGGAACTATCTTGCTTGCAGTAGCAGACACTCTTTGTTTCTTGGGATGGGCGCTGTCCATCATCATCTCCTTGTTAGTTGCCCTAGGTGAGTCGGTGAACCAGAAAGTAGCTCTCACAACTCTGCTGAGGTTCAGGGCTCAACAGGCACATGAATGGACCAAATGTTTAAATCTCTGGGACAAATATTTACATATGTGTCCTTTTTACATACTAATATTCCCTAACTCTGTTCACCAAGAGGGTCAAGAAGTAATATAAACAAACATACACTGGTGGAAGATTACTAGAGAATACTAGTAATCTTTTACTTTTGGTTTGTTTGTTTTTGTTTGTTTTGCTTTTTGCTGTTCTTCTGAAGTTACTGTAATTTTGAGAGCTGAGCTCAGAGGACAAGGACGCCTGAACACTTGCAGGTATCAGCAGCCTTCTTGCTCCAACACGTGAAAATAGACTTTGGTGAGGAAAGTAACTTATGCTTTATGGCCTGGTGTCTGGAAGCTCCTTCCCCAAATAAATACCCTTTATAAAAACTGCAGTCACCCCTTGGGCTGAAGTGTGGTTTGCTGGCCTGGCGGGGGAGCAGCCGCGGCAGGCCAAGCCGCTGCCCCCATAATAGGGTGGCTGGTCGGACTCACCGCCACCCCTGAAGGGAGCTTGGCATGGGCGCAGAGTGCCCTTGGGTCTCCCCTTCTCGGCAGCCATGCTTCCGCGGCCGCCCCTCCTCCTGGATGGCGCCACACAATGCCTTGTGGGGCGGCACCCTTCTTCTTCTTTCTCCCTGCGCAGGCGCAGGGCGGAAAATTCCAGTCTGCCCTTTTCCCTCCCCACGACAGCAGGAACAGCCAGGCGTGGGCGGGAAACTCAAGTCTGCCCTCCACCCCAGCAACAGCAGCCACCAATCCCTAAACCCTGCCCCTTCCCCCAGCAACAGCGACAGCCAATCCCTAACCACCACCCCTCCCCTGTCCAGTACCGCCCACTGACCTTTCGCCGGCAACCAATCAGAACAGGGCGTGGCTTCGACCAATCAGCCTTCCCCAGCCCCTATAAAACTGTTGCCTCTCCCTCAATAAAGTGGACTTGCGTGTTTACCTTGTCTCCGTGGTAGTTCTTCTGCCGTGCGCCCTCCAGTCCTGAGAGCCCCCAACAAGGGCCTGGCCTCCCTTGTCCCCAGTTCGTCGCCTGCTTCTCCGGGCAACCCCTTCGTCGCTGGCTTCGCCGGGCGACCCCGTCAGCCAAACCGTGCAACCCCTGTGAGACCGACCCCTCGTCTGCTGCCGGACCAACCCCTCGTCCCAAGCGGGACCGATCCCTCATCCCAAGTGGGACCGACCCCTCGTCCAGAGCTGGACCAACCCTTCGTCCGCAGCCAGACCCCACCTCTACCGACCGAGCAAGCCGCCGCAAAAAACCAACCAATTTCTGGTATTTTGTATCAGCATCCCTTTGGTTGACTAATAGAGGGATTATTCAGCCTCTCCATTTAAATTCCCTTTATGGATCATGTTTTTCAGATATATCATTCCTTTGCCAATGCTGTAAGCCTCCATCCCCACCCACACTTCCTTCTGGAACATCAGAATCCTCTGGACCTGGGCAGGACTCTAATGCCAAGAACACCAGGAAACCCAGGATTCTAGAGGCTTTCCAAGGCAGCAGCTAAAGATTATGATCCTCAAGCACATCCAAGGAATCTCAAAAGACCAAGATGAAAGGGCATATCCTGGTGCTACAACTGGTCAAGGATGGGGTCAGACACAGATGGGGTCAACATCAGGTTCAGCCTACAGTGCTGATTATGGCTCAGTTGTTGTCAGGGTTACACTGGCAAGTCCACATTTGCTGGACCCAGTGGCTCACAAACCAGCCCCTTCCCACAAAGATCTAACCATTCTGTCTTGGGCAGAGCTGTGACTCTGGAGCCCGCTGGGGGTTATGCTTCACTATTGCATGCTCTTCCAAACCCAGAACCAGGACACTCTGCCTTCATCAGGACTCCAGAAAAGTGAGCTCTGTGGGCTTCTCAGCATCAGAGAAATTTACAAATGGTCATGGATGTGAGTATGTGTATGTGTGTGTGTGGCAGTTTGATATTATGAATTTCAAAAGGAATATATTGATTCTGTTTATAAACTGGTCTGTTCCTCTAGACATGCTACTCTTTAATTGTATTCGATTCAGCTGAGATGTCTTTGATTAAATTATGATAAGATTAGGGCTTTGATTTGACCATGTGATTTGAATATGACTCAGCATTGAGTCCCAGCCTCCTTGGACTGATAAAACAAACTCTCTCATGGAAGTAGGTATGGACAGGAGAAAATACACAGAGGATCCTATGTGTGTGGAAGAGAGATGAGCCTAAGAGTTTACAGCTGACCTTGTGATGAGAACAGAGCAACTGGGCCTAGAAAGAAATGAGTCCCAGGAAGAGAGACAAGCCTCTGTCAGCCTACAGCTGAGACTGGAAGAAGCTGGGGTCATGGAGCCTTAAGAGGGAAGAGGAAGGCTGAATTCACACAGACACTGTCTGCCATCTTGTGTCAATACATGGTAAAGACTTTGGGTGAGAAAGTACATCTTATGGTACCATGAGTTGGACTTTTTAGGGCCTTGTAACTATAAGCTTCTATCCCAAATAAATACACTTTGTAAGAGCCAACAGAGTTCTGGTACTTTGCATCAGCACCCCTTTGGCCGACTAATACAGTGGGTATGCATGTATATGAGTAATTATTTATATACATATATTTCCTAGCTGTCCACCAAGAAGCAACAACACATACAGGATTAAAGTGATTAAAGTGTTTGTACTGTTCTTGCAAAGATTCTTTAATTTTAAGATTAACTCAAAATACACAACATGGATTCACATTTATCATGGCTAATTGTTGTGGGCCCACTTTTTTTAAACTTAATAGCGCTGAGTCTAAGGAAGGGCTCCCCCTGGTGAAGATAGATAAGTGTCTCCAGAGGAGGGTGGCATCTTTCCCTTCCCTGAAACATGGCTGGCTGGTACTGTTTAGCCAGTTCCCTGAGTTCCAAACCCATGAAACCTAACATATAAACACAGGGCAGTTGTTTCAGTCACAAGTTTATGAAATTTCTTTACCCAGCCCCCAAGAACTGATGTATGTCTCAAAACCTCAGCTGAAGCATATCCATGGATGTTGTAATAGGCCATCCTTTTTTTCCCTTTATTTATTTATTTTTTATTGTTACATTAAAAAAAATATGAGGTTCCCATGTACCTCCATCCCCCCTCACTCTACTCCTCCCACATCAACAACCTCTTTCATCATTGTGACACATTCATTGCATTTGGTGAATACATTTTGGAGCACTGCTGCACCACATGGATAATAGTTTACATTGTAGTTTACACTCTCCCCCAGTCCATTCAGTGGGTTATGTCAGGATATATAATGTTCAGCATCTGTCCCTGCAATATCATTTAGGACAATTCCAAGTCCCAAAAATGCCCCCACATCACATCTCTTCTTTCCTCTCCCTGCCCTCAGCAGCTACTGTGGTCACTTTCTCCACACCAATGCTGCAATTTCTTCCATTACTAGTCACAAGAGTCCCATAGTAGAATATCAGTAAGTCCACTCTAATCCATATTTTATTCCTCCATCATGTGCACCCTGGGATGGCGATGTCCACTCCACCTCTTTATCAAAAGGACGCTTACTTCCCCCCAGCGTGGGACATGACACCCGGGGATGAGCCTCCCTGGCAACAAGGGACCACTATCAACTACCAACTGATGATGCAACTGGAAAATGACCTTATACGGAAGGTTCAATGTGGATCAGCAGAATATCCATGTCTACATAAAATACCATGACTTTAAAATGCTGTTTGACCTAAAGTAAGGGGGAAATGGAAAGGAGAAATGAGTTTATATGGCTACGAGTTTCTAAAAAAGAGTCTGGAGGCTGGCAGAAGGATTGCCCTCATGCACAACTGAGCAGAGTCAGAGAGACAGATAAAGCAGATACAACCCCCAGATATTGGTTCCTTTGAGGGCTAAAGAGACCCATGGGCGTTATGGTCATGGCCGATGGGGTTAACTACCAGGGCAGATGGCCCCTCTTTGGAAATGGTGTTTATGTGTGATGAATCTGGACTCAGATGGGATCTCCCTTCATAAGACTTTCATGCTAATGTGCTGGAGGTGCAGTTAATGTTGGGGTTTAAGATATATTTAGGGGATTTGAATCTCTGGACTGACAATGTGATAGCCAGGTCCTGAGCCTCAACAGACTCTAGCACCTACAATCTGATCTATTGGACTTACCACACTCAGCTAAGATGGAGTTGAAGAAGGACAACCACCGCACCATTGAGCCTAGAGTGATTACAACTGAAAATGGGAGGATTGCATCCAGCATCCATGTGGAATCTGAGCCTCCTCTTGACATAGAGGTGCAATGGACACAACCAATCCAATGTCCACATAGAAGAGGTGGCATTGGATTGGGAAAAGTGGACATGGTGGCTGATGGGTATGGGGAAAGGCAGGAAGAGATGAGAGGTGGAGGCGTCTTTGGGACATGGAGCTGCCCTGGATGGTGCTTCAGAGGTAATCACCGGGCATTGTAAATCCTCACAGGGCCCACTGGATGGAATGAAGGAGAGTATGGGCCATGATGTGAACCATTGTCTAGGAGGTGCAGAGGTGCCCAAAGATGTACTTACCAAATCCAATGGATGTGTCATGATGATGGGAACGAGTGTTGTTGGGGGGGGGAAAGGGGGGGGTGGGGTTGAATGGGACCTCACATATATATTTTCAATGTAATATTATTACAAAGTCAATAAAAAAAAAAGAAAAGGAAAAAATAAAAAAATAAAAATAAAAAAAGGACGCTTAGATTCCACATGGATAATGGATGCAGTTCTCCTGCTTGAAGTTATAGGCACTCTTGGTTCCCTGGTGTGGTGGTTGACCATCTTCACATCCCTGTTAGCCCACCTGGGTAAGTCCAATGAACCAGAGGGAAGAGTTGCAACTCATCTGAAGCTCAGGGCCCAGTTGGCACATGGGCAGTCCATAAATTCAAGTCTCCTGAGTATACACCAGCCCTAGCACCAACCACAGCTTCAGTAAAAGTGATAAGAGAGGTATGTGTAGAAAGGTCACATCTGAGTCCAACTCCATCACACTCAGAAACACAAATTCCAAAGTAGGACCAATTGACATGAAAATGAATTCAAGAGCCATCTGCCATGACCATAGAACCTGTAGGTCTCCATAGCCCTCAGGAGAACCAGTACTTGGGGTTGTATCTACTTTGGCTGTCTCTGAGGTCCAGCTGAGGCAAGCACAAGCGCGACTCTTCTGATGGCCTCCCAACTCTTTTTTGAAACTCTTACCCATATAAACTCATTTGTCCTTTCCATTTCCCCCTTTTATTCAAGGTCAAAAAGCAGTTTTTAACACATGATCCTACATGGAGGCTAAGGTAACAGGCCATCCTTTTCTTAGATGTGAAGCTATTGTGAGTGTCATAGCATCATTTTCAATATTTAAAGCTATTAGTTATTCATATTCTAAAACTGTTGATAAAATGTTCACCTCAAATGTGATCCTCATGCACACCCATTCCCAAGAGGTGGTCTGCATTTGAACAAAGTTTGAAAAGATGTTCCCCTAACGCTTTCAAACATGAATGTGAATCCTGGTCACATAAGGAGCTGGTTTGCCCCTACCTGGTCCAGCAATAGCAGAACCTTCATGTGTATGTCTGAGCCCACCCATCCACCTAAGCCTCCCTCCCATATCAGGAAAACCATAACTCTTCCCCAATCTGAACTCCATGGTGATCTCAATCGAATTTGTATCCCCATGAGGAGTAGCCAAGAATAGGTATATGTGCAATGGGGTCCCCTTGCCCCATGTCCCAAATCACCCACATTTCAGTATGAGGAGCCAAGCATTTCCATAGATTTGTAGATACTGACCTCAGGGTCTTGCTGGCCAGGCCCCACAGGTGTTCTGGTCACTGTTTTTCCTTCTGGATCTGGAATAGGTTAGGATCAGTACATGGCTGGTATTGGGTATCTGACAGGGACAGTGATTGGGGTTCTTTAGAGCCGGGTCAGGGTCTGCCTGAAGTCAGGCTGGGGCTGAACCAGAAGATGGAGTTAGGCCCCACTCTGCAACAAGGTTGGGGTTCAACCTGGGACCTGTGTTTGGACTCACTCTCATGCCTCCTTGGGCCTTAGTATGGTCTAATCAAGCGTAATCTGAGGTTGCCTTCATGCAAAATCCACCCTGACCCAGATCCAGGGCCATAATTCCATCAATTGCACCTCTGAGCTTCAGAGACAGCAATAACATTCCCTGTCCTGTTAAATGAGTCTCTGGCTCCCCCATGTGGTCCTCAACAACATCCCCACACATGGCCAGTGGTAGGTCTTTCTCACTCCAGTGTTCCTGGCTCATTCCACACACAGCTATGTGGTACCCAAAAGAATAAGGGCAGAAGATAGGTCAGGCACCACTGGGACAATGTCCAGGCTCTTCCAGGGCTCAGACAGAACACAGGGCATTATGTTCATAATTGAGTCCACCTCCTCAGTCCATGTCCTCTAAAAGAGGTGGCTTCAGGGACCATTGAGCAACCACAAAGGATAGATCACACACATGTGTAAATACAATGGAGGGAATGCATTTTAAGATGTCACCTCTCCCATTTCCTTGTCAGTTCAAGTCAAGTGTGTGTCATTCAGGTGTGCCAGGTAAATGACTGAGAACCAATGCTGTGACTCCATGGCCAAACCCTGGGGATAATGCCTATGAATGGGAGCAACTCTGTTTGGATGAAGTGTGGTTTGCCCTCCCAAGAAAGCTCTCAGGGACATGTCTCAGGGCATGGGGAAAAAACATGCCCCCACACCCTCACTGCTACCAACAAGTCCTTCTGGAACATAGGATCCTCTGGACTTAGGCTCCAATGCCAAGAAGCCCAGGAATCCAAGATTCTGGAGTCTTTGTGGACAGAATCTGAAGATATGGTCAAGAAATACACCCAAGAAAAGCATGCAAGCGAATGACAACCAGAACAAAAGCTAAGGTTTTGTGGCAGCAGATTTGTCACCATATCCTTCCAAACCTGTGAGAAGCTGACAGGGTGGGCTGGGAGGAACAAAGCCTGGACTGGGGCAGGGTGGGTGGAGTGTTCTGGTCTGTAAAGGTCAAACACAACTGCTGGCCCAGAACCTAAGCCTTCCTGCCAGTCCCCTGGAGCTCACAGAAAAATAATACCTGTCACGTGTATGACAACTTGGCATTCAAAATGCTGAGAAGATGATAGGGAGGACCCTAATATCACAACTGGTCAAGCCTGGGATCAGACTCAGGTCGGGTTATGGTTAGGCTCAGCCTACGGTGCTGTTCAGGGCTCAGTTGTAGTCAGGGTCATGCTGACAGGTCCACCTGTACTGGATGTAACCTCACAGGCCAGTGCCTCCCCACAAATACTGGCCTGGGCATAGCTGAGTTTCTGGAGCCCTCTGGTGGCCGTGTTTCACTACTGCATGTTCTTCTAAGCCCAGGTCCAGGAGACTGACACATTAAGACTCTGGGAATGTTAACTAAGTGAGCTTCTCAGCGTCAGAGAAATTTACAAAGGGCCATGGATTAAAGTGTGTTTCTTTATGCATAAATGCGTGTACACTTTACATACATATATTTCCTTACTCTATTCACCAGGAGGGCCAAGAAGCAAAAATACACAATAACACACATGCAGGATGAAGATGAGTAGTTTTCTGTAGTCTTCTTGTGAAGTTACTGTAATTTTGAGAGTATGTCAAAATGTGCAACATGAATTCCCATGTACCCCATCCCCTCTTATATGTTCCCCTATTAGTCACATCTTACATAAATATAGTACATTTGCTAAAATTGATGAACAAATATTGAAGCTACTAACCATGGTCAATGGTTTGTATGTATTATTTAATATAATTTACATCTATGCTCAAAACCACCCATGATATTCCCATTATTTTTATCAAAACTACACAGAAAAGTTCCAAATGAGAAGTGAAATCCTGTATTTAACCCTAGTCTCCATCCCCCAAAGTATTGATATAGGCTAGGATATAACTTCAAAACATGGTGCTCAGTAATAAAAGCCAAATATTATGATTAATGAAAAAAATATGCAACATGTGCTGCCATGTATCAGGTTGATTATTGTAAGTCAATGAATTTTATTGTCCAGGATCTGAGAATTTTCAGAGATGGCTAGAGATTGACCTCAAGGGAGGCCATTCACCACAGACACAGCTGACTTATGTCTGTCAGTGAGTGCTCAGGAGCATGCATGCATGTGGCTGGTTTGCCACCATGTCTGTGACTATATATGGTTCTGTCTAGAACCTGGGTTGGGGCTGATTCAGGGCCAGGGATGGAGCTCAGTCATGGTCAAGTTGGAGCTCAACATAAAGCAAACTTGCCTCAAGTTGACCTTAGTACAAGGTCCACCCTGGCCCATATCCGTATTGCAAAATCCACTCTCCCCACCTGGCTAACTCACTGCCCCCAGAGAGAGCTGATGCTCTGGTGCCCCCCTGTGGTTGTCAGCACCATCCTCACTCTTGGTCAACTGGATGCTTTCCCAGACCCAGGGTCACTGGTCTCCTTCAGGAAACCAAAGGCAGGGGGCAGAAGCCTGGAACCACCTCCTTTACTGGAAGTGTGTTTGGGGTCCTTAAGGCAACCACAAATGACAGATCATATGCATGTGTAAGCACATTGGAAGCAGTGGCTGAGATGTACCCTGTCCTGAGTCCTGGTAAATATGTGTTGTTTGTGCTATGCCATTGTGTCATGAGAACAAATGATGTAAGCTCCATGAACATTCCCTGTGGAGCCACACCAACTGGTAGGGAATTTCTGGAGCAACATATTTACACTGTCCCTGATGGCCATGCCCCTCCCAGCCATCAAGAAGTGGGGGGAGCCAGGAGGAACCAAGCTTAGGGCCAGGACAGGGTGAGTGGAGTATGCTTATCAGGTGTATCAAATGCCACATCCTCTGCCCATCTGGCACAGCTCTTGTTCCAGACCCCAGACTGTTTTGCTGTTCCCCTGGGGCTTCTTGCCTGCAGAAGAGAGTAAAATCTGCCAGGTGTCTGCCAGTTGGGAACTCAAATTGCCCTGTGGATGAAGGGAAGATCCTCATCCCACAGTTGGTCAAGGCATTGGTCAGAAACAGATGCGGGCAGAGTTAGGCTCAACCTACAGTGCTGGTCAGAGCTCAGTCTAGGTCAGGATCATATAGGAAGTTCTCCCTGTGCAATTTCCTGCCACTCCCCATGAAGACAGGTCAGTTCTGACCTGGACAGAGCTGAGGCTCTGGAGACCCCTGATGGGCATGCTGGTCTATTGCATGTTTTTCCAAACCAAGGACCAGGAGACTCTGCCCTCAAGGAATTCCCAGTGGGTAACTTCTGTTGACACCTCAGCACTAGGGAAATTGATAAATGGGCATGGATGTGAGTGTGTGTACATACTTATTTACAAACATATATTTCCTACCTGTCCATCGAGAAGGCCAAAACAATACATATGCACACACAGAAGATGAAATTAACTAGAGGTTTTTGTATTGTTCTTTCAAAGTTTCTGAAATTTTGAGATCATCTCAAAATACACAACATTTACATTTATCATGGCTGGATGTGTGAGACAACTTTTTTAACTTAATAGCATTGAGACCAAGAAAAGAAACCCACCTGGAAAGGGTTAAAATGTTCTCAGGAAGGAGGTAGCATTTTTCCTTTCCTGGGATACAGGTTGGCTGGGACTGCTTTGGTCAGCTGCCTTGATCCTGGATCCATGAGGCTTTAACCATAATCATAGAAAAATTGTTTCAGCCACTAGCTTTGGACTATTTGTTATGCAACCCTAAAGAACTCAGTTCAAGCATATCTATAGATAATTTGAAAAATCCTCCTTTACTTAGATCTGAAGGTATTAGAAGTGTCATATCAGTACCATTTTCAATCTTTAAAGTTATTAGTTATTTTTTTCTAAAACTAAGCAAACTTTCACCTCAATTGTGACCCTTATGGACACTCATCACCAAAAGGTGGTCTGCAAATGCACAAAACTTGAAAAAGAGCTCCATGGTTTTCCGTGGATCCTGGTAACCAGGAGTATATATCCTCTTAACATAAGGACCTGATCCTCCCCATCCCTGGCCCAGCACTGACAGAAACTCCATTTGGAGATGTAAGTAGATTCAATTTCATAGGCTTCTGTGTCATGGCAGGGCAAAGGATGCCCTCCACCAAGTATATTTTCCGTTGGACATGGGGAGGAGCCAAGACCTGGAATACGTACAGCTGCAGTGGGATGCCCTCACTCCATGACCCAAATCACCAACATTCCAGCATGCAGAACCCCAGCATTTCCAGAAATTTCTAGATTCTAACCTCAAGGGAGCCATTCATAACCACAGATGCAGATGAGTTAGAGCCTGATGACCAGGGCCTGAGGGCTTCCTGATTGCTGGTTTTCCCACTGGGTCTGAAATATTGTCGGTGTTTGTGTTTCCTTGGTTGCTCAAGCAAATACACAATATGTTAGTTTAAACAAGGGTGATTTATTAGCTCACAGATTTGAGATTAAGATAAAATCCAAAACAATGTATATTCAAGGTGATACTTTCTTCCCAAAGACTGTTTTTCTGGGGCTGGATGCCAGTGATCTTTGGTTCTTGGCTCCTCTGTCACATAGCAATGCATATGGTGGCCTTTTTTGGCTCTCCCTTCTCTTCTGGGTTCTGTTGACCTTCAGCTTGCTTCCCTTATCTTTCTCTTTTTCTGTCTTAAATTCTTTCTGCTTATAAAGGACTCCAAGTAATATGATTAAGACCCATCGTGATTGAGTTTAGGGCATATTTTAACTGAAGAAACCTCATCACCAGGTAAAACTTACAATGGCTTTACACTCATAGGAGTGGGTTAAGTTTAAGAACACGTTTTTTCTTTGGTACATAGCTCTAAACCACTGCCATCCATCAATCTTCTGGACTCAAATATATATATATGCAAAATATGATCATTCCATCACAACATCCCAAATGCCTTAATTCTTTTCAGAAAAAAATACTAAGTACAAAGTCTCATCAAACTCAATTATGGATATGGTCTCTTTGAGGACACAGTTACCTTGTCTATTGCCCTGTGAAACCTTGAGAATAAGTTATCTGCTTCCAATATGCAATGGAAGGACAGTCATAGGACAGACATTCCCATTCCAATAGGAAGAAATTGAAAGGAAAACAAGAGTCACAGGCCCCAAGCAATTATGAAATGCACCTGGTGATACCCCTTTAGATTTCTAAATCAGAGACACCTATGGATAAATGGTTTGTCCTCCAAGCCTTATGGAGCAGCAGTTCCACACCTTCCAAGTGCTTGCACAATGACCATGATGTCCATGAACACTGAAGTAAAGACTTCATCCACTCTGAGCATCAAGATGGTGGACAGGTTTTCTGCAAACCCCAGAGCATAGAACCCACCCAGCCTGAGCATTACTGTGGTGGCATTCTTCCTGAACACTAGGGTGCAAGGCCCATCCATTCCACATGAGGAGTGGAGCAAACTTTCCACACACATAGGTAGGTTTCCTTTGTTGGCCAGAGGAGATAGCTTCAGTCCAGACTTCAGCTTCCATAGTTCTGCTCTTGAAGTCATTCTTCCTTCAATTCATCTCTTCTCTGTCCTTTTCATCCATGCTGACAGTGGTTCTGCTCATACAAATTTCGCAAAAATCTTGTTGACTTTTCATGCAGTTCACAGGGGTCCAATCCATCAGATAACAGAACTTTTCACACATCATTCCTGCATAACTGCATTTCCAATCCTGATTACTGAATATAGCAGACTGAATTCATGTTCAGTTAAACTCTCACACGAAGCCCAATTTTCTGGGGACTCACTGCCTGGAAGCTCAGGGAGGTCCCTGACAGAGTTGCTTCTGGCTCTCCTCTCAGAACACCCTAAATGGATAGGCTCAGAATTTTCCAAACCATAGATTACTGGACTCTTTGTGCCTAAGAGTTCAGTTTTCAGCCTATCCCTTTCCTCTCATATTTTACTATAAACTTCAAGGAGAAACAAGACTGCACTTTTCACATTAAGCTTAGAAATCTCATCAGCTAAATATACACATTCACCCCATTCAAGTTATTCCTTCCATCCAACATCAGAACTTAATTCTGTCAAGTTGTCTGACACTTTAAAGGAAGGATTGCCTTTTCCCAATTTGCAGTAATACAGTCAGCAATTCCTTTTTTTATATTTATTTTTATTTACTTCTCTTTCCTCTCCCACCCTTGTCTGCTCTCTGTGTCCATTCACTGTGTCTTCTTCTTTGTCCACTTGCATTCTTGTCAGCAGCACAAGGAATCTGTGTCTCTTTTTGTCGTGTCATCTTGCTGTGTCAGTTTTCCATATGTGCAGCACCACTCCTGAGCAGTCTGTGTTTTTTGTTTTTTGTTTTTGCATGGGGTGGCTCTCCTTTAGGGGCACACTCCTTGGACTGGGGCTCCCCTACACAGGGAACACCGCTGAGTGGCATGGCACTCCTTGCATGCATCAGCACTGCACATGGGCCAGCTCACCACATCAGTCAGAAAGCCCTGGGTTTGAACCCTGGACCTCCTATGTGGTAGGCAGATGCTCTATCAGTTGAGCCAAATCTGCTTCCCATTCAGCATTTCCTTTTAAGTCTTCATTGGAAGTGCTTTTAGCATCCATATTTCTACGAACAGTCTCTTCAAACAATCTTTTTTCTATCAAGCGCCTCACAACTCTTCCAGCAGTGCTTACCCATTACCCAACTACAAAGCTGTTCACACATTTTTTTTTTCATATTTGCAATAGTAACACCCCTCTCTCTTGGCATTGGTATCAAAATCAGTTTTTTAGTTTCCTAGGATGCTTAAGAAAACACCTTGCAAAGGATTGGCTTAAACAATGGAGATTTATTGGTTCATGATTTTGAGGATAGGCTAAAGTCCAAATCAAAGTGACATCAAGGTGATGTTCTCTTTCCAAAGACTGGCATTCTGGGGCTGGCTGCCAGTGATCCTTGGTTCTGGGCTCCTTTGTCATATGACAATTCACATAGTGGTCTCTACTGGCCTCTCCTATTCTTCCAGGTTCCATTGACCTTCATCATGTTATATCCCATGTCTTTCTCTTTCTCTGCATGAAATACATTCTGCTTGTAAGGGCCTCCAGTAATAGGATTATGACCCATCCTAGTTGAGTTGGGCCACAACTTAATGAAGTGAAGTAATCTCATCAAAAGGTCCTACTTACAATGGACTCATACCCACAGAAATGGAATAAGGTTAAGAACGTGTTTTTCTAGAACCTAATTGCAAACCACCACAGTAAGGCTCGTTTTGAGACTAGGATTGAGGGTCAGGCAGAAGCAGATATCAGGGTTAAATTTAGAACCTAGGTAAGGGTCTTCTTGAGGCTAGGGCTGAGTCAGGAGATGGAGTTGGGTTTCACTCTGACACAATGTTGGAGTTCAGTTCAGGACCTATGTTGGAACTCACTCTGAATCTGTCTCAGTGTTCAGTATGGCTAGGGCAAGGCTAGCCTGAAGTTGCCTCCTTTGAGGGCCCACCCTTGCCCAGATATGTGGGCCCCCAAGTCCATCCACAGCACCTTGGAGCTTCAGAGTCAAGAAATTCACTTCCCTGTTAGATAAGGCTCTGGTGCTCCCATGTGGTCCTCAGCATTATACACACACATGGCCAACAGAAGGCCCTTCCCACCCATGGTCCCTGGCTCAGCCCACACACAGATTTATGGGCTCCAGAAGGACAAGGGCAGACAACAGTACAGATACCCCTGGGACAAGGTATGGACTCAGCCTGGGCTCAAATGGAAACCAGGTCAGGTGTCCAGGATTGAGACCAACTCCTTGCCCATGTTTCCTAGTGGACATTGATTAGGGGTTGTCAGAATAAACAAAAGATGGATCACACACACACTTGGAAGCACATTGGAGGAAAGGCATTGTGGGATGGCCTCTGTTTCATGTCATGTCAGGTGCATGTCTGATTTGTGCCATGTAGGTGTTATGTATGTGACTGGGAGAAAATGCTGCAGCTCCATGGCCAAAACCAGGGGACTGTGGATAACACTGTTTGGATAAAGTGGGGTTCAACTTTCCCACTAAAATTCACAGGTCTACATCCCATTCCATAGGGACATAGACCTACCCCCACAACCCCATGCTGCTACCCTCACTGCTATCCACATGTCCTTCTGGAATGTTTGGTTTCTTTGGAGCAAGGCAGGGTCACTATGCCAGGAAAGTTAGAAAATTCAGGATTCTTGGGGATTTGTGGCCATAGGCTGAAGACAGAGGTCTGGGAGCACATCCAAGGTAAGCATAGGTGGAAGCCAAGTAGGACAAAGGGAAAGGTTCTTAGATAGCAAAGCTATACTACCTCTGTTGATCATGTCCCTTCCCAGCCAGAGAGTAGGTGGTGAACAGTGGTGGGTTGGGAGGGCCAGCCTGGGACTGGGACAGGATAGAGGAAGAGTATTGGTCTATAGAAGTCACAGCATGGTCTCTGGACCAAATCCCAGGCCCTCCTGCTGCTCTCCTGGGCCTTCTTAACCCTCGGGGAAGATTAAGACCTGCCAGGTAACTGTAGTTAGTGCTGGGATTTAATATATACCCAGGGGACCTGAATCTCTGGGCTGACCATATGATAGCCAGGCCCTGAGCCTCAACAGACTTCAGCTCCTACACTCTGGTTTATTGGACTTACCCCACTCAGCTAATATGGAGGTGAAGAAGGTCAACCATCACACCAGGGAGCCAAGAGTGCCTACAACTGAAAGCAGGGGGATTGCATCCAGCATCCATGTGGAATCTAAGCCGCCTCTTGATGTAGATGTGGAGTGGACATAACCATTCCAAGGCCCACAGGATGGAGGAACAGAGTATGAATTAGAGCAGACTTACTGATATTCTATTCATGAACTATTGTGATTAGTAATTGAAGAAAATGTGGCATTGGTGTGGAGAAAGTGGCCATGGTTGTTGCTGGGGGTAGGGAATGGGAGGAAGAGATGAGATGTGGGGGCATTTTCGGGACTTGGAGTTGTCATGGGTGGTGCTGCAGGGACAGTTACTGGACACTGTATGTCCTCCCATGGCCCACTGGGTGGAATGTGGGAGAGTGAGGGCTATGAAGTGGACCATTGACCACGAGGTGCAGCGGTGCTCAGAGATCTATTCACCAAATGCAATGAATGCCTCATGATGATGAAGGAGGCTGTTGTTATGGGGGAGGAGTGTGTGAGGGGGGGGTATATGGGGACCTCATATTTTTTTAATGTAATGTTAAAAAAATAAAGACAAAAAAAGAATGGCTAAAATACAAAAAACAAATATAGAAATGTACAGTCTAAAATATAAACCATAATGTAAACCAAAATGTAATCAAAAATTTATAAAAGTTTACAGTCTAAAATATAACACATAATGTAAACCATAATGGAACCATGGTTGGTAGCTAAATTTCAATATCTGAACATCTGTTGTAGCAAATGTAACATCCGCATGTAAAATCACTGCTGGAGAAGGAGGAAAAGGGCTTGACATTGGGTATATAGGAGTACCCTATAATCTATATGTGACTTTACTGTGACCTAAAACATTTTGAAGACATAATAATAAAAAAAAAAGGACATAGATACTGAGAAGAAAGGGAAGAGATCGCCTTGACACTGTACATATAGGGCAACACTTATTACAGTGATAAAAGGCAAAATATCAAAATAAAGTTTTATGATAGTTTTCATTTTAATACCCCAATTTACTTTTTACTTTATTTTACTTTTTCTATTCTGCATTCTATTTCTAGTCTTTAAACATGTCATTAATATTTCACTTTCCTACTAATTGAATTTGGCAATATATTAGGCTCCATTTTTGAAGAAGTTTTGGATCACAGAAGGGTTCAACTATGGCATGGAAGGAGCACTGGTGTGGGATGTCATTGATGGGGGATGCCTGGGGAGGAGGGAGTTCTCCAGAGCATGCAAATAGGACATATAGGTATGTTCAGATTTTCACTGGGTATTGTCATAGTGGGTAGGGTTACACATGACAACTGAGGGGGTGCTGAGTTCCCATCCTGGCTAGTTCTGTTGCATTCCCCCCAAAAAAACATCACCAATGCTCCAAGTGCAAGGACAAAGACCAATAAAGAAGGATGGTCAAAAGATGAGCCCTTGATACTGAAGACTATGCTTATGAGCCTGTGTGCTTGAAATTTCAACGAGGCCTAGAGCTGGAGGGTGCCTAAGAGTTACCTTCTGAAAGCCTCCATGTTGCTCAAATGTGGCCACTCTCTGAGCCAAACTGAGCATGCAAATGCATTACCCCCAGCTTGGGACATGACTCCTGGGATGAGCCTCCCTGGCACCAATAACCAGCTGGTGATGCAACAAAAAAGACCTCAAATAAATGGGTGAGATAGTCAAGACAAATGAGTTTATATGACTAAGAGACTTCAAAATGAGTTGAAAGGTCATCATTGGAGTCACACTTTTGCACATCTCAGCAGGATCCCAGGGATAGCCAAAGTAGATACAACCCCAAGAAGAGGTGCTCCTGAGGCCTATGGAGACACCAGGTTCTATGGCCATGACAGATGGCTCTGGAGTTCAGTACCTTTCCAGTGGGCCCTACTGTGGAATTTGTGCTCCTGAGTGTAATGGAGTTGGATTCAGATGTTACCTCTCTACTTATGTGTCTTCTCTCACCTTTACTGAACCTGTGGTTGGCACTGGGGTTGGTGTATGCTCAGGAGACTTGTATCTCTGGACTGTCCATGTGCCAGCTGGACCCTTAGCCTCAACAGAGTTGCAATATCTACTTTCTGTTTCATTGGACTTACCCAGATCAGCTAAAAGGGAGGTGAGAATGGTCAACCAACACACCAGGAAACTGAGAGAGCCTACAGCTGCAAACAGGAGAATCACATCCATCAGTCATGTGGGATCTAACTCCTCTCTAAATTTAGAGATGGAGTGGACATTGCCATCCCAGGGTCCACAGGATGGGTGAATAAAATATGGGTTAGGGTGGACTTACTGGTATTCTACTATAAAATTATTATGACTCTAGCAATGGAAGAAATTGTATCATTGGTATGGAGACAGTGGCCAAAGGAGTTGCTGAGGGCAGGGAGAGTGAAGAAGAGGTGTAATATGGGGGCATTTTCATAATTGGAGTTGTCCTAAATTATATTGCAGGGACAGATGCAGAACATTATATATACTTCCATAACTCACTGAATGGACTGCTGGAGAGTGTGAATTACAGTGTAAACTATAATCCATGCTGTATAACTGTGCTCCAAAATGTATTCATCAAATGCAGTGAATGTACCACACTGATGAAAGAGGTTGTTGATGTGGGAGGATTCGGGGGTTTGAGAAGTGGGGTATATGTGAACCCCATATTTTTTAATCTAACATTTTGT
The DNA here is from genome assembly GCF_030445035.2 of Dasypus novemcinctus. Classification (NCBI taxonomy): domain Eukaryota; kingdom Metazoa; phylum Chordata; class Mammalia; order Cingulata; family Dasypodidae; genus Dasypus; species Dasypus novemcinctus. Next base: position 53,511,084 of record NC_080691.1, on the reverse strand, counting down.
GTTATCTATGTATCTTTAAAAAAGATAGTAAAAATAGTTTTAAGAAAAGCTCTTAAGAAGACACTGGGGGAACTTAAAGAAGAAATCATAAACATACCAAAAAAGATTAAAGATTGGATGATGATGAAAGGCAAAATGCAAAAATTTTAAATATGCTGGAAGCATATAAAAGCAGATTTGAACAGGCAGCAAAAAAGAACTAGTGACATTAAAGATAGAACATTTTGGAAGCAGTCGTGGCTCAACTGATAGAGTGTCCACTTACCATATGGAGGGTCCAGGGTTCAAGACCCAGAGCCTCCCAACCTGTGTGGTAAGCTGGCCCTCATGCAGTGCTGCTGCACACATGGAGTCCTGTGCCTCACAGGGGTGCCCCTGTGTAGGGGAGCCCAATGCACAAGTTTGTGCCTTGCAAGGAGAGCTGCCTTGCATGAAAAAAGCACAACCTATCCAGGAGTGGCACTGCACACATGAAGAGATAATGGAGCAAGATGACACAATAAAAAAGAGACACAGTTTCCTGGTGCTGCCTGACAATGCAAGCAGATGCAGGAGAACACACAGCAAATAGACACAGAACAGACAATGGAGGAGAAGGTGAGAGAAATAAGGAAAATAAATCTTTTAAAAAAGATAGAACATTTGAAATTGCACATATAGTACAACATATTAAAAATGAGAAAATTCAGTGGGGCCTCTGAATTGAAGGACAATATTCAATGCACAAGTATACACATTCTAGGTATCTCAGAGGGAGAATAGAAGTGAAAGGGGCAGAAGGACTGCTTGAGGAAATAATGTCCCATAATTTCCCAACTTTTATGAGGGATATGTATATGCATGTCCATGAATCACACTGCACACCAAACCATATAAATCATACAGGCCTACCCTAAGACATATACTTATCAGATTGTCAAATTCTCAAGACAAAGAGAATTCTGAAAGCATCAAGAGAAAGAGATCCATCATTGTATTTGTCAATCAAAGGGGTGCTGATGCAAAATACCAGAAATTGGTTGGTTTTTATAAAGGGTATTTACTTGGGATAGAAATTTACTGTTACTAGGCCATTAAGCATAATTTACTTGCCTCGCCAAAGTCTTTTGCCATGTTTTGGAACAAGATGGTGTCAATGTCTGCCAGGTTTCAGGCTTCCTGAGTTTCTCTTTTCCTAGGGTTCATTTCACTCTGGGCTTATCTCCCCTGTTTTCTCCAAAAGGTTATCCATAGATTATGAGACTCTCTAGCTTTGCCTTTCTCCACAATCTTAGCTGTAGACTATCAGGTGAAGAGTTCTCACTCCCTAGGGCTTCTGCCATGTCTAAAGAATTATCTCTATGCCTCTGTGTTTTTCTCCTGTGTGTTCACTTCCCAGGCTCCAGCTCAAAACTGCAACATCAGAATTCAAAATTCCTTTCTTTGTGGCACAGTTTTATCTATGAGTCTCCACCTACCAAGGGGGTGGGGACTCAATGTCCTACTAATATGTCCCAGTCAAAGTCCTAATCATAATTTAATCATGCCCAGGTACAGACTAGTGCACGAACATAATCCAATATATATTTTTGGAATTCATAAACCATATCAAACTGCTACAATCACATATAAGGGAAGTTTAATAAGATCAAGTCTTGATTTCTTATCTGAAACCATGGAGGCAAGAAGGCAATGGTATGACAAGTTAAGGTGCTAAAAAAAAAAAAAACTCTCTGCCAAGAAATTGGTGTCAAACAAAGCTGGCATTCAAAAATGAAGGAGAGTTCAAAATATTTACAGAAAAACAGAATTGAGTGAGTTGGTCAACAAGAGTCCTGTCCTTCAAGAAATACTAAAGGGAGCTCTTCAGGTTAGAAGTAAACCTGGAGAGAGAAGGTTGAAGGAGGAACTTCTGGAAAAATGGTGCCATGGTAGGTAGGCAGAGTCTGACCCTCTCACAAAAAAAATGGAGAGAGTGCAGGGACCTACTTAAAGGAGCTGCTTTGGATATATATAGAATGGGAAGGTGCTCTGAGTCATCGAGGAGGTTAAAGGAAAGGTAAAAAAGCCAAAGGAAAACTGTGAATTGCTCACTCCTGTGAATTGCTCACTCCTGTGGCTGGAAGTGACACATATACCCCACACTCTGGGCAAGTAACCTCAATGGAGCCCCTGGCTTACTGCTGCCAATGGTGTGGAATGTGGTGTTCCCTGGCAGGAATAAGGAGTCAGACAAATCGCAGATGGTGGTTTCCCTGTGATGAGTTTGGCCAGCTGAGCCCCCTTTGAATCTTGGAAGGAATCCTGTCCCAACAAGGAGAATAGAGAAGGAGTCTACTCAGGCAGGCTGTCATACCCAGCCTCCCAGGAAAAAAGAAGACCTAGATTAGAGAGGGGGCTGGGACAAGGACCTAATCGGCAGGACTCTAGTAAACTGTAGAAGTCTAAAAGGCCTGAGGGAAAGACGGAAGGTAGCTTTCTGAAGCCTAATTAGCCTAAGGAGACAGTTTAGATCAGTCTCCTGACTTGCATATCGGTAGGTCAATTTCTACATCTCCTTAGAGAAGTTATCTAGAAAGAGAAAATCAAATGTAGGGAAAGAATGTTAGAAAGATAGAGATTAACAACATAAACATTCAGGTGGATGTTGTATTTATCTTTGCAATGTGTCAGTAATACTTTTTGTATCAACTAGAGTTTTGCCCTCTTATGGAAACCAGATTTTACTTTGAGTAACCACTGATGTGAAGAGTGGTCAAAATAGCCTAAAAATTTTGTTCAGCATTCTCTAAATTTAACAACGGTAGCACAGAACTTTAAAAATCCATTATGCTTCATAAAATATATGTCTCACAATTACAGTGTGTGTGTCATAGGAAAAAAACATCCAGGACTCTCTTTTTAAAACAAAAAATAAAGGAAACTTTAAGCATTAAAAAAAAAAAGAAAGAAAGAAAAAAGAGATACACCAGGTTATCAGGCATCCCGCTGATAATTTATGATAGGAAACATACATTCTTTTTGTTTTAGGTTTTCTTGGATTTGTTAATTTTTGTAAAAGTTTCCTTTTTTTCATTATTTTACTGCTAAAACCTGGTACATCACTTGCAGAAGGTAGGTGGCAGAGTGATTGACTGATGAACACCAGCAGATTGAGAAGTTCCTGAGAGACCTAAGAGGAAAGGCTGTTTTCCTTTGATAGTTTGTTTGCAGCTGTTTTATTTCATTTGTTGTGTTTAACCTTTCTTTTTTTCCCTCTTATTTTTTACTTTTATGGAATTTTTTCTACCTACGTTATTTCTTTTCTTTCCTTCACTTTCCCATTTTCTCTTTTCTGTTGTTTTGCTTTCATTCCACTTCCTTTTAGTTTGGTCTTCAACTTTATGGTTTTTATTTCTCTCTCTTTTTCTCTGTTGTCTTTTTCTTCTTTTTCTTGTTTCTTTCCCCCCTCTTCTCATAATCCCAGACTTTTAATTCATTCTATGTATTTTTCTCTATTTTGTTTCTCATTTCACTTTTTCTATTACACTTTTTATTCTTATTCCCCTGTACTTCTTATGATATTTTACAGTGTTAATTCTTTTTCTAGGTCTTGTATGGTTCCTCTACTACCTTTTTATTCTTATTATTGTTATTCTTTTTCTCTTCTTATCTCTTCCCTTTTCTCTGGTCCTAATTATTTTCCAAGGGATCAAAGACAACAGCAAGGAAATAGAATAAGAGGAATGAAGTGCCAAAGTGAAACCTAACCACAAACACAAACACAACAAAATAAACTTAGAGTAGAAAGAGAAGATAACTAACTGAATAAAGCTATCAAGATAAAAGTTGCCTAGACACCAACAAAAAATTACAAGCCATACTAAGAAACAGGCAGACATGGCCCAGTCTAACAAACAAACTAAAAATCAAGAGGAGAAGCAGAATATGAAGCAACTAATCAGAGATGTCCAAAAAATATCATGAAATAATTTAATAAATTAAGGAAGAGATACAGGAAATTAGAATGCACTGGAAGAACATACTGAAGAAATTATAAACATGCATAAACATACATAAAAAGATTACTGATATGGTGGTGAATGGCACAATGCAAGAAATCAAAAATACACTCGAAGCAAAAAACAGGAGGTTTGAAGAGGCAGAAGAAAGAATCAGTGATGCAGAAACATTACAACTGAAATCAGACAGTAGAAAAGATAGATAAAAAAGATAGAAAAATTCCAGCAGTGACTTAGAGATTTGAATGACAGTACAAAACACACAAACATATGCATTATTGGTATCCCAGAGGGAGAAGAGAAGGGAAAGGAGTGAGAAGGCCTGTTGGAGGAAATAATAGCTGAAATTTTCCCAACCCTATTGAGGGATATGGATGTACAAGTCCAGGAAAGCAGTGTTCCCCAAACAGTATAAATCCAACAGGCCTACCCCTAGACATACTTGCCAAAGAGATCCATCATGTACAAGGAGAGTTCAAAAAGATTAAGTGCTCCCTACCCCCAGCAGCCACCATGGCCACTTTCTCCACACCAATGCCACATTTTCTTCGATTACTAATCACAATAGTTCACGAATAGAATATTAGTAAGTCCACTCTAATCCATACTTTATTCCTCCATCCTGTGGACCTTGGAATGGAGGAAGAGATGAGATGTGGGGGCATTTTGGGGACTTGGAGTTGTCCTGGGTAGTGCTGCAGGGACAGTTACTGGACATTGTATGTCCTCCCATGGCCCACTGGGCTATGATGTGGACCATTGACCATGAGGTGCAGTGGTGCCCAGAGATGTATTCACCAAATGCAATGAATGTCTCATGACGATGGAGGAGATGTTGTTATGGGAGGAGGAGTAGGGTAAGGGGGGTGGGGAGTATATGGGGACCTATATTTTTTAATATAATATTAGAAAAATAAAGACAAAAAAATATATAGGAGGTTTCCGTATACCCCACACACCAACCCCGACTCATTGCATTTGGTGAATACATTTTGGAGAACTGCTACACCACATGGATAATAGTTTTCATTGTAGTTTACACTCTACCCCAGGCCATTTATTTAGTGGATTATGACAAGATATATAGTGTCCTGCTTCTGTCCCTGCAGTATCATTCAGGATAACTCCAAGTCCTGAAAATGCCTCCATATCACACTGTGGTTGAAAATATAATGTTGAGAAAACTCTTTAGAAAATAAAATAAGGGAGGGTTACTCATTTAAGTTGTTTGATAGAGTGCATCTGGGAGAGGGTAGACCTGCTGCAGGCTTCTAGGGAGTGAGTGCTCATCTTGTCATAGTGTGTTATGTCAGTGGGTGGAGAATCATACAATGAGCAGAAAGGTATTGTACCCCCGTCCTGGGGAGTCCTGACATTCTCAAACAGAAGGGAGGGTGTTTCACTTTCCTTTTATTTATTTATTTATTTCTCTCTCCTTCCCTGCCACCCCCCAGTTGTCTGATTTCTGTGTCCATTTGCTGTGTGTTCTTCTGTAACTGCTTCTATCCTTATCAGCGGCACTGGGAATCTGTGTTTCTTTTTATTGCATTATCTTGTTGTGTCTCTGTGTGTGTGGTGCCATTCTTGGGCAGGCTGCACTTTCTTTCCCGCTGGGCAGCTCTCCTTACAGGGCGCGCTCCCTGCGCATGGGGCTCCCCTACACGGAGGACATCCCTGCATGGCATGGCACTCCTTGTATGCATCAACACTGCACATGGGCCAGCTCCACACAGGTCAAGGAGGCCCGGGGTTTGAACCGCAGACCTCCAATGTGGTAGACGGATGCCCTATCCACTGGGCCAAGTCTGCAGAAAAATGGAATATAGCATTGGATGAGGCATTACTGACAATGAACTCCTCAGTTGATTGTAAATGTAACCAACCATCTATGAAATCAATTCACTGATGATTAAAGTCCTTGAAATGTATTACAAATAGCCCAGTGCTTACATGACCAAACAACTGGGCAACATTACCAGGTTGGCACATTAACCTAACTGTCACAGTCCACCCCTTGACAATGTGGCAGCTGCACACATCACCTTAAACCACATATTTAGAATCTAAGTAAAACCAATAACAGACATATACATATATTTCCACCTAACAATACTCAACCGACCTCTGTATAACCAAAAATACACTAAATTCCTCTCGAATAAGATGCAAGTCCTTAGGTAATATTCCCTCTTAAACTTGACACCCTTAAATATGACAATATGAAGCTAATATAACTTATGTCATGGGAAAAGGGGAAAGGAAAGGGAAGAAAGCAAAAACATTCATTTTATGTAAATATACAAACCTACTCATAACAAAACAAGGAAGAAATATTCAGAACCATTACAGTCTTCATTTCTGTACCTGGTCACATGGTCAAAGTTCATATTTAGCACTACCTTCTTCCAATACCCATTCCAAAGCACCTCAGATGGCCGTGACTTTTTGCCTTGTGGAGTGACCCAAGCTTTCATTCCCCAAGATTCTGGGCCATTGTTAATCCCTCCTGCATTGGGTTGTTGAAATTTTCCATTGACTTTATTCACAGGGCATTGAGCATTAATAGATGTCTTAGGGAATCTTCTGTATCCCAGACAAACTCTTCTTTACCTCTATTGTGTAGGTGCAGTCCTGTTTCCCCTTGATAGTCAGGATCAATCACCCCAATCAGCTCCCTTTTTGCCTGGTGATTCAGAGACAAGAGGAGCCCAGGGTGGACAGGTGGCAGTCTTAACTTCCAGTTCAATGGAATTTTTGCTTTCGCTGGTGGAAGCACTCCTCCGTTTCAAATTAAGACCTGTATACCATCAGAGCTTAAGGTTGTAGGGACTGGAAGCAAAAATTTTCCTAATGGGTTACTTGGGGTGATAAAGAGTGGTGACACTTCCATTTCCATCCCCTAATTCCTGAGCCTGTGAATGCTGACTATGGGAGAAACAGCACCATCCAGTGGATGTTGAATTAGAGGATACAAAACCTCCTGGAGAACATTGCCCCAGCCCTGCAAAGTATTGCCACCTAAATGGCATTGTAATTGAGTCTTCAAAAGGCCATTTCAGCTAATATGGAATTGAAGAAGGTCAACCACCACACCAGGGAGCCAAGAGTCCTTACAACTGAAAGCAGGAGAATTGCATCCAGCATCCATGTGGAATCTAAGCCCCCTCTTGATATAGATGTGGAGTGGTCACAAACATTCTAAGGTCCACAGGATGGAGGAATAGAGTATGGATTAGAGTGGACTTACTGATATTCTATTCATGAACTATTGTGATTAGTAATCGAAGACAATGTGGCACTGTTGTGGAGAAAGTGGCCATGGTGGCTGCTGGGGGTAGGGAGTGGGAGGAAGAGATGAGATGTGGGGGCGTTTTGGGAACTTGGAGTTTTCCTGGGTGGTGCTGTAGGGACAGTTACCAGACATTGTAGGTCCTTCCATGGCCCACTGGGTGGACTGGGGGAGAGTGTGTGCTCTGATGTGGACCATTGACCATGAGGTGCAGCGGTGCCCAGAGGTGTATTCACCAAGTGCAATGAATGTCTCATGATGATGGAGGAGGTTGTTGTTATGGGGGGAAGGGTAGGGTGAGGGGGTGGGGGGTATATGGGGACCTCATATTTTTTTAATGTAATATTAAAAAAAATAAATAAAGACAAAAAAAAGATTTAGGAGGTCATCAGAGGGGTTAGGCTTACACATTCTTCAGCAGGATCCTAGAGACAGCCAAAGTAGATAAAACGAGTAGGTACTCGTGCCCCTGAGGGCTACAGAGACAGTTTCAACAGTCATGGCAGGGGGCCCTGGAGTTCAGAGACTTGTCAGTGGATCCTGCTTTGGAGTTTATGTTCCTAAGTGTGATGGAGTCGGACTCAGATGTGACCTTTCTACACATGCCTCTTCTGTCACTTTTGCTGATCCTGTGGTTGATGCCGGGGTTGTTGTATACACAGGAGACTGGAATCTCTGGACTGGACATGTGCATGCTGGGCCCTGAGCCTCAGCAAAGTTGCACCTCCTACTCTCTGGTTCATTGGACTTACCCAGGTCAGCTGGCAGGGAGGTGAAGATGGTTGACCACCATACCAGGGAGATGAGAGTGCCTACGAGTCCAAGCAGGACAATCATATCCATCAACCATGTGGAATCTAAGCTCCCTCTTGATATAGAAGTGGAGTGGATATCACCACCATCCCAGGGCCCACAGGAAAGAGGAATAAAATATGGATTAGAGTGAACTTACTGATATTCTAGCATAGAACTATTGTGACTAATAATGGAAGAAATTGTAGCATTGATGTATAGAAAGTAGCTGCTGGGGACAGGGAGAGGGAAGAAGAGATGTGATGTGAGGGCATTTTTGGGACTTGGAGCTGTCCTAAATGATATTACAGGGACAGATGCTGGACATTATATATCCTGTCATAACCCATCAAATGTACTAGGGGAGATGCAAACTACAATGTAAGCTATAGTCCATGCAGTGCAGCAGTGCTCCAAAATGTATTCGCCAAATGCAATGAATGTACCACAATGATGTAAAAGGATGTTGATGTGGGAGGAGTGGGGTGGGGGGTGTGTGGGGTATATGGGAACCTCTTATATTTTTTAATGTAACATTTTTTGTGATCTACACATCTTCAAAAAATACAATAAAAATTTAAAAATAAAATATAATAAAGTGATCTTTCAACTCAAAAATTAAAGATAGATGACCAAATTTAAAATGGGCAAAATACTTGAATAGATATTTGTCCAAAGAAGACTATAAATGAAAAAAAAAATTTTCCAACAACACTACTGATTAGGGAAATGGAAACCAAAGCTACAATGAGATATCATTTCACAACTATTAGAATGGCCACTATTAAAAAGACAGAGAACTACAAAGTTTTGGAAAGGATGTGGAGAGATAGGAACACTTATTCACTGTTGATGGGAATGTAGAATGGTGTAGCCACTGTAGAGGACTATGCATCAGTTCTGAAGGAAGTTGAATATAGATTTGTCATATGACCTGGCAACACCACTACCCAGAAGAACAGAGAGCAGCAATACAGACATTTGCACACCAATTTCCATAGCAGTGTTTCTTACAATTGCCAAAAGATGGGAACAACCCAACTGTCCATCAACTGATGAATGGGTAAACAAATTGTGTTATATAATAGGATGGAATATTATGCAACTGTAAGAAGAAATGAAGTCATGAAGTGTATTGAAACATGAATGAATCTGGGGGTTATTATGTTGAGTGAAGCAACCAGACACAAAAGAATTCTGTATGATTGTGCTATTGTGAAGTAAATAGCTTGTGTAAACTCATGGATTTAATAACTAGAATATAGGTCAACAGTAAACAGAATAAGGCTAGAGAATGAAAACCTTAGGGTTAATCTGTGCAGAATTATTTTAAAAAAGGGGGGTCTCTTTGTAAATATTTGGAAATGAATAGATACGGTGAAAGTACATCATAGTGTTTGCAAGTAGCAGTAATAATATATGGTATAACAGTGAATGAAAAGGATAGTATATGGTCATGTATATTACTAGAATGAAAGCTTAAAAATATAACATGGGATTTATAGCATAGTGAGTCTTCATGGGAAATATGAATATGGGTAATAATGCATATATAAGACTTTTTTAAACTGAACAAATGTATGTTAATGTTACAAGATATTAATATCAGGCAAAATGCAACTAAAGCAAACTATTACTTAAAAATATTCAAATTTTTGTCTAAAACTATTCAACTTTTTTGTCTAAAAATATTCAATTTTCCTGTGGACAACTAGAAATACACTAACTGCCCTCAGAATAGGGTGTGAGTGAATTGGAATATTCACTCTTAAACTTGATATCCTCTATCTCAAATACCATGATAGGAAACTAATGCAACTTATGCCAAAGATAAAAGGTATACAAAAGGGGAAAAAAGCAAACATATTCTCCTTATGGAGATAAGCAATCATACTATAAGAAAAAAGGAAGAAATATTCATAACCACTACAGTTTTTGTTTTTGTAACTGGTCACATGGTCTAGCTAATATTTACAACTACCTTCTTCCACTACCCATTCCATATCCCCTTTACCCTCAGCAAGCACTTCAACTGGCTGTGGTTCTTTGCCTGGTGGCCTGGCCTAAACCATCATCCCTGAAGTTTCAGGGCCATTCATAATCATACCTGGGTTGGATTGTTGCAGTTTTCCATTGACTTTAATGACAGAGCATGGTAGTACTAAAAGATGCTCTAAGGGTTCTTCTCCATTCCAAGCAACTTTTCTTTATCTCCACTTTCAGCTGCATTCCTGTTCCACTTGAGAGTCAAGAGCAATCACCCCAATCAGTACAGTAATTCCCTTCTTTGCCAGTTGATTCAGAGGCATGAGGAGCCCAAAGTGGTCAGGTGACAGTCTTGACTTCCAATTCGATGGAATCATTGTGTGTCCTGGTGAAAGCACTCTTCCTTCTGGAACAAGATGTGTTTACCAGAAAAGCTTAAGGTTGCTGGGACAGAAAGAAAAACTTTTTGAGTGGATCACTAGGAATAATTGTCAGTGGTGTCACTCCCATTTCCACTCCTTGATTCCTGGACCTGTAAATCCTGATGTTTGAATCTCCTAGGCTGCTTAGAACAGACAATGAAATGGGTTGCCTTAAAAATTGGAAATTATTAGCTTACACTTTTGAGGCTGAGAAAAATGTCCAAATCAAGTCTTCATCAAGGCAATGCTTTCTTCCTGAAGACTGTCTGGTGGTTATCCTTGAACCCTCTGCCACATGTCAAAGCAGATAGTGGCATCTTAGCAACTTGATTATTGAAATTTTTATCTGACGTATTCACCCTCAGGTGAGCATTCACATCAGACACAAATAACTTCATGCCATAGAGCTTAGTGGCCCATGGTTAAGTGTTCCTTATTTACTAAGGTCCAATAGCAGGTCAAAAGCTATTTTTTAAAAGAAGAGTAGGTATCTGCAGAGGATGACAAGGCTTTGTTCCAAAATCCTAAGGGTATGCATTGTGAAACTCCTATATGGGTTTGCCAAAGTCTCCAAACAGCATTTCTATTTGCCACTGACACTTCCAGCAGCATCAGAATGATGAATATGTTATCTCCAAATCTAAAGAGTGCAACTGCAAGTACGCATTTTGCCTCTTTTTGGATAGTAGAAGAGGCCAGTATAACAGTGGGTCTTTCACTTGCAAGGTATATCTCATACCACTAGACACCTAGAAATTTCAGTCAGTGAGTTGGAAATTTGTTGAACTTGTCAGAACGATGAGCAGTGGAGCAAGGCAAAGGGGAGCAAGCATGGAGGGGAGGAGGCAGAGGTGAAGGCAGGGGTGGAGGTGCTCAGGCACGCGCTCCTGAGAGTTTTATTGGCACCTCTTAATCATAACGGGTCAGTATAAGCCCCCGACATGGAAGGAGAAAGCCATCCAGCGATTCTCCCAGACCGCCATGGATCATATGAGGTCACCAAGGTTCAGGAGCAGCAATGCAGAGCGAAAAGATAGGGGTGAGAAGAGAGGAGGGTGTAGGGCTGTGGTAGGGTTACTTCAGACGTGCAAGCACGTGCTCCCGAGAAATCCAAGGCTCCTCTTAATCATAGCGGGTCAGTTATAAGCCCCCGACATGGAAGGAGAAAGCCATCCAGCGATTCTCCCAGACCGCCGTGGATCGTATGAGGTAGCCAAGGCTCAGGTAGCAGCAATGTTGCACGAGAGAAGTCCCACGGTGAGAAGAGAGGAGGGGGGGGCCGCCAGGTTATGGAGTGAGGCTGTGGTGGAGTTACCCTGCCCCACGTTGGGCGCCAACTGCGGCGGCTTGCTTGGTTAGTAGAGGTGGGGTCTGGCTGCAGACGAGGGGTTGGTCCAGCTCAGGACGAGGGGTCGGTCCCGCTTGGGACGAGGGATCGGTCCTGCTTGGGACAAGGGGTCGGTCCGGCAGCAGACGAGGGGTCGGTCTCACAGTGGTTGCGCGGTTCGGCTGACGGGGTCACCTGGCGAAGCCGGCGACGAGGGGGTCACCCGGAGAAGCAGGCGATGAACTGGGGACAAGGGAGGCCAGGCCCTTGTCGGGGGCTCTCAGGACTGGAGGGCGCACGGCAGAAGAACTACCGCGGAGACAAGGTAAACACGCAAGTCCACTTTATTGAGGGAGAGGCAACAGTTTTATAGGGGCTGGGGAAGGCTGATTGGTCGAAGCCACGCCCTGTTCTGATTGGTTGCCGGCGAAAGGTCAGTGGGCGGTACTGGATGGGGGAGGGGTGGTGGTTAGGGATTGGCTGTCGCTGTTGCTGGGGGAAGGGGCAGGGTTTAGGGATTGGTGGCTGCTGTTGCTGGGGTGGAGGGCAGACTTGAGTTTCCCACCCACGCCTGGCTGTTGCTGCTGTCGGGGGAGGGGAAAAGGGCAGACTGGATTTTTCCGCCCACGCCTGGCTGTTGCTGCTGTCGGGGGGAGGGAAAAGGGCAGACTGGAATTTTCCGCCCTGCGCCTGCGCAGGGAGAAAGAAGAAGAAGGGTGCCACCCCACAGGCATCGTGTGGTGCCATCCGGGAGGAGGGGCGGCTGCGGAAGCATGGCTGCCGAGAAGGGGAGACCCGAGGGCACTCTGCGCCCATGCCGAGCTTCCTTCAGGGGTGGCGGTGGGCCCAACCAACCACCCTATTATGGGGGCAGCGGAATTAGGTCTACCGCGGCCGCTCCCCCGCCGGGCCAGCAAACCACACTTCAGCCCGAGGGGTGACCGCAGTCACCCATCCTCTGACATGAAAAATCTTACCAATAATTCCAGAGTAGTTGCTACTTCTTGCTCACTAGGTCCATTCCACATGATATCACTATAATGGACAAATAGGTTTTCTTGTGGGAGAGAAATGATTAAGTTTCCTGAAGAGTAGATTATAAAATAGGGCTGGAGAGTTTATATAAACCTTACAAAAGACAGAGAAAGTGTATTTCTGGCCTTGCCAGCTAAAAGCAAATGGTTTCTTGTGGTTTTCTTGTTTTGTTTTTTTTTATTTATTCATTTTTTTTTTAATATTACATTCAAAAATATGAGGTCCCCATTCACCCCCACCACCCCCACCCCACCACTCCCCCCACAGTAACACTCTCCCCCATCATCATGACACATCCACTGCATCTGGTGAGTACATCTCTGGGCATCACTGCATCCCATGGCCAGTGGTCCACACCATAGCCCACACTCTCCCACGTTCCATCCAGTGGGCCATGGGAGGACATACAATGTCCAGCAATTGTCCCTGCAGCACCACCCAAGACAACTCCAATCCCCAAAAATGCCCCCACATCACATCTCTTCCTCCCACTCCCTACCCCCAGCAGCCACCATGGCCACTTTCTCCACAACAATGCCACATTGTCTTCGATTACTAATCACAATAGTTCATGAACAGAATATCAGTAAGTCCACTCTAATCCATACTCTATTCCTCCATCCTGTGGACCTTAGAATGGTTGTGTCCATTCCATATCTATATCAAGAGGGGGCTTAGATTCCACATGGATGCTGGATGCAATTCTCCTGCTTTCAGTTGTAGGCACTCTTGGCTCCCTGGTGTGGTGGTTGACTTTCTTCACCTCCATGTTAGCTGAGTAAACCAGAGAGCAGGGGTTGCAAGTCTGTTGAGGCTCAGGGCCTGGCTATCACATGGTCAGTCCAGAGATTCAGGTCCCCTGGGTATACATTAAATCCCAGCACCAACTACAGTTCCAGTAAAAGTAACAGGAGAGACTTGTGGACAAAGATCACATCTGAGTCCAGCTCCATCACACAGAAACACAAACTCCAAAGTAGGGCCAATTGACATGGCACTGAACTCCATCTGCCATGACCATAAAACCTGTGGGTCTCTGTAGCACTCAGAAGAACCAATACCTGGAGTTGTATCTACTTTATCTGTCTCTGGGACTCTGCTCAGGGGTGCATAAGGGCAACCCCTCTGATAACCTTCTGGCTCTTTTTGGAGACTGCTGCAGGGTGCCTAAGAGTTACCTCTTGAGAGCCTCCATGTTGCTCAAATGTGGCCAGTCTCAAAGCCAAACTCAGCATGTAAATGTGTTGCCTTCCCCCCAGCACGGGACATGACTCCTGGGGATGAGCCTCCCTGGCGCCAAGGGATTACTACCAAGTACCAGCTGATGATGAAACTAGAAAATGACCTTGAATAAAACAGTCAACTCAGACCAGCAGAATATCTCAATCTACATATAATACCAGGAGTTAAGAAAGGCATCTTGCCCAACATCATCCAGGTGCTTAGTAAAAGCACTAGGACCAGGACCCAGGTCCCCACTTCCTAAATCACTGTTCTTTCCACACCCTATTAAAAGGCCATAGGAGGGTAGAGCAGCAAGCATAAGGCCCTCATAGTCAAAATAGCCAGGCTGTCAAATGTCTGAGGGCTTTTGGTATGTTAAATATTGACCCATAGTCCCTCATTTATGAAACATGTATTTTCTTTACATAATTATGACTATATTAACTCACATCAGTCAATAAATAATTTTATGGGAGCAGAACTGTGCACTAAGTGCTGGAGACACAAATGAACAAGAAATTTCTGGCCTGGGCATTAATGGGGCTCACATTTAGTAGGAGCACACATGGAATTTCCATTATGGTGGGCATTAGAGAAGTGCTGGGTGCAACTGGAATGAACTGATACTAAATTTTTCATTGAGTATATATAAAGAAAAAAGCATTACTTCACTTTTCCTTTCCCAACATAAATTGAAACCATTGTGTGTTCCAGAGGCAGAAGCACTCTTATTAGTAGTAGTACAAGTGGAATTAATACCAGTCATCATGACTTTACTAAATATGTTCATACTGACTCTACTTCCCTTTCCCTTTCAAGAACAGTATACTCCTATTCCAGAGAGTGTTGCACTAGGTAAGCCTCTTTATTATCTCTTTTTTTTAAAGATACATAGATCAAACAAAATGTTACATTAAAAAATACAAGAGGTTCTCACATACCCCACTTCCCATTCCTCCCACCCTCCCACATTAACAATTTCTTTCAATAGTGTGGTACATTCTGTGCACTTGATGAGTACATTTTGGAGCATTGCTATATAACATGGATTATAGTTTATGTTGTAGTTTACACTCTTTCCCAGTACTAGGTAAGCTTTTGCTGTCTAATCATAACAAAATGTGAAATACCATTAGTTTACAAATACATGTAAGATAAATTCTGTTGTAAAATCTCATGACTTTTTCCCTCACAGCATTAAGATGATGTAGTATGTGTGATTAATGTTTTAAGATATTACAAAATAAGAACATAATAGTTTAGTATATATAACACTATGCCTTTCTATTGTCTGATGAAGTTACTGAAAATATGCTGGATATATAGTGATGTTACTTCTGAGGTTTAGGAGTAAAATTTCAACTCCTTTTATCATTTATTATTCTGTTCACAAAAATTAGCAGTAAAAATGACAAGCTATTATACAATTATTTCTGTTTTCACACATGCATAATTCAGACCTCTTTTGATAGTTGATAGATTCTTTGATCAACAGTCAGAAAATGACAAAATAGGAAAATAACTGATCATCAAGTGACTAAGTATAAACTATGCATGGCCTTAAAAGAGTTTTAGAGTGTACTAGATTTGATGCATATCTTAGGAAGTAGTATATTAGCTTGTTGGGATCATTAGGGCATGACTGACAATGAGAACCAGAAATATATAAAACATTCACCAAAAACATTTCCAAGCACTAATTCCCCTGAAATTAAAAAAGGAAATGAAACTTATGTTTATACATAATTTTGGCTATAAATCACAACACCTCAATATTACTCAAAATTTTATGGTTATGATGTGTATTAGTCAGCCAAAGGGGTGCTAAGGCAAAATACCAGAACTTGGTTGGTTTTTATAAAGGATATTTATTTGGGGTAGGAACTTACCGATACCAGACCATAAAGCATAAATTATTTCCCTCACCAGTCTATTTGGAGCAAGATGGCTGCTGATGTCTGTGAGGGTTGAGGCTTCCTGGGTTCCTATGTTCCTGGGGCTTGCTTTTTTCTGAGTTCAAGGTTTCTTTCTTCCTGGGGCTGGCTTTTCTTTCCTCTGTGAGCTTACTTGCCGGGGCTCCAGCTTAAGTCTTCAGCATCAAACTCTAACATCAAAACTCCAACATCTGGGAAACGGACTTTGGCCCAGTGGTTAGGGCGTCCGTCTACCATATGGGAGGTCCGCGGTTCAAACCCCGGGCCTCCTTGACCCGTGTGGAGCTGGCCATGCGCAGCACTGATGCGCGCAAGGAGTGCCGTGCCACGCAAGGGTGTCCCCTGCGTGGGGGAGCCCCACGCGCAAGGAGTGCGCCCATGAGGAAAGCCGCCCAGCGTGAAAAGAAAGAGCAGCCTGCCCAGGAATGGCGCCGCCCACACTTCCCGTGCCGCTGACGACAACAGAAGCGGACAAAGAAACAAGACGCAACAAATAGACACCAAGAACAGACAACCAGGGGAGGGGGGGAAATTAAATAAAAATAAAATAAATCTTTAAAAAAAAAAAAAAAAAAAAAAAAAAAACTCCAACATCAGAAACCCCCAACTCTGTTCTTTGCCATGCCTTTTATCTGGGAGTCCCCACCCCTTGGTGGGTGGGGACACAATGCCCTAATCATAACTCAGTCATGCCCAGGTGCAGGTCAGATTACAAACATAATCCAATATTTCTTTTTGGAATTTATCACTATTGTCAAACTGCTATATGATGTTACATATTAAAAGATCAATAGATGTTCAAAATCCATGTCATGATCATGGATGTGTGTGACATTAACATTGAAATTTCTCATCATTAAAGTTTAGTTTTTATTCAACAATCAAGCAAAGTATACTGTTTCAAAGACAGTATGTGTTTTGTTTCCTTATTTTTTTTTCCAGCACTGATTAATTTAAGACTTGGCAAACAATTGTAGGAGTAGAGCAGTCATTGCTCATATGGATTACAAAAATCACCTTTGAATGAGAAGCACCTTTATTATAGAAGATACTGCAATTTTATTTTCTTCTATTTTCTATTTGGAAAACAGGGTTAAATAAAATCTTAAAGTCTTATTTTCTATTGGAAGATTAAAATCTTTGTATTAGTCTGTTAATATCTGTCTAACAAAGGGGAAAAGCAAAAGTCCTAGGGAAGGACTGTGAGTTCCCCCATTCTTTCCTCTGTTCTCTCAACAAATTCAAAACAAAAATAAAGCCCCATAAAAACTTCAACATTTATTTTGTTTGAAATCTTAAAGCTTAGTAGGTGTCAAAAAGTCTTTGCATTTATTTGCTAGTTCAATATAAATCATGATTTCACAGACTACTTATGAGCAAATGCTCATCTTTAAAAAAGGTTTTCTCGATGGCCTGTTTAGAGAGAGTTCACTGCCTTGTTCATACAGACAAGCAGAAAACAGATACTCCCATTTGAGTTCCATGAAGTTCATGATACTGTGTTTATAAAAGACAGCAATTAGAGTCTACTTGTGGACACAAATACAAACTTGCACAAACACTACACACATACACACAGAATTTAACAATACTCTCATTAAACACTGTTGATGATTCAGAAAGCCTAAATACTTTTATAATTGAACCTCTTTCTTTAAGATTTTTTTAAAATTTATTTCTCTCCCTTCCTCCCCCTCCCCCCCCATTGTCTGCTTTCTGTGTCCATTTGCTGTGAGTTCTTTTGCATCCACTTGCAATATCTGGTGGCGCTGGTAAATTGCATCTCTCTTTTGTTGTGTCATTTTGCTGCGTCAGCTCTCCGTGTGTGCAGTGCCACTCCTGGACAGGCTGCACTTTCTTCACGTGGGGCGGCTCTCCTTGTGGAGTGCACTCTTTGCATGTAGGGCACCCCTACACAGGGCACCCCTGGATGACACAGCACTCTGTGCGTGGCAGCACTGCATGTGGGCCAGCTCACCACATGGGTCAGGAGGCCCTGGGGATCCAACCCTGGACCCTCCATATGGTAGATGGACACTCTATCAGTTGAGCCACATCCACTTCCCATAATTGAATCTTAAGAGAAAAAAATTTGTGAATTTAATTTAAAAAAACTTCAGCCTTTAATATTGAGCCTGCCAAGTTACACATAATTTTTCCATAAAAAAGTTATTCGGGGGAAAAAAATGAAACATAGGAAAACTTGGTAAATCACTCTGTTACTAAGTAGGTTTATGAAAAACTCTACATAGATTAAGCATATAAAGAGAAAATATGCCAATAGAAGGAAAAAATCTACATGCACATGGTTGCTCATTACAAAATTTTAAAAAAATAAATAATTATTGGAAACAATGAAATATCCAGTACTAGAAGTCTCACTGTTTGTCATGTAGACTTTACTTAGTCCCTTGTTTTTAGTACTGCCTATGATTCTCTAATACCAGGACTTCATGAAATCAACATCTCTAGAAAGTAAACCTCCAGTCTTTGGCAGTAATGAGGATATATGGGGTTCTGACAATTCCAGGTAATCCTCCTATTTTCACCCGACTTGTTCCACCAGAGAGTGCCTAATATTTCCAGTTCAGAGCTTTGCAGGGATCAGGAGCATAAGTAAATCAGCATGCTTGTGCTTCTGCCACTGTTGCCTCCAGTTTGTGTTTTCTACTGTTTGCCAGCAAGTTACTAGCCATATAGCTGTATTCTTGCTTTCAAAGTTTGATTGCTCTTTTCCCCTTGTCTCTTCTATTTACCCTTGTGGTTCAACTTTTTAAATTATCATTCACTATCATTTCAGTGAATTACATGAGAGAGCAGAGGCAAAGTCCATATTCATTTTTCAATGATTACTGGCAAGTGTCTCATAAAATTTTATACTAATGTTCATACCCTGTTTGATCTAGTGTTCTAAAACTCTTAGAAGAAAGTATTTGTGTATATGTGTGTGTATTGAAGATATGAGGGATCAGCAAGGACTCAGATGCTTTGTGCAGCCTCAATTTTATGCTCATAATATATTTTTAATCCCAAATATAATTTCCTTACCCTTTTGTGCTCATATTTTAAAATTGCATAAACTTTAAGATATTTCTTTTGCAATTAACTGTAAATATTTTTCAAAGCAAGTATAACTTCTAGGAATGAATGGAACCAGCTTTAATTGAAACAAAAATAATTTTTTTAAACACGATAAGTTTATCATCATTTTGTCAAATATGTTTGTGTCCCACCTCCACATGGTAGAAGAAAAGTAAATCTTAAATGCAAATTTAAAATTTTACATGTAAATATTTTTATACATATGACAGATGGAGGATAAAAAAACAAATTTAATCATTTCAGTATTTACCTCCCATTTCCTTCTTATAGTACAAACAAATACTCTCACATATATCCATTTAAATCTGAAATGCATTAAAAAAAGAATCAGCATATGTAAAGGTCAATTTTATAATTTTATTTTTATGGTTGTTTATTTATTCCAGACACTCCAGATGCAAATGACAGGCTCATCACAAATTAACTGTAACCCAAAATGTAACTAATTTGTTTGAATACCCAGGATTTTCAAGGCTTTACTCAGCTATAGGTACAGCTGGCTAAAGACAGGGTGTCAAATGATATTTTCAGGGTTTTAGTGTTTCCTCATTCTCTCTCCCTATATCTATGCATGCATGTATATATGTACACATAATCATACTTTTCATTTAATTTCACCATGCTTTTGACAATAATATTTAAATTAACATCAAAATGAGTGTTGTCATTTAACATAGTTCCCTCAGGAGACTAATTCATAGAATGAAAGAATGGGACATTTTTATAATTTATCTTTCTGAATTTCCTTCTGATAGAATAGATTAGAGCCACTCAGAGAAGGAAAATGCTGGGATTTTTTTATATCCATGGGAAATTTACTGCTGTGATCTGATGTACTTTTTCTTAGGGCCACAGGTGATTTTCAGGCTGTTAGCATCTGCAACCCAATACAGGATTGGGGTTTCCCAACTTTACTAGCCTCCATGGGAGCATAGAATGCCTCATATAAATGGGGATGAACATGGCAGACACTTGTCTTCCTAGACTCCCCTGCAGCTAGGATATGGTCAAGTGAAGGATATTCCACTAATCAGATATAGAGTTGGAAGCAGAATCCAGAGAGCTTTGGGCTGGAAACCTTCATTCAGACTGAGTTTCTGGGGCTGTTGGGTCAGTGTCCTGAGCTGGTGGTATGTTGTGCTACAACTTTACAGTCTTTTGCTTAGTGGGCATGGTGGGGATGTCCTCACAAGGTGAGTTGTGCCACGTGGCTATGGGTATCAATCATATCCATGTTTCATAGAACCTAGTTCTCCATCCATTCTCACAATTTTTTAGTCTACACAATATCTGTCTTAGTCAGCCAAAGGGGTGCTGATGCAAAGTACCAGAAATTGGTTGGTTTTCATAAAGGGTATTTATTTGGGGTAGAAGCTTACAGTCACAAGGCAGTAACATAAAGTGCAATTTTGTTTATTTGTTTATTTATTCAGCAATTTTATTAAGATATATTTACATCAGCCCTCCTGTCTTATTCCCCACCTGGGCACCCCCTCCCTTCCCTCTCCCTTCCTGCCTGTTCTGAGGGGCCAGGAGGGCACAGCTTGGCTCCTGAAGAGGGTGGGAGCCAAGGTAACCCAACAAGGTAGACCCTCCCCATCCAACTTCCCATCCGGCGCTAGCCTCTCTAAGCCACCAAACACACAATAATTATTTTTTTGAAGGAAAACCATTTGGGACCTTAATCTCATAAAGACTTTTACCTGAGAGAAATGGGAAGGCATAGAGGGTGTTCACTGATAACTGACATAATCTGACATTTGTTTTAATGGGATCACTGTTTTGAAAAAGTGGTATAGGGACAAGGGCAGGAGGAGGTGGATACTAGGAAATAATCTATACAAAGTGTATAATCAATGGGTTTTAGTTTAATCACAATGTTGTGCATTCATCACTGCAAAAAATTTTGAAACAATTTCATTCCTCCAAAAAGAAAAACTGCACACCCCTTAGTAGTCCTTCCCCAGTTCTACATTACCGATAATGTAATTTTATCTTTTTTTATGATAACATGGTTTATTTGAAAGCATCATGTTTGTGTTACATTTGGACATTCCTTCAAATCTCACACATTTTAAATTTTTTTATTTTTTGGCTGCCCCAGTAGTTTCATTTTATTTTATTTTATTTTTTAATTAATTTTTAAAAAGTTAATAGATCACACAAAATGTTACATTAAAAAATGTAAGAGGCTCCCATATACCCCACTCCTCAACCCCCCCATACCCATCATTTTTTTATTGTATTTTTTTTTTGAAGATACATAGAGTGCAATTTACTTCCTTCACCAAAGTCTGTTGCCTTGTGTTGATTCAAGATGGCTGCTGGTCTCTGTGAGAGTTCAGCTTTTCTCTTCCTCCTAAGGCTCTGTGGTCCCAGCTCCTTCCAATCTCAAGCAGTAGAATGGCATAAGGCTCATCTCTCTCTTCCCAGGGCTTTCTGCTTCCAGGCTCAACTGCTCTGCTGGCTCCTAAAGGCCAGCTGTAAACTATCAGGCAAATAACTTGGCTCTCCCCCCAGAGCTCCAGCATCAAAACTCAACTCTCTGTGTTCTCCTTCTCTGAAGAAAATACCCATTTACATAGCCTACGGATTGAGCATCCATTTATATAGCCTACTGATGTAGACTAGCTGTAGGCCAGGACTCACACTGAGTCACCATAATCACATGGTCAAATAAAAGTCCTAATCTTGATTTAATAAACTAAAAGTGAAAGCTCTGAGTCTAATACAATCTAATACACCCAGAAGAACAGACCACTTTACAAACACAATCCAATATCTACTTTTGGAATTCATAAACAATACTAAACTGCCACAATATCATAAATTTTTTTCTTGTTGAAATCAACCTGATTTGGCTTCTGTCATTTGCAACTAAGCCCCATAAACTGATTGCTGTCACTTCCTCTTGCTTTCTCTTCCATAGTTCTTTATTAATATAAACTTTATATTAGTCTTTTGCCTCTGTTACTTGTAGCTTCTGGAATTACCTGGAAACAGGGTCATGGAGAAGAGGTTGGGAGATGAAAGTTTATGACCATACTGAACCTGGAGGCAGAGACAGCCCTGTCGGAGTCCATTGCAAATCAGGTCAACTCATGGAAGTGCATAAGGTGCATGTCACAGCCACAGGAACACATTCCTCTTCCAACACTGTTTCCACAACACTGGTCCATTCAAGCAAACATCTGGATTATGGCAACATTTCCTAGTACCCACCTCCTCCTTCCCTTGTCCCCATACCACTTTTTCAAAACAGTGATCCCATTAAAACAAATGTCAGATTATGTCAATTATCAGTGAAAACCCTCTATGTCTCCCCATTTCTCTCAGGTAAAAGTCTTTATGAGACCTAAGGTCCCAAATGGTTTTCCTTCAAAAAAACAATTATTGTGTGTTTGATGGCTTAGAGAGGCTAGTGCAGGATGGGAAGTTGGATGGGGAGGGTCTACCTTGTTGGGTTACCCTGGCTCCCACCCTCTTCAGGAGCCAAGCTGTGCCCTCCTGGCCCCTCAGAACAGGCAGGAAGGGAGAGGGAGGGAGGGGGTGCCCAGATGGGGAATAAGACAGGAGGGCTGATGTTGGCTGGGCCTCCTTCATGTACCCTAGAGCTTAACATTCCTCAGAGACTGGATTGAGACCAGGAGAGTGGGAAAGTGATGAATAGCTGTGGATTCATCAGAGATCCAAAAAATTAATAAAAAGTAATTTTTCAATAAAAAGTAAAAAATAAATCCTCACAAAAAATTCACAGTCCAGGTAAAAGTGGGCGGTCCCCTGTGAATGGCTCCCTTCCCCAATATCTCAAAAACAAGATAGCAGAGAAATAAATAAGGGCACAGTGGATGCCACAAAATAAGTGCCCATAGTGACACAATTCCACCATGGCCTTACAGAGAGATGGCTGGAGCGTCTCCATCCTGCCTGTACCCTGGCCCATGGAAGGACCATACAGCCAGGAAGGGAAGGTAGGAAGCAGAGAAAGGGGGCAATGAGGTAGGGGCAAGAAGAAGGCAAGGAGCTGGTTATTAATTACAGCCAAGGGCATTCCCAGGGGCAGAAGAGGGAAGGGGTGGGCATGCTTGCAGACAGAGGTTTGTATGGAAGAGGGAATGCTCAGTGTTCTATTCCCAAGGAAAGGAGAAGTCCAAGCAGCCTCCAGGAGGCCTCAAGGAGTCCATCAGCCCTGCAGCCCCTACCCACTCCGGCTTGGGTCAGCTCCTCTTTCTGCCCGGGAGGTCTATGGGAGGTGATGACACAGGTTTTTAAGAGGACAAGGCCTTCTGCACAGAAGCTTTGGGAAGAACATTCCCAGCTCTGGGGAAAGAGGCAGGGCATAGGGTTCAATGTGGAGGGTGGTCAGAGCTCCTTACTCTCACTGGCATTTCAGAGCGGCTGCCAGACTCTCCTTCTCAGAGCTGCACTGAGCCAAGTCCTTTGCCCAGGTATGGAGCCCAGGGTCCTGAGGTCAGGGACAGCTTACCTTGATGGATTGCTTAGTGAGGAAGGAAAGGGTACAAGCCTAAGTGAGCCCAGGGATGTGTGACAGGGACCTCCACCACTGGAACTGAGAATGTTCCACACTGAGCCAGCCTTGCAGGAAAGCCCAGAGATCATCTCTAATTTCTGCCTGATCTTAAGGTCTCACCCTTCCCCACATAGATTACACCCAAGGTCACAAAGACCTATGTTCAGACACAATCACCCAGCTCCAGGCAACCACCCTGCTGGCTGCTCAGGCCTTTTCAGCCAGCAAACAGGAGGGAAGACACCATTCTTCCCAGGGAACACAGGACAGACCCATCCCATCTGCCCAGCCTGCAGCATCCCTCATTCCCTGGCTCTGTGGCTGACTCTGTCTCCCACACCTCCTTGCAGGGCATGGGCCAGCCTGGAGTGGGTAGGAAGCTGCTGTTCAGTGCCAAATCCCTGGGGCACAGAGCCATACACCTTGCTGTCCAGTCCCAGCCCACTCCCACCACTCAACCTGTTCTCCACTTCAGAAAAAGTTTCTCTTTATGCCCCTTGCCTCCTCCTTGGGCCTGGATCACCATCAGCAGTCCTGGGCACAGATGTGAGAAGAAAGGCATGTACACTTCCTTTCTTGCCCCTTCCCCTTGATTTGGTACTGAGGCAGTGGCCTCCAGAAGGACCAGCCTAGCCCCAGCAACATCCAGGGGGTCACACGAGCCTATCCCAGCCCTGAAGGTGTTGCTTCTGCTGGAAGCTCTCCAGCAAAATGGGCTGGGGTTCTTTTCCTTCTCTGCCCATCTCCCTCATTTTATTTGTTTCTGTTAACAAGTTGGAGAAAAAGTGCCCCCCTGGAATTTTAATTTTTGTTACTTATTTTCTTAGTGTAGAGGAAATTCTCTCTGTAACCTGCTTTGTGGTTGAGACTTTTTGTCTTTTCCCCTCCTCCACTGTTGGACCACTGTAGGGGATAGGGTGGGAAGGGGAATCTCGGGGCAGGGAAAGAATTGAAATCTAAAACTTCTGTAAATATCAGGCCTCAACAGGAGGAATTTGGGCTATGACAATGAGCCTCCCTATGTTTTTTGCCCTCCAGCTGCCACCTAGTCTTCCAAGTTAGGACCCACTAGGGGAAGCAAATAAGCTCCCCAAACAATCACTTGAGATGCCTTTTAGTTAGCCCTAATTAAGCTTCACTGGCAAAAACCTCCCTTGGAGCACACCTGAGTCTTGCTGTTCACTATGAAGCTTCCCCATAATCTTGCTTACTTTGGGGTCCCTACCAAACACAAGAGATGGCTGATGACTCTCTTGCTATAGGCAGCTTTGTAATAAGACTCTGATCTCATTTGAATTCTCTTTACTTCTTCAGAATCAACTCAACTCTTCTAGAAACAGAGGAAAAGGTGGAGAAGTCAGGGGAGTGCAACATCTCCAGAGGCAACACTCCAGTCCTGTCAATGCAGCTGTGTACAATGGGGACTAGTGGCCACCTGGCAGTGAGGGTCTGCAGGCCCCTCCTCTGGTCTCCCAGGCAGTTCCATTCAAACTTTGAAAGCTGAAGCCTCTTGGATACTTTGGAAGTAGTTTCTGAAGTCCGCGGAGATGAGACTGTAGTATCTGTACACTTCTATCCTCCTTTGCCCGAAGTCCTGCAGCCCCATGTGCCACACATGCCCAGCAGCCTGAATTTGCTCTTCAGGTCCAACTTACAACTCTTTGTGTCCAGCACCTGCTCATCTCCTGCATCATGTTATCAGATTCCATGGATCTCATGATTTTTCTCCTCCATGGAAAGTATAGTGAGAAGAGTTTGGCCTCTTGACATGTTTTCTTTTTTTGGTAACTGCTTCCTCTGCCCATCATGTGAGGTGGGAACATCTCCACTCACTAGCTGCTTTCAGGTTCAAAGTCAGAAGCTCTGGAGCACTGGACACTGGCTGGGATGGAACGTCTTTGCCATTCTGGAAGGAGGCCAAGTCTTGTCCTTTCCAAAAGTCAGGGATTCCTGCTTTGATTTGGGCTGGTATTGAGGTTATTGTTCTTTGAGGAAACAAGGGTGGTCCTCCTCACACCATTTATTAGGGTTTTCTTTTTCCCCTTGTGCTTTTGATATCATACCCAATGCTAAATTCATGGTCATTGAGATTTATTCCTAGATTTTTCTATAAGAGTTTTATGGATGTAGGTAGTCTATTTAGGTCAGTGAGATTCATTATGAGTTAACATTTGTTCATGGCATAAAGTAGGCATCCATCTTCATTTTTTATTATTGGAAATGCAGTTGTCCAATAAAAATTTCTTATATTATTCTTTTCCCATTATATGAACTTAGCACCTTTTTCAAATATCAATTACCCAGGGATGTACGGATTTATTTCTATACCATCAATTCTATTCCTTTGGTGTAAAGACCATCCTTAAGCCAATACAACACTCTCTGTATTATTGTAGATTTGTTAGTCCTCTGACTTGGTTCTTCTTTGGCAAAATTGTCCTGGTTATGCAGAGCCTTTTGCAATTTCAAATGAATTTGGACATCTGCTTTTCCATTCTAAGTGAAAAAAGGATCTTGGGATTTTGATAGAGATTGTATTGAATTCATGGATTGCTTTGGATTGCATGGACATCATACAATACGAAGTTTCCTACCCATGAACACAGGTTGTCCTTCAACTTATTTAGGTTGTCTTTAATTTCACTCAGCAATGTTTTATAGGATTCAGTGTGAAAATCTTTAATTTCCTTTGTTAAATTCATTCCCAAGATTTTAGTCTCCCAGATGATATTGTATATAGAATTGGTTTCTTAATTTCCTTTGTGGACAGTTCATTGCAAGTATAGATGTACAACTGATTTCTGATTTTGCTGCCATCTCCCAGGACTACTCACCAGCACCAGGAATCAAACACAGCACAGCTGGCAGCAGCCCATCAGGCTCTCTGGACTGGACCCCACAGAGACTCAGTGGGAAAGATCATGCATTCAGCAGGGCCCTGTTGCTTTCCCTCTACCCATAACATTAGCAGCAGGGATGGAATCTCCAAAAAACCATTTTCTTGGGCTGACTTCAAAGAGAGCTCTCTCTACATAGGACAGCTCCCACAGGAAGGTGACCAGGAAAATTTCCCTGCAGTGGGACCCCAGCCTCTTGCTCCAGCAACAGCCAGGACAAGTAGCAAGCCAATGGGAACTTCTTCAGGGTTATATGCAGATATATGCATGTCAAGTTTGTCATAAGGAACCTCAATGAACCTCAATGTAAATAAGTAGGAGAGATAATCTTCAGGAAGCTACAGTACTCTCATTAGACTTTTGATGGAGGATGAAGATCATGAGCTCCACAAAGCCAAGAGATGATCGGAAATCAGTAGATGCTGAATAAAAATAGCCATGAATGGGACCAGAGCACCAATATATGCTGCTGTGATGTGTGTCACACCAGGTTGGAGGATACTGTGATGGGCAGGTAGAGGAGTGCAAATGCTATAGCAGGCTCTCAGTTGGATTCCACTGAGGAAGATTCCAGCACCTCCATGGCCTGCAAAACCATTACCACCAAAATCACAGAGGAGCTCCTGCTTTAATAGTCTTCAAAGATTCATGTGGGAGCCAAGATGATGGACACTTTCCCTCACCAGCAGGCTGGGAGACAGGAGAGGAGAGCAGGGCTACATAGAAAACATACCAGTCCACTCTCTGGAGCTCTGCCCAGGTTGTGTGCAGAGTGCTACCTTGCAGCAAGGGCCTGCAGGACCTTCCCCTTATCTCCCAGTTGGCTCCTGGGAACTGTTTAATGCTGAATCAATGGTTTCAAAGGCCCTGGAGGTCCAAGATATTTTTTTTACTTGCACCTCATGGAGATCTCACTGCAGCAGCCTGCACACCTCCATCCTCCCCTGAAGAAAGTCCTCCTGGCCTAGCATGCCACACATGCACAGCAGCCAGAAGCATTCGGTCAGGTGCCACTCACAACCAAGTGCATGGTGCATCTCAGACCTCCCATATCATCTCTAGGGTCTCCAGGGAGCTCATGATATTCATTCTCCATTTCAAGTTCCATGAGCACAGGTGGGCACAGGTGAGCACAGGTAGGTCCCCTCCCATTTGCTTGCTTCTTATTGGCACCATCTTTAGCAAGCATCACTGCGGATAAAATTCATGAACTATCTCATGGCCACAGTTCTTGAGGCAGTTGCTGGCCTCACCCCACAGAGCAAATGCTCAGGCTCACTCATCACTTGGTGTAACCCTATGTGGATGGAGTTTCCCTTGGCAACAGCTAGGGGGGAACTGGTTCCTTTATGGTCTCCTTGCTCATTGTAGCTGATATGGGCAAAGGGTGAGACCAGAGGGACTAGCTGGGAGCCTGTACTGGGCTGGGGTCCCTCCTAGTGACTCCCTCTGGGGCACAGCCTGGAGGCCTGGATGCGCAGCACCAAGGCGATTGGGGTCTGCTGGTGCAAGTGGGGTAGGGTCTGAGACTCTGGCTGAAGCCAAAGTCTTGGATGCTCCCAACTTTGGTGCACCTTGGCTTTCCTTCTGAATAAGACTTGATCCAGGCTGATCTCTCCAGAAGAAGGGTATTTCAGGTTTGATGGGTGCTGGGGGGAGTTTGTGCCTGGAGGGGATAGGGTGGGTTTCTCCTCCTTTCCTGTAAGGGGCTGGCAGGAAAGTTGGCCATGTGCCAGGCCTTCCTCCCTGAATTCAGGTCTTTCTCAGAGCACTTGAACTCCCTGTATTTCTTTTTGTTTGTTTAAATAATTGAATTCTTCATTTTCAATATCCATAAATGTTGCTATTCTATGTCTATTCAGGAAAGCAATTTTCTCCTATCATCATTTAATTTTGTTCTGTTTTTTCAACAACTTAAATTCTATTGCATGAACAGTCTACAAATATAAATTTGCTAACCAAACAGAATACAGATATTTCGCTTTACAACTTGCACCTGCAATACCAACACGCAGCTAGTTCATTAGTTGTCACAGCAATTTGGAACTACTGTCCAAGATAGGATAGCAATTTACATTTCCAAATCTCCTGTGGAAAGGACAATTGTCATATGGACTGTTAAATACATTCCTGTGAATCCCATCTCTCTTACAAGTAAGTGTGTAACTTCCAAGTTTGTGCAGATTTTAATGGTAAAACATCCAAATCTAACGCAATTGTCCTAAACAAGTTAACAAATTGCTTTGTAGAGGTACTGCCATTCTGCCAGTAGATGGTGTTATAAAGCTTTGGGGGTGGAGTGGGGGATTTCCACAAGGACAACAGTTCAAGTATAGAGGAAAAAACAAACATTTAAACCTGCTCTGAAAATACAAAAATGCATTTAGTTTCAGTTATTTGTAACCTTTAAATACAGACAAACCAAGAAGAGGGCTGAAACTAGGCCATTTGAAATCTTTTTAAAAATTTAAGTGAATGAAAACACAGGCTTAACAGAAACTATTTCTTTAGAACTACACAGTACATACTTCGAAATAAATTCTCATAGGAAGACGTGACCAACCACATCAAAATATAAACAAATTGCTTAGTATAAGAGATGGATGCACAGAAAAGTAAACGTTATGTTTTTAAAAAGCCATGTCTGCCACTCAAAAGTTCTGCCTGTAAGGAACAAAATTCAACACATTACTAGCAGGGCAACAATAACAATAAAAAATTACCACAGGACATCTTTAAAAATTTCTCTAAATACACATCAAGAATTAAGAATCAACAAGAAAACAAAAACAAAACAAAACAAAAAAAGAATTAAGAAAAATTTTCAACTAATAATCCTTAAAAACACCCTCTAGCTGACGCCTTTCTCCTTCCTTCCCCTTTTCTTTTCAGGTACACAATGTTACAGAAAGGATCCTAGAGAAATAAAAAAGTGAGACATGATCGGTCTAAAAAAACCATAATGATTGATTAAAAATAAAACGTAAAAATAAGTTTTGTACATACGCTTCCAAATTTCAGGCATAGGATTCAAGCAGATTTCACAGAAAACGCTGCAGCAGGTATCAAGTCCTTACAACAAAGTGAACCAACCCCCACCCCAAATCCCTCTCAGATATTGCTACAGAATCTGCAGGTCCACTCCTTCTGCCACAAAAAAAAAAAAACAAAAACCACAAATTACATAACATTTTGCTAGTACAAAAAAAAAGAGCCCATCAATGACTGTAACACAAATACTTGTACGTGGGGCCCAGGCCGTCTTCAGAAGGAGAGAAAAGAGAGGTGGGAGGTAAAGAGAGCAGCGTCCCCGAGGAGAGGCAGCTCCCGCAAGGGCATAATGTGAAAGATGGTGGGCCGCGGAAGGGACTTAGGGGTCGACCTGGCTGTTTTGTTGAGAAGTGCTACCCCTGTAGCCACTCCCCGGCATTAATTCTTTCCTTTAGAAGGAGCTACCAGCCTTCACTGCCTCCTCGCCGCCGGCGCAGCCCCTCTGGGGCGCACCAGAGGACAGGTGCAGGCTGGAGCTGCCCAAGGCGCAGAAATCGCCACCGGGGTCGCTCCCAGGTAGGTGAACGGCCTTCCGGGAGACCTGGAGCCGCCGCCTCCCCACCGGAGTGGAAATCCTCCTCGGGAACGGTCTTCCTCCCCTCCACCGGACGGCCCAGAATCGGATGGAGCTTATCCACTGTCGGCTGCGGGAAGATTCTGGAAATACTCGAAACCGAAACCGAAGCCAGCTTCCTGCCGGACAGCTCGTCGCCAAGACCTCGGCCTTCTCCACGGCGCCGGACTGCGAGAAGCTTCGAGCAGGTCGCCCTCGGCCCCTTCCTCCTCAAGACCACGGCGAAGAGCTTCTTAACCTGCGCGTGGGCGCCGCGTGGCGCCGAATCCCCGCGGGACCCCGCCAGCTCCATTCAGCGCCGCCGCGTTGGCTCCACCGCGTGGGGAGCCTTGGCGGCCCCGTGCGCATTGGAGCAGGTGCCGAGCGCCCACCTCCTCCGCCGCAGTCTGTCGTTGGCCCGCAGGCCTCCAACTGGCCGCGCAGGCTGGACTCGTCTGCTGAAGAACAGCTGTCACAACTCCACGCCGGCCTCCCCCCGCCCTGCGAGCTCCCGCTTCTGCCTTCGCTGTAGGCTTTGGCTAAGTCTTCTTCACAGCTTGGGCCCAGCCTTTGCAGGAGCAACCACCGCCCATCACCAGCAGGGAAGGGAAGAAGGGAAGGACGGTGTAAAGGAAGGGGGAGGGAAGAGGAAAGTTGTCAGCTGGAGGGCTATCTGAGGAGACTGGTCCTTGTGTAGCTTAATGGATTTTTTAGTTTTGTTTTGGAGTGGTTTACTTGGTAGTGAGTTGTTTTTACCAAGTCCAGAGTTGCTATTGTTACCGTAAGGGCGGCTATTTCCAATGGACAGGCTTGCCTGATCCCATGCTACAAAGGACAAACTTATCTTTTAGTGAGAAGGAATTTATTCGGAGTGTACAAGCAAGAAATTAGGGGGAATTTTCCCAAAACCAGTGAAAATGGGAGCTACAGTTTTTATAGGGAAAATAAAAGGGATAGTTGAGGAGAAAATCAAGTTTAAAAAAAGTAATGTGTGAGGAGGGTACGTGCAATTTCTCAGTCCTGTGTTGTCTCAAACACATCCAACTTTTCCTTGATTTCAGTGGCTAAAAAACATGTTTAGATATAGTTATGCAGGTGGAAGCCCTTCATGGCTCCTTTCTCAGATGACCAGTTGCACAAGGATATCAAACGTTTTGTCTCTGGGAAAAGTTACAGATTTACACCATTCTGTCTGGTTTTGCTTTGAGTTATTATCTTATTCATGTAAGCAAAACTGAGATGGTCTGGTTAACATCCTTTAGGGAACTAAGTGCAAAGAGTGAATTTCTAATATTAGATTAATAGAAAAAGTTCAGTTTTAGAATTTTCAAATTTTAATAAGCATGTTTTCCAGCTATCACTGTTATTTAGAATTTTTTATCAGAGAAGTGAACTTATAAAACGAGCATGCTTAAAGTGCAGAGTTCCTATACATCACCCCTCCACCAACACCTTACATTGCTTTGGAACATTAGTTAGAAATTAGGAAAGAACATTATCAGACTATTACCCATAACTATGGTCCATAGAGTACACTTGGTATATTTTTCCCATACACCCACTATTATTAACACTATGTATTAGTATTGTACATTTGTTATAGTTCATGAGAGATAGTAACACATAGCGAATGTAACTAACAAGGCTGGTTTATAAATGGGGTTGTGACTGAAAAGGATAGTCTAGGGATGTAAATGTCAGTTGAAAGAAAGCTAGAGGATAATCTTAATATTTTTAGATAGTAATACAGGGCAAGAATTGAAGGTTCACTGAATCTGCTGCATGGGCTTGACAGACATGCTGTGCATTTGGCATGGGGAAGGAGTTGGGCTGTGTTTCTGATCAGGTGAGGGCTAGGGCTGCAGGATGATGGGGGAGTTCTCCTGCTCCTGTCTGATGTAGCCCAGCAGCAGATAGGTTGCCATGACTTCATGCTTTTCATTAGTGATTCCTTGCTCTAGTCTACACTGTATCCCATGGACAGCATTAGTGCTATCCACCAGGGGTCCTGGTAATCTGGGAGAGGCTCCACATAGAGCTTTAGTTCTTGATGTTCATAGCCCACATTTACCCAGGGATTATTTATTATATACTGTAGCATTGCTCTCTTACAAGGGTCTACATAAAGTTTTTTTTGTTTTTGTTTTTATTTTTTCTAAGACAATGTTGATAAGGTTTATGCAGTCAACAGCTACAATGGAATGTAGAACTCTCTGCTGAGTACCTGCGACCATAGGTCCCAAAAACTCTGTGAAAGAAAGATAGCTATGAACCCTCGGGCTCCAGACATCAATGGTGGGTCTATCATATATTTGTCCCTGGAAGATTTCTGAGGCAGTGTAATGCAGATTACCACACAAGGTTTCCAACTTCTTGTCACTGGTAAATTTATTGCTTAAGCCAGAATCTGCAAGTTTTATATTCTCAACATCCAGCTGCAGGTTTTTCTCTTTTTATGTCCCTGTGGACAATACACTTTTGGTGCCAACACTGCAGAACAGATACTGCCTGATGAAATTTGGCTTGTTCTTCCATAATGCCTTGAGCCACCAGATATTCAAAGAGTTCGCTTTCTAGCATACTCCATAATGAGACAGTGTTTTGTCATTTTCAATGACTTCCAACAATTTTATTATATTTGAATATTTCAAGACTTTCCATATGCTCACATCTTGAGAGAGCATATAGAGGCTTGTGGAGTTATGTTCATTTTTGTGGATATTTATGGCTATCTCATGGTCTGTGAGGATGTGCCATGCCAGTTTCACTGTGGAAATGCTACCCTTTCCAATGGTTCTAGGGAACCACTAGGTCCCATTGTGGGTCTCCTCCTCAGTGTGGATGACTAAGAGATCCTGCAGCATGTTGTATTTCTGCTGGGCTGGAGACCTGTTATCCCTAAGTAGACTTTCAAATGGAAAGAGATCATGACAAGTTGGACAAAATGACCAAAAACACAAATCCTCCCAACCTCCCAAGTTGAGTAACTAATCACATAAAAAATTGAAATAAGGCGGTGGACTTGCCCAGTGGTAGGGCATCCATCTACCACACGGGAGGTTCGAGGTTCAAACCCCGGGCCTCCTTGACCCATGTGGAGCTGGTCCATGTGCAGTGCTGATGCGCGCAAGGAGTGCAATGCCACGCAGGGGTGTCCCCCACGTAGGGGAGCCCCACACACAAGGAGTGAGCCCCATAAGGAGAGCCGCCCAGCGTGAGAAAGTGCAGCCTGCTCAGGAATGGTGCCGCACACATGTGGAGAGCTGACACAACAAGATGACGCAACAAAAAGAAACTCAGATTCCCGTGCTGCTGACAACAGAAGTGGACAACCGGGGTGGGGGAGAAGGGGAGAGAAATAAATAAATAAATCTTTTTTTTTTTAATGAAATAAAATGCTAGAGAAAAATGGAAGTTTAAAAATAGAAAAATTAAATAAAAAAGCAAATGAAAAATAAATGGGAAAAAAAGAAATATTTGTTAAAATGAGAAACAGGCAAAAGAAAAAAGTAAAAATTTTTTTAAAAAGTGAGAAAAATGAATAAGAAAAAATATATTAACAAGCAAAATAAAGAATCCACAATAACAAGAAATAAACAAGCTAGGATTAGTCCAAGTCCCATAGGCCACCAAAAACAGCTTCTTGGGTTAGCAGGCCATGAACCTAAGATCTAAGAACTTAGTAGGCTTGGAGTTCTAGAAGAATGGCTCCTTGTGGGGCCATAGCAAGAAATGGACTGAAACTGTCTGTACATCTTCCCCAGTAGTTTCTTCTCATGTTTTGGTCTCAAAAACCATCCACACTTTTAAAGAAAATACTGAGGATACCAAAGAGCTTTGTGTTTACATGTTTTTTTAAATATTTATTTTTATTTATTTATTCCCCCCCCCCCCCCCATTGTTTTGCATTCACTGTTTGCTCTCTGTGTCCTTTCATTATGGGCTCTCTGTCTACTTGTTTTCTCTTTAGGAGGCACCAGTAACTGAATCTGGAATCTCACATGTGGGAGATGGGTACTCAATCATGTCAGCCACCTCAGCTCCCTTCTTTGTTGTTTCTCTCATTGTCTTTCCTCTTTGTATCTCCTTGTTGTATCATCTTGTTGCATCAGCTCACCATACCTGCCCATCACACCAGCTCACTGTCTTGCTTATCTTCTCCAGGGGGCATCAGGAACCAAACCTGGGACCTCCTATGTGACAGACAGGCGCTCAGTCACTTGAGGCCACATCTCCTTCCCCTTTATGTGGGTTTTAACTGTCTATATTTACCTTACTGGAAATTAAAACCTAGAATGTTCCAGTGGCTTCTTCATTCTAGTTTGAAAACTTGTAATAATATATGGCTTTGAAAGAACTCAAAATGCCTACAGTGAAAATATCCAATTGTTTTCCTGTAAATTCTGAAAGATTGCTCTCAAAGTGTTACCACAGTTTCAGTGACATCATGGTTCAATATGTAAATGTTCTGTTGCTTAAAGCACCTTAAGGCACATTATTAGCATCTATAAAGCTGAGAGAAGAGAGCTCTCATAATATTTCTTATTTACAGTTTTGCCCAGTTTCTTTGGAGTAGGTCTCTTTCTTCTACAAGTCACAGATCTCTGTGATATATCCTTTACACTATCTTTAAATGTAGAGAGTAAAGCTATGGGTTGAAAAAGTAAGTCTTCTACTTTTCCTTGTTTTAGCCAACAATATATTGTGCTTCATGTTCCTTTTATTCACCAAGAGTGGGGAAGTTTGGGAGTTTGACCTTGGCACAAGTATCTCACAGGAAGAAACTGAGTAATTGCTACATGATTCTATTGCTATGTCTATCACATTAGTGCTATACTGAATTCAGATGCCCAGACCAATGTTAACACTTTGCTATAAGAGAACCTTGACCAAAAACTAGGGATGGTATACATAGTAAAGAGTTTGGCCCTACCCAAATAGAGGACTAGCCTTGCCCTCTATGTCATTACTTGGTAGGAGTGTCTTTGTTTGGGGCAAGAGCTTGTAATGCTAAATCTTAGGATGGGGCTTACCACACCCAATATTCTCAGACCCAATCACATAGAAAAACTAAGTGATTTAGTGTATAGGCTCTGATCACATGGGATCAGTCAACATGGAGGCACTTCAACTACCTAGGCAATCAATGCATGATGTGTATATAATGAAGACCCAATAAACTGGACACTGAAGCTCTGCACACTCTGTGTTGTCACACATTAATTCCAAGGGAGTAACATCCTAAAGTCATGGAAGAGAACAATTGAATCTCACGTTTGACTTTGCCCTATTCATCTCATCCTTTGACTGATTTTAACATGTATCTTTTACCTGTCGTGAGCTGAACCATATGCAAAATACCTTAAACTAAGTTCTCTGAGCACTTCTAGTGAATCTTAAAACCTGAGGATGGGTTTAGAAATCCCCTCAACTTGAAGTTGGTGTCCGTAGTGACTGTAGTCTTGGAAACTGTGTCCACAAAATACGCAATGTAGTTACTTCCAGGCAAAGAGCAAAGACAAACATTGAAGAAATAACGAACAAATTGTATTTCTTAATATTCTCTGACATTAAGAGGGTCAGTGAATCCCAAAGATAAACACAAAGAAAACCACACTAATGTACATTATAACCAAATTTGTGATAAAGGATGATAAAAAGAAAATCTTAAAAGCAGCCAGAGACAAATTCACACTTTACATCTAGGGGAACAAAGATAAAAATCACCAATGACTTCACTTCAGAAACCAGATAAAAATGGAAAGATATTCTTAAAGTATAGAAAGGTTAACCCCCGAAACCAAACAAAACCATAATAAAAGAAACAAATATCAGTAAATAAATCCACAAAATGCTCTCAGTCTAGGATTTTTGGTCAAATGAAAATATACCTCAAAATTGGAGGTGAAATAAAGATATTTTCATATAAAGAAAAGTTGAAAAACTTTACCCTAACATATCTGTACTATAAAAAAATTTAAATGAAGTTTTTCGGACAAGAAAAATGATAACATGTAAATATGGATCATTATGGAATAAAATGAAGAGCTGAAGCAATGGTAAATATGTGGATAAAATGTAGAAAACCTTCTCTAGATATTCTATACAGAAAGAATATCAAAGTATTATGAGGTTTATAATATATGTAGAAGTAAAATCTATGCTAAGGATGGCACAATGGATGGCATGAGGGAAAGTGAAAGCTATTATTTTAAGGTTTGTGCATTATGCATGAAGTAATAAAATATTAATTCAATGCTTTCCTCTTTAGAGTGAACACTAAAAAAACAAAAACTATGAAGTGGTATAACTACACATCCAATAGTAAAGATAAAAATTTCAAAATGTAATCAGGTGTTGCAAAAGAAAGGTGTGAAGGAAATAGGAGGAAAACATGAGACAAATAGAAAACAAGTACCTAAATCATTGGTTAAAAGCAACTATATCGACAATTTCATTTAATGTAAATGAAAAAATGCTCCAAGTAAAAGGCTGAAATTTCAGATTAAAAAGCAAGACACACAGTTACATCCTATGTATAATCATAGACATATTTCAAATATAAAGGGACATAAAGGTTAAAAGTAAAATGATGGGGGAGCACATGAGGCTCAGTGGTTGTGCACTGGCTTCCCACATATGAGGTCCCTGGTTCAATCCCTGGCCCCTGGTACATCAAAACGAGTAAAAAGATGTAAAAGATATAGTTTACAAGGAGCTAAGTATGACAACTGGTGTGTCTATGTTAACATCAGACCAAGTAGAGTTCAAGAAAGAAAGTATCAGTAGATGTAGTGACACTTAATAATCATGAAATGGACAGTCCTTTAAGAAGATATCATAAAGCTAAATTTGTGAAACAGAGCTTCAAAGTATAGGAAGAAAACAACTGACAGAACTAAAAAAGGAAAGTAAACCAATGTACAATTATAGGTGGAGAATTTAACACTTTTCCATAAGAAATTATTAGACCAACACACAAAAATAAATTTACAAAGATACAGATGATTTAACAACTTTGTCCACCAAAATTACCTGAATGATATTTATACAGCACTACACTATAAACATCTGTAAAACATACATTTAATTGATGTTTGAATGGAACATTCACCAAGATGGACTATATACCAGGCCATTAAAAATTCTCATTTGAGTTCAAAGGATCAAAATCATACTGAGTATGTTCTAAATTCCCAAAGAATTACATTAGAAATGAATAAATGAAAGATATTTGGAAAATCCTCAAATATTCAAAATTTAAAGAACACTCTCCCAAATAACTCATGGGTTGAAGAGGAAACCACAAAGAAAATATGATAATAAAAACAACAAAACAAAACCTGTAGGGTAATTCTAAAACAATGCTGAAATTATGGATTTTACTCTTTATATCAGAAAACAAAAGATGTTTAATGTTAAGTTCTAAGTTTTAACATTGAAAGTTAGAAAAAAAGTAAATTTAAATAAAGAAAGGGAAAATACAGATTGTAGAAGTCATTGAGATTATAAATTGAAAACAGAAAAATCTCATGAAAAGAAAATGTCATTTCTTGGAAAATATGAATAAAATTAATAGACATCTAACTAGACTGAGAGAGGAAACACAATGATAAAAGAAGGGAACATCACTAAAGACCTAAAGTCATTAAAAAGAAAGTAAAGTAATAACATGAATAATTTTATGCTATTAAATGAATCCGTTTAGACAAAATGGAAAATTTCCTTAAAATACACAAATTACCAGTGACACAAGAAGAAAACATTCCTCTGAATTGTCCCATGAAGAAATTAATTTTATAAATAAAAATTTTTCATATAGAAATGATCATGTCCAAATGATGTATCTGCTGAAATCTATGAAACACTTAGAAGAGAAATAATAACAATTTTCCCCAAGCATTTCAGAAAAATGAAAGAGGAGAGAAACTTTTAGAACTGATTTTATGAGGCAACTTAACTGTGATACCAAAACCAGGCAATGAATGATATTGAGGATCAAAGGAAATTTTGGAGGTGATGAAATTTTCAATATCTTGATTATAGTGGTAGTTTCATGACTGCATGCATCTTTTTAAACTATGAACATACACCAAAAAAGGATGTTTTAATGTACCTAAATTAAATGTTAATTAATAAAAAGTGTGGTATATGCACTCAATGAAATATTATACAGCCAGAAAAAGGAAAGAAGTTCCAATAATTAAGGCAACATGGATGCACCTTGTAGAAATCATATTGAATGAAGTAAGGCCACAAAATGACAAATTCTGTATAATCTCACTGATGTGAAATAATTAGAATAAGCAAATTCACAGATCCAGATTCTAGAACATAGGTTACCAGGGAGCAGGGTAGATGTAGGGAATAAGGAGTTAAGGCTTTAAAAATTTCAGAGAAATTTCTGAGCTTTGTAAAGAGAAGAGACTTGTGGCCAGAAACATCCCTTACCTCAAACAGTGTGCATTAAGAGCAAAGACTCTTGGAGACACTGACATATAAACTCCTATCTGGAATAGTGACCTTTCTGGGAAGTCAAAAACCATCCTCAAAAATAATGAAAAAGCTTGGGCTGGGGGCAGTCTTCTTTCCTACACAGAGTATTATAACTCCTGGCCCTCCTTGGGAGTTTTAACCAGAGGAAGAAGGACAAGTTGCTGAATGGAAATTCTACAATTAGTGCCCAAGAATAGAAAGCAAACCCTCACCACCATATGGTAGTGTTGGACCCTTGAAAATGTGGGTGGAATTTGAGTGGGAGTGACAAAGTGTTTCCTACTTACATTGACCAAGAACAAGGACTATAGATGTAGTGACCACATGTCCTGGTTTTTTTTTTAAAGATTTATTTATTTCTCTCCCCTTCCCTTCCCACCCCAGTTGTCTGTTTTCTGTGTCTATTTGCTGCATCTTCTTTGTCCACTTCTATTGTCGTCAGTGGCACGGGAATCTGTGTTTCTTTTTGTTGCGTCATCTTGTGTCACCTCTCCATGTGCCATTCCTGGGCAGGCTGCACTTTCTTTCACACTAGGTGACTCTCCTTACAGGGCGCACTCCTTGCGCGTGGGGCACCCCTACACGGGGACACCCCTGTGTGGCAGGGCATTCCTTGTATGCATCAGCACTGCACATGGGCCAGCTCCACACGGGTCAAGGAGGCCCAGGGTTTGAACCGCGGACCTCCCATGTAGTAGACGGACGCCCTAATCACTGGGCCAAGTCCGCCACCCACATGTCCTGTTTTAGGCATCCAGAGATCACACACTTTTACTCTCAAAAGTGGTCCAGTTTGTTCTAAATTGCATTATCAGTCTTCTGATTCCAGGCAAGATGGAGAAGCCACATTTCTCACTAGTCCTCCCTCTTTCAACAAAATACCCTCGACGTAATACAACAAACTTAGAAAGCCACTGAATGTGGAAAGAAAAAGGTGAGTTAGCTAGACACCTCAGGACTTCAGGGAAAATGAGCCAGTGAATTTCCTTTGCCCACAATATATCCCAAATGGAATGCAAAAGAAAGTCACCACCTGTAACTAGCAGGTGCAGAAAAAGAGGCTTGCCCATCTAGCCAAAGGACTGGGAAAAGACAGAACAAAACTTTGATAAGACCCACCCATCCAAAACTGAAAGGAAAAGCTGCTCAAAGGATGAGCAGGACTGAAAAGGGAGTTGAATGTCTACCTGAGTTGTAAAAACAAGCCAGAGTGAGGCACCATGTGTTGGTACTCTGCTTTTGGAAGAGGTGGTATCAGCAGGGACCATTGGGGAGCTGAACTTCCACTCTCACACAGCAACGGTGAGGTGGAAAGGGGGGGCATGGTGGTGTTAAGTCAGCTCTTTTCATCCCCTCTCTCTATTCTCTCCCTCTTTGGTATCAGCAAGACCAAGCAGGGGTTGAATTTCCATTCCACCTGTCAGCTACAAGGCGGGGAGGGGCAAGGTGAAGCCAGGTGGGACTAGTTGGAGATCATTTTTGCTGTCTGGGTTCAGGTGGTCATCTCCTTCTACCTGGACCAGTATAATCTACTTCAACAGTGTGACTACAGGCAAAGAGAGGATTCAATAGGATCTAGGGTACCCAGTGTCTAGGGTACAATTGAAAAATCACTTATCATACTAAGAACTCAGCAAATTTCAGCATGAATGAGAGAAGACACAGGTGTTGGAATTATCCAAGAGGGATTTTAAATAGTATTACTGGCCTAACTATGGACAAAATACGAATTAGCTTCAGGTCTCTATGCTGTTTAATGCTGCTTTCAAAATTAACTCCAGATTTTTAAATTTTAAATAGATATATCTTGAAACAATACAAACCTGTGGGTACTTTCCAAAATTCCTCTACTTTTTTTGGTGCGAATAATATGCTCTTTTAGTAATTTTAAAAATTAAAATGTGAAGAATGTGTACCCTAACCCCATTTAAATATGTCAGAGGATGTCAGACAGATATTTAGATTAGTGTTTCAGGCCACTTTCTGGTTTGGACTTACGTAAGAAGTAAGCATGTAATTTTAATCATCCTTTGATTTATTTGCAATCTTGGATTCATTGGCACAAATATTCACCCCACAAGTCATCCTCATTACAGGAATCAATCAAATCATGGATTTATATATGGGACAAATGAGATTCATATGCCAGATGTCCTGACAAAATTCTAGCACAAAAAAATCACAAAGCCAAGAAGGCAGTTACTAAATATGATATATGTTCAACTAAAATGCTCACAAACAACGCACT
Source organism: Dasypus novemcinctus (assembly GCF_030445035.2). Classification (NCBI taxonomy): domain Eukaryota; kingdom Metazoa; phylum Chordata; class Mammalia; order Cingulata; family Dasypodidae; genus Dasypus; species Dasypus novemcinctus. The sequence goes on along the minus strand of NC_080691.1, from coordinate 53,470,217 downwards.
GGCTCATCTGGAATTTATGTTTTCCATAAAGCAATAATTGTTCAATACCTGTACTGACATGAAGATAGGTTTCATATTTCTTAAAGAATATATTAGGTAACATTCTGATCACTGAATAAGTACTTTCACTGAATCTAAATCTCAAATATGCTACCTGTCCCAGGAATACCTGTCAAGGGTATTCCTCTCTAGAATAGATGGAAGAGGGAGTAATGGGGGGGGGGGGGCGGGCAATAGAAGGGTTCCACAAGATCATGCAATGATGGATACAGGACATGTTAAATTTCACCAAAAATACATAAAAGTGTATAGCCTAAAATGTAAACCATAATGTAAACCATAATATAACCATACATTTATAAAAGTGTACTGTCTAAAATATAAACCATAATGTAAACCATAAGGGGACCATGGTTAGTAGCTATGTTTTAATATCTGTATATCAGATATAACTAATGTAACATCCACATGTAAAAAGATCATTGAGGGGGAAGGAGGAAAAGGGTTTGATGGTGGGTGTATGGGAGTCCCCTATGTTCTATATGTAACTTTACTGTGACCTAAAACTTCTTTGAAGACATAATAAAAAAAATTTTTTAAGGATGTAGACACAGGAAGAAATGGAAGAGATTGTCATACCACTGTACATACAGAGCTACATGTATTACAGTGATGAAAGGCAAAATATCAAAAAAAATTTATATTTTTCATTTTTAATACCTCAATTTATATTTTACTTTATTTTAGTTTTTCTAAAGTATTATGTATTGTATTTCTAATCTCTAAACCTATCATTACTATTTCATTTTCCTACTAATTGAATTTGGCAATGTATTAGGCTTCATTTTTTAAAAATTTTGGATCACAGAGGGGTTCAACTATGGCAGGAGAGGAGCATTAATGTGGGGTGTCATTGATGGGGGATGCATGGGTGGGAGGGAGTTCTCAAGGGCATGCATATGGGGTATTCAGATATTTTTGGATGTTCATTGGGTATTTCATAGTAGGTACAGTTTTACAGGACAACTGAGGGAGTGCTGAGTTCCCATCCTGGGGACCTCTTCCACATTCCCCAATGGAACAGCAACAATCCCCCAAGTGCAAGAGTAAAGACCAGTGAAGAAGGATAATCCAATGATGGGCCCTTGCTACTAATAACTATGCTTTTTAGCTGTGTGCTTGAAATTTCAACTAGGCCTGGAGTTACAGGGTACCTAAGAGTTATCTCCTGAAAGCCTCCATGTTTCTCAAATGTGGCCACTTTCTAAGCCAAACTCAGCGTGTAAATGCACTACCTTCCCCTCAGCATGGGATATGACTCATGGGGATAAGCCTCCCTGGTACCAAGGGACTACTACCAAGCACCAGCTTGTGATGCAACTAGAAAATGACCTTGAATAAAAGGGGGAAATGGTAAAGACAAATGAGTTTATATGGCTAAGAGACTTCAAAATGAGTCAGGAGGCCATCAGAGGGGTCACACTTTTGCACATCTCAGCAGGATCCCAGAGACAGCCAAAGTAGGTACATCCCCAGACAGTGGTGTTCCTGAGGGCTAGAGAGACACCCAGGTCCTACAGTCATGGCAGATCGCTCTGGAGTTCAGTGCTTTGCCAGTGGGCCCTACTTGGGAATTTGTGTTCCTGAGTGTGATGGAGTTGGACTCAGATGCGACCTCTCTACACATGCCTCTTCTGTCACCTTCCTGAACCTGTGGTTGGCACTGGGGTTGGTGTATGCTCAGGAGACATGAATCTCTGGATTGTTCATGTGCCAGTTTCTAGTGACAGAACTTCAACTGCATGTACCTTAAAGAAAATTTGGGATTTACTGACTGAGGTAACTATGAAAGGCAGGGCTGCAGCAAATGAATCAAATTATATTGTTAGGCTTTCTTTTCACCTTTCTTCTCAAATTCTCTCTTTGTGATGGATTTATTCTCTTATTTCAGATGGTTTCATTCTTATGGCAGGTGATGGGGGTGAGCAGAAGGGGTACATACAGAGCAAGTGACCTGGTGACACATAGCTTCAAACTCTTTTCATCCCAGCTATTCAAAAGAAGAAAGATTCTTTTGCTCTTAATATCCATATATGGAATTCCATACAAAGACTTTGGATAGACTGGGTAATGTCCCATTTTAGCAAGATCTACATGGAATGGGAGAAGTAGTTGGCAAAAGTATGTGATGCAGTAATGTAGGACATGGGGAAGGGTTGGCTTTTATAATGGGTATTTTATTTAGGGTAAAACTTACTGTTCTTAGGCTGTGGAATGTCCAAATCACATTACTGTGATGAATGACTAAACTTTAATGGGGTCTGATGAACAGATGGTGGTACTGTTTCAGAGTTGATTTCCTGATACTGAAGGCTGTAATATGCTTATGTAGAATTCCTCATTTGAGGGAAATGCACAAAATAAGTATTAGGGGAATGATGGGTTATCAGGTCAATAACTTACTCTCAAACAGTTCAAGGAAAGAAACCAAAAGGGGAAGGGTGCTTGGTGACAGAAATATGGTATCTCCCATAACACAGACACAGAGAGAGATCCACAGGGAGCAAGAGGCTGGGCATCTATGGAACCTGGAAGAGAAGGGAAAGACCAGAAGACATCACCACATGGCTTGCCATGTGGCAGAGGAGTCCAATCACCAGCAGCTAGCCCTAGAATGCCACAGTCTTCTGGGAAGAAGCATCACTTTGTTGATGCCTGGAATGGACTTTCTTTTAGCTCTGAAACCATAAGCTAATGAATTTTCATTTTTTTAAACATGACCCATTTGATTGTATTTCCTTGAGCAGCCCAAGAAACTCAAACACTGTTCAAGAAGTGCTTTTAGGGAATGCAGATTGTGTCACTGAATGAGTTGAGGCATATATCATTAGAGATATATATGCCCAAAACTTGGACATGCAGAGTGTTGGTTACTGAAAGTGAAAGTCATTGAGAATAGCCTGAGTGTTGTCCCAAGTCTGCAGAATGGGAGTGGGCAGGAGGAAGGTGGTTGAGAGTTTAGACCTCCTGAACCACCCATGTGAAAGGCAGGGGGGTGAGAAAAGAGGCCTGAGATGCCACCACCTTCACCGAGGGCTCTGTGTATTCTACATGTCTGCCCTCCAACCCTGGAAAAACATCCCATAATCTCATTCTATTTGCTGCCTTTGCAGATGCTGCACTGATTTGGTCCCACCCAGTCAATACTCTTCTCCAACCTTGGTGTGAGCTGGCAAATTTTAAGGAGCCAATCGATATCGGGTGAGCACTAACTCCCACTGTAACTTCCTACTTATAAAATATTCTAGTAATAGATGAAGACCCATCCTTATTGAGGTGGGCCATACCTTAACTCAAATAAGCTTCACAAACTTATCCAAGGAGCTAGACTCTCTCTGAACTATTGCTTCCTAAGGAGAAACAGACCTTTGTGGACTTCTGATCTCACAAACATTGCTCAAATGCTTTTTCCAGTATAAGGAGCAACTAATTAAACTGTTCAAATTGGAAGTGGCCTAAAGAAGCCCTCGTAGTGACTCAGAGGACCTACCCTGGGGAACGCTAGGGAATTCATTCTTTAAGTGGGGTTAAAGCTCTGTAACTCATCATCAACAGCCAGCCAATGCCCTCCATTACACCTGGGTGCAGCCCAGTGGTGGAGGAAGGCTCAGCCCAGATGCCCCTAAAAAACTCAAATAACTTCCATGTTTTCCAGAAGACATCACTGGAGACCTGTCAGGCCTGTTCCAGAACTGTTAGCCTGGAAACCAAACACAACATCACTCTCCACAGCATTGACCCAAGGACTCCAGGAATCTTCCTGACAATTTTCTGACCCTGGAAAGATCCTAGCTACCTCAAGAGCCCTGGTCTCAGGAGAGACCTCCCCACAGCATGTGAGACCCACCTTCCCTTACTGCTCCCATCCCCAGGTCCTCTCCTCCAGCTAGCTCATCTTCGATGTTAGCCCCAAAGGCATTAGTAGGGCCCCTCCTGTGCCTCTACAGTGGACACAAGTGGTAGGAGAGAAACAAATGGAGGCCCACAGGTAGGCCTCACCTGGGTAAATGGCAGGTGCTGGCTCAGCTCCATGGTGGACATGGGGCTGGGAAAGGAGGGTAAAGTCTGCACCATCTCTGAGGGGCTAGAAAAGGGATGAAATGTGAGGAGAGGTTCTTCCTCAAATGTCCAGGGAAACTTAGGAAATAACAGCCACCTACGAGCTCTTCCTATATATTGATAAGCATACAGGTGATTGATAGCAAACAAAAACAAAGCTCTGTGTCCTAAGAGGTGCTGGTAGGAGGATGATAATGAATAGGATGTTAGGGGGGCAAAGTGTTACACAGGCAGAGCAAGAGACAATCCAACATGTGGGGGTTGCACTCAAGGCAATTTTCGATTGGGAAAAGTGCCTGTGGGGAGAATGGAAAGGAAGTGGGGGTCCTGATACTGGAGTCTGCCTGGGACATGACAGGAGAGAAGAGGCTGCTAAGGTCCACTCTGGGTGGGTGAGAAGTAGAGAAGGGAAGAAGCAGGTGAAACCACTTGGCCAGGTCTAGCAGCTGCCACTCAACCCCACCATTCCACTCCTAGGTGTTTTCCTAAGAGATATGAAAGCAAGCATGCTGCTAATACTAATGTGTTCCTGAAGGTCACAGCAGTTTTTTCTGTGAAGACCCAAATCTGGAGCCAAACCAGATGTGGATCAACAGGGGAGGGCATGAACATCTGATGTCTCAGCCACACTGTGGAGTCCTATTCAGCAATAAAGAGGAAAAGACTATGGATACATGCCACAGGGATGGATCTCCAAATAATTATGCCAAGCTCAAGAAGGCAGACAAAAGGGAAAGAGTGGAGGGGAAGACATGCTGTCCAATTCCACTCACATGAAATTCTAGAAAATGCAGGCAAATCTGTAGTGACAGGAAGCAAATCGGTGGTTCCCGGGGATGGGGGTAGAGGCATCCATTCCCTTAGTCTTGGCTTCATAGGTGGACACATGTGTCAACACATCAAACAGTAACAATAATAGCATCTAAACATCTGCATTTTATAGTATGTCAATTACACATCAATGAGCCTGTTTTTAAACAGGAGGAAACAAGGTTATCAGATAAGAGTGAGTGTGGGCAGGAATTTTTGTAGCCTGAGGACCAAGAAAAGGGATGAGATAGCCATGTGGGTGTGTGGAGCACAAGAGAAGCTCACAGTAAGGGTGGGTGCAGGCCACATGGTGCTGTTTGTCTCACAATGCAGTTGCTTATCAACTAGAGCTTTTGTTTTGGGTATTTGCTTTCTCCCTCTCTCTCATGTCCCATCATTCTGATCTCCCTGGGCACTGCTAAGTCACCCAGGCCTTTGGCTCCACATTAGGGAGGATCCTGCTCCTGGGGGACCTGGTCCTGTTGGTGCCTGATGTGACAACAGAACGGGGTGTCCACTGTAGGATGGGAGATGGGGGAACCCCTGCCGGACCACCTTGGCACTCTCACAGCTCTCAGTGTCCCTCTCCTCTCTGTCTCTCCTCTCACCTATGAAGACCCCCAAACCCTGGTGGCTTTGGTGGTCTTCTCTCCATTTTTGACACCAACAGCAGGAAAGTTTCACCTGGAATGTACACTACCCTCCAGACCCCTTTCAAGCTACAATTTGGAATGTAAAATCAGGATGTTGTAGCTGCTTAGAAACCCAGATATCTCTCTATATGGAGCAAAGAATATGCCAAAAATGAGGCTTCAGGAGACCAGAGTGATCATGGGGAAGAGGAGATCCTTGAGCTTGGGCACACCAAGACACCACAGAAACAGAAGCCACAGGACAGGTTCCCATGTATGCCTGATTTCCAGAAATACACAAGGACAGGGCTGACCTGCATGGTCTGTGGATTGGGCATTCATGTCTCAGGCCCTCACTCCCCAGTTTGTGTCCTGCAGAGTCACTAGAGGTCCAGGGCTCTGCCGGGATTATCTCTGGGGGAGGATGAATTCCAGAAGCTGCAGTGGGGTCTGTGTCACCATATAGCCTCCCACCTCCACATCTGCTGGCCCACTTGTGGACCCTGGACCCTCCTCCAGATACATGCTCCAGGGGTCCCTGCAGAGTGGGTAAATGAATCCTGCATGCAAAGAAATTGCAGAACCCACTGCCTGGAGGAAGGAGCACAAACTGGCACAACTGGGACCTGAAAGCATAGAGGCAGGTGGCAACATGGATGGTGGTGAGTGCCTGGCTATGTGAACCAGCCTCAGCCTGCCAGGGCATTACACCTCTGAGAAAGGCACACTCACACCAGCAACTCCATCACCTTTCTGCTCTTTTGGTTTTGTTTCTAGAAACCAAAACAAAGTTGGATTTTGCTGGCTCTGAATTTTTCTTTGCTACAGGTGTGATTAGGGAAAATTCCACATCTAAGGCCAACCTCTGGTCCTAGTGACTAAACATTAGATCCTGCACCCCACCCCTACTCCCATCAACTGTTTGGGGTGTGGAGCTTGGGACATCACAGGTTTCCTTTGTGGCTGGTTCCTCACATGGCTGGCCTCTGGACTTTTACTCTTATTTTACCTGTTAACTTGGGTTTTACCTTTTGTCTTTTACACTTGCACCATAGGTTTTATTTAGTTCTCCCTTAGGTGTAAGCTGTCACTACCTAACCTTGCCTTCTCAATTTTTTCTCTACTTAAAAGAGTTTGGAGAGTATCTTTCATTCCTGCAATGAATTTGAACACTTCTGGGTAATCAGAAACTTAGGAGAGAAGCCAGTTGAGATTCTAAGTTCATTTCTGCCTGTTATACAAAGTTGTTACAAAAAGAAGTTCCCTGAACTCAGGCACAAAATGAAAGCCATGTGGCCAGGCCTGCAATGCCTCCCTCTTCCCCATCCAGTGTTCATGTCTAGAGCGACAACCTAACCCTGGTGCCATCTCTGCAGGATGCTCCAATCAAGCAAAACTTCATGGCCACTCAGTGGCCCTAATTTTGCATTCCTCTCTTTTGTTTTCCCTGGAAATAAAGATCCTCTTAGGTAAAAGAAATGTAGTTTAAGTGCTAATTTAACCATCTCTGGATTAAACATAGCAGAACATGTTATAGCTTCTCCCTCCAAGTAAAAGAGAAGTATATAGGCATGAGCCCAGAACAGTGAAGGTGTGTAATGGGGTGAGGTGACCAGCAGGTGTGAGATTCCAAATTCTGCAGGTGCAGGAAACACAGGGAAGGCTCATGGCCTGTGGGTGCCTGTGATACATCTGGGGAATAGGGCAGGGAGCAAGGTGGGGCAAGAGCAGGGTACCATGTTTTTATGGTTTGGAGCTACATACCCCTGAAAAGCATGTTGTTAAACTTAATGCATCCTGTGGACCTGTTGATGAGGTTACATTAGTTAAGACATGGCCCAGATGAATCCCAATGGACCTTAATCCTATTCTTTTTTAAATTTTTTAATTTTTAAAAAGCTTTAGATTACATGTTACATCAAAAATTGGGAAGTGGCTGTGGCTCAAGCAATTGAGCTCCAGTTTACCATATGGAGGACCTGGGTTTGACCCCTGGGACCTCCTGGTAAAAAAAGAAAAGAAGGTATCCCAGACTTGCACAGAAAAGTGAAGGCCCCTGTGCTGTGCAGAGAGGTACAGGGCCCCACACAGCACAGAGAGGCACAGGCCCTCATGTGATAAAGCAATGTACCAAAAAGATGAGGACACCAAGCAGATAGAAAAAAAATATTAGGGGATTCCCATATACCCTAATCCCTCCCCCCCACACACACACTATCCCTCAGTTACAATATCTTTCTCATTAGTATGGTACATTTGTTACAATTGATGAACACATACTGAAGCATTGTTACTAACCATGGATTGTAGTTTGCATTATAGTTTACATTTTGTCCCATCCAATTTTATAGGTTTTGACAAAATGTATAATGACCTGTATCAAGATGTCATGCAGGGCAATACCAATGTCCCAAAAATGCCCCCATGTTACACCTGTTCTTCTCTCTCCTCCCCTCAGAACCTCTGTTGGCCACTGTCTATTATTGATACAAATTCTTCCATTTCTAGAATAATACATTTATAATAGAATAATAATAAGTCTACTTTAGTCCATTACTCATTCCCCATTCTTGAGGATTTGGGGATGGTGATGCCCACTCCGTTTCTGATCGAAAGGAAGCTTAGATCCCATGGGGCAGATGGATGGAACTGTCTTGCTTGCAGTTGTAGATACTGTTTATTGGGATGGCATTGTTCATCCCATTTTTTTTTTAGTTGTCATGGGTGAGTCCAGTGAACTGGAGAGTAAGTGATGCAACCCTACTGAGATTCAGGGTTCAGCCAGCATATGAGGGAAGGCCTTATAAGGAAGGTCTCAGAGACAGAAAGCCAGGGGAAAAGCCAAAGGTAAAAGTAAATGGAAACTGTAATAGATAGAAGAAACCAGGAGAGTCAACCATGGTCATTGCTATGTGGAAGAAAAGCCAATGACAAAGGATAGTTGGCAGGCAGCCCTACACAGCCCAATCCTCTGGAGAAAGCATTACCTTGATGACGTCTTGATTTTGGACTTCTGAGTCAAAAATGACAAGACAATAAGTTCTTATTGTTTAAGTCAGTACATTGCCTGGTATTTGCTTTGGTATCCAGGAGAACTAAAACACTGACCAAGCATCTGTATGTATGCCTTTGCTTGGGGAGTCAGCAGGAATCCCCAAGCAGGGACTTATAGAAACCTGGGAGAACAAGGAAGCTAGCAGACAAGCTCCCTTCATCCCAGCCTGAAGTCCACATTGACTTCATGGGCACTGAGTTAGCCTCAGTGAAAGACAGGACAATATAAATCTCAAATGGTGAAAGGAAAGAGACAGTTGAAAGACCAACACAAAAAGACTGGAAATCACTTCTGGAGGAGCAAGAACCCAAGCTCCTTCCTCTTTCTGGACCCACGTCCTTCTCTACACAATGCAGAGCTGGAATCAGATCTCAATAAGACCCATTCAGGCAATGAAGCATAGTTTTAAAAAAATTCTTATCATTCTCAGAGAAACATAAGATATTGTACCCATAAGAAGGCAATGCATTCGTTTCCTGGCTGTTAAAACCCTAGAGCGGGTTGGCTGAACAATAGGAATTTTTTGGTTCATGGTTTCAGAGACTAGAAAACTCACTGCCCCCCAGCGTCAGTATCTTCTGGCTGAATAGCAATCATTGCATTCCTTGGCTTTTTCTAGCAGTTATCTTCTCCCCATACCTTCTCTTTCTCTCTCCATTCCCATTGTTTTAACAATTTCAGCTCTATTGGATTAAGGCCCCCTCACTCAGTTTGGGCAGTTTGTTAATGAATAACTTCTTCAAAGGTTCAGTTTACAAGTGAGTATATATACACAGGACCAGGGGTTGGGTTGTGAACATGTCTTTAGTGAGGGACATGATTCAGTCCCCAAAAGTAACATGGTCTATTCAAAGATCAGGAAAGTGAGGGACATGATTCAGTCCCCAAAGGTAACAAGGAAAATTCAGAGATCAGGAAAGAGCTTTGGGAACATAAAACATTAGTGTCAAAATAAATAATTCAATGGGATTGGTGAACCTCAGACTTTAAGAAATATCCCCAAAAGCATGATGAAAAGAGATAATAAATACCCAATAAAATATAAAATTGAGAAGAAAATATAAGAAAAAGGGAAAGTTATTTGGAAGATTGGTCTAGGGGTTCTAACATGCAAATAATATTTCTGCTCTAAAGAGATGATAGAAAATGCAGAGAGAGGAAATTATCACATAAATAGAACAAGAAATGTCCAGAGTTTAAAAGCACCTTCTTCTTTAAACTGAAAGACTTAACCAAATGAATTAAAAAGACTCACTCCCCAAACCATTATTGTGATATTTCAGAACACTGAGACTAAAAATAAAATTAACCTGAAAGCTCTCTGGAAAAAAATGTTGTCTGCAAAGGGATAACCAGAAAGATACCTGACTCACCAGCAACAACACTGAAAGCTACAAAATATTATTAATGATAAAATGCCTTCAAGCTGCTAAGGGGAAGAGAATATTCAACACTGAATTCTGTTTCTGCCAAATTATCAACAATTGTGATGACACATAAGAATTTAGAACTTTATCTTCAAGACAACTTTTCTTGAAAGTTCACTGAAAATATTATCTAAAAAGACAAGGGAGTCCTGAGAGAAAGAACAAGATGCCAGTCAGAAGGCAGTGGAGCAAACCCAGAGAAGCAATTTAGGAACTCTTAGTAAGGAGGCTCTACCCCAGGCTTAGGGAGACTCTGGATGGAAACAAGAAGAAGGAGAGGGCCTAGCAGTGAGGACTTCAGATGGAAAGCTAGAAGAAATTAAGGATGTGACAAAAGTAGCTAATGCCATCAAATAGAGGGAACTGTATCTCTCGAGAGAAAGGGTGGCTCCCAGGGCATTAGGGCAGTTGAGCAAGTCAGGCCCTGAACACTGTTGCAAGTATCTCTGGACATGGCTCCTTGGGAAATGGAGGTTGGCTGTCACTGTGGGCCCCAGGGGGAGGGGAAAATGGATGTTGAATGTGTGGAACCAAGGTAAATGTGGGGTAAGAGAGGAGTTTTGCGAGAGTACACAAGGATGGATATAAAACATGTAATATTACACCATAAACATATAGGGGATGACAGACTAATAATGTAAACCATAATGTAAAACATAGGATAACTAAAGATTTAGAAAACTGTATATCCTAAAGTATGGACCACAATGTAAGCACAGATGTCACCTTGTTTGAAAGCTATTGTCTCAGAGTCTGTACATCAGTTTAGGTAAATATGATATGAATATTATAAGAATATTGCTGTGGAAGGGAAAAGGTTTTATGGTAGATGTGTGGGAGTACTGTATATTGTATATATGAATTACTGTGGTCTAGGGCTCTTGTGAAGAGAAGTTCAATAATTAGGAAAAAAGAAAAGAAAAAGATAGGATGTAGAATTTTTCCAAATCAACACGTATTCTATATCTAACCTTTAAACCCATTGCTATATTCCATTTTACTAGTAAGGGATCCTGACATTATATTAGGCTTCACTTTTCAGGAAGTTTTGGATCACAGAGTGGTTCAACAATGGCAGCGGAGGAATACTGGTATAGGATACTATTGACAGGTGATATATGGCTGACAGGGAGCTATACAGGGCATATGTCCAGGGTGCATGGTAATGTTTGGATATACTCATAGTGGCAACAATTAAAAACTACAGCTGGGGGGGTACTGGGTTCCTGGTCGGGGGTGCTCTGTCGTGGTCCCTAGGGGAGAAGCGGCAGTCCCCCAGGTGCAACGGTAAGGACCAGGAAGGAACGAGGGTCCAACAGTGAGACCATGATACTAATAACTATGTTTGTGAGCCTGTATGCCTGAAATAGGAACAAGGCCTAGAGCAGCACTGTGCCTAGGAATTTCCTCCTAACAACCTTCATGTTACTCAAATGTGGCCAGTCTCGGAGCCAAACTCAGCATGTAAATGCAATGCCTTCCCCCCAGTGTGGGACATGACACCTGGGGATGAGCCTCCCTGGCGCCAAGGGATCACTACCAAGTACCAACTGATGATGCAACTAGAAAATGACCTTGAATTAAAGGTTCAATGAGGATCAGCAGAATATCCCTGTCTACATATAATAACATGACTTTAAAATGCTGTTTGACCTAATGTAAGGGGGAAATGGAAAGAAGAAATGAGTTTATATGGCTACGAGTCTCTAAAAAAGAGTCTGGAGGTTGTCAGAAGGATTGCCCTTATGCACAACTGAGCAGAGTCTAAGAGACAGATAAAGTAGATACAACCCCAGGTATTGGTTCTTTTGAGGGCTAAGGAGACCCACGGGTTCTATGGTCATGGCAGATGGGGTTCACTGCCATGTCAGATGACCCTTCTTTGGGGCTGGTGTTTCTGCATGATGGAACTGGACTCAGATGGGATCTCTTTTCACAAGACTTTCATGCTACTTTACTGAAATTGTAGTTAATGTTGGGGTTTAAGATATATTTAGGGGATTTGAATCTCTGGACTGACAATATGATAGCCAGGCCCTGAGCCTCAACAGACTTCAGCTCCTACACTCTGATTTTTTGGACTTACCCCACTCAGCTAAGATGGAGTTGAAGAAGGACAACCACCACACCATGGAGCCTAGAGTGCCTACAACTGAAAGCAGGAAGACTGCATCCAGTATCCATGTGGAATCTGAGCCTCCTCTTGACAGAGAGGTGCAACGGACACAACCAATCCAAGGTCCACAGAGAAAAGGTGGCATTGGTGTGGGAAAAGTGGCCATGGTGGCTGATGGGTATGGGGAATGGGAGGAAAAGATGAGATGTGGAGGCGTTTTTGGGACTTGGAGTTGCCCTGGATGGTGCTTCAGGGACAATCACCGGACATTGTAAATCCTCTCAGGGCCCACTGGATGGAACATGGGAGAGTATGGGCTATGATGTGGACCATTGACCATGAGGTGCAGAGATGCCCAGAGATGTACTTAACAAATGCAATGGATGTGTCATGATGATGGGAGTGAGTGTTGCTGGGGGCGGGGAGTGGTGGGGTGGGGGTGGTAGGGTTGAATGGGACCTCATATTTTTTGAATGTAATATTTTTACAAAATGAATAAAATTTTAAAAAAATATATCTATATATAATAAAGAAAGGCAATTGGAAACTCTGGGAGAATAAACTACAGAATACTAGGGAATTTAGGTGGTAGGATAAATTGACAGTGATGGTATCCTCCTCATAAAGTGGAAGCCACAAGATTGTGCTGTGTTTTACAGTATTCAATGCTACAATGATAACTAGGAAAGAAACTACAATAATGATATTTCCATGATGTGATAAGGGTGGAGGAGAGCTGGGAAGTCCAAGAACCACATTCTTCCTCTTCCCAGGAGGTGGTAACTGGTAAGGTCAAGTGGCAGAGGGGGAAGCAGAGCGGCAGGAGTCCTTTCCTTTCATTTTAACTCTTTCCATACAGTCTTTTTTTAAATTAGCTTTCTTTAAAATTAATAGATCATACAAAATGTTACATTAAAAAACATAAGAGATTCCTACATACCCCACTCCCTACCCCCCACCCCCATCATTTTTTAAATTATACTTTTAGAAGACACATAGATCATAAAAAATATTACATTAAAAAATACAAGAAGTTCCCATATATCCCACATACCCCCACATGCCAGGCTTACTATTTACCCATGTGTATAGTTTATTAAGCAAAATAAACTAAATAGTAATCAGAATTAATTGTGGGAAGAGTCTCTGTGGCACAGGTTCTGGGTCTAATTGGATTAAACAGGAGGAAAGTAAATATCCCAAACACTTCCCATACTTCTGCCCCCTAAAACCAGAGGCAAGGGGGTCATGGCATCTGGTGCAGCTACCAATTGTCCTATCTGGAGCAGGCCCACTAGTGGGGCTGGGATCATCCAGGGCAGTAAGAGGCATAAGTGTAGTGTTGTCCAGATGGGGTATTATGAATCAGCTTTCCAGTCTGGAAATAAACTTCCATGGAGGACACCAATGCAAGGGACATCAGCCAGGATCCTGGCGTGGCCAATGTGGGGTCCACTGCTTCAATTCAATATTCTTTATTGCTCAGTCTGACTTTGATTAAAAAAACACAGGATTATGAATACAGGACACCCTAAAACCATGGCATTTGGTTCACCTCCCAAACTTTGTTCACCAACATCCATCCTCTGGCCACATGATCCTTTCTCCTGCCTGACTCCTGGCCCTGACTACATTTTAACTTCTAATCTCAGGGTGGCTACCAGAGATCCAACTGGCCAATGCCCTGAGCCCAATCTGATGTCACCATCAGCTGAAGCACTATAAACTCCCTGATGACAAACTGACCCAGCACCTGATGGTGAAGTCTAGCCACTGGGAAAACTCCTGAGTCTGCCAAAGGGGCACTGCCTCTGCTTAAGCAGAATGACACAGAGTTACTGTAAAGTGTGTTGAAAGCCAGAACAAGCCCTAAACCATGAGGAGCCTGGACCCTGAGACCACTCACCTGACCACACAGGCCTGTCTGCACACTGGCTGTTAGTGTGGGGGTCACGTGCTCTGGGCTCAGGAGGAGGGATCTCTGATGCCACTGATTGTTGGTAAGCCAGTTGCAGACCTGCTTGACTGTCAAGTTCATCTCCAATGCCAGGTGCTCTTGTCCAGGAAAAATGGGTGCCCAGTCAATCTGAGTCCACCCTGGTCTCTCAAAGACAGCCAAGAAAGAACCCAGAAGAACTGGAGTGTCACCTGCTGGCACTTTCACACATTTTCTAGGGAGGGTCCCTCTGGACAAGGTGCAGATGGGGTCAGTAGTGAATGAGAGACAGCCCCTGCTGCATGGAACTGATGCCCGCAGGGAATCCCTTGGAGCAACCACTGCTGTCTAGGTGCCCACTCCCCTGGGAGGCCTCTGGGGACCAGGACTGTCCCTGCAGTCTCCTATACCCCATGTGGATGGGAGGTCATGGAGGTGTGGGTCTCCACCTGTGAGCCCTAGGACCTTACTACTTGTACACCAATGGCATGCTGTGTGTGCTGGAGGTACTGCCAGACCTGCTAAGAGGGACTCCCCCTTCACAAACCCAAAGATGGGCTGTGAACATGGTCAGGCTTCAGGAGGGTGTTTCTGGGTAGAAGTGCAGATGCCATTTTAAAAGCACCAAGGTAATGGAGCCATTAGTGTCACTCTCCTGTGGCCAGCACAAACCTGAGTGGGGTGTGCATCTGCCCATGGATCTCCCCAGGTGTGGCCAAGCCTCTAGGGGCTCTGCACAGTGCTGAGCCCTGGATCTCCCAGCAGAGGGCCCTCTTCCTTCTCCTCCAGTGCTGGCTGTCTGCCTTCCTGCCATGGCCCAGCACTCCCTGCAGGCCCCTGCACAGTGGCCACCCGCTGGCCCCTAACAGGCAAGACTCCTCCCTGTGAGGCTTATACCTCTCCTCAGTCTTATCTTCCTCGGTGATACCTTGCTTGGTATCTTTCCCCCCATGTTGTAAGTGCTCAGGACCTGCACACTAGAGATGCTAAAGGCACAAAGGTTGAAGCCATGTTACTGGTAATGTTTTTGCTTTATGTGGCAAAACAAAGCCCATGTGTGTGCATACAGTCCAGTCAGGACAAGCCAGCCTATCAGAAAATGAGCCCCTGTCCTGGGTCCACTAGCACATGGCATATAGGGAACCCTCAGGAGCTGTGGAGCAGCCTCTGAAGGGAGAGCCCTGGGGAGAGCAACCTGGGGAAGAAGGTCCATCCTGTCAGGGGAGCAGTCTGGGTGGGGAGTAGAAGCATTCTGGGGGAGTAACATCCAGTTACTCTAACTGGAGTAACATCCAGTTAGAGAAGCAGCTATAGCAGTTTGACATTATTGATGAATTCTGAAAAGAAATATTGGATTATGTTTGTAAACTGATCTTTTCCTCTGGGCATATCGAGTATATTGGATTCAGAGGTTTACTTGATTAAGTAATTATGTAGCCCTCTTGTGCCAGTAGGGAGTTGAGTCCCCACCCTTTGGTGGGCGGGGTTTCACAGATGAAAGGTAGGGCAAAGGATAGAGTTAGGGGTTTTTTGATGTTAGAGTTTTGATGTTGGAGTTTGAGGCTGAAACCTTAAGCTGGAACCCCAGGAAGAGAAGAACCCTGAACCCGGACAGAAGCAAGACCCTGGAAGGGGGGAACCCAGGAAGCCTGAACCCTCACAGACATCGGCAGCCATCTTGCTCCAACACATGAAAATAGACATTGATGAGGGAAGTAACTTATGCTTTATGGCCTGGTATCTATCTGTAAGCCCCTACTCCAAATAAATACCCTTTGTAAAAAACAACCAATTTCTGGTATTTTGCATCAACACCCCTTTGGCTGGCTAATACAGCAGCTAAGGGGGAATATCCTGGGGCTCAGATGCTGGGTAGGGAGCTCCCCAGGGAGAGGACAGCTTAGTGGAGGAAGCAAACTGGGGTGTGGGCATCCTGGGGGAGAAGCATATTAGGGAAGAGCATGCTAAGAGGAGGATCCTGGGGGAAGAGGAGCATCCTGGTGGGGGACAGTCTGGATAGGGAGCTTTCTTGGAGGAAGCACCTTATGGGAAGCACTCCAGAGGAAACTTTCTAGGGGGGAAACAGCTTGTTGGGGGAGAATCCTGGAGGGAGCAATCTGGGTTGGGAGCTTTCTAGTGGGGAGAATTTTAGGGGGAACAGTCTGGATGGGAACCATTTATGGGAGAACAGCTTGTGGAGTGAACATTCTGTAGAGCAGCAGTCTGAGGATGGAGCTCTCCAGGGAGGGGACAGGTTAGTAGGGGAGGTAACCTGGAACCCTGAGCATACTGGGGAGAAGCAGCTTGAAAGGAGCACCCTGGGGGAGAAACAGCCTAGGGCATCCTCTGGGGGAGGAGAGTCCTGGGGGAAGCTTCCAAGGGGATTGGTTAGGGAGGGATGATAAGGGGAGATTCTTGGGGGAAAGAATTCTTGGGAGGAAGGTCATGCTGTCGTTACATTTGGGGTAGAATTCTGGGGGCAGGAGCATAATAAAGGGAACATCCTGGTGGAGAAGGAGCATCCTGGAGGGGTACAGTCTGAGTGGGGAGCATTTTAGGGGTATAGTCTGGGTGGGGAGTTTTCTAAGGGGAGCATCTTATGTGGTAAACATCTGCAGAGCAGCAGTTGGAGGAGGGAGTAGCCCAGGCAGGGGACAGCCTGGGGAAGCAGCCCTGCCCTCCACTCTCACCCTTTGGTTCTTGGGGCTGGTGCCCACATCAAAGGTGAAATTCTGCAGCTTCTGGCAAATCTCCCTAGGAAACTTCCAACTCTTCAGACCCTCTAGGCAAAGGGAGGAGGGTGGGGTGCCTGGACAAGGACAGTGAGGAGGAAGGTTATGAAAACAGGGACCCCATATCTGGTCCCTTCTCAAGTGTACCCTTCCAGGAAGCAACCCTCATGCTACCCCTTTCCACCACCCCTCAATCCTCAATCTGGGAAGAAAGAGCTGCCAGATGGCAGCTTCCCAGATTGAGACAGAGGTGTTGGCCCACCTGCAGACCCCAGGTGAGGAACTGGGTCCTGACCCCCATGGGGCCCACTCCTGAGCCCAGCTCCATCACAGGGTCCCCAGGGCACTGCCTGCCTCTCATGCACAAGCTGGGCACACAGTTCTATTTTAGTGGAAGAGTTTTTGTACATGTGGGCAAAGAATCAGCCATCAATTATTCACTCACTATTCCCCTGGGAGTACCTGAGGGTGGAGTTACCTCTTTCAATGACCCAATGTATGGGAGTTCTAATGGTGGGGTCACTTCTTTTAGTGACACCAACCATGGGATCCCCAAGGGTGGGGCCATCTCTCCTAGTGTAAAAAACTATAGAGGGATGTGGATGTGGCTAAAGTGATTTGCTCCCACTTACTACATGGGAGGTCCATGGTTCCATTCCCAGTGCCCCTAAGGAGAATAGCTGGCACAACAGGCAGGCATGGCAAGCCAACACAACAAGATGACACAAAAGAGACAAAAGAAGAAAAACATAGTGAGAGACACAACAAAGTAGGGAGCAGAGATTCCCAGTGCCTCCTAAAGAGGACAAGCAGGACTGAGCTATTGTGAAAAGATGATGCAACAAGAGACACAAAAGGAGAAACATAATGAGAGAACAACAAAGCAGGGAACAGAGGCAGCTTAAGCAATGGGTGCCTCATTCTCACATCAGAGGTCCTGGGTTCAGTTCCTGATGCCTCTAAAGAAACAATGAAGATGAACAGACACAGCAAGTGCTAACAATGAGGGAGTGGGGAGAGATTAATAAATAAAATAAACCCCTGAAAAAAACTATAGAGGTGGAAAGTCTGGGACAAAGCCCTGCCAGCTTCAAATACCTAGGAGAGGGGGTTCTACATCCTGGGAAAAGAGGAGATAACCAAACTCCTGCAAGCAGTGGAACTCTGAAACAACTGACAGGCAAATACCAACACAAGAAAGAGGCCCAGAAAGACAAGGAAAGCCCTGCACACTGCATTTGCCTTGGGCAGACCTTCCTGATTGGAGCACTGAAGCTCAAGAAAGTATCTGTATTATGCTTTCTACAAAACCAAGAAAAAGACATCCCAGGATGGGAATTCCAGAATTTGCATCTTAAATATTAGCACATTAAACAAAAGAGTACAAGACAAATAAAGAAATAGGAAATGATCGTCCATCCAAAGGAAGAAGATAAAAATAACAGAAAATACCATTGAGAATGTGGACCCATTGAATAAAGTCTTTAATAAAAAATGGTATTCAAGAACAATGAAATTAATGGCAAAAAAATCAACCCTTTCCATTCCATCCATCATAAGGCACTATGCTTGCAGCCCCCAAATCAACGTATCAAGTTGCTTTATGTTGCATCGTGGGAACACAGGCTAAGGCACAACAAAATTTTTAATAAACGAACACTTTATTACTTAGCACAAGGGTCCAAAAGAGTAGGGGGGAAATTCCATCATAGCCAGTCTCCCAGGGAGGTCAGTTGCTTGAGCCATGGTTGTAGATGGCTGCTCTCTATGTCCCACTTATCAAAGAAGAGAGACTCTGTGCTGTTTGAGTATTTATACACCCCAGTGGGAAGGGGACAATCATTCTTATTACCTCTGCTCTTACTTCACAATCTGAAAAATGTACACTTAAGAACACTGTAAAAATGGCCTTATGATAAATCATGGTCACCTTGCTTTATTACCAGCAGGTTAATTAAAAGCAAGAAAAGATAGCAATTATTCCACTCAAAGATTTGAAGGAATTAAAGAGAGTATTATTATCACTAATAAAGGATGAGGTATTTACATAGATTTCCATTCATGTGATGAGATGAAATGACCTTCAGGATTAGACCTGAAGAATGAGAAGGAGGCAGCCATGCAAGGTGCTAAGGATTGAACATTCCTTGAAGCAGTCCCTGGAAGGGCAAATACCTAGAAGGATAATAGCAGTTCTCCAGTTCAAGGAACAGAAGAGAGTGGGGAAAAGTGGTTGGGGATGCAATTGGAGAGTTAGGAGAGTTAGGCAGAAGGCAGATCATGTGGGAATTTGATAGGACACCATATTATTGGATTTTACTTGCAAAATCTCTATATAGAGAAGGGAGCAGGGTAATAATATTATGATGGGGTGAGAGCAGGGTAAAAGCAGTAGGATAATCAAGGCATGTTTCTGGGTAAGTGAACTCCTATTTGTGTCTAACCTACTATGATAGGGAATACACAAATGGGAAAAAGATGTTTCTACCCAAATGTATTAGTCAGCCAAAGAGGTGCTGATGCAAAATACCGGAAATCTGCTGGGCTTTATAAAGGGTATTTATTTGGGGTAGGAGCTTACAGACACCAGGCCATAAAGCATAAGTTACTTCCCTCACCAAAATCTACTTGGAGCAAGATGGCTGATGACGTCTGTGAGGGTTCAGGCTTCCTGGGTTCCTATGTTCCTGGGGCTTGCTTTTCTCTGGGTTCAAGGTTCCTTCCTTCCTGGTGCTGGTTTCTCTTTCCTCTGGGTGCTGACTTCCTGGGTCTTCAGCATCAAACTCTAACATCTGAAATCCCCTCATCAAAAGCTCCAACTCTGTCCTTTGCCTTGTCTTTTATCTGTGAGTCTCCACCCACCAAGGGGTGGGGACTGAGTGGGGACTCCATGCCCTAATGATAACTTAACCATGCCCAGGTACAGATCAGATTACAAACATAATCCAATATTTCTTTTTGGAATTCAATTATATCAAACTGCTACACCAACTTATGGAATCTATCATAAAGATTGTGTCTTAGGGAAATATTTATCATAAATATTGTGTCTGTCTCTTAGACAAGACTAGAAAAAGAAATTATTACTACCTTATTACAGTTGTCCTTGACTATTCTTCTCATCTTGCCCCACCAACCTTTCTCAATCCCCTCAGATGACTCTTTTCCATCTCTCTGGCCTCCCCTAGGCACATAAGCATGCTCTCCCCTCTCTTTACATCTAATACAACACTAAGATAACAGCTTTCCTCAAGGTCTGTAACACTCTAAGTACTGCCCTCTCATTCTTCTCTCAAAGCTAAGATTCTTAAACAAGTCTTATGCAATTATTTGGTACCATTTGCTGATTTCCAGTTCAACTAACTGTGATCTTGTCACACTTCAGCCACCTGCTCCACTGAAACTGCTCTCCTGAGGTTACCATTTACATTCAAATTTTCAAATACAATGGACACATTCCTTTCTTTTTAAAAGAGATTTATTATTATGTTCCCCCTTCCCCACCCCCACCCTGCTGTTTTTTTTATTTTTTGCTGTCTGTGTTCATTTGCTGTGTGAACTTCTGTATCTGTTTCTCCTTTTTTTGTCTTCTCTTCTCATCTTTCTCCTTTAGGATTCAGAAGGATTCGATCCTGGGGACCTCTGATGTGGAGAGAGGTTCCCTGTCAATTGTACCACCTCAGTTCCTGGTCTCTGCTGCATTTCGCTTTGACTCTTCCATTCGTCTCAATTTTTTCCCCACATTTCCAATATTTATTTAAATACATTTTAAAACTCTGATCGAACACATGTAGTTATTTTTAAATTTTCTATAATATCAAATCATAAATCAGACATGCTCTCTAAGAAAGTGTCTTTATCTGCCAATAGGTTTGAACACTGCACAGCAGATGATTCTCTTCATGTACCAGGGAACTAGGATGACTTTTTTTTATTGTATTTTTTGAAGATACATAGACCACAAAAAATGTTACATTAAAAAATATGAGGTTGCCATATACCCCACACCCCATCACCCCACTCTTCCCACATGAATAACCTCTTTCATCATTGTGGCACATATATTGCATTTAGTGAATGCATTTTGGAGCACTGCTGCACAGCATGGATTATAGTTTACATTGTAGTTTACACTCTCCCCAGTACATTCAGTGGGTTATGGCAGGATATATACTGTCCAGCATCTGTCCCTGCAATATCATTTAGGACAACTCCATGTCCCCAAAATGCCCCCACATCACATCTCTTCTTCCCTCTCCCTGCCCTCAGCAAATACTGTGGCCACTTTCTCCACATCAATATTACAATTTCTTCCATTACTAGTCATAATATTTCTATAATAGGGGAAGCAGATTTGGCTTAATGGGTAGAGCATCTGCCTACCACATGGGAGGTCCAGGGTTCAAACCCAGGGCCTCCTGACCCATGTGATGAGCTGGCCCATGTGCAGTGATTATGTGTGTAAGGAGTTCCATGCCACACAGGGGTGTCCCCTGCATAGGGAAGCCCTACACACAAGGAGTGACCCCGTAAGGAGAGCTGCCCAGCATGCAAAAAAGGGCAGCCTGCCCAGGAGTGGCACCACAAAATGGAGAGCTGACACAGCAAGATGACACAAGAAAAAGAGACACAGATTCTCAGTGCTGCTGACAAGAATACAGACACTGAAGAACACACAGGGAATGGACCCAGAGAGCAGACAACTGGGGGACGGGGGGGGGGGGGAGGGAAGAGAAATAAATAAAAAATAAATCTTTAAAAATACATAGTTCTGTAGTAAAATACCAGTAAGTCCATTCTAATCCATATTTTATTCCTCCATCCTTGTGGATCCTGGGATGGTGATGTCCACTCCACCTCTGTATTAAGAGGGGACTTAGATCCCACAGGGTTGATGGGTGCCATTCTCTGGCTTGGAGTTGTAGGCACTCTTGGCTCCCCAGTGTGGTGGCTGACCATCTTCACCACCCTGTTAGCTGACCTGGTTAAGTCAAATGAACCAGAGAGTAGGAGTTGCAACTCTGCCGAGGCTCAGGGCCCAGCTGCCACATGGACAGTCCAGAGATTCAAGCCTCCTGAGTATACACCAACCCCAGCACCAACCACAGGTTCAGCAAAAGTGGCAAAATAGACATGTGTAGAAAGATCACACCCGAGTCCAATTCCATCACACTCAGGAACACAAACTCCAAAGCAGAGCCCACTTACAAGGCACTGAACTCCAGAGCCATCTGCATGACCATAGAAACTGTGTGTCTTTGTAGCCCTCAGGAGCACCAGTACCTGGAGTTGTATCTACTTTGACTCTCTCTGGGATCTTGCTCAGGCGTGCATAAGCATGACCCCTCTGATGACTTCCCAACTCTTTTTTGAAGACTCTTAGCCATATAAACTCATTTGTCTTTACTATTTCCCCCTTTTATTCAAGGTCTTTTTCTAGTTGCATCACCAGTTAGTGATTGGTAGTAATCCCAGGGCACCAGGGAGCTCATCCCCAGGAGTCATGTCTCACACTGGGGCGGGGGAAGGTAATGCATTTATATGCTGAGTTGGGCTTAGAGGATGGCTGCATTTGAGCAACATGGAGGCTCTCAAGAGGTGACTCTTAGGCACCCTGCAGCTCTAGGCCTAGTTCAAATTTCAGGCACACATGCTCATAAACATAGTCATCAGTATCAAGGGCTCATCACTGGACCATCCTTCTTCACTGGTCTTTGCCTTTGCACTTGGGGGATATTTTTGTGTCATCGTCTTGTGGCATGACTCACTTGCATGGGCACTGGATCACTGCATGGTCACTGGCTCACCATGTGAGCACTCACATGGGCACTGTCTCACTGTGCAGGTATGCTTTCTCTTCTTCTTTTTCACCAGGAGGTCTCAGAGATCAAACCTGGGTCCTCCCATATGGTAGGTGGAGGTCCTATTACTTGAACCATGTCTGCTTCCCCACATTCCTTTCTTTGTCATTCTTGATCTTTTCTTCCTGATTTCTCATCCTTGTTTATAGCTTTTACTATATTCTTCCTTATAACCACCATGGCTTACCCATATCATCCTTTTGTGTTACCCTCCTAGCCCTCTTTCTTCCTTCTCAATGTAGTCTTCCTCTGTTTATCCCTTTATGTTGATGTTTCCAAAGGTCCAATCTCTTGCCCATATACCCCTCCCTCTACATACACGCTGAGTGAAAACATCCAAA
The DNA here is from genome assembly GCF_030445035.2 of Dasypus novemcinctus. Taxonomy (NCBI): domain Eukaryota; kingdom Metazoa; phylum Chordata; class Mammalia; order Cingulata; family Dasypodidae; genus Dasypus; species Dasypus novemcinctus. Next base: position 53,447,188 of record NC_080691.1, on the reverse strand, counting down.
CTATGACTTCAACTAAATCAATATGCAAGCGAACCCCAACTCTTTACATCTACCCCGTAACTCTCTCCTGAGCCCCAGAGCTGTATTCCCAATCAGACTCTCATGGATAACTCAAAGTAAAACTCTTCTCCCCAAAGTTCTTCCCCCTCTTTCCTGTTAAGATGAAGGTCATTGCCAATGCTCTAAGTTAGAAACTGGAAGGTTTCCTTGATACATCCTGCTCACTCACATTTTGATGCAATTGGTCATGAAGAAGTGTTAACTCTATTTTCTAAATTTTTCTTAGTTTCCCTCTTCCTCCCTGTTCTTCTTGTCACAGATTTAGCCCAAGTCTTCATCTCCTATAGCCCAGATTTTTGTCACAAACTTCGCATTAGTTCACCTGTCTCTTGCTTGGCTCTCTCCAATTTATCCTCGATAGTTCTGCTCAGATAGCTATAAAATGCAAGTTAGGCAATATAACTCCCTTATTTAAAATCTTTTAATGGTTTATAAGGGGACACAATAAAATTCAAATCTGTCAATATTATATATAAGAAATATCATGACTGAGCCACAATCCACCTATTCAGGTTCACACCTTACCAACTCACCAGAACTATCTTACACTAGATAGAGATCAGCATATTCCAAAGAGCATTCTGAGGGAAAATTCTCAAGTTTTTAATAAAATTCTGGTCAGATAAATTTAAGTATGCAAAAATGGGGAAATGGATTGAAACAGAATATCCAAGAAGGTAACAGGGAAGGTAAAATTTCAGTACTGAACTCCTATTTTTCATTGAAAACCCATTAACATCTCTAGAAATTGAGAAATGTTACTGAAGGCATATGGAACAACTTATAACAGTTTTCCTAGAATATGCTATGCTCCTTTGCTTTTCCACTTCCTCCTGGGGTGCCATCCACTCATTCATTTATTCCTTTATTTGCTCATCAAAAGCACTCATTGTTCATCAATTGTCCCTATATACTAAAACTACTACAGGTTGGACATTCAGAGGGAGAACATACTCTATGTTCAAATTATCCAACTTATGATTAAAACATTCAGGTTAAATGCTGTGAACTTGTCAGCATAAAGTGAGAGGAACTGAGGGGACATGAGGAGACAATAACATTCCCCCTCCTTCTTTACAGGGCTATCTCTGAGAAAAGTGTCAGTTTTACTTCTGGTATTTTGAGGATTAGGTGTTAAGTGTACATATATTTACAGTTATATTTTCTGGATGCATTGATTCTTTTATTATGAAGTGCCTCTCTTTGTCTCCAATCACATTTCTTGTTGTAACATCTATTTTTGTCTGATATTAATATAACTACTCCAGCTCATTAATGGTTATAGTTTGAATGATATATCTTTATTTTCTTCCCCTCCCACTTCCCCTACCCTGCTGGGGCTTTTTGCTGTCTGTGCCATTCACTGTGTGATATTCTGTATCTATTTCTCTCTCTTTTTTTTTTTTTGTCTTCTCTTCTTGTCTGTCTCCTCTAGAATTCACCAGAATTCAATCCTGGGGACCTCTGATGTGGAGAGAGTTTCCCTGTCAATTGGGCCACCTCAGTTTCTGGTCTCTGCTGTGCTTCACCTTGAGTTTCCCCTTCATCTCTTTTGTTGTATCACCATCTTGCTGCATGGCTCACTTGTGCAGGCTCTGGCTCACTGTGCAGGCACCCAGCTAGGTATGTGAGCACTTGGCTCACTACGTGGGCACTGGCTCACAGTGTGGGCACTGGCTCAACATGTTGGCACACATGCAGGCATTCAGCTCACCACACAGACACTCATGCAGGTACTAGGCTCAGCACAGGCACTTGACTTGATATGTAGGTACTTGACTCACAATGTGGGCATTCAGCTCACCAAGTGGGCACTTGGCTCACCATGTGGGTACCTACAGGGGTACTCAGCTGGCTGTGCAGGCATTTGGGTCACCATATGAGCACTCAGCTCACCACACAGGCACTCAGTTCAGTGTGGGCACTTGGCTCACCACATGGGCAATGGCTCTCTGCACAAGTACACTTTCTCTTCTTCTTTTTCACCAGGATGCCCCAAGGATTGAACTCACATCTTTCCATATGGTAGATGGAGGCCTTATCACTTGAGCCACATTCACTTCCCTGAATAGTATATCTTTTTCCATATTTCATTTTCACTCTATTTGAGTATTTGAATCTAAGGTGGGTATCTTGGAGGCAGTTCATAATTGAATTTTGCAATTTCTATCAGTCTGAGAATCTCTAAATTTGATTAGACTGTTTAATGGAGTTATTTGGATATCTGGATTTATATATCCCACATTCCTAGTTATTTTCTGTATCTTCCTTCTTGTGCATTCTTCTGTTCCTCTTGACCATATTCATTTGTAGGTTATTTTTGGTGCACCATTTAAGATGATTTATTTACTTTTAACTTTTCTGTTAGCTATTCTTTAGGGCTTCTAATTGAAAGTTTGCAGTATATCTTATTTTATGACAATCTACTTCAGCTCAGTGCTAATTTGATTCCAGAAATATAGACACTTTACTCCAACATACCTTCATTCCTTCCCCCCTTCCTTAATGTTGTTTTGATATATATTATTATGTATGTTATAAATGCACCATGTAATGTTATAATTACTGATTTATACAGTTTCACATCTTTTAAAGAAAACAAGAAATGAGAAAAAGTATACCTATAAAGCCTTTTATATTAATCCACATAATTATCATTTCTAGTGTTCCTCATTGCTTCCCTATGGAGTACATTCTTTCCAGCCTGAAGAAATTGCTTTCAGATTTCTTGTAAAGTATGAATGCTAGAATGAATTACTTGTACCCAGAACTGCCAAGCTCTTATTCTTAAGTCATATTCCTCTGGATGTGAAACTATTTATAAATATGATCCTTTGAAGATGTATTATCAAGTAATATGTGGACTCATTTGAGAATAGGATTTTCTAAGTTCCTTTTTTTGGGCCTTAATCTTTGTTACTGGATCTTTTATAAGAAGAATTAATTTGGCCCACATCAGCCAGAGAAAATCACATGCAGAGATCTAGGACATCACCAGTGATGAAGGACTGACATCACCAGAATGACTGACCCTAGAAGAAAGTGCAGCATTGCTGATATCTTGATTTTGGACTGCAAGCCTCTGAGATCATGAGACAATAATTCCCATTATTTAAGTCAACCACTGTGTGGTATTTTTCATAGGAGGCTTGCAAATCGAGACAGCATATTTGATAGCAATACATTCCCATTCTTTATCTCAGATTGTCTTTTTTCACGTTCATTTTGCTAGAAATATTAATAGAATTCATGGTTGACAGTGTTTTCCTTAAACTGTTTTGACCACGTCATTCCACTGCTTTGTGGTCTCCACCCATAAATTTTATTGATACTCCACTCTATGTAATGAGATTTTTTTTCTTTTGTTGCTTTCAAAATTTTCTACTTGTATTTGATTTTCATAGTTAAACTGTGATGTGTGGATCCTTTGTATTCATCTTACTAGGGTTTTTTGAGCTTCCTAGATATGTACATTTATCAGTAAGTCCGGGAAATTTTTGGTCTTTATTCAAATATTTTCTTCCCCTTTCTCTCTTCTCTTTCTGTGAGCTCTATTGCACAGAACTTGGTGTAGTTGATGTTGTCTCACAGGTGTCTGAGGTCTATTAATTTTTCCTCAGTAATTTTTTTATATTTTTCCATATAATAACTTTATTTATAGACAAGTAAAGTTACATAGAAATTATAGGGTATTTCCAACCCCATCCCCCACCCACATTTTCCCCATTAACAACATCTTACATCATTGTGGTATATTTGTCACACTTGAACAAATATTGAAGCTTTGTTGCTAACCATCTACAGTTTAGCATAGGGTTTACACTTTCTTCACTGTACAATTTTATAGAATTTGACAAAATATGTAATGACCCTTATCCATCATTTCAGTACCATGCAAAACAATTCCAATGCCCAAAAAAAATGCCCCATGTTTCATCTATTCTTTCCTTCCCCTCCCAAGTACCTCTGGTAACCACTATAATTATATCAATATTACAAGTTCTTTTGTTGTTATAATAATAATGTCGACTTTGGTCCAGGGTTATATTCATCCCTTAAGTTTGTTCATTCCTCAATCTTGATGATTTTAAGATGATGATTCCTACTCCACTTCAGATTGAGAGGGGTGTTAGAGCTTTCCAGAAAACTTGGAAAACTTTTCTGATTGCAAATGATATGATTGGGTATATAGAAACCATTATTAAATTTTCAAAAATTAGAGGTAATTAGTAAATTTACTGAGGTCATGGTATCCAAAGTTAAAATAAACTTCAATTGCTATATACTAGGAATTTAATGAGAGAGGCACTCAATGTTCCTGGGACCAAAACTTCATGGTGTTAGAATTTCTATGTCTAGTTTGGTGGTGGATCCACCTGTAGCAGAAACAGTCATGGGTAATTCAGTTATTTCATGGATGTTAATGAGGGTAAGTTCATTGTTCTCATCCTACAGGCAGGAATCATCCTCAGTCTCTTTCCCCCAGATTCTCCATCAGTGTGTTTGCAAAGCATCTTGATGCATCCTTCATTGGCTATGTCATTCCATAGATGTCTAACATGATAGAGCCCTTGACCTGCACATCAATTTGAGTAACATATACTGTGACTTTTCACAATGCCAGATGTTTCCAAGGCCCCTTTGCCACACTTGGGAACTTTTGATTAATCACATTCTGTCCATGATCCTGACCAGAATGCTAAGCCATTATTTATAGCTCCCATCATGATGCAGTAACAAGTACATTGGGGTGCTTGGATCCAAGTGTTCCAGGGTTAAGCAGTTCACTCATGGTTCAGCCCATTGGACACGTTTTCCCAGAGCCATAGGTGGTATATTGTATTTCCAAGGCTAGGGAAGCAGCAACAACTGCCCATTGGAAGCTAGATTGCTTCAGCTTGTCTTATCCATCAGTGAACCAGCACCTGGTGGGCATCCTTGAGTTGGGGCCCTCTGGATTCCAATGCAGGGAGGGGAGGTCCTGCATCTCAATTTGCAACAGGATCATTGTTGAGGGATGCTTCTGCCACTACTTCATGCAAGCATGTCATTCCTTGGAGGTCCAGGAAAGCATTCTTGAATTTACCATTTCCATTTTGTGATACTCTGTCATTAGGCACAGCATGGTTAGGTGTTCTGATTTCCTAGTACCATAGATTTGATGGGGATTTGAAGACTCAGGAGGACCTGAGAGCTCTTGGTAATCCTCATCCTTTCCATTTCCACCAAGGCCCATTAGTACACCAGAAGTTGCCTTTTGAAGGACTAGTTCTGGGCTGTGTCTGGGAACTTAATGGCCTAAAAACACATAGCTCTGCTTTGCATATGACTTGATATAGAGGAGCCAGAAGGATACCAACATGTGGAGTAAGCTATCACCAATATGAAAATAGCCTAATAAATCAGTGGGCTTCTTGTTTGGAGGTGAGTGGCTTTAGGGACAGTAATTTTCTCCTTTACTAGCTTAGGGATCCAGTGCTGATTGAACCAATATACTACCAAATAAAGTGACCTGCTGGGCTAGGCATTGCATTTTGTTAGAATTTATGGCCCAATCAGCTTCTTGAAGCACAGTTAGAAATTCTTGCAATTCCTGGGTACTTTATTCCTCACACTGGCCCACCAACTTGAAATCATCAAAATAATGGAATATTTGGAGTTCTTTGGGCAAGGGTAGCTTATTCAAATCCTGTTCCACCCCTTGGTGGCAGGTAGTGTGAGTTTAAATACTCATTGTGGAAGTTCAGTGAAGGTAAACTGTAGGCCTTGCCATTGGAATGAAAATCGATCCTGTTCCTCCTCTCAGAGTGGGAAGGGAAAAAAAGGCATTTACCAGGTCAACAAATGCATATCAAACATCACTGGGGGCCATGATGGTTTCCAAGAGAGGTACAATGTCTGGGGCTGCAGGTACTAAAGGCAGCACCTCTGCATTCAAGCACCAATAGTTTATAATTAGTCAGAATGCTCCACTTGCTGCTTCCACTGACCACAGCAGGCTATTACAGGCAGAAAAGATAAAACAGAAGACAGCTGCTGACAGGTCTTTTATGCATTCCTTTTCTCCACCAGGAAGGCAATATTGCCACTGCTGGACAAGGCAAGGAGGTAGGATCACTGAGGGTGCTAGGTTCATCTCTTCTCCAATAATGATGGCCAGAATTTCCTGGAACTGGGGACTGTATACTTGTAGTCACCATTGGGATGTGCAGTGGTGTAGGATGTCAATTGCTGCAACTTATTCTCTGGCAGGAAGCATGACCACAAAGGCTAAAAGACTGACCCACAGGGTAGCAGTAACTTCCTTTCCCCGTACCCTTGGGGAATGCCCCCAAATATGGCAGTGCCTCACTTCTACATCTACTGGAATGATAGTAACCTGGGTACCTGTATTCAAAAGTGCTATAAAACTGTGTTCAATGCCCCCAAGTTGTATATGCACTGGGACATATGGCCTAGGATCCCTGGAGAATGGTCAGCGCTCTTGGCCCCATTCCTAAGTCATTTTCATTTTGGTCATGTCTTGATAAAGAAGCCCCTCCCAGGGGCCAGTCTCCTCAGAGTTGAAGGTGGAGGCAGGAGATCTCCAAGTTCCTGCTCCTTCTCTATTGCCCATATCCAGTGATTTAGGAGAGGGGATCTGGAGGAGGAAGATTGTTACTATTGAACCCATGACCCTCGTTTTAATTTTTCCCAGAGTTCTCCACTGGAATCCCATCTATGCTGTCTTTTGATCTCCTTGCTCTAGTAACCACAAGAACATAGCTTGGCAAGAAGGGGTTCCAAGGAAGGGTAGCTGCTGAAGCATTTGGTGTATCTCAGGACTTGCTGGGTTAACAGGCAAGCACCTACTGCTCACCTCTGATTCCTTTGTCAATTACCACAGAGGCCACCCTTTTAGTGTGAAGCAAGGAGGCTACAATAAAGCACCTCTCAGAGAAATACTGGGGGTGAGCAGAACCAGTTTTTGGTCCCACTCACAGGGACATTTTCTAATAAAATTATCAATGTCCTATCATGAACTTGGAACATAGTAAGAGATTAAATCCCTCTGATAGGGAAGTGCTAAAACTCTGTTGTCTGAGTATGACCACAGTTTCCATCTCTACATGCCAAGGCTTAGTTGGAATTCAGGGGGAGGTCACCCACAGTGCTATATGCTCCTGTCACTCCTGAAGGGTTCCATTAAATAGAGGCTGCAGCCACACCATCAATTGCTCCTTCCCCATTCTCCTCTCCTCTCTTAACTCCAACTAAGAGTTTGCTGGAGGATGGTCTTGGATAAGATGCAGCCAAGATGCCTCCATTCACTTTGATCATGGTGATGGTGGTATCCTTATTGTAAAGTCAGGACAAATATGAGGAAGATTCTCTCCAGTTTCTGTCCATACCTATCTTTCATATCCCATATCTCCTTTGTAAAATCTCATAATTTTATTTTCACCTCTGGGTCCCTATCTTCAGTTCTAATAGCCCGCTGAATAATGACCAGGATTATAATAACCACAAATCAATCTAAGTGGAGTGATTGAAACTATGTCTGGTTCCAGAATGAGAACAGATATAAGAAGGAATGTGAGGAGGTGGGGCAAGATGGCGTCTGAGTAAGTACACCTTCGACATCTCTCCTGCAAACGACCATCTGTGTGGTGATGGAATTCTGCCGGAGCAGGCTGTTTCAGGAACCTACAGTGCAGGAGTTGTCTGGACGTTGATCTGGAGAGATTGCAGCAGAATTAGTGCTTGCTCAAGGTAGAACTGTGGGTTTCTAACACTGAACTCCAAAGCCATAGGAAGGTAAATCCCTTCCTCCTAGAGCTGAGGGTGTAGGGCTCCCTGAAAGCTGCAGCATTCCCAAACCCCGTGTTCCCCAAATGCATGAATCTCAAGCCCATATTCCCTGAACTCCCGCAACCTACATTTCGCAGACCTAAATACCCCAAGTCCACATTCTCCCAGGGCTCTCTTTCCTGAGACCAGCACTCACAGAAATCCAGCATTGCCCTAGCCCTCTGGTCGCAGACTAACTCCAGGATTGGGAGGGTTTAGGTAGGAGGTGCAGAGGGGCCCAAGGAGTGCAGGTTCAATTTTCTGGTCCCCCTTTTATTGAGTTTGGAGGAGCATATCAACTGAATTGGGGAGAGCCTAGGAAGAGAGGAGAGGTAAATCTGTTGAGAGCCTGATTTAACTAAATGCTCTGGGATAGGAAACTTGGTCTGGAAGAAGGTGGAGTCAGAAAATTAACTAGCCCCCCTGTACCACACCTAAGGGAGAGGGACAGTAGAATGTGCTTTGCAGGCTTTCAATACCATATTTAGGGTTCCTGGCAAAGTTGGGTGCCCTCTCAAGAAATTAAGAGACATTATTTTCTGAAGAGAGTTGGTTCACCAGGGACCCATCTGAATTTCCTACAGGAGCAGGAAATTCATGCAGCCTTCCTGATGCCCTGGGAGAGAGAGAAGTGAGAAAGCGAGAAAGGGGGAAGGTCAGACTCCTAAGCAGATTATTCAATTGCAAAGAGGATTTCTTGCCTGAGGACTTATCTGGTCTTTTTGTTGGTTTGTTTTCTTGTTTTTCTTTCTTCTTTATCCCCACTATGGCCCTTTTTAAAAATTCCTTTCTCTTTGTCTTGCTTTTTTAAAAATTTTTGTTTTCTTTTTCCCTTTTTTTTTCTTTTTTCTTTTTTCATATTAGGTGCTGCAGGCAACATTTCTTATTTGCTGTGCTTCCTCATTCTTGATTTCCTCTTTTCTGTGTATACTGATTTTGGCTACAAATGCTATCCCCTTTCCTTTACAGCATTCTATCCTCCATCATTTATTGTTTCTCTTACAGTCGACCTGTTTAGTCTCCAATATTTCTGACTTTTAATCTCTAATACCTCTAATCTGTTTTCTATGTTTTATTCACTCTTCATATTACTGTCCTTTCTTTTCTCTTTCCCTCTCTCCTGACCACACTGGCCTTTTAATTCATACTATATTCCTCCCCATATTCAGTTCACTATCTCTTTATAGGTACTCCACTTTTTTATGGTTATAACTATACAGAGCTTACTTGAGTTCAATATCCATTCTCCTAGGTCACACATGGTTCTTCTGCCACAATCAACACTACTATTATATTTTATTTTCTTACCCCTTTTGCTTTCTCTGGCCCTAATATTTTCCTTAAAGGGAATTTAGCCAATAACAAGAAAATAGACTAAGAAGAACAAAGTGACAAAGAGAAGACTTAACACACACACAAAAACAATAACTAAAACCCTGAGATGGAAAAGCTAATCAACTGAATAAACCCAACAAGATAAACTGATGACCAGACAGCAACAAAAAATTACAGACCATACTAATAATCAGGAAAACATGGCCCAATCCAATGAACAAACTAGAAACCAGGAAGAGACATGGGACACTGAACAAATAATTACAGCTATCAAAACATGTATCATGGACCAATTCAATGAAGTAAAGGAAGAGATTAAGCATATTAAGAAAATACTTAGAGAGCATACAGAAGAAATTGTAATCATGCACAAAAAGAAAACAGATATGATGGGGAACAGCATAACCCAAGGAATCAAAAATACACTCTCAGCAAATAACAGCATATTTGAAGAGGCAGAGGAAAGAATTAGTGATGTAAAAGATAGAACATATGAAATCAAACAGATAGTAGAAATGATCAATAAAAAGATAGAAAAAATCCAGCAGGGACTTAGGGACCTGAATGACAATACAAAATGCACAAACATATACATCATAGGCATCCCAGAAGGAGAAGAGAAGGGAAAGAGAACAAAAGCAGTGTTAGAGGACATAATGGCTGAAAACTTCCCAAACCTATTGAGGGAGATGCATGTGCATGTCCAGGAAGCACAATGCACCCCAAACAGCATAAATCCCAACAGGCCTACCCCAAGACATATACTTGTCTAATTACCCAATATGCGAAACAAAGAGAAAATATTAAAAGGAGCAAGAGAAAAGAGAACCTACACATACAAGGGAGCCTCCATAAGATTAAGTGCTGATTTCTAATCTGAAACCATGGAGTCAAGAAAGCAGTGGTATGACATACTCAAGGCACTAAAAGAAAAGAATTTCCAACTAACAATACTCTATCCAGCAAAGCTAGCATTCAAAAATGATGGAGAGTTCAAATAATCACAGATAAACAGAAACTAAGAGAGTATGCAACAAGAAACCTGCCCTTCAGGAAATTCTAAAGGGAGTTCTGCAGGAGGAAAGAAAAAAACAGGACAGAGTTGGAGGAGAGTGCAAGGTCAACTAAAATGACAAAAAGAGAAAAGAAATCAAACAACATAAGACAAACACATATCCAAAGAAAATATGGCTAATACAAGTAATTCCTTGAAAGTAATAACACTGAATGTCAATGGATTTAACTCACCTGATAAGAGACACAGAATGAAAGACTGGATAAGGAAATATTACCCCTTCTATTGAACAATGTGTTAGAAGTACTTGCTCGAGCACTGAGGCAATACCCAGACATAAAGAGATCCAAATAGGAAAGGAAGAAGTCAAAATTTCACTATTTGCAGATGACATGATCCTATACATAGAAAACCCTGAGAAGTCTACAACAAAGCTTCTAGAACTTATAAATGAGCTCAGTAAAGTCGCAGGGTATAAGATCAATGCACAAAAATCAGTAGCATTCCTGTACACCAATGATGAGTAATCTGAGGAGGAAATCAAGAAACAAATACCATTTACAATAGTAAATAAAAAAATAAAAAACCTAGGAATAATTTTAACCAAAGATGTAAAAAATATACACAGAAAACTATGTAATGGTCTTCAAGGAAATCAAAGAAAATCTAAATAGATGGAAGAATATTCATTGTTCATGGATAGGAAGACTAAATATTATTAAGATGTCTATCCTACCAAAACTGATCTACAGATTCAATACAATCCCAATAAAAATCAACACAGCATTTTTTAATGAACTAGAAAAACTATGAAATTTATTTGGAAAGGAAAGAGACCCTGAATAGCCAAAGACATATTGAAAAAGAAAAATGAAACTGGAGGAATCACACTACCAGACTTCAAAACATACTACGGACAATTACGGGACATTGTAGATCCCCCCAGGGCCCACTGGATGGAACGTAAGAGAGTCTGGGCTATGATGTGGACCATTGACTCTGGGGTGCAGTGATGCTCAGAGATGAACTTACCAGGTGCAATGGATGTGTCATGATGATGGGAGAGAGTGTTGCTGTGGGGGGAGTGGGGGGCGGGGGCGGTGGGGTTGAATGGGACCTCATATATTTTTTAATGTAATTAAAAATTTTTTAATGTAATTAAAAAATAATAATAAATAATTAATTTTACAAAAGATAAAAAAATAAATAAATAAAAATAAAAATATAATTCCCAGAACAAAAAAAAGATATATACACATTGTTTAATTTATAATAAGTTTTAAAATATAAAAAAAAAAAACATACTACAAACCTATAGTAGTGAAAATGGCATGGTATTGGCACAAGGATAGGCACACTGATGAATGGAACTGAATTGAGAGTTCTGATATAGGTCCTCATGTATACACTCATCTAATATTCAACAAGGCCACCAACCCCACTCAACTGGGAGAGAATGGCCTCTTCAACAAATGGTGCCTAGAGAATTGGCTATCCATATGCAAAAGAATGAAAGAAGATTACCATCTCACACTTTATACAAAAATTAATGGAAGGTTGATCAAAGACCTAAATATAAGAGCCAAGACCATAAAGACCTTGGAAAACAATGTAGGGAATCATCTACAGGACCGTGTAATAGGAAATGGCTTCATGAACTTCACACCAAAAGCATGAGCAGCAAAAGGACAAATAGATAAATGGGACCTCCTCAAAATTAAAGCCTTTTTCACCTCAAAGGAGTTTGTCAAGAAAGTGAAAGGAGAGCCTACCCAATGGGAGAAAATATTTGGTAACCATATATCTGATAGGAGACATATCCTACATATATAAAGAACTACTAGATCTCAAAAATAAAAAGACAAACAACCCATTTAAAAATGGGAAAAATATTTGAACAGATGCTTCTCCAAAGAAGAAATACAAATGGCTAAAAAGCACATGAAAACATGCTCCAAATCTCTAGCTATTAGGGAAATGCAAATCAAAACTACAATGAGATACTATCTTACTCCCATAAGGCCGGCAGCTATCAAAAAACCAGAAGACTACAAGTGCTGGAGAGGATGTGGAGGAATGCGAACACTCATTCACTGCTGGTGGGAATGCAGAAGGATCCAGTCATTCTAGAGGCCAGTTCAGCAGTTTCTCAAAAAGTTAGCTATAGATTTGCCATATGACCCAGCAATTCTACACCCATAAGAACTGAAGATAAGGACACAAGTCAATATATGCACACCAATGTTCATAGCAGCATTATCCACTATTGCCAAAAGTTGGAATCAACCCAAATGCCCATCAACAGATGAATGGATAAATAAAGTGTGGAACATACGTACAATGGAATACTACTCAGCTATAAGAAGGAATACATTACAAGCACATGTGATAACATGGATGAATCTTGAGGACCTAATTTTGAGTGAAGAAAGCCAGGCACTGAAGGACAAATACTACGTGACCTCTCTGATATGAAACAAGCAAACTGAGCTGTCTCAGAGAGCTGGAGACTGGATGATAGGCTTAAAGGAATTTGGGGGACTGAGGAAGGTTTCGAGCTGACGCCTACATGGGTGAAGTCAATAATAAGTTGGAGGTAAGTATTTGTACAGGGAAGGGATAGGATGGGGCATAGGGACACATTTGGGTGGGGCTTTGTGGGCTTGAGGGGGGCTCAGGTTGGAAGGATGGGTCAGGTGACCCAAGGAATTGGGGGAAGGGTTATGGGAAACAGTTGAATATGGGAGAATGTCCGGTATATGTTTGAAGCTATAATGTTGAGAAAACTCTCTAGAAAATATAATAAGGAAGGATTACATGTTTAAGGTGTTTAAGGGGGGGGGGCATCTGGTACACAGGCAGGCTTCTAGGGAGTGTGTGAGTGCTCATGTTGTCATAATGTGTTATATCATTGGGTGGAGACCCATACAATGAGTGTGAAGGTGTACCCTCCTCCTGGGGAGACCTGATGTTCCCAAGTAGAGGGAACTGTGTCTATCAAGAGAATCGGTGGCCCCTAATTAGTTAGGGCAGTGTAGTATATCAGGTCCTCAGCATCGTTACAGTATCTGTGATTTCTGGCCCTCAAGTAGTGAATATTGATTGTCACTGTAGGCCCTGAGGGAAGGGTGAGAGAGGTATATAATAGATGGAAGCAGGGCAACTGGGGGGCAACAGAAGTGCTCCACTAGATCATGCAATGGTGGATATAGGACATGTTAACTTATACCAAAAGTGTATAAAAGTCTATAAGCTAAAATGTAAACCATAATGTAAAACACAAGGAAGCTAAAAATTTAGAAATTTGTACAGTCCAAAATATAAACCATACTGTAAAACAAAATGGAACCATGTTTGATAGCTGTTTCAAAATCTGTACATCAGCTGCAGCAATTATAACATGAACATGTAAAAAGATCATTGCTAGGGAAAGGGGAAAAGGGTTTGATGTTGGATATATGGGAGCCCCCTATATTGTGTATGTGAATTACTGTGATCTAAAAATTTTTTTGAAGACAAAATTTAAAAATTAGAAGAAAGAAAAAAAAGGATGTAGATACTGAGGAAGAAACAAAAGAAAGTGCCTTGCCCTTGTACATACAGGGCAATACCTATTATAGTGATAAAAGTTAAAATGTTTGAACAAAGCTGTATAATATTTTCATTTTATTAATACAAGTTATTTTTACTTTATTGTAGTATTTCTAAATTATTATGTATTCTATTTCTAAAGTTTAAACCCGTCACTATATTTCAATTTCCCATTTATTGAATTTGGCAATATATTAGGCTTCATATTGGAAGAAGTTTTGCACCACAGAGAGGTACAACTATGGCAGGGGAGGAACACTGGTGTGGGGTGTTATTGATGGGGGCACATGAGTTAGGGGGGCAGTCCTCCAGGGCATGTATATAGGGGACATAAAAATGTTCTGATATATGTTGGGTATTTTTATAGTAGTTACAGTTACAAACATCAACTGAGGGAGTGCTGACTTCCTACCCAGTAGAGGTCTGTCACATTCCCCAATGGAACAACAATAATCCCCCAAGTGCAATGGCAAAAATCAACAAGGAAGGATGGTCCAACAATGAGCCCTTGATACTGATGACTCTACTTAGGAGCCTGTGTGTCTGAAATATTAACTAGGCCTAGAGCTGCAGGGTGCCTAAGATTTACCTCCTGAGAACCTCCATGTTGCTCAAGTATGGCCACTCTGTAAGCCAAACTCAGCATGTAAATACATTACCTTCACCCCAGCATGGGACATGACTCCTGGGGATGAGCCTCCCTAGTGCAAGGCATTACTGCCAATTACTAACTGGTGATGCAACTAGAAAGAGACCTTGAATAAAAGGGTCAACTCAGACCAGCAGAATATCTCAGCCTACATGCTGGATCAAGTGTTAAAAAATTGCTTTTTGACCTTGAATAAAAGGGGGAAATGGCAAAGACAAATGAGTTTACATGGTTAAGAGTCTTCCAAAAATAGCTGGGAGGTCATCAAAGGGGTCACACTTACGCATGCTTCAGCATGACCCCAGAGAGAGACTAAGTAGATACAACCCTAGGTGCTGGTTCTCCTGAAGGCTACAGAGATCCACAGGGTATATGGTCATGGCAGATGGATGTGGAGTTCTGTGCCATGTCAGAGGGCCCTACTTTGGAATTTGTGCTCCTGAGTGTGCTGGAACTGGACTCTGATGTGACCTTCCTACACATGCCTCTTCTGTCACTTTTACTGAACCCGTGGCTGGCACTGTGGATGGTGCATACTCATGGGACTTGATTTTCTGGACTGCCCATGTGCCAGCTGGGCCATGAGCCTCAGCAGAGTTGCAGCTCCTACTATCTGGTTTTTTCGACTTACCCAGGTCATCTAACAGGGAGGTGAAAATGGTCAAACACCACACCAGGGAATCAAGAGTGCCAACAACTGCAAGCAGAGAAATTGCATCCATCACCCATGTGGAGTCTAAGCCCCCTCTTGATCCAGAGATGGAAGGGACATCACCATCCCAGGGTACACAAAATGGAGGAATAAAATATGGACTAGAATGGACTTAACCTATATTCTATTATAAAACTATTGTGACTAGTAATAGAAGAAATTGTAGCATTGAGGTGGAGAAAGTAGCCTCAGTAGTTGCTGAGGGCAGGGAGAGGGAAGAAGAGATGTGATGTGGAGGAATTTTTGGGACTTTGAGTTGTCCTAAATGATATTGCAGGGTCAGATGCTGGGCTTTATATATCCTTCC
Source organism: Dasypus novemcinctus (assembly GCF_030445035.2). Lineage (NCBI taxonomy): Eukaryota > Metazoa > Chordata > Mammalia > Cingulata > Dasypodidae > Dasypus > Dasypus novemcinctus. The sequence goes on along the minus strand of NC_080691.1, from coordinate 53,431,689 downwards.
ATAACTCACTGAATGTATACTGGGGGAGAGTGTGAACTATGGGGTAAACTATTATCTATGTAGTGCAGCAGTGCTCCAAAATGTGTTCACCGAGTGCAATGAGTGTGCCACAATGATGGAGGAGGTTGTTGGTGTGGGAGGAGTGGGTTGTGGGGGTGTGGGGTATACAGGAACATCTTATATGTTTTAATGTAACATTTTTTGTGACGTATATATCTTCAAAAAAACACAATTTACAAAAATGATGGGGAATGGGGTATATGGGAGCCTCCTATGTTTTTTTTTTCTATAAATGTTTTTTAATGTAATGTTCTTTGTGATCTATTAACTTTAATTTAAAAAGTGTAAAAAAAAAAAAAAAAGAAAGCAATGTGCTAGAGGAGTGTATGACCATTAGTGGAAGCCCCAACCTCATTAATGTCTGTGAGGAATCTACTAGCAACTCCCTGAAATTCATGGGGAGGTTCTCAAAGTTGCATTTATTCCACCCTTCCTCCATAGGATGGAAACAGTATGCTCTAGGTCCCCCGCCTGTGGGCCATTACCTCTACCCAGACTGGTGGGGAAGGGGTGAAATTTCAGGTTAGCCCATAAAGATATGTCTTATTTTGTCCAAGATGCTCCTGTATAAAATGCAAGAGCTATGAAAAGAATGGCCAAAAAATTGATCCACTCCACTCCATACTTCCCAATGTACTCTGCTTGCAGTACAAAAATCTGTGGAGCACTTTGTTCCATGATACATCATGAGAACTCAGGCTCAGGCGTAAAAACTACTTATAGTAAATGAACACTTTATTCCTTGCACAGAACAAATTGTCCAAAAGAGAAGGGAAAAGATTCCATCATGTCTAGTCTCCCATGGAGGCCCACTGCTTGGGTCAGTGATGGAAGTTGGCAGTTTTGTATGTCCCACTTCTCATTGGAAAGGAGACTTGTGCTGTTTGACCCTTTGGTATTTATATACCACATCATGTGGGGGAATCTTCCAGTGAGAGTTCTTGCCCTGCTAAGCAGTTGGAGCTGCATGTTTTCAGTGTCTGAGTTTAAGATATGGCCAGACCTTTCCATTAGACCTAACATATGCACCAGGCTATGGAATGGAAACATACTGAGGCATCTGTAAAAGACAGAAGTGGAAGGGCTGGGAGATGGCCTCTAGGATTGTTCCTGAATTCCTCAGCATATTAGATTCACCAATGTGCCAGCTGTAGGCACAAGTTATTGTACATTGGACTACTTTGCCATATTCTACAATAGTATTGTTGTCTATAGTAACATTAAATTCAGATGGGCTCAAAAAAATCCTCAGAATCAAATCACTCCATTTTGTTACAGTAGTAATTAGGAACTTCTCCCAGGGATAGCCTGGTGGCATTTAGTGTTTCAAATCAAAGGAAGCATTTCTCCCCCAATGTTACAGCATTCTGTATTGGGAACCCTTGGCTTCCAAAGACATCTCCCATGGGCAGTGGACACTATCCTACTTGCCTACAGAGTGGTTTCCTTGAGCTACTAGGTAATATAACCAGTAGGCCATTGTGGTACTCCATGTTAACAGTTTGGTTGGAGTGATATGGAATAATGGCCAAATGCTGATAGAACTGACAGATTTGCAAAAGCCTTTATCATGGAGCCATTGGGTGAGGGGGTTGTCTATCACTGTGAGATAATCTGGGGAGAGAAATAGACAGCATCATTTAATACCCTTCCTCTTACCTCCTGGGGGTCAAGTTGCTCTTGCCCAATAACTTGAGATGAGGATTGCTAAGACACCCAGGCTGTCTTTCAGAACCCTGAAGTCATTATTTCTGCAGGGACCCATCACCTCTGTTATTTAACCCAGATCTTCCAGCCCAGATCATTTAATCTGGGGAGGGAAGTCATATCCTGAACAAATTGAGAGTCAATGATGTTGCCCACCATCCTCTGGTTGCATCTGGTCAGCAGTTCCAGTGCAAAAAGAGGATCCAAGTGCCTTGACATCTTGCTGCATTTAACCATCTTCCCATGGAATCCCACAGGAGGAGGCACCTGCCTCAACTCCACATTGGAATTGGGGGGCTACTTTCAGTAACACCACTGTCATCAGATCACAAATCACCACCAGGGATTATGCTCTCAGTTGGGTACATTGAGATTTGGATTCCTTTCCAAAGAAGTAGCCTAATCAAGCAACTGCCTGGATCTCCACCTCTTCAGAGCTGAGTATTTCCCAACATATACTGCACTGTCATGTTTCTCTTCCACTGGGAAGTAGTGTTCAACGCCTAAGTAGCTTAATTTATATAGAAGTTCCACATAAATAAATTGTTCTCGTGATAGCATTTGTGTAATGGTTACTAGAGTCATCTATTCCAATGTTTGATCATTGGAGATAATAGGGAACATGTAAGGCCAATATCATGTAATGGGAACATGTCCATTGCTGAGTTGTGGGCTGTAAATGAGATATAGTGATCTAATTGGAGTCTTGTGGTACATCAGATCACATAGCCTAGCTATTTCTCCAGGACTGCGATGGTGGTTGTGGCGTAGATATGAAGCATGTACATTGCTCCCCTATATCTAAAGTATGTATCTAAAGGGGTGAGGTGGGGAAATGTGGGAAGATGGTATGGCAGGCAGGAATAAACACTCACAAAAACAATGGAGAATGAACAAAAATCTCTGAAAAGCCTATTTTGGGGGTCAAAGACCAGGACAGTGCTACACAACTCCCAGGAAGGTGAGAGAGGAAGAATCTGAAACAACAAACATGCATTCTTAAAACCCCATAGCAGCTGGGAAGGACTCCCCTCCTCCACTCCTGAAATATCAAGCTGGAGTAAAACTCCTGGCTCACTGCAGCTGACACAGAGGGAAACAAACATCTTTCTTCCTGTCAACTGTTATAAGGAGAATAAGAGGTTTTCTTCAGCGATTTGGGCCAGCAGAGGCTGCTTTGAATTTCATGTCTGTCCAGACCAAAACACAGGAAAATGGACATTAAAACATCTTCATGGTAAAGACAAATGAGTTTATATGGCAAAGAGTCTTCAAAAAAAGATTTCGGAGGTCATCAGAAGGGTTGCACTTCTGCACACTCCAGGAGGATGCCAGAGACAGCCAAAGAGATACAATCCCAGGTACTGCTGCTCCTAAGGGCTAAGGAAACACACACATTCTACAGTCATGGAAGATGACTCTGGAGTTCAGTGCCTTGTCAGTGGGCCCTACTTTGGAATTTGTGCTCCTGAGTGTGATGGAGTTGGACTCAGATGTGACCTTTCTACACATGCCTCTTCTGTCACTTTTACTGAACCTGTGGTTGGTGCTGGGGTTGGTGTATACTCAGGAGACTTGAATCTCTGGACTGGCCATGTGCCAACTGGGTCCTGAGCCTCAGCAGAGTTGCAACTCCTACTCTCCAGTTCATTGGACTTACCCAGGTCAGCTAACAGGGTGGTGAAGATGGTCAACCACCATACCAGAGAACTGAGAGTACCTACAACTGCAAGCAGGAGAATCACATCCATCAACCATATGGAATCTAAACCCCCTCTTAATATAGAGGTGGAGTGGACATCATCATCCCAGGGTCCACAGGATGGAGGAATAAAATATGGATTAGAGTGGACTTACTGGTATCCTACTATAGAAGTACTGTGACTAGTAATGGAAGAAATTGTACTATTGATGTGGAGAAAGTGGCCATGGTAGTTGTTGAAGGCAGGGAGAGGGAAGAAGAGATGTGCTGTGGGGGCATTTTGGGGACTTGGACTTGTCCTAAATGATATTGCAGGGATAGATGCTGGACAATATGCATTCTGCCATAACCCACTGAATGGACTGGGGGAGAGTGTAAACTACAATGTAAAGTATTATCCACTTGGTGCAGCAGTGCTCCAAAATGTATTCACCAAATGCAATGAATGTGACACACTGATGAAAGAGGTTGTTGATGTGGGAGGAGTCGGGTAGGGGGTGAGAGGTATACAGAAACCTCTTATATTTTTTACTGTAACATTTTTTGTCACCTATGTGTCTTCAAAAACTACAATTACAAAAATGCTGGTAAAAAAACATTTCCATGTTAAGTTGTGTTAAAAACTGTTATCTGCTCACTGATCTGGAAATTGCTTGGGAAAAAAACTGCTTTTGGTTCCTTCTATATCCTAATTTTTGGAAATCTGCATCCCATTAGTGAGACCCTGGCCCAATTTTGATAATTTAAGGTGGGCAATTATAAAAACTTAGAATAAGTTGAAAAAAATTAAAGAAGAGCTGTGAAAATATATGTAAGAGAGAAACTGGGCATCAGTGTAAATTCAACAACATATCAGACACCTAGAAAACAGAAAAAAATTACAGGCCCTACCAGGAAACAGGAAGAGATGATTCATCCAAAAGAAACAAAACAAACATCCCAAAGACATGGAAATTAAGAAAATTAATCAATGATAATCACACAACTCTCCCAAATCAATTCAAAGAATTGAAAAAAAATATGACTAAAGATAAAAGATATTAAGAAGACACTAGGTGAGCATAAAGAACAATTTGAAAGCTTGCAAAGAAAAGGAACAGAGATTTTGGGAATGAAAGACATGATGAATGAGAAAAAATACATTAGAGGCACATAAGAGCAGATTTGAATTGCTCAATAAAAGAATTAGTGCTCAATAAAAGAAAAAAGAGTTAGATTCTGAATAAACCTACCCCAAGAAACCTACATTCAGAAAGACAAACATTAGAGATAAAGAGAGCATTCTGAAAGCAGCAAGAGAAAAGCAAAGATTCACATAGAAGGGAACCTCAATAAGATTAAGTGTCAACCATTCATCAGAAACCATGGAGGGGTGAAGTGGTATGATGCATTTAAAGTACTGAAAGAGAAAACCTGTCAGACAAGAATTCTGTATCTGGCAAAACTGTCCTACAAAAGTGAGGGTGATTTTTAAGTCTTCACAGATAAACAAAAATTGATAGAATATGTTACCAAAAGACCAGAATTACAAGAGATACTAGAGGGATTGCTGCAACCTAAAAGGAAAAAAACAAGGGCAAGAGACTTGGAGAAGAGTACAGAAATTAAGATTATTAAGAAGAACAAATTTAAGGGGTAAAAGGTAGACAATAGTATGATATGACAATAGAAAGCCAAGGCTCAAAATGGATGAAGTAGGTAATGCCTTCATAGTAATAACATTGAATGTTAATGGCTTGAACTCCCAAAAGAAAAGACATAGATTGATAGTATGGATTTAAAAAGATACAAGTCATCTATAGATTGTCCACAAGAGACCCACCTCAGAATAAAGGACAAAACTAGGTAAAAGATGATGGTTGGAAAAATATATTCCATGGAATTAGAAACCAAAAGAGAGCTGGGGTAGCAATCCTAGTATTGGACAAAACACATTTCAAATGCAAAACTGTTATAAGGGATGAAGAAGGTAATTGCATATTAATAAAAGGAGCAATTCACTATGAAGAAATAGCTATATTAAGTATGCATCTAACCTGAGTACCCCAAAGTACATGAGGCATACTGGCAAAGCTGAACAGAGAAATAGATGTCTCTACAATAGTTGGAGGCTTCAATACATCACTCTCAGTATTGCATAAACCAGCTGGACAGTGCATAAATAAAGAAACAAAGAGATTGAATACTATGACAACTGGATTTGACCTAACAGACATATACAGGGCTTTGTACCCCAAAAGAGGTGGATATACATCCTTTTCAAGAGCTCATGGATCCTTCTCCAAGACAGACTATATGGTGAGTCACAAGATAAGTCTCAATACATTTATAAAAATCAAAATTATACAAAATAATTTCTCTGGTCATAATGGAATGAAGCTGGAAATTAATAATGATGGAAAAAGGGAAATTCAAAAACATATGGAGATTAAACAACACACTCTTAAATGATCAGTGGGTCAAAGAAGAATCTCAAGAAAATTCAGCAAATATCTTGTGAATGAGAATGAGAACACAACATATCAAAACTTGTACCACAAAGACAGTGCTAAGAGGGAAAATCATAACCCTGAATGCTTACATTAAAAAAAGAAGAAAGAGCTAAAATTCTGCAAACCAGAAGGAACTATAAAATGAAGAGTAAACTAATCTGAAAACAAGCCAAAGGAACAAAATTGCAAGGATTAGAGCAGAAACGGAGATTTAAAATAAAATAATAAGAGAATCAACAAAACCAGAAATTGCTGTTTTTAGATTTAAAAAATGGCAAGCCCTTAGCTAGAATGACAAAGAAAAGGGAGATGATGCAAATTAAAAAAAAAAAAAAAGAAATAGGATGGGAGACTTTACCAGTAACCCTGAAGAAATAATAGAGATCATAAGAGGATAATTTGAACAACTGTATGCCAAAAAACTAGAAAATGTAGATGAGTTGGATAAATTCCTAGAAACCCATGAAATACCTACACTGACCCTAGGAGAAAGAGAAGACCTCAGGAAACCAATCACAAGTGAAGAGATTGAAACAGTCAGCACAATCCTTCCAACCATGAAAAGTCCAGGACCAGATGGCTTCAAACAGAATTCTACAAATCAACTCAAAGATGATCTAATACCAATCTTGCTCAACCTTTTCCAAAGAAAAATTGAACAGGAAAGAACATTATCAAACACAGTCAATGTAGCCAACATCACCCTAATACCAAAATCAGGTAAAGATACTACAAAAATAAAATTACAGACCAATACCTCTAATGAATATAGATGCAAAAATCCTCAACAAAACACCTGAAAAAGAAATCCAAAAGCACATTAAAAGAGTTACAAACCAACAATCAAGTGGGTTTTATCCCAGGTATGCAAAGGTATTCATTACAAAAAATCAATTAGTGTAATAAACAACATTGATAAATTGAAGAATAAAAATCGCATGATCCTCTCAATTGATGCAGAAAAGGCATTTGACAAAATACAGCACACTTGATAAAAATACACTAAGGCATAGGATTAGAGGGAAGCTTTCACAATATGGTAAAATGTTGATCGATATCCAGACACCTGCTTTGTAGGTTCTTGAAAAAGCCTGCTCTAGCAAGGTTCCAACCCCACTCAGCCGGTCCTTTGCAGGAGAGATTATGAGGGTATACTCACTCAGAAGCCATCTCTCCCTTGCAGCTTTATAGCTGCAGATTTTGAAGTAGGTTTTAGTGAGTAAACCAAGTTTAATTATGTAACAAAAGTATTTTTTTAGGAAAATTAAAAGACCAAAGGGAAACTAATGCAAGGAGAATGTCTATGGCCTCCCTCTCCTAAAGTATCAGCTAGATGTTTAATATCTGTGATTCCAGTGGGTTTCTACTCTCAGAGGTGCCAGGAATTTAAGTAGAGTCCTTGCACATTCAAGGCTGAAACTCCTCCACTGAGCTAAACTTTCTTTCTGGGTTGATTTGCTCTTCAAAAAGAGTCCTTTTCCCTGGGGCAGGATTGATTCTTTGCAATGGGATAAACTGCTGATTAGGAATCTCTCCCCCACCCCTTTTTTTCCTAACTCCTTTCTCTCCCAGTGCAGCAGGAAGACTTCATGTGAGTTACCTTTTGAAATTCAAGTGGGACCCTGATGAATTAACTCATCACAGAAAATAATGACTCTCAGTCTCTGAGAGAGAGCACCCTCACCTTGCTGGGGACCCTAAATATGCATTTGGAAGCTTATTAAGCACTTCCTACTGTCCCCCTCCCTTTAGCGTGTTACAAAGGACTAGTTAATTGCCTGACTCCACCTTCTCCCAGACCTACTTTCCCTATCCCAGGGAGGTTAGGTAAATCAAGCTGCCTCAGCAGATTTGCCTCCCCCCTTCCTGCTTTCTCCTCAGTCCAGCTGGTATGCTCCTCAAAGCTCCAAAAAGGGGGTCCAGACTATTGAACCTGCAATTTTAGTACCCCTCTCCACCCTTCACCAGAACCCTCCGTCTCTCAGAGCTTGTCTCCTCTGGCTCAGTGATCAGTGAGGAAGTTTCAGGGCATGCTTTGGCTTCCTGACCTGAGGGACGGGCTTAGCCATCCCACAGCTCCAGCTTCAAGTGCCAGAAACTCAGGGTTTCATCTTTAGCAGTCTTTTTGTCATGCTCTCTCCAGATCGATGTCCTGAAGCGTCCTGCTTTGTGGGTTCCCAAAACAGATCACTCAGGTAGGATTTTGTCCCCATTCAGCCATTTTTTTTTTGTAGGAGAGATGATGTGGGTGCACTTACTCTGATACCATCTTGCCCTTCCTCCTCTAACTAGAACTTATAGTACAACATTGAATAAGAATATTGATTATGGGCATCCTTGTCTTGTTCCTGATTTCAGCAGGTCTTTCACCATTAAGTACAATTCTATCTATAGGTTTTTCATATATATTGTGGACTCAGAGTTGTGGGACTGTGGAGTGTGGGTTACAGGGGTTCAAGGAACATGGGCTTGAGGATCACACATTTGGGGAACATGGGGCTTGGGAATGTTTCCACGTGACTGGCAATTTTCAGGGAATGCTGCAGCCCTGAGCCTTAGGGGGAAGGGTTTTGCCTTCCCACAACTTCTAACTTCAGTGTTATAAACCCATGGTTTTACCTTGAGCAAGCACTACTTTTGCTGCAGTCTCTCCATATTGGACTTCTGTTTCCAGAATCCAACACTCTGTGAAATCTGGGATTTCCCTAGCCCTCTGGCCTAACTCTGGGAGTGGGAGGGTTTTGGTGGGAGGTGCAGAGGGGCCTGAGAAGTGCAGGTAAATTTTCTGTTCCATTCCCCCCACCCCCTTTTTTTTTTGAGCTTCTGAGAAGTGAATCTGCTGAGAGAGCCTGATTTACATAAACACCCTGGGATAGGAAACTTGGTCTGGGAGAAGGTAGAGTCAGAAAAGTAACTAGCCTTCCTGTAGTACGCCTAAGCTAGAGGGACAGTAGGATGTGCTTTGCAGACTTCCAATAGCATATTTAGGGTTCCTTGCCAAGGTGTGGGTGCTCCCTCTCAAGAAATTAAGAGTCATTATTTTCTGTGGTGCATTGGTTCATCAGAGACTCATTTGAATCTCCTACAGGACCCCTCACACAGCCTGCCTGCTGCCCTGGGAGAGAGGGAAATGAGGAAGGGAGAAAGGGGGAAGGTCAGGTTCCTAAATGGTTTATTTAACTGCAAAGAGGATTCCTTGCTTGAAGTCTTGTCTGGCCTTTTTTGTTGGTTTGCTTTCATGTTTTTCCTTCCTTTTTATCCCCCCATAGCCCTTTTCTCTTTTTTCTTTTTCTTGCTTGCTTTCCACCCCCACCCCTTTTTTTCTTCTTTTTTCTTTTTTTTCATATTTGGTGCTGCAGGCAGCATTTCTTATATGCTGTGTTTCCTCATTATTGACTTTCCCTTTTCTGTGTGTACTGATTTTGGCTACTAAAGCTGTCCCCTTTCCTTTAGATCTTTCTATCCTCCATTGTTTATTATTTCTCTTACATTCCTCCTCTCTCTGTTTAGCCCCCAATTTTTCTGACTTTTTATTTGTACAGGGAAGGGATAAGATGTAGGCATAGGAAATACCTTTGAGTGGGACTTTGTGGGCTTGAGGAGGGCTAGGATTGGTAGGATGGGTCAGATGGCCCAAGGAATTGGGGGGGGGGAGCTGGGGGGAACATTTGAACATGGGAGATTGTCAGGTATGTGGTTGAAACTATAATGTTGAGAAATATCTTCAGAAAATATAATAAGGAAGGACTACTTGTTTAAGGTGCTTAAGTGGGCCTTCTGACACAGGGGTAGGCTTCTAGGGAGTGTGCAAGAGCTCATTTTGTCATAGTACATTATATCACTGCATGGAGGCCCATTCAATGAGTGTGAAGGTATACTCACACCCTGGGGAGGACTGATGTTCTCAAACAGAGGGAATGTGTCTCTCAAGAGAATTGGTGGCTCCCAATGGGTTAGGGCAGTCTAGTATGTAAAGCCCTCAGCATTGTTGCCAGTATCTATGGATCTGGTCCTTCAAGCAATGAAGATTGATTGTCACTGTGGGCCCTGAGCAGAGGGGGAGAGACATTTGGAATGGATGGAATCAGGGTAACTGTAGGGCAATGGAAGTGTTCCACAAGATCATGCAATGATGGATATAGGACATGTTAAATTACACAAAAAATGTATGAAAGTCTATATGCTAAAATGTAAACCATAATGTAAACATAAGGTAACTAAAAATTTAGAAAATTGTACAGTCTAAAATATGAACCATAATGTAAACCAAAATGGAAAAATGTTTCAAAGCTATGTTTCAATATCTGTACATCAGCTGCAGCAAATATAACATGAACATGTAAAAATATCATTGCTGGGGAAGGGGGAAAATGGTTTCATGTTCGATATAGGGGAGTCTCCTATATTGTATATGTGAATTACTATGATCTAAAACTTTTGTGAAATTAAAAATTAAAAATTAGAAGGAAAAAAAAGATGTGGACACTGAGGAAGAAATAAAAGAAAATGCCTTGCCACTATACATACAGGGCAACACCTATTGCAGTGATGAAAGGCAAAACATCAAAAAAACTTATAATATTTTTCATTCTTTAATGCCCCAATTTATTTTCACTTTATTTTAGTTTTCCACAACTAGTATTTATTCTATTTCTAATCTTTAAACCATCATTATATTTCAATTTCCTATTAATTGAAAATGGCAATATATTAGGCTTCATTTTTGAAGTTTGGGACTATAGAGAGGTTCAACTATGGTAGGGGAGGAACACTGGTGTAGGGTGTTATTGATGGGCAGCACATGGTTGGGAGGGAGTTTTCCAGGGCATGTATATAGGGTACCTAAAAATGTTTGGATATATGTTGGGTATTTTCATGGTAGTTACAGTTACAAATGACAACTGAAGGAGTGCTGAGTTCCTAGCCAGGGGAGCTCTATCACATCCCCCAATGGAACAACAACAATCCCCCAAGTGCAATGGCGAACACCAACAAAGGAGGATGGTTCAATAATGAGCCCTTGATACTGATGATTATGCTTATGAGCCTGTGCACCTGAAATATGAACTAGGCCTAGAGCTGCATGGTGTCTAAGTGTTATCTCCTGAGAGCCTCTGTTACTCAAATGTGGCCAGGCCACTCTCTATGTCAAACTCAGCATGTAAATGCATTTCCTTCTCCCAGAATGGGACATGACTCCCAGAGATGAGCCTCCCTGGTGCCAAGGGATTACTACCAAGCACCAGCTGGTGATGTAACCAGAAAAAGGCCTTGAATAAAAGGGTCAACTCAGACCAGCAGAATATCTCAGCCTCCATGTAGGATCGTGTTAAAAATTGCTTTTTGACCTTGAATAAAAGGGGGAAATGGCAAAGACAAATGAGTTGATATGGCTAAGAGTCTTCCAAAAAGATTCAGGAGTTCATCAGAGGGGTTCTGCTTATGCATGCCTCAGCAGGACCCAAAAACAGCTGAAATAGATACAACCCCAGGTACTGGTTCTCCTGAGGGCTGTGGAGAACCACAGGTTCTATGACCATAGCAAATGGCTCTGGAGTTCAGTGCCATGTCAGTGGGCCCTACTTTCCAATTTGTGTTCCTCAGTGTGATGGATTTGGACTCAGATGTGATCTTTTACACATGCCTCCTCTGTCACTTTTACTGAAACTGTGGTTAGTGCTAGGGTTGGTGTGTTCTCAGGAGACTTGAATCTCTGGACTGGCCATGTGCCACCTGGGCCCTGAGCCTCAGCAGAGCTGCAACTACTAACCTCTGGTTCATTGGACATATCCAGGTCAGCTAACAGGGAGGTGAAGATGGTCAACCACCACACCAAGGAACTGAGAGTGCCTACAAATGCAAGCAGGAGAATTGCATCCTTCACCCATGTAGAATCTAAGCCTCCCCTCAATATAGAGGTGGAGCGGACATCACCATCCCAGGGTCCACAGGATGGAGGAATAAAATATGGATTAGACTGGACTTACTGATATTCTACTATGGAACTATTTTGACTAGTAATGGAAGAAATTATAGCATTGATCTGGAGAAAGTTGCTATGGTAGTTGTTGAGGGCAGGGAGAGGGAAGAAGAGATGGATGTGGCACATTTTGGGGACTTGGAGTTGTTCTAAATGATATTGCAGGGAAAGATGCTGGACATTATATATCTTGCCATAACCAACTGAATGTACTGGGGGAGAGTGTAAACTACAATGTAAGCTATTATGCATGTGGTGCAGCAGTGCTCCAAAATATATTCACCAAATACAGTGAATGTGCCACAATGATGAAAGAGGTTGTTGGTGTGGGAGGGGTGGAGTGAGGGGGGTTGAGGGATATATGGAACCTCTTATATTTTTTGAATATAACATGTTTTGTGATCTATGAACCTTCAAAAAATACAATTAAAAATTCATGGGTGTGGGGGGATCAGGAGTGGAGTATATGGGAATGTCTTATGGTTTTTTGTTGGTTTTTAAAAGATTTTATTTATTTCTCTCCCCTTCCCCCATTTGTTTTTTTCTTCTTTATTTTCTTTTAAATGTTAGATTAAAAAAATATGAGGCCCCTATAAACCCCCCACCCCACCCACACCACCCCTCCCACATCAACAAACTCTTCCATCATTGTGGCACATCCACTGCACCCAGCAAATACATTCTGGAGAACTGCTGCAGCACATGGACAGTGGTCCACATTTGTGTTTTTTAATATAACATTTTGTGTGATCTATTAACCTTAAAAAAAAGATAATTTTTTAAAAAGTAACTACATAATAGAGAAATCTGTCAGGTGCCATGTCAATCTGTTATGATTTAGGATAACTAGGATTTCTTAGCCAAATGATGTACTGATGCAAAACTGAAGTTTGATTTTCTATTAGAATATAAAATAATATTTTTTAACAAAGAAAGCTGCAAAGTAATTGGTTGATAAACACCAGCAGCATGACAAAATCTGCAGGGGCTTAAGAGGAAATTCTGGCTGCTGGAGCAGGCTGTTTTGGGAACCTGCAGGGCAGGAGGTGCCTGGACATCGAACTGACGAGACTGTAGCAGTATTGGTGCTTGCTCAAGGCAGAACTATGGGTTTCTAACACTGAACTCAGAAGCCATGGGAAGGTAAATCCCTTCTCCCTAGGGTTAAGAGCTGTGACATTCACTGAGAACTGCTGGTCATGGGGTGGAGTGTCCAAGCCCCATGTTCCCGAAATGCATGAACCACAAGCCTGTGTCCCCTGACCCCCACAGCCCATGTTTCAGAGACCTACATACCCTGAGTCCACATTCACTCAGGCATCTGTTTCCTGAGCCCAGCACTCCCAGAAATCCAGCATTGCCCTATCCCTCCAGTCACTCACTAACTCTGGGAGTGGGAGAGTTTAGATGGGAGGTGCAGAGGGGCCAAGGAGTGCAGGTTCAATTTTCTGGTCGCCCCTTTTATTGAGTTTGGAGGAGCATATCGGCTGACTTGGGGAGAGCCTAGGAAGAGAGGAGAGGCGAATCTGGTTAGAGAGTCCAATTTACCTAAATGCCCTGGTAGGAAACTTGGTCTGGGAGAAGGTGGAGTCAGAAAATTAACTAGCCCCCTTGTAGCATACCTAAGGGAGAGGGACAGTATAACGTGCTTTACAGGCTTCCAATAGCATATTTAGGGTTCCTAGCAAGGGGTGGGTGCTTTCTCTCCAGAAATTAAGAGACATTATTTTCTCAGGTGACTTGGTTCACTAGGGATCCATTTGAATTTCCTACAGGAACCCTCATGCAGCCTTCCTGCTACCTTGGAAGAGAGGGAAATGAGGAAGGGAGAAAGGGGGAAGATCAGATTCCTAAGCAGTTTATTCAATTACAAAGAGGATTCTTTGCCTGAGGCCTTGTCTGGTCTTTTTTGTTGGTTTGTTTTCTTTTTTCTTCTTCTTTATTCTCCCCACTGCCTTTTTTTTCTTTTTCTTTTTTCTCCCTTCTCTTTTTCTTGCTCTGCTTTTTTTTCTTTTCTCTTTCTTTTTCCATTTTTTCTCTTTTTTATATTAGCGCTACAGCAATATTTCTTTTTTTTAAAGATTTATTTATTTATTTATTTCTATCCCCTCCCCCCCCACCCCAGTTGTCTGTTCTCTGTGTCTATTTTGCTGCATCTTCTTTGACCACTTCTGTTGTTGTCAACAGCACAGGAATCTGTTTCTTTTTGTTGTGTCATCTCTCCGTGTGTGTGTGGCACCATTCCTGGGCAGGCTGCACTTTCTTTTGTGCTGGGCGGCTCTCCTTATGGGACACACTCCTTGTGCATGGGGCTCCCCTACAAGGGGGAAACCCCTGCATGGCAGGGCACTCCTTGCGCATATCAGCACTGCACATGGGCCAGCTCCACACAGGTCAAGGGGGCCCGGGGTTTGAACCGCGGACCTCCCATGTGATAGACGGACGCCCTAACCACTGGGCCGAGTCCACCGCCCAATATTTCTTATTTGCTGTGCTTCCTCATCCACAGTTTTCTCCTTTCTGTGTGTACTGATTTTGGCTACCAATGCTATTCCCTTTCCTTTACATCATTCTCTACTCCATCATTTATTGTTTCTCTTACATTCCACCTCTCTCTAGCCTCCAATATTTCTGACTTTTTATCTCTAATACCTGTAATCTGTTTTCCATCATTTATTCACTCTTTATATTATTGTCCTCTATTCTTTTTCCATCTCTCCTGACCACACTGATCTTTTAATTCTTAGTATATTCCTCCCCATATTCAGTTTACTATCTCATTATAGGTACTCCACTTTTTTACAGTTGTAACTACACACAGCTTACATGAGTTCTATATCCATTCTCCTAGATCTCACATGGTTCTTCTGCTAACATTTACAATCAACACTACTATTATATTTTTCTATTCTTACCCCTTTAGCTTTCTCTGAATCTAATATTTTCCTTCAAGGGAACTTAGCCAACAACAAGGAAATAGAAAAAGAAAAAAGTGACAAAGAGAAGATTTAACACACACAAAAAAACAACAACTATTTAAACCCCAAGACTAGACGAAGATAATCATCAGAATAAATTCAACAAGATAAAATGATGACCAGACAGAAACAAAAAACTACAAACCAAACCAATAATCAGGAAAATATGGCCCAATCCAATGAACAAACTAAAAACCAGGAAGAGAAGCAGACCATTCAACAAGTAATTAAGCCCTCAAAACATATATTAGGGACCAATTTAATGAAGTGAAGGAAGAGATTAAGAATATGAAGAAATCACTTGCAGAGAATATAGAAGAAATTTCAATCATCCAAAAAAAAAGATAACAGATATGATGGTGATGAACAGCACAGTTCAAGAAATCAAAAATACACTCTCAGCAAAAAAAAGTAGATTTGAAGAGGCAGGGAAAAGAATTAGTAATGTGGGAGACAATACATCTGAAATCAAACAGATAATAGAATTGATTGATAAAAAGATAGAAAAAATCCAGCAGGGACTTAGGGACCTGAATGACAATGCAAAATGCGCAAACATATGCATTATAGGCATCCCAGAACAAGAAGAGAAGGAAAAGGGAACAGAAGGAGTGTTGGAGGAAATAATGGCTGAAAATCTCCCAAACCTATTGAAGGAGATGCATGTACATGTCCAGGAAGCACCCCAAAGAGCATAAATCCCAACAGGCCTATCCCAAGACATATACTTATCAAATTATCCAATCCACAAGACAAATAGAAAATATTAAAAGTAGCAAGAGAAAAGAGAATCTACACATACAAGGAAGGCTCCATAAAATTAAGTGTTGATCTCTAATCTGAAACCATGGAGACAAGAAGACAGTGGTATGACATAGTCAAGGTACTAAAAGAAAAGAATTTCCAACCAAGAATACTCTACGCAGCAAAGCTAGCATTCAAAAATGATGGAGAGGGAAGCATACTTGGCCCAATGCATAGGGCATGTGCCTACCACATGGGAGGTCCGTGGTACAAAACCCAGGCCTCCTTGACACGTGTGGAGCTGGCCCATTCACAGTGCTGATGCGTGCAAGGAGTGCCCTGCCATGCAGGAGTGTCCCCCGTGTAGGGGAACCCCATGCACAAGAAGTGCACCCTGTAAGGAGAGCCGCCCAGCATGAAAGAAAATGCAGCCTGCCCAAGAATGGCCCTGCACACACCCAGAGCTGATGCAACAAGATGAAGCAACAAAAAGAAACACAGATTCCCAGTGCTGCTGATAAGGATAGAAGTGGTCACCAAAGAACAAACAGCGAATGGACACAGAGAACAGATAACTGGGGGGGGAGGGGGGGGGGGAGGGGAGAGAAATAAATTTTTAAAAAATCTTAAAAAAAAAAGATGGAGAGTTCAAAATATTCACAGATAAACAGAAACTAAGAGAGTATGCCAACAAGAAACCTGCCCTTCAAGAAATACTAAAGGGAGTTCTGGGGGAGGAAAGAAAAAAATAGGGGAGACAGAGTTTCAGGAGAGTGTAAGAACAACTAAAACTACAAAAAGAGAAAAAAAATCGAACAACATAAGACAAATACAAATCCAAAGAAAATATGGCTAATATAAGTAATTTCTTGAAAGTAATAACACAAATTGTCAATGGATTAAACTCACCTGTTTAGAGACACAGATTGGAAGACTGGATAAGGAAATATGACTCATCTATATGTTGTCTATAAGAAACCCATCTTAGATGCAGGGATTCAAGGAGATTGAAAGGGAATGGCTGGAAAACAAATGTACAGGCAAACAATAACCAAAAAAGGGCAGGTGTAGCTATATAAATGTCAGTCAAGATAGACTTTAAATGCAAAGCTATTGTGAGAGAAAATGATGGACACTACATATTAGTGAAAGGGATAATGTTTCAAGAAGAAAGAAAAATCATAAACATTTATGCTTCTAACAAGGGCGCCTGCAAATACATGAGGTAAACACTGAAGAAACTAAGTGAAGGAACAGATGCCTCTACAATTATAGTGGGGGACTATAACACACCACTATCACCATTGGACAAAACATCTTAAAAGAGAATCAATAACAAAACAAAGACTTTGAACAATATATTAGAGGATCTGGACCTAATAGACATATACAGAACATTACACCCAAATACAGCAGGATATACATTTTCTCAAGTGCACATGGATCATTCTCCAAGATAGACCACATGCTAGGTCACAAAGAAAGTCTCAGTGAATTCAGAAAGATCAAAATCATACAAAATAATTTCTCTGACCACAGTGGAGTGAAGCTGGAAATCTGCAAGGGCCAGGGGTCCAGATTTGGTACCAAGATATGGAAGTTAAACAACACACTCTTAGAAAAACAGTGGGTCAAGGAGAAAATCTCAACAGAAATCAATAACTACCTTGAAACTAATGAAAATGATAACACAACATATCAAAATTTGTGGGATGTAGCAAAAGCTTCACTGAGAGGGAAATTCACAGCTATAAATTAATACATCAAAAAAGAAGAAAGAGCTAAAATTGAAGAACTAGGTGAACAATTGGAGGAATTAGTAAAGAAAACAACAAACTAACTGCAAAGAAAGAAGAAAGAAATAAAAATTACAGCAGAACTAAATGAAATAGAAAATAGGAAAGCATTCAAAAAAATAAAACAGAGCCAGTTCTTTGAGAAGATCAATAAAATTAACAAACCCTTAGCTAGACTAAAAAAGAAAAAAAGAGAGAAGATGCAAATACACAAAATAAGAAATGAGAAGGGTGATATCACCAGTGACCCCACTGAAATAAAGACTATCATAAGAGGATATTTTGAAAAACTGTATTCCAACAAGAAAGACAATTTAGAGGAAATGGGCAAATTCCTAGAAACACATAAGCAGCCTACAATGACAAAAGAAGAAATTGATCTCAATAAACCAATCCAAGTAAAGAGATAGAATCAGTCATTAAAAACCTCCCAACTAAGAAGACCCCTGGGCCAGATGGTTTCACAGGTGAATCCTACCAAACATTCTGGAAAGAAATAACACCAATTTCACTTAAACTCTTCGAAAAAATTGAAATAGAAGGAACATTGCCTAATTCATTTTATGCCGCCATTACCCTAATACCAAAACCAAACAAAGACACCACAAGAAAGGAAAATTACAGCGCAATCTCTCTGATGAACCTGGATGTGAAAATCCTCAACAAAATAATTACTAATTGTATTAAACAACACATTAAACAAATTATACACCATGACCAAGTGGACTTCATCCTTGGTATGCAAGGATGGTTCAACATAAGAAAATCAATTAATGTAATAAACCACATAAACGGATGAAAGAAAAAAATCACATGATCATATCTATAGATGCAGAAAAAGCATTTGACAAACTACAGCACCCTTTCTTGATAAAAACACTGCAAAAGAGAGGAATACAAGGAAACTTTCTGAACATTGTAAAGGGTTTATATGAAAAACCGACAGCTAACATGATTTACAATGGTGAAATTCTAAAATCTTTCCCTCTATGATCAGGAACAAGACAAGGATGCCCACTATCACCCCTTCTATTTAACATTGTGTTAGAAATACTTGCTTGAGCACTGAGGCAATACCCAGATATAAAAGGAATCCAAAAAGGAAAGGACGAACTCAAATTTTCACTATCTGCAGATGACATGATCCTTTACATAGAAAGCCCTGAGAAGTCTACAACGAATCTTCTAGAACTTATAAATGAGTTCAGTAAAGTTGAAGGGTATAAGATCAATGCACAAAAATCAGTAGCATTTCTGTACACTGATGATGAGCAACCTGAGGAGGAAATCAAGAAACAAATATCATTTACAATAGTAAATAATAATATCAAATACCTAGGAATAAATTTAACCAAAGATGTAAATGACTTTTACACAGAAAACTACACAACACTGTTCAAGGAAATCAAAGAAGACCTAAATAAATGGAAGAATATTCCCTTTTCATCAATAGGAAGACTAAATATTATTAAGACATCTATCCTACCAAAACTGATCTACAGATTCAATACAATCCCAATAAAAGTCAACACAGAATTTTTTAATGAAGTAGAAAAACTAACTGTGAAATTTATTTGGAAAGGAAAAGACCTTGAATAGCCAAAGACATATTGAAAAAGAAAAATGAAACAGGAGGAATCACACTATCAGACTTCAAAACATACTACAAAGCTACAGTAGTGAAAATGGCATGATATTGGTACAAGGAAAGAAACAATAACCAATGGAACTAAATAGAGAGTTCTGATATAGGTCCTCATATATACACTCATCTGATATTCAACAAGGCCACCAACCCCACTCAACTGGGAGAGAATGGCCTCTTCAACAAATGGTCTCTAGAGAATTGGATATCTATATGAAAAAGAAGGAAAGAGGATTACCATCTCACACCTTATACAAAAATCAACACAAGATGGATCAAAGACCTAAATGTAAGAGCCAAGACCATAAAGACCTTGGAAAACAATGTAGGGAAGCATTTACAGGACCTTGTAATAGAAAATGGCTTCATGAACTTCACACCAAAAGCATGAGCAGCAAAAGAACAAATAGATAAATGGGACTTCCTTAAAATTAAAGCCTTTTGCACCTCAAAGGAGTTTGTCAAGAAAGTGAAAAGAGAGCCTATTCAATGGGAGAAAATATTTGGTAAACATATATCTGATAGGAGACTTATATCCTGCATATATAAAGAACTCATATATCTCAAAAATAAAAAGACAAACAACCCATTTAAAAAATGGGCAAGATGGGACGCAGACTTGGCCCAGTGTTTAGGGCGTCCATCTACCACATGGGAGGTCCGTTGTTCAAACCCCGGGCCTCCTTGACCCATGTGGAGCAGGCCCACATGCAGTGCTGATATGTCCAAGGAGTGCCGTGCCACACAGCGGTGTCCCCACATAGGGGAGCCCCACACGCAAGGAGTGCACCCCATAAGGAGAGCCACCCAGCACGAAAGAAAGTGCAGCCTGCCCAGGAATGGCACTGCACACACAGAGAGCTGACACAACAAGATGACACAGCAAAAAGAGACACAAATTGCCATGCCTCTGACAACAACAGAAGAGGACAAAGAAGAACATGCAGCAAATAGACACAGAGAACAGACAACTGGGGGGGGCGGTGAGAAATAATAAATAAATAAATAAACAAATAAAAATTGGGCAAGAGATTTGAACAGACTCTTCTCCAAAGAAGAAATACAAATGGCTAAAAAGCACATGAAAAAATGCTCAAAATCACTAGCTATTAGGGAAATGCAAATCAAAATTACCATGAGATACCATCTTACTCCCATAAGACTGGCAGCTATCCAAAAAACAGAAGACTACAAGTGCTTGAGAGGATGTGGAGAATGGGAACACTCATCCACTGCTGGTGGGAATGCAGAAGGATCCAGCCTTTCTTGAGGACTGTTTGGTGGTTTCTCAAAAAGTTAGCTATAGATTTGCCATATGACCCAGCAATTCCACGGCTGGGTATATACCCAGAAGATCTGAAAATAACACAAACCAATATATGTACACCAATGTTCATAGCAACATTATACACTATTGCCAAAAGTTGGAATCAACAGAAATGCCCATCAACAGATGAATGGATACATAAAATGTGGCATATACATACAATGGAATACTACTCATCTATAAGAAGGAATACAGTACATACACATGGGATAACATGGATGAATCTTGAGGATCTTATGTTGAGTGAAGCAAGCCAGGCATTGAAGGACAAATACTACATGACCTCTCTGATATGAAACAAGCAAACCGAGCTGTCTCAGAGAGCTAAAGACTTGAAGATAGGCTTAAAGGAATTGGGGGGGGAAAGGAAGGTTGCAAGCTGATGCCTACATGGGTGAAATCTATGATAAGCTGAAGGTATTTGTACAGGGAAGGGATAAGATGGGGGCATAGGGATACCTTTAGGTGGGGCTTTGTGGGATTGAGGGGGGCTAGGGTTGGGAAGATGGACTAGATAATCCAATGAATTAGGTGGAGGATTGGGGGGGGTGCAGGTGAACAAAGGAGATTGTTGCATATGTAATTGAAACTATGTTGAGAAAACTCTTTAGAAAATATAATAAGGAAGGGTTACTGATTTAAGGTGTTTCATGGGGAACATCTGGCACAGAGCTCACCTGGCTTCTACGGGAATGTGTGAGTGCTCTTCTTGTCATAGTGTCTTATATCATTGGATGGAAACCCATACAATGAGTGTGAAGGTGTACCCACATCCTGGTGGAGACCTGATGTTCCCAAAGAGAGAGAATTGCTGGCTCCCAATTAGTTAGGGCAGACTAGTATGTCAAGCCCTCAGTACTGTTGCAGTATCCATAAATCTGGTCCCTCAAGTAGTGGAGACTGAGCGTCACAGTGTGCCCTGAGGGAAGGCGGAGAGAGGTATAGCAGGAATGGAAGCAGAGCAACTGGGGGGCAATGGAGGTGCTCCCCAAGATCATGCAGTGATGGACATGTCAATTTACATCTAAAGTGTATAAACATCTATAAACTAAAATGTATACTATAATGTAAAACACAAGGAAACTAAAAATTCAGAAATTTGTACAGTCTAAAATATAAACAATAATGTAAACCAAAATGGAGCCACGTTTGATAGCTATGTTACAAAATTTGTACATCAGCTGCAGCAAATACAACATGAACATGTAAAGAGATCAATGCTGGGGAATGGGGAAATGGGTTTGATGTTGGATATTTGGGGGTCCCTGTATTGTGTATGTAAATTACTGTGATCTAAAACTTTTTTGAAGACATAATTGTAAAAAATGTAGACACTGAAGAAGAAATGGAAGAGATTGCCTTGCCACTGTACATACAGGGCTAAACCTATTACAGTGATGAAAGGCAAAACATGAAAAAAATTATGATATTTCTCATTTTTTTATTTATTTTTTACTTTATTTTAGTTTTTCTAAATTATTATGTATTTTGTTTCTAATCTTTAAACCAGTCATTAGTATTTCATTTTCCTGTTAATTGAATTTGGCAACATAGTAGGCCTCATTTTGGAGAAGGTTTGGACCACAGAAGGGTTCAACTCTGGCAGGGGAGGGGCACTGATGTGGGGTGTCTTTGATGGAGGATGCATGGGTGGGAGGGAGTTCTTCAGGGTATGCATATAGGGTATATAGATACGTTCGGATGTTCATTGGGTATTGACATAGTGGGTAGTTTCACAGAACAACTGAGGGAGTGCTGGGTTTCCATTCCAGGGAACTGTTGCATTCTGCAATGGAGCATCAACAATCCCCCAAATGCTAGGGTAAAGACCAGTGAAGAAGGAAGGTCCAATGATGGGTTCTTGATACTGATGACTAGCTTATGAGCCTGTGTGCTTGAAATTTCAACTAAGTCTAGAACTGCAGAGTGCCTAAGAGTTACCTCCTGAGAGCCTCCATGTTGCTCAAGTGTGGCCACTCTCTAAGCCAAACTTTGCTTGTAAATGCATTACCTTACCCCCAGCATGGAATATCACTCCCCGGGATGAACCTCCGTGGCACTGAAAGATTACTACCAAGCATCACCTGGTGATACAACTTGAAAAAGACTGAATAACATGGGGAAATAGTAAAGACAAATGAATTTATATGGCTAAGAGACTTCAAAATGAGTCAGGAGGTCATCAGAGGGTTTGCATTTGGCATGCCTCAGCAGGATTTCAGAGACAGCCAAAGAAGATACAACCCCAGATAGTGGTGTTCCTTAGAGCTACAGAGACACAGAGGTCCTATGGTCATGGCAGATGGCTCTGGAGTTCAGTGCCTTGCCATGTGCTCTACTTTGGAATTTGTGCTCCTGAGTGATGGAGTTGGACTCAGATGTGACCTCTCTACACATGCCTCATCTGTCACTTTTACTGAACCTGTTTTTGGTGCTACGATTTGTATATGCTCAGGAGACTTGAATCTCTGGACTGTCTATATGCCAGCTGGGCCGTGAGCCTCAGCAGAGTTGTAAAGCCTACTCTCAAGTTCATTGGGCTTACCCAGGTCAGCCAACAGGGAGGTGAGGAGGATCAACCACCACACCAGGGAACTGAGCAAGTCTACAGCTGCAAGCAGGACAATCCCATCCATCAGCCATGTTGGATCTAAGCCGCCTCTTGATTTAGAGGTGGAGTGGACATCGCCATCTCAGGATCCTCGGGATGGAGGAATAAAATATGGATTAGAGTGGATTTACTGGTGTTCTACTATAGAATTATTGTGACTCTAGCAATGGAAGAAACTGGAGACAGTGGCCATGGGAGTTGCTGAGGGCAGGGAGAGGGAAGAAGAAGTGTGATGTGGGGGCATTTTCAGAACTTGAAGTTGTCCTGCATGATATTGCTGGGACAGATGCAGGACCTTATATATCCTGCCCTAGCCCACTGAATGGACTGGGAATGAGTGTAAATTACAATGTAAACTATAATCCATGCTGTGTAACCGTGCTTCAAAATGTATTCATCAAATGCAGTGAATGTGCCACACTGATGAAAGAGGTGTTGATGTGGGAGGAGTGGGAGTGGTTGGGGAATTGGGTGTATGGGAACCTCATATTTTTCAAACAACATTTATATGATATATGTATATTTAAAGAACTAATAAACGATTTTTAAAAAGCAAGATTTTTATTAGAGACTGAAAGTGATTACATATTAATAAAAGGGACAGTTCACCAGGAAACAATAACAATCATAAATATATATGCAACTTAGAATGGTGCCCCATATCATATGAGGCAAACACTTGCAAAACTAGAGAGAGAAATAGATTTCTCTACAATACTAGTTGGAGGTGGTGGATTTTGCCCAGTGGTTAGGGCATCCATCTACCACATGGGAGGTCCGCGGTTCAAACCCCGGGCCTCCTTGACCTGTGTGGAGCTGGCCCATGAGCAGTGCTGATGCACGCAAGGAGTGCCATGCCACGCAGGGGTGTGACCCACATAGGGGAACCCCATGCGCAATGAGTGCACCCTGTAAGGAGAGCCACCCAGTGTGAAAGAAAGTGCAGCCTGCCCAGGAATGGTGCCACACATACGGAGAGCTGACACAAGATTATGCAACAAAGAGAAACACAGATTCCCATGCCGCTGACAACAACAGAAGCAGACAAAGAAGATGCAGCAAATAGACACAGAGAACAGACAACTGGTGTGTGTGGGGGGGGGAGGGGAGAGAAATAAATAAATAAATAAATCTTTACAAAAAAATACTAGTTGGAGATGTCAATATACCACTCTCAGCATTGAACAGAACATCTGGGCAGAGGATCGATAAAGAACCTGAGAGCTTGAATAATACGATAAGTAGACTACATCTTTATTATTAGGCAAACACATGTACAGAACAGTGCACACCTAAACAATGGGATATACATTCTTCTCAAGTGCACATAGATCTCTTTCTGGGACAGACCATATGTTGGGTCACAAAGCAGATCTCAATAAATTCAACAAGATTGAAATTATACAATGCACTTGCTCTGATCCTAATGGAAAAAAAACTGGACATCAACAACAGGTGGGAAAAAAGAAAATTCACAAATATATAGAGATTAAACAACACACTCTTAAATAAGCAGTGGATCAAAGAAGAAATTTCATGATATCTCTGGGACATATATGTAATAAGTATGGTGCTAATTACAGGTTCAAATAAAAGGGTGAGAAGAGCCATGTGTAGGGAAATTATAAATGAATCTAACTCTGTTACACTGGGGAACATATATTCCAAAGTAAGACTCTGAACAAGGTACCAAATTTCTGAGATTTTCTGCCCTGCTTATAGTGTGTAGATGGCTCTAGGACCCTCAGGAGTGCCACTCTTTACTGTGGCTATCAATGAGAACCTGCTGAGACATGCATAGCCATAACCACTGGAATAACCTCTGGACTCACTTGGAAGTCTCTTAGCCAAAAAAAAAACTTCATTTGCAATTAATATTTCCCCCCTTTTGGTCAAGGTATTTTACAGATTCATCACTAGTTGGTGTTTGGTAATACTCCCTTAGTGCCAGAGTGGCTTATCTCCAGGAACCATGTCCCATGCTGGGGAGAAGGTCGTGCATACATATACTGAGTCTGGATTAGAGATAGGTCACACTTGAGCAACAAAGAGGTTTTAAGGAGGTAAGACCAAGGCCATGTATATTAGGGCTAAGTTTCAATTTCACAAGAAAAGTCTCATAAGAACAACCATCAATGTCAAGGGTGTGGCATAATTGACTGTCTTCCCTCACTAGGCACTTCCCGTGTACTCAGGGGATTCTTGTTGCTCTACTAGAGAACGTAGCAGTACTTCCCAGGCTTAGAATGAAATATTCTTTCATTTACTATGTGAGTCTCCACCCACCAAGACAATGCCCCATAATCACTTGAAATATTCATATGCCTTAGAGGCATGTCCCAGGTGTACCACTACCTGTACATCTCCCCATCACAAACACTCTGCACCAGTGACCCTCCTCTGCCAGAGTTGTGACCTTACTGTGATCCAAAACCTTCCCAAAAAGAAAGTCAAAAAGTAAACAGTTGTTCAGTGGATGAACATGACAGTGGTGTAGTGATGCTTTTGGGATAGGTGGTGCTGATTTGTGAGGGGTGCAGGAAGGGGAGTGTGGGTTGGACTGTCCTTGGAACTGGGGATAGGGTTGGTGAGGGAGCAGATGAACTCTGGCAATTTATGGATATGTGGTTGAAACTACAATGTTGGGAATGTTCTTTTGGTAAATATGACAGGTGAGGGTTACTAGGTTAGAGTGTTGGATGTAGGGGGCAAGTGGTACAAGGTACACCTGGGGCAGGCTTCTAGGGAGTGTGCGAGTGTTCATCTTGTCATAGTGTGTTGTATCAGTGGGTGGAGACCCCTATAATTGGCAGGAAGGTGTTGGACTCCCATCCTGGGAATTACTGCTATGCTCTCCAATAGAGGGGTGGGAGTCTCTCAAGAGCATAAGCAGTGCCTAATAGGGGAAGACAGGTCAGTATGTAAAGCCCTCAATGTTGTTGCAAGTAAGTATAAATCTTGTTCTTCAAGAAATGAAGCTTGGTGTTGACATGGGTCCTGAGGGGAGGGGGAGGGAGGAATAGAGTATTTGGAACCTTGATACTGTGCTACATGATCTTGCAGTGATGGATACAGGCCATGT
The DNA here is from genome assembly GCF_030445035.2 of Dasypus novemcinctus. Classification (NCBI taxonomy): domain Eukaryota; kingdom Metazoa; phylum Chordata; class Mammalia; order Cingulata; family Dasypodidae; genus Dasypus; species Dasypus novemcinctus. The sequence continues at coordinate 53,405,565 of NC_080691.1, read as the reverse complement.
TAAATTACAACAAAATTCATAAAAGTGTATCATCCAAAATGTAAACCATAATGTAAATCATTGACTTTGGTTAGTAGCAATGTTTCAGTATTTATGCATCAATACTAACAAATGTACCATTCACATGTAAAATATTAATAGAGGAAAGGGGAAAAGGGGGAAGATGTTGGGAATATGGGAATCCCCTATATTCTGTATGTGACTTTTTGGTAACATAAAGCTTCTTTGAAGATAAAATGAAAAAATTAGACACTGGGGGAATAAATTGAAGAAAATGTCACTGTACATACAAAACAACATATCTTACAGTGATAAAAGACATGTCAACATTTTTAAAAATTTTATTTTTATTATTCCCATTTTTTTTTGCATTTTATGTTATTTTTAAGCTATCATTATTTCATTTGCTCATTAATTGTATTTGGTTATTTTGTTTGCTTCATTTTTTTACATGAAACTATGACCATGAAGTTTTTTGCAATTTTTAATTTACTTTTATTTGTATCCCTCCTCCCCCAGATAGTTCACTTATTTCTCTGCTCATTGTTTGTGCCCCTTCTCCAGGGGGCAGTGGGAACTGAATCCAGGACATCCCACATGAAAAGGGAGTGTCCAACAGCCTGAGCCACATCCACAACCTATGGGTAGCAGGGTCTGCTGCCTTGTGGTCTTTGGTTGTTGCAGTGCGGGTGGCATCTAGCTCATTGAGGGCAGAGACATCTAGCTCTTTGCAAGCAGGAGGCAGCATCTAGCTCATTGAGGTAGAAGGCAGCTTCTCATCTACCTTTAAGAAACACTGGAATCTGAACCTGGACCATCCATGTGGTAGGTGGGTGCCCAAGTGGCTGAGCCACATCCATTTCCCTTGCCTTCATTTTTGAAGAAGTTTTAGATCACAGAAGGGTTACAACTGTGATAGGGGGGGATCACTGGTGTAAGGTGTCAGTGATGGGGGATGCATGGGAGGAGGTTCATGAGGAGTACAACTACAAGGCATAGAAATGTGCTCAAGTATTTATAGGACATTGTCACCATGGGTGGAGGTTAACACAATATCTGAGAGAATATCAAATTCCCATCCTGTGGTGGGGATCTCTGCCACATTCCCTAATGGGACAGGAAGAAGCCCCCAAGTACAGGGACAGTGAATAGTGAAGGAAGATGGATCATTGACAAGCCCTTGACATTGAGGACTTACTTATGAATCTTTACTTTTGAAATTAAAACTTAGCCATATAATAGAGTACCTAAGAGTTACCTCCTGAGAGCTTCCTTTTTGATCAAATGTGGCTCTATCTAAGTTAAACAGCATATAAATGCATTACCTTCCCCCCATCATGGGACAAGAATCCCAGGGATGAGCCTCCCTGGCACCAAGGGATTACTATCAAGCACCAACTAGCAGTGCAACTGGAAGTAGACCTTGACCAAAAGGGGGAAAATGTAAAGGCAAATGAGCTTACATGGTTAAGAGACTTCAAAGTGAGTCAGGAGGTCATTTCCAGATGTTACATTTATGCACACCTCAGCAGGATCTCATTGACTGCCAAAGTAAATATTGCCTCAAATAGCGGGACTCCTGAGGACTCTGGAGACATCCAGACACAATAGGAAGTGCTGACAGTTCAGGAGTTTCACACTCTGCCATGGGCCCTACTTTGGAATTTATGCTCCCCAGTTTGATAGAGTTGTACTCATCTGTAGTTTCCCTACACATGTCTCTTCTGCCTCTTCTATTTGAACCTATAGTTAGTACTAGAGTTGATAGGTGTATGTCCAAGAGACTTAAATCTTTGTGCTTTCCATGTGCAAGTTGGGCCCTGAATCTCAACAGAGTTGTAAAACCTACTCTCCAGTTCATTGGACTCACCCAGGACAACTAACAAGGAGATGATGATGGACAATGACCATTCCAGGGAACTGAGAGACTACAGCTGCAACCAAGATAATCCTATCCATCTGCCCCATGGGATCTAAGCCCCCCCCCCCCAATTAGAGGTGCAGTAGGCATCACCATCCCAGAATCCTCAGGAGCAAGGAATGAACAATGGATTGGAGTGGACTTATTGCTATTCTAGTATAGACTTATTGTGATTCTAGCAATGAAAGAACTTATATCATTGATGTGGAGGCAGTGGCCCTTGAAGGTTCTGTGGTAAGGGAGAGGGAAAACAGGTGTAATATGGGGGCATTTTGGGGGACGTGGGAACTGTCTTGAATGACATTGCAATGACAGATACAGGCCATTATATATCCTGCCATAACTTACAAAATTGTGCAGGAGAGAGTGTATACTACAATATAAACTATAATCCATGCTTAGTGGCTATGCTCCAAAATTTGTTCAACAGTTGTAACAAATGTACCACACTAACAAAGAATGTTGTTAATGTGGGAATATGTGGGAAGGACAGGAGTGGGGCATATGGAAATCCCCCATATTTTTTATGTAACATTTATGTAATCTATGTATCTTTTTTTAAAAAAAGTATATTTAAAAATAAGAATAATAAGAAAATAGTAATAATAAAATACAAAAATAAACACAATTTTAAAATAAAAATATTTTTCATTGTGCCTTTTGTCACTGTAAGCTGTTATCTTTATGTACAGTGACAAGTTCTTCTGTATGTTCTCTCAGTGTCTTATTTTTTTTCCTTTAACTTGTATGAAACTTTAGGTTAGAGAAAAGTCACATAGAAAATAGAGGGGGTTCCCATATACCCAAACTCCTCCCTCTCTCTCACTCTCCCATTAATGACATTTTACATATGTATGATACAGTTGTTAAAATTGATGTATCAATACATAAGCATTGCTACTAACCATGGTCAATGGTATACTTTATGGTTTACATTTTCCCATACACTTTTGTAGGTTTTGACAAAATTTACAATGGCCTATCCATCATTGCAAGATCACACAGAGCAATTCCAATGCCCTGTCCATCTATTCTATTCTTCCCTCCCTCTCCCCTCAGAACCTTGGTAATCACTAACTTTCAATTTTTGAAGAATAAGATTCATAGTTACATGCTTTACTTGATGTTTTCTTTTATTAGGCATTGTCTATGTTCTTGAAAGATTTTTGCACCTCTAACTGAGAACATAGTAATACTCTCCAGATTGGGAGCTTAATATTTTCTGATTATTGTGTGGGTCTCCACCCATTGAGATTACACACTGTGATGAGATGAACACTTTCATATTCCAGAGGCATGCCCCAGGTGTGCCCTATCCCACATATCATCCCATACATCTTGCCCTGCACCAGTAATCCTCCTTTGTCATATTTACCAAAAGAACATTCCCACCATTGTAGTTTTCTTTTGTTTTAAAGATTTATTTATTTCTCTCCCCTCCCCCCCCATTGTCTGCTCTCTGTGTCCATTCCCTGTGTGTTCTTCTGTGTCCACTTGCACCCTCAGTGGCACCGGGAAACTGCATCTCTTTTTTGTTAAGTCATCTTGCTGTATCGGCTCTCCGTGTGTGTGGTGCCACTCTTGGGAGAGCTGCACTTTTTTCACATGGGGCAGCTCTCCTTACAAGGTGCACTCCTTGCACATGGGGCATCCCCACATGGGGGCGCCCCTATGCGGCATGGCAGTCCTTGTGCACAACAGCTCTGTGTGTGGGCCAGTTCACCACATGGGTCAGGAGGCCCTGGGTATTGAACCCTGGACCCTGCCATATGGTAGGTAGATGCTCTATCAGTTGAGCCACATCCGCTTCCCCACCATTGTAGTTTTAGCCACAGTCCTGCAAATCCCCCAAGTTCACCTGATCTTTCCTCCAATCCTCTCTGCAGTTCCATGGATTGTACAACTCAAGGACCCATCCTACTCCCTCTCACATTCCTGCACCCTCAAACCCAAGCATATCTTTCCACCACTGTCATCCCCATCCACTGCCCAATCACCCCCTTCCATCTTATCATAAATTTTACCATATCGAGTATTGGCTCACCACCCTCTACTTCCTTTCTGTCTCCTGATAGCATATCTTCCAGTCTCTAGCTCTGAGAGTCTGCTCAAATTGCTTCAATTCATAACAGTGAAGGTCACATTTGTCCTTCAGTGACAGACTTACTTCACTCAACATAAGGTCTTCATGATTCATCCATGTATTAACACTGCATTCTTTCTTGGATGCATAGGATAACATGGATGAACCTGGAAGTCATTATGCTAAATGAAATAAGCCAGACAGAAAAGAACAAATATTGCATGCCTCACTAAAATGACCCAAATATGAAGAATAAATTCATGGAGTCAAAACCTAGAGGAATGGTTATTAGGAGATAGGAGGAGGACTGAGAATGTGTACTGATGCTTAAGATATCTGGAAGTTTTAATTAACGTGACTGTAAAAGTATGGAAATGGATAGAGTTGATGGTAACACAATGTACTGAATAGAACTAATGCTGCTGGTCTATAAATGAGATTTTGGCTGAAAAGGGTAAGTCTAGGGATGTAAATGTTAATTGAAATAAAGCTAGAGATAATCTAGGATTTAAATAATATAGCGAACCAAGAGGTGGATGAGCATTGTGGTTAATAGTACAAATACAAAAATGTCCTTCTATGAACTAAAGCAAATGTAGATCACTATTGCAAAGTGGTAAGAATGTGGAGAAGCATGGGGAAAATACAAATAATGTAACCTATAGAACTATATTTGGCCAAATGAATAGGGCATCTGCCTACCACATGGGAAGTCCAAGGTTCAAACCCAGGCCTCCTGACCTGTGTGATGAGCACGTGCAGTGCTGATGCACACAAGGAGTGCCATGCCACGCAAGGGTGTCCCCCCGCATAGGGGATCCCCATGCACAAGGAATGCACCCCATAAGGAGAGCTGCCCAGCATGAAAAAAAAGTGCAGCCTGCCCAGGAATGGCACCTCACACACAAAGAGTTGATGCAGCAAGACGACTCAACAAAATGAGATGCAGATTCTGGGTGCTGCTGACAAGAATACCAAAGAACACACAGTGAATGGACACAAAGAACAGACAACTGGGGGTGTGGGGAAGGAGAGAGAAATAAATGAAAATAAATATAATAAAAAATAAAAACATAAGATGTTCCCATATACTCCACTCCCCAGCCCCCACACCCATCGTTTTTTTTTTAATTGTATTTTTTTGGAGCTACAAAGATCACAAAAAAAGTTACATTAAAAAATATAAGAGGCTCCCATATACTCCACTCTCCCATCCCACTCCTCCCACATCAACAACCTTTCTCATCATTGTGGCACATTCATTACATTTGGTGAATACATTTTGGAGCACTGCTGCACCACATGGATAATGGTTTACATTGTAGTTTACACTCTCCCCCAGTACATTCAGTGATTTATGGCAGGATATATAATGTCCAGCATCTGTTCCTGCAATATCATTTAGGACAACTCCAAGTCCTGAAAATGCCCCCACAATACATTTCTTCTTCTCTCTCCCTGCCCTCAGCAACTACCATGGCTACTTTCTCCACATCAGTGCTACAATTTCTTCCATTACTAGTCACAATAGTTCTATAGTAGAATATCAGTAAATTCACCCTAATCCATATTATATTCCTACATGCTGTGGACCCTGGGATGGTGATGTCTGCTCCATCTCTATAGCAAGAGGGGACTTAGATCTCACATGAATGATGGATGCAATTTTCCTGCTTGCAGTTGTAAGCACTCTCGGTTCCCTGGTGTGGTGGTTGACCATCTTCACCACCCTGTTAGCTGACCTGTGTAAGTCCAACAAACCAGAGAGTAGGAGTTGCAACTCTCCTGAGGCTCAGGGTCCAGCTGGCACATGGACAGCCCAGAGATTCAAGTCTCCTGAGTAGACACCAACCCTAGCACCAACCATAGGTTCAGTAAAAGTGACAGAAGAGGCATGTGTAGAAAGGTCACATCTGAGTCCAACTCCATCACACTCAGGAACACAAATTCCAAAGTAGGGCCCACTGACATGCACCACATGGATAACAGTCCACATTGTAGTTTACACTCTCCCCCAGTCCACCCAGTTCCCCTATATTTTTTATGTAACTTTTCTGTAATCTAAAATTTCATTAAAAATAAAGGTAGGGAAGCAGATGTGGCTCAAGTGATAGAGCTTCTGCCTACCATATGGGAGGACCTGGGTTCGATCCCTGGGGCCTCCTGGTAAAAAGAAGAGAAAGCATGCCTGTGTGGCAAGCCAGTGCCTACATGAGTGCCCACAAGGTGAGCCAGTAGTCTGTGAAAGTGAGTCATACAGCACGATGATGACACATCAAAAGAGAGACAAAGGGAGAGTCAAGATGAAGAGCAGAAGAAACCAGAAACTGAGGTGGTGCAATTGACAGGGAACCTCTCTCCCCATCAGAGGTCTCCAGGATCAAATCCCTCTGAATCCTAGAGGAGAAAGATGAGAAGACAACACAGACAGCAGAAATAGCAGGGTGGGAGGAGGGAAAGGGAGAAAATAAATATATAAATCTTTAAAAACAACAAAAAAAGTAAAGGTAAAAATGCTCAAGAACATGAAGGAAAGTACAGGTAAAGAAATAAAGGATGGCATTAGAGCCCTCAGGAGCCCCACTGTTGGAGGCATTGTTTACTGTGGCAGTCAATGAGATCCTGCTGAGATGTACCTAAGTGTAACCTCTGGAACGACCTTCTGATTCACTTTGAAATCTCTTAGCCATAAAACCTCATAGATACAGTGGTTTCCTTATGCATGACTATTCTGTCCTTCTATTTGAACCTACAATTAATACTAGAGTTGGTATTTGTACATCCAAGAGAATTAAATTTTCAGACTGTCCATGTGCCAGCTTAGCCCTGAATCTCAATGGAGTTGCAACACCTATTCTTCAGTTCAATAGACTCACCCAGGACAACTAATGAGGAGGAGAAGATGAACAAGCAATGTAAAAAGGAACCAAGAGTGCCAACAACTGCAAGAGAGTCACATTGATCATATGTATGGAATCAAAGCCCCTCAATTAATAGTGGAATGGGCATCACCATCCCAGAATTCTCAGGATTTAGAAATGAAATACGGACTAAAATTAACTTACTAGAATTCTACCATAGGCTTATTGTGATTCTAGCAATGGATGAAGTACCCTTGTTGTGGAGGCAGTGACCCATGGATGTTCTGTGGTTAGGTAGAGGGATAAACAGATATAATGGGGCATCTTTGGAATCATCCTGAATGACATTACAACAACAGATACAGGCCATTATATATCTGGCCATAACATACATGGTCGAATGGGAAAGAGTGTAAACTACAACGTAAAACTATAATCCATGCTTAGTGGCAATGCTCCAAAATGTGTTTACCAATTGCAATGAATGTACCACACTGAAAAAAGATGTGGCTGATGTGAGAAAATGTGGGAGGTGTGGGGAATAGGGCTTATGGGAATCCCCTATATATTCTCTATAACATTTAAGTAATCAAAGTATCTTTTAAAAATAAAAAAGTGAAAAAACTCATTTGTATTTCATATTTCCCCTTTAGGTCAATGTATTTTCCTATATGAATTGTTAGTTGGCCCTTGTTAATAATTCCTTTGTGCCGGGGACACTCTTCCCTGGGAGTTATGTCTCACATCAGGGGGAAGACAGTGTATTTATATGCTGAGTTTGGTTAAAAGAGAGGCCACATCTGAGCAACAAGGAGGCTTTCAGGAGGTAACTCTTAGGCAATATATAATACTAGTCAAACTTTCAATTTGACCAGAAAAAGCTCATAAATACAATGATCAATATCAAGGGACTGACATAATGGTCTGTCTTATTTCACTATATTGTGTGGGTCTCCACCCACCAAGACAATGCCCCATGAATATTTGAACATATATGCCTTAGAGCTATACCCCAGGTACACCCCTCCCTATGCATCCTCCCATCACTGACACCCTGCACCAATTATCCTCCCCTGTCACAGTTGTAACACTTCTGTGATCAAAAACCGCTAAAAAAATGAAACCAAAAAGATAATGAATTAAAATTAAAAAGAAAATAATTCCAAAAATAACAAAATTAAAATTAAAATTAAATTAAAAATTTGGATACATTGTTTTTCATCACTAAGAACTGTAATCTTGTATATATAGTGACAATTTCTTCTGTATGTTCCACCCATGTCTTTTTTTTTCAATTTATCTTCAAAGAAGCTTTAGTTTACAGAAAAGACACATAGAAAACTATAGGGAATTCCCATATACCCAACACCTTCCCCCTTTTCCAATTTCCTCTATTAATAATATTTTACATATGGATGGTACATTTCTTACAATTGATGTACAAATATTGAAGCATTGCTACTAACCATTGTCAATGGTTTCCATTATGCTTTACATGATTTAGAGATGGAGCAGATGTCACCATTTTGTGCCATATACTTTTATAGGTTTTGATGAAATTTAAAATAGCCTGTACTCATTATTGCAAAACAATGTAGAACAATACTAATGCCTTAGCTCAGGATTGCAGCACCCAGTCAGTGGGCCTGACTTTGGAATTTATGCTCCCCAATTTAACAGAGTTAGACTTGTTTATAGTTTTCCTACATATGACTCTTCTGCCCCTTTTATTTGAACCTATAATTAGCACTATACTTGTTGAATATATGCCACAGAGACTTAAATCTTTGGTCAGTTCATGTACAGTTGAGCCCTGAGTCTCAGTGGAATTTCAACACCTAATCTCCAGTTCATTGGGCTCATCCAGGACAACTAACGAGGAGATGATGGACAACACCCATTCCAAGGAACGGAGAGTGTCAGCAACTTCAAGCAAGATTGTTCCATCCATCTGTCCCATGGGATCCAAGCCAACTCTCAATTTAGAAACAGAATGGACATCACCATCCCAAAATCCTCAAGACTGGGGAATGAACAATCAATTAAAATAGACTTATTTTATTATAGACTTATTATTCTAGCAGTGGAAGAACTTTTATCATTTATATAAAAGCAGTGGCATCAGAGGTTCTAAGGGGAGGGAGAGGGAAGAATAAGTATAACATGGGGGAAGTTTCAGGACATTGGAATTGTCCTGCATGACACTGTAATGACAGATCCAGGTCATTATGTATTTGGTCGTAACCTATAAATTTGTGCAGGGCAGGGTTAAAGTATAATGTAAACTGCAGACCATGCTTAGTAATAATGTTTCAATATATGCCCATCAATTTTAATAAATGTATCACAATAACAAAAGATGCTAATGTGGGAAAGTGTGGGGAGGGTAGGGGGTGGAGGATATGGGAATCCCTATATTTTTATATAACATTTATATACTCTAAAGCTTTTCTAAAAATTTTTTAAAAATTAAAAAGAACTAAAGGATATCAGAAAAACAATAAATGAACAATATGATATTCTAAATAAGGAGACAGATATTTTAAAAAGTAACAAAACAGTAGTACTGAAGGTGAAGACCACAATATCAGTTGTAAAAAAAATGCCCAGAAATGTTTCAAGAGGAGGCTGGAGCTGGAAGAAGAAAGAATCAGTGAAAATGAACCTGAAGGCCCTTGAAAAGAATAAAGCAAAGGAGAAGAAATAGAAAAGAAATATTAAAAGTCAAAATAGCCTAAAACACAATGGCATGCAATTTTGGCCTGCACACACTGAACTGCTGGGTGCCTGCAGATCCACCACCGCCCCCCAATAGGATAGGAGGAGACTGGTGTTTCCACAGCCTCTCTGGACAACAGCAAGTAATTTCAGCCTACAATGACAGAACTGTTGGGTGTCTGCCTCCTGAGAGGATAGGAGGGGCCTGGTGTTTCCTGTCTCTTCAAGCAACGGCAGGAACTCTTGGCCTACAGGGACTGAACTTTTGAGTGCCTGTGGCTCTGCCTCCATCATCCATTAGGATAGGAGGAGGAGGCTGGTGTTTCCTTAGCTTACCCAGGCAAAGACAGGCACTTTCAGCCTATAGGCACTAAAGTGTAGGATATTAGTAATTCTGTTCCCACCCACTAAATGGGAGAAGGGACAGTACTACTTCAGCCTCATGGTGCAACCACAGGTAATTTTGGCCCACATAGATTATATTCTTGGGCAATCCAGAGGGCCCATTCCCATGGCAAGGGAAGACAGGAGTTAATTTTGACCTACACAACTTGGTCAATTTTGGCCAACACACAAACAAAAAATTACAATCTATACCCAGAAACAGGAAGATATGGCCCAGTTAACAAACAAGAAAAATCTCCAGATAACATAAAGGAGTTGACACAACTTAATCATAGATGTTCAACAAATCTTAATAAATTCAATGAGATGGCTAAAGATATTAAGGATATTAAGAAGACACTAAGTGAGCACAAGGAAGAATTTGAAAGAATACATAGAAAAACAGTGGCTCTTGTGGGAATGAAAAGCACAATAACATGAAATTAAAAGTACACTAGAGGGAAATGGATGAGACTCAAGCAGTTGGTAAATGAAAAAATGAGAATCATAAATGTATATGCACCTCACCAGAATGCCCCAAGTTACATGAGGCAAACACTGGCAAAATGAAGGGAGAAATAGATTTCTGTACAGTAAGAGTTGGAAGCTTCAATACACCACTCTCAGAATTGGATAGAACATCTGGGCAGATGATCAATAAAGGAACAGAGAGCTTTAATATTATGACAAATGGACTAAGTCGAATAGACATGTACAGAGCATTGCACCCCAAAACAGCAGGATATATGTTCTTTGCAAATGTTCATGGATCTCTTTCCAAGCTAGACCATATTGTGGGTCACAAAGCAGATCTCAGTAAATTTCTCTGATCAGATGGAATAAAGGTGGAAATGAATAATAGGTGATAAAAGGAGAAATTCACAAATACATGGAGATTTTAAAAACACACTCTTAAATAAGCAGTGGATCACAGAAGAAATTTCATGAGAAATCAATAAATATATTGAGATGAATGAAAGCAAGAACACAACATATCAGAACCTGTGGGATACAGTGAAAGCAGTGGAGAGATGGAAATTTATACCCTCAATGACTACATTAAAAAAGAAGAGCTAAAATCAATAACCTACTACACAGCTGAAGGAAGCAGATAAAAGCAAACGAATCCCAAAGCAAGTAGAAGGAATGAAATAACAAAGATCAGAGCATTTTGTTCTCATAAATTGAGAACAAAAATACAATAGAGAGAATTAACAAACCAAAAATTGTTGCTCAAGATTGACAAAATCCATAAACCCTTAGCTAAACTGAAAAAGAATAAAGAGGGAAGCTGTAAATAAAATTTAAAAAGTGAAACAGAGACATCATTGGTACTGACCCCACAGAAATAAGAGCTCATAAGAGGATAATATGAACTGTATGCCAAAAAACTACAAAATGTAGATAAAATGGAAAAATTCCTAGTAACATATGAACAACCTACACTAACCCTAGTAGAATAGAAAACCTCAACAAACCAATCACAAGTAAAGAGACTGAAGCAGTCATCAAACAGCTCTTCAAAATGAAAAACCCAGGACCAAATTATTTCACACGTGAGTTCTACCAAGCATTCAAAGATTTAATACCAATCTTACTCAAGCTCTTTCAAAAAATTGAGGAAGGAATGCTACAAAACTCATACTATGAATTTCAATATCACCCTAATACCAAAACCAGGTAAAGATATTGAACAAAAAGAATATTACAGACTCATTTCCCTAATGACACAGATGCAAAAATCCTCAACAAAAGGTTGCTAATTAAATCCAACAAGACATTAAAATAATTATTCATCATGATTGAATGGGTTTTATACCAGGCATGCAAGGGTGGTTCAACACAAGAAAATCAATCAGCATATACACTACATTAATAATTCAAAGAAGAAAAAAATCACATGATCCTAATGATTAACACAGAAAAAGTATTTGACAAAATATTCTTTTCCTTTCTTTATTTTCTTTTAAATGTTACATTCAAAAAATATGAGGTCCCCATATACCTCCCACCCCACCCATGCCACCCCTCCCACATCAACAAACTCTTCCATCATTGTGGCACATCCACTGCACCTGGTGAATACATTCTGGAGAACCACTGCAGCACATGGACAGTGGTCCACATTGTAGTCCACACTCTCCCACAGTCCATCCAGGGGGCCACAACAGGACACAAAACATTCTCTCTCTTTTTTTTTTAAAGATTTATTTATTTATCTCCCCTTCTCCCCACCCCAGTTGTCTGTTCTATTTGCTGCATGTTCTTCTTTGTCCACTTCTATTGTTGTCAAGGACACAAGAATCTGTTTCTTTTTGTTGCATCTTCTTATTGTGTCAGCTCTCTGTATGCATGGTGCCATCCCTGGGCAGGCTGAACTTTCTTTCACATTGGGCGGCTCTCCTTATGGGGTGCACTCCTTGCGCATGGGGCTACCCTGCACGGGGACACCCCTGCGTGGCACGGCACTCCTTGTGCACATCACCACTGCATGTGGGCCAGCTCCACACAGGTCAAGGAGGCGCGGAGTTTGAACTGTGGACCTCCCATGTGGTAGACGAATGCCCTAACCACTGGGCCAAGTCCGCTTCCCAAAAACATTCTTTCTTGAGAAAAATACTACAAAATGTAGGAATTGCATGAAACTTTCTCAATATAAAGAAGGCCATATACGAAAAATCCATAGCTAACATTGAACTCAATTTTCAAAGACTGAAAGCTTTCCTATTGAGATCAAGATAAGGATGCCCCCTGTCACTACTGTTGCTCAATATAGTGCTAAATGTTCTAGCTAAAGCAATCAGGCAAGAAAAAGAAATAAAATGAATCCAAATCAGAAAATAAGAAGGAACTTTTGTTATTTGCAGATATGATCCTATATCTACAAAGTTCCCACAAAATACAACAAAGCTGAAAGCTAATAAATTATTTCAGTAGAGTGTCAGGATGCAAGATCAATATGCAAAAATCAGTGGTGTATCTATACACTAGTGTATTAGTCAGCCAAAGAGGTGCTGATGCAAAATACCAGAAATTGGTTGGTTTTTATAAAGGGTATTTATTTGGGGTAGAAGCTTACAGATACCAGGCCATAAAGCATAAGTTACTTCCCTTACCAAAGTCTATTTTGACATGTTGGAGCAAGATGGTTGCCAACATCTGTGAGGGTTCAGGCTTCCTGGGTTCCTTCCTTCTAAGGTCTTCTTTTTCCTGGGTTCAGGATTTCTCTCTTCCTGGGGCTTCCTTCTGTTTCCTCTGTGAGCTTACCTCCTGGGGCTCCAACTTAAGACTTCAGCATCAAACTCCAACATCAAAACTCCAACATCAAAAATCTTCATCTCTGTCCTTTGCCATGCCTTTTATCTGTGAGTCCCCACCACCAAAGGGTGGGAACTCAACACCCTACTGGCACAAGAGGTTTACATAATTACTTAATCAAGTAAACCTATGAATCCAATATAATCTAATATACCCAGAGGAAAAGATCAGTTTACAAACATAATCCAATATGTCTTTTTGGAATTCATCTATAGTATCAAACTGCTACAACTAGTAATGTGTTATCTGAAGAGGAAGTCAGAAAAAAATTCCATTTGCAATAGCATCCAATAAAGTCAAATATTTAGGAAAAAGCTAAACACGGATGCAAAACACTTGTATTTAGAAAACTACAATGCACTGTTAAAAGAAATTTTTAAAATGTAAATAATTGGAAGAACATTCTATGCTCATGAAGTGGAAAACTAAATATCATTAAGATGTCAATTCTACACAAATTGATATACAGATTCAATGCAATCCTGATTTTAAAAATTCCACCAGCATTTTAAAGAAATGGAAAATGTAATTATCAAATTTATTTGGAATGATAAGGGGTTCCAAATAGAAACATCTAAAAAAGGAAAAGCAAAGTTAGAGCACTCTCACTTCCAGACTTTAAATCATATTATCTAGTTATAGTGGTAAAAACAGCATAGTACTGGCATAAAGATAAACACAGAGCAATGGAACGGAACTGAAGGTTCAGAAACAGACCCTCACATCTACTGTCAAGTTATTTTTTACAAGCCTGTCAAACCCACCCAGCTGGGGCAGAACAGTCTATTCAACAAATGGTGCTGGGAGAATTGGATAGCTGTATCAAAAAGAAAGAGGACCCCTGTCTCACACTTTATTAAAAAATTAACTCAAAATGGATCAAAGACCTAAATATAAGAGCAAGAACCATAAAGCTCCTAGAATAAATGTAGGAAAACATCTTCAAGAACTGTGGTAGGTGCTGGATTCTTAAACCTTACACCAAAAGCATGAGCAATGAAAGAAAACATGGATAAATGGGACTGCCTTAAACTTAAAACACTTTTGTTATCCAAAGGACTTTGTCAAGAAGGTGAAAAGGCAGCCCACTCAATGGGAGAAAATATTTGGACACCAAACACAATAATTTCCACTCTATATAAAGAGATCATCAACTCAACAATAAAAGATTAATCCAATTAAAAATCAACAAAAGACTTAAATAGACATTTTACCAAAGAAGAAATATAAACAGCCAAAAAGCACATGAGAAAATGTTCCATATCATTAACTATTAGGGTAATATAAATCAAAACGACAATGAGTTATCATTTCACATCACATAGAATGGTAATTTTTTTAAAAAACAGAAAACAATAATGCTGGAGAGGATGTGGAGAAATAGGAACACTCCTTCACTACTGGTAGGATTGTAAAACAGTGCAGCCTCTTTGGAAAAAGTTTGGTGGCTCCTCAGGAAGCTAAATACAGAAATGCCCATATGATCCAGCAATTCTTCTACTAGGAATAAATTCAGAAGAACTGAAAACTGTTACATGAACAGGCATCTGCACACTGATGTTCATAGTGGTGTTATTCACCATTGCCAATAGATGGAAACAACCCAAGTGTCCATCAGCCAATGACCGGATAAACAAAATGTGATATACATATGATGTAGTAAGAAAAAATGAAATTGGAACACATTTGATAACATGGACGCATCTTGAAGACATTTTGCTAAGTGAAGTAAGCCAGATACAAAAGGACAAATATTGCATGGTCTCATTAAAATGCACTAAATATGAAGAATAAGTGCATGGAGTTAAAATCTAGAGTACCAGTTATTAGGAGATAAAAGGATGGATGAGATGACTACTGATGCTCAATGCAGCTCCACCCAGAGCCTACATGCTCAGATACAGCCCATTTCCTCACAAGAATAGACAAAGGTGTTATTTGGCACCACCAACCACTCACATCCCTAGAATTCACTAGCCCTAGCCCACAAATCCCTAGCCATTCAAGGGAAGAAATTCACCTCTACAGTCCCCTATTGGCCCTCAGGTCTTACCCAAGCCCCAACCCACTCCCACTGTATAAACTGTATAAACTCATGACCACCTCTGTGAGGGGCAGGCTGACGTCTAGTTTTCAGATGTCCTCTGCTGGGTGAGCTTCTCAATAAATTTCCTGCCTGCCATTATCAGTCTCCATGTCCCAGTGAGTGCCCCCCTTTTCTCTAACATTTGGTGGTGAAACCCAGGACTGGGCTGGTGTTGAGACTGATTGCTGAGACCCTATCTGTATTAGTCAGGGTTCTCTAGGGAAACAGAATCAACAAGGGATATCTGTCGATAGTAAGAGATTTATCAGAGTCTCTCATGCAGCCATGGGAATGCACAAGTACAGGTTCTGCAGGCAGGCTGCAACTTGGAGCTCTGATGAAAGTCCAGTGAAGATTCTTGACGAGTTCTGGGAGATGTTGGCTGTCCAAAGAAGAGCTGGGAAATTCTTTCTCAATGCTGGAATCATTTTCTCTTTTAAGGAATTCAACTGATTGTGTTAAGTGTCACTCACTGCTGATAGCAATCTCCCTGACTGATGTAATTATAACCAGCTATCTATGACTTCCCACTGCAGGAAAATCAATGGTGACTAAAATCCATAAATGCCCTTGTGTTACAGTTAGCCCAATGCTTGCTTGACCAAATAACTGGGCACAATTCCCTGGCCAAGTTGACACAATAGCCTAACCATCACACCATCCAATACCAGACACTGAATCATAGCTGGGTGAGTGAAGGATTTCTCCACTGGAGGATCCTGCTTTCTTTCTTTTTGTCCAGGACGACCCACTGAAAATCCTAGCATTAGGCCAGTGATCCTCACCATCCCCATGGGCAGGTGGCAGGCCTGTGTCCTTGTGAGAAGAGATCCCTTGGCTCTGGAGATGTCCAGTCCCAAGTGTGGTCTTCCGTTTCCTTGGGTGATTTCCAACTGATTTGGGGATGCCTCTCTCATTCGGAATCTCCCCTGTTCTTTCTTTGCTAGATATCCTTAGTCTCATCCACACCACCTAAAATGGGAAATTCAATTTCTGCCCCCAGAGAAACATGCCTCTGGCCTATCTCCTCATAACCTTAATACTCTAGACCAGAAGGAGACATCAGACCTAAAATACTCATTTTCTATTCAATCTCTGTGTGGCCTTGATACAAATTAAACAATGAAAGTCAATGGCCAGAATGCAGCACTTTCAAATTCCAACATCTCCAAAACCTAGAAATCTACACCCAGTGGAGTTGTGGGTTGTCTGGTGTTCCTTACATTCAGGCTTTCTTTTTCTTTCATTTCTGCCTGTAATCCCAGTGAGCAAATTGCCCCTTCCTCTGCCAATCCTGTTCTTCTTACTAAATTCTTCTTTTACATCAGAAATTCCCACTAAAACTTTCATCACCCTCTCACCCACATCCCAAGTCTCCTGAAAATGTTGACGTTAATCCAGTAAACAAGATCCTCCCGTACCCCTTTTCCATGAGCCTCCAAAGTCATCTCTATCCTCACCCTTGCTGCCACCTTCTACCCCTGAGTGCTCCACCAAGCTGACCAAGCTGTCTTTTGCCTATCCTTTCTCCTCTCCTCATATTCATTCCTTTTATACACTACACCGATACCTTCCCCACTTCCTTTTGACATCCTTCCTGTAATGCAGACAGAAGTACGTCCCATGTCTGGAACACTAGTTCCCCTTCAGTCATGACACACCAGCCCTGTTAGGATAATCTTAAAGAAACCCTCCTCTTTCACAAACATTCCACAGTATCCCCTTTCCATGAGTGCCTGACAAGGCTTAAAATATACTCAATTGTGGCTATCCTCATTTGTTTCTTATTTCTCCTCATCCTTAAACCAATCCTTTTACTCCTCATAACACCAGTACTGATATTATTTTTGCTGCTTCTCTTTAGTCCTTGGTCTCTTACAGCTCCTCGTCCAGGTCATATGCCTACTGTATAATTAACAACTCAGGAATATGTGAAAGGCTTCTTTCTGCTGTCTGAATGCCAATGCCAGGCTCTTCAGGGCCAGAAATCAGAACCCATAAGGCAGGATGTAAGTGAATCCCTTGCCACCCCTTGACTGGAGGAAGTAACTAGAGGAGTCAATGCCCCAACCCCCTCACCCTTCCATCCAGCCCAGCCCTTACTCCCCTCCTTAGGTCCCTTACCATATGAGTATATATATAATATAAACTATAAAACTAAAGAGTAAGGAATGTTAAAGGCTTCTCTCTCACAAGATTTATAATGATTAACTGATCAAAAGGTTAAACAAACAAATGACCTGCATTCCCAAGATATAGAAGAGCCCCCCATCCAGAGCCTACATTTTCAGATACAGCTCATTTTCTCACATGAATAGACAAAGGAGCCATATGGCACCACTAACCCCTCCCATACCCCTAGAATTCACTACCCCTAGCCCACCACTCCCTAGCCATAAAAGGAGAAAAAAATCACCTCTACAATTTCCTATTGGCCCTTGGGTCTTATCCAAGCCCTAATCACTCCCACTGATTATTTTCCTGCCTATAGATGTATTGTATAAATTCATGACCACCTTTGTCAAGGGCAAGCTGAAGTTTAATCTTCACACTGCTTCCACTCTGAGAGCTTCTCAATAAACCTCCAGCCTGTTATCATCGGTCCCCATGACACAATGAGTGCCCCCTTTTCTCTAACAGAAAGAAAGCTAGGGAATAACCTAGGGACTGAATAACACCATGAACAGAGAGGTAGATAAAAATTGTGTTTCATGGCACAGATGCAAGACTGTCCTGTGAGTTAGAGTAGATGTACACCATTATTGCAGGAGAAGCACAGGAAAATACAGTTCCAGTGATCTATGGACTGTAGTTAATAGCAATACTGCAATCTTTTTGCATCAGTGCCAAAGATGTCCTGTTGATAATAGGTAGTATGGAAAAAATGTGCCAAATATACTCTATGGACTATGGTTGGTGGTTATAATTTGATGATATTATCTCATAATCTGTAACAAATGTTCCACCATGGTGTGGTGTGTTGGTGAAGGGGTTTTATTTGGGAATTCTACACATGTGCATAATTGTTTAAGTTCACAACTTTTGTAATAAAAATATATTTAAATATAAGAATAGGGTGGGTTGAGGGAATATATACCATATTTAAAATTTACAAAAAGCCTATGACATCTATGGGACACCATGAAGCATACCAGTATACACATTATGGGAGTTCCAGAAAGTAAAAATAGAGAAAAAGGGACAGAAGGAATATTCAAAGAAATAATGACAGAAAACTTCCCAAACATAGAAAAGGGTGTGAATATGTATATCTAAGAAGCTCAGAGAATCCCAAACAGGATAAACATGAAGAAAAACATACCCCACCATATACTGATTACACAATCAAATGCAAAGGACAAGAAGAGTGTTCTGAAAGCTGCAAGAGAGAAGCAATATTTTATATACAACAGAGTCCCAATTAGATTGAGTTCTGATTTCCCATCAGAAACCATGGAGGCAAAGGGCAATTGGTTGAAATATTTAAAGTAATGAAGGAAAACGACTGCCAACCAAAAATGTTATATTCAGTGAGATCTTCTTTCAAAACTGAGGGAGAAATTAAGATATTCTCTGATAAATGCTGACACAATTCTTCATGACAAAACCTAACCCACAAGCAATGCTAAAGGGAGTTTTTCAGATTGAAATGAAAGTACACTATAAAATACTTCAAAGCAGCATGAAAAATAATGACGTGCAGTAAAAGTAACCATTTGGGTAACTGAAAATGCCAGTATTATTGTATTGTTTGGTTTGTAATTCTTCTTGCTTCCTACATGTGCTAAAATGCAAATGCATAGAAATTAATGATAAATTACTTTGTACATACAACACTGAAACGTATAAGTAATAACAATACAAAAGATGGTGGAGGGTCAGAGGCTTATAGTATTTATACATGTTATTGAAGTTCAATAAGTATCAAACTGAAGATAATTTTTATATACTATGTCAAATTTTAGCCCCATGTGTATTAGTCTACCAAAGAGATGCTGATGCAAAACACAAGAAATCGGTTGGCTTTTATAAAGAGTATTTATTTGGGGTAAAAGTTTATAGGTATAGACCCTAAAAAGTCCAACTCAAAGTTGCTTTCTTATCAAAGCCAGTTTCCACATGTTGAAGCAAGATGGTTGATGCTCTCTGCCTGATCTCTCCTTTCCCCCCAGGCTTTCAGTCCTCCCTCTCTCCTGGTTAGGGCTCATCTTTCAGTGCTTCCTATATCAGTTTCAGGCATAGGACTTGTTTCTTTCCAAGCCTTCTCAGCTGCTCCACTTCTCTGTTCTTGTCAGTGGCAAACTATCAGGCAAATGGCTCATCTTTCCCTGGAGGACCAGGATAAAAAATGACAGAGCTTTCTTTCTGCCCATATGTCTTTTTGAGTGAAGGTCCATTTATATCAGCCCACTAAGGGGGTGGGGACTCAAACTGAGTCACACCTTACTGACATGATCAAATCAAAAAGTCTCATTTGATTTTATCAAATAAACATAAATCTTTTGAGCTTAATACAATCAAAGTGTATTGTACCCAGAGGAATAGATTAGTTTACAAATATAATCTTTTTCTTTTTAGGATTCATAAATAATCTCAAATTGTCACAGCATGGTAACTACAAGGAAAAGAAATGACAAATATATCCAGATAGAAATGAGGAGGCACTCAATATGGTACAACACAAGAAAGAAAATTAATAATAAAGTAGGCTTAAATAGAAGTGAGGGACAAAATGGTATAAGACTTACAAAGTTTAAATAGAAAAATGAGAGAAGAAAGTCCTATATTATCAGTAGTACTTTTACATGTAAATGGAATAAACTCTTTAGTCAAATGTTAGAGATTGGCAAAATGGATTAAAAAGCCTGACGGAACAATATGCTGTCTTCAAGAGACTCATTTTAAATTCAAAAATACAATTAGGTTGAGGGTGAAATGATGGAAAAGTCTACCATGCAAGTTGAAATCAAAAGAGAACTGAGGTGGCCATAATAATATAAGATGAAGTAGTTTTTAAATCAAAAACAGAAATGAGGGACAAAGATGATTATTACACACTTATAAAGGGACAATTCAATAGGAAGGAGTAGCAATTATTAATATATATGCACCTAACATCAGAGCCCAAAATATATGCATCAATATTGACAAGTTGAAGGGAAAAATGAATAGTTCTACATCATTAGTAGATTTTAACATAGGCTTCTCAATAAAGGGTGGAGTATCTAGTCAGAAGATTAATAAGGAAGGACATTACTTCAGCAATATACTGAACCAACTAGACCTAGCAGACATAGATAGACCACTGCAACTGCCAAAAACAAAATACATATTCTTCTCAGGTGCACATGCATCATTCTCCAGAAAAAAACTATATGTTGGGTCTCAATAGATTTAAAAATATTGAACTCATACAATGTTTATTTTCAGATCAGAAATCAGTAACAGAGGGAGAAAGGGGAAACTCACAAATATGGAGAAATTAAACAGTACAAATCTAAACAATCATTAGGATGAAGAAATCAGATGCATAATTAGGAAATATATTGTGGTGAATGAAAACGAAAATACAACATTCCAAAACTTTTGGGACACAATGAAGGCAGTGCTGAGAGGGAAATTTATAGCTCTAGATGCCTACATTAAAATCGAAAAATGGGGAAATTGTGAGAAGATGGCACCACGCTAAGAGGCAGAGTTCAATACTTGCACAGAAACAACAGAGAAAGAGACAAAAACTGTCTGAGGGACCTGTTTTGGGAGTCAGCAGACCAACAAAGTGCTACACAACTCCCAGAAGGGTGAGGGACAGAGACAAAGAAGCCAAAACAAACCTGAGTTACCAAGCACCCATGGCAGCAGGAAATGGAACCCCTCCACAATGCCAAAGATATTAAACTGGAGTAAAGCCCTGGCCTCACTGCAGTCAACTGAGGGGAAAAGACACCATCCTCCCTGTCAGCTGTTTCAAGGAAAAAGGAGATGGAGTTAGGCTACTTCAAATCTCCACCCTGGAAATCCAGAACAGGAGCACGGGAAAACCCAAACTGAAACACCTCTGTGGAAATGTGCACTGATGAACACTAACTGCTGACTGGTCTGGGAATTGCATGGACAAAACTGTTCTCTGGTGATGGAGTTGGGCTCAGATGTGACCTCTCAACACATGCTTCTTCTGTCACTTTTACTGAACCTGTGGTTGGTGCTGAGGTTGGTTTATGCTCAGACTTGACTCTCTGGACTGACTGTGTGCTGGCTGAGACCTAAGCCTCAATGGAGTTGCAGCAACTACTCTCTGGATCATTGCACTTGCCCAGTTTAGTTAACAGGGAGGGAGGGATGGCCAACCACTATGCCAGGGAACTGAGAGTCTACAACCACTAGCAGAAGAATTCCATCCATCAGACATGTGGGATCTAAGCCCCCTCTTGAGTTAGAGGTGAGGTGCACATTGCCATCCCAGGGTCCTCAGGATGGAGAAATAAAACATGGATTAGAGTGGACTTATTGGTATTCTACTATAGAATTACAGTGACTCTAACAATGAAAGAAACTGTATCATTGATGTGGAGACAGTGGCCATGGGAGTTACTGAGGGGAGGGAGAAGGAAGAAGAGGTATGATACGGGGGCATTTTCAGGACTTGGAGTTGTCCAGAATGATACTGCAAAGACAGATGCAGGACATCATATATCCTGTGATAACACAGTGAATGGACTGGGAGAGAGTAAATTACGATGCTAACTATAATCCATGCTGTGTAGCAGTGCTCCAAAATGTATTAATCAAATTCAATAAATGTACCACACAGATGAAACAGTTTGGTGATGTGGGAGGAGGGGGGGGAAAGGGGATATATGGGATCCTCTTATATTTTTTAATGTAACATTTTGTATGATTTATGTATCTTTAAAAAAGCAAAAAAAAAAATATTAAAAAAAGCTGTTCTCTGTACTATTTATATCCTAACCCCTGGGAGAAAATCTGCACCCCACTAGTGAGTACCTGGTCCAATTTTGATAACTTAAGCCAGGCAAATTTAAAAACAGAATAAGTTGGACCAACTATCAAAGAAGAGCTGTGGGGAAAAAATAGGCAAGAGAGAGAAATTGGCCATCAGAATAAATACACCAACCTATTTAGATGCCGAAGATGAGCAAAAAATTACAAGCCATACTAGGAACCAGGAAGAGATGTCCCAGCCAAAAGAACTAACCAAATATTCTGAAGATATACATGATTTAAGACAATTAGGCAGTGATAATCACACAAATCACCTAAATCACTTCAAATAATTTAAATAAAACTGATTAAGGAAATAAGGGATATTAAGAAGACACTGGGGGGGAGTGGACATGGTTCAACTGATAAAGCCTCTGCATACCATATGGGAGGGTCCAGGGTTTGATACCCAGGGCCTCCTGACCCGTGTGTTGAGCTGGCCCATGAGCAGAAGCTGCCATGCACAAGGAGTGCTGTGCCACACAGGGGGGCCCCCACATGGGGGTGCCCCGTGCACAAGGAGTGCACCCTGTAAGGAGAGCTGCCCCAGGTGAAAAAAGTGCAGTCTGCCCAGGAGTGACATCACACACATGGAGAGCTGATGCAGCAAGATGATGTAACAAAAAAGAGACACAGTTTCCTAGTGCCACTGAGGGTGCAAGCAGACACAGAACACACAGCAAGTGGACACAGAGAGCAGATAATGGGGGGGATGGGAGAGAAATAAAATAAATCTTAAAAAAAAAGACACTGGGAAGTGTTCCACAAGATCGTGCAACAATGGATATAGGCCATGTTAAATTTCAACAAAAATTTATAAAAATGTATAGTCTAAAATGTAAATCATAATTTATCCAAGAATTTAGAAAATTTTACTGTCTAAAATATAAAACACAATGCAAACCATAATGGAACCATGGTTACTAGCTATGTTTCAGTATCTGTACATCAGTTGTAGCAAATAAAGCATCCATATGCAAAAAGATCATTGCTGGGGAAGGGGGAAAAGGGTTTGATGTCGGGTATATGAGAGTCCCCTATATTGTATATAGGATTTACTGTAATCTACAACTTTTTTGAAGAAAAATTAAAAATTAAAAAAGTGGATGCAGACACTGAGGAAGGAACGGAAGAGATTGCCTTGCCACTGTACATACAGGGCTACACCTATTATATTGATGAAAGGCAAAATGTAAAAAAAAAAAGGTTATATGATATTTTTCATTTTTAATACACCAATTTTTTTACTTTATTTTAGTTTTTAAAATTATGTATTTTATTTCTAATCTTTAAACCTATCATTACTATTTCTTTTTCCTATTAATTGAATTTGACATATTTTAGGCTTCATTTTTTGAAGAAGTTTTGGACCACAGAGGGGTTCAACTATGGCAGGGTAGGAGCACTGATGTAGGGTGTCATTGATGGGGTATGCATTGGTGGGAAGGAGTTATATAGGGCATGCACATAGGGTATATAAGTATGTCTGGATATTCATTGGGTATTTGTCATAGTAGGTAGAGTTACATATGACAACTGAGGGAGTGCTGAGCTCCTAACCAGGGAAGCTCTGTTGCAGTCCCCAATGGAACAGCAACAATCCCCCAAGTGCAAGGGCAAAGAGCAGTGAAGAAGGATGGCCCAAAGATGGGCCCTTGATACTGATGACTATGCTTATGAGCCTGAATGCTTGAAATTTCAACTAGGCCTAGAGCTGCAGGGTGCCTAAGAGTTACCTCCTCAGAGCCTCCATGTTACTCAAATGTGGCCACTCTCTAAACCAAACTCTGCATGTAAATGCATTACCTTCCCCTGAGTGTGGGACATGACTCCTGGGGTAAGCCTCCCTGGTGCTGAGGGATTACTACTAATCACTAACTGGTGATGAAACTAGAAAAAGATCTTGAATAAAAGGAGGAGATAGTAAAGACAAATGAGTTTATATAGCAAAGAGACTTCAAAAAGAATTTGGAGGTCATCAGAGGGGTCATGCTTACGCATGCTTCAGCAGAATCTCAGAGACAGCCAAAGCAGATAGAACCCCAGGTACTAGTGCTCCTGAGGGCTTTGGAGACAGGCCCTACAGCCATGGCAGATGACTCTGGAGTTCAGTACCTTGCCAGTGGGCCCTACTTTGGAATTTGTACTCCTGAATGGGATGGAGTTGGACTCTGATGTGACCTCACTACACATGCTTCTGTCACTTTTACTGAACCCATGGTTGGTGCTGGGGTTGCTGTATGCTCAGGTGACTTAAATTTCTGGACTGTCCATGTGCCAGTTATGAGCTGAACCTCACAGAATTGCAGCATCTACTTTCCATTTTGTTGGACTTACCCAGCTCAAATTACAGGGAGGTGAGTATGGTCAACAACTACATCAAGGAACCAAGAGAGTCTACAACTGCAAGCAGGAGAATCATATCCATCAGTCATGTGGGATCTAATCCCTCTTCCAATTTAGAAGTGGAGTGGAAATCACCATCCCAGGGTCCACAGGATGAAGGAATAAAATATGGATTAGAGTGGACTTACTGGTATTCTACTACAGAACTATTGTGATTCTAGCACTGAAATTGTATCATTGATGTGGAGACAGTGGCCACAGGAGTTGCTGAGGGCAGGGAGAGAGAAAAAGAAGTGTGATATGGGGGCATTTTTGGACTTGGAGTTGTCTTCAATGATCTTGCAGGGACAATGTAGGACATCATTTTATCCTGCCTTAACCCACTTAACTGCCTTGCATGGACTGAGGGATGGTGTAAACTATAATCCACGCTGTGTAGCAGTGTTTCAAAATGTATTCACCAAATGCAATGAATGTGCCACAATGATGAAAGAGATTGCTGATGTGGGGAACTGGGGGGAGGGGAGAGGGGGATAAATGGGATGCAACATTTTGTGTGATCTATGTATCTTTAAAAAATGAGACAATTTAAAAAAATAAAATAAAAGATATTCAGCAAGGAATAAAAAAAGGGAAGTTCAACACAAGAAAATCAATTAGCATAATAAACTAGATAGATAAATTGAACAAAAAAAAAACATGATCCTTTTGATTAATGCAGAAAAGGCATATGTGTGGGGGGAGTGGTGGGGTGGGGGCGGTGGGGGTTAATGGGGACCTCATATTTTTTTAATGTAATATTTTTTTAAAAAATGAATAAATCGAGAATTAGAAAAAAAAAAAGAAAAGAAAAGGCATATGACAAAAGACAGCACAGTTTCTTGATAAAAATACTCCAAAAGATAGGAATAGAAAGAAGCTTTTTCAATATGGGAAAGTGGATATATGAAAAACCTACAACAAACATTGTAATCAATGGTAAAAGACCGAAAGTTTTTCTGCAGAGATCAGGACTGAGACAAGGATGCACAGTGTCACCATTGCTATTCAATATTGTGCTAGTGGTTCTAGCTAGAGCAATTAAGCAAGTTAAAGAAATAAAACATACCTAAATAGGAAAGGAAGAAGTAAAACTTTCACTGTTTGCTGATGATATAATCCTATATCTAGAATCTCCTAAAAAATCCACAGCAAAACTACTAGAACTAATAGACAATCTAAGCAAAGTGTTGGGATACAAGATTAATTCATAAAATTAATAATATTTCTATACTGTTCAGATGTGCAATCTCAGGAATAAATCAGAAAATATTCTATTATAATAGCAACTATAACAATTAAATATTTAGGAATAAAATAACCAAGGACATAAAGGGCCTGTATTCAGAAAACTACAAAACATAGATAATGAAATTAAAGAAGGCACAAATAAATAGAAGGATATTCCATGTTTATAGAATGAAAGACTAAATATCATTAAGATATCAATTCTACACAATTTATTAAATTTAACAATTTATAAATTAAAAATAAATATATTTATTTAATTTAATGCAATTGAATAAAAAACCCAACAGGCTTTCTTACAGAAGTGGAAAATCCAATTATCACATTTATTTTTAGGTAGGGGCCCTGAAGCGCCAAAAAGGATCTTAAAGAAGAACAAACTTGGAGGACTGTCACTTCCAGACCTTAAAGCATATTACTTAGCTACACTCCTAAAACAGCATGGTACTGGCATAAAAACAGACACATTGACTAATGGAACCAAAGCAAGAACTCAGAAATAGACCCTCACATTTACAATCAAGTGATTTTTGACAAGGAAGTCAAGCCCTCCCAGCTGAACCAGAACACTCTATTCAACAAATGATCCTGGGAGAATTGGATAGCCATATGCAAAAGAAAAAAAGAGTAATCCCATCACACACCTTATACAAAAATCAACTCAAAATGGATCAAGGAACACAATATAAAAGTAACCATAAAATACCAAGAAGAAAATGTAGAAAAACATCTTCAAGATATTTTGAGAGGGAGTAGTTTCTGGAAACTTACACCCAAAGCAAAAGCAGCAAAACAAAAAATAAATAGGACCCCCTAAACATTCAACACTTTTGCACCACCAAACACTTTGTCAAAAGACTTGAAAAAATTGTCCAAAGAAGAAATACAAATGACAAAGAAACAAATGAAAAAATGCTCAACATCACTAGTGATTAGGGAAATGCAAATCAAAACTACAATACAATATCTTTTCACAACTATTAGAGTGGCCAAAATTAAAAAGTTGGAGAACTGCAAATGTTGGAGAGGATGTGGAGAGACTGAAATACTTAGTCACTGTTTGTGGGAATGTAGAATGGTACAGCCACAGTGGAGGACTCTGGCAGTTACTATGGAAGTTGAATATCAACTTGCCATGTGACCTGGCAATACCATTACTAGGTACATATCCAAAAGAACTGTAAGTAGAGAAATGAACAGACATCTGCACACTGATGTTCATAGCAGCATTATTCATGATTGCCAAAAGTTGTAAACAACCCCAGTGTCTATCAACTGATGACCAGATAAACAAATTGTGGTGTATACACATGATGGAATATTATGAAGCAGGAAGAAATGAAGTCATTAAATATATGACAACATGGATGAAACTCAAGTACTTTATGGTGAGTGAAGCAAGCCAAACACAAAAGGACAAATACTGTATGATTGTGCTTTTATGAACTAAATATATTGCATATTCTCATGGAGTTAATAATTAAATATAGGTCACCAGGAAATAGAATGAGCTTAGAGAATGGAGAGCTGAGATTTAATCTGTGCAGAATTGGTAAAAAAAAAAAAAAAAAAAAAAAAAAACTTTACAATTTTTTATTTCTCTCCCCTTCCCCACCCCCTCCCCACCCCCTCCCCACCCCAGTTGTCTGCTCTCTGTGTCCATTTGCTGTGTGTTCTTCTGTGACTGCTGCTATCCTTATCAGAAGCACCGGGAATCTATGTTTTTGTTTTGTCAATTTGTTGTGTCAGCTCTCCATGTGTGTGGCACCATTCTTGGGCAGACTGCACTTTCTTTCACACTGGGCAGCTATCCTTACAGGACGCACTCCTTGTGCATGGGGCTCCCCTACTCCTATGCAGGGGACATCCCTGCGTGGCACGGCACCCCTTGTGCGCATCAGCACTGCACATGGGCCAGCTCCACACAGGTCAAGGAGGCCCGGGGTTTGAACCCCGGACCTCCCATGTGGTAGGCAGACACCCTATCCATTGGGCCAAGTCCACTTCCAGAATTGGTAAAATTGTTGTTTGTAAATCTTTGGACATAAACAGAAATGATGAAAGCATAGCATGGTATTTATAAGTAGCAGTGCTATTATATATGTGTGACAGTGACTGAAAGCTAAAGTCTAAGATCATGTATATTACTAGATGGAAAGCTAAAAACTGTAACATGGAACCTCATGTAAAACATGAATATGGGTGATATTTCATATATGACAGTTTTTACAAAATATAAATAAAAATACCCTAGAGAAAAGGAAAAAGAATGGCAGCTTTGTATGGCAGGGGAAGCACAGAGCAATTGAGAGGTGCTGAGTTTTGTTTTTTATTTATTATTATTGGAATAATGAAAGTGGTCCAAGAATGATTGAAGTGATGAATGCACAAATACATGATTACACCAAATACCATTTATTGTACATTTTGGATTGATTTATGCTTTATTAATAAGTTCCAATAAAATTGACTTGTTTAAAAAATGGATGAAGGGCTTCAAATCAGAAAATCAGCCTCACAACTGGAACAATGAGAAAAAGAATAGCAAACTAAATCAAAAGCAAGCAGAAAGAAGGAAACAAAGATTAGATCAGAGATAAATGAAATAGAAAACAAGGAATCAGAGGATTAACAAACTCCAAGTTGATTCTCTATAAAGATCAATAGAATTGACATTTAGCTGACTAACAAAGAAGAGAGGGT
The DNA here is from genome assembly GCF_030445035.2 of Dasypus novemcinctus. Lineage (NCBI taxonomy): Eukaryota > Metazoa > Chordata > Mammalia > Cingulata > Dasypodidae > Dasypus > Dasypus novemcinctus. The sequence continues at coordinate 53,376,856 of NC_080691.1, read as the reverse complement.
ACAAATAATGAAAATCAGAAATGAAAAGGGAGATATTACTACCATCCCTACTGAAATATAAAAGGACTATAGGGGCATTCTATGAACAGATGTGTCCGTTTGCCATAGGCTATTGATATAAAATACAAGAAATAAGTTGGCTTTTATAAAGAGAATTTTATTTATGGTACAAGATTATGATGCTGTAGCTGTGAAATGTCCAGACTGAGGCATCAGCAGAGATGATTTCTCACCAAAATTAGCTACTGATGATCCTGGAGCCCTGCCACATGGCAAAGCAAGATGACAACTGTTCTCTGCTGAGGACCCTGCCTTCACTTCCACAATCTACCATCTCCTGGTACTGAGCTGTGTGTTATCAGGTATATTGCCCATCTCTTCAACCTTGAGCTGTTCTTTTTTTTTTTTTTTTTTTATTGATTTTGTAAAAATATTACATTAAAAAAATATGAGGTCCCATTTAACCCTATCACCCCCACCCCACCACTCCCCCCCCCCCCCCCCCCCCAGCAACCCTCACTCCCATCATCATGACACATCCATTGCACCTGGTAAGTACATCTCTGGGCATCTCTGCACTCCATGGTCAATGGTCCACATCATGGCCCATACTCTCCCACATTCCATCCAGTGGGCCCTGGGAGGATTTACAATGTCTGGTGATTGCCCCTGAAGCACCATCCAGGGCAACTCTAAGTCCCAAAGGCGCCTCCACCTCTCATCTCTTCCTGCCATTCCCCATACCCATCAGCCACCATGTCCACTTTTCCCACTCCAATGCCACCTTTTCTCTGTGGACCTTGGATTGGTTGTGTCCGTTGCACCTCTATGTCAAGAGGAGGCTCAGATTCCACATGGATACTGGATGCAATCCTCTTGCTTTCAGTTGTAGGCCCTCTAGACTCCATGGTGTGTTGAGCTGTTCTTTGGGCCTAGCCTCTTGGGGGCTTTGTGTTTAAGCTTTGGCAGCGATCCTTGAGCCCTGTCTCACATGGCAAGATAAAAAACAGCAGCTTCTTTTTTCTCTGTGCCTATTAATATAAGAGTTGTAACTATGAAATTTCTAAGAAGAAATTGTAGGGAAGTATCTTCAGGACCATGTCTTAGGCAATGGTTTCTTAGCCTCTACACCCAAATTACAAGCAACAAAATAAAAAAATAGGTAAACGGGATCTCATCAAACTTTTACACTTTATTGCTCAAAGGAGTTTATCATAAGAGATAAATGACAGCCTACTCAAAGACAAAATATTTGGAAACATATCTAATAAGGGATTACTATCCAGTATATATAATGAAATCTTTCAGTTTAATAACAAAAAGACAAAAAAAAAACAAAACTAAAAAGTGGGTAAAAGACTTGAACGTGTATCTCTTCAAAGAAGATATAGAAATGACAAGAAAGTACAGGAAAAGATGCTCATCATTTACTATCTGGAAAATGCAAATGAAAACGACAGGAAGATACTCTTTCACATACATTGGAATGGCTGCTATGTAAAAATGGAAAATAAGTTTTGGAGAGGATGTGCAGAAATAGGAACTCATTCATTCCAGATGACAATATAAAATGATGCAGCCACTATGGAAAACAGTTTGGTAGCTCCTCAGAAAGCTAAGTATAGAACCATATGACCTGGGAATCCCAATTTTAGGTATATACCAAAAAGAATTAAAAGTAGTGGCTCATCCATGTTGGTCAAATGTGGCCACTCTCTAAGCCAACTCAGAATGCAAATGCATGACCTTCCCCACAGCATGGGACATGACTCCCAGGGATGAGCCTCCCTGGCACCAAGGGATTACTAACAATCACTAACTGGCGACACAACTAGAAAGAGACCTTGAATAAAAGGTTCAACTCAGACCAGCAGAACATCTCAGCCTACATGCAGGATAATATGGTAAACTCCTTTTTCATCTTGAATAAAAGGGGGAAATGGCAAAGACAAATGAGTTTATGTGGCTAAGAGTGTTCAAAAGAGAGTCAGGAGGTCATCAGAGACGTCACGCTTACACACACCTCAGCAGGACGCAAAAGATAGCCAAAGTAGGTACAACCCCAGGTACTGGTGCTCCTGAAGGCTATGGAGACCCAAAGGTTCTAAGGTCATGGCAGATGGCTCTGGAGTTGGCCCTACTTTGGAATTTGTGTTCCTGAGTGTGATGGAGTTGGACTCAGATGTGACCTTTCTACACATGCCTCTTCTGTCACTTTTACTGAACTTGTGGTTGGTGCAAGGGTTGGTATATACTCAGGAGACTTGAATCTCTGGACTGTCCATGTGCCAGCTGGGCCCAGAGCCTCAGCAGAGTTGGAACTCCTACTCTCTGGTTTGATGGACTTACCCAGGTCAGCTAACAGGGAAGTGAAGATGGTCAACCACTGCACCAGGGAACTGAGAGTACCTACAACTGCAAGCAGAATTGCATCCACCATCCACGTGGAATCTAAGCCCCCTTTTGATATAGAGGTGGAGTGGACATCACCATCCCAGGGTCCACAGGATGGAGGAATATAATATGGATTAGGGTGGACTTACTGGTATCCTACTATAGAAGTATTGTGACTAGTAATGGAAGAAATTGTAGCATTGATGTGGAGAAGGTAGCTACAGTAGTTGCTGAGGGCAGGGAGAGAGAAGAAGAAATGTGATGTGGGGGCATTTTCTGGACTTGGAGTTGTCCTAAATGATATTGCAGGGATGGATGCTGGACATTACATATCCTGCCATAACTAACTGAATGGACAAGGGGAGTTTAAACTACAATGCAAACTCTTATCCATGTGGTGCAGCAGTGTTTCAAAATGTATTCACCAAATGTAGTGAATGTGCCACAATGATGAAAGAGGTGGTTGATGGGGGAGGAATGCGGTGGGTGGGGTATGGGGTATATGGAAACCTCTTATATTTTTTAATGTAATGTTTTTTGTGATCTATGTATCTTTAAAAAAATGTAATTTAAAAAATGGTGGGGGTGGGTGGGTGGGGAGTGGGGTGTATGGGAACCTCATGTTTTTTAAAGTAATGTTTTGTATGATTTATTAACTTTAAAAAAGATAATAAAAAATTAAACAGTAGTGGCTCAGACAGATATTTGCACACTGATGTTCATAGTCACATTATTCACAATCACTAAAAAATGGAAGAAACTCATGTCCATCAACCACTGAATGCATAATAAAATGTTATGTACACATAATGTAATACTGCTAAGTATTAAAAAAGGAATGAAGTTATAACACACGCAACAACATAAATTAACACAAGATATGTTGAGTGAAATAAGGTAGATTCAAAAATGAAAACATTTTGTTAGCCCAGTGTTCTGAAATAATTAACACTCTCATTGATGCAAGGTAGGTTAGTTACCAGGGGCAGGGTGGTGATAGTTCATCTATAATTAATGGTTAAAACTTGTGGAGTTTCTATACATATACATCCTCTGCACCACTGCATATCCCAGTAATGACTAAAATTTTATGCTCCCCATCCCAAAAATCTCATGTTTGGGGATGCACCTCCGTGCATTGTCAAGAGCAGCAATACTGCCTTCCAGATAGAGAAAAGGTCGTTACAGAACTCATCAAAGACCTTCTATCTGTGTCTGAGCCAGCAGTACTCCTGAAAAAAGGAAGGGGATGTGGCTCAAGTCATAAAGCATCTGCCTACCATATGGAAGGACCTGGGTCCGATCCCTAGGGCCTTCTGGTGAAAAAGAAGAGAAAGCATGCCCACACAGTGAGACAGTGCCCACACATTGAACATGAATGTGCATGCAGTGATCCAGTGCCCACATGAGTGCCCGCATGGTGAGCCAGTGCCTGTGCAAGTGAGTCATGCAAGATGATGATACAACAAAAAGAGACACAAGGGGAGAGTAAAGGTGAAACAGCAGAAACCAGGAACTGAGGTGGTACAATTGACAGGGAACCTCTCTCCATATCAAGAGTCTCCAGGATGGAATCCCAGTGAATTCTAGAGGAGAGAAAATGAGAAGAGAAGACAACACAGACAGCAAAAACAGTAGGGCAGGAGGAGGAGAAAGGGGGAAAAGAAAGAAATCTTAAAAAAAAAAAAAAAAAAAAAAAGGCAATGTGTTGTGTGCTCATACCCTGGTAGAAATGGGAAGGTTACCAAGAGCTCTTAGGTCCTCCTGAGACTAGAAAATTCCATCTCATCCTAGGTTCTGGGTAACCAGAACACTTCCCCAGGCAGTTCCCAATGACAGAGTATCATCAATTGGAAGTGATAAATTCAGGACCATGCTTGCCACAACCCCTAGGAAGTGACAAACTTTCATGATTGGGTGGTAGAGACACCCAGCAAAAATAATTCTGATGCAATACCAAAGGCCTTGCCCTCACTGCATTTACATCCTGAGGACATCAGATGCTCAGTGCTGGTTCACTGATGAATCAGCCAAACTGAAGCTATTGGGCATTATATTTCTACATTATGGAAGTGATGAGAAAAGAGATCATTTTTTGGTCTCTGTTTGGAATAAAGCATTCTGTCTTTCAATATTACATGAAAGATAAAGTTAGTACTGAGAACAGAAATACATTTAGTGACCCCAATTTTAGTAGGAAAGCATTGAACAGTCTTTAGCAGCAAATTTTTCCTATTTGCATGCTCTGGGTAATGATTTTTTTAATAAGGTCAAGGACAAGATTTCCAAATGTGGGACCATCATAATGGCATTGCCTATGGACCTTGCATGTTTTGGAATCTATTAGATATTTGGTTAACAATATGATTAATGCAGCATATTTTGACTCCTTACTGGGTCATTAGTAAAAGGCAATGGGAATGATCTGGACCTCTCTTCAGCACAGTGAACTATTGGGTGCATAACTCTCATACCCATTGATAAGGATTCCAGTCACCAAACTTAAGTAATTTTTCCTCTAAGATCAAAAACAAAGCAATTGTGTCTTTTCCTACTCTTCAGATATTTAATCACTGGTCCAAGAGAGGCAACCAGGGAACTGTATTAATTTACCCTAGAAAACTCCAAAATCAGAGATTTCACACATTCTTCTATCCCCCAAACCTACACCATTTCCACCACTGATGTCCATAACTCAGTCCTCAGATAACTAATCATTTTCCCAAACCCCTGAAACACTATCCCTTACAGAAACAAAATTACTGATGCATACAACCTCCTCAATCTCTAAATAAATGATTTCCCATGATTTTTCATTGAATACAATCTCCACCATGAATTTCCTGGAAATCCCTCAAGGGGTTTCATCCTGCTAATAAAGACTTTTTCCTATTATTTCATACTTTTTAGGTTATTTTTTAAATAAAAATTTATTGAAGTATATCATTCATACATGAACATATACAATAAATGTATATCAAAATTTGTGAATTTACAAAATAAACATGCATATATCATACAATGCTCCCATACACCTCCCCACCACCAACACTTTTCATTGTGGTGAAACATTTGTTAAAAACTCTGAAAGAGCTTCATCAAAATATTACTACTTCTTACATTTGGTGTATTTTTCTCCCAAACTACCTGATTATTAACACCCTGTGGTTATTCTTAAAATGAGTTTACTTTAGCACACCAAGGCTTGGGTTTGACAGAATGATAGTGCACATCATTGATTACAGACATAGTGCTTCACTCTTTTGGAGTTCACCATGTTATTTAAAGGATAAATTAGAAAATAAGGCAATCCCCTATGGTATGAAGATATAGAATTCCTCACATGTAATTTCTCTGGTTATAAGTTAGAGTGGTAGATGAGGCCTCTCTACTTCCCTTATATTTATATCATGAGTTCCCTCATGTGGTAAATAATCTAACCATCTACTAAGGGGTTTGCTCCATAGATGACATGCACATGGATTCTCTCCAGGATGAATGCCAATACATTATCAGTAGTGTGGATAACTACAGGCACTTCAATATTGATTACAAACATAACATTTCTTCAGTATGTTAGTTCTCTGGTGTGTTTAAAGTCTTTTTCATATCCAAAAACTTTACAGTGTAATTTCTTTCATTTAAGGTCAGAGCATTGACTTCTCACATTACTGTCATTCACAGGAATTCTCTTCACTTTGAGTAATCTCATGTTGTCTACAATTATAAAAATTAAGTATTTACCTGTATAAATGATATTCTTATAGTTTCTGTCCAGCATGCATTCTCCTGTGTCTCTGAAGGGCAGAACTGTAACTGAAAACTTTGCCACATAGATGACATTCATGGGGTTTCTCTCCACTGTGAGTTCTTTCATGTCGTTTAAGATGAGAATATTGAGTGAAACCTTTCCCACATAGATGACATTCATGGGGTTTCTCACCAGTGTGAGTTCTCTCATGTCGCTTCAGATTGGGATACTGATTGAAGCTTTTGCCACATAGATGACATTTATGGGGTTTTTCACCAGTGTGAATTCGCTCATGTGTTTTAAGATTAGAATAACGACTGAAGGCTTTCCCACATAGATGACATTCATGGGGTTTCTCTCCAGTGTGAGTTCTCTTATGTAGTTTAAGGGAAGAGGAATGAACATAGGCTTTCCCACAAAGATGGCATTCAAAGGGTTTCTCTCCAGTGTGAGTTCTCTCATGTTGCCTATAATCATAATATCGTGTGAAGGCTTTCCCACATAGGTGACATTCATGCGATTTCTCTCCAGTGTGAGTTTTTTCTTGTTGATTAAGATGAGAATAATGACCAAAGGCTTTCCCACATAGATGACTTTCATGGGGTTTCTCTCCAGTGTGAGTTATTTCATGTTGTCTAAGATTGCAACAGTGACCAAAGGTTTTCCCACATATATGATATCCATGGGATTTCTTTCTAGTGTAAATTCTCTCATATTGCCTAAGATGAGAATAATGACAGAAGGCTTTCCCACATAGATGACATTCATGGGGTTTCTCTCCAATGTGCTCTCCATTATATTGTTTGAGACCAGAGCAATTCGTAAAGGCTTTAGTACTTTGGTGAAATTCATATGATGTATCTCTATTGTGAACCTGCTTGAATTGACAAAAAGATGGATGGTCACTGAGGACGTTTCTGAGTGGATTGCTGAAACACAGATTCTTTGTCATGTGAGTTAATGCATATTGAGTCACTGTGGATCTGTGAGTGGTATCTTCTTGCAAATAATTACATTTAAAGGAATTCTTTTGAATGTGGGATCTCTGCTGTGGGGAATTAGATGAGAAAATGTAAAACATTTCTTCATATATACGAATTTCCTCACTTGTCCACATGTGAATTCTAAAGTAATCTACTAGTGGTAGTCTCAAATTTAAATCTTTCTCATGATATTTATATATACACAATTCTCCTCCATAAACAGAGATTATCTCTATTATAGCTATCCAATTTCAGCACTATCAAATCAAATTTCAACTTCATGATGTTTCCAAGATTATCTATGTGAAACCTGTTCATGCAATTCTTTTTTCATATGTACTCATATTAGATTTTTGTGCTTAGGTTAATTTTTCCCTAAATTCAAATGATGACAGGTTTTTGCTGGATTAGCACATAATCCCAACATTTATTACAGATATGTGATTTTACTGAATTCCTAACTTTTTCCATTCCTGGGTACATATTTGGACTACAAGGGTCTATACACAATGAAGCTTACCAATGACATAATTTTAGAAGTGTCTTTCCAACACAGAGGTGGGTTAAATATCATTTCTACCATGTCCCATTTTTTAAAGGCACTTTTCCTTCCTGTAATAATAGGAAAAAACAAAATAAATTATAAGAGTAGTGTTAGGAGATGAAAATGTTGGAAAGTTCCAAAAATCCCTGTTAGTATATTTCTAACATTCACAATTAGCAGGAAAAGGATATCAAATTAATGAATACTTTGGAATAAGAAAACATTATAGGACATTAAATTCAGAAAAGATTTTCAGGCATGAAATATGAGAATAAAAAGAAGTTGGAATGTGAGGGTGGTAAAAAAAGAGGGTAAATCTTCCAAGAATTATTTAATAGATCAGAACAAAGAGCATTATGTGAAAATGTAATTGCAACAGCAAATTAATGTCACTTTCTGAATACTTGAATAGAGCTTGAGAAGTGTATGGAATAATGACTGCATGTGACTAAAATTTCTCCAATATCCTCAGATACATTTCAGAAATCATAACTTACTTAAGGAAATTTGAAGAACTGTAATTTACTTAAGGGATCCTGAAGTTGATATTTTTAAGCAACTGTTCATTATATGAAGAGGTCCCTCTTCTACCGATGCACAGGTCCTTAGAGCTTACCTGTACTCTGGTATTTAGAAAATCCTATTCTTTCTCTCCATACTTCTTCTTGTTCCAACTGGGAAAGTACATCTGATTTGCAGACTTGATATCCTGTTTGTAGTAAACAAAAGACCTGAAATTTGAGTTGTGTTAGTAACAGTGCATGATCATGATATCTATGGCAGGTTACCAAAAAAAAAGGCAGTTTGAGATTATTTTATGAATCCCCAAAAGAGAAAGATTATGTTTGTAAACTAATCTATTCCTCTGGCTGTGATACCCTTTGTATTAAATTCAGCTGAAGTGTTTTTTATCAGATTGCCTGTTAAAATTAGGACTTTCTGATTTGATCGCATCGGTAAGGCATGACTCAGGTTGAGTCCCTGCCCTATTGTTGGGTCTGATATAAATGGACACTTACATAGACAGACACATGGGAAGAGAGAGCTCTGTCATTTTTGTTCCAGCCATGTTATAGAAAGAAGGCTCAAACAGCTACAGCCCTGGGAGTGATAAACAATTTTGCTTGATAGCCTATAGCTGACCTTGGGCAGAGAGCCAAGACTGATATAGGAAGTCCTGAGAGAGAAGCCCTAGCAGGAGTGAAAGGGGTTCACTTAAGCATGAAGCCTTAAGAAGTTGGGCCCACAGAATCTCAAGAGGAAGAGGAAGCCCAGAGGGGAATGTAGAGACACGCCAGAGATGAACAACCATCATGAGTAAATACATGATGCCTGGAAAATGTGCTTATTAAGCATTTCTTCACTTAAGCAGCTCTGAAATTTCTAAAACCAATTGAGCTGGTTTTCTATTATCTAATTTTAGAAGTTTACTCTGCGGTTAGTTCCCTGAGGATATTAACCAGACCTTCTCAGTTTTGTTGAGAAAAAGATAACATCTCAAACAAAACCAGACAGGATGGTGTAAATCTGTAACTTTTCTCAGAGACAAAAAGTTTGATATCCTTGAGAACTTGGATGAAAAAGAAGCCATGAAGGCCCTGTACCAGACTAACTATATCTAAACTGTGATTAATTAGCTACAGAAATCAAGGACAGGTTTGATATGCTTGAGACAATACAGGATTGAGAAATTGCATGTACCCACCTCACAAGACCGCTGGCATCATTTTTTTAAAACTTGTTTTTCTTATCAACTACTCCTTTTCTTTTCTTTTTCTCTTTGCCTTTAAAAACCCTAGCTCCTATTCTCACTTTGAACTGGTTTTAGGAAAATTCAACTAGTTTTTTTGCTTGTACACTTGTAATAAATCACCTTTTCACGGAGAAAAAATGTTTCTTCTTTGCGGCACTGGATCAGATGGGTCCTTCTGTTAGAAATATCCATCCTTACATTAACAAAACTTGGTGATCTAGCCAGAAGCCATGCTGTTCTGGGAGGAAGCCTCTGGAGGTCAGATCTGTATCTCACCAGCTGCAGGGCTTCCCTGGATCCCTCATATCCATGCCTAGCAACTGCCTAGGGATTTTCCTGGGTGACCAAGGCTGGAGGTTTCAGGTGAAGTTCCTGCCATGGGCAGTCATGGTGCTTTGTGTGAAGGTGATACTGCAGCTCAGTTTTTCCCTGTGCTAGGTAAGTGTGTGAAATTTTCTTTGGTTCTGATCTGTGCTTACTTTAACTTTGTCAGACTGCTTTTACCAAGGAAACTGTTGGATTAGTTTTGTCAGTCTGCTCATGTCAAGGTGACCATTGAATTTTGAGCTGATCTGAACTCATGAATACAGACCCAGTGTTTGAGTCCCATTACCCATAATCACAGATTTGGAGTTCACCTGTTGATTATAAAGTCACATTTTTGCTTTGAAGTTGGGGAGCCTACTGATTTTTGAGGAGCTCCTGTTCTTGATGTTCTATCTTCATGATTTCTGTTGATGTTGCCTAGATGTGGGAAACTCTCAAACTTGCTGACCATATCTCCTCTGGCTTGTATGTTGGATAATTGGTCTAAGTATGGAGGAGACCCCCTTAAGAGGAAGAAAATTATTTTCTATTGCAATGTTGCCTTGCCACAGCATAAATTGGATGAAGGTGAAGAATGGCCTAAGAATGTGGCTGTAAATTTTAATACTATTTTGCAGTTAATTTGTTTTGTTAAGAAAAATCACAAATGGGATGAGTTACCTTAGGTTCAAATTTTCTTAGACTTAATGACCAGGAAGCCTTGGAAAAATGTAGATTACGTGTTTTAAAAGTCAAAAGAAAATGCCTATTGCAGGGACAGATGCTAGACATTATATATCTTGTCATAACCCACTGAATGTACTGGGGAGAGTGTAAACTACAATGTAAACAATAATCCACGTGGTGCTGCAGTGCTCCACAATGTATTCACCAAATGCAATGAATGTGCCACAATGATGAAAGAAAGAGGTTGTTGATGTGGGAGGAGTGGAGGTAGGTGGGGTGTGGGATATATGGGAATCTCATATTTTTTAATGTAACATTTTCTGTGATCTATATCTCCAAAAAAAAAAAAAAAACAATAAAAAAACAATAAAAAAAAACAATAAAAAAAGTGGAGGGGTGGGGAGTGAGGTATATGGAAACCTCTTATGTTTTTAAATGTAATGTTTTGTGTGATCTATTAACTTTAAAAAAAGATAATTAAAAAATTAAATAAAAAAGAGTCCCTACAGCCTCCAGTGGCTGAAGAGGGTACCCCTTAGATGATATTCTGTTCCTTCCTCTGCCACCCCCTGCAGTTTTGGTGGTGGCTCCTGATGCCCCTCTATACCTCCTAATGATCCAGGAGAGGGTGCAGCTGGAAGAATGGCTTCTCTGCCTCACACCCATAGTGGTACACAATTTGGTCAGGGAGCAGCCACTTCTGGGGTAGGGCAATTCCCAATGACAAGTCTCTTTAGGAACTGACAGTCAAGGACAGTCTCAAGGATTCATGCTCATACATGCCCCAGTCTCCACCTCTGAGCTAATAAATTGGGAAAAAAACACCCCTGGCTATAAGGAAGAACCTGAACAAATGAGAAGGTTGTTTTTATCTATCTTTGTGACATACACTTGAAGCAAGCTAGTAAGATAAGGAATTAATAGACAGATCTGAAACCTAGCAAAGAGTACATGTGGACATCAATAACCCCCAAGATTCTGCTATCCAGAACAAAGACTTCTTCCTGGGAGTGAGGAAAAGCCCCATATCCCTAGGAACTTTGGATCCTAAGGGATTGATTGGTGGGGTAATCAATCAAAACAGCAAACAGCTGGAACCCCCTCCCCTGCTATTAGCAAAAAGGTGGAATAATTAACAGTTCAAAAGCCAGGCACAGGCCTGAGCGCGGGCTCTTGCCCTGCTCTCTTGCCTGCAGACCTGTCCTGCCCTCTTACTCCTCCCCCCCTCGCCATTTTTCCTCTGCCACACGGCCATGAAAGTAAACCTGGGGATTTATAATCTATAATGGGGAATTGTAGTTTGTAAACCAGCCCTCTTCATCCCATTTCACCCCCTTCTTCTCTACCTGGGACCCCTGCTCTGTTATTTTCTCCCATTTCTCTTCCCTCCCTACCTGAATAAATTACTGGTCTAACTCACCTGGAGTGCTCTTGAAATTCATTTCTGCAGCATAGCCAAGAACCTAGATAAAATCTGGTAACACACCTTCAGTAGATATTAAGACATTATTGAAATTTTTACTGACTCCAAAACAAGGATGGTTTTAGATAAGGCTAGACAAAAAGCTGAGAACCTGAGGGAAAGGGCTCCCTCAGAATCCTTTTTTTGCTGACCTGGGTGAATTTCTTCCTGATGCAGATCTCCACTAGGATCCAAATGCGTTCATGGAGGCTGTCCAGTTGAATCATTATTAATATAGTTGTGCATAAATTCAAAATTATCTAATTCTGTATCCAAGTGTGCCTACTCTCTAGAAATCAAATTAAGTAATATAGGCCCTACTGGTTTTGACTGAATGTATATTCGAGGTTGCATCCAGATGGAATGTGAACGATATGTTAATTCAAGTTTACCTGGAATGTGAGCAATATGCTAATTCAAAGATATGTTAATTCAAGCTTACCTGAAATGTGGGGAATATGCTAATTCAAGACCTATCTGCTACTCAAACACTTAACTAACAAAGGAAAGTCGTTTGCTTTCATAAAAGCACCACCGGACTCCCCACCTTGTATTAAAAGGACCCATAATTCTATTTGGGGCATGGATTTTGGGATAAGACGCTCTGAGCCCAACCAGGCATAAGTAAATCTGTTTTTTCATTCCCAAAATTATTCCTGAGTCCTGGTCTTTCTACATGCAAATAATTGAACCTCTTTCGACTTCTACAACATTTGGGGGGCTCATCTGGGATTTGCAAATGAAGGTCAGAGAAGGTAGCATTTCGCTACCCCTCCAGATCCCCAAGGAAGCTGGGAGGACTCAGGTGAACCCTGAATCTGGGTGCCCTTGGATTAAATTTAGTCCAGAAAAGATGTGGGCTCCACCAGAATCCTCCCGATGAAAATCAAAGGCAATGGAAGGTCTGGAAAAAAATTCTGGGAACAACAAAAAGACTTCAAATATGGAAGAAGGTAAGACTTCCCAGGGAGCATAGTGTCGGGAAAAGCCCTAGCTTTAACTGCTAGGAAGGGGAGCCCAATCACCTCCCGAGACAGTCCCAGTACCTCCAGATATTTGGGGGAAAGCCGTTGTAGGTCTGAAAAAAAAAAGGGAAAAAGCCTGGTGTTTGGGGTTTGTCTAACTGTATGTTAAAATTTGGTACTGGTCTTGTCTCCACTGAGGAAATGAAGGCTTGATTATAATAGGAAAGGATGTTTATAGGTTCAAGTCCTAATGTCCTGGAAATTGGTCTGGATTTTGAGAAACTTGGCTACAGGGAAACGAATCGGCTTTCTAGTGAAGTTTGATCTGGGTGTAAAGTTAAAACAGTGAGAAAAGTTTAACCAGGAGTCTTTTATCTTGGTGCTGAATTGCAGATAAATTCACTTTGTAAAGAGACAGGGTCGATAGAAAATCCTGTTAAATTTTAGTACTGAAAGTTCTCTCTTTCTAAGGTTTATAATGGTTGCAGGGTCAGCCGTGTCTAGAAAATATAGAGATTGTGAGTCAGATTGATAAGTCTTGTGCTTCTGTCTGTGCTCAAAGGCTGGTGTTGAATTGTGTAATCACATAAAGTGGTAATCTTTGGTTAAGCTGGAACCCTCCCACCATTAGCAAAGGAGTGAATTGATTATAGTTTATAAGGCAAAACCACAGAATCTAAATGTTTGCACATGCTCTGCTGTCTTGTCTCTGAGTCCGCCCCTTTACCGGGACTTGGGGGCCATCCGTACCCATGCTGCGCACCCAAGATTATTGAAACTGGCCCCAGTGAGAGTGGCTGGGTTCCCAAGAAAGGTGCCAAATTTGAAAAGTTCTTTCAAGTCATTTTAGCAAAGAGCTGGAAAGGGGGGAGTGGCTTGCCCCTTTCCATTGAGTCCATGCCTTCTATTCATAAGCCACATTCCTATTTAATCACTATGCACCCAACTGCCTGGAAGGGGGAGGTGAAGGAGACACAGAGCAGGATCAAAATAAATGCAATAAAGTTCCCTCCCTAAGGTGTCAAAGGCCAAAATAAATTTGCATTCTACCCAGGTCCTGCTTTTCTGAATCTCTCTCCCTATGAGTCTATGTAGAAATGCTATGTAATGTTTTAAAGCTGTAAACTTGTCTAAAGGAAGGAGGCTATTGCTTGAAAACAATAGACCTCTAATGACTTGAAAGCCCTTTTAACCGTCTGGCTGGGAACATCAGCAGTAAGGGTCATAAAACTGCAGGAAAAAAAGGATAAACCTCAACTTTAGAATCTGTGTTTGGCTTTTGTCAATTTGCTTGCGTCTAAGAATTCACGCTAAAAGGTAGTTTCAAAATGAATCTTTAAATGCCAATACTCTCTGGCTGGTGAATTAAATGCATAACTCGCAGATGAGAATTTGTTCTATTACTAGAAAAAGGCACAACTTCACAGGATTGTCACTAATAAAATTTTTGTAACTTAATTAATAAAGGTATCCAATTCACCTTAAGGTAAAAACTTAATGAAAACTCTAACTAAGAGTTAAGATCATTTATAGGTGCATTTATATTATAAAACAGCAGAAAGATAATAACTGAAATTATAACTGGGTGGATTTAGCCTGAACCTATTATTGTAAGCATAAATTCTAAACTACCTTACCTTCATTTATGGTCACTTTAAAGCCTACCCTCACCCCTTGCCTTTGCTTATGGTTATTTCATAACAGCTTCTGCCCCTATAGCCTAGGGAAAAGCAGACATGAGACATCCTTGTCTCCTGTCCTACTGGTATTAGTAACCCTGCTTTCTCTCATGATTCCAAGTGGACTAAATTGTTGCCTGGTGGAATTCTCGACCCTCAGAGTTGAATGTCCACTGGGATCTTTTTATCTCCAAGGCCTGGGAAATGAAGGAGACCTCCTGTCTTGACTGTCAGGGTTCCTAAGAATGGCAATTCATGAGAGAAACCAGTCTCCCTGAGGCTGCGATAGCCTCGGTGAATATACATAGAAATAGTCTTGCTCATCCAAAATCTGCTAAAGTCAGAGTTAAATATAAGGTTCTGAAAGAAAGGAAAATTGTATTAAAGCATTGGGAACATTTTGGTTACAAGCCATTAGTTAAGAAACAAAATTCTTGTGCAAAACTGCATGGTCATAGTGCAAATTAAGAAAAAAAAAAAACCTTCCAGGAGTCTTTCAAATGTTTTGCAGTCACACTCATTTTGTAAAAAAACGAAAGTTTTAAGTAACTAAATTATGTTTCTGTGTCAAACTATTCATGCCTGCCTATTTGCTCAAATTATTGGGGTTAAATATGCAGTTATATAAGTAAGATATATTTCTAAAACCCAAATTAAACAGTACATAAAATAATGCAAATTATAAGTAACATCAGTGAGTTGTGTTTCTGTGTCTAGTTCTATTTGTGTCTGCCAATTTGCTCAGTGTATATCTTCATACATCAGGATAATATCAAATTAACAAATGAAAATTCTTAAAAGAGCTCTATTCAAATTGTTAATTAAATATGCAGTTATATATGTAAATAAATATTCCTGGAGCCCAAATTAGACTAAGCAGGATGGAAAGGTTATATAGAAATCTGATGATAGGAACTACTCTTTGCAAGAGCTTTGAGGGAGGGGTTAAGTGTGGCAGATTAAAACTATCTTTTAGGCTGGAGAATTAAGAATTAGTTTGCCCTATAATTCCCCAGTTTAAACCTTTTAACAGCCTTAAAATAAGGGAGGTTAATAATTTTATTACCAAATTCCAGTAAGTAAAAGAAAATCCATAAAAGCTATGGAAAGGTCTTTCCTAAATTATGATTAAACAAATTATGCAATTATAATGTATTTCAGAACCTAGTAGTCAGTATGCTTTAAAAATTATTCAGTTTCAGAACTTAAACAAAAAAAAAGAGGTTTTAGCTTCCTATAAAGAAAGGAAAGAGAACATTCCTTGCATAAACTATAATGGTTTCAATTTTATTTAGCTTGTGTGTAATCTCCCTTGGTTTATAAAATGCCCATTAAATAAATTAACATTATATGTACAAAATCTCTGGAGTAATGGAAATTGTAAGTTCATGTTAATGAAATTAAACTAAAGAAAACTGTAGATATGCTCTCTTAAATGAATAAAGTAAACTTCTTTGGTTGGTAATTGTAATTTAATAAGTTTATTTAAATGTAAGCTAACTAGTCTATGTGGTTGTGGCTAAGTGTAAAAAGTTTGTAAAAACATCTTCCAAACAAATATTTAAATGGTTCTAATTCTAGAAGCCATTATTAGTTAAAAACCTGCATTGGTATTGATGGCAAAAAGTAACTTCGTGGTAATAAAACTTCTCTGAAAGTCACCGCAAGGTGCATATCTAAGTAAATAGTAATGGCAAGTTATCTTGATTCCATTAGGAATCTTCTGTTTTCATTTTAATAATGAAAAATAGCTTTTTTCCCCCCTCTATTACTAAAGTAAAATACCTACTATTACCTTCATGGTAAAATTGTATAAGTAAACAAAGTCATTTAATATATGATGTGTTGCATTAAAATGTTTAAAATATATAAAACAAAGGATAAACTTTAACATTGTCAAACTCTCTTGTGCATTCAAACCAGGCCTTGACTACATTACAGGTTGCCTCTCCATGGGAGTTATTGGCTAGGGTGGTCAATGACCCGCCAAATAATAGAAGTATTTACTACATCAGGTCTCTGGTTGTGCTCCTGAAGTTGATGAAAACTATGTTGCAGTTTCAAACTCCTGCAGCAGCCCATATTGGCTCCATATAGCCAAATGTACAATGGATATCACCTCCAGACTGGCACTGTTCCATAGTGCCAGAGAGCACTATGCACCAGGCCGGTATAATACTGGAAACTGCCTTCTTGGCTTCTCTCTAGGACTGATGATGCTGCGGCTTGCTCACTGCATGAAGAACATAAAGAGTAGAGCCATGATCACCAGAGTACCATGAGTAAAACGTAACTACAAATTGGCATTATGGCCTGCTCCCATGGAGAGATAACATGGAAAGTATTACAAACCTAAAATTTAAAACTATTAATTGCAACTCAGAATCCTTATGCATTAAGTAATATATTAATTAATATTAAGTGCTGTACCTTTATCCTGTTCCAAATATATGCCTAATAATTATAATGTTATCTTTTCTATTCTAAATCATGTACAAAAGTACATTAGACATGTTAAACTCCTGGTAAACTTCATTTTCTAAGTAGTTAATGAACGTGTCTATAAAATAAAATAGCCATCTTAGCAAAAAAAAAAAAAAAAGGGGCCACCAGTGGTTTGCAGGTAACCGGTTAATTAATGCCAGGCTCAGCCACTCTACTACTCTACTTTACTCTACTGTGTAGTGAAACGAGGCTTGCTTGCTGGTGATGGGTCACCTATTGAACAGTCAAAATTACCAGAAATTGTACAGTTAAAACCAAAATGTAAAAGAAAACTTTATTCTGTAGTTCTGATCACTCCCACAGCTAAAAACTAAGAGAATTTCCAACTTGGTGCACTAATTCTGCATGAAACCAACTGCCCAAAAGGTGCCAATTTGCCAGAAACACCTGACAGAGCACATGGGTGCCAATCATTAAACAACCTGAAATGCATCTTCAAAACAAAGGTAAGTACTTAATACGGTTATCTATTACAATTTCCCTCTGAAAATAAATAAGTTAAATATATATACACACACACACACTGTTCTCCACCAACTTTTAAAAAGGGTACCATCTTTATAGGTACCTAACCTTCTCTACCTCTGTAATTCAATGTCCTCTTTTAAAAACAGGTATTCCAAAATTTTAATAAAGTTTGTTTCTTTCAGAATGAACATCTTATTAACCATACGAAAACTTCATCCAGCTTCGTACAGAATGCCAGATCCATCTTCCTCCATTCAAAATAAAGTAACAAAATAAAGTACCAAAACCTTGTTAGGTTGATGTGGGCTATGGGTGGGAGGCTGTTCATCTCTTTGTAGATAACCTAAGCTGTATGTGTCCTGAGCTGTGAATATGGGACAGTGAGAGGCTGCAGCCCTGCCCTTGGTGACCATGGCAATGACTCCAGTCCCAGGAGGCCATTTAGCAACGCAAACTCTATATACATACCAGTCAGTCCAGGGAGACTCTGATGGTGGTGATGCCGAACTTAAGTGGACTTGGACTTGGCCTTGAATGGGAAAATATAATATAGCCTGTGCATGAATTCAAAATTATCTAATTCTGTGTCCAAGTGTGCCTAGAAATCCAATTAAGTAATATAGGCCCTTTAGACCACGAATGTTCAGAAAGGATGTGTATTCAAGGTTGCATCCAGACGGAATGTGGGCAATATGTTAATTCAAAACCTATCTGGTATTCAGACAGATACTTAACTAACAAAGAAAGTAATTTTCTTTCACAGAAGCACCATTTGACTCCCCACCCTGTATAAAAGGAACTTGAAAATCTTGTTCAAGACTCAGGGTTTGGAACAGAAAGTTCCTGAGTCCGGCCCACCGTAAATAAATCCTTTTTTCCTTCCCAAAATTATTCCTGAGTCCTGGCCTTTCTATACGCAAATAATCGAACCTCTCTCAACTTCTACCACAAGGTAATGACTACAACCCATGGTCAGCAAGAAGTAGTTACAGAAAAGAGATCATCTCCCTTCAGCACCCCTTTAAGATTAAAAGTGTAAACTCTTTAGGGTAAAATAAAATTAATAGGTGGATCTGGAGCCTGGCAGGAAATCCACATAAGGACCAGTGGCCCCCAGGATGACTGCTGGGGGGGAAGCCCTGCCCCCAGAATTCTGCTGTCCAGAACGAGACCTTCTGAAAACAGGATGGGCCCCAATATTACCCAGGAACTTTGTCTTTAGGCTTTCACTGAAAAATTAATGAGTGGGGTAATCAATCGAAATACAGGCAGCTGCCCATCTCATGACATACCAGTCAGTCCAGGGGGACTCTGACAATAGTGACGCCAAAGCTTAATGGACTTAAGCTTGGCCTCAAAGGGGGGAATATAATAGAGCCTGTGCCTAAATTCAAAATTACCTAATTCTGTATCCAAGTATGCCTACTCTCTAGAAATCCACTTAAGTAATATAGGCAATATAGGCTTTGACTGAATGTGTATTCAAGGTTGTATCCAGATGGAATGTGGGTGATATGTTAATTCAAGCTTACCTGAAATGTAAGCAATATGTTAATTCAAGTTTACCTGAAATGTGGGGAATATGCTAATTCAAGACCTATCTGGTACTCAGTCAAACACTTAACTAACAAAGGAAAGTCGTTTTCTTTCATAAAAGCACCATTGGACTACAGGCCCCATATAAAAAGGACCCAAATTCTATTCAGGGCTCACATTTTGGGATGAAAAGCTCTGAGCCCAACTGCTCATAAATAAATCTTTCTTTTTTTTTCCTTCCCAAAATTATTCCTGAGTCCTGGTCTTTCTATACACAAATAATTGAAACTCTCTTGACTTCTACATCATTATAAGGTATGCATTTGGCTGGTTTAAATAATTGGACCCCAAAGCAAAAATCTCTGAGTAAAATACAAGGAGTATGCCAGGAATCTGAGAAACTCTCAGCCTTTTTGAACAGAAATTTTGAGGCATACCATAGGTACACTGATGTAGATCCAAAGAAGCCTGAGAATTCTAGGATTATTAATATGACCTTCATTAGCCAAAGTTCCAGATATCTGTCATAAACTGCAGAACAAAGAAGGTGGGTTTTAAGTGCTTATGACAATGCTAATAGATGTTGCTTTCGAAGTATGTAATAACTGGGATGAAGGCCAGAAGCAACAGCTAGAGCAGCAGACTGCATTGTTAGCAGCTACTCTGACTGTAAACAAACTACAAGGTGAGTAAGGCAAAGGATTTAAGAAGGGCGGTAGTAAGACTACTAAAGAACAGTGTCATTATTGTACAGAAAAAGACCATTGGGGTAAAAAAATGCCCCAAATTGGTTAAAAAAAAAAAAAAAAAAGGAGAAAAGTGAAATGGAAATGATGGTCTGCAGGTTCAATTCAGAGGATTTAGATTAGGGGGGCCAAGGATATTGGCAGTCCTTTTGTCTGCCATTCCCATCTCACACCAAGAACCTTGGGTAAAAGTAGGGGTGTGATGTAAACTGAAGGGCTTTCTTATTGATAAAGGGGTAGGATATTCAGAGCTGAATCACCAATTAGTCACAAAAAAAAGAGCAGATAATAATAATTGGGCTAAATGGGCAGAGCACGCCTGGAGTGCTTTTAGAAGCCCTGGAATGCACAACTAGAAAGGAATATTTGCAGCATCAATTTTTGTATGTGCCTGAGTGTCCTATACACCTATTGGGAAGAGGCTTGCTGACCAAATTAAATGCTCAAATTGTGTTTTCAGAAGGAGAGGTAAAAATTTGAGTACCCCCAACAAAGGACTGCATTTGCAAAGTGCCCTCCTACAAGTCAAAAAACATGAAAAGGACCCTGTACCAGCCCATATTTTGGAACAAGTCACCCCTGAGGTATGGTGATCTGACATTCCAGGGAAGGCTGTAACAGCTTTCCTGGTAAAGATTGAGCTCAAAATAGGAGCAAATCAACCAAAGGTACATCGATACTCTTTTATCATTGCATGCTACTGAAGCAGGCTAATAAGATAGGGAATTAACAGATGGATCTGGAACCTGGCAGAATCCACATGGACATCAGAAACCCACAAGAAGGCTGCTAGAGGCCCCCACCTCTGAAATTCTGCTATCCAGAACAAAGGCTTCCTCCCGGGAACAAGGAAAATTTCCAGATGTTTCCTAAGAACATTATCATTGGGTCATCCCTAAGGGATTCATGGGTAGGATAATCAATCCAAACAGCAAACAGCTAAAACCCCCTCCCCAGCCATTAGCAAAAGGGGTGGAATAATAAGCAATTTAAACGCAAACTGTGAGACTTAAGTGCACTCTCTCGCCTTGCTCTTTTGGTCTGCGGACCGTCCTGCCCTCTTTGTGTTGTTTTCACCATTTTTCCTTCACCATGTGGCCACACAAGTAACCCTGGGGACTTATAATCTATAATTGGGAATTGTAGTTTGTAAATTAGCCTCTTCATCCCTTTTCATCTCCTTCCTCACTACCTGGGACCCCTGCTCTATTATTTTCTGTTATTTTCTCCCATTTCTCTTCCCTCCCTACCTGAATAAATTATTGGCCTAACTCACCCAGTATGCTTTTGAAATTCATTTCTGCAGGATAGCCAAGAACCTAGATAGAATCCGGTAGCACTAGGAGAGGCATTAAACCAGTAATAGAGACATTAAAAGGAGCTGGTCTTATTCAGTCTTGTCTGTTTCCATATAACACTCCTATACTTGCAGCCTTGAAGCCTGGAACTAGTAATGAATACAGGCTCATCCAGGACTTGAGAGCTATATACAAGATTGCACAAGATGTTCACCCAGTTGTGCCTAATCCTTACACTTTGTTAACTACTTTAACTGGCAATTTTAAATGGTTCTCCATAATGGATTTAAAAGATGCTTCCTTTTGCATTTCCATGGCTTATGAGTCACAGGAAATATTTGCCTTTGAATGGGAAGACCCAGACAGGAAAACTGAAGAACAACGTACATGGGCTGTTTTACCATTTCCCCATCCCTTTTGGGGAAGTCAGCCAAAGATTTATGAGATTTGCAATTGCATCAGAGGCATCCTACTCCAATATGTAGATTACATACTAATAGCCAGTGAAACTCCTGTAGTTCCAGATGCAAATGCCATTAGAACATTGAATTTTCTAAACTTCAGGGGATACAACACATCTCAGAAGGCTCAAATTACTAAATCCTGCATCAAATACCTACAGTATTTTCTCACCCAGGGCCAGAGGGCCATCCTGCCTAATAGATGTCAAGCCCTGGTGAATATTTCTGTCACTAAGACAAAGAGGCAATTATGGGATTTTTTGGAATGGTGGACATATTATTCAGCCAAAGGGGTGCTGATACAAAGTACCAGAAATCTGTTGGCTTTTATAAAGGGTATTTATTTGGGTTAAAAGCTTACAATTACAAGGCCCTGAAGATTCCAACTCAAGGTGCCATAAGAGGTACCTTCTCACCAAAGTCTGTTGCTGATCTCTGCAAAGGTTCAGCCTTCCTTCTTCCCCTTAAGGCTCCATGGTCCCAGTTTCTTCTGATCTCAGCTGTAGGCTGGCATAGGGCTTATTTCTTTCTGGCCTCAGCTACTCCATTCTCTTCATAAGGTAAGCTCTAAACTATCAGGTGACTGGCTCATCTCTCTTCCCCAGGCCACAGGGTCAATACTTACAAAGCTTTCTCCTCTGGTATCTACGGAGCTTCACTCTTTCCATGTTTATCTTCCTTTATGTGGCTTCTTGAGTGAGTGTTCATTTATATGGCCCACGGGGGTGGGGACTCCACCCTTGGACATGCCCTACTAACATGGTTGAATCAAAGCCATGACCTTAATTTAATCACTTAAATGTAAAGCCTTTGGATTTAATGCAATCAAAGGGTATCACACCCAGAGGAACAGACCAGTTTACAAATATAATCCTTATCTTTTTGGGGGTTCATATATAATCTCAAACAGCCAGAGTGGGCTTCAGGCACATATGGATCCCAAAATCCTTGTAAGGCAGGTTAGTATAGGGAATGAGGGAAGGTAGCTGGGACCTGGCAGAGAACATGGCCATGTGACTCTACCTGGAAACACCTTATTACTAAGAACAAAGCTGGAAAGACCCTGCCTAGACCCTGACCATGAAATCCCATTTGGAACTCTTTCCAGGGTCAAGAGGAAGCCCCAGATAATTCCAAATAAAATGTCTTATAATGGGTCCCCTGAGAATTAACAGGTGGGGGAACCAATCAGAACAGCAAACAGCTGGAGCTCCTCCCCAACATTAGGAAAGGGGAGGAGGAAAGATCTTTAAAAGGCCTAACCTGGGGCCCCACATGCATAGCTCACCTCATAGCATGCCACAACCATGTCTATGGTTGTGTACCGTTTTTCTTGTTTCTTAATAATCTTTACTTCCTTGCCTACCCTATAGCATTTCCTTAAATTCCTTTATGCAACAGAGCCAAGAAAGTAGAAGCCCAGAACCCAGAGCTTTCTGCTAACATATTTGGTGAGCCAAGGCAGGAGACAAAGAGGCAAGTTGTGCTCCCTGACACCCTATGAAGACTGGTGAGTCTAGGCTTTTTAATTAAAGCCTGCCTGTGCTCTCTTTTGTTTTATTAGTGACATACCTGAGTCTCTCAACCTTGGCCATGCCAAGAGGTTTGTTCCTTACTTAGCCCCCAGGAGGCCCTGAGATTCCTGGTAATCAATTATCAGGGTTCCTGATGCTGCTTTCCTGTAAGCCACAGAACAGTCTCTGCTTCTTAAAACTCAGTCCCTGGCAGTGGCTATAAAATGAGATCTCACTCACAACTACTTTCTAAGACCTCTGCAAGAGTAGGTTCCTAGCCAGTCCCTTTCTCATTAGGAAAAACTGGCTTGGAAGCTTCAGTCTGGGAACTGGACCCAAATGTCTGCCTAGATGTCTAAGCTCTGGGGATGCTCAGAGACATAAGACTTCCAATCCCCAGAACATGGGGACATCGAGCAGGGCTTCCAATGTCCAGGACTCTGGCTCAGCAAGCAATCCATTCAGTCAGATCTAGCAGTGGGATGCCACCAAAGACTGACAAATGCATTTATTCTCTTCTAAGACAATGGGTGGCTTCTCCAGCATTCCAGCAGTCTCCCCACTGGGGTGTCTTCTCAGGAATTGGGACAACCTGCCTACTGATGGTATAAAAACGAAGAGGCTAATCATTTCCTGCCATACCACATGACCACAGTATGGCCAAGAGTGGGCTCCGCATGGGACCCTGTATTCTAGTTAAACCTATGTAAGAGAGGAGGAGACTGACAGATTTGAGGGCCAGAGACCATGTGTTCACATGTCTACTCAAGGGATTAGGAAGTACCTACAAAACCAGTCAATTTTAATAAGCTCAGGGAAATTACTCAGAGGCAGGACCTAAAAACCCAGCCTTATTTCAAGCTGGTAGGAGCAATAAAAAATGCCTTCTGTTAGATCATAATTCTAGAGGACAGAACCTCCTAAGAACTCACTTTTATAGCCAGTCTATCTTGGATATCTGTTGAAAGCTGCAAAAACTTCGCTAGGCTCCCAAACTTCCATTAACTCCCTTTTAGCAACAACCTTCTCAGTTTTCAACAATTGAGGCCATGCCTCCAAGATGGAAAAGGTAAGAAGGGACAGGCATGGGGTCCAGGGTAGGCTCATCTTTTAGCTTCCACCATTAAAGTCACTGTCATCTCAAGGCCACCCAAATCCAGGCTCCACATCAACGGGAACTAGGACCCAAGCTGCCTAAACACCTAGATGACTGGGGGCTTGCCCCAGGGGAGGATTCAAGGGATCTAAAGCCACATGTGAACCATCAACCAGGAAGAGCCTCAGGTGACCCTTACATGGCAGGTAACATTGTTAATTTCTTAATTAACATAGAAGCTACTTCACTCAGTCCTAACCTGCCACTCTGGACCTCTCTAGCATCAGTTGTGCCTAATAAGGGGAGTAAATTGTGAATCAAGATCTAGGCTGTTTACTAAACCTCTCCCCTGTAGAATAAGGAACCTCCTCATATGCCATCAATTAAGATTAAAAAGTTCTTGGAGAAAGGCTTCTGTCAGGTCTTTCCCTATGCTAATTAAGTGTGTAAAAGTCTCTCTTCTGCTCTAATCTGTGCTTACTTTAACTTTGTCAGTCTGCTCATGCCTAAGAACTCATAAATTAGATCTGGAGTTTGCCTGCTACAAATTTGATAATGATGAAAGGTAACTGTATTAGTCAACCAAAGGGGTGCTGGTGCAAAATACCAGAAAATGGTTGGTTTTTATAAAGGGTTTTATTTGGGATAGAAGCTTAGTTACCAGGCCATAAAAACTAAGATACTTCCCTCACCAAAGCCTTTTGCCACATGTTGGAGCAAGATGGCTGTCGACATCTGTGAGAGTTCAGGCTTCCTGGGTTCCTCTCTCCCCAGGGTTCATTTCTCTCTGGACTCAGCTCCTGTTTTCTCCACAAGGCCAGCTGTAGACTATGAGGCTCTCTAGGATTTCCTCTCTCCACAAGGCCAGCTGTAGACTATTAGGCAAACAGCTTGTTTCTCTTCCTGGGGCCTTCTCTCTTTCCTCACAACCAAGCCCCTCTTGCTTGCTTCCTGGGGTTCCAGCTCAAGACTGCAGCATCCAAATTCCAACTCCCTTCTCTGTAGTGCAATTTCTCTTGGAGTCCTGTAGGGGGAGCTAGAGCCCAGTAGTTAAATGGCCTAAGCATCCTGGATACTTCTTGGCTGTAGCTGGCTAACAGTGACACAGCATAACTGCACTCAGCATCTGGGGGATGGACTTGATCCCAACCAGCACATATACCGGCTAATCAGTATATATAACATGATAGGTATGCCACAGTAAGAACCAAACATATATTCTGATAGTAGTAACATAATAGCAGTTGCCATGTAAACAGAGGAGCAGTAGAGAGCAGAGAGAGAACAAAGGAACCGTAAAGGAGCAGGAGCAGGAGCAGGAGACAGCAGAGAGTGAGCAGAGGAAGGGAAAGAGCATGGAATAAATTCAATATGCATAAACTCCCCAGAGCTCCACATGCCTTTTTCTTTGCTAATGGTGCTGACTCCTCCACTCTGGCTGAGGAGCTCAGACCTGACAGTCCCCACCCACCAAGGGGGTGGGGACTCAACATCCTACTGACATTGCTCAATTAAAGCCTTAATTATTATTTGATCAAATAAAAGCAAAACCTCTGAATCCAATATACTCTAATATGCCCAGAGGAACAGACCAGATTACAAATATAATCTAGTACCTATTTTCGGAATTCATAAACCATATAAAACAGCAAAAGCTGAAATTGCTATAACTGTGTGGATTTAGCCTAGATCTACTATGGTGATAGTAATCTTAGATAAATTTACTTTTGTTTATGGTTACTTCATGTCTAGCCTCACCTTCCTATATGCTTGCTGTAGTACTAGTTTACTAGCTTCACCCTTAGACTTGAGCTATTGTAATGGTAATTCTGAACTGAGTTTGCCTTTGCTTATCATTATTTCAGCACTGGCCTCACCCTTGGGTGTACTTGCTCACCTTTTTAAAGATAACTACTCTATTCTCCCCTGTTTGTAGCATGGCAATTTCTGGCCCCAATGCTTGGGGGAAGAAAACATTGAGAAACCCCTGTCTCCAGTCTTTACACTGGTGTTAATGGTGTTGGTAGGTGCTTGCTTTCATGATTATCCAGATGTGGACTCGAATTTACCTACTCTGGGCAAGATCCCAGATGGACACCATGATCTTTGAAGAAATTGCTGCATGGTGGGAATTCTTGTTCCCCAGGGTCCACTCTTCCAGTCCAGCTGCTTCTGGAGTCCTGTTATCTCTGAGATTGGGGAGTGGAGTATCATCCACCTTGAGTGTCAAGAATTCCAAAAGCAGCAGTCATGAGAAAACACTTTTCTCTAAGACTTCAGTGACCTTAGTAAATATATACTGGAATTGGTATTGCTCATCATCTGAGGTCTGTCAAAGTCAAAATGGGAAATAAGCAGAGCTCTGAAGTAAAGAAAAACGTTGTAGACTGTACTGTAAGGCACTAAGAAAAATTTGGTTATAAACCAATTACTAAAAAGAATGAAATTCTTGAGCAAAACTGCATCATAACAGTGCAGATTAGAGTCTACAAAGAGATCTTTTGAAAGCTGTTAACATTTTATAGTTAAGCTTATTTTGTAAGAATGAAAATGATAAGTAACATTAGTGAGTTGTCTGTGAATAACTTTATTTGTGACTGCCTATTTGCTCAGTGTATATTTTCATAATTTGGGATGGTAATATCAAATTAACAAATGAAAATTCTTAAAAGAGCTCTGTTTAAGTTATCTTCTGAGAGCTCACATGTTGCTAAAACATGGCTTCTTTCTAAGACAAATTCAGCATATAAATGCATTACCTTTCCCCAATGTGGGACATGACTCCCAGGGATGAGACTCCCTGGCACTGAGGAATTACTACCAAGCACCAACAAGCAATGCAACTGGAAAAAGGCCTTGACCAAAAGGCAGAAAATGTGAAGACAAATAAGTTTATATGGCTTAGAGACTTCAAAGTGAGTCAGGAGGTCATCCCAGAGATAATACTTATGCATGTCTCAGGAGGATTTCATAGACTGCCAAAGTAGATAACTACTCCAAATAGTGTGGCTCCTGAGTGTTCTGGAGACACATAGGTCCTATAGTCATGACAGATAGCTCTGGAATTTGTTGCCTTGCCAGTGTGTCCTTCTTTGAAGTTTGTGCTCCTAGTGTGACAGAGTTGGACACAGTTGTGACTTCTCTACAAATGCTTCTTCTGTCCCTTCTATTTGAACACATAGTGGGCACTACAGTTGGTAGGTATACATCCAAGAGACTTGAATCTTTGGCTGGCAATGTGCCAGCTGGGTCCTGAGCCTCAGCAGAGTTGCAAAACCTACTCTCTAGTTCATTGGACTCACCCAGAACAATTTACAAGAAGGTAAGGATTGACAACCTCCATACCAAGCAACCAAGAGAGTCTACAACTGCAAGCAAGAGAGTCCATAATGGACTTGAAGTTGTCCTGGATGGTGCTTCAGGGACAATTACCGGACATTGTAGATCCTCCCAGGGCCCACTGGATGGAACGTGGGAGAGTATGGTCTATGATGTGGACCATTGACCATGAGGTGCAGCGATGCCCAGAGATATACTTACCAAATGCAATGGATGTGTTATGATGATGGGAGAGAGTGTTGCTGTGGGGGGAGTGGTGGGGTGGAATGGGGTTGAATGGGACCTCATATTTTTTGAATGTAATATTTTTTAAAAATGAATAAAAAAAAAAAAGAGAGAGTCCATAATGGACCAAGGTCCCCTCTCAATTAGAGGTGGAATGGGCTTCACCATTCAAAAATTCTCAGGACTGGGAAGTAAAATATGGACTAGGGTAGACTTACTGGTATTCTACTATAGACATTTTGTTATTCTAGTAATGGAAGAAATTATATCATTGATGTGGAGATAGTCGTCACTAGAGGTTCTGGAGATAGGGAGTGGGAAATAAACAGGTGTAATACAACAGATATAGGCCATTATATATCCTGCCATAACCTACAGAATTGAGTGAGAGAGAGTGTAAACTACAATTCATGTTTAGCGGCAATGCTCCAAAAGTGTTCATCATTTGCAATGAATATACCACAGTAATGAAAGGAGTTGTTAATGTGGGGAAGGGTGGGAGGTGTGGGGAGTGAGGCATATGGGAATCCCTTATATTTTTGTATGCAACATTTTGTGCAATCTAAGTATCTTTAAAAAAAATAAATATATACATATATGTATAAAAAGCTCTATTCAAATTACAAAAATTAAATAAGTGCTTACTAGGCCAGGGATTTTAAGAGTCAAGTTTGTCCTATAATTCCCCAATTTAAACCTTTTAACAGTCTTAAAATGAGAGTAATTAATAATCAAATTGTTAAATTTAAGTAAGTAAAGGCAAATCTTTAAATCAATGGGAAGATCTTTTCTAAATTATGATTAAAACAAATTAAACAAACATAATATATTACAGAACCTAGCAGTCAGTATGCTTTTAGGGTTATCCACAATGTTAGAATTTTATTAACTCTGAAAAAGTGATTTTAGCCTCCTGTGAAGGAAAAAGAACATTTCTTGCATAAACTATAATTATTTCAATTTTATTTAGCTTGGATGTACTCTCCCTAGCTAGGGTGTAATCTCCCTAGGATACTAATAAATTAACTTTAAATGTATTAAATTACAACGATGATAAAAATTATAAATTTGTGTTTAATAAAATTAAGTTAAAGAAGGAAATGTATATCTATCCTGAAGTGAAATGACTAGTTTTCCCAGAACACAATGAGGAATGTAAGACAAGATTCAAATGAATAAGGTAAATTTCACTGGGTGCTACCTGTAAGTAATATACTTATTTAAGGGTAAAAGTGACTAGCCTATATGGTTATGGCTGGTTATAGGAAATTCACAAAAGCATTTTCTAAACTGAAATATTTAAATCACTAATTCCAGAAAGCCATTATTAATTAGAAACTTAAACAGATATTGATAGCAGAGAATCCTGTCAGTGGCCATGTCAATCTGGATATTACATGGTGGTAAGGGAAAGATAATCTTGAGTCCACTGGGAATCTTAGGCTTTCATAAAATAATGAAGAAAGTCATTATTTTTTCCTGTACTGTTAAAGTAAAATACCTGTTAATTAATGTAATTATGGCAAAGGTGTAAAAGTAAAAAGTAAAATACTAAAAATAGTTAAGTTCATTTGATATGTTATAAACTACATTTGAAGTATTTAGAAAGTGTACAAAAATTAAAAGAGATAGACTTCAGTATTGTCAAATTCTCTTGTTCATTCAAACCAGGCCCCAATACCCTGAATAGTGCCTCTCCATTTGAGTTATTGGTTAGGTTCGCCCCTATGACCCCTAAAAAAATAAAAGTATCTATCACATCTGGACATGTTCCTGAAGTAGATGGAGAGTACAGTGCAGTTTTAGATTCCTGCAACAGCTGGCAATGGCTTGATACAGCCAGAATTACATGAATATTGCCTCCAGACTAGCTCTGTTTAATAGTGCTGAAAGGGTACTATGCACCAGGCTGATGAAAGACTAGAGCCTAATTTCCTAGCCTTTCTCTAGGATTAGTGGTGCTGCAGCATGCTGGCTGTGTGAAAGATGTACCAAGTGGAGCAATAATTATGAAAGTGATGTGATAGAATTTAAACCAACACAAATGGCATTAGGGTCTGCTCCCATGAAGAGACATGTATGGTATTGCAAACCTGGAATTTAGATCTATTAGCTGCAAATCAAAGAAGAATTTATGCATTGATTAGTATTAAGTATTGTACCTATATACCTGATGAACATGATTATCTCTTCGATTCTAGATCCCATGCAGAGGGATATTGAACATGTTAAAAGTCCTGGTAAACTTAATTCATTTTCTAAGTAGTTAATGAACATACTGATTAGATAAAATGGACAAAGGGTATGGGGAAAGGCAGGAAGAGATGAGAGGTGGAGGCATCTTCGGGACATGGAGCTGCCCTGGATGGTGCTTCAGAGGTAATCACCGGACATTGTAAATCCTCACAGGGCCTACATGATGGAATAGAGGAGAGTATGGGCCATGATGTGAACCAATGTATATGAGGTGCAGAGGTGCCCAAAGATGTACTTACCAAATCCAATGGATGTGTCATGATGATGGGAACGAGTGTTGTTGGGGGGGGGGAAAGGGGAGGTGGGGGGGTGGGGTTGAATGGGACCTCACATATATATTTTTAATGTAATATTATTACAAAGTCAATAAAAAAAAAAATAAATAAATAAAAAATAAAAAGAAAAACCAAACAGTGCAAAAAAAAAAAAAAAAAAAAAAAGGAATGCCTCTCTTAAGTACTGTCTTTATTTTGTTTGCCATATGTTTGTTTCCTATACTGTCTTTGCAAGTTTATGTCTAGGGCAGTGCCTCTCTTCATACCTCTCTCCTAGCTGCCCTGGGCATAACCACTGTCATGGGAATTGGGGATGGCAATTTATACCAAACCCAGCAGGTCTGCCACAATCTCTCCCTACAGTTACCCAAAGTATAAAACAACTCAAGGAAGAATCCTGTTCCCCATCAACTTTGGGAGGATGCAGCCTCTGAAGTCACCTGGACTTTCTTACCATCATGGTCCAGTATGTAATGGCTTGCCCGCATTTTGGGCCTGCTTACCACCATTTTCTTTATCCTTGTAGTAGGATGATATATCTCAAACTCTAACTAAGTTTATTTATTCCAGAATAAATGCCTTCCAGGAAAAGTTATTACTCACATGGGGATTTCCAGTTCCAACTATGGTACCAGACCTATCTTCCTCAACCTCAACAGAACAGAAAGAGGGTTGTTCACCCTGTCAGGCAAAGACTACTGCCCCTAATCAGGAGGAAGCAGCTATAGAAGAATGACCATCACTCTTCAGCTCTCCCTTAAGAATAAAGGTGTAAACTCTCCTGAGGGAGGAGTTGAAGCAGATTAGTATAGGGAATGAGGGAAAGTGGCTGAGACCTGGCAGAGAACATGGCAATAAGATTCCATCCAGAAACTTCCTGCCACTAAGTACAAAGCTAGAAAGACCCTACCTAGATCCTGGCCATAAGGTCCCTTTTGGAATATTTCTGGGTCAAAGAAAAGCCCCAGATTAACTCCAAGCAAAAGGCCTCATTATTGGTCCCCTGAGAACTAACAGGTGGGGCAACCAAATAGAACAGCAAACAGGTGGGGCTTCTCCCCAACTGGGGCCTAACCTGGGGCCCCACATGAACTTCTCACTCTGTAGTATACCCACAACCATGTCTAGGGTTGTGTACTGTTTTACTTTTCTTGTTTCTTAATAAAAATCTTTACTCCCTTACCTACCCTATGACATGCCCTTAAATTCCTTTATGCAACATAGCCAGGAAAATAGAAGTCCAGAATCCAGAAGTTTTTGCTAACACTAGTATAATGCTGAGTATAGGGCTCAGACAGAGAAGCCCTAGAGTGGACTGGAGAATGCAGTCAGGCCTTTCACTAGATTAAGGGAAAGCTGAGCACTTCTCCAGCTTTGGGACTGCCTGACATACATAAACTTTTGACCTGTTCATACATGAAAGGCAAGCAGTAGGGTTTGTGTTCTCATGCAAACTTCGGGAGAACATCAAAGACTAATGGCATACAAAGTAGATACTACTCCAAATGGTAGGGCTCCTGAGGGGTCAGGAGATATCTAGACCCTATAATCAGGGCAGATAACTCAGGAGTTTGGTGACTTGCCAGTGAGCCATACTTTAGAATTTATGCTTCCCAGAGTGACAGAGCTGGACTCCATTGTGATTTCCCTACACATGGCTCTTCTGTCCTTCTATTTGAACCTATTAGTACTACAGTTGGTAGGTGTACATTCAAGGGACTTAAATCTTTGGGATGTCCATGTGCCAGTTGGGCCCTGAATCTCAATGGAGTTGCAACACCTACTCTCCAGTTCATTGATCTCACCCAGGACAACTAACATGGAAGTGATGATGGACAACTCCATCCCAAGGAACTGAGTCTACAACTGCAAGCAATAGTCCCATCCATTGGCTCTATGGGATCACAGGCCCCTCTCAATTAGAGGTGGAATAGACATCACCATCCCAGAATCCTTAGGATAGGGGAATGAACTATGGACTAAAGTAAACTTACAAGTATTCTACTGTAGACTTACTGTGATTCTAGCAATGGAAGAAATTATGTCATTGATGTGGAGGCAGTGACTACTAGAGGTTCTGAAGGCAGAGAGAGATAAACAGTTGTAATATGGGGGCACTTTTGGGACTTGGTAATTGTTCTGAATGACACTGTAATGACAGGGACAGGCCATTATAAATCTTGCCATAACCAACAGAATTGGGTGGGAGAGAGTGTAAACGAAAATGTAAACTTTAATCAACACTTAGTAGCAATGCTCCAAAATGTGTTCATCAATTACAATGAATGTACCTCACTAATGAAGGATGTTGGTAATATGGGAAAATGTGGGAGGTGTGGGGGAGTGGGCATATGGGAATCCCCTATATTTTTTATGTGACATTTGTATAATTGGTGTAGCTTTAAAAAAAAAAAGGCTAGTGGCATATTTCTAAAAAAAACTAGACTTGGTAATGCAGGGTTGGTCACCTTGCCTTTGGGCTGTGGTAGCTACTTGTGATGTACTGCAGGGAGCTGAAAAATCTACCTTGGGTCAGGAAGTTACAGTGTACACCCCACACAGAGTGCTCTTCCTACTTGAGCAAAAGGGGTTCTACTAGTTGAATGCTGGCAGGCCAGGAAAATATCAGGCTCTATTGTTGGATAATCCAAATGTGCACCTCTTAGGTTCTACAGTTCTAAACCAGCTACACTGATACTAGAATCCAGTTGACCTTTGCATGACTGTGTTCAGAATATTGAGGTGTTCTCCAGCCAACCAGACATTGGGGACATCCCTTTCAAAGAAACTGACTTGGAGATGTTCATGGATGGGAACAGTTTTATGTATCATAGACACTGATGAGCTATGTCGTGGTGACCTTAACAGAGGTAGGTGCTAGAAGCCAAAACCCTGCTGCCAGGTACTTCAATCCTAAAGACTGAACTTAATACCATGACCCAGGTCTTGGTCAATGGACAAGGTAAGAGAGTAAATGTTTACACAGATTCCCTATTATGCTTTTTTATAGTACATGCCCTTGGTATAATTTGGAAGGAAAGAGGGCTTTTGGCCACCAGTAATAAAGAGATTAAACATCCAGAGTCTATATTAGCTTTACTAGAAGCTGTACTGCTATCCACAGAAGTGGAAATAATGGCACCAAAGATCTCACAGTTATTTAAAGGAAGGGAATGCTAAAGGTAGTTTGGCAGCAAAACAGGCTGCTTAGACACAGTTCAAGGTTCAGGACATGGGAGAATGAGCTCATCCCAACTTTGGACCTCTCCTCATTTACCCCATCCTATGAAGCAAAAGATCTAGACAGAGGTAAAGAAGGGGGATTTAATGTCAAGTCAAAAGCAGGATGGCTGCAGTCAAAATCAGGCCAGGTTTTGTTACCATAAAAAGCACTACCATAAAAAGTAGTGCACAAAGGTATCCATTATGGAAAAGAGTCTTTGCAGCATGGATAGTAGGACCAAAAATTCAAGCAGCAGACCCCTGCTTGGAGACTGGTACACTCCCTCTGAAAGCAGCGGTGCAAGCCCAATGTTTCTCATCTGGTCAAGACTGGCAAATACACTTTACAGTAATGCCCTGAGCAGCCAGGCACTTCCACTATTTTCTAGTATTGGTTGCTTTATTTACAGGGTGAGTAGAAGCCTTCCCACCCACACTGAAAGAGCAACTGAAGTCACAAAAGTTTTGTTAAAGGAAATAATACCTAGATTTGGGGTCCCATTCTCCATTCAAAGGCACTTGGAAGTATTCTACTCTAGAACTATTGTGACTAGTAATGGTAGAAACTGTAGCATGGATGTGGAGGAAGAAACTGTAGCAATGATGTGGAGAAAGTGGCCACTGTAGTTGCTGAGGGCAGGGAGAGGGAAGAAGAGATGTGATATGGGGGCATTTTAGGGACTTGAAGTTGTCCTAAATGATATTGCAGGGACCGATGCTGGGCATTATATATCCTGCCATAACCCACTAAATGTACTGGGGGAGAGTGTAAAGTACAATGTATATTATAATCCATGTGGTGCTGCAGTGCCCCAAAATGTATTCACCAAATGCAATGAATGTGCCACAATGATGAAAGAGGTTATTGATATGTGAGGAGCGGGGGCGTGGAGTGTGGGGTATATGGCAACCTCTTATATTTTTTAATCTAACATTTTTTGTGATCCATGTATCTTCAAAAAAATACAATAAAAAAAAAAAAATAGGAAGTTACATGCATCATGGAGGCTTCAGTTGACTTGAAAAACCAAAAAGATGAATCATACTTTGAAGAAAACTATTGCTAAGATATGTCAGAAAACTAACCTTTACTTGAGACAAAGTGTTGCCTATTGTCCTTATCGAAATTTGGTTTGCACCTAGAGGCAGATTAGATTTAAGCCCTTTTGAAATGATTTATGGGACACCTTTCCTCAAAAATATAATTGGGAATATTTCTATGCAAAATATGTATGATAAATTCCAGAAAGATGCAGTTATTTCCCTAGGAAATACTATAAGAATGATTTATGAATTTGCAAGTAATTGACTTTCTTTTCCTACAGATTTGTCTTTACACCTGTATAAACCAGGAGATTTGGTTATTATTAAAAACCTGGAAGAATAAATAACTCATTCCTAAGTGACAAGGACCTTATGTTGTATTATTAACTACCTAACTCTTCTCTAAAAGTACAGGGCATCAAGTCATGGATTCACCACTCATGAGTTAAGCCAGATTCGTGATAAGAAAAAGGTATCTCCTACTTGCGTACCCCCAATGCTAACCTAAAACTGCCTTTTTGTAGGTCACCCAATCCATTATAAATACTTGGAAATAGCATTTTTCCCCCTCTTCTCCTATCACAATCTGCACAAGGTAATATCCATTTTAAAATGGACTTCAGCAGCAGTTGCTACTTACCAGAAAAACAACTGTTGGATTTGTAGCCATTTGCCACCTCCTGAAGTGCTAGTTTGCCCTGGTCTATTTTGCTTCTGACTTAGGAAACTGGTCAGACTGGACAATTACAGCCTATCCTATACCACCTTTACCCACACCTTCCTGCTATTCCAGGGTCTGAGATTTTTCTAACCCGCAGGTGCGTAGAACCTCCATACTTGTGTGTTGGGACCTCCCTGTAATGGATTTAGAATATGACAATTTTAATTACACAACTGCTAA
The DNA here is from genome assembly GCF_030445035.2 of Dasypus novemcinctus. NCBI lineage: Eukaryota > Metazoa > Chordata > Mammalia > Cingulata > Dasypodidae > Dasypus > Dasypus novemcinctus. The sequence goes on along the minus strand of NC_080691.1, from coordinate 53,341,446 downwards.
AGAAACCTATAGAGTTTACAAACTAGAAGGTTATTTTTAGATCTCCCCAAAATATACTTCAACCTGGAATGGGCAAGACTGGTTAGTAGGAGAGAGCAGAATTTTACATGGAAATGCCCATTTTTATAGAACAGTGAGATGGCTCCACTCGGCCAAGCCCAGTAAGTAATCTATCCAACTCTAAGTGTGAAAGAATAAATATTCCATGGAAAGATGAATGGCCAATTGTGGTCCCACTTTAGGAATATGATTGCTCAGAGCTGTCAGGTTATTTGCCCCGAGTGAGTTGGTTGTCTCTGTGGGTCTAACTTCTGGCCATACTTTCCTAGGGAGGGAGATGCACTATTCGGTATCCCTTTCTACCAGCACAGATACTTAAAAATTTACCTGAGACCCCAAGTAATATTAAAGCTTTGGAGGACCATTTAAGTTTACATAAAGACACAATGAACCCAGTCAGATCTAAAAGTGACTTACTATGGTATAAATGGCCTCTATTTTTTTCCCAGGACGGGGAGCACTAGATGCTCTCACACAGGTTACTGCCCTGGCAAATCTTACCACTCAATTTATGCTAGAGGCTAAGGAAAGACTCACTTTGATTAAGAAGGAAGTGGCCCAGTTGAGAAAGTTTATCCTCTAAAATAGAATACCTTTGGATATATTAACTGCAGCTTAAGGGAGAATGTATGTTAATGGGTATAAATTAATGTACCTACATACCTGAGGAATATGATAAGACTGCTCTATACCAGATCATATGCAAGGTGATATTGAACATGTTAAAAATCTTGGAAGACTTGATTCATTTTGAGGGGTTAATGAACTTACCTATGAAATGGTGAATGGCTTCCTTATGTACTGCCTTTAATTTGCTTGACATATGCTTATCTTGTTGCCTATATTGTTTTGTAAGTTTATGTCTAGAGGATCCTCCAAAATGATATGAAAATTTTCTCTGTCAATGATCAGCAGGAAGTAACTACAAAAGATAAGACCTTTGCCCATTTTCCTTATATGAGGAATGCTTATGAAACTTATCTTCTTAAGAATAAGAAAAGTACAAATACAAGGGGGATTTGATAGTTGGAAATGTACTTATTAAAATTTATTCACTTAGGCAGCTCTGAAAATTCTAAAACTAACTGAACTGGATTTCTATTCATCTAATTTTAGAAGTTTACCCCTTGCACTTAGTTCCCTGAAGGATATTAACCAGATCTTCTTAGTTTTACCTACAGGAATAAGAAAACATCTCAAAGCAAAACCAGACAGAATGGTATATATCTGTATATTTCTCAGAGACATAAAGCTTGATACTCTTCAGCAGGTGGATGAGGAAGCACGAAGGCCTTGCACCTGCACCACTATAACTAAACTGTGATTTATTAGCTGCTGAAATCAAGGACAAGTTTGACGTGCTTGAGGAAACACAGGACTGAGAAATTGCATGTATCTTCCTCAAAAGCCCACTGGCATCACTTGTTTTTTTAGCTTGTTTTTCTTTTCAACTTCCCCTTTTCTTTTTTTTTTCTTTGCCTTTAAAAAACTTAGCTTCTTATGTAGAACTTGTTTTGAGAAAATTCCACCAGTTCTTTGCTTGTGTACTCAAAATAAATCACTTTCTCATTGAGAAAAATGTTTCTCCTTTGTAATGCTGGATCAGGTGGACCCTTCTATTGGAAATAGTCATCCTTACAATAACATACATGGAACTGACTTTGGTGAGAAAGCAACCTTGAGTCAGAATTTTTTATGGCCTTGTAACTGTAAGCTTTTATCCCAAATAAACAGCCTTTATAAAAGCCAACAGATTTCTGGTACTTTGTATCAGGAGCCCTTTGGCAGAATAATACAATAAGTATTGTAGGTCAGCAATACAACAGTATCTTGACGTGAGATGACTGAAAATATTTCAACAGGAAAGATGTAACTCTTGACCTTTTGCTCATTTCAGTGATGAACACTTGTTGCTGCCCATGCATAAGATTAGAGGAATTGCAGAATTCTGTATATTCTAAATGGAGAAATCTGTTTCCAAAATGATTATGTTTTTAAAAAATTCAATAAACATGAATTTTACCAGAATGATCTCAAGTCTATGTGGAAAAGGATATATGTGTTCTGAAGCCTCATCATAGCCCTTGGACCATAATTCTTATGTCTCAACAGTCAATTATTTATCCATTCAAAAGTATTCATTGTGTTCCCTATACTGCCCTGAATTCTGGAAACTGAGATTCAGGAAAGACATTAAGTTGTAGTCAAGAAGATTAAGTTCTATTGGGGTGAACAAGATATAAGTAAAAAGTAAGGAAACAAATTTCATTTAGTCACATGTTTGTGTTATAAAATAATATAAATATATTAAAATTATGACATATAAAAATATAAGAGAAAATAAAGATTATACAACAATATGGAGAAGCTGATCTAGGTGTTTGAATAAATAAACAGAAGATGATTTATGATAAATATAGATAGATTGCAGATAGATAAGTTAGATAGATGGTAGATAGATAAAAGATAGGTAGATAGGTAGGTAGGTAGGTAGATAGATAGATGATAGATATGATAAATAAATTTTGAGATTCTTACCCACTGAAACAAGGTGATTGATATTCTCCAGCATCACTTCTCTGAATAGTTCTCTCTGGGATGTATCTAGCAGGACCCACTCTTCCTGGGTGAAGTCTACAGCCACATCTTTGAAGGTCAGTAACTCCTAAAACATCACAGAAATGCAGGTTCACAAAGGGCTACCTTTACCAATGTTCTGAATGTGATGCTCAAAATAACAGCATCAACCTATGGAATGACCTCCCAACTCACTTCGAAATCTATTAGTCACAAAATATCTTTTGAATTTAATGTGTCTCCCTTTTGGTCAAGGTCTTTTTCCAAATGCATCACTGATTGGTGCTCAGTAGTAATCACTCAGTGCCAGGAAGGCACATCCCTGGAAGTAATATCATGCTGGGGGGAAGACAGTGAATTTATTCGCTGAGTTTGGCTTAGACAGAGGGCACATTAGAGTAACAAGGTTTTCAGGAGGTAACTCTTAGGCAATAGTTTTCATTAGACTAAGTTTCAACTTTACAAGAATAAAGTTCTTAAGTAAAAGCATTAATATTGAGGGCTTGGCACATTGCTCTGTTTTCTTTAAATAGGCACTGTCTATGTACTCAGGAGATTCTTGCCCCTCTGAGAATGCAGCAGGACTGACCAGGATGGGAGTTTAACACTTTGCTGGTTATTGTATGGGTTTCAACCTACTGAGGTAACACCCTATGACACCATGAACACATTCATATTCCATAAAGGAATACCCTAGGTGCACTCTGCCACCCAAGTCCCCCCACCACTGTATTCTCAACCACAGTCCTCCATCTCCCTAGAGTTCACCTGTTCCTTCCTCCAGCCCTCCCCCAAGCCCATGGATAGCAAAACCCACACCCTAACCCCACTTAACACGAACACTTCAGCAAAATCAACCTGACTCACATCACTGCACCATCATCACCCTCTCTACCGCCAAACCAATCCCATCCACCTTATCATAATTTCTGCCAAAATTGAATATTGGGTTACCACTCTATTCTCTATCTCCTGGTAACCTATCTTCCAGACTCTGCCTCCCTCAGTCTGCTCAGTATCCTTAGTTCATATCAGTGAGATCATACATTTGTCCTTTCATGACTAGATTAACTTAACATAAGGTCTTTGAGGTTCACCCATGTTGTCACATGTGTTAACACTCCATTCCTTCTTACAACTGAGTAATATTCCAATGTCTGTATATACCATATTTTCTTTATCCCTTCATCCATTGATGGACATCTGGGTTGCTTCTGACTTTTGGCAATAGTGAATAATGCCATGATGAACATTCCATATATCTGCTTATGTAGCTGGTTTCAATTCTTCTGGTTATATTCTTAGTACTGGGGTTGCCAAATCATATGTCAATTCTATACTTAGCTTCTTGAGGAACCACCAAACTGTCCTCCACAATGGCTGCACCATTCTACATTCTCACCATGACTGGATGAGTGTTCCCATTCCTCTTTGTTCTCTCCCTTTGGTGGGTCTTACCTTAGACTGTATGACAACCTATTTCCCCAAAGTAACAGAGTTAGATTCATTTATACGTTCCCTATACATGATTCTTCTATGCCTTTTATTTGAGTCTACAATTAGCACCATATACATTAAATATATGTCCCAGAAACTTAAATATTTGGTCTGTTTATATATAAGCCCTAAATCTCAGCAGTTCACTGGACCTACTCTCCAGTTCATTGGACTCACCCAGGGCAACTAACATAATGAGAATGATGGCCAGCCCCCATTCTGAAAAACAACATTATCTACAACTGCAGCAAAACATTTCCTTCCATCTGCTCCATAAGATTTACACCCCTTCTTAATCTGAAGCAAAGAAGGCATTACCATCCCAAAATCCTCAAAATTGAGGAATGAACAAACATAAGGGGGGATTCAAACATGGATCAAAGTAGATTTATTATATGCCTAGAACTATACCCCAGTACCTCCAACACTGGATTGACTGAATGTACCAGCTGAAAACTCAGTCTCCTTTCTGACTGTGAACTCCTATCCTTCCTCATCACTATCCCTTCCATTCACTGCATGCCTATACCAATTACAGGCATTAACCTTATTCATTAATACATTATTTCTCCAATAAGGCCATGCATTGGGTGAGAAAAAGAAAATCTCATTTTTTCAGAGAATATACAGCCTTTATGGAAGTTACAAACAACTACTGTAATGGTTGGAAAGAGATTACTTATTGATCAAGCCCTGATTTACCATAATTATTCTAGAGTCCTGTATAAACTTAATTTAAGCCCAGATCATTGAAGAGCTCCTGAATGCACTTCAAATATCCATGCCAATAAAAGAAATTTTCCCATCTGTTGACAACCAAGGTGCAAATTCAATTGAAGAATTCCCTACTCACCTGTGATTGCATTGCCATTACCTCAGCTGGCATCTGTCTTCCTCTGAATTTTCACTTACAACCAGACAAGCAGAAGGCTAGAAAAGCTGAAAAGAGAGAAAGAAACCTTAAGATTCAAGCCTTGACCACAAATTCCAGGCCCATCTGTCACGAATGCCAAACCCTTCACCTGGGAGTAACCGCAGCCCACTCAACAACAGGAACAAGAAGCATTTGCCAAGGGACATAAGAGGAGGATTCTCCTTTTCCAGGGTCAAGGGGCCAGAGATCTTGTTTCTCTGGCTAATAAAGATGATATGAATATCTTCACTGTACAGATAAGAACATGAAAATCCATGAACTGTATTTATTAATTAGTCCATGATGTTCAGAGACTTTCAATTCCATCCCTGATTAAAAAACATAAGAATATGGAAACAGACGTGGCTCAGGCAGTTGAGCTCCTGCTTCCCACACGAGAGGTCCTGGGTTTGGTTCCTAGTGCATCTTGAAAAAATAAAAACAAACAACAAGCAAAACAAATGAAAAAAGAAATAATGCAGGGAAGCTGAGGTGGCTCAGTGGTTGAGCACCAGGTTCCCTCGTATGAGGTTCTGGGTTCACTCACTGGCTCATGGTACCTAAAAAAAAAAAGGAATTCCTGGCCCATGTCATATCTGGAATTAGGTCTCAAACAGAGAAAGCAGACTGGAATTTCTTGATCATACTTATTCTTGACTTTTCCATTAGCATAGCTTCTCCAAAATCTATCTCTGTTTTTGGACTCTCACTTCCTCCCTGCTCTACTGCAGACCGGCTAGGCTCAGTTGGCTCAGGGAAAGCTGCCGGGGGGCCGGGGGCCCTTTGAGCCAGCAGCAGGCGGCTCAAGGTGTGGTGGGGACGCACAGCGTGGTGGAAAAACGCCACGGAGACAAGGGCTGTGCGCAGGTCTACTTTATTGAGGAAGTACACTTAGTTTTATAGTGCTGGGTAGGGGAGGGGTTAGTGCAAGGGCGGGCTAGCTACAGGGTGGTGGTGGATAGGTGGGTAAAGGTGGATGGCTATGAGGTAAGCAGTGGCTAAGGAGGGAGGCAGATTATATGTTGGCAATGTGGGCGGGACTGGCGGGGAGAACAGCAACGGCTGGAAGGGGAAGATAACAATGACTGGGAGGAGGGGTGAAGGGAGGCAGTAGCATAAGCTGCTGCTAAAAAGGGCTGATATGTAAAAAAGGTTACTAGGGGCCGGCGGGCAGGAGAAATAAGGTGGGGAACACTCTACCATGAACCAGACCTTCTGGATATACTTGTCCTAAATCATCTTGATACTTCCATATGTGAAGTCTAACAATGAAACCCCTTCAATGCCAAGTTCTAAATCTCACCCCAATGTATTTGGAAATCAATCAAGAAACTTAAGAATATATCATATTATGAGGTTGATCAATTCAAGGTTTTGGTCAAGTGGGAGGGATCAATGACTCCCATCACGTAAATCTAATCATATAAATCCCCTGCATCAAAAATAGCAGAACTATATGGATCACAATGTCATTGCCACATCCCACAATCCTCATAGGAGGAAGAGGTGAAGAAGATACATAATGAAGGGATTTGGGAGAAAACATATTTGAACACTTTGAAGTGAAATCTTCTCCTATATTAATCATCATTAACTTCAACATCCCCACATTTCATTGTGTTTGCAAAGGATGTGTATACTGTAAATTGTCCTCTAATATATCTTTAATAATTATATGCATTTTATGGACAAATAATGAGAAGGTATCATCAACAGAGCTATGATTAATTTAGCCATTTGTACCTGAAGTCCAGGAAGATAATGTTTGCATTAAATACATTTGGATTGGGAGGGCGGGGCAAGATGGTGGCTGAGTGAGCGCACTTGATAATCTCTCCTGCAAAGAAGCGGCTGGGCAGCGTTGGAAATTCTTCGAGACCAGGCTATTTCGGGATTTTGCTGGGCAGGAGGTGTCTGGACATCGATTTGGTGGGAAGGTAACAAAGAAAATTTGTGTATAAGATAAAATTGAGGCTCTATTACACGGAGGTGGGGGCTGCACGCAGGTCGCTCCCTCCTGGGGTGCACGGAGCCATGGCACCGGTGCTGCGGCTGTGATTCCTGGAGGTGCGGTACTGGGGAATTCATAAGCCCTCAGTGGGCTATTGGGGGGCTAACAGGGCAGGAGGCCTTCACAGACCAATTTGGGGAGACAAACAGGAGTTTTATTGCGAATTGGGGAATTTTTGATTGCGGACACAAATAATAGAGCTTCCGGCTAGAGCCCCGCCCCCAAGGCCAGCTGCCAATCTGCAGTGCCCTTAAATTGCTCACAATAAAGTGACGCCACCAGGAGGCTGTTACAGGGACTGGCAGGGTGGGAGACGTCTGGAAGCCGATTAGGGGAATATTTTGAAAAGTGTGGGAATTCCGGTTTCGGACTCTGATATCTGCGTTTCTAGATGGAGCCCCACCCCCTGGGCCTGGCTACTGATCTGCGTCATTAAATTGGCTACAGTGTAGAGGCGACCCTAGGTGGCCGATTCCGGAGCTTACAGGGCAGGAGGTGTCCTCAAGTCGAATTGGTGATACAGCCACAGAAGAGACCCGAGTGAGAGGGTGAATTGTGGGGTTCAGACACAGGGGTCAGATTTGCGGATATGACCTCCCCCATAGGGCTGGCACCCAGCTGCGGGGATCCCTGAAGGCTGTATTGCACTGCAGTGCACCCAGGCTCCCTGTTAACCAGATTTGAGGTTGCCAGGTCTGAGTCCCCTAAACCCTGGTGGCCCACACCCCAGAGACTCACACCTCCTGAGTCTGCAATATCACAGACTTTCCATCCCTGAATCCATCACGCCCTGAGGTCCATCTGAGGTCCTTGAATATCCTATCTCTCAACGTTTGCGTTTTTTCTTTTTTTGTTTTGTTTTGTTTTATTTTTATTTTATTTTTTTATTTTTTATTGTCCTGATTGATAACATTGCATTATCTCCTAGTCTTTTCTCCCATCGTATCCCCCAAAGTCTTTTTTTTTTTTTTTTCAGTTATTTAAGGGGGTTTTTTGTTGTTGCTGTGGTGGTTGTTCTATATCTTTTTTTCTTTTCCTTACTTGTTCCCTTCCCTTTACCCACCCCCTTTCTCTTTCTTTTTTTCTTCTCTTTTTTTTCTTTTATTTTTCTCTCTTGTCCCTCATTTTCTTCTTATTTTATTTTATCTTAATTATACAATAGGTGCTGCAGGGAACACCTCATATTTGCTGGGTTTCCTCATCCTCCGTTGCCTCATTTCTGTGTGAATTGATTTTGGCTACCTACACTATCCCCTTTCCCCTACATCTTGATATCCTCCGTCATCTACTGTCTCTCCTATATTCCACCTCCCTTTTCTTGATCCCCAAATTATCTAACTCTTAATTTCTAATACCTTTGTTCTGTTTTCTGTCTTTTATCCACTCTTGAATTTATTGCCTTTCCTTTCTCTTTCCCTCTCTCACGAAAACACTAGCTTTTTAATTCATACCATGTACCTCCCATATTCAGTCAACTACCTCATTATAGGTACTCTACCTACTGCTATAACTCTACACAACTTACATGAATCTAATATCCATCCTCCCAGATCTCATATTGTTGCTCTGTTAACATTTATTACCAATACTACTTTACACATTTTCCTTGCTTACACAATTGCCTTTCCCTGGCCCTACTACTTTCCTTCAAAGTGAACTCAGCCAGCAATAAGAAATTAGAATAAGAAGAACAAAGTGACAAAGAGAAGATATGACACTTACGCAAAAACAACAGCTAATTAATCCCCAAGACTAGATAAAGAAGCTAAGGAACTGATTAAACTCATTAAGATAAAATGATGACCAGACAGCAACAAAAATCTACAAACCAAACCAGTAATCAGGAAAACATGGCTGAATCCAATGAACAAACTAAAAACCAGGAAAGGGAGCAAAACTTCACACAAGTAATTAAAGATCTCAGAACATATATCACAAACAAATTTAATGAAGTAAAGTAAGAGATTAACAATATGAAGACAACACTTGGAGGGGAAATTGCAGACATATGCAAAAAGATAACAGATATGATGGGAATGAACACCACAGTTCAAGAAATCAAAAATACACTCGCAGCAAATAACAGCAGGTTAGAAGAGGCAGAGCAGAGAATTAGTGATGTGGAAGACAGTATATCGGAAATCAAACAGATAGTAGAACTGATCAATAAAAAGATAGAAAAAATCCAGCTAGGACTTAGGGACCTGAATGACAATGCAAAACGCACAAACATACGTATTATAGGCATCACAGAAGGAGAAGAGAAGAGAAAGGGGTCAGAAGTAGTGTTGCAGGAAATAATGGCTGACAACTTCCCAAATTTACTGAAAGAGACAGATGTACATATCCAAGAAGCACAGCGCACCCCAATCATCATAAACCCCAACAAGCCCACGCCAAGACATATACTTGTCAAATTATTCAACACTCAAGACAAAGAGAAAATTCTAAAAGTAGCAAGAGAAAAGAAAACCATCACATACAAAGGGAAGGTCCATAAGATTAAGTGCTGATTTCTCATCCGAAACCATGGAGGCAAGAAGGCAGTGGTATGATATAGTCAAGGTACTAAAGGAAAAAAATTTCCAACCAAAAATACTCTATCCAGCTAAACTAGCATTCAAATATGATGGAGAGTTCAAAATATTCACAGATAAATAGAAATTGAAAGAGTATGCCAACGAGAAACCTCCCCTTCAAGAAATTCTAAAGGGAGTTCTGCAGGAAGAAAGGAAAAAACAGGACAGGCAGAATTGGAGGACAGTGTAAGAGCAACAAAAAAGACAAAAAGAGAAGGAAAAAAAAACGAACAAAATATGACAAACACAAGTCCAATTAAAATATGGCTAAAATAAATAATTCCTTGAAAGTAATAACACTGAATGTCAACAGATTAAACTCACCTATCAAAAGATTAAGACTGGGACACTGGATAAGGAAATATGACCCATCTATATGCTGTCTACAAGAGATACATCTTAGACCCAGAGACTCATGGAGGCTGAAAGTGAATGGCTGGAAAACAATCTTACAAGCAAACAATAACCAAAAAAGGCAGAAGTAGCCATATTAATATCAGACAAAATAGACATTAAATGTGAAACATTTGTGAGAGACAAAGAAGGATACTACATATTAGTGAAAGGGACAATCTGTAAAGAAGAATGAACAATCATAAATATTTTTGCTCCTAACAAGGGCGCCTCTAAATACGTGAGGCAAACGCTGGAAAACCAAGTGAAAGAATAGATGCATCTACAATTATAGTGGGGGATTTTAATACACCACTATCAACTCTGGACAGAACATCTCAAAAGAGAATCACTAAAGAAATGAAATATTTGAACAGTATATTAGAGGAGCTGGATCTAATAGACATATACAGTATATTAGAGGAGCTGGATCTAATAGACATATACAGATCATTACACCCAAACACAGTAGGATATACATTTTTCTCAAGTGCACATGGATCATTCTCCAAGATAGACCATATGGTAGGCCACAAAGAAAGGCTCAGTGAATTCAGAAAGATCAAAATCATACAAAATAATATCTCTGACCACAGTGGAGTCAAGCTGGAAATCTGCAAGGGCCAGAGGCCCAGATTTCACACCAAGATATGGAAATTAAACAGCACACTCTTAGAAAAACAGTGGGCCAAAGAGGAAATCTCAAAAGAAATCAATGACTACCTTGAAACAAATGATAATAATAACACAACACACCAAAATTTATGGGATGCAGCAAAAGCAGTACTGAGAGGGAAATTTATAGCCAGAAATTCATACATCAAAAAAGAACAAAGAGTAAAAATTGAAGAACTAACTGCACATTGGGAGGAATTAGGAAAAAAACAACAAAGTAATCCAACAGGAAGAAGAAGGAAGGAAACAACAAAGATAAGAGCAGAACTAAATGAAACAGAAAATAAGAAAGCACTTGAAAAGATAAACAAGACCAAGAGCTGGTTTTTTGAGAAGATCAATAAAATTGACAAACCTTTAGCGAGATTAACAAAGAAAAAAAGAGAGAAGATGCAAATACACAAAATAAGAAATGAGAAAGGAGATATGACCATGAACCCCACAGAAATAAAGACTATCATAAGAGGATACTTTGTAAAACTATATTCCAACAAAAATGACAATTCAGAGGAAATGGACAAATTCCTAGAAACACATAAGCAGCCCATATTGACAAAAGAAGAAATTGATGATCTCAACAAACCAATCACAAGTAAAGAGATAGAATAAGTCATTAAAAACCTCCCAACTAAGAAGAGCCCAGGGCCAGATGGCTTCAGAGGTGAATTCTACAAAACATTCCGGAAAGAACTAACACCAATCCTGCTGAAACTCTTCCAAAAAATCCAAACAGAAGGAACATTGCCTAACTCCTTCTATGATGCCAACATTACCCTAGTACCAAAGCCAAACAAAGACACCACAAGAAAGGAAAATTACAGACCAATTTCTCTAATGAACCTAGACGCAAAAATACTTAACAAAATACTTGCTAATCGTATTCAACAACACATTAAATGAATTATACACCACGACCAAGTGGGATTCATTCCAGGTATGCAAGGATGGTTCAACACAAGAAAATCAATCAATGTAATACACCATATAAACAGATTGAAGGAAAAAAAAATCACATGATTATATCTATAGATGCAGGAAAAGCATTTGACAAAATACAGCACCCTTTCTTGATAAAAACACTCCAAAAGATCGGAATACAAGGAAATTTTTTGAACATGATAAAGAGTATATATGAAAAACCTACAGCCAACATTGTTTACAATGGAGAAATCCTAAAATCCTTCCCTCTAAATTCAGGAACCTTACAAGGATGCCCACTCTCTCCCCTTCTATTTAACATTGTCTTAGAAGTACTTGCTCGAGCACTGAGGCAAGAACCAGATATAAACAGCATTCAAATTGGAAAGGAAGAAGTCAAAATTTCATTATTTGCAGATGACATGATCCTATACATAGAAAACCCTGAGAAGTCTACAGCAAAGCTTCTAGAACTCATAAATGAGTTTATTAAATTCGCAGGTTATAAGATCAATGTGCAAAAATCAGTAACATTTCTGTACACGAATAATGAGCAAGATCAGGAGGAAATCAAGAAACAAATACCATTCACAATAGTAAATAAAAAAATCAAATATTTAAGAATAAATTTAACTAAAGATGTAAAAATCTTGTACACCGAAAACTATAAAAGACTGTTCAAGGAAATCAAAGAAGACCTAAATAAATGGAAGAATATTCCCTGTTCATGGATAGGAAGACTAAATATTATTAAGATGTCTATCCTACCAAAACTGGTCTACACATTCAATGCAATCCCAATAAAAATCAACACAGCCTTCTTTAAGGAACTAGAAGAATTAACTATGAAATTTATTTGGAAAGGAAAGAGGTCCCGAATAGCAAAAGACATATTGAAAAAGAAAAATGAAATTGGAGGAATCACATTACCTGACTTCAAAACATACTACAAAGCTACAGTAGTGAAAACAGCATGGTATTGGCATAAGGAGAGACACACAGACCAATGGAATCGAATTGAAAGTTCTGATATAGAACCTCATATATATAGCCATATAATATTTCATAAATCCACCAAACCCTCTCAACTGGGAGAGAATGGCCTATTCAACAAATGGTGCCTGGAGAACTGGATAGCCATATGTAGAAGAATGAAAGAGGATTACCATCTCACACCTTATACAAAGATCAACTCAAGATGGATCAAAGACCTAAATATAAGAGCTAAGACCATAAAGACCTTGGAAAGCAGTGTAGGGAAACATCTACAAGACCTTGTAATAGGAAATGGCTTCATGAACATCACACCAAAAGCACAAGCAGCAAAAGAACAAATAGATAAATGAGACTTCCTCAAAATTAAAGCCTTCTGTAGCTCAAACGATTTTGTCAAGAAAGTAAAAAGGGAGCCTACACAATGGGAGAAAATATTTGGCAACCATATATCCGATAAGAGACTTATAACATGCATATACAAAGAACTCCTAGGGAAACGGACTTGGCCCAGTGGTTAGGGCGTCCGTCTACCACATGGGAGGTCCGCAGTTCAAACCCCGGGCCTCCTTGACCCGTGTGGAGCTGGCCCATGCACAGTGCTGGTGCACGCAAGGAGTGCCCTGCCACGCAGGGGTGTCCCCCGCGTAGGGGAGCCCCACGCGTAAGGAGTGTGCCCGTAAGGAGAGCCGCCCAGCACAAAAGAAAGTGCAGCCTGCCCAGGAATGGCGCCGCCCACAGTTCCCGGGCCGTTGACGACAACAGAAGCGGACAAAAGAAACAAGACACAGCAAATAGACACAGAGAACAGACAACCGGGGGAAAGGAGGGAATTAAAATAAATAAATAAATCTTTAAAAAAAAAAAAAAAGAACTCCTATATCTTGAAAATAAAAAGATAAACAACCCATTTAGAAAATGGGAAAAAGATTTAAACAGACACTTCTCCAAAGAAGAAATACAAATGGCTAAAAAGCACATGAAAAAATGCTCCAAATCTTTTGCTATCAGGGAAATGCAAATCAAAACTACAATGAGATACCATCTTACTCCCATAAGATTGGCAACCATGAAAAAACCAGAAGAATACAAATGCTGGAGAGGACGTGAAGAAATGGGAACACTCATCCACTACTGGTGGGAATGCAGAAGGATCCAACCATTCTGGAGGACAGTTTGGCGGTTTCTCAAAAAACTAACCATAGATTTGCCATATGACCAAGCAATTCCACTGCTGGGTATATACCCAGCAGAACTGAAAACAAGGACACAAACCGATATACGCACACCAATGTTCACAGCAGCATTGTTCACTATCGCCAAAAGTTGGAATCAACCCAAATGCCCATCAACAGATGAGTGGATCAATAAAATGTGGTATATACATACAATGGAATACTACTCGGCTGTAAGAACAAATACACTACAAACACACGTGATAACATAGATGAATCCTGAGAACCTTATGTTGAGTGAAGCAACCCAGGCATTGAAGGACAAATACTACATGACCTCAATGATATGAAATAAGCAAGTTGCCTCAGAGGCCTAGAGACTGGAAGATAGGCTTACAGGAAATGGGGGGTAGAGGAAGGATGTAAGCTGACATCTACATGGGTGAAATCTATGATAAACTGGCGTTAAGTATATGCACAAGGAAGAGATAAAATGGGGGCATAGGGTTACCTTTGGGTGGGGCTTTGCGGGCTTGAGGGGGGCTAGGGATGGGCGAATGGGTAATATTGCCCAAGAAATTGGGGGGAGGTAGGGCAACATACGAACATAGGAGATAGTCAGGTGTTGGTTGAAATTAAAATGCTGAGAAAACCTTTTCAAAATATAATTAGGAAAGTTACCTGTTTAAGATACTCAAAGGGGATAATCTGATGCAGGACAGACTCCTAGGGAATATCTGAATGCTCATTTTGCCAGAGTGGGTTTTACCATTGGGTAGAGACCCATATAATGAGAGTGAAGGTAGACCCACATCCTGGGGACGACTAATGCCATCAAATAGAGGGAACTGTATCTCTCAAGAGAAAGGGTGGCTCCCAGGGCATTAGGGCAGTTGAGCATGTCAAGCCCTCAACACTGTTGCAAGTATCTCTGAACATGGCTCCTCAAGAAATGAAGATTGACTGTCACTGTGGGCCCCAAGGGGAGGGGGAAATAGATATTGAATAGATAGAACCAAAGTAAATGTGAGGGCAAAAGAAGTGTTTCACAAGAGTACACAAGGATGGATATAAAACATGTAATATTACACAAAAACATATAGGGGACAACAGACTAATAATGTAAACCATAATGTAAAACATAGGATAACTAAAAAATTTAGAAAACTGTATAGCCTAAAGTATAAACCACAATGTAAACACAAATGTCTCCTTGTTTGAAAGCTATTGTCTCAATATCTGTACATCAGTTTCAGTAAATATGATATGAATAAGTTAAAAGATTTTGCTGTGGAAGGGAAAAGGTTTTATAATGGATATGTGGGAGTACTGTATATTGTATATATGAATTACTGTGATCTAAGGCTTTTGTGAAGAGAAGCTCAATAATTAGGAAAAAAGAAAAGAAAAAGATAGGATATAGAATTTTTCCAAATCAATATGTATTCTATATCTAACCTTTAAACTCATCGCTATATTCCATTTTACTAGTAAGGGAACCTGACATTATATTGGGCTTCACCTTTCAGGAAGTTTTGGATCACAGAGTGGTTCAACAATGGCAGCGGAGGAATACTGGTATGGGATGTTATTGACAGGCGATATATGGTTGACAGGGAGTTATACAGGGCATGTGTCTAGGGTGCATGGAAATGTTTGGATATACTCATAGTGGAAACAATTAAAAACAACAGCTGGGGGGTACTGGGTTCCTGGCTGGGGGAGGGGGGGCTCTGTCGTGGTCCCTAGGGGAGCAGCGGCATTCCCCCAGGTGCAACGGGGGTACTGGGTTCCTGGCGGGGGGGGGGCTCTGTCGTGGTCCCTAGGGAAGCAGCGGCATTCCCCCAGGTGCATTGGTAAGGACCAGGAAGGAATGAGGGTCCAACAATGAGCCCCTGATACTAATGACTATGCTTGTGAGCCTATACACCTGAAAAAGAACAAGACCTAGAGCAGCACTGTGCCTAAGAGTTCCCTCCTGACAGCCTCCGTGTTACTCAAATGTGGCCAGTCTTGAAGCCAAACTCAGCGTGTAAATGCAATGTCTTCCCCCCAGCGTGGGACATGACACCCAGGGATGAGCCTCCCTGACACCGAGGGATCACTACCAAGTACCAGCTGATGACGTAACTAGAAAATGACCTTGAATTAAAGGTTCAACACAGACCAGCAGAATATCCCTGTCTACATAAAATAACAGGAGGTAAAAATGCTGTTTGACCTAAAGTAAGGGGGAAATGGAAAGGACAAATGAGTTCATATGGCTATGAGTCTCTAAAAAAGAGTCTGGAGGTTGTCAAAAGGATTGCCCTTATGCACACCTGAGCAGAGTCTCAGAGACAGATAAAGTAGATACAAGCCCAGGTATCGGTCCTTTTGAGGGCTAAAGAGACCCACAGGTTCTATGGTCACGGCAGATGGGGTTCACTGCCATGCCAGTTGGCCTTTCTTTGGAGCTGGTGTTTCTGTGTGATGGAGCTGGACTCTGATGGGATCTCTTTTCACAAGCCTTTCATGCTACTTTACTGGAATTGTAGTTGGTGCTGGGGTTTAAGATATATCTAGGGGATTTGAATCTCTTGACTGACAATATCATAGCCAGGCCCTGAGCCTCAACAGACTTCAGCTCCTACACTCTGATTTATTGGATTTACCCCACTCAGCTAACATGGAGTTGAAGAATGTCAACCACCACACCATGGAGCCTAGAGTGCCTACAACTGAAAGCAGGAGGATTGCATCAAGTATCCATGTGGAATCTAAACCCCCTCTTGACATAGATGTGGAATGGACACAACCAAGCCAAGGTCCACAGGAAGGAGGAATACGTAAGGATCGGAGTGGACTTAATGATATTCTATTCATGAACTATTGTTGTTAATAATCGAGAAAATGTGGCATTGGTGTGGAAAAAGTGGCCATGGTGGCTGCTGGGTGCGGGGAATGGGAGGAGGAGATGAGATGTGGAGGCATTTTCGGGACTTGGAGTTGTCCTGGGTGGTGCTGCAGGGACAACTGCCAGACATTGTATGTCCTCCCATGGCCCACTGGATGGAACGTGAGAGAGTGTGAGCCATGGTGTGGACCACAGGACATGGGGTGCAGCGATGTACTCACCCAGAGATGTACTCACCAGATGCAATGGATGTGTCATGATGATGGGGGACAGTGTTACTGTGGGGGGAGTGGTGGGGTGGGGGCAGTGGGGGTGAATGGGGACCTCATATTTTTTTAATGTAATATTTTTTTAAAAATGAATAAATTGAGTAGAATTTGAAAAAAAATAAAAATAAAGGACTCCAATAATAGGATTAAGCCTGAAAAAAATAAAAAGGCAGAATAGGTGTAACATGAGGTACTCTGAAGACATGAGAATTTCCCTCCATGACATTGCAATGATGGGTACAGGTCATTACACGTTTTGTCAAAACCTATAAAATTGTGCAGTGCAAAATGTAAACTATAGTGGAAATTGTAGTCCATGGTTAGTAGCAGTGCTTCAATATGTGTTGTAACACATGTATCACACTAATGAAGGATGTTGTTAATGTGGGAAGTGTGGGAGGGGAAGGGGTGATGTATATGGGAATCAACTTTATTTTTGTTGTAACGTTTATGTAATCTAAAGCATCTTTAAAAATTAAAAAATAAACTAAAAAATTAAAAATTAAAAAATTTAAAAAAATAAACACATTTGGATTGGGAGAGGATGTGGCTCAAGTGATTGAGCACCTGCTTCCCACAGAGTAGGCCCGAGATTTTAACCTCTGGTGCCTCCAGGAAACAAAAACAAACAAGCAACCAAACAAATGAGGGACCACAACCAACTCAAGGGAGCTGATGTGGTTCAGTGGTTGAGGGCCAGCTTCCCACATATAGGTTCTGGGTTCAATCCCTGGCTCTGGTACCTCAAAAAAATATGCTTGAGACAACTAGCAAGATGGCAGCAGAGTAAGGAGTTCCTAGAGTCACTTATGCTACAGGGAAGTTAGTAATTACCCACAGCTATCCTTTTTTCTTCTTTTTTATTGTATTTTTTTTAAAGATACATGGATCATGAAAAATGTTACATTAAAAATATATAAAAAATTCCCACATACCCCACACCCTACACCCACAACATACTAAGAAACAGGAAGATATGGCCCAGTTAAAGAACATGACAAACCTCCAGATGACATATACGAGTTGAGACAATTAATTATAGATGTTCAAACAAATCTTAATAAAGTCAATGAGATGACAAAAGAGACTGAGGATATTAAGAAGATATTGGATGAGCACAAAGAAGAACTTGAAAGCATAGATAGAAAAATAGCTGATCTTGGGAAGCAGATGTGGCTCAAGGGACAAGGCCTCCACCTACCATATGGGAGGACCCACGTTCAAATCCTTGGGCCTCCTGGTGAAAAAGAAGAGCAAGTATGCCTGCACAGTGAGCCAATGCCTGCGTGGCAAGCCGAGTGCACATGCAGTGAACCAAGTGCACATGCAATGACCTGAGTGCCCACATAGTGAGCCGAGTGCCCACATGGTGAGCCAAGTGCCCACACAAGTGCCCATGCAGTGAGCCAGTACCCACATGCTGAGCTGAGTGCCTATGCAGCAAGGTGAGTGCCCACATGGTGGGCCCACGCTTGCACAAGTGAGTCACACAGCAAGATGATGCAACAAAGAGAGACGAAGGGGAGAGTCAAGGTGAAACACAGCAGAGACCAGGGACTGAGGTGGTAAAATTGACAGGGAACCTCTCTCCAACCAGGATCAAATCCTGGTGAATCCTAGAGGAGAAAGACAAGAAAAAAAGACAAAATGAGAAACAGATACAGAAGATCACACAGCAAATGCACACAGACAGCAAAAACAACAGGGTGGTGGAGGGGGAAGGGAAGAAAGAAAGAAAATGGCAGATCCGGAGCTCCTAGAGTAAGCTCCTACTACAGGGCCATTAGGAAACACCCAGAGCTCTCTGGAGCTAGCTGAAGCACCTGTTTGGGGGTTCTAGGAGGCCAGAAGAGCATCATGCAACATACTTGAAGGAGTGGAAGGAGGAGATGCCCATCTGCAGAGAAGACTCATAAGTAGAGCACTCCACGCCACGGGGACCAGTGCCCATCCTCCACGGTAGGGAAAGGATGCCTCGGGAGCTGTTCCGCGGCTGGAATCGAAAGCTTCACTTCCCCAAAATGGGTGAGGAAGAGACAGTTGGGCACCAATTTCAACTATGATGAGGAAATTCAGTGGGCTACAGTGTGGTCCTGAGAACAGATAAGGTTTGAGCCTGTCCAGGCTAGAAAGAGGCCAGGAGCTGCCATCTTAAATCTGTGCCTGGAACAAGGGGAAGCAGGGCAGACTGAGAAACCCAGTGCTGGTGGGGACCGGCTTTTTTCCATCTAGATCAAATCGCTAGATAAAATCGCAGGTCTAGCCTAGACCCCAGTACTACTTCCAGCAGGGAGGAAACTGCAGGAACCTGCACCAACCTCTCCAGGAAATTAGTGGCCAAGCACCGGAGGTCAGTGATTATCCTGCTCTGGCGGCACCAGCCGCCCCAGGAGCTGTTCTGTGATGGGAATTGGAAGATACATTTCCCAGAAACAGAGGAGGAGGAGACAGTTGGCTGCCGATTTCGGCTACAGATAGGGAGACTTGGCTTACTAAGAGATAACCCTGGA
Source organism: Dasypus novemcinctus (assembly GCF_030445035.2). Classification (NCBI taxonomy): domain Eukaryota; kingdom Metazoa; phylum Chordata; class Mammalia; order Cingulata; family Dasypodidae; genus Dasypus; species Dasypus novemcinctus. The sequence continues at coordinate 53,321,980 of NC_080691.1, read as the reverse complement.
AACAGCTGGGGTGAGAACCAGCCCAAGTCAGAAAGAGGCCAGTAACTGCCATTCTGACTCTGTCGCCGGCCTGAGGGGAAGCCAGGCTGACTGAACCAGTTTCTTTCATGCAAATCAGCCTGCAGGCCTAGCCTAGGCTTCAGCCCTGCCTCTGGTAGGAAGGAGGCTGAGGAGCCCTACACCAGCACATACTAAATCATTGGAAGTCTATTAGGGCAAATGTGTTCATCTTGGACCCATACTGCATAGAATGCTGCCCATACCAGCAGATCTATCCCCACCCCAGGAAGAGGAGAAAGGGGTGTGAAGCTTCATCATTCTCTCTGGGCAACTAGAGTCTAGGCCTGCATGACTTGGATTATTCCTCACAGCTGTGACTCTGCCCCTACACCTGGCAAAGGAGAAAGTTGGGAGAAGCTTCACTGGACCCTAGGCAATGAGGACATCTTGAGCCTCCACAGCTTATAGGACCAACTATATCCTTGGCTCCTTCTGCCCAACCAGCAAGGGAGAAAGGGCAGGAAGCCCTAACCTAAACAGAAAAACTGCACCCAGAATAAATACTCTAGTAAGCCAGATGCCAAGACACCAAAAAAAAAAAGTACAATCCACACCAAGGAAAAGAAAGATATGACCCAGTTAAAGCAAAAAGATAAGCCTCCAGATGACATAAAAGAGTTGAGACAACTAATCACAGATGTACAAATAATCTCCCTAATAAATTCAATGAGATGGCTAAAAAGATTAAGGATATTAAGAAGACATTGGAAAACCAGCAAGATGGCAGCAGAGTAAGGAGCTCCTAGAGTCAGTTCCTACTACAGGGCAGTTAGCAAATACATAGAGCTCTCTGGAGCTAGCTGAAGCACCTGGTTGGGGGCTTCAGGAGAACAGAAGAGCATCCTGCAACATCCTTGAAGGAGTGGAAGGAGGAGACCGCCCATCTGCAGAGAAGACTCGTAAGTAGAGTGCTCCATGCCAGGAAGGCTGGTTAATATCCTACTCTGGTGGCATAGGCCATCCCAGGAGCTATTCTGTGGCTCAAATTGCAAGCTCCATTTCCCAAAAACAGGGTAGGAAGAGACAGTTGGCTGCCAACTTCGAAGACTTGGATGGCTAAGATATAACCCTGGGAACAACTGGGGTGTGAATCACCCCAAGTCAGAAAGAGGCCAGTAGCCACCATTTGACTCCACCCCCAGCCTGACGGGAAGGAGGGCTGATTGAAACTCTCAGGAACCAGTTTCTTTCACCCGACCAGCCTGCAGCCCTAGCCTAGGCTTCAGCCCTGCCTCTGGCAGGGAGAAGGCTGAGGAGCCCTGCACCAGCCTATATAGGTAACTGTGGGTAACTTTGGCTGGCATTGAGTGAAAATCAGAAGTCTACCAGGGAACTGTGGTCATCTTGAACCCGTACTGCAGAGATTGCTGCCCACACCTGCAGCTCCATCCCTGCCCCAGGCAGGGGAGAAAGGAATGTGAAGCTTCATCAGTCTCTCTGGGCAACTACAGTCTAGGCCTGCACATGAATTATTCCACATAGCTGTGATGCTGTCCCTACCCCTGGCAAAGAAGAAAGTTGGAAGAAGCTTCATTGGTCCCTGGTGCAATGAGGGCACCTTGAGCCTCCACAGCTTACAGCGCCAACTACATGCTTGGCTCCTACTGCGCAACAGGCAAGGAAGAAAGGATAGGAAGCCTTAAACTAAAGAGAAAAACTGCACCCAGAGTAAATACTCTAATAAGCCAGATGCAAAAGCACCAGCAAAAAATTACAATCCACACCAAGAAATAGGAAGCTATGGATCAGGTAAAGGAGCAAGATAAGCCTCCAGATGACATAAAGGAGTTGAGACAACTAATTATAGATGTTCAAACAAATCTCCTTAATAAATTCAATGAGATGGCTAAAGAGATTAAGGATATTAGGAAGACATTGGATGAGCACAAAGAAGAATTTGAAAGCATACATAGAAAAATAGCAGATCTTACAGGAAATGAAAGGTACAATAAATGAAAATTTTAAAACATTGGAAACATATAATAGCAGATTTGAGGAGGGAGAAGAAAGGATTGGTGAGCTTGAAGAAATTGTCTCTGAAAGTGAACATACAAAAGAACAAATGAAGAAACAAATGGAAAAAATTGAACAAGGTCTCAAGGAACTAAATGACAACAAAAGGCATGCAAACATACATATCATGGGTGTTCCAGAAGGAGAAGAGAAGGGAAAAGGGGCAGAAGGAATATTTGAAAAAATAATGGTAGAAAATTTCCCAACCCTATTGAAGGACATAGATATCCCTGTCCAAGAAGCACAATGTACTCCCATCAGAAAAAATCCAAATAGACAACTCTGAGACACATACTCATCAGAACGGCAAATACCAAAGACAAAGAGAGAATTCTGAGATCATGTGCCGATTTCTCACAAACCATGGAGGCAAGAAGACAGTGGTATATATTTAAGATACTACAAGAGAAAATTCACAGATAAACAGAAACTAAGAGAATTTCTAAGGAAGAGACCAGATTTTCAGGAAATACTAAAGGGTATGCTAGAGCCTGAAAAGAAAAGACAGGAGTGGGGCCTGCAAGAGAGTCTAGACATTAAGAGTATATCAATAAAAGTAACTAAAAGTGTCAAAAGAGTGGTGAAAAAATATATAACAGATAAACGCAAATAGTCAGGAATAAACTTAACCAATGATGTAAAGCACTTAAATTCAGAAAACTGCAACACAACTTAGAAAAAATCAACATGCCATGCTCATGGATTGGAAGACTAAATATCATTAAGATGTCAATTCTACTCAAATTGATACACAGATTTAATTCAATCCCAATAAAAATTCCACCAGCATTAAAGAAAAAGTTGAAAACAAAATCATTAAGTTTATTTGGAAGGTTAAGGAGACTAAATAGCCAGAAACATCATAAAAAGGAAAAGTGAACCTTTATTAAATCATAATATCTACCTATAGTGGTAAAACAGCATGGTACTGGCCTAAAGACAGATACAATAGACCAATGGAACCAAATTTATGGTTCAGAAACAGACCCTCACAGGTATGGTCAAATGATTTTTGACTAGCCTGTCAAACTCACACAGCTCAGGCAGAACAAGCCATTCAACAAACAGTGCTGAAAGAATTGGATATCCATATCTGAAAGAAGGAAAGAGGACCTCTATCTCACACCTTATCCTAAAATTAACTCAAAATGGATCAAAAAACTAAAAATAAAAGCAAGAACTATAAAACTTCTAGAAGAAAGTATTGGAAAATATCTTCAAGACCTGGTGGTAGGTGGTAGATTCTTAAAGGAGATAAGGGGAGGACTGAGTGGACTACTGACGTTTAATGTATGTAGAAGTTTTAATTAGCTTTACTGTAAAAGTATGGAAATGTATAGAGTGGATGGTAACACACAGTGAGTAAGAGCTAGTTTATAAGTGGGGATATGACTGAAAATGGTAGTCTAGTTATGTATATGCCAGATGACAGAATGCTAGAGAATAACCTAGGAACTGGATAGCACAGTAAACCAAGAGGTGGATGGGATTTGTAGTTGATGGTACAGATGCAAAAGTGTTCTTTGTGAGCTAGAGCAAATGTACATCACTACTGCAGGATATTGGGAATGTGGAGAAGCATGGGAAAAATACAGTTGGAGTGACTCATGGAAAGTGGTTAGTAGTAATAATATAATATTCTTGCACCTATGCGAAAGATGTACTGTGCTGATACTGAGGCAGTATGGAAAATGTGACCCAAATGTACACTATGGACATGGTAACAATCAGATGACATTATTTTATCTGTAGCAAATGACATGCCACATTGTGTTGTGTTGATGGAGGGGTGTTGTTTGGGAATTTTGCACATGTGCTGATTGTTTTATATAAGTTTACAATGTCTGTCAGAAAAAAATATATTTAAAAAATAATAATAGGGTGGGTTGGGGGAAAAACACACCAAATGTAAAATAAGGACTATAATTAGTAGTAAGATTTTGACAATATTCTTTCATAATTTGTAACAAATGTCTCATGACAATGCAAGGTGTTGGAAGAGGGTTGTTGATGTATGGGACCCTTGTATGATGTTATGCATGTTTGCTCTGTAAGTTCACAACTTTTACTATATACTTAATTGCTTATGTATGTTTTTATATAAATGATATAAAGATAATAGGATTGGTAGGGGGAAAATACTTTGTTTAGTAGTAATATTTTGACAATGCTCTTTAATCATTAGTTAAAAAGGTTTAACAACAATGTAAGTTCTTGGTGGTAGGGTGAGTTATAAGAGTCCTGTATGATATTATATGTTTGTTTTGTAAGTTCACAACTATTATACACTTATTGTTTATGTATGTTTATGTATGAGTGATATACTTCAATAAATTTTTTAAAAAATTTTACTGGATATAGAATTCTACCTTGACATTTGTTTGCACTGAGGATACTCCACTATTTTCTGGCTTCCCTTGTTGCTAAGCTAAGTCAGCTGTCATCATATATGATACTTCTTTAATGATTTTTCACTACTTTACTTTTTAAATGGTTTTTATGATCTACAGATTATCTCTGGTGTTCTGCTGTCTCACTATGGTATGTCTACGTGGAGATTTCTTTTTATTCTGCTTATAATTAAGTTGAACTTATTGAAGTTGTAGTGTGGTGGTTTGAAGTTGTATGTACCCTGTGAAAAACATACTCTTACATCTAATCGATTCCTGTGGGTATAAACCCCATTGTAAGTAGGATCTTTTGATAAGGTTATTTCAGTTTAGGTATGTCCCACCTCAACCAGGATGGGTCTTAATTCTATTACTGGATCCTTTGTAAGAGAATCAAATTCAGACAGAAAGAGAGAAAGCCACAGAAGCAAGAAGCTGAAATAAATGAAACCTGGAAGAGTAGAAAAACTAGCAGATCCATGTGGCTGATGTGCCAACGATCACTGGCAGCTGCTGGTTTTTGGAAAGAAAGCATTGCCTTGATGATGCCTTGATTTGAACATTTTCCTGGCTCAAACCTGTGAGTGAATAAATTCCCATTTTTAATCCTAAAAAAAAAAAAAGATGACGACATTGGATGAGCACAAAGAAGAATTTCAAAGCATGTATAGAAAAATAGCAGATCTTCTGGGAATGAAAGACACAATAAATGAAAATAAGCACGTTTGAGGAAGCAGAAGAAAGGATTGGTGAGCTTGAAGAAATAGCTTCTGAAAATGAACACAGAAAAGAACAGATGAAGAAAAGAATGGAAAAAATTAAACAAGGTCTCAGGGAACCAAATGACAGCAAGAGACATGCAAACATAAGTGTCATGGGTGCCCCAAAAGGAGAAGGGAAGGGAAAAGGGGCACAAGGAACATTTGAAGAAATAATGGTAGAAAATTTCCCAAACCTATTGGGCATAGATATCCATGTCCAAGAAGCACAACATAGCCCCATTTGAAAAAATCTGAATAGACCAACTGTGAGACACATATTACCAGAATGTCAAATGCCAAAGACAAAGAGAGAATTCTCAGAGCAGAAAGAGAAAAGCAATGCATAACATATAAGGGATACCCAATAAGATTAAATGCTGATTTCTCGCCAGAAACCATGGAGGCAAGAAGACAGTGGTATGATATATTTAAGATACTACAAGGGAAAAACTTCCAGCCAAGAATCTTAAATCCAGCAAGACTGTCTTTGAAAAATGAGGCCAGTTTAGAATATTCACAGATAAACAGAAACTGAGAGAATTTCTAACCAAGAGATCAGATTTTCAGGAAATACTAAAGGGTGTGCTAGAGCCTAAAAAGAAAAGACAGGAGAGAGGGGCCTGCAGGACAGTCTGGAAATGAAGATTATAACAATAAAAGTAACTAAAAGTGTCAAAAGGGTGGTGAAAATAAAATATGACAGATAAAACTCAAATGGGAATAAATTTAATTAATGATGTAAAACACTTGTATTCAGAAAACTCCAACTCAGTGTTAAAAAAAAATTTTTTTAAAGCCCTTAATAACTGGAAGAACATTCCATGCTCATGGATTAAAAGACTAAATATTATTAAGATGTCAATTATACTTAAGTTGATATATAGATTCAAAGCAATTCTGATAAAAATTCCACCAGCATTATTTTTTAAAATTGAAAACATGATTATCCAATTTACTTGGAAATGTAAGGGATCCTGAATAGCCAGAAATATCTTAAAAAGGAAAACTTTCATCTCCAGACTTTAAATTATATTATCTAGCAACAGTGGTAAAAACAGTATGGTACTGGCATAAAGAAAGACACGTAGACGAATGGAACCAAACTGACGGCTCAGGAAAAAACCTTCACATGTACGGGGAAATGATTTTTTTTTAAAGATTTATTTTTTTATTATTTCTCTGCTCTTTTCCCCCACTTCCCCCTCCCATCCCCCAGTTGTCTGCTCTCTGTGCCCATTTGTTGTGTGTTCTTCTTTGGGAATCTGTGTCTCTTTTTGTTGCATCATCTTGCTGCATCAGCTCTCCATGTGTGTGCAGCACCATTCCTGGGTGGGTTGCACTTTTCTCGCACTAGGTGGTTCTATTTACAGGGTGCATTCCTTGCACATGGGGCTTCCCTGCGTGGCACAGCACCCCTGTGTGCATCAGCACTGCACATGGGCCAGCTCATCATATGGGTCAGGAGGCCCTGGGTTTGAACCTTGGACCTACCATGTGGTAGGCAGATGCCCTATCCGTTGGGCCAAATCTGCTTCCCATCAAATGATTTTTGGCTAGCCTGTCAAACCCACACAGCTTGGGCAGAACCAGTCCTTTCAACAAATGGTGCTGAAAGAACTGGGTATGCATAGCCAAAAGAAGTAAAGAGGACCCCTATCTCACACCTTATCCAAAAATTAACTCACAACGGATCAAAAACCTACAAATAAAACCAAGAACCATAAAGCTTCTAGAAGAATTTGTAGGAAAATATCTTCAAGACTTGGTGGTAGGTGGTGGATTCTTAGAGTAACAAGATGGACTACTGATGTTTAATGTATGTAGTACTTTTAATTAGCTTTACTGTAAAAGTTTGGAAATGTATAGAGTGGATGGTAACACATAGTGAATAACAGTTTATAAATGGGAATGTGGCTGAAAATGGTAGTCTAGGTATGTAAATGCCAATTGACAGAATGCTAGAGAATATTCTAGGAACTGAATAGTACAGTAAACCAAGAGGTGGATGAGAATTGTGGTTGATGGTACAGATGCAAGAGTGTCCTTTGTTAGCTGGAGCAAATGTACATCACTATTGCAGGGTGTGGGAATGTGGAGAAACATGGGAAATAGATGACTAGAGTGACCTATGGACTGTGGTTAGCAGTAATAATATAATATTCTTGTATCTATGCTAAGGATGTACTGTGCTGATAATGGGGCAGTATGGAAAAATGTGCCAAATGTACACTGTGGACATGGTAACAACAATCAGATGATATTATCTTATCATTAACAAATGTTCCACCGCAGTGTGGTGTGTTGATAGAGGGGTGTTATTTGGGAATTCTGTATATGTGCATGATTGTTTTGTAAGTTTACAACTTTTGTCATAAAAATATTTTTTAAAAATAATAATAGGACAGTTTGGGGGGAAAATACACCAAATGTAAAATAAGGAATATAATTAGCAGTAAGATTTTGACATATTCTTTCATAATTTGTAACAAACGTCTCACAACAATGCAAGGAGTTGGTGGAGGGTTGATGTATGGGACCCATGTATGATGTTGTAGCAGTTTGATATTATTGATTAATTCCACAAAGAAATAATTGGATTATGTTTGTAAACTGATCTCCTCTGGGCATATTAGATTATATTGGATTCATAGGTTTACTTGATCAATTATGTAAACCTCTTGTGCCAGTAGGTTGTTGAGTCCCCACCTACTAAAGGCTGGGGACTCACAGATCAAAGGCATGGCAAAGGACAGAATTAAGGATTTTTGATGTTGGAGTTTGATGCTGAAGCCTTAAGCTGGAGCCCCAGGAAGTTAGCCCACAGAGGAAAGAGAAGAGAGCCCCAGGAAGGGAGGAACCCAAGAAGCCTGAACTCTCACAGACATCAGCAGCCATCTTGCTTGCTCCAACACGTGAAAACAGACTTTGGTGAGGGAAGTAACTTATGCTTTATGGCCTGATATCTGTAAGCTCCTACCCCAAATAAAATAACCAACCAATTTCTGGTATTTTGCAACAGCAAACCTTTGGCTGACTAATACAGATGCTATGCATGTTTGTTTTGTAAGTTCACAACTTTTACTATATTCTCATTGTTTATCTATGTTCATATATAAATGATATAAAGATAATAATAATAGGGTGGGTGGGGGAAACACTTTTGATTAGTAGCAATATTTTGACAATGCTTTTAAATCATTAGTTAAAAATGTTTAATAATGCAAGGTATTGGTGGTAGGGTGAGGTATGAGAGTCCTGTGTGGTGATATATATGTTTGTTTTGTAAGTTCACAACTATTATTATACACTTATTGTTTATGTATGTTTATGTGTGAGTGATACACTTCAATAATTTTTTTAAAAAGCAAAAACAACAACAAAAATTAATTATGCACTTATATATGTAAATGAATATTCCTGGAGCCCAAATTAGAGAAGCTAAACAGGATGGAAAGGTTATATAGAAATCTAAATAAAGAAATTATTGGAAGAAGAAAGAATTTATACTAAGCTTCTTGACCTACCCTGCCCCTCCCAGGGCATTCTTTTCAAGTAAGCTATGCAGAAGGGCTAGCTAGCTAGGTGTCATAAAATAAGAAAATGTAAGTTTAGCTTACGACTCTGCCTACTAGGCTGGGAAATTAAGGACAGAGGAAATTTTACAGAATAAACCTTTGTTTGCTTAATTTGTCCTATAATTCCCCAATTTAACACTTTTAACAACCTTGGAATGAGAATAATTAATAATCCAACTTCCATTTTCAGTAAGTAAAGAAAAAATCCATGAAAGCAATGGAAAGATTTTTCCAAATTATAATTAAAACAAATAATTATAATATATTCCAAAACCTGGTAGTCAGCAATGCTTTTAAGGTTTTTCACAATTTTAGAATATTATATAAAAGAAGTTTTACCTTCCCATGGAAGAAACAGAGAACAACTCTTGCATAAACTGTAATTGTTCCAATTTTGTTTGGTTTGGATGTAATCAACCTAGGTTTATAGAACACTAATAAAATTAATGTATTTATTATATCTTTAAGATGATGAAAGTTGTAAGTTTGTGTTTAATTAAATTAAGTTAAAGAAGAAAATGTTGCTCTTTCCTAAAGTGAAATGACTAGGTTTCACAGAACAGAATAAGGGATGTAAGACAAGACTTAAATGAATAGGCTATGATGTGGACCATTGACCATGAGGTGCAGCGATGCCCAGAGATGTACTTACCAAATGCAATGGATGTGTCATGATGATGGGAGAGAGTGTTGCTGTGGGGGGGGGGGGGGGGGGAGTGGTGGGGTGGGGGTGGTGGGGTTGAATGGGACCTCATATTTTTTTAATGTAATATTTTTTAAAAATGAATTAAAAATTTAAAAAAAAAAGACTTAAATGAATAAAGTAAATGTCATTGGTTGCCAAGTGTAATTTAAAGATCTTATTTAAAGGTGAAGTAACTAGTCTATGTGGTTATGGTTGGTTATGGGAAGATTGAAAAAGCATTTTCTAAATTGAAGTATTTAAATAGTTAATTGGAAGAAGTCATTATTAAATAGAAACCTGAATTGCTATTAGTAACAAAATTAACATCACAAAAAAGAAACCTGTCAGAGGCCACCTCAATTTGCATATTAAGATGATGGTAGAGGATACTCTTGTTCATGCATATTTTTATTGTCTTTTTTAAAGAGATACATAGATCACAAAAAAATGTTACATTAAAAAATATAAGAGGTTCCCATATACCCCATACCCCATTCCACTACTCCTCCCACATCAACAACCTTGGAAATATATTCTTGATACCAGTGGGAATCTTAGGTTTTCATAAAATAATTAAGAAAGTACAATTTTCCTGGCCTGCCAAAGTAAAATACCTGTTAACATAATCATGGTAAAGGTGCAGAATTAAAAGTGAAGTATTAAAAGTAGTTTAGTTCATTTGGTATTATATATATTGCATTTGAAGTATTTAGAAAGTGTATAAAAATGACTTCTGTGTTGTCAAACTTTCTTGTGCATTTAAACCAAGCCCCTAGTTCCATGCATGGTGCCTCTCCATTTGAGTTATTGGCTAGATAGGTCAATATGACCCCTAAAACAATAAAAGTATCTACCACATCTCCTGGTCATTCTCCTGAAGTAAATGGAAATATGTTGCTGTCTTGGACCCCTGCAGCAGCCAGTGGTGGCTCAATATTGCTAGATTTACAATGGACATTGCCTCCAGAATGGCTCTGTTTCATACTGCCAGAGGATAGTATGTATCAGGCCATTGAAACACTGGTGTCTGCCTTCTTAGCCTTTCTCTAGAATTGTCAGTGCTACATTGTGCTGGCTGTGTGAAGGATACATACAAGTAGATCAGTCATTAGCAGTGTAAAGTGAGTAGAAACTAAACAAACACAATCGGCATTATGGCCTGCTCCCATGCAGAGACATGTATGGCATTGCAAACCTGAAGCTTAGATATATTAACTGGAGCCCAAGAAAAATGTCCATTAATTAGTATTAAGCCCTATACCTATATAGCTGATGAATATGATATCTCCTCTATACTGGATCAAATGCAGAGGGTTATTGAACATGCTAAAAGTCTTGGCAAACTTGATTCATTTTCTAAAGTAGTTGATGAACTTGCCTATAAGATAAAAGAATGGCTCTCTTCAGTACTGTCTTTATTGTGCTTGTCTTGTTATTGCCTATATTGTCTTTGTGAGTTTGTGTCTAGGGCATCTTCCAAAATGAAATGAAGATTTTCCTCACCCCTAATCAGGAGGAAGTAACTACAGAAGATGAAAACTTTGCCCATTCTCACATATGCTGCTACTTTAAACTATCAAGATTAGATTTTCTTTCTTTGTGGAAACAAGGCTTACCTCTCTTTACCTCCCTGTTAGACAGGCTTTTATGCTCACTAGTGTACATTTCCCCTTCCACATCTTATGGACCCACCAATCTAGCCCTCCAAAAATTATCTGTGTTCCTAACATTTCCTGTCTTATACTGCTTTTAGGTCCAATCTCAACCTTTCTCTTTATTCTTCTAATAGGCCTTGTGTTTTTAAATCTCTAACCAAGTTTATCTCTTCCCAGATGAACACTTTACAAAGCAAATTAATGACCATGAGAGGATTCCAGCCAGTTCCAACCAATGTCCCAAGTTCACTTCTCCTCAGCCTCAATAGAATAGCCAGAGAGTTTCACACCTGTCAGGCAGGGATGACTGCCCCTAACCAGCAGGAAGCAGCTGCATAAAAATGACCATAGACTTTCTGCTCCCCCTTAAGAATAAGGGTGAAAACCCTCTGAGAGGGAAGGTGAGGCAGGCTAGAAGAGGGACCCAAGGGGAAGTGGGGTGCCATAGGAAAGTACTAAGTCAATAAGGATAAAAGAGTCAGTTCTGTATAAAACTCCTACTCATGTGTGTCCGTCTTTGCCTGTGCCTGACAGCAGAAAGTCCCCACCAATAATGTAGAAGTCAATCACCCAAAACCAAATACCTGAAGACAATATAATGAGTAGCCAATTTGTACCCCTACCCCTGACCCCACTCAGTGTCAGGCCAACAGACACTCAGAACCAATGAACACGTTGTTTCCAATTCTTCTTTTGCATACTCAGAACCAATCGGAATATTGCAATTCACAAGTCTTCATTTATATGGAGGAAGGAAAGGAGGGGTGGCGGGTCTTAAATAAGGTCACAGTGCCAGCCCCAATGCCCTTCTTTTCCTTGAAGACATCTGCACCCCTGTCTTGGATCTGTACTTTCTCTTTCTTTAGCTTAACAATAAACTCTTTACTTGCTTAAATAAATAATTTTCTATAACATGGCCAAGAACCTGGAAACCAAACACAGGCAACAAAATGCTGGAAAAAGATATTCCATGCATTAGCAATTTTTTTAAAAAGCTGATGTAGTGTAAATATCAGATAAAATAGATTTAAATGCCAAACTGTTATAAGAGATTATTTAGGATACAATATATTAATAAAAAGTACAATTCTCCAAAAGAAATTATAAATATTTATATACCTAAGTGTCCAAATATACATGAGATACACATTGGCAAAATTGATGGGAGACATAATTATCTCTACAATAATAGTTGGAGACTTCAACACTCCACTTTCAGCATTAAATAGAATGTCTGGACAGAGGATAAATAAGGAAAGTGAGAATCTGAATAATATGATAAATGAACTAGATCTAATAGACATTTATGGAAAATTACACCCAAACACAATATGACACATATTCTTCTCAGTTGCTCATGGATCTTTCTCCAGGAATACACCATGTATTAGTCAGCCAAAAGGGGTGTTGCTGCAAAGTACCAGAAATCTGTTGACTTTTATAAAGGGTATTTATTTGGGGTAAAAGCTTACAGTTCCAAGACCCTAAAGAGTCCAACTCAAGGTTGATTTTGCACCCAAAGTCATTTGCCATGTGTTGAAGCAAGATGGCAGGTGATGTCTGTGAGTGTTCAGCCTTCCTCTTTCTCTTAAGGTTCCATGGGCCCAGTTTCATCTGATTGCAGCTATAAGCTGGAGGGCTCATTTCTTTCAAGCTCATATGCTCCATTCTCTGTTCTCTTCAGCTACAAACTATCAGGTGAATGGCTCATGTATTAGTCAGTGTTCTCTAAGGAAACAGAATCAACAAGAGATATCTGTCAATAATAAGATATTCTATCAGAGTCTCTCATGTGACCATGGGACAAGTCCAGGTTCCATAGGCAGGCTGCAACCAGGAGCTCCAATGAAAGTCCAGTGAAGGCCCTTGATGAGTTTGGGGAGACGTTGGCTGTCCAAAGATGAGCAAGGAAATTCTCACTCAATACTGGAATCACTTCCCCTTTTAAGGCATTCAACTGATTGGTAAAGCATCACTCATTGCTGATGGCAATCTCCCTGACAGATGTTAATTGTAATCAGCTATCTATGATTTACCACTGCAGTGAAGCCAATGGTGACTAAAGTCCATAAATGCCCTTGTATTACAGTTAGCCCAGTGCTTGCTTCATCAAACAACTGGGAACAAATACCTGGCTGAGTTGACATATTAGCCTAACCATCACAGCTCATATCTCTTTCTGGGCCTCAGAATCAAAGCTCTCTCCTCTGTCATGTCTATGGAGCTCTCTTTCTCCGTGTGTATCATCTTCTTCTGTCTTCTTGATTAAGTGTCCATTTATATAGTCCACCATGGGGGTAAGGACTCAACCCTTGATGCCCTAATGATGTGGTCAAATCAAAAGCCCTAATCTTGATTTAATCAAGAAAATGTAAAGCCTTTGTATTTAGAGCAAAAGGTATCATACCCAGAGAAAAAGACCAATTTACAAACATAATCAATATCTCTTTTTGGAACTCATAAATAATAACAAACTGCCACAGACCTTATGTTAGGACGTAAGTCAAATCTCAATGAATTTAAAAATATTGCAATTATACAAAACACTTTCTCTGATCAAAATGGAATCAGGTTAGAAATTAAAAATAGGCAGGAAAAGAAAATCCACAAGTATGTGGAGATTTAACATGCTGTTGATATAACGCACTGTGCATGAGTTGAGGGGCTCCTATTGCACTGGCAAAATAAGCTAGAGGATGTGCAGCTGCAGCAGCAGCAGAGGCTATGAAGAGGATGGGGGTGAGTGCCAGGGCAGCCACAGGCAGGGAATGCAAGTTGGTTGGCACAAGGGCCTGGACTTGGCTGCCCCAGCCATCACCATAGTGCTGGTCCCATAAAACCACATGCCAGTGGGGAGGAGCAACCACTGCGGTGCCTGGTATGGTCCCCTCTTAAGGGCGCAGGCCAGGCACTGGCAGGGTGCAGGAGCAGGGAAAAAAGCACTGGTATAGGCTCTCCGGACTACTGCTGGGCTGCGTGGAGCTGCAGGTGAAGAAATGGCAACAGCTCAGTGGGTGGAGGGGTGGGGCCTGGCTCAGCTCAGCATTCTGCTCAGGCTCCTGGGGGCCTTGGGCCTTGCCCTGCACTGAGCCACTTCTGAGCTGAAGCATATGAGTCCCTAGCTCTGCTCCAGCCCCAATGGCAGCCAGCCTGGGCCAGGGAATGCACCTTAGGTAGACAGTACACTCAGTGATGGTGAAGGGCACAGCTCTGGCAACAAGCATGGTTCTGGACTACAGCCTGTGGGACAGGAACTTTCTCTTTGTGGGAGTCATGACCACCAAAAATACCTATGGGTCCCTGCCATGGCTGCCTACAGAACATGGTCCAAGACAATTCCTGGGAGAGTTGAAATCTTCTCCGGTGAAGGCTCAGACACCTTGATAGTAATATTCAGGGGCATGGACGACTCCTCCATGAAACAGAAGAAGTCCTTTATGATGCTCGATTATATGCATGACCACTACCTGGAATGAATGGTTAATGAGAGCAATGGGCATATACATCAAAGGAGATTATCTGGAAAATTTCCTGAGGAGTTTCAAGAGCAGTGAACTGCTCTTTCTTGGGCAGACAGGACTTGGCATCATGGAAGAAAAGGGGAAACTGGCACTACAGCCTAGCGAGAACTTCAGCATGGGACTGTCCAGCTTGATCATGAGGCAGGAGTGCTTTGGAGGATGGTGACACACACCGGAAAACATCTGTAGAAATGTGCACCACCCACAAGGATGTGGAGGTAGGGCAATTCATCTGGGGGTTTGCAAGTGAAGCCAGCTAGTAAGATAAGAAATCAATAGATGGATCTGGAACTGGCAAGAAGTCCACAAGGACATCAATAACCCCCAAGACTGCTGCTCAAAGGCCCCCACACACAAGATTCTGCTGTCCAGAACAAGATTTCCTCCAGAAGCCAGGAGAAGCCCTGGATATTCCCCACGGACTTTATCATTGGGTCCTCCTGGGGAACTGATGGGTGGGGTAATCAATCAAAACAGCAAACATCTAGAACTCCTCCCCTGCCATTAGCAAAGGGGTAGAATAATTAATGGTTCAAAAACCAAGCACAAGGCCTGAACTCGTTCTCTCTCACCTTTGTTCCTGCCTCTGCACCCTGCTCTCGCCATTTTTCCCCTGCCATGGTCACCATACAAGTAAAACCTGGGCATTTATAATCTACAGTGGGGAATTGTAGTTTGTAAATCAGCCCATTTTATCACTTTTCAGCCCCTTCCTCTCTATCTGGGAACCATGATCTGTTATTTTCTCCCATTTCTCTTCCCTCCCCACCTTAATAAATTACTGGCCTAACTCACCCAACATGCTCTTGAAATTCATTTCTGCAGCATACTCAAGAACCTAGACAAAATCCAATAACACGAGGGTGCAGTGTGTCCAGTCTTAGGAGATGCAGCAACTTTTTTATGAGAATTATGAACAAAAGATAAAAAGTTACATTAGAAATCTCCATAACAGTAAAATTCACCTAGCAATTATATTTCTCCCCAACAAAAACCACCCTACAATACCAGTTTCATAGCTATATGTTTAGTTGCAAGATAGCCCTGCTGCCCAGCCAAAAGCAAACCTTATGGTGAGAGTCAGAAACAGAAAACAGAAAGGAACTTAGAGGGCTTCTAAGTATGTCTGGATTTACAGGCTCTGGATACCAAATTTTAGACTCATTGCTAAATCCCTATTTGGAGCTTTAAGGGGGAAGAAAATTATTGCTTAGAATGAACCTTAGAATGTTCTCTGACATTTCAAGAGCTTAAGGATAAATTTCTCTCAGGCCCAGTCCTAAGATACCACACCTAATGAAAGGATTTGCATTGTTTGTATATGAATGACAAGGCATTGCATTGGGAGTATTAGTACAAGAATTTGGAGGAAACATCCAGCTGGTTGTTTACTTATCAAAGCAGCTTGACTCTGTAGCCCAAGGATGGCCAGCTTGCTTGCAAGCTGTAGCTGCCACTTGTGATCTTCTACAGGAATCAGAGAAGTTCACATTGAGCTCTTCCATCTGAGTTTTCACACCACACTATGTTCTTATTATACTAGAACGAAAAGGGGATCAAAGGTTAACCATGGACAATTTGAGCAAATATCAAACCATTTTATTAAACAAAGCAAAGGTCACACTGAAAACTATAGATAAACTCAACCAGGGCACCTTACTACCCAAATTTAATGAAATTTAATGAAAGGGCAGAATGGAAAACTCCCAGACGTGATTGTGTACAACTTCTTGATGAAGTATACTCTAGCTGTCCAGGATTGACTGACATCCCACTCTCACACCCAGACTTGTAATTGCTCTCTGATGGGAGCAGTTAGATGAATCATGGAAAGCACAAGTAGTCAGAGACTACTGACTATTTCAGTAGTCACTCTCACTGAAATACTAGAAGCAGAACATTTGCTCTCAGGATCTTCAGCACAAAGAGCTAAATTAATTGCTCTAAGAGTCCTGCAATTGAGGGCAAGACAAAAAGCAAATATATATACTCTAGATATGCTTTTGCCATCCTGCATGACCATGGAGCTATTCGGAAAGAGTGTGGTTTGCTAACCACTACAAATGAATATATTAAACATACAGATTTAGTCTTGCAACTGCTAGATGCAGTTTTACATTGGAAAGAATTGGTGGTCATCCACTGTAAAGGACATCAATCTAATAATAGCAAAGAAACTACATACAATAAGCTAGCAAATAAGGCTGTGAAGAAAGCAGTCAAGAGGGAAACCCCTTCTGCAACTCTAGACATGTTTTAGCCAAAATCCACAGGTACCTCACAGTGAATGGGGACCTGAGCTTGAAAGTATTGGGAAACTTAATATTCAGAAAAAAACTTGGCAAGGGCAAAAGAGTGGGGATTTACAAATTTAACAGAACAAGGACTGAGGAAGGCTAGATTAGGAATCAATAGATGGATCTGGAACCTGGCAGAAAAACTGCTACCATTAAACATGTAGCCATGTATACCCCACAAGATGGCTGCTGGAAGAACCTTGTGAGAAACCCCACTGGGAATGAGATTTCCTCTGGAATCAAGGAGAAACACCAGATATTCTCAAGGGGCCTTATCATTGGGCCCTCCTAAGGGATTGAGGGGTGGTGTAATCAATCAAAGCTGGGATTCCACATTAGCAAAGGGGCAGAATAATTAATGGTTTATAAAGTAAGTGCCAAATCCAAATCAGCCCTTTTGCCCTTGCCCTGTTCTAGTCATGTTTTTCCCCTCTTCCCTTTTCTCCCCCTGCCTGGATCATCATACAGGTAAACCTGGGGATTTATAATCTGTAGTGGAGAACTGTAGTCTGTGAATCAGCCCTCTTTATCTCTTTTCAGCCCCTTTCCTCTCTACTTGGGACCCATAATCTTGTATTTTCTCCCATTTCTCTTCTCTCCATGCCTTACTAAATTACTGGCTTGCACTTAAAATTCATTTTTTGCAGCTTAGCCAAGAACTTAGAGAAAAGCTGGCAACAGAATAGTTAGAAAGTAGAAATGAACATGATGATATGCATAAAATTCTTGTTCGAGAAGGACTCCTTAAACCCATCATAACATACTTTCACCAAATTACTCATTATGGATGTGAAACTCTGTATAAATGGATTGGTTTCTGGTGGGGCCCAATTTATGCCAAACCATTCAAAATACAACTGATCAATGTGTGACTTACACTCAAGTAAATTCATGACACCACCCAAAAGTTCCCCCATTAACAAAACAAGGGCCCCCTCTCAATTTAGAGGTGGAGTAGGCATCATTATCCCAGGGTCCTCGGATGGAGGAATAAAATATGGATTAGAGAGGACTTATTGGTATTCTGCTATAGAATTATTGTGACTTTAGCACTGAAAGAAATTATATCATTGTTGTGGCAACAGTGGACATGGGAGTTGCTGAGGGCAGGGAGAGGAAAAAAGAGGTGTGATATGGCAGCATTTTGGGGACATGGAGTTGTCCAGAATGATACTGCACGGACAGATGCGATATTACCCTAGTAGCAAAGCCAAACAAAGACACCACAAGAAAGGAAAGTTACAGATCACTCACTCTAATGAACCTAGATGCAAAAATCCTCAAAAAAATGCCTACTATTCATATTTAACAACTCATCAAATGAATTATACACCAGGGTCAAGTGGATTTCATTCCTGGTATGCAAGAATGGTTCAACATAAAATCTATCAATGTAACACACCACATAAACAGACTGAAGTAAAAAATTCACAAGATCCTATCTATAGATGCAGAAAAAGCATTTGACAAAATACAGCACCCTTTCTTGATTAAAAACCCTGCAAAAGATAGGAATAGAAGGAAACTTTCTGACATGATAAAGGGTATATATGAAAAACCCATAGCTAACATCATTTACAATAGTGAAATAGTAAAATCTTTCCCTCTAAGATCAGGAGCAAGACAAGGATGCCCACCATCAACCATTCTATTTAACATTGTGATAGAAGTACTTGCTTGAGCACTGAGGCAAGAACCAGGTATAAAAGGGATCCATATACAAAAGGAAGAAGTCAAAATTTCCCTATTTGCAGATGACATGATCCTATATATAGAAAGCCCTGAGAAGGCTACAACAAAGCTTCTAGAACTTATAAATGAGTTCAGTAAAGTCACAGGGTATAAGATCAATGCACAAAAATCAGTAGCATTTCTGTACACTGATGATGAGCAATCTGAGGAAGAAATCAAGAAACAAATATCATTTACAATAGTAAATTAAAAAATCAAATACCTAGGAATAAGTTTAACTAAAGATATAAAAGAATCATACACAGAAAACTACACAACACTGTTCAAGGAAATCAAAGAAGACCTAAATAAATGGAAGAATAATCACTCTTCATGGATAGGAAGACTAAATATCATTAAGATGTATATTCTACCCAAACTCATCTACAGATTTAATGCAATCCCAATAAAAATTAACACAGAATTTTTGTAAAAGATTTATTTTTCATTTATTTTTCTTCCCCCCACCACCACCAGTTGTCTGTTCTTCCTTGTCCATTTGCTCTTCTGTGACTGCTTCTATCCTTATCAGCAGCACCAGGAATCTGTGTTTCTTTTCTTGTTGTTGTGGTTGTTGCATCATCTTGCTGTGTCAGCTCTCCGTGTGTGTGACACCATTCCTAGGCAGGTTGCACTTCCTTTCGCGCTGGGCGGCTCTCCTTACAGGATGCACTCCTTGTGGGTGGGGCTCCCCTACGTGGGAGACACCCCTGTGTGGCATGGCACTCCTTGCGTGCGTCAGCACTGTGCATGGGCCAGCTACACACAGGTCAAGGAGGCCCAGGGTTTGAACCACGAACCTCCCATGTGGTAAGCAGACGCCCTATCCATTGGGCTAAGTCTGCTTCCCCAGAATTTTTTAAATGAACTAGAAAAACTTACTATAAAATTTATTTGGAAAGAGACCTGAAATAGCCAAAGACATATTGAAAAAAAAAAATGAAATTCATGGAACCACATTACCTGACTTCAAAACATACTACAAAGCTACAGTGGTCAAAATGGCATGGTGTTGAACAAGGATAGACATACTGACCAATGGAAACGAACTGAGAGTTCTGATATAGATCCTCGCATATACAGTTATTTGATATTTGCCAAGGCCATTAAGCCCACTCAACTGGGAGAGAATGGCCTCTTCTACAAATGGTGCTTGGACAACTACATATCCACAAAAAAAGAATGAAAGAGGATTACCATCTCACACCTTATATAAAAATCAACTCAATATAGAGCAAAAACCTAAATATAAAAGCCAAGACCATAAAGATTTTGGAAAAGTAGGGAAGCATCGACAGGACTTCATAATAGGAAATACCTTCATGAATTTCACACCTAAAGCATGAGCAGCAAAAGAAAAAAATACATATATGGGACCTCCTCAAAATTAAAGCCTTTTGCACCTCACAAGTGTTTGTCAACTAGTAAAAAGACAGTCTACCAAATGGGAGAAAATATATATCTGATGGGAGACAAATATCCTGCATATATAAAGAAATCCTGTATCTTGAAAATAAAAAGACAAACAACCCATTTAAAAAATAGGCATGTGATTTGGACAGTTGTTTCTCCAAAGAAGAAATACAAATGGCTAAAAAGCACATGAAAAGATGCGTACAATCACTATCTATTATGGAAATGCAAATCAAAATTACAATGAGATACTATTTTATACCATTAGACTGGTAGCTATTAAAAAACAGAAGACTACAAGTGTTGGAGAGGATGTGGAAGAATGGGAACACTCATCCACTGCTGGTGGGAATGCAGAAGGATCCAGCCATTCTGGAGGACAGGTTGGTGGTTCCTCAAAAAACTAGCTATAGATTTGCCATATGACCCAGCAATTAGACTGCTGTGTATAAACCCAGAAGAACTGAAAACAAGGACAGAAATCAATATATGCACACCAATGTTCATAGCGGCATTATTCACCATTGTCAAAAGTTGGAATCAGCCCAAATGCCCATCAACCAATGAATGGATAAACAAAATGTGGTATATGCGTACAATGGAATACTACTCAGCTGTAAGAAGGAATTCAGTCCTGACACATGGGATTACATGGATGAATCTTGAGGACCTTCGGCTGAATGAAGCAAGCCAGGCATTGAAGGACAAATACTACATGACCTGTGTGATATGAAATAATCAAATCAAGTTGTCTGAGAGAGCTAGAGACTGAAATTACAGGAAATTCGGGAGAGAAGAAGATTGTGAGCTCATGCCTACATGAATGAAATCTATCATAAAGTGGAGGTAAGTAGTTGGGCAGGGAAGGGATAAGATGGGGGCATAGGGATACTACTGGGTGGGGCTTTGCAGGCTTGATGGGGTAGGGTTGGAAGTATGGGTCAGATGGTCCAAGGAATTGGAGGGAGGATTGGGGGAGCAGATGAACAAAGGTGATTGTCAGGTGTCAGGTTGAAACTATAATGTTGAGAAAACTCTTTAGAAAATATAATAAGAAGGGTTACTTGTTTAAGGTGCTTAATGGGGGACATACGGCACAGGAGTAGGCTTCTAGGGAGTGTGTGAGTGCTCATCTTGTCATAGTGTGTTATATCACTGGGTGGAGACCCATACAGTGAGTAGGAAGGTGTACCCTCATTCTGGGGAGGCCTGATGTTTTCAAACAGAGGAAAGAGTGTCTCTCAACAGCATGGGTGGTTTCCCAATGGGAGAGGACAGTCTAGTGTGTCAAACCCTCAGCATTGGTGCAAGTATCTATGAATCTGGTCCTTCAAGCAGTGAAGCTTGGTTGTCACTGCACGCCCTTATGGGAGAGGGAGTGAGGAATAGAATAGATGGAAGAGGGGGTAACTGAGGGCGATGGTAGTGTTCCACAAGATTGTGCAAAGATGGATATAGGCTATGTTAAATTTCACCAAAAATTTATAAAAGTGTATATTATAAAATGTAAACCATAATGTAAACCATAATGTAACTAAAAATTTAGAAATGTGTACAGTCTAAAACAGAAACCATAATGTAAACCAAAATGGAACCATGTTTGATAGCTATGTTTCAATATCTGTATATCAGCTGTAGCAAATATAACATGAACATGTAAAAACATCATTGCTGAGGAAGGGGGAAAGGGGTTTGATGTTGGATAAATGGAAGTCCCCTATATTGTATATGTGACTACTATGATCTAAAACTTTTATGAAGACATTAAAAATTAAAAAGAAAAAGGATGTAGACACTGAGGAAAGAATGGAAGAGACTGCTTTGCCGCTGTACATAGAGAGCAACACCTATTAGAGTGATGAAAGGCAAAATGTCAAAACAAAGTTTTATGATATTTTTCATTTTTTAATACCCCAATTTATTACTTTATTTTTTCTAAATTAGTATGTATTCTATTTCTAATCTTAAAACCTATTGTTACTATTTCATTTTCCTACTAATCTGATCTGGCAATATATTAGGGTTCATTTTTTAAGAAGTTTTGGATCACAGAGGGTTCAACTATGGCAGGGGAGGAACATTGGTGTGGGGTGTCATTGATGGGGGAACACATGGTTGGGAGCGAATTCTCTAGGGCATGTATATAGGGTACACAAAAATGTTCAGATATTCATTGGGTAAGGTCATATAGGTAGAGATATAAATGACAACTGAGGGAGAGCTGAGTTCCTAGCCAGGGATGCTCTGTCACATTCCCCAATGGAACAGCAATAATCCCCCAAGTGTTGGGCAAAGACCAGTGAAGAAGGATGGTCCAATGAAGGGCCCTTGATATTGATGACTATGCTTAGGAGCCTGTGTGACTGAATTTCAACTAGCTCTACTGAAATTTAAATAGAGCTGCAGGGTACCTAAGAGTTATCTCCTGAGAGCCTCCATGTTGCTCAAATGTGGCCACACTCTAAGCCAAACTCAGTATGTAAATGCATTACCTTCCCCCAGTGTGGGACATGGCTCCCAGGGACAAGCCTCCCTGCTGATGAGAGATTACTATCAATCACCATCTGGTGATGCAACTAGAAAAAGACCTGGAATAAAAGGGGGAAATAGTAAAGACAAATGAGCTTATGGCTAAGAGACTTTAAAATAAGTCAGAAGGTTATCAGAGGGGTTGGGCTTATGCACATTTCAGCAGGATCCCAGAGATGACAAAGTATAAAAAACCCAGGTACTGGTGGTCCTAAGGGCTACAGAGACACACAGGTCTATGGTCATAGCAGAAGGCTCTGGAGTTCAGTGCCTTGCTAGTGGGCCCTACTTTGGAATTTGTGTTTCTGAGAGTGGTGGAGTTGGAATCAGATGTGACTTTTCTACACATGCCTCTTCTGTCACTTTTACTGAACCTGTGGTTGGTGCTGGGGTTGGTGTATACTCAGGTGACTTTAATCTCTGGACTGGCCATGTGCCAGCTGGGCCCTGAGCCTCAGCAGAGTTGCGACACCTACTCTTTTGTTTCATTGGACTTACCCAGGTCAGCTAACTGGGAGGAGGAGATGGTCAACCATCACACCAGGGAACCAAGAATTGCAACAACTGCAGACAGAATTACATCCATCAGACATATGGGATCTAAGCCCCCTCTCAATTTAGAAATGGAGTGGATATGACCATCCCAGGATCCACAGGATGGAGGAATAAAATATGTATTAGAGTGGACTTACTGGTATTCTACTATAGAACTATTGTGACTCTAGCAATGGAAAAACTTAAATCATTGATGTGGAGACACTGGCCATGGCAGTTGCTGAGGGCAGGGAGAGGGAAGAGAAGATGTGACGTGGGGGCATTTTTGGGACTTGGAATTATCCTAAATGATATTGCCTTGACAGATGTAGGACATTATATATCCCTGCCATAACCCAATGAATGGACTGGTAGAGAGTATAAACTACAATATAAACTATAATCTATGCAGTGCAGCAGTGCTCCAAAATGTATTCACCAAGTGCAATGAATGTGCCACAATGACGAAAGAGGTTGTTGATGTGGGAGGAATGGGGGAGGTGGGGTGTGGGGTATATGGGAACCTCTTATATTTTTAATGTAGCATTTTTTGTGATATATGTATCTTTTTTTTTACAAAGATAAGAAAATTTTTAAAATTTTATAGTGTAAGAATGGAAGGGTAAAAGACCAAGATGACATCATTTAAGTGTGCACTCATCACCTTTCTCACCAAAACCACTGCATGGGCACAAGATCCTGCCCAACTGAACTGTTTTGGAAACCACAGAGCAGGAGGCTTCAGGGTATCAATCTGGAGAAAGCTAAACAAAGATAAATTGCTCAAGGTATAACCCTCAGTTTCTAGGCTCTGAGGCTAGAAACTGTGAGACAGGAAGGCTAAGCCCCACCCATAAGGCAATAAGCTGCTCTGAGCCCTGACTCCCAGGGGCCACCCAGTGGGAAGGAGCATTCTCCAAGTGTTCTTTGAGAGCAGGATGATTCTGGCAAATGCTGGAGAGGGGTTTTCTTTCTGTGGGTTCATTTAGCTGGACCCCATTTGAGCTTTTTAGACCATAAAAGCTGGTTTGATGTGGCACCAGGAAGAGTGGAGAGGTGAATATGCTGAGGCAGTCTGATTTACTGAGCCAACCTGGGAGAGAGGAACCTGGCCTGGGCAAGGGTGGAATCAGGCAACTCACCAGTCCATGCAGAAAACTATCAAAATATTAATGCCTGTAAGGGAGGCAGGCAGTAGGAAGCACCTAATAAGCTTCCAAGAGGGTATGTAGGGTCTACTGGGAGAATGGAGTGGTTTAGAAGATTGTTGAGAGTCTTTTTTTCTACAGTGAATTCTGTCACCAGTGTCCCATTTGATTTTCAAAAGTGAACTCAACCTGACCCAAATAAATGAGGGGGGATTCCATCCCACAGGTTATGAAGTCCTGTTGCTCTGGGAGAGAAAACAATAAGAACAGAAAGGGAAGAGGGACAAACCTGACTGAGGGAAACTGACTAGTAGCTTCCTGAAGACTAACTGACCCAAAGAGAAAGTTTAGCTCAGTGGAGAAGTTTCTGCCTTGAATATACGAGGTCCTTGTTCAATTTCCAGTTCCTCTTAGAGCAATGATCCAAGAGGATATCAAACAGCCAGCTGATACTTTAGGCCAGGAAAAACATAGCCATTTTATTTGTGCTACCTTTGTTTGGGTTTCTTATTTTTCCTAAAAGAGAAGGTTACTTTTTTGAAAAATTAACTTGCTCACTAAAATCCACTTCAAAATGTGCAGAGGGAAAGCTGCAGGGTAATCAATTGATGAACACCTGCACCCTGAGAAGTTCCACAAGGGCCCAAGATGGAAGGCTGTTCTTCCTTAGTGTTTGTTTAACTACTTGCTTATGTGGTTGGGTTTTTGTTGTTGTTGTTGTTGTTTGTTTTCTTGTTTTTCCTTCCTCTTTCTTCCCCATCTCCTCCCCCCTTTTTTTTAATTTGATGCTGCTGGCTTCTTTCTTATTTGCTGTGCTTCTGCCTCTGTGATTTCCCCATTTCTGTGTATTCCAATTTTGTCTACCAAAGTGATCTCTCTTCCTTTCTTCATCTTCCTATCTTCCACTTTCACGCATTATTCTTACATCCCACCTCTCTGTTTACCCCTCATTTTTTCCAGTTTATATTTCAAACTCATCTATTCTGTTTTCTTTCATTAATTTTCATTTGTCCTTTCTTTTCTCTTTCCCTGTCTCCTCATCATTCTGACCTTTTAATTCATTCTATATATGTTTTCTCTATTTGGATTCCCATTTCATGGTAGGTATTCCACTTCATTATTCCTATTACTATACACTACTTACATGAACTACATACTCATTTACCTAGGATTTATACAGTTCCTCTTCTAACTTTTACTATTTTTACTACTATTATCCTTTTTTCTTTTCTTGCCTCTTTCACTTTCCCTGGCCCTAATCTTTTTTCCTTCAGGGAATATAAAAACTAGCAAGGAAACAGAACAAGAAGAACAAAACGCCAAAGAGAAAACTTAACACAAACACACAAATACACACACACACAAAGCAGCTAAATAAAACCCTGGAGTAGAAAGAGAAGCTAATCAACAGAATAAACCCATCAAGATAAAAAGATGACAAGACAGCAACAAAAAATTATAAAACACACCAAGAAACAGGAAGACATGGCCCAGTCCAATGAACAAATTAAAAACCGGAAGAGATACAGACCATTGAACAAAAAAGTCAAAGTTGTCCAAACAAATATCATGGACCAATTTAATGAAGTAAAGGAAGAGATAAGGATATTAAGAAGACACTGGGGGAAGTGAATTTAGCCCAACAGAAGCAGTGTCTGCCTACCACATGGTAGCTCCAAGGTTCAAACCCAGGGCCTCCTGACCCGTGTGATGAGCTGACCCATGCACAGTGCTGATGCATACAAGGAGTGCAATGCCAAGCAGGGGTGTCCCCCACATAGGGGAGCCCCACGCGCAAGGAGTGCACCCCATAAGGAGAGCCGCCAAGCATGAAAAAAGTGCAGCTTCCCCAGGAACGGTGCCCATACATGGAGAGCTGATGCAGCAAAATGACGCAACAAAACAAGACACAGATTCCAGGTGCCACTGACAAAAAAAACAAGCAGAAAAAGAAGATCACACAGCAAATGGACACAGAAAGCAGACAACTGGGGGAGGGGATGGGAGAGAAATAAAAAATAAATAAATCTTTAAAAAAAAGATGACACTGGGAGAATATAATAAAGAAATTGTAAACATATATAAAAAGATAATGGGTATGATAGTGATGAAAGGCACATTCCAATAAGTCAAGAATACACTGGAAGCACATAACAACAGATATGAACAGGTTGAGGAAAGAATTAGTGATGTGGAAGCCAACACATCTGAAATCAAACAGATAGTAGAACAGAGAGAGAAAAAGATAGAAAAAAGTCCATCAGGGAATTAGGGATTTGAATGACAACACAAAACGCACAAATATACACATTATAGGTATCCCAGAGCAAGAAAAAAAAGGAAAGGGAACAGGAGTGTTTGAGAAAATAATGGCTGAAAACTTCCCAATTCTATTGAGGGAGATGGTTGTACACGCCCAGGAAGTGCAATGCACATCAAACAAATCCCAACAAGCCTACTCCAAAACACACACTTGTCAAACTCTCCAATGCTCAAAAGTAAGAAAAAATACTGAAGCCAGGGAGAGAAAAGAGAACCATCATATACAAGGGAAGCTCAATAAGATTAAGTGCTCATTTCTCATCTGAAACATGGAGGCAAGAAGGCATGGGATGACATAATTAAGGTACTAAAAGAAAAAACTTTCAGCCAAGAATTATCTATCCAGCAAAGCAGGCATTCAAAAATGATGGAGAGGGAGGCAGACTTGGTCCAATGGATAGGGTGTCTACCTACCACATGGGAGATCCACAGTTCAAACCCTGGGCCTCCTTGACCCATGTGGAACTGGCCCATGTGCAGTGCTGATGCACACAAAAAGTGCCATGCCATGCAGGAGTGTCCCCCACATAGGGGAGCCCCATGCACAAGGAGTGCACCCCATAAGGAGAGCCACTCAGCGCAAAAGAAAGTGCAGCTTGCCCAAGAATGGCGCCGCACACACGGAGAGCTGACATAACAAGATGATGCAACAAAAAGAAAACAGATTCCTGATGCTGCTGATAAGGATAAAAGCAGTCACAGAAGAACACACAGCAAATGGACACAGAGAAAAGACAACTTGGGGCGGGGGAGGAAGAGGAGAGAAATAAATAAAAAATAAATTAAAAAACGATGGAGAGTTCAAAATATTCACAGATAAACAGAAATTAAGAGAGTATGCCAATAAGAAACCTGCAATACTAAAAAGAGTTCTGCAGGATGAAAGAAAAAAACAGAGGAGAGAGAGAGTTGGAGGAGAGTGGAAGAAAAACTAAAAAGACATAAAGAGAAATAAAAACAACATATGACATACATAACACCAAATAAAACATGGCTAATGTAAGTAATTCCTTGAGAGTAATAACACTGAATGTTAATGGATTAAACTCACCAGTCAAGAGGTACAGATTGGCAGAATGGATAAGGAAATACGACCTATCTATACACGGTATACAAGAAACCCACCTTAGACCCAGGGATTCAAGGTTGTTGAAAATGAATGGCTGTAAAACAATCCTACAAGAAAGCAATAATCAAAAAAGAGTGAAGTAGCTATACTAATATCAGACAAAATAGACTTTAAATGCAAGGCTATTGTAAGAGACATAGATGGGCACTATATATTAGTAAAAAGGGTATCTTTCAAGAAGAAAGAACAATCATAAACATTTATGCACCTAACTATGGAGCCTCAAAATACATGAGGCAAACATTGGAAAAACTAAGTGGAGAAACAAATGTCTCTACGAATGTAGAGGCAGAATTTAATACACCATTATGACTATTAGACACGACATCTTGACAGAATCAATAAAGAAACAAAGCCTTTGAATAATACATTAGAGGATCTAGACCTAATAGACATATACAGAACACTACCCAAATATAGCAGGATATACATTCTTTTCAAGTGCACATGGATCATTCTCTGAGATAGACCACATGCTAGGCCACAGAAATATGCTCTTTGAACTCAGAAAGACTGTAATTATTCAAAGTAATTTCTCTGATCACAGTAAAGTGAAGCAGGAAATAAGTAAAGGCCAAAGAACAAGGTCAGGCACAAAAATATGGAAGTTAAATAACACATTCTTAGACAAACAGTGGGTCAAGGTGGAAATTTCCAAAGAAATCAATAACTACCTTGAAACAAATGAAAGTGACAAGACAACATATCAAAACCTATGGGGTGCAGCAAAAGCTGTACTCAGAGGGAAATTCAAGGCCATAAATGCATATCAAAAAAGAAGAAAGAGCTAAAATCAAAGACCTAAGGCACACCTGGAGGAATTAGAAAAAGAAAAACAAACTGAACCCAAAGTAAGTAGATACAAGGAAATAACGAAGATTAGAGCCGAACTAAAGGAAATGGAAAATAAGAAAACACTAGAAAACATAAACAAAACCAAAAGCTGGTTTTTTGAGAAGATCAATAAAATTGACAAACCCTTAGCTAGACTAACAAAGAAAAAAAGAGAGAAGAGGCAAATAGACAAAATAAGAAAATGAGGAAGGGGATATCACCACTGACCCCACAAAAATAAAGAATATCATAAGAAAACTTAAAAATTGTATGTCAACAAGAAGGAAAATTTAGAGGAAATGGACAAATTCCTAGAAACACTCAAGCAACCCATACTGATGAAAGAAGAAATTGATTAACTCAACAGATCCAATCACAAATAAAAAGAGAATCAGTCATCAAAAATCTCCCAAATAAGAAAAGCCAAGGACAGTAGCCTTTACAGGTGAATTCTACCAAACATTCCAGAAAGAACTAACACCAGCCCTGCTTAAACTTTTCCAAAAAATAGAAGGAACATTTCCTAACTCATTCTATGATGCCAACATTACCCTAATACCAATACCTAATAGCCAAAGACACTACATAAGCAGATCTAAGGAAAAAATCACAATCATCCCTATAGACACAGAACAAGCATTTGACTAAATACAGCACCCTTTCCTGATATAAACATGGCAAAAATAGGAACAGAAGGAAACTTTCTGAATATGATAAAGTGTATATATGGAAAACCCACAGTTATCATCATGGGGAAATCCAAAAAGCTTTCCCTCTAAGATCAGGAAAAAGAAAAAGATGCCCACTGTCACCCCTCCTCTTTAACATTATTAGAAGTAGTTGTTTGAGCACTGAAGCAAGAAAAACATAAAAAAGACATCCAAATCGGAAAGGAATAAGTCAAAATTTCATTATTTGCAGATGATGACATGATCCTATACATACGAAGCCTTGAGAAATCTACAACAAAGCTTCTAGAACTTATGAATGAGTTTAGTAAAGTCGCAGGTTATGAGATCATGTGCAAAAATCAGTAGCATTTCTATACACCAATAATGAGCAAGGTGAGGAAGAAATCAAGAATCTTGAGGAACTAATGTTGAGTGAAGCAAGCCAGACATTGAAGGACAATTATTACATTACCTCTCTGATATGAATTAAGCAGATTGAGCTTACTCAGAGAGATAGAGTCTGGAAGATAGGTTTATAGGAAGTAGAAAGGGAGAAGAAGGCTATGAGCCCATGCCCATATGGGCAAAATCTATGGTAAGGTGGAAGTGAGTAGTTGTGCAGTGAAGAGGTATAAAAGAGGTGTAGTTGTACATTGGGTTGGGTGGTGCAAGCTTGACAGGGGAGTAGGGTGGAGAGGATGGTTCGGATGATCCATGAAATTGGGAGGGGGCCTGGGAGAAGAAGCATGTGAGCACTGGGGATTGATGGGTATGTGGTTGAACCTAAAACGTTGAGAAAGCTCTCTTGGCAATATAACAAGGAAGGGTTACTGGTTTAGGGTATTGGATGGGGGAGGCATTTGGGACAGGGCACCCCTGAGGAAGTCTTCTAGAAAATGTGTGATTATTTTGCCATATTGTACAAGTGGAGGCCCATATAATGAACAGAAGGAGTTAGACTCCCATCCTCGGGAGGCCTGATATGTTCTCAAACAGAGGGGCTGGTGTCTCTTGACAGCATGGGTGGCTCCCAATAGGGGAGGACAGATTAGTGTGTCAAGCCCTCAGCATTGTGGGACCTATGAATCTTGTCCTTCAAGGAGTGAAGCCTAGTGGTCACCATGGAACCTGAGGGGAGGGGAAGGGAGGAATAGAATAGATGGAAGAGGGGTATTGAAAGGGTAATGGAAGTGTTCTGCATGATCTTACAATGACAGATACAGGACATGTTAATTTCATCAAAAATAATATAAAAGTATATGGTCTAAAGTGAAAACCATAATGTGAACCATTGACCATGGTTAGGAGCTATGTATCAATATTGTACACCAGTTGTGGCAAATGGACCATCCACATGTAAAGTTATTGATACAAGAGGGAGGAAAGGGGAGAGGATGTTGGGTGTATGGGAGTCCCCTATATTCTGTATGTGACTTTAGTGAACTAAAACTTCTTTGAAGACTAAATTTTTAAAAAAAAGTAAAACACCGGGGAAGAAATAGAAGAAATCCCACTGTACATACAGAATGACAGATATTACAATGATGAAAGGTAAAATGTCAAAAAAAGTATTTAATATTTTTATTTTTTAAACAATATTCCAATTTTTTTACTGTCAGTTTTTCTAAATTATGTATTTTATTTCCTATGTTTAAACCTATCGTTAAAATTTCATTTTCCTAATAACTGTATTTGGCAATATTCTGGGTTTTATTTTTGAAGTTTTGGATCACAGAGTGGTTACAACTATGGTAGAGGAGAATCATTCATGTGGGGTGTCAGTGATGGCAGATACATAGGAGGAAGTTCACCTGGGTATACATATAAGATATATAAATGTGTTCAATGTTCATGGGGCATTGCCACTGTGGGTAGAGATTCATAAAACAACTGAAAGAACATTGAATTACCATTCTAGGGAGCGCTGCCACATTCTGTAATGGAAGAGCAACTGTCACCCAAGTACAAGGGCAATGACTAGTGTCCATTGATGGGCCCTTGATATTTATGACTATCCTTATGAGCCTTTGTTCTTTAGGTTGCAACATAGCCTACTGGTGTAAGGTGTCTTAAGAGTTACCTCCTGGGAGCCTGCCTGTTGCTCAGATGTGTCCTCTCTCTGAGCCAAACGCAGCATATAAATGTATTACATTCTCCCAAGTGTGGGAAATGACTCCCAGGGATGAGCCTCCCTGGCACAGAGGAATTACTACCAAACACCAATGAGCAATGCAACTGGAAAAAGATCTTGAATTAAAGGGGGAAAAGGTAAAGACAAATGAGTTTATATGCCTAAGAGACTTCAAAATTAGTTGGGAGGTCTTCCCAGAGGTAATGCATGTCTCAGCAGGATCTCACAGATAGCCAAAGTAGATACTACCCCCAAATAGTGGGCCTCCTAAGGGCTACGGAGACACCCAGGTCCTATGGTCATGGCAGATAGCTCTGTAGGTTGAAGCCTTATCAGTGGACCCTAAATTGGAGTTTGTGCTCCCTAGTGTGACAGAGTTTGACTCAGATATGACTCCTCTACACATGCCTCTTCTGTCCCCTTTATTTGAACCTATTGTTGGTGATGGAGTTGTAGGTGTACATCCAAGAGACTTGAATCTCTGGGCTGTCCATATGCCAGCTGGGCCCTGAGCCTCAGCAGAGTTGCAACACCTACTCTCCAGTTCATTGGACTCATCCAGGACAACTAACAAGGAGGTAAGGATGGACAACCACTACACCAAAGAACCAAGAGAATCTACAACCGCAGGCAAGAGAATCCCATCCATCAGCCGTATTGGATCGAGGCCCCCTCTTTTTCCTCTCTATTTTTTTAAAATGTTACATTCAAAAAGTGTAAGAGGTCCCCATATACCCTACCACCCCCCTCACCACACTCCTCCCACATCAACAACCTCTTTCATCATCATGGGACATTCGTTGCATTTGGTGGGCATCGCTATCCGAGAATCTCAGGATTGGGGAATAAAATATGGACTAGAGTGGATTACAGGTATTCTACTATAGACTTACTGTGATTCTAGCAGTGGAAGAAAGTATATCATAGATGTGGAGACAGTGGCCCTAGAGATGCTGAAGTCAGGGAGAGAGACAAAGACATGTAATACAGGGGCAATTTCAGGACTTGGAATCCTGAGTGACATTGCAATGACAGATATGAGTCATTATATATATGGCCATAATCTACAGAATTGAGTGGGAAAGAGTGTAAACTACAAAGTGAACTACAATCCATGAGTAGTTGCAATGTTCCAAAATGTGTTCATCAATTGCAATGAATGTACAACACTAACAAAAGAAGTTGTTAATGTGGGAAAGGGTGGGAGATGTGGGGAGTGTGACACCTGGGAATCCCTTATAATTTTTTATGTAACATTTTATGTAATTTAAGTATATTTTAAAAATAAATTAAAAGTATATTTTAAAAAATAGTACAAAAATGTTCACTTCAACATTCTATGTCAACTTTCAAAACACCTATGCCTAACAATGAAGATAATGAAGATACTGCCACTGCCTCATTCCATTCATATCCAAATGAATCTCTGATGAAAAGAGAAAACTCAGACATTTTTATAAAGATAATCACAGGAATTTTAACTATACTATAATAATTCAGATACCCTGACATTAGTGCTAAGCTCCCAGTTCTCCAGCATTTCCCTTGCTTTGGATTTTGGCTCAAAATAAAGAATTAGTTTGTTAAAATAATAATACTGCCAATCTTAGAGTGACTGATAGGACCCTGTCCTATTTTTCGACAATTTCAGATGTAACATTTTCTATATACTTTAACACTTTTTGTGTATATCTCCATGTTTCAATTACATGCATTCATTTTTAAATTAATTTTTTCCAACAATACTTAATATATCAACATTTTTGGTACTCCCACAGCAAACCTGCCAAGCCTAATACTTTGAAAATAATTAAATCACAATTTTAGTTAAATTATTTCATTATTTGCATCCTTGTTCAAATATTATTTATTGCTAAATTTAGCTGTATATAAATTTCTAGCTTGTGCAATGATTTTTCTTGCATAATTGTTTGTTGCATTTTCTTTCAATCTATCATTTATGATTACCTCCAACTCCTAGCACTTGGAACAATGCTATTTTTCTTTAAAGATTTATTTTTATTTACTTCTCCCCCCTCTCCCTCCGTCCCATACCCCCATTTTCTGCTCTCTGTGTCCATTCATTGCGTGTTTTTCAGTGTCTGCCTATATTTTCATTAGGTGGCTCCAGGAACCAATCCTGGGACCTTCCAGAGTGGGAGTGGCAATTACTCTCTTACACCACCTCAACTGCCTGTTTTGCTACATCTTCTTATTTTCTCTCCTCTGTGTCTCTTGTTGTGTCATTTTGCTGCACAAGTTCTCAGCATTGGCCAGCACTCCGGCACAGGGCAGCTCTCCTGCCCTGGGTGGCATTTCCATGCAGGAAGGCACTCCTATGTGGGGCACCATTTCAGCATGGCTCAGCACTCCGTGTTGGCCAGCTTACCATGTGGGCCAGCTTGCCCTCACCAGGAGGCCCTGGGCATAGAACCCTGGATCTCTTATATGGTAGACAGGAGCCCAATTGGTTGAGCCACTAGACAGGAGCCCAATTGGTTGAGTCACATCTGTTTCCCCAATGCTGTCATTAATATTAGTGTATAAATATCTGACCCAGACCATGCTTTCAATTATTTTGATATATACCTAGAATTGGGATTGCTATATCAATTAGTATTTTTACATTCAATTTCCTTAGAAATTACCAAACTATTTTCATATAGCAGCTATATCATCTCACATTCCCACCAACTCTGTACTGTCTCCCATTTTTCTGTGTCCTCATGAGCTCTTGTTATTTTTCATTTTAAAATAATAGTCATTCTAGGGGTACTGAGGTGGTAATTCACTGGCTTTGATTTGCATCTTTCCAATGTTCAATGATATCGAATACTTTTACATATGCTCATTGGCCATATGTACATCATCTATGGATGAATGTCTGTTCAAGTCCTTTGCCTGTTTTAATACTGAACACTTTAGAAAACATTCTCATTTCTTTGCATGCATATTTTTCTGAAATTTTCTTTGTGGTTACCATGAAACTTAAATTTAGCATCCTAAAACTACAACAAACTCTTTTGTTTTCATATCAATGCAGCTTCCATATCATACACATGCTATGTTCCTATATTCCTTTATTCCTCCACTGTTAAGCAGTTATACTCACAAATTATGTTTATTATAAGTCCAAAAACACTGATTTGTCACTGCTTTTCATGCATTTGTATTTTAGATCCTGTAGTACGTAAACTGTGGAATTATAACTCTCCCCTAGAAAAACAATAATAATGGTATTTATTTTTACCCATGGTGTTTCTTTTACTGGAGATCTTTATTTTCTCATGAATCTTTAATCTATTTGTTAACTATTCTTTCCTTTTAGCCTGAAGAACTTCCTTTTGCATTTCTTATAGAAAAGGTATAGTGGACATAAACTTCCACAACTTTTATTTTTATGGGCTTGTCTTAACTCTCCCTCAGGTATTTGTGTAGTTTCAATTTTTCAAAAAAAATTTTTTTTTACAGTTGTTGTGGGTTTAGCAAAAAATCATACATAAAAATCAGGTTTCCCATACATTGCCTTGCATTTGTGTGGTAGAATTTTTATAATTCATGAAAAAAAATGTTTTAAAAACTGTATTACCTATAGTCCATTATTTACAATACTGTTTACAGATTCTGTTGTACAGTCACTTTTTAAAAATCTTTATTCCAATACCATACATAGAACCTATGATTTCCCCTTTTAACCACATACAAATATGTAATTCAGTGGTGTTAATAACATTCACAATGTTGTAATGACATCATACCATCCATTACAGAAACATTTTATTCAACCTAGAAATTCTATACAATTTGAGCTTCAATACATTCCTTACCCTTACCCCATAACAAAGTAAACGATATTCTAGATTATGATCTTATGAGTTTTCTTATTCTAATTTTTTCATATCAGTGAGATCATACAATATTTGTCCTTTTATTCCTAGCTTATTTCACTCAGGTTGATGTCATCATTGTTCGTCCATGTTGCCATCTTATCATAACTTTCTTCCTTTTTATTACTGAATAATATTCCATTTTATGTATTTATCACATTTTATTTGTCCACTCATCAGTTGATGGAGACTTGGATTTCTTCCATATTTTGACACTTGAGGATAATATTGCTATGATCATTGGTGTGCAAAAGAGTCTCCTAGTTTCTGCTCTTTTTTGTGTACATATGTGGTCATGGAATTGCCAGATCATATGGTAATTCTAACTTAACTTTCTAAAAATTGCCAATCTTTATTCTAGAGCAGCTGCACTATTTCACATTCCCACCAAAAATAAGTATGTTCTTATTTCTCCACATCCTTTTCAACACTTGTAATTATCCATTTTTTTTTTAAGTAGTAGCCATTCTGGTGAGTGTGAAATTGTATCATATTGTGGTTTTGATCTATAATATCCTAATTGTTAATGATGTTGAGCAACTTTTCATGGCCTTTTTGGTCATTTGTGCTTCCTTTTTGTAGAAATACTGGTTCAGATCCTTTTTCCATACATATTTCAAGTGAGTTCTTTCCCTTTCTATCGATAAGTTGAAGGATTTTTAAAATATATCCTTGACATTGTTTATTGGATATATGGTTCCAAATATTTTCTCCCATTGGGTAGTTTGTTTTTCCACTTTCATAATAATGTCTTTTGATGCACAAAGTTTTTAAATTTGATGATGTCCCTTATATCTATTTTTTTCTTTTGGTGCTTGTGTGTTGGGTGTAAAGTCTAAGAAACCATGGCCTAACACAGTATCTTAAAGATGTTTCCCCACAATATCTTCCAGGACTTTCACAGCTCTGGCTCTTATATTTAAGACTTTGATCCATTTTGAGTTGATTTTTGTAAAAGGAATGTGGTAGGGGTCCTCCATTCTTTTGCAAATGGAGATCCAGTGTCCCCAGCACAATTTGTTGAAGAGACTATTCTTTTTCCGAAGATGGACTTGGCCCTTTTATCAAAAATCAGTTAGCTTTCAATGTAAGATTTGATTTATGAGTTCTCAATTGAATCCCATTAGCCTATGTCTGCCCTTGTGCCAGTGCCATGATGTTTCGCTTATTGTGACTTTATAAGAATTTTTATGATTGGAAAGTATGAATTTCATTCTTCTTTTTCAAGATGGCTTTTCTTCTTTGGGAGGTTTTTGATAACTAATTCAATCTTTCTACAAGTTATTGGTTTGTTGAGATCTCCTGTTTCATTTGGATTCATTGTAGAAAGTTTCTGTTTCTAGGAATAATTTGTTCATTTCATCTAGGTCATCTAATATTTTGACATGCAGGTCTTCAAGTATCCTCTTATAATTATTTTTTATTTCATTGGAATCAGTAACATAGCCCCCATTTTATTTTAGTCATTTGTGTCCTCTCTCCTTTGTTCTTCATGAATCTAGCTGAAGTTTTGTGAACTTTATCTATCTTTTCAATGAACCAACTTATTATTTTGATTCTCATTTTTTAATTTTTTCTATGTTGTTTTCTTAATCTCTGTTCTAATCTTTATTTCCTTCCTTCTGTTCATATGGGCTTAATTTTCTCATATTTATCTAGTTTTTTTCAGTGTTAAGGTAAGTCTCTGATTTGAAATCTTCGATCCTTTTTAATATAAGCATTTATAGCTATTAATTTACATCTCAGCACAGCACGTGTTGCAGCCCACAAATTTTGGTATGTTGGATTTTCATTTTAATATACCTCAATTTCCTAATTTCCATTGTGATTCTGTCTTTAACCCATTTGTTGTTTAAGAGTATGTTCTTTAATATTCACATATTTTCCAGTTCTACTTATGTTATTGTTTTCTAGTTTCAGTCCATTAGGATTGAAGATACATTATATGACTTCAGCTTTTTAAATTTATTGAGGTTTTTATGTGACCCAATATATGTTTGAAATAGTTATGTACTGATTATAATATACCAATCATAGACAACAGACCAATCCTTAGAAAGGATGGGGCACTGTTCACAATTTTCCAAATTTTCCAAGTAGTATCAAACATTTCCATGTAAATGACTGATTTCTGCTTTAGAATAATTCTAACAACATCAAAAACTTCACAGGATGAATTGAGAAAACAATAAATTTTATCGATAAATTTCCATCTTCAATATTGGAAAACCTGGTATTATTTTAAGAACTGGAAAAAAATTTTTCCATAACTTAAACTAAGTAATCTGGCAAATATTCTTCATAAATTAGACAGAAACATGGCAATGATTTTGATAAAATGGAAAAGGGAAACCTTTGCAATAATCTAATATGCCCCAAAGAGCATGGGCCAAAAATATACTTTTTATACTTGCCTACAAAAAATGACTTCATGATGAAAATGTACTGTCACTGCTAATGATGAAATTATGCATTAAATGATTTTTATCCTGCAAATAAGGAGTCTAAGTATTCATAAATTTACACCGTTTAGATTGCAGGTTATCTTTTATTGAACCATCATCACTAATCTCAGTTCAGGTTACTGTGAAAGGGTTTGGGCCAATGAACACTGATGGCTTTTATTTAACCATCTGTGAAACTGACTCAGGTAGCCTCCACAATAAGCATTAAAGTGAACACACATGGCATAGGGAAGAGAAAATACAAAAAAAATCAACAAAACCAAAAGTCGGTTCTTTGACAAGATCAATAAAAT
Organism: Dasypus novemcinctus; assembly: GCF_030445035.2. NCBI lineage: Eukaryota > Metazoa > Chordata > Mammalia > Cingulata > Dasypodidae > Dasypus > Dasypus novemcinctus. Next base: position 53,283,936 of record NC_080691.1, on the reverse strand, counting down.
TGCCAAACCTTTAGCTCAACTGACAAGACAAAGAAGATGAGAAAACATGAATAACTAAAATCAGAAATGAAATTGTGTACATTACTACTGACTATAGAAATTACAAGATTGTAAAATAAAACTATGAATAGAACAACAAATTACACAATGTAGATGAAATGGAAATAATTCTAGAAGCACACAAACTACGAAAATGGACTCAAGAAGAAAGAGCTTATCTTAGAATAATCACAAGCAAAGAGAGTAAATCAGAAATCAAAAACCTCCAAACAGAAATGCTCAGGAGAATATGGCTTCATTGTTGAAATCTACAAAACATTTAAAGATATATTAACAGCAGTTCTTCTCCAACTCCTACAAAATACAGAAGAGAAGGGAACACATCCTAAACTAATTCTATGGATCCAGCCTTGTCTTTGTATGAAAGCCAGACAAAGGCATCAAACCTAAAATTATCCCTCATAAATACAGATGCCAAAATCCTCAAAATACTAGCAAATTAAATCTAGCAGAATGTTAACAGGATTACACAATATCAACAAATGGGACTTAAGGATGCAACGGATGTGTCAAAATATAAAATCAACAAATGTAATATTCTACAACTGATTGACCAAAAATGAGACCATCTAATTTGATGCAGGAAAAGCATTTGATAAAAGCCAATATCATTTCACGATGAAAAAATCAGCACACAAGGAATGGAAGGGACTTCCTCAACTTGATAAAGGGATTTATGAAAAATTCACAACCACCATTATAAACAATGGAGAAAGCCCGAAACTTTTCTACTAAGATCAGGAAGAAGACAAGGATGCTTGCATTCACTCTCTGTTATTAAACATTGTATTGAATATTCTTGTTAGAGCAAGAATAAAAAGAAATAAAAGGCATGCAAATTGGAAAATAAGAAGTAAAATTATCTCACTGAGATGATATGATTTTATATAGAGAAAAACATACAGCATCCACACAAGCACACTCATGCATGCACACACCATAATTATTAGAGCTAATAAATAAATGCATTAAATATTAACATGCATAAATCAATTGTATTTATGCAAATTGTGAAAAATCCAAAAGGAAAAATAAGAAAAATGAATTTTCAGAGGCACCAAAAATAATAAAATTGCAATGAATAATTTTAACCAAAGTATGCAAGACTGGTATAGTGATATCTATAAAATACTGCTAAAAGAAACTAGAGGACCTAAATAAACGGAAAGACATCCCATTTAGTGGAATGGGAGATTTAATATAGTTAAAATGGCAATTCACTTTATTTAGAGATAAAATTCAATATCTATCAAAATCGAATCAACCATTTTTTAAAAGCTGACCCTTAAAATTATGCAATTATAAGAGATCCTGAATAGATAAAATTATGTTAAAAAGAACAAAACTAGAGGATATCCAATTCTATATTTTAAAACATAATATAAATCTACAGTTATTTTTTAAAAGTAAGTCACTTAAGAGCAGTAAATGTAAGAGCAAAACTATAACACTCTTACAAGTAAATATGGGATAATTCGTGACTGTGAATGTGGAAATTGATGCTCAGATTTGATATTAAAAGTACCACAAACAAAAGAAAAAATAGATAAATTGTATTTCACAGAAACTAAAACATTTTCACCAAAGAACTCTCTCAAAGAAGTGAAAGAACCTATATAAAGGGAGAAAATCCTTGCCAATCATATATCTGACAAAGGTCTAATGTACAGAATATATATTTAAAAATTTTCTTACCACTTAACAAAAAACAAATATTCTAATTAAAAATGGGCAAAGTGTTTGAAAAGACATTTCTTCAAAGCATATATGCAGTTGATAACAAGCACATGAAATGATGCAAACATCTTTAGTCATTAGGATATGCAAATCAACACTACAATGAGGTATCACTTCACACCCACTGGGATGGTTATACTTTTTGAAAATCTAAAAGAGTTGTTGGTAAGTGGAGAAATTGGAATCCTTTTACATTGCTTGTGGGTAAGTAGAGTGGTGCAACCACTGTGGAGAGTATTTGAGCAATTATTCAATAAATTAGGCACAGAACTAGCAAATGAACCAGGAATTTTCTTCCTTAATATATACCCCCAATATTGAAGAGGGATATTCAAATAATTGTCCACAAATGTTCACAGAAGCATTATTTACAATAAGAAACAGTGGAAGCAGCTCAAATATCTACCACCTAATAACAGATAAACAAAATGTGTTATTTTGGGAGGCAGATGTGGCTAAAGCAGTTGGACACCTGCTTCCCATATTAGAGGATTGGAGGTCCCAGGTGTGGTTCCTGGTGCCTCCTAAAAAAAACAAGCAAAACAAATGAAGGGACCAACTCATAGGAGCCAATGTGACTCAGTGGTTAAACTCTATCTTCTCACATATGAGGTTCCAGATTCAATCCCCAGGCCCAGTACCTCAAAAAAAAAAAAAAAAAAAAACTTCAAAAATCCATATAAGGGGAATAGATATAGCTTATGAGTGCCTGCCTACCATGTACAAGTCCCAGGTTTGATCCCTGGTACCTCCTAAAACCTAAAAACTGAAAAAATTCAACTCTCATTGAGGAGTGGGTTTAGCTCAGTGGTTGAACACCAGCTTCCCACATACAAGGTCCAGGGTTCAATTCCAGCCCTGGTATAAAAAAAATGTTTATGTCCATACATTGGAATTTTGTTCCCTCATAAAAAGAAATGAAGAAATGGTATAAGTTATACCATGAAAAAAATCTTGAAAACAGGCAAAGTGAAAGAAGCCAAATACAAAAGGTTACATTTTTTAAAGATTCATTTAAGAGAGACAGAAGGAAGATTAATGGTTGACAGGAATTGAGGAGAATGGGGAATGTGGCATAATTCTTTTTGGTGTATGTGGTTTCCTTTAGAGTTCATAAAAATGTTCTGAAATCAATAAAGCCGATGCACATTTTGAATGTACTCAATGCCATTGACTATATTCTTTAAATGGTTAATTTTATGTAATGTGAATTTCATTTCAATAAAAAAGTGTAGATAATGTCAAAAAGTGCATGAGATTTTATTCAAAGAAATCCAATTTTCTCTGCAATATAAAACATATTTTAATATAAAGTGAATATAAGCATTAATAGTTCTAAATTTTAGTGAACAAATTTATTTTCTTATATTTCTTTTTTCAAGTTTAAATAACACCATATTCAGAGGAAAATAAAATAAAAATGGCAACTTAAAGGAAACCCTTGAATTCTTCTCAAATATTTGTACAATTGTGAATGAAATGGCAATAAAATTATGCCCTGCACGGTGTTATGTACTAAATTTTTACATAATTTCCCTTTATCAAACAAGTATAAAATTGGTTTCTGATTTTCCTTCAGATAATTACTAACATCTTATCCTGTTCTAAAGAATACTATGTAGTTTCTACCCTACTACTCCCATACTCCATTCTTCATCCCAGTAAACTGTTGTATTTTTGTCTCATCATTAATCCTGCTGAAATGCTCATATTTATTCCTCTTCCATTTACATTTCCAGATTTACTTCAGAGAATTCCAGCCTTTTATCCATAGAGAACCAGTGTGTTATTGCATTATGGGTACTAAGAAATATTAGCATCCATTAGTACCCATAACACACTGGTACTAAGGAATATTAGTATCCATAATGCAACAAAAATAAATTATGAATGAATAAAGGAATAAGTGAATCTTCATCATTTCTCTTGTGCAATCAAGATGTGACCACTAGAATATAGTCATTATATTGTTTATTGACTGTTTTAAAGGGGTATGGAAAAATAAATATTATATTTGCCATGAGAAGAAGAAACTGGACAGGGCAGGATTTGTGAAGGAGAGGAAAGTGCTGCTTTCCTTTGGAACCTCTGAACCTAGCTGACCTTAACCTGTGTTCCAATTTTGGGATTCTGTTGAGTTCTCCAAACAAGATGTGAGCAGGCCACATTTACATGCACTTTTATAAATCCTGACTATATTCAGACATTTTTCATACCAAAGAAGTATCTTCCATTTTATTGTATCAACTTTGGCCTTACGAGTCTCATTTCCTATTTTTGACTGTGTCTTTTATTCATTTTTATTTTAAATCTATTTAATTACTTTTAATTGCATTGTCCAAGGTTCTAGGTCTTTGCTATTCAATACTGTAAGTAATAACCATATGTGACTATTAAATTTAAATAACACTAAAAATTTAGTGCTTTAGTAGTATTAACTAAATTTTAAGTGCCCAACAGCTATGTGTGGCTTCTGTAATGGAGTGTGCCAATATAGAACTTCATTGCAGAAGGAACTATTAGGATGTTGATCTGGATCTTGGATGTTTCTCCTATTTTTTCCATTTATGAGTGATTGTTTGTTTCTCTACTAATTTCCTTCTATGTCTATACTCCAATAATGTTTACTTTTATTTCTTTTATCTTTCTAAGGTAGGTGCTTATATTATTTAATTATTTATTTTAATTTATGTAAGTATTTACACAATATAAGAACCAATAATTATCTCAGGAATATTGGTTTAGACTTGTGACTCCATAATTTTATGTAACGTAATATATTCAACTATTATTATTTTTATTTTTATTTTTATTTTTTGAGATACTGGTGGCTGGGGATTGAACCTGGCCCTTGCATGTGGGAAGCCAGTGTTCAGCCACTGAGCCACACTGGCTACTCTGTGTTAGTTTTTCCATTTGGTTCCCGTTTGTTTTTGTTTTTTTCAAGAGTCTTGGGAACCTGAACCCAGGACTTCCCATGTGGGAAGCAGATACCCAACCACTTGAGCCAAATCTGCTCCCTTTATTTTTCATTATATATATTTTTATTTGTGCCAAGGTTATTCAGAAGAATTTCCCACCTAAATATTCAGTTCATAGACTTTTCATGTTTGTCATTATCTTCTGGTTTTATTTTCCTTTGAAATTTTTAAGGTTTCCTCCATTCTACTGTATGAAACATTTGTATGTTTTGTCCATGAGCTCTTTAAACATAGATTTTTTTTCAGGACATGTTATGTTAATATATAAATTGTTGAATAATTGTGGAAATTATTCTAATTTTTTGAGGCAGTAGTTAAGGATTTTTATTGCCAGAACAAGAAGGATATAAGCATAAAAGATGTTACATAAGTTCTATAGGCCTGAATGGAGCCCTCAGGCTAAGCCCCATTTCAGCAAACCAAAGCTTAGTAAGTTCCTGTCTCTGTAAGTGCTCCTATCACAGAACCTGGATCTTGTGAACAACCAATTATTACTCAAGAGCTCCCTTTTTCTTATGTTGCTTAGTTCCTCTATGTCAAGTCTAAGCCAAGTCAGGAAAAGTATCATATGTTACTAATATGTTTATTTTCTTTACTTTGTTCTGCCTATAGAAGCCTTCTTTGCTCTTCTGATCTCCTTTCCATTTTACAGATTGTATGTTGCCCAAGTTATAAATAGCTTGAAAAGCATATTAGATACAAAACAATAATAATTTCCTTTGGATTTTGGGGGATTTTCAAGTCTCGGCTATGAGGATAGGATCAAAGTTGACAGCTAATGACTCTGGAGACAAGAAGACAGACAAAAGTGCCTACTGAATTTGTGTTTTCTTTTCTTGCCACCAGCTCCAAGGTCCATGGATGAGCCCCTTTCAGATATGAGCACCAATAATTTTGTGTTTAAGTTCTCTGATCTTGCTAGCTCTCAGTCCAAAGTTAGTGGGTTAATCTTAATGATGAGAAAGATCAAATTTTGAGCCTGAGTCCCTAGCCTTTTGGTACACTAATTTTACTTCTTCCATTGTTGGTCTCTTTACCCTATGTACAAGGTGGTAAAAAGTGAAATGATAAAGATGGGATCCTCATTTTTATCTAAAAACTTTGATTCTCTACATTCTGGCATTCTGGCATATTACATGTTCAAAATTTATGAGGATGGAAGCTGTGCCAATCTAAAAAAATGACAAAATCTCACAAAAGACAACCTGGAATTACAGAGTACATTCTGAGGATCATCCAATTAAACAAAATTACCCATCACTCCAGAAGAGGAGCTCTGAAACGGGATGGAAGCAGTATTCTTAGAAGAGAACCCAAATTTTTAAAGAAAATTAAAGATCATATACTTCAGGTAAAACCTAAGCAAACAGGGAAGTGGACTTGGCCCAATGGATAGGGCATCCACCTACAACATGGGAGGTCTGCAGTTCAAACCCCGGGCCTCCTTGACCTGTGTGGAGCTGGCCCATGTGCAGTGCTGATGCATACAAGGAGTGCCCTGCTATGCAGGTGTGTCCCCCGCATAGGAGAGCCCCAAAAGCAAGGAATGAGCCCCATAAGGAGAGCCACCCAGAGCAAAAGAAAGTGCAGCCTGCCCAAGAATGGCACCGCACACACACAGAGCTGACACAAGATGATTCAACAAAAAGAAACATAGATTCCTGGTGCCGCTTATAAGAATACAAGCGGTCACAGAAGAACACACAGCAAATGGACAGAGAGAGCAGACAACTGGGGGCGGGGGGGAGAGAAATAAATAAATAAATAAATCTTAAAAAAAAACCTAGACAAACAGGACTGATTTAAAATTATTAGTTAAATGAAAACAGTGATGTCTTTGCAATTTTCAATTTTAAGTACAATGTAACCACACAATTTTTTTCTACTCAGGTTTGTTCTTTCTAAATTTATACAGTTTTCTAATGAAATAATATAGCATATGTACTAGATCTTTAAGATGGTAAAAAAAATGTAAATTGTGTTTTCAAGAATGTAGAGTTGAAGGCAATTTACTAGATCTCTTTGATAATTTAAATATGTAAGGTATGCAGGATGCTTTTTGTTAAGGGAAAGGAAAATAGTTTTGCTTAAACTCAAATGACAGGTTGCTGCTGAATGAGAAACAGGAATGTGTAGGACAATCCTGAATAGATATAGAGAATTGTAGAAGGAATGCAGAAAAGGGATTTTATTTGTCATAGTCAAGGTTGGTTTAAGACTTGATAGGTTTATAAAATTTTTAAGTTTTCTTAGACAGTATCTTCATGTAGAACTAGTATTTGGTTTTCTTTCTGTTAAAATGACAAAGTATTCTTGGATTACTGGTCTGCTCTTAGTAAGAATTTTTTAAAAAGGTTTTTCTAAAATATCTGAGTAACTATTTAGAAAGCAAAGATTCTGTATCTTATCAGAAAAACTCCGTGCTTCATATTGATCTTATCACCCTTTATTGTTTTAGAGAACAAAGTTTCTTACTTTTGAAATGATTTTTTTTTTTACCATCATGCTACCTCCTCTTCTTAATTTAAAATATTTGGTGTCACTTTCATTAAGAAGGGAACTAAATATTGTTTCACAGTTTCCCATGATCCTATTTAACAAAATGTCAAAACCTGAAAACTTTTGACAACTTCCTTCCAAAAAATTGAACCATATATGATATCTTCTTTATCTCAAACTCTTGTTGGGATTTTCTAGAGGGCCCTTGGAAAATCACAAGGGACTTTTTCTTTCACCTTGTAAAAAGTAAAGTCTTAAAACTAGTTAGTTTTATTTGATATGTCATCAGTTGCATAGGAAGTATTATCAAATTTAAAAGGATTTTGTAACTTCCTGTTGGTTAAATGTTAAAATAAACATTTCAGAAATTACATAAAGTTCTTAGAGACTTGTCAATATACTTTGTTCTCTAAAACAATAAAGGATGATGTGGTTCAAACAGTTGAGGTCCCACCTCCCACCTCCCACATGGGAGGTCCTGGGTTTGATTCCCAGTGCCTCCTGAAAGAACAAAAAAACAACAAATAACAAGCAAACAAATGACAAACCAACTCAGGGAAGCTGTTGTGACTCAGTGGTTGTGTGCCAGCTTCCCACATACAAGGTTCCAGGTTCAATACCCAGCCTATGGTAACAAAAAAACGAAAACTCTATACATGCTCCTATGATCAACCCAGATGTCATTCTATTTGTATGTTTCTTATGTTAGAAATTTCAATGGAATATTCCAAGCAGGCTATGTGGCTTCCACATACTGACTGAATAAGGTAGACTTCCACAATTTTCTGCTGAAAAGGATGAACTCCGTGCTCTTACCCAAGCCTGTTTTCTATCCACAGAAAATTGTGTAACACCTATTATGATACCAGATATGCTGCAATTTATGATTTCAGCATGCTATGTAAAAAAAAAGAGTTCTTCACTTCTTCCAGTATGCCAGCTGAAAATTGGGAACAAGTAAATTATCTCCTTTCTGCCATTTTACTCCCATCTGTGGTTGTCATCATTAAGACAGAGGTACACTCAAAAGGAGCTGAACCTGAATATTTTTAAAACATGCTCTTGCAAATTTTCATGTGAAAACTACCACTACTAAAACAGCTATAATTATAAACTTGCATTAAAACTGTCTATATTAACTGAAAGACCTGGCCTTCCCTGACCCAAAATGTTACCTTAGGCTCTCATAATGATTCATAGCATTCCCTTTGGTTAACACAAACTCTCCCCATATGAAACTGTTACTAGCAGACCTGTCTCTGGGAATAAAATTGAGAACTGATAACATTTTCACACCATGATATAAACCAATTTGCAAGTCCTTAATGCGTTTTGCTAAAGATAATCTTCAAAAGGTAGACGATATACGTTTAATCATAATCTGATACCAAGATAATAGGTCTACTGGAAATGGCACAGTCAAAAAACAGCCCTGGGGAAACGGACTTTGGCCCAGTGGTTAGGGCGTCCGTCTACCATATGGGAGGTCCGCGGTTCAAACCCCGGGCCTCCTTGACCCGTGTGGAGCTGGCCATGCGCAGTGCTGATGCGCGCAAAGGAGTGCCGTGCCACGTAAGGGTGTCCCCCGCATGGGGAGCCCCACGCGCAAGGAGTGCACCCGTAAGGAGAGCCGCCCAGCGCGAAAGAAAAGTGCAGTCTGCCCAGGAATGGCGCCGCCCACACTTCCTGTGCCGCTGATGACAACAGAAGCGGACAAAGAAACAAGACGCAGCAAATAGACACCAAGAACAGACAACCAGGGGAGGGGGGGGGGGATTAAATAAATAAATAAATCTTTAAAAAAAAAAAAAAAAAAAAAAAAAAAAAAAAAAAACAGCCCTGGATTCTCATTAAAAGGAACCCTGTCAAGTACTCCTAACTTCTGACACTGCAACTTTATTATAGGATATTGACCATTGGTCAAACAATTGGTCAAACTAAAAAAAATGTTCCATCAGACTTCTGGACTTGTTCTAACTCTGGAGACTTAAAAAATCAAACTAACCAGGAAATGAAGTAGACAATATCATGAAGTACACTAATAGCTATGGTGAAAGATCAATTCCTCACATAAACAATTTATCTCATAGACTTGACTTTACTAATATTTATGCATAAAAACATTTATATTTCCTGATGCTTCGTCCAAGCATTGGCCTGGAAAGACAATGCCATTGCCTGCTTCTTCCAAGACATTTCAAAGGGAGGTAACTTCACAAACTGTTGGATCTGTCACCATGAACTACAATCTCTGCACATTGCTGGGGACCCCATTATGCTACTTATTACAAATTTCTTCCTTGTCCCAAATGCTCAGTCTCCTTGGATCAAACTGCACCATTTGTTTTATATCAAATACAAATACTAGACTCAAGGTCCTTTGTTCTTACTCTGCTTTAATCTTTCTTGGACTTATAACCTTGTAACCATGAAAGAAAAATTAACAAAATTTTATGATTATGCTGACTCATTATATAGATGTAATTTTTACTAGCTAGATTAACTTCACCCTTCTTTATGGTTACTTCAAACTAGGCTCACCCCTGTATTACTTACTATTATGATGGCTATTTTAGACTGACCTTCCCTCTGTTTATGGTTATTTCAGTATTAGGCTCACTCTTATGTATATTTACTAGGGTGATGATGATAACCACTCTACCCTCCCCTGTCTGAATCCATAAAAACCTTAAACTCCTTAAAATAAGGAAGGCAGATTTTTGGGCCCTTGGGCCAATGACTTCTTTTGCTAGACCAGCAAATAAACCCTTTCTCTCTGGAACCCCAGTGTCATAGGAATTGGTCTTTAAAGTGCATTGGGAGGAAAGAACTTACTTTTGCTTAGTATGAAACACACTATAGACAAAACTGGTCTAGAGAATTACACAGATATCATAAAAGAGCCTTGAAACCTTACTATAATAGTCCTCGTGCCTCCATAAATTAAGTTACCTTAACAATGGAAGTCCAATTTCAGGTTCAAGACAATGGATCTGCAAAAGATTCACAAAACAAATGAATATTGGTTAACTCCTCATTTATACTCTCAATACAACAGAATCTTGGATGGTAAGGACAAATGATAGTATTCCTAGTAATGGATCTATGGATCTATAAACATCACCTTAACTGTAGTTATTCTGTCCTTCCAGGCAATATTTTTACTGTGGAAATTTTATAAGATATTTCCCTGGGTGGTAATTCCCTTCATAGCTTGTAAATATCTGGTAAATGTGCATGTCATCCCCTCACAGTTCCTTAGAAGTTTATAACTGAAACTTCCCAGGGGATTACTCTCCTCAATCTACATTATCAGGCAAAACAGGATTTACCCAGGGAGCCCATGGTTCTGAGTTCGCCTCTTTTTGGCAGATTGATACTACTTTGGCTTGTGGTTAACACAAATGAAAACAGGATTAGATATCTATCTATCACAATAGGAGAAATTTCTGAATCTACTGCTAGAGATAGAGCTGCACAGCAAATCATTACATTTATTAACTAAACTTGTTTTGACAAGAGCACTGCCAAATGATTACTTATTGTCTGCACAAGGAGGCATTTTTTACCATTGCCAACACCACCTGTTGTACTTGAGTAAACACTTCTGGGGAAGTTAAGAAACAATTGCATGAAAAAAGTAAACAAGCCACATAGTTTAAACAGGTAAGGTCTTTCTCAGGGCCCTGATTTGATCACTTTGGTTTCAACTGGTTTAAATCATGGACTCCGGGCTTAGGAGCATCCTAAGCCATGGGCATTTGTGCATTTTGTCACTCATAGTACTCATTACAGTCTTCTTGGTACACTGTTTTCTCTCAAGCATTTTGAATGTGTGTCCCCAGGTACTTATGAACCAGCAAGTGATTTCTTTATGTCTAGGGTGACCTAAAAATGATGATCCTGAAAAAATTGACAGCATCATGACTACCTATGAGCCCAACATGAAAACAACCTGCAAGTAGTACTCCAAGATACTGGACAGTAACTGAAAATGGGCTCAACATCTCAAATTTTGATAACAACTCTCAATGGCTGAGAGCCAGATTAAAATGGAGAAAATTGTTAAATAAATTAAGTATGCCCTAGATGGAGTCCCTCATATTAAGCCCGATATCAACAAACTGAAGCTTAACTAAATTCCTATCTCTTGAAAGTGCTCCTTTTCCCAGAACCTGAAACAAGAGAACAGCCTGCAATAACCTGCCAGCTTCTTTTCCTTCTCCAGAAATCTTGATCTGTTGTTTGCTTTTCGCAGAATTTTGTCCCCAGCGCCTATGATTTATTTCAATTCTCTTCCTCACTCAGTGCCCCCATTTTCCTTGTACTTTTCATTTCTGGGACCCTCCAGTCTCACAGTTCAGTTTAATCCTCCCCACATGTTTTATTCTGAGGCTTTTCTACCTCAGGTTTCTGCCTGCTATGCTATCCTGACTCTCAGAGTCAGACGGCATCATTCCAGCAAGGTGGGTCCTGCCAGAAAAGTCCATTCTGCATACAGGGAGTTCCACCAACAGTAACTGGATTGAGTGAGTGCACCATTCAGCCACCGCCGTCCTGCAGCACTTTCACACCCTCCGCGCCTCCCACCCGGCTGGGGAGGGGGGGGCACTTTTGTTTTCAGCACTTTCCAGCCGCTTGTTTTCTACCCTGGGTCTCTGTGCCTGGATATGCGTGGGGTTCTAACACACTCCTGTGAGTTCCTCTAAAATCTCTTTCCCTGGCGAGAGGGACCCAGGCTGCCCGCTGCCTCTGGAGAGCTCCCGACCTTTGCACAAGGCCCGTTGAGAGGGAAGGAAAGAGGACCAGCAGATCTTGAACAGAAGTTTCCTACCTCATATTTTTCTTTCTTCAATTCGATGTTGGTGGAGTCCTTCTCCAGATTCTACCATCCTCCAGAGTTCTGGAATCTGCTCTTATATCCACTGAATATCTCGGATCGTTTTTCGGGGGGTGTCTTCCGTCGCTTAGTTGATGACGTCACCGCTCCGCCATTGCTTTTTTAAAAAAACTTTATTTCAATTTCTAAAAATAACAGACAGAAGGCAGCTTAAAAAATTATGGAAGCATTAGTCTGAAAAATTCTGCAAGACATATTTATCTTATTTATCCCTTTTTAAAAAAGCTCAATTGTTTCTCAGCTTTCAGAAAGATAAATGAGCATAGGTTGGTTAAATGACATGACCAAGTTCTCCTTGCTAATGAAGAAAATGAAGGAAAATGCTTAATCATATTCATATCTCATAAAACTGAACCTCATTTAAAATTTTGACCTTTAGCATTGATCTAGTACCCTCTTTGCTATTGCTACAAAAAATTACAATATTACTAGTAACTACAGTCTATAAGTTACATTAGCTGTATTTTTTCCGTATATCACCATATCTTTAACACCCTGTAGTAGAACATTCTTGTCTTTATATTATTAAGCACAATCCTCATCAACCATCAAAATCAGTTATTCCGCTCCTAAATTATCCTCTAGCAGTCTTTCAATCAACATCAACCTCCCTAGACTACCCCACAAACCACAATCCCATTTAGAAATCAGCAGTATGTTATACACATTGTAAGGTACCACCATCAACTCTATTACAACATAGTTACAATTGACCTTATTAAACACTCTTCATACATTCACTGTCATCTTCACCTTCATAATCAACATTGTCTCCTAGTAACCTATACATTGTAGTTTAATTCTATAAGCTTACCTAGCTTATATCAGTAATAACATATAATATTTGCCCCTTTGTGTGTCTTATTTCACTCAACATAATATCCTCTGTTAGAGGTTTGCAATAATTAACAAGCTGTAACTCAGTTTCCCCTGATATGCACTGGGGAGAGGCTAAACCCATCCCCGGTGTTGTGTTGAGGGCACGGCACTTTCCTACAGGTTAAACAAAGAAACCTCATAGAGACAGGAATAAAGGGAGATAGAGATCTTCACCATCTGCATATCAGAGGGAGATGGAGATCCTTACTACCTCTACCTGCATATCAGAGGGAGACAGAAATGGAAACTTTCACTATTTACATATCCTTTAATCCCTACAGATGAAAAGAAACATCTCCTGCAGAATTCCAAGAAAACGTAAACTCCCTCAACCTCCTCCCACTACCTCACTTGGACCCTCAACCCCCCAACTCCCACTAATTATCATTTCCCCACGTAGGAAAGTTCTGTATAAATTCAAGTCCCCCCCTTCCAGGAGTGGGCTGAAGTCTGTTCTTCAAACCCCCTCCACTGGGAGAGCCTCTCAATAAATTCTTTGCTTATGGTCAGTCAGTCTTCATGTCCCAGTAAGAGCCGTATTTTCTCCAACATATGGTACCAAAAACCCAGGGCTGGGGTCATGTTGAGACTGATTGACTAGTGAGGAGTCTCCTCTCTGCCATGGCTAAATGCTCATCAGGCACTGGACATCGAGTCTGGGCTGGGTGAGTTAAGGATTTATCTGCCAGAGGATCCTGCTGTCTCTCTCTCTCTCCTTTTCCATTGTCCAGGGCAACCCACTGGGAAAACATAGTGAAGGGCCACTGTGGGTGGTATGCCTGCATCCTTGTGGGAAGAAACCCCTTGGCTCCAGAGACGTCTGGCTCCAAGTGCAGTTTCCCATTTCCTTGGAGATATCTAACTGATTCGGGGACACCTGTCTCACTCATAATCTCCCCCTTTCTAGAGATCCTTAGTCTCACCCCAGCCACCAAAAATGAGAATTCAATTTTGGCCCCCCAAAAACCACACCTCTGGGCTGTCTCCTTTATAACCTTAAAACTCTGAACCCAAAAGGAAACATCAGACCTAAAAAACTCATTTTCTGTGTGGCCACAATACCAATTGGACAATGAATATCAATGCACTTTTAATTCCCAAGTTCTCCAAAACTTAAAAAACTTCATCCAGAGCAGTGATAGACATGTAAGATTCCTTATGCACAGGACTTCTCTCATCTTTGTATCCTGTTCTTCTTTTACACCAAAAACCTCATCAAATGCTTTTTTCTTCCTCCTTTCTGCCCACCAAATACCGCAAAAACCTCAACTTTAATCCAGCTGATCAGACTCCCCCTGCACTTCCTCCATATATTTCTCAAACATCGCATCAACCCACCCACCCTCCTCATTCTCTGACTCCCCTTCTTCCCCCTCTGGTTCCCACAGCCTGCCACCCCAACATTCTCCCCTCCTCATACAGGTGCAGAAGCTGGAGTTCACCTCCGCACTCCACCCTTCCTTGCCTTCCATACACAGAAAACCCTTCTTCCAACTCAGATCTCCCCATCACATCCCTCGTCCACTGCTGTATGCCTCATCAGCACCCCAACTTAGTCCATCCTCCTCCAGTTCCCCCACATCTCCCTGTGACCCTGCCTCCTTCTCCCCACCCACCGTCCATTTTCAAGCCCAGTTCCACACTCTCCAGGTTCCTTCCCCAGCTCCTGTCCTCCCTCTCCAGGAAGTAGCTGAGGCAGAAAACACACCCCCTTCTCTCCCAAATCAAACACCTTCTCAGATCCTATTCCTCTAATTCCTCACATCTAACCAATACCCAGCTGTCCCTAATAACCTTCCTTAACCTACAATTGCTCGATCCTTACAAGTAAGCTTTCAGCTGACTCCTAAATCTAAATATATTCCTAAAAGGTAATAATCCAAAATACATGTGCTAAATATCTATCAAATTGTTAAATTGAAGTTTAACTGCATTTATCATGCTCAAATATTCCTGTTGCTTATTACTAGTAAACATGTTTCCAAAAACAAAGTTGCATATTACAAGCAACACTGATTCCAAAAAATCTTAAAGGCAGTAAAATAAGGAGTAAAAATTGTAACTCTAATTAATGAATTTTATGTTTCTGTCTGTGTGCCTTAACTCTTCTTGTGTTTGTCTGTTTGTTCACTGGCAGTATATATTTTAATATCTCTGGATGGTAATATTAATTCCTACAAGAGCTCTATTCAAATGGCCAAAATTAAGCAAGTGTTTATATTAATAAATAGATATAACTGATAAAAATTATAAATCTTGACTGAAAAAATTGCTACAAATCTCTTCATGAAAAATGGTTCTTGCCTAAATTAAAATAAAGTTTATATTTCTTCACAAAATAAAATGTAAGGTATTGAAAGTTTGTAAGAGTGCTGACTGAAATTTAATAAGTTTGTTCAAGAAGTGTATTTTGTCCTAAGATAAGATGGCTGGTTTTCATAAAATCAGAATGGAAGTATGTAAAACAAAATTTAAATGCAGATGGCAAGTTGTAGAAAGTATTGTGGTAGCACTGAGTAAGGGAATGTGTTCTGTGAAGGCGGAGTTTGTCTTAAAATAAAGTAACTATACTCTATGTGGTTATAAATGGTTATAAAAAATTTGTAAAGGATTGCTTAAACTGAAATAGTCAAATAACTAAAAAGTTATTCTCAAACAAAAACTGAATTGATGATTAAAAGCCACCTTGATCTGCATATTACAGTGGTAATAGGGAAAAAATAATTTTAATTCCATTGGAAATCTTAAATTTTCATAAAATAATGGAAAAAAGTGGTTTTTCCTGCACTGCTAAAATAAAATACCTGTTATTAATGTAATCGTGAAATTGTAAAAAATTTGCTTTAAGACAGTTTCCAAAATCATTTTAACTTATGTATGTAGGATATATAAAATGTGTTTTATTGTTAAGGAAAAAGATAATAATTTTGTCCTAAAATAAAACAACTGGTTTATCTTAAAAACTTGAAATAGGTAAACAATTAGGACAAGCTACAAAGTCCTGATTGTCTATCACATTCTTAAATGGTACTTAAGTAAAACAAAGAACTGTACCCTCTGTTGTAACTAATGTAGTATAATGATTTCTCATATTATTGCAATACTAAAAACCTTCATCCTTCATTTAGCTCAGATATTAAAACCATTATATGTGTTAATCAGAAAAAGTTGTGCATGGAAATGAGAGCCCCCTAGCAGGCTGCTTTTAAAATAATAACACAAGTTCAAACAGTCAGGGGGAGGAGCTTAACTTACCCTGTAATTTGGATGTAGCTACTACCAATATTGGCTTTGGGTGGGGTTTGTGGCAAAGGCAACTTTCTAAACAAATACCACTTAAGTTTTAGTCACAATTGCAAAAAAAAAAAACAAATTGCAAAACAAAAACAATAAACTGTTTTAAGTTGTTCTCTATAAAAAAGAAAAATCTATAAAAGACATCTGGAACACCTGCCAGGGGTGACAAGTAACTGTCTATCATGTCCCTGCCCCCTCCTCTAATATCTCTCTTGGAACTCTTAAGGCAGATGCTCTCACAAAGATCCAGGACCATACTATTAAAACCCAAAAAGCAACAGAGTGGCTCCCCTGAAAAGGCAAACATCGTGGATAGCAAACCTTGTGGTGCCTAGTCCAGCAGTTCCAACTGCCTGTCACTCACCAGCAGCTCATGAACATCACCCATGAGTGTCCATGGTGCTCATTCCAATAACTGTAACAATTACCTCACTGAACAAAACATACTGGCCAAGCACAGACTCCAGAAGCACGATGGCAAGTGGATACATCTGTCCCCTCTCTCTCTCAGAAGGGGCAAGGTATGCTTTCGGTGCTGTAGGCACTGCAATGGGACTCTTGTAACCTTGTAACTAAATCCTTACAACAATGGACTAAATCTAAATTACAAGTTAAAGTGCCAGCTGCTCCAAGCCCAAAAAGGGAAGTAGTAATAATTTGTCATTGCCTACGCTTCATACTATATAAACTGGGGGAAATATGGTCATTTTGATCACCATACTGGTCTATGCAGCTCTGCTGGTTGGAAATCTTAAATCCATAAAAAATCACTCAAAAACACTGTTATAAAGCCACAGTTAATAAAGTCTCCTCTTCCAGCTAAAACTCTTAAGTAAATAAGCCCATCAAATCAGGTAATTTCACTATCAACCATTAATGCCATTGTTTAATGCTGAATGTATAATCTTATTCCTTCTCCTCAGACTCCTGGAGGTGATAACCTCATAGCCAACCCTAAATTTCCTGATTAATTCCTATTCTTACCACAATTATAACTCTCATTCTCCTATCAACAGGTCCACACATCTTCCATGCAATAACTCAGTTTATCCAGACAGCCGTCCAAGATATCACCCATGATCATGTACATGTTCTTCTCCTGCTGCGAAAATATAGTGCCAGCCACCGTGCCAGAAGCCAAAACATCTCAGCACCAAAAAAAAACAGTAACTAAATCCCACAACACCTTCCTGTTCTCCCTTTTCACCCAATCATATCAAAAAGAGTTGGGAATTTCAGGCCTCCCCTGCCCCAATAACAGATAACAAATAACCCCAAACCCCTACCCCTGTCCCTAATCCAATAGGATGTACTAGGCACCTGTGCAATCAATCATAAATGAAACTTGATGCTTTTACATTAACAGAACTGGTCAGATAAAAAAATCTTGAAGTCTTAGAAAATATATAAAAATCATTCAGAATACGGAAATAATAATTATAAAAATTAATCATGGTTATCTTCATTCTTTTCTTATTTTCTTCACCATTAAAATCAATCCTTTTACCCATTATAACACCATTATTAACAGTGTTGCTGCTGCTTCTTTTTGGTCCTTATCTCTTACAGCTTCTTGTCTGATTCGTACAGTCAATAACCCAGAAATACTTAAACAGCGTCCTTCTGCTGTGTGAACAATAATATCAACCCCTGTGGGACCTAAAACCACAGCCCACTGTACAGGATGAAAAAACTTTTCTCTGCCCCTTAAGAGCAGGGAGTAGCCAGACAGAGAAGATGCCCCAGATCCCCTCACCCTCCCATCCTGCCCAGTACCATGTACCCCAATACCCAGGTCCTCAAATATATATATATATATTTGAGAGAGAGAGAGAGAGAGAGAGAGAGAGAGAGAGAGAGGAATGTTGGAGGTTTGCAATAATTAACATGCTGTAACTCAGTTTCCCCTGATATGCACTGGGGAGAGGCTAAACCCATCCCCGGTGTTGTGTTGAGGGCACGGCACTTTCCTACAGGTTAAACAAAGAAACCTCATAGAGACGGAAATAAAGGGAGATAGGGATCTTCACCATCTGCATATCAGAGGGAGATGGAGATCCTTACTACCTCTACCTGCAGATCAGAGGGAGACAGAAATGGAAACCTTCACTATTTACATATCCTTTAATCCCTACAGATGAAAAGCATCTGCTCCTGCAGCATTCCAAGGAATTATAAACTCCCTCAACCCCCCCCCCCACTACCTCACTTGGACCCTCAACCCCCCAACTCCCACTATCATTTCCCCACATAGGAAAGTTCTGTATAAATTCAAGTCCCCCCCTTCCAGGAGTGGGCTGAAGTCTGTTCTTCAAACCCCCTCCACTGGGAGAGCCTCTCAATAAATTCTTTGCTTATGGTCAATCAGTCCCCGTGTCCCAATAAGAGCCGTATTTTCTCCAACATGCTCAAAGTTCATCCATGTTGCCATATGCTTCCCCAGTTCTTTCTTCTTACAGTTGAATAGTATTCCATTGTCTGTATAACCACATTTTGTTTATTCATTCTTCTGATGATGGGAATTTAGGTTGTTTCCATCTTTTAGCAATTGTGAGTAACGCTGCTATTAACATTGTTTTGCAAATATCTATGTGCATCCTTGCTTTCAATCCTTCTGAATATATTCCTAGTAGCAGGATTGCTGGATCATAGGGCACTTCTATATTTACCTTCCTGAGGAACTGCCAAACTGATGCCTGTAGACACTATTCTACTCTACACTCCCACCAACAGTAAAGAAGTGTTCCTATTTCCTATTTCTCCACAACCTCTCCAGCATCCATAAGTTTCTGGTTTTGTTGTTGTTGTTGTTTTAAATTGCCATTCTATAAGGCAGAAAATGTTATTGTACTGTAGTTTTGATCTGCATTTCCCTAATTGCTAGTAATGTTGAGCATCTTTTCATGAGCATCTTTAAAACCATTTTTATTTCCACTTTGGAAAATATTATCTATTCAAGCCATTTGCCCATTTTTTAATTAGGTTGCTTATCTTCTGTCTTTGAGTTATGTGACCTCTTTAAATAACATAGAAATAAAACCTTTATCAGATATGTGTTTTCTGAAGATTTTTTTCCCATTGAGTAGGCTACCCTTTCACCATTTTAACAAAATCTTTGAAACTACAAAAGTATTTGTTACATTCATTATAATGTGTTACCATCACATCTAATCATTACCACATATTTAAATTTGACCTTATTAAACATTCCACATACATCCAGAATCTTCTGCCCCTTATCAGCTCCCATTCCATCTCCCACCAACCTTCACTTCATAGTCCAACTCTGTAAGTCTAATTATTGTATTTAGTTCATGTCAGTGAGACCATACAATATTCAAGTTTTGTGTCCAGCTTATTTCAGTCACCATAATATCCTCAAGGTTCCTCCATGTTATCACATGCTTCCCCAGTTGATTTCTTCTTAGAGCTGAGTAAATATTCCATCAAATGACTATACCACATATTGTTTATTCATTCACCAGTTAGTGGATATGTTCTTTCCATCTTTTAGCAATTGTGAATAACCCTGCTATGAACATTGGTATGCAAATATCTGTTCACATCCTTGTTCCTTGCTTTCAGGTTTTCTGAATATATATCTAGTAACAGGATTGCTGGATCATATGGCAGTTCTATATTTAGTTTCCTGAGGAACCATCAGATCATCTTCTACAGAGTTTGCATCATTTTACAGTCCCACCAACAGTGAAGGAGTGTTCCTATTTTTTATTCCACATCTCCTCCAGCACTTGAAGGTTTCTCTTCTTTTAATAATGGCCATTCTGTATGGTGTGGGATGCTATCTCATTACCGTTTGATATGCATTTTCCTAATAGCTATTGATGCTGAACATCTTTTCATGTATCTTTTGGTCATTTGTATTTCCACTTCAGAAAAATGTCTGTTCAATTCTTTTGCCCAATTTTGTCATTTTGTCATTAAGTTGTATGAACTCGATAACATGGAGAGCCATCCCTTATAAGATATATGGTTTCTGAAGACTTTTCCCATGGAGTATGCTGCCTTTTTACTCTCTTGTCAAGGTCTTTTGAAGAAAAAAATGCATTTAATTTTGAGACAGTCCCATTTATCTATTTTTTCTTTTGTTACTCATGATTTGGGTATGAGATTCCAGAAACCACCACCATATACAAGATCTTGAAGATGTTTCCCTACATATTCTTCCAAGAGTATTATGGGTCTAGTTTTTATATTTAGGTCCTTGATCCATCTTGAATTAATTTTTGTAAAGGTATGAGATAAGGGTCCACTTTTTTTTCCTCTAGCACACATGTAGTTGTTCTTAAAGTTCATTCTGGTTCTAAGATTACCACCTAATTAATTCCAGTCTTTTTACTTCTTTTCTTAAATTTTTTAAAATTGAAGTTTATCATTCATATGTGAACATCCATAAAAAATAAATTTATAGTAAAAGTTAAGAATTTACAAACATGCATACCATCATATAGACTCCCATATATTACCCCAACAACAACCCTCTGCATTGTTGTGAAACAGTTGTTAAAAATGATGAAAGAGCATCATCAAAACATTATGACTAACTATAACCAATATCTTACATTTGCTGTATTTTTAGCTCTTTCATTATTCTAGGGGAAGAAGCTATTTGTAAACTTCATGCTCTGCCATTCTGGGCCTGCCACAGCTTTATTTTTAATAAACTTTCACCCAAAAAATGTAAACTGAGCTGCAAGGCCACCAAGACACTTATTTGGGGTCTTACAATTGCAATTCAGGATCATATATTCAGCTAGCAACACAAATCATGTCCTATCTTGGCATTTCTACGTAAGGTTTTTTAAAGAGAAAAATTACTTAAGTTGTGTTTGGTGGATATCTGAGGTGCTCCAGAGGTCCTTCAGTTTAACAGTTTACTGGGTTCTTTATCTTATGGTTTGTTTTATGGTGTCTGGATGTCCATGGGATTTTTTTAACAAATCTATTTTTATTGGTACATATTAAAAAAGCATAAATATATCCAAAGTATATAAGCAATGGTATTCAGTATAAACACACAGTTGTGCATTCATCACTTCATTTTAGAGCATTTTGATTATTCCAATAACAATAATAATAATAAAAGAAAAAATAAACAAAAAACTCATCACTTCTCAATCCCTCTATATTCCCCTGCAGAACATACCTGATATTTTTTCCATCTCTCTAGTTTATTTATATTTATATTTTGTTAAAATAGTCGTATATGCAATATTACTGATATCCATATTTTACATGAGGTTTCACTATGTTATAGAGTCCCATGTTACATTTTTGTTTTTCCATTTATACATGACCTTAAACTTATATTTTCAACCACTGTCATACCCATATAATGGCTCTGCTAGTTACAAATGCTATGTTGCGCTTTCACCTTTTCTATTAATTTCCAAAGATTTACGGATAACCTTTTTACCAATTCTGCACAGATTAACCCTCAGCTTTCCATTCTCTACCCTCATTCTATTTTCTGATGACCTATATTCTAATTAACTCTTTAGTTTACACAATATATTTAGTTCACAATAGCACAATCATACAGTATTCTTTTTGTGCCTGGCTTGCTTCACTCAATATGCCCTCCAGGTTCATCTATGTTGTCAGATGCTTCACAACTTCATTTCTTCTTACTAATGCATACTATTCTATCATGTGTACACCACAATTTGTTTATCCATTCATCATTTGAAGGACACCAGTGTTATTTACAACCTTTTGCAATCATGAATAATGCCACTATACCATGGTGTGCAGGCGTCTGTCCATGCCACTACTCTCAGTCATTTTGGATGTATAGCTGGTAAAGCTATTGCCCCATCACAAGGCACTTCTATATTCAACTTCCTTAGAAATTGCCAAACAATACTCCACAGTGGCTGTACCATTCTACATTTCCACCATCAGTGAATAAGTGCTTCTGTCTCTCCACATTCTATCCCACCATTCACAATTTTCTGGTATTTTATTAATGGCTAGTCTAAGAAGTGTGAAATGATATCTCATTGTAGTTTTGATTTGCATTTCCCTAATCATTTGTGATGCTGACAATTTTTTCATGTGTATTTTTGCCATTTGCATTTCTTCTTTGGACAACTGTCTTTTCAAGGTTTTTTTTTTCCTTGTTTTTTTTTTATTGACTTTGTAATAATATTACATTAAAAATATATATATATATGTGAGGTCCCATTCAACCCCACCACCCCCACCCCACCTCTCCCCCCCCAGCAACACTCATTCCCATCATCATGACACATCCATTGCATTTGGTAAGTACATCTTTGGGCACCTCTGCACCTCATGGTCAATGGTCCACATCATGGCCCATACTCTCCCCCATTCCATCCAGTGGGCCCTGTGAGGATTTACTATGCCCGGTGATTGCCCCTGAAGCACCATCCAGGGCAGCTCCATGTCCCAAAGACGCCTCCACCTCTCATCTCTTCCTGCCTTTCCCCATACCCATCAGCCACCATGTCCACTTTTCCCAATCCAATGCCACCTTTTCTATTTCTATGTGGACATTGGACTGGTTGTGTCCATTGCACCTCTATGTCAAGAGGAGGCTCAGATTCCACATGGATGCTGGATGCAATCCTCCCACTTTCAGTTGTAATTACTCTAGGCTCCATGGTGTGGTGGTTGTCCTTCTTCAACTCCATCTTAGCTGAGTGTGGTGAGTCCAATAAATCAGATTGTAGGTGCTGGAGTCTGTTGAGGCTCAGGACCTGGCTATCACATTGTCAGTCCAGAGATTCAAATCCCCTAAATATATCTTAAACCCCAACACTAACTGCAACTCCAGCACATTAGCATGAAAGTCTTATGAAGAGAGATCCCATCTGAGTCCAGATTCATCACACATAAACACCAGTTCCAAAGAGGGGCCATCTGACCTGGTAGTTAACCCCATCGGCCATGACCATAACTCCCATGGGTCTCTTTAGCCCTCAAAGGAACCAATACCTGGGGGTTGTATCTGCTTTATCTGTCTCTCAGACTCTGCTCAGTTGTGCATAAGGGCAATCCTTCTGACAGCCTCCAGACTCTTTTTTAGAGACTCGTAGTCATATAAACTCATTTCTCCTTTCCATTTCCCCCTTACATTAGGTCAAACAGCATTTTAAAGTCATGTTATTTTATGTAGACAGGGATAGTCTGCTGATCCTCTTTGAACCCTCCGTATAAGGTCATTTTCCAGTTGCATCATCAGTTGGTAGTTGATAGTGGTCCCTCGGTGCCAGGGAGGCTCATCCCGGGGTGTCATGTCCCACGCTGGGGGGAAGGCATTGCATTTACATGCTGAGTTTGGCTTCGAGACTGGCCACATTTGAGTAACATGAAGGCTGACAGGAGGAAATTCCCAGGCACAATGCTGCTCTAGGCCTTGTTCTTATTTTAGGCTTATCAGCTCACAAGCATAGTCATTAGCATCAGGGGCTCACTGTTGAACCCTCACTCCCTCCCGGTCCCCGCCGCTGCACCTGGGAGACTGTCGCTGCTCCCCTAGGGACCACGACAGAGCACCACTGGCCAGGAACCCAGTACCCCCCCCCGCTGTGGTTTTTAATTGTTGCCACTATGAGTATATCCAAACATTACCATGCACCCTGGACATATGATCTGTACAGCTCCCTGTCAGCCATATATCACCTGTCAATGGTATCCTATACCAGTATTCCTCCATTGCCATTGTTGAACCACTCTGTGATCCAGAACTCCCTGAAATTTGAAGCCCAATATAATGTCAGGGTCCCTTACTAGGAAATGGCATATAGCGATGGGTTTAAAGGTTAGATAAAGAATACGTGTTGACTTGGAAAAAATTCTACATCCTATCTTTTTTTTTTTTTCCCCTAATTATTGAACTTCTCTTCACAGGAGCCCTAGACCACAGCAATGCATATATATAATATACAGCACTCCCATACATCCACCACAAAACCTTTTCCCTTCCACAGTGATACTCTTACACCCTATTCACATCATATTTACTTAACGTGATGTACAGAGTCTGAGACAATAGCTTTCAAACAAGGTGACATCTGTGCTTACATTGTGGTGCATACTTTAGGATACACAGTTTTTTAAAATTCTTAGTTATCCGAAGTTTTACATTATGGTTTACATTATCAGTCTGTCCTCTCCTATATGTTATGGTGTAACATTACATGTTTATATCCATCCTTGTGTACTCTCACGAAGCTCCTCTCTTACCCCCCATTTACCTTGGTTCCACACATTTAACGTACATTTTCCCTTCCACCTTGGTGCCCACAGTGACAGCCAACCTCTGTTTCCCAAGGAGCCACTTCCAGAGATAGATGGAATAGTGTTCAGGGCCTAACTTGCTCAACTGCCCCAATGCCCTGGGAGCCACCCTTTCGAGGGATACAGTTCCCTCTATTTGATGGCATTAGTCCTCCCCAGGATGTGGGTCCACCCCCACTCTCACTACTTGGGTTTCTACCCCATGGTGTCACCCACTCTGGCAGAATGAGCATTTAGACATTCCCCAGGAGCCCGTCCTGCATCGGACCCTCCCCTCCGAGCATTCTAAACAGGTAACCCTCTTTATTATATTTTGATATGATTTTCTCGGCATTTTACTCTCCACCAACACCTGACACTCTCCTGTGTTCGTATGCTACCACTCCCTCCCCCCACTTTTGGGCAATATTACCCATCCGCCCATCCCCAGCCACCCTCAAACCCGCAAAGCCCCAACCAAAGGCAACCCCTTGCCCCCATTTTATCTCTTCTTTGTGTTCATACTTATCACCATCTCGTCTTAAAATCCACCCCTGCAGACATCGGCTCACATCCTTCCTCCACCCTCCGATTTCCTGTAAGCCTATCGTTCAGTCTCTTGCTATCTAGGGCAGCTTGGTTATTTCATATCATTGAGGTCATGTAGTATTTGTCCTTCAATATCTGGGTTGCTTCACTCAACTTAAGGTTCTCAAGATTCATCCATGTTATCACATGTGTTTGTAGTGTGTTTGTTCTTACAGCCGAGTAGTATTCCATTGTGTGTATATACCACATTTTATTGATCCACTCATCTGTTGATGGGCATTTGGGTTGATTCCAACTTTTGGCAATAGTGAACAATGCTGCTATGAACATTGGTGTACATATATCGGTTTGTGTCCTTGTTTTCAGTTCTGCTGGGTATATACCCAGCAGTGGTATGGCTGGGTCATATGGCAAATCTATGGCTAGTTTTTTGAGAAACCGCCATACTGTCCTCCAGAATGGTTGGATCTTCTGCATTCCCACCAGCAGTGGATGAGTGTTCCCCTTTCTTCACATCCTCTCCAGCACTTGTATTCTTCTGTTTTTTTCATAGCTGCCAATCTTATGGGTGTAAGATGGTATCTCATTGTGGTTTTGATTTGCATTTCCCTGATAGCTAGAGATTTGGAACATTTTTTCATGTGCTTTTTAGCCATTTGTATTTCTACTTTGGAAAAGTGTCTGTTTAAGTCTTTTTCCCATTTTTTAAATGGGTTGTTTTTCTTTTTATTTTCAAGATATAGGAGTTCTTTATATATGCAAGTTATAAGTTTCTTATCAGATATATGGTTGCCAAATATTTTCTCCCACTGTGTGGGCTCCCTTTTTACTTTCTTGACAAACTCCTTTGAGGTGCAGAAGGCTTTAATTTTGAGGAAGTCCCATTTATCTATTAGTTCTTTTGCTGCTCGTGCTGTTGGTGAGATATTCATAAATCCATTGCCTATTACAAGGTCTGTAGATGTTTCCCTACACTGCTTTCTAAGGTTTTTATGGTCTTGGCTCTTATATTTAGGTCTTTGATCCATCTTGAGTTGATCTTTGTATAAGGTGTGAGATAGTAATCCTCTTTCATTCTTCTACATATGGCTATCCAGTTCTCCAGACACCATTTGTTGAATAGGCCACTCTCTCCCAGTTGAGAGGGTTTGGTGGCTTTATCGAATATTATGTGGCTATATATGTGAGGTTCTATATCAGAGCTTTCAATTCGATTCCATTGGTCTGTGTGTCTCTCCTTATGCCAATACCATGCTGTTTTCACCACCGTAGCTTTGTAGTATGTTTTGAAGTCAAGTAGTGTGATTCCTCCAATTTTGTCTTTCTTTTTCAGTGTGTCTTTGGCTATTCAGGGTCTCTTTCCATTCCAAATAAATTTCATAGTTAGTTTTTCTAGTTCCTTAAAGAAGGCTGTGTTGATTTTTATTGGGATTGCATTGAATGTGTAGATCAGTTTGGTAGGATAGACATCTTAATAATATTCAGTCTTCCTATCCATGAACAAGGAATAGTCTTCCATTTATTTAGGTCCTCTTTGATTTCCTTGAACAATCTTGTATGGTTCTCGGTGTATAAGTTCTTTACCTCTTTAGTTAAATTTATTCCTAAGTATTTGATTTTTTTATTTACTATTGTGAATGGTATTTGTTTCTTGATTTCCTCCTGATCTTGCTCGTTATTGGTGTACAGAAATGCTACTGATTTTTGCGCATTGATCTTATAACCTGCGACTTTACTAAACTCATTTATGAGTTCTAGAAGCTTTGTTGTAGATCTCTCAGTGTTTTCTATGTATAGGATCATGTCATCTGCAAATAATGAAATTTTGACTTCTTCCTTTCCAATTTGAATGCCTTTTATTTCTGGTTCTTGCCTCAGTGCTCGAGCAAGTACTTCTAAGACAATGTTAAATAGGAGCGGAGACAGTGGGCATCCTTGTCTTGTTCCTGAGTTTAGAGGGAAGGAGTCTAGGATTTCTCCATTGTAAACAATATTGGCTTTAGGTTTTTCATATATACTCTTTATCATGTTCAAAAACTTTCCTTGTATTCCAATCTTTTGGAGTGTTTTTATCAAGAAAGGGTGCTGTATTTTGTCAAATGCCTTTTCTGCATCTATAGATATAATCATGTGGTTTTTTTCTCTCAATCTGTTTATATGGTGTATTATATTGATTGATTTTCTTATGTTGAACCATCCTTGCATACCTGGAATAAATCCCACTTGGTCATGGTGTATAATTCGTTTAATGTGTTGTTGAATACGATTAGCAAGTATTTTGTTAAGTATTTTTGCGTCTAGGTTCATTAGAGAAATTGGTCTGTAATTTTCCTTTCTTGTGGTGTCTTTGTTTGGCTTTGGTACTAGGGTAATGTTGGCATCATAGAAGGAGTTGGGTAATGTTCTTTCTGTTTTGATTTTTTTGGAATAGTTTCAGCAGGATTGGTGTCAGTTCTTTCCAGAATGTTTTGTAGAAATCACCTGTGAAGCCATCTGGCCCTGGGCTCTTCTTAGTTGGGAGATTTTTAATAACTGATTCTATCTCTCTGCTTGTGATTGGTTTGTTAAGATCATCAATTTCTTCTTTTGTCAATATGGGCTGCTTATGTGTTTCTAGGAATTTGTCCATTTCCTCTAATTTGTCATTTTTGTTGGAATATAGTTTTTCAAAGTATCCTCTTATGATAGTGGGGTCAGTGGTGATATCGCCTTTCTCATTTCTTATTTTGTGTATTTGCATCTTCTCTCTTTTTTTCTTTGTTAGTCTCGCTAAAGGTTTGTCAATTTTGTTGATCTTCTCAAAAAACCAGCTCTTGGTCTTGTTTATCTTTTCAAGTGCTTTCTTATTTTCTTTTTCATTTAGTTCTGCTCTTATTTTTGTTATTTCCTTCCTTCTTCTTCCTGTTGGTTACTTTGTTGTTGTTTTTCTAATTCCTTCAAATGTGCAGTTAGTTCTTCAATTTTTGCTCTTTCTTCTTTTTTGATATATGAATTTATGGGTATAAATTTTCCTCTCAGTACTGCTTTTGCTGCATCCCATAAATTTTGGTATGTTGTGTTATCATTATCATTTGATTCAAGGTAGTCATTGATTTCTTTTGAAATTTCCTCTTTGATCCTCTGTTTTTCTAAGGTTGTGCTGTTTAATTTCCAAATCGTGGTGTGAAATCTGGGCTTCTGTCCCTTGCAAATTTCCAGCTTGACTCCACTGTGGTCAGAGATATTGTTTTGTATGATTTCAATCTTTCTGAATTCATTCAGCCTTTCTTTGTGGCCTAGCATATGGTCTATCTTGGAGAATGATCCATGTGCGCTTGAGAAAAATGTATATCCTGCTGTGTTTGGGTGTAGCAATCTATATATGTCTATTAGATCCAGCTCTTCTAATATACTGTTCAGATGTTTTGTTTCTTTGGTGATTCTTTTTTGAGATGTTCTGTCCAGAGTTGATAGTGGTGTATTAAAATCCCCCACTATAATTGTAGATGTATCTATTGTTTCACTTAGTTTTTCCAGCGTTTGCCTCACGTATTTAGAGGCATCCTTGTTAGGAGCATAAATATTTATGATTGTTTGGTCTTCTTGACAGATTTTCCCTTTCACTAAAATGTAGTATCCTTCTTTGTCTCTCACAATTGTTTCACATTTAAAGTCTATTTTGTCTGATATTAATATAGCTACTCCTGCCTTTTTTGGGTTATTGTTTGCTTGTAAGATTGTTTTCCAACCATTCACTTTCAGCCTCCATGAATCTCTGGGTCTAAGATGTATCTCTTGTAGACAGCATATAGATGGGTCATATTTCCTTATCCAATGTCACAGTCTGAATCTTTTGATAGGTGAGTTTAATCCATTGACATTCAGTGTTATTACTTTCAAGGAAATATTCTTTTCAAGTGTTTAGCCCACTTTTAAACTGAACATTTGTCTTTAAAAAAAATCAATTTTATTAATACACATTAATAAACATACATTTCATCTAAAGTGCACAGTCAATGGTATTTGGTATCATCACATCATTGTGCATGCATCACTTCAATCATTATTAGAACATTTTCATTATTTCAATAATAATAATAAAAACAAACAAATAAGAAAATTCCTCACCTCTCCATCTTTCTATGCTTTCCCTAATGTACATAGCTCCTGTTTCTGGCTATTCTATCCAAAATGTATAATCGATGGCTTTTAATATAATCACAATGTTGTACATTCATCATATCAAAAATTTCAGAACAATTTCATTACTCTGAAAAGAAAGACATCACACACCTTAGCATTCCTTCCTCAAACCTATATAACCACTAATCTCCTTTCATCTTTATAAATTGATTTATAATTATATTTTATGTAAATGGAATCATACAATATATAGTACTCTGTTTCTGGTCTCCTTCACTTAGTGTAATGGGTTTTTATTTGGTATGATATTAACATTTTGTGCTATTATATTTGTTCAGGTTCAAAGAAAAACAGTCATATATGCAATTCTATTCATATTCATATTTCACATAATATATTTTAGTTCATAATAGAGCAATCATAAAGTATTTTTCCTTTTGTGTCTGGCTTGCTTCACTCAAAATGATGTCCTCCAGGTTCATCTATGTTGTTATATGTTTCACGACTTCATTTTTCTTACAATTGCATAATATTCCATTGTGTGTATAGTCCACAATTTGTTTATCCATTCATCAGTTGAGGGACAGCTGCGTTGTTTCCAACTTTTGGTTATCATGAATAATGCTTCTATGAATATAAATGTGCAGAACGTATTCGTTCAATGTTCTCAGTACTTCTTGGTGTATACCTAGCAATGGTATTGCTGGGTCCCATGGCAAGTCTATATTCAACTTCCTTAGGAACTGCCAAACAGTCCTGCTTAGTTGCTATACCATTCTACTTTCCCACACTGAATAGGGATTCCTATCTCTCCACATCCTCTCCAACATTTACACTTTTCTGATGCTTTAATAGCAGCCAGTCTAATAAGAGCAAAATGATATCTCTTTGTAGTTTGATTTGCATTTCCCTAATTGCTAGTGATGTTCAACATATTTTCATGTGGTTCTTCACCATTTGTATTTCTTCTTTGGGCAGTTGGCTTTTCATATCTTTTGCCCATTTTTTAATGGATACTTTGTCTTTTAATTTTTGGGTTTTATGATCTCCTTATATATATCATGGATATTAAGCCCTTATCAGTTATGTGATTGCCAAATATTTTCTCCCATTGAGTCAGCTGCCTTTTCATCTTTTTGATTAAGTCCTTTGAGGTGCAAAAGTTTGAATTTTAAGGAGGTCAGATTTATCTGTTTTTTCTTTTGTTGCTTGTGCTTTGGGCTTAAGGTCTGAGAAACTACCACCTACTACAAGATATTGAAGATGTTTCCCTACATTTTCTTCTAGGAATTTTATGGTTGTTGTTTTTGTATTTAGGTTCTTGATTCATTTTGAGTTAATTTTTGTATAAGGTATGAGATAATGATCCACTTTCTTTCTTTTGGATATGGCTATCCAGTTCTCCCATCACCAGTTTTTGACCAGACTGTTCTGGCCCAGCTGGGTGTGCTTAACAGCCTTGTCAGAAGTCACTTGATTGTAGATGCGAGGGCCAATTTCTGAGTTCTCAATTTGGTTCCATTGGTCATTCTGTCAGTCCTTATGCCAGTACCATGCTGTTTTTACACTACAGCCAAGTAATATGCTCTAAAGTTAGGAAGCAAATGTCCTCCAGCTTTGTTCTTTTTCAAGACTTTTTAAATTGCTTTTCAGGGCCCCTTACACTTGCAAATAAATTTGGTTATTGGCTTTTCAATGTCTGAAAAAAAAAGAGTTTTGAGATTTTTACTGGGATTGCATTGAATCTGTACATCAGTTTGGGTACAATTGACATCTTAACCACATTTATTTATCCAATCCATGAACACGGAATGTCCTTCCAATTATTTAAGTCTTCTTCAGTTTTTTTTAGCAATGTGTTATAGTTTTCTGAATACAGGATTTTTATAATCTTATTTAAGTTTATTCCTAAATATTTGATTGTTTCAGTCACTATTATAAATGGAATTTTATTTCTGATTTCCTCCTCAGATTGCAAATCAGTGGTATATAGAAATGCTTGGATTTTGCCTTGTATCCCACCACTTTGCTGAATTCATCTATTAGTTCTAGTAGCTTTGTTGTGGATTTTACAGGATTTTCTAGATATAGGATCACATCCTCAGTGAAAAGTGAAAGTTTTACTTCTTCCTTTGCTATTTGGGTACTTTTAATTACTTTGTCTAGCTTAATTGCTCTAGTTAGAACTTCTAGCATGATATTGAATAATAATGGTGACCGTGGGCATCCTTGTCTTCTTCCTGATCTCAGTGGGAAAGCTTTCAATCTTGCAACATTTAGTACAATGCTAGCTGTAGGATTTTCGTACATGCACTTGATCATATTGAGAAAGCTTCCTTCTATTCCTATCTTTTGGAGTGTTTTTTATCAAGAAAGGGTGCTGTATTTTATCAAATGCCTTTTCTGCATCTATTTAGAGGATCATGTGATTTTTCTTCTTCAATTTGTCAATGTGGTTTATTACACTAATTGATTTCCTTATACTAAACCACCCTTGAATGCCTGGGATGAAACCCACTTGATCATGGAGTATAATTCTTTTAATGTGCTTTTGGATTCTATTTGCAAGTATTTAGTTTAAGATTTTTGCACCTATATTCGTTAGAGATATTGGTCTGCAATTTTATTTTGTATTATATTTATCTGGTTTTGGTATTAGGGAGATGCTGGCTTCATAAAATGAGTTTGGTAATATTCTTTCGTATTCAATTTTTTGGAAAACCTTTAGCAAGATCACTATTAAATCATCTTTGAATAATTGGTAGAATTCAATTGTGAAGGCTTCTGCTTCCAGGCTTTTCCTTTTTTTGGAGGTTTTTTGATGACAGTTCCCATTTTTACTTATGATTGGTTTGTTGAGGTCTTCTATTTCTAAAATCAGTGTAGGTGGTTCGTGTATTTCCAGGAATTTGTCCATCTCATCTACACTTTGTAGTTTTTTTGGCATACAGTTGTTCATAGTGTCATCTTATGATCTCTTTTATTTCTGCTGGGTCAGTGGTAATGACCCCCCCCCATTTCTGATTTTATTTGTGTCTTTTCTTTTTTTTTCTTTGTCTGTCTAGCTAAGGGTTTGTCAATTTTGATCTTCTCAAAGAACCTTTTTTGTTTTGTTTTGTTGATTCTATCTATTGCTTATTTGTTCTCAATTTCATTTATCTCTGCTCTGATCTTTACTATTATTCCTTCAGCTTGGTTTGGGATTAGTTCGCTCTTCTTTTTCAATGTGATCATAAATGCCCTAAATTTTCTTCTCAGCACTGTCTTTGCAGCTTCCCATACATTTCGATATGTTGTGTTCTCATTTTCATTCATCTTAAGGTATTTGCTGAATTCTCTTGCAATTTCTTCTTTGACCTGCTGATTAAGAGTATGTTGTTTAATCTCCATATATTTATGAATTTTCCCTTTTTCTGTTCATTATTGATTTCCAGCTTCATTCTGTTATGATCAGAGAAAGTGTTTTGTATCATTTGATCATTTTAAATTTATTAAGACTTCCTTCATGACCTACCATATAGTCTACCTTGGAGAAGGAGACATGAGCACTTGAAAAAATGTATATCCTACTGTTTCGGGGTGCAATATTCTATAGATGTCTGTTAGATCTAGTTCATATTTCATATTATTCAAGTTCTCTGTTTCTTTATTTATCCTCTGTCCAGATGTCCTATTCAATACTGAGAGTTGTATTGAAATCTCCAACTATTAAGGTAGAAACATCTATTTCTCCCTTCAGTTTTATCGATGTTTACCTCGTGTATCTTGGGACACTGAAGTTAGGTGCATAAATATTTAGAATAGTTATTTCTTCTTGTTTAATTGCCCCTTTTCTTAATATTTAATGACCTTCTTCATTCCTTATAACAGTTTTGCATTTAAAATCTATTTTGGGGAAGCAGCTGTGGCTCAAGCAATTGGACTCCCATCTACCATATAGGAGGTCCAGGGTTCGATACCCATGGCGTACTGGTGAAGGCAAGCTGGCCCATGTGGCAAGCTGGCCCATGCAGAGTGCTAGTTCATATGGAGTGCTGGTGTGTGTGGAGTGCTGGCCCATGCAGAGCGTTGGCCTGCATGGAGTACTGCCCCATACAGGAGTGCTGGACCACATGGAGAGCTGGCACAGCAAGATGACACAACAAAAAGAGACAGAGAGGAGAGATAATAGATGTAGCACCAGGGAGCTGAGGTGGTGCAAGAGAATGATCACCTCTCTCACACTCCGGAAGGTCCCATGATCAGTACCTGGAGCCACCTAATGGTAATACCAGCAAACATAGAAGAACACAAAGGGAATGGACACAGAGAGCAGACAATGGAGGGAGGGGTGAGAAATAAATAAATGTTTTTTAAAAATCTGTTTCATCTGTTATTAGTGTCACAAGTCCAGCTCTTTTTTTGGTTACTATTTGCATGGAATATCTTTTTCCAACCCTTCACTTTAATCAGGTTGTGTCCTTAATGTGAGGTTAGTGTCTTGTAGACAATATATAGATGACTAATATTTTTTAATCCATTCTATCAGTCTGTGTCTTTTGATTGGGGAGTTCAAGGCATTACTTACTTCATCCATTTTGACCTTTGGCTTTCTGTTGTCATATCATACTGTAGTCTATCTTTTTACCCTTTCTAATATTCTTCACTTCTACACTTTTCTCCAAGTCCCTTGCCCTTGTTTTTCCTTCCAGGCTGTAGCACTCTCTTTAGTATCTCTTGTAATTCTGGTCTTTTGGCAACATATTCATCAGTTTTTGTTTCCCTGTGAAGACTTTGAACTTCACCTCATTTTTTAAGGACAGCTTTGTCAGATAGAGAATTCTTAGCTGGCAGTTTTTCTCTTTCAATGTCTTAAGTATGTCACTTTCTTCTCTCCTTCATGGTTTCTGATGAGAGTTCAGCATTTAATCTTATTGAGTTTCCTTTGTGTGTGATGCTTTGCTTTCTCTTGCTGCTTTCAAAAATCTTCTCTTTATCTCTGATATTTGTCATTCTGAATAGTAGATGTCTCAGGGTAGGTCTGCTCATGTTTATTCTGTTTGGGGTCTATTGTCCTTCTTGGATATTGATATTTATGTCTTTCATAATGGTAGGGAAGTTTTCAGTCATTATTTCCTCAAATATTCTATCTCTTTTCCATTTTCTTCTCCTTCTGGAATACCATATGTTTTTGCATTTCATGTTGTCATTCAATTCCCTGAGACACTGTTCCATTTTTTCCATTCTCTTCTCTTTCTGTTTGGTCTTTTCCAGTTTAGATGTTCTGTCTTTCAAAGTACTAATTCTATCTTCAAGCAGTGCCATTCATATCTTATTTTATGTGACTCTAATGTGTTTTTAATCTCATCCATCATGTCTTTCATTCCCATAAGTTCAGTTACTCTTTTTGTAGAATTTCAAGTTTTCTGTATACCTACCCAGTGTCTTCACAATATCCTTTATCTCTTTGTTCATATTTTCTTTCATTTCTTTAAAATGATGCAGGAGATCTTTGTGATTATCATTGATTAATTGTCTCAAACCCTGAATCTCTTCAGTATATTTGGTTTGTTTCTTTGTCTGGACCATCTCTTCCTGTTTCCTAGTATGGGTTGTAATTTTTTTTGCTGATGTCTAGGCATCTGATATGTCAGTGAATTTACTCTGATGGCCAATTTCTCTCTCTTGCCTATTATTATTTTTTAACAGATCTTTTATATTTGGCTAAACTTATACTGTCATTAAAATTGCCCAGCTTAAGTTATCAAAATCATGCCAGGGACTCACTAATGTGGTGTGGACTTTCTCCCAAGGGTTGGGTAAAGAGAGCTCTAAAAGCAATTTTTGTCTCTGTAATTTCCAGACTGGCCAACAGATGACACTCACTGGCTCACCATTCTGAGGAGGTGTATCTCTCTTGGTTTTCCTTTGTTTTTGTTTGGTCAGAGCCAAGATTCAAAGTGGGCTCTGCTGGCAAAATACACTGAAGAAAATCCCCCTGACTCTGTCTCCATTTTCCCCTGTAACAGCTGACAGGGAAGAAGACATCCACTCTCCTCTTAGTGAGCTGCAATGCACCAGAGGTTTTCCCTTAGATATTATCTGGGGGTGGGAGCACTTCCTGGCAGGCAGGGCATTTAGGTACTCACAGTTTGTTGTTTTGGCTTCTTCATCTCCCTGTCCCTCACACCCCTGGGAGGTGTGAAGCATTGTCCTGGTCTGCTGACCCCCCAAGGACAGACTGTGGCTCTTTCTCCATTGTTTTGGTGAGAACTGAGCCTTATCTGCCTACCAATGAACATGTTCCCACAATTCCCCTTGCTATTTGTCTTTTTATTGTTGATTTATATGAACTCTATATATCATGGGTATTAAATTCTTACTGGATATGTGATTGCAAAATATTTTCTCCCATTGAGTTGGCTGCCTCTTCACCCTCTTGAAAATGTCCTTTGAGGTGAAAAAGTGTTTAATTTTGAAGAGGTCCCATTTCTCTATTTTTTCATTTGTTGCTTATGATTTGAATGTAAGATTTAAGAAAGTACCACCCACCGCAAGATCTTGAAAATGGTTTTTTGCATTTTCTTCTAGGAGTTTTATGGTTGTTTTATATTTACAAACTTGATCCAACTCGAATTAATTTTGGTGTGAGGTGTGAGATAGGCATCCTCTTTCTTTTAGATATGGCTATCAGGTTCTCACAGCACCATTTGTTGAATAGACTGTTCTGGCCCAGCTTGCAGGGCTTGACAACTTTGTAAAAAATCACTTACTTGTAGATGTTAGGTTCTACTTCTGAATTCTCAAATCAGTTCCACTGGTCAATCTGTCTTTATGCCAGTACCATGCTGGCTTGTTGTTGTTTTTAACCACTGTAACTAAGTAATATGCTATAAAGCTAGGAAGTGAGCATCCACCAACTTCATTCTTCTTTTTTGAGAAAGTTTTGACTCTTTGGGGCCCCTTACCCTTCCAAATAAATTTGATAATTGTTTTTTCCATTTCTGCAAAACACAATGTTTGGATTTTTATTGGGATTATGTTGAATCTATAAATCAGTGTGAGTAGAACAGACATCTTAACAATATTTAGTTTTCCAATCCATGAACATGGAATGTCCTTTCATTTATTTGCACCTTCTTTAAGTTCTTTTAACAAAGTTTTGTACTTTCTGAACACAGGTCCTTTATGTCCTTGATTAAGTTTATTCCTAAATATTTGACTTTTGTTGCCATTGTGAATGGAATTTTTATAAAAAATTTCCTCCTCAGATTGCTCATCAGTAATATATAGAAACTTTGGATTTTTGCATATTAAATTTGTGTTCTGCCACTTTGCTAGACTTATCTATTAGTTCTAATAACTTTATTGTGGATATTTCAGGATTTTCTAGATATAGGATCATAGCAAATAATGAAAGTTTAACTTCTTTCTTTCTATTTGGGTGTATTTTATTTCTTTATCTAACTGAATCACTTGAGCTATAACTTCTAGCACAATATGGAATAACAGTGGTGCCAGTGGGCATCCTTGTCTTGTTCCTGATCTAGCAGGAAATTTTTCAATCTTTCATCATTGAATACAATGCTGCCTGTAGGTTTTTCTTTTTTTTTTTAAGATTTATTTTATTTATTTCTCTCCCCTCCCCCCACCCCAGTTGTCTGTTCTCTGTGTCCATTTGCTGAAGTGTTCTTCTTTTTGTCCACTTCCATTGTTGTCAGCGGCACAGGAATCTGTGTTTCTTTTTGTTGTGTCATCTTGCTGTGGCAGCTCTCCGTGTGTGTGGTGCCATTCCTGGGCAGGCTGCACTTTCTTTTGTGCTGGGTGGCTCTCCTTATGGGGTGCACTCCTTGCACATCGGGCTTCCCTATATTGGGGACACCCCTGCATGGCAGGGCACTCCTTGCGCACATCAGCACTGCACATGGGCTGGCTCCACATGGGTCAAGGAGGCCCAAGGTTTGAACCTTGGATCTCCCATGTGGTAGACAGATGCCCTATCCATTGGGCCAAGTCTGCTTCCCTGTAGGTTTTTCTTATATGCATGTTACCATATTGAGAAAATTTCCTTCTGTTCCTATCCTTTGGAGTTTGTTTTTGTTTTTATCAAGAAAGGATGCTGTGGTTTTTCAAATGCCTAGTCTGCATCAATCAAGAGGGTCATGTGATTTTTTGTCTTCAGTTTATCAATGGATTTATTGAACTAGTTGATTTCCTTGTGTTGAACCACATTTGCATACATGGGATAAAACCCACTTGGTCATATGGTATAATTCTTTTTTTTTTTGAAGATGTATTTATTTATTTTTTATTTATTTCTCTCCCCTTCCCTCCCCTAACCCCCCCCCCATTGTCTGCTCTCTGTGTCCATTTGCTGCGTGTTCTTCTTTGTCCACTTCTGTTGTTGTCAGTGGCATGGGAATTTGTGTTTTCTTTTTGTTGCATCATTTTGTGTGTCATCTCTCCATGTGTGCTGAATTCTCTAGCAACTTCTCTTTGACCCACTGATTATTTGTGTTGTTTAATCGCCATATAGTTGAATTTTCCCTTTTTCTGTTCATTATTGGTTTTCAGTTTCATACTATTATGATCACAGAAATTGTCTTGTGTAATTTCATT
This sequence comes from Dasypus novemcinctus, assembly GCF_030445035.2. Classification (NCBI taxonomy): domain Eukaryota; kingdom Metazoa; phylum Chordata; class Mammalia; order Cingulata; family Dasypodidae; genus Dasypus; species Dasypus novemcinctus. The sequence goes on along the minus strand of NC_080691.1, from coordinate 53,246,046 downwards.
CTTTTTAAGTTCATTGAGTCTTGTCTGTGAACCAATATATTATCCTGAAGAAATATTCTTGAATGCTTGAAAAGAATCCTGCTATTTTGGGGTGCAATGCTCTATAGATGTCTGTTATATCTAGTTCATTTATCATATTATCCAAACTCTTTCTTTATTTCTTTATTCTCTATCTAGATGTTCTATCCAGTATGGAGGGTGGTACTGTTATTGTATATATGTGTATTTCTCCCTTCTGTTTCATCAGTGTGTGTCTCATGTATCTTGGGGCACTCAGATTAGGTGCATAAATACTTAGTATACTTATTTTTTCTTGATGAATTGTCCCTTTTATTAATATATAATGATCTTTTTTCATCTCTCATAACAGTTTTGCATTTAAAATCTATTTTGTCTGATATTAGTACTGCTACTCCAGATCTACTATTTACATGGAGTATCTTTTTGTAATCTCTCACTTTGACCTGGTTGTGTCCTTCTGTCTGAGGCGAGTCTCTTGAAGACAGTAAATAGATTGCTCATATTTTTTTCACCCATTCTATCAGTCTATGACTTTTGATTGGGGAATTCCAGCCATTAGCAGTCAATGTTATTACCAAAAAGGTATTATTTACTTCTATTTTTTCCTTTGGATTTCTGTCATACTGTTTGTCTTTTTACCCTTTAATTTACCCTTCCTAAAAACCTTTATTTCTACACTCTTCTCCAAGTCTCTCACCTTGTTTATTCTTTTCAGGCCACAGCACTCTCTTTAATATCTCTTGTAATTCTGGTCTTTTGGTAACATATTCTATCAATTTTTCTTTGTCTCTGAAGAATTTGAACTCACCCTGATTTTTGAAGTACAGCTTTGTTGGATGTAGAATTCTTAGCTGACAGTTTTTCTCTTTCATTACCTTAAATACATCATACCACTTTCTCCTCCATGGTTTCTGATAAGAGGATGGCACTTAATCTTGTTGAGGTTCCCTTATATGTGATGCTTTGCTTTTCTCTTGCTGCTTTCAGAATCCTCTCTTTATCTCTGATATTTTTCTTTGTGAATATTAAGTGTCTCAGGAAACATTCTATTCAGATTTATTCTTTTGTGATTCATTGTCCTTCTTGGATATTGATTTTATGGCTTTCAAAAGGCTTGGGAAGTTTTCAGTGATTATTTCATCAAATATTCTTTCTGCTCCTTTTCCATTCTCTTCTCCTTCTGGAATACTGATTATGTGTATGTTTGTGCATTTTGCATTGTCATTCAATTCCCTGAGAACCTGCTCCATTTTTTCCATTCTCTTCTCTTTCTGTTCTCCTGTCTTTTCCAGCTCAGATGCCTTGTCTTTGAAATCACTAATTCTGTGTTTGAGCAATTTGTATCTGCTCTTATGTGCCTCTAATGCAGGTATTCTTAACCTTTTTTATTCCACGGACCCCTTTAAGAGTCAGATGAAAACCACAGACCCCTAACTAAGTCTATACTATACTGTATATTATTTAATAAATGTATCACACCACACCAAGTCCCACAAGAATAATGTGTTTACAAATTTTCAAGCCAAGCTAATGGGCTCCTTGAATTCTTAACCCCTGGTTAAGTACCCCTACTCTAATGTATTTTTAATCTCATCCATTGTGCCTCTCATTCCTGTCAGGTCTGTTACTTTTCTTTGCAGGCTTTCAAATTGTTCTTTATGCTCACCCAGTGTCTTAATATGCTTTATCTCTTTCATCATAATTTCTCTCAATTCTTTGAATTGATCTAAGATAGTTGCAGGATTATCATTGATTAATTGTCTTTAATCCTGTATCTCTTCATAATATTTGGATTGCTCCTTTGTCTAGTCCATCTCTTCCTGTTTCCTAGTATGGTTTTTAATTTTTACTGATATCTAAGCTATGAATATATTCATAAATTTTCCCTGATGGCCAATTTCCCTCTCTTGTCTATTGTTTTTATCAAGTTCTTCTTTGATATTTAGTTCAGGTTACTATAATTCTTTAATTGTCCATCTTAAGTTAACAATATCAGGCCAGGGACTCACTAATGGGTTGAAGATTTCACGTTAATAGAGACATAAAAGCAGTTTTTCTCCATGCAATTTCCAAACCAGCCAGCAGATGGTGGTCATCATTACACATTTCCCAGGGGGTGTTTCTTTAAAATTCACTTTCCTGTGTCAAAACAGACCAGAGCCAAGATTCAACGCCAGTTCTGCTGACCGAATTCACTGAAGAGAAGCTCCCCAAATCCCCCTTCATCTTCCTTTGTAACAGCTGACAGAAAGGAAGATATTAGAAAGCTGCCATGAATCAGGTGTTTTATCCCAGCTTAATATCTTGGGAATGGGGTTTTGGAGTCCTTCCTGGCTGATGAGGGAGTTTGTTAACTCACATTTGTTGTCTTGGGTTCTTTATCTCTCTGTCCCTTACCTTCCTGTGAGTTGTGTAACACTGTTCTGGACTGCTGACTCTGAAAGCTGATCCCTAAGACAAATTTTGACCCTTGCTTCACTGTTTCTGAGCCATGCCTGTCTACTCTGATGCCACCTTCCCAGAATACCATCTGCCTTTGAGATTTTAAGAAACACTGTGGCTTGACGTTTTGCATAATTTGGCAGTTTGTGACATCTGGCTGATATTTACCTAAGAGCAATCTCTTAGCCATAGTAATTCTATTTTGCTTTATTTCTTTTTATAAACTCCAGACTGTAATTAATACAAGTGTAATTAATACAGACTGTAATTAATATAATTATATTAATTATATTATATAATTAATATAAGAAAATGACTAAACAAACCATTTTCTATTCATAAAGGGAATAGTCCTCAACAATATAAACATTTAAATAGCTAACCCATACAATGTGGATGTACATCACAGACATCATGTATGTGAATGAAACCAGATCCCAATGTTGCTCACACATGATTTCTTGACAGGATGTCCAAGAACAGAAAAAATTAACCTGTGGTGAGGGAAAGCAGAACAGTGGTGAGAGGTGGAGACAAAGTGTAGGGGAATGAGGGAAACTTCTAGGGTGGTGGAAAAGTTCTGGGTTTTGAGTTAGGCATTGTTTACATGTGTGTGTGCATTTCCAAAATTTCATTGATTGTAATCTTAAATGCTGTGCATTATGTTGTATGTCATTTTCACCTCAATTAAAAGCATAAGGAGTCAGACTGTTCAGCAAAGACCCTTCCATTGTGATTCCCAGCACAGTGATGGTCACCTATCAGAAATTCAAAGGAGATGGTAGTGAGAAATAAACAACTTTCTCCTAGACATGCCATACAGATATGACCAGTCCCCTGACATCCATGGGGCCCAGATGGAGAGGACAATAGAGCCCTCATGTGGTACATGAATATATGTGGTGATTACACATCAATCTAGCCCACTGTGCAACACAGCACACTCCATCTTCCTGCTTGGTACATACACCTTTAGGGCACTATGCCTGGAGGACTGTTCTGGAATTTAAATTTTCAGGCTCTTCAGAAATTGGGGGCACAGAGCATTGGTCCTCCTCCTTCTCCCCTCCCAGGCATTGCCCACTTAACTTACCAGCCTAGTTCATCCACACCACTTGGGAGGGGCCTCATGAACCTACCTCTTTTGCAAGAACCAACCCTCCCCTTGGGCCACCAGGGCAACTACTTCCTCTGATCTCATCATTTTCTCACTTTCTTGCTTCCTCACTCAGTTTCTCTGACATGGGTGGTCCTTAGTGAGACCCCATGGTGGAGGGGTAGCTTCTCGGTTGCCCAGGTGCAGGATAAATTTTTGGTTATGCTTCCTGTCACAGTCACTGGAGAAATGGACAACTGTCTGCAAGAACTGCATAGACATTGGCCCATCTTGAATTTATGTTTAGCAGGCCAGAGAGCTGCTCTGGAGGACTAAAAACATTGAAGGTGAACAGGCTCAGCAGTTCGCACAGTTCAAGAATGATGCCACATCCTAGACAATTAATTACAGTTAAATGGTGTCTGTGTGCAAAGTCTGTGTGGAAGCAGGAATGGAAACTCAAAAAGGAAGCTCTGACAGGGTCAAAGTGAGAGACTTGAAGGGCAAGTCAGACCATGAACCAGCAGTGCATCCTTCAATAGATATCCAAGGGGTCCACAGTGCATCCAGTGCATGATTGTCTTGGTTAGCTAACAACAAGGAAAACCCCAAGGAAGAGCCACAAGAAGGTCAACAGCCAGAATAAAAAGAATATCAGAAAATGTGGCAGCATTACAACCACAGGGCAGATTTTGTTGGGCTGTCCACCCTGGGAAAGTGACTGCTTATGCTTATATGTGAACGGCATTCCCATCCTCCTCACAAGGCTTCCCCTCCAAACCAGCTTCCCTAATCCTTTCTCTCCACCCAAGAGTCTGGTGAAGGACTGAGGATCTCCCTGTTTTTAGTGGCATCTGCCTGGTACACCAACAGTCTTGCCATATCTCTCACTCTCTCCTCTCCCTGCCCCCTCAGCAGCTGTTCTTACCCAAGGACTTCATACTTTCTGCACACAGCTGCATTCTGCCTCTTGACCAGGTTGTCCTTAGGCTGCAAATTAGCAGCATTGGGTCAAAATCAGGATGGTAAGCCTATATTCAGAGTTCAGAGCCTCAAATGGCCAGGTGGAGGCAAAATGGGAGGGAGACAAGGATGACAGCCAGGTACAGGGAGAGATTGCTAGCAAAGAGGCCAACAAGAGGCTGTGGACTGAGCCACTGAGCAAGCTGGGCTTTCCTCTCTCTGATGCCTGCTGTGTCCTTCAGTCTTCCATCCACGATGCACAGTGTGTTCAAGGGGCCAAGCGTGGGACCTTCTGAGAAGTGGAGGCAGAAGGAGCAGGAAGGCATCTGGGGCAGATGGAAACCATTGCTGTGATAGGAAAAGCATCCTACAGAAAGTAGAGGATACACTTCACAAGGCAAAGCTTTGTGTGACCTCACATTAAGCAGGCTGTCAATAGCTGGAAGTGTATAAATGCACCAAGAACTAAGGTGGAAGGTCACCCCCAATGCAGGTCACATAAGTCAGGTGTCCATGGATGAAGGGCCCACAGATTCCCACACCAGAAGCTAGTGTGTAATTCCATCATGAAGGATAAACTTTGGCAGTTTAAGTATGACTTTATACAGAATTGCAGTTGATTTTATGAGTGTTGGTTGAGCTGACTACCTGCTATGCAATAACACACCTGAGAACTAAAAAAGAAATTTGTTCAGAGACAACCAGCACTACTTTCCATGAATGGATCTGTTCCTGATCCTAGGACAGATTCCCCAACTGGTGTGTGCAGCACAGCATCCTGCCAACTTGAGCATAAGCATTGTCCCCTCTACCCCATGGCTCTGCTCACATGATCTGGCCTAGCCCCTCTACTCTAGTTTTTGAGTCTTCAGGAAACATTTGCAGAGGATTTTCTCAAGGTCCTGTGAGCACTGTTTCTGCCTCCCCTTCATCTCCCCCGCCTCTGATTCCCAATAACTCTTTACATTTCTGGCACATTTATGCCTTGGAAGACTGAAGCTTGCCCACTCAACCACAACTTTTCAATTGTTTAAATTATTACATTTATATCAAAAGTATTTGTGTGTGTTTTGAAAAATGGACTAAACAGTCTACATCTGGCTAATAAAGTAATAGGACCCCAATAATGAGTGATGTTTTTCATTATTCTATTATTCTATCATTAATACTAACTCCCAGGTGAAAGCAATGCTTATTGCTCTGTGCAGTATAAAGCAAGCACAGCTCAAGCTTCAAGCTAAATAAAACAGATATGTGAGACAAAGAAGATTTTGACCCCAGGCATATGGATATATTGAAATGCTATTTAGCCTGTTGCCCCTTTCCATCTCCCTGACTCGAAGTATCAGTTACCAATATTTGGAGTGGGAGATTTTTAGTGAACCAAAACTTGACAAGTAAAATTTTGCCTGAATTTGAGAGGAAGTAGAAGGCAAAGGTCTGAGAAATAGGTAGGCAGATATAGGACCATGTGGATACAGGGTGAACACTGGGAGAAAGGTGGGCAGACCCAAGACTGGATACAAGGTAGGGTCTCACTTACTCCAAGGGTCCATTGGATGAATGGCCTGGTGGCTTTTTGCCATCCACCACTCATGGCCCATCTTCTGGTTCAGCCCCCAACTTCCTGGCAGTCTTTGCAGTTTTTCTTGACCAGGCTGCAGTGCAAGTTTTAGCTGAGGAAACCCTCACAGTGCAAGTTTTAGCTGTTCACTCTTCTGACTGAGATGAGAAGAAGCCCCAGGTTAAAAACAAAGTCTGGAAGTATGTGTGGGTAGGTTGGAAGCATGTTTGGAGGGAGGGAATAGGTAAGCTCCACTGAACCACTGCAGGGGGAGCTGGAAGTGGCTGAAAGGACCACACTTCCTGCTAGGAGTTGTGTCTCTCTGTAGTCCTAGAAATCCTCCTGGGGGAAGGGAGGCCTAAAGGAGGGAGTTGGATTTGTTTGGTTTATTTCCTTCAAGAGCCCCCTTTCATCCCCAGTCAGGCAGGATCCCTCTTTGACCTCCATCCTGTCTCAAGTCCTTCCTTCTCCTGGACCCTTGACACTTGTGTGAAAAGCCAAGGTCCTGAAGATCTCTTCAGATTTCCTCTTTTCTTCTTTCTCAGGACAGCTGCCAACCCCTCCCAGTCCACATACTCTGTGGTGGGTTTAGGGGTGGGGCCATGATAAGAGACTGGGTTCTGCAGAGTTACCAGACCCCATCACTGTGCACCTTTTGTGTTGGAGTCTTCATGCACCCTGGGGGTACATCAGGCCTTGGTGGGTAGGGGCCTTCAGGGATCTTGCAACAGGGTAGTCTGAGACTGGGATCTGGGAGGAACACCAAAGCCTGGGGTTCTGCAGCAGGTGGTGTCTGTCGCAGTTTGAGACCAGGATATCAGGTCCTTGATTGTCAGCTCCGCTGGCTCAATCCTGAAAATAGAGCAGTGATATCCACTGTCTGTTTGGGAATTTGATACATATTATGCAGAGATGACCATGGAGAAGCCCTGGAAGGTAGGTCAAGGTTGGGGGAAGTGAAGTGACTGAGCTCTTGGGCTCCAGCCACAACCCCAGGTATTACAATGACAGGTCAGACCACGAGCAAAAGAGTCCCAAAGAAAAGAAGTTGAAATGTCCTTGATGAGGATGAGAGGAGCAAGGAAAAGGCAATGAAGAGCAGCAGCCAAGTGTGTTGGCCCTAACATCGCCAGGGAGGACCCCAAGTATGGGCATGCTCTTTCCCTAGGAAAACAGGTGGTTTGTAGTGAAAAGTAAGCCAGGGCTGTTTGGCCCAGGCTCCTGTCTTGCCTTCCCTTCATCCACCCACCCTCCCTACTCTTCCTGCAGAAGCACATTCCCTGCTCCCTCCCTAAATATTCCCATCAACAGAAAAGTAGCAGCTCACATCTGAAGGACATGAATGGAACTACAAACATGATGAGTTATCATGCCCTGGCCTTAAAACTGCAAAGCTAGCATAAATCATCACAAAGTAGTCCTTTGTAGTCTAGATCCAGAAGGAATTATAAAAACTCTATCCCACCTCCCTTCACTGCTGCTGTCCATTTCAGATGCAGAAAGACTTCCCTCCAAACCTAACATTTCTGGTGCCGAAACCTGGGAGCCAAGATCATGGGAGCCAATCCACTTGTCCAGTCCCTTTTCCATCCACACCAGGAGGATTGTTCAAGCTGATGCCTTCCTCTGTGCTCAGTTGTCCAGGAAAACTCTCACAGATAACCCAAGAAGGAGCTTTACCCTTTTCCTGCATGCCCAGCACCCTCTTCTGTTAAACCCCAGCCCTTGGTAGAGGGCTGTCTCTGCTCCTACACCCCCTGCAGAGTGACTAGATGGAAGGACACCTCCCTGTGGTGTTCTGCCCTCTATCCAGCCCAAAGAGACACAGGGTGGGATGCCTCCTGTGATCCATCAGCACCTCAGGAACTTGGTGAAACCTCCTTAACCCCATGGACAACAGCCAAGCCACCCCCAAAACACCTCTTTTGAAATCTTAAAAACCTCAGTCTTGAATCTGATCTCTGGCTAAAAATGCTCATCTTTTACTCTAACACTGTGTGACCTCATTACCCTCTCAACAATAATTCTGGCCAAAAAAATGGGACCTTAGACTTACAAATTCTTATAGACCTCAATAATTATGTCAATGCTTAAACAAGTGGAGCAAAATCCCATAAGTCCAAACCTTTTTTAAAAAATCTTTATTTACCCCTCCACCTCCCCTTTCCCCTGCCCTGGTGTTTATGCTGGCTGTGTCCATTCAATGTGTGATCTTCTGTATCTATTTCCCTTTTCATCCTCTCATTTTTTTCATCTCTAGGATTCACTGGGATTTAATCCTGAGGACCTCTGATGTGGAGAGAGGTTCTCTGTCACCTGTGCAACCTCAGTTCCTGGTTTCTGCTGTGCTTCCACCTTGACTCTCCCCCTTGTCTTTTGTTGTGTCATCATCTTGTTGCATAACTCATTTGCGTGGGCACTGGCTCATTGCATGGGCACTCAGCTCTCGATGTAGGCACTCGGCTCACTGCATGGGCACTGGCTTGCCATGCAGGCACTCATGTGGGCACTCAGCTCACTGCATGGGCACTCAGCTTGCCATGTGGGCACTCAGCTTGCCATGCAGGCACTCATGTGGGCACTTGGCTCACCACATAGGCACTGGCTCACTACACAGGCATGCTTTCTCTTTTTCATTTTTTTTTAACAGGAGGGCCCAGGGCTCAAACCTGGATCCTCCCAAATTGTAGGCTGAAGCCCTATCACTTGAGCCACATCTGCTTTGTGTGCAAGCCTTTTTTGAGCTGTGCAGGTGCCCCTCCTTTGGTTAGTTCTATTTCACTTTTCATATTCTTCTTCTTCAGTCTCCCCCTGATGCCTCATCAGAAACATCCTTCGACCTGGTGAATGACTCTATTCCCCTTCCTATGTGCCCACTCTACCTGTGGCTTTGGGCCCCTCTGCCCCTCCCACCTTGTTCTTTTACCTGGAAAAAGTGAAGTAATAAAATAACTGAATTTATTTAATGTTATTACTTGAATGAAAATTGTTTAGAAAGTGTTACAAAATTTAAAAGGATTCTTTAACCCTCTGTTAAAGTATATGAATAAAATATTCATATGAATACTTAAAGATTATATAAAATTCCTAAAAATTTAACAGAGGTTCAGCATAATAGTACATAAAAGTATCATGTTGTTAACCATGGTTTTAATTACTTTTTAAAAAATACTATGTGTCACAGAAACAACCTCTTATCATAAGTAAAGTAACACCACTGCTATAAAAACAGCAGTCTCAAACATTGCTACTTTGTTGCAAAAAATTAACATCCAATTAATGGAAATAAGAACCCCCCCCAGGAGGCTGTTTTTAAAAACAATAACACAGTCTCAAACACTAAGGGGGATGAGCCTGTGAATTGGATGTGGCCAGCACCAATATTGTCTTTCAGTGGGGTTTGTGGCAAAGGCAACATTCCAAACAAGTACCTCTTGGGTTTTAATCACAATTGTAGAAAAAGGCCAAATTGCAATATAGCCCCTTTTAAAAAGCATCCATTTTGCACATGCCATGTGCTGTTACAAGTAGGAGGCTTAACCTATTAATGTCCAGTCACTTTAAAAACTGCCATCCCTATCCAGGGGTGGATTGCAGATATTAGAAACAAGGCAAGAACAAGAAACTGTTGTGAATGAACCTCCCTCTGCAGGGAAAAGATCTGTGAAAAAACTTCTGAAATGCCTGCCAGCAGCAGCAGGTAACTGTCTATCATATCCCTGCCCACTCCTCTAACAGCCTTCTCAGGACTGTGAAGCAGATACCCTTGCAAAGGTCCAGAGCCATCCCCTTGAAACCTGAGAAGCAGCAGAGTGGCTCCACAAGAAAAACAGACGTTATAGCTACTGAACCCTGTGACAGCACTTCCAGCTGCCTGTTGCTCACTAATAGCTCATGGACATAACCCATGAATGTTCATTGTGCTCACTCCAACAACTGTACATCAATCCCCTCCTGCCCTCAGAAGAGGCAAGGCCCTGTCTCCCAAGGACTCCTAACAAGTTTCCTCCACAGGACTCTTCATGCTATGATCAATCAGGCCATCAGCAATATGTTTCTCATGCAGCAAGCCAACTGCTACCAAACCCTGGCACAAGACAACTGTTAGGGACAGCTCTATGCCCTGGTCAGCAGGAAGTAGCTACAGATCATCATCCTTTACCCCAGCAAAAACAAACTAAAAATAAATAAAAATAAAAAGAGTCCAGTATGTTAGGCCCAGGGCTCCTATCCTGCCCCTCCTTGATCCCCTCTCCCTCCTCCCTCTTCCTGCGGGAGCGCATTCCCTGCTCCATTGATAGACAGTGGCAGCCCACATCTGAGGGACACAAATGGATCTACAAAGCCAATATGAGTTATCCACTGTGTCTAGCCCCAGAGCAATTTATAAAAACTCCCCCTCGCTTCACTGCTGCTGTCCATTTCAGATGCAGCCCACTTGCTAAACTCATTAAAGTCTTTGTTTATATGGACCCTGACTCCCAGTCTTATTTTTAAGATGCCTCCCTTTCTCAGCTTCCCTCCAAACCTAAAAAGGACCATTAATTGCTTCAGGTCTGGGTTTATTCCTTACCTTCTCTAGGACAACCCCTTAGGTGGGGACTTGTGAAATTGGGAAGTCTGGGATGAAAAGAATCTCTGGAAGATGACCTTTGTCTCAGCTTCATTTTTCCCCCTTAGAAACTGAGACAGATGAGGCTGTTGTCATTCTGGGATGATAATCCAGCTGTTTCTGTTGCCCTCATTACCTTGGCTTTGCATCACAGAAAGATAAGAAATGATGCCTAACTCAGAAAGAGAGAAGGGGGCGGGGGGAGGCCTAGAGAAACCATGGACTGTGATCCTGGAAAGAAGGCAGAGGCCAATTAGAGCCAGCTGGACTCAACCAGGCAAGGGTCAGGATATTTCACATAGACATTCCTAGAGCACCAGAGCTTGTCATTTTAAAATAAGGTTGACACAGTGCACTCAAGCTTTTAAGGAGAAAAATGGAAAAGAAGACAACAGACATTTTATTTTCTCTTTCAGTGCCTCATTAAGTGTCACCCTACATTACAGGTTGCTGCCATCATCTGTTTTGTTTCTCTTTTAAAAAACCACAAGCTAAGAGTGAAATGTATTTTAAAGACTTCAAAAAGAGTATGCCACAGAGAATGACTGCATGTAGCTGACAAATTCTAACTATTCTCCATCTTGTCTTTACAGAAAAAATTTACCAACCCCTGGCCTAGAAATCTGGCTTCATCTTCCTTTGCACCTCAAAGAGATCAGCACCTCACTTAATCAGACTCCTAAGAGACTGATCTGCAAACCAGAGTACAGATAATTCCCTTTGGAAAGAAGGGAGGTGTCACTTATTATCAGATTATTCCTACCTGCTCTCAAGTCCATTTAAAAACCAAAAAGATAGCTCTGAACTTACTTAAAGTGAGCATACACTAATGAAGGAAGTTGGATAATCTTGAAATTTCTGTCATTTTTTCTGGGAGAGACCACCACCTCTCAGGGATGGAATTTGGCTAGAATTCCCAACCAAGAAAATTTAGCCTTTTGATCCCCCTTACGTGTCACACCCCAAATTCAGAGCAATTGCAGCATAAGTGGGGACATTTGTACTTACCATGAGGGTGTTTCTTCCTAATGACCCAAATGTCCTGTGTTTAGGGTGCATCTCACAGATTGCAGAGAAGCTGAGGCAGCAGGGAAGGTATGCAAGACAGGAAGTGGGCAGTTCTGGGATTGGTTATTCAAACACCACAACTCACATGCACCACACTGACTTTCCCGGAGGGAAGCTTCTATAATGCTCACTTCTATGATTCTCCCTGTGTGGGTGTTTTCCTCTCTGACTTTCAAATAGTCAGATATACCAAATCAGTTGCAAGTTTGCTCTGCAGAGATATCTTTTCCTGACTCTGGGCTTGAGTATCTAAAATTAATGAAGGTGTTATTTCATCATTTGAGGAGACTGCCAGATTCTGGCAATGATGCCCCCTCCTGTTTAGAGTCATTGCCGTGGTGAACAAGTTGAAATTGTAAGGTTATTGCTGGGTGTGCTGGGGAGTAGAGAACATTGGGTACAATACAATAATTAAGTGGACATGTCTGCAGAGGTAGAAAAATTGCTCATAAATGTTAACTTAACCAACCCAACTACATTTTCAAGATTGTACCCCCAATGTACCCTCCAATATATCTGAAGCACTGATGATGAGATAATGCTTTCTTTGGTCTACTCTGTTCACCTCAGTTGTGTTTAGTATTCATTTACTGTGTGCTTCCTCTCTCACACTTGGAGTCTTTCTCATCATACATAATCTGAGCCTAACCTTCTAAGAATGCTTTGTTTCTCCTGTTGCTGGCATTTTCCAGAAACACACTGGTTGCCATCCACTCAAGAGTGTCATTCTGCAGGGACCTGTCTTGTGAGGGGTGTCTATGGTCCAAAGGCTAGTTAACTGAAGGCCTAACAAGATCCCTGTGCAGTTTGTATTTTATCCCCATTTTATAGATAAGTACCTGAAGCGTATCCAGAAGTTTAGGAACTTTCTCAAGGAAAACAATATTTGGTGAAGCCAAGATCAGACTATGTCCAAATTCATTGTTCTCTCCTCCATAGCGTGTCAGAACTTATGAGGCCTAATAGTGGTATATCCTGGAAACAGATTGGTAAATGATAGGATTATATTGTTGTTCTAAGGGATGCCAGGGTAATTTAAGGTGACTTTGTGACAGATTTCCCTACCCCCCAATTAAACTTCATGAGTGCAGAGGCTGCATCTGATTTATGCTTGTACCCCCACTTCTTGCTTGAGCCCAAACCATGCTGTCACATCAAACAGTTAAATAAATACTGTGGAGTGATAATGAAGTGATACCTCAATCATTTACTCTTTTTTATTTTCATTTTTAATTGCCAACTGAAAATGAGAACACACCTATTCAGCAATTCCTAGAGCAATCCTTCTGCCAGCTCCAGACTTAAATGCTGAGTGTTTATAAAGAGCCTGTAACTGGGGATGTGTGCTATTCTCACTTTCTGAGAAGTCTCAATCACAATCTGTGAAACAGACATTTCACTTTTACCCAGTTTTGTATCTTTCATTCTATCATTAGAGTGCCAGGGTAACTCCCAGTCCAATTGGGGACTGAGGTTTTCCAGTCATCTTAGCATTTTCTTCTCTAACATGAGATTGACTGTATGCAACAACATTGGACATTTTTTGTCTGTGAAAACCAAAACAAATTTTACTTAATGGATGGGGCTCTGAGACTCATTGCATCAAAAGAAGCAAATCTGATATTTATCCATGTCATGTGACTTAATTTATTACAGTGTATGATGTTTAGTAAGAGTTCTTAGCCTAGAGAATTTATTAGTTAGGACTCCTTAAGGTCTGCTATAGTGTGCTCTTTAGATTTGTTAGCATGAGACTCCCATGTTGGTGAAACAACATTGCAGCTCTTTGTTTTATTTTGCTTTGTTTTGTTTTTAGAGGCTGCAGTCATATTCTAGGAATAACAAAACATTTAATATGTAACAAAGAATTCCATTCATAATATAAACAAATAGAGATATACATGAAATTACCCAAATACAGTTAAGAAATGAAAAGAACTTTTATGAAAAATATAAAATTCAAACAAAAGATTTGAATAAATTGAAAGAACATGTTCTGTTTTGGGCTACTATGTATCAGTTAGCTATTGCTGCAAAAGAAGCCACCCTGCAAACCTAGTGACTTAAAATCAGAGCTCATGATTGAGTTGGGTGATGCTTTAGGAGGATTCAGCTATATCCGTGGTCCTGGTGGGATTCTCTCTTGTGTCTGCAGTCAGCTGTGGGTTGGCTGGGTGGCCCTGTTCTGTGGTTGGATAGTTATTGACTGGGGTGAATAGACTCTCTTGCATATGTTTGCCCCAACTTGTTCTTGTGAGTTTCTTATTTATAGGAGAATGGACCCACAGATCCAAGATACCTTAGTTTTTTTAATGCCTTTAAGCAGCTTTTTAAAATTCCATTCATCTTTCTACTTTTGTCAGTCAACTGGTTTGATACCAGCTACTTGATGTTGCTCACAGCAGAAATCTTCTTGTTTTCTAGTGTTTGTATTTTGTATTCTTCAGCAACTAAAGTTCTAAGGTTTCCAGACTATGTTGCGCAATAAACTATTTTTTACTAAACAAATCAATTTTGTTGATACATATTAATAAAACATATATTCATCCAAAATGAACCATCAGTGGTATTTGGTATAATCACAGAGTTATGCATTCATAACTTCAGCCAATATTAGAGCATTTTCATCATTTCAAAACTAATGATAGTAATAAACAAAAAGCAAACAAACAAGAAAATTCTTCACATCTCAACCTCTCTGGGCAATAGATTTTAATAAGCACAAATGTACCAAAGAAGCTACTACAAGAAAAGTGTTAAGATGGCTTTAGTGTCCAGTTCATGCTAAAATAGATTTTTATCTTACGATGCTTCAATTCAGATTTCTTTGGCTTTTCTCTCCATTTGAGTGAAAGATTATCTCTCATTCAAGTCCATAGCTTTACTACCAAGAATGCGTGAGTTAGCTTTTGGGTACAACTTTACCCATTAATGGAGAATGAAGAGAAAATGGGTCAGATGTTCAGTTGAAGTATTCAGAAAGTGTTTCCAAATTGAGTGCTCAAAAGTCAGTCACTTAACTCTCCTGCTTTCTCACATCTCCTGAGAACAAGAAGAATAAAAGAGACTTTTACTTTGTTAAGGCTGCCAATGCAAAATACCAGAAATGTATTGGCTTTCATAATGCATATTTACTAGGGTAAAATCTTACCCTGAAGCTAGAAAAATGTCCAAATCAAGGCATCACCAGAGAGGCTTTCTCATCGAAGGTCAGCTGCTGGTTGGATCATGGGCTTTTTCCACATGCCTTCACCTTGAGGCTGCTTTCTCTCAGAGCTCAGCTGTGGGCTATCAAACACTTGGCAGGGCTTTCCCTACAGTTTTGTTTTTGTTTTGTTTTGTTTGTTTATTTTTTATTGTTTTTTTTTTTGAAGATACATAGATCACAAAAAAATGTTACATTAAAGTATAAGAAGTTCCCATAGACCCCCCCCATCCCCCACTCCTCCCACATCAACAAACTCTTTCATCATTGTGGCACATTCATTGCATCCAGTGAATACATTTTGGAGCACTGCTGCACCGCATGGATAATAGTTTACACTGTAGTTTACACTCTCCCCCAGTACTTTCAGTAGGTTATGGCAAGATATATAACGTCCAGCACCTGTCCCTGAAATATCATTTAGGACAACTCCAAGTCCTGAAAATGCCCCCACATTACATCTCTTCTTCCCTCTTCCTGCCCTCAGCAACTCCATGTGGGATCTTAGCCCCCTCTTGATACAGAGATAGAGTAGACATCATCATCCCAGGGTCCACAGGATGCAGGAATCAAATATGGATTAGAGTGGACTAACTGATATTCTACTATATAACTATTGTGACTAGTAATGGAGGAAACTGTAGCATTGATGTGGAGAAGTGGCCCCTTCAGTTTTGAGCTGCTCCATGGGCCTAGCCTCTCAGAGGCCTCTTTCCTTACCTCTCTGCTTTGCTGATTTAAAGCATACAGAGCTCTGGCCTCTGGGACTTCTCTCAGCCTCTCATGTTTCCTCTCTCTCACCTGGCAAGGTCAAAATGGTGGCTATCTTTCTCTGTGTGTCTGTTTCTAGATCTGTTTATATAAGACCCCAGCGAGAGGGCAGATACCCGACCTGGGTCTCACCTCACTGACTTAGTCCAATCAAAGGCCTTAAAATTATCTAATCAAAAGATGATCTAATTTAAGTTTCCTTAACTGAATCTAATCAAGACCCATCTATATTGCCTTTATAAGCACAGGAATGGGTTAGCTTAAGAATACAATTTTCTAGGGTCCACAGTAGATAAAGCAGGACAGAGACCATGTTTGAAATCATAGCTTCTCCTCTGCCAAGAACCAGTTATCATTTGTCCCCTTGCCTCAGTGAAGGAGATGGACAAGAACTGTACAAAGTGATCCCAGGGCCTCAAGACCAGTGAGCAGAGAAGGAAGAGCTCATGAACTCATGAATGTCCCTGGATCTTTCAGTACTGATTCTATTTGCTCCAAAGTTGATGTGGTATGAGGGTAAGTGTACAGAGACTTCACAGATGTAATTTTCTAGCATAGCCAAAATAACTGTCACAATAGAAAAAGGATAAATTTCATCATTTCTAGTTTTAGGGAACAATCAAAATTTAGTCAATTGCATAAAATTTTTGAATTGTGAGTAACTTGGCTTCCTTTAGGAAATCTACATTTTAGGGGTTCTTCAATATAAATAAAGATATCTTCTTTGTTTTTAGAAAAAATCCTTATGTGTATTTTGCTTTTACTATCATAGATGTAATTGGTCCTACATATTCAATGATGATAAAACATCTGTTAGATTTGGGCCCGCTAAAAAACAAAATCATAGCTAATAAATACAAGTCAGTCATAGAATTTAAAATAGATTAATATTATTTCCAGAAATAATTGTTGCAAAGGTGTGTGCATGTGTTTATGCCCAGCAAAACTCTTCAGCTATCCTGGGTCATTTCCAGTCACAAGTGATTGCACACATTTCCGAGTCTAAGTTAATGTTTCTCAAACACAGCATTAAGGATATGAGTTGAATGTAATTTTCTCAATATTTTATTTTTTCTGCTGGACCATCTGTTGTATGCTATTGACTCAAGCAATGATACATCCAATTTGGCCTGACACAAGAATAGATATTTTTAGAAATGTAGTTTTCCTAATTCTTATTTTTTCTTGCAATATCTGGATTTTTTTTTTTGAGTAATAAATTCATACATTTCCTGAGTACTCTCCTGTTAGCTCTCTATATTTTTGGGGGTATCAGTCATGAGATTGGGGAATTGCTTATTAGTTCTGAAACTAGGAGAAAAAAGTTATTTTGTTAGAGCATAAATTCAATGCTTGGTAACAGTGGCAATAATATCGTTTAGACTAGAGAAAGGCATTGTTTTTCTTTGGTTCTGTTACCTTCTGGAAAAGCTTGACTTTCATATTTGATTTATTAGAGACATTGACTGGAAGGCATTGCTGGCTCCAGAGACACCATGTTGCTGACTGAAAGTGGGAGACATGAAGCATATGCACAGGAGAACCAGGCAAGGCCAGAGTCAGAGTACTAGGAGGAACATATGCCCACAACTCCTTTGTATGGGTGGCATCCACCCCATCATGTGTCTGCAACAAGGATGTGTGCAGAGCCTGTCATAGCCTCTCATGTCTGGGATACTCTGTGGCACACTGCCAACAGTGAGACCAAATAAGAGTGACAGGATAAAGATCCCAAATAGCACATCTAAGTCAGTGTGGCTGAAAAGGACAAATCCTATACATGTCCATGGCGGTCATTCTCCATCATTACTCATAGCTTACCAGGTGACAGGTGTGTGCCAAAAAAGGTGGCTATAGTAAAAGAATACTGATGTTTAAAGTAGTTTTAATATACATTGCTGTTTTGTTCAATGAGAGTCTCCTTATTTGAGGAAAAGTCTTTTAGTGTGAGAATACCTATATGTTGACAAACATTTCAAATCTCTTCTGTGGAAATATACCAGAGAAGAGGATGTCCCTGAGCCTCATCCTTCAACTTATCCCTCAGTCTTAATGATAAGAACCCAATTGTTCATTCTTCTCCTTCATTTAAGTATGAGTTCCTCCCAAAGTGAGTGACAATCGCTAAAATAGGGAAGGAAGCAGAGGAAATTCCTTTTCCCTTATAACATGTATCCTTTAGGCCCACAAAGAACTTACAGATCTTGACTAACTCTTAATGTTTTCATGCAAGTTTATACCAAGGAACAGTTAGGGAAAATTCTCTTGACGTTTTTAAAAATTACTTTTTAAATCCAAGAACCAGGTTCAATTTTTCCCACTCAAGTTCAGCCTTGTCTTTTCCACCTCATTTGACAGGAACCTAGGATTCTTTGCTGTTTTCTGTACGGCATTTCAAACTTGAATTACTTTTTATTTCTTTTTCAGGCAGATTTCAAATGGCTCTGTGATAATGCTGTGAAACAAGTTAGCCAAGAAGATCCTTCTCACAGGCTTTAAAATCATGAAGAAAGTAAGAATCCTCATAACAAAGAAAACAAGGGTTAATTCTTCTATGTTTTTATGTCTACACAGAAGCCATCCTTCATAGTGAATGATGTGCTCCCTTCCATCTGTCCTTATTGTCACAGTGTTGGTTCCTCTGCTGTAGAGTAGATGTCCCAGTTGCCTTCTTCATGTGCTTGGCTGCCAGCCATTCCTCTTTCTGCACCTGCCAATGATAAAGCTGTATCCTCTTCTTTGGGGTTGGTTAAGAAATAGACCTTTGATCTTGACCTGGATGTCAGTGTCTTTGGAATGCAGTGAGTTGCCCCACCTGCATCAGGATGGTGCATTCCCTAACTCTCAGCTGTTTGAACTCAGAACATTTCTTTGCAAGGAGATGTAGTCCTGCCTACTAAAGGCCCAGCACATGCATTTGGCTTCTTCTTGGTGACTGCAGCTGGAGCTGCTATCCACCAAAAGCCCTCTCTGCCCTGACCCTGGCCTGGCTGCAAGCATATTTCCTTCACCTGGCACAGGATTCTAGTTGCTTTTTTCCACTGGGAACTTGAATGATGCTGTAACCAGCAAGGCCCTTATTACCTTGTTTCTCTAAAATTTGCTGGAATATTTTAAGTGAGACATGAGAAATATGGAATATTGATGGATTACTCTTGCTCATCATTTTAATAAAAGCATCTTCTTTTTATATAGTTACAACTAAAAAGGTTGCTTTTAGGAGTAAAGGGGTTGAAGGCATCCTTTATACCCTTCCTGCTAATGCTTTTTGTGTCTTCCAGATGATGAGTTGATGCAGAAAGTGGGAGGAGGGTGGGGAGGGCCAGCATGCATGTGCGGGTGGGGGGTGGGGCCTCTGCTGGACTTAGTGTTTCCAGCCTTGTGGCTGCATGCACGAGTCAGAAGGGGATGCCTGCAGCCTGATGGACAGATCTCCAAGAACATGCTGGGGTGCTGTGTAACAAAATCTCACAAATCTAAAAAAAACTTCCAAACATTAGCAAAATAGTACAAAATGAATCTGTCAGTATACAAAAAACTGAATACCTCTTAACCAAATAATAATAGCCATGTTTTTGGATTTATCATTTTAAGTACAATAAAAGTATATAATTTCATTCTACTTGGGTGTGTTTTTTCCAATTTTACAGGATTACTGATCAAATAAATTAGCATCATATCTACTAGATCTTTAAGTTGATGAAAATGTAAATTTATGTTTAAAGCATAATTGTGTTTTAAGGATGTTATCTTGAAGATAGTTTCCAAGTTCTTTTGGATTATTTAAATATGTAAGGTATGCAAGATGAGCTTTGTTAAGGGAAAATAAAGTAGTATTGTCTTAAAGTAAAATAACTGGTTGTTGCAAAATGTGAGACAGGAATGTGTAGGACAATCATGAATTGATATAGAAACTTGTAGAAACAGAAAAGGAATTTTATTTGTTATGGGCCAGGTTGGTTAAGATTTGATAAGTCTGTAAGATTTTTAAAAGTTTTCTTATCAGACAATATGTTCATACAATATTAGAATTTTGTTTTCTCTTTGTTAGAATGAAAGTTTTCTTGGTTATTGATCTGCCTTTAATAAGTTATAAAAGGATTTCCTTAACTGAGTAACTTGCTTAGAAGGCAAACATTCTGTATCTTATCAGAATAATCTCCTGAGCTTTATACTGACCCCATCATCCTTTTACAGAAAAAATCATCTCACTTTTGAAATAATTATGTATATTTTACAATCATGCTACATCTTCTATTTACTTTTTTTAATCTATATTCGCTTTATGAAATTGAGTGGATATAAATTAATGAACAAAACTTAAGCAAGCAAGATACATGTAGCAATTTAACAGAACCTGACAGTTCAAGTTATTCCAACTTTTCTCACTTTCATCTTCAAGTCTTCCCATCACGGGGCTTATAAAGAAATTACCCAACATATGATACTACAATCAAGTGTCAAATCTTTAGAAAGTACTTATGACATACTGAATTCCTTTATAATGCAATAATGAAGATACTTTTGTTTTGTATGCAGGAAAGTGTTAGACTCAAATATTCAACTCAATATAAAATAATCAATAGTAAGATACATTTCTGATTTCTGCTTGTCCTTTTACTAATGTATGACTTTTTTCAGCTGTAATATCACTGAGCTGAACAAATAAGTTACATTTGAGATTACATAAGGGAAAATAAACAATCGCTAAATGGATAAAACATTACTACTCCATCTTTACTAGACCATCTATCAAAAATGTTTCAAAAGATTAGTTTCAGATTATTTTTACATTAACTTCAAGAAAAAGATAAAAGGTGGAATTCCTTTCTTTGAGATCACAACTGTGAAGTCATGTGGTTGTACAATCTCTGGACTTGTGTGCAAAGCATGAAATACATTGATCTTAATTCTCTCTGCCTATGTATGACATTTGTCTGTCAGTCCACCAGCAGGACTTAACAAATACCTTTCCAAGAAACCAACTGAGATGTGTTTTATATAACTTCAATAACCTCAGTACTACAGTAATGAGAGATGCAGTCCCTATTTACTTTTTTTTTTTAAGATTTATTTATTTATTTCTCTCCCCTTCTGCCTCCATCCTGGTTGTCTGTTCTCTGGGTCTATTTGCTGCATCTTCTTCTTTTGTCCACATCTGTGGTTGTCAGCGGCACTGGAATCTGTTTCTTTTTTTGTTGTGTCATCTTGTGTCAGCTCTCCGTGTGTGTGGCACCATTCCTGGGCAGGCTGCACTTTCTTTTGCGCTGGGCGGCTCTCCTTACAGGGCGCACTCCTTGTGCATGGGGCTCCCCTACGCAGGGACACCCCCGTGTGGCACAGCACTCCTTGCGCGCATCAGCACTGCCCATGGGCCAGCTCCACATGGGTCAAAGAGGCCTGGAGTTTGAACCGCAGACCTCCCATGTGGTAGGTGGACGCCCTAACCACTGGGCCAAGTCCGCCACCCCTATTTACTTTTTAAATATTTTATTGTTACTTCAGGACAAAATATTATTTCACAGTGATCCATCATCCTAATTAACAAATGTCAAAACCTGAAACTTTTGACATATTACCTTCCCACAATTGAACCCTGATTGATACATTTTTGAACCAGAGATTCATCAGGAAAATCACAAAGGATTTGCTCTTTTTTTTTTTTAAGGTTTATTTATTTCTATCCCCTCTCCCCTCCCCCCTTTGTCTGTTCTCTGTGTCCATTTGCTGCATCGTCTTCTTTGTCCGCTGCTGTTGTTGTCAGTAGCATGGGAATCTGTGTCTCTTTGTGGTTGCGTCATCTTGTTGTGTCAGCTCTCCATGTGTGCGGCACCATTCTTGGGCAGGCTGCACTTTCTTTTGTGCTGGACAGCTCTCCTTACAGGGTGCACTCCTTGCGCATGGGGCTCCCCTACGCGGGGACACCCCTGCGTGGCACGGCACTTCTTGTGCACATCAGCACTACGCATGGGCCAGCTCCACACAGGTCAAGGAGACCTGGGGTTTGAATCATGGACCTCCTATGTGGTAGACGGACACCCTAACCACTGGGCCAAGTCCGCTTCCCAGGATTTGTTCTTTCACCTTGTAAAAAGTGAGGAACTAAAACTAGTTTTGTTTATTTGATATGTTTTCAAGTTGCATGGTGTCGCAGTGTGGGCTTGCCCGGAGGGCCACTGCAGGGGCGGTGTGGGCTCGAGCGGAGGGCTGCAACACATGGAGGGGCCTTCTGAGAAGGCGCTCCGGGGCCAGCAAGGTGCAGAGGATGCGCGGTAGGAAGAAGACTACCGAGGAGACCAGGATCTGTGCGCAAGTCTGATTTATTCAGGAAGTACAGCGGTTAATATAGGGCGAAGATGGGGGAGGGGTAGGGGGCGTGGCCGGGGGGCGGCAGACGGCTGATAGGTTCGTGCAGGGGTGCATCACTGGTTGCGGGCAGAAGACGGGGTAGCCAGGGTTCTCGGCGGCAGCGAGGCGGGGCTGTCATGGCGCGGCGGTGGCCCTCGGGGGAGAGGCGGGGTTAGGCCACCGAGGGGGAAGCGGGTGCAGCTGGGCAGAGGGGCAGGCAGTACGCCCGAACCCCAAGCAGGGGGCCTTAACGCCCGTTCCTGCCACCCGGGTCCGACTCGCACCAGCGCCTGGAGACGAGCCGACCCTTGCTGTCGCCACGCTCCCACACGGTGCCACCCTACATTTCCCCCTTTTCTTTTATTAAGCGCCGAAGACGCCCGAACCCCAAGCGGGGGGCCTTAACGCCCGTTCCTGCCACCCGGGTCCGACTCGCACCAGCACCTGGAGACGAGCCGACCCTTGCTGTCGCCACGCTCCCACACGGTGCCACCCTACATTTCCCCCTTTTCTTTTATTAAGCGCCGAAGAAGGTGGAAGAGGAAGGGCCAGCGCTCATTTTGTTGGGGGGGGCCTCGCCAGGCAGCGCGTTCGAGAAGCCTGTCTTGGGTGGGGGGTAAAGGTGGGTGGTGGCGGCCGCCGGGCCCTTTCAGCTTGGGCTAGGTGGAGTAGCCGCAGAACTTGTTGGTGGAGAGGGTCGGGCTCGGCATTCAGGGTCATCATGCCCATCCGAGGGGCGAGGTGTCGCTGGCGACGTTTCTCTCTCCGGGTCAGGCGGTTCGGCGGTGGCGGGCCGGATGAGGCGTCCTGGGATCCAGATGGGCTGGGCGGCGTCATCTGGAAAGACACAAGCAAAACCCCTTCCCTGGGCAAGGAGGGGGGCAGGCCCTGACCAGATGTTAGTCTTGGGGTCTTTCCACTGAACAAGGGGGGCCTGTGTGGGCCGGTAGGATGGGCCCCAGTGAGCATGTACTGGGGAAAGGCCATCCTCATCAAAGCAGAGGAGGTTGTGGTGGATTAAGGCAGAGGTGACAATTTCTCCAGGTGTGTGGCGGGGATGGTTGTTCCTTTCCTTTTGAATAAGATGCTTGAGGAAGAGATGAGTGCGTTCAACCATGCCTTGACCTTGGGGGTTGAACGGAATTCCAAAGTGATGAGTGATGTTGTATAGCCTCAGGAACGCAGAGAAGGAAGCGCTGCGATATGCTGGTCCATTGTTGGTTTTCAGGTCCCATGGGACTCCCATGAAGAGGATGGCTTGTCTGAGGGCCTGAATGCAGTGCTTGGCTGTTTCTCCTGGGAGGGGAACGGCATAGCACAGGTGGGAGAAGGTGTCGATGGCCACATGGAGATACTTGAGCCTGCCGAACTGGGGTACGTGGGTGACGTCCATTTGCCATCAGGCATTGGGGCGTAGCCCGTGCGGATTAACTCCTTGCGGCTGTAGCGGCCCAAGGGGCAGAAGGGGTGCACAGGTTTGGCAGCATCTGACCATGTGCTTGCAGGCCTGGATGGAAAGTTCCGGGAACAACTTGTGAAGGCTCCTGGCAGAGAAGTGAAATCGAGAGTGGAGTAGCTTGGCTTGGTTGAGGAGGTCGCCAGGTGGAGGGGCGGGCGGTCGGCCTCCCGAGCGCTCTACTGAGGCTGGGAGGGCTTGGACGGCTTGATCAGTGAGGTTATTGCCGGCGGCGATAGGTCCAGGAAGGCCAGAATGGCTCCTCACATGGGCGATGTACCAGGGCACCGTGCGGTTTTCCAAGAGACTCTGGAGAGTTAGGAGTGCTTGGTCGATAGGCCTTTTGGCAGGAAAAAACGTGGCGAAAGCCAAGACTTGGCAGACTTGCAAGGTGTACAGGCTGTCGGTGAAGATGTTGAGGGTTCTGTCGGGACAGGCGCGGAGAGCTAGGACGACGGCTTGGAGCTCTCCTACCTGGACAGAGTTCACGTTGATGTGGATGAGTATTTGAGGCTCTGACGTACCAGGTGAGTAGATGACAGCTGCGAACTTGTGCTTGGAGGCATCAGTGAAGGCGGTGGTGGCATGTGGGTAGGGGCGGCGAGACGGGAAGGGGTGGTGTGGTGGAGGGATGAAGGATAACTGGGAGATGCCCTAAAGCAGCCGATGACTGGGGTAGTGGTTGTCAAATTCGCCATGGAAGAGTTCCGCAAGGACTTGCATGTCTGGACTGGACAGAAGCAGTGCGGTGGTTTTCTTGGCATCAAGCAGCCACACAATGGTGTCAGGGGGAGTACCATATATGTGGGTGCATAGCCAGACGAGGTCAATGGCCAAGGAGATCCAGAGGGTGACTTGCGGGCCGATTTTTCTGAGCTTGCTTTTGGCGGTATGGAGCCAGAGAAGGGGCCCCTTCTGCCAGAGGAGCCCGGTGGGCGTACCTGTGATAGGCAGGATCAGTGCCAAGATGGCTCAGTTGGGGTTGTGACACTGCAGTTGGCATTCTCGCAGGGCATCATTGACAGCTCGGATGGCCTCCTGCGCAGCCGAGGTTGTAGCAATTTTCTTTGTTACGGCCTGTGGAGGGTCTTGGTCCGTTTGCAGGAGGGCGAAGAGGGGTTGTAGTTGAGCGGTGGTGATCGGGAGAGCCAAACAGAGCCAATTGATGTGCCCACAGATTTGCTGTAGCTCTGTCAGAGATAGCTTCTGCGGAATGGCCAGTTGGGGGGCCGCAGGCGTGATGGTGTTGTGGATGTTGAAGCCTAGAAAGGTGAAGGGGAGCTCCATGCGTACCTTATCTTGTTGGACTTGTAGGCCAAGGTTGTTGAGATGGCGCAGTAATGCCGTGAGGATGGCTTGGAAGGCCTCTGGGGGTTTCATGTGCCACGAGAAGGTCGTCCATGTAATGAACAATGTATGCAAAGTTCTTTAATGGCTGAATTGCCTTATTGACTAAAGCTGGCAGATGGCTGGGCTGTTTCGCATTCCTTGTGGGAGGACTTGCCATTGGTAACGCTCAGCTACTTCTTGGTGATTGGTGCACGGGAGCGTGAAGGCGAATTTTGGACGGTCTTTTGGGTGCAGTGGAATGAAGAAGAAACAGTCCTTGATGTCAATGGTGGCGGCGCACCAGTGTCTAGGTATAGCCGTGGGGTGGGGGCACCCCGTTTGGGGGGAGCCCCTTGGGCGGATGTGCTTGTTGATCTCACGCAGGTTGTGGAGGAGCTGGTACTTGCCTGACTTCTTCTGAATGATGAAGACGGGTGAGTACAGACTGGTGGATGGCTCAATGTGTCCTGCGTCGAGCTGGTCATAGACAAGAGCTCAGAGAACTAACAGTTTCTGGGATGAGATGGGCCACTGCTCCACCCAAATGGGCTCCTCGGTATCCCATTCAAGAGGAGTGGGTGCTGGAGGTGTAATGCAAGCAGTGGCGTATATCATTGGGGGAAGCCGTGGATAGAATGGCTCCACAGTTCGAGAGGACATCCCGGCCCCAGAGGATATTGTCGATGCCGGGCAGGACAAGGGGGCGGAAGGTGCCTTGGTGGCCTTCCTTGTCCTTCCAAATAAGATCTCAGCTGGTTTGGAATGAGGGAGCTGTTCCGGTGGCTCCAATGACACGGGGGCCAGGGAGCACACCCCAGTTGTGTGCGGCTGTTTCTGGGAAGCAGGATATTTCTGCCCCAGTGTCAAGGATTCCCTCGAACCATTGGCCTTCAACCTCTAACTCCATTATTGGTTTCTTGGGTCCCAGTGGAACAGTCCACATTATGGCAGGGGGTGGTGGCATGGGTGAGCGGCCTCTTGCTGGCGGGGCTGAGGCCTGCCCCCTCTCACGTTTAAAGGCTGCTGTTGGCTGTTGGTGGTGTGGCAGTCACGGGCCCAATGGTATCCTTTGCCGCAGCGGGGACATGGGGTGGGAGGCGCGCGTGGTCTGGCTCCTCCGGTGTCTCGAGGCGTGTTCGTGGATGGTCGTGGTTGGGCGGCATGAGGGCATTCACGGGCAAAATGTCCGGTTTCTCCACATTTGAAGCAGTCGGAGGAGAGGGACATGGCCGTGGCTATGGCCTGAGCCAGCGCAGTGGCCTGCAGGTCTATGTGGGAGCAGGCCAGGATCCAGTCGTGTACTCCCCTTTCCTTCATTGGTAGGATGGCTTGTCGGCAGGCATTGGTGGCCCCTTCCAGAATGAGTTCCTGGGCAAGGGCTTGTTGCGCACGCTCGCCAGGGACCTTGTGCTTGCAGGCCTCCTGAACCCGGGATACGAAGTCGGCGAAGTCTTCGTTTTTTCATTGGACTAGCTTGGCAAGTGGCTCAGGTCTGGTGGCAGAGCAGCTGCGGAAAGCGTGTAAAGCCAGCTCGCGAAGTTGGAGCCAGAACTCGGGGGGGGCGTTGTGATATTGGGCCGGATTGGCGAATTGGCCCGTGCCTGTGTAAGCGTCCGGGGGATGGCGAGCCCCGACACGGGCGTTGTGTGCCACTTGCTTTTCTGCCTCTGATGTAAAGTGAGCACGCCAGTCGATGAATTGGCCGGGGGTTAGAATGGCCCGAGCGAGGGAAACCCAGTCATACGGAACCGCGAGCTGAGTGCTAAGCTCCTCAAGCAAATGTTGGGTGTATGGGCTACCAAGGCCGTCCTCTTTAACAGCCTTGCAGAGGTTTTTTATTTCGTCGGCTATAAAGAGGTACCAATCCTGCGGACGGTGCCGCGAGGGGGCAGCATTCAGCGGGTATAAGAGCAGCGTCTGATGCGCAGGGGCCTCTGCCCGTGGGGGCCAAGTACCCATGGGCCCTCTGGTGGATGAGGGATCCGTGGCGGGGGGTGCCCAGGGGGTGGGGCGAGAACGTGGCTCATCCCAAGATGGCGGCGCCTCACAAGATGGCGGACTGCCCCAGGGGGTAGGCGGCTTGTAAGATGGCGGCCGCTCCTCTTCCGGCGGGGGCCAAGATGGCGCCGTGGCCGGAGGGGGTGGGTATAGGGGGAGGGACTTCCCTTTATCCTCCCAAGAAGAAGGCGGAAGTTCACCATCCTGGGGCGAGGTACACGCGTCCGGTTTGGGCGGGCAAGAGTCCAGGGCGTTGTTGAGGCAGCTGGACAAGGACTCGGTGTCAGAATCACTGTCTGACTGAGACCCCTCTCCCTTGCTCTTACCGCAGGTGCAGTGGAAAGCATCCCGATTGACGGGGGTGCCCTGGAGGCACAAGCGAATGGCGATGAGCGTGGGGAGAAGGCTGGGGGGAAAACACTTGTTCTCATACTCCATAGCCGCCGTGACGTGGTCAATGAGGTTAGTGTATGTGTCCGGGTCCCACAGCTGGCAAGTGGAGAGCCAGGGGTTGAAAGGCAGCAAAAGGTCCCAGTACGTTTGGAGCTGCTTTACTGAGACATTCATATGATTGGTGTTTAAAAGGCCGGCAAGGGCCCTAACCTGAGGCGCCTGGCGGGAGGAAAGATGGCCGCCCATGGTGCCGACGGCAGGGCCTAGCGAAGATGGGGGTCCTTACCTTGCGGGCGAGGCGGGGTGGGGGTCCGGCTGGGAAGTTGTTGCCCCCACGTTGGACACTAAATGTCGCAGTATGGGCTCGCCTGGAGGGCCGCTGCAGGGGCGGTGTGGGCTCGGGCGGAGGGCTGCAACACACGGAGGGGCCTTCCGAGAAGGCGCTCCAGGGCCGGCAAGGTGCGGAGGACGCGCGGTAGGAAGAAGACTACCGAGGAGACCAGGATCTGTGCACAAATCTGATTTATTCAGGAAGTACAGCGGTTAATATAGGGTGAAGATGGGGGAGGGGCAGGGGGCGTGGCCGGGGGGCAGCAGACGGATGATAGGTTCGTGCAGGGGTGCATCACTGGTTGCGGGCAGAAGACGGGGTAGCCAGGGTTCTTGGCGGCAGCGAGGCGGGGCTGTCATGGCGTGGCGGTGGCCCTCGGGGGAGAGGCAGGGTTAGGCCACTGAGGGGGAAGCGGGTGCAGCTGGGCAGAGGGGCGGGCAGTACGCCTGAACCCCAAGCGGAGGGCCTTAACGCCCGTTCCTGCCACCCAGGTCCGACTCGCACTGGCGGCTGGAGACGAGCCGACCCTTGCTGTCGCCGCGCTCCCACACAGTGCCACCCTACACTACCCCACTCCTCCCACACCAACCTCCTCCACCATTCTGGCACACTCATCACACTCGGTGAACACATTTTGGAGCATTGCTGCACCACATAGATAAGAGTTTACCCTGTAGTTCACACTCTCCCCCAGTACATTCAGTGGGTTATGGCAGGATATATAAAGGCAAGCATCTGACCCTGCAATATCATTTAGGACAACTCAAGGTCCCCCAAATTCCCCCACATCACATCTCTTCTTCCCTCTCTCTGCCCTCTCCAATTACCGTGGCCACTTTCTCAACCTCAATGCTACAATTTCTTCTACTACTAGTCACAACAGTTTTATAGAAGAATATCAGTAAGTCTACTCTAATGCATATTGTATTCCTCCATTCTGTGGACCCTGGGATGGTGATGTCCACTCCACTTTTAGATCAAGAGGGGGCTTAGATTCCACATGGATGATGGATGCAATTCCTGTGCTTGCAGTTGTTGGCACTCTTGATTCCCTGATGTGGTGGTTGACCATTTTCACTTCCCTGTTAGCTAATTTGGGTAAGTCCAATGAACCAGAGAGTAGGAATTGCAACTCTGCTGAGGCTTAGGGTCCAGCTAGCACATGGGCAGTCCAGAGCTTCAAGTCCCCTGAGCATGCACCATCCTAAGCACCAGTGACAGATTCAGCAAAAGTGACAGAAGAGGCATGTGCAGGAAGGTCACATTTGAGTCCAGCTCCATCACATTCAGGAGAACAAATTCCAAAGTAGGGCTCTCTAACATGGCACAGAACTCCAAATCCATCCATCATGACCATATACCCTATGGATCTCTGTAGCCTTCAGGAGAACCAGCACCTAGGGTTGTACCTACTTTGGCCCTCTCTGGGGTTCTCCTGAGGTGTGCATAAGCATGACCCCTCTGATGACCTCCTGACTCTTTTTGGAAGACTCTTAGCCAAAAAAACTCATTTGCCTTTGTCATTTCACCCTTTTATTCAAGGTTAAAAAGCAGTTTTTAACACTTGATCCAACATGTAGGCTGGGATATTATGCTGGTCTAAGTTGACCCTTTTGTTCAAGGTCTCTTTCTAGTTGTATCACCAGTTAGTGATTGGTAGTAATCCCTCAGTGCCAGGAAGGCTCATCCTCAGGAATCATGTCCCATGCTGGGGGAAAGGTAATGCATTTACATGCTGAGTTTGGCTTAGAGAGTGGCCACATTTGAGCAACATGGGGGCTCTCAGGAGGTAACACTTAGGCACCCTGCAGCTCTAGGACTAGTTTATGTTTCAGACACACAGGTTTCTAAGCATAGTCATCAGTATCAAGGGCTCATTATTGAACCATCCTTCCTTTTTGGTCTTTGCCATTGCCCTTGGGGGATTATTGTTTTCTGTTGGGGGATGTGACAGAGATCCCCTGGGTAGGAAGTCAGCACTCCCTCAGTTGATGTGTGTAACTGTAACTACTATAAAAATACCCAACATATATCAGAACATTTTTATGTCCCCTATATACATGCCCTGGGGAACTCCCCCTACCCATGTGCCCCCCATGAATAACACCCCACACCAATGTTCCTCTCCTGCCATAGTTGAACATATCTGTGGTCCAAAACTTCTTCAACAATGAAGCCTAATATATTGCCAAATTCAATTAATAGGAAATCAAAATATAGTGATTGGTTTAAAGTTTAGAAATAGAATACATAATAATTTAGAAATACTAAAATAAGTAAAAATAAATTGGTTTATTAATAAAATGAAAAATATTATAAAGCTTTGTTTCAAACACTTTGCCTTTCATCACTATAATCGGTGTTGCCTTCTATGTACAGTGGCAAGGCACTTTCTTTTTTTCCTCAGTGTCAACATCCTTTTTTTCCCCTAATTTTTAAATTTTGTCCTCAAAAATGTTTTAGATCACAGTAATTCACATACACAATATAGGGGACTCCCATATATCCAACATCAAACCCTGTTCCCCTTTCCCCAGCAATGATCTTTTTACATGTTCATGTTATATTTGCTGCAGCTGATGTACAGATTTTGAAACAAAGCTATCAAACATGGTTCCATTTTGGTTTACATTATAGTTTATATTTTAGACTGTACAAATTTCTAAAGTTTTAGCTTCCTTATGTTTTACATTATGGTTTACATTTTAGCTTATAGACTTTTATATACTTTTGGTATAAGTTAATATGTCCTATATCCACTATATGATCTCCTCCCCTCAGGGCCCACAGTGACAATCAATCTTCACTACTTGAGGGACCAGATTTATAGATGCTGTGACAATGTTGAGGGCTGGATATACTAAACAGCCCTAACTAATTGGGAGCCATGGATTCTCTCGAGACACCCAATTCCCTCTATTTAGGAACATCAGGTCTCCCCAGGATGTGGTATATACCTTCACACTCATTGTATGGGTCTCCACCCAAAGATATGACACACTATGACAAAACGAGCACTCACACACTCCCTAGAAGCTTGCCCCTGTACCAGATGCCCCCCGTTTAATCACCTTAAACATGTAATCCTTCCTTATTATATTTTATAAAGAGTTTTCTCAACACTATAGCTTCAAACATATACCTGACAGTCTCCATATTCAACTGTTCCCCATCCTCCCCCCAATTCTTTGGGCCATCTGCCAGTCCCAGCAAAGCTATCCCTATGCCCCCATTTTATCCCTTCTCTGTACAAATACTTACCTCCAACTTGTCATGGACTTCACCCATGTAGGCATCAGCTTGCAATCTTCCTCGCCTCTCCGAAACTCCTTTAAGACTATCTTCCAGTCTCTAGCTCTCTGAGACAGCTTGGTTTGCTTATTTCATATCAGAGAGGTCATGTCGTATTTGGCCTTAATGTCTGGCTTGCTTCACTCAACATAGGTCCTCAAGATTCATCCCTATTATCACATGTGCTTGTACTGTATTCCTTCTTATAGCTGAGTAGTATTCCATTGTATGTGTATACCACATTTTATTTATCCATTCATCAGTTGATGGGCATTTGAGTTGATTTTAACATTTGGCAATAGTGAATAATGCTGCTATGAACACTGATGTGCATATATCAGTTTGTGTCCTTATCTTCAGTTCTTCTGGGTATATACCCAGCAGTGGAATTGCTGGGTCATATGGCAAATCAATAGCTAGCTTTTTGAGAAACTGGCAAACTGTCCTCCAGAATAACTGGATCCTTCTGCATTCCCACCACCAGTGGATGAGTGTTCCCATTCTTCCACATCCTCTCCAGCACTTGTAGTCTTCTGTGTGTGTGTGTGTGTGTGTGTGTGTGTTTTTGACAGCTGGCAAACTTATGAGAGTAGCATGGTATCCCATTGTAGTTTTGATTTGCATTTCCCTAAAAGCTAGTGATTTTGAGCATTTTTCCATGTGCTTTTTAGCCATTTGTATTTCTCCTTTGGAGAAGTGTCTTTTGAAATCTTTTCCCCATTTTTAAAATGGGTTGTCTTTTTATTTTTGAGATACAGAAGTTCATTATATATGCAGGATTAAAGTTTCCTATCAGATATATGCTTACCAAATATTGTCTCCCATTGTGTAAGCTCTCTTTTCACTTTCTTGACAAACTCTTTTGAGGTGAAAAAGGCTTTAATTTTGAGGAAGTCCCATTTAACTATTTGTTCTTTTGCTGCTCATGCTTTGGGTGTGAAGTTTATGAAGCCATTTCCTATTACAAGGTCCTGTGGATGCTTCCCTACATTGTTTTCCGAGTCTTTATGGTCTTGGCTCTAATATTTAGGTCTTTGATCCATCTTGTGTTGATTTTTGTATAAGGTGTGAGATAGTAATCCTCTCTCCTTCTTTTGTATATGGATATCCAATTCTCTAGACACCATTTGTTGAAGAGGCCATGCTTTCCCAGTTGAGTGGGCTTGGGAGCAATGTTGAATTTCAGATGAATGTATATATGAGGATCTATATCAGAACTCTCAGTTAGGTTCCACTGGTCAGTGTGTCTATTCTTGTGCCTATACTATGCCATTTTCACTACTGTAGCTTTGAAGTATGTTTTGAAGTGTGGTAGTGTGATTCCTCTGGTTTCATTTTTCTTTTTCAAGATGTCTTTGGCTATTTGGGGCCTCTTTCCTTTCCAAATAAATTTTGTAGTTAGTTTTTCTAGTTCATTAAAAATTGCTGTGTTGATTTTTATTGGGATTGCATTGAATCTGTAGATCAGTTTTGGTAGGATAGACATCTTAATAATATTTAGTCTTCCTATCCATGAACAGAGAATATTCTTCCACTTGTTTAGGTCTTCTTTGATTTCCTTGAAAAGTGTGTACTTTTCTGTGTATAAGTCTTTTACATCTTTAGATAAATTTAAGATTTTTTATTTACTATTGTAAATGGTATTTGTTTCTTGAGTTCCTCCTCAGATTGCTCATCATCTGTGTACAGGAATGCTAATGACTTTTGTGCATTGATCTTATACCCTATGACTTTACTGAACTCATTTAAAAGTTCTAGAAGCTTTGTTGTAGACATCCAGGGCTTTCTATGTATAGGATCATGTCATCTGCAAATAGTGAAAATTTGACTTCTCCCTTTCCTATTTGGATCCCTTTTATATCTGGGTCTTGCCTAAGTGCTCGAGCAAATACTTCTAATGTAATGGTAAATAGAAGGGGTGATGTGGGCATCCTTGCCTTGTTCCTGATCTTAGAGGAAAAGATTTTAGGATTTCACCATTGTAAATGATGTTAGCTGTGAGTTTTTCATATATACCCTTTATCATATTCAGAAAGTTTCCTTCTATTCAATATTTTACCATGTTTTTATCAAGAAAGGGTGCTGTTTTTTCTGCATCTATAGATAGGATCATGAGATTTTTTCCCCTTCAGTCTGTTTATGTGGTGTATTACAATAATTGATTTTCTTATGTTGAACCCTCCTTGCGTACCAGGAATGAAATCCACTTGGTCATAGTGTATAATTTGTTTAATGTGTTGTTGAATCCAATTAGCAAATATTTTGTTGAGGATTTTCACATCTAGATTCATTAGAGAGATAGGTCTGTAATTTTCCTTTCTTGTGTCTTTGTTTGGCATTGGTATTAGGGTAATGTTGGCATTATAAATGAGTTAGGCAATGTTCCTTCTATTTCAATTTTTTGGAACAGTTTAAGTAAGACTGGTATTAATTCTTTCTGGAATGTTTGGCATAATATTCACCTTTGAAGCAATCTGGCCCAGGACTCTTCTTAGTTAGGAGATTTTTAATGACTGAATCTATCTCTTTACCTATAATTGGTTTGTTGAGTTCATCGATTTCTTCTTCAGTGTAGTCTGCTTACATGTTTCTTGCAATTTGTCCATTTGATCTAAATTGTCCTTCTTGTTGGAATATAGTTTCTCAAAGTATCCTCTTATGGTTCTCTTTATTTCATTGGGGTCAATGGTGAAATCCCCTTTCTCATTTCTTATTTTGTGTATTTGCATCTTCTCTCTTTTTTTCTTTGTTATTCTAGCTAAAGGTTTGTTAATTTCATTGATCTTCTCAAAGAACCAGCTCTTCATTTTGTTTATTTTTTTTGAGTCATTTCTTATTTTCTATTTCATTTACTTCTGCTCTGACCTTTGTTTTTTCTTTCTTTCTTCTTTTTTTGGGGTTAGTGTGTTGTTGTTTTTTTTTACTAATTTCTCCCATTGTGCAGTTAGTTCTTCAATTTTAGCTCTTTCTTCTTTTCTTTTTTGAGGTATGAATTTATGGCTATGAATTTCCCTATCAGTACAGCTTTTGCTGCATCCCATAAGTTTTGATATGTTGTGTTATCATTTTCATTAGTTTCAAGGTAGTTATTGATTTCTGTTGAGATTTCTCCTTGACCCACTGTTTTTCTAAGAATGTGTTGTTTAGCTTCTATATCTTGGTGCCAAATCTGTGTCTCTGGCCCTTGCAGACTTCCAGCTTCACTGCACTGTGGTCAGAGAAATTATGTTGTATGATTTCAATCTTTCTGAATTCGTTGAAACTTTCTTTGTGGCCCAGCACATTGTCATTGTTGGAGAATAATCCACGTGCACTTGAGAAGAATGTATATCCTGATGTATTTTTGGGTGTACTGTTCTGTATATGCCTATTAGGTTCAGATCCTCTAATCTATTGTTCAAAGTATTTGTTTCTTTATTGATTCTCTTTTGAGATGTTCTGTCCAATGGTGATAGTGGTGTGTTATAGTCCCCCACTATAATTGTAGAGGCATCTATTCCTTCACTTAGTTTCTCCAGTGTTTGCCTCACGTATTTGGAGGTGCCCTTGTTAGGGGCATAAATGTTTATGATTGTTCTTTCTTTTTGAAAGATGATCCCTTTCACTAATATGTGTCATCCATCTTTGTCTCTCAAAATAGTTTTGCATATAAAGTCTATGTTGTCTGATATTAATATAGGTACAGATGCCCTTTTTTTGTTATTGTTTGCCTGTAAGATTTTTTTCCAGCCATTTACTTTCAATCTCCTTGAATTCCTGGGTCTAAGATGTGTTTCCTGTAGACAGCATATAGATGGGTCATATCTCCTTATCCAATCTTCCAATCTGTGTCTCTTTACAGGTGAGTTTAATCCATTGATATTCAGTGTTATTATTTTCAAGGAATTACGTATATTAGCCATATTTTCTTTGGATTTGTGTTTGTCATATGTTGTTTGATATTTTTTCTCTTTTTGTCAGTTTAGTTGATCTTATACTCCCCTCCAACTGTGCCTGTCCTCTTTTTTGCTTTCCTTCTGCAGAACTCTCTTTAGTAATTCCTGAAGCACAGGTATCTTATTGGCATACTCTCTTAGTTTCTGTTTATCTGTGAATAGTCTCAACTCTCCATCATTTTTTAATGCAAGCTTTGCTGGATAGAGTATTCTTGGTTGGAAATTCATTTCTTTTAGTACCTTGACTATGTCATACCACTGCCTTCTTGCCTCCATCATTTCAGATGAGAAATCAGCAGTTAATCTTATGGAGCCCCCCCCCCCCTTGTATGTAATGGTTCTCTTTTCTCTTGCTGCTTTTAGTATTTTCCCTTGTCTTGTGCACTGGATAATTTGACAAATATGTCTTGGGGTAGGCCTGTTGGGATTTATGCTGTTTGTTGTGCATCATGCTTCCTGGACATGTACATGCATCTCCCTCAATAGGTTTGGGAAGTTTTCAGCCACTATTTCCTTCAACACCCCTTCTGTCCCCTTTCCCTTCTTTTCTCCTTCTGGGATGCCTATGATGCATGTTTGTGCATTTTGCATTGTCATTCAGGTCCTTAAGTCCCTGCTGGATTTTTCCTATATATATATTTTTAAGATTTATTTATTTAATTATTTCTCTCCCCTTCCCCTCCCCCCACCCCAGTTATCTGTTCTCTGTGTCTATTTGCTGCATCTTCTTTGTCCGCTTCTGTTGTTGTCAGTGGCATGGGAATCTGTGTCTCTTTTTGTTGTGTCATATTGTTGTGTCAGTTCTGCTTGTGTGCTGTTCCATTCCTGGGCAGGCTGCACTTTCACACTGGGTGGTTCTCCTTATGGGGCACACTCCTTGCATGTGGGGCTCCCCTACATGGGGGACACCCCTGCGTGGCACGGCACTCCTTGCACGCATCAGCACTGCACATGGGCCAGCTCCACACAAGTCAAGGAGGCCTGGGGTTTGAACTGCAGACCTCCCATGTGGTAGATGGACACCCTTACCACTGGACCAAGTCTGCCACCTCTCCTATCTTTTTATCGATCAATTCTTATCTGTTTGTTTTCAGATGTACTGTCTTCCACATCACTAATTCTTTCCTCTGCCTCTTCAAATCTGTTATTTGCTGAGAATGTATTTTTGATTTCTCAGAATGTGCTGTTGATCCCCATCATATCCGTTATCTTTTTGTGCATGATTACAATTTCTTCTGTATGCTCTCCAAGTGGTTTCTTTTTTTTTTTTAAAGATTTATTTATTTATTTAATTTCCCCCCCTCCCCTGGTTGTCTGTTCTTGGTGTCCATTTGCTGCGTCTTGTTTCTTTGTCTGCTTCTGTTGTCATCAGCGGCACGGGAAATGTGGGTGGCGCCATTCCTGGGCAGGCTGCTCTTTCTTTTCACACTGGGCGGCTTTCCTCATGGGCGCACTCCTTGCACATGGGGCTCCCCCCCACGTGGGGGACACCCTTGCGTGGCACGGCACTCCTTGCGCACATCAGCACTGCACATGGCCAGCTCCACACGGGTCAAGGAGGCCCAGGGTTTGAACCGTGGACCTCCCATATGGTAGACGGACGCCCTAACCACTGGGCCAAAGTCCGTTTCCCTCCAAGTGGTTTCTTAACATCCTTAATCTCTTCCTTCACTTCTTTGACTTGGTCCATGATACATGTTTTGAGAGCTTTAATTATTTGTTCAGTGTTCCACTTGTCTTCCTGGTTTTTATTTTGTTCATTGGATTGGGCCATGTTTTCCTGATTATTGGTATGGTCTGTAGTTTTTTGTTGCTGTCTTTTCATCATTTTATCTTGTTAGGTTTATTCAGTTGATTAGCTTCTTCATCTCAGGATTTAATTAGTTGTTGTTTTTGTGTGTGTATTAAGTCTTCTCTTTGTCACTTTGTTCTTTTTATTCTATTTCCTTGCTGTTAGTTAAGTTCCCTTGAAGGAATATATTAGGGCCAGAGAAGGCAAAAGGAATAAGAAAATAAAATATCATAGTAGTATTGATAGTGAACATTAGCAGAAGAACCATGTGAGATCTAGGAGAATGGATATTGAACTCACAAAAGCTGTGCATAGTTATAACCATGAAAAAGTAGAGTACCTATAATGAGATAGTAAACTGGACATGGGGAAGAATGTGATATCAATTAAAAGGCCAATGTGGTCAGGAGAGAGGGAAAGAGAAAAGAAAGGAGAGTAGTATAAAGAGTGAATAAAAGAAGACAGATTAGAGGTATTAGAGATAAAAAAGTCAGAAATATTGGGGGCTAAACAAAGAGAGGTGGAATTTAAGAGGATCATTAAATAATGAAAGAGAGAATGATGTAAAGGAAAAGGGGATGCATTGGTAGGCAAAATCAGTACACACAGAAGAGAAAATTGAATAGGAGGAAGCACAACAATTAAGAAATTTTGGGAAGCGGACTTGGCCCAGTGGTTAGGGCATCCGCCTACCACATGGGAGATCTACAGTTAAAACCCCGGACCTCCTTGACCCATGTGGAGCCGGCCCATGCACAGTGCTGATGAGTGCAAGGAGTGCCGTGCCACGCTGGGTGTCCCCCACATAGGGGAGAGCCCCATGCACAAGGAGTGTGCCCCAAAAGGAGAGCCACCCAGCGCAAAAGAAAGTGCAGCCTGCCCAGGAATGGTGCTGCCCACACGGAGAGCTGACACAACAAGATGACACAATAAAAAGAAACACAGCTTCCCGTGCTGCTGACAACAGAAGTGAACAAAGAACATGCAGCCAATAGACACAGAGAACAGACAACTGGGGGGGGGGGGGGGGGTTGGAGAAATAAATAAATAAATAAATCTTTTTTTTAAAAAAAAGAAATGTTGCCTCCAGAACCTAATATAAAAAAAGAAAAAAGAAGAAAAAAAAGGAAAAAAATTAAAAAAAAAAAACCAGCATGAAAAAGAGAGGAAAAAAAAAAAAGGAAAAAACAGCCTTGGAGGGGATAAAGTGGAAAGAAAAACAAGAAAAAACCCAACAAAAAGGAACAGATAAGGCCACAGGCAAGGAATCCTCTTTGCAACTGAATAGACTGCTTAAGAGTCTGACAATTCCCCTTTCTCCCTTCCTCACTTCCCTCTTCCCTAGGGCAGCAGGAAGGCTGCATGATGGCTCCTATAGGAAATTCAAATGGGTCCCTGGTGAACCAACTCTCCTCAGAAAATAATGTCTCTTAATTTCTTGAGAGAGAGCACACACCCCCTGCCTAGTAATGCTATTTGAAGCCTGCAAAGCATGTCCTACTGTCCCTCTCCCTTAGGTGTGCTACAGGGGAGCTAATTTTCTGACTCCACCTTCTCCCAGACCAAGTTTCCTATCCCAGGGCATTTAGGTAAATCAGGCTCTCAGCAGATTCACCTCTCCTCTCTTCCTAGGCTCTCCTCAAGTCAGCTGATATGCTCCTCCAAACTCAATAAAAGGGGCCACCACAAAATTGAACCTGCAGTCCTTGGGCCCATCTGCGCCCCTCACCTAAACCCTCCCACTCCTGGAGTCAGTCCCAGACTGGAGGGGTAGTGCAATGCGAAATTTCCAGGAATGCTGTGCTCAGGAAACACAGCCCCAGAAGAATGTCCTTTTGGGGTAGTAGGTCTGCGAAATGTGGGTTGTGGGGTTCAGGGAACACGGGCTTGTGGTTCATGCATACGGGGAACATAGAGCTTGGGAATGCTGTCACAAGACTGGCAGTTCTCCAGGAGTGCTAAGCCCTCAGTCCTAGAGGGAAGGGATTTACCTTCCCATGACTTCTAAGTTCAGTGTTAGAAACCCACAGTTCTACCTTGAGCAAGCACTAATTCTGCTGCAGTCTCTCCATATCAACATCTAGACACCTCCTGCCCTGTAGGTTCCTGAAACAGCCTGCTCCAGGAGAATTCTGTGACCACACAGCCGGTCTTTTGCAAGAGATGACAATGGTGTGCCTACTTGGATGCCATCTTGCCCCACATCCCCTCAGTGTCCTCTTAAGGTGCTGATCATCTCTGTCTACCTTCTTTGAAGACTGAGGTCTTCAAACTTAATATAATTGATGCCCAATACCTCTTGAAAGTCCTTGTACTACCTGGGAAACAAAGGTGAGGCTTATGACACTCTAGAATGATCTAGAGAGTCCAAATCTATTGACTATTTCTTTGAGGGGTGCTTTCAGACTTCAGTTCAGTTTTCTGTTCATGTAGGAAAGGTCTCATTCATCAAAAAAAAAAAAAATTGTTCACTACCACTAGAAGATATCTAAATTACCTGGTGCTCAAGGCATGAAGGTGAATTCCACTTTCCTGTCCTCTCCAGGGTAGGCAACCTTCAATTTGACAGGCTTGATGTTGGGTACCATGGGAAATCAAATGTTGGATTACTGATTGTGTAGGTGGGACATGAATTGATGGCCTGCTCTATCAGGTTTTTCATCCCGATGTTTACCACGCTGTATTTTATCCAGTTTATGCAAGACCTCCTTTCCATATTGGGTTCTCTGGTATGCTTTCCTAATTGTATATGTCACCTCATTTTGGGGGCAGAAATAACTGTCCATGTTCATTTTCAAACAAGCCCCCATTTTTAAAGAAGTCCCATGTGGCAGTTTGAGACTATTTTGTGAATCCCAAAAAAAAGAAAGGTTATATTTGTAAACGAATCTATTCCTCTGGGTGCAATACCTTTTGATTACATTAAATTCAGTTGAGGGGCCTTTAATTAGATTACCTATTAAATTAAGACTTTTGATTAACTATGTCAGTGGGTGTGATTCAGGTTGAGTCCCTGCCCCCTTTCTTGGTCTGATATAAATAGACACTCATATGGACAGAAAGATACAGGAAGAGAGAGCTCAGTCATTTGTTATCCTGCCATATGATAGAAAGGAGAAAGTTCAAACAGCTGAAGCCCTGGGGAGACCTGAGCCATTTTGCCTGATAGCTTACAAATGAAATTGATACAGAAGACCTGGAAAGAAATAAGCACTAAGCAAGGACAGAGAGGACTACAGGATCACTTAAGCATGAAGCTTCAAGAGGTTGAGCCCATGGAGCTCAAGAGGAAGATGAGGTTGAAAGAGGAGAGACCATGCAGAGTTTGCCTGTCATCTTGCTTTAACATGTGACAGCTGACTTTGGTGAGAAAGCACCTTTCACGGTGCCTTGAGTTGGCATTTCCACAGCCTTGGGACTGTAAGGTTTTACTCCAAATAAATGCTCTCTATAAAAACAACAGATTCCTGGTACTTTGCATTGGTACCCCTTTGTCAGACTAACACAGAAATTGGTACCAGGAGAGTGGTTTGTGTTGCTTGCAATTACCAAAAATGATGGAAAGGTTTTATAAATGAGTAAAGGGATATTTTTTGGAGGAATTGTGAGATTCTTGACAGAAATGGCCTAGATGCTTTGAAGAGACCGTTGGTAGGGACATAGACCCTAAAGTTATTTCTGTTGAGCCTTAGAAGGAAATTATAAAAGTATTATTGGAAACTGGAGGAAAGGTAATCCTTGTCTTGACAATGCAAAGAACTTGGCAAGAGTGACCCCTGATGTTAAATGGAAGGCAGAATTTGAAAATGACAAGCTTTGACATTTATCTGAGATTTCCAAAGTAAATGTGGAAAAGGCAGCCTGACTTCTCCTTGCAGCTTACAGCAAAATGTGGGAGAAAAGAGATAAGTTGAGAACTGAATTGTTGGGCACAAAGAAGCCATAGAATAATTTTGAAAAATCCAAGCTTCCAGAAAACAAGCCCCCAAAAGATAGTGGCCTATTTGAGGTACTAAGTAAACTTGGGAGTTACAAGTTAGGATTGAAAATGCAGTTATCTAGGAAAGACTTGTGGAAAGTCTTACTGTCTGATGGCTTGGCCCCCTTTTTCCTGCATGCTAAAACAAGATTTTTGTGAGACCCGTATGAACAAAACCACTGTCAGCCTGAACTCAAACAGACAGTGAGGGGAAAGATTGAAGGCACATAGTTTTAAGAGGAAAACCATGGAAGTTGAGGTCTGGAATTAAGACATTTCTTCAGCCCAAGAGAGGGACCATGCCCAAGTATATGGAGAGGGTGAGTTTGTCCCACCATTTGAAGAGGGTGGCTGCTCCAGCCTGCTGTTCAGGGAGAGTTTGGCTGCCCCAGGCTACAGGGAGGATGGAGTGTATTCCCCATAGGTTGGGAGTTAGGTCACCACCCCACTGCTCTGAGAGAGTTGGGTTTTGTCCACATAGATTAGGGAGAACCAGGTCACCACTTCACTGTTCTGAGAAGGTTGGGCCTGTATGTCAGAGATTAGGGATAATGTTGCCACCACCTCACTGTATTAAGGGGGTTGGGACTGTACCCCAGAGATTGGGGAATGTGTGGCCATCATCTCGATGTTTTGGAGGATGAGGTCTGGAGCTCAGTTACCACACAGTTGCTTGTTGAGGGTGGAACTGAAAGTATGGCAGTTGGGCAAGCCTGTGGAAAGAGTGGGCTTCCATGAGGCCCTGAGAAGAAGAAGAAACCATCATTTTAAGGATGACTCTTAGACTGAAATCTAATGGTATATGCCCTGCAGATTTTTGGAATTTTGGAGACCCATAATGCATGTTTCCATATGAAATTCTCCGTATGGTAATGCAATGTTTATCCTATGTCTGTGCCTCATTTGTATATTGGAAGCAGATAACTTGTTTTGTAAGTCTCACAGGTCTACAGCCAGAAGGAACATTTCCCCAAAATAAAATTTATTATTATAACTGATTTTGATGTGATTTTGTACTTAGCATTGCTACTGAAATAATGCTGTCTTTTTTGTTGTGGTTTTTTATTTTTATTTTTTTGAATATTGTAATGTCTTTTTGGGATTCAAAGGGTGGATTGTGGCAGTTTGACATTATGCTATGAACCCCCAAAAGAGAAAGAGTATGTTTGTTAACTAATCTATTCCTATAGGTGTGATACCCTTTGATTGCATTAAATTTAGTTGAGGGGCCTTTGATTAGATTACCTGTTAAGATTGACTTAGGGCTTTTGATTTGACTGTCAGTGGGTGTGACTCAGATTGAGTCCCCCCCTTACTGGGTCTGATGTAAATGGACACTCATTTAGACAAACACAGAGAGAGTTCTGTCATTTTTTATCCTGCTATGTGACAGAAAGGAGAAGGCTCAGAAGCTGAGGCCCCAGGGAGACGAGAGCCATTTCCCTGATAGCTCATGACAAGCTCTATGCCAGCTTGCAGCTGAAACTGGGAAGAAAGCAGAGCAGCTAAACCTGAGAGAAGGAGTCCAGAGGAGAAGACTGAAACCTTGCAGAGATTGGTGGGACTAACAGTAGCTGATTTTGATAAGAAAAGATCTCTCTGATGCCTTGATTTGGCCTTTGAACTGTAAGCTTTTACTCTCAAAATAAATCCCCATTATAAAAGCCACCAGATTTATGGTACTTTGTATCAGCACCCCTTTGGCAGACTAATATACACTCCTTCTGTGCTATTTCTTCCTCTTATTTTGAGTACACAGGTGAGTATTTCTGTGTTGGCTTCTCCAGGAAGCAGAGCCAGCTGCTTTGCAAATCTGTGGGCAGCTTACCTAGTGTTGGCATCTACTTTATCATTTTCCTTTACTATATCAGCATCTCTCCTTTTGGTGTCTCCCACAATGGTCTATTTCCACCCTTCTTGAAAGTTGCCTTACTGCTTCTAAGAGCTGTAATACAGTGAGGCCATGTTTCATTTGTGGTTTCAGAGGATTGCCCTTTCTTTATATAAAGTTCCATGGGCATTAAGGGTGCTGTGATGCTTAGGTTAACCATCTATTAAATAAACTCACTGATGATTAGAGTCCATGAAATGCCCTTGTAATACAATTAGTTCAGTGCTTGCTTGATTAAACAACTGGGCACCATTACCTGGCCAAGAATAGCTCAAAGAGTTAGGTG
This sequence comes from Dasypus novemcinctus, assembly GCF_030445035.2. Lineage (NCBI taxonomy): Eukaryota > Metazoa > Chordata > Mammalia > Cingulata > Dasypodidae > Dasypus > Dasypus novemcinctus. The sequence goes on along the minus strand of NC_080691.1, from coordinate 53,203,275 downwards.
GAATTTTCCATGAGTAATCATTCTGGTGGTGCTTCATCCTGTTGATAGAAACTCATTTAATGTGATAGCCAGGTCCTGAGCCTCAACAGACTCCAGCACCTACAATCTGATTTATTGGACTTACCACACTCAGCTAAGATGGAGTTGAAGAAGGACAATCACCACACCATGGAGCCTAGAATGATTACAACTGAAAATGGGAGGATGGCAGCCAGCATCCATGTGGAATCTGAGCCTCCTCTTGACATAGAGGTGCAATGGACACAACCAATCCAATGTCCACATAGAAGAGGTGGCATTGGATTGGGCAAAGTGGACATGGTGGACGATGGGTATGGGGAAGGGCAGGAAGAGATGAGAGGTGGGGGCGTATTTGGGACGTGGAGCTGCCCTGGATGGCGCCTCGGGGGTGATCATCGGACATCGTGGATCCTCACAGGGCCCACTGGATGGAATAGAGGAGAGTATGGGCCATGATGTGGACCATTGTCTATGAGGTGCAGAGGTGCCCAAAGATGTACTTACCAAATCCAATGGATGTGTCATGATGATGGGAACGAGTGTTGTTGGGGGGGGGAGAGGGGGGGTGGGGGGGTGGGGTTGAATGGGACCTCACATATATATTTTTAATGTAATATTATTACAAAGTCAATAAAAAAAAAAAAAGAAACTCATTTAAAAAGACTCTACCAAGTTCATGTAACTTCCGACACCAAACCTAAATTATTGGGTGTTGAGCCATGGGCCCATATCTCTCACTAAAAAAGGCCCAGTGGGAATCCTGGACATTGCTCTAACTTTGGAGGCTTAAAAAAATCAAACTACTTCCAGGGTTCAGGGAGAAGTGGCATGGATGGCTCTTGAGGGATACCTTGCCAGATTCAGGGGAAGTGGTGTGAATAGCTCATGAGGGAAGCCTTGCATGGTGTAGGCAGATGCAAATTGGTATAGGGAGAGTGAGATGATTGTGCTTGGACTCTGGAAGTCAGGGGACCACAGTTCAACATTCAGGAAGGAGTATGACTGGTAGACTGAGAGTCAACTACTGAGGAACTGTGAGCCAATTGCTTCATGGCAGTGTATGACACCCATCCCACACCCTGGAGTCAAACAGCCTCTCCATTGACTGGGGCTACCAGCCCCAACATAGGAGGTGGTGGAGAAGCCTTCTGACTCAGGAATATGAGGGAAGGGTCAAGGGCCTAGTGAGACCCCTCTTCAGAGACTTTGGATTGCTGGGTCCCAGCAAATACACATCATTGCTAACTATTGGTATTGTCTGTTCTTTGGATGTAGCCATTCCAATGGGTGTGTAGTGTCTCTCATAGTTGTCTTAAATTGGTTTTCTGTAATAACAAATGATGTTTATGTGTGCTTATTTGCCAACTGTTTAGCTAATTCAGTGATGTGTCTGCTTAATCATTTACCCATTTGCTAATAGGGTGTTTTTTGTTTTAATTGTTGAGCTTTAGGTCTTTTGAATATTTTGGTACAAGTAATTTTTATAAATGCATTTTGCAAAATATTCTCTCAGTGCAGGTTAGCAGTGACTTCCAGAGTAGAATATTTTTAAATTTATTGAAATATATACTCATACATAAATATATATCAACAATAAATGTATAATAGTTGTGAACTTACAAAACAAACATACATAACATCAAACAAACATACATAACATCTCACCCTACCACCAATAACTTGCATTGTTTTTAAACCTTCTTAACTAATGATTAAAGAACATTGTCAAAATATTACTACTAAACAAAGTATTTTCCCCTAACCAATCCAATTATTATCTTTATATCATTTATATATGAACATACATAAACAATTAAGTGTATAGTAAAAGTTGTGAGCTTACAAAACAAACATGCATAACATCATACAGGGGTCCCATACATCAACCTTCCACCAACACTTTGCATTGTCATGAGACGTTTGTTACAAACTATGAAAGACCACTGTCTAAATTTTACTACTAATCATAGTCCTTATATTATGTTTTGTGCATTTTTTCCCCAACCAACCCTATTATTATTTTTTAAATATATTTTTTATGACAGAAGTTGTAAACTTATAAAGTTATGCACATGTGCAGAATTCCCAAACAACATCTCTCCATCAACACACTACAATGTGATAAAACAATATCATCTGATTATTACCATGTCCATAGTGTACATTTGGCTCACATTTTCCATACTGCCTTAGTATCAGCACAGTACATCTTTTGCATAGATGCAAAAATATTATATAATTACTGCTAACCACAGTCCATAGGTCACTCCAGCTGACTTTATCCCATGCTTCTCAACATTCCCAACACCCTGCAGTAGTGATATACATTTGCTCTACCTAATAAAGGACACACTTGCATTAATACCATTAACCACAATTCTCACCCACCTCTTGGTTCATCGTGCCATTCAGTTCTTAGATTATTCTCAAGCATTCTGTCAATTGGTATTTACATAACTAGACTACCACTTTCAGTCACATTGCCATTTATAAACTAGCTGTTACTCACTGTGTGTTACCATCTACTCTACATATTTCTACAATTTTACAGTAAAGCTAATTAAAACTTCTACATACATTAAACATCAGTAGTCCATTCAGTCCTTTTCTTATCTCCTTTAAGAATCCACCACCTACCACCAGGTCTTGAAGATATTTTCCAATAATTTCTTCTAGAAGTTTTTTGGTTCTTGCTTTTATTTTTAGGTTTTTGGTCTATTCTGAGTTAATTTTTGGATAAGAGGTGAGATAGGGGTCCTCTTTCCTTCTTTCAGCTATGGATGTCCAATTCTTTCAGCACCACTTGTTGAATGGATTGTTCTGTCCAAGCTGGGTGAGTTTGACAGGCTAGTCAAAAATCACTTGACCATACCTGTGTGGGTCTATTTCTGAACCATAAATTTGGTTCTGCTGGTCTATTGTGTCTGTCTTTAGAACAGCACTATGCTGTTTTTACCACTATTGGTAGGTATTATGATTTAAAGTCTGGAGATGAGGGTTCACTTTTCCTTTTTATGATGTTTCTGGCTATTCAGGACTCTTTACCCTTCCAAAAAATGTAATGATCGTGTTTTCAATTTTTTCTTTAATTCTGGTGGAATTTTTATTGGGATTGCATTAAATCTGTATATCAATTTGAGTAGAATTGACATTGTAATGATATTTAGTCTTCCAATTTGTGAGCATGGCATGTTCTTCCAGTTATTTAGGGCTTTTTTGATTTAACATTGAGTTGCAGTTTTCTGAATACAAGTGCTTTCCATCATTGGTTAAGTTTATTCCTATTTGAGTTTTATCTGTCATATTTTATTTTCACCACTCTTTGGACACTTTCAGTTACTTTTATTGATCTAATCTTCATTTCTAGACTCTTCTGGGTCCCTCTCTCCTGTATTTTCTTTTCAGGCTCTAGCACACCTTTTAGTATTTCCTGAAATTCTGATCTCTTGCTTAGAAATTCTCTCAGTTTCTGTTTGTCTGTGAATACTCTAATTTTGCCCTCATTTTTGAAAGACAGTCTTGCTGGATATAAGATTCTTGGCTGGAAGTTTTTCTCTTGTAGTATCTTAAATATATCAGACCACTGTCTTCTTGCCTCCATGGTTTCTAGTGAGATATCAGCACTTAATCTATTGGATACCCCTTATATGTTATGCACTGCTTTTCTTTTGATTCTCTCAGAATTCTCTCTTTGTCTTTGGCCTTTGACATCTGATGAGTATGTGTCTTGGAGTTTTTCTATTTGAATTTTTTGGATGGGAGTATGTTGTGCTTCTTGGACAGGGATATCTATCTCCTTCAATGGGGTTGGGAAATTTTTGACCATTATTTCTTTGCATATTCCTTCTGCCCCTTTTCTCATCTCTTCTCCTTCTGGGACACCCATGACTCATATGTTTGCACATCTTCTGCAATCATTTAGTTCCCTGAAACCTTGTTTAATTTTTTCCATTCTTTTCTTCATCTGTTCTTTTGTATGTTCACTTTCAGAGGCCATTTCTTCAAGCTCACCAATCCTTTTTTCTGCCTCCTCAAATCTGCTATTATATGATTCCAATGTTTTTTAAATTTCATTGATTGCACCTTTCATTCCCATAAGATCTGCTATTTTTCTATGTATGCTTTCAAATTCTTCTTTGTGCTCATCCATTGTCTTCCTAGTATCCTTAATCTCTTTAGGCATCTCATTGAATTTATTAAGGATATTTGGTTGAACATCTATAATTAGTTATCTCAACTCCTTTATGTCATCTGGAGACTTATCTCTTTCCTTTAACTGGGCCTGTTTCTTGGTGTGGATTGTAATTTTTTGTTAGTGTCTTCGCATCTAGCTTACTAGAGTATTTTTTCTGGTGCAGTTTTTCTCTTTAGTTTAGGGCTTCCTATCATTTCTCCCTTGCTGGTTATGCAGTAGGAGCCACACATGTAGTTGGTGCTGTAAGCTGTGGAGGCTCAAGCTGCCCTCATTGCACCAGGGACCAATGAAGCTTCTTCCAACTTTCTCCTTTGCCAGGGGTAGGGACAGCATCACAACTATGTGGAATAATCCACGTACAGGCCTAGACTGTAGTTACACAGAGAGACTTATGAAGCTTCACATCCCTTTCTCCCCTGCCTGGGGCAGGGATGGAGCTGCAGGTGTGGGCAGCAATCTATGCAGTGTGGGTCCAAGATTACTGCAGTTGCCCTGGTAGACTTGTGATTTTCAGTCTATGCCAGTCAAAGTTCCTTGCAGTTACCTGTATAGGCTGGTGCCAGAGGAGAGGCTGAAGCCTAGGCTAGGGCTGCAGGCTGATCTGCATGAAAGAAACTGATTTCTGCTGACAGTGAGAGTTTCAGTCAGTTCAGCTTCCCCTTAGGCTGGGGGCAGAGTAAGAATGGCAGCTACTGGCCTCTTTCTGACTTGGGCTGGTTCTCACCCCAGCTGTTCCACAGGTTATCTCTTAGCCAGCCTAGTCTCCCAATCAATAGCCAAAATCAGCAGCCAACAGTCTCCTCCTTCCGTGTTTCTGGGAAATGGAGCTTCCAATTCCCATCACAGAACAGCTCCTGAGGTGGTGCGTGCCACCAGAGTAGGATAATCACCAACTTCCTCGGCTTGGCTGATAATTTCCCAGAGAGGCTGGTCCCCGCAGCTTCCTCCCTGCTGGAGGTGGCACTAGGGCCTAGGCTAGACCTGCAATATGATCTGGATGAGAAAAAGCCGGTCCCCACCAGCACTGGGATTTTCAGTCCACCCTACTTCCCCTTGTGCCAGGTGCAGAGTTAAAATGGCAGCTCCTGGTCTCTTTCTGACTTGGACAGTCTCAAATCTTAGCTGTTCTCAGGATCATACAGTAGCCCACCGAATTTTCTCATCATAGCTGAAACTGGTGCCCAACCATCTCTTTCTCCCATCCTGGGGAAGTGGAGCTTTCAATTTCACAAGAGAACAGCTCCTGAGGCACCTTGTGCCTCCAGTGGAGGATGGGCACCAGCCTCTGTGGCGTGGAACGCTCTACTTACGAGTCTTCTCTGCAGACAGGCAGTCTCCTCCTTCCACTCCCCCAAGGACAGTGTAGGTTGCTCTTCTGGCCTTCTGGAGCCCCCAAAGAGGTGCTTCAGCTAGCTTCAGAGAGCTCTGGGTGTTTGTTAACTGCCCTGTAGCAGGGGCTGACTCTAGGAGCTCCTTACTCCGTGGCCATCTTGCTAGTTCAATCCAGACTAGGATTTTTAAAAATTTTATTCCCATCACCACCTTTGTTCTTTTCATGACTCTTTCTATATATGATGCATATAAAAACTGATCAACTATCTTAAGGTCACATAGATTTTCTTTTCTGTTGTCTTCTAATTTTTTTAAATTTCTCATATTACACATAAGCCTATAAACTATTTGGGGTTAATTTTTGTGTAAGATGTTAAGTTTCTTCTTTTAGTTTTTTCCCATTTTGTTGTAAACTTGTTCGTTCACCATTTATTGAAAGGTTTATGCTCATTTGACTATATTTATTCTCCATTTTTATGTGTGCCACAATCACACTCTCAACTAATGTAGCTTTAAAATAAATATTGGCTTCATGCAATGTGAGCTCTTTAACTTCATTCTTCATAAGCAATTTTAGTGATCTTCTAGGATTAGAAATTGTAAATATCTACAAAATATCTTGCTGGGATTTTGATTGAAATTGCATTGACTCTATAGATCAATTTGGGAACAACTGGAATTTTTATAGAGTATACCCACCATGAAAAAGGAATATTTATCTATTTAGGTTTTCTTTTATTTCTTTCAAGGTTTCCATGGTTTACAAATGAAGATATTTACCTATATTTGTAGGTTTAAACCATAGGAATTCATTGTGTGCTTATTATAAATATACTTGTTCACTTATTTTTACCTCTTTGTTCATTATTATGGAGAAATCAGTTGAATTTGTGTATTGGCTCTGTACTTTGCTTCTTGTTATCTCTATGCATTCTCTTTAAAGTAGTTGACAGCTCTATTTCCTTTGAATTTGCAAATTTATGGCACTGAATAAAATGAAATTTTCAGAGATTCAGAAGGGAAACAGGATAGGTGCATATCCAGAGCTGGACACTGAGTACCAAATACCTTGTGCTGTGCTCTGTGACAAGGAAAGATGACCCAACCTTTTGTCGCAAATGAGTCTCAGACTGCTCAGCAATGTCCTTCCTGTTAAGCCCCATGGACTGTGGAGCAGCTTCCACTGTTAGGATAAGAGCTTCTTCCCCAGAACTGCAGAGGGAGACATTCTCAGCATTGGGACAACTTGGACAGCATTCACAGTGAGTAAAAAGCTTCCCCAAGATGATATTTTTCTTAAATATCATCTGAGATGATTTTCCTTAAATCATTCATTTTCTGCCCTGTTCCTATGTGGTTCGTTTTTTATTTTGTAATGGAGCATTTTAGCCAGGCACATGCAAGTTTCCAATCAAAGCATACTGCACTAATTTTACTGACTCAGAATGGTTTCTAGTGAGAAATTCTCATAGATTCAGAGAGTGGGAAAGCATGTAAAATTATGGCAAAAAATATAAAAAATGCTGGTAACTACCACTTGATTTGTTGTCATTTTTTTTCCTTTTTTCTTTTTTTAAATGAATTTTTTGAAGATACATAGATCACATAAAATGTTACATTAAAAAATATAAGAAGTTCCCATATACCACCCCCCCCTCCACTCCTCCTACATCAACAACCTCTTTCATCATGGTGGCACATTCATTGAATTTGATGAATACATTTTGGAGCACTGTTGCACCACATGGATTATAGTTTACATTGTAGTTTACACTCACCCCAGTACATTCATTCGGTGGGTTATGGCATGATATATAATGCCCAGCATCTTTCCCTGCAATATCATTTAGGACAATTCCAAGTCTGAAAATGCCCCACATCACATCTCTTCTTCCCTCTCCCTGCCCTCAGCAACTACCATGGTCAATTTCTCCTTATCAATGTTACAGTTTCTTCCATGACTAGTCACAATAGCTCTGTAGTAGGATATAAGTGGTCCACTCTAATATTATTTTATTCCTCCATCTTTTGGACTCTGGGATGGTGATGTCCACTTCACCTCTATATTGAGAAGGGGCTTAGATCCCACATACTTAATGGATGCAATTCTCCTGCTTAAAGTTGTAGGCACTCTTGGTTCACTGGTGTGGTGGTTGACCATCTTCACCTCCCTATTAACTGACCTGGGTGAGTCCAATGAACCGAAGAGTAGGTGTTGCAACTCTGCTGAGGCTCAGGGTCCAGATGGCGCATGGGCAGTCCAGAGATTCAAGACTCCTGAGTATACAACAACTCTAGCACCAACCACAGTTTCAGTAAAAGTGACAGAAGAGGCATGTGTAGAAAAGTGATATCTGAGTCCAACCCCATCACACTCAGGAACGCAAATTCCAAAGTAGGGAGCACTGACAAGGCACTGAACTCCAGAGCCATTTCCCATGACTGTAAAACCTGTGTGTCTCTGTAGCTCTCAGGAGCACCAGTACCTGGGGTTGTATCTATTTTGGCTATCTCTGAGATCCTGCTGAGGTGTGCATAAGTGCAACCCTCTGATGAACTCCTGACTTTTTTTTGAAGATTCTTACCCATATAAACTCATTTGTCTTTACTATTTCCCCCTTTTATTCAAGATCTTTTTCTAGTTTCCTCACCAGTTAGTGATTAGTAGTAATCCCTCAGTGCCAGGGAGGTTCATCCCCAGGAGTCATGTCCCATGCTGTGGGGGCAGGTAATGCATTTACATGCTGAGTTTGGCTTAGAGAGTGGCCACATTTGAGCAACATGGAGGTTCTCAGGCACCCTGCAGCTCTAGGCCTAATTCATATTTCAGGCACACAGGCTTATAAGCATAGTCATCAGTATAAAGGGCTCATCATTGGACCATCCTTCTTCACTGATCTTTGCCATTGCACTTGGGGAATTTTTGCCATTCCATAGGGGAATGTGACCGCACCCCCTTGGCTGGGAACCCAGCACTCCCTCAGTTGTCATTTGTAATTCTAACCACTGTGAAAATACCCAGCGAATATCCAAACATTTTTATATACCCTATATACATGCCCTGTAGAACTCCATCTCATCCATGTGTTCCCCATCAATAACTCCCCAACCAGAGTTCCTCCCCTGCCATAGTTGAACCCCTCTGTGGTCCAAAATTTCTTCAAAAATGAAACTTAATATATTGCCAAATTCAATTGGTAGGAAAATGAAATAATAATGATAGGTTAAAATATTAGAAATAGAATACATACTAATTTAGAAAAACTAAAATAAAGTAAAAATAATTGGGGTATTAAAAAGTGAAAAATATCATAAAACTTTCTTTTTGACATCTTGCCTTTCATCTCTGTAATAGGTGTTGCCCTGTATGTACAGTGGCAAGGCAATTTCTGTCATTCCTTCCAGTGTCTACATCCTTTTTTTAAATTTTTAATTTTGTCTTCAAAAAAGTTTTAGATTACAGTAAAGTCACATACAATTGGAGCCAGTTTAAGCTGAAGCAGCTTTGTTAGTTTGGTAACAATGTTTTTGAAGGTCCTGGAGTTTCCAGATAGCCTTTCTACTTTTACTCCATGGAGACCCCACCATAGCAGTCTGCACACCTCCATCTTCCACTGAAGAATGCCCTCCCTGCCTGTCATGCTGCATATGCACAGCAGCCCATTGCACTCAGGCAGGTCCCACTCACAGCCAAGTGCATTTTGCAGATCTCCTGCATCACCTCTTCGGGCTCCAGGGAGCTCATGATATTCTTCCTCCATTTAAAGTTCTGTGAGCATGGCTGGGCCTCCTGAAGGCCTCCTTGGTGTTTTCTCTCCTTGGTGTTTTCTCTCCTTCCTGCTGGTACACATCAAGCATATATTACTTCAAATAAACTTCATGAAATGCCTCATGGTCCCTTATTCACCCTTGGCTATTGCCAGAAGGGAAGTCTGGCCTCATCAGACAGGTCGAATTCTATTGTTGCCTGCTATGGACGGAGTTTCCCTTGGAACAGCTAGGGAGGATTGCTTCCTTTAGGATCTCCATCTCCACTGCAGCTGGTATGGGCAGAAGTTGAGGCCACAGAGCCAAGCTGGGGGCCCTCCTGGTGGTTCTCCCTGGCAGCTTGCGTGGGGTGCACTTGGTACAGGTGTGGCAGGGCCCAGGACTCTGTAGCTGAAACAGAAGATTCAAGGATCCCAACTCTAATTTGCTTTGGCTTTTTCTGCCCTCTGAATGAAGGTCTGGTAAAGTCTTCTCCTCTCCAGAAGAGAAGTATTGTAGTGTTGACCAGTGCTGGTGGAGAGGTTGTGCCTAGAAGGGACAGGGGTGGGCTTCTCCCCTTCCTGGCCTGGCAGGGGTGGGTAGGAATAGTGGTTCTGCTCCAAGCCTTTCTGCCTGAATCATGGCCCTTCTCAGAGCACTTGAACTTTCTGTATTCCTTAATGTTTTTGGATAATGAATTAGAGTGGAGAATTGCAGGTTCACTGTATCTTTGTGGTATGGGCAAGGCATGCACACTGTGTTCTTCCATGTGGTGTGGGGAAGAAGTGCAGCTGTGTTTCTGATCAGGTGAGAGATGGGACTGGAGGGGAGGGGTGGAAGTCTCCTGCTCCCACCTGTTGTAGCCCAGCAACAGGTAGGTTGCCATGACTTCATTATGCTTTTCATCATTCAGTGATTCCTTTACTTCTTCTATGCTGTATCCCATGGACACCATCAATGCTGTCCAGCAGGGGTCTTGGTAATCCAGGATGGGCTCCACATAGGGATTAAGTTCTTGATGTTCATAGCCCACATTCACCCACGGATTTCTCATTATAGGCTGTAGCATTGTTCTCTTACAAGGGTCTACAAAAGGGGTTCTTAACAAGGGATACAGGAACTTGAACTGAAAAAAATTTAAAAAGAATCCACAAGAATGAGAAATAAATAAGCTAAGAGCAGTCCTAGTACCACACATCACAAAAACAGCTTCCTGTGTTAGCAGACGATAAACCTCAGACCAAAGGTCTGATAAAGAGGCTTAGAGTTCCATAACAATGGTTCCTTGTGAAGTAATCACAAGAAATGGACCAATCCAAGCTGTGGATTATCCTCAGTGGTTTCTCCTCACTTTTTGATCTTAAAATCCCATTACACTTTTAACAAAAATATTGAGGACCCCAAAGAGCTTTGTGTTTATGTGGGTTATAGCTATCTATATTCCCCTTATCAGAAATTCAAACCTAGAATTCTCCAGTAGCTTCTGCATTTCCAGTTTGAAAACCTGTAATAATATATGGCTTCAAAGAACTAATAATATTGCCTTTGAAAATATCTAATTCCTTTTTCTATAACTCTGCAGGAATGGACTCAAAGTGATGCCAAAACTGAAGTGATATCATGGTTTTATATGAAAATGCTCTGTTGCTTAAGGCATAATACGGTACATTATTAGCATCTATACTGCTGAGGGAAAGATAACTCATCATATTTTCATTTCTTATTTACACTTTTGCCCAGTTTCTTTGAAGTAGGTTTATACCTTCTGTATTAGTCAGCCAAAGGGGTGCTGATGCAAAACACCAGGAATTGGTTGGTTTTAGAAAGGGTATTTATTTGGGGTAGGAGCTTACAGTTACCAGGCCATAAAGCATAAGTTACTTCCCTCACCAAACTCTATTTCCACATGTTGGAGCAAGATGGCTGCTGACGTCTGTAAGGGTTCAGGCTTTCTGGGTTCCTCTGGGCTCAGCTCCTCTGTTTTCTCCACAAGGTCAGCTGTAGACTATGAGGCTCTCTAGGCTTTACTTCTCTCCTCAAGGTCAGCTGTAGACTATCAGGTGAATGGTTCTCTTTCCCCGGAGCTTCAGCTTAAGACTCCAGCATCCAATTCCAACATCAAAACTCCAACATCAGAAACCCCCAGTTCTGTTCTTTGCCATGACTTTTATCTGTGAGTTCCCACCCCTTGGTGAGTGGGGACTCAACGCCCTAATCATAACTCAATCATACCCAGGTAAAGATCAGATTACAAGCATAATCCAACATTTCTTTTTGGAATTCATCAATAATATTAAACTGCTACACCTTCCAAAAGCTAGAGATCTCATTGATATATCTTTTTTCTATCTTTAAGTGTAGAGAGTGAAGCTGTGCATTAAGAAAGCAAGTCTTCTATACTTACTTCTTTAAGTCAACAATCTATGTGCTCTGTCTCCCTCAGAGTCAGCATGGCAGTGGTGTCCAGGTGGTAGCCATGGCAAAGATACCTCACAGGAGGAATGGAGAAGTCCCTATATGATTTTTTTAAAAACTACTTTGAAATATAGTACAGCTATGGTATTTAGTTTTGTGTCTTTTTTTTTTTTTTTTTAGTGTGGTACATTTGTTACAATAGATGAACACATATTGGAGCATTGCCACTGTGTGTGGATTATAATTTACATTGTAGTTTATAATCTCTCCCACACAATTTTGTAAATTATGACAAGATATAAATGGCCTATATCTGTCACTGCAATGTCATTCAGGACAATTCCCAACTCCCCCAAAATGCCCCCATATTACACCTATTTTTCCCTCTCCCTCACCTTAAAACCTCCAGCAGCCACTGCCTCCACATCAATGACAAAAGTTCTTCCCTTGCTAGAATCACAATAAGTCTATAATGGAATATAAGTAATGACCATCCCAAGGAACAGAGAGAGTCTGCAACTGCAAGCAAGATAATCCCATCCATCTGCCCCATAGGATCTAAGATCCCTCTCAGAGGTAGAGTGGGCATCACCACCCCAGAATCCTCAGGAATGGGAAGTGAATAATGGACTAGAGTAGAGTAGACTTACTATTATTCTACCATAGTTTTGTAAGTCTTAAATTTTTGTATCCCTCAATTTTTCTATCACTGCCTTCTTTCATATTGATCTGGTCTTTTGTAGTGAATCATTTTTTTTTTCTTCTTTACTTTCTTTTAAATGTTACATTCAAAAAATATGAGGACCCCATATAGCCCCCACCCCACCCACGCCACCCCTCCCACATCAACAAACTCTTCCATCATTGTGGCATATCCACTGCACCCAGCAAATACATTCTGGAGAACCGCTGCAGCACATGGACAGTGATCCACATTGTAGTCCACACTCTCCCCCAGTCCACCCAGTGGGCCATGACAGGACACACAATGTCCAGTACCTGTCCCTGCAGCACCACCTAGTACAACTCCAAATCCTGAAAATGCCCCCAAACCATATCTCTTCTTCCCTCTCCCAACCATCAGCAGCAACCATGGCCACCCTCTCCACATCACTACTACAATTTCTTCCCTTACTAATCACAATAGTTCCCCAACAGAACACCAGTAAGTCCATTCTAATCCATACTCTATTCCTCCATCTTGTGGACCTGGGATGGCTATGTCCAGTCTCCCTCTACATCAAGAGGAGGTTTAGATTCCACATGGATGATGGATCCAATTCAGCTTGCAGCTGTAGGCATTCTTGGCTCCCTGGTGTGGTGGTTGACCTGCTTCACCTCCCTGTCAGCTGGCCAGGGTAAGTCCAAGAAACCAGAGGGTAGGAGCTACAAGTCTGCTGAGGCCCTGGGCCTGGCTGTCACATGAACAGTTCAGAGATTCAGGTCTCCTGAGTATACACCACCCAAACACCAACCATGGGTCTGGTAAAAGTAACAGAAGAGGCATGTGTAGAAAGGTTATATCTGAGTCCAACTCCATCACACTCAGGAACACAAACTCCAAAGTAGGGCCAACTGACATGGCCCTGAACTCCAGAGTCATCTGCCATGACCATAGAACCTGTGGGTCGCTGCAGCCCTCAGGAGAACCAGCACCTGGGTTTCCATCTACCTTGGCTGTCTCTGGTACCCTGCTGAGGCATGCATAAGCATCACCCCCGATGACCTCCTGACTCTTTTTTGGAGACTCTTAGCCATATAAACTCACTTGTCCTTCCCATTTCCCCCTTTTTATCCAAAGGAAAAAAACAGTTTTTAACATCTGATATTACATGCCAGTCTGAGTTGACCACTTTGTTCATGGTCTTTTTGTAGTTACATCATCAGCTGGTGCTTGGTAGCAATCCCTCAGTGCCAGGGAGGCTCATCCCCAGGAGTCATGTCCCATGTAGTGAATCATTTTTAATCTTCTCACTTTTTCTGCGTTAATTTTCAGATGTTTGTTTTGTGGTTACACAGGACTTAAATTTAACATCCTAAATTTGTAAAAATCAAGTCTGATTTGATAACTTCAACTGTGAATAGTGATCTCTAGGGAAAAAGAACTGATGGTAGATATTTGTAAATATTATGCAGTTTAATAAAATTTTGTCATGGAACTGTGGGAATGTATGAATCCATATTCTGTAAGGCAGACTGCAAACCCAGAACTGCAATGAAGGTCCCTGATAAACTAGTTCCTGAGATGAAGCTGACTCTCTGAAGTAGAGATGGGAATTCTCCTCTAACTGCTGAAACCACTTCTCCTTTTTAGGTCTTCAACTGATTGGATAAGACATCTCTCATTGCTGAAGGCAATCTCAATTGATTATAGATGTAGTCAGCCACAGATGCATCAACTCACTGATGATTTAAGTGCATGAAATGTCCCCACAGTAACAATTAGGGGACTGCTTGCTTGACCAAAAACCTGGGCACCATTACCTGGCCAGGTTGGCACATGAGACTAACCATCACAAATTAGATATAAAATCTTAGTTGGCAATTGTTTTTTTTTAGTACTTTAAGTATATCATCCCACTGCCTATTGCCTTTTTGCCTCCCTGCTTTCAGATGAGAAATCAGCACTTAGTCTTATTGGGGCTCCCTTGTACAGGTTGCTTTTGTTTTGCAGTTTTCAGAATTCTCTCTTAGTCTTGATCAGTTACATTATATTCTCTGTTGGTTCTCAGCAGTCCCATTATAATGTATCTGGTCATGGCTTTTTTCATTTCCATACTGTTTGGGGTTCTTGAATGTGTATATTCATATCTCTTGTAAAATTTGTGAAGTTTTATGCCACTATTTCTTTGAATATACATTATGGCCCTTTCTTTCTTCTTTTTCTGTTACTTCCATGTGTATTAGTCTGCTTGATGGTGTCTTTCAGCTCTCTTAGGCTCTGTTCACTTTTCTTCATTCTTCTTTCTTTGTGCTCAAGTCTTGTCTTCAAGTTCACTGATTCCTTCTTCTGCCAACTCCACTCTGTTGTTGGAACCCTCCTAAGGAATGTTTATTTCATTTATTATAGTTTTTAGTTTCCTTTATTGAGATCTCATTTTGTTCGTTTATTGTTTTCCTGATATATTTTAGTTCTTTCTCCATGTTTTCCATTATCTCCTTGACCATATCAAAGATCATTTTTTGAAAGTCTATTCTGTTATGTCTAATGTCTCTTCTTCTTCATTGATGGTTTTTGGACTTTTATCTTTTTCTTTGAATAGGCCATTATTTCCTGTTTCTTTGTCTTGTAATTTTTTTAAAAGATTTATTTATTTCTCTCCCTTCCCCCCACCCCCACCCCAGTTGTCTGTTTTCTGTGTCTATTTGCTGCATCTTCTTTGTCCTCTTCTGCTGTTGTCAGCAGCATGGGAATCTGTGTTTCTTTTTTGTTGCGTCATCTTGTTGTGTCAGCCCTCCATGTGTGCAGTGCCATTCCTGGGCAGGCTGCACTTTCTTTCGCACTGGGTGGCTCTCCTTACGGGGCACACTCCTTGCATGTGGGGCTCCCCTAAGCGGGGATACCCCTGCATAGCACAGCACTCCTTGTGTGCATCAGCACTGTGCATGGGCCAGCTCCACACGGGTCAAGGAGGCCTGGGGTTTGAACCACGGACCTCCCGTGTGGTAGGCGGACACCCTAACCACTGGGCCAAGTCCGCCACCCTGTCTTATAATTTTTATTGAACATTGTATATTTTAAGGCATTAATTCTAGAATTTAGTCCCTGAGCTGTTTATTCCTTAAATTTGAATCTTGTTAGTGAAATGACAGATTTCTTTGTGTGCCAGGAACTAACAAAAACAAACAAATAAATGCAAGCTCCTTTTATAGTCTTTGCAAATTTACTTTACACTTGCTGCTGTGCGGCGGCTTGCTCAGTCGGTAGAGGTGGGGTCTGGCTGCGGACGAGGGGTCGGTCCAGCTTGGGACGAGGGGTTGGTCCCACTTGGGATGAGGGGTCGGTCCGGCAGCAGACGAGGGGTCGGTCTCACAGGCGTTGCGCGGTTTGGCTGACGGGGTCGCCCGGCGAAGCCGGCGATGAAGGGGTTGCCCGGAGAAGCAGGCGACGAACTGGGGACAAGGGAGGCCAGGCCCTTGTCGGGGGCTCTCAGGACTGGAGGGCGCACGGCAGAAGAACTACCGCGGAGACAAGGTAAACACGCAAGTCCACTTTATTGAGGGAGAGGCAACAGTTTTATAGGGGCTGGGGAAGGCTGATTGGTCGAAGCCACGCCCTGTTCTGATTGGTTGCCGGCGAAAGGTCAGTGGGCAGTACTGGACAGGGGAGGGGTGGTGGTTAGGGATTGGCTGTCGCTGTTGCTGGGGGAAAGGGCAGGGTTTAGGGATTGGTGGCTGCTGTTGCTGGGGTGGAGGGCAGACTTGAGTTTCCCACCCACGCCTGGCTGTTGCTGCTGTCGGGGGAAGGGAAAAGGGCAGACTGGATTTTTCCGCCTACGCCTGGCTGTTGCTGCTGTCGGGGGAGGGGAAAAGGGCAGACTGGAATTTTCCGCCCTGCGCCTGCGCAGGGAGAAAGAAGAAGAAGGGTGCCGCCCTCAGGCATCGTGTGGCACCATCCAGGAGGTGGGGCGGCCGCGGAAACATGGCTGCCGAGAAGGGGAGACCCGAGGGCACTCTGCGCCCATGCCGAGCTCCCTTCAGGGGTGGCGGTGAGTCCGACCAGCCACCCTATTATGGGGGCAGCAGCTTGGCCTGCCGCGGCTGCTCCCCCGCCAGGCCAGCAAACCACACTTCAGCCCGAGGGGTGACCGCACTGCTGTTCTTCAGAGTTGTACCTTCCCATCAAGAATACTCTGAGGCAAAACTGAAGTGAAGGTTTCTCTTTGTATTTTCTGAGCCTGTGTCTTGACATGGACTTGTGTTTACTCATGGCCTTAGGAATTCCCCCATTTACAGGAATCCATATGACCCTTCTATATCCTATGAACTATCATTTTCCACCTTCCCTATTCATACTCTTTCGTGTGTCTTTAAACTCATAATCCTTTGCCTATACTACCTTGACTTAAATGTTTCTTACACTGTATTAGCTGTCCACGACCTGCTTCTGCTTGCAGGACAAATTCTGGGAGGCCAAGCCAGAGATTAATTTCCTGGTTTTCACTTTTTCAGAATGCCACCTGATGGACTGGAGCTGACATACAGATACCCAAGTATGTACATAGGGGCTACTCTGCTCCCTCTGGAACAGGGCCAGTGATTCATAATGAGAGTACAGGCCAGCTTCCCACCACACCAGGAAAGGGATGGGGAAAGGGCCAGCAAGACACCAAGGGCTGCTACCATGTTTCAATCTGTATTTTCTTGGTTTAGCACTTACCCAGTTACTCCAACCCTTTAATTCATTACCAGAGATTTGAGGAAGATGGTGCTTTTGAGTTTGTTAGTTTTTCAAACCTTCTGTGGGGAAATAGAATTATTCCCTATAGAATTAAAACACAGAATTAATTCTTAGTCTGACAAACTTTTCTCTGAAACCACATGCCAAACAGTTTCTCTCAGTTTCTTTGAACAACCACCTTTCATGCTTTCAAATATCATTGCTTTCTTTTTTGAAGACCAAAAAAAATTTCTTAAATAATTTCTGAATTTGATAAAAGTGAATAAATTCATGTAATATGACTTTTCATTCAAGTGAAAAAAGACTAGTAAAAGCTAACACAGAAACATCACTTACTTCATATCAGGCCCTATTCTAAGCATTATAGAATCACATATAAGCCTCAATGGCTCAATCAGGTAGGTACTATATTTTCTTTCCATATGAATCATCTGAACACACAGAGGTAATAGGCAGAGCTGGGATTAAAACCCAGTGTTTCTGACTTCAGAGTCCATGGATCTAATTACTATATTATGTTGCCTCTTTCAGATAAAAATTAGCTATAAATTTGACTCTTGAGAAATAACACTAATAACCTTTTTTGACTGCTTCTTTCCTACACATCAAGTCACAAATATTTGCCCAAACAGGGGTATTAATAGGCTATCCAGATATCCAGACCCAAAAGTTCTATCCAAATGTAGTCCTGCCTATTCTCTGTCCAGACTTAAACTTATTCTCAACCTTTTCACTTAAATATATGCTCTGTCCAGGATGACTCTAAGTCTTAGGTAGCCACATGAAGTCTTGTTTCTTGTCCTAATGTACCAACAACTATTTCAAAATCGTTCATATATAATGGCACAGTGATGGAAGTTGGGAGTAAACTCCAGCTTGCCCTAGTAATTTTGGACCTATTTCCCATTATATCCATGGAGATTCATTACCTAGATAAATGAGACAAACTGTATATGGAAATGATGGGGAGATCTTCTCTATGGCATTTATTCTAGACAAAGCATAAATAATCACCATGCGATTAAGGGCCTCTAATCAGGACCTAGCAGGTTTAAAGGATCTGGGAGGTAACTCTGTATAGAATTAGGCAGGTTCATCCTGGATCAGCCCTAGAATATCTGACTTGGAGATTACTTGATGAAAGGAACAAGGTTCTGCAGTAAGCAACAAAAAACCTTAAGAGAAATTTCTGAGCCCTGGAAACACAAGAGACCTGTAGCCAGAAGCGTCTCTTGCCTCAAAAAGTGAGCACCAAAGGCAGGGAATCTTAGAGACACAGATGTACAAACTACTATCAGGAGCCAGTGACATTCCCAGGAGGTCAAGTAGCATCCATTACAGTAATGAGAAAAGCTTAGGCTGAGGGCAGCTTATCCCCCAACATCCAGTGATATCACTCCTGACCTTTCTTTAACTAGAGAGAATGAGGACACCCATGCTGAGTGGAAATCCACAGGTAGTAGACAAGACAAGAAATCAAGACCAGGGAGCAGTTGTAGCTTAGTGGTTGAGTGCCTGCTTCCCATGTATGAGGGTCTGAGTTCAATCTCCAGTACCTCCTAAAAAATGTCCCAAAAAGAAATCAACATCCTCAACACCATCTGGTAGTGCTGGGCTCTCAAAAATGTGTTTGAAACTTGAGTGAAAGTGACAAAGTGATTCCCATTTGAGATTAGCCTGGAACAAGGATTATAAATATAATGACCTTATTTTCTGTTTTGTACCTGTTGCTCAGGCACCCATACATCACACTCATTCAGTCCTAAGAGTGACACAGTTTGTCTGACAAATCTAACTTTCAGACTTCTGGCTCCCTAGTCAAGATGGAGTAGCCATATTCCTCACTAGTTCTCCCACTTACAACAAAAAATCCTGGACATAATACAATAAACATAGAAGAATCTGAAGAGTGGAAGAAAAAAAGCAAGTTAGCTAAGGACATTAGACCTTTAGGAAAAATGTGGCAGTGAGTTCTCTGTTCCTCTCATGTATCCCAAAGAGGGTGCTAAAGAAGCCCATGACCCGGAACCAACTGCTGCAGAAAAAGAGTCTTGCCTTTCTATCCAAAGGACAAACAAAACCTTTTTTGACAATACCCACGCACCCAAGCTCCAAATGAAAAACTACCCAAGGTGTCAGTGGGGCTGGTGTCAAGGTGTCGGTCGAATGTCCACTCCAGCTGGTAGCAACAAGCCAGAGTGAGGGGCTGTGAATTGGTGCCTTATTTTTGTAGGGTGATGTCAGCAGGGTGCTTCAGGCAGCTCAGCAACAGTGAGGATGAATGTCTCAGAGCAAGGATGGGATAGTCAGCACTTTGTTTTCCCTCCTTCTGCTCTTTCCCTTGTCGGTATCAGTGAGGCCAAGCACAGAGCTGAACCTCCACCCCAATCATAACCTTTAAAATGCTGTGGAAATTGGAAAGATGAGGTGGGGCCAGTGGTTGCTTCATTTTTGCTGGGGTGGTGTTATTGGAGCCCATAGGGAGTTAAACATCCATCTCCATCTGGACCTGCATCCTGTACTTCAACAGGGTAACTGCCTGCAAAGGAGAAGATTAAGTAGGACCGAGTCTCAAAACCCCAGTGTCTAAGGTACAATCAAAACCTACTAGTTGCTGAGGGTAGGGAGAAGGAAGAAGAGATGTGATGTGGAGGCATTTTCAGGACTTAGAGTTGTCCTAAATGATATTGCAGGGACCGATGCTGGACATTATATATCCTGCCATAACCCACTGAATGGACTGGGGGAGAGTGTAAACTACAATGTAAACTATAATCCATGCGGTGCAGCAGTGCTCCAAAATGTATTCACCAAATGCAATTAATGTGCCACAATGATGAAAGAGGTTGTTGATGTGGGAGGAGTGGGGTGAGGGGGTTGGGGGGTATATGGAACCTCTTATATTTTTTGAATGTAACATTTAAAAAATAAAATAAAGAGATCGTAGGAAAAAAAACCACTAGTCATTCCAAGAATCAGGAAATTTTCAATTTGAATGAGAAAAGACAATCAACAGATGCGAACAATGAGAAGATACAGATAGGATTATCTCAGAAGGATTTAAAGGAGGGATAGAATATAAAAAAGGAAGGGAAAGAAAGGAAGAGAAGGGGAGGAAGGAGAAGGAAGGGAGGGAGGGGGGAAGAAAGAAAGGAGGGAGGGAGGAAGGAAGGGAGGGAAAAAACAGTAAGATACACAAGTTGAAAAACTTACCCTCCACTCATACTTTCTAATGGCCCCCATCTCACTCAGGAGAGAACCCAAGGCCTAAGTGAGCTGCAACTCCCCATCTTGCCCCAGTCCCATCCTTCCACCACCCCCAATCTCAACTTCATCACCAACTAACCACTCAATTGCTCTCCAGCACCACTATCCCTCTGGCTATTTTTTGAACACACGAGAAACTCACTCCCACATCAAAGATTTCATGGGATGCTCTTCTCCAGATATCTGCATGCCCAATTTATTTTTCCTTCAAGTATTGCTGAAGTGACCCTTCTTGGTGATGCCCTCCATGACAACATTTTAAAACATACTCTTCTCTCCCAACACCCTCACTACCTTGTTCTCCCTTTATTTCCATAGCATTCTCAATTTCTCATGTATTAAATAATTTACTTATTTATTATGTAAATCCCACCCCCTCCTAGAATATAAGCTCCTTCAGGGCTGGGATTATTTCCTGTTTGTTTTTGTTTTTTCATTGCTCTACTGCCAGCAAGAGGAATTATGCCTGGCACAAAACAGGTCTTCCAAAATTACTTGTTGCATAAATTAATGGAAAATCCCTACCATGACTAGGGGAGCTCTGTCATATAGTGTTAACCCAGGAAGATCAAAGACAATATACCAAGGTGCACTTAAAAATCATGTTAAAATAGGTTTAAATACATATTGAGCACTTATGTGGGTCAGGCTCTGTGCTAAGTGCTGTACAAGAATTATTCCTTTAATGGTCACTGTAACCATGACAGGAGTCATTTTACCCTATTTTACAGGTGGGAGGGAAAACTGAGCTTTAGAATAGTCAGGAGAAGGGCCAGTGGTCACACAGAGGCCAAGAGGAAGAGCCCAGACTAGAGCAGGATTCAAATCAGGAATGTCTGTCTCCAAACCCCAAGTTCTCATCTCCAAATCGTCTGCTTACCCATTCCATAAATTCAGGTCTTCAACAGATAACAATCATATGGTACAAGTAGGCAGAAATACAATGATCTGCCTGGTCTAAGAAGGAGTTTTAGTTTTAGTTCCAGAAGAACTAGAGAACAAATGGACTACATCACATTTATCATCATGTATAAACAACAATTTAATAATAAAAAGGAAGAAGCAGGTGATGATGGTCAGAGGGAAAATTCCATTATTTACTGAAGGATTAATGTGATGTGCAAAGCTGCACATTGCTTCAGACCAACTTTACTCATAGAGGTAACATGCTTACCTTTGTACTCACACTGAGTCTTGCTGAACTCCCACCCATCATAGGTTCATTGTAATTTTGTGCTAATGGGAAGTTATGATATGATGGGGGTCCTTGGTTATTTTTGTTTTTTAGAAGGTCATGATCTCCTTTCTACCTTGGAAGTAAGTTTTAGTTTGAAAGAAGAGTGTGACCTCTTGGAGCTCTTAGCATCATATCCTTTCTTACTCTTGGTACCCTCTATTAGTCAACTACTTACAGTGAAAATGACAAGAGAAAGAAAGGGAAAGTTAGGGCAACTAATAGTTCCTTTCCTTCAGGCTTTCCATAGTCAGCACTAAGGAAAAGATAGTGTTGGTCAAACGTGTACATACCAAAAAGCAAAGTAAAAACAGCTGTGTTAGTTTTGGGCAGTGTTTCAACTATTCTAATGAGAACAAAAAACATGCACAATGAAATAAGAGCTATGAAATAGGAATTATGTAATTTAATGATTCCACATACAAGATAAATGCTCTTATAGTTGAATTTAAAAGTAACACTGCACAATATAAAGAACAGAAAATTTATGCTAATAACAAAATTTTAATTCTTCTTTACTTAGAATGGCATTAAGTAGTAGTTTTAAAATGCCATGAAAAGTAGAGGTATTCATGTGATACTCAGGCCCTGAGCCTCAACAGACTTGCAACTCCTACACTCTGGTTTATTGGACTTACCCCACTCAGCTAACATGGAGGTGAAGAAGGTCAACCACCATACCAGGGAGCCAAGAGTGCCTACAACTGAAAGCAGGAGAATTGTATCCAGAATTGTATCCATCCATGTGGAATCTAAGCCCCCTCTTGATATAGATGTGGAGTGGACACAACCATTCTAAGGTCCACAAGATGGAGGAATAGAGTATGGCTTAGAGTGGACTTACTGATATTCTATTCATGAACTATTGTGATTAGTAATTGAAGAAAATGTGGCATTGGTGTGGAGAAAGTGGCCATGGTGGCTGCTGGGAGTAGGGAGTGGGAGGAAGAGATGTGATGTGGGGGCGTTATTGGGACTTGGAGTTGTCCTGGGTGGTGCTGCAGGGACAGTTACTGGACACTGTTTGTCCTCCCATGGCCCACTGGGTGGACTGTGGGAGAGTGTGGGCTATGGTGTGGACCACTGACCATGAGGTGCAGCAGTGCTCTGAGATGTATTCACCAAGTGCAATGAATGTCTCATGATGACGGAGGAGGTTGTTGTTATGGGGGGAGGAGGGGGGGGAGGGGGGTTGGGGGTATATAGGGACCTCATATGTTTTTAATGTAACATTAAAAAATTAAGACAAAATAAAATAAAATAAAATACATTACACAATTACCTAATTTGTTTAATCATAAAAAAACAGTAGAGGTATTGTGGGAGGAAGGAAAAAGCTTTATATTTTAGTATAATTAATAGCACCATTTTTTCCTGCTTTTAGAAAAAGGATCCCACCTTTCCTTTTGCACTGGATCCTATAAATCAAGTACATGGTCTTGGGGTGGATTTGTGGTTTTCAACATATATATATGGAAATATATATAGATATAATTGTCTTTATGTACATACTTATATATGTATATATAGATACGTACATATACAGTATAAATATTCTAGGATTTAGGATACCAGATGAAGGCTGGACATCACCCAGAGGAGAGAGGGACAAATGAAAGATACATGTAAGTTGAACCAGTAGCTTCTGCTGCTGGCACCATCCCCCACACTAAAGACACCAGAATTTTCAGGCTTTGGGCCTGCCACTACAGACAAAGGGGGCTCCATGCATCTTCCACCCCAGGAAAGGGGAGAGAAAGGGACACAGCTAAGGCTGACTCAGCTTCTGATCCACAAATTTGGTCTGCTCTGTCCCACCAGCCCTTCTAGGCTGGGTGGGACCACACAGTGATTTGCCCTGGAAGCCAACAAAGGACTGGAGAAAGTCAACTCTCACAATCTCTCTCTCTCGTAGCTGGGACTGATTGTTGAGGACTCCCCAGGAAAGGGGAGAGAGGGGAACACAGCCTAAGGCTGACTCAGATTTAGACTCACAAATTTGGTCTGCAGTGTCCCAGGAGCCCTTCCAGGCCAGGTGGGGCCATGCCTTTTCTTTACCTTGAGAGCCAGCAAGGGGCTAAAGATATACAACCCTCCTAATCTCCTTCTCTACTAGCAAAGACTGATTTTTGAGGATTCAGAGGGGAATGGAAATATTTCCTAGCCAGGAAAAGGGTGCGGGCTGCCAGAGAAGGCTGGAGAACTGTCTCAGAAAAAGTTTGAAATGCAAGGCCCCTAGCCTCCGGGCAGGAAGCTGATCCAGTCTGTGTTGCAACAAATATACTCCAACCAGGCATTGAATTGAAAGCTACCAAAGTACCATTGGCTGTCAGACCAAAGAAGTGCAAATGAGAAAATTAAAAATAAGTAGGAGAGTTTTTTTCTGGTCACTACACCCTCCCTCCCCAAGGCCCTAGAAAGTGAGTCTACAAACAACTACTGGATCAAGTGTCCAGTTTTGAGCAACTAGCAGGCAATCCTAACATCCAGGTTGAGCCAAGAATAAAAAAGCAGTGGTAACACTCAGCTTTCTGCCACTAAATCCCCACAAATGAGAAAGAAATTGAACATGTGAGTAAACTACACCCTAATCAGATGCCTGGACATCTGCAAAAAATTATGAACCATACTAAGAAAATGGAAGATATGACCCAAGAAAAGGAAAATATCAAAGCCCCAGAAGAGATACAGTATTTGAGGGAACAAATTAGTGAGATGCACACGAATTTCCAAAATCAAATTAATGAGTTGAAAGACAATATGGCTAAAGAGATAAATAGCATCAAGAAGACATTGAGTGAGTGTAAAGAAGAATTTGAAATCCTGAACAAAAAAGTAACAGAGGTCATGGGATGAAAAACACAATAGGTGAGATTAAAAAAAAAAAAAACATGTTAGAGCCATGAAAGAGCAGACTTTAAATGATAGAAGAAAGAATAATACAGAAGTCAGAACAGAGGACTTCCAGGAAAATGGCGATTGAGTAGGCATCCAGAGACTGACATTCTCACAAAATAGTAGAAGGAAGGCAGGTGACATATTGAAGGAGGTGCTTTGGATATACATAGAATGGGAAGGTGCTCTGAGTTATCTGGAGGGTACTGGAAAGATAAAGAAGGGAAAGTAAAACCATGAGTTGTTCATTCCTGTGACTGGAAATGGCACATATACCCCACCCTCATTACAAGTAGCCTCAGTGTCCCTGGCTTGCTGCTGACAAGGGGCTGGGAAGGGGCATTCCCTGGGAGGAAGAGGGGTCTGTAAGAGAGTGGAGAGTGGTTTCTTTGCTGTGAGTTTGTCTAGCTGAGTCCCCTTTGAATCTTGGAAGGGACCTTGATCCAATGGGGAGAGGAGAGAGGGGATCTGCTCAGGCAGGCTGTCATGCCCAGCTACCCAGGGAGAGGGGGCAAATGCCTAATCATCAGGACTCTAGCAGACTGCAAAAGTCTAAAAACACCTGCAGGAAACGACGTAGATAGCTCTCTGAAGACCAATTAACCTATGGAGACAATTTAGCTCAGTGGTGGAATCTGTGCCTTACACATATGAGGCCCCTGTTTCAATTCCTGGGTCAATTAAGAGAGTGATCCACTGGTTATCAGACATACAGCTGATACTTTATAACAGGGAGCATACAGACATTCTTTTCATTGTAGGCTTTCTTAGATATGTTTTTTTTTAAGGTTCCAGTTTTATTTTATTAACACTTTTTAAAATTTCAATTTTAAATTAAATTTCAGTGTGCTTCAGAATGCTTGATTGATGAACATCAGCAGCCTGAGAAGCTCCTTAGGGGCCTAAGGGAAGGCTGATTTTCCTTGGTTGTTTTTGGTTGCTGCCGTTTTCTTTCTTGTTTGTTGTGTTTCCCCTTTCTTTGTCCCCCCTTTTTTCATTTAACCAATTTTTACTACCTATGTTATTTCTTTTCTTTCCTTCATTTTTCTATCTTCTGTTTTCTGTTGTTTTCCATTCATTCCACCTCTTTTTGTTTGGTCTTCATTTTTTAAATTTTTATTTCTTTCTCATTATTTTCTTCTCTGTTTTCTATCATTATTTTTTACTTTTTCTTTCTTTTATTTTTTCTTTT
The DNA here is from genome assembly GCF_030445035.2 of Dasypus novemcinctus. Taxonomy (NCBI): domain Eukaryota; kingdom Metazoa; phylum Chordata; class Mammalia; order Cingulata; family Dasypodidae; genus Dasypus; species Dasypus novemcinctus. Next base: position 53,177,576 of record NC_080691.1, on the reverse strand, counting down.
TAAATTTCCTCTCTTATCATCTTATCATGATAAGAGAGGGATAGATATGAATTCTATCCTTTTAATTCATACTATATACTTTTCTCTCTTTTGTTTCTCATTTCATTTTTTCTATTCCAATTTTTAAAACTTATTAATCTATAATCCTTATGATTTTTTACTTGTGCTGAATTATTTATATTCCTAGGTCTTGTACAATTCCTCTTCAACCTTTTTAAAATTACTCTTACAATTCTTCTTTTTCCCTTCTTATCTCTTTCCCTTTCTCTGGTCCTAATACTTTGTTCAAGGGAACATAGACAACAGCAAGGAAATAGAATAAGAGGAACAAAGTGTAAAAATAAAACCTTACAACAAACAAAAAGAACAAAATAAAGACCTACTGCAGAAAAAGAAGCTAACCAACTGAATAAATCCATCAAGAAAAACAGTTGCTAGGCACCAAAAAAAAAAAATTGCAAGCCATACTAAGAAACAGAAAGGCATGGCCCAATCAAATAAACTGAAAAACTGGAGGAGATGCAGAGCATGGAACAACTAATCAAAGATTCCAAATGCATATCATGAATCAACTTAATGAAGTGAAGGAAGAGACGAAGGATATTAAGAAGACACTGGAAGAACATACTGAAGAAATTGTAAACATATATTAAAAGATAACGAAAAAAAGATAATGGATATAATGGGGATGAATGGCACACTGCAAGAAATCAAAAATACACTGGAAGCACATAACAGCAGATTTGAACAGGCAGAGGAAAGAATCAACAATGTGGAAGACAGAACATCTGAAATTAGCCACACAGTAGAATAGATAGATAAAAAGATAGAAAAAATCCAGCAAGGACTTAGGGACTTGAATAACAATGTTATTCATATGCATTATGGCATCCCAGAGAGACAAGATAAGTGAAAGGAGGCAGAAAGAGTGTTGGAGGAAATAATGGCTGAAAATTTCCCAACTCTATTGAGGGACATGGATGCACATGTCCGGGAAGCACAGCACACCCCAAACAGTATAAATCCTAACAGGCCTACCCCAAGACATATACTTGTCAAACTGTCCAATGCTCAAGACAAAGAGAGAATACGGAAAAGAGCAAGAGAAAAGAGATCCATCACACACAAAGGAAACTCAATAAGATTAAATGCTGATTTCTTATCTGAAACCATGGAGGCAAGAAGGCAGTGGTATGACACAATTAAGGTGCTAAAAGAGGGGAAAAAAAAGTCAGCCAAGAATTCTCTATCCAGCACAGCTGGCATTCAAAAATGAGGGAGAGTTCAACATATTCACAGATAAGCAGAAAGTAAGAGTTTGTCAACAAGAAACCTACCCTTCAAGAAATACTAAAGGGATTTCTGCAGGTTGAAAGGAAAAAACAGAAGAGAGAGAGTCAGAGGAGAATGTAAGAAAAACTGAAAATATAAAAAGAGAAATAGAAACAACATATGGCAGACATAAACCTAAAGAAAATATGGCTAAAATTAGTAATTCCTTGACAGTAATAACACTGAATGTTAATGACTTAATCTCTCCAATCAAGAGACACAGATTGGCAGAATGGATAAGGTAATATGACCCATCTATATGCTGTCTACAAAAAACTCACCTTAGACCTAGGGAGGCAAGGAGACAAAAGTGAATTGTTGCAAAACAATTTTACATGCAAACAATAACCAAAAAAGGGTGGAGGTAGCTATACTAATATTGGGCAAAATAAACTTTAAATGCAAAACTATTCTAAGAGACAAAGAAGTAAACTATACAGCAATAAAATGGGAACTCTATCAAGAAGAAGAACAATCATAAACACTTATGTACCTAAAGTGGTACATAAAAATACATTAAGCAAACATTGGAAAAACTAAGTGGTGAAATAGATGCCTCCACAATTCCAAAGCATAATTTACAGAATTAGTAAAAGCAATTACTGAATTCATTTGGAAGGGAAAGTGCACCTGAATAGCCAAAAGCATTCTAAAATAGAAGAGCAATGTGAGAGGAATTTCACTGCTTGACCTTGAAACACATTACAAAGCTACAGTGGTCAAAACAGCTGGTACTGTCATAAAGATAGACACATCAATCAATGGAAAAGAATTGAGAATCCAAAAATAAACTCTCATCTATACAGTCAACTGGTTTTTGACAAACCTACCAAGCCCATGTTAATGGAACAAAACAGTCTCTTCAACAAATGGTGTTGGGAGAAGCGGGTATCTATAAAAGAATGAAAGAGGACCCTTATCTCACTCCCTCTACAAGAAGCAACTCAAAATGGATCAAAGACCTAAATATAAAAGCCAGAACCATAAAACTACTAGAAGGAAATGTCGGGAAACATCTCTTCAAATCTTGTAGTAGGTAGTAGTTTCTTAGACCTTACACCCAAAGCACATGCATACAAAGAAAAATTAGACAAATGGGACCTCCTCAAAATTAAGCACTTTTGCACCTTACAAGACTTTGTCAAGAGGGTGAAAAGGCAGCCAACTCAATGGGAGAAAATATTTGGAAATCACATATCCAATAAGTGTTTAATATCCAGGATATATAAAGAGATTTTATAACTTGACAATAAAACCACCCAATTTAAAAAATGGGCAAAAGACTTGAATAGACGTTTGTGCAAAGAAGAAATACAAATGGCAAAAAAACACATGAAGAAGTGCTCAACATCACTCATGATTAGGGAAATGTAAATCAAAACTACAATGAGATATCATTTCACACCTATCAGAATGGTCACTATTAAAAAAACAGAAAAGTGTTAGAGAGGTTGTGGAGAGACAGGTGCACTTATTCACTGTTGGTGGGAAGGCAGAGTGGCACAGTCACTGTGGAGGACTGTTTGGCAGTTCCTAAAGAAGTTAAATATACAGATTTGTCATGTGACCCTGCAATACCACTACTGGGTATATACCCAGAAGAACTGAGAGCAGTGACATTGATGTGGGCTATGGGTGGAAGGCTCTTTGTCTCTTCAGAAATAACTAAGCTGTTTGACTTGTGAGTGTGGAAAGATAAGAGGCTGCAGTCCTGCCCTTAGGGAAAATGGCAACAGGCTCCAGTCCCAGGAAATGTTTAACAGTGCAAGGGCTGTAAACTTTAAGTATTTAGGGGAAATGCAAAAACCAAGGCTTATCTAGAATGTCTGGAGTCCATGCTAAAAGCTTACCTAAGATGTGGAAGAGATATATGCTAATTGAAGCCTATTGAGAACTGAAACAAAGGGACCATTTGGCCTTTCCTCTCTGTATAAAAGACGTTTGAAAATCTTGTTCGGGGCTCGGGATTCAAACTGAAAGCTCCCGAGTCCGGCTGGCCGTCAATAAACCATTTTTCCTTCTCAAAATCATTCCTGAGTCCTGGCCTCTCTATACTCAAATAATTGAACTTCTCTTAAATACCACAACATTTTTGGTGACCACGAAGGGACAATAAATGAAGGCCAGAGACGGTAGCATTTTGCTGCCCCTTCCAAATCCCCGAGGAAGCCGGGAGGACTCGGGTGAACCCCAAATCTGGGCGCCCCTGGATTAAATTTAATCCAGAAAAGATGTGGGCTCCACCAGAATCTTCCCGACAAAAATCGAGGGCAATGGAAGGTCTGAAGAGAAAGATTCTGGGAACGAAAAAGAACTCCGAACATGGAAGAAGGTAAGACTCCCCGGGTGAGCACAGTCTGGAAGGCCCTAGCTTTAATTGATAGGAAGGGGAGGCTGATCACCTCCCGAGAGAACCCTAGTAGCCCCAGAAGGCTGGGGGGAAGCCGTTCTCTCTAGGCTTGGGAAAAGGAGGAAAACCGGGGAAAAGCCCTGGTGTTTTGGGTTTGTCTAACTGCATGTTAGAATCTGGTACTGGTCTTATATCCACTAAAGGAGTGGAGTCTCGATTTTAATAGGAAGGGCTATTTATAGGTTCAAGCCCTAATGTCCTGGAAATTGGTCTAGATTAAGGGAAACAAAACTTGGTTACAGGAAAATGGATCGGCTTTTCTGGTGGAGCTTGGTCTGGGTGTAAAGTTTAAACAGTGGAAAAGTCTAGCTGAAATCTTTTGTTATGGTGCTAATTTGTGAATGAATTCGCTTTATACCAAATGTTAAGTGTTCTGAGGTTTGTGATGGCTGTGGGGGCAGCCATGGTGAAAATAAATATATAAACTTGTGAGTCAGATTAGTGACCTTTGTGCTTCTGTCTGTGTCAGCTCAATGTTAGTGTTGGAGTTATGTAAAGTGGAATTACAGCTGAGCTGGAGCCCTCCCTTGCCATTGGCAAGGGGGTGAAATGATTCTGGGGCAAAAGCTGAGGAGTCTGGATGTTTGAGGAGTCTAGATGTTTGTAAATGCTCTGCTGTCTTGTCTCTGGTCTGGCCCTTTGCCGGGGCTTGGAGGACATCTGTGTCCGCGTCATGCACCCAAGTCTGTTGGGGATGTCCCAGTCAGGGTGGCTGGGTTCCTGGGAGTGTTGCCAAATTTGAGTAGGTTCTGTCTGCCCATTTTGGCTGAAAGCTGGAAAGGGGGGAGTGGCTTGCCCCTTTCCAGTGAGTCCACCCTTCTATTCCTAAGCCTCATTCCTGTTTGTTGTGCACCCAACTGCCTGGAAGCGGGGGAAGTGAAGGGGGTGAAAAGCAGAATCAGAATAAATGCAGTAAAGTTCCCTCCTTAGGGTGTCAAAGCCAAAATACGTTTGCATTCTGCTCAGGTTCTTAGAAGGTATTGTAGTAACCTTAAGTAAGAGAATGTGTTCTGTGAAGGTAAAATTTGTCTTAAGGGTATAAATAATTATAAAAGTTTTACAAAGCACTGTTTAAGGTATTTAAGTGGCTAATTGCAGAAGAAAGTCATTATTTAACAAAACTGAATTGATAATAATAATAATAATAAAAGGCAATTTTATAACAAACTTATTCGGCAGCCAATCTCCCCTGCCAACTTCCAAAAAACTGTTTCTGGTATTACATGCTACTAAGTATTTAAAGTGAAGAAAAGTTCATTATTTTAACAAACTTGTTTAGTATTAATGGCAATTATATGTTTTAAGAAGTTTGCCTGGTAACTTAGTATGTGGGATATATGGAGTGTGTTTTTATTGTTAAGGAAACAGAAGATGATTTTGTCCTAAGATAAAATGATTGACTATTGGAAAGAGTAGAGTGTGGGACAGAACCTGAATGAATACTGAAAGTGTAGAAGGTTTGTGGAAGGGAAATTTTTATGATTAAAATTGAATAAGATCAATATACAAAGAAAATCTTTTATCAATAGCTTCTTGTGCTTTAACCTCATCATTTCCTCAGTGTTTGAAGAAGAGTCTTACCTCTTTTAAAAGAACATTTTATGTTCTAGAAATCAAATCCTGAAAAGTAGCTTTTATTTCAAACTAACTGCAAGAGATTTATTCTTTTACTTTAAAGGAAAATTAAAGTAATGGTTAAGTTCATTTAATATGTTATAAGTTGAATGAAAGGTATTTAAAGGTGTTATAAAATTAATAGGTTTTAAAAAATTAATAAAAACTGTAACTAAGAGTTAAAATCATTTATAAATGCATTCATATTATAAAACAGTGGAAAGACAATAACTGAGATTATAGCTGGGTGAATTTAGCCTGAAACTATTATTTAAGTGTAAACTCTAAACTAACCTTTCCTTTGTTTATGGTTACTTCAAGGCTAACCTCACCCTTTGCCTTTGCCTATGGTTATTTCATAATTGAGAAGAGCTGGGACATCACTGTCTCCTCTCCTGGTATTAGTAACCCTTTCTCTCATGAATTCAAGTGTAAACTAAATAAATGACTGCCTGATGGAATAAGGTTAAATGACCACTGGAGTTTTATTATCTCCAAAATCAAAAAGGGGGGTGGAGGGGGAGAAGTCTCCTGCCTTGACGGTCAGTGTTCCTAAGAGTGGCAATTCATGAGAGAAAGCAGTCTGTCTCCCTGAGGCTTCAAATAGCCTCAGTAAATATATATAAAATTAATCTTGTTACTTATCCAAAATTCTGCTAATTTCAAAGTAAAATATAAAGTTCTAAAACAAAATGGTGCTAAGGTATTGAGAACATTTTGGTTATTACAATCCATTAAGTAAGAAAGAAAATTCTTGTGGTAAACTGCATGGTCATAGTGCAAATTAAGAAGAGTTTCAAAAGTCTTTGAAAAGTTTAAAGTAACTAAAGTCATGTTGTTGTGTCAAACTATTCATGTCTGCCTATTTGCTCAAATTGTTGAGGTTAAATATGCAGTTATATTTATAAATATTCTTAAAGCCCAAATTAAACTAAGCAGGATGGAAAAGTCATAGAAATCTGATTATGGAAACAATTGGGAAAGGGCCTCCTCTTTGCAAGAGCTTTTAAGGCAAGAGACTAGGTGTGGCAGATTAAACCTATCTACTAGGCTAGGGAATTAAGAATCAGTTTGCCTGGTAATTTCCCAGTTTAAACCTTTGTCAGCCATAAATTGCAAAAAAAAAAAAAAAAAACACAAAGATTAGGTTAATTTTCACATAAGAAAATGTTGATGTAACCTGGTGGCCTGCTGCCTCAGTCTCCCACTCCCGGGTTGGACAGCAGTGGAGGAGACCAGTTTAGGCCAGTCCTATGGGCAGTGGAAGGATGCCCAAGAAGGAGCTAACTAAGTCGGTGCCATTTCAGCACTAAATTCTATTCCTTATTTGAAAAAGGGGGGAGCAGGTAAAAACTAAAATGGTTGGAATGTGATAGAGGAAGCAGTTAAATCAAACTTTTGCATGGGAAAGTTAAATCTCAGATAAGCTGTAACTTCTGAAGTATTCAATCTATGGAAAAACAGGAAGAGCTTGCATGCTAGGCTTAGGGGTATAAATTGTGTCATTTTTCTTTGTTCGTGGCACCAGCCATATCTGGCTCTGCACCCCTTCTTGCAAGATTGAGAATAAATTATTTTCTTCTCCACAATCTGGTGAGCCTTAATTTCTTCCAGAAGATTTCTTTCCAACAAAATAAAGGTAATTAGTGGCTCTATTAACACATTTCAGTAAGTAAAGGAAAGTCCATAAAAACTATGGAGAGATCTTTCCTGGGTTATGATTTTTTAAAAAAATTAAGTAATTGTGTAATGTGTTTTAAAACCTGGTAGTCAGTTATGCTTTTAAATTAATAATTTTCATAACTTAAAGAAAAGAAGTTTTTAGCTTCCTGTAAGGGAAAAAGAGAACATTCCTTGCATAAACTATTATGGTTTCAATTTTATTTAACTTGAGTGTAATCTCCCATAGTTAATTTATAAACTAAATTAACATTATATGTACAAAATCTTTACAGTAATGAAAATTGTAAGTGCACATTGGTGAAATTAGGCTAAAGGAAAAAGATTGTAGATATGCTCTCTTAAATAAAGAGTAAATTTCTTTCATTGGTAATTGTAATTTAGTAAGTTTATTTAAACACGAGGTGGCTAGTCAATGTGGTTATAGTCAATTATAAAGAGTTTGTAAAACATCTTCCAAACTGAAAATGTTTAAATAGTACTAGTTGTAGAAGTCATTGTTAACTAAAGAAACTTAGATTGGTATTGGTAGCAGAAATAACTTCATGATAATAAACCTGTCTGAAGGCCACTGCAAAATACACATTTAAGTAAATGGTAATAAAAAGTTGTCTTGATTCTATTGGAAATATTCTGTTTTCATTCTAACAATGAAAAATAATATTTTTCCTCTATTACTAAAGTAAAGTACCTACTGTTATCTTCATAGTAAAATTGTGTAAGTAAATAGTCATTTGATATATGTATTGTGTTAAGTTGTTTAAAATATATATAAAACAAGGAATAAACTTTAACATTGTCAAACTCTTGTGCATTCGAACCAGGCCTTGTATACATTACAGGTGGCCTCTCCATGTGAGTTATTGGCTAGGCTGGTCACTGACCCCTCAATTAAAAATATGTGCTATATCAGTCTCTGGTTCTGCTCCTGAAGTCGATGGAAACTATATTGCAGTTTCAAGCTCCTGCAGCTAATAATGACTCGGTACAGCCAAGTGTACAATGGATATCGCCTCCAGACTGGCACTGTTCCATGGTGCCAGAGAGCACTATGCACCAGGCTAGTAGAATACTGGAAAATCTAAGATGAAGGATGCTGCAACTTGCTCACTGCATTGAAGAACATGCTAAGTGGAGCCATGAAACCAGGATACTGTAAGTGAAACTTAAACACAATTGGCATTATGGCCTGCTCTCATGGAGAGATAACATGTAAAGTATTACAAACCTGAAACTCAAAACTAATAATTGTAACTTTGAATCCTTATGCATTAAGTAATACATTAGTTAATATTAAGTGCTGTACTTTTATCCTGTACTAAATATATGCCTAATAATTGTAATGTTATCTTTTCTATTTTGGATCAAGTGCAGAAGTATATTAGACATGTTAAATTCCTGGTAAAATCATTTTCTAAACGGTTAATAACATGTCTATAGAATAAGGTGGCAGTCTCAGCCAGTCTCAGTCAACTTCTATATTCTGCTGTACTCTGCTGTGTAGCAAAAGTGAGGCTTGCTTGCTGATGGTGAGTCACCTATTGAACAAGTCAAAATTGCTAGAAATTGTACAATGAAAACCAAGGTGTAAAAATCTTTATTCTGTAGTTCTGATCACTCCCACAGGTGAAAACTAAGAGCATTTCCAAATTAGTGTTCTAATCCTGAGTGAAGCCAGTTGCCCAAGGAGTGCCAGTTCACCAGGAGCATCTGACAGAGCGAATGAGTGTCAATCATTGAACAGCTTGGAATGTGTCTTCAGACAAAGCTTAGTGTCTGTTGCAATTTCTCTCTAAAGATGGATAACTTAAAAAAGAATATATATGCTGTTCCCACCAGCTTTTAAGGAGTGCCATCTTTATAGGCACCTAACCTTGTCTACCTCTGTAATCCAATGTGTCCTCTTTTAAAAACGGGTATTCCAAATTTTTAATTAAGTTTGTTTCTTTCAGAGTGAACATCTTATTAACCATATGAAAACTTCATCCAACTTCGTACAGAATGCCAGATCCATCTTCCTCCAGTTAGAATAAATTAAGAGTTTTACACCTTATTAGGCAATGACTACAGCCCATGGCCAGCAGGAAGCAGTTACAGAAAAGAGATCGTCTCCCTTCAGTACCCCTTTTAAATTAAAGGTGTAAACTCTTTAAGAGTAAAATAAAAGTAATAGATGGATCTGGAACCTGACTGGAAATCCATGTGAGTGCCAGTGGCAGCAGAATAACTGCAGGAGGCCCCTGCCCAAGATTCTGCTGTCCAGAATGAAAAGCTCTAAACTTCTAAAAACAGTCCTGGATGCTGTACTAAAGACTGATAAATAATTAATCAAAACAACAAACAGCCATCCACCTCATAGCTCCAACAATAATTATGCCAAAGCTTAGCAAGTTAATCTTTGGCAGAAAGGGGGGAATGATGTGGGCTATGGGTGGAAGGCTCTTTGTCTCTTCAGAAATAACTAAGCTGTTTGACTTGTGAGTGTGGAAAGATAAGAGGCTGCAGTCCTGCCCTTAGGGAAAATGGCAACAGGCTCCAGTCCCAGGAAATGTTTAACAGTGCAAGGGCTGTAAACTTTAAGTATTTAGGGGAAATGCAAAAACCAAGGCTTATCTAGAATGTCTGGAGTCCATGCTAAAAGCTTACCTAAGATGTGGAAGAGATATATGCTAATTGAAGCCTATTGAGAACTGAAACAAAGGGACCATTTGGCCTTTCCTCTCTGCATAAAAGACGTTTGAAAATCTTGTTCGGGGCTCGGGATTCAAACTGAAAGCTCCCGAGTCCGGCCGGCAGTCAATAAACCATTTTTCCTTCTCAAAATCATTCCTGAGTCCTGGCCTCTCTATACTCAAATAATTGAACTTCTCTTAAATACCACAACAACATGAACAGACATCTGCACACCAATGTTCAGAGCAGCATTATTCATGATTGCCCAAAGTTGGAAACAACCCAGGTATCCATCAACTGATGAATGGATAAACAAATTGTGGAATATTCACACAATGGAATATTATGCAGCTGTAAGAAGAAATGAAGTCATAAAGCCTATGACAACATGGATAGACCTGGAAGACATTATGTTGAGTGAAGCAAAGCAGACACAAAAGGACATATACTGTATGATTCTATTACTATGAACCAAATATATTGTGTGACATTGTATGCTTCAAAAAAAATTTATGTGTATCCAGTACATTTAATTGAGAAATGTATATTTTTAATTCAGCTGTGTTTTCTTTTTAGTTTTTAATTGTTCATATCGTCAATTATTAAATGTACAAAATAAAGCTTTAAAAAATCATCCAGATTCATAAGGGAAAAAAAAGTATAGGAAAAGGAGCATGGGCTGAGGAAAAAAATACACCAAATGTAAGATATGGACTATAGGTAATAGTAAGGTTTTGATGATACTCTTTCATAATTTGTAACCAATGTTTCACAACAATGCAAGGTGTTGGTGGTGGATTGATATATGGGACCCCTGTATGATGTCACGTATTTTTGTTTTGTAAGTTCACAACTTTTACTATACACTTATTGTTTATGTATATTCATGTATGAATGATATATGTCAACAAAATTTAAAATAAAAAGTATAGGGGAGGGGTGCCGATCAGGCGAGTGGTTAAACACTGGCTTCCCATGGACAAGGTCCTTGGTTCAATCCCCAGGCCCCAATACCTCAAAGAAAGTATTGGGGATTCTCATAAAAACCCCACCCACTTATACAATTTCTCCTACTATTAACATCTTACATTAGTGTGGTACATTTGTTGCAATGCATGAACCAATATTGAAGCACTGCTACTTACAAAGGTCTATAGTTTATATTATGGTTTACACTTTGTGCTGTACAGTTTTATAGTTGTACAGGACCTTACTTTAGCATTGTTCCGTATGATACTGAACTGACAGATACATGACACTATACATGTTTCAAAGTCTTTGAACTAAGTCTTTTAAAGGTTAAATTGGCTCCTGCTACCACATGTACTACTGCAGTCATTCCCCAGGCCAGGATTCCTTGCTCTCTTACTTTTTTCTCTCTACCTCTCCACATCTATCCTTCCTTCTGCCTGCTCAAGTCCCACTTGTTCATGAATCCAATTTCATCTCATCTTGTAGTGGAGAAATTCGGATAGGCGCGGTTTCGAAGGCCAGGACACGAGAGAATACTGAGAAGGAAGTTGGTTTATTTCGACCGGCCGGGCTCGGCGGACTCTTGTCCTAACAAAAACCGAGCCCCGAACAGCCTTTTCCAGACCCTTTTATACAGAGGATATAGGATTAGGAAGACTAACAGTGATGGTAAACAGACCTTTGGTTAGGTTCTTCAGATCTTAGTATCAGATAGGTTATTTCCTCCAGGTGAGTTACATATTCTCCACATCCAAGCCAGTTTGGATTAGCATAGCTCCACATTGTCTGGAGGCAGCCCTGAATACACATTCAGTCTCACATCCCTTCTGAACATTCAAAGACTGTAGGGCCTTTATTACTTATTTGGCCATCTTGGAGACTAGGTACTCTTGGAAATAATTTTGATTTTAATGCACAGGCTATATCATATTCCCCCCTTTGAGGCCGAGTTTAAGTTATTAAACTTCGGCATCACTATTGTCTGAGTCCCTCTGGACTGGCTGGTATGTATATAGAGCCATGAGATGGGCAGCTGTTTGCCTTTTTACTACACCATCTATTAGGGTGCGCATTCTGCTTATGATGAAAGGAAGGAGGCATGGAAGGATGGTGCATGCTCCTATGAAGAGGGCAACTATTCCCAATAGAAGCTTGAAATTGTTTACTATTGACTGCCAGCTTCCAAAGGGGTTATTTATATTCCAGCCATTCCAGGTTTGCACTGGGACATGAGCAATTTTTACTATATTGCTTGTAATTTCATCAATAACCTTTCCAGTGTTATCTAATTCAAGGCAGCAGTTAGAGAGATTGAATTTTCCACAAACTCCCCCTTCAGCTGCCAAGAGATAGTCTAGGGCAAGACGGTTTTGATAGATGGCATTCCTGAATTTAGTTTGCTCTTGGGCTAGTAAGTTCAGTGCATGGGCAGTTTCATTAGTTATTATTTCTACCACCGCTTGTAGGCGGATGATTCGGTTTAACATATAGATAGGGGTTCGGTAACCCCACATGCCATCCTCTGCCCAAGTTGCTGGCCCATAGTATTGGATTATACGCTCAGGGGGCCATTCTTCACCTCCCCAGGTAATGACAGCCCTTTTTTCCTTTATGTTTTGATACACTGGCTGGCTTAGCTCTTTCCCTTCTGTTAGGGGAATGAGGAAGAAGGAGGGTTTTATTGTACCAAGCATACAAGTTCCACACCAGTTGCGTGGCAGTTCTCGGAATGCAACTTTCCCACAAATCCAGTACAAACCATTTGGGGCAGTAAAGGGGCCCTTTGCAGTGGAGTTCCACACCGTGATTAAATTGGGGAAAGTACGATTTATGAGAACGAGGTCTGATTCGTTCCATGTTCCCCAAGGTTCTGTTGTATTTGTGGTATAATTTTGGAATTTTCCCCCTGTACATGTTAGATTTCCAACAGCTATAGAGGAGCTTAGGCAGGCCCTTGAAGCACAATATTTTCCTATGACAGAAGTTTGTAAGGGCCACATACTATCTCGGGGGACAGCTGGGAGGCCAGTTGCATTATATGGTTGGCTGTAATTGTATTCCTTGGTCTCCCATGGCCATTGGTCTCCCATATTAGTACCACCACATACATAACATGAGGAGACATTTAAGGCTGCGCCCACCACTTCAGCCAGGCTTATAAAGAGGTTTGTTGCTGCTTGTGGGATGGAAAAGGGCTTTTCCATTTCTTCATAAAAGGAGTGGAACACAGAATGGGCTTTACTTGTGAGTGGGTATTCTTGATACCCAACCCAGATGTAGGCTCCTGGGTCTATTCCTTTACCATCAATGCGGAGGCCCATTCGGACTCCCTGAGTCTGCCAGGATTCAGGTTTAAGGATGGTGAGATTTAAAGGGTTACATTGACCACGTGGACAGTTAGCCGGGGCCATACCCTTGGTGAGGATAGCTGTCTGTTTAGCTATGTTTGTTTTCCAGGTGGCCCAGGTGACACAAGACCAGTAAGGGCAGTAGTATGCACCTATGTATTTGCACCAAAAGCTCCCCCCTTGGGCTGCACTTCTCATCTCTGGAGCGCACATGTACTTATTGCTATGAGTATACTTCCGCTCCCAGCCGAGCCCTCCACAATTTGTGTTCCATGGTGTCCCAGAGTCTATAGCCTGACATGCATCAAATAGGAGGGACACTTGTTCATTCTGGCTCATGACTGGGGTGGAGGAAAGCAACTTCCCATTTCGATTAAGCACTCTTATTTCCCATTTACGGGAGACTGTTGGGGGTCTAGGATCATAGCAGGTTATTTGGCCAGATGCATTACAGACACTATAGGAGGTTCCCTGAAACTGACAGGTGGTTACCTGGCCCTTGCAGGTGTAATGACTATGATATATTAATGTGGTGTTGACATGGGCCCCTGTACGCACCTTTTGAATACATGGCTCACATTCTGTGGTGTCGACCTGGGACCAGGGGAGGTTTAGGGCTAGAAGTAGGAAAAACAGGCAAAGGGGCATTGCAACAGATTAAACCGGATTCCTAATCTTCGGCTGTGCGTAGACCAATCAGCTTCCGGGTGTGATTGGAGCAGAGCTCGGTGTTCCCTCCTCAATCTTCGGCCGTGCGTAGACCAGTCAGCTTCCGGGGTGTGACTGGAGCAGGGCTCGGTGTTCCCTCCTCAATCTTCAGCCGTGCGTAGACCAGTCAGCTTCCGGGGTGTGACTGGAGCAGGGCTCGGCGTTCCCCTTTTTCGCAAGATGAGCTTGGTTGGGCTGTGGGTATCTGGAACACAGGTCCAGGACTCTGAGGCAGCTCGCTTGACTCGGCTATGGTGAATCCACGGGATGATTTCAGCCACCTTAACTGCAGTGGGGGTGGATAAAATGACAAGATAGGGCCCTCGCCATCGAGGAGTTAGTGGAGCTGACTTCCAGTCCTTGACCCAGACTGCATCTCCTGGCTTGTACGGGTGTACAGAGCTGCTTAAGCTAATGGGGGCCCTTTCTTGGACCCAGTGATGCAGGTTATGTAGGGTTTTTCCTAAGCTTATCATCTGCTGAGCTATTGATAAGTTCCCTCTTTCTCTAAGATCCCCCTCTATATTTCTGATTAAGGGAGGAGGCCTCCCAAAGAGGATTTCATAAGGAGTTAGGCTTAGTTTTCGGCTTGGGCTGGCTCGAATTTGGAGGAGAGCACTTGGAAGTACTTGCACCCATGTTAGCCCAGTTTCTTGGCAAATCTTGGCAATATAAGTCTTTATTGTACGATTCATTCGCTCTACCTTTCCTGAGCTCTGAGGATGGTAAGCGGTGTGCAATTTCCATTGGATGCGCAGTGCCTTTGCAATCTTTTGAGTGATTTCAGAGACAAAGGCTGGTCCATTGTCAGAGCCAATTGAGAGCGGTAGCCCATAGCGAGGAATAATTTCCCTAAGGAGAACCTTGGCTACTTCTTCAGCTTTTTCTGTTCGAGTGGGGAAGGCTTCCACCCAGCCAGAAAACGTGCAAACAAGGACTAGGAGATATTTATAGCCTCCAGATCGTGGCATTTCAGTGAAATCAACTACTAGATCTTCGAGGGGCATACTACCAATTCTCTGGACCCCTGGGGCTGTTGTGGGCCCCTGGCGAGGGTTATTCTTTGCACATGTCACACATCGTTGGCATACAGCATGGGTGATAGTGACTAGTCTTGGGATGTAAAAGAATCTTTCTAACACTTCCTTAAGATGAGTTTTTCTCAAGTGTGTATTCTCATGGTAGTCTTGAACTACGGCTGCTGCTAATATTTGTGGCACAACTATTCTGTGATCAGGCAATGTCCACCATCCATTTTCCCCTTGTGTCCCGCCCTCAGAGAGTATCCACTCTCTCTCAGCTTGAGTATATTGTGGCTCTCGGTGACTCAGAGGCTGCGGGGCAAGGACAGGCAGTGTATGCTGGATGTTCTGATAATTAAGGGGTTGAGGAATGAGAGCAGCAGCCAGGTTTTCAGATAGGGATCCCTCCCGTGCCACTCTTTTTGCTTCAGCGTCTGCCCTCCGATTTCCCTGGGCAATGGGGCTGTGGCTGGTCTGGTGTCCCTTACAGTGCATTACAGCTACTTTGGCAGGCTCCCAAACTGCATCTAGTAGCTCCAGAATCTGTGTGCCGTATTTAATGCTCTTCCCTCCCGAGTTAATGAGTCCCTTTTGTTTATATAAGGCTCCATGCGCATGCAGGGTAAGAAAGGCATATTTGGAGTCTGTGTAGATGTTAACCTTGGCTCCGGCTGCAAGTTGCAAGGCTCGGGTGAGGGCAATGAGTTCAGCTTTTTGTGCTGATGTGTTATTTGGGAGGCGCTGTGCCTCTACTGTGGTCTCAGATGTTACTACAGCATATCCTGCTCGTCGATTGCTGCCCTGCATAAAGCTACTCCCATCTGTAAAAAACTCCATGTCAGGATTTGCCAATGGCTGGTCTTGAAGGTCTGGCCTGCTGGAATATACTTCTTGCAATGTTTCCAGGCAGTTATGGGCTGGAACCCCTGGCTCTACGGGTAGCAGGGTGGCTGGATTTAGGGTTTTTACAAGTTCCAGCTGGATGGATGGGTTTTCACATAATAGAGTCTGATATTTAACCAGGCGGCTGTTAGTAAGCCAATGTGTTCCTTTGGCTTCTAAGATTGTGACTACTGCATGTGGAACCCGGACAATAATAGGCTGCCCAAGAGTCAATTTTATAGCTTCTACTGTAAGCACGGCTGCAGCCGCTACAGCTTGCAAACATGAAGGCCATCCCTGGGCTACAGTGTCCAGTTGTTTAGATAAATACGCTACAGGTCTTTGCCAGGAACCGAGGTATTGAGTGAGTACTCCTACTGCTATGCTTTGGCGGTTGTGAACATAGAGGTAGAACGGCTTACTGAGGTCCGGAAGTCCGAGACTCGGTGCTTCCATTAGAGCTTGTTTGAGAGCAGTGAAAGCATTTTTCTGTGGGCTTTCCCAGAGCAGGGGATCCCTATCTCCCCCCTTTGTGGCTTCATATAAAGGGCGCGTGAGAACCCCAAAATTGGGGATCCAATTGCGGCAGAATCCAGCTGCCCCAAGGAACTCTCGCAGCTTCCGGCGAGAATTGGGCTCAGGAAGACTACAGATCGCTTCCTTTCTCTCAAGTCCTAATTCACGGCGCCCCTGTGTTATTTTGTAACCTAGGTATTTGACCTGAGGTAGGCAGATTTGGGCCTTTTTCTTAGACACCCGATAGCCCTTCTGCTGTAGATGTTTTAAAAGAGCATGGGTTCCACCAGCACAGTCCTGATAGGTGGAACTTCCGAGAATGAGGTCATCTACATACTGGAGAAGAAAACAGTTATGGCTTTCTGCCTTAAAGGATTTGAGATCACTGGCCAGGGCTTGTCCAAAAATAGTGGGTGCATTTTTAAATCCCTGAGGCAATCGCGTCCATGTCAGCTGCTGCCTTTCACCTGAATTTGGATTTTCCCATGTAAAGGCAAAAATCGGCTGACTCCTTGGTGCTACCCTAATGCAGAAGAAAGCATCCTTAAGATCTAGGCATGAGAAATAGATTGCCGATGCTGGTATTAAGCTGAGCAGAGTATAAGGATTAGAAACTTCAGAATGAAGGGCTACTACTGCCAAATTAACTGCTCGTAAGTCCTGGACTGGGCGGTAATCTCCATCTGGCTTTTTAACTGGGAAGAGAGGGGTGTTCCACGGAGACTGGCACGGCTTCAATATGCCCTCACTCAGCAATCTCTGAATATGTAGCTGGACCCTTTCTTGCGCTTCGCGTGGAACTGGATACTGCCTTATGCTTACTGGACTGGCTGTAGGCTTTATTTCAATAATAACTGGAGGAATGTCATGTGCCATCCCCATCGGGTTCCCCTCTGCCCATACTTCAGGCACATCTTCAAAGGGGAGCTGTGTGGCCATAGATTGGCCAGTCTCACTCAGGCAAAACAGTCTCCATTCCTCCTGCAGAGGAAGGGTCAGCGCTACCTTCGGAGGGTCTTGTGGCCCCAAGATCAGTGTGGATTGCCCTGTGGCACTAAAGGTAATTTGAGCCTGTAGTTTTGACAGCAGGTCTCGACCCAGGAGGGGGACTGGGCACTCCGGAAGATAGAGGAATTCGTGAGTGACTTCCCTTCCCCCAATGTTGCAGGTCCTGGCTTGAAGGAAAGGCCGTTGGGCACTTTTGCCAGTTGCCCCTACGATATTGGCTTGCCTTTTTGATAGAGGCCCAACTGGCTTGGTCATTACAGAATGTTGAGCCCCAGTGTCAACCATCATCTGTATGGTGCGGCCCCCAATTTGAACTCCGACCATAGGCTCCTCGGGGCCAAGGGAATAGGAGCCCGGTCTGTCCTAATAATCTCTATCAGAGTCCTCCATTCCTGCCAGCCCAATGATCTGATTTGCAGGTTTCTTTTCTGAACCTTTACGGTCGCAGCGTTTGGGTCGTGATACCCCACTGGCCTTTCTGGCTAATGCTTTGGCTGCAGAGGCAGCCGGGTCAAGTGGCCAGCTAGGACACTCTCGCTTCCAATGTCCATCCTCCTTGCAGTATGCGCACTGATTTCGCCCTAGACGTGGGCCTTTCCCTCTCCTTGGGGCTGGGGCTTGCCAAGTTACCTTCCTTGTTACAGGAATGGACTTTTCCACTATGGCTGCAGCCAGAAAATCTGCCTTTTTCCTCATCTTCCTAATTTCCTCCCTTTTTGTTTCTTCATCACGGTTGACATAAACCTTAGTAGCTACTTCCATGAGCTGAGAGATATTCATTCCAGCAAACCCATCTAATTTCTGCAGCTTTCTCCGAATGTCAGCCTGTGACTGAGCAACAAATGCTGCATTTACCATTGTTTGGCTCTCAGGAGCATCTGGGTTAAAGGGCGTGTATACACGGAACGCCTCACATAGTCTCTCATAGAATTGAGCAGGACTCTCATCTAGAGCCTGTAGAATTTGACTGGTCTTTGCCATATTCACTGCCTTGCGGCTCCCCGCCTTGAATCCTTCAACTAATGCCCTATGGAATGTCTCTAGTCGGTTGAGCCCGACAGCGCTATTTGGATCCCACAGGGGGTCCTCTTCTGGGAACTGCATGCGGGCATATTGATCACTGTCCAAAGTTCCCTCAGGTGGGTGCTCTCTAAGCCAGGCTAGCGCTCCCTGTGTGACCCGCATTCTCTCCTCAAAGTTCAATAAAGTCATTATAAGTTGTTTACAATCAGCCCACGTGGGTCTGTGGGTCTGTATGATAGACTGGAAAAGGTCTGCCATGGCCTGAGGCTTCTCCGAAAATGGTGGGGTGTGGCTTTTCCAGTTAAAGAGATCTGTCGTAGTAAAGGGCACATAGAGGAATGTACGGCTTCCTCCCTGAACCTGGCCATCTGCATCGTAAAAGATTGGGGCCCGGGTTTCATCTGGCCCTTTCAAAACGGGCGGATTAGCACTGGACTTGGGATGCACTTCCTCTGTGCCCTTTGCACGGTGATTGTTTGGTTTGGTCCCTGGGACGGCACTCCTCGGTTTCTGCATTAAGCAAATTCTAGCTTCCTTAGCCATGCACTTCCTTAACCAAGGTGGGTTTTGGCTCACAGCGTTTTCCCAAGCATCAATGTAGGGGAATTGGTCCGGATGCCCTGGATTTCCAGTCACTGCCTCGTGGACTTTACGGATGATCCGGGGATCCAAAGTGCCCTCCTGGGGCCAGCCCATGCCGAAAGTTGGCCATTCTAACTCACAAAGCATCCTAAGCTTTCCTGGCTGAAACCTTATGCCGTACATCTCTCCCTGGAATGCACGGGGGAAGTTTTCTAGCATACATCCTAACGGGGTTTTACTGTGTGTGTTTCCCATTTCCACCCTGTGCCGGCGGTGTACAACAGTCACTCAAGCCTTTCGCTTCGTCCGTCTCCGGCCGCGTCCCTCGCGGGAACTTTCAGGCGCCTCTTAACCTTAGCGGATCGGTATAAGCCCCCGATATGGAAGAGGGTCCCTTTGCAGGGACCCCCCAGACCGCCCTTGATCGTATGAGGTCGCCACGGAACCGCGGATCGGGACTCCGCACTCGCGCCGCAGAAGCAATTTTCCGCGTCTCACTCAGTCGCCACAAGCACACGCACACAACCACCCCCCTTTCCTTTCCTCGGACCTGAAGAGGAGACGGCTTCCTCCCGTATTCTCAGGAGTACTAGGGCCTCCTCTATGAGAGTTGATCAGACTCCCTCCTAATTTCAGAATTAGGCCTTCCCTGCACTATGCCCCCGGGGGTCTTACCAATCCGACGTGTGGAGCTCCTTGCTTCGTTCTCAGGGTCTCTCAAACCTCCCGGTGTCCCCGGCTCCTCCGGAAGGGCTCCAGCGAAAACCACAACCTCTTTCTGGACTCAAATGGGGTGTCCAGGGGCGCCCAGGGCTGGGCTTCGCCCGGGCCCTCCCGGCCTCCCCGGAGACGTCCGGTAGGGGCAAACAACTGTTGCCGCCTCTGACCTTCTCAGCGCCCTCCTGGCTGGCTCGCCAGAAATGTAGTGGAGAAATTCGGATAGGCGCGGTTTCGAAGGCCAGGACACGAGAGAATACTGAGAAGGAAGTTGGTTTATTTCGACCGGCCGGGCTCGGCGGACTCTTGTCCTAACAAAAACCGAGCCCCGAACAGCCTTTTCCAGACCCTTTTATACAGAGGATATAGGATTAGGAAGACTAACAGTGATGGTAAACAGACCTTTGGTTAGGTTCTTCAGATCTTAGTATCAGATAGGTTATTTCCTCCAGGTGAGTTACATATTCTCCACATCCAAGCCAGTTTGGATTAGCATAGCTCCACATTGTCTGGAGGCAGCCCTGAATACACATTCAGTCTCACATCCCTTCTGAACATTCAAAGACTGTAGGGCCTTTATTACTTATTTGGCCATCTTGGAGACTAGGTACTCTTGGAAATAATTTTGATTTTAATGCACAGGCTATATCAATCTCACACTTCTTTTTAACTCTTGCACACACAGCATGGGCCCTGGGAATGAAATGATCTTATTTTCTAAACAAAAGGATCAGGACACATTGTGCCACAAATACTTAAACTAATAAATAAAATGGGGAAAATCCTTTCAAATGGAAGAAACTTTACCATTAGTTTCAACAAAACTATAAGTACCTGCCATAGTGCTACATCAATAGGATGCCTGTTTTTTTTGATCATATACACAACCTAAAATTTCCTCCTTTTAGCCACATTTAAATATATAACTCAGTGCTGTTAATTACATTCACTAGGTTGTGCTACCATCACCACCATCTATTACCAAAACTTTTTATGACCCCCAAATAGAAACTTAGTACATTATAAGACTTAATTTAATATTCCTTATCCTCATCTCATCCCTTGGTAACCCATATTCTAGATGCTTCTCCTATGAGTTTGCAGAATGCCTGGCTTTTACAAAAAAATTCATTGAAACAGAAAATACAGCTTCAATTTTGCTCAAGAGGTATTACCTAAACCATTCCTCCCTCCAGTCCCCAAGAACAGTCAAATTACAAAGTAAGGACGATAAATGAATGTTACTTACAGACTATGGTCAGTTTATTCCCTTTAGGGCTAATTGTACTAAAATAGAGCTAATGACCAGCTAATACTTTAGTTATTTTTAAGTGTTAGATAGCTGCATTTTGTGCAAAATTCAAAAGGAAGGAAAAACTGTACAGTGAAAATTCTCCCTTCCACCCTGGCCTCAGTTCCTCACACACCTCCCCCCACACACACACCATCTCTAAAGAAAGATGGCTTCATGGGTCTTGGGTAGAACAGGGGCAATTTGTAAAACACTCCTTTTTCCAAGATCTTGGATGATAATTTTACTATTTTAGCCACCATAAAAACTTGGAGAGTGATTATAACTTTTCTTTTCTCCTAGGATTTTCTTGATTCCAAGTCCCTGATCAGAAAGGCAACTCCCAAAGGTAACCTTCTTCCTGAGGGCACAAGGGACTTACAAGAACCCATTTTATGGTAAATCTGAGAATTGAATGCTGTGAAATCCTTCCCTCACCTACCATCAAATGCACATCCTCACCCAGCCCAACACATACCCAGCCAGCAGAAACCCTTCAGGGACTGGGTGGACTGGCTGGAGATGAAAAACTGACAAGGTTTCCAACAAATAAAAGATATGTCATTACCCAACCCTGAAATGCCAAAACTCTAATTTGTCTGTGAGTTATCTAATGAAGCAGGCTAGTAAGATAGGGAATTAATAGACGGATCTGGAACCTAGCAGAGGGTCCACGTGGGCATCAGCAACCTCCAAGATGGCTGCTGGAAGACCCCCAACCCCAAGATTCTGCTCTCCAGAACAAAGACTTCTGGGAGCAAGAAAAGGCCCCAGATGTTCCCGAGGGACTTTATCACTGGGTCCTCACTAGTTAATTGATGGGTGGGGTAATCAATCAAAACAGCAAACAGCTGGAACCCCTCCCCTGCCAGTAGCAAAGGGATAGAATAATTAATAATTTATAAAGCAAATCACGAGGCCTGAGCATGCACTCACCCTGCTCTCTTGCCTCTGGATCCATTCCAGCCCTCTGTGCGCCACTCTTGCCATTTTTAAACCTGGGGATTTATAATCTATAATGGGGAATTATAGCTTGTAAATTAGTCCTCTTTATCCCTCTTCACGCCCCTCCTCTCTACCTGGGACCCCTGCTGTGTTATTTTCTCCCATTTCCCTTCCCTCCCTACTTGAATAAATTACTGACCTAACTCACTCGGTGTGCTCTTGAAAATTAATTTCTGCAGCATAGCCAAGAACCTAGATAAAATCCAATAACACTAAGAAAGCACTATCGAACATTAACCCTTTACTCTTTACAATTCCTAAAAAGCTTATTCATTACCACCTATATTCTTCATTGAGAAAGCTGACACAATGAGATTAGGTGGTTTCCAAATCAGCAGAACAAACATCTGAATTCTAAAATCATCTCCTATTACCCTCCCTTACGTTATAAAAATTCCTGAACAAATGCTATGTCAGAAGATCATGGGAGGCATTTGAGGAAGGGATCTGAAGCAACAAGAGCTCCCTGAAAGGCCCTTTCTGAACTGAAATGCTGATTCCACTCCTGGCACTTTTGAGGCCTGCCCTCTCCTTCACCATGCGTATCTAGGAACACTGCATGCCCATGGAGACATTGGAGAAATGGAAACCTTTATAATTCTGTCACTTGAGTGCGTGAAAACTCAACCATACAGGCATCAGGTTGCCTGCCCAAAGATCACAGAAATATCCTTGGGCTCTCAGTCTCCTGTGCCACTATGAGGAATAACTCAAAATGATATATTCAGACACAGAAGAGAACACGGAAACCTGGGTTCAAATCCCAGCTCAGCCACCCACTAGCCCTGTGACGTTGAATGACTTACAGCTTCTGTGCCTCAATTTCCTCACCCATAAAGTGACAACAGTACAGTAAGCACACAGTAAGTGATGGCTACTATTACTGTTGTTCGGAATGTCTTGTCCAATCCAGGGCCCATCCCCTTCTCACAATGTCCTTATATCATAGCATATATGATAGTATCCCCCCTTTGAAAGGAAAACTGCTTTCAACCAAGCTCATAAAAACAATAGAAACCTGGATTTCTCAACCAAAAGACTCATATTAACTATTCCATAACATGTATGGGACCTAAAAACAATAAGCTCTCACAAAATTCATACTCATGACTAGGAGGAAGCTAATTTAAATCAATAGTTTAACTCATTTCCACAAAAAAAATGCATTCTTATTGTTTAATATAACTACAGTAGACACCCTCCCAAATAAGAGATAGGCATGGGTTTCTCTTTTTAAAGATATAATCTATGCAATTCCTCTGATTTGTTTTCATTATGAGGCAGGATGGTTTAGGGAAAAGGAAAATGAGCCACAGCTGAGAACTGACTGAGACCTGGCAGGGACTATGGCTGTGAAACCCTGCCTGGACCCCTGCCATGAGGTCCCATCTGGGTCAAGGGGAAGCCCCAGATACCTCCAAAAGCCTCCCCATCCCCAGCAAGGACTGATGAGTCTGAACTTTTAGTCATAGCCTATTTGTGCCCTCTTTTGGTTGTCTGCCATATCCCCTTCTGAGTCTGGGTTGGGGTTTCATATGGAGCAGAGCAGCTTCCTCTCTGAGGGCTATTGAAAGTCAGCCCTAGACACAAGGGTGTTTCCTACCCACCTTTAATCTTCCAACAACTGCTGTCCTCATTTTGGGTCTGTGAGATGCTTTGAATGTCTTAGGAACTGAAAATGCATTTGTTAACAAGGCTTTTATCCCACTCTTGGTAGCACAGGGAAGTCCTGACTTGCCCCCAACTTCAATAATATTTCAGATTAATTTTAGTCTCAAGTAACTTCCCATTTAAAATATCAATTTAACTTATAAATCATGAAGAAGTAAAGTATCATAAATTTAAACATAGATCCATGTCTCAAGGTTACCATTTTCATGAAATTTCTTTAGAGACAGAGAATATTAAATAGCAACATGGATATTTACTACACACCAATTAAGTACTTAAGATAGATGCTAACTTTTAAATGTTATCTCATCCTTTTAATCCTATGATGGAGGTACAAAACTCCTTTTCCAGAATAATCTCAGGCTTCAGGTGGATTATTAAGTGACTCTGAGAGCTGATGGCTAGCACCTATGTGAGATTTTTTGGACAAAAACAGAACTAGGCTTCTCAAAATTTAATGGGCATATGAACCACCTGGGGAGACTATGTTACAATGCCCATTATGATTCAGAAGGTGTAGGGTGAGGCATTTCTAACAAGCTCTCAGAATTTGGTGAGGCTGATGGTCTAAGGAACACATTTTGATAGCAAGGATCAAGTTGTAATAGGCCACAGATCA
This sequence comes from Dasypus novemcinctus, assembly GCF_030445035.2. Taxonomy (NCBI): domain Eukaryota; kingdom Metazoa; phylum Chordata; class Mammalia; order Cingulata; family Dasypodidae; genus Dasypus; species Dasypus novemcinctus. Next base: position 53,153,503 of record NC_080691.1, on the reverse strand, counting down.
CATGAAAAAAAATCTTTTTAAAAATTCAAATTTTTAAAATAAACTTATCTCAAAATTCACAGGATTAGAATTAGAAACATATTTCTTGATGGGATCCTGAACTATGTAATACCTTAGAACCATTTTATAACGACTTCCAGTTTTCTTTTCCAGTTTAAATTTAGAACCCAATTTTTTGGAGTTTTGTGGGGATGGTTCCCTAAAGTCCCTGATTTTTGTCAATGCTGAAAAGTCAAGTACAGGGAAAACTTTTGCACATTGCCATACACTTCAAGCAGGTCCCTTCTCTTCTCACACATGCATAACCTCTTGCTTTTAAAATTCTGGAGATTAGACAACTGGCAGAGTCAGGCTAAATCTTAGGAGGTGGGCCTAAAAGTTTTTCCAGATGAAAAGTAACGCTTTACAAAAATAGTACCTTACCAAAAGGCAAAAATAAAAACCAGAGATTCCATCCCTGACCTTAGGTGACAAACTCCCAGCAGTGAGATGATAACATTTTGTTCAAACTACTATATTTCAATATTTTGCATGACAAGTTGGTTCAACTTTGCAAGTGCCAAGTTCCATTTACTTTGAAAAGGCCACAGCCTAAAAATGCAAGTTTACTGAAGGCCCAGTATTACACCTGGGCCCCTCTCCCCTATTCTTTTTGCTAACAGCAAGGCATAACTACCAAACCAATATATATTTGAGAGCATTTCAGCTTACGGCAAAAGATCAGTTTAAAATTCTACACCGGCTCCTTAGAGTCCTTCAAAACTATTATTCCCAAGGAAAGTTCATCTGTGCACTCACATAATCACAAGATGACCAAATCTTGGAAGAAACAAAATGCACATACATTGCAGCTCACTGCAAATGGTTTCTCTGGAGAAGTTTTGTTGATGGCCTCTGAGCAAGGCCTAACTGTGAGTAGTGGAAACCTCGAGGGCACACAGTACTTTTTTTTTCTTTTTTGGAGCTTGAGCATACCCTATCCACAACAGAGCCAGGCAACTGCCCAGAGAGATCTGTTAGAAAACCGCGAGACATGGGCAGAGCTGAAAAGCCTGAGAAATGAGCTCTACTATGGACAAGTCCAACAAAAAGTTCTCTGTTTCTGTTACCTCCAACACAGTCAGCCCTTCGAGTATTTAACTCTGTGTATCAATTGGGGATTGCCAGCCACTGTGCTGGGACAGTGAGCTAAAGGATGCCTGGTCTGTCTTGAGATTAATTAGGAGAAATCAAACTCTGCAGTACAAACTAGAGGCTTTGTGGACAGATGTGGGCTACCCCACTGCATCTAGGCTACATTCCTCCATTCCACAAATAATTGTTGGGTGTCTACCATAGGCTCCACACTTTTCTAGGCCATGGGGAGGGACCCAGTTCCCAGTGGTGGAAGCTGAGAGGGACAAGGACCGTGGAAGGGAGGGTGGGTGGAGGTTGTGAGCCCAAAAACATATCACAAGTTGCTAAGAACTTTAGCGCCCCAGGGACAGCATGACCCTGGTGCCAGGCTCTGCATCACCAAGCCTGAAAATGAAACAAGTCCTTGGTTAGCCGACTCCGGGGAGGGAGATGGCAGGTCGGCCAGGGGCGGGGTCCACAGCACAGGCGGGAGAGCGTCCAGGTACCCTGGGAGGAAGAAGGGGTTCGGGAGCTGGGGCCTGGCCTGTGAGGCCGCGGCTGCACCGCTGAGGACGAGCCTGTGCCCCAGAAGCCGGAGCGGGAAGGGAAGGCGGGGCTAAGCCCGCGCCACACCTACCACTTGGGCGACCTTGAGGCTGCCAGCGCACTGCGTAGGGTTCGGGGTCGCAGCGCAGGCGGGCCACCCAAGGCGCTGGCTCACCAGCTCGGTGGTGGGCTGGGAAGGGCCGCTGGCGCCCCCGACCATGGAGGTGCTCCCCGCCTCGCCCTCGAAGCGTCCAGCTTCTCGCGGATCCGCACGCTGCCGCCCGCCTCTGGCAGTGGGTTCCCGGCGCCGGAAGCATCGAGTTCAGCTGGGCCCCGGCACCGCCGCCGCGGCCTGACCGCCTGCGGCCCGCCCCGCAGCCCCCGCCTCCCTCGGCCCCGGCGGGGTAGGGCCGAGCGAGGCGGGAGCGGGCAGAGCCGACCGGGAGCGGGAGGAGCCGGCGCCCTCCAGCTCGCCGCAGGGCCGCGCTCCAGACTCCGCGAGGCGGAGGTGGAGGTAGTGGAGCCGCGGTCCCCCGCCCCAGGGCCCGCCCTCACCCGAGCCCCGCTCCAGGGCTGCTACGCCACCTCTGGTGGCCCCTGCCCCGTGCTGGCGGCTCCTGGGGCCCTGAAGGAATGGAGGCTGAATTGGGAGGAGCTCGAGAGGGACCTAAGGGACATGGAATTGGTTGCTGAGGGTTCTGCCTCGATTTCTTCTCTTCACTTTGCTGCATATTCCTCCTTGCTATTAACCATTTTCCCCTCCCCTTAATGGAAAAGTTCCCAGTGCAAATGTTTTCTTTTTCCTGGAAGTACTTCATCCCTCCCATTCCTTCTAATTGGCCTTCCAATCCCATCGCTATTGTCGATGGTGACCTCTTTATTGTCAGTCCGATCAACACTTCCTTTTTAACACCATAAATAAATGCATTAGTTAAAGAGTCAGGCAAGCAAGCAAACACGGTGATCTCTCCAATCTGGGAAAAACTGAATTAGCTCTCAGATGACCTCAGTTTAAATTCTTGGCTTCCATTCTGGCTAAGCTTTTCTTGCACTAAGTACTGGGCTCTTTTAATATCTTCTTAATATCCTTTATCTCTTCCCTTATCTCAGTGAATTTAGGAGATTTGTTTGTACATTTTTGATTCATTGACATCTAATCAAAGAAAAATTTCTCATGCAAAAAATCAATTAACTAATGATTTTAAAAGTACCTAGGCCCGATATGATGATCATACCTTAAATCATTAACAGTATGTGCAATTAGAGCTATGCATGAATAGCACAAGCTGTCTCAGAAAGAAGCGAGAGCCTCATTGATTGAAAAATGTTTACTGAGCCCCTATGATGTCTAGACACAGATATTGCCATGCCCCAAACAGACAAGGATTTCTGCATTGCGAGAGAATGGGTCCATCTTAAAGCTCCTGGTTTCTTATTTTAGTGATATTTTTCCCTCTATATGAACAAATTACATATTTATGTCTTAAGATATTTATATGAAAGTGTTTTCTTTTTCTTTCCTCTCCAGTAAAAGTACTGTGAAAATGTGTGACTTTAGAAACAGTGGATTCACCTTATAACCGTTTTTTTACTTTTTTGAACTAGTCAGGGTATGCAATAACAAATAGGCAAGTAAATTGTGATTGATTGCATAAGTGTCCCTGATTCCTCACACACTGTTTTATCTTGACCCTTAACCATGTGAGACTGCAGTTCTTCTCACTAGCGGCAGAGTACGTGTTCTTCACCCCATTGATGTTGGGCTTGGCCAGTAGCATGTAGGAAGAAATGAAGGGTATCAGATTTGAACCTAGGTTTTAAGAAATATTACAAGTTGCTGCTAAGCTCTTTTGTAGATTGTTATCCCTCATGAAAAATACTTGTCCTGGGAAGCAAACTGGCTGCAAAAGAACAAAAAACACTTGTAGCAGACCTGAACTGAACTTGTAGCTTGAAGCCAAGCTCAAGTGAAAGCAGCAGAACTGTCCCACCTGACCCTAAATGTGTGTGAATGAAAAATAAATGGCCACTGAGGTTTAAAAATAAGGAACAGTGACATCAAACATCCCAAATCTGCTGAAAAATACTAATATACAGATCAAAGAAACAGAACAAACCCAAGGTAGGTTAAAATAGACTCACCCTTAGGTAAATCATAGCCAAAATATTGAAAGCCAAAGAAATGAGAAAATCTTAAAAGCAGAAAGAGAAAAACAGCTCACCACATTCAGGGAAGCAGTAAGGCAATTAATGGCTGACATAATCATTGATAATGGAGGCAAGAAGACATGCTGCCTTGTTGACATGTTCAAGGAGCTATAACAAAAGTAAAACCAAGAATTTTATATAAATCAAAAGTATTTTACAAAAATGAAGGAAAATTGATACATGCAATGTTACTTCTTTCAGAAGATGGATCTTAATTCCCTTCCCCTCAAGTGTGTGACTGGATTTAGTGACTCACTTGCAGTAAAGAAAACACGGGGGGAAATCATGGTAACTTCACAGTGGAGAAATCTGGTTGATGCCAACTTAGCCAAGCAAGCAAGGAAACATCACCAGTGATAAGTCATATTGGCAGCAAGTACCCCTTGATATAATGAGAAGAGCACCTCACATCTGTTGTACTCTTCCCCGAAATCCATAAACTCAATCTAACAATGAGAATCAATTAGGCAAACCCAAATTGAGGACAAAATTACTGATCATGAGTAGTACTCTTCAACACTGTCCAGATCATGAAAGACAAAGAAAGGCTGAGAAACTGTCACAGAATGGAAACTAAAGAGACATAATGATTAAATGCGAAATCACATCTGGATTGGATGCTTGAAACACAAAAAGGACATTGTTGGGAAATATTGGTGAGAACTGAATATTCTGTAGTTTAGTAGGTAGTGTTGTAATGATGTAACAATGTAGATTTCTCGTTTTTGATAAATATACCATGGTTACGTGAGATGCTAACATTAGAGGATGGGTGAAGGGAATATGGGGCTGCTGTATGATCCATGCAACGTGTATTTCTTCTCTAATCTAATATTGTTCCAAAATAGAAACCTTTTCTTTAAAAAGTAGGGTGAGATAAACTCACTCCAAGTTTTAAAATACGACAGAGAGCTATTTTTTCAAGACTTCCTCTACAAGAAATACTAAAAGGAATTCCTACAGTGAAAGGAAATGGCATCAAATAGTAACAAGAGCACTGGAGAGGGTTAATAAGTGGTTAACGATCATTGCATGCATTCCCTTTCCCTAATTTCTTAAAATGCATAAGGTACCACTATTCAAAATGGACTAATAATGGCCTTGAATTTTTCATAAGAATAAGGTCAATGTAATTTCCATTAGTTTTATAAATTTGCATTTTACCCCCACAGCAAACAGATGACAGCATCTGAACATAGGTAAGTTTGTACACTTATTGTAACTTTTATTGATGTGGAAAATATCTATATTCTCTTCATAACTCAGATTACTTAGGAAAATAATTTATCTATGATAGGACATTTAAAATAATGTCATGATATAATGAATTGAAAACAAAATTGGTTCTCTTAACATTAATATTTATTTGATTTGCCCTTATTTGCAAAAATCTACAAATCTTTTCTCCCTTCTTCACACTGACCTCTGAACTAAAGCACAAAGATTACATGATACTTATGTATTTTCTATGTCCATCTCTGCACATGTGTGCAGTTGTAAATCTGAATTTCCTTGTAAGTATCCTTAATGGTGCTTAGTATAGATTATAAGCTCCTGGGAGCTAGGACTTGTTATTCAGACTCATTCCTGACTCAAGTAGATGCTAAGTAAACATATTCCTTCATGAAAGCTCTGTCTGGGAGTATGGCATAAAAACTCAACCAAAAGGGTGTGGAGTTGTCTACTAGGTTATTTATATGTGCTATGTATTGAGGAAACATGAGAGCAATCACTAGATGCCATGAGGGGACAGGCACCCTAGATTCAGGGGAGGGGGCAGTTTGGAAGATGTTTTAATTTTCCAATATTTTCCATTTCTAGGCCAGATATGAGCTGGATAAATGTTTGAAAGCTGGGCAGTGGTAAATCCAGCAGTTACAATTAGTCAATACATAAGAGACTAGTCCAGTTAATGTATGTATAGACTGGAAATCTGTGTAAATATCCAAGAGGCTGTGGTAATGGGATTGGTTTTAATTTGCCATGTAGTCTTTTTTTTTTTAATTATTTTGAAAGAAGCTTTAGATTACATACATGTTACATTGAAAATATACAGGGATTCCCATAAACTCACCCTTCCTTCTCCCCCACTTTTCCGCATTGAAAACATCTTTCGTTAGCATGGTACATATGTTACAATTGATGAACACATATTGAAGCAGTGTTACTAACCATGAACTATAGTTTACAGTAGAGTTTACACTTTATACCCACACAATTTTATAGATTTTGATAGAATGTATAATGCAAGAAGGGCAAGAGAGATTGATGGGTAGGAGAAATTGATGAGAGAATATGGATGATGAATAATGACAAAAGGGAAGGGAAAGAGAGTGAATGGGCACAAATAACACATTAGGAGGTCCGCAGAATTCTACTTTTTACCTAGGAGAACATATAGCATGGACCTCAGTCACGGCACCCGTTAGGCAAGAGAGGTGATATTAACAGGAACCTTAATTTTGGAGGGACTGCAGATTTATTGCCACTTAACATGAGAAATATCAGTATAATCCTGAGGGGCATAAATTAAATTACAATTTTACAGGCATCACCAAGCAAAGTTGGGTCATAGGACAAGCAAACTGCACTGTCTGGAAAACCACTGTCTGGTGAGTCTCACTTTTAAAAACAGGTCTTGACAGTGTGATTAGTCACTGAAAACTTGAGGGTATCTGGGGCATTGGAGTTGTTCTGTATAATCTTGCAATAACAAATACAGGCCATTATACATGTTGTCAGAACCTATAAAATTATATGGTGCAAAAGGTAAAACATAATGTAAACCACCGACTGTGGTTAGTAGCAGTGCTTCAATATTTGTTTATCAATTATAACAAATATACCATACTCCTGTAGGATGTTATTTGGTAGGGGGAGATGTAGGGAGGAAGGAGTGTGATGTATGGGAATCCCCTGTATTTTCTATATGCATTTTCTATAATCTAAATCTTCACAGAAAATAAAGTGAAAACAGTTACTGGGGAAACATACAGAAGAAATTGTGAATATACATAAAAGATAACAGGTCTTATAGAGATAAAAGGCACAATGCAAATTTTTTTTTAAAAAAATGTTTCATTTTTAAAATTTTGTTATTGTTATTTTCTGTTGGCTTTGTTTTGGGGAGGTGTTGTGTTGTAGAGGGGTTGCAGCTGTGGTAGGGGAGGATCACTGGTCCAGGGTGTTAGTGGTGGTGGGGATGTTGTGGGGGGGGGGTGCCTGGGGCACTCCACTAGGAGTGTGTTCGTGTGGTCATGGGGTATTGTTCTGATATGGGCTGTGTGTGCGGGTTGTGTGTTTCTTCATGAATAACCTTGGCTGTGTGTGTAAGCTTGTTAAATTTAAGATTCCAGCATAAGCCATGTGTGCTTGCAAGCAGTAAAAACTGCAGCCCCGCCTCTCGTAACCATGCCAACCACTCTTTTCTGCCTGGTTCCTGGGAAGCTAAGCTCTGGAAACTGAAACTAAAACCTAACCTTTCACGCCAAACACTTCCTAACTCCAAGCCGCCCCCCGCTGCCCCCCCCCCCCCCCCCCCCCGCCGCCATACTCTCTATATAAAAGGAACACAGAAAACCTATTCAGGGCTTAAGTTTTTGGACAGGAGTCCCTGGCCTGGACGGTCATTAATAAATTTTACTTCTCAAGAATATTCCTGAGTCCTGTCCTTCAATACATAATCATTAAATCTCTTTGCTTCCACAACAGTTTCAGTGAGTGGAGATCCACAGATTAATTTATGGAATATTGAATTCCCATGCTAGTAAGTCCTGCTACATTCTTTTGTACAGTGGCAAGAATCTCTGGAGTATGGATGCATCTTGAGGACCTTATGTTGAGTGTAGCAAGACAGGCATTGAAGGACAAATACTACATGACCTCTCTTATATGAATTAAGCAAATGAAACTGTCTCAGAGAGCTAGAGACTGGAAAATAGGCTTATAGGAAATAGGGGGGGAGAGGAAGATTGTGAGTCAGTGCCCACATGGGCGAAATCTATGATGAAATGAAGGTAAGTAGTTGTACAATGAAGGGATAAGATGGGGCATAGGGATACTATTGGGTTGGGCTTTGCAGGATTGAGAGGAGCTAGGGTTTGGAGGCTGTGTCAGATGATCCAAGGAATTGGGGGAAGGGTTAGGGGGAGCAAGTGAACATGGGGGGTTGTCAGGTATGTGGTTCAAACTATAATATTGAGAAAACTCTTTAGAAAATACAATAAAGAAGGTTTACTGGTATCAGGTGTTTGACCAAGGGGCATCTGGCACAGGGTGCACCTGGAATGGGCTTCTAGGGAGTGTGTGAGTGCTCAACTTGTCACAGTGTGTTATATCAGTGGGTGGAGACCCATACAATGAGCAGGAAGGTGTTATGCCCCCATCCTGGGGAGGCCTGATGTTCTCAATCAGAGGGGAGGTTTTCTCTTGAGAGCATGGGTAGTCCCAATGGGGGAGGACAGACTAGTGTGTCAAGCCCTCAGCATTGTTGCAAGTATCTATGAATCTTGTCCTTCAAGCAGTGAAGCTTGCTGGTCACAGTGGGCCCCAAGGTGGGGGGAGAGAGGAAAAGAATAGTTGGAAGAGGGGGTAACTGGGGGCAATGGAAGTTTTCTGCATAATCCTGCAATGATGGATACAGGCCATGTTAAATATCACCAAAAATTTATAAAGTGTATAGTCTAAAGTGTAAATCATAATGTAAACCATAGTGGAAACATGGTTAGTATCTATATGTTTCAATATCTGTTCATCGGTTGCAGCAAATGTAACATCCACATGTAGAAAGCTCATTGCTGGGGAAGGGGGAAAAGGATTTGATGTTGGGTATATAGGAGTTTCCTATATTCTATATGTGAATTTGCTGTGACCTAAAACTTTTTTGAAGACATAGTTTTAAAAAAAGGAAAAATTGGAAGAGATTGCCTTGCCACTGTACATAAAGGGCAACACCTATTACCAATGATGAAAGGCAAAGCATCAAAAAAGTTTTTATGATATTTTTCATTTTTTAGATACTCCAATTTATTTTTTAATTTATTTTAGCTTTTCTAAATTATTATGTTTTCTATTTCTAATATTTAAACCTATCATTACTATTTCATTTTCCTAGTCATTGAATTTGGCAATATATTAGACTTCATTTTTTAAGAAGTTTAGGATCACAGAGAGGTTCAACTGTAGCAGGGGAGGAGCACTGATGTCACTGATGTGGGGTATCATTGATGGGGGATGCATGGATGGGAGGGAGTTCTCCAGGGCATGCATATAGAGTATATAGATATGTTCATATGTTCATTGGGTATTGACATAGGGGGTAGAGTTTCACATGACAACTGAGGGAGTGCTGATTTCCCACTCTGGGAAACTCTGTCACACTCCCCAGTGGAGCAGCAACAATCCCCCAAGTACAAGGGCAAAGACCAGTGAAGAAAGATGGTATAATGATGGGTTCTTGATACTGATGTCTGTGCCTATGAGCCTGTGTGCTTGAAATTGCAACTAGACCTAGAGCTGCAGGGTGCCTAAAAGTTACCTCCTGAGAGCCTCTCTGCTGCTCAAACGTGGCCACTCTCTAAGCCAAACTCAACATGTAAATGCATTACCTTTCCCCCAGTGTGGGACATGACTCCTGGGATGAACCTCCCTGGCACTGAGGGATCACTACCAAGCACCAACTGATGATGCAACTAGAAAAAGACCTTGAATAAAAGGGGGAAACAGTAAAGACAAATGAGTTTATATGGTTAAGAGACTTCAAAATGGGTCGGGAGGTCATCAAAGGGGTTGCACTTACGCAAATCTCAGGATCTCAGAGACAGCCAAAGAAGATACAACCCCAGGTACGGGTGATCCTGAGGGTTACAGAGCCACCCAGGTCCCATGGTCATGGCAGATGGCTTTAGAGTTCAGTGCCCTGTCAGTGGGCCCTACTTTGGAATTTGTGCTCCTGAGTGTAATGGAGTTGGACTCAGATGTGATCTCTCTATGCCTGCCTCTTCTGTCACTTTTACTGAACCTGTAGTTGGCACTGGGGTTGGTGTATGCTAGGAAACTTTAATCTCTGGACTCTGTGTGCATCTGGGCCCTGAGCCTCAGCAGAGTCACAACACCTACTCTCTGGTTCATTGGACTTACCCAGGCCAGCTAACAAGGAGGTGAGGATGGTCAACTACCACACCAGGGAACCAAGAGTGTCTACAGCTGCAGAGAGGAGAATTCCATCCATCAGCCATGTGGAATCTAAGCCCTGTCTTGATTTAGATATGGAGTGAACATCACCATCCCAAAGTCCTCAGGATGGAGGAATAAAATATGAATTAGAGTGGACTTACTGGTATTCTTCTATAGAATTGTTCTGACTCTAGTATTGTAAGAAATTATGTCATTGATATGGAGACAGTGGCCACAGGAGTTGCTGAAGGCAGGGAGAGAGAAAAAGAGGTGTGAGATTAGGGCATTTTCAGGACTTGGAGTTTTCCTGAATGATATTGCAGGGACAGATGCAGGACATTATATATTCTGCCATAACCCACTGAATAGTGTGGGAGAGAGTGTAAATTACCACATAAACTATAATCAATGCTGTGTAGCAGTGCTCCAAAATATATTTATCAAATGCAGTGAATGCACCACACTAATGAAAGAAGTTGTTGATGTGTGAGGAGTGGGGGGTGTGGGAGTGGGGTATATGGGAACCCTGTATTTTTTAATGTAACATTTTATGTTTTATGTATCTTTTAAAAATATGATCATAAAATGAAAAATGAAAAAAAAAAAAAGAATCTTTGGAGTACATGGGCAGTGTCTAGCATAGGAAGGCAGACCAATGTGCCAGAGCCTCCTTTTGATGTAACATTTATGTAATCTGAAACTTCTTTAAAGATAAAAAAATTAACCCCCCAAAAATAAAAAATCTGATTAGCTCCACCATTTATAATATAAGGATGTCTGCCACAAATCCCCTATAAATGAACAAGACCTAATAACAGAAAGACATAAAAAACAAAATTTGTTCTTCAAAAAAATGTGAAGGAAGAATGATTCAAGTGTTTAAAATACACAATTTAACTATAATTCTTGCATATAAAAATTTTAGAGCTTCAAATTCCTAGGTTAGCAATTTCAATTCAGAGGGAAATTTTTTTACAACTTCCTCAAAATGTCAGAAAATACTACCTTTAACCTCATTTGCTGGTGTCCCAGTGGATAATTATATTTTGGTTGCACTGAAAAATTGGTTCCTGCATTCCTAGAATGACTTGTCTGCATAGACTTAATGCAGGAGAAAAGGGAAATGAAGAGGAGAGGTACTCTGCTATCTCTGAGGCTTTATGCAGGCTGTTGGCTTGGAAGTACATCCTGCCCTGCTCCAGCTCTGTGCAGCAGGCTTGCTGCTCCTGTGCTGCTGGAGCATCCTGCCAAGCAGGCTGACTTCATCCACCAGGAGGGAGAAACTGTGGGGGGCAGTGGTGAAGCTGCCTTTGTTGACCTGCACCTTGGGAACCTAGCAGAAGTAGCACAGGTTCCAAAAACTTATGTGTGCTCCAGAGAGATGTGGCAGAAGAACACCATGCAGGTATACCAGCTTGGAAAATCATTCCCTAAAATACTGTTCCAAGCTACCATCCTGGCTGTCTGTGTGCTGAAGAGGGTCTGGCTTTAGTTTTAATATTAAGGAGTTTCTCCCTGGAGCAGTTCTTGGTCACTGATGAGTCCATTCTTGAGAGAGGACAGCAGTCCTCTTAGTGTGGAGCTGTAGCTTTCCTTTGTCCATTTAAAAGATTTCACAGAGCCATTAGGTACATAAGGTGTGCTCTTCCCAAGTTTAAGGGGTTATGGAAAAGGGTGTGATTCTTTGCTATAATCTGAAGAGACCAGAAACAAACTCATGGGAATTTTAAGACCTTTTCATCACCCAATTGAATATTTTCACTTATAGCAAATTTTCTGCTATGCTTCACCCTCTGGTTAGGACAGTTGAATAGGAATGTGCAGAACAGTGAGGTGTGGGTATACTCTTGTGCAGGACCCTAAGGAAGTTTCAGAGAACTCCAATGCCAGTGGATATAGGATGCCGTGTGACATCTACAGAGAGCAAAATAAGAGAGACTCTTTTTCATCTCTTTATTTGTTTTTTTTTTTCCCCTGAGTTACCAGGGTCAGAGATTGAACCCAGAACCTTGAATGTGGGAAGCAGGCACTCAACCTCTTGAGCTACATCTGTTCCCCTTCTGACCTCTTTAAATGGTTGCATCTGTCCAGGAAATGATAGATGACCATAAGCTACTCCTTCTGTATCTGAAATCCAGTGATTTTCCTAAAATAGAGGTCCAGCATCACTTGAATAAGAGAAGCTATGAAACAACTAATATCTCTTCCTTCCTCCTCTTGTAGGATTACAGAGGGATGTTTGTTCTCCAGCATGTGCACAAGTTCTACAGTGTGTTTAAAGAACACTCTTATGTATTTTACCTAACGGAGTACTTTCAAATGAAGATAGTCATTTCTCTTCAGTTTCTTCAAAAGACTCATCGATACATACTTGCTTAAATTTTACAAATGCTGCCTGTGTTTCTTGGGTATTAGGCAAGGTCTTTCTTTAATTTTTTTTATTGTATTGTATTTTTTTTAAGATACATAGATCACAAAAAATGTTACATTTGTAAATATTACTTCTCTATGGATGACTTTTCTAGTTATTGCATTACAGATCCTTTGATCAATTTTTCACTGCTGACACACATCCTTTATGAAAGTCATTCTCACCAAGGCACTGCCATTAGGGTGGTTCCAGCGCAGGAGTGGCACCCTTCTCCCAACAAAAAAAAAAAAAAAAGAAAGGAAAAGGAAAAGATCTTTAGGTCTTGGTCTGCTAAAGAACTTGGCACTACAAAGAATTATGGAAGGCAAGTGGGTATCATATAACCCCCATTAATGGAACAAACTCTCCACCCAGAAGTATTCATCCTCTTGATTTATCTGTCCTAATCTGCATAAGTTTTGAACAGGGTTTTTGGCTGTTGCCATGACTAGCCTCACCACTTCCTCCTTCACCTCCTGAGGGTAGTCCATTTAATTGTTGGCTAAATTTTGGTATTTTTTCCCAACATATTTAAATGGAAAGACTAGTTGCAGGTCTATTGGCTGGGGATAATGAGTTATTGCAAGGTATACCTTTCTGGCAGTTTCAGGATCTGATTTATCAAATCAAAATCTGACAATCCTGAAATCTTTACAATAAATAATTTAACTGTTGGATTAGATTTCAGCTTCTGCTTGGTGCCTAGGATTTTCTGCTTCCTTTTGTGGTCATTTACTGTGACAATTTGCTCAATACATGTTAAAGGGACATCATGTTCAGTAGGAAGAAGGTTCTTATAATGGAATTTCAGTAATGGCATTGGATCATCCACAATAAAGGAAACATTTTTTACCTTTTTTCATTGACATTTATCATTCATTTATGAACATATATAAACAATGAGTGGATAGTAAAAGTTGTAAACTTACAAAAACAACATGCATATTATCATACAGTGCTCCTATACACTACCCTGTCACCAAAACCTGGCATTGTTGTGAAACAATTGCTACAAACTATGAAAGAGCATCATCAAAACATTACTACTAACTATAGACAATATATTCCATTTGGTGTATTTTTCTCCCAACCCACCCACCTATTGACGCCCTGTATTAGTAGTATATACTTATATTTCATGAGAGAATGTTCTCATATTTGTTCAATTAAACACAGTCCATCTTCCATCACAGGATTCATTGTGTTATACAGTCCTGTGCTTTGTAAATCCATTAAAAATTTATAGTCAGTGGCTCTCATATTCATCACAGAGTTGTTCTGTCATCACCTCAGTCAATTTTAGAATATTTATATTACTATAAAAGGAAAAATCCAAAAGTCCCTTAGGAAATAGAATGTGGGTTGAGAATGGGAGCTGATGCATAATGTGTGCAGGATTTTTAATAAGATATATTGTAAATGTGTGGAAATGAATAAACTTTATGGTTGTGAATTATAGTGAGTATAACTAAAACTGCTGGTTGATATATGTGCTTGTGGTTGATAGGGGTAGTCTGTGGTTGTACTATTTCTTTTTCTTTTTTAAATAAAGGGATCCATTTCTCAATTAAATGTACTGGATACATATAATTTTTTTGAATATACAATACATTTAGTTCATAGTAATGCAATCATACAATATTTGTCCTTTTGTGTCTCGCTTGCTAGACAATAAATCTAAATTCCTCCAGGTTCATCATGCTGTCATGTGCTTTATGACTTCATTTCTTCTCACAGCTGGATAATATTCCATCATGTGAATACACCAGTTTGTTTATCCATTCATCCATTGATGGACACCTGGGTTCTTTCCAACTTTTTGGTAATCATGAATAATACTACTATGAACATTGATGTTCATGTCACTGTTCTCAGTTCTTCTGGGTACATACTCAGCAGTGGTATTGCAGGGTCACATAGCAAGTCTATATTCAACTTCTTTAGGAACTGCCAAACAATCTTCCACAGTGGGTGCACCATTCTGCATCCCCACTAACAGCAAATAAGTGTTCCTATCTCTCCATATCCTCTCCAACATTTGTAGGTCTCTGTCTCTTTAGTAGTGTTCATTCTGATAGGTGTGAAATGGTATTTCATTGTAGTTTTGATTTGCATTTCCCTAATCATAAGTGATGTTGAGCATTTCTTCATATGTTTTTTTGCCATTTGTGTTTCTTCTTTGGACAAATGTCTATTCAAGTCTTTTGCCCATTTTTAAATTGGGTCATTTGTCTTTTTATTGTTGAGTTGTAACATCTCTTTATATACCCTGGATATTAAACCCTTAACAGATAGATATGTGATTTCCAAATATTTTCTCCAATTGAATTAGTTGCCTTTTCATCCTCTTAACAAAGTCCTGTGAGGTGCAAAAGTGTTGAATTTTGAGGAGGTCCCATTTATCTATTTTTCTGTTGTTGCACATGTTTGGGAGTAAGGTTCAAGAAACCACAACCTACTAGAAGGCCTTGAAGTTGCTTCCCTACATTTTCTTCTAGTAGTTTTATGGTCCTGGCTTTTATATTTAGGTCTTTGATCCATTTTGAGTTGTTTTTTGTGCAGGGAGTATGGCAGTTTGGCATTGTTTATGAATTCCAAAAATAGATATTGGATTATGTTTGTAAACTGGTCTGTACCTGGGTATATTAAATAATGATTAGGACTTTAACTGAGCCATGTTAGTAAGATATAAAAATATACAGCAGAGCAAAGGATTTGGTTTGAGTTTTGAACTGGAGTCCAGAAAGTAAACACTCACTGTGTGAGAAAAACAACAGAGGAATAGAGATGGCTCATTAGACAGGCAGAAGCCCCAGGGAGAGAGACAGAGCCATTTGCCTGATAATCTACGGGTGGCCTTGTGGTGAGAGCACAGCAGCTGAGCCTGGAGAGAAACAGAGCCCCAGGAAGAGAGGAGCCCAAGAAGCCTGAACCCTCACAGATGTCAACAGCCATCTTGTCCCAACCCGTGGCAATAGATTTTTGGCGAGGGAACTAACTTATGCTTTATGACCTGGTAGCTTAAAATTCTACCCCAAAATAAATACCCCTTATAAAAGCCAACTGATTTCTGGTATTTTGGATTAGCACCCTTTTGGCTGACTAATACAGGGAGTGAGATAGGGGTGCTCTTTTGGTTATAGATATCCATTATTCCCTGCACCATTTGTTGAACAGACTGTTTTGTCCCATTAACATTAACTTGGTAGGTTTGTCAAAACCAGTTGACTGTATAGGTGAGGGTTTATTTCTAGGCTCTCAATTCTATTTCAATGATTGACATGTCTACCTTTATGCCAGTAATTTAGCCATTGTAGCTTTGTAATATATTTCAAGCTCAGGCAGTGAAATTCCTCCCATGTTGCTCTTCTTTTTAAGAATGTTTTTGGCTATTTGGGTGCACTTTCTCTTCCAAATGAATTTGGTAATTGCCTTTTCTAATACTGTAAACTGTTGGGATTTTGATTGGTATTGCATTGAACATGTAAATCAGTTTGGGTAAAATTGACATCTTCCTGATATTTATTCTTCCAATCCATGAAGGCAGAATGTCTTTCAATTTGTTTAGGTCTTTTAAAATTTCTTTTAGCATTGTTTTGTAGTTTTCTGCATATAGGTCCTGTACTTCTTTGGTCGAATTAATTTCTAAGTATTTGAGTCTTTTCTTTGCTATTATAAATAGAATTTTCCCACTAATTTCCTCCTCAGGTTGCTCAGTACTAGTGTACAAAAGCATTACTGATTTTTGCATATTGATCTGGTATCCTGCCACTTTGCTGAACTCATTTATTAGCTCAAGTAGCTTTGTTGTGGATATTTCAGAATTTTCTAAGTGCAAGATCATGTCATCCACTTGCAGTGAGAGGTTTTTTTGGTCTTTATTTTTTAAATATTACATTTAAAAAATATGAGGTCCCCATATCCCCCTACCCCCCTTACCCCACTCCTCCCCCCATAACAACAATCTCCTCCATCATCATGAGACATTCATTGCATTTGGTGAATACATCTCCGAGCACCACTGCACCTCATGGTCAATGGTCCACATCATAGCCCACACTCTCCCACATTCCACCCAGTGGGACATGGGAGGACATACAATGTCCAGTAACTGTCCCTGCAGCACCATCCAGAACAACTCCAAGTCCCGAAAATGCCCCCACATCTCATCTCTTCCTCCCACTCCCTACCTCCAGCAGCCACCATGGCCACTTTCTCCACACCAATGCCACATTTTCTTCAATTACTAATAACAATAGTTCATGAATAGAATATCAGTAAGTCCACTCTAATCCATACTCTATTCCTCCATCCTGTGGACCTTGGAATGGTTGTGTCCATTCCACATCTATATCAAGAGGGGGCTTAGATTCCAGATGGATGCTGGATGCAATTCTCCTGCTTTCAGTTGCAGGCAGTCTTGGTTCCCTGGTATGGTGGTTTAACAGTGAGAGTTTTACTTCCTCTTTTTCTTTAATTTTTTCTTTAATTTTTTTTCTTGTCTAATTGCCTTAGCTAGAACTACTAGTACAATATTGAATAACAATGTGTGGTAGTGGGTATCCTTGTCTTACTTCCAATCTTAGAGGGAAAGCTTTCAACATTTCCTCATGGAGTACATGTTGACTGTGGGTTTTTCATATATGCCTTTAATCATATTGAGAAAATTTCCTTCTATTCCTATCTTTTGAAGTGTTTTTTCAAAAAAGGATGCTGGAGTGGAGGTGGTTCAAGCAATTAGACACTTCCCTCCTACATCAAAGGTACCAGAGGGGTTTGGTTCCTGGTGCCTCCTAAAGAAACAAGGAAAATGAACAGACACAGCAAGTGCAAACAAGGGGTAGGGAAAAATAAATAAATTAAATTAATGTTTTTTTAAAAAGATGCTGGATTTTCTCAAATGCTTTCTGTGCATCAATTGAAATGATCATGTGTTTTTTTCCTTCAATTTGTTAATGTGGTGTATTACATTGATTGAGTTTCTTATGTTGAACCAGTCTGGCATACCAGGAACCAAACCCACTTGGTTGTGATGTATAAGTCTTTTAATATGTTGTTGGATTTTATTTGAACAGTATTTTGTTGAGAATTCTTGCATGGATGTTCATTAGAGAGACTGGTCTGTAATTTTCTTTTCTTGTAGTATCTTTATCTGGCTTTGGCATTAGGTTGATGTTGGCTTCATAAAATGTGTTGGGTAATTTCCCCTTCTCTTCAAGTTTTTGGAAGAGTTTAAATAGGATTGGTGTTAATTCTTTTCAAAATGCTAGGTAGAATTCACCTGTGAAGCCATCTGGTCCTAGACTTTTGTTTGCTGGGAGATTTTTGATGATGGATTCAATCTCTTTAAATATGATTGGTTTGATAAATTCTTATATTTCTTTTAGTATCAGTGTAGGTTGTTTGCACATTTCTAGGAATTTGTCCATTTCATCTAGGTTGTCTAGTTTGTTGGCATACAGTTTCTCATAATATCCTTTTATGATTCTTTTTATTTCTGTGGGGTTAGTTGTAACTTCTCCTTTTCATTTCTGATTGCATTTATTTGCATCTTCTCTCTTTTTTTTCTTTGTTAGTCTAGCTAGGGGTTTGTCAAATTTATTGATCTTCTCAAAGAACCAGGTTTTGGTTTTGTTGATTTTCTCTATTTTTTTTCATGTTGTCCTCAATTTCATTTATTTCTGATCTAATCTTTATTATTTCTTTCTTTCTGCTTGCTTTGGGATTGGTTTGCTGTTCTTTTTCTAATTGCTCTACTTGTTCAGTTAAATCTTTGAGTTTAGCTCTTTTTCTTCTGTAATAAAGGTGTTTAAGACTATAAATTTCCCTCTCAGGGCTGCTTTCACTGTATCCCATAAGTTTTGATAAGTTGTGTCTCATTTTTATTTGTCTCAATATATTTACTGATTTCACTTGCAATTTCTTCTTTGACCCACCAATTGTTTAGGAGTGTGTTGCTCAGCCTTCATACATTTGCAAATTTACTTTTTTCCTGTCTATTATTGATTTCCAGTTTCATTCCATTATGATCTGAGAAGTTGCTTTGTATAATTTCAATCTTTTTATATTTACTGTGAGCTCATTGTGCTGTAACATGTGGTCTATCCTGGAGAAAGATCCATGGGTACTTGAGAAGAATGTATAACCCACTGCATTTGGATGCAGTGTTCTGTATATGTCTGTTAGGGCTAACTCATTTATCATATTGTTCAAGTTCTCTCTTTCCTTGTTGATCTCCTGTCTAGTTGTTCTATCTAATGATGTGAGTGGGGTGTTGAAGTCTCCAATGATTATTATAGAGATGACTGTTTTTCCCTGCGGTTTTGCCAGAGTTTGTCTCATGTATTTTGGGGCACCCTGGTTAGGTACATCGATACTTATTGTTCTTATATCTTCCTGGTGAATTGTTCCTTTTATTAATATATAGTAGTCTTCTGTATCTCCTATAACTTTTTTACATTTAAACTCTGTTTGGGGAAGCGGACTTGGCCCAGTGGTTAGGGCATCCATCTACCACATGGGAGATCCCCGGTTCAAACCCTGGGCCTCCTCGACCCGTGTGGAGCTGGCCCTCATGCAGTGCTGATGTGCGCAAGGAGTGCCGTGCCACCCAGGGGTGTCCCCCGTGTAGGGGAGCCTGACGCGCAAGGAGTGCTCCCCGTAAGGAGAGCTGCCCAGCGTGAAAAGAAAGTTCAGCCTGCCCAGCAATGGTACCACACACACGGAGAGCTGACACAACAAGATAATGCAACAAAAAGAAACACAGATTCCTGTGCTGCTGACAACAGAAGTGGACAAAGAAGAACACACAGCAAATGGACACAGACAGCAGACAACGGGGGGGGGGGGGGCGGGTTGGGGGGGAGGGGAGATAAATAAATAAAAATAAATAAATCTTTAAAAAATAAATAAATAAACTCTGTTTTGTCTGACAGTACAGCTGCCCCTACTTTATTTTGGTCGCTATTCTCATGGAGTATCTTTTTCCAATCTTTCACTTCCAGCCATTCTGTATCCCTGGGTCTAAGGTGAGTTTCTTGTAAGCAGCATAGAGATGGCTCATGTTTTTTCCATTCTGTCAGCCTGTATCTTTTTTTAAAAGAAGATTTATTTTTTATTTATTTCTCTCCCCTTCCCTGCCCAACCCACCCCCCCCCAGTTGTCTGCTCTCTGTGTCCATTCACTGTGTGTTCTTCTGTGTCCACTTGTACTCTTATCAGCAGCACCAGGAATCTGTGTCTCTTTTTGTTGCATCATCTTGCTGTGTCAGCTCTCCGTGTGTGTGGTGTCATGCCTGGGTGGGTGGCTCTATTTCCGTGCTAGGCGGTTCTCCTTGCAGGGCCCATTCCTTGTGTGTGGGGCTCCCCTACACAGGGGACACCCCTGCATAGCATGGTACTCCTGGCAGGCGTCAAAACTGCACGTGGGTTAGCTCATCACATGGGTCAGGAGGCTCTGGGTTTGAATCCTGGCCCTCCCATGTAATAGGTGGATGCTCTATCCATTGAGCCAAATCCACTTCCCAGCCTGTATCATTTGATTGGAGAATTTAATCCATTCACATTCAATGATATTACTGTAAATGCACTATTTATTTCCACCATTTTATTCTTCGGTTTTTACATATCATACCATACTTTTGTCTGTCTTTTTACTCTTTTAGTTATCCTTTCTGCTATTCTTTCTTACATATTTTCCTCCAAGACTGTCTCTCCTGCCTTTTCCTTTCAGGTTCGAAGGCTCCCTTTAATATGTCCTGCAAAGGTGGATTCTTTTTTGCAAACTCTCTTAGTTTCTGTTTGTGAATATTTTATACTCACCTTCATATTTGAAGAACAATCTTCCTGGATGAAGAATTCTCAACTGGCAATTTTTTTCATCCAGTATCCTAATTGTATCATACCACTGTCTTTTCACCGCTATGGTTTCTAAAGAGAAATCCACTCTAAGTCTTCCTGGGTGTCTCTGGTATGTGATGGTTTGCTTCTCCCTTGCTGCTCTGAGAATTTTCTCTTTATCTTTGATATTTGACATTGTGAGTAGTATTTGTCTTGGAGTAGGTCTATTTGGATTTATTTGGATAGGGATACAGTGCACTTCTTTGACATTTAAATTCATTTTTCTCATGAGAGTTGGGAAATTTTCAGCTATTATTTCTCAAATACTCTTTCTGCCCCTTTTCCTATCTCTCCTTCTGGAACCCACACGGCACATATATAGTTGCATTTCATGTTGTCATTCAACTCTCTGAGCCCCTGTTCAATTTTTCCATTCTTTTCGCTCTTTCTTATTTTTTCTCTTCAATTATAGCTGGCCTGTCTTCTCTATCACTTTTTCTTTCTTCTATCACTTTGCTGCTATATGCCTCTAATGTGTTTTTTTATCTTACCTATTGTGTCTTTTATTCCCATAAGATCTATTACTTTTCTGTTCAGGATTTCAAATTCTTTGCACTCACTTAATATCTTCTTGATGCCATTTATCTCTTTAACCATATTGTCTTTCAACTCATTAATTTCATTTTGGAAATTTGTGCACATCTTGCTGATTAGTTCTCAAATCCTGCCTCTCTTCTGGGACTTTAATATGTTCCATTTCTTGGGCCATGTCTTCTATTTTCTTAGTATGGCACAAAATTTTTTGCTGATGTCTAGGCATCTGATTAGGATGTAGTTTACTCAGATGCTCAGTTTCTTTTTTGTAGGGATTTAGTGGCAGAAGGCTGTATGGTACCACTGTTTTTTTTTTTTTATTCCTGGCTCAACGTGGATTGTTAGGATTGGCTCTGCTAGTTGCTCAAAACTGGGCTCTGGTCCCAATAATTATTTGTAGACTCACTTCCTAGGACCTTCAGGAGGGAAGATATAGAGGCTGGAAAAAGCCTTTCCTACTTATTTTTAATTTTCTCACATGTACTCCCTTAGTCTGCCAGCAGATGGTGATCTTTGGCAGCTCTCAGTTCAATGACTGGTTGGAGTGTATTTGTTGCAATACGGACTGGATCTATGTGACAGAGCTTCCTGACCGGAGGCTAAGAGCCTTGTAATTCAAACTTTCTCTGAGACAGTTGTCCAACCTTCTCTGGCAGCCCTTTTTCTGGCTAGGAAATATTGCCATTCCCCTCTGAGTCCTCAACAATCAATTCTGGTTAGTAGAGAAAGAGATTGGGTAGGGGGTTGTATACCTTTAGTCCTGTGATTGCTTTCAGGCAAACAATGGCATGGCCCTACCCACTCTGGAAGAGCTCCTGGGACACAGTAGACCAACTTTGTGAGTCAAAAACTGTCAGCCTTAGGCTGTGCCCCTCTCTCTCCCTTTTCCTGGGGAGGTGCATCATCCCCAATTATCATTCCTGGTTAGAAGAGAGGAAAATTGTGAGGGTCAGATTTCTCCAGTCCTGTGTGAGCTCCCAGGGCAAAGCACAGTGTGGTCCCACCCGGCCTGGGAAGGATGGTGTGACACAGCAGACCAAATTTGTGGTTCAGAAGCTGAGTCAGCCTTAGGCTTTGCTCCCTTCTCTCCCCTTTCCTGGGGTGGTAGGTCCTTGGGACCCCCTTTACCTGTAGTGGCAGGTCCAGAGTCCCAATAATTCTAAAAATGTCTTTAGTATGTGGGAGGGTGCCAGCTACAGCAGCCTCTGGTTTCAACTCACAGTTCTGTAGTTGAGCTTTCCCTTCTTTGTCCCTCTCTCCTTTGGGCATTATCCAGCCTTCTAGTGTCCTAAACCCTAGAATATCTTTTTCTAGGCTGTTTCAGTCTGTCCTTCAACTATTTTTCTGGAGGAGAAGAGAGTCCCATGTCTTTCTAGTTCACCATCTTCCCAGAAGCCCTCTGTGATTGTAATATTTCAATCAAAAGGAAGCTAGAGAATAATGTAGGGACTAGTATGACAGTGATTTTGGTGGTAGATGAAAATTTGAAAATTTTGTGGTTAACAGTATAAGTGCAAGAATGTTCTTCTTTTACAAAGTGTTAAGAATAAAGGAAAATTTGAAGTCACTGCATATCAGCTTTCCCCACAAATTGGTTCTGACTTGTATCTGTTGCAATGCCTTTTCATACAAAATTAACTTCATTTATGACAATTTCTCCTGGCAAATGGACCGGCTCCAGTTTTTTAATCTTTGGTCCTGAATTAAATTTATTGTCAGTCTGGGGTGGCACCAGAGGTGGGTCTGGGCAGCTTGAAGGAGAACATGTTGCTTCCTCCTCTTTGCCTGGGACCCACTGGTATTAATGATGATGCCTCCTCCCCACCCCCATGCCTTCAGAAGCCTTCAGGTGCAGCAGCCCAGGCCCTGCCTGCCACCATCCAGGACTAGGTTACTTGCTAGCCCCAACACAGAGGAGTGCCTGCCTGAGAGGGATGGAGCTGGGGCAGGGTCAGGCCAAACTGATCACAAGGGCCCATCCCCAGAATTGACCTGCCACCCTGCCAGAGAGACTGCACACAAGGCTGGCAGCTGGCAGCTGGCAGCTCCAGACCTCTAGCTGCTTGTAGAGTTTGAAGGCAAAATTAGGCCAAAAATCTGACTTGCAAATATCTATTAAATTAAGGGGTTTTGTCGGTGCACAGCTAGGAAAGTTGATGCTGCTGTAATTTAGCCAAGGAACCAGAACACAATTAGTACAACTAAAACCCCAATTAATGGCAGCTGAATGGAAAAAGTCCCAATAGTCCAAGGTTTTGCTAAGTTAGGTGATGAGAAGGATGCTGTTGCAAATAAGTTTTAAATCATATGGCCTGATTAGGGCACATGTTGCTACTAAAGTGTCAGGTTGCTTGGTAATTAAAATACTTGTGACTGAGGTTGGAGCTCCAGCATTACCCTGTAGTCATCTCCTCCAATTTATCCAATTACTATGGACCATTTTCTTCAATTGTTGGTTCAGTTGGAGATAGACAAGTAAGCTAGGTCTTTGGAGTGCCTGGCCTGTATTAGC
Source organism: Dasypus novemcinctus (assembly GCF_030445035.2). Classification (NCBI taxonomy): domain Eukaryota; kingdom Metazoa; phylum Chordata; class Mammalia; order Cingulata; family Dasypodidae; genus Dasypus; species Dasypus novemcinctus. The sequence continues at coordinate 53,130,105 of NC_080691.1, read as the reverse complement.
CAAATTTGATGGCACATGCACCTCAGCATTTGACACTTTTCATTGAAAGAATGGCTTATTTGGAGTGTTTGATCTTCTGGATTTCAAACCAATGAAAGTACCCAGACCAATAATAAAAAAAAAAAAGCCAACAAAATAGTGTTAGACATGCATCCAATAGACTTTTTCTTGCTTTATTCTACCTTCCCACCCTCACCTTGACATGATTACCAATAATAACATAATAAATAATAATATTGGTAATATTGCCTGGTTTCATTGTAGTGGGAGAGGGTTTTGCTCCCTCATTATTTTTGAATGTGATTATCATTTACCAAATGGAGCTCCCTTCTTGGAGGCACATACTTTATGTAAATGGTTCTGGAGAAACAATTTAAATTTACTTAAGGAGATTCATGGGGGGATGATTAATATCCATTCTATATATCCTGAAATATGGAATATTCCTAGGTGATGGGAATTTAGGTTTAAATGTGTCCCATTACAAGTGGTCCCATAACAGATGCTGGGACCATATGATAATCTGTCACTAATGGGCCCCAGAAGAGTATCTGCCTCCATCTGGCCTCCAGTCCTGATGGGATAGAAAATCTATATTCATGAGGGAAGGTGTTATTGAAGGGCCTCATAAATACAGAATCCTCATGAATATGAAGATGAGACATGTTCCCTGTAAATATAGAAAAAAGCCATGGAAAGGTTTGTAAAAATTAGTATGTGATGTAAGTCTTCCCAACGTCTGGAATTAAGAGAAATTAGAATCTTGGGCAAAAACGGAAACCAAGAAACAAGTTATCAATGGTGAGAGTTCTGGGAACATGGCAACAGAGAAGCTCAGACAGGGAGCAGCTCTCTTATGAAATAGGGAGAAATCATAGAAATTGTCCAAGGGAGCTGATTTGGGGAATGGCAGACCAGGAGAGTGCTACAGACATGATCCAGGAGAGACTGAGGATGGAAAGACTAAGAGGCCAAAAGGAAAACTATGAGTTGCTAGCCATGCAGCTGGGAATGGTGCTCATCCCCCCCACACTTGAGGTGAACAGCCACTGCTAAATCTGCAGCTGACAGCCAATGGAGAGGGAAAAAGGATATATTCCTCCCTGGATGCAGGGAGGATGCAGCATAGGGTTGAGTGTGAGTTCTCGTCAGTGAGTTTAAGCAATATAATCTGGTTTTGAATTGCTGGCTCAGAAGTCAAAGGAAATTGAAGAATTCATTGCACTGGAAAGGTTTGCCAAAGAGTGCCATCTGCTGGCAAGACAGTAAAATGAAGGAAGACGAGCCTTGTGTCCACAGTTTCTTTCCCAGTCACCTTACATCTGGTCTATGCCCCGTAAGTGGTTCCCTTCCCCTATTTTGATAACTTAAACAGGGCAAAACTGAACCAGAAATCAAAGAAGAGCTGTGAAACAAAACACTGGGCAAGAGAGGGAGATTGATCAACAGAGTAAAATCACCAATGCAATACTAATGCCAGACAAAATAGATTTTAAATGCAAAACTGTTATAAAGGACGAAGAAGATCACTACATGTTAATGGGACAATTCACCAAAATGAACTATAACAATAATAAATATGTATGCACTTAACTAAGGTGCCATCCCCCAATAAAAGCAAGGTACTGGCATAAAGACATAGAATGACCAATGGAACCATATAGACAACTCAGAAATAGACTGAGTCTATCTATGGTCAAGTGATTTTTGACAATACAACTGGGTCAGAACAGCCTATTCAACAAATGGTGCTGGTAAAACTGGATATCCATGTCTTAAAAAAAGAAAAGGATCCCAATCTCACATCTTATACAAAAATTAACTCACAATAGGCCAATAACCTAAATATAAATGCTAGAACCAAAACTCCTAGAAGAAAATGTACAGAAACATCTTTAAGATCTTGTGGTAGGTATACTAGAAATGGGATAAAATAATTGATTATGGGTCCCAGATATACCTAAGGGCTGGTCCAAGAAGAGAAGGAAAAAAGGGGTGATTGAGCTTCTGTGCTTGCTTTGTAAACCATTAATTATTCCTACCAGTTGGTAATGTTCAGGGGAGGGGTCCCAGCTGTTTGCTGTTTTGGTTGATTGCCACACCCATCAATTGCCCCTGAGGAGCCCAATGATAAAGCCCCTTGAGAATTTCTGGGGCTTTTTCTTAATCCCAGATAAAATCCCGTTCTAAATAAGGGTCTCTCATGGGATTCTTCCAGCTGCCTTCTGGTGGAGGATCTTTCCCTCAGGTGAGTTCCAGGTGGTTCCATGACCATGTGTTTCATTGCCATGTTTTTCCGCCAGTAGTCTTTCCAGTCCCTCAACTAGCACGCCTCATAAGTGCCCATCAACCAATGAATAGATAAACAAAATTGTGTTATATACCTGTGATGGAATATTAATCAACAGTAAGAAGAAAGATCTGGGGAAGCACACGACATGGATGAACCTTGAAGATATTATATTGCGTGAAATAAGACAGACACAAAAGGATAAAGATAGTATGTTCTCACTGATATGAACTAAACACTATTAGTAAACTTATGGAATTAAATTATAGAGTATACATTAGTTAGAAGACAGAATGCTGGTTAAGAAGGGGAGATGATATTGAATATATGTAGAATGTTAAATAAGGTCAATTGTAAATGTGTTCTAATGGATAGTTGATGGTAGCACATTATAATGAGTATTACACACACTGCTTATATATGAATGGGATTGTGCTTGAAAGAGGGTAGTCTAGGTAGGTTAATGTTAATTGAAAGACTACCAAAGAAAAATATAGGGGATGTGTAACATAGTGATTTTTGTGGTAGATGAGGATTCTGGTTAATAATATAAATACAAAAATGTTCTACTACAGGGTGTTAAGAATATGGTGATAATGGGGAAAATACAACTAATGTAACTTATACTGGTAACCATAGTTACCAGTAGTATTGTAATAATTTGTAGGAAAGGAAAAGAAGATATTATATCAACTATGAAGGTAAAAAATAATAATATGGGGTTTAGTTTTATGAGCTATTAATATGATTAAGCATTCTTTATTTTCTTCATTAACAAGGAGACCTTGGTACTGTCATTTAACCAATCTGTGCTCCTTTATATGTCCTTCTGAACACTGCAAAAACCATTGAGTTTATTTTTGAATTAAGTAAGATAAATGTGCCTGGACAGATTTTTTTTTCAGAGTAATGCTCCCATAATCTGTTAAGCTTTTTGAATCTTATTTTATTTTTAATGAGGCAGGTAAAAGAGTTTATTGAGAAACAAGAGAAAGGGAATGTACACACCAAATACATGGGTGCAGGTGTGCTTCAGGCAAGAGAGGTGCATATTATTTGATTTTTTTAAAACTATTTCTCCATTTTATTTATTTTTTTTAATTATTTATTTATTATTTTTTTAATTACATTAAAAAAAATATGAGGTCCCATTCAACCCCACCGCCTCCACCCCCCACTCCCCCCACAGCAACACTCTCTCCCATCATCATGACACATCCATTGCACCTGGTAAGTTCATCTCTGAGCATCACTGCACCCCATAGTCAATGGTCCACATCATAGCCCAGACTCTCTCATATTTGATTTTTTGAAGTTGAAATAAAGTTTTTAAAAAAATCAATGGTGGAGGATGACGTCATCAACACAGCGACGGAAGACATCCCCTGAAAAAATCTCCCCAGATACCCTGGAGAGCGGTAGAGACTGCAGAAAGATTCCACAGATGCTGAATTGAAAAAAAGAGAAAAATACCAGGTAGGAAACTTTCATTTATTGCCGGTCCTCTTCCCTTCCCTCTCAATGGGCCTTGTGCAAAGCTCGGGAGCTCTCGAGAGGCAGCGGGCAGCCTGGGTCCCTCTCACCAGGGAAACAGATTTTAGAGGAACTCACAGCGGCGAGTTAGAACCCCACGCATATCCGGGCGCAGAGACCAGAATCCACAGAGAACCAGGGTGGAAAACAAGATGCTGAGGAGTGCTGAAAATGAAGGGACCCCGTTTGGGGGGTGGAGAGGGAGTAAAACTGCGGCTGAAAGGCTGCGGCTGAGTGATGCACTCACTCCATCCAGTTACTGTCAGTGGAATTACCTAATTGCAGAACAGACTTTTCTGGAGGGCTCCACCTTCCTGGAATGACCCTGTCTGACTCCCAGAGGCAGGATAACCTGCCAGGAAAGAAACCTTTTGCAGAAAAGCCTCACAGAGAAAAACACAGGGGAAGGGAGGGTTAAACTGAACTGCTGTGAGACAAGAGGGTCCCAGAAATGAAAAGTTTAAGGAAAATGTAGCACTGAGTGAGGAAAAGAATTTTAAAACTTAAGAGGAGCTGGGACAAAATTCTGCACGAAACAAACAGAACAGAAGAAGATTCCTGGGCAACGAAGAGATACTAGCTGGCAAGTTATGGCAGATTGTTATGTCTCAGGTTCTGGGGGCAAGTATTTACAAGAGATTGGAACTAATTTAAGCTTCAGTTCACTGATTTCGGGCTTCCTGTGAAGGACTCCATCTAGGGCATACTTACTTTATTTAAAAATTTCCCCCATTTTGACCTGGCTCTCAGCCTTTGAGAGTTGTGATCAAAATTTAAGGGGTTGAGCCCATTTTCAGTTATTTCCTAAGATCTTGGAGTCATACCTGCAAGTTGTATTTATGTTTGGCTTATAGGTGGTCATGACTGTCAGTTTTTCCATGATCATCATTTTATGTTATCCCAGACATAAAGAAATCATTTTCTGGGTCACAAGTGGCTGGGGGCACACATTCAAAACTCTTGAGAGAAAACAGTATGCCAGGGACTCTATAATGAGTGCTATGAGTGATAAAATTCTCAAATCTCCATGATTTTAATCAACTGAAATCAAAGTGATCAAATCAGGGCCTTGTGGAAGGCCTTAACTGTTAAAACCATGTGGTTTGTTTCATTATTTCATGCAAGCGGGTGTCGGCTTCCCCAGAAGTGTACCCGAGTACAACAGGTGGTGTTGCCAATGGCAAAAATGCCTCCTTGTTCAACTAATAAGAAATCAGTTTTGGCAATGTTATTGTCTAAAACAAGTTTTGCTACTAAATCTAATGACTTGCTGTGTACCTATATCTCTAGCAGTAGAGTCAGTAATTTCTCCTTTTGCAATTTATAGATATCTAATCTGGTTTTCATTTGTGTTAACCCAAGCAGTATCAACAATCTGCCAATTTACCCAGAATCATGAACTCCCTGGATAAATTGTGTTTTGTCCGATAATTTAGATTGAGGGGAGTAGTCCAGTGAGAAGCTTCTGATTGATTATAAACTCTAAGGAATTTTGAGGAGACCAAGTGCACATTACCCAGACATTTTCCAGCTATTAAGGCAATTTATTGCCCAGGGAAATATATTATAGAACTTCCACAATAAAAATATTGCCTGGCAGAACAATGTAACTATAGCCAAAGTGATGTTGTTTATAGATATATTACTAGGAATACTATCATTTGTCCTTAGTATCCAAGGGTCTGTGATGATATTGAGAGTATAAATGAAGAATTGACCGGAATTTATTTTGTTGTGCATCTTTTGCAGAACCAGTGTTTTAAACCTGAAAGTGGGTATGCATTGTTAAGGTACCTTGTAGTTTATAGAGGCATGTGGACTATCATAATAAATTTTTCAAACTTTTCCATGATATCTGTATAATTCTCTAGGCCAATTGTGTCTATAGTGTGGTTGATACTGAGCAAAAGCAGATTCTTTCCTCCCAATACAGTTTAAAGACCAGTTCCTGAGAGACTGGGGTTCCAAGTGAGAAAGGGTTTATTTTCTAGTCTAGAAAAGGGGTAATTGGACCAAGGGCTCCAAAGTCTGCCTCTATGATTTTGAGGAGTTTAGGGTTTTTATGGATTCAAATAGGGGAGGGTGGAGTGGTGGTTACCATTACCATACTAAATATACACAAGCATAAGCCAGGTTTTCAAATAACCATAAACAAAAGTAAGTTTAATCTAAAATAAACACTATAATAGTTAACTATACACAAGGTTGAGCCTAGTTTTGAAATAACCATGAACAAAGGTATAATCTGTGTGGAATAACCATCACCATAGTAAGTATGCACAAGGGTAAATCTAGTGTGAAATAACTATGAAGAAGGGTGAGGTTGATCTAACCAGTTTCAGTAATTTTAGGCATTAGCTTTTAGCTATTCCATAATATACTGAAGAAAATAAGAAAAAGTAGTATCTATATAATGATTCAGTAATCATAAACTTTGGTTAATTCTTAAATCTTGGTTACAAGGTTACAGATCCAAGAAAGTTTAAAGCAGAGTAAAGAGGACCTTGGTCTAGTTATTTTGTATTTGATATGAAACAAATGGTGCAGTCTGATCCAAAGAGACTGAAGCATTTGGGACAAGAAAGAAACTTGCTATGGGTAGAAAAATGGAGTCCCCTGCAATGTGCATAGATCAGGGTTTAAAGGTGACAAATCCAACAGTCTGTAAGGTTACCACCTTTTGAAATGTCCTGGGTGGGGCAGACAATGGTATTGTCTTTCCAGACTAGTCTAGGGACAAAGCATAGGGAAATACAAAATTTTATGCGCTATAAGTATTAGTAGTGTAAAGTCTGTCAGGACTTGTTTATGTAAATACTTTATCTGTCACTTTGGGAATAAGTAGTGTACCTTGTGACATTGTCTACTGCCCTTCATGACTACTTTGATTTTTAAGTCTCCAGGATTAGAGCAAGTTCTGGAGTCTGATGGAACTTTTTTAGTTGAGACCCTATACTTAAGTTGCAATGTTAGAAGTTAGGAGTACTTGGCAGGGTTCCTTTTTACCCCCATTTCTTTCTTTTCTTTAAAATATTTTTTATTTTTAAAGAAGCTTTCGATTTCAAAATGTTACATAAAAAGTATAGGGGATTCCCATATACCCCACTACTCTCCCTCCCAAACTAACATCTTTCATTAGTGAGGTACATTTGTTAAAATTGATGAACACATATTGAAGCATTGTACTAGTCAAGGATTACAGTTTACATTATAGTTTACACTTTGCCCCACACAATAGGTTTTGACAAGAGATATAATAGCCTGTATCCATCATTGCAGTGTCATGCAGGACAATTCCAGTGTCCCTAAAATGCCCACACATTATACCTATTCTTCCCTCTCTTTCCCCTCAGAACCTCTGGTGTCCACCTCATTTATATCACTGATAAAAGTACTTCCATTGTTAGAATAATTGTAAGTCTAGTTTAGTCCATAGTTGCTTTTCCCCCTTTTGTTTTTTCACTCATCAATCTTGAGGATTTGGGGATGGTGATGCCCACCCTGTCTCTGATTGAGAGAGGGCTTATATTTCATGGGGCAGATGGATGGAACTGTATTGTTTGCAGTTGCAGACATTCTCTGATTCCTGGAATGTGCATTGTCCATCATCATCCTTTAGTTAATTGTCATGGATGAGTCCAATGAGCTTATGAGTAGGTGTTACAACTCTGCTGACATTCAGGACTCAATGAGCATATGAACAGACCAAACATTTAAGTCTCTGGGACATATATTTAACACGTATAGTGCTAATTATAAGTTCACATAAAAGGGGCAGAAGAGCCATGTGTAGGGAAATTATAAATGAGCCTAATAAGTCTGCTACACTGGAAAGCATATATTCTAAAAAAGGCCCAATATGTCAAGTTCTCAATATTATTGCATGTAAATTTGAACCTTATTCTTCAAAATTGAAACTTAGTGGTCACCATAGGTTCTGAGGGGAGTGAGAGGGAAGAATACAATAGATGGAACATACGGCATTTTCAGAGCATGGGAACTGTTCTCCAGGATCATACAATGATAGATACAGGCAATTTTAAATTTTGTCATAACCCGTAAGAGAATACAGGCAAAATATAAAACATAATATAAGCCATTGACCATCATTAAAAGCAATGCTTCAATATTTGTACAGCAATTGTAAGAAATGTACCACCCACATGTAAAATGTTATTAATGGTAGGGCATTTGGATATATTTTCTATGTGACTTTTCCATAACCTAAAGTTTCTCTGAAGATAGACCTAAAAAAATAAAACACTGGGGGAGAATGAGGAAGAAATGGTCACTGTACATGAAAGATAACAGATCTTAACAGTGATGAGAGACACAATGAAAAAATTTTTATTTTTGTATTTTTAAAATTTTTTTCTCATTTTCTTACTGTTTTTATTTGCTTATTTTTTGGCTTTGTTTTTGGGGAGGTTTTGGATCACAGAAGGGTCATAACTATGGCAGGGAAGGATCACTGTTGTGGGGTGTCAGTGATGAGGGATGTGTGGGAAAGGGTGTACCTGGGGCATGCCTCTATGGCATATGAATATGTTCAAGTGGTCATGGGGCATTGTTTTGGTGGGTAGAGTGCCACACAATAATGAAAAGAATATTGAATTCTCATACTGGGAAGTCCAGCTACATTCTCTAATAGAGCAGGAAAAATCCCCTAAGTACATGGGCAGTGCCTAGAAAAGGAGGACAGGCCATTATGTCAGGCCCTTGAAATTGAAAGTTATACTTATGAACCTTTTCTAGTGAAATTGAAACAGCCTAGTATTATATATTGCCTAAGAGTTATCTCCTGAAAGCCTCCTTGTTGCTTAAATGTGGCCTTTCTCTAAGCCAAACACAGCATATAAATACATTGCCTTCCCCCCAGCATGGGACATGACCCCTGGGGATGAGCCTCCCTGACACTAAGGGATTATTACCAAGTGTGTGCTAGCAATGAATCTTGAAAAAGACCTTGCCCACAACTAGGAAATATTAAATACAAATGAGTTTTTGTGGCTAAGAGACTTTAAAGTGAGTTAGGAGATTATTCCAGAGGTTACACTTAACCATGTCTCAGCAGCATCTCATTGACTGCCACAGTAAATACTGCCTCAAATGCCAGTGCTCCTGAGGGCTCTAGAGACACCCAGGCACTATAGGCAGGACAGACAATCTCAGAAATTTGGTGCCCTGTTGATGGGCCTTACTCATGGTTCCTTTTAATGAGGATCTAGGCTGTCTTTTGTTGGTGTCATTTCCAGTATGCCCATTATCCTCATGTTAGATTATGATTAATGGGGTGTCTGATATGTGGGACAGGAAAGGTATCCTTTACTTGTTGAAGATAATCTTTGGCATAATTCATTAAAGATTTGCAAATTGGATCATGTCATGGTGTGACAATAAGTGATCTGTTCTCAATTTTATTCTTAGAGATTGATCTAATAGTAACAGTTTCATATGGAGATAGTTTGTGATTTCCAAAAGGTATTCTATGAATAAACATGAGGGCCACAGGTAAAATTTTGGACCAGGAAAGGCCAGATTTTTCAGATAATTTTGATAGTTTTAATTTGAGTTTATAATTACAACTGTTTTAGTAGTAGCTGTTTCACATGTAATATGCAAGAGCATTTTTTAAAAACTATTCAGGCTTAGTTCTTTTCATGTAAGCCTCTGTCTTGATAACAACCATAGATGGGAGTAAAATGGCAGAAAGGAGATAATTTACTTGTCCACAATTTTCAGCTGCATACCAGAAGAAGTGAGGAACCCTCCTTGCTTCCATAGCATGCTGAAATCATTATAGACATTAACAGAATTTCCTTCAGATAGAAAACAGGTTTAAGTGAGAGCATAGAGTTCATCCTTTTTTGTAGAAGAAAATTGTAGAAGGCTACCGTATTCAATCAGTATGTGGTAAGCACATAGCCTGCTTGGAATGTACCATTGAAATTGCTCCATAATAAGCATTAACAAATAGAATGACATCTGGGTTAATCAAAGAGCGTGTAGGTTCATTAATCTTTGAAGTCACCTGTTTATAGTCATCCCCTCATTGTACAAAGGTAGGAGAGTAGCGGAGTTAAGATCTTATGACAGGAAGCAGACTTGGCCCAGTGGATAGAGCGTCCGTCTAACACATGGGAAGTCTGCGGTTCAAACCCGGGGCCTCTTTGACCCATGTGGAGCTGGCCCATGCACAGTGCTGATGCACGCAAGGAGTGCCGTGCCATGCAGGGGTGTCCCCGCGTAGGGGAGCCCCATGCGCAAGGAATGTTCCTGGAGCCCCATGCACAAGGAATGTTCCCCCATAAGGAGAGCTGCCCAGCATGAAAGAAAGTGCATTCTGCCCAGGAGTGGTGCTGTACACACGGAGAACTGACACAGCAAGATGACACAACAACAAAAAAAGAGACACAAGATTCCCATGCCTCTGACAACAACTGAAGTGAACAAAAGAAGAACACAGAAGAACATGCAGCAAATGGACACAGAGAACAGACAACTGGGGCAGGGCGGGGCAGGGGAGAGAAATAAATAAAAAAATAAATCTTAAAAAAAAAAGATCTTATGAGATCCTTCTACTTCAACATTTAGCTTTCACCTAAAATGCTTGTTTTTCTTAACATCTGGAACTATAGGGATATTAATTTATAAATAAGAGCTTATTTATATTTATGCCAACTTGAGTAGAGCACTTTATAGGAATTTCATGTTAATTTTGTAATACCGTTCAGAGGTAGGAAAATATACCTCAAACATACAGACAGACACAAATAGAGAGCTTATAGCTTCAATTAAAAATAATTTAGTCATTTGTCAGACATAAAAATAGAAATAAAGAAAACATAGAAATCCCATGAACTTACAATTTATTTTCCTTTTGCAAAGAATTTTTTAATGAAATTATTTTTTGAGTCTTGTGATACCTTAGGTAAGTCTGAGTACCATTTAAAGTAGGCATTCCATTCAGCTCTTTAGTTTGCGGTGTCTTTCCTGAAGTGATGAGTAATTTTATCTGGTTGGATGTTCCCCAGAATAGACACTGAAATTCATAAATTTTGAAAATGTAATATGCCAAAGTGCCATAATGGAGAGAATCAAAGTTTTTAGATAAAGGTATGGATCCCATCTTTATCATTTCACTTTTACCTTATGCACAGGACAAAGAAACTGGCAGTAGCAGGAAAGAAACTGATCCATACCAAAAGTCTAGGGACTCAGGCTCAAATTTTGAACTTTCTTATCTATAATAATCCACTAACCTTAGCAAGATCAGAGAGCTCAAACACAAAACTGGTGAAACTCAGATATGAGAGGGACTCATCCATGAACCTTGGAGATGGTGAGGAGAAAAGAAAACACAGAGGGTTCCGTAGGCACTTTTGTCTTTGTTTCTTGTCATCTCAAATCATCAGCAGTCACCTTTGGATCCTGTCCTCATAGTCAAAACTGCCAAAAACAAAACAAAAAGTCCAAAGAAAATTAAATGTTTATATCTCAAAACTTTTTAAAGCAATTAATTAATCAGACAACATCCAATCCATAAAATGGAAGGGAGATCAGAAGAGCAAGAGCAAAAAATTTCTATAGGCAGAACAAGGTAGGCTTAAATAAAATAATCATTTATTGACCCATGATAGTTTTCCTTATTTGGCTCAGCCTTGACTTAGATGAACTAAGCTATAGAAAAGGGAGGGACCTGTTGAGTAATTGGTTGTTCTCAGGATTCTGGTTATGAGATAGGAGCACTTAGCAGGGACAGAAACTTAGTTAAGCTTTTGTTTGCTGAATTGGGGCTTAGCATGATGCATTCCAGCTCAGGCCTATGGCACTTATGTAACATCTCTTAGGCTTCTATCTGTTCTTGCTTTGACAATAAAAATCCTTACTATTTTCTCAAAAAAATTAGAATGATTTCCACAATTATTCAACAGAGTATATATTAAAGTAACATGTCTTGAAAAAGGAAATCTACCTTTAAAGAGCTCATGGACCCACCATACAATAGGATGGAGGAAAACCTCAAAAATTTGAAAGGGGTAACCAGTATTCCCTATTCAAAAAAAAAAAAACAAACAAACTAGAAAATAATGACAAACAAGGGAAATATAATTTATGAACTGAGAATTAAGGGGGGAAACTCTTCTAAATAACCTTTGCACATTAAAAATCTATGCTATGAAAAATAACAAAAATAGTTGAATATATTACATAAAATTACCAGTCACAAATCTAAACCAATGTTCTTGAGATAATTATTAGTCTTATATTGTGTAAAATACTTAAAAATAAATAATTAAATGATATAAGCACCTCCTTTAAAAAGATTAAAAGAAATAAAATTAAACATTATTAGGGTAAAAAAACATTATTGGGGTGTAGATATAGGGAATTCATAAAGAGGGAAAAATAAATCATTTATAAATTGAAAAAATAGAAGAAATATTTATGATTCAGATCAATGTGCCTAATTTTCTTTCTGCAATGAAGATAATGTTCTATATCTGCACAGTCCATTACTGAAGCCACTGTTATAACTATTGGGCACCTGAAATTTGGTTAGTGCTACTAAAGCACTGAGTTTTTAGTCTAATTTAATTTTAAATTAAGTTAATAGTCAGATATGTCTATTGCTTACAATATTGAACAGAAAAGACAGAATCTTGGACAATGCAATAAAAAATAAGTAGATTCAAAACAAAAATGAATAAAGGACACAAATAGTCAAAAATAGAAAATGAGGCGGTGGACTTGGCCCAATGGTTAGGGCGTCCGTCTACCACATGGGAGGTCCGTGGTTCAAACCCGAGGCCTCCTTGACCCGTGTGGAGCTGGCCCATGCGCAGCACTGATGCACGCAAGGAGTGCCGTGCCACGCAGGGGTGTCCCCCGCGTAGGGGAGCCCCACGCGCAAGGAGTGCGCCCCATAAGGAGAGCCACCCAGCACAAAAGAAAGTGCAGTCTGCCCAGGAATGGTGTCGCACACATTCCTGTGACACAACAAGATGACACAACAAAAAGAAACACAGATTCCCATGCCACTGACAACAACAGAAGCGGACAAAGACGATGCAGCAAATAGACACAGAGAACAGACAACCGGGGTGGTGGGGGAGGGGAGAGAAATAAATAAATAAATCTTTAAAAAAATATAGAAAATGAGAATGGTGAGGCAAAAGTAGATAAAATAAAATGGAAGATATTTCTGGGATATAAAAAATGGCTGAATATAGTCAGGATTTATAATAGGCAAGTAAATGTGGACTGTTCACATCTGTTGTTTGGAGAACTCACAAAAATCCCCAACTTGGAAGACATGGTGAGGTCAATTAGGTTGTGAGACAGGTTCCAAAAGAAAGCAGCACTTTCCTCTCTTCCCAAAGTTCTTCCACATCTAGTTCTTCTTCTCAAGGTGAATATAACCTCTATTTTTCCATACCCTTTTAAAACAGCCAATAAACCACATAAGGACTATATTCCAGGAGTCATACCCTGATTACATAGGTAATGAAACTAGTCAGTGCTTCATTCTGTGGAACACACACTTCATCTTCATTGGCTTTACCAGGTAATTTCAAAATTATAACCCTCAGGTGATATTGGGTATTTAAGACTATTATGAAGAGAAATTATGAAGATTCATTCATTCCTTCTTTAATTCATAAGTTCTTATTATTTCATTATGTGTACTAGGAAATACTCCAGTTCCTAGACATACTTTAGGTATCCTAACACACTGGCTTGCTAGATAAAATGCTGGAATTATCTGAAATAAATCTGGAAATAAAAATAAATGGAAGATGAATAATTATGAAGATTTCAGGAGGCCTAAAGATGTGACAAAAATACAACAGGTTAAAGGGATGAAGAATGAAGGTGAGAATCACAGTGTAGAAGCCATGTAGTACTCTCTAGAACAGGATAAAAATGTTAATAATTATCTGAAGGAATATTGGAAGCCAGTTTTATACTTGTTTTGATAAGGGGAAATTATATAAAAACTATAGTGCATAACAGTGCAGGACATAATTTTGTTGTCATTTCATTCACAGTTGAATAGTACAAATATTTGAAAGGAATTCAAGTGTTTCCTTTTAATTTGCCATTCTTATTTTATTCTGAATATGGTATTTATGTAAGAAAAAGAAATACGAGAAAGTAACTTTATTAGTATTTAAACATTAATGTTTATATTCACATTTTTATAGTAAAACATGTGTTTTATATTCAAGAGAAAATTAGATTTCTTTGAATAAAATCTCATGTACTTTCTGTACTTGATATTATCTGTACATTTTTTACCAAGGTGAAATTCACATAATATAAAATTAACCAATTTAAAAGTACAGTCAGTTGTATGTAGTACAATGTTGTGCATCAGCTTTATCTAATATCAGAACATTTTTAACAATTCCAGAGGAAACTTTATACACAAAAAAGTAGTTATTCCACATTCCCCACTCCATTCAATTTCTGTCAACCATTAATCTTCTTTCTGTCTCTATGGATTTAGCTATTCTGGATATTGTATAAAAATGGAATCTTTAAAAAATGTGACCTTTCTTATCTGGCTTCTTTAACTTGGCATGTTTTCTAGATTTTTCCATGTTATAGCTTGTATCATTACTTCATTCCTTTTTGTGACTGAACAAAATTCCAATGTATGGGGATGCAGACTTGGCCCAGTGGATAGGATGTCCGTCTACCACATGGGAGGTCCGCGATTCAAACCCCAGACTTCCTTGACCCGTGTGGAGCTGGCCCACACGCAGCACTGATGCATGCAAGGAGTGCCCTGCCATGCAGGGATGTCCCTGCGCGGGGAAGCCTCCGCACAAAGAGTGTGCCCCATAAGGAGAGCCACCCCGCGTGAAAGAAAGTTCAGCCTGCCTGGGAATGGCGCCGCACGTACGGAGAGCTGACAAAACAAGATGACGCAACAAAAAGAAACACAGATTCCCATGCCGCTGACAACAACAGAAGTGGACAAAGAAGAACATGTGGCAAATAGACACAGAGAACAGACAGCTGGGGCAGGGGGTGGGGTGGGGAGGGGGTGGAGAAATAAATAAATCTTTTTAAAAAATTCCAGTGTATGGATATAACACATTTTGGTTATCCATTCATTACGTGATATTTGAATTGTTTCCACCTGTTTGTTGTTATAAATAATACTGCTATGAATATTTCCTTGAATACTCTCTTCAGTTTTGGGGGGTATATATCAAGGAAGAAATTGCTGGATCATCTGCTGTTTCTACATAAAACTTATTAAGGAGCTGTCCAAATACTTTCCACATTGGTTGCACCATTGTACATACCCACCAGCAATGTACAAAGATTCCAGTTTCTCCACATCCTCATCAACAGTTATTTTAGATTTTCAAAAATGTGTAACCATTCCCAATATGTGTGAAGTGATGTCATTTTGTTGTATTGATTTGCATATCTCTAATGACTAAACATGGTGAGCATCCTTTCATGTGCTTGTTAGCCAATTGCATATATTCCTAAAAGAAATGTGTATTCAAATACTTAGCCCATCTTTTAAATTAGATTATTTGTCTTTTTATTAAGTAATAAGGGGTTTTTAAAATACATATTCTAGATATTAGGTCCTTCTCAAATACATGTTTGGTAAGTATTTTCTCCCTTTCTGTAGGTTATCTTTTCACTTTCTTAAAAGAGTCCTTTGATGAAAAAGTTTTTAATTTTTTTGAAATATAATTAATCTGTTTTTTTCTTTTGTTTCTAGTGATTTTAATGTCATATCTAAGCATCAATTGCCAGATCCAAATTAATGAAGAATTACCACTCTATTTACTTGTAAGTGTGTCATAGCTTTGCTTTTACATTTATCTCTTTAAGTGACTAAATTTTTTGTAAATATTGTAAGGTAAGGATCAAAATTCATGCTTTCCATGTGCATATCCAGTTGTTTGAACATCATATAGTAAAGACACTGTTCTTTCCTGAGTGTAAGACCTTGGTGCCATGTATGTTGAAAATTAATTGACTATAGATATGTGGCTTTATTTCTGAAGTATCAATTCTATTCCTTTGTTTTAGATACTTTTATGTCAGAATTACAATAGATATTAAACTGTAGATTTCTTCTATACTTTGAAATGTAGAATTGGATATCATCTAGTTTTGTTCTTTTTTTTTCAATATAATTTCATCTATTTATATAATTCCATGATTTTAAGCGTCAGATTTTACATTTCTTTTTAAAAATTGGCTATGGGATTTTGATATATGGTATTGTATTCTATCTCTAAATTATTTGGGGGAGAATTGCCACCTTAACCATATTAAATCTCCCATTCTATTAAATGGGATTTTTTCCATTTATTTAGGTCCTCTTTAATTTCTTTCAGCAATATTTTAAAGATAGTACGTAAATCTTGCATACCTTGGTTAAAATTATTCACAGCAATTTTACTATTTTTGATGCCTCCGAAAATTAATTTTTTCTTAATTTCTTTTTGATTCCTTACAATTTGTTTGCCTAAATACAACTGATTTATGCGTGTTAATCTTTTTCCCTGCAATTTTGCTGCATTTATTTATTAGCTCTAATAGTTAGGGTGCATGAGTGTAGACATGTGCTTGTGTAGCTGCTATAGGTTTTTCTATATATAAGATTAGTCATCTCAGAATAGAGATAATTTTTAAAATTTTTATATTTTATATTTTTAATTTTTAAAAGATACTTAGATTACCTAAATGTTACATAAAAAATGTAGGGGATTCCCATATGCCCCAATTCCTACCTCTCCCACATTTTCCCACATTAACAACATCCTTTATTAGTGCGGTACATTTGTTACAATTGATGAACACATATTGGAGCATTACCACTAAGTGTGGATTATAGTTTACCTTATAGTTTAAAGTCTCTCCTGTACAATTTTGTAAATTATGACAAGATGTATAATGGCCTGTATCTGTCATTGCAATGTCATTCAGGACAATTCCAATGTCTCAAAAATGCCCCAATATTACAAAAATGCCAAAATATATCTCTAGAATAGAGTAATTTTACTTCTTGCTTTCCAATTTATATGTGTATTTTATCTTTTTATAGCCAAATTGCTCTGAAAAGAATATCCTGTACAATGTGTAATAGCAGAAAGTGAAAGCAAGCATTGTTGCCTTCTTCCTGATCTTATGAGGAAAGTTTCAAGCTTTCTCCATTGTTTATGATGCTGGCTGTGGGGTTTTCATACATAATCTTCATCAAGTTGAGGAAGTTCCCTTCCATTCCTAGTGTGGTGTTTGTTTTTATTATGAAATGATGGGTTTTATCAAATGCTTTTTTTTGTATCAAATTAGATATTCTCATTTCTGGTCAACCAACATTGGTTGATTTCTCTATGTTGACACATTCCTTGCATTCTTAAGTTAAATCCCACTTGGTCATATTGTGTAATCCTATTAACATTCTGCTAGATTTGGTTTGCCAGTATTTTGTTGAGGATTTTGGCATCTGTTTATGAGGGATAATTGTCTGTAGGTTTGATGCCTTTGTCTGGCTTTCAAATGAGGACAAGCCTAGACCCATAGAATTAGTTAGGATGTATTCTCTTCTCTTCTATTTCTTGTAAGAGTTTGAGAATGATTTGGTGCAAATTCTTTTTTAAATGTTTCAGAGATTTCAACTGTGTAACCATTTTGTTTTGAACAATTCTTTGGAGATTTTTTGATTTCTGATTCACTCTTTTAGTTTATTATTGTTCTAAGATAGGCTATATCTTCTTGAGTCAATTTTTATAGTCGTATGTTTCTAGGATTCTTTCCATTTAGTTTAAGTTATGTAATTTGTTGGGGTTCAGTTGTTCATTGCATCATTTTACAACCTTTGAATTTTTATAGTCAGTAGTGATGTACACAATTTCATTTCTGACTTTAATTTTTTATGTTTTCTCTCTTTTTTTCCTTGTCAGTTAAGGGTTTAACAATTCTATTTATCTTGTCAAAGAACCAATTTTTAGTTTTGCTGATATTTCTGTATTGTTTTCTCTCTTCCCTATTCTATGATGTCCACTCATTCTTATTTTCTTCTTTCTCGTATCTTTGGGTTTACTTATTTATTTTTAAGATTTATTTTTTATTTATTTCTCTCCCTTTCCTCCCCCACCCCCCCCCCCCCCCCCATTCGCTGTGTGTTCTTCTTTGACCGCTTCTATCCTTATCAACGGCACCGGGAATCTGTGTTTCTTTTTGTTGTGTCATCTTGTTGTGTGAGCTCTCCTTGTGTGCAATGCCATTCTTGGGTAGGCTGCACTTTTTTCACGCTGGGCAGCTCTCCTTACGGGGCGCACTCCTTGCGCGTGGGGCTCCCCTACATGGGGGACACCCCTGCGTGGCAGGGCATTCCTTGCGCACATCAGCACTCAGCATGGGCCAGCTCCACACAGGTCAAGGAGGCCCGGGGTTTGAACCGCGGACCTCCCATGTGGTAGGTGGATGCTCTATCCATTCGGCCAGGTCCGCTTCCCTGTGTTTACTTTACTCTTCTTTTTAAAGTTCGTTAAGATGTAGGGTTAGGTTTTTTGTTACTGATTTAAGGTTTTTCTTATTTATTACATTAGGTGTTTACATCTATAAATTATCTTCAAAGCACTCCTTTAATTTTTTTTTTACATTTCATTTATTTATTTATTTACAAAGCAATTTTATTGATGCAAACTAATAAAGCATAACTCCATCCAAAGTGCACAATAAATAATATTAGTATAATCACATACTTATGCATTCATCACTTCAATATTTTAGATTACTGTCATTATTCCAGTAATAAAAACAATCATAAAAAACAAAAATCAACCAAACAAAACTCATCAACTCTCAACTCTCAATCTCTCTATGCTTCCCCTGCTATGCATAGCTATTATTCAGTTTCCTTCTCTCTAGTTTATTTGTATTTATATTTTGTAAAAAGAGTCATATATACAATATAACCCATATTCATATTGTCATTGAGGTTTCATTATGTGTTTTACTAAGGAAGGTTAACAATAATGGAAGCTTAATATCTAATGACTCCTGACCATGCCAAAATGTTCTGCTAAGGAAGAGGCAGAAACTCTAAATGCTATGCATTTAGATTGAATAAAGGCAGCTTTATTCAATCAAATGAGTTTCAGGTTATATCAAATGATTATAACAATTGAGCAATCACAACAGACATAGGAAAGAATGAAAGTATATACAACCACTCACCAAATCAGGGGAAAACTCAGCATCTAATCTCTCATATGGTTGGGGAACCCCTTTGCAGCTGATCAGAGTCCTAATTGGAAAAAATGGTCCCAGGCAGACCATTCCCTCCTTGGTGAGACTGTAGCTGGCAGCTTGGGGACCATCCCTTTTAAGTGGTACAGAACCTCAGAACTCCAATGAGTCTTGCAGCTTGTGAGGAATGACCTCATTGAAAGTAACTGAATCCATCTGGGGGTGGTAGTGGCCAGCCTTCCATAGGAGAGATGCAGTTCTCAAGCAGTCTTTGTTTTATTATATTCATGGCATACTGAACAGGAACATAAGGTTTTCAGCTTTTAGTTTTACAGGGAATACAAACAAGACATGCAAATGCCACAACTCGTAACTTGTTCCTTTTAAGCATTTGTTTTTTGGTGACTAGATGAGCAGGTTGTCTGCATAGCAGCATTACAGCATTCCAAAGGACAATGGACAAGTTAATCGTTCACAATTCTAGGCTAAAACAGCAGAAATTATTGATAAGAAAGCTTATAAATTCACAATTCTTAATAATTTTCTTATAGTACATCATTCAGTCCCAAGAATTGGGAATTTATATATACAAAAGAAAAACAATAGACACGTTTTCCCAGTGCTGTGAGGAAAAAAGAAAAGAAAAACAACCCTAACTTGTAAGGTACCATACTCACAATAGGAATCCACAAGTTCTTAGAAGGCTGTGTACTCACAACAGGTGCCCCTCATATATAAGATCAACCACCAGAGGGCACCATACTCAAAACAGGTGCTTACAATTTTAATTATTCTACATATCCGTTTTGTACAAATCTTACCCTAACACCAGGAATATTAGTAATAGATTATAAACAGAATGAGTAATGCCAAGTGATCAAGCAACAACTTTATATAATACAGAACAATGCAATAGTAATACCTTTTAATGCCTTCTTCCAAGTCCAGCTTAAAGAGTTTCTCCAGTTACTACTAGGATCATGGGCTAAAGTGCTAGAATCTGTAATCTGAAATGCCATATGCTGCATGACTTGGGTGACATTATAACAGTTTTGGATGACTTCTATTTTCCATGGACTTAAGATTCTCAATGAGTAAGGCTGCATAGACCAATGCCATGATCAAAATTACCTCATTTCCCCATTTTGTGTAGTTTGAGGCATAGACAACAACAAATTATTATTACTTCCCCTTTTGGGCTGAGGGGCAGCTGGCACTATAACTCATAATCCCAGTGTGTACATTGGTCCTGCTTTTAGCATCTTAACTGGAGCTGCAGTCAGAGCCCTCAGCATTGAATTTAAACTTAGTCCATTGTTGTAAGGATCTGGTTACAAGAGTTCAGTTGCAGTTTCTGCAGCACTGAAAGCATGCCTTGCCCCTTCTGAGAGCAGGAGGGGACTGATGTTGCAGTCATCAGAGTGAACACAAAGGACACTTGTGGATGATATCCACATGCTGTTGACAGGTAACAGGCAACTGGAAGCAGCTTTGATGTCCATTTTCCTGTGGGGTCACTCTGCTGCTTCTTGGGTCTCAATGGTATAGCTTTGGATCTTTGTGAGGGCACCTGCCTCAACAGTCACAAGAGAGGTGTTAGAGAGTGGGTGGTGACATGAGAGACAGTTACCTGTTGCCGCTGGCAGGTGTCCCAGATGTTCTTCCACAGATCTTTCCCTCACAGAGAGCAACCCACAACAGTTCATTTTTCCAGTCTTATTTTTAGTATCTGCAGTCCACCCCTGGATAGGGATGGCAGTCTTAGTTGCTTTCCTAAGGGGTCATATTGTACTTTGGCCCCTTGCCACAATTGTGACTAGAATCCAAGGGGTGTTTTTTAGAAAACTGCCTCTACCACAAACCCCACCCAAAGCCAATATTGGTGCTGGCCACATCCAATTTACAGGGTAAGTCAGGGTCCACCCTCCCTTACTGCTTAAGCTTATGCCATTGTTTTAAAAGCAGCCCACTTGGGGTTTTTCTTATTTCCATGCACATCTTTTTTTTTAGTTTAACACATACAATGATTTTAACATTTGATCTAAATGAGGGATGAAGGGTTTTCAATGTCCTGACAATATTACAAACTCTTATTAATATGAGAAAACATTGTACTTTACCAATTATAGCAGAAGGTATAATCTTTGTTTTACTCAACAAAATAACATTTAAGAATTTGATACACAACCAGGACTTTGTAACTTGTCCCAGTTGTTTGCCTACTCTAGACTCTTAAGATACCATTGTCTTTGATGCTTCTTTTAGTTCTGAATAAAGAATTACTGGTAACATAATATCATCAGTATAAAAAAATAGGGTTACAGCCACAGGTTTCTTCCATACAGCCAGATTCTTTGCCACCAGCCCAGGACATGTGGTTGGGCTATGCACACAGCTTTGGGGTGACATTGCAAAATTCACCATGGGCCTTCTCACATGAAGGTGAATGCAGGTTGGCTGGACTTGCCTAAAGAGATACTAAAGAAAGCCTTAGCAAGTTCTAAAACAAAGTGATAGTGACAAAACTGGATATTAATTTCTTGCAGCAAACTCAGTATTTGGGACTGCAGCATACAGTAGTGGTGTTACTTTAACTTATGATAATTTACTGTTATGCACCACCCCTGGCATCCCTCAATGGCCACTCTCTTTTTGTAGCTATAGAGCTTCTTTAGCAGAGTGAGGCAAATCAGATGAATATGATCAAAGCATCCACCTTTTGATTTCCAGGCAGTTTTTTTCTGTGACACATAGCATTTTAAAAAATAATTAAACCATGATTAACAGCATCATATTTTTATCTACTATTATACCAAAACATTGTTAAATTTCCAGGAATCTTAATCACTGTTTAAGTATTCATATGAACATTTTACTTCTTTTAGTATCCATTTAAGGTTCACCTTCCTCATACCATTCTGTGAAGAAAAATAAACTTATTCATTTCAATGAAGATAAAAATAATTTTTTTCTTTTTTGTTTTGGCCATTTGAATAGAGCTCTTTTTATTTTCCCCTTTCTAGATTTTTTTTCTATTTATTTATTTATTTATTTTAAATGTTACGTTCAAAAAATATGAGGTTCTCATATACCCCCCACAACCCCTCATGCCACTCCTCCCACATCAACAACCTCTTTCATCATTGTGGCACATTCATTGCACTTGGTGAGTACAATGTGGAGCACTGCTACACCACATGGATAAATAGTTTACATAATAGTTTACACTCTCCCCCAGTCCATCCAGTGGGTTATAGCAGGATATAAAATGTCCAGCATCTGTTCCTGCAATATCATTTAGGACAACTCCAGTTCCAAAAATGCCCCCACATACGATCTCTTCTTCCCTCTCACTGCCCTCAGCAACTACCATGGCTACTTTCTCCACATCAGTGCTCAATTGCTTCCATTACTAGTCACAATAGTTCCATAGTAGAATATCAGTAAGTCCACTCTAATCCATCTTTTATTCCTCCATCCTATGGACCATGGAATGGTGATGTCCATTACAACTCTATATTGAGAGGGGACTTAGATTCCACATGGATGATGGATGCAATTCTGCTTACAGTTGTAGGCCCTCTCGGTTCCCTGGTGTGGTGGTTGACCATCCTCACCTCTCTGTTAGTTGACCTGGATAAGTCCAATGAACCAGAGTGTAAGAGTTGCAAGTCTGCTGAGGCTGAGGGCCCAGCTGGCACATGGACAGTCCAGAGATTCAAGTCTCCTGAGTATATACCAACTCTAGCACCAACCAGAGGTTCAGTAAAAGTGACAGAAGAGTCATGTATAGAAAGGTCACATCTGAGTCCAACTCAGTCACACTTAGGAACACAAAATCCAAAGTAGGACCAGCTGACATGGCACTGAATTCCAGAGTCATTTGCCATGACCATAGAACATGTAGCTCTCTGTAGCCCTCAGGAGAACCAGTACCTGGGGTTGTATCTACTTTGGCTGTCTCTGGTGTCCTGCTGAGGTGTGAGTAAGAGCAACACCTCTGATGACCTCCTGAGTCTTTTTTGAAGACTCTTAGCCATATAAACTCATTTGCCTTTGCCATTTCTCCTCTATTCAATGCCAAAAAGCAGCTTTTAACACAGGATCCTACATGTAGGCTGAGATCTTCTGCTGATCTGAGCTGATCCTTTTATTCAAGGTCTTTTTCTAGTTACATTACCAGCTGATGCTTTGTAGTAATCCCTCAAGCCAGGGAGGTTCATCCCAGGGAGTAATGTCCCACACTGCAGGGAAGGTAATGCATTTACATGCTGACTTTGGCTTAGAGAGTGGCCACATTTGAGCAACATAGAGGTTCTCAGGAGGTAACTCTTGGGCACCCTGCACATCTAGGCCTAGTTCATATTTCAGGCACACAGCTCACTAGCATAGTCATCAGTATCAAGGGCTCATTGTTGGACCATCCTTCTTTGTTGGTCTTTGCCGTTGCACTTGGGGGATTGTTACTGTCCCATTGGGGAATGTGATAGAGCTCCCCTGGCTAGGAACTCAGCACTCCCTCAGTTGTCATTTGTAACTGTAACTACTAGGAAAATACCCAACATATATCCAAACATTTTTATGTACCCTATATACATGCCCTGGAGAGATCCCTCCCAACCATGTGCCACCCATCAATAACACCCCACACCAGTGTTCCTCCCCTGCCATAGTAGAACCCCTCTGTGGTCCAAATCTTCTTCAAAAATAAAGCCTAATATATTGCCAAATACATATTAATAGGAAAATAAAATATACAGTACTGGTTTTAAAGATTAGAAATAGAATACATACTAATTTAGAAAAACTAAAATAAAGTAAAAATAAATTTGGGTATTAAAAAATGAAAAATATTATAAAGCTTTGTTTTTGACTTTTTGTCTCTCACATTACTGCAATAGGTGTTGCCCTGTACGTACAGTGGCAAGGCAATTTCTTTCATTTCTTCCTCAGTGTCTACATCAGTTTTTATCTTTTTCCTGGTTTTTAATTTTGTCTTCACAGAAGTTTTAGATCACAGTAATTCACATATACAATATAGGGGACTCCCATATATCCACCATCAAACCCTTTCCCCCCTTTCCCAGGATTGATCTTTTTTCATGTTCATGTTATATTTGCTACAGCTGATGTACAGATATTAAAACATAGCTTTCAAACATGGTTCCTTTTGGTTTACATTATGGTTTATATTTTAGTCTGTACAATTTTCTAAAGTTTTAGGTTAATTTGTATTTCACATTATGTTTTACATTTTAGCCTATAGACTTTTTTAATTTTTAAAAAATTTATTGAAATATATCACTCGTACATAAACATACATAAACAAGTGCATAATAGTTGTGAACTTACAAAATAAACATATATAACATCAAACAAACGTATATAACATCTCAGCCTACCACAAATAACTTGCATTGTTTTTAAACCTGTTTAATGATTAAAGAGCATTGTCAAAATATTACTACTAAACAAAGTAGTTTTCCCCTAACCAATCCAATTGTTATTATCGTTGTATCATTTATATAAAACATACATAAACAAGTGTATAGTAAAAGTTGTGAACTTACAAAGCAAACATGCACAACATCATACAGGGATCCCATACATCAACCCTCCACCAACACCTTGCATTGTCATGAGACGTTTATTACAAACTATGAAAGAACACTGTTGAAATCTTACTACTAATCATAGTCCTTATCTTACATTTGGTGTGTTTTTCCCCCCAACCCACCCTATTATTATTTTTTAAATATACTTTTTTATGACAGAAGTTCTAAACTTATAAAACAATCTTGCACATGTGCAGAATTCCCAAACAACACCCCTCCATCAACACACCACAATGTGGTGTGTAATTTGCTACAGATAAAATAATATCATCTGATTGTTACCATGTCCCTAGTGTACATTTGGCTCATGTTTTTCATACTGCCTCAGTATCAACACAGTACATCTTTTGCATAGATGCAAGAATATTATATTATTACTACTAATTATAGTTCATAGGTCATTCCAGCTGTATTTTTCCCATGGTTCACCGCATTCCCATCACCCTGCAGTAGTGATATACATTTGTTCTAGCTAACTAAGGACACTCTTGCATCTGTACCATCAACCACAATTCTCACCCACCTCTTGGTTTACTGTGCTATCCAGTTCCTAGATTATCCTCAAGCATTCTGACAATTGGCATTTGCTTAACTAGACTACCATTTTCAGTCACATCCCCATTTATAAATTTGCTGTTATTCACTGTGTGTTACCACCACACTATACATTTCCACAATTTTACAGTAAAGCTAATTAAAACTTCTACATACAAGTACAAACATCAGTAGTCTACTCAGTCCTTCTCTTATCTCCTTTAAGAATCCACCACTTACTGACAGGTCTTGAAGATATTTTCCAATAATTTCTTCTAGAAATTTTATGGTTCTTGCTTTTATTTTTAGTTTTTTGATCCACTTTGAGTTAATTTTTGGATAAGGTGTGAGATAGGGGTCCTCTTTCCTTCTTTCAGCTCTGAATGTCCAATTTCTTCAGTACCATTTTTTGAATGAATTGTTCTGCCCGAGCTGTATGAGTTTGACAGGCTAGTCAAAAATCACTTGACCACACCTGTGAGAGTCTGTTTCTGAACCATAAATTTGGTTCCGTTGGTCTGTTGTGTCTGTCTTTAGGCCAGTACCATGTTGCTTTTACCACTATAGGTAGGTATTATGATTTAAAGTCTGGAGATGAGGGTTCACCTTTCCTTTTTATGATGTTTCTGGCTATTCAGGACTCCTTACCCTTCCAAATAAATTTAATGATTGTGTTTTCAATTTTTTCTTTAATGCTGGTGGAATTTTTATTGGGATTGCATTAAATCTGTATATCAATTTGAGTAGAATTGACATCTTAATGATATTTAGTCTTCCAATTCATGAGCATGGAATATTCTTCCAGTTATTTAGGGCTTTTTTGATTTGTTTTAACATTGAGTTTCAGTTTTCTGAATACAAGTGCTTTACATCATTGGCTAAGTTTACTCCTGACTATTTGAGTTTTATCTGTCATATTTTATTTTTACCACTCTTTGGACACTTTTAGTACTTTTATTGATATCGTCTTCATTTCTAGAGTCTCTTCCAGGCCCCTCTCTCCTGTCTTTTCTTTTCAGGCTCTAGCACACCCTTTAGAATTTCTTGAAATTCTGGTCTCTTGCTTAGAAATTCTCTCAGTTTCTGTTTATCTGTGAATATTCTAATTTTGCCTTCATTTTTGAAAGACAGTCTTGCTGGATATAAGATTCTTGGCCGAAAGTTTTTCTCTTGTAGTATCTTAAATATATCAGACCACTGTCATCTTCCCTCCATGGTTTCTGGTACGAAATCAGCACTTAATCTTATTGGATATCCCTTATATGTTATGCATTGCTTTTCTCTTGCTGCTCTCAGAATTCTCTCTTTGTCTTTGGCCTTTGACATTCTGCTGAGTATGTGTCTTGGAGTTCGTCTACTTGGGTTTTTTTGGATGGGAGTACATTGTGCTTCTTGGACAGGGTTATCAATGTTCTTTGATAGGGTTGGGAAACTTTCTACCATTATTTCTTTAAATATTCCTTCTGCCCCTTTTCCTTTCTCTTCTCCTTCTGGGATACCCATGACATGTATGTTTGCATGTGTTCTGCTGTCATTTAGTTCCCTGAGACCTTGTTCAATTTTTTCCATTCTTTTCTTCATCTGTTCTTTTGTATGTTCACTTTCAGAGGCCATTTCTTCAAGCTCACCAAACCTTTCTTCTGCCTCCTCAAATCTGTTATTATATGATTCCAATGTTTTTTTAAATTTCATTGATTGCACCTTTCATTCCCATAAGATCTGCTATTTTTCTCTGTATGCTTTCAGATTCTTCTTTGTACTCCTCCAATGTCTTCTTTTTTTTAAAGATTTATTTATTTATTTCTCTTCCTCTCCTCCCCCCCCCCAGTTGTCCGCTCTCTGTGTCCATTCACCGTGTTCTGTGACTGCTTCTATCCTTATCAGCTGCACCAGGAATCTGTGTTTCTTTTTGTCATGTCATCTTGTTGTGTCAGCTCTTCATGTGTGCAATGCCATTCCTGGGCAGGCTGCACTTTCTTTCGTGCTGGGCAGCTCTCCTTATGGGGTGCACTCCTTGCGTGTGGGGTTCCCCTATGAGGGACACCCCTGTGTGACAGGGCACTCCTTGTGTTCATCAGCACTGCACATGGGCCAGCTCCACACAGGTCAAGAAGGGCTGGGGTTTGAACCGCGGACCTCCCATATGGTAGGCGGATGCCCTATCCATTGGGCCAAATCCACTTCCCATCTTGATATTTTTTAACGTAACATTTTTTATGATTATGTATCTGTTTTAAAAAGACCATTAAAAAATGAATATAAAAAATACCAAAAATACAAAAAATTGAAATAAAATAAATAAAATTGATCATTTTAAGATCTGTTGTTTTGTGTGTTCAGTGACATTTTCTTCCATATATGGCCCAGTGTCTTGTTTTTTTCATTTTACCATCAAAGAAGTTTTAGAATACAGAAAAGTCACATAGAGAACACAGGGATTCCCATATGCCCAATGCCTTACCCCTTTACCTCTCTTCCTTATTAATAACATTTTACATGTGGATGGTACATTGCTACTAACAGTCATCAATGGTTTACATTTTGGATTATACGCATGTATACATTTTGACAAAATTTGAAGTGGCCTATATCTGTTATTACCAGGTCATGCTGAACAATTCTAATGCCCTAAAAATATCTTATGTTCCATATTTTCTGTTCTTCCCTGCCCCTTCCCTCAGAATTTATGGTAACCACTAAGTTTCAATTTTTGAAGAATAAGATTCATATAGTTACTAGCAATAATATTGAGGGCTTGGCATATTGGTCTGTTTTCTTTTATTAGGCTCTGCATATCTTCTTGAGGGATTCTTGTCTTTCTAATTGAAAACATAGCAGGATTCCCCAGGATGGGGGTTTAATATTTTCTTTATTACTGTGTGGTTCTCCACCCACTGATATGCTATGACAAAATGAACACTTACATATTCCTTAGAAGCCTGACACAGGTGTGCCCTGTCCCATGTATCTCCCCACATCAAACTCCCTGCACTATTTGGCATATTTGCCAAAAAAAATTCCCAACATTGTAGTCTTAACCACAGACTTGCAAATCCCCAGAGTTCACCTGCTCCTTCATCTGATCTTCCCCCCAGTTCCATGGATAGCCCAATGCAATCCCCCACACATTATCATCCTCACAGACCAGCACTACTGGACCCAATCATATCACTGCACTACTGTCATGCTCATCCACTGCACAACTACATCCATCTAGATTATTATAGATTTTGCCCATACTGGCATTGGCTCACCACCCTCTACTCCTTTCTATTTCTTGTGAACTTATCTCCCAGACTCTAACTTTGTGAGTCTGCTCAATTTGCTTAGTTCATATCAGTGAGATCATGTAATACTTGTACTTTGGTGCCTCGCTTACTTCACTCAATCCAAGGTCTTCAAGATTCATCCATGTTATCCTGTGCAATAATACTGCAGTCCTTATAGCTAAGTAAATATATATATATGCCACAGTTTGAGTATCCATTTATCTGTTGATGGACATTTGGGTTACTTCTACCTTTTTTTTTTTTTTTATTGACTTTGTAATAATATTACATTAAAAATATATATGTGAGGTCCCATTCAACCCCACCCCCCCACCCCCCCTTTCCCCCCCCCCCAACAACACTCGTTTCCATCATCATGACACATCCATTGGATTTGGTAAGTACATCTTTGGGCACCTCTGCACCTCATAGACAATGGTTCACATCATGGCCCATACTCTCCTCCATTCCATCCAGTGGGCCCTGTGAGGATTTACAATGTCCGGTGATTACCTCTGAAGCACCATCCAGGGCAGCTCCATGTCCCAAAGACGCCTCCACCTCTCATCTCTTCCTGCCTTTCCCCATACCCATCGTCCACCATGTCCACTTTTCCCAATCCAATGCCACCTCTTCTATGTGGACATTGGATTGGTTGTGTCCATTGCACCTCTATGTCAAGAGGAGGCTCAGATTCCACATGGATGCTGGATGCAATCCTCCATTTTCAGTTGTAATCACTCTAGGCTCCATGGTGTGGTGGTTGTCCTTCTTCAACTCCATCTTAGCTGAGTGTGGTAAGTCCAATAGATCAGATTGTAGGTGCTGGAGTCTGTTGAGGCTCAGGACCTGGCTATCACATTGTCAGTCCAGAGATTCAAATCCCCTAAATATATCTTAAACCCCAACATTAACTGCACCTCCAGCACATTAGCATGAAAGTCTTATGAAGGGAGATCCCATCTGAGTCCAGATTCATCACACATAAACACCATTTCCAAAGAGGGGCCATCTGCCCTGGTAGTTAACCCCATCGGCCATGACCATAACTCCCATGGGTCTCTTTAGCCCTCAAAGGAACCAATATCTGGGGGTTGTATCTGCTTTATCTGTCTCTCTGACTCTGCTCAGTTGTGCATGAGGGCAATCCTTCTGCCAGCCTCCAGACTCTTTTTTAGAAACTCGTAGCCATATAAACTCATTTCTCCTTTCCATTTCCCCCTTACTTTAGGTCAAACAGCATTTTAAAGTCATGGTATTTTATGTAGACATGGATATTCTGCTGATCCGCATTGAACCTTCCGTATAAGGTCATTTTCCAGTTGCATCATCAGTTGGTAGTTGATAGTGGTCCCTCGTTGCCAGGGAGGCTCATCCCCGGGTGTCATGTTCCACGCTGGGGGGAAAGCATTGCATTTACATGCTGAGTTTGGCTTCGAGACTGGCCACATTTGAGTAACATGAAGGCTGACAGGAGGAAATTCCCAGGCACAATGTTGCTCTAGGCCTTGTTCTTATTTTAGGTTTATCAG